>NC_083362.1:6640000-16640000 GCF_030254825.1 Meriones unguiculatus
GAGTTGCCACAATCATGCTGTCCCTTCACAGCAATAAAACCCTCACAAAGATACCTCTCATTCTCTCCTTAACGCTCAACTAACATTTCTGAGATGCCTCTTAGAGTCACCGAATATTTTGTTACCCTAAGGATGTGCTTTCTGGGGTGCATTGAACGAATCACTGAATGAACGAACACAAGAGTGAAAGTGATAGTTGAGGCAGGTGGGGTGCCGACTCCTTCACTGGCTGAGTACTGGGACAGAAACACCCCCAAGGAAAGCACAACTGAGGTTTCCCAAGAATTCCTGCCTATATGACAAGATCCTGCCTTCAACAAGTGTCCACTGTCACGGGACTGCTGGAAAGGGGAAGAGACCAGAGAGCCGCCTGCCTCTATCTGCCTCTGCCTCCGTGAGTGCTGGGATTAAAAGTTCTTTTTTATTTTTAATTAGGTGTATGTGCATACGAGGACGTGTGCACTTGAGTGCAGGTGCCCACCATGGGGGCTGGCCCCTGCAGTGTTGGGGGCTGGACCCCTGCAGTGTTGTGAGTGGCCCGATATGGATGTTGTGATCTGGACTCCAGTCCTTTGCAAGGCTCTTAGCCCCTGAGACATCTCTTCCATCCCCAGACATCCCAGCTCTGCTGGAGACAAAAGCTGGCAGGTCAGACGGGGCAGACGTAAGCTTTTGTCCTTTTCAGATTGATCTGAGGTGCCCTGCTTGCTGCTAAGATGTCCTTAACATTCTTGGCTCAAGCGAGCTTCCTGTCTCAGCTTCCTGAGAGTTTCGGCTATCGGGATGCTCCACCTTGGCCTGCTAGATTTCAGAGAAGGAACTAATTTTAAGAAGAGCTACTTGAGCCGGGCACAAGTGTGTGACACACCTAGACAGGGTTGAAATAGAAGGCGTGAGCCCTGGAAGGAGCCAAGAAGGGAGAGAGGATCAGGTGGTGGCTGAGTTTGGTTGGAGAGGACCTAGAGAGATGGCTGAGTTCACACTGGGAGTTCCAGCTTTAACCGTCAACTTGTCACAACCTCAGACTGCCAAAGAAGCAGGACTGGAGGGAGACAGTCAAGGAGGGGACACAGCCGCACCTTAGTGCTCAGGGACAGGACTGAGTCTCTACAAAGGACTCAGTTTCCTGGTTTTGTTCTGTACATCCTTGAGTGTGTGAGTCTGGTGTAGTGTGTGTGTGTGTGTGTGTGTGTGTGTGTGTGTGTGTGTGTGCGCGCGCAATTGAGCAAGTAAACGTAGCCAGAAGTCAACCTGCAGTTTTTCGAGAAGCAGTTCACCTCAACTCATGAGACCAGGACCTCAGGCTCACCAGCTAGGCTATGAGGGCTGCTCTGAACCCCAAATGTTCTGTCTTTACTTAACCCCTGAGCGATGGAATTGCAAGCACCTGCACTGCCTTCTTCATGTGGGTGAGAAAAACCTGAAACCTGAGTCTTCACGCTTGTATGGCCACACTTGTAACCTGAGCCACCTCCCCAGCCCTTGTTAACTTTCTAGCTGGTGTTAGCTAGTTTTCTTTAATTAAAACAAAACAGTTTAAGGACATTTATGCTACAAGGATAGGCCAGAGTCCCGCTTTGGTGACCTCCTTAGCCAGGGAGGGGGGCGGGGAGGAGGAGGGGAAATACTTACAGAGCCAGGAAGAAGTGGATGGGCCTGTACTGCCAGGAGAAGAGCCCAGCACGGCTGAAATAGGCTATGACCATAGACAAGAGGTACTGAGAGGAGACAAGAAGGGGGAAGTCACACCCTGAGAGGAGGACTGAGGCACAGAGGAAGGGGAGGCTGAGGTGGTGTGAGGTCCAGAGAGGAGCCCGCAGGTCTGGGTGCCTGCAGGGTGGAAGGGTGCTTGTGGCTAAGTGGGAGGAGGCCCTGATGCTCCAGCATGGCTGGCTCTGGGTCAGTTCTGAGGGAGGGTTTAGGACAACAGGGACAAGGAGGTCTTCACCCAGCTGGAGCAAAGGGTCCCAGAGAGCTGTGGGAAGAAGCCATTCCCAGGATAAGAATGTGGCCTTGGGCTCAGATCCCAAGGACCCCAATGTAGTGGGGGCATCCTGTCCGCTCTGTAAGGCGCTGCTAGGCCCTGAGGAGAGACACTGGAGGACATCAAGGGCCAGGACTGTGTGGCTTCGGGTGGAGCCACTGAGAGACAGAAGCCTGTGGGTTGGGTGAGGTCCCTCCCCAGGCAGGACAGGAGCAGGAGCCCAGCTCAGGGCAGGACTCTCACCTTGTCAGACACCCGCAGCATCTTGTCCCAGGCCAGGAATTTTTTCACCACAGGATCCTCTGTGAACGAAGCGCATGGGTCATAGCGTGAACAGGAACAGCTTGGGAGAGCAAGCCAGGAGGACTGGCCTCCTGGGGGGGGGGCTCAGGTCAGGACTGGCATTGTTGGTATCCGCGCTTTATGCTGTGTATACTGTGAGCCAAATACTGCGTGTGTCCGTGTCTGTGTGTGTGTGCATGGAAAATTCTCATTCTACCATTTATGTTCCTTTGGTACCCTTGGTTAATGCCAGGAACGGTGGTGCTGCTGTGGCGGTGTGTTGTTTAAGGGGAGGACTGTGAAAGGATTTTGGAACTGTGGGCAGGAGAGGCCATGAAGAGGCTCCTCTGTGGGAGCCTCATATGATAGGAATGACGAGAGAAGTGCCGACACTTAGAAGTGTGGCCCCGGGAGCTCCAGCCTCTTTCATGTGATTTTTTTTTTTTTTTAAGAATCTGTGGTTATTGGTTATCTAGGACTGAAGAATTGGGGTCAATTAATAAAAGATTGTCACTATGAGTTTGAGGCCAGGCTGGTCTGCAAATCGAGTCCAGGACGGCCAAGGCTACACAGGGAAACCCTTTCTCAAAAAAACCACAAAACAAAACAAAACGATCAACGTTGCCGCTCTGTTATCTTCTGGGACGTGTGTCCCAGAGTCAGTGCACAGAAACTGGCAAAGAAAGGCTCTATCCCGACCTGACCTGGTGGCAGGCCACAGTGAAGCGAAAGATCTCCCACGTGGTAGAGGGGCTGAGGCCACCGGGAGAACTCGACCCACAGAATCAACCAAGTGGGGCTCATAGGGGTCCCACAGACTTGAGCGACAACCTGGGAGCCTGCTAGGGCCTCTGCATATATGGTATGGCTGTTAGCTTGTTTTCTGGAATGCTTAACAGTGGGAGTGGGGGTGTCTCTGACTCTTTTGCCTGAACCGTGGACCTTTTTCCTCCTCCTGGGTTTCCTTGCCCAGCCCTGACACGAGGGTATGTGCCTAAGGCTTCTATCCCTAGGAAGCCTACTCTTTCCTGAAGGGAAACAGAGGGGTAGATCTTGGGGAGAGGGGAGGTGGTGAGGCTCTGGAAGAGGGGATGGAGGGTAAACTAAGGTAAAAAAAAATGTATTGTGGGAGAGAAGAAAAAAAAAAGAATTTCCACATTGTACTGGTTTTGATGCCATGAAAGCTGCAGGATTGAAGGGCTTGGGGGGGGGATGCTGGGTCTGGGCACTGTGAAACAGGGTCAGAGTCCTCTGCTGCTCAGAGGAGAGGCCAGGAGTGGCCACTGCAAAGTTGCAGAGCCAGTTTCAGTAGAGACCCCAGGATACTGGAGATGCTAAGGACCGTGTGATGACCCACAAGGACAGTGACAAGTGTGGACCTGAGCCTTCGAGACAAGCTGTGTGTGACCCAGAGGACAGAGCTGAGGAAGGGGACTACCCCGGCCCTTCAGAGCTGTGAGATTACAAGGGAATCCGGATGCAGACACTGAGCTACAGGATTTTATCTACACTGCTGGATTTGGTTATTTCTCAAGGGTTGTTGTTTTTATGCCCTGTTTCTTCCCTTGTGGAGTAAGAAAGCATTTAACTTGCTTTTTTATTTTACAAAAGCCCACAGTTAAGAGACAAGCCATCTACCTTTTAGAATTTTTATAAACCATGAGGCTTTTAAAGTTACACGAGGGCTGGAGAGATAGCTCAGAGGTTAAGAGCACTGGCTGCTCTTCCAGAGGTCCTGAGTTCAATTCCCAGCAACCACATGGTGGCTCACAACCATCTATACTGGGATCTCATGCCCTCTTCTGGCCTGCAGATGTACATGCAGATAGAGCACTCATATACATAATAAGTAAATAAATCTTAAAAATAAAACAAAAATGAAGCTGTTTATGTTATATTAACACCAGATCTTGGGGACAGACGAGAAGGGAAAGATTATGCCTTAAGGTGTTATATGTATGTACCATGATGACAAGAGAAGTCTGAGTTAGCTTCTGCTCTTGAGTTACCTGAGGGAGTCTCAACTGGGAGAGTGCCTCAGTCAGATTGACCTGTGGACATATTTTGGAGAAATTTTGTGGTTGCTGGTTTACATAGGAGGGCCCAGCCCACGGTGGGTGCTACCGCCCCTTAGCAGGTGGGTCTGGACAGCTGAGCAGAAGCGAGCAAATAAACAGCCGTCTTCCTCCAGGTCTCTGCTTCTGTTCCCGTTTGAGCTCCTGCCCAGCTAACCTCAGTGATGGATTGTGACACAGAGTGTAAACCTAAATAAATCATTTTCTCCCCACGTTGCTTTTCGTCGCGTTATTTATCGTGTTATTTGTCATGAAAGGAGACTGGGAGAGCGCCTAGCGTGAGTTGCAGGGGAGTGACGGAGAGGAAGGGACAAGGGCCTGGTCTGGAGACTAGGAGAGCGGGTGCTGAGTGGAGGTTAGCATAGGTGCTGCAGGCACGCCATGCTTATGATGTATTTTATGTGCACATGGCTCTGGGATTGATTCAGGATCCTGACTGTGCTGAACAAGACTGTGCGACTGAGCTACATCCCCATCCCAGGACCAAGATGCTTCAACGCACTGTCACATCCCCTCTCTGCACCAGATGCCCATGTCACAGGCCAGAAGCGCTCATGCTGACAGTCCCATCTGATGTCATGTGAGGGTGGGGACATGGCTGTATTGCCCTTGTGTGGGCGAGACGCTCCAAGATCAGCGAAGTCAGAGCCAAGTTACAGCGGGGGCGTGAACACCAAGGCTTCTCACCTCCGAGTGGCTCTGTGTCCACTCTAGCCTAAGCCCCTGCCCCCTCGGCGTGCCTGAGACTCTCCTGAACATCTGTCCAGGCTGACAGAGCACTGGATTGCGAGGGCAGCTTTTCCACAGGGAAGGGGGTTGGACTACAAGTTCCCTGTCTTGCTGAAGGAAGGAGCTGTGCAGGTGTCTCTTACCCAGCAGCCTGGTGAAGACCTTGTGGTGCTCAGGCCGCACGGTAGACACGCGCCGCCTCTTCAGCTTCATCCTGAGGCCGCACAGGGTCTCCACGGACCACAGCGGCTGAGGTTCAGGGTCCACCAGCTCGGCAAGGTCATCCTCAGAATCCGACAAGTCCCTATTCCTCTTTGGGCTGGTGGATGGAGCCTGGGGGCTGGCCTCCACTCTTGGCTCTAAGTGAAGAAAGCCCACCCCAGTGTGAAGCTCAGCCCTGCCCCCACAGTACCCCAAACACCCAAACTTCTTCCGCTGTTGCCTTTTCCAGAACACTGTGCCATTTCCTCCTTGTGTCCCCTCACTCTGTCCCTGTTCCCTCTCCCCATTCCTCAAGATTCTTCCTCATTAGAAATACATTGTTCACATGAAAGGAAATCTCTTCTTGGGTCCCCTCTTTTCTGTCCTGTCTTTGAGTCTTGGTGCCTAACCCCTTTCCTTGTTCTGCAGGTTTTCAGCCCATGTGACATCTGAGTCTGACCTCCTGTCCTACTACCTCCAATTCTGCTTTCTGGGCCCTCCCTCCTTCCATACCCTTCCTCCTTACCGTCACCCTCTCACATCTCTTCTCACCCAGTCCCCTCACCTGATAGTCCTGAGATCTCCCCATCCACCACCACCCCAGATGAAGGCTTGGTGAAGCCCAGCTGAGGGCTCTGTTCCTCAGAACACAGTGACAGTTGGCCAGCAGTCATGATTCTCCCAACCTGTAGCCCCCCTTCCACAAATCCCAGACTCTCATCTATCCTCTCCTCCTCCTGGACTCTGGCTGAGTCCACGCCTGGCGTCCCTTCCCCCATCTAGGGAGAAGTCAGGAGTGAAGAAAAGCTCCAAGAAGAAGCTGTTGTCTCCCCAGCTGCCTGCCACCATGGAGTGTGTCTCCTCCAATCAGGAGGGGCGGACACCTGTGATGTCATCAGCCTTCCAAGGTGGCAACCAGTTTGAAATAAAACATGTGTAACTGACAGATTGATGTATCTGCTTGTTCTAAGGATTCAGGGTCAACTTCTCTCCTACATTCACCCCATCCACCAAGCTATCCTCCATGTCTGTTCTTTTCACAATGTATGAACTACATGCTCTTTACGGAAATGTCGTAGATTCCCCTTCCCTCTCTGTGCACTCCCATTTGAAATCTCAGTCTCTTCCCCATTATACATTATTTCTTCATTTGATTAAAAATGTTTTTTAATTTAATTAAGTATTATATTTATTTTTGTTTGTTTGTTTGTTTTTGAGACAGGATTTCTCTGTTTATCTCTGTTGTCCTGGGACTTGCTCTGTAGACCCCGGTTGGCCTCAAACTAAAAAAAAAAAAAATCTGCCTGTCTCTGCCTCCTGAGGAAAAAAACTTTAAATTTCTCTATTCCCCTTCCTCACTCTGTAAGTTTTCAATTCCCATGACAGCCACACCCCACCAACCGTCCTCTCCTCCAGTCCCTGCCATCCTCATCCCTTACTCCTCCCCTCTTCCTTCCTGCCACCCACTCACATCTCTTCTCACCCTGGTAACCTGGGATGTCTTCATCCAACACCGGTGAGGACACCGTGGTGCTCAGCTGGGGACACTGTTCCTCAGACTGCGAGGATGGTTCACCGGCAGCCATGGTTCTCTTAGACTCTTTCTTTCCTTCTACAAATCCTAGACCCCTGTCTATCCCACCCTCTTCCCAGACTCCAGCTGAATCTGCTCCCGGTTCTCCGGTAGTCGAGGGAGAAATCAGTTGTGGAGGAGAGCCTGAGAAAGTGTTTGTCCACCTTGCTGCCTAGCTCCACAGAGTTTGGCCCTTCCAATCAGGAGGGGCGGAAGCCTGTGAGGTCATCAGCCTTCCAACCTGGCAACCGTTTGAAAGACAACATGTGTAACTGATGGGTTGATGTGTTCTGAGGATGTATGTGGAAGTTTGTGTAGTGAGAATTTTGAAATTTTGGTTTCTTTAAAAACAACAACACAGCAGTATTATGAGAATATGTTTTTGTTTTAACCCCAGGTGTGGGGATATGAAGCTGATTCACAGCAGCCCCGTATGATTTGCCTCGTGCTCTTGCAGAGGTGTGATTTTACCAGCAGCCTATAGCTTCTGTGAATGTGTGACATTTGAAACTCTGGGAACTTTTCAGAGGACATAAATGCTAGGGCCCTGATAGGCGAGTTGCCGGTTGTTCGCTGGATGCTGGCGGTTAAGGCTTGTTAAGTAGTCACGTGTAAAGAAACAAGCAGAAGAAGTTAAATATCCTGATCAAACTTGCCCCAAGGAACTCGATGCCCCTAATTAGCAGGACGTAGTCTAATGATAACATCACCCCCTTTCACCTCTATCTTTTTTTTTTTTCCTCTTTTCACCTCTGTCCTTTTTTCTCTCCTATCTAGTGTTAGGAGGTTGAAAGGGTGGAAAGGGGGATGAAGAAGAGTGGAAGAAACAAGAACCCATGGTTTGGAAATCTATAGTTAAAGAATGCGGTGTGAATTGCATTTTAAGGAAAGCAAGACCACTATAGACAAACACAACAGGATAGAGGTTGCGAGGGACTTTTTGACGATGTGATAGAGACCTGGGTGCTGGGTGCTGGGTGCTGGGTGCTACCAGACTAAAGGTTCATGTCTGAGGGCACCTTTAAGCCAACTCTCAGCTCTCACCATAGTTGTAGTGTCCATATGAAAGAGAAGACCTCCGAAGGAAGTTGAGCCTGGCCTTCTCGCCCCAGCCTCTCCATGCTTTGCTATGCCTGCCCCGCTGACTTTCCCATTTATCCTGTGGTGAACAATAGTCCTTAACCCTTGAAGAAATCTTCCAATTCTATGACTCCTAAACGCTAGTGAGACCCTTGGGGGCAGAGGATGGCTGCTGAAAGTGGACTTTTGCTCCCTGTGCTCATAATGGAGTCTCAGGGGTCAAATACACTCTTTCAGCCGCTCAAGTTTACGAAGAGGTGAAATCATGTAGAGTAACAATCACTGGATTCAGACCCCTGGCAGAGAGGCCAGTCCTGACACATGGAATGTTTCCATGTCACGGAGGAAAGGGTGATCCTGGGCTGAAGGGTGACATCCCTTGGCAGAAGAGCTGATGTTCAGTGTCTGTACAACTTATATTCATGTTCCTGTGATTAAATATCCCAATAGAAAGCAACTATACGAAGAGAGGGATTTATTTCAGCTGATACATCCTGGGTACCATCCATCACTGTGGAGAAGCCAAGGCAGCGTCTGACAGCTAGTCACATCGCATCTACAGAGAGAAGCAAGCGCACACATACCCACTCATCCACTTGTGCTCAGCTTGATTCCTTTACTCTTAGATGGCTCTGAATCCCCTTCCTAGGGGATGGTATCGCCCACAGTGGGCTGGCTTTTCTCACTTCAGTTACCTTAGTTAAGGTGCTCTCCCACAGACATGCCTACAGGACAACCCACTCATCGAAACTCCCTTCCCAAATGATTCTAGACCGTGTCTAGTTGACAGTCAAAGCTAACAATCCAAGTGTCCAAGAGGGCAGCCCAGCATAGGGCACAGGACATAGGACCAAAAAGGATCCAGGTATGAAGGACACCCAGTCACAATGACTAGACACGGCTTCACACACACACACACACACACACACACATACACATACACATGCAAACACACACACACACACACACACACACACACTGGCCTTATATATTTTATTAATCTTTTTAAAAAAACACCACGGAGGGTCAGCTAGATGCCATGTAAGGCTGACAACTTGGCTTCAATTCCCAGAACCCACACTGGAAGAACTGACTCCCAAAAATTATCCTCTCATCTCCCCCATGTGCCGTGTACACGGTCACGTAAAACAAACAATAATAAAACAATTTGAAAAACCAAAACTGCCATGGAAACAAATATAAACACATCTGAAAGCTGCACCGTCTTAAAGACAGGGAGAAGGAAAATCTCCCTTACTTCAGCAGATTTCCCCCAGCTGGTTTCTGTGTGTTACACACTACTTAAGAAATCTTTCTGCAGTCATCCTTCCTATCCATCTAAAGACTCACTGTCTCAGGCCACGGGCTTCTGTGAACCCCTCCAGCACCTGCTGGTCACCACTACATACTTGGGTGTAAAATGGTGAGTTGTAATTGTCACCTAAAAGCCTGCCTTTGCTTCTCTTTACGTTGTTTAGATAAAATGGCCCAACAAGAGCAGCCTAAGCTTGGGTAACTTAGTGAGACACCTCAAAAAGGAAGAACATGAAAAAGGGTTAGATGTAGCTTAGTGGTCAAGCGTCTAGCATGTTCAAGACTCTGGAGGCCCTGGGCACACAGGAGCCTGGCGTGGCCACACTGTTGAGCTGCTCCCTGCCCACCCAATCCCTGCCTGAGCAGAGCAGGAAGATCTCAGCCTGCTGACTGGGAACCCTGGTTGTCTGTCTGTACACATCGAAATCTTTCCTTAATAAAAAAAAAAAAAATTACACAAGCTTGAAATGCTCTCACTGCACGCAAGGAATTCACCTTCTGAAAGACCTACGTCCCCTCTGCCCAGTGTGAACCTCGGGAATGAGAGCGGTCCTAGGTCGCTGTCACCTGGGGGTTTAGTCCAGGCCTCTCCTTCAGAGCTGGAACTACTGGCTTGTCACAGGGATGTGGGAGCTTTGCTTCAGGAGACAAGAACCAGCTCAGATGGACACCTCAGTTACCAGGCGAGGTCAGGACGGGCCTGGGAGACGGGCAGGCAGCCTTGCAGTGCAGTCCTTCCAAGAAGGAGGGGCCACCCTTTCTCCCGAGGCTTCTGTCTCCTGCCTGTTCCCCCGCAATACAGTGGTTCACCCGTGACGGATACCCCAGGTTTCCCGGGGTGCTTCGTTCGTGATGAAATTTATTTCCTGCAGTTGCATAGAGCTTTTTTGTTTTGTTTTGTTTTTGCATTGTCAGCTTTTGTTCAGAGTTCATCAGTGTTCGAAACCGAAAGGACAAGAACACTGTTGCACTATTTGGGAAGGCCGGCGGGATTTGAGAAATCCCTGACCAGGGTACCATGTTTGAACATGTTTGAACATGGTGTTTGTTGCCTGACAACAAAAATCAAGTCTGAGATGCAGTAGTTCAGGCACCTGTTTTCTACTTTCTGTGTGTCCGCTCTGGACGCTTTTGGAACTTTTGTGAGTTTGCTGTGTGACCCAGAAAGTCGAGCCTTTTTGTCTCCTTTTTTTGGAAAAGGATTGCTGGGCATTTCTTGTACTTAAGTGTTTGGTGGAAATTTCTAGCACTTCGGTTGGCAGAGCACGATGCACAGTTTTCTTGCCTTTCAACTGTTGGAATCTGCCTTCTACCTAAAAGCCCTGGGTCAAGAGAGGTCTAGGTGACTGGCTATTCCTGGAGGCTCAGAGGGAGTGAGGACAATCACGAGGGTGACACTGGACTACAGTTACTGTCGCGCTCAGCTTGGCGCCCACGTGCTGCAGAAACGAGGAGGACACTTGTGCGAGGATCCCTAGAAGCAAGGGGCGCGTAGCCTTCTGGGAGTCCACCCAGCGCTTCGGGTGAGAGGAGGGCCACTGGGACCAGCCTACTTCGGGGGCGCTGCTGCGCGTGCGCACCTCGCCTGCGTGTGTGCTCGCGCAGGCGCACGGCAGCTGCGCCGCCTTTGCTTCCTGCGGTCTGTACCTCCGCCCTCGCACCCGCAGCTTTGGCTTGTGCGAGCCGGAGCCGCGGAGCCCGCTGGGACCGAGGCCGGTGCGTTCGGGTCGGCAGAGGGCGGCCGCGGCTTTGCAGGCCCGGGAGGCCGAGGGCCGAGCTGACCGGGCCGGCGAGACCCGGGCCCGGCGCGGCCTCCTAGGTGAGGCCTGAGGGTGCAGATCGGGGCCTTGGGAGGGAGGCTGGGTCTGGTCCAGGGTGCCCCGCCTGAGCGATCGACGCCTGCGCGAAGCCTCCGCTCGCCGGCTGCTGTCCTCGGCGTGCGGGATCCGGGACGGTAGCAACGCGTCGGGCTGCGTAGATGGCTCGAGGACGAGGCGTGCGGACCTAGGGAGGCCCGGCCGGAGGCGCTGCCTGCATGCCTACCTCGCTCGACAGCCCCTCCTCGCATTGCTTCAGATTCTCAGGGTGTCACTGGGCGCCGTCGGCACCCTTGCTCCGCCTGCTGTTTTTCCCCCAGTCTGCCCCTGCAACATGATAGGGTCTAGTTCAGGGGAAGTTGTTTTCTTTTGGTTTGGTTTTGTTTTTTGTCTTTTTCCCCCTCTGTTCATGGGTGAAGACTGTGGGTCTGCGATGGTGACTTAACCAAGGTTAAGTGCGAGGTTAAACGCAGAGGTTTGTTGTTGGAGTGCTCAGGTGTTCCTTCTTCAGTATTAAAGTCATAGTCACCGTATCAGGTAATTTTGTGTAAGCGCAGCTCCCCCAGGTTAACTGGTTTTTACAGCAGCCTTGGAGTATTCTTTTGTATCCCATGCTAAGTGCAGGCTATCTAACTAGCTTTTGTTAGTTCACCTTGACAGTCGCACCCGTTCATTCCCCAGGGAACAGTGCATGGTTTTCAAAAGCCAGCGAGACCATCACCCATAAGGTTTCATTCTTGGAGTATGTTGGTTGGGTTTATGCAGATTTCCGGCTTTCCACACCCACTCACAATGACTTTGTGTTTCCTTCCCCAGACCCGACTCCTTTAGTCCTCCTGCCGACCTTTTTCTGGAGCATCGGAAGATGAGTACATCCTTGGTAGGTTTTGTTTTGTTTCTGGCCACATCTCTGTTGTCTAACTTGATTTACCACACTCAGAGGGACAGAGGACAGTTCAGACTTTAAAAGGGAAAATAGATATGAAAGTAGATCAAAGTTAGAATCCGACAAAACAGTAGTGCACAATAGTAAGAGTTACAGTTGTGACCAGATCTGTAGGTAGTGTGGCCCGTAAAGAGAAAGGGTCCTTATGGTGAAGCTGACACTTTAGCCACATTTAGAGACATGTGGGAGAGCTGAGCCGCTGGGGGATTGGCTGGATTGCATTCATTTTAGTGTGGGCAAGACCATTCCCGGCACCCTGGACTGCATAAAATAGAGAAAGTGACCTGAATACCGGCAAACAGCGCTCTTCCCTCCCTGTTTGCTGATTGTGGGTTCGATGTCGCTAGCTGCTTCAAGCTCCTGCTGCCTTGGCTTACTCTCCATGATGGATTGTACTGGTCCATAGCCCCAGCTCTCCAGCGGTGCTGTAACACACACACACACACACACACACACACACACACACACACACACTCTGTTGACCTGTCCTATCTTTAGGGCTCTGTTGACCTGTCCTATCTTTAGGGCTCTCCTTAGACTCCCGTCAGTTTCTGTGATGTCTCTCTCGATGTCCTCTGTTGTGGACATTTGGGTTTGTGATATGTAAACATGTTTTTGTTATAACCCCAAGTGGAGGACATTAGTTTGTCCACACCTGTTAACTGTCTCGTGGGGAACGTGGCCTTTGCCAGCTGGAATGAGTTGAATTCTGAGGGCTCTAAGGGTTATAAATATGACAGCCCAGAAGAGAAAAGCGTGGTGGATTGGAGGAGGACAGCTTGCTGGTTTGCTGGCTTACCTGGACTTCTGGATTTCCTGATGACAGATATTGGTGGTGTCCCCAAAAGAAGCCTGCACCCCTGCCCAGCAGGAAGAAGTAAAGAGGGCCGTGTCCCCTTTCCCCTACAACCTTCTTTTTCTCCTGTCTGTGGTTGGGGGCTTAGAAGGGAGGTATAAGCTTCAAGGAACCCCCAGATAAGGTAGACTTGAAAAGCTAGCGCTTACAGTCCTCCATGTCCACCTCGCTCTCACCTCGCTGTCCTGGCTTTAACCAGCGGCTCTGGGCTGCTCTGCCTGTGGCTGAGCCAGCTGCCTGCGGAGCATCTCTAGATGCCGGGCGACACCAGGCAGACCCAGCGCTTCTAAATAAATCAGTCTTTCAGCCCCCTGATGGACCTTCTCCTGTTCCTTTCATTGTTCTGTTGCCAAAGCACTTCTTTCAGAGCGATTCCATGTTCTGTCCCCACATTCAGCTTTCTCTTATGGTCTGGGTAGCTTTTCTTCGTTTGCCTTGTTTATATTTGCATCATTGCTTGGTTTGAAAAAAAGGATCTTGGCGTGTAGCTCAGTCTACCCTGGAACTCTTCAGCCAGGGTTAAAGGCATATGTCACATTCCTGGTTCTGGTGATGACTTTCAGTGTCCAAGAAGTTAAGGGACAGGCCTCACATGGCCTTTTCTTCCCTTTGGCTTAGGGTTACTTACTAATTAGGAGTTATTTAGTCACTTGAAAATGGAGGTGTACTGTCCTAGGTACCAGCATCTCCCAAAGAATAGCTGTTCCTCTCCAGAAGCTCACTCAGCTGTCTTTAGTGGGGAAGGCTCGGATAGCAACACTGGGAATATCCGGAGGAGTGGCGGGGTGGTAGGTTTGTCCTTGAAGGGGGAGGCAAGGGGATCCCGAGAGCAAGATTAGCCGTGTCACTAGGTTCTGGGACTGATCGGGAGACTGCAGCGCAGAATGCTGTGCTGAAGCATCGGGGCCATGGACGTCTAGAGTGCAGGAGAGAGACCTGGACTGGTGGCAATCATTTGGGAAGTGGTGGTGCACAGAGGGCAGTTAAGCTGTCCGTGAATCCAAGCTCCATGAAAGCAGTGAGTGCTCTGGGTGCCTGGAGGAAAGAACAGCCAGCAGGGGCACAAGGAAGAGCCAGGGAGGCAAAGGGTCGGGGGACCACCGTCCAGAGAGCAGGGTATACCTAGGATTGCATGGGAGTCCGCTGGGCCCGAGCTCCTCAGCAGTGGGAATGGCTTTTGATGGTTTTTGCATCCCCATCAATGAGCTTGTTCCTGGCTTGCAGTTTCAAGCCCAGTGCTATCTTAATGTGTATAAATGAGCCCCGAGGCAGTGGTTTTCTTCTTTCTGTGTGTGTGTGTATTATTATCTGCATCTGTGTGTATGTACAGTTTGCATGTGGAGGCCCAGGGTTGGTGTTGGGAGTCATCAGTCACCCATCTACTTTATTCCTTAGGAAGGGTCTCTTAGGCAAAGCTCTCCAGCATGGCTGGTCTCGCTAGCCAGCTTCCTCTGGAGAGCCCCTGTCTTGACTTCCAAGGTTAGGACTACCGGCGGACGCCGTGACCCTGGCATTTGCTTGGGTTCTGGAAATGCACACTCTGACACTCCCAGTCCTGCTGGGGGCACTTTTCTCCAGCCCAAGGCAGTGTGTTTTGATAGGTGGGCTTTCCTCCCACAGGCAGTAGTAGAAAAATAAGACAGAAAGTCTCCTGGTTGACTGTCCCAGTGAGCTTAGGAAGCTGTCGTCTGCAGGTGCCTATGGCCTAACTCCTACCTGTGATTGCAGGGCCCCCTGTCATTCCAGGATGTGGCTGTGGACTTCACGCAGGAGGAGTGGCAGCAGCTGGCTTCTGAGGAGAAGACGACGTACAGGGATGTGATGCTGGAGAACTATAGCAACCTTGTCTCCGTGGGTGAGGGCCGCTTGCTTCCCAGCTGCTCAGATGTGGGCATGTCTGTCAGTCGAAGGCTTATCTGAATTCTATGGGATGCCTGTGAGAGGTTTGTTCCGATCACCACAAGGTGTTGGCCTTTCTGTGGAAATGAAGCACTTTTTTAGGGCTCTTGTGCTACGCAGCTGGCACCATGGCACTTTCCCATCGCCATACAAATCCTAAAGCCATGCAGGCCGGCTCAAGTTGTCTTTCATTTCTCGTTCACAGGGTACCGCATTATCAAACCAGATGTTATCATCAAGTTGGAACAAGGAGAAGAGCCATGGATAGTGGAAGGCGCGTTCTCACCTCAGAGCTATCCAGGTGTGTGGAGGCAGAGAGGAGATGGTAACTGAGGAGTTTCTCTCGGGAACATTCTGATCATCCCAAGCTTTAGAAGTCAGTCACTACTAAAGGTGTCTTTCTTCCCTGGTTACCGCTATCCGGAATCAGAGGCTCATAGCTGGCTGTGGAGGTGCATGGCTAATCCCAGCAGGGCGGGTGGATCTGTGTGAGTTCTAGGCTACTGTGGTGGACAGAGCAAGTTCCAGGTCAGCAGGGCTACATGCAGAGACCCTGTGTAAAAAAAAAAGAAGTCGGTTTTCTTTTCCTCCAAGCCTTGGACTTAGGATTTTGAGTCACCCATTATCACAGTTTCTTGTATTCATTGCTCATAAGTGAATTATCAAAAATCAACTTTGTTCAGCTATTACTCCCCTCGGTTTTGTTTTCGTTCTTTTTGACTGAAATGCTTCAGGCTCTGTTTTAGTCACTTTTCCTGCAACTGTGCTAAAGCCCTCACAAAAGGCACTTAAGGGAGAAAAGGTTGATTTGACACTTGGCTCAAGGGTGCACAGTCCATCACGGAAGTCACAGCAGCAGGAGCGCGAGGCAGCTGCTCACACTGCTTCCACAGTCAGGACGCAGGGAGAGGTGCATGCTGGGGCTCAGCTCACGGTCTCCTTTTTATTCAGTGCAGGATGGCAGCCTGGGGACTGGTACCCCACACAGTGGCCACTCTTTCCCATCAGGCCACCTCATCAGGACAGTCCCCCAGGGCCTTGAGGCTTGACTTCTATGTTCTCTAAGCTGACAGTACTAACCATCTTAAACTTTCATGTGTGTCTTGTATGTGTGTTTTGCCTGCACCATGTGCGTGCCATGCCCCTGGAGGACAGAAGAGGGCGCTGGGTGTCCTACTGCAGGGCCTACGGAGGAGCAGCCAGTGTTCTTACCCATCAGCCAGCTCTCCAGCGCCTTTGATCTTATTGTCATTATTGGGCGTGGATGCATGGGTTCAACAGCACACATGAGGTCGTTGGGCATCTTTGTGATGGATTCTCTTCTGCCTTCGGTGGGATGTGAGAATGGACCTGGCTGCTGGCAGCCAGCTCCCCCACCCAGTGAGCCGCCTCACCTCCCATCTCTTCATTTGAGGTCAAATTGCAAAGTCCCTGTCAGAAACCATTTGGCTCTGGCCTCTGCCTTTCTCTGTTGGCATTTTTTCTTGTTCTTTGGCAGTGTCAGTCATTCTTGAAATGCAGTCCTGCAGCTCATACTTGCAGTTTTTTCCCCAAGTCCTTAATGGTGCTCCATTATTTTGTGTACATAAATGACATTTATTTATTTATTTGTTTGTTTGTCTGTCCACCGTAAGAGTCTAGGAAAGATTGTTCCACCTCTGTCCCCTGGCTTCATGATTCCGCAGAGTGCTTACCCGCTCTCCACTCTGCCAGGTTTCTGTTTGACTCCCGCTGGGGTTGCAGCCACTTTCACGGTGTCTGATAGCAGTGTGTGTTTCCTGCTGTGTGTGAAAATTGGCCGTGAGCTCTTGGCAGCTTATGGTCGCTGAGCACCTTCCTATCTCCTTATGACTTAGCTGCACTGTTGTCCTTCCCCACCGCGGCCCTGACAGTCTGAGAAGGTCTGCTCAGCAGGTGGCGCTGGCCTCCGGAGTGGCTGGCTGTTCTCCCTAGGGAGAACCTCGCTTTACCCTGTGTACAGTTACCTGTAAGTAGGAAATGTGCCTGAGCTTCTGTGAGTTCTGCTTGGCTGGGAAAGACTCTTCCTCTGAAGAGCGGGTTGACCCTTCCTAAGCCTCCCGAAGCTGACCATTGGCTTACCATGCCACTGGCTCTGTGGCCAGTAACAGTAGTTTCTGAAGCACTCATCAACCTCACTGGCTCTGAGGTCTTAGCATCTTCTCTTCTTGGACCACCATCTCTGCAGCTTTACATCCCTTTCGGATATGGCTTGTGCATCCCCGTGCAGTGAGGCTGTGAAGTCTAGGCTCCATTGTACCCCCCCCCCCCCCGAGGTTTTCTCCTTCCCAACTCCTGCCAGCGTCACTCTTCTCTCTGCAGTAATAGGCAAGAAGTCCAACAGGAGAGCAATAGGAAGACACTCGTGGGTACCAGTGTGCCAAACGTGTCGGCTAGCCCGGAAACTGTAGTGCAAGGCAGTGGCACTGTGACCTGTCTCGGCAGCGTGACAGGACTTGATGACATGTAGCGTGGATCTCAGAACCCGCCCCAGGCCCGGTGCATTGCACAGCCCTCCTTGTTCAGTTCAAAGCTTGTTCTCAGTTGTTCCCATCCTGTCTTCAGGTCATTGTTGAGTGAGTCCAGGTGGAGAAGGGTTGATTTTTGACATTGGTGAATTCTGAGAGGCTGTAAGGTTAGAAGATTAAAGTTGATAATGTGTTAAGACGAATGACCTTGCTAAAATAGGTCCATCCCATTATTTCTAAGATAAGTGAAAACAGATTGGAGGAGGAGGCCGAGGTACTTGATCCTTAAAATTTGCACACTAAGTGAAACTCACTTGCAAAATTAGGAAATTCTGAATTAGGAAAGTGCAGCAGGTCGTGTAGGAATGGGTGTTCTGGTTCTTTCTGCTGCCGTGGTGAAACACCATGACCAAGGCGGCCTCGAGATGCCAGCCACTGTCACGGCGGGGCATGGCAGCAGGCACCTCAGCCCACACACCGGAAGCAGAGGGCTAACTGAAACCCGAAAGCTGCCTCCAGTGACATCCTTCAGGAAGGCTGGACCTCCTAATCCTCCCGAACAGCCCCCAACCGGCTCCAGGTGCTTAAGTGCTCAAGACTCAGGGACATCTTGCTCACCCCAGCCCCGTGGGCTGGAGCAACTGTTGAAAGACAGTTGAAAGTGGGACAAATAATGGCGCGCGTCGTCTTGATTCTGTGCTTTGTGCCCTGTGCTGTTCTGAGCGCTCTGACTCCTACAGCCTGTGGCGAAGGCCTCTGCTTCCCTGCTGACATATGCAGAGGCTGGTAAAAAGCCCCCGGGGTTACCACATCAACGCCCGTGATGCAGGGCCAGATAGGAGTGAATTTCATGGTCAGACTGAGTGCAGTCATAACCCACAGCATTGGTAGCACATTTTTCTTTAAAAATCAAAGCTTTTAGTGGATGACATCTCTGTGCCACCTGACACTTCCTGTTCACACAGGTGTTCCAGAACTCTCCTTCCAAGCGAGGCTTAGAGGGAATACCTAGGTCTCAGGTTCTAAACATGAGAAAAGTTTAGGCATAAAACTTCTATGGCACTGCCGTGGGCAAGCAGAATTGTGTGGAAGAATGCAAAGCAGATTCTTGCACAAGTGTGTCTGTGTAGTAAGCAGCGCCTTGGGCCTCACCTTCGCTCCCCGTGTGCAGTGGTGTGGAGAAGAGTGCATGTTGGCCACCAAACCGTCCCTTTTTCCATGTAGCTCCTCCTCTCTCTCGTGACGGCGTTCCTGGCTGTCCTGAAGGTTCTCCCTGTTTGCTCTGATTTCTTTCCTGAGCCTTTCAGCCAACATCTTTTCCCAGTCCTTGCTGTGGGTCTGTGAACACAGCGCTGCAGAGCAGCCCAGATCAAAGGTGCCGCGTTGGCTCCGTCTCCCTGCCTTCCCCTCCAGGGGAGGCTGGCTGTTCAGAGAGAACAAGCAGCCTGAATACTCAGAGTACTGCAAAGCTAGACTCGAGATTCCCGAGGGGCGGGGGTCCCTCTCAGACCGTGCCTCGTGGAGGAGAAGGTGCAAACGCTGCTTTACTCTGCCTCCCTTTAGATGAAATCTGGGAAGTAGCCGACCCGATGGAGGAAGTGCAGGGAGATGAGGAGCCGGGGTCTGCTGCGCCCGACTACAATCGCCCGGCTGAGAAGATGGCCGATGTCTCCGGGAAAGCCTCGGGTGTGGGCGCGAAGCCTGCTCCTCCGGCGAGAGTTATACCTAAATGTGACTCGTGTGAAAAGAGCATGGTCTGCATCTCCGACTTCATCAGTAGCGATGGCAGCTACGCAAAAATGAAGCCCAATGTGTGTGCTGGCTGTGGGAAGCCCCTCCTCCACGTTAAGCCTAAGAAGACCCAGCAGCCAGGAGACGAGTCTCACGAACTGAGTCAAAATGAAGACGATTACACTCGTGGTGCAGGGAATGTTTGTCAGAAAGTTCGGATTTTGGAGAAGCCCTTCCCCAAGGGCGCCGTGTTGGTCCAGCAGGAGCAGGCCCGCGGCTGGGGCGGGGCGGAGCTGGCCTTCCTGCAGGTGGACGCCGCTGGGGACGGGAAGCCCTACGAGTGCCGTGAGTGCGGCAAGGCCTTCTGCAAGAAGTCCAAGTTCGTCATTCACCAGCGGACGCACACGGGCGAGAAGCCCTTCAAGTGCGCGCAGTGCGGCAAGGCCTTCTGCCAGAAGGGCACGCTCACGGTGCACCAGCGGACGCACACGGGCGAGAAGCCCTACGCGTGCGCCGATTGCGGCAAGACCTTCTACCAGAAGCTGCACCTCATCCAGCACCAGCGCACGCACTCGGGCGAGCGGCCGTACGCGTGCGGCTGCTGCGGCAAGGCCTTCTGCCAGAAGACGCACCTCACGCAGCACCAGCGCACGCACTCGGGCGAGCGGCCCTACGCCTGCGCCGACTGCGGCAAGACCTTCTCGCAGAAGTCGGCGCTCAACGACCACCAGAAGATCCACAGCGGCGTGAAGCTCTACAAGTGCGGCGAGTGCGGCAAGTGCTTCTGCCGCAAGTCCACGCTCACCACGCACGCGCGCACGCACACGGGCGAGAAGCCGTACGCGTGCTCAGCGTGCGGCAAGGCCTTCTCCAGGCTGTCCTACCTCAGCGTGCACCACCGCACGCACTCGGGCGAGCGGCCCTACGCCTGCGCCGACTGCGGCAAGACCTTCTACCTCAACTCGGCGCTGCTGCGCCACCAGCGGGTGCACACGGGCGAGAAGCCGTACGCCTGCGCCGACTGCGGCAAGCTCTTCTCGCAGCTGGCCTACCTCACCGTGCACCACCGCACGCACTCGGGCGAGAAGCCCTACGCCTGCAGCGAGTGCGGCAAGACCTTCTACCAGAACTCGGCGCTGTGCCGCCACCGCCGGATCCACCGCGGCGAGAAGCCCTACGAGTGCTACGTCTGCGGCAAGTTCTTCTCGCAGATGTCCTACCTCACCATCCACCACCGCATCCACTCGGGCGAGAAGCCCTACGCGTGCGGCGAGTGCGGCAAGACCTTCTGCCAGAACTCGGCGCTCAACCGGCACCAGCGGACGCACACGGGCGAGAAGGCCTACGAGTGCTACGAGTGCGGCAAGGCCTTCTCGCAGATGTCGTACCTCACCATCCACCACCGCATCCACTCGGGCGAGAAGCCCTTCGAGTGCAGCGAGTGCGGCAAGGCCTTCTCGCGGATGTCGTACCTCACCGTGCACTACCGGACGCACTCGGGGGAGAAGCCCTACGAGTGCGCCGACTGCGGGAAGAAGTTCTACCACAAGTCCGCCTTCAACAGCCACCAGAGAGTGCACAGGCGGGGGAGCGGCAGCGTCCTCGAGGTGGGGAGGCTCCTCTCGGGTCAGACTTGACGTGGCCTGGTCAGGGAGCCAGGCACCCCTGCCCGGAGCCCCGGCCTGTCTGCGGGTGACCTTAGCCAAGGAGCCAGCCCGCCGAAACTACTTAGGAGAAGGGCTTCATCTGTACTGAGCGTGTACGGATCGCTTCTCGTTATTCCTTAAGTAGTACAATATGAGAACTCTATACTGCATTTCTATGGTAGTCAGCATTCTAGGAGATGAAGATGAGTTAGAGTACAGGGGGCATTCTGTAGGCCCTACACGTCTGCGCCGACATTCTACACGGGGACTTAGCCATCTGCAGACTTTGGTGTCCAGGTGGTCCCAGAACCACACGCCCACATACCAAAGGATATCTCTACCTGAGAGGTCACACGAACGAGCAGGGACAAGTCCGTGTGAAGCAGATTCGTCAGAAATTCACAGGGCAGAAACCACGATTGAAAAAATACCACATAGCAGACTCTACAGGAGTGGAAGTACGTGTTTCTCCGTGACTCCAAACTGCTTATCAGGGAATTGACTCAAAGACTGGAAAGCACACTCCTTTGGAAACTGCTAATACTAAGGGACGTTTTGTAAAAACTAAAAGAAGGTATCTGCTAGAAATAAGTACACTCTAACTACAGGATGTCAGATCGTCAGTCTAGTTAGCCAGGTTTGCCGCACTAAACTGGTAAACAATTCCCTAGGAACACAGGGCCTGGGGTTTCGTTTTACTGTTTTAATAACCGTCGCAGAAGCCATGCGTTCACTTTTAACCAGGCTTGGAAAAGTGTTGCGTTCTTAGTTTGTAACAGGGTAAGATGACCCGTTTTAACTGAGTTCCCCGTCATGTTGCTGTCTTATATGCACTGTCACTGAAGTAGTATTTGAAGTTACGAACTATGCTTTTTCTTACGTTCTTCCTTGGATTTTAAAATGTATTTGGTCATTATTACAGGATTATATTCTCTGTAAAGAAGCCAGCTTTTTTTTTTTTCAACTATAGCAAAGAAGACACAAACATGTCTATAAAATAGAAGATTCTGAATAGGTAACTTTTAAGTTAGCCGGAAGTCTCCAAGTGTGAGGAATAGCTTTAGCACTCACAGTACTCTGTACAACTAAGAACTGTACTTAGGATATTCTCATTTCTGTTTGGGTCACTTATTTTTTATGTAGATAGGTACGTGTGTGTGGAGCACGAGGGCTGGGTGGCGCTGTGTCTGCTAGTGTTGAGCGTTCTCGCTCTGACGTTACTAGGAAGTGAGAACACAGGTAAGAGTGTGGCAGACGTCATCCGTGGCCACTGCCCCTCCCGCCTTGCTTTGCGAGCAGGCTGAGTTTCCATTTCTCCTCGACAGATGGGGGATGACTCCTGTTACGTTTTAATTGGTAGGGATAATCCCGTCTCGTAGCCTTGGACCCAAGTTTAAAGAGTTAGGATATCAAAGATCATGTCTTGAAAGGGTCTCCTCAAAGAAGCAGAACCTTGGTGAACATCTCCTTGTCTGGATGTGGTGCCTGCTGACGACTCCCAACAATGGACACGGTTTAACAGCCATTACAGAAGAAGGACCGGGAATGACCTCTCGGGGGTCAGGAGCCAGCACGCCCTGTAGGCACTCCTTGTCTGGACTGTGTGTTTTCCTGAGAGACTGTTGGTTTCTAAGCCAGTTGACTTGGGGACAGGTGTTAGGAACGAGACCGGCTACTTGCTGTAGCGCTACACTTTGTAGGAGTTATGCAGTTCAGAAGCGGACTTCAGGCAAATCCTTTATTTTGATGCGTTAATAGAGAGATTTATTGTCTGTAAATTTGTAAATCTGAGCATTGAAAATGAACTTGAAACAAATGTGTATGCTTCCTGGAGCTGTGCTGCCATTGACCTGTAAACTTACTTTCCTGTGTGTCTGTGTGTTTGCATGTGTGTGAGGCCAGAGGACAACTTCCAGCATTGTCCTCTGGGTGCTGTCTCCCATGTTTGCTGAGTCAGTGTCTCACTGGCCTGGAGTTCAGCAGCTGGGCCGGCCCCAGCGCGTCTTGGGAGACACCCATCTGTAGCACCCCATCTTGGGGCTCACAAACACCCAGCTTTTGCACGTGGGTTTTGGGAATCAAACTCAGGTCCTCCTGATGGTGGGGCAAGTACTTGCCAACTGAGCCCTTGCTTTCTTTGAGACACAAGTGTTGCCGTGTAGCCCTAATAGGCCCTGAACTCATGGTGATCCTCCTGCCTTAATCGCACAGGTGTGGGAGTACTGATTGGGCCACCGTGCCCAGCCTGACACGTGAAATGAAGTTTTGGAAGCTGACGACAGCAGGTCTTCTTTCACTTTCTAATGCACTAAGTTGTGGGTGGGCAGTCTAACCTCACACGCATTACTGTCACATCATTTGGCATGTGTGGTGTGAGGGAAAGGTCTAATTTTGTTCACTTTCAGGTAATTATCCCAATAGCCCGTATCTTCTGAATAATTTATCTATTATACAAAACATCGAGTTATTCATGTATGAGATGTTGCCAGCACTCCATGACCTTGTATGCTTGTGAGTATGCTACATAACGAAAATTAAGTCTGATTGGGCCCACATATGTAATCCCAGTACTTAGGGAGGTAGAGCTCTCTGAGTTCAAGGCCAGCTTGGTCTACAAAGTGAGTATAGGACAGCCAAGGCTACACAAAGAAACCCTGCCTCAACAAAACAAAACAACAACAAAAAACCCACCACCATGCCCACAGTACACATTTAGGAAGTAGAGACATGATGCTACCTCCAGAGCCGCATGTGTGTGAGCCCCAAATTTGCCCTTCATTTCTATCATCTTTCCAGTTATAACCCACCTCTAGCCAGGAGGTCACATGACTGGGTTCCCCCAGTTATAGCAAGCTTTATTAAATGCCTCTATTTAAAGAAACCTACGAGGACATTTCTTTTGCTACACAGATAACTGAAAAACAAATTGTGCTGAGGGGCTATCTCAGTGGCTAGGCACCTGCCCTGCAGGCAGAGCTGAGTTCAGGTCTTCAGCACCCATATAAAAGCCAGGAGCATGGGTGGCCCGCCTGTAATTCCAGCCTCAGAAGGCAGAAGCGAGATCCACAGAGCAGGCTGCCTGGCCAGAATAGTTTTAGCTCTAGGCTCCATTGAGAGACCTTGCCTCAGTGAATAAAGTGAAAGACTGATTGCAGATGATTCCAGGCATCAATTTCTGGCTTACACACACACAAAAACCCAAATGTGGGACCATAAACATGCAAATGGGAAAAGAAACCCCAAAAATTCATCTATTGGATTTTTTTAACATACATTTGTTTTTTAATCTATGTGTGGGCATGTGTGCTACATGTGTGTAGAAGCCTGTGGAACTCAGAAGTGACGGCGTCCCCTGGAACTGGAGTTCCACATGGTTGAGCCACCGCGTGGATGCAGGGAACTGAACCCTCTGCAGGAGCAGCAAGTGCTCTGTTAACAGCTGAGCCATCTCTCCAGCTCCCTCCGTTGAGTTTAAAGATTATGACGCTTTTTAAAATGATGGGCTAGCACAGGCTACTGGCTCGTTGCTACCACCTGAAGCTGGAGGTGGTACAGAAGTGAGAACTTAGACACGGGACTAGAGACGAGTCAGGGATTACAGAGCAGGCGAAGCCTTTGAGGAGCGTGTGGTGACAGGCACTAACGGACACCCAAACTGGATTCTTACACAAGGCCTTTCCTCTGTGACCTTTTAGAGAAACGTAGTTAAGGTGCTGGGCAGATGGCTCCGTTGATGTAATACTGGCCAAGCAAGCATGAAATCTTAAGTTTGATCCTGTATTTCCTGAGGAGCCTGGGGCTGACTAGCCTGCCAGCAAATTGATGAGCTCTGGTGAGAGAGAGTGACTAAGGAAAATAACGCCAACCTCAAGCCTATGAACACATGTGCATGCATGCAAAGTTTGTTCATGTACATGCATAAAATTTTTTTATGTCAGGGCATATGCCTGTGTACCGTGTATGCGGTTTCTTTAAGAGGTCAGAGCCCTAAAACTTAGTCACAAGGTTGCTGGAAACGGAAGCTGGTTCCTCAAGAAGAGTCATCGGTGCTCTCAACAGCAGAGCAATCTATCCAGCAATAAACCAAACCCCGACACGTGTTCTGATCATAACAGGTGAAATGGTGGAAAGTGTCTGGAATGGGGGAAAGTAGATGGGAATACGATGAAGCATTTAGCACAATCCTGCTGCTCTTATTTGCTTGTATGGGTGTTCTGACTGGATGTCTGTGTGCCTCGTACAGTCCCCATGCCTTCAGAGGCCGAGAGGATGTCACACCCCCTGGGTCTGGAGTTGCAGACAGTTGTGAGCTGCCACGTGCTCAGGTCCTCTGAAGGGCAGCCGGTGCTCTTAACTACTGCAGCCTCCTGTTTTTGAGACTGCAACCCAGTGCATTTCCCCTGCTTCTCCGGAGCTTAGAACTTGAGCTTTTCCTGCCACTGTCTCAAGCATTAGGAAACAGGCATGCGTCACCATGAACAATGAGGTGGAAAAAAGCAAGTTGCTGAACAGTATCAAAAGCATGTTCCATTTCCGTATAGACGCGGGCATGTGCCCAGGAGCCTGGGTGCTGGATGGGGTGAGTCCTGGCAGGGAGATGAAGGTGAATGTGTCGCTTTCATGCTGTTAGGTTTTATAATTCATACCGAACTTATGCTCTGGAGAAAAATAATGAACAGGGAAGGTAAAATTTGATATCGCTAAAAATGTAAAACTATTAAGTAAGCAGAGGAGATATTGAGAAGGCAGAGTCTAAAGAGATGAAGTGAAAAACTACAGAAAGGCTGAAAAAGTAAGGGCGAAGGAATGAAGTTGGAGTTAGGGAGAGGGGGGGCTCTCCAGGCACAGTGCTCCTCCAAATGTCACCTTCAGTTGGTCACATTTCAGAGGTCACTGGGCCTCACCCTCCCTGGTAATGAGCTTTTTTTTCTCTCTCTCTCTCTAATCAGCATATTCTCCAGCTGCATAGTCCATGGTAAACTTTATCTGGGAACTGCTTGGCCTTTCTCAGCAGAGGAAGATCTGAGTGGCCATCTATCTTTGTCTTACAAAGCATCTGCCTCTTTAAAGTCTGGGTTTTGTTTGTTTGGCTTGGCTTTTTGTTTTGTTTTTTTGAGGTGGGGTTTCTAGGTAGCCCAGGCTGGCCTCAAACTCGTGGAGCTGGAAATGATAATGAACTCCTGATCCTCCTGGTCAGCCTTCCAAATGCCACGTGTGCACCGCTACGCCTTGCTTACGGAGCTCGTAAACTGAGAACACCGTACCAAGCCGCATCCCCGCCCGCCTGTTGGCCGTTTTAAGGGAGACACTCATTCCCTTTATCCCGGTGCCACAAACCATGTCTGCATGTCTTCTCAAACGTATTGGGGGAAGATCAGATCATGGAGACGAGTACGAAAAGCCAGCTTAAGGGGAGTCGTTTGGGAACTCCGGGGTGGCCATGCCTTTGTGGATTTGGAGTAGGTGAGCCACGTATCACTGGGCTGGAGAAAAGGCCAAGGTATGGGTCTGCACTGGGAGAAAGAGACAAGGCTCCAACCTGAACGGCTGGCCAAAATAATCCCCAACACGGTCAGAACCTGAATCGTCCCGAATCCGTGGCAGTGGGAGGAATCCCCGCAGGCGGATGTGGGCACAGGTCAAGTGAGTGACGAGTCATGCCAGAAACGATCCTGGTTTCGCAGGAGGAGGGAAAATGTCCAAAGGGAGATGCGCCTTGCCGAGTGAGCATCCCTGGCGGGCAGCAATGATGAAAGCAGAGTCCAGTCCCAAAGCTCGTTTCTCCATCTTTATTAAAGCTAGGTCCTCCTGCCCACAGCGGAGGGGGCGGGGCGGAAACGGCTGCGGACTAGGAGGGATGGGGACAGCACCCTCTCAGCCCACCCTGCCCTGGCTTGTTCTGAAGCTCACGTCCCAGAAGACAACGAAAGAGAAAAAGAGATGGGACAGAGAGGCTACTGCTGAGCAATCCGACCCCGGTCTTCCTCGCACTCCACCTCACCTGGCCAGGCTAAGCTCTGCCCATCACCACCCAGGCTCTCCTCCCACCCATGGTCTGCCCACCCAGCACCTTGCAGCCTGCCCGGTAGCTCTTGGGCCCCAAGGGCGTGACTATACTACAAGAAAGGATCTAGGACTAAAAGGAAATGCAGGCGGGCGGAAAGCTCACGTCTCTAGCCCCGAGCCACATTGGCCCATGATTCCTGGAGTGTGGGCGGAGCTTGTGTGAGCCGCACCTCAGACGCCATTGGTCCAGGCTGGAGTTGGTTATCCTCCAGGAGAGGGCCTTGCATAGTAAGGCGCTGTGGGCTCGGGTCCACAGAACTCCGTATGTGGAAAGCACTGTGCGAGCCTCCAACCCCTCTGAGAGCCACGGACCGGCCGGTGGCAGAAACACCTGCTTCTTGACGTAGGGTGGTTACAGAAGCAGGAGAAGGCTTGCAGAGGATGTAGGGCCGTTCTTATAGGCGAGGGGAAGGCTCCCGGACCCCACCCCAGAGCCGTGAAAGGCTGGCGGAGCACGGGGCTCCGCAGGCACCTGCTCCGGGGCAGGGCTCTGCTGGGAGACTCAAGTCTGGGGACCACGTCTGCAGCAGCCCGCCCCACGCACCCCAAAGGTGCCCGTGTGTGCCACCGCAGCCACTAGAGACCCAACCAGCTTAGAGGGGATGCCGACACCGAAACCCACCTTGTGGCCAGTGCTGGACAGACCTGTTGTTTAGAGGGTTGGAGTGAGGATTTCCAAAGATAAGGCTTCCAACCCCAGGGCCTGGCTACCCGTATAGTGTCTTGCCTTTTCAAGTCCTCCCCACACTCTTCAGGCCGTGGAAGAGATGGAAATAAATACCAACAGCCGACAGAACAAAAGCTTTCCCTGCTCGAACCTCCATCCCCCCGAAACCTACTGAGGCTGCTGCCTACCACGAACTAGGTTCTGAAAACTCACTGGACACGCTCAAGTGACCAGAAGACGGTTCCCGAATCTCCCAGGAGAACGGGAAGAGGCCACGCCCTCCAAGAAGCCCGGGTTCGTCAGAGCCGGGCGAGCGACTCCCGACGGCGGGCTCCACACCCGGATCCGTGAGGAGCTAACTGGCCTCGCCCGCCATCCCTGCAGCGCGGAGCCAGGGATGGGTCGGCTTCGCGCAATGGCCCGCGCGCGCCCAAGCGAGAGCTGCAGCGAGGGGCGAGGGACCCGGGACACCCGACCCTGGGAATCCCCAGGCTCCGCGGAGCCGGGGCGCCGCGCACTCCCCCGGGCCTCACAGGACGCGGCCCTCGAAGGCGCCCGAGGGCCCGGCGGAGGCGGCGGGCTCGGAGCCGAAGCTGGTCCCGCCCGCGAACTCCAGCAGCGTCCCGGGGCCCGCGCCCGGCGGCGGGGGCGGGGGCGGCGGTGCGGCCCCAGCGGGCGGCGCGGCCTCGGCGGGGGCGCCCCGGGCCTGCGCGCCGCCCGGGCCGCGGTGCGTCTTCATGTGCGTGAGCAGGTGCGAGCTCTGCGAGAAGCGGCGGCCGCAGCTGGCGCAGGCGTAGGGCCGCTCGCCCGTGTGCGTGCGCTGGTGCGTGACGAGCACCGAGCGCTGCGAGAAGCGCTTGCCGCACTCGGGGCAGGGGAAGGGCCGTTCGCCCGTGTGGCCGCGCCGGTGCTTGGCCAGGTTGGAGCGCTGCGCGAAGCCGCGGCCGCAGTCGGCGCAGCGAAACGGCTTCTCGCCCGTGTGCGTGCGCCGGTGGCGCTTGAAGTCCGAGCTGTGGCCGAAGCCCTTGCCGCAGTCCGGGCAGCGGTGCGGCTTCTCCTCGGCGTGTGCCCACTGGTGCCGCGTGAGCGCCGCGCTCTGGCCGAAGCGCCGGCCGCACTCGCCGCAAGCGTAGGGCCGCTCGCCTGTGTGCGCGCGCCCGTGCGCTGTGAGGTGCGCGCGCCGGCTGAAGCCCGCCCCGCACACGCCGCACACGAACGGCTTCTCGCCCGTGTGGCCGCGCACGTGCGCCGCCAGGTGCGAGCCGCGGGCGAAGCGGGCGCCGCACTCCGGGCACGGGAAGGGCCGCTCGCCCGTGTGGGTGCGCCGGTGGCGCGCCAGGTGCGAGCCGTACACGAAGCTCTTGCCGCAGTCGGCGCAGCGGTGCGGCCGCTCGCCCGCGTGGTAGCGTTGGTGCTTGGCGAGCGCCGCGCGCCGCCCGAACGTCTTGCCGCAGTCGGAGCAGATCCACGGGCTCTCCTCCTCCGCCAGCGCGCCGGGCGCGGGCCCCGCCAGCAGCGAGCCGGCGGCGGGCGCCAAGGCCCGGAGGCCGCCGTCCGGCCCGCCCCCCGGGCCCGCGCCCTCCAGGGACAGCGGGGCGCCCAGGGCGCGCGCCAGGAGGCGCCCGTCGGCCTGCAGCCGTCCAGAGAACTCGGGGAAGCCCAGAATGGGGAAAGCGTCCGGATGCAGCCAGGACTTGGGGTGCACGGGGAAGGGGAAGCCGAGCGGGTGCGGGCCCCCGCCCTCCGCCAGGCCGTTGCCCAGCTCCCGGGGCCGCCCGTCCGCCTCCGGCTCCTTCTCGCTGTCGGGGACAGTCGTCTCCGCCGCCACCACCTCCTCCTCCTGGTGCTCTCCGGCTTCGGCCTCGGGGCGTCCGTCGGGCTCGCCGGCCCCGGGCTCTCCAGGCTCCGGGGGCCCGGCCTCCGGCTCCGGGGGCCCCGGCACCCCCGCCTCGGGGGGCGCGCCCCCGCCGGCCTTCGCGCAGCCGCCGCCGCGCCGGTGCCGCTGGAAGTCGGCGCGCAGGCGGAAGGCCCGGCCGCAGTCCGGGCAGCCGTGCGGGCGCGCGGCGGCGTGCACGGCCTGGTGGCGGGCGAGCGCCGAGCTCTGGCTGAAGCTGCGGCCGCAGTGCGCGCACGGGTAGGGCCGCTCGCCCGTGTGCGTGCGCTGGTGCGTCACCAGGTAGGAGCGCCGGCCGAAGCCCGCGCCGCAGAAGGCGCAGCGGTAGGGCCGCTCGCCCGTGTGGATGCGCCGGTGCGTGACCAGGTGCGACTTGTAGACGAAGCGCTTGCCGCAGTCCGGGCACGGGAAGGGCTTCTCGCCGGTGTGTGTGCGCCGGTGGATGGCCAGGTGCGAGCGGTACACGAAGCCCTTGCCGCACTCCTCGCAGCCGAAGGGCTTGACGGCCGCGTGGTAGCGCTGGTGCTTGGCCAGGCGCGAACGGTGCGGGAACACTTTGCCGCACACGTCACACGTGGTCTCGGGGCGTCCGAGGGGGACAGCCACCGCGGGAAATGCCCAGGGCGCCAGGAAACCGTCCCCGCGCTCCCGCCCGGGCAGGAAGTGTTTCGCTTGCATCTCCTCCGCCAGGAGGCCGAGGCTGGCCGGGTTGGCCGGGAGACCCCAAACCTCTGGGGTCTGTGTGGCGTCTGAGTCGTCGGGGCCCCAAGTCCCGGGCACGTCCCCCACGCCATAGGCGGCAGACCACAACCCCGGGGGCTCGTTCTCCTCCTCAGCCATCTCGGCAAGGAAGTCCTCGTCGTCTTCCTCCTCGTGGTCTTCTAGGTCATCGGTCCAGAACCACGCTCCTGAAGGTGAAAAGACAGTTGGAGACAGTACAGGAGACTGGCAGGGAGCTCAGCCTCCGTGGTAGCCAGGCCCTGGAATCCTTAGGTCAGACTCGTTTCCGTAAAGCTAGAGGTGGTGCATGCCGCAGCCAGTACTGGCCAGCTCCAAGGCAGGAAAGCTGAAGGCCTCCCCTAGCTCCGGACGGGAAAGCCAGGGTTCCCCACTTGCCAGGCTGTGGGGGATAGGAGGCTGCACTGCGGTAGTTTAGCAAGCGGGTTCCTGTGGGCAGGAAAGGGCACCGGGGTGAAGCGTGGGGCCCTTCAGGCCCAGGCACCCAGCATGGCTGTTCCAGCCACGTCCGCGGCATGGAGGACCCGCCTCTGTAAAGCCCGTCCTTCAGCATCTCGCCCTCTACTTGTCTTTACCGGTGGCCACGGAGTAAGATCCGTACCTGCCTTTCTGACCCACCCCAAACTCCTCCAAATGAAGATGCGCTCAGGGAGAGTTCCTTCCCTTGCTGGGGACAGTCCCCGGGGGGGGGGGGGAGCATACCACAGTGATATGCCAGGTCTACGGATGTTGGCAATCTCACAGAGGGCTGCCAGGGAGGCGTCTGAACTGCAGCTGCCCTGTATGTGCTATGCAGAGGTCTGTATGTGACCCCCAAAGAGCTCACAACCCACAGAATTGAGAACTGCTGCTCCAAGGTGCCCTTGGGCGCACACGCACTGCCCCTGGCTGAGCGACCTCTCCCGGTCATCTCCCTTTCCTGTGGTCATTGGCTGAATTGCTGGGTAACCGGGAGTTGCTGGGGCTGCCCAGACAGATGCCAACTGTCCCAGGCTGGCAGTCTGTACTTTGACGGATGACACGAGGGCTCCAGACTGCCCCCACTCCACGATTACTTGCTAGTTATTGGATTCTTGCTGCCTTTTAGACTACATCTCCATCCATTAAACTACACAGCTGGTCCAAATTCTGTGTGTGAAATTCCTTTCTATCCTTCACTTTCAGAAAGGGGGCTGGGGCGTGGCTGAGTCCTACCGCTTGCCACACAAGTACCAACTCCTGAGTTCAATTCCCAGGACCCATATGAAAAGCCCGAAGTGGAAGTGTGTGCTTGTGATCCCAAAATAGGGAAAGCAGAGATGGGCAGAATCCTGGCACACACTGACCAGCCAGCCTAGTCATCAAGCCCAGGATCCCAGCGAGAAACCGCCTCCTGTGTTGACCTCTGGCCCCTGCGCACACCTGCACACCTCACACAGCATATCAAGATAGGAAAACTGGCAGAAGCCTGCAGCAGAGCGAGCGGGGCCTGACCCTACAGGGCCAGGTTCTGCTCTGGAAGCTGCTGGAAGATAAAGCGCTAGGAAAGGAGGCAGGAAGGATCTGTGTCAGAGCAAACAGCCAGGCACACACAGACACGGAGAGCAGCAGCCACCGGGGCATCCTGCAGGCAGGAAGCAGGGCTAAGCCCCGGGCAGTGGTCTCTCCAAGCCAATGGATGTTCATACGGACCAAGGGCCCTGGGATGGAGGCTGAGGATGAGCGGGAGGGGAGAGCTGCGGGAGGGGAGGTTGAAGATGGAAGCCAGGGTTACTAGCATACCTAGCGCACAGCCTCAAGAGCGGGTGGGACTCTGAAGGTGGCAACACCTGAGTGAAGGAACGTGGCCAGGAGTCCACACGTCACATACAGCTCAACACACAGGGGCAGACGAGAGAAAATTACAGTCTTGTCTTACAAGACTAACTTAGAAGTCCAGATGGCCAGCCTAGAGATAGGGTCTGTCCTGTCAGACTCGGCACGCTCAGTCCCCAGCTGGTCCTGCTGGGCTGAACGAATAAACAGGAGGCAGAGAAGAAGGGAGGCAGCCGCTGACCAGCCTCAGAGGGAAGAAGGAAGCCCTCAGGGCTTCTCGCTGACCCTGCCATCACATCTGTATCCCCCTGGGCAGTCATGCGGCACATCAGACATGCCATGGGGAGGCCAGGGAAATAGCTCAGTGAGTAAAGCGTTCGCCATGCACGTATGACAACCCAAGTTCAAATCCCTAGCACCAGGGAAAAGCCAGGCATGGGAGCATGAGGCTAATCCCACAAGCCACCTAGCAGGACCTACGCAGTGGTGCAAAGACTGCCTGTCTCAAGGTGGAAGTTAAGAAGTGATGCCCCAGGTTGTCGTCTGACCTCACACGTGGTGTCACTAGGTAACTCTGGCTGGCATCAAACAAACTGCCTTTGTCTCCAGAGTGCCGGGCTCAAAGACATGTGCCCACACCAGGCTTAAGAGAAAATGCTTTAAAACATCGGTTCTCAACCCATGGGTCATGACCTATTGGGAATCAAATGACCTTTTCACAGATGTAAACCACAGATGTTTACAATTCCCAACAGCAGCAAAGTTACAGTTACGAAGTAGCAACGACAATAACTTTATGGCTGAGCGTCACCACAACACTCACCACAACACGTATTAAAGGGCCGCAGCGCCAGAACGGTTGAGAGCTTCTGTTTTAAAAGATGCTCCTGGACCCTGTACCAACTGGTGCTCTACAGACAGGGCCAGGCCACCAGCGCCAACACTATGGCTTGCCACACAGGGCCTGTTAACCGGTCCTCAAAAAGAGCTGCCAACTCTAGCCAGGTGCACAGCTTGGTGTCACGTGTCACCTGGTGTCACCTGCACTGAAAAGGACCAGACTCTGCCCCTGGACCCTTCAAGAGAATGGAGCATGAGGGCACATTCTGAACCTATACTCAAGAGGCTGGTCAGCACTGGCTTGGGTCCTGCTCTCTCTAAGTGCTTTTTCTCAATGTGTCCACGAATGGAACACCCCTCCCGCTTGGGTCCTACCTCCTCCTGGGCCTCATCTGAAAGGCTAGATTCCTTGCTGCCCCTCAGTGAGCTTCACAGTTTCTCTGTGTAGCCTTGGCTGTCCTTGATTTGCTTTGTAGACCAGGCTGGCCTGGAACTCACAGAGATCCACCTGCCTCTGCCTCCGCCTCCTGAGTGCTGGGATCAAAGGAGTGTGCCACCATGCCCGGCTTGTCTTTTCATTTTGATATACATTTGTGATAACTCCAGCTGTCCCACCTTGGGCTGAGGGCACCCCCCCCAAAAGGGACGCCTCCCAGGCATGGGCCTCCATCACCCCAAAGTCGCCACAGCATATTCCACGTGACTAGGAGGAGCCCAGCAGGCTCAGGCTGCGATCTGCGGGTTGAGTACCATGCGGGAAGTGGGTTCTGGGAGTTGGACAGGCAGAGCCCGAGCCAGCAGGGCAAGGCACCCAGAGGAGGAAAACACCAGTGAGACTGTTGCAAAGAAAATATGCTGGATAGCGCCAGAGGTGGTGAAGGGACTGGGGCACCTTACGAAGAAATGGCAACTGGGTTGGGAAGCCAGGTTACTGGTTAGTTGGAGGGTAGAAAGCCACACCAATAGTCTGGTAGGTTTCTGGGCCAGCTTGCCAGCTCCTCTCATTTATAAATGAAGGGAAAAAATAACCTCACGGACTCCCACGGTTCTCTAAGGACACATATTAGCACTTAGAGCTGGGAAGCTGGACCATGGGGACTTGGAGCTGAGGGCAAGGGCAGCAGCCTGACTCTTCCCAGCCACTCCACACTCCCAAACATCAGCATTGGCAGCGTGAGGGAGGCAGAGGCAGCAGGTCTGCGGAGAGCTGCTCTTGGTAAAGGCTGAAGCTGGACACAACTCTGAGCAATCATGCTGCAGGAACACCCCCTCCCCATACACACAAGACTCACCCGTGTAGACACCAGTGACAATGTCTCCCTCCTCGGGATGGGGGCTGTCAGGGACCCAAGGTTCTTCTCCTTGTTCAAGGTGGAAGATCAGATCCGGCTTAGGGATTGGGTACCCTGACCAGGAGAGGAACAGATGGCAGCTGCAGGGGTGGCTGTCCCAATGGGCCCCAAGCTCTCCCTGTCCACACACAGGTCCTCTGCTCTCTGACCCCTCCCCCAGCCTCTGCTCTGTGACATCCTACAGTCCATCCCTGGATACCCTGTCTTCTGTACCCACCTCCCTTTCCACGCCCACCCCAGACACCTTCCCCAGCAAGATGAGATCCCCACCCTTTCTCCTCCTCCCTGGAGGCTTCTGGGGCTGCGCAGCCGAGAGGCCAGAGCGAACCAACAACTTCATAGCATATGTCCACCTGGTTCAGACCCCCTCAGCCAGAGACGGAACCCTGGTGCTCAAGAAGCACTCCCTTTGCCAGCGAAGCCCTCAGCCCTCACAGCTGACTGGCTCAGGGTCCTTCCTTACCCAAGGAGACCAGGATCCCATAGTTCTCCTGCATTACTTCCCGGTAGAGGTCCCGCTGGTCCACATCCAGCCTCTCCCACTCCTCCAGCGAGAAGTACACAGCCACGTCTTCGAAGGTCACCAACCCCTGAGGGATGCAGAGCCCCAGGAGCCAGGCTGAAGGGATGCCCTGCCTCCAACACCCACGTGAAGTTAGGTCAGAAAACACCACCCGGATGCAGCCCAGCACCTCACTATTGATGGGTGACATGTGCCCAGATGGTACTGCAGTCTCTCAGGCCTCTTACCTAGTGACAGAGTCCTCTCCAGAGATGAAAACAGAGGCCCTCACTAGCATGGCCCCTCCTATGTCACAGACTGGTCCCAGCAAATACATTGGCTACCAACTCAGCTGAGTATGGACGCCAGTGCCTGACCTAACAGTGGGAAACAGACCCAAGGAGAGTCATTCTAGAAGACTCCAACCTGACTTGGGGGTGGGGTGGGGGCAGCCAGAATGCTCAGGACAACAGAATGGCCTGGGAAGGCACAGGGACCTGGGAAAAACAGAACCACAAAAACCCTGGGCCTGGAACCTGGCGCCTTGTCCTCAGTCAAGAGCCACCACCCACAGAAGGCTCCAGACCTCGGGTGTGAGGACACTGGGGAAGGGCTGAGCACCGCCCTGAGTGGCATCTGCAGGGTGGCTCACCTGGGTCAGGAAATGCTCCTCATCTTCCTCCTCCTCTTCCTCCAGATCCTCATCCTGAGTTGTGGGAGACACCCGGGCGGCCTGCAGGGCTGAGAGGGAGACTGCTTAGTGACTGGTATCGGGCTGGCCGGCAGGGCGGGGCTCCAGGCTGCGCCCACACCTCAGACGAAAGCCTCCCACGGACCCCACCCCTGGCAGCAGCGGAGTCCCAGTGCTTACCTTTCCCTTGAAGAACTGGTGACTCGGCATCGGCACCACTGCTGAGCCGCTCCTGGGTCCCTGCGCTCAGAGTCTGCTCCGATGCCAGCACCTCCTCCACATCATCACCGTCACCATCATCACTGCTGTCCTCTGAGTTGGCCTCCACCGCCATCTCTGCCACCTTCTCCTGAACGTGTGTGGTCACTTCCTCTCCTATCACTTCCTGCCCTTCTTCCCCCTCCATCTCCTCTCGCCCCTTTTCCTCCTCCTCCTCAGGGTCAGCATCACATTCTGACCCATCTTCCACAGGCTCCAGCTGGGTAGCCGGGGAGTCTGGAGTACGGTGAAGGGCAGCCATTGTCCGGGGAGAGCCTCCGTGGGGCCTGAAACAAAGGCACTTTGCAGGGGAGGCCACAAGGGCTGAGGCGGGGCCTGAGTTTTGCCAGCTCAGGCTCTGTGACTGGACAGGGTGCGCCCATCAAGACCACCTAGAAGGCCCCTCCCACCAGCCTCCGCGACGTAGCCATGTGTCTAGTGTGAGCCGTAACCTGTTCCTGGGTGACTCACCCATTTTCTCAACCCAGTCCCCTCGAGGACCCGAGGGAGCGCAGGGTACAGCCAACAGAGCCCCGGGGGTCCACATTTACTGATGGGTGAGTGTCACCTAGCAGGGCAGCCTGTCCCACACAGACAGCGAAGAGAAGCAGCTTACCCGGCCGTCAGCGCACATGAACCAGGGCAGGCCCGAGAAACGGCAGACGGCTGGCAACTACGCAGCTCGGAAGGTTGCAGGGCTGGGAGAGCACCTTGCTTCGCCTCTTGGGAGTGGCGGGGGCAGAGGGGAGCGGAGAGCACCCATTAGCCAGCACGCTCTCAGGCCCCTTTCCTGTGCGCCAAGGGAGAGACAGGGAGGGCCATGAACACGTATCACACTGCTGCCAATCCTTCCCCAACTCCAGGGGTGCTGTGCAAATCTCAGCTAGTCGTGGAGATGGAGTCTGGCTCACAGGGGACATGCAGGGTGACATTGCTTCAAGTCAAGGATCAGAGATGACGAATGGATGAATGTCAACGCCTTGGAGGGTCACAGGGTCATACCCCCCCAATGACGTCACAGACTCAGTCCAGTTACACCTGGCCTAGATCCTAGAGCCACAGGCTGAAGGGGTGGGGGGGGGGGGGCCTACAGCCACTAATCTGTCCCGTGTCTACAAAGAACCAGCCCAGTAAATCTCCAGGATGGGAAGTTCTGTGTTGTATGTGTTTTTTTTTTTTTATTTGTGGAGTGGGGGTGCATGTCATGGCAAACACAGAGATTGGGGGACAATTTGCAGGGGTCAGTTCTCCCCTTCCACCCCAAGGGCCTCAGGGACCAAGCTCAGGTCATGCGGCTTGGCAGCAAGGGCTGTCCGTCAGCTGTCTCGGCACCTCCCGGGCCCACTGTGGTTTTCACGACTTCATTCCTTGTCACCATCCTGTCCCCCAGTACCCGCCCTGTGTCTCAGATCTGAAGACTGTATTTCAAGGCAAAGCAAGCCACCCCCGCCCCAGCATGCTGAGTTCCAAAAAGATCCTGAAATGATCTTTCAGGCCACACCAAGACGCTGGAGCCACCTCAGTGGACAGTATTGCCTCAGGATGCTTAAAACCAGACTGTGGCAGGTAAAGACGCCCAGGGCCATGAGAACAGTCGGGCCGTTGTGACCAATATTCCCACGGACACACATGAGCGGCCTGCTCAGGCTGGCTCACCTGTGTCCCTTCCCCTCTCTGTTCAGACATCTTTAAAACCTACGCTCTGGGGGCTGGAGAAATGGCTCAGTGGTTAGGGGCACTGGCTAGTGGTTACAGGACCCGGGTCCAATCCCCGGATCCCACATGGCAGCTCACAGCCACGTGTAACTCCAGTTTCAGGAAATCCATTTCCTTTTGGGCCCTCTGTGGGCACCAGGCACGCAAGTACTCCACAGACATACATGGAGACAGAACACTTACATGTGCATTTTTTTACAATAAATCTAGGTTTTGGTACTGGGGAGGTGGCTCAGTCAGTAACGGGCTCCCTTCACACGCACGAAGACCAGAGTTCGTTCCCCAGAAAGTACAAACTGGACAGGAGGTGCATGCCAGTAATCCCAGTACTGTGAAGGCAGAGACAGGAGGTTTCATGGGACTTGCTGGCCAGGCAATGTGGCCAACTCAGTGAGTTCCAGGTTCAGTGATAGACCCTGGCTCAAAAACAAAAGGAAAAGGGGAAAACAAACAAACAAACAAGGTAGACAGCGATTTAAGACCCCCAGCACCGACTTCGGGCCTCCACACATGCTCATACACACCTATGCACATGGAATCTCAGACGTGCTCCACACACTGAGAAAGTAAACGGAAGTGAGCGGTCAAAACAAAACTAAACAAGCCCCATAGTTTAGCAGCTGGAACTCCCTGGCATCGCTGTCAGCGCCAACCCCTCCATACCCACGGGCTGGGCCTCCTGACGTCCGGAAGTGCCCCCTGTTGTGACTGTCTCGAGCTAGACTCAGAAGCACCCATCTCAAAGATCAAAGCTACAAAGCTAGGCCCAAGAGAAGCACCCCAGGCCTCCAGGGCTCTTTGGTGTTGGAAGATGCCTGAAGGGTATGCACACACTGCCTTATGCTGCCCTGGACAGCACTCGGGGACACGGGAGTTGGGGGGGGGAGTTCCCAAGCACCAGCCACCTCAGACCTAGAGAAGGATTCTGCTTACTCAGGCCTAAGGCTGTAGATTCGTGCTCAGCACAGACACCCACAGAACAAACTGCCTGCCTACCACCTTGGGCAGCAACTTCAGACTCCCCTGGGCCAGACTTTAACTGTAAGGACCCACCAGACTTTCATCTGTAAGGACCCAAGGAAAGAAGAAAGCTGCGGCTGGGAGGTAATTCTGAGTTCAGTCCTCCAGCAGCTGTGGGGGTGGGGGAGAGCGGGAGAGCTGTCTGTCCGTAAATCCAGCCCTGGGCGGTGCTGGCAGGTGGCCTGAAGCCCTGGGTTCAGAGAGACACTGCCTCAAATAATATAGAGGAGAGTGACTACGGAAGACAGCTGATGCTGACCTGTCATCCACGTGCACACTTGAGTGTATGTACCTGCACGCACATGCACCCACACAGAACTGTGTGCCTACATTGTAAGAAAAGAAGAGGAAGCCCACCCTGGCTGTGTCTCTTCCCAGGCAGCGCCCACATTTTCTTTACTGAAGAATATTCGACTGAGGGATGAGGAAGAGTCCCACTTTCTTCCCCCTGACACAGCAGTCGCTCCAGTACTTACTGAAGACACAGCCCAAAGATCTATAGCTAATGTTTTTGTTTTTTTGCATCAGTGTCAGGGCTCAACTGTCTCTCCACAACAGGCCAACCACAGACTGGAGAAAGGGAACCTCAAACCAAAACCTGGCCCAGAAACAATGGGGAGACTCTGTACCCAAAGAGGACAGCGGATAAAGTCAAGTCCCTGTGCCAGGAGCAGGAGCGCACGCTGTAATCCCAGTGCAGAGGCAGGCGGAGCTCTGTGAGTTCGAGGCCAGCCTGGTCTACAGAGCAAGTCCAGGAGAGCCAGGGCTACACAGAGAAACCCTGTCTCAAAACAAAACAACAAATGGGAGTCCTTGGACCAGCCCCGTGATGGTTACTGCTGCACACCTGACAGGATCTGGAATCCCGAGAGCTGTCTCGGGGGTGGCCGGGAGGGGTTTGCTAGGTTAACTGAGAAGGGAGGATCCGCTCCGAATGGTATCACCCCATGGACCGGCATAAAAAGAGCTACAAGCTGAGCACTAGCATGCCTCTCTCTCTGCTTCCTGACTGCAGACACAAAGCGAGCAGCCGCCTCAAGCAGTGGCCCAAGTCTCCCCCCCCCCCCCGGGATGGTCTGTACCTTTAAACTGTGAGCCAAAACAAATGCTTCCTCCCTTAACTTGCCTATTGTCAGGGCAGAGCAAGGAGGAAAAAAAAGCCATTAAAAGCCTCTAAGGTCAACAGTCCATGGGAAGACAGGGCAGAAGCCAAGAAACACGTGATGCTCCCGGTGCCCTGATCCAGGATTCGGAGCAAAAGTTCTGAAAACCTGTCTGACCGGGGGTAAGCCTGTCAGGGCCCTGGGAGCTCCCGCCTCTCTGATAGTCTCACCCCAACTTCGGCCAATCAGTCCTCAGAAAGCCTTTCTGGTGGCTTCTCCCTGACCTCCCTTCCTAGAGTAGAGAGCAAGAGTCAAGTTCATGGCTTCGTCGGCCAGAACCCCTAGGTCACTTCAACCTGTGTTTCCGTTAAGTCCAGAGCCTCGGGGCACAGCGCTGCAGACATTCAGAATGGATGGGGCACTGACCATAAGCCGGGAGTGTGCAAAGACAAGAGTGGTAAAGTTTGAAAAGTTAGGAACGCCTGACAAGTCTCAAATCCAGGGGAACCCACGTGAAGGAGCATGTTTGTGTGTGTGCATGTACACGCATGCACGCTGGTATCTAGTTACTTTCATTCCTGCTCAGCAGCCCCCACTGACTTCAGGACTTTTTATCCAGAACGTCTTTCCCTGTTAGCTACAATCCGCACCATCTGCCAAGTTTCCGGAGCCCCTCCTCTCCAGGGTTGCTCCTGGAGGTCATTCGATCCCCCTTATGAGGCTCCTCAACCAGGCCAGCTATCCCCCCAAGACGGTAGCTACTTAACCAAAACTAAGTGGCAATGCCATCCATCCAGGCTGAGCGAGTGGGCTGAACCTCGCTCGTACCTGCACCTCCTCCTTCCCTCCTCGTGTCCACACCATGCACCTTAGATTCCGCCAACCCTAGGCATGAGTTCCGCCACCCACCTCGGGGGGCAACAGACTTGGCAGAGAGCAGCCCACTCAACCTCCATTTACAGATCAGACAGGCTGGGCCAAGGCCCCCAATGTCACAAAGCCGGCTGTGGGGCGCCAGGACAAGGTATTTCTCTCCTCTCCCTCCTTCTAGGGGGTTTACCTAGCATCCATCTCACGGTTGGGCAGGAGTGGTGACAGCCTTCTTTGGAAGGTGTCTCTCAGGGGGCGGGGGCAGCCCCGGCCCAGGTCCCGCCCCTGAGCTGGAGGGGGCGGCGCTGGCACCTTCCAGAGGTGCCGTGCTTGTCGTCGCAGGCCCGCCCCCTCCCACGCTGGAGTCTCCCTCTAGGGGGACGTGCCGCGCAGGCCCAGGCCGGTATCAGGTGGGAGGGTGATCAAGGGGCCTGGAAAATCCAGCTCGTGCAGCTGCAGCTCCGACCCCACCACGGACCCGTCCGGGAGCCCCGAGATCGCCCCACGGTCACCCGAGGCCTCCAGCGCCCGGGCACCCAAGACCGGCAGCCTTGCCGCCGCCACCGCCCCCCGCGAGCGCGTCCCGCCCGCGCGCACCTGCCGCGTCCGCGCGCCCCACTCACCGCGCGCGCGCCCGGGCCCGGCCGAGCCGCAGCGAGACACGGACTCGTGGGGGGGCTGTGACCACCGGGGACCCCCCCGCACTACACAAAGTGACGGCCGCGAGCTGCGCGACGGCGGAGGAGGCGGTGGCGCATGGGCACCGGAAGTGCCGCCCGCCGGCCCCGCCTTGTCCGCGCCCACAGGGGGGCACTTCCGGTCATGGGGCGTCGCGGGGCTCTAGGTGCAGACGGGATCCGCTTTGCTGCACCCCCACGTGCGTGGAAGATGTTTGTGGCTATTCACAGTGGGCGTCCCCGGACTGCTTGCCCCTCTAAGCCTCAAGAGACCCCTGCCCACCCTTGCAAGACAGCCAACCGCAGCGAACATCCTCCAGACGACAGCCTGGGTCCGCCGGCGCGAGTGCCAGGACGCGTGCGGAAGCCGTCCTCCTGTCCACCGGGCCCTTCCCGAATCTCATGATGGTGGAGAAGGGTGGTGGTCCCCCTGTGAATGTCCAGGCAGCGCGTGTCTGACCCTGACGTGGACAGGTGGCCGGGAGGTTGATGCCTTTTCGATGACCCACCACACCGTCTTCTGTGTGCAGGGACGCGCTGACAAGGGTGTGGCAGACAGAGGGCAGTCTGTTCAAGGCGTGAGGGGATCCTGTGGACTACCGCAGCCTAGTGCACGAAGCGTTGGAGTTTGAGGCCAGACTGGACTCGTGTTCTTCACCTCCCTAACCTGTCGTCCCCGGGCCTGGCATGCGGATTGGAAAGCAGCCTTGCAATGAATGGCCTCAGACAGGTTGAACCTTGACAGTCCAATGATCTATTCATGGCTGCTCTGCAGCCCCACAGAGGCCAGCGATACCCTGCAGTCCCTGGACCCTGAGCCTGCTAGCCAACGATGTTTGGAGCTGAATGCCCCAGGTACCTCTAGGGACCAACCCTGGAGGAGGAGACCCTCTGCCCTCACCTCTCTTCGCCCTCACCTCTCTTCGCGCCCTCACCTCCCGACACTGAGACATCTTTGTGAAGCTCTAGCCTGGATGCTTAGGGTTCGTGAGGCTTATCCGTCCAAGGCCAGCCTTGACCCCTGCCTCTCTCTGGCTGCCTCTACCTGTGGGTTCTTGAGGAACCAAAATTCACTCCTCTCCTGTCCACACACAGTCAAGCACACATAGAAGGAAGCTACTTCTCTCTCAGTCTTACCCTGTGAGAAACTAAAAAGCCGGTGATGGGTGTATATTCCTGCCATGTTCCATGCTCTGCTCACTCCCTATGTTCGCAGGCCCTGTTGTCATGTGGTCGGGAGGTGGGGGGAGGAAAACAGATCTTCAAACGGGGGTCATGTGTTGTAAGGATCATACAGCCAGCCCAGCGAGGTGGTGCATGCCCATAATCCCAGCATTCGGGGAGGCGGAGGCAGGCAGATCTCTGAGAGTTCAAGGCCAGCCTGGTCTACAGGATCCTGGTCCAGGATCGCCAAGGCAACACAGAAAAACCCTGTCTCGAGAAGCAAACAAACAACAACAACAAAATCATGCAGCCAAACACAGTATGCAAGCCTGAAGTCCTAGCTACTCTAGAGGATCATTAGTTCAAAGCCAGCCTGAGCAACTTAATAAGACCTTATCTCTAAAAATATTAAAAGCTGGGAGGTGGCTTAGCAGTACTGGGCCTGACTAAAATCCCATGGTGAGGGGCTGAAGTTATGGCTGGGTAGCGGACTGACTACCCAGAATTCACACCAGTGAGGGGCCAAGAAGGTGACTCAATGGAAGAGCACTAGTGAGGAGCTGGGGTGTGATCAATGGGAGAATGCTTAGCCAGCCTGCTCACGGCTTCTGATTTCATCCCAGCTCCTTCAAAAGCAAAACAATAGATAAGACGTTAGTGTTCCCTACAGCGGCTGGGTGCAATTTGAAGCCACATTTTTGGAGGGGAAAGGAGTAAGGAAAACAGGTGTATTTAGCTCACAGTTTTGGAGACCAAAAGTTCAAACAGCCTGGCACGGACTCTAGTGAGGCATCCTCCATCAGATTGGCCTGTGCCAGTTGATGTGGGAGGGCCCAGCCCACTGTGGGCGGAGCCACCTCTGGCAGAAGGGCCTGAACTGTGTAGAAAAGGTAGCTGAGCAAGGTAAGCCGTTTTCCTCCTCCGTTTCTACTTCAGTTCCTGCCTCGAGCTTCTGCCTTGGCCTTCCATGAAGATGGATGGTAACTTGCCGGTCCAAACAAACCCATCCTCTGTAAGATGCTTTTGCCTAGAGTGATTTATTACGGCCGGAGAAAAAGTAGCCCGAGCGGCTAGTCCCACTATGTAGCCCAGAATGGCCTTGACCTTGCGATCCTCCTGCTCCCACTAGCTGGGATTTCAGATGTGCTTCCTCCTCCCTGCCTGGTGTCGCTTTTGACACGAGCTGGGATGTAGCTAGGCCCACGGCTTGCCAACCGCCTGCCTCCCTGAAGGATACCTTCCGGGCTAGAACCCAGGGAAGGGAGGAGGAGCCAGCCTCAACGCTATGAGAAACCAGAAGCAGATGATGGATTTCTGAGAGAGAAGAAAGGAGATGGAGCACGCCCATATCATGGACTGGTCCAGCTGTCACCAGATGCAAACAGAGCTACAGGAGGGAGGGGATTGGCAGCCTGCCTGGGACCGATGCCTGCCCAGGCCTGTGCACCCCAAAAGAGCAGAAGCAAGAAAAGCAGCTGTGGGGTTGGGGAGATGGCTTGGTAGGTAAAGGGCTTTGCCATGCCAAGCATGAGGACCTGACTTTCATCCTGAACCCCAACGTAAAATGACACATGCTTGTCCACCTTGTGTCAGAGAAACAGAGCAAGAAGGATCCCTGGGCCTCAGTGTTCAGCCAGCCCAGCCGAATTGGTTCACACTCAGATCCCGGTGAGAGAGCTGGACTCTCATTTCCCTGCTTTCTGAGCTTAAGCTTCCACCCAGTGTCACCATCAGAAACAGGGTGTTGAGGGAGGGGCTCGGCTTGTCACAAAGCAATGAAGGCACAGCACACCTCGGGAAATCAAGAAAATCCGGAAGTTGTGACTGTGAAGCACATCCCCCACCCCAGCTCAAAGAACCCGTGCAAAGAGCTGAGAGGAAGACAGTCAAGTGGGTCCCTGGGCCTCCCTGGCACAGGTGGTAAGTACTCCAGCCTGACAGGCGGCCAGAGACTGGGACACGGGCCCTGGCTAACAGCCTGAGGGAGGAGCTTGGGTGATTGAGGGAGCCCCAACATAGTGGACAGCAGAAAGGTCATGTTTTGCCAAGCTGGTGGGGGTGTGATATGGCAGTCCTGGGGAGCAGCAGGAAGATAGGCAAAAGCTGTTGAGGTGGTACACAGGCCAGGCAGACAAAGGGGATGGCATGCAGGCGTGAGGACCTGGGTTCGATCCCCAGCGCCCACAGAGAAGTCAGGTGTGGTGGCACTGCGTGTAATTCCAACACTGGGGAGATGAAGACGAGAGGGTGCCTGGAGTTTGCTGGCAGCCAGTCTAGACAAACGAATGAACCCTAGATTGAATGAGAGACCCTGTCTGATAATGAGAGAGGAGGAGGAAGACAGGATTGCTGGAGCCCAGTGGCCAGCCAGTCCAGCTGAGTGAATGAACTGCAAGTTCACGAGCTACCCTGCCTCAAAAACTACGGTGGAGAAAGATCAAGAAAAACAACAGCAGATTCTGGACTCCACGTGGTCATGTATGTACACAAGGGCACCTGTATGTACACACACACACAGACACACACAGACAGACCAGAGCAGTTGAGTCACCTGGAGGGAAAAGGGACATGCTCTGAAGATGGAAACTATTCAACAGGAAACAGACCCTCCCCCGCCCTTAGAACCCCAAATGTCCCAGGTCTGCGGTGTGGTCAGTTGACACCAGCATGAGAAACGGACCATCTTCCCTTTGGATGAAGCCCCACTTCCTGTCCTGTCGTCCCCATCCACATCTGTCCCCTGCTGCCCCGCCCAGGTAACCAGCTCCGCTGTGACATCCCAGCTGAGAAAGGCAGCGGCCAGGCGTGCTGAGAGTCGCTGAGGAATGCTCGGGGCAGTCTGAAGGAAGGAGGGCGGCGCTTCTCTCGCTGGGTGCAAAGGAAGGTGATCAGAGGGCCCAACAGACAGCAGTGTTGGACCAATTCCAGGTCCCTGCCAAGAAGCAGAAGAACAGATGGGGGTGGGGCATCTTTCCTGGTGACAGAGGAATGCCCAAGGGGCCCTCTGAGACTCCTAAACTCTGTCTCAAAGTCTGTACCTCTGCCTCTGCACCCTCATTGCACACCTCAGCTGTAGCAAAAATCTGGTCCAGTCAGTTTATCCAGAAGCCCCACCCTCAGTATCTGATGGAACCCTCCCACCACCCCTAAGGGATTGATAGCTTGTCACCTGGCCTGCCTCCACAAGACCAGCCTCCGTCTGTTTAGCCAGATCCCCCCCCACCCCCCGTTCTTAGTCTGCCTCATCCGTGGACACCTGCCCCGCCCCCAGCTCCTTGGCGGCTTAGTCCGTGTTGTGTTCCTAATTAAGCTAGTTCTATCCTTAGGTCTCTGCGCCAAATTAAATGTGATTTTAGCATTTTTACTCTGAGTTTGCGTGTGTGTGTGTGTGTGTAGTTTCTGCATACTGTGTGCCCATGCTCAGAGGCCACAGGAGGATGTTGGGTGTCCTACTCTAGCGCTCTCTGCCGTATTCCCTTGAGACGGGATCCTTCACTGAATCTGGAGCTGGGCTGGCAGCCAGCGAGCTCTGGTGACCCTCCTGTCTCCACTTCCTAAAGCGCTGCGGCTGCAGGTACCTGCACAGCTTTTCACGCGGGTTCTAACGATTCAGACTCAGGTTTTAATGCTTGTGTAGCGAGTGTTGTTACCCACAGAACCATTTCCCCAGCTTTAATCTGTGTGTGTGTGGTGATGGGGAGATTCTTCTATAGCTAAGCCTGGCATAAAACTTGTCCCTAATCCTCCTGCCTCCACCTCCCAGGTGCTGGGATCACAAGCATGTGCCATTGTCCCCAGTTTATGAGGTGCTGGGGATCCAACCCAGGGCTTCTGACACCCTAGATAAGGCTCCTGCCAACTGAGCTGCATCCTGGCCACAGGAGTGTTAATTTCTTTTTCCAAGTGTCGCTCCAGGGGCTAGAGACATGGCTCGGGGGTCCAGGGCACTCGCTGTTCCTGGAGTGGGGTCCAGCGCAGGAATATGGAGATGGCCTGAAAACAGCTAAGGTTTAGAAGAAACGCTGCAGTATGAGATCAGCGCTCAAGCGTGGAGCTCCTGGCAGCCTCGTCAGAGGTTGTCTGGCTGCAGTTGCGTGTGGTCAGCAATGCAGCTGTGGCTGAGACAGCAGCCAGGCAGGAACACGCCTGAAGGAGGATCTGCAACAGGAAAGGGGATGCGGCAGCATCCTCCGTGTTAGTTAGCCTCTGACTCCGCAAGTAAATTAGAGAAATGAGAAGGCAGATGGAGAGGTTGGCTTGACCCTTGGGAGTCAAGGCTTGGGAGGGGTGGGAGAAAAAGTGAGTGTATGTTAGATCCATGCTCAGAATCCCTTCTTGGAATCCAAGAACTTGGAGCCAGGGGAGGAGGAAGAAAGCATGATAAAAGCAGCAGAAAATACCCCTCAGGTCTGGGCTTTAATAGAAAAAGGGGAAAATCTATACTCTAACACAGATGCATTAGCGATGGCCCAGGGCCAGAGACTGGTGATCCCAGGATATTCGGTGCCTGAGCTGCTGGAATTGGGGGAGACTTTTAAACAAGCAATGAAAGAGCCCGTTGCAGCCTGGCTCATGAGGCTGTGGCACTTGAGAGTGGACGGAATCAGCCTGACTGCTGTGGAGGCAGGGAAACTGGGCAGTGTAACTTCCCATCCCTGCTAAAGGCTGCATGACCCGAGACGGTGTCGGAGAAATCAGCCCGATGGGCTGGCTAATCAGAGCCATTAGGAACACTTGGGTATCGCTGTTAGAGGTCCCGTAACTGTCAGGGGTTAGAGGACCATAAAGGAGGGGGCCAGTGCTGTTGAGGAAACCAGGAATAAGAGCAAGAGGAGCTGCGTTTGAACCCCAGTTCACAGGGCCAGATAGACCTGTGTTCACAGAGGAGTTAAGCAAAAAGCCGATCTAGCAGGGGCCACAAGGCTGGTATGGACCACAAGGCTGGTACGGAGTGTTAGTGGCTTTGCTGGGTCCATTGGTGAAGCCAGATGTTTATAAAGCAGGGAAGACTTTGGCAGATCTGAGCGACTTAGACCAGCTTGTGAACAGAGCCTGTGGTGTGAGGGCACAGCCTGGGACAGCTAGGAAAGTGATAAAGCGGAGGAAGAGGCCTGGGTTCCTCAAAGACAGATGTGGCAAGATTTGTGTGCAGCTGGAGTCCATAAGGAAAAAACCTGATTTGCCAGATTGTGTGCTGAGGGGCTTCGACAAAGCTTTAAAGTCCAAACGAGTCTGAGGAGCAGCCCATGAAAGACATCACGACAGAACAATAAAAGTGAAGATGACCAAGCCTCTTCCGGAAGTGGGTCACCACCCCCAGACGGAGGGTTTATTTCCCTCCAGCAAACGGTTATGCTTGGGATCCAGATGGTTAGATGGGAACTCTCCAGAACAGTCAGGTGTGGTAAATCCTGAGGCCAGAAGTCCAGAGGCAACCCAGGGCCGCTCCCCCACAGGGGGCCGGCAGGTGCAGCAAGGTCACATTCCTTCACTTTTGGCCCTGAAGAGGTCTGAGCAGATTAAGGGAGGCCCCATGAGGTTTGTCAGGGCTGGAGAAATGTCGGGAGGCTCCAGGGAAGAGCTCCGGCACATGGCAATGTACTAGGAGAATGGCTCCATTTATCCATTCCTTGTGCCCAGCCTTGACCTGTGGAGGAAGCAACGGATGCAAAGGGATGGAGCAGTCGTGCTGTATCAGGCCCAGCTTGTGTCTGATTTCAGCGCCTTCGTAGCTGTGAACCTCTGGGCTCAGCTGAACCTGAGCCCAGATGACAACAGACTTCTGATAAGACACTCTCAGAGCACTTCCTTGCCTCTGTTAGTGGCTAGCGGTTTGGGATCCTGCCTTGTCCCGGAAGAGGGCTGTTTTGTTGATGACGTAATGCCAACCCTCTGCGTGCCCTGCCAATTTGGAAAGACTGGAGAGGCAACCAGGTGTGGTGGTACTTCCACCCACCTTGAGGCCCTACCAGGGCTGGCTTCACTGAAAGGTTCAGCGCCAGGCGTGGGCTACCACCCCTTGAGCTGCTGTAAAGGCCATTGCTTCTGCTGTGGGCGGTGTGCCAGGACTAGACCGTAAAATCCCATTCCCAAAGACAGCGCATGTGCATGCTGTGACTGCGGGACATGGAGAAACTAAGCTGGGACTGGACTGGAAACTCCCGTCCTGCTGGTTGCTTTTCACATGCCAGAGGGGAGAGAGCCGTCACCAACATTCCTACTTGGCTACGGCCCCCGAGTGCTAACAGCATCATGCCAGGGAGGATGTGCCTGCTCGGGCACTGTTGGCTGGACTATGGCGGGTTTAAGGCCCACTCCACACGAGGGAGTTCACATCTAGTACTGTGACCAAGACAAAAACCTGGGGGGGGGGGGTCACTGGTCCCATTGGGGAAGCAACTTCTGTGCTTTTTCTAGATGGATGTGATGTGCCTGTCAAACCGCCTTCTCAACATGTGAATTTAGCCTGTGGATCACTGTCATTGCCAACCTCAACTCAACCACTGGTGAAGCTCCTGAGAACAAGTGACTGTCACTGTGGCGTGGCGGCCTACTCCTTAGTTATAGGTGGATCGCTATAGTTACCCCCTCCGAGGCTCAGAGATCATTTCAGAAGCCTGAGAAAGTCCTGTGTGACAGTTTCCTCCAAGATCAAAACATTCTAACCTGCAGCGAGCGACTTAAGCAGGAAGGTAAACACCTCAAAATAGCTTCAGGAAGTCCCTGAAACTAACTAGATTCAATAGACAACCCTTCCTGCCAGAATAAGCCATAAAAGTGGAAAGTTCCCTCTGTGTCTAGCAGAACAGACCAGCGAAGAAGACTCAGACAAGCTGAGCTGCAAAAGAAGATTCTGAGAGCAGATCAGCTGCTTGGAAGATGCCTGGAGGAGGTTTAGACCAGAGTCCCTTGGAAAGGACGCCCTCCAGCTTGCTGAGCTGCCCGCAGGCTGTGCAGTGTGTTCCAGGTCCCGGCTCAGTGAGCTGTCACCATGCCAGGGTGGGCTTTGGTGACGCAGCTGTCTTTGAGTCATTTCTGCTCCTGTAACCCCCTCCCCATCTGTATTCCCGTAAGGAGCCCCAGTAAAACTCACTGGCTCACCAGGTTGGACTCCGCTGGAATCTGCCCTTGGATCTGTCGTGGGGTCCCTGTCTAGGGTTTGTTGTGTCTCCCCAGGATAAATTTGTCACACAGTGCTACTCAGCCAGGGGGTGTCCGTGTTTTCTGAAGGATGGGTAGGTCATGGCTGCGGTTGGCAGTCTCCAGCAGAGTCAGAATCAGCCCTAAACTACTGTATGTGACCAAGTGTCCCCCTGACACACACACACACACACACACACACTCACAGAAATCTCAAATATACAGAAATGACCAGCCCTTTCCTATGCTGGCTGTGTCCCCTGTCTCCCCTTTGGTGAGTGGCACGAGAGCTGGCACAAAGAACAAGCTTTCTGAAAATTGCTGGGTTGGCAGACGGTCCTGTCACTGACAGAGGCCACTGTGAAGGGCAGAGCAGGAATTAAGCAGGCCATGGGGATGGTAAGATGTCTCTCTACAGCCCAGGCTGGCCTTGAACTTGCCATCCTCCTGCCTCAGGTGTCAGAGAGCTTGGATGGGGGCTGTGCAGCCAGCCAGCTGTTACCTGAGTGTACTTGGGCACTTCTGTGTCCCTTGCCTTGCACATACTGTTTAGAGATAAGAGACCCAGGAATTGCTTTAGTGCCAAAAAAAAAAAAAAAAAAAAAATGTATATTCTTCTTTTCGAAGTCTGTTAGATTCCATCTATATTGTTTTGAAGAAAGTGCTTTAAAGCAGCTCCTTCCTGTGGGCGAGAGCGATGGCACAGATGGGAGTACTTGCTGCGCTTAAGTGTGCAGCCCAGCAGCCGCATTAGGCCGCTGGCAGCCAACTGCCATACCCATTCCAGGGAATCTGACGGCCTCTTCCCGCATCTGCGGGCCCCTGCACACACATGAGGGGTGTCGCCATACAGATCCAGCACACACGTATTCACAAATTAAAATAAGTAAAAAAATAAAAGTATTCCCTTCTGGTGAGTTTGTGACAGCCTGTCAAGACTGACGTCAGCAGTAGCAGAACAGCCAACTGAGCCACAGTACAGGCAGAGCAAGGGGGTCACTGTCCTCAGAGCAGAAGCACCCTGAGGCGACGTGTAGGGGCTGGGCCTCCAGTTTAACACATGGACAGCCTGAGCTCTACTCTGCTAACTTCCAGCCGCAAGCAGGAGTCTACCGGCCGTTAGAAGCAAGGGGTCAGTAGTTGTTACTGGAGGCTGGGCGTGATTTTACGTGCTTGTGATTCTAGCACTCAAGAGGCTGAGGCGGGAGGATCAGGAATCCTGGATTTGCCTGGGCTACACAGAAGGCCTCAGGCCATTCTGGGAAATGATGTTTCACAATAAGAAAGAAGAGGGTGGGGTGCCTGGATCAGTGGGGGTAGGGGTGCTTACCACCCAGAAGTCACATGACTCGGTAGAGGCCCCTGCCTGGAATTGCCTGGTGAGGGGCTGGGGTGTGGCTCAGTGGTAGAGCTCCTGCCTAGAATTCCCCAGTGAGGGGCTGGAATGTGGCTCAGTGGTAGAGCATTTGCCTAGAATCCCCCAGTGAGGGGCTGAGGCGTGGCTCAGTGGTGGAGCCCCTGCCTAGAATCTCCAGTGAGGGGCTGGGGTGTGGCTCAGTGGTAGAGCCCCTGCCTAGAATCCCCCAGTGAGGGGCTGGGGTGTGGCTCAGTGGTAGAGCATTTGCCTAGAATCCCCCAGTGAGGGGCTGAGGCGTGGCTCAGTGGTAGAGCCCCTGCCTAGAATCCCCCAGTGAGGGGCTGGGGTGTGGCTCAGTGGTGGAGCCTCTGCTTATAATCTCTCAGTGGAGGCTGGTAGCATGGCTTAGACGTAGATGCTTGTTGAGAATCAACAAAGCTTTAAATTCCATCCCTTCCCAAAATACTGCACCTAGAAAGTGTGCCCGTGCGTGTGTGAGTGTGACAGTTTTCTCATCACTGGATGTCTTTTAAACAAAACAAAGAGCAAGGAGGTCCTGCCACTTTCTGCAAGCCTCTGAATCTTGCTGTGATGTAGCAGCCCCTGGGAAACAGCATTGTATTTATTTTTACTGCTGCCTCTGCTTCCCTCAGGTGACATCTATTCTCTAGTTACAATATTTCAATTGTCTTTTTCTTTTTTATATAAAGTATCACTATGTAGTCCAGGCTAGCCTCCAACTCTGGATCCTTCTTCTTCAGCATCCCAAGTCCTGGGCATACAGGCATGAACTACCATGTCTGGCTCGCTCCTCCCTTTTTTTTTTTTTTTTTGTAAAACAAGATCTTCCTATGTAGCCCAGGCGGGACTTGAACTCACTGTTCTCCTGCATCTGCTTCCCTGCTGGGGTTTACAAGTGAGCGCCACCATACCTGGCAAAATTTCTAATATGTGTATGTGTGTGTGTATTTATATGATGCATAAGAGCACATGAACAGGGTTAACCTCGGTTCACTCAAGTTAAAGAATCACTCAATTCTAAAACTGCTGGCTAAAGCCAAAAGTAGGGGCTGGCAGGATGGCTCAATGGTTAAAGCCCGATGACCTGAATGGGACCTCTGGGATCCACTTGGTTTGTGGAAGGAGAGAGCCCAGTCCTGAAAGCTGCCTTCTTCCCTCCGAAAGTGGGCCATGGCATACACTAACCAACTAACCAACCAAGACTGCAGGTGGAGGGCTTAGGCAGGACCCTGTGCGTGCAGGGAGCTGCCGGGAGCTGCCAGGAGCTGCAGGGGCCGAAGTCCTGCTCACCTCTCCCCACAAGCCCCGAATCCTGCAACGGGGGTGTGCCACTGAGAGGGACCCCCTTTCCAGATTTATCCAGAGGGGGCTGGAGGGCTGGCCTAGTGCTGCTCTTCAGAGGACTGGAGTTCGGCTTCCAGCACCCACGTCAGGCCGCTCTCAACCCTCTGTAACCACGGCTCCGGGGGATCCCGCACTTCCGGCGTCTTCGGAAAACACTTGCTTCCGTGTGTACACGCCCATCCGCAGACGCACACAAGCCTACACGGAACTACAAATAATAAGAGCCGATCTTAAACTGGGCTCAGAGGCAGCGTGTTCACAGTGTTGGCTTAGATCGGGGCTGCTCAGCCTTTGGGTCGTGCGTGACCCCTCTAGGGGTCAAACAGCCTCGTCACACGGGTTGCATAGTAGACATCCCGCATATCAGATATTCACATTACAGTCCATAACCGTGGCAAAATCACAGCTGTGACGTAGAGACAGAAATAATGTTATGGTTGGGGGTCACCACGCCTGGAGGAACCGTATTGAGAAGGTCAAGGCATGAGGAAGGTGGAAAGCCACTGGCCCAGACCCACCCATTTTCACCCTTAGAAAGGTTTCTTCTGAGCTAGGGCAACGGCTCAGTCCGCAAAGGGCTTGTGCAAACTCGAGGACCCCAGTTTAGAGGCCCAGCACCCACACAGAAGGAAGGTGTGGTAGAGCACATCTCTAATGTCCCAACGGGGGGGAGGGGGATGGTGCAGAGACAATGACCCCTTGAGCTCACTCGCCAGCCAGTCTAGCCAATGGACCTACTCGAAGTTCATTCAGCGAGAGACCCTGTCTCAAAAAATAAGGTGTTTGGGTGGGGCTGGCGAGATGGCGCAACAGGTGGAGCCTCTTGGCACACAAGCCTGGCTTCCTGCATCCAAAATTACCTCCATAAAACCATCCCCTGTGCGGTGTGGCGTACACATCCTTCCACCGACACTCGCGCACGCACGGGTGTGTGGTGGCTCATGCCTGTAATCTTAGTGCTCAAGAGGCTGGGGCAGAATTACTCCAAGGTCAAGGATGACTTGAGCCACATTTTTAAAAATCTCATAAAAGGAGACTCCATAATTGGGGCTGTGGATGCAGCTCAGTTGGTGCAGTGCTTGCCTGGCATGCACACGCCCCGTGTTCGATCCCCAGCCCTGCGTGTACTAAGCACAGTGGTGCACAGGTGTAAGCCCAGCACTCGGGAGGAGAATCAGAAGCTAGGTTCAGTTGATCCCGTTCCAGAGCGAATGTGAGACCAGCCTGGGCCTATGCCAGACTGTTTCAAACACAGGAGAGAGGTTCTGGGCAAGACATGAAATGCCAGGTTCCAGCCACAGACAGGACACGCAGGATTCTTCGCTTTAATTTCCACGGTCTGTTTCTCACTTGCCAACATGTGTAAAACTTGGCAGGAGATGCAGGGAGAGCAGAGGAAGCGCAGGGACCAAGCAGCCACCTTGGGCAGCGAGGTCAGGTGGGGCAGGAAGCGGCTGGGGGCCAGGGAGGGCCCCCTCCCGCCTGCACACTTTCCCAACCTTGCTTCACTCAGACGGGGACACGTGGTTTGCAGCCTGATAACTCCCAGGCCTTGTCCCCACCTTCTTCCCGCATGCCCATCTAGGAGGCAGGGCACTTTTGGCCAGCCCTCCCCATAGCCTGGTCCTGGAGCCTGCCATCCTGAGTCAGACAGCGCAGGCCACCTGAGCAGCCTCTGGGCAGTTTAGGAGTGGGGGGGCTACCCGGAAGTTCTCTCCAGGCTCTTCCTAGAAATCAATCTCTGCATCACGGCCATGAGCTCCTCTATGAGGGGACAGTCAGGAGGGACAGCTGGCTCGGGGGTTGGTGGGGGCACTGCCACAGAAGCCCAGAACCTGCCTCGAGCCTGTCGTCTGGAATCCCAGGTTAAGAAGGCCTGACCTCCTACCCAGGGCAGGGCTTCCCGGCTTTTATCTGCATGTTAACCTGCTTGCCGCTGTGACCGTGTCTGTGAACACAGGCGTTTGCAGCAGAACTGCCTCCACCCTTCTGCCTTTCATCCTGACAAATACTCTCAAGGTCTACGTCCCTTGTCCATGTTCACTGTATTGTGAAGGCCAGTTCTCTCTCTCTCTCTTTCTCAACTCACTACGTGGCCGAAGATGACCCTGAACCTCTGATCCTCCTGCCTCCGCCTCTCAAGTGTTGGGATTACAGGTGCCAACACAGCCGGCTTAGGTACTGCTGGAGCTAAAACCCCGGGCTTTTCTGCTGGGCGAGCCGGCTACATCCTCGCCTCCCGGCTGTGCAGTTCCTCCTTAAGTATCCAGTATTTCCCAGCTCCCCTTGCGCTGCTCATTCCTCGGCTTGATAGGGTTTGCTTGGATCAAACCTCGCACGAGCCGAGCCGTTTGCCACCAGGCGAGTTCTCAGTCCAGTTTTCCCAGGGAGGGACGAAATTGGGCAGTCTCTCACGCACGTGGGGATGGTCTCTTGTGCATGGCTTCTGGGGGGGAGAGTGAATCTGTGAACTCGGTGCCGGGAGGAGGGGGGGTCTGGGGAAACACGGAAGTCTTCCTTTCCCAAGGAGACTTCAAGATCCTCAGAAAGCTCCAAACTCGGGTGAAGGCCATGACCCCCGGCCGAAGCGAGGCCCGTGACGGAGCGTGCGGGCGCTCCGGCGGCTCAGGGCCTGCCGGAGGCGGAGGTGGGCTTGGCCCGCGCGGAAGCTCCCGAGGGCGCGGGCCTGGGAGCGGGCCTGGAGGCGCGCAGGATGCCCAGGCCGCGGGCGCGCCCCGCCCCGTGCAGCTGGCGCTCGTGCCTGCGGATCTGCACCTTGTGCCGGAAGCGCTCGCCGCAGTCCTCGCACACGTAGGGCCGCTCGCCCGAGTGGGTGCGGCGGTGGCGCAGCAGGTTGGAGGAGACGCTGAAGCGCTTGCCGCAGTCGCTGCAGGCGTAGGGGCGCTCCCCGGTGTGCGTGCGCTGGTGCTGCACGAGCGCCGAGCTCTCGCTGAAGCGCTTGGCGCAGTGGGCGCAGGCGTAGGGCTTCTCGCCCGTGTGGATGCGCTGGTGCGTGACGAGGTTGGAGTGCTGCGAGAAGCCCTTCCCGCACTCGCTGCAGAGGAACGGCCTCTCCCCGGTGTGCGTGGCCTGGTGGCGCACCAGGTCCGTGCTGCGGCTGAAGCCCTTGCCGCACTCCCCGCAGATGGTCGGCCTGTCCCGCGCCCGCCGCTTCCTCCGCTGCCGGGCGGGCGTCAGGGCCGCGCTCCCCGCGGGGCCCGGGATGGCCACCACGGCGGAGGTGGCCACGGCGGGCACCACCGTGAGCTCCTGCAGCACCACGTAACCCGGAGGGGTCACCACGACGGTGGCCGGAGCCGGCGCTGCGTCGCCTCCCGGAGCGGGCACCAGCTCCAGCTGCAACTCCGGCTGCACGGGGGCCAGCTCCAGCTGCAACTCCGGCTGCACGGGGGCCAGCTCCAGCTGCAGCTCCTGGTGCTGGGCGCCCAGCTCCACCGGGGCCAGCTCCAGCTGCACCTCCTGTTGCTCCCGCTGCTGCCGCTGCAGCTCCTCCAGCCGCTGCTGCTGCTCCAGGTGCTGCTCCAGCTGATGCAGCTGTTCCTGCAGTTTTAGCTGCAGCTGCCGCTGTTCCTGCAGCCTCTCCAGCTCCTGCTGCCTCTCCAGCTCCTGCCGCTGTTGCTCCAGCTCCTGCTCAGAACCCACGTCCACCGGCATGAGCTCCAGCTCCACCTCCTCCTCCTCCTCCTCTGGCTCCAGGGGAGGAGGCTGCAGCAGCTGCTGCTGCAGCTGCAGCTGTTCCTCCTGCTGCTGCAAAAACTGCTGCTGCAGCAACCGTTCTTGCTGCTGCAGCAATAGGTGCTGCTGTAACTGTGCCTGTTGCTGCTCCAACAGCTGCTGCAGCTGGGCCTGTTGCTGCTGCAGCAGCTGTATCTGTGGCTGCAGCAGCAACACCTGCTGCTGCAACTGTCCCTGCTGCTGCAACAGTTGCTGTTGTTGGAGCAGCTGCTGCTGCTGCCACAGCTGCTGCTCCTGCAGTTGCTGTAGCTGCTGCTGCAGTGCATAGTCTTGAGCTTGAACATGCTGCTGTAGCAGCTGGAGATGCTGCTGCTGCGACTGCTGTTGCTCTTGCATTGGCTGCTGTGACGGCAGCTGCTGCAGCAAAGCCTGTCCTTCCGCTTGCTGCTGCGGTAGCTGATGTTGCATTTGTTGCTGCTGCTGTAACAGCTGTTGCTCTTGGCCTTGGGGCTGCATCATCAACTGCAATAGCTGTGGGCCTTGGCTTTGTTGCTCCTGTCCAGGTCCCGGCTGCTGCCCCATGGGCAGCTGTGGTTTGGGTTTATGAGGCTGCGTGGACTGGGGGTTTCCCTGCAGTTCTCGTTGCCACTGAGACAGCCGCTGCCATCCATCTTGCTGCTGCTGGGGCGGCTCTGGCTGAGATCCTGACTGTTGATGCAGAGGCTGCTGCTCTTGCCGCTGCTTGAGCTGCAGCTGTCGCTCTGACTTTCGCAGCCGCAAGTCCTGTGGTTCCAACTGCTCCGCCTCAGCACCATTACCAGCCCCGAATGGGGCTGCAAGTGCTAGGGGCTGCCGGTGGCCGCTGCGCTCCTGAACCTCCTCTTCCTCCCGGCTCTCACTCCCACCACTGCCACCTGTAGCGGAGATGGCAGGAAGCCAGGAGAGAAGAAATGACAGGCAGCTATCTGGACCAGACCCCCTCCCCCCCAAAAAAAGAATGTACTCTGGATACACTAAGGGGCTCTGAGCAGGGACCCCAAAATGTGGGACCAGGGGGCTACGGTGACAGAACAGACATTCCCAGGGTCCCCTGACGATCTCATTCAGACCCCCTCTGAGCCCCCTCCACACAAGCCCCATGGGTAGCTCTTGGTTTTGATTGCAACACAGGAGCTTGGGGCTTCTGACACCAATTCCTGAGAGGTCGCTAGCACTTTCTCCCCATGCAGGGAAAAAACGGCTATTCCAAGCTGAACTTTGACCTCACTATGGCCACATTTTTTTTCTTTTCTTTTCTCTTTTCTTAACTATCTATCTATCTATCTATCTATCTATCTATCTATCTATCATCTATCTTGTTTTTCAAGACAGGGTTTCTTTGGGTAGTTCTGGCTGTCCTGGAACTAGCTCTGTAGACCAGGCTGGCTTTGAACTCACAGAGAATCTGAGTGCTTCCGCTTACCAAGTGCTGGGATTAAAGGTATGTACCACTACCGCCTGCGGATGCTCACCCTTTAAGTGAAATTTGCCTTGTCTGTGAATGAGCCATTTCTGTAAGGATACAGCAAGCTGTTTCTAGAAAGCACTGAAGCAGAAAGGAAGCCGGGGGCAGGCAGGAGTCTGCAGTTCCAGAGTTAACTAAACAGCCAGGCACATCAGCATACCTGTAACTCCAGAGGGTGGAGAGGAGAGGGGGTCCCTGGAGGAAGGCGGCCGGAAAGGCTCGCCATATAGGCGAGCTTTGGGTTCAATTCAGAGACCCTGTCCCATTGAAGAAGGCGGAAGAATGACCAAGGATGATTCATGACACCAACCTGGACACACACACGCGCACACACACACACACACACGTGAACACCCAAACACCGACAAGGTACATGAATGCACACATGCACATCCACATACAACATGCAAAAAACAAAACCAGCTGCGTGTAATTATATTTAAGAAGAACAAACCCTTTCTCATCGCCTTTGTTGGATGCAGTTTTAGAAAAATCTGAGTGTCTTGTGTGTATGTGCATGTGTGTTCATGTATGTGATTATGGGAGCATATGTGCCACAGCACACCTGTAGAGGTCAGGGACAGCCTTGGGCTTTAGACCTGACCTTCCACTTTGAGGCAGGGTCTCTTGTCTGTCACTGCACAGGACAGCCAGGCGAGCTGGCCCTGGGGCTTCCGAGGACTCCCTGCCTGTGCCGCCCATAGAAGCACTGGGGTTCCAGATCCCATCCTCAGGCCTGTGGGGCAAGCGCCTGCCCCGCAGAGCCACCTCCCGAGCCCCCCGGAGCACGTCCTCCAGGGCAGCTGGGGTGCTGGGTGGCGGATGAATACGGCTGTGGGACCGTCTCCCCACGGCAGGCTCACCACCAAGCACCACCAAGCACTGTCCTCTCCTCTGCTTCTCTGCAGGGACAGACCTCACCTCTTTGTGAGTCTCCGCCTCTCTAGCTTGGTCCCGTGGTCACTCTGACTTCCTGGGGCAGCACTTTCCACAGAAGCATTTTATTGAGCATGTGGTTAGATGTCACCTGAAGTAGTGTGTGCCTGCTAGAGTTGAATTTACAAGCGGAAAGAGTCTTTGTTCAATTCACAGGTCCCCATCTTATAATTTTATTCTTCCAGTTTCCGTGATATATAGACACGTATATCCCCCCCCTCTCTCTCTCTCTCTCTGCAATAGTGTCTCATTGTATATAGTCCTAGCCTAGAACTCACTACATAGGTCAACTGTCAAACCGTGACCCTCTTGCCTGGGATTCCAGTCATGTGACCCCAGGCCCAGCTCTTCCTCATTCTCCTTTAACTGTTCAAGCCTATCCCCATACCGTCACTGTTAAAGCCCAGAATGTGAAAACTGGCTCTTCTCCGCCCTGACTCATGCTACCCCTGTATGAGTCTCAGGGAGAGAACTGGAAAGTTCCTCTCTGTGGGGGCCTCTGTGTGGTGGGTGGAGGGAAAGAGACAGGGACGGATGTTAAGGAAATGAGAACCAGGTAACTATGGAAAAGAAGCCATGCAGCCAGTGCCTGAGGCATCAGAGACAAAGAAGGATCCTCTAGCCCCACGTGGGAGATGGTAGAAGCCTCCTGGGAAATGAAGGTTAGAGCCAGCCCAGGCGTGGGGGTAGGGCTACCGAATCTGTCAAGGTGTCCCTCTCCTGCAAGACCTTGGCCTGACAGCCACCTCAACAGGTCCTAAATCAAGTTTCAAGGTAGCTAAGGTCAGCAGCATGAGTGAGTCCACCACTGGCCACACCAGAGTCCTTCTGTTGGGGTCTGGACTGTGCGGGCTTGCAACTCAACTGAAGAACGCTTGCTGGGGCCCCCACTGTCTCCACACCCACAACCCTCACCTGAGAGGGTGTCTGGCCCTGGGCCCCCATCCTCAAGACATCGCAGCTCCAACACAAAGGTCTCTGTTGCTCGGCCCAGCTCCATCCTGGTGTGCACACCAGGGTCTCCGGGAGCAGGCTGTGCAAAGAGGAATAAAGGGAACTGTTCAAGAGGAAGGTGATGGCTGGGCCCCATTCCTACACAGACCAGCCCGAGCTGTTAGGATACACACAGCTCCACCTCAGCTGACAAGCGGTCCTCCTGCCCCCACCCCGAAACACAGCGGCGGGAACCAGCCTCTCCAGGGCTGCGAAGCGCGAGGCACAGCTCCCGGTCCCCTTCCACAGCAGGACCATCCCCCAGCTTCAAAGGCCACACAGGGCAGGTGTCACCCCCAGTCCCTGGGAAGGCAGGTGTCCAGAGCCCTGACACCCGTGGCAGGCGCCTCCTGCAGGTCCGCGTTCCTGTCCTAGGTCCACTCTGAAGAAGGGGTCTCCACACTCAGGCGTCCCCACGCCCCCACGCCAGCTGACTAGGTCTGTCTCCGGCTTCAGGAGCCGTCCTTAGAGCAGCGTCCCCGGGCAGGGTTCTCCCGCCAGGCCTCACCTGGAGCAGCATTTCCCGCCGGCAGCAGCCTCTGCGCTAGGGGAGGTGTGGTCACCCGCGGCCACAAGGTGAAGGCCGCCGCCGTTCAGCCAGCTCCTCCCGGAGCGCCTCCATCTAGAACGGAGGCTCTGACCACCCCCGCGGACAACCCTGTATGGGCACCCCACGGGGTCTCCGCTGTCAGAGCTGCCGGGGTCGCCCTGGACCAAGACAAGGTGCAGAGTGGAGTTCCCAGGCAGAAGTTGGCGGAGACTCCCACGCAGGGCCAGGGAAGGGAGGCAGGGCTCGGGGTTGGTAGGGTGGCCGTGGCGCGCAGCAGGGCCTACGCTGGGGCCCTAGGTCGGATCGGGGGAAAGCCGGTGACAAGGGTCCCGGGCGGTCACCGGCCACAGGTGCCCGGGGGGCGGGCGGGCGCCGCGGCCGGGCCGGGTCCCCGATCGCTCGCCCGCCCTCCCGGGCTGTGCGTCCGTGCGGGGAGCGGCCGGACCGGCGCGGGGGCGCTGGGGGGCCGGCACAGGAAGTCCCCCCGGCATCCGCATCCTGTCCCCCGCCCCTGCCGCCCGCCGCGCCCCCGCGCCCCGGCCCCCGCCACCGCCACCGCCACCGCCACCGCGGCCGCTGCCTTCGCCAAACCGCTGCCGCCGCCTCTCTAGGCCGCGTCGCCAGCTCTGTGGGCTTAACCCTTCCCGGCCTGCCACTCACCAGGGCCACCCCCACCCCCCGGGAAGAGGTGGGGGGGATGGGGACAGGATACTCGGCCCCGCGTGCGTCCCCGGGCCCGCCGGTGCTGGGCGCAGCGCACGCCGCAACGCATCTCCTGGTGTGGCGCGCGTGTCCGTGCGCCACGGTTGGCGACTGGCACTGGGGCTGCTTGGATGGCAGAGGAAGGGGGTTCCCAGCCAAAACCCTCACTATCCTCTTAAGCACAGGCGTGGCTTCAGGGCTCCCCTCCCCTGGCAGGGGTACAAATTGGGGCCAATCAGCACTTAATCAGTTAATAGGGAAGCCCCCTCCTGACCCCAGCAGGTCCGGAATGGCCAGCCCAGACTCTCAAGTTGACTAGGGTAGACAGGTAGGCTTTGCGCCAGCTCCCTCAGGGCCGCCCTCAGCGACTGAGGGCCCCGCTGGAGTCTCTTCGGGTCCTTGCTCTCTCCAGTAGCCTGAGGCCTTCCCTCCTTCAGCTTCCGCGCTCCTCAGGGCCCCTCTTCCAGCTTCTGAGCCCCGGCGGCCCCAGTGGTTTCCCCTGCTTGCTTGTTGATAGAACAAGTTGTTTCCTGCCTGGGGGCGGGAGTAGGAACGGGTGGCGGGTGGCGGAGCGTTTCCTTCCAGAGGCTTAAGCTGGCCTTCCGCGCGGCCCCTCACTCAGCTTCACCGGCAGACACAGGCTTCTCCCCGCTGGAGAATTCTCGGAAGAAGCCTTGCCCCAGCTCTCTGGAAAAGCAGCTGCACCGGCATGGTGGTCCAGGCCTGTTCTTCCAATACGAAGCGGGGAGCCAAGGTCATCCTTGGCTGCAGGCACATAGCAAGTCTGAGGCCTGCCTGGACTACTCACAATACAACAAACTTGTGTAACTTAAAGATCTGGCGAAACAGAGCTGCCTCCAGCAAGATGGAGACGCTCCTGCCATCACAGCCATGCTTCTCTGTCTACAGTCCAGCCTCCAGTTCACACTCTTCCTATTCCTATCCTTCCTCTCCCTGCAGCCTGGCTTGAAAAGCCTGCACTCTGGAGGCTGGACTTGCAGGCCAGCAGCCGGCCTGCAAGGGGAATGGGTACAGAGGGCCACAGCTGAGGTGCTGAGCTAAGGGGAATGGGCGAGGAAGGCCGTAGCTGATGTGCTGAGCTCTAAGTACAGCAGTAAGGACCCAGCTTTGGAGGCAGGGTGATTTAGAGACATAAGGACCTCTGGCAGCCAGGTAACTCGAGGCTCCATATAGCCTTCCATCTGCGAAAGTGGAGACAGGTTGCCAGGCAGCAGTAGGAGGACAACTGGGCAGTGGACACACAGGTAAAGGATGGGTGTGTCCTTCTGCCCTCCTCAAGTGGATGGAAGCCTCTTCCAGAGACCACAGCCCCCGGTGGTTCCCTCCTCTCTGAAGCTTGTGTGTGTGTGTGTGTTTCCATAGGCTCATTTGAGGAGGCCAGAGGACATTGCTGGACGCCCTCTACTTATCACTCTCCAACTTACTCCCTTGAGACAAGGTCTCTCACTGAAGCTGGGACAAAGCTGGCAGCCAGCAAGCCCCAGCCATCCTGTTACCCCTGCCCCCGCACAACACTGGGGCACAGGCACAGCAGAATCCACGTCTGGCCCTTTATATGGGTGCTGGAGAGTAGAACTCATGCCCTCACGAGTGCCTGGCAAACTGTCTCACCCACTAAGCCATCCCCCAGTCCTCTGTCCCTTCACCTCTTCCCCCTTGCTCTGCTGAATTCTTTCCAGAAGTGTTTGCACATCCACGGGACCTTCCTAGTCCCAAAACAGGCAGACACCGCGCTCCCTCGCCTGCCCATCCCTCCTTCCCTTCTCCCACTTGGCCCAAGCTCCATCATGTTACCGGCATGGCTCCCTCTCCCGTGGCACCAGCCACTTCTGTGTCTTTATCTTCTCCAGCTTGGAGGCAGCACTGGACTCTTCTGCTGGCTGGCCCTCGGTCTGCCCCACTCTGACCCTTTTGCATGCTTTGGGGAGTGGGGATTTCTGGAGACCATTGCTTGCTTTTGCATCGTTCCCATGTACAAGCTCTCTTGGGAAGTAATTGCTTCTCTATAGATATTTCCCCTGTACATAGCCCTTATCCCCAACCCTTAAAACTTTCTTTTTGAGACAGGGTTTCTCTGTGTAGCCTTGGCTGTCCCAGACTCACTTTGTATACCTCAAACTCACAGAGATCCACCTGCCTTTACCTCCCAGAGTGCTGGGATTACAGGCGTGCACCACTTCCTTTAAAAGGTGTGTGTGTGTGTGTGTGTGTGTGTGTGTGTGCACATTGAGTGCAGGTGCCTGTGGAGGCCACAAGAGGGCATCATATATCCTGAAGTTTTAGTTACAGGAGGATGGGAGCCACTCAACATGGATGCTGGGATCACCCAGGTCCTATGTCAGAGCAGCAAGTGCTGTTAATCACTGCGCCATCTCTCTCTCCAGCCCATTCCCACCTCATTTCTCAGCATCGCTCTCTCACTGATTGGCTAGACTGGCTGGTCACTGAACTCCAGGGACCAGCCATCTTTACCTCCCAAGCATTTCAAGTACAGACCCACACCACTGTGCCTGGCTTTGACATGAGTAAAAGCAAGACGGATGTAGCAGTGTAAAAGCCCCAGGTTTGGTCCCCGGCACCAACCCAAACAGTGCTTTCCTGAGTTCTGTGAGTTGATCTCCTGTACAGCTTTCCAGAGCAGGCCATGGGAAATCCTGACTTTGTAGCCAGGCGGCTAGAAGTCTGGGTGGACTGGGGCCCCTGGAACTGGTGGCTGGGGTCTGAAATGTGGTTAGCTTCACCACCGTGCCCCTAACCTGTGGAATCCATGCCCATTCTAGTGGTTACTGTATTTTTGCATCTTTGAATGGATGCATGTTTACTGTTTCCATACTTACACTTACAGAATTGTCTTTGGGGCTGAGCCCAGGAATCTTCTCATGAATTTCCATTCGTTCTAACCATTCTGGTGTTAACCTTCCCCAAATGTTCTTTTCTTTTTATTTATTCATTTATTTATTTATTCATCCTTAATTCTCTTGGCAACTCTTCCCACATCTTCATCTTGGGGGTCGGCCACTAGCAACAACTCTTGTCTCAGCCTCACACCCCGTCCAGCTGACTAGAAATCTATTTTCCCTTGTTGATTTTAAATCACATTTCTCTTCTGGGGTGCGGTGCCACAGCGCATAAGTTATCTCCTTCTCCCACGGGGCTCCAGGGAGCTGAACTCAGCTTGTCACACTCGGTGGCAAGCGCCTTTATCTACTAGGCCAACTCACCAGCAGTATTGCTCATTTTTCATTCTCTTTCTTTTCTTATTTTTTGCTTTTGGTTTTTGGGAGACAGGGTTTCTCTGTATAGCTGCAGCCTTCCTGGAACTCACTCAGTAGACCAGACAGGCCTCAAACTCAGAGTTCACCTGTGGAGGAAGTCTCACAGCCCAGGCTGGCCTCAAACTCACTATGTAGCCCTTGAACTTCTGCTCTTTCTGCTTCTATGTCCTAAGTGCTGGGATACGGGCATGGGTCACCATGCCCAGTTCATGCAGCGCTGGGGATAGAACCCAGGGCCTCATAAATGCTATGCAAGTACTCCATCAACTAACCTACCCCCTCCCAGGTTCCTTTTATATAGTTTCTGGTAGATATTTTGTCATGAAGATACAGAAAGCCAGTTCCTGTGACTGAGGCAGTTACAGCCACTCCTGGAAATGTGGTGATGAAGTAAGAATGAAGGGGCCCAGAGTGACCGGTCGCCATTGGTGGCATCCACTGTGGGTGCTGTTCTGTCTAGGTCCTGGCCAGGACCACTGGGAGGAGAACTCCAGAGCTGGAGGCGGCTGAGTAGCCCCACATGGGCCCCAGACATGTAAGGGGTCCAGGCCTCCACACGCCTGAGTGTGGTGTGGCCGCAGGCATGAGCTCGGCTGCACCGGTCTCAGTTTTCTGAAACCGTGAAGACAGAAGGACTCCTAGCCTGCTGTGCAGGGCTCCGCTTGCAGCTTTCTGCCTCTCGGGTAACCTCAGGCTCAGGAGAAGGACAGACAGCAAGTGGGAAGGGAATAGTTAAAACTGGAAGATCAAAATCCACAGGAGGGAGCTGGAGAGCGGCTCAGGGGTTCGGAGCACCGGCTGCTCTTCCAGAGGTCCTGAGTTCAATCCCCAGCAACCACATGGTGGTTCTTAGCTCTTAACTAAGAAAGGGTTTCTTCCCCACAAGGAGAGCAACAGAACCAGAAAATTTGAACACAGGGGTCTTCCCAGAGACTCATACTCCAACCAAGGACCAGTCATGGAGATAACCTAGAACCCCTGCACAGATGTAGCCCATGGCAGCTCAGTCTCCAAGTGGGTTCCATAGTAATGGGAAGAGGGACTGCCTCCGACACAATCTTTGATCACGTCCCCCTGAGTGGGGAGCAGCCTTACCAGGCCACAGAAGATGACAATGCAGCCACTCCTGATGAGATCTGATAGACTAAGATCAGAAGGAAGGAGAGAAGGACCTCCCCTATCAGTGGACTTGGGGAGGGGCATGCGTCAAGAAGGGGGTGGGAGGGTGGGATCGGGAGGGGAGGAGGGAGGGGTTTATTGGGGGATACAAAGTGAAAAAGTGTAATTAATATTTTTTTTTTTTTTTTTAAATAAAAAGGGTTTCTTTAGCTCCCGATTCCAGGGCTTGAAGCAGGTATCATCTATAATGATATCTGGTGCCCTCTTCTGGCCTGCAGGCATACATGCAGGCAGAATACTGTATAAATAATAAATAAATCTTAAAACACACACACAGGAGGCTGATGAGGTGCCGGAGATCAAAAGTATAACAGAAGATCAAAACTATAACAGCTCTGCCTGTCTCTGCCTCCCCCGAGTGCTGGGATTACAGGCGTGCGCCACCACTGCCCGGCTCCTCAGCTACATATTAAGCTCAAGTTCAAGGCTAGCCTGGGCTATATGTGGCCTTGTCCAAAAATAATTACAATAATTATCAATGGTAAGTACTGGGGAGTCAGTAGAGCATGTGCCACGAGGGCCCGAGCTGTCAGGAGAGGGGAGGGCAGGACAAGAAGCGATTGAAGGCAGGAATGGGGGTTCTGGCCCACATTCCCAGAGGGGAAGGCATGCAATCAACAGAGGCAGCAGGACGGGGCGGCTTGCTCATGTCTGGGGGATCCGGAAACAGAGGCTAGACAGGAGACGGGGTGCAGCTGTACACCTCAAGGCCGGCCTTCCTGGAACTGACCAAAGGAACAGCACCGCCAGCTGAAGACCAAGTGTTCAAGCGCGAGCTTGTGGGGACAACCTCACGATCAGGCTGTGACACCTGTGGACGATCCGCCGGCCCAGACACCCACATTCAGTAGCCATCAGCTCCAGGTTCTCCAGTGTCACGCAGCTTCCAGGCCTTCCTGGTGTCTAACCCTGGTGCAACGCACAGCACCGGGCCAGTCTCTAAAGATGAGTGTTTACGGCTGGTTGGCCTGGGTGACGGATGTTTTTAAATCGGTGCTTCCCGACGTTGCTAATGCTGCAACCTCTAATACCTCATGCTGTGGCGACCCCCAACCACAGAATTATTTCGTTGCTCCTTCATAACGGCGATTTTGCTGTTATGAACCATAATGTAAAGATCTGATAGGAGACCCCAGTGAAAGGGTTGTGCAACCCCCAAGGGGGTGGTAACCCCAGGTTGAAAGCCACTGCTAAGAGCATCAGGGAGGACTTGTCCTGTGGGCACACCTGTGTTGGATTTTGACGGGGTCGTGACAGAGAGCCCGGCCCTGAAGTCGCAGCACGAGTTCGTGAGCTGGGCTCTGGGCTGGGCCTCAGAGACCGTGAGCTGGGCACCAGTGTGCACCCACTCCTTCCCTCTGCTCTTGGCTGTGGGTGTGATGAGCAGCTGCCTCAAGCCCTGGAATCAGGAGCTAAAGAAACCCTTTCTCCCGTAAGTTGCCTTTGTCAGCGTGTTTTACCACAGCCACAGGAAAGAAACAAACACTCCTGTCTCCTATGGAGAGCTACTCAAGCTAGTTTTTCCTTATCAAAAGGATTCTACGCCTGTGTGTATGTAAGTGCATGTGTGTGCTGTGAATCCCAAAAAGAACTGACATACACACAAAAGAACTTAGATAAAAGTGTCCATGGTGACAATAGGCATAAAAACCAAAGGTGGCTCGGGCTGAGGTAAGTCAGGAGTTAGGAGCACTTGCTGCTCTTGCCGAAGACCTGAGTCTGGGTCCCAGCACCCAAGTCAAGCAGCTCACAACCACCTGTAACTCTAGCTGCGGGGGGGGGGATCAGACGCCCCCTTCTGGCCTCCTAAGCCACTGCACTCACACGCATGCAGATAACACAATTATAAACTTTTTTAAAAATGTGTTCCACATTTATGTGGCAACTGCTGTCACGTCAGGAACACCTACAGGACAGCTGCTCCGGGTTCTCATTGCTACACGTGCACAAGACTCAAAAAATCTGGGGCTGGAAAGATGGATGAGTCCGTAAAGTACCTGCTACACAAGTAAGAGGACCTGAGTTCAGATCCCCAGCGCCCACACAGAAGCCAGGCACAGCGGTGTGTATCTGGAGCCCCAGCATGGAGCGCGGAAAGAAGGACAAGTCTAGAGCTTACTGGCCAGATTGAGGGAGAGAATCCTGTCTCAAAATCAAGGTAGATGGGTCAGAGAGATGGCTCAGCAGGTAAAGGCGCTTGCTGTGTGATCCTGACTACCTGAGTCTGAAACCCCAGATCCCAAGGTGGAAGTGGAGGACTCCCAAATCTGTCCTCTGACCTCCACGTGCGTGCTGTGACATACATGTGTTTGAAGCCACACACAAATGAATACACATCATAAACACACAAAACCAGTTTGTTTGTTTGTTTGTTTGTTTTTCACATTTTATATATAACGAATTCAGCCATCTGTGGTGGTTATGTAAATATGCCTTTGTTGTAATCCCAAGTGTGGGATACAGGAACCTACAGCTAACAGCCTTGTGAGAGGGCCGGTGATCTTTGTCAGCTGGACACTGCCTCGTGCAGGGGGTGTGGCCTTTGCCAGCTGAAAAGCATTCTACTGCTTTGGAGAATGCTTCAAGCAGGTTGCTGCTGCCCCTGCTGCTGCATTTGCCGCTGCTGTTGGTTTGCTGGCCTGCCGGATATCCTGATGACAAAGAGCCGACTCGCTCCAAGGACCTATGTCTAAAGAGGACTTCATCCCCTGTCCCTACTAACCTTCCTTCTCCCCCACCTAGGACTGGGGGATTGGAAGGGAGGTGGAGGCTTAAGAAACCCCAAGTAGACTAGGTTTAAAAAAATCAGAGCCTACAGCCAAGAGAAATGAATCAGGGGCTGAAGAGATGACTCGGTGGTTAAGAGTATATGTTGTTCTTGCAAAGGAAAGACATTTGGTTTTCAATACCCAAGTCAGGAGGCTCCAGGGACTCTGGTATCTTCTTCTGGCCTCTGCAGACACTGAATTCACATGTACAAACCCACACAGACACATACATATACGCATAATTAGAAAGTAAAATTATACTCTTTTCCCAGGTGTAGTGGCACACATTTTTAATCTCAGCACTTGGGAGGCAGAGACAGGCAGATCTCTGAGTTCTGGGCCATCCAGGGCTGCATAGTAAGAAATTGTCTCTAAATAAATGATGCCGGAAAGATGGTTCGGTGGTTAAAAGCGAACACTACTCCTACAAAGACTCTGAGATCAGGTTTGCAGTATCCAATCACAGTATCCTCGGTATCCAAGTCACAATATTACGTAACTGCAGTTTCAGGGGATCTGATGCCCTCTGCTGGCTGTTCAGTGTACTACTGCACACACCTCAACACACATGCCGCAAAACACATACAGAACGGGAAAACCCTTGAAAACTTCACAGAGTAAAAGAAGCCAGACACAAGCCACATTCTGTGTGATTCCACAGATAAGAAATCTCCAGGAAAGGCAAATCCATAGGGGAAAAAGGGAACGGAGCTGCCCGGGCCTGGGGTTGAGAGCAGTAAGCCTCGAGTGTGTGGGCGCCGTTTGGGGACACTGAGGGATCTAACGCAGGGGACACTGGAATGCTCACGTGGGAATATGGTAAGAAGCCCTGCACCGCACATTTCAAATGCATCGGCTGGGTGTATGAATTCCAGCTCCTACAAAGCAAACACTGGGGGCCAGGAGGAAGGCTCAATGGGTAAAGATACTTGCCACCACGCCTGGCGACCTGAGTTTGATCCTTGGAACCTCACTTGATAGGAAAATCAACGCCCACAAGTTGTTCTCTGATCTACACACACACACACACACACACACATACACACGGTGGCAGATAGGCATTCACAAACATATACATGTAAAAATAAATTTTTAAAAAGTTCAAGGTCATTCTTGATTATACAGAGTTCAGGGTGAGGCTGGGCTACACAAGACCCTGTAGGGCTCGTTTTTTATTTGGGGAGTTTAGGCCTCGACCTCCCTTTCACCAAACCTTTAACCCTAGGTGGGGGAGAGGTTAGTGGGGAGAGGGGCTACAGACCCCTTGGCTTCTCCCGGCTGCTTAGGGTAGCTGGGTTCTTTTACAACTATACCAATTCTTGTCAACAGCAAGAGCAGCAAGCGGTCCCCTCCTCGCCGCTGCGCCACGAAGCGCTTCTCTCCGTCTATCCGCTCCAAGCTGCCACAGGTCCATGCTGGCCTCCCCAAACTGCCACTCACCCAGGCCACCACTGAACACCACACCTCTTCTTTCCGGGCTCTTGTATTTGTATCTTCAGAGCCCTCAACCACGCCTTTCTCCCTGCAGCACGGGGCAGGCCGTTACCAGCTGGCAAAGGCCTTGCTCGAAACGACACGGTTATCAGCCGTGGACAAACTGTAACCCAAACTCAAATCCCACGCTTGGGATTAACAAAACAAAACGTGTTTACATAACATAACTGAGTTTACAAAGAAACCAAAACTTCCACTGCCAGACCTTCACTTGAAAACAACAACCAGTCAACAAACCAATACCAAACAGGGCTGGAGAAAGTTAACAGTGCCCTGCTCTTCCAAGGGACCTGAGTTCGGATCCCAGCACCCATGTTGGGCTGCTCACAATCATCTGTAACTCCAGCTCCAGGGGATCCAATGTCCTCCTCTAGCCTCTATGGGTACTCGCGCTCAAGTACATAGACATACACAGACACTCGTGCACATACATATACATACATACAACAACCAAAAACTCACAAAAGAGCCCTCTCTCTCTTCTCTGTGTAGCCCAGGCTGGCCTTGAACGCTCAGAGATCCACCTGCCTCTGCCTCCCTGAGTGCTAGGATTACAGGCGTACGCCACTGCGCATGGCTGAGTCTAGATGCTCAAAGTGTTTGGTAGAGACTTTGCTGCTCTGAGAGTAACTGAACTTTAAAATTACATGGGAACTGATGGGTCTTTCTGAAATGGCATACACCAGAGAAAATTCCCAGACTAGCCCAGTGCTCATCTCCTCAGCTGCAAGGACGCATCCCAGGGAGAGCATTCTTCAATCTGGTGCCTACAGATTTAGGAAACTATGAAAGACCTTTAAAAGGAGACAACAGAGCCAAACCTATTGTTTGCTTTGTCTGAGGCAGGGTCTCATGTAGCCCAGGCTGGCCTTAACTCACCATGTAGCCAAGGATGACTTTCAGTTTCTGGACCGCCCGCCACCACCACCCAGTGATGGGATTACAAGTGTGCCCCAACATGCCACTTGCGTGTGCACGTCCATGTGTGGACAGACACGTGTGCATGCGTGGAGGCCAGAGGACAAGCACGGTGCTGTTCCTGACTCGGGGTTACTTTTGACCTGGAATTCCTGAGGTTAGCTAGGCTGGCAGCCACTGTGCCCAGAGGTCCCCCGACTGCTGCCTGCCTCGCCCTGGGAGAACAATCACTTGCCCGGCGTTTTCTAAGTGGGCTTTGGGGAACAGAGTCAGATCCCATGCTTGTCTGGGGAGCACTTTACCCGCTGCCCCTCGTCTCCAGCCCTCCGTGCTCACTTCTTTAAGGCCATGTGAAAGTTTCCGGAGGGTGTCATGCAGAAGGCGGGGCTCCTCTACTCACCCATGGCTCACCCTCTGCGGATCAGGAAAATCACTGAGTTCTTGTCCCCAACTGCAGTGACGATTTTGAAATTTTGGTTTCTTTAAAGAACACAGAAATATTTTAAGACTGTTTTCGTTTTAATCCCAGGTGTGGGGATGTGGGGCTGCTTCAGACAGTCCACAGCAGCTGACTATGCTTTGCCTTGTGCTCTGGCAGAGGCGTGGTTTTGCCAGCTGCAAATGGTTTCTGCGATTGTGTGACACTTGGAATTCTGGGGATTTTTCAGAGGGTACATGAATGCTAGTGCCCTGATAGGTGGGGCTGGCGGTTGTTGGTCATTCAGGCAGGCTGGCTGCAGTTCTTACTCAAAAAAGAAACAAGAAGGAAAGTTAGATTCAAAGATCTTTACCTCTCTCCCTCCCCCCTCTACTTTCTCTCCTACGAAAGTAGCAAAGACTGGCCACGGCTAAGAAAGCAGCTCCCTGCCAACCAAGTATGGCCTTTCCTGCTACTGCCTCAGTTTGAGTGCATCCTGACATTGGATGCACCTTAAACTTTAGATTTAAAACAGACCCACACGTACACACAAACATGCAAAACACACACACAGAGCTTTCTAAGCTGTTTGGTTTGATGCAATCTTCCAGTTCTCAGTCTCTGAGATTCCGTTTCATTTCTTCTCTACAAGGTAATCCTGGGCTCTCATGCTTTGCTGTTTGTTCTTGACACCTGTTTTTCTAACAGGACAGGGACATGAGCATCCCTACCTTAAAGTAGTGAGAATGCAAGCCTAACCCTTCAGCTGTGGACGGGGGGGATCCCCGAGGGCCATACCGGGTACCCGGTACCCGAGAGCCAACGGAGCACAGGTGGGAAGCAGTCTGGGTATCCAGGTGGAAACGCTGAATCTGAAGTTTGGTCAGCAAGGAGCTGGGGAACGGCTCAGCTGGACGCTCCTGCCAAGCATGAGGACCTGGGCTAGATCCCCGTGTGACGGCTCGGCAGGAACACATGTGCGCCTGTGGCCTAGTCTGTGCGGGGTGGTGACAGGGTTGCTGAAGCTGAAAACAGTAAACCGAGGTACTTGCAGCCATCAGTGCTGTCCTGAGTCGACTCCCCAAGCTGACCTGCACGTGTGTGCATGTGCACACACAAATAATAAAACCAATCAGCACGCCACAGGCTCAGGCTGAGGCCAGGTCTCAAGAGGATAAAGTGGAGAGTGACGAAACATCGGGCAGACACACATGCGCACAACATCCAAAACACATCAAATTCTTAAAACTTACGTTAATTTTAAAGTGGTGCACGCCTATAATCCCAGCACTCAGGGGGGCAGAGGCAGGTGGATCTCTGTGAGTTTGAGGCCAGCCTGGTCTAAAACCCGTGGTCCAGAACAGCCAAGGCTACACAGAGAAACCCCGTCTCACCCCCCAAGAAAGTAACTAAATATATATATTCTATAGGGCTGGGGGCGTAACTCACTGAAAAACCACCTTGGAAGTATGTGCAACGCCGTGAATTTGGATCTCAGCACCGCAAAATGAAAATTCCATAATGCCTATAAAACGGTTTAGAAAAAATTTATTTTGAACACATGAAAGGAAAATTTAGAGATATCCCTCAAGAAAACACAGAAGGTCCTTTCCAAGTGACGGGGAATCCCGACGGGTGTCCCTGAGCAGTGCCCAGTGCTGCGGACAAGCGCGGGTCTCGCCCTCCGCACTCTGAGCTCATGGAGCTGCACAAACCGTGCTGGTGGCAGAGACTCAGCACACTCCTGAGGCAGGGCAAATGGACCCGCGGGCCGGCCTGCCCGCCAGGTTCCCTGGTGGCGGGCGGAGCCCGTGTGCGCGAGCGACTGTCACTCTGGGACCGGCGTGTTCAAGAACACCGGGCGCTGCCGCAGGGGCCGAGCGCACTCCCTTTCATCCATCCAATCTGGATATTTATTTAACATGACCAGGCAGGAGGCACCCGGGCAACAGCACCTTGGGACATCAGTACCAAGACAGTTCTGCCGGCTGGAGGGCTGCCTCCGGGGATCCTCACCACGGGGCCAGCACCCCTCTTTCTGAAGGCTTCCTTGGCCCAGGTGCAAGGCACACAGCCGCTTGGCGGCTCGGAAGGGCCAGCCTAGCGGATGGGCCTGAATGGAAAGGTCACGCCTGAGATGAAGGTGTGCCCTGGGTGTGTAGGCAGGGCCGGGTGGGCAGCTGGGTGGGCTGGCACAGCCCCGTAGGCGAGCGGGGGAGTGTGGATGTGCGGGTAGAACCCAGGGGGTAGGGTGGTGTGTGGCGGCTGCTGCACTGGGCCCGAGATCACCAGCTGGAGCAGGCTGCAAACACAAGGGGAGAGGTTAGGACGGAGGCCTCAAGCCAGCCTTACCACTTGGGCTTCTGGCCTGGCCTCCCAAATGGTACAAGCCCAACAGCACATGCCCGCCACCCCGGCACTGCGGAAGCTGCTCTGCCCCTCTGCCCCTGGTGCTTCAACACCTCACGGGTGAGGGGCTCCTGGCAGGTGAACGGGGAGCCAGGAGACTGGGGAAAGGGAAGGGAGTGACTCGGTTAGTAGAATCTAGAACTGAGACAAGGCCCTGCAGGGACAGAGCTACAATCCCACCAAGGATGGTGGCAATGGGGGGGGCGCTTCACTTGGAATTGTGGACCATGTGAAACTCTCCATGTGGCACCCATACCCCTCAGCCCTTGGAACTTGAGGCTCAGATGCTGGCCTCTGCGCGCTGGCTCATTTTATGTCAAGCTGCCACAAGCTAGAGTTATCTGAAAGGAGGGAACCTCAATTGAGAAAATGCATCCAAGATATCCAGCTGCAGGCTGTCCGCCCAGGCCACTGCGGTGGGGCCATCCTGGGCTGTGGTCCTGGGTTCCATAAGAAAGCAGGCTGAGCAGGCTATGAGGAACAAGGCAGTAAGCAGCACCCACCATGGCCTCTGCACCAGGTTCCTGCCCTGCTTGAATCCCTGTCCTGACGTGGAAGTTGAGTCAAATAAACCCTTTCCTCCCCAGGTTGCTTTGGTCACGGTGTTCTGTCACGGCAACAGTAACCCTAAACGAGACAGCTTCCATGCCAGCCTGGGCCAATGCCCATTCACGTCTCAGGACAGCCACACAGCCACCAGGGAAGTGTCAATTCTAACTGAGTTTTGACTGCATGCCATACCCAAGCCCACACTGGTGGCTTTTCAAATGACCTGAGATCCAGAGTCCAGTGGATCTCAGACCCTGATAAGCTGAGGAGCCCACTTCCAAGCCCCAAGGGTCCTCCATGCCAGGACCATGAGACTATTGTGAAACTCACCAGTACCTCTTCTTCCCCGCCTTTCTACCTTCTGGGACTCCCCACGCTGAGTTCAGTGCTACTTTGAGACCCTAGCTCCTTCCCGGCTGTCAGCATGATCAGAACCTCCCTGCTCTAACTTTTGGCACATCTGCCTTCCCTAACTCAGTCTATCAGCCCAGCTCTACATGCTGAGGATACAGGTCGACTCCAGCCTCCCTGCTTCAGTCTCTGCCGCAGACACAAGATCTCTGCTCACTCCTCTCCAGACATACTGAACCTTAGCCTGGCTGTGTGCCTGGAGTTCATGCTGGCCTCTCTCATCACCAAATCCAGCCTTCCAGTTCCAACTTGGGCCCTCTCACTTGCCTGGCCCCTAATTCCACCATGCTGTACCTCTCTGCAGGTTGTCCATAGGCTGCAGAGGAATTTTATTTCAACAACATGGCTACTCTGGCTCGAACACAGACATGCCTTTAATCCCAGGAGACAGAGGAGGCAGATCTGAGTTCAAGGCCAGCCTGGTATAGAACAAGTTTCAGGTAAAGAAAAGCTTAGGTCCAGGCATGGTGGTACAGGCCTTTAACCCCAGCACTCACAGACCCTCCTGTAGCACAGGGACACAGAGCCCACAGGAGGCCTCGGGCAGTGCATGAGGGGCATGAAGAGAACCGGCATAGCTAGGGGCCAAAGTTCCTCTAAGACCTTTCAAAAAACACAAATCCCACACAGATTTACTTTTATGTGTGCTGTTTGGCTTGCATGTATGTCTGTTGTACCACATGCATTCAGTGCAAAGGAGGCCCAAAGAAAGCATGGGGTCAGATCCCCTGGAAATGGCATTAGAGATGGTTGTGAGCTGCCATGTGAGTGCGGGGAACTCAAATCGGGTCCCTGCAAGAGCAAAAGTGCTCTTCACCATGAGCCACCTTCTCCAGCCCCTCTAAGGACTTTTCATTTTTGTTAAAATAACTCTGGGCAGCTAGGTGGTGGTGCAGGCCTTTAATCCCAGCACTTAGGAGGCAAAGGCACGTGGATCTCTGGGTTTGAGGCCAGCTTGGCCTACAGGGCAAGTTCCAGGACAGCCAGAACTACACAGAAAAACCCTGTCTAGAAAAAAAAAAACAACAATAAACAAAAAACAAAACAAAAAACAAACAAAAAAACAAAAAACAAAGCCAAAAGATCTCTGGGCAAGAAGCTCAATCTAAACATTTACAAGCCGGGTGACTTCAAGGCCAGCCTGGCCCAGGTGGGATAAATGGCCAGATCCTGTCTCAAAAACAAAAACAAAAACAAACAAGCTGATCCTCAGCCTAGAGTGCACTAGAGAGGCCAAGCTGACACACTCTGCGAGACACTTCCCATTTCCAGAGGGAGACAAACCAGGCCGTCAGAATCCACGGAGGAATGCCAAGTGAAATTCAATTGTCTTAGAGGCAGAAGAGAAGGCACAGTGGGCCCCTGACCGAGAGCTCAGTCATGGCGAAGTCCTGCTACAGCCTCCTCCACCTCACTGCTGAGGCAGACACTCTGTCCACTCCCCCACAGAACTCCAGAGTACAGCACTGGGTAACAGGGGCCCACCACAGCCCAGACCACCCTCCCTCAACTTGCATGAAGCAGCACTCAGCTGACCATTGGCCTGGTAGCTCCTGCACAGACTCACTAGCCTGGCAGAGCCAGGAACCAGGCACTGGGTAGCTGTGACAGCCAGTGCAGCGAAGCTGCCAAGCTCCTTATCCACACTGCCTGCCAGCACCAGCCCTGAGACCCAGCAACAGTGACAGGCCCAAAAACAAGAGTGAGGAAAGAGCAACCCTCCCCGGGCGTCCCCACTGCCGCAGGCCTGGCCCTGCTCACAGGCCTGCCTCGGACTGTGACCACCTTACGATGCATGTCGGAGTACATGATGCATATGCCTGCATGCAATCATGGATGTGAATGCGGGCACGTGTGTGCCACGGCAAACATGGAGGTCAGAGGACAACCTCAGCTGTCAGCTCTCAGCTGGCCTGAGCCAGACTCTCTGTTTTCCGTTGGACCCTAGGCTAACTGGCCTTCGAGCTGTGAGGGAATGCTTGTCTACAGCGCCCCTCTGTCCACAGGAGAGCTCGGAGTGACAGGTAACCTGCATGCTACACGCTGGCTTCTTAACGTGGGTCCTGAGCACGTAAACTCGAGAGCCCCTGCTAATGCATCAAGTGCTTCTGCCACCTGGGCCAGCTCCCAGCCAGTTACTGTTTGAGCAGCTACGCAGCCTTCTCTTCTGAGGTCTCATGGCCACTGACCAGTCCCCTGCACCTGGGATGAGGGCCACTATTAAGCTTCACTTCTAAGGACAGAGTCTCAGAAATGAAATGCTCAGGGTCTGAAAGGGTTCCCACAAGACACCATGACCACACTGTCATGTTTGCTCTCAGTCCCCGTAGAACGCCCTGCTGGGAACATGGGAAGAAGCAAAGGAGACCCGAAGCAGGAGGCAGGTGGTTTAGACAAGTGAACAGAACCTGTGTGACATTGCTCTTTACTTCCCATATGATAACTGACTATGGAGGGCCCATGGGGCAGGGGAGATGACATTTTCTTTTTTTCCCTTTCTCTTTCTTTCTTTCTTTCTTTCTTTCTTTCTTTCTTTCTTTCTTTCTTTCTTTCTTCCTTCCTTCCTTCCTTTCCCTCCCTCCCTTCCCTTCTTTCTCTCTCTCTTTTTTTTTTTTTATTTTGAGACAGGGTTTTTCTGTGTGGTCTTGGCTGTCCTAGACTTGCTCTGTAGACCAGGCTGGCCTCAAACACAGAGCTCCACCTGCCTCTGCCTGAGTGGTAGGACCACAGGCGTGCGCCACACCCAGCTGAGATTCTCAAACTGCACTTCATCCTTCACCTCACTGCCACTGCCATCCCCAGAGCGAAACTGAGACTCAGAGACACGTACGGAAAATGCAAACCTCTCAGAAGCCAAGTCCCTGCTGAGGGAAGCCATGCACTCGTGGGACACCTGGCACACCATCCTCAGCACACACAGATCTGGCCTCACAGAAGTGAGCCGGCCAGGTCCTAACAGGGACAGCAGCTCCCGAGAGCTATGACCTCGCGCTCCTCGAACAGAGGCACACTGCCGTAGCAGCCCCGGGTGGCTCTGGGAGTGCGCCGTGGTCTCTCCCACCCCAGCAAGGGGGCGGCGCTGAGTCTGTGCCCTTCCCAGAGTTGATCTAACCCTGCAGAAAGCTGCTCAGGGGAACTCTGCCTCCCCAGACCAGCTTTCTCGGAACCAAGGGGTCGTTCCTGCTTTGCCACCCACCACCCCTACCCCGTCCCAGCCAACCCAGCCAGAGGCAGGCACACCTACTTGTTATGGGGGAGCCGGGAGCACAAAGTTCTCAGGTCATCTGAAATGAAGGAGACAGGAGATTAGCCCGGGAGACCTGGGTGCTGAGGTTCTCAATAGCAGCACGGCCTGGTACAGGAAGCCCCCAGCTCCTCAGAAACCGGGTTCTCCTGGATGGCAGTTTTCACTTTAAAACAAACCCGAAACACAAGAAGCCACTTGGAAACTGGGTAGACAATCTGTTGAGTTTCTAGGAAGAGCCAGAGTCAGGGCTCTCACTAAGTAATCAAACACCCGGGGTAAAATGGGGAACTCCTCACTAGCAACCCTCAGCTGGGCAGACAGGCAATAGTCTGTTAGGCAGAAAGGCAGTGCTGGGCTGTAGCTCAGTGACAGTGCTCACCTAGCATGCCCAAGGGCACGAGGCCCTAGCTCAATCTCTAGTACTGCCCACCCTCCCCGCAAGAGGAAACCTGGCAGAAAATTTATCCAGGCATGGTAGATCACTCTCATAATCCATCCTACCACTGAAGTGCAAGGGCAGAAAAACTTCAGTGAGTTTCAGGCTAGCCTAGGCTACAAAGCACGCTCCACCACAGGTGTGTGTGTGCAAACACACCATCCAAAAATGTAATCCTCCAGAGGAAAAGCTCTGTATATGCTAGCTGCGAGCTGCCCCGTGCCAAAAGAACCAGGTAGAATGTAGGTGTCTTATCTAGAACACAGTGGCGCCCACGCAGGCAACTCTGGGGACATTCTTGGACCTTCCACCAACCTCTCCTGCAGTCACAGGGAGGAGAGCAGCCGTGTTATCTGCCTAGGAGCCCTGTCCTTTCTGCCAACACCATGAGGTCATGGTCCCTACCCACCTCTCGTGCACAGCAGGGCCCCCGAGGCCATGGCCACCTGCAAGGCCTGGGCCAAGCGGTCCAAGGCAAGCTCGATCTCCTGGGAGGCATTGAGGGGGTTCAGTTCATCAGCCAGTCTGTTGATGTCCTCTACAAGGGGGACCATGTGGTCGAAGAGGATGAGGCCCAGGCGCCCGTACAGGTTCTTCTCCGTCAGGTGCAGCTGCAGCGTCATCAGGACCTGCAGGACGCTCAGGTGCAGCTTCGAGTACAGCAGGTGGGAGTCTCTGTCCGTGCCCGTGCCCGAGTCCTTGGCAACCTTGTGACCAATGTGGCCGTTGGACAGGCAAGGCTTCCTCCTTTTGTAAGCCAGAGGGGCCTTCACGCACCAGCGGATCAGCCCAATGAGGGGCGTGAGCTCTAAAAATCCTATGGGCAGGTTGGCGGCGAGGGGAGTATTTAAAAACGTGATGAGAATCAACCTCGGGTCCTCGAAAATCCAGCCGACAATCATTTCAAGCAAGTCCAAAGGTGGGATGAGGTCATCTGCAAAGACACATTCGGTCACGTGGGCTCTGGCCTTGGGGACGGGAGCGGAGTGGACAGTGGGTGATGAATCCCTGTGTTCACAGCCTCCGTCCATGTCTACTGCCCAAGTCTACTGCCCAAGTCACCCACCGTTTATCTCCTTTCTGACACCTGTTCCATGGATTAGTGTCCATAGATTAGTGTCCTGTCCCCAGGGCCCAGGACCCTATGGCTAAGGTCGAGGTTCAACAACCAAACAAAACACCCCTACCTCAGTAAGTAACTGTGGCCTTGAACTCCATCACTTCCGCACCACCACACACTTGGTTATTTTCTGTGCCTGTGTGTGTGTGTGTGCGCGCGTGCGTGTGTGTTTGTGCTGTGGGCATATGTAGACATCAGAGGACACCTGCAGGAGTCCCTTCTCTTATGTGGGTGGCAGGGACTGAACTCAAATCGCCAGGCTGGGCGGCATGTGCTTCTCCGTCTGTAGTTTCCAACCTTCCTAGTGTTGTGGTGACCCCCCAACCATAAACTCACTTTCATTTCAGGACTGTAATTTTGTCATGAATTGAATGTATGAACTGTTATGAACTGTAATGTAAACAGTTTTGAACCCTCCGCTGTTCTACACAATGAGCATCTCACCAACCTCGCTCAAAACTCATCCTTCACCTCTTCTCTGGGCATCGTGTTCTTCCCTATATCCATGTGTCCTCCACAGTACAGTGAGGGCTGCCGAGGTCTTCAGAGAGTAACCTGGTGTCCTATCAGCATCTATCAGACCCAGTGGCCACCGTGGCCCCAAAGCTGAGACCCTTATCAAAGTGCCGGCTTGACCCCTGAACAGCTCTAACAAGGGCAGAAGGTAGCACCAACTCTGGGCCTACTATGTGCCAGAAGCTGGTCCTGGTCCTTTATACAGATCAACCCACTTAATCCACACACCTCTCCAGACCGCTCCCCAGGAAAACAGCTCAAGCTGTTGAGTACTTTCTCAGGACCCATTAGAAACAAGTGCTGGAAATGGGTGTAGTAGCGCACACCTTTAAGCCCAGCGCTCGGGCGGCAGATCTCTGTGAGTTCAAGGCCAGCCTGGTCTAACGCGTGAGTTCCTCGACAGCCATGGAGCCAGAGAAACTCTCAAAATAAAAAAATTTAAAAAATAATAAAAAATAAAACAAAATATGTGGTGTGCTCATACCTGACCCCAGCAGGCCGGCTTTTACGCCTCCAGGCTGCACTGCCCAGTCTGGGGTCAGCATGGTCTGTGCTCAGGCTGGCTGTGGCCCAGCTCCTCCAGAGGCTGAAGGCTGTGTACTCTCAGCCAGAGTGCCTTCCCATGCTTGGCTCAAGCATGTCACAGACGCACTCGGGAAGCCAGGAATGTGCTCCCTCTCCGGGAACACAGCTGCCGGCCTGCCAGCCTCTGGAAGGTGGTCCTCTCGGAGCTGTCCCTCCTCGGGGAAACACTGGCCCCTCCAGCAGCAGGCAGTATCCGAGGTCTGCAACCTCCCTGTGGCAATCCTGCCTCTGTGCCTCCATTCCGCGGGGGCTTGCTACCTGAGCAATGCCACCTACATTTCTCGCACACTCCCAGGCCCCAGCGGAGGCACCTGCCATGGCCGGAAGGTAGCAGGTGTGCATCTATGCATGGGCATGCACGTGACATTTGTGCTTAGTGACTGAATTATCCAGGACCACAGAGACCACCTGTGCTGTAGAACCTGTTTTGCTGGCATGTATGTATGTGCACTGCATGCATGCAACCCAGTCTGGGTCCTCTGTAAAAGCAGCAAGTGCTTTTAAGTTTTAACTCATCAAGTTAAACTGCTGAGCCACCTCTCCAGCCTGATGGCAACAAAGTTTAAATACAATAAAAAGGGTAAGAAGGAAAGGAAGACAGAAATCTAACCAAGGAGGCTGGGATGGAACAGGAATGGGAAAAGATCCCAAAGACTCTCAAACTGCTGGCTTGGCTATCAGATCAGGACAAGACATGACCTGTCGACCCTCAGGGCAGGTAGCAAGGGCAGAGGGATGAAACCTTCACTCCACACAGAAAGCCATACACACACCATCTCATTATGAGAAAACAATGAGCCAAAGCCATTCCACACTGCAGGGGCCACAGAGGACACTGACTGGGGCATTCGGGGGCAGAGGACATTGGGGCAGGGGCTCAGGCCTCCACAGCTGGGCTTTGCTGCCCATTCCTCCTCCATGGACACGCCCTTCCACATCTGCCTCTTCTATGGCCTCTATTTCATAGCTGTCCTTCCAGAAGACCTGGGTTCAATTTCCCAGCACCCACACATGGCTCACAACTGTCTGTAATTATAGTCCTAGGGAATCCAACACCCTCTTCTGCCCTTCATGGGCACCAGGCATGCATGTGAGGCAGATATACACACAGGCAAAACATCCACACACAGGAGAAGAAAACAGAAGAGGAAGAAGTGAAGGGGAATAAGAGGGAAAAAAGAATAAGATGGGGAGGAGGAAAAAGAAAAGAAACCTTAAAAATGAATGAATGAATGAATGAGTGTACGGGCGGAGCACTTGGTGCTCTTCCAGAGGACTTGGGTTTGGTTTCCAGCTCCCATACTGGGCAGCTAACAACTGCCTATGACTTCAGCTTCAAGGGACCTGACTCCTTCTTCTGGCCTTCTTGGGCACCCATACTTACCTGTACTTTCACACACATACACACACACACACACACGTACATAATTAAAAATGACTCCTTCGGGGAGGCAGGTCATATGTCTATGGAGAAGGACCTAGCTATCAGCCTCAACCTCCGGTTTTTTACGCTCTGATTTCCACCATTAAGACCCAAGCAACTGGGAAGAATTACAGGAGGTCCTTTTTAGCAAACGGAAATGAGCTTGACAACACACCCTCAGGCTTAGGCCCACAACAAAGATGCCTACTTTGAAGTTAAAAAGAGCCAACACAAAGGTCTGAAGGTCACTGTTCCTTTAGGACCTGAGTGCAGTGCCCACGATGGGACAATCGTAACTCCAGCTCAAAGGGATTCGACTCTTCTGGCCGCTGTGGGCACTGCAACGTGACACACACTTGCAATGCACACGCACGCGCACGCACTCACACACACACACACGAACACACACAAATAGCAGAACAGAAGCCAGTGTTGTCACCGGTGCATGGGGTGCAGCTCCAGGTAGGATGCTTGCCCAGCATGCGCACAGGCCCGGCTCCACTCGCAGCACTGCTCAAAGATAAACACACAAAGCTGGCATTCTCCAGAAGCCGCTCTGACAGAAGCGACCTGCTCGCTCGGCACCTACCTGATGACAGGTCGTAGAGCGCGGTCACGGATGTGATGAATTGGCAGCAGAAGCGGGGACTGGCACTGAAGATCTGCTTTAGCGTCTGGACAGAGCCTGGCACCAAACAGCAGTAGTCGTCCACAAGGGCCCTGGCCAGCCTCACGCAGTAGACCACAGGCGTCCGCTGGGAAGAAGCCACAGGCCCAGTCACTGAGGGGTCCCGAGCTAGCATAAGAGCTGCACATATACAGTGAAGGCCACCTGACTGGACGGAGCTATCTTGGGGTGCCGGGGAGGTCTGCTAACAGAACCTGTTAGAGCACGGCTCCGCCATCTAACCCCATAGGGCCAGCCCACCTCCCACACGTGTGCGCAGCTCCACTGGGCCTGCTAGCCCACGCTGCCGCCACACTAGCCGGCAGAGGCGAGGCCTTCCAACGCGGGTGGAGTATCTACATAAGCCTTCTGCAGGTCTTTGTGGAGAGGTGGCTTTGGTAAGATCACTGCTGAGGAAATGACAATTTCTGTAAGACAGCACACACCAAAACTAACCATTACTGCCACTTTGAGGTTTGGAAAAGTCTGTGAATGATGAAATGTTTGTCACGGCTGGACATAGTTGTCCATGCCTTAATTTCAGCACTAGGAAGCCTGAGGCAAAAGGATCTTGAGTTTTTGGCTAACCTAAGCTAACTTTTTTTTTTTTTTTTTAACGGTGAGCATACCTGTGTATCTGTGTGAGCAGGTGCATGAGCGTCAGAAGAGTGATGGATCCCTGGAGCTGGAGTTACAGGCAGTTGTAAGTTGCCCTACCCAGGTGTTAGCAACTGGATTCAGGTCCTTTGTATGAGTAGTATGTGCTCTTACTACTAAGCCATCTCTCTTTCCTCTGCATACTGTTTTTAAAAATCTAATCATTTTGCCTAAGAAAGAGATTTTTCATTTATTCTGAAGGCCTTTTTTTTCTTTATTAAAAAATGTAATCTAGTCAGGTAGGCATTGTGGTGTACACCTTTAATCCCAGCTCTTTGGAGGCAGAGGCAGGAAGATCTCTGAGGCCAGCCTCATCTACAGAGTGAGTCCCAGGCCAGTCAAGGGTACACAGAGAAACTATGTCTCTAACAACAGGAATTAAAAAAAAAAACAAAAGGTGAAAGGAGTGAACCGACTTCACAAAAGTTGTCCTCTGACCTCTACAGATCTGTTGTGGCACAGGCAACCACACACACACACAAAGTACATGCATAATAATAATAAGTAAAAGTTTTTAAATAAGCTGGATTTGTGGTGGCACATTCCTTTTATCCCAAGCACTCAGGAGGCAGAAGCAGGTTGACCTCCATGAGTTCCAGGCCTGCCTAGTCAACATTTTGAGTTTCAGGACAGTCAGGGCTACATAATCAGACCCTGTTTCAAAACAAAACAAACAAACCCTAACTATTTACTACATAAATTGCATGAAAAGGCTCTAATTCCCAAGCTAGGCCCACAGTGCCTATAATCCTCAAAGGCTCAGACAGAAGGATCATGAGGTTTGAATACAGCCGAAGCTACATACCAAATCCTTGTTTCAAAAAAACCCGACCAAACCAAAAAAAAAAAAAAAAAATTGTTATTCTCTATTAAAAAAAAAAAAGCTGGACTTGGACAGCAATGATCGATGACATCATGCGTGTGTGTAAAAGACTTCTACAGACATCCAGTTACATCCAAACTCTTGTAATCCTGTCTATGGAGACTCTGGGAAGTAAATCTTTCCAGAGCAGTACCTGGAGCCAGGAGGCCGCACATTCCAACACGGGGATCCGACACACAGCCACGGCCATGGACACCAGCTTTCCCAACAAGCTCATCCGGCTGTCGTCAGCTTTGTTCCCTTGAGGGCTGAAAAGGGACGAGAAAATGATCTGCCGCACAGAGTCCTTGCTTTGCTCCTGGAAATAACTGCACATGATTTCAAGAAGCTGGAGCTCCTGGAGCGAATTCAGTCTCTGTAAAAACAAGCCCGGGAGAGAAGCTGTGAGAGATGAGGGCCTGCACCTGCCGCTTAGCTCCAACAGTAAAGGGTTGGGGGAGTGGATGCCTGAAATCCCAGCACTCAGGAGGCTGAGGCTTGAAGATCTTGGGTTCCAGGCTGGCCTGAGGTACATAGTACACAGTGAGACAGCGTCTTAAGAACAAACCCAAAATCTTTTTCCAAGGGTGTACGTTTTCACCTTTCTGAAGCCTAAGCCTCAGGGGCTTAACCCTACGGGTAAGCACGAGAAAAAGCCGTGCATCTAATTAAGCAACATCCCAGAGGACTCCAGTGATGTTGAGTAGCCAGTCACCCAAAGTCACCGCTGGGATCACTGACGGGCGACTGTCACAAGCCTTCGAAACGGGCACGCGGCGGAGCAACGCCGCTGGACCGCAGGGGCGGGAACTGCAGGGGGAGCGAGACCTCGGGGCGGGCGCTTGTCACCGAGCGAGGGCACGGTCGGGGCGGGCACCTTGGGCTGCGCGCCGCGCTCCTTGGGCACCTGGAACACGAACTCCTCCAGCAGCTCCACGGGGCCCTTGTCCACGATGGGCAGCGGCGCGCTCTGCAGCTGGCTGCTGAAGTAGATGTCCAGGTGGTACAGCACCTCCTTGGCGGCGCTCAGCGCGTCGCGCCGCAGCAGCGAGTGGCGGATGTCGCTCATGGTGCGGCCGCCGCGTCCCCGCCGCGCGTCCCACTTCCGCCCGGAGACAAAGAGGCGCGACCAGGCTGGGCCCCGACGCGGGCAGGGCCGCGGCGTCCGCCCGCCCGCCGCTACCAGGCGCCGGCCCGCTCAGGGGACCATCGTCGTCGCCGCCGCCGCCGCCACGGGCCAGCGGGCGCCCTGGGTCCGACCGCGGCGCCGCCCAGAGCCGCGGGAGCCGACGCCGCTCGGCCGAACCGGCGGCGGAATCCCGGAGTGGCGACGGCGGCCCGCAGGGGCCAAGCTCGGGACGCGGCCGCGCGCTCTCGTGGGCGCCCCCTGGCGGTGAGGCCCGCACGGGCAGGCACGAGGGCACGAGGCCCCGCCCCGCGTCTTGTCAAGAGTTTCTCAGAAGTGTCCTGAGCCTGCACCATATATTCCAGCGTTCTCGTGCTCCCCACCAACCCGGGCATGTTCCCCGGGGGCGAGCGGGGGCAGGCGATGCTGGTAAGCACCTCCACACTCACGCCCTACTCCTATCCTCCTCCGTTCCAGGGCCCCTATTTCCAATCTCTCCCCTGAGTCCTGACACCTCTTAACTGCTATGCTCTAGCTTAGTCCAAGAGGACTATGGGAATCCTAGTACAGGGTCCAGCCCACATTCTTCGTGCTTCTGAAAACCCTCCCACCCTACAACACCCCAACTCCCACTCCAGGACTGTTATACAATCAATGGGCAACCATTTATACTTTACCCTGAACTAGCTGGTAGTTAAGATTGGGGTTTGGTTTTGGTTTTGGTTTTTTGAAACAGGGTTTCTCAGTGTAGCACTGGCCATCCTGTGTAGATCAGGCTGGCCTCGAACTCAGAGATCCACTTGCCTCTGTCTCCCGAGCGCTAGGATTAAAGGGGTACACCACCGCTGCCCATCGAAGATTGGAGTTGTTTTTTTTTTTTTTTTTTGAAGATTGGAGTTTTTAAACAGAGCAGAAAGGTCTTGAGTGTGGTCCACAGGTACAATAAATAACAGGCCATCTCTTGACCCTCACCCTCACCCCAACACTAGGGCCTCAGAAGTTACTGGTTCCAGCAGAACATAAACAGCAGGGAATCTGCCATGGCACTGGGAAATACTGGACTCAGCAGCCTTGCTTCCCTTCTGATCCCCGGAGCAGCCCACTCGCACTCGCACGCAGAAGCCAGCACAAGCAGTCTCAGAAAATACACATCCGTGTACACAAACAGACGTGCACTGTATTCAAAAGACAGGGCAACTCCCACTCTAGTTCCTCTTTTTCTCAGGACAGGGGGTGGCGGGTAGAAAGACCTCTCCAAGGTTGCTCCAAACCCCTCGGGAGTGAACGTTCTGGTAGGCGTGGGGCGTGGCTGGTGGGGCCCAGGCCACCAGAGGGCAGCGCTGGCTCCAGGCCCAGTCACCTCTGCACCACTCATTTGTGGTCTGGTTGGTGGCTGCCAGGTACAGAGCAAAGCACAGGTAGCCTGCCAGGAGCAAGCTCAGTACCATGACAAAGCCCAGCAGGAAGACGATCCGTGGAAAGGCCAGGAACAGGTACTGGGGGCAGAAAAACACCAGTGTTAGCAAACAGACTGTGACGCCTCTGTCACCAGCCCTGACCCTGTGCGATGGCGCAGAGCCACCACTCAGTTCACCCCCTGCATCAAATCTGACCCATCAGGCAGTACATACAGTTCAGAGGTGCAGCAATGCCCTAGCATTCTGAGCATTCGTGAGGCCCTGGGTTCAAAACTCTCCTTCTATCTCTTTCTGTGTCTCGGTCTCTCTCTGTCTCACATACACATGTGCACACGCAAGCAAATTTGACCTTTTAACATAGATGTGAGTCATACTCAACACAGACAGACAGCCCCAGGCCTAATCCTAGTATGTGCAAGAGCTTCCTGCAGGCTATCTGAGGTGTTCACACAGGCAAAAAGGCCACTCAACACAGCATTTTGCCAGTCTGCTGTTTACAAGACAGTTAAGTGGAGACACATAGTGTATCAATCTGAAGTCCTGCAAGGCAAACCACTGCCTCTGGGCACAAGAACACGAGCACAGGGCGCTGACAGTGGTGCTGGCCCCTCCAGCCCTCTCCTGCGTGATGGAAGGCTGAAACGAGGATGACAAGTGTCAGGCTAGCCCAAGTTACAGAGACCTTGTCACAAAACAAAACAATCACGAATTAAATGAGTGTGCATAAGGAAGAGCAAAGCTCTGGGTCAGTCACGCTCAGGCATCCAAGGAGCAATTACAAATCAAGTCAGACTGTACAATAGCACTTGTGAGAAAGGTGCGGTTCGGGGGCTCACTAGTGTCTTATGGGAGTATGGCACGGTGGCAATGGGGGCATAAGGAAAGCAGCGTGGGAGTCCAGCTTATGCACCACCACAGAATTGGCTGCCTCTGGGAACTGACACTGGGGGTGGGGTCTACACTGCAGCTTCTCTTTTAAACACTTCTTTTTAAATCTGCGGGTGTGAGTTCAGACGCTCAGGTGTGCACTTCTACGGGGAGCGGTGTCACGTGTCTGCCCTGGCTTTCTACCAAGCTTGAAGCTCGCTTGCTAATGCAGTGCTGGGTAGCCCGGACTGTGAGCTTCTGCGCTCTCCTGCCGCCACCTCGCAGCCTCTCATCTCGCTGTTGGAGCGCAGGGATTACAGATGTATGCCACCACACCGTGCTTTGCGTGGGTTCTGGGATCCAAACTGAGGAGGGCCTCAGGTGTGGCAAGTGCCTTACCTACGTGGCAGTGTAGATCCTCAGTGAATAACTACTTCTTGATTATTTGAATATCCTGTTATTTTTATAATATGCAGGGCAAAAAAATTTAGAAAGAATCCAAGAGGAGAAAAAATTCATTAAAACTCTTGAGGGCAACTGTGTAGTCACAGAGAAGAGACAATGGACAAAGGATGTCTCAGCTTTTCTGTCCCCAAAATCCTATACTGACTGGGCATGGTGTTAATACATGTATTCCCAGTACTTGGGAAGCTGGGGCAAGTATCTGAGCAAGTTTGGGCTACACAGTGATACCCTACCCCAAAACAAAGAAAAAACCTTTAAAGGTAGTTTAATTAAAAGTGCTGGTGAAGCCAGGCACAGTGGTGCAGGCCTTTAATCCCAGCACTTGGGAGACAGAGGCAGGTGGAACTCTATGTGTTCGAGGCCAGCCTGGTCTACAAAGCGAGTCCAGGACAGCCAAGGCTACACAGAGAAACCCTGTCTCAAAAAAAAAGTTTTGTTGAAGATACAGAGAAGCTGGAAGCCTTAGACACTGCCTGTAGGGGACATTCTGGCTGTAATTCACGTACCACATGACCTCAAAATTCTACTTCTAAGCACACACCCAGGGAAATGAAGATGCGTTGGCATGAAATGTGTGTGTGTACTCTTTACAGCAAAATTACTCAAAAATAACCCAAAACTGGAATAGCCAAATATCACCTTCTCCAGACGTAAAATACATTATATTCACGAAACAGTATTGCTTGGCCACAGAAAGGAATGAAGATGAGACTCAGGCTACAGCATGGATGGTAGAGCAGTCAGAAGCCAGTGTGGAGGGTCACACTCGGCATGACTGAATCTATGACACTTGTAAAGACAGGAAGCACACGGACTGTTCCCAGCGGGGGCAGATGGAGCGGCAAGTGTTCTTTTGGGGGTGGTAAGATGCTCTCAGATGCAGAGGAGAGGACAGGACACAGTTCTGAAGACCACAACAACACTTGCTTGTATATCCACAAAGACGCAGCCAGGCTCTGCTACTTTGTGGACTCTTCTTCTTCCTGCCCTTTATCCCCCAAGTTTCAACCCCCATCACTAGATAGGAGAGAAAAAAGGAGAGATGGGAGGGAGGCGGGGAGAGCAAGAGATCCCTGATTCTAATTTCTTTCTTCTTTGAGCACGACTAATAACAAACTGAAAACCAACCACCCTAAAACCAACAACCTCTCTAGGGGCCCTTGCATTCATGTACCCTCGGAAAAGTTCCCAGAATTTAAACGTCACACAATTGCAGAAACTATCTGCAGCTGGCAAAACCACACTTCTGCTAGAGCAAAAGGCAAATCATAGTCAGCTGCTGCAGACAGGCCAAGGCAGCCCCACATCCCCCCACCTGCGCTTAAAACAAAAGCACATGCTTAGAATATTTCCTTTCTTTTCTATTTTTGGTTTTTTTGAGACAAGGTTTCTCTGTGTAACAGCCCTAACTGTCCTGAAACTCACGCTGCAGATCAGCCTGGCCTCAGACTCACAGAGATCCCCCTGCCTCTGCCTCCTGAGTGCTGGGATTAAAGGCATGAGCCACCTGCCTGGCTTATTTTTGTGGGTTTTTTTTTTTTGTTTTTTTTTTTTTTAAGAAACCAAAGTTCCAGAATTGTTACTACACAAAGCCCTGAGTTTGATCCCCAGCTCTGCATAAACCAGTCATATTAGTAAACAGTTATTTCAGCACCCAGAATGGGAAGAGGATCAAAAATTCAAAGCCAGAGTGATATACACAAAGTCTGTCACAATAAATAAATTAAGCTATATTAATTTTAAAAACCCATATGTTAGCTAGGTGTAATGACACACACTTTTAATCTCAGAACTCGATAGCTAGATAAAAGCAGATCTCTATGAGTTCAAAAACTAGCCTGATCTACATATCAAGTTCCAGGCCAGCCAGTCAGGGATGAAGAAGAGGAGGAGGAGGAGACCAAGAACCCAAGGGTTCAATGGCCCCAGGGCTGAACCTACTGCTATCATTTTACTAAATGGACACAGTATCAAACTACCCTCTAAAGTCGTATCTCTCTACCCATAGGTTAGTGCAGATTTCAGCCCTCATCAGAGAAAAGTCTGCACAGTGGACACTGGCTAATGCAGGCAACTGGTCAAAGTGCAGTGTGTCAGGGGAGTGCTCAGCATAAACAGGACAGAACATTTATATCTGTCTGTCTGTCTCTGTCTTTCTGTCTCCATCTCTCTCTTACACACACACACTCACCAAGGCCCGGGGACAATCATAGGATGTGGGGCAGAAAGACCATAAGGCCAGAGGACAGGGCGGGTCAGAGTTAAACAGTGTCTTGCAGAATTCCTAGCACAAGGTCCAGCTGAGCAACATCCCAGCAAAGCCCCACTCCTAACTAAGGAGCTGTAGATGGGTAATGGCTCCTGGGAGAGGGTTGGTCAATTCTCTTTAAGGGTGTGACTCCTGGAAGGTTGACCAGGATCCAGTGAATGACCTCACACCTATGAGCATACAGGCAGCACAAACTGGACCTCATGGGCTTAATAAAAGGAAAAGAAAGGAAGCAAGAAAGGAAGGAAGGAAGAAAGGAAGGAAGGAAGGAAGGAAGGAAGGAAGGAAGGAAGGAAGGGAGAGAGAGAGAGAGAGAGAGAAAGAAAGAAAGAAAGAAAGAAAGAAAGAAAGAAAAGACACAAAGTTGGGAGAAGCAAAATATACCTTATGCATGTATGAAATCTCAAAGAATTAATAAAAATAATGTAAACATTTTTTAAAGAATTAAAGAGTAGCTTTATGTCTCCCTGGGACCCAATGCAAAATTACCTGAATAAGAAAGATGGTGTCCATAGACTGGAAATGCCCAAGGTCGTCAATGTAAGTTTCCTGGTACAGATCCGACAATGCCACTAGGCGGACCAGAAAGGCAGCACTCACAATGGCTATGGTGGCAGCAGATGCAGTCAGTGTCGAGAGGTAGATGAGGAAGTACCTGGTGTTCCAGGCCCCAATGCAGTTGTTCACCCAGACACAGTGATGATCAAAACGGTGCACACAGCGGTCACACACCCCTGCAGGGAAAGGCGCATGGTGTGGCTGCATCCTTGTGAGGCAATAAAGACAGGCACGCTTGCTGAGATTTTTACAGACTGACCCTGACAGGGTGGGGGCAGGGCAGCTGTTGTCACCAGGCTTTTAGAGCTGCAGTGTGAGAGGCTGGAAGATGGCTCCCAGGTTAAGAACGCTTGCTATGCAAGCGTGATGGGCTCTGAGCCCTAGCACAGACAGATGCCGGAGGTTTGGTTGGCACCCTCCCTGGAATCTCACAGGCAGAAGAGCACAGGATGCCCTGAGCAAGCTGCTTGCCTCGCCTGCTGAGTGAATGGGGACACTCTGGGTCAAGAAGGAGACCAAGCATCGACATATAGTGTGAAGAGCAACTGAAGAAGAGCCCTGACATCGGCCTTGTCTGCGTGCGCACATGCCACACGTCCACCCCCCACACAAGTGAGTGTGTGCGCACGTATTTAAAAAGGAACTGGAGGCTGAGGGCCAAGTGGACAGAAAAACTGGTAAAAAAAAAAAAAAAAAAAACTTTCTGGACATTAACAGACTTAGTGGGTTTTGACTTCTGCAAAACTCTTGAGTTCAATGTGGGCAGTCTTAGTGTCTTAGTCTATTCCTTTTTTTTCTGCAGTTGGGGATGAACCCAGGCCTTGGCACTCACTAGCTGTACAACCTACAACCTCTGACCCCCATTTCAGCCCATCATTCCAGCTGCTAGGTCAGTGTGGCTGGGTGAAAGAAATGTTTTAGTACTGGGGTCAGCTGTTGGGAACCCTGGAGAATGCCAACGTGGAGCCTGGTGTGTTTGCTCTGCCAGCATTCCCCTGTGGACAGACCGAGTTGGCCGGGGGGCGGGGGGCAGCTGCAGGGCCCCGGGAGCTGTACTCACTGCAGTGCTTGGACCGGGCTGGCTTCCTTAAGTCGCAAGTGGAGCATCTGGAGTTCTTTGGAAACATCACATCATCGAATTCATAGACTTGCAGAAGCGACGACTCATTGGTTTTAGTGACAGTGCCTGAGGAGAGAAAGGATCAACGTCAGTTCCTCACAGTCGGGTTGGCCGGGCCCACCAAACCCAGACCAGCACACCGCAGCTAAAACTGCTGTGTCTAATATTTTAGAAAATTTACTTTCTTTTCTGCAGTGTTCATGTTCGGGATGTACGTGTGTGTGTGTGTGTGTGTGTGTGTGTGTGTGTGTGTGTAGGCTCCGTAAGTGTGCGCATGTGTTGAAGGTGGAGGACAACTCCAATGTTGTTAGCCAACTTTTTTTTTTTTTTCTGAGGCAGATTCTCATTCACTCAGAGCTCAGCATGCTGCAGTGTGTGCATTAGGCCCTGCTGGCTGGTTGAACCCTCCAGGGCTCCTATCTGCGCCCCAGCCCTGAGAGTGCGGGCAAGAGGCTCATACTGGCTCCCAGCTTCTGTACATGTTCTGGAGACCGGGCTAGGGTCCTCTGCTTCCTGAGCGAGCACTTCACCGACGCAGCCCCACCCAGCCGCTTACTCATTGCAGAGAGGTAACTCGGGGCTCTAGTGCACATCTTTATTTATTTAGTATCATGTGTTTGAGTGTATCATGTGTCTACAGCGCCTGTGATGGCCAGAGAACAACTGTGCGGAGTCAAATCTCTCCTCAACCTGTCCGTGGGTTTTAGGGATCAAATTGAGTTGCCAGGCTTGGCTCCGCAACAGGTACCTTTGAACCATTTCACTGGCCCTTTATTTGGTTTCTTAAGAGTTTCACTCTGTGGCACAGGCTGGCCCAGAACTTGAAGCAATCCTTCTGCTCTAGCCTCCCAAATGCTGAAATTATGGATGTGGGACAGTTTAAGCCATGCTCAGGTCCGTGGCCGACGGGCGATGGAGCTGTGCAGCCGTCGGCACAGTTGATGCCGGACCACTGCCATCACCCCTGGAAAGCACTGTTCTAGACAGGCACCCCAACCCCTCTCTAACACTCACAGAAATGGAACCCTGCAGCCGGGAAGGGGTACGGTGGCCAAGCACTTGGCAGTCATTCAGCGGGCCCTAAGTTCTATCCCCAGCATCAGTACAAGGGAGACAAAAAATTCTTAGAAATGGAGCAATATAATCTTCTGGTTTACATCCAGCAGAGCATTTCATGGTTCATCCAGGTTGTAGTATGAATATGTACTTTCTTATCCTTTTGTTTTGCTTTGTGGTACTGGAGATTGAAGCCAGAAATTCACACACTGCTCAGCCGCTCTTCAGTGAGCTACATACACAGTGCCCTATTTATTTCTTTAGTGGAATAATATCCCACCAGTTATGGACGGTGATTGGAATGAGACCCACAGGCTCACAGGTTGAAGAAATGGTTCCCAGCTGGTAGGCCACTTTGGGAGGAACAGGAGGTGTGGCCTTGGAGGAGGTGTGTCCCTGCGAGTGGCTTTGAGGTTGCAAAAGCCCATGCCTTTCCCAGTTATGGTTCTCTCTGCCTCAGGCCTATGGGTCAGGCGAAGCTCTCGGCTACTGCTCCAGCATGGCTGCCCACCTGCTTCCTGCCTGCCTGCCTGCCTGCTCCCAGCCATGATGGTCATGGAACTATGAACCCCAAATTAAATGTTTTCTTTCTAAGTTGCCGTGGTCATGGTATTTTGTCACAGCAAGAAAACAGTGACGAAGACAGCGTGTTTATGACATTCACCCATTACTTAATAAATATTTGGTGTTCCAAGGGTAGAAAAACTTTTTTCCCATGGCAGTTCAGTATCCAAGTGGGTTCCATTTTAATAGGAACAGGGACTGTCTCTGACATGAACTGATTGGCCTGCTCTTTAATTACCTCCCCCTGAGGGGGGAGCAGCCTTACCAGGCCACAGAAGGAGACAATGCAGCCACTCCTGATGAGACCTGATAGACTAGGATCAGAAGGAAGGAAAGGAAGACCTCCCCTATCAGTGGACTTAGGGAGGGGCATGCATACAGAGGGTGGTGGAAGGAAGGGATTAGGATGGGAGGAGGGAGGGAACCACAGGGGGGATACAAAGTGAATAAAGTGTAATTAATAAAGAATTTTTTAAAAAAAGAAAAAAAACTTTTTTTTTTTAAATTTCAAAAACTATTTACCAAGCAGGGCATGGTGACCTGTAATCATCAGAGGGAGAAAAAAAAAAAAGGTTGGGTGTTGTGGTGCACATCTTTAATCCCAGCACTCAAGAGGCAGAGGCAGGCGGACCTCTGAGTTTGAGGCCAGCCTGGTCTGCAGAGCAAGTTCCAGGACAGCCAGGGCTACACTGAGAGACCCTGTCTCAGAAACAAAGTAGGTACAGTGATGCAAGCCCGAAATCCAGCACTAGGGAGAAAGAGACAAGGAAAGCCCTGGCCCAACCTACTTGACAAGTTCAGACCAGAGAGAGGGAGAAAAAGGTGAGGAGCGGACAGTGCTTAAGGAATGACGCTCAATGTTACCCTGTGGCCTCCACATGTACATGAACAAAACACACACACACACACACACACACTTATCCTGTGGCCTCCACATGTATATGAACACAACACATATCACACACACAGAAAAGACACATAATTAAAGATAAAAAGAAAGCTGCAGTATACTGACCACAGCTCCACATGGCCATACACTATTGAATGAAAGTTTCAAACACTAAAAAGTGTCTTGAAGCTAGTATGGTGGCACATGTCTGTGATCCCAGCATTTTGGAGGTAGGAAGCTAACAGGGTTCAAGATTGGCCCAAGTCACAGAGCAAAGTTCTGCCTCAGAATAAACAATGTACATTAGAAGATCTCACACTAATGTGTATGTTACAAAGTTTATATAACCCATGGATCAAAGACCAGAGCTAATATCGGAAAACACTCAAAACCGAAAGACAGTGAAAATGTACCCAAGGGGCTCCTCTGCCGTCTTCTAGGGAACAGCTACTTACCAGAGACAGCATCGTCACAGGGCTAGAGCTGTTCTAGCCTGGCCCCTGACTTACCAGGATTGGAGGAACACGTCAGGGTGAAGAACACCAGGTTCATGCTCAGCAGCACATAGGGCAGCAGAAGGGAAGGCAGAGAGAACTCCAGCTCCTGGCAGTAGCCAAAGATTTCACAGGTGTACTCGGCATAAACCAGCGCTTGCAAGAGCAGGTGCAAGACAATGAAGGCGGGGTTGCTGGAAGAAAGCACACGGGCTCATGCATGGGCCACTCAGGGAAGAAGCCACATGCATCCAAGAAACATGACCCAGGCCAGCCACTTCCTGTTAGAGTTAAATCAGGGCCCAAAGTGGTAGCACATGCCTGCAACCCCAGCACTTCAGAGCTAAGTCAGGTTTGCCCTGAGTTTGAGGCCAGCCTACGCTAAACAGCAAGTACCAGGATAGCCATGGCTACATAGTAAGGCTCTGTTTCCTAAACAAAATAAAAGCTAGGCATGCTGGTGCGCACCTTTAATTCCAGGAGAGGCAGACAGATCTCTGTGAGTTTTACATAGAAAGTTCTAGGCTGGCCAGAGGCACACAGTGAGGCCCTGTCTACAGTAGCAGCAGTAGCAGTGGGCCTATTACAGTAGCAGCAGTAATTGGGGCTGGCAAGATGGTTCAGCGGCTAAGAGAATTTGCTGCTCTCGCAGTGCAGTTCCCAGCGCCCACAGAGTGGTTCACGACTATCTGTAGCTCTAGTTTTAGGCAAACTAGTGCCCTTTTCTGACCTCCACCAGCTCCTAACCCGTGTGGTGCACATACACTCAGGCACATACAAGTAAAATAAAAATTTTTTAAAATAATAATTAAATTAAAATCAGAAGCACATTTTGGAATTAGTTATATTTAAGAATCCTTTCCTATTTTTTAAGCACCTTTACTTGAAAGTGGACATCATGGCCATAGGCACAGCAACTCGTGACCACTGTCCCAGCGCTTGGGAGGCTCAGGCTAGGACGGGCATGAATTTGTGGCCAGTCTGGTCTATGTCATCAGTTCCAAGCCAGCCTGGGCTGTAGAATGAGGCCTTGCCACAATACAACGAAGCAGCTATGTTGGTCTGGGTAGATACAGTTCAGTGGTTAGGTAGAGAGCTTGCCAGACAGTCCTGATTCAGTGGCTCAATCCCCGGCACCACAGCCAACCAATAAATGAATGCCCAGAGACGAATGGTAAATGATCTACGAGGAGAGATTTCAAAGCCAGCACCCTCAAAACTCCCAGCATCCTTCCCCTCGCTATGCCAGAAACTACAGGCTCTTCCAGAAGCTATGGAATGGCAACAGTTAATGATCCAGACTGAATACCGTGTGTGGAAGAGTTGATGGAGAAGCCTCTGCCCGGCTCTCTGTAGGCGTTGCGGGATTATGCAGGAGCATACCTGGAATCACAGAAGGGGCAGCTTCACTTCTCATTCCCCTCACTCCCACAGAAACCGATTGTCCACACGAAGCTGGCTATGGCGGTCATTCTAGGCATTGCTTCTTCATGGCAGAGAAGCAATTCAAGAGAAGAAAGAGGGCTTGCTTCTACCACACATTCTTTCAGGCCAACTTTCACTTTTTTGTGGTGCATGTGTGCATAGTGTGTTCATGTCCACACATGCACACATGCGCATGGTCAGAGGCTGGTGTCAGATGTCTTCCCTGATTGCTCCCACCTTAGGCATCAACACAGGGTGTCTCACTTGAATCCAGAGCTCGCCTCTTTGGCTAGTCTAGCCAGCCAGGTTGCCCTGTGGATCTCCTGTCATTGTCTCCCAGTACTGAGCTCACAGGCTGGCCGCCATCCCAGCCGGCGTCTATGTGCGCTCTGGGGATCTGCACGCCAGTCCTTCTGGCTGCACGGCCAGCACGCTAACCAGCTAACCCTCCGCCATCCCCTCAGCCTGGAATTCGTAATCCTCCTGTTCGCTCTGGGGATCTGCACGCCAGTCCTTCTGGCTGCACGGCCAGCACGCTAACCACCTAACCCTCCGCCATCCCCTCAGCCTAGAATTCGTAATCCTCCTGTCTCAGCTTTCAACAGGCTAGAGCTTAGGAAGTGTAGACAACTTCTCCTTTCCACCTTGACAGCAAAGAAGGCATCCATCAGAGTCTAGAGAGGCTGCTGCACCAGCTGCCTCTTCCTTATCCTGGCTTCTATCTACTCCATGTTCAAGATCCACTTCCAATCCCCAGACTCCTCCCACATCAATCTCTTCATGGCTACTTGCCCCCATTTTGCTATGACCCCCAAAGGAATGGATGGCCTGATGTCAAATGAAGACAGATGGCTCAGCCTTCTGTCATATGTCCTCCTTCTCCTCCTGGTTCCATGTCCCGTCTACTGCAAGCATGTCTAGGCAAACACTATTTGCATTCATGCCCAACTACAGACATTACACACTGTTTAATAAGCCAACCTTTGGGCTGGAGAGATGGCTCAGAGGTTAAGAGCACTGTCTGCTCTTCCAGAAGACTGAGATCAATTCCCAGCAACCACATGGTAGCTCACAACCATCTATAATAAGATCTGGCGCCCTCTTCTGTCAAGCAGATGTACATGCAAAATAGAGCACTCATATGTAAAATAAAAAAATAAATCTTAAAAAAAAAAAGCCAACCTTGAAAATTCAGCCTATTTTGCCAGGCACAGTGGTGCACACCTGTAATCCCAGCACTCTGGAGGCAGAGGCAGGTGGATCTCTGTGAGGTTGAGGACAGTCTGCTCTCCAAAGAGTCCAGGACAGCCAAGGCTACACAGAAAAACCCTATCTCAAAAACAAACAAACAAACAAACAAACAAAACAAAAACCAGATTACTTTTTGTTTGTTTGGACATGGGAGCTTGCCATGTAGCCCCAGCTGGCCTTGAACTCTCACTCCTCCTATCTCAGCCTCCCAAGTGCTGGGATTACAGACAAGACTCCCAACAGCAGGTCCAGTGGGCCCTTCAGACCAGCATCTACTACAGCATTCAAACTTCAGCAGTATCCAGGGATCATCACTACCTGTGCTCCTCGAAGGATCAGGCCTTTCAAACGCTGGTTTTTTGTGAAGATGCAGATCGTGACAACACCAATCAATAAGAAGGCCAGGTAGAGCAAGAAGAGAACCAGGAAGTCCATGCTGGAGGCTGCAAAGGAAGAGATAGCATGAGTAACTGCAGCTTATTTCCAGCATGTACCCCGAGCCCTGGGTTCCCTCCTGCACTCAGAGTCACACCCAGATGGCTGAGCACTAGTCTTTCCTCAAGATGATGCTGTGTTCTGCCTCGGGGGCAACAAACACCTTTCTTTTGTTAGTTTGTGTGTGGGCTGTGTGTGCAAATACATGTGTGTGCACGTGTCTACAGGTGTGCATGGACATGTTTACATGTGCTCAAGCCAGAGTTTGACATACGGTATCTTCCTCATCATGCTCTACTTTATTTTCAATTACATTTTATTTACTTCTTTTCCTGTGTGTGTGTCACAGTGTGTGTGCCACGGACAACTTTTGGGAGTTTTCTCTCTTTCCACCATGTGAGTTCTGAGCATTAAACCCAGGTTCATCAGGCTTAGCAGCAGGCGCCTTTACCCCTGGGGCTTGGATTCTATCCTTGTTGTCTAAGATAGGGTCTCAGTATGTAGACCAGGCTGGCTTCAACAGGGATCCACCTGCCTCTGCATCCTAAGTGCTGAGATTAAAGGTGTGTGTGTTTGTCTGAGTGTGGGTGGATGCTGCCATAGTATGTATGTGGCAGGCAGAGACAACCGTGGTGGTAGTCCTTCACTTCCAACTTGTTTGAGACAGGGTTTCTTGCTTGTTCTCTGTGGTGTCCACCAGGCTAGCTGGCCTGTGTGTTTCTGAGGATTCTCCTATCTCACAGTGAGAAAGCTGAGTTACATAGATGCATACTCCTACATCAGGCTTCTACGTATGTTCTGAGGACTTGAACTCTGGTTTTCATGCCTGCAAAGAAAGCACTTCTCTCACTAAGCTAGCTCTCCACCCCAAAGTGTTGGTCAAGACAATGGCTTCCTTTTTTTCAGTATTAAGAAACGAACCTAGGGTTTCACAAACCTGTGCTGCCACATATATAATATGTACATTCATCATATTCCCTTAGAGCACAGTTCTCCACCTGTGGGTCATGACACCCTCGGGGGAAAAATCAAAGGACCTTTCACAGGGTCACCTAAGACCATCCAGAAACACAGATATTGACATTGGGATTCATAAATGTGGCAAAATTGCCATTATGAAGTAGCAAACAAAATGATTTAATGGTTGGGGGCCATTACAACATGAGGAAGTGTATTAAAGTGTCGCAGCACTAGGAAGGTTGAGAACCACTACCTTACGGTTTAGAGTCTCTTGCTAATCATGCAGCTCACCATTTTTTGGCGTGGCTGACAGTCATCAAGCCATGCTCAACTGGTTGGTGCCAGGGATCACACTTGCACGATGAGCTATCTTCCAGCCCCTCGGCTTTTTTTTTTTTTTTATTTTTTTTAACTTAAGATCTGGTCAAGTTTGAGTCCTCAAGGTTACAAGCATTATTAACAACACCATCTCTCAATCCCTTGTTTTTTGAGACAGGGATTTTTGAGTCTCACTATGTAGCCCAGACTAGCTTGGAACTCTGAATTCTCCTGCCTCAGCTTTCCAAGTATTGGGATTACAGAGATGTACCACCACACCCAGCAACAAATTCTTTTACTTCCTTAAATATTCACATAGATACTGATAAAATCCTCCCAAAGAATCTGCTGACCTCATCAGAATGGGAGTGGTCAAGATCCCACGCCCAGAGTCAGGCATAATAAAGAGATCAGTGTCCACAACTTCACGACTACCCAGGAGAGCCAGAACAACGAAATACAAAGACCTGTGTTAAGAAACGGAAATGGGGTGCTGGAGAGATGGCTCAGAGGTTAAGAGCACCGGCTGCTCTTCCAGAGGTCCTGAGTTCAATTCCCAGCCACCTCATATAATGAGATCTGGTGCCCTCATTATACATGGTGTACATGTATAAATAATAAATAAGTAAATCTTAAAAAAAAAAAAGGAAAGAAAAGGAAATGGGGGAATGGGGAGATGGCTCAGCCATTAAAGGCTAAGATTCACAACCATAAAATTAAGAAATGGAAATGGTGGCATTAACTTTACCAGGCTGGATTCTGGGCCAGAATTCTAATTCAGATAATCAAACCAGAAACTATTAACAAAAGAGGAAACCAAAAGGCCGTTCTCACAAGGTAACAGAAGGTCTCCCGATCACATATCTCTTTGTTGGCACGGTTCCAGCATGCATTCCTCTTTGCCACATTAATGGAGAATTCAGACAGCAGCTCCGCTTGGGCAGCGCTGTGCATCTGGCACACGCATAGCTGGCGACATGGTTGTTCCAGGAATCTGGAACTGGCTGCGGAGACAAGGGCAACACTTAACACAGTGTTAGCAGCGGAACGCGTTGCAAAGGGCATTTGGAGGTAGAGGATACTGCACCGCCGCTGAACTGGGAAGAAAACTTAAAGTCCAATAGCTCCGGGTGTGCCATCCCTATAGCTGTCACTGTCACTAGGCTATCTCTGGGGCGCCCACAACGCAATCCAGACACAGGCTGAGGTTGCCCGCGTGAGGTCCTGGGTAGTTTTCCCTTGACTTTCCAGATACGTTCATTATTCAAGGCCCTGGCACACTAGTGGTCACATCTGCAGCTGTGATAGGACCAGGGAAGGGTAGTAGTGAAATGGAGCCCATTCCACGATCAGATCCGGGATGCATCAGGCTCAAAGGAGGTAAGGGAGGTTCTGCAGCAGGCTGGGAGACCGTGTCTGCGTCCGGAGTTACTGCCGGGTGGGAGGGGAGCGCACAGGAAGCGGGATGCAGGGGCCTCGGAGAGGACTGTGGTCCTACACATAGCCGGGAGGCTCAACACGGGGTCCCGACGGCTGCCGCCAAGCCGGGGTGCCACCTAGCCTTCCGAAGCTGCCTTACCCCGAGCCCCGCCAACTGTCAGCGCTGCCACCTGGCCCCAGCTGAGCACTCCGCAAGACTTCCGGCGCGCTCGTGACGTCATCGGTGTCCGCGACAAGACCGACTTTCGACGGAAACAGTTGCCGGAGGCCGGAAATTGTGTTTAGAGCTCCGTTCGGTCAGCAAGTTGCGTTTTGTTTTTCCTACTTCGTTGGTTTCTATTTCTCTTTGAATGTATGTCTTTCTGTCTTCCTCTCCTCTCTCTTCCTCCCTCCCTTTCTTCCCGCTCTTATTATTACTTGACAGTTTCCTACCTGTAGACAATGAATCTAGGTCATTCCCCGACGACCCTCAGCCCTCTGCTACCGGCCCCCTTCACTTCCCCTGCTTCCCCGTCCTATCTTCATGACCTTTATTTGATTCTTGTGGGTGGGGCTGTTTGTGGTGACCCGCCGACTTTAATTCTAATTTCTTGCATGACCATGAGTAGAAAAGCTATTTTCTTTTTCTATTTTTAAGTTTTTCTTGCTAGAACCAAGATCTCAGCTGGGCATAGCGGCCCACGCCTTTAATGCCAGCACTAAGGAGGCAGAGGCGGGTCTCTGAATCTGAGGCCACCCTGGTCTACATAATGAATTCCAAGCCAGCCAGGGCTACGTAGCTAGAACTTTTCTAAAACCAAACCAAAGAAAACGAATGAACAAGCAAAACGAAGGTCGCACTACATTATAACCCGTTGGCCTTGAGCTTTTTTTGAACCTCTTGTCTCAGCCTTCCTTTTGTTGGGATGGCAGGCTTACACAACCACACCCAACACAGGAACTGGAATTTTCTAGCACTTTGACAGAAAATAAAGACTCTTGGGCCTGGTGCAGAATTACTGGGCTGTGCAAAGCAGTCTGGGCTTTTCTGTGTCCCGGGAGTGGCTCCTGACAACCCAGCAGGTACCCTAGACCGCGGTGTCTGTGTCGTACTGGTGACAGTTTTCTCACAGCCACATCATTGGGTCCCAGCATCTTCCACTGCTCGGTCACACGATGTCCCCACCTGAGTTATATTCTGCTGTGTGCATGCCCCTTGCTCTTGCCGCCTCTGTGTACAGCTCTGAACATGCTCCCTGTTGGGGCAGTGATTACTGTTTCACCCGAATCCTTGAGGATAAAGAACTGTTTTGATGTTAGGCAGGCATGGAATGAGAAGAGCTGTTTCCAAACATAGCACTAAGGTCCCTGTGGGGTGTTGCTTTGTCTGGATATCCCCAGAGCCTCTGAGAACTATTCTCGACACCTCTGAAAAACAGGTTCTCTTTGAGGGAAAAAAGGTCTGATCTCTAGCCACTGACTTCAAAGTTCTTTTTTCCTGTTTGCCTTGCTGCCTGCCACAGCTTCTTGATTCTTTTACCTTTTTTTGGGGGGGAAAAACCTTACCTTTCTGAATATATTGTATCCAAGACCTTTGCAACTTGTGAACACAGAATGGGTGTGTGTGGTGAGACCTGAAAGACTGGTTACGGATAGAGACCATCTCACATCCAGAGTAGGCTGGATTTCATCAAGGTCTCCAGCAATATCCTGAATTTTCGGGGCGTTTCCCCTCATCAATCAGAGCTTTATTACCATCCCTTCCTGGTTTTCTCTAGATGGTTTTGGTTCAGACTAACTTTGAATCTCAGTTCAGTCATCCATTTCATCTTGTGTCCTGTTGCATTTCATTAAACACACAAAGAGAAGGGGTAGAATGTACATGAGTCAAATTATCCAAAGCAAAATCTTCGCTCACCATCTCTTCCTTGATTTAATCATCCTTATTTAGTATGTACCCTGCAAACTCCTTTTTTTTTTTTTTTTTTTTGTGGGAAAGGTGTCATCTCATTATGTACCCCAGGCTGACCTTGAACTCACAGTTCTCCTGGGTCTGCTTCATGATTGCTGGGATTACAGGGCTAGCCAAAACTCATTTTGTGTTTATGCATACAACAAACATATTGACTAATAGGTCCCATTTGCTATTCTAGGTCAGAGAAACATAGCAATTAAACAAAATAAATTTCTAAAGCACATGCCTTTAATCCCAGCATTCAGGGAGACAGAGGCAGGTGGATCTCTGTGAGTTCGAGGCCAGCCTGCTCTAGAAAATGAGTCCAGGACAGCCAAGGCCACACAGAGAAACCCTATCTGAAAAAAAAAAAAAAAAAAAATTGCTGAACTTGCGTCTATCGATGAGTTGGTGGACCCTGGGTTCCATCTCAGGCACCACACAGAACTTAGCATGGTGGCATGTGCCTATAATGCTGTTACTGAGAAGGTGAAGGCAGAAGGAATATAGTTTAAAGTCATTCTTGGATACACGAGTTCAAAGCCACCCTGGGTTACGTGAGACCCTGTATTGGGTCTGTGGACCACAGGTTGGACACAATCATCTAGGCAGTTTGAGATTGTTAAGTTTAGTGAGTATAGTATTTTTTGCCTTCAGTATAGTAGATTTATCATTCTTACTGTGGACAGGCAGGTATGATGGCACATGCTTTTAATACCAGTGCTCCAGAGGGAGACAGAGGCAGGTGGATTTCTGTAAGTTAGAGGCCAGCCTGGTATACATAGTGAGTTCCAGGACAACCAGAGCACATAGTGGAACCCAGTCTGAAAAAAAAAACAAAACAAAAAACATTCTTACTGTGGGACATTGTGTTCTCTCCTACTTTGTAAATTTTTTTTTTTTTTTTTTTTTTTTTTTTTTTTGGAGGGAGGAATTCAAGAAAGGATTTTTCTGTGTAGTCCTGGCCATCCTAGAACTCACTCTGCAATCCAGGCTGGGCTCACATTGACAGAGATCCACCTGCCTCTGCCTCCCAAGGGCTTGGATCAAAGGCATGCACCATCATCACCTGGCTACTTTGTAATGTTACAGATAGTTTTTCAATAAGATGCATTCATAGCTTTAAAAGAATTATAACCAGACCTGTAATCCACAAAGGTAGGAAGCATCATGGATGAAGGAAGTTCATGAGGTTTAGGAAGAGAATCATGAGTCTGCCGCCAGCATGGAACACACAGAGACACTCCCATAACCCCAGCACTCAGGAGGCTTGGATAGAGAGGTTGAGAGGCCAAGGGACACCCACGTTATATATGACAGAACCCTGTCTCTAAAAGAATAGTTCTGCATCAATTTCTCAGTGCTTTCCTGGCTTTTGAAAATCAAGTGCTTCTCAAACTTTATTTTTCCTCTCTGCACCTCAGAAGCTCTAATCACAAACACTGGCATCTGTTTTATAATAGCATAAGGAAAAAAAACACTGAAGACTAAATCTAAGGACTTTTACATCAGTCTTCTATCTTTTTTTTTTTTTTTTTTTTTCCAGAGCTGAGGACCAAACCCAGGGCCTTGACGCTTGCTAGGCAAACACTCTACCACTGAGCTAAATCCCCAACCCCACATCAGTTTTCTAGAAAGGATTAAGTTGCCTTTGATTCATGGAGCAAAGAATTCTTGAGGAATCGTCTTAGACTTTCCTGTCAACCTTTGAAACCAGACCTGTGATATCAAGTTGTTTTTTTTTTTTTTTAACCTGTCATTAGATCAGTTGACAGGATCAGCCACCTTTTCCACCATGCTCTCTTGTTCCTTGGAGGAATGCCTGAGGTAATGTGGAAATGGGATACAGACTTCCTACCCGGTTGGAAGGAATGGACCAGACGGTAAAGTACCTGCCACAATACACACACCCACTTTAAAAAAAAAAAAAAACACAGCTAGGCTTAATGGCTAATGCTTTCATTGCAGCACTTCCAAGACAGAGGCAGGTGGATCTCTGTGAGTTCAAGGCCAGCCTGGTCTACAGAGTAGTTGCAGAACAACCAGAGCTTTACATAGAGATCTGTTTCAGAAAAAAAAAAAAAAAAAAAAAAAAAGTCAGGCATATTGGCATGCTCTTGTATGCCCAGAACCAGCAAGCGGGAATCAGGAAGATCTGGGCTCCATGAGATGAGCTCCTTGGTCCAGAGAGAAGCTATAGATAGATAGATAGATAGATAGATAGATAGATAGATAGATAGATAGATAAAAAGAGGTGTGGCCAGGCAGGATGGCTCCCGGGTAAGAGAGCTTGTTTTACAGCTCGGAGGAGCAGAGTTCATCTCCAGGTATTTCTATACCAAGGCCCCGTGCATTTGGGCAGCACCCCACGGTTAGCAGAGCGTGTACCTCACTTGGCAGTGGTTGACAGGAAGCAGAAATCGGGAGACTAGGAATAGAAATAGTGTTGCCATTTAGGGTCCAAGCTGTACATACACAGGTGCTCACCAACATGAAGATCAACAAGCCCTTCCTTTCTCAAGCTGCTGCTGTCAGGCATTTCTCACAGCAGAGAGAAAGTAATCAACTTTTGGCACCAAGTGCAACTTGACCCCCCTTGAGCTGTCTCTGCTGAAGCCTGACAAAAAGGTAATTCCACTAAGAAATACAGAATGAAAATATTGACAGGGGACTCAGTCAAGGATAAAGAAAATGCACACAGAACCAGACCTAATGGCACATGCCTGTGATCCAGCACTCAGGAGGCTGAGGCAGGAAGATGGTGAGTATAAGGACAGCCTGGTCCACACAGGGAGATGTTGCCTTAAGCTAACCTTTACAAAATTGGGCCTGTTTACATCCCATTATGAAGAGGGCTGGGAGTCACAAGGCCTGAGCCTTACCTGACACTCTAGAGGCAGTAAGCAGTTTCTGGGGGAAGGAGAGACATTTGCTCTAAGTGGGGTAGCCCCTGTTACAGCACTGATGCTCACACTCCGGAATCAGGCTTCTGGGCCTGCCATGGAGCACCTGTGTTACTACAGGCGAGTTACCTATCCTCTCTGTCCTTTGGTTTCTTCGGACTCAAAAGTAAGGATAAGAGAATTTACTTCAATGCGTTTTTGTGAGGATTAAACATCGAAAAGCCTGTCTGTAGAGCATTTTCAGTAAACATCGGCAGCTGATGTCAGAAACATAGCCCTCCGCATTAACAAATGCAGCCAGAACAGAGGAACAAAGCAGGAAGGATCTGGAGTATGAGCTTTGGGGTATGTGATGGTTACTTGTTTAATAATAAACTTGGCACAATATAGCGTCATCTAGGAAGAGAGGCACAGTGAGGTCTTGCCTAGCTCAGGTTGGCCTGGGAACATGTCTGTGAGAGATTCTCTTGATGTGAGAGGACCAGCCCATGACATTCCCTGGTTTTGAACCCTGGGCTGTGTAAGAGTAGAGAAAGCTGAGCACTAGGTGCACACACGCATTCATTTTTTTCTGTTCTTGACTGGCTGTGACGAGCTACATTAACTTCCCAGCTATTCTGGAACCTGGAATTATGAGCTGAAATAAAACCTTGCTCCCCCAAGTTGTTTTTTAGTAAGATTATTCTATCATGGTAACAGAAACAAAACTAGAGCAAGGTGTCAGGGTGCTTTATTTGTTTTCAAAGGTTTGTTTTTGTTCTTTGTGTGTGTGTGTGTATGTGCACATGTGTGCAGATACTCACAGAGGCCAGAAGAGGGAGTCTGATAACTTAAAAGTGCTTGGATCTGAACTCTAGGCTTCACAATAGAGCATGTGCCCTCCATGCTCCCACATCCATATACAGTAAGAGAAGGGGTGGGGGTGGGGGAACAGGTGCCTAATATTCCTGCTAGGAATGCTAAAACTCACCTTGCTGGAACTAGATCCCAACATTTGTTCACCCTTGAGCCAATAGCAAGGGCAAGAAAATAGATGTATTCCTTAGTGTGAGTTGTATAAGCTACCACCATGCTGAAGCAGTGTCAGAGAAGAGCTGGTCAGAGAAGGTGAAAACCCCAGAAAGGAGATTTGGGGGTGGCAAGAATAACCACAAATCCTGGTTATACACGGGCAGCCTATACACAGGTATGTAATAAGTTGTAGTATTTGGAATGATGGGAGGAATATATAAAAAAATTTCTCCCAAATCCAATATTGACCCAAGGATGCAGCACTGTGAATGTGGGATGCCATGGGGCAAAGGGAGAATGTGAGGTGTGTGTCCTCTTGTTTCTGGACTCAAAGGCAAATCTATTAATAAGTTCCTGGCAGCCGTCTCCTGGTGCAGACTCAAGGATGTGTATATTCAAAGTCAGGCAAAGGAAACTTTATCCACAGAGCTGTCGTTTCACAGTGGAGCAAGGTCATGGAGAATGGATACCGTTCCTTAGGAGGAGTGAGAGAGAAAAGGCAAAGATGCTCTCAGTACAGAGCCAGCAGAACAAAGGAGATGGCTCAGCAGGCAAGAGTGCCTGCTGTGCAAGCAGGAGGATCAAGTTCAAATCTCCAGCACCCACGTGAAGGCAGGCATGGACGGCTGTGCATTCCTGTGACCCTAGCACAAGGCAAGGGCAGAGTGGATCACAGGGGCTTGCTGGCCAGCCAGTGTAGTTGGAATAGCATGCTTCAGTTCAACACAAGACCCTGTCTCAGTGGACTAAGGCAGAGACTAACTCTTCAGCCACTTAACGTCTTTCTCTGTCCTCTGTATGTGTTCATGCACACACAAAGACCACCAACATGTGCGTAATACGATGGAAAGAAATAAAGGAAGATGCTCAGTGCCGACTCTGGCCTTCACACACATACATCTGCACTTGCACACACATACACACAGAGAGAGGAAGGGTGGATCAGCAGGAGGTGTGGCCTGATCTCCCCAGTGGCCAATAGGTAAAGCCAATGGGGAAGGCTAGAGAGAGCCCCCCACAGACTCCCTGGAATGAAGAGGGATGTCAGGTACCCCATTCTCCTGGCTCCAGTGGCGGCTGCAGACTAGCTCATCAGATGCTCACTACTCAGTCTAAAGGATCTACATCCCCTCTAGGGATAGCCATATGAAAAAGCAATGAGACAGTTTCTAGAGACATAGAAAACAAGGTGAAGTGATTTTGAAGTAAATGTAAGAGGGAAATAAGACAAACTCAGAATGACAGAAGTGAGCTAGTGTACTAGTGGACTTAGATCAACCTTGGCGCTCCCAGCACTGAAGTCAGAGCTGTTTATTAGAGCACCTAAAACTAATGACACATTGGTTAAGTAAAACCCTTGAGATTGGCACCTATTTGTTACAGCAGCCAGCATTAATACTACTGACTACTATACTGCCCCCAATGTTAGGGAAAGCTTTAGCATGTCTTAGTGATGGCACTTGTCTTAGGGTTTCTGTTGCAAAGAAGAAACAGCATGCCCAAAAGCAAGTTAGGGAGGAAAGGGTTTGTTTGGCTCACACTTCCAGATCACATCCATCACTGAAGGAAGCCGAAACAGGAATACAAACAAGGCAGGAACCTGGAGCAGGAGCTGATGCAGAGGCCATGGAGGGGTGCTGCTGACTGGCCTGCTTCCCCTGGTTGCTCAGCCTGCTTTCTTATAGAACCCAGGACCACCACCCTGGGGATGGCACCATCCACAATGGGCTGGGCCCTCCCGCATCAATCGCTAATAAGAACGTACCTTACTTATTAATGGGCTGGATCTTGTGGAGGCATTTTTTTTTTCAATTGAGGCTCCCTCCTGCCTTTCAGATGACCCCAGCTTGTGTCAAGTTGACCTAAACCAGCCAGCACAACCATCAAGCCTCAAAATATTTTTACGTCATTCATTGGTCACTTCGTTCATTGGGCGACTTCAGCTCACTCACAGAGCTGGTTACTTTTCTCCACGTAGGGTGGTTTTATATCGTCTTGAAACAGGATCTCATGTAACACAGACTAGCCTCGGTTATATAGCCAAGGGTGACCTTAACTACCAATCCTTCTGCCTCCACCCCTCAAGTGCTGGGTCTCCAGACTTAACACAACCCATCATACCCTGCCTGTCAAGCCAAGATCTTAAAAGCACAGTGCAGACACAATTGGGCTTTGGACAAGAACACTTGGCTGCAAAATCTAAATTCTAGCCTCTGTCTTCAGAATGGCTGGATGTGTCGGATAGACTTGGCAGGAAGAGAGTAAGACACTGGCTACTTTCAAGCCAAAGTCTGGGTTTTCCCAATAAATCCCTGTCTGACTTCATTGGCCCCACTGTGCAGAAATCTCATCCCTGCGGCCTCACCACATCCTGAATGAAGAGCCTTTTATGTAGAGAAGAGTGCACCACAGTCTTAATCATCCATTAGTTTGCTAGGGCCACCAAGCAAAACGCCACAGATGGGGTATCTTCAACAAGCAGAGACTGCTTTTTTTCTGTTTTGTTCTAAGAAGAGCCTTCTCATGCAACGCTAGTCTTTAATGTCTTACGTAAATCAGGAAGATATTAAATTTCTGATCCTTCTGCCTCCGCCTCCTGAGAGCTGGGATTACAGGCATTGTCTACTATGCCGGGTTTATGTGGTGGTGTGGACAGAGCCCAGGGCTTCAAGCATGCTAAGCAAGAGTTCTACCAACTAAGCTACAAACCCAGTACCAAGGTTTACTTTCTCCCAGCTCCGGAAGCCACAAGTCCAATTTGTATTAACAGTTTTGCTTCCTCTAAGGCCTCTCTATGGCTCGCTGATGGCTGGCTTCTTGCTGTGTCTTCATCTGGGCATTTCTCTGTGTGTCTTTGTCCAAACTTCTTCCCATATATGGAGACCAGGTTGGTCTTGAACCCACGGAGCTCTGCCTGCCTTTGCCTCCCAAGTGCTGGGATTAAAGATGCCAAGATAGTATTCTTATAGAAGGAAGAAGTGGGTGGAGTGGAGGTGAGTATACACCAGGCCCTGGGTTCACTGCATAAACTGGCTGTGGGGGACCAAGCCTGTGATCCCAGAACAGGGCTATGGAGGAGGAGGGTCACAAGTTCAAGGTCATCCTCAATGACATTCAACGTTCAAGACCATCCTCAGGTTTATGATATCCTACCTCAAAAACTGTCAATAATTTTATGCATGCCCACTTAAAAAGTACTTGCCACACAACCTGGAGAACCTGGATCTTTTTCTAAATTAAAAAAAATTAATTTATGTGTTCATTTGTTTGTGTGTGTGTGTGGAAGTCAGAGGACAGCTCGCAGGGACTGGTTCTCTCCTGGGCTTTTAGGGGTCAGCTCCGGTCATCGGGTGTCTTGGTTTGCTTCCTACCACCTAGATCAACACCATGACCAGGAGCAACTAGGAGAGGAAGGTGTTTATTTTAGTCTAAAGCTGTAGTCCAGCAGGAAGGGAAGTCAGGGCAGGAATGCAGAGCAGGAACCTGGAGGCAGCAACTGAGACAGAGATGTCTTCATTACTTCTTTTCTTTTCTCTGTTTTTTTTTTCTCCTCCTCCCCCCCCTTTTTTTTTTTTTTTTTTTTTTGAGACAGGGTTTCCCTGTGTAGCCTTGGCTGTCCTGGAACTCACTCTGTAGACCAGGCTGGCCTCCAACTTGGAGATCCACCTGCTCTGCCTCCCAAGTGTCAGGATGAAAGGTGTGTGCCACTACCACCTGGTGTCTTCAACACTATGACCAAGGCAACTTTTAGAAGAAAGATTTTGTTTGAGGCCTACAGTTCCAGAGGCTCAGAGTCCATGATCATCATGGTGGAAAGCATGGACGCAGGCAGGCAGCCATGGCACCGGAGCCATAGCACTGGCTCACAGCCAGGAGGCAGGGAGAGCTAACTTGTCATGGCTAAGAGTTGTTTGAAAATTCAAAGCCCAGCCAGCCATGACACCCCTCCTCCAACAAGGCCACACTTCCTAATCCTTCCCAAGCAGTTCCACAAACTGAGAGCCAATAATTCAAACATAGGAGCCTATGAGGGCCATTCTTATTCAAGCCACCACAGGAGGCCATGGGGAGTGCTGCTCACTGGGTTGCTCCCCATGACAGGATTAGCCTGCTTTCTTATACAGCCCAGGACCGCGTGCCCACAGGTGGCGGCACCCACAGTGAGCTGGGACCTCCCACATCAACCATCAGTCAAGACACATCAGGCAAGTCCCTTGCCTGCAGGCCAACCCAGTGGAGATATTTTCTCAACTAGGGTTCCTTTTCTCTGATAGCTCTCACTGTGTGGAGCTGACAACAAACAAACAAGTATCCGTTTTGCAGAGGACATGAGTTCTAGGGCAACTCCCAACTGACTATAACTTCAGCTCCAGAGGCTCAAACACCCTTGATTGGTCTCTCTGACAGCAGCACTATATTCACACACCTACACAGAGATGTACACCTTCACACATAAATTAAAATTAAGTAAATCTCTTTTTTAAAGTGAGATGCCTGAGAAACAACACGCGAGGTTGACTTCTGGTCTACACACATGTGCATGCACATACAAATAATAAATAAATAGGCAGCTGTGGTAGTACATACTTTCATCCTATCCCTTAGAAGAAAGAAGCAGGTAGAGCTCTGTGAGTTCGAGGCCAGCTTGGTCTACACAGTGAGATCCGATCCAGCTGGATCTACATAGTGAGATCCCGTTTCAAGCCAGACAAAACAACACACACACACACACACACACACACACTCACACACACACGTATGTATGTATCTATGTATTAGGCATGGTGATATAGCCCATCTGTAATCTTAACACACAGGAAACTTAAGCATGAGAATTGTGGGTTCAAATCCAACCTGGGATATATAGTGATAACTTGAGCCAAAATAATAAAATAAATAAATAAACAGTAAATAAGTAAATAAACTTAAAGAATACATATGAAAAAATAGAGTACAAATAACTAGATGAGGAGACGCCTTTTAAAATGTCTTAATCACAGTTGGTTGGTTTTGTGGGGAGTGGGGTATCTCTTTGTGGGGGTGTGTCACAGCACAGGTATAGAGATCAAAGGACAGCTTGTGGGCATTGGTGCTGTTCTTCCACTGTGTGGGTCCCAGGGATTGAACTCAAATCCTCACCCTTGGCTGCAGGCACCTGTACCCAGTGAGCCATCGCAAGGTTAGGGGAGGTCCCAGACGTGGCAGTTTCTGTTCCCATGGAGCCGGGGCGCACAGTATCCCCTTCCCAAGCACAAAGCCTTGTTCTTGTCCCCAGGCTAGTTGCCTTGGAGGCCTGTCCTTCAGGGTTTCGTGGAGGCTCCATGGGTGGCGTGACTGATTATAGGGGTAGAGTTGAGAGTTCCAACCCTCCAATCACATGTTCCCATGGCAACCAGCCCCCATCCTATGGTACCCAGGAGCCCACCAAGAGTCATTTCATTAGCACAAAAGACCCTCCTGTCCCTCAGGAAATGACAAAGCTCTTTAAAGCTCTATGTTAGAAGGCAGGATAGAGAGCACATGATTGACTTCGTGTGTGTGTGTGTGTGTGTGTGTGTGTGTGTGTGCCTGCATTCGGGTGTGGAGGTCAGAAGCTGGCATTAGGTCCCATTGCTCACTCTCCACTGTGATCTTCCTGTCATCCCTCCCCCGCCCCCCCCCCCCTGCATTCTCCCCAGGCTACTGACAGACACCGGACACTGACACCCTTGGCTTAACTTATGGATTCTGTGGGTCAGAACTCAGACAGTGCTTTCCTCATTGACCCATCTCCTCCTTGGTCTCTATATAGCTCTTATTTTCCCCAGTGGCAAAGAATTCTGGATAGATCGTAAATTCGGGAGTCAAGACAAATACTGCCTAAAGCCTCTCAGATCCTGTCACCCGGGGTGCATTCTATTATCTCCCTAACATCCTGTTTCCTAAAGACTCTGGGTCTCTTAGAGGTATTGTGACAACTGGGGGGGGGGTCAGGGATGTATTAAAACTATCTGCTGTAAGACCGACTCTGGGGCCAGCAAGATGGCTCAGAGTGGGTAAGGGTGCCTGCTGCGGAGCCTGATGACCGGAGTGTGACCCCTGGGCTGCACATAGTGAAAGAGAGAAACAATTCCTACAAGCCACCCTCTGACCTTTACTTTCCTGGGGTAACAGACCTTGGCCCCCCATAGGCTTTTAAAGACTGAGTATTGCTTTCCCCAGTCCTATAGGCTACAGATTTAGATATGTAATTCCTAAAGAATTCAAGGTGTTTTGATAATTTTTTTAATTTGTTTTTTTTTTTTCCTTTTTTTTTTTTTTCTTTTTCGGAGACAGGGTTTCTCTGTGTAGCCTTGTCTGTCCTGGACTCGTTTTGTAGACCAGGTTGGCCTCAAAGGCACAGTGATCCAGGATCTGCCTGCCTCTGCCTTTTTTTTTTTTTTTTTTCCTTTTTTGTTTGTTTTTTGGGGTTTTTCTGTGTAGCCTTGGCTGTCCTGGATTCACTTTGTAAACCAGGCCGGCCTCAAACTCACCGAGATCCATCTGCCTCTGCCTTCCCGAGTGCTGCGGTTACAGGCGAGCGCCACCGCGCACCGCTTTGTGCTTTCATTTTTATTTCCGCGTGTATGTACTGCGTGTGTGGTGTGTACTGGTGTGTATGCATGTGTGTGCTAGCTCAGAGGTCAGTGGGTTTGCAGTCGCCATCCACCTTGTTTGTTGAAACAGACGCAAGGAGGAGCCCCAGGGATCTTCCCCCATCTCCTCGGAGCTGGGATTACAAGTGCACACCCACCTCTGCTTTTAACACGGGTGCTAGGAACGGGTGTTGGCCTGGCAGGCACTTCGCTGTCTGAGCCCTCTCCCTGGCCCCCTCCCAGGGAGGGATTTCTTTTGTTTAACGGCTGTCCGGTAGCCCAGGCTGGCCTTGGATCCACTGTGTAAACAAAAGGCCTTGAACTCCTGACCTGCTAGTCTGCCTCACCGCCCTGGGGTTAGGGAAGTGTACTATCAGGCCACTTATGTGCAGCGCGGGGGACTGACCCAAAAGTCACCTCAAAGGCTAGGCCAGCAAAGCCCGAGCACCTTCCTCCTCACCTCCCGTGCCCTCGGGTTACAAGCCTGTGCTACCACGCCGGGCTCTTTTGCCAGGTTCTGGGAATGGAGCCTGAGGCTTGCAAGTCAAGCCCTTCTACCACGAGAGCCCTCTCACCTGTCCTGGATGGGTGAAGACAGGCCTTGGATGACGTAGTTTACGCCCCGCCCCGCCCCCCTTCCCTTTCACACTATCACGAACAGTTCCCTAGTAGTGTGCGTTGCATTCCTCCTCCCTACAAATCGGTTTTCCTCCCTTCAGTCACGTCTTTCCTCTCAATTGGACCGCCCCTTGGGACGGAGAACACCCCCGGAGAGCTAGCTGGGGGGTTGGGAGGAGCAGAGAGGAGGGTGGGGAGGGTCTAAAGACCTCTCAGTTCCCTCGCTGGAGTCCTTAAGCCGGGAACAGTTGCTGGCGACGAGCAGATCCTCTGCTGAAGCAGCTTGAAAGTGGAGCACGAGGCTCTGGGAGCGCAGGTTCTGTGGGCTTTACGGTGACCTGGCTGCCTTTGAGCCCCAGTTCTGCTCCACCGCTGGGCAGAATCTGGAGGTCAGTTCCTCATCTGGGCTAAGAAGGTGTTCACGTCTCTTCAGGACTAGCCCCAGGATAGATCACCTCTCTCAAGGACTGTACTGCTCCGAGCATGCCTAAGGCCAACACTGAGTTACGCCTGTGCTTCTCTTAGGTAAATTCTCAGAAGTGATATTGCGAACTGAATGTATGCGTCCTATCCAAACTATGAAGTCCTAACCAGTGCGCCTGAAGATAAGGCCTCTAAGCAAGGAACTAAGGTTAAATGAGGTTATCAAGATGGGATTTTGGGATTGGCAAAATGGCTCACTGGGTAAAGGCGTTCGCCGCCAAGCTTGAAAAACCGAGTTAATCCTGGAGGCCCACATGGTGGAGGGGGAGAACTGACTCCCAAACATTGTTCTCCGGCTTCCATACATGCTCTCTGGCAACCTTACATGCAGACACACACTGAATAAGGTAACTCTTAATTAAAAAAAAAAAAAAAGCAAAGAGCGAGTCCTTGATTTGATAGAATTAATGTCCTTATCCAAACACAAGACAAAGCAGACTGGCCGTGGTGCAGGCAGATCTGAATTCAAAGCAAACCTGATCAACAGAGCAAGTTCTGAGCCAACCAGAGCTCAAAAAAAAAAAAAAAAAAAAAAAAAGGAAAAAATAAATAAAGCCAGGTGTGGCAGCACATACCTGTAACCTCAGCCGTGGTGGAGGTGGAGGCCAGGCTAGAGGATTCCTGGGGCGTGCTGGCCAGCCAGGCTAGCTGGAAGAGTGAGCTCCGGGTTTACAAAGACCCTGTATCATGATGTCGATGATGGTGATGATGGTGATGACCTCAATAGAGAAAGACGCTCCATTTTAGAAAGCTGTGACCTTTACAGCAGGAAAGGAGCCCTCATGAGGAAGAAAACTGACTTTTCTTCTTCCTAACTCCTCAATCGTGACTTTCTATCCTCCAGAATTGTGAACAAATACATTTGCACCACTTAAGCCATCTGGCCTGTAGCATTTCGTTATGGCAGCCTGGCTATACACAAGTGGAATACGGTAGCAGCGTATGGGAGTGTAATATTTATGTCACCCTAAGTTTGGTTTGAGACAGGGTTTCTCTGTGCAGCCCTTACGTCATCCCAAGTTTTGTTTTTCAGACAAGGTCCAAAGCAGTGCAGACTCAGCTCAATATGTAGTCGAAGATGACCTTGAATTCCTGATCCTCCCGCTCTCCCTCCCAAATGCTGGGGGAAGAGACATGCATCGCCACACCTGGCTTGGTTTGTTAATAGAGAAGACCGAAAAAGCTTGCCAAGTCACCCACGTGACCACCGATGCTCACGTCTAATTGCCAAGCAGCCCAGCAATTAGGTGGCCCATTAAGCATTTGAGGCTCCGCTGTGAGATGTCTTCTTTTACAACAGAATCTCATTAGACACAAGGGTCCTACTCTGCTCTGGAGCAGGGTCATAGATAAGCCCCACAGTAGAGTTTAGAGTGGGTATGAGATGAAAGAATGCAGATACATTATATGAGAGCGACATTGAGGGAAAACATAGCTCCTTAGGGTACAGTGAATCTGGAAAGCATGTAGCTCAATCATGATGGCCTAGATTACAAGTGTCTTCCTGTCTTGATCTCACACATCCAGAAGGTTGAGTTATACACCAAGCCCCTCACTGGGGGATTCTAAGCAGGTGCTCTACCACTGAGCCACACCCCAGCTCCTCACTGGGGTATTCTAGGCAGGAGCTCTACCACTGAGCCACACCCCAGCCCCTCACTGGAGAATTCTAGGCAGGTGCACTACTGTTGAGCTACATTCCAGCCCTCATTGTACTTTTTATATTGAGACGCAGTCATTTTCATTAAATGGCCTTGGAATCCTCCTGCATCAGCCTCCCAATGGCTGAAGTGAAAGGCCAGCACTACCACGCCTGGCGAAGAAAAGAATATTTAAAATAAACTTTTTAAAAACATGGTCTAATTTTTAAAATTATGTATACATGTGTGTGCGTCTCTATGTGAGTGTATGCACACTCGTGTGGGAGCCTGTGGATACTGGAAGAGGATTATCGGATCCCCTGAAACTGGGCAGTCATGAGTCAGCCAGTCGAGGTGTTAGGGACTGAACTCCTGCCCTCTGCTCTGCAAGGACAGAATATACTCTTAACTGCTGAGCCATTACTCCAGTCCCTAGAACAAACTCTTCATTTTTAAACACTTTTGGCTTCACAAAAATGTTAATAAAGTGGCAGTTCAGTGTCCAAGTGGGTTCCATAGTAATGGGAACAGGGGCTGCCTCTGACATGAACTGATTGGCCTGCTCTTTGATCATCTCCCCCTGAGGGGGGAGCAGCCTTCCCAGGCCACAGAGGAAAGACAATGCAGCCACTACTGATGAGACCTAACAGACTAGGATCAGAAGGAAGAAAAAGAAACCCTCCCCTAACAGTGGACTTGGGGAGGGGCATGTGTGGAGAAGGGGAAGGAAAGGAGTGATTGGGAGGGGAAGAGGGAGGGAACTAGAGGGGGGATACAAAGTAAATAAAGTGTAATTAAAAATAGAAATAAATAAAAAATAAAACAACCCAAGTAAAAAAATGTTAATAAAGTACAAAGTCCTTCTGTAACTCACATCCTGTTGCCCCCATTGTTGTTGTCTTATCTTATTATGGGACATTTTGACACAGCACAACAAACGAATCCAAATAGACTCATTATTAGCCAGTTCAGCATTTAGTGAAGATTGGATAGAAAATGCCCTCAAAGACTCATGTATGGAAGGTTTGTCCCCCGCTGCTGGCACTGTTAAGATGTCACAGGAGTATGAAGGCACTAAAATAACTGAGGGAGTGATCTACTGAAGGGTGCGCTCCCCGTTTCCTTTCTGTGGCTGTGATAAATCGCTCTGACTCAAGCAGCTTGGGTTAGGAAAGGATTACCTGGTTTACAGTTCGAGGTCACATTCCCTCCTTTATCACATGCCTCTTCTGCCCAGCGGTCTCAAGGCCAGCTACAAACAAAGGGACCGAGCTGTGCAGAGGCTGAGCCTCACCAACTGTGAGCCAAAATAAATACCTTCCTTATTTTATATTCTCTTTCAGTTTTTCAAGACAGAGTTTGCCTGCCCTAGACTCTCTTTGTAGACCTGGCTGGCCTTGAACTCACAGAGATCTGCCTGCCTCTGCCTCCCTGAGTGCTGGGATTACAGGCGTGCGCCACCATGCCTGGCCTCAAATTGTTTCTCTAAGGCATTTTGTCACAGGATGGAAAGCTAACTGTTTCTCAAATATTCCCCGCTACCATTCCAGCGCCCCCACCCTGGCATCCGAACTCCTTTGGATCCTTTTGTTTGTTTGGTTGTTTGGTTTTGTTCTTCAAAGCAGGGTTTCTCTGTGTAGCCCTGGCTGTCCTGGAACTTGCTTTGTAGAACAGGCTGGCCTCGAACTCACAGAAATCCCCCTGCCTCTGCCTCCCAAGTGCTAGGATTAAAAATCTATACCCCCACTGCCTAGCTCCTATGGATGCCCTTATCCAGGGCAATTTCTCAGGCTTTCCTTACATTTGATGATCTGCATACTTTTCAAGTACTGCCTTGGCATTGTAGCATATACCTCTGGTCCCAGAGCTGAGGAGGCTGAGACAAAAGGATCATGGGTTTGCGGTCAGTCTGAGATCCTCAGCAAGACCAGTCTCAAATATGTGTGTGTGTGTGTGTGTGTGTGTGTGTGTGTGTGTGTGTGTGTGTAGGTACATGTATACACACACACACACACACACACACATTAGAGAGAGAGTCGGAGGGAAAAAACCCTCAGTCCATTAAGTGCTTGCCTCTCAAAGTTTGACCTGAGTTTCATCCTCAGCACCCATGCAAAACCTCCAGATGTGTGGGCGTCTGTAAAGCCTGTCATCCTCCAACCGTCTTCCCAGGAACAGGAGGATTCTTAGGCCTAGCGTACTCTGTGAGCTCCAGGATAATCAGAGACCTTACCTCGATGGAGGCAGAAGACATTCGTGAGAGTGACACCCATGATTGTCCTCTGCCCCCACACCCCCACACACGTACACACACGTGTGTACACACTCACTCATGAATGCACACATGCCTGCATACACATGTGTCCGTCCTAGTTTGCTTTCTGTTACTGTGATGAGCACCGGGGCCAGAACAGCTTGGGGATGGATGGGTTTACTCGATCACGCATCTCCACGTCAGAGCCTATCACCAAGGGAAGTCGGGCGGGGGGAGCTCAAGGTGGGAATCTGGAAAGAGGAACTGAAGAAGAGGCGTTGGGTGGGGGATGCTACAGACTGGCTTGCTTCCGGATCGCACCAGCTGCTTTTCGTTCACATCCCAGTCCATGTGTCTAGGATGGTGCTGCCTGAAGGAGATCTGGTCCTACCACATCGACTGGCAAGCAAGAAAGTGCCCCACAGACAGGCTCCAGCCCTCTGAGGGATGTGAGTCTTCCACTGAGGCACCCTCTTCCCAGGTGCGTGAAGTTGGTAACTGAAACCAACTCTGCATTAAAAAGGGTGTGGGGGCTGGCAAGATGGCCCATCAGGTAAAGGCACCCACCTCTGAACCTGCCAACCTGAGCTCTAGCTCTGGAATCCAAATGGTGAAAGGGGACTTTGTCGCCCTCTTCCTTTCACATGTGTGCTATGCACACACACACACACACACACACACACACACAAACAAAATAAGAGATTTCAAAAGCATTAAAGAATCAAGGCTTGGGTGGTAATTCAACCTGGAGTCCTCTGCTGTTTTCCCTCCCTTGGTGGGGTTTTGGGTTTAGGGGGAAGTGGCCAACTGCTGCTGTCATTGTTTTATCTCAAGACTAGGTACTACTTAGGTGGTGTGTGGGTGGCAGGGTTGGCCTTGTAACCGCCTGAGGTGTGGTTTCCAGGTCTCTCCACTGTATTTCTTCTTCCCGATTGTCACATCGTACTCTGTAGGAGGGAGTCACTGTCCAGTTTGTTTTTCCTGCTGCACCCAGAGCGCCTGGCAAAAACACCTAAGGGCTGTGTCTCAGTTTTTCCTTTCCTGCTGCAGCGATAAACTATCCTGACCGGAGCAACCTAAGGGGGAACGGGTTTATTTTAGCTCGCAGTTGAAGGTACAAGTAAGTCTACCACGCTGAGGACGCCAGGGCAGCGTGAAGAACCTGGTCACATCACGTTTCCCGTGGGGAAGCCGAGAGCCAGGAGTGTAGGCCTCTGTTCGGCTCCCCCCTCCCCGCTTATGCTGCTCATCATACCAACTACGGATGATGTCACCCGCATCGGGCCAGCCTTCAAGCCTCACTGAACTCAGGTAATTCCCTCAGACTTGCCTGAGACCTTTCTCCCACGGGCCTCCAAATTCTGTCGAGTTGATAATTAACACTAACCATCACGGGAAGATTTATTTGGGCTCACAGTTTTGGAGGTTTCAGTCCACTTACTGAACTGCTCAGTCCCAATGCACGTGTTTTCTCTGGTTTGGGTCTTTCTGTTGCAAATAACGCTAGCTTGTGGGGCTCTTGTGACATTTTCTGTGGAGACTGGGTCTCCTGTGCCACAGGGTCCCACCAGCTCGCTCTACCATCACTGGTCCCATTGAACTGATGTCCGGTGCCCCCCCCCCAACCCTACCCAAAAAATTCCACTTGAATCCTCTCTACCTACCTACCTTCCAGGCCCATGGCTAGATGACCCCAGCAGGTCTCCACGTTGGCCTGAGGACCACTGTTCTTTCCTCTGTACAGCCTGAGTCCTGGCCAAGCTGTCCAGCCATCCTGCTCGCCTGCCCGGTTACGGGAGCTTCTCAGGTTACTCGGGGGATCGCTTTGCCTTCGAAACTCCAGCTGTCCCCTCAGGTTCATCAGTAACCGATGCCAAGGCCCTGAGCTACACAGAGCCGACAGAAAGCTGGTGTCCCTAGATGCTCCACAAATGCTAGGCCTTGTCCTCTGACCACTGCAGTCCTCAGAGTGGCCGGTAAGTGGGCAAATGTGGGGAGTGGGTATGGCACCCACCCATGACTTTATCTCATGCTGTCAGATAGCCCAGTCAGCCTTTTGGGAATCCTGCATCCTGAAGCAGGTGAGTGCTGGGGGTGGGGAATGAAGCTGCAGGGGATGAGGAGGAGGGGGCGGTTCAGTCGGGTTTTCAGTGAATGGAGACACGTCAGAAAGTCTGATGCAGCTCAGAAGTCCTGGGCACCTGCCCACAGCCTATTTGTGTTTTGTTGACAGGGGTTGGGGGGAGGGGTTGGCAACGCGCATGTGTGGAGGTCAGAGGACGGCATGAGGGAACTGGTTCTCTTCTTACGTGGTTTCTGGAGCTGGAACTCCATCCTCAGGCTTAATAGCAGTCATCTTTCCAGATGAGATAGCTCACGGTTCTTGCCGACAGGCTTCTTGATCCTGGTAGCCTTCCGGGGTTTGGTGGAAAAGGGTGAGAGGCTCCATTAGGTAACTCTACAACCTGGCCTAGGTGAGTTGCTCAGAATAAGTGTGTTTGGAAATAGACTGTGGGCCGTCGCTCTAAGTTCAATTTCCAGTTAGCCCTTTGTTTCTTTCTAAAACGGGCTCGCCTGTAGCTTAGGCAGGCCTTGAACTCGTGGTCGTTCTTCCTCAGCCTCCTAAGTGAAGCGCCAGGGTTACAGCGTGTGCCCCTCCCCTAGCTTCCCAGCCCCCTCATTATGGAAACAGAGGTTTGAAGCGGAAGGAAGCATTGTGATGAAAGGGGCTGGCTCTGCCGTTTCCCACAGGGCCAACCTTGGGTTAGGCTTGTCTTGCCTAAGGTGCAGGTACTGCTTTCTGAGTCCTCGGAAGTGTAGAAAACCTGCTTCTGCCTGTGATGGTGGATGCAAACCTTTTGTGGGGCCTCTCTCTGCCTGCCTGCTCTAACCACCTCTCTCTCTCTTTCTCCCTCCCTCCCTCCAATCCTCCCTCTTTCTCTCTATAATTCACATGTAACCCAGACTTGCCTCAAACTTGTTATGTAGCCAAGGATGACCTTGAACTTCTGGTCATCCAGCTTCCACCCTGGAATTACATGCATGTGCCAGGCCTTCCACGGTGCTACACATAGAACCCAGGGCTTAGTGTATGCTAGGCAGAAATGCTGTCCACGGAGCTTCTTCCTGACATACATTTATTTAGAACAGTGTCTCATGCTACTCTGGCTTTGAAGTCATTGTATAGTCCAGGCTGGCCTTGAACTTCTGATCTCCCTGCCTCTACCTCCCAAGTGCTAGGATTCCCGCTGTGTGCCACGATGCCTGATTTATTACATACTGGGGCTGGACCCCAAGGTCTCATGCATGCTTTGTGGGTGCTCTAACTGAGCTGAGCCACCAGCCCGGGATTCAGCCTCTCTCGTGGTACATGAATTGACTTTTCAGATGACTCCAGGATGAGGTAATGTCACCGCCTTGCTTGTTCCCAGCGGACCACAGGAGCTCAACATTCTGCTAGGTGAGAAAGGAGGTGTTGACAGCACACCCAGCCTTGCGCAAAGAAGGGCATTCGGGCTCAGGGTGGACACCACCACCCCTGCCAGCCCCAGGCTGCAACAGCTGTGAAGAATTCCTGCAGTGTCCAGTGGTGACAAGTGCCACAGGACACCTCACTTTCTCTCGTCCAAAGGGTGCTTCCTCCAAATTTATCCAGCTGTTAGAAAGCTGGGTCCCTCTGTCTTGCTAACACTCTGGGCTCTAAGAAGTGACTGGCCTCCTGCTTCCTGGAAGACTGAGTCCCTGAGAAGACGCCTGTCGGCAGGTCCCCAAGTCTACACTGAAGACTGAAGGACATCTAAGGGCATCCTGGGCTAGGCATGAGTTCAGTTGGTGGAGGGCTTATCCAGCATGCAGGAAGCCCCGAGTTCTGTCTCCAGGGTAATAGGAGACTGAGCATAGTGGGGCATGCCTGTAGCTCCAGCAGAGGAAACAGAGGCAGGAGTTTAAGGTCAGTCTCAGGTCTGCGGTGAGTGTGAGACCAGCCTGGACTGTGCATGATCCTGTGGCGAGCAAACACGCAGGCCTCAACGGGCACAATGGTTAGGGTCACTTGCTGCTCTTCTAGGAAACCAGAGCCTAGCACCTGCACCACGGAGCTTACCGCAGTCCATAACTCCAGCTGCAGGGGACCACAACACTCTTTTCTGGACTCTTCACGGATGTTCGCACACTCATATACATGCACATAAAAAGTCTCAAGGGTCTCTCTAAGCCGGCACCAGGAGCCCCTACACCCCCAACAGACAACACCAGGGCTTGGGAGGCTAAAGTCAAGAGGATGGCTGTGAGTTCAGGGCTAGACTGGACCTCATAGGGAGACCCTGTCTTTAAAAAGATGTTTTTAAAAAGATGACTGAGGCGATAGCTCCATCAGTAAACTGAGTTCAATTCCTAGAACCCATGTGGAGAAAAAAAGGAAGGAGGGGCCAGAGCGTGGCATTTCAGAGCTGAGGAGGCAACACTGGCAGACAGCCAGTCTGGGGAGTTCCAAGCTGATGAGAGACTGGGTCTCAAAAAACAATCAAACAGGGCCTGGAGATATGGCTCAGAGGTTAAGAGCAAGCTCTTCCAGAGGTCCTGAGTTCAATTCCCAGCAACCACATGGTGGCTCACAACCATCTATAATGAAATCTGGTGCCCTCTTCTGGTATTCAGGTGCACATGCAGGTAGAACATTAAATTTAAAAAACAAAAACAACAACAAAAACAACAACAAACAAAAAGTGAATGACAGCCAAGATTTTCCTCTGCTCCACATACACACATCACACACATTCATGTGGGCACTCAAAAGCCCTCTACAAACTCCTATAGGGGATTTCTGCACCACCACCACCCCAAACAGACAGAAACACAGTAGCCCATCCATTCCCATTTGTGTTCCCAGGACACCTCTGCAGCCCACACCAGAGGCCTCACTGAAGGACAGATATTTCCTCCCCTGAGGAAATAAGATCCAGAATCCCAGAGACCTCCACTCCCCTTGCTAATGAGGAGCAGAAGGGTCTTGGCTCAAAGGAGAAACCCCAACACCCTCCCAAGTCAGTGGTGACAGAAGGATCAAAAGCCCCAGGCCGGCAGGACTAGGGAGACAGTTGAAGTCCAGCCTTGGCAGAGTGCATCATGGTGCCTCACACTGCAATGCCAGCACTCTGAAGGCAGAGGCAGAAGGGCTGCTCTGAATCCAAGGCCAACTTGATCTACATACAGAAGAGAACCAAGACCTTTCCTGGAACAAAACAAAACAAGCAACAGTAACAACCACAGTCTGGGGAACTTATTTAAAATTTAAATGTTTCTTTAATTAAAAAAATATTTTCATGATTTTCATGTATGTTTGTGTGTGTTTGCCACGGGTGAGAATGTTTTTACTTTGAGACAAACTCTTGCTGAGTTATCAAAGCTGGCTTTGAACTGGAGATACTGCTGCCTCAGCCTTCCTAGGAGCTGGGATGACAGGCCACATAGTCTGGCTCTCTGGGAGGTTCACAAAGCCTCCTCACGGGCTGTGCACAGTCTTGGGACCTCTCCCCCCGTTCCAGCGCTAAGATTTCTAGAACGTGTGGCTCATTTGGGACTGAGAGAGAAGGTTCAAATAAGTACCATTTGTCTTTAATAGCAAAGGGGCTTTTGCTGTTGTTTTGGCTTGGTTTTTTCTATATACGGCTAAAAGCTAAGGGCAATGCAGATTGGTGAGATGCCGGCCTTCACATTTCCTGGAGCCCTGTGGTAGCATCCCAATTGTCCCCTGCCCTCTTCCTAAAAGCCGCACCCATGTCCACAGCCCCTATGATGCATGGGGTGGGGGGCGGGGTATGACAGGATATGACACCTGTCTGTGTCGAGCAAACCAGTAGAGGGACTCAGGCCTAGGCAGGCCTCCACAGATAGAGCCATAACCCCCTTCTCTCTCCTCTCTCTCCAGCAGTACCGCCACAGCAGCCATGCCAGCCAGCAACCAAGGTTGGCCTGAGGACTTCGGCTTCCAGCTGGGAGGCTCTGGCCCCTGCTTCGTGCTGGAGGTGGCTGAAGGAAGCAGCGCGCATGCTGGAGGGCTGCGGCCGGGGGATCAGATCCTGGAGGTGGAGGGGCTGGCTGTGGGTGGCCTGAGCCGCGAGCACCTCGTGCGCTTGGCGCGGCGCTGCCCCCGTGTGCCACCCAGCCTCGGAGTGCTCCCGGGCCCCGAGGGTGGCCCCACAGCCTTGACAGCTGCCTGGCTAACCCCACGATTTGGGCGCAGCCTCCCGCTGGGCCGTGAACTGCTGCGTTTGGCTGGCAGGACCCGACCAGACGCTGTGCACAGAGAGCGCAGGCGCAAGGCCCAGGAGTTCAGCTGCAAGGTAAGGCACCCAGAGAAGGGAGGGACTGGGCGCAGCCCTGGGCCGACGGATGCGAAGAGCTCTTTTGGTTTGTCTGTTTGTTTTGTTGTTTGCTTGCTTGCTTGGTCGGTTGGTTTTGGTTTTTCAAGGCACGGTTTCTCTCTGTACCCATGGCTGACCTTGAACTCAGAGATCTGCCTGTCTCTGCCTCCCGAGTGCTGGGTGAGCAAAGTTCTCGATAGGTAGATTGACAAAGTTTCTAGCCAGCCTGAGAAACTAGAAACTAATGAGACACTGCCTCCAAAACAGAGGATTCATAAACGACTGATTCATTGATTGATGATAACGAGATGACATATAAATCAATAATGTTTCATAGATGATAGTTAGACAGGTACAGGTAGGTAGATAGCAGATAGATAGATAGATAGATAGGCAGGTTAGTAGATAGATATAAGCAGGTAGGTAGATTGACTGGTGATAAATAAATGACTGATTGATAAACAGGTAGATAAGTAAGCAGACAGGTAAATGATAGGTAGATAGATAGATGAGAGGTAGGTCAGTAGGGAGATATAGTATAGGCAGATAGATAGACGATAGACAGACAGACAGACAGACAGGCAGGCAGGCAGATGGACAGATGTGCCTGGTCCTCATCTGGCCTGGCCCCAGCAGAACAGAGAATGAACTTGTGTGTGACCAAGCGATTCTGGAACTCTCCACATCACCTGGAAGGTGAGCCTGGAAGCACAGCTTCTACCTCTAGACAAGGATGATTGAACTGAACCTGTCCTCCACAGAAGGGAAACTCCTCAGGTCTGGCCCTGGGGATGCTGGAGGTGGGGTCATCATTAGGATTTGGGGGTCTCCGAAGCTAAACTAAACAAGTTTACTGTCCACCCACACAAAGTTCTCTACAGTTTTCCAGAATGACTGATAATCACGTAATATTCCCGCACCTCAACATGAAGTTTTGGGGTTGAAAGGGGTAGTGGGAGAAGAAAGAGGAGACTCTTGTAGGCTGTCCTTTTCCCACTCATATGCTGTGGTATGTATTTGTCTTCTTTAGTAACATATGAACTATTTTTTGTTTTGCTTTGCTTTTTTTCAAGACAGGGCATTTCTGTGTAGCCTTGGCTGTCCTGGACTTTGTAGACCAGGCTGGCCTTGAACTCAGAGATCTTCCTGCCTCTGCCTCTTCAAATGTAAAATAAAAATTTTAAATGTTTTTTTTTTTAAAGAGTTCAAGGTCATTCCCAGAGATTTAGAGTGTTTGAGGCCAGCCAGGCTGTATAAAATGCAGAGAGTGTGGGGAGGAGAAAGAGGAGGAGGAGAGGGAGAAGAAGGGAAGGAAGAAAAACAAAACAATAAAAAACAAGTCATGTCCCCTAGCATCTCGGATGACTGGCTGGGATGGAGCCCTCTGAAGGCCTGTCCCATCCAACCCTGCAGAGCTGGAAGGGAGCATCCTCAGAGCCCCCGGTGAGGTAGGGTGGACATACAGACCTGCCCAGGAAGCAGAGCTGGTGAAATTCTTTAGCCTGGGGACATGGGACATGGTGAATTCTGGTTGGGGTTCACCAAGTGCTCCCCAAAAGTGTGTAGACCCCAATCAAAGATGGTCTCTGTGGAGCCTTCACCAACTTATAAGAACTAGCTTCCCCAGCCTCGGGTTCTCACAGCATTGCGTCTGCCCCAGTTTTTGCTCCTCTAAGTTGCTGATATTTAATAGAAAACCCATTAGTGTCCCGTGATGGAGCCAGCAGCTTAGATGTAGGTTGGAATCATCTGGGAAATAAATGACACCGAAACCATTCTGTGGCCTGGGCCCCAGGAGGGGGAGCTATTTTTTCCTCTTTCTTACATAAAACATCCTTGCAGCCAGCCACAGACTCTTTTGAAACCAGGCTGTTGCTGCTGGCTTTGATTCCAAAGCTGCAATCACAGGTGTGTGTCGGGGGGGGGGGCGGCTGGTGTTACAGACAATCCTAACCACTCTGAAGACAACAGAGGTATGAGCAGGGGACCTTAGGAAATGCTTCGTGGTTGCCATCTTTAGTTCTGTCAAGTAAACATGCATGGTACCTGCTGTGTGCCGGGTCCTGGGCCTGAAGCTGGACTGGAGTCAGATACGGAGCCACCATAGCCGATGGGCATGCAGACAGTGACCCACGAAGATTCCAAGTGCCAATATGTGAGGACTCAAACATGCAAAAAGTGGCTCTGCTTAGAATCCCTCAGGACCACCTGCTAGTGATAAATCATCCTCTCTACTCTCTCTGTGCTAGAAAGCCTGCCCTGGGGCACTGGGTAACCACTTAGGCCACTGGGGACCTTAGAGATAGCTCAGTATATGAAGGTACTTGCCACACAAGCCTGGAGACCAGAATCCCAACCCCAGAACCCGTGTAAAGTGGAAGAAGAGAACCAACTCCACAGGCTGTCCTCTGACCTCCATACTTGGGCCGTAACATGCATACACATACATAATAATAGCAATTTTAAAAGGATTTCTTTATTTTATGGGTAGTGTGTATGGCTCAGTGTTGCGTACTGTGTTTGTGCAGTACCCAGGGAGGCCAGAAGAGGGCACAGGATCCCCTGGAACTAAAGTTACAGAAAGCTATGAGCTGTCCAAGGTGTGTTCTAGGAATCCAACCCGGGTCCTCTGGAAGAGCAGCAAGGGCTCTTAGCCATGGAGCTGCCTCTTCAGAGCCACCTCCCTCTCCTTCACTAAAGCAGTCAGACATAAGTTCAGCTCCAAGGTTCAGTAGCAGAATCTGAAAAATGGCTCAGGAGAAAAAGGCACACTACCTTTGGAAGCCTGATGATCTAAACTTGGTCCCTGTAACTCACAGTAGGAGAGGACAGACTCCCAAAAGTTGTCCTCTGACCTCCACGTGTGTTGTGGCGTACACACACACACACACGATTATGCAGAAAGATAATGCCAGACAGAAAGATGACAGAAAGATTAAAGTTCACTCATAGGTCATCATGTACTGTTTTGTCAGGACACTGGATGAATTCAGATAGCAGGTCACTGAATAAAAGAATGGGCTTTAGCCAGGTGCAGTGATACACCTGTTATCCAAGCACTTGGGAGGTAGAGGCAGGAGGACACCAAGCTTGAGGCCAGACTGGACTATAGAACAAGAACCTGTTCAGAAAAGAAAAAAAAATTAAAAAGAAAGGAAAGGAAAGGAGAAAGAAAGAAAGAGAGGGAGGGAGGGAGGGAGAGAGAGAGAGAAAGAGAAAACCAGCTCAGTCTGACTTGGGCCTGTCATCTCAGCCACACAGAAGGTTAAGGCAGGAGGAGGACAGGCTGCAGGCTTGCCTGGGCTGCAGTGGATAGTCAAGCTCGGCCTGGACAGCTGAGTGATACCATCTCAAAATAAAAAAGGGGGAAAGACTGGGAGTGGAGAGGAGCTGGAGAAGACACACACATTGGCTCCCACAGGAGCATGGACACGCGTAAACACACACGCACAAGGAAGGCTGGGGATGTAGCTCAGTGGCGCTTGCTTCGCTTGAGGGCTACATCCTCAGCACCGCAAAACAGAAACAAAGAAAATTAGTGAGAAGGCAGGGAGAGGGGGAGGGAAAGAGGGAGTGGGAGGCAGAGGGAGAGAGAGAGAGAGAGATTTAGGAATATTAAGCTCCTTTCCAGGAAACATCGTGTGCATTTTGTACACCAGTTTCAGTGGCCCCACGCCCCTCTGAATAGATGCCCTGTTATTAGCATTATCTAGTTATGTGCACAAAGAGAAAGAACACCCCAAGAAAGTTCAGAGACCGAGAGCTAAAATTCATGGCCAGGGCACACCTTCTGTAGTGCTTTTGTGGAGACAGAGTACTCTCTGTGGGAACCGTTAGCGAACCGCGATGCAGAAGGGAACAGCAGCATAGTATTGTAATAATAGTAACTAGCAATTAGCGAGCGCCTGCCCGTGCTTAAGCGCTTCTGTTAAGTCATTTGATCCATAGAGTCTTAGGAATGGCTGTCCCTGGCCTGAGATGGCTCAGAGCCCTGGCGACCTGAGTTTGGTCGCTAGAACCCACCTACGTGGTGGGCAAGGACTGACTCCTGCAGGTTGTTCTCTGGCCTCCGAGGACACGAATATGTAAATAAATGTCCTGCAAAACAGGCAAACCATGGCTGTTCCTGGGTTCAAATCCTGACCCGATAACCTTGAAACACCTATGACTTGTGTGACCTGCCCCTTCCACAAATCACTTCCCTGCCAGTCTTTCCTCTGTCAGCCTCTGAGACCTTCGCTCTTTAGACGAAGATATTGATGGTCCCTGTGTCAAAGGCAGCTGAGAGGTTAGAATGGGGGTGAGCTGGGCAAAGTGTTTCCTGTGTCGGCTATCCTGTTGAGGTCGTCAGAGGACTCTCCGTGGCTCCACCAGGATCCTCTCCCTGCAGGTAGATGACATCTTGGGGGACCAGCCAACAGCCAAGGAGCAGGTGTTTGCTGCGCTGAAGCAGTTCGCTGCCGAGCAACGTGTGGACGAGCTGGTGTGGACGCTCACTGTGGTACTGCCCAGTGAGGCCCAGGGGCCGGTGCTGGACAACCTCAGGTACCTCTGCCGATGTCAACGTGGGTTTCATTCCAGGAAGGGTGGCATTTCGCCAGTCCAGGAGGGCCTGTGAGATGATGAACGAAGGTCAGCCTGTCTGGGGGGGGATTGGCGGGGGCGGTTAGGATGGTGGAAGGAACTGCTGATGCTGGCCTGTGAAGGTAAAGCCGAAGCTCCCGGACTCCATCCCAAACCAAGATGGCCGGGATTGCTCATAGAACACCAAGCTTGGCTTCCTCCTGTGAAGCAGGGGCACATTATGAAGGAAACAGCTGTGTGGGTCCTGACGCCACCCAACCCTACAGGCAATGCCCACTCTCTGCCTTTTTTTTTTTTTTTTTTTTTTTTCTTTTTAGATAGGCTCTCTTTATGTCACCCAGGCTGGTCTTGAACTCAAGATTCTCCTGCCCTGGCTCCCAAATGAATGATGCAATCACAGATGTGAACCACCACATCATTGAGCTCTATTTATTTACTTACTTACTTCTCTCTCTGTTTCACTCTCTCTCTCTCTCTCTCTCTCTCTCTCTGTGTGTGTGTGTGTGTGTGTGTGTGTGTGTACAGGGTCTTACTGCATAGCCCTGGATGGCCTGAACCTTGCTGTATAACCCAAGCTGGTCTCAAATTCATGCCAATCTGTCTGCCTCCGCCTCCTGAGTTCTGGAATTTAAGCTGTCCGACAGCATCCCCAGCCATCTGCACCCTATCTTTTGAGACAAGGTCTCTCTCACTGAACTCAGGCCAGGGAACCCTAGATTTCGACCTGTCTGCCCCTCCCCCACCCCAACCCCGGAGTTAGAAAGAGCACTGCAGGTGGCTACTTGTTTTGTTTTGTTTTGTTTTGTTTTTGAGTGCTGAGTATGGAACTTAGGTCTTCATGTTGACTGTGCAGGGCCTCTACTCACTGAGCCGTCTCCTCAGCCCCTACACTAGGCTCTCTTTGATATCAGTTTGATGTTGTTGATGATGGTGGTGGTGATGTAAATGATGGTGGTGATGATAGTTTAGTGTGCCAAGGACCCCATTAGATCCCTGAAGAATGCTCTGTCACCAGATCGGCTCCATTCACACAGTCAGGTCGAGGACCCGAGAGGACCGTTATAGAACAAATCAGTCAGTGGCTGTGACAGGCTCTGGGACCCACTGAGCTGTGTGCGGTCACCTCTCCAGCTCACCGGCTAAGGACTGGAGAAAATTCCCGCTGGGTCCTGGCTTGGAGAGGCTCCAGGTGACCCAGGACCACCTCCAATCCCTGGCTCCCTTCGCTGAGGGCCTCATTTTCGTGCAGCTTCGATCTGACACCCTCTGGGGTTTTTCATGCTCTCCTTGTGGGTCTTGCCTGGTTTTCTCTCCCGGCTCTTGCTTCTGGGGCCCGCAGTTGCCCCAACCCTCCCCTTCCCGGGCTCAGTCTGCCCCCTCCCCTCGCTGCCATTCACCCCGCGGTCTGCCCCTCCCTCTGGGCCTGGCCAATGTCAGGGACTGGGCTGGCCAGCCCCCCGCCCCCACCAGCCCGCGCTCAGCAGCTCGACTCCGCAGCGAAACGCACAGGAGGCCACCGAAAGAGGCCACCATGAGCTGCCTGGGGTGAGTAGGGGGACTGACTCTAGCTGAGAAGAAGAAGAAAAAAAAAAGCTCTGGATAGGGAAAAAAAAGAAAAAAGAAAAAGAAAAAGTTATCTCTAGAGCGGAATTTGTCGTAGCTGATGCAGGGGGCTGAGGACGTCCTGGGGGAGGGGGGTGACAGACAGGCAGAGCTCGGGTCTGCCCAGTTCCATGAGGGCTTGGTGTGTAGGGGACCCCGCTGTCCCCGGGGAATCTGGCGCGTTCGTCTCCAGGCCAGACTCAGCGGGAGGACCGCTCGGATTTGCTGGTTTCATCTCGGTGCTGCGGGGCTTCTGTCTCCGCCGCCTCTCTTGGGACAGCGACGGCGGCTGCCTCTCCGCTGGCTGCCTTTCTCGCTTGTCAGCGGAGGATCGGGAGAGGAGGGGGTGGTCTAGATTTAGCTCCTGGAGAAAGCGGGAACCCCCGGACGCTCGGGATGCCCCGGTGGCCCGCTGCTTCCCCGGGCGCTGCTGGGAGGATGAATGGGAAGCCTGTGCTGCCAGCGGGTGTCAAGTGCGACAGGAAAATTGGGGAGGCTGTTGGAGGAAGGGGCGGCGCCCAGCTGGGCTCCGAAGGGAGGGTAGGGCGGCAGCGGGGACCTCAGACAACGTCTCCCCACCCACCCCCCGCCCCGCATTTCCTAACGCCTCCCTCCCTGGAGCTGGCCAGCTGCCAACGTCCCCACTGTGTGCCGGCCTCTTGGGATGCCGGGATTCGGGTGCAGAGCCTTTTGGAGAAGTGTCAAGAGCGAAAAGGAAACATCACAGCCGCAGCTAGCTGATTCTGAGAGTCCAAGTTCAGGGGCAGCCCATGGCTAACCCAGACTCCTGCAGTCAGGGCAGGGACTCAGCAGGTGTCAGCAGCACACCTCAGGAGTTGGGCCTCAGAGGGGCCCGGAAGTCAGTCGCCCCTATTCACACAAGATGAGTAGGGGCCCCCTGGCCTGCCATTGAATAAGGGCAAGGAAGAATCACTGCCCTGGCCCAGGGAAGCCACAGGGCAGGTAGACACGGCTTAAATAAGAGGTTTAATAGACAAAAGATGGTAGGTGATGATGGGGGTGGTGACGTGTGTGTGTGTGTGTGTGTGTGTGTGTGTGTGCACCTAAAGCTTTCTTTAGAGCCACACCTGAAATCTCAGCTCCTTTCGAGGTCAAGGCTGGAGGATCACAAGTTCAAAGCCTACCTGAGTAGTTTATCAATACCCTGGTTCTAAATAAATAAGCTTCCCACGGAGGTTAGAACCCACGCACAGCACACAAGTGTGGCCTGTGGTCGGGAGGTGGTGCCTGGGGTGTCTGCGGCCGCCCAAGCAGAGGGGAGAGGAGCAGAGGGGGAGGAGCCGTGGAGGGAGATCGCTCCTGAGCCCTCCCCTACAGTAGCCACTAATTACAGATGCTTATTTATTATGTATACATTTTCACAAAGTTAGGTGACCACGCACCAGTAATCCCAGCGCTTGGGGAGGGCTGAGACACGAAAACCGCAAGTTCACGGCCAACCTGAGTCACGCAGCAAGGCCCCTGGGTTGAATCCTCAGCACTGCATAAAACCAGGGAGGGCGGCTTGTGAGAGGCCGAGGTAGAGAGTGACATCATAGGCAACAGAGCAAGCGTAAGGCTAGCCTGGGCTACATGCAACTCTCTCTGATATATATATCAGCGAAGACCTTGAATGTGTCCAGATTTGCGGCCACAGCACACAAAGGCACTGTGCTCCTTTACAATAGCATTTCCTGCTGCCACTCGGAGCCTAATTTGGGTCTGTTCCCCGAGGAATCCCAGTCTGATTAAGTGGTAAAATGGCTTTCTAATTAGGACAGGACAGGCAGTTTGGAAAAGTGTGATGTGTCCAGGAGGAAACAGAAAAGACGGTTGGTGGGGCGGGGGTGTCATCTGGGGGAGGAAAGGGTGAGCCAGGCAGAGAGCAAAACAGCCGGCCCCACTAAAGTGGTGCGGTCTGGACGGGAAGCCTCCTGTCTCTTCACCGATGCTGCAACCCTGAGCAAGGAAACTGATCCTCACAGGCTGCCTGAGGAGTGGGGCTGGCTGGCTCTCGGTGCCCCCTACCCAGACAGTGGGTTGCGCTGGAGGAGGGGGCATCTGTGCTCCTTCCACTCCTGTCCTTTCAGCAACACCAGTGGTTTTTGGAACCAAAGGTGGGGGCGCACACTTTTAGCAAACCCAGCACACAGGTGCCTGATGTAGGGTTGCAAGTCTGAGTCTGTGTATGGGTGGGTTCAGGGCCAGCCTGAGCTACATGAAGAGGCCTCACCACAAAGAAGCAAACAAAAGCAGGAGGTAGCCCTATGGTAGAAGATACGCTCAAGACCTGAGTGTGACCCCTGTACCCCACACAAAGAAGGTTTATATGATATAATAGGGCTGGAGAGGCGGCTTAACAGGGGAAGCGCTTGCTCTGAGAGCACGAGGGCCTGCAGTTGGCTCTCCAGCACGCTCGTGAAAGCCAGGAGATACATTCTGCAATCCCAGGACTGGGAGGTGGAGACAGGGTCCCTGGGGCTCACAGGCCATCCTGTCTGGCCTGATCAGTTTACTCCAGGTTCAGTGAGAGAGTCTGTCTGAAAGAAAACAAGATGGAGAACAATTGAGGAAGACACTCAATGTTGACCTGTGACCTCCACAGGCACACTCAGGGAAGGGTATCACACACACACAAAACACACACACACACACACACACACACACACAGACAGAGCCAGGCATGATGGAACATGTCTTTAACCCCAGCACTTGGCAAGTAGAGGCAGGCAGGTCTCTGTGAGTTAGAGGCCAACCTCGTCTATACAATGACTTCCAAGTCAGTCAGAGCTACATAGTGAGACCCTTTCTCAAATAAATAAAACAACCAGCTATTATGTCACACACGTTTAATCCCAGAACTCGGGGAGGCAGAGGCAGGGGATCTCTTGAGACCAGCTAGGCACCCTGTCTCAAAAAATAAAATAAAAATACTTCTATGTGAGGGCTGGGAAAATGGTTCAGCAGCTTAAGTGCTTTGGGTAGGAGCATGAGGACTTGGGTTCAGATCCCCAGATCTGTTCACCGCTAATCGTCCATCTGTAATTTCAGCCTCATGAGACAAAGATGAGGATCCCCAGAGCAAGTCTTGGTAGCAAGACTCACACGTGCATGCGCCCACATTCAAGCATGCATGAGGCACACACGAGCACCACATATAAAATCATTAACAGCTACGTACACTACAGTTACTGGAGTGGATCATTTGAGCTGATGCTGCTGAAGTGTGCCTCATGGTGTGTGATCAGTTAGCGATGACTTCCCAGAGGGAGAGTCTCTTGATCTCCCAGGCGACTTTGGGGCCTCACCGTTTCTGTGGTTGGGAGCTGCCCTAGGCACATGGGCTGTTTGGAAGCAGCGTCCTTGGCCTCTACCCACTAGATGCCAGCAGCACACTCCTTTCCCGGCTGTCATTTTGTGACAGCCAAAAAGTGTCTTGAGATAGTGCCAAATGTTTCCAGGGGGCGGAAGGGGTGCGGAATTGCCTGTGATCGAGAATGACTGTGGTGGTCTTTGATAATGCCCTTGCGCCGAGGCAGGCTGGGTAGGCCGGTCTCCGAGTCTCCTCTTCCCTGGCGTGTGCTCTGTGCTGTCTTGAGTCACCTGGCCGAATACCCCCGCCACTGCCCCCCCCCCACGTGGGGACTTCTCGGTGCCCTGAAGCAGCACGTCCAGACTGCAGCAGGAGCACTGGGTGCTTTCAGTGGACGGGTTTTAGAGCCTTTGGGCGTGGCTGGTTCTGGGACACTGGTGCTGGCGACTGTGACCACAGATGCTTCGGTAACGATGGGGCGGTGGTGGCCCTGCTGCCAGGAGCTGTTCTCAAGATAAAAATTGTGCTCCCGGGCATGGGGGAGGGCAAGGGGGACAAGGCATGAGGAGACAGGGCTGCTGCTGCTGCCAGGGAGAAATAGCTCCAAGAGGTGACAAGAGTGCAGTAGGGCCAAGAATACAAGGGAGGGGGGCTGAGGCATTGGCATTTTTGTTTTGCTTTTAGGGCTGGGAATGAATGCAGGGTTTTGTTCTTGCCGGGAACTCCTCCACCATGGCACCCTCACAATAGCCCTCACCGGTAGGTTCTAGTGCAAGAGCTGGCCCTGCGTCACATCGCCAGCCCCTCGCTGAGGAATGCCCAGGAGTGCCCTACACTGAGCTGCGTCCTCAGCTCGCTTCTGTATTTTAAATCCCAACCACTCAGCCACACGGGGTGGAACAGGCCTATAATCCAGCCTACTCAAGAAACTGAGGCAGGCTGGGTGCGCTCACCTTTAGGCCCAGCACTCAGGGAGGCAGAGGCAGATGGATCTCTATGAGTTGGAGGCCAGCTTGGTCTATAGAGTGAGTTCCGGGACAGCCAGGGCTGTACAGGGAAACTGTGTTTCAAAAGAAAGGAAGGAAGGAAGGAAGGAAGGAAGGAAGGAAGGAAGGAAGGAAGGAAGGAAAGAAAGAAAGAGAGAAAGAAAGAAAGAAACTGAGAACTGAGGCAGGAGGATCAAATCTTCAAGGTCTGGGCTGAATGTTGGCTATGCTTAGCTAGCATACAGAAAGCCCTGACTTTGATTTCCTGAATGGAATACAGCCAGGCCTGAAGGTCCATGCTTGTAACTCTAGTACCCAGGAGATGGAGGCAGATGTTCAGGGTTATCCTTGCATAGCAAGTTTGAGGCTACATAAGACCTTATCAAAAGACAGACAGGAAGGAAGGAAGGAAGAAAGGAAGGAAGGAAGCAGGAAGGAATTGGGAAAGGAAAGAGGGAAAGGGAGGGAGAAAGGAAAGGGAAGGGGGAGGGGAAAGACAAAGATGGGGGAAAGCATATTTAAGTCCAGCCTGGATTAGAGTGAGTTCAAGGCCAGCATGGGGAACTTAGGGAGACCCTGTCTCAAAGTAAGAAGTAAACGGCATTGAGGATGCAGAACACTTGAGTTCTATGTGGAAACCTTTGTTCAAGCCCCAGCCTACACCTTTACTGGGCTGCCTCCCAGCATCACCCCTCCCTTGGCTACCAAGACCTCAAAGATCTCTGGAGTTCTTCCATCTCCCCTAGAATCCATAAACCCTAGCATGGAGCGCAGCCTCCGGCCCTGGCCGCGGCATTCAAGGCCTCCTTCTCCCTGGCTTGCCCGGGGTATGTAGGGAGGGCGGCTCCCCCGAAGTCTCTTGCAAATGCCTACCCAAGTACTACAAAAGGCGTTGGCTGTAGCTGAGTGTTGGCAGCCGCTGTAAACGGGACCGGGACCGGGACCGGGACCGGGACCCTGGGCTAGAGATTCGTGGAGAGGGAAGGCAGAGGAGGGAGCTTGACAGCCGCGAATCACCCGGCTCTCCATTCCTCAAGGTGCAGCAGCTAGCTCAGGGGTCCCAGGGCGGCGAGAGGGGAGGCGGGGCGGGGCGGAGCCACCGGGAAGGGGCGGGCCTGGGTACACGGTGCGGGACTGGCCGGGAGGGGCCGCGCTCGCTCGCCCGGCCGAGGAGCGTGGAGTCGCCCTCCGGGTCCTCGCGGGCTCCGCCACCCGCTGACCGTGCGCACCTGCCGTGCCGCCGTCGCGGATCCAGATGGGGAAGGACCAGGGCTTCTCTCGGCACTTTAGGTAGCTTCCCTACCGCGTCCTGCGCCTCGCGGAACCTTGCCCCCGCATCCGGCCAGCCTGAGGTGGGGGAGGGGGCCTGGACATCCAGAGAGGTCCCCGGTCCTGGGTGGGCAATCTATCTAGACTGGGCGGAGCCCCGAAACGGAGGACAGTGGCTCCAAGCTGGTGGGTCTGCGGGCGGTGAGGATTCGATGTTGGGTACCCAGGACCCGCGCGAGGCCCGAGGGGTTGGGAGGATGAAAGGCTAGGATTGAAAATCAACCTTCCTGCATCGGTTCGCGGGAGAGGGCGGAGGGCCGGGGTGCCGCGCTCTGGGTGAGAGCCTAGAGCACCTAGAGCAGCGAGTTCTGAGTTTGGAAGGCAGGACCTCTGCTCCGTCGGGAACTGCAGGTTGCCGCCTCTCAGGCTCGCACCCGTCTCCGCCGGTTCGCTGGCTGGAGATCAAGGGCTCAGTGAAGCAAACTGAGTTGGGATAGGACACACGCGGGCAGGAGAGGACCCTAGGGGAGATTCCGGTAGCAGAACTGACCCAGTGGAAGGGTACAGACGGGTGACTCTCAGGAAGGATCCTGGGAACTCAGGAAGGCCTGCGGGCATCGTGAAGAGCTTGGAGACCTAAGGCTGGTCAGTCGCAGTCCAAAAGGCAGCGATCTGCCCCTATAATGAATTCGGCTGTGCAGGCTTTAATTAACCCGCAGCGGTGCCAGGACTCGGCTGGCTGGGCCAGACAGTGATGGAGCCGCAGGGAAGGCTCACGGCAGCCAGGAAGGGTGTCTGGCTCAGCAGGCAGCCTTGGCCTCTGGCCCAAGCTCCAGATGCCAAGCGAACTAGCCACCACGGTCCACCTCCCCGGTTTGTGACTCAGCCCGGTGCCCACCCGGCGAGCACGTCCGACTGGGCTGGGCGTCTGACCCCTGCCCACGTTAGAATGTGGGCCTCATGCCCGGCAGAGCTTGGGGCTGTGCAAGGTGAGGGCAGGAGGTGGGCAGTCCCGGCATCCTTTGCCCGGACACAAGGCAGGGCGATAAGGAGAGGGCCAGGACTGTGCCAGCAGATGGAAGGGTCAGGCTCAGGAGATCTCCTGGTTGCCTGGAGGGGGCGGGGCTGGCACGGCCCTCCCGAAAGAGCTACACCCCATCTGGGCCATCAGGAGCTCATCCTGCCCGGCCAGCCTTATTAATTTCACCCGCTGAGGCTGAGAGCAAGTTCAGGAGAGGGAGTATTTGGGCCGCATGCCAAGCCGTCGGTCCCCTCCTCTTTTCTCGCCTGACTCCCCACGATGCCCTTGGCGTTGGCTTCCGGCACAAGGAAGAGGGAAGACAACCTTGGGGTACAGCCAGGAAGCTCTTGCTAGTGCCATGAGCCCCGATTCCAGCTGTGTCAGAGGCCAGCTGCGTGACCCTGCAAAGTTACAGATCTCTCTGTGCTTTAGAATCTCCTGCAGTCCGCCATGGTGTTAGCTGGCTGTTATTCGGAAATGAGATTGGATAGCGCGTGCGCACACACACACACACACACACACTCACACGCTTTTTTTCTCCAGTGCCAAGTCCTTTCCCATCACTGCGGCCCACAGTCCAGCTACAAATCCCTGCGGTAGAGAGGTCCTAGACTCCCAGGCTCCGGCGACTCGTCCCAGGGTAGGGACGCTTCTGGGAAGCTGTCTCCTCCCACTACCTTGGAGAGCACCACAGGACCCTCACAGTTGAGCCTCAGCATTTGGTAAATGGGCAGAGGCTTACTAAACACATACAAGGGCCTGGGAACACACACACACACACACACACACACACAAAGACATGCACATGTACACGCATGCACACTTAAAAATAATAAAAATCATTCTTTTTTAAAAAAAAAAAAAAAGGGCAAAAATAAGAACGCACCAGGCAGAGCCAAAAGCTTGGAGGTGGCCATTGCCCTCACTTTGGCAAGTGGGCAGGGCTGGCAGCGAAGCAAGCGGGAGAACGGAAAGAATGAGGGACTCGGAGGAAGGCAGACCCCTGCGGATGGCTGATGCAGTTTTCTCTGGCAGTCCTGGAAGTAGGAGGGGAGAGAGGAGCATTAGCTGGGCTTGGCCTGGTAGGTGCAAGGGCATGAGAGGATGGAGGGAAGGAACAGACAGAGATGGAAGGCAACAGCCAGAAGGCCTCTATGACTCATGTGGGAGCAAGGAGGCTCCTCAAAGGTTGGGGTCATGGGGACAGACCGTGTGGCTTTCTCAAGGTGGGGTAAGCAGGACGCCTCCCTCCTGGTGTAGTCTAGGATAGTCAATTCTCTCCTTCCGCCATGTGGGTCCCCGGGGATTCGAACTCTCGCGTCTCCAGTCTCCGCAGCAAGCGCTTCTACCTGCCCAGCCATCACGCGACCAGGTCTAGGACAGCTGGGGACACAGGTCTGTTCACCGAAGGGGAAGGTGAAATTTTCCTGGTCACCCCTGGGAAGGGGCCAGAAGAGTCACCAGGACGTGCCTTTGGAACGCAGTCAGGGGTCGCGCCTGACCCGACGGTTCTTGCCTTGCAGGATCTTCATCCCCAAGAAGCACCGGGCGCGGTTCGACGAGGTGGTGTCGCAGGGTCTGCTGGGCAAGCTGTGCCGCGCGCGGAGGGCGCAGGGCGCGCAGCGTTTGCGCCGCAGCCGCAGCGAGGAGCGCCCGGAGCGCCTCCTAGTGTCCACGCGCGCCAGCGCCGCGCCGCGCCGCCCGGATGAGCCACCCCCACGGAAGGCGGCCTCGCTGCTGGGCGGCCGCACCGGCCCGGGGGGCCCTCGCAGGTACGCGGGGCGGGGCGCGCGGGCGACAGCAGAGGGCGTCGCCTGCTCCTGGGCAAGCCGGGTCGGAGACGTGGACTGTGGCTGTGTGGGAGGGCCTGGACAGGAGACATGTCCATTCCCTGAGCCCTGGTCTCCTGTCCTCGGGGTGAGTCAGGGAGGGCCACTCACCTCCAGCCCCATTCCACTGTTTTACTCCAGGACTGTTCGTGTCTACAAAGGCAACAAGAGTTTCGGCTTCACTCTGCGCGGCCATGGACCGGTCTGGATTGAATCTGTCCTGCCTGGTGAGGGATGGACTGGTTACCCGGAGTCCCTAAGATTAGGGGAGAGGAGACAAAGCCTGTTGTAGCTCTCTCTCTGGAGATGCTGTCTAGGCCTGCTAGTCACGTTGTAAACGTCCACTGTTAGGAAGCAGAGAGCAAGGGCTGGGGAGATTGCCCAGTGGTTAGAGCGGTTGTTGGGTAGAAATAGGACTGCAGTTTGGATCCCCGAAACACGTATGAAATGCTCGGTGGGTATGATAACCTGCCTTGGCTGTGTCGTTCCGGCCTTGGAAGGAGGAGATGCCACTCCCAGAGCGTGTGCATGCGCACCCATCCACGCACACGCATGCACCCGCCCACATGAAAACATGTGTACACACATGAAAATGAAAGAAGAAGAAGAAAAAGCAGAGTGGTAAATGCCAGTACTTGGCTTGCCTTCACTATTTCAGACAGTCCAGCCTCCCTGCCCAGGGAACGTGTCTGCCCATGGTCAAAATGAGTCTCCGGGTATCAGTTAACGTGATGAAGACATTGCCTTCCATCCTCAGAGGTTAAACTTAGGATAGGTGGTAACTGTCACAGTGTCACTGGGTTCTTGGGCCCCTTCTGACTGGCTGGTTCGTGGCCCGCAGCTGATGAGGACAGGTGGACAGTGGCTCATACTCCGTGACTCCCTAGAGGAGGTGCTCAGGCTGTGGGCTGTGGATTGGTTGGTTTGCGTGTGAAGGCATGCTTACAGCTGAGTCCTTCTCCATGCCTCTTCTTTTTCAATTACGCTTATTTATTTTGAGGAGGAGGAGGGATGGGAGTACCCAGACGCCATCCGGGGTGTGTGTGTGTGTGTGTGTGTGTGTTAGAGGACAGCTTACAGGAGTCACGTGTCTCTGCCATGTGGGTCTCCGGGATCAAACCCAGGCCGTCAGACTTGGCAGCAAGCTTCCTGACTCGCTGAACCATTTCAACAGCCCAGAGTCTCGTTTCTCAGCCGTGAAATGGCTACCTGGCTCACAGGGTGGGGCTGAGGGGAGAACCCCGCCCCCTCCACTGTGGGGTGGTCAGCTGACTGCAGGCCTTCTTCTCCCCCCCAGGCAGCCCAGCTGAAAACGCCTCCCTCAAGTCAGGTGACCGGATCCTCTTCCTCAATGGACTGGACATGAGGTCAGCAGCCCCTGAGAGGGCTTGTGGTCCTGGTGATGAGCCATCCCCCAAGACTTTCGCCTCTCGGGCACTAACAGTGGCCGGGATCCCCCTCTGACCTAGACCCTAAGACCTGTGCCTCCTGTGTCTATCCCTCTTGCACTGAGGGCCATTTCTCCCCGTCGTTCTGGGAACTCAACACAAGGTTAGGCAAACAGTGTCTCAGAGCTGCATTCGCGGCCTTTTATTTAAGATTTTGTTTTCCTCGAAACAGTTCCTCTCTCTGTGTCCCAGGCTGTCTTGGAACTTACTGTGTAGCCCAGACAAGCCGCCAGCCTCCACTGTGGTGGCCTGCAGGCATAAGCTCCAGGCCTGGCTCCCAACCCTTTGAAAATTTCTTTTTGTTTTGAGACAAGTCTTGCTTAATTGCTCAGGCAACATGGACTTGCTGTATGGTCCAGACTGGCTTTAAATTCTGCGGATCCTCCTGCCTCCGCTCTCCGAGGGCTGGGAGTACAGTTGTGTGCCACCCAACATGCTCCCCCAACAGTGGGGACTCCACCCGAATCCATCTTCCTGCTTTGCCAGGACCGCTAGTCCATTTTTTTTTTTCCTAAGCAGAAAATATTACAACTACATTTTGGGGGACACGGACTGGAAATGACTGATTATTTCTTGCTCTGGGAGGGAGCCCTGCCCAGGGTGACATGGGAATAGCGCTTTCTGTGCCCAGGAGTGTTAACCCCAAAGCCTGGGGCTTTGCCGTCTGAGACCTTATCTTACGTGTGAGGGTTCTAGCGGGTCCTGAATGAACAGTGTGTTTGCTAGGTGGCTTCTCCAGGAAGGACAGAGCTCACTTTTCAGGCCCTTCTGGGCCATCTCCTTTGCAGGAACTGCTCCCACGACAAGGTGGTGTCCATGTTGCAGGGCAGTGGTGCAATGCCCACGCTGGTGGTAGAGGAAGGACCCGTCCCTTTCGCCAGCGGTGAGACTGTCAAGGCCGAGTCCCCAGAACTGTTTTGGGCGCTTCCCAGGGGCGCCGCCAGGGGGGGCTATCGAGCGCAGCGCGCGGCGTTCGGTGCTGTTGACTGGCGTGCACGCCCGGGTCAGAAGGCTGCTGACCCCGGCTGTCTGGGAGACTGCACACTCTGGCCTCTCCGGGTCACCCGTGCCTCCCCGCGCCCGTTGTCCCCGCAGATTCAGATTCCTTGGATTCCCCGACCCGCTCGTCGGCTCTCACCTCGCTGCAATGGGTGGCGGACATCCTGCCTTCCAGTATCCGAGTCCAGGGGAGGACCTTCAGCCAGCAGCTGGACCACCTCCTCACTCCTCAGGAGCGCTACGGGGTCTGCCGCGCTCTGGAGCGCTTCTTCCAGCACAGGTACCCAGGGAACGGTGCTAGGGACCCAACCTGTGCGCGCTCTGCCCAGCTTCCACCGTAACGCCGGCGAGCCACCCTGCAGGGGCCTCCTCAGATGGAGAGGCTCCCGGAAGGCAGTCACTAGCGTCAAGGGAGGAGCGACTGAGGGGCCCTAGAGCAAAGCCCAGCTCGCACATTTATTCCTTCATTTACTGCTGAGGCCCGGTCTTGCTAACTCAGATCAGCCTGCCTCTGCCTCCTCAGCGTGAAGGTTAAGGGCCATTGCCGCCATGCCCAGCTAAATCTGGACTCTGACACTTTGGGCAAATGCGGATGTTTCTGTGAACTGAGCAGGCAGGGCGCTGATGGCACATCAAGAGCCCTCACCTGTTTGCAGTTGGTGCCTTAGGATTTTTAAAACGCAAAACAAAAAAAAAAAAACATCGCCACTGCTGTCATGGGCTGCGGCCTGCCCTCCTCCCATCCATTCACTTTGGTTTAAAGGGCCTTGTTACCATATAATCCACATGCTGTGTAAGTCAGTCATTTATTTATTTTTAATTAAAAAAAAAAAAACAACAACTGTGTAGGGGCATTCTGCCTGCATGCCAGTACACCGCATGTGTGCAGTACCGATGGAGGCCAGAAGAGGGTGGCAGAGCTCCCGGAACTGGAGTTACAGGTGCTGGGAACCGAGAGGAGCCAAAACGTTCTTCATCTCTGAGCCATCTATCTCTCTGGCCGCAACCCATTCATTGAATTGTACCGTTCAGTGGTTTGGGGGCCTGAGCACACCTGCAAATACATGCCCCCAGGTAAAGGGAGATGCTCCGTCATCTCCGTCCCTGCTCTTTCTTTAAAACACACTCACTTGTTGCATGCGGGAGATACGCATGGCACAGTGAACACCAGAGCAAACTCCTTTATCTGCTGAGCCATCACACCAGATCGTAAACAGGTCACACACAGCACTATTCTGTACTTGCTGTATTTATTCATTTGCGTGTGAATGGATGTGTGTGGAGGTCAGGGGTCAAGCTTTGGGTGTGAGCCCTCGCCTTCCCACCTTGTTTGAGACAGGGTCTCTTTGTGACTGCAGATGTCAGGCCAGCTGGGCCGGGGCTGCTGGAGATTCTTCTGTGTCAGCTCCCGTCGTCCAGGACGGGACGGGCTTGGATTAGAGATGTGCCAGGCTTTTTACATGGGTTCTGGGGATGTGAATCCAATTCTTCACGCCTGGATGAGAAGCATTTGGCCAACTGTGATATCTTCCCAGCCCAGTAGATGTTATTTTTTTATTCCCAGTTTTACAGTCAAAGGTAGGAAGGAAGGAAGGAAGGAAGGAAGGAAGGAAGGAAGAGTTAAGTAGCTTGAGAAAGGTCGCTTAGCTGGTTAAGTGGCAAAACTGTAACCTGATTATTACCTTTTTTTGTGGGTGCTGGGAATTGAACCCAGAGCCTCTGGTGTGCTAGTTAAGTGCCCTGCCAAGGAGCTAACACCCCCAGTCCAGTCAGGGATCTGAATCAGAGCAGACTGTCTCTGAGACTGCTTTCCTGTCCTCTCTGCTCTTTCAAGGCTGTGTGTGTGTGTGTGTGTGTGTGTGTGTGTGTGAAGGCGTGAGCTGAATCCTGGGGGCCGGGAACCACCACCTCGTCCCGTGATAAGCTCCCCCGTCCTGCACCCGCAGGAACATCGACACCCTCATCGTTGACGTCTATCCTGTTCTGGACACACCTGCCAAGCAGGTGCTCTGGCAGTTCCTGTACCAGCTGTTGACCTACGAGGAGCAGGAGCTCTGTCAGGAGAAGATCGCGCGCTTCCTGGGCTACACCGCCATGACAGGTGAGCGGTCCCAGGTGAGCTAGCACACGCCTGTTCTCAGCACCCACTGGCGGCCACTCTAGGCCTGTCCCTCACGTACACACGCCATATGTCAGGTGCCTGGTAAATACCCACTCCACACACTCGGGCTCGGCTGGGAGGACTGGGCCTGCGCAGTTCATCCTTCATCCGGTAAACACAGAACAACTGCTCATTTGTTTGTCCTTTCCGATTCCTCTCTTTGCCCTCTCTCCTCTCTTAAACAGGCTCTCACACCACCAAGCTGACCTCAAACTCAGGTGTAGCCCAGGCTAGCCTTGAGCTCCTGATCTTCCTGCCTCCATCTCCCAAGTGCTGGGATTATTGGCATGTGCCAGCCCTGCCTGGTTTTCTTTTTACATCGACGGGATGGAGCCCAGGGCCCTGCTCCTGCTAAGCGAGTGTTCTCCCACTGAGCTATAGCCCTGTTCTTGTTCTGAAGATTCACAGCCAGGCATGGTGGCTCAGGCCTGTAACCTCAGCACTTGGGGAGGCCGGGGCAGGAAGATCCAAAGTTTGGGGCTGGCCTGAGACTCACCATGTATCCCCATAGTGAGACCTTGTCTTAGAACAAGGGGCTGGGGATGGCTCTGTAGATAAAGCATTCATTGAGCAAGCAGGAGGACTAGAGTCCAGATTCCCAGCCCCCAGGTGAATGCCAGCCCACCTGAAAGACTGGGACTTGGTGGGTGGGTGACAGGGGACCCCTGAAACAAACTGACTAGCTAGGTTGGCAAAATGGAAGACAAACCCAGGCTCAGGTGAGAGACCTTGCCTCAATATATAAGGAGAGGGGTGACCTAAGATCAACCTCCGACCTCCATATGTACACCCACATACACAGGCATTCATACACTCGTAGACAAGTGCAAACAGTTTTGATTTGTGTGCGTCCTGCTCACCGTATTCATCAGGACCTGGCACCTGGACCACGGCCCCGTGGTCAGCCAGATCATCCTGACTGGTGGGCTCCAGTGCGCCAGCGCGCATGTGGGGGTCTGCTGGGACAAACACAAGCTCATTTGTTCCGCTGCCACCTACGCTATGTCCCCCGTGTGCCTAAAGACCTGCACTTGTTGCTGAAGACTTAGCAATTTCAGTGCTTGCTGTGCAAGTGTGAGGGCCCACCCAAGTTCGAATCCCCAGAACCATGTAAAGACTGCTGAGCATAGTGCCCTGTGGCCTTACCCACCACAGACACTCTCCGCCGCTCTGGCAGTCCCTGCACATCTGCCATGGCTGACCCTTCATGCTTTTAGTGTGCCTACTCCCTACAGCTCGGAGGACTGCGGATGGCTGAGGACTTTTAGCATGAAGGCTCAAGCTCATGTGCCCAGAAACTTTTCAGCTCAGTTCTTCTGGGTGTCAGTCGGCAGCCTGGAAAAAGCACAAGATGTTGGGGACCTAGATGCGTGCTATCCTAAGATGAGCCCTGTTGGGGACGGCATGAGCCTCCACTGTGTTTTCTAGCCTTCAGCTGCTTATCTTGCTCTGGGTACCTGGTGTCTGGTCCCAGGACTTCTACTTGAGCATTACCCTAAGGGGCTGGGGGTACAATGAATTTAAGTGGTAGAGTAGCTTCCTAGAATCTCCCAGTGCTGGGCTGGGTGTGGCTCTGTGGTAGAACAGCCGCCTAGAATCCCCCAGTGAGGGGCTGCGGTGTGGCTCAGTGGTAGGGCTCTTGCAAGCATGGTTTGAAGATGGATTTCATCTTCACCACTACTTTAGAAAACTGTACTGTTACCCTGGGGACAAGGCAGGAAGGCCCCAGGGCCTGGCGGAACATATTGGTTATGATTTCTTTCCTCGCTTCCCTTGCCTGTGGAAGCTGACAAGGGCCTCATGTCAAACCTTGCCTGCCCCACCACAGAACCTGAATCCTCACTGGACCTGGAGCCAGAGTCCACGCCAGAGCCCACACCGGAGCCACAACCACGGAGTTCCCTTAGGGCTTCTTCCATGTGCCGTCACAGCCTGCGCTCCCAGGGCCTAGAAGCCAGCCTCAGCTGTGGTAAGGCCACACGTGGAAAGGCTGGGGCTGCTCCCTCTTCTGTAAAATGGACTTAGTGACATGATGAATGTGCTAGCCAGGGTTCTCTAGAGGGACAGAGCTCATAGAGTGAGTGCCAAGCCCCAAGGGGGTTTCTTAGATTGGCTTTTGCGATCAGGGATGAGCAGTCCAACCATGGCCATCTCATGCTGGAGAGGCTGGATGCCCACTAGCTGCTCAGTCCCTGAGCAGTCGGCGTCAGCAGTCCCCATTCAGCGCTGAAGGCCCGGAGGATTCCAAAGAGCCGCTGATCCGGTCTACATTGGGAGCCTGAAGAATCCAGGTTCTGATGGATGCAGCAGCCACAGCAGCAATAGAACAGATGCGCTGGCCCGCAAGGAGGAAAGGCAGACGGGCAAAACACTGTCTTCCAATCATCTCTTTATATCTGAGCTGCTTCAGGAAGGCCCTGCCCACCCTGGAGTAGATGACTCTTCTTTTCCCAGTTAATCCCTCCAGGCCGTACATTCACAGACCCACCCAGAAATGTGACTGAGCTGATTCCAGAACCCACTGGGCTGACAGCCTAGACTAATCATCTCATTGAGGAAATCGGGGCTAGTGAGGCTGAGTGGGGGCCGGGCAGATCCGGATGGAGCCATAGAGTTCAGATATAATAACGAGGTTTCCATGGCACCTTCCTGGCAGGTCCCGCTGACTGCCCTGAGATGCCCCTACCTCTGATGCCAGGGGAGCGTCAGGCTGGTGATGGCACATCCCTCCCGGAGACCCCCAACCCCAAAATGGTGAGACCTCTCTGCCTACCAGATGTAACCAATGAGCATGGGCTGCGTGGCCAGTGCGTGGGCCGTTTCAGGCTGGGGCAAGCCGGCAATGCATCGTCCCTGAGGTCCTATGGAGACGGCAGGGAAGCAGTGGGAGAAGGCTGACTCTTCATTGCTCCCCAGATGTCGGCCGTCTATGCGGAACTTGAGTCTCGACTGAACAGCAGCTTCAAAGGAAAGATGGGGACGGTATCCAAATCCCGAGCCTCTCCACCAGTCCCCAGCCTCGTAGGCACAGCAGGTACGGCCTCAGCCAGCCTCTGGGCCTGCCGGGGTACCGGCTTCAGTCCCTCCTCCCAGGCACACCCCTAGAGGGTGTGCGGCTGAGCCGTAGGGTGTGCCACGGGCCGTCAAGGTGAGGGCGCGTCCCAGCCCCTCACTTGTCCTCTGTGGCCTTCACCCCAGCTGGAAAAGCGAAGTGTCCTCCAAACAAGTCGTCACGTTGGCATGTGGCTCTTGGACAGGCTGTAAAGCGCATGCGCTGCTGTGTGCAGGCTGTAGCTGGGAAACTAGCTTCCCTGCAGTCTCGGCAAGACCCGCTCTGCCTATGGCGCAGTCCTGCGTCTCAGCTACTCAGGAAGCCGAGGCAGGACGATCATAGTTCTAGGCCTGCCTGGGCTGCAGAGTGAGGGTAGGGCCAGCCTGGGCAACTTATCAAGACCCCGCCTCAAAACCTTAAAAAAGGAGATAGAGAGAGAGATAGAACTCACTGACAGATAGAGTGCTGGCCTGGATAGGCAAAGCCCCGGGGGTGGGCAGGTCCTCGCAGGCCCTGTGAGCCTCCTGTGGTCTGAGGCTTGCTGGACAGGGGTGGTCCTTGCCTGAAGCCTGTGGGAAGATCCTTCGTGGGTTCCGGTAGGACCTTTGAAATAGGTACCCAGAGGAGCAGGGGTACGGCATGAACCGGAGTCTTCTCCACCTGCTGTGGTCTCTAGTTACCTTGAGGGGGGGGGGGAGGAGCCTGGAGGCAGTAGATAGAAAGCACATCCTGGGACAGACAGCTGACCCCTGCCCCACCCCACGCTGCTCACTGGTTGACCGGCTTCCTCTCCTTCCACCACCAATCAAGGGCCCCGGACGCTGTCTGGAGTCTCCTGGCCCAGTGAGCAGCTCCTGCCATCCCCCTGCTACGATCCTCTGTGCTCTGGGGGCCTGGCCTCCCCCAGCAGCTCGGAGTCCCACCCCTACGCCAGCCTGGACAGCAGCAGGGCGCCCTCCCCACAGCCAGGCCTGGGATCCATCCACCCCGACAGCCCCCCAAGCCCAGACCCCATCCGGCCGCCCAGTCGCAGGAAGCTCTTCGCCTTTTCCCGGCCTGTGCGGAGCCGGGACACTGATCGCTTCCTGGACGTGCTGAGCGAGCAGCTGGGCCCGCGGGTCACCATCGTGGACGACTTCCTGACGCCCGAGAATGACTATGAGGAGGTGGGCCTGCGAGTGGGTGTGGCCAGTTGAGTGGCGGAGGGCTGTAGAGCCTGCGGGGTCCCTCAGAGCCTGCAGGAGGCGTGTTTCGCTACACTCTGCCCCAAACTGCTTCGTTCCTGCCCCAGTCTTTGCTGGAGCCTGTCTCCGGCTACCCTGTTCCATGTCTGGAGCTGTCCCACGTGATTCCCACCCTTGCTATTGTACATATTTTGTCTCAGTTTACCCCATTTCCCATCTTAGAATACCCAGGCACAGCCTCGGGCCAAACCCACCAATCACTTCTGGACCCCTCCCTAGGCTACCCGATCTTCTCCCTAATGTTATCCCTATACGCTTACTGTGTCTCAGACCAGCCCCTTCTTTGTCCCAATCTGTCCTCCACGCACCTCAGGCTAGCCCATTCACACCGTCAGGCGAAGGTACCAGACTGCCTTTCCGGGCCCCTAGCCCCCTGCTGGCCCGTTTCAGCCCCCATGCGCCCGCTCCTGTCTGCAGGGCTGCAGCCTCACTTCCCACTCCTTGTTCTCTCCAGATGAGCTTCCACGACGACCAGGGCAGCTTTGTGACCAACGAGAGGAGCAGCGCTAGCGATTGTGTCAGCAGCAGCGAGGAGGGCAGCTCTCTGACCTACTCCTCCATCTCCGACCACATCCCCCCGCCCCCGCTCAGTCCCCCGCCGCCGCCGCCCCTGCCTTTCCACGACCCCAAACCCAGCTCCCGCTCCGCCGATGGCCCCCGCGGTCCCCCTCCGTCGCTGACCAAACCCCTCACCCAGATTAACCAGCCAGTCCCGCCCCCGCCCCCACCGCCCCTGCCCCCGCCTGTGCCCTGTGCGCCCCCCATGCTGTCCCGGGGCATGGGCCACCGCCGCAGCGAGACCAGCCACATGAGCGTCAAGCGACTGCGCTGGGAGCAGGTGGAGAACTCAGAAGGCACCATCTGGGGTCAGGTAGGTGACCCGGAGAAGAGTGGGTGAGTGGTGTGGACGGTAACACTGAAGGCATGCTCCGATTTCCTGACCGACCGCTCCTTCTCTTCCTCTTTTCCCCCTCCTCCTCTTCTTTAGGCTTTTTTTTTTTTTAATTACATTTACTAAATTAGTGCGGGAGGCATGGGTATGGAGGTCAAAAGAGTATCATGTAGGAGCCAGTTCTCTTTCCATCACATAAATCCCAGGGATTCAGCCCAGGTCCTCAAACAAGTGAAAGACCTTTAGCTGCCGAGCCATCTCCCCAGTTCCTGGCCTCCTCTAACATCAATGGGATGTTCCGGGGTTCATCTCACCCCAAGCAGAGAAGTAACAGCCTTCCCAAAGACAGGTGTCCCCAAGTCAGAAACACAGTGGGTGGCTCTGGAAATACCACCCTATCCTCCTGCCAAACCCATCCCTCTGAGGCTGGACTAGTGGTCTTAGGTTCTTTCTTTTTTTTTTAACTCGTGGTAATTCTCATGCCTCAACGTCCCCCTCCCACCGAAGTGCTGGGATTAGAGGAATGAGCCACTGCACCCAGCTCAACCCATCTGCAGCCCCAGTGCTGAGGAGACTGACAGATCCCTGAAGCTCACTGGTCAGCTAACTTAGCCAACTGGTAGAGCTCCCGGTTTGCTGAAGAGATGATCTCCAAAAAAAAAAAAAAAGTAGATGGACCTGAAGAGATAGCTTACCAGGACAGAGCACTTGTGCTTGCATGAGGAACTGAGTTCAAGTCCCTAGCACCCATGTTTCAAAAAGTGTCGGAGTAGGATAAAGACCCCTGACGTCTACCACGAGCTTCATGCACACATGTACACGCTGGCATGCATGTGCACATATGCCGGACATCCACAAAAGGAGACTTTAAAACAGGAAGACCCGTCAGGTCTCCAGCCCTCTTGATTGTCACTGGCTGCTTCTCCCATTCCAGCCTCCTTCCTCATGGATGGAGTGCCAAGAATGGCTGCCTTACTGACAGGAAGGTTTCTCAGCTTATAATGTGGATTATGCAACATTTCTTTCTTTTAATAAAAAGTATATGTGCGCATGTGGATGTGTGCACATGAGTGCAGGGGCCCTTGGAGGCCAGATGAGGGCGTCAGCTACCCTGGAGCTGGAGTTACCAGCTCACAGTTGTGAGCTGTCTGATGTGGGTGCTGGGAACCAAACTCAGGTCTTCTGCAAGAGCAGCAAGTATTCTTAAGTGCTGAGCCATCTCTCCAGCCCTGTTTATAGCCTCTCTCTCTTTCTTGTCTTGTCTTTCTTTCTTTCTTCTTTTCTTACTCTTTTTTTTTTTTTTTTTTTTGAGACAAGGTCTCATTGTGTAGACTAGGCCGCCCTGGAACTCACAGGAACCACGGCCTCCTGAGTTCTAGGGTTAAAGGCATGCATCACACATCCATCTTATATTTAGTGCTTCCTGGACACTCCAGAATGGACCTTGGAGGACAAAGGCAGGCTAGCTGCCTGGGTTCTTCTTGCTCTGAACTTTTCCCATGATCCCTTGCAGCTTGGGGAGGACTCTGACTATGATAAGCTGAGCGACATGGTGAAATACCTGGATCTGGAGCTCCACTTCGGCACCCAGAAACCATCAAGTGAGTGTCCCGACGGCCCTGGGCCATGTGGACAAGCCTCACTGCCTGTTGCCTTCTGGGCATCCTCTGGCTTCCGGCCCCCAATTCATGCTGTTTTGTCTCCAACGTTCAAGCCCTACTGCATGTGTGAATCCTCTGACAGTCCTGCAAACTAGGTCCTAGAACCACTTCCACTTCTTAATGAGGAAACCCAGAGAGGGCAGGTAGTTTGCACAAAGTCCCAAAGCCAGGAGAAGGCGGGCAGAAGGCATTTATGAGTAGCCTTTTCAGACTCCCGCTCCCCCTCGTCCTTTCTGAGTATCTCCTTGTATCGGTCCAGTGTGACTCCAAACAGTCTGTTTGCAGCATAAACTCAGAAAGTTGTTGTGTTTCATTGTTCAGTCTGGAGGGTGCAGGGAAGAGGGCCTGTGAGGAGACAGCAGTGTGGGATCGGACAACCCCGTGCTAAAGGCCTTAGGCTGGCCCCTGGGGTCCACAAATGAAAGGCTGAGGAATGAGAGGAGTTTGGGTGCCTGGATCTGATGTAGTTCAGGTGACGCAGGCCCGGAAGAGGGTCCTTGACCACTGGTTGTGACCACACCTCTCCCTTGGCCCTGCCACAGCAGCCCTAGTCTAGCTTCCCGTTCCCCATTAAACTGTATAGTTTCCCTTCCAGAGCCAGTGCCAGGCCCGGAGCCCTTCAGGAAGAAGGAAGTGGTGGAGATCTTGTCCCACAAGAAGGCCTACAATACCTGTGAGAAGCCTTAGGGACCCTGCCCTCAGGGCCGCAGAAGCTGAGACCGGCAAAGGGGTGGGGGGATCAAAATTAAATGAAGGCCGGTTCTCTGGGAAGCAGTATCCCCTTACCTGGACTCAGTGCCTTTGCACCCTCTATTGGCCACACCCACCACGATGGATTCCTTGGCTTTGGCCCTGCCTACCATCACTTCGTCCCTCTCTACTTCCTTGCCCCGCTCACAAGTCCCACCCATCTTCCAGATACCTGTTTTGGGGGGTCCCGCCCCTCACCTGACAGTCCCCAAGATCCTTAGTCTCATGCCACGCCCTTCTAGGCTAGGCGCTTCCCTCAGGCCCCTCCTCCCGTGTCCTCACTACGCTCCGCCCCGTAGCCGCACCCCTACTCTGGGCTCCGCCCTCTTCCCGGCGCGGCGGTCTCACCCTGCTGCCCCACCTGCAGCCATCCTCCTAGCGCACCTGAAGCTGACCCCTGGCGAGCTGCGACAGGTGCTCATGAGCATGGAGCCCCGGCGCCTGGAGCCCGCGCATCTGGCGCAGCTGCTGCTCTTCGCTCCGGACGCCGACGAGGAGCAGCGCTACCAGGCTTTCCGCGAGGCTCCGGGCCGCCTCAGTGAGCCGGACCAGTTCGTCCTGCAGGTGCCAAGGCCGGCCCCGGAGCTCCCCCGCCGTGGCTAAAGGCCCCTTTGCCTCTCTACCTCCACAGTCAGAAGTTGGCTTCTGTTTCTTGAGGACTGCCTCTGGCCTCTGAATGCCAGTTTAGCAACTTTGTTGGCCTGTTCCCACCCGGAGCCAGGACATGCCGGATGAGGACTTCCCTTTAGGGTCGTGCTAAGGGATACCCAGCTCAGCAGTCAGAGGACTTCCTCCCCAAAGCTGGGCAGAAGGTCCTGGCGGGGGATGGGTGAATCCTGGCCCCTGACTTTGCTGCAGATGCTGTCGGTTCCCGAATACAAGACCCGCCTGCGCAGTCTACACTTCCAGGCCACCCTACAGGAAAAGACCGAGGAGATACGAGGCAGCCTAGAGTGCCTGCGACAGGCGTCCCTGGAGCTCAAAAACAGCCGGAAGCTCGCCAAGATCCTGGAGGTCAGGGAGCCGCTCACCCCTGCTTGGTTAATCTGCTCTCCTGTCTCCTGCGGCTCCTGGCCGTGGGGATAGGTTGGGATGAGCGTCTGGACCCGATTGCCCCAACTTTTCTTCCCACAGTTTGTGTTGGCCATGGGCAACTATCTCAACGATGGACAGCCTAAGACCAACAAGACCACCGGCTTCAAGATCAACTTCCTGACCGAGGTGAGAGCCCCGCAGTCACTTGCCCTAGCTGCCAGACTTGGAAGCCAAGCCTAAATCAAGTCACGGCAGCAAAGCCAAGTGTGGTGGCATACACCTGCAGTCCCAGCGTTTGGAAGGTGGAGGCAGGAGGATCAGGAGTTCTAGCATGGGCGAAATCAGACCCTGGCTCGTAAAACAAAAAGTGTTCTAACAGGGGAGAAGAAAACGTCATGCTCACAAAGTTCTTCCCCGGGGTGGGGGCAGCAGCTGGCTGCACAGGGCCCAGATGTGGATCAGTAGGAGCATGGAGAGTTGCATCCCCAGCCTGGATCCAAGGGGAAGGATCCAGAAAAGTAGAGTGGGGAGGGAAGCTGGAAAGAGTGAGAGGCTGAGCATTCTGGGGTCATGTGACCAGAAGTCTGCTGGGGGCTCTAAGGAGCACACACGCTGCGCATCCCTTGCAGCTAAACTCCACCAAGACAGTGGATGGGAAGTCCACCTTTCTGCACATCCTTGCCAAATCACTGAGCCAGCACTTCCCTGAGCTTCTGGGCTTTGCTCAGGATCTGCCCACTGTGCCCCTGGCCGCCAAAGGTAGGCTGGGTGTGTGGCTGGGGGAGGCAGGGGCATGCTGCCCTGAGCTGGGGAGTGCAGGCCACACAAGTGTTTGCTCCTTTTCTTATGTGCAGTGAACCAACGAGCCCTGAGCGGTGACCTGGCCGACCTCCATGGCACTGTTAGTGAGATCCAGGTGGCCTGTCAGAGCATGTCCCCCTCCAGTGAGGACAGGTTTGCTGTGGTCATGGCTGTATCCTCTAATCAACCCCTTCCAGAATGGAACTGGGCTCTGGGATGGTTGGGTCCACACTAGTGGTCAGTGTAGACTCTTGCAGAAGTTCCAGGCGGAAGTCACCGTGTGCCCAGGGATCCTGAGAGGTTCCATCCTACGTTTTTTTAGAGTCCAAGTGGTTATGAAAAGCTGAGTAGCGGAGGATGGCGCTCATTTCTGTGTTTGTGATACTGGGGGTTGCACCCACAGCCTCAAACACGCAGGCATATGTTCAACTGCTAAGCCATGCTACCAGCCCATCGCTAGAGGATTTCCATCAAGTATGCCACTGCCAAGCCAGGCCCCCAGCCCTTCGCTGGGGGATTCTAGGCAGGGCTCTACCACTGAACCACACACCAAACCCTCACTGGGGGATTCTAGGCAGGTGCTCTATCACTGAGCCACACCCCAGCCCCTCACTGGGGAATTCTAGGCAGGGGCTCTACCACTGAGCCACACCCCAGCCCCTCACTGGGGGAGTCTAGGCAGGTGCTCTACCACTGAGCCACACCCCAGCCCTCACTGGGGGATTCCAGGCAGGGGCTCTACCACTGAGCCACACCCCAGCCCCTCACTGGGGGATTCTAGGCAGGGGCTCTACCACTGAGCCACACCCCAGCCCCTCATTGGGGGATTCTAGGCAGGTGCTCTACCACTGAGCCACACCCCAGCCCCTCATTGGGGGATTCTAGGCAGGGGCTCTACCACTGAGCCACACCCCAGCCCCTCACTGGGGGATTCTAGGTAAACACTGGACTACTGAACTACACTCCCAAGCTTCTCACTGGGGATTCCAGGCTGAGGCTTTATCACTGAGCTACATCTACTTATGTGCTTTTTTTTTTTTTTTTTTTTTTTTAATGCTGAAATTATACTCAGGACAATGGACATGTCAGGCAAGATATATAGCAAGCTCCTCCCCTTTTATTATTCTTTTGAGACAGAGTTTCTCTAGGTTGCCCAGGCTGGCCTCAAACTCACTGTAGCCCAAGCAGGCCTTGAATTGAAGAGTTCTCTGGCCTTGTCCTCCCAAGTATCTGGTCTCTACCACCAGGCCTACCCATAGCCCAAAGTCACTGACACGTTGACAACTATCTGTCCTAAAGGGTGGTGGAGCCCAGATTTAAATCACAGAGATAGGAGAAGCTTGGCCACTCAGGCGTTATAAGCCAAAAGCAAGGTGAGAGAGGTGTCGGGGAGACTGAATCCAGAGCCTCTGGGTACTAAATAATTGCTCGCCCCCTGAACTGTACACTTTGCATCAGGGCCACTGAGGGTTTTCCAGGACTTACAGTGTGCCAGATACTGTCTTAAATCTTGCAGGTCCGTAGAGGGCACAAGCTTACCCTTGGAGGACAGAAACCATGAGTGTCTGAACTGTTTTCGTTAATAACAAGAACTAGAAAAAAATGTAATTAAGAAAAAAGAAAGACCCTGGCAGTGGTGACACACACCTTTAATCCCAGCACTTGGGAGGCAGAGGCATGTGGATCTCTGTGAGTTCAAGGCCAGCCTGGTCTACAAAGCAAGTCTAGGACAGCCAGGGCTACAAAGAGAAATCCTGTCTTTGAAAAAAACAAAAGAAAGAAAACAAAAAGAAGGAGGGAGGGAGGGAAGAAGGAAGGAAGGAAGAAAAAGAGAGTAGAAAAAGAAAAAGAGGTCTCAGAAAATCAAGAGGGGGCCTGCTATGGTATCGCACACCTAGGAAGAAGTAGAGAGGTAGGCAGATCAGGAATTCAAAAGTCATACTCAGCTTTTTAGCTAGTTCCTAGACATCCTGGGTTACAAGAAATCCCGTCTCCAACTCAGAAACCTAAGTGTCAGACAGACAGGGTCAGTCCAAGTGAGTGGTCTGAGAAGTGGACAGAAGTGAGGCTCAGAGCTGGAATCCCAGCTCTTAGGAGGATCTGGAGTTCAAGGCCAGCCTGGGCTACATAATGAGATGCTGTCTAAAAACCAAACAAACCACTACCACCAACAAAACAAATAACAAACAAGGGTCAAGAAACTGTTAAGCATTATCCGGAGAAGATAGTGTCCCCTTGTGGAGAGAAATGAGGGAAGTCAGAGGCTACAGAATGTGAATTAATTATGCGTGAAGTTAAGGACTGGTGGCCTGGAACCTGTGACTGCCTGGGTTTAAGACATAGTTCTCTGCCTGCTGTAAGGAAATTCCATCAGCGCAGACAGGGAGTGGAGTAGCTAGGGTTACCTGGGGTCACAGTCCAGCAAAGGAGGGGCTGTTTCCTTAACTAAGGTCCTGCAGTCCTTTCTGGAAACAGCGCAGCCAGCTCTGCGAGCCTTGGACGGGCTGCAGCGGGAGGCCATGGAGGAGCTAGGGAAAGCGCTGGCCTTCTTCGGAGAGGACTCCAAGGCCACTACCTCAGAGGCCTTCTTTGGCATCTTTTCAGAATTCATGAGCAAATTTGAGGTGAGCAAGGCTGGAGGCTGGAAGGTGAAGGCTGACGGGAGGTGGGGCCAGGAGAGCACCCTCCTGGAATCCAAATCCTGCTGGGAAAGGATCCCCTGTCTCTGGTGGGATGGAGCCATCGGCACCAGCTCCTGCAGGGAAGAGGCTGGGAGGGTGTCAGCGGTGCTGGGACCACTGACCATTCCTCCCCATCTCCAGAGAGCGCTCAGTGACCTGCAGGCAGGGGATGGCCCGCGCAGCTCTGGGATGGTTTCACCCCTGGCCTGGTGATACCTGCCACAGATCGCCTTCTGCAGTCCGAGCACGGAGACCAGCGCTGGAAGCTGCACCCCAGAGGGATGTCGCAGGGTCCAGGGTACTTGCTTGATCTTGCGTCTTGGCTGCAGGAAGGGCTTGGGTGTGGTGGGGGCTGCAGCCATGTGACTCAGCTACCTCAGCTGCTGAGCTCCACCTGGCCCTCTTCTGCCCATCCGCCTTGGTCTCCCAGACACCCCCCTGGCTTCCTGTGGCCACTCCCCACCTCAATGCCCACAATGGTGAATAAAATGCTGCTGTGTGTCAGGGGATGCTCCACCTGAGGGTGGCTTGCAGAGAGGCTGCTGGCTTGGAGCCAGTGTCTGTGGCACGGTGGGAGCATGCTTCCAGGGATGAACAGAGTTACTTCCTCAGTCTGCTAGAGTAGGTTCCAGACTGAAGGTGGACGCTCTGGGCTAGTCCGCTAAGCCAGCACCAGACAGCCTTCAAGATGGAGGCCGGCCGCCGGAGAAGAAGGGCAGGCAAGATGAAGACGAAGACGGTGAAACAGAGAGCTGCAGAGGCCGCAGCTGGCTGTGTGGCAGCATGGGACAGGAGAGAGAACAGATACTGAGAAGGACTGAAGGCAGAGGAGACACTGTTAATCAGACCACTGGGTCTAGGTTTTATTTTCATTTGTGAGTTTATTTTATTTTTTGAGAGACAGGGACCTGTGTAGCTCAGGCTGGCCTCAAACTCACTATGTCAAGGATAACCTTGAACTCCTGATCCTCCTGCTTCTACCTCCCAATTGTTGGGATTATAGGCATGTGCCACCATGCTCCATATTCTCTCTCTCTCTCTCTCATAAGGTCTCACTATATAACAGATTGGCCTTTTAATTCACTAGGTAGCCCAGGCTGGCCTCCAACTTCTGCCCAGGCCTCCCCGGTGCTGGCATTGTGGCACTAAGGGGATGAACCAAGGGCCTTGAACATAATGGGTAAGCACTCTGCCACTGAGCTACAACCCTAGCCCTCTCCTTACTTTTTGAGACAACTCTCAGTTACTCAAGCTGACCTTTAACTTCCTCTGTAGCCCAGGTAGGCCTTGCACTTTCACATCTTCTACTTTCATCTACACAGTAGCTGGAATGGCAAGCCTGTGCCTCCTGGCTCGGCCAAAACGGAGAGATTTGGGTGTTTGAATGTGTGGGGAGGTGTGATGGGAGGGGTGTGCCCAGAGCATGTGCCGGTCAGAAGGCAGCTTACCTCAGTTGCCTCTCTCCTTCCCTCCCGCCCCACCCGTGGGGCCTGGATATTGAAAACAGGTCCTCAGGCTTGGCAGCAAGCGTCCTTCCCCACTGAGCCATCTCGGTGGCCCTGAGCATCAGGTTTTACTCATCCCAGCTCAGATCCTAGTTAGTGGTAGTCAGAGTCCGGGTGGAGCCGTTGGGAATCCTGAAGGTTCGGGCGCAAAGGCCATGGAAATGGCGGAATGGGGCAGTGACGCCAATTTGGTGGCCAACTGCAGTCTCCCACCTGGATAGCGGTAACGTTTCAGTGGATCAGGTTGTGTGAGCGGGGCAGGTTCGGGGCAGATGACACAATCCGGGACATCTGGGATCCCCAAGGCAGCGTTGTTGTAAGTCCGGGGTACAGATGGGAGTTGCCTGGAGTCTGCATGGGGGGGTGATCAACAGAATTCCCATCACTTGTATTCCGGGCTCTGAGCCCTGGATCCCCGCAATAAGATGCAGCAGGCACACACCCCTGTTTTGTTCCTCTTTGGGTCTTTCTCTCTCCTAAATACGTACACACAAGTGTGTGCCACAGTGTGGAAGTCAGAGGACAACCTTTGGACTCGGCCGCGAGTGCCTTTACCTGGGGAGCCAGCCACCTTGCTGGCTGTTTTAATTTTTTTTAGTTAATCTATTTTATATTGCTGGGATCCAAACCCCAGGACCTGTGCATGCCAGGTCAGTGTTCTACCGTCTCACTACGCCTCTAGCCCTGGCAATTTCTTTTGAGGCAGTGTCTCATGTAGCCTAGGCTGTCCTTGAACTCTGAATCCTCTTGCCTCTACCTCCCAGTTGCTGAGATGATAGCCATGTACCTCAAAACCCAGTTTGACTTTCATTTTAATTTATATCGTTATCTAGTGGAGACTGGGTGTCTGTAGTCCAGGCTAGCCCCAAACCTGTGGCAGTCCCGCCTCAGCCTCCTTAATGCTGGGATTATAAAGCATCCAGCTCTTCACGTGACTTTTTCAGGAAAATTTTGAGTGGGCTTTCATTCTGTATCTTGGATCTTCTTCTTTTTTTTTTTTTTTTTATCTTGGATTTTAAAAAATGGATTCTATGTGTACATCCATGGGTGGGTTTGACCACATGAGTTTGGTGTCTTCGGAGGCAGGAGAGGGACTTGGGAACAGAAGTGACAAGTGGGAGTGAGCTCAGTACTCCTAGTGCTGAGTCATCTCTTTGGCCCCTCAGATTTTTTTTTTCTCCCCCTAAAATCAAATAGCCAATGCTGGACAGGACTTGGAACCCTTTGTCTCTTCTCTTCTCTTTTCTTATTTCTTTTTTCTTTCATATTTTGTTTTGGAAGTTTTGTTTTGTTTTTGAAACAGGCTTTCACTCTGTAGTCCTGGCTGTGACTGTCCTGGACTCACTTTGTAGACCAAGGTGGCCTCGAACTCACAGAGAGCCGCCTGCCCCTGCCTCCCGAGCGCCGGGATCACAGGCGTGCGCCCTTGTGCCGTTCTCAGACTGTGGACAAGATGACCTTGAACTGATCCTCCTGCCTCCACCTCCTCAGTGCTGGGATTACAGGCGTGCGCCCTTGTGCCGTTCTCAGACTGTGGACAAGATGACCTTGAACTGATCCTCCTGCCTCCACCTCCTCAGTGCTGGGATTACAGGCGTGCACCCCTACAACAGATTTAAGCAGCGCTGGGGTGGGACCCAGGGCTTCATACATGCTAGGCAAGCACTCTACCGAGCCATGAGCCATGTCCCCAGCCCACATTTGGTGTTTCAGGGTCTTCCCCAGCCCTCGTCTTCGAGTGTGTGCTCTTTCCTTGTTCCTTTTTTATGCCCGTCCATCTCATAAAAACATCTGAACCAAGATGTGTGTGTGAAGGAGGAACCTGGCGGTGGGCATAGACTTTTCCCCAGCAAGGCGGCTTGTACACAGTGCCTGGCACCTCTGCCCCTAGAAAAGGGTGTCACGCAACCCCTGCTGAGGGGCTGCAGAGGGGCTTGGTGGTTCAGAGCACTGGCTGCTCTTCCAGAGGACCGATGTTCAATTCCCAGCACCCAGACGGTAGTTCACAACCAACTGTTTGTAACTCCAGGTCCAGGCAATCTGACTCTCTCTGGCCTCTACAAGCACTGAACACATATGGTGCTTGGACATACATATAGGTAAAACACCCAGATACATATGTTGCTTTTTAAACAGTCCTTAACTGGGGGCTGGAGAGATGGGTCAGCTTAGAGCCATCTCTTGTTCCTTTTGTAGGAGACTGGGTTTTGCATCTCACCACATGGTGGCTCACAAACTCCAGGTTGATTTTGGGTTTGTTTGTTTGTTTGTTTGTTTGTTTGTTTTATGGAGGGGCAGTCTTCTGATACCATTTTCTGACCTCCACAGGCACCAAGCATGCACACACATTCATTCAGGCAAAGCATTCATACATATAATGTGACATAAATAAACCTGAATAAGAAAGTTTTGATCCCTGTTGTAGGCCAGGAGAGATGGCTCAGTGGGTAAAGATGTTTGCCACTAACCTGACTTTTAGAGTTCGAGCCCCAGAATGTACACGGGGTAGAAAGAAAGAGCAAATTGTCCTCTGACCTATTCACATCTACACAGGCACATATGCACACATAAATAAAGTATAATACATTTTTAAAATCTCTAATAGATCTGGAATTAGAAATCACAGTTTATGCCAGGTGTGGTGGCACACACCTTTAATCCCAGCACTCCGGAGGCAGAGGCAGGTGGATCTAAGAGTTTGAAGCCAGCCTGGTCTACAGAGTGAGTTCCAGAACTACCAGAGCTACCCAGAGAATCAGTGTTTCAAAAAGAAGGAAGAGGAGGAGAAGAAAAAGAAGTCATAGTTTGTTCAGGAGGCTAAAGCAGGGCAATAGAAAATACAAGCCTTGCTTGAACAACTTACTGAGACTCCTTGAAATAAAAACTAAACAGGAAGAGGAGGATAGAGATGTAGTTAGTGGCAGAATGCTTACCTAGAATGCATGGGCCTCCAATGTTCAATCTCCAGAACTGCAAGAAAAAAAATTAAATTAGATCTCTGTGAGACCCACAGATTATAGATTCCACCAGGCAAGATCCCCTGGCCCAGGTAGAACTCTGTAGCATTTTCCTGAAGTTAGAAGCATGTGTCCCTAAAGATCCAGCCACTAGATGCAGTTTGACAAGCCAAGCACTGGCTAGGGTTCCTCCTTGACATGCCTGTGTCTGTTATCAGCGCCATTTGCTACAGCGGTGCTGTGTAACAAACTGACCTTACCCTCGTTCTCCCCCTGCATTTCTGGGGACTGAGCCCACAGTTCTGGAGGTGATAGGCAGGTGCTCTGCTGCTGAGCCATGCCCCTCAGGCCCTCACTGAGGGATTCTATTTGAAAAAAGTTTTTCTATTCATTCATTTATTTATTAGGTAGCATCGGCTGTGGAGGCATGTGGAGGTCAGCGGGCAACCTCAGGAAGTCAGTTCTTTTATTTCACCGTGTGTATTCTGGGATGGACCTGTCGCTGGGGTGTTCTAGACAAGCACTGTGCTGCTGGGCCAAGCCCCAGCCTATTGGTAGATTCTCGGCAAGAGCTCTACCGATAACCTTTAACCCCAGTCTTTCTTAAATCTTAACTTTTGAGACAGAGTCTTGCTGAGTTACCCAGGCTGGCCTTGAATTCATCCACTTAGAGTTGGGCCCCAAGTAGTTGGGATGAAAGACCTTAGCTCAAAATGGCTGAACAACCATTTAGTGCTCAAGGTTTGGTGGCCGTGCTGACCTGGGCCAGGCTCGGTGGACACCCTCACACCTCTGCAATCAGTGTGAGTCAGGTAAGTGGCTTCACCAATCACACGGTGCTCTTTCCCACACCTGGAGCTCTCACAGAGAAAGCAGGGACGGCCTCAGATGGTAGCTCATCCGAAAGCTGGGATCACTTTTCTAAGTGAGGCAAGAGCCCAAGGAAACAAGCAAAAGCACAGAAAGTCATGGCTGGGGATATGGCTCAATTGGTAGAGTGCTTGCCTAGCATGCTTGAAGCCCTGGGTTCAGTTCCTGGCACTGCATAAAATGAGGTGCCGTCAGTGGTGCATGCCTGTAATCCCAGCACTGAGGAGGTGGAGGTTGGAGGATCAGAAGGCTACGTGGTCATCAGAGCTACACGAGGCTCTGTCTCAATCAATTAATCAATCAGTGCACACAAGTCTCTGGACGTTGGCTCAGAACTAGCACCCCAACTCTTCCATCATGTTCACTGTCAGTGAAAAGAGCAATCCAGATTGGAGGGGAGGAAACCAAACTGCTTATCTTAATGTTTTGAGACAGGTAGCCCAGCAAGCCGGCAGATGCTGCAATAGCCACTCTTCGTGGACTGTGAACTCAGGGATGTTGGGGGAATCAGGGTATTTTTGAAACCTACTGCAGGGCCCCTTGGCCAAGTAGATACCAGCCTCCTTGAGGTCTCCAGTGGCAAGCAGGCGTGGTGATCACACCTGTGATCCCGGCCCTCGGGGGTGGAGGCAGGAGTTTTAAGATTATTCTTAGCTACCTAATGAGTTTGGGGCTAGCCTGGGCTACATATGAGACCCTATCTCAAAACAACAGAGCCAGCCAGGTAGCTCAGTGGGTAAAGGTGCTTGCTGCCAAGCCTGAGGATCTGAGTTTGATCCCTGGCACTCCCACGGTGGAAGGAAGAGGACTCCCAAAACTTGTCCCCTGACCTCTACACACACACACACACCAGAGCACGTGTACACATCTGCACGTGAGTACACGCACATATAAATAAATGATTATTAAAATATTTAATACAATGACAAAACAAAATAAAATGTCATCCAGGCCTCAATCCTGCCTGGACCCAGAGTCGCTCCAGAATGTCATGGGGTGACTTCTGGGTGGCGTGTTGCTCTTAGCTGGCGACCCAAGAGCTGTCTCTCCCACAGATACTCCAGTGGGCAGCAGTGAGCTGTGGCTGCCTAGCAACCATTCACCCTTCCGTCAGAAAAAGCATCCTATATGTTTTGGAATATTATCCCTTCCCCTACTCCTGGGCCAAAGAACTGAGCAGGTGCAGAAGTCTCTTATCTGGCTGGCTAGCTCAAAGTCAGTTCAAGACTCAGGTCCAGACTGTTTGATTTGAAGGGGGAAGTTTCCTTTTCTCTGTACTTGGTGAGTGTACGGAGGGTGGGAACCTGTGGTGCAGGGTGTGTCTTGGTATCAGGCCAAAAGAGAAGATTGCTTTTTTTTTTTTTTAAACAGGGTTTCTGTCCTGGACTTGCTTTGTAGACCAGGCTGGCCTCGAATTCACAGAGATTCGCCTGCCTTTGCCTTCCCAGTGCTGGGATTACAGGCGAGCGCCACCATGCCCAGCTAAGAGAAGATTGCTATGTATATCCCTTTGCCCCTGGATTCAACTGTGCCTGAAGCACACATCTGGATTTAATAGCTTCAAAGCCACCACATCCCCCATCCACTGTAAAATGTTAATTTCTTGACCTAGGCTGGCTCTGGACAGACTTTCATTGTTTCTGACTTGTGCTCTTCAGTCATAAATGTGTCTGCCAACACTTTAACAGGTGCCACATACGACGCTGGGTACAGACACCGGAGGGGCCAGCAGCTCTGCTCTCTGTATCTTACGGGGGTTCTGCCCCAGAACGGGTGCACAGCTTTGTATGGGAGCCAGTCCATGTCCCTTCCCCCGTGTTCTCCCGAGTGAAGTGTGGGTGCAGGCGCTGACGCTCCAGGAGTTAGCTTACTCCTCCACGACAGCGACAGAGGCGTAGCTTGGCCTCGCGCGGCTTTTCCCGCGGTGACACCAGGTGATGTTTACTAAGTAGTGTGCTGCGTGTGTTTACACACTTCACGTAGGTTACCTTCCACAACCCTCTGAGGCGGATTTTGTCATCTCCTTTTTACAAATAAAAGTCTGAAAATCATGGCGGTTCATGGAACTTTCTGGATCCAAAACTCTGGTCTGTAGAAACCCGAAGCTGGTCCTCTTGAATGGAAACTTTTTTATTTTTAATATTACTTTATTTTATTCATTTATTGGGGGAGGGTGTCCCAGTTCACTTTCTAGCGCTATGATAAAGATCATGACCAAAAGCAGCTTCTGAAGAAAAGGATTCATTGGGCTTACAGGTCACCATCACTCGTTGTTGAGGGAAGTCAGGGCAGGAACTCAGGTAGGGCAGGAACCTGGAGACAGGAAGTGAAACCAGCTTGCCCCCTCTGGCTTGCTCAGCTACCTTTCTTCTGCAAGTCTCTAACTTGAAGTCCTCCTGCTCTGCCTTTAATAACGTATTTAAGGGCCTTGTCTCTGAATGCATTTGCAAGCTAGTGAGCAGCAGTGGGGGTTGGGGGCTTAGCACCTGAATCTGAGGGAAACACACGTAAGTCCATCACAGTGCCCTTATTAACTAGTGTTGTAAGAGCTCTGTCCCGCATGGGGGTACACAATGTCTGTCCCCTCCTCCCAAGGTCCCAATGTCAAACCAAAGCATGATTCCATGAGTCCCCCCCAGGGAGCCAGGGAGCTATTGGTGAGGGGTTATGGGCAGGATGGGGGGCAAAGCAGCCACAGTGGAAAGTCTTCAACCCACAGGAATTCGGGCTTCCATAGCGATGGAGCCCCCTCCAGGCCTAGAGTCCAGCCCTGACTGAGAGACCCTCTTCCCCAGCCAGGCCACTGTGCAATTATGGAAAAACTGTGTAGGACTGACTGGGAGGAGTGGCTGGATCCGGGTGAGGATCCATGACCCTCCCTGTCCCTCTCCTGCTAGGAGGGAATGTCCACAGTGAGCAAGGCCGGCTGGAATGCATGTCTGTGCGAGCAGGCCCAGCTCAACTCCCAAAGGATAGGACTGGTTTGGCTGTAGGTCTTCGGGGATCAAACTCAAGTTGGTGAACTTGGTGGAAGCCCCTTCACCTGCCGAGCCATCGTGCTAACCCTAAAAGCTAATTCTTCACTGGTACCATGCACCCACCTTCTGAGGCTGCCAGGGCTCTCAGTCCCTCAGTGGCCATTGGTCATTGTTGCCTGGCTCTATCTGCCACCCCCTGCCAGAGTCAGACTTTCCTGAGCTGCCATTTCATCTGTTACCTGTGTCCTTCAAGCACCCGGGCATGACACAGACTGGCTTATTTCCTGTCAGTTCCCCGGGCCTACTGCTTTCCCACATAGGAAGCCACGAGAACCTGTTCTCCTTATCTACCTTGACCTTTAAGCCGGGCCACTGTTTGCCCTCCCTTGGTAAATCTGCACATGCCCAGAGTTCAGCTACTAGGTGTCTGTCCAATGCAGATCTTGTCATCTGCTCTCTTCCTGTTGGTGCAGCTGTTTCCAGCCTCGCCATCCAGCAGGCACTCAGTAATTGCCCAGTCAATGAAACCAAGAGAGCAGGAAAGCAAGGGCTACCAAGTTGCTCAAAGAAACCACAGAGGCCAGCAACATAGCTTGACAGATTGGTGGAGTGCTTAGCTAGCATTCACAAGGCCCTAAGATCCATGCCCAAACCACATAAGCTAGGTGTGTGGTGGCATGCCTATAAGCCAAACATTCGAGTCATATTATTAAGTTTGATGCCAGCTAGGGTGACATGAGACACTGTCTCAAAAAACTTTTTTGTCCAGAAGAAGGAGGAGGAGGAGGAGGAGGAGGAGGAGGAGGAGGAGGAGGAGGAGGAGGAGAAGAAGAAGAAGAAGAAGAAGAAGAAGAAGAAGAAGAAGAAGAAGAAGAGGCTGCCCAGTGTGCCTAGGAAGCAGAGGCAGGTGGATCTCTGTGAGTTCGAGGCCAGCCAAGGTACACAATGAGACTGTATCTCAAAAACAAAACAAAACGAAGGAAGGAAGGAGAAAGAGAAAAAAAAAATGGGTGATCAGCTCCTTTCTATACACAAGTTTGGTATTGTGTGTCTAAAGGATATCTTTGATAAATCATGTCCAATTTGCAGGCTGCATTTGCTGAAGAACACCCTCTTCTGGCCTCTGTGGACACTGCACACACATAGAGCATGTACACACATGAAGGCAAACATACATACATGTAAAATAAAAATAAGTCTCAAAAACAAACCAGCGCGGGGAGGGGGGCGCACACCTGTAATCTCAGCACTTATGGAGGCAGAGGCTAGCAGATCTCTGTGAGTTCGAGGCCAGCCTCGTTTACAAACTGAGTCCAGGACAGCCAGGGCTACACAGAGAAACCCTGTTTCAGAAAACAAAACAAACAACAACAACAACAAAAAACAAACAGAAAATGAAAAGACCACCCCTGGAAAGAATGTCTCAGAGCCCAACAGCCAGTGTAAATAGCCAGGGAAGGGGACTTCCACCAATCACAGCAAACCTGCAAATGAGGGCTAACGTTTGTTCAGTCCCATCAGCAGTCTTTTTGGCCAGCTGCTGGGGAAGCGCCTCAGGCCTCAGTGGAAATAGCTGCAGGGCCATCGAGAATTCAAATAAAGCAGTGGTAACAACAGGCCCCGTGCCTTTTGAAACAGTTCTTGCTACACCTGCAGGCACAGGAACACTCAGCAGCCATCCCTGGGCCAGCAAGATGGCTTAGTGGAGCAAAGGGTGCTTGTCCAGTTTAATGACCGAGGGCCCACATGGCAGGAGAAAAGAAAAGAATAAATTGCAAATTGTCTTCTGTTCTTCCTGTGTATGCCCTGGCACATGCTCCCCGCACCTTATCTCACGCATGCACACTCACAGAAATAAAGAAATAAGGTCCAGTAGCCGTCATGATGAAGCTTTCTTTGTCTGTGAATTTCTGGTGCTGGTTTAAGTGGAGCCTGTCTATTTGACTGACAGGTTTTTGTTTCGGATTTTTTTCCGAGACAAGGTTTCTCTGTGTAACCTTGGCTGTCCTGGACTCACTTTGTAGACCAGGCTAGCCTCGAACTCACAGAGATCTGCTTGCCTCTGCCTCCCTGAGTGCTGGGATTATAGGCGTGAACCACCTTGCCTGGCTCCGGTTGATAGTTCTCTCACTCAAGGCAGCCAGGACTGCGTGTGAAAGCCCAAGAGCTGCCTATTCAGGACTTGAATTTCCCCATCCTCAACATCTTTGCTTACTTACAGGAAAAGTAGCCAGGGGTACTGACAATAACTGTAAAGAGTTACTCGTCAATATTAATAGTAAGCTGGGGAGCTGGCTTATCCAGGGGCTTGAACTCCAGACCTCGTGAGTGGACAGTAAGCACCCTACTGACTGAGCCATCTCCAAGAACTTTGCTGACTAGATTATCTGTCCAGTCCCATAATTTAAGCCTTCACATTTCTCCTTAAATGGCAAACAAGAAACACTGTAAATGCAGAAAGACTGCCAAAGAAAAGAGTCTGTGACAAACAGGGCCCAGATCTCCAACACCCACATAACTGCCAGGCTATGTGCTGAACCTTGGGAGGGAGAGACAGGGGCTCCCCTCAGCAAGCTGACTGGCTAGACCAGCCAAATCAGTGAGCTCTAGCTTCAAGTGAGATGCCTGCTTCAATATATAAGGTGTGAAGCGATCTAGAAGGCTCTAGACATCAATATCTGGCCTTTTATATGTGAACACACATATAAAAGCAAAAAGGAGAAAAAAAAGAGGTGGCTCGTCCATAAACAAATATACTTTAAAAGACTTATTTTTATTTCAGGTTGTGTGGGCATGCAAGCAGGAAAGAACCCTCAGAGGTCAGAGCTGTCAGGTTCCCTAGAGCTGGAGTTCCTGGCCCGTGGGACATCCAGAGCCTGTGGTTCTGGATGCTGGGAATCGAAATCAAGTCTTCTGAACGAACAGCAAGTGCTCTGAACCACTGATCTCTCTCTCTCTCCAGCCCTAAAGTAATTTTTAAATGTCATTTTTATTTTAAAAAATGAATAGATTTTAACATATATTTTTTTATGATTTATTTTTATTATCTAAAATGTCTGTGTTAGTTTGTTGTGTTTGGTTTGTGCACGTGAGTGCAAGTGCCCTCAACGGCCAGAGGCCTTTGTAACACCCCTGGAGATGGTGTTACAAGCTGGGAATCGAACTTCTGTCCTCTACAACAGATGCATGTGTTCTTAACTGGTTACTAACGTCACAATGCCCCTAAGAGAGATACCCCTGCGGTCTTACCACAGGAGGAAACACAAACAAAACGAAACAAACAAACAAACAAACAAACAAACAAACAAAACCCAACCCTCACAATGAAGTGTCGTTTCAAAAAGGAAAAATTTAAAAAGGAAATCGTTGGCACCTCCGGAAATTGCGGAGCACTCTGGGTCCTCAGTCGGCAGCCCACGCGGGATGTAGGGTCCGGTTACCCAAGACTGCGGGGCCTTTAAGGGGCGTGGCGGGGGCGTGGCCCCAGCGGTCGCCCGCTCTCCCAGGCTGCCCCGCGCGCGACGGCAGTTCGGCCACGTCCCTGGCCACGTCGCGCTCGCTCCCGCCATCTTTCGCCGCTTCCTCTCTCAGGGGCTGTCGCCGCGTCCTGAGTCGCTGCCGAGCCCCGGGGCCGCCGTGCCGCGCCGACCGCCGCCGCCATGAACATCTTCCGGCTGACTGGGGACCTGTCCCACCTGGCGGCCATCGTCATCCTACTTCTGAAGATCTGGAAGACGCGCTCCTGTGCGGGTGAGCGGCCGCCGGGGCGAGGCGCGTGGGGCAGGAGCGCTCGGAAGGACCCGTTCGGCCCTCGGCGGCTCCAGTGCCTGTGCGGGGCTTGCGGTGGCCGGACACACCCCCTCCTGCTGGCCCGGCGGGCATCGGAACCCCGCCCGGCGTGCTCACGGGCTGAGGTGGCCGGCGCAGCTCCGGGCCCCCCGTTCTGCGCTCGGTCCGCCCGCGAACTTGCTCCGTCCGGGCGCGGAGAGCGCTAGCGTAACTGCCCCCGGGTCCTGCTGGATCTGAAAAGTTCAGGCCGGGATCTGTGGGGCTCTGGTAGGCGTGTCCCTCTCCTTGGGCTTTTTGGGGAGCCTCTGAGTCCTCGGGAATCAGTGGGAGACTTGCACGGGGAGGATGCGTAGGACTGCGGGCGAGCAGGGCCTGACGTGGCAGCCAGGCCACCCGCGAAGGTGGGGCTGGCTGGAAAAGGGCATCCTGCAGTTCGTCCTGTTCTCTTCAAGGACTGGAGCAGGGGATGGAGTGGGGGAGGCAGGATGGTGTAGGGTCCGGCCTGTGCTTACATCTGAATGAGCTACAACTGGAGTCCTGGGGTTCACCCGTCATAAAAAGAGATGCAAGTCCTTCAAGTGACTTGCTTGGCTTAGCTTCATGTTACTTTGAGAAGCAAACTGGTTTTGTGTTTTGTTGTTGTTGTTTTGTGCTTTTTTTAAATCTTGAGTGCGGCCGTCTAATAACTGGTCCTCTTACCACTGCCAGCGCTGGGTACCACAGAGACCACGTCACCAGTGAGTTGGCCCATGGGCCTCTCCCGAAGTCCGTGCCTATTTCGTTTGAGTATTGCAGAGAGGCAGTAGGATGAACTTTCCTCACCTAGTAGCTGTGGATTTCTGCGTTTCATTAAATAGTAGGAATCTTCCAAGTTTTAGATAATTTCTTAGTGAATGTGATGGTGCTTGCCTGTAATCCCAGCCCTTGAGAGGCAGAAGCCTGAGGATGAGGAATTCAAAATCAGCATGGACTATATGAGGCCCTGTCTCCAAAAACAACACCCCCCCCCCAAAAAAAAAAACAACAATTAATTGTCTAATTAGTTCATTAAATACAGTTAAAAAGTATTGTCCTTAAACTTAATGCTATGGCTTGAAAGGAAATGGCTTTGTAAACTGAAATTTAAATTATTTTTTGGAGACAACAGAAAAAAGGTGGGTGACCTGGGTGATGGAAAAAAAAACAACCCATCTGGCTTATTAGTAAACACTACCCCTTTGACTCTGCTCTCTGAAGGTTTCCTCTCTCCCTGGAACATAGTAGCGATCCAGGAAGTAAGCATAACCAAAAAAGACCTTTGATCAGTCAAAGTAGATGTTTCAAAGTCCTTGTACTGAAACTGGCCAGTTTGACTTGGAGGTAAGGTGAGAAGCTCAGGTGTGTGATCTGTAACAGCAGCAGAGTCATTGCTGCCATTGTGATAGGTGTGTGTTAGGTAATCAGCTTAGTGTTTCATACGGCCATCTCGGGTAGTCCTTAAACTAACAGTGTGGGCAGCTCCCCGTCCGGAACCGGGGCTCAGGGAGGTAAGCAAGGTTTTGATGAAGCCAGGATTGAAACATAAGCAGTAATTAGTAATTGGGGATTTCAAATTAACACTTGCTTTGGCCTAAGCAGTTTTAGTCTGCACATTTGATGCCAGTGGTTTAGGTATTTTTGTTGTGTTCCGCTTGGATACTACTTTTAGTCTGTAGCTTTCCTTCAAAATCTCTGTGTCTCTTTATCATCTTTCTTATGTTCTTCTGCCAAGTAAAGATGTATTTTGTTTTTAGTTGTGTGACTGCTGGTTCCTGTGCAAGCCAGAAGAAGACATCATATTCCCCTGGACCTGGAGTCACAGGCAGTTAGGAGCTGCCCAATGTGCTGAGAACTCACCTCAGGTCCTTTTCAAGAGCAGTACATCCTCTTAAAGGCTGGACCATCTCCTCAGCCCCCAGAAATTGAAGTTTGTTTGTTTATTCTTTGTGTGCCTGTGTGAGTTTACCGAAAGTGCAAAAGCCCCTGGAGACCAGAGAGGGTTTCAGATCCTCTGGAACTAACATTATAAGCAGTTATAAGCCACCATGTTGTTGCTGGAAACTGAACCCAGGTAGCCTGCAGGAGCAGCAAGTGACCCTAACTGCTGAGTTGTCTCTGCAGCCCCCATAAGTAGAATTCTTTTTCTTGTTGTTTTTGTGTGCTGTGCTTGTTTGTTTATTTTTGTTTTTTAAGACAGGGTTTTTCTGTGTAGCCTTGGCTGTCCTTGGCTTTGTAGACAGGCTGGCCTGGAACTCACAGAGATCTGCCTGCCCCTGCTTCCCTCAGTGCTGGGATTACAGGTGTGCGCCACCACACCAGGCTTATAAATAGAATTCCTTTTTTTTTTTTTAAGATTTTTTTTTTTTTATTATGTATACAATGTTCTGACTGCATATACACCGGAAGAGGACACCAGGTCTCATTATAGATGGTTGTGAGCCACCGTGTGGTTGGTTGCTGGGAATTGAACTCAGGAACTCTGGAAGAGCAGCCAGTGCTCTTAACCTCTGAGCCATCTTTCCAGCCCCATAAGTACAATTCTTAATGGAACTTTAAGCAACAAGGAAAAAGGAAGTGGGGTTGCTATTTAATATTCATTGTTTTCATGGGAGATTAGAGCATTAAGGAAAACAGTATTTCAGCTGAATTGCCAAGATGAGAAAGTAAATGGGTAAGCGAAGTTCTTGTGTGTTTCTCAAGTATCTCTTGGATACTTAAACTGTCCTCACTCTTTGGACCCAGGAACCTCTTTATCCTGCTGCTATATAAAATATCCTGACCTTTCAAAAGTGAAAATCACCAAGATCATTTATTCAGATTAAATGCTCACTTGTTCTAGTTGCTTTGCTTTTTCATGCTGACTAAAAACAGTTGTTTAGAGACTTGAAAGAGGAAGAACTTTGATCAGATTTTCTCAAATATCTGGAACCTGAGCCATGTCTGCCCAGGTGATGTTTCTCATAAAATCGGAGCTCACGTTAGGGTTTCAACACCAGTGCTGAATACTTGAGCAGCCCCTAAACCGCAGGACGTCTTCCCTAAGGGGAAGATGAGGCAGGCTAGTAAGGAAGCTGGACAGTGCATATTGAGCAGTCAATGCTGCCGCAAACTTGGAATCCTGTTTCAGCCTCCCAAGAGCTAGGATTGCAGGTGCATGGACACTCCAGGCTTTAAGGACCTGGTTTATAGTCGGGGCCAGTGAGATGGAGTATCTTGAATATAAACTCTGTGGCTGTATCTGTTGTCACCACAGAGGGAAATGTCAGTGAGGTGTAGAGAGTGTCTTCTGTTCCTGAACTGCCAGGCAGCCATCACGGTCAAGCTGTCTCTTTTAGGGTGTCACTTTTTTGTCCTATTCCCTTATCTACAGTACCTTGGAAAAAGAAGCCATGATATCTACTTATTTATGGTACTGGAGTTTGAACCCAGGGCCTCTGTGAAGTCAAGCAAGTGCTCTACCAGCGAACTTCTCCTATGGGCTGACAGTCACTATCAGTGCTGTGCCCTGCATTAAAATGACTAGAGTCCTGAGACCGGTGACCTCCAGCTTGCCTCTTATGTTCACTTTCCTCCTAGCCATTATGTAGGTTGTAAACCCTTCCACCTATCAAATGTGTCAGGAGCAACTGTCCCTGTCGTTCACATAACTGAGTAGTTTTTATATTTGAAGCAAATAGAAAATACTTTTTCTTTCTGGTATTGGGGATTGAACCTAGGACCTCGTGACCTTGTGCATGCTGGTTAAGCTCTTATCCTTAGCACTGTATTTTCCAATGGTAACACTTATTTTTGTTGTTGTTGTCATCATGACGGAGTATTTGAAGTTTTTGTATCCCATTCCTAGCTTCCTCCTCGAGCTGTTTCCTATGTTCCTTTGAGGACTGGTCTCTTAGTAATCGTGTCATGCATTGATTGACCACTCTGTGTGCACAGCACCGAGACAACGAAGAGCAGCAGATGGCAGCAAAGTTTCTGCTCTCAAAGCTGCAATGGCAGAACCCTTGGTTCTATGCCTGCATTTTATGAACTGGGTGTGGCAATGCACCCTGTATTCCTAGCATCCTAGAAGAGATAGGAGACCTAGGAGTTCAAAGCCATCTTTGGCTGTGAAGAACCTCAAGAGAATAAAGATGAAGCTGCGGTGGAAGCAACTTATCTAACGTGTGAGGCCTGGGTTTGAGCCTTAGCATTGCATAAAGAAAGGTGCAGGCAGGTCAAGTGAGATGGCAAATCGTCTGAAGAGGTACAGACATAGGAGTCAAGCCCTAAGGGCAATGACTGTGAATGTGAAGTGGAAGAAGGGACTCCAAGGACACCTCCTGTGTCTCCCCAACAAGAAGTGTAAAGACTGCAGAGGAAAAGACTGAATATGTAGCCAAAGATAGCCTTGAACTTCTTATTGCCTCCACCTCAGAGTTTTGGGATCACAGGCATACAGTGTTGTGCCCAGCTTATGGAATACTGGGTTTTGTGCTTGCCAACCAAGCACTCTTATCACTGAGCCACAAAGCACTGTCTGTAGATAAGAGATGTTTGTGTAGAATTTCTAACAACAAAAACTGTAAACAGTGTAAACAGGGTCATCCCTGAAGCTCACTTGCTGTTCAGAGTTCAGTTCTCAGCACCCACACAGGTGGCTCACAAAGTACTGGTAGCTCCACTCCAGGGGCTCTGATGCCCTCTTCTGTCCTCCATGTACACGCACACAAATACACACACGCACACACAAATAAAACCTGGAAAATATAGAAATCTACAAAAATAAGTGTAAATCTAGGAAGAATTATAAATAATTCACATGTTCAATGGTCTTAATTTTTGTTATGTCTACACTGGAATATTGCATACATTAGACAGGATGGAACCAGAAATGTGTGTTTTCATAGCAGGAAGAGATGATTCCAAGATATGAGTTCGCAGAACAGGTTGTAAAACACAAGGTTACTTTAAAGGGTAAAAATATATATGGTACACATCCAAACACAAATGGAAAGGGAGCTTTTAAGTGGCTGGAGAGGAGGCTCGGCAGTTAAATCCCCTGATGTTCACTTCCCAGCACCTACGTGGGGGCCAACACTGACCTGTAACTCCAGCTCTAGGGAGTCGGACTGCTTCTGGCCTCCATAGGCGCCAGGCACTTACACACATAAAACTAACTCAGTTTTTTAAAGGGAGGGCCCTTAAAACAGCTCACACAGTCATATTTAAAATGAAGGTGGAAGGCTGAAGACTAGGACCGAAGAGATAGCTGTCATTGAGAGCACTTTCTGCTTTTCTAGAGGACTCAGGTTTGGGTCTGATACCCTCTTCTGACCTCTGAGGGCACCTGTACTCATGTGTACTTAGCCCACAAGCAAAGATATGTGTTATTAAAAGTAATAAAGATAAATCTTTTAAAAGAGAGAGAAGGACCTTATTGTTTTTGTTTTTTGACATAGCATTTCTCTGCTTGTAGTCTTGGCTGTCCTGGAACTCAGAGATCCTCTTGTCTCTGTCTCCCTGAATATTAAGATTACAGGCATGTGCTACCACCACACCTGGCTTAACCTTACACTTTAACCTGTTTGAAAAGTTTTAATGATTGGCTTGGATCTAAAAAAAATCCAGCAAAGTAGTATGTAGGAAGAACTGTCATTTCTCAAGTATTCACAACAGCATGTATACTCTAAAGCACTCTCCTCTTCTTTTCAGTACTCCAACAAGTTAGTGTAATGTGTCCCTCCTGACAAGTGTAGAAAATGGAGTTAGGGTGGCATATAATAGGTCCAGCCGTACCCTGCATCCCAACTGAGTTTGTACATAGACCCTCTGGTTCTGGTTCCCAGTCCATCCCTCTTCCTGCTGAGAATCTAACCCAGAGCCTTTCTTGTCCTTGATTGGGTTTTTGAGACAGAAGGTACCAGCCACCATGTAGCCTAGGCTGGCTTTGAACTCTGATCTTCCTGTCTTAGCTTCCTGATTACAGACAAGCTTGGATTGCAAGCTTGTTCTGCCATGCCTGGCTCTGAGACAATTCTTTTTTTGTTTGTTTGTTTGGTTTTATTTATTTCATTCTTTTGTTTTATGTTTTGATCCTTTTCTTTTTTTAATATATAATTTATTTAACTTTATTTTATGTGCATTGGTGTAAGGGTGTCAGATCACCTGGAACTGGAGGTACAGACAATAATTGTGAGCTGCCATGTGGGTGCTAGGGAGTTGAGCCTGGGTCCTTTGGAAGAACCGACAGTGCTCTTAACAACGGAGCCATCTCTCCAGCCCCTCTGAGGCAATTCTTAAGTAGTGAGTTATGGAGCCCAGGGTCAGATCATGAGTTTTAAAAGAATGCCCAAACTGGTGGCAGTGCACACTTGTAATCTTAACACTTGGAGAGGTGGAGGTAAGAGGATGAAGACTTCTAGACCAGTTTTGACTCCACAGCAGATTCAGGGTCATCCTGGGCTATTTGTATCTTAACACTTGGAGAGGTGGAGGTAAGAGGATGAAGACTTCTAAACCAGTTTTGACTCCACAGCAGATTCAAGGTCATCCTGGGCTATTTGTCCCTAGCAAAAGAAAAATATATTCTTAGATTTATTTTATGTGTATGAGTGCTCTGTCTGCATGTATACCTGTGTGCAAGAAGAGGGCACATTATATCACATTATAGATTGTTGTGAGCCACCATGTGGTTGCTGGGAATTGAACTCAGGACCTCTAGAAGAAGAGACCGTGCTCTTAACCACTGATCCATCTCTTCAGCCAGAAAAGATAGTCTTAAAAAAATTGAAATATCCAGATGCTTTGAGAGCATCTTAGTGGTACAGCCTTTCCAGGTGGCTCGACCCACATTGCTTGGTGGCATCCCTGCTGTTATTAGGATCTCCTTTGCTTGGGTAAGGCATCTGTTCTATAGGCAGGAATGTCAGAAACCCATCTTTGAATCTTGGTTGTAATTTAAAGTCCTGTGGGCCCAAGTGTGGAGACATGTGCTTACCGAGCTTAGTGGAGAAAGGCAAGAATGAGCGATACTCACCTGACAAGTTTTGCTCTTGACTAGCTGTCAGGTGCATTTGGTACCAGGATGTGTGTGTGAAGGCTGACAGAGTGTTGTTACATGATTGCCTTGGAGCTTTTTGGTCCAAGATCAGGTTGGTATTGCCTGAGATTATAGCTCAGTAGTAAGGTGCTTGCCTAACATGAGGCTCTGGGTTTGCTCCTCAGGACTGCAGGTAGGTAGACAGAAAGAGAGAGAGAGACTGCAGATTCATCAATGGGCAAAAGATAGCAGCTGTTTCATTCCTCTCCTACCCCAGGAGATTCATGCCAGTCCCTCTCCTGTCTTGAGCTTCAGATTGCTTCCTTATGTGAAGATGAGACACCTTTTCAGTGGTGGAGAGAAAAGCTGCCACTTGCTGGGGAGAATAGTCGCTGCATCCTGTAAGCATCTTACATTCCCAGATGCTAGTTTTTGTGTGGATTCCCATCGCACAGACCGCCTGGCCTCTCCTTGGCTCACCCAGGGAGACTCACTCCTCCGGCTGGTAGTAAATTAGTGCAGAGCCCAGAGCGTATTATCTATCTACCGTCCTGGAGACACAGTATGACTCAGATTCTTGGAAAGTTTCATCTGGAATAGCACACAGTGAGACTTTGCCCATGACATGAAGATGAAATAAATTACATTTTCTTTTGAGCATGGGCAGCACAGGAAATACTGAATGCAGTGAGACATAACTTCCACAAGAGAGTCTATCTAGTGGAGGTTTGCATAGGGTACAGGAACCAGATCATCAGACTGTGCGAGAGTGTGTGAGGCCAGAGGAGCAGCTCACCTGAGCTGTTTGTCTTCCGCCGTTTTTGAGACACTGTCTCTTTATTCTCCACTGCATAAGCCAGGCTGTCTGGTCTGTGAGCTTCCAGGGATTCTCCCCCGTCTCCATCCCCATCTCCCAGTAAAAGTGCTGTGATCCCAAATGCTTGCTACTCTGCCTGGCTCTGCATGGGTTCTGAGGGCCCTCTCGCTTGCATGACGAGTGGTTGCTCTGCCGAGCCAGCTCCGTGGTGTGTCTTAAGTCTATGGGGAAGCCAAGGCAGCAGCTGGTGTGAAGTGCCTGCTGAGTGAATCAGCAGCGCCAAGGCAGGGTGTCTTCATGTCCCCATGGAGGTGATGGTTCTTTACTTGGGTCTCAGGGCAGTGGTGAGCTGACTTGGCTTTTAGTGCAGGAATGCTGAAAGTGATTTTAACTGGTGCCAAAGCCCCATTGGAATAAACCCATTTTTGGCAAACTGCTTGTCTTGTACTATTTTATTGGAAATACTGGAAAGAACCATATAGCAAATGAAGTGGAAAATTCTCAGGCTTCACTAGACATTCTGTAGAACCTGTCTGCTGCTTCTGTCTCCATCGTGTTCTCACTCCAGTGTTTAGTATCTGCCTTGACGTTTGTCCTCTGTAATGTTAATCTCTGATAGAAAGCGGTCCCCATATCTGAGGAAAGCAGTCAGCAGCAGGTTGGCTGCCCAGCTCTGCCCTCCCTGCCCATTGGTGGAAGCAGAGTCAACTTTTCTTCTTTCCAATGAGGAGTGTTTGGGAAGGAGCTTGTTACTCATGGTGAGGAAGTGCTTACCCGCAGGCTGTACTTTCTGTAAGCCATCAGTGACCTGAGAGCGTCAGAGTGCGCACACCTTGTTCCACAGGGTGCAGTGAGGGAGGGTGAGGTGAGATTTCTACTGGGTCCGTGCTCAGCGCTGCATAATGGGTAGTGTGCCCTGCGGGTGGTCCGGTTCTGACACCAGTCACCTTCCAGTTATCGTAAATTGCTCAGTCCTCACCATCTTGAAATTCACAGAGCCTGTGTGCAGATGTCGGTGTCTGAAAGGTCACCTGTACAGTTGTGTTCTGGTCTCCCCCATGTGGGCTGCTGCCCTACTCAGCGGGTGGGAACAGGGTGGACCAGTTTTTATTTTGTATTGTTTTGAGTCAGGGTCTTCCTGTGTAGCTCAGGAAGGCCTTGAACTCAGTCTTCTTGCTTCCCAAGTGTTAGGATTTCAGGCTTGTGCTAGCATAGCCAGCATGTGAAGGTCAAGACAGTGGGATGCCGAATAGCAAGCAGCTGTTTGAGCTCCGTCTTTAGAGGGCACATGCACATGTCTTGGAGTATTGGCCAAGTTCAACGGAGTCACTTTCCTACCATCTTCGACCCTAGAAGGACAAGTTGATAAAGCCCAGAAGGAGTGTTATAAGAAAGGAAAACTAATTTTCTCTGGCTTAATCAATTGTCCCCATACCTGGGCCTTTGACCCCAAGTACCCTTTTTCCCTGTCTGCACTTTCTGTCTAGGGTGATGTCAGGAGCCAAAGTTCTTCCCCAAGGCAGTGCTAATGCTCACCTTTTGTTTCCTCAGGCATTTCTGGGAAAAGCCAGCTTCTGTTTGCACTGGTCTTCACAACTCGTTACCTGGATCTTTTTACTTCATTCATTTCATTATATAATACGTCTATGAAGGTACAGTATGACATTAACTCCAATGCATTTTATTATATAATATGTCTATGATGGTATAATGGGATATCAGCTCCAGTGCATTTTATTTTATGTCTACAAAGGTATGGTATGACATCAGCTCCAGTGCATTCATCTACCATGTGCACACCTGTGAGAACTGTTAGCCTTTTTTTTTTCTATTTAAAATCTTCCAAGTAGCTACGTATGCTGTTGTTTAATTTTTTTTTTCATTTTCAGTGTGTATATATGTAAACTCAGACATGCATGTGCTGTGGTACCCTTGTGGCCAGAGGGCACTTTTGGGGAAAAGTTCTCTTCTTCCACCCAACTTGGGTTGTCAGGCTCAGTTGGCAAGGGCTTTACCTACTCAGCCATCTCACTGGTATGTTAGTGTGTATGTGTCTTTCTATCTCCCTGTAGAGGGTTGAACTTTTTTCACACATCTGCAGTGTACCTTTCTCAGATGACTACGTACAGAGTATTTTTCCATAGAGACCACTGGGCATACTCTACTTTTGTGTGTGTGTTTGTTTTTCTTCTGTTTTTGTTATTCGTTATAACTTAGGGGTTTTGTTGTGACATTTGTACACATGTACATGATGTATTTCGGTCAGAGTCACCCCATTGCACTCTCTTGCCCCCTTCTGCTAATCCCTCTCCTCTTCCTCTTCCCAACCAGATCCACGTCTGCTTTCATGTGTCTGTGCTCTCTTTTATTGGATAGTGCTGGCAATTGACTCAGGCCCTCAGCTTCTGCAAGCGCGTTACAGCATTGCTCCAAGAATGTGGTTTGGAGCCCCCTCTCCCCAACACTTTGAGTTTGAAAGTATCTTATAAGTTTAGGGTAGTGGGTATGCAGTGTTTGGGTTTATGATCTTTGCTAAAAAAACAAATTTGAGGGCCAGTAAGGTGGCTCAATAGGCATGGGGCCTTGCCACCAAGACTGACAACATGAATTCACACCAGGGGACTCTTTGGTGGAAGAAGAGAACCAAGTCCAACAAGCTATCCCTTAACCACCACAGGTGCGCCCGCACACGCGCACAAAGACATATACCAAATAAATAAATGTTTAAAAAATTAAGGAAAAAAAAACAAGTTTGAGTCACCTGTGATCTTTGGGTTCTGAACTCTAGTAATCAGGAAATCAGCTGCCTTAAAAATGGCTAGATTGAGCCAGATGGTGGTGGCATACGCCTTTAATCCCAGCACTCAGGGAGGCAGAGGCAGGCGCATCTCTGAGTTTGAGGCCAGCCTGGTCTACAGAGTGAGTTCCAGGAGAGCCAGAGCTATACAGAAACCCTGCCTCAAAACAACAACAACAACAACAACAAAAAAGCTAGGGGAACAGCTCAGTCTGTAAAATGCTTCTCATGTAAGTGTGAGGACCTCAGTTTGATCCCCAGCACCCATATAGGTTGGGCATGGCAGCACCCACTTATAATCTCTGCTTCACAGAGGTAGAGACAGGAAGAGCACTAGAGCTCGGTGTCCTGCCAGCCAAGCCTACTGCTGAGTCCCTTATCTCAAGGAACTTTGGCTGGAGAGAGTGCAGCGTTGAAGAGTACGTGCTCCTCCTGTGGAGAGCCTGAGTTCAATTCCTAGCACTCACATCAGGAGCCTCACAATGGGTTGTAGCTCCAGCTCCACGGGCTCTGGCTTTCTTGTGGCTTCTGTTGGGCATCCCTGCACACATCATATACTTGCACAGACATACACATAAATAAAATAACCCATCAACAAGCAAACACCCAAAGTTGGCTTCTGTCGTGCCTATGCAGGTACACAAATAGACCTGGATGGATGCACATACACAGAATGGCTAGGTTTCTGTTTGTCTGAGTAAGATAAAACTGCGGTGCTGGAGATGGGGAGTCAGAATCCTTTCTTCATACTGAGGCCCAGCTGTGGGTCACAGGCAGGGCCCTAGAAAGCTCCCAGCTGTGAGAAGTCTAGGCTGGGTATGATCCAGAGGTGCCTCAGTGTGGGTGTCCATAATGTATGTGCTTTCTTCATTACACATGCAGATCAACAATTTTAATACCATGTTGACTATTTACGAATATAAACACATAATGAGGGGCTGGGAACTGTAATGTCATTAAGGGCTTTTAATAAGGACTTGGTGATTACCCTCATTTTCCCATTAAGTCATTTGCCCCAATGTTTTCCTAATTCAGTTTTTCAAGTTGTAGCCTAGGGAAAAGGAATAACTAGGCAGTGTGGTCCCTATCCCAGCCATCTCTATTCATGATTGAAATCTGCTGTTTGATTTTTAGACCTGCGCGTCTGCAGTTTACAAATTGATGTAATTTCAGTATTTCAGGCTTTTCCTTGGGGCTGGGTGACCTTTTGAAGATGAAAGAACACAGGACTCAGTTGTGAGTCCTTGAACAGTCCTTTTGCTCTATACAAAATGTTGCTGTCTTGGAGGCAGAAGTGTCTGGGGAGATGGCCCTTCAGTTAAGAGCACTTGCTGCTTTTGCAGAGGCCAGGAGTTCAGTATCCGGCACCCACAGCAGCCTGTGGTTCCAGCTCCAGGGGACCTGATTCTGTTTTCTGGCCTTTGCATGCATATAAACGTTTGTGTGCACACACACATATTACATAAATCAAAAATAAAATAAATTTTGGAGCTCAAGAGATGACTCATCAGTTAAAATGTTAAGTTCATGCTGCTTTTTACAAATTGTTCAAGACTTAGTTTATGCATGTGTGCTTTGGCTGTATTTATGTAAGTACACCACATGTGTGTCTAATGCCAGAGAGATCAGAAGAAGGCATTGGATCCCATGGGGCTGGAATTACAGATAGTGGTGAACTGCCACATGGGTGCTGGGAATTGAAGCCAGATCCTCCAAGAGAGCAGCCATGTTCTTAACCAAGTCCTCACCCATGCTGCTCTTACAGAGGACACCAGTTCAGTTCCCAGCACACATCTTGTCGCCTGTCACTTCAGATCCAGGGAGTCTGATACCTCCTGGTCTGCAGGTAGTACACGGAAGTGCACAAACTCACAGTCAGACCCAGGCTCATAGTAATTAAAAATAACATTTGGTTAAAAATAATGGCAAGGACAGATGGCTTAGTGGATTAGGTCATGTGTTGCCCTTGCAGAAGACCTAAAGTCTGTAATTCCAGTCCAGGGACGTCAATCCCTTCTGCCCTTGGAGAGCACCAGACAGGCATATGCAGTGTGTGTGTGTGTGTGTGTGTGTGTGTGTAGGCAAAACACTTAAAACATTTAAAAATCTAAAATAATCTTCAGATAAACAAACAGAAGTAACTTTTGGCATTTCTTTGCTACAATACCTGACTGAATTTTAAAGCAACAATCCAAATATTTATTGTCAAAGTAACACAATGTTCGAAATTTTTTTATGTTCATTTACTTTGTGTACATCTATGAGTGTAAGTTTAACCTGGATTACAGTGTTTATCTTTTAAAAAAAAGCTAGTCAAAGGAGCATTGGCCAGAAGCCCTTGGTTCAGAGCGCCACTGAGCTTTGCATTCTTCCCCTCTAAAGCTGCACTGTTGGAGCTTAAGATGAGGTTAAAGCCTATCTATTTGAAAGTTCCTTATAGTTTTAAAACATATGCTTAAGATTTGCTCCAGCTAGCCTATTTGTAGCTATAAATGCAAGAAAAACAAAGCTGATATTCACACAAAGGCTTTAACATGTTCACAGCAGCTAGTCACAAGCTTCCAACAGGAAACAGGTCACCCCCCTTTAGCTGGCGAATGAGTAAGCAGACTCTGATGCACCTGTGTTCCCTCCTCTGCCCAGCCCAGTGGAGGAAATGGGCTAGAGATAACGGCTCGGTGGATAAGAGTGCTTGCTGCTCAGTCGTGAGGCCTGGAGTTCAAATCCCAGCACCCACATTTGGCAGCGTGCACCAGGTTGTAACTCCAGCTTTAGGGGATCTGATGCCCTCTTCTGGTCTCCATGGGGACATTCTCACACATACACATACAGAAATAAAAAAAATTGTGTTGATCTCTAAAGAAGAGGGAAATTACTAATGTATGTAGCAGCTTCAGCTAGCTCTTAGTCACATTGTGCATCTGAAGAAGCCAGGTTTGAAAAGCAATGTGTTGTTTCACTTCACTCATGTGCCATTCTAGAAGAGGCAAGGCTGTGAGCAGAACAGGAGGGGCCAAACTAAAGCCTTGAGAGGACTTAATCACAAAGAAGCAACAGGGTAGGATTGGGGGTGACAGAACTGCCCTGTGTCCTGATTGTGTGACTCAGGAGTATGCACATGCACAAGCCAAAAGTAAGTGAGAGTATGTGTGCGTTTGCATGTGCGTGTGCGTGCGTGTAAGTGTAAGTTGTACTATCTGGGTGGTAGCGATGGTGTTTAGAAACAGTTGCAGTGTGCTGCTAACCAGGCGTCTCTCCTTTGTCTAGCTTATCTACATTGCCTGCTCCTACGCCACCGTGTACCTGATCTACATGAAATTTAAGGCCACCTATGATGGAAATCATGATACCTTCCGAGTGGAGTTTCTGGTGGTTCCTGTGGGAGGCCTCTCATTTCTAGTCAATCATGACTTCTCTCCTCTTGAGGTTGGTTAAGGGATTATTTAGTGGTGACATCTGGGTCCCTACATAAAAAGGCCTGTGACAGAAATGGATTCTTGTTGGTTTGTTTTCCTGTCTTTGTCTTTGCTGTTTGACAGACTCCTGGTATAGTTTACATAGATTGGTAGATTGGAATTAAACCACCCAGCACTTGGGTATCTGCTGAGTTTATTGCTGGATGTTCCTCCAAATTAAGCCTGGTGTGTACATGCCTGTCACCCCAGTACTTGGGAAGTAGAGACAAAAGGATCAGGGGTTCAATGTCACCCTCAGTTATATAGTTTGAGGCCAGTGTGGGCTATATAAGATCTTTTCTTAACAAAGAAAGCAGGGCATGAGAAGAGCGTGTGGACATACAGAGCCAGTGCTCCTTGACTTCCAATGGGGGACGGGGCGTGACCATTTGTTAATAAACTTGTTAGCTGAAAAAACAATTACTATAGCTGGCTTACCAACCCAGCACATTGTGGACGGTTGTTTCCTGTTGATGCAGGTGAGGCACGGGGTGACCGGGCTCTGCAGCATATTGCTGCCCAGCGCCACAGTGTAGCCCACAGCCCCAACAGGTGAACAGTTAAGTGTGCTTTCTATTTAGTGTAAGGCAGAGCCATCTAGAGTGAAAAAGTACAGTCAGTTGGCGGAGAATCAGTAGAAAGCAGGATGGGTTGGGGACCCTGGATCTAGGGTGGGACAAGGCCACTCAGGAACATCTTCCATGTGGATTCCTGGTAGTCAAGATCATGATAGTTCCCAGCTTACCCAGCCCATCAAGCCTCTTGCATGCTGTTGGCCACCCTGTCTTTTTTTTTTTTTTTTTTTTGAATAGTTAAAATGCTTTATTGTATACAGCTGGGATGCAATAAAACATTTTTTTAAATTATTAGTTATATTTTATTAACTGTATCCCATCTGTATACTGCTCCCTCATTCCCTCCCAATCCCACCCTCCCTCCCTCCCTCAGCTGCTCCCTGCCCCTTTCCAAGTCCACTGATAGGGGAGGACATCCTCCCCTTTCGTCTGGCCCTGTTTTATCAGGTATCTTCAGGGCTGGCTGCAAAGCCCTCCTCTGTGGCCTAGCAGGACTGCCCCTCCCTTGGGGGTTGGGGAGGTCAAAGAGCCCGCCATTGAGTGCCTGTCAGAAATAGTCCCTGTTCCCCTTACTATGGGAAACCAATTGGTTACTGAGCTACCACGGGCTTCGTCCGAGCAGAGGTTCTAGGTTATATCCATACATGGTCCTTGGTGGAGTGTCAGTCTCAGAAAAGACCCTGTGCCCAGATATATTTGGTCCTTGTGGAGCTCCTATCCTCTCCACGTCATACTAACTCCCCTTCTTTCATGTGATTCCCTGTACTCTGCCAAAGGTTTGGTTAAGACAGTAGACAGTATCTGCTTTGAAACACTGCTAGGTAGAGTCTTTCAGATGCCTTCTGCGGCACCCTGTCTTGTAGGGGGTGGCTGGTTGCTCCTCCCAGCTGAAGCCATCTGTCTTTTAGATCTTATGGACCTTTTCCATCTACCTGGAGTCCGTGGCCATCCTTCCACAGCTCTTCATGATCAGCAAGACCGGCGAGGCTGAGACCATCACCACCCACTACCTCTTCTTTCTGGGCCTCTACCGGGCTCTGTACCTCGTCAACTGGATCTGGCGTTTCTACTTCGAGGGGTTCTTTGATCTCATTGCTGTGGTGGCCGGTGTCGTCCAGACCATTCTCTATTGCGACTTCTTCTATCTGTACATTACAAAAGGTAGGTCAGTACTCCTGCAGTCTTAGGAGTGGCCTCTGTCAAGGCTTGCTGGCCCAGCTGCCTTCTTGGCACACTGTTAAACCACAAGAGCACTTGGCTTGGCTGTCGCTTTCACGGTTTCAGCAAGTGGTGCATTTTCATTGCAAAAAGTCTGCTCGGGCTGAAGCCGTAGCTCAGTTGGTAGAGGGCTTGCCTAGCATGCTCCACACCCTGGGTCTAAGCCTCAGCACTGCAGAAGACCAGTGCATGGTGATTCTAGCCTAGGAGGTGGAGACAGGAAGGTCAAGGGCATTCTTAGGTACATTTCCACTTGGAGGCCAGCTTGCCTGCATGAGGCTCTTCCTCCAAACAAGATAAACAGAAACCACACAGGGTCGGTCAGGACTAAAATTTCTGACAGGCACCTGAGCGCTTACCACTCAGTTTCAGTAAGGGCCTCAGTAGACAGTTTCAGGTGTCTGCGCCCACAGACATGGGATGGAAACATCGTGTGAGTCTGTGGCCTGCCCCTCCGTTCATGTCAGGAAACAGAACTTACACAGGGTTTTCTAAGCTCACATGTACTTTCCCAGACTCCATATGTCAGTGTTCAGGGTTTGCTGTTCCTGCCGTGAAGATCCAGTGGTTAACTCAACATCCTTATCTAGGTATATTTTTACATCTGTATAAATGTAGGACATACAGATTTTCTAGCTGTCTTATGAAAATTATCTGTGGTCCTTGCTCAGCAAAAAGATACATATCTATGCTGATGGGTGCAGATTCCTGCAGACAACTGAGAGCACAGACCCAGCCTTGGCTCCGTGCCAAGCAGCCCAGTTCCTAATGGTGGGCCTGCTCTTTGTCAGAGCCAATGTCTTAACTTTGGTTTTTTTCTTAAGACAGGGTCTCACTATGTAGCACAGGTTAGCCTAAGACTTGTACTCTTGCTACTAAACCTCCTGAATGCTGGGATATACTGTCGTTTGTGTTTTAATGTCTAATTGCAAGACACTGTTCCATAAACTATCTTGTAGGTATACTAGGGAAGCATCGAAACATGAGCTTTGACTGACACGTTGGCACATATGTGTAATCTCAGTATTCAGGAGGCTGATGCAGAAGGATCTTGAATTTGAGGCTAGCCTGGGTTACATAACAAGACCCTGTCTCAACAAAAAGGCAAAGGGTTGGTGTCATGGCTCAGTGGCTGAGAGGGCACAGTGTAACCCCTGAGTGCAGAGTTCTAGAACCGATGCACAGCCATGCACAGTATTGTGCATCTGGGGTGAAGTGTACTGTGACAAGAGAGAAGCCGGAGACAGGGGAGTTGCCAGCAGCCAGCAGGTCTTGCACAGCAGTAAACCACAAAGGTGGAAGTAGAGGACCAACACCCTAGACTCTCCTGACCTGCACACACAAACTGGGGCAACTCCTCTGCTCCCCACCTCCATCTCCCTCCTTTGTCTCTCCTTTTCACACACACACGAGCAGAAGAGAACAGCTGTGAATTAAGTTGTGCTTTTGCTTACCTTTTTTTCTTCATTTATGGTTTTGTTTTTTTTGTTTTGGGGGGTTTGTTTTTGTTGGGGGCTGTTTTTATTTCTGATTTTTTTGAAATAGTGTTTCTCTGCATATCCCTGGCTGTCCTGGAATTCACTCTGTAAACCAGCTGGCCTCGAACTCAGATCCACTTGCCTCTGCCTCCCGAGTGCTGGGGTTAAGGCGAGCACCACCGCTGCCCAGCCTGCTTTGTGTTTTTCTGTTGTTATTTCCTTGTACTTGGGCGTGTGTATGAGCTAAGGAACGGGGAGGAGACTGACCTTGCCCCCACAGGTGACCTCTTGTTTGCTTTTTTCTGTCAAATCCTAGTACTCAAGGGAAAGAAGCTCAGCCTGCCAGCGTAAGTGCCAAAGACCATCAGCCGCGTCTGCCCTTCAGGGTGCTCGGACAGGGTCTCACACAGCGAAGGCGCAGGATGCTCAGTGTGGAGAAGCAGAGCCGGCTTCTTCTGCGGCAGCCGCTCACTGGTGTCTCTGCAAGGGTGCAGAGGGAAGAGACCAGGAGGCTCTGTCTACTGCATCCTGCCTTATCTTTTTTATTACTATGTACAAAGATTTTTTTACACAAAGAAACTTAACGCTGTGTTAATAAATTCAGTGTGTAGATGAATTGGGGCAGTTCCAAAAGTGACAATTTTGTGCAGAATAAGTACAAACCTTTTTTATTTTTTGAAAATTTGTTGAGATGATCGATTCTTTGTGTCTACAGTGAAATTATACTCCTTGACACGTGGTAGATTATCCAAACATCTGTCAAATTTCCATGCTATTTATTTTCTTTTTCTTTTTTTTTTCTTTTTTTTTGCCAAAAGATGAGTTGTGTTTGTTTGAAATCTGAGACACTGTTCCATTTGATGTTTTTGTCTAAATCAGTCTTCATTGCCCTGAAGATTGTCCCTAGATGTCACAACACTACACTTAAGGTCCAGGAGGATGACTCATAAGTCCTATAGTACCCTTACCAAAACTTCCAGGTTCCCAGTGGAAACAGTTCAGCTGATGTTCACCAAATGCTCACCCTTCTCCCTGGTGAGGCGTGGCCCACAATACCCAGAGGCCCTGAGCCTCTGCCTTCTGAGTGTGGAAAGGGGTGGGGAGTTTTGGACAGAGGACTCTGCTTCTCTGAAGAACGGAACATAAATGGCTACCTGTCACTTCAGTCACAAATCCGAAAGATCACTGCAACCATGTCAGCTTCAAATGTTTTTTTCATAGCGCTTTTGGTGATAAAATGATTGACAATCTTTTTAATTGGCAGCACCAATTATCATTCCTTACATTCTTTTTAGGTTTTTTTTTTTTTCTTTTTTTTAAACTGGGCTCTTGCATGACCTATATTGTGTTAACATCCTAAATAAACATTTTTTTTTTAAACAGAATGAATGGTCTTTTCTATGAATTAGGCTTTGAAGATAATTTTAAGAACACTAGGGTTTTTCACATTTTAACTTTTTATATGATATACTGTAGATATTAGGAGTGTTGAATTCTTGTGTTAAGATGCAGCAAAAGCTCCTTAGGGTTGCACACATAAGAGGCTGGAGAGGTGACTCCCTGCTTAGGCACTTGCTGTCCTTGCAGAGTTCGGTTCCCAGGACCCACATAGTGGCTCACAACTGCCTATTGCTCCTGTTCCAGGGGATCCAGCAACCTTTTCTGGCCTTCCCGGGCACATGCATGTGTGCACCCTCACACAAATAAATGATAGTCTGGACAATTATGGGGACTCTTCATATTGATTGTGACTTCTTATATGATGCACCATAACTATTAGGAGTATCGAATACTTGTAATGTGCTGACTACAAGAACAAACTATTTTTGCTTCCTGCAATTAAAGTGGTTTGTGGAGGAAGGGAGTCGGGAGGGTTGTGTTTTTATTTACTGTGGGGTCTCTACACCGGAGTTGGCAATGCAGCTGTAGGCTTGCCTCAGAAGCCCTTTAGACCTCGCTTCTGTGCCTTGTGTTTTTGCCTTACTCGTCAGCATCCACCCCCCCTCCCCCACACACCCAGCATCCTAGCTTTGGTTTAGATTCTTGAGCCTGCTTTCCTCCTGAAACAGTCCCGAGTGGGGAATGGGTGGGAACTCAAGTCTATTTGTCAAGCTCACACCTAGGTTTCACATGTGAGACACTGGCTGGGATTGGGGACACTGCACAGAACAAGGATCCAAACCCTCAGGTTGCCAGCACCTTCTGTTGTCCTGCTACCCAAGTAGAATAAAGTTGGCAGTGGTGTCACCTGCCACTGGTGGCCGCTACAGTGACACCTTTGCAGAGTCTGGCACCTCTGTCAAGAGTGTGTGACTGCACTGTGGCCTCGAGGCGTGGCTAGATGTGGCATGTTTTTGAAGTGTGGTTTCCTAGTTAATTTCGCTTCCTAAATAAAGGTTACCAGGTAACTAACACTTTCTCTTTGAGGTTTATGGGGATTTTGTTGAGACAGGTTCTCACTGTGTAGACTAGGCTGATTGAACTCAGAGATCTGCCTGCCTCTGTCTTTCAGGTCCTAGGGTTGAAGACAGGTGCTGTCACGCCCAGCACGATATGAAAGGTTTGGGGTTTGTTGTGGCAGTTTTTAATGTAAAATAATGCAGTTTTGGACCCAGTGTAGAGTCTGGCAACTCAAGGCATAGGATTTACTCTTGACTCTGTTCTGCTCGGCTCCATAGAGAAACTCCATCTGCAGGATTTCAGAGGTTTACAAGATCCCCTGGGCCTGCAGATGGGCTCAGTGGCTAAAATTGCGTGCAGCCAAGCCTGCTGAGCTCAGCCTCTGGAAGCGGCCACATGGTGGAGAGTTTCCCTCTGCTTCCCCACGCACGCCTCGCCTCAGTGTGTGCCTGCCCCTCCACTTCCCAGACCCCCTGCGGGTGAAGCTCCTGCCGCAGAGCTTGGTGTTCTGAAGAAACCTGCAGCACTCCTCCGTTTCCCCTTCATTCTGCAGGGACAGCTGCCCCTAAAGCAATCCCGGGCATTGCTATTGACAGCAGCTTCTCTGGCCCAGGTTAATTTTGCTAGAGGTTTCAGAATCCTTGTTAGAAACAGGTGTGTAGCACCTGTGAGATGGCTCAGTGCGCAGAGGCGCTTGCTGAATAAGCCTGGTAGCTTGTTCAATACTTGGAACCCGTGGTAAGGTAGAAGAGAGATCCAATTCCACAAATGGTCCTCAGACCTTCATATACATGCTTTGAATGTATGCCCATAGACAGGTACACCCTATCACAATAATAAAATATTTAAATTCACATGTATAGCTGTGTGGGTATGTGTGGCTCCCTGCCGAGGCCAGAGGCATCAAAGCCTTTTGGAGCTGGAGTTACAGGGGCTTATGAGTCATTTGATGTGGGTGTTGGGAATTGAATTCAGGTCCTCATCAAAAGCAGTAGCACTCTCAATTGCTGGCCTGTCTCTCCATCCCCATATAAATCAAGTTGTGCAAAGGAATAGGTGTGGAGAGACTAAGGGACCTTCAGCTACCATCTCTTACCTTTGAGAAAGGGTAGCAAGGAACACGTGGAGTTTTGTTTTGGTTTTTCGCCCCTAGCGGTCAGCTTTGGAATTTCCGAGTAGCCTGAGCTCTGAACCCTCCCCTTACTCTCCCGTCTGAGCTAACCTTTGTAGTATAGAATCTTGTGAAGGTGTTTCTCCTGTAGAGCCCATCCCAACACTTCCCACCCCCCTTTTTGTTTCTAGACAGGATCTCTTATGAATTCCTAGATGGCCTGGAACTCCCTACGTAGACCAAACTGGCCTGGAATTTCATAGCAACCTTCCTGTCCCTCTGGAGTGCTGGGACTAAAGGTCAGGTTTATAGTTCTCACTTCTTATCTCTGCAATTTAAAAGCTGAGTTGCTTTGCTACTAGTGGTACTGGACTGTCATCCTAGTTGCTCCAGAGGCTGTGGCAGGAAGATCAGACATTTCCAGCTAGCCTGGGAAACCTAGTGAAGTCCTAGCTTTAAAAGTGAAATATGGGGCTGAGAAGACCCAGAGAGTAAGCTGTTGGAAGTAGAAGCACAAGGACCTGGATTTGAATCCCCAGCTCCCACCTAAAAGTTGGGTGTGCACTGAGGGGTAGTGGGAGAGTGTGCTGGAGAGATGGCTCAGTGGTTAAGAACATACTTCTCTTCCAGAGGTCCCAGGTTCAATTCCCAGCACCCATATGGGAGCTCACAACCATCTCTAACTCCAGTCCTAAGAAATCCAACACTTAGCCAGGTGTGGTGGCAAACGCCTGTAATCCCAGCACTCTGGCAAGCAGAGTGGATTGTTGTGAGTTCAAGGCCAGCCTGGTCTACAAAGCAAGTCCAGGACAGCCAAGGCTACACAGAGAAACCCTGTCTCCAAAAACCAAAAAAAGAAAAAGAAAAAAAGTTTAAGGTGGCCAGGTGTGGTGGCTCAGGCCTTTAGTTCCAGCACTCAGGAGGCAGAGGCAAGTGGATCTCTTTCGATGCCACAGAATGAGTTCCAGGACAGCCAGGGCTACATAGAGAAACCCTGTCTCGGAAAATAGATAGATAGGTAGGTAGATAGATAGATGGACGGACAGATGGACAGACAGACAGATAAGGTAGAAAGTGATAGAGACCCAAAGTTGACATCTAGACTGCACCCACACTGTTTAGGCTTGTAGCTCGACAGTGGAGCACTTACCTAGCATAAGCAAGGCCCTGGGTTCTAGCTCTAATATTGGGAGTGGATGAGAAAGGGACAGAGGCATGGACAGGGAGTGCAGGAGGGAGAAAAGCAAGCTGCAGCATGAAGCAGCAATAACCCTTTAAAATGATCACGCACACACACAGGATCACACATACCTGTGTGTGAGGCTGAACTACAACGCTCTAGATCTCTGAGTTTCATCTAAGACATGTAGTTTCATTCCAGGCAAACACCACTGTCAGGGCACTGAATGAGAAGGAAAACCCAAACATGTTTACTCATAAGGTGTGACATTAAGTGTGTCTGCCTCAAGAAAACCAGCGTGCCCTCAGACTAAAGGAGAGTTTTTAATCTCCTTTAAAGCCTGAGAGCTGAGGCTGTCAGGCCTTGAAGGAATGTTTAAGCTAGGTGTGCTGGCACAGGTGGAGCCCAAGGTAGGAGGCTAGCCTGGTCTACATGAGTTCCAGGCCAGCTGGGTTGACATAGTGAGACCCTATCTCAAACAAACAAACAAAACCAACAACTATTTGTGCTAGCAAGACACAAATAAATGTAAACAAACAAAACTCTCCAATAAAAACATAGCTTACAAAAAATAAGTGGAAAGGGAGGGCCTATTAGAATTCCTGAATGGTTACCTTGCCAAAAAAAAAAAAAAAAAAAAAAAAAACACTATACATGTGTGCCAACATAGGAAATCCAACATAGGCAACTGTGGCAAAAATTAAATGCAAAGATAGTGATTTAATCCAAGATACAGATAAGATTTTATTTGAATAAAAAAATCAGGCCATAAGAAGAGAAACGCAGGTAGGGAACCAATTTGCAGAAATGACAGATTAAAGGTCACTTTGAGTGGCTCAGTGCTTGAAGAGTTTGCTGCACAAGCCACAAGGATCTCCACTTGGACTCCCCCAGGACCTACATAAAAGTCTGTGTGGTGGTGTGTCCCTGTGGCTCCCCACTGTGGGGGCAGAGACAGGTGGCCTCTGGGGGCTCAGTGTCCAGCCAATGTAGCCAAGACAGGGAGCTCCCAGCCAGTGAGAGGCCCTGTCAGAAAGTGAGGCAGACAGTGTGTGTATATGCAGCCAATGGCATCTGCCCGTATACACACTCAGGGAGTGAGCAGGCATGCATGGGTGTGTGTGTGCACATATGTATTATAAGAAGATGTGATGAGTTGCCAAGAAAGTCTGAAAAAATAAACAACGACTTCCTGTAAATTTGCAAATAAGTATTAGGGCCAGAGGCTAACCTAAACAAAGGAGCAGGAAGGGGATCAAAGAGCTCACCTTTCCCACAGGTCCTTGATGAAACAAGCCACTGCTTTGTTGTTAAATCTTCATCACAGGTCTTAAGTGCCAGGAACCTTCTCTATGAAATGGTTCATTATCATAAAAAGAAAAAAACCCAGGAGTTGGCCGCACACACCTTTAATCCCAGCACTTGGGAGGCAGAGGCAGGCAGATCTTTGTTTGAGGCCAGCCCAGTGTACACAGCAAGTCCAGGATTGTCAGGGCTATACAGAGAAACCTCATCTCAAAAACAGAAGCAGATGGACAGAGCCCACCCTACCGTTGTTGTCCTTGATAATCAGGTGACATATGTTTGTTTTTTTGTCTATCAGCAAGAGGGCTTTAAGCACTGCTTTCCCCTCTGACCCCTTCTTTGTATAACATGTCAGGAACTCATCTGGGCAAACTCCAGCGGCAAGAACAGCATGAGGAAATAATGTTTGCTCTTGAAATTTGCTGAACTGAAAAGCATCTTGACTGTGCTGGATTTCAAGAGAAGCAGATGAGATAAGCCTGGGTTACAAAACGTGGGCCCAGAGGGAAGTGTCACCAGTGTATGAACTCAGCTCCTGGCAAGCCTAGTGGTGAGGAGTACTATTCTCAGGAAAAGCCTTCTCAAGGGAGCGAAGGAATCAGAACAAAAATGCTAGCAAATACTTCCTAGGAATGTGTTACTTGTCAAGGCCAGGTTTTCTGAAATATGCTATCATCTTCCCCCCAGCCCCAGGAACATCCACCAATGCCTACAGAAAGTACTCCTACGTTTGTTTCTCAAAAGAATGGACTTTGTTTTCAGATTTCTGAGTCTCAAGTAGCCCAGGCTAGCCTCGAATTTACCAGGTAGCTGAGAATAGCCCTGCATTTCTGAGCCTCTTGTCTTCACTTCCAAATGACTGGGATGAGGGGAAAGTCACACCACATTTGGTTTACACGGTAGCTGGTGCTGGAAACCAAGACTTTGTGCATGCTGGGTAAGCTCTCTGCCAGCTGAGAGCAACACCCCTAGCCACAAGGACATTTTCACAACTCCTCCATCTTCTCAATTAGTTTGAAGTCCAGATCTTAAAATTAACCCCCCTTGCTTCACACCATCTCTTAATTCATCAGCCCATCTTACAGCAGTCAGACTTGGGCCAGAGAGTGATTAGGCACAATAAGGAGCCTGGAAAAGGAACCCCGAGTTGTGCTGTCAAATAAGAGGGTCACAGAAGGCTTCTTTGAAATAATGACACTACCTCTGAGACCTGAATGAACAGACAGAAGTATCTGTGGGCAGTGGGAGACGTATCCAGTGGTAAAGTGCCGGCCTAGCAAACAGAGGTTAAATTTAATCCCCAGAACCAAAAATTTAAAAAGGGATGTGGGAGTGGGCCGGAGAAACAGAAGAAATGCCTGTAAAAGTACCATCTTCATTAGAGGAAACAGAAAACGTTAAAATGTGGGGTGAAGGTCTACAGAGATGGCTCAGAGTTAAAGCACTTAGCTGTACTAGTGTGAGGACTAAAGTTCAGATGCCCAGAAACTCACACAAGTGCGGTGGGGCGTGGTGGCACCTGTAATCACAGCCTGTGAAGGGGAGAGAAGATCCCCATCTGCAGCTAGCCAGCAAGGCCAGACACATCAGCAAGTTCTGTGTTCGACTGAGACAACCTGCCTCCGTGAATAAAGTGGAAGAGTCATTGGGTAGGATTCTAGCTGTCGACCCCAGCCCTCCGCATGCCTGAGCACATGAGCACGCGCATCTACACACGTGCAAAAACATTCACGCGCACTCCACCAACACACAAAAATTGGGGAACTAAAATGAACCTAATGTGGGAGATAGAAGGTAGAAGACGTGGAAACACGGACGCGAATTGCAAGCTTTTGATATAAGACTGCAAGAAAGGTGTCTGAGAAGAGCCGACACACACTTTACGCTCAAGACAGCCTTGCAAGTCTTAAACATAATTTGGACCAGGTCTGACCGAGGTCACCCTGGAGTCCGTGGAGAAGAATGGGAACGAGTAGAAGTGAGACCAGCTAGGGGAAAGGGATGCAGATGGCTAGAAGAGAGGGGGGAGGGAAGTGGAGGTGCTAAAAGAAGTCAAATCTTATCTCGCCGACTGCTGGGTGGAGTTTTAGGCTTGGACTCGGCAAGTCTTGAGTCCCAGGTGACAGCAAAGCCGACCCAAGCATACGTCCTAGCTCCGCTACTAGTAGGCGCGGCTCTCTGGGAGAGCACCCTCCCCAAGTCTTTTGAGTCCTCAGCTACTAAACAGAATGACCACTCTGGACCGGCCTTCACACTTCTGACCCGCAGGCAACGGCCGGCAGCTGACTTCCGGGTCGGCGGATCCGGATGGAGCCAATGCGCGTGCTCGGGACCCGGGCCGGAGGGCGCATGCGTGAGCCTTTGACTTAGGCGTGCGCCTGCGCGCCGCCGGGGTCCAGTCAGCCCGCGGATGCTGGAGGGCGCGCGCTGTTCGGGCCGGCGCGCTGGGAGGTGCAGCCATGCCGGGGATGGTGCTGTTCGGCCGGCGCTGGTCCCTGGCCAGCGACGACCTGGTGTTCCCCGGCTTTTTCGAGCTGTTCCTGCGTGTGCTGTGGTGAGTGAGGCCGCCGTGCGGGCGAGGAGGGCGCGCTGTCGCTGAGGAAGGCGACCGGAGTCGCGCCTCCTCGGAGCCCACCGGGCAGCCGCGCCCTCCGAGCGGGGTCTGCCAGCGCCGAGGACGTGGGTGCAGTCGCGCTGTGCACTTGACAGGTGTCCCGGAGCTGCAGCGCTGCAGGGCGCGAACGCGGGGGTGCGGCGCCCCGTCCTGGCAGCGAGAGCGGGAGGGAAGCGTGAGCATCCGAAAGCGTCGCCTCCAGGTCCCTCCCTAGAGCCCGGCTCCAGAACTTTGTGCATCGCTCCCTCCCGTCCTTTTGCTGCGAGGGTAACCTGTCTCTGCAAAACAGAAATGTGGGAAATTGCAGTTACGGAGCAATTCGCAGAAACTAGTGTTAACAGGCTGGTTTTGCAGACGGAGTTCTGCTCGGTGGGGAACGCCGCTGGGGCGTGCAGTCAGCTCCCCTGACGTGCCTGGCAACGAGGAAGAGCGTTCTTAGGGCGAGCATTCTCAAGAGGGAAAGGAATGGGAACACAAAAGCTCTTTCTAGAAACTTTCTTCTTCTCGGGGCGGGTTTTTCCTCATCGTTTTACCATTGTCTCCTGACACAGAGCCGCGGTGTTTACAAGAGTGACAGAAAAAGTTATCTAGGGACTGAGGGTGTAACTCATTTTAATAGTGCTCACCCAGCATGCAGGAGGCCTGTGGTGAGAATTCTGGAATTTCGGGTTCTTTTAAAAACACTGATAAGAATGTGCTTTCGTTTTTAACCCCGAGTGTGGGGGTATTGGGCTGCCTCGGACTGTGCAGGAACAGACTATGATTTGCCTCATGCTCTAGCAGAAGTGTATTTTTGCCAGCAGCAGATAATTCTGCGATTGTGTGACATTAGGGATTCCGGGAGCATTTCAGAGGGTACATAAATGCCAGGGCACCATGAGGCTTGGTTGTGGTTAGCAGCTGGGGGGATCAAAGAAGGAGAAACAAAAGGAAACAATCATAATTCCTCTCTCCTCTCTATCTTTGTTTCTCTCCTATCTGGTGTTAGCGGGTGAAACTGTGGGAATAAAGGGTGGGAAAAAGAAGAGCCCACAAAGTAGCAAAAACCAGGTACTGAAGTGAGGTCCTTGCCTGGATAGTCAGCACCACAAAAAAAAAAAAAAAAAAAAAAAGAAAAAGTGATGTGGCACACTCCTGTAATCCCAGGACTAGGCAGTGGCAGCAAGACCAGCAGTTCACTCATGGGTAAAAAGTGAGTTGGGGGCCACCTGGGCTGCACAAGACCCTATCTCAAAAAGGAGGGGCAGGAGTTATCGAGACCAGTCCTGACTCATTTTTCCCTTCTAGTGCTTGAGCCCAGGGCTTCATGAATGCTAGGCAAGTGCTTTACAACGGAGCTAAATCCTCATCACCTCAAATTACACCTCTTAGGGCTTTGGCTGTGGAATTTTAATCCGTAATAGGACAATCTTGAGCAACAAGATAGCTCAGTAGATAAGGTTACTTGCTGCCAAGCCCAGTGTCCTAAGTGCTATCTATCTTCAGGGCCCACATGGTGAAGAGAAAACTGGCTCCTTCAAGTTGCCCTCTGACTTCCTGCTACAGGCATGCCATGGCACACTCCTCCCCAAACAAATAAATAAATAAATGTAATTAAAAAGAAAAAAGAAAGAAAGAAAAGGGCATTCTTGCTAAGCAGTGCTGTCTTCTGCTGAAGCACCTCTAGGGAGTTATAGTCATTGATACCTGAGGAGGTCCCTGCTGTCTGTCATTGTTCACTGCTGAATTATAAAATGTAGTTAGTCAGGAGGCCTCAGGACTTCTCCTTTTGAGCTTATCAGCGCCTACGCAACCTTATTTTCATAATTTCCTGCTTGCTTGATTTTGGATTACGTTAGCTATTGTTAATTGAATATTGTTTGACTACACACATACAAATCCTCCTGCAAATAATTCAGCAAACGTACTTTGCCACATGATTCTAAGTCATGATGGATATTTTCCTGAAGGGTCCTATCGTGCCTACCCTCGACATGATCCTTGCTTGCCTCAAACTTCACTACTCGCTGTGGGATGACCTTGAACTTCTCATCCTCCTTGCCTCTGCCTCCCCAGTACTGGGATTACAGCTGTGTACACTTAGTTTATGGAGCACTGGGGATTGAACATAAGGGCTCCTGCATACCGGGTGAGCATTCTACTAACCCAGCTTTATCTCCAGCCTGTTTGCTTTTGAAGTGGGGGCTCCTTGTGCAGCTTAGGGTGGCCTCTAATACACAGTCCTCCTGCCTCTGCCTCTCAGGTGCTGGGATCACAGGCAGGCAATGCTTTGCCAGGTACATGGCTTACAACACGTACAGAATGAAAACAGAAGGCCACATGTGTGCTAACAGTCTGGCTCTGGGTAGACTTTTTTATTGATGAAAATTGTATTCCACGTTGAACCTTAACCTTGTTCTAGAGAATATTAACTTACCTCATGTCTTCATATCATGTTTTGTAAAGCCACTTTCTTCCTGATCCACAGGTGGATTGCCAGTCTGACCTTGTATCTCATGCATAGAAGGAAGCTGGACTGTCCCGGCGGAGTCTTGCTCAGCACTTACTTGATCGTTCTCCTTGTCCTTCTGGCAGTTATTATATGCACTGTGCTGGCCATCGTGTGTGTCAGTATGAGAGGTAAAGAGCCACATTCTGTGTGTGAAACCTGGTTTTTATTTTAACAGCCATACAGTTCACCCACATAGAGTGTATTTAGTGGTTTTTTTGTTTTTGTTTTTCTAAAATGTGTGTGTGCGTGTGTGCCAGCTGTGGTCAGAAGAGGGCATTGGTTGGGATCACCTGGACCTGGGCTTACAGATGATTATGAACCACTCTACACAGGTGGTAGGAGCCAAACTCAAGTCCTCTGCAAGAGCAGTAGGTGCTCTTTACCACTGAGCCGTCTCCCCAGCCCCTCACAAGTTTCTTACTGTTTCCACGGCTGAACAAGTATCACTACTGCTGATGGCAGAGCATTTCCTTGCATATGTGTGTGTGATCCATGTTCATGTTTGTGTGGGTGTCTGCACAAGCGTTTATGAAAAGCCAGAGATTGATATCATTGGCTGGCTGCCCTCCTGGATCACTCTCCACTGTATTTTTTGAGGGAAGGTGTTGTCAAAATTCCTTCCCTAGAGCAATATTTATCCCTCCCACGACAAACCGAGGCATGATTTTGCTTTTCTTCTGGACGGAGCTGTCTGCATGCCTATCCGGGATGAGCAGATGCACAGAGGCCCATCCTGGAGAAGCTCTGATGTCTGTCCTACCCCTGCACATCCAGTGTTAGTTGGCATACAGGTCCTTCTGATTCAGCTTGAATTGGATTTTCTGTTACTTATGACTGGAGCTGCTCTCATTGGAACCAAAAACAGTATTTCATGAAAATGTATTGACTTGAAGATGACAGTGCAGCCTGTGATCCCAGCTTCTCAGGGGACTGAGGTAGAAGGACCACAAGTTCAAAACTTACCTGTGTCATTGGACCACTGATCCTGCCTGCAAAACAGGAATGGGGACAGTGAGATGGCTCAGCAGATAAAGGCCCTTACTGCCAAGCCTGAGGGCATTAAGTTCCATCTCTGGTTCCACAGCATAAGAGAAAAAACTGACTACCAGAAGTTAGGTGTCTTGTGACCTCCATATGTGTGTTATGACACATGTGCACACAAAAAGACTGGCTCTCTTTCTCTTTCTCTTTCTCTTTCTCTTTCTCTCTCTCTCTTTCTCTCTGAAGGAGCTTACTGCTCTCACAGGAGAGTTTCTAGCACCTATATCAGGTGGCTCATAACCACCCATAACCCTAATTCGTGGGGCCCCACTGCCATCTCTTTACTTCCACTGGCAATGAATGCACACAGTGTACCCAGAGGAGGCACAAGCACAAGAATAAAAATGAAACTTAAGAAAGGCTTAGCTAGGTGGAAGTGGCCCACATATTTTAATACCAGCACTCGGGAAGCCCTGGAACCCATGTAGCGGAAGCAGAGAGCCCGCTTCTACAGCGTGTCCTCTGACATCCACAAATGTCTACCACACACATAAAGAAATGTTTGAAGAAAATACTTGAAAGAGTTTTACATGTTATGCGGTGGCTCACACTAAACCTAGTGCTCAGGGAGGTAAAGGCAGGTGAATCTCTTGAGTTTGAGGTCACCCTGGTCTAAATAGCAAGTTCCAGATCAGACCAGCCAGGGCTACATTCCCTGTCTCTCTCTCTGTATATGTATGAATGTATGTATGCATGTATGTATATACACATATATGTACATACATACGCACATACAATTTTTAAAAGATTTAAAAGACAAGTGTGTGGGGCGGGGTTGTAGCACATGAGAAAAAGGCATTTTTCTCGGTATATACATACATAGCCTTTTTTGTTGTTGTCTTCTTTTTGGCATCAGTAGGGATTGAACCCTACTAACGCATGTGAAGCAGATTTCCTCCAACAGAGCCAGAGCCCCAAGTCTTTTCTGTCTGAGATGGAGTCTTGCACTTGCACCTTGGAATACTGTGGGCATTTCTCTTGTTTTTGTCTCCTAAGTGCAGGGATTATAGGCATGCACCACCAGACTCAGCATGGGGCTTCAGGAAGACACAAGGGAAGAACCCTGGATTAGTAGAAAAACAGGCAAAGAACCTAAAGAGTAAAAGAAGAATTTTTTTATTTGTAAAATTTTCAGCCTCAACCATACAAAAAGATATTGAAATGAGCATATCATTACATTATGAAGTGGGCACGAGTGAGCAGCTTGACCTTTTGGTGGTAATGTAATTAGCCAAACCTTTGGGGAGGCCGGTGAGACAATCCCGATATATTAATCAGCTTTTACCTGTATATTTGCATGTACACACGGAAGTGCTTGTAATCTTTCTTGGAGTGTGGTTTGTGGACGGACAAGCAAGATGATTCTTTTTCATAGTCAAAGATATATATGGTGTAGTTGGGAACAGTTTTGCTTTTGTTGTGGTGTTTTCTTTGCTTTTTTAGGGTATTACTGTGTAGCCCAGGATAATTTTTTCCCCCTGATTCAGCTTCCCAAGCTAGGACTAGGATCATAGGTTTGCACCTCTGCATTCATCTCTGTGTTGATTTAAGAACTCCCATGCAACCCTACTGTTGCTACTGTATGGGGGAGGGGGACTGGCAGTGGTCTGCATTCAAGCCCACTGTGTTTTCATAGAACCCTATTTGAGGCCTGCTGTCCACCTTATCTGGATAGGGCCCTTTATATCTCGGTTTGTGTCTTAAGAGTTACAGTTCAACTTCTATGTCAGAGAAGATGGCTGCAGTGGCTAAGGTGCCTGCCATTCATACATCTGTGGCTTAGACCTTCTCTTAGCTCTTATGCATGCCCCACTTGATGAGGGACCTTAGGTCAGTTTAGGTAGTCTTTCTTGAGAACAGCCCAATGCAGCTCTCTGAAGGTTAGGGTCATCAAATTAGGATAGAGAGGAAAAGTAAATATGGAACAGTGTTCTAGCCAGGCATGGTGGTGCACTCCAGAGGCAGATGCAGGCATATCTCTGTGATTTCAAACTCAGCCTGGTCAATGTAGTAAAACCTTATCTAAAAATTGTGTTCTCCTAAGACCTGAACCAGATGAGACCATCAACATTCTGTCACAGGGTGGGAAGGGATTCATGTGGCCCCCACCTCTAGCTCAGGGACCACTGGCAGTTCATGGTTGCTAGGGGCTGGGGGAGCCATTTTTCTTCAGTGATGTAGCCACTGGTCAATTGCCCATGTTCCTGGGAATAACTCCCCACCCGTACTCAGGCAGTCACTCTGAATCACAACTCAGTGATTCAAACAAACCAAAAACAAAACAAAACCCCACAAAAGATAGGAGGGTACTTCTCAGGAAGAAGGCTCCAGAGGGAGTGGGAGGACCGAGGAAGGGCATGACCAAAATCTGCCATGTACACTTAGGAAATTATCAAAGAATTTAAAATAATGTTTTTCTGAGTAGATGCAGCTCTTTTCAATATCTCATTTATTCTCTACAGACACACCCCATCTGTTTGTTTCTCTGTTGTTTGGTAAATGTTGTGTCAGAGCTTTTGTGTGGAGAGCCCCAATCACAGATGCTGCTGGCCATGTTAGAATACGTCCATAGCTAGAATCCTACCAGTGCAATGGAGGTCCAGTTCCTGGTTTGCTAGGGTCACATCCACCACTGTTACCTAGTAAGAGGCTCCCTTTGTTCCTCAGAGTACCGGACCGCCAGCCAGATGGTTCCACAGGTAGAGGCAGTGCTTGCCAAGCCTGACCTGAATTTGACCCCACATGGTAGAAGGAGGAAAAAGCTCCTGCACGTGTACTCCAACTTCTTCTTTTGTGCCATGGCACACATGTGCTCATACACAGTAAATAAATGTAAATAAAAATTTTAAAATCAATTACCATATAAATGCCAAGCTTGATAGTGCCTAATTTTTTTTACATGTTTTTGTTTGTTTTAGGTAGGGTCTCTGTGTATCCCCAGGTATATATGAAACTTGCCATGTAGTCCAGGCTGTCCTTGGATTTACAGGGGTCTGCCCACCCCTGAACTGTGTGCCATAATTATTTAATTTTAAATTATGAGGATGTCTGTGTGGGAATACCATAACTGTGGGAGTGCCTGTAGAGTCTAGGTAGACAGGGTATTGGACCCCCTGGGGTTAGAGTCCAGTGCAGTTGTGAGTACTGGGAACCAGAGTCAGGTTCTCTGGAAGAGCATTGAGTGCGCTCCGCCCTGACTAACATTTCAAATCAGTGCTTATGCTTCAGTCATGAGCCTGTGATCTCAGTTCTGAAAGGGCAGAGGCAGGCAGGTACTGGAGTTCACTGGCCAACCAGCCTACTTAAGTCAATAAGTGAAAGACCCTGTCTCAAAAATGCAAGGCCTGGGGAGTGGCCCAGAGGTTAAGACTTTATGCTCGCTTGAGGAGGATCCCAGTTCAATTCCCAGCTCCTACATGGAATAGCTCACAGCTGCCTACAGATCATAGGGATCCAAGCCTCTGGTTTTCCCCCATGGATTCCTGTACTCACACGCCTCAGCTCCCACACAAACACATAATTAAAAATAAAATAAAACCTTTTAAAAGTAAGGTGAAGAGTGATAGTAAAAAGCATCCATCATTCCCCTTTGGTTTCTATGGGAAATAGTAGGGACATACACACACCACACATACACAAACACACAAGTATCAAGCTCTGAGCCTCAGATTTTTTGTTTGTAAAATGAGATGGCCACACACCCACAGTTGGTGAGGATGAGAGAATAATGGGTATTAAAGTATTTACTAGCACGGTTCAATAAGGTGTCCAGCAGAGGGGAAGTTTATTTTCCTGGCTGTCAGAATCTCGTGATGATTTCCCTTTCTGCCTGGGGCAGTCCAATTGCATACCTGTTGCCCTAGTATAATTACACCCACAGTGGCACTTGTGGTTCTCAGAAGTAGTCCAGTTTGGCCAGTGGTTATGTGGGCCTCCTCATTAGAGCCCAGAAATAGCTTTCACTCTGAGTGAGTCTCAGAAGTGAACCTGAAGTTTCTGTAGTGCTTTCCACCCTTTGCTTTGTCACTTTTTCTTTCTTTCCTTTTCTTTTTTTTTAAGACAGGGTTTCTCAGTTTAGCCCTGGCTGTAGACTAGGCTGTCCTTGAACTCAGAGATCTGCCTGCCTCTGGCTTCTGAGTGCTGGGATCAAAGGTGTGCATCACTACTACCCAGCATGGAGGACAGGGTATTTTGTCTTGAGCTTCTGGTCCTCTTGCCTCTACCTCTTGGGTGCTGAGGTTACTGGCTTATGCTGTATTGCAGGTTCATGTTTACTAGGCAAGCACTCTAGAACTGAGCCACACAGTCAGTCCCACCGTGAGGCTTTACTGTTTGTTTCTTTGTTTGGTCTTGTTTTTCAAGACAGGGTTTCTCTGTGTAACCCTGTCCTGGAACTCTCTCTATAGACCAAACTGGCCTTGAACTCACAGTGCTTCCCAAGCACTGGGATTAAAGGCATGTGCCACAACCATCTGGCTGAGGATTTAAATTTCTAAGAATATATTCATTTACTTTTATGCATATACGTGTGTCTGAATGGAGGCAAATGCACCATGTGCATGCAGGAGCCCTCAGGAGCATCAGATTCCCCTAAACTGGAGTTGCAGACAATTGTGAGCTGAGAACCAAAGCCAGGTCTTGTGCCAACACAGGAGTTCTGGGATGAAAGGCATGTAACCACACCGCTGGCTTTGTCACTTGCTTTCTAATTTGGGCACGGGTCTCCAAGTAGAAGTCAAAGTAGTGGATACCGCAGAACACAGACATGTTCAGTGGCTATGTTCTTTTTTAAGATTTGTTTTATTTTTAAATGTAGTGTGTATGTGAATGCAGGTGCCCATGGAGGCCAGAGGGTCAGATCCCCCGAAGCTGGGTTTATTTATATGCAGTTGTGAGCACGCCAATACAGGTGTTGGTGTGGGTGTTGAAAGCCAGTTTTGGGTTCTTTGCAAGAGCAGTACACGCTCTTAACTGCTGCTGAGCAGTCTTTCTAACTCCTGTAGTGCCTGTGCGAGTGCGAGTGCGTGCGCACAGGTGTATAAGGGGTGTATGGAGGGCAGAGGTCAAGGTCAAGTTTTGGGTTTTTGGTTTTGTTTTGTTGGTTTTTTTTCAAGACAGGGTTTCTCTGTGAAGCCTTGGCTGTCCTGGACTCATTTTGTGGCCTTGAACTCACAGAGATTCCCCCCTGCCTCTGCCTCCGAGGGTGCTGGGATTGCAAGCATGCACCATCATGCCTGGCTTCCACCTTATCTTTTGAGACTGGGTCTCAGTGAGCCTACAGCTCATAAATTCAGCCAGGCTGGTTGGCCAGTTAGCTCCAGGAATCTACCCGTCTCTACTCCTATCAGCCCTCCAGCTGCAGACACACAGCACCTCTCTCTCAGCTTTCATGTGGATGCTAGAGATCTGAACCCAGGTCCCCATACTTTTATAACAGGCACTTTATCAGCTGAGCCATCTCTCCATGCCCCTGCTAGTTGGACGGCAGTTCTGCATCTTGGGAGGCTCGTGAACAGTTGGTTCTTTTCTGTGTTTCAGGAACCATTTGTAACCCTGGACCGCGGAAGTCTATGCCTAAGCTGCTTTACATCCGCCTGGCACTCTTCATACCAGAGATGGTCTGGGCTTCTCTGGGGGCCGCCTGGGTGGTAAAAGGAATCCAATGTGACAAGACAGTTGTGATTGGTATCATCGTCACCGTCATTGTCAGGTGAGGTGCTCCTCCTACTCCTAGCTTCTCCTTGGGTGCATTTCTGGGTGGTACAGCACCCTTTTGTCCTAAACTTTCTGACATAGGGTGAGGCCTTTCGTGGAGACTTAGAGATGTTTTTTTACCTTCTTCCCTGTCCTCACAGGGAAGAGGGGCTGCAAAGATGGCTCAGCACTTAAGAGCATTCATCATACTGTGAGGACTGGAGTTCAGTTTCCAGTACCCACATGAAAAACTGGGCCTCTGTGCTCCAAGGACAGTGGTGGCCTTACTGCCTTTCAGCCTAGCCCAGAAAACATGAGCCCCACATTCAGACAGAGAGACCCTGCCTCAGAGGAATAAGCAGAAATTGATTATGGAGAACACCTTCTCTCATGTACTCATATACCCAACAGCAACTCGTGCACACATTAAATGGATGAATAGATTGATTAGTTCTTTAACAACAAAAATGAGGGGCTAGAGAGATGACCCGGTGGTTAAGAGCACGTGCTGCTCTTGTTGAGAACCTGAGTTTGCTTTCCAGCACACATCAGGAGGCTACAGCTAACTAATTCCAGCTCCGGGGATCTGGTGCCCTCTTCCGGCTTCAAGAACACCTGCACTCATGCACACAGACACACAGACACACACGCACACATAATACAAAAATAAAATAAATCTTACAAAAAAAAAAAAAAAGGCGCAAAACCAGTGGCCATAGGAAGGGTTAGAGGTAAGAAGAGAACCAGTACCAGGAATTGAGATGGTGTATAATCATCTTAACAAGGTTCATGGTGCATTTTTATCTTGTGTAAAGATCTTTACTTTTTTAAACATCCATTTACTTACCAGTGTGGGGAGGTGTGCATATATGCTATGGCACATGTGGAAGTCAGAGGACAACTTGTGGGAGTCAGTTCTCTCTTTCATCTGTGTCGGTCCCAGGTATTGAACTTGGGTTATCAGGCTTGAGCAGTAGATTCCCTCACCTGCTGATCATCTCACCAGTAGTCTAGTTTTGTCCCTCTGCATCATGAGTAAGGAAACGGAGGCTGGCATTGGAGCTGCATCCCTGAGGCAGAGACAGGGACAGCAGAGTCTGCATCTTAGCAGCAGGATTATAGCAGAGCACGCCCAGGGCTTTGCTTGCCGTGGGCAGTGTAGAAATAGTTACAGCTGAATATGTGGTACCGTGGTTGAAGCCTGCAGGAGAATGTGAGGACCTCAGTTAGGATCCCCACACTTCGGCTGCTGATGTAGAATGCTTAGCCAAATCACTGGGCTCTATGCTCAGTAAGAACCCTGTTGTAGTAAGGTGGAGAGCGATCAAGGAACACCCCTTATGTTGACCTCTGGCCTCTACACACACCTGCACTCATCCGCATGAACACATACATACACCACACACAAACAGAAATAGTTAAGTGGGGGCATCTATCAGAGTGTTTCCTAATGGGGACATTCTTTTTGTTTTACTATGAGAACCCCAGAGTGTTGAGGATCAGCTAGGTCATAGCCAGGGGGTCTGAGAACTACCTCCAGTGACATCTGTGTCGAGGCTACAACGCTGCCCACCACGCAACTCCTTGTTTCCTTTCTGGGCTTTAATCTCTGGTCTTTGTGGGACTTGGATTAGCTCTGGATTCGTGAGGGAACTTTTTTTCCCTTTTTTATATTTATTTATGTAAGTGCGTGTGTATATTCATGATGTGGCACATGTTGGAGGTCCGAGGATAACTTTCAGGGGTTGCTCTTCTCCTTTCATCATGTGGGCCCCAGAAGTCAAATTCAGGTCCTCAGGCTTGGCTGAAAGTACCTTTACCTCCTGAGCCATCTCACTGACCCTCACAGGGAACCTTCTAGAAGAAAATTGCTTGTCACAGACAGACCCCTTTCCTTCCGCAGTGCAGAAACAGAGCTTAGTCTGTGTGTTTGGAGTGGGCTCGGGCCACCTGCCCTGCTCAGTGGTCAAACCTTCCCCATGCTTTACTTTTCGCAGTTGGATTGTCATTGCTACAACCATGGTCACCATCATCCTTGTCTTTGACCCGCTGGGTGGAAAAATGAGGCCTGAACACCTGGATAGCTCCAACCAGTTACTGACCGGCCTGAAGACAGCTGCGAAGAGTGTGTGGGAGACCAGAGTGCAGTTCTGCTGCTGCTGCGTGGGGCAAGACGACAACACCCGAGTCGCCTTCTCCAGCACAGCCGAGCTCTTCTCCACCTACTTCTCTGTAAGCGGAAGGGCCTGCCGTGGGCTTTTTCTCCTGTTACTGCGGGGGAAGATGAGCACTTTGTACTGAGCCATGAGAGCCACCCTAAAATGGCTCCGAGGACCTGGACCCCTGGGCTTGGGGTTCCCGAGTATGCTACCCGGGGGACGTGGCAGGCAGCAGCAAGGAGGGCTGAAAGTACACTGCCGAAGGAGGGTGGGGAGTGGCGTGGCAGGCCACAGTTAACTGCAAGGCTGGCCAGGCCTTTTCTGCCCCTGGTTTGTTTTGCTTGACTGAGACAGGGTCTCCTGTAACCCAGGCTGGCCTGATACTGACTGTGTAGCCAAAGATGACCTTGAACTTCTGACACAGCTTCACCTACCTCCTCAGTGCTGGGATTACAGACGTGCATCACCATGTCCTGTTTCTTTGGTGTCAAGGACGCAACCCAAGGCTTCCTGTGTCTAGGCATGTGCTGTCCTTGCTGATCCCCAGCACAGCCCTCAGCCCCTTTCTTGGTGGCTAGGTGTGTCCTTTCTTTGATACCGGTCCACCACGGTCCAGCTCCGCACTGTTTTTAAGGAACTAAATAGCATTAGGAAAGAATCTGCCAGTTGTCTTTTTATATCTCCTGTGTCCAGCGCAGTCAGCAGATAGGCAATGTCCAGCATTCCAGGGCTGGCAAAATGTCTCAGCAGGTCCTGGCGCTTGATGACCTGAGTTCCCTCATAAGTGGAAGGCGAGAACTGACTCCTGCAAGTTGTCCTCTGCCCTCTGTCCATGTACATAAACACAAAAAATGTAAAACATAATTTAAAGAAATATTTCTTGCTGCTTACCCTGACTAGTGGCTGAGGTGCAAAGGGAGCCATTGTTTAGGATGAGCTTCCCAAGGACTTGGACATGCTCGGTTTTCTCTCTCTTCTCTATGTGTCTCTGTGTAACGGATGTGTAGCAACTACTATTATTTTTGGTACAGAAACCAAGTAAAAGAGAAGATTCCTTTCCACACCCTGTACACCTTCCTCTCTCTCTGTCTGTCTCGCTTCTCTGTAGTGTCTGACTTTGAACTGTTGGGAGCTAGCAGCGTGTGTGGCAGCAGACTGCACACCAGTGGCCTTTGTGGGGATCTAAGAAGTGTGCCTGTAAATACTTTTTTTCCTTTTTGACTTGTTTTAATTTTTATCACTTATTTTTGGTTTTTTGAAACAGGGTTTCTCTGGGAAGTCCTGGCTGACCTAGAATTCTCTCTGTAAGCCAGGCTGGCCTGACTCTGCCTCCTGAGTGCTGGAATTAAAGGTGTGCACCACCACTGCTGGGCTTAAACTTGTTTTTATTTTTATTAGTTGCATATGGGTGAGTGTATGCCTCATGTACACAGGTACCCAAGGAGGCCAGATAAGGGTGTCAGCTCCCCTGCAGCTGGAGTTACAGGGAGTTGTGAGACTACCTGATTGGGTGCTGGGAACTGAACTCCAGTCCTCTGCAAGAGCAACAAGCATTCTTAGCCATGGAGCCAACTTTCCAGCTCTCTTCCTAAATCTTACAACCCAATCTCAGGATATCTAGAGGGAGAGGTGGTATTTAGTTACTACCATTTTTACCTTTGGGGGACAGGGTCTCATTAGCTGAGAATGACCTGAACCCCTGGTCCTCCTGCCTCTGTATCCTGCATGTAAGAGATGACAGGTGTGCTCCATGGAGACAGGTGTCATGCCGGGCTGGAGCTGGAACCCAAGGGTTCGTGCATCATAGACACTCTCTGTCCATCAGAGGCCCAGTGGACCAGTCAGGTTCTTCCCGTGGGCTAGAAGTGCCTGCTTCTGGTAGGGAATTCTGTTCAGTTGCTTGTTTTTAACTGTTTGTGTGGGGAGGTCTGTGGCATTTGTGGAAGTCAAAGGACAGCCAGCAGGAGTTGGCTCCCTCCCTCTATCAAGTGTGTTCTGGGGATCACATTCATTTTGTCAGGCTTGCATGTGACTGCCTTTAACTGAGCCGTTCATCCTGTGGCCTGCTGCCTCAACCTTCCTTTTTTGACAAAAGGACTCATTGTATAGCTCAGGCTGGCCCTGAACTTGCCATTCTCACGCCTTTGGGTCCTGCAGTTCCGACATGTTCCACCAGGCCCAACTGGTAGAGGATTTCTGACTTGCATGATTTTCCATACAAGAAGCCTCACTAGTGTTTTACTGGTTTCTGGTTTCTTTCAAGGCACAGCATACCCAGAAATCATATGTTCAACCTCATGAATCTGCCACTGAGTATGGACCAATATATACTTCACATCAGCCAGACACCCTGGCACACACCTTTAATCCCAGCATTCCTTTGATAGGATGGAAGCTCACAGGCTATTGAGCCTGGAGAACACAGTTCAGGAGGTATAAAAAGAGAGACCCCAAAACAAGTTAGGAGGAGAGAACCAATCTGTAAGAGTTGTCCTGTGACTCTCATACATGTACCCTGGCATGTGTGCACTTGCACACAGACACACATTTTTTTTTTTAAGAAAAATAAGTTACCTAAAATAAAATTATGATAAAATGATCTATCTAGTAGATTTGTCTGAGGACAAGATGTGAGAAAATACTAAGCTAACAGGTAGAAACCCCACAAAGGAAGATGCTCTTTAAAGTATGTCTTTAAGGGACTGGAGAGATGGCCCAGTGGTTAAGAGCACTCCCTGCTCATGCAGAGGACCTGCATTCAGTTCCCAGCACCCTCATTGGTTAGCTCACAAATGCCTGTGACTCCATCACCAGGGGCTCCAACACCTTCTAGCCTCTGTGGCATGTGCACACATGCACTTAAACACGTGACATGTGCTTATACTTGGGAGGTGGAGGCAGGAGGATGTGAAATTCCAGGTCATGTTTAACTACACGGTAAGCTGAAGGCCACCCTAAGCTGCACAAGACTGTCTCAAACAGAAAGCAACAAATAGCTCTTTCTATGTAACGTACCTGCACATTTGCCTATGAACTCTTCACCTGGGTGCTGAGGGTGCCAGGCAGTCGGATGGGTTTTACGGCAGGCCATTGTGCTTTCCCACCCAGGACACAGACCTGGTGCCCAGTGATATTGCGGCAGGCTTCACCCTTCTCCACCAGCAGCAGGACAATATCAGCAACAGCCTGGAGCCTCGGGAGGTCGTCACCCACTCTCCAGGGCAGTCTCAGGTAATGACCGAGCCACCTCTGACGTTCGGTGCTTCTGTGTAGATCTCCAGAGTCCTGCAGCCAAAGCCTGGCATGGGGCACGCAGGAGGATGAAGCAGGAAGATTGTGAGTCAACAGCCAGGGCAATGTAGTGAGACCCAGGCTAGAAACAGACCCTGTGTAAGAAGAGAGAAGAAGGGGGGAGGAATGAAGGGAGGGAGGCAGACGGGGAAGAAGAGAGGTACAGCCAAGAACGATTTCCATAGCCTTCGCACTGAAACGCCCAGATCCCAGGCACAGGAGGCTCACTTCAGTCTTACTATCTAAGTTGCATTGTAGGAAAATCAGTGTTGGGTCCTGTCTTCCAGAAGAATTCCTTCTGGGATGGGGCCTGAGTCACCCCAGAGTGTTTTCAATGTAGGTCTAGAAAGCAGAAACAGATTTAGCTTTGCCTGATGAAAAATTTCCTGCCATAGATCTTTATGTTTCCCTAAGAGAGAGTCATGCTGGGCATGGCAGTGCACACCTGCTTGTCCAGCAGTAGGGCCCAGAGGGAGGAGGATTGTGAGTTCCAGGCCACCCTAGGCTACACGATAGAAGGGACAAAACTAACTCATTCTTCTCTTTCCTTCCCTCCCTCTTTTCCTCTATCCCTTTTTGCATTGTTGGGCGTAGAACCCAGAATCTTGTACATACTTCTAGGCAGACCCTCAAGAAAATAACACAGAGAGAAGCCATGGCAGCCAGGCACTGACTGCACCCATGCTGTTGGGAGTCCTTCAGGCATTGCTGCTGTGATATGCTGGGACCAAGGCAACTTAGGAAAGAAAGCATTTATTTGGGGCTTACAGTTCTAGAGGGGTAGAGCTCTTGGCTGTCAGCAGTGGGTAGGCAGGCCTGGCGCTGAAGTAGTCGCTGAGAGCCCACATCATAAGACAACCATGAGGAAGAGAAAGAGCTTCTGGGAATGGTGTGAGTCTTTTGAAACCTCAAAGACTTTCCCCTGTGACACACCTCCTCCAGGTACCAACAGCTCCCTTGTTGCTGGCTGGAAAGCTGTGAAGGCCTCTGTGCAGGAAGTTCCTGAAGAGTCAGAAAACCCACCAGGGATCCCTGCCTTCCTCCCTCACATTTCTGGTGGAATCCATCGCTGGCTGTTTAAAAACCAGCTTTTTAGCAGCTGGTGGGTCTGAGAGTTCAAGGCCAGCCTGATCTATGTAGCAAGTTCCAGGCCAGCCAGAGATACATACTGAGACCTTGTCTCAAAAAATAAAAGTGCTAGGTGTGAAGCTGGCATGGTGGCACACGTCTTTAGTCCCAGCCAGGAAGGCAGAGGCAGGTGGATCCCTGTGAGTTCAAGGACAGCCTGAGTCCAGGACAGCCAGGGCTACACAAAGAAACCCTGTCTCAAAAAAGCAAAAGAAAAAAGAAAAAAAAAATGCTAGCTATGGTGGCACATGCCTTTGGTTCCAGCACTCAGGAGATAGAAGTGGTAGATCTCTGAGTTTGAGGCTAGCCTAGTCTGCAAAGCAAGTTCCAGGTCAGGACAGCCAGAGGTTTCTAAAGACAGGGTCTTTAAAAACAAACAGTTTTTCCCCTACAAGAGGCAGGAAAGATGGCTCAGCTGTTAAACTCTTGCCACACAGGTTTGAGGGCTGGAGTTTGGCTCCCCAGAACCCATGTAAATGCTGGGTGGGTGTGTTGGCCTGAAATTCTAGTCTTGGAAGGTGAAGATAGGGGCGGCTGAAAGTGAGGTGTTTACGAGACTGCCCAAGTTAGTGAGCCCTGGGTTTGAGTTAAGGACCCTACCTCCATGAATAAGGTGGAAGAGTGAAGCTTCTCAAACCGTGGGCCTCCGCACACAAGCAGATGCACACACACACACCAGTGCCTACACCTTTATGAAACACACAGGTGCACCACAAATACACATGGGAGAAAAGAAGTCTTGAGAGTCAAGGAGGAATGAGCAGGAAGACTTGGAAGCTGGAGTCCAGCTGTAAGACCTCACCTCAGTTGGGTGAGGCTCAGCAGCTAAAGTACATACTTTGGCAGTGTGGGGCCAGAGTGCAGATTCCTAGAACTCACATGTAGGATGCCATACTGAGTGCTTCTGTGATCCCAGGGTTCTCAAGGCGAGATGGCAGCTGGGGATGGGACAGTTAGGAGGCTGGAAAACCAGCCAGCTCGGGTATCCCACAACCATTGTTTTTCCAACAAGGTGGAAGGTGAGGACAGGCACCTGAGGCTCACACGCACAGCTTTCTCCATTGTTGTCTCTCACACACACATAAAAGGGCTTCTTTTCATTCTCTCCCAGGAAGCTGATTTGGACGCAGAGGTGGAAAACTGCCACCACTACATGCCGTTTGCAGCAGCTGCCTATGGATGGCCCCTGTACATCTATAGAAACCCGTTTACAGGGCTGTGCAGGATTGGTGGCGACTGGTAGGTCAGCATGGTGTGGTCCCCTCATGGGATTTTTAAGAAAATATACATGTTGAAAGCGTGCAAGAATAGAACAAAGAAGGCATAAGTCCTTTAGCTAGAATCTGTCTAGATCTGTAACTCGTTGTATCCTGAGTCCTCTAGAGTCTGTGCTTTATCTCTCTATTTTTTTTTTTTTTCCTGAGACAAGGTCTCCCTATGTTGCCTGTGGCTGGCCTGAAAGAAACTCAAAATGTAGATCTAGCTGGCCTTGAACTCTCCAAGATGACCGCCTCTGCCTTCCAAGTTCTGGGAGTAAAGGTGTATGCTGCCACACGTGGCAGTTGCGAATTTTTAAAAAGCTACTTGTGATTACATTTATTTTATCTGTGTGTGTGAGTGCGGATGTGGAAGACAGAAGACAATGTTCCCTCCTAACGTGGTTGCACGGATGTCACATTAAAGAATGAAAAGTGCAGGCTTCCCTTTGGAATAGTTTCCAGAGAGCCGGCCCAAATGTGAATTGTCCGCTTCCCTCCATGTCTTCTGTCTGTCTGCAGTTTGCAGTCTGTGGCCTTTCTCTGTCTGGTCTTTGTCTGCTGTCTGTCTGTCCTGCCTGCCCCTAGCAAAGAGCTTTTTTTGAACAGCACGGAAACCATGGTACAGGGAGGGAAGAAGGCATGCTTTTCTACAGAAATCTTAGTCTGGGTTTGACAAGGGAAGGAGTTACTTTACTGACCCAGAACAGCACTCAGAACCACACAAAGATGTGATCAACCTGTGTGTGCATGTTGCTTCCAACATCCACAGACAGTCATCGCTTAAGGCTCCTCCTAGCCTGTTGGCTATTTCAGCAAATGATCGACACAGCATGCACACAAACACACACACACACACACACACTTTATGCTAGGTTGGTTCTTGGAAAGAAAAATAGTTTAAGAATGGAGCTGTTCAGGCCAAGCAGTGGTGGTGCACACCTTTAATTCCAGCACTCAGAGACGCAGAGGAAGGCAGATCTCTGTGAGTTCGAGGCCAGCCTAGGCTAGCCTAGCCTACAGAGCGAGTTCCAACCCTTGGAAAGCCGAACCAAACAGAACAACAAACAAAAGAGTGGAGCTGAGCATTTAGCTTTCCTTGTAGAAGCTGAGAGGAACACCGCATATTAAGGTTGGTTACATTGTTCTCTTAGGGGCAGACCAATTACACAGTAGGACAGCAGGTTGAGGTCATGGTTTCAAACTGTCTCAGGATATATCATGAACTTGATCGCAAGATCTGAAAAATGTTCAGTCTCTGAAGGCAAGAGGGATGGATTTTCAGGAAAATATATTCTCATACACTGGGAACCAGACTCAGATTGTCAGGCTTGGTGGCAATCAGCCATCTCGCCAGCTCATGCTTCTTTATCTGTTAACAACCTGCCTGGATTTCCTCACAACAGTCATCACAGTGAAATTTTAAAAATCAGGACTGTTATCATTGATCATTAACTGGTAACTTGTATTTGAATTCTTTCTGTTGTCCCAATAATATGCATGTGTGTAATAGATGCAAGTGATATATATCTGAATGTACATGTGTGTGCACATGCATGCGTGTGGGTTTGGAGACCATAGGAGGATGTCGGTGTCCTGCTATACTTTATTCTCTTAGGGTCTCTCATTGAACCTGGAGCTAAGCTGCTGGCCAGTAGCCCCAGCCATCCTCCTGTCTCCACCCCACCACCTCACAGTGCTGGGTTACAGACATACTCATGGCCACACCTGACCTAGTATGTGGCTACTGTGGATTTGAACTCTGGTCCTCCTGTTTGCACAGCGAGTACTCTTTACCACTAAACTACCTACCAGCCTTTCCCCCCCGCCCCCCCCCCATAGAACCCAGGGTCTTGTACTCACTAGGCGAGTATCCTAGCTAGTCCTCAGCCACCAGGTCCAGGTTTCAAATCCCTTTGTTCTTGTATAAGTCAATCGTGACTAGACTGGAGTGGGTGGACACTTGCTGTTTTCTCAAATCCTCAACTCCTCCGCTATACGGAAAGTTTGCGATTGCCTGTTCCTTGGTATCTGTTCCGACACATGCTTCTTACTTCATTCACAGCTGTGGTTCATTGCTGCTGTTTCTATAACTGGTATTTGGTAGTCACATGCCCTGACCTGACTGTGCAGGCTGGTTCCAGTGTCCTTTTGATAGGACCCTGTCACTTTCTGGGCACTTCCCTAGTTAATTGTCAGTTTTGAGACTGGGTCTCATGTAGCCAAGGATATCCTTGAACTCCTGATCCTCCTGCCTCCACCTCCCAGGTGCTAGGATTACAGGCTGCCACAAGTGGCTTCCTCATTTGTCTCAAATGGAAATTTTCCAAATGTTAATGTGTGCAAACTTTGCAAACTGTATGCCGTAGCACACGTGTGGACATCAGAAGACAGCCTTCAGGACTTGGCTCTCTCTCTCACCGAGAGTTCTAGGATTGAGCTCAGCAGGAGTCTAGCCACTAAGCCATCTTGGCTTTGATGGAAGGTGTTGCAGCCACAGCCTGTGCTTGCCCCACTTGCAGGGTGGAGATGCTGATTAGAAACTGGATCTGAGTGCTAGGTGTGTCTGTCCCTCCTGGGGTGCTGCACCCTGCAAGGCTTTCTGATGGATACAGATAGGCAATTCAAGAAGAAAAAAATGAAGTTACATTTTTGTTTGTTCTCTGTGTGTGTGTCTGTATGTGTGTGTGGACATGGATGTCAGAGCAGAAGACAGCTTGGGAGAGTGTGGATCCCCTCCCAGGCAAACTCAGATCATCAGGTTTGACAGTGGTGTCTTTGTGTGCCAAGCCAATTCCCTGGCCCCAGCCACAGAAATGTTACATGACCTTTCCCATGTGATGTTTCTGTCAGTTTTCATCTGTGCCAGTCTGGAACCCAGCCGCAGGGTACTTTGCTCTCATGCTTAATCCCTGGTGCTTCCGAAGCTTCTCCGGCATCCTGGTACCTCATATTGGTAACAGGACTGGAGGGCTGGCTCCGTCAGTAAAGCGCTTGCCATCCAAGCATGGGGACTAGAGTTGGGAGTCTCAGCATCCATGTAAAAATCCTTGTTCAGACTCTGCCCGTGCCCCCCAACCGTAAGGTGGGGAGACAGGAGGGTCTCTGGGACTTGCTGGCTGCCAGCCAAGTTCAGTGAGACATCCCATGCTCACGTGCATGTTAGTGCACATGTGTGGGCACACACAAAAGAATGAATGAATGAGTGAATGAATGTCTAGAATGTAGTAGCTCAGTGTAAAAGCATTTGCTCCATGTGTAAGACCCATGGATTCCGTCCCCTGCCACTCAAGACCAGTTATGTGGTAATGGTCACCCTGCCCTCCAGAGTTGGCTGTATAAACCGTACAGTGGGGTTGCTGTGCACCAGCGAGGGCCTCACGCTGCCACAGCCACCTCCTTGCCCTTCCTCTAGTTGCAGAAGCAGAGAGACAGAGTACGATGCAGTTGAGGGTGACCAGCACAACTGCCACTTCTCCTCCATCCTGAGGACCACGGGGCTGCAGTACAGGGACTTCATTCACATAAGCTTTCACGACAAGGTATTGTCTCAAACAGGGGTATCTACATGTGGGTCCTAGAGGCCTGTGAGATCTGGTGGTAGTGCATGCTCAGGTGTGCATTCGTGTGTGGGCGCACATGGGCGTGCATGTGTGCATATGTGTGCATGTGTGCATATGGGTCCTGGGCATTGAACTCGGGTTATCAGGCTTAGCAGTGAGTGTCTCAACTTACTGAGCCATCTGGCTAATTCCCAGCCTCCTTTTTACTCTCAAAATGGTTTCACTGATTTCCCCATTCAGTCCCAGAACTTACTCTGACCCAGGCTTGAAACCATTGTCCTCCTGCTTCAGCCTCAGCTTCTTAAATAGCTGGGATCACAGTGCAGGCCTGAAATGGATTACTCTCCATAGAATGCACGTGCACACGCCTGAGCTTGCCTACCTACCAGCCTCAGAAGTCTTTTCAGCGTTGTTCAGTGGCTCTCCAACCATCTGTGCTCTCCAGCCCACAGAGTCTCTTGGCAAAACTTTTCTTTTGTTTGTTTTGTTTTTCGAGATAGAGTTTCTCTGTGTAGCCTTGGCTGTTTTGGACAAGCTTGGTAGACCAGGCTGGCCTCGAACTCACAGAGATCCGCCTGCCTCTGCCTCCCCAAGTGCTGGGATTACAGGCATGCACTACCGCACCCAGCTTCTTGGCAAAACTTTTAAGATTTCTGCAGTTGGGCTGGTGAGACGGCGCAGTGGGTAAAGGCGCCTACCACCAAGCCTGTCCTCTCATTTTTCACACATGCATGTACACATACGCTCCACCAAAACTCCTGCCAAGTGTGGTGGTGCATGCCTATAACCCCAGTCCTGGGAGGCTGAGGCAGGGGAGAGAGAGCCAGGTTTCTCTGTAGTTGCTGGTGCTCTGTGCCGTGTGAGGTAGCCCTTGTGCTGGTTTATCTTCCAGGTGTATGAGCTGCCCTTCATAGTGGTCCTGGATCACAGGAAGGAGGCTGTTGTGGTCGCCATCAGAGGGACCATGTCTCTCCAGGTAATGCTGGTGTGCTTGACAGATTGGAACGTGGGCACCCAGGGTGCTCAGAGCAGGGGAGAGCTTCCGTTAGGAACAGAGGAAGTCACTGTGAGGCAACCACGGGAGGCTCTGAAGCCAGGAAGCTAGTGTGGGTTGTGAAACGCTGATGATGAAACATGGGGAGGTGGGCCCCGTGTAGCTACAGCTGTTGGCAGCAGAGAGGCCAGCATGTTCCAAGACAGACTAGAGGGGTACTTGCTTGGTTTGCCTCCTGACCCTTAGCTATGCCTGCATGACCCCAAGCCCACTCTCTGATTTCTGTACCCAGAGCCTGATGGGACAGCGAGAGCAGTCTTGTATCAGGAGACACACTGAGCCATGTACGGTGGTATGCTCCTGTAATTCCACCACTCCAGAGGCTGAGGCAGGAGGATGGCAAGTTTGAGGCCTGCTTAGGGTGCATAATAAGACCGAATTTAAAAAAGGGGGTGGGGATGACAGCTGGGGAGATGACTCAGTGGTAAAGTGGTAAAGGGCAAGGACCTGCATACAGTCCCCAGAATCCACATAAAAGCCAGCGGTGGTAGCATGTCTGTGGTCCTCTGTTCTACAGAAAAAATGGGAGATGGAAATGGGGGTTTCTGTGGAATCCCATGGGCCAGATAGCCTGGCATGTACATTAACCGCAAGAGACCTTGCCTAAGACAAGGTGGAGGCTGACATCTGAGGCAACCACCACCCCTGGGCATGGCACACATGTACCTGCATCCACACACATGAGTGTGCACATGTGCAGTACACACAAAGATTAAAAAAAAAAGCAGTCACATACTATCAGGTTCCTTTTTGGGGTTCTCTCCAGGCCCTACCTTCCTGTAGTCTCCTTGTGCTAGCTCTTCTCGGGTACAGTGAGCTCCTTGTCCCCTCCAATCCTCTCCTGGCCCTACTTGTTGAGCTGTCTTCCCTCTTTCAGCATCTGCTTTCTGGTTTCTTCTCTGCCACCCCCCACTCTCACTTCCTAGTTCTTCACTTCCCCAGAAAGGGCCAGTGTTACTGCTGAGCAGGCAGGACAAGCCTAGACTCACTGATGCTTTGCAGGCTGAAACAAAGTTTTAAAGTTCAGGGCTAGCCTGAGCAACTTAGACCCTGTATCAGAATAAAACAGGGCTGGAGACATGGCTCGGCCCTACGTGAGTTCCATTCCCAGCACCTACATAGCAGCTCACAACCATCTGTAACTCCATTTCCAGGGGATCCAGCACCCTTTTCTGGCCTGTGTGGGTATCAGGCATGCATGTATTGCACAGACATAACTTGTAAGCAAAGCATCCATACACATAAAAATATTGTAATAAAGGGGGCTGGGAGGGTGGACATCATGGTGTCACAACTTTAATTCCTGCTCATGGGAGGCAGAGGCAGGCAGGTGTCTGAGAGGTAGAGGCCAGCCTGGTTTATATAGTGACTAGCCAAGGCTACATAGTGAGACCTGGTCTAAGAAAAGAGCCTGGGCACGTACTGTGGCACCTGCTAGTATCTCCCTGTCAAAGGCTGTGAATGAAGGTAGAGTGCTGAACCCGCCATGAGGAAGGGCCTGAGCGCAGTCTGTAGTGTAAGTGAGCCCTCCTCTCAGGCGTCGTCTTAGAGCTCACAGCCTCAGGCTATATCCTTCTTTCCTAGCCCTTTTTTGACCAGTTGGTTCCCTGCAGCGAGAGAAAGGTTTCCCGTCGGCTCAGTCCCCATCTAGGCTCTCATCATCCTAGTCGATCCATTTTCTTTCCAGGCAGGCCCTTCCTATGTAACTCCCAAGCGTCCCCAGATGCTGGAGTTGCAAGGATGCTCCCAACACAACCTGCTCCCATCTGTCTTTATACTGCGCATAGGCCTCCGCTCTTCCTTTCTCTCTGGAGACCTCCAGTGCACACGGCTTCCCACAGTGCTGTTCCCCATCAGCCTGGTGGGTGCTCTGTGACCTGCCTGGCACCTTTTCCTAGTCCTGCTCTGTACACAGCACTAAATGTGCCAGGTGGCCTCTAGATGGCCCGAGGGGCTTTTTCTCATGTGGGAATGAGCAGGGCATGGCGATGTATGCCTGTAATTTCAGGAGCCCAGCCCGGGAGGCGCATATGCTCATGTGTTTACTGTGTATTCCTTCAGGTCTGCCCTGCCCCTCAGCCCACCTCTCCTGTCAGCATCTTTAGGACTATTTAGTGAGCCATTGAGTGAGTGCTTTTGAGGACCAGCACAGGGCTTTGTTCAAACCCAGAAACATGCCCCAGGCTGGGAAGGTCCTTAGATCGCAGCAAGACAAAGGTGCTTCTGGATGCCCTTGTCCCTTCCACCACTGCCATTCCTGCCTGGCACCCAGCCAGCTTCCTGCCTCACCTGTGTTCTCTGCAGGAGGCTGGGTGACATTTGTCTCTACTGTCTGCGATCCTTTAGAGCAGTGCTTCTCAACTGTCCTAACACTGAGATCTTTAATGCAGTGCTGTGGCGAACTCAACCATAAAATTCTTTTCATTGCTACTTCTTAATGGTAATTTTGCTCCTATTTATATTATGAATCACAATATAAATATCTGTGTTTCCCCAGTGATCTTAGGCGAACCCTGTGAAAGGGTTGCCCCAGGGGATCTTGACCCCACGTTGAGAACAGCTTCTTTAGAGTGTCCTGGGAGCAAGAGGCCAGGCCCCCAGCCTTAACACATGCAGCCTTCACCTGATGTGCAGCTCCGCAGGCTGACCTTGCTGTCTCCACATTCACAGGACGTCTTGACTGACTTGTCTGCAGAGAGTGAGAACCTAGAGCTGGATGCTGAGATACAGGACTCTGTGGCCCACAAGGTACGTTTATTTTGAGAGGGGCCATTTCAAAGAGGCCAGGGAGAGTGGACTGTCAGATCAAACACATGAGGCAGCCTGTTGTTTCCTTTTCTTCTTTGTTTTTTTCTTTTAGAATGAGTCATTTGTAGCCCTTGTTTCCTTTTCTTCTTTGTTTTTTTCTTTTAGAATGAGTCATTTGTAGCCCAGGCTAGCCCATAACTCACTTTGTAGTTAAAGATGAACTTTCTGATAACCCTGTCTCCAGTCTGAACACTGGGATTACAGGTTGGGAATCAAATCCAGGGCTTCACAGATGCTAGCCGAACATTCTGTCAACTGAGCTCCATCCCCAGTCAGTTTCCCTCTAAAGTCTGAGAAAAATGCTCAGAGCAGCAGCATGGCGCTCCAGCCTCGTGGGCTGCACAGGCTGGACAACTCACTACCCACAAGTTCCCTGTGGATGTGGCCACAGCCTAGTTCTCTATTTCTCTCTTCCTGTTCTTTGGGGGTGGAGTGGGACAGAGTTCCCCCAGGGAGGAGGAAAAACCCACTTCAAACGGGTATGTGGGGCTGGAGAGATGGCTCAGCAGTTAAGAGCACTGGCTGCTCTTCCGGAGGTCCTGAGTTCAATTCCCAGCAACCACATGGTGGATCACAGCCATCTATAATGAGATCTGGTGCCCTCTTCTGGCATGCTGTGAAAACAGAGCATTCATATACATAAAAATAAATAAAAATGTAAAAAACAAAACAAAAAAACAGGAACATTTTAAAAAAAAAAAAACGGGTATGTGTGTGAGATGGTTTTTAAATGTTGGTAAAAATAAGTATAGTAACTCCAGACTTGGAGAGCCTCAGGTAGGGGGATCATGAATTTCAGGCTGTCTTTCGATACATGGCAAGGTCTAGGCCATGTGAGTTTTGTGGTGATATTTTCTCTCAATAAACCAAAAAACACAAGATGGATGGGAAGATAGGTGAATGGATGATGGGTGGGTGGGTGGATGGATGGATGGATGATGGATAGATGATAGATGGGTGGATGGATGGGTGCGTGGGTGGATGATAGATGGGGGGTGGATGGATGGATGGATGATGTGGATAGATGATAGATGGGTGGATGGATGGGTGGATGATGGATTGATGGATGGATGATTGGATGGGTGGGTGGATAGATGATGGATGGATGGGTGAGTGGGTGGATGATGGATGGATGGATGATGGATAACATTTATCATTTTAACCATTTATGAGAGTTCATTTCAGTGCCATCATGTGTTTGTACGGCGTTGTGTGCCCATGTCTTCTATCTATACCGTAATTTTTCATGAACCGTGATATTGGCTCTGAGCTTATTAAACACTAATGGCCCCACTTTCAGCTCTGGTAGCCTCTATTCTACTCTCTCACCTTGTGAGGTTGCTTCTTCTAGTATTCTTTATGTTTGAGTGTTTGTGCATTTATGTTTGTGTGTGTTCCTGTATATGTGCAGGTTCACATGTATATGTATACCCAAAGGTCAGAGGTTGATGTTGGACATCTTTTTCAATTGTTTTTTGCCTTAGTTTTTGAGATAGGGTGTCTAACTAAACCTAGATTGGGTGTTTAAATCTGTTTGGATGGGGCCTGGGAAGCAGCTCAACTGGTGAAGTGCTTGCCAGGCAAGTGTGAGGATCTGAATTTGGGTCTCCATCACTCACGTGCAAGAGCAGGTGTGGCAGGTGTGGCAGGTGTGCCTCTGCAGTGTCCGCACTGGATTATGCTTATTGGACAGTCTCATGTAAACAGCAAGTGGGCACCTTAGTCTCAGCTGTGGGAAGATGGAGGCAGCCCCAGATGCTCTGGGACCAGCTAGTCCAGCAAACATAGAGGCAAGAACCAACACCCGAGGCTCTAAGTGTCCTCAGACCTACACCCATGTGCTGTGGCTCGTGTGAGTCCACACTCAATGTGTACACACGTGTACACACACACACAAATAAATAAAAAGGAGTGGCCTTCTTCAGAGCTGTGCCCATTAATGGTATGTTATTTTGAACAACTGTGTTATCAGTTGTTTCTGATCACCAAAACTTAACTAAAGCAGGGCTAGGGGTGTGGCTCAGTCAATAGGGCATTTGCTTAGCATGCATGAAGTTCTGGCTTTAGAGCCCGGTGTCCCAGCCTGGGTGTGGTGGTGCACACCTGTAATCCCGGTACTGAGGAAGAGGAGGTACCAGACTCAGATTATCCTCAGGGTTATCCTCAGCTACAAATAATGAGTTTGAGGCTGGCTTGAGTTACATAGTCAGCTCTCCCATTAATAAATACATAAGTAAAATAAAGAAAATCCTCTTTTTCCTTATTCTGTCTATCTTTCATAACTCATTCCAGTCTTACTGTAGTTCTCAAAAGAGTGTCTCTAAAAAAATGTTTTTGCTTGTGTGTTTGCACGAGTGCTTGCTTGTCTGCGTGGATACCGTGTGTTTGCAGTGACCATAGAGGCCAGAAGAGGGTGTCAGGAGTTGTGAATTGGTGTTACCAGGAGTTGTGACTCCCTGTTATGGGAGTTAGGAATTGACCCTGGTTTCTCTGCCAGAGCTCCAATTGCTCTTAACCTCGGAACCACCTCTCTGGACCACAGAGTAGTTTCTTACATTCTTCCATATCTTTGTTGAGACTGCCAACAAAGTTTTGTTTGCTGTTGAATGGGCAGCTAGGCTCTCACACAGTGCTTCTCAACTGGGGCCCTTTAATACAGTTCCTCATGTTGTGGTGACCCCCAGCCATAAAATTGTTTTCCTTTACTACTTCATAGCTGTAATGTTGCTACTGTTGTGAATCACAACGTGGCTCACATGCAAGCTGGACGGTGCACTGCACACCTTTAACCCCAGCCTCAGCAGGAGAGCCAGGCAGGTATCTGATGTCCAGCCTGGCCTATAGACCCAGTTCCAGGACAGCCAAGCTACACAGAGAAACCGTGTCTCAGAAAGACCTCCACCAAAAATAAAAAAATAAAAAAAAGTAAAAATATCGATGTATATATACAATACGCAAGATTTCTGGTGTGTGGTCCTGTAAAGAAGCTGTGACCACAGGTTGAGAGCTGCTGCAGAGTGGAACAGTTTAACCCTCTGGGAACAGTTCTCCTCGGCTCTGCTGCACACCCATCAGCCGTGTGGTGGAGCATGCATTGTAGCATCTACCTTTCCAATACAAGAAGAAGCCACAAAGCCAGAGCCCCCGGAACACTGGGGGTCTTTCATTACCACACAGCCTTTGAGTGTGTCCCACTTTCAAAATATTCTCATTATCTCTCAGCTGTAGTTTGAAAGCTCAAAACAGCAATAAACAGCTTTCTCTACTTCCTCTGCTTTCTTTGGTTTGTGTCCTCCAATTTGAGAGTGGGTTTACACAACTCAAAACTGTATGAGTTTTTAAGTGTGAGTGAGGAGTGAGGTGTATGTGTGTCACAACATGTGTGCCAGAGAATAACTTATGAACCTTTCCTTCCACCATTTGGGTCCCAAGACTAGAATTCATGTAGGCCCAGCAGCAGGAACCTTGACCCCTGTCCCAGTGTGGCTGTCCCTAAATGGTGTGTTTAATATCTTTATAAAAAGATTATCCAGGCATGGTGGCGCAGCACTTGGGAGGCTGAGACAGGAGGACCAAAAGTGCCAGGCTTGGGCTGGGAGAAGGATGCTTGCCATGCAAGCATCAGGACCCAAGGCTGGGTCCTCAGCACCGTGTAAGGAGCTGGGCTAACCCCAGGTCTGGTGGGGGCTGCTGGGGAGTGGAGACAGGCAGATCCCTGGGGCTTACTGGCCAGCCAATGTAGCAGAACCAGCAGGTTCCAGGCCCAGAGGAACACCCTGTCTGAAAATATATGGTGGAGAGCAATAGTTCCCCAGAGCCCATCTCCAGCCTCCACACATGCACACACAAATGGCCCAACCCACACATCTGCACACACAACACTCTCACACAAGAAGTGCAAGGCCTGGCTGGGTTACACAGCAAAACTTGAGAACCAGGCTTGGCAACCTAGAGACTATTTTTTTTTTAAATTTTTTAGAAGACATATTTATGTATGTGTGTTTGTGTATATGTGCACATGTCCAATGGAGGCCAGAAAGGGGCAGAACAAGAGATCCCGTGAAGCTGGACTTAGGAGTGCTTGTGAGCTGCCTAATGTGGGTGCTAGGAACTGGACCCTGGCCCTGTGATAGAAGCCCTTAATCACTGATCGGTTTCTCCAGCCCATAATAGTAATTTCTAAAGGGTCTGCTGGTTGCTTACCCAGCATACACAGGGCCCCAGGTTCGCTCCTCCATCTGTAGGTGATGCGCTCAGTCGTGTTGTGTGGCTGTGGACTAGTCCACAGAACCACATAGATGTGTCTGCTGCATAGCTAGATGTTCCGGGTGCTACCCACTCAGATCCATAACAGCACCCACTTCGTGGCAGCCAGCCTCTGGACCACAAGCCAAGAACATACCCGTTGACTCTACCCCATCTGTATCTTCAGGGAATTGCTCAAGCGGCCAGATACATTTACCGCAGACTGATCAATGATGGGATTCTGAGCCAAGCCTTCAGTGTCGCTCCGGTGAGAACGTTCATTTTGTATTTATGGTTCTGTCACGTTCCACCTGTGTTCTTCTGGGCCTCAACTCCCTCTGCCCTCTGTCCTCTAGGAGTACAGGCTCGTTCTGGTAGGGCACAGCCTGGGAGCCGGAGCTGCAGCCCTGTTAGCCATCATGCTGCGGGGGGCCTACCCACAAGTCCGTGCCTATGCCTTCTCCCCACCCCGGGGGCTGCTGAGGTAAGGTTTCTGTCTCCCGCAGGACAAGTCAAGCAGCTACTAGTCTCTCATTTACATACAGTAATTGGGTCTCCTCCTGAGAAGTTTGTTTGTAGCGTGCTCACCTGGCATGCATGAAGGCTGGGGGTAGTACATGCCTGTCACCACAGCTCTAGAGAAGCAGGGAGGGCTCGCCTGTCGCCCTGCACTACATGAAACTCTGGGTCAAATAGGAAAGAAAGACTGTGTAGACTGAACACAGGAGTGTGTGCCTGTGGAGGCAGAAGCCAGAGCAGTGTAGTCCTGACTGAGAGAGGTTTGGTCTGTTTCTTTCATTTCCTAAATAACCAGGCTAGCCGGACTTGATACGGAGCTGAGGGAGACACAGAACTGAACCCGTGCCTCGGCCTCCGTAGTGGCTGGGACTGTAATCCTGGTACATGGTCGAAGTCTAAGTTTTTGCTGTTTTTTTTTTTTTTTTTTTTTAAAGATCTTTTTGTAGTTCATGTGAGTGTACATGTGTGCAGGCACCAGGATCCCCTGGGACTCGAGGTGGAGGTGGTGGTAAGCTGCCCGACTTGGGTGCTGGGAACTGAGCCCAGGTCCTCTGGAAGAGCAGCATGTGGGCTGCCCCTGAGGTTGTTTTGTAAAGGCATTTGAGGACTGCAGCTTAACAACAGAGCGCTTGTCTGCCACGTGTGAGGCTCTGGGTTCAGTTCCCAGTATATGAGCGCCAGGAATGTGCGGGTGTCCATGGAAGCCAAGCCAAGGAGAGGGCATCCATCCCCAGGCCGCTGGAGCTGTAGGTGGCGGAGAGCCACACAGTGTTTCTGGGTCCTCCACACGAGCAATGAACACTCTCAACCAGCGAGCGTCTGTTCAGCCGCAAAGGTTTTCGTTTGAGAGCATTCGAGCATACAGGAGTGTACCTGTGGGTGTGTTTGTGCAGTGGCACACACGTGTGGAGGACAACTGGGAGGACGGTCTCCTCTCCACCGTCTGGGTCCCAGGGACTGAACTCACATCGTCAGGCTTGGCATCAAGTGTTTTTACACGCTGAGCCCTGTTTAACGGAAGTGAGCCAGAGGCAGAGGATCCCCATGTGCTCTGTGCCCTCACGTGAGCTTCCCCTGCTGCCCGCCACCTCCCCAACCCCAGCTCTGCACCTGCTGTCCTTGGTGGCCTCCAGCCCACCATGTGTATAGGGGTCACCCGGCCGCTGCACACTACATTATTTTTATTTTTTTATTATTATTTTACACACAGGACATTATTTTTATGAGTTTGAAAACTGTTTTTCTTGGGCTGGAGAGATGGCTCAGTGGTTAAGAGCCCTGTCTGCTCTTCCAAAGGACCAGGGTTCAATTCCTAGCACCCACATGGCAGCTCACAACTGTAAAATAAACAAAAAAGCAAAGAAAACTGTTTTTCTTGGCTGATTGAGCGTGTTGAGTGGACTATGCTATGTAAACGTTTGACAAAACAATAAAAAAAGACTAAAATTAAGGATTAAAAAAATAAAAGATGGGACTGGAGAGATGGCTCAGCGGTTAAGAGCACTGGCTGCTCTTCCAGAGGTCCTGAGTTCAATCCCCAGCACCCACATGAGGGCTCACAACCATCTATAATGAGATCTGGTGCCCTCTTCTGGTGTTGGTGAAAACAGAGCATTCATATACATAAAATAAATAAATAGATAGATAGATAGATAGATAGATAGATAGATAAATCTTTAAGAAAGTAAAAGATGAAAATAAAACAAAATACTACATATCCATCAGAAAACTTGAAAAGCCAGAAAACAGATCAAAGATCTCTTGGTTTAGTTCAGTTTGACTTTTGTCTTTGAGACAGGCTCTCACTGTGTCGTCCTTGCTGTCCCTGAGTGCACTGACATCAACCTGCTTCTGCCTCCTGGGCGCCGGGTTAAAGATGTGTGCCATCATACCTGGCGAAAGACCTTTCCTTCTGTTCAAGAAAAGTCTAGGGACTGTGGGGTGTACCACTCCTAAAAGGGAGGGAAAAAAGCACAGTGCACTTTGTGACCTTCAGGCTAGCCAGCCTCAGACACCTGTCAGTACAGAGCTGTTTCCGTGTTCCCCTGCTTCCAGTGTGGTGTTGACACACACAGGCACACGTGTGCCAAAACTAGCTGTGAAGTGACTCTGTGACATGCTGTTTCATATGTGAATAATCCAGCCAAAGACAGAATGGGTTGGTTTGGTTTTGGTTTTTCAAGTCAGGGTTTCCTGGCTGTCCTGGAACTCACTCTGTAAACCAGGCTGGCCTCAAACTCAGAGATTCACTTGTCTCTGCCTCCCAAGTGCTAGGATTGGCCACTGCCCTGATCAAGATGGAGAGCTTTTAACTACAATTTTTAATGGTCATTAGTCTTTTACCTGAATGTGTGTCTGTGAGGGGGTGTTAGAGACCCTGGAACTGCAGTCGCAGACTGCCGTGTCGGTGCTGGAATTGAACCCAGGTCTTCTGGAAGAGCAGCCCATGCTCTTAAGTGCTGAGCCATCTCTCTAGCTCCAAGGCAGAGGTTTTAAATCTTTAAATAATTTCTGGATATCTAATAACTAATCACATTTTCCCAGTTTTTCTGCATGAGGATCTAAGTGCCATTTCCCACATTGGATACGGCAGATTTGCCTTGTGACTGCCTTCATGGGTTCCCCCCCCCCCATAATTCCTTCCAAAACAAAGTATTACCTGTGTATGGGTGCACACATCATGGCGAGTGTATGAACAGCCTCCAGGAGTCAGTTCCCTCCACATTGTGTTGAGGCAAGGTCTCCTGTTTATGCTGCCCTGTGTAGTCCAGGCTAGCCAGCCAGTGTCTCGTCTATGCAGTCTGTGTCTCCATCTCACAGTAGGACTGGGCTGGGACTGGGCTTCCCCGTGCTTGCCGCTCCATCCAGCTTTCCCCTTATTTCAAGAAGAAACCAGGTAGTTTGTTGAGAAGAGCTTGTGTCACATCCTGGGTTTGGCTGTTCTTTCCTTGTGTCAATGAATGTGTGACCTGCACACATTCACCTGGCTGCGGCCATGGGAAATAAGACACACAGACTTGTACAGGAAAGCTGGGGTCAAGGGCTTATGCTCGGCACATGTATGTATGAGCTGAACGAGGAGGCAGGTTTGTTGTCTACAGCAGGGGAGGGGTTAACGCACCTCAACTGGGCTCTCTGGAGGGCAGCAGCCTCAGGCTGCAGTCAGCTGCACACTGTCACCACTCCCCTCCCCATGAGGTCTGAGGCAGAAGGATTCTCAGTGTGGCTGTTAACCCACCCCCCATACTGTGGCCCCACCATGAGGGTCCCGAGTTCAGATCAGGCAGTTCTCAACCACTCCAACTCCAGTCCAGGGGATCTGGCGCCCCCTTCCGGCCTCTCTGGGCACCTGCACACACGTGTCCACACACACACATACACACATCAAAGATTAGAGATCGGTAATGGAAGAGGTTTTAGCCCTGTGTACTTCCTGTGGCCACACAACCAGACCGTCCCCTCCTCACTCCATAGTAGCAGCAGCTGCCAACACTTAGATGTAGCTCGAGCTTGGCAATGGGAAGTGGGTCTCTTCCTTCTGCACTGGTTAAAGTGACCCAGCGAGCTCTCCCCAGGAGCTGTGTGTGCTGATGGATCATTCACGCAGGTAAACAGGCATGTAGAAATATTGTAGGATTTGGTTTTTGTTTGGTTGGTTAGTTGGTTGGTTTTGGTTTTTTGAGACGGGGTTTCTCTGTGTAGTTCTGGTTGTCCTGGACTTTGTAGACTAGGCTGGCCTGGAACCCAGAGATCTGCCTGCCTCTGTCTCCCTGAGTGCTGGGATTACAGGTGTACCTAGCTTTGGGTTTTTTTTTGCTTTGGGTTTTTTTGTTTATTTGTTTGTTGGTTGGTTTGGTTTATTTGATTTGATTTTGAGACGGGGTCTTACAGTGTAGGCCGGCCTGGCCTGTATCTGTTGTGTACCCAGACTAGCCTCCGACTCGCAATTATCTTCCCACCTCCGTCAGGAGTGCCGGGCTTGCAGGTGTGCCCCTGACTGGAACCTGCCCGTTTGGAAACCTCGCTGAGAGCTTGATTTGGAGGAGCGCTTTTGTTACTTACCCTTGTTTTCTTTCTAGTTTAGCATGCACTACATCAGCATAGTTCTAAAGACAATTATGTAAAACCCACTATTTTCTGTTCTCATTTTCTCAAAAACAACAAAACAAAAACAACCTTCTTTCACACTGGAGGACCAAGAAGGCTGAGTCTGATGAAGCAAGACTTTGCTGATACACTCCTCCTAGATAAAGGGGTGGAGAGAGCAGCCCTTGCTGGAGAAGACCACAGGGCCGACTGTGCTGCCCAACATTTCCAGCATGGAAACAAAGTCCTTTCCCACCAAAGTAGTCATTTCTTAGGTGATTCACACCCTATGTTTTATTTACATGTTTACTTCTTTGTGGTCTCTAGACAGGTTCTCGACTGTGTAGCCCAGTCTAGCCCTGACTCTCAGGCCTTCTCCCTCCGCCGCTCAAGTGCTAGATGGGAACACAGGCTGGCCTTGGGTTCAGGGTAGCCCTGGTAGGTCAGTCTTGCCTCGCCTTCCTGCGTGTCTGGGATGACAGGCCTGCGCCACCACCTGGGCCAGCCTGTCCTTGCAGGCGCACATTGCAGGGGTTGGCCTCTGCCTCTGCCTGCTCCTATATTGCAGGGCACCTGGGTGGATTCTACCATTTGGGCCTGCAGGGTCACAGGGATCGTGTGACCCTGTACATTCTCGTTTTTAATTTATTTTTATTTTTAATTATTTATACAGTATTTTGCCTGCACGCCAGAAGAGGGCACCAGATCTCATTACAGATGGTTGTGAGCCACCATGTGGCTGCTGGGAATTGAACTCAGGACCTTTGGAAGTCTGGAGCCAGCCCTCATGTACATTCTCTTTTGTCTCCTTGTGGCTTTGACTTTGCCCTGGAGTTCCCATGTCACTTCTTCAGAGGACCGGGAATGGTGACAGCAGCCTCTGCCCGCCCCCCCCCCCCCCCCAGCTGTCTAGTTCTCTGTCTGAAGCATCCCGCAGCATCAAAGCCTGGACTAACTTTCTCTTGTCTGAAATTCCAGCAAACCCCTCCATGAATACTCCAAGAACTTCATTGTGTCACTCGTCCTCGGGATGGATGTGATTCCCAGGTTGGTGTGCTCCGAGGTTGGCCCATGGGTCAGGGTTGTTGGCAATACTGAGTACTGAGCTCAGTCTGCTCTTTACCAAACAGGCTAAGTGTGACCAACATGGAGGATCTGAAGAGAAGGCTCCTGCGAGTGATCGCAAACTCCAATAAACCCAAGGTAACCACTCCACCAGGGTTAGCCACGCAGGAGGGGCCATGCAGAGGCTGGCAGGCAGAGCGGAGCGGAGCAGCCACAGCCTCGCCGCCTACCACCTTTTGCACGCTGTCTTCACCGTCTGTCCTGCCAGCAGACTTCTGCCCAGGAAGGATTCTGTGTGCGATGCAAAGAGCCAGTTAGGACACACTGCCCAAGCTGGGCCCCTCTTCCCCCTGCCTTCGTTTACACTGCCCCCGGGCTTAGAGAAAGGCTGACACACACAGATTCTAGATGGCTCTAGGGGGCCAGCGGGATGGCTCTTGGGGAAAGGGCTTGCCCACCAAACTGACCTGCATTGAGTCCTCATGGTGGGGGGAGGACTTCCCTCCAGGCTTATCTCCACACATCGGTTAACTGAGTAAATGTAATAGGAACGTTTTAGTGGCAGAGGCTTGGGAGTGTAGCTCAGTGGTAGAGCACTTCCCCAGCACTGAAGAGGCTCAAGGCTCAAGCCCACACACAGGAGAAGAGAAAGCATATTAACCAGTACAAGCTGAGAGCCATGAGGCCGTGCGGTGGGACGGGCCTATAATGGCAGTACCTGGGAGCCTGAGGGAGGACTCCCAAAGCTGTGAGGCTGGGGGAGGGAAAGGAAGCCAAGGAGAAGGGGCCAGGGCCCTGTAGAAGAGTCGCCTAGCATGCATGAGGCCCTGATTCTGTGGCCACTGGGTAGTTTAAGAAATGGAGGGAGGGCCACCGAGATGGCCAGTGGGTAAGCCACATGCTTGTAGGCCCTCAAACCCAGCAGGTAAGGGGACCGCTAGCTCCCACAGTCTCTTGACCCCCCCAACAACACAAGCACATACACCACCATAGAAACAAAGTAACCACGAGTAAAAACAGTATTCTTAAAGACTATATACGTATCAGTGGGAGTTTTGACAATATTAAAAAAGAAAAATTGTGCAGAAGTGTGGTTTCACCTGTATAATGGGACTATAGATGCTGTTACTTTCTTGCCCTTCTCATTTATCCTTTTCTGTTTCGTGTGCATTGGTGTTTTGTCTGCATGTTTGTATGTGTGAGGGTGCCGGATCCTCTGGAATTGGAATTACAGACAGTTGTGAGCTGTCATGTTGGTGCTGGGAATTAAACCTGGGTCTTCTGGAAGAGCAGCCTGTGCTCTTAACTGCTGAGCCATCTCTCCATCCCTGCCCTTTTAATTTTTAATTTTCTTGCCAATCAGAAAATTTAATATTTGCTTCTTTCCAGACATCTTAAGTTTTTTGTTTTCCCCTGGGGTTTCTGAGACAGTTTCTCTGTATAGCCCTGGCTGTCCTGGAACTCACTCTGTAGACCAGGCTGGCCTCAAACTCAAGAGATCCACCTGCTTCTGCCTCCCTGAGTGCTGGGACTAAAGGCATACCACTATGATGGGCTGGCGTCCCCCCCAATAGGGTCTCTTTAGCCTGGGCTGGCCTGGAAGTGTGTAGCTATTGACCATGAGCTTCTAATCTTTCTGCCTCTACCTCCCAAGCTACTGCATTACAGATGTGTGCCACCATACCTGGTTCTACATGATGCTAGGGATGGAACCCAAGGCTTTGTTTCTTTGTTTATGGTTTAGCTAGTTCAGTGGTAGAGTGTTGTCTTAGCATGTATAGAGGGCTTAGCTCTGAGATTAATCTCTAGTACCATATATACATATACTTATATGTATATAATTTCAGAAGTCTTGATTTGTTTTTTTGGCTGTTGCTACAAGTACGGTGGCTTCATGGTGCCACAAGCCCTGTGCATGAGCCATGGCTGTGGCAAGACAGACTGAGCCCTGAGGGCCACCACCGGGCGCAGGGCCAACCTAGTCCCTGGGTCTCACCTTTCAGTACAAGATCTTGCTGCACGGCTGTTGGTACGGACTGTTTGGAGGAAGCCCTGATAACTTTCCAACGGAACTGGAAGAGGGCACCCAGGGAGCCCTGACTCAGCCTCTGCTTGGGGAGCAGAGTCTGCTGACGCGATGCTCCCCGGGCTACAGCTCCAGCGACTCCCCACTGGACTCTCCCACCAAGTACCCGCCTCTGTACCCACCTGGCAGGATCATCCACCTGGAAGAGGAGGGCGGTTCAGGGAGGTGAGTGGCGGCAGGTGGGTGTGGCAGCCACCGAGGGTGACCAGGAGCCTGGCCCAAGCACAGCTTCACTAGTGGATGTTCTCTTTTGTTCAAGGCTTGGCTGCTGCTCCGCTGCACGTTACCGGGCGAGGTGGGCACATGAAGCAGACTTCAGCAAGATCCTGATAGGCCCAAAGATGCTGACTGACCACATGCCTGACATTCTAACTCGGGCCCTGGACAGAGTGGTTGCCGACACAACAGCCTGTGCCTCTTGCCCAGGGCCAGGCGGCGTTACTGTGGATTAGTTTACCAGCTCTACTCGACACTGCCCAGCACGGTGGACTTGCACTCTTTTCTGAGACTGAATGTGAGTGGCTTCTGTGCGGCTGGAACGGTGGTATCCATTATCAGTAATTGATGGGTCCCAGGATGGACATCAGTATGCCCGCGCGATTTCTAGAACCTTCATGTTGTTGCTTTAAGCAACAGGATCCGGAGTCAGAGGTGTTGGGACTAAGCTCGCAGACCAACAAGCCTCCAGTGGCCACCAGAGAACTCCTGAAAACCCTCGGTGGGTCTGCGGCACCCCCGCTCCTGCTAGGATCCCATCCTACTGTTTACACGAGTCTGAACTTAAGACAGATGTGCACTTTATGTTCTTTACCTGCGTTCTTCATGGGGCACTAAGGGCGGCCGGAGCTTCTGCAGCCCAGCACTGCAGCTCCTCCATACATGAACTGATAGCCTAACTTTCATGTGCGCTCAGCTCTCACACTATTCTCGCTCTGGAGCCAGCTGGTGGGCTCAGAGGGAGTTTTCAAAAATAAAGTAGTTGACATAGCCTCAGTGACTGTATTACATACCAGCAGTCTGTATTACAGGGAGACCGGAACTGGCTAAGTAGCCCACACTAGCCTCCAGTGTGTTTTCCTTCGTCAGCCTCTTGATGCTGGGATTATAAGCATGTACGGCTGTACCCGGCTAGTAATAAGTTGCCTTTCTACTGTAAACCAAGTTGTCCTGTTACTCTGGCTAGAAAGAGTCCACCAAGCACAGCATACAATTAAAAAACATGCAGAAAGCAACAAAAATGCCAAGTGTGGTGGTGACTTGAGCCTGTTATTCTCAGCACTCAGATAGGGCAGGCCACACAGCTACTTTCAGAGATGCAGGCCGTCTTGTGCTACTTGAGACTGTCTCCAAATCAAACCCCCGAAGGGGCCAGTAAGACCGAAGGGAAACCTGACAAGATGTATTAAGTACACCTGCCAGGTATGCTGCTGAACACCTTTAATCCCAGCGCTCCGGCACAGGCAGGCCATTCTCTGTGAGTTCACTGCCAGTCCAGTCCACACAGTGAGTTCTAGGCTAACCAGGACAACCACAAGAAGAACTCTGGTCAGAAATCTGCAGGGCTACCCCAGGAACCTGGAATTTTCAAAACGAAAGCCCTTATGAGACACAACTCGTCAGGGTAAGTGCACCACAGACCCGGAGTTATGTAGGATATAAAGATGTGATGGCCAATGACCCTGAAACCTAGCAAAATGAAGGCTGGTGATACCTTGAAGGTTTGAGACAGCTTGGCCAGTAAGTGTGCCATGCAGGTGTGAGGACCTATGTTCAAACTGTGCTGCAGAGGCGCTGACACGAGGATCCCTGGGGCATTCTGGCCAGTCTAGCCAACCAGTGACCTTCAGGTTCAGTGAGAGATGCTAAGGAAGTTTAGCAATGTCCTCAGGGAACCAGAAGTGCAGCAGAGGCCGAGTTCTGTCACCACCCGGTACAGCTTAAAGCTGGAAACTCAGTTTGGGAAGAGGAAGCATCCCTCACGTCCTTACACACATACAGGAGCAAGAACTGTGGCTGAACAGTGGAGGTGAACACGAGAATTCAGACTGGGGAAAACAGTGGTGGCGCATACTTAGTCACAGCACTTGGGAGGCAGAGGTGACACAGACACAAAAGACTGGGGACCTGGAGAGCTGGCTCAGCAGCTAAACACTTGTTCCTGTGAGGACCCAGGTTTGGTACCCAGGATGCACATGGCAGCTCACAGCCATGTGTATATTCAGGCCCGGGCATCCAAAGCCGTCTCCTGATGTCTGCGGGTACTCGCACTAGTGGTACACACAGTCGAGCGGAACACTCAGGTCAAACAAAACAACCCAAAGTCCTGCCCTGGAATGGGTCAGGCAGGGCTGGTACTTTCGTAGTCCTTACTTGCTGTGTTTTTAAATTACTCATTTAACTCTGATTAAAAGAAAAAAAAAAAAAGAATTGGAGCTGGGCATGGTGGCACACACCTTTAAGCCCAGCGCTAGGGAAGTAGGGGCAGCAGGCTCTCCATGAATTAAGAGCCAAAAAGACACAGTAAGGCCCTGTTTCAAAAGGAAAAGACATATAGGTAGGCAGGTTAGTTTGGGGCTAGTGAAGTGGCTTAGTAGGTAAGGGTACCCGCTGCCAAGCCTGACAGCCCGAGTTCAGTCCCTGGGAGGAAGAGCACTGACTCAAGGCTGTCCTCTGACCTCGTGTGCCATGTGCGCATCCAGAAACGGAAGTGGTATCGTTTTTAAAGTTTAAAGTACAAATCAACAATGAAAGCCAATTCTAGCTGGTCATGAAACAACGGATGGGAATGCGGTCCATCCTGCCAAGCCCAAGCTCAGCTTCCCAGCAGGCAACTCTGGCACATCTCCCACAGGCACAGGCTCATGTGACACCCCCACTGTGGGCAGCCTACATGAGCACCTCACCTAACCCTTTCCCTCTCTCCGTCCCTCCAGTGTTAAAAGCACATCTCCAACAATCCAGAGTTTTAAAGTGAGGCAAACACGCCACGAGCCTTGTTTGTCAAGTTCCAAAAACACAAGCATGACCAGATGTATGATTCAAGGATTTATTAAGTCATACATGCAAAACATACTGCTAACTGCATTAGCAAAAGATCAATGTAAAAACACTCCACAATTCTGCGACTGTCAATTGAAAAAAGTTTGTTCTAGTGGTTGAAGGACCCAACACTGTGTTCTTGCCAGTGAGTTAGGTTGTACAGAACAGCGTTAGCACAGCAGTTGACAGAACCTCACAGACCCAAAGGAGCATCTCAGGCAGAGCCACCATGGGAAGCGTATCCACGTGGGTGAGGTCTAGCGGGGCAGCGTTAGTCACATGACAGTGTTGGTACTCTGGCAAGACAGTGATGTTTAGAAGGTTCATAGTTTAAGAATATCTAAAATAGTTTAAAAACTGTAAAGCTGCAACACATGATTTTTACACCTAGTTACTAGAAAACTAAGGAAAGCACTTATCAGCTTTGAAGAAAGTAAGGTGAAAACAGGAATGCACTTCTACTAATCTACCAAAAGAAATCTTCAAATGCATTATCAGAAAGATCTTATAGTACAGGTCAGACATATTGCTCATTAAGAAAGGGGTCCTAAAGAAAAGCTCTTGCTAAGTTAGCAACTGAGGATGGCCAGTTTAAATATGGATCAATGTCCCATCTGGGGAGGGATGGCAGTGTGGGGGTAGGAAAAGTTCGAGAGACACTGGTAAGACCGGCCATTTGTCATCTACTGTATTTGACAGAAATTAACCGTTAAAAATCTTTACCCGTGATACTTTTATTTAGTTGAATTACTCCATGTACAATGTAGTGTAATCTCTACTTCATATTAGTCAAAATACTGTCTTTATCCTTTGATCATGTCGTGTTTCACAAACTCCACCCAGCACACCCACGACTAGGAACAGAATACTTCATTAGAGGCAACACGGGAAGCAGAGTTCTGTTCAAAGTCTGCAAAAGCTAGTCAACTGGTTATTTAAAAAACTCACTATGAAATCAAAGAGCTGAGCTGTTACACTCATTCACTGTGACATACAGTACAAAGTTATGTAATGAACGTGGGCTGATAAGTTACAGTGCATCACATGGCAACGTGTCATTAAGGAGGCTGTGCTGGGTCACACGGTCTGGAAACTAGACAGGGGCTGCACCCGACTCCAGAAGCTGCGGTCTTCTTAACGACAGAAGTCTCTCAACAGTTAAGCGCTTAAGTGTTCTCAGCACAACACAACTTAGTTCAAAAAGTATTTTGGCAATTCTTAATCTGAGCAAGAATAGGGGACTTTCAAAAATAAGGCTTTAAGAAGGCTTGTCATTTTAGGGCTGAATTTTAATAGACCGTAAGTCGGAATTCTTACATTTAAGACAGAACCTTAAAATTATTGACTGGTTCATTGGTTCAAAATGGTTTTATGGAAAAATTAATCTGTAACAAAAACTTGGCATCAAATGCGAAGGCTCCACCGTTTTTGAGCAAAGCGTACAAAGGTTCCAGGGACAGGACCAAGAACGAGGGGCTCAGACATTTACAACAACAGGCATTTTCTCTTCCTCTTCTTGACAGGAGGTGGACAGAGCACTGCTCGGATGGCTTCATCAAACACTGTCTTGAGACCCCGCTGTGTGAGTGCTGAGCACTCCAGGTATTTGACAGCACCTAGAAAAGACAGCCATAGGGGCAATGAGACACTCCACAGAGCAGTGACACTATACAGGGCAGGATTAGAACACAGTACCCCTGCTGAGCCAGCATGGTGCAGCTCAGCAACCAACTCTCACACCAATGCTAAGGCCAGCGAGGGCCTGGTTTGGCTGGTTGCCCAAACCAGAGACACCAAGCAGTCCTCTTTCAGGCGGACTCCTGCCACTTGTCATCAGGACAGCAGAGCAAACACAAGAAAAGAGGGTTTCATACCGATCTCTTTCGCCATGGCGAGGCCCTGTGGATAGGTGATGGGAGTCAGCTTCTTCTCCTTCAGCTTCTCAATCGTGTCCTTATCATCCCTAAGATCAAGCTTCGTCCCCACTAGGATGATCGGAGTGTTGGGACAGTGGTGTCGCACTTCAGGGTACCACTAGATGGAAGAAACAAGGCGTGCCACTCTCCTGTACAGACTTCCTTCGCCCAGCTTCCAAGCAACGAGTGCCAAACCTCCAGCCCCAGCTGGCCCTACGCTCACCCTGGCTAGCAAGGGCCCCCAAACAGAGGATAACACAACAGACTCCACCTGCCAAGGACCAGGAGAAAGGAGACAAGAAAGGAGGGCAGAACAGAAAGCACCCCCAAAGGAAATCACTTCTATCTGTAGGAAAAGAAGTCTGCTTTCTAGGATCATCCTAGAAAACTCACCATCAACTCAGGGATGAACATATATAAGACATAAAAGATAACTCCATTATCTCCAGCATGGTCCCCCCATCTCTACACCAAAAGGGTCCTTCATCCCTTTTTACTAAGCTGGAGCAGAAAGAAATAGTCACTAGACTGACTCTGAAATGCTTGTTACTATTTCTGCTTCCCACAGAAATTAAGCCATGGGCTTAACAACAGCCCACTCCCCAGTAAGTACTAAAGCCAAGTTAAGTTACACAAGCCAAAATTCCCAGTAGCACATGGCATTCATTTTCCTTTTAATATTTCTTTCTGGGAGTGACATTACACAACAATCTTTCAGTAAGTTCCACTTACCTTTGCACGGACATTTTCAAATGACGCAGGACTCACAAGGGAAAAGCAGATTAAGAACACGTCCTACAGAAAGGAAACACAGGCAGCATGTAGAGGACAGTCTTACCCTGCCGGAGCGCTCTGCCTAAGGCTGACAGCAATGAGCTGGGCAGGCCCTCACTGGCCCACATACCCCTCTAGCTGGCCAGATGACTCCCAAACCACCAAGCCGGCCAAGCAGGCTTCTTCCACTTTCCCTTGTGAGAGAGGGTGAGTGGAAGAGGAAACCGCCAGAAGCCTTCTGAGGCCAGGGAAGCATCAAATCACATTCCCAGAGGTCACTTTCTACTCATGCCCAAATGGAAACCTAATTATCTGTAATCAACAAGGAAACTCTTCTGGAAGTCTCTCAGGCTCATGAATGGAGTCGACTTTAAATACACCATCTAACAAAACATGCTTTTCATTAAGTCTCCACATGCACGTTAAGTGCACGCCTTCTGACATCATTGCCAGCGTCTATCAGCCAGCCTGTCACTGTCCCCGGCACAAAATGGAGTTCAAGGATTTGCTCCCCAGCCCTCCAGCCAGGAAGGGAACTCAGCATGACATCTCCCAGCAGACAAGCACACACCACCCAGCACTGTCACAGCTTCCCACGCACAGCCAAGGGCCTCTGGGAAGCCTGTGCCCAGGGCAGCACTGGCCCCAAAGAATGCAAAGGAAAAGCAGTGCAAGCGTGCTTACTTTGAAGAGAAATTGCTGGCTAAATATAAAATATCTGAGTCTTTCTTCCTGTCTGGTATTACACATAAAATAAAATTCTGATATTTACATGTATAAAATAACACCCAGAGTTTCTAAAATGCTAGGCTTATCAAGACATAGCCCTAGAAAAGGCAATTATGCTATTTTGTGAAATGTGTACAGTTGCCAAGCTAGCACCTTAAACCATCCAGCTGGAATCTCGTACCTGAAAAGGAAAAACATCCCACAGGGCAGCTTTTCATGAACAACATTGTTTACTTCACTGCTGGCACATGCACAAGCCTGTCAGAGAATCACCAGGGCCTCCCAGCATCCCAGTTGATTCCACACCCTCTCAAAGCACAGTTGGGTTAGCTCAGCAACGCTGCACAGCCGCCCCACAGCCCACCAGAGGAACACCAGAGTTGAGAGGAAAAGGCCCTAGGAGTGGGGTTAGTCTGGCCCAGCACATAACCACCTACATGAGCACCAGGAGGACCCCTCCCCCCACATCTACACCTCAACCAACCCAGAGAGGGGCTTCCAGACAGCCCTCCTTTCACTTGGGAGGAGGGATGCAAACAGTTCATTGACCACTTTAATCAGCTGGTAGAGCAGTCACACTCCAGTGCAAGCTTAGTTCATCAAGTGAAACCGCTCCTGAGTGAATCAGATAAAGAACACTCAAGGGACCCGAGGTCAGCAGTATTCCTGGGAAGACTCAGTGAGGTGAGAGAAGAGACAAAGCTTGAGGCTAAAGTCGACTGAAGTCTTACATACGGCAATCGGCTTGTCTTTGCCCCTGGAGGTTCTATCTTTACCACTTGTGTCTCCAACCTAGTAATGCAGGAGAACTTTGCTTGAGTTCAGTACAAACTAAGAAATACAAAAATCAATAATAATATAACCTGCTGGTTTTCATCAGAAGTCTGTCTCTGCACTCCTGAGGAATCCAAAGTTATACAATGTCTCAATTCACCTTAGAGAGCAAGAGCCACAAAATCTTTACCCGGTGAAGCCTGGAGCTAAGAGACTGTCCCCTGCAGTTCAACAAGGAAGTCAAGAGAACACAGGGCCTTCCACCAAGGCACTCTCATTGTGGTAGGTAGCACTTGCCAGAACTTAACACATCCCAGAGTTCAGAGTGTCCAAAAAGTGTCCCTTAAACATAAAAAGGGACATGTTGATGCATGTTGATGGCATCCGTCAGTGGCAAGATCTTCAAAGAACTCTAGAGTTCTCAGAGGCAAGCCAAAGGAAGCCTTAAAGATAGGTGAGGCACCTGCCCGTGGGCACAGTGAAACTTTCCAGAGCAGTCAGAGCCACATGGAGCCATGCTGGCCCATCAGCCTCCTCTCGCAGCTCTGGGAGTGAGGTGTGGATTCAGTCTGGAGAGAGCTACTGAAATGAAAAACTAAGATTCCTTTGCAAGCTGAAAAGGCCACCACTTGGTGGCAATTTTGTAAGTGACAACCTTTTCCATTTCTATCATAATTCATCCAATTGTTTTTATGTCCAGTAAAAACTGACAGGCTTATTCTCCCAATATGGAATTCCAGAAATTCTAACAAAAGACAAACAAGGGCACTATTTCAATTTCATCTCACTCAAGCTTGTATTTACAATCCAAAGAGAAACAATTTGCAGAGTCCAGGTTTCATCTATGGGCTATTTCTAAAGTTGTCCTAAGAACAGGACCCAGTGTACCCCACCAAAAACCACAACAATCCACACCGCTTCATCCAGCCAGTCAGCAGGACAGGTCAGGGAGCAGATGGGGCACCCTCACTCATTCTACCTGCCTTAGCCCTCCAGCAGCATCTTCCAGATGAGGCAGAGGCAGGCGTAAGCGGTGCCATTGCCCCACTCCTCCTATGTACAAATTATCCCATCGGCCACCTCCCCTCTTCCTCCCTTTTCAGCAATTCTTCCCCCCTGCACCTAAGTTCAGCTTTCACTAAATTATCATCTTCTAATGTCTTTTTCCTACCATCAATACCTTCCAACCTTGCTTTCCTGATACAAGTGAAGAAGGGGCTGTGCTCCTGGGGTCTCCCCTTTCTCAAGGGTCACTGACCCACCCTTCCTAGAGACTTCGCTACTACTTTGCTCAGATCACCAGGACACTTGTAATTATACCAGACACCCCACATGCCTTTAATGGAGTGTGAGCCTCAATAACTTCATTACTCCTGGGTCAGCAGCTACTTCTCCCTCTGCAGTCTAAAGTACAGTCAGGGATGAAGAGCAGTCTCGTTAGGAAAGTGCTTGCTGGGCATGAGGATCCCTGGGGTAAGCCTGAGGCCCAGTGAGAGGCCTGTCTCAAAAAAGAGGGGGGGGGGAGAAAGGGAAGGGAAGGGAAGGGGAAGGAAGGAAGGAAGGAAGGAAGGAAGGAAGGAAGGAAGGAAGGAGGCTCTTGAGAGACAACACCATAACCTGTCACACCCAGACACACACAAAAGCATACACCAACTATAGCTTGTCAGTGGTACTGTCCCCAGCTGATGTGAGACAGGGTGTAGCAAGAGGCGGCTGCAATCTCAGCACCACAGGAGTATGGTGGCTTTTCTTCTACTCTCTCCCAAACACTTCCTATCTTTATTTCAGGTTCACATTTGGATTTTTCTTTTAATACAGGGATTCCATATGCAGGAACAGGACAGGGCTTACACACACAACAGAGAAAGCTGGGCAGGTGTTCCGAAGAACACACACTAGAAAAAAAGGTTCACAGCTCTTAACATCTCAGAGCTGGCCTGATGCTGACAGCGCCGATGGTGGAGGTGTTCCTGTAAACTCTAACAAGCTCCCAGGCCTCTGGGTGACGACGCTTGATGAAATGCAACCACATGGAAATAAAGATTGGAAGATCATTTCCTAAACCCAAGGTCACTTCAAGAGACACGGAACCTTCTAAGTAGGACTTCCTAAAACACAAGGTTGAGACAGCACTCAACCCTCACACACACACACCCCCCCCGCAGTTCTGCACACCCCATCATGTAATATGGTCCTCAGTGGTCCCCTCATGGCGCAGAAGGAACACAGCCTATTCTGGCTAACTGCAAGTAGTTTCTAGGGGCCTCTGGTTGGAGGACCCGCATCTAACAGTCATCCTAACAAAGGAAGCCCTTTGAAAATCAAACTGGCACCAGGCAGTGGTACAGGCCTTTAATCCTAGCCACTGGAAGGGGAGGCTGGTGGATCTGAGTTTGAGTCTGGTCTATCAAGCAAGTTCTAGGACAGCCAAGGCAACCCTGCAGGAAAACCAAACCAAACAATCAAAAGAAACTCAAAACTGTAGCTAGCTGTGAGTACTCATGACTGTAATTCCAGGAGCCAGAGATGCGATGGCTTTGCTCTGTGGTTTTAAGGGTTACTCTTCCACAGCTGGGCCCAGGGTTGATCCTCAGCACTCGTGGCAGCTCACAAACTTCCTAGGGATCTGATCTGGCCCCCATAGGCACCAGGCATGCACGTGATATACACACATACATACAGGCAAATATTCATGCACACAAAAACAAATACATGTTTAAAAAGAAACAGAAGCCATAATTGCAGCATTCAGAAGCTGCAAATAACAGTAGAACCAAAAACACTGTTAAGTTGCAGGCCACCCTGGACAACATACTGACGGAGACCTGTCTCAAAACAGAAACAATGGACACATGAAGTGTTAACATTTTTAGCGTGTCCCAAACAAACAAAAATCTTCCATTTGGTTCTTCAGAAGAATATCTGAACAGCTTTTTGTTTGCTTGTTTTGTTTTCTCTTTTGATTCAGGGTTTCTCTCTGTAGCCCTATCTGTCCTTGAACTCAAGATCTGCCTGGCTAAGCCTTCAAGTGCTGGGCTAAAACCATGAGCTACTACTGGCCAGCTCTGACCACAGTTTTTAATAAGTCACATAAACAGGCTATAATTATAGTTCAATCCTGGGTCTGCTTGTGGTATGGCAGTGCAGCCCAAAGCAAGGCAGACTTCTGAGCATTCACATTTGAGCATAACTTCCACATCTCAGGCGTAGCAGGCAAGTGTTTAGGTGCTAGCTGTGTGCTCTCCCCTCTTGTCCCAAAGGACCTCCACCTCACCATCACTGGAATATGAAAAATTAGCAAAAACCTTGTCTTCCTCCTTCCTTACTCAGTCGTCCTTACTATTAGGAAACTGTCTGCCTGCTATACACAGGTGAGACTGTAACAAGTTTACAACACCCACCTTGAGTCTGGCCTCACACAATTACGGCTTATTCAATCTGGGAAGAGCCCACCTCACTTATCTATGATACTCAGCAGAGTCTGACTTCTGCCAAGTCACCTTTGACTTGCTAAGAATGACTCCCTTAGACAGAATGGCCTCACCCTACTCTGTACCCACTGAGTCACAATAGGGTGTCTCCCATTTCTCAGAAATCATGCCACACCCTTCCAGACACAGCCAATGGGCTAGGGGGAGGGGGAGAGAAAGATGATAGATAGATAGATAGATAGATAGACAGACAGACAAACATTGCCATGTTTTAAAACACAGAATTATTCAGCATCCACTAGTCTCGGAGCATCTCTAAAAACACTAAAGACTGCAATCATCTCGTGACTGTGGGCTGATTTTATATACTTGATCAGTTGATCTTTAAAAAAAAAAACCTTCCCTCTTACTTTTTTTATCTTTATTTGTTAACTAAAATCTAAATTTTGGCTACAACTCAATACAAAACCTAGAGTTCAAACAGACTATCTGCAATGTTTCTGGTATCCTCTGACTGCAGAGAAAAGGCATGTTCTAACAGGTAAAACCATCACTAACAACGGGAAGTTCATTCAAAAACACAAGCTGTATAGACTGGAACTGATTCCTGACACTCCAAAGTAATGGCTGTGTAGGTTATGGCCGCCCAGTCAGACAAGGTTCAAAGTCTGCCTTTCTCTAAGCTGTCTCCCCGACTCCAAGCCAGACCTTCTAGTGAACAATAAGGGGCACTAAAAAGAGCACAAGTAATACTCACCCAAGGAAAACCTAAGCAGAGGCCATCCAATCAGTAAGGCGAAAGGAGAGACTGGGTACTAGAGGGTGCAGACTGTACCAGAACTGGTGTGCACACAGTGCTTTTGACACAAGGTCTCACTGTACAGACTGGCCTTGAATCCACAGATCCCTGCCTTTGTCTCCAAAGTCCTGAGATGAAAGGCTTGAACCAACAGCCCTGGTCTGAGATGTATTAGCTCAACTTATGCTAGTGGGAAGCAGCAGAGACCAGAGATGAAGACTGGGACGGCACAGCAAGGTACAACGCAGGACCTGAATCCAAGGCATTTGCTCTGTGGCCTGTCATGAATATTTAAGGCTGGTCACTTTAGCACCAAATTTGTTCTAAGATAGACTTTTGCTTCCCTATTCCCTATGCTGCTCTGCAGAAAGGCAAATGCTCTACCCTGAGCCACACCACCTGGCCCTAAACAGTCTCAACTGAGAACACAGATTGACATACATGTAACAACTGTTTTGCACCAGACACTCACTTCCAAGTTCCTACTGATCCTGCCAACCACTGCTCTAATTGGTTTTGGTAAATAATCAGTAAATAATCAATTATTTGGTTGCCTCATACAGAAACAAAACTAATCTAAAAAAAATGTTTTTCCTGTCTGAACACAAAGGTCTATTTTACAAAACTGAAACCTCAATCTACACTAAAGACTTAGTACTGAGACCAAGAACTATGTGCTTTATAAAAAGAAAAAAGTATAAGTCATAAGATAAATTCCTACTTCGGTTTAAAGAAACCGTACTTTTATTTATTTATTTTTGGAGACAGGGTCTCATGGTCCATGCTGAAACTATGTAACCAAGGATGCCCTTGATCATCTTGCCTTCACTTCTGATTACAGGCACAAGCAACTAGTCCAGTTTATGTGATGCCAGGGAAGTAACTCAAAGACTGAATACCAGACAATCATTCTACCAACTTGAGCAACACCCCCAGCTCAAGAAACGTTAATATTACCTGCTTAATTTGAATTTTTTTGAGATAAAGTCTCAAAGCTGCAGGCCAAGCTGGCCCCAAACTTGTGCTTGTCGACAGGTATGAGCCAACATGTCCAACTAACCGCTTAAATTTATGTCACAGTGCAAAACCATCCTAAAACAAGCTGTCTTTCAAAGTAACTGCTGTTAAGAAAAGCTTTGCAAAACAAAAAGTAACATAGTACTGTTCTGTGTGTTGCCTTTAAACTAAGTAAAACAATTCAAAATAAAAAAGGCAGAATAACTGATAGACCCAAATTCTGGCTTGCTTAAGAGAAGCTATTTACCTTCACTTATTATTATCACAGACCCCAGTCACAACAACACAAGCAGATCTATGAGCCCCGGACACATACTAAAACCCAGTAAAAATCAAGTGTGAGCCTTACTGTTTGCGGGTAGGAGAGGGGACGCAATCTGTCATAATCTTCTTGTCCAGCTGTGTCCCAAAGGCCCAGATTCACTGGTTTCCCATCTACCATAACATTGGCAGAATAGTTGTCAAAGCTGTAGAATGGACAAGAGAAGGTTAGTCACATACATGGGGACTAAGTCCCAGTCCCACAGTTCTATAAGAGGATGGACCTGGAGCTATCAGCCCAGAAAACATCCTTGAGGCATGAGAAGCCTGGAGCAAGTAGGACACAGGGAATCAACCACACACCCCAGAGATGAGAAACAAAGGACAGGCTACTAGCTTACAAGGAAACAAATACAAGACCAAATGAGCTCTGCCTTAATATCTTTAATCTGCACGGAAGAGAACACGACGGAGTCCCTCTTCCCAATCCGATGTCACGTCCCTCATGTACATATTTTGTTCACTTTCAACCAAAGTCTTTAGTTAAAGTGTACATGCGAAGTCACCTATGCTTGAGGCCAAAGAGCAGAGGTGTAGCAAAACAGACCTGGATTTTAGAAGCTGCCCAGCTTTTCAGAGTACACCTGACCATACAAATGTGTAAATTAGCCTGACATTACTACAGACAAATTAGTTAACTACAGAAAGCGACAACCCAGAAAAGCCTACCAACTAACTAAGTTTTGTAATCCCAGCATTAAGAAACTGAGGCAGGAGGATCACTAATATTTCAAGGTCAGCTTCACCTACAGAGCAAAATCTTGTCTCAAAACAACAAAATGCTACTGGTATCACTGATTACTCAAAAACAAAACCAAAAACCCAGGATCAGGTCAGGAATTTAGGGACAGACTGAGCTCTCAAAAAAAGAAAAAAAAAGAAAAAGAAACCAAAAAAGCTACACAATTTTATGTGTTTTGCTGGCATGTACGTATGTTATATATAGCACATGTGTTTGGTGCCCATGGAGTTCAGAAAAGGGCAGGATAGCCCCTGAAACTGGAACTGCTATGTGGGTGCTGGGAACCAAACCCAGATCCTCTGAAAGAACAGCCAGTTCTCAGCCACAGAGTAATTTTTCCTGCCCTAAGACAAGTATCATCATACATCAGTCTTAAGGCAAAGGGCTAGTATTATTATTTGTAGTACTTAAGAATAGAGGGTCTTAGGGCTGAAGAGATGGCTCAGCAGTTAAGAGCAATGACTGTACTTCCAGAGGTCCTGAGTTCAATTCTCAGCAACCACATAGCAGCTCACAACTGTCTGTAACTCCTGTTCTGGGAGATCCAACACCCTCACATACATGCAGTCAAACACCAATGTACATACAATAAAAATAGATTAAAAAATAGAGGTTCCTTACTAAAGCAAAGTTTACGCTAATGTGACCGACCACAGCAGCCTTTATGAAGATAATGGCAGGCATGGTGGTATACACCATGAGAGGCAAGATAATCAAGAGTTCAAAAACCAGCCTAGGCTTTACATTAGAACTCAGAGGTCTCCCGAGGGTCTGAGCCATCACGGTGTTCTGGATGCAGACATGAGGACAGAACTCTGCAGCATGCTGAAGCTCACGTGAGCCATCAGTGAGAAAAGCACTTTTTCTTCCCACTCAACAACTAGGCAACCCATACGGAATTAGCAGCCCAAAATCCAACTCAGCCCCACATGGCATCCTAGATTCAACCCAATGAAAAGGTCAATTAAACTTAATGTAACACTCCGTGCTGCAGCTGCCACAGAGCTGTTATCAGACACCGCTATGCTGAGGCTCTGGTCTTCTTTACATTTCCCAGCCTATGTTCTTAACAGTTAATTTTCTTTTGTTTCCTAAATGTCTAAAAAAAAAAAAAAAATCAAGCAGGAAACTGTATATCCCCTCATATAAGGAAATCATACATTAAATTGGCTCATTTTTTTAAAACTCTCAATACCTAATAATTAGATTCCAGTCGATGTTTCAGAGGAAAATAAATACTATTAGTTCTTATGCGAATGACAAGGGCTTTACAGCAGAAGAGAAAAAACGCATCACAGGCAAGTTGGTTCCCGACCCAAGGAGCATACTCACACAGTGGGGATGTACTCTCCGGGAAATGCATTGGTCGTGTAACTGATCAGCAGGCAGGTTTTACCAACAGCTCTGAAAGGAGAAAAAAGGGCTTCTTAGTCAACCTGGACAAAATCCTGGCTTCTACTATTCTGCTACAATAAGCTAGAAAAGGCCAGGAAACAGATATACCACATCCATAAGTGTAAACAAATGAGTTTCTGTAACATTTAACACTCCACACACGTTTTTATCTTAAACCAACCCAAATCTTTGTACTTCTTAGGAAGGCAGACTCAGCAACCTCCCTTTCTGTGAAGGTCGGTGGCGTCTGGACCAGCACTCAGGAAGCATGTGTGAAGTACTGGACCCCGAGAACAGTTAACACGAAGTTCTTCCAGAACACGTCACTCGTGTGTTACTAGTATGTGAACACGGCTGCCTCTGCAACCTGCAGTTATTAAGTACTGATTGATGTTGCTGCCGCTAAGTGGCCAAGCTCTGAACCGCCCATGCCCCAACCCCAAAGCCTGCCCCTAACAGTGCAGCCAGTTACGCAGCACAGGGTTCACACTCACAAGCTAACATCAAGTTAGTGAAGGGCACAGGGATGAAGTAAACTTCTCAAACAGCTGGAGGAGAGAACAAAAGAGAAATGTGCAGAAATAAGTACCTTACGGGGACAGACTATTACTTGTGCTCCCTCAGACAGAAGGAAGGGTACTGTTTAAAAAGCTCCCAACCACCTGAAATACCGTTGAGACTATTACTAAAAATAAAGATTGTCGCACCATTTGCAAATAAATAAAATTTCTCTCACCCAGTCCCTATCTGACTTGAGGGATATCCTGAAGTCTCGGTTTCAACAGTCCTCTGTAATGAGCCCAGCTCCCCATTGTCTTCTGCTGATTTACTAAGGTCAGGATGACACACTAGTGTTGACTTGAAAGATTTTGCTGTTCAGCATAGGCCACCGTAGATTGGGGTTCACTAACCAGAACTTTCCTTCCGCTCTTTGGGACTAAGGGCAGGAGCTTAACCACTCAGTCCTGCCAGTACTTATTTGTCTGACTCGGAACTGTATAAAGGACTTAATGAAGCTGGAACTCTCCACCCTCAAGATCTCACTGTCAAACATTACATCATCGGCAGGTAACTTCCAATCCCTAACGGCTTTCTGAACAGAAATGACTCATTAGACATTTATCTTGTGAAAGGCTTACAATGTCAAAACAAACCTGTATGAGCAAGAGCTTAAGATCTAGGGAGGCCTAGAGCTGAGATTTAGAGCAGCTCATTTACCTGCAGCAATTTCTGGCACATCTGACCCACCTTTTTCTGTCTCAGTTTTCTTGCTGGTAAGCAGATGCACTCAACTACAGGGAAGGAAGGAAGGAAGATGGGAGAGAGGGACGGAGGGAGGGAGGGAGGGAGGGAGGGAGGGAGGGGGGGAAGGAGGGAGGGAGGGAGGGAGGGAAGAAAGGAGGGAAGAAAGGAGGGAAGGAAGGAAGGAAGGAAGGAAGGAAGGAAGGAGGGAGGGAGGGAAGAAAGGAGGGAAAAAAGGAAGGAAGGGAGGAGGGAGGGAGGGAGGGAGAGAAGGAAGGAAGGAAAGAGGGAAGGAGGGAGGGAAGGAAGGAAGGAAGGAAGGAAGGAGGGAAAGAACGAACTAGATGCTGCAGGAAACAAGACTCAAGGACTGGCCAGAGTCCCAGGTCTGTCTGGGCTACACAGTGAGTTCCGCTCTCCCTAGGGCTACTTACAGAGAATCTACTTCAAACAAACCAATAAAGCACAGCATGGAAAGGGGTGGAGCATAAAGAGAAAATAATAGGGCAAGGGTGATCAAAGTACATTCCATTTGTATATGGATATGTCGGTGAAAGCTCTTGGTACAAAACATGCACTGATTAAAACAAGAAAATCTCAGCTGGGGCTGTAGCTCAGTGGTAGAACCTCTTCCTTGCACACACAACGCTGCATTCAATCCCCAGCACGTCATCTTCCTCCCGTCACCATCATGCTGCACAGCAAGCTGGGCAAGCCTTCTATACCAGACCTGGAGCCAGCTAAAGGCATCATCTTTGAATGGCTTGGCTGGGAAGGTACTGGCAAAATCTGGCTTAGAGAATTTTGTTGTTATCTGCAAGAATGTGTGTGTGTGCACACCACACATGTCACATGGTGCATGAGGAGATACAGGAAAAACTAAAGGCATCAGTTCTCAACCTGTGGGTCATGACCCCTTGGTGGTGGTGGTGGGGGTCCACAGGTGGGATTAGTGTTTAGAATGATCCTTTCACAGGGGTCCCACCATATGTACCTCAGGAATCCAACTCAGGTGTCAGACTTGTAAGCCAGTACCTTCACCTACTAAACTGGTCTCACTACACAGCCCTAACGGTCTTGAACTCACTATGTAGACCTGGCTGATTTTGAATTTGTGTCCATCATGACCCTGTGACCCATTCACTCTGCCTCCTCAGTGCTGGGGTTACAGTTGTGAGCCACCACACACGGCTGGGAATGAATGCAATTCTTATTAATCATTACAATTTATGTTCTACAAAAACATGACTATAGGGATGGTGATGGAGCTCAGGTGGCCTCGCATGCACCAAGTCCTGGGTTTGATCCCAACACTAAATAAAACCAGGCATGGTGGCACATGTCTGCAATCCTAGTACCCAGGAGGTAGCAACAAGGAGTATAAGAAGTTTAAGGTCACAGCAAGTGTGAAGCAAGCCTGGGCTATGTGAGAGGCCATCAGTGGACTTTTTACTATACTGTTAATTTAAAAATGGATTAGCATAAATAGAAAGGCTATTATTCTTCTCTTAGTGTATTTACTCATTGCTTGTAAACTCAAGGCATAAATCAACTCGAGGCCAAAGCCAACATATGAACTACAGGAAGTAACATCAAGAACATGTCCACATGAGGAATGGAAGCCATTATTTGGTCAGAGCCATGACTGACATGCTGCAGGATTTCTGGAAGAATTATCTGCCTTGGACTTTTCTAAATGTGTATGCTTAAATGCTCAGTTCATCCTCCTTTTAACCTTTAAAATCTAGAAAGGAGCTGGGTGTAAAGACTCCTGTCTACTCTATCCTGGCTCTTCCTGCAGCGCATGACAGTACTATTTTCTAACCTATCTGCACTTCCTGCCTTGTCCTGCAGAAAGGACCAAATACAGAGACCACTAGTCATTTCCGTTCCTACTGAAGTCTTCATTTTCCTGTTAGGAGAACTTTGTACTGCCAAGCATGGCACACGCCTGTAACTCCAGCACTCAAGAGGCAGAGGCAGGGGATCTCTGTGAGTTCAAGGCCAGCCTGGTCTATAAAGTGTAGCCAAGGCTACACAGAGAAACCCTGTCTCAAAAAACAAAACAAAACATACAAAGAGGCTGGTGAAATGGCTCTGTGTGCAAGAGCCTATGCTGCTCTTGAATCCCAGCATTCACATCAGAGGGCTCACAGTGCCTCTAGCTCTTTCTTGCAGCCATCTGTGTCCACGCATACACACAGACAACTCTTATATACAAATAAAAACTTTAAAGGTGTGTAAGAACATTGGGTGTGTAATCCCAGCACTTGGAAGTCTTCCCCCTCCCCCAGGCAGGGTCTCTGTGTATAGCCATGGCTGTCCTGGACTGGCTTTGTAGAACAGGCTGGCCTCGAACTCAAGAGATCCTCCTGCCTCTGTCTCCACGTGCCTGAGTGCTGGAATTATAGAAATGCACCACCAAACCCAGCCACTTGAAGTCTTCTAGGAAGGGTTTCTTCATGTTTAAGTCCTGCATGGACTACCTAACAAAATCCTACCCCAAAAGAAAAGAAGCCTTCATGAGCATAGTAGTAGAGAGCTTGCCTAGCAGACACAATCTCTCAATTCCATCTCTCAACTCCATGATGGAGTGCAGATCTAAAAAGAATAACAACTTTGTAAATGGTCTTTTAAGACAAAATGCTCCTAAGACTGAAAAACTGGACTCATCCAATAACAACTGTAAACCACAGGCAGATCAGGCAATATTGTCAAAAAGCACACAGATCCAACCAACAATCTTAAGGGCCAGGCATGGTGATGCACACTGGTCTAGCTCTTACAAACCAGAGTTCAAGTGTAGCCTTGGGTACACAGGGAGTTTGGAGGCTACCCTGGGCTACATGAGACCCTGATTCAAAAATAAGGTGGGGCAGGAGAGACGGCTCAGAGGTTAATAGAGCTTGCTGCTCTTCCAGGCCTCAAGTTTAGTTCCCCACTCCCACATCAGGCGGCTCACAACTACCTGTAACTCCAGCTTCAGAATGTTAAGTGCCCTCTCCTGACGTCTGTCCCCCACACACGGCATCCAAGCATAAAAAGGGCACATAAAAATTTTAAAGTAATTAGTGAAACGGAGGGTGACTGAGGAATACACCTTTCCCTCCCTGCAGACATGTGTGCATGCACACCCACAAATACGCACATCTGCCCCTCTCTCATGCTTCTTGAGTAACTGAAAGACAAACTAAGGCCCTCAGTTTCTTCGAGAAAAGGAAGAATGTATGTTCATAAAAAAATGATGCATCAGTGAGAGTAATTTAGTACCAGGGAAAAACAAACCCCAACTCAAAACTCTCAAGTTTATGAGGCAGGTACATCATAACCAATGTATGTATAGTCATTACCACCATAAGACTTCAAAATATTAAGACTGTATGAAAAAAAAAAAAAGCCTAAAGTTTCTCAAACACGGAAGGTGAAAAACTATACATAACCAAGCTTCATGGAGGCTTTATTCTCACTTCTAGACTCATCTAATCACTGTTGAGTAGCAAATGACTGTCCAGGGAAAGACACAAAGGTTATTCTAGAAATACATACATACATACATACACACACAATCATACGTGTGTGTGTGTGTGTGTGTGTGTGTGTGTGTGTAGAAAGAGAAAGAGAGGCTGGCGAAATGCATCAGAGATTAAGAGCACTGGCTGGGAAAAAAAGGAATACTGTCTGTTTTTGCACGACCCAGGTTCAATTCCCAGCACCCACATGGTGGTTCACACAGTATGTAACTCCAGCTCCAGGGGATCCAAACCACTCTTCTTCACTCTTCTTCTGGCTTGTGAGGGCAGCAGGAACTTGGTGCACAAATATACATCCATGTATATAACATAGTAGTAGTAGTAATAAAATCATCTTAATTTGAAAGACAGAGCAGGGGGGCTGGAGAGATAGCTCAGCAGTTAAGAGCACCAACTGCTCTTCTGGAAGACCTGGGCTCAATTCCCAGCATCCACATGGCAGCTCACGACTGTCTGTAACTCCTGTTCCAGGGGATCTGACACCCTCACATGGACATACATGAAGTCAAACACCAATGTACATAAGATTAAAAAAAGAGAGCAGAATTCAAGTACTTGTAAAATAGGTCAAAATAAACACAGAACTCTGCATCACAAAAAAGCAAATTCATGGGTCATACCAACACTGTTCAATGGAAGCAGAGTAAATGTGTCCAGTCCTGTAAGGATGACATCAGAAGAGGCTGAACTAACAAAATTCCTGGACAGCAATGCCTAAGTTAGACACTGTACCAAACAGACTACCAGCCCAAGTCTATATGCAGACAAGAAGGAAACACAAAACATTTGCTTGTTAGCCTTCTGATCAACCAAAACTAAACGAATACTATTAAAAACTACCGAGTTGGGGCTAGAGAGGTGGCTCAGTGGTTAAGAGCACTGTCTGCTCTTCCAAAGGTCATGAGTTCAATTCCCAGCAACCACATGGTGGCTCACGACCATCTATAATGTGAACTGATTCCCTCTTCTGGAAGGTGTAAATGCAGATAGAACACTCATATACATAAAATAAATAAATCTTTAAAAAATTAAAAAAAAAACCCACCGAGTTAAAAAAAACAAAAACACTGATCGCATAGCTGTGATTGCATGTCTCTGCAATCCCAGGACTCAGAGGTGGAGGCAAGAGAACAGAGCTAGAGGCCAGGGTGGGTGGGAACGCAGTGAAGTAGCAGAGCACTCACCTACCCACTGTGAGGCCCTAGGTTCAGTCCATCACATCAGAGCAAAGAAAAAGGTGGGGGGGTAAGAACGCTGGCTCAGTACATGCCATACCATCAGCAAGAGAAGCACACAGTTGTTTTCAGAAAGACCATCTGACAGTAAGTTTCAAATCTCTATTTTATATCCACTGTCAATTAACTACTGAACAGCAACTAACTCAACAGAAGAATACAAGCTGACTGATCTAACATGGTCGTAACAGTATTTTTAACTGTAATTCCTCAGAACTTTTAAATTAGCCCTGTAAAACTTAGTAACTATCTGTGACATTAGGCTTGACAGCTTTAAATTTCTCAGAATAAAAGGCATTCCAACTGTACCTCAGGAATATAGTTTATTTGATAAAAAGCAGAAAAATATTATTGGCATGAAAAGTTATGTACCTACACCTCTAAATTGGTGGTTCTCAACCTTTCTAATCCTGTAGCCCTTTAAGCCAGTTCCTCATGTAATGGTGACCTTCAATCAAAATTATTTTCGTTGCGACTTCTTAACTGTAATTTCGCTGTTATGAACTGTAAATCTGATATGCAGGATAACTGATATTCAATCCCAAACGGGTCATGACCCCAGGTTAGGAGCCACTGTTGTAAACCAAGGTTACACCCCGCCCTTCGGGTTGTGGATTTCAATCTTCTGATAAACGCACACTTCCCGTCTGTCCTTCAGCCCGAACACTATCAGTGCCGACCACAGCATGAGAAGGTGCAGAGTGGGGGGTAGGGAAATGCCCACTGGTTAAGAGTGCTGGCTGCTCCTGCAGAGGACCCAGGCTTAATCCACAGGAGCTCCTTACATCCCTAACTCCAGCTCCAGGGGATCCAACGCCCTCTCTTCTGGCCTCCTTGGACATCAGACACACACGTGGTGCAGATGTAAAACATGCAGGTAAAACATTCTTACACATTCAGTATTTTTCCCCCTCAAGTACCGTCAGAAGTGGTGATGTACACTTTTAATCCCAGCATTTAGGAGGAGGAGACAGGCAGATCTCTGTGAATTCCAGGCCAGCCAGAGACATACAGGTGAAATTCCATTAAAAAAAAAAAAAAAAAAAGTCCACCGGGGCAGAAAGATGGCTCAGTACATAAAGGTAAGCCTGACTACCAGAGTTCAATCCCTGGGACCCATGTGATGGAAGAAGAAAACCAACTCTTTCAGCTTGTCCTCTGACCATCACACCCTTGCCATGGCAATGTGGTTTCCACACAGTAAATAAACATAAAAATAATGAAGTTGTTTTTTTAAGAAAACTGAAAAATTCAAGGCCAGGAATCTTTATGTCTAACATTCATCACAGACCCTCATAGTAAAACCAAACAAATAAAAAGAAAACCACAGTAACAATGGGAGCCAGCACTCACTAAGCACTCCACAAGGACCAGGCACTTAGGAGCCTCTTAACAGTCGGCATTGTGTTTAACTTTCCCCTGAGGATTCTCTCTTGAGGAAAGAATGATATGCTGAGGGTTACTCCAAAAGTTACAAAAAAAAAAAAAAGTAGTGTGGGAAGGGGGGAGGCTGCAAAGATGGCTCAGCAGTTAAGAGCACTGGCTGCTCTTCCAGAGGACCTGGTTCCAGTCCTAGAACCCACCTAGTGGTTCACCAAGGCCAGTAACTCCAGTTTCGAGGGAACCCTCTGCTGGCACAAGCATAAGGCACAGACACACATGCAAAACATCCACACACATTTAAAAAAAAAAAAAAAATTAAAAAGAAGTTGTGGGAATCCTACCTAAGGAAGGTTCCAGACTCCACAGTAGACATTCTTTTGTAGAATGTCTACTAGATTTTTTTAAGCCAGTAACAGGCTATGATATCTCTCAGCTGTTCAGGACTTGCCAGGAAGCACAAGGGCCTTAAGTTCCAGCTCCAGCAAGGGGAGGAGGGAGCTACAGTAGATTAGTACCGAATAAACTTCGTTTTAGCAAACCTGTTCCACGTGTATTTCAGTCTTAGAAATTTTCAAACACTATGGTTTGGTACTGAATTAGCAGCAATTTACCTTTCTTAAAAAGTAATTTTTGAGAAGTCTTTCAATGTATTTTGATCATATTCATCCCCACTCCTCCCCCTAATTCCTCCTTCCAACTTCACCACTTAAAAACTCACCTAGTCCAATCTGTGCTGCCCACATAAGTCATGGGTGTGGGGCCATCCACTGGAGCTAGGTGGACCTAGCAAGGGCCACACCCATTAAAAACATGGCTCTCCCACCCCTAGCAGCCATCAAGGGACCATCCCAACTAGGCCTAGGCCCTCTCTGCCCTGGGCTAGGATCTTGTACAGCTGCTGCTGAGTTCACTGTTCCAGAAAATACTGTTTCCATCGAGTGTCCCTGACCTCTGGTTCTTATAACCTCTCTTCTTCCTCGATGGTCCCTAAGCTTATTAGAAAACTAGGAATGTCATAGTACTCCACATTCCAAACTACTGATACAGTTTTAACTTTTGGGAAGTTCAGATAACTTTCAAACGTTCCCCAGGAAAGATGATATGTTTTAGTTCACTCACAATACCAACAGGAAAAAAGAAATAGAAAAGAAAGGAAAGCAAGCACGCCTTAAAGCAGGCCTGGTGACTCACGCCTGTAAGTCCAACACTTCCGAGGCTATGAAAGGAGAATAATCGAGAACCAAGACAGTCAGAAGACAGGATTTACACAAAAAGCCCCTACCTCGGCAACAGAACTTCACTTAAACTGCTTTCTTTCATTATCTAACTAACTATACCAAGAGACAAAATAAAGCTTTCTTTTAGGAGGAAAAGGAAAGCAGCATACACATTCCTACTCAATGGAATTCCAATGTGTAGCTATATACACTGAACCCGTGTTCATAAGACTTCCTGTTTGTGAAACAAATCCCACAGACTGACCTGTTACCAGAACAAATAAATAAATGAAGTTGTCTGACCGTTGGGCTGAATTAGTTACAAGGACAATCCCAACCCCTAGTGCAGCTATGTAAATACGCTGAAGAAGTGACCATAACCCAGGGGCTGCGATTCAGGAAAGGCTGTGCTCACTGCAAGCGCGGAAGACATCCACCAAGTTTGCAGCGCGTTATGCTGAACTTGAAAATGTACCAGTTGCATTCTGCGTTTGAGGAAGCTGGCAGTAGTAAATCTCCAAGCTTCCTCGTTAACACGAGCCCTACACAAGCCACGCTGAGACGCGCGATTTTGCTCCGATTACACTGAGATTCTTGTTTCTACCGAAGGGTGAAAAAAAAAAAAAAGCTGCATAAGACCAGTCTTGTCTCCCTGAAGGGCCTGAAACCATCACGGACAGTCAAGAAAATAATTGCCTCCAGTCATAAGGAGCTGGATGGATCTGCTTCGTCCAGAAGACTTTTTTTTTTTTTTTTTTTGATGACCACACCAACGTTCAATGACAGTCCTATCGCTCGCACTCCTTCAGCCAGCATTCTAGTAACTTTCTCGGCGCAAAGTGTGAAACGAGTATTTTTATAAACACCCTGCTAAGTCTAAACAACCAAGTCCGTTCCTAAGTTCCAGGTCACCCAAGTGACCGGTGCAAACATGCATCGAATAGGACCGACTTGGAGGCTGCTGTTACCTATCCCAGTTCTCGGGGGGGTGGGGGGAGACGGGGTATCCTGAGTTAATGAAGAGACTAGACTTCCCCTTCTCAGGGGAAAAAAAAAAAAATCTTTCAAAGAAAAATTCTTCAAACCAGCCTCGCCTATGTGCCAACGAGAGCCGGGCGACGGGCGGTGTCCGGCCCGGGAAAGAAAGCAGGAGGGGTGGAGTTCCCTCTTCCCTCCGGCCGACTCGCCCGGGCCCTCCCCCAACCAGAAGCCGGAACCAGGCCCGGGAGGGTGGGAGGCCCGCGACCCCCCCAGAAGGCCGGGCGCGAGCTCTACGCCAGCCCGAGGCTTTTCGGGCCTGCGGGGACCCGGGTGCCGCTCGCCCCCGAGGTCGCCGCGGAAGACGCCCCCTCCGCAGTCCCCGGCAGAGCCGTGCACTCACCCGTCTCCCACCACCACACACTTGATGGCCTGCATTTGGGCCGCTCCGTGGGCCGCGGCGGCGGCGGCCGGTCACTGAGGCGGGAAGCGGCGGGCTCGGGAAGCGCGGGGGCGGCCGGGGGCGAGGCTGCGGGCGGCGGGGCGCCGAGTGCCGGGACCGCTGTCCACGCCGCCTGGCCCTCAGCGCACTGGGAGGCGAAGCCCAGCGGCAGCCACCACCCAAAGCTGAGGAAAACTGCAGAGAAACAGGAAATGGCCGCTCCACTCACATCCGGCCTCCCCTCCCCCTCGGTGCCGTCGACGCAGCTCCCAGGCTCCGGGCGGGGCCGCTCCCGCCCGCGCAGGGTCTGGCTTCCCCCGGCGTTCGGGAACGCTCGGGAGAGCTCGGAAGCAGTCGGCTCCAGCCGGCGAACGCGCCTCCAGGAGCCGCGGGGCGGGGTGTCCGCCATGTTGGCCCTTGGACGCGACTCGGGCGGGACCAAGCTTGGGAAGGTCTTCGCTTCTGATCCTCGGGTTACGAGTTCGGGTCTCTGGTAGGGCCCTCCTGTTGCACCCACTCCTGCTAACGGCGTGGGGAGATCCTTGAGCGCCCTTGTTATGTGAGAACTGCAATAAGCTGTGACGTGAGGTCCTTCTAGAAAATTCTACATAAGCTTGTGCCACAGTGAGATCCTGACCCTTGAGGAAATTGCTGGGGATGAAGCCCGGTTAGAGTGCCAGCACGTACAACTGGGGGTTCCGCCCCTCGCATGTCACAGACCTGCCCTGGCGGCACACCTGTGATCCCAGGTGGAACCGGAAGAATCCTCAAGGACGTGGAGAGTTCCAGGTTCCCAGCCTGGGTCTCCAGGAGAGGCTGGGCGCGGGGCTCAGTGTGTCCAGTGGTTCCCTAGCGTTCGCGATCCCCACCGTGGTGTGAAACAGATGTGGCGGTGCACACCTGGAGTCCCAGCTCTCTGACAGGTGGTAGCAGACGTCTGTCTTCTAGCTGCGTAGACAGTGCCAGGGCGACCTGAGCTACCGAGACGCTCTCAAGGGTGTGGGGCACTAAATAAACATGAAGAAAAAACAGGAGAATAAAGGGCTGGAACGGTTTTTTTAAACGTTGCTGATGGAATGTAATTCATTCACAAATAAGGTGGCCTGTTAGACAGGAGCGTTACAATTACTTTTGGTGTATGCATGGAGGGGGGGTGTGCACACGCATTTTCTCATGTGTGGACATAGGTGTGGGAGTGGTCATACCTGTGTGTGCAAAAGTGTATAGAAGACCAAGGTTGACATTGAGTGAATTCTCAGATCTCTCACTGAATGCAAAACTGGAAAAAACTTGCCAATTCCAGTTAGTCTAGCCAACCGGCTCGCCCTGGAGATCCCATCTTCCCTGCACTGGAATTGCAGGTGAGTCATGGTGCCCTCCTGGTACACACGTAGGTTCTGGATTGGAACTCTGATCCTCACATACTGTTCCTCATACTTGCCGGGCAAGTTCCCTACTCACTCGGCCTAACAGCACAAACTGCCCTTGCAAAAAACTGGATTTGGTTCCCAGCACCTGTAATTCCAGCTCCAGGGTGATCCAACACCTTTGGCCGCCTCACACACCAGTGTGCACACACGTGAGCACATGCACATAATTTAAAATAATTGTTTGTTTAGAAAAGAAAAGCAAGAGCCAGAGCTACACAGAGCAACCTTGTATGTGTGTGGGGGACCATACCAGGAGGTCCCATCATCCTACAAAAATAAGTAAGGAAGGCATCCATGGAACTATTCCAGGGGAATTTCCCAGAGGCTTCCCTGGAGGCTAGGCTATTTACAGATGGAAAGTGCCCACAGGAAGGAAAGTTGATCCACTGCCTAGTACATACTTGTAAAACTTCACAACAGTGTGAACAGATAAGCCCCTTCAGGCTTCCAGAGAGAAAACAGAGTCTTAAAGAAATGGGAAATTAGAATGGCTTTGGCTCTCTCAGCAGTTCCACTTGAGGGACAGTGCTTCCAGAACTCAGGAGAACGCCAGCAAGATGGCTCAGTAGATAAAGGTGCTTGCCAGTGACATAAGTTTGGTGGCCTGAGTTCCATCTCTAGAACCCAGAATCGCTGTGGAACAGGAATTACTGGTGACCTCTGACTTTTGCATACGTGCATGCACACACACACACACACACACACACACAAATAGGGTCTAGGAGATGGCTCAATATACAAAGGCACTTGCCAAGCCTGAGGTACTGAGTTCAGTTCCTAGGAGCCACCGAGTACAAAGACAAAATTGACACTCTGGACTTGCCCCCTGACTTAGACACACACACAAATGAAAAAAATTTTTTCAAGACAGGGAGGGTTTCCCCTTGTAGCCTTGTCTATCCTAGACTAGACCAGGCTGGCCTCAAAATCATACCTATCCTCCTGCCTCTGCCTCCCTAAGTGCTGGGATGAAAGGTGTTTGTCAGTGAAGCTTTTTTGATTAAAAAATTTGTAAAAGGAATTTGTGGGCTGGACATGGTGGTTCATACTTTTAATCCCAGCAATTAGGAAACAGAGACAGGCAAATCTTTGTGAGTTCAAGGCCAGCCTGGTCTACAAAGTGAGACTTGTCTCAAAAAACAAAAATAAATTAATAAATGAAAATTCTTTAGGAAAATTAAGCTAGAATTCTTTTCATGGCCAAATTTTTGATCAAGTAGTTGGGTAGAATAACGCCTGCTGATAAGTAAGTTCTCAAGTTTTATCTTGTGCTGGAGAGATGGCTCAGTGGATAAGAGCATTGTCTGTTCTTCCAGAGGTCCTGAGTTCAATTCCCAGCAACCACATGGTAGCTCACAACCACCTACACTGAAATCTGAAGCCTTCTTCTGGCATGCAGGCTCACATGTAGATAGAGCACTCATACATAAAATAAATAAATAAAATATTTAAAAAAAAAGTTTTATCTCCCATATACCATGTCTAAGGAAGCTTCTGGAGCACATGCTCTTCCAGGAGAAGGAAATAAACAACAACAACAACAAAAGGTTATGAAAGACAGAGACTTGAGCTCCGGCAGAGCAGAAGGGAGCCCACAGGGAGCAGGGGAATTGCGCCTTCAACCCACACAAGGTCTGTGCCCGTGCCATTTCCTTCAAAAGGACAAGCCCACATTTTTGCCGGTCAGCTGGGCTCTGACAATAAGCTGTGGAAGTGACAACAGGTGATGTTAAGGGTGAGACAGTAAGGAATGGTCTTCTCTGTTCTGTCCCCTCCCCCGCCCCATGTTATGTTAGAAAGATCCGGGAAGGCTGGTAAGGTGGCTTACCATGGGCAGAAGTACTTCCCGCCAAGCCTGGCGGCCTTCCTCTCATAGAAGAGAAGCTATTCCTTTAAGTTGTACTCTGATTCTGAGTGCACGCTGTGGTGTGCGCGCGCACAAGTACACACACGTGCACACACACATAAATACACTTTTAAAAAATGAGTCCCGTGTGGTGGACACGCCTTTAGTTCCAGCACTCAGGAGGCAGAGGCAGCTAGAGCTCTGTGAATTCGAGACCAGCCTACATAGGACGTTCTAAGCACCCAGGGTTACAAGTGAGACCTTATTTGAAAAAGAGGGAAAGAAGTTTAGTGTTTTCCTTGTTTGTTGCTACACACACCTTTTTGTTTCTTGTTTTTGTTTGTTTTTGAGACAGGGTTTCTTACAGACCAGGCCTGGCACTGAACTCGCATATCCGCCAGCCTCTGACTCCTAGTGGTGGGATTAAAGGCCCCCCCCCACCCAGCACATCACATATAGTTGTGGGGTTTTTTTGTTGTTGTTTTTGTTTTAAAGAATTGTTAGCACAAAGGCCTGTACGGGTGGGGAGATGGCTTGGGGGTCAAGAGCAGGTACTGTTGTTAAAGGGGCTGGAGCGTGCTTCCCAGAACCTGCCTCAGGCGGCTCACGCCTGTAACTCCAGCAGACACAGAGCTACACACACAGAAAAGTGAAAGAAACACTCTTCAAAAGCCTCAGAGTTGGTAATAACTAATAAAGGGCTGCCTGTCGTTAATGTTAATATGATTTAGCAGCGTTGTCTCAGAACTCAGGTTCCCTTAGGACAGGTGGGTCTGCTTCACTGTGAGCCTTTTCTTTTTCCAATTGACTAATGAATCAATTGCCTTCTTTATTCATGTTGCGCACACGCACACACACATTCCATGCCACGTCCGTAGAGGTGAAAGAACAACTTTCTGGAGTAAAAAGGGAGTGTTTGTTTTTGTTTTTGAGACAGTGTCTGTGTAGCCCTGGCTGACCTGGAACTCTGCAGAACAGCCTGGCCTCGAACTCAGAGATCCACCTGCTTCTGCTTCCTGAGTGCTGGGAGCAAAGATGTGCACCGCCATGACTGGCCTCTGCAGTGCATTCTTACCTTCCACCCTGTTAAGGCACAGCTACTGAGCGTCCGGGTAACTCTCCTGTGCCCACCTCCCCTTTGCTGTACGGGTGCTGAGATCATAGATCTTTGCTACAGCATCTGGCTTTTTGTACGTGGGCTGTGGGGTAACACTCAAGTTACCAGGCTTGGGAAACAAGCACTTTATTCTGAGTCAGCTCTCAGATCCATGACTTTGATTTTTCAGTATTTGGGTGTGTGACTGTATGTATGTTGCACCACATACATGCAGGAAACCACACAGGTCAAAAGATGGAATGTGGGGACAGGCTAGAGAGATGGCTCAGCAGTTAAGAGCATTTGTTGCTCTTGCTGGTTTGATCCAGCACCCACATGATAGCTCACAACCATCCGTAATTCCAGTTCCAGGGAATCTAATGTTGTCTGACCTCCACAGGCACACATGTAGCGCATGTGGATAACATATAGGAAACTATCCATACACATAAAATCTTTATTTTTTTAAATGCTGCTGTAGAAGAGGAAGAAGAATAGAAGAAGAAGAAGAAGCTGTGATGAGAATACCTTGGAACTGGAATTATGGCGATGGTAAGCCACCCTGTGGGGTACTGGGAACTGAACCCCAGTCCTCTGCAAGAACCATAGCACTGTTAGTTATGTGACAGTGTTTCTCATGTGGCCTTGGCTGTCCTGAACCCACTTGGTAGGCCAGGCTGGCCTTGAGCTCACAGAGATTCGCCTGCCTCTGCCTCCCTGAGTGGTGGGGTTACAGGTGTGCGCCCCCACACCTGGCCAGTAAGCACTGTCTCTGCTGCTGTAACAAATACTACATACTGGGCAATTTATAAATCCTAGAAAAGCGTTACAGTGGGGGCTATTAACCCCAGTGTCAGTGCCGTAACAGACGCTCGTGGGTTTGTACCCATGAATGCACAAATGTATAAAGCACACCGTGGGTATAGCACAGCCAGCATATTACTATTATCAAATAATAGGGGCTAGAGAGATGGCCTCAGAAAGAAAAAGGCTTAGCTGGGCAGTGGTGGTGCATTCCTTTAATCCCAGCACTTGGAGGCAGAGGCCAGAGTGAGTTCTAGGAGAGCCAGGGCTACGCAGAGAAACTTTGTCTTAAAATTTAACACTCCCCATGCATGGTCTGGACCTAGGCCCCCTGCACATATGTGGCGATGGGTGTCTTGGTCTTCATAAGGGCTGCCTGGCAAGTGGAGGGGCCCTGTTTCTAACATGGACTCTATTGCCTGCTTTCAGATCACTTCCCCCTGGCAGAGCTGCCTTACCTGGCCCCAGTGGATGAGGATATGCTCAGTCCTGATGTGACTTGATGATTTGGGGAAGGTTGATACAAGGGAGGGGACTCTACTTTTCTGGGGGGGGGGAAGGAAGGGAGAAAAAGAGAGAGGAGGACCTGAAGGAGAGGAGGGAGGGGGCACCCTTAGAATGTAAAGTATATAAACTTAAATAAAATAAAAATTAAAAAAAAATCAACACTCCCTTTTTTTTTTTAAAGATTTATTTATTTCATGTATATGAGTGTTCAGTCTGCATTTACATCTGCCAGAAGAGGGAATCAGTTCACATTACAGATGGTTGTGAGCCACCATGTGGTTGCTGGAAATTGAACTCATGACCTTTGGAAGAGCAGACAGTGCTTTTAACTGCTGAGCCATCTCTCCAGCCCCAACACTCCCTTTTTCTTCTGCAAAAAAACAAAAACAAAAAACAAAACAAAACAAAAAAAGAAAGTAAAGGGCTTGCCCTGCCAGAGTAGAAATCAGACTTTAGATCCCTAGAATGCAAGTAAGTGCCAGGTATGCCTAGCAGCTTCTCTATTACCCAGTGACAAGGCCGAGATGAGGGGTTCCCAGGTAGAGCCAGCTAGCTGGGCTAGTTAAAAGAGGCTTCTGGGTTTACGTGAGAGATCCTACCTCACATACAAGGCTGTGAGTGACTGTCAGCGTCAACTCTGGCCATATACATGCATACGTGTGCACAAATGTGCCCACACACCTGCAGACAAACATGCACACAAACATACATCAAATCATTGCAGCTGGCTTACCCCCATTGTATTTGCAGACTCACTTATTTTTAATGTTATGTGTGTGAGTACAGGTGCCCTCAGAGAGCAGAAAAGGGCATTGCATCCCCCGGATTATCTGATGTCACCTGACGTGTTCTGGGAAACAAACTTAGGGCCTTTGTGAGAGCAGCAGCCTTAATCACTTAGACATCTCTTCACTCCTCCCCCTGCCCCAGGTCTTTGTGGGGGTGGGTAGACTCTCTCTATGTAGACCAGGCTGGCCTAGAACTCACAGAGAGCCATCTGCCTCTGCCTCTTCAGCCCTGGGATTAAAGGTGAGAACAACCTTGTCCAGTTCACCTTATCTTTATGGCTCTAGTGAGCATGTAATTGAATTGAGAGCACAAGGTTCAAGCACCACATTTTGCATAGAAGATCAGAAAGGCTTACTGACTTGTGAATGTTCCTGAGATCAGTGATGGCAAGCTGGGGCCAGGCTGGTGACCGCAGGGGATCCTACTTCAGGACTCTACCCACTGTGCCATGTCGCCTGTGAAACATGACAAGGCCTGTCCTAGGGTTTCTAAGCTGTGAAGGCACCATGACCACGGCAGCTCTTATAAAGGTTTCAGTGGTTTAGTCCATTACTGTCATGGCGGGAAGCCTGGCAGCCTGCAGGCAGACACGGTGCTGGAGGAGCCAAGAGTTCTACATCTTGATCCGAAGACAGCCAAGAGGAGGCTCTCATTCCACACTGGGCAGAGCATGAGCGTAGGAGACCTCAAAGCCCACGGTGACACACTTCCCCCAACAAGGCCACACCTATTCCAACAAGGCCACACCTTCTCGTGCCATTCCCTGTGGGCCAAGCATTCAAACACATAAGTCTATGGGTAACAAACCTCTTCACACACCGCAAGACCTAAGTGATTTTATTATGTTTTATTTTATTTTAAAGATTTGGTTTTTATTGTATGTATATATGTGTTTCACCTGCATGTATGTATGTGGGCCATGTATATGCCTGGTGCCTGCTTGATGCCTCCATCTAGAACTAGAGATTCAGACTGTTGTAAGCCACCATGTGAGTGCTGGGAACAGAACCTGTGTTCCCTGCAAGATCAGAAAGTGTTCCTAACCACTGAGCCATCTCTCTAGCCCTAGTATAAGTAATTTTTAAAAGGGAAAGAGGGTGGATTTGGTGGGTCAGTGGGAAAAGGCACTTGCTGTCGAATCTGATGACCTGAGCTCTCCCCTGGGTCTTACACCAGAAGGAGAGAAGTGACTCCTGGGAGTTCTGTCCTGCCCCTGACATGTACACAATAACATCCATGTGCCCTACACACATATAAATAAATGCAACAAAAATGTAAAAGAATGTATACTAAAAATAGAAGTGGGTGGTGCATGAGGAGACAGAAGGACCAAAGTCATTCCCAGCTCTACAGAAAGTTCAAAGTCAGGCCAGGTACGGTGGCACATGCCTTTACTCTCAGCACACAGCAGGTAGAGGTAGGAGATTTCTGAGTTTTAGGCAAGCCTGGACTATATAGGAAAAAAACCTAAAAATATAGAAAGGCCAGCATATGCTACATAAGACCCCAGTCCCGTCCCACCCCCACCTCTCCAAAAAAGCATATACTGTATAATCCCATTTACATGCAGTTCTAGAATGGACAAAACTTACAACTGGGGAAAAATTCAATTAGCAGTTCTCCCCCAGAAGTGGGCTGGAGTTGGAAAAGCATGTCATGGTAGAAAGTAATGTTCATTTTATATGTTTTTCATTTTTAAACTTTTAAAAATACTTATTTTCAATATTTGTGCATGTTAATGTAAGTGCAGGTACCAGTGAGGCTTGAGGAGTCTGATTTCCTTGGAACTGGAGTAATAAGCAATTATGAGCTACCACATGGGTGTTGGGAATCAAATGAAGGTCCTCTGCCAGAATGCTGAACCATCTCTCCAAAAGTCAGGGCTAAGGATGAAAAACCTAGGCAGGCTTTGTTTTTTTGTTCTGTTTTGTTTTTGTTTTGTTTGGTTTTGGAGAGCCATCTTCAGGTGGCTCGTGATTCGTTTTTTGTTTTCAAAAAGGTTTCTTTGTGTAGCCCTGGGTGTCCTGGAACTCGCTCTGTTGACAAGGCTGGAACTCACAGAGATCCGGCTGCCTCTGCCTCTGGAGTGCTTGGATTAAAGGGGAGTGCCTCCACCAACCAGCTCAGAAATCTTAACAAAACAAAACACCTCTAGGTTAAAGGGTTAGACGGATGGCTCAATGGTTAGAGTACACAGTACTACTGCAGAGGACCCAGGTCTGGTTCTCAGCACCCATACGGTGGCTCATAGTTCTACAGGATCCAACACCCTCTTCTAACCTCCATGGACACCAGGGACTCACATGGTATGTATGCATATGTGCAAGCAAAACACTTAAACTGAGATAAATAAATCTTTAAAACATTTAACACACACACACACACACAAAGAAAAACAAAACAAAAGCAAGATAAAGTTTGGTGTGGTGGTTCAATGGTGTTTGCCACCAAGCTCGACAATCTAAGTTTGATAACCAAAACCCACACGGTAGGAGAGAACCAGCTTCTACAAGTTGTCTTGATCTCCACTCATGTCTTCATGCAAACAAACACACACAGAAATGCAACGAAGTTCAAGTGCATGGTTCCTAAGAAATGGCTCTTGAGGTTGACCTCTGACCTTTCTGCACACTCATGCGCATGCACTCACACATGGACACTCACAGACATACACCTGCACCAGCACACATACATGTAAAGAGATTCATTTTGAACGGATACACGAACAGAAATAAGACAAAGCAGGGTAGGCAGAATGTCTGGTGGAGACTTCAAGTGGGTGTGTCTTGTAGATTTCTTTCCACTTTACGGTGTGCATTCAAAACTAACTTTTAAGTTTGGTGTGGTAGTTCACATCTTTAATTCCAGCACACTTTAGAGGCAGAGGCAGGTAGATCTCTGTGAATTCAAGCTCAGCCTGGTCTACATACCAAGTTCCAGACTACCCAAGGCTATACAGTGAGACCCTATATCAAAAAGCCAAAAATGTATATGGGTGAGTGTTCACAGACACACAAGTGCTATGACACATGTGTCCCTTTATCACCATTCCCTAGCCCTTCACTAGGGAAGTATAGACAGGTGCTCTACCACTGAGCCACACCCCAGCCCCTCACTGGGGGATCCTAGGCAGGTGCTCTACCACTGAGCCACACCCAAGCCCCTCACTGGGAGATCCTAGGCAGGTGCTCTACCATTGAGCCACACCCAGCCCCTCACTGGGGGATTCTAGGCAGCTGCTCTACCTCTAAGCCACACTGCAGCCCCTGACTGGGGGATTCTAGGCAGGTGGTCTACCTCTGAGCCACACCCCAGCCCCTCACTGGGGGATTCTAGGCAGGTGCTCCACCACTGAGCCACACCTGAGCCCCTCACTGGGGGATTCTAGGCAGGTGCTCTACTACTGAGCCACACCCGAGCCCCTCACTGGGGGATTCTAGGCAGGTGGTCTATTGCAGAGCCATCTTTCCAGCCTCTAAAATGCAGTTCTTCAAATTTAGTTGCCACATTTCAAAAGTTCAGTCCTGATGGGTGTAGTGGCACATACCTTTAACCCCAGCACTTGGGAGGCAGAAGTAAATGGATCTCTGTGAGTTCAAGGCCAGTGTGGACAGCCAGAGCTACATAGAAAAACCCTGTTTCAAGAAACAATTAGGAAAAGTTGTCCTTTCCTTTTCTTTCTCTCTCTTTTTGTCTCTCCTTCTCTCTGGTTTTCTGAGATAGGATTTCCTCTATATAGCCCTGGCTGTCCTGGAACTTGTTCTGTAGACCAGGCTAGCCTCAAACTCACAGAGATCCACCTGCCTCTACCTCCCAGGAGCTGGAAATAAAGGTGTGGTCTGCCGCTGCTTTTGCTGCCACCAGCTCCCCTCTTTGTATTTTAAGACAAGATCTCTTCCAATACCTGGAGCTGCCTTCCAAGAAAGGCTTTCTTTTTTCTTTCTTCTTTCTTTCTTTCTTTTTTTTTTTTTTGTTTTTGTTTTTCAAGTTAGGGTTTCTCTGTGTAGTCCTGGCTGTCCTGAAACTCACTCTGTAAACCAGGTTGGCTTTGAACTCACAGAGATCCACCTGCCTTTGTCTCCTGAGTGCTGGGATTACAGGTGTGCACCACTGCACCTGGTTTAGGAACGGTTTTCGTAAACAAAAATGTTAATTATGTTTTTATGTGTATGTGTCTGTGTGTATATTGTATGACACATAAACAAATGTTTACAAGATTTAAAAAATAATGAAGACTCAAAGGCTGGACTTGGGAACTGAAGAATCTGTCTCTGTTGGAACTGACATTACAAATCCTAGTTCCTTCTGCCTGAGGTTCTTATGCCACTCCAGAAAAAAAAATGTTCATTGCCGACGAGGAAGGAGAATCTTGGTTTTCTAGTCCCTTGCTCAGCCATTAGGGAAGAGAGGGACTCACTGACTCAGGGACTCAGTGACCACAAACAACAAGGAGGAGGAAGTCCTGTGGAAGGATGGGAAGTTGTGGCTGGGCAGGAAAAACCAAAAGATACTGGAACTGGGAGATGGCTCAGTTGATAAAGTGCTTCCTTACCAACTTGCGGGCCTGATCCCCAGCACCCATATAAAAACACCAGAAGTCTTCCAGGCCACAGAGGGAGACAATGCAGCCAGTCCTGATGAGACCTGATAGGCTAGGGTCAGAGGGAAGGAGAGGAGGACCTCCCCTATCAGCGGGCTAGGGGAGGGGCATGGTAAAATATGAGGGAGGGGGGAGGGAAGAGGGCAACAGCCAGATACAAAGTGAACAAACTGTAATAAAAAATTAAAAAACAAAAACAAGACTCTTTCCTGGCACTCAAGATGTGGAAGCGAGGATGAGGATGTGGTGGTGGGTCCTCCAGAACAAAATTCCAGATTTCCCTGGGTCTTCTGGTAGGAGCTGTGATCAACTGTGCTGACAACACAGGAGCCAAGAATTTGTATATCATCTCTGTGAAGGGAATCAAGGGATGGCTGAACAGACTTCCTGCTGCTGGTGTGGGGTGACATGGTGATAGCCACAGTTAAGAAAGGCAAACCAGAACTGAGGAAAAAGGTCCATCCAGCAGTGGTAATTCGACAACGAAAGTCAAAGATGGGGTGTTTCTTTATTTTGAAGATAATGCAGGGGTCATAGTAAACAATGAAGCAAGATGAAAGGTTCTGCTATTACCGGTCCAGTTGCAAAGGAGTGTGCAGACCTGTGGCCCAGGATTGCATCCAGTGCAGACAGCATTGCATGATTCTCCAGTGTTTTTGTAAAATATATCCATTAAAAAGTCTTTGCTCCAAAACAAACAAACAAAAAACCAAAACCAAAACCAAAAAATCCCACCAGTAGTCCCCATGGCGAGGATGCGGACAGGGAGCATATTGGTCAACCCAGGGAGAGTGAGAGACCTTGTCTTTAAATGGGGGAGCCAGGTGGTGGTGGCAGCTGTGGCCCACGCGCTTGGGAGGCAGAAGGAAACGGATCTCTGAGTTCGACGCCAGCCTGTTCTGCAGAGCAAGTTCCGGGACAGCCAGGGCTACACAGAGAAACCTTGTCTCAAAAATAAAACAAACAAAAGCGATAGGGAGCGCAGGGGTGGAGACAGGAACAAGAAGACTGAGCAGGTAGAGATACCAGCCACCACCAAGCAGCCGAATCTTGGAAGTTGTCCTTTGACCTCCAACCATAGGCCAGGTCATGCTCACAGAGCCACCCAACCCCACACAACATAAAGAAATACATGAAATTTACAGATAACGTGAAGCGCCACTGAGGAAGATCCCTGACGCAGGCCCCTCGCCTCCAGACACACAGGAACGGGCGCAGCCACGTACAAACATGCACATGTACACACACACACGCACACACACACACACACACAGACACACACACACACACACACACACACGCATTGATTCAGAAGGGTTGTCATCAGCACCCGTAACAGACTCAAAACAGCCACGGCTTCAACAAGCTCAAAGTTGAGCTCCCATGTCTAAACGTCCAGACACACGCCAGTCGGTCAAGCTGGTGTGGGCTCCGGGGGATGAAGGCTGTAGCCAGCTTTTTCTTCCTGACCTAAGGGGGAGTCGGTTCCTCATCTGGGAACCAGGGAAGACAACGGGATGGCTGGCGCATCCTTCTCTTTCCATTCCATTGGTCGGAATCTGGTCATGTGATCATGCCGAGCTGAAGCGCAAGCTGGGAAATAGAGGCCTTTAACAATCCTGTTCTCCCAAGGAGAAGACTAGGCCATAGAGAACAATGACAGGCCCTCACATACATCTTTCCACATATTTTTCTTTTTCTAATTAGTATATGTTAATTGTAGAAAAAATATGGCTTGTGACATTGTCATATACACCTATCATATACTTTGATCTCTTTTTTTCCCAGCACTTGGAGGAGAGAGGCTGGAGGATCAGGAGTTCAAAGCTAGTCTGGGCTACATGAAACCTTGCCCTTCCCCAACCAAAAATAAATATTGAAAATAACTAGTATCAAAAACAAAAAACAAACAAACAAAAAAGAGCCGGACAACAATGACAGTGCACGCCTTTAATGCCAGCATTTGGGAGGCAGAGGCAGGTAGATTTCAGAGAGTGCCATGACAGCCAGGGCTATGCAGAGAAATGCTGTCTTGAAAAGCAAAATACAAACAAACAAACAAAAATGTATTGAAGTTAGGGCTACAGAGATATACAGTGAGTAAAGTGCTCCCCACACAAATCTGAGAGTCTGAATTTGACTCCCTGGCACCCACAGGAATGGCAGGTGAATGTCATGGCCCATCTGTATCCCATCACTCAGGAGGCAGAGCCAAGGGATCCACGGAGCAAGTAGGTTAGCTACACCATGAGTTCTGGGCTCATCTGAAAGGCCCTGAGTCAGTATGTGTTGGAAAGCCATCAAGTAAAAAGCCAGAGGCCTGTGAGAATGTTTAGCAGGTAAAGGAGCTTGCAGCCAACCCCAATGACCTAAGTTCTACCCTCAGGACCCCATAGGGTGGGAGGAGGGAAGCTATTCTTTTTGTTTTGGTTTGGTTTTTGGGTTTTCAAGACAGGGTTTCTCTGTGTAGCCTTGGCTACCCTGGACTCACTTTGTAGACCAGGCTGGCCTTGAACTCACAGTGATCTGCCTGCCCCTGCCTCCCCAAGTGCTGAGAGGAGAAGCTATAAACAGGCTATTCTCTGCATATGCCGTGTCATGTGTGTGCCCATTCATACATTCACATACAAGTAAAAACATTTTTAAAATTAAGAGAGACATCATCTGGGCATGGTGATGTACACCTTTAATCTCAGCAGTCTGGAGTTCAAGGCCAGCCTGGTCTACACAGTGAATTCCAGGTCAGTCAATACTACCTAGAGAAACCCTGTCTTGGAGAAAAAAAAATTTTTAAAAAAGAAAAGGAAGAGGAGGAAGAAACCAGGCATCAACCATCAACCTCTGGCCTCCAAGCACATTGCACAAATGCACATGCACACACACACACTCATATGTATGAACCTATACACATATGTAAGCATGAGAGCTTTTACATATGTATGCTCTGCACACACAGAAATTAAAAAAAAAAACAATAAATAGGCCATAATGAAATAGTTATAAACAATGCAAATTGTAACTGCTTTTTAAAGGAAGTTATATGATAATTCTGTGTAGCCCTGACTGTCCTGGAACTCGCTCTGTAGGCCAGGCTGGCCTTGAACTCACAGAGATCCACCTGCCTCTGCCTCCCTCGTGCTGGGATCAAAGGTGTGCGTCACTGTGTGCCCGGCTTTCACAGTTTTATTTACTTACACATTTTTTCTTTTGGTCTTGGAGACAGGGTCTCAGGCCATGCAGGCTGGCCTTAGACTTACCGTGTAGCCGACATTGACCTTGACTTCCTGATCCTCCTGCCTCCACCTCTCAAGTGTGGGGACTGCAGGTATGTCCAGCTTTAGCTTTACTTTTTAATATTTATTGGTTTTTTAAATTTTTATTTTGTTCTGTTTCTGAGACAGTGTCATGTACCCAAGATAGACTCCAGCGTTATTAGCCAAGAATGTCCTTCAAGTCGTGATCCTCTCGCCTCTTATTTCCAAAGTGCTGGGGTTATGGGGTGGGCGGAAGAATAGACTTTGTAAGTTGTCCTCCGACCACCTGTAACAAAGGAACCAGAACTCACTCATCTCCACAGCAGTGGGTGTTATAAGGGTGTGTTGTGACCTGCCCCCTCTTACAGCTCCTGAATGATGGCAATCCACGTGGGGCCACCCGTTGGAGGTCCTGGATGAACTGGAAGGAAAACTGATAGAGGGTAGCTAGGGGAGTAGTTAGTGCCACTGTTCCAGGGTGATGCCAGCAGTAATGCCCAGGAATACGGGAAGGGGCAGGACCTGAACCATTTGCTTGTCGCCTCGTGCTGCTGTATAATCTGTGATGAGAACCGGCTAGGGTCCTTCTCTGCGTACCACCCCTAATTTGGGGGAAAGGAAGGCACAAGTACCTGGCCACCACAGAGGCCCGTTGCCAACGTTTGGAAATCGGGGCTGGGCGGTGGTCCTAAGAATGAAGGCGTTTTTTACAGTCCCATGTGTACAGGAATCCAGTGTGCACACACATAACGTGCGTCCCCCAGGAGCTAGAGCTCTCTAAAAACGTGGGGGATGAAGGGTGGCAGTAATGTTTGACTCAGAGCAGTTAGTGATTGGCTAGGTGAGTGTCTAGTAGCCAATGGGCGAGGCCACACAACCAGCACTCTCCAACCCCGCCTCCAGAGGGTTACTCTGTAGCTGATATGCAGAGGTTAAAGTCTGAAGCAAAAGCCAGAAGGATCAGGACTGAAAGGTGATGTCCAAAAGGGGAGGGGCTGGGGAGCTAAAGCCATTGATGAATGTTGGGTCACGCCTTCTCTTTTTTTCTATAAGTAGATGTTGGCAGGATGGGGTGCATACTCTTTGTATTTTGATTGTACTCATTAGATGATAGTGACATCTCACCAGTGACTCTTGTCTCCCATCTGGGGTGCCATGCGGCCCCCATTCCATATAAAAGTTTGAGCCCCCTTCTGAATGTCCCCTCCTTGTATTTTACAGGATCAATAGGGGCAGCACCCATAAGTCCCTGGTCAATTTTGACAATAATCTCCACTTTAGTCATAGAGAAAACAAGCAAAGGGTCAGGTGGGCATTATGGAGATGTTATTAGGGTGGCCTGCTGATGGAGAGGAAGAAAGGGAGACTGGTGGGACCGGAAGAGGAGGAGGTGTGGGCTAAAGCTGACCGGGAGGGGCACCAACAACAAAATGAGCTCAGCAGTGAAGGAAGTGATCCTTCCTTCCAGTGAAGGGGCTCATCCACAAGGAAGTGATGGGGAATGGGGTTGCATAGTATCATAAAAGCCACCAGGGCACAGAAAGCTCTGGGATCACAGGCAGCTTCAAGGGGAAGCAGAAAGAGTGTGTGTGTGTGTGTGTGTGTGTGTGTGTGTCAGTCGGGCCTACAGAAGCTGCAGGACTCTTCAGGGGTCTGGGGTCAGTGAAGAGGGCCAGCCATAGCCATCAATACCATGGCTAGGGGTACCTCTGACTCCAAGAATACCAGAGGAGTGCTGGATGCTCAATGGTCATGTTCTCAGACTTGAGGAAGCAACTTTACACCAACTGAAGGGGAGACTTACGGGATTACCTCTGGAGGACAGGATGCTGAGCAATCCTTGAAGCCAAAAAGTGCGTCTGTTGTGGGTGGCCTGAGAATGAGGGATAGGGTCCTGGTGTGGCTCACACCCCCAGGGGGAGCATGGGTACCGGGAAAGCCTTTCCAAGTCATGACCCCAACGAAAGGGTTTTCCCAGAGCAAGGGTATCTTGGCAATGGGGAGCCAATGCATAGCAAAGTCACACCAAGCAACAAACTCACACAAGAGATTTATTGGGGGAGAGACCTGTGGTTGCCTGTGACCAGGAACAGGGACAGTAGAAGGTGGGGGAAGGGGGGGATTTTATAGGGTTTTGGAGCAATGAGCTGGAGAAGCAAGCACTGTGAGCTAATAGAAGTCACAGCTAGAACTTTTGTTTGGCCATTAACCTCGAGTCACAGGAAAGGGGATTTCTGAGCTCCAGGTCAAGCCAAGAGCATCGAGTCCTTTCTTTGGTCCTAGTCTTGATCATGGGGTCAAGCCAGGGGTAGGGTGTGCACCATGTGTCTCTGAGTACTCAAATGTCAGCAGAGGGCACCTGGCCAGTCAAGCTGGAGTTACAGGGGGTTGTGAGTCCCCTGATATTGGTGCTGAGAACTAAATCCTGGTCCTCCTCAGGAACTCAGCAAGTGCTCTTAACTGCTGGGTCATCTCTCCAACCTCACTTGGTTTTTATTGTTGTTGAGACAGGGTCTCACCATGTAAGTATGCGATCCAGACGAGATTTCTACTCCTGGGCAAATCATCCTGCTGCCACAGCCGGCACCCAGTCTCTCCGCCTTCCTAAAGTATCATTAAATAAACAAACAAAAACAAAAAACATACTCCCGGTTTTTGCTGTTTTCCTCCTTGTAATAATTTTATTGCTCAGTGTTGTCTGGCTTCTCCTAGAAAGAGGTAAACAAATATCTATCTCAGATAGGTGACAGACAACAGACCAAAGGAATGATCTTCCCTGCTCAGTCTAGCGTAGTCAATCAGTAAGTTTATTGGGTTACTTACAGAAATGTAAGTAACATATTCTTACAATAGTACGGGTGACTCAAAGGCTGCTCTGTCATCTGAAAGTTCACCACACAGATGGTAATCCAGGAGAGCTGCATCCCTGAAGCTCACTAAACAACTTAAAAGGGAGTTTAGCCACTTGGGGAGTCTTCCCTATCCAGGAATTATTGGCTGCTTATATAACCTCGGAGAAAAGCCTTGTGTATCCTGTAACCTTCTACCTTCCTGAGCCTTGTAAATCACATGAATTCCCTGAGCCTTGCATGTTATATGAGCTTCTTTCCCTCAAGCAAGTGGAAATGCTTCAATTCAGAGTAAGTAACAACAGAAAACTAAGGCTAGCCTGGAATTCCAAGCAATCCTTCTGTCTCAGCCTACCAAATTCTGGGATTATAGGTGAGAACTACCATATCCAGCTTGAGAAAAAAATATTGACCCACATTTTGGATCATGTATGTCTATTCTCTCCCCTTGCATCTTTGGGTTAACTAAATGTGAATGTGAAAAATACTTTCATAGTACCAGAGAGAAGGCTCAGGAGTTAGGAACGTTTGCTGTTCTTGCAAAGAACCTTGGCTCAGTTCCCAGCACCTGTGTGATGGCTTACAACTGTCTGTAACTACAGTTCCAGGGGATCTGTGTGATGACTAAAGAAACTCCATTTTATGTCAGGTATCCGTCTTGGTACATACTAGCTGTTGGTCTCTGACTCCAGTCCCTAGAATATGACTTCCTAGTAACTCAATGACCCCACCCAGAAGTGTATAGCAGTGACTACTTGTTTTGATATGACTAATTGCTTTTTTTGGCTCTCTAGAACCTGCTTATACAGATACCTAAAGTTTTTCTGGGGAGAGGGGTCACTTAACTTGGCAGCACATACCAGTTTTTGCTTGCTTGCTTGCTTGCTTAGATCTTAAAGGTCTTCTTGTGGCTTTCCACTTTAAAAATCTTTCCCTCACCTCCCTTCTCAAGAAAATATCAAACTTGGCTCAGAGACTGTTCATCCTGCAAGCAGCTAATCAATAAATCTTTAATTATAATTGGATTGAGTCTACGGTGTTTTCTCAGGGGTCACAAATGCCATAACATCTGTCACCCTCTTCTAGGCTCCACAAGTACCAGGCATGAGCATGCTGTATATAGACATATAGGCAAACCACTTGTACATGTATACATTTTTAATTAAATACATTTTTATTTAAAACAATTAAAATGTTTCCATATTTGGGCTAGGGATTTGGCTCAGTGGGGAAGGGCTTGTCATGCTAGCACGAGGACTTGAGGCTGGATCTCCAGCACCAAGTAAAAGCTGGGCAGGACCTTAAATTTAAGGCAAGGGATAGGGAGACAGAAATAGGCAGCTCTCAGTCTATTTGAGGCCAGCATGGTCTACATAGTGCGTTCTGGGCCAGCCATGACCATATAGTGAGACCCTGTCTTAAAACAAAACAAACAAACACAGGCATGGCCATGGCTCAGAGACTTGCAACCGCAGTAGTGGTGAGACAAAATAAGGAGAGTTCCTGGAGCCCATTGGCCAGCCAGCCCAGCCAGCTGGTGAGTTCCAGGTTCAGTGAGAGATTCTGTCTCAAAAACTAAGATGGAGAGCAACTGAAAGAGACACCAGACATCAGATTCTGGCTTCTGTGCACAGGCACACTTGTCCCCTCCCCAACACACATACACACATTTAGCACACACATGCACCAAAAAAAGTAATAGACAAAATTCATACAGGTATAAAATATTGAGACTAAGCAGATAGGTTTTTGTTTTGTTTTCTGTAGTATTTGAGGTTGACTCCACTGCCTCACTAAAGCTAGGCTAGGGCTTTAATTAATTAATTAAAGGGCAGAAGACAACAGCCCTTCCATTGTGTGGATCTTGAACTTGGCTGCAAGGTCTTTACTTGCTGAGCCATTTCACTACCCAAGGGAAAGTAATGTCATAAGCAACTAATCATGAACCATTATTATTCCTACACTGAGTTCATAAATCCACCGAACTTACCATCTAAGGCTCGGGGTATAAAAATAGTTTTCCGGGTGCTTTCTGTGTGCCTGGCACCATGCCCAGTGCTGCAGACCTGATCTCACTCGTTTCCCGCCAGCACCTGCAGGGCTGGGGGAGCATCCATGTCCTCCTTTATTGGAAGCAGGTCACGGTATTGTGGAGAAGCTGCTGAAAGGGAACCTGGTTTCTCTGGGCCGGCTCTCCTCCAAGGCACAGCCCCATGAGCAGCAGGAAGATATAAGCAAAGCAGACGGCCCTTGTTATTAAGACCACGTCCTCTGCGCCTCTTCTTGTAACGCTTTGTGCCTGTACAAAAGTACTTTTCATGCTGACATTTAAAATTGTCTCAGACAAGTCTCTCTCTCCCCCTTACTCCTCCTCCTCTTGCAGACAAGCCCTCAGGCTATCTGAGACAAGATACCCTGTAACCAGGTTATCTTTAAATTCATTACTTAGATGAGGATGACCTTGAACTTCTGATCCTCCTGCTTCCACCTGTTGCAGTTACAGGGGGACAGAACCCTGGGCTTCATGTGTGTTAGGCAAGCACTCTCTCCACAGAGCCACAACCCCAGCCCTCTCTCTCTTGTGAGGGTCTCTCAAACTGTTAGCTTTTTCGGGTGGAGCGACGGCTCAGTGGACAAATTCTTGGCTGGCAAGCCTGAATCTGAATAAGGCCTGGGTGGCAAGCTGAACAGTGGTGGAGCACACCTTTAATCCTAGTGCTCTGGAGGCAGAGGCAGGCAGATCTCTGTGAGTTCGAGACCAGCCTGGTCTACAGAGAGAGTGCTAAGATAGCCAGGGCTACACAGAGAAACCCTGTCTCAAAAGACAAAAAAAAACAAACAAAAAAGCTGAGTGGCCATGGCAGTAGAATTAGTTTTGGTCTCAGAGGGCAGAGAGCTGTAAATAAAGCAGACATCCCTCGATGAGCAGTTATTAATAAAGCTCCCTACAAGCCTCTTCTTGTAACACTTTGTGCCTGTACAAAAGTATTTTTCACACTGACAATTATCACCCCCCATCCCCAGATCTCCAGGTCTCCTTCCCCAGAGCACTCTGGCTAGCTAAACTAGCAGGACCAGTGAGCCCTGATATCACTGAAGATTCCATTCAAAGAATAAAATGGAAGTCACTGAGGAAGACTGTTGATCTCAGCCTTGGGCTGCCACATGGGCCCAGACCCATGAGAATACACACCCACCCACCCAACCACCCAAACATACACACGAAAAGAAGAACGTGGAAGAGATCCTGTCTCAAACAGATGGAGGAAAAAAAATTATATCAAACTTCCCCTTACATTCCAGAACACTAGAATTCTTAAAAGTCTGTAAAAAGTCTGTATATATTTTACCTCGGGGACTTTGATTAGCACTATAATCATTTTGATTTAAATTTTTTGTTTTCAAGGCAGGGTCTCGCTGCGTGGCTCTGGGTGTTCTGAAACCCGCTGTGTAAACCAGGCTGCTCTTGAACTCACAGAGATGCGCCTGCCTCCGATTCATAAGCACTGGGGCAGAGGAGGGCGTGTTTGACCCTGCCTGGCTGCACTGCAGTTACCATGGTATACATGATTGATGGCTAGAGAGATGGTTCAGTGCTAAGAGCACTGGTCGCTCTTCCAGAGAACCGGGGTTCCATCCCTAACACCCACTTGGAAGCTCACCGTCTGAAATTCCAGTTCCAGGGGATCTGCTGCCCTCCTCTGGCCTCTGCAGGCACCAGGCACACATGTGTGGCACAGACATATATACAAGGAAAATGGTGCACGCAGGCAAAACGTTCATACACATAAAATAATAAATAGATTAATAAACATTTCAAGAATATATAATTGAACATTAGACGAGAATGGCTGGCACAGCAGGCAGTCCACACCACAATGCTGGACTGGTGCCCATCAGCCCATGTGCCTTTCTTTCTTTCTTTTGAAAATCATGGTAAATACACATAATAGAAAATTTGCCACTGTAACCATTTAAAATCATTGTATTGTATTGAATTTGTGTGTGTATGCATATGTGTGTGCCTGTGGGTGCCCATGGAGGCGGGGGTGGGCGTCGGATTCCATGGAGCTGGGGTGTTCAGTGTTTGTGAGCTGGCTGATGTGTGGCTGCAATCTGCTCTGGGCTCTGACGGAGCAGTAAGTGCTGTAACCAGTGAGCCATCTCTCCAGTCCCCACTACAACTATTAAGGAAGTTAACTCATCTTAAAGAAGTAATTTCATATTGTGCGAATGTGCGCGTGTGCGTGTGTGTGCGCGTACGCGAGCATGTGTGCTATGTGCACATGCGTGTAACAGCATGGAGGAGGTGTGAGGGTGTGTCCCTTTGCGTTCTGCTACTGTGATAAATACTATTACCAAAAGCAAAGCGCGGTGGGAACGAATTATTTGGCTTCTACAGTCAGAAAACAGCGTGTCATTGAGGGAAGCCAAGGCCTGAGTGCCTGCTCCGGCAGAGCAGAAACCGAGGCAGGAGCTGAATTAGAAATTACAGGTGAACACTGCTTACTGGCTCGCTCTGTGACTCGGTCTCCTTCCTTCTTTCTTCTTCCTTTTTCTTTCTTTCTCTTTTTCTTTCTTTCTTTCTTTCTCTCTCTTTCTTGTCTTTCTTTCTTTTTTTCTTCTCTGTCTTTACCTTGTTTCTTACAACACCTGCTCAGGGTGGGATCATCACCCTCAGGGGGCTGGGCCCACTCACATCTACCACCAATCAAGGAAATGAGCACGGACCTGCCTCCAGGTAAACCTGATGGAGGCGTTTTCCCGGTATAGGTTCTGGGATAGGTCTAGGGGCTGGATAACTCCAGCTTTGGTTCTCCACCTTCCTAAGGCTGAGTTCCTTGTGTTGTGTTGACCCCCAGCCATAAAATTATTTCATTGCGACTTTATAAGTCTAATTTTGCTAGTGTTGTGAATTGTAATGTAAACGTCCGATATGCGGGTGGTCTTAGGGGGCCACTGTGAAAGGGTTGGTCGACCTCCAAAGAGGCTGTGGCCCACAGGTTGAGGACTGCTAGAGCCTAGCTGTGTCACGTTAACAAAAATAAATAAATAACCAGCACGGAGGGCAGCTCACTGCCGTCAGCTGTCCTTCCGCCCTGTGGGTCCCAGGGAGTGAACTCAGGTCTTCTGGAGCAGTGGAAGGTGCCTTTATCTTCTTCACCGCTTTGCTGGTTCCGCGGTAACCACTGTGGACCACTGTGGTCCCTGTGGCCATGGCCATGGGCCATCCCTTTTCTATTCTTTTTTAGACATTTATTATTTTCCATATATGTCTGTGCAAATGGGTACAGATGCCCACGAAGGCCACAAGGCATCGGATTCCCTGGAGACAGAGTTACAGGTGATTTTGAGCCACCTGAGTGGGTATGGAAAACTGAACTCAGGGTCTTCTGGAGGAGCAGCAAGCGCTCCTAACCGCTGAGTCAGGTCTTCAGCTCCTCTTTTTCTTTTCTTTTCGGCTCCCTTCCGTCCCCAACGTGGAGCCTCGTCAGGGAGCCCATTCCAGCCGTGAATTCATGTCTTTCCTGCCTCAGCCTCCCTCCTGCGTGGACTAGTTAACAGGCTAGCGCCGCCTCTGTTGTTACCCTCAGCTTCACCATTAGAGGGTGCCAGGACGCAGCGCAGCGGGCCATTCTCTCACGCATGCGCACTTTGCTCGTCCGGGGAGCCGTCGGAGGGGCAGGGCGGAGGGCGGGGCCTGCTGCCTGCGCAGGCGCGGGCCGGCTTTGTGACGTCAGGCCGCGCGGCCGGGCCGGGGATCTAGGCGGTAGCTCGCGGAGGCGCTGCCGGAGAGTGACGCGCCGACTCAGCTCCCCCGCGGCCCGCCCTCCCGCCGGCCTCGCCGCGGTCTCCCTGGCTCCCCGAGAGCGCTGAGCGCTGAGCAGGCGGCCCGGGGAGGAGGCCCTGGGCGACGCGGCGCGGAGAGGGAGGGCGGGCGGGCAGTGGGAAGCCGCGGGTCTCTATATGGCGACGGCTCTGTCGGGTCTGGCTGTCCGGCTGTCGCGCTCGGCCGCCGCCCGCTCCTATGGGGTCTTCTGCAAGGGGCTGACCCGCACGCTGCTTATCTTCTTTGACTTGGCTTGGCGGCTGCGCATCAACTTTCCCTACCTCTACATCGTGGCTTCCATGATGCTCAACGTGCGCCTGCAGGTAGGTGAGCCGCGCCCTCGGCATCCCTGGGTCGGCCCTGCCCACCTAGCTCGCCGGGATGCAGGTGCTGGGGGCTCCTGCCGCCAGCCGGGGGCTGAGTGTGTACCAAGCAGCGTGCATTTCCCCCTGTAACCCCTTTCTGCGTTAAGATGCTTCAGAGGGCAGGTCCCACATCTGGGGGTGGGGTCCAAGGAAAGATGACAGGAAGGTCCCTTAGGACGCTTTGTCCTTAAAAATGACAAATTGTTGGCGATCCTGTAGCAGCGAGTTCCTTTGTGATTTCTGGTTCCCCAAACTTCGTGAAGGTTTATTGTATCATCCTTGTACCTTTAGATCGAAAGTTAATGGTGTTTTGACCAGTGTTTCCGATTTATTCTGGCTAGGGGTTAGAAATGGCGATAGGGATGAGAGAATGAGGTAAAACAAATTCCGAGGCCTGAAACAATTTAGACGTGGAATAATGGCATGCCAGCGTCAGCATTCTGGAGGCCGCGTTTGCTGGAAATGACTGACATTCCCCTATCTCTGGAATTACAAAATGCCTTTTTCTAGCGGAGAGGTCTTGCCAATTTTAGTGCTTTGTCTCCAAAAGTAAGAAAGGCTGGATAGTGAGCTTCCTTGGCTTCTGTTTACACACCTTGGTAGTGGCACAGGCTGTTTTGGCGAAAGGAGTCAGCTCCACCCCTGGGAAGTATTTCATCCGACAGCGGACAGCGTTTGTTTGTTTGTTTGTTTAGTGGTGGTTCTGGAGGTGAACCTGGTGGGTACTTTGCATTTGCTGTAAGCATAGAATCGCCCCGGGCACAGATTTATTATACGTATGTCATTCCCTGGTGTGTAGAGGAACCAGTTCTGAGAAGTGTGCCTAGTTTTTCTGCAGTTGGGTCAAATTAGAGTGTAATGGACTTGGTGTGTGTAAATGGTCCCTGACACAGGTGGTTATAGACTACGTGAAATTTGAAGCCAAGTATGTTGATCAAAATTGGTTAAAATGAGTTTAGAAAAAACAATTTTAAAGTCCAAATCAGTATACCTTTCCTTTTTTTTGGGGGGGGGGCGGTTCAGGTGTGTCCCACTCCACCTCTTTATGAGGTGCTGCTGGGATCAACCCTGGCCTTCCTGTATGCTGGGCAAGCACTGTAACAAACGAGCTGTATCTCTGCTCCCAAAGCGAACCACCTTTCGTGAACAAGGGCTTGCGGCATCTTAAGTGATACCAGGCCGTGGGGGCAGAGACGTCGCACCTCTACAGCAGGTGCCACAAATGAGTAGAGCGCTGGCTGTGGGAACTGAGATAAGCCAGAAAGCCTGTGTCCTTGCCAATTACCAACCTGTAGAAACATGGCCCCGGTGTTTCTGCCAAACCTGGTAACCTCCTCTGAGAGAAATCAGACATCCTGATTCTTAAACAACAAGTTAGCTCGGAGTTTTCAAAAGCAAAAACAAAAAAGCTTTGGGGATAAAACAGAAGTGTTTGCAGTCTATGCTTGACCCAGCAGTTCCCACTTTAGAAATCTGTTGTCTAGAGTTACATATTATTTTATTTCCCTAGGAAGTTACAGGGAAAACTACAAGTGATTACTTACTACAAAATGTTATATCTCAGATTGCCGTGTTTTGTAACATTAAAAACAAACAAAAAACAGGCTAGGATGTAGCTCAGGTGGTAGAATATTTGTCCAATATCCACAAAGTCCTGGATTTAGTCCCTAGTACGGCATAAACTGGGTGTGGTGATCTATGCCAGTAGTCCTAGCATTTGGGAGGTGGAGGCAGGAGAACCAGGCCTAAGGTCTTCTTTGGCTGTGTATCAAGACTCTACCTAAATAAACAAAACCTAAAAAAAACCTTCCCGTATTTCTCTCTGCACCCTTCTGTAGTCCGAGCTATTCCCACTGCTAGGCTGGACTTGTGTTATTTTCCACTGGTGAGAGGTGTCAAACATATATACTATACATATGTATACACACACATATATATTATGTACGCATGTGTCTGTGTGTGAGTATCTGCAGCAGGAAGAGGCCAGGAGAGGTCTCTGGATCCTCTGGAGGTGGCAGGCAGTTGTGAACTGCCTGATTCCACCTCTCTGCAAGAGTAACAAGCACTCCTAACCAGCTGAGCCACCTCTCTGGCTCCCTAGTGAAGTCTTCTAAACATGTATGTTGGGCTCTTTCCATGGGTGAACATGACTTCCGCTGACCCCTCACCCAGCTTGCACCTTGATGACTGAGTAGGTTTTGACCGGGTCCCCTCCTCTTTACTCAGTTTGCAACCCTTCCCTTCCTGCTCTTGGGGTACGGACCACGTCTTCCTTGGCAGGGACAGCCTCACAGTTTAGTTCTTTCAGAGGGAACTTCCTTCACTGCTGGAGTGCTGAGGACTCCTTTGTTTTAGAAGCAGTAAACAGCAGCAGATTCCATTCCCCTGTTTCCTAATTGCGCATCTGTTTGTAGGACAGTGAGCTCATCTCTGGGAAGGTGACTGTGCATTTGGGGGGGAGGGAAACAGCTCTGTAATAAGAGCGTGTGAGCAGTGAGTGCAGGTCCATCTTAGTGGGCTCTGCACCGTCATGATTCAGGTGTTAGCCAGTTTTAGGAATCTGGGAGGCAGACCTGGGCTTTCTTAACTCAGGATCAAGTGGCTCAGGTGGAGGGTGAGACAGACTTACCAAGTCCTTTGGGAAAGTCTTTTTTCTTTTTGTTTTTTTGAGACAGGGGTTCTTTGTGTAGCCTTGGCCGTCCTGGACTCACTCTGTAGACTAGGTCGGCCTTGAATTCAGAGAACCACCTGCCTCTGCCTCCCGAGTGCCAGGATTAACAGAATGTGCCAACCAAGCCTGGCTGTGGGAAAGTTTTCTTTTGAGAACAGGGTGTCACTATGCAACCCTGGCTGGCTTGGAACTCTGTAGAATTCCTTAGGTAGCCCAGGCTGCCCTTAAATTCAGAGAGACCTGCTTGCCTCTTCTTCATGGTACATGCTGGAATTAGAGTCATGGACTACTGCTTAGCTAGAGGAGGATTTTCTAAGACCTGGCCAAATGCAGCCTTTTCATACTGGGGGAGGAAGGGGTTCTGCGTTACAATGCTGTAGGTGAAATATCCCCCCTCTCCCCACTCTCCTGGGACTTGATCTGGCTGGTCTCGAACTCACAGAGATCCGCCTGCTTCTGCAGAATGCTGTCATTAAAGTTGTGCACCACCACTGTCCGGCTTCATACTTGAAATCTTTATATCTGCTGCTTTAAGCTCCCCTAAATGCTTTAGGACTTTTGTTTATTGTGAAAAATCACTGACTCAACCTAGCTTGAGGGGCTAATTATTCTGACCTTTGGTAAAAGAAAGTGCAATAAGAAATAGAGCCTGCCTAAAGGGGATGCTGCTGCAGCAGCTCACAGCCTGTTTTCCCTCTACCATGTAGTTCCAGAATATTGCTAAGAAAGTACTGGAGGCCATATAGGACTTCATCGCCACTGTCTTTAAATCTCTTGTTCATCGGCCTGGGGTTTCCCTTACTCCTTTGGCAGTGCTGTGCTTGTAATCCCAGGCCACAGGCACACTAAACGTGGGTGCTCTTGCAGAGGCCCTGGGTTCCTGTAGGCACTGGACGAGCTTGTGGTGCAATCCTGAAAAACATTCATACACATAAAAATTCTTTAACAAACATTTTCATTTGTTTTTAAGTTTTGTGTAAGAATGTTTTTGTCTCACATATGTGCGTACATGCATGTATGTTTTTATGTGTAGGCCAGAGGTCAACCCTGGGTGTGTGTCCTCAGGTGCAAGCCTCTTTGAGTTTTTTTGAGACAGGGCCTCACGTTGGCTTTAGGCTTACTAATTTGACTAGATCGCCTGGCTAGGGACCTCAGGGATCCTCCTGTCTCTAGTAATTCTCCCGTGTCCAGCTCCCCAGTGCTGGGGCGATAAGCACGTGACCCCACACGTGGCTTTTTTCTGTGTGTGCTGGAGGGTGAAACTCGGGTTCTCCTGCTTGCGTGACAAGCACTTCACTAGTGAACTGCCTCCTCAGCCAGTTTGTGGTCAGCGTGGGCAGCAGGGTGACAGGATCCCTGTCCCAAAATAGAAGGAGGATTGGAGAGACTGCTCCTGGAGAGGACTGGAGTTTCGTATCCAGCGCTGACACTCAGTGGCTCACAACATCCTGTGACTGCTGCTCCAGGGGACCTGATCTTCTGGCCACCGAGGGCAAGCACACACAGCACAGCACTCCCGTGGACATACCCCCATTAAAAATCAATCTTAAAAAATAAAGCCAGGTAATCTTTAATCCCAACACTCAGGAGGCAGAGGCAGGCAGGCAGATCTCTTTAAGTTCAAGGCCAGCCTAGCCTGCAAAGTGGGTTCTAGATCAGTCAGGGCTGCAATGGCTCTCTGTCTCAAACAAACAAAAAAAGAAAGGAAGAAAGTACTGCTTTTAAGCAAGCCTTAGTGTTCTGAGGGGAGGTCATTAGCATTGTGCTTTTTCATAATATAGGTGGTGAAAAGTAAGAATCAGTCACCACACAGAGTAAAAGCTGTTTGGGTGGGCCGCACACACCTGTAATCCCAGTACTTGGGAGCTGGAAGCTGGAAGATCAGGAGTTCAAAGCCAGCCCTGGGCTACATGAGACCTTGCCCGTCCCCAACCAAAACTAAAAATTAAAAATAACTAGTATATATTTAAAAAGCTGGGTGTTGGTGGCATACAACTTTAGCAGGTGGATCTCTGAGTTTGCCTGTGAGAAGCATGGAAGTGTCTTAGCCCCAAGTCACCCAAAGAGAAGGCCTAAAAAGAACACAGAAAAGATACCTTAAAGACTGATGATGATCACGAGACCAGGAGATGCCCGTTTCATCCGAAGCTTCTTGTTCCTTTCTGCCCTGTGCTCAGAAAGCCCCTGAACCTCTTTTTGCCTTTTATTCCCATAACCCTTCCTTCCTTCCTTCCTTCCTTCCTTCCTTCCTTCCTTCCTTCCTTCCCTTCCTTCATGCTTTGAGACAGGGTTTCTCCTCTGGCTGTCCTGGAACTGGCTCTGTAGACTAGGCTGGCCTTAAACTGGAGATCTGTCTACCTCTGCTTTGAATCAAAGGCATGTGCCACCACCCGGCTCTGTTCCTGTACTTTATAACTGGGAATTGGACCCATAGCCTCTTGCCCACTGAGCTACTTCCCCTGGCTCCTAGCTCTAATCTCCTCTTTCTGTTAGATCTTAATTGTTTTGTGTGCATGTGTTTGTACATGCATGTGTTTGTACATTTGAGTGTGCGGATGTGTGTGCATATGCACTTGGATGTCATAATTTGTGTATGGAGGTCAGACCACTACTTGCAGGAGTTTCTTGTCTCTTACTGTGTGGGTCCTGCGGCTTAAACTCAAGTCATCAGGCGAGGTAGCAAGCATATTTCCCCACTGAGCTATCTCATAGACCACAGCTGCTCTTTCTCTTCTCTGAGCCTCTTCTGAATCTATAGCTTCATGATTTCAGTGCCCTCTCACCACGTGGACATCTTTTTGCCCCTTGTATATAACGAGTTTTTGTTTTCCCACGCGTCGTGCTCTGCGCCTGGAATCCCAGCATGTAGAGGTGCTAGGAGGAGGTTCATGAGGAAGCTTATCCTGCAAGCTAGGTGTAGTGGTGCAAGCTTGCAACTCCAGCGTTCAGGAGCCGGAGGCAGGAGGGTCAGGAGTGCAGTCCTCCTCAGCTACAGAGTGAATTTGAGGCCAGTCTAGCTCACATGAAACCCCATCTCAAAAGACAAGAGAATGTACCATACTAGCTAAGTGTACAATTCAGGCATGTTGGTACCTTTCCGTGTTGGGCGGTTGACACGCCACCCATTCTCGGAGCTTCTTCATCCCATGGAAATTGTTCTTGACTTCTAAGCGGGGAAGGGAGCCGGCCTGTATGCCGGATAAGACGGAGAGGGCCTGACACTTTGGTAAAAGCCTTGGCAGCGGCATCGTCACGCTGATGTCTGGGTCGGAGGAGTGCAGAGTACGGACAGAGGACAGAGCTGTCACCAGGACCCACACTTGGGCGAGCCTGGAGCAGCGGGAAGCTGAAGGCTGGAGTAGCGAGCCGGGAGCGAAATGATAGATAGACACGCTGGAACAGCTCCCTTTTTGCTGCTTCTTGGTGTATGTGTGGGGGGAGGGGGGCTAGAGGATAATTTGTCTGAATCAGTTCTCTCTACTGTTGGTCCTGAGGAGCAAATTCGGCTTGGCAGAAAAGTGTCTTTCCTTGCTGAGCCATCTCACTTGGCCCGTGACCTACATTCATTCACTCTGTCTGTCTGTCCTTCTTTCCTCCCTTCCTCTTTCTTGCTTTCTTTTCTTTCCTGTGTGTATGTGTGTTTATGCAGGTGCCTGTGGAGGCCAGATGAGGGTGTTGGGTCCCCTGGAGCTGGAGATACAGGTGTTAGTGACCTACCTAGTGTGGGTGCTGGGACCTGAACTTGGGTCCTTTCCAGCCTAACCTCAGTGCCGTCTCCCAGCCTCTCTCCTGTACTCTGGACTTGCTCAGTTGTTTTCAGACAGCCTCACCAGGCTGACCTAGAAGGCATTTTGTAGTGTTGGCTACTGGAACTCCAAATCCTTCTGCTGTCCTTCTGAACACTGGGATTGCAGGTTTGTGCCACCACAGCAGTCCCTTGGCTTGTTTCTGAAAGAGTTGTGTGTGGCTCAGGCAGATTTTACAGTGTATGAATCCGGGGCTGTGGAAAAGCTGAAAACCAATACCAGAGATTGTGACCTTCACATGTGTACTCACACATGTATCCATCACGCACTTCTAAAGTATGTGTACTCGTTCTAGTTACGCAGATGTTAAAAGATAGTTACCGTATGTAACGTGATGGGAACAAATGGTCTTAAGCCAGCTTACTCTTACTCCTGGGGCTGCACTTCTCGAGTGCTGGGCTCTGGGCTCCAGCCCAACTTGTCTGTTCCTGGGGAAGGAAGAACCAGTTTCTTCACCTCCCGGTAGTTTTTAGGATGCAATAAAATTGAATGAACATGAACTCCTACGTGCAAAAGAATGAATGTAGAGGTGCTGAGTGGTCAAATGTTAGCTCAGCATGGATGAGGCCCCGGGTCCATCTTTAACATCACGTGGGAAGCGGGGAGCAAAAAAGACCACCCACAGAATGGAAGAAAGCATTTATTGGTAAATTAATCTGGTAAAGCATTAATACCCTGAATAGAGAAAGATATCTTACAATTAAAAATAAATTAACTAAAAACCAAGCAGCCCAATCCAGTCATTGGCAAAGCGCTGGACCAGAGATTGCTCTAAGAAAGTACACAGATGGCCAGTGTGTCCTTGAGAAGAGAAAACAGATCTCAGGAGCAGTGGGAGGCCGCCTCACACCTGTTAGGATGGCTGTTGTCAGGCAGAGGGTGGGAGGGCGGTTGCAGAATCAGATGCTGGTGAGGCTGTGTGCCCTCAGGCCTTGTGTGCTGCTGGTAGGGATGTAAGATGAGAGACTGGTGGTTCTTCACAGCTGAACAGTAGCAGTAAGTCTGCTTCTGGGGATGGACCTGAGAGTTTGAAAACGGTTAAAACAGTGGTCCAAAAACAGCAGCAGCGAGTCTGTGGACAGGACAGTGGGTAAATGTGGGCACTGGGAATGTGGTTTGGCTGGGAGAGACCTTGTCTAGACACCCTGAGCCTAGGTCCCATCCCTAGGACTTCAGTCACCAAGGCAAGTGTCCTAGGCCTGTAGTCCCAGTACACAGGAGGTGGAAGCAGCAGGATTAGGAGTTGAAGGTCATCTTCAGTCTATAAGTAAACAAATAAACACATACAGACAAATAAATGCTGAATGAAGCAGCCCTGAGAGCCTGCGGACCTTCCCCGTACATGAGATTGTGCTGCTCGGTTGCCTGGTTTCTTCCATCCGGGCCCCTTTCCCTGCTGGATCCCGCTTTGACTCTATTAATAGCTGCCATTTCTGAAGATGATCTCCAGTTGGCTGCTGGACCTTTGGGATGTTGTCACTATCTGAGTGTGAGCAGTGTTGCTGTGCCCCTGTGTTGTGTGTGTGTGTGTGTGTGGTTGTGTGGAGCACATACGTGAGTGTGGGTGCATGTGCCCTCTGGGCCTTGTCTGGATCCTGGAGCTGCTGCGGTGACGGGTGCTCATGTGCTCACACCTACCTCGCTGGAGTGTTTGTTAAGTGTGGGGGATCTGAACTCAGGTTCTCATTGTAGCACAGGAAGTGCTGTTACCCGCTAAGCAGTCTTCCCAGCCCTGCTTTGCTTACTGAGCTGGGGTTTCCCACCTCACTCTGACCCGGAACTTGCGCTGTGTTTCGTACGCAGAACTCAAGATGATCCCCCTGCCACTGCACCTGGCTGTTACCTGACGTCTTAACAAATCCGTTAAACAGTTTTTTTCCAGCATGTTCTATTCGGCATTGCTTGTGGTCACGCGTATGTTTGCGTACTCTTGAGGGAGGGGAAGCTTGTATGGTCCTGGTCTTGAACTAAAGTTTTTCAAATCCCATCCTCCCAAGTGCCGGGATTCAAGGTGTGTACCTCCGTGCTCGCCCTGTAAGTGGTTTTAAAAGATGAATTTCTACCTTCTGTGCATGTGTGGGTGTCCACATACATGTCTGTGCCCCACATTGCATGTCTGGCGCCCTCAAAGGCCAGACGAGGGTGTCAGATTCACCGTAACTGGAGTTACAGGTGCTTGTCAGCAGCCACATGAGTGCCGAGTTCGAACACCAGTCTTCTGCAAGAGCAAGTGCCCTGAACTGGCGAATCCTTTGTCTGGACCCCTCAAGTTTATTTTGTGAAGTCAAGTATTTGTTTTTGTTTTTGTTTTTTTGGGGGGGTTCTATCTCCCTGAGTGCTGGGATTACAGGTGTATGCCACTGCACCTGGCTTTAACAATCTTTTTTTATGTTTGCTCTCACCAGAAAGTCCTTCCCAACCCCAAGGGTATGAGGGCTTCAGTATATTCTGGAGTCAGTAGTTGATACGTTTTTGAGATGGAGTCTTAGCATGTAATCCATATTGGCCTCAAACTGGAGAGCCTCCTTGCCTTGGCCTTCGCCATACTGGGATCACAATCATGTGCCACCACACTGGGCTCATTTTAACTTGGGGTGTGTGTGTTTGACATCAGATCAAAGGCTTAGCCAGGTGTGGTGGTGTACCCCAGCACTTGGGAAGCAGAGGCAGGCAGATTTCATTGAGTTCAAGGGTAACCTTGTCTACACGGCGATTTCTAGGCTAGCCAGGGCTACATAGTGAAACCATGGTCTCAAAAACAAAACAAAGCAACCAAATAAACTAAGAGCTTTGTGCACACCGCAGGGTAAGTGCTCTTCCATTGGGCTGTTTCTGCTGCCCCTCCATATTTATTTTGAGAGAGGAGGGTCTTAGGTAGCCCTAAGCTGGCCTCAGACATATTGGCTAGCTGAGGATGAGCTCATATCCTCCTTTCTCTGCCCTTTCCTGAGTGCTGAGAGGACAGCCATGCACCACCACACTGGGGTCATTTTGGAGGACAAGGACAGCCTTCAGCGTCCTTCTTTAGGTGCGGCCCATCTTGTTTGTTTGGTTTGGTTTTTCAAGAAGGGTTTCCTTGGTTGTTCTGGACTCTCTTTGCCTTCTTTGTTTTTTCTTCAAGGCAGGGTTTCTCTGTGTAGCCCTGGCTGTCCTGGACTCTGCCCTGGCTTTGTAGACCAGGCTGGCCTCAAACTCACAGAGTTCCGCCTGCCTCTACCTCCCTCAGTTGCTGGGATTACAGGCATGCACCACTGCGCCCAATAGTCCATCTCTTTTCTAAGACAGTCTCTCTCACTGGCCTGGAACTTGCCCAGCAGGCTGGGGTGCCCAGCCGGCAAGACTCATGGATCTGTCTGTCTCCACCTCTCTAGTGCTGGCAATGAAAGCCACCACCTCCCCATGGATGATGGAACTGAAATTGAGATCTTTCTAGTCTTATTTTCATTTTAATTAAAAAATTTTTGTTTGTGGGTATGTGTGCCCACAGAGACCAGAAGAGGGTGGTGGGTCACTCAGGGCTGGAGTTGCAAGCTTATACAGTTGTGAGTTGCCTTTCTTGGGTGCTGGGAATTGATCTCACTGCCCCAGTGAGATGCACTTATCTGTTGAGGTTCCTTTTCTGCCCTTCGCTTTACCAAACATCCCAGCATCCTTTCATGTGTTCCTGAGACACTTGGCAACACTGATACAAAAGCTGCTGCTGCTGCCTGGGGGTGCTGACAGGAGAAAATGCTCAGCTCCTTCCTGTGCTGAGCCCACAGCACCACACCTCACACCTCAGGAAGTGTGACCTCTCATGAGGACACCAGGTGGCCCAGCTCCCCCGGACCTGGGTGTAGCTTCTCCATATTGAACGTGCTTTTGAGCAGATGTGTGACCAGGAGATGGGGCGTGGCTGTGTGACAGAGATGCTTGCCTGGTCACTGGAAGAAACTCGGTGATGTGTCCTCCCCGTGGTCCTGAGTCAGCTTCACTGAGAAGGGTAGTGGGGCCCTTCCTCATCCTTCGTAGTGTGGAGACATTTGCTGCCTCCAGCCTGATCTTTCATCAGGGCCCAGGGGTAACCGGACCTGCTTACCAACGTCCCACACCTGCAGGCGTGCTTGTCTTAGTGTGCTGACGTCACCAGCACCCATCGTCCTACCCGGGCCCATTGCCTACTCCTGTGACTCCTCCCTGTCCCTCTGAGGAGTAGCCTTGCTGGTTTGCTTTGGAAAGTATCGGGGGCAGGATATTTTTAGGTTACAAAGCAGCGGTAGTCTGGACTGTCAGGTTCCCAAGGCCATTAATAGCCTGGGTTAGGGAAGGTGAGGAGACGGGCGTCCAGCAGGGCAGCAGCTGCCTAACTGGGGCAGGCCTATTGTTATCTAGCAGGTTGGCCACCTCATGTGGGCGAGGGTTTGTGGAGAAAATGCCTTCTCCCAGTTGCCCCGAGGATCTTGGACGTTCCTGCTCCCCTCCTCTTGCATTTCTTAGCATCTTCAGCAGGGGAGGGAGAGTGGCTGCTGAGGCGCGGACTCCAGTACTGCATTTTATTTTAACTCTTGAACTTGGAAAAAAAGAACCCTCTCACTCAGCACTTTGCTGGGCAGGTTTGTTTGCCATGACGTAACAGTGTTGATTTTTTTGTAGACTTAACAAATGGATGGGGGTTGGAGGTATTATACTAGGTTCAAAGGGGTTGATTATCTGTATCTTTGTGTATACTTTATTCTCAGATTTATCTGTTTGAGTCAGGGTCTCATGTAGCCAGGCTGGCTTCAGACTTACCTTGTAGCCAGCCAATGGTGGCCTTGAGCTTGTGATCCTCCTGCCTCCGTCTCTACGCTGTAAGCCCATGCTGGTCTGGAATTCACTATAGAGCCCAGGCTGACCGATGACAGTGGCCAGTGCCTCTCACTACCCAGCTCCTGTTCAGCTCTGCGGTCCCACTTCATAAGGAGCTAGTGTTCGTTGATATTATGTGTGTGTGAATGTTTTAATAGCCCTCTGTCACAGAATTTTCTTTAATTATCTTTTCCAGGTTCATATTGAGATCCACTGAAGGCCACCCCTGACTGACAGGCATCACCCCAGCTCACTGCATCAGAGGGCTCAAAGCATGAGGGGTGGAAGAGGGACCTTGGGCATTTGTCTGGCCAATGTAAAGTGGTCACAAGGAGGTGACCTGGACAAACTATCATGTGGCCTTAAGAAAAGAAGTCAGAAGGGGAGCCCCAGCCCATCAGACGTGCCTTCCTGGACAGATCAGCCTACAGCAGATACTGATGGAAAGTCACAGGCCACTGTAGCGGCATCCTTGGAAATGAAACATGATCAGAGCAAGGCCGGCCTCATACTTCACAGTGGCTCCGAAGTGCTTCAGTATCTGAAGGAATCAATGGGAAGAAATTCGGCTCCAGGAGCCTCCGTGAGCAAGGCTGTGGTTCTGTCCTCTGCTCCTTCGGAAGAACATCTAGCTGGGGTGTCCTTTGGCATTGGGGACGGACTAGGAAGTGACTTGCCAGGAAGAGGGCCCAAAGCCACAGACTGCCGCGGACAGTACCACAAAGGAGAGTCCTGGGTGTCAGGACAGCCAGGCCATCCAAAACTGAGGGAAATGGCATTCCTGAAAGGAGCACCACTGAATGCTGTCCCCCAGAGGCTGGGCACAGGGTCGGAACTGTCTTACCCATATTCTGAGCTGTGCCAGCCACCATACGCTTATGCCCATTACGAAGCTGTCCCAGAAGACCAGATGAGATGTGTGTCCCTCAGCTGTTTAAGCCCTGTCTTTCCAGAGCAAACAGTAGAAAGTGAGAACACTCTCTCAAGTACTTCAGACGGTCTGCAGATACTCGTGGGGTCACTGGCTCTGCAATCTTCCAGATTAGCAAGTCTCTGATGCCATAAAGTCTGAGCAGAACAATAAAAACAGCAGATTAATTTTAAAGGTTGTCACCGTTTCTTCTACATTAAGTCTGGCATACGCTGCAGCCACTCAGCTCCTGCTCTGATCCCTGTGGCCAGACACCTCTCCAGTGGCTACAGAGGGACATTTTGAGCATGTTTTCAGTCGTTTCAGAAGGACACTCAGAACTGGGAAATTATTAACTCTCTGTTGAGTAGGAGGCTTAAAATGTCCACTCTTTAAATGACCTTTATTAAAGTTATTAACAAACAACAAAGGGAGAGTTACTTTGAGAAAAAAATATAATGTGAAAGAGATCAGGAGTCCTGGGTCTGGGAGAAGGAAAATACTTTATTTGTGACCTATGTTCTGTTGGCAGAAAAGTCTGAAACTCTTCTGTGATTTAAAATTATCCTAAATTTAATATTTGCAACTTCTTCAAAGTGCCTCCATTGAAAACTGCAGTTCAAACGGAAGGAGAGGGGCAACCGAGAAAGGACATTTGCTTGCACATCTCAGAGGCTATAAAATGCAGAGATGGCAAGACTCATCATGGCCAGAGCAAGGCTTACAAGAGTTGAGAGGGCAGCCTACAGGTCTCCCCTTCCTTCAGATGGCCAGAGGTGAGTGGGCGAGGCGGCATCTGGGATGCCCTCGAGAACAGGTTTCCATGATAAAGAACTCTGCTCTGAATGGTTCTCTCTGATCTTACACAGGACAGACCAGTCACCTAGAAGGAGATGATCTCTTTTACATGAAGATTAAGTAACTCTCCCCTCGTGGTGTGTTGATAATTTTGATGAAGGTTGTTTAAAGGACAAACATTCTTAAGCCTCCTACCCAAGAAAGAGTTAAAAACAGCCACAGGAGCCAGGAACCTGACTGTATATGTCATTTATATTGTGTGCTAAATTACTATGCCATGGGCTATTTTAGTGTTTTGGGAAAATAATAAAATCTGTTCTTTAGCATAATAAATTGTTTTATTTTTTGTGTGTGCTTATGTTCTCTTGTCTTTTTGTTAATGTTGTCTTTCTGACATTTAAGCATCTTTAGTACCGGTGAAAGACCTAAGAATCAGCTTGAAGAAAGGCAACACAAAGATGGATTTGAATTCTTCCCCCTCTTCCCTCTCTTCCTCCCTTGAGCTCTTGTCCTGTTTTCTCTCTGTTCTCCAGATTCTGAGTACATTGTGGCCAGGTGTGGTAGCACACACCCACCCAAGCACTCAGGAAGCTGAGGCATGAATTCCTGGTTAGCCAATGCTATTTCCAAGTTCAAACACAGCCTGGTCTATGAATTGAGTTCTAGGCCAACTTGGAGTACAAAGCAAGACTGTCCCAGGAGACAGAAGGGACCAGGGACACAGGAACATGTTTTCTGTGCAGGTGTGGCCTGAGTTTGATTCACACCCAGTGTGGCTGTGATTGCTTACCACCCCAGCACTGGGAGGGAGGTAGAGCCAGCAGCAGGTCAGCTTGATTAGCTGCAAGCCAGTGAAAGAGCGTGTCTGAGAAGAGGTGGACAGCTGTGGAAGAGAGTGACGCCTTAGGCCAATCTGGCCTACACACAACGTCTGTGCGTGAACATCCCAATATGAACCTCTGGAGGTGCGGAGTCCTCATCAAGCAATCCTCTGGCTGAGTGTGGCGACACACTCTTGTGATCCTGGCAGTTGGAAGGCAGAGGAGCTGAAGCATCTAAAGGTTAGGGCTAGCCTGGGCTATATAATGAGTCTATCTCAAAACACCAATGAAGCTGGTCATACAGGCTCATACCTGTAATCCCAGGATTCAGAAGAACAAAAGAACCCAATAGGCATACGGCTTCAGAGAAGGCCTTTCGTAAACATTTGAGACAAATAGGACAGAGATCTGGTGCTTCAGAGCTGGCTGGCTGTGGTAGAGAGCACGCACAGTCCCAGCACTCCTGAAGCAAGGCAGCAGGTTGGAGACCAGCCTGAGCTACAAGATGAGGCTATGGTTTTTTCTTCCTCCTCTCCCCCAGATGAAGTTTGCTTAGAACGTGTGGCTTTGCCTGGCCTTGGCTGTGAGTGCTGGGGTTGCAGGCAGCCACCACCACACCTGTATTATGTGACGCTGTGGCTGAGTCACCAGGGCCTCCCGCATGCTAGGGCAAGAACCGGGTTCCTCGGTCTCTGTGCCGCTTCCCCTCCCCACAGCTGCTGCTCCTAAGGGCCCAACAATTTGATTATTTTAAATTGGGCAACTGTGCCCAGTGGAAAGGGGCGGGCTTGTTATTAACACGTGGAAGCTGTGATTTCCTCTTTGGAAAACGATTGGAGTTGGGGGGAGTCCTGAAAAGTTAAGTGTGCACCTGTACATTGGGTGAGAGGGCTCCATGGTTAGTCACACAGCCCGACAGCCTGAATTCACATGCTGGAAGGTGAGAACCGGTTCCTGCAAGTTGTCCTCTGGCCTCCATGCACAAATAGTAAGTGAATAAACACAGTTCATGTAGAGAGCTCAGTGTGATTCTGGTGTGTCGGAGCAATCAGTCTGAATTTCAGTATCCAAGGATTTACACCAACTTGTGTAATACACAGCTTGTGCCGCCATGTAAAATTAAGTCACATGAGAACGATCTATTTACATGTAAGTATTTCTTTAAGTTTCTCTTTAAGCATTTGTTGTGTGGATGAGTGTGTTACAAGTGCTTATGTGGAGGTCACTATAATTATGTGTGTATATGTTAGCAAAACATACCAATTAAGAGACATTTAGTTTTCATTTGTACTTTCAAGCTCAACCCTTCATTAAAGAGCTGTCTATTTGTACAATAAAAATTTGAGGAAGAAAGCCAGGAACATGAGAGGCAGGCAGGTGGATCTCTGTGAGTTTGAGTCTATCCAAGACCACACAGTAAACTAGTCTCAAAAAAAGTTTTTATTATGTATACAGTGTCTGTCTGCATGTACACCTGCAGGCCAGAAGAGGGCACCAGATCTCACTACAGATGGTGTGAGCCACCACGTGGTTGCTGGACATTGAACTCAGGACCCTTCGAAGAGCAGCCAGTGCTCCTAACCTCTGAGCTGTCTCTCCAGCCGTGAGAAAGGTTTTCTTAAACCTTGTTTTCATTACAGGTGTGTGAATGTGTACACGGACATGCCATCGCACAGGGGTGGAGTCCAGGAACAACTTGAGGAGTAGTGAGTTCTCTCGTACTCACTACGGGGTCCAGACAGTGAACTCAGGCTTGCTGGCAAGCACCTCCACCTGCTGAGTCATATCGGCAGCCCAATAGATTGTTTTCAGAGCTATTTGTTTAGAAAAGATAAGGTATAGGACCAGTTTTTCTTGCTTTTCTGAGGCCCATGAAGACTCCGTGCTTTTGAGGCAGGGTGTCATGTAGTCCAGACTGGCCTCCAACTCCCATGTCTCCAATAATGGTGACGACACAGGCCAGATGGGGTCATGAGGCTCCCTGGACTGGAGTTAGGGTAGGGGAGCCTCCATGTGTGTGCTGGGAACTGAACTGAACATCTCCTGGAAAAGCAGCCAGTGCTCTTTATCACTAAGAGCTCTCTCCAGCTCCCGAAGACATTAAAAAAAAAAATTAGACATGGCAGCCTTTGTTGCCTGGGAACTCACCATGTAGATGAGGTTGGCACATACTTCTGCCTCCCAAGAGCTGGGTTGAAGGTCGGTGCCACCACATCCAGCTAGGCATAGTTTTGTGTTTTGTTTTGGGGGGAGACAGGATTTCTCTGTCTAGCCTTAGCTGTCCTGGAACTAGCTCTGTAGAGCAGGCTAGTTCTGACTCTGACTCCCAATGTGCTGGGATTACAGGTGTGTGCCACCAAATCCAGCTGGCATAATTGTTTTTAAAGATTGTTTTAGAGCTGGGCATGGTGACTCATGCCTTTAATCCAAGTACTCTGGAGGCAGAAGCAGGGAGTTTCTGTGAGTTCCAGTCCAGCCTGCTCTACAAAGTGAGTCCAGCACAGCCAGGGCTACACAGAGAAACCCTGTCTCAAAAAGCCAAAATGAATGAATGAATGTTTTAGTAGGTATTGGGTTAGATCCACAACAAGGTGTTTGGGAGGACCAGAGTATGTGTGCCTCAGTGGCTTCACCCCCAGGTATCACAGAAAAAGGTTTCAATAGAAAATAGCTTTCTGAAGGTGAGTTGCAGGGAGCTGCCGTGGTGGTGACGCCACTGAAAGGCCTGTGAGTCAAGCAAGCTTCTTGACTTGGAGCTAGGAAGACGAACCTTCTGCATCCCTGCATGCAAGGGTTGGACCTGCCAGAAGAGGGAGCCACGTGTCCACCTAGGCAAATGAGCTGCCTCCAAAGAGCCTTCATGTTTTTTCCCATGGGTTAGTTTCTTGAGGTCTCTCTTTCTCCCTGTTTTTATCTTCTTCCCTTCCTCCCTTTCTTCTCTCCACTTCAATTAAACTCAGCATTTTATTCATCCGTATGTAAAATTATGTATGTAATGACAGTGATGGTGAAATCAGACGCGTAAATATGTATATATACATATGTGTATGTGGTGTTTGTGTGTGTGTATATATATATATGTGTGTGCGCGCACGTGTGTAATTTTTTTTTAACAAACTCGATATATAAAGCTCTGACTGACCTGGAACTCTTGGCAACCCTGCTTCACCCACCTGGGTGCTGGGATTACAAGCATACATCACCATGTCTGGATTTTTTTTTTCTTGTTTTTTAAACAGAGGATTTTGAAGCTGGATGGTGGTGGCACACACCTTTAATCCCAGCACTTTGGGAGGTAGAGGAAGGCACATCTCTTTGAGTTTGAGGCCAGCCTGCTCTATATAGTTCCAAGACAGCCAGGGTTACACACAGAGAACCCGTCTTGGGGGGAGGGTGGATTTTGAAAGAGTCCGTTCTCTCTTTCCACCGTGCAACTTTCAGGGATCAAATGCAGGTCTTTAGGCTTGCAAGTACCTGCTAAACCGTCCTGCCAGGCCCATGTCCAATCTAATTCACTCTTGATCAGTTTCCCATTTGTGTTCTTTTTATGCTTCAGGAATCAATCCATAAAGCTATATGGCACATTCTGTGCACCAAAATGTGTGTGCGTGCATCCACTATTAGAGACTGAACCCGTGGGCGTGCTAGGCGAACAACTGGCATAGATACCTGAGGAGATCATTAAGCACAAGAGTTATAGTTGTGCTTATTTGCTCAAACATAGGATGTGGATTGCAGATGGAACAGGTTGCTAAAAGTTCGTGTATTTTCTGTAATGAAACAATGAAACGGATTCATGCTTCTGATAGATTATTCCGAACTCAGTACCTCAGACACCGAGTTGGCTCGGCCGTTTTGACCTTCCCATCTGTGTATTCTATTTTGCTTTAAGACTCTCTCTCTCTCTCTCTCTCTCTCTCTCTCTCTCTCTCTCTCTCGTGTGTGTGTGTGTGTGTGTGTGTGTGTGTGTGTGTGTGTGAATACCACGTGTGTGAAGGTACCCAGAAAGCCCAGAAGGAGGCACCAGATCCCCTGGAATTGGAGTTATGGGTAGTTGTGAGCTACCAGATGAGGGTGCTGGGAACTGAACTGGAGCCCACTGTAAGAACTGCAAGAATGCATAACCAATGAGCTATCTGTAGTCCCATGAGATTATATATATATATATATATATATATATATATATATATACATGTATATTATACATTATGTGTGTGTATGTCATGTGTGTATTACACATTAGCATTAATAGGAAAGAATGAAAATTGCTAGCTAGGCATGGTAACGCACACCTGTACCTGTAATCCCAGCACTGGGGAGGCAGAGGCATGCGGATCACTGAGTTCAAGGCCAGCCTGGTCTACAAAGTGAGTCCAGGACAGCCAGAGCTACACAGAGAAACTGTCTTGGAAAAAAAAAAAAATGAAAATTGCCAAATTAGAACGAAAGTGCAGTTTGAAATAACTCATTAAGAATTTATAGCAGGTTTCCCATAGTAAGGGGAACAGGGACTATTTCTGACAGGAACTCAATGGCAGGCTCTTTGACCTCCCCACCCCCCAAGGGAGGAGCAGCCCTGCTAGGCCACAGAGGAGGACTTTGCAGCCAGTCCTGAAGATACCTGATAAAATAGGGTCAGATGAAAGGGGAGGAGGTCCTCCCCTATCAGTGGACTTGGAAAGGGACAGGGAGGAGATGAGGGAGGGAGGGAGGGTTTGGGAGGGAATGAGGGAGGAGGATACTCTGGGATACAGAGTTAATAAAATGTTACTAATAAAAAAATTTATAGCAGACAAGAATGAATCATGGCAATATGTTTTTTTTTTTTTAAGATTTTACCTTTATTTTATGTGCATGAGTGTTTTGCCTGTGTAGGTGTACTTTTTAAATTTTTTTAATTTATGTTATATCTTTTTCTCTCTGTTCCAACTCCCCAACACCAGGTAGGAGAGAGAAAGGGTTAGTGGGAGAGGGGGCGCAGTTCTCTTAGCTGCTTCCTGCTGGTTAGGGTTGTCGGGTTCCTTGGAGCCAGTCTAATCCTTGTTTCCGGAGATCCCCAACTTCTTGTCTCACTGCATCCACAGCAACAGGAGCTGAAGGGGGAAGCAGCAGCAGCAGCAGCAGCAGCAGCAGCAGCCGCCACCTTGTCCTCAGAGCTTCTCCACACTGTCTGGGTCCTGGCATTTATTCTCTCTCCAGAGTCCTCAGATTTAAACTGTCTGCAGCAGGCAAACAGCGCCTCTCAGAGCCCGCGAGAGGCAAATAGTCTGCTGCTGTGGGCTATCTGAATCAGTCCCACATCCCACACCTGGGACCAAAACAAATGTCTATATCCACAGCATATGTGTGCCATGCCCACAGATGAGAAGGGAGCATTGGATCCCTTGGAATGGGAGTTATGGATGACTGTAAGCCATCGCCTGAGTGCTGGGAATCTGGTACCTCGCAAGGGCAACCAGTGCTCTTAGAGCTGAGCCATTTCTCCAGCCCTGTTGTGTATGCCTGAGTGTGTGTGTGTGTGTGTGTGTGTGTGTGTGCACATGCACGCATGCGTGAAGTGCCAAGGCCACCAGATGCCGGACGTGTCAGATCCACCTGCAACTGGGCTTTTCGGTCATTGCGAGCCACTTGATGAAAGCACTGGGGGCCAGACTCCAGCCCTCTGGAGACCCAGTCATTTCACTCTTACCCACTGAGCCATCGCCATGGCCCCTAAGGAAATAGTCTAAGTTCTAGGAATATGGCTCAATGGGTGAACTGGCTTGCCACCAAGTCTGACAAACGGAGTTTGAGCCTCAGAACCCCCGTGGTGGGAGGAGAGAACTGTCTCCCCAACGTTGTCCTCTGACTTCCACACGGTTGCTGGGGCACAGGGACATGTGCATCCCAAATGATGAATGGACATGTGAATGTAGAAGGTGCGGGCTGCCGGTCTCTTTCAATTCTAGTGAACTGCCGTGATTCCTCGTGCATGTTTGTAGATGATCTGTCAAGGAACAACGTTTAATGATAGATTGGCACAACCGAGTATGTATAAATAGCTTGCAAGCTATTTAGTATCTTAGAGATGTTTTGAGCACCACTTAAGACTTGTTCAAATAGAACAGTTTGCTGGGATAAACTCCAGGCCTTCTCTTTGTTAAATATTTCTGTTTTAGCTTGTTATGAAACAATTGCCAGGGTAGCTATTTCCTGTCTTCTGCTTGGATCTCGCAAAAACTCCTCTGATATGTTCTCCGAGATCACAGAACCCAGCAGGAATTTATTATAGAAATTAGTATCTTCGCATTACACTGCTCATGGTTCTATGAAGAAAAAATTTAATTGTAATCACATTTGTTTAATGTGTGTGCAAGAGCCACAGGGAAAATATAGAGGTCAGAAAGCATATTTCCAGGCTGTGGGTTGTGGCACATACTACTGATCCCAGCACTTGGAAGGCAGAGGTGGGCAGATCTTTGAGTTTAAGGCCAGCCTGGTCTACAGAGTGAGTTCCAGGACAGCCAAGGTTACACAGAGAAACCCTGTCTTGAATAAACAAACAAAGAAACAAAACCTAGACTTGAAGGAGTAGCTTCTCTTTCACCATGGTCCTTGAAATCAGATCATAAGGCTGGCGTAAAATTACCTGAACCCTCTCAGCCATGTGGGCCCTCAAAATCTCTTCTCAGATAGCGTCTTCTGTGGCCTCGGCTGTCCCGGACCTGGTGGTCCTTCTGTCCCAGCCTCCTAAGGACTGATTGCAGGTGTGTGCACCATATCTGCATTCCTCACAAGGTAGTTAATTCTTTTCTCTTTGACCCAGGGTCTCAGCTTCTGTAATTCTTGTTTCTTCCCCCAAGTGCTAGGATTACAGCTGTGGGCCTCCATGCTGTGTTTACGAAGTACTCGCGATGGGACTCAGGACTTCAGGTAATCTAGGCAAACACTCTGGCAACTGAGCCCCACACCCTGCCCTTTGTGTATGAATTTCTTTGGGTCAAGGATGGAAATGGTTCATCAGCACAGTGCTGAGTACCCAGTACATACTGCGAGTGACGTTCTCTTTGCCTTGATTTTACATTAGTTTGTGTATTTCAAAATGCATAGTCGTGAATCCTAAGCAATTTCTTGTGTAATAACAAATGTTTTTAAAGTCTCCATCTTATTCCTTTTGAAACATTTATTTTTTCCCATTTTTCTTTCACACTTTATTATTTTAAAAAGTGTGTGTGTGTGTGTGTGTAGCTGTGCATGTGGATGTAGGTGCCTGTGGTGGCCAGAAGAGGGCATTGGTCCCTGGAGCTTGAGTCATAGGTACTTGTGAGCCTCCCAACATGGGCGCTGGGAACCAAACTCAGGTTCTCTGTGAGAAGGCTAAGACCCTTAACTACTGAACCAGCTCTCCAGACCCATCTCTCTTCTTCCTCAGCTCCTACATTCCAGCCTGTGTGTGCTGGGCTGGGGCCGTACCCCTGAGCCGTGCCCATAGCTCCTCGATGGGACGCTCTGGAACACTCTAGGCCTGTGCTGCTAGCATCTGAAACACCGTCTTTCATTTAGCTGCAGCCCAGACTTGTAGCTTCCAGCAGTACAGCCAACTGGCCTCAGCACACTCCAGATGAAATCCATATTCAGGTTCAAAACTTGACCTTGGCATTGGTTCTGGGATTATTCATCAAATTTGGGCTGATTCATGAGAACATCCTGTACTGTCCCTCACAAGAGCCACTGGAGACTCAAAGTATGAGAGCTGATGCCCAAGGCGGGGAGACAGGGCTCTAAGTATCTGTCCCCGTGGAGCTGCAAGGCTTCCTACAGCGCCTTTGGGCATCTTCCAGCTCCAGGCAGGACTTGGCCTCCCCCTCGTTGCCTCCAATATTACCTCTTTTCCCATAAATAGGGTTTGGAACATTCCCCATGTGACATAATGCATCTTATAGTCAGAGGCAGGAAGTGGTGTTTTCCGGCTGGGTCTGTGAGGTCCCCTGGAGATGGAGTTGGGCAGGGAAAGGTTTTCCTTTTCATTCCCACTCTGCTGTAGGATATCAGGGCCTTGATTTGAAGGTGGTTATCCTTTCTTTTCCTTCTCTATCATTTTCTCTCTCTCTCTCTCTCTCTGTCTCTCTCTCTCTCTGTGTATGTAAGATGGATATGTGTGTGTCCCAAGCATGTGTGTATAAAGGACAGAGGACATGATCTTCCTTAATCACTCTCCACTTTTTTTTCTTTATTTTGGTTTATTTGAGACAAGGTTTCTCAGTGTAGCCTTGGCTGTCCTGGAACTCGAGCTGTAGACCAGGCTGGCCTCGAACTCACAGAGATCCAGCTGCCTCAGCCCTCGAGTGCTGGGATCACAGGTGTGCACCATCACTGCCTGGCCACTCTCCACCTCTCTGAGGCAGGGTTTGTCACTGAACCCGGAGTTTACTGATTCTGCTAGGCTGGGTGGCCAGTGAGTCCCCAGGATGCTCCTGTCTCCCTGTCCTCAGAGCCAGGGTTACAGGTGTACATGGCCACGCCCAGCTTTTATGCGAGTGCTGGGGGTTCAAGCTGAAGTCCTTAGGAAGGGCTTTCCAATCGGTATAAAGGTGTTATCTATTATACATTATATTAAGATTTACTTTCAAGTACGTGTTTGTGCTTATAATTAGTCAGGGTTCGCTAAAGGAACAGACTGATGGAATGGTGTGCGTGAATATACGCGCGCATGGATGTGCATGCGTGCATGTATGTGTGCGTGTGTGAGTGTGTGGAGAGGGGATTTATTAGAGTGGCTTACCACTGAGATCTGGGTAGTCCACAGTGGCTGTCTCCCAATGGAAAGACCAGGAACCCAGGGTTGTTCAGCCCACAAGGCTGGTTGTCACAACAGTTCTGATTTGTTGCTGGAGTCCCAGAGGATTCCTAGAGAGCTGCTGGTCTTCAGTCTGTGCTGAAGTCCTGAAGAAGGGGGTTCTAACACCAGTGAAGGAATGTCTCGGCAGCAGGATAGATGAATTTGCCAACAAGAGCGAGGGCATAGTCCGCTGATGTGTACGGGGACATGCAGATCAGTGCGGATGTCTGTGGAAGCCAGAGGCTTTGGGTGCTTGGGAACTGGAGTTCCAGGCAGCTGTGGGCTGCGCAGTGTGGATGCAGGGAACTGAACTCGGGTCCTGTGCAAGAGCAGTGCTCTGCCGTAACTGCTGGGGCCATCTCTCCAGCCCCAGCATGCTTTCTGTGACTTTCTTAGAGCTCCTGTGGCTCAGGCGGGCCTCTCCATAGCCAAGACTGGCATTGATGCTACTGCCTCCCGTCTCCAAGTGCTGGAATCCCAGGCTTGCACCACCATGCTGTCCCTGGCACCAAACCTGTTCTCCTGAAGCATGTTAGGTTAGGCTAGGTTAGGATGTTGTCTGTGCCTAGCATGGTGGTCACCATCGAGGTATTAGAGAGTATTAATGAGGCAGGAGATGTGAGTTCAAGGTCAGCTTGGGATACACAGCAAGACCCTACGCCCACAAAAAGGAAGAAGATGTTAACGTTACCAGATTTGGATGCCCTGGGGCGTGTCCACTTTATAAACAGAGTCAGTACAAATATTAGCCATGGTGCTTCCCATCCGCCTGGACCCTGTCCTGGGCTCTGCAAGGCTCATAAACAATGAGGTCACCCATCATTAGGGACACATCGGTTTCCTTCAGACGATCAGAGAAGTGGGGCGTGGTGGCTCACCCTTTCAATCCCAGAATTTGGGAGGCTCCGGGAGTGAAAGCCAGCCTGGACTCCAGGGCGAGTGATGAGTCAGCCTGGGCTGCAGAATGAGACCCTGTCTCGAGCTCAAATTTTCAAACCACGATTAGAGCAGGCAACAGCCTTTGGCTGGCCGGCCTCGTGTGTGAATGGGAACTGTTCAGCCAGAGCGGAACAGACAGGTCAGGTCTTGGACGATCCTACAGTAGTCATTTTGGTTTCCCAGGGAACGTTTTTATTTCATTGAGACAGCATGCCAGACTCTAAAGATAAACATGTGAGGGAAACAGGAGTCCGTCTCCTTCAGGCATCTGCAGGCGAGGAAGGAAATGGGCTGTTAACATACAGCTGTGTGGAAGGCCGAGACGGTTCTCGGGGCTGGGAGGCATCCAGAAGATGCCGGGAGAGGCTCTCACATGCTCACTAACTGCCTGTTGAGTTCTCGGGTGGAGGCTTCATCACACCAGCCCATTTCAGGTCTGGGTTACTGCTTTGCAAGCGTTTTGTTTCTTTTAGGTGCCAGGACTTGAACTCCAGGCAATGCATGCTAGGAGTTCTGGTTCTTTTTCCTTCTTTATAAAAAACACAGGTCTGAGCATTTGCCTGGATGTATGCAAGTGCATCGTGTGTGTGCCTAGACTCTGTGGAGGACAGAAAAGGGCATTAGATCCTGTAGCACTGGAATGCTAGGCAGTTGTGACTGCCTTTTGCCTTATAGGCGCTGGGAACCAAACCGGAGTCCTCTGCAAGAGCAGCCAGGGCTCTGAATGGCTGCATCTCTCTAGCCTGTTTCCTTTCCTTTTCTTTAATTTCTTTTATACGCATGGATGTTTTGCCTTGTCTGTGTCTGTGTACCACATGCATGCCCAGTGCCCTGGGAGGCTAGAAAGGGGCACTGACTCCCTAGTATAACTGGATTAACAGGCAGTTTTGAGGCCTCCTATGGGTGCTGGGAATTAAGCATGGAAGTGCAGAGAGACCCCTGGGCCGTCTCTCTAGTTTCTTTTCGTGGTGCTACGATAAAATACCCTGACAAAGGAAACTTAGAAAAAGGGTTTATTTTAGGTCATGATTCAAGGTGCCATCCATTGCGATGGAGGAAGCAGAACACCAGGGCTTGAAGCAGCTGGTCACGTTATCATTCTTTTGTTGGTAGTGGTTTGATTTCTTCCGAGACAGGGTTTCTCTGTGCAGCCTTGGCTGTCCTGGAACTGGCTCTGTAGACCAGCCAGGCCTCAGCTTCCCGCGCGCTGGGATTAAAGGCGTGTGCAACCACCACCTGCTGCTGATTAAAGTCGTTAAGACAGCCTCACACCAGCATGTCTGGAGGTTCGTCTTCCAGGTGATGCTAGATTCTGCCAAGGTGATGATTGTCACTCTCTGTCACACTCAGGGTTCTACTGCTGAGACAAACCCTAGCCCCTTAATGGGGGATTCTACGCAAGTGCTGAGCTACAGAACTTAAGCTCTTTTTAAAAATTATGAGTAAGTCCTTGGTTGGGCCAGGCACTGGCTGGGCATTCACTCAAGCTCTATCTTTATCCCGGCACAGCTTGTAGGCGGGGTAAATTTTGGGTCTAGGTTTTTGTGGGTGGGTTGGTGCTCCCTTCCCTCTGCTAAGAGACTAGTCTAGTGAGTGGGTGTCCTCTGCAGTCTCTACAGCCTCTGCTACTAGGAGTCTCTGCTTGGTCCCCCTCATATCCTCCCAGGAGCCTACCCTGACTTAGGTCTCCAGCTTGTCACAGAGATGTCCCCGCCCTCAGTTTCTCCTTTCTCTACAGGCCTTCTGTCCTCTTGCCCTTGCTCTCCCCATTCTGTTCTCCACCCTCTTAACTCTCTGCAACCCCTCTCCTACCTTGCTCCCTCTCTTCAGCCACTACCTCTGTCTATTCTAGCTCCCTTCTCAAGTGAGATTTGTGCAAAGAGCAGGTGGAGCAAAGATTGAGGAAATGCCCAACCAAAGACCTACCCTATGGGAGAGTGCCAACCCCTCCCTGACACTATGAAAGATGCTCTGCTAAGCCCGCAGAGCTTCGGTATCAATCCTCACCATCCACCTTGTTTGAGACAGGGTCTCTCGTTCACTCCCTGTGGTCCCAGCCCTCTGGAAGCCCAGGCAGGAAAACTGCTGCGAACTCAAGGCCAGTCTGGGCAATAGAGCTTGAGAACTGTGTCTCAGCACACAAACATGGGGGATGGGAGAGACGGCTCACCAGTTAGGAGTGAGGCGCTCTATCGTGAGGACTGGAATTAAAATCCCAGCACCCACCGCAGGTGGCTCACATCACCCATAGACTCCAGTTCAAAGACCCAAGACCCCCTTCGGCCTCCAAGCACACCCATGCACATATGCTCACACAGATACACAAATATAAAACAGACAAAGGTCTGGGATGTGGCTCCGTGGCTGAGTGAATACCTTGCAGGAGACTCTGGATTCACTCCCGAGTGTGAAAACACACACACCTCACACACACACACACACACACACACACACACACACACACACCACACATACACCACACACACCTCACACACACACACACACACACACACACATACACACACACATACACATACACACATACACACACACACCTCACACACACACACACACACACACCTCACACACACACACACCACATACACATACACACATACCTCACACACACACCTCATACACACACACCACACACACATACACACACACACATACCTCACACACACACACACACACCACACACACATACACACACACCTCACACACACACACACACACACCACATACACATACACACACACCTCATACACATACACACCTCACACACACACACACCTCACACACACACCACACACCACATACACATACACACACACCTCACACACACACACACCACACACACACACATACACACACACCTCACACACACACCACACACACACACACACATACACACACACCTCACACACATACACACCTCACACACACACACCTCACACACACCCCACACATACACACACCTCTCACACACACACACCTCACACACATACACACCTCACACACACCTCACACACACACACATCTCTCACATACATACACACACACCTCACACACATACACACCTCACACACACACACATCTCTCACATACATACACACACACCTCATACACACACACACCTCACACATTCACACTCACATACACACACCTCTCACACACACACACCTCACACACACACACACACCTCACACACACACACACACCTCACACACACACACATCTCTCACATACATACATACACACACACCTCATACACACACACACCTCACACACACACACCTCACACACACACACATCTCTCACATACATACACACACACACCTCACACACACACACCTCACACACACACACATCTCTCACATACATACACACACACACACCTCATACACACACACACCTCACACATTCACACTCACACACACACACACACCTCACACACGCACTTGAGCACACACACACCTCATGAGAGTCTAGTTTTATTAACTTGGCAACAAAATATTTCATTATTACATCTTTTCTTTTTCTTTTTTCCTTTTTAACTGGGTTATTTGGTTTGTTGGAGTCTAATTTCTTGAGTTCTTTATATATTCTGGATATTATCCCTCTGTCAAATGTAGGGTTGATGAAGATCCTTTCCCAATCTGTAGGCTGTCGTTTTGTTCTGACGACAGTGTCCTTTGCTTTACAGAAGCTTTTCAGTTTCATGAGGTCCCATTTATTGATTGTTGCTCTTAGAGCCTGTGCTGTTGGTGTTCTGTTCAGGAAGTTGTCTCCTGTGCCAAAGAATTCAAGGCTCTTCCCCACTTTTCCTTCCAACAAATTTAGTGTGTCTGGTTTTATGTTAAGGTCTCTGATCCGCTTGGACTTGAGTTTTGTGCAGGGTGATAAATATGGATCTATTTGCATTTTTCTCCATGTAGACATCCAGTTAGGACAGCACCATCTGTTACTTTCTTTTTTCCGTTGTATGGTTTTGGCTTCTTTGTCAAAAATCAAGTGTCCGTAGGTGTGCGGGTTTATTTCTGGGTCTTTGATTCGATTCCATTGATCTACTTGTATGTTTGTATGCCGGTACCACACAATTTTTATTACTATTGCTCTATAGTACAGCTTATGTGCTCCCTTGTAAGTGGATATTAACCATAAAAGTATAGGATAACCATGCTACAATCCACAGACCCAAAGAAGCTAAGCAACAAGGAGGGTCCAAGAGGATGCTTGAATCTCACTCAGAAGGGGAAATAAAATAGCATTGGAGGTGGAGGGAAGGAGGGAGCTGGGTGGGAGAAGGGCTGGGGATTAGGAGTAGGGAGAGTAGGGGAGAGAACAGAAATCAGAGGTGGGGAACATTCCAGGGATTTGCCAGAGACTTGGGATAGGGGAGGCCCCAGGAAGTCTTTGGGGTCCCCCTAGCTGAGCCTTCTAGCATCGGGGATGTGGAGCCTGAAGTGGCCCCCACCTGTAAGCCAGGCAGGACTTCCAGTGGAGGGATGAGGACACCAACCACCCACAAAACCTTTGACCCAAAATTTGTCCTGCCTACAAGATGTACAGGGACAAAGATGGAGCAAAGATTGAATGGTCAGCCAATGACTGGCCCTCCTTGAGCCCCACCCCATGGGAGAGAACCAATCCTTGACACTATTAATGACACTCTGCTGTGCTTGTAGACAGGAGCCTAGCATAAGTCCTCTGAGAGGCGTCACCCAGCAGCTGATGGAAACAGACGCAGAGACCCGAACATTAGGCAGAGCTCAGGGAGGCTTATGGAAGAGTTAGGGGGACAAGTGAGGGAGCTGGAGGGGTCAATGGCTCCACAAGAAGACCTACGGAGCCACAGACTGAACCACCAACCGAAGAGCGTGCATGGACTGGTCCCAGGCCTCGGGCACATATGTAGTAGATGCACAGCTTGGTCTTCATGTGGGTCCCCCAACAACTGAAGCGGGGCCCCTCTCTGACTGTGATGCTTCCCTTTGGATCCTGTTGCCCTAACCAGGCTGCCTTGTCTGGCCTCAGTGGGAAAGGGTGCGCCTAGTTCTGCAGCAACTTAATGTGTGAGGGTGGGTTGGTATCTGTGGGGACCTCCCCCTTCTCTGAGGAGAAGAAAGGGTAGAATGGGGGAGAAGTGTGTGTATGTAGGGACTGGGAGGAGAAGGGAGCTGCAATCAGGATGTAAAGTGAATAAATATATTAATTAATTTAAGAAAAAAAGACTCTCATCCAAGCCTGGTAGTGGTGACACAGGCTTTTAATCTCAGGGCTCAGAAGGTAGAGACAGGTGGATCTCTGAGATCAAGGTCAGCCTGGTCTACAGAGTGAGTTCCAGGACAGCCAGGGGTTACACAGTGAAACCTTATCTGGAACAAAACTGAAAACCAACCAACCAAACCAAAGACTCTCACTTCAGGTGATTCTAGGTTGTGTCTCCTGTTGATGAATGATCAGTTCCTCACAGGAAATGACACCCGAAGAATCTGATTTATGACCCAGAGACCTCCCACTGGACACATTCATCAAGCATGTCTCACTTGCCAATACCACTACCCTGGAGACCAACTCCCCAGTACTTTTGGAGACTAATCACATCCAAATGACAGCATCCACCGGTGTGTCGCACAGACTCAAGACTGTCAGCTCCTGTCTTGTTACTGCGGGATCCATGGCGGGCAGATCACAAGGTAACCAGACACGTAGGCCGGGGGCTGCATCTCAGCTGACCAGCAGCCATTGCAATGGTCCACCTTTCATCTCCTCATTTGCAAACATCCAGGCTTTACCAGGCATGGTGGCTCGTGCCTGTACTGCCAGCGTTTTTTAGGGAGGGGGATCGCATGCTTGAAGCCACCTGGGCCACATACAGAGCCTGCCTTGGTTAGGGTTTCTACTGCTGTCATGAAACAGTGGCCAAAATCAGCCTGGGAAGGAAAGGGTTTATTTCAGTTAGTAGTTTCCCATCATGGTCCACCACTAAGGGAAGTCAAGGCAGGAACTCAAACAGGGCAGTGACCAGGAGGCACGAGCTGAGGCAGAGGCCATGGAGGGCCTCTGCTGCTTCCTGGTGTTCTCAGCCTATTTTCTTTCAGAACCCAGGACCGCCCACAGGGGGCAGGGCCCTCCCCTGTCAGTCACCACCAAGAAAGTGAATCACAGGACTGTCTGGTGTGGACATTGTTTTCAACTGGAGTTCCCTCTTCTAAAACGATCTAGCTTGTGTCAAGCGGACACAGAACTAGCCAGCACAGGCTCCCTTGTTCAGGGAGTGTTGCTCAGCAGTAGAGCCCTTGGCTGGAATCTCCCAGAGAAGAGCTAGAGGTGTGGCTCAGAGGTAGAGCACCTGCTTAGAATTCCTCAGTGAGGGGCTGGGGCTGTTTGGTTCAGGCCCGGAGAGCCTGCCTAGCATATGAAAGGTCCTGTGTTCCATTCACTGTAACACACACACACACACACACACACACACACACACACACACACAGAGGCTGATTTAGTCTCTTCCCCTTCTCTAATCTAGAGGAGCAAGACAATATTCTCAAGCTTGTAAGAATGCGGGGCGGTCCAGGGAAAGGAAATACAGGCTGTGGTACTCACCCTAGCCCTTTCATCGTGAATGGAGAACAAGGGGTGAGTCATATCTGTAGCCACAGTGAAAAGATGCTCAGCATCGTTAGCCATGAGGGGACTTGCATGTCCTAAACTGAATTTTACCCGAGAGTCGTGGGGAGTTTGGGGTAGAATGCAGAGAAGTTGGAGCCCTGGGGTGCTGCTGGTGAGAATTCAGGGGTTGTCACTGCACTGGAAAACAGTTTGGCAATTCCTCAGAGAGTAACGATCTCTCATCTCTGGAAATAGAGGAGGTTGTGAGCTGCTCAGCATGGGTGCTGGGACCCTCCGGCTGCAAGTGCTCTTAACTGCAGAGCCATCTTCCCCACTCCTTCATCTTGAAACTTTCTGTCCTCAGAATGGTGAGAAACAAATGCCTGAATCTTGTTTGTTTGCTTGCTTTTTATGGTTGTGGATGTTTTGCCTGTAGGTGTGTCTGTGCATCCGTGTGCAGGCCTGGTATCCACGGAGGCTGGGAGAGAGCATCAGGTCACCTGGAACTGGAGTTACAGATGGTTGTGAGAGCCACATAGGGCTGGGAATCAAACCCAGCTCCTCTGTAATAGCAGCCAGTGCTCTTAACTGCTGAGCCCCAAATCCTTGTTAGTTAAGCCACCTGTTCTGGGGAAATCTGCAGGAGCAGCCGAAGGTGATGAAACCGTGGAGTGGAACGAAAAAAAAAGGAAGGCAGTAAAGGAGGCTGGACGCTGTCAGTGGCGGAGTGCTTGCCTAGCATGTGCAAGGCCTGGGGTTGGAGCTCCAGAACCCGGCAAGGTATAAATGATAAATGGACGAAGCAGAGCTGGGAGGAGTCAGTCAAGCCCTTGCCACAAAAGCACGAAAACCCAGGATCGATCCTGGGTAAAGTGGTGTGTAGTTTTAATCCCAGCACCGGAGAAGCAGGGACAGGAGGATCCCTGGGGCTAACTGGCCAGCCAGCCTAGACTTGTTTGCCGCAGACAATGTGGATGAAGCCTGAGGAACCACACCTGCGCGCACACGCAGGCAGACAGACAGACAGACAGACAGACAGACAGACATATTCATGTACACACACATACTGAGTGAAGTGTGATTCAGGGTATGGGGCAGTGGACTGCCCAGCAGGACGAGTCCCCTAATTTCCTACACAGTAAGAATGAGGAAGTGATATATGCTACAACTCCCATGAATTTGGTAAGCATGGAAGGCCAGACACAAAAGGTTGCTTATTGCATAATTGTACTTATGTGAAATGTCAGACAAAGTGGATCTACAGACAGTAAATTAGAGCAGTGGTTGCCAGGGACTGGGGCAAGGTTCAAAGGACTAAGGGAAAGATGATTAAGATGATCAGGGGATTTTTTTGTGTGGTGGTGATGAAAATATGAAAATATCCCAAAACTGAGGATAGTGATGTTTGTACAACTCTGTGCACATACGAAAAGACACTGAGTTGTGTACTTTTTTTTTTTTTTTTGTGAGATGGAATCTTTTGTAGTCCAGGCTAGCTTCACATTTTCTATGTAGCTGAAGCTTGACTTGAACTCCTGATCTTCCCACCTCCACCTCCTAAGTCCTGGGATCAGAGGAGTGTACCACTATACCCGGACTATATCCACCAAGCCATGCCCTCAGCCTCTCACTGAGGAATTCTAGCAGACACTGTACTGCTGATTCTAGGCAAATGCTCTACCACTGAGCCACACCCCAGCCCCTCACTGGGGGAATCTAAGCAGGGGCTCTACACTGAGCCACACCCCAGCCCTTCACTGGGGGATTGTAGGCAGGTGCTCTACCACTGAGCCACACCCCAGCCCCTCACTGGGGATTCTAGGCAGGGGCTCTACTACTGAGCCACACCCCAGCCCCTCACTGGGGGATTCTAGGCAGGGCTCTACCACTGAGCTATACTCTTGGCAGGCACTGTACTGCTGAGCCACATCCCCAGCTTGTATTTCCTTTTGAGTGGCATGTTATAACTGAACATATTTATAAGGGGCAGGGTAACATTTTGATTCATACATATGAGATATCTGCATCAGTTCTGGTCTTTGCACTAGATCAAAATAAACCCAGAACAAATCAGCTTTTAGACCCTGAGATTCCTCACCTCCAGAAGGGTCTGCTGGTCACACTGTGATTGGCCTAGGTTTTGCTGTTCCTTAAGGGCATATTTTTAGCTGCTGGGACCCATTTTGAGGCAAGTCATTGGGAACTTACACAGCATTTTCTTTTCTTTTTTTTTTTTGAATGATCACACTTATTCCATCAGAGTAGAAGGTCTAAGGCTGAAGCATTTCCTTTTTAAGGCGGTGATTCTTCAGCAGTTCAAAGACTAATCCAAAAGATTAGCAAAAATAGCCGGTTGTTAAATAGCTCAGACATGGGAAATGCAGGCAATAGATTCGCTGCTCTGAGTGAGAGGAAAAAAGAAGGAAAAGCAAGGATTCCTGAGAGTGGCTGTGAATAGTGAATTCTCTGCTAGAATGAAATTTTCTATTTTTAAGCAGAAAGTTACCCTTCATCAATGATAATGAAGCATGCCTGAGCTCACATTGCATGCCAGTGGTAGAGCCCCTGCCTAGAATCTCCCAGTAAGGATGTGGGGGTATGGCTCAGAGGTAGAACACTTGCCTAGAATCCCCCAGTGAGGGGCTGGGGTGTGGCTCAGAGGTAGAACACCTGCCTAGAATCCCCCAGTGAGGGGCTGGGGTGTGGCTCAGAGGTAGAACACCTGCCTAGAATCCCCCAGTGAGGGCCTGGGGTGTGGCTCAGAGGTAGAACACCTGCCTAGAATCCCCCAGTGAGGGGCTGGGGTGTGGCTCAGTGGTAGAGTGTTTGCTTAGAATCAGCAGTACAGTGTCTGCCTAGAATCCCCCAGTGGGGGCTCAGGACATGGCTCAGTGAAATAGTACCTACCTAAAACGTTCCAATGAGTATTTTAGGTCTTAACTAGCATGCACAAGGCACCGAGTTCCATCTTCAGGACTGAAAGGAAGCAACAACAAGTGAACTAGTCCTCTAACTTCTTTTGGGTTATCCTCACACAGAAGCTGGTTTAAATCAATGAGTGTGTGCCTGGAAATCACCTATTCTAATGAGTCTTCCTGTGGTTTTAACCCAAATTTTCATGGGCTCTGGGTATGGCTTTCCTTTCAGAAACCATAAGTGAGCATTGTTTCCTTTTTGGAAATGCCAATGGGTTTAATTCCAGATTTATTTTATTTAAAAACGTATATATGTGTGTGTATGGGGGGTATGCCAATGTGTCATTGCAGGTGCTGGTGGAGGCCAGAAGAGGAATCTGGTTTCCTGTAACTAGAGTGAAGGATGGAGATAAGGGGTGAGGCTATGGTCGCACACACCTTTGACCCCAGCACTTGAAAGGCAGAGGCAGGTGGAATTCTGAGTTTGAGGCCAGCATGGTCTACAGAGTGAGTTCTAGGACAGCCAGGCCTATACAGAGAAACCCTGTCTAGAAAAACAAAATAAGGAAGGAAGGAGATAGGGATTCCGAGCTGCCGTGTGAGTGCTGAGAGCCAAACCCAGGTCTTCAAGAGAAGTGCATGCTGTGAACCACTAGGTCATATCTCCAGATTCTGAAGCCGTTTGTTAAAACGTTTATTTTCATTTTATGTGGATGGGTATTCTGTCTGAATTGCATGTCTGTGTACCACCCAAGTGCTTGGTGGTGGAAGAAGGAATCTAATCCCTTGGAACTAGAGTTAAGGATCGTTGTGAGCGACCACGTAGTTGAGGAACCGAACCTGAGACTTCCGGAAGAGCAGATAATGTTCTTAACCTCTGAGCCATCTCTCCAGTCCCCTGACAACAGTTTTATTTATTTTAAAAATGTTTTTATTTTATTTATTGTGTGGGTGAACAAGGTGCACACATGCCATTATATGCATGTGGAGGTCAGAGGGCAGCTTTCAGGAGTTGGCTCTCTCCTACTTTGTTGAGGCCAGGTCTAGTATGTTAATCTCTGCTCGGTGTACTCCGGAGTAGCTGGCCTTCATGATTCTGGCTGATTCTTCTGTCTTTTCCTTCCACCTTACTGTTTGAATGCTGGGGTTTACAGATACATGCCAGCATATCTATCTATCTATATATCTGTCTGTCTGTTTCTCTGTCTGTCTGTCTCTCTATCCATCATCTTTTATCAACTGACTAAATCAATTTATTAAGACAGTTGACTTAATCATCTCCAATAGCGACTTCAGCATCCTCTCTTGGCTCAATACTGTTGGGAGTAGCTTTGGTTTCCTGTCCCACCTCCAACCCCCTCGGACACAAGGTTTCTCTGTGTAGCTTTGGCTGCCCTGGACTCACTCTGTAGACCAGGCTGGCCTCAAACTCCGAGATCCACCTGCCTATCTGAGTGCTGGGATCACAGGCGGGCGCCATCGTGCCTGGCTTGTTGGAGGTAGTTTTAACAGTCTCTAAAAGACTGTAAATCATAGTGGTTGTGGATTCTTATCTGGAAACAATCCCATGTCTTGAAATCTTCACCACTGGGTCTTTTTCCCATAGGGAGGCTCAGTGTCTCGGTAGGCATGCACTCTGATCCTTTTGCCTTCAGATTCCTTTCCTTTTTGCCTCAGCGCACACCCTCCCTGAAAGACTTCATGGTGCTGCTGGGAGTGTGATCTGAATTTGGTGCATTGCCACCCTGGGTTGCGTTGTTCCGTCTTCCTGACATCTTTAAAAGCTCCTGAGCCCACAGGGCAACTCGTTCCTCAGTAGGAATGAACAACTAGGAGGACAAGAATGGACGGGACAGTGTTCTGAGCTTCTACCCTGAGCCACCTCCTTCTGTCCAATAGGACTTGATGGAGACCAAGTTGCCCCATGGAAAAGATGGAGGAACTGCTGCTCACAGTTGTGAACACTGGAGCCGATGAACTGTTCACTGAAAAACGGCTAAGGTGAACCCGGGTGGGGTGGGGTGTGCCTAGGAGAGTGGTGGCAGAAGGGTCAAGGCTCACCACAGCTACGTAAGAAATCCAACACCAGCCTGGGCAGCATGAGACTCAATCTCAGAAAAACAAAACACAGGGCTCGTGAGACGATCCGGTCAATAAAGGCACTTGCCACCAAGTCTGAACCTGAGTTCAACACTAGGGATCATGGGGCCCTGACTCCTGCAGAGTATCCACCCGTGGACACACGTACACAACACATCATTTTACAATGGGGTAATAAGGGAGTTGCTGGAAGGTGGCTTAGCTGGTAAAAGCTTGCTGTGCAAGCACGAAGACAGGAGTTCGAGTCCACGGCACCCGTCCATGTAAAACCTGGCCTTGTGATGATGTATGCCTGTTATCCCGCCGTAGGGGAGGTGGGGAGGGAGCATTCTTGGGGCTTGCTGGTCGGCCAAATGGGAGAGCTCTAAATTCAGTGAGAAACTGTCTTAAAAAACAAGGCGGAGCACAGTAGTGCTTGCCCTGGTGGCGGGGGCCCGGGAGAGCAGCCCCGCGGGTACTGGAGTGGGAGAGATGGCCCCACCCGCTACCTGGGCAGAGCAGGAGAGCTGGTGGGATGACCAACTCAGCTCCCCCCGACCCAGATCCAGGGCTTTCACACACCCCGTCTTGAACCGCTGGAATGCCTGAAGGGGCCGGTCCCACAGATCCAGAGCACAGGGCAGCAGCGGGATATCCGGGATATCCGAGAGGGCTCCCAGTGAGGATTCAGCCCTGATAGCGCGGCAGCAGCCAGAGGCCTCGAACCAGACCAGTGACTCAGTGCAGTGAAGATGTGCAAAGAGAGCTGTTTGGGCGAAAGGGTGCACCACGTGACACCCTGTGACAGACCACAGCTTCCGTGACAAGACTTTTTTTTTAATTTTATTCTTTGTTTTCTTTTGGGGGGAGGTTACAAGGGGAGAGGGCGGGGATAAAGGAACAGAGAGGAGAATGGGATTGGGGTGCATGATGTGAAATTCACAAAGAACCAATAAAAAGTTAAAAAAAATAATGTGGTGGAAAGGGGCTGGAGAGCTGACTCAGCGACGAGAGCACTGGCTGCTCTTGCAGAACCCTGGGCTTCAATTCCCAGCCCCGACCTGCTGTCTCACAATCATCCATAACTCCAGTCCTGGGGGTCCAGTGCCTTCTTCTGACTTCTGTGAACGCAGGTATGTATGTGGTACACATCCATACATGCAGGGAAGTACCCATAAACATTGAATAAGAACAATTAAAACTAAAATAGTTAACATTAAGAAAATACAATGTGCCCCAGACATGGTGGCACAAGCCTTTAATGCCAGCACTCAGGGGGCAGAGCCTGACTGGCCATCCTGGTTTGCATAATAGTGGAAAACAGTTGAGGAAGACGTCAGTGACCACTGGCCTTCACCTGGTCTGCCTGCACGACACACTCACATGCAAAACACAGAAACACAGGCATACGCATGTAGAGGGATTTAATTCAGAACATGGCTGCTCTGGCAAGAGATCCATGCAAAGACCTTCTAGGTCTCTGTGATCTGCCTGGAATACAGACACAACTTTAATCCCAGGAGTCAGAGGCAAGCAGATCTCTGAGTTCCAGGCCATCTTGGTGTAGAGCAAGTTTCAGGTAAAGAAAAGGTTAGGTCCAGGTGTGGTGGTACATGCCTTTAATCCCAAACCATGAAGGTCAAGTTAGTTTGTAGAAGGAAGCATCCATGTTTGAAAGTGATGTGTACTTGAGTGGCAGACAAAGTGGCGATCAGAGAAAGATTTGGCAGGCGAGGCTCAACTCTCACCAGAAGAAGGAAAAGGAAGCTACCTAAGGGAGCAGCAGAGAGAACGGGAGAGGAGGCAGTTTTATTGGGACAGTAATAGAGAGTGGGTGCAGAGTGAGAGCAAGTTAGACTCTAGTGGAGACAGAACAAGCCAGAGAATAAGGAGCCAGAAGATTAGAACATATTACCAAAGTTAGTAGGAGGCCAAAAAGCTGAGCAATTCAGAGAAGCTGAGAGAAATTTCAATCAGTGAGCTTAGAGAGGAGCTTAGAGAGGAGCTTGAGCCAGAACAGCTGAGTTGAACCAGCCAGCCAGAGTTCAGAAGGAGCTAGAAAGGGTGAGCTTATTTGGCAGTAAGTCTCAGAGGCTGAAAACATTCTAGGCCTAGGTCAGAATGTATGGGGGCGAGAAGCTTCCAGGACTAGGCCCTGGCTAGCAGACTGAGGCAGTTAGCCTCCCAGACGACAATAAAGGTTATTTTACATCCTCAGGCACACACAGGAAGAGAATGACTCAACCTGAGTAGTTATGAGAATCTGAAGTATGTGAAACATGCTGTCTACAAATCTTGTAAAGACAGGAATAAAAAGTTAATAAAATCGTCTGATAATCTCTGGGGCTTTAGGAGATCCATTTTCCTCCCAGAAAGCTAGGGCTCTACCCTACTCTTCAGCAGGTATGGACAGCTCAGCCTGCGGGGACTGGCAGCCCCACAGTGGGTTTGAGAGGCCACTAGGTTTATTCCCATCAGAACTTGGCGGCTTGCCGTGAGGTTGAAATCTGTTTAAAATAACTTTATGGGCTGGGCAGTTGGTAGCTCATGCCTTTAATTCCAGCCTCTAATTCTCAGGAGACAGAGGCAGGTGGATCTCTGAGTTTAAGACCAGCCTGATCTACACATTAAGTGCCAAGACTACAAGCCAATAAGGGCTACACAGAAACCCTGTACCAAAAACAAAAACCAACCAAACAAAAAACTATGCGTTTAGAGTGTGGCTCAATGGAAGAGTGCTCTCTTCCAAAGTTCTTCAACTGAAATAAAAAATGGTAACTTAGCCAGGCACCGGGGCACATGCCTGTAATCCCAGCACTCTGGGAGGCAAAGGGAGGAAGAGCTCTGTGAGTTCAAGGACAGCCAAGGTCTACTGGTCTACAAAGTGAGGCCAGGATAGCCAAGGCTACACAAAAACACCCTGTCTCAAAAAAATGAAAAAAAAAAAAAAAAAAAAAAAAAAGATTAAAATAAAAATAAAGTGGTAACCCGTAGCCAGGTCTGGTTTTATAGGTGGGTAATCTTATCAGCCAATCAGCAGATAGTTGCAAAATAATAAGTAACAAGGGATGAGAAATAGCTCTCCTATAGAGCATCATCCAGCATGCTGGGGGCTCTCGAGTCCATTCCCAGCACAACAGATGATAAGAATAGGGGCCACAGCTCAGGGGCCAGGAGCACTGATCGCTCCTGCAGAGGACCTCACCTCTGTGTATCAGCTCACAGCTGCCTGTAACTCCGGTTCCAGGGGATCTGATGCCTTCTGACCTTCGTGGACAGCTGGCATGCCAGGGGTACACATGCGAACATACAGGCAAAAATACTCGCACACAAAGTAAAAATAAATCTCAAATGAAATAATTTAAAAATAGATTGAGACACTTGACTAAGTCATTAGTGTCTAAGCTTTTTATGATTGAATTTGGCTCTTTCAACATTATTTTTTTCAGCTCTATTGAGGCATGATGGACAAATCAAATAAGTTATCTTTGTTGATTTATTAGATCTGTCTATCTATCTATTTTTTTTTTTTTTGAGACAGGGTTTCTCTGTGTAGCCTTGGCTGTCCTGGAACTTACTAGATTAGGCTGGCTTCAAACTCACAGAGATATGCCTTCTGAGTGCTGGGATCAAAGCCGCCACCACCTGACTTTACCTGTTTTATTTCAGACTGCAGCTTGACTGTGGTCAGTGTGGGTTCATCTGTTACTGTTTCCATCCTCATCATCATCGTCATTTTGAGTCAAGGTCTCACTGAGTTACCCAGGCTAGCCTCAAACTTACTGCGTAGTCCAGGCTGGTCTTGGGATCCCCCTGCTTCAGTCTCCTGAGTGCTGGGATTATAGGGATAAGCCCCCACAGCTGGCTTTCTTATCCCCCTAGTCTGCTGTATGGAGGTACCACAGTTTGTTTAACTAGTAGCTGTCCTTGGACACTGGGACTGTTTCTGTGCACCACTGATGGGCCTAGCTGGCCCTGGAAACCAAGGAAATAATAGCAAGTTCCATAACCGAAATGTCCCTTTATCTTCTTAAGAAATTAACGTTTTACCTATTTACTGCATGTGTGTATGTGTTTAATCACACATGTGTGGAGGTGAGAGGACGATTCGAGGGAGTTGGTTCTTTTCTTCCATCTTGTGGGTCCTGGGGCTTGAACTTAAGTCCTCCATCCTGGCAGCAGGTGCCTTACCTCTGGGTCATCTCACAGGCCCCAGCCCTGCATCATTTCTGTTTGTTTGCTTTAGAGGACAGGGTTTCTGCTGTCTTGGAACTCACTTTGTAGACCAAGCTGTTCTCAAACTCAGGGGCAGTTGTCCTCTCTCCTTCTGATCCTGAGTGCTGGATTATAGCCATGAGGGGCCACACCCAGCTCCCCCGAATTTTGTGACATTTTCTTCATGTGGCAGAAATTGAATGAAATAACAAAGAGAGCAGGCTGGATGGCTCAGTGGGTAAAGGTACTGGCCTTGCAAGCCTGATGACCTGAGTTTGGTCCCTGGAGCCCACATAAATGTGGACGGAGAGACCTGACTTACAAAGTCATTCTCTGAACGCCACGTGCACACATTGTGACAGGTGTGCTCATGTAACTGGACATATATCGTGCAGACATGCACACACAGAAACACACACTAAGTCAAATTTGAAGAAAAAAGTCCATAAGCCCACGGGAAAACAGTTCAACTATCTGGTGACCTTGTATCAAAAAACAAATAAAAGACGCAAGCCATCTGCATAGACCACCATTTCACAAAGCCTAATTCATCCGTGAGCCGTTTGGGATTACAGAAAGACACCGGCTGCTGGGGTTCACCCAGCCTTGCTAAATCAGTTGATGGGGGAGGGGAGCTTGGCCCTCTGTGCTTTGGTTAAGTATTTCCAGTTATTATTTTGACTGAGCTTTGAGCCACCGGTACAGTTTATACAATGCGAGTTAGAGAATGCTCCAAATAAAACAAACATCTTGCAGGGTTTGGAAAACAATCCTGGGGAAGTCACCGAAGTGACAATGACCTTATGTAATTTTCTGATGTTAAAGAGAACACAAACTCTTCCAAACATAGACCACAAACATGAATCCTTCAAGAATAAAAGTCCCTTAAAGTGTGAAACCTCGACAAATCCAGGTCTAGAAAGTTGCTGAAATTCAATTTTATTCAACTTCTCTATTTAAAAGACAATTTGTACTGGGTGTGCTATTTCAAGCCTCCGGTCCCTGCACTCAGGGGGCAGAGGTGGGTGGGTGTCTGTGAGTGTGAAACCAGACTGGTCTATAGTGTGAGTTCCAGGCCAACCAGGGCTACACAGAGAGATCCCATCTCCAAAGCCTTACAAACAAACCAACTAAACCAAACCTCTGCTTTTTAAAAAATGATGCATTATTATTGTGTGCATGTGTGTTTGTGTGTGTGTGCACCCCTGCCACACGCTTAGAGGTCAGAGGACAGCTCTGGACAGTTCTTCCTTCTTCTACCTTTATGTGGGTCCCAGGGATGGAACTTGGCCTGGGAGGCTTGTCAGCAAGCACCTGTAAGTCATCTTGCTAGCCCTCTTAACATGTCCCCCCCCCCCCCCCGTTAGCATACAAAGAGACTTTCTTTTCACTGGGTGGTTTATTAAGGGAGGGGACACAGAGACTGTCTCTGGGTGAGGGATGGTGGAAAAGAGCACAAGGAGACTTTTTTTCTATTCTTTTAAAGAACTTATTTGTTGCCTGAGTATACGTCTGTGCCCCCGTGCAGGCAGGAACCCCTGGAGGTGAGGAGAGGTACCAGGGCCCCTGGAACTGGAGCTATAGGTGATGGTAAGATGCCATGTGGGTGCTGGGAACCAAGCCTGGGACTTCTGCCAGAGCAGAGCTGCTTCTAACCATCATCCATGGCTCCAGCCCCGAGACAAGGTCTCTCATTGTAGCTCTGGCTATCCTAGAACTTGCTGTGTAGACTAAGCTGGCCTTGAACTTGCAGAGATCCTTCTGCTTCCCTAGTCCTGGGATCAAAGGCATCCACCACCTTGCCTGGCCACTTTTTTTTTTTTTTTTTTGAGACAGCCTGGACTGGCTAAAACTCCTGAGTTTTGAGGATCAAACCCAGAGCTTCCTGGATGGTAAGCAAGCATTCTATTAACTGAGCTGCATTTCTAGTCTAGAGACTTTTTAAAAACAAAGTTGAAAAAAAAATATGTATGTATGTATGTATGTATGTATAGACAGGGTCCATAATCCCCAGGAAACTTCTATTATCTGTCTCCATATGACATGTTAATTATGTTAAAAATATGAAATATATGCCAGGTGGTGTTGGCTGATCTTGAGAGACCAAAAGATTAAAAATTAGCAGCTATTATTAAGACCTGAACTAGGTAGGTAAAGAAGTCCAGTAATGCCCTGAGGGGAAGGACCACCTTACTGCATTCTTTCCCCACCCACTAGAGATACAGTTGCTAGGAAACTGGCCCATCCCCCTAGGGAGGGACACCAGGTCATTAATGGTCTGGGAACCTTCCTATAGCCAATCAATTAAAAATGTAGCATTTTGACCAATAGATGCTTGCCAGGCAGCCTGCCCCTGCCTTGGGCATGCTGGGATGGACCAGAATCTTTAAATCACCCAACTAACCTGGGCACGGCAGTCTCGGCCCTCAGCACTTCCGCAGTGGGGGGTGTGGGCCCAAGCTGCAGCTTATAATGATTTATAATAAAAAGATCCTCATGTATTTACAGCGGAGTCTAGTTATTCATGGTCTTTTGGGGTTTATGAACTGGGCAGAACAATATCTGTGAGTTTGAGGCTAGCCTGGTCTACAGAGAGTTCCAAGACAGCAAATGCTTCACAAAGAAACCATGTTTCAAACAAAACAATACACACACACACACACACACACACACATACACACAATTTGCTATCTTAAGGATTTTGTTGTTGTTTTCAAGATAGGGTTTCTCTGTGTAGCCTTGGCTGTCCTGGACTTGTTTTGTAGAACATGCTGACCTCGAACTCACAGTCATCCTCCTGCCTCTGCCCCCCTGAATGCTGGGATTACAGGCGTGCACCACAGTGCCCGGGTAATCTAAGGTGTTTTACCTGTACCGTTCAGTAGGGTTGAGTTCCTTCACACATCTTCATCTTGCAAAACTGAAACTCTGTTTATTCAACATTGGTGCCCCTCCACCCCGGTAACCATGACAGTGACGCTACCAATGTCATCTTCTGCTTCTGTGCACTTGAGGACTTTTGGCTCCCCACTTCCTTCTCTCCCTCTCAACCCACCACCACACACTTCTGAGACGGGGTCTACTGTGTAGTCTAGGCTGGCCTTAAACTCACAGCTATCCTCCTGCCTCTGCCTCCCAAGCACTAAGATTAATGGCATGCATGCGCATGGGTGCTCAGCCTGTGTTAGTTACTTTTCTATTGCCGTGACCAAAATCCCCAGTGCAACTTATGGAGGGAAGAATTTATTCTTTTTATTCGGGTTTATGATCCCAGAGGGATAAGAGGTCACTATTGCAGGAAAGCATGGCAGCAGAGGCTGTCATGTGACATGCTTCCCCGTGGCCTATTTCCTCCAGCATGGCTACCCCACCTGCTCAGGTGGCACCGTCAACTACAGTATACCTGAGACATTTCCCATTCGGGCCATCACACCCCTTCCTCCCCACTCTGCCCTCCCCCTTCCTCCCCCACTTTTTCTCTCCACTCCATCTTCTTCCCCCCTCCTTTTCTCTTTGTCTCCTCTTCTTTAATTTTTTTTCTTCCCATTTATTTATTTTTGGTTTTTGAGACAGCATTTCTCTGTGTAGTTCTGACTGTCCTGGAACTCATTCTGTAGACCAGGCTGGCCTTGAACTCCGAGATCTGCCCGCCTCTGCCTCCTGAGTGCCGGAACTAAAGGCGAGTGCCACCACCGCCCGGGGTGAATTTTCTACCTTTTAAAGCTAATTGATATTGAATGGTTTCTTAGTCAGTGTTCTATTGCTGTGACAAAGCACCATGACGGAGGTGACTCCTACAAGGAAAACATTGAATTGGGTCTGGCTCACAGTTTCAGAGGTCCAGTCCATTATCATCACAGCGGGAAACATGGCAGGGGCAGGCGGACGTGGTGCCTGAGAAGGAGCTGCGGCCACCCCTAGTGACTCACGTCCTCTAACGAGGCCACACCTCCTTTTATATAGTACCATCCCTGTGAATTTCAGGAGGCCATTACCCCCCCCCCCAGACAGGGTTTCTCCGTGTAGCCATGGCTGCCCTGGACTTTATAGATTAGGCTGGCCTCGAACCCACAGAGAGTGCTTCTGCTTCCCGAGTGCTGGGTTAAAAGGCGTGCACCACATCGCTCGGCTAAGCGAGCCATTCTTAGTCAAACCAATAGGGCTATGGCTACACATTTTCTATTTTTTTTTAGGATTTATTTATCATTTATACAGGGTTCCGCCTGCATGTGTGCCTTCACGCCGGAAGAGGGTACCAAATCTCAATACAGATAGTTGTGAGCCAAGGCTCTCCACCTTTGAGCCACCTCTCCAGCCCGCTACACGTTTTCTTTTTAATTCAATCTTTTGCAGCTGTACATCTGAGTTGCTCTTGTCATTTGGCTATTTTATCCCTTATTACTGCCTGTGTATTAGTGAAGTGTGCGTTTATAATTACTGCGTGTGCGTATCTGAAGTGTGGGTCTGTGAACGTGGACTCAGGCGTGCCGGGTCCTGTGTGTGGAGGTCAGCACGCAGCGTTTGGCATGCCCTAAGCTGGTGTCTAGGGCAGCTTTTTCACCGGTTACACACAGGGCTTTAGAGACAGCGAACCGGAGACGGTGGACCGGCTTCCTTAAGCATCCGTGCCCCCATGGCATTTCACACTCCGGTTAGGTCAGGCCCTAATCCTCCCCAAGCGCAGCCTTGTTTGTCTCAGAGGCTCCCGAGTTTAACAGGGCTCAAGCCGTTAGCCCAGGGGTTAGTCACGTGGGCTAAAAGCCCTATTCCTTAACATCGGTGACCCCTTCCCAAGAGCAGCTCCGGGAGGCTCTTGTTCCGGGTTTGATTCGACATCAAAGGGAAATAACTCTCCGATTTCGATCCCCTGTGGACCCTGGGAACAGAACTCCGGGATCTTTTCTTTGCTACTTTGGGGGGGAGGGAGGGGGAAGAAACGATCTGATGTTCTGCACTAAAGCGCCTGACTGCCCTTGTGACTCAGATTAAGAATCAAAATCCTCCTCACAGTGGCTCCAGCCCTGCGGCGCCCGTGCTCCCCACCCCTGCCTGGATTCCGGGAGCAGCGGACCCCTCTCACCGGACTTCCTCTGTAAGAGGCGGGCTCCAGAGCTGTGCTGCGGGGTCCCCTCTTCGGGCCACTGGTCCTCAGGAACTCGTGGCCTCAGTCGGTACAGTGCTTGCCATGCAAACCGAAGGACTGGAATTCGGATCCTCAGCACCCATTTAAAGAGGGGTGTGGCGGCCTATGCCTGTGGGGAGGAGAGGACAGCATCCTTGGGGCTCGTGGGTGAGCCAGCCAGCCCGCCTAGGCGAGCTTTGAGAGAGCTTCTCAGAAGATAAGGTGAAGAGAGATGAGGAAGACACCTAATGCTGACCTCTGGTTTACACACTCAAACACACGTACAGACACACCTACACACACATGCTCTCTCTCTCTCTCTCACACACACACAGACACACACACAAAATGCATGTGCACAGTAATAATGACATTTAACCCCCAAACAAAACCAAAGTCAAACAAAATATAAGAACAACAGAATTAGATAGAATCATTTTTTCTTTTTTTAAATTTAAAATTTATTTTTATTAATTACAGTTTTATTCACTTTGAATCCCAGCTGTAGCCCCCTCCTCCATCCCCTCCCAATCTCTTCTTCTCCTATGCCCCTCCCCAAGTCCACTGATAGGGGAGGTCCTCTTCCCCTTCCATCTGACCCTAGCCTATCAGGTCTCATCAGGACTGGCTGCATTGTCTTCCTCTGTGGCTTGGTAAGGCTGTTCCCCCGTCAGGTAGAGGTGATCAAAGAGCCCACCACTGAGTTCATGTCAGAGATGGTCCCTGTTCTTATTATTGGGGAACCCTCTTGGACACTGAGCTGCTATGGGCTATCTTCTTCTTTTTAAAAAAACCTTTTATTGGTTCTTTGTGAATTTCATATCATGCACCCAAGTCCCACTCATCTCCCCACCCTCTCATACTGCACTGCACCCCCACAATCTCCCCCACAGAAGAAAAAGAAGTCTCGTTGTGGAAGCTGTAGCTCTAAAGCACTGCCCAAGACAGCCCAAGCTGTAGCTGAAGCTGGCAAGGGGCACAGCCAGCTCTCCTGCCCTCATGCCCTTGGGTTGGCTCACCCGCGTCCCTGCCACCTGGGCCAGCTCTACCGTGCTTCTCAAGTAGGGTGCAGGGCCGTGAGTGCTGCAGCTAGTAATGGACAGGGCATTTGGGACCAGCTCTGCCTAGATGCCCAGGTGAGGGGTGGGGCCAGTTCTGCACAGCCTTCCCATAACAACGTGGAAGCAGCCCAGACTAGGAAAGTCCGCCTGGCCTTTGGTGGTAACAAATAGCCCTCTCCCCTGTCTCCCCGTCCAGACGTGGGGGTGGCAGCACAGGCTAGGACCCGCCATGGTCTCAGATGGCATCACTTGCCGCTTCTATCAGGCTGTTCCTCACTACCCTTGAGTCTCTCCAGTTTTGCCTCTCTTCATTGTATCCACATCCTTCTATTCTCTTTCTCTTCCATTTCTCAACCACTTATCTGCTCCTCTTAGCGGTGCCTGCAGTCTCGGAGTGTCTGGGGTCATTTCAGGAGTGGTCTAGGAGTGCTATGCCCCAATTGTGCCATGTGGCACTGGGCAGGGGGTCGCCTCTGGTGTGGTCTGCCCGCCGGGGCTGCATGGCACCAGGCTGGTGGTCGACTCAGGCTTGCTCCTCACAGCCTCCCCCCCCCCTTCAGACTGGAGGTTGTTTCAGGCTCACTCCCTGCCTGGGTCATGTGGCACCAGGTGGGGGATGGCTCTGAGTAATTTTCTTGAGACAGGGTCTCATGTAGCCCAGGCTAGCTTTGAACTCAGTATGCAGTTGGGAATAACCTTGGATTTATAATTCCCTTGTCTCTAACTCCTGAGCGCTGGAATACAGGCATGCTGTACCATGCTCAGTTCTTCTACAGCACTGGGAATGGAACCCAGGGCTTTGGGCATACTATGCAAACACTGTCAACAAAGCCCAACCTAGTTGTCCTGATTTTTCAAGTTAGGACAATGGCACCATTTTCCAGTTTTCCCATATGCCTTATTGGAAGGTTGGTGATGTTTCCACCGTGGAATGGGGAACTATTTAGTTGAGATTTGTTGTGTCCCTCTTCTCTGTTCTATGCACTGGTACTAGGACTGCTCACGATTATATCTGTGGTGTAGGCTAGCCTGGAACTCACAGCACTCTTCCTGCTTCCGCCTCTTGAGTGTGAGATCACAGCTTCGCACCACCATGCGTGGCCTGCACGATAATTTATGACATGGTTACTTCTCCAGAGAGCGATTTCACAAATCAGCAGGCCGGTGAGATGGCTCCGGGGACCACGGCCCCTGCCCCAAAGCCAGGCAACCCAGCTAGGTCTCTGGGACCCTCGAGGTGGAAGGAGAGGCCCGATTCCCATCAACTGTCCTCTGACTTCCACGTGCTCGCACTGGCCCGGTGCACACCCACACACCCACGCACACACACTGCAGTGTTGGGGATGGAACCCGGGGCTTTGTGCGCACTAGGCAAGCACCTGTCAGCTGATGGCTACAGCGTAGTAAATAATTCAATGGAGTCTAAAACTTGTAATTGAAAAGGTTAAACAGGAGGGCTGGAGAGATGGTTCAGCCGTTAAGCGCACTTGCTGCTCTTGCAGAGGACCCGAGTTCAGATCCCGCACTCTCACCTGGCAGCTTTCATCTGCCCAGGAGCCCAGCTCCAGGGGTGGACCACCGTCTTCCCCCTCCTCCGGGACTGCTCATTAGACGCACACAGAGATTTTATATATATTTAAAATTCAAATGATCACATTGCTTACATGGTGTATGTAAAAAGCGTTTTTTGGGGAGCAGGAATGTACCCGGAGACATGTTTGTCTTGCAAGCACAAGGCACTGGGCTCAACACCCGGCACCAGGAGGTCGGGGGAGCTGCCCCTGAAGTCATTTCCACGTGACCGGTCCACTGGCACCGACACAGTCGCTGTGCATCTGCTGCCTCCATCATGCGCAGAACATTCTTCATCTTTTGAAACAGAAATAAATTAAACATTGACTCCTATACCTTTCCTATAGCTCCTAACAGCGAACATTCTACCTGTGTGTGTGTGTGTGTGTGTGTATGTGTGTGTCTGAGACAGGGTCGGCTCAGGTTGGCCTCCAGCTCAGTCTATCCCCGAGGTTGACCTTGAACTCCTGCACCTCTACCTCTGCCTGCTCCCAAGTGCTTGGGTTACGTGCTGGCATCAGCAGGCATCTATTTCCTGCTTCCTCCCAGCCTCCCCTTAATACCAGTAAAGCACCGGGGCATAATTTACCATTCGTGATGTTTGGTTCTTTGAGAATTGTTGAGCAACCACTGCTACTGCCTGCTTTCCGGACATTTTCATCACCCCCAAAGGAGCCAGAGAGGCCCTGCCCATCCTCCCCCAGCTGTCCCTGTGGGCTCCCCAGTTCCTGCCATCTCCTCCGCGTGGAACCCTGTAACATATAGTCCGTGTCTGGCTTCGCTCTCTCGCGGCGATGTGTTCAGACAGTAGGACTGTTCGGCCAGGCTTGGAGTTCTGCGATGACAGTCCGCATGCTGGCCTGGGCCCTCGCCCTCCAGCCTGATTTCTGGGGTCGCCTCAGCCTCTCTCCTCCCAGCTACCATCGACCCTGAATCACCCATCCTGGCTACGGGGGCCGCCTGGGATGGGCTCCTAGTGCTAAGGGACCCCTCATTGCCTCCCCCGACAAAGCTTTCTCTTTCCCCCCTTCGTCCTACCTCCTCCTTAGCAACCTAGGTGGGGCTGCGGCTCAGCTGGTGGAGTGAAGCCCTGGGTTCTATCTGCAGCTCGCGTCATGAACAGGGCGTGCGTCCGCGCCAGTAATCTCAGCGCTCAGGCGCGGGGAGCAGAGCAGGAGTTCACACGGTGAGTTTGAAGCCAGCCTGGGACGAGGCTTGGTAGTGAGAATGCTGGACTTTGGGTTTGTTTTCCTTTTAATCCCAGGTGTGGGGACATGGGACTGTACAGCCGACTCTGCTTTGCCTCGTGCTCTCGCAGTGATTGTACCCGCCGCAGACAGTTCCTGGGGCTGTGCGGTGGTTTGAATTCTGGGGACTCTTTAGTTGGTATATAAACGCTGGGGCGAGGCGAGGCGCGGGAGGTTGCTGGCTGGTTGCTATTGGTCACAGTTTAAGTAGTCCAGCAGAAAGAGGAAACAACAAGAAGAAATTAGATATCCTGACTGTGAAGACCAAACTGGCCCCAAAGAACCTGACGCCCCTAATCAGCAGGATGTAGTCTCACAGTGATGCCCACCCCTTTCCCGACCCTTGACTTTATCCAGGAATCTTTTTCCTTTCCCCTCTATTCTTTTTCCCCTCTTATTTAGTTTTAGAGGGTTGCAAGGGTGGAAGAAAGAGGAACCCACAGAGTAGCAAACACTGGGCCACAAGACTGTCTCCAAAGAAATGTTTGGTTTTGTTTTTTTTAAATCACATTAATAGACGAATAACTTAGAAAATGTCTGATTCTATAAGCGGATGCTTTACCTCATTCTCCTCCAGCTAAACCCTCCCTGGAAGAAAGAGAATCAAGAGTGTGGTCATGCTCAGAGCACTCGATATATTTGGAAACAGAAAGTAGATTCTTTATTGGGAAACATGGAGTCCACCCATCTTTGAAATGTTTTCTGTGAACTTTTTTTGGCCTTGAGAATTTTGGATGGCAAGTTCTAAGAATGGGGCTGGTGGCCGCAGCTCAAGGGCATATCACATGCCTGTAACGCACAGGGCCCTGGGCTCTGCTTATCTCCCTGTCACCCCGCATTGTCAAGAATAAATGCTAAACCTGGTGGTGGCACACACCTGTGATCCCAGTACTCAGGAGGCAGAGAGGCCGGTGGATCTCTGTGAGTTTGAGGCCAGCCTGGTCTACAAAAAGGTCCTCGCTGCCAAGCATGGCAATCTGAGTCCCATTCCTGGGCCCCACAGGGGAAAGAAAGGACAGACTGTCACAGGCTGTCCTCTGACTTCCACATGGCTGCTGTGGCACGATTCCCCTCACACCAATCAATCAACCCCTGTAAAAATGTTCTTTAAAAGAATGAATCACTAAGCCAGGTATGGTGGAAGGGGCAGGATGAAGCGTTCAAGGTCATCTTTAGTTACTTTAGTTTCAGGACAGCCATGGTCAAAGGTCTCTCTCTCTCTCTCTCATACACACACATACACACACACTACAAAAAAAGAGAATACATACTAAATTGCAACATTTGTCTTTTAAACTTTTTGCAAGTTCATGGGCGTACTGAGAAGTGAAATATGACCCCAGGCTTCGAAATCTCATAGCTGTTCTTAGATCCATAGACAACTCAGAGCCAGACAGTGGCCCTGGACGTGAGGTAAGAGTGGGGGTGGGGGCCAAGGAAGCGGGCCCAGGCATGAATTTCTGCCCCAAGAGGCTCATCATTAAAATCCACCTGGGTGTAAGCCGCAAAACAGCCTATACCTGGAAGTCCCATGCTGCCCAGAGTGCTATATAATCTGATATGTAGCTGGTAATGACCTTCAACTTCTAATCCTCCTGCCCCCACTTCCCTGGTTCTGGGATTGCAAGTGTTCAGCACCACACAGGGAACCCAGGGCTTTGTGTGTGCTAAGCAAGTTGGTACACTACCAACCGTGCTAAACCCAGCCTCATTAGCAGAATGCGTGTGTGCATGTGCGCATGCGCATGCAAAGAAAGCCAGAGCCTCACACACCTACTTATGCTGAGAGACAAAGACAGCCCTTGTTTATCTGTGACTGTCGGGTGGGCGTGGCCTGTAATCCCAGCCTCAGACTTTAGGAAATGTAGCAAACCTTCAACATCCTTGTATCAAACCGATTGTGCCACAACAAAGTCCTTTCAGGCTGTAAACTGGAAATGATACCTTTTTGTTTTGTGTTTATGTTTTTGAAACAGAGTCTCTTATAGCTCAGGCTAGCCTGAAACTTATTCTGTGGCTAAGGATCTTCCTGCCTCCGCCTTCTAAATGCTAAGAATATAGGTGTGCACAGTTGTACATAGTACTGGGGACAGAACCCAGGACTCCATGCATGCTAGTCAAATCTTCTTCCGACTGAGCCATGTCCCCAGTCCGGGACAACTTTGGTTTATTTGTTTGCTTTGGTTTGAAACTTGGTCTCACTGTATGTAGCCCAGGCTGGCCTTGAGCCACAGAGATCTACTCGTCTCTGCCTCCCAAGGGCTGGCATTAAAGGCCATTTTGCCTGGTCCCATGACACTTTAAAAATATCTTTTTTTTTTCCTTTGGTGTGTATTTGGATGTTACATATGTGTGGTGGGTTGAGTAGCTATGGCCCCCATAGACTCATATGTTTGAATGCTTGGCTCATAAGAAGTGACACTATTAGGAGGTGTGGCCTTGTTGGAGGAAGTATGTCATTGTGGGGGTGGACTTTTTGGTCTCGTATGCTCAAGCTATGCCCATTGTGGCACACAGTCTCCTTCCGCTGCCTGCAGATCAAGATGTAGAACTCCTGGCTCCTTCTCCAGCACCATGTCTGCCTGCACACCGCCATGTTTTCTGCCTTGATGATGATGGACTAAGACTCTGAAACTGGAAGCCAGACCCAGTTAAATGTTTTCCTTTATAATGGATGCTTTTGGTCATGGTGTCTCTTCACAGAAATAGAAACCCTAACTAAGATGATATGTTTGTTTGCATGTATTTAGGTAAGTGTGTGTGTTATACATTCGTGTGGAGCCCCAAGATTGATGTTGGCTGTCCTTCTCAGTCACCTCAGTCATTCTTCACCTTATTCATTGAAGGAGGGTCTCTCAGTTGAGCCTAGAACTCATCCTATCTGGATGGTCTCAGTAGCCAGCTTGATCTTGAGGTTCCCCCATCTCTGTCTCCTGAGCATTAGAATTCCTATGCCTGATGTTACAGATACCTGCCTGGCATCTGTTGCTGTGATGAATACCCTGACAAAAAGCAACTCAGGGGAGAAAGGGGCTGATTGCAGGTGACAATTCCAGGTCACAGTCCTTCAGGGAGGGAAAGTCGAGGTAGGAACTTCAGACACCTCACACCCATAGTCAGGAGAGAAATGACTCCGCTCACGCTTGTGGTCAGATAGTTTTTCCACCCTCATAGAGTTCAAGGCTCCCTCTGCCTAGGGAATGGTGCCACCCAGAGTGGGCACATTCTTCTGGACCATTCCCCACAGATACAGCCACAGACCAACCCTGGGATAGACCTCGCTGAGACTCTCTTCCTACGTGATTCTAGTTGTGCCATGTTGACAGAGTTCACTGTCATTTGTGGGTTCTGGGGAAAGGAGTTTCCAAACTTTTTAATTGCTCAGCTCTAACCAGAAACTTTTGCCTGGAAATGGTTACCCAGCCCCGTCCTGTTGTAGGCCTCGTTAATCAAACTGAAAATTCTTATGTTGAAAGGTACTTCCTTTTGTTATTTGATCGCCTTCCAGGTTTTGTCCAATTTCATCCAGACTGCGGTCATATTTCTTGGTCTTTTAATGTGAGTATTAAAATATCAAGTCCAGAGTCTTTGTTCTGGGGTCTTGGATCTTCGTGCATACTGAGACATATTTTGGGACTCTTGACAAGGAAGAATGCTTGCTTTTCATATTTTTTAGTGTCTTGAAGCTTCCATGGTCATGTTTAAGTTCTAAAAATGTCATGCATTCTGATGAGGCGTTTTATTTACAGAATATTTCGTCTTAATTAAGCCCATCTGAGGAGATATGCCGGAGTCTGAAAGAATGTGCTCTCTCCTTTACAAGTCAATTATATTTATAACATCCATAAACTAAATCACTAGCAAAAGCATGCTTTTAGCTGCAGTGTGTGTGTCTTCTGAGTTCACAGGGATGAAAGAGAGTAGGACCGCACTTAGCTCCAGCACAGCAGATTGAGACACTGGGAACCTACAGGCAAGCTTTTCTAAAAAGCAGTGCTGGGCTTTTATTTTATCCTTTTAAAACTTTATTTTATGTGTGTGAGTGTTTTACCTGCATGTATGTCTGTGCATCTTAAGTGTGCCTGGTGCCCATGGAGGCAAGAAGAGGGTGTTAGATGCCCTGAAAGTAGAGTTATAGGTGGTTGTGAGCCACCATGTGGGTGCTGGGGGTCAATCCCAGGTTCTCCGCAAGAGCAGCCAGTGTTCTTAACCCCGGAGCCATCTTTCTGGTCTCTTATTTTATTTTTTAATATTTCATTAACTTATGTGTACGTGTGTGTGTGTGTGTGTGTGTGTGTGTGTGTGTGTGCGTGTGTGTGCACGCACGCTTGTGTGATGGTATTCAGAGTGGAGGTCAACTTGAGAAAGTCAGTTCTCTCCTTCTACTTCTCTTTCCCAGGGACTGAACTTAGGTTTGGCTGCAAGCTCCTTTGCCACCTGAATCATGTTACCAGCCATTTTATTCTTGGGTAAAAATTTGAAATTTTTTTGGTGTGCACGAATGTGTGACAATGTATCTGTGCAGGTGTCCACACCCATGCATGTGTGGAGGCCAGAAAGACAGGGGGTGCCCCGCTTGATTACTTCCTCGGGACAGCGTGTCTCACTGAACCGAGAGCTGAGCCTGGTCGCCAGCGGGCCCCAGAGATCCTGATTTCACCCCCTCCCAGCTGCCGTGACAGGTGCCATGCCTGGCCTCTTACACGGGCCCTGGGGACTTGAACTCAGGCCATCAGGTTGGCACACCCTCTTCTACAGGGCCATCTTCCCACCCTGATACTGGGATTTTATTTATTTTATTTGTAAAGATTGATTTATATTTATTTTATGTGTGGGTGTTTCACACACATGCATATCTGTGCACCACATGTGGGAACAGAAAAAGGCATTGGAGTCCCGTGGAAGCTGCCATGGGAGTGCTGGGAATTGAACCCTGGTCCTCTGGAAGAGCAACCAGTGCTCTTAACCATTAAGCATCTCTCTAGCTCCTTATCTATTGTTTTGTAAAATATATCATCATATTTAAAAAGAAGGCTTATGGAGGTTGTATTTGTGAGCATGACCGGCATGACTTTTATTTTAATTAACTAATTAATTAATTAAAACATTTATTTTGATAAATGCAGGGTCTCTCTATGTAGCCTTAGCTGTCCTGGACTCTCAAACTCAGAGATCTGCCTGCCTTCCGAATACTAAAGTTGTGTGCTGCCGCTGCCTTGCTTTTATTTTAATTTCTTTATTAGTTTTTTTTTGAGACAGGACCTTGCTGTGTAGCCCAGGTTGGCCTCAAACTTTCAAAGAGTCTTCTTCTTCTTCTTTTTTTTTTTTTTTACAAAAATATATTTATTATTATTACTCGGGGGGGTAGAGGTGTGTGTGTATGTGTGTGGTGTGGGGGGACTTGGGGGTGTGTGTTTGTGTGGGGTGAGGATATGGGGGTCTATGTGAGGGGGTGTATGGTATGTATGTGGGGGGTGTGGAGGGGTGTGTGCGCGCGCATGTGTGTGTGTAAGCACAGTGTAAGTACGGAGGTCAGAGAACTACTTTTGGGAATCAATTCTCTCCTACTGTGTGGGTTCCAGGGATCCGACTCAGATCATCAGCTTGGCCCAAGCTTCCCAGTTGCTAGGATAAAGGCTATTGTTCTGCCTTTTTAACAACATAAATTATTTTCCTCTTGTTTGTTTGTTTTATTTATTTGTTTATTTGTTTTTTTGTTTGTTTGTTTGTTTTTCGGGACAGAGTTTCTCTTTGTAGCCCTGGCTGTCCTGGACTCACTTTGTAGATCAGGCTGGACTTGAACTCACAGAGATCTACCTGCCTCTTTCTCTCTGAGTGCTGGGATTAAAGGTTTGTACCACCAATGCCAGGTAATTTTTCCTTCTATTAAGTCCACTTCAGGGTTGGTAAGCTGGCTCAGTGGGTGAAAGAATTAGCTGCCAATCCCAGGAGTCCATGTAAAAGTGGAAGAACCAACTTCACAAGGTTGTCATTTGACCTTTGCGTGATCATTCTCTCTCTCTCTCTCTCTCTCTCTCTCTCTCTCTCTCTCTCTCGCACACACACACACACACATACACAAATAAACATTACAAAATGACAAATTTCTCCAAAAATACAAGTAACTCATCTTGCAAGGCTGAGATTTTTGAAGCTGAATCATCTATCTATCTATCTATCTATCTATCTATCTATCTATCTATCTATCTATTTTTGAGAGCTAAAGAAACTCACCTGTACTTCTGTAATTTTTTAAATTGATTTCTGAGAGGTGATGTTTACTGGGTGAAAGGGCACAAACATTTCTAAAGCTTTTAATTCTGTTTACATTTATTTGTTTACTTAGTGTGTGTGCATGTGCAATAATTGCATGTGTATAGACATCAAAGGACTATTTTTTTTTTTTTTTTAATTTTAGACAGGGTTTCTCTGTGTAGCCTGGCTGGAACTTACTCTGCAGACCAGGCTGCCCTGGAACTCAGAGATCCTCCTGCCTCTGGGATTAAAGGCATGCACCACTACCACCCGGCTCAGTAGACAGCTTTGGAGAGTCAGTCCTCAGCTTCCGCCAATTGGGTCCCGAGGACTGAACTCAGGTCCTCAGGCTTGGCGGCTGATGTCATTTCACCCACCCCTCTAATGTTTGTAAAAGACAGTGTCAACCCAGGATGGTGGCCCATGCCTGTAATCCCAGCATTTGGGAGGCAAGAGGGTCAGGATTCAAACTCATTCTTTGTAGCACCATGAGGCCAGACCCCGTCTCAAAAGCCATTAATAACCACACAGGAAGATATGTGCTTTGCCCCTTCTAATGGGCCTGCTCATCTCACACTGCCTTCCAGTCTTCCCTCATGTGAACGACCCCGGCTCATTCTGCCAGTGACGAACACGGTGGCACATTCCCCAGCTGAGCGACCTTACAGATGACCTTTGGCTGGCTCATTGTCAAGTTTCAGTTTTGCACATAGCCAGGCTGTGTCATCAGATCTCAAATCTCCCAGAAGAGGATTTGTTTGTTTGACTTCTTGCAAATTTCTTCTCTTTTCTTCCTCCCTCCCTTTTTCTGTTTCTCTTCCTTTTAAGTCTTGTGTGTGTGTGTGTTTCCATGCAGGGGTGTGTGTACAGGTGCCCACAGAAGCAAGAGAGAAGTGGAGTTATGGGTAGGTGCAGGCCACCTGACATGGATGTTGGGAACTGGACCTTGGGCCTCTCAAAGAGCAGCAAGTGCTCTCAGGCGCCTGGCCGTCTCCAGCCGCCTTCTTCCATTTTTTGAAAAGGGACCTCCCAAGCGCTGAGGTTACAGGCACGCGCCTCCAGTTAGGACTAATTTTATACGTACGTGTGCAGGGGCACGCTACTCTGTCTTACTGCACTTTATCCCTTTGAGGCAGGATCTCTCCAAGAACATGTAGCTCTTATGGTGGCCAGACAAGCTCCAGCCTGAGGCCAAAATAGACATCAGAGCCCCTGAAGGTGGAGTTACATGAAGCTGGGAGCTACCTGGGATGGCATCTCTACAAGAGCAGCCAGCACTCTCAGAACTGGGCCATCTCTCCAGCACCCACATTATTTCCTTATTTTCTTTTTTATGGTTTTCTTATTTGTTTTTGTGTGTGATGTGTATGTGTGAGTGTGGTCATATGTGTGCCGTGGCCCACGTGTGGTGGGCAGAGGGCACCCTGAGGGAGTTAGTTCTCTTTTTCCACCATGTGGGTCCCAGGCTTCAACATAGTTTGTTGGGGTTGACAAGCACTTTCCCATGAGGCACCCTGCTGCCATGCCACCTTCTTTCTTTTTGGGGGCAGGGCAGGGGGAGGAAGGGTTTGTTTGGCTTACACTTCCATAGCACTGTTCATCATTGAAGGAAACCACCTTATCGCTTAAGACGTGGTTTCTCACTGACCCTGGAACTTCCTGGTCCATGGAGACTGTCCCTCCCTGAACCCATGTCCCCAGTGATGGGACTATGAGCGTGCACCACCACGCCTGGCTTTTACAGGGGTGCTGGAGATCCCAGTTTAGCAACAGATACTACATCAAACCATTCCCGCAGCCCCTCGCTGTTCTAAGTTCTAAAGGTTCGGAGAGCATCTGTGCCCCACAGATTACGAAGCGGGAATGTAAGCACAGCTTTGTGACTTCAGGATGGCTTTGAACTCTGTTAACTCCAATATTCAGAGTCATCAGAGAAAGAGGTGACTTTGGGTCTTTTTGCCAAGATGGCGCTGAAAGCGAAGAAGGCAGCTCCTGCCCCTCCCAAAGCCGAGGCCAAAGCGAAGGCCTTGAAAGCCAAGAAGGCAGCGCTGAAAGGCATCCTCGGCCGCAAAAAGAAGATCCCCGAGTCACCCACCTTCCGGTGGCCCAAGACCCTGCGGCTCCGGAGGCAGCCCAAATACCCTCAGAAGAGTGCACCCAGGAGAAACAAGCCTGACCACTATGCCATCATCAAACTTCCCCTGACCACTGAGTCAGCCATGAAGAAAACAGAGGACAATAACACACTTGTGTTCATTGTGGATGCCAAGGCCAACAAGCACCAGATCAAACAGGCCGTGAAGAAACTATGACATTGATGTGGCCAAGGTGAATACCCTGATAAGGCCTGAAGGAGAGAAGAAGACGTATGTTCGCTTGGCTCCTGATTATGATGCTCTGGATGTTGCCAACAAGATTGGGATCATCTAAACTGAGTCCAGCTGGCTAATTCTAAATATATACTTTTTCCACCATAAAAAAAAAAAAGAAGAAAAAGAAGTGACTTTGGAAGAAGTATAGTTCAGCCATGGTGTCCCTGGACTCCACAGGAATGCCTCCTGAGCTAGGATGCTCAGAACTCTTAAGTGGCAGACAATTCCATGTTCAGAATTTCAAGCATTCTTGCCTTCCTTCCTTCTTATTTATTTCTTTACTTGTTTGTTTGTTTTCTGTTTTGTTTTGAGAGAGGATTTTTTTATTTAGTTCATGGTTGACCTGGAACTAGCTTTGTAGACCAGGCTGGCCTGGAACTCACAGGGATCCACCTACTTCTGTCTCCCAAATGCTGGGACTAAAGGCGTGCGCCATCACTGCCCGGCATCCAGACTATGTAGATGAGGTTAGCCTTGCACTCACAGAGACCTGCTTGCCTCTTCCTCATGAGTGCACCCCAATGCCTAGCCAACGTCAATTTTAGTAGTGACTTATGCCTTTAATCTCAGCACTGCGGCCAGCCTGGTCTACACAGAGCATTCCAGGAGAGCCAGGGCTACGCAGAGAGACCCTGTCTTAAAACAAACAAGACAAAAAGAAGTACAGGATCAGGACTTTAGGGCTGTCCTCTGCTACACAATGAATCTGAGGGTAGCCTGGGCTACATGAGTTCTTGTCTCAAAACAAGCAAACGAACAAACAGAAGAACTGCTGGGGCCATAGCACAGTTGGAGCGTTTCACTAGCATGCACAAAATCCTGGGTTCACCCCAGTAATGCATGCACTTGGTATGTTGGATCAGGCCTGTAATCCTAGTGTCTGGGAGGTGGTGAAAGATGGAGCTGGGGGTTGAAGGTTATCTATGGCTACACAGGGAGTCTGAGGCTAGCCTGGTATATGGTGAGACCTCGTCACAAAACAAACCAACAAAAGAAGGCTCCCCTGGAGGAGGTGGGTACTTCTGGGCTGTAGCTTCCAAAGGATGAATTGACTGAAGAAGGAAAGCGGGGGAAGGGGGGCGGGAGCAGCATGTCTCTGGAAAAGAGAAAGTCCTAAGTATAAGCTCAGCAGGTAAACACTTCACTGTGCAAGCCTGAGGACCTGAGTTCAATTCCCAGCACCCACATGGTGGCTCACAACCATCTGTAATGAGACCTGGCGCCCTCTTTTGGCCTACAGGTGTACATGCAGGCAGAACACTGTATACATAATAAATAAATACATCTTAAAAAAAAAAAAAGAAAGAAAGAAAGTTGAATATGGTGAGCCCACATCTGGAAATCAAGCACTCCTACAGCAAGCTTGGAGACAGAGCCAAGAAAATGCCTGGAAGCTCAAGGCTCAGGCAGCCTTGAGTACAGTGCATGGTGGAAGCAAGAGCCAGCCTGCCTCAAGAAGGTAGAAGCTGAGAGCTGACCCTGAACATCCTTTCCTCCATGCGCACACTGTGGTATGCATGCACTGGCACTCGCAAATCTTACCCACACAATAATAAAGTTTTAAAATTTACCAAGCAACATTTTTGAACTTGATTCTTATCAAGGCTCCGCAGGATGGATGGGTAGGTGGATACTGTCAGAGGAGAGCTTCACCATGCCTCAGAACACCTCCCTGTTTCCTCCCCTCTCCATCTCTTTATTCTTTTTGGTAGGGAGAGCAGCCAGTACTAGGAATTGAACCCAGGGCTCCGTGCAAGCTAGACAGGTACCCTACATATGAACTACACCCCCAGCCCTTCATTAGAGGATTCCAGGCAAGTATTCTATTTTTGAGCCACACCCCAGCCCCTCACTGGAGGATTCTAGGCAGGTGCTCTACCACTGAGCCAAACCTCAGCCCCTCACTGGGGGATTCTAGGCAGGTGCTCTACCACTGAGCCACACCCCAGTCCCTCACTGGGGGATTCTAGGCAGGGGCTCTACCACTGAGCCACACCCCAGCCCCTCACTGGGGGATTCTAGGCAGGAGCTCCACCACTGAGGTAACTTCTCAGCCCTCTCCATTTCTTCAGTATGCAGTGGTGGGTGGCTCCATTTCCTGGTCCAACAGGCAGCTCCTTCATTCTTCTTGTGCTGGGTTTCATAACAGTCATTTTGTTTTCCACCCTCCAGGACAGGCAAAGTCAACATCCATAATTAAATGTGTCACTTATTAAATTTCACACCTAAATGAGTGGTTCTTGCTGAGATGTGAGGAGTGCAGTATGCCTCAGAATCAATAAAGATGCAGCTTCGCCCAGTGGGATGGAAATGAAACCTCCTCTGGGGGCTGAGTTGCAGATCATGTCCCCTCCATGGGACTTCTCATTGTGTTCTAATATGCCACTCTTTGCTCTTAAGGAAGAATATTTGGGATTTAAATGGATAACTGCAAGTCAGGTTTTAGTTGTCAACAGTGGCTAGGGATGGGATGCTCAGTAAATAAATATATCATATTTAAATTACATTGCATTTCTCTCTCCCTCCTTCCATTTCTGTTGTGCTCTCCCTCCCCCCTGCCCTCTCTTGACAGACTGTCTTCAAACTCTCTAGGTAGTCCAGGACAACACTGCACCTGGGCTCCTCCTGCCTTCACCTTCCAAGTGCTGGGATAACAGGTGTGCACCATGATGCCTGGCTTGGCCTCCTTCCCTTGATCCCTCCCTCCATTATCTTCCTCTCTCTCCCTTTTGTTTTTCTTCCAGACAGGGTCTCATGGAGTCCAGACTGCCTTGAACTTGCTATGTAGCCCACATTGTCATGTGACTCATGATTCTCCTGCCTGAGCCTCCTGAGTGGTAAGATTATAAGTGTGCACTATCACATCAAGTTTTGATAAGGTGCTGGGCATTTAACCCAGGGTTAAGGTTCATGCTGAACCATAGGGCAGGCCTCTTTTTCTCTTTTTATTACTTTTCTTTCTTCCATGATAAACTTGTGGGGGGGTGTCTCAGTGGTAGAGCACCTGCCTAGAATCCCCCTGTGAGGGGCTGGGGTGTGGCTCAGTGGTAGAGCACCTGCCTAGAATCCCCCCCATGAGGGGCTGGGGTGTGGCTCAGTGGTAGAGCACCTGCCTAGAATCCCCCCCGTGAGGGGCTGGGGTGTGGCTCAGTGACAGGGAGTGTTCTAGAATGTACAAGGCTCTGGGTACAACCCCTAGTACTACATTAAATAAGAATAAGGTGTAACAAACATTATCTTTTAAAAAGTGGAAGTTCAATTGTTTCATGTGCCTCCCCCATCCTTAGCACTAGAATTTTTCATGGGAGGGAGGCTTATGCTATTGTGATCTCAGAATCAACATCTAATCTGCTTCACATCAGGAAGGTGGCTTGTTGGCCAGCGCCATTCAGTTCTTGGTTGAAGGAGATTTAGATAAGAGCCAGAGAGAGTGAAGGCTTCAGGGAAACAATGTTTTTTTTCTGCTTTTCCCTTTTGCCTATATTTTGTTTATGAGTAATTGTTTTTTAAAAATATGTATTTAATTTGTGTTTTATTTTATGTGCATATATGTGTACGTATGTGTGTCTTGTGAGTGCAGGTGCCCGTGGAGAACAGCAGAGGGCACCAGATTCTCTGGTTGTGAGCTGCCTGAAGAGAGTTCTGGGAGCTGGACCCAGGTCTTCTGCAAGAATGGCAGGTGCTTTTAACCGCTGAGCCACCCCTACAGCCAGCCTCTAACTTTCCCCTTTAATTCTTAGTTTGAGGGCCAGACCAAAGCACACTTCGTCTTTATTAATTTGTGTGCATGTGTGTCAGAGGACAACTAACAGGAGTCGGGCCTCTTCTTACGTGGGGGGCCTGGGAACGAACTAAGGTCCTCAGAGTTGGTAGCAAGACCCTTTACTCACTGAGCCATCTTGCCAGTCAACCCTCCCCGACGCTGCCTCCACCAAGATATATGTTTATTTGACACAGAGCCTCATTATATAGCTCTGGCTGCCCTGAAACTGGTTATGTAGACAGACTGGCCTTGAGCTCATAGAGATTCACCTGTCTCTGTCTCCTGAGAGCCAGGATTGAGGGTGTGTGCCATCACTGCCTCGCTTCAGTTTTTTCAAAAAAATATATTTTTTATTAATTCTTTGTGAATTTCATATACATATTTTGTATGTATTCTTTCTTAATTCTTCTCCTTACCTCCACAATAATAATGCCTTGTACAGATATGCCATTTTTCTACCGATTCCCCAACTGATGGATGTTTTAGGATTCTCCATAATTTGGTGCTGAGGCTTGATGAAACTGGGCCTAGTGGCACAGGCCTTTAATTCCAGTACTTGGGAGGCAGAGGCAGGCAGATCTCCGAGTTTGAGGCCAGCCTGGCCTCCAGAGCAAGTCCAAGTCAGTGAGGGCCACACAGAGAAACCCTGTCTTAAGAACAACTAAAATAATGTTTGGTGGGTGGTTGATGTGGGAGGGTCCAGACCGCTGTGGGCAGGGCTAACGTTGAGCAGGTGGTCCTGGGTTCAGTAAGAAAGCAGGCTGAGCAAGCTGTGATGAGCAAGCCAGTAAGCAGCATCCCTCCATGGCCTCTGCATCGGCTCCTGCCTCCCAGCTCCTGCTCTGAGTTCTTGCCCCTGCTGCCTTCTGTGATGTGGAAATGTAAAATTAAACCCGCCGGTCCCTAACTTTCCTTATTTTATTATTCATGCCGATCACGGAGTCCCTCTTGGCTCCTTCTGAGAAACCAAGCGGTTACAAGAAGGCTGTGCGCTGCTCTGCTTCTCCTGTAGCCCCCTCATAAATAATTAACCTGAAGTCACGCCCAGAAAACTAATGGACCTGTGCCGTCCGCTGTGCTGCCTGGGCAGGCAGGTTTTGTTTGTTTTCCTCAGGGGTCTTTACCCCGTTCACGAAACCCAGGAAGCGGAGGTGGCCCCTTCCATTAGCAGGGATGAGCTGTCTGCCCCGAACACTTAAATGAGAAACCACAGCAGTGCCACTGCTTCTCGCCAGCTCGTCAAGCTGAGGTTTCTCGGACCCGGCCACGTTCTTCTCCCGTGGCTCTCTCACAGGCCCCCTAAGGAGAGGGCCTGGCTGGCTTATGTCTGCTTGGTTTTCTGTGCGAGGGACCAGGACTTTGCACACAGACAGGTCTGCCACTTGATTATACCCCTCCGGCCCTCCTTGTACTTTGCGCGTGCATGCCGCAGCGCGCAGGCGGGCCGGGGTCAGAGGACAGCCTTGGCTGCTGCTTCTTGCCTTTCACCGTGTGTGAGGAGGGGTCTCTGTTGTGCACCCCTTCATCTCCCACACCAGCCGGCCCAGGCGCCTCTGGGGATTTCCATGTCTAGGACTCCTTCGAGGCTTACGCAACCGCAACCCAGCTTTTCTGTGGGATTCTAACTCAGGCCCTCACAGTGGAATGGCGAGCACCGCCATCCCCTGAGCCATCTCCACAGCCCCCCCACCTCCTTCTTGAGCCTGAGTAGCCCAGGCTGACCTCCAGCTGGCTATGTAGTTAAGCAGAACCTTGAATTTCCCGAGCACATTTCCCGAGCTCTGGGATTGCAGGCATGTGGGCTACCATATCAGGTTCTCTTTTTCTTCTCATTTGTGGGGGTGGGCGGGTTCGGGGTTGTTTGCAGAACCTAAGGCATCAAGCAAACCAGTGAGCACTCGTTTGCTGAGCTGCAGCCCCGATACTCCTTATCCACTCTCTTTTGACACAAAAACTTGCTACGCTGCCCAGCGCCTGCCTTGAACTGACTGTGTGTTTTGGTCTGGCCTTGGGGTCCTCCTACCTCGGTCTCCCACATGTTAGGAATTAGGTGTGTTGCCACCTGGCTAAAATCTCCAAGTTTATATCACATCCATGTCCCGGACATTTTCAACAAAGAAAGCCTCACACCCACTCCGGAGTCGTTTCCTCCCTCCACCGCCCCAGTTCCCGGCAGCCACCGATGGCTCCCTGCTTCCCTCCCGTCTCTATGGATTTTCTTATCCCAGCTATTTCCTATAAATGGAATCGCACAATCTGTGGTCTGTGTGTCTGGCACCGTCACGCTGTCACTTAGCATGCTTTTGGAGCTTGTCCATCCGGCACCATGCACCAAGCCCGCCTTCCCTTTTATTTTGGGGTGTGTGTGTGTGTGTGTGTGTGTGTGTGCATATTCACGTGTGTGCATGAGCACGCACGTACCTGTGAGTGTGGGGGACACAGGCGGATGCCAAGCGTCTCCCAGATCACTCTCCGGCTTATGGATCTCTCTCGAACACAGCTGATTAGGCCGATCCAGCTAGCCAGCTGTCTCCGGGGATCCCTGTCCCCCATCCTGCATGCTGGAATTACAGCGGGCTGCCACACCTACTTGGCGTTTATATGGGTGATGGGGGAATCTGATTTCTGGTCCTTTGATGGTTTAGAGGGTTTTTACCTGCTGAGCCGTGGCTGGAGCCCCACGCCTTCCTTTCTCCGGTTAACATTCCACCGCACGGATAGCCTGGCGTTTGTTGAGGCAGCCAGACACTCATGGACAGCTGTCTGGGCAGCTTCCTCCTTTTGCAGCTTATGAATGCTGCTGCTTTGAGCGTACTGTGCAGCGCGGACCGGCCTGGCTGCCTCCTGCTAGGTTGACCGTCTGCTCTTTGTTCTCAGTTTCTGCCTTAGCCACGAGGCTCGCTCCCAGCTATGGAAAAAGGTGTGGTGCCAGCACTCAGGAGGCTAAGGCAGGAGGGACACAAGTTCAAATGCAGCCTGGCCCACATATGGAGTTCAAGGCAAGCGTGGGCCACAGGTCAAGTCCCTCCCTCACAAAACAGGGCCTAGCTAAGATGCTAAAGTGCTTGGGGCCGGGTGGTGGTGGCACAAGCCTTCAATCTCAGCACTCTGGGAGGCAGAGGCAGGCAGATCTCTGTGATTTTGAAGCCAGCCTGGTCTACGGAGCGAGTTCCAGGACAGCCAGAGCTACACAATAAACCTTTCTCGAAAAAGAAAAAGAAAAAACAAACAAACAAGGAAACAAGTGAAAAGAAAAAAATCTCAGGGTGTTGGCACGGTGTCAGGAGGAGATAGGTAGGGGCTTGAGGGCTAGCCTGATCTACTTAAAGAGTTCCAGGACAGTACAAGACACTGCCAAAAGAAAGAGGAGAGTACCTCATAGAGAAATACTCATTACGCGCATGCATGTGAACACACACACACACACACACACACACACACACACACATACACACACGATCAAAAGAACAAAACAGAACAAAAGGCTGGTATTGTCTTCCCTCACTTGCAGCCAGGCTGATCCTGCTGTGACCTCCCGGGCGTTCTGTGACAAGCCACCCTTCTTGGCAAACCTGATGGGTAGCATGTCTCAGAGGGTCACAGCCCTCAGTGGCCACCCATTCATTAGTGAGCTGCCTGGTCATATGCCCTGGGACGGGAGCCCTGGGATGCGGTTTACACCTCTGTTACTAGTTTTCCAGAAGCGAGCAGAAGGAATGCCAGGTTCTGTGGGACAGGTGTAACGAGAATCCAGCGTCCTGACTCACCTGTCTCCGGTCAGCCCAGCTCACCCGAGTGTGCACGCCGACAGGAGGCGGCAGGCGTGGAGAGGAGGGGGCAGGCGTGCAGACGGCAGGAGTGGGAGGGGCTAAGTGGGACGGAAACTTTATCCCGGCTTGGCTCTCCATGGGGTCGGGGCTGTTGCTGTGGGACATTTCCCTGGGAGATGGGTGCGGACTCCCCACGTGGAGCTTAGGCCGCCGGTGGGGTCTTTTGGGTGATGTACAGGAGTCTAAGTGAGGGGTTTATGGCAACTGCATCACTGAAAAAAGCATGGGACGCACACATGCTAGGACCCCAGGCGTCTCCGTCGGACCTGCAGACAGCTGCGATAACAGAAACGCCTCTTCTCTCCCGAGCTAGTTTGTGAGAGCGTGCGTGCGTGCGTGCGTGCGTGCGTGCGTGCGTGCGTGCGTGCGTGCAGACGTGTGTGAAGGATGTCAACCTTGGGTGTAGTTCCTCAGGAGACAACCACTTTTTAATATTCATCTGTTTGTTTGTTTGCTCGTTCGTTTATTTATTTACTTTGATTTCTTTTTTTTTTTGAGACAGGGTCTCTCTGTGTAGTCCTGACACGCACCATGTCAGCAGTTCTCAACCTGTGGGTCAAGACCCCTCTGGGGGTCATCCAACCCTTTCACAGGGGTCACCTGTCAGATATCGTGCATATCAGATATTTACATTGAGACTGATAACAGTAGCAAAATCACAGTTATGAAGAAGCGACGGAAATGATGTTCCGGCTGCGGGTCACCAGGACGCAGGGGCTGAGGCGTTAGGAAGGCCGGGAACCACTGCACCGTACAGAGCAGGCTGCCTGCCTCTGCCTCCTGAATGCTGGGATTAACGAGTGTCGCCACATGCGTACACTTCTTCAAGAGATTTATTGTGTTTATTTTGTGTGTGTCTGTGTGCATATGTTTGTGTCTCTGTGTATATTTGTATATGTTTGCATGTGTGTATGTATGTATGTATGTATGTATGTATGTTTTGTGTGTATGTGTGTGTGTTGAAAGTCTCAGTCCTGAGACTTGGGTGTTTGTTTACTTCTGGTACTTTGTAAGTAGCATTTGCTTCCTCAGTCTTGCTCCACCTTCTAGGAGAGAGATGGTTCAGTTTGGAGGAAGTAGCCCATAACATGAATATACACTAGCCAGGCGTGGTGGTGCATGCCTTTGATCCCAGCACTCGAGAGGCAAAAGCAAACGGATCTCTGTGGGTTCTAGGCCAGTTGGGTCTACAGAATTAGTTCCAGGGCAGCCAGAAGATTAAAACACAAACAAAAACAAAACAAAACCCTGGGCCTGATGGCATAGGCCTGGAATCTCACTCAGCTCCCCAGAGGCTAAAGCAGGAGGATCATAAGGTCAAGTTTTGGGCTACAGGGTGAGTTCAGAACCTGTTTAGGCAGTTTAGTGAGAAAGAAAAAATAAATGGTTGGGGCCATGTCTCAGTGGTAGAGCCCCTGCCTAGAATCCCCCAGTGAGGGGCTGGGGTGTGGCTCAGTGGTAGAGCACCTGCCTAGAATCCCCCAGTGAGGGGCTGGGGTGTGGCTCAGTGGTAGAGCCCCTGCCTAGAACCCCCCAGTGAGGGGCTGGGGTGTGGCTCAGTGGTAGAGCCTTTGGTGAGGGTCAAGGACTATGGCTCAGCTGTAGAGCATGGTCTAGCATGGCATGGCCCTGGGCTCTATCCCCAGCACTTGGGAGTTGGAGAGGGAAGAATAAGGGGGAAAGAAAAGGTAGGCAAAAACATTTGCTGAGACTGAAATATTCCGATTCTCTCAGATTCCTGAGGAACAGGGCCAGTGGAAGCAATATGCTTGTTGGCTCCTCTCCTGTCATCTTGTGTGGTCTTAGGCAAGTTACTGTCTGGGAGCCTCTTCCCAGGCTCTAAATGGGACAGTATCTGCCTTGTTTGGTGGATATGCGGAGGATCCTGGGAGGGCTCCAGGGAAAGTGTGAACTGCGCTTAGTCTCCAGAAGGTCAGGAAGAGGAAGGGAGCCGAGATCATGGTGGTGTTGATGGACTTGCTGGGCGTGGGCAGAGTCGAGCCTGAGGTCCCTTGTTTTGCATACTAAGTCTGGGAGGCAGACAAAGGGCATGCTCAAGTCCAGTTAGAGCACAGCACAAGACAAAAACAAAACTCAGAAAGAGGGGCTGGAGCAGTGACCCAGTGGGTAAAAGCACTCACTACCCAAGCATGAGGCCCTGGCTTTGATTCCCCAAACTAAGAAACCAGGCATGAACTGGGCACGGTGGCACACACCTTTAACTGGGGAGGCAGAGGCAGGGGGATCTCTGTGAGTTTGAGGGCAGCCTGGTCTACCGAGTGAGTTCTAGGACAGCCAGGGCTACACAGAGAAATCCTGTCTCCAAAAAAAAAAGCCATGATAGTGTGTGTGTGTGTGTGTACATGTGTGCCTGTAAGCTCAGAGCTATGGGGGGAGGTGACAGGGAACATCTGTTGGCTACCATCCTAGCTTCAGGGTTAGGGAAAGGCCCTGGTCTCCGGCCAGTAAGGCAGAATGAGCTAAAGCAGGCTATCCAGTATCCTCCCCTGGCCTCTGGGAACATGCATGGGTGCATCTGTACATACATGTGTGCATGCACTGTATTCATATATCACATACAAACATTCTAAGATACCAAAAAAATGGTTGTTGCTGTGGCTTAGTGTTGGAGCACCTGCCTGGAATCCCCCAGTGAGGGGCTGGGGTGTGGCTCAGTGGTAGAGTTCCTGCCTAGAATTCCCCAGTGAGGGGCTGGGGTGTGGCTCAGTGGTAGAGCCCCTGCCTAGAATCCCCCAGTGAGGGGCTGGGGTGTGGCTCAGTGGTAGAGCATCTGCCTAGAATCCCCCAGTGAGGGACTGGGGTGTGGCTCAGTGGTAGAGCATTTGCCTAGAATCCCCCAGTGAGGGGCTGGGGTGTGGCTCAGTGGTAGAGCATCTGCCTAGAATCCCCCAGTGAGGGGCTGGGGTGTGGCTCAGTGGTAGAGCATCTGCCTAGAATCCCCCAGTGAGGGACTGGGGTGTGGCTCAGTGGTAGAGCATCTGCCTAGAATCCCCCAGTGAGGGACTGGGGTGTGGCTCAGTGGTAGAGCCCCTGCCTAGAATCCCCCAGTGAGGGGCTGGGGTGTGGCTCAGTGGTAGATCACCTGCCTGGAATCCCCCAGTGAGGGGCTGGGGTGTGGCTCAGTGGTAGAGCACCTGCCTGGAATCCCCCAGTGAGGGGCTGGGGTGTGGCTCAGTGGTAGAGCCCCTGCCTAGAATCCCCCAGTGAGGGGCTGGGGTGTGGCTCAGTGGTAGAGCCCCTGCCTGGAATCCCCCAGTGAGGGGCTGGGGTGTGGCTCAGTGGTAGAGCATCTGCCTAGAATCCCCCAGTGAGGGACTGGGATGTGGCTCAGTGGTAGAGCCCCTGCCTAGAATCCCCCAGTGAGGGGCTGGGTGTGGCTCAGTGGTAGAGCCCCTGCCTAGAATCCCCCAGTGAGGGGCTGGGGTGTGGCTCAGTGGTAGAGCCCCTGCCTGGAATCCCCCAGTGAGGGGCTGGGGTGTGGCTCAGTGATAGAGCATCTGCCTAGAATCCCCCAGTGAGGGACTGGGGTGTGGCTCAGAGGTAGAGCTTTTTCTTTTTAGGAAGCAAAAGGGCAGCTGAGTGTGATGTTACATACCTTTAATCCTAGCAGAGACAGAATGATCTCTGTGAGTTCCAAGCCAGCTTGTTCTATATCACAAGCTCCAGGATAGCCATGGCTACACAGAGAAACCCTGTCTTGTAAAACAAAACAAATGCAACCAATAAACCAAACGACAAACAAAACCAACCAACAAAACAACAAATGAATGGGAGGAAGGAGGGGAGGAGTGACATTTAGAGGAATGGAAAGAGCATTCAGAAATTAAAACACCCTTTCATCCTGCCCCCCCTGCTCCTCCAGAGTGTCTCCCTGAACCTCCTTTGAACTTGGCCTTGTGGAGGCTTAAAGGGCCAAGATGATTAAGCTTCCAGCCAGTGGACCCAGACCCTCCTGACAGAGAGCAGACTCCATGCCCCGTGCCCCGGGCCCGCCATTGATGTGGTGTCTTCCCTACAAAGTGATTCTGTTTTCTTGTTTTCCAACTCCTCCTGAGACGAAGAAAAACGCTGTCTGATTGAGGGAGTGTCCCTCTTTCTTTTCGTAGAAGCCAGTTCTTCAGCTGCAGATGAAATCTGGGATCCATTCTCCTGGAGAGACCACGTCAGTGTCAGCTCCAACAGTCTCCACATAAAACCTTGCTTTCTCCCTGTGCTGCTGTTAGCAAGATTCCCTTCAGCTGGGCATCCCAGCCCCCAGGAGGCCTAGGCAGAGGATCTGAGTTTGAGGTCAGCCTGGGCTATGTGGCAAGGCTTGTCATGAGCAGTAAAAGGATAGAAAATAGCCAGCTGTTGTGGTGCGCACCTTTAATCCCAGCATCTGGGGGGCAGAGGCAGGCGTATCTCTGTGAGTTCCAGGACAGCCAGAGCCACATAGCGAAACCCTGGCTTTTAAAATAGGGGTTGGGGGAAAATAGAAATAGAGACTAGATTTGTAGCTCATTGGCAGAGTGGCTACCTAGCACGACAAAGCTCTGTGTTTGATCCCTCACGTCATAAAAGACCATGTAATCCAGCAGCTGACCAGAGGTTCAGAGGCAGTCTCAGCTATAGGGAGTGAAAGCTGTCAAAAAAAAAAAAAAAAAAAATAGTGACTGAGTCAAAGGATATTAGTTCCCTGTGACTGTTGTAACTAATCAGGTGAATTAAAAAATAACTGAAAGGGCTGGAGAGGTGGCTCAGGGTTTAAGAGCACTGGCTGCTCTTCCAGAGGACCCAGTTGCAAACCCTCTCACCTCCATTTCCTGAGTACTGAGGTTACAGGTATTCACAGCCGTGCTAAGGTTTTGGTAAGTGATTTTTGATAAGTTATATGTTAGGACACTTGGGTCTTACAGTTATTCTGTCAAAGCAAGGGCATCTCCTCATTAGGACTAGTTTGGGGTGGAAGTTGGGTTTTCCCACTTGACCTCTGCTTGAGGGGGTACTTTATTATGGTGGAGTGTGGGTGGGCTTTCTGGCTACCCCTAGGCCTTGGTAGGTGGGGGAAGGTCCTGATTTTTCCCCGTAGATCTGCCCTGACATCACCTCTGTGGGGAGGGAGAAGAGGGGCCTCATTTACTTTGCAGCTGGAATGAGATCCGTTTGGCCTTTCGGGGAGGGTTTGCATGTGTCCTGGCAGCCTCGGGAGGATGGGGACGGACTCCCTACCCAGCCTTTTGTTTGTATGGTGGGAGTAGGGTGGTAGGGGCTGAGCTTTATCGTCTAAACATTCCCTGTCCTGTCCGGCTACGCCTTTCCTGGTCTTGGCTGAAGAGATCAGCCTTTTTTGTTGGAACTTTCCTCCCCACCCCACCCCCACAGACCCCTAGATGCCAGTTGGTGTTTCTGCATGCATTTGAATGTCTGGCTTCACCAGCCTCCACTCTGGGGTAGATGGGCAGAGAGAAAAGGAGGGAATTCATGGTCTGGTGTTCCTTGGGTCCCTATGTCCAGACCTCATCTGCTGCCTTCTCCCTACATTTTCCATCCTCTTATGTTTGCTCCATATACAATGTTTGCCCACGTCACTTGTATTAGTGAGAGGATTAGAGATCACTTTTACTCCATCTGGAATCAGGATTCTGTATAATGACGTGTGTGTGTGTGTGTGTGTGTGTGTGTGTGTGTGTGTGTTACTGCAGATTGAATCCAGACCCTGAAATGCTAGGTACTCATTCTACCACTGAGCCACACCCCCATCCCTACCCTAGGGAATTCTAGGCAAGTGCTCTACCTCTAAGCCACACCCCAACCCCTCACTGGGGAATTCTAGGCAGGAGTTCTACCACTGAGCCACACCCCCATCCTCTTTTTTTTTGAGACAGGGTCTCATGAAGTTGCCTAGACTGGCTTTGTACTCTCTCTGTAACCCAAGCTGGTCTTGAACTTTTGGTCTTCCTGCCTTAGTCTCCTGAATAACTGGTATTCCATGCTGGGACCCTGGAAATATTGCTGGTGATGTCTGCAGTGAGCACTAGGAAGCCCTGGTCATAATCTTTGAAGTGAAAATATATGGCATTTCCAGAGAAACAGAGTCACGGCAAGAACTTATATTGGGCTAATGACCATTCAGAGCAGAGTACCAGGGGTTTAAGAACCCCAGGGTGTTCTCTAGAGAGCAAAGGAGAGAACTGGGGATGGGCACATTTTAATTGATTGACTGATTAATTTTTATGTGTATGGGTAGTTTGCCTGCATGTATGTACATTTTTAAGCTATGTGAATGCCGTCTGCTTGTTTAGGTCAGTAACGGGCATCAGGTCCCCTGGAACTGGAGCTATGGATGATGGTGAGCTACCCTGTGGGTGCTGGGAATGGAACCAAGGCCCTTTGGAAGAGCAGCCAGCGCTCTTTCTAGTCCCAGCCTTGAACATGATGCTCTTGTTTCAGCTTATCAAGCACTGGGATTACAAGCACATGCCACCATGCCCAGCTTTCCAGCAGCAGTTTCTCATGAGCCGGGGGTGTTGCTGGACTCGTTTTACAGAAACTGAGGCACAGAGAAGTGAAACAATTTGCACAAGGTTACACAGCCAGGGAAGAAAAGTGTCCTGTCCTTCTGACTTGACAGTGTGCATTACCCAGGCACCAGTGGTAGCATTTTCTGATGTTTCATGTTTCATGGCCAGGACCCAAAGAATCACTGGGTGTGACATGGCCAGAATTCATGATTGGCTTCTGCTCATTTTTTTGTTTGTTTGTTTGTTTTTAGTTTCTTTTTTTTCTTTTTTGTTTTTTATTTTATGTGTGAAGGTATTAGATCCCTTGAAATAGACAGTTGTGAGCTGCCATGTGGGTGCTGGGAATTGAACCTAGATCCTTTGGAAGAGCAGACAGTGCTCTTAACCACTGAGCCATCTCTCCAGCCCGGCTTCTGCTCTTCTAGAGGCCAGATTTCAGAATCACAGCTGCTTGGGTACATTTAAGCCCTCTTGAGTCACGGTCCTTACACTACAGGACCATTTAGCATCCTGTCGCTTGTTGACAAGGAGCACGCTTTTTTCATATATTTGTATATTTGTGTATATTTGTCATTTCACCCTTTGGCTTTTTAATCACCTGAATGAGTATACACTCTGCACTCCAGGACATCTAATGACAATTGAAGCTGTGTACCACAGACTGTGACTTACCTTTTTGTGTGTGGAAATTGATTAATTTTTTTTTTTCAGTAGGTCAGGGACAAACTATAGCACTAGGTAAAGATGATAGCAACATTACCCAGTGTGGTGTGCTGGCACACATTTGCTGGGCGGAAGCAGCAGAATCATGATTTGAAGGATTGCAGAAGCTACTGTTGGGTGAGCATTCCTAGGAAGACATGGGAAAAAACCACGTTCTTCACCTTCCTGTTAAAGCAATGAAGACAGATGAAAGAAAGGATTCCACCCAGAGTCTATCTTGATGAAGCAATGAATTTACTGAGGTTTCTTACAGAGGCATGGGTGAGTCAAAGGCAGCTGCATCACCAAAAATCCTACTCCACCATGGGTTATGACTCACGAAAAGCTGTGTCCCTGGAGCTCTTAGAGGAGTGTTCTTTCCCAGAAATTCCTGATGCTTACATAATCTGGTTGGTGGAGGGCATCTTGGGAATCCTGTTAAGTTTCAGGGACTTCCTAGGACTTGCAAGTTTGATTTCCTGAGCCCTTGTGTAATGTTCAGAGAGTGTCCAGCTCAAAGGCAATAGCAACAGTGTGGAGCCTGAGCCTGACTTAGCAGTTAGGGTGTTTTTGGTTCAATCATGATAACAGGAGTTTGGATGCCTCCAAAATCCACATAAATAAATATCTAACAGATGTGGCAGCCCACCTGTAATTTCAGCCACCGAGGAGCAAAATAGGGTGGTGAGAGATAGCTGTCCCTAGAGATCCTTTCTCAACAAACAAACAAACACAAACAAAAAAGAAGCAGAATAAAAAGCACAGCATTTTATTACTGTAGAAAACAATTTCAGTTATAATAACAGTAACTGGTGCTGCCTGGCATGCCTTTCATCCAAGGACAAACAGCTGGGAATAGGGCTCAGTTATTCTTTCCAAGTTTACCCTGAAAAAAAAAATCTGGCCACCTTTGTTCCTGGAACAAAAAAAAAAAAAAAAAAAAAGGAATCAATCTAAAACAAATTAAGCTGCCCTCAGTAATGGGAGGCCGGGGAACTGATGTCAACGCTGGATTCCAGGGGGAAAATGAGACCAAGGTGGATGGCACTGAACGATTTGAAAGACAGAGCTTTTGAAAATTTAATGAACGCTGTGACTGGCCATGTGAAATCCTCCTGTTTGCTTGGGCAGAGTGGAGCCTGGGGCCTGCTAATCTGTTCAAGATCCTCTCTATTCCTAGGTGAAATTAGTTTTGTTTTTTTCTTTTTGGGAAAACATTACTTTCCTTTCGTGACTGTGAGCCCACAGGGAGCTAGCTGGCTGTCTCTGTGTGCATTCCCCAGACTGGACCAGACCCCTGACCACATGTAACAGATTAGCTGAGGTCTTGCTCTGCTGATTGTCACCACTGTGTCTGCATTCTTTGACCGTTATCAAAGGAGCTGGGAACTGTTCTGCCCCGGATCTGGCAGCAGCCATAGCTCAGCAGTGTGGGCGGTCTTTTTCCTGATCATGCAGAGAGAAAAGGTCCAAAAGAAGAGGGCATCTGAGAGCAGCATGTAAGTCTGTTGATTCCAGCATACAGAAGGGTGAAGTAGAAGGCCACTGAAGCCAGCCTGGGTTACACAGGAGAGGTTGTTGGGACAGGAAAGGGGAAAGGAAAAGAGAGAGATGGAGGGAGAGAGAGACAGAGATAGAGAGACACACTGAGAGAGAGAGAGACAGAGAGAGAGAGGGGGGAACTAGATATTGCTTAATTCCAGAAGGCAGGAGGACAGGAGTTCAAGGTCATCCTTGGCTGTGTAGCAAGTTCAAGGCCACCCTGGGCTACTTGAAAAAAAGAAAAGAAGATAGGAGAGACGGAGGAAGGGAAGAAGGAAGGAAGGGAGGAAAGAAAAAGCCTGGTTGAGGCAGGTCTTAGCCATTGTGCCCTTAGTTCTAGGAGAAGAGACTGTCTGCCTTCACAGACTTCCTGGGGCGAGAGAGATGAACGTATTAAGAAAAAAAAAAAAAAAAAAAGTCCCAACCAGGATGGAATGCGCACATTCTTGATTTCCTCCATGGCTAAGGGACTGACAAATAGGTTTCAACATGTTTGCAGAATGTCTTTCACTTTTCACGAGGCCTGTCCCTCCAGCAATTACTGCTGTTTTCTCCCCTTTTTACATGGTCACACCCTGCAGGAGATAGCAGAGACAGATTGCAATCTGTCAGTAAGGCATGACACAGGCAAACACAGGGATAGCTATAGATAGAGAGGGCATCAGAGTTAAAATGGGTACAGCGAGCCCTTAGCACCTGCCCTGGGTTCCATCCCTTGAACCACCGTGTGTGTGTGTGTGTGTGTGTGTGTGTGTGTGTGTGTGTGTGTGTGGCGGGGGGGGGGGGGCAGCCGGGACGGGTGACAATGTAATTACTTCCTTGATGACTCTATCCCTTCTAGTCCATCAATCCCAGGAAGACAAAAGCTGAATCTTAATCATCTTTGTGTTCTGAGCACCTAGACCAGGGACCGGAATGTAGGAGGTGCCTAAGGAGCCTGTACGGTAGCTCGGTGGCTAAAGGTGCCTGCTGCCATGGCGAAGGACCTGAGTTCTAGCCCCAGGACGAGGGTTTGAGTGTGACTCCCCAGGACCCACATGGTGGAGAGAGGGAATCAACTCTTGAAAGTTGTCCTCTGCCTTCCATACGACAGCCACATGTGTGCCCTTACACATACACAATTAAGAAATGTAAAAAAATCGAGTGGGACCTGTATCTCTTTTCTAACCCAGTAATTGCAACAATGTAATAACTGTGTTTAATACAATTATCTTGGAGCATGTCTTCTCATAAGAGTCTTCTACTTACAAATTTATTTAGAACAGTTTCAGTACTGTGGCTGGCTCAGTGTTGAAGGCACCTGCCATCAAGCTTAACAGCGTGCGTTTAGCCCCAGGTTTAATCCCATGGTTCCTGCAATTGTTCCCTGACTTCACACCCAGGCATGGCATATGCGCGTTGCCCCCTACAAATAAATAAATGTAATAAAAGCTTTTTTAACATCTGAGAAAGCCACTCAAAACTAGCCACAACTGAGTGTCTTAGTGGCGAATGAGAGAGTTGATTGTCCCTATAAGAAGGCACAGCAGATCTTTTTGAAATACCAGAAAATGGCACTTTTAAAAAAAAAATCTCTTTTTCCTGCTATTAATGCCTGTGAAATTTGAAGATCTTGAAGTCTTTTAAGTTCTTTAATAAATGGCAGAAACAATACCCTAAGCCTTTTTATTCTCTCAATGTCCTTTTTTTTTTTTTTGATAAGGTTTCTCTGTGTAGCCTTGACTGTCCTGGAACTCGCTCTGTAGACCAGGCTGGCCTTGAACTCAGGGATCCTCCGGCCTCTGCCTTCCAAGGGTTGGGATCAAAGTCAAGCACCATCAGCACCTGGCACACTGAGCCATCTTTTCTCTCAACATTCTTTCAGGCTTTGTCAAAATGGGGGCTCAGGCTAACCCACAAGGGTAACACACAGTGCTTACAGATACCCTGTGCATGCATTATGCTAATGGAATTGGACTGGATGGATATCAGAAGCAGATTTTTAGATCTGGACTGTGAGAGGAGTACCTACAGACCACGCTAAGACATGGAAGCATTAGGAAGTAATATTAATATATATCTTAGATTGCAATATTACTGTGTGTGTGCATGTGTGTTTGTGTGAGTGCACATGTGCATGGAGTACATGTGGAAGTCAGAGGACAACTTGCTAGAGTCAGTCCTCTCACCCTGTGGATCCCGGGGATTAGATTCATGTGGCCAGGCTTGGTAGCAAACCCCTCTCCCCGCTGAGCCATTTCACCAGCCTGGGGATTAATATTGAAAAGCATTTAGAATTGATGACATCTGAGTCCAAAGCTGCGCCGTAGCACATCCCCATGTTCAAAGAGTGCTGCCGTTTTTCTCAGATATGAAGCTGTTATCTTGAGATAACCACACTGACAGGAACAGGATCAGGAAGTCACATTCTTGTTCACTAGGACTTGAACCTACATCTCTTGACTCCCAGATCACTTCTCTAGGAATCTCTGTCACAAACCGCTAAATCTCTTATCAACTCGCAGAAGCATACCTTATGGTTTAGGAAGTACCAGAATATCCGGTGTTATAATTCTTGAGGTTATCAGGAAGTTGGACTCTTTGAAATCATCCTCTAACCTTGAGCAAAAAGGCGAAGCTGTCTGCTTTGATAGATAGATGATGGGGGAAGTATCCTTTGATTCAATGGGCAATTTGTAAATATAAAACAGTTGCTGGAAAATTTTATTACAGATGAACTATCTCCTTCTTTACAATGTTTGCTTTTCTTTAATGCAATTTAATTCGATCAGAAAGGCTTGGGAAGGGCCCACATTCAGTGCTGAGGAGAGGTTACTGGAAAGGAGACATACAAAATGAGAAAAGCAAGCCATAGATTTGGAACAGGGGCGAACTGAGGCCGTCTGCCCAGCCCTGGGCTGTGCCCACGGGAAATTGAATTCAGAGCTCCTACTGCCTCATAAATCCAGGGCAGCTGGCAGCAGTCCAAGGGAGACTAAAGCTCAACTCCAAGGGCATCTGACGCCAGACTGGCCAACCCCTAGAATAATGCTCTCCGAGAGCTCTGCCCCAGCTGTGCTAGACTGGGATTAGGGTTCAGCGTCATAACTGCATTCATTTACAAACCTAATTCTTTGTTAATTTTAAAATGCATCCAATCCGCAGGAAGAATGAGACTCCATTATTATCATACAGCCAAAGGATAAAAGGCTGGAATTACCCTAACATCCTGAGGGTGAAGAAGGGTGGAGGTGGGGGTGGGAAGAGGCTGACTTCTCGGTGGCTTCATTTTCAGATTATTGTTATTGTTTTTACTATTATTCTAGACAGGGTCTCACTAGGTGGCTCTGGCTAACCTGGAGCTCACTATGTAGACCAAGCTCACGTTGAATTCATAGAGATCTGTCTGCTGTGATCAAAGGTATTCACCGGCACACCCGATTTAAATTTTTTTTTTTTTTACATAAGTACTTTAAAAAGAAATGTTTATTTAGCCGGGCATCGTGGCTCACGCTTTTAATTTCAGCATTCGGGATTCAGAGGCAGGCGGATCTCTGAGAGAGAGAGAGAGAGAGAGAGAGAGAGAGAGAGAGAGAGAGAGAGTTCCAGGACATCGAGGGCTACACAGAGAAACCCTACCTCAGAAACGTGATGTTATTTTTATGTGTATGATGCTTTGCTCGCACATATACATGTGCACCACAAGCATGCCTGGAGCCTGTGGAGGTAAGAGGACTGTGCCAGATACCCTGGAGCTGGAGTTACAGGCGACTGTGTGCAGCCATGCAGGAGCTAGGAATCGTGCCCAGATGCTCTGGAAATCAGCCAGCGTTCTCAGTCTCCGAGCTGAGCTCTCTCTCCTGCTCTTTATTATTTTCTTTTTATGTGTTTTTAGGTTTTTAATATGTCTGTGTGTGGATATGTGCATTTGGGTGCAGGCGCCAAGAAGTATCGGATCCTTTTTGGAGCTGGAGTTAGGAGGGTTCTCAGCCTCCGCATGTGGGTGCTGGGAACCAAACTCGGTCCTCTTCAACACAGTTAAGCTCCTCTCAACAGAAGAACTCTCCCCTCACACAGTCATTGCCGTGTGTATGTAACGTGTGGACGGCCACGCACGCTGAGGTCACAGCACAACTTTACAGAGTCAGTTCTTTCCTTTAAGTGGGGAGGGGGCAGTTGAGCCAGTCATGCCTTGCTTCTAGTTGTTTTCCCAGTCCGTGCTCGTGCGAGTAGCAACCCTAGCCGCCTGGTTTTGCAGAGTTCGGCTTCCCAGCGCTCCCGATCGGCAGGGCTGAGTCTCCAGGATGCTCTAGAGTGGGAGACGCGAGGTCGGTGGCAGGCTGCCGCGCTGCAGGATCCAAGTCTCGGGGCTGGCAGCTACTGCGGCGACTGCAAGGCCGGGCGGGGCCTGGGGGCGGGGCCGCTCGGCGCCGAGGCCCCGCCCACACAGCCAAGACGGGGCGTGGCCAGAGTCACGTGACGGCGCCGGAGCAGGGAGGCCCCGCCCGGCCCTCCGAGGAGGCCCGGCCGCGACCCGGGCCGCGCTCGCCGAGCAGCTCCTCAGTTCTCTCCGCGGCCGCCTCTCCTCGTCCCGGCTCCCAGCCCAGTCGCTCCCGCCGGCTCCGGGCTCGCCGGCTGGCGGGGAGCGGCCTCAAGATGGACGAAGGCGGCGGCGGCGAGGGCGGCAGCGGTGAGTGATGGAGGTGTGGCCGGCTCGCCGGGCGGCCCTGAGGCCGGGGGTCGCGCTGCCGAGAGCCCGGGCTCGAGGCGCGGGGCCGGGGCTGGGGCGCGCTGCCGGCGACCGTGGGGAGGCGCGCGGGGCGAGGCCGGGACGCGGGCTTCGCAGCGCCGGCGAGAGGACGTGTCGGGGACCGCGGGGTCGTCGCCCGGCGCGGTCGCGGGTCGCGGGTTCGAGGCCGGGATCCCAGCGGCGCAGCTCCAGGTCGCCGTTCCGAGATGAGGCCACATTGCGGGGCGACCTTCCCGGCGTCTCACTGCCAAGGGCGTCCACGCCCTCCCTAGTCCAGCTGTTTCGGACGGGCCCCTCTCCTTTTCAGCTCTCCTCAGGTGTCTGGAGCCCGTGGGAGGGGAAAGTTTTCAATTTGGACGTCTGGGAGGGGGTCCGGTCCATCGGGGGAGAGGAGGAAGGCTGGCAATCATGACCACGTCTCTGGCTTTTAGATCAGAAGTGTTCGCTGGGAATGGCTTAAACGACACGTTGGACAGACAGGCAGCTCGAGTCCAGGTCTGAGCATGCATTTTTATCAAATTGAAAAAAATGCCACAGAGGAAGGGGTGGGGGGTGAAAATAAAGAGGAGGATAAACAGCCCAATGATAGAATCCTTGTCTTACATGCCCAAAGCTCTGGGCTTGATCCCCGACACAAGCAAAAGGAAAATATAATTAAGAAATTAAAGGGATCAGGTGGGATCGCTCTAAAGCCGAGGGAGGGAACGCAGAGCCACAGCCAGCGAGGCTGGGAGACTGCAGGACGGGTGCTTCTGACACACACCCTTCCAGAGGCGGGTTATCAGCTTAGGCGTGTGTGCCTGACTTTGCGTTCCATCCTGCCGCAAATGTGGTGTTGGCTGCAAACTACCCAATGGAATACAAATTGCTGTTGTGTTGTCCTGTGGATTTGGTTTCCCAAACAATAGTGGAGTGGATCGTTGATTGAGAAAGCAAAGGGTTAAGTACCCATCATTTTAAACCAAACACCCCAAGTTGAAGCTGTCTGGACTTTGAGTAACGATCTTCCTTTTTGCTGACAGAATGATCAGAATTCCATGTAATAAGGGAGTGTTTAGGGGAAAAGAAAGTCTTAATTACAGTCTGCTGGAGCAGCTGCCTGTAAGAACCAGCAGCGTTGAAGACTTCCTGGTGGAGTGGCTAATCAAGGTGCCTTCTAGAATTCCACAGCTTTTCAGATTTTTTTTTTTTTCCTCTGTGAAAGAAATGAGGTGGCTGGGCTGGTAGGAAGTTGGCACTCCTCGTGGCATTTGCCAAGTTCAGTTCTCATAGTAAAAGCCAGGGGTAGCACCGTGGCACCGAGTGGGTGTTTTGTTTATGAAAAGAAAGAGCCCAGTTGCAAACCCTCCTACGTACCAGCTGCCGGTTTGAGACGCTGCATCCCTGCGGATGCCTTGCCTTTCGCCTGTATCACAGCCTGACCGCAGTAGTTTAGAAAAGACAGTGGCAATTTGTCATTGGAACCAGGGAGCTACCTGTGTTGGCGATTGCCTTGTAAGTCCTCCAGGTTCTGTGAGTCAACAAATGTGAAAGATGTGAAGGTACGAGCAGATACGGAGGGAAAAACTCAGAAGCAGATGTGTGTTTCAGCAGTGCATAGAATTGGAGAATTACAATAAAGCATGATATTAAATATCAAAAGGCTTAAAACTACCTCTGGACTATTAATATCTCCTCTGGGACTGTATCCCAGAGAAACACTCTTAAAATTAAAAAAAAAAAAAAAAGATGCTGCATTCCATGGGAAAAAGTTGAAAAAATTAGAAACAGTAATGCCTGTCAGGTAAGACTGCTTCAAGGAGACATTAGAAATAATTAAGGGGCCTGCTGTCAAGACAGCCTGACGGCCAGAGACTTCAGGAGCTGTGTGGTGGAAGGAGAGAACTGACGCCCACAAGGTGTCTTCTGACCTCCATAGGCAAGTTGCAACAAGCTTGCACACACACACACACACACACACACACACACTTAAAAACTATAAGAATTAAAAAGAATAAGAAGTTATTTTATACATTCTGGTCTAAACAGTGCAAACACTGGTATCATGGATTTTTCTCTTATATTTTTCAGGTTTCTTGAATAAGGATAACATGCATTGCTTTCAAATTTGAAAAAAAAAAAAAACCCTCAGCTTATAAAAGATGTGGATATTTGAAACGTCCAGTGTTGTTTAATTCACCTTCCTGCAACATTCAGTAACGAAGAGATTTGTTGATTTTTCTACTGAAATGCCAGTGTGCTAGGTGATAGAAAACAACTTTTAAACTTTTATTGACCCAGCTTATCAAATATCTTTCCTCCTTACATTGTGAAAAGAGACTTACAGACTTTTGGCAATCTTAGAGTATTTAATTTTAGTTTCACAGTTTTGAAATGTGAGTATGAACTTAATGGCTTCTGTATAACTCTTGATCCATGGAGGTTTGAGGTTATCATACATTTCCTTGTAGTAATTCCATTTCCATCAAAAAACAAAAAACAAAAAACACCTCATTTTCTCTAAAAAAAAAGAACTTAAAAAAACCCTCAGCCCTTTGATAAAACTGTTTCAGTTGCCAGGCAGTTACAAAGCATAGCAGTATTGGGCAGATCATTAGAGTATAGGAGAGACGTTTGCTCTGCATCTGGGAACTCAGTTTCAGCTTGTCTAGAAGATAAAAGTTAAATTTATTCCAATCGTAGTTATAGCAGAGGCCAAAGACAATTTAAAAGAGCTTTTTATTGTTAGTGTGTTGGTCAGGTAAAAAGGACTTCAGAAGTTGATTCCAGTTGCAGTTTTTATAATTGAACTTTTTGTCCAGGCTTCAATTATTTGTTCTTTGCAATGCAAGATAAGGAAAGGATGGCGCATGAATGGCTGGAAGGCGGTTACAAGGAGGAGCAAGTGGGGGTATAAGATTACAAGAACACATTGTTCTTTGTAACGTGTGCAGACTGTAGTTAAGGTATTTTTGCTTCCTTTGGCTCTTGGTGCCTTTCAGATTTTCTAGAACAGTTCTTGAAGTAGGCTGCTACTTTAAAAAGTTCCTGGCTAGTTTGGCTCCTTGCCACCACCTGATTTTTGAATGTGCCACTGGGGCAGATGAAGTGATGGGCATGAGCTGTGCCCAGCACTCCCTTCTGTGTTGATGCGGGTGAAGTTTGTACTCAAGTGCTCTGAAGCCCAGGGTACTCAGACATGAAAGTAAAGCCAGGCTGAGATCTTGCCTTCCCCGGCAGACAGGTGCTAAGCCTCAAGTGTGAAGACAGTGTTGGCAGGGTCATTTTAGCCTTTGCTGCCAGCACTGCCGATTAGTCACGGCTCTCAAGGTTTAACGTAGCCTGGGTCCTGTTGGCTGAGATCTGTTTCTTACCCTTCCCTTGGGGAGGGACTTCCTCCTGCAGGTGTATTTCCCAGACTGGGGGAGTGGTCTTTCAGGGCTGGGTTTGGCCAGTGGGAGTTTTTGGGGAGATTGGAGGCAGAAAGAAACCAGGTTCTCTCATAGCTGTCCTGCCTCAGGCAGTTTCTCTGCCGCTGCTCCCCCTTTAGGCTCCTTCTGCCATGGAGTCTCTGCTTCCCTAGCCTCTGTCCTTCCCAGCCTCCAAGCCCTGAAAATATCTTCTGCCTTCAGCCTTCTAACAGAAGGGCAAGCTTGTGACTCTTCCTGGTCTCTGGGTTGCCTTACTGTTTCCTGTTTTTCTGTCACATGTGTAACCAATTCCCTAGGCCAATTTCCCTCTACTTTAGAGCCTTAAAGAGATGGCTGTTTTCCCGTTTAGACTCTGACTACTGCAGCACTAGGCAGTAGCTTTTAAAATCACACTCTGAGTCCTTAGACCAACAATGCAGTTCTAGGCATGCAACATGGGGATGCATTTGTACTTGTGTGGGCAATAAGGACAAAAGATTATTCATTTGCCATCAATCTCCAACAGCAGGAGACTTGGGAGAATAAACACTAATGTAAGGGATAGTGACTAAAGTTACACAGTTGAGGAAAAGGCAGCTGCGTAGATACAGAAAGACCTCCATGAAGTTTTGTTAAGTTACAAAAGCAAAGTAGGAAAATATGCATTGTGCGCTTCTTTCTTTCTTTTTTTTTTTTTTTTTAGGGAAGTGCATGTATAGGAAAGAACATTTTTCTGGAAGGTTAAACAAGGAACTAAGAACAATGATCACCTGTTCAGAGAAGTTGATGAATTTAAGTTGGGAGGAAATGTTTCATTCGCTGCCTTTTTATTTCTTGAAATTGGATAAAGCTGAAATAAGTCTGTCTTCACCTTGCTAAAATTAGAAAACAAGTTTTAGGGAAAAAGATTATGCTGTGCTAGTCAGAAAACACCTTTTTTTTTTTTTTTCTTTTGTTTGTTTGGAACAGTGAATGCCTATAATCCCTGTGCTTGAAGGTTGAGGCAGGGGACTTGCAGTGAGTTTAAGTCCAGCCTGAACTACGTAGTGGGTCCTAAGGACTGTGTGGGCTACAGAATAAACCCTTTTTAAAACAAACAACAACAACAATAAAAAACTCTATCTCTACAAAGTCTGCTGTGGTGGAGTACACCTTTAATCCCAGTACATAAAGCAGAGGCAGGTGGATTTCTATGAGTTTGAGGTCAGCCTTATCTACAAAATGAGTTCCAGGAGAGCCAGGTCTATATGAAGAGACTCTGTATCAAAAATAAAACAAAAACAAAACCCCAAACAAAACAAAGAAGCACACACCTACCCCTATGAGACAAAGGAAAATACCCCCTTTTACAAAAAAGATTTATAGCTCAAAACTTTATTTTTTGAGAATATTTACATAAGATAAACTATTTATTAAATATAATACCAAGTGTTCCCAGCATGCACTCTTTGTATTTATAGGAAATTATCACCAGCCTGCTTTTGAGAAGCTTAAGAAATGAATGGCATAGGTGCTTTCAGACTATGCATTGAGCATGTTCTGGCAGTAATTCAGATATTGAGACAGCCCCTATGCATGGCACAAGGGCTGTCATCATGAGTAAAGCAGTGAATTTCCTGTGTTCATGGAACCTGCTGCTTGCACGGAGAAACAGATATAAAAAGGTAAATAGAGGGGCTGGAGAGATGGCTCAGTGGTTAAGAGCACTGTCTGCTCTTCCAAAGGACCTGGGTTCAATTCCCAGCACCCACATAGCAGCTCACAACTGTCTGATCTGACACCTTCATCCCAATACACATAAAATAAAAATTAAATTAAAAAAAGGCAAATAGATTTATTTCCAAGAGAATGGAAAATTATTCTAAATATGTTGAAAGAGATCAAGAGGTGACAAGGAGGGTGGTAGAGGTGGAGCATGGAAGTGACGGGGAGGTGGGAGAAAGCCCTTGGCCTCGTGGAGGAAGGACTCCTTCAGGGGCAGCCTGTGGGGTTGGTGATGCTGGCAGAGCCCAGTGTGTGGCTCAGAGCAACAGGCAACAGATTTTACTCACAGTGCAGGAAGCCTATTTGAAACAGGACAACAACATTAGATTATCTTTCAGTAATTTTATCTAATGTTTAGATAATATTCGTTGTCAAGTCCTGTCTCCTGAGGTTTACATATCTTAATTTATTCACTCTGGCAAATATTACCAGATATTTCTACAGATAGAAAAATGGGGGTAGAAAGAAAGCTAAATAGTTTGCTTCAGATTTCACAGCTGGTAAGTTGTGGCTCCATGACTTTTATCTGTGTTGTTTTTCTATATTCTGTTTTTTGTTTTGTTTTGTTTGAGACAGGGCTTCTCTGCGTAGCTATGCTTGTCCTGGAACTTCCTCTGTAGATTAGGCTGGCCTTGAGCTCATAGAGATCCACTTGCCTCTGCCTCCTGAGTGCTGGGATTTAAGTCGTGTGCCACCACCACCAGGCCTGAGTCCGTATTCTTGACCATTGCCACCTTGCCTTTTTAAGAAAGGTTCTCTGGGTTCCCGGTGAAGAATGGGCTGGAAGAAGATTGATGGTGTGGGGTCCACAGGGAGGCGTTGTCATGGTCCCAGTGATAGTTACACTAGCTTGCTGCTGCAGGGACATGCTGGTGAAAGGGGATGAAAGATATGTGTGAGTTATCGCCATACAAAAACAGTGTGGCAGTGCCCTAGAGGCAGAGGCGGGCGGGTCTCTGAGTTCCAGGCCAAACCAGCAAGCATACATGATGTTGCCATTGCTCAGAATTAGTATTACAGCCTTTGACAGTAGTGGAGTGACTGTAGGTGTCACTGCAGATAAGCCCTCCATGTTTCTGTGTGGCAGACGCTGGCCCTCCGTCTCCGTGTTCAGCACTGTCATCCTTCTGGTTGCTCCAGCCAGACTGTAGGGCGCTATCGTCCCTCTGCCTTAGCTTTCAGACACCCTTCCCCGCCCAAGCCCTCGGCAGCTCTGTTTATGCTGCAACCAGAGCATTCCCACCACTCACAGTCTGCCTTGCCCTGCCCTGCCCTTAACAGGACCCCTGCCTGCACACCTTGCCATGGCCCCGGCCTCCAGGGGGCTAAGGCTCTGTCTGTCAAAGGGGCAGCTTCAGAAAGGATGCCCAGGCTCTGTGGGCCACAGCACTGTCAGAAATCTTCCTCCTCCCCGCTTTACCAACCCTTTACTATATATATGTATGAATATATACATATGTATACACTAATTTATAAACTTCAATATATACTAAATAAGAAATCCATTTGTTCTCCTTAACCCCTTTTAGGTTGGTTTTTTGTTTTGTTTTTGAGACAAGTTCTCACTGTACATCCCAGGTTGTCCTTGAACTCAGAGAGACCTGCCTGCCTCTGCCTGCCAAGTACTGGGATTAAAGGCGTTTGCCACCACATCTGGCCCCGTATAGTCCAGCTCTTTAAAAAAAAATTTTTTTTTTTAAATTTATGTGTCCGTGTGTGTCTGTCTGTCTGTGGATCTGAAGAGGTCAGAAGAAAGTGTTAGATCTCCTGTAAGTAGAGTGAGCCTCCTGACCTGGGTGCTGGGAACTGAACTCGGGTCTGCAAGAACCACAAGTGCTCTTAGCTGCTGATCCATCTCAGCATTCTCCAGCTACCTTTTCATTTCACTCCAGTTACACTTCCGGGTCTCTTTGCCAGGTACACCGCTGCCTCAGGACCTTTCCCTTAGCTGCACCTGGTGCCTTGCTGATTTCATTCAGGATTTTAGGAATGCAATATCTCCTTGCCCCTGAGATCTCCTTCAGGACCCTATTTGAAACGTCACCCCAGTGTCAGTCTCCCCCTTTTCTTAGTTTACCTCTTCTGGTTCTATCTCTCTTAGTTCTTCATGCATTTGTTTATGTTGTACTTCTGTCATGGAATATAAATTCTGGCTGGGTGTGGTGGCTTACGCCTGTAGTCCCAGTACTCCAGGAGGCAGAGGCGGGCAGATCTCTGTAAGTTCGAGGCCAACCTGGTCTACAAAGTGAGTCCAGGACAGCCAAGGCTACGCAGAGAAACTTGAAAAACCAAATAAATAAATAAAGTGAAAAGGGGTATAGGATGTATGTATGAAGAAATATTATTTGCTGCTATGTCTTTAAGATCTAAAATACAGCTCTGTGCATCTGTGTAAATCAGGTCCTCAGTAAAATTATTTATTTATTTGGATATGGTGCATATGCATGTCTGTATGTAGAGGTCAGAGGCTGATGTCTGATTCTCTGTCTCTCTTTCTCACATACACACACATACACACACAGACCTACATTAAAAAAAAAAGAGGGAAGGAGAGGGAGAGGATAGAAAGGATGGGGTTACAACAAGGATGTAAAGAGAATAAAGAATATAATAATAATAAATCAATTTCAATAAAAGGAAAGAACTATACAAAGGCTCTCCACTTTACCCTTTAAACATTTATTTTTATTTCATATTTGTGTTTACATTAGTGTGTATCTGTGTACCATAATACATGCAGTGCCCACCCAGGCCAGTAGAGGATGCTACTTCACCTGGGACTGGAGTTGTGAGCCACCATGTGGGTGCTGGCAATTGAACCTAGGTCCTCTGGAAGAGCAGCCAGCGTTTTTCATGTCTGAGCCATCTCTCCAGCCCCTGCTGTTATTGAGAAAACTGCTCACAGAACCCAGGGCTCACCGGTTGGCTGTTGAGCTCCTGGGGCTTGCCTGTCTCTGACTGCCCAGCACCAGGCCTGCCCACATGTAGCGTCGTGCCCAGCCTGGGGTCTCAATGGGAGGTCCTCAGTCTTGTGCAGCAGGCACTTCATCAGGTCTCAAGTATTTTCAAGTCAGTTGTGGTTACAGTTGTGTAGCAAGCTCTCTGGTCCTATTCTCTATTAGTCAGATGGTTAAAGGTAGCCATTAAAATTTGCTGTGGGGCTCTGTGGTATGTTTTTCACGCTTGGACATAGGTTTGTATTTGTGTAAGTCTCCTTTTTAATGCTAAAACTAGTGTCAACCGTATGGATGCTTGGCAGCTTGCACGTAAATGTACGATGACCCGCGCACATGGTACAGACTCTTGTTTTGTTAGTTTCTCTCACATTCTGTCTTGTCCTGTGTTGAACTCTGACATGTTGCTTTTCTATTGATGTGGTTACAGACAACTCTGAGCCGAGCTCTGCGAGCATGTGTCTTCTCATAAGCCAGTGAGGCTCTCTGGGTCTGTTGTTGCTGGGTCTGCGTTGACATCACAGTTGCTGGTTTTGGGCCTGCTTTCGGTTTTCCTAGATTCCAGCAGACTGCCTTCTCGTTAGGAGCTTGTGGGTGCTACTCTGATTTCCCAGTAGCCTCAGCATGTTAATCCACACTCGTGTTCAGGCTCTTAAATGCCAGCCTGTTTCAGGAATATGATACACTGCTGTGCCTTTCTCTCTCTCTCTCTCTCTCTCTCTCTCTCTCTTTCTTTCTTTCTTTCTTTCTTTCTTTTTCCTTCCTCCCTTCCTTCCTTCTTTCTGAGTGTTCGTCTGGATGTTTATCTGCACAACAGAAGAAAGTGTTGAGTCCCATTATAGATGGTTGTGAGCCTCTGTGTGAGTGCAGGGAATTGAACCTAGGACCCCTGGAAGATCATCCATTGCTCTAGCCCCATAGCTGTGACTCTTGTTGCTTTTCTAGCAGTGAAATGTGTCTTAAAGGTTCACATGGACACTGACAGCTTGGAGGGGTTAGCAGTTGCAGGAACCGCAGAGTTGAAGATGACTGGCTTTTTAGCTTATGTTTGTAGGCTTACAGAGCAGAAGAGAGGGTTCATGTGTTTGTTTTGTCAAAAAATGTCTTGGCCTTCTCCACCTTCACAGGCTGTTTTCACTGAGTGTGCAGTTGTAGATTACCAAGTTCATTCTCCAGGCGCTGGGACAGGACCATTTCACCCTTTACCACGGGCTGCCGGTGCCTTTGTGGAGAAGTCACTGAGTCTCACCGCTCCTTTGAAGCTAGTATGTCTCTTTTTCCAGTTCCCCTTTCCGCCGTCTTCCTGTTCACCTTTCCGCTGTGCTGGCCCGGAGGTCGACCTCTACTCTGCTCTGCTTGGGATAACTCGCTGCCACTGTTCTTCTTTCTGGTAGGGCCATGCCAGGGCTTGATCTTAAATGAGATGAGCAGACTTCTTGGTCATTGTCTCTTCATTGAGTCCTTCTCCTGGAACTCTGATTACATGCAATTAGATATGTCTTCTGGGTTGTTATGTGTCTATCTGAGAGTAGGTTTTTTTTTGTGTTTCATTATTTAAAACACACACACTCTGTGTCTGTCCGTGTGTGTGTGTGTGTGTGTGTGTGTGTGTGTTTAGGGAGTGGTGGTAGGTCTCTTCACCATGTGTGTCTTGGAAATCAGCTCTGGTTGTTAGGTAGGCAGGTTTTGGCTGTTTGGATCTGCTGTTGAAATGGAAGCCTTGTAGTGAGTAGCATAGAGGGGACCAGAGAGGTCAGAGCTGAGGGAAGGAAAGGTAGGGGTTTGCATGCATGTGTGCCTTCGTGCTTGCAAGTGAGAGAGAGAGAGAGAGAGAGAGAGAGACAGAGACAGAGACAGAGACAGAGACAGAGAGACAGAGATGGGGAGAGAGACACAGAGAGAAAGTTTTGGCATAGGCCAGGAGGGGGTGTTAGCTGTCTGGGAGCTAGAGTTACAAGGCAATTGTGAGCCACTACAGTTCCTGATAGCTATTGGGATCTGAACTTTGACCCTTTGCAAAAGCAGTTAGTGCACTTAACTGCTGAGCCATCTCTCCAGCTCTTTTAAAGTAAAAAAAAAAAAAAAAAAAAAAAAAAAAATTAAAGTAGACTTTATCAATCTACACTAATGTCTGCTGAAGGTACATAAAATATTTTGACCTTTTGGGAAAACAGTAAATGATTTAAGTAAGTGTAGAAAATACTTCTTGTCTCCATCTGACTTTTGAAATTAACTGTGCTCTTAAACTTTATAGCTGATGTCTGGCTCTCAAATGGCATGATAGGATAGATTCTGGGATTCAGAAAAGTTACATACTCTGCCTGGACACAGTCCGGTAGCTGTTTTAGTTCGGATAAATGTCTTTCAGCCCTATGTAAATATTAGGAGAGACTCACTCCCGTCAACTCAGTTGGCCAAGATGGTTCTATAATTTACTTTCACAGAGTAAATTGACTTTCTCGGCTGCCTCAGTTCTAGTAAGTCACTAGGAGCTCTGTTCAAATAAGGGACAGTGAAACTCCTGCTGAAAGCTCTCAGCTGGGCTGTTGTCGGGAGCTGGCCTCTCTTTTTTTTTTTTTTTTTTGGACAAACTTACTCCTGTAATTGATATGTAAAATGAACAGTTTACTATAAACTAAGCATTTTGATGATGACTGAAAAGTCGTTACTGATTCCCCTTCCCCCATTTTTGTTCAGACGTTTGGCAGCAGAGAGAAAGCAGTCTTACTGTTCTCTAGTAGTTTCTGCTTCATTTTCATGGGAACATACACTATTCCCCGTTTACTTTGGACAGCGCCGCTTCCTATTTCTGTGCACAGATGCATATGAAACCCATGCTCTTGGAGTGGCGCGTGCGGTCCCTTGAGGATTCTCGGAAGGAGGAAATGGGTTGACCTATTTGGTTGCTATGAAGTAAAAACAGTCTTGTTTTCTTTCTTTTTTTCGGTGAACATCTGGGTTGCATTTATTATTTCACATTCTGGAGGTTCTTTAAAAACCACAATTTGATAATATGAGGGTTCATTAAAGCAGTAACTATTTAGCTATTTCTAGAGTTGATTTAAATAATAGGGTGGCTGATGGAATTAAGTAATTTTTTTTCTTTTCTATAAAGCAATACCTAAATAGTGCTCTGTTATTTGAAACCGTGGGATCATGAGAGGAGGCTTGAGCAGCCTGTTGATTCCTCTGTTCCCTGTTACTGTGTAGCTTGGGATCGCTGCTGTGTTGCTGTGCTCTCATAAGTCCACCGTCTTCCTTGTGTGCAGAACCAGGGAGTTTACAGAAGCTGTCTTCCCACAGGGGATAGGGTCTTCATCACCACAGTCTGATAGTGTGGGTAGGCTCCCTCTCCTTATCACCAGTTCCCAGGGAGGAGGGCCAGCCTGAAGGGCGATTGGTAGAGGGGTTTCTTGAGGGGGGTTCCTGTGTTAAATAACTATAGGAGGCTATATAAAATGAAGTCTCACACTGGGCTTTATTGAGCCGTGATGCAAGCCAGATTCTAGGCATGGTGTCTTTTATGCCCATTGAGTTCTAAGCCCATACACTTTTGGATGATGGATTTTGCTGACTTTCCCCCTTGTAGCATCACTGTCTCTATACTTCCTGTCACATAGGGCAATAAATTCCTTATTAGAGTGGCCAGGAAGAGGTGTTGTTTCTAAGAGCCAGAGGTGACTGGCCTGAGGCTGTGGGCAGCTGTACGTTTCCTTCTTTCTCACTGAGCAAGGATCACACTGCTGTAGATTGCAGAGAGAAAAGCAGCTTCCTTTTCTGTAAGTATTCAATTCATCATATAGATTTGTCTTGTTAAGAATTGAGCTAGGTTATATTTTCTTTTTGAGATTAACACTTTGTTCTTCTGTATGAAATGTATAAACAAAATTATCTTTTTATAAGCTTAGAATATATTTATCGTTGCATGTGGCAGGCTTTTATGATTACAATTCTTTCAAGCATAAATATTTTTTAAATGCAGTAAGGAATAGTGTGCTGTCACTGACAACATTCTATGAGAAGACAGGTCTCCCTTTTAGTTCTTAGCAGAGAGGAAATAAAAAAAATGATCAAGAATGCCTTTTGCCAAGTTTCACTAATTAGATTAAGTCTTTTTTTTTTTTCAGTTGAGGAAAAAATCAGACAAATGAATTCATTTTTGCTTGTGTTGGAGTATGGGAAAATAGAGGGTTTAGCGGCTTTTAAACCTTTGGCCTGTTCACATGACAAGGCTGTATATCCCAAGTGTGGGAGGCTGAGTGATTGCAGACTTTTAATTCAATACATACTGCATTTCTGAGAACATGAATGATTTGAGAAGAAAATGATGCCTTTCATTGCCATATAGAAAGAGAATCTTCACATGGGACAAACCATGATTCTCAGGAATCATGGGCTATCTGTGCCTCCCAAAGTAACATGATTCTAAAGTGTTGCTTTCTGCTTTTTTTTGGGGGGGGGGCAGCTTCTGAGACAGGATTCCTCTGTGTAGCCTTGGCTGTTTTTAGACTCTCTTTGCAGAACAGGCTGATCTCAAACTCACAGAGATCTGCCTGCCTCCCTCCCATCCCCCCAGTGCCGAGTGCTGTGACTACAGGCATGTGCTACCACGCCTGGTGCTTTCTGCTTTTTAAAAGTTTGTTTCTTGCCATGTTACCCTGGCTATTTTATTTTTCACCTAAAATAGGGGCTAGGCTCCATACAAGTCAAGTAGGTATTAGAGTGTGTGTGGGTACCTGCCCTTCTTTTCCTTCCGTCTGCTCTTTGCATACTGTGTCTCTTGCTCCACAGACCTTGTCCCATGGCCTTCACTCCTGATGACAGCAGTTAGAGGAGCAGAGTCCAAAGTAGGACATACGTGTCCCACCCTCATTTGGCTGCTGGGGGTACAAGTTGTGTTTCATAAAATGCCTACTAATGTTGCTGGACAAGCAGAACATGACTAATTTTTCTTTTTAAGTCTGGAAAGAACATAAGACTCCCCCTGGGACTCTGCCGCCATTAATGCCTTGGCGTTTAGCGTTTAGATCTTACGTCTCTGTTGACCTTCACATGCCTCTGCCTTTCTCCTTCACAGTGGGGGAGAATTGAACTTGCTTGTCTTGCTGTCAGCTAGTATGGATTATTGTGGTCTTGCCTCTGAAGAGCGGTGGAGACTATTTATTTTAGAAGTCTTTTCACGAGTTCTACTTCAGAAACTTATTTCTTTGACTTTTCCAATTTACCTGTGAAGGCTTTTGGTAGAGTAGAAAGGAATTTGGTTTGGCTAGGGGTGTAGCCCTTCATGTTTGAGCCCTCGCCTGCCCCAGTTCACAGGTCAAGCAGAGTGAGCCGGAGCTGCCTCTGCTTTAAGCCTGCAGGAAAACCTTATGATTGGCAATATAATTAGCGTAGTTTTTCTCTCCGAACTTCGTATTTTGAAAGTATTCAAATACACATTTTTTGAAAGAATGGTACAATAAATACATTGAGCAGTTAAGTTCAGAATCAGTTTGGTCAAATTTCATTTTATGGTCTCCTCCTCTTAATAATTATAGTTTCACGAATTGCTGAACTTTTGTTCATTTTATTCCTTTTCATATAACTTAAATGGTGTGTGTGTGTGTGTGTGTGTGTGTGTGTGTGTGTAGGAGCTATTATGAAAGTAACTTACAAGCACCATTACGTTTTCTCCTTAAATACTTTGGTTTGCTGTGGGAATGCTTCTGTAGACCCACAGCTGTGGTTCCACCTAAACAGTAACAGCGATTCCTGATGGGCACCAGGGCTCACACTTGGGATCTCAGCACTTGGGAGGCCGAAGCAGGGTGCTGCCTGTGCTACTCTAGTACATTTTAGACCAGCCTGGGCAGGGGGACAGAGTCAGACTTTGTGTCACACACACACACACACACACACACACACACACACACGAGAGAGAGAGAGAGAGAGAGAGAGAGAGAGAGAGGGAGGGAGGGAGAGAGAGAGGGGGGGAGAGAGAGGAACTCCATAGTATTTCACAGGTCATCCAAATTCAGTTTTCCCTGATTATTCTCAAGATGTCTTTCAAACTATTTTTTTTCTAAACATTATTTATTCATTTTATGTGTATGGGTGTTGTGTCTGCATGTTCATTTATGTACTACATATGTACCTGGTCCCCGTAGAGGCCAGAAGAGGATGTCGGATCCCTTGGGACTGGAGTTACAGACGTTGTGAATTGCCATGTTGGTGCTGGCACTCTAACCTGGGTCCTCTAGAAGATCAGCCACTGCTCCACCATTCATTTTTCTTACATATTTAGGTTCTAATTAAGATTTACATCATATAGTTAGTCTCTTTCAGTTTTCCCACTTTTTTTGATGAGTATAGCCTAATATTCTTTGCATAGTATAGACTAGATTATGCACATGAGCAAGAGAGAGATGTATGTTAGTTTCTTTAATGCCACTTTCATTACAAATATGTTAAAATAATCTTATTAATTCAAGGTCAAAGTTGTATTTATTTTTTTGTGTTATTTGTGGTAAATGTGATTCAAGTTGGTAACCAAGGAAGTGACTAAATGGCTTAGATGTCAGTGGCCCATGTGTGTGGGTGAGCTTGGAACCTCTGTGCACAATGGTTTGTTAGATCCACACCCTTAAGAAGGTGATTACCCGTCTGGCTTAACATAGTAAAGATTTTGTTTTGTTTCAAGACGGTGTTTCTCTGTGTAGCCCTGGTTGTCCTGGACCAGGCTGGCCTTGAACTTACAGATATCCACCTGCTTCTGCCTCCCCCAGTGCTGGGATAACAGGCACGTGCCACCATTCCACCTCACAGTAAAGATTTTATTTGCATATTTGGCCAGGGTTTTATAATGAAATAAACTATAGGATTGGAGAATTTAGACAAACTGTAGTTATAATATACAAAAGAGATGCTTTGCCGTTATATCCTTGGCTACAGAACAAACTTGAACTCTCTGGAATGAGTCTGTCTTCCATTCCTCAGCGCTTTCCTGAAGGCTTTTTTTTTTTTTTTTTTAAAGAAATTAACTTTAGCTGCAGCTGAAGCCAATACAGGATCCAGCTGTAACTTTTTGTTGTTGTTCTTACATCCGGTGATGGTCATAGCAAACTCATTGTATGAAAATTCAATAAAGGAAAAGGGCAGGGTGGGAAAAAAATGACACCCTATAAAAGCATTCAAGAAATAGCAACAGGATCTAGGAGTCTCCCTTTCAGATGGCTGATTTAAATTCCATTCTGAAGTATTAATTCTGTTTGTGACTAGTCTAGTAGGCGTTTTAGGTTTTTTCCCTTTTAATATTATGCACACACCATGTAGCCAGAGAGTGTGCGTGAGGCTGACACATTTTCAGTGGGAGGCAGAAAATAGTAACATGTGAGAACCTGGAGGACCCAGCTTGTTCCTCCTGTAAAACAGAGTGAGAATTCTTCAAAATACTGTATATGCTCAGGGTGGGGTAGAGGCAGTGTCGCTCCACTAAAGAAAGCCAGGTTCTCTTTCGTGTTTTTTTTCCTCCTATGTGTACATGTACCATCAAGCCATTAAGTTCCGAATCAGCAGTTCAATCAGAAGTTTAATTTGATTGTATTTGTTTCAGTCTACCTACTAGAAAGCCGTTGTGACTTGGTGTCTTTTAAGGACCAACATAGATTGTCACCCTGTAGCTGAAGGTAAATAGTTTTGTGATTAGTGGGCTGACTGATTAGTGATTTTCACACCTTTGTGCATCTTGGACATTTTTCTATGTGTGTGTGAGTGTATGTGTGTGAGTGTGTGAGTGTGAGTGAGTCACAGTTCTCATATTTCTTCTAACTGTAGCCAGACATCCTGTTTGGGGGCTATTTGAGACCAGTTCTGCTGTGAAGAAGTCATGCGGTCTGTGGAAGCCTTTAGTTGTTCTTAGATTTGATTTTATAGGCAGGTTTCCTTGAAAATCCCTGTGCACTATTTTTAGATCTACATTTCTGTGGTTCAGGGCATTAGGAACACATACATGTTAGCACAGAAATGTTCACTATCTAAAGCTTTAGACTTTCTGGAAAAGCAAGCTAGCGGTGCTTTCGTGGATGTCATGGACTAGCTCCCAGTGCTGGCCATCTTTAAGGGCAGAGAATCTACTTGCTAGAGTATTGCTGGGTCTGTGCCAGCTCAGGCAAGAGTTTTCAAGTCTCCTCTCCTACTGTGTAGTAGGAAGGGCCCTGTTTCCTTGGTCCTCATAATAAGCTTCATTTTCTGCCTCCCACGGAGAGGTGTGTTTTCTTTTTTAAAATATTTATTTATTTATTTATTATTTATTGCAATTTATTCAGTTTGTATCCTGGCTGTGGCTCCCTGCCTAGTTTCCTCCCAGTCCCGCCCGCCCTCCCTCCCTCCCTCCCTCCCTCCCTCTCTCTCTCTCTCTCTCTCTCTTCTCCTCCTATGCCCCTCCCCCAGTCCATTGATAGGGGCGTTTTCAAAACTGAGATACTTCCTGCAAGTCTTCCTCACTTCTTGCCTCATTAATGTTCTCCTACCTTGTTTGTTTGTTTAAATTTAGAATGGTCTGGTAGCTTATAAACTTACTTAGAAATGATTGATTTGCTGATTTTAATAGCGTCAAAGATCTATTAGAAGTTTTAGATCTTACAAACTAACGGGAATCAGTGCTGTAAAACACCTCCCCCCTCATTAAGGGCTAAAATTAACATCATAACAGTAATGTTTGGTGGGGAACACACTATTAGATTTGGTCTGAAAGGTGTTAGGCACACACTCCACCACTGAATTGCATTCCCAGCCCATGAATGTCACCCTCTTAAAGTATGCAGTTGCGGGCAGGGTGGAGGATGTAGGATGTAGAAGGGCTCAGGTGGTGCAGAACACTTTCATAGCATGAATGGATTCAAGTATTTCATCCCTAGTCTTGCATAAGCTGGGGTGGGCAAGTAGGAGATAGTAGCATTGTAAGATAAGTTCTAGATATCATGTACTTGAAATTCATCAGCTTTAGTTTTTATCTCATTAGGTAACTGAGGAGGTGGCCATGTTAATCAGCTCAAATGAGAATCATCTCACAATATATATGTATGTCAAATAGCTCTTTGAAACAGGGTATCGTTGTGTAGATTAGACGGACTTGTACTGGCATAGAATTCCCTGCCTCTACCCCCAGGGTCTAAAGCTGTGTGTCACTACACACATCTGATACATAGGATGAATTTATTTGTCAATTATGCTGTAATTTAAGTGGAAAGAGAGAAGTACAAGGAAAGACCCTTTTGCAGAGGGCTAAGCCGTTAGAAGGAATAAGAAATTGGAAACCTACAAACAGATCAAACAGAATGAAGGTTATTATTTTTTGATATAGTTCTTTTGTAGCCAAGATGGGCTTTGAACTGCTCCTCCTGCCTCCACCTCCAGAGTGGGATGACAAGCTTGTGCCACCACGATGGTGTGAGAATGGGGATGTAGAAGAAGGAGGAAAGGCTCTTGGCAGCCCCTTGCAAGGCTAAGCTTGGGCAAGAGTGGCAAGTGTGGGAATTGTTTCACACACAAACTGGATTCAGAAGGCCATCTGGAAGCCATTGTGCCCTTCCCCACACTCTTCCCTCTGTTCACTCCTTTTCCTCTATTAAGGACACAGTTGATATTTATTCTTAGGCAAACATTTCTCTATAAAAATTGAATTCCCTGTTTGGAGGAAAATTGGGGCTCTCTGGACATATCCTGATAACCCAGACAGTGTTGTTTTTATTTTTGCTTTCTGAGGGCTTCTGAACCCACCAGCCCTTTTCTGACCTTTCACCATGCTGGAAGGCAGTGGCTAGGCTTTGCTTGTGAACCTCGAAGTTAATGCACCTTCTCACTCAAAATACAAACTCAAGAGGGAAATCTGAGAGGAGACATTTGCTACAACACTGAAGTATGCCATGTAGTTAAGTCCATCTCACTTTCAAATGAGTGCAGATGGTGAGGATATCTAGATGGGTGGAAAAACCCAGCAGCATGAGAGAGAATTTAATGCAAAATATTTTTAGAAAGAATAGCTGGTCCAAAAGAAGGAGCATTGAGAGGATGGATGAACACTTTAGAAAATGCTCCTTGGCAACTTGCAGGGAAATAAGTGAAGAGGCACTAGAATTCCTCCATGTTCCCGTCTTCCTTCCTCTTGAATCAGCAGCTTCCGATAGAAGTGATTGAGAGAAGAAAAGTGAGGAGCTGAATCATGAGAGGTGGGATCGAGGTGAGGAGTGTTAGGCCTGACTCACTCACTCTGTTCCCTAAGCGTTCAGTGCAGGTTGCACGAAACGATGTAACTGTGGCATGGACTCTGCTAATTTGGGAAGAAGAAAGGCTGGGTGATGGCTCCCCAGTGACTCAGGGCAGCCAGGGGTGGTTTGTCCCTGCACAGCGATTAGCGTCAGGAGCCGCTGGCCTGGGAGGCCAGAGGACACATGTGGGCTCCATATGCTCAGGACTGCTAAGGCTCTCTTCATGCATTAGCCTTTCCCCTGGAGCAGTGGGCAGGGTTCCAGCCACCTGGAGTGGAAACCAGGTCAGAGTTAGGTACAGACATCAGGATCCAGAATCAACAGGACAGGTTTACCTAAGGAGACTCAGAGACACTGAGTGTCTGAGGGGCAAAGTTGGACCACCCCAAGAGTGCTTTGTGTTTAGGTGTACACAGCCCCTCCCGCTTATTCTTAAGAGGTAGGAAAGTAGACCAACCAGACACAGTGACCCAAGCCTGTGATCCCAGCACTCCTGGAGGCAGAGGCAGGCGGATCTCTGTGAGTTCAAGGCCAGCCTGGTCTGAAAAACAAGTCCGGGACAGGCAGGGCTAGACAGAGAAACCCTGTCTCAAAAACAAAAAGTAAAAGAAAAAAGAAAATAAGAAAAGTAAAACAAAACAAACCCCACCAAACTTGGCAGTGTACCAAGCAGGGCCAGCCACTCTGTTTGGGGGGAAACTTGGGCATGGAAACCATTGTTAAATAATAATAGAAAGAAACAGTCTGCTGCCAAAATAAAGTAAAGGGGGATGTAGATTTTGAGATGTGATACTAAGAAAAAATGAACTATAGAAACTTGAGAAAAAATTTAGGTAAAAATGTACTTTCTATTGATTTTAATAAAATAGAAGATGTGGATTAAAAGATAAAAAGGGGTTGGGGCCCGGCGATGGAGCAGTAGATGAGAGTGCTTGGCTCCTGCAAGGTTCTTGCACCCTCTTCCCATGGCTCCACTACCTGTGACTCCAGCTCTGTAGGCTCCAGCGCCCTCTTCTGGCCACCATGGACACTGCATACATGTGGCACAGGCATGCTGTGTGCCTGTACATACGAACTTTAAAACCTTTTTTTTTTTTAAATGAAAAAGACCATGGGCCAAGTTGAAAACTAGTTGATTGAGAGACAGAGTTATGAAGTGAAATGAATAAGCCAAGAGAAAGAAAATAATATTACTAAATGTAGTTGCAGAATTTTAAACTCTACTAGGATCCACGAGGAAGAAAATTGGCCATGTGGGAAGTTAAATTACTGCTGTGATCTAAATAAGTATTGTTCCTGAGAAGAACCAAAACAAAACAGAAACAGTAATCATAGGTACAATGGAAAAAGTACCTTTGAGTTGAAAGAAAAACACCAGATGCTTTTGTATAATCAGTGGGCTTATTCTGCATTAGTTGAAATTAGTAGAAAGACATATTCTGATGAAAATCTTCAGTTTTAAGGATAAAGTACTTTAAAGTAGCTCAACTAAAGCAAATGTATTTGTGGGAGTTACTTAGGAAGGGGCCATTGGGATGCTCTTAGATTTGCTATGACATTGTTGGATAGAGTAAGGCTGAGAGTTTTGAGGGGAAAAGATTATATTCAAGAATCGATCACCCTAAGTTTTAATTTGTGAAGAAAACAGAAAAGAGCTCTCTGAAAAGGCAGAAAGGCAGAGAAGGTAGAGCTGTGGGAGTGGGCGATGATTCAGTCCATGATGTCCTTGTGTAAACATGAGGAGCTGCGTTTGATTCCCAGCATTGATGCAGAATGCCAGGTGCGAGGCTGCCTCAGTCACCCAGTGCCTGGGATACAGAGAGGCCCTAGAGCTCACTTAGCCAGGGTAGCCTATGAGAGAGCCTGTCTCCACGAAAGACGGAAGCGAGGAAAGTGCACCCTACATTGACCTCTGTTTTCCGAATGTGTGCACGCCTGCACACATGCACACACAAAGGGTGAAGCTAGCATGTGGGCTTCAGTGGGAGTTCGGCCTTCCTTGGACTGAAAAGACACCAGCATCTTTCGGTTCAAGGACATGGGGTCCCCCTGCAATCTTCCTGATGCCATTTGTGAGGGTTTTTGTTTGTTTGTTTGTTTGTTTTTGTAAAAAGAAACAACTTTTTTCATAGATGCAGGCACTCAACTGAAAGACTTAATTGGTGTGTCTGGAAGTTCTCCTTCCATAAAGTCTGAAATGGGAGGATTACTTGTAGCCAGCATTCAAGGTCAGCCTGGACAACGTAGTTAGAATCTGTCTTATTAGTGGCAAAAAAAGTTGAAATAATTTAAATGAGAAAGTTATGATATTCAAAACACAAAACCAAAATACTGTCATTGAAATTTAAACCTAAATTTGTCTAATTATAAACTTAACCATGAGAGTGAATTCTGTGAGAAGGTAAAACACGGTGAGCGCCTGGTTCTTTACTAACTAGTCTAAGAAAGTGAAATGGGCGCTAGAGAAGCTGACGAGTTGGTGGTGAAGATGGGTCAGGAAATATTAGAAGAAGTAAGGACCCAGATTTGGTTTTGCTTTTGATATTGATAATTACAAAAATATGATAGTAGTGTGGCCTAAAAAACAATATAAAGGGAACAACTAGAAAAGGCAACATAAGATGAAGGTATTTTACATCAGAGGAATAAAGCAGAAACGATTACAGGGTCAGGTCCTACCAGGCAAAAGCACTGTGCTCTCTCTTCTCCCTCTATTCGTTCAGAGCATAGCTAGAGACTTTGACTAGGTTTTAGAGATTTCGTGTGCTTGCTTATGTGTTGTGGATTCATGTCTTTGAGTGTGAAGACCAGTGGTCAGCATCAGGTGACTTTCTCTGCCACTTTTCACCTTTTTGAGACAGTCTTGTTGACCCTGGAGCTCATTGGCCAGACTGACTGGCCAGCTAATTCTGGGATGTTCCTGTTTCTAATCCCCCTCCCCCCCCACCGCACTGGGGTAATGGAGGTGTGTGGCTGCTCCATGCTGGAGATCTGAGCTTGGGTCATGCTTGTGCAGCAAGCGCTTTTCCTGGTGCAGTTATCTCCCCAGCTCTGATTTAGGGAGTCTTTAAGCAGGTGTCTTTTTGTGCAGATTGTTAATGGGAGACATGGAATTTACTTGTTTAGAATTTTGATATCTATGATTCACTCAAGATGCTTGTGAGATCTTTTTAAGTAGATATTTATGACTCTAGGTAGAGGTTGGAGATGGATGAGGGCGTGAGCATGTTCTCTCAAAGGCTTGCTTTCTCCAGGGTCTTGGTTTTTGTAATAAACAGCAATACAGGAGAGACAGTACTGTGAGAGGCCCCACTGCAGCAACTGAGGTCAGCCGGGGTGGAGCGAGGATTTATGGGGCCTGAAACTTAATTGGAAGCCCCTCTTTAAAAGAAATAACCCACCTGGCATAGTACTACACACCTTTAACCCCAATATGGAGGCGGAGGCAGAGGCAGGGGCAACTCTAAGTCTGAGGCTAGCCTGGTCTACATATTCAGTTCTCGGCCTGTCAGGGGCTAAATAGGGAGACCCTGTTTGGGTAAAAAGAATACAAATGTAGATTTCAGGTATTGAGTTGTAATGGAAAAGAAGTCACAATAATTTAACATTTTAAGAACAACTCAAGACTTGGAAAAATAACAACTCTTTTGTAGTCTTGGTACTTTCTTCTTTCTGCAGCTTTATTTGCTCACTCTCGCTAATTGACAGTCTCCAAACATGAAAGTCTTGCAGCATGTTAGTACAAAGGGATGAGAGAGAGAGCCCTGTATTTTCTGTAAGGTGTTGGTCGGAGAGGCCATTGGTATTCTAGTTCGGAGGCAATAGGTTAGACTCAGCTCTGTTAGTTACCTTTCTCATTGTGGTGATAACATACCCAACAAGAGCAACTTCCGGGGAGAAGAGTTTCGGCTCCCGGTTTGAGGGTGCAGTCACTTCAGGGAAGGCACAGCAGCAGGAGTGTAGGGCAGAGGTTATGGTCTCTGTAGTCAAGAAGCAGAGAGATGTATGAGTGCTGGCTCGCAGGTGCCTTTCTCTTTTTTTTGCAGCTCACAGGATAGTGTCATCCATATTTAGGGTGAGTCTTTCTGGTTCAATTAACCTGATCGAGAAAGTCCCTCACAGACATGCCCAGAGGTTTGTCTCCATGGTGATTCTAGATCCTGTCACGTTGACAATGTTAGCTATCACATCAACTTTGGAGGACATTAGCTTGTAGGTGGCGATTAGAGCATTGAAAACTTGTGTTTGCTAAAGGGAAAGAGGACAGAGCTGAGGGCCCAGTGACCCTAGGCATTGTGGGGGTGATGTGGAGACCTGAGAGGATGGGAAAGAAGCCCCCTACCTTTCTTTTTTTTTCCTTTGAGACAAGGTCTTGAGTAGCCTATGCTGGCTTCAAACTTGGTCTTGCCTTAGCCTCCTGATTCTAGAGACTTTGAACAGACTTGACTTTAGAGCAGTTTTAGGTAACAACAAAACTGAGCAGTCTTTAGAGAGTTCTCTTATTCAGTAATCACCTCCAGCCTCTGTCCTTGGTTGTCTGTGGTTTTATTTTCTGCAGTTTCATTTCTCTTGGTTCACCTTGGTCTCAAAACACCAAATGGAAAATTCTAGAAATATTCATTAGTTTTTAAGCAACTTTCAATACAATATGTTACAGCTATCAATTGTTTTTAATCTCCTACAGTATCTAAATAATAAGTTAAATCTTATTTAGATATCTAGGTAGGAAAAATTACGTATATACAAAGTGGCACTATGTGAAGTTTTTAGAGGTCTTGGAACGTGTTCTCAAGGATAAGCAGGGACTTCCGTGCTTTGCTCCGCCTGCTCTTTGCCCAGTGTCACCGCCCCACACCGTAGCAGCTGCGTGATGAAGTTCATCCATTAGCTACCTGCCGGTTGCTTTGCCAAAGGAGAGAGGATTTATTTTCCCCTGCAGCTTGACAAGTCTCAGTCTGTGGCCACTTGACCTGTATTCTTGAGCCCTTGATGGAAAGGACACGTGGTAGAAGAGCATTGGTAGAGAAAAATGCTAACCTCATGGGAGCCTTGCCTTTTGGCATCCTACTTCTTCCAACCAGGCCCTACCGTAGACTCTTTGTTGGTTGATTCATTTACCTCTCAAAAGCCAGTCACCTGACAACCTGGCCCTTAACACACAAGGGCACCTTGCTCATTGGATTCGAACTGTAGCCTCGTGGAAATCTCTGCTCTCTTACTGTTGACCAAGGTCCATGATATAGACTGGATTTCACTTACTGGTAGGTATCGTGATGGCGTGTACTCTACAAACCTGAAAGTACACAGCGCGCACTCTTTCACTGTAGTGCACAGAGCAGTTGCATTGAAGGCCTCCCATTTCCTACTCTTCCTCCCTTCTTCCTTACTGTGTATACTGTGGAACCCGAAGTCTATGCAGTACACTTCTCTGTATGTATAGATTATTTATAGCCCACTGCACATCACATTTATTTACTGGGTGTTCTCCTACTCTTACCTTATTATTATGTTTTAAGATTTTACTTATTTTATGTATATGAGTGCATGTACACCTGCATATGACTGCACGTACACCTGCATGCCAGAAGAGGGCACCAGACCTTATTATAGGTGGTTGTGAGCCGTCATGTGGTTGCTGGACATTGAACTCAGGACCTCTGGAAGAGCAGCCAATACTCTTAACCGCTGAGCCATCTCTCCAGCCCCCTACTGTACCTTATTAAACACATTGTTTTCTTTGTCTTCTCTGAGCTTCATCTTGGGTGTTAGCAGTCACTTCTTTAATCTGACCTTTTTTTCCACCACTCCTTTCAAAAGTAAGACAATTCTTTTGATTGAAACTGCTAAGCAGTTATGTGTAGGGGAGAACTATGCTTGATTGCAAGCCCCAGAGTTCGTTCGTTCGTTCTTTCTTTCTTTTTTTCTTTCTTTCTTTCTCTCTCTCTCTCTCTCTCTCTTTCTTTCTTTCTCTTCTTTCTCTCTTTTATTTTCTTTCTCTCTTTTTCTGTCTCCCTCTTTCTTTCTTTTTTTGTTTTTGAGACAGGGTTTCTCTGTGTAGCTTGGCTGTCCTGGACTCCCTTTATAGAAGTCACGGAGATCTCTGCATGTCCCCGCCTCCCTGAGTGCTGGGATTACAGATGTGTGCCACTGGCTGCCTCAGAGTTGTTTCTTTTGACTACAAATGAAGCAATTACATGGATACAAAGTTTCATAATGCTTAAATTTTTTTTTTTATGGACATGTACTTAAGAAGCAATTAATTAAAAAAAAGAACACATCTGACTTAAATTATTAATAGTTAATTTGTGTCCTGGTTGGTGTCCTGGGTTTGAATGACAACCATTTGTAAGGGTGCTAAGAGAACAGCTGCCTCAGACAGTTAAGATGTTTTCCTTTATAAATTAGAATGCTTGCACAGAGCCAGTTCCACTGATTGTCCAACATTTCAGGCAAATTGGTGCACAGGCCCTGTTCTAGCAACAGAGGGCAAATGCTTCCCTGAGCGTTTTTTCTCTTTTGTGTTTGGCCTCTCTTGTCTTCCCTGGAAATTAGGTGAGTTTGAGACTTCTAGGAGGAAGTGAAGACACATGAGTAGCCAGTTCTTGTGAGTCGAGACCCATGTCATAAGCAGTGATTCTTATAAACATGACATGCTCTGTCTCTGTGTATGCATGTGTGTGAAGGCCAGAGGCTGCTGTCTCTGTTTCCCCCTGTCAATTTCTACCTTTTTTTTTTTTTTGGTGGAATTTTTTATTTTTACACAGTACATTTCTCTGTAGGTATAGGTTATTTACTTTCCATTGTACATTGTATTTCTTTACCAGGCATCCTCTCACTGGACCAGTTGTCTAGGCTAGCTGTCCAGTGAGTTCCGGGGATCTTCCTGTCTCTGCCTTCTCAGGACGGGGATTATATAGATGTGACTTTGGACACCTGGCTTTCTGTGTAGCTGCTGGGGATCCAAACTGAGGTTCTCATGTGTCTACTGAGTTGTTTCTCTAGCCTGCACATGTCTTAAAGTAGAAATCAGAACAGAGTGGATGAAGAGCTGGTGCTTTGTCTCAGTTAGTGGTGTCATATATTTCTGAGATTTATTATCAGTGGAACCCAAGATGTCCTTTGGAAACTCATGGAGCCCAGGCTGTCCTCCAGGCTGCTGTGCCTTGTGCTGTCATCATTCACCATGTGCCTTCATGCCTCACCCCAGCCATTCTCCTCTTCACTACTTGACTGTTAAGGTAGCTTGTGTGTGGAGTTCTGAGAGAACTGAGGCCCTAAGTGCGGGAGTCAGATAAGTTTCTGTGCCCAGTGCAGTGCCTTTAAAAATGTTATTTATTGTGTATAGTATGGGTATTTTTCCTGTGTGCCATATGCCTTCCTGGTGCCCACAAAGACCAGAAAAAGGTATTGAATGTCCAGGAACTGGAATTGTGTATGCTTGTGAACCGCTCTGTGGGTGTTGGGAATTGAACCTGGGTCCTCTTCTAGAGCCACAAGTACTCTCAACCATGGAGCCATTTCTCTAGATCTTTCACCTTACTTTTAAGACATTTTAATGTTTTAAATTTAATCTTTATTTTCTTTTTTTTATTTTTATGTGTAGGGATGTTTTGCTTGCATATATGTCTGTGCATGGTATGCATGTCTGGTACCCATGGAGGCCAGAAGAAGTCATGGGGTCTCCTTAGAATGGAGTTAAGGACAGTTGTAAGCTGCCATGTGGGGGTGCTAGGAGCAGAGTCCAGGTCCTCTAAAAGAGCAGCAAGTTCTCTTAACTGCTGAGCCACCTCTCCAGCCCCTAAAAAATATATATGTTTGTCTTTGTGTGGATGTCCAGGGAGGCCAGAGAAGAAGAGTGCATTGGAACTCCTGAGGCTAGAGTTCGGTGCTTGTGAGCCTCTGAGATGGTGCTGGGAACTGACTTCAGGCCTTCTGTAAGAACTGCTATTCTTAACCACTGAGCCAGCTTTTCAGCTTGTTTTTGAGACAAAATCTCTCCTAAATCTCCATCTCAGTGATTGAGCTATGCTGGTTAGCCATCAAGATTCAGGGAGCCCCCTGTTTCAGTCTCCCCAGCTCTCTAATTACAGATACATGCTGCCGTGCCTGGCTTTTTATGTGGATGCTAGGGCTCTGAACTCAAGTCATGTTTGAATGACAGGCAGTTGATGGGTAGAACTATCTCTGTCCTTGGAGTCTTGAGAACGGTGCTCCCTAACAGGCAGATAGGCCTGTTGTAGATTGTTGAGGAGAAAAAGGAGACTCTGCTTACATTGGAATGGGGTTTCTGCCCTTGCGGATTTTACAGTGTGCTTGAAGTTCACTTTCAAGAAACTGTATAAATGAGGGTTGCAAGGTCCTGCCTGCTGTTCCTTGTCTTGTCAGTTAGTTCATCATTTCAAGGTAAGTGACATCCCTGTGAAAGGAAGATTCTGTGGGAGGTCTCTGAAAACTAGAGTTTTCCCAGAGGTTGAGGTTATTCTCCAGGTGCTTTGTGATACAGGATGGCTGCACCTAGTTGGCGTGTGGCTCTGGATTCGGCCAGCAACAAGCACACCCACTCAGCCTGCTTTTGAGCTCCTAGCTCAAGTGATCTTCTCCCCTCCACTGTCTCACCTCACCTCAGCAGTTGGGGTTATGTGTGTACCACCTTGTCCAGTCCAGAATTCATCTGTTGAGTCCCAGCACCATTTTCTCTCCCCCACACCCAGCTGGATAAAACAGCTTGGTAGTTAAGAGCACTTGCTGCTTTAGCAGAAGGTCCAGGTTTGGTTCCCAGCACCCACATGGCTCACAGACATCTCACAAACATCTCTAACTTCAGTTCCAGGGGATTAGATGCCCTCTTCTGGCCTCCATGGGCACTAGGCATGCACATACATACATGCAGGCAAATACTCACATACGTTAAACAAATCTTAAAAAAAAAAATGCTAGCCCCTAAGGTGATGGTGTTAGGAGTTGGGGTGTTTGATGGTGCTTAGGTCATGAATGGGGATTAGTGCCCTCATAAAAGAGACCCCAGAGAGCTGCTTGCATCTTCCACCCCATGAGGCCACAGTGAAAAGATGGCCACTTTGAGAGCAGCCCTCACGGGACACTGAGGCTCCTTCTAGACACCAGTCATAGACTCCAACCTCCGCAACCGTGAGATGCACGTTTCTGTAGTTTCTAAGTAGCTCGGCCTAGAGCATCTTGTTAGAGCAGGCCAGACAGACAGAAGTGGAAAGGCTGGAGAAAGGGTAAGGGCATGAAATGGGTAGGAACTAAGACCGCAGTGACAGCTAGGGCTTGTCTGACATGGTGGAAAGGAGAGTACAGAGTAGGAACGGACTGTAGAGGATGAGGCGACAAATGACTCTGCCAACACCTTGATGTCTGTGCGGCTTTTCCTTGTGAAGGTGTGTATGTTGTAGTTGAAGGTTGTTAGTACTCAGGTCGTAGGAGAAGTTGCAGCATCACTGGAGATAAGGCTAACGGAGACATTTTAGAATGAGGAATGTGGATGACTGAAAAACAAGGAGTCATATTTAAGGTACTTGGGAAGAAGGCAACTCTGGGTTACCTGAGCTAAAAGTAATCTGAGAAGTCAGTAGAAGGAAAGTAGAGTGGTCTTGAGTGAGCACAGTAGGAGAGCAGGAAGGTTGGCCTTCGAGAGTGTCATGTAGCAGGGCTGGCCCTTTACAGTTGATGTTTGTGCCCACCATCCTCCTTGGTTGCAAATCACAGGTGATGTTAGTTCATCTCAGTGTGTAAGGAAGTCACTGGAAGGATGTGGGGAAGTTGCGGAACCTACAGGCAGTCTGAAAAGCCATACCCAGAAAACTGACCAGAGGTAAGGGAAGTGGTTGTTAGAGCTAGAACCAGAGCTACAGCTGGAGCCAGGGCACATGAGCAGTCTGGCTTAGCTAGCCCTCTGCCTGCTGCTGCAGCTGCCACCACAGGCTTCTGGTTATAGCTGGTGCTGGCAAAGATTTTCTAAGTTGCTTTTGTTGTTGTTGTTGGGTTCTTTTTATCCTTGTGTACACATACTGGTCAGCCTCACAACAGGATGGCTCAGAAACCATGGCGCTGGTCTTTTCCTTCTGTGATGGCAGCTCACCCATCATGACAGACTTGGCATCCATCTGTCACTGTGCTTTTGGTAGTTTTCACAGGAGCAGAGAAGTAGCAGCTGGGGAGAAGAGTAGTTGGAGGGTGAGACATGGGAACACCAGGTGGGATCTTTATGAGCTCTTGTTGCAGACCTAACCAAAGCTATCAGTAGGCTGAGTTTCATTTATTTACTTTTATCCTGACTGAAGTCCTCCCAGTCCTCTATCCCTACTTTCAGTTCCATCCATTCTTTCTCCCTTTCCCTTCAGAAAACTGGAGGCCTCCCAGAATTTCAAGTTGCAACAAGACTAGGAACAACTTCTCCTATTGGGGCTAGACTAGGCAACCCAGTAGGAGGAAAAGGGTCCCTAAGGCAGGCAGCGGTGTCAGAGACATCCCCTGCCCCCACTGTTAGGAGTAACACATGAAGGCCAAGCTGCACAATTGTGCTGAAGGCCTAGGTCAGTCCCAATTGGACTCTACCCACCAGGTATCGAAGTATAGATACTGAGACTCATAGCCAAACTTTGGATAGAGTGCCGGAATCCTTATGGAAGAGGGAGATAGAAGGACCTGGAGGGGACAGGAACTTCATGACGAGAACAACAGAGCCAAAATACCGGGGCCCAGGGGAGCTTGCAGAGACCAATAACCCAACTAAGGACCATGCATGGAGAGGACCTAGACCCCCTGTTCAAAAGAAGCTCATTGGCTGGTCAGTTTCCAAGTGAGTGCCCTAGTAAGGGGTATAGGGGCTGTCTCTGACATGAACTCAGTGGCCGGGTCCTTGATCACCTCCCCTTAAGGCGGGGGGTGGTGGCGGTGGTGGTGGTGGTGGTGGTGGTGGTGCCTTGCCAGGCCACGAGGAAGATGATGCAGCCAGCCTTGATGAGACCTGATAAGCTGGGGTCAGATAGAAGGGGAGGATGTCCTCCCCTATCAGGAGACTATTTTCTTTTTAACAGGAGCCTTTCAACAAAACTTAGGCTGCTAAATTTGCTAGACTTGCTTATCACGAAGCCCAGGGGTAGCCTATTTCTACTTCCCCAGAACTGGGTTTACAAGCATATACCACCAGCACACCCCTCCCCCCTTTTACATGGTGCTGGGGATCAGACTTATGTCCTCATACTTGTGGTGCCAGCACTTTATCGACTGAGCCAGTTCTCCAGTCCTGCTAGGAATTTCTTGTAGGTATATCCAAGGCCAGAGGCCAGCTTGTTTCCTGGTTTGTTTTAATAGTAACCAGCTGTGAATTTGCCTGGAATGGCAGGCCCTAAGGGTAGCGTTTATCAAGAAATCCATAGATTTCTCCAGGGTGATAAGCTGGTGCCTGAGAGGTGTTTGGGAAATGTCATTAGTGAGGTGAGTTCCCCAGGCCATTATTAAGCCCCTCTCCAAGTTTGAGCAGTTTTCTGATTCTCAGTGGGCCCTGCTTTTGGGCGATACCTCCTGATCATGTTAATTTTTAGTAATCTCTTTCCCATGACATGCTTATCTTTAGAAATTGATTGGTTAGCATTGAGAAAATGCTGGTGTACCCCAAGTCCCTTTTTGTTCATTAGTTGCTACTTAAAAAACAACAAAAAAAAATGTTATGTGTAAGAATGCATTGCCTGTGTGAGTTTACATTCACCGAGGTCAGAAGAGGGCATCAGATACCTGGAACTGAAGTGACAGGTGGCTGTGAGTGTCCCTGTGGGCATGCAGACCTTTTTTACTCTTTCAGTTGTCATGTCAGCCCCCCCAGGGCACAGAATTTTCTAAGTCTGGTTGTTAATAAGGTAGAATGTACATTGGAACCCTGGTTTGCTTTTGTGTGTTTTGTTTTGTTTTTGAAGCAAGGGACTAAGCTGTTCTTGTACTCCCAATCCCCCCGCTTCCAGCTTCTGAGTACTGGGATTACAGGCATTTACTGTCACAGTTGGCTTCATTTTTATTGTTGACTAGTTCTGTCTCTGGCATTTGCATTAGTCATCTGGCCTTCTCCATTCACCTAAAGTTCCCTTTTCCTCCTTCGAGTTATGTACTTTAGCTTTAGGGACCCATGGCTCCTTACAAGTTTACAGTTGAAGGATGTTATAGTGTTTTTAAGTAATAGCAATAAAAATGGCAGAGGTATTGCTTTCCACTTGAACTGTGAGCTCACTTGTAAGTCTTTTTTTCCTGTTTTTGTTTGTTTGTTTGTTTGTTTTTGTTTTTTTCGAGACAGGGTTTCTCTGTGTAGCCTTGGCTGTCTTGGCGCACCCTCTGTAGATCCGGCTGGCCTTGAACTCACAGAGATCCACCTGCTGCTTCCAGCTGCTGGGATTAAAGACCACCACTGCCCAGCTCAGCTGTAATCCTTACTGCAGTTTTTGAGATGATTGCTCCTGTTGTGTGATTTTTCTTGGTGAGATGTTTCTCTTTGTCCAGACATGAACAACTCTACTTTAGTGAGCCAGTGAGATTATTGGTGTTTCTAGAAGAGTATGAATGATGCATAGGCAAGCTGTATCACCTAAAACTCACCCTACCAGGAATGAGCATGCAGGCAGTTTGGCAGGCTGTAGAATCTCCCTTTAGCAGTTGGTACAGTTTGTACCAACTGCTAAAGGGGAGGGACCTTGTAAATCTTGTAGGCTTTAGGAACTTCCTGATAGTTGTGAGTTTTGCTTACTTTCTACATAAGCCTTATAAATTTCCTGAGTCTTAATTTGCTCCCCTCCAGTCGGAAATGGTTTGATTAGGAGGACTAGCTGTAAGAATGTAAACCCCAGTCATTAGACGAGGAAACTGGCACTTAACCAGATAAAATATTCTGTGTAAATAACCTTCATGACACTCCTGAGATGGAGTTGAGCTATGGGCCTATGATTGCTGGTTCTCAAGCCTTGCCTTGACAAGCAAGCGTGTTCTCTGAGCTAAGGCACAGCTGGCAGTAGTGAAATACCACATCTTTAGAAGGCTAAAATGGCACCATATTTTTAAAACTAGAAGCATATTATACCACCTTTTGGGCACTTAAAAGCAGCAGGCCTGCTTTCCTTTCTCTAGCTGTAGCTGAACATCCGATGGGAGAAACAAGTCAGTAGGGCACTGGGGCTCCCCAGCCAACTTGCATATAACTGTTTCCTCCTTGGATTTCCCTCTACACTTCATTTGGCTAGCTCAAGTTTTACCTTCTGTTCCACATTTCAGGCTGTCATTGGACAGCTGTTACACATCTGTTACTTTGCTCAGAGAACTTGCAGTTGTTTGTGTCTCTACAGTGGCTCCCTGTATCCTGTTTGTGTGCACTCCGTGCTTTCAGAACGAAGCAGCTGCAAAGGGCTTCATAGCCTTTTGTCACTGCAGCCTCTAACTCACTGATAAAAATGTCTGACAAAGTCAGACTTTGTGTCCCACTAGATAAATGGAGGGAAAGGAAGATAAGGCCAGTGGGAGGAGGAAGTTCCCTATAAAAAGGGGTACTTTTTACATTCTTAAAAATGAGGCAGAGTGCCTGAGTTGAGGGAATCCTTTTGTGGAGGAAAGTGTGGGAGGACACTCAGCTGGGGGAGGCAGCCTGGATTTCCAGAAGCTAAATGTTAAAGTTGAGCGTTGGTTTGGCTGTAGATAAGTTCCTTTGCCTCCACTTTTCAGCTTAAAACAGTTCTTCTTTTTAATAAGGTCATTTTGGGGGAGTTTCTCTGCTCCCAGCCTAGCTCTATCAGTGTGCCTGACCCCTGAATCCTACCCTCCCACACAAATCAAGAACTCGAGCCTTAGCTCACAAAGACTTTTCTTTCTACCCTCTCCTCCCCCAAAACCTCCACATTTGGAGCTGAGTATTTAGAGCAGAGGCCTGGCCAGAGGGCACGCGGAGTGTGTTCTTCTGTCCCGTAGTCGTGGAAGGGCACTCTGAAGCCAGCAAACAGTCTTGTCTCAGCCTCATCTTCATGAATGTACTGTTCACATGAGATCTACTCTTTCTGACATGCCCCTGACACTGGAAAGCTATCACCAGTAGTTTCAGATAGCTCAGTAGGATAAAGACTCAAGAAGATGCCTTCTGGGCGAGGGTGTAGTTTAGTGCTGGAATGTTTGCTCAGTGTGCGCATGCTGCTGGCTCAGTCCGCCACTGAATAGGCGCTTCTTAGACCCTTCTTCTACAGTCCTTGTTATCAGTAAAAGTAAGCATTTTAGAATGGAAAATAAGGGAAAAGCTCATATTTTTACATTCATTGCTAACGTGTGTGTGTGAGAGAGAGAGAGACAGACAGACAGACAGACAGACAGACAGAGACAGAGAGAGAAACAGAGAGAGACAGGATCTTATTCTGTGTAGTGCTGATGGTCCTGGTAGATCAAGTTGACTTCAAAACTCAGATATCCCTCTGCCTGTTTCTGCCTCCCAAGTGCTGGGATTAAAACATATGCTAACATACTGGACATTGCTAATTTAAAAAATTATTTTGTGTAGGTGTGTTTGTGTACATGTGTGTGGCGGTCCCCACGTGTCACAGTACATGTGTGGAGGTCAGTGGACAGCTTTGGGTTGTTTAAGGCAGGGTTTTCTGTTGTTACTGTGCTTCCTGCTGGGGCCAGCTGGCCCCTGATCTTCCTGGCACAACCCAGCCTCTGCCTCCTTTTTAATGTAAGTCTGTTGGGATCACAGATACGCTTCTCTGTGCCTTGTTTTTACATGGGTTCTGGGGACCCAAGCTCAGGTTGTTAGGGTTGTGGGGCAAGCCCTGTTAGCCTGCCTAGCAACCTCTCAGTCCCAAATCATCGAAATCTTTATTTTGGCAATGTTTGCCTTTGGGTTGGTAGACTGATGCCCTTAGCCAAAGAAAGGCTTCTCATCTTTGGAAAACTTGCTGCAAATCTTCAGTGTGGAGCCAGGACATAGCACCTCCTCTTTTTGGTTCTGACTTGAGTGGGAACGGCATTCCAACTGACTCCAGGCTTTCAACTCTAAAATACCAACTTCTCCAGGCTGTGTGTGTCTCCTGAAGAATCTTTTCTTCAGTATGTTCTGTTTTTTTTTTAAATAACATTTCTGAGCTGTGAATGATTTTTCTGTAAAAAAGCCTCTTCTGCCGCTTGGGGTTTAGAAAAGAGGGAGAGCCCACCCATGTGCCAGCCCTGCCCTCTCCAGCAAGTGCCTGCATCCAAGCTGCCAACCTTTCAGGCTCACTTTCTGCTCCATAGGAACCGTGGTGTTCTGACCAACTGTGAGGTGTTCTGACCAAGAGTGAGGGCTTGGGATCAGAGTGTGGGGTCATGACCTCAGGCTCCTTGAGGGCCTTGCCCCGGAGTGTTTGGAGCATCCTTGCAGTTTTCAGCCCAGACTACTCACTTTACCTCCTCTCCTGGGCTGTGAGATGAAAACCAGATGGTCTACACCCCTCTTTGCCCACTGTGTCCTAAAATAGCACTCTCCTACCCCCACTCCAACATTAAATTCCTCAAGTGTTCTACCTTCTAGATGTTTGTGAGTGGGAAATGGAATGCCAGATGTTCTGCAGCTGTATCCAGTTTGCCTCAGACGGAGTTGTGATTCAGGCTTTCCCAGCAAGAAGGGAGGAAGCATCTCCAAGGCTTTTAAGGCAACTTACTGGGAATCATGGTTTGTGCTTGTGTGTGGATGTGTGATCGGTGCAGGGAGAACATTGCAGTCTGTGTGGAGACTGCCCAAAGCCTTCAGAAGAAGCTGGGGGGCTGGAGGGATGGCTCAGTGGCTAAGAGCATTTCCCGTTCCTCGGCATGCACACACACACACTCACTAGGCAGGAGTGTGGCAGCTAATCACAGGACATCGTGTGTGCATGCTTGTCCTTGCTTACACCCTCTCTCACGTTCTCTGACATTTTGTTCTCCCTCCTCCTTCTTTCTCATATACTCTCTGAGTACATTTTGTTAGATTTGTGACTTGCTTTGTTAGGCATATGTCAAAGGACACCGATTAACAAACATTTAAGACTGTTTTCTTCTTTGATTAAAGGCAAAACCTATTTATATTTTTCGTCGTGATAATGTGCAGATTAATTTTTTTGTGAGCTTCGTCAGTGTTTATCCCATAGTTTGCTCCTTGTAGGCAAAGCAGTTTCTGTAGCCGTTGGTTGGATGTGTGGTAGAGAGTGCGCAATCATCTTACTGGACGCTATGACAGATTGTACTGGCTTGATTTGTTTGATTTATAGACTATATTAACACTAAAATTTTTATTTGGTAATGATGGACTTCTAGGATTGCCTCTGTGTGTTCTAGAGGTATGTGGTGTGTGTGTGTGTCTGTGTGCACGTGCGCACTTGTGAATACCTGTGTGTGTAAGCCTAGATCTGACAGAGTTTCTCAGGCTGGTTTTTGAACTCTTAAATGTCAGTGATCCTCCTGCTTCAGAGTCTCACAAAGGTAGCATCACAGGCGCCCAGTTCCGCGTGTCCAGTGCTGCACCGTCCAGCTTTTCTGATGTTTATGCACAGAATGTGGAAATGGAGCAGATACAAGAGGACAGAGTAGGAAAGTAGGGATTTTAGATTCTCGGATTCTAAAGCAAAAAGACCAGTTCTGCAACCTGGATTTAGTATTTTGTTTTATGCATGTGGGTGTTCTGCCTGGATGTATGAATAAAAGAGTGTGCAGACTCTTTTCATGTGTTTGTTGTGCACCATGTGTTGTATGACTATATCATGTGCGTGCCTGATGCCTGCAGAGGCCAGAAGACGGTATTGGAGCTTCTATGTGCTGGAAATTGAACTCAATTCTCTGGAAGAGTAGCCAGTGCTCTTAACTGTTGAACCATGTCTCCAGCCCTTAAAAACCTGTGCTTTAAAATAGCTCTATTGAGGTACATTTACCATTTTGAGTGCATAGTTCAAGGACAGTTGCTGCCTCAGTTTAGCTTTAGAAAATGTTTATATCTTCAAAAGATCCCTCCTTCTCGTTTTGCAGTAAGTCTTCAGCCAGTCCTCGGTAATGAGGCATATCTTGTCTGGCTTTATTTATACGGTAGCATGTATTGGTGTTTTCTTTCTACCTGAATAGGATTCCAGTATAAGTAAGGATATACAACAGCTTTTTTAAAAGATTTATTATTTTAAAAATTGTGTGTGTGTGCATGTGCATGTGTGTTGGGGGCTGTGCATGTGAGTACCAGTGCCAAGGAAGTTAGAAGAGGGCACCAGAGCCCCTGGAGCTGGAGTTATGGAGTAGGGGGAGTAGAGGAGGTGGGAGGAATGGTGAGCCCCCTGGCATTGCACCTTCTGGGAGAGCAGCACCCTCCCCCCAACCCACTACTACACTGTTTTTATCCAGTCATGGATTGGTGGATGTTTCCACCTTTGGCTATTGTGGTGCTTCTGTGAACATTGCTTAAAGTGTTTGTTCTCAGGTATATACAGAGAAGCAAAATTGCTGGGTCATCTAGTGTTTAGCTTTCTAAAGAGGCCAGCAGACTTTCCCACAGTGACCAGTCCATTTTATTTTGCCACTAGCAATGTAGGACGGTTAATTTCCTTACGTTCTTGCCAACACTAGTTTTTATGTTTTAAAAATATTGCAGCCATTCTCATGCCTATGAAATGGAATGTTGTTGTGGTTTTGATTTTCAGTTCTCTGTGTCTAACAGTGCTCGGCCTCTTTTCATGTGTTTGTTGGCATTTGTACATAATACTTTTTACATTTTAATTTAATTTTATGTTTATGAGTGTTTTAACTGCCTGCTTGTGTGCTGTGTGCATGCCTAGTGCTTTTGGAAGTCAGAAGAGGGTGTCAGATCCCCTGGAACTTGGGCTCCCGAGGATTGTGAGCCACCATGTGGATGTTGGGAACTGAACCCCGATCCCCTGCAGCAGTGCTCTTAACCACTGGGCTGTTGCCACAGGCACCAGCGGCCCTCTGCCAGTTGTTTTCATGTGGGCTCCCAGTGTAGCTCGGGTTAGCCTGGAAGGTGGCATCTTCCCACCTCGAGTTCTCAACAACTGGAGTTCTAGGAATGTGCTGTATTTCTTTTATCGCTCCTGCTTTTGCTGTCATATGTAATAATGCTTTAATGGAGCCAAGGTGATGTGGACTTACCCCCCCCTTCTTCCAGGAGTTTGTGCTCTTACACTGAGCTTAAATAACCCATTTTGAGTGAGTTTTTGAATATTATATAAGGGATTCAAGTATAACCTGATCCTTTTTATGTTGATACCCCATTATCCCAGCATAGTTTATTAAAGAGACTATTGAGTTAATTTCTTTTATTGAAAATAGATTTTTCCCCTCACAGTAATATATACCGTTTCCCCTCCCTCTACTCCTCCCAGTTCCCACCCATTTCCTCTCCCATCCAGATTCACTCCCTTTCTGTCCCTCATTAGAAACCAAACAGAAGGCAGGCAGTGGTGGCCCACACCTTTGATTCCAGCGTGCTTGGGAGGCAGAGGTAGGTGGATCTCCGTAAGTTTGAGGCCAGCCTGGTCTGCAGAGCAAGTTCCAGGACAGCGGGGCTACACAGAGAAACCCTTGTCTAGAAAGACAAACAAACAAACAAAGAAAAGAACAAAAACCCAACAGGTTTCTAAGGAATAATAATAAGATAAAACAAAAACCCAACAGGTTGGAGTTGGACAAGACAAACAACCAGAAAGGAAAGAGCTCAAGAGAAGGACAATAACCAGAGACCACTTGTTTGCACGTTCATAAATCCCATGAAAACACTACATGAAGAAGACCTGGTGTGACCTGTGCAGGTCCTGTGCATGCTGCTTCAGTCTCTGAGTTCATATAGCTTTGATCATGTTTATTTAGAGGGCCTTGTTTTCTTGGTCCTTCCATCTCCTCTGGCTCTCACATTCTTTCTGCCTCTTATGTGGGTTCCTTAAGTTCTGAAGGGAGGAATAGAAAGAAACATCCCATTTAGGGCTGAGTGTTCCAAGGTCTCTCGCACTTTCTGAATGATGTCTGGGTGTGGGTCTCTGTATTTGTCCCCATCTGCTTCAGGGGAAAGCTTCTCTGATGATGGCCAAGCAAGACACTAATCCATGGGTACAGCAGGATGTCATTAGGAGTCATGTTAGTGCTACTTTGTTGTTTGCTTTTGGAACAGTAGTGTTTGGTTTTACCCTAGGTCCCTGGACTAGCTAGTCTCTGGTTTTTTTGTCACCCAAGCAGTGTCTGGTATCGGTTCCATCTCGAGGTTAAGTCAAATCAGATATATTGGCTGGTTACTCCTGTAATCTTTGTGCCACAAGCTTTATTGTCTTAGCATATCTTGCAGGCAGTATTCTGTTGTGGAAAGGTTGTTAGACTAGATGGCTTCCCTGTCCCAGCTTGTTCTCAAATAATCAAGACAGAGACCTTTTGGTTTTATAAAGGCACTATAACTGGGCTCTAAGTTAATTTGCTGTTTTCCAGCTACACACCCTGAGTCACTTGCCACAGTTGTTCCTGCCTAGGGTGCTTTTGTTCCATCAGGCCAGCCCTCGTGGCCACATGCTACTGGTCTGCGCTGCCCCGAGTGACTTCCTTCTTCTCCTGCATCTACATCTTCTGCTCCCTCTCTCTCCTCTTCCCAGCTTCCGTCATCCCTCTTAGACCCCAAACCCTGAACCTAAGCGCTGCCTACTTTTGCCCAGTCCGCAACTTTATTAACCAATTAACTTTGAATGAGGGAGAGCAAAGTTTACACAGTAAAGACTGGTGTCTGTGAGAATGCACTCCTCTGGGCCACCAGATAATTAACATTAGAATACATAGCACCAGTCCAACCCCCAACAGCATACCGCTTAGATGAAAGGGTTTGTGGCTTCCCTGCTGTTTACATTTCTCTTTTGGTGCTGTGCAGAGTACCTTCCTTTATCAAAGACAATAGCCCCTAAGGGTGAAGGCTCTATGTAGGCATCAGCTCAACTTCTCCATGTTCAATGAGGTGTTGTCCTGAACAGTGGGGCCTTGCTGTCAGTTTGTAGAAAGCAACATAGTCATGACAATAGCCTGGGTTGTATGTAGATTCCCACAGGACCCCTTTGGCCAACAATTCAGCTAGATGTAACCAATCCTGGCATGGGAAGCTTCATTTGGTGACAAGAGATGGCAGTTGGGACTCTCTGTTCCCTGTTATTTGGGGACTTCATGCACACGTTAGAATGCGTACGCACGTGCACACACACAGGCAAGCTTCTGAGTTGAGTACTTTTCATGTGTGATTATCTGTTTTAAAGCTCTATAGTTCAGTCTGTTGTTCTCTTTACCTATTTTCTGTATCATATTCATTTGGCAGGGTGTCATTGAATGCTTATGTTTCATTGTTTACCTACCAACTTGAAGTTGTGGATGATACTTGGGTCATCTTTGTTTTTGAGAAGCAGAGTTCAAGATCAGTATGTTTTCACATAGTTTATAGGAGAAGACGACTGTGTGATGCCAGTAGAAGGGTGTGTATTTCTGAAGGGTGGGGTGGGAGGGTTTTGAACATGTTTATCATCGATAGAGTGACTAGGCAGGAGAGAAGTTACTGGGAGAGAGGGATGGCTCAGGGGGAGCAGAGTCCTGGAGGAGGAAAGAGTTGCTGTCTAGGACATGGACCTCGATGAGCGTGGCACAGTGTGGGCCTCAGCGTGGTGAAAGAGGCCTGTTCTAGGATTACCTTAGAACAGCATTAACACATTTTGAATTTTGGAGACTAACTGTGGAGGGCTTGAAGGTTAGATTACTATTAGGTATATGAGGTTAAGTGGGCACATGACAGGAATAGAGTCACGTTCTCACACCTTGCTGTTGATTAAAAAATTATTTTTTTGGTAGGGTGATAGTAGTGCATGCATTTAATCCTAGCACTAGGGAGGCAGAGGCTGGCAAATCTGTGAATTCGAGGCCAGCCTGGTCTACAGAGCGAGTTCCAGAACAGCCAGGGCTACACAGAGAAATCCTGTCTTGAAAAACCAAAATAACACAAATAAATTAAATTAAAAAGGTTTTTTTTGAGGTTGGATCTTTGGCAGTCCACATTGGACTCAACTTCCACAGGTGGTTGAGGATGACCTTGAACTGAGGATCCCCTGGTGTCTGCGTTCAGAGTGCTGTGTCACAGGCGTGAGTCACCACACCGTTTTATGCAGGTCACACCCAAAACTACTTTCTCCCCCAGCTGGGGTTTGCTTTGTAGCTCTGGTTGTCCTGGAACTTACTTTGTAGACTAGGCTGGGTTGTGGAAATCGGCCCTGCCTCTGACTCACGAGTTCTGGGATTAAAGGCACATGCCACTACCACCCGGAGATTTTTTACTTTTAAGTTATCATGTCTTTGTTGTGGTTTGTTTTTTAATTTAATTTCTAAAAATTTGAAACTAGATCTCATTATGGAGCTCACATTGGCCTTGGGCTTATAATTCTCCTGCCTCTCCATCTCAAGTGCTGGCTAACAGGCATGCCTACTCATGCTCGGCTAAATGACCGTTTCTTTGCACAAAGTGTTTTAAAAAGCACATGCCTTAGTTACTTTTCCTTTTTCTGTGATGAAATGCTCAGACAAAAGCAATTTGACGGAGAAAGGACTTTGGTTCACAGTTGCAGGTTATAGTTCATGATGGGGAGGGGAGGCCAAGGCCTCAGGAGCTTGAAGCAGCTGGTCACTGGATGTACAGTCAGGAAGCAGAGAGGGGTGCACACACACAGATGCTCTGCTTTTCCCCAGATCCCTGCCCAGGAAAGAACTGTCTTGCCCCAAATTAATGTAGCACTTAATGTCCTCAAGCTAAACCTGCACAGACTTGCCAAAGGGCTAGCCTAATCTAGAGTGTTGCTAAGCTAGGGTGTGCCAGCAGGTGCACTCCTTAGGGGATTCCAGATGCTGGGGAGCCGACAGTTAACCTGAACTGTTCCAGAGGATAGTGGCATTTGCTTTTTATAAGGTTTGGCTTTAGGTGGTGGGGAGGAAAGTGACAGCTTGGCTGTAATCATCAGCAAAGGAACAGCACAAAGAGTAGACCAAGCCGCACCACTGCAGCCCGGACCAAGTGCTTCCTCCCCCAAAGTCTTCCTCATTACCTCTGCCCCGTTGTTAGGCTATACTTTACTGTGTACTGTTCTGTGTCTCTGTTCTGTATATTGGAGTGCTGGAAATGTTGACTGTCACTGTCTTTATGTAGCGATGACCCTGCTTGCTTGCTTGCTTGCTCTCTCTTCTGTCTCTGTCTCTCATTGGCTTTTGTCTGCATGAGCTTATCTTTTGCTTTTTTTGTGCAATGGGGAGAAAAAAAACCCCACATGACTAGGTGAAGCTGTGAATCAGTGAAAATTTTGCATATAGAAAGTAAGATAATTTTACATCTCTGTCAGGTTTTGCAAACTCTCCTTGCTAATCTGGGTGTAAATATCTGATCTGCATTTCAGTGGAGAACTGACTTGTCTTCTTCACTTTTGCAAACTTCAAGTAATGAAGGAAAAACCTTAATGTTGCTGTCAGTAAAGGATGACCTTCAGATGTTTAGTTTATTTTAAATTTCTTAATTACTGATGGGTAAACATGTTACCCAAGTGTGGTTTTTTTCCTTTTTTTTTTTTTTTTTTTGTTTGAGACAAGATTTCTTTGTGTAGCCCTGACTGTCCTGGAACTCACTGTAGACCAGGCTGGCCTCAAACTCAGAGATCCACCTGCCTCTACCTCCTGAGTGCAGGGATTAGAGATGTGCACTACCATGGCCAGGCCCCCTTTAAAAAGAATATGAGCTCTTGGGCCTTTGTGAGTGTATGTCGTGTGTGCAGGAGAATATCTGAACCCCTGGAGCTGGGGTTACAGGCTCTTGTGAGCCATTGACTATGGTACCAGGAACCAAACTTCAGTCCTGGAAGAGCAGAAAGTGCTCTTAACCTCTGAGCCATCTTTCCAGCGTCCCCCTTGTTTTCTTTTGTTCTGTAGGATCTTGCTGTGTAGCCTAGACTAACTTCATAGTGCTTTCCAAGTGCTAGGATTATAATCTTAAACTCCTGCACCTGCCTAAACGACAGTGTTTTTTTAGAATCTTTAAAATGTTCCTTTGTCATGTTAGCTGTTTGTTAAACAAAATGAACTATCATCCAAAGTTTTAGAACTTGTGTATGTGTGTTTTGTTCCTGACAATTCAAAGATATCAGGGACGATCCTAGTTCAGTATCAACACTGTGACAGGTTCATGAGTGCAGAAAGCTGGGTCCATGCCTTGCATCAGAGACAACAGTGTGTGTTAACAATTCCGTCTCAATGAAATCACATATTTAAATTGGCAAGCTCTGGTGACCACTCAGAGATGGACCTTGACCTCTCTGCTTTGGAAATTCTTCTGGCTGGTGTTTCATTAGCGTCTTGGTCACCTTTCAGTCAGTGACCGTGATGAGTAGGGTGACCTTAGTTATTTGCCTTTGAACCTCATGTTGTTCTTATCTGCCCCCTCTACTCCCTGCTAGTTTTCTGTGGCATTCAGACCACAGGTGCTTTAGGATCTGTGCTGCTAGAGACCAGGAAGGCCAGGTCCTACTGTCAGGTCACCAGGATATAGACAACACCTGCTTTCCACTTAGGCAATGTAAAGGTTTTGTTTTCTTGGTTGGCTTAACTGTGTATGGAAGGAATTGCAGGTTTTTAGAAAGTTGCAGAGATTCTCTACAGAGGTATTAATAACCCCTAGCCTATTCGTTGGCATTGGTTATATCTTACATAACTGTAACACAGTAGCACTGTCTCACATAACCGTAATGCAAAACTCAAATCGGGAAACTGACCTTGGTAAGGTGTGTGTAGTTGGTTTGATTTTCCTTTGCTGTCTTGCTGGGTAGACCAGGCTAGTTGACCCTCCGGCCCCAGCCTCCTGAGCGCTAGGACTATAGTTGTGCACTACCGCACCTGCTTTTACAAAAAGAAAAATTTGCTGAAGTTTTGGTTGAAATGATATTATGCACCAAGAGAACTGACATCTTTACTCTGGTGAGTTTTCCAATCCATAATCCTGGGCTGTGATCTGTGTTAGACGTTTCATTTCTTTCTTCGGTTTTCAGCATACAGGTCTTGTACGTGCTTTCTTAGAGTTGTTTGTATTATCTTTTGCATTTCACAAAGGGTGAGACTTTCCTAGTCCCTTTGTGCATAAATTTTTCCAACTCATCTCTTTCTGCTAGTGCCTTTCTTTCATCAACAAGAAGAAACTAGGTGGCACCTTTAGCAGTATGCTTCAGAACTGTGTCTGAAGTTCTGCTTTCCATGTGGTCAGTCAGAGGAGACTGTCCAGCCAGTCTGTCAGCAAGTTTTTCTGACGGTATATAATAATCTCTAAAAACAAGTGTCTGATGTTTTTGACCCTTGGCAGTAACACTTTAATATTCTCTCTCTCTCTCTTTCTCTCTCTCTCTCTCTCTCTCTCTGTGTGTGTGTGTGTGTGTGCTCATGCATGCATATGCTTGTCTCATGGCAAATGGAGGTCAGAGGACAACTTGAGGGAATCATTTCTGTTCTTCTACCATACGAATGCCAGGGATGGAGTTCAGGTCCTCAGGTTTGGTGGCAGTGCTTTTATTTGCTGAACCATCTCACTGGCCTGCCAATGATATTTTCATGTCATTTTTTTTTTAAACCAATAGTATGTCTATGAAGAATTATTCTTGGACCAGCAAGATGGCTCATTGGGTAAAGGTGCTTGTCACCTAATGACCTGAGTTTGAGTCCTGGGCTCCATGTGGTAGAGAAAACTGTTGCCCTGTCATCACCACATGGCCACTAGAACACATGTGTATACATACATACAAAATAAAATATAACAAGATTCATTCTGTGAAACAACACTGATTTCTCTGTTGTTCTCTTCTTTCCTCCTTGTCTTCAGTGGCTGTTTTTAATTTTTTTGTTTTTAAAGACAGGATTTCAGTATGTAGCCCTAGCTGGCCTAGAACTCTCTATATAGATCAGTCTAGCCTCAAACTCAGAGATCTCCTGCCTCTGCTCGACAGTGTTCTGGGGTTAAAGGTGCACACCGCCACACCTGGTCTAAAATCCACATTTTTACTGATGATTTTTATTTTTTTAGTCTTTTCTTGGGGTTACATTGTTTTTATTTAAGTTAATGATTACGGTGAGTATACAGAAGAGAACATGTGCCCCAATACCCTCACAGGATCACGTGCTTTATGTTTTATGGGTGAGAAACAAATATGAAACACAAATCATCCCCAAGAGCTCATATACATTTGCAACTAAGCAACTTGTTACAGATTAACAAAGTGCAAGCAAGCAAGTTAATTTCTCAGCCAGATTTTCTTTACCAGTAGGGTGCAACGTGAGGTTACAAAGAAAGAATTAATTATCTTTTTAAAAAATTCACTTTACATCCTTGTTGTAACTCCATCCCTCCTCCTGTTTTCCCCCCTCCTTCCCCCTCTCCTTTTCCTTAGAAAAGGGGAGCTCCCTTTCCCATCCCGCCCAGATCATCAAGTTGCATCAAGAGCGAGCATGTCCTCTTCTCCTGTGGCCTGGCAAGGCAGTCCCACCAGGGCAAAGTGATAAAGCTAGCAAGTGAGTCCAGGTCCGATGTAGTCCCCACTTCCCTTACTAGAGGACCCACATGAGGCCTAAGCTGCCTGTCTGCTACATCTTTGTAGGGGGCCTAGGTCCAGTTCGTGCACGGTCCTTGATTGCTGCATCAATCTCAGCAAGCCCCGCTGGACCCTGGTTAGTTGGCTCTGTTGGTATTTTTGTGGAGTGCCCATCACTTTCAGGACCTTTTCCTCTTTCCTCCCACTTTTCCATAAGACGCCCTACACATCACCCAGTGTTGAGTCTGTTTTGAGGTGCCTCAGGGGACAACTGTGTCAGGCTCCTGTCTGCAAGTTTAGCAGAGCATCGTTCATCGTGTCAGGGCACCCTCCAATAGGGTGAGTCCCTAGTAGCAGAGACCATAGAGACTGAAGAAGACACCCACTAACTAGACTAGTCTCCTAGTAGAAAGAGGGGAGCACCAACCCACGCAGAGAACTTCAACCCAAAATTTACCCTGCCTACAAGATGTAGACAGAGCAGAGATTGAGGGAATGCCTAGCCAATGCCTGGCCAAACCCTATCGCAGAGTATTTTTTAATCTTTAAAAAAGTTTTATATCTATGGGTGTTTTACCTGCATGTGTGTCTGTACATTTGAGTTTAGTGTTCAAGGATGCTAGAACAAAGCATCTGATCCCCTGGAACTGGAGTTACAGATGGTTGTGAGTCACCATGTGGGTGCTGGGAACTGAACCTAGATCCTCTGCAAGAGCAGCAGAGTCTCTTAATCACTGTGCCATATTTCTCCAGCCCCTCACTGATGATTTTTAAACTCTAGGATTCTTTAAAAACTTATTTTTCTCAAAATTCTTTTAGCTTTTGCCATCGATGATTCAAAAGTCATGAGTCAGAAGTCATGGTACATACCTGTAATCTCAGCACTTAGGAGGCTCAGGTAGGAGGGTTGAGAGTTCAAGGCCAGCTATAAAATGAGTTCAAAGTCAGCCTGCGCAGCTTAGTGAAGCCCTGTTTCAAAACAGAGTGAAAAGACGGCTGGGACTGTAGGTGAGTGGCTGAGCACTTGCCTTCATGCTCTGTGTTCAAGCCTGTTGCTGCACATTGTTGTTGTCATCGTCTTCTCCTCCTCCTCTTCTTCCTCCTCCTTCTCCCCCCTTCCCTGTTTCCCACACATTACTTAAAATTTTTGTGAATCTGAGCTTTATGAGTATGCACTGTTTTTGAGTCTTTTTCCTCTTCCTTCTCCTCTATTTCAGCAACAGGGTTTCATACAGACCACGATGACTTGAGACTTAGGATCCTCATGCTTCGGCCTCCCAGCACTTGGGTCAGAGGTGTATGCCACCATGTCCAACTTGTATAAGCGCTTTATTGGCTGTTTTAGGTGTGTGTGTGTGTATCTGTGTCTGTCTGCGTGTGTGCGTAGCGTACACATGCGTTACTGTGAATGTGTGTATTTATCTGTTACATATAATGCATAATTATATGTTCATAGGATTACTCTAAAATTGTTGCTGTTTTACCAGTTCAGATGAAGTCTAGGAACTTCTTATTGTGTCCTGTAACCATCCCTAATTCATGGTACACAGCAGGAAGCTAGGAGTTTCCCCTCAGTGCCATCCTTGAGAAGAGCTCAGGTAGCAAACCATAGTCATGCATTCCACCTGCTCTTTCTGACGCTCACAGGTTCCTTCTGCACCATGTCCTCTCTCCTGGCCTTCAAGGGGAGTTCTGCCCCTGGCAAACGCTTCTTACTTTTCCTTCGTCTTAGAATGTTTCCGTTTCCCCCGCGTTCCCAAAGGATAGTTTTGTCAGATGTGCAGTTGAGGGTTGACAGCTCTTTTCTTTCTTCACTTGAAAAATGTTGTGTTGTTTCCTTGGGCCGGGAGGGCCTTGGTGAGAACGCACTGTGGAGTGGGTGTCTGTCTCCTCTAGGTAAGGCATCCTTTGTTCTGGCTGGAAACTTTTATTCTTTTCCCCTCTCCTTTAGAGGTGTATTTATGATGTGTCTTGGCGTAGATCTCTGGGTTTATCCTGTTTGGAGTTTGTTCAGCTTCTTGAATTTATAGGTTTATGAGAGAGTTTGTGCCAAATTTGGGAAGGTTTTTTTTTTTAAAGCCATAAAAAGTGTTCTTCCAGCTTGCAGTCTTTGTCTGCATTTGTGTTGAGAGGTTTCCATCGCTCTGGATGTCGGTGTCCCTTTAGCTGTGGAGTATCTCCTTCTGTGGCTCCTTGAAGCTGAAGGGACCATCAGCGACCTTCAGACTCTGCTCACCGGGCCTTTCTTTATTGACTTGGGTACTCCCATTGCAAATTGGCATCCTGTGTCTGGCAGCACCCCGCATGTCTGGAAAGGCATAGATCATGTGCTCGAAGATAGTGGCTGGGAATGGCATAGTGGGTAAAGTGATTGCTATCAAGCTTCTCAGCATCCATGTAAAAAATGTGTGTGGCACTACATACCACATGTAGTGAGGAGATTGGAGTTGGGACAGACCAATCCTTCAGGGCTTGCTGGTCAACAAGTCTAGCCTAACAGTTGAGACCCAGGTCCCACTCAGTGTCAAAAGTATGGTGGGAAGTGATTGAAGAAGATAGCTGATGTTGACCTTTCGCCATTCTCTCTACCTCTACCCCAACACACATACATGCAGAATTCTCAAAGAGACCTCCCCTCCCGGTTTATTTTCTTCACATGTAAAATGACTCTATGTTTGTGTTAGGTATATATTTAGTTGAAAATTTGTTTCTTGCTAAAGGAATCTTAGTTTTTGGCTAAAGCTGATTGAAATCAGGACACTGTTGCCTCTGCCTTGACAGTGTGAGCACAGTGGGGGAGAAACTTGGCCCTCCACAGGGGGATGCTCTCCCTGGTGGCATTTCGTGTCTTAAGTCTGCTGGTATCACAGTGGAGATTTTAGATTGCTGTGGGAAGTCCTGGCAGTTCTGTGTGTCCTTCAGGGCAGAAGAGATAACACAGTGGACCTTAGAGATCCTTCATCCTTCATTTCTTTTCTTTTTCTTTTTTTGTTTTTGAGACGGGGTCTCTCTGTAGCCCTGGCTAGCCTGAATTCAATAGGTACATCAGACTAGGCTCAAACTTCGAGACCTACTCATCTCTGTCTCCAGAGTGCTGGGATTAAAGGTGTGCACCACCATACCTGGCCCAACATGCTTGATTCTTGAGCTAGCAGGTCATCCATGCTTGGCGATTTTTAACTTGTAAATTTTTTCATAGAGTTTGGTGAGGGCATACTCAATTTATGTGATTTATGGTGCTCTCATGCCACAGTGTTGAGAAAAGAGCCTGCTGGGTATTTAAGGGCTAAAAATGAAACTTCTACTAGTCTGGGTGTCATGAGTTAAAAATATGCTATTAAGGGGTACTTGGAGATATTTGAGGATAAATAAAAGTAATCTTTTGCAAAGCATTCCTTATATAGATAATGTTAAGGGAGAACATCATTAATATTTTAAAAGTTTAATAGCTTCTTTATAGCCGAGAAGCCATTTTAATAACCTAATTTAAAAAAATATTTTCAAAGCGTGTGTGTGTATGTGTATGTGTGACTGTCTTGTGTGTCTGGATGTCTGTGCAGGTGCCTGTGGAAGCAGCAGGGAACATCAGATCCCTTGGAGCAAGAGTTACAGGTGGTTGTGAGGTTCTCCAGCAGACCAGCAATAGCAAATGCAGCAGCAGGATGAACCAGCAGCAGCCAGGAGAGCAGCCACCACAGGCTCTCTCACCAATCCCATCTGTGCTCTCTCAGGAGTTCCCAGAATTAAACTATCTGCAGCTGGCACAAATCACACCTCTGCCAGAATACGTTATAGTTAGCTGTTGTGGACAGTTTGAAGAGCCTCAAATCTAGCACCTGGGATTAAAACAAAAACAGTCACATAACATAACTGGGTTTTAAAGAAACTGGAATTTTCCCTACAGGCGGGGTTTTTGTTTGCTCTTAAGATCTAGAAGACACTAGAGGGCAGTGAGAGGGTCACCCCGAGGAGCTGCACCTGCTGAGACCATCGTTCTCAAGGCCCTGGGGGTTGAGGGCCAAGAGGATTAAGACTACTTTCACTGGTTATTTAAAGACTGGGAGGAAAAGGAAGAGGGATGCTTTGCCAAGATTGAGGCTATATTTCACAAATCAGGATCACATTGCCTCATTGTGTTGTAGATCTTAAAATGCTGGGCTCTGGTGTCATTAAAGGCGTCCCGTCCTTAAAATTATTTGACACAAAAATAGTTAAAATATTACTGACACACCATTATAGGTATTTTTCTCCTCCCCAAATTTTGTTTTGTAGATAATCTGACACAGCAGTCAGTGCTGGGACCAATTTTCAGGAATTCACTAGGACCATGAAATAATTGAAACAACTCTTTTGTTTCTAAAGAAAAGATTTATTTTTGTTATGTTTAATTATGTGTATATGTGTGTGGGTGTGTGCATATCCACGAAGGGACCCACAGAGGTCAGAGGGGCATCAGATCATCTGGAGCTGGAGTGTACCATCGTGGATGTTGGGAATGATCTCATGTCCTCTGCAAGAACAGGATGCTCTCTTAACTCCTATTCCTCTTCTCCAGCCCCATGAAACAGCTCTTTATATTGCAAGACATTGGCAAGCAAAAGCCTCTAATCCCTTGAGTAAGTTTTTTAAAAAGGAAAAAAAAAAAAACAAAAACAAAACAAAACAAAACAAAAAAACCCAGAAGAACCTATGCTCTACGTATTCCAAAAATTCTGTCTGTCTGTCTCTCTCAATAGTTTAAATATGCTGCAAGGGAGTGATGCCTGCATCCAATTCAGCAAATAATTTCTGAGTACTTACTGTACACTATTGTAGAATTAACTAAATAATTTAGCATGATGTTACTGATGATGCTAATACATAGCATTCCCATTGTTATGGCAAAGAAGTTATCATTATTGCTATTAAAGATGGTGGACTGGAGAAATTGGGACTCTTGTGCATTGTTGGTGGAAATGTAAGAAGACATAACCGTTATGGAGAGTAGTATGGAAGTTCCTTGACAAGCTAAAAGTGGAATACCACATGACCTTGATGATAGAAGCTGTGGAAACTGTGGGCGGAGAGATGTCTCAGCCATTAAGAGCACTTGTTTCTTTTGCAGAGGACCCAGGTCCAATTCCTAGCACCCACAAGGTAGTTCACAACCCTTTGTACCTGAAGTCCAAGCGATCCAGTTACCCTCTTGATCTCCGCAGGCACCACACACATGTGTTGTATATACATACATGCAGGAAAAGCACACATAAAATAAATGAATCTAATAAAAATTTCTTTTGACAAATGATTAAACAACATGTGGCAGGTCCATATAATTGAATACTGTTCAGCCTTTAGAAGGAAGAACTTGCTTTTTTCTAGACTTGTCATGTGCTATAATCCCAATGCTGTGGGCAAGCTGAGGCAGGAAGATGACCTTGAATTTCTGATTAATCTGGGCTTACAAAGTGAGACCCTGTCTTAAAAAAAAGGTCAATCTTGTCACATGCTAGAACCTAGACAAACCCTGATGGCACCATTGTGCTGAGTAGGCAAGCCCCTCAGAAAACCCCCTACATGAAGTGTCTGCAAGTAGTCCAGTTCTTAGTGGCAGAAGCTCTCCAGAGTGAAGAACAGTGAGGGTCAGGTTGGTACTTACTGGGGACAGAACTCTCTATTTATTTGCAAGACGAGATCTGAGGACGAATAAATGTGTGAATGTAGTTAACACTACAGAACCGTACTATTTGTCTGTTGTGTGTATATGTGTGTGCTGTGCCCTCACACATGTCACAGCATGTTGGAGGTCAGAAGGCAGTTTGTGGGAGTCAGTTCTCTTCTTTCACCATGCGGGTTGGAACTAGCTATGTGGCAAGTGCCTTTACTATGTGCCTTTATTTGCTGGGCCTTCTTGCCAGCCCCCTGAACTGTACTCCTAAAAATGGTTATGAAGGGGGCTGGAGAGATGGCCTGGCAGTTAGGAGCACTGGCTGCTCTTACAGAGGCGTGGGGTTCAGTTCCTGACACCCACATACCATTGTCTGTGACTCCAAGCTCCAGGGGAGCTGACACCTTCACACAGACATGCATGCTGGCAAAACACCAATGCACATAAAATAAAAACATAAATAATTAAAAAGGTCATGAAGGAGCTGGGAATGTAGCTCAGTTGGGCTCATTTGTATGAATCAGGATCTAGATTCAGTTCCTAGGTACACACATATTCCCCTGTGCATTCTGACTCCCACAAATTGGTTGTAAGGGGTCATTTTGCTCTCTCAAAAGACAGGGTCTCATTATGTAGTCCTGACTGGCCTCAAGTATGCTGGACTCTGCCTGCCTCTTTCCTCCAAGCGCTGGAATTGCAGGCATATCACCTGCAATTGGCTATGATGGTAAATAATGTTTTGTTCAATAACAACTTTAAAAAAATTCCGTTTTCTTAGGTGCGAAAAAGGAAACTCACGGCATAGTCTCACACAGCTTAGCCAGGGGCAGACACTGGAGCCCGGACACTGGAGCGCTGAGTCTCAATCAGGCTCTCACTCAGAGCACTCGCTAAGGATGGTGCTCCAAAATGGTGTCTTGTAGGAAACGGCTGTGGGCCTTTACTAGTGGGGTGGGGCAGAGTAGGCTGAAGGAGGGAGAGGCAGAGGGAAGCTGTGCTCTGGAGCTGGAACTGCCAGCCAGCAACAGACAATGCCCAGGCGGGTGAGAGCTGATAGTGACCTGGGGGCTGAGGTGAGGTGGTTGGATGTCATGCCAACTTTTCTGGGGAGCTGTTGTGACATAAATTGATTTGAGTCAGTATTAAAGCTCACTGTAAAGGAAGTTGAGAAGACAGTCCAGAATATTTGTATTAATCAGGGTTCTCCAGAGTAGTGGTTCTCAGCCTTCCTAACTCTGCCACCCTTTCTCACAGTTCCTCATGGTGTGATGACCCCCATCCATAAAATTATTTTTGTTGCTACTTCATAACTGTAATTTTTCTACTGTTGTGAATTGTAATGCAGTCATCTGTGTTTTCCGATAGTCTTAGGTGACCCTGTGAAAGGGTCGTTTGTCCCCAGGTTGAGAACCACTGGTCTAGAGTAACAGAACTTAAGAATATAGAAAGGGTATTTATTAGAATGTCCAACTAGTCCAATAATGCTGTCTACCAACAGCAGGTCCAGGAATCCAGTAGTTGCTCAGTCTACAGGGCTGGGAGTCTCAGCTGGTCTTCAGTATATGCTGGCGTACTGAAGAAGTCGGCTCTAATGCCAATGAAGGGTTGCACTTGCCAGTGAGAGCGAGAGCAAGCAGGCAGAGCTAACACTTCTTACTTCTTCCTTATATAGGCCGTCGCCAGAAGGTATGACCCAAATTAAAGGTGGCTCTTCCCACCTCAAAAGATGTCTATTTAAAAGTGGGTCTCCCATTTCAAATGATTTAATTAAGGAAAATAGCCACCTGGTGTGGTGTCGGTTTAAGCCCAGCACCGGGGAGGCAGAGGCAGGCGAATCTCTGAGTTCCAGGTCAGCCTGGTCTACATAGTGAGTTCCAAGATAGCCAGGGCTCCACAGAGAAACCCTGTCTCAAAAACAAAACAACAACAAAAACCAAGCAAACAAAAGCCCTCCCCCCAAACAAAAATCAAAACAAGAAAACCCCTACAGGTATACCTAGCTGCTTGGATTTTAGTTAATTTCATATGTAGCCAGATTGATTACCAAGAACAGCCATCACCAATGTCTAGTTTAAGACTTTGAGTTTTACTGAAGATTAAATTATTGCTTCTTCCAACTCAACATTTGGTGTTTTGGTGCTGTGCAGCAAAGCTGGATGTCATATATTATTCACAACAGCAGTTATTCATAGCCATTTGTTTTATTTTTTCAGATATGCACATATGCAAATGTTGCTTTCCACTGCCCTAGGTGATGTGTGAGGCTATGTCAGAACGCACCATCAGGATGCTTGCAGAGAAGGGTGTATTTACACAAAAAAAAAGTTTTTTTTTTCCACACACACCCTCAGGGGGACCACAATAGGACAGTTATAGTGATTCAGATTTCAAGTATCTTTTTGATGTGGGTTTTTGTTTTGCTAAAACTTTGCCTATGGATACAATAATTTTTTAAAAATTATTATTATTATTATTATTATTATTATTATTATTATTGGTTTTTTTGAGACAGGGTTTCTCTGTGTGGCCCTGGCTGTTCTGGCCTCACTTTGTAGACCAGACTATCCTCGAACTCACATAGATCCACCTGCCTCTGTTCCTTTGAGTGCTGGGATCAGAGGTATGCACCACCATGCCCAGCTTTTTTTTTTTTTTTTTAATTTTAATTTTATAGAAAAGTTTTATCTTCCCAATTGAAGTTCTTAGAGGAGAAAGTTCCCCCAACCCCTTTGCACTTGATCCAGTGACAATAGTAAAATCTAGCACAAGTTGTAGGTGACTTTCCCTGACAACGCACTTGAAAGGCTTATCTGCATTGGATGGGGTCCTTTCGTTTTCCTTCAGATCTTCAAAAGGGCTTGGTAGAAGTTTGGTTGATCAGGTTGTCAGAGGCAGCTCTCACAGTTGTTGGAGAGGGAGAATTGCTTGTCGGTTGTGACTGTCATTGTCCCTGTTTTTCAGATAGGCTGATTTAATTTTTTTAGAACAGATTTAGATTTACATAAAAATTGAGCTGCTAGTGCAGAGGCCTGGTCTGTTCCCTTCCACATCACAGCTTCTTTCCTGTGCTCAGGATCTCTTGCCTTAGCCTCCTCAGTAGCCAGGACTGCAGGTATGTGCACTGGACAAGTGGGGCTTACCTTTCTTCATTTTTTTCTTTTTTTGGGGGGTGGTGGTGGTGGTGTTTGAGACAGCATTTCCCTGTCTTGCCTTGGCTGTCCTGGACTCACTTTGTAGACCAGATTGGCCTCAAACTTGCAGAGATCCACTTGCCTCTCCCTCCCTGAGTGCTGAGATTACAGGCGGATACCATTGTGCCCAGATACATTTGTTACTAAAAAAACCAAACAAACTTGCTCACCACCCTTCTTACTTCTGTTCTTATCTCTGGGAGCAGCTCTCTCCCGCCTTGATCCCTCACACCTTAAAATGTACATCTGCTCCAAGCTGCTCTGTCCTTGCTTCTTGGTCAGTAGCTCCTCTCCACTGCTGAGCTGTCTTCAGGTGGTGTTGAGCCAACCAGGGACCCTGACAGATGGGAGCCTCAGCAGCTTGGCAGTTCCACAGTCCCTCAAGCTCCTTCCTTGCTGCAGCTTCTAAACCAGCATCATTACAAGTGGCATCTACACAACAGCCAAGCTCAAGCAGTTCAGTGGCTGGTTCTGGGCTAGGGTTGGAACTGGTTGGAGAACTTCATCACAGGTTAAGCCAGGAGCCATGTCTTGCCTGACCTGTACATTATTATTATTATTATTATTATTATTATTATTATTATTTCTCTGGGCAGTCTAGGCAAAATTGCTTGGCTCAGGATTTGACCAAGAAAAGACAATTACTGTGTGAATAAGAAAAATACCAGTTGAGCACAGTGGCACATCACTGTAATCCCAGCGCTCAGGGAGGCAGAGGCAGGAGGTTCTTTGTGAGTTCAAGGCCAACTTGGTCTATAAAGCAAGTCCAGCACAGCCAAGGCTACCCAGAGAAAAACCCTTTCTTGAAAGAAAACAAACAAACAAAACAAAACAAAAAAACAACCCAGGTGTGTGTGTGTGTGTGTGTGTGTGTGTGTGTGTGTGCGCGTGGTGGGAGGGCGTGGGGGCCGTGGAAGAGAGACGGAGAACACACTTGATTTTTTTTTCCACCATGTGAGTTCTGGGAATTTGGCTCGAATCATCCACTTGGCAAGAGCGCTACCTCCTGAGGCTTTTCACCAGCCCCTAAATTTCTCTGTTAACATGTTACCTGGTATCACCATTTACCACTGATAAGTCAGTGTTAAGCATCAGAGACAGGGTCACTACCCCAGAGTGTTCTCTGTGCTCTGCCTGGTCATCCTTCCTCGTGTGTCCCTCAGCCTGTGACCATTGCAGTAGTTTTGTCTTTTCAAACTGTCATGTGGTTGAAATCACATAGTGTCACCTTTTCATATTGGCTTATGCAGTGTGATGTGCACAGGTGTCCACTGTGGCTTCTGTTGTCGGGGGGGGGGGTATTCCTAAAGGCTCACTGTTGAGGGTGTGAACTCTGGCCTGTGGGTCTAAACATTGAGAACTCTGAGCTAGTCAATGGAGCAGAGTTTGTGAGGCCTGGTTGTTGGAGGAAGTGGGGTCACTGTGGGCATGCCCTGGAAACTGTGGCTTAACCTCTAAAACACTGAGCCAAAATGAATCTTATCCCTAGACTGTCTCTTAAGTACTTGGCATAGCTATGAACAAGTCCTAATACAGCGTCATAGTTTATTTCTGGATACTATTTTGTAATAGGAATGTATCAATTTCTTTGTCTATTCACCTATTGAAGGACATAACAGTTGTTCTATATTTGGGCATAATGAAATGGCTGCTATAAATATTGACAGGCAAGTTTTTGTGTGGACAGAGTGTTCAGCTGAGCCGGGCCAGTCTCTGGGACTGCAGTGCTGGCTTGTGTTGCTTGCCCATGTTTACCTTTGTCAGGGGCTGCCACACTGCCTTCCAAAGTGTCGCCACACAGTTCCTACTGTGTTGTGAAACTTTCTCTTTCCTCCGCAAGTTCAGCTTCTGGATGTGCAAAGCACCAGTCTGTCGGGTTTGATGTGAAAAGTTGTTTATTTCCTCTACTGCTGCTGAGGGTGGAAAGTCTCCCTGCCCACTGTTATTTAGCTTTTTGAGTATTCTTCAAACTTTAAATTATTCTTTGTTTTCATTAAGAACAATACTTATTTTAAAATTTCAAAATCAAGAAGAGATTTGATTAACTTTTAAAAATAGTAGTATTGCCTATTTATAGATTGATTGAGTCACATAAAGTTTAATAAGTAGCTCAAGGTCACCCAGCTAATATGTCATAGGCATTAGATTTGAGACACAGCACTTCTGTGAGACTCAGTCTTCCTCAGTTTGGTTTTCTTGAGCCAACGTCTGTGTGGTGGCTTGAATAAGAATGGCCACCATAGACTCATGTATTTGGATGCTTAGTCAGCAGGGAGTGGCACTCCTTGAGTAGGATTAGGCCTTGTTGGAGTAGGTGTGGCTTCTTGGAGGAAGTGTGTCACTGGCGTTGGGCTTTGAGGTTTCAAAAGCCCAAGTCAGACCCAGTGTCTCTCCCTGCTGTCTGTGAATCTGGATGTAGAATTCTAAGCTACTGCTGCTTAATCTCTGAAGCTGTAAGCCAGCCCCAGTTAAATGTTCTCCTTTGTAAGAGTTGTCATGGTCATGGTGTCTCTTCACAGCAATAAACAGTGACTTAGTCTTATGCAACTCAGGATGGCCTCTTTTCTCAGCTTCTGGCATGCTTGGATGATAAGTGGACATCACCACATCCGACTTAGTTTCCTGGTTATTGTCTGCCTTACATGCTGTTACATACTTCCTGAGACAAACAATGTAAAGGAAGAAGAGTTTGTTCTGGCTCCTCATTTCAGAGGCTTCAGGCCATGAAATTCTAGAACTTTGAATTTATGCTGTAGACCTGCGGTGAGACGGAAGCATAGTGGCAGGAATGTGTGGTAGATGAAAGCTGTGTACATCAAGGCTGCCAGGAAGCAGAGAGAGTGAGAAAGAGGCTGGGATCCCTCCTGGGGTAGTCTCAGTGACCTACTTGCTCCCGGCAGGCCCCACCCTAAGAGGGTTCACCACTTCACAATAAGGCCATCAAAGTATGAATGTGTGAGGGGTTAACCTGTGGATGAGATCAGAGCCTCTGTGATCTAACCCCCTTCCAAAAGCGCTAGCTTTGAATGGTGTGCATTGGAAATCCCGTCCTCAACACAGAAGCCTTTGAGAGAGGCCCGCCCAGGTCCAGACCACAGCACTGCTTCCATACTTGGCCCACAGCGTTCATGCATTTGGATTTCTATGTTCACCAGCACATCTTAGCAGATTCTCAATTTTCCTTGTTTAATAGAATCATTCCAAAAGGTCATTAAAATTAAGAATCCTTGGAATCATGCCCCGAGGTTCTGGTTTGAAAGGCCTGGGGAAAAGTCTGGGAACTGTATTTCAAAGACGTACTGTGTGTGTGTGCATGTGAATTGTGCGCATGTGTGTGTTGGGGTGCTGCATAGAGAGCAGAGGTCAGCGCCAGGTGTCTTTACCTTACTTTGGGGACAGGTCTCTGACTGAGCCTGGAACTCCCTCAGTTGGCCAAACTAGCAGTTCATCAGGGCCTGTGGTTTCTGCCTCCCCAGCCATCGGGTTACGGGTTTGAGGAGCTGTGCCTGGCTGTTTATTTAGGTGCTGTGGCCCATACTCCATCTCTCATACTTGTGCAGTAAGCACATATTTACCAAGCGTCTCCCAGACCCCGATCTGTGCTTCTGAGTAGCTCTGGTTGAAGGCTTACAGGCTACATGGTAAAAACTGCTGTGGAAAATCAGCCAGATTCAGAGGCTCTGAAGGAACATTTTTGTTGTGTGTTTTAGAGAGCTGGCTGAGTGTGGGTTTCTTGTGTTTAGCTTTGCTGGATGGAGCCAGGGAGTAAACTGCCCTCTACCACTGCCTCAGCAACACGACTACAGTGGGTCTTCTGTTCCTTGGTGGTGGTTGACTGCATCACCAAACAGGAAGAGCGACAATTGCGGCTTGGCATGCCAGTTGTCAAGAGGATGTTTATATGGAGTCCAAAAGGCTGATGTGGGAACATTGCAATGCCAGGTTTTTTGTTTTGTTTTGTTTTGTTTTTTAATATACAACACTGTGTAAAGACAAGGCAGCCATTTGAAATGATAATGACTGTTCTGATTCTCAATTTTTGCTGTTTTTATTTATCTATACAATGTGCTAATTTTTAAACCTTTTTATCTACTGTGAGATAAATGTAGTAACTTTAGGTGAAAAAAAATAAGACTATCCCATACAAAGTCAGTGTTTGGTTTTGGTTTTTCGAGACAGGGTTTTCCAGTGTAACAGCCCTGGCTGTCCTGGACTTGCTTTGTAGACCAGGCTGGCCTTGAACTTCCAGAGATCCACCTGCCTGTGCCTCCCTCCCGAGTGCTAGAACTAAAGGCATGTGCCACTACTTGTGCAGCAGCATTCCTGGCTTCAAAGTCAGCGTTGTTGATAGCTGATGACTAACCCTGGTTCTTACTCTCTGAATCGCAGGTGCTGTCTGAGTGCCTTTATTTTGTAGGCAGTGCTTTCCCCACCTCTGTCAAGGGTTGAAAGAGTCAGCTAGTCAGGTGTTGTCTTGAAAATGTTTCAGAACTGTGTGCATATGTGTGACGCATGTGCAGGCCAGAGCATTGAGACAGAGCCTTTCTCTGAACCAGAAGCTCACTGCTTTGGCTAGGCTGCTTGGTCAGGGGGCTCTTGGTATCACGTGTCTCCACTCTTCTAATGCCAAGCTTACAGGTTTCTGTAGCCATGCCTGAGTTCTCATATGGGCGCTAGGCATTTGAATGCAGGTGTTCATGTTTTCAAAGCAAGTACTCTAACATACTAAGCCATCCCCCAGCCCCTATACGGAGCCTTTTAAGGGTAACAAAGTGTGTGCTAAAGTTTGGTTAAGTGTTCTATAGTTTGGGTTTCAAATACTTGCCAAAAGCTTGTATGGTAAGGGCTTGGTTCACACTATGGCACTTTTGAGAGATGGTGGACCTTGAAGGGAGGGGACCAAGAGGGAGGCTGAAGCTCATTAGAGGTGTGCTCTTGAATGGTATTTTTAGATTCCTGCTTTTTTTCTTTTTCTTGTCCAATCCTGGCCATGAAGTAGTTTCTTCTTGACCATTTTTTTCCTTGCCCCAAACCCAAACAGGACCAAACAACTAAAACCTCCAAAACTCCAAGCCAAAATAAACCTTTTCTTTTGTAGCTGATTATCTTGGATGTTTTGTCATGGTGACAAGAATCTGACTAACGCAGTTCCAAATGCTAAGTGAACCCTAGATGTCGAGCTGTCTTTTGTCAGCATATGCGGGATACATGCAATGTGTAGTGACCCCCTGTGCACCACCACAAAGCTCTGCCATGCCCTTTCTCAGGCAGGCAGCACCTACCACCCCCAGATTTAGCCACTGCTCGGATTTCTATTACCACGAACTGGCTTCTCTGTTCTTGGCCTGTTGTTCTTTTTTTTTAAAATTTAAGATTGATTTATTTATTTTAATTTTTATTTTTATTAATTATACTTTATTCTCTTTGTATCCCCCCATAAACCCCTCCCTCCTCCCCTCCCAATCCCACCTTCCCTCCCCCTTCTCCATGCATGCCCCTCCCCAAGACAACTGATAGGGGAGGTCTTCCTGTCCCTCCTTCTGATCCTAGTCTATCAGATCTCATCAGGAGTGGCTGCATGGTCATCTTCTGTGGCCCGGTAAGGCTGCTCCCCCCTCAGGGGGAGGTGATCAAAGAGCAGGCCAATCAGTTCATGTCAGAGACAGTCCCTGTTCCCATTACTATGAAACCCACTTGGACACTGAACTGCCATGGGCTACTCCTGTGCAGGGGTTCTAGGTTATCTCCATGCCTGGTCCTTGTTTGGAGTATGAGTCTCAGAAACAACCCCTGTGCTCAGATTTTTTAGTTCTGTTGCTCTCCTGGTGGAGCTCCTGTCCTCTCCAGATCTTACTATTTCCGACTTCTTTCATAAGATTCCATGCACTCTCTTGGCCTGTTCTTAATGCTCCCTTTAAAAATGTGATCTTGGGGGCTGGAGAGATGGCTCAGCAGTAAAGAGTACTTGCTTCTCTTACAGAGGACCCAGGTTTGGTTTCCGGCACCCACATAGTGGTTATAACTTTGTGTAGCTCCAGTTCCAGGGAATCTGATGGCCTCTTCTTACCTCTCTAGGCTCCTGCACATATGCGGTAAACAGACACACTCAGGCTCGCACACATATGCCCCCTTCTCTCTCTCCGTCTCCCTTCCTTTCTCTCCCTTCCTCCTCTCTGTGTGTCTGTGTCTCTTTCCCTCCTTCTCTCCCTCCCTCCCTCTCTTATTCTTCCTGTCTCCCTCTCTCTCCTTCGTGTGTGTGTGTGTGTGTGTGTGTGTTTGTGTGTGTGTCCCTCTCCCTCCCCCTCCCCAACTCTTCTGTTAGTGGACGTTTGGGTTGTTTGCACGGTTGACTTGTCAGCAGTGCTCTCTGAAGACTGACTCGCAGGTTCTCGTGCTGACAGGTATCTTTACTTCTCTGAGACACATGCCTAGGATTGGAGCTGCTGCAGCATTATGCAGACGAACTCTTTGAAGAGCTGCCAAGCTCTATTCCAAAATGGCAATAATGTATCACATTTAAAAAATTAAGTGTTTCATTTTCTTCTTTGGGCTTAACTAACTTATTTTTCTGATTTTTAAAAGTGAGTGCCTAGCTTATGTTTTCAATTTATCTTCTAAAATTGTCATGTTAGCTTGTGACTTTCTAAGTGTTAGAACTATAGTGTATAGACATTGATATGTGACATTTTTACACAATCATTCCGTTTTTGGTCTTTAAAAATTTTTAATGTGAAAACGTTTTTTTACAGTGTCTTTTTCGACCAATAGCTTAATTGCAATTGGGATTCTTAGCTTTTTTTTCTGATTAATGTAGTAGTTGCACACATTATTGGGGTACAATGTAAAGTTTTAATTCCTGTATAGAATGTACACTAATCAAATCAGGTCATTAGCGTTGTCCTCATTGCTCTGCAATCTCAGACTCAGCTCTTCCAAGTCTCCTCTCCCACCTCTTTCTTCACCTTGTGAAAAAGGGTCTGTGTAGCCCCTCATGGCCTGAAACTCCTGCCTTCTGTCTCTTTTTTTGGTTTTTCGAGATAGGGTTTCTCTGTGTAGCCTTGGCTGAACTGGACTCACTTTGGAGATCAGGGTGGCCTCAAACTCACAGAGATCTGCCTGTCTCTGCCTCCCTGAGTGCTGGGGTTACAGGCCGAGTCGTAGAGCATCAGGCACCTTCTTAGCTAATTACACTTTGGCAAAGCCTAGCTGGTTGTGCTGGTCTCTACCACCCGCTCTCTATTCTTCCCCTCCCCTCTTAGCCTGTAGTAATGACATCCTCTCTTCTGCTTGACGTCCATATAGCTTCCACCTATGAGACAGAACATACAGTATTTGTCTTATTTCATTTAACGTAATGTCCTTTTAGGCTTGTTTTTCTAATTTCTAAACAAATGGTTTTTCTAGTGACTGTTTTGTTGCTGAATTCATGTGGCTTTTCCATGAAAGTCCCAAGAAACAAAGCCCTGTGAGTAACTTAGGCAGGAATGAATATGCTTTGAGGAATGGGATATTTGCTGTGGTCTAGAAGAGAGGGTTCAGCCTGGCTTCCAGAGTTCCTAGAGGAACTCCCACCTCTGTGGTCATCCCTGGAATCTTTCAGTCCACACTCACCAATGGGTGACAGGTCCACAGGGCTGTTAGGAGACCACCATTGCTGCAGTGGGTTTACCAGTACTAGGAGTCTAGAGAGTAAACTCAAAGAAGGATAGGTAGATGCTGATCTCGGAACCCTCCGTTCCCAGCCTCTGCCCTCTAAGAAGCAGCCGGTCGACTCTGTTCTTGTGTGTGTGTGTGTGGCCTGTGTACTGACTGACTCGTCAGCAGAGTCCAGTCATCCACAGAAGCCCATCAGTTCTCTCCCATCAGTCCCTTGGGAGAGGGAGAGAGAGGAGGAGGAGGAAGAGGAGGAAGAATCTAATCTAGGCCCCAACACTCCATCCATAGTACATCCATCCATCAGCGCTTAAGAAGGTCTTAAAGGTGTATACGGTGTTTGTGTTGTACCTGTATATGTACAGATGCATGTACTTAACTTAGGCACAAATATTACTTTCTACCTTAGATCCCTAAAGCAAGGTTCTCATTGAGCTAGAGGCTTGCTGTTTTGCTAGGCTGACCAGCCAGTGAGCTGCTGGGATTATCCTGCCTCTGATGCCCGCTCTGGGCTACATACGAATGTGGTCATTCCTAGCTGTATATGTAGGTGTTGAGAATTCAGAACTGGGCCCTTGTGTTTACACAGCACACATGCTTGCACTGTGTGCTCTCTTCCACACTGAGCTTTCACTGAGCCCCCAGGACATTAAAAGGTACTTAGGTTTATTTCATGTTTTATGCATGAGTGTGCGTGCGTGTGCGTGTGCGTGTGTGTGTGTGTGATGCACCACATGTGTGTAGTGCCTTTGGAGGCCAGAGGATGTGTTGGTTCCTTTGGAACTAGAACTACAGATGCCATGTGAGTGTTTGCAACTGAACCTTGGTCCCCTGCGAAAACAGCTGCTCTTAGCCCCTCTGCCATCTCCCCAGTCTCCTAGAAGGTTTTCAGCAATTTAAATAAGTATCTCATGAAAGATTCAAAAGAAAGTATGTCCACAGGCACCGGGCGCAGTGAGTTTGTTGGGTCTGTCTCCATCAAGTGTAAGAAGCATCGTTGTTTTAGGTTCTGGTAAGAAGGAGAAGCCTATTTGGGAAGGTTCCATGTACACCTGTAATCCTAACACTTCAGAGGCTGATGAAGAGCACAAATTTGACATCAACCAGGAATCCCTTTACATGTTTCAATAAAAAGGGGAACATTAAACCAGACTTAGAGTTTTATTTATACTGACAATGCAAGAGTGACTTACACTTAAAACATTTTTAAAGATTTACTTTTCTGTGTGTGAATGTTTTGTACCACATGCACACCTCATGTCGCCCTTGGAGCCAGGAAAAATGGTATCAGATTGCCTTGAGCTGAGTGAGCTGGGGATGGTTGTGAGCCATCGTGTGTGCTGGGAATCGAACTTAGGTCCTCTGCAGGTCAGCCCGTGCTCCTCACTACTGAGCCATCTCTCTAGTCCCTAAACATTTATTTTTAAAATAACATTTACTACCAGGTGATAGAACACACCTGTAAACCTGTAATTCAAACATGTAGAAGGCTGAGATAGGAGGATTGCTGAGTTTGAGACAAGCCTGGGCTATACTGAGGCCTTGTCTCTCACACACACACACACACTGTTGTGCATATATATACTGTAAAAAGTAAAATGTTGGAGCTGGAAATGTAGATCATTGGTTGCATGCATGTCTAGCACACACAGGACTCTAGGCCTTTTTCTCTAGGGAAAAAAGGTGAAATATTTGCAGAATTCGCAGGTCAAGATATTTTTAAAATACCTTTAGAGCCCCATTCCTTTGCAAACAGCTTTCTAGTCAGTATAGTCGATACTTGTGTCTGAACAGCATTGCCACTGCTGAAGGATGAGCATGAGAAATGACACACCATTTCCTAATGGTGTTCTTTGTTTCTTCCAGGACCTTTTCCAAGTCTATACTTTTTTTCTTTCTCTCTGTGAGACTGTCTTTTGAAGGTGTCTCTGGGAGGTGTATCCCCATGAGCAGGCTTGTATCCCTTTTTCTTTCTTTTCAGAAGCATCCAGCAATAGCGATCATCTGTTTAGAATTCTAGCCTGTAATAAGCAAATCACAGAGAGGTAGGTCTTGGGGCATTAAAATGCTTTGTTTTTTTCTTTTTTCTTTTGTTTTGTTTTTAAAGGTGGCTCTGGTTGTGAAGTATGTCATGGTTTTAAGACTGGGCTTGTTGATCTAGGCTGGCCTTGGACTCATCTGCTCTCAGCCTACTTGTTACTTGGGCCTGTAGGTGAATCTACCATGCCCAGCTAGAGTGCCCATATTATTGTTAGGCAAATCTTCTCTACCACAGTATTATTTTTTTTCTTTGGGGGGGAGGGGTTCATTTTTAAATCTCCATTTGTCCAATTTTGATTGACATTTTGAATATTTTATTAGATACATATAATTCAGACTTAACTAACTTTGTGATTAGCTATGGCTTCTTCATCTTTAGCCCTTTTTCCCCCCTTAAAGTCTGTTTTGTCTGCATAACATTAGCTTTATTTTTAATTTTTGTTCAGTTTTTAACTCTGGGTTTTAAACTTAACCTTTTCCCTTTTATATTTATTGTACAAGTATCAGCTACACATTACTACATGTTACATTCTCTAGCGCAGTTGTTGTGAACTGGCGGTAGTGTGTTGTCTCATGCAGCCTTTTTGTCTCCTGATTTGATGGGTTCACTCACTTTGCTGCATTCAGCTGGAAAGTCATGTGGGGACTGAGCTCATGCACACAATGACACCCTGGTTTTTGGGGACTTAGCAAACACCAGGTGTGACGGTGACAATGACAGCCAGGGTGGGCAGGGGCCAGGCGATCTGCAGCTCTGTCTCTTGTGTAGTTTCTTCCCTTAAGGCTATGGGCCTCGGCTTCTCCGGAGCTTGGTGGTCTCAGGTTCCAAGATATTGGAGGTGGGAGGCTCTGTGGCCTGGACCCTGCACATTGTCACACCTGCCCTCTTCCTTTGGTCACAGGAAGTTTCTAAGATCGTCTGGAAGCACTGGGGAGATTCCCCTTCATGACAGGAGGAACTGTAGGTTACCGGGGACTTGTTTTCCTTCTCCGACAGTGGGAATATTTTATATTTCTAATGGTGGTATTGTCTCTCTTCTCGTCTTTGGGGAAGAACCTAGGGCCAGCACTGTAATGAGCCACCACCTTGGCCCACTTGTCCTTTTATGTTGATGGTTTGTCCTCATTCTGATCTTAGTCCACCCTCCCATCTTTGGAATTTGAAACTCAGTTTCTTTCCGGCCTAGCCTTGACATTTTCTTATAAAATCTTGTCAAGTCTACACTTTATGATTCAGAACTCTTAAGAGCTTGAGGGAAGCTTGTTTGCTTTGCTGTTCACTAGCTGCTGCCGCCGGTTCCTAGTTCTTTGTGTGTGGCTTTCCTTCAGAGTGGATCGAGGAGGTCTGCTCGTGCTCTCTGGCGTCCCTCACCACCTTTTCTCTCAATGGTCTTTTAGAGTTTCCTTTAGCAGTAGTGCACAGGTGGCAAATTGTTCAGGTTTTGATAGTCTGTACTTGTTGTTTTACCTAATTTAAAGAAGACCAGGAAGTCCTGACACAATAAAGAGGAGCAGTAGATGAGGAAAGCTACAAGGGTACCCAGTATCGGGAGCTGACTTAGCCCCTGCATTCACTAGCAATTTGCATGTGACCTTGAGGCTCTCAGTTCCTGGCCCTGTGGCTCAGCCCAGCACCCTGGCCAGCTGGAGCACTCCCTACCATCCCTTCCTGTTGTTATCATGTGACTGGCCAAGTGACCCACTTGGATGTGAGAGTGTTGACGGGCTTTATCACCTGCTAGAGGTCAAGTGGCTCTTGGTGGTGATGAGATCCAAAGGTCAGTGCTTGCTCCTGTTGGCCCTCAGCTGCCCTTTTGTTCCTTCTGTCAAATCTCCCTGGTTGTCCTTCAGAACCCATGCTTAGTAATGTTTGAATCATCAGTATTTGGAGTGTAGGAAAGCTATTGTTTCTGTGTACAGAGTTGCCATTGAGTGGATCAGCAGGAGGAAGGCTAGCCTTGTTGTATTAATGTTGATTACTTGCAATGAAAGCAAACTCAAAAGTCACAGGCACTGTTTTCAGTCTGCAGCTGAGAGCTGAAAGCGTGTAATCAAGTTGAGTAATCAAGTGATCCAGTTTCTGTTCATTAGATAATTTGTTTTATTTGACTTCTAGCCTTAAAATATAATGTTCCTGATCCCAGTTTATAACTCTGGGGCCTTATCTTTTCTCAGGAGAGTTGTAGAACAGAATGGGAACTTTATGGAAAATGTGTGTGTGACAGACACAGAGAGAATGTTTGTGTGGGACTGAGAAAGTGAGTTATAAGGGTAGCCTTAAGAAGAGCAACAGTCTAGAACTGCGGAAACCACAGCTTCTTGGTATCTATTATTTGTCTGTTATTAATATAATTTCATCACTAGAAAGTTCTTTTCATCTTTGAGATACTGCTTATTTTTTAATGTCAGTATACATTTTAAATACCAATGCTTTCTAAACTATGTACAAAATCCCTTTTTTCATTAATTCTGAGATGTAAATATTTCTATATTTTAATATCTGTGAAGAGACAGTGTATAATGGATGGACTCTTGAATTTTACTGAATGTGGTAAATAAAGCAGCAGTTCTACTTTCTTGAATCAATATTGTCACTGCAAAATTTGTTAGTTGCTTGTGTTTGTGAGGTGGGCTGCATTTATGTGTGGCAGCATGTGTGGAGGACAGTGGAGGCTGTTCAGCATCTTGCTGTACCATTCTCTGTCTTATTCACTCGAGACAGGGCCTAGAGCCGTGCTGGTGGCTTGTACACCCTAGTAATCCTCCTGCCTCTGTCCTCCACAGTGCTGGTGTTGCAGCCATACCAGCTTCTTAAGTGGGAGTTAAGGGTTTGCACTTAGATCTGCACACTTGAGAAGGAAGTGCTCTTACCCACTAGGCTGTCTTCCCAGTCACTGTGCTCTCCTCTGTTTTCAGAGACAGTGGGGGTTAGTTGTGTAATGTGTGGGCATTTGGCCTGTATGCATAGCTGTCCACCATGTGCTTGCTTGGGGCCTGCAGAGACCGGAAGAGGGTGTCAGAGTCCTTGGAGTTAAAAATGGTTGTGAGCTCAAAGCAGATGCTAAGCCTGATGGCCAACTGTTGGGCAGAGTGAATGGAATTTTATGTAAGAAGTGGGAAATAGTAAGAGCTGGAGAGGACAAGGTCTCCACAAGGAGAGCAACAGAAGAAGAAAATTTGAACACAGGGAACTTCCCAGAGACTCATACTCCAACCAAGGACTATTCATGGAGATAACCTAGAACTCCTGCACAGATGTAGCCCATGGCAGCTCAGTGTCCAAGTGGGTTCCGTAGTAATGGGAAGAGGGACTGCCACTGACATAATCTGATTGGCCTACTCTTTGACCACCTCCCCCTGGGGGGAAGCAGCCTTACCAGGCCACAGTAGAGGACAATTCAGCCACTTTTGATGAGAACTGATAGACTAAGGTCAGAAAGGAAAGGAGAACCTCCCCTATCAGTGGACTTGGGGAGTGGCATGCATACAGAAAGGGGAGGGAGGGTGGGATCAGGAGGGGAGGAGGGAGGGGTTTATGGGGGGATACAAAATGAATAAAGTGTAATTAATAATAAAAAAAAATGGTTGTGAGCTGCCAAGTGGGGCCTGAGAATTGAAGCGAGGTTCTCTGCCAGTGCTCTTCACCTCTGAGCCATCTCTCCGGCCCTGTAATAACTTATCCTAGTCTACCACCAAATATGTTATACCATTTCTCATACCGGAAAAGGGTATTTTTCTGCTGTTTTTGATGTCATTGTTTTGTTTTTGAGGCAGTCTCTCTCTGTGGCTCTAGCTGGCCCTCAGCTTAGGCGGATTCTCTTGGCGTGGCCTTCTGAATGCCGTTTACAGGTGTGCCCCCAGTATGTGCTGTTGCCTCCCCCCTGTCTCCTACTCTGCCGCCTCTCCGTATCCACTAAAGCAGTACTCTTTTTGCTTTTTGTATTTTTTCAGGGGCCTTGTGTCAGGACTGGACAGCCTTTGCTCGCACTTGACACTCTTTTGTATAGATAGAGGTCATTTGGTACTCCTCACCTGCCTGCCTGCAGATCTGCTAATGATTATTTTAAAGTTTTATTGTCTGAAAAGTAGCCCATTTCACCTTTTTATCCTGAAAGATATTTTGCAAGCTTTGGAATTTTGTCCACTTTCCCCTTCAATTTGGACAAAACTATAAGTCCAATTTTAGTTCCGTATCATGGCTGGCAGCAGACTTTACCAACCCTAAGGTGCTTTGATTTGCAAATCTTAGTTTGAAGGAGGCAAGTACCTGAGAAAGGCAAGGGCTGGTCCAGGTCATGAATTTTTTCTGAAGCTTCTCTGAAGCTGTGCTAGCAGCAGAATGCAGGATTTCCTGCTTTCCTTCCTTACTTTTTTCCATTGTTTGCTATCCAGAATTTGGGCCAAGATATTGAAAGTATACCTGCTGTCTTACAACCAACGTGCACTCACACTGCCAGTGCTTGTTGCTCTCAGAAATCCGGACTGTAAACCTCCTCATAATGCAAACAAAGAGCTCAGGCCTGCCTCCATGTGGTCAGAATTCTGTGAGAGAGCCAGCCAGCTTCAGGGATTTCATTGCAGACCAGTGATTGTAGTTAACTAGCTCTTGTTATTATTTTCTTTACAAGCACAGATATTTTAATGATTCATGTATGGTAAATAATAGTGACGTTTAAATCCATGAGAGAAAAATAAAAATTGCAAGCATTTCTATAGAAAATACAGCATCAAGTGTTAAAAGCTTAACATAAACCAGCTGCCTAAAAAAAATCAGCATTTAGAACACTCAGAAATAGTAATATTAGTAGGGAAAGGAGAAGAATTGAGAGCGGGCCTGCGGCAAGACAATGGAACATGAACAGGAACTTTCAAAGACACTTTTAGAAACAAGAATTCACATTAAGGAAAAGACACAAACCTGACCAAGAATGAGACCCTGAACAGAGAAAGCAACTCAGAGTTGGAATAAAACAAAACAAAACAAACAAATGAAACTATAGCCCAAACCCCAGGGTCATAAATGGCTTAATCCAGACGTTACCACCTCCTCCCCCCATTCAGAATGAACCGTGAGTCAACCCAGGTCAGCTGTACTCTCAGAACCAGTCACCCTAGAAAGCCAGCGTCGGGAAAACATTATTTTGTTCTCAGAGCTTACCTATTGACGTGAAAAAGTTGTATGCCGAAGGGTTTGTGTGAGGTGTACTTGGGATGAGCAGCAGAACCTCAGGCTTGCTAAGATTTTGAAATGAGGGTTTGCAGCCTCCTGGTGTTGAGAGCTGGGGTAGTTCTGTCCTGACAGCGAAACCTGACGGTTCTCTCAGCCCGCCCTTCTCCAAGCCACAGTGCCAGAACCACTTTGATTTCTGGGCAGATTCATGCAAGAGGCCTCTTCTTTGAAGCCATTTTAAAAGTGTAGCCCCTGTCCACACACAGTGAGAACAGAGTACAGGTAGTGGACATGCTCGGGTGGTGACCCTCCCTACTTCTCTGCCTCCACTGCTTTGGCATCATGAGGAAGTGTTTCTCACTTGCACCTCTGTGTTTACTGCTGTGGCCTTTGTGTAGGATATATGGTGAAAATCTCAACTGCCTATCCACCAACCTAAAAACTTTGTAAAGAAATTAAAACGGGGTGAGTTCAAGGCCAGTCTGGCTAACTTAGCAAGACTGTCTCAAAGTAAAGGGTTGGGAATATAGCTCAGTTGCCTGGCCTGTGCAAGGCTCTCCAACTCCCAGTCCTCTCCCACCAAAAAGGATCAAAACTGAGCTTGAATATAGTTCTGTGGTAGGTAACTGCCTAGCATGCGCAGGACCCTGACTGTCATAACCTGCATCGCAAATAAAAGGGAGGAAAGGAGAGAAAAGAGAGGAGATTAAACTCACAGATACTTAGTTTAGTAATTCCCAGAAAGATTTTCCAGAAATGGATTGTTTCTAATCTAATGAACTGATGTTGGACAATTTTCTAAACTGCTGAGACCTCAGAAATGGTGACACTAAAATATGTTACAGAAAAGACAGGGATGCCAAATGCACAATATACAGATAGCAAATGTGCATAGTAAGTGTGTGCACACGAGCCCAACAGTTGTCTGAGCCATGTCTCCACACTGTGAGCAACAGCGAAGAGACTCCTGGGAAGGTCTGTGTGAAAGCTCTGCTTCAGTAAGCTGGAAGTCCTGAACTTGCCTCCCGGTCCTACTGCTAAGAGATGTGGGGGTAACGTTCTGAGCCACGCCAGATCTCCTCAAGCCAACAGTGCCCACAGAAAATGACTGCTGCTCCCCTCTTCATGGCCTTCAGGCTGGCTTCAAGTAGATGTCACTTGAAGGAGGAACAGTGGTGTGTCAGGTGACTACCAGGCACACCCCTTCCTGTGCTGAAAATTCGGCTCACAGACAGAAGACACAACCCCAGCCACAGTGAAGCTGTCACCTAGTTTTACGGCCAGAAAGCGAAAGCACCCTTCTGTTAATAGCTCTGGCAAAGTGGAAATGCCCAAATGGTACAGACCATGTTGGATAGACACCATTGCCCCTTTTTCTTACTTGATGTTGGAAGAAATATTTTTCATTATGACACCTTTGCGTCTCCTAAGCCAAGAGACTCACAGTGACAGGCACAGAATGTCAGGATGTGAGTCCAAGCCCTGTATCAGCTTCCCTGGACAAAGACAGCTAAGCTTGTGAACTGGCCTGTGTCAGCAGATCTCACGGCCACAGAGATGGATGTTGGCTGTGCTTACCAAACAGTTGTGCGCGTTCATGGTGCATTGCTGGCACCCGACAACATGACAGCACAGAAAGATGTAGGAGCGACAGAAGCAGTGCAGAGATTGGTCCAGGAATATTCAGTCATGTTCTTTTATCCTGTGTATTAACGAGTACACTGGGTTACACGACCCAGACCTGTTAGTCTTTTGATGTGCTGAAGAGTGTCTACTGTTTTCCTATGCCTGCTTCTGCCAAATACCCGAAAAGATGATACAAGAAGAGATGCTACTAGCCATCTCAGGTCAAAAGGGTTGTGTGTGGGGGGGGGGGGATATGAGAAATTTAAATTTTTTTTCCTTTCCTCCTTCTCTTCTTCCCTGACCCTGTACCCGGGAGACAAGAGTCTCAGACTAGCCCTAGCTAGCATGGAACTCATGAAAACCAGGCCGATCATGCTGGGATTAAAGGCATGCCCTGCCACACCCAGCCTAAAAATTTCAAACTTCAAATGTAGAACTGATAACCAATCAAATAAGTTTAGTTATTTTTAGCTTGTTCATTTTTTTTCTGAAGTCTTTCAGAGTAAAATTTGAATGTAATAGCTTTTTACCACATTGGCCTCTTTAGAATGAAGTCATCCTGGAGTTTCCATTCATCTTTGTTGAGCATGAATCTCTAGAAAATAAGGATATTTCCTATAATAACTTCAACACCATTATTCTACCTGAAAACTTATTTTTTTAAAATGTGTGTGTGTATGCGTGTGCGTGCATGCGTCTGCACATACATGTACCTCGTGGAGCACATATGGGAGTCAGGTCTCTCCTATCACCATGTGGGTCCTGGGGCAGGTTGGGTTTGGCAGGAACCTTACTGGCTGGGCCACGTGCCAGCTCTTCTCTTAGACAAGCGGCTTATGGTTGGTAACATGGATGAACAGTGCTGTATTGTTAGGTCCTCGCTGCCTTTAAAGGGTCTGACGGGCATGGTAGGAAAGAAGAGCCAGGCAGTCCGTGGAAAGGTTCCGATGGAGGTGCATCAGCCTCTTTAGAATGAAGTCATCCTGGAGTTTCCATTCATCTTTGCTCACTCTTAGTAGCCCTCTGGTCCTCGGGTGGGAGGAGGAAGGCTGTTGGTGGACTCTCTTAGACAACCCGTCTGCAGGAGGTTGAAGTCTCCAGCTTTCTCCTTCAGACTCATGTGTCAGTCAGCAGAAGAGGCTTCCTTAGGGGTTGATCAGGAGGCTGATCTGTGTAGTTGACTACATTGGGCTAATTCCACTCTGGAGGCTGGCTAAATTGACCTGCTCTCTGTGGATGCTTGTGCTAAGAGACTAAAAGTGCATGCTGGTTTAGGCTTCATCTTTCTGGGTATTGGGCGTTGCTGATGTTCTGCAGTGTAAATTCTTGGCCCTTGTATGTCTTCTCTTTGAATATTGGGGGGGGGGGGGTGGCATGTCTCCTATTTTTGCTAATCGGTATAAACTGAGACCTGAGACAGGCTGGGCCAGTGAGAATTGGGAAGAGGATCTGGGAAGAAGCTTGAGGAGCCCTGCGGTGAGAAAGCATGTGGCCTTAGCGCCCGGGTACTGTCTAGCAGGGCAGAAGTCAGTTTCATGACGAAGCTGCCACTTTGCAAGGTGGAAAGGAAGTCGCTGGGTCCAGGGACCTTGTGGAGCTCTTGCCCACTGCATGCTGCACAGCTTGTAAACATGACTTTGCCATGGCTGGCACCTGCGGAGAATCTTGGACTGTGCTGTTCTTGTTTACCAGATATATGGTATTGCAGACCATTATTTCTTTTTAAAAAGAGTCTTTCTTTCCTTCTTTCTTTCTTTCTTTCTTTCTTTCTTTCTTTCTTTCTTTCTTTCTTTCTTTCTTGGTGTGTATATGTATGTGTGTGTGAGTCTGAGTGAATCTGTCTGTTCATTCAGTGATTTCAGAAGAGACATCTGAACCCCTGGATTCAGAGTCACAAATGCTTGTGAAATGCATGATGTGGGTGCTGGGATCAAACTCGGAGCCTCTGATAGAGCAGCAAGTGCTTTCAACTGCTAAGCCATCTTTCCAGCCCCATTATGTCTTCATTATCTCTTCTGCAGTCTCTCTTGGCCTCCATTAAAAAGTAGAAATACTATACTGGCTGTCTCTGTGGTGTTTTGAAGGGCTCAGTTGTTTTATAGCCCTGTCTTATCTGGAGAGCAATAGCTCTTTCCTTGGTAGTATCTTGGCATAGAAGATTGTATAAGAACATTGCTAAGACGTCATTCAGTTTCAGTGTAGACTAGCTGGTGGAGGAGGAAAGAAATTAACAATATGACAGTCTCTGCTTTCCACCCTTCTCCATGTTCTTCCTTCCCTCCATAGAAGTCATGCTTATTATGAATTCTGTATTTATTATTCTAATTATTTTATGACAGGTATTGATATGCCTGTGGTGGTTACATTTTTCTTTTTTAATGATTTATTTATTTATGTGAATTGGTGTTTTTCCTGATTGTATGTGTGTGAGAGGGTATTGGATGCTCTGGAGCTGGAGCTACAATTGTGAGCTGCCATGTGGGTGCTGGGACCTGGGTCTGGGTCCTCTGGAGAAAACAGCTGGTGCTCTTAACCTCAGAGCCATCTCTTCAGCCAGGGTGTTAGTTTTAGTTGTCAGCTTGACATAATATAGAAGGACCTGGAAAAGAAGTCTCTGGTGAGGAGTTCTCTAGATTAGATCCATCTGTGGTCATGGCCGTGAGGGAGTTTCTTTATTGGGTTGAGGCGGGAGCCACCCGCTCTGAAGGTGGGCGGCACCATTTTGTGCTGGGCTGGTCCTGGCGAGTGAGAGAGCAAGTCTGTGGACTAGCACAGTCCTACATGTTGATTGCTCTCTGCTCTTGACTGTGTCCAAACACTCATGGCATCCCACAATGGGTTGGAATTGTAAGCCAACTACACCCTTTTTCCCTTAATATGCTTCTAGTTTTTGATTTATTCAAGACAGGGTTCCTCTGTCGTCTTGACTGTCCTGGACTCACTCTTGTAGACAAGGCTGTCCTTGAACTCACAGAGATCCACCTGCCTCTGCCTCACTGAGTGCTGGGATTACAGGCATGTGCCACGGCTCTCGCCCCTTATATGCTTTTGTCAGGGTGTTTTATCAGGCAAAGGGGAACAAAACTAAGACTTACATAATATCTAAGCAATATACTACTTAATGTTTTGTTTTTGAAGTTCCTAAGAGAATGTGTCTACTGTTTACACTGGTGTCCCGAAATCACCTGATTGTTGCTTCTCTGTGAGAGTCCAGCACATTTACCCATCCTACTGTGGATAGGCATTTAACATCTTTGCACTCTATGAGGAGATACGCTTCTCCAGCGTTATTGAACTTCCTGTTGCCCTGCTGGAGCGTTCTCTACTGTGTATACTTAAAGGAGCGCAGCTGGGCATAACATACACAGCCTTGGTGCTGTCTGACGCAGCTGCCTGAGTGCTTCCCAAAGCCTGCTCACCTGTGCTCCTCACGTCCTGCTCCCACTCCCATGGTAGCCAGTCTAGTGAGATCGGCATGCATTTTTTATATTGTCAGTTAGAGATGTGAAAGAAAGTCCCTAGTTCTACCAGGCTGTCGTGGAGCTTGAGTGTGGGAGGCCGGCTCCGAGCTGCCTTCCCACTGCCCTTCGCACTTCTCCCCAGAGCATGACCACTTTGATCTTAGCTTTGTGTGCTGGCTTCAGTGCATGTGGTTTGTGGTACAGACACAGCGCTTCAGGAGTGCAAGGCTAAGAAGCAGTGGAGAGCTACGTGCTGCGGGATGGCCTTGGCCACTGTTCCCTGCTGGGCACCAGGGGCTGTGCTGGCTGCCTTCCAGGTCTGCGTGTGTAGCTGCAGCCTGGGAGAGGGTGCAGAGAAGCACCAGCCATACTAACCTCTCATCAGGACTCTGTGGCTGGGGAAGGTCTGTGATAAGCCTCGGGGGCAGGCTCTGGTGGGGTAAGATGTGCACACATGTGGTTTGTGACCTTTAGCTTCTGTTTTCCTCCGGAGAAGCCTCTGTAGGGTGGGTTGGAGGAGGGTCAGGGGCCTCCCCACTCGACTTCCCACCTCCAGTCTTCAGCCTTACCAGCCCCTGAGGTTGTTGACCTTTCTTTCTTCTCTCTCCTCCTTAGTGCCTGAAGACCTGTCATTAGAAGAGCGAGAAGAACTTTTGGACATTCGCCGAAGGAAAAAGGAACTTATTGATGACATTGAGGTAAACAAGAGCAGAGCATCTCAGGGTTTGGACGTGTAGAATACTGAATGGGGTAGCTGCAAGAAATGTGGGGATGAGTCTTCAGGATGTGTGGGTGAGGACCACAGAGACAGAGAGATGGCTTCTCCAGGCTGCTGAGGCAGACCGTCCATCTGAAACAGCACAAGCTCAGGAGTAGAGACCTCGGTGGGACTAGCACTCTCAGTAATTCTGTGGCCACAGAGTTACAAGTGTTGATGTAAAGAGTGGCCACAGCCTGATACACACGGCCCTTCTCCGTGTATATTATCCCAAGCATGTAGAGATGCCTGCCACACTTTTGGCAGTTTGTATTCTTTGAATGAACAGACATATATTGGATTCCAACTGCATACCAAGTACCTACTTGGTGGCAAGAGCAGCATGACAAATTTAAACAAAGACAAATAAAACAGACAGATGAACGCTGCCTTCCCACATCTGTGTACTTGGAGACCACAGGAGAGTAAATGAATGAAGCCACAGTTTCAGAGAGCGGGGGTATCTGTGATGTTTCAGTCACCATTCAGAGGCCTCCCTGGTCCCTTGGTGTGGACCTTCCTCAGGAAAGTCAGTGCTGTGGCTCTGGGAGGTGCTTCCTTGTCATTGTCGATGCCAAAGTAAATGTCCCCTCACAGGCCTTGTCCTAGACAATGACTCCTTTCTAGGAACTTGTTGAGTGAACTTGTTGGCACACACATAATAGGGTTCTGAATAAAATGTCTTTGTGTTTGAGGAGTAATTGGTGGCGGTTTGGCTGTAAGGTTAGCCTGCATTCTTAGAAACTTGTGCAAACCAGGGCAGGCTTTTATCTAAAGAATAAGAATGGATAGTAAGTGTGGACAGGAGCACAGATCACACTACTCCCTAGTACGGACTCTGCCGTGCACTCGGCCTACTTCATCCTGTTCCGAGGATGCTGACTGAGGCTCAGAGAGGCTGGCAAGCTACTGAGGGGAAGCCAGCTAGTGGGGATTCGACCATTTCTGTGCCCTCTGTTTCTATATCTCTGAGTTGGACTTTGTCCTTGAGGCTTCAGATCTCTCACTTTAAAGAATCATAGCAAATTATCACTTTAAACGTTTATAGTATTTTAAATTCTGTGTCTCTGTGTGTGCAGGTGCCCATAGAGGCAGGGGAGTGGGAGCCCCCGGAGCTGGACTAAGGCAGTTGGGAGCCACCTGTTTTTTTTTTTGTTGTTGTTTGTTTGTTTGTTTTTTATAGCTTAGGTTGTCTGTAGAGAATAGCACATGCTCTTAGCTTCTGAGCCATTTCTCTAGCCCCGTGAGGTTTCTTCTCTTAAGAAGGGAAGTCATGAGACTGATTGGCAAACCTGAGGTCTACCTTAGACATACCTGGGTTTCCCCTTCCCCTCAGAATGCAGGCTACCCATGTTATATGTCAAGACTACAGTGAGGCGAGCTAAGGACCCACTGCTTGCCTTTACTTGCCTTTATATGTTTTACTTTCTTCTTGATTTTTCACACAAGTACTTAAGACCCCTGCGATGTGTCTGACAGGAGGTGAACATGGCGTGTGTGTGTGCGTGTGCATGTGCGTGCACATGTGCATGTGTGTGCGTGTGCATGTGTGTGCGTGTGCATGTGTGCACATGTGCATGTGTGTGCGTGTGCATGTGTGTGCGTGTGCATGTGTGTGCGTGTGCATGTGTGTGCGTGTGCATGTGTGTGCGTGTGCATGTGCGTGCACATGTGCATGTGTGTGCGTTTTCTGTGCTGTGCTGCCTCTGACTTTGAGTGTACCTTATTGATACAGGTGTTGGGTTTTGGCCTTATGATGCTCATCCGAGAGAATGGAAGACCAGGGTGTCTCCAAGCCTATGCGTACAGGACAGTTAAGATAGATGACCTAGTTCCTTCTTTTCTGACAGAGGCTGAAATATGAAATTGCAGAAGTGATGACAGAGATTGATAACCTGACCTCAGTGGAGGAGAGGTAAAGCGTTCATGACTCACCCTCTTTATTCCTGCCACCTTCCTCTAACTGGGCTCACCAAACTTCAAGGCCTGGGCTGGGAGTGGGGGCCCTTTGGAATCGCCCATTCCTCCTTCTGCCTCCTGTGTCCTTAACAACTTTGTAGGTCTGGGAATAACATGGGGATGCTGTAACCTTTCTCTATCACAAGGAACAGCACTTTTAAGTTCTTTCAGAAAGGCGCTGCTCTTCACCATTAGCCTTTCTGGAAGAATTGTGTGAAAAGCTGCTGCGACAGCAGCCTCGTCTGTGGATGGTGGTGGGCTCTGCTGGACACCACTGTTTAGTGTCTCAGGTTGACCTGAGCTGGAGAAGGCACAGGAGGCTGTGACTCTGCTGCACTCCATGAAGTAATCACTAACGATCTTTAAAATTGTTTAAAACCAATAGCAAAACTACTCAGAGGAACAAGCAAATAGCCATGGGAAGAAAGAAATTCAACATGGACCCCAAAAAGGTGAGAGAATAGTTCTGGCCTTCCAACATGCAAATGACTGACTGGTTTTAGTGAGTGACTCTCTTTGGACCAAGGTGAAAATATTACCTCATGAAAATATGGAGTTGTTGTTTCATTGTGTGACAAGCGGGATGAAGCAGGTTATTGGGATGAAGTGTGAACGGGGTCTAACGGCCGTTCTCACAGTGTGAGGCTCTGAGTACAGGTGTAATCAGTGGGAGCCCCTGGGCTCACTGTAGGGAGCCCCAGGTTCAGGGACCCCAGCTGGCCCTGTGGTGTCTGCCCATGACATCCAAGGGAAGCAGGGCTTAGTCATGCTGTGGCGAATTGCTTCATAGGCTTCACTTTGTGTTCCTTTTTACCTGAAAAGTATTTTTATGTATTTTACGCTAATTACTGATTCTATTTAACTATTTGTAATTAAGTTGCTCAACAAAAGTAAGAGCTCATTTAGTCTGCATATGGCTTTTTACTGGGGGAAAAATTAGCAAAATCATTTGGTATTGTAGAATTGCATTAGTCAGCTCGAGCTGTTGTAAAAATAACACGAACTGAAAACCAGGCCAGGAGGTGCACGCTGTCACCCCAGCACTGGGAGGTGGAAACAGGAGGGCAAGAGGATCAGAAGCTCAACATTGTCTTGACCTACAAAGCCAGCTAGAGGCCAGCCTGGGTTGCATAGAAGGAAAGAACCCAGACTGGAAGGCTGAGGCCACAGACACTTGTCACAGCTCCAGGCCTACAGGTCTGAGCTCATGCTTGCTCACGAGGCTGTGTTCTGGTGAGGCTCTTTTCTCAGCGCAGATAGCAGCTTCTTTCTGAACCTGGGTGTGGAGCAAGCTGAGGTTAGTTTCTCTTTTCATGAGGCTACACAAGCCGGCCCTAGGGCTTTGCCCAGATGAGCTTATGTCACCGTGGTTATCCTCACAGGCTCTACCAGACTGTTGCAGATTTGGGCCTCAGCGTGTGAGTTCTGAGAGAACACATTTAGCCCATAGACACACCAGCACTCTCCCTTTCAGCTCAGAGTCCTGTTCAGTCCAGTGTCTTAGTGCACCAAATCATCAGCGTGATTAGTGTCAGGCTAGCAGGGACTGTCCGTCTCTGAGTGAGGACACTTGAAGCAAGGGGCTTCGGTTTTGTTCAGTGGGCTGGAGTCTAGAAGTAGCACTGGGGTTTATAAATAAGTCAGGAAAGGATTGATTAGATCAAGGAAGTCTGGAGCTGTATTACCAGAGACTGCTGTGTCAGGCACAGCAGCGAAACAGTATCTTCTAAGGTTTAAGCAGGGAAATGATTTAAAACTGAGAACTCTGTCCAGACTGTCCCTAGTGAAAAAAAAAAAGTGACATTTTTAGATATGTGGGGACTCAAAAAGTTAGTCACTAAGACCTCATCTGGTTATTCATTGAGAAGCTGAGTAAATATACCTAAAACCAAGAAACACACCCATAGGGCTCAGAAGGTAAACAGAGCCAGGTGTGGTGGAGAGGAGGGGCCAACAAACCTAAGTCTAAAAGAAGAAGATTATGTGAAAAAAAGTTTTATCTTGGTCTATTTTATAAGAAAGGAGGAAAAGGAGAGCAATAAGGACAGCTGAGGTATTGCTAGACACATACAAGTTAACATGTCGAGTCTGGGTCGCCATTAAAACCAGGGATGAAATAAGGTTTATAAAGTAGTGGGAAAGGTAGAATTAGGAAAGCCCTGTATGACAGCTGAGGTGCCCTGGGCTGCACAATGGGGCCTTTTCACAAATCCTCCTTCAGAAAGACCCTCCCCAAAGCCCACCGGATAAGAGATGCGAGGAGCAAGTTCTAACAGGTAATTTCTTACCATAAACATGGAGAAGATGGTTCAGCGGGTAGGAACACTGGCAGACTGGAGGCCCAGCAGCCAGGCGACCACCCACAGCCACCATGGCTCCAGTTCCAGAGACTGTGAAGCCCTTTCCTGGCCTCTGCAAGCACTGCATGCACGTGGTGCACAGACGTGCATGGCGGCAAGGCCTATGCTCATAAAAACAAACTCCGGCTGTCTCTCGGTTAAGGTGCCCTTCGAGGAAGACTGGAATGAAGGGACAAGAGAAGGCACTGGGTGAAAGGGCTGGATTTCTATTCTGGGTGTGGTGACACAGGCGTTCATCCCAGCATTTACCACACACATGACTTAAGACATAGAACTATATCTTCCCACAGAAGACAAGGAGTCCAAGCTGAAGGTACGGGCAGAGTACCCTTCACACTTGGACGCAGAGTCTGTCCGGGCCTCTCTCCTAGCTCAGGTGATTGACAACAGGCGCTCTTAGCTGTGACCATACCCTCTGGTGTCTTGTGCCTTCTCTGCTGTGCCCCTTGCCCTCTCGCTGTGTAGTCCAGGCTGCTCTAGAACTTGAGACAGTCCTGCCCCTGAAGTGCTGAAGCTGCAGGTGTGTACTACCACACCTGGTTTAGCTGCTCTTGAGGGCACACGTCACTGAGCTCAAAGCTGGCCTGCTCCCGTTGACCCTGCTTGCCGTGCCTCACACCTTGATGCAGCCCTTTCTTACTTGAAACTACTTGCATGGTTCCTGGCTTTTGACTCTACATCTGCTTATGATCCATATTAGACTCTCATCACTCTGACAAATCACTTACGGAGTTGAAAGGAAGAAAGATTAGTTTGGGCCATGGTCTTAGAGTTTTCAGTTATGGCCATCTGGACGCGTCACTTGGGGTCTGAGAACATTATATGGTAGAGGGTGTGGCAGAGGCTGTTTGCTCATGTAGACAGGAAGCAGAAAAAAGCAGCAGGAAAGGCCGGATAGACCCTTCAACGACAGGCTCCATCAGCCCACTTCCTCTAACCAGACCCTGTCTTCCACTGCTGTGTTCAACCTATCGTAAAGAATCTAACATCAGTGAGGCCAGAATACTCAAAATCTAAGCTAGTTCAATCTAATCATGTCTGGAAACACACAGACACACCAAGAGGTGTCCTTCCCTGATGGAGGTGGCTCCCAGTCCGTTCAGGTTGACCACATTAGCTGTCATAGGTTCTCTGGCCTGATCACAGCAGTGGCCCTTTGTTCCCATGGTCAGGGCATTGTTTGTATCTCTTGCAGAGAGAACTCTTCTTTGCTGGGACCCCACGTGTTCCTCCTGTGACTCATAAGGAAGAAATGACCTTGTTCTGACCATTTTTAAAGATGTATTTATTGTATATATAGTGTTCTGTCTGCATTTACACCCACAATCCAGAAGAAGACGCCAGATCTCATTATAGATGGTTGTGAGCCACCACGTGGTTGCTGGGAATTGAACTCAAGACCTCTGGAAGAGCAGCCAGTGCTCTTAACCTCTGAGCCATTTCTCCAGTCCCCCCATTTGACTTTCTTACTTCTTCCAGAACAGTTGTGTTGGTTACTTTTCTCACCACCGTGACAAAAATGCCTGATCAAATCGGCCTGAGGAAGGAAAAATGTGTACAGGCTCACAAGTCAAGAGGTGCAGTCCATGGTGGTGGCAAAGCTTGAGGTGCTGCTCCCACCACATTTACAGCCATACAGCGTACAGGGACGCTGGGACTCAGCTTGCCCTCTCCTTTTGACTCAGTGCAGGCAGGCAGCCAGGGCAGGGGTGCCACCAGCACTGAGCTGGGACTTCCCACATCAGTTAAAACTCTTGTGACACTCCCTCTCAGGCAAGCTCTCCTCCTAGGGTTTCTGAGTGCTTTCAAGTTGGCAGTCGAGATCAGCCGTTTCCTAGGTCTTTGGGGGAGAGGGCCAAGGTCCAGGGCATGTCCTGACCATCTAGTGTGTTCCACACTCTCACTGTGACCTTCCACAGGCCTGAGGTCCCAGGGTCTGGCACTCAGCTTTGAGACCACAGACCCTGAAGCTCCAGGACAGTAGAAGGGGAGAAAAGGCCAGGTGGCAAAGATGCAAGACCTCTTAAGGGCACTGGGACTGTGTGCTAGGGGTCATTGAGCTCTTAAGGGGGAATGGCTACAAACTCAACCTCTGGGGCATTGTAGTCTCAGTCAAGATAGTCTCCAGCAACCAGGCCTGGACCAGACCCACTTCTGTCTCTGCTTCCATGAGCCCTTTGTTCCAGAACCCTGGGTATTTTCAGGTGCCCTTTTCCCTGCTCTTAGCAGACTTCAGAGTAGCAACCTACAGTTTACACTCACTGTTAGTCTTATGAATCCTAATAACCCTAGCCAGGGAGTTATTGATTTTTGACCCTGGGGTATTGGACAGTAAAGTTCTGCCTAACCTTCTAATTATTGCCCCTCCCTTGCTGACCCCAAGGGAGCTATGTACTGTGTTCTCCTGCTGGCTTCTGGCTCACCATCCATACTTATGCCTAATTCTCCTCATCTGGATGGTTAGTGATGGGGTGTGCAGAGTGTGTGTGGCTTCACAGTCACACCCAGATAGATGTGCACATTCATGCTCCTACCAGAAACCACAAGAGTTAACGTGTGACTGTCATACTTAAATGACACTACAAGGCACACAAATTTTAGTCTTGGAGCATCTTGACAAATTAAGAAACAAAACTCTCAACCCAGAACAGAATGTGCATGCAGAATATTGTAGGCCACCTTTTTGGGGCCACTGTTTCGCAAATCCATTCCCCAGGTATCCCACACTAGCACCAAAATTAGGTTTGCTTTTTTTAAATCTTGCGTAAGCAGAATGAAAATATACCTGCCCGGGTCTGGGGAGAGGGTTCAGTGGATGCAACACTTTCTGGGCAAGCTTGAGGACCAGGGAGTGATGCTCCAAACCTGCTTGAAACCTGAGCAGGTGCAGTGTCTGCCTGTGCTCCCCACATGCAGGAGGCAGAGGCAGGAAAGCTGGAATTGGTAGCTCTAGGTTCAAGGGAGACCCTGCCTCGATCAATTAAAAATGGAGCACCATCAAGGAAGACCTGGCATCAACTCAGGTCCCCACACAGGAGAACTTGCATGTGTACCTCCACATGTGTGCACCACATACACAATAATTGCATCTATTTACATTCTCTTGTGTTGTCTCTTGCTTTGTACCAGGTCTGGGAGCCTCTCGTTCATTTTGTTCTTTTAATCTAGCCACAATCTTCCATCTTCTATCTTTATCTTTTCTCTTACTGGTTGTCTGTTGCTGTCTGAAGTTTTTGGAAATGCTAAATAAGGCTGCCAGATGGATTGTGGGTGTGAGGAAGCCAAAGCAGGCTTAGGCCTGGGAGTTTGAGCTGGAAAAGTCTCTCTGAGTTTGTAGAAACACCTCTTGGCACGTAGATATCAGAATTCCCTGTGTTCTCGCTAGCCTGGTATAAGGTAGCTTGAAACCAGCTCTCAACTTGTGCAAGAGGTGCTTTTGCTATTGTGGGGTCCTGGGGGTTCTGAGAGGTAGTGCAGTGCAGCTGATTTAAGCCTGGGACAGGCCTTGTCTCTCGAAACTGCCAGCTACACTTTTTGCAGGTTCTTCAAGTAGGCATGTGTTTGGCTGGTGTAAGCTCAATGGTAGTGTAACAGGTAACAGAAAATCCAGCCCCTCCCTTCCAAATTGGTTATATGATGGATTTTTATGTTCTCATATAGTTGCTGTGGCAATTGGAGGCTTCCAAGTGACAGGAGCAAGATGCTCAGTCTTTCTCTCACATGAGGGAAGCTGGGTTTCTGGTCATTGCGTGGAGCTCAAAGTAGGAAGAAGAGAAAAGACAGTGGGAGACATCTCTTTAGGTTTCCATTTATGTTGGCTTGCCCAGATCTGGGTCACAAGGTCACTTGTATGTAAAGGGGCCTATGAAGCAATTATTTGGGGTAAGATGGCCAAATAGAAGGGTTGGGCTGGGCCAGGTGGCAAGATGAGAAAAAAGCTCTTCCCACACAAGCCTGATGACCTGAGTTCAGTCCCTAGTGCTCAGGTGGAAGGAGAGGGCTGAGCCGGAAGGCCGCTCCCTGACCTCCACATGTGCACTGTAGCGCAGGCATACACATGACACACACCGTCACAATGAGTAAGGAGGGCTGGCTCATTAGGTAAAGGTACCACCAAGCTTGAAGACTTGGTGGAAGTTCCATTCCCAGGACCCTATGCTGGAAGGAGAGACCCAATTCATGTCAAGTTGTCCTCTGACCATGGCCAGTACCTGAGCTCACCCACGTAAATAAATGTAATCTAGATTTTTAGTAAGTTAAAAATTATTTCTTTTTTAAAAGGTGGGCCAAGGCTGCCGGGGAGCTGGCTCAGCTGCTCTGCCTGAGGACTGAGGTCAATGCCCAGCACCCACATGGTGCTCACAACATCTGTAACTCCTGTCCCAGGGGTCTGACTCCATCTTCTGGCCTCTGCAGGTGCTAGGCATACATGTAGGATACAGACATACATGCAGGTGAAACAGTCACACACATAAAATAGAAATAAAAAATTTGAAAAAGGTTGGTGGTTGGGGTCAGGTGTTGGTTGCTCAACCGGCAGCATCTCTCACCACAGTCGGGTCCTGTGAGGCAGGAAAAAGCTGTTTCCCTAAGCATTAAAAACCTGATGATGGTAGCCGGGCATGGCGGTGCATGCCTGTCCCAGCACTTGGAGAAGAAGAGGCAGGTGGATCTCTGAGTTCAAGGCCAGACTGGTCTACAGAACAAGTCCAGGACAGCCAAGGCTATAGAGAGAGACCGTCTCAAAAAAACAAAACAAAATCTGATGATGGATTTTACTGCTTGTGTAGTGCCTGACAAACACAGTTTGTTTGTTTTAATCTTGAATGGATTAAACACACTGTGGTGATTCGGAGAGCATGTGGGCCCCATAGGTCTCTGGCATTTTCACCGAGTCCAGGTTACTGCACAAAGCACGTTTCCAGCCTTGAAAATGGGCCGTGAGCTGCCCTGCTGACCTGCTTGTTCCATCTCACACTGTTCCTCAGGGCATTCAGTTCCTAATTGAGAATGACCTGCTGCAGAGCTCCGCAGAGGATGTCGCCCAGTTCCTGTACAAGGGAGAGGGCCTGAACAAGACCGTCATTGGAGACTACCTGGGTGAGAGGTAAGCAGAGGGGCCTCTCACAGCCCTTGAGCTACAGGGACAGAGGCGACTGATCTCCAAGTGAGGACAGGGTATTGGGACACCCGGGCATTTGGGATCTTACCACACCAAAGGTTAAAGTAGACCAAAGACCTAAAGCAAAGAAAACTTAAGTACTAGGGAGGAAAGGTAGGGGTGAGCCCACGTGGTCTGGGCTTACACAGGGCTTCTTAGCTCTACAGCAGAAGCACACACAACAGAAGAGGGAGCAGGTGCCTGAGGCTCAGGTCGCTCTGTGGCCCATGGGAGTACTCAGTCACCAGGCTCATCCCCTCCTATAAATGCCCAGACTTGCCAGGGGTTTCTTCCCTGTCCGTCTGCTCGGTTTTGCTTTGCTTGTCTTTGCGGGTTTTGAGATCTGCTCTTGTTGTGTAGCCTAGGCTGGCCTCACACTTATAGTGATCTTCCTTCTTCCTCTAAGGGCTGGGATTACAGGGCTGTTCCAGCATTTCCTGAAGGGCCATCTGCTGTGCTTGGCTGAGGCTAGGCAAGAAGGGAGCTGTGTAAAGCCCGGCACTGCTCACTCACGCAGTTCTGTTCCTAGCTTTTTAAAACGCTTCATCTGAAGTGGAGCGGTCCCCAGCTTGTTCAGGGAGGTTAGTACTACCTGACACCAAAACCAGATCCATCAACAAAGAAAGCCATAGTCCAGCATCTTAGGAGCCTAGAAATGATTTTTGTTTAGCAGATTAACAAACGAGACTCGGCAGCATATGAATATTATACCAAGTGGACTCACATGTGCCCTCACGGTCTCTAATGACCATTTACTTTTGTCCGTCACTCATTCATTTGTTCACTACTGGCATCTCTAGCCCAGGGCGGTTGGTGCAGTTTACAAGTCAGTTAAAGAGCTTTAGTGATGCTTAGTGGTGGAATGCTTGCTTAGCATGCATGAGGCCCTGTGTTCAGACCTGAGCAACACACACGAGCCCGCACACACATGCGCACACTCACGCACACATGTATGAGCTGGTCATGGTGGCACATACCTTTACTCCCAGAATTCTGGAGGTCAAGGTCATCCTTAGCTATAGCCTGAGTCCTTGGCTAGCCCAGGCTGGCTGAGACCCATTTTGAAAAAAAACACTATAGTAATACATCTATAGAGCACAGCCAAACTCATAGGAACATCTCAGTAAAGGTGGCAAAGCATTTGGCAGAACTCAACACTGTTCCATGATAAAAACCCTCAGCAGGATATTAGGACTAGAAGGGATCTCTCCTCAATGTGACAGAAGCCTCCCGTGAAAAGCCCACAGCTCAGGTCAGACCTAATGGTGAAAGACTGAACATTTTCTCTGCAAAGAGCAAGACAGTGTGATCGCATTACTGCTCTTCAGCATGGCACTGGACGGTCACATAGGCCACAAAATGAAAAACTAAGATGTCCGTGCTGGCGAGGTAGAGCAGTTTGCAGGTATGATCCATGTGTATAGAAAATCCTTCTGAAAGCCAAGCCGCTGTGTGGCCACCTGTAGTCCCAGCACTCAAGGCAGAGATGGGGTTGGGGAGGGACCCGTGAAATCTGGCTTGCTGCTGTAGCTGAATGCATGAGGGACCCTGCCTCAGAAAGTCAAGTTGAAAGTGGTTGAGGAAGACATCTGGCATCAGCCTCTGGCCTCCACACATGTGCGACTAAACATGCCTGCACGCCAACGTCCTTGCAAGCAAGCATGTGTACACACACCGCACCTACATACACATGCTGTTCGTTCTGTTGCTGTGATAAGATTCTCAGACCAAAAGCAACTTGGCCAGGAAAGGGTTTATTTGGCGTATTTATATAGACGTATAGCTCAGGGAATCTAGAGCAGGAACTTGAGTGAGAGCAGCGTTCTTTTTACTGGCTTGCCTGCTGGCTCTTGCTTGGCTAGCTTTCTTTTGTAGCCCAGGTCCTCTTGTCTAGGGACAGTACTGCCCACAGGGGGCAGTCATCAACCAAGACAATCTCTCACAGACCTGGCTACAGACTAGCCTGATTGATAAAGTTCTTAAATTGAGGTTCCCCTTAGCCCCTCACTATACACAAGGGTTTAATAGGGGTCCAAGACACTTATGTGAAGCCACTGAGTGCTTAGAAAGAGCCAGGGGCAAATCGTCATGGTCCTGTAATTGCAGGAGTCTAGTGGCCGAAGCCCAACAGTTAAAGAAGATGAGGTAAACTGAACATCAAAAAAGAAGTTTTAAATCAAACATTTATTTATTTGTATGTGTGTGGGTGATAGGATGCTGTGGCCCTTTGGCAGATCAGAGGACAACCTGTGGGAGCTGGTCCTGTTTCACATGGGTTCTGGGATCAAACTCAGGTTGTCAAGCTTTGCCTCAAGTTCTTTACTTGCTAAGTCAGTTCATCAGGCCCAAATTATTATTGTTCACTTCAGAGAATACTATTAAGAGAGAGGGAGGAAAAGAGAAGAAAAGAAAAAGCCGGAGGTAGTGGCAGACATTTAATCCCAGCACTTGGAAGAGCAGAGGCAGGTGGATCTCTGAGTTGGAGGCCAGCCTAGTGTACAAGAGAAACCCTATCTCAAAAAACCAGGGAGATAAAAGGTGGGAGAGGAGATAGAGACAAAGGAAAAAGAGAATGAGACAGTTCCCTCAAAGAGGGAGGCAGGTTGACCAGCCCCAATCCCAAACCCTAATTGCTGTAGAGATGGGAGTCTGCCTTTGACACAGCTTCTGGTGCACTGCTCGCAGAGGTTCTGGTAAGCTGCTGTGGTCACAGGTCTTGTCCTTAGCTGTGGCCCTAACCTGGAGCCACTGTGTTCCTCCACACTGAGCAGCAGCGGGCCCCGTGTGTCGGCTGCCGAGCCGCTTGGCCAGTTTAGTGGCTCATCTGACAAGTGTGGTGTTGCGGGATCAGAGACTCAAGACACCCTGTCTTGTCTTCAGGGACAGTGTGCCTCCTAGGAAGGTCTCATCGTGCCCTCTTCAGGGGACACAGGCTAAGGAACCACCAAGGGCCCTAGAGAGAACCGTGCCACATCTTCCCAGCCAGAGTGCTGTTTCCCAGCTGCTTTCTTTGAACTTGAAACCTCCATTGGGGAGGGGTCCTATGGGCAGACAACACTAAACTATATGGCCACAGCTTACTGCGTCTGGTCTTTGTGTGGCACAGACTGTGGTTTTTATGCCAGGTTTAGTCTGTTCTCCAAGGATGGCGGATGCCAGGTGTATCCTGTGAGGTTATAGGTGTCGTGTGACAGTGTAGACAAACCCAGGCCTTGTGCTTCCGCGATGTCCACACAACATGTGGTCAGCAGGCTTATGGCAGGACTTGAGCTAAAATCCAGTGAGACACACTGACACATCATTTTTTTATTGCTGTTTAAAGAATTGCCTTATTATATTTTCATGTTTCATTTTAAAAACCTGTGTGATTTGGCTTATGGTTTGTGTCCAATATCCAAGCACTTGTGAGGCTGAGGCAGGAGTATTCAAATGAATTCCCTAGGTTATAGTTCCATGCCGGTCAAAGCTACAGAATGAGACCTTATTTCACCGTCCTCCAAAAACAAAACAAATCAAAAATCCCCAATGTGATGTATTGGTTTTTTTCTCCCAGACTCTCCTGGGTCTAGTGCATCTTAGGTTTATGGCCTGAGAGTTTGCTTTGCCTTTTCTTACACTCCAGTCCCCATGTATGAAGCAGAGACCATGGCAGGGCCCCGCTCAGGGCCATTTTGAAGGCTCCAGAATGTATAGAGAACCCCGGGTGAACTTGTCATTGAGTGCTTGGCATTGGCCTGAAGATGTACTGAGGGTTTATGGTGGAAACACTCTCCAGACAGCCTCTCAGCTCTCCTTTGCATTGAACCTGGCAACCGGGAGCACGGGTGCATGCCTGTAATCCCCTCACTTGGGAGGTGGGGGCAGGAGGATCCTGAGTTCCAGGCCTTCTGCAGCCTAGTGAGACTCTGTCTCAAAAAACAACACAAATCAAAATTCTGAAAACAAAGTTTACAGTGAAGAACATGGTTGCTCGTAGTGAGCTAACATTACCTGCCAAGGCCTACTGTGGAATAAGCCCTGACTCCAAGTAACTCAGATGTAATGTGTTTGCCTTGTTTCTGTTCTTTCCTAGGGATGACTTTAATATCAAAGTTCTTCAGGCTTTTGTTGAGCTGCATGAGTTTGCTGATCTCAACCTTGTCCAGGCTTTAAGGTGAGCGTGTGCCTCACCGCACGCGTAGACAGATGCCGCAGCCATTGAGTCACTGCACGTGACTCTGGTGGACCCCCAGTAACCCTGCAGTTCTGGCGGCTCAGCCTCTCCCTCTCCTGGGCGACACTCAGCAGTCAGAGGCAGAGGCCAGACTTGCTCTGGGGAGCCCCTGTACTTGCTGTTACCATTGTGTTGCCATAGCCGATGTCCCGGTAAGAAGGCCTTAAAGAAGGCTTTATTTTGGCTCCCAGTTTGTCATGATGGGGAGGGCATAGCACTGCTGCCTAAGGTATGTAGACAGTAAAAGATGGAGACAGTTTTGCAGAAAGGAAGCTGAGCTCGCTGCTCTCCATAGAGCTTTATTAGAGCTCCCAGCTCTCAGCTGTAACGTGTCTTGGAAATGGCAGAACCACCATGTACAACATGGTGGGGTTCTGAAAGAGCCAGACAGAGCCTTGCGTTCTGAGGACAGAGATGGGTTTCTTGCTCACACGGGTTTCATGGAGGTGGGAGGTAGTAGGGAGAAGTTCGGTGCATGGGATGACGTCATCATTCAGGACAGACTTTCCTCACTCACACCTTTCTGGAAACACCGTCAAGGATAGACCCACAGGTGTGTCTCCATGGTGACTATGTACATAGTCAGGTTGACAGTGGAGCTTAGCCATCACACCTTGTGTGTGTGCTTGCTTCCCATGCCTTGGACTGTTGTCAGCAGATTTGTGCTCAGGCCCCAAGCTTATGGGCTTGTGTGCCAAGGAGGATGTCGCTTGAACCCTCAGGTGTCATTCTGTGGCTTCTGTCTTGTCTGAGGAGAACCCCTGTCACTGTAGATCGCATGTGAGTGAAGGAGGACAGCTCTTCGTGTTCGGTGCTATTCTGGTGTCTACGGTGTGTTCTTTGGGTGCCACTCAAGCTGCTCAGAATGATGCAGAGTCCACTGTGGGTGCAGGAGGATGACAGGCATTGCTGATGCCTGTTTCACTGTTGAGAGAAGCTGCTTGCTGTAGCAATAAAGTGTGAGGCTGGCCAAGAGGTCCTCAGATTAGTGGGAGGAGGGAAGGCACGGTGGGTGGAACTGACGAGGATGGAGCGAGCACCGGGATGGGGAGAGCGGCCTTAGGTCGGCGCTGCTGCCTGGAGTCTGGAGAACTGCCCTAAGGACAGGGTGCTGCTGGCCTGCAGTGCTGAGGCGCAAGGAGAGCGTCTGTGGCAGGTTGGTGACCATGTGGAGGAGAGGGAGTGTCAGAGCTGGACCTGGCTCATCTCTGTCTTGAAAGTGGGTGTGGGACATCCGGGTGTGGTGCTATTGATCCAGGATCTGCAGAGTGAGGGCTGATTATGGCACAAATACCCCTGGGGTGGGGGCAGGCCCAGAGGAAAGAGCCCTACTTCACCAGCCTGCACAGGAGGGAGAGCCCAGGGCAAGGGGAACAGGTCTTTCTCCCTTGTATCACTGTAGCAGCCATGTCATAAGACCCAAAGCAGTGCAGAAGGTTTTCTCCAGCTTGTAGGTCTGACCTGTGTTCTCATCCTCATACTGAGCCGTTGCGGCATGGCTGTCCCCGGGCAGCTGGGTGTGAGCTCACTGGCTGGAGAGACCCGAGGGAGCAGGCCAGCCATCTAACCTGCCCTCAGTGCTTAAGGCAGACAGGCGGGAAGTGCTGGTGGGTGCCTACCAAGAAAGCCAAGCACAGAGGAGTTGGGGACATTGGGCGGGAGCCACAGTGTCACATAGGGCGACTTCCAAAGACAGTAACATCTCTGTGCTTCTGGGCCCTTGATTCCGGAGTGACACCTCAGCCAGCCCGGCTGGGACCTGGGAGATGTGGGTGGGCACGGACTGCTCACTGGCCTTGCCTTGTGTCCTGCCAGAACTGTGGCAGCTATGGGGGTGGATCGTGCCCTGGTGATCAGCTAGTACCTGTACTAGATAACAGGAGGGCAGACATACTGGGACCCTGGAGGGGTTTAAGGCATCCACAGCAGCTCGTGGAGAATTGTTTGTAGTCACACAGAAGTAGCCATCAGCAGTCCTCAGTTGTTGGATAGGAGGCCAGCTGACTTCATGGCACTAGTTCTGGCACTTGGACTGAGCGGGCCACACTCTCCCTGTGGTGTAGGGCCCACGCCAGAGCTGTCCTCCCAGGGCCACTCAGGGAGGCATCCTCTGTGTCCACAGGCAGTTCCTGTGGAGCTTCAGGCTTCCTGGAGAGGCGCAGAAGATCGACCGCATGATGGAGGCCTTCGCGTCACGATACTGCCTGTGCAACCCTGGTGTCTTCCAGTCCACAGGTCAGTGGCCTGCCACATCTCTGAGTTGAGGTGCTCCTACCAAAGCTCCCCATCGCCCTTACTGCCTCTGTGGGGAGCCGCCCCTCAAAGCGGGCAAGCACCCTGCCAGGAAGGCAGCCTAGGCAACACTTCGGGGCCATCCCCATGTGGAAAAGCGAGCCGAGCTCCAAGCCTCCCCCTCTTGTGGCTTGTTGCAGATACGTGCTACGTACTGTCGTTTGCCATCATCATGCTCAACACCAGCTTGCACAACCACAATGTGCGGGACAAGCCCACTGCAGAGCGCTTCATCACCATGAACCGCGGCATCAACGAGGGCGGGGACCTTCCTGAGGAACTGCTGAGGGTGAGTCCGTGGGCGGCCTCCCTCTTGTAGGTCTGTCCTGCTTTCATCTCTGCGGCTGTGATAAAACACCCCAACAAGTGCAACTTTAAGGGAGGAGGGGTTTGTCTAGGTTCCATAGGGTCCGCCATTGTGGGGAAGTCAGGGCAGGCCCCTGCTCAGGTCCAGTCAAGAGCATATGCGTGTTAGCCGGTCTCAGCTCACATTCTCTTTTATGCACTCTAGGACCCACGCCCAGGAAACAGTGGCAGCCACTATGAGGCTAGCCCTTCCCTCCTCACAGGCCAGCCTGATCTAGATATAATGCCTCAGTGAGACGTCTTTCTCAGGAGATTCGAGATTGTGTCATGCTGACAACCAAGACTAGCCATAGAGACAAACTATAGTCTCTTTCCTTGACATCTTTTGGGGGTTTTCCTACTCATGTGTGTGTAGAGCTCAGTCTTGGGTTTCTCCCTCAGTCGTGTGTGTGCACGGGGTATGTGAGGTGGTGGCATGTGGAGGTCAGAGAACCAAGCTGTGCGGGGTTTGTTCTCTCCTTCCAGATGTATGTGAGCTCTTCGGGTGGAACCTGGGCTGCTAGGCTTGGTGCCCAAGTGCCTGAACCTGCTGAGCTGGCCTGCCACCTCCAGGTGTTCTGGTGTTGTGTGGAGACAGGGTCTCTCGGTGGCCGCTAAGTCCCAAGAGTCCTCCTGTGTCTGCCTGAGAGATGACATATGTCCTACCAAACCTCGGTTCTTCTCTTACGTGGGTGCTGGGCGTCTAGAGTCAGGTCCGCATGCTTGCTGGCAAGCATTTCCTCTCCCAAGCCATCTCCAGGCCGCTCAAGTTATTTTAATCCTCAAATACTCTTAATCTAATAGGAATCAATAATGCTGCTTACTGATTTCAACAGCATCTTCCAGGCATCTGCTCAGCCTTCCGGCCTCTCAGGCTGCACAGGCCATGCTGTGCGGGAGAGAGGAGGGCTGCTTCCCGACAGTCCCTGACTGGCTGGCTGCTCTCCCCCTTACAGAACTTGTATGAAAGTATCAAGAATGAGCCGTTTAAGATCCCGGAAGATGATGGGAATGACCTGACACACACGTTCTTCAACCCGGACCGAGAAGGCTGGCTGCTGAAGCTGGGTGAGCCTGGCAGGGCGGAACCTGGCCCGCACCCCTCCGCCCACAGCAGCACCTCCCGAGGGCTCCTTGTCCTGCTCCTCCTGTGGAGCCACAGCCCCCAGCTACAAGGCAGAGAGATTAAAAAGAAAACGCAGTGCAGCCAGAGCCCACTCGGAGTTGTGGCCTCCCAGAGTGGGCCAGGCTTGCAGCCCTCGCTGCACGACCCGTCCCAGACAGCTACCGAGTTAGTGTCCACGTGGATCCGGGTGGCTCTCTGCTGAGAAGCAAGCGCCTTTACCTCAGAGCCTGCGTGCTTTCTCGTGCTTTGGCGTGCCTGTGATTCTGACGAGTGGTTTAAATGTGCCTTCTTGTTGTTTCCCTTCTGCCTGTGCTCCCACCTTTCTGTTCTGTGACGGGCTGTCCCTGCTTGTCCTGCGTTAGGAGGTAGGTACCCAGTGGCTTCCTCCCCGCCCCAGCGGCTCATTCTCTCCCCCACGTTGGTCTGTGTGACGCTCCGGTCTGTGGTTGCCATTCATCTGATCCATTTGGCTTTGGACGTGGCTGGGCAGCATCATGCAGGCTTAGTGTGGGTGACGCCCACTCCAGGACAGGGCCCGGAGCACTTGGGGCTAGAGGCGCATGGGGAGACTGTGTGGGAACAAGCTTGGCCCCCACCTTCAGGGCCTGCAGCAGTGAGGAAGCCGGTAACCAGCCTGTCCATACAGTGCCACCCCACCTCCACCCCACTAAACAACAGCCTTTGCACCTGTGCAAGGCTTCGCATTGGAAACTTAATGGTTTCCTGCATTTGGACAATTAAGGTTTTTAGGGTTCATTTGACTCTGGGGAGATGAAGTGTCACCTCAAATTGACAGTAAAGCCTGTGACATGTGACAGTACCCTATCTGGGTACTGTTATTGCCGTGCAGTAGGAAAGACATGAGGGATAGACTTCTGATGATTTTATTTAAAGACGGATCAAAGGAGGAAGGGCAGTGACATGGAGGCATGTGACAGAGAGCTCCTTACCCGAGGGGGTACTCCCTGAAGGTCTGCTGCTCCCCCGGAGAATTTTGGCCTTGGCCGTTGTTCTTTGCTCTCGCTATGTCAAAGTTCAGAAATATTCTCAATGTTGGCCTTAAAAGCTATGACACTAACCTTGAACCTGGACACCTGAGCGACATAGATACACTGGACTCTCAAGTTACAGTGTGCTTGTGGCCCCGGGAGGGATGGTGGCACCACCGCGTCCCAGCCACTCAGGTGGCTCCTGCCCCCAGAAAGAGGCCAGTCCCCAAGACAAAGGAACGAAACCAAGGCTGAGGTTGGGCATTTAAGGGGCCCTGGAGTAAATGTGCAGAGCTTTAGCCATGCACCCGGCCCAGGGCAGGAGGATGCAGGGACCTCCGCTCCGCTGTGTTCACTCTGCTCTAGGGAGAAAGTCTGAGGCCAAAGCCAGGTTTGCATGAGGCACTCTCCACAGATGGCATTCCAGCAAGCGGGTGGGCAGGGCCAGCCTGCTCTGGCTCTCCCAGGGTGACCCCTCCCAGGGTGACCCCTCCCAGGGTGACCTCCCCTGGTGCCCTTGTGTACTCTGCCTGTAGGCCTCCCTCAGTTGTATGGGGCGCAGACCAGCATTTGCTACAGCCAGCCGAATCTTCTCCAAGTGTCAGGAGGCTGGGACACGTGCTGGAAGCACTTTGGGGTCTTGGGGGGCTATTACAGTGTTGGATTTTGAAGCATTCATCAAAAACATAGGATGTAGTTAAAGTTGAGTTGTCGCGGAGGAAAAGGTGTATGTCACATATCAATGCATTTATGTGTGCACGGCCCCTACACATCCCTACAACGGTGAAGGTGGGAACATAGAACCATGGCCATGCTTGGGAGCACAGCTCTGTGCACAGGGCTGGATGCGGGGTGGGTGAGCAGACATCCCACCACCCTGTAGCAGAATCAGCTGTGGCTTCAAGCTTGGGGCATTCTCTCCCCTGCTAGACCTGTATCCGAGCTGAATGGTAGCCTGCTGGGCAAGCCTAGAGCCCAGCCCAGCTGACCCTGCTCAGCGTAGGCGCGTCCCGGCCTGGCTTCCCCAGTCACCCGGCTGTGTGGCCAGTGGAGATGTCCAGGGTACAGAGCCCGGGCCTTCCACCTTCCCAGATGCCCCCCTGGGCGGCAGAGCACAGAAGGGCCTCCCAGGCAGCCCTGATGCCACAGAGACGTGGAGCAGCTCTGCCAAAAGAGGGCCCATGGCTGGGAAGGGGCGGATTTGCATGTTTATTTCCAAGTGCTGCTGTTGGGAAGGTGGCCGGCCTGCGGCTGGAGGCACCGGTGTGGTGGGATGAGTGTGGTGGGGTCAACAGGTGGGCTTGAGGGGCTTGAGGGGCTTGAGTTGGGAGCCTCGGCCCAGGAGCGCACTCGAGAGAAGCTAGTGTGGCTAGATCCTGGCCTGGCCTTCTCTGTTCCTCCTCACCAGAGGACTTAGGGACAAGAGGCTGAACTGATTTTTTTCTCTTCCCCCACATGGGATGGGACTTCCATAATTCCCAAGTTTCCTGTGTGAATGGGGCGAGACCCGCCCCGGCGTCGTCGGGCGGCAAGGGGTTCAGGAACAATGGAGGGAGAAAGAGGTTTGACTTGCTCCAGGCTGGGGAAGCTTGAGGGAAGGCCCTTACGGCTTCTTTGGGCACAGGTGTGTGCCCTGGTGGCAACTTGAGGGAGAGGAGCTTGGGGCTGGCCTGGCATCCCAGTGTGCTCTGCAGACACTCCCGGTCAAGCTCCCTCCCCTAGCCCAGCTGCCTCCTGAGTGGGAGAACCCATTGGGAGCCTGGGCAGCTCCATTCTCGCCCCTGGGCACCTTCTGTGCTTCCCACAGCCCATGCACTCCCAGGACTCTGCATTTGCCTTAGAGGGCTGCAGCCACAGCCCGGGCACACTCCCCACCTCTTGGCACGGTGTGGAGAAAGGCAAGCTGTGCCTGTGCTGCCACTGTTCCATCCAGGCGCCTACAGTGCCATCTCACTTGGAGCCCCTGCTAACACTTGAACCTGTTAGCACAAGCAGCCTTTTTTTGTTTTTTCAAACTTCTTGTCCAAAGCAGAAGCTGTCAGTACAAATAATTTTGACTGATAGGACCAAGTATGTCAGGGTGAAAGGGTCCCTTTCCGTAGTAAAGAGCAGGTACAGATAGCTCTGTGTGTGTGTGTGTGTGTGTGTGTGTGTGTGTGTGTGTGTGTGTTCGTGTTCATGTGCTCCAGATCTTGTTAAAAGATTAATTCAATCTAATAATTCCCTGGGCCAAGAGTAATTGACTCTGATGGCTCCCAGGGCTGCTCAAAGTCCCAGTAATGCGCTAACAGCCCTGACGTAACGGGATTAAGCCTGGACAGATTGGGTGAGCGGCACCGGCTTCATCGTGTTCATTTCATGGGGGAATTACGACCATCCATTACGACTAACTTTTCCAGGAAGAGGACCTGGGAGCAGTGTGTGACCTAGGGTGACCCTGGGTGGCACTGGAGAAAAGGCAGCTGTGTGGGCCCCGGGCGGGGGATGCATGGGGCCCCAGCCCTGCACCCAGCTGTCCTGGATGACCAGGGCTCAGCGCTTGCCCTTGACTTTTACCTGGGGTCAGAGCGGATGGTTTGAAGAGGAAGGAAGCACAGTCGAGCTTGGCTCCTGTGGCCTTTGGGCAGGGTAGTGAGGTGGTGGTGGTTGTGGGATTCTGGGCCCCTCTCTGGGCCCTCGGGCTCCAGCTGCCTGAGCACCTGCCTCACAGGCCTCGTCTGCTCCTAGGGGGCCGTGTGAAGACCTGGAAGCGGCGCTGGTTCATCCTCACAGACAACTGCCTCTACTACTTTGAGTACACCACGGTGAGTGGGCCGCACAGCCCTTTCCACAGGCCTGGGACCTCGCTCTGCCGGGCCTTGCCTCACAGCTCTCTCTCCTAGGACAAGGAACCCAGGGGCATCATCCCACTGGAGAACCTCAGCATCAGGGAGGTGGAGGACCCTCGGAAACCGGTACGTGGGTTCCCTGTGCCTGCGCCTTCTCTCCCTCCATCTTTGGCCCCCGCCACCCTGTGACGGCTCCCTTCTCTCTACCAGAACTGCTTTGAGCTGTACAACCCCAGTCACAAAGGGCAGGTCATCAAAGCCTGCAAGACAGAGGCCGACGGCCGTGTGGTGGAGGGGAACCACGTCGTGTACCGCATCTCCGCCCCCAGCCCTGAAGAGAAGGAGGAGTGGATGAAGTCCATTAAGTGAGTGAGGGCAGCCAGGCCGGTCAGGCATGTGGGGGAGCAGGAGTGTGTGCACACGTGTGTGCATGTGGGATGCCTTTCCTCGGAGTGTCAGAAACTCAGGCGGCCTGCCCGGCTACCTCACCCCTGGACTTGCTGCTTGCTTGGGAACGCGTGGGGTGGTGGGGCTGGCATCCAGGCCCTCCTGCAGCCTCAAACTGCTGAACTTTTTCCCCAGAGCAAGCATCAGCAGGGACCCGTTCTATGACATGCTGGCCACAAGGAAAAGGAGGATTGCCAATAAGAAATAGGTAAATGCCAAGACCCAGGCTCCACAGCAGAGACCCCGGCTACTCGAGGAGGCGGTGCGGTGCCGGGGTCCGCCAGAGCAGCCAGCCAAGCCTCAGAGCCTGTGCTGTGCTCCGGGACGCTGGTCAGCTGTGAGTGTTTCCTTCCTGTCACTGTCCTGGCGTTGACCTTTGGGGAGACCCTTGTCCACAACAGCACCTGGTGATACGGCCTCCGGATCTGCACAGCCCACATGGGACTCCTTTTCTGGAACCAGAGCCTCATCCACACCATGCCACACCTGCTCTTAGGGGCAGCGCTAGCTGTTCTAGAAGTCGCTGTTTTATATCAAAATGGGAAAGGAAAACCTACCACTTTTTTATTCAGAATTTTTCTCAGATATATAGGATTATAGCTTTTATATGCCTTTTTATATTCTGAAAATTATAATGAAAGATACTTAATTTCTAACAGTAGTATTTTTAGAATGGCAGCTCTAAACTCCTGGACACAAGCATATACTGTGCACTGAAAACAGCCTAGATTTGCAGCCCCCAGCGCTGCGGTGGGAGAGGGGCCTGGGGTGGCAGGCGGGGCCCAGGCAGCCTCTGGGTGAAGAGCTGTGCTAAATTCCCTCACAGGCTTCTAAGACCGCTCGTTCACTAAAATACGGCAGTGGGTCAGGCTGTTTATCCCGTCAAGTGCTGAGGCCTGGGAGACGGAGTCCTTTCCTATGTATGGGTGAAACCATAGGAAACTGCTGTTTGACTTTCAGACATGGCAGTTCCGTGTGGTCCAACCGCACACGGCTCACGGCTTCAGTACTTTTGTTGCTTGCTGTTTTCAAACTTTTAAGTGCTCACTGACGTGTGTTTTGTGTAATGAGTAGGCATAAGCAGCCAGAAATAACCCACCCAGCCTCTGTAGTGCCGAGTTCTCCAGCACTTGACATCCCGTTTGAGGGGAAAGGCTGAAGATGGCACTGAGGGGTTCCTGTAGCATATAGAACCCTGTGTATACCGGGGTGTGTGTTCAGGCCACCCTGTGCTTGGGCTGAGACTGGGTAAGGTGGTAGGGCCTTTTCTGTTGCGGCTCTGGGAGGCCCATTCATGATCTGGAGGAACCTCTTGAGGCTTCATGTGGCTTGTTGGAAATGGCTTTCCCATGCAGAACTGCTTCCCTGCTGTCTGCATCCCGACAGTCCTGGAAAACCAACAACCATATGCACCTAGACATGACTTTCTGTGAGCTGGCTTGAGGCTCTTTGCCTCTGACCTTGGTGGCAGTAACTGTCATGTAAGATGGTGCAGGGGACTTGAAGGCCAAAAACTCCCTCATGCACCAGACTAATCACTTATTGGTTTATTCCCAAGCTTCTAGGGCTTGCTTTCTTTTACTGATACCTCAAATCTGAAACCCTTGCATTTGAGCTGCCTGGCTGGTGTGTATGCAGCTTGGCTCCCAGTCTTCCGTGGTCCTTACCCCCTCCTCCTTCCCCCTCAACCTGAACCCGCTGCTGGTTTGGCACCTGTTGGGAGGTGCGGACTGGCATTCCTGTCTCCTCACATCCAGCCCAGGTGTGGCCCTGGGGAACAGAGCTCTCCGTTGGATATTGGGGACATTAAGCATGAGGCCACCTGACGCCGTCTTTGATGCCATAGTTATCTTTGAAGGGATGTTGGTGCTAAGAATCCGAAGTTACTGGCTCTCAGTACCCACGTGGAGTCACCTAACTCAGGTTATGTTGTGTCAGTATTAGCCCCAAGGGCACAAAGGCCATTTCCAGAGCTTACGAAGGCTCAGGCACACCCCTGTCCGTCACTCTCTCTCTGCGCTCTCACTGAAGCATTAAGCCCTACTCTGGCCAAAGACAGTTTCCTGTCCTGCCTGGCCCTGGCCGCCATTTTTGAGTGTCAGGGCACTTGATGTGGTACCACAGTGTAACTAGGAGCCGTCTGGAGCTGCAGCAGCCTACTGTGCTTCGCGGCACACTGACTTCAGAGCTACAGGTGTGCTTTGCTGACAAGTTAGGTCGTTACAGACCAGAAACCACAAGTTGTGATTTCCTTCTTTTTACCTTAGAAAACATTTCTATTTACAATAAATAGTTACTATGTAAATAATGTACATATGTATTAATTTCTGCAGTGTTTGTTATACAGTGTACATACTCCTACAGTCTGCATGAAGAAATACCCTAATAATGTTGATATCATAATTTCTGGCTATTTTATTGCAAAGCAAACAGCTAGCAAAATGGAGGGCTTACAGCTGTCAAATACTGTGTTCCCTAAATAAAAACGTACTGCTCAAACAAAACTGCCTAAGACTCAATTCTTCGAAACAGGTGTGGCTGTGAGCTTGTGGAGAACAGAGTAAAAACCGAGACAGAGCTGTTTAATTTGCTGCCATTTATATACTATATAAATCTTACATGCCGTATATACAGTGGGGCAAGTGCTTTTTTAATCTTAAAAAAACAAAGATCAACTTTAGACATCTCTGAACAACACAAACTGTATAAACCATACAGATTATTCAGATACACACTGTATTAAATACAGTCTTTTCCCCACTCCCGTCTCCTGATGCAGGACCAGTGAATTATAAGTGTATCACAGTTTTATAGCATATCCATATTAAAAATAAAATCACAGTATGATTTTTGTCTGTAACTAGAAACTTGAAGGGATCAAGCTGACGACTCAGACTCCAATATCATATTGTCGAGACGAGACACAGTATAAAAAGTGTTAGGTAAAAAAAACATACTGTAGGCTTTACAAATAATGTCTGGATTATACATTCATAATGCAAATACTCATCATAACTGGTAAATTGATTGGAATAATTCCACAAAGTTCAAAAACAGAACTTGTCTATAAAATACATCTTCAAATCTTGAATACAACTAAAATGTGAAGCAAATTAGTTTCTAGTATCAGACATTGCAGAGGAAGCCCTCGAAGGTCTAGTTGAGAGCTTGGGTCTTTACGTAAGTCTTTAAATTAAATAGACGCACTGTCGTTTGTCCTTTTGAAGTCCATGGTTCCCAGCTGGCCGTGCACCAGGTGTCTAGCGTGGAGGAACATTACATGAGATACAAGTAGTCAACCTGAGTCTGTGGTTAAGCAGCATTTGAGATGGTCTATTCCAGGGCATTATTGTCAGTGTGGTTTTATGTACACGGTAATTTACAACGTTCAGCAGTGTAGAAAGTATCCGTTTGGAATAAGGGCAATTAAGAAAAGGTAAAAACTGAAGAAAAAAAGAAAAAAAAGGAAAAGTTGTCCATGGTAAAATCTGTACAGTATTTACTAAGGAAGCACCACGCAGTTTGGACAGTTATTTTCTATGTTTATAATTTAAGCTGAGTTGGGGATGGCTTCTGTTGCAAATGTTGAATCTGGAAGATAAGAGGTGCAGGCATTAGCCTAACGGAGGCTGGTCTCTTCCCGGGCTCTCTGGACACGCCCCCATGGCTTTTGAAAAGTTCTTGAACTGTGCTCTCTACCTTCCTGAACTGCCTAGGGAGCCCTGTGATGCTGGGCCCCAGACCTCAGGTGCCCCTTTCACTGGGCGGAGGACAGGGGTTAGCGGCTTTGTCTCAATAACACAGACAAAGCCTGTCAACCAGCTGCAAACTGAGCTTCTGTAGCAGCTCACTTCAAAACCCTCTATGCTGACTGGGCCTTGAAAGACAGTCTTCGCTTCACCAGGTACGGGCTCTGAGTTCCTGTGTCTCAGGCTATACAATCAAACGCCAGCATTAGGAACCAGGGTACAGCCCTGACACAACTTCTATGTGTGGGTGCCAGCTAGTGGCTGTGTGCTGAAGGCACAGACACGCCAAGAACGCCCCGCCACACACACACACACACACACACACACACACACACCCGGTTTTCTTCACAAGGAAACCCGCCTATATCCACTCAGCACTCCCACAAATGACCAAAGCACAGACAGGAAGATAGCTTACCGTAATCTTCTTGTTGTTATGAGACCAAGGCTCTAATCACCTGGAAGGCAAAAGGAGGAAACGATTGAGTATGCGTGCATACCTGTAAGACTGTATCCATAATCAATTCCTGCAGTTTGATACCAGCTGCTGGAAAATCACTTCTAGGGGATGAGCAAGCAGACCTTGGCTGGCGGTGCTGCAAACAGCGCCAGCACAGAATGCTCAAGAGCCACACCCGAGGACCAGTTCTCTGCCCCAGCACACTGCTGCATGTTCTCATGTGAGGACGAACATTTCTGTCAGGCCAAAGAAATGAGCTGAGAGTCACAAAAAAGAGCTGGAGGAAGGACTGCTGCTCTTGCAAGAAAGGATCAGTGGCCAGGCCCTGGAGAGAGGTTTGGGTGAGGTGTGGGCGCAGGGGCATTAGCTGCAGATCAGCCACCGGTTTGGAGCAACCTGAGGCAGTGTATGGGTGTACTCACAAGGAGCAAAAGGTTCCCCTGGCCACCAAGATGCCCACGTCTCTGCCACAACACAGGCCCTTTATTTGTGCCCACGATCTTTCAGTGTCTGAGGCAAGATTGACAGGCTTTCTGTACCAAGTGCTAGATGATGAGAACCATTTCTCCCAGCACTCGGGGAGACAGAGGCAGGTGGATCTCTGTGAGTCTGAGGTCAGCCTGGTCAAAGTGAGTCCAGGGCTACACAGAGAAATCCTGTTTCAAAAAAACCATTTCAGTGGGACGGGCCACGCCTCACCTTACTCGGTGGCAACACAAAGCACGTGGGCCTCAGCCGAAGTCTACCGGCACAAAACCTCCAACTTCACACACTTACTTTTCGAACCGCAGGTTAGTTAGGCTATGCTCTGGCCCCACTGACAATCACAATCATATCCCATACACTTTTTACAAGGCCAATGCTCCTACCTAGAAGAAAAGCTCATTGGAAACAGGACAGGAAGAGAAAGGAGCAGCCAGGCACATTGGTACTGCCTTATAGTTCCAGCATGCAGGATGGTGAGGCAGGAGGACTGAGTTCCAGACTAGCCTGGACTGCATAGGAAGGTGAAAGTGCAGGGGCCGCCCTAAGTTTAGTCAGTGCCAGAGGGAGACGAGCTCAGCAGGAAGAAACCAGCAGCGTGGAGGGTGCCAGAGCTCAAGACTGCTACAACTCTAGAGGCCTCGCTACTGACTCTAACCTAGGACCTGGGTCCACGAGTGCCTTTAGAGGTTCCGAAGTTAAACCACACACAGAGATAGAGCGTGCACACACAACACACACAAGCACAGACCGTTTCAAAAGCCAAAGTTCTACTGTGTGACATACAACGGCGCTCTAAGTTGCAGGGTTTTGTGCTGGGCCCAGCTCCATGCAACTCAGGCCTTCCACAGGGCTAGACACACCCAGCCAGAGGTCAAAGCACACTTCTGCTCACAGGGTGGGTCTGTCTTGGGGACTCGAATCCATTCTCATACCCTTCTGTGGCCCTTGCGTTTCTCTTCTGCGTTCGTCACCGTTCCTTAGTTCCCCATCCTCTTACCCTGGCCATACTCTGACAGATGGCATCTATCAGGCCGGCTCTCCATCCTCAAATGCTTGCTTTTCTCCCGGAAAGAGCCGCTGTCTTCTGCAGCCAGGCCGGCAGCCAGCAGAAAGGTGCCCTCTGTTCTCCGGAAATGGCCGACAGCCTCATAGCTTGAGAGCTTCGGCAAATGAATCTCAACATCTTTCACAAAGTCCTCCGACTTCCTCGAATGTCTTTTCTTTTTCTTCTTTTTCTTCCGGTGTCTATGGAGGTCAGCATCAGAGTATGCTCCTGAAACATCAGATTCTTGCTGGTGCCTGCAGAAGAAGCAGCCAGAGTTCAGAACCAAGGAAACCTGCCCTTCGGGCTCCCCATCCCCCAGGACACCGAGTATGCATATATGAGCAAATTTCTCCTGCTAACGTGTGGTTTCCTTTTGCAGAAACAAGATCTAAGGCGCTCCCCAACAGTGCTCTGCCCTATTCTGCCATGTGTCCAGGCACAGGACAGAAGGCAGCTGTGACCTGCTGCCCGGTTACAAATGGCTATGGCGGTCGTCTTCCAGTTTAGTGTTCAGGGATGTGGCATTCATGCTCAGGAATCAGACATCAGTTAAGACAGTCGCCAGCAGCTAAGCTCCTACGTGAGGCAAAACCAATCAGGTGCAGTGCAACAGCGCCGGGGACCCTGAGCCAGAAGGAAGCCTGCTGGGGCCTCACAAGGATTAAAAAAAATTAAGACTTCAAAATGAGAAATGGTGCCTTAAAAAGGAATAAAAGCCAAAGAAAGAAATAAATGGTGTGTCTTAAGCTTACTCTATGCAGGCAAACAGGCAGACAAGAAAATACAGCAGGTACAAGAACATGATGTGACAGGCTGGAAGAGTTATTAGGGACCAACTGTGTGAAACTTTAGAGATATGTAAAATAATCTCAAAATGCAAATGACTGAAAAAAAAAAAACAAAACCAATCCAACTTGTGGAGCAGTGAGCCAGCCCCTTGGCCCGGCACTATCAGGACCGGGCAGGCACCGCGGCCACGCCAGGCTCAGCCACTGCTGCCCTCCTCGGCTCACCTGCTATCTCGATCCCGGTGTTTGTCTTTGGACTTCTTTTTCTTTTTAGATTTTTTGTGCTTCTTCCCCCTCGGCTCTTCTGGCGCGTCCTTCTCCAGGCTCTTGTGGACTCTCTTTTCTAGGTGGCTAGTGTTGTTTTCTAGGGTCTCATGCCTCCGCTTCCTTGACTTGACACTTTCGTGTTCATGAAAGCGCTCAGGGAGGCTGTGGGTGCTGTCCTGCACACCCAGCGAGGCCTTCTCCTGGGGATGCCTCTCGAGGGGCAGGGGAAGGCCAGGGACCTCGCGTGGGCTGTGGAAGTGGGGCCGTTCCTTCCCCCGGGATTGCAGCTCCCAGCCCTTACGACCCCAGTAGCTGTCCTTGTGTGGCCGCCCAAGCTGGGCAGTGCGCTCATGCTCGCGACTATGCAGAGGCCGCCACTCGCGGGCCTCCCGGGCCGTGTACGGGGTGTACCTGTCGTGGTGATACCTGCACTTGTCCCACCGCATCTTGTCTGGGTAGAATCTCTCCCTGACCCAGGCGTGCTCATTCTCCAAATGGTGGTACCGGCTCCAGTCCTGCTCCGGGCCACTCCTAACCCGTGAGTGATGGTGGCTGTACCTGCTCAAGGAGCGGTGCTCAGGGCTAGCTCTGTCGCCATGGCCCAGGTGCTGGTCCCCGTTGCAGTATGTATTAGCAAGATGGCGGTCCTGCTTGGGCCGCTCACGGCTGTAGCAGCGCCGCTTCTTGTGGTGGTGGTCCTCTGTCCGGGCCCTACTGTCCCTAACGTGCTCCCCGCTGGAGGAGCGCTCTCTCCGGCTTCGATAATGTCCTCGATCCACTTTCCGGAGGCTGCTCATCTTTTCCTTGGCTGGGGAGGGCTCCTGAGCGTTGGGCCCCACCTTGCCTCCTTCGCTTCTGTCCCCGGCAGCCTGTTCAGCAGCCCCTTCACAAGAGCTGCTGGTGGTCCTGTCAGGCTGAGGGGGTATCGTGTCGGCAGAGACCCCCGAGCTTCTGGAAGAGTCTTCCGCCTCCTCTGACCCCTCTGTGCTGAGGTAAAGGAAGAGTTTCTGCTCACAGCCATCACCCACGAGTCCTGAGGGAGCAGGACTCAGCCTCTCCACTGGCTCCGTCAAGGTGGAGACCTGCGAGTTCTCAGCTATATCCCCCTTCACTGCTTGGGCTGGCTGGCTCGGGCTGGCAGTCAAGTCTCCAGGGTCACACAATTCAGGCAGTGGGGCATTCCCCAAGGTAGTACCGGTGCTGTTACAAAGAGCAGCGACGGAGGGCACAACCTCCACAGGGTTCGCTGGAACAATGACGGAGGAGTCTTCTTTGGTACAGTTGACAGTGGGCTCCAGGGGTGACACGGTCGCAGGGCTCTTCATGCTCCCATTGGGGACTGCCTCCAGGGTCTCAAGGGGACCAGTCTCATCACTGATGGGCTCCAGCTGTGAACCAGGGTCCTTCTGGGGGCTTTCCCCTGTTGTAGTCCAACTACAGCCACATCAAGACAAAGACACAAGGTACGATTAGCCTGCCTGCCGCCCAGGCCTGCCCGGCAGTTCTGCTCAACAGCCTGTAACTTCTCTGATGAAACCATTATCAGGTTTATCATTCCTGGATACCAAATTTTTTTTTTTCCCTCATTAAGTACAAAATAAGGCCTACTTCCACAACTCTGCAGTTCTAGAAGCTTCATACCTTCAGGTAAGTATCTGACTCATCTGAAGAGCGAAGTATAGCCAAGGATGGTGGCTACACACGCTTGTGACCCCAGCACCTGGGAATGTCTAAAACCCCAGCACCTGGGATGTCTAAAACCATCTAGGGACTGGGGCTTGTGGCTTAGTTGGAAGTGCTCACCTAGCATGCACAAAACCCTGGGCTCTGCCCTCAGCAACACAGACCAGGCGTGGTGGCGCACACCTGTCCTCCACCACTCTGGAGGAGGCGGAAGGACTGAGAATTCAAGGCCATTTTCAGCTACATAGGGAGTTGAAGGTCAATCTGAACATGAGTCCCTGTCTTAAAAACACGTTTTCAGGAACGCCATTGGATCTGAAGAGGATGTACAGGAGGAAATGTCAGCAGTTTCTCAGCTGGGATCTTACTCTTCTAAGGGGCAGCTAACAAGTCCTACAGAGGATCATGCCATTCGCTGCACTATCTCAAGTGCTCCCTGTGAAACTTCCCGAGGTAACACTAGCATACTCACTGACACAACTCCTACCTCTCTTCAGCCGCTGGGCCCTTGGCCTGGCTGGCGAGCTTGAAGGTCTCAAGAATGCTGTCTTCGGGAACAGACTGCAAGGGAGCAGGTGTCACCTACAATAAAAACAGTTACTTCAGCCCAAGAAACCCAGCTCAGTAAGCTCCAAGATCTGAGCTCTCCTTCCCTGCCACTCACCTTTCCAGGAAGACCATTAAGTTTTGAAAAGAGGTTTTCGGTGTGTGCATCGGGCTGGGCCTGGCAGCCGGCACTGGCAAATGCCAGGCTATTCTCTTTTGAGTCACTGTCTGCACTATTAGCACCATTTAGCAGGGCGGATTCTTGCAGCTCATGAGGGGAAGCCTCACCGTCCTCGTCTTCAGCTTCTGGCCCGGCACAGTGAGTGCCGGCCACCATGCCCACACCGTTCTCCTTGGCCACGCCCTTTGACTCCTCATCAGACTCTTCCGAGGACTCGGCCCCATAGGGGACCAGCACACTGGCGCTCAGTTTAGCCTTGCCGTTCACCATGGGCTGGCAACAGGGTTCGCTGGGGGAAACTGATTTTGCTACTTTAGTAGAAGCTGATGTCGTGGGTGCGTTCGAGGTAGACTGTATTGCAGAAGGGTTAGTGATGGTGGAGGAGGGCGCCGCCTTGCTAGGGGCCTCCAGAGAAGTGCCATGGAGGTTGTTACTCAGCTGTGCCTGACCTTGCCGAACAGGCAACTTGTTGTGAATACTGATGGTAATTTTTTGTTTCTTGGGGTGTTCTGGGATAACTGAGGGCCTGTTAACAGACCAGTTTTGCACAGAAGTCGAAGCATTAGCAGGGCTGGCCCTATTGACGCTGGTGTTTCCGTTAGGGCTTGACACCGAACTGCTTGGTGTGTCTTTCACTGGCGTGGTGCCATTCAAGTGTGGCGTATTCTAGAAGGAGGAACAGAGTGGCTGGGTGAGTTTCTAGACAGTGTGCACATGGCTAGGGCCCTTCTCATTCGGGTCTTGGGAACTGACAAGCTTGACCTCTGTAGAAATATCCACCCTTCTGTTATATGTTTACAAGCACAAACAGCTTTCACACTGCCACATTCCTAAGATGACCCCCCCCGACATGAACCAAGTGTCCCTCCCTGAAGGAGCTGCACTCCCGAGTCCAGCTTTAATTAGGAACCCACTACTTAGCCCACACGGAGCGTGGGAGCACACAGTAGGAGGGACCGCTGGGTGATTCTGCCACCCTGAGGCCTCTGTAATACAGGGCCACAGTGGCTGCAGGCAGGGGGTTCAGCTGCAGACGAGGCTACTAGCGCAGTGACAGCAGGCTTGTGAGTCAAGCAGGAAGGAAATGCTTTCCTGACTCTCAAGCGTTACCTTCATCACATGGGAAGGCAGCTGGGGTCCAATGAAGCCTGGTGCCCCCTGCTTGTTGTTCACGACCCGCTGGCTGATTCCTGGGCGGGGAGAGGACTGGCCGGGGCTGTGGGCAGGATGAGTGGGTTCTCCTCCATTTTTCACATCATGGGACCTGAGGACAGAAATGGCTTGTTTGAGGAAGGATATCTCCTTAGAAGATTCACTTATAAAATTCTACAGTACCCAAGCCTGTCAGGAACAGGAAATGGGTCTTCCATGTCTCGAAGAGCTACACACATCGCCTCCGTCAGGCTGTCAGTGCTGCGGGATGAAGGCAGGACACAAGAAACTGACTCAATGACACATTACGTGGGCCCAGCTGGCCTGGAACTATGAGATCTGCAGAGCGCCTCTGCGTGTTGAGATTTACATTAAAGGTATACGGCACGGCACCCAGCACCAGATGGTCAATGAAATGTTTGTTTCGGTTTGGGTTTTTGTTGTTATTGTCAGGTTTTGGCTGGCCTCAAACTTGGGGCAATCCTCCTGCCTGAGCCTAAGGGCTAAGATTACAAACATGAGCCTCCATGCCTGGCTTTCAATTGATGTTTTAAACATATCCTGATAGTTCTGCTGTCTGAAAACTATTTTTCCTGTTTATGTTTTCAATAATAAATATAAACCATTATGGAGAATCTGTGATAGCCAAAACAGTTACTTACAGAATTGTCACTGACTCCGCATCTCCCCTTCTGATTTAGGCTTTTGTCCACACTGCTCTTTTCAATACCTGTATTTAGTCTTTCAAACTGTTTCCCACCCATATACATCCATCTCAGAATATTAAAAAAAACAGGCTTTATGAAAATCCCTCTCATGAGAAAGATCAAGGTCGGATGTGGCCACTCTCGTCAGGTTGAGTATCTGGGGAGAGCCTTGATTTCAGCTAGCTGGGATGCCTTGTGAGGCTGCAGCTGTGGCTGACTTGAGGCTAGCTTGCATGAGGCCCTGAGTTCTACCCCAAGGGCCTTGCAGCCTGGAGCAGGCATTACAGTTCTCTCCAGGGAGAGCTGCTGAGTTAGGGCTTGCAGCCACAGCAGGACAGAGTGGGCGCTGGTGCCGTAGCACCCAACTGGAGGCCTGTGCGCAATCTGGGGAGGTGCTGGGTCAGGGCACGCAGGGACACAGAGCCTTTCCCAAGCCTCCGCAGCCCCTAGGCCACTCAGCTGCCTCCTCAAGGCTGTCCCCGCCACTACAGCTGCTGGTGAGAAGAAGCCTGCAGGCTCATAGCCAGTACTCAGAAAGACCTCCTCATGCTCGGGAGCATGGCAACTCATCTTTAACTTGCTGTCTGCAAAGAGTAGGTCAAAATTAAACTTAAGTATGCTGATGGGGGGGGGAAGAATCGACATAACAACAAAGCTGATGGCTTGTTTTTAAGGAAATACCTGATATAAAAGAGCACATAAGCTTGCTGGTTAAGCACCGATCTAATATCACTGGTGGACACGATGGAATCATTCATCTGATACCAGAGGCCATTGCTAGCCTGCAAAGAGACCACAAAGAGAGAGGGGGAGAGAGAGACTGGATTTAGTCTGACATCAGGACCACAGTCAAAAACCACCTAAGAAAAATAGACCTTCACCCTCACTGGAGAAGTTCCACTGCTGATCCCACAGCAGGCTTATCAGCCACCCAACTTAGCAGCTTACCTTTATGTAGCAAAAGTAGTGGCCAGCATGACAGTTAAAACCAGTGTGCACCAGCACAGCATACAAAACATAAATAATTGGTTCTCCGTTGGGCTGAGACATATAGGGCCGAATATCAAGGTACTCGGGATATTTCACATCCTAAAAATAAATGAAAAGAAGAAAAAGGTCCAGCATTTCTGAAGACAGATGGCCCATGTTTTCACCTAGTCCCATAGCAAAGGAGGGTGTCCAAGGAAGGGCCTCGCAGCCCTGCAGCCCTGACCCCAGGCACCTAGTGCATGGAATAGAGAGGCCTCTTGATAATCCCACTGTGTTTGCTTGCCCTAAATAAGGCCACACTGTGAGTCTTCAACAAAATGCAGCACTGACAGCTCTATATGTCATTCTCAAATTTTTTATTAAGTGACTCGAGCACATCTTATATCTCTTGCACATTACTGCATCTTGGACACTGTCACCCTTCACTGATTGGGAAGGGAGAAATTCAATGTACAGTAATGAAAAAAAAATCATGAATCACATATATACCTTAGCAATTTTTCCACCGGTAAAGTTGGCAAAACGCTTCAGTGAAATGGTGAGAACATTAGAGGACCTATGGATGGTGAATCTCTTCGAAGCTGGAACCATTTTTTTGCACCTTGAAGCACAGGAAGGAAGTGTTAGGATGCTCAGTGTAGATAAGTTTTAGTGTTTTGGTTTTCATTTTTCTCAAACACCTTAAATTAAGATTTTAAAACAAGGAAACTGAAAAACAACAACAAACCATCCCCTTGGACCAACAGTCAAGTACTAAAATCAAAGACTGCATGATGGCTGGAGGGAGTGAGTCAGTGCACACGGCCCCAGGCTAAATCCTCCGTAACAGCCACATACACATAGCAGTAATAAATACAGAGGGAACTACCTAAGGACTTGAAAGAAACATAAGACATAAGGAAGATCAGATCCCAAAAGCCATGCTGGGCCACGCAGAAGACTCTGCCTTTAAAAAGACAATTCCAAAGTCTCAATAACTGATACCATTAAATGGCTCACTTGGGCCGGAATACAGCTCTGCGGCAGAGCACTTGCCCAGCACACGTGAGACTCTGGACGCAACACCCAATACCAAGAACAAAAAGAACAAAGAAAAGGAAAAATCAATTAAAAAGCACTAAAAACTTGAGTCAGTTTCTAAGCTGGAATAACCACAGAAAGCAAACTCTCTCCGGAAAAGAAGGAAGCACATCACCAGCCATACTTGCTGCATTTGTAGGCGTTCTCTCCATCGAGCTGTTCCGGCTTCACAAACTGCTCTAAAGCCTTGGTAACACTCTGAGCAGCCTAGGAAAAGGGCACACACATCATGTCAGCGTGCACACTGCCAGGGGTTGAGATGGATACACAGATAAAATATGTGTGCACATAACCACCCCCCAGCGAAAAGCAACAGGAAATTATATTGTAATTTTGTTGTTGTTGCTTCTACTTTTATACATCTACATAAGAAATTATACTCCCTCCTTGCTTGTCCTTACTTTAAAGACAAGCAGATTAAAGTGAACAAAAGCAGATGGTAGTTTTAACTTACACTAGGATAAAAATAAAACCAGCAGGAACTAGGTAGGCATGTAAACTAAGAAATATCTACTTACGAGACCCACCAAACAACTGCCCAGAAAACAAGGCTTCCAAGCAGAATCAAATGAAAACAGCAGACAGGCTAAGGCATAATCATAAGGCCATCTTCATAAACAGAAAGCAATCTAGAGCCTGAGAGATGGTTCAGAGGTTAAGAGTGCTTGCTGCTCTTCAAGAAGAGCCAGAGTTCAGCTTGTAGCACCCACGTCAGGCTGCTCACAGCACCTGTAACTCCAGCTCAAGGGGACCCAATGCTCTATTCTGGCCCCTGCAGGTGCACACCCACACAAAACATACATACTTTCACAGATACACACTTTCCCGTGTGTGTATCTGATACACATGTTGAAGACTCTAAACGTTTTTTAAAAAGCAAGCAATCTACTTGAGCAGTATAGATCACCCCACCAAAAATGAGTTCTCAGAGGCAAGTTTTAAGAGGCAGGTTTTGCTTTTCTCTGAACTATTTCTCCTTTGTTTATTATAATAAGCACAGAACTGAATTATAAACAGAAAAACAAGCTCCAAACAACAAAAAAAGGAGTGTAAAAAAATTCAATGAGCTAAGTAAGGTTTCTCAGAGTAAAACCATCTACGTTTGATTGATATGAGCATGCGTAAGTCCAAGGCTAGAAAGGTTATTTAACTTCACGCCTGGGAACTGCTGAGCTCACCTTAATCTCCAATGTTATGTCCAAATATGGATCAAAGGTATCTGAGACACCCTTGCAGTTTAAACATTTGACTGAAAAAAAAGAAAATATGAACAGTAAGTAAGGTCTATTTATTGCCCCACCAACTACTGTACGGACAGTATATATTTCAAAATAAAGAACTTAAGAGTACAACTTTTATTACAATGAGAAAAAAACAAAACAAACAAACAAACAAACAAAAAACAACCCAAAAAGCCTGTAAGTAAATCCTAAATACCATGGGTAGAAGTGAGACAAGCCTAGCTTAGTTGAGCTACTATCAGCTAGACTATAGTGTTATACCTTCTAGATACCTTGTGATTCAGGAATTGGAAGGCATCGCCCTGAACACGTTTGCACACACGATGGTATGTTATGAATGTTCTATAGGGCACTGTTACTGATACCACCAAAACAGAAACTCACTTCTCCCTCAACAGGAAACGAAAGGGAACTGACATCTTAGACCTGTGCTCAGACGTGAGATCTCTAACAGGGAGAGAACGATGAAAATCGTATGCGTAGTATGCTCCCAGCTGGCTCCTGCATAAGCAAGTACCAGAAGGAAATACTATAAACAGAAGTCTGGGCAGAGCTGGGATCTACTTTTCATTATCATCCTGCCCCTGCTGTTAACATTTTAAAACCGTAAGCATGTTATGGCATGAACCTTCAAATAAAATTTTACCTCGAGATCTTAGGTATCCTCCAAATATCTGGCAGACAAGGGTGGTAGCCTGTGTGTGTCTGTCTAATCTGAAAAACAGTCAAACAGCGACATGAGAGGAGAGCTTGGCAAACACTCTGGATACTGTGGCTACAGTGTAGAAGCATCTGTTTACGAAAGAATAAGAACTGAGAGGAGAATCACAAAGATGACAAGTCAGAAGGTGGGCCAAGTGAGACCTGGCCCACTCTCAGGACTCGGTGAAGAGGGCAAGGAACTAAGCTATGAAGGGACTTGGGGCAGAGAATCAGGAAGACGCCCTCTGCAAACCTGTGCTTCGCTTTTCTTTGCTGAGGCCAAGCAAGGGGAGCTGAAAGCAGAGCACCTTCCTCTGCTCAGCACTGACGGTCAGAGACCCATCCTTAAGACCCTGAGACAATGAGAGCAAGTGCCTAGCAGATAGGTTAGAACCTTTAATCCGCAGTCTTCCCAAGTCTGCATCTGACTTTTAAGAAGCTACAGAACTGAATGGGGAGGGGTGTGTGGCAGACTTCTGAGTCTGGAGATGAACAAGGAAAATATTAGGCATGGCTGAAAAAGAAAAGCAGCTAGATTCAGACCCGGAAACTAAAGCCTGAAAGACTGAGGCCTGCTGCCCTGCATCTAAGATCAACAAATTCAAATGGTTATAGTAAGCCGATCACTTTAAAATAATGAAAAAAACAAAACAAACAAAAAAAAAAAAACCACAAGAGGTTCTGCAGACAGATCTGTGAGCCTTCAAGGAGACAGGCTGGGAACGTGGCCATAGGAAGCAACATTCACTCTGCTGTACTTACTTATTACTGCCGTTTAGACATGCTTTCTGCATGGCGTCCACTGTGTACTGAAGAAATTCATGGGCATCTTCTTGGTTTCCAAAACGGAAGTGTCTAGCTATACCTAGAAGATTTGAAGAAAGACAAGGCTTTATGATTACATTATGCCAGGGCAAGACCCCTCAAAGCAACACCTTGAACTATGTGCTTGGGAAATCACTGAATGGCTTGTTTTTTGAGGCTGAGCCTTATGCTCTCACAGTCCTCAAACTCTCCATGTAACTGCCAATGACCTTGAACTCCTGATCCTCCTGCCTTCCCTTCCCAAGTGTTGGGATTACAAGTGTGCATCACCACACCCAGACAATTTTGTATTTTCAGCAGCTTTTTTAGGCAAAATGATTAATAGTTTGTCACTGTGTTAATTACCTCTTGTCCCCTAATTATCTAGCTAGAAGCCTGAATGAGTTTTGTATTCATTTTTATTACAACTTGGCAAATTCAAATTATAAAAAGGAATAGTACAAAGGACATTAATACACTGGGCATGACGGCACAACCCTATGCTCTAGTGCTTGGGCTGTGGAAATTAAGAGGATCAGGAGTGCAGGCCAGGCTGAGACACAGGAGAGCCTGCCTCAAAAAGCATGACGTGTGAGAAAAAGAAAACTGTGTAGATGCCTGCATGGCTATACACCTATAACCTCAGCACTCTGGAAGGTATGTAGAAACAGTGCCATGAGTTTGGGTCCAACCTGGCCTACAGTGTAAGTGCCTATCTCAAAATACTAGGAGGAGGAGCTACGGCTGCCAACACCGCTCAGACATGGACCACTGCTGTGAGACACTGCAGCTGAGACTTACGCCGCATCTCATTGATGACGAACATGGGCTTGATCACATCCCCAGGGTTGCTGAGAGCCTGGGTGATGTGCGTTTGCATTGTGCACATCATGCAAAAGCCTTCCGCGTGGCCTGCAAGATAATGAGAACCGAGTGAGCAAAATGTGACAACATGCAACAGGAAGGTCCACCAGAAGTGAGGGGCAGATGCCCATGATGCGGCAACAGTGCCAGCTACCATGCGCGCGCACTGAGCCCGCTACTATCATTAATTTTCATTTGGTTAACCCAGGAAGCCTGAGTGGTAAGTATATACTGACTATTTTAAAGACAGGAGAAGAAATGTACCCCAAGTCAGACGTTCACTAAGTAACAGATACGCAGGACAAAGGTGCCCGATGTTTCGGTGGAGGAAGGCTACTCTCTGCACACACACAGTGCAAGCAACTGCAACACAGGAGACCTGTGTATCACAGTGGCAAAGCACTTGCTTAGCATGTGCGAGGCCCTGAGCTCAATCCCCAACACTGAAAGACAAAAAAAATTTCTTCATGCCGCAAACAGAAATTAACTTAAAAAGGTATCACTGATCCAAATAAAATGTAGAAATGTCTAGAAGAAAACATACTAAAAATATCTCTGACCTCAGACTAGGTAAGGATGTTTTTACATTTTACGTATTGTGTATGTGTGTTGTATTGTCTGGAAACCTGTATCAGTGTGTGGAGGTCAGAGGGCACCTTGTGGGAGTTGTTCTTTCCTTCTATTACAGGGATCCTCGGTATGGAGTTCAGGTTGTCAGGCCTGGTGGCAAGCAACCTGCGCCTCTGAGTCAGCTTGCCAGCTCAAGAGTTCTTAACAACACACTTAATATATAACTGATTAAAAATAAAAATGAATGAACTACAAGTGCTGACAATTAAAAGTACACTTTCCAAAAGACACTGAGACAAATAAAAAGATACCTGTCAAACTGGAGAAAACATTTCCAAGTCTCAGTCTAACATTCCCCAAATATATAAAACCCTCAAAATTTAACAACTGGAAAACGAGTTTTCAGACAGACAAAAGACTTAAAAGGGGAGGGGGAGCTGTGGCTCAGTTGGCAGCCTGCCTGCCTAGCATGTACGCAAGCCCTGTGCTCCACTCCCAGCACTCTATACAAAGGACATGGCGACACACACCTGTAATTCCCAGGACTCAGGAGGTAAAGGCAGGAGGATCAGAAGTGGGTGTGCCTGTCTGGGCTCATGAAATCCTATTTGGGGAAGGGGGTGGAGGGGAACTGAATAGGCATTCATTTCAGTCAAGTAAATATCCAGAATTCAAATGCCCACAGGATGCTTACACCATTACTAATTAGGGAATGCAAAAAAAGTCACAACAGGCAGAAGCCTCTCCTAAATATCCCTGAGAATGATCACAATGGTAAGGCCTGGGGTTTGAGGGTACAGCTGAATAGCAGAACATCTACCTAACAGGCATGACACCCTAGGTTTAAGCCTTAGTACCAAAATTAAAACAAAACAAAACAATAAAAGCCCTGAGCACACCTTGTATTGAAAATGTAGGCTGTGAACAGCACTCTTGCCCCTGCCTGTCAGGACTGACACATTACAATCCCTTTGAAACAGTTCTGAAGTGTTTAAAAGTTCTCAGGATAAAGCCATTTCATTCATACATATATTTCCAAGAGAAATAAAGTATTTGTTTTATGAAGGCTCGCAAATATTCGTAACATCTGATTTAATTTTTTTTTTTTTTTAATTATGTATTGGAGACAGGATCCCAGGTAGCCCAGACTGGCCTGGAACTCACTTTGTAGATCCTCCTCCTTCTACCTCCCAAGTGTGTAGCTGTGTAATTGTGATAACTCAAAACAGGTACATACATGCAACCAACAGAACAATGCTGAACTAATTATGCCAAAACAGGCAAATTAAAATAATAATTTGTAATGCCATATATGCAACATCCTAAAAAAAAAAAAAAATCAAACTAACCTGTGTGACCGAGCATATCAGAAGTGGCCTAGGAAGAGGAAGTGATTACAGCAGCAGGGAAGTGGGGACTGCAGAGGGACTAGGAAACTTTTGGATATGATGACTATAACTGCTGTCATAGTCTCAGAGGTATACACAAATGTCAACATGCTTCAACTTGTGAATCTGAAGTATGCCATTTACCGTTTATCAATCACACCTCAAAAAAAGCTGTGGCGAGGGACAAGGACAGCAGTCAACCTTCAAACTGAATGACTTAATTCCGAATTTCCCTAGCCAGCACTGAGCTGGGCTTCTACCAAGTTAAAAGAAATCTAAAAGAAAACGGCAGGAATGGCAGCTCACACCTGGGAGCCTGAGGAGGAGGAAGTCCACCTTGATTTTTAAGGCTGGCAGAGCTACATAGTGAGACACCACCCCCCAAAAAAAAAAATCAAGGGGTTCTGAAATGTCAAATGCTGACAAAATAAGCTTTTAAAAAAATACTTTACAGATCAAATTAGGTATAAAATGCTCCTTATACAACCAAAACACCAATCCTAAGAATTCCTCCCACCTCCACCCCCACCCCAGTTTCTAAACTAGCAAGCCAACTTCTCAGTGATCATATAACTGGGTTTTTTGTTTGTTTGTTTATTGCAGGCTGAGGATTAAAGCTAGGGCCTTGTGCATGCTAAGAGAGCACACTACCACTGAGCTAATTACCAAGCCCATGATCATGTAACTTCACTATCTAATGTTCATCTCAGAGGATGACAGCAGCAGGGAAGCAAACCACAGCAGGACAGACATGCACACAGAGACTCGGCACTCACATGTCTTGGAGTGTTCATGAGATAACATGTAGTTGGCAAGGGGCGGTGTGTAAGTCAGACACTGCAATGCGGCATTGGCAAAACAGGTATTGCCCAAATTCTGGAGCCCAGCGCCAACTCGATGAGCTTGTTGCCACTTAAGACAAATCTTTTCAGATGGAAATAGAACCTTTTGAGGAGGAGCAATGCCATCACCTAGGACTTAGGGGGAAAAAAAAAGAGCAAAAGATTAAAAACAAATGATCAAAACAGAGCAATGCCTGAATCTGATCAAGACCTCACACCTTGTTGCCAGCCTGCCACACAGAGAACGTGCAGAGCCCAGGGTGAGACTAATACCACACTCATTCGGCTTATTCAACAAATCACTTTCAAGGACAAAAGGGGGAAGGTACAAATTACAGGACCTTAAACAGACATAAATTCACCCAAAGCAAAGAGTAGACTTCATTCAAACTAATTTAAAAAAAATTTTTTTGAGGGCTTGCAAGACGGTTCAGCAGGTGAAAGAACTTGCCAAACAAGTGTGATGACCTGACTTCGATCCTGGAACCCTCAACAGACCCTGGAAAGTCACCTCTGACCTCCACATAGATACCACAGCGGGGCACTCAAATTTTTAAAACTTATTCAATGGGGAAACCTAGCTCCTGACTGATTTTCTGTGGCTGTGTGTGTGCCACACGTGTGAAGGTGAGAAGGTATGAGATGCACACATGCACACATGTGCACACATGCACACAGAACGTGAAGAGGGTCAGCAGGTGGAGGGACACCCGAATGCCAGGAACGGTTGGCAGCTGGCTGATGGCTCTCTGAGAGCTCATTAGAATTCCATGTTTATGTTTTCTCACACTTTTTCATAATAATAGTTTGGGAATGTAGCTCAATTTACAGAGTGCTTCCCTAGAATGCACAAAAAGTACTGGGTTGACTCCCCAGCACTACCTGTAATCCCAGCGCTGAGGAGCAAGAGTCAAGAAAATCAGAAAAAAAAAAAAAAAAAAAAAGTATCAAGCCAGCTTTGGCTACAGAGTGAGTGTGAAGCCAAGATAAAAGTTTATCCTCCAAGAAATTGGAAATTAAAAACATTATTATCCTGATAACTAAAAATCAATCTATCGTGTTTGTGATACATGTTAACAGTGGGGCATGGGTAGGTGGGTCGGTGGACAAATCAATGAATGTTCCTTAGAGGAACTGAAATAGTTCCTGTTTGGAAATTACTGCCGTTCTGAAATATTTGCACGGGGACCCTGGCAGTACTCCCGCAGCCGTACCTTGATCCTTTGGTGGTGATGGTTTTGACTTATCAGGTACAGAGGAACTGGAATAAACTACAGCACCAGGCACCGGCCCTAACGGAAGTGGGTGACTTGAAACATCACTTATTGAAGACACGGCACCCCAGCTGGCAGAGCCTGTGTCCATGTCTTCAGGTGAGACCGCCTCAGAACTGCCAGACTGATTCTGACAGGTTGATGGGTCCGAAGGTTCAGTTTTGTCAACTATGGTCATTTTTCAACCCTGCAAAAGACAAAAGTATGCTTATTTCAAAAGGTGAGGAGAGGAGTCTATTTAGCCAGCCACTGTATCTTTGGCAATTTTAAAATTAGGGAATTTTAAACTAGCTTCAAACAAATCACCCAAATATAAAACATTAGTGGGGGTAGGATGTAGCTCAGTTGGCAGAACTCTTGCCTAGCACTCATGAAGCCCGGATCCCATTTCCCGTATCTCCAAAGCTAAACCTGCCAAGTGCAGCATGCCTGTCAGCCCAACATTAGAGACAGAGGCCAGAAGAGCAAGAGTCAATACAAGACCCTGCCTCAAGAGCAGCAATAACAACAATAATTAAAAAAAAAAAAAAAGGAACCTTGACCATATCCCCAAAACCATCTTTCAAGTTTATAATTAGGCCCTTCAATTCATAATTATATATACTTAATATTAAATTTCTACTGCTTAATCGTTAGGAACATTCTACACTTTATAATATAGAGAATATTTAGATTTAATTTTTAACTCAAAGTCTAAAATACCATTGTATGAAATTTGGTGTTCTGAAAAATTACAGCTGCAGAAAGTCTTACCAGTGAAACAAATACATTTTCCTGAAAAAGTCCACGTATATGGTATTTTAACTTTTAAAATGAAACATAACTTTACTAACATCACACTTTGAGCACAAATATGTGTATTTAATTCTCTCTGAATTGAAATATACTTAATTGAGTTTTTCTATGTGCTGGACATCATATTAATATATGATATTATGATTAATATATGATTATATATATTATAATATATGATTAATATATATTAATTTGCTAAATTTTCAGGATAAACCTTTGAAAGATCAGTCAAAATCTACGCTACAGAATGCAGCAATTACTGGGACCGAAAGCCAGGGCCACGAAACCCAGCAGGGCTGGTGTCTAACCATATCCCACCTAGTCAGCAAAGTGCTTCTAGAAATGGTCCTCTAAGTGTCCGTGCAGGCAAATCTACACGTTACACACTGAAGAAAACCTTTCAGGCATGCTCCACTGCCCTCCCTATATTTCTTCCCAGTATCTGAACTTGGCACGGTTTGGTCTCTGGAACACATACTCCCCACAGTATGCTCCCACCATAGGGTCCATTTTTAGTCCCTGCTCTTTCTGAGACCCCGCAAACTATTTTTTTATATATTCTTTTCTACCTCTGCCCAGTTAACACTTTCAGTTCTCAGGCTCAGGATTCATTCTTCTGTGATGCTTTCCCTGACAATTCCTTTCATTCATTACAAGACTGAATTAGAAGGGTTTCCTTGACAACACCTTTCACCCCAACCTTCTTGTGCTTATTTTGACGGAAGCCTGCAGTAAAAACTTTCCCTACCCTACCTGAAAGGGGGAAAGCTTTCCAAACGTGTGTTCAACAAATGAATGAAATCATGCAAACAGGAAGTAACTATCAATTGCTTTAGTATCTAATCATCTTTGGCATTTAATCATCTAATTCCTTAAAAACTCTGAATTAAGGAAATACCTCTAAATTTTGGCCTTTAAAATATTCACTACTTTAAAGTACAAAGGGTAATAAAATACTCATGTCCTTGCCACTTCAGTGAACATGTGAGCACATGCTTGCTGCTTACAATAAAGTTGTTTCTTAAAAGCTTCAAGCTTCTTATTTACAATTTTTAATTAAAGTGAAGTAAAACCTTAACAATGTGGGGACAGTCACAGAAAGCCAGAAAGTAAGTCAATTATATCTGATCTGAATATTTAGTCAATTGAAGATAAATGACCTTCATTCACAAAAAAGCTTGGGCCTATTATCCAAATAAAGTTTATGCTTTTCTCATGCTACAGGCAAAAGGAAAAGGAAAAGAAGGAACAGGAGGGAGAGTTAAAGGAAGAAAGCCAAAATTGGGTAGTAAGGAAAGGTTAATCTATCTTTAGTTAAAATAACATTAATAGCAGTAAAACCCCTTGATTTTTTCTGGGATAAGCAACCTTTTCAGGCAATGATTAACAAACAACCAAATGAAACATTGTATTTATTCTAGCAAGGGCCAGAAACAGGCAGTAGGCTTAAACAAAAAATATTAAGGAACACACAAGTCATCAACAAGTATGTTATTGTTTTGATTCTGGCAAGACTAACTAAATCAATTCATCTTCATTTAGATACTCAACCAATGAAATCTTACCCTAAAACCATCAGGTATCAACCTAAACTCCACCTCTTATAGAGATAACCTTTCTTAAAACCCAACTACATTGTTTAAGACAGGATTCATATGGCTCCTGTTCTTTAGTCTAAGTAAAGCTTCTGAAAGTTAGGGTTCAAAATAGGACTGAGAAACTAAGTGACTACTAAGTAACTACTTCAATGAAAGTTGAATCTCTAACCTGCAACACCCTCTCATGAGATACAAAGTTACAAGAGCCCGCTTAAAAAGACTCCAGCAACCTGAACAGGACCAGAGTTAGATAAACGTGCAAGACTAAGAACCTTTCCTTGATTACGTCTTTTTTATGAGGAGTAAATACCAGGCAACATCCATCTTTTTCATTTTAAAAAAGATTATCAATATGTAAACACTGTGTCACTCCACACACACTGAAGAAGGTCAACACATTAAAAAAAGAAACTGTTACAATCGACTTCTTCATTAAGAGCAGAATACAAGTTCTTGTAAGATTTCCATTTTAAGAAACTTTAAAAAGATAACACTTGAATTTTAACTCTATTTAGGTGAACAGAATGATTGGCCTTAAACCTCTGCAAACCAAATACTTACTGCAGTCTTGATTCAATGATTACAGAAAAGAAAGTGAAACCTGTCCCTAAGTAAAAACAAGTAAGTGTAACTGATTATTCCCAGACCTATGCACCTGAATGAGTGACATGGTAAAAGCAGAGTATTTAAAACGCAGACTTTGAAGAAAAGTTATCCCCCATTAAGCAGCTATGAGAACCCGAAGCTGGTGGTTACTTTGTAAAAGGGGCGTTAACTAGTTTGCCAACACTTTTTGTTACTTGAGTGTATTTACTTGAAAAGAAACACAAACAAGCAAGCCCTAAGGCCTTCAAATATAAAAGAGCTATTCAACAAAAGTAATCTCAACTGTATTCATTCTAGGGAGGTTAAAGTCCTAGATTGTAAAACTTTGGTCCCGTCAATTTTTCATTTCAAACATCTGAATCTGATCCCTCCCACCCGTCTTTTCCTGCAGGTAAGTTGGTTCTCCCTGCCCCAAAGATAAAGAACGTGAGGGAGGAAGGCACACTTGCTTTTTTCGGAGGGGAATGAGCTACGGGGCTCCTCCCCCCAACACCCCCGTCGCCCGCCTCTCCTTCGGGTGCCCGCTCCGGCGTGGGCAACTCCGGTGTTCTGCGGAGGAGCCGAGTGGACCGCGCCCGGGTGGGAAAGTTTGTCCGGGGTGGGGTGGGAGCGGGGTGGGGGTGGGGAGGCCAGCCCCCGCTCCGAGGGGCGCCCCGGAGCCGGAGGTGGCAGCCACGCGGGGGGCAGCGGGCGGGCCCCAGACGCCGGCTACACTGTCCCAGCGTGCACACGCCCACCCCGGCAGCGCCAAACCCGCCCGGCGGCCCGGGAGCTGCCGGCTGCAGCCCGGTGGGGCCGGAGGGCCGAGGGGGCGGGCTGGGGCCGGTGGGGGTGGGAGCGCAGTGGCCATGGCAACCAGGGGGCTCCGGCCCTCCCCGTGCAGCCCCGGCGCTGCCTCCGCTGCGAGCCCGCCCGCCGCGGCCGCCGCCTCCCGTTCCGCGGGCCTGGCTCGGCCGGGACGCGGCGCCGCCGGTCCCGCAGCCGTGGGGTCCCCGGGCCGCCCGGCGGCTGGAGAGGGGGCGGCGGGCGGGGGGCCGCCCCGGTCCCGGCGGGCCGCGGCCGGCGGAGGGTGGCGGGGCGGCTGAGGCCGCGAAGCCAGGACACGCGGCCCGGCCCCACGCCGGCCCGCCGCGGGCGGGAAGGAGGCGGGAGCTTACCTGACCCGGCTCGGCACTCGCTCCATCCCCCTCGGCCGCCGCCGCCGCCGCCGCCGCACACAGCCCAGCCGCCCGGCGGGGGACAATGACGTGCCTCCATCCGGGCACCGCCGCCGCCGCCTCCGGGTCAGCGCCGCACCCGCAGCTCGCCGGCCGGGCCGCCAGGGGGCGCGCCAGGGCCGCGCCCGCACGCGCCGCCGCCGCGGCCTCCGCCGCCCAGGGGCCGTCGCGCAAGAGGCGCGGCGCGCAGCTAACGGGCCCGGCAAGCGCGGGAGGGGCCGTCGCCCAAGGGCGGCGGGGCGCGGGCTGGCCTCGCGCGTCAGCAGAGCGCCGGGCGCCGCCGGAGGAGGCGCACTGATTGGTCCGACGCCCTGATTGGCGGGGCGCGCTGATTGGCTGGGTGTCCGGCAGCGGGGCGGGGCGGGGCCGCTTCCGCTCTGAGCCCCCGGAGCTGCTCTGGCTGGGGCCCTGACGCGGCGGTACACCTGAGCTGTCCATCCCTGGGCGTTGATGCCTCTCCTGCGCTCGGCCCTACAGATGGTGGCGGGGGCAGGGGGGAACCCCGGGCTCCTCGATCTCCGGCTTTTTACCCACCGGCCATCACCGGGGACCCCCGCTGGCCACACAGAGCAAAGAGACAGCACCCCATCGTCGTTTCACCTCAAGCCTTGCTCTGCAGTTTGAGGCAACAGGGGTGGGCTCTTGTGTCCTAGCGTTGCAGTAATACTTCTTGTCAAGAGTAGCTCATGCTTGCTCCCTCTCCTCTGCAGCGCCTGCCTGTGGCATTCACTTAGGACACAGCCGTGAAGCACTCACTGCTGACCCCTCACTCCACCCTCCTGACCCCGAGAGCTGTGGTCCTGACCACCACCCCCGTGCATTCTCTCTGAGCCTGGTCTAACTGGCTCCTCAGGCACTCCACTCTGGTTTCACTTTACTATTGTGGACACGGTTTTTTGTTTTATTTTAAAAGACAGATCACAGCCTGTCATTTCCTCTATTCAGAACCTTCTCGGGCCAGACAACTTAGCTTGGGTATTAAAAATCCCATGATTCCCAGCATAGGTGAGTGAGGCCGGAGGATCGGAAGTTTGAACTCAGCCTATGCTACATAGTGATACTCAGTTTCAAAACAAAACTCCACATTTCCTTTTTTTACGTGTTCCAGCCACAGCCTGTTCTAACCTTGTAAAATTATGAAGAGGTCAGGAGCCTGTACCTATCCAGGCTACCGATTTATTACTGTCCTTGTAGGTTGGCTATAAAATTAACATTGTGTATTTGGGGCAAAAAGCCAAAGTACTTTGAAGAAATAAAGAAGAGAAAAGGGAACCCCAGTTGCTCAAATTTCAGCATCACCTGTAAAGATTAACACAACTTTATTCTTTACAAAGAATGGAATTTCACCATTGTAAACCTTTTTAACATTAAGAGATTTGCAAAAGATGAGGTAGCTCATGCCTGTAATCCTAAAATTCAGGGGGCTGAGGCAGAAGGATTGCCATTAGCTCAAGCCAGCCTGGACTACAGAGTGAGATCCTGCCTCAAAAATTAATATATATTTAGTTATATAATAATATAAATATATTTAGTTATATGTTTTGTATTAAAAAAGAAAACAACTAAGTGTGATGGTGCATGTCTATAATCTGGGTCAGCCAAAACTACATAGTGAGACCCTGTCTCAAAGACGAAAGATTTGTGAGACTAGAAGTGACATTGGTTGGGCTCAGTACTTTGCCTTTTCCAAATGCCTTTCAGATGGCCAAATCCAAATGCTAAGGAACTGAGGAAATAAATTAGTATTCAACTAAGCTTTATGGTGTGTCAAATTGCTTCCCTTTGAAGTCACAGAGGTTCTCTCTCCTCCCCTTTCCCCCCACCATTTGTTGGGGTTTATTAAGAAAAGGGGTCTTGGTATTTGTTTATAAAGGCAATCTCATTCTGTAAGGGGGGCTTGACCTCCACATCCTGCATCCTCCGCCTCAGTCTGCAGGTGCAGGCCTTACAGGCGTAAATGAGTGAAGGAGAAAGAAAATATGGCCCCAGTGGATGGGACATTCTCAAATGTCCCTGACCTTTCATTTCATTTTACACAAAGTTCGATGTCCCTTCCTTCAGATCACCTTAGCAACTTCAGTAGAAAAACTTTGGAGTATGTGTGTGGGAGAGAGACAGAGTGTGTGCGTGAGTGTGTACTCGTGTGTGTTGAGACAAGAGGTCAACACCAGGTGTTTTTTTTCAGCTGCGGCCATATTTGTGTAGTGTGTGGGCACCCGTATGTGGGCACACTTGTGGAAGCATGCACATTGGGAAGCCAACTGTTGACTTTGGATGTCTTCCTCAATATTCCCCATATTTTGTGTATGTAAGTGTGCTTGTATGTATACAGGTGGACTCACCGTGTTTGTGTGTGTGTAGGACAGAAGTTAACTTCAGTAGCACTTTTTTTTTTAGAGAGTCTCTCACTGAACCAAGAGCTTGGCGAGATGGCATCCATTAAGCCCTGAGATCTACATGTCCTGTCATCTGTGCTGTGGCCCTCCCCACTCCCTGGCCCTATGAGGACAGGCCAGCAGCTGTGGCTAAAACACTGTTCCAGCTGTGGCCACTTCAGGCTCCCTGCACTGGCCCTGGAAAGCAGCTCTCCTACAGCAAGACAGGCCAGAGTGGATGCTAGACACTCTGCAGACACTTTGTCTGGCCAAAAGAATTGCTTCCTTGCAAAACTTGCCAAATATACCACTCCTGGCTCTGAGTAGGCTATGCCTGATCATTTCTTTTCTGAGGGCAGGCTTTTTTGAGAAGGGTATCATTTGTTCCTGGCCTGCCCCAATCTGGCTCTGTAGATGACTTTGAACCATTGATCCTCCTATACCAGACTCAAGAGAATGGAGATTACTAGGGTGCACTATCATGCCTGGCATCTGTGTGTGTTGTGCATACATGTTAGCACATGTACATCATAGGGGCATGCACATGTGTATGTGTGTGCATGTACATGCCAGAGGAGAACTTTAGGCATCATTAGTCAGATGCCATTGGCGGATTTTTTGGGGGGTGATTTTGTAATTTTTTATTCATTTATTTATTTTTTGGTGTTATTTTTTAAGACAGTGACTTTCACTGGCCTTGAACATGCCAAGAAGGCTAGACCTGGTTTTCCAGAAAGGCACAGGGACTTGTCTGATTTTATCACCCCCGACCTAGGCAAACAAGCCCATGTCATCATGCCTCGCAGCTGCACATGAGTTCTGACCATCTGTCTCAGATCTTCATGCTTGGAAGATCTTTACTGAAGGATTCATGGGCAGACCAGTGAAATGGATAAGTAGGAAAAGGTTCTTGCTGCAGTCCTCCCGACCTGAGTTCAATTCCTGGGACTAACAAGTGGACGGAAAGAACTAATTTCCTCCAGTTGTCCTATGATCCCTACCACAAGCATGCTGCAGCGTATGAGCAGACCCCTAACAGTAAATAAATATAAAAACATTTCAATTAAGGATCCATCTCCTTCTCCACCGTTGTATTTGTTGGGACATGGTCTCACTCTGTGGCTCAGGCTAGCCTAGAACTGAAAGCAATCCTCCTACCTCAGCCCCCAGAGTGCTGGGTGTGCAGGTAGGAAGCACCAGACAGAACCAACATTTTATACCTTACGATGTTTGACATTATCCAAATCAAACCGTGCAGGTTTTGGAAGACTCCCCTCCTTAACAGTAGCTGACTCTATGTTGAAAGAGAGTCTTATACCAGGAGGATGTCTTTCATTCACAAAATAAACTAGCTGAGGCTCTATTCACAAAATATCCTTACTCCCCACTCACTCTCAAATACATATTTTGCCTCCACTAAGTCATGAAAAACAAGTAACAACAAACTATTTCTTCACTAAAAGCCAACCAAAATTATTACAATTTGCCAGTGCTAACTTGTCTAACTCTGCCTGGGTTACTTTTCTTAAAAAAACAAAACAAAACAAAAAAACCCAAACCAACCAACCAAACAAACAAACAAACAAAAAATGCCAGTAAAGATTATTCCCAAAGCTCTCCCATAATTCCACTTACGCTGCTGTTGCTGACAGCCCAGACTAGTCCCGGAATAGCCTTTGTTTCCCAGGCTAAAGTCAAACCTGAGGAGCCTGAGTATTGGGATTGCAAGCCTATACCACACACTGCTTTTTGTCCTCATTCTGACGCCTTTTCCAGCCTGGGACCCGCCTGACCCTGGCTGGCATGGATTAAACACCCTCCTGGGTGGAGCTGCTGTTAGGCTCCTTCCAGACCTCCAGATCCCCACCTCAGACACCTGCATCCTTAACATACTGCAGGCCTCTGGAAAGGGGGCAATGGAGGCACAGGACAGTGGACAAACCAAGTGTCCAACTTACCTCAAGAGTTAGAGGAAGTAGTGTAAGAGATGTGAGGAATTCTCAACTGGGGAGGAAACTTGACCCTTACGGTCAGCGATCTTGGGACCTGGTGACCTTGGTCCCTATAGGCTGACCTCACCAATAAAACTCCTAGGAGCAAAGATGAGAGACTGTTAAGAGTTAGCAGGGTGGCTCAGAAATAAAAGTGTTTGTGTCAAAACCAGACTCCTCTCTGAGGGACCGAGGTGGGTTTCCATAGTGACAGGAGGAAAATGAGTGCTCTCTGACATCCCAAACTGTATAGTATGCATGCATGCATGTACACACACCCACACAGGGCAATAAAAACATATTTTAACAAAAGAACTTATTTTGGATTGCCGAATAAATTCATAGAGTGGGAATGTTAGCATAACGTACATGAAACCATGACTTCCCTCCCCTCCACGGTGTAAAGGGCCCCTGGAGGCCAGGCTTGAAATCCCAACATCCCCAATGTGCACTCAGAAGTCAGAGACAGTGGCACACACCTTTTATCCCAACACTTGGGAGGCAGAGACAGGCAGATCTCTCTGAGTTCCTGGACAGCCAGGGATTACGTAGTGAGACCCTTTGTTGAAACAACAACAAAGCTGCAGGGAGCTAAGAAGTTCAGTGTCATAGTAAGAGACATCCTTGGCCATCCTACTCGGCTACAGGAGAAGATGAAGTGGCATTAAAGGTTCCTCCCTTCCAATACCCGCACGCCATTTTTATTATGTGTGCATTTGTGAGTGAGGATGAAGCGTACCAAGCCCCCCCTCTTGTGTGGTCCTGGCCAGACGCATGCTTTGAAGCAGTGTTTCTTGTTCTCTATGTCCTTCGGTTCTTTTCAGTTAGCTAGGAAAGGGGCTAAGAGGATATAGGACAAAAGAGAAACCAAAAGTTTCACTCACCTCAAAAGGTAGGGGCAGGAACTTAGAAGGCTCAGAGAGGGAACTCCAGTTGGTGGAGGCTGCCAGAAGACTGGACTACAAGGCAGAGGGCCGGAAACCTGGCAATGTAGTGCTCTGCTGGCCGGGTGCACCAATGAGCCTCCTAGGCCAAGAGAGAAAGGCTTGTCGTTAAGGGGAGGTCTCAGGGACAAGCCTGACGGCTTACCTAATGAACGCACTTGCCACCAGCCAAACCATTTGAGTTCCATCTCAGAATCTACACAGTGGAAGGAGTCTGTTCTGACCCTGAAAGTTGTACACAGGACCCTGGACACATAGTACCATAGCACAGAATAACTAATAAATGGAACTAAGATGGTCTAACAAGAGAAAGGATATGAAGAGTGAGATAGAGTTGGTGGAGTGCTGTACAAGCTTTCTGCAAGCCATAGGTCCTCTCCCCAATGCCAAACAAAGAGCAGAGAGTGGATAAGGCTTGTGGTTTTAGCACTCCTTGCAGCGGGAATTTGCTACTTTGTGCATTCCTATTTCTTGCACCCTTCCAAGCCCCTAAGAGTAGATAGGGGGCAAGGTTAGCACTAGACTAATTCCTGCTGGTTACAGGCATCAAGTTCCTTGGGGCAAGTTTGATCTTAACTTCTCTTTTTCTTTCTTCTTTATTTATTTTTTTCTTTCTTTCTCTTCTTCTGTTTCTTCCTCTACCTCCTCCTTCTTTCTTCTTTCCTTATTCTTCCTTCTTCCTCTCCTTCTCCTTGTTTCTTCTTTGTGCACAACTACTTAAATTGCAACCAACAGAATCCAGCCACCAACCAGGCTATAGGGGCTCTAGCATTTATACACCTCTCAAAAGTCTCCAGAATTCCAAATGTCACACAATTGCAGCTAGCAAAAGCACACCTCTGCCAGAGCATGAGGCAAATCATAATCAGCTGCTGCAGAGCAGCCCCATATCCCCACACATGGGATTAAAAAAAAAACATAGTCCCATAATATTTCTGTGTTATTTTAAAGAAAGCAAAATTACAAAATTCTCGCTACAACTCCTGAACATGAAAGCAGCTGAATCAGGAGTTCAAAGTCACCAATGATGGTCATGCTACACAGTTAGTGAGACCATGAAATGGTATGAAAAGCTCTCACTCTCTCAGAAGCTCTGCTCATTCCTCTCTTTAACCTTTGTGTGTGTCTGACGAAGGGTGGTGATGTGTGGCGTGCAGTAGTAGGCACATGGAGAGTGCAAGACATCTTCCAAGTGTTGGTCCTCACTGCTTACTTTTTAGGTGCAGGGTTTCTTCTCCACTGTGTGCACCAGGACCACAATCCCATGAGTCTCCAGACAGTCTCCTCTGTCTGCATGCTTTCTTGTCAGAGGACTATGTGGGTACTGATGTCTCCCTCCTGCCTGCCAGGCCTTTGCATGTGTTCCTGGGACTCACATCAGGTCCTAGAGTTTGTTTGACGGCCGCTTAGTGCATTAATCTAACTCCGCTGCTGCCCCCATTTCTGAGAGTTGACCTAGCCTGAAAAACCAGCGTTTTCACCTTAACTTCCACCTGACTACTTGAACTTGAGGAGTGTTGGGATTACCTGCCAAACCGCCCCAGGCTGCTTCGCCCCCACCCCCATCTTGTCTTATACCACTTGATCCATTTTAGGGCTCCCTAGGACCAGGCCTGGCAGGTGGAAGCCTCCTCTCTCGGTGGGTCAGTGGCTGTAGAACCACATTCCTTCCAGGTCTCCCTCAGGTCACCTGCTGAGACTACAGGGTCCTTATCAACTCAGCTTTCACATCTCCATCCACCAGTACACCGCAGGTGTCTAGGGAAGGTGTTGAGGGCAAATGAGACAGAAGACGGGCCGAGTGTCTACTCACCTCAAGAAATAAGGGATGTAACTTGGGAGATGTGGAGAGCTCCGACAGGTGAAGGATGGACAATGCACTTGACCCCGAGGGTCGGAGGTCGTGGGACCCCAAGACCTCGGTTTCTTTGTCTAAGCACACCAGTGAGTCTCCTAGGAGTAAAGATGTGGGTTTGTCATTAAGGAAGTGTGAGTGGCTGGCAGGATATCACTGCAGATGAGGGCTTTGGCCACCAAGTCTGATGATCAGAGTTTAGTCCCTGGGACCCACACAGTGGAGGGAACTGGCTGCCTAAAGTTGCCCTCGATCACCTTGGGAATGCCATGGGGGACTCGAGGTAACAAACACACAGCATACACGTGAATGGAATTTAGTGAGGAATTCACAAAGAATCAATGGAAAGTTAAAAAAAAAAAAAAGGCATTTGGACTTGGCGATAAAAGCCAGTTGGTAGAGAGCTAGCCAAACATGGATCAAGCCGTGAGCTCCTTCCCCGGCACCGACTGAAGGGCACATGGTGCTCAGGCCTGCTATCCAAGCTTCCTGATTGTGGAGACAGGTAGAACTCAAGTCTAAACTCATCCTCAGGGACACGCTGAGCCACTGGCCAACCCACATGGCTACCTAAAACCAAGAAACGCCATCAAAGGCTCTGCCTGAGAATCTGAGGTAGTTCTTCCCTGTGAGGGTGGGTGACGTGTGCTATGGCACTTGTGGAGACACAGGTCATTCCTGAGGAGTTTTCTTCTTTCTTCTTCCTTCCTTTCTTTCCTTTTTTTTTTTTTTCTTTTCTTTCTTTTTCGAGACAGGATCTCTCTGTGCAGCTGTTGTTGTCCTAGACTCGCTCTGTAGACCAGGCTGGCCTAGAACTCACAGAGATCTGCCTGCCTCTGCCTCCCGAGTGCTGGGACTGAAGCCATGTGCCATGGCACCAGCTCTGAGGAGTTTTCTTCAGTGTCCACCTTTCTTGAGGTAGGCTCTTAGTTTCTGCTGCATGTGCCAGTCCATCTACCCCTAGAAATTCTAGTTTCCTGCATGTCTGCCATCTTACCGTAGGGGAGCTGGGAGTGCAGATGGGCGCTGCGCACCGGTCCTCCACGGGCCTTGGGACTCGACCCCAGGTTCATGTTCGTTGGCAGACACATGTCTGTTAAGCCATCTCTCCAGCATTCCCTTCCTTAGAGTCCTGTGTTTCCACGGCTGACCCTGACCTCTTCGTTCCCCCGTGTGGCCCTGAGTGATGGCATCAGAGGCCCACACCACCACAGGCCACACCACATGTTTCGACCCTCCCTCTGGTCCCGCGTCCCTGCAGGCAGGCAGCGCCCACCCCCACCTGCAGGTGGTGCTGGCTGGGTAACCCGCTCCCTTCCAGATCTTCCTGTTCCCTGGTGAGGCCCACCTCAGGCATCTGGATCTCTAAGGCACCACCCGTGTCTAAGAAAGGTGCTGGACAGATATAGGCTAGAAGATAATCCAAGAGCATCTAACTCACCTCAAGAAATAGGGAAAGCCGTGTGGGAGGCTTTTACAATTCTCCAGCAGGGGAGCTCCAAGGGGTGGGGGGCTGGAGGTGGCCTTGACCTCAAGGGTCAGAGGTCCTGGGACCTGATGGCCTAGGTCGCTACTGGCCAAGTACACCACTGAGCCTCCTGGGAGCAGAGAGGATGTTTCATCATTAAGAGAAAATCTTAGAGGCCTGCAAGGTATTTTAGTGGCTAAAAGCTCTCCCGGGCCCCCAGCTTGACTATGTGAATTTGATCCTCGAGATCCACGGTTTTCTATACCTTGTCGTGTACATAGTATCAGGCGCACACAGCTGTGCACACAGAGAATGAGAAATGCAGTAAAAATAGATTTAATTAAGGAAATGATATTAAGGGTGAAGACTAACCTCGCTTGGTAGAGTGTTAAGCTTATGATACAGGAAGCCAAGTGTCCTCTCCCAACGTTATATAGGGCTCAAATTAGATCAAGCCTATCAGCCTAGCATTCCTGAAACTGAGTGGAACCAGGTTTGGGTTCAATGTTACTCTAGTGACATACTGAAATCCTGGCCATCCTACAGGACTACCTGAAAACCAAGGAATGCCATTTAACACTCTCCATAAGAATCTGAGGGGCTGGCCAGGCTTGGTGGTGCACACCTTTAATCCCAGCACTCAGCAGGCAGAGGCAGGGGGATCGCTGTGAGTTCGAGGCTAGCCTGGTCTACAAAGCAAGGCCAGGACATCCAGGGCTACACAGAGAAACCCTGTCTTGAAAAAATAGGAATATGAGGGTGGTATGCCATGGAACAGCACATGGTATAAGGACGCACGCTGTCCTCAGGGGTTGGTTCCCGCTGTCCACCTTTCCTGAGGGAGACTCCTGACCTCTGCTGCACAGACCAGGCTATCTGAACCTAGAGCGCCTCCTGTATTCTGCCAGCCTCGTACTGTGGGGGAGCTGGGAGTGCAGGTATGTGCTATGCACTGAGCTTTTCCCTCCTTTCCTGGGACTCAAGCCCACACTCACACTTGTTGGTAAACACTTTGCCCATTAAGCCAGCTCCCCAATGCCCCTTCTTCTCTGTTTTTGAGAATTCAGACTAACATGGAACTTCCTGGTTTTCCCAAGGGGACCTCAACCTGATCTCTCCTGCCTGAGTATTCCGCTGTTCCGGTTCACATGGTGCTGTTGGCCCTCATTATTCTCTTCCACCACCTTGCACAATCCGAGATCCCCTCTCACTCTGTCCTGTTTGAGTGAGGTCCGTCGGGTATAACCATGTCCTTACAGGCCTCCTTCATGTCCACTCCGGTGGCTTTAGAGTCTTTATCATCTCTCCTCTGAGATCTTCATTCTTTTGTTGTGGTTCTTTTGTTTTTCAAGACAGGGTCTCTCTGTTTAACATAGCCCTGGCTGCCCTGGACTTCCTCTGTAGCCCAGGCTGGCCTTGAACTCACGGGGATCGGCCTGCTTTTGCCTCCTGAGCGCTGGGCTTAAAGGCGTGCACAACATCTGGCTAATATCTGCATTCTTAATACACTATTGGCTTCTAAGAAAGGTATTGGGAGGATACGGGATAGGACACAGCGGTATGTCCAACTTCCCTCAAGAACTAGGGACGTGATTTGGGAGGCTTGGAGAATCCTCCTCCTGCAGGGGAGCTCCTCTTGGTGGGAAGCTGGTAATGGACCTGACCCCAAGGCTCAGAGTCCTGGGTCCTGCTGATTTAGGGACACCAATGAACCTCCTTGGAACAAAAATGTGAGGCTGTTATCAAGAAACTATATTTGTATTTGGGGACAGTGAGCTAGCTCAGGAGAGAAAGTCTTTTGCCAGAAGTGTAACCACTTAATTAAATGGATCACCCAGATCCCTGAGTCCTGGTGGTCGCAGGAGAGAACTGACACCTACAAGTTGCTCTCAGATCTACCTAGGTGAGTCATGTGTGTGCATACAATCAATGCAATTCAAAATTGTTTTCAAGAAAAGCCATTAGAGCTGCGGATAAGCTCAGCTGGTGAAGGGCAAGCCTAGCCCAACACTGCATGGAGGGAGGGCACATAGCAGCTCAGGCCTGCAATCCTAGCTTCCTGAAGGTGACGGCAGCTGGATCTGGAGTTCAAGACTCATCTATGGCCACAGAGTGGTTTGTTCGTCACCCTTCATGGCTGGCTATGCAGACTGGGAAGGGCCATTTAAAGGCTCTGCCTCAGACTCTCTGCTCATTCTTCTTCTTTGTGCCTGGGCTATGTCTGGGGCAGGGAAGGGATGCTTAGCATGGCAGGAGTGTAGAGGCCATGACTCCCTGGTGCTAGGCCTCATCTTCTGCCTTGTCTTATGCTAAGTCTCTTGTTCTCTGTTGTGTTCACCACACTAGCTGCACAAACTTCCAGATAGCCTATTTCTGCCCCTCAGCCTTTACATACCTTCTTGGGACTCAAACCCAGAACCAATCCTCAGTGACCCCCTTCACATTTTCCAAGGCCTGGAATATCCTTTCTTTCCCAGGCAACCTTCCACCTGAATATCTCTTCTCTGAGCCTCCTGAATGTGGATTACAGATCCACACCAAGATGCGCTGCTTTTGGCTTTCATTCTTTTCTTCTGCCAATTTATTCAACCTGGGCCTTCCTTGTGACCCTGACCACCATGGAGCAGCCCCTTCTCTGGGTGTTATCTGTGATGGTATAACCATCTTCCAAGTTTCCCTCAGGTCCCCTGCTGTAAGAACTTGATCATACCATCTCTAACATCTCTGTACATCTCAAAGATGTACAAAGGGGGCTGCAGGGACAGAAGATATGCCAAGTATCTGGCACGCCTCAAGAAATAGGGAGAGTAGCCTGGGAAGCTTGGAGAAGTCTCCTGAGTGAGGGAATGCCAATAGGTTCAAGAGGGAGAAATGGAGTGGACTCAGAGGGTCAGAGGACCTGGGACCTGAACACTGAAGTCCTTATCAACTTGGAACACCAAAAAGCTTCCTAAGAGAAATATGCAGGATTGCCATGAAGAAAAGATATGGGGAGAGCTGCAGAGATGGCTCAGCAGTTAAGAAGCATGGCTGCTCTTGCAGAAGACCCAGGTTTCATTCTGAGCACCCACAAAGTGGCTCATACCAGCCTGTAACTGGTTTCCAGGGAATCTGATGCCCTCCTCTAAACTCCACGGGGACCAGGCACACATGTGGTGAACAGATACGTACCTAGGCAGAAAATTCTCTGTCTCCTTCTCTCTTTCTTTCTCTCTCCCTCCCTTTTTTCTGTGTGTTGTGCTGTATGTGTATGTGGAAGAGAGACAAGAGACAGAAAAAAGATACAAACACAAAAACAAAAACACATAATATGCAGTAACAAGCCCATGGTCTGTGTGGAGGCCACAGGACTCAGTTGTTAGTCCTCTCCTTCTACCTTTCTGGGGTCAGGATCTCAAGTCATCCTCTGCCCAGGGCTGGCTAGCTGATCCAGTCACTTCAAGTGGCCTGTCTCTGCCTACCATCTCACCATAGGCCTGACAGGAATCCTGACGTGTTTGCCTTAACCTTTAAATGTGTCACAGGGTCTTGGGACCCTAACTCAGGTCCTCATGCTCGTCGGGCAAGCATCAAGCCATCTCCCCTGAAGTCTCCTTACTCCTGTTTTGAGTGTACAGGGTCCCTGTACCATCATATATTTCCCAGGATATCAGGGACAACTTAATGTCCCTCTAGAGCCTGCTGGGCCCTGGGATCACATGCCCCCACCGCTGCATGCTTCTCCAGAGCTGCTGAGCCCTGGGATCACATGCCCCCACTGCTGCATGCTTCTCCAGAGCCTGCTGAGCCCTGGGATCACATGCCCCCACCACTGCATGCTTCTGTTCCTTCCCTCTGAGCAGGGTTCCCCTCTGAGCCACCGAGGATGACTAATCGCCTCTCAGGTCGGACACAGGACAATGTGAGCATCTTCCGTCTGAGTGTCTAACTCACTTCAGGAGATAGGGGAGATGACTTAGGAGGCTTGTAGAAGTCCAGTGGGTATGGGGGGCAGTAATGGACTTGGCCCAGAGGGTCAGCAGTCCTGGGACCTGATGTCCTAGGTCCCTACTGGCTGCACAAACCAATGGCTGTCCTAGGAGCCAAGATGAGGGACTGTCATTAGGAAGGACATTAGGTGTGGGTGAAGGGTGCAGTGGAGAAAGGCTTTTGTTGGCAGTCCAACTACTGGAGTGAACAATCTAGATCCTCAGGCCCCGCATGGGAAGAGAGAACTGAGACCCCAGTTGTCCTCAGGCCCACTCGTATGTGTGATGGAATACAGCTGCTGGGTCCACAACTCACAATGCATGTGATTCAAATCATTTTAATATAAGAAGGCGTAGTGTTACTGGGAGTAATTTCAGCTGGCAGAGTGCTAGCCTAGCATGCAGGAAGGAAGCCACCAGTTCCCTCCTCGCACCGAGGCGCGGGAGCTCAGACCTGTGATCTTGGTACTCCCAAAGGTGGTGACAGTGGACACAGCAGTTTCAAGTCTTCCTTGGTGACACAGTGAGCCCCTGGCCATTCCACATGTTTTCATGAAGCCGTGAGGGACCACTGAGGGCTCTCCCTCAGAATCCTCACTTACTCGGCCTCATGTCATTATGTGTGCTTGCGTTTGTCTTCGCGTGTGTGTCCTCACGCACACTCACCTGTGAACGGGCACAACATGGCCATGCCCGTGCTGGGGGGCACCGGGCATCGTCAGATACGGTCCCACCCTCTCTCCTTTTAGTCCACCTTCTCTCTGCCTCACTTTCCTGGCTAGCTGTCCCACGAGCTTCCGGATGTTCAGAGCTCTGCCTCCCAGGTCTCCTCACTCAATGTTGCTGTGTTCTCGGGACACAAGCTCCGATCGCCTGCTTGCTGGCAAGTGCTATACCCATTAAGCCATCTCAACCTTCCATTCCCATTACTGAGGGCCCAGGCCAGCCAGGACATCCTGTTTCCCAGGCTAATATCTAACTAGTAAGCTAATATCTAAATGGTGAATTTCCATGAGTTTCCTGAGCGTCGAGACATCGCGCCCAACACTCAGTTTCGTGATTTTACCACGCGTTCGTTCTTTGTCTCTCATTAGTGTCTTCCACACCTCCTGACCGAACCAAGTGTTCTTTCCCTGCCCAGCACAGGAACACTCCTTCTATGTGTGAAATCTGTAAGTTTAGAACCCTCTTCCTCCCAGGCCTTCTTGGTTCCCCTGCTGGGGCTGAAAGGTCTTTCCCATCCCACCTCCAACATCTGTAACCGCAGGCCTCTTGCAGGTGTCTAGGAAGGGAGCGGGGAATAGAGGACATGGGACAGATGACAGTCCAGGTATCGTACTCACCTCAGGAAATAGGGGGGTAACTTGGAGGCCTTGTAGAAGTGTCCTCCTGCAGGGAAGCTCCAACGGGAGGAGGGGGCGGTCCTCTCCAATGGGAGGAGGTCAGAGGTCCTAGGACCTGATGGCCTAGTTTCTACTGGCTGTGCACACCCATGAGCCTCCTGGGAGAAAGATGCAGTACTGTCACCAACAAACATCTTGGCCCAGCAATATCATCGTCAGTGAATGAAGGCTCTTGCTGACACACTTACCAGTGCTTTCATTCTCAAGACCCTTATCGTGCAAAATGTGTTATTCCCACCCTGTAGGTACATCCTGCGCGGCTGCTTTAGAATCTCATCCTATTTTCATAAACTCTGTGTGGTGACAAATGCATGCCAGGTACCTCTAATGGAGGCCACAGGACTGGAGATGGTGTTGGCCCCCACTGACCAGCTTTTCGGAGTCGGACTCTCTTCTGCAACATGTCACTTAGGCTAGAAGCATACAACTTTCCAGACAGCCTCTCTTTTCTGCTCTCCCACCACAGAGGTGCGGGCCTCTGGGACTCCCTCGGTTTTCTGTGTTTTCGGTATCCAGACTCTGTTCCTCAAGCTCACTGTGAAAGGACTTTATGTGCTTTACGCCATCCCTCCAATCTTCCCCATTCCCTTTGTCTGAAAGTGCTATGTGGAACAGTCTCTCTTTCCCAGGCTGTCCTGGACTTGGTCCGTTGCCTGAAGATGCCAAGAGTTAAAATTCTTGACCCACGCTACCACACATTGCTTTTGGACCCCTTTTTTTGATTCAGCCTGGAACTTTTCTGCCTGCATGGCAACCCCCTCTTTGAGTAGATCCTGCTGCTGCAAGGATCTCCCACTTTTTGACGTTTCCATCCTTAGTGTACTTGCAGAAGTATGCAGGAAAGGCAGTGCTCGCACCTAGGACACATGTTAATCTAAGTGCGTAACTCACCTCAAGATATAGGTGCTGGGAACACAGAGGCTTTGGAGAAATCTACTGCAGGGGAGATCTTCTCGGTGAGGTCCAGTAATGGACTTAACCGCAAAGGTCAGAGGTCCTAGGACATTGGTCCCTATTGTCCACACAGACCAACAAGCCTTCTAGGAAAAAGTATTTGAAATTTCATTAAGTATCTTACATCTGTCCCAATCCCCATTTTTTATTTTAAAAATGATTTTTATAACTTCTGTGTTATGTGTGGACACAAGCCACAGTACACATCTGGAGGTCAGAAGAGAACCTGTAGAGGATGGTTCTTAAGCTTGGGTCCTAGAAACTCAACTCAGGTGATCAGGCCTGGCAGCAAGCTTCCTTACCCACTGAGCCGTCTCTCTGGTCCTGTTGCCTAGTTTGTATAGTGTTTGCTTACTGAGCGTGAAAACTTGGTTTATTCTGTTTCTCTGTCTTGTACGTGTGTCGTGTTCCCATGCATACTCTCATTTCCATGCATGTTGTGTGGCCAGAGTAGGACACTGTGTGTCATTCTTCATGGCTTTTCCACCTCTTTTTTTTTTTTAAAGAGGCCCTTTCATTAAATCTGAAGCTCACTATTTTTGTTTTTGTTCCTCTTTGCTTTATTTCCAAGCATGTGTACCCATGCCTGGCTTTCACATTGGCGCTGCAGATTTGATCTCATGTTTTCCTGCTTACGCTGCAAATGTTCTTAGTCAGTGAACCATTCTCCCAGCCCCTAAACCCTGGTTTTACTTGCATCACTGAAATGCCACTCAGGATCTCTTTTCTTCCCAGCATTCTGAAGGAGTTCACTGCTGTGTCTGATTTGTAAGGTTATCTTCTGCTCATGTGTTATCAGTTTCCCCTTATGTTGTGTAAATCTCGGATGTCATATAGTCCTTACAAGACTGTTTTAGATATTATACTTTTCATGTTATAGCTTCTAGGTTAAGTTAGTAGATCACAATTGGACAATGAGTGTCAGTCGATGTGCCCAGGGAATGGAAGGATTTTCTCTGTTGGTGAAACTACATATATGAAGTACATGTAAGATGGTAGAGGGCCTCTGCTGGTAGCCTGTGCCATCAGGCAGAAATTACTTATCTACGAAAATCTGTTTACACATTCCTTATAGCTTTGTATGTTAATCCAGTACTTGGGAGAAGCACACCAGAGGATGAAGATTTCAAGGTTTCTGTCTGCTGCCGGCCAGCCTACGTTACACGACACTGGCTCTCAAACACACCAACAGAGCAAGGCATCTCTGTGGAGTGGGAGCTGCCAGTCGAGCAGAGCCTTACTGTTGACCAGAGGCACTGCCGCATGGAAGCTCGGATGCTCTCAACACTAATGTCACGGTAAGGACACGCCAGCAGCTGCAGAAGATGGCTGCAAGCATGGCTGAAGATCAAGCTAGACAGCCTGCTCTGGCCTCAGAAAGCACCACTGCTAAACAAGACAGGCTGGAGTAAACTCTAGATGACCTGAAGCCATTTTTTCACCAGGGCCAGAGGAGGATGGTACTCCCCTCCCCCAGATTCCTAGGACTTTGGTACAAACTCAATCCTTCAGTTGCATTATGGACTACACCATGATTGCTATAATCCCCTTGCAACACATACCCTTTCAGATATATAAGTAACCTGTTTGGCTTGGCTTTTTCAGATAGCGTTTCGTCTAGCCCAGGATGGCCCTAGCCTGATTGTGTAGTTGATGACCTCTTCCCTAGCCTGTCTTTACTTCCCATATGTTCAGATCACAAACACTGATACCTCATTTGGTTTGCTGTTGAGAGGCAGTAGGCTGCTACCATCCTTTTACAACAACAAGCCCACAAATCTTTTGCTCTATTTAATTTCTGTAATAAATATGGCAGGCTTGAGGTGATAATACGAAGAGTAGAGTATAGGGGTCAGGGCCTAGAACCATAAACTTATGAACTTCAGGGCTTAGTTCTGTCTAGATCATAATATTTTGAACTTTTGAGGTCCAGGTCAACTAGAAAACAGCATACCAGTGACTTCTCACCTACTCACCATTTCATTTTTTCATTTTCTCTTCTCTCCTCTCTTTCCTTCTTTCATCCCTCCCTCTTTCTGAAACTAGGTGGAATGTAGCCTAGGCTCTTATGAAATAGGCTATACACCCCAGAATGATCTGTAACTCTTGACATCCTTGCTTTCACTTCCAAGTGCTGGGATTAATGACAGAGGCCACCATACTAGGCTCCCTTTTCATGACGTCTGAGTAAGACAAAAGAATCAAACCCAGGTGGCTCTTCAGTTTATATTACATGGATGTGTACTGTTCGGGAATAGAAGATAGGAGGGCATTCCAGACACAGCGCTTACTTTTGGCCAGAGCAGAATAACTGAAATAAGGTGTCATGGTCAAAGGGGGTTAGGCTCTCTGAAAGCCAGTCTGCAAAGGCAGCAGGAGGTGAGGTCAGAGTCCACGGCCATACGGTCTAATGAGACCCTTGGTTGCCGCCCCAAAAAACGTCACCACTAAAACCTTCTAGGCAGTTTTCGACCTAGCGGGACCAACCCATTCTTCCCTACCGGAAGTGGAAGAGGGCGGAGCCGGCGGAAGTTCCCGCTCCACCAGGAGTAAGAAGCCAATGTGGAACTTCCGCTCGGGGGAGGGGATACGTCCGGTTCTCCGCCCAGCCTAACCCTACGGGTGCCTGGTGGAGCCGAGCGCGGTGCGCCTGCGGACTGTCCCTGCATCCCACGCGCAGTGGGCGTTACTAACGGACAGCGCCTGCCTCTGGGGCCTCAGATACAGTGATGCTTCGGGAACTGTGCACCCTCTCGCCCGTTACCGACTAATCCCGTCCGACCCGGCCCTTGATGATGTTCATGGAGGACCAGGATATGAATATAAGTAGCTGCCGCTGTGGCTCTAGCTAAGGACCGCGCGAAGCGTGTTGGAGGGTGTGTTTCCAGCTCACCTCGAAGTTTAAAAAAACAACAACAAAAAAACCAAAACAAAAAACTATTCGCTGACTTGACGGTTAACCCTCACTTGACAGTAAGGGTAAAATCGATCTGAAGGAAAGAATTGGTGCACGTTAATTTGAACCAAATCTCCTAGGAGCCAGGACTAAAGGATCAGAGCTCACCAAAGGAAATCACAACGGGGTACGAGTTCCCGAGAACCTGCTGTAAATACGCCGGTGTATTTAATGCACTTGGGACCTGCAAGTTAGGTAACATCCAGAGCTCCTTCCCAAATGAAGGACCGTCGCACAGGTTAAGTGAAACTCCATCCTTATTCACCAGCGTGCGCGTGAATATAACAAACATTTCTAAACCCTGGCCAAGAATTATATTATTTGAGGACCCACTGTTATAATGGCACTGAAAAGTGTAAGGAATTTTTTTTTCTCACGTACTTTTGAGATGTCTTGCTGTGAACAGGACGTACATGAGTGCTGTTCCTCGTCATTGCTTCACACTGCTGCAGTTACAGGGCGGAGACGCCATGCCCAGGCTCCTCTATTATTTATTTATCTATAAGCCGGGTGTCCGTTAGCCCAGCTAGCCTTAAACTTGGGATGTACCTGGGGTTTGCCTTTGAACCCTTCTTTCATATGTACTAGGAGAACAGCCTTATGCCTAACTAGGTGTTCATGTTAGAGCTTTGCCAGAAGATTTGTGTAGTTACATGAAAAATTTATGGTTTTGGCTTTTTTGTTTTAACAACACTTGAAATACTATATCCTTTGCCTCTTGTACTGCCATTGAAAGGCGATCCTTTCAAAGCTGAAAGGATTGACATTGGAGCAGCCCTCTCATACTGGCAGTTAACTGTGGAAAATGACATGTGAGGTGTCTTAGTTGACCCAAGGAATAGCAAGAGTAAGTTTCAGTGAGGATCCTTAAGTTATTTGCCTTTGAGGAATTAAGAAGGCAAGCCAGGTGTGGTGGTACACTCCTGTAATCCCAGCTCTTGGGAGACAGAAGGATCACTGACTTAGGAGGCCAGTCCGGACCATACTGTGTGTTCTAGACCAGCCTACGCTATGGAGTGATAGCTTGTGCCAGGAAACCGAAAGGAAGAAAAATGTTTGAAAAGGAACCGCAGTAGAAGTGTGGGGTGTGTGGCTCAGTAGTCCACTGCTTGTCTAGGTTAGGCAAGGCTTTGGCTGGACCCCCAGCATCACCAAATCTAAAAAAGGAAGAGAGAGCAAAAGTAGGTATGCTCACCTGCTAAGTCAAGCTGAACCCAAGCTAACTGTCACTATGTAGGTAAGGATCTACCCAGTGAGGGTTCTAATCCCAATGACATCACAAGTGTTGCTTGGTAGCAAGTAAACAAAAATTTTACTGGCCAGTCCCCTCCCCAACATGATGCTTAAGATATGGTTTAACTTGTTTATCTATTCTTCCTGTGTCACAAATTACCCATAACATATTTATTTACTCAGGGTCTCCGAAATTCAGTGTGATTTTTTTTTCCCCTTGCCTTAAAAGAGAGATGAGAGGAACAAGATATCTACCATGGTATCTTTTGAACTCAAAGTCATGTAGTATTCACTGTGTAACAGGGATCACAGAGACCAGTGTCAACAGGAAGAGGGAACTTGGCAAGAGTGTGACCACTTATCATGTAGCTCAGCTGGCCTCAGTGTTGCTATGTAGCCCCTGGTGACCTCAAACAGGGCAGTCCCCCTACCTTTACCTCCCAAGTGCATTTATTAAAGGATGTACCATTATGCATAGCTAGGTACATTTTAGCCAGGCTTTGCCAAAAGCCTGCCACCTGACAGTTTTGTGGCCCTAAATTAAGACAAACAGTCCTCATAACAATGTGGTTGCCTCTGTGCTAACACTGAGACCTCAGAGCTTGACAGGATTGATAGGTAACTATGGAAATCACCATGTAAGATGTGACCCAAGGAATAGCAAGAGTTACTGCAAAGTGCCCAGAACTGTTAAAGAAATGAAAGAATGTGAGGCATTAAAATATTGGGTCCTGGTGTTAAAAAAACAAAACAAACAAAAAAACCCTTAATTTCTTTACTATCAAATAAGCAAATTCACTATATGATACCTTATATATTACATATGTTTATTGGCCCTAACTCCCTGAATAAATGAGGTTTTACAATTGATAGTACCTATGCATAGCAGTTAGTGACCATATTTAAATATCCAAGCTCTCATGGTGGTTAGTGATAGTAGCTATTTGAGTTTTCTTTTGGCACTACTGACTTGTAGTAATTTAGAGAGCTGACCTTGTGCTGGAGGCTAAAGCCAGGGCCTCGCGCATGCTAGGAAGTCCTGCACCACCCAGTCACATCTCTAGCTTGAGAGGGCTGATCTCCAGGCTACAGGGCTGTAGGCAGAAGGACCCATATGAGGGTATGTGTTGTTGAGGATTTAGAGGGGACTGCAGACACTGTAAACAAAACATGTGGATATGCACAGAATGCTGACTGTCATTGCTTTGTCCTCACTGTGCTGTGAAGGAAATCTACATTGTGGTTATGATGGGGGTGGACAAGGTGGGCATTAGCCAGTTCCTGTGGCCGTTACTTATTCACGTAGATTTCAGTGGAGACCAGGGACTCCTGGATGTTAGGCAGTCACTCTACTAAGCTCTCCCCATAGCCTTTCGATGCAGTTTTAATTCCTTTTTCTTTGATGGTTAAGGAGGTTTGATACTTTTCAAGTTTATTTGCTGCATGTATCTTTTCAGACCTGGCTGTTCATTTCATTCATACATTCATTGATGGTGTTTGGATTAATTGTATATATTGTAGCTCTGGATCCCAGGTCAGATGTATAGTCTGCAAAGATCCCTCCCCACCCCCCATTCTTCAGGCTGGGTCTACAATCAGTTGTTGCTTTTGGTGGTAGATACCTTTTAGTTTTATGGAATCCTGTTAGTTGTAAGCAGCATTTCTGAGTTATTGAAGTTCTTTTCAGAAAGTTCTTGCCTATGTCTTATAGTGTGTGTCCTACTTCTTAAGAGTTTCAGAGTTTATCTTTCATTAGGCTCTTGGCTTGACTTTTGAGTTGGTTTTATACAGGGAGAGAAGCTGTAGTTCTAGTTTTACTTGTCTACGTGTTTTCCCTAACACTGTCAAAAGAGACCGTCTTTTCTCCAGTGTGTTTTTAGGCACCTTTATCAAAACTCGGGCAACTGACCATGTAGGCTTGTGCCTGGGTCTCTAGTCTATTAGCTAAGTGTTTGTTTTGGGCAGGTGCCATGCTGTTTTGCTACTGTGGCTTAGTAAGAGATCTTGAAATATGGCCATACCTCCAGCACTGTACTTTTTGCTCAGTATTATCTTGGTATGTAGGTTGATTCTGTGTTTCTTTGTTGATGGTCCCTGCCAGCCTGGAACTTGCTGTGTAGGCAAGGAGGACTTTGAGCTCCCTATCCCCCAGCTCCTAGCTCCTGAGGGCTATGATGTCAGGATGCATCATCTTATCTGGCTTATTGGGGTGCTGGAGACTGAAGCCAGGGTTTCCTGCACACTGGTTAAGCACGTTTCCAACTAAGCCACATCCCTGGCACTCTGTTTTTGAGACAGGGTCTCATAGTGTAGACAAGGTTAGCCTGGGATTTTCCTTCTTAGCTGCAACTGGTTTTGCACTCAGCAGTCCTCATGCTCAAGCCTCCTAAGGGTACCACATTTGACGTGTTTTTTGTTTGTTTGTTTGTTTTTTTGAGACAGGGTTTCTTTGTGTAGCCTTGACTATCCTGGATTCCCTTTGTAGACTAGGCTGGCCTCAAATTCACAGAGATCCTCCTGCCTCTGCCTCCCTGAGTGATGGGATTACAAGCATGCACCACTGTAACCAGCTCATATTTGACTTTTTTTTAATGAAAATTTTTTAGAGATGGTGTCTTATGTTGCTCAGGCTACTTTCAAATCCCTGAGCTCAAGTGATCCTCCTGTCTCAGTGTCCTGAGTACCTGGGGCTACAGGACAATGGTACCTTAGCTTTTTCAGGTGAAGTGACAGCTGGAAAGAATCCTCCTCAGTTGGGTTTGTCCCCTGTGCTTGCTTTTCTAGCCTCTTTCTGTGGTATTTCTGCATATTAGTTAATTGCAGGCAAGGGACAGGGTGGTGATAGCCTTGGAAACAGAGTCTCAATCTCTAGCCCAGAGTGGCCTCAAACTTGAAATCCTAGCTTGATGTGGTACCTCACCTCTGAAATCTCAGCACTTAGGAGGCTGAGGCAGAAGGATTTTCTTATATTTGAGGCCATAGCCTATGGCTTACACAGTAACTTCTATCCAGGCTTGGCTAAGACTATGAGACATGACCTCAAGATATCAGACAGGCAAACCAACAGAAAACAAGTAAAGGCGCCCTCACTGAGCCTTCCACAGTAGTGTGGGCAAACACTGAACTGCATGCCCGCTAACTTTTGTTAACAAATTTCTCCCCCTCCCTTTTGTGTTTTTGTTTTTTTAGGTCTTCGTGGATGACCTGAGACTACCAAATCAACCAGCCTGGCTTTGGACTCATGGGCAGGCATACTGTCACAGCTTCCAGAGTGCTGGGATTATAGGCATGTGCCACCATGCACAGCTCTGTTTTTTTATTTTTTTATTTTGAGATGGGGGTCTCACTTTGTAACCCAGCTGAGTTGCAGCAATTCTCCTGTCCTGGCCTCCAGAGTGCTGAGTTTTCAGGTGTCTATGGCCACACCCAACTTACTTTCTGTATCTTAGGATGTTTTGATATTTCCCAAAGCTTGAAGGCTTGGGGGAGGTGGATGCTTTTCGGGTAGTCATTGTTTGGGGCCACAAAGCGCTCTCGACCAGGGGCGCGGCCATCCTGAACAAACCAAGCAATCCTGAGTCTGTATTCCCAACAACTTCTTAATTGAAGTCTCATACTCAAGCCAGCTTTTTCCTCCCCTAATTGACCCAATGCCAGATATCAGGCAACTGGCCACAACTCCTGTACCCAACCCCATGGAACTATTCCAATTTGCCAATGCTGAGCACCTTGCTGTACCCAGGTTTGCTTTTCCCTCAGAAATGCCAGAAAAGAGACTTCCTCAGACTTCCCCCACATTCTACTTCTTTGTTTTAAGAGCCCAGGTTACTCTGCAACTTTCCACGTAGCCTACTTACCTTGAACGCGTGACTCTCCTGCATCAGGCTCCTGAGTGCTGAGACTGCATGTGCACATCTGCACAGTGAGCTTTCTCCCGCCAACCTGTGTCCTGCTGCTTCATGCAGACTTGCTGCTTACCCCTGGCCCTGCCTAGCCACGGGGCACCGCCCTCTCTGGGTGGGATCTGTGACTGTAGAACCATCTTCCTTCCAAGTTCCCTTCTGGTCTCCTCCAGGGGCCGTAAGATCTTTACCATCCCACCTTCAACATCTGCATCCTTAATAAGTACAGGTGTCTAGGAAAGGGGTTGTGAGGACATAGGACAGATGATAAGCCAAATGTCTTAACTCACCTTGAGAAATAGATGAAAGAAACTCGGAGACTATTGGGAATTCTCCTCTTTCAGTGGAGATCCTCTTGGTAGGGGGCTGTCAACAGACTTGACCACAGGAGTCAGGTCCTGGGATGATGACTTGGTCACACTCTGTTGCACCAATAAGCCTCCTAGAAACAAAGAGGAGGGGTTGTCATTAAGAAAGGATACTAGGAGCCAGAAGGATGGCTCAGTGGGTAGCGTTCTATCTCCAAAACTCACATTTTAGAACAAGCTGTCCTCTGATCTCCACATGTGCACTGAGGCCTGCATGCCCACACACATAAAGGAAATGAATGTGAAAGAACATTTAAAGGAGGGCATTAGGACTGAGGAACAAGCACAGCTGGCGGAGCGCCGCCCTGGTATGCGGGAAGCTTCTCCTGCCGAACCATGTAAAGGGAGCTGGTAGCTCAGCCCTGTGTGCCTGCACACCCAAAGGTGGGGGTAGCTCCGTCAGGAGTTCTCTGGGGACATAGTGAGTTCTTTGCTCTCTATCTTGCATGGCTCTCCATTTCATGGAGACCATAAAATGCCATTAAAGGCTCTCCCTCAGAATCTCTGCTCATTCTCATTCTTTTTAATCTCTGCGTGTGTCTGGGGCAGGGGGGACAGGGCACACATGACATGGTACATGTGTGCAGGGCCACAGAGCTTCCCTGGGCATCAGAGCTGGCCTTCAAGCTTTTCTTGAGGCAGGGTCTTTTGCTCTCCTTTGCGTATGCCAGGCTAGCTCCTCTCTGCCTGCCCTTTCACCACAGGAGAGCTGAGAACACTCACAGGCACTTCCCTGATGGGATTAGAGGCCCACATCACCACATGCTGCTTTTGGCCCTCATTCTTATCTTCTGCCACTTGGTCGATTCTAGGACCTCCCCCTAGACCCTGTCTGCCATGACTTAACCCCTCTCTGTGTAGGATCTGTGACTGTATAACCATCCTCCTTCCAAGTCTGCTTCAGGTCCTCTCTTGGGATTATAAAGTCTTTACCACCTCCAGTGTGGATCCAGTCCCTCTGCATCCTTAGTCTACGCTGCAGGTATCGGGAAAAAGGACTGGGTCGGGCACAGGACAGATGGCAAACCAGGTATCCAATTCACCTCAAGAAATAGAGGGAAGAGACTTAGCGCATTTCTCTGAATGGAGATGCTAATGGTGAAAGGTAACGAAGGGAAATGACCTCTAAGGTCGGAGGTCCTCTGACAAGAATGCCCTCAGTCAGCACTGGCAGCACAGCTCAGGCTCCTAAAGGCAAAGGTTCAGGATTGTTCTTAGAAAAGACACGGGGGCTGGGCTGGGCCTGTAATCCAGGCAGTAGAGTGCTTGCTTAACTAGCCTGAAGCTCTGGGTTGGATTCCCCAGCACCAAATGTAAATATGGCCACTTATGCCTGTAATCCCAGCTCTTGGGGAAGTGGAGGCAGGAGGATCAGGCCATCCTGTGCTACACTGCAGGGGTCGAGGCCAGCCAGCACCACCTGAGCCCCAGTCTCAGGAAAGTGTATAGGAAAAGCCACAAAACAAAGGGGATTGCAAAGGAGTGCGCAGCGGATAGTGTCAACCCAGACCCTCTAACCACTGCTCCCGCTCCCCAAACCAGGGGAGCCCCCCTGCAGTCTCTCAAGGTCAGCTGCAGAGCTGCTGGGACCTGACAGCTCTTCCAGAGTTCTGTTCTCTCCACACCCCTACAGCTGCAAGCCCAGCCCCTCTGATGATGCCCAGACACCCTTGAATTAAACGGACAAAAGCAACACCTTCTCCCACTGTTCTCTGGAACTGAACTGTGTCTCTTTCCCTTCAGGGTCCCCATGGCGGTACTTAGTGGCTCTCTTGACTTACACACTCCCACCTCAGACCCCACATGGCTGCTGCTGTCTGCGAGCTGGTAGCTCTCCCTAATAAAGCTCTATCAAGGGTGAATCCCTCCAGCTTCTATTTCCTGTGATCCCATCTTTATCTGTTGTTTACAACAGGTATCTGTTCTCTTAGGAGTTACTAGAGGAAATTCACAGTTGTCTGAAAAATGCCTATAGAGCCAGCCATGGGTGGCTGTGCCTGTCAGGTTAGCACTTAGGAGATGGAGTCGGGATCATCATCAAGACTTCAGGGTGACCCTCTGCAAGAGGCCAGCCTGGGCCACGAGTCCCCACTTCAAAAAAACTAACCTGCAAACTGTCAACAGAAATGTTATTTTGAGCAGGGGAAATGGCAGTGACACAACCCTTTCACTGGCAAGTGGCTGCAGTCACAGCCCTGCTGTTTTTGACTCTTTATAATCACCGTGAAGGCACTCAGCAGCTGCAGAAGACCGCCAGAGCCACGGCTAAAGCCCAAGACGGCCTGCATTGACCTGGGAAATTGGCCCTCCTAAGTAGGAGGGGGCTGAGTAGACTCTCCATGACCCTGCAGCCTTTCACCCTGGCCAGAAGGGAGTAATTCATCCTCACAGCCAGCCTGTGATTGACGTAACCATAATCCTTATGAGTGACGGACTGTGTCATTGGTGTAATACCTGTGTCATAACTGTACCCTGGGTAAATAAGCTATGTAAGCTGAAAAATGTTTTTAAATTTTGAGGCAAGGTCGGGATTCAAGCTGACATGTAGCCAGGGTTCCTTTTTTTTTTTTTTTTTTTTTTTTAAGTGATTTATTTGAATGTGCATTGATGTTTTGTCTGCATGTATGCCTGTGTGAGGGTGTCAGATCCCCTGGAATGGAGTCATAGATAGTTGTGAGCTGCCATGAGGATGCTGGGAATTGAACCCAGGTCCTCTGGAAGGACAGCCAGTGCTCTTAACTGCTGAGCCATCTCTCCAACCCCGCCTCCCCCTAAATCCTTTTGTTTTGGTTTTATCAAGACAGGGTTTCTCTGTGTAGCCTTTGCTGTCCTGACTCACTTTATAGACCATGCTGGCCTCAAACTCACAGCCTTTATGAATCTGCCTGCCTCTGCCTCTCAGACGTGGCCACCACTCCCTACTCGATTCTCCTGCTTTAACCTCTAGACTGGGACTGTGGGGAAAAGCCCTCCTGATTGCTTTGGTTGACTTGAAACAGTGTTTCCCTTTGCGTCTTAGTCTGCCCTGGAACTCACAGCAATACTCTTACTTCCAGAGTGCTGAACTTAGACCTTGTGTATTGTCATCCTTGACCTAGTTCTGTATCCTACAATGTTTTTACAGCTTCCAAAGCTTTCAGTCTGAATAGTGTCTCCTACTGCTCCTGGGGTCACAGATTGTTGGGAGCAGAAACAGCTCTTTTCCTGGAGCTTGTCTTTGAACTACAAACCAATCCAGAGTCTAAGGAAACAATTTATTTGTTGCAGACCCTAAAACAATGGGGTCACAGCTTCATGTACTCATAGCCAGTAAAGCTCAGCCTGCACAGGGATGAGGTATAGAAATGTTAAACACTAGCCTCCTATCAAATACTGTAAAACTGTGGCGTTTGTGACAAAGAATTCAGTCTTTTTATATCCCCCACCTCGTAAGATTTTTCTGCACATATTTTAATCCCTCCCCAGCCTGTCAAAGCCTTTGTTATAGAGAGTGACTTAAGGAGCCCTTCCTGGTTTCCTTCTCTTCATTTGCTCTGATGCTTTTTAACTAGCCAATCAAAACCTCCCGTGAGGTCAGACCCCAGCCAATGGAGAAAAGACACAGTCACCACCTACCTTAAAATAAAAACCAAGTGTTCTTCCTAGCCTGTGTGCACATGCATTTCTGAGTACTCCCTTTGGATCAGGAGTGAAGTTTTGCTTTGCCTTTGTTTGGGTGTGTGACCCTGAGAATATTCCTAATCATTTGGGACTTGTCCAGGATTTCAGATCCATCTGGGAGAGTGTTCAGATCCTCTCCCTTGGAAGAGATGCACCCTGCCAGGTTGCAGTGACAGCTGGGTTTGTCTGTTGTAGGTGTCCTTCACAGAAAAAGAGTAAGGAGGTCCACCAGGCCCTCACTGGGTGTCCTGCCTCTCCTGCCACCAGGCTGTAACTAGAGTATATAGACCAAGAAAAGCTAGCGGTGGGGACCTCCTCCACCTGTGCCTCCAGGAGGAAGAGTCCAGTGAAAATGGACAGTGTTGAGTGACCCCTGCCCCTACAAGGAAAATTCTACAACAAATAATTTTATGTGTTAATGTGATTATGTCTTGTGGTATTAAGGAAAGCCATAAGTAATGAATTAGAAGGATATAGGAATGAAAGACTTTGGTAAAAAAAAGAGGATTTACGTATGAACATTAAGATGGATATTTTCGCAATTCAGAAAGTACATTCAAGTTGTATAGATCTGAGTAAGTCATTTAAGGCATATAAAAGTTGAGACTTAGAGAGATAGGTATGATATTAAAAATGTTAAGGTCAAAACCCCAATATATTGGTGTTAAATCAGTGGAGCTATTGATCTGCTCTTGATAACAGTCACAAGAATTGGTTAAAATGTTTAACTGAAGTTTATTTGAAGTGTCTGGTCTTGGCCCAGGTTTCATCTAAATATAACACAGTAGGCAAAAGTACCTGACTGGTGTGACTGACCTTGTAGAGGTTAGTGGTGGCTTGACTGAAAATGGCCCCTGTAAGCTCATTGGGAATGGCACTATTAGGAGGTGTGGCCTTGTGGAGGACTTCCAGTAAGGGTGTCGCTGAGGGTGGGTGTGAAGGTTTCAGAAGCACAAGCCAGTGGTTTAGGTTCTCTTCCTGCTGCTTGTGGATCTACATGTAGAACGCTCAGACGTCTTCAGCACCAGATCTGCCTGACTGCCACTATACTTCCTGCCACGATGATACTGGAATAAACTTCTGCAACGGTAAGCCAGCCCCAATTCAATGTTTTCCTTATTAAGAGCCGCCGTGCCCATGGTGTCTTTTCACAACAATAGAAAACCTAAGATGGTATTCAGTAATTATACTTATGTGTAAGAGGGATTTGTGTGTGTGTGTGTGTGTATGTGTGTGTGTTTTAAGACAGGGTTTCTCTGTGTAGATTCTCTGATTGTCCTGGAACTTGCTTTGTAGACTAGGCTGGCCTTGAACTCACAGAGATCTGCCTGCCTCTGCCTCCTGAGTGCTGGGATCAAAGGTGTGTTCCACTGCCATCTGGTAAGAGGAATCTAAAGGGAGAATATTTATTTTTCCACTTGCCTTCCAAGGTCAGCTGGGTCCTGCGGAACTGCTCAAATGTTCTGTAACTGTGGGAAGTCATCTGTTGGCTTGTTCAGGAAGACCCCAACCAATGAACTCTAACCAGTCCACAAGAGGAAAAATTTCCTCAATGCTTCCGAGGAAAACATGGTTAAGCAAGGCTGTTGACTTACCCTCACATAGACAACAGTCAAAAGGAAGGCTGAAGGAGCCAGAGGTTCCTCTCAAACCCAGGTGAGCCCTGAGGACCGGATCCTCAACTGGCCTTGACAATAAAGTCACCCAGAAAGAAAATATAACCCCAAGTAAGATGATCAGTGTGGAGTTTTGTTATTGTTGTTTCGTTGCTTTGTTTTGTTTTTGACAGTCTAAGGGATCACATTTCCCAGATTTTGAACTTAAATCCATGAGACATTTAGATAACTATTTCTCACTAAGAATTTTCTTCTTGATAAGAAAATGCAACCCAGATGTAAGAAGCCAGATGCTGCCTCAATTCAAAACTGCACTGCTAATCTGCAGCCGAAAGAGAGACCCACAACTGCTTTAACCTAAAAATCACATGAGGGCTAAATCTCCTCTCTCCCTAAGAAGCTATGTGGGAGGGGCGTCAAGCTGATTTTTGCCACTCCAAAGGCCACTAGATGGTCCGACAGCAGACAGAGCCAGTGTTCATCATGCTGAGAGCAGCCTTAAAGGCTGAAGAAGAAGGAAGTGGAGCCCAACAGAGGGAGCAGCTTCCTGTGACCCTGTCAAGAGTCTCTAATGGAGTCTGATCGGACATTTAAAAGACCCTGTGCTCTGGCTCTCCGGGTTCTCGGCCTGGGCCTTGTAAAGCAAGTAACTTTTGCCTTTTCTTTTCCCTCATATATCTTTCCAGGCACCAGGCAAGGACTCTTCTTCCTAGCCCAGGTGGTTATATGGATAATCCTAGGGTTACTTCTTGGAGGAAGAGGGGGATGATAAAAGCAGGTGAGATTTTGTTAGGCAGTTTAAGGGGAAAAACAAATAGACGAAAAGCAAACAGTTTATCTCTTGGCTAAACATCAGACAGTTTCTTGGGACTCTTGGCAGTCTCATCCTTGCCAGAAGCCAAAGATGCCAAAAATATGATCTGCTTCCTGAACGAGTCTATGATTACATATTTGTTGGTATAATGTTCTTTTGAAATGTATACACCTTACCCTTGTTCATTTTTCTCCCCCACCCACTCTCTGGTTTCAATCTAGATATTGCATTGTGATACTTATTCTAAGCATCACCTGTCTTAACTTTGTGTAAACATCCAAAATAAAACAACCAGCCACAATGTTGAGCAATAGAGAAGAAGGAGTAGGCAGGAGAGGGGAGGAGCCAGAGGACAGGAAGGAGTAGAAGGTAAAGGGGAGGGGGCAGAGGTAGGAGAGCAGGGCTGGAGAATAGATCTTGGAACAACGTGGAGAATGAACCAGACCTAAGATTTCACAAAAAGCAAGTATAATGGGTAAAATCTAAATGTTAGGAAACTATGAGGGCTTGGAGTAATTAAGAGGGAGTAATTATTGCCCAGCATTGTGTTCTAGGTTAATTAAATAAACCCAGTCTCTGTGTGGTGATTTGGTTATAAAGCTGTTTAGGATTAATAGCAAGCTTTACCAGAAGATATATCAATAGTAAACATTAATCTAAGTATCCACACCCTTTAAATCATACTTTATCATAATTTGGTGGGGGGAATAAGCTCTCAGTGATAAAAACCAAATTTAAAATCTAAAAACTCCCAGGTCAATTACTGTCTCTTTAAGAGACTTTTAAACTAGCCCTGCAGCCTACTGTGGTCAGACCTGAGACTTAACATAACAAAACTGGCTGTCACTACAGTCTAACAGGATGGAAGAAACAATAAAACAGACTTCTTGGAGCTTGGCTATAATCTATTCTAAGGTTTTAAGACTGAAATGAAGGAAAGTCTGGAAATTGTGACTATGCTTATATTCATAGTCCTCACTTTAACTTTAATCGTTGCATTAGCCTTTTATGTCTTCACGAAGGCAAAGGCTTTAGAAAAGATACTAGAACACTATAAAGGAAAAAATGAAGGTTGGAAAAAGGACATAAAATAAGAGATACAAAAACCTGCAGAACAGAATAAACAACAGAAAGATAGGGTAGAAGTTTTAGAAAAGATACTGGAACAGCACAAAGAACAACTAGAACAATATAAAGAAAAAATTAAAAGTTGGAAGCGAGGCATAACACAAGAGATTCAAGAGATTATTAAAACAAACAACAGAGAGATAGGTATGAAATACGGGTGTAGACCTTAAGAGACGAGTTTACAATACCGAGTAAAGAATATACCCAGGCAGAGGCAAAAGACAAAACTAAAGAAAGCCAACCAAAGGTGGCTAGAAAAACAGACACCGGCTCACCCAGGCAGTACACAGCAGGGACCAGCAGGTTATGATCATCTACTATATTGTCGTGAAGCTGAATGGCGCCCTGTGGAAGTGCTTGATCTGAGGAAATTTAAGGAAAGTGTCACTAATTTAGGGAATGCATTCATCATTTGTAAAACAAATGCTGACTTCCTGGTCAATTAGAAGTAGAGTAATCCCCAAGGACTGGGAGGATATGGCAAAGGCAATATTAGAACCTGGGCCATATTTACAGTGGTCATCATGGTGGAGAGAAGAAGCTAGAGAGAGAGCGCACAAAAATTGAGCCAGAGGTGTTGATGTTTCTAAGGAACAGCTGCTTGGTGATGGCCAGTATGCTGACACAGAGATACAAGCTGTATATAATGAAGAAACCTTAACATTATGTTGCCTAGAAACCTTAAATGCTTGGGACAAGTTTGAGGAATCAGGAAAAAGGCTTGAGCCATTCTCCCAGGTCATACAAGGTGCAAGTAAAACATTAACTAACTTTTTACAAAGATTGACTTCAGCTGTGCATAGAAGTATTATCAGATCCACTAGCTAGAAAAGCATTAATAGAATCTTTAGCTTTTGAAAATGCTAATACTGAATGCAAAGAGGCAATAAAGCCATTAAGAGCAAGATCTGCTCCAATAGACGAATGGATTAGAAATACGATTGACATCAGACCTCATTCACCCAATTTTACCTTGATAGGAGAAGACCTTGGGAAATGTTGTAATTGTGATGGGCGAGATTACTACAAAAGAAATTACCAGTGTTGTAGGCATGGCAATTAATATTTACTATTGATATATCTTCTGGTAAAGCTGCTGTTAATCCTAAACAGCTGTATAACCAAATCACCAAACAGAGACTGGGTTTATTTAGTTAACCTAGAACACAATGCTGGGCAATAGTTACTCCATCCTAAACCTCCAAGCCCTCATAGTTTCCTAACACTTAGATTTCCCACATTATACTTGCTTTTTGTGAAATCTTAGGTCCAGTCCCTCTCTCCACGTCATTCCAAGATCTCTCTCCAGCTCTCTTCTCCCAGCTCCTTTCTCCTCCCACTCATTTCCTGTCATCTGGCTCCTCCCCTTTCCCACCTACTTCCTTTCCCTGCTCAACATTGTAGCTAGTTGCTTTATTTTGGCCTGTTTACACAAAATTGAGGCAGGATGCTTAGAATAAGTATCACAATGCAATATCCAGATTGAAACCAGAGAGTGTGTGTGTTTGGGTGGAAATCAGCATTTAAATGAACAAGGGTAAGGTGTATACATTTCAAAAGAACATTATACCAACATACTAGGAAAACCAAAATAATTCAAGAAGGGAGCCTATGCTTCCTAGAATATGTGGAAGATGTGATAAGGTTCGACATTGGATTAGTGAGTGTAGAGCAGTCACAGATAAATGGGGTAATCCTTTATCAAAAAATGCCCAAGGGGGCCTCTCGCAGGCCCCAAAACAGGACAGGGATACAACTCCACAAGAAAGTTAAACACCACTGCTCTGGGAATAAACATTAAAAACTTAGACAGCGAGGCCAAAGCAGATTCTATAGATAAATAAAATAAAAAAAACAAAACAAAACAAAAAAACAGGAAGAGAACAAAGAACAAATATATTGGCAAACCTCTATAAATGATCAAAGACCAAAGTTAAAGTTAATTTTAAATAATATTAAAATTGAAGGCATGGTAGATACTGGGGCTAATATTACAATTATCACTCCTAAATTCTGGCCTCCAAATTGACCGCTTCAAGAGGTGGATATTCAATTCCAAGGAGTTGTAACTTTATCTAAAGTGAAACAAAGTGTCAGATGGCGTAAATGTACAGGACCAGAAGGTCAAATAGGAAAATTAAGGCTATATGTAGCTGAGATAGCCATAAACTTCAGCAAATCCTACCGGTGTGCACCACCACAACCGGCAGATAGCCATAAACTTTTGGGGAAGAGATCTGTTACATCAATGGAAAACCCAGATTAACATCCCCCCAATTACAGAGGCAAGCCAAACAACAGGTAATACTCCTGATAAAGAAGCTAAAATTATTTTAAAAATGTCATCAAAATCAGTTTCAGACTGTCCAGGCTGTCCATAAACAAAATACAGCAGAGGCCATCTTTTCAACTTCAAGTTGGGAAGCCACTGCTAATAAAACCCCCACAGCCTTACCACTAAGGTGGTTGGCAAACCAACCTATTTGGATTGAACAATGGTCTATAAGTAAAGAAAAATTACTGGCACTAGAACAGCTAGTCCTGGAACAGCTGGAGGCTCAACATACAGAGCAGTCCAACAGCCCTTGGAATTCTCCAATATTTATCATCAAAAAGAAATCTGACAAATGGAGGATGTTAACAGATCTAAGAGCAATTAACAAAATTATTCAGCCAATGGGATCGTTACAATCCTGAATCCCATTGCCTTCCTTGTTACCTAAGGAATGACCTATTATAGTGATTGGTTTAAAAGATTGTTTTTTCATAATTCCTTTACATGAACATGATAGGGAAAGGTTTGCTTTCTCAGTACCCACTTTGAATAGAAGCTGTCCAATAAAGAGATATCACTGGAGGGTCTTAACGCAGGGGATGTTAAACAGTCCTACTTTGTGCCAGTATTTTGTACAACAACTGTTGGAGATAATTCATAAGCAATTTCCTCAACCCATAATTTACCACTATATGGATGATATCAGATACGAAAACATTAGAAAATATTCTTGATGAAATAAATTCTTGCCTTGTTGGGGACTACAGATTCAAAGAAGAGATTCTATTAATTACCAGGAATACAAAACAGGTCTGAAAATTCGACCACAAAAAGTACAAATTAGAAAAAAGCCAGTTAAGAACTCTTAATGATTTTCAAAAATTGCTGGGCGATATTAACTGGCTACGGCCTACCCTTGGTTTAGCTATTCAAGAGCTAAGTAACTTATTTCAAATCTTACAGGATGATAAGGACTTAAGTAGTCCAATAACATTATCAACTGAAGCTGAAAAGGAATTGGCTCTGGTAGAAAGGAAATTACAAGATGCATGTATAAACCATATTGATCCAAAGAGGGCTTGTATTTTGGTTATTTTGCCCTCCACTCATTGGGGAGAGGTGTGTGTTTAAAATTGGTAATGAAGGCCTGTTAAGAGAAAACAGGCTGGATATTATGAGCCTTTTATCCCAGCACTTGGGAGGCAAAGGCAGGCAGATCTCTGATTTGAGGCCAGCCTAGTCTACATAGTGAATTCCAGGACAGGACTATATAGAGAGGTCCTGACTCAAAAAGAAAAGAAGAAAAAGCCCTTCTGGTCAAGAGGTTAAGCCAGATCAGTCTTCAGGCAAGGGACCACCCCTGACAATGTAGGCTCACCTTAACCCATGCTAAATAATTAATTCCCTGTATTAGGGACCTAATTTAGAAGCTGGGCGTGGTGGTGCATGCCTTTTAAACCAGCATTCAGGGAGGCAGAGGCAGGCAGATCTCTGTGAGTTTGAGGCCAGCCTGACCTATAAAGTGAAGCCAGAAAAGCCAAGGCTACACAGAGAAACCCTGTCTCAAAAAAAAGAGAGAGAGAGAGAGAGAGAGAAGAAAAAAGGAAACATTAAATATTAGTGTTTTCTATCAAACATTGTAAAACTTGGGTTATGACAATGAATTCAACTCTTTATTCCAATCCATCTTATAAGACTTTTAGACAAATGTTTAGCCTTCACCTCTCCTCCCCCACAATCTGGATGTAAAGCCCCTGCTACAGTCTCAGAACTTTGGTGACTAAGGCTGTAGACCCCTTCCCAATTTTCCTCTTTCCTTTGCCCTGATTCTTAAAGAACGAAAGAAAGAGCCAACTGCAAAAGCCCGGAGGTCAGACCCCAGCCAGTGGTGAAATGATGCGGCTACTTGCACGGAATAAAGCCAAGTGCTCACAGCCCCCTTTGGGCTGCTGCTTGCTCTCTTGCATGCACCCCCTTGACCAAGAGCAAAGTTGTGCCTTTCAGAGTCCTTTGAATGACACTGGGAATATTTCTATCAGAGGGAAAGATTTTTTTAGTTTCTTGAGGGCAAAAATACATAATAAATAAATAAAAGCACATTTTCTGGATGGGCGGCAGATCAGGGGATTTGTCTGTCAGATAACCTGCTTCAAGAAACTGAACATTGACGCAGGAGAACTAAAACTCTTGAGAGTTAAAAGAGAACCCTCTGACTATTGACCAGGAAGACATCATCTGGGCAGCCTTGGCAGAACATGTGTGTTAGTCAGGGCTAGGAGCTCATGAACACACGACAAACAAAACCCAACTGGTGTTGGTTCTTTGTTTCTCGAACACTGGTGACCTGTTGTGGAGCAAACTCAAGAGGCTGCCCATAGCTAGATCTAGTCTATTTAACTAGCAGGCAAGTTGCAGCAACTGCCCTGAGGCATGGCAGTAAGACCACAGCCAAATGCCTAGCGGCAGAAGCTGCAGCCCCTCGGTAGTGTGCCTGTTTTAAGCTCTTGCCGTGCATGTACTTAATCCAGGGATGCTCAGCAGTAGCTTCTTTGGTTTTTCAATGGTTTGATTACAGTGTCCATGTCATGCAAGTGAGTCACCATCCTATTCTTGCAGCTTGCAATATGAGGGCTCTGCAGTTACCTGAAAGAAACTGGAGTCCAAATAGAGCAGAAACCTGCCATGCCTGAGACTCTCCCTGGTTGCTCCTGGGTTCATGGAGGTGTTAGCTGGCAAACAGCCAGTGTCCTTTGGGGGCAGGCAATGCTGGCCTTGGGAGGGCATAAGACCCAAGGTTTCTTTTCTGTACTGTTTCTTTAGACACGCCTGTGCCTGCTCCTTGAAAACTGGAAAACCCTTTCCAGCCAAGGCACCACTATTAGCAACCTGGGCTGGAGAGATGCTCAGGGGTCAATAGCACTTCCTGCCCTTCTTGCTAAGAGCCAGGTTCCTCTGCACATATACATGCAGTCAAAATATCCATAAACATAAAGAAAAAATGAAGCTCAAAAGCCATTACTGGGCCTGGAGAGATGGCTCAGTGGTTAAGAGAACTGGCTGCTCCTCCAGAAGACCCGGTTCCATTCCCAGCACCCACATAGCAGCTTGTGTAACTCTCCAGTTCCAGAGGATCTGGCATCCTCACACAGATATACATGCAGGCAAAACATTAACACACATAAAGATAAATCTTTCATAAAATCCATTATTTCGTTTGAAGCTGAAGCTTTCTTAGATAGTTTCACAATCACTGGATCATTGACACAGTGTAAGAAAGTCCCATTCTCTAAATTTAATGCTAAATATTTCTCCAAAGTGTGTGGTTCTTAAACCCTATGTGTGCCCCCAACCCCAGTAACTGTAAAACAAAAATCAACCTGTGGGTCACGCACGACCTCTCTGGGATAAAATGACCTTTTCACAGGGGTCAACATATCAGCTATGCTGCATCTCAGATATTTACAGTACAATTCCTAACAGCTATAATGTAGCAATGAAATAATTGCCTGATCAGGGGTCATCACAACATAAGGAATTTGATTAAAGGGCCTCATCAGTAGGAAGGCTGAGCACCACTGCTTTAAATCTACTGGACAAGGCTGCTGTTCCTTTTCCCAGTACCCTCTTATTTACATTCCTTCTTGGACAGAGTCCTCCTTTTTGGGAACACAAACTATTTGGTTCCAGTGTAGAGTAAGAACTCAGCTTCCTCTCCAGGACCATCTAAGACAAATCTGAGACTTCTCAGAGAAAATCTGGACAGGGCTCAGGGGAGCCAGATCAGGGAGCCCGTTGGCCCCATAGATCTTAATACTCTGCAAGAAGGAACTGTCACTCAGGTTGGTCCTTACCTTCCTCCTAGGACAGCAGGGACACTCCCTCTTCCAATGGCCGTCTGCTGCTGCTAATTTGCTTGAAGGTTTGCTAGAAACTGATGGACTCACATGGACACTGGAGGCAGCTGCCTGAGAGGTCTCTCCAGATAGATTACCTAGAGACTTGGGCGGGGTGGAGGGCCACTCGAGTTTTAAGGTTTTTTTTTTTTTTTTTTTTTTTTCCTTGGGGCTGGAGTAATGGCTCAGTGGTTAAGAGTGCTGGCTCCTCTTGCAGAGAGGGGACTTGGGTGCATTTCCCAAAACTCACGTGGCACAGCACACCCACTGTAACAGGAGTTTCAGGGCGTCTGATGGCCTGAATTAGATCCCTCCAATCCACATGGTGGGAGGAGAGACCTGACTCCCACAAGTTGTCCTCTGACCTTCGCAGGTGCCCCATGTGGAACACCAAAGGCGTGTCCACAGGAACACACTAAATGACATGGGCTAAGCTGGGCAGCCTAGTACCCCACTTGACCTGGGCCGCATGCACACGCCCCTTTACTAATGATGCATTCGGCAGCCGGGGGCCCTCACCCGCACTGAACCACACATACACCCTACTTTGAACAGTGCAGTTCATCTCTTAGGAACCATGTGGGTACTACTCTTTTGTGCTCAGTTTCCATTCAGACATGCCTTGCACGTCCAGATATGGAAGGCAGAGGACCTATACAGCTTGAACCAGTTTGGAGTATAAGCACAGAAAGATGAATTTTAGGGAAACACCCTGTATTGGGGTTCTCTAATGGAGCAAAACCGGTGAGACTACACCCACACACACACACACACACACACACGTGTGTTGTGTTATAATAATATATATGTATATATAATAAATCCCATATATATATAGTCTGGGTAGTTCACAACTGTCTTGTCTGTTAACTGGGCAGTTCACTTCTCTCACAACTGGAGTGGCTGAGAATCCAGCTGTTTCTCAGTCCAAGAAGCTGGATGTCTCGGGAGTCCCAAGCTGATGCTGAAAGTTTGTAGGGTGCCTGGAGAGCTATAGTCTTCAGCGTGCATTGGAAGTCTAAAGGAGCGGGTTCCAGCAGCAGCAGGAACAGGACCAATGACCACACCAGCAGGAGTGAGGGCAAAGCAGACACAAAGTCACGTTTCCTTCTTCCTTGTCTTTCTATCTGAGCTGTCACCAGAAGCTGCTGCCCCCATTTATGGTGGGCCATCCCACTTCAAATGGAGAACAGTCCATAATCCATGACATGCCACTGAGCAGCCCGTTCCTCCTCCTTGGCAGTGACCCCGTGCCCTTGACTACTCTGATTCAAGGAGCCCACTGCTCCCCTGCAGTGTCTGATCTATGGTATGAAGGTTCCCTTACCACGGCAATATGCACCCACAGGCACGCATGTGTGCCTGCTACGTGTGTGTGTGTGTGTGTGTGTATGTGTGTGTGTGTTTTCAAGTCTTTAAGGTGTCAAAGACTTGAAATCACCCAGTGATTTCAGATAGTGACCCGTTAACATTGGGCAAAGTCAGGCAGGAGGTAGGAATACAAACCCTCTCCTGTCTCACTGCCTCAAATTTCCCTAGCTTTCCAGCTGTTTCCCACCTGATGTTAATGTCTGTAATGGCTGGTTGAATTAACTAGTTTGATCTGCAAGCCGCCCCCTTGAAGAACAGGGTGTAGGTGCAGCTGGCCGTCCTCTTCCAGCTGTTTCACCTGGGAGGGAGGGTGAGAATAAGGACAAAAGGGGGCAGTGGCAAAACATGCCCCTGCAGCTGAGGCTTGGAAGACACCAGAGCAAGCCTGAGGAGCTCAACCGTTTAAACAGGAAGCCAAGCCATAAAGTAGGTTCCCAGCATCTTTCTGGTATTGTTTCTGACATTTGGTATCTGGTATTTAGTCCTGGAATGGACTCAAACTTTGCTGAATTTCTAAGGGATTTAGTCTCTGTTCTCCGTTTTGGTCTTGCTCTTTTTGGGGGTCTCGTGTGTATCTAAATTATCTAGTGTGATATTTCTTCGGGGCTGACCGAGATACCGAGCATCCTTGAACTTACGTAGAGGGACAATCCTGCCAGGTCCTGCCCTTCCTGGAGCTTGGGCACTAAGGGCACCAAAGCACTTATTTCCATGCTTTAACTTTGCTTGAGTAATTAGGATGCTTGCTGGTAAAGATAAGAGGGCAATTCAAGGGAAAAAAAAAAAAAAAAAAAAACACAAAGTGAGGGTGGGGATGCTAGGCTTCCCAGCCAGTAGGTAAGCCTTCCTGAATAGGCACCCTTTTCTCTACCACGCTTGCTTGGCTAATCCTTTTATCTTTAAAACTGTTTTGCTACCAGTCATACCTCGGATAGTTAAAAGGCACTAGGATGTCTAGCACTAAAATTCTCCCATGACAGGATAACAAGGTCAAGGGATTAGGCAAATTAGGACCTTCCTGGAGCAAGACAAATTCACACATCCATCAGCTCAGCATGTGGCCTCCAGGTAAGGGGGCCTAGGCTCTGGAGGGCATTTGAGGAGCTTAGTAGTAGCCCCAGATCTTACTGAGGAGCATGGGAGGGGAGCGGATACTTCCCTCTCCTGACCCAGGAGAGAGTATAGCAGCTCATCCTCTCGTGGAGGAATTTCAAACACTAGGAAGGTGTTTCTCATTTTGATCAAAGGTTTAACTTCATTCCACTTCTACATTTCTGCTGGAGGCCCTCATTCAGGCTATGGAACATTATACACAGGGAATTTCATCGAATTTTCTTCCCTCTTGCAAAATTTCTCCATGTACAAGATAGTGTTGTAATTTAGAGATGTATTTTCAGGATGCTTATGGTATCCCAGATTGTACTGTAGCCATGATGTGTTAACATGGAAGGCCCATCTGTTTCCTAGTCATTGGCCAGGAGCCAAATATGTCAATGGCGAATGGGAGGAACAGTGGATCTCCTCTGGCACAAATGCCTTATCTCCATTCCCAGTTATCTGAGGACGGAAAGAGGTTGAGAAAGAAAGGAGGTAGGTATGTAGGAAAGGGCTAGCTGAGGTACACGTTTCATAATTCTTTACTTAAGTAAACATTTTGATACTTAAAACACCAGAGTCCTGAATCACACACCTAGATTTTTCTGGAAGACACACACATACACAAAAATGCACCAAATAAACAGAACTATGCCACGTGCGCACACCTCCCTCTTCGTCTCACTACAGATCTGCTGGGTGGGAACATTCTTTATCTGTCAGCAGTAACTTGTTGGCAGCTAAGACAGAGGCTCTCTAGGCACAAGCCTTCCTGACCAGCCTGCAGCCGGAACTAAGATTCCCACAGTCTTTTAGAGCCTACGTCCCCCAACCACTCAGACCTCAGGGCAGAGAAGCAATCTCATGCCTGCGGCTGCCCCTTTCTATGCTTCTCCACCATGTTGTCAAACTTCAGCAGTGGACTCAGGGCCCAGCACCGCAGCCTGGGAAAACTTCTGAAGGAGGGGACTTGGAGTGTCCACTGTATTCCCTAACCCACTGTGACTACACAGTGGCCATGAGTCAAGTCCTCAAGATGTTCCCTGTGCCAGTTTGGATCTGGTTTCTGTAGGGTGGTATTGGATTTAGGTGTCCCAAGCCAGCATAAATGGTCTCAGATAGTGAGTTGTCCAATGGGCGGACAGGGGATGAGAGATAAAGAAGACGAAAGCAACAGTTGGGACCAGGAGGTCTTGCATAAGCTGTGACTTATGCCAAGCAAGTTTATTAAGAGGTACAGCATCACTGATCCGTGGTGGTGTAGCCTGTGATCCCAGCACTCAGGAGGCAGAGGCAGGTGGATCTCTGAGTTCATGGTCTACAGAATGAATTCCAGGAAAAGGAGGGCTACACAGAGAAACCCTGTGTTTTGAAAAACACAGAAAAACAAACAAGCAAACAAGTAATCACAGCATCATATATACTATTTGCAGGGGTGAAAATGACCAAGGTCGACAGAGAGCTAAGTCAGACAACGTTGGTGAAGAGAGCACAGACAGCCACTTAAGGACTGATAACCACAGCTTATGGGGAAGAGCTGGTCCCCAGAAGCTGCAGCATTGACATCTTTGAGGCACTGGCTCCAGCCCTAGACCAGTCCTGCCAAGTCAGCCCCTGGACAAGGACACAGAGCTAAGGTTCTTTGTCCTTTCATCAGGTCCTCTGAGAAAGTCTTAGGCAGGCCCCTTTTGTTCACTGTATTTCTTACTGGAAGTTGGAAAACAACAGTTTCCCAAGGGAGGGTCCCATCCCTAGCATCAATTTGTAACCAAACAGTGGGTTGGTGGCTTGGTGAGTGCAAGGCCAACAAAGCACAGCCAACACACACAAGATCAAGGAAGGGTTTTTATTGCCTGCAGGACACCAGAGAAAGACAAGCCTCCAAGAATGGCACACTCTTGAAGGAGGGAGGTGAAGGATCTATCTGGGAAGCTTACACATATTCCTGTGGGGAAGGCACTTAGAGACGGACACATTCCTGAGCATGCCCAGTGTTCATGTGAAGCCATAATTCAATTAGAAAAGATCACAGACCGCCCCTAAAACACTGGAGCACTGTAAGCACAAAAGGAAGGGCATCTTCTCTGGGGCATTCATCCTGCAGCTCCCCATCTCAACGGGGACAGAGGCGTGCTGCTCGCTCCTGGCTTACGCCAGCCGTTGGCAACAGCAGCGGCTACGAGAGAAAAGGCAATGTCAGGTGCACGCAGACTTTCAGCAGAGGAAATTCTGAGACCACCAAAGATAAATTCCTTATCCGCAGGTGCCCCACCCACCCGAAGCTTTGTGGTTTCCTAGCAACCCGGGCCACCTCTGGAGTGAATGCTGATTTGCTTGCTTTTCAAGGCTGTCCTGTTTATTTCTAACTTGCTCAGATCCCATGCTATTCAAAAAACAAACAATAAACAGCCCTCGTGCCTTTTATGGGAGGACTTTGAGGATACCTTTGGGGACTGAGAGCAGATCTGATTGCAGATCCCTGCACTTTAGCAGCTACTAACAACCTTTCTCACACAAGGCAATCTTTCTACCCCCCTAAATCACCACAGCAAAGTAAGCAAACCAGACCAAATTTTATTCCTATTGGCCAATGCTAATCAGCCTGCTCTACTCTGCATAGCTCTCCCTCATAAAAGGCAATAAATGTTCTGCCTCAGCCTCCCCTCACATTTGACCTTGCTTTTCTTGAGAACTCAGGCTAGCCTAGAATTTTCCTGTGTGGCCCAGAATGACCTTAGGCTTGTGATTATCTGACTTCAGCCTCTTGATGCTGAAAGTGAGGCGAAGTCCACAACCAAGTTTCTACTCTCATTCTTGCTTTCTGCCACTTCACCCAAACCTGGTGCTTCCCTTTGGCCCTGTCTTGTATGCATCCCACTGTGGGTGGGGTCTGTGACTGTAACTGTCTTCTACCCACGCCATAGTCTGTCCCCATCCTGTGCCTACACGGTTGCTGCCATGCTCCCTCCAGCATCTGCATCCTTAGTGCACTGTAGCTATCAGGAGAAGCGGTAGAGAGAGAATAGGACAGAAGATACGCCAAGTGTCCAACACTCCTCTGCAAGAGCCTTGATTAAGCACTGAGAGAAAATCCTCCTGTTTAGGGAGAGCCTATTAGAGCAGGGCAGTGGTGGAAATGGCAAATGGGGCAGAAAGATCTCTGACAGCAATGGCCTACGTCATAGCTGGTGGTCTAAATGAGCCTCCTAAGAGCAAAGATAAGAGACTGCTATTAAGAAAGGATAGTAAGGCTTGAAAGGTAACTCAGCTGGTGGAGCCTTTGCATATCATGCATGATGCCCTGAGCTCCCTAAAATGCATCAGACCTCAAAAATAAAAATAAAACAATAAGGATGAGGGTACACATGCTCAGCTGGCAGCCTCTTTCTAACCATTTTGAGAACATTCACAGTTCTCAAAAACATCTGTTGAGTCAGTCACAGTATAGGTGATTACCGTCTCAGCACATACTTAGTAGAGGGCAAAGGGCTGGACCGTCAAGATAACCCTCTGCTATAGACCAGCCTGGGCTGCATGAGACAAGTTTTCAGATGAGAAAAGTAGGGGACTGTCTCCCAAGCTGACTCTCGCTTGCTACAGATTCAAATGCCCTGCTAGTGTAGACTGCATCATAATCTCTGTGAGGACGCAGCTTTCTTTCCTCGTACTTGTCTTCATTCAGTTAAGCCAAACCTGTTGCCTTCCATCATCCCTGCCTGACCTCCATTCACGCCATCTTTGGGATAGCTCTGTAAATGTGCTCCTCTTCCTTCCAAGTCTCATTCTGGTCTTCCTCTCCATTGTTTGTGATCTTTCCCATCCCACCTCGAATATCTGCATCCTTTGTACACTGCAGGAGACTAGGAAAGGGATTTAAAGAGCACGGGACAGGGGCTGGAGAGATGGCTTAGAGGTTAGAGCACTGTCTACTCTTCCAGAGGATTCGGGTTCAACTCCCAACAACCATATGGTGGCTCACAACTCATCTATAGTGAGACCTGGCGCCCTCTTCTGTCATGCAGACATCCATGCAGTCAGAACACTGTATACATAATAAATAAATAAATATTTTTTAAAAAAAAGAGCAAGGGACAGAAGAGCAGCTGAATGTCAAACTCACCCTGAGGAAGCCTTGGTGAAGCCAGAAAATTAGCCACAAGATCTCCTTGGCTGGGGAGATCCTTACAGTGAAGGGCGAGACTCAGAGGTCCTTTGCCATGAATGAGCAGCACAAATCAGCCTCCTGGGATCAAGGATGAGAATGGTCATCAGGAAAGGGTATTGGGGCTGGATGTGGAACTGGGGTGGCAGAGTACATGCTGGGGATGTGGGAAGCACTGGGTTATTAAGTGAGTGTATGGGTTATTAAGTGCAGTAGCCCACATCTGCCATTGTACCCATTGGGAAGGTGGGGAAGGAAGATGGGAAAGGAAGGTGGACAGACTGCCAATGCTAACCTGTCAACTTGTCTCTAAGTTTTTAGAGACAGATCTATAGTAGTCTCAAAAAATGTCTCTTTAGAGCCAGTCTTGGTGTCACATGCCTGTCATCCTGGAACCCAGCAGGTAGAGCCCCAAAGAGCAGGACTTTAAGGTGATCCTCTGGGCCAGCCAAGCCTATATGTCACTACCCTTAAAGCAATTACTAACATAAACATGATAGTTGTGTTGAGCGCAGAGCCGAGCTGTCGGACAAGCAGCTCCTTTACTAGCCACAGGCTGCACCACCCTCATGGAAGCTCCGCTAATTGTGGAATTTTACAATCACTGTGATGTAATTCCAGAAGCTGCAGACAACCATCACCATTGCTACAGTGCACTCCAGACAGCCTGCACGGCCTTGTAAGGCAGCACCTTTAAGATAAGGCAGGCGGACTCTGGATGACTGTGTACGCACTTTCACCCTGTGGTATCCCACCAGAAGGGTTGTGATCAGAATAAATATAATCCTCTGTTTGCATGGAGGGCTGAATATGATTGGTGCAACATTCTTGGGAATCAAGGTGAAAGAGGGCTGCTGGCTTGCTGGCTGGCTTGACTGCTTTTGGAGTCAGGTTCTTGTATAACCCACTCTGACTGTGGGCTGGTGAAGCAGCCAAGAATCATCTTGAACTCCTGATCCTCTCGCCTCAGTCTGCTGAATCTGAGATATTACAGACATGTGCCAACACAGTTTGCTTTCTCTTGTCTGAGACAGAGACTGAATAGCCAGCCCTGCTGTCCCAGGACCAGCTGTCCTTGTGCCTCTACCACTTGCATGTTGGGTGTCTAGGTACCATACATACCTGCCTTACGTCCTGTGTCTTTGGATGTTTTGACGTCATCTAAAGCTTGTTGCTTAGAACAGAGTTCCTCCTTCCAGGGTAATGGAATCTAAAGAACTTCTGCCAAAGTCACAAACCAACCTATCCTAAGCACACACACACACACACACACACACACACACACACACAACAAAAAAACCAAACCAAACAAAACAACAACAAAAAACAACTTCCTTACTTACCTCTCACATTCAGTCCATTATTTATCCTTTCTCAAACCACCCATGTCCAGAGACCGACCAACTAGACACCAGTCCTACATACAACATCTTCCAGAAATACTCCCGCCTACTCCAGGTGGTCTTCCCTCAGCCTGCCTTCCCCTCAAGAATAGCAATACAGGACACACCCCAGGCTCTCCTCTCACTGGAAGTTACTGCAATGCCCAGAATGACCTCAAACTCATGGTCCTCTTACTTCTGCTCCTGAGTAGTGGGATGTTTAATAGGGTCCTCTGCCAACAACAAGCCAATTCAAGATGAACTAAAATTATAAAGGCAGGTTTATTTGGGAACAGCTCCTTAGCCAGTTCACCAGTCTTGGGACCAGGCCAGGGAAGTTACTACCCAGACAGGAGACAAAAGAGGAGCAGAGAGAGAAAGAGACAGGGGGACAGAGAGAGTGGGTAACCAAACTGTCTGGATTATGTAGGGAACAGTGTCAGCATATAGGCAGCCTGCTTCTGGATGTCTAGTAACCTGTGATCTCATCATGTGTTGCTCACCAGGTGTGTGGCACAGTTCAGCTGTGCACAAGCTATAAATGGACCTCTGCCTCTTACTTCTCTCTCTTCCTCTCTTGCTCCTCTCCTGCTCTCTCCCCTTTCTCTGTTGGGGTGCTCCCTTTCCCCATATCTGTCTCTCTGTCTCTATATCTTTCTGCCCTCATGGCTCACTCAGGCCCTAACTCTCTTCAGCTTCCCTTCCCTCCAATAAACTATTTCATATAATATCTGTTGTATGCATCATTTTAAAAATAACATTGGTGCATTGGCCGGGAAGGGCTCTCCTGGTAGTGTCTGGTCTTGTCATGCCAGGATCACTTACTCCGAACCACAATGCCCACAACAGATTTGTCTTCTGTTCCACCTATCACTAACTACCACTCAACCACATATGCTTGAAATCTATACTTTCTGCTCTGCCCTGCACCTGTGACTGCCAATGATGCACCTGTCCCTCTGCTCAAGACCACTTAGACACAGAGAGCAGTCCCAACCAAGGCTGCTCAGCTACAACAAAAACTATGCTCCAGACCTTGCTCTGAGGCTGTCAGCATTCCCTCAGATAAAACAAGAGGTCTGCAATGCCACATCTCTCAGGGGTATAGCCAAGGTCAACTCTGCCAGATACCTGTTTCAAATGCAACCAAAGGGTCCCGTGGCTGCCTCAACAAGCCATGCCCTGCCTACTGGCAGACTGGCCTCTAGAAGTCAAAATGCTCCCATGTAGGCTAGCCCTCTGTGCAGAGACACAGAGGCCTAATCAACACAAGCATCAGACACTTCCAGCCTTCAAACTCCTTGGTGGAAGACAAATGGTTCCTAGATTCAGTGACCTCCACCAGCCTCACTGAGCCCAGGGTAATGCTAAAGGTCTCTTTTAACCTTACACTCAGGTCCCACAGTCATATTGCCAACTTCTGTCTTGGGAAGCTTCAGATGCCTTAAGTCTTCATATGCAGGAGACCAGGCCTTAATCCTCAGCCTAGAGCTGTTACTGTCAGGTCTAGACACAGTCTACTTTGTTACCAGACTCAAAAAACAAGTTTCAGATGTAACCTTTTTACCACTCCTGTAACTAAAGGACAGCAAACTTTCACAGCGGTCTCACTTCTGTCTCATGGTAAATAACTAGATACAAAGGCCTGGCGATACAGAAGTTTAAGTTGTTAAGCTTCTAAGAAAATGTTTTTTGAGGGTCTAAAAAAGTGTTTTAAGGTTGGTAAATGCAAATTATAAATGTATGAGGGTCTAAGAAGATGTTTTAAGGTTGGTAAATGCAAACTTAAAAATTGGTTAATTTTTTATGAAATTCCCTTTCATAATGTGCAATAATACTAAAAGTTAAGATCAAGTGAGCTTTTGCCCCTTCTACTTCGGGAAAAGCTTCTGCCTTTCCAGAGCTCACCTTAGAGAGTGTTTATGCTGTTAACACAAAGGTGTATGTCTACTGCCTTTTCTACAATGTATATTTCTCTACAGATTACAATGGTGATCCTAACATGTCTAAAGTTTTAACTCTTTTGTAAAATTAAAAAGGGATTCTTGTAAGCTGTAGAAAATCCACCCAAATCTACTTCTCAGGTGAATTGAGCTCCAGATAAGTACTGCACCTATTCTGTATCTCCAAAGGTGGGATTCCTCCCCTCTTTCCCTGGTTTTGCCACTCCTCTTTCCTGGCCACCTGTTTGCTACATCCATACATCCAACACCAACAGACTGCTGAGTTCCCTTCCATGTAAACATTCCCCTTTGTCTGAGAGACTGCCCAGTATTTCTCCAGAGCTATCCTCCAACCACAGCCTGCAAGGCAACGGTTGGCCCTTCTTGCCAACCCTCACAAAGATGCCTTCCCTTGGGTAATCTTTTTCTTTTTACTGACACCATCTCTTGGCTTTTCCTTTCCTCTTGTGTCGGAAAATCCTAGTACTAGGTGAGGCTGTGTCCCTTACGTGTCTTCCTTGTGGTCCCCGGAACTCCTCATGATAACCTGCTTTGCTAGCTTGTGCCTCCATACCTCTGGTTCTCCTGTGCTTTGTGGGGATGCCCCAAAGTCTGCCAGAACTGATTTATTTTTTTCTCTTCATCCATGAGAATCACATCTTCCACCATATCCCTAGGCTCTTCTCTGGGAAGCCTTCTAATTTCACATCCCTACACCTAGCACCCACTTTAAGAGCCTCAAGGCTTACAAGCTTCTGCAACCAGATGTGGCCTCAGTATTCCTTAGATGACAGACCCAAACCAAAATCTTTTAAGTTAGTATAAGCAACCAGGTAAATGGAGGTTCCTTCGGGTAAACAGAGGTTCCTATGTTCAAGTATCTTCTTCCATCTCTGTTTGCTCTCCCATAAAATTTCAAAAGTATACCTAAAAAAATTTTCTCCGTAACCTACTTCACTTTGTCTTCTGCCTATATATACTTTCCAGCATCCTGCCAGACCCCGGCGTTTCCTATATCCATGACAGTGCCTTGGTTAGAGTTACTTCAAGATATTTTATATTATTTGTGGCTATTGTGAAGAGTGTTTCCTTAATTTCTTTCTCAGCCCATTTATCACTTGTCAAAAGGAGGGCTGCTGATTTTTTTTTTTTTTTTTTTTTTTTTTAGTTAAATTTGTATCCAGCCACTCTGCTGAAGGTTATTATCAGCTGTAGGAGTTCCCTGGTAGAATTTATGTACAGTATCATATCACCTGTGAATAGTGATGCTTTGACTTTTTTCTTTCAATTTTGTATCCCCTTGATGTCCTTTAGTTGTATTATTGCTCTAGCCAGAACATCAAGTACTATATTAAATAGATAGGGAGATAGTGGGCGCCCTGTCTTGTCCCTGATTTTAGTGGAACTGCTTTAAGTTTCTCTCCATGAATTTTTTTTATCGGCTATTGGCTTGCTATATATTGCTTTTATTGTATTTAGGTATGTGCCTTGAATCCCTGATCTCTCCAAGACTTCAAACACAAAAGGCTGCTAGATTTTGTCAAAGATTTTTTGTTTTGTTTTTCAGCATCTAATGAGATGAATATTTCTTCTTTTACTTTGTTTATATGGTGAATTACATTGATGGACTTTTCAATGTATGTTGAACCATCCCTGCATCCCTGTGATGAAGCCTACTTGATGATGGTAGATGATGTTTTTGATGTGTTCTTAGATTTGGTTTGGAAGTATTTTGTTGAGTATTTTTACATCAATATTGATCTGAAATTTTCTTTCTTGGTTGAGTTTTTGTGCGGTTTAGGTAGCAGGTGACTATGGCCTCATAGAATTGATTTTGATAATGTTACTTCTATTTTGTGGAAAAGTTTGAAGAATATTGGTATTAGCTCTTCTTTGAAAGTTTGGTAGAATTCTGTACTAAAACCAACTGGCCCTAGGCTTTTTTGGTTGGGAGACTTGTAATGACTGCTTCTCTTTCCTTAGGGGTTATAGGTCTATTTAAATTGTTTACCTGATATTGATTTAACACTGGTAAATGGTATCTAGCAAGAAAATCATCTATTTTATTTACATTTTCCAATTTTGTGGAGTACAGGCTATTGAAGCAGGACCTAATAGTTCTTTGGATTTCCTCAGTGTCTATTGTTATGTCCCCCCTTCCATTTCTGATTTTGTTAATTTGGAAAGTGTCTCATTGTCTTTTAGTTAGTTTAGCTAAGGGTTTGTCTATCTTGATTTTCTCAAAGAACCAGCCCTTGGTTTTGATTCTCTGTATTGTTCTCTTTGTTTCTAATTTATTGATTTCAGCCCTGAATTTGATTATTTCTTACCATCTATTTCTCTTGAATGTGTTTAATTCTTTTTGTTCTAGAGCTTTCAGGTGTGCTTTTAAATTGCTAATAGGAGATCTCTCCAATTTCTTTATGAAGGCACTTACTGCTATGAGCTTTCTTCTTAGCACTGCTTTCATTGTGTCCCATAAGTTTGGGTATGTTATACCTTTGTTTTCATTGAATTCTAGAAAGCCTTTAATTTCTTTCTTTATTACCTCCCTGAACCAGTGGTCATTGAGTAGAGAGTTGTTCAGTTTCCATGAGTTTTTAGGCTGTTCTATTGTTTCTTTGTTATTGAAGTTCAACTCTAATTCATGGTGATCTGATAAAGTACAAGGTGTTATTTCAATTTTCTTTTTTCTGTGGAGGCTTGCTTTGTGACTAACTATATAGCAAATTTTGGAGAAGGTTCCATGAGGTGCTGAGAAGAAGGTATACTCTTCTGTGTTTCCATGGAATGTTCTGCAGTTATCTGTTAGGTCAATTTGTTTCATAATGTCTGTTAGTATCATTATTTCACTGTTTTCCCTTCTTTCTCTTCTAACTCCTCCTCCCCTGATTGGCAGAAAGTCCAGCCCTATTCTCTCCTCTGCTCAGCAATTGGCTGTTTGCTTCATTGGCATATCAGGGAAAATTGAGAGCAGTGTTTACACAAGATTGAGATAGGAGATTCTCAGAACAAGGATTACAACCAGATATGGGGGGGGACAGAAATCAGCATTTGAATAATACCATAACCTTATGCCTACATGGAGTCATTACCCAAGATAAAGCTACATGGTTGTTATTTAAAAAGTTTTCCTAGTGGATTTATATATCTTTAAAATAGAGTTGGATCCAAGTTACATGCACACATACACAGTTAAATCCAAATTACATACATACTTATGGAGTTGAATATGAGTTAAATTTATACATACACATATACATATAGGCCCTAGATAAGAGCTGAATCACATATATATACTAGCACATAGATTTTTTTAAATTATAAGCCTTTTGTTCTAAGTTAAAAGCCAAATATTTTTGTAGATGATACATATTTTAAACCATACCCAACGAGCAACTTATAAATCCTCAGATAAGGGTTCACAATCTTAAGATATTTACTTTTATTTTGAGAGCAGAATGCAAAGAAATCAGAGATAAAAGATTTTTTAAGAGTGAGGAAGTAGAACCTTACAGATAAGAGACTTTGGGAGCACAGAGCAGGTCAAGTGTAGCTGTAAAATATTTGGGAATCATTTGTCCATGGCAGTGAGAATTTTGGGAATCAGATGGGCCAGTTTCTAACCACTGAATGAGAACAAGCTGTTGTAATAAAATCTGAGTCCGTGGAGGAAGAGAGAGAAAGAGCGAGAGCGTGAGCTTAGTTTAGCACAGTGCAGGCTGGCTGCAGAAAGCCGGAGAAAGGAGGGAGGGGAGCCGTCCGTGTGGGCAGGCTACAAAGAGCCAAAGCAAAGTGGAAGATTCAGCAGGCTAAAGAATCAGACTCTAGAATATGGAATCAAATTCGCAGACAAATGCTTCGAGTACACCTTGGGAAGGTTAGAGCGGAAAGTGCAGCTGGAATAGATGTGTGTTGCCATAAGGAGTCGGGCAGGTTAAGGCCTGGCTTAGTCAAGGAAGGGGACTCAAGATTGCAGTGTGAGGCAAGGGTCTGCCAGTGTGACCATCTTGCTAGTGAGACCTGAGCTGTAGAATATTAGCTACAGAGGGGAGGAGAACACAGTTCCCCAAAAACCCGGACACAAGGGAGTTCAGACAATTTGCTGATACAAATTTTACTGAAGCTAGGCCACAGAATAAAAGAAAATCGGGTGTTTGGGTGGAGGGCAAAGTCTCGGACAGCCACAGTTTGGATAAATTTCACAAGAGACACACCACCAGGGGACTCCCAGGATAGGGTTTAGACTCAGCATTGTCCATTTCCCAGCCTGTGCCAAACACTGAAGGCTAATGCAAAGCGTTCCTAGGAACAGCCTGGGGTAGACCAGTAGGGGATGGGGTAGCCTTGTAAAGGATGTCTCCAAATTCTTAAGGCTCCCCAGAACAAAGATCATCTTTGTTTGGAATAGGCTTGCCCTGGCTGGGTCATGGCTTGGCAGGGGCCCGGGGTTCTGGACCCGGAAGCAGCACCTGGTACCTCTTAGAAGGCAGTTGGGAAGAGCGGCTTCCTTTGAATCGAAAGTTGATCATGTCAGGCAGAAAGATAGATGAAGAGGTATGGTCACCATGTGATGGGTATGTGGGTGCTGGCCCACCAGCCTGGGGAAGCAACACCTCTGGGTTTCAGTACCAAGAACAGGTTTTTCCATCGATGTAACAAGCCAATTCAAGCCAAATTAAAAGTATAAAAGCAGGTTTGTTTGGGAAAAGCTCCCTAGTGAGTTTACCAGTCTCAGGGGCCTGGGAAGTCACCAAGCATAAAGGAAGCAGAGAGGGAGAGAAGGCACACAGAGAGACAGAGACAGCACACAGAGATGGGCAGAGAGTGTAAGTAGCCCCAAAATGTCTGAATTATATAGTGAGGAGCCTCCCAGGAAGGGCAGCCCAGATCCTGGGCTGGAAAGTTCAGGGTAAGGAACAGATTATGCTAGCCATACCCTGTAACAGGCAGGGACTGAGGGATGCTGGGAGAACCTGGAGGCCAGGTACATCTTAATATGTTAAATAGGCACCTCAGCCTCTTGTCCCAGGTTTGAAACTTAACAGTGTTATATAACATTTTCCTCTACATTGAAACATTTATCCTGGAGGGAGGCTCCTTGGGACTCAGGACATTCTGAATTGAAATATTCCATCTTATGGATAGATTTGTTAAGAGTCATGAATGAGCAACTCACAAGTCTCAGGGAGAGTTCCTAAAACCTGACAAGATTCCCAAGGTCTCTCCAAATATGTTAAACACGGTTGCCCATTAGCAATTGAGTATGAGGGGCAGGAGGATCAGGACTTTAAGATGAGCCTCAGCTTCCGGCCAGCTCAGGCTACATGAAACTGAAATTTCAAAAGTAAAACACACACACACATACACACACACACTCATCAGAGCTTAAAAAAATAAATTAAAAAAAAAAAAAAAAAGGATGGCTGAGCAGTTAAGACACTGGCCACTCATCCAGAGGGTCCCAGTTTGATTTCCAGCACCCACATGACAACTAACAACCATCTGTGACTCCAGTTCTAGGGGAGTTCCTGACCCCCACATCCTCTTTTGGCCTCCACATACATAGTATCTATGTACTATGCTTAGTACATAGATAAACATGCAGGTAAAGCATACACACATAAATGGGAAAAAATCAATTGCCAAACAAATCTCAACCCAAACAGGTGTGTTGAGTGGGGAAGCATCAGCAGCCCTTCCCTGGAAACCAGCTGCACTGCCCTCGCTGTGGCTGTCCTCCTGGGCACAGACCCGGTTAGTTACTACTGTCAGCCGACACAATCTACACTCATCTGGAAAGAGGGAACATCAGCTGAAGACTGACCTAGATCAGACTGAGACTGCCCTGACTCGGGGTTGATGTGGGAAGGCCCCGCCCACGTGGGCAGCAGGAAACCCAGCAGGTGGGCCTCGGCTGAAGACCAGCTGGGCACGAGCAACCCAGGAAGCAGCACTCCGGCACGGTTTCTGCCTGCAGAGGTTCCGCCCTAACTTCCCTCAAGGATGGACTGCAGTCTCGGGGTGTAAGCTAAGCAAACTTTTCTCCCCGAGTTGCTTTTGGTCTGAGTTTCATCACAGCAACAGGAAGCCAAGTAGAATAAACAGGTTAGTCACCCCAAGGACAGGGGATCACTGCTCACACAGCCTGGATGACAGAAAATTAAAAACTCAGAAGTCTTCCTGGTTAGGGAGACCCAGTGAAAGTTGGTGGGGGAGAAAAAAAGCCCAGTAGGGTCAGAGGTCCTCTGACCTGAATTTTCTTGATCAGCACTGTCAGGCTCCTAGGCTGAAAGAGAAAGGATTGGCGCTAAGAAAGGATAGCAGGAAGCTGACAGATGGCTCAGTAGTTAAGAGCACTGGCTGCTCTCCCCAAGGACTTAGGTTCGATTTCCAGCACTCAAATGGCAGTTTACAACTGTGTATAACTCCAATTCTAGGGGATCCAACAGCCTCTTCTGGTCTTTGTGGACCCCAGGCACGCACATGGTGCACGGACATACCCAGCCATGCACACAGAATAAAAAAGTGTATGTATAGAACATATATTGCACACACATTTATGTATATGAGTGTATATATATCCACTACACACACACACACACACACACACACATATATATACATATATACATATATATACAAAACAAACACTGTCCTCCAAAATCAGTTCTGTTGAGTGGGGACTTGCCTGTCACATAGCCCCTTCACTGGCTGGCTGTACTGTTCTCACACCAGCTCTGTGGCTATGGACACTTTACCGTTACTGCGAGGCGGCTCCAGAAGCTGTAGAGGACCGCATAACCTTGCCTGAGGACATGCTCACCTATGCTGTAGGACAGGCCGCAGTGGCCTTGGAAAGCTCCTCAACAAGGCAGACTTAGTGAAGCCTAGAGGACTGCGCCCGCTCCCATCCTGTGAGTGGCCGGAACAAAAGCGTTCACTGCCGGAAGGACTCTGTCAGCGGTGATGCTGTGCACTGTGGTACAATGCCCCCTGCGTACATAGATAGACTGCCAGCCAACTGGACTTCAGCGTTTGGTTTTGGCTTTTCGAGACAGTGGCTACTGTAGGGCAGGAAGACCCCAAGCTGGAATAGACAAAATGCCATTTGGATTCTGATCTTCCTGAGTGCTGGGATTAATGATGGGTGACATCATGCCAGACTTTGCTTTGTTTGAGACAGGGTCTCTCATTGCAGCCCAGGCTCATCTGGAACCCACAACAATTTGCATGCCTCTGATACTGAGTGCAGGGCTGTGGCTGTGTTGTTACCACAACTGCCTCAATCTCTGTCTTAGGTTGTTTTGACATTATCTAAAAATTGAAGGCTTAGGACGGACTTCCCCTCCCATAGTAGATGCTCATTAAGATAGCAAAGATCTCCACCAGGAGCATGGTTTTCATTTACCAGAGGCACACTGGAGACAGAGGCAGGTGGAGTTCTATGAGTTTGAGGCCATTAGTCTACAAGTGAATTTCATGCCACCCAGAGCTATATAGCGACACCCTGTCTCAAAACACACACACGAATGTATCCACGAACACACACACACACACACACACACACACACACACACACACAAGAATCCACACCATTCAATGCTAGTCTATTCTCCAAACAACTTATTTATTTAACTACCACATTCAAGGTGGTATTTATCTTCCCTAAGTCACCCATTGTATTTACCAGGCAAATAGATACCATTCCTACAACCAACCTCCCCCCCCCAATTCTTCCCAACAAATTGCATCAATGACGGATGCAAAGAAACATATTCTTCCCTGGCTTGCTTTTCCCTCAGAAATGTCAATTAAGACCTTGTCCCAGGCTCTTCTCTCATTCCACACTGCATTCTCTGAAAGCCCAAAGCAAGCCTGAAATGCACTATGTATCCCAGGATGACCCAGGATTCTCCTGCCTCAGCCTCTAGAGCATGCTCTCTATGTCATGCCATCTTCTGTCCCTTGATGAAAGCCTCGTGCTTCTTCAAGACCCTACCTGACATGTGGCACCCCGGCTCTGGGTGCGATCTGTGACTGTATAGCCGTCTTCTTCCCAAGTGTCACCTGCTCCCTCCTGTGTCTGGAAGGTCTTCTCACTTTCATCCACCATCATCACCCACATCCTTAGTGCATTGCGGGTCTCTAAACAATAGACCAAGAGGACGAAAGACAGAAGATGAGCTTGGTCTAACTCACTTTGATGAGGAGCAGAAACAGACAATGTTAAACATGATGCAGTCTCCCTGATAGGGAGACCCATGTGAAAAGGTAGTGAAGAGGAAGGGCCACTGATGTGGAAGGTCCTCTGACAGACTGCAGAGACCTCTCTATCAGCATTGGTAGTCAAAAATCTCCCTCCTAGGAACAAGATGGAGGATTACCACTAAGAAAGGCTGTTAGGCCTGAGAGTGTCCAATTGCTTGTGTGCTTGTCTAGTATCCTCAAAACCCAGAATATTAATCCCTGTAACCATGCATGGAGACACATGCATTAATCCCAGCGGAAGTGAGACAATATGCATAGGGATAGTGCAGCCAAGCAGGCTATGCACACATCCCTGTCCTAACAAGGTACCCCGTAGCTGGGACCTCCACCCGAGGCAAGCTGCATCTGTATCTGCTTTATTTCTTTAGAGGTATTCATCTATTTAATGATGCGTGTGGATTGCTGTGTGTGCCGCAGTGTGCACACGGAAGTCAGAGAACATCCTCTGTGGTATTTGGTTCTCTTCTCTTCTATGGAGGGTTCCAGGGTCAAGGTGACAGGCTTGAAGGCAAGCGCCTTAAGCTGAACTAGCTCATCAACCTGTACATCTAAACAATGAACATTACTGAGGAGGGGGAGTATCTGGGAGAAGAAAAAAGGGGTGGATCTGGTCTGGGTTGGTTTCGGGGTTCATACACAATACGGAAACTTGTGTCTTCTAGGTGAACTTTTAGGGAAAAACTCTATTTACCATTTTATGACTGTGCATAACTAAGCGTGCACATGATTAAAGAGGGGCATCATGAGAATGCATGAGGAGAGGAGGCCCTGAGTGAGTGAAGTCCTCAGTGACTGTGAACTGTTGACATGGGTATGGCCCCATGAGAGTGGCAAAGTCTTTCCCAGGTAAGACTCAGATGCCAAGCTTTCCTGCAGGGTCAAAGTGCAAATATTGACAGTATGTGCAGAAAATGTCTACCGTAGCCTCTTACCCAGATATTTACAGCCTAAAGTCTGCTCCTCTACAGAGACTGCCCCTATCCAGCTGTCTATAGTAACTCAGCCTCCTTGTTTATCTGTAACAACCCCACCTCCCTGTTCAACTGTATGCAGTTAAGTTTCCCTTCCTATTCATCTGCATATAATAAACACACTGAATTTCTGGGGTGCGTGGTCAACACTAAGAACAAGAAATCACCTGATCCAGAATGGCTCTGAAGTACGTGGCACCCCTCTCTGGGTGGGATCTGTGACTGTAGAACCATCTTTCTTCCCAGCCTCACTCCTGTTCCTCCTGTGTCTGGAAGGTCTTCTCCATACGACTTCCATCATCTACATCGTTAGTGCACTGGAGGTGTGTATGGATGAGGCTGGGAGAGAACAGGACAGAAGACAGGCCCTTGGTTGTGTGACCATATTGGACCAGAGTTACTGAGGAAGGGTCAAGGGAGCTTCAACCCCAGACACTACAAATATAAGAACAGCAGGAATTGGCTATCTCCCACCTCCCAACCTAGCACCATAAAGTGGGCTCCTCTACCATCAACTCTAGTAAGTATTTATTACCCTGACAGTTACCAGGCCTCACTCCTTGTTTGACCTAATAAGGTTTATCTCCCCAGACCCTACAGCCCCTGAGTATGCAGATGATGCATCTTCCACCACCCCTGCTCTGGCCATATAAACCCGGTCCTAGAGACCCTGTCCACTCCCCTGCCAATAAACCAAAGGAGTTCTCTGAAGCTGTTCCCAGGTGTGTTCATTGTTCATGCACTCATCCCCAAACAAGAACCTGCATAGCCCTCGCCCGTGCCTGGCTAAGTTTCCCTCCCTCAATCCAGTTCAGTGTGCAATGGGCCAGGCTACCCTGAGTGAGAAGCAGACACAGGGTGTCAACTGTTGTCCTTCCTGCTCAAATGGAAAGGTATCCTGGGACTCATGAGCCCAGAAACCACACAGCTCCGAGGGGGGAAGGTAGCCCAATGGAGGGTACCCTGAAACATGGATGGTGTTGTTGCTGCTGGCCTGCCTTCTGGTACTTGGATGGAAGGCTGTCCATGAAACTCACAATTCAGAGACCTGGGAAGGTATCCCAGCTCTAGGTGGGACAGTGTCCCAAGGGTACCCAGAGGCACAGGAGACCAGGAACCACACAGCTCTGAAAAGAGGCTTCCTCAACAGAGAGATGCAGTTCCCAGGGGAAGGTTACCTGGATCCCTGATGAGCTGAGGAGCTATGGAGACTGAGCCCCACTCCTTCTCCAGCTGTTGAAGCTCCCAAGGGAGGGTTGCCCCAACCCCTGATGAGCTGAGGTGCTTAGGAGCCTGAGCTCTGCTACTTCTTCATTTCTCCTTTCTTCTCTTCTTCATTGCTTCTTCTGATGAGAGTGTCACAGCAGGCAGTAAATCTCTTAAAAGAGATTTATTGGAGGAATGAATCCAGAAGAGCAGGGACAAATCCAGGAGAGGCTGCCTCTGTTCCCAGGAGAAGGCAGCAGGGAACTGGGCAAGACACAGCCTTTATATAGAATTCCTTAGAGAGCTGGACTGCTGGAGCTTCCTCAGGCAGAGATTCTGGCCACTTTTCTGCCTTGAGGGATTATAAGTATACAAAGAGTCCAAAATTTACCAAGAATCCACTATGAAGGCAGTAGGCTGAAGCAGGGAAGGTTGTCATTATCATGGACAGCTCCCATGGTGGCAACAGTAGGCATTCTGAGGCAGGAAATGAGTCCAGTTCCCATAGCAGTAGGCTGAAGCAGGAATAGTCACCATGGACAGCTCCCATGAGGCACTGTCAGGAGCCACCATTTTGTCTCCAGTGTTCACAGCCCCTGCCTTGATGAAAGCTCTACAGTGGGAGCCCAAAACCCCCACAGCTCTGACAGAAATCCTCCTCAGCAGAGGCACTGCAACTCCCAGGGCAGGGTAACCCCACCTAAGTTTAGGAGCTCAGGAGCCTCAGGCCTGCTCCTTCTCCAGTATCTTCTCTTCCTTGCTTCTTTCCTTTTCTTCTTTGTTTCTTCTGATGAGAGAATCACCCTAGGCGGTAACTCTGTTAAAAGAGATTTATTGGAGGGATAAATCCAGGAGTGGCTGCCTCTGCTCCTGGGAGAGGGCAGCAGTGAACCGAGAAATCCTCTATTTAGGATTCCTTAGGGGACAGAGCTTCCTGGAGCAGAGATTTCCAGAGTGAGGATTGGTTGGATTTCAAGTCCTAAGCTTGGGGAACTCAGGGATTGGTGGGGTTTTGTTCAGATTTTTCACCTAAATTAGCATAATCTGGGATGGGTCCTATTGAGAGGCTCAAGATGACTTTTGTGACAAATAGAGGCTGGAAATGCTGTTGTGACACTTAGAGGTCTGGGGGACGGGCTGGGCTGCTGGATCTCCTCAAGCAGGGGCCTGGCCACTTACTGCCTTGAGGGTTTACAGGGTTTACAAAGTTTACAAAGGGATTCCCTGACAGGGAAGATTTTCCCTGCAGCATGAGTGACAGAGACCAGAGGGGAGGTGCTGTCACTGAAGGCAGCTCCCTGGGATGACAGCAGGCTAAGGCAGGAAAGTAGTCCTCACCATGGACAGCTCCCACTGAGGCGGTGGTTGCTGCTGTGATGGGAGCCACCATTTTGACTGCTCCTGTAACTGTTGCACAGCCTGACCCAGGAAGAGGGGTTCTAATGCCTCTTGGGAGTGGGGAAGCAGGTGTTGCTCAGTTTGTGCCTTTGTGCTGTTTCAGGCAAGCTGAAAGGGCAGGTGACCCCTTCTGGCCAAGCGTCCTCTTGAAGGCTCTGAAACCTCTGTCTGAACCCTGACGGCCTATATGGGTGTTGGCAATAACCCCATCTTTTATCTCTCTACTAAAACACAAAACAAACAATAATGCAGCGACCAGTAAACACCACCAGGGAGGTCACCGGGCCTCTTAAAACCGGCCAGGCTTGTGTCTTGGACTTTGAAGACTCTCCTGGCAGCTGTATGGTTACGGGAACGTTCTTCTCTGGCCCTGGCGCTTCCTTTCCTTTTCCATCATGGGCTATACATCACATAAGAAAAAAACAAAGCTTAGTATAGGGAAATATGGGTCCTTTTAAAATCCTGTAGAATAAAACTCACCAAAAACAAGCTTCCTAATTTTACTGCCATGTCTGGCTACAGGAGATCCTTATATCCCTGAATCATGGACCCCAGTCGCTTAAGACACCCAAGAAGGGAAAACTCTCCATTTTCTGCCTATTATACCTGCAATCAGCCAATGTGTAGGACCTCCTAAAATGTGACCCGTCAAAGACGCAGCACTCCCCACCCCCCTCCAGTCAGGTGAGTCTGAGGCTGACGGTCCTAAAGACTGCCCTTGAACAGGAAATTAAAGCCATCGCCTCCTCAGCCTCTGCAGCATGCTCTTGCCTAGTCCGATCCAGTTTATATCCATACCTACCACCAGATGACTCCTCAACGGAAGCGCAACGGCCCCATTCCCACCTTCTTTCCCGCTCCCCCTCCCTCTGCCAAAGTGGAGGGCTGGCAGTGTCTGCTGGAAGCTTCCTCTGCTTCTTTCCCTCTGCCCAGCAACGCTCTGCCCTCCAAGACCCTGCCAAGACAATGAAGGGAATGCCACATAAGCCCTCGGCTTCTTCCCCTCCTCACGAAACAACTTTGTAAACTCTGTGATTCCGTATGGAGGCCACTTAAGCTTCCGGTTAACTCCGTCTCTCTCTCTACTACCTATTAACCTCAGGACTCCAACATGAGTCTGGAATTTCAGGCATTTCTAGTCAATGTTCAACCCAAGAAGGCTAAACAGCTTAATTGATAGCTTTATCAAGCTACATATTTAAAAGAATTCAGACAGGCAGTCAAGAAAGGTGGTATTTATGCCCCTTGGACTAAGTCTCTCCTCCAAATTAAAATTGCCACTTTAAACACATCCGAGATGTTGTAGTAACTATTAAAAATGAATGTTGGGCTGTATGTTATTTATTATTAGCCCTAAGATTATTTCAGTGGTATTTTTTAACCTGCTATCACAAATAATAAGACACGGACACCTGTAAAATTTTATAATTGCCTTATTTACCTTAGGCCAGGCAGGTATTTCACCTACACTGTCTCAATAGTCTCCTGCCCCCATCCAATGCTATCTACCTTAATCCTCCTCATCTGGTCTACCATAATCCCTAGATAGTTGCTTGTATTCCATCCATAATCCCTAGATAATTGCTTGTATTCTTCATCTGGGCCTTTTCACATCATTATTGGAGTCCTTCCTCCCGGCCCACGTGGCTTCTTCTCCACAATAACCCATCGTAATGCCCTTCTTCCTCCTCTCTTCCCTCCATCTGTCTCCCAAGATTCTCCTTTCCTCTGAGTCTGGGAACCTTAGCCACACCTACTCCTTCTGCCCTGCTCAGGTATAGGCCGTTTAATCAACCAATCAGGTATGTCTTAGGCAGGTTTACAAAACAAGGAGAGGTGTAACCAGATCTTGAGGGCCAGTAACATCCATCCTCAACAGCGCTGGCTAGGACAGAGAGATCTGCATGCTTCCATCTCCTGGGTGCTGGGAGTAAAGGGGTATATCACCTCACTTAGAATTAAGCTTTTCTATACCTGAAACTTGCTCTATAGCAGGCTGGCGGTGAACTCAGAGATCTGCTTGTCTCTGTCTCCTGGTATTAAAGGTGTGTCTGTATTCCAGCCAGATCACACAGACCTAGACGGTCTTTGGGTGTGCTCTCTTTCCAGAGCAGCCATGTGAATTAAAATGCCTCTACACCAAGCCTCTGCAGCATCAATAAAAACTAAAGGGATCTGCTTTAAATGTGGTGAAAAGGGACACCAGAAAAGTGAATGCCCAAAAAAGACCCTCCCTTTGAGGGACCCCAATGCTGCTAAGACAGTCTGGCCCCAATGCTGCAAAGGTTTCCACTAGAAAAAGGATTGTCTCTCCTGTTATGATAAAGATGGGAAACATGTGGAGACTTTAAACTTGTGAAGGGGTGGCCCTCAGGCCCTGACAGCGAGAGGAAAAGCCACCCACCCCAATAGGAGCTTCATGGGTCTCCAACAGTTCAAAAGGATCCCACCCAAGAGCCATCATAAAAGTATATGACAAGCCATCCAAACACCTATTGGTACTGGGACATGCAAGACAAGTTTGAGAAAACAAGAGGTCCCCAAGATTGGCTGCTAATCCCTGGGCCTCAACTACTGGATGTGGGAGGCTGCTCCCATGCCTTCATCACCAAGCAGACTCACAGGCAGGAAGACTCTGCTGTGTCCAACTGGTCTCATGTACCCTCTGATAGCCAACAACTCCACCAGTCTTCTGGGGAGGGATATTCTAAAAGCCCTACAAGGGGTGCTTGCTACCCAGCCAGAAAGGCGTTGCATCAAGACGGGCTATTACACCTAAAGAAGCCTTAGAAACCCTTCTCCAAATCACCCACAATGCTAAGGGCCACGGTTAGGGTAAAGAACCTCTGCAAGGACTGGCCCATCTGGGTTGAACAGTGGCCTCTATCAAGAGAGACTTAAAGCCCCCAATCAACTAGCAATAATAGTAATAGCAATAATAAATTAAAAAAAACAACTTCTACTCCATCATATTCGCCCCTACTGCAATCCATGGAACACCCCTGAATTTGCCATAAGAAATAACTCAAGATTTATGGGGAATTAATATAAGCATGTGAGACTCGGGTTCTCCCCCAAGGGGGCTGCCCCATGTCTCAGCCATGCCTGCCAATGTCCCTCTCTTGACAATAGATACTTGTTTGTATAATGTTCTTGTGGAATATATACAATTTACCTGTGCTCATTCAAGTGCTGATTTCTCTACCCCACTGTTTTCAATTCAGACATTGCACTGTGATGCTTATTCTAAGCATCACCTGTCTCAAGTTTGTGTAAACATGCCACCACTTGTTCTCTGTAATTTTAATAAAAAACAAACAAACAAAAACAGCCAATGCTGCGCAATGGAGAGAATAGGGTGGACATCCTGGTCCAGAGGGGAGGAGAAAGAAGCAAGTGGGGGAAGTCGAAGAGCAGTGATGGGCAGGAGAGGACTTGGAACCATGAGGAGAGATAAACCAGACCTAAGGTATGACTAAAAGCAAGTATAACGTGGGAAATCTAAATGGGAGGAAACTATGTGGGCTTGGAGGTTTAAGATGGAGTAACTATTGCCCAGCTTTGTGCTCTAGGTTAATTAAATAAACCCAGTCTCTGTTTGGTGATTTGGGTATACAGCTAGTTTAGGGATAACCACTGTTTAACTAAAAGTTAAATCAGTATTAAGCTTTAACCATCAACAACAGATACCAAAGATGGATTTTTTTTCTTTCCCTCCCCAAGACTGTATGCTTTGCTTTTTCACTACCCCCATTAACAACTCTGGGCTGGCCTCAGGAGATGAATGGACCACTCTTCCTCAGGGAATGGCAAACAGTTCCACTCTCTGCTGAGAGCTGTGGCCACTGCATTAAAACCTTACTGAGACAAAGGACTCAATATTTCCCATTACGTGGATGACTGTGGTCTGGAGAGCTTCTCCTACTTCGCTCTCCCTCCTGAGGCTCAGATGCACCTTCCCTATTCCTCCTGGGATTTAAAAGAGCTCCTCGCAAGGTACAACTATTACATTCCTAGGGACAGAAATCTCTGTTCCCTCAATTTGACCCCTCAAGCCCACTCTTTTCTTCCCCAAAACTTAACTCTCGCCTCTCTCCAGAGCTTTTTGGGTAACCTTAACTGGCTTTGACCTGGTTCCCCCTTCCCATAAGCACTCTCCAGCCTCTCTTTGATCTCTTAAAGGGAAATAAAAGCCTTTCCTCCCCATGAACACTCCCCCCTGAGGCAATCCAAGCTCTGAATTCTGTCAATGTGGCCCTCACTAGATACGAATCAACAATGCCTGTACAGCTTATAATCTTCAATTCCTCCCCTACATTTGTGGGAGCCCTACAGCAGTCTTAGGGAGTGTTAGGATGGCGCCACACCCCCATGGGGGGAGCATGCCTAGGACTCTGAGATCTATACACTACCCACCATTATCAAAAAAGGCAGAAGCAGGGAACTTCAGGCCTTAGGCAAAGAGCCAGAAACTCTTATAAAGTCTTTCCCTTTCCCCAACATTCAATGGCTGTTACAGAATCACTCCCAATTTGCTATTAACCTTATAGGATTCTCAGGGCAGACTGACAATCATTACCATAACAACAAAAAAAAGGATCTCTGCCTTGCCACTGCTGCGATGGCTGTGCCCCCCCCCCAACTCTTCACCCAAAGTCCTGTTGGTGGAGCACCCATGAGTGCTGGGATCATCTACAGAGAAAGAGTCAGTTCTTCAAGTTCAGCTGGACACCCATAGAGACCTGGGAGAGCTCGGAACAGAGAGAGCCTCAAGCCCAGAGCAAAGAACAATTCAGGAACCTCTAAGACAGTGAATCATAGTTACCCACCCCCAAAGACGATTTTAATTATATAGACAGATTTTTCCTGCATTAAAAATAGGAAACTCCATTTCAGATCCCTTCAGAACAAGGGTAGGTGAGGGGATAGAAATGTTACTTGAAAAAGCCATTGCAGTACTCATTGCAATTACGACCACCAGAATAAACCCCTCTCTACTGTCAACTGCAATCTTTATATTTTAGAGATGGCTCAGTGGTTACGAGCACTGGTTGTTCTTTCTAGAGGTCATGAGTTCAATTCCCAGCAACCATGTGGTGGCTCTCAACCATCTATAATGAGATCTGGTGCCCTCTTCTGGTGTGTGGGTGTATATGCAGAGAGAACATGATATACATAATAAATAAATCTTTTTTTAAAAAGGTTGAAAAAATGCTTCACAACAAGAAAATTAGCTATGACAAGACAGAGGAAGTAAGAGAATAGGAGATACTGAATTGTGAATCTATGGTACCTAATGAAATTGAGGATCAAGGTGGACAGCCCATTGATAATGGGTAAGAAGCCTGGCTCGCTGAGTAAAGCCCAGCTCCCTGTCATGGAGCTGGGCATGGAACGAGAGTGCCTAAATGTCTAGCTTATGTGTGGATTCATAAAGATCTGTTCTTTGATAAACAGAAAGGGGGAACTGGATTAGCTAAAAGCCTCTGGATGGTGGGAAAAACCCCACTTAATTAGATCAACCTGTGTACCTTAACAATTTTTTAGTGTCAGAGTGGAACTCATGGAATGTTTTGTTGGGGAAGAGGTTTTGCCGATATTTCCATAGCTGATGAAATTTGTCTCAAAATTGATAATCTGATCTGAATAAGAGAAGCTTCCAAATGAAAGGCACAACTCAAGGAAGAGACAAAGAAAGCATATCCCCCTGCATGAAGACAGCTTAACACACCAGCTGAAGAGGGAAAGATAGTTCATCGGACTGGCAGAGCGAAAAGCCTTGATGCTGAACTGGACTGTTGCTGAAGGACAGATGCCCAGGACTGCAGTAATGGAGGATCATCAATGGCTGAGTAGATCTTCATAGGATATTTGGACTGTTAAGTTTGACAGAGGTAGTAAACCTCCAGATAACAATTGAAAAAGGCGAGTAAAAGCTGCTTTTCCAGTCAACATCAGAGGACACTAAAACCACGTTCCTTTTGTGCATCTCTTCTAACTACCTCTGAATTACAGACCACGAACATCAACCCTGGGGTCTCAGATCTAATGCCCTCTGGAAATTGATGTCACCCAAATTCTCCAATTTGGCCAACAAAAATATGTCTTTGCTCATTTGAAAGACTCTCATTTCATATGGGCTACAACCCAAATAGGAGAAAGCTAAAAAAAGTCAATTGACCACATGTTCTCCACCTTTGCCACGATGGGCATTCCTCAACAGATGAAAGCTTACAGTGACCCTGCCTTTACTAACTCCCAAGTCAAAACCTGCTCACAATGGGAAATTACCCACGATATGGGGATTCCTTATAAGCTCTAGGGCCCAGGGATAACAGAAAGAACATAACAAATCTTAAAGCCCAACTTAAAAAATAAAAACCAAATGCTTACCTCCCTAACATACAATTACCGATGGCTCTGACTACTATAAATATATTTAATATTTACAAGAGTTCCAAACATGCCCCTCTCTCTCCTTCCGCTGGCACTCACCAGGAGTAACTCCTCCTAGTACAATGGCTCAGTCCCTTGGACGAGATTTGGATGGGACCAGACCCCCTCCTTAAAACTAGAAGGGTTTTCCTGTGTCTTTCCACAGCACCATCCCAGGCCTATTTGGGTCCCAGCATACATGTCCAACCCTACCCCACCGACCAAGAAGACGGTCCATCTCTGGAGGTCAGATCAAGGACTGAGGAGGCAGAGGAGGCACACCACCAACAGAACAAGTTCTCCCAGAAAGACAGTCCTGACTCAGTGCCAGCTACCTAGACCATTAACCTGTTCCACAAGCTTCCCTTTCCCTCTCTTCTTATGGTTGCTTTTATTATTCTTCATTCTAACTCTGCTACTGCCCAGCCTCTTCCTAACCCTCCCGACACCAACCACTGGAGACTCTTCTCTAGGGAGACCTACAACAGACACAACAAAATCACAAACCAGAACTGCCTACGTGAAGGATGCCGGACCAAGATCAGGATTCCTCTACACCCTGATTCCATTCCCACTATCCCCTGCTTTCTTTAGTCTGCTTTCCTGACTGCAACACAAGCAACTGCCTCCAGGAGTCCTGCAGATATGGAGGCTACAGATACTGGAGATGTCCTTGAATCCACCAATGGTGGTGAAACCATGCTCGCCAACTTAATACTCATTCTCAGCTTTCCATTGGCAATCCCTGGGGTGAACAGTGGTGAATGGGAGTTATGAGTAAGCACTACCCTAATGACCACACCAAATACCCTGGAGGTGACCTACCTCCACGTCCCTGCCTCCACGTCAGTCTTTACTCATGTTCACATTCTTCAACAAGAAGATCAAACTCCAAAGAGGTCCAGGCCAGCCTCTCCTGGCTACAATATATCCAGTATGCAACCCTCCTTCCCCTAGCCACCTACCCTACCTCCTCTCAGTGCTTTTTCTGCTGTTTCCTCTTCTGGCTACTATTGGCAGCTGTTCCCATTAAAATCTCGCTTCATGAACCCCAAGGGCCCTTACTCAAACAAAAGTTACAAAACATTCCTCTTTTTAATCTATCCTTCTCCTTTATCCTCATAGGACCCTCTTCAAGACCTCCTTCTAGACGTTCCCAAAACATCACTGTCACCAAGGCCTGTATCACACACCCCCTCACTCTTCTCTGGTGCAATAACAGGTTTCTGCACGCCTATAATGCTTGTTCCCTCAGTTTATCTCCATGAGCCAGAAGAACTCACTTCACAGCTGTGAGGGGCCCAAAGGAAAAGGGAGGGCTTCATCCCTCTGCTCCTCAGACTGGGTGTCACCATCTCACTGGACGCCACAGGAGCCACTGGAGCAGCCCTCCTCCAAATGCACCATCTGAACAGTAAAGTCCAGGACAAGCTTGACCAGGCCATGGCCTCCAACACAGTCTCCAGTCCCTCGAATGACAGATCACCTCCCTGTTGGGGGTTCTGCATGGAGGGCTCTGGACTTACTGACTGCCAAACACGGAAGGATCTGCATTGTGCAGGGGGAAGAATGTTTCCTTTATGTCAGTGAATCTGGACTGGTGGAATGAAACATATAAATGCTCAAAGATCTCCAGTGAGCTCTCTGGGCACGATATGAGCCCAACACCCCTGCTCCATGGTACTCAAGTCTCCTCATGGCTTGGCTCCTCCCCTTCCTTGGTTCTACTTTGGCTCTTGGGACCCTCCTCCTCCTGGCACTCTGCCTTATACAATTTCTAAAATGACAGATAAGTTGTATTGCATAAACCACTGTCAATCAGGTTCTGGCTCAAGCAAACCGTTCCCAACCTGGATGTTGATGATGATAAAGCTCCTTTATAATACGAAAGGGCGGGGCGGTGGGACGGCGATGGCGCAGTTACAGAGGAAGGGTTGAGGGAACTTCCACCCCGAAACCTCAAACATGATGACAGCACGAGCCAGCCACCTTCCCGTTCCCAATCTGGCACAATAAAGCCAGCTCCCCTGCCATCCACCCCAGTACGAATTTATTTTCCTGACAGTTACCAGGCCTCACTCCTTGTTTGACCTTATAAGGTTATCTCCCCAGACCCTACAGCCCCTGAGTATGCACATGAAGCATCTTCCACCACCCTTGCCCTGGCCAATGGTACACGGCCACACTAACCTTGCCCCAGAGACTCTGGCCACCTCCCCAGAGGCATAACCCCCCAATCCCAAATAAACCAACCAGTACTCTGAAGCTGTTCTCAGGTGTGTTCATTGCCCTCCAGTCCAGTTCAGTGCACAGTGGGCCAGGCTACCCCAAGGGGGGAAGCAGACACGGGTGGCACTGAGAAATGCCCTGTTTCTTTGCAAACATGTTTGGAGATTTATCCAGTTCTCCAGAGACGAGGGCCAGCCCAGTGAGGGCTGGCTTGGGGTACATGCACAAGCAACAATAACGGAGCCCACGGGGTGAGCTGTAAGGGAAACCCGCCACCTTACACCTATGCACAGCTGACTGTGCGCACGGTTAAAATCATGCATTATGAAAGGGTGCGTGCACAGCAGGTTAAAAGTTTATATAACCAAAATCTGTCCATCAAAATAGAGAACAATCTTCGATGTGCTCTCTGGTAACCAGAACCTTCTTCTTCTAAAGCCCGTGAAAGAAAGTCCCAAAGAACAAGCACCGCCTTTGAGTGCTCTGACTCAAGGAGCCCGTGGCTGTCTCGCATCATGTTGGAGCTGTACTGTCCCTTGGCCTCTGAATAGTTCCTCAGTCAATTTGCAGTCTGTACTTTTTTACTTCTTTGAATAAGATGCTAAGAATCTAGATGCACCCAGTTCAGACAGTGATTTCCTTCTAGGAATAGGAGGATGAGGAGTATAAGTTCATCCTCAGGTAAGTCAAGGTCATTGGGGGCAAATGAGACCCAAAACCAAAAAACAGGAACATAAAATAAAGTATAGGAATGGGTGAAGAAGTTTGTCTCTCTTACTAGTAAAACCTCACAGTTCTCTTGAAAATGTCATTTTAAAACCAGTCATGGTGTAGCACACCTGTCACCCCAGCACTTGGGAGGTGGAGATGGAGGATCAGAACTGCAAGATGAACTCAGCTACAGGCCAGCTAGACCTATGTAACACTGTTTCAAGAAACCATTAGCTGGGCGGTGGTGGTGCATGCCTTTAATCCCACCACTCAGGAGGCAGAGACAGGTAGTTCTCTGAGTTTGAGGCCAGCCTGGTCTATAGAATGAGTTTCAGGATAGCCAGGGCTACACAGAGAAACCCTGCCTTGAAAAAAACCAAAGGGGGGAAAAAAAAAAGAAAAAAGCAACCAGCCAACAAAAGAGCACCACCAGAGAAAGATAGTCTGTTGAGTGGGAAATTGTCAGTCAACAACCCTTTCTTGGCAACTGGCTGCACTGCCCTCACGGCAGCCCCACTGCAGGGACACTGTGACCACTGTGGGGACACTCCAGCAGGCGCGGTGGACACCACAACTATAGCTGAAGAGCTGATGTAACTGACCACACCGGGCTGCCTTCACTGGCCTTGGGAAGTAGTGCTGCTAAGTGATGCAGCCTGCTATTTGGGACAACGCTGCAGCTATCTTTCTGTTTGGTTTCCATTTTGTTTCTAAGGTGAAATTAAGTTCAGAATTTTAACCTTCTCAGTTCTGCTTTCTGGAAATGGTTGTTCATCGCTGACACTAGCAGATCTTGCCAGAGGATTGAGCTGACCTTATACTTTACCATGATCCAACAGTGTTATAACTCATGCTTTATTATCTATTCACACGGCTACGCTCTGGTTGCACCCTTCTCGTCTACACACCTAGCTACACTTTGGATGTACTCTAGAAGACCCTAAGCCCTGCCTCACTTACCTCACTGAGGACCAATCAGCTTAAAGGTTAGCTGATAAAATGTTACTGCCCTCCCCGTGTCTTTTGCATCTGGTTCTTTCTATAAAAAATACTCTGTGAGAACTTGTAGATGTCACAGTTAGGCTCCCAAGAACTTACTGTGGCCCTGATCAATCAGCTTGGAAAAGGCATTCCAATAAACCATCCACATCTAATTGAGACTGGAATCTAAGTGGTTTGTGCGGCTATTCTTATACTAAAACACTAAGGAGCACAGGGCAGAGTGAGCTCTGATCACTGTGGAACCATTTTGCCAAGGCCCGGCAACCAACCAGTTCTTATGATTGTACAAACAACGGTCTTTTATAAAAGAAAGCCTGTCTCTTATAATACCCCACCTCCTGGCTAAGTCAGCAGCTGTATCTCCTTCTTTCTTTTTTTCTTTCTCTTTCTCTCTTTCTTTCTTTAATTTTTTAAGTTCCTGTCTCATCTAACCCAGGCTGGTACCTGCTATTCATGTAGCTAAGGGTAACCCTGAACTCCTGATCTTCCATCACCAGCTTCCCAAATGCAGGACTTTCATGTATGTGCCACCAGGCTAGGATTTGCTTTGTGTTTTGTTTTGTTTTTGCAGCACAGGCCAGCCTGGACCTCACAATTATCTTTCCTCAACCTTCTAATTGCTGGGATCACAGGGATGCACCATTCCAACTTACTAAGTCTTAAGATATTACTGACATATTTTAAAGTTTGCTGGCTTGGGAGAGACTCCTCATTCCTCAACTAGCTAATTTGTGGGGATAACACAGGGTTTCCTAGCAGGAGTATGGATTTAATCTACAAGTGAACCAATCCTGTCTAAATTCCCAACAACTTCTTTATCTAACTTTAACACACAAGTTTCTCTTCACCTAAACTACCCAGGGCCAAGCCCTGGACAATTAGAACCACCCCTGCACTCAAAGCCAGCACAATCATTCCAGTTCCCAGTGCTAAGCAGTGTACACCTCTTGGCTTGCTTTTCCAATTAAGGCTCTGCCTCAGGCTTTTCCCTAATTCTACCCACTCTTCTTGAAAGTTCAGACTGGCCTAGAAACTCCTATATAGCCAGGATAACCTGAAACTCTTGATTGTCCTGCCTCAGCCTCCTGTGTGCTGGAAATTACTGTGCATTTTCACTCCCAGCTTTCTTCATTATTCTCTTTTCCTGTTTTATGTAAAGCTGGTGCTTTCCCTTGGTCATGCCTGGCATTCAGCAACTTCCTCTCCAGGTGGAATACAACTCTTCCTTCCAAGCCTCACCCTGATACCCTCCAGGGGACTTTGGGTCTTTATTGTTTATAACAGTTATACCGACTGTCAACTTGACAGGATGATATTGGAGACAAATTATAAGCATGCTTGTGAGAAATCATTAGCAAAACCGAGGTGGAAAGGCCCACCTTAACTGTGGTGGCCCCGTTCCATGTGGTGAGGTCTGGAGCAAATACTGAGGAGCAACTGCGCTGAACATAAGCGTTCATCGGCGTTTCTTGACTGCAGATACAATGTGACTAGAATCTCAAGCCCTTGATGCCCACCATGACGAACTTCCCTTGGATTGTGATCCAAAATAAGCCCTCCCACAAGGCTCTTCTTGTCAGGTTTTTTTGTTTGTTTTGTTTTGTTTTTCCAGAGCAATGAGAACATAACTGATGCTGAAAATTATACCAGGAGCGGGGATGTTGCTGTGACAAACCTGACCATGTTCAGCTGCTTTGTGGGAAAGCCTGGGAGAGTTTGCATCTCTGGGCCCGAGAGGCATGAACTGCTGCAAGCAGAACGTATTAACCTTATGAAGCAAAAATGTTAGCAGAAAGGAAAAGAAGGGCTCCATCAGGAACTGGTCTGGGGGCTTTCATGTAATATTATGGTAAAGAACCTATGTGCAATCTGCTTGTCCTGAGATCTTCAGTGAGGCTGATTTGAAGATTTGGGCTACAGTTTGTACACTTGTTAACTGCTCTTATCCGGGACTACTAAATTACTAAACGGACATCATTTGAGCACAGACTGTTATAAACAGTGTTTGAAAACAGTGAAAGGGAGCAAAAGCGCAGAGGCAAGATAATAAAAATGAGCCGTTTGGTAAGGAAAAGAATGTGAGAACACTTTACTTTACAGACAAGGAAGGGCTAAAGGAGCTATGACTGAGATTATGCCATTAAAGAGAGATGGAGTACTTTGTACTAGGAAAACCAGAACAGTGTCCTGAGGCAAGAAACCAATAGGTTTCTTGTAATCTGTACAATTACAGATTCATTGAAAGAGCGCCTAAACTGAAACAAACTGTGACTGGAGAGGTCCCCTCCTCCTGAAGAGGAGATACCCTGGGAAGCGTTTTCTGCAGTTAACACGCAGTACGGGTTTTCCAGCCATGAAACATGTACAACTGAAGGGGACACTGAGTTTTGTTCTACGGTTCTTGAGACTTACTCAGGCAGGAGGTTCAGAAGTTCTTGTTTATCCTCCACACATGGAGAGCTAATGTTCGGCTACTGGAAACTGGAAAGAAAAAACCAAACAAACAGAACCATAAATGAAGACACTCAGGGAGCACCTTGTCCATGTTGCTGAAAACTCACGGCTGCCTGGAAAATACTTCTCTAGAGTCATTCATGGCATCAAATGCCTGCAATCCCAGCGCGCAGGAGATGGAATGAAGTAAATCAGGGATTCAATGTCTTCCTCAGTATGGGCCTGCCTGGGCTACCTGAGCTCCGTAACCAAAGCTGAACCAATCAAAAACCATTTAAAAACCCCTTATTAGTATTTTTGAGTGGCGGCTGCCCTCACCATGGCAATCATGGTGTTTCCAGCAGTGTACAGTGACTGAGTGGACACTCCAGCCTCTTCAGAGGACCACCGTGACCATGCTGATGGTACATCCTTCAGCCTGGACTGGGCCTGGGAAAGCAGCACTGCTAAGCAAGACCTCAGGCCGGAGGGGGGATCCCTTCACCCCGACAGCCCAGCTGGAGACTTATGATGGTCACAATACTTCATTTGCATGAAGAACTTCATAATGTTCGCTGCAATGCTCTTGTCCCACCACCACCTTCCCCCCTTTAAGTGTTTTGGGGTTTTTGCTGGGGGGGGTTGTTTGTTCTTTTGAGACAGGCTGCCCTATCAGACAAAGTGGCCCCAAACTGTCTGTGCAGCCAAGAATCACCATAAACTCCTTATCCCCATGTGCCCTGACTACAGGTGGGAGCCAGCACTCTGGGCTTGGCTCACTTTTCCAGCCCCTGGACCATTCCTTTGGTGTTGCAAAACTGGGCCCAGGTAAACGCTTCTTCCAAATCATTTTGTGTTTGCCCACTTTTTGGTTTGTTTTTTGTAAGTAGAGCAGGCTGAGCTTGTAAGGAAGAGGGCAGATAGCGCGGTCACAGCCTGGCAGTAACACCTTAAGCGCTCTACATTTTGAGGTACTGGCCTTTGACACAGGACTGTCTATTTCAGCCCCGCACTACACGCGCTGTTTCTCCCCTACACATGATTTTATTTTTTCTTTTCCCTTTGCTTACTCCTCTTCCTCTTCTTCCCTTTCTCCCTTTCTCTCTCTCCCTTCTCCCCGCCTCACCTTTTGAACCCACCCAGCCTGGCACCAAACTCTGCAGCCCATATTTTATGGTCTTGACTCCTCATTCTCTTCCTTGTAAATGCTGGGTCACCACACCGGGCTCCTTACTTAGAATTCTGAGTGGAGCAAAAGGACCACAGAGAGGTAATTAGTGTTACATACATACTATATAGACGTGGATGGAGCGTTACAGAATTGAAGCCCGGACAACACCTGGCAGATAATGCTTACTTCTGGGCAGGGCAAAAAGACAGGCCGGAGGTCCTAGTCAAAAAAAGAGGGTAGATTTTCCTGAGGACAGCCTGGAAGGGCGGCAGGAACTGAGGCCTGAGTCCGTCGCTGCTATTGTCCGCCAAAAACAAAAAAACAATAACAACAACAAAAACCCTAAGAGAAAACTACCCCAAAAATCTGGGCTGATGCCACTTCAGCCCAACCTCCCCCCCCCCCCCCCCCCGTGCGAAGACTGCTGCAAAACTGCCACGTGGAGGCCTGCACGTGCCTATCGCGGGATTTTCCTCTAGGCAGGAGGTTACTTCCGGCTATCGCGCCATCTGAGTACGGGTGCCGAGTAGGGACTCGCTGACCTGGCTCGGCCACCACACTAGGTCTAGGAATTCAGGTAGAATGTTGATGCTGCAGGACCTGCCCTCGTTCCCTGCTTGCTAAATTGTTTGTTGATGGAGGGAAACCTGTTGGAGAATGTGTGGCCACATCCCCACCACACACACGCGCGCGCGCGCGCGCGCGCGCGCACACACACACACACACACACGAACACGCACACGCACACCCATGCCTGCTCCCGCCCCCACCCCAGTGTACTCTTTGAATAGAAAATCCACGTCTGACAGAAGACGTTCTCAGCAGCTACAACCAAGTTGCTTAGAAAGCCAAGATAAATAAAGTATCTGAGCTCAGCCAAGAAAAGTCATGTGTTCAGCAGCATCCAGGGAAAGCCTAAGGTAGATATGTCAGTTTACTTAATGTAATTTCTATCCTGTAATTTAAGAAGTGTCAGAATCTTTTTAATAAGGAGATGACGCTTCTCTCACCTAACTCGGGATAGGCAGAGGCAGGTGCGTCGATGGGAGTTCCAGGCCAGCCTGGTTCCCAAAGCGAGTCCAGGACAGCTAGGGCTGCACAGAGAAACCCCGTCTCGAAAAACCAAACAAACAAACAAACAAACAAAAAATTAAAGGGATGTTATGTATATTAAAAAATAAAACATTAGAAAATTACTAAACGGACATCATTTGAGCACAGACTGTTATAAACAGTGTTTGAAAATAATTTCACAGATAAAATTCGTCTATAAAGGTGGAAGATCTGAGGATTATAAGAATATGAATGTAAAAGTGAAGCTTTCCCAGGGAATCTAACAGAGAACTTTAGAACTGTGATGTTGGGCTGGTGAGAGGGTTCAAGGTGTAAAAGTGCTTGCCACCAAGACTGAATTCCAAGTTGGAGCCCCAGAAAGCATGTAGTGAAAGAACTGTCCCCAGCGAGCTGTTCTGACTTCTTAGTGCACCTCCCCGCATACACACTAAATAAATGCAAATGAACATCTCTAAAAGCGTAACATTTCTTTATTTCTTTTCTTTAGTCTTTTTCTAGACGGTCTTGCCACACAGGACATGAAGGCTTAAAACTTGCTGTGATCTTCGCCTCCAGTGTGATATTGACTTGATTTAATTTGCTCAATATGATGTCAAGCTTTTCCTGAGACTATCTCACATAGAGCCGTCTGGCCTTGAACTTGCTATGTATCTGAGGACGGCACTGAACTTTTGATCCATTTGCCTGTGTCCTGAGTGCTGAGATCACAAGCATGTCCTGCTACACTAGATTTAAGTGTTTGTGAGGTGCTGGGAATTGAACCCAGGACTTCTTGCATACTAGGTAAGGAGTCTACCAATCTAGCTACGTCCCCTGGTCCCTCAGTGAAGTTTTTATTAGCAGTCTTCTGATGGCCAATGATGCTGAACATTTTTTTTCCTATTTACTGGTCATTGTACTTTATATTTGAGTACCGGATGTTTGATCTCATGGGATCCTATTTGTCAGTTGTTTGCATAATGAGTACATAGAACTCCTTCAGAAACTCCTTGCCAATGCCTATGTTCTGAAATTTCCCTCTGCCAAACACAAGCCTTCTTTTAGGATAGTTTCCGGTTTGAGTCATACATTAGTTTTTTGTTTTTGTTTTTTGTTTTTTGGGTTTTTTTTTTTTTTTTTTTTTTTTTTTTTTTGCCCATTTTGAGTTTATTTCGTACAGTGTGAGAGACAGAGAGCTGCTTTCCTTTTTCTTTTTGTACCAGTTTTCCCAGCACCATTTGTTAACTAGAAGGCCAAGACTCCAAGTCTGTTTTTGGTTACCTAGAAAATCTGCAGCTAACTTGGACTACATGAGACTCTGTCTAAAAAATAAGAAATAAAAAATACCTATTAATTATAAAATAAATAAAACCAAGATAAGATAAAACAATAAAACCCAACCACATTATTAATACTTCAAAATAAGAGAGCAAAGAATATGAAGAATTTTGAAAACAAAAAAAATATATACCAATATTTCCATACTCCAAGTTAACCACTGATACTGAATGTTACTTCTGGTTTTACTACAAATTATGTAGTGAATAACATACTACCACAGGCTGAGTAAACTATAAAGAAGAGAAGTTTATTTTAGTTCATAGCTAAAGTTTAAAGTAGAAGAATTACATTGGGGGCCTTTTGCTGGCAGAGTCCCAAAGCTGCACAGGACATCATAATGGAGTGAGACAGGATCGTGGGCGAGACAGTTAAGCTGTCTTTTACAGCAATCTCCTGGAATAACCAACCAATCCAAAAACCCATTAGTCCATTAACGGCATAAGTGGATTAATCCACTCATGAGGGTAGAAAACTAATCTCCTCTTAAAGGTCCCACCAAGTCTCATCTGTTAATCTCATCACAAGGATTAAATTTCGACATGAGTTTCATAAGGGGAAAAGCCATATTCAGACTATATCAGTGACTTTTATTACAGTGCTGACGATTGTAGATAGAGCTGGATTCCAAAAGCAAGCCTTTGGAAAATTGCTCCCCTTACACACTCTCAAGAGATAATTACTCTGAAGACCAGGATGTGGCTTGTTAAGCAGAATGCTTGCCTAGCATGCCTGAAACCCTGAGTTCAAGCTTTGGCACGGCAGAAAACTGAGCTTGTTGGTAGAGTCCTGTAACAGCACTTGGGAGGTGGAGGCAGGAATATCAAAATTCAAAGGTCATCTTTAGCTACATACTGAGTTCCAGGACACCCTAGGATACAAAGGATCCTGTCTCAACAGGAAAAAAAGATAATCACTCTTCTCATGTGTGTATATATGTGTGTTCAGGTATGTGTGTGTAGGACAGAGGACACCATTAGGTGTTGTCTATTATATCGGTGTGTACATGTTTAGAGGACAGCCCACTGTGTGGGGCCCAGGGATTGAACTCAGGATATCAGGCCTGACAGCAGGCACTCTTACCTGTTAACCAGCCCTACTTTCTATGAAACACTGCCCCTCACTGGCCTTGAACTCACCAAGTATGCTCTTCTCTCTGTGAGTAGGAATCCACTTCACCGCAGTGTTGAGGTTATAAGTTTTTCTACCATGCCCAGCTTTAAAAAAAAGGGGGGGGGAGGGTTCTGCGACTTTCAAACTCAGATCCTCGGGTCTTCCTACATGTAAGGCAGGAACTTCTGTAATTGAGCCATCTACCTAGCCTGATAATCACTCTTCTAAAGTCACGAACCAGCTGGGTGTATTGGTACTCCTCTGAAATCCCAGCACTCAGGGGGCTGAGGTGTGAGGCTTGAAAATTCAAGGTCAGACTGGGTTACTCACTGAGCTTTGGGCCAATGTCGAATGTATAGAAATCATTTCTCAATGATGATGGTGATGCCAGTGCCAAGTGGGGGCAGAGCTCAGTGGTAGAGTTCATGGTGCTCCAGGCTTGGTCTTGAGCTCTGTGAAAAATCAAGAAGCTGGCCATGAAGACAGTGCACCCTGCAACCCTAGCACCTGAGAGGTAAGGACAGGAAGATTAGGAGGTCAAGGACAGCCTGGTCTACATTGGGAGTTCAAGACCTGCAGCAGCTACATGAGACTTTGTCTCAAAAAAACCAAAATAATAATAGCAAGAGTAATAATAGTGTCGAATCACTTCCATGTGCATCTTAACGTTTTAATGTGACTTTATGTACATCAATAACATATATTTTTGGCATATGTAAAAATTTGCATATGTGACACCATGCTGTTCTTTCTGAAGCTAAATTTGGAGTCAAACTGCCTGGATTTGGTCTGTTAAAGATCTGTCTCTTTGCAGGGTGATGAAACTGCCTAAAATTATACACGATGGTTCCACATTTCTCCGAATACACTAAATTCACTCTGTGAGAGTGAATCATATAATAAACAAATTATATTTTAACAAAACGATTATAAAATAGATACAGGAGTTTGGATCCCCAGAACCCACATAAATGCTGGGTGTGCACAGTGGCTCACCTATAATTTCAGCACCAGTGGGCAGAGATAGGATTGCCAGAGCATGCTGGCCAGCTTGAGTAGCTTTATCAGTGAGCTCTAGGTCTGAGGGCCCCTGCTTCCATAAGTAAGAGGAAGGGAAACCAAGGCTGTTTCCTACATTAGCCTCAGCTTGTCACAGTACATGGTGTACCCTCCTGAAATCAGTATACACATAAATGCACACACACACACACTCACACACTCACACTCACACCACGGGACAGGGATAAATGCATAAATGCCAATGAAAAGCGAGATGTGGTTTCACAATGTTTAAGTCATATGTCCTTGGGCTAAGTATGTAAAAAGCTTCCCTTCCCCCTTTGCTCTTGTCTATGAAGTGAGATGATCACAGGGTCCTTGCAGCATGTTTGCTATGAGGGATCAATGAGTGAAAACACGTAGGACAAGGTGGGGAGTAGGGCTGCCAGGACAGAGCTCAGTGAACATGAGCAATGGATATAGTTGCATGTGGTTTAGGGTTTTCACCATGATGAGTCAATGTCACTGATCTACCTGACTACTTACCTCTAATTGCTCAGTAATATTCACTTGCATTCACGATCTTTGTCTCTTTTTCTACTGATGGACATTACCTAGGTTTTATTTTTTTTTTTTTTCTGCTGTGATAAAACACTTTGACAAAAGCAACCTAAGGGTGAGAATTTTTTTCTGGCTCATTGTTTAGAGGTACAGTGAAGTTACAGCAGCAGAGTGTGAGACAGCTTGGTCACTTGCATACACAGCCAAGAAGCAAAGATCAGGTTCATTGAGATGGCTCAGTGTATCACAGTGGCTTGTAGCCAAGCCTGACAGCCTGAGTTCAAGCCCCAGGATTCACGTGGTAAAAGTGAGAACCAACTCAGAGAGAACTGACTCCTACAAAATGTCCTCTGTCATGCTCTATGGAAGGTATGGTCATATGCATACAGGCATGTGCACACACATGAAATAAATAAAATATAATATTTTTAATTTAAAAATAGCAGAGGGGCCAGGCGTCATGGTGCATGCCTTTAATCCCAGAACTCGGGAGGCAGAGGCAAGTGAATCTCTGTGAGTTTGAGGCCAGACTGGTCTACAAAGACAGTTCCCAGACATCCAGAGCTGTTACACAGATAAACTCTGTCTTGAAAAACCAAAAAGAAGAAGAACAAGAACAAGAAACAGCAGCAGCAGGACAAGAAGAAAAACCAGAAGCAGCAGCAACACAAGTGGGGGCGGGGTGGAAATGACTGGGGAAACAGCTCAGCAGCATCCTGCTTGAGGCCCCAGGTTTGATCCTTGGCACTGACAAAAACAACAACAAACAAAACAAAACAAAAAACCTGCTGCAGCTGAGAGCAAGATACCTTGCTCAGCTCATTTTCCTCTTTTTATACAGTCCAGCAATCAAGCACAGAGAAAATGGTGCCACTTCCAGAGTCCTGACACGACTGACCTGTATAACCCCTTGAGGACAGTGTCAGAGGCCAACCTCAGTCCAGAGTGTCCCTTGCAGCTGTTCCTAGAAGTCTATCTCTTAGATGATTCTAGAGCCTATCAAGTTGACAACACTAACCATCACAGATATTGGGCCATTAAAATTTTGTTATTATAGTAACCACAATCTTGTCACTAAGCACCATCAAATGCACACTCTTGGGTACCTGTATTCGTGGGGTACACTCATAGCTGACTCTGACCTGCCTCCATCTCTGATGTGTTGGGATTGCGGGCATGTGCCACCATGGCTGGGTGACAGAGTAAAGCATCTGATTGACCTAAGTGAATTTGGAGACAGATAACGTGAAATCGCACAAAAAAAATCTATACATCTGGAGACAAAGATTCAATAACGGATACTGAGATGGAGGAATCGGTAAAATAGAAAAAAACCCTAGAGGAGTGTGTTGTCATGGAAACAGAGAGAGAAACATGCCGCATCAATTTTGCAGTGGCCTCATGAAGGTTCACTTACACTTACGTGCTGTGACTTCTTTTCTGTTTGTATTTACTTCATGGCTTTTGTATTAAAAACCACATTTTGGGGCCAAGTGAGATCACTCAGCCAATAAAGACTCTTGCTGAGCAAACCTGGCAAAAATGAGTTTGATTCCAAGAACCTCTACGGTGGAAAGAGAACTGACTGAACAGAGTCATTTCCTGACCTCCCCGTGCACCACTGACAGATTTTCTTACAGATTTGTCTTAATTTGCCAGTCTGATATTTCCTTTGGATAGACCCCTGTGTATAGGTGAAAGAGAAACTGTTAGAAGCTGGGAAAGGCTCCTTCTGGGCATAAGCTCGCTTGCAGGAGTCGACTTTTTACTCATGCCCTCTTAGTGCTGACTTTTCTACTGGTGGTGAGAAACTGGCATGGGCCAGATATCGCACACCAGCATTTTCATTTCAAATCTGAACGGGGGTGGGCAACATTTTCTCAGTCCTGGAGGAGGAGCCCAGGGCTTTGCTCTACTACGGAGATCTACCTCAGGCCCACACCAATGTTTCCTGTGTGTGTGTGTGTGCGCTTGTGTGTGCATGTTCAGGAATGTGTGTTTATCCACCATGGAGGTGCTTATTGAGGCTAGAAGCTGATGTTGGGATGTCTTCCTTAATCAAACTCTACCTTACTTTTTGAGACAGGGTCTTTCAATGAGCTCACCTTTTCAGCTAGACTGCAGACCAGTTACCCTCCAGGATTTTCCTTTGTCCCACAGCAGTGGAATTAGAGCCACTGTCATAGCTAGCTTCATGTCTAAACCTGATACAAACTTAGAATCACCTGGGAAGAGGGACCTCAGCTGAAAACTTGCTCAGGTCAGATTACCATACTGTGGCCATGTGCAAGGCATTTTCTTAATTTCTGATCTATGTATGGGCCTGAGTTGTATTAGAATGGTAGATGGGGCTGGAGAGATGGCTCAGGGGTTAAGAGCACTGGCTGTTCTTGCAAAAGTCCTGAGTTCAATTCTCAGCAACCACATGGTAGCTCAAAACCATCTATAATGAGATATCGTGCCCTCTTCTGGCGTGCAGGTGTACATGCAGGCAGAATACTGTATAAATAAATCAATCTTAAAAAAAAATGGTAGATGAAGCAACATGCCTTTACCAGTACTCTGACAGCAGAGACAGGTTCATCTCTACGAACTCAAGGCCACCCTGGTCTAGAAAGTGAGTTCCAGGCCAACCCAGGCTACAGAGTGAGACAAAAATAACAATAAATAATAATTAAAGAATGGTAGCTGAGGGCTAGAGAGCTGGCTCAGAGGTTAAGAGCTCTGGCTGTTCTTCCAGAGGTCCTGAGTTCAATTTCCAGCACCCACATGGTAACTCAGAACCATCTGCAATGAAGTCTGGTGCTCTCTTCTGGTGTGCAGCCTTACATAAAGGCACAACACTGTACAATAAATAAATCTTAAAAAAAATTTAAAAAAAGGATGGCACCTAAGTAAGTCAGAGTGAATGTGCTGGATAGTTTTATGTCAGCTTGACATAAGCTAAAGTCATCTGAGAGGAGCAAAGCTACATTAAGAAAATGCCTTTATACGACTGGGCAGCAGGCGACACTGCAGGATATTTTGTGATGGACAGAGAAGGTCCAGCCCATTGTGGGTGGAGCCATCTCTGGGCTGGTGGTCCTGGGTTCTGTAAGAAAGCAGGCTGAGCAGGCTATGAGTATCAAGGCAGTAAGCAACACCAGGTTCCTGCCCTGTTTGAGTTCGTGTCCCTTGATGATGGGCAGTAATATGGAAGTGTAAGCCAAATAAACTCTTCTCTTCCTAACTCGCTTTTGGTCACAGCGTTTCATCACAGGAACAGCAGCCCTGAGACAGGCTACAATCTGGTGAGCCGCTTTCCTTTGCGGTTTCTGTTCAGGTCCCTGCCTTGGCTTTCCTCCAGGATGGATTGCAATCTGTAAGAAAGCAAACCCTTTCTTCTCCAAGTTGCTTTTGGTCATTGTGCTTACCACAGCAACAGAAAAAGTAAACAGCACAGCCTCTATGCCTGGCTTTTACATGGGTGCTGGGGATCTGAACTTGGGTCAAGATTGCACAGCAAGCATTTTACCCACTGGGCCATCTCACTAGACTCTGAACTAGTGTTTTTAAGGCCTAGAGACTGCATGATTGCATGGATATTCATAATTTAGACAGGCAAATATATTGTCCTTTTGGCTTCTAAATTAAAAAAAAACAAAACACTGAGAGAGTCTTATATACTCAGGTTGTTCTCTAAACTGACTATGTAGCCCAGGATGGCTTTGAACTCTCGATCTTACTGCTTCCACTCCCAGGTCCTGAGATCACCATGCTAGCTTAACCTTTTATTTGGAAACATTCCTGAGATCCTGAGAGGGGAAATGTTCAGTTATAAGTAGTGGCTTAAAAAAAAAAAAAAAAAAAAAAAAAAAGCTGTGGCTACATTCAGTTAAAACCCTCTCCAGAAGGCCGCTCTCCTCCCACACATGAAAGCTGTATATGAAAAGCAGTACAGCTTTATATGGAACATATGTTAACATAAAAATGTCAACTATGCCAGTTTTGCACAGCACACTAAATTTGGGGCCTGAACTGAGATTTTTATGCTAGCTGTATTATCTACCTTGAGAGCTCCTAAGGGTTATTTTATTTTCAATTGCATTGCTTTGGCAATTAAAGCAGGGTCATTACCGGAGGATAAAGATGCTAAACCTTAAAACTTTTTTTTTTTTGTGTTTGTATGTGGTACTTTCATGCGTCCATGTTTATGAGATGCACATGTGGAGGCCATAGATGGCCATCCGTTTTCCTTTACTGCTCACCACCCTATTTCTCTTTAAATTTGAGAGAGTTCAAACTCACAAAGGCCTGAACAAATGGTAGAACCCATGCTCCCAATCACTGAGCCTTCTCTACCTTATTTATTTATTTACTTATTTATTCGAGACAAGTTTTCTCAATGAACCTAGAGCTCTCTGACTAGGCTGGAGTGGCTGGCCATTGAGCTCCCAGGACGCTCTTGTCTCCGCACCTGACAAGTTCTGGCGTAACACGCACGGCTGTACCAGTGGTTTGTGCAGGTGCTGGGGATCTGAACTCAGGTCCTTTGTGCTTAAGCAACAAGCAAACTTGCCTCCCGAGCCCCTGGCTGGATTTTTGAATCAGAACTTGAAGCTTTGAATCATCTAGGGTGGTTGGGTAGGGGTAGGGGTCGCAAGGAAAAAACAAAACAAAGCAAAACAAAACAAAAACCAAAACTCTGGTTTGAAAACAACTGTAAAGTTAGTCTCAAAAAAAACAAAAACAAAAACAAAGGAATTCCTTTTAGGTTAGTTTCTTTCTGGAATCTAGTTGGCATTTTCTATTTTGCTGTGGATTAAAGCAAACTCAGTTCTAGTTGAGTCAGGACTTGTAGGTGAGTTTATTTTTGTTTTGAAACATGGTATCATTTAGTTCAGCCTGCCCTCAAACCCACTAAAAACTAAATTGAACTTCTGATTGTCATGCCTCCACCACTCCAGTGGTCAAATATAGGAATTAAAAACAAACAAAAACTACTCCACTGGGTGATTTTTTTTTCTTTTTAGATGAAAAATTATTGTATATACAAACGATTATCATTTCTAAAAGTGGATTCTTTAAGTAGCTGAATTTTCAAAATTAGCAAACTAAGAGGCTGGAGAGATGGTTCAGCAGTTGAGAGCACTTGCTGCTCTTCCAGAGTACCTCTCCGTTCAATTTCCAGCACCCCACAGCAGATATCAACCCTCTGTAACTCCAGTCCCAGGGACCCGATGCCCTCTTCTGGCCTCCACCGGCACCAGACATACACACGAAGGCAGTCAGTTTAGTTACCCACTGCTTCTACTTTCCTGTCACCGTCCCGTTCCCCACAGTCCCCGCCCCCAGCCACGCCCCTTATCTCTTCCCCTGGGTTTACTTTCTGTGACCATTCACCCTGCTCTTTCCTCCTATCACTTCTTACCCTCTCTTGGTCTCCTTTCCAGTTTGTTAGGTTGTGCCCACACTTACTCCTATTCATATCCACTACAGGCTAGGATCTGCCCCTGAGAAACACGCCGTCTTTGTCTTTCCGAGTTTGGGTCACCTCGCTTATCATCCTTTCCAGGTCCAGGCTTGCAGGCGTGAGGTCTGAGTGTTTGCGGTGTCTGCAGGAATAATTTGGGAGGCACCGAGGAGGGTGGCCCCGACCATGCCCACCAGCGTCAAGGGGACAGGGACTCTCCGCAAGCCCTGGCCCCGCGGCCCCAAGCGTGCACAACCTTGCTGCTCACGCCCAGTAGGTGCGTTGCTGCACTAAATCAGCCAATCGTTTCCTCTCCGGAAAAAAAGGGGGGCGAGACAGGGCTGGCCCGCCCCGACGGAGGCTCCCGGAACTCGGGGGCGGGACTTCCGTCCGCTCTGGGGTTACTTCCGTCCCGGGGTGTTGGTGGTGGGAGGAGGTTGCGGCCGACAGCGTTTGGGGACGCGCAGAGCGAGGCTGCAGTCCGCGCTCCCGGTGGCGATGCTGGGGGACGGCTCCGGCGATGGCGAGCGCGACACGGACGAGGACGCGGCGGGGGCGGTGGCCGCACCTCCCGCCATCGACTTCCCCGTAGAGGTCTCGGATCCCAAGTATGATGGTAAGACAGGGATGGCTCGCGCAGTTCCTCGGCTCGTTGTTCATCTGGGTTCCCGCGCGCCAGCGGTCCCCCAAAGCCACCTAAGGCCGCAGGCTGCCACGGGGCTCGAACTCGGGTCCAGAGCTATAGGGCGCCGGGAGGCTGCGGGCGGGCCGTCAAGGGTTAGGCAAATATTTATTTCAAGAGAGTCTATGATCTGCCCGTTTGTGGGCGTTTATATTTCTTGGCCCCTGTTCTGTGCCACTTCCTTAAGGCCGCTTTTCACCTTCACGACCTGCCTTGTTACTCTTCAGTCGCTGAGTGTTATCTTTGTTCACTGCTAGAATGAGATCTGCTTCGCGGATTGGATAACTAATGAGCTAGGCAGTGTGGGGACGCTCAAATTTTCTTGAGGCTTTTGATACACATAAATCAAACTCTGTGACATAATGTGAGTAGTCCCCAAAACGTATTCTATGTAGATCAGCATTCTGAAAGTTTTACTGAAAGTACAGTTGGTTGTTCCCAGTTGCTTGGACAGTTTTAAAAAAATTGTGCTTTTGGTAGTTAGTACATTGAGTCGTGGTGCACACTTGTAATCCAAGCACTTGGAAAGTGGAGGCAGGAGGATCCGGAGTTGAAGGCCAGCCTGAGGTTTATGTTGAGTTCCAGGCCAGTTTGCAGGACTTAAGACTGTGTCTCAAAATAACAACAACAAAAAAGAGTGATTGTGGTGGAGCAGGTCACTGACAGATGGCTATGTTAGGTTGAGTAAGATCCTGGGTTCATCCTCCAGCACCCCAAACAAAAACATACATTCAAGGAGATTGTTAGCTGTCTACTGTCCCACAGAACGACTACAAAGGTTACATATTCCATTGAAGCTTGAAATACGTGTGTTGTGGTGGAGTTAGGGCTGTAAGCCAAAGCCAGTTTTCCCCATGTTATTCTTAAATACCGCCTGTAACAATTGACCGCAATGAGAAACAGTGCATAGTGGCGACTCGGCAGGCTGTAGAGGGGACAGTTGTGAGATAACTTTTTAAATGCATATGCAGATTTTCCCACACATCAAGCGGTATGTTATTGTAGCTGGAGAGCAAAGAAAGCATATGTCACAGGGAAGGTCCCAGCTGTAAACGTGCAGGTCCGTGATAAGAGCTTCTGCAAACCAAAGATTATTCTGGAAGGGAGTGATATCAGGCAAGCTTTATACCTCTTTTCCTCCTCCTGTTAATAATACTGTTCTACTTACATATTGATGACTCTCTAAAGAGACTTAGAACCCCTGCACAGATGTAGCCCCCGGCAGCTCAGTACCCAAGTGGGTGTCCTAGTAAGGGGAACAGGGCCTGTCTCTGACATGAATTCAGTGGCTGGTTCTTTGATCGCCTACCCCTGAGGCAGGGGCAGCCTTACCAGGCCACAGAGGAAGACAGTGCAGCCAGTCCTGATGAGACCTGATAGGCTAAGGTCAGATGGAAGGGGAGGAGGACCTCCCCTATCAGTGGACTGTGGAAGGGGCATGGGAGAAGAGAAAGGGAGGGCGGGATTGAGAGGGGCTTAGGGAGGGGCCTACAGCTGGGATAAAAGTGAATAAATTTTAATAAATAAATAAATGTATGTTTTAAAAGCCAAACAATCAAACACCCTTTTTAAAAAGCTGGGTAGGTCTTTAAAAATGTAGGGTCTTGTGCAAGCCCGCTGGGTGCTCTGCAGCTGAGCTAACTCCTAGCCCTCTTAACTTTCATTCTTGACGCAGGCTGTCTCTACATTGCCTATTGAATTTACTCTGAAGCCCAGTCTGGATCTGAACCTGCCTTGGCCTCCCAAGTAGCTGGGTTTAAAGAATGTGCCACCAGCTTGGCCTTTCTCTTACTGCTGGGGTGTTTGGACATTTTCCTGAGATTGGATTTGATTATCTGTTTCCTGTATGTTTACCAGCATCCTGGTTGGCAGACGTTTCAAACTGCTAATTCAGCCAGCACCTGCATCTGACATCTCACTACTTTGGAGAACTGAGAGTCGTTTTCCTCTAGTAATGTTTCCTCTTGTAACTGCGACCAGGAAGTTGAAACTTTTGGCCTTCCTTTCTCATTTTACTTGACTGTCTGTTGATCTTTTACAAATTACTTTTAATTATGTATATGTGTGTGAATCTTTGTGGGTATGTGCATGTGACTGCAAGTGTCTTCAGAGGTCAGAGGCACTGGATTTAGAGGTGGTTCGGAGTCTCCTGGTATGGATGCTGGGAACTGAATATGGGTCCCCTGCAGGAGCTGTGTGTTTCCGTAAGTGCTGAGCCATCTTACTAGCCATCTTATTGGCCGTTTGAAGGTTGTCGTCTTAAGTTATTTTATAGTACTTTTTAGCATGTTTTATGGACCCCAAGTTAGCTTCTAACTTGTAACGCAGCCAAGGATAACCTTAAACTTTAAGGTGCTCTTGCCTTTACCTCCCTGTTGCTGGAATCACAGGCCTTCTTTTTTGTGGTGATGGGGGTTGAACCCAGGGCTTCATGTGCACTCGGCAGGCACTCTACCAACTAAGCCAGATCCTCAGCTATTTCTTAAGTTCTTAAAAATGGATTTATTATTCGTTTTTAAATAGAAAAAACTTTTTAATAGAAAAGTAGAATTTTGATCTAAGCTGTAGCTCAGCAGTAAGGGCATGTTTGTGGCCCTCGAGTTAACCTGCCCTCCTCAAAAAAGACCTGCAAAAAAAAAAAAAAAAGACCTCTCTGCAGAAAAGAGGAAATAGTGAGTATAAAGACGCGTGAAGGTCACAGGGCACTAGCCTGTAATCCACAGTGAGGATCAGGCAGGGACCGCTCTAAATTTGAGGCTACTCTGCTCCTCTTCAGCTTCAACTCAAATTCACCTCCAGAAAAATCTTACCTCTTTTTTTCTTTTAAATGTCATTATGTATGTGGTGTGTATGTCTGTATGTGTCCATGTTCAAGTGGGTGTGAGAACAGGTAATTGGGTGTCTTCCTCAGTTGCTCACCACTGTATTCACTGACGTGTGGCCTCCCCCTGAAGCTGGAATTGGCAGATTTGGCTAGTCTAGCTACCTGGCATGCTTTCTCCGGGGATCCCCTCCAATGAGAGGCACTAGGATTATAAGGCAGTGCTGCCATCCCTGCTTGACCTTAATGTGGCTGCTGGGGATCCAGACTCCAGTCCTGGTGCTTCCACAGCAAGCGCAGTCTCCACCGAGCCATCTCCCCAGCCCCAGAAAACCTTTAGCCCGACCCACCATAACCACTCGTTGACTTTCTGTGCCCCTGAGTTACGTTATTTGTGCTGTCTTAGCAGAACCCGCCGTTTTGCCATTAGGAGGCATGCTTACCGAGAATGTTGTTGCCCTCCTTGTTTTTTCAGAGTCCAACATCCCGGCGGAGCTCCAAGTGTTAAAAGAACCCCTGCAGCAGCCCACATTCCCTTTCGCAGTGGCGAACCAGCTGCTGCTTGTCTCCTTGTTGGAACACTTGAGCCATGTGCACGAGCCAAACCCAGTTCATTCGAAACAGGTGTTTAAATGTGAGTACGACTAAGTGGGTATTGTTAAATGGAGCTCGGGGGAAGTACTGTCTTCAACGCTGTGCCTCCGAGAACCAGCTGAAATAGAACAGTTGGGTGCAAAATAGGTACGACTGATTGCCCATTCCTTACCATCATTTCAATTTTCCTTTGTGTAATTTCTTATAAAATTGTGTGTGATCCAATAAATAAAATAAAAAAAAATGTTTTGCAGCAATGAGAGTCATATAATCCTGGAGGATCTGTTAGGCTCTGGTTGGTGAGCAGCTAACCCTTGATTTTTTTTCTCTCTTTTGGATGTATTAGGGATTAAACTCGGGGCCTCACTTGTGTTAGGAAAGCATTAAGACAAATCTCTAGACATGACCTAGGTTTTTGGTTTTTTTGAGGTCGTTCATGTAAGCCCAGGCTAGCCTCAGACTCTGGGTATCAGAGGCTAACCTTGCACTTGTCTCTACCTCCCAAGTCCTGGAGTGCTGACGATGTGCTCCCACACTCAGTTTATGTACTTATCCAGCCCAGGCAAACATTTGAGCAGTGTCCTAGCCACTGGCTCAGTTCCTGAGCCGAGGACTGGAGGAGCTCCGTACCGTGTTGGTGAAAGTGTGAACGTTTGTTTTTCCTGTCTTGGGATGCTTGTGTTTTAGAAGCGTGAGCCCCGGGTTGCAGAATTCTGTTATGAGCCTGGTTTGTCTTACTGACTGAGACCACGGTAGCTTTTATGCGATGTGCAGTACCTCTTGTCCTGAACGAAGCAAATCTCACACTGTGGACCGTAGCGTTGTCTGTGGAGGAGGCGGCTTATGAAGGGAGGAGTCTTCTAGGTTTCAGAGTACAACTCTGCTGCAGTAGGCTCATGGCTTTGAAGTTGGAATTTTTCTATGAGAATCTTAAAAAAAGCAGATGTGCCACGCCGGATGCAGTGGAGCAGGCCTGTAATCCCAGCACTCTGGGAGGCAGAGGCAGGCGGAGCTCTGTGAGTTAGAGGCCAGCCTGGACTACAGAGTGAGGCCAGGACAGCCAAGGCTACGCAGAGAAACCCTGTCTCAAAACAGCAGCAGCAACAAAAACCAGAAGCAAACCTGTGGACACAGAACTTTCATTATTCTTCCCTGCACTGGGGTCACCCTCAGGGTCCTGTGCATTCGAAGCTTTGCTGTGCCGCATAACTACACCCAGCCTGACGGTAGAGGAGTTTTGAGTGCCACATATTGAGGCTTTTTAGAGTACGGAACTGTAAAACATGTATATTTTAGCTAGGTGTGGTGGTACATAACTGTAATTTCAGCATTTGGGAGGTAGAAGCAGGAGGATGAGGAGTGAAGGTTCAAAGCTCCCTTCACTACATAACGAGTTTGAGGCCAGCCTGAGCTATGTGAGACACTGTCTCACTGGGGAGAGGGTGCTGTTTCAAAAAAGCAAAACAACAACAACTAAACCCTAGTTTAATTTTATGTTAGTCTGCAAACTTTCCTAGGAAAATGTTTTTCTCTTTTTTCTTCTCTTTTTTTTTTTTATAAATTTTTTTTTAAGATTTATTTATTTTATGTGTATGAGTGTTCTGTCTGCATTTACACCTGCCAGAAGAGGGAATCCGTTCACATTATAGATGGTTGTGAACCTCCATGTGGTTGTTGGGAATTGAACTCATGCCCTTTGGAAGAGCAGACAATGCTCTTAACCACTGAGCCATCTCTCCAGCCTCCCACCCCCCCCCTTTTTTTTTAAGACAGGGTGTTACTGTATAGCCCTGGCTGTCCTAGAACTCACTGTGTAGACCAAGATGGTCTCATACAGAGGTCAACCTGCCTCTGCCTCTTGATTGATTGGGTCAGAGGTGCTTTTCTTGTGCCTTTCCCTGTCTTAAAATTCTAGAGGAATTTTAATCCAGCAAAATGACTACTTTGGCAAGAAATCACATCCAAAGTCCGTGGTTTGTGTGATCCAGCTGGAATGCCGATAAGCTGTTAGTACACAGCATTAATCCCTCTAGCTGTCTCTCAAACAATTGAGGGACAGACAAAATGAGGAGTCAGAGAAAGATTTGACAGAATGAGTCAGAGATACCCCCAACTCTCACAACAACGGAAGGAAAGAGAGCTACTGAAGAGAAGCGCAGGGAGAATAGGGGAGAGTTCAGCACAGGGATCCAGTAGAGTTCATGCGGTCAGCACAGCACAGGTTGCACACTTCAGTTGAGTTTGGTGCAGGCAGTTCAGTGGAGTTCAGTGTGGAGTTCAGAGCAATTCAATGAGAAGCAGAGAGAAGCCAGTTTGAATCAGTCAGCTTGGAGAGAAGTTTTGAGCCAGAATACTTGAGTTGGACCAGCCAGCCAGAGTTCAGAAAGAACTAGATAGGGTGAGTTTATTCGGCACTAAGTCTCAGGGGCTGAAAACATTCTAGGCCTATGTTAGCAGACAGAGGCTGGAAGCTGAAGCCTTCAAGGTCCAGGCCTGCAGAAGATTAGGTTGTTCAGAGGCTAGAAGCTTCTAGACCTAAACCTAGGGGACAGTTAGATAGAAAAGCTTTGGGCTCAGCCCAAGCCATCCATGTATTAGTAAAACTTGGGTATATCTCTCACCCCCCTCCCCGTCTGAGGAAATAAAACAACATTCACACTTTTTTCTCTTTATTTCCCTCTTCCCCTGTTCTCTCTGTCCATTTTGTTTGGGTTTTTTGTTTTTTGTTTTTTTCCCCTCCCTTTCCTTTCTCTTCCATTTCTGGTGTAGCGTGAGCTGCCCACTTGGCCCTGTCTGTCTTTCTCTATGCATAAATTAAGGACATCTCCATAGGAACTTTTTCAGAGACACCTGGTGCACAGTCTATATGTCCATCTGCTGTGTCCCTTTCCCCTTTTGAGACAAGGTGTCATTTAGCCCAGGCTAGCCTCAGACCTGCTGGGTAGCTGATAGATGACCTTGGACTTTGGATCCTCCTTTCTTAGCATCCGGCATACTGGAGTTACAGGTTTGCTTACCTTGCCCTGCCTGATGTCGACTGTTCTAATAACAGCTTGCCTTATTATTTTTATTTTACTAGTACTCTGCCAGACTTTTATCAAGATGGGGCTGCTGTCTTCCTTTACCTGCAGTGATGAGTTCAGCTCCCTGAGGCTGCATCACAACAGAGCCATCACTCACTTAATGAGGTCTGCCAAGGAGAGAGTGCGCCAGGTAAGCCCGACCACGGGTACTCTATATGATGAGTAAACTTGACTCTCCAAAGAACCCTATGTGGGGGCAGAAGCGATAGCTCAGCAGGTAAGAGTGCTAGCACAGGGTCTTGGTTCCGAACACCTACATGGTGGCTTACAACCTTTGGTAGCACTTTAGAGACCTCCACAGGCACCAGGCTGGATGACGCAGGTGCATGTCGGCAAAAACGCTCATGCACATAAAATACATTAAGGAAAAGAGAAAGAAAAAAAAAAGAACACAGTTTTGCTGGGTGTGTGGCTCAGTGGTCGTGCATTGAGTAGTGTGCCTAGGGCTGTGTGTGTTATCCTCAGCACTGGGGGGAAAAGTAGGAAAAGAGAACCATTTAAAAAAAAGGAAAAAGAACTGTATTTTTTAAGCATTACTTAATTTTAATTATATAAGTGGTTCTTAAATAGAAACGTGGTCAAGTTGACAATATTAATGTTCCTAATATGTTTTATGTTATACTGTTTTGTGGGAGCTTGGGAGAAAATGGGGAAAAGACAGACAAAACCTGAACCCTCACGAAACTTATGTTCTGATGCAGGGGACATGAACACCAGGGAAAGTTAGACAGATGTGAGGCTGGCATGTGGGTAGGAAGGGGATTAGGAAATGTTGTGAGGGGCATGGGACTTTGATGCACAGCGGCCATGGCAGACCTCGCTGAGAAAGTGGGCAAGTCCAGAGCTTGCGGACAGTCAACCTCAGGTTCACGGAGGTGAAGTGTCCCAGGCAGAGCCACAGTATTTGCGAGTGCCATTTGCTGAGCGCTGCTGGTGGCAGTGTGCTGCTCATTTCTGCAAGGCTGCCTTGCCTGTCGGTAGAGCAAAGCGGACAAGTGGAAGAGGAAGTGGGAGGGGCCGCGGGGGTGCATTGCTTGTCCTTACTAAATCCACAGGGTCAGCAGGCCGAGCAGTAGCAACAGTGCTATTGCCTGCCACTGTTTATTTTTATTTAATTTTATTTATTTATTTTTGATACAGTCTCACGCTGCAGCCCAGGCAGTTCTAGGACTCTGTGTAGTTCACGCTGGCCTCAAACTCTCCATACTTTTGCTCTAGGCTTCCTAAGTGCTGGGGTTACAAATGTGGTTGCCATGGCCAGTTTGGAGTGGGCTCTTGTGACGATTTTAATGAACTTGGTTTTACAGAGTGGACACAGGAAACACTGCAGGACTTTGAGCATAAGAACATTTTAACAGGTTCCCACCTGCTGCTGTGCTGGAAATAGAGGGAGAGGATCAAGGGCAGGGAGACAGGTACAGGGATAAGATGGCTCCAGAATGGGGTGGTAGCCGTGGAGACGGGACAAGTCAATTCCTTTTTTTTTTGACATTTGAAGAGAAGTCAGTTTTTGGAGCTCCTTGCAAATGAATTCTCAGCTTCTCAGCTCTGAAATATTTTTAATCATAAACTTAAGTCATATTAAAATGTTATTTATAAGCTGGTCATGTCCTGTAATCCCAGCACTCAGGCCAGGGCAAGAGGATTGCTGCAATTTTGAGACTAGCTTGGTCTGCAGGGTGAGTTCTAGGCTAACCAAGGCTACATCAATACCCTGTATCAAACACAAACAACAAAAAGCTATTTTTATCCTTACGTGATGCCTCACGTTTGTAATTCAGGTACCCAGCAGGTCGAGGCAGGAGGATTCTGAGAACAAGTTTTGCCCTATAGTGAAATCTGTTTCACAACTGCTCTAGTAAATGAGTGAAATGCTAGACTAAGGTCTTGTCTGAGGTACTCGAGCATTTGAGTTACAGCGGTGTTGCATTTGGTCCCTTGTTTGTCAGATGCTTCAAGTGGTTCTTAAAGGTGCTGTTTTGGTTTTAGGGTCCTTGTGAAGATAATTCTTACATGCAGAAAATCAGGTATGTAGCCAGTGTTTTTTCACTATCTTGACTAACTTAAAAAAAAAATCATACCTAACTTATAAAAGTTACTTCTTTGTTCTTTGTTTTTTGGGACATACTCTGACTGTGTCACCCAGTGAGCTCTAAGATTTCCTGTGCTTCTCATTGCCCCACTAAGTATGGATTCTTGTCAGCTTGCCTTTCCCCCCGCCTTCCCCCCCTTTTTTTTTTTCTTGAGGCAGGGTCTCATGTAGGTCAGACTGTTCTCAGGTTTGCTGTGTAGCTGAGACTGACCTTAAACTCTTGATCCTCCTGCCTCTACTTCCCAAGTGCTGAGACTGCAGGCATAAAGCCACTACCTTTGTTCTCCCTTTCTCTCTCTCTTGCTTGCTCTCATTCTCTCTCTGTGTGTTTGGGTACATATGTCTGCATGTGGCTGTGTGCAGATGCCTCTGGAGGTTGAGAGAAGTGGTTTTCTCCATCTTGCTTCAATGTGTAGGAAGGGTAGAGTCTTGTTGCCCGGGAAGCTTCCGGTTCTCTTGGTCTAGCCAGCCTGCCTGCTCTAGGACCCTTGTGTCTTCCTCCCTGTTGCTGAGATCGCAGGGTCCTGTCATGCACAGCGTGTGTTTATCTGCACAGCAGCCTCCATGCTTGCATGTAGCAAATGCTTTCCCTGCTGAGCCATCCCACAAACCTCTTCCCTGACTGTTTTTGAGACAAAGTCTATTTGCAACCCAAACCGTCTTTATACTGGAGATCCTCCTGCTGGGATTATAGACATGAGCAAACATGTCCAGTCAGCATTCTCTCGCCCCCATTAATTTGACTGCTGATACCTCTTTTAGGAAACCACTATTGCCTTTTACTTTATTCACTTTTTTTTCTTCCTGACACAGAAAGGTTTCTCTGTGTAGCCTTGGCTGTTATGTACTCACCTTGAAGACCAGGCTAGCCTTGAACTCACTGAGAACCGCCTGCCTCTGCCTCCCAGAGTGCTGGGATTACAGGTGTGCGCCACTGCACCCAGCTATTTACAAACTTAAAAAAATCTGTAAGGAGCCTGCATCATACAGGGGTTCAAGGACGGGAGGCATTTGGTAGCATACAGCTGTAGTCTCAGCACATTAAGAAACAGAAATGACAGGCTTGTCACATGTTGAAGGCCAGCCTTGGCCTACATAGTTCCAGTAAGCCTGGACTCCTGAGTAAGACCTTGTCTCAAATCCCCAGCTACCCACAAAACAACCACTACAAGAAGAAGTTGAAGTTAAACTACCTGGAAAAGGGTGCGCGTGACAGTGACGTGAGCATAGCCTCAGAGGTGAAGGCAGCAGGTTCAGAAGCCTAAGTGTCCGCTTTGGCCACCAGAAGCCCCAGGGTATCTCAGAAGGAAAGAAAAAGCTCATTCATTACATTAATTACTTCTCTGTCTGTATGTGCAGCATCGTTTCCGATTTCTGTTGGAATGCTAATTAATAAATTTAATGAGTCCTTTTGCTGTTGTTATTACATTCTTCATTTACCTAGCCATTTTCTTCCCATAGACAATTAGAAATTTCTTTTTAGCTGATTGTTTCTGTTTTGCAGTTTACTGATGAATGAGTCTCAGCAGGTTGGTAACAATGTATACATTTGATTGTCACCCAATATTAATGGCCTGCTTGTATTTAATTTTTAGATCCAGGGAGATAGCTTTCGAAGCACAAACATCACGCTACTTAAACGAATTTGAAGAGCTTGCCATCTTAGGAAAAGGAGGATATGGAAGAGTATACAAGGTTTTGTTTTGCTTTTTACTGTTTGCTCATTTTGACCTGTTCTCTCAGTTTGTGTATTTTGAGAAGTTATTTTCATTATTATGATTAGAAACATCAGAGATTCCTAAAAACCATGGTTTTATTTTCATTTATCATTTATAGGCAATTGATAGCTTTTAATATTTTCTTAACTGTGTTGGTAATATTGACTGTTTAGGTAGATTCTGGAAACTTGAGTTTTTAATCTGTAGTTTAGGGTTATTAAAAATGTGTTATAAGGCGGGCATGGTGGCACACCTTTAATTCTAGTACTGGGGGGGAAGAGGCGGGTGGATCTCTGAATTTGAAGCCAGCCTGGTTTACAGAGCAAATGCCAGCCCAGCCAGGATAACATAGTGAGATCTTGTCTCAGAGAGAGAGAGAGAAGAAAAATGTAACAAGAGATGAATGTGGGAAACAGATTTGTAGGGAGGAAACCGATTAGCAAGGGTGGGAGGGGAGAGGGGTTTGTATTTGTTCAGGTATAACAACACCAAAGAACAAGCTTAATAAAAGTAGAATTTAGAAGTATTTTTAACCTAATTTAAAAGTATTTTTAAAGTATAGATTAAAGATTTTCATCAGGATGATGAGAAATTGGCCTCACTCAAACAGCACAGTAAGGCTGTGCTGCTGGAGCTATGTCTAGCTGGCCCCTGCATGGTGGTGCTAAGTAGAGGTAGGTGTAGGGGACTCCACACAGTGGGGAGCTCCCCCCGAGACCCAGGATTAGATGCAGACCTCACCCAAAGCCTGTTTTCACAGAGAGATTATTTATTAAGCAGAGAAGAAAAGTAAAAGTGGCTGCTCTTTGGCTAAGGCAGAAAATGTGCTTGCTGCAGGCCAAAGCCCTGGACCTCCTCCCCGCACCTCCCAAACCCGTGCTGCTACATGCCTGTGGGAGCTGCAGATAGGATCACAAGTTCAACGTCATCCTTGGTTACATAGTGAGCTTGAGGCCAGCCTGGGCTGCCTGAGAAAGACTAAAATAAAAAAATTGTGTCACTAGAAACATGGCGTTTCTGTGTTTGAGGCTGTAGGTAGAACTTCTTCAGGCTGGGAGCCACTGGGGTTGGGCACAGTTTAGTTGGCAAGGCTCCTGTTTCAGAAGACTAGGGCTGACTTTCCTCCTTGTAGGAAGAATGGTTTTAGCTTAATTTGATCTCTAGTTGGTTTGGGTGATCAAAGCTCTCGGGGTGGATTCCTTTACTCAGTTGCATTTGATGGAATTTAATACTTCACTTCTTCTGTTTTTTAGGTCCGGAACAAGCTAGATGGTCAGCATTATGCAATTAAGAAAATCCTGATTAAGAGTGCAACTAAAACAGACTGTATGAAGGTATGACTTTGGGTGTGTATGTGGACAGGTGCACATGTGTGAAAGTGTAGACACCACATGCTTCTGGGTGATGATGCATTCCTTAGGCACCATCCACCTCAGTGTTACAGACAAGGTCTCTCAACTATATCGAGCTGCTCAGCAGGTAAGCAGATTGGTTGGTCAGTGAGCCCAGGGATCCTCATCTCAACCTCCTCAGTATTGGGATTGCAAGTATTACAAGCATGTGACAATGTGACATGTCCAGTGGTTTTTTTTTTTTTTTTTTTTTTTAGTGTGAATTCAAACTCAAGTTTTCATGCTTGGCAAATTGAGCACTTTACTGACCAAGCTATCCCCCTAACCCTGAAGGTAGGATTTCAGAAAATGATGTGAGCTGGCCCCTGCATGGTGGTGCTAAGTAGAGGTAGGTGTAGGGGACTCCACACAGTGGGGAGCTCCCCCCGAGACCCAGGATTAGATGCAGACCTCACCCAAAGCCTGTTTTCACAGAGAGATTATTTATTAAGCAGAGAAGAAAAGTAAAAGTGGCTGCTCTTTGGCTAAGGCAGAAAATGGCTGCCAATGGCTTTGCGGCTGTCATTTTTAAGGAGAGCAAAAAGGGAGGTCTGTGTTAGAAAGGCCTAGGATGTGGTGGTATGTTCCAATTGGGCATGTTAATTAGGTGAACCAAAGGATGGTTTTGCGTGCTGGACCTTGGTAGTCAGCTTCAGGAATGAGTCCAGTATAAGAAAGTGTCCAAATAAGGGAACAGACCTTGATGGCTAGCTTTAAGGATGTGTGTAATCTGTGGTTTACAAGGGAGAGGGGAGAGGGAAGGGCAAGGCCTGCCAGTGCCATGTTTGCCAAACCCAGGCGTGCTAGAGCCCATCAGTAGGAGGATCAGTTCAAGGCCCACCTCTGGTATAGAGCTAGTTGCAGGCTAGACTGGATTATATCCGACCCTATCATAAAAGCCATCCCCACCAAAAAAAGGAGTCTGATTTGAGCAGCTGGGCTTGCTACATGTACCAATAGTCTAAGCTCCTGGGAAGGAAGAGGCAGCATGACCCCAAGACTGGAGTAGCCCTGGCTATATTGTTACAAAAAAGCAGGGTGGGGGAGATGCCTGTAATCCTGCTTCTCAGGGTGAAGCTGGAGAATAGAAAATTCAAGGCCTGCTGGGGCTTTGGATGAGTTCAAGGCTAGACAGCTTACTAAGGCCCTTTCTCAAGCAGTAGAAGGCAGGTGGTGGATGTGTTACTGTGTGAGGACTTGCCTCTGTTGAAAGGCTGTGGGTTCCACCATGGTGCAGAGAAACAGCAGTGCGGGAGGAGCTGTGAGGGACACTCACTGTTGATTTGTCCTGAAAGAGTTAGATCTGTATTTATACGTGTGTATTTGCTGAATAGTAAGTTATACCGGTAAATGCAGAAAATGTGAAAATTAAATTTTTATTTTATATAATTTTTTCTTCACAGTTGTTAATTTTCAATTTTATTTTATATATTTTTATATATTTATATATAAAAATATAAATATATTTATATATTCGTTTTTAAGATTAATTGCACAGTGTAGACCAGGCTGGCCTCAAACTCAGCCTGCCTCTGCCTCCCAGATGCTGAGACTAAAGTCATGAGACAGGCTGTGTACATGTCTGTGCACCCGTGTTTACCTGCAGTAGTTGTGTGGAGGTCAGAGAACAATTTATGGGAGTTGGCTCTCTCCTGTTACCATGTGAATCCCAGGGACCAGGTTCAGGTCATCAGGCTTGGCAGCAAGGTGCCTTTCTTTGCCTTGTGAGCTTTTGCACAGAAATTAAGTACTTGGCTACCTTACTGTCGAGCTTGTTATATAAAAGGATGGGCCCAGTGTCCGCCCACATCTTACACACATGCGGTTCTGGATAAATGCCCTTCTCCTCCAAATTACTGTGTGAATAACAGTGACAAACCCTTCCTGTCACAACGGTGGTCCCAGTGCTCAGAATGCTCAACAGGAGGCTCACAAGTTTGAAGCCAGGCTGTGCTGCATTGTGAGACAATAATGAAACAGAAGCAAACAAAAAACACTCCACAGAGCCCGGGGACACACAGCTCAACGGAGAAGAGCTTATTTAGCATGCTCAAAGCCCTTACATTCTCAGCAGCATTTTAAAAAACGGAAAGACAATAAAGGTAAGAAAGCATAGGAGGAATGATAGCAGTGGTCTCGACGCTTACGGTGAGGAGGGATACAGCAATCAAGTGAGCTATCAAAACATAAAGTAGATGTGGAGTCTTTAAAATTTGTGTCTGGCTGGGTGTGTTTGGCGCACACCTTTAGTCATGGCACTTGAGAGGCAGAGACAGGAGGGCCTAAGTTCGAAGCCAGCCAGGACTACACAGAGCCTGTCTCAAAAATAACAACAAAAACAATAGCTGTTTGTCTTTCTCAGGATTGTTCCTGTTTTTATGCAGTTCAGATTTCTTTTTTTTAGAAGGGTTACTATTAATCTTCCAGTGCTAGTAGAATTGGGTAACAAATTGCCATTAAAAACAGTTGTAATTATTTTTGTTTAGGTGCTACGGGAAGTAAAGGTTCTGGCAGGTCTCCAACATCCCCATATTGTTGGCTATCACACTGCATGGATAGAGCATGTGCATGTGGTTCAGCCACAAGGTAAGTTATTTCCTTTATTTACTTGGGGTGGGGGTGAGGGGTTGCTTTTGAGACAGGGTCTCTACATAATCCTCGCCATCCTGGAACTTTTCACTATGTAGACCTGGCTAGTCTTGACCTTGCAGAGTTCTGCCTGCCTCTGCGCTTCCTGAGTACTGGGATTAACGGTTTCGCCACCATGCCCAGCCTTTTTTTTTTTTTTTTTTAATTTTCCAAGACAGTGTTTCCCAAGTGCTGGGATTATAGGTATGTATCACTGTGCCTGGCTTTAAAAGATTTTTTAAGGTATATATATTTTGTTTGTTTCTTTGTTTTGAGACAGAGTCCATGTAGCCTTGCCTAACCTTGAACTCATGGAGATCTACCTGCCTCTGCCTCACAAGTGCTGGGATTAAAGGCAGCTAGGCACCACACCTAGCTGCCTAGCTTACTTTTAATTATGTGTATATGTATGTTTCTGTGTGTGGGCATGTACACACATGCTCCTTGGTGCCCTTCAAGTCCCAAAGATGAAGTCCTGGCTAGCCTGAAAATTCTACATGCTGGCCCCAAATTTGCTGTGATTCTTCTGCCTTTGCCTCTGGAGTGCTAGGGTTAATACATGAATCATTGTGCCTGGCAAAGGGAAATAGGTTTTGTTGGATTGATTCAAGTCAGTCATCCCCAGTCTAAAAATCTGAAAAGAGAATCTGAAAAGTTCTCGTATCTAAAACTTTTAAAGCCTCATCAAGCACAATTTTTTGGATACTTGAACTTTTTGGATTTCTGGGGAGGCCCCTGGAGAGCTGTGGTCTCCCCCTCCCCCCGTATATACTCAGTCTGTACATGAGTGTCTCGTAAACTTCTACCTCAGCCAAATTTGCCCTGCCTTTCTATACAGAAGCTGAAAATGTTTCTGTTTTTATTTACTTATTAAAAAAATTTTTTTGAGACAAGATCTACACTATTACCAATCCCAAATTAGTCTCAAAATTAATTAGATCATGTTGCCCGTCGAGTCAGGATTTTATCTCAGCTTCCAAGGGCTGAGCTCACGAGCATGTGCTTGTGCACAGAGCTTTAATTTTTTTTTTTAGTTTTAGTTTTGTTTTTGTTAGTGCTGAGGATTGACTGCAGGGCCTTGTACATGCTAGCAAGCATTCTCCTGCCGTGCTGTGTCCCCAGCCCCATGGTTTATTTTTAAATAGTCAAGAGGAGGGGCTGGGAAATGGTTCAGTTAGTGAAATGTCTGCTCTATAAGCAAGAGGACCTGAGTTAGGATCCTTAGCGGGCATGTGAAAAGACACTGCAGTGTGCAGTCATCTGCAGTGTGCAGGATCCGGAGCGGGGGCCCGCCAGCCTCGCCAAGCTGAGGCGCCCCAGATTCTGTGAGAGCCTGTCTCAGAAAGGTACAGGGTGAGAAAGACAAGACACTGACCTCCACAGGCATGGACAGCACACATGTCCACTAGCACCCACATGCATAGGTGCATACACCAGCAGAAACCATAATGTCAGCACGCACACACACACCGAAAAGGAAAAAAATCAGTAGAAGAGGATTTTATGAAAAAAGATTGTGACATTGAAATTTCAGTTCAATCAAGTTTATTAAAATATAAGTTTAAAGATTTATTTTACGTATGGTGTGTGTGTAAGTGTGTGTAATATGTGTTTGCCGGTGCCCATGGACATCCAAAGAGGGCTTCAGGGCAGTTAAGGTGTATGTAGGCTGCTTGATGTGCATGCTGAGAACTGAATCCGAAGTCTGTAAGAGCAGCCAGTGCTCCTAACTGCCGAGCCGTCGCTCCAGCCCCGCTCACTCCCTTTTTGTCTGGAGTTGCTTTTTACTACAGCAGACGTAAGGCTGCGTCCTTGAAGCCCTCCAAACCTCAGACCTCTAGAAGCCTTGGTAATCCCTGGTGGTTGGAACTGAGTCCCTTCAGTTCCTGGAGTATGTCCCCACCTCCTGGACTCTGTGCTCCTTTTGATCTGTAGCTCCATTTGGCGCAGTCTGTGTGTGTTAGCTCTGAATGTGGCTGTACCTTCAAAATCACAGCAGCTCGCAGATGTTTGTGTTCATTTCTGTTTGGCAGACAGAGTTCCCATTCAGCTGCCCTCTCTTGAAGTGCTGTCGGAGCACAAAGGGGACAGGTATGTGCATTGGTGTTACTTGTGTACCTTAATCTTGTTTTTTTGTCAATAACTTGCATTTGTCTTTTGCTACCAGTAACTTGGGAGGAATGTTGTAGACTTTCTTCCTGCTTGTTTTCTTTTCTTTTTTTATCCTTTTGTCAGTTTGCTTATTTTCCTTATAGAAGACCAAATTACCTTCTCTTATCATAGTTGTTAGTATTTACTTTAATTGACTTATTTGGGACAGGGTCTTACTGTGTAGCTCAGACTGATCTTTAATTTTCTTTGTAGTCCAGGCTAGTTTCAGTTTTGACAATCCTCCTGCCTCAGCTTCTTGGGATTACAGATCTGGCTCTTAGTCAATATTCTAAATCAAAGTTAATGCTAGATAGGTATGATACTCCTTTTCAAATTTAAGACAGGGTCTCATGTAGCCCAGGCTTGCTTAGAACTTGCTATGTAGCTGAGGACGGCTTTGAACTACTGATCCTCCTGTCTTCACCTCTCAGTCATTGCTGAGATTACATGTCCAGTGCTGTTTATTTGGACATTTCAAGGCTTGAAAGAGCAATTCAGATACTCTTGTCATTTACATTCACTTTTGTGTTGCTGTTTTTTTACTTCTAGAGATCAAGGTGGTGTTAAAGATAATGAAAGCAGTTCATCCATTATCTTTGCTGAACTTACCTCAGAAAAGGAAAAACCTTTCGGCGAATCTGACATTAAAAATGAGAATAACAACTTGGTGAGCTACACGGCCAATTTAGTGATCAGGAACAGCAGTGAATTTGAATCGTCTGTTGAGCTCCAAGAAAATGGCTTGACTGATTTGTCTGCCAGACCAGTTGTCAAGCATCAGCTGCCACTGGGGCAGCAATCAGACTTGGAAGGGACTTTTACATCCACAGATGAGTCTTCTGAAGACAACTTGAACCTGCTGGGGCAGACAGAGGTAGAGTGTTTTCCAGATCCCACATCTGTAAGGGTTTGACTGTGTGACGTCCCTCTGACCTCTGCCGACTTCCTGCCTGGTTGTGTTCCATCTTCCTACGTGGTTTTCTTCTGTTTAGTCCCATGGACTCAATGTGGTCCCTTTAGCTGTACGGTATTTTTCAGGTTTGGGTTCCCCCACTTGACAGAAGGTTTAATATAGCCCAGGCTGACCTGGAATGAGCTATGTAGTCAGAGATGACCTAGAATGTCTTATCCTCCTGCGTCTACCTTTAAAGTGCTGGAATTACAGGTATGCACTACCTGTATACACACAGTTTCTGCAGTTCTGAGAGACAAATCCAGGGCTTGTGTGTGCTAGGGAGCACTGTCCTTGTTACTGCTCTTCCCATTGGATCAGTGCATCCTAGATACTCTCTGTTGTGTGTCCTTGAATTGGAAGCTTCATTACCATCTGCTCTTGGTATGTGTTAGCATCATACTATAAATGTATACATATATTCATGCCAAACAAGTTTCTGTTTTTGGAGTGTAAGTGAGTTTTGGTGATTCTTGTAAGATTATGAGGTCAGTTGTCAGTGTACTTTTACTGTGTTAAGTTTGCTGATATGCTCATCAGACTCTCATCAGTATTGTTAGCGTTTAAAAAACTAGAGCAAGCCTGGCACAGTGGTGCATGCAAGTAATCCCAGCATTCAGGGAGGCAGAGCATCTCTGTGAGTTCCAGGTCAGCCTGGTTTACAGAGTAAGTCAAGAACAGCCAAGGCTACACAGAGGAACCCTGTCTCACTAGAGCACTGGAGGCTGGAGCAATAGCTCCATTGAGAAATGCTTGCCGTATAAAGCCTGACCCGAGTTTGATCCCCAGAATTTATATAAAAAGTTGGGTGGGGTGGTGCACACTTGTAATCCAGCTCTGCGGGTGTCAAAAGAGATGGACCCCTGTGCTCACTGGCTAGCCACTCTGTCCTAAGTGATAAACTCTATACCCCAATGAGAAATGCCATCTCCAAAAACAAGACAGTCAGCCCCAAGGAACAGCACCTGAGACTGAATTCTGGCCTCCACATCCACGTGCCTCTTGCACACACACATGAGAATCCACAGACCCCTCCTCTCCTCATACATGCTCACACAAAACTAAACATTAATGGAGTCTACAATCTGACAATGTAGGATTGAAAATCTGTGTGTACCAAAATAATAATTATGGAAGAATGTGTGTGTCTACATGCTTTTGGTTTGGTTTGGTTTGGTTTTGGCTTTTTTGTTCTGTTTTTTTCAAGACAGGGTTTCTCTGTGTCACCCTGGCTACACAGACCAGACTCAGAGATCCGCTTGCTTCTGCCTCCCTAATGCTGGGATTAAAGGTGGAGGCCTAAATCCTTTTTTTTTTTTTTTTTTCAGCTGGCTGCTGTAAACTTAATGTTCTCTCACAATGTAATGAAGACAACTGTCTTAGTTTCTTTTTTTTTTTTTTTTTTCCTTTTGCTGTGAGAAGATATCATGATCAAGGCAATTCATAGAAAAAAAGCTTCTTTGGGGCTCACAGCTTGAGAGGATTGGAGTCCGTGACCCTCGCGGCAGGGAGCATGTCGGCAAGCAAGCACACGGGGTGCTGGAGCACAAGCACAAGCTCATTTTTTTCTTCTTTTAATTGAAAATAGATTTTTATAAACTAGAATATAGAATAATTATAGCTTCCCCTCCCCCAGCACCACCCCACAAAAATGCACACCCTTTCAGGCATCTAAAAATAATAAAATAAGGTAAAATGAAAACAAATAAACCAGAATAGGATGAAACAAACAGAAGAAAAAGCCAAGGAATAAACAAAAGAAATGCATATAGACACAAAGACACAGAAATTCCATAAAAACACAACATTGGAAACCATAATGTATATGAAAAAGACTTGTAAAGGGAAAAATAAACAAATAAATAGAATGCTCAGACAAAGCATTACAAGACAAGAAATGTCCTAAAATGCCATTGAGTTTTGTGTTTGCCATCTATTACTAACCATAGGGTTTGTTCTTAAGAGTGGCCTGTAAGCCAGGTGTGGTGGTACAGGCCTGTAACCCCAGCACTCTGGGGAGGCAGAGGCAGGCAGAGTGCTTTGCACACCCAGTGAGACTCCTTTAGAGAAAACTAATTTGTCATTTTTGGAGCGCTCTCATCTTAAAACACAAGCAGGAAGCAGAGAGAGCTAACTAGGTGTGGCATGTGTTTGAAACCTGGACCCCTGCTCTCAGTCACACATCTCCAAGGTCACACCACCTGATCCTGCCCAGACAGTTTCACCAACCGGTACCCAGTATTAAAATCGATGAGCCTGTGGAGGCCATTATTCAAACCATCGTTCCAACTCACATATCTACACTTTGGAGAAAACTGACAGTTGTAGAATACTGTGCAGCCACTTTGCCATGCTTTGTCTTAATGTATTTTATGATAGAGCACTTGGAAGCTTCCATTCCTAGTACCATGAAGACAACCCCCAAGACAAACATCAGTGTTTACACTGTGAGCAGACCACATAAGCATCAGAATCAATTCGTCAGTGCCATAGTCAAAAGCTTCTGCCATTGGACCTGGGGTTCCTTATGCTAGGACATACTTTGTTAAGACATGCATTGCCAGGCTACCTGCTATTGGATTTGCTGTCTCCCTTAGCAAATCACCTTGAACTTGATCCTTTTATTTCCACCCCCTGAGTGCTAGGATTACAGACATGCCCCTTCTTGGTTTATGCGTCACTGGGGATGTTCCCAAGGTTTCCTGCATGCTAAGCAAGTACTTTACCAGCTGTGCCACATCTCCAGCCTCGGGTTGCACTGTAATCTCTGCTCCTCAGTCTCTTGGGAGACATCTGTATCAGGCAGCGGTTAGCCCTGGTTTAAGCTGGAGTAGGCCAGGGAGTGTTTGTTGACGAATGAGGACTATGAGATTCGGTGGATGAGAGCATGCGCTGTGCCCTCTAGGTTCGATACCACCTGATGTTGCACATCCAGATGCAGCTGTGTGAGCTCTCCTTGTGGGACTGGATAGCCGAGAGGAACAAGCGGAGCCAGGAATATGTGGATGAAGCCGCCTGTAAGTACCACCTGTACATCTGCCTATTTCAATATGTTTTTTAAAACAACTATGCATTTGGTAATTGAGTTTATCTGTGATAAAGTGTTGGTTGGTGTTTGTGATGATTCTTGTTAATGGTCAACTTGACAGGATCTAGAATTAGCTGGATTTGTTCTGACACACCTGTGAGGGATTATATAGGTTAGGTTAGCCTTTGGGGTACCAGTGGGGGATTGATTAGATTAACTGAGGTGGGAAGACATGCCCACTGTGGGTGGCACCATCCCCTGAGTTTGTGTTCTTGGACTGTATGAAAGGGAGAAAGTGAGCTGGATGATAATAGTCATTCATTGCTGTCTGGCTGGAGGTTTGTAACCTGTGGCTTCAAACTCTGCCATGTTAGCATTCCTGTGATAATGGACTATATATAACCTTGAACTGTGAGCTGTCATAAGCCATTTCTCCCTTGCATTCCTTTGTCAGGGCATTTTATGATGGCAATGGAAAAAGAAACTAAGACAGTATTTAAGTAGAAATATGATAGACTTTAGATCAGTGATTTTGTATAGAAAATGTACATGTTTGTGTGAGTGTGTTCACATTTGTGTGTGTGTGGAGACCCGAGGCTGGGCTGTAGAGGTTATCCTCCTCAGTCATTCCCCACCTTCTTTTTGGGACTTGTGTGTCTTCAGGAATCTAGAGCTTACTGATTTAGCTAGGTTGGAGAGGCCAGTTAGCTCCAGAGTTCTGCCTGTCTCAAACAGTAAGTGTCTTTAGAGACAAGAAAAACTGAGAAATTACCAGTGGCCAGAGGAATTATGGGAATGATGGTTGGATTGTAAAGGTTGGTGAGATGGTTCATGGGGCTAGGGTCCCCTGAGCCTGACAATCAGTCAAAGCCCTGGGACTTAGGTGGTAGGAAGAGAAAAAAAGTCAGAGCCCACAACCCTTCCTCCTGTTATGTTACTAAACTTGTTAGAACTGTCTATAAATTTTTTTAAGGTTTTTGTTTTAGCACAGGGCATCTAAGCTTTTTTATTTTATTTATTTATTTTTTGTTTGTTTGTTTTTGTTTTTTCAAGACAGGATTTCTCTGTGTGGCCCTAGTTATCCTGGAACTCACTTTGCACCAGGCTGGCTTGGAACTCAAGAAATTTTCCTGCCTCTGCCTACCCACCCCACCTAGTGCTGGGATTAAAGGCATGCACCACCATGCCTGACTCAAACTTTTTTTTTAACTTTTTATTCATTGTGTTTTACATCATACATGCCAATCCCACTCATCTTCGCATCCCTCCGTCTTTGCAACATCCTCCCCAAAAGAAAATATAAAACAAAAATAAATTATAAAAAAAACATCTTGTAGAATTTGTGGAGTGTCACATTGTGTCCTATATTATAGTCTTTTGTCCACGTATCTTTATTTGCAAATGTTTAGTGCAGTGGGTCCTTGGTCTGGTTTGAGGCCCGGCTTCTACACTGTCAATGCCGAATGCTCACCGCGTGGATATCCTGTTGCTCCCCTGTGTCGTTGTGGTCCTGTAGTTTTGGATCTGGTAGGAACCAGCCCTTCGTGCACTCCGCACAAGGTAGATGTTGGGGTGGGCCAACTCAAAGCCCTGGATCTGGACCCAGGTGTTAGCCGAGTTGGTCAGCCTGCCAGCTCCCCCGCACCACACCACCAGGGCAAGCTTTCCAGCGTGCCCTGGCTAGCTCAGCCAATGCCGCAGTCAGCAAGGGGTAGAGGCAGCTCTCCCACCCTCATGCCTCCTGGGCCGGCTCACCTGTCTCCTCGCCTCCAGAGCCAGCTCCACTGTGCTGCCCAGTCAAGGAGTGCTGCAGTTGATGCGGGTCAGGGCCAGCTTTCATGCTCGTGATCCTGGGCTCAGCTCCCCTGACTGCTGACTGCCGCAGGTGTTGAGGGGCGAGGGTGAGGAAGGCAGCGCCTTTGTGCCCACACCGCCTCACAGCAGATGAGTGGCAAGGCCAGCCCTTCCACGCTCACGCCCTGGGATCGGCTCCCCCCACCACCAGGACCAGCTCTGCTGTGCTGCCCAGGCAAGGTGCCGGGCCCAGTCTCCCGAGAGCCGAGAGCCGCAGCCATTGAGAGGTGGGGCCAGCTCTTTCCGCTCAAACCTTTTGCACTGTAGTATGGCATTGCTCTCTAAAAATGTGTTGGGCTGCATTCATAACTATCCCGGGATGCTTGAAGTCAGTGGGCCTCAGGGTGGATGTCATTAAAAACTACTCCGCTATCTAAGTTAGTTGCTAAACACTGAGAGAGAAATTTGTTCCTCCTGGCTTTTTACTGTATTCTTCACTACTCAAGTTTTTTCTAGCAAATCTGGCAAACGATGGATAGAACTTATTCCTTGTACATAATTTATCTCCTTCACCCTCTTTTGGTCACAATGTCTTAATCAGTGTGGGCCAAGACACTAGATTCGCCTTAGACGTTAGCATGTTAAGACATAAAGAGGACTGAAGCTGTAATTTAGCCATTATTGCCTGGTAATTGTTTAGAAAGTCAATACAGAGTGGCTGCGCCTCAAGGTACCTTTTTGGAAGCACAGTGTCAGTGTTGAGTTTCAGTGATGTTCTTTTCTTTGCTAGCAAAGAATTTTTTTCTCCTTGGTTCCATGTTTTAGACCATTCTGGAGTGTTTAACTGCTTAACTATCTAAGGTTAATTTGTTGAGAACTTTTACCATTTAGATGTTAATGTCATTTAATGAGTTCAAAGAAATAGGGACATGAAACCGTTTTTTTTTTTTAATTCCAGGTCCCTATGTTATGGCCAGTGTTGCAACAAAAATCTTCCAGGAATTGGTGGAAGGTGTCTTTTACATACACAGCATGGGCATTGTCCACAGAGACCTGAAGGTAAGCAACGGCTGAACTTGTGAGCACAGCAGTGGCGTCTCACAGGATGACGGGGTAAGATGACAGACCCTCACTCGTCTGTGTAAGAGTTTGTCACTGCTGTCATGTAAACTGTCAGCCCAGAGGCCCAGGACTCCCGGCTGGGAAGATCACGCAGGCAGTAAAGGGATGCCAGCATGAGGACTGGAGTCTGTCTCCAGACTCTACGCACAAAGTCAGGTCCAGCAGCATTCGCCTGTAATCTCAGTGCTGGGGAAGCAGAGACAAGAGGATCCTGGCGTTCGCTGGCCATCCAGTCAGGTGGATTGAGGAAGATACCCACTGTCAACTTTTGGCCTCTGTATACCTAAACACATGTACACACATGCACGTGCATACACACGAAAAACTACCTGCCCCCAAAAACTTCAAAAGAAACCCTTATTTGAGATCATTTGAACATTGTCTTGAAGGATGAATATAGTGAGGCATAAGTATACTGCTTGCTAATGTAATTGGTGATGGTAAAAGTACTCAGTGTTGGCAGAAGTAGTCATATGGTTTGGTTAAAATCTGTTTCCAGGGGGGGAAAACATTTTTTTTTTTAACCTAAAAAAAAGCTGGGCAGTGGTGGCACACAATTTTGGTTCCAGCACTTGGAAAGGAGAGTCAGGTGGATCTCTGAGTTTGAGGCCAGCCTGGTCTACACAGCAAGTTCCAGGACAGCCAAGGCTACACAACAAAATCCTACTCAAAAACAAAAGAACAACAACAACAAAAAAAAAACAACAAAAAACCAACCAACCACCTGGCACAAATCTTTTATCCAAGTACCAGAGGCTGAGGCAAGTCCAAAGGTCCTCAGGGTTAGGTATTGAGTTATATCTCAAGGACACAAACTAAGATCAAACCCCCAAATCCCTCAAACCAAGCAAAAATGAAAATACAAGTCCAGCAGACAGAAGGATCAGTTAACTTGAGGTTAGCCCGCACTACATAGTGAGACCTTGTCTCAGAAAACCAAAATAAACCACCCCACAAAGCAAACAAACAAAAAACTCCATACAGATTATTTTAGTTTTAATTCTTCAAAGACTATCAAGGAAAGATAAAAATATGCTTTCTCTTTTGGCTGACGAATCTTAAAGCAATTAGCATGCTTTTCTGGCCAAAATTAAATCATGAGAAAGGCATCTAAATGACACTTCAGAAGACTATGAGAGTTAATGTGCAAGTCACTTTAATTTTCTGGAGGGATTAAGGATACGCAGGTTTGTGCGTTGTGATGTAAAGTGAAGTTCAGGTGTTTTCCGGTACCTGTCTATCCAGAAAACACACTTAGAGATGCTGAGGTTCTCCGGCACTGAGGTCGTAGGGTTCTCATTTCAAGAGGTAGGTGAAGTCATAAACGCTGTAGATGGAGTCCCAGAGCTTTGCAGGGAGCAGCTGCTTCAGGTGGAATTTGTGCTTCTCACCATAAACATTTCTGATGTTTCTCTTACAGATGGCCTCTAGGGTTAAAGGCTTTTTGGATAACTTTATTAGGGTTTCCCTTAAGAGGTGGAATTCTGGCAGCATGATTCCTGCAGGTAGAATCCCTTGTTTATTGCTCAGTCTTAAAGGGTAAGTATGATAAAGTAGCCTGGCCAGTAGCGTTACATCTCTGATGTTGGAACCTCGCTGAAGGTACATATAAATTGGAGATTCCCCATTTCTGGTTAAAATGTTAACGTTTGCCTCAAATTCCAGCAAGAGATTGATTATTACCTCTCTGCCTCCAAAACATGCCTCGTGCAGAGCTGTTTGGCCTTCATGGTCCTGGGCATTGACCTGGGCTCCATGATGTAGCAGCAGCCGGATGCAGCCCACCCCTGCTGCCAGCAGCCGGCCGGCTTTGCTTGATGCAGTGCAGACTGCCAGCTTCAGGGCTGTGTTTCCAGTAGATGAGATGGCACAGTTCACGTTGGCCCCGCAGGCAATGAGCGTCTCTATCATGTTTTTATTCAGTATGTCTGCAGCCATGTGGAGGGGCGTCATGCTGGATTCATTAATAGCATTGACATGGGCACCATTTTGAGCCAAAAAGGAGAGAACTGGATAGGTCCCATACGTTATGGCCAGGTGGAGGGCTGAGTGTTTGTTGCTGTTGTCTACCCGGGCGTTAACTTGAGCTCCATGGTCACACAAAATGCGCAGACACATGACAGCATTGTTCTGAATGTCTGTGAGGATCTTTTGGATCCGAGTGCTTGGTTTGGTCCATGTGCTAGAACTGATTGGCCAGTTTAGCAGCATCAGGTGAAGAGTGGTGAGGCCTTGAGCGTCCCTGCAAGGGATTGGTCATGTTAAGGCAGGTGTGCTTCATGGCGGAACTCTGAGAAGTCAATGCTCAGGAAGGCAACCCTGACAAGTAGCATCTGCTAGTTTGTGTTCCCTGTCTCTGTCTCTCTCTGGTGGGAGAGCTTGGGGGGTACAAACTGATTTGTGTGTGTATTCGGGTGCATATGAATGTGCTCGTGTGTGGAGACCAGAGGTCAATGATAACTATTTCTTGATTGCCTTCCACCTTATTTTTGAGAAAGGCCTCGTCTCGTGGCTGAATGTGAAACTCATTCAGCTAAACTGGCCAGCAGGTGAGCTCTGGACTTCCTTCCGTCACCCTCGCAGCACTGTGGTTATAAAGCGCGTGCCCTCACACGGCTCTTACTTGGGTGCTGGGGCGCGAACTCCTCTGTGTTTGGATGGTAGGTGCTTTGCTGGCTCTCCTATCTCCCTCAGCCCCTGTTAGCCATTTTAAAGAAGTACTGGCTGTCTGTATTGCTAAATGTCTTAAGGTTTTTGGGGTCCCTGTTGAGTGAGGCCTAGGTTCTTAGAGAAGGCGTTTCAAGCTCGGTTGTTCCTTCTGGGACTGTGGCCCCTTTCAGGCCTTCTCTTGGTGGTTTCTCTATCCGAAGCATAGGGCATGGCCCTGAACTGGGTATTCAGTAAAAGTGTGTGGACCTCGGTGTGAGCTATGAATATCCCAGAAGTGAATGCTGAAGGGCCAGAACCCCTCTTCACTCGCTTCCTGGCTTTCCCGTCCCTCCCTGCCACGTTCACTCACAGGTGTAGGAGAGTAGATGGCAGGACTTGAGTCTGCGCTTTTCAGAAGTCAGTGGAGCCTGTTCCTCTCCAGGCCCTGCTCCAACCCAGGTGGAGTGAGTTGGCCCTCATCTCAAGAATGCCTCCAAGTTGTCTTTGTTGTGGGAAAGGACAGGGAAGGTTTCTCATGAGAATTTGACTGCTTTCCTGGCGTTAGTTCACCCAGACTTATTTGCGTGAGGGCCCAAGGCTGAGGTTTGGAGAAACAGCAGGGCATCTCAGCCTTCTGAGGGCTTGTAGTCTGGGATGGAAAGCAGGCAGGTTAAAGGGCTAAATGTAGGCAGTGTTCTGGAAAGGTGCAGAACCTGCCCAGGGACCATGTGTGATTTCAAGGGCAGGAAAGTGCCTTTGCAGGAGCCCCTGAAGAGATGGAGTAAGTCAGGGCCCAGGCTTCAACAGGCCAGCCATGGAAAGGATTCGCCAGGCTGGAGTCAGTGGTGCCAGGAGAGGTGCCTGCAAGATGGGTCGGGCAGACTTTCTGATTGTACTCGGAAGTTGTACTATTTTACATAATTGTTTGATTTATCTAGATATATTCATTGGGCCATAGTGCGGGAGTGTGAGAAGAGGCGACAGTAAGAAAGCCCACCATCTAGCTGCTCTTTCTGTTTACTTCCCTTGCTCTTTCCCCTCCCTCTCCTTCTCTCTTTTCATAGTGGCAAATTCCTGAGTGCTGTAGTCCAGACTTACTGTGTTTTCTACAGCTGAGCCAGTATTTCATGTATGTTCATCTAGCTGCCTGATTAGTATTGTATTAGTGCCAGGTTTTCACTCTCACCTTGTCAGGAAAGTTTCATCCAAGCATAATCTGTGCTCAGAATGGGACAAGTATCTTGTGAATCAGTATCTTTCTCTTTCTCTCTCTCTTTACCTCTCTCTGTGTCTGTCTCTCTGTCTCTCACACACACCGCCTCACTTAGCCTTGACAGCATGCTGAGTTGACTTACCTTACTTCTGGGTCAGCCCCGTGCTGTAACAGGCAAAGCAAACTCTGCGGCTTTCGGTACTCGGCGGCTAGGTGGATGGGGAAGATGGGCTGTGTCTGCGGCAGGGAAAGCACAGCGTATGCACACGCGGTTACAGTGCCGCTCGGCGAGGCTCACTCCCAGGGGTTAGCCATGAGCATCAGCACTAGTCTATCGCTGCTTCAGTTCATGCATTGACATTCTGAAACAGTCTCTCTCTGTAGACCAAACGGGCCTAGAACTCAGGGATCCACCTGCCTCTGCCTCCCAAGGCATGTGCCACCATTCCTGGCTAAAGAGTTTCTTCTTCTGTTGCCTGTTTTAAATAACCCATAGCTGGTGGTTTTAAATTACAGAAATTGTGTTTTGGAGCTGAGCATGTTGGTGCACACCTGTTAACCCTCGTACCTGGTCCGTGTGGTGGGGGAGAGTCAGGAGGACAAGGCCATCTGTGGCTATAAAATCAGTAGCAAATTGCTTTGAAATAATCTAGTTCTTAAGTTAACCCAGAAATTGATGAACAAGTACATTATAATTTTTAAGTCTTGCCAAAGCCATTATCAGCTGTGCCCTTGCATTGCCAAGGTCCTCAAAGATAATTTGTGTATGTTTTTACTGTGATGAGCAGAGCTCATTATACACCATGATGGCAAGGTGACAGTGACACAAAGGAGGGGGTGACTTTCTTTTTTGCAAGCAAAAAAGAAAGCTAATTACAAAAGCCAGCCGTGATGGCTCATACCTGTAATTCCCGCACATGGGAGGCAGAGACAGAAAGACTGTTGCATGCTTTAGGCCACTTGGGTAACGTTGTGAGTTCTAGGCCAGCCTAGACTATAGAGTAAGGCCTCGCCTCAAACAAAACCAAATGCAATAATTGACATAAAAATTCTATGAAAGTGTGTATCAGGAATGAAAAATAATTCTCCTACATGACATCATCAGTATGGGTGTATCGGTCTTCTAGCCACACCAGATGTCTCTCCCAACCTTTTGTGTTGAGCAGAAGGAGGAATTGTGGGCTAGGGTCAGGGTGCTGGGCACTGAGTGCTGTAAAGCCTCAGGGACTTAGGGGGACCCCAGGGCATTGAGGCAGTTCTTCCAAAGCCTCTGACTTTTTTTTTTTTTCCTTCTTCTTTTATTTTCTTGAGACAAGATCTCACCCTGTAGCTCAAGCTGACCTAAAAATTACTGTGTATCCCAAGCTGGCCTTGAACTTGAGCAGTCCTCTTGCCTCCACCTCCAAAGTTCTGGGATTAGAGGGGTGTGCTACCACTTCTACCTCACTGCTTCTTTAGCGTGACTGAGGAATAGGGAGTACCTGGCTTAGTAGTCTGTAGCTAGTGGAGTTGGCCAGGATGGTCAAGGGCTGGTTGACAGGGTGGTTTCGGAGAAGTGTCTTGATTGTGTTACAGTCTTCCTTGATTATGGCCTCATAAAGTTTCGAGTGCACTGCAGTGGCCAGGCTTTCCTCCAGCAACATGGTACTGTCAGCCACCAGGTCTCTGCTTCCCCTCTTGGTTATGTTTCCCATGAGGAAGTCGTTAGAGCAAGGGCTGAAAGGTGAGGGGATGCTGCTGTGGTCAGCTTCGTCGCTTATGATGATGACCCCTTCCGCTCAGTTCTAGAACTGTTCTAGAATTGTATTTGTCAACAGAATCCATATTTCTTTCTTTCTTCCTTTTTTTTGTTTTCTTTTGTTGTTGTTGTTTGTTTGTTTTAAGACAGGTTTTCTCTGTGTAGCCCTGGCTATCCTGGTACTCTATGTAGACCAGGCTCACCTCAAACTCAGAGATCTCCCAGCCTTTGCCTCCCAAGTGCTGGGACTGAAGACATGTACTGACCCATTTCTGCTCCCTGCTGGAGCCGGCCCTCAGGAGGCTTTGTCCCCTTGCTGTAGAGTGCCAAGTGTGAGCAGAGTGTCTCAGCTTTCTACTCAGTCATTTCTTAAAAACCACCCAGAGCGGCATCTTATAGCTAAAATCATTTCTCCTTCCCTTACATATCAACTATCACTAAATCTTACAGGGACAGTGAGATGCCTAGGAGCAAAGTGCCTACCACCAAGCATGACTACCCGAGCTCTCTCCTGGGGGTCCGCATGATGGTGCAAGCTGTCCTCTGACCTCCGTCCGCATGCCATGGTGTGTATGCGTGCGCAGTTTTTAAAAAACTCTTAGCAGGACCAAAACAGAGTAAGACAGATGCTAACAAAGAAGTGAATTATGTAAGACTGCAACTTTTAATATTTGCTTTAATTTTAGGGAAATCTTTTTACTCAGTGTAGTATTGCTGTTGCTGGTATTTGAAACGGTCTCATCTAGCTCTGGCTTGCTTCAGACTTGCTCCGGAGCTTGAACTTCTGCTCTTGCCTCTACCTCTCCAGCTGCTGATTGCAGGTGTGTGCTACTTCACACATTACTAGAATTAGAATGCAGGTCTTTGTTGATGCTGGGCAAGCACTCTGCCAGCTGAGCCACATCCTCTACACCTTTAAGTTTTAAATTATTTTCAATTCAAACTTGTTCCTGAGTGGCCAGCTTTTTTACTTTGGTGTAACTGTACATATGTTGTGCTCTGTGTGTGTGTTAGTGTGTCAGTGTGTCAGTGTCAGAGTCAGAGTCAGAGGAGGGTTTTACATGTACTTCCACTGATAAGGGAAGTCCTCCTCCCCTTCTCTTTGGCCCTAACCTATCTGGTCTCATCAGGACTGGTTGTCTTGTCTCCCATGGAATTTTAGGAAAAAAGGGGGAGATGGAAAGACCTGGAGGGGACAGGAGGTCCACAAGACCAACAGAGCCAAAAAACAAACAAATAAACAGAAAAACCTGAGTGCTGGGGGCTCTGAAGAGAATGATACCCCAACCAAGGACAATGCATGAAGAGAACGTAAAACCTAAAACCCCGGCTCAGATGTAGCCCATAGACTCAGTCTCCAAGTGGGGTCCCTAGTAAGGGGAGCAGCGCTTTCTCTGCCATGAACTTGGTAGCAAGCTCTCTGATCACTGCTCCCCACCCTGTGATCAGAGAAGATAGCCCTGCCAGGCCACAGAGCTTTATTCTCTTGATGCAGTCTGTCTCCCTGAACCTAGAGCTGGGAGGCTGACAGCCAGCAAGCTGCAGGGATCCTCCTCCTGTGTCTGTCTGTCCTGTGTGTGCTGGGGTTACAGGCACTCCATTACTTGAGTGCTGGAGACCTGAACTCAACCCCTCATGCCTGCACAGCCAACACTCTTCCTCACTGAGCCACCTCCTTAGCCCAACAACTTTTGTTTGCTTGAAATGGGTTTTTGTTTTATAGTCCTTGATGATGTGAACCAGACTGGCACCATGTTCACAATAATCCTCCTGCCTCCACCTCCCACGTTCTGTCATTACAGGTGTGAGCCTGCATGGTTGTGCTGAACAGTGATTAACATAAGTTTCCACTATTTGTTTTAAGAAAACTGAGTTGACTTTTCCTGCTTATTTGTAGCCTAGAAATATTTTTCTTCATGGCCCTGATCAGCAAGTAAAAATAGGAGACTTTGGTCTGGCTTGTGCAGACATCATACAGAAGAATGCAGATTGGACCAACAGAAATGGGAAAGGTAAGGACTTATTTGCTCACTTATTTTGTTGTTTCTTTTTGCATTGAAGGGGGGGTAGCTGAACATGTCTTTGCGTAGAGAATCTTAGAACTTTCATAGCAAAGCTCAGACAAGGCCAGAAGTTCCTTCAGGAGCTGCAGTGCGTAACAGCCTTTTCAATTGCAGGAACGCCAACACATACATCGAGAGTGGGCACTTGTCTGTATGCGTCACCTGAGCAGCTGGAAGGATCTGAGTATGATGCCAAGGTAGTGTTTGCTTTCGCCCTTTCCTCAGTTTGCCAAGGGAATAGAACAGTAGGTACAGTTCTGTGGCAGAGGCGCTCTGGGCATAGCCGAGTCCTGCAGGGGGCCTGTCACATCAGACCGTCCCAGTAAGGACATCCCCAGGCTGGAAAGCTGGCTTGACCATTGAGAGTGCTCCTTGCTTTCAAGAGTACCCAAGTTTGGTTCCCAATACCAACGTGACAACCCAGAATCACCATGTCTCCTGCTCCAGGGACACGTGGATCCAGTGCCCTCTCCTGGCTTTGGAGGCACCTATACTCAATGTGCATGTGTTCTCGTGTACACACGCACACAAGGAAAATCGAAAAAGATTTCCCTTTTCAACCAACTGCATGTGTGTTGCCCTTTAGGCTACGTGACTATTTCAAAATCCTTGGGCATCATTAAATGTTGAAGTCAGCCTTCCCTTTAAAATGTCACCATTCACCTCAGGAAGCTAGACTTCATGGCGTCTCTTCAGCCTTTTCTTCTTCTGACTGCTAGCTCAGGTAAACAAATGGTTCTGGGAAGTATGCCACCCACTCCTTGAAAGAGCGTGAGGACACTGTAAGGCTTTTAGTCCCTCTTTATTCCTTAAAAACATATAAAAATAGCTTAAAACCTTCAGCTTTTTCCTCTAGTGCTTCACTGGCTTTTCTTTTTTGTGGTGCTGAGGATTGAAACCAGGGCCTGAATGTGCTAGTCAAGTGCCACACCACTTGTGAAAGTCCCAGACACCTCTCACCTGAGGCAGACGCCTGCTTTTGAGGCATGAGACACCCTGCTGTTCCCTTCTTTGGGAACCTGCTGGACAGCCTTACTTTGAGAGGATACGCTGTTAGGGGTGTGCTTCCCAGTGTAACCGCCTTTTCCTCCTTTGCAGTCAGATATGTACAGCTTGGGTGTGATCCTGCTTGAGCTATTTCAGCCATTTGGGACAGAAATGGAGCGAGCAGCCGTCTTGACAGGCGTAAGGACTGGTCGGATACCCGAGTCCCTCAGTAAAAGGTGTCCCGTGCAAGCCAAGTATATCCAGCTCCTGACCAGGAGGAACGCATCACAGAGACCGTCTGCTCTTGAGCTGCTGCAGAGCGAACTTTTTCAGACAACTGGAAATGTATGTAATCTTTCCTATTTTAGTAGTTACAGAATATTTGCTTTAGGTTGGGTTTGATCCCAAGCTCCTGCTTGCTTATTTATTTGTTTATTTATTTGCTTATTTACTGACAGTCTCATGCTGTAGCCCAGGCTAACCCTGAACTCACAGCAATTCTTTCTCAGCAAGCCTCCTGAGTGCTGAAATTGCAGGTTTGAGTCATCAACTCCAAGAGTTGTAGATAAGCTTCTTTCAGTTGGCTCACAACTCTTATGAGGCTGACATTGCTAATCTCCCTTTCCCAGATGAGGAAGACAAGACTGAAGGAAGTTAATGCGTCACACAGATAGTAACAGACACTGTTACTGCTAATTGGGAACAGACCCCTCCACAGGGCTGTCCTCTGACCCCTACATTGGTCCATGCCATGTGCACCTCCCCCCATCCATAAGCACACACCTCATAATAGATCAAAATAAACCCTCTCCTATATTGAGGGCAGACTATTTCACACCGCAGAATGGCTTCAAAATAATTTTAAGTACAAATCTTTAAACCAACATCCTTGTTTCACGGTTACCAGTTAATCTAACTTTTTTTTTTCCTCTCATACTAAGGAAAACTTGAAGCCCAAAATAGAATTTGCAAATTCCATTTCACAAATCTTTGAGTTTTGGGGTTTATGAGAACAAAATAGTTAAACCTTACTCATAGTTCCCTAAGAGTTTCAGGTACTGAACTTACACAAACTATGCAGGTATATCCACAGTCCAGGAGGCAACAGCACACTGCCAACAGGCTGTTCTAAATTTAGTGTGGCCTGCAGTTTCTTTTCTATTCTCATATCAGTCAGGAGAAACATTTTATTCTTTACTTGCTAACCATGGATTTTCCTAAATGATTTGTACTTAAGTACTCGGTAGTAAAAGGGGGGATGGTGGTTTTTAAGCAGGAATGGGTGGTAGGAACGGCCTCTGCACAGCTTTCAGCATTCCACTGTCTGAAGCTGGCTCTCCTACCATATGGCTGTGTTGCCATGGTTGTGCCTCCTCTGCATGTGGACACAGTAGGTGATCCATCCTTTTCTTGCTTTAGAAACCTAAGGTTTCATTAAACGTTGATGCAAAATATATCCTTTAGTGAGCCTAGCCAGCCTTGACATTGCAACAGAAATTCATATACAGAGTTTACACTTGGGAACCATGGAATCGAGTTACAAATGTGTAGGTTTGAGTATATATATATATATACACATACATCATGTTTTACCTAGGTTACGGTTCTGTGTTGGGCCACATTCATAGCTACCCACAGCCTCACATGGTCAGTCACATGTGACCTATGGGCCCTAGATTGGTCCTGGATGTGTAGTGCTTTGCTACTCAAAGTATGGTCTCTAGACCAGCAGCAACCAGGAATCTGCGTTTGAGCAGGATTCCAGGTTGTGTTCATTATTGGAACAGCAGCGCATGTCAGGCTTTCCAGGGGCGGCCTCCAGGATAACAGAATGTACTGTGAGCATCTGATAACCTTCTCTGGCCCTCTCCTCTCCACGCCCCTAACTGATGGACAGATTCTGGGAGGGCCTGGGATAGGCTTCTGCACTCTATGGCTCCCACAGTGATGGTGATTGGCACGAGCCCGTGAACCGCTTACAGTGACTATTAGAAAGCAGCTGGGAGAGGGGAGTTGGTTAAGAAAGGTGCTTGCCTCAGAAACATCCTGGTTGGCAAAACAGCTCATTGGGAAGGACCTATTGCCAAGCCTGGTAATCAGTTCAGTCCTTGGAACACACACAGTGAGAGTACAGAATGGACTCTTGCAAGTTTCTTCCGACCTCAACAATTTCATAATGGTACATGCACACATACACGAAACTTAAATGTTAATATCTAATTGCTGAATTAAAAACCAAAATAAAATATATATGTAAGTAGCCAAGTTTGGTGGCATGCTTTTGTAATCCCAATGGTGGTGAGATGGGAGGTGTGAAGAGGCAGATCCCTGGATGGTCATGAGCCAGCTAGCCTGGCTTCGGTGTCACAGTGCCTTGTGAATTAACAGATGTACCACCACCAAGGACTGACGACTTTGAAGGAAAACACCTGATGAGCTCCAGTCATAATCAGCGGAGCATTTGCAGGCCAAGGAGTATCGCTTACTTAGTTGGTTCTCTGTGGCAACTTGACGCTTGAACTTTGCAGGGGGCTAGCGATGTTCAGGCTGTGGTCACTGTTCAGGCAGAGTGAGGACGGAGGAGCGCTTCACAGGCCAGGCCGTTTTAACGGAGCTTAAAATGTTTCCTTTCTAGGTTAATCTCACATTGCAGATGAAGATAATAGAGCAAGAAAAGGAAATTGAAGAACTAAAGAAGCAACTAAGCCTCCTCTCTCAGGACAAAGGGCTGAAGGGATGAGAGGGAAAATGGGGCCTACCTGTGTAGCCTGAATTATGTTCTCAACCATGTGAAAATGGACTTATATTCTTAAAACAGTCAACAGGAATGTCAGTTTTCAACCCTTAGCTGGGACAGGTGGTGTGACTCCCAATTGTACTTAGCAAACCTATGTAAAGATTTTCCTTTTCCTTAAGGAATCTTCTCATTACCCAAGACTCTACTAAATTAAGCCTCTTCCTCCTGCCCTCCCCAAGTTTCAGTGCCTGAATTTCCTACTTAAATGTTACTACCCACCCCTGAAGCTTAAGATACCACTCTTAACTTTCTTTAAGCCGATTGACCATCCTGTCTTCCAGAGCATTCTACAGAAATCAGTGCTCCCCTCCCCTACAGCTGCAAGTCTTCCCTGGTCCCTTCGTGCTGCCACCACGGCTGGTTACCAAAAGACACCTGACCACTCCTTGGCTCAAAGTTTCTGTGGGCTGTGCACTGCCTGGAAGGTCAGAGTTCAGCCTGTTAGCACAGAGCTCCACTCCCAGCATTTTTGTTCTCTTTCAACTTGGCATCATCCTGCAGCGCGCCCTATCAAGCTTTGAACTCCTGGCCTCAAGTGATCTTAGGAACAGAGACCCTGTTTTCTGCCGTTCTTTCTCAGTCTCCCAGGATCCATTTCCTTTTTAAAGCCCTCCACTCCCAAACCACCTGAACATTCTCAGACAGCAATCTCTGATGCAATAAAGTGCCTGCCCTCTGGCAGGCAGTCATCTCAGTGCACTGCACTTGATTTTACTAACTTCTAAATAAAATCAAATCCATAGATTACGGTGCTTTTATTAATGCCTGACAACTGGCTTAGTGAAAAGGTTGTGATTCTACAAGTCCCTTTCCTGACAGCAAACCGGAAGCCGTACTATTCTTATGTTGAACCCTGAAACATAAGGGTTGCTAGGATTCACTTAAGGAGCTGCAGAGCAGTGCTGAAGGGAGCCAGGTTCTCGCAGGACTTAAGCCACCGCTGCACATTGGTGGGCGCTGCCCCACTGCCACCCCCAGTCTGCTGGAGCACAGACCACAGCACCACATCTGCCACAGTGAGCTCATTCCCAACCAGCCACGGGCTCTTCCCCAGAGCAGAGTTCATGGAGCGGAAAACGGCTGCTTTTTCTTTACTGCTGCCTTCTTTCAGCTGAAACATAGCGATATCCACCCAGCTGTCGATGAGTGTTAAGTTGACAGCATTATGCTTCTGGCCAAACAGAGAGAACAAGAAGCGAGCGATGCTCCCTTCTCCTTCGATGGGGCACATTGTCTGTACCCTGAACTTCATCTGTGTCTTGGGCACTGCAAAGGAGAAAGAAGAAAAAGCTCCATATAGAGTCAGAGTGACAGCTCCTGCTGTGTGGAAAGGGGACTCAGCACATTCATAAACTGAGAGCAAAACAATTTTCAAGAACATGACCAACATCTGTAATATTCAAGAGACTTTAATTTTTTTTAGTTAACTTTTGTTGTTTCTGAGGCAGGGTCTAACTATGTATTCCTGGCTGTCCTGAAGCTTGTTTTGTAGATGAGAGTGACCTGGAACTCAGAGATCCACATGCCTCTGCTTCCTAAGTGCTGGGATTAAAGGCACGTGCCACCACACCAGGCTTTTAAGAGTCTCTAAGTACTCCCTTAAAAGTGACTGAGGGCTGTCTCAGAAAACAAACAGCAGTAAAGTGACAGTGAGATGACTGAGAGGGTAAAGGCACCTGCCCTGAGTCCAGCACCTGCGTTCAGTCCCCAGGACTTACAGCAGAAGGTAGACCTTTTGCAGGACAACTTCCGCAACTTGTTCCTGACCTCTACAAGCTTGCCCGAATACAACCACACACATGTACAATGTATGTTTAAAAGAATTTAGAGGTGACCAAGTAGCCCTTTCTGCCATTACAAGAGTTTTCATCAAGCTAGGAGGACGTAGACTGTCAGTTTCAACCTCTTGCTGTTAAAATTGGAGGCTACAGACCAGAACTAGATGTTCTGTTGCTCAAAGCAAGGATCTCTTCCTTTGGATGTGAAGCTGAGGATAGTTAAGGTGTCACTGGATGGATGGCAGGCAGGAATGTGCTTCTGCCCATATGAAGCTCAGGTGTTCTCGGTGGGACAGTGAATAAATGATACCCTGCTGTCCTCTGTAGGCCAAACCGAAAGACACCGTTAGCGTTGCTTGGATGAGTTTTAGAATGTGATGACCAGTGGGGATGGCTACAGGAGAATCCCTTCCTCCAAGGCTTAGTTCCCCTGGAATTGTCTCACTGAGAAACCCCAACCTCTCTAGAGCACTGAGGCTATGTGGTGCCAAGACTTACCTCCCTCTCCACTGACCCCACAATCTGGCTGGACTTGGAGAGGATCTCACAGAGTAACAATCAGCTGTAGTCACAGTCAGTGCTGTGACTGTCCCACTCCTTTAGAGCCCAAGTAAGTTCAACACAGCCCCACTATTTACCATCCTTCCAAATCAAAGTGAAGCCCAGCTGATACTCGTGGCGGGACTGTTTTCTAGCCTGCTCCCCGAAGCACTTGAGAAGATTCTCGGGTACGTTCTTGACTGACGAATGTGTGTGCACCGTGGACAGGACCCTGTAGCGTTCACAGAGCAGACTGTGCATCACAAGCAGGGAGAGGGGCGGGGAGGCTGGGTTTGCGTTGATCACGATGTCTTTCAGTGCCCCATAATCCTGAGAGAGAGACCAAAATACTGAAGCCAACAAGAGCCATCAGGCCAGGTGTGATGGCTCGCACCTTTTATCCCAGCACTCTGGAGGCAGACAGGTGGATGAGGCCAGCCTGGTCCACATGGGAGTTCCAGGTCAGCAGGGGCACATAAGAGAACTCTGTTTTGAAACAAAAGTGCCATCTGTGTTTACAAATGAACCAGGTGTCCCCCACCAAGAACTTTCCAGGGTCTAATGAGTCTCCGATCCCACTTTGGATGCTGCTGTGATTCCACCTGGGAAAACTTGAGTCCCGGGGAGGTAAGCAGGTTATCCAAGGTCACTGACCTCAGTGGACACAAGCCTGTATTCCACACTCTCTAACAGGTAGGAGGGCCAGGAATTTGAGCCATTCTGCTTTAAAAAGTCAGGGGCAGCCTGAGCAACATGAGAACCTACCCAAAACAACAAAAAACAACAGAGGTGGGAGACAGCTCAGTCTGTAGAGTGCTTGCCTTAAATCACAAGGACCTGAGTTCAATCTTCAAAACCCAGGTGATAGCTAGTGAGCCCAGAGCTGAGGAGGTTGAAGAAGGCTAATCCTGCAGCTCTGGCCAGCTGGCTCCTGGCTATCTGGTGAGCTCTAGGTCAGTGAGAGATCTTATGTCAAAAACATGAGCATCGCCTGAGAAAATGCCCATTTCTTCTTGGCCCTCTCGTGCACTTGAGTATGTGTGCACGTGACCCTACACACACACACACACACACGCACACGAGAATGTGGAATATGGGCTACTTGTCAGAGGCTTGACTTCATCCTGAACACCATGTGTGCTGAAAAGCCTTTCCAGCACAGTGAGAAGTCAGCACCCTGGCTGTGCTTGCTTCCTGACTCACCTTGGAGATTTTGGCTCCTTGCAGCCTGGTCAGGCCTCAGTTGTTCCTCAGCGCATGAAAATATTCGGAGAGATGAGAAGGTAGGAGAAAGGACAAACCACAGCAGAAGCACCAAGGTGGTCAAGGCCCAGGGTGAGTCACTACAACACACTTGTGCTCTTAGGTCTTTACAACGCATTATCACAGTGTAGAGAGGACTGATGCAGGATGTTGGCCTACTCTGCTGCATCCTCAGGTAGCACCACCACTCAAGAAAGGAGCCAGCCTGGCATATGGCTGGCCCACTAAGGAATCTGAGTCCTATACACGTCAATCATGAATGCTAGCTGATACACTGATTTTCTGTAGCAGTAAGACAGCCACTGCTGCCCCATCTCTGCAGCCCCCACAAGCTACTCGATACAGCAAACACAAGTAAAGTACATTTAAAGTGCAAGACTGGAACTGCCTTGTTGCAATGCATTCTGACAGGGTTTTATATCTGTGTAGCCAGGGCGTTTCCTCAAAAACAGAGAGGGATACCTCTGCTCTGTCAAGTGGCATCTAGCGTGAGCTGGGAAGCCCTTTCCTCCCAGGGCTTAGAGGTAACTGACACAGACTGGCACTACAGGCTGCTGGGACTTCAGAGACCCTTCTCCGCCTGTTCCTCCTGTTCACCCCTCACCATAAGAGGAGACCCTGGAGCTCTGGGTGGAATCATTTTATTTTTTTGAGACAGGATCTCCTTGTAGCCTGGAACTCATGATCCTCTTAACCCAGGCTCCAAGTGTTGGGATCACAGGAGTGAGCAGCTCTGGGTGTGATCAATTAGAGGAGGAAAAAAGAAAAGTTCTTTGCTCCACCTCTGAAAACTAAAAAGCCAACCACTGACACCTTTTTCTGGCACTCAGAGACATCTGGTTTCTCACCTTTCCGAGCACGGAATTCAAGTCCAGTGCATTTGTGGTTAAAGTCGTGGGCTCATCAGCTTGCAGGATGTTAGTTACGTCCAAGTCTGCATCTGGAGTGTGAATCATCTTTGACAGGCCATCCACTGCTGCCTTTAACTCATATAAGCGCTTTAAAATATCATCTTGGCGGGATTCAAGGGCTTGCAAAGATGGCTCAGGTGTTTCCTAGAAAAACAACATCTGAGTGGTCACTTCTCCTACCTCATGAAGCTCAGCTTAAACTATATCACTTGTCCTAATTTTAACTTAACACCAGACTCCTACATTCTAAAAACATATCATGGGACCAATAAGATGGCCCAGTATATAAAAGGTGCTTGCTGTCAATCCTGACAATTTGAGTTCTATTACCCAGGCCCACATGGTGGAAAACCTCCACATGGATGCTAGAGTAGGCACCCTCCTTCCTACCATAATAAACAAATGTTTTTGTTTCTTTTAAATAAGACTTATGAAGCAACAGAACTACCTTTCCTCAAGTCCAAGGGGGTCCTGAAAATTGATCCACAAATGCTCCACAACAACAAAGAAACATGACTTTGAACTAGTCCTATTTGGGGCTGGAGAGATGTCTCAACAGTTAGGAGTACTTGCTGCTCTTCCGAAGGGTTGAGCTTGGTTCCCAGCACCTACATCAGGAGGCTCATAACTGACAGCAACTCCAGGTCCGAGAGATCTACAGGCACCTACATGTGCAGCATTATCTCACAGAGACATACACATAAATAAAAGTAAATCTTTAAAAAAAAGTGGATTTCCTGTTTCAGGAAAGTTAGGGAAGAAAATGAAAACTCTTAGCCCTCTCCTAGCCCCTTCTCTTTTTATTTTGAGACAGGGTTTCACTGTATAGCCTAAACTGGCCTGGAACTCAAACAATCCTGTTTCAGTTTCCAGCATGCTGGGATTACAGGTGTGCACCATGCAAAAAGAAACAAACAGAAAACTCAATTCTTTTAAAATAGAGGGAGGCCGGGCATGGTGGTGCATACCTGTAATCAGCACTCCAGGAGGCAGAGGCAGGCGGATTGCTGTGAGTTCAAGGCCAGCCTGGTCTACAAAGCGAGTCCAGGACAGCCAAGAGTACATAGAGAAACCCTGTCTCAAAAAGCCAAAAAACAAAAACAAAAAATAAAACAGAGGGAGGGTCTTTGCTATGTGTTATCCAGGATGGCCTTGAACTTCTGGGCTCATGTACTCTTATCTTACTGTACCCAAATCCTTTATCTCAATAACAGGCTAACTAAAAATACTTTAAGCCACATGTAGTGGTGAACACCCGTAATTTCAACATTTGGGAGGTTGCAGCAGAAGGATCAAGAGTTTAAGGACATCCTCAGTTGTTACATAGCAAGTTCGAGGCTAGCATTGACTTCCTGAGACACTGTCTGAACCACACACCTCCAAAGACTAGGTTTAAATGAGCAGAGAAAAGATGGAGGAAGAACAATAGAAAATAATTTATATAAAGGGGAAGAAAGGAACTCAGGTTTTTTACATTATTTTTTGTGTGTATGGATGTTTTGCCTGCATGTTTGTGCACGTGTGTGCACCAATGCCCAGAGACCAGGAGAGAGAGAGTTGGATAACTGGGAAGTAGAGTTACAGGCAGTTGTAAGTTCCTCTGTGGGTTCAGAAAATCAAACCCAGGACTCCTGCAAGAGTAATAAGAGCTCTTAAGCACTAAACCGTCTCTCTCACCCTGGAACTCAGGCTCTGAAGTATCCTTCAGTTTGGAAGCATCTCCCTGGAGCAAGTGCTCCTTGGGAAATGTGATGACTTTGTTAAGGCAACACTGGCATTCTCATATCGCCGTCATCTGAGCACTCGCTGCTGAGATAACTCCACAAAAAGGAAACACGTCATCCTTCACACCCATGCATCCTCCTTGCCTAGCAGAGTCTGGCACGCATTAAGAAACCAACAATACTTGCTGCTGAGTAAGTCTCAAATTACTGGCTCTATTTCAGTTTTTTATATACTTCTTTATTGTGTGCACACCTGAATGTGGAGGTCAGAGAACAGCATAGGAGAGCCTCGGTTCTCTGCTTCCACCATGTGGATTCTCTAACTCAGATGCTCAGGTTTGGAGCCAAGAACTTTTGACCATGGAGCCATCTCAGGAGCCCAGTCTTGTGTGTGTGTGTGTGTGTGTGTATCTCTGTGTAAAAAGAGAGAGAGAGACCACTCACCAGCCCAGTTTGTGTGTGTAAAGAGACCACAATGGCCTAAAATGCAACCTCCCAGATGTTGGGATTACAGAGGTGCAACAGCACGCTCCATGTCCACCACTCCAACTCCAAACTCTTAATAACTTGTGATATTTTGTGTGTGTGTGTGTGTGTGTGTGTGTGTGCGCGCGCACGCAGTCTTCCTCATTTCTACAAATAGCAATAGGAAGCCCTATCCCACCAGAGCCAAAGTAGCAGCTACTAGATGGAAAACTGAATCAACCCACACTGAAGCAAGTCTAAGGCAGGAACTGTAAATGTAATAGGACTGATTTCTGAGCTCTAGTCCAGCTCAGCCTATTCTGAGTAACACGGAAACATTCAGGATCTATTTTTACCTCCTTACTGCCTACAATGCTGGCCTGCTTCCTTGCTGAGTGAACTGTGATCTGGTATCCACTGGTTTCATTTTATATATTTAGAAGCAGTTAATTCTTGTGTGGCTCTGATTTCTAACTTTTTGTCCTGTTAAAGCAAGCAGGCTGTGTGTCATCGAAATGTTCATAATACTCTGAGCGTGAAATGTTGTTATCTTGCAGTCAGAGTGGCTTTGATTTTCCCATGGGACCCACAGAAGAGGATTGGGCTCATTAGCATTCTCTCTGGAAGGGGAGAGGGATGAGCAGGAGCAGCCCCTCCCCAAGAATCTACAGCAGTTAACATTTGCTGGGAATGCTTTCTGTAGTGGTGTAGCTGCTGTACACTGCCCATACTCCTGTAAGTAACCCTGGTTACACTCACCGACTCACCAAGCTAGACTTCGGTGAAATTCTTTCTTTGGTCTGTTACTGCTTTTAGAGCAAACAGACATTTGTTCAGCCCTCCCCAGGAAAGTCACACTATATATCAAAGTTTAAAGGAAGTAAAGGTGACTTACACAACCAGACAGGGCTGGAGATGCAGCCTGGTGTAGAGCTCTCACTTAGCATACTCGAGGGTCTGGATTCCATCTCCAGCACAAAATAAAACTCTGGTGCCTGGATGAAGGTGACAAACCTGCTCTGGGCATTTTTGTCCCCTGGGGACGTAAAGTTGAAGGCGCATTGGCCTCTGTGACAGTCTCTAGCTGACAGGCCACGAACCATGTCTGCTGCTGTTTTCACAGCTCTGCAGCTAGACAACTGTTAACATCACTAGGTTTTTAATTAACCACTTCTCTTCCAGTGTAGGTAAGTTAAAGGAAGGCAAGTGACAGAAAAATTGACCACAACAGCATCCATTTACATTTTTTTGTCCAAAATGCCAGAATTTTTATCTGTTGGAAATTTGGGCTGTGTGTGATCAGTAGAAAACTGAATGAAAAAGAATAAAAAGGAAGGCCATGATAGCTCCTAGGTATGGTGGAGAAAGTTTACTGTAGATAAAAGGGAAAACACAAAAAGAGACAGACATCCAGGAGAGTACAGAGTGAACGTGGCCAGACTGAGCTGGGCCACCTAAGGAGAGGAAGAAGGGGAGAGGTGAGGGGAGAAGAGCCACCTACCAAGAGGGGCTGCCTGGGCCAAGAGAGTAGCATAGCCAAAATGGTTTATGGGCGGGAAGCCTGGCCAGTACCTGGGCTAAGATGAGGTAAGCCAGTCTGGAGGGCCCTGTAACATGTACAGACTGAGGGACGCTGGGAGAATCTGGGGGCCAGTTTCCACTTTGACATGTGAATGGGCATCTCAGCCATTTGTACTGAGCTTGAGACCTAACAAAAATTTGAACAAGTCTTTAGAAAGGCGACCAAACAATAGTGATAAAATAAACATGGCAAGATAACCATTTAGGCGAGGTGGCAGACACTTCCAGCCCCAGCACTTAGAAGGTGGAGGCCGGAGGAGGTGTTGGGAAAGGAACTCAAGATCTTTGGCTACATGAGTTCAAGGACAAAGGCCCTATTTCTTCTGCCCTCCCCACCCACGACCAGAAAACATGAAACAGGATCTCAACTTACTTAGAAATTGGAGAAATCCAAATTAAATCATTACGATGCTTACATCATCCTACCCCTGACAGCATGAACCTGTATAACCACTTTAGGAAACAATTTATCCAGATAAAGTGGAAAGCAAACCTGCTCGCTAAGCCAGGAATTCCATTCCTACACAGGCTATTAATGCTAGCTGGTCTATCAATTCCTGTGCCTAAGAGTGGGGGACGGGGTGGATAAGTAAGCGGGGTGTGGCCAGGCAGTGTAAAGGAGCGTGATCACTTTCGCAGTTACAGTAAAATGACTGAAAATCTGTACAGCACGTCAGACAACAGAACACAAACTATATGCTTCCAGTACGTCAAGGTTATATGGCTTAAGGATCCAAACTCCACAATCTAACCGCGAAAACCAACACACAAGTACAGTAAACGCCAGGACCTCTTGTGGAAAAGTTGCAAGCGGGAAGGGTGGGGCGCTAAAACTGTCAACCGGGGTTACTGTGACCCAGGGATCGCTCTGTAAGTTCCTCGGGAGGAGCATTTTTGGGTCGTGCACTTTGCCACGCGGCTGGCGATCGCGAAAGGAAGCCACGGCAGCACTGCCCCACGTGGGTTTAGTTGGACCGAGCCTGAGAAGAGCCCTACGGGGCCGCAGCGCCGGCGCACTAGGCTGGACAAGGGATAGGACAGGGCGCGGCGCGGCCAGCGCCTGCGCACTAGGCAGGGGCCGCACGCTCCTACCTGCACGTGGCCCGCGTCGGTCGCGGGAGTGGTGGTCTTGCTGTGCACGTTGGGGAGCCGGTACATGCAGGTTGGCAGCTCTACACGCAGAGGTGCGCTGCCTCCATGATAGGGCTTTACCTGGTACATCGGCATGGTGGGAACCAAAGGGAGGAAGGTAGCGGGCGAGGGACACGAACGTTCAGAGGCCGCCCGAGCCCACCTCGGACCGTAGCCGCCTTCTTCCTGACCCTGCTGCCGGTGTTCCGGAAAAAAGTGAAGCACTCGAGCTTTTATTGGTCGGGCGCTCTGGCGTCACCAACTCGACCTTTGAAGTAGCCAATCAACGGTAAGGCGGTCTTGTCACGCCTTCGCGACCCCGCCAGGAAGGGGCGGGGCTAGATGTCAAATGCAGCCAATGGATGGCCCGGGAGTCTCGGCTTCGCAGGAGCGGCGGCGCGAACTCTCCCGCAGTTCCTGACTGGAGTGCTGCGTCCATGGAGCAGACGGAGGGCGCGAGGTGAGCCGGGCTTGCGGTCTACCCTCCGGGCGCACTCCCTAGCGCTCCCGGTACTGCCGCCTCCTTGACAGGACCAGAAGCGGCTGAGGCGCCGCTCGCGAGCTCGCGGACGTACCGCGGCGCTCTCCTCACGCTGGGCCCGGCGAAGCTGAAAAGGGTCCTCGGGACGCAGGCATGAAAACCCAGCAGACAGCTCTCCTTTCCTTTCCTTCCTTTCTTTTTCTTTTTTTTTTTTTATACGCGAGGACTTGGAGAGTGAGACTTAAAGGCTCACTCTAGTTTTGCAGTGTATAGGACTTTTAGATTATTTTTTACAATGCGGTGCTCCTGTATATTTGCTGTCTTGCTCAAAAGTGGCATCAAAGTCAGGGTAGCACATCTTGGAAGGCCAGCACAGTTACTTTCAGTGACAGATTTGTAAACACAGATTTGCTGTCTGTATTTAAATACTGACTTCCCCACACTCAAAGTACCAGAAGTAGACCTATTACAGAATAAACTAATTTTTAGACACTTTGCGTTTTTATTTGAGATCGTCTGCAGTTAGGGGTTATAGACAAGTGAACTTTTTTGTTTTGGCTTTTTTGAGGGCTTTGAACTCAGGATCCTCCTACCTCAGACACCTGAGTTGTTTAAAAAATTTCCTGGGACCAAAACAAGTAAGATTCTTTGCAAGGTAGAATGGAGAGAAAAGAAGTATGTTTGTTACTTTATTCCCTCAGGGTTTTTGGAAGTCTAGTATGTGTCATATCCTATGGGAAATACCCTCAAAATATTTTCCCCAGGAATGTACCTATATTCCATTATGCTTTAATGGAACTTTTCATGGCCAGAAAACTGTTCTTAACCACCATACAATGACTCAACCACAGGGGAATTAGCGATAGTAGATTGGAACCTAGTTATTAGTGGTCTTTCTTTAAACGTCCTGTGATGGACAGTGGGCACCACTGAACATTTAAGCCTAATGATTATTTGACTGGTTTTGTAATTACAAAAATAACTGATGGCAACCAAGCTCAGTGGCCTACGCTGGGTAGAAACAGGATCAGGAATTCATAGTTATTTTTTACTACATAGAGAGTTTGAGACCACCCTGGGCTGCATTGGACCCTGTGGCAAAATTAAAGAAAAGAAAACCAAAACTGGTGGAAGCAAGGAAGATAGATTAGAGGCAAAACAGTGATTAAACTCTGAAGGCCAGTGCAGAAAGAAACACAGCTCAGTGTGGAAGTGCAAGTAGTATTATCATACGGGATTTGAATTTGAGGCCAGTCTGGGCTATATAGAGGGAGGAGCCCTTGTCTCATGCATGAATTTGGAGGACTTTCAGAGCAGTGTGGAAGCTTGGATTTGGATTCAGGTTTCAAAAGCAATTGTGAAAATAGTATCACCACATTTTAACTTTTTACAAATGGTGTAAAAAGAAAAATGTTGCTTTAACTTTTCAAAGATGAAGATCTCATTGTTGTAAAAGCTTATTGTAGCTTGAGGTACAATAAGTCTCCTTCATGTAGATGCATGTGTAATTAGCTTTTCTTTTTGTTGTTGTTACGGTAGTGGTGGTTGTTTTTTTTTTAGAGACCGGGTTTCTCTGTGTAGCCTTGGCTGTCCTGGACTGGCTTTGTAGTCCATGCTGGCCTCACAGAGATCTGCCTGCCTCTGCCTCCCCAGGTGCTGGGATTACAGACATGCACCACCGTGCCCAGCTGACAGATTTTCCAGCATCAGATAGTTTTAAATATATACTAACAGCTGTTTAAAGATTGTAGAACATTCCTGTCTACAAGTATGAGTGTGTTTGTACAATGAGTGGATGGATTAGGCTAACTAGGAACAGATGGCTCGCTTACCACAGTTAAAACCAGAGTGGAAATCCATTATTGGCTTCGTCTAAATACTTACTTTGTATTTTGTCACTGATTTTCTTTTAGTACAGAACTTGCTAAGGCCATCCGGCCTATCGATGGGAGGTCAGTCCATCAGATTTGTTCCGGCCAGGTGGTACTCAGCTTGAGCACTGCTGTAAAGGAGTTGATAGAAAATAGTGTGGACGCTGGTGCTACTAGTATTGGTAAGTTTGGAAAAGTTTAAAGCCACAACAAAAGCAACAAGTCATTATTTATTTAAGAGGCATTACTGAATTATCAGAAAACCATCAAATCCTGCTGTGCCAACTCCTGTTATTTGAAGTTAGCGCTTAGTCGTTGTGTAAGGGACTTCCTGGAACGTCCACTCAGCACTGACAGGGAACTTGTGACAGACCAAAGTAACAAGTGACCCACATTCCAGCTTGGTGAATTAATGCATTTGTATTGATGTTATGTACAGAAATATGGGTGAGAGGTTATTTACAGAATCAAGAATGATTCAAAAGCAGCTGTCTTACCAAAACACCTACCCCAGCTTTAGTGATGATCCCTGAAGGGATCTCTGAACTTTTGTAGTTGCATCTTTCCTAGACTGGTGACATTTATTTGGAGTTTCATGAGCCCCCTTGCTCCTAAAGGGAAACTTTCGAATCAGGGAAAACTGTTATGCAACAGTTTTGTGCCTAATATTTAGCTACAGAATAATAATTTAATTACATTGTGTATAGGCGTTGCTAAGAATTATATATGGAATGCCTTATTTGGTATGCAGAGTATTATGATTTGGGGGTTACTCTCTGTCATTAGATGGGGAAACTGAGGTACCAGGAATTTGTTTTTGAGGCTGTAAAGCTTGGAAATATGATCTAGGAACAGTGATTGCTGAGCCTGACTTTATGTTTTTGGTTGTGAGCCTAGTCTTGGTGAGCCATCCCTTTCTCCTGAGCCTGTTCCTCTTAATGGCTGTATTAAAAAGTATTCCTTTGGAGATAATAATAATAACAATAACAATGATAACCAACTGTTTAATCTCGGTTTACAAATAATTCAGAAGGACTTCAAAAGTAAAACATGCAGGGCTAGGGTTGTGGCTCTCTTAAAGAGTGCTTGCCTAGCATTTACAGCATCCTGGGCTTGATCTTCGGTGACACATTACACACATTTACATACACCCCTCAGAATGACAACGGTATCTTTAAAGTGTAGACATGATTGCTAAGTTTGCATTCTGTGTCACAAATATTGTCAGCAGAAAAGCTTTTAGCATGGCTTAATTATTAAGAAATAAATATGTTGAATGTTTCAGATGTAAGGCTTAAAGACTATGGGGTGGACCTCATTGAAGTTTCAGACAATGGATGTGGGGTAGAAGAAGAGAACTTTGAAGGTCTAGGTAAGATCAATGTTCCTAATGTAATCGTTTCTGTTTGTCTCAGTAACACTGAGTAACACTGTCTGAGACCACATAATGCGCCGGATGGTGTACATGTCTGTTGCTCTATCACGTAAGACATTTCGGTTTTCTTTCTTCTCTCTTTCAGCTCTGAAACATCACACTTCTAAGATTCAAGAGTTTGCCGACCTCACTCAGGTTGAAACTTTTGGCTTTCGAGGGGAAGCTCTGAGCTCGCTGTGTGCACTGAGGTGATGCATTGTTCTCATCGATTTGATGCACTGTGTAAAACTCTGCAAATGTAGGAGCATGATTAGAATCATTGTTTTCACTTTACTTTTGAAACTCTTTTGTTGTTGCTGTTGTTATTGTTGTTGTTATTTTTCAAGACAGGGTTCCTCTGTGTAGCCTTGGCTGTCCTGGACTTGCTTTGTAGACCAGGCTGGCCTTGAGCTCAGAGATCCGCCTGCCTCTGCCTCCTGAGTGCTGGGAGGTGTGCACCACCACGCCCGGCCCTCTCGTGAAACATCTTGATACCTAACTTGTGAATGCTCTTTTATCTGACTGCCAATCTAAGAAATATTTCTGAAATGTGAGAAATAAAGTAATGAGATTTAAGCAAAAAAATACTGTAAAAAAGTCATTGCCTGTCTTAAAACATTTATTAATCTTTCAGTATCACACAGGCTAGGGCTGTGGCTTAGCAGCAGAGTGCGTGCCTACAATACATAATGCCTGGGGTCAACTAGTAGCTCTTCAAAGACACATAAAAATAAAATAATGTATAGGTGATAAATTATGAGTAACATTAGTTTTAGTTTTTCAGTTTTAATGAAAAGATTTAATGAAAGCTCTATTTAATAACAGTCACCTGTAGATTTTTATAATTATATATTTGACTTATATCTTTGAATTCTTTGTAAAAGTTTTGCAAGTAGCAAATCTGAGAAATTCAAATTTAAGCTATTTTGATGACTCCTTAGTTAGTGAATACCTTAATTGTCTGAGAAGAATATCATCTTTTCAAGGACATTCTGAGAAAAAGGGAAGCTGGAAAAGGTTTTCTGTATCTACCCTGTGAGTTCCTTAGGTTTCTCCACATGTGCTAGGGCTTGAACCGTGGGTTCACAGCCACTGCTTCTGAGCTGCATCCCAGCAGCCCCTGTGCAGCCCTCAGTGGACCTGCTGTCCCTGATGCTCTCTTACAGTGATGTCACTATATCCACCTGCCACGCGTCTGCAAACATTGGGACTCGACTGGTCCTAGACCACAATGGGAAGATCGTCCAGAAAACCCCCTACCCCCGACCCAAAGGCACCACAGTCAGCGCGCAGCACTTGTTTTATACACTGCCCGTGCGCCACAAAGAGTTTCAAAGGAATATTAAAAAGGTATTGGTAAATTCACAATCCAGTCTTCTAAAGTTCTGCTAATGTAGTATGTGAGTAAAAAATGTATTGAAGATGTTTATCAGTTTGTTTTCTTACTTTAATTTAAAAATGTTAAAAAAATTTTTTTTTTGAGACTTGTCTAATTATGTATGGTCTGGTCTTGTCAACTCCTACCTTCATCTCCTAAGTGAGAGAATTACAGGTGTGTGCCACCATGCCCAGCTGTGGTGGGTTTTGTTTTTCTATAATTAAGATCATGATGTATACATTGTTTCATAACTGACTTTTCACACATTATAATTATCTTTTTTGTTCAGTTTGTACTATCTTTAACTTTTCATCATTCTTTCATGATATAGATATGCATAATTTAATTAGCTCCTTGCTGATGGTTGCTCAAATTTGATTCTAAGAGGTTTTTGTTTGTTTGCTGGTAGGTGTCTTTATCTTCTATGTGTGTGGATGTTTTGCCTGCATGCATGTCTGTGTACCACATGCATGCCTGGTGCTGTGTGAGGTCAGAGAAAGCATTGGTTCTCCTGGGACTGGAGTTACAAAAGGTTATGAGAGCCCATGGGGGTCTAAACAAATGCCGTTAACCTCTAAGCCAACTGTTCAGCCCTGGTTCTAAGTTTTTAAAGTTATCGTTTTAGCAAACAGTATTTTTTTTTTGTCTTCATTTTTAATGAACTTCTTTTCTAGTTTGAGACAAGATCTCATGCTATAGCACATACTGGCCTCAAACTCAAGACAGTCCTCGTGACTCAGCTTCCTAAATGCCAGGATTACTGGTGTGGGTTACTGTCTTAGTTAGGCTTCCTATTACTCTGATAAAACACTGTGATCAAAAGCAGCTTGGGAAAGAAAAGGTTTATTTCAGCCTACATGTCCTGATCACAGTCCATCATGAAGGGAAGCCAGCTCAGGAACTCAAGACAGAAACCTAAAAGAAACTAAAGCAAAGACCATGGAAGAATACTACTTACTTGCTTGTTCCCCAAAGCTCAATCAGCCTGCTTTTTTTTAATTTTTTCTTTTGTTTTTTGTTTTTTGTTTTTTTTGAGGCAATTTTACTCTGTGTAGTTTGAGCTGTCCTGGACTTGCTTTGTAGACCAGGCTGTCCTCAAACTCACAAAGGTCAACCTGCTTTCTTACACTATCCAGAGCTACCTACCCAGAGGTAGCACCGCCCCCAGGGAGATGGGACCTCACACATCAATCATTAACAGGCCAGTTTGTGGGGGCATTTTCTCAGTTGAGGTAACCTCTTCCCGAAAGACTCTAGCCTGTGTCAAGTTGACAGAAACTTTACAGAACAAGTCAGTAAGTATGGTAGCTACCATGCCCAGCTAGTGAATGTTTTTTTTAATTTGTCTTATATATTTATGCTAGTCTTTATATAAGGATACAATTTCTTATAAAAAAAATCAAATATAGGAGCCAGGGTGGTGGCACTCGTCTGTAATCCCGGATTCAAGAGGTGTGGGCAGAAAAAATTCAAATTGGAGGGCCATCTTGAATTACATATGACGATCATGTCTTTAAAAAAAAAAAAACGGGAATAAGTTTCTAAAGGAAACATTCTAAACTCAAAGGACGTGCACTTGTTCTAGTCTCCGAGAGAAGGTTCTGCTTTGTTGTCCAGGCTGGCCTGGACCTCGTGACCTTGTGACTTGATCCTCCAGGATGTCTAGGTTTATAGGCATGCCCTACACTTGGCTTAGAGATGTACTTTGTGTTCGTGTGGGGGTTCCTGTGTATGTGCATGTGGAGGCCAGAGGTCAACATCTTTTGTCCTCTGTCACGTCAACCTTATTTTTGGAGTAAAAATCCTTCTAACCCCGGAGGTTACAAGTTTTACTAGAAAGCCTGGCCAATCAGTCTCAGAGAGCCTCCAGTTTCCTGCCTTGCCACTCAGCTGTTTCACAGGAGGCTGGGCATTGAACCCAGGTACGCATGCTTGCCTAGCAAGCATTTTACATGCTGAGTTAGCTCCCCAGCCCCTAGAATGTGCTTCTTGGTGATGGAGCACCTGCTGAAAATGAGAGGACAGTGACGAAAGCCAAAGCTGAGTTTCATTTCATAGCATATATGGGGGTGATTCTGCACAGATCCTTGTGTTGATGATTCTTGCCCTTACTTTGTTTTCAAGGCTGTGTAGAACCTTGAGTAGGATGTTGTAAGGTTAGTCATGCAATTCCTGTAAGATCAAATAATCCTGAGTCTTGTGTTTCTCAAACAGGAGTATGCCAAAATGGTCCAGGTCTTACAGGCATACTGTATCATTTCAGCAGGCGTCCGTGTAAGTTGCACTAATCAGCTTGGACAAGGAAAACGGCAGCCTGTGGTATGCACAAATGGAAGCTCTGGCATGAAGGAAAATATTGCCTCTGTGTTTGGCCAGAAGCAGGTAGGGGCTGGCCAGCTACTGGAAAACTTTTATTTTGATTTTTAGATTTATTGTTTTAATTATTTGTATGTGGGGGGAGGGGTATTCACATGTGAGTGCTGGCACCTGCAGAGGCCAGAGATTTTGATTCCTCCTGGAGCTGGAGTTACAGGGGATTGTGAGCCACCTGACATGAGAACACCAGTGCTGAGAACAGAACTCGGGTCCACTGGAAGAGTACTGTGTGCTCTTAACCCCTGAGCCATCTCTTGAGCACCCTGAGAAACGGTTTTTGTGGGGGTTTTGTTTTTTTGTTTTTGCTGTAGTGATTGTAGCAGGTTTTATTGTCCTTCACACAGACTAAAACTTGAAAAGAGATATTTAAGTATCCTGTAGCTAAAGTTAATGTCTGGGAGCTGAAGATTTTTAAGATTTTATTCTTAGAGAATTAAATACTGTATCTTTTAATATTCCATCTCTCTTTCTGAAAAACATGTCATAAAATAGATGCTCAGGTAACTCATATTTATAGTAAACAGATTGAAGTCATAGTACTACAAAGTAGTTGTCAAGATTCTTTAATATATATGTATGTATGTATATATTGTGCTCTTAATGAGGCATAGCTTGACCTGAAAAGAAAACATTTTATCTTCCTGAAATGTGTTACCTTTCTTTCATCTTAGGAAATAACAATTCTGCTTGGTCTTGCAGTTGCAAAGCCTCATTCCTTTTGTTCAGCTGCCCCCTAGTGACTCTGTTTGTGAAGACTATGGCTTGAGCTATTCCAAGACTCAGCACAATCTTTTCCAGTGAGTACACTGTTTGCTGCCAGGAATACTACAATCACTTTTGATGAGGGTGTTGTTTATTTGTGTGTGTTTGTTTGAATAGTGATTTTAAGGTGTAAAGGGATTGTACACTGCTAAGAAAGAATGCATAAAAAAAGAATCTGGCCTAACTTAATTCAAACAGTAGCCTGGGTACATTTAGGAGGGTTTCCTGTTGAATTAGTCTTACTTTAGTTAGAATAATTTTTTAATTATTCTATGTATAATGTTTGACCTTTGGGATCTACTGAAGTTGCCCAGCTCCGTTATTATGTTTTAGTGTATGAAATATAGACACTTCCTTAAGGAGGACTGGACCTGTGAAGATCTGTATTGTTTATTTTTACACTTGTTTTTTGGCTTCTCATAAAATTCTAAAAAACGTTCTAGTTTGCTTTCTCTTGCTGTAGTAAACTCCCTAACCAAAAGTAGCATGGGGAGGAAAAGGCTTATTTCACTTATAGCTTTCAGTTATCAGGGGAAGCCAAGGATCTAAAGTGGAGGCCACAGATGAGCCCTGCTTACTGGCTCCCTTCCCATGGCCTGGTCAGTTCACTCAGACGACCCAGGCCCACCTGCCCGGGGTGACACCACCCAGAGTGGGCTGAGCCCTCCCATATCAGTCATTAATGAAGGGACTGTCCTGCAGACATGCCCACAGGCCAGTCTGATGGAAGCAGTTTCTTGGGAAGGGTCCCTCTTCCCAAGAGATTCCAGTTTGTGTCACGTTGAGTAAAAACCAGCCAGCAAAGGTGGACACGCCAATAGATAAGGGTGTTTGCTTTTGGACACAGTGCTGGGGTGGGACTCGCTCAGAGCAAGAAACTCAGCAACACCCTAAGTGCCTACATAGGTGTTAATGTTTGGAAGCGGGAATATTTTATTATATTTTAAATTGTGTGCTGGTCAAGAATGAATCCTCTCTCTCTCTCTCTCTCTCTTTCTCTCTCCCTTTCTCCTTCTCCCTTTCCCTCTCCCTCTCCCTTTCTTTCCCTCTCTCTCCGTGTGTGTGTATGTGTGTGTGAAAACTTATATAAAGGAAGCTAAGAGCAGATTTTACATATGTATATGTGTAGGTTCGTGCATGTGGAGGCCAAAAAGCCAATTTCAGGTGTCATTGTTCAGGCACCATCCACCTTGTTTTGAGATAGAACCTCTCAGAGGCCTGGAATTTATCAAGTAGGCTAAGCTGGCTGGCCGGTAAGCCCCAGATGTCCGTCTGTCTCCACTTCTCCAGCACTGGGATTTTAAGTGTGTGCCACGATGCTTGGATTTTTTTAAACATGGATTCTGGGGATCTAATCAGGTCTGAGTGCTTACACAATAAACACTTTAACAACTGAGCTTTTCTCCTTGCCCTGAGAAGGACTTTTACAAGGAAAGGGATGTGTGACTGATGTGCGGTTTGCCCTGATGCGGGGGTCACCGGCTCTTCTGTTCTGACTTGATTGTAAGGAAGTGCTCTGTAATAAGCTAGGTACCATGGCACACACTTATAATCCTAGCACTCAGGAGGCTGAGGCAAGAGGATCATGCGATCGTAAACTACATGGTGAGACTTTGCCTCAGAAGGGGAAAAAGTGTCATGTGCTGCTATAATCTTTTTCATACTGTCGTTCCTGCGTTCTTCTTGACAGCATTTCGGGCTTCATTTCACACTGCACACATGGTGCTGGGAGGAGCTCAACAGACAGACAGTTTTTCTTCATCAATCGGCGTCCTTGTGACCCCGCAAAGGTATTTTTCTCTGTTTACTTGCTTGCTGTTTTGAGACAGAGGCTGATGTAGCCCTGTTTGGCCTCAGACTTGCCTGTGTAGCCAGGACTGGCCTTGAGCATTTGAAACTCCTCTACCTCCACCTTCTGAGTGCTGGGATTACAGGTTTGGACCACCAAGCCTGGTTTATGTGGAACTAGTAATTGAACCAGGGCTTCATACATTCAAGGCAAACATTCTACTGACTGAGCTATCCCTCCAGCCCTCATGATCATCTGATACAGGCATGGAACTTGGAACTGACTCAGAAACATGCCTTTAAAATTACCTTATTTGGGGACTGGAAAAATGATTCAATGGTTAAGAGCAGTGCTCAATTCCCAGCAACTACATGGCAGCTCAAAACTCTCAGAGGAGATGTTGCCCTCTTCTGGCCTCTTCAGACAGTAGGCACTATGTGATATATAGACATACATACAGACAAAACATCCATACACGCACAAATTAATACTAAACCTTTTACAATTATTGTATGCATTTAAGTAAGTCTACAGTTTCAGTTTCATGTGTGTATAAAAGTGCTTATTATTAATATAGTTATTATCATAGAAACTATCATTACTGGACAGAAGTAAACATTCCAAAACATCCAAACTTTTTATTGCACACTGACCACATGCATTTGTTTGTGTGTTTTCTCTTCCTTTTGTCAATTTTACAGGAAAATAAGGGCAGAACCTATGACCCAAAGTCCTTATGAGGCTTTAATGGCTTGGCTCTGACTTGTGCATCCTCAGGAACAGTGACATCAGTGATATTTTGTTTCCAATGGCACTGTAAAATTCAGCTGCGTCCTGAGTGTGACCCAGTTTATACATTTGAAAATTAGTGTGATTATCCTTGTCATTTAATAACTGCATTGTAATATCATACGACTGAACCTAAGTACGTTTGAACATGCTTTACGAACATGAACTGCACCTGCATTCTCTCTGCCCATCCATTCACCTACCAAGCTCTGTCTTCCTCCCTCAGTCTCTGCAATACTGGGATTCTAAGTGTCTATCATCATACCTGGCAGAATTGTCTCGAAGAACATCCTTTGACTGGAAAGAGTCGGTGTTAGGAGTCTTATTTATCTAGTCACTGTACCTAATAAGCCCTTTAGCAGGGTGTGTTTGTTCTTGCCTGGAATTTAGAACTAAGAAGGCTAAGTTAAGAAGATCAAGAGTTTGAGCCCCTGAAACAAATCCTTTTGAAGAATATAAGGAAACTTCCAATAATGTATGTATTTTTTCCTTTGATTGTAGAATACCTTCACAAGTGTGTATATGTATACATGTGTGTATATTTTTAAGACATCAAACTGTAGAGGTTTTAGTTGTTTTCTCAGTGCTGAATATTGAACCAGTGTCTCGACATTCTACATGTGCTGTATCGCTGAGCTATATCCCCACCCCCACCCCTCTTCTTCCTTTTTTTTTTTTTTTTTTCCCATGAAACTAGACAAGGTCTCACTAAACTACCTTGGTTGACATTGAGTTCACTCTGTAGCCCAAGCTGACCTTGAACTTTCCACCTTCCTGCCTCTGCCTCTTGAGTACCTGGAATTGTGGGCCTGTATGTTATGGCCTAGCTAAAATGTATACTGAGGAATATGTAGTTTACTGCATACCATTCATACATTAACAACACTGCGTAGAGAGCTGGGAGTATGGTCCAGTTGACAGAGTGTTTGCCTAGCATGCGCAACGCCCTGGGTTCCATCTCTTGCACCTCATTAAACTAGAAGTGGTGGTGTATGACTATAAGCCCAGCATCAAGGTGGAGGCAGGAGGATCAGAAGTCCACGGTCATCCTTAGGTGGGCTGCACGAAACCCTGTGTAGAAAGAAATGCTAGAAAGCTGTGTAGGTTTAATAAAGCTTCACGGAAATAGATCCCTGGGTGACATGTTAGAATAACATGTTAGTGCGTGGACAGAGCACGTATTCTTTTCTTATCTGTTTCTCATAGGTCTCTAAACTTACTAATGAGGTTTATCACATGTATAATCGGCATCAGTATCCATTTGTTGTTCTTAACATCTCTGTTGATTCAGGTAAGTTCCATTCAAGTTCCAATGAAAAAATCTGGCCTATTCCTGAAAGAATAAAATGAAACTATAAGGCTCTGATATGGCTGACAAGAAAACAACTGGTAATCTTGTAATTTTCCTTTTTATACTGGCCATCTTCTATTCTGTTGAAACGGTGTTCATTGTATTACTAGGAAATGTAACTTTAAACTTGAACAAATTGAGAAAATATACCTACAGGTTCTTGATTTTGAAAGTAATTTAATTTTATATGTATTTTTTCCTTTTGATTGTTAAATTCTGACATATTAGATCCACATTTTCTAGACATTTTGACATATGTATATGTCTTTCTTGAGACAGACATGCTCATATAGACATGTGCCAATATGTACTCATACTAATTAACATTTGTGGAAAGAAATAACTTTTTGTCTTTATTTGTAGATGTAAACATTTTATTTTTGTGTCATTAAAAATTACTTAAAAAAAATAACATCATTTGGGGCCCTGAAGAAATGGCTCAGTGGATAAGAGCTCTTCTTGCTCTTGCAGAACACTGAGATTGGGTCCAGCCCTGACATCAGACACTCCTAACTGCGGGTAACTCCAGCACGCTCTTCTGCCTGCATCTGTTTGCACATCATGTGTGCCCACAGAGGCCAGCTGTGTCAGGTCCTGAGGGAGCTGGAGTTACATGTGGTTGTGAGCCACCTGGGATCTAGGGATCAAATGCTGGTCCTCGGGAAGAATAGTAGGTGTTCTTAACCTCCAGGACATCTCTTCAGCTGGAGTCTCTCTTGATTTTGCTGCTGCACTTCATATTCCAGGATAGCTATCCCACAATCCTCAGCTACATAGGCTCAAGATCAGCCTGGGCTATGTGAGACACTGTCTAAAAATAACATTTAATGATATTGATATAATAATACATTTTTAAAATAAAGATAAAATTATTATTTCCTAACTTATTTAAAAAGGTAACTTTATGGACTGATAAGATAGCTCAGTAGGTAAAATGCTTGGTGGGCAAGTGTGAGGACTACAGTTCAGATCCCGTGCACACGTGTAAAAAGCTGGGTTCAGCTGCACGTGCCTGTAATCCCAGTGCTAGGAGGGAGCAGTAGGAGCTTATTTAGGGCATGTCACCCAACCAGTCAAGCCAGACGGTGAGCTCCAGCTTCTGTGAGATTCCCAATCCTGAAAATAAGGTGGAGAAGCAACTGAGGAAGACACTGGATGTCAACCTCTGGCCTCCACACACACACGTATGTCTAGCCACACACACAGAGACTACACAAATTGTATATATATATATCTTCAAAAAAGTACTTTGGTAATTTATGAATACTAGTCTGGACGCCAGTCTGAAATTCAGTCTTGACTGGTTTTAATTAATAGTACAAATGAGTGAAAGTTTGTGGTTAAAATCGTATTGCTAAAGGTGAGCTTAAGCATGTGCTTTGTCTTTGCCTTAGAACATGTTGATATCAACGTGACTCCAGATAAAAGGCAAATTTTGCTGCAGGAGGAGAAGCTTTTGCTGGCAGTTTTAAAGACCTCCTTGATTGGAATGTTTGACAGTGATGCAAACAAGCTTAGTGTCAACCAGCAGCCACTGTTGGATGTTGAAGGTAAGAAAAATACAGTCATGTGACCTTCTGAAAGTTTAAGCTGTTGTGATACTTCCTTTTTTTTTTTTTCCCTCAGTACTTCTTAACATGAAGTAGAACTTTTCTGATAAAGAGAAAACGTCACTGTAGAAAGTATATTTATTAGAGGCTACACATGGTGGCACACAGCTTTAATCCCAGCGCTCAGGAGGCAGAGACAGGTGGATCTCTGTGGGTTCAAGCCCAGCCTGGTCTACAGAGAAAGTTCCAGGCCAACCAAAGGGACATAGTGAGACTCTGTCTTAACAACAACAAAAAGAAAAAAAAAAAAGAAAAGAAAAGTAAAGTACAGTATCTATTAAAAAAGAGATGTCTTTTTAAAATAGGATTTAAGGTAGAAGTTGAGGATTGTCACTCGATTGTCACTTGAGGTTGTTCTGACCTCTACACTCAAAAAGCATGTGTATGTATGCACACACACACTATCACAAACTTTTTTTAAAAAAAGCTTATGACGGCTAGGTGTGGTGACACATGCCTGCAATCCCAGCATTTGTGAGACTGAGACAAGAAGTTCTCCCACAGTTGAAGGCAAGCCTGGTCTACATAGTGAGGTCCATCCTAGCTATGGGTCCATAGTGAGAGAAACAGACTGAGAGACTTGGAGTCATTCAGTCTACTGTCTTCTAATTATTTTTTAGCATCCATCAAAGTCATATGTAACTTTTCAGTCAGTCATTCATTCTCATGACTGTCCAGTATTCCACTCAGATCAAATATCACAGTTTTTGTGTATGTATATGTGGGTATTCAGGTTGCCTCCAGTGTAGGGCTATAGAAAAGAGCTGTCACTCACCCTCAGACATGTTCCAGGACGAATCAGTATGTCCTGGTTTGTTTATTTGTTTAAGATTTTTTAAATGTGAGTGTGTGTGCCTGCTGTGTGCATCTGCCATGTATGTGCAATATTCAGAGAGTCCAGAAGAGTCTTCGGAGCTGGAGTTATAGATGGTTGTGAGCTGCCTTCACAAGTACTGGGAATGGACTTCAAATCCTCTGGAAAAGCAGAAAGTGCTTGTAACTGCTGAGCTATCCCTCCAGCCCTGGTTTTGTCTCTTTGAGACAGTCTTTCTATGCTCCACATCGGCTGTCCTGAAACTCTCTGTCTTCCTCTGTCAGCCTCCTGAGTGCCGAGATCATAGGCATGCAGCCTCATGCTCTGATTTCTGATGGAGGAGCTTGGTCACAGATGTGCATACATTTAGGTTCCATTTATAGCCCATTTAAGATGGGATCTGGCCAGGGTTGCTATGCTTTATTTGCAGTTTGGCCTCTTTTGTAAAATGCCTATTCACATAAAAATAATCCTCTTGTTTCCCTTCAATACACTCCTGATTCTCTTCTGTGCCTTTCTGCTTAGGTAACTTAGTAAAGATGCATGCATCGGAAATGGAAAAGCCGGTGTCAGGAAAGCAAGATAACTCTCCTTTATTGAAGATCACAGCAGATGAGAAAAGGGTAGCATCCATTTCCAGGCTGAGAGAGGCCTTTTCTCTTCATGCTCCCACAGAGGTCAAGTCTTGGAGCCCAGAGTCTCCTGAACTGAAAAAGAATTATCCAAGTCAAAAAAGGGGTGTGATGTCTTCTCATCCTGCAGATCTCATCTCTTATAGAGGCCTGCGCGGTTCCCAGGACAATTTGGTGAGTCCCAGAGAAAGCCCTGGTGAGTGTGTGAACAGAATGAAAACAGAAAAAGACTCAGGGCTCAGCAGCACCCCAGCCAGCTCTGAGGAAGGGGTCAGCACCCCAGAACTGGCCAGTGGCTTTAGCAGTGACTCTACAGAGATCTCTCCAGGAGACAGGTCTTCACAGGAAAACACAGACTGTGCTGAGCAGCTACTTGAAGTACATGGCCGTCTTCCAGGTACACAACATCATTTGAAGCAAGAAGACAGCGGATATAAATGTAAAGCTTTGCCTCCACCACCTCATCTCTCACCCTCAAACGCTAAGCGTTTCAAGACAGAAGAAAGGCCTTCAAATACTGACATTCCTCACAAGTTGCTAGACACTCACAGCACCTCAGCAGCTCAGGTTGATGTCGCTGTGAAAATTGATAAGAAAATCGTACTCCTCGACTTCTCCATGAGTTCCTTAGCTAAACGTATGAAGCAGTTGCGGCACCTACAGCAGCAGAATGAGAGGGAACAGACTTACAGGAAATTTAGGGCCAAGATTTGCCCTGGAGAAAACCAAGCAGCAGAAGATGAGCTCAGAAAAGAGATCAGGTACTGTTTGTTCTTACCGGTGTTTTGGTCAGGCTTGTGATTGGTTATTCTGACTGAACCGAGGCTGACTTTGTAGAGATTCAGTGTTGGCCTTCTGCGTTATCTTGATGTCTTCATTTCTTGCACTGTGTAGACAGTGTCTTCAGCACCACAATCCATCCTATGGCTTGAGATTCCTCTGGAGGCAGCCCTACCCAGCGCCTTCCCCATATCACAAGCCCCCAGTTAGACTTACCCTCTCCCCACTTCTTCATTGCTCCCTTTCTCTGATTCTGATGTTGAATTTGGGCTTGATTTTTAACCCCACAGATTGGTCATTTGCTTCTTAATCTCTTTTGGCAAAGATGTTTCTATTCACTAACTTCTTGCCTTTCACATATGTAGTGTCAGTTTTCCTGGTTTTGTTTGTTTTTCTTTTGTTTTTGAGACAGGGTCTCATATAACCCAGGCAGACCTGAAACTCACTGTGTAGCTGAAGATGGCCTTGAATTCTTCATCCTCTTACCTTTGCCTCCCAATTGCTGGGATTACAAGTATGCTTTGCAAGTTTTCTGTGGTGTGTGTGTGCGTGTGTGTGTGTGTCTTTTAAGCAGCATTTCCTCATGTACCCTAGAGTGGCTTTGTTTTGTTCTTTTTTGTTTTATTTTCTGAGACAGGGTTTCTCTGTGTAGCCCTGGCTGTCCTGGACGCGCTTTGTAGATCAGGCTGGCCTTGAACTCAACAGGCATCTGCCTGCCTCTGCTTCTCTGAGTGTTGCCCAGATCCATGACTTTGAATTCATGATTGTCTTGTGTTAATCTCCTCAATGCTGGGATTACAGATGTGTGCCACCATGCCTGGCTGTTGTAGAAAGAGACCTACCTAAGATTCTGTTAACCCAGATCACCAAACTAGTACCAATTTTTTCCTCCAGGTTGTCATCCTGGGAACCAGAGCAGATTGACATAGTTCCCTGGGGCATCTTACTAGTCACCTGTGCAGATCAAGTGTTGCTTCCACATCACTATCTTTGCTGTACATTACCCTGGTGGCTAGACCATACAAGCATTTCTCCTGGATTGTGTTGCTGCCTTATATGTGTTATGAGATTAGAAACAATTGAGTATCATCAGGAGAGAATTTATTAGATGAACTATGGTGCATGTATTTGAATTCTAGTACAGTCATGAAGAACAGAGTACCAGCTCCTGAGAGGTTGAAGCAGGAAGACCAGGAGGTTGAGGTCAGGATGAGTAACAGAATGAGACTCTGTCTCAAAAAAGAAAGAAAGAAAAAGAGAGAGAGAGAAAGAAAAGGCAGGAAGGAAAGAAAGGAAGAGTAGTAGTGAATCTAAAGTTGGATGTTAGTGTCATGTCCCTATAATTTCAGCTACTTGGGCAGACTGAAAATAGGGGCCATTCAAAAGCCCAGACAACATATTAAGAACTAGCTTTAAAAAAAAAAAAATTGTAGATCTATATGTGTACACCTAAAAAAGAATCTAAGTGATGAAAGTAGAGCAGAATAAAAGTGCTTAGTTCAATTTTTTTTTAACTTAAATTCATGTGTGAGCAAAGATTTAGAAGTACATATGCCAGATTTTTGATAGTAGTCATGAAGGCCATCTCTGGGAACCAGAGCTGACTGGGATATTTCCCCAGGTCGTCTTGTTAGTCTTCTGTGCAGATCTAGTGACTATACAGATAATTGAGGTTATGTGTAGAAAGTACAATGGTTACCTTTTCTACTTTACACTTTTGTATACTTTTTTTAATTAAAGTGTTGTGTTTTATAATCAGAAATAATCTTCAAAGGTGTCTTATAACTAATGTTTGTATTGCAGTAAGTCGATGTTTGCAGAGATGGAGATCTTGGGTCAGTTTAACCTGGGATTTATAGTAACCAAACTGAAGGAGGACCTCTTCCTGGTGGACCAGCATGCTGCGGACGAGAAGTACAACTTTGAGATGCTGCAGCAGCACACTGTGCTCCAGGCGCAGAGGCTCATCACGTGAGCTCACACAAGCTTCAGAATTTCCAGTGCTGTTTCTCACATCCTCCCACTATTCATTGGGATGAATGGCTTATACCAGTATCTGTATGCTTATATGTATACAAGTGGGGGTTTTGCCAAAGATATCTGTAGAACACATTTTTATACCTTTACATATTAATAATCATAGCTCCCATTTATTGAGTGCCGTCACACGGAAAACTGTGTTCAAGCAATTTCTTTTTTTAATCCAAGCAAACATACAGGGTAATTATGTTGCCACCGCCATCTCACAGTGGTAAAATTGCACACATTCAGAAACGTTAATCAGCTTGCCTAAAGTGTTCTTGCGGTATCAGGCCCTTCGAGCTGTTTGAAATGATGTTCACTGGATGGCCAGAGAATCTTCTTGGTGGAGGGTAACTGAGTATATTAGGCCTAGTATACAGTGGTGCAGACCTTTACAGACTCGTCTCCTACAGTCTGCTACGTAGACCAGGCTGGCCTCAAACTCACAGACACCTGCCTGCCTCTGCCTCCCAAGTGCGGGGAGTAAAGTTTTGTGCACCGTGTCTGCTCCATAAGGGTCTTTAAAAGGGATATTTTATAAACCATCCACAACAGTGCTATTTTGCTTTCATTTCTGCTCTGTCAGTAAATGTTTGCCTTAGTTTATAGTCTGAGTCTTCTGTTTTTCAGGCCCCAGACTCTGAACTTAACTGCTGTCAATGAAGCTGTGCTGTTGGAAAATCTGGAAATATTCAGAAAGAATGGCTTTGATTTTGTCATTGATGAGGATGGTGAGTTTAACAATTAGGACTGTGGGGTCCTGTGTTTTAGAAACTCAGAAGCATGCGCTTGCCCTTTTTTTGGTGCAGGTGTTTGTTATAAGTAGCTATGGATTAAAGTACTCTTTTCTAGTAATGGATTTTCGTTAATTTTTTTTCTTTTAGCTCCAGTCACTGAAAGGGCTAAATTGATTTCCTTGCCAACTAGTAAAAACTGGACTTTTGGGCCCCAAGATATAGATGAACTGATTTTTATGCTAAGTGACAGCCCTGGGGTCATGTGCCGGCCCTCCAGAGTCAGGCAGATGTTTGCCTCCCGAGCCTGTCGGAAGTCTGTAAGTAAAATGAGTTCCACCACTGGGGCCGAGGGGCCTAAGGGAGTTCAGGTCAGCTCTTGGTCTGTTGATGCTGTTAGCACCTTCATGATGCTGTGAGATAGTTAGAGCTGCATTGTCTGTTGGCATAACATGACAGGTCTGCATTGTCTTTTACCTCTAACCTTGCTGTTCGTTCCCTGCAGATGTAAGCAGCGTTTTAGCTCAGTTTTTTGAGCCTAGCAGTTAGCTTTGTACCTCCTTCATCCATGGGCCTTATGGGTAATGCCACCCTGCATTGAGAAAGATTTCCTGCCTCCAGGGCAAGACAACACCATCAGAGCTCCAGTAGAGCCATTTAGTCACAGGTGTCCCACAGGAGCTGTTTGCGATCACTGATGCTGTGTCTGTGCACCTCATATTTGTATGGCCAGTGGTAAAGATGGGGCTGGGTATTAACCCAATGTCCAAATAAAAAAAGCAACGCCATCACCTGGCCACATTCCTGAGTTCTCCAGCAATTCCTTGAGCCCATGTAGTATACCTGTCCTGTTCCAAGTATGGTGGGGGAGAGAAATAGACACAAACAAATAATGACCCCTTAAGCAACAGCAGTATGGAATTTAAACCAATGTGTGACCACAGAAAAATGTGAACAAGGTGCTCCCTTGACTGGTAAGCTAGAACCTCCATGGGTAAACATGTTCCTGATAGAAAAAAATAGTATAGTAAACACGGAAACCAGAGGCTGCCTCTGCCTGAAGAGTGAGAGCAAAGCGGCACCCAGGGGGCACACCATTGTCTTACTGTTCATAGTGCGAGTGAGTGCTGAGTTCAAGAAGTGCAGAGGGGAAGGGGTGGCAGCTCTGGGAAGCAAACAGGGTTCGGTGCTATGTTGTAGGCTTGCCTTCAGAAAAGAGTTGCTTGTGGACCACTGGTGGGGGTTAGTTGTAGAGCACTTGCGTGCATGCACACAGAGGCAGACAGACAGACAGAGAGCAAGGGTGCCCAGGATCTGGTTGGGTCTGATTTCCAGTCACACATCCTTGGTTAGTAGAAACTGTTTTATCCTGTAGTGAAAGTGTCAGAGCAAGGTGGTCTGTGTGGACAGTCAGGCCGGGCGCTTCACCCATCTGAGGAGCCGTGGTGTGGAGCCAGACACTGCATTTCCACATGACACATACTCCAGTCTGTGCTTGCCTTTCTAGCCCCTTTTCCTCCTCTGCTCCAGCCACAGTCAAGGGGCTGCAGTCACTGTCTCCTGTCACCTCAGGCCCTTTTCTTCCTTCTGTTCCCTACTTGGACGCACCATCACTGCTCCTCACATGCCTGGCTCCCTCCTGTCTGCAGTCACCCCATATGAGACATTTGTTAACTTGCTTATTGTCTTTGTGCCTCTAGTGTGACAGAGCCCTGCCTTGTCCCTGGGTCTAGGTCTGTGCTGACATCTGGTGGACACTTCATGTGCTATAATAGGAAGAAAGATGGCAACAGAGGAGTTTAGGCCTGTCTGCATGCCCATCTCTACCTGTTCTTAGAGTCGCAGCATGTTGGGGTGTGCTATAGCATCTGTTCCCCACATGCACATCACAAAGCTCTTCATGCTTTGGAAAGAGAAAGAAACGTACTATTTCACTGGAGTAGGCAGGGCATTTGAGCAGGAGCCTGAAGGAGGGAGCACTGCAAAAAGATATGGGGGAAGCAAGACCCAAGCTCAGGGAAGCTAGTTCTCTGGTTCCAAGGCTTGCTTTGTGCATGTGCATGTGAGGATAGTGTGCCAGTGTTGCGGGGAAGATGGTTGCAGACTGGGATGTTATCCTTAGTTACTGTTCTAGGGCTATGAAGAGATGCCTTGAGCAAGGCAACTTACAAGAGGAAGCATTTAACTGGGGCTTATTTACAGTTTCAGAAGGTGAGTCCACAATCATCATGGTGGGGAGCATGTTGGCAGGCAGGCAGGCGTGGCACTGCAGCAGTAGCTAAAAGCTTACACCCTGATCTGTAGGCTGCAGAGAGAGGGCAGAGTGGGAGGGAGAGAGAAGAGACGGCCTAGTGTGGGGAAAACTCGAAGCCTACCTCCAGTGACATTCCTCCTCCAAAAGGGCCACACCTCCTAATCTTTCCCAAACAGTCCAGCAACAGGGAACCCAACCTCAAAGTATGCAAGCTCCTGGGAGCCATTCGCATTCAAACTACCACAGGTACACCGGCACATTAGGCAAGGACTCAGGCTTTTACTGGGGTAAAGGAAGAGCTAGCCTGTGAGTTACAGGCCAGCCAGGGTTACATACAGTGAGGCCCTATCTTCAAGAAGAAGGGGAAAAATAGGGACTGGGATGGCAGTTCAGCGTGTAAAGTGTGCATCCAGGGGCTCACTGTCTGGTCAGTCTAGCCAAAATAACAAAATGCAGGTTCAAGGAGAGAATCCTGTCTCAAAAACTAAGACAGCGATAGACATCAGTGTCAGTCTCTAGCCTCCATGCACTTAGGCATAAACATACACACACCCCAAAATAAAATAAACTTAAGTAATAAAAGTCCTTGCTGCCTGCTGAGTGGAGGGTGGCACTCCAGACTCCTCTAGTTGCCAGGGTGAGAGGAGAGAAGTGAAGTCATGTGGCACTGTTGAGAGAAGGGGGGATGCTGTGCCCCCACAGCCTGAGCCATAGAGCAGGACAGACAGAGCACTGAGCTGTCAGAAGGCGGGGCCTCTGGGGATGTTCTTCAGGAAATGTGTTTGATCTATGGTTTTGTCTGGTTTCATCTTAGCATGCTCCTGAAGATGCTTTAACAAAGGCCAAACTCTCCACTGTTGTCTCGTACTCAGGTAATGATTGGAACCGCTCTCAATACTGGCGAGATGAAGAAGCTTGTCGCTCACATGGGTGAGATGGACCACCCCTGGAACTGTCCCCATGGACGGCCAACCATGAGGCACATTGCAAATCTGGATGTCCTCTCTCAGGACTGATACTTACTGCTTGTGGGATAGAGGATTGCAGATTGTTCTGTTTTGGAAAGATGGGGTTATAAGTAACCTGTTTATCATGCTCAAAAATTAACATGCTGCTTCCATGCACCGGATCCACTTAAAAACAATGTTAAGCCAGGCATAGTGGCATATGCCTGTAGCCCAGCTGCTTGGGAGACCCCGGTGGGAGGCTCACTTGAGCCCAGGAGTTTTAAGATCATCCTGAGCTATGTTAATGAGACTCCATTTAAAAAAAAAAAAAAATTAAGCCTTTTCACTATTTTGTCTGCAGTTATTACTCTGCAATTTGAGTGTGTGTGTATCTGTCTATCTGTCTGTCTTAGAAAAACAAGAGGCAGAGGCAGGTGGATCTCTCTGAGTTTAAGGCCGGTCTGCAAAGCAAATCCAGAACAGCCAGGACTACACAGTGAAACCCTGTTTGGAAAAAGAAAAAGAAGACCACTTTGGAAGTTAGCCAGTCTTCCTTCTGGCTGGGGGTTTTTTAGTCTGCAACTTTCAACCCTCAATGAGAGTTGAATTCGTATTTATTTGCTTCTTTTTTTTTTTTTTCTGTCCCCCACCCCTGTGTTTTGAGATGTGTTCATGTAATTCAGACTTGCCTTGAACTTGCTTTGTGGCCAAGGTTGGCTTAGATCTGATCTTGCTTCCACCCCACAAGCGCTGGGACTGCAGGTGTGCGCCACACGCCCAAGTTAAAAGCAATGGTCTCAAAAAAAAAAAATAAAGCAATGGTCTTTTGAAATTAGCAGTTCTCAATCCTAACTCATATTAAATTAAAAAAACAAAGGGATTCTTTACCTGATTGAAAAGAAAATAATGACTAGAATGAATAGGACTGGGGGGTGTGGAGGGATGAGACAGAGTCTCATGGAGCCCTAGCTAACGTAGGGCTTCTGTATAGAGCAGGCTAGCCTTGAACTCAGAGATTCTCCTGCCTCTGCTCCCGAATTCTGGGATTAAAGACATATACCACCACACCTGGCCTGACGTCATTAAATAAATGTTCCTCAGTGCTATTCTAGGCAGGGGCAGAGGCAGAAGGAGAGAAGGAGAAAAATGGATTTTGCTGTAGCTCAGTGCTGTAATTTGGTTTCCTCGGGATATGAACTATGGGGTTTTGATTCTGTTTCCTTGGAAACTCGTCCATTTAAACTGTCCAAAAATGGCACAGTGGTGTCACTTGCAGGTAATTCCCCTTCCATCTTCCTCTGCTGTGTGACTCCTGGGAAAGATCTACCATGGTTCAATGTGACGAGGTGGTGAGGACATAGCTCTTTGCATTCATTTTGACGAAGTTTGTGCTACTGCTGGGCAGGGTGCCACAGGCCTGTGAATTTCAGCACAGCTAAGGCAGGCTGATCTCTGAATTTGAGCCAGCCTGGGCTGCCACATAGTTCCAGGCCAGTCAGGGTCATGTACCAAAATTCTGTCTCAAAACAAACTGCTAGGGCAAGTATGCAGGCTCTCATTTAATATTCACAGGAACACTGCAAATTGGGAGTCTTAGGAGGTACAGTAATGACGCCTCAAAAAAGTCTGTTTCTGATCACCAGAACCTGTGACTGTCACGGTATACATAACATGGGATTAAGGATCCTGGTGATGGGGAGGTTGTCCTGTGCAGTCTGATGGGCCATCTGTCACTTAGTTCTTCAAAGTGTACACAGACTCCCTAGAAGCCCCCAGTGAGGCCAGGTCCACAATTTAACAGCTATGATAATGTATGGCTTCAAGCCATTGTTCGGTTTAAAGCAATGGTGAAAAACAAAAGCTTGTTATTCTATTTTATAATGAAGAAACCTGTTGAGAGGGACCACACACTTTTCAGTTAGAGCTGGGAAAAATCCAGGTTGATACACCCGGATCCAGTGTCTAGCCAATTCCTCCCTTCCTTGGGAATAAGCACGGTAAAACCTGATGCTATCAAGCGTCCTGTGGGTCCCGCGGCCCCTTTAAGAGTACCGGAGGCGGGGCTTGTGGCAGTTGCTTGGAGACCGCCTAGCTCCCAGGACGCTAGGTCCTTGCTACCACTTTTGGATCTGCAGGCCTGGCCAGAGCAAGTGGGTGAGCACCCTGAGGTAGTCCTAGGCGCGCAGCAACAACTGAAAGTCAGTTCCTTCCTTAGCTTCCCAAGACCAGAACACGTGCTTGATTGAGGAGGGGATCCTGCGGCGGGGTGGAGTGGAAATAGGCGGGCTTGCAGGTTACTTAGGTGCGACCTCCTAAGAACGGGGCGGGGGTCATCACTGTAAGAAACGTTTCTTTGCTGACAGGCCCTTGGGCGAGCTGGGGATGGTGTGTTGGAGAAAGAACCCCTGCGGTGGGATTGAGCATGCCTAGCAGAGGCAGGCGTGGAGAGCCACTTGATCCACCCCCAGGGGCACAGACCTGAACCGGATTTCTTTGTACTCCAGGAATTTCTTTGTCTTGTTTACCTAATGTAGTAGGACACCATCAGTGAGATCAGTTTCAGAGTGGTATGAAAACCATGGCTTTGGAACACTTTTTGTTATTATTTTTTTTACTTTATGTGCATTGGTGCTTTGCCGGCATAAATGTCTGCGTGAGGGTGTCAGATTTTTGGAGTTATAAACACTGGTGGTCTGCCATGTGGATGCTGGGAATTGAACCTGGCTCATCTGGAAGTCTGTGCTCTTAACCGCTGAGCCGTCTCTCCAGGCCCCTGGCTTTGGAACTCTGCCTTCAGCTCTGCAACCACCCTTTCTCTTCTGTCTCGCAAGCTGACGAGAGCTGCTTAGTCATGAAATTCTACAACAGGGCTGCACTCGACCCCTTTTTGCCCAGGAAATTTTTGCATGACCCTGGCTTTAGTATATAAAATAGGTATGCACAACAAATATTTACTGATATAAATAATAATTATATTTATTTATTAGGATACATAAATTACCATTTATTTAATAAAGCAAACTAACAATACTATGTGCTTTTTTATTTTTTTAAGATGTACTTTTCATTTTTACCTATGTGTATTTATACTTACCCATGGGTACCCATGGAGGCCAGAAGAGAGTGTTGGATCCCCTAGAGCTGGTTATAAGTGGCTGTGAGCCATCAAACATAGATGCTGGAAAATGAACTTGGACCCTCTGCAAGAACAGCAAGTGCTGTTAATGCTGGGCCCCAAAGCTGAACTTTTTTCCGTTTTATTTGTTCAGTGGGGTGGGAGTTGACTAGTATGAGACCTGGACATACGGAGGTCAGAGGACAGCTTGCAGGAGGTTCTGTTCTTTCACCATGTGGACTCCAAGAATTGAACTCACGTCTTCAGGCTTGAGGGCAAGTGCATTAACCTAAGTCATCCTATTAGCCTGATTGTTTATACTTAAAAATAATTAATTCTTGGGGCTTTAGAGATGGCTCAGCTGTTAAGAGTACCTGCTTCTTGATCATGCTGATGCTCACACACACAGAATTAATTAAAAAATTTAAGGTATTCAGTGGTGGTGCACACCTTTAATCCCAGGATTTGAGAGGCAGGTAGATCTCTAAATTCAAGGCCAGCCTGGTCTGCAGACCGAGTTCCAGGACAGCCAGGGCTACACAGAGAAACCATGACTTGAAAAAAAACAAAAATTTAGATCAAACATTCTAATAAAATCCATACAAAGCTATCCACAATGAGGAAGGGCAGTAGGAAAATAATTGCCTTAGTATTCTGCGATTGAATCAGATTTCTATAAGTCTGATTTTCTACAGTAAAAACCCTGCAACTTGTATAATGTAATAGTCTTAAATATGAGCCGAGGTTTTCGGGCAGCATTCATGGCATTACTGGCATACAGAGCACAAAGTGCACATGATGAGTGTTAAGAACCAAGATGGAGTTGGAGCAAAGGTTCAGTGGTTAAGGGTGTGTATTGCTTTTCCAGAGGACCGGATTTCAGTTCCCAACACCCGTGGCAAATGCCTCACAGTCACTGGATCCTACCCCTCTTCTGGGACCTCTCAGAGTACCCACACTCACACATACCCCCCCCACACACACATATACATATAATTTTAAAACAAAAACCTTTAAAAGACAAAGAACCCAGAGACTGAGGTTGTCTGATGCAACCTGGGAGGGTTTGGCTAGAAACATATTGGATTCATTACGTGTTTGGTTTTTAATCAATTTTGGTTGTACATTTAGAAACCTTTTCCTGTTAGGTGTTCATGACCCCTCTGTTCATGTACGTAACCCCATATGAGATCTTGAGCCACAGTTTAAGTTGGGCTCTGAGGAGATGTGCAAGCATGAGGACGTGAGTTCAATCCCACTGTCTGCAAACTCCAGTTCAAAGGGATCTGATGCCTCTTCTGGCCTCCCTAGGCACTGCACGCATGTGTTACGCAGACAAACATGCAGACAAAACCCCCACAAGCAAAATAAAAACGGAAGTAATAAAATGTCCAGACATGTTTTTAGTGCCGTCACCATGGCGTACTTAGGCCTAGAGCTTGAGAAGTAGATTCGGGAGGATCCCTGAGGCTCTCTGGCTGGCCTACTGGCTTTACCCATTGCTGTCCTAGAGGTCAGGGAGAAGCCCTGTCTCAGGAAAATAAGAGGGAACAAGATGAAGGAAAACACCTAATGCTGAACTCAGGCCTCCACATGCACTGACCCTCACATACAAACACATACACACTCCACGAACAACAAGGAGCTATTGCTGTAAAGGCTCTGGAGGCTAGGCAGCCAATGAGTTCAAACTGATAAACATCAAATGGCAATCATTCTGTGTAGCAGTTGTCCTGAATTGTATCCTTTGGGGATTTTTCTGTATCATTACCATCCTGTCATGACACAAGATACCACTATATTTCTTTCTATTTGATAGCTAAGGCAGAGGAAATTTGCTTAAGGGTAAAATGCTGCTAATATGACACAGTAGCCTTTCTGTTTTTATGGACTTAGTGCTGCTCTAATTTGTGTAGTATACCTGTGAAGGTCAGAGGACAACTTGCAGGAGCCAGTTCTCTCCTTCCACCACGCAGCTTCAACAGATCGAGCCCAGGTTGTCAGGCTTGTGGCAGGCACCTTTGCCAGAAGAATCACGTTACCCACCCCAACCTCAGTTTTTTTAAACAAGGTCTATCACTGAACCTAGAGCTTGCTGATTGAACTAAACTGTGAAGGAGCTGTAGGAATCCCCCTGTCTCCACCCCTCCACCCCACTGCTGGATTACAGGTGCATGTGATGGCATAAGCCTCTTACATGGGTTGTGGGGATCTGAACTCAGGTCTTCATGCATTTGAGGGAAGTGCTTTACCCCCTAAGGATTACCATTCCTAACTATAGTGCTGTTTGAAAACACATACTATTACATGGGCTGACAAAATGGCTCAATGGGTAAAGGTACTTGCTGAGTTTGAGCCCCAGGCTACACACTATGAAAGCAGGGAACCACCCTGGAAATTGTCCTTTAACCTCCACACATGGGCGAAGGTACACATGTACCCCCACACACCCATATGCACAAAATTAATAGGTAAATAAATGCAATAAAAATATAAATGAAACAATGTTTCATAATGGTTCTAATATTAAGCATTTTAAAACAATATGTGCAGTATTGAAATTAAATTATATTTGCATAACTGATGATTCTTGTTGTTATTGAGGATTCAGTAGAATGATAATGGTATTTTTTTCCTAAGGCTAGTTTTTTGTTTGTTTGTTTGTTTTACAATTAAAACAACCAAGTATTTAGAGACATTATTTTTATTTTTCAGGTAAAACCTGAAACGAAATTGCAGCCTACCAAAGGAATCATTGGCTAATTGTGCATCTAAAGAAAAGTACATCTTCCAAAGGCCATGGTGAAGGAAAAGAAAAAAGCAGACAAAAAAGGAGATAAGTCAGTCCGCTCCCCCTCCTCTATCTCTGAGTACCCAGAAGCTTCTAAACATGATGGGAATGCCGGTAAGCAGGACGCATCCAGTACCATCATCCCACCGGTGGAAACGACACCTAAGCAACCAGCACCCAAAAAAGAACCCACAAATGTGTATCAGTCTGAAGATGAGACTCAGTATGAAGAGCCCATCCTGACAAAACTCATAGTAGAAAGGTGACTGACCTTCCCGGCAGGAGTGGGAGTGGGGGATGACAGGGCTAAACTCTGTAAGCCAAATACTACGTGAAAGTGTGTTCTGATTGGTAGACACTCCGCAAAGCTGTAGTGAGGTTAAACACTTTGGGTTGTCTCCCTATTTTTTATTACATTTTTTTATTTTTTTATATTAATTACAGTTTATTTACTTTGTATCCCAGCTGTGGCTCCCTTCCCCCATTCCCTCCCAATCCCGTGAAAGTGTGTTTTGATGGGAGCTTATGAATCCTACACAGCTTTTTGGGATTTGATTGTTTGGTTTTTGTTTTTGTGTTTTGTCTTTGTTTATATGTTTGGTTGGTTTTGTTTTTGTTTTTCAAGACAGGGCTTCTCTGTGTAGCCCTGGCTGTTCTGGAACTTTCTCTGTAGACCAGGCTGGCCTCGAACTCAGAGATGTGCCTGCCTCTGCCTCCTGAGTGCTGGGATTAAAGGCGTGCGCCACCACTACCCAGCTGGTGCTGTTTTATGATTCTGCAGTTCCCCACCTCCAAAAGCACTTCTGTCTGTGGGTCTGGAGCGCACTGGTTTGGTTAGATGTGCTGTCCAGCACGCTCCAGTGATCCTCTTGTCTCCCCAGCACTGGAATTCTGGAATCGAAAGTCCATCACAATACCTGCCTTTTCCTTCCTTTAGCCATCTTTTCATGTAGGTATTGGACTGCGAATTCGGCTCCCCACACTTTCATGTGCATTTTACCGACAAATGTGTGCTGCTGCACCTAACTTATAAGTGGATGCTGGGGATCTGAACTCAGATCTTCATGTGTGTAAGGCGGGCCCTCTGTCAACTGAGCCATTTTCTCAGCCACCCCCCCCAAAAAAAAACTTTTTGAAAAGATTTATTTATATTTCTTTTATGTGTATGAGTGTTTACCTGCATATATGTCTGTGATCAGATGTGTGTCTGGTGCCCATAGAAGCCAGAAGAGGGCAAGAGACCCCCTAGAACTGGAATTACAGGTGGTTGTCAGCCACTCTGTGGGGTGTAGGAATCAAACCCAGGTCCTCTGAAAGAGCAACAAGTGCCCTTAACCATTGGACTATAACTCCAGCCCCTTGAGAATATGTTTCTCACAGTAAAATACCTAAGATTTGCTCTTCTGAGCAGCTGAAATGTTTAATTCAGGGACTGGTGAGATGTTTCAGTGATTAAATCAGTAGCCAGACAAACATCAGGGCCAAAGTTCAGGTGCCCAGAAACAAAAATGAATACCAGGTGAACATGTGGCCTACCAATGCATAAGCCCAGCTTTGGAAGGCTGACACAGGGAATTACCAGAGCAAACTGGCTAGAGAGACTAGTCATGCTGGCAAGCTCTGGGTTTGATTGACAGAACCTGCCCAAATGGGTGAGGTGGAAGAGAAATCAAGGATAATCCAGATCACTTGCACAAGCACACACATACACAGAGAGAGAAAGAGGGAGAGAGAGAGGGGTAAAAATAAAATAAAATGTACAGTTCAGGGTATTAAATACATTCACAGTGTTTTTCATGTATCACTGAGTTCTGTTTCCAGAATATGTCCTGTCCCTATTCCCAAACAGAAATTCTGTACCTATTAAAGCCACGCAACCACATCAAGAAGCACATATTACCGATAGCCTATCTACTTTAATCCACAGTCATGTCCACGTCACTCATGAGTCTGAACTCTGTTTCTTTGTAGCTATGAAGGGGAGAAAGTCCGTGGACTGTATGAGGGAGAAGGCTTTGCTGTCTTTCAAGGTGGAAACACCTACCATGTAAGCGGTAATTAGTGGTAATTAAGGGGTGGGCTGAAAGTCTTAGATTTGCAAAGGCTTGAGTGAACTCCACTAAAACCATCAGAAGTCCTGCACCCTGATTTTATCCTGAACCCCAGCTACCTACTCGAGATAAAGCGTGACTCAGTATAGCTCTCGTGCGCGCGTGCGCGCGCGCGCGCGCACACACACACACACACACACACGCACACCGTAAATATAATTCTTGAAAATAATAGAACCTGTGCACATCCTCCCATCCACTTTGTGACCGTGTGTTTTCTTGTGGTACTGAGGATGGAACCTAGAGCCCTGAGTGTACGCTCCAACTTCTCCACCACCCATCTGCACCCTACTGCCTTTGCATATTCACCGCCATAGCTACGGAGCTGACGAGACTGAATCTCATGCAAATACTATGCAAAGAGCTGTTAGAGTGTCCCTCTCAGGGAGAGCCGGTCCTTAATAAAAGGGCATGTCAAGTACAAAGGCAACCCACGTGGTAAATAAGCCACGTAAGTAAATGTCAGTAACAGTCTCACTTCTTGCCCCCAAGTACCTTCTGTCTGTGTTTGATTCTGTCTACAGATTTAACGCACAAGCTGCTCTAGTTCATTTTAGTTGTCAGCTGGACAAAGCCTAGAGTCACCTGAGAAGGGAGTCTCAGTTGGAAGATTGCCCACGTCAATGAGGCCTATAGGCATGTATGTGGGGGAGGGGGATTGTGTTTGTTGATTGGCATAGGAAGGTCCAGGCCACTGTAGGTGGTTCTGGGCTGTATAAGACAACTAGATAAGTAAAAGACAGCAAACAGCATTCCTTCATGGTTTCTGCTTTGAGTTCCTGCTTGAGTCACTCACTGCCTTGACCTCTCGGTGATGGACTGTGAGCTGGAAGTGTAAGGCGAATCAGCGCTTTCTCTCCAAGTTGCTTTTGGTCAGACTGCTTTTTCACAGCAACAGAGATGAAGCTCAGGTCAACTTCAGTGAGCAGAGCCTCAGGGCTGGGTGTGGCACAGTGGTAGAGCACTTGCCTAATGTGCAGAACCCTGGATCCGCCCCTGGCATTGTAAAAACTAAAAACAAAAGAACCCAAAAGAGCAAAGTCTCAGTTTCACTGTTATTTTGCTATAAACGTACCCAGTTATCATTGTTTCTTTCATTCTTTGAGTAAGTATATCAATTTTTACATATTAATCACATAACAATAGATTGCAGTTGAATTGTTTTCACTTGTATATTTTTATGTATTACTATATGGTTTACATCATTGTAGTATCCACACCAAAATACAAGATAAATTTTTTAAAAATGTTTGGTGGATTGTCTCATATACACAACATTTGTTATTTTACCCTTGCCAAGGGGATGGGCCAGTGGCCTTGAATATACCCATATTGTCCAGCCATCACCCCTGACAGCCCAGAACTTTCTGATCTTCCCAGATGGAACCTTGGCACCTATGAAGTGATGGCCATCGCTGGCTTACCTGACAGTAAATGTTGATACTGTATGATTTGATCCTGTCAAAATTGCTAAATGCAAGTGTTCCATAACTGTTGGATTTTTAGGGTCCTTTCAATTTTGCCTCTACTTGTAGGACACAATTAAGATATTCATTCATTCAGATTATATAGTAGACTAATAGTAGCTTACTATAGTGGACTAATTTTTAAAGATTTTTAAATCTTATGTATATGTCTGTGCTTCATGTGTGGTCAAATGGCCATGGAGGCCAGAAGAGGGCGTAGGCTCCCCTTGAGCCAAAATTGTACACATGCACACATCCCTATACATGTATGTAACCCTGGTACACGGTCAAATGTGCATGCACGCATTTGTGTTTCTCTCAGGGCACATGCACACTGATAATCTCCAGTAAGAGAAAGCAAAGTATGAAACTTACATGTCATGTGTCTGATAGCTGATCTGCCTAGTGTAAGTAATCTGTTTTAAAAAGGAGGGAGGCTTGTTGTTGTTATTTGGCTTTGTTTGATTTTGCAAGGTAGAAAATAGAACAGGGCCTTGCATGTGCTAACCAGGCGTCCTGCCACTGAGCTTCATCCTTAGCCCCAAATCCTGAAAGGCCAAAGTGCAAAATCAAAAGTATTCTAGTTCTTCTGGACTACAGTTCAGAGATTTCCCAGTGGCTTACTTAGGGGATTATGACTCTGGTCATCAGAGCTAAGTCTTAAGGACAATTTCAACTTCTCTTGGATCGTCTTTGGCTCAGGGGTAGGTCACTGGTACAGGCTCAGCATGGGCACCACATTGTTGCTGCTGCTGCCGCCAGGCAGCCAGCACATTCCTGCATGCAAAGGGGTGAACAGGACTCCAGTCTCTGACTGATCCAGTCTGCAGATGCCCAGCACCCACAGCTTCCATCTAAGCACTGTTATTTCTTTCACAGGGCATGTTTTCAGAAGGACTGATGCATGGACAAGGGACTTATATTTGGGCTGACGGGTTGAAATATGAGGTAAAGCATGATCGTGATTTAGAGTTGTGAACTATTAATGATAGAATTTAATAGTCAACTTCCTGCACTGTTTTTATTTTTTTAAAGGGTGTATGCCTGTGTGCTTTGTGTGTGTGTGTGTGTGTGTGTGCGTGCATGTTGCCATATCCAATGAGTTCAGGTACTCTTAGAGGCCAGAAGAAGGCATTGGATCCTCTGGAGCTGGAGTCACATGCAGTTGGGAGCTGCTGGCGCGAATGCTGGAAACTGTGCTCAGGTCCTCTGCAAGAGCATCGCATGCTCTTAACTGTTGAACCATCTCTCTAGCCCTCTAGATATACTATTTTTATAAAAGTTAGTCAGGCTACACATGGAGGTACACACCTTCAATTCCAACATTTTACAGGCAAAAGTAGGTGGATCTCTGAGTTTGAGGCCAGCCTGGTCTACATAGTGAGTTCCAGGACAGTCAGGGATACACAGTGAGACCCTGTCACAACAAACAAAGAAATTAAAAAAAAAAAAAAAAAGTTAGCATAGCCAGATCTGGAATCATGGAATCCCAGCACTTGAGAAGCTGATGCAGGAGAATTTTTAGTTCCAGGCCACCTTGGATCTACACAGTAAGATCCTATTTCAGAAAAAGAAAAAAAAAAAAAAACTGAAAAGATAAGTGTAAGCACAGAACCAGAACTTCAGAGAACAGAGGCTGCAAAGACCGAGCTATGTGCTCAGCTCGGTAATGTGGTGACTGCGTGAGGTGCCTGGGACTCACTTCAGCTGCTTTCATTTGTCGCATTAGAGGCTTCCTGTGTGTGTGCATGTGCATGGATGGAGTTTGGTGTGGTAATCTACATGTTCTCTGCATGGGTCTCACACAGATGTATGTTTAATCCCCATGCTTTGCATAAACACAGTTTATATAATTTATTTTATTCCTTTATTTTTTAGTAATTAAGCCATACCCATCCCTGCAGAGCTAGCTATTTTTACTGACTGCATGTATTCCATTATGGATGTTTCAGAAAAGCCATCTGGGTTGCTAGGCTGAGAGGAAGTGGACATTTTTAAACTAGTTGTGAGAACTGAGAACAGATTTGCCCTCCAAGAAACTGTGCCAGTTTCAGCTCCCACGCACAGAGCCTGTGAGTGCCTGAAGCACAGTTCCAGAAATCCCCACTGCAGAGTAACTAATGCCATGGTGCTCATAAATGGTAAGGGACATTGGAGGCAACTGCATATGTATTCAAATGGCAGCTGGGCAGCAGACACGAGCTGCAGAGGTACAAGGAGAGCAAGGGAGGGTTGATCCTCCACCTAGGGAAGCCTGGGAATCCGGCTAGAACAGTGTGTTAGGGCCAGGCTTTCTGAGAGAACTCCCTTTCCATGCAGCACCCCATCTTTAGCCCGCCACCAGCATTCACGGTTTCTGGTCCCTGAGGGTGACTTTGTCAGGCAGGTCCTTCTGCTTCACTGTCTCCGGTGTTTGGGGGTCCTCCTTAGCAAGCACTGAGCCCACCACAGTCAGCCCATCGGAGGGGGTTCGTGGGTGGGATTTTGTATCTTGAAGCGTTCTCAGGCTTGTTGAGCCAGGGAGTCCCAATATGCCATCCAGCCAGTGGCAAGAGTCAGAGGTTGTGTCCTCTGCTCACTGATGATTATCTAGTGAATTTGGAATCTTGGGAGTGTGGCAGAGCATCCGCTTAGCACACAGGGAGCCCTGGGTTCACTCCCCAGTGCCACCACCACCAGTACCAACAGAGCCACTCTGGAAGGGGATCTAACATCGTTAGGCCATGGCTCCCATCACCATGAGCTGCTCACAACAAAGGTGCCCTCAGCCAGGACACAGTGAGTTCTTCAGAAGGTGCCCATGAGGTGGGCCATTGACATACACATCTGAGGAATGTTTTGATGAACCATGGGGGGGCAGTACATGGCTGATCATCCGGACCTCTCCAAGGCAGACCCTGACAGTCTAAAATGTAGATCAGGATGGGCAGCCACCTCATTACCAGGTCACCTGCTTGCTTCTTGGTGCTACGTGTAAATACAGCCTTCCCAGTATTCTATTCCGCCTGGGCTTCCATGCACTGGAAGAACGAGGTGAGAGAGGGGATGGAAATGACAGAGAAGAGGATGTGAGGAGCACATCTACCACTTCCGGACTGCCAGAGGCAGTGTGGGCAGAAGACTCTCAAACAGCCCTCCAGGTGCGGAGTCCCTCCATTGCCTTCTCCTGTCACGCTGGTGGTTGTTTTGTCTTAGGGAGACTTTGTGAAGAATATCCCCATGAACCATGGCGTGTACACGTGGCCAGATGGCAGCACGTATGAAGGAGAAGTGATCAACGGCATGAGGAACGGATTTGGTATGTTTAAGTGTGGCACACATCCCGTGTCCTACATCGGCCACTGGTGTCACGGCAAGAGACATGGAAAGGTAGGTGAGGTGTACCCATGAGAGGATCCCATCCATGTGAATGTAATCATGATATAAAACCCACGATTCACAACACTGTACAACCATCATCACTGTCGAGTCTCACAAACATTTTCGGTAACACAAAATAAAACAAATACGCACGACCCCTCATCCCTCCAGCCCCATATTCCCAGCAGTCATCCATCTTCTTACTGTGGGGATGGACTGGATTTACCCCTTAGCCATTGGGTCAGTCATATTTTTTTGTCCCTGTGACAAAAACCCTTGCCAGGCATGGTGGCACACACCATTAACCTCAGCATTTGTGAAGCAGAAGAAAGTGAAACCTCTGTGAGTTTGAGGCCAGCCTGATCTACACAGAGAGTTCCAGGCCAACCAAGGGTCATAATGAGACCTTGTCTCAAAACAAAACAAAGCGAAGCAAACCCACCACCACTACCAACATTAACAACAACTTGATAGAAACAGCTTAGTAAAGAAAAGATTGATTTTGGCTCACAGTTTCGGAGGATTCAGTCCATGCACATTGGTGCTATTTCTGGGCCTACCACGAAGCAGAATATGATGGTGGTGGAAGCATATAGAGGCTGCTGCCTCTTGGCAGACAGGAAGAGGAGAGATGGGACCAGGATGAGACAAAGCCCCCAGGAATGTATTCCTCAGTGACCTACTTTCTCCTGCTAGGTCCCAATCTTCTAAAGCTTCCAGAACCTTCCAAAATAACACCAGCAGCTGGAAACGAAGTGGTCAGTGCATGAACTTGTCAGGGACATTTTTATATCCAAACTATAACAGACATCCTATAAATGGGATCAGATAATATGTGAGCTTTTGCGCCTAGCTGTTTTATGAAGCATATTTTCAAGATTTATCTAAGGTGTGACGTGATGGCACTTCACCATTTTTAAGGCTGAGTAATACTTCACTGTAAGTATATACTATAATTTATCTACTTAGCTGTTGATGGACATGAGTTTTTTTTTTTAAATTTTCTTATTACATTTAATTATTTGTGTGTGCGCTAGTGTGCACACGCGAATATTCTATGGTGTACATGTGGAGGTCAGAAGACAATTTGTAGAAGTTGGTTCTCTCTGCCATGTGGGTCTCAGGTCACAGGATTAGGAGTCAAACACCTTTACCCTGATGAGTCACCTTTGTTTTGAGGCAGGCTCTTACTCATACTCTTACTCTTACTCTTACTCTTACTCTTACTCTTACTCTTACTCTTACTCTTACTCTTACTGCCCAGGAACTTACTATGTAGCCCAGGTTGGTCTCCAACTTGGGATGATCTTTCTGCCTCACTGCCCAAGTGTGGGGATTCTGAGGATGAGCCCCGATCCTGACTTGACACAGGACTTCTTTATCTGTCCCGTGCCTTCCAAGGACACGCTATTATTAGGGCGTGTGTTCTCTGTCTGTCACAGGTGGGCAGCCTCTGCCATCTGACCCACTGCCATGGTGGTCTGCCTCAACACTGGCCCAGAACTAACACAACCGAAGTCCCCGAAATCACAAACCAAAGTAAATGTGCCTCCATTAAGTTGTTTCTGTGAGGTATTTCTCCCCTACAAACAAGAAGTCTGACTCACAAAGGGAATGACTGGCCTGTGACATGGGTGTACATAGCTCACCGTTTCCTTTGTGTGTTTGTGCGCATTTCCATGCTGTGCCACGGTGTACCGCCTGGGCTGTGTGCCTTCATCTCTCACCTCATTGGAAGCATCTCTTGTTATTCACTGCTGTGTATTGTAAAAGTGTCGAATGGGCTTTTCTATGTTCACTCGAGCTCCCAAATAATAGCACAGAGGCCTACTATAGTTATAATAAGCTTCAGGCACTATAGCTGGGCAGATGCTCATCTGTTCTCACCCAACCATGTTGAACTGGCCCACTTGCCAGGCACACGTCCTGTTACCTGTCCCCTTAATCTTGCTCTGGCTGCTCCTGCTCCATCTGTGTCCTTATGGGGACTCCCTCCTGGCAACCTTTTCTCTCTCTCTCCCCCCCCAGCACACTAGCTGACCCTTGTGCCCCCGAGATTGTGCTGTCTCCATCTCCCATTTTCTAATAGGAGTGCTGCGATGACAATGCTTCCACTGTGTGTTGTGTCCAGCTTCTCATGTGGATTCTGGTATCTGAACTCAAGTCCTCATGCTTGCATAGGAAGCACTTTCACTCACTGAGACCTTTACCCAACCCACTTTTCTCTGTCTGAAAAACCAAAGCATCATGGGTTATGTGTCTTGCCAGTTACACCATGGGCTTCTTCAGAGTTTATGCTTCTTAGGTTTGCGTATTCTGATTTCTATGTTTCAAAGAGGATTTGCCTCGTGAGTCTTGATTTCTCTTTATACTGTTTGTTTTAGGGCTCCATCTATTACAATCAAGAGGGAACCTCTTGGTATGAGGGAGACTGGGTATACAACATCAAAAAGGGCTGGGGAATAAGATGGTAGGTGTGACCCTTCCTCCACATTGGGGTGTGGGTGGAAAAGCTTTCAGGGGCTCACTTGGTTCTTGGGCTCACTTGGACCCAGGGTAAAGACAAGGTGCAGATATAACAGAGAATGCATCTTCTGTCCAAGTATGGTACAGTTTTCAGTTGCTCCTTGCAGAGTCCCCACAGTAATGAAAACATTCTATGGAAATTTAGAAGAACACACTCAGTGTTTGATTGTATGTTCCACTTTATTCCAAGTAGACTCCGCCTTCCTTTGTCCTCTGTATTCATCATAGATTCATCGCTGTATGTTTTCTGCAGAACAGCAATATTTTTGCTTGATTTTAGATTGAGCTGATAGTAATTTGTTGTTATTATTTTAGTTTTGGCAGTGCTAGGGACTGAACCTAGCACATGTGAGGGGCCTGGCCCATGTGAGGCACGCACCCCACCTCTGGGCTGTAGCCCCATCCCTGTATTACACTTTACATACAGGGTCTTGCTATTAACCCAGGCTGACCTTGAACTCCTTTCTCTACCTCCCAAGTTCTGGCATTACAAACCTGTACCTTCACACCCAGCAGGGATATATAGGGTGGATTTATTTTTACACTTACATATGAGTGCACGAAGATGTTGGTGCCTGTTAAGCCAGAGGAAAGTGTCAGGTCCCCTCAAGCTGGAGTTATAGGTGGTTGTGAGCTGCCCAACACAGATGCTAGGAAATGAACTCTGGTCCTGTGGAAGAGCAGCAAGTGCTCTTAACCGCTGGACTAGAGAGGCAGATCAGAATATAATGGTCCTGCCAAGGAAGCAGGGGCAGGGGAGCTGAAGTCAAATCCCCAGCACCCATGTAAAAAGCTGGGTATAGTAGCATCTGCCTGTAGCCTCAGCACAGGGGAGCAGAAACAGGAGGATCCCTACCAGACTGATGTGTTTCAGGTTCAGGGAGAGACCGTGTCTCAAAAATAAAGATGAAGAACAACAAAGGAAACACATCCAGCACCCACATGCACACCTGCACATACATGCCCAATAATACATAGTATTTGGTGGCCAAATATTAAGTAATCATAGCACAATAGGACTTGTTTCAAGAAGATATAAAACTTCACTTTTGCCCATTTATTGAATAATGAAAAAGTTTAATAAAGGGAATTATTATGCCTCTTAATATAAATATTTTTGCCAGTCATGTGATACCCACTGAGTCTCAATACTGGGAACAGCATCCTTGGTCCTGGGTTGGATTTCCTTTTCCTGAGAGGCATTCAAGGGGTGAGTTTAAGGGCTTTAAAGGCAAATGTTGTCAATATAATCTAACTAATTGTTCATCATTGGTTCCTTTGGTACCAGCTACAAGTCAGGCAACATGTATGAAGGCCAGTGGGAAAACAACATGCGCCACGGGGAAGGCAGAATGAGATGGCTGACAATAAATGAGGAGTATACTGGCCACTGGGAGAAGGGGATCCAGGTAGGGCCTGTCCAGCCTGCGGGTCACAGCCTGAGGTGGGTGAGGTGTTAACTGCCTGCTTGTGACAGTCAGTGTTTGCTGACGGCTCACAGGATCTAGAGTCACCTGTGAGATGGGCCTCTAGGGCAGCCTGGGATACTTTATTTTGATTACTGTTGTTAGGCTGGAGCACCCATCCTAATTGTGAAAGGGAGCACCCCCTGGGCAAGGGATTCTGCTCTGCGGGAAGTGGAGAAAGCTGGCCGGGTTTGCATCTGCTGCCTCGGCCTCTGACTGTAGCTGCAGCGTGACCAGCTGTCTCGAGCTCCTGCCACTGCGGCTTTCCTGTACCCCAAACTGAGCAGCAGCCCTTCCTCTCTAAGTTGCTTTTGTCAGAGTATTTTATCACAGCAACAGAAGAAAAACCAGCTCAAAACTCAGTTACAATCTGCTAGTCTCAGCCACACTTTTTAACTGATGTTTTATTACTTAGTCTTCTGTAAGGGTCTCACATAGCTTTTAAAAAATTTCTTTATTTTTATTTTATGCACATTGGTGTAAGGGTATCAGATCCCTTGAAACAGAAGTTACAGACAGTTGTGAAGCTGCCATGTATGTGCCAGGAATTGAGCCCGGGTCCTTTGGAAGAGCAGGCAGTGCTCTTAACCACTGAACCACCTCTCTTCACATAGCTTTAATCTAACCTACAAGATAGGTGCTGTTTCCATCGTATACTTGAAGAACCTGAAGGGCTCAAATCGCGCCATAGATCAAAAGACATTTAGTGATTGGCTGAGCTGAGGCTGAACTCAATTCCTCTTCTCAGTTCACGGGCTTTGCCCCTGCAAATTATCAGTGTCTTTGTCATAATTTGAGTTCAAGTAAGAAGGGGTTTGTACTGACAAGGTCCTTTCTTTTCAGAATGGCTTTGGAACACATACCTGGTTTCTAAAGAGAATCCCCAACTCTCAGTATCCTTTGAGGAATGAATACATAGGAGCATTTGTAAATGGCTTTCGTCATGGACATGGGAAGTTTTACTATGCCAGTGGAGCAATGTATGAGGGAGAGTGGGTTTCCAACAAAAAGCATGGCATGGTGAGTACAGCTGCTGGAATACCGTGAAAGGTGCAGATCTGGTAAGGCGCATTATTCATTTTGAAAAGATAACTATTTTATTGAAGGTGATTATGTGCATTTACAGCTATTTACAACATATTATCTGTTTCCTGGATGTTTAGAAATTATTGAATCAGTTTTTGTTATATGTGTATACAAATAAATGAGGGTGCTGGTTGCAAGTTATAGCCTAGCTTAAGCTTTCACATATGATAGCAATGTGGGCTTTGGGGCTGGCTTCTGATACTAACTCAGTGATTTCAGCGTTTCTTTCCCGTCTACCCACATGACAGCTTTACCCTTGGATTGCCACTTTCCTGTGATTACAAGATAGCTGCTGTGATTTCAGCTTCACATTACACAGCCCACTCAGCAGAGGTGTGGTGGCGCACACCTTTAATGCCAGCATGAGGAGGCAGAGACAGGTAGATCAGTGTGGGTTCAAGGCCAGCCTGGTCTACAAAGTGAGTCCAGGACAGCCAGAGCTCTTATTATACAGAGAAACCCTGTCGTAAGATAGAGAAAAAGAGAGAGAAACTCATTTCTCAGAGCTCTGTATAAATAACTCTATTTCACAGAGCTGAACTGGGTCATCTGTCCACCTCAGGTACAGGGAAGTACCTATTGGGCTGTGCCCAATTCACAAGGTTTAATAAAGTTCATTCTGTGGCCTAGAGGTGATTAAACTTGGGGAAAGGTTGGAGAAGGAAAAAGAGAATGGGCATCATGATGGGAAAGCCAATGGAGGACGATTATTTATGGTCTAAGTACACATCATCGGAAACAAGCTCCAAACCTTGAAAACCCTACTGATGGACACCGAATAGTATTCTTCCTGAGCACTTTTCCCAAACCGTCCAACACTGTGTTCCTACTGACAGGGCAGAATAACCTTCAAGAATGGACGTGTGTATGAAGGCATGTTTTCCAATGACCACATTGCAGAGTACTTTGAAGCTGACTTCATACACAGCCTGGACAGTTGGTCAGATATCTCCCAAAGGAGCCAGCCGGTGCCGGAATCTTCTATCAGTGCTGGTAGAGAGCCTGGTAGGTGAAAATAAAATAATATCTTTGTTTGTTTGTTTTTCAAGAACAGGGTTTCTCTGGCTGTCCTGCACTCGCTTTGTAGACCAGGCTGGCCTTAAACTCACTGAGATCTACCTGCTTACAGGCATGTCACCCTTCCCAGAGTAAATTATTATCTTATCTATAGTTTTCATTTATAAAAATATACCTGCTGCATCAGAAAATAGAAATGCCCTTCAGTGTTAAGCATATTTGGCTTTGTTTGTTTTTTAGTTTGTTTAGGCAAGTTGGCCTTGAACTGGTTGGACGGCCTTGAACTCATTGAATAGCCAAGAATAATTTTGAACTCCTGATTCTTCTCCCTCCACATCCCAAGTGCTGGATGACAGGGATGTACCCAGTTCTATAGGGTACTAGGGATGGAACCCCAGGCCAGGCAAGCACCTCCCTTAGCGAGGCTAATTGTCAGCTATTGAATAGTGGGTGTTTTTTTTCCCCATTACTATGGGAACTGCCAGTGCTCTACCACTGGACTATTTCCAAGCCCTCCTTTTGCATTTTTAATTTAAAAGTGTCTTTATTTGTTGTGTTTGTCTGTGTGCATGTGGTACTCAGAGGACAACTTGGGGAAGTCCATTTGTCCTTTCACTATGTGGGTCCCTGCGATCAAACACAGCCATCAACTTTCGCAGCAAGCACTTTACTTACTGAACCATCGAGGTGGCCCTTAGCTTTTAATTTTGAAAAGGGGCATAAACTGTCCAGACTGGCCTTCAAGTCTCTCTGTAGCAGAGGCTGGTCTTGAACTTACAGTCATCCTGCCTTGGCTTCCTCAGCAGCTGGCATGTAGGCCTGTGCTGCAATGCCTGGTTGTTGACTTCTCTTCTATCACGTCTTGACAGACTACCATTCTGCCGTGACACTGAAAGGATTCCTTTTGAAGAGGTGTGTATACACATGTAAATGTCTGTTGGTAGCTTCAGAGGACTCGAGAAGGCGTTGGATCTTAGAGCTGGGGTTATAGGCAGTTCTGAGTTGCCTGTCAGGGGTGCTAGAAACTAACCCTGGGTCCTCTGGAAGAGCAGCAAGCCCCTCAACTGCTGAACCAGCTGTCCAGCCCACCTCAAAAGGGTTTCACCTTAGCTTGTCCCAATCATCCCCCACTTTTGCTTTGTTTGTCAGAGACCCTACGAAAGCTGGATGGCAGTGAAAGCCATTCTGTGTTAGGATCGAGCATCGAGCTGGACTTAAATCTGTTGCTGGACATGTACCCTGAGGAAAGACAAGAAGAAGAGAAGAAGCAGGTAAACCCCTCTATCATTCATCATAACTATTCTCTTTCTCTTTTGGTTTTTGGAGACAGGGTTTCTCTGTGTAGCCTTGGTTGTCCTAGACTCACTTTGTAGACCAGGCTGGCCTCAAACTCACAGCAATCCACCGGCCTCTGCTTCCCAGAGTGCTGGGAGTATAGGCATGTGCCACCATGCCCAGCTATCCATTTTTATTCAGTTGCTATTTTTGTCTTCTGTGTGCCTGGTGGGTGCTTTATCTCAATCTGTAAGTGAGCAGGGTTAGTGATAGAAAGGCAGCCATGTGAGCAGGCCTCAGTGGCATTGCCCGGGGCCTTGGAGCCTAGAGGAATCACTAGTAGTCAGAGGCCACCGAAGACCAAGGCTTTGATTACCTCCCACTCATGGAAGGTGGTGTTGGGGCTTCTAGGGGTCAGAAAGTCCTGGATGCCCTCAGCATCAAGACACCCACCATGGGGCTGGAGAGATGGCTCTGTTAAGAGTGTTTGTTACTCTGCGAGAGAACCTGGGTTGGGTCCTAGCACCAACACAGTAGCCCATACCTGTAACTCCAGTTCCAGGGGACCCTGTGCCTCTGCACCAGTCACACATGGCACTCACACATACATGCAGGCAAAACTCATACATAGAAAACAGAATAAATCTAGAAGAATATGAGAGGCAGAAGAAGGAAGACTGCTGTGCTGACGCTGGAGGGACGGCTCAGTGGAGGAGAGCTGCTTTTCCTGAGGTAGCAGGTACCAGGCACCCACATGGCGGCTGACAATCATCTGTAACTCCAGTTACAAGGGCCCCAATGCCTTCTCCTAGCCTCCACAGGCACTATATGCATATGGTGCGCTGACATATGTGCAGGCAGAAGCACCTATACATTTCAAAATCTGAAAAACTAGAAGGAAACCCTGTTGTGGGGTAGTCGTCAGAGAAGACTGCTCAGACGGAGGCGGAAGCCAACCAAAGGTCTTTATTAGCTGGGCAGCGACTACACTGCATATTCAGGGTCTTTCTCAGGGTGAGCTTCTAAACAAAACCATGTTCTAGGTTGACACACTTCAGGCCACAGAAACAGTTAGCCAGAAACAGAACTGCAGAAGCCAGAAAGCAAGGTCACTGCGTTTCTAGACTTCCCAAGGATGATAGGAACTTCGATGGACTGGGCCTTTGCTTTAGTTTTGGCAAGTGGTACTGTCTTCTTGCTGAGTTTTACAGCCTGAGTGCTACTTCCATCATGGTGTCAGTTGTAGTCCCTGCCAGTGTGGGTACTAGGAACTGAACTCGGGTCCTCTGCAGGAGGAGCACACACTCTCAAGCAGCACGCCTTCTTTTGTTGTAATGATACACGATTAGGCCACATGTGCTGCCTTGCTTTCAGGTGGAGTTTGCAATCCTAAGGAACATTACCGAGTTAAGAAAGATCTACTGCTTCTACAGCGCCCTTGGGTGTGACCACTCTCTGGATAACACCTTTCTGATGACAAAGCTTCACTTCTGGAGATTTCTGAAAGACTGTAGGTTTCATCACCACAATATAACTCTTGCGGATATGGACAGGGTTTTGAGTAGTGAGTATCCCAGGTTTTCTTCCTCTTCTTGTTACTGTTACTCAGAATCGGAGCTAAAGACATGTTGAGAGAAGATGGGGAGATGGCTCTGTGTGACGGAGATGGCCTCTGCCCAAACCCAAACAAATGGACATGGAGACAAAAGAGTACAGTAGATGTGAGGTATTTACTGATGACCTTGCAAGAATGGCTATCTGGGTTTAGCAGTCATTATGAAAGAGAGAATAGAAAGATTCCAAGAGCCAGAGGCAGTGGACATCTGCAGTGGAAACACATTTGCCAGATGTGAGCGGCACATATGAACTCACAGCAGCTGCGTGCACAAGACCTGCACAAGATGAAGCCAGCCTAAATCCCAGCACAGGTGGGCAAGGGACTCATGAAGTCCCACCCCTAGCTGAAGAGCTATTAGCAACTGATGGCTGCTGTGGAAGGGACAGTCAGCTTTCTTCAGGGATGTGGCCACTGATAGGCTACCCCTATTCCAGTAGATGCTCCTACACCCACGCCCATAGAGGCAGCATTAAGTTTTGTTTGGTGTTTTAAGTCAGGGTTTCTCTGTGTAGCCTTGGCTGTCCTGGGCTCACTTTGTAGACCAGACTGGCCTCGAACCCACAGAGATCCGCCTGCCTCTGCCTCCCACAGTGCTGCGATGACAGGCGTGCTCCACCGCGCCTGGTCCATGAAGTTGGGAGGGGAAGGTGGTGAATGGTAGAGGATCTGGAGGGGAGGGAATGGGGTACAGGTTTGACCCAACACATCATATCCATGTGTGAAATTATCAAACAACTCCTTTAAAAAGAACGGGTGGCGGGCATGGACGCACAGGTGGGTCCAACGAAGCAAACAATTCATTCCTTATCGCTAGTTCTCGTCTCCAGTTCCCCACTGGCTGAGTGTTCGGGGGCACCCTTCGCAGGGCATCACCTTAGTTTCATTATTCCCTCACACCGTGTACTTTCTTCTCTTCTCCTTTTATGGCCACATCCAACAAGGATTTTCTTGCTGCCTTCTCTCCCACCCCAATAACTCGTTAACATATGCATGGACCTTGTCACATAAGCAGGCTGCCTGTGGGGTTTTTTCCCTAACCCTAAGATAAACTTGTTGAGGTGGGGGTGGCCAGGAGGCCTAGACATGCCTAGACCAGGGGCCAGGTGCAGTCTACCTACCTGTAACTTTGTAAGACTAAGTCTGTCTGAGGCATTCATGTGCTGAAAATGGACCATCATATTGTGTTCCCTGCACACAGTGGGTACGAATGCTCAAAGCACTCGTGTGAAAAGCCAGTCATAGTTCCATGTGCCTGCAGCCCCAACATTGGCCGGCAGGTTGGTTCTGAGAATTTGGCAGCCAGCCAGCCTTCCAGCTCAGTGACCCTACTTCAAGGCAGTAAGGGAAAGAGCAATAGAGGAAGACGCTTGATGTCCTGGTATGGCCTCAGTGTGCCTGTGCATGCACTCGTGTGTGAACCACCCCCCCCACACACACATACATACACACTATGTGCGTGCTCATGCATTTAACTGCAGAGATGGTCTTGTACAGTAAGAGCAATGGTCAAAGGCTACCCAAGCAGAGGGCCATATTATAGTCCTATGCAAACCCAGCCCTGGCCTATGCACATAAGCCAGTTTGTGTGTTGCCCATGGCTGCTTTTGCCCTGTACCACAGAGCTCAGGAGTCGTGACAAGAGTCAGTCTGAGCTGTAAAGCCTGAGGTATTTATTGTTGGACTTTCATAGAAGAGTTTGCCTCTCCCCATCTATCAACGGGTAAGACTATTAAACTGTTATGTCAGAAGCAAGGAGGATCAGGAAAGGCTTAGAAGACTACAAAAAAGCATCAGGGAACCTTGGGATTGGCCTGGCTTTCAAATTAGAAGGTTCATTCCATTAACAACATTAAAAGTTTTATTCCATTTGAATCAGCTCTGGGAGGAAGTACTGAAAGTCTCAAATTTAATAAACTATTAGAGGAAGGGGCTATAGAGATAGTTCAGTGGTTAGGGACATCTCCTGCTGTTGCAGAGGACCAAACTTCTATTCTCAGCATCTACATCGGATGACTCACAACTTCCTGTCACTCCAGGGCCAAGGGGATCCAGCGCCCTCTTCTGACATTGTCAGGCACCTGCACTCAATACCATCCCCATACCTAATCTTTTTTTTTTAATTCTTTATTAATTACATTTTATTCACTTTGTATCCCCCCTGTGGTTTCCTTCCTCCTCCCATCCCAATCCCTTTCTTCCTCCACTCTCTGCATGCATGCCCCTCCCCACGTCCACTGATAGGGGAGGTCTTCCTTTCCTTCCTTCTGATCCTAGTCAATTAGGTCTCATCAGGAGTGGCTGCATTGCCTAACCTTTTTTTAAATTAGAAAAATATACCTGTTTACCCCAAATTTAAGAGCTAGAAAGATAATTAAAATCCACTTAGAAGTGGGAGCAATGATGGTATATGTCTGTAATCCCAGTATTCTGGAGGCTGAGGCAGGAGAGTTTTGAGTTCCACGTCAACCTCAACCATATAGCTATCGTCTCAGTCTCTCTCTCTCTCTGTCTCTCTGTCTCTCTGTCTCTGTCTCTCTCTCTCACACACAGGAACAAGATACCTTGTAAATGTCTCATGAGGTAACTAGAGCTCTTCTGTGTGGTGGCTAATCCCCACCATCTTTATTTCAGTCTATAACGGCATACCAATTGAAGAAATCCACTCTCCGTTTAGAACCATACTCTTAAGAACATTCCTGAATTACCTCCTGCAGCTGGCTTACCACATCCATCACAAAGAATACCAGTAAGTTCCACTTCTTTGCTCCTGAAAGGGGACCCTCTTCAGCAGTGGCCACAGTCCTTTTCACGTATTCCACGTGAAGGACTGGAAGCAAGGCTTTTCTGCAGTCCAGCCACAATGCGCTGGGTACTTGAGAACCCCTATCTGGGTTGTTTCGGTTCTGTAAATATCTCCTAGAGCTTTACTCCGTAGTCACAGTCAGTTGTGCCTTCTTGGGTCAGAATGCCTTTTTCTTTCTTTTTTTATTTTTTTTAATGCACTTTAAGGTCTGGAGATGTGGTTCGGTTTTAGAGTGCTTGCTTATCTTGTGCGTACAGGCCGTGGGTTCTATCTACAGCACCTCCTAGAATGGACATGGTTTAGCACATGCCTGTAATCCCAGGACTGAGCTCAGGAGGTGGAGGCAGGAGGATTAGAAGTTAAAGTTTGGGCTGGAGAGATGGCTCAAGGGTTACAAGCGCTTGCAGCATGTGAATTATACAGTGACCTTATGCCTACATATGGTTGTGAGCCACCATGTGGTTGCTGGGAATTGAACTCAGCACCTCTGGAGGAGCAGACAGTGCTCTTACCCATGGAGCCATCTCTCCAGCCCTGCTGGCACACTTTTTAGATCTTTTTGGTGTACATTTATGACACGTGTGTAACATAGGTGCATGTGCAGGCTATGCTACAGCATTATGTAGCAGTCAGAGTTACATCTGACGTCCACCTGTTTGTTGTTTGTTGTTTGCTGCTGTGTGTAGCCTGCTAGCTGGCCCGCGAGCTTGTGCGGACCCTCCTGTTACTGCCCCCCGTCTCTCTGTAGTGCACTGGACTCTCAGGCACGTGCTCCTCCACGTGTGTAGGTTCCAGGTCTTTGGCTAGCACAGCAAGTGCTTTTCCCACGGAGCCATCTCCCAGCCAGCTGCTCTCTCTACCGCACAGTATCCGCAGCGCAGACTCCAGTGTGGATTCTTACTCATGCTCACGGAGTGCGGTGTGGCCAGGCAGACTCTTCTACTCTAAACTTACTCTGCTTCCCTTTCTGTATTCTGTTTGTTAGAGGCCAGTTGTGGGGTGTAGCCTACACTTCAGAAGAGGGCACGAAGCTCCACCTCCAGGAATAATTCATTTTGGTATCATTTTCATCATAGGAACAGAAGCCCATCACTCTTTCTGTGTTTCACAAAACTGATGACTGAGAACATTCATCCATATGCCTGTCAGGTAAAAGGTAAACACAAAAACAATAGCATTATGTTTACTAGCTTAAATAGTTCTATAATTATTTTTGCATGGATCATATGTGCTCGTATGTGCATGTTTGCCTGTATGTGGACCTGTTTGTGCAGATGAGTGCACACACTCACATGTAAATCAGAGGTTGACATCAATATCCTCACTCTTTATCTTTGTGGCAGGGTCTCTCACTGATCTGGCTAGTCTAGCTAGCTTGTTCTGAGGATCCTGTCTGCTCCTAGGATTGCAGGCAGGTTGCTATGCCCAAGCTCATTTTTGGGTGCTGGGGATCTAAACTCTGGTCTTCATGTTTATACAACAGAGGTTTTGGTTTTTGGTTTTTGGTTTGTTTGTTTGTTTGTTTTCCACTAGTCATCTGCCCATCCCTGTAATCACTTCTGAACGCTGTATTTTTAGGTCATTTATTCAGTGAGCAACAGCGGACGCTCTACTCAATGAATTATATCGATAAGTGCTGGGAGATTTACACAACCTACTGCAGACAAAATGCAGCCCCACCCTATGAGCTGACAATGAAGATGAGGCATTTCCTCTGGATGCTGAAAGTAAGCTTAACAACTGAGGATAGATATTGCCTTTATGTCGATAAGCACTTTGATTTTAATTAAAATAAATTACGCTACATAAGTAAGGAGCTGAAGATCTGGGGTGACCTTTCATGACCACCAGAGGCTTACAAGTCTCCCTTTACAGGAGACAGTCTGTGACAGCAAGAGACACAGGGACAGGGATGCCTGGCTGACAGGCTCACAGAGGAGGGGGAAGGAAGGCCTGAGCCATGCAGCATCTTCTCATGCACATGTAGCCATTGAGAGGAAGAGATACATTTAAAAAGTATTTGTATTCCATTGTCTTTATTACCGATTCAGGGTGTGTGTGAGAGAGTGCTGTCAAGCTCGGTAGCAAGCACATTTACCCCTTCGGCTATTTTGTCAGCCCTGAATAGCATTGAAAATATAGCACTAGGGCTGGAGACGGCTTTGATGGTGTAGAATATCTGTGGCTTTTGCAGAGGACCTGGGTTCTGTGCTCAGCACCCACCTGGCAGCCCACCATCGTCTGAAACTCCAGTTCCAAGGGACCTGATGTCTTCTCTTGACCTCCTCCTTGGGTGTCAGTCATGAATGTGGTGCACATACATACATGCAGGCAAAACTCTCACGTACATAAAATAAAATCAATATTTAAGAAAATCTGAATCTATTTTTGGCTGGTCAGGCCTGCACTGTGCCTTGGCTGTGGAGCAGCTGCCTAGCACACACAAGCCCTGTGCTCAGTCCCCAGCACTGCAAAACAAATAAGAAATTGTTGGCTCAGCAAAGAGTAACATTAAAGTGTGTTAGTTTGGAAACCAAGGATGGCATTAAGTCCCTATAGCCCCAGCACTTGTGAGGCTAAGCCAGGAGGATTAGGGGTTCAAGGTCATCTGGGCTACATGGAAAGGTCCTGTCTCAAAAACCCAGTTGTTAGTCTGAAAAGCAATTGGCCTGTTCTTCATGCAGTGTTCTCAAACAGTTGCTAGTTTCTTTTTATGATGTTTTTAATTTGTGCTTGTGGGGATGCAAATAATGAGATGGAAATAATCAAATATTAAGGAGAGAGTATTTAAGTATTTAACAGAATTGTATAAATGTGAAAAGTGACAAAAACCTAGTGTCTAAATGTAGAGAAATGGGTTTAAAAATACATGATCTGGAGGTGGACTATTATACAGTGGTTTGTTTTCTTTTTTCCTCATGCTCACTTGTTACTGAAGAACAAGTCGTTTGTCCCTGAGAGTCAGGCGTGCTGGCTCTGACTGACTGCACCCTCCCAGGCAGGCTTACCCTCCTACCCACAAGTCCACGACAGCGGCAGTTAGAAACTGACGCCAAAGATGCGGGCGTTCTGTTTCCGCACAGCCTCAGGTGGTTACGGTCATCCCCATTATGTTTCCTTTAGTGGAGGTGGGATTCATCAGTGGCTCCTGCGGCAACAGCCGGACGCTTTCCACAAACCTTCACTCACGGCCTTAGCAGCCGGCAGTGTCTCTCCTCAGTGGCTAAACAGTGTCCACTGTTTCCATAGAAGCAGTACCAGAAACTTTCTACATCATTTCTCTTACGTTAACTTTAAGTGTGCTAAGTGAGCATATATGTGTGTGTGTGCCTCTGTGCATGGGACATGCGGGCAAGGGCAAACACAGGGGACCCTCTGGAGCTGGAGTCACCAGGGATTGTGAGCCACTTAGTAGGGTGCCGGCTGGCAGGTCCTAGGGATCGCAGGTGTGTGCGGCTATGCCAGCTCTTTACGTGGGTGGTGGGGATGGAACGCATGTCCTCACACTTGCAGCCACCCAGTGGTTCTTATCCAAAGAGGGGTCTTTCTGTGTGCCACAGTCTGGCCTCAGACCTGCAGTCCTTCTCCCTCAATCTCCTCCTCGTGAGTTTTTAAGGTACTGACTTCTAATACATTTTCTTAAGGTATTATGTTGCGGGCATTTACATTAAAACATAGGCCTATTTCATATGTAATTACAGGCATCTATGTTGGTGTCATCTTTTTTACAGGACTTTAAGATGATAAATAAGGACTTAACTGCAACCAAATTTATGACTGTGATAGCGGAGGATAGCCCTTTCATGTATGATGGAACTGACAGCAACTTTGAACTTGAGGTTTGTAAAATGTTCTACAGATGGCACAGATCCAGTTTAAGCTATGTATTTCTTCTGTGTGTGCTATATGTATTTTTTTAAAAACGGTGGGATATAAATATATACACAATTGCCTTTTCAAACATCAGAGATTAATATTAGAAAGGGGGTGGGGAGGTGGCTCAGTTGGCAAAGCGCCCACTGTGCAAGTGCGAGGACCTGAGTTCCACCCCCAGCACCCACGTGAAAAGGTCAGGTGTGGCGGTGCATGTGTCTTGGTGAGCTCCAAGCCAGTGAGAGGCACCATGTCCAAGGGCAAGGTGGGGTCAACTTCCGGCTTCCCCACACAAAGACGTGTCACTGCACGCATGTGCAGCACACATCCAGAGGAATAATAAATGAGTAAGGAGTCACCGATTAGGCGCTCAGGGAGGCAGAGGCAGGTGGATCACTTTGAGTGCAAGGCCAGCCTGGTCTGAGTCCAGGACAGCCAAGGCTACACAGAGAAACCCTGCCTCAGGAGAAAAGAAAAAAGGAAATCATCAGTCAATTCCTGATCCAATGAGGAGTGTGGGAATAAAGGCGGCCTCCTGTGCTTGTTCTCATTGCAGCTGGTTTTCCTGGAATTCTTTGAAGCTCTCTTATGTTTCTCCTTCTGCTGCATTTTTGACCAGATGACCAGATCCTATGTAAAATTCCCATCTGGAGACCCTACCACAAACCGCTACAGCAGCACTCACACGATATTAAACCAGGTGACAGACAATACAATGGAGTGTCTAAAGCAAGGGGTGACTTCAGCCTGGGGTGGTTAGCGGCTCATCAAAACTCCTCAGGCCTTTACTATACTTCCAGGAGATAATTTAGGACTTGAGAAAATGTGTGCTGTCTTTCACTGTTGGAAGGAGTGTGTGGTTTTGTTGGTTTTTAAGTTAGGGGAACTGTATTTCCTGGTCATGGCCATAGCAGTGGGAGCAACACGGCGAAGGTCAGTACACAAAGCAGCTAGACAGATAAGATCCGAGGCAGGCTACCGTGAGATGCCCTGCCTAGTGGGCAGAGTGGAAAGCCCGCCAGAGAGCAGATGCCAACAGACAGGTTCTGGGTCCGCCTGCAGGGCTGGCCGGTCACCGAGCATGAGGCTTACTCACAGGGTTAACACCTTCAGTCACCGTGAGACCCTCAGACAGCCAGGACCATGCTCGATCAGGAAATGAGACTTTGGGTCAAAATGAGACATAGCAGATGTTTAGCGGGGGTTTCACGTTGGTGGATTTGGAGGGTTTCTGATGTTTGAGACAGTCACATGGAGCCACAAGAGACATTCTAGGAGTTCCTGAGCCCAATGACTAGGAAGGTCTTTTTATTATTATTAGTTAATTAATTAAATTAGAAACATGGTCTCGATAGGTAGCCCTGGTTAGCTGGATCTCATAGAGATCTGCCTGCTCTGCCTCCCAGTGGTGGAATTAAAGGTTTTGCTACCACACCTGGCTTGGAACTCTCCTCAGGGCTTCTCACGTGAGTTTTCTCACTGTTGATCCAAGCGACAGCTCTCACCACAAATCTCTTGGGTGCCTTATGGGAAACAGGCTTTGTGTTCTTTTCAGCACCTTGCAGCCCACCACTTCAGCTAGCTATGCCTCCTCCAGCTGAGGAGAAGAATGCCTCTCAACACACCAGGGAGCTGGTTATGGGGTACCACCTGGGGCTCTTCTCCAGGCAAGAGAGCGTCTGCCTGGCCTCTGTCTAGTTTCCAACACTATAACAAAGTAACGAAGGCAAATTACCCTCATTTAAAAACAGAAATGTAGCTCATGGTCCTGGAAGCTTAAGCGCTAATTATGTCCTCCTCGCTGGCAGACTGGCACCCTTAACCATGTCCCAAAGGCCATGTCTCAGCACCATAGTCAAATTAACAACTTAAAAATGAATCTTCCAGGATACTCGAACACAGCAGATGTCATTCTCATGAGCTCTGTCACATGGGGGGGTGTGAATCTGCCAGACACCATCTGTCCACTTCACGCCCAGTTTCAGTGCATCATTCCCCGTAGTGTCTTAGTTGTTTTTATAGCTCAGGGGTTTGTTCCCTCCCCACTTTCTGGAAACTGGAAGTTAACGTGTCCCAACTTCATTGCTCTTCCCTTCTGTGATGAAACTGGCCCTCAGAGATTAGGTAGAGTCCAGCAACGTAATACACTACAGTAATTGGGGGAGGGCAAGGTGGAGTGATTTTTCTCCGGAGGTCTACAGATGTCTCCTACCCTTATATTATCAGTTGAATGGGCATGCAAGTATAATAAAGTACAGGAGGCCAGGGAAAGACTCGCCAGAGAGAAGTGGAGTAGGATTCACAAGGACTTCAATAGGCATATTCCCGATGCTGGCATGGAGAAGCCACATCACAAGGGAGGAAGGCTATTAGACCTGAAATGCCCACAAAGACCCATGTGTTAGAAAGCCTCGGCCACCAATCTGAAGACAAAAACAAAAACAAACCCGCATCTACGTGAAATTCATCACACAGCAATAATGTCTTTCCAGAACACAGTCGAGGGGCTGGAGGGATGGCTCCGCAGCTGAGAGCACTTGAGCACAGTTAGAAGACCTGAGGCGAATGGCTCTCCTTGAGTTTGAGGCCTTGATCCAGGCCAGCCAAGGCTACATAGTGAGAGTTTGTCTCAGAAAGAAAAACTGTTAGTAAATTGTAGGTACGAAGGGATGCTGGTATTGAGAGTTACCACATTATTTGGAATCAAATATTGTTTTAAATAACAACAAGAAAAAAATCACAGTTCATACGAAGAAAAGTATGCCACATCCAAAGGAAAAAGGCAAGCCCTTGGAGACTGCTGGGAGAGATGAGGTAGCAGAGTTATAAGACAAGTAATTTAAGGCAGGCGTCTTAAAAGTACCTAAAAATGCTAAAGGAGAGACAGAGAAAGAAGGTTGGAGCGCAACAACATGGTTCCGTGGGTAAAGGTGCTTACCCCTAAATCTGATAACTTGATTTCGAACCCACATGCTGGAAGGAGAGAACCAGCTCCCAGAAATTGTCCTCTGACCTCTGTGTCCCTGCCCAACAAAATAAACAGACAAAATAAAAAGAGAAGGATGACATATCAATAAAGATGTAGAAAGCCTTTTATAAAATAAATTCTAGAGATAAAAAGTATAAGAACTTACATGGGAAAACTCACAAATAGAATTCAGAGGCAGATCTAGGCAAGCTTAAAACATCTTGAAAGCAGGCAACTGAAATTACTGAGTCTGAAGAAGAAAAAGAAGAAAGAGTAAAAAGTGAACAGACATTATCAAATAGACAAATGTGCACACTCTTCAGACTGAAGTCACAGCGGCAACAGGACCGCACAGTAGCTGACGTTTATATGCTTTGATCAGGACGCAGGCTGTTCAGCCCAGAGCCAAAGCAGATAAAACCTTCAGCTCCCTGCCCTTGTTACCTACTTCTGCCTGCCAAGCCCTAATTCCTAAGGTTGTGCAGCCTTCAAAACGGTGCCACAAACAGGGGCTGAGCATCGAAAACATGAGCCCGTGAGGACACGTCAGCTTCAAACCACTGTCACTAGTCTGACTGCTTTAAATAATATCAATCTATAACCTATCTACAGTAAATGCATATTATTTATATATTATGTAATATATAAAGATACTATTATCTATGTATAGTAGCACACGCCTATAATCCCACCACTCAGGAGGCAGAGGCAGGCAATTGCTGTGACTTCAAGGCCAGCCTGGTCTACAAAGCAAGTTCCAGGACAACCAGGGCTACACAGAGAAAACCTGTGTTGAAAAAACAAAACAAAAAAAACAGAAGCCAAACAAAAAAGCCCTCAGTCCCTGAAGAAATAACCCAGAGGTTAAGAGTGTTTGCTGCTTTTGCAGAGGGCCTGGATTCTCAGCACCCGTGACAGGCAGCTCACAGCCCTGTAACTCCAGTTCCAGGTCCAACTCCTCTGGTCTTCATAGGCATTGCACACACATGCACAGACACACGTACACACATAGACACATACACACATGCTTGAAAATAAATGCTCCACCCAAAAGGAGGCAAGAAACAGAAATGAAAATAACAGAACCAATAACAGGATGTAGTTAATCACCTCAAATGCAAATGAGCTGCATCTGAGACAGGCTTACATCAAAGTTGTCAGATGGCTACAGTGAGCCATCTATAAATAAAAAGACAGGAATAGAGGAAAGGGAAGGCAAGGAGTATTGAGCTAAATCTGTCAGTGTGCCAGTCAGACCTTCCCCAGCCCTTCCACCAATTCCGTGATGCACGTTCTCCAACCAAGCCCTATGTCCTCAATTTTCCCCCACCTCCCACTAATGCCATCAACTTACAAACCCATGAGCATAGGGAGCAGCCGATTGAATATATCTGAGCTTTCATAATCCCCTCTCAATGATTGGCTGCACTTTCAGGGGACCAACCTTCCAACACATGATCCTTTGGGGGACACCTTACATCCAAACCATCACACCAGGTGAAAGGTATCACCAGGGACAGAGTCTGATGGTGAGAACAGTGACAATGTCAAACAGTGATCAGATCAAATGGTCAACTATGTAAAAGGAGCAAGTCCTATTGGCTAGTCATGTTATGATGGAACTTTAAAGTGCATGCAGAAACTGATAGGAAGAAAACCACAATGGGTCAGTCTGAGCTGGGACATTCCAGGCAGCACAGTGCTTGCTCAGCACACCTGAAGCCCAGGGCTCCCCCCCTAGACTTCATATGTCAGGCATGGTGGTTATAATCCAGCATGATTGTAATCCCAGCATGCAGTGGAGGCAGGAGGGTGAACAGTTCAGGGCCCTTTTCTGGTATACACTGAGTCCAAGATGAGACTGTGTTCCACGAGAGTCTGCATCGAAAGGAAAGGAGCTCATAATGCATGTGATCACGTTTACATAAAAAGTGCATCTCTATCAAGTGCAAAGTGCGGTGGTAGAAAGCAGACCCTTCGTCCCCTGGGAATGGGAAGGCATCTGAGGCAGGGTTCCCGGGTGTAGACACATGCTCTTAGTGAGATTATCCTCCCCAGTGACACTTCACTAAAGGGTCTCGTGTGTATGCGTACACTCGTGTACACACATCTGTGGACACCGTGAACTCACCTGCTTCCCCCGCCCCCTCAGAGCATCCACAGGAGCCTAAGTGCAGTCACAAGCCTTGACTCTGAGGTCCACTTCGGCAGCACCAAGTCATCATCAGGAGTTTTGCCTGATGGTAAAATCAGGCAGTCGGAGGTCAGTATTTTACAGTTCACCATGTCCTCACCATGCGGCCACAGTGTCGGCCACCACACGGTGGCCATTATGGGAGGAACACTCTTCTGTGTTTTGGGGCCAGCCCCAGACAGTAATTCCCTCTCCCGCTGACCTCATAGGCTGGTACTGAGTGGAAAGCGGAGCAAGCAAATAGCAGCAGCCCTCGTTTCCGGGGCTCTGTCTGGTGCCCAACACTTTCGAGGGGTCAACTCATTTAAAAGCCCTTCCCAGATGAACTGCAGGCCTCGTTGTTACTTCTAGGAGCCAAAAGGTGGTCACGTACCCAGCAAGCAGTGGGGCTGAGGGCTTGTGCTCAGGTAGTTTGATTCTAGAATCTGTACCTGTCATTGTGAGCTGGATCCCTTCAGACTTCAAGGGTATGTGAAGGGTGTGGCTAATTCAGAGAAGGGGCGGGAAGCCAGCCGAGTAGAGTGTCTCTCGGCAGAGTGTCTGGTGTCTTCGTTGACATCATGGTCAGAGATGTCAGTGACTAAGACTGAGGGTAGGAGGAGGAATCGGGGCCGAGGGTCTCAGGAGTGAAAGAGGAGGAGGCAAAGGTGAGTCTGGGAGTTTTGGCTTGAGTGTCTGGGAGAATAAGGAGTTGCTATTCTGGTGAAGATCAGAACCTTCAGGGCCTCACCCCAGCCTGGACTACAGGCTGTATTGAGTTGGAGGCCAGCCTGGGCTACAAGGATAGAGCAAACGAATGAAAGCAAAACACTCCCGAGACACTACAGGGCACTCTAGTGCGAACCTGTAAGCCCAGCACTCTGCAAGCCAAAGCAGGAGAACCACACGTCTGGGGCGAGTCTGAGACTCTTCTCCAAACACAACACGAGCAAAAGAGGAAGAGCCTCATTAACAAGCTCCGTGTATTCAGAAGGTAGGAGGCTGGCTTTAATCCTACAAGGCTGCAGAATAACATTGTCCTTCTGCTTTTTAAAAAAGCACAAGCTCAAGTCCCTGAGTGAGGAAAAACTCTCCAAAGTGACCCTCAAGTCTCAAGGAAGAGGCCTGCTGTTTATGTCTCCACAAGGTGAGTGTTCACGGTCACTCCCACATCACACCCGCTGTGGTCCGTGGAACTTCACAGCATCTTCTGGCTGTTGGGCAGCAGGGAGCAACACTCAGGATTAAACCTTGAGCTTCACATGAACTGGACAAGTACTCTAACCAAGCTACAGCACTAGGTCTACAGTTTGGGGTCAGCTGTCTCCTGGCCTCCTCAGGCTGGACACCCTTCCTCAGCCTGGGGCTGCGCGCAACGCAGTCAGCTTTTCTCTCGAGCCGTAGTCTCATCCCATTCCCGCCATGAGACAGTCCAATTATGCATCCCAGGCTGGCCTGGAACTCACTACCTAGACCAGGCTGGCCTCAAACTCACAGAGAGCCACCTGTCTCTGCCTCCCGAGTGCTGGGATTGAGGATGTATACAGCTATGCCTCCCTGCCCCTCTTTGTTTGTTTGTTATTTCTTGAGTTTCCTGTATTCCAGTTTGTTTATATGCTCCCTGCCCCCTTTCTTTCTTGGTTTCGTGTATCCCAGGCTGGCCTCTGACTTGACAGATTGCTAAGGATGACTTCGAACTTCCTGCCTCCCTCTGACAAGTGCTAGGATAGTAGGCATATGCCACTATACCTGTTTTATGTGGCACTGGGCTTTGTGCACACTAGGTAAGCATTTTCCTGACTGAGCTACATCCCAGCTCCCTCTCTTTCATTTCGGTCTTCAAGTTATAACAACAAATACTTTTCAATACCTCAGAGTCCTATGGATACCACCTTTCCTGTGTTCCCAGGAAAGTGTTTCTAGGGTTCTCTCCTCCTCACCTCTTACCTTCCAGCCTGCTCCTCCTGTAGGCTCAGGCAGGGCTACTGTATGAGTACTGGGGATTTTCTTCCACTGTGTCACTGACCCATGCTCCAGCACTGTGCACACATGCACCCCACTACATGCCGTAGTGTGCTGTTACCCAGTAAACTTTCCCCTCTAAACACACCAGCTGTCCCTGCATTTTCTTATGAAAGCCTGCAGTGTCTCCTCCCCTGCAGTGTCTCCTCCCCTGCAGTGTTCCCTCTGTCTGCAGTGTCTCCTCCCCTGAAGTGTTCCCTCTTCTGCAGTGTCTCCTCCCCTGCAGTGTTCCCTCTGTCTGCAGTGTCTCCTCCCCTGAAGTGTTCCCTCTGTCTGCAGTGTCTCTTCCCCTGCAGTGTTCCCTCTTCTGAAGTGTCTCCTCCCCTGCAGTGCCTCCTCCCTTGCAGTACCTCCTCCCCTGATGTCACTTAGATCACCATGGCCCATCCTGCGCCAGCTCCATCAATCCTGTCATCTTAGTGTTCTGGACAGAGCAGCCTCCAGAAAAGTGCCCTCTAGGCACCACACCCACTGTTTCCTTTGCCTTAGTGTTGAATTGAAAAGGTCAGCAAATCTTTCTCCCGTGGTGGGTGTCATCCTTTCTGAGGACATACAGACAGACATACAGTCCCCATAACAGAAAGTGCTGTAAAGGGAAACCCAGTTAATGACTTAAAAAAAAATACTAATCTTGTATTTATTTTATGTCTGTAGGCACTTATGTGTGTAGGCATGATTGTGCCACTGTGTGTGTGGAGGGCAGAGGACTTGTCTCTCTCCTTTCATGTGGGTCCCAGAGATTGAACTGAGGTTGTCTCTTGATGGCAAGCACCTTTACCCTTGTCAGATCTACTTTTTCTTTTTCTTTCTTTCTTTCTCTTTCTTTCTTTCTTTCTTTCTTTCTTTCTTTCTTTCTTTCTTTCTTTCTTCCTTCCTTCCTTCCTTCCTTCCTTTCTTTCCTTTTTTGAAATAGTGTCTCTGCTTGTCTTGTTGACATTATTTGTTGGCAATTGGTCTTGCCTTGATTTGCCTGTACCTCTGGCCTCTTTACAGTGATTGAATGACCACTGCATGTCAGCTGCTCTGCGTATCTGTGGCTACTGGTATCTGCTGTGGAAGCCAATCTCTTGGCCCACCAAAATCCCACTTCATCTGATGACCTCTTCTGTATGGCAGTAGCTTACTGTCTTATAGATTGGCTCCGCAGTTGAGTGGGAATATAAGAATATCAGTCTTCATTTTCAGACTTGCTCTGACTTACTAGTTGGAGCCCTGGTTGTATAAAATTCCATTCTCTGCATTTTATTTTGTGGTTCTGGGAATGGAATCGGGCTGTCACATGTGCTAGCAAGTGCTTACCACTGAACTGAGTATGAGCCCAGCACCAAGTCTTTAAATTCTCAAAATCACATCTTTAACATTTTTTAAAACCATATATTTCTCTGCCAGAGGACCAGAGTTGGGTCCCATACACAGCTGCCTGTCACTCCAGCCCAGCGACTTTGCCCCCTTTCTGTACTCTGCAATCACCTGCACTCACAAGTGCACACACACCTCTCCTTATATACACATAGTTTAAAAAACCAACAGCTTAGCATGGTGGGGAACAGCACTCGGGAGGCAGCTAGATCCCTGTGAGTTCCAGGCCAGCCTGGGCTACAGAGTGAGTTCCAGACCAGCCAGAGCTAAACAGTGAGACCCTGTCTCAAACAAAACAAACAAAATAACACTGCTGTTCAAGAAAAAGAAAGACTTGTGGGAGGTGGCTGAAGAGCAGGGTTGACAATTAGCCTTGGGCCACTGTGTGCTTGCTCCTCTCCTAGCTGCCTTTTACAATTTCCTCAGTCCTCACAGGCTGCAGTGTCCCTGCCTCACCACAAGTGACAGAAGACATCACACACACTGTACTGACGTTTATTCTAATTACACTCCATTGCAGACAAATATGAAAAACCCAGAGATGAGCAGAAAGAGAAAATCAACGTGTGGGTGAACAACCTCTATGTCTTCTTTGTGACCGTGCTCTTCAGAGCCTACAAACGTGAGGAGATGCTCAAGGAAAAAGTGAAGGAGAACCGGCTCCAGGAAGTAGTGTTGGCTCAGCAGAGGAAGATAGAGAATGACGAGCTAGAAGCCAGGTAGGGCAGGGTCTCCACCCGCTCCGTGGTGCACGCACAGCTTTCTTCCCTGTCTTCCGAAGCACGATGACAGGTTTATAGTGAAGCACACGAGGATGTCCTGGGACCACAGGCTCATGGTGAACTACACAATATCCTAATCTCTGATGGCAGAAAAAGAAAGCCCTAGGGGACAGAGATGTAACTTTGTGGTAGATGCTTGCCTAAGATATGTGAAGCTTGGGTTTGGTCCCTAGCACTAGAAAAAGATTTAACACACACATATACACAGACACACATACAAACACGCGCTTCCGAAGCTTTTGTGTGTTCTGCAGCTGGGTCTGATGGACAAGCCTGCAAGCTCACACTCAGGAGGGATGGAAGATGTGATGACCTTACCAGGCTGCTTTCTAGCTTCTCAGCTGCAAAGGAAAGCGCTCCCAGATCACATTATCCACATGAAGGTGTCACCTGGAGCACATGAAGTACAACAGATCATCTTATTTACAAGCACTGCTGAAACAGCGTAAAAATTCAGGGCTGGAGAAAGAGCACAGGGGATAAGAGCATGGACTGCTCTTGCAGATGACCCTCGTTCAGTTCCCAGCACCCATGTCACCTGTAGTGGGTGCTCCAGGGGGATTCAGCGTCTTGTGGATTCCAAGGGCGCCTGCACGTAGGTGCGCATGACGTCCCGACCCATGTACACAAACTTAATTTTTGTTGTAGAAAATTAAAAGGCTATTAATGCTTATTATTAATAGCCTTAATTATTTATATTTAATTCCATAGCAATAAAAGACACAAACGCCTGATAGATTTTTAGTAAGCCTTATTTCACCTGGGACTGGGCAGATATTACCCCCTAAACTAACTTGTCATGTCCCAGTGCCACATTCCATGCCATTTGCTCTAACCATTCCTGTCTGGGCTACTTCTCATCCAAAATAATACAAATACTCGCACATGCTTTCTACCCGGGCTTTTTCTCTCTAGCCGCTCTGATCCTCGGAACAGGTTCCTCCCTGCCATGTGCATCTCTCCATGCTAACCCTGGCAGTCTCCCCTCTTTTCTCTCTCTGGCTCTCTCTCTATCTTTCTGTCCTCCAAGCCCTTGGCTTGGAGGGCTTTGCCTACCTCACATCTCAGGAAGCAAAATAATTAGCAATTAATACAAAGTACCAGACCATGCAGTAGCAATTTTTGCTTTTTTTTTTTTTTTTTGAGACAGGTTATCACTGTGTATCACTGGTTGTCCTGGAACTCTCTCTGTAGACCAGGCTGGCCTAGAACTCACAGGGATCCACATGTCTCTGCCTCCCAAGTGCTAGGATTAAAGGTATATGCCACCACACCCAGCTACCGTATAATTTTTAAAAAAATAAAAATTGTAAAGTGGTTTTACACTTTCACAGCTAAGCTCTCGCTGTGCTTTTTAGGCTGAACGTCCTACGTGAAGAAGAGGCAAAGAGACAAGACTTCGACGTAGAAATCACTGTGCTCAAGGAGGCGCTGGAGCCTCCAGTCTCACTGCCACTCACACCTACCTCTGCTAAAGATGAAATAGCATCCACCCAGAGCAGCAAGGCCAGCCCTGGCAGGAAGAAGAAGAAGTGAAGGTAATGGGGGTCATGGCTGAGCTTCGAGGACGAGCAGACGTGAAAGCTGTGGCTAATGTCCCATACAATAAACTGTTTCAATTTGGCTTCTGATTGGAGTTTCTGAGATGTTCTACCTTGGCCCACATAATAAGTTTCTTGTATGGCTGTAATTGCAAAAACCAAACTGAATGAGTATGCAGACACGCACATATTAGTGAGTGTGCATCAGATATATTCTTGTAAATCGAAGTTAGCTGGGCATGGTGGCACATCCCAGCACTCAGGAGTCTCAGGCAGGGAAGTGCTGCAAATTCAAGGCAAAATATGGGTTACAGAGACAGCTCAGTGCTTGAGAGCACTTGCTGCTTTTATAGAGAACCTCAGTACAGTAGGCTGTACTCTAGGAGATCTGGCACTGTCGTCTGTGGATACTCACAAGATGTACACACACACAAAGTAATTACTAAATAAAAAGCAAGGTGGAAGGCTGGAGAGATGGCTCAGAGGGTAAGAACACTGACTGCTCGTCAAAGGTCCTGAGTTCAATTCCCAGCAACCACATGATGGCTCACAACCATCTATAGTGAGATCTAGTGCCCTCTTCTGGTGTGCAGGCATACATGCAGATAGAACATTGTACATATAATAAATAAATCTTTATGAAAAAAAAAACAAGGCAGGATACAATCAAGAACCATCTCTGGCTTTCATGTGAGCATGCACAGGTTTAAGCACACCCATACACATGTAGAAACATATATACACACCTCACTCATGTGCACAGACCCACACAAAGATGGAGAGGAATACAGGAAGACAGTGTTGACCTCTGGGCTTCACACACATCAACACATGTGCTTGCACACCTGCACACACAACTGTATAAACATAAATACATGCATGATTATAACACACCCAACACATACCCAACACACACACATACATTAGCCCTGCAAAACTGACAAGAGTCCCAAGGAGGATTGCCATCTTGACCAGAGAAACAAAAAACCCTTAAATCAGCAAAATAATGAAACATTTCAACTAAAAGTCTGAATCCACAGACTCTGGAGCCAGAATGCGCCAGGGAAGAAGTGACGACTGAGACAAACACATGTAATTCTAAACAACACCCCACAGGCAATGGCAATCTAACTGAGACGCAACCACAGCTCTTCAAGAAACACACACACACACACACATGCAGTCTTAGCAGGGCACGTTGGCGCACTCCTGTAATCCCAGCACTTGGGGACGCAGAGGCAGGTGGATCTCTGTGAGTTCAAGGCCAACCTGGTCTACAAAGCAAATCTACAACAGCCAAGGCTACACAGAGAAACCCTGTCTCAAAGACAAAACAAAACAAAACTGCAGTCTTGGGTTATGCGTAGGCAGGAAAAGAATTATGATGGAAATTGTGAGTTATTTAGAGCCAAGGAACAAGGGAAACAATACAAAATGATGAAGCCGTTTCCTCACCTTTCCTCATGCAATAGGTCTGTGGAGGTTACGACAAGCAGATTATAGAGAACTGCTTTGAGGGCTGGGGAAATAGTGTGTTTTTCAGACCACTCAACTAATTCTTTCCCAGACCCTGGGCTGTCACTATCACTAAAATAGGGTTGAGTGAAATTCAACCATATTTCACCTCGGCTGTGAAAGGATACAGGGTGTTGTGGCTCTTGGGAGGGCCTCACGGCAGAGGAGCAATGTCTGGTTAAACTACCCCAGGGTGATGTCATTAGCTTTAGGTGTGATCTACTTAACACAAGCACTCAGAGTGAATCAAATCTAGCGATTCTATCAGTGCCTCACTGTTCTCCCCTTAGTGAACAGGTAGACCCCGAGACTAAGCATCCCAAAGCGGTCACAATACTGTTAGTGTTTTGTTTTGTTTTGTTTTTAAGATTTTTATTTTAAAATGTGTGTGTGCATGTGAGTACATGTACCCAAGAAGACCAAAAGAGGGTGTGAGGTCCCCTAGAGCAGTGGTTCTCCTCCTGTGGGTTGTGGCCCCATCAGGGGTAGACTGACCCTTTCACGGGGGCCACATATCAGATTGTCCTGCATGTCACATATTGGCATTATGATTCATAACAGTAGCAAAATTACAGTTATGAAGTAGAAAGAAAAAGAATTTTATGGTTCGGGGTCACCACAACATGAAGAACTGGATTAAAGGGTCACAGCATTAGGAAGGTTGAGGACCACTGGCTTAGAGCTTATAGGAGTACGAGGTGCTGAGAACTGAACCTTAGTCCTCTGCAAACACTGCTGAGCCTCGCTCCAGGCCCTGACGATGAGTCTTGAGCCCTAGTGCAGTCAAATAACCAGCCACAGAAGACTCAACAGGAAATCAGAATTTTAAAAAAACTTTAACAATTTATTAGTCGTATTTTCCAGTAAAATACCCACATAATGTCAGAAGAATGGAATGGTGTTCAGCTGATTACCTTCAATCACTTCCGCATAAATATTTGCCATCTAAAAACCTCAGGGAATCGTCAGTCACGTAGAAATTTGATTTTTCAAAGCAGGTATTGCTACTGTAGTCTCTATCCAGCCACTGTCTTGACCAGTAAGTTGTAATGGTAAACAAGGTTTGTTGAGGTTTTAGAGACATTTTGGTGAGCCAGTCAGTCCAAGAAGAAGATGTTATTGAACTGCGTGGCGCAGAGTTTTTTCACCTCTTCTGCAAAAAGGACAGAGAACAGTATCAGGGCACACAGCTTCTTGTCTTAAAGGCTGAATGGTACGACCAGAACCTCCAGTTCTTTGGAAACGAAGTTAGGAAATAAGTAAACATCTGCATTAATTTTGACTTTTAATCCCAGAAGTGTAAGCAACAATAACAAACAAATTACCCACCAGAGACGGCAGTTGAAGAAATGTTTAGTAACAAACTCCCAGCACGTTAGAATACCTTTTGTTTGGGTCTGAAAGAAGCGGCTTGAGGCGCGCCTGAGAGACTCATGGGTCAGAGCATAGAAATGTGGCGCTCTCAGGAAGCTGGTGGGATGCACAACTCTACCATCATCTTGAGAGGTAAAGCAGGTGCTTTACAAAGATTCTACTAAATTCCTACTTTATTTTCATTTCTGTGGTGTCAAGAATCGAGCCCAGGGCCATGAGTATGCGAGGCAAATGCTGTCACATTAAGCGACACAACCCTCCCCTAAATTCAGAATCTTATTTCAGGCATGCACTAACTGATGCTTTTCATGCACACAAACACTGCAATGCAAATGAGGGTGTAAAATGTCTTAACACTGGGCACAGTGAATCACCTTAGGAAAATGGCAGGAGAATGCCTGCTGGTTCAAGGTCGGCTGGTCTACATAGCAACTTCCAGGCCAGCCAGACGGAAGACGGTCTCAAAAAACAAAACAAAACCCCCCACATAAGCCGCTCTATTCCCTTTACAATATGGACACATCCCTCACCTTTACGCCCCTGCTGTCAGCACCACTCTACAGTGAGCAGCGGAGAGGCCCACCCAGGGAGACAACACCACCCTTTCTCTAGGACAACATCACTAAGACCCACAAGGCAGCCGAAGGAGCACACTGCCCAGGAAGCCAGACCAAGCCCACTTTGATGGGAAGGCAGGTAAGGAAGGTCTGCACTCTTCTGCTCGTGTGCAGATGGTGACAGTCAGAAATGCCACGTGAAAGGGGCAGCCTGAACAGACAGGCTTGTACTCATCACAGATTTTTGTACTGTGTACAGCTATGGATTGTTTGTTGATTTAGAAAACAATTTTCTTTTAGGTGCTGTTAAGTTTCCCATGCCACAGGAGAAATAAAAGCATTAAATGGGTAACTGGAGACCCGGCTCAGCAGTCAGTAGCACTTGCTATTCTTACGAGGACCTGACTGGGTTGTCAGCACACATAGGGAACCAACTGTCTATAAGTGCAGTTCCTTCTTCCAGGCTAGACACACAGCAGGGCACAGACACATATGCAGGTAAAACACCCATACACATAAAATAAAATAAAAAAACTAAAACCCAAAATACATAAAATGGAAGCGTCTGCTTAGAATCTTAGCAGTCATGCTCTGGGTTTTGTAGTTTCCCTCCTCCTTTAAGAAGTACTAGAGACTGAATTCAGGTCTTCACACGTACTAGGTAGGTGCTCTGAGCAATGGGCTACGTCCCTAATGTGATCCCTGACCCCCTTCCTATTTTTCCCCACTTCTTTGAGATAGAGACTCCATAAATTGCCAGGCAGATTTTGAATGTCGGCTCCTCCTGCATGAGCCTCTTGAAAAGCTGCGATCAAAGACCAGGAGTTTTTGTTTGCTTTTGCTTGCAGGGGCAGTTGTGAGCTGCCTCATGTGCATGCTAGAAACCAAACTTGAGTGCTCTGCGAGAGTAGCAGATGCTTATGCTGGTCACGGTGGCGCACGCCTGAAATCCCAGCATGAAATCCCAGCACTCGGGAGGCAGAGGCAGGCAGATCACTGTGAGTTTGAGGCCAGCCTGGTCAACAGAGTGAGTTCCAGGACAGCCACCGCTGCACAGAGAAACCCTGTCTCAAAAAAGAGTAGCAGAGGTTCTAAACCTCTGGAGACAGCTCTCCAGTCCCTATTTATTTATTTTTAATATTCATTTTTATTTTATGTGAATGTGTTTTGCCAGCATACATGTGTACCATATGTGTGTCTGGTGCCTTCAGAGGTCAGAGGAAGGTGTCAAATCCTGTGGAAATGAAGTTACTGATGGTTGGAAGCCATTGTGTGGAACCAACCTGGGTCTTAACTCCCGAATCACTGCTCCAGCTCCTCAATTTTTTTCCTTTTTAAAAGAACTTCATATTTACTTGTATATACACATGTGTGAGAGAGGTATACATGCATGTGCCATGGCACATGGTATAAGGACAACTCATGTGTCTCAGGGCTCAAACTCATGTCATCAGGCTTGGCAGCATGTTACTGTTCCCACTATGCCATTTCACAGGCCCTGTTTACTTTTTCCAAGACAAGGTCTCATGTATCCCTGGCTGACTTCAAACTCACTATGTTGCTGAGGATGACCTTGGATGCCTGATCCTCCTACCTCAGCTGGAATTACAGGTGTGCACCATCATTTGCAGGTTCTAGAGTGTTCCTTAACTCAGGGGAAAGAAACATCAGTGGCATTACAATTCTACCGAAACACCAAGCCCCCCTTACCGTTGACTTCAATCAGGTTTGCGTTCTTCTGATTGAGAATCACGTACAGCTCCCGCTGGTCAGACTTCTTCCCAACAACCCAGTAATCACTCATGGCTTTCACGATGATCTCTTCATCTTCATCTGCTCTGTAAGGAAGTTTCAGAATGGGAAGTTTTATGGACATGCCTAGACTGTGAGGAGGAAAAGAATTGAAAATAAGAACTGGCTAAGTTGTCGTTGTAAACCGTCAAGGAGTCAGGTGAATGAAAGGCAACTCTGTGTGTTGTGGAAACAGTTCCCACAGGTGGTCAAGCCTGGGCCCCTTCTTGAGGGCTCTGGGTCACTTGGTTTAAAGGAAATTAATTAGCTGGCATGCCAGCCTATGTCTATAATCCCAGCCCTAGGAATGCTGAGACAGGGGGGAGCCTGAGTTTAGGTATCCCCTAGGCTATAGAGTGAATGCTGTGTAAATAAATAAAATAAAAAACAAATACAATTCCTTTAAATCTATTCTCAGAAAGACAACACCTACTTTGAGAACTTGCTAGAATTACCTGGTAAAGTCACTGTTGATGTCACCTAGAATCTTCATTAGATCTGGGTGGACGGATGTGAGTGACACACTGGGCGTTTTCCTCATGTGGATTGTACTTTTCTCGGCTAAATTCATATGATTGAAGTAGATAAACTTAAACTGGGGTTCCTTCTCAGACCTGTGCAAACATGACATTGAGAGAGTAACAATCTGAAAGAATAATTATCCAAACAGTGCAGCCACAGTGGGAAAACTTTAAAAGTGTAGAAGGACAGCTTTGATACACGGGACCTTGTCTCAAAACAAACAAACAAACACAAACAAACAAAAACAAAAAACCTGAAGAAACAAAACACAGGAGAGTCTCATGAACACAAAATTCAAAAAGTAAAGCAGGGCTGGCATGGTGACTCAGAGGGAAAGGCGCTTGCCACCAAGCCTGAAGACCTGACTTGGAACCCAGGACCCACATGATGACATGAGAGAACTGACTCCTGCAAATAGTCCTCTGACCTAGACACACACAATGAATAAATGTGATTGAACGACTGTACAAAGCCTTGTATTTTCAATGTCTGGGCATTCAAATCAAGAATCTCATTGTTAACTGTAACCAATGCTTCATCCGATAATAATAATATGTGATATGATAGAATTTTCCAGAGAGTTGAAATTTACTTCTTTTTTATTTTATCCTATTTTTGAGATAGGGTTTCTCTGTGTAGCCCTGGCTATCCTGGAACTCAGTCTGTAGAACAGGCTGGCCTTGCCATCTACCTCTTAACCAACAATGTTTTCCGTAGCTGGCACATACCTTTAATCCCACACCTGGGAGGCAGAGCAAGGTACATCTCAGGAATCAAGGGCAGCCTGGTCTATGGCCAGGGATACACAGAAAGACCTTGTCTTGAAAACCTATTTTTTTTTCTTTCCTGCTATGTGATTTTCTAAATAAAAGTATATTGTCTGTGAAGTCTGACTTACTACCTGTTCGGCTGCAGAAAGACTGCTGACCCCGATTTAGGAGAATAACTTTTCATTTATTTCCAGTGCTGGGATGAATGTGTGTTCCATGTAAAGCACCTAGCCACGCAACTGCAGCTCCCTGTGTAAGAAAAGCTTCCCACTCTCCTCAATGAAAGCGATGTCAAGCAGCATCTACCTCTTCCACTGAAGTAAAGTGAACATTCCAATTGGGACCTACCTTTTCCTTTCCTAGGGGACATCACAGATAGGAGCGGGCAGCAGGTCAGTGCTTTTAGGTTCTGAGAACCGCTGCAGGGCTAACACTGTCCACACTCGTCAGGGAAAAACACTGTGACTTGACCATAAGCAGTTAGGGTACGAGACTAAAAATGAAGCAGAGTACAAACCCAGAGATTCTCTTGTTGATATTGAACTGCTCACAGATGTCCGATGCCAGCACCGTAAGCTGGGGCCCAACGATGCTGTCCAATCTTCGGCAAAAATCCAGCGTCAGCTGTGTGGAGGCTGGCGGAGTTTAAGAAACAGCACTCAGCACTGCAGTGCTTTGTGCCCAACAGCTCCCACTCATTCTACTGTTCAATTCTTGGCAGTGTTCCAGTGAGTATTTACCCATCAACTAAATGAGATCAAGATAATTAGGGAGCAAAACCATCAGAAGCCCCTTCCCTCCCAAACTGAATAGAAAGAGAAAAGTTAGAGCTGGTTATAGCTAGCATTAAAGGTGAGCCTTCCACTATGAGCAGAGGCTGCACATACCTTAAGTCAAGGCAAACTGGCTGCCTGCCCCAGAAATGCCTGAAAAGGTCAAGTATTTATATAACAACTCAGCACTCAGGAGTCATGGCTGTCTGACTAATCTCAAACATACCTCCTTTCATCCTGAGTCCTTAGAGGGCAGGTGCCACTGCCACCCACCACAGTCATCAGGAAAGGCATCACTCCTACTGCTGATCAGTGAGGAGGACTTGAATCGTTAACAGGGCTCACTGCCAGTGGCAGAGGTTCCAAATGGGGAGCAGTGATTAAAACAGTCTCTCCATGGCTGGTGACAACATATAGATCATTTAAGGACAGGGCCCAGCAAGCTGCAGAGAGCTGACCCCATCAGGCTGCAGGCAGACCCGTGAGAGCACCTACCATCAATCATAAAGCACACAGCTGCGCTCATGGCCTGTGGGGAGACAAACCAGAGATTACGACTGATACAAAGAGGAGGAGGAAGTGCTGTAAGCAAATGTGGTGAGCTTGGCCTCATTTCAACAAACCAACCAACTGTAAGAAGACACTGCTCTGTCACCGGGAGCAATGTGGAGGCAGGTGGCACAGTGGCTAACAAGCTTGCTTGGTTCGACAGTGCCAAGGTGCTTATGCTACAATGCAGAACCTCACCAGTCAGGGGCACAGAGTGTTTACTAATGAAGTGGCACAGTTTAAAATGCTCTCAAAACAAAACAGGAGAAGGGACAAACTGGCATCTTAAACTGGGCGTGGTGGTGCACACATTTAATCCCAGCACTCTAAAGGCAGAGGCAGGCAGATCTGAGTTTGAGACTAGTGTGGCTACAGAGTGGGGTTCAAGGACAGCCAGGGCTACACAGAGAAATCCTGTCTCAAAAACCCAAACAAAAACATCTTCTTAATTCAGCTTTATTGCATGCCTGGGAATTCATTGTTCTAGTCTCTCTGTGTACATGACAATTTCCATTAAAATTTTTTTTAAAGAGACCACATGTTACTACAAACTTGCCTCCTTTTATTCTAGCAAATAATTGCAGTTATGACATTAGCAAGTAACAGTAACCAAGACCATGAATAAAACTAAAATTGCCAAGCATGGTAGTACACACTTGTAATACCAGTACTCGAGAGATAGAAGCAGGAGGGTCAGGAAATCAGGTCAGTCTGAGCTCCATAAGTCCATGTCTCAAATAGAAACCAAACAGGATCTGAAGGGATGGCTCAGTAGACAAGCATGCACTGCCCTTGCAGAGGACCTGAGCTTAGTCCCCAGCACCCAAGTGGGGAAGTTCACAAAACTCCAGCTCCAGGAGAATCTAGCAGTTCTAGCCTCTGAAGGCTGTGCTCACTCATGTGCACAGACCCACACAGTAACAGTGTTACAAAAGCTCTCATGTGAATAGTGATAGTCTTTGTAACTACAGATGAATAGTATGAAGAAAACTAAAATTGATAACCTAAGTTCACATCTGAAGATACTGGAAAAAGGAGCAAACTGAACGTGAAACAAACAGAAGGAAGGGATACTAATAATCAGAGCAGAGACAACTCCAGCAAGGAAGAGAGACAACATATGAAGCACACACTGGCTCTTGGGAAAAGCTAAAACAAGACTGGAAAACCTCTTCACACACTAGAATAAAAAAATGGCAGAGAAGATTCATTACCAGAATCAATAATCAAAGGGATACATCACTACCGACCCTACAGGAAAAGGAATGAAAACACACAAGTACTCTGAAAATCTGTATGCCAACAAACCAATTAACTTAATGGAATTCATATGTTCTCAAGAAAGACACACACTATGGATGGAAATTACCTCAAGAAGAAATAGAAAAACAAGACAGACCAACAATAAGAAACGCAAAATTCAAAAACTCACGCAGAAGCAGGTATAGTGACTCACACTAATCCCAGCATTCAGGAAACAGAGGCAGGTGGATGTCTGGTCTACAAGGTGAGTCCAGGACAGCTAAGGCTACACAGAGAAACCCTGTCTCAAAAAATTAAAATGAAAAAACTACCCTCACACATAAACAACCATGTGCGGAGCTCTCCTAGGAACTCTAGCAAACATTTGAAGAAGTCTTCCAAAGGCAGGAGAGAGCACTTCCCAAACCTCTCCATGATGGCATTACCCTCACACCCACACCGGACAAAGTGAGGGCTATCCTTCAGTCCTTCAGCATCAGCTTGACAACATGCAGGACTGGGCAGGAAGGTCAACCAAATGAAGGCCAGCTGAGTCTCCACGGCCAGTTCCTCATCAAAATGTGGGCATGGTGGTCAGACAACTTCCCTAAAGGCCATCACTGTATATACATTCCCTCATCAGTGCAGAACCCGGAGCTCTGCTGTCTGAAGAGTGCCAGTCTGGTGACTTCCAGACCCTGCTGCACATACCTCTTCTTGGATGTGTGTGATATGTATGTATGTGCATGTGTGTGTGTGCTCATGTGAGCACTGGAGTGTGTGAATGTGCATGGAGACCAGAGGAAGGCTTGGATCATCTTGCCTTATTCCTTTGAGACAGGGGCTTTTCTTAAAGGTGGAGCTCATGGGGTTTTGCTGTAGCTTTTCAACTAAACTGGCAGCTGGCAAGCCCCAGCAGCCCTCTCCTGTGGGAACTCCCCCACTACATTCCCCAGAGTTGGAGATACGGGTGCCTATCAGACCATGCCTGGCTTGTCATGTTGGTGCTGAGATCTGAATTCAGGTCCTCACTCCCATGCAGCAAGCACTCTCAAATCACTCTCCAGCCCTAGACTGACTGGCATCTCTCCTCACTCTCTGTAACAAGCTGTACCTATGAGCATAAAGGCTTTTCTGAGTTCCATGTTCCTGTGAACTACTGACCTTAAAGGTGATCTTGGAGACACCTCAAGAAAGCAGCTGGTATCCAAAGTGAAGATAGTCCTGGGGGCTCCTGAACTTTGTGACTAAAGGTCCCTGAACTGACCCATGACCACCTTAAGTGGGTGAATGACAGCTCAAAAGAGCTTTTAAAAGAGAAGGACTCCACATAACACGATGCCAACACCACACCTGGAACTGTACCGGCCTGAGTCTAGAAGCGGAAATCCAGCAAGAATACCACGCCAGGCTCAGTGAGAGTTCAGAGCCCTTGTCCCTGAGTACTCAAGGATTCAGCCTGACAGACAATGGACTTTGCCTACTCCACCTGCTGCTGTGAAGTATGCCTCGCTGTTGCTCTGGGTCAGACCCTCTGATGTGGATTCCCATGTGTGCTCTTGGTCCACCCTCCTCAGGCCGCTGCCACACAGCAAGGCGCTATATTGGAGTGATGCAGGGGTGCAGCTTGTCTGTGATTGACAGTTTGCTTTAACAAAGGAATCTACACTAGGGCTGGGATGCTGCTCAGTGGCAGAGTTTGTCTCCCATGCACGAGGCCCTGGGTTTGCTATCTAACACCAAAAACCAAAACATTATCAATATCATCATCAACAACAACATCAACGCCTACACCAAAAAACCATCTCTCAGAACTTCAGGCTATGGAGTGGGGGGGTTGGGGAGACACTGGGCATTTGAAACCAGGGCTTCACACATAGCCAAGTGCTTTACAACTGAGCGACACCCCGAGTTCTCCTCTCAGAACTCTGGAAGCCTTTTTCCCACTGTCGCAGAGCACCTGCAGCCGGAAAGGAGTCTTTTACACATGAAAACCTGTAAGGACATTCTCCTCATATTTCTGAGATTGTTCAGTGTTGGGCACAGGTGAGGATCTTTCTTACTGGAGCACACATTAAGGGTTTCCAATCTGGAAACCCGAGTCCCTCTGAATGAAGCACGTTCTCATATAATTCCCTTACCATTCTCCTCTCCCTGATTAATGGTGAACTCTGGAATTAATCCTCTTCTTTTCTAATCTTATGTTCCATAATTTTAGGTAGTGTGGTATGGGTTGTGTTTAAGTAGACTAGAGATGGAACCCAGGTGTGTGCTGGCTAGTTTTATGTCAACTTGACACAAGCTAGAGTTATTTGAGAAGAGGGAACAAGAATTAGGAAAATACCTCCAAGCCGGGTGTGGTGGCACACACCTGTGATCCCAGCACTCAGGATGGCAAAGGCAGGTGGATCTCTGTGAGTTCGAGGCCAGCATGGTCTACAGAGTGAGTCCAGAACAGCCAGGGCTACACAGAGAAACCCTGTCTCAGAAAAAGAAGGAAGGAAGAAAGGAAGAAAGGAGGGGAGGGAGGAAGGAAGGAGAAAGAAAATACTTCCATGACCTGTGGACAAGTCTGTAGGGCATTTTCTTAATTGGTAACTGGTGGGGGAGGGCCCAGGCCATTGTGGGTGGTGTCACCTGAGAAAGCAGGCTGAGCAAGTCACAAGGAATAAGCCAGCACGCAGCACCCCTCCATAGCCTCAGTGTCAGCTCCTACCCTGACTTCCCTAGATAGGCTGTGTGATGTAGAACTGTAAATCAAAATAATTTGCTTTTGGGATGGTGTTTTATGACAGCAATAGGAGCCCTGCTTTTGTGTGTGCTAGACAAACACTCAGTCCTGAGCTACAGCCTGAGTCCTCTCCTTCCATAATTGTACCGCCTGTCACTTTACCCAGGATGGGCCAACTTACCTTCTCCCTTGTAATAAATTCACCTGTATTTTCAGTGGGACTGGAGAGATGGTTCAGCAAGTAACAGCATTAGCTGCTCTTGCAGAGGACTGGAATTCAGCTTCCAGAACCCTGTAGTGGCCTACAACTACCTCTAACTCCAGCTTCAGGGATTCTGATGCCCTGCTATGGCCTCTGCAAGAACCCTTGTGTGCTTGAGCACATGCACATGTGCACACACACATAAAAATCTTTTAAAAACTGTATTTTCAGCTGGCGATGGTGACTCAAGCCTTTAATCCCAGCACTCAGGAGGCAGAGGCAGGTGGATCTTCATGAGTTTGAGGCCAGCCTGGTCTACAGTGATTTCCAGGACAGCCAGGGCTACACAGAGAAACCCTTTCTCAAAAATCAAAACAAAACAAAAAACCATGTGTTTTCAAGGTGAAGGAATGGAAAGTTATTATATAAAGGTAAGAGTTCTTGAAAGAGATAGGGTTAACCTAATAGTGTATATTTTATCACAATAAGTTTTTTGAGACAGAGTCTTACTGTGTAGCTCTGATTGACTTGGAATTCATTAGGTAGACCAGGATGGCCTAGATTTACCTGATTCTGCCTCCCCAGTGCTGGAATCAAAGGCATGCATCCCCACACCAAAGCACAATACAAAAATTTAAGTCGCACCTTCAATTAAAAATGAGATTACTATAATATAGTGGGTTTTTGTGTTTTGTTTTGGTAAGGAGCACTTCCATTCTAAATGCAAAGCTGACCTCAAATTTATGAGTCCCGCCCTCAGCCTCTTGAATGTTCTGGTTATAGGCAGGAACCCTTATACTGGGCTACTTAGACCCTTTCATGTCATATGCTTCACCTTAATCACACAACTTCTCTAATCCACGCAGATTTACTTTTATTTTATTTACAGATTTATAGATACACATGCTGTGCGCATATGTGGGTTGGGGGTGGGGAGGGGGTCTATGTGCTCTGAAGACCAGGTGGTCGGCCTGGGCTGGAGCCTCTCTACTCTCAGGTCTCCCTTAGGCACTGCTTTTCATCTTTCCACTGTCCAGACTCTGACAGGACTCCCTCAAACTGTGACATCCTTTCCTTCCTGCTTTCCTGAACTTATCTAAGCCTTTGTTTATCTGTAGTTTCACTTAGGACAGAAGATAGACTTGTGGTCGCTTTTCTTTCTTGTACCACAACTGCCTTAGAGAGAGGGGGAGAGGGAGATGAGATGGAGGAATATATATATAGATAGATAGATAGATAGAGAGAGAGAGAGAGAGAGAGAGAGAGAGAGAGAAACGAGTACTACCCAGGCATGGTAGCATACTCCTGAAATCCCAGCTACTAAGAGGCAGAAGTAAAGACTTCTTGAGCACAGGAGTTAAAGGTCAGATTGGGCAAACAGTTAAGCCTCATTCCAAAATGAAAAGAAAACTTAACCTAACACACATACCTGTTCCTACAAGAAAGTATGGTGAAACAGATAGTCTGAAACTTTAGCATTCAGAGCAACAGCAGAGTTCATGGAAGCATGGCCGCACACAGCTGGGAGGCCTCTGCCCTCGGTGGTAGCCCCTCTCTCTGCCGTGGGTCTGTGGGCATTCGGGATATTGGCTACTTGAATATCCCACCCTGGCCAGCAATTCTTTCACTAGTAGCAAAATTACCTAAAAGGATTGAAAACGAACTTCCTACTGCAGAAGAGCACCCATTCTGAGTTTTACAGAAATTAGAGCCTGCAACACCTTTTCCAAAAGCATTTAAGAGGTTTACCCCGGTGCCAGTCTACACATGCAAGGCAGGTACACTTTAGTATTCATCTGTAACACTGGAGGGAAAACGATCATTACCTTATAAACAATTAAATGGAGCTCTTCATAAGTGTCATCTGTATTTACAAAAATTTTGGGGAATCTGCACTTTGCTTCTGGATCATTAAGGTTCAAGGGTCCAGTAAGAAATCTTGAAAGTAAACACAGAGATGACTCAACTCAATGAGGTAAACTGTAAACATAACATACACAGAACACATTCCTAGTCAATGGATGTCAATGTTTTGTTGATGCTAGATTCCATTTGGTAAGCACTAAATCAGAATACAATGAAGAAATAGTTTTATGTCACTAGAAACAACAGAATTTCTGTTCTCGATTGTTGCTGATAGGACAATTCAATGCTCATGATTTTATCTTTACTAGAAGAAATAATAAAACCCAATACTATAAACCAAACAACAAAAGTCCTACCTTCCATAGTGTTGGAGATTGCCTGGCATTTCTGCCCTTATTGGGGAATCTCTTCCTGCCAACTGCAAACACAATGAATGTTGAGAACAATTACTTTTCTTTTTTTAACTTTCACAGTTTGACAAACAGCATTCCTACCTGCTAGTTGGTCTCAATACATTCCGCTACACTGATTTCCAGTATTCCTCTCCACCCAGCAAACAAATTAAATAAACAAACAAAGACTGCATTCTTAAATTTTATGTGTAGGTCTGTAGAACTGTTTACTCTCTGCCTTGGCCAGAGAAGGTTTTTTGCAGTAAATAGTGGTTAATTCAGGGACTTGAAAACTAACTGGTCAAAGTGCTGGGAATAGTGACTGAGTACTCAGTCAAAATGGGTCCCCCGCATCAGCCTTCCACCACCCCATCAGAGGCTCAGAGGATATCGAGGAAGAGAGGGTAAAAATGTTAAGAGCTGGAAGATGGAAGAACGGTATCTGTATAATCCAATAACGGAAAAATGGTGTGTGACAGGAAGTCAGGAGGAAGCGGTGGGAGTCCTGGGGGAAGAGGAAAAACAAGCAGTGGTGGTGGATGTATAAAAATTTTGAAATATGATAAAAATACTATAAAAGTACACAAAGAACTGACTACTTTCTATTTGTTTGGTTTGTTTTTTTGCGGGGGGGGGAGTTCAAGACAGGGTCTCTCTGTGTAGCCTTGGCTGTCCTGTACTTACTTTGTAGACCAGGCTGGCCTCATCTATACACAGTGATCAGCCTGCCTCTGCCTTCCAAGTGCTGGGATTACAGGTGTGCACCACGCCTGGCTAAGAACTACTTTTAACCAGGATTGTCATATCTAAGCCTAAATTCCACAAACAAATTCAGTTCTTTTACAAAACAAACAAACAAACAAACAAGAAACCTGAAAGTTCCTTGTGGCATAAGGTTCTGAATGTGTTTTCACACCACCCTGTGGAGACTGTCTTCCCATTTCCGACATGAGAGAACTCAAAATCACAGAAGCGCACCAACACATGCTCCTGGTCAGTGATGGCAGATGTCAGCACCAGGCTCGTCTGGGGTCAAAGTATTTACCTTCAGCCATGACCCCAAATTTCCTCAAAGATTTGTAATTACCATGCTTTGGTTTTGCTGAAAACACATTGTTTCCGGGACTGGAGAGATGGTTCAGCAGTTAAGAGCACTGACTGTTCTTTCAGAGGACCTGGGTTTGATTCTCAGCATCCATGTTAGACAGCTGACAATAACTCCAGTCCCTGAGGACCCGATGTCCTCTTCTGGCCTACTTAGGCACTGCACACACAGGACACACAGATATACATGCAGGCAAATTCCATGTATATAAAACTAACTAAAATTTGAAAATGGTTTGGTAGTCTTCTGGTTTTAGCATACAACCTCAACATACCCTCAATGCATAGTCCACCAATGGTGAAGATGCATGGCCCACTGCTATCTGAGAGATCTCTTATGTGCGAACTCACACTGTCGTGCCGTGATAGAGCTTTGTACTTTACACACACTGTTTTTCTGGCACATACTCAAGTATTAATGGTCTTCTGTTGTGGACTGTGCTGTCAGAGGTTCACAAACATCAGAAGTAGTTCCTTGAAAGGAGTGCTCATCAGCAAGGCTGTGCTCTCTGACATTCACTCTGGCTCTGCACATCCGTGTTGGACAACTGTCTGGTCTGAACCTAGAATGTCCATAAATGACTTGTGTGTTAAGGGCCTGGTCCCCAGCTGGTGGTGCTACCGACAAGTGACGTGAACCTTGTGGCTGACAGGCTCATTGATGGCCAAATCCACTGAAGAATTCAAAGCTAAACGGACTGTCTGAGATGTGTTCTTGTGTGAGGAAGTAGGTCACTGGGCATACCTTGAGGGATACATCTATCCTTGGGTGCTCTCTCCTTGCCTCTCCACCTGGAGGTAGGCAGTCTTTGCCATATGCAAGCAGCCAGCTTTTGCCTGAGACCTCTGAGACTGTGACAGAACAAGCTTTCCCCCTCTGAGCTGTTTTCCTCAGGTATCCTGATAGCGATGAGATGCTAACACAGCTTGGCACACATCAGGCTGAAGTCCCTTAAGCCTGAGCAACCTCTGTTGTTAGTGTAACCAACTCATGGGGTTGCTGCTAAGGTGAGGAGGGCATGCAGACAAGCTGGGACCTGGGAACAGCGGCTGGCACCCAGTGAGAACTCAACAACTGTTGCCCCTGTATCGGACCGACTGGAAAAGAGCTGAGTTCTGGAAGTGCCCCTCTGAAAGCTCTCCTTCAGTGTTTGTTTTCTTGAGGGGCTGAGGCTGGAACCTCGGGCCTTGCGTATGCAAGCAAATACTTGAATTTATCAGAGGTTTTTCATTGTTTCAAATCAAAACCTTAAACACTGGAGAGAGAAAGAAGGGGGGATGGGGGTGAAAGAGCAGCTTGAAAATGAACAGAGCAAGCAAAAGTAATGATTTTATGGGCTGAGAACCCTTTCACTTTTGACCTAATTAAGCTATAAAAGGGTCTTTTGGAGAGACTGGTGTTTAATATTCTCTGTAGAAACTTAGGGAATTAAGTACCACTGTGGCAAAGCAAGCCAGGCAGTAAACCATCGCCTCACAATAGCTCATACTTCTAGATGAAGATGCTGCACTCTCACAGATCCCTGGCATTTTCAGAGTTCTCTGACCCTACCTAAGACCCAGTTTTCTCTCTACCCGATGAATTGCTCCTCCTACTGCATTTGAGCACAACAACCACAGAAAAGATGACACACGCGTGTGATCACTACGCGGCTAAGTGTCACTGAGTACCATATACCAACATAAAGCAGCTCAGGTGAGGCCTTGGCCCAGGTCGCCGCACCCGCCTCCCCCTCCCATCTGCTATGTGTCTGCAGAGTGTAATCATACCTCAGGTTCGATGTGCCTGGGAAACAGTGAGGTGGTGAGGTATTTGTACAAAATTCTCATGTCATCTTGCTCTAGTCCACTCCTGAAACACCAGGAAAGCATTGGGTTAGAGTTTGAAACGGTCTTCTGACTTCTCTGCTCTCTGATGCTGAGCTGGGGATGGTTAAGACGGGACAGTGCTTACCTAGCATGAAGGCCTGGGACCCACCCCTGGCACTGTATTAAAAACAGGCAAGCAAGATGGCCATGCTGGTGCACAGCTGCAAGGCAGCTGCATCAAAAGTTAAGGCAGAAGGATCAAAAGTTCAAGGTCATCCTTGGCTATGTAGAGTTCAAGGCCAAGCCATACTACATGAGACTTTGTCTCAAACAAAACAAAGGCAAACAGGAGATGCCTAACCTCCAAGTGGGAAGCTCAGGAAGGAATCACTAAACCAAGCGCCAGCGCTAGCACTGCGCACTGACCTGCTGCCGGCTGCTGCTCCACAGTCCTGTATTTTCAGTAAGACTTGAAACAAAAGCCCCAACGGGGCCAGCGAGAAGGCTCAGCAGGTAGAGGCATTTGCTGTGCAAGCCTGGTGACCTGGGTTTGATCCCTGGAACCAGTGGTGTGTGGAGAAAAGTGTATGCACCTGCACACACATGCACACAAACACACACACATACTTTTCTTAAAAATTCAGACGATCTGACTTTCAGGCTGAAACCTATCCAGGGTTACTTGGGAAACAGCAGTAGCCACATGCCGTATTCTGGTAGCCCCTCTCGGCATCCTGGCCTACACAGTGAACACCACATTCTGTAAAATACCACTGTGCATAATTTGACCATAAATATCAGACCTATGTGTAGACATTTACTCTCTAGGTCTTAGTGTAGACAAAAATAATAATAACAAGCTTCAGGCAAACAGTCTCATCTCAAAATGAGGCAGGAATATGGAAAGCTGGGAAGTGGCAGCCATCCACCTCTGCAGAGGCTTTCGTTGTTGTTTTGGGATAGGAGCTAAACAAGGAAACTGAAAAGTCCTGGGAGAATTTGCATGAACACCTCTTCCGTTTCCTGCCATGTTAGAACAGATTCTGGCCTTTCCTGCCTTCACTCAGTGTGCCTGGCTGCCTCCCATGCTAGCCCTCTGCTCACTCATGAGTCCTGAGCACAGCTAAAGTGACAGCTAGGAGCACGGCTCGGGGTAAAGCGCTTGCCACCCTAGCATGGGACCTGAGTTTAGACCCCCAACACCCCTTCGAAAAGCCACATGTGGCAGTGCGCGCCTGCAGCCCAAGTGGGGGCGGGGGAGACAGGGACGTCCTAGGGCCTGCTGGCAGCAAGCCCAGCTTAATCAGGCACAATACCCATCTACATGAATAAAACAGAGATAAACGTTAAAAAATGCAACAGACGCTCAGAGCCAAGAAAGGAGGAAGTGGAAAAACCACCCAGAGGCAGTCTGGAAGGAGATGGAATTTCTAAATCAAAGGCATGGACAGTTACAACATTTTCTTTTGCAGACGTAACTGAGGTGATAAAGAGGATAGGAAAAGTAAAACCAAAACCAGGTTCAAGCCACAGCTTCTGTTTTGAGACGTAAGTAAGCACTGGGGTGGGAGCTGAGGCAGGAAGATTACAAAGTCACATACCAGCTTGGTCTACATAGTGTGACCCTATCTCAAAAATTAAAAATAAAAACCAGAAACAAAATAAAAGGCCCAGCAGGGCCAGCAGGATGGCTCCGTGGATAAAGGCATTTGCTATGCAAGCCTGGTGACCCACCCACATTTGAGTCACAGGACCTGCACAGGACTGGAAGGAGAGAACTGAACCCACAGGTTGTCCTCTGACCTCCACACACATGCTGTGGCGTGTTCGCCGACACACGCGTCATGACACAATAATAACAAAAACCCAGAACCTTTTTTCCTCTAGCTTTAATCTCGGCAGCTCATTTGTGCACACGCAGTGCTCCTCCTCTATCAAACTGGCCGTTTGTGCAGAGCTCTCTGCTAGCTTTACTTCAGTGCTCAGTGCTCTTTCATCTGTCACGCCAACCAGCTTTTTTTTTTTAAGATTTATTTATTATTATGTATAGTGTTCTGCCTGCATGTAGGCCTGCAAGCCAGAAGAGGCACCAGAAAATATTATAGATGGTTGTGAGCCACCATGTGGTTGCTGGGAATTGAAATCAGGACCTTTAGGAAGAGCAGCCAGTGTTCTCAACCTCTGAGCCATCTCTCCAGCCCCCACCCCAACAGTCTTTGAGAACAGCTCCCTCCTCCCCTTCTTCCTCCCTTCATCCTCTCTGCTCTTCGTCCACCTTTCCCCCCCACTTTTCAAGTATGTGTGTATGTATGAGTGTGTGTGGTATGTACGTATGTAGGTGCACATGTGTAGGTGGGCATGGGAGTGTGTGCACTTGCTAACACCAGGGATCATCTCAACTGCCCTTCCACTCTTTTCACTGAGGCAGGGTGAAAAGACTAGACTAGCCAGCTCTGGAGATCCCGTCTCTGCCTTCTGCCACCACACAATTATGTGGGCTCTGGAGATCTGAACTCTGATCTTCACATTGTACGGAAAGATTCTGACCACTGGGACATCTCAGTCCTGGCTCTGGTTTTAAGCTCCTCTGCTTGGTAATTTTCATTGTTCCTAACCCTAGCTTTGTTCTAAACGATCCTCCTTCTAATCTGACAATGCCTACAAAAAAGTTTCCTGTTGATATCCCCTGCTGTTACTTCCTGTGTGACAGACAACTTCATCAGTCGCTGCTGTGTGTATTACTGCCCTGACCTCCATCTTTTAGATGCCACGCCATGGGTGTCACCTACCAGATAAGCTGGTCGTTGTAGAGGAATGCAGTATATTTGACTACACTTAGGCTTTCTTCCATTCTGTTAATAAAGGACTGGATCTTCAAGTAAGTCATTTTATCCAATGGGAAGAAGCTGATTCCACCAAAAATATCAAGGAGATCACATGACTGCAAATGTAGCGTCTGCAAATACTGTGGGGAGAAGAGACACAAGCTTACAATAGCACGCTCACCGCGGTGCTCCTCACTGGAACAACCCCCCATCAGGACGCTCTGCGTAGCAGTCACACACTGACACAGGCGTGGTGGCAAGCCCAACATCGAGGAAGTCAGCAGTAACCGATTTGAAAGCAATACCGACTCTGAAACATGAAAGTTGAACAGAAGCTAAGTGTTTGCTTGGTGTGTTGCATCTCTTAAGTAAGGACTCACTAAGCTCCTCACTGTGAGAGAACCATGGCCACACTGCCACGCTGAAGGACATCTGTCAGGAAAACAGTTCACTCATAAGGGGACAGCCATGAGGACAAGAACAGGGTTTGAGAACAATGGCACCAGAGTGACTCATGCTCGTTAAAGTGAGAAGCCCTTCAAGGGAGCTGAGAGGCTGAAGTGCTTGCCCCACAAGACTGAAGACTGGCGGTCAGAGCCCCAACGGCCATGCGAAAAGCCAGGTGGGCAGGTGGCTGCCTGCAGTCCCAGCTGAGGGAGGCAGAGGCAGATGACCCCTGCAACAAGCTGACCAGCTAGACTTGCTGAAATGATGGCCTCTGGGAAAGACCTTGACTCAATGCATAAGAAATTGAGAGACACCGAAAATCAACCCTAGGCTGCATTCACACAAATAAAAATAAATTAAATAAACAATACAAAAACAGGGATGAGAGATGTGGCGGTTTGAATACGAAAGGCCTCATAGGCTCATATATTCGAATGCTAGGTCCCCAGTTCATGGGACAATTTTGAAAAGTATTGGGAGGTGTGGCCTTGTTAGCGGACTTCTGTCACTGGAGTTGAGCCTTGAGGCTTCAGAACCCCACCCCAGACCCAGCCGCTCCTCCCTCTGCCTGCTGCTTGTGAGCTCTCAGTTCCTGCTCCAGTACCATGCCTGCCAGCTGCTGCCGCGCTCCCTGCCATGATGGGAGTCACCCTGTGAAACTGTAAGCAAGCCCCCAATTAGATGCTTTCTTTTATAAATTGCCTCAGCCATGAAGTCTCTTCAGAGCAACAGAATAGTAAGTACGACAAGAAGTATTTTAGGGAAAAAATAAACTGAGAATTATTTCTTGAAGATAAACAGAATTTAACAGACATTGGGGCAAGTGAAGCAAAAGCCAAAGTAGAGTGAAAGAGACAGTGAACTATTCAGAGTATTAGCACTTGGGACATATCACATCATGTGACTGAATCCATGTCACTGCTGTGTTAGTCACTGTTCTAGTGCTGTGAAGAGACACCATGACCATGGCAACTCTGGAAAAGAAAAACAGTTACTTGGGGTTTGCTTACAGTGTAGAGGTGTGATGCACTGTCATCGTGGCAGGAAGAATGGTGGCATGCAGGCAGACATGCAGCTGACGGTGCATCTGAATCCACAGGTAGCAGAAAGACAGAGCCCCTGGGACTGGCTTGAGCTTTGGTCTTTGTTTTTTTGAGACAGGGCTTCTCTCTGCCCTCAAACTCACTCTACAGAGCTAGCCTCAAACTCAAAGACTTTGGCCTGCCTCTGCCTACTGAGTGCCAGGAGTAAAAAGGCATGCACCACCACTTTTGAAACTCCAAATGCCACCACCAGTGACACACTTCCTCCAACAAGGCCAGACCTCCTAAGCCTTTCAAATAGTGCCACTCCCTAGTGAGCAAGTATTCAAATCTTTGAGTCTGTGGGGATGATTCTCATTCAAAGTATCACTCCAGCCCAAACCCTTGAGTTAGTATACATAAGGCCTGTTAGGGCAACAGAACCAACACCAGCCGGTGTGACAACTCACATATGTAGTCTCAGCACTGTGGGAGGCTGAGACAGAAAGACTGCTGTAAATCTGAAGTCAGTATAGGCTAACCAGTAAGATCCTACCTAACAAAATGAGAAGTGTGTGTGTGTGTGTGTGTGTGTGTATGTGTGTGCAAAATCAAAGTTCAACTCTGGTGACTGCTTAAATTTTTCTGATCAGCTAACCCATCTACGTAGTAAGACAACTTTTTTAATTTTAATTTTTTATATTAATTACATTTTTTTTTACTTTGTATTCCAGGTGTAGTCCCCTCCCTCATTACCTTCCACCCCCATCCTCCCTTTTTCTTCTCTTCCCATGTCCCTCTCTAACACCACTGATAGGGGAGATCCTCCTCCCCTTTCATCTGACCCTAGCCTATCAGGTCTCATCAGGACTGGCTGCATTGTCTTCCTCTGTGGCCTGGCAAGGCTGTTGTCCCCTCAGGGGAAAAGTGATCAAAGAGGCAGTCACCTGAGTTAATATCAGAGACAGTACCTGTTCCCCTTACTAGGGTAACCCACTTGTAGCTGCCATAGGCTACATCTGAGAAGGGGTTTTAGGTTATCTCTTGGTTGGAGTATCAGTCTCAGAAAAGACCCCTGTGCCCAGATTTTTTGGTTCTGTCACTCTCCTTATGGAGCTCCTGTCCCCTCCAGGTCTTACTATCTCCCTCTTCTTTTATAAGATTCCCTATACTCTGCCCAAAGTTTGGCTATGAGTCTCAGCATCTGCTTTAATTCCCTGCTGGGTAGTCTTTCCGAGGCCCTCTGTGGTAGGCTCCTGTCCTGTTTCCTATATAAGACAGCTTTTGAAGTAAGCCCTCCCTCCACACAGACACTCTGTTCAAACAGTCTGTACCGCAGGTCTGAGGAGCCCTCGATACTCTGGGTTTGTCGGAACAATGCTCAGGTTCTCAGTTCACTCAAGGACTGGGGTGTTATATCCCAAAGCAAATCAAATGTGGAGGCTGGAGAGCCGCCTGGGTTGTTAGCTCCACTGCTCTTGCAGAAGACTGCAGCTGGGTCTCCAGCACAACTGGGGGATGGCTTACAACTACCTGTAACTCCAGCTCCAAGGAATCGGACATCCTCTTCTGGTCTCCACAAACACTCACGTGCATTGTGCACACACCCACACACAGACATACACACACATACAATTAAAAACATAAATAACAAATTGGGGCTGGAAAGATGGCTCAGTGGTTAAGAGCGCTGGCTGCTCTCCCAGAGGACCCAGATTCAATTCCCAGTACCCACACGGCAGCCCACAACTGTCTGTAACTCCAGTTCCAGGGACACAGACATACATGCAGGGAAAACAGCAATGCAATATATAAAACAGATATGTATAAATACTTAATATGTATTTGATATATTTATGTATTAAATATAAGTACATATTAAATATATATTTAAGGGGTTGGGGATTTAGCTCAGTGGTAGAGCGCTTGCCTAGCAAGTGCAAGGCCCTGGGTTCGGTCCTCAGCTCTGGGGGAAAAAAAAAAAAAAAAAAAAAAAAGACAAAATAACAAAAAGACCAAAAAAAATTTTAAAAAAACCCAAAAAACAAAACAAAACAAAAAAAAAACAAAACCCAAAAAACCAAGGTAACTAAATATATATATTTAAAAGATATATTTAAAAATAAAGAAACAAAGTTGTCTGCCTCTATATTGCTTTGTAACATTTCCTCTCTGGTACTGGGGATCAACCAAGGTTTTTTGTTTTTAATTAATTGATTGATTGATTGATTGATTGATTTAGTATCGGTATACAGTATTCTGCCTGGCCGCCAGAAGAGGGCACCAAATCTCACTATAGATGGTTGTTAGCCACCATGTGGTTGCTGGGAATTGAACTCAGGACCTCTGGAAGCGCAGCCAGTACTTTTAACCTTTGCACTGTGTCTCCAGCCCTCAACCAAGGTTTATATCCAAACCAGGCAGGTGCTCAGCCACTGATTCATATCACCAGCTACACTGATAATTCTCTTAAGATGTGTTTGCAAATTATTAAAGTTATAAATAAAGTTCAGGACACTTACCCGATGGAAGAATTTCTCTAATCTTTCTTTTAGGAGCTTGACACCTCCATCTTCCATGGCTTTCAGAAACGTCCCATTAAAAAGCTAATGATGTAAAACATTGTGGAAAATGAAGTCAATGGCTTGTGCTACTCAATGTCTCAGGGTAGTGGCTTTCTTTTCACCTTTTAACTAGGTTCATTAACACCCTCCAGGTCCTTTTAAGCAGAGTAAGTGTTTGTGAGAAAGCCCAAAATTATAAATACCTCAGCAAACAATACACTCAATGACAGACACCACTCTTTTCACAAGGCTGCCTAATAAGTCTGCCTGCCTTTTCTGTCTGGTTTTCAGACTACAGTACTGTGTTGCCCAGGAGGCTGGCCTCAAACTCAGCAGTTATCCTGTCACCTCAGCCACCCAAACAATGGGAACTACAGACCTGACTTGAACTTGGGCCTTCTGCAAGAGCAATATGGGCTCTTAACCACTGAGCCATCTCTCTGGCCCCACAAATCATTTTTTTTAAAAGAGCTAAAATTAAAAATTTAAGGATGGGAATGTAGCTACAAATATAGAACATTTGCCTGGGCTCAAATCCAGCACTTCAAAAGAATAAAGAAGTACTTTAGAGCAAGACAGGGCACACACACCTGTAATCCCAGCATTCAGGATGCTGGCATAAGATGGTTGGGAGTTTGAGGTCAGCCTGAGCTATGGAGAGAAACCTTGTCTCAGAAAGCAAAACAAAACAAAATCGTTTGTAAACATTCCTAAACTTATCCTCAGATGACGTGGACAGCCCAGTCAGGTCCTGCGTGTCTTTCAGCAGTGTGAAACCAGATAAGTACAAGTGTCACCCTCATCAAAGACACATCTCCTTGAAGCAGATGGAGACCATTACAGAAAACCAGACTGATCAAAACTCAGAAGGTAAGCGATTGTGTGATGCCTAGCCCCAAATGATACAGCTACAACACAGTTCCTGCTCAGGCATCATAACAGAAGGAGGTGGGAAGATGGGAGGAGCCAGAGGAGCAGGGAGTTTGCTGCGAGGTTGTGTCTCCTGGAAACGTCAAAGACACTACACATACGATATCTCATCAACAAGGCTGCTAAATAAGACCTGAACAAGGGCAACACCAATGGATGTGTTAACATGGAAGGGAGAGACCTAATGGGGCCTCAACCCTAGATTAAAAACTATAGACAAGGGCTGGAGAGATGGCTCAGCGGTTTAGAGCACTGGCTGCTCTTCTAAAGGACCCAGATTCAAATGCCAGCTCCCAAATGCAGTTCACAACTGTCTGCAATTCCAGTTAACCAATACCAAGAGGTCAGCTCCAAAATCACATACATATAAATAACATCATAAGGTGTTTTATACAACACACACACATATATACACATGCATACATATTTGTATACACACATACATATGATTAAAGAGAAACAGACCATGAGAAAATGGGGGGAGGGTTAACATGGGAAGATCTAGAGGGAGGAAAGGAAAAAGAGAAAATAATGTAATTGTATTTTAATATCAAAATAACAAAATAAAAATTATTTAGAAAGAGTGTATTTGTAATGCGTGCTGTTTACAATGTTGGCTGTTCTCTTCCCCCCATCACCACGCTCCTCCGCAGGAGGCGGCGCAGCCCTGGACTGTCCCCCACGCTCCTCCGCAGGAGGCGGCGCAGCCCTGGACTGTCCCCCACGCTCCTCCGCAGGAGGCGGCGCAGCCCTGGGCCGCCAGCTTACCTTGTACATGCGGTAGCACTGCTGCAGCACGGAGCTGTACACCTTGTCCTACAAACAAGAAAACAGCGCGTCTCACTGCATCCGAGGGCACAGCAACAGGGCAACTCTTGGCAAAGGCACATGATTACTATAAACTTGGTCCTACGGTAGCTGTACGCTGAAATAACAGGTATTTACATTCAAATTTACACACCAATAAGCCTCTTTTAGAAGGGCTTCACCCACAGAGATGACCAGTGCAACGCATTAATAAGACAGGGCACTTACGTGTTTTTGAAGGATTATGTTAAAGTAGCAATAAATAAAAAACTTCCCTATGAACCCCAAGAAGGTTCTTAAAAGCTATTTAGTTTAAATGTGAGTTGCTTGACACATGAGGAGAAGGTTCCTAAAAGCATGAGAGATGAAACTGCACATTACCAACAATTCCTCCTCCTGGTATTCCACAACCGGCTTGCCATCTTTACTTTGCTTTTCAATGATAGGATTCCGAACAACCTAAGAAGTTTGATAAACTGAAATTATATAGTGATATGGTCTTTCTTTCTTTCTTTCTTTTTTTTTTTGGAGAGAGGGTTTTTCTGTATAGCGCTGGCTGTCCTGGACTCACTTTGTAGACCAGGCTGGCCTCAAACTCACAGAGATCTGCCCACCTCTGCCTCCCAGAGTGCTGGAATTATAGGCATGCACAGGGCACCCCACTGTGATCATATGTTTTAAATTTTCTCTTAATTTTAAAAATCTGGGGCTGGACAGAGCAGTGAGGGCGCATATCTTTAATCCCAGCACTCAGGAGGCAGAGGCAAGAAGATCTCTGAGTTTGAGGCCAGCCTGGTTTACAGAGTGAGTTCCCGGACAGCCAGGGCTACACAGAGAAACCGTGTCTCAAACAACAATAAATAAATTAATCTGGGACTGGGAATACAGCTCAGTGGCGGAATGTTTGCCCAGCATATGCTTGGTTCCAGCTCCAGCAATGAAATATAGATAAACAAGGGCCAGCAAGATGGCTCAGTGGAGCCAGGTGGTGCCAGTGGCGGCTTAATCCCAAAACTCAGGAGGCAGAAGCAGGCAGATCACCGATTTCAAGGCCAGAGAGAGTCTACAGAGTTCTAGGACAACTAGGGCTACACAGAGAAACTTTATCCCAAAACCAACCAAACAGAAAGACGGGTGGAAGGAGAGAATGCTCTCAAGGTGCCGTCTGAGTTCCACACATGAGCTCTGGCACGCCTCCACCACCTCCGCCAAAATAAATAAACATAATAGAAAATACAGACAAATAAAATCATTGAGAGGGCTGGGGAGATGACACAAGGGCTTAAATTTGATCTCTAGCATCCATGCAAAAGTCAGACATTCTTCACACTCATGAATTAGAGGCAGCCGGATCCACAAAGAGAATTCCAGGCCAACCAGGACTACCCAGTAAGATCCTGCCTAGATAGATACGTAGGTAGAGAGAGAGACAGACAGACAAGCATAACTGGCAAGCCACAGAGACCTTGCTCAGAAAACCAGAGGGACTCCTAAGAAATAGAATCCAAGGTTGCCATGTGTACCCATACACACACACACACACACACACACACACACGCATGCTTACTCTTCCCGACACAAATACCCAGAAACTATTGCACAAGTTACACCACTAGACACAAAATTTCTTTTGTTTGTAGTGTTTACTCCAGATCCCAGGCTAGCACTCTACGACTGAGCTCAATTTGTGCACAGGGTTTCCCAGTGTATCTCAGTGTAGACCAGGCTGGCCTCAAAATCACAGAGATCCTCTTGCCTCTGCCTCCCAAGTGCTAAGATTAAAGGTGTGCACCGCCATTGCCTGGCCAGAAACTTTCTTAAAACAGCCCCAATCTGAATAACAACTTTGATTTTTAAGTTACAACCAAGTCTACTGTGCTTCCTAAGGATAAAAATCCCCATAACTTTACTATTACTGTATGTAAATACCATGACCATCCAGAAGTTTTCTTCTGGTTCATTGAAGAACTGTCTATTCTTCTGTGTATGTAAGGATTTTGCAGGTTTCGATGGGCTAAATGTCCTGGGGGAAAAAAAGTTTTAAAAACATGGGTGAAATAACTCTAGTAGTGATAGAAAGAATTCACCAATCTCTACAAACAAAACATACAGGTAAAGTATTACCTTGTAAACTGTACAATTGCTTCACATAATCCAACATTCCTAATTTTTTCATTCTTTTCTACTTCATTTGGATGGTAAAACAAAATTTTATTTTCTTCCTAACAAGGAAGAAAAAGAAACACAGCATTAATGTCAGGATTTATTCATCTTAACTCTGAAAGTATTGAGTTTAACATCCACCTCTCCCATCGTAGACATTCAAGACAAAACCTAAAAATGTCTTCAGGAAGCTGGGCTTGGTGGCATACACCTTTAATGTCAGCACTCGGGAGGCAGAGGCAGGAGGATCTCTGTGAGTTCGAGGCCAGCCTGGTCTACAGAGTGAGCTCCAGGACAGCCAGGGCAAATGCTGTAATCTACCAGTCTACAGGCAATTGTGATATTCACCAAATCACATTTCATCAGTTGTACAAGATGACTTTAAGGAAAATCTTGGATTTCTTTTCCTATGTCCCCAACCCTCACAAGGAAGATAACTGTGCATGGGAATTCAGATCGACAACTTGCACCAGGTTGGTTCAAGAGCACTTGGACTGACAGCCTCTACATAAAACTGTGATTTGCTTGTAACAGAACACAGCCCTGGACATCCTTTGAGGAAGTCACCACCCTCAACTTAGAACAAACGAATACTCAACACTTATTTAAAAAAAAAAAAAAAGATAACTTTCTGAGGCTTTTCCAAGTTTTTTGTTTGTTTTCCCTCTTTTGGGAGCTACAGTCCACCAACTGGTTCCACCCTTCCAATGGAAGATTTTCAAGAGAGAAGAAGACAAGTTCAATTTTAATTGCCCAGAATTGACGTAAAGGTACACTCAACCCAGGCGGAAGGATTAACCTGACGGACCTTCACTGACAGTCAGGCCTGCGTTGGCAAGTGCCCGGCACGTCCCACCGGGAGCACCACCTGGGAGCAGGATCGGCCAGGGCGGGGAAGAGTAAGAGGAGCACCCCGGACGCACCCGCCGCTCCTGGACACTGACACCGGCCGCCGGTCCCCGGACCCCGCCCGGTCTCCGGCTGACCCTCGCGCGCAGCCCCCTCAGCGTACCTCTCCCTCGCGCGGCCCGAAGCGTGGGTTGTAGATGAAGAAGCTCAACAGCGCCGGCGGGAACTGCTTTTCCTGGGCCGCCCAGGTCCCTGTCCCGGCCGCCGCTGCCGCCATGCCGGCCCGGCCCCCACTTCGGGAGCCTCCCCTCCGCCCGCTCAGAGAAAGCAGCCTTGGGGAACACCGCACTTCCGCCTCCCTAGCGGGCGGCCCGGAAGAGGTCGCTACTGACCCAGAAGAAGAACCCGCAGTGCCCCGTCCTTTTCTGGTACGTCCGGGTAGACCCGATTCCTGCATATTTCTTGGTCTGTGGTGGTTCTTACTTTTTTGGCTCTTGGCTCTCTGTCATGGCTAAATGGGAAGACCATGAATTTCAAGAGAAATGTAACAATGGGGGGGAGGGTTTGTGTGTTTGTTTTTAAGACAGGGTTTCGTTATGTAGCCTTGGCTGGCCTGGAACGCGCCTTGAAGACCAGGCTGGCCCTCGAACTCAGTGATATCCTCCTGCCTCTGCCTCTGCCTCCTGGGTGCTGCCATTAAAAGTGTGCGCCTTGGATAGGGTATTTTGGAAGCATGAAGAAGCGTTCAGGGGAGCACATGCATATTTCTTAAAGCTTGGCCCATTACATCTGGGTTTTGTGTTTGGTTGTTGTATTTTTGGGAGGGAGGGATTGGTTTTTTTGTTTTTTATTTACTACTGGGAGGGGATTGTCGTGGAACACGTGTCAAGGTCAGAAAACAACTTGTTGAAGTTGATTCTCCCCTTCCGCAACACATAAACTGAGTATGGTGGTGCGTGGCCATAATTCCAGGCCGGACAAGGTGGAGGCAGGAGGGCTGTAAGTTCAAGGTCATCCTCGAATATATAGCACCTTTACAACCTTACAACTTAGGTTGTAAGCAGTGGGCTATAAACAAAAGTGAAAAAGTAAAAAAATCTCCGGTAAGGTAGAGCTGGAGAGATGGCCCAACAGTTAAGAGCTCCTGTTGTTTTCACAGAGGACCTGGGTTCAGTTCCAAGCACCCACATTCAGGCAGCTCATAACCATCTGCATCTCCAGCTCTAAGGGATCTGATGCCCTCTTTTGTCCTCCGTGGGCACCTGCTCGAATGTGCTACACATAAATTCATGCAGGCACATATATACATATAAAATAAATCCTTTAAAAAAATCTACCCTACCACCGACAGAGCTGATTTTTTGGAACAAGGGAAAACACGTAAATCTATAGTCTTCTCAGTGAATAAATTAACAGGCCAAGTGGAAACTATCCTGCAGAATCCGATTTCATCAGTCTTCTTAAGTGTTTGTGAAGTAATCCCACACCCTAACAGTTGCAGGACAGATATATGGGGATAGGTTTTTGCTTGAAATTGGATTCGTGAGTACTCGTTTACACAGCACTAAACTGTAGTTGCTACACAAAACTATGTAGACAAGAAAATTGACAAGCATTTCCCATCTTCATTTTTGTCTTGATACAGAAAGAACTATTTTGAAAATTTATAGGCTAGCAAGCAGGACGGCTCAGGCCAAATAATCCTAGCCTTTGGGATGTGGAAACGGGTGCATCGCCAGTTATAAGATAGCCTGAGCTACATAATGCGACCCTGACTCAAAAAAAAACAAAACTGTTGTTGTTGTTGTTGTCCTTTAAATAAATAAAACAGGGTCTCCACTGGGCATGGTGGTACATGTCTTCAAGCACTCGGCAGGCAGAGGCAAAAAGATCTCTGTGAGTTTGAGGTCAGCCTGGTCTACAGAGTTAGTTCCAGTTCTCTGTAGCCCTGGCTTTTTTCCTCTCTCTGGGGAAAAAAACAAAACAGGTTTTCACATAGCCCAGCCTGGCCTCAAAATGACTATGTAGTCAAGAAAGCCTTTAAATTCCTGATCTTCCTGTTTTCACCAAATGCTGGCCTTGCCAATGTGCGCCACCAGGCTCAGTAATCCTGAGTCTCAGACATTAAGCCATCCACAAAGCTGGCTTTAATGTCATGCCCACTAAATCCCAAACTACCTCATCAAGCTACAAGCCAAGACTGTAATTAGGTAAAAATAGTCCAAATTAAAGCCACTGTTACAGACTTACTAACAAGCAAGAAAAAATAAAAAACAAGACACTTGGTTTTTCAGTTATGGAAAATATATCTCAGTGTAGACCTTCATTTTAAAGTCAAAATATTCAGCTCCGTGAGAACATATTTCGTCAGTCTCCTGCAGATTAGGTGGAAACAGCAGAGGCAAGCATGAAAATAAAGCTGTTTGTATGCTTGGTTAGCCCTTCTCAGGATCGATAGACTCGTTAGAGTCTTCTATTTTGATTTGGTCCTGCAGATGTCATATTTAAAGTTCTCCCTCAGTGTAACAAATCAAAACTTAGTAGAAATATAAGAAACAGAATGTATGTAGGACATGCAAATATTGTGTGTGTCAGTGAGGGTGTGTTCATGCACAGTATGTGTATGGAGGTCAGAGGACCAACTCTTTGCATCTTGTCTGAGGCAGGTTCTCCACTATCTGATGCACACAAGTCCACAAGCTCCTGGGGACTCTCCTGTCTCTAACTGCATCACAAATGCTTTTCCCTGGTTAGCCATCTTCCTAGTCCCTGATCACTTTCTCTGATTGTTCCTCCTCCTAAAGACTGTGAAATTAAATTTCTAAAATGACATTTGAAGATTATATATGGAGAGCATTTAGGGTTGTTTGTTTGGTATACCTTTGAGGTTTTGTTTTACTTTGTTTTGGGTTTTTTGTTGTTGTTTGTTTTTGTTTCTCAAGACATGGTTTCTCTGTGTAGCCCTGCTCTGTAGACCAGGCTGGCCTCAAACTCACAGAGATCCACCTGCCTCTGCCCCCCAAGTGCTGGGATGTGTGCCACCAACCCCCGGCTGGGTTTGGTTTGGTTTGGTTTGGTTTGATTTTTTGAGTCAGGATCTTACTGTGTAGCCCTGGCTGGCCTAAAACTCTCTATGTAGACCAGGTTGACCTCCAATTCACAGAGAGTCACCTGTCTCTGCCTCCTCAGGACTGGGATTAAAGAAGTTTAAATACTCGCTAGTGTATTTAGCACATGGGAGGCAGCGTTGAAGAGCCCCAGAACATGTTAAGAATGGGTTTAACATTGGATTAAAAGTATGAGGTCTAGGGAGTGGAGAGATGGCTCCATAGGTAAAGTGCTTCCTGTCCAAGCATGAGGACTGGAGTTCAGATCCCCAGCACCCAAGCAGAAAGTTGAGCAAAGCATTGTGGGCCTGCAGTCCCAGCACTGAGGAGCCAGAGACAGATAAGCTTGCTGGCCAGCCAACTTAGCCCAAGTCCAAGAGAGAGAAAGACAGCTTGTCTCAGAAAATAAGGTGGAGAGTGATTGAGGATCTGACACTGATCCCTGGCCTCCACACACACATGGACCCTTTTGCATATGTGCATACACCGTGCACGCACACACACACACACACACACACACACGAGTATGAACTGTTAAACCAGCTCCCAGGAAAACGCTTAGGTCTCTCAGATGTCCCCGGCACTCAGTGTCAGCCAGGGGATGGCTTTAGGTGCCACTTGGAAAGCAGCCTAATGAGAAATTCCTGGCTTGAGACTCCCCAGCCCTGTAACAGGACCCTTGAGGCTAGCCTCAATCGGTACTGGCAAGTCTAGGTGTGTAGGTGTGACTGGCTCAAGTGTTGTCACCTAGGAGCCAGGAAAATGGTGAGTGAGAAGAGCTGGGGGGGGGGGTCGGGGGAGAGGTGGTCCTTGCAAGGGCAGTCGAATGGGAGGAAAAAGTCAAAACAACTTCAAAATGAGTCTGCCAAAGTTGAGCTGTAATAACGACCACTCTAGATTCTGTAATCCAGTTCTGCTGTTGCTGCTGTCTTCTCTTGCTTACATTTAGATCTCCATAGCAACCTCATACCCACCGGCAGAAGACAAATGTGTAAGAGTAATTTTTAAATTAACAGTTATATATTGGTGGGGAGGGGCACTGTGCCACAGCGTGATTGCAGAGGTCAGAGGATAACTTTCGGAACTCAACCTCTCTTCTTCCACCATGTGTGTCCTGGAGATCGCACTCAGCTCATCAAGCTTGGTGGCCAGTGCCTCTACCGGCTGAGAAAGGGGGTAGCCCAAGTTGATTGCAAACTCACTATGAAGCCAAAGCTGGCCTTGAACTTCTGATCCTACTGTTTCCATCTCCTGAGCACTGGGATTACAGATGTGTACCACTGTGTCTGGCTCATGCAAGAGTGATGTTTATGCTGGCTAAAATCTCTCTGATGAATATTAATTTCAGAGTTAGCTGGATTGCTGAGAGTAAAATTCCCAGCAGGACAATAATATTTATTTGCAACATTTAGATGCTTTTAAAACCAGATTCCAAACAAAAACAATTCCCCTGTTCCTTCATATACAGTATAGTGTGGCTTATCAGTGTTTGAGGGCACCCGAGATCTTTGGAAAGATTGATTTGGTCACATTATGTTGCTGAAGAAAAAAACAACAGTGCAGAACTACTTATTTTAGCTGGGTATGGTGCTGCACATCTTTAATCCCTTCTACCTCTGATGAATTAGAGGCAGGTGGATCTTTATTAGGTTAAGCCAACATGGTCTCTCATAGTCTCTCATAGCCTGGCAGCTAGCCAGGGCTAAATTTTGAAATCCTTTCACAAGACAAACAAGAAATTACCATGATTAGTGGCTGGCAGAATCTAGAATCATGGGAACAAACCTTTGGGCCTGTCTGTGAGGAATCATCTAGATTATATTAATGGGAGTGAGAAGATCCACCATAAATGGGGGTGGCCCCATTCCCTGAGATGTGGTCCTGGACCAAAGAAAATGGAGGGAATGAGCTGAGCACCAGCATTCATCTCTGCTTCCTGACTGGAAGATGCAACATGACCAGTTGCCTGGCTCCAGCCACCATGCCTTCCCCACCACGATGGACTGTGTACCCTCAAACTGTGAGCCAAAGAAAACTGTCCCTTTCTTCCTTACATCGTTTCTGTCATACATTCTTTTGCAGCAAGGAGACAGTAACTAACACACCCAAACATCAGCCAATGATGAGAAATGATTTTATTGGGTGATTTTTAAAGGCATCGTCTGCCAGGAAGGGGATGCTCACAGAAATCATCAGGACCTACCCACCACCATCAGAGAAGGGCCACAAACCATCTTGTTTCCTCAAATAAGGAGCACTTTGCAGACGGGGGAATCAGCAAATGAGTTTGGGATAGGTTGGAGAGCTCCCAGTCCCAGGACTTTGGAGACCTTCTGGCAGAATGCCCCTCCTTCTCTTTCTTCCATAGACTTGGGCTTTAAGAATGCACCATTTCCTGGAATTCTAGAACAGAAGATGAGAGAACACACTCAGCCAGTGAAGGTGGCTCAGTGTTTTTCAGGTGTGTTTCCCCTGAGAATTTAAAAGATGAAATAAAAGTTCAGAGAAGCATGGTCTCATTTAGAGCATGCCTGGAAGATACCATGAGATACAGGTCAGGGGGGTCGGTGGCATCCACACGGCTTTCTATGCCATTTTACAGAGGCTCTCCCTGTGCAGCTCTGGTTGGCCTCAAAGTAATTATCCTCCTGCCTCAGTTTCTGAAGTGCTGACATCACAGGTTTTTGCCGTAGAAAAGCTGGGTAGCTTTCTACAGATAATTTTCTTGAGACAGGGTCTAATGTAGAGCACTGGTCTCCAACTTTCTATATAGCCCTCCGCCTCCTTTTCCTCCGGCGTGCACATCCTAGGTGTGGGATTTCAAGCCCGTGCAGCAACGTGCACTGCTTTCTTCGCACAATCTGTGTGTGAGCGTGTGCATACATACATGCAATTGTATGTGATGTGTATGTGTGCACATGTGGACGCACGTGTGTGTGCACTGGTGGAGGCCAGAGATTGACATCAGGTGTCCTCAACTGCTCCTCGCTTTGTTACTGAAGCCGGACTGATCACTTGACCCTAGAACTCTGACCTCATCCGACCCGTCTAGTCCAGCTTTCTTCAGGAGTCCCCTGTCTTCACTTCCCCGTCGAGACCTGGGGTTGTAGGTGGCCACCAGGGTCTCCTGTGCACCGTTTGCGCAGGTTCTGGGAACTCAAACCTTGGTCCTTACACTTGCGTGGCAGGTGCTTTAGACCAGCTGAGCCAACACCCCAGCCCCATGCATAACTGTATTTAAGAAATATCTTCATAGCTACAGCCCCTTGGGTTAGAGCTCAACTCCGTCATTTTCCTCCAGCAGTGAAGGGATTGGCGTGACTGTTCACTGTGAACAGCTTTATGGTCAGGTTCATTTCAAATAAACATGGAAGGTTTTCCTTCACTGTCTGTAGCTGTTAGTAGAGTCAGACTTTGAACACATTTTCTTCCACCGAGCCCTAATCTTAGCCTGCCCCTAAAGTTAGTTGATATTACTAAAAGAAAGATAGTTATAATCTTGTGAGAGTGGTGTGTGTGTGTGGTACATGTGTAGCTGTGAGCCCACAGAGGTCAGAGGAGAATGTCCTGGGTGTCCTGCTCTATCACTATCCTCCACCTTACTCCCTTGGGACAGGGTCTCTCACTGAACCTGGAGGTAGGCTGGAAGGCTGCAATGATTCCCCTGTCTCCACTTCAGACAACCCGGTGGGGGGACATGCCTGGCTTTTTACGTGGGGATTGGGATCAGATCCTATTGCAACAAACATTCGTACCCACCTAACCACCTCTCAAGCCCTGACTGTGGCTGGTGCACAGTGAAACTGAAAAGGGAGGTTTGTTTTATATCAATTGGTCCAACTTTTTTATGTCTGTTTAGACATCTTCAGGGTTGTGAACTGTTTTGTAAATTATCATTTAAAATTTGAGACATAGCCCAGGCTGAACTAGAATTCATGATATAGTGAAGCCTGGCCTTAAACTCCACCGCTTGCTAAATGCTGGGCTCACACACAAGCTGTGCTTCATCATGTTTGAATACATGGAGCTTCCTTTGTCTGAGCTGTTTGATCTGGAATACTACAGCTGCATTAACTCGGGTAGGGGATTACAATAGTATACTTCAGTAAGGATCTGCAGTTAGGTATGGGACACATGCCTGCAGTCACAGAACCGGGGAGCTGGCGACAGGAGAAGCAGGAATTCAAAGTCAGCTCCAGCTGTATACCAAGTTCTAGGCCAGCCAGAGCTGTACAAGACCCCTTACCACAAACAAACAAACAAAAGAATCTACTTCAGCCTTTTTCATTTTCTCTAATTAGTGCCTCAAACAGGGTGCCCCTATACCGCCCTGTGAGTCACCACTTAAGCAGAAACGTCAGCAGCTTGACAAACTTGAGCATCAACAGTCCTCTGACATCTGAATCTAGGGCTCTGTACACATAGCACTGTGAATAGTGGTTGGCTTACTTGTCCTTTACTGTCGCTGTTGGTGGTGGTGGCGTGTAAGTCCCCATGCCCATGTGTGCACATGTACATGTAGAGGCTCCAGGTTAACATCATCATCTCCCTCAATTGCTTCCCCCCCCTTTTTTTTTGAGGCAGGGTCTCCCCCCCTTTTTTTGAGGCAGGGTCTCTCATGGAGCCCTAGGCTCGCTGATTTGGCTAGGTTGGGTGGTGAGTAGGCTCCCGGGATCCACCTGTCTCCGTTCTCCCCACACCACCAGATGCTGCTACCACAGGTGTATGCGTCACGCCCATTTTTTAACACCGCTGATGGGGACCTGAACTCAGGTCCTAACCCCTGTGTGGCATGCACTGCTGACTGAGTTGTCTCCCAGCCCCTGTCCTCTGTTAGATACCATGTACTGGTGGGCAGTGAACTGTCTTGTTTAAATCCTGGCAGACATCTCCTGCATTATTTTCAAGCTGGACTAAAGCATCTCAAAAATAGTGGTCAGCTAGTCCCTTCATGGGGGTGGAGGGAGCCATTCTTTCCAAGTTCATAGTTAGTGACCAGTTCACAGCCACATTGTAGTGTGTGTGTGTGTGTGTGTGTGTGTGTGTGTGTGTGTGTGTGTGTGACTCATTCCAACCCTCCTATCTCAGCCTCTAAAGCTCCTGTCTTCCAGAACTGTGTGTCCATGTGTGGAGGCCAGAGGACAATTTTGGGGAGTTTGTTCTCTCCCCCTACCATGCAGGCCCCAGGGAGACAACTCAGGTCACCAGACTTGGCAGCAAGTGCCTTTACTCACTGAGCCACCCCATCAGTCCTATCCCAGATTTGTGTGTGTTGAGGGGTGGGCAGTACTAGGACCGATTTCAGACATGCTGAGCACACACCGGACGACATCCTCAGTGACCCCACACGTTCGTGCATAGTTGGCATGCTTGCCCGACTACACTTTCAGAAATCAAGTTTCAGAAAAGGGGGTTTTACCCAGGGGCCCACCCCACCCCCACCCGCTTGGGTATCCCTATGCCTACGTGCCTTAGGCTACCTACCGTCAGCCCCAATCTTTCCATCTCCATCATTGTCCGCCGCTTCCATCAAGGACTTGGTCTCTGACTCAGTCAGTTCTCTAGCATCGCTCTGGAACCTCTGGAGGAAATACCTACAGCACCACAAAAAGCTGGTGGCAAGTTCCTGAAAGACCTTGTGCTCTTGGTCCTTCCCTTCCTCCCTCTCCCTTTCCCCTCCTTCCCTTCCTTCTCCCCCTCTCCCTTCCTTTGAGTCCATGTGTCTGACAGCCACAACATCAGTCAATTCTAGCAAGCAGAGCTCTCCTTTGCTGTTTAAGAGTTATGTTGTTTCCTTTGCCGCAGGAAATCCCTTGAACAAATTGCTCTCTGTGCCTAGTCTTCAGTGCCACATTCAGTGCCCTATGTGAGTAGAGGGGCAGCCAACATACATTCTTTTTCTCTCTTTCTTTCTTTTGTTTTGTTTTTCCAAGACAGGGTTTCTCTGTGCAGCCTTGACTGTCCTGGAACTCACTCTGTAGACCAGGCTAGCCTTGAACTTATAGCAATCTGCCTTCCTCTGCCTCCCTGAGTGCTGGTATTACAGGCGTGTGCCACCAAGCCTGGCTCCAATTTACATCCTTTAATGAAGTCCAGATGAATATCCAATGCCAGGGCTAACCATGGAGAGAGTGCTAGGAAACAAGGGCACCTCACACCCTGCCCCATCCACCCATATTCACATGCTCAGTACAGCTCACCTGAGTTCTTCTCCATCCAGGTATCCACTCTGGTCATTGTCTATGAACCGAAAGACGTCCTTCAATTGGCTGGCTGACATCTTGGAGAGGCCCGATGTCTGGAAGAACTTTTGTGGTTCAAAAGTGTCTGGGTCTGAAGAACAGAGACTAGGTTATCCTGACAATGGATCACATTCTGTATTTGTGCCCGAGTGGCGAAAATGCAGGCTATTAAAATACTTTCCTAGCATCTCTCCGTGGATACTTGACTCACAAGAGCCAAGTCTAGGTGGTCTGTGACATCATCTTGTCACTGCCCCAGGTTGCCCTCTTCACTTGGTTCTGCCCACCTCCCCTGCCTCTGCTCTGTGTCTCACCCTGTCTCTCTTTCAACAAGCTGCACACCATGTGTGAAGAACCACATGATTGCTGGGAGACTGTGGATCCAAACAGGCTTAAGAGAGTAAGTACATTGGCTGACTCTGGTTTGTTTGTGGCTAGCCTGGAACCCACTATATAGCCCAGGCTGACCCTACTACTCAGCTACAACCTCAGCCTTTTTACTAAGACTTTTTTTTTTTTTTTAAGTACTGAGACTTGAACTCAGGGCCTTATGCATTCAAGGCAAGTGCTCTAACCCTGAGCTACATTCCCAGCTCCCCCTGACTTTCCCCCCAGTCCCTTTTGGTAAATTTCTTTCATCTTATGTAAACATAATCTCGTACTTGGGCCTCGTAATTCCTGTCATGGTAGTGGTCTAACTTACCGCAGCTCCACTGACAGATTTCTTCGAATCTTTCAGCAAAGTTCACATTTTAATCTCTGATGCTTCCCTGGTGGTGGGAACACATGCCTGCCTGGGGCCTCCTTTGCACTTTGTTATTTGTTTGTCTGTTTCTAAGTCAGGGATTCCTGCTCCAGGCAGGCCAAAAGCTCCCTATGTGGCCAGGAATCATCTCTAACTCCTGATCCTCCTGCCTCCATGTTGCTAGTGTGAGGAATACAGGTGTATATGTAATTCTGGGGGTGGAACCCAGGTCTTCATACGTGCTAGGCAGACACCTCATCAGCTGAGCTACAGCTGCAGCCCCTTGTTCTTATTCTGAGACAAGACCCCACTCAAGTCCAGGCTCCCCTGGAACTTGCTATCCTCCAGCCCCTGTCACCTTGGCATTCCTGCAGGGCTGCCGCGATGTCATCAGCACTGAGCATGTCTGTGATGCTCATTTTCCACCTAGTCACACAGAAGAAACGAGATGTGAGCAGTGGTGACAGGGAAAAGTGACATGGGGAAGAGCACACATTCTCAGCCACTCGCCACAGAGTACCAAGCCGAACTCAGAAACAGAAAAGACTCTGGCCACCTCTTTTCTGCACTCTGAAACTGCAGTTAAAAAAAATAAAGAACAAAACACAAAAAGGCCAAGCAGTGCTTGGCATGCATACTTGTAATTCCCATACACAGGAGGAAGGAGCGGGAGGATCAAGAGGAGTTCAAGAGGATCTGTGGCTACCCAGTGGACTCCAGGCCAGCCTGAGCCTTTTAAAAATCTGAAACCAAATAAAAGCTTTTTCTTAAGGTCCAATGTTTCCTGTAAAAATTATACTTACCTAATCAGTCAGCATAGGCAGGTGCAAGTCATTTAAAAATTAACCACATTATAAAATCAACATCTTTGTCGTGGATCAGCCAGAGAATTGCAACGCTGCAGACCCCTAGTGAAAGACTAGCCCATGCGGCAAGAGAGACGAAACCCCTCCCAAGTGCCAGCCAGATTTATAAGGAAGGAATTCTGAGCAGAAAATCCACAAGTCTGATACAGTGCATGCAGAGAAGGTCTTGGGGTCTGGTAGGCCCACCTGCTACTCACCAGTTTAGATTTGAAATCAGAGGGGGAAAGAGTTGTAGGAACAAAGGGAAAACAAACCAGATGGGCTTTTACTACCTTATATAGGATTGAAACCGTGATCGTTACAACCTCTTAAATTTCATGTTCAAGGATCAAGTGTGCGTAGCTCAGGTGTCTTTACCTTAGTAATGAAACCACATACACTCTCTTGCTCTCTTTTCTATTTATAGAAATGTGGGTAGTTACAGCCAATTGAAAGAAAAAAAAAAGAAGAAAACTTCAACAAGCCTTAAGGTTTCGGTTCTTCAAACTAAGTTCAAGTGTGGAAGCCTGCTGGGGGAGGGGTGCAGCTGAAATGAGGTAAGAACAGGAGGTTCTCGCTTATGAACTGAAGACTTCCCAGATGGCTGCTGGGGAGGGCTGCCTTCAGCGCATGTTGCAAATGTGTGAGGCTGACATCAGTCTCGGGTGGAAAAACCTCAAAAGTCAGTGTCACTGAGGTGTTAGTTACATAATTTTCCTACCAACTTCTTGACTTGGACATTGCCCTGCTAAATCTGAAACTACACATCTCACAAAATGTGTCTGTGTCAACTTGTGTTGCTTTGACACAAGTGTTCCAGGCTGACCACAAACTCACCATGTACCTAAGAATGACCTTGAACTTCTGGCCTTCTTGCCTCCACTTCCTGCGCAGAGCGCCATCATGCACGGTGACTGCAGCACTGGGGACGGAGGCCAGGGCTTCCTGCCCACTAGCCCAGCACCCCAGCAGCCGAGTCACAGCCCAGCATTGTTCTTTCTGAAATGATATTTTTCTGTGTTGCCCCAGGCAGGATGGCTTTGAGTTCACAATCCTACTTCCTCAGCTTCCCAAGCTAATGGAATTACTGCTCCTCTTTCTTTCTTCCTTCATTCCTTTCTTTCTTTCTCTCTCTTTCATTTTTTGTTTTTGTTTGTGGTTTTTTTTTTGTTTGTTTGTTTGTTTGTCTTGTTTTTTAAAGACATGATTTCTCTGTGTAGCCTGGCTATCCTGGAATTCACTCTCACCCTGTAGACCAGGCTGGTCTCAAACTCACAGAGGTCCGCCTGCCTCTGCCTCCTGAGTGCTGGGATTAAAGGTGTTCTTAATTACTGTGTGTGTGTGTGTCAGTGTGTTTACCTGTTTGTATGTGTTCAGACAGGGGTTGAGGTCCAGTACCTTTATCAGTTGCTTTGCACCTTATCTTTTGAGAGCCTCTCAGTGAACCTCATGCCCTAGGACTTAGCCAGTCTGGTTGCCAACAACTTCCAGGGACCCCTGTGGCTCTGCCTTCCCAGTGCTGGAGTTAGTGTCTGCCGCCACACCCAGCTTTTTAATGGAGGTTCTTATTCTCATAGGTGGGTTCATGTGCTTTACCTGCTGAACCATCTCCCCAGCCCTCCTCACAAAGGACAGTAGAGTCATCTGTATGCACTCTGCAACAGAACTGAATAACTTTTTCATTCAGAAGAACTTGAAGTTCTGTATTTACTGAACTTTAGCCCTCCTGCCTCAGCCTTCCGAGCAGCCAGAATTACAGGCCTGTTCCACCAAACCCATCACAACATTTCCTTCTTCTTAAACACTGGATTCAACTTTGTTTCTCTTTTTTAATATATTTATTTATTTTTATTGCAATATAAATTTATTTATTTATTTATTTTGCCTATGTGTGTATCTGTGCACCAGAAGAGAGCATTGAATTCCCTGAAGCTGAAGTTACAGACAGTTCCCGTGTGGGTCCCGGGAACTGAACCCAGGTCCTCTCTACAAAAGCAGTCAGTGCTCTTAACCACTGAGCCATCTCTCCAGGCTCCTTTTTGCATTTTTGCCTGTAATCCTAGCACATGGGCATGTTCCACCAAACCCTGCTAAAGGAATGGCCCAGGCTAGCCTCTTCAGCATTTGATTACAATTGTGTGCTGCCGTGGTTGGCAGAAAATGAAGAGAACGCCTGGACATTGTAGTACATACCTGTGATCCTACTGTGCGAGAGGCAGGTAGAAGGTACAGCCTAAGGTACATATTGAGACCCTGTCTCATTAAAACAAAAAGGAGAGGTCTAAAGGAGAGCTCAGGTGGCAGAAAGAAAAGAAAAGAAAGGCAGAGAGACCACCTAATCAGAAGTGGGCCACTCATGTGGCTGGTTTGGAAAGTATATTATTTGGCCTTCCCTGGTTTGATAGTATATGCTCATGTGCTAAGATTACAGGTGAAAACCACAAAAAAAGGGCCTGGAGAGATGACTCAGCGGTTAAGAGCACTGGGTTCTTTTGTAGAGGCAGTTGGACATTGGTGTATGGAGCAGAGGGAGTCCTGACTGAATGTATATTGTTTGGCAGGACCACAGCCATGTCAAAGACCAAGGGCCTCAGCCCCATAGAGTGGCAAAGCCTTCCCCAGGTGAGGCTCAAGAGGGATGGTCTGAGTGCAAATTCAGACTGTGTGCAAAAATGTCCAGCAGAGCTTTCTCCCTGGGAATGTTTATGGCTGGAAGACATCTCCCCTGCAGAGATGGATCCTACCCAATTAGCTAAACCTGCCCCTTGCTCACAATTTATACACACAAATTGTTCACAGAATTGTATATAATACCCCTGCCTCCCTGTCCATCTGAATATAATACCCCTGCCTCCCTGTCCATCTGAATATAATACCCCTGCTCCCTGTCCATCTGAATATAATACCCCTGCCTCCCTGTCCATCTGTATAATATCCCTGCCTCCCTGTCCATCTGTATAATATCCCTGCCTCCCTGTCCATCTGTATAATATCCCTGCCTCCCTGTCCATCTGTATAATATCCCTGCCTCCCTGTCCATCTGTATAATATCCCTGCCTCCCTGTCCATCTGTATAATACCCCTGCCTCCCTGTCCATCTGTATAATATCCCTGCCTCCCTGTCCATCTGTATAATATCCCTGCCTCCCTGTCCATCTGTATAATATCCCTGCCTCCCTGTCCATCTGTATAATAGCCCTGCCTCCCTGTCCATCTGTATAATAGCCCTGCCTCCCTGTTTATCTGTATATAATAGCCCTGCCTCCTTGTCTATCTGTATGCAACAGCCCCTCCTCTCTATTCAACTCTTTGTAATAAACATGCTAACTATTGGGGTGCTGAGACTTTTTCATCCAAGAGCCCAGACCATCCAATCCCAGCTTTTCTGTGTCTGTGTGTCTATCATTTCTTCATTCTATAGTCACTTCTAGTCAGGAATTCAGGACCCAGGCTGTGTAAGGACCAGGCACATTGGGACAAAAATTAAAGAAACTATTAGTAACTAAGTCCTGTCTATTTGGGGCTGACTGTTACAAAGGTTTATGTTTGCTGTCGTAGACTGTTTGCTAGAAACAGTGCTGGGGGAGGGATGGAGACAGATGCCCGGGGCCTGCTGGCCAGCCAATGTAGCTAAACACCCAGAATTCAGGTTTAGTAAAGAGACACCCCAAGTCATGCACAGGCAAGACCTGACACACATGTGCACTGTGCACACACTGGGAGAAAAAGAAGAAGGGGGGCAGTGTATCCCTGTAATCTCAGTACTGGGGAGGTAGGACAGGAAGATCCCTGGGGCTCATTAATCAGTGAGCTCCAAAGTGAGAGGCCTATAAAATGAAAAGTGGTTGAGGTGGGCTATAGTGGCATAAACCTTTAACCCCAGCACTTGGGAGGCAAAGGCAGGTGGATCTCTGTGAGTTCCAGGACTCTGTCTCAAAAAAAAAAAAAAAAAAGAAAAAAGAAAAAAAAAAAAGGAGTGATACCAACATCAACCTCAGGCTTCCGTTTGCACATTCAACACACACACACACACACACACACACACACACACACACACGTCAGTTCAGCTTGACAAATTTAGGGGACAATGTGGGCACTATTAAATTCATTTATTGTGTCTTTAAAACCCTTGATTCAGGTGGCAATGTCTGCTTTCTCCTTGTCTAATTAGTCAAGGTCTCTTTTGTCCTCTGGTGTGTGTATTTTTGTTCTTGTTTTTTGCTTTGTTTTGTTTTTTTAGGGATTTTTGTTTGATTTGTGTGTGTGGGCTTTGGTTTTGGGGTTATTTGTTTGTTTGTTTTTGTTTTTTCAAGACAGTGTTTCTCTGTGTAGCCCTGGCTGGCCTGGAACTCACTCTGTAGACCAGGCTGGTCTCAAACTCAGAGACCCACCTGCCTCTGCCTCCTGAGTGCTGGGATTAAAGGTATGAGCCACCACTGCTGGCTTGTATTTTGTGTTCTGAGAGCAATTATGTGTCATTAATAAATGTTCAACTCTAAGGAGCAAAAACATCTCAGTTTAAAAAAAAATTTCACTGCCTCTTGACTTTCAAGTTAGCAGTAACAAAGGTAACTCCCAGTCCTTAATAATTTAGCCTTTTGGGTGAAGTTCTCGTCAGAATAGGTCGAAAGCATGAATAATTCACAGGTTTGTGAATTATGCTGCCCAGCTGTGCAAACACTGGCCCAAAAACACCTTATGTGCTTACAAAGAGGCTCAGGGTGTCTAGATCAAGTGACTGGGTCACAGTGAAACTAAATCTGGTTCATGGGAGTCCCAGGTCATAGTTGATGGTATCAAACAATACTGCCTGTTACATTTTACAGGTCTCTTCAGGATGAACTATGCAATCCACAAATTTCTCAAATTGGAGAAATGAGGCTCTAAAGCCTGTGTCCTTTCTCCCACATGTTCACCACGTGACCCAGTCATTCCTGCCCAACCCATGTTCTAGCACTTCAGTCTTGGTGAGATGAGGATTGTTTCTAAATTTGCTTTCTATTATGGGACTGAGTGTCCTCTCTGTCTCTGTCTCTGTTTCTGTCTATCTGTCTGTCTGTCTGTCTCTGTGTGTGTGTGTGTGTGTGTGTGTGTGTGTGTGTGTGTGTGTATTACAAGTGTGTCTTGTGGCCATGGAGGTCAGAAGGGGATGTCAGATACCCCTACATCTGGGTTTTGGATGGCTCTGAGCCACCATGTGGGTGCTGGGAACTGAACCCAGGTCCTTTGCTCTGCACTGGGGATGGCTTATCTTGGTTGATTGGCTTGATGAAGCAGACCTCTGGGTGCGCCTATGGGGAACTTTGCAACGACAATTGGATCATAAGAATCGTAAGAGCCCTGACCTAGTATATGTAATCCACAGATGGGTTCTAACTTCTCTGTGTTGGGGAGAAAACCCAGAGCCTCCTACATAAAAACCAAGCGCTGTACCAACTAGCCCTGGGTTAAACCACTGGGAGGTGGTGGGACCGCAGCTCAGGGGGAGCCGTGGAGGAGCGTCACCAGGGTACAGCTTGCTCTGGCACCTTCTGCTTCTCTCTGCCTCTCGGCAGCTGCTATGTGAGCTGGTTTGCTTCACCAAACTTCTTCCACTATGATGGAGTGACTCCCATGAAACTGTGAGTTTAAAAAAAATCTTTCTTTTTTATAAGTTGCTTATTGTCAGGCATTCTGTGATAGCAATGAAAAGTTAATTAAAATGAAGGTCTCACTTCCTCATAGAATCAACTTTTTGTCTTTCTTTTTGTTTTCTGTTTTTTTTTTTTTTTTTTTTTTAAGACTGGGTCTCATTATATAGTCCTAGTTAGCCTGGAACTTGCTTTGTAGACCAGGCTGGCGTTGAACTCACAGGAATTCATCTGCTTCTGCCTCCGCAATGCTGGGATCAAAGGTGTGCAACACTACACCCAGTAGAAAACAAAACAAAACATGTTTATTCTATCTAAAGTCAGCTCCTCCGTGTCTACTCTGTGTCCTTTCTTGCTCACTTAAGAACATTCTCTCCATTTTCTCTCCCCTTTTATTCCTACATCATAATTTTTTTTTGCTAATACATCACACTATAGATGAAAGATGAGCAAATGAGAAAAGCGTTATTAGTCATTACAAAGATGCAATTTGAAACCACAGTTAAACACCACTATACACCAAAAAAAGATGGTGAAGGTGTGAAAGACAGGCCAGTGTCAAGTATGAGATATAAAAAGACTGACTAAAACTCTTCGGAGTGGAAAAGAAATATGTTACCTAAGTGCCAGACTCTTCTTCCATTCTTTAACAACCTCCACTGCCACCACCAACTCCTCACCCTTCTTCTCTTCATTTTTCTGTGCTACCTGGGGACTCAGTATGCTAGGCAGGTGCTCTACCACGGAGCCACGCCCCAGCCCCTCATTGGGACTCTAGGCCGGTGCTCTATCATTGAGCCACACTCCAACTCCTCAGCGGAGGGTTCTAGGCAGGGGCTCTACTACTGAGCCATGACCCCAGCCTTTTCACTTTTGAGGTAGGGTATTGATGCCTTGAACAAATGATCCTTCTGTCTCAGCTCTCCAAATGCTGGAGCTACAGGCCTGCACTACCCAGGTCCATCTTAATACATTTTATTTCCTCTTCTTCTTCTTTCTTTTTTTTTTTTTTTCCAAGACAGGGTTCCTCTGTAGAGCCTTGGCTGTCCTAGACTCACTTTGTAGACCAGGCTGGCCTCAAACTCAGAGATGTGCCTGCCTCTGTCTCCCTGAGTGCTGGGATTATAGACTTGTGGCACTGCACCACATTTTGTTTCCTGAAATGAAATTTTATTTTAGAAGAGAAATTGGCGGTGTATTGAAATGTTAACGATGCAACTATCACATGATCCAGCTGTACCCTGCTGGCATCTTCCCTAAGAGCTGAGATTCCCACAGCTTGCGCTCCTCCCATCCTGTTAAAGATCCTGTTGACGATAATGTCCCAGTTGCTGTCAGTGATGACATTTGCAGGCTTCCTGCTGAGAATCCCTCAGGCAGTTTCAGCTAAAGCCTTATTCCTGGAGCTCTGTCTGCCTCATAACTCGGGGGTCTCCATTCAGTGGATGGATTTCTGACCAAGGGTAAAAAGTATCAGAAGCTCACAAAGCTGCTTAGACAAGGAGGGAATGCTATCAGACAAAAGAAACCGAACGCTGTAGAAGGCTGATTTTTTCATGAACGAGAAACATGAGCATCCACTTCTCAGTTTCCAGATGGGCAGTAGGCTGTATTCGACAGAGACTCGCCTGAGTTAATTAAGGAGAAATTGCTACTAATGTCATGAGATAGGCTATGTCTAAGGCTCCCAGGTACCCTTTTATTCTCTGTTCTCCTCTTGACACCGGTGCCCAGGGACCCCCTAGCATTGGGCAGATATGCCTCCCAAGAATCAGACCCCAGAGATATGGCATTTTCAAGCTCTGAGGGTGGACATTAAAAAGGGGCCAGCAAGATGGCTGAATGGGTAAAGGCCCTTGCTGTCACCACTGCTGACATAAGCTCATCCCTGAGAAAGAAGGAACCACTGGGCGGTGGCACACACCTTTAATTCCAGGACTTGAGAGGCAGAGACAAGTGGATCTCCCTGAGTTCCAGGCCAGTGTGGGCTGCATAGTGAGTTCCAAGCCAGCCCGGGATGCACAGTGAGTTCCAGGCCAGCCCGGGCTGCACAGTGAGTTCCAGGCCAGCTAGGGGTATACAGAGAAACCCTGACTCAAAAAAAAAAAAAAAAAAAAAAAAGAAGAAGAAGAAAGTAAGGACAGAAGAATCAGCTCCTGTGGCTTGTCTTCTGACCTCCATACACATACATATATGTTAAATTTATTTTTTTTAATTCCAAACATGGGACTAGGGAGATAGCCCAGTGGGTAGAGGTGCACACACAGCAAGCCCCAGAGCAAACAGGCACTAGGGAAACAGGCACGAGTGTGAATGCCCAGCACCCACACACCCACCCAGCACCCACGGTGAGCGTGGTGCCGTGCCCGTGATCCCAGCACTGGGAGGCAAACAGGGAACCTTGATTGCTCAGTGGCCAGGATTCCACCTGACCAGCTCTCAAGCTCTGTGCAGCCAAGGATGACCTTAAACTCCTAATCTTCCTGCTTCCCCCTCACAGTCCCTGAGTTTACAGGTGCGAACCACCACATCCAGCTACTCACATGCATTTCTTTCAGCCTGGCCTAGGGTGGTTTCTGAAAGACCTCAAGTTTAGGGTGCAAGGGGGACACTGAGGTAGACTGTCATTTTGGTAAGAAATTTATTAACAGCTATTAATGCCACATGGACATTTAGACAGATAGCTGAACAGAGGGAGCTCAGAGGAGAATTCAGGCCTCCATGCCCTATGTAAGCAAACAATATGGTGGGGTCTCTGATGAGGCTCTTTTTGTAGAGCCCAGTAAAAGGGAGAAGTTTTACAGCAGGCCCCTGCACCCAGGGTCTGATTTCCAGGCAGCAGTGGAAGAGGAGGGAATTGGAGGAAGCAGTGATTCAAAAGATGTGGGGAACTGAGCCAGGCGCTGTGGCGATTACCTGTAATTCCTGCAGAGGCAAGCGGATCTCTGTGAGTTGGAGGCCAGTCTGGTCTAAAAAGTGAGTACAGGACAGCCAAGGCTACACAGAGAAACCCTATCTTCAAAGCAAAACAAAATATGGGAAACTAAGGAGGGGCATCTTTCATTGAAGTATACCCACTGGGAGGGGGCATTGCCACCCAAGTCATCTTCTGACGTCCAAGGAGTCTGTCACAGGCTCTCAGAAGGGTATCCATCTGTCCTTGTGGCATCAGGGATCCCAGAACCAGCCATCAGGATGGACCTCAGAGTTCGCTCCTACACATTAACCCCAGCCAGTAGGCACCCTGAGCACATCTCACAGCGGCTTCCTGCATACTGCGTTGGGACTCTGCCCTGCAAATTCTAGCTGCTTTGGCCTGGCCTACCCATCTCCTGGAAACTCAGGAGGACATGGGCTCTGCCCAGATCTCAGCCCACAAACTCTTTACCACCCTAGCTTCCCCAACACTGCTGCTTTCTCTTTTTGATGCAACTCTGTAGGTGTTCAAGGTGGGAGGACGTGTTAGACTTTTCTGTGATAAACACCCAAGAGAAACAATTTAAATGTGACCGAGCTGCACATCTGCTACATATGTGTAGAGGGTCTAGGTCTGTCCCATGCATGCACTTTGGTTGGTGGCTCAGTCTCTGTGAGTCCCCGTGGCCCAGGTTAGTTGACTCTGTAGGTCTCCTTGTGGTGTGCCATATCCAACGGCCTCAATCCTTCCTCCCACTCTTCCGCAAGACTCCCTGAGCTCCGCCTAATGTCTGCCTGTGGGTCTCTGCATCTGTTTCCATCAGCTGCTGGATAAAGCCTCTCAGGAGGGAGTTACACTAGACTCCTGTCTGTAAGCATAGCAGAGTGTCATTCATAGTGTCAGGGTCTGCCTCTCTCCCCTGGGGTGGGTCACCAGTTTGCCATTCCCTCATCCTCTGCTCCACCTTTATCTCTACACTTCTTGTACACAAAACAAATTTTGGTGGTCATGTGGGTCCCCTAACAATGCGATCAGGGGCGGTCTCTGATCCTGCTGGGTCCCTTTCCCCTAGCTGGGCTGCCTTATCTGGCCTTAGAGAAAGAGGGCCAGGGTGGGTTGGTACCCCTTGGGAACGTCCCCTTCTCTGAGAAGAAGTGGAGTGGGGTTGGGGCATGAGGTTGGGACTGGGAAGAGAGGAGGGAGGGGACTGGGACCAGGCTATAAAGTGATTAAGTAAGTTTAATTTTTTTTTTTTAATCAAGAAAGGTGGCTGGGCTGCAGCTCCCTTGGTAGAGTGGCTGAGTCCTTGCCCAGCATGTCCGAAGCCCGGGGGTCCATGCCAAAATCACTTCGACTTGTGGTGGTGAGGGTCTAGCACTGACCAAGTAGAGGCAGAACAGAAATTCAAGGTCATCCTTGGCTACGTAAGGCATTTGAGGCCATCCTGTGTTACAAAGACCCTATGGTTAAAAAAGAAAAAATGACGTGAATTTTTTTTTTTTTAAATTTGTGTGTGTTCAGAATATTGATTCCCTGGGGAATCCTGACTGCTCCAATCTCCTTCCTCCCTTTGTTTGTGGGATAAATCTCACAGCTGCCTGTAGAGGTCACCAGAGGAAGGCAAGTCAGAAAAGGACAAGAATTTCGGTGAACACACTAGCAGGGCACCACCCAGAAAAAGACATTCCATTCACAGAACCAAAACTCGAAATGAAGAGAGAGTGAAGCCCTTAGCAAAACAAATGTCATCATAAGCAACCACAATAGGGCTCGTCCAGTGAAGAGCAAAGATAGAAAGATTTGGTTATGTTCTGGCATCTGGAACAGTCTAGCTGAAGTCAAGAGTTATTAAATTCTTCTTTTCCGGAGCTGGGCATTCAGGTCATTGTCTCCTAAAAGGTCTTTTACACTCTGGTGGCTACAACTCTGTGTCTGTGCATGTGTATGTTTCTTCATAGTATTTTCTTGTTTTTAGGCAGTTACAGGGATGCAACTCAAAGACTAGACTTCCTTTTGCTAGGCAGGTGCTCTACCACTGAGCCACACCTCAGCCCCTCACTGGGAGATTCTAGGCAGGTACTCTACCACTGAGCCACACCCCAGCCCCTCACTGGGGTATTCTAGGCAGGTGCTCTACCACTGAGCCACACCCCAGCCCCTCACTGGAGGATTCTAGGCAGGTGCTCTACCACTGAGCCACACCCCAGCCCCTCACTGGGGGATTCTAGGCAAGTGCTCTACCAAATATTCCCACAGTGGTAAAGCTATCCTGGCAATGGAGAAGACTACAGACATATACAGGAAAATACACACCAACACAAGAATAGAACTAATTTGGCTGCAGTGGCACATATCTGTAATCCCACATTTAGGAGATAAAGGCAGGAATATCAGGAATTCAAAGCCAGCCTCAGCTACAAAGGAAGTTCAAGGCCAGCCCTTGTTAAATGACATCCTATTTCAAACTAAAAAAATAGGAAAGACGGGAAGAAGGAAAGAAGGATATTAGACCTTCTCGTGGCATTAAAGGGGTGTTGCTTTGACATTTGAATGTGTATTCATAGTCCCCGCATACCCCTGACTACAGCAACACTTGGGGATTTAACAACAATACCTAGGTTGGGATTTTATTTTGCTAAAGCAGACTTGTTCCAGAGAAGTAGTTTTCAGTCTAAAGCCAACTAACTCGATCAGAGAGAGGATGCATGGTGGCTGCTTTGGCTGCGTGTACCTTAAAAAACAAAACAAAGACATCCGTGCAGGGTTCAAGGTGTGGCTGGGTGGTAGAACACTTGCCTAGAATCCCTGTGAAGTGCCTTAGGGTTTTGATTGCTGTGCTAATAACACCATGACCAAAATCAACTCGAGGGGGAAAAGGTTTCTTTCTGTTTACATTTCTACATCACAGTCCATCAGGGAAGCAGGGCAGGAGAGGAAACTGGAGGCAGGAGCTGATGCAGAGGCCAAGGAAGGGTGCTGCTCACTGGCCTGCTCCTTGTGGCTTGCTCAGCCTGCTTTCTTCTAGAACCCAGGATCAACTGCCCAGGGGTGGCCCCATTCCACCGTGAGCTGAGCCCTCCCACAGCAATCATTATCCAAGGCAATACCCCCAGCCTTGCCTACAAGCCAATCTTATGGAGGCATTTTCTCAAGCAAGATTACCTCTGCCCAGATACGTCTAGGCTTGTGTCAAGTTGACAAAACCAGTCAGTACAGAGGGGCTTTTTCATGTTGTATGAAACATAAAATTCAACATCCTTAGCCATCGAAGAAATGCAAATCTAATCCAGCTCCAAAGGAGTGGGGATAGGAAGGTCACTGGGAACAGCCTAGCCAAAACAAAACAAAACAAAACAAACACAGTTGTCCCTTCAGATTCAGGGAGAGACCCTGCCTCAAAGCAAATAGGTGGAGAATGGTAAGACTACACCAGATGTTCCCCACACACGGCAAATAAATTACAAAAAGGTGTGGTAAGTAAGGCTGGAGAAATGATTCCGTGGTTAAGAACACTTGTTGCATCTGGGCATGTTGGTGCAGAGGCAGGCGGATCTCTGTGAGTCCAGGTCAGCCAAGGCTACATAGACAAACCTTGTCTCAAAACAAAACAAAAAAAGCAAGCAAGAAAGAAACAAAGAAACAAAGCCAAATATTATGGTACAAATGTGCAATCTCAAAAGGAGAAACTTGCAGAGGCAGGAGGATTTCAAATCCCTCCTCAACAACTGGATTCAGAAAGCCCCTGTATCAGAAAAACAAAAACACTACCAAGCATGGCTGCTTTCCCTGCGCAGTTAATTTTGCGTCAAATCCCAGAGAAAGGGAGCAATATTCGCCAGGTCCACCAGGGGACGCTATTGTCACGGCTCTGAGTCCTGACTAACTAATGGGCCTCTTGCCTTTCTAGAGCAGTATCATTTTGCCCTTTTGTCAAGAGGCTTCAGCCATCTCCACCCATCCCCCTCCTGTCACTACTTTCACCCAGAGACAAAGACGCACCTCCCCAGGCCGGATCATCTTGTGGAATTATTTATACCCATCCCCCCAGGAGTTAAGCTGCTGCTGGTGTTTGGGCCCGCCAGGTTGACATAATTATGTGACCTAAATGATTTCCTGCTGAATCTAACTACCATGTCCTAGTTCCCTCTGGAGAGTGCTTACGAGGGCCATGGGGGATCATACGTGAAAAGTCCCGTATTCCAAGCTGGGGAGTGGAGTGGGGTTGGGGCATGAGGTTGGGACTGGGAAGAGAGGAGGGAGGGGACTGGGACCAGGCTATAAAGTGATTAAGTAAGTTTAATTTTTTTTTTTTAATCAAGAAAGGTGGCTGGGCTGCAGCTCCCTTGGTAGAGTGGCTGAGTCCTTGCCCAGCATGTCCGAAGCCCGGGGGTCCATGCCAAAATCACTTCGACTTGTGGTGGTGAGGGTCTAGCACTGACCAAGTAGAGGCAGAACAGAAATTCAAGGTCATCCTTGGCTACGTAAGGCATTTGAGGCCATCCTGTGTTACAAAGACCCTATGGTTAAAAAAGAAAAAATGACGTGAATTTTTTTTTTTAAATTTGTGTGTGTTCAGAATATTGATTCCCTGGGGAATCCTGACTGCTCCAATCTCCTTCCTCCCTTTGTTTGTGGGATAAATCTCACAGCTGCCTGTAGAGGTCACCAGAGGAAGGCAAGTCAGAAAAGGACAAGAATTTCGGTGAACACACTAGCAGGGCACCACCCAGAAAAAGACATTCCATTCACAGAACCAAAACTCGAAATGAAGAGAGAGTGAAGCCCTTAGCAAAACAAATGTCATCATAAGCAACCACAATAGGGCTCGTCCAGTGAAGAGCAAAGATAGAAAGATTTGGTTATGTTCTGGCATCTGGAACAGTCTAGCTGAAGTCAAGAGTTATTAAATTCTTCTTTTCCGGAGCTGGGCATTCAGGTCATTGTCTCCTAAAAGGTCTTTTACACTCTGGTGGCTACAACTCTGTGTCTGTGCATGTGTATGTTTCTTCATAGTATTTTCTTGTTTTTAGGCAGTTACAGGGATGCAACTCAAAGACTAGACTTCCTTTTGCTAGGCAGGTGCTCTACCACTGAGCCACACCTCAGCCCCTCACTGGGAGATTCTAGGCAGGTACTCTACCACTGAGCCACACCCCAGCCCCTCACTGGGGTATTCTAGGCAGGTGCTCTACCACTGAGCCACACCCCAGCCCCTCACTGGAGGATTCTAGGCAGGTGCTCTACCACTGAGCCACACCCCAGCCCCTCACTGGGGGATTCTAGGCAAGTGCTCTACCAAATATTCCCACAGTGGTAAAGCTATCCTGGCAATGGAGAAGACTACAGACATATACAGGAAAATACACACCAACACAAGAATAGAACTAATTTGGCTGCAGTGGCACATATCTGTAATCCCACATTTAGGAGATAAAGGCAGGAATATCAGGAATTCAAAGCCAGCCTCAGCTACAAAGGAAGTTCAAGGCCAGCCCTTGTTAAATGACATCCTATTTCAAACTAAAAAAATAGGAAAGACGGGAAGAAGGAAAGAAGGATATTAGACCTTCTCGTGGCATTAAAGGGGTGTTGCTTTGACATTTGAATGTGTATTCATAGTCCCCGCATACCCCTGACTACAGCAACACTTGGGGATTTAACAACAATACCTAGGTTGGGATTTTATTTTGCTAAAGCAGACTTGTTCCAGAGAAGTAGTTTTCAGTCTAAAGCCAACTAACTCGATCAGAGAGAGGATGCATGGTGGCTGCTTTGGCTGCGTGTACCTTAAAAAACAAAACAAAGACATCCGTGCAGGGTTCAAGGTGTGGCTGGGTGGTAGAACACTTGCCTAGAATCCCTGTGAAGTGCCTTAGGGTTTTGATTGCTGTGCTAATAACACCATGACCAAAATCAACTCGAGGGGGAAAAGGTTTCTTTCTGTTTACATTTCTACATCACAGTCCATCAGGGAAGCAGGGCAGGAGAGGAAACTGGAGGCAGGAGCTGATGCAGAGGCCAAGGAAGGGTGCTGCTCACTGGCCTGCTCCTTGTGGCTTGCTCAGCCTGCTTTCTTCTAGAACCCAGGATCAACTGCCCAGGGGTGGCCCCATTCCACCGTGAGCTGAGCCCTCCCACAGCAATCATTATCCAAGGCAATACCCCCAGCCTTGCCTACAAGCCAATCTTATGGAGGCATTTTCTCAAGCAAGATTACCTCTGCCCAGATACGTCTAGGCTTGTGTCAAGTTGACAAAACCAGTCAGTACAGAGGGGCTTTTTCATGTTGTATGAAACATAAAATTCAACATCCTTAGCCATCGAAGAAATGCAAATCTAATCCAGCTCCAAAGGAGTGGGGATAGGAAGGTCACTGGGAACAGCCTAGCCAAAACAAAACAAAACAAAACAAACACAGTTGTCCCTTCAGATTCAGGGAGAGACCCTGCCTCAAAGCAAATAGGTGGAGAATGGTAAGACTACACCAGATGTTCCCCACACACGGCAAATAAATTACAAAAAGGTGTGGTAAGTAAGGCTGGAGAAATGATTCCGTGGTTAAGAACACTTGTTGCATCTGGGCATGTTGGTGCAGAGGCAGGCGGATCTCTGTGAGTCCAGGTCAGCCAAGGCTACATAGACAAACCTTGTCTCAAAACAAAACAAAAAAAGCAAGCAAGAAAGAAACAAAGAAACAAAGCCAAATATTATGGTACAAATGTGCAATCTCAAAAGGAGAAACTTGCAGAGGCAGGAGGATTTCAAATCCCTCCTCAACAACTGGATTCAGAAAGCCCCTGTATCAGAAAAACAAAAACACTACCAAGCATGGCTGCTTTCCCTGCGCAGTTAATTTTGCGTCAAATCCCAGAGAAAGGGAGCAATATTCGCCAGGTCCACCAGGGGACGCTATTGTCACGGCTCTGAGTCCTGACTAACTAATGGGCCTCTTGCCTTTCTAGAGCAGTATCATTTTGCCCTTTTGTCAAGAGGCTTCAGCCATCTCCACCCATCCCCCTCCTGTCACTACTTTCACCCAGAGACAAAGACGCACCTCCCCAGGCCGGATCATCTTGTGGAATTATTTATACCCATCCCCCCAGGAGTTAAGCTGCTGCTGGTGTTTGGGCCCGCCAGGTTGACATAATTATGTGACCTAAATGATTTCCTGCTGAATCTAACTACCATGTCCTAGTTCCCTCTGGAGAGTGCTTACGAGGGCCATGGGGGATCATACGTGAAAAGTCCCGTATTCCAAGCTGGGGAGTGGAGTGGGGTTGGGGCATGAGGTTGGGACTGGGAAGAGAGGAGGGAGGGGACTGGGACCAGGCTATAAAGTGATTAAGTAAGTTTAATTTTTTTTTTTTAATCAAGAAAGGTGGCTGGGCTGCAGCTCCCTTGGTAGAGTGGCTGAGTCCTTGCCCAGCATGTCCGAAGCCCGGGGGTCCATGCCAAAATCACTTCGACTTGTGGTGGTGAGGGTCTAGCACTGACCAAGTAGAGGCAGAACAGAAATTCAAGGTCATCCTTGGCTACGTAAGGCATTTGAGGCCATCCTGTGTTACAAAGACCCTATGGTTAAAAAAGAAAAAATGACGTGAATTTTTTTTTTTAAATTTGTGTGTGTTCAGAATATTGATTCCCTGGGGAATCCTGACTGCTCCAATCTCCTTCCTCCCTTTGTTTGTGGGATAAATCTCACAGCTGCCTGTAGAGGTCACCAGAGGAAGGCAAGTCAGAAAAGGACAAGAATTTCGGTGAACACACTAGCAGGGCACCACCCAGAAAAAGACATTCCATTCACAGAACCAAAACTCGAAATGAAGAGAGAGTGAAGCCCTTAGCAAAACAAATGTCATCATAAGCAACCACAATAGGGCTCGTCCAGTGAAGAGCAAAGATAGAAAGATTTGGTTATGTTCTGGCATCTGGAACAGTCTAGCTGAAGTCAAGAGTTATTAAATTCTTCTTTTCCGGAGCTGGGCATTCAGGTCATTGTCTCCTAAAAGGTCTTTTACACTCTGGTGGCTACAACTCTGTGTCTGTGCATGTGTATGTTTCTTCATAGTATTTTCTTGTTTTTAGGCAGTTACAGGGATGCAACTCAAAGACTAGACTTCCTTTTGCTAGGCAGGTGCTCTACCACTGAGCCACACCTCAGCCCCTCACTGGGAGATTCTAGGCAGGTACTCTACCACTGAGCCACACCCCAGCCCCTCACTGGGGTATTCTAGGCAGGTGCTCTACCACTGAGCCACACCCCAGCCCCTCACTGGAGGATTCTAGGCAGGTGCTCTACCACTGAGCCACACCCCAGCCCCTCACTGGGGGATTCTAGGCAAGTGCTCTACCAAATATTCCCACAGTGGTAAAGCTATCCTGGCAATGGAGAAGACTACAGACATATACAGGAAAATACACACCAACACAAGAATAGAACTAATTTGGCTGCAGTGGCACATATCTGTAATCCCACATTTAGGAGATAAAGGCAGGAATATCAGGAATTCAAAGCCAGCCTCAGCTACAAAGGAAGTTCAAGGCCAGCCCTTGTTAAATGACATCCTATTTCAAACTAAAAAAATAGGAAAGACGGGAAGAAGGAAAGAAGGATATTAGACCTTCTCGTGGCATTAAAGGGGTGTTGCTTTGACATTTGAATGTGTATTCATAGTCCCCGCATACCCCTGACTACAGCAACACTTGGGGATTTAACAACAATACCTAGGTTGGGATTTTATTTTGCTAAAGCAGACTTGTTCCAGAGAAGTAGTTTTCAGTCTAAAGCCAACTAACTCGATCAGAGAGAGGATGCATGGTGGCTGCTTTGGCTGCGTGTACCTTAAAAAACAAAACAAAGACATCCGTGCAGGGTTCAAGGTGTGGCTGGGTGGTAGAACACTTGCCTAGAATCCCTGTGAAGTGCCTTAGGGTTTTGATTGCTGTGCTAATAACACCATGACCAAAATCAACTCGAGGGGGAAAAGGTTTCTTTCTGTTTACATTTCTACATCACAGTCCATCAGGGAAGCAGGGCAGGAGAGGAAACTGGAGGCAGGAGCTGATGCAGAGGCCAAGGAAGGGTGCTGCTCACTGGCCTGCTCCTTGTGGCTTGCTCAGCCTGCTTTCTTCTAGAACCCAGGATCAACTGCCCAGGGGTGGCCCCATTCCACCGTGAGCTGAGCCCTCCCACAGCAATCATTATCCAAGGCAATACCCCCAGCCTTGCCTACAAGCCAATCTTATGGAGGCATTTTCTCAAGCAAGATTACCTCTGCCCAGATACGTCTAGGCTTGTGTCAAGTTGACAAAACCAGTCAGTACAGAGGGGCTTTTTCATGTTGTATGAAACATAAAATTCAACATCCTTAGCCATCGAAGAAATGCAAATCTAATCCAGCTCCAAAGGAGTGGGGATAGGAAGGTCACTGGGAACAGCCTAGCCAAAACAAAACAAAACAAAACAAACACAGTTGTCCCTTCAGATTCAGGGAGAGACCCTGCCTCAAAGCAAATAGGTGGAGAATGGTAAGACTACACCAGATGTTCCCCACACACGGCAAATAAATTACAAAAAGGTGTGGTAAGTAAGGCTGGAGAAATGATTCCGTGGTTAAGAACACTTGTTGCATCTGGGCATGTTGGTGCAGAGGCAGGCGGATCTCTGTGAGTCCAGGTCAGCCAAGGCTACATAGACAAACCTTGTCTCAAAACAAAACAAAAAAAGCAAGCAAGAAAGAAACAAAGAAACAAAGCCAAATATTATGGTACAAATGTGCAATCTCAAAAGGAGAAACTTGCAGAGGCAGGAGGATTTCAAATCCCTCCTCAACAACTGGATTCAGAAAGCCCCTGTATCAGAAAAACAAAAACACTACCAAGCATGGCTGCTTTCCCTGCGCAGTTAATTTTGCGTCAAATCCCAGAGAAAGGGAGCAATATTCGCCAGGTCCACCAGGGGACGCTATTGTCACGGCTCTGAGTCCTGACTAACTAATGGGCCTCTTGCCTTTCTAGAGCAGTATCATTTTGCCCTTTTGTCAAGAGGCTTCAGCCATCTCCACCCATCCCCCTCCTGTCACTACTTTCACCCAGAGACAAAGACGCACCTCCCCAGGCCGGATCATCTTGTGGAATTATTTATACCCATCCCCCCAGGAGTTAAGCTGCTGCTGGTGTTTGGGCCCGCCAGGTTGACATAATTATGTGACCTAAATGATTTCCTGCTGAATCTAACTACCATGTCCTAGTTCCCTCTGGAGAGTGCTTACGAGGGCCATGGGGGATCATACGTGAAAAGTCCCGTATTCCAAGCTGGGGAGTGGAGTGGGGTTGGGGCATGAGGTTGGGACTGGGAAGAGAGGAGGGAGGGGACTGGGACCAGGCTATAAAGTGATTAAGTAAGTTTAATTTTTTTTTTTTAATCAAGAAAGGTGGCTGGGCTGCAGCTCCCTTGGTAGAGTGGCTGAGTCCTTGCCCAGCATGTCCGAAGCCCGGGGGTCCATGCCAAAATCACTTCGACTTGTGGTGGTGAGGGTCTAGCACTGACCAAGTAGAGGCAGAACAGAAATTCAAGGTCATCCTTGGCTACGTAAGGCATTTGAGGCCATCCTGTGTTACAAAGACCCTATGGTTAAAAAAGAAAAAATGACGTGAATTTTTTTTTTTAAATTTGTGTGTGTTCAGAATATTGATTCCCTGGGGAATCCTGACTGCTCCAATCTCCTTCCTCCCTTTGTTTGTGGGATAAATCTCACAGCTGCCTGTAGAGGTCACCAGAGGAAGGCAAGTCAGAAAAGGACAAGAATTTCGGTGAACACACTAGCAGGGCACCACCCAGAAAAAGACATTCCATTCACAGAACCAAAACTCGAAATGAAGAGAGAGTGAAGCCCTTAGCAAAACAAATGTCATCATAAGCAACCACAATAGGGCTCGTCCAGTGAAGAGCAAAGATAGAAAGATTTGGTTATGTTCTGGCATCTGGAACAGTCTAGCTGAAGTCAAGAGTTATTAAATTCTTCTTTTCCGGAGCTGGGCATTCAGGTCATTGTCTCCTAAAAGGTCTTTTACACTCTGGTGGCTACAACTCTGTGTCTGTGCATGTGTATGTTTCTTCATAGTATTTTCTTGTTTTTAGGCAGTTACAGGGATGCAACTCAAAGACTAGACTTCCTTTTGCTAGGCAGGTGCTCTACCACTGAGCCACACCTCAGCCCCTCACTGGGAGATTCTAGGCAGGTACTCTACCACTGAGCCACACCCCAGCCCCTCACTGGGGTATTCTAGGCAGGTGCTCTACCACTGAGCCACACCCCAGCCCCTCACTGGAGGATTCTAGGCAGGTGCTCTACCACTGAGCCACACCCCAGCCCCTCACTGGGGGATTCTAGGCAAGTGCTCTACCAAATATTCCCACAGTGGTAAAGCTATCCTGGCAATGGAGAAGACTACAGACATATACAGGAAAATACACACCAACACAAGAATAGAACTAATTTGGCTGCAGTGGCACATATCTGTAATCCCACATTTAGGAGATAAAGGCAGGAATATCAGGAATTCAAAGCCAGCCTCAGCTACAAAGGAAGTTCAAGGCCAGCCCTTGTTAAATGACATCCTATTTCAAACTAAAAAAATAGGAAAGACGGGAAGAAGGAAAGAAGGATATTAGACCTTCTCGTGGCATTAAAGGGGTGTTGCTTTGACATTTGAATGTGTATTCATAGTCCCCGCATACCCCTGACTACAGCAACACTTGGGGATTTAACAACAATACCTAGGTTGGGATTTTATTTTGCTAAAGCAGACTTGTTCCAGAGAAGTAGTTTTCAGTCTAAAGCCAACTAACTCGATCAGAGAGAGGATGCATGGTGGCTGCTTTGGCTGCGTGTACCTTAAAAAACAAAACAAAGACATCCGTGCAGGGTTCAAGGTGTGGCTGGGTGGTAGAACACTTGCCTAGAATCCCTGTGAAGTGCCTTAGGGTTTTGATTGCTGTGCTAATAACACCATGACCAAAATCAACTCGAGGGGGAAAAGGTTTCTTTCTGTTTACATTTCTACATCACAGTCCATCAGGGAAGCAGGGCAGGAGAGGAAACTGGAGGCAGGAGCTGATGCAGAGGCCAAGGAAGGGTGCTGCTCACTGGCCTGCTCCTTGTGGCTTGCTCAGCCTGCTTTCTTCTAGAACCCAGGATCAACTGCCCAGGGGTGGCCCCATTCCACCGTGAGCTGAGCCCTCCCACAGCAATCATTATCCAAGGCAATACCCCCAGCCTTGCCTACAAGCCAATCTTATGGAGGCATTTTCTCAAGCAAGATTACCTCTGCCCAGATACGTCTAGGCTTGTGTCAAGTTGACAAAACCAGTCAGTACAGAGGGGCTTTTTCATGTTGTATGAAACATAAAATTCAACATCCTTAGCCATCGAAGAAATGCAAATCTAATCCAGCTCCAAAGGAGTGGGGATAGGAAGGTCACTGGGAACAGCCTAGCCAAAACAAAACAAAACAAAACAAACACAGTTGTCCCTTCAGATTCAGGGAGAGACCCTGCCTCAAAGCAAATAGGTGGAGAATGGTAAGACTACACCAGATGTTCCCCACACACGGCAAATAAATTACAAAAAGGTGTGGTAAGTAAGGCTGGAGAAATGATTCCGTGGTTAAGAACACTTGTTGCATCTGGGCATGTTGGTGCAGAGGCAGGCGGATCTCTGTGAGTCCAGGTCAGCCAAGGCTACATAGACAAACCTTGTCTCAAAACAAAACAAAAAAAGCAAGCAAGAAAGAAACAAAGAAACAAAGCCAAATATTATGGTACAAATGTGCAATCTCAAAAGGAGAAACTTGCAGAGGCAGGAGGATTTCAAATCCCTCCTCAACAACTGGATTCAGAAAGCCCCTGTATCAGAAAAACAAAAACACTACCAAGCATGGCTGCTTTCCCTGCGCAGTTAATTTTGCGTCAAATCCCAGAGAAAGGGAGCAATATTCGCCAGGTCCACCAGGGGACGCTATTGTCACGGCTCTGAGTCCTGACTAACTAATGGGCCTCTTGCCTTTCTAGAGCAGTATCATTTTGCCCTTTTGTCAAGAGGCTTCAGCCATCTCCACCCATCCCCCTCCTGTCACTACTTTCACCCAGAGACAAAGACGCACCTCCCCAGGCCGGATCATCTTGTGGAATTATTTATACCCATCCCCCCAGGAGTTAAGCTGCTGCTGGTGTTTGGGCCCGCCAGGTTGACATAATTATGTGACCTAAATGATTTCCTGCTGAATCTAACTACCATGTCCTAGTTCCCTCTGGAGAGTGCTTACGAGGGCCATGGGGGATCATACGTGAAAAGTCCCGTATTCCAAGCTGGGGCTGGAGCCATCAGTGGTTCCGCTGGCTGTCCTCACAGAGAGTTTGGTTGCCAGTATCCATATCTAGTGGCTCAGAACCACCTTCACCTGCAGCTCCAAACCGTCCAGCATCCTTGAACACCCATAGTAAGGTGCAGGTACTCACAAGGACACACACGTACACGTAAAACAAAAGTAAATATATTTTTAGAAAGTGCCCAAGCTGAGGTGGTGATGGGGCTCAGATTCGCTGCTCTTGGACCTTAAAGAGCCCTTCTGGACTTGGGGAGCCGGCTCAGCGGGTAAGGCACGTGGCACTGAAGTGTGAGCACCAGCGCTCACATTATCAGCGCTCACGTAGGCTGGACAGACGTGCCGGCTTCCTGCTTGGCAGGTTCTCAGTTCAAATGTCTTGGTACATAGTAAGATGGAGGGTAACGTGGAAAGAAGTCAACCTCCTGCCTCCATGCAGGGCCACATCGGCACACACATGTACCCATAAACACGCAGTACCCCTACACAGACACACACACACACACACATACACACACACACACAGACGGACAAGTGTCCTTCTTAGCCATCGTGTGCTATGTGGATCACAGTTTTCCAGCAGAAACCATGCACGTAAGTGTGTAGGGCTGATGAGCCTCCTGTGTAGGCCTCATGGCTGATAGTAATCGAGGCAGCCACTCATGAAGCTGTTTGTGGGTGCTCTCCCAGCCTGAATGTGGGCTCTGTGCCACCAACTATTCCAAGGTTGCTAGAAAAATCTGGAAATGTGGATTTTTTTCCCCCCACAGGACTCTTCAAACGATTCAGTATTGGCAGCTTGTTATGGAGTTTTCTGGCTCTTGTCTACTCTGGAGCCTGTCTACACTCTTTGCACTGATATCCACCAGAGAGTGCCCTTCAGAGCCTCTGGTGGAGTCTCAAAGACCAAAGACTGCCAGTAAATACCACAGGACATGTCTCATGAGAGTTTGCGTGTGTGTGAGTGTATGTGTGAGTGTGTGCACACGTGTGTTTTTGTACAGGTGAATGGGGCCAGAGGTGGACATAGGTTATCTTTCTCAATCAATCTCCATCTTGTGTTTTGCCACAGGATCTCTCACTGAACCTAAATCTCACGAATTCGGCTTAGAAGGACTTTCATTCACAACAGACAGAAGGGAGAAAGGCAGGGGAAGGAGAGGGGAGCAGATGTGTCGGGGTGAAGAGGAGAAGACAGAAGAGAAGAGAGGAGAGGAGAGGAGAGAAAAGGAAGAGAGGGGAGGGGAGGGGAAGACAGAAGAGAAGAGAGGAGAGGAGGGAGCTGAAGACTTATTTCCTCCATATGACAATATCTTAATTCCCTAACTTGTCCAGATCCTGTCCTTCTGGAAGTGTGTATGTGTGTGTGTGTGTGTGTGTGTGTGTGCACGCATGCATACATACATGTGTGCATGTAGAGGCCAGAGGTAAAGGTTGAGTTCTTTTACCACAGGTCATTTTATTTTGTGATTAGCCTCTCCCTCAGCCTGGGGCTCACCAATTCTGCTACACAGCTGGCCTGTGGAAGCGCACACATCGCTCAGTCATCACCCCCCTGGCGCCGAGGTTATCCGTGTTTGCTGCCAGGCTCAGAGTTACTTTTAATGTGTCTACTTGTGTGTGCTTCTGTAAGTGTATACCATGTGTGCGCGGTACCCCGGAGACCAGAGAGGGTGTTGGATCCCCTGAATCTGGAGCTTCAGGCAGTTGTGAACTACCGTGCTGAGAACAAACCCCGGTCCTCTGCGAGACAAGGAAGTGCCTTTCACTGCTGAACCTCCCCAGCCCCGTGCCCAGCTCTTTTACTCGGGCCCTGGGGACCAGAAGCAGAGCCTCATTTTGCATATCAAGTACTCTCCAGGTCGGCTTTCTCCTCAGCAACTCCTGGAAGCTTGTTTTTAATGTTTGAACTTTATCTGTGTATTTTGGGGGACACACACGTCACGGCACACCTGTGAGGGTCAGGACAATGCAGCCCTTGGAACTCCAGGCAGTTCTCTCCTACCATATGGGTTCTGGGGCTCGAACTCAGGTCGTCAGGCTTGGTGACGAGCCTCTTTACCTGCTTCGCCATCTCACCTGCCCATGGCAGTCCTTTGCCCAAGCAGTCGAGGCGTCAGTGGCTTCTGTGAAAGCCTCCACAGCAGGCTCACCCACAGGAGCATCGTATTCTGCTCCCATCCCCTCAGCCCCTACCGCTGCCTCCGTCCTGACACTGCTAAAGCAGACCGCATCCTCAGGAGATGCCAGCTCCTTGCCCCTCACCCATCCAGACATGCCAAGCAGTTGACCTCACTGTCCCTGGCTGGTTTCCTGGTCCTTCTGTATTGGGGGAAGGGCCCATCCTCACAGCTCAGACAACAAGAGCCCTGGATCCTGGAACTAGGTGGGATTTGAAGGTCCTGGATGCTCGGCTCTTCAGCACACCCAGTGAGTGTGATCTCGGCTGCAGGGTCTAAAATAGATGTGCTTGGCAGGGGCCCGCCTAAGGTGGCGAAATGGGAGCTCACATGCCCAGCTGAGGCGTATGTGGAAAAGGAAGCTAGGACTGCACACCTCCTGGCGCACATCCAGCAGGAAGGACTTGTCTTGTTATTATGTACTTTTTATTTCTATGTTTTATTTTTCAGACAGGTTTCTCTACATAGCTCTGGCTGTCCTGGACTCTGTACACCAGGCTGGCCTTGCACTCACAGAGATCTGCCTGCCATTGCCTCCCCAGATGCTGGGATTGAGGGCTCTCAGCACACAAAGTAGAGGGTATAAGGTCTGGCAATGAGGGAAGGAAGAGTGCATGCGTGCGCACACTCGCACACACACACACACACACACACACACTCTCTCTCTCACACACACACACATACACACACACACACACACACTCTCTCTCTCACACACACACACACTCTCTCTCTCACACACACACACACACACTCTCTCACACACACACACACACACACACACACACACTCTCTCACACACACACACACACACTCTCTCACACACACACATACACACACACACTCTCTCACACACACACACACTCTCTCTCTCTCTCTCTCACACACACACACACACACTGTCTCTCTCTCACACACACACACACACACACACACACTCTCTCACACACACACACACACACACACTCTCTCTCTCTCACACACACACACACACACACACACACACTGTCTCTCTCTCACACACACACACACACACATAGCCTGAGGACAGAATGTCTCCCTCTTAGCCACCATCCCTTTGTGCACATACGTGCATGCACACACAAAAATAAAATTTCTTTGTTTATTTTTCTATTTAATTTATTTGTCTGTTTGTTTGCGTTTGTAGCCTTGGCTGTCCTGGAACTCTCTCTGTAAACCAGGCTGACCTCAAAGTCAGAGATCTATCTACCTCTGCCTCCTGAGTGCTGGGATTAAAGGTGTACACCACCATGCCCAGCTAATAAATTTTAAAAAATCAAAAACAAAAACAAAGTGGATGACATTTGCAGGGCGACAGCCCAGGCAGGCCTGAAACTGATATAGAGTTGAAGATGACCTTGACCTTCTGATCATCCTAACTCTATTGCTCAAGTGCTAGGATTGCAGCTGTGAGCTACCATTCCCAGGTTAAGGGTGCCGGGGCTCAAATCCAGGGCCTCATGAATGCTACCCAAGTACTCTGCCATCTGAGCTCCGTCCCTGACCCCTCAAGAGAACACATTTGATCTCTGTCAACCAAACAAGACAGGTGTCCAGATCTGAGAGAGCGCTTGTGAGATCACAATGACTCAAGCAGCAAACTTAAACACTGTGAGCTCAGAGCCGAAGGCAGAGGAAAATGTTAGGCTGGGTCTCGGGAGGCAGGATGAGCCAACACGACAAATGGCCAGCGCTAGGGGACGCCCAGGGCCACTTCCAAGTGTTAATGTGCCCCTGCTGTGTGCAGACAGTACTTGGGGAGGCTTGTCTGGCCAGCTTCGTAAGAAATGAATCCTGGAATATGCAGCTTATGTGTCTCAGGGGGTGAAATGTACAAGAATGATGGATTGCCAGGGTTAGTCAGAGGAAGTGTGCTGTGTGTGTGGGGGGGGGGGGTGTTGAGCACATCACAACTCCCATCCTTGAGCCGGCTGTCCCTCAGGTTGTCAGCCCTCCGCATGTGGACTGATCCATACCGCAGCCCTCCCTGCTTATCCAGCTGTCAGACAGCACACGTGACCTCTCTCAGCCTCTACAACCTTGAGTCAAATTTCCTAAGAAATCTGGGGCTGGGGAGATGGCTGATCACTGTGCAAACAGGAGGACCTGAGTTCAGATCCTGTCCTCAGCACCCACGTAAGAAGTGGGTGTGGCAGCATATGCCTGTAACACCCCCCACCCCACTCCACCCACACTGAGGAGGCAGAACCAGGGAGAATCCCGGAGGGCCAAAGGCTCAGCAGTAGATGCCTGGCCTCCACTCCAACAGCTTTATCTTTGGAGACAGACGACAGGTATGAGCCATGAGAGCAGGCTTCCCACACTGGTGCTGGGGGTCCGAACTCAGGTCCCCATGAACGCTTTCCTCACTGAGCTCCAGCACATAAGTTAAACGTATTCTCTTTTATTTATTTGTGCTGTGTCTGTGCATGTGCGTGCACGTGTGGGGACACGGGTTCTCTCTCCCCGCCCAGGCATGGGTCCCAGGAATCAATCTCATGTTGTGTGTCTGGGTAACAGGTTGTCTGTCTGTCAGGAGCCTTTACCCTCTGGACCATCTCCCTAGGGCCCCACCTGCGAGTAGTTTTTAAAAGCTGCTTCCTTAGGAAGCACTACAACCTTCCGGCTTTTCCCACAGTCCCTAGCCATGCATGCCACCTCATTCTTCTGCCAAGTTGCTGCTTTGGGGTATGCTAGGAGGTGGGGGTTTAGGAAGACGGGTACAGATTCTTCACTAAAGTAACAATCCAAAAGCACCCCGACACTGTGCCCATGGATTCTGAAATCCCCCTTCACCACAAGATCTGGGCGTTCCCCAGAGATGTCAGGAGGAAAGCTCATTTGGGGTTTTCTTCTTCATTCTGGCACTAAGTCAGTTTTTGGCTGTAGACAGAATCTATTTTGAGTTGCGTGTGTGTGTGTGTGTGTGTGTGTGTGTGTGTCTTCTGTGGGTTTTATATCTGAAATGCTTCTCTCCCTCCCAGACTCCCAGAGACAGCCAAGCAGGGAGAGCTTTTTCTCAGGCGCAGATGGCCACTGTGGGGGAGAGGAGACTGCCCTGGACCTCTTCCACCTGTGCCTGCAAAAGGAAGTCAACTTCCTGGTCAGCCTTCAACATCGGAATACACTGACCGCCAGGATGTCACAGCACACACCTCTCATCCCAGCACCCCAGAGGCTGAGGTAGGAGGATAGGAAATTTGAAGCTAGCCTGGGTTACTTAGTGAGTTCCAAGACAGCCTGGGCTATGTAGCAGAAGATTCCTTAAAAAAAAAAAAAATCAAGGTCATTCTTACCCGCAGAGCAAGTGGAAGGCTAGCGTAAGGGCTACGTGAGACCCTGTCTCAAACAAATACGGCTGATCTGTCCTGACCGTAACTGCGCAGCAGCCACTCAAGCCCAAATGGTGCTGTCTAATGCGCATTTTAATTCCATTTGTGATAGTCTGGATACACAGGATTCCCAAGTCCACTTAGTTACAGTTCTGTGCGTTTCAGCTACGTGTGGTCAAGCACAGTCCAAAGCTATAAAATGAAAATTTCCAGGGTCAGAGAGACAGCCTCCTGGGTGAAGACTCCTGCTGCCAAGCCTGACGGCCTGGATTCATTCCCCGGGATCCCTCTGATGAAAGGGGGAAAGTGTCTCCCTGAGTTGCCCTCTGACCTCCACATGTACATGGTCACACGTGCAATCCTACAGGCATACACACGGCTCAGTGGTGAGAGGCACTGGCTGTTCTTCCAGAGGACCCGGGTTCAATTCCCAGCACCCACATAGCAGCTCAAAACTGGAACTCCACTTCCAGAGGATCTGGCACCCTCAGACAGACATGTGTAGGCAAAACATCCATGCACAAAAAATTAGTAAATCCTTAAAAATATAAAAAAAAAAAAAATACATCTTTAAAGTTGTATTGGTGGTTTACAGAGTTTTTTTTTTTTTTTAAAGAACTGCTTTATTTTATTTATTTTATGTACTGTTGGTGTTTTGCCTGCATGTATGTCTATGTAAGGGTGTTGGATCCTCCAAAACTACAGCTACAGACAGTTGTGAGCTGCCACGTGGGTGCTGAGAATTGAACCTAGGTCCTCCGGAAGAGCAGCCAGTGTCCCTGAACACTGAGCCATCTCTCCAGTCCCGTTTCCTATGTTTAGTTAAAACTTTTAATTTTTTTGAGAATTCCATTGATGAGAAATATATTTTGGCATTTATTTTTCTGTTTGTATGTCTGTTTGGGTTTTTGTTGTTGTTTTTGGTTTTTGTTTTGGTTTGGTTTTTGGTTTTTCGAGATAGGATTTTTCTGTGTAGCCTTGGCTACAGGGTTTTTCTGTGTAGCCTTGTCTAACCTGGACTCACTTTGTAGACCAGGCTGGCCTCACAGAGATCCACCTTCTTCTGCCTCCCTAAGTGTTGGGATTAAAGGTGTGCAACTCCACCCAGACTATGTATCTGGCTTTTCTTTCCCTCACTCTTCTCCCTCCTTAGGCTGGAGTGCAACTCTGGTAGAACACCTGCCTAGAGTTCCCCAGTAAGGGGCTGGGGTGTGGCTCAGTGGTAGAACATCTGCCTAGAATCCCCCAGTGAGGGGCTGAGGGCTAGCTCAGTGGTTGAGCACCTGCCTAGAATCTTCAATGAAGGCTGTGGATATAGCTGAGTCGTAGAACATTTGCTAAGCATGTTGAAGCCCTCAGTTCCATCCCTAGTACTGAAAAGGAAATAAAAAGGAAGAAGGGGAAAAGAAAGGAAGGTAGAAGAAACAGAGTAGGGAGGAAAAGAAAGAAGGAAGGAAGAGAGAAAGAACAGATACAGCCTGGTAAAATGGCTCAGCAGGTATGAGTGTTTTCAACACAAGCCTGATGACTTGAGTTCAATCCGTAGAACCCACGTGAAGGTGGAAGGAGAGAACCAACTACATGAAAGTGTCGTCTAACCTCCACATGCATGTTGGTGCATGTAGCTCCCCTGACTTCATCATTCACACACACAGCAATAATCTTACATATTTTAAAGGAAAGAAATAGAAGGAAGGAGGGAAGGAAAGGAAAAAGAAAAGAGGTCACAAAGTAGAAGACTGGCAAGATACATTAGAGAGGATCACCCAGATGGAATGGTACCCAGCTCTTAAAAATAACAGCTCCAAAGACTGCAGCGGTATATATGTCCATGACATAATTTTAAGTAAAACAAGCTCAACCCACGATGGTCTCTGCCTAGAACTGGGTAAAAATACACCTTCTGATAAACAGAGACCGGAAGGGACACCAAAACGCACAGATTGGCAAAGACTTTTTTTTTTTTCTGTCTTATTCTTTGCTGTGGTGGTGCCATGAACACAAATTGAGAGGGAACTGTGGTGAAAGAGAAAAAGGGAGTGCCATGCCTCAGGGGTGAAGGGTTGCCATCAGAAATACCTGTGTTTCCCTGCAGCTCTGGGCATAGGGTGGGCGCAGAATGCTGGGCTTTTGGGGTGGGTCAGTGCCAACGTGCATTTCCCAGTGTGAAATGCAGCCTCCCTGGTTTCCAGACAAGTGGCGTGTATGTGTGTGTGTGTGTGTATGTGTGTGGGCCAGAAGACAACCTCAGACACCTTTGTGTGTGTGTGTGTGTGTGTGTGTGTGTGTGTATGTATGGGCCAGAAGACAACCTCAGACACCTTTCTTTTCTTTTTAAGTATTCATTTTACTTTACACTCGGGAGGGCTGAATATGTGCACCACGTGCATGCAGATGGCCACAGTGGCCAGAGGAGGGCGTCAGATGCCCTGGAGCTGGGATTATAGTTACAGTCCCAAATGGGCGCTGGAAGCTGAGCCCATGTTCTCCGCCAGAGCAGAAAGTACTAGCTACTACTGACCATCTCTTAAGCTCCTCCCCTTTCCTTAAGATGGTCTCTTGATGGCTGGAACTCACTGAACGGGCTAGAGCCTCCTGTCTCTGCCTTCGCAGCACTGGGATTAAAAGCACGCTCTTTTCGTTTTTCCCCCCATGTGGATTCTAGCAATGGAATTGGGGCCCTCACGTTTGCAACACTCCAGAACTGCGAAGGGCGATTCGTATCTGTGAAATAATACAAAGTCTCCGGGGTCCGAGGCTGTCCTCGATCTCACGCTGTAGGGAGGATGCTCCCGACACCTGATCCTCCTGCCCCTATCGCTAACGATTGGGGATTGCAGATGTGCACCACCACACATCACAGCCAGATGAACCTCAGGACCTCATGAGTGCCAGGCAAGTGCTGTCACGTAAGGAGCAGCCCTGGGCCACGTGTCTGTTATTTTAAGCCTCTCCATTTGTGGTATCAGGCTAATGTAATGCTGCTGTAGCATGACAGAGGACGTGTGGAAGCTCCATGTGGAAGCTTCATCAGCCCAAACCTCAGAACGTGACTGTATTTGGAGGCAGGGCCTCTAGAAGGATGGTGAAGTTGAAAGGAGATTGTAGAGTCAACGGGATGGCTCCGAGGTAAAGGTGCTTGCCACCAAGTGTCCTGGTCTGCATTCATCTTCAGAACCCACATGGTGGAGGAAAAGAATGGGCTCTGGCAGCTTGTCCTCTGACCTCCACACACGCAGCAAGGCACCCGTGCTCACGTGCACACACGTGAGCACACACACACAGATAAATGCAAAGAAACAGTGAGAGTGTCTTGACGGGCCCTGGCTAGTCTGACGGGTGTCCTCCGAAGAGAGACCAGAGAGCTGAAGTGATGCTCAGTGGCTTAGAACATCAGCTTCTCCCAGAGGGCCCAGCACCCTGATTGCCAACACCTATGTGGCAGCTCACAACTGGCTGTGACTTCAGTTCCAGGGGATCAGATTCTGTCTTCTGGATTCTGTGGGTACCCTGCACATATGTAACGCACACCCACGCATGCAGGCAAAACACATGCATACCTAAAATGATCCAATCCATTTTTTTTTAAATTCATAAAGAAAGTAAGGACACTGGGACACAGGGTGTGTGCGGCCAGAAGAAAGGCCACATGAAGATAGAGTAGTAACAAGTGTGCCCATGAGCCAAGGAGAAACCAGCCCTGTCACTGCCTTGCCATGTTTTCCAGGACTGAGAGAAGAGAAAGTGCTGTTCTTGAACATACTTAGTCTCTGGTTGTGAGTGTGTATGTGTGTGTGCTACTGAGGATTGAACCTTGGGTCTGTTTTGTGCATGCTGGATGAGTACTGGGTGGCAGAGTCTGTGTAGCTACAAAACCACACCAGCCTCATGCCCATAGGCATCCGCATAGCGCTGGCAAGATTAGTAAAACAGAGCGAGAGAAGCTTGTTCAGACTGGCCCCAGCCCGCAGCCCTTACCTCCACATGAGGACCCCGGGGAGGAGGGTAAATATCTGTTGGTAAAATGGAAAGGAACAAACCTTCAATTAATGACTCCCCGAGGGTTGTGGGGGGTGAGGGTTGGCGGAGAGATGGCTAGACGGTAAAAATTTCCATCCACTATGGCTGTGAAAATCCGCTGGGATATCCCAGCAAGGATGGGGGAATTAACAGATGGTAACAAATGAAGGTAAATAAGCAGGACGGTTTCAGGTGATGGCAGGGGAGTGAGAAAGTGGCATCAGGTAACTTGAGAATGAAAGGTCACTTTATAAAGGATGCTGCGTGAGCCACAGGGTTCATTCTGAGGGTAACTGTGTGCCTCCCTTTTTCATTCAGTGCTCAGCATCGCCATCTGCTGGCTAACACCTAACTGCCTCTCTCTCTGGCTCCAGGGGCTCTGACACTCTCTACTGGGCTCAGAGAGCACCTTCGAGCACATGCACATACCCTGACGCACGTGTACATAATTAAAATTTGAGTGAAGAAATAATTTAAAAATGAGTGCTGGGGAAAGCTCTTTAAGGAGACGGCATTTGAACTGGGGCATGAAAGGCAGGATTGGACTTTGGAAAGGTCTAGAACTTAGGGAGGGGAGGGCTAGGGATATGGTGCAGTTTGTAGAGTGCTTTCCTGGTATTTATAAAGCCAGATATCCCATGCTGGAGAGACAGCTCAACAGTTAAGAGCACTGATCTTCCAGAGGTCTTAAGTTCAATTCCCAGAAACCACTTGGTGGCTCATGACCATCTATAATAGGATCTGATACTCTCTTCTATCATGCAGGCACACATGCAAATAGAGTGTTCATGTGTATAAGTAAATAAATCTTAACAACAAAAAGCTTGATACCCTGGCACTTGAGAAGTAGAGGCAGATGGGTTGGAAATTCAAGATCCTCCTGGGTGGGGTACATCCTGAGTTTGAGGTCACCTTGGGTTGCAAGAGAGAAAAACAAAAACAGAAGCAAACCAAAACAACAATGAAAGAAAGACCTAGAACTTGGTCTCCCAACCTCAGTCATTCCTATGAACACTTTGGACAATGACAGTGCTTTATGGTGAGGTGACCTTCCTGTCCATCACAGATGGTGACCCACACACTTGGCCTCTGTTTACTAGATATGCTGGAACTCTTCCATCTTCTTCCTGAAGACTGTCTCAACTCCACTGTCTCCAGATACTGCCTTATGTTCCCCGAGAGACAAAATCAACTTCAGATCCAGAAGAGTAGCACCCAACATGAAGGAACAATGGCCGTAAGGGTGCTAGGTAAGAAGAAACTTAGCAGCTTTTTGTGGAACAGAAGTTTCCAGAAATAGAAGCTTGAAGATGACAGATGATGGGGGAAGAGTCTAGAGAAGGAGGAGAGGAGATAAATGGAAGAAAGGGGGCCTCCACCCTTGGCTGTGGAAGGAAGTAGATTCTATTTTACAAATAAGCAGGAGACCCCAGAAGGAAGGAAGTGGGATGTGAGCCGAGAGATCCCTCCAGCTGCTGGGGTGGAAGAGAAGGGACCAACTAGAGATGACAAGAAACTGAGAAAGTGTTTGCCATGAAAACATATAAGAAGCTGAGTTCAGAGCTCTAGTGCCCTTGTAAAAGACCAGGTATGACAGTACATGCCAGAAACTCCAGTTCTGGGGGGCAGTGGCAAAAAAACCCCCATTACTTGTTGCTCAGACAGTCTAGCCTAATCAGTGAGGTCCAGGTCCAGAGAGAGAACCGGCCTCAAGTGACTGAAGAAAACACACGACATCATCCTTGGGCCTCTGTGCTCACTACAAATGCGTGTGCACACCACACACACAGACAGAGTATACAGTCTTTCCCCTGGCCACTCAGCAAAGGACATTAAAGAGGAAGTGGCTTACAATGGAAATGTTCCCCCGGTACCGTGTCAGGAGGCTAGCAGAGGCACAGGGTCTGCCTGGCCACCCTAAGCATGAGGACTTCTGTTAACTTTCTAGAGGACCTCAACTCATTACAAAACAAAACAAAACAAACCTTGGTTTTGATAATTTTAGGATGAGTAGTTTGAAGTAGAATTGGAGTTGTTGTTGGGTGTTTGTTTGTTTGTTTTTAAAGAAAAATATCTGAGCCGGGCACAGTGGTACACTCCTGTAATCTCAGCATTTGGGGAGGCAGAAGCAGGTGGATCTCTGTAAGTTCAAGGTCAACCTGGTCTACAAAACCAGTTTAGGACAGTCAAGGCCATACTGAGAGAAACCCTACCTTGAAAAATCAAAACCACCCCCTCCCAAAAAAAAAAAAAAAAGGAGAAAAAGAAAAAGAAAGGTCTGGAAAGGTGGCTCAGCAGTTAAGAGCACTGGCTGCTCTTGCAGAGGACTTGGGTTCAATTCTCAGCAACCACGTGGTGGCTCACAACCATCTATGAGATCTGGTGTCCTCTTCTGGCATGCAGGCATACATGCAGGCAGAACACTGTCTACATAATAAATACACTTTAAAAAAAAAAATCCAGGTGTGGCAGGATCTTATTCTCTCCAAAGTTCTTAGAAACAACACTTTCTATCATGTGACTCCAGATCCCTTGGCGCACAGCAACTGAAATGTCTTTCGCCCTCTTCTCATTCCTCTCTAGGTCCCTCCTCTTGTAAGGACACCTGTCACTGTTTGCATTTAGGGCTCAAGCTCAGTATAGAGTGATATTGTTGTTTCTATGCACACGTGCCCAGGCCCCACCCCTCCCACAGCGCACCCTCATATAGCACCAGGATCCAGCTGCCCTGTGTCACTGGCATGGCTGGAGGCAAGCTATTCTAAAGAGAGAGAGACTGGTGTGCCCTTCAGTTACTACATTACAGAAACAATGGTCTCCAAGGAATTCTCTCCCACCCAGGAGTCTCAAAATGGGAGGGAAAGGCCGAAGCCCCAGGTGCCAGGCAGGGGGCGACCTTGTCTCCTAGGAAGAGGTCTCACGCAAACCTGACCGTCAGAGCACCTTGCAGAAGGAACTGGAGCTGAGACGGTGGTGGGTCAGTGACAGGCGGGACCACGCCTGCACCACACTTAGCAATGAAGACCTTTTGCCCCCTATTTAAACCTAAACCTCAGGGACTTGGTGGGTGTCACTGGATCTCTTCCCAGTGGGTCCACATTGAATAAATCTCCGTCCTCTGCTCCTAACTATTGTCTTTCTAATTAGCTTGCTGAGAACAGGTGGCTGAATCTATTCTGAGTCTCTTTAGAATACTGTTAGTTAGCAGGCTCCTACTTTGACTCTATAAATCTCTAGTAAGACTTGCGCCTGGATTATGCCTTTCCTCACCACTGACTGGGTGTGGGGCTTCCTGCCCCTCCCTTCCAATGTAATGGGAAGTTTCCTGGGCAGTCGCAACCTAGCTGTGAGTCCTACCCTTGTCCGAAAGCTCAAATTATTCCATTACATCTACGATTGGAAACCATTATCTCTGGGCCAGAGGCAAAGTAGAAGAATAAGCCCTTGGTCCAGAGCAAGCCACTCTGAGAAGCATGGAGCTGCTCTGTTTTTCTGGCTGCCCTTTGTCCTGTACAGAAGGTGAATGAGGAGTGGGAACTGGCTCAACTCAGCTTGCTGTGTAAGCACGAAGACCTGAGTGCAGATCCCTTGTGAAGCCACATAAAAGCCGAGTGTGGTGGTAGCCAACAGACCAAACTCAAAATACAAAGTGGAGAGCACCAGAGGGAGGTTCCGGGATTTGATTTCTGACCTCCACACATACACTGGCAAACATAACCATTCATACATCTGCATGTGTCTGAGTGTTCATGTACACATGTACACAAATACACACTCACACATGAAAACAAAGGACCCTTAGACCCCCTTTCTTTTCTCCCTCCCCCCGCTTTTGTGAGACAAGGTTTCTTTGATCCCTGGTTGTCCTGCTGTCCTGGAACTCGCTCTATAGACCAGGCTGGCTGGAACTCATGGAGATCCACCTGCCTTTTGCTCCGGAGGGCTGTGATTAAAGCTGACCACCAGGCCTGACCCTTAGCCCCCTTTCCTGACGAGTGATTTTATGCACCCTTGACTGCTTGGTGTTGTCCTTTTCTGTATGTACACACCCACAGTGTCTGTACCTCTTGGAATGGGAAGTTACATGATAAATCTTGTTTTAAATTATTTTATTGTTTTATGTGAATGGATGTTTTGCCCATATGTGTGTATATCACGTGTGCAGGTGTGCACCATTCTTAGATGACTGCTGAGCCATCTCTCTAGCTCCATGAAATAAATCTCTAAAGTAAAAGTAAGGTGGAAAGCAACGGTGGAAGATAGCTGACTTTGACCTTTGGTTTCCATGTGTGCAAGCATAGGCATATGTACAGGTACACACAGGAACATGCTTACAGAAAGATGGCTGTCAGCTGGGCAATAATGGCATATGCTTGTAAATCCTGCCCTTGGAAGATTGAAACAGAAGGGTCTTCAAGGCTCAGCCGGGAATCTGTAATTCCAGGATTTAGGAGGCTGAGCCAGGAGGAATGCTACAAATGTCTGTCCTGGGCTAGAGTGAATCCTTGTCTCAGAAAAGAAAAATGTTGATAAATTTTACCTTCTCACTATGTAGAAGCTGGCCTCCAGCTTTTTTTTTTTTTTTTAAGACTTACTTATTAATACAGTGTTCTGCTTGCTTGTATGCCTGCACACCAGAAGAGGGCATCAGATCTCATTATAGATGGCTATGAGCCACCATACGGTTGCTGGGGATTGAACACAGGACCTTTGGAAGAACAGCCAATGCTCTTAAGCTCTGAGCCATCTCTCCAGCCCCATGGCCTCCAGCTTTCAATCTTCCTGTCTTAGCTTCCAAAGTGCTGGCACTATAAGTGTGCACCACCACAGCCTGATACATTTATATGAAACAAAGTAAAACAGCCCTTGAAATGTAAACTTGACAGCTGGAGCTCTAGTTGTCATCTTGAACCACCAGGAGAGCACCACATCCGAGGGATGGCAGAGCAGGCATCCAGAAGGATTCAGGACATCTGAGGTTGTTCTGCCCAATTCACGAACCCCAAAAGACCAGGAATAACTAGACTCTGCTGTAAATACATGAGGATCTTTTTATTACAAATTACAAGCTGCAGCTTGGGTTCACACCCCCCACTGCCAAAGCAGTGGGAGCCAAGAGCCCTGTGCTCAGGTTAGTTGGGTGATTTAAAGATTCTGGTCCATCCCAGCATACCCAAGGCAGGGGCCATTCCTGCCTGGCAAGCATCTATTGGTCAAAATGCTACATTTTTTAATTGATTGGCTATAGGAAGGTCCCCAGACCTGGTGTCCCTCCCTAGGGGGAATGGGCCAGTTTCCTAGCAACTGTATCTCTAGTGGGTGGGGAAAGAATGCAGTAAGGTGGTCCTTCCCCTCAGGGCATTACTGGACTTCTCCACCCACCTAGTTCAGGCCTTAATTAATAATAGCTGATTTTTAATCTTTTGGTCTCTCAAGGTCTGTATGCTGCCAGCCTAACCAAAACTGCTCATCCAGGCTTTTAAGTCAGGAAAGGATAGGCTCTTCTATTTAAGACAGGTTTATTTGGCAGGGATGGGGGTGGAGGCTGTTCTGGATCTGCACAGCTGAACTTAAGGCTAACTGACATCAAGTAATCTGGTGAATCAGTCTAAATTCTTAGTTGTAACCACAGAACTAATTTTAACTAGTTTGAGCAGAAAAGGGGTGTATTAAAGAATACAGGGTAATCTGAATCTCTAAAAGGGCTGGAGAATGTGGCTTGGAGTCTACTCAGGAAGAAACAGATCTCAAAGCACATAAAAATTAATTCAACAGAGCCACTGCTGCAGAAGCAAATGGCAGACTGGCTAATTCTTTCTCTCTAGGCATTAGATGTAGTCGCAGCCAACCTCTCTCAGTATGGAAATGCCTGGCACTCACTTTTCTTTCTCTCAGCCTCAGAGAGAATCTTGCTACATGGCAAGATTCAAGTTGTGAGGAAGATAGGAAAGATCATCCCTAGCTGCAAGGGAGGCAGGGAAATGATCTCTAGCTGCAAGGAAGGCAAGGAAAATGATTCTCAGCTGCAAGGGAAAAATGATCAGCAGGCTTCATGATATTACTGAGCAGCCAGGTTTCTATGATGTTACTGAGTAGACAGAAAGAATAATCAATGGCTAATAGATATGTGTGTTTGTGTACATACATAATATGTGTACCCCAGTATTCCTAACAGTTTTCCAAGCCAGAATTTCAGTTGGCTGTTTGTTGGATGGAGCTTGTGCTTTCTCTCTGTATGGAGTACATCCCACGGGTAAAGATGCAGCAATCAAGCCTGACAGAATGAGTTCAATCCCTAGGACTTACATGGTAGAAGCACTTGCGTGGATGAAATCACGATTTAACCAGCTACACTCTGTAGTCTCTATAGAGCCTATCACTTTGGATATAATGTAGTAGTGCCTCTTGACGTTCTCCAGGCCATTCTAACATGCAGCAAATTCTTCCTGACCCAGCATAAATTGTCCCCTGTAACTCTCTCCATAAATTTGTTTTATTTTCTGTTATCACTGAGAGGATAAGTTAAGTAGCTATACCCAACTTTTGTGGCCGGGACAAAAGGACTGGCTTTGTCACAGCAGAGTGTGGATTCAACACAGTGTCTTTATCTATAAAGTGAGGGTTTGGGCAGGATGCGGGTGGTACATGCTTGTAATCTTAACATTTGTAAGGCTGAGACGGGAAAATGGTAAATTCAAGGCCAGTCTGTGCTACGTAGTGAGTTACAGGCCAGCCTGGGCTACATAGTAAGTCAACTGTCACAAAACAAACAAGTGGAAAACATCTAGTGAGAACTTTGGACTCAATAGTTTCTGAATACTATCTGACTCATACTGATGGTCCAGGGTTTGATGCTGTTTTTTTTTTTTTTAATATCGTAGTAACATTTATTTATTTATTTATTTATTTATTTATTTATTTAGTGTGTGTGATCAAGTGTGCGTGGAGGTCAGAGGACAACTTTTGGAAATTGATTCTCTATTTCTACCATGTAAATCCTAGGGATTGAACTCATATTGCCAGGCTTGATTGCTTTACCCATAGAATCATCTTGCCAGCTTCCTGTTGTGTTTTTAAGTTTTCTAGAGGTACCTCCAAAAGGCAAATTCTGTTGCTAAGGATTAGGAGTCATGGGACTTTCCTCATAGCCTAGTTTCTACTGTTAAAAATATGTGTTTGAACCAGCGTGGTGGCACATGCCTGTAATCCTAGCATTGGAAGAGGCAAAGGCAGCCTGGTCTACAAAGAGAGTCCAAGACAGCAAGGCTACACAGAGAAACCCTGTCTTGAAACAAACAAACAAACAAAAATGTGTGTTTGGAGCTGGACAAATAGCTCAGTGGGAAAAGTATTTGCCTTACAAGTGTGAGGACCTGAGTTTGATTCCCAGAACTCATGTAAAAAGAGCTGGGTATGGTGGCAAGTGCCTGTCATGTGCTGGGAGGTACAGACAAAGGGAGCCCTGGAACTCTCTGATCTACCAGTTTAGTCAATTTGGTGAGCACCAGACTACTGAGAGACCCTGTCTCAAAAGACAAGGTGAGGGCCAGGACTGTAACTCAGTGTTAGCATACTTGCCAAGTATGTCTGAAGCCCTAGGTTCAGTCCCCAACACTGTCCACAAAAGATGAAGAAGAGGAGGAGAAGGAGGAAGAGAAAAAGGAAGAAAAGGAAGCCATTGAGATTGTCTTAGAAATATTTTTATGACCAGGTGTGGTAACACATGCCTGTAATCCCAGCACTTGGGAAGCTGTGACCAAAAAAATAAATAAATAAATAAAAAATTGTTATGAGTTAAAGCCAGTCTGGGCTACAGTATGAATTCAAGGCCAGCCTGAACTAACAGTAAAACTGTCTCAAACAAAAACAAACCAAAACAAAAAAACCCCAAGGTTAATGGCTCTTGAGGGACAATACCTAAGGCTAACCTCTAACCACCACATACATATGATGAACACACACATGTACCTATGTGACCATGTACTCTCACATGCACGTATCCACCCCCACATGCACTGTTCCAGTTTGGCTTCTGTTGCTGGGATAAACATCATGATCAAAAGTAACTTAGGGAAAGCAAGGGTTTCTTTCAGCTTGCAGTCCCAGGTTCATCACTGAGAGAGATCAGGGCAAGAACTCAAACAGGAGCTGAATCAGGAACCGTGAAGATACACTGCTTCCTGGTGTACTCACCGACCGACCCTCAGGTTAGCTCCGCCAGCCAGGGTGGTGCCGTCCACAGTCCACAGTGGACCAGGCCCTTCTACATCAACTAGAAGGTCTCACTGACGCAGCCACAAACCGTGTTCAGCTGAGGTTCACTCTTCCCAGGGACTCTAGGTTTGTGTCAAGTTGACAATAAAAACTAACCAGCACATACATATGCGCACAAACAAATAAAAATTTTCAAAAAGTGGGCTCATGGCTGAAGAGATGGCTCAGTGGACCAGAGCTCAGTTCCCAGCACCCATGTCACACAACTACAGCTGCCTGTAACTTTATACCCCAAGGGGTTTGACATCCTCTTCTGGCCTTCTCAGGGACCCTCACTCACACTTGCATGTTCACAGACACACATACACATGAAAATAAAATGTCTGCCGGCTTGGCAGTTTCACTTCCAAGGATATGTCCTCAGTCATTGACAGCAGGGACATAAACAGATATTTTGTACATGGATCCTTAAAGCAGAATGTTATACAAGAGCCAAAAGGTGGAAACACTATAAAGGTTCATGGATAGATGAATGGATAAATGAAACATGACATACCTATATAATGAAATATTATTCAGCCTTGGGAGGACTGAGGGGAGCAAAGTGTTTTGTCTTATGCCTGTAATTCCAGCACTAGGGAGTCTGAGGCAGGAGGACTGCTTCAAGTGTGAGACCAATCTAGTCTATATAGCAAGATCCTGTGTGGGGGTGGGGCCGGGTGGGGAGGTTAGTGTTCTATTGCTGTGAAGAGACATCATGACTAGAGCATCTATTATAAAAGAAAGCACTTAATTTAGGACCTGCTTACAGTTTCAGAGGGCTAGTCTATTATAATTATGGTGGGGAGCAGGCAGCACACAGGCAGCTATAGTGCTGGACAAGCAGCAAAGAGCTCTACATTCTCATCTGTGGGCGGCAGGCAGAGAGGAAACCACTGCCTGCCCAGGCTTTTGAAACCTCAAAGCCCACCCCCAGCAACACACCTTCTCCAACAAAACCACGCCTCCTAGTCCTTCCCAAACAGGTCATCCTATGGAAACCGAGCATGCAAATATACCAACCTGTGGGGACCATTCTCATTCAGACCACCACAGGGGCTGTGGAGATAGCTCAGAGGGTAAAACATTTAGCTTTGAAAGCCTGAGTTTGATCTCCAGAGCATGCATCATCGAAACCAAACTGACAAAAGACCAAACCAAAACAAAGAACCCATCTGTGTCATCCTAGCACTCCTATGGACAGATGCTAGGTGGAGACAGAATCGCCTGGAAGCTCATGAGAAACTACAAGAAAGACCCTTCCTCAGCGATGTGAAAGGTGAGACACACACAGGGCCTGCAATCACACACACAATTTTGAAAAAGACGGTCCTGTCTTAAAAAAACAAAAAACAAAACAAAAAAAAAGGTTCAAGTAGTATAATAGTAATAATAAAATGTGTTTGCTCAGAGCCCCCATATTTTCTAAGACTTTGTTGGATCATATTAGCAGGATTCAAGCCAAGTAAACATCGCCCAAACATCCCATCTCTTCAGCAAGTTCACTGATAATCGGAATCAATGCAGAGAAAAAGAAGGAACTCTGTCCCCGACTGTTCTGCTGTGCTCTGCCAGCTGTGGATTTGAAAGCTGGCTAATTGCCTCTGGAGACCTAGATTCCCCTCCCCACCCTCCAGCTGCTGTCCCTGTTAGGTACTCCAGAATTACAGATTTATTTCCCCTCCTCCTATTTTTCCTCCTTTCTTCCCCTCTCCTTCTCTTCTTTCCTTCTTCCTCCTTTCTTTTCTTTCCTTCCCTCCTCTCCTCTATCCCTCCCTCCCTCCCTTTCCCTGGTCCTTCTGTTCTCTCTCTTTTTCTTCCTTTCCCTTCTCTTCCTCCTCTCTCCTTCCTTCTCCTCCTGCTCCCATCCTTTCCTCCTTTCTGTCTCTCTCTTCCTCTGTTCTTCTCCCTCTCATCCCTCCTTCCTCATTTTTTTCCTTCCTTCTTGCTCTCTTCATCCACCTCTCCCTCTTTCATTCCTTTTCTCTTTCACGGTCATGGTGTTGGTGATCCAATGTAAGGCATTGTTCATGCTAGGCTGGTGCTCTAGGGTTTGTTTGTTTTTGTTTCATTTTTTTGAGATGAGAATTAACTGTATATTCCAAGTTGGCTTGCTTTTGAATGTGCAATCCTCCTGCCTCAGTTTCCAAACTTCTGGAGACTCCGAAAAAGCCATCTCTCTGAATCAGAAAGCCAGCTACTGATTCACTGTGAAGACAGACACACACGTACCCACCCGCAAATAAAATAGGACACATAGGGTTTCTCCTCTGGGCATCTATACCTTGTTCTGGAACAATACTGACGGAACTGAGCTGCTATGAATGATCAGCAGGCACTAGCGATCCTTCAAGTGAAACCAAGAGATTCAGTGGAATGTAGCTAACCATCCCCACCAAATATAAATAAAAACCCCGGCTTCTCTCAGACGATCCAATTATCTCTCTAAAAAGGGATTTTTTTTCTTTTTTTAACACTTCCCAACAGGCAGCAGATCTAGCAAGTGAGTTCTTGTGAACAGCAGTGAATAATCAGGCGGCTGGGGCCAAGATGTGAAAGAAAACATGGCCTGGCTTGGCCGTGAATCGAGATGGTAAAAATGAATAATACTGTTTTGGTGCCATCTGGATTGGTTTTTGTGATCAAAAGCATACTTTTAAGAATCCAAGTTTTCTAGTCATGAGACTATGCTTGTTGTTGGGGAGGAATTAAAAATGATTTTTTTTTTCTGTTTTTTCCAGCTAAAAACAAAAGGAAGGGGCTGCAGAGATTTGCTTCTCAGGAAAGCTCATGTTCTGCTCTTACGGAGGGCCCTGTTCAGTTCCCAGCACTCATAAGGCAGCCTGAAGCTGTAGCTCCAGGGGATATGACGCCCTCTTCTGGACTTCACACACGCATCCACTTGATTAAAGATAAAATAGGCTGTAAAATATTTGCATCTGCATACACAAACACATGCACAGAGACCCTCCATTTGGCCTATAAAATAATCCAGGTTCCTTAGTAGAAGAATGAAAAAAAAATAAGGACAAAGTAAAAAAGAAAAGAAACACCCATAGTCCTACTATTTAGAACAAAAATCCCTCACTGTTTCGACGATTTCCTTCCACTCCTCATGAATATACATGACATGGACATGAATATGCATATGCGTATGGGCTCGTGCTGTGCTTAACAGGGTGAGGCATTTTCTCCTGTTGACATAGTCATTCCTTGTCTGGTCATATGTCATATTTGCATGATTCTTCTCTGCGTTGTGAGGTTTTTGTTTTTGAGACGGGCCCTATGGAGACTACACTAGCCTGGAATTTGCTATGTGGCTGAGGCTAGCCTGGAATTTACAATCCTCTTGCTCCCGCCTCCTGAGTGCTGGGATGACAGGTGTGGGCCTCTGTGTTCAACTTAGGTTTTCTGTTTCTCAACCACTGGAGTTAGAAAAATGTCACAAATGTATGCCTGTGTTTTATGTGTGTGTGTTCCTAAATGTGTGAGAGAATGAGAGCCAGAGTCTTCCTCACTTGCTCGCTACTTTCACTTTTTTTTTAATTTTAAGTTTTATTCATTCTACATCCCGGTCTTAGCCCCCTCCCTCCTCTCCTCCCGGTCCTACCTACCTTCATTTAAAAAAAAAAGTGCTTATAAATGTTTAAATGTATTTAAAAGTGTAAATATGTATTTAAATTTTAAATGTATTTCTGAACATTGAGAGCCTGCGTGTATATGTATGTATCACATGTATGCCTGGTGTCCTTCCAGCCCAGAAGAGGGTGTCAGATCCCCCGGAACTACAGTTACCGGTGGGTGTGACTTTTCCTGAAGGTGCTTGGAACCAAACCTCCTCTACAAGAGTGGCAAGTGCTCTTACTGCAGAGACATCTCTCCAGCCCTCTCCCATCCTTAGGGTTTTGAGACAGGGTTTCTCAATGGGACCTGGGGCTCCTGACTAGTCTAGACCGTCTGGCCAGAAAGCCCCAGGGATCTTCCTGACTCTGCCTCCTTGTGCTTAGGTTATAGATGACCACACCGGGTTTTAACATGGGTGCTGGGGATCCAAACTCAGGCCTGAGTGATTATCAAGCTTTTTAGCCACTGACCTATTTTCTCAACCCCCAAATGGCCATTCTTAAAGGAATACGACAGTGACGAGCAAGACCTGCTGGCCGCCAGCCTGCCGCATTATTTGTCACCGGACACCTTTCTGGACAGCAAATGGGAATCAACAAGATGAGAATCTGGGTTAGTCTGTCTCCTGGTGTTCAGGTCCCCTTTGCCTCCACGGGCCTGTCTGGGAACAGTGAACTCTTAACTCTTCACCAGGAGGAGTGAGCAGGTGGGGTACAGACAATCCCTGCCCCTCCCCAACTCCAGGCAGAAACAGTGTGGGGAGACAGTAGGCACGAAGCTCAAGAGCCATCACTGGTAGGTCAGCCTCCCCAGGAGCCCTTCCTTTCTGTATGTTAGACACTGATCTAAAGCATGTCATTCTCTAGGATGGTTCCCCAGTTCCTGCATCCGGAGAAACGGGCACAGCTCCGACCTCAGAGGGTTTCTTCTGCAGAGTGGTGACCTAACACTCAGGGGATGCCTTCAAGGCTCCCGGGACCTCAGGCATTGGAACATCTGGGGAATACAGGCATGTGTGGGGCATCCAGGACCATATGCACACACGCCTTCTCATCAAAGGCTACAACCCAGCCCCAAGCTGGGCATAGTGGAACATGCCTTTAATCTCAGCTCCAGGGAGGCAGAGACAGGTATCGGATCTTCGAGTTTGAAACCAGATCCAGGGCAGCCAGATGTTAAGTTTCAATTCAGGGACAAGCAGACCTAGCCTCCAGGTTCTCCCAGCATCCTTCAGTCCCTACCTGTTACAGGGTATGGCTGGCATACCCCACTATCTGCCCTGAACTTCTAGCCCAGGGGCTGGGCTGCCCTTCCCCCAGAGGCTCTTCCCTATATAATCCAGATATTTTGGTTACCTGTTCTCTCTGCCCCTTATTCTGGCATCCTGGCTGCTGTATTTTGTTTTCTTCTTTCTCCCTTCCTCTTTCCCCTCACCCTACATGGTTCTCAGGGTCATGAGTAGTCTGCACTCTCCCAATGTGTCTGCCTCTGGCTGTGCTCTCCCATATTTCTACAATAAGCTTTCTCCTAAGAGCAATTATGTCCTTTTCCTCTTTCTTTCTTTTTTTCTTTTTCTTTCTTTCTCTCTCTCTCTCTCTTTCTTTTCTTTCTTTCTCTCTCTCCTTCCTTCCTTCTTTCCTTCCTTCCTTCCTTCCTTCCTTCCTTTTCTTTCTCTTTCTTTCTTTCCTTTCTTCCTTCTTTCCTTCTTCCTTCCTTCTTTTTTCTTCATTCACCAGAGATAGTGAAACCTTGTCTCAAAAACAAACAAGCAAAGGACAAGGAGTTGTGCGTGTGTGTGTGTGTGTGTGTGTGTGTGTGTGATGGGTTCAGTGATAGAACACTTGCCTGGAATCACCCATGTTTAGCAGATTACACTTTTCCAGACAGGGTTTTCCTGTGTAGCCTTGACTGTCCTGGGTTGGTCTCAAACTCATAGCAATTCCCCCACCTCTGCCTTCCGAGTACTGGGATTACAGGCATGTCTCACTGCCTGGTTTATCCACGCCTATTTATAATAAGAAGAAATAGCCACACCTTCCTACAGCATTAAATAATAAGTCCATTGAGTATTACCGAGAGAACCACACATTCCGGCCCAGCCTGTTAGCAGACGCAGGAAATACATTAATAAACACCTTTGGACGCAAACAGGTGGGGCAGCGGGAGGTGCAGGAAGTCACCTGGGACCTCCTTTGTCCCTAAAGTCACCTTTAGCCCCAGCTACAAGGGATGGGGCTGTTGCTGAGACAGAGCTTCCTGCTGGGCTCTGGGCCCAAAAAAGAGAACCACAGGCAGGGGCAGAGAGCAGCTACAACACTATTGTTGATTCCTTTGAGCCCTGACTCCAGGTTCTGTGCAGGTAGGTCACAAGAGTGTCATTTCCTCCTTTCTTTTTTTTTAATTTCTTTTTTTATTTTTATTAATTACAATTTATTCACTTTGTATCCCCCTGTAGCTCCCTCCTTCCTCCCCTCCCAATCCCACCCTTCCTCTCCCTTCTCCACCCATGCCCCTCCCACAGTCCACTGACAGGGGAGGTCCTCTTCCTCTTCCTTCTGATCCTAGTCTATCAGGTCTCATCAGGAGTGGCTGTATTGACTTCCTCTGTGGCCTGGTAAGGCTGTTCCCCGCTCAGGGGGAGGTGATCAAAGAGCAGGGCAATCAGTTCCTGTCAGAGACAGCCCCTGTTCCCATTACTATGGAACCCACTTGGACACTGAACTGCCATGGGCTACATCGGTGCAGGGGTTCTAGGTTATCTCCATGAATGGTCCTTGGTTGGAGTATCAGTCTCAGAAAAGACTCCTGTGCCCAGAATTTTTGGTTCTGTTGCTCTCCTTGTGGAGCTCTTGTCCTCTCCAGGTCTTACTACTTCCCACTTCTTTCATGAGATTCCCTGCACTCTGCTCAAAGGTTGGCCATAAGTCTCAGCACCTGCCATGATACCCTGCAGGGCAGAGCCTTTCAGAGGCCCTCTGTAGCAGGCTCTTGTCCTGTTCCCTGTTTTCTCCCTCTTCTGATATCCATCCTCTTTGCCTTTCTGAATGGGGATTGAGCATCTTAGTCAGAGTTCTCCTTCTTTATTAGTTTCTTTAGCTGTACAGATTTTAGTATGTTTACACTTATTATATGTCTAATATTCACTTATGAGTGAGTATATACCCTGTGTGTCTTTCTACTTCTAGGATACCTCACAGGATGATCTTTTCCAGTTCCCACCATTTACCTGCAAATTTCATGCTTTCGTTGTTTTTTTATTGCTGAGTAATATTCCATTGTGTAGATGTACCACAATTTCTGTATCCATTCTCAGTTGAGGGGCATATGGGCTGTTTCTAGCTTCTGGCTATTACAAATAAAGCTGCTACAAACATGGTTAAGCAAATTTCGTCCTTTCATAAGGCAGGTCACTCTAAGTGTGGTGGGGAGGACAGAACTGTTTCCTTTCCTGGGACAGCCCACCCCATCCCCAAAGCGCACAGGCTTCCTTGAGACCACCATGGGGACTTCTGAATGAAAGAGGGTGGCACTGTAGGACAAGCCAAAGGGGCTTGGCTGTAGGCTGAGTGTGATGGTGAATGCCTGCGAACACTTGGGAGAATGTCCACCTTGAAGACAGCCCTGGCTACATAGCAAGATCCTGTAAATGCCTCAAAAAAAAAAAAAAAAAAAAAAAAAAAGGCTCAAAGGGACCCCAGTCCCCTCACTGGGTATTCTAAGCACTGGGTCTCCCAGTGAACTACATCATCTCCAGTCCACTGGAGGACTCCATGAAAGTGTTCTACATGCTCACATCGCCTCACTAGGGATTCTAGACAGGTCTTCCACCACTAAACCATGCCCTAGTCCAGAATAGTCCTTTTCCTGTTCCTCATATCCCCAGGATGTATTTCTTTTGTTAGGAGGTCGCCTGAGTGCCTTGTCTCAGATTCCCCAGCAGCGGACCACATACAACTCTAGATCCTGTCTCTCCAGGTCTTGCTTTGCTTGTAGGTCCAGTCTCGCCCTCCTGAAACCCTTACTGGTCCAGGCACTGAGTGACAGCCTGAGCCTTGCCCTGCCTGCCTTCCTGTCAGCTTGCACCTGCCCTTCCCAGTGTGGCCCACTGCCTTGGCCAGAGCCAACACAGCAGGTGGTGACTCCTGGTGTCAGCTTGGTTTTATGGGTTTGAGGTAAAGAGCCAGGGACTGGTGGGTAGGGTGGGTGGGGTTTCCCCTGTGGCTCGTGCTCTGCCTGTCTTAGGAGTAATCTCACAGAAAGTAGTGACTTTGTCTCGTTCACCCCAGTGTCTGGAACCTGCCTAAAGGCACTGCAGCCACACAATGGGGTTTGCTGACTGACTGTGGAATAAATGGAAAAAGCAAGCCTGACTAGGATCTGTGCCCTTTGCAGGAGGAGCCCACAGTCCACAGAAACCAACAATTAAAACAGGGATGGCAGCATTGTGAGCCTTGTGACTTTCGTGAGGATCTTAGAAAAGGCAGGAGTATACTTTTGCCCTGGACCCAAAAGTGGAAATAGAACCCCCGTGTCCTGTGGAGACGAGTGAGAGGAGCCAGGGTGTACCCTACATCACCCCAAGTCACCCCTCGAGCCTCATCTATACCTAACCAGTGGCTGCCTCTGCCTTCTGTCCCCTCTCATACCCACGTCCCCACACCTTACACCAGCCCTTCCTTTTCCCCATCAAAACTTATCTGTACCGAGTCTGCTTGGTAGAGCCTCCACTTTGACCACCACTCCTCCCTTTGTTCATCCATTTCTCGTCTATCTTTGGGACAGCTTGCTCAAACGTCACCTCTAGGAAGCCTCCCCTCATCACTAGAGCAGGCTGCCTTGCACACATCCTTCGACACCTAGCGCATAACAACGGTTTTTCACAGGGTCTTTCATAAACAGCTGTTGTAGAATTATTGATATTTACTTTGAGTTTAACTTCTGGTAACGCTGCTGTTACTGCTGTAAAACCAAATCACAACACAGAGACTGGGTTTTTAGTTAACCTAGAACACAATGCTGGGCAATATTTACTCCCTCCTAAACCTCCAAGCCCTTAATTTCCTAACATTTAGATTTCCCACATTATACTTGCTTTTTGTGAAATCTTAGGTCTGGTTTTTGCTCCAAGTCCTCCAAGCTCTCTCCTCCCACTCTGCTCTCCTCGAGCACTCCTCTCCTCGAGCTCCTCCTCCTTCTCGCCCCTTCCTGTCCTCTAGCTCCTCCCATTGCACAACATTGTATCTAGTTGCTTTATTTGTGTCCTGTTTACACAAGAGTTGAGACAGGATGCTTATAGTGAGTATCACAATGCAATATCCAGATTGAAACCAGAGAGTTGGGGGTGGAGAAATCAGCATTTGAATTAACAAGGGTAAGGCATATACATTTTAAAAGAACATTATACCAACAAACAGCTATGGGATCCTGGTTCTCAGCCAGAGCATAAACACAGGGAGAACAAGGACTAAGTCTGTCTGGTCCACCCTAGCGCCCAGCATGTTGTGAGGGTGCACATGTAGCTGATGAGTCAGAGGTGTCTGAGTGAGAAGGAGGTCGGGGTGGGGAGGGCAGGGCTGCTGCCGCGCTCCTCTAGAGAGCCTAGTCCAGTACAGGCTGCATCCACAGGAAGGCGAGGCCCAGAGTCTCTGCAGGAATTCAAAGTAGCTGAAAGATGATTATAGGCTCTTGGAGCCTGCTGAGACTAGACACAGGAGAGACCGGAATGGGGCTGTGGAGCACCAAAGGGAGTTGGGCAATTGGGACACGTGTCTAAGTGTGACACTTTGGGCTACCTGGCGGTGCAAAGGGTGTATCTGGCTCTTAGCCCTAGAATTATATTGTGGGTACTGAGATGGTACAGTGGGTAAATGCTTGCTGTGCAAACTTTGGGAGAGCCTGAGTTTGGATCTGCAACACCCATATAAAGGGAGATGCCCTATCTGTAACCCTAGTCTCATCACAGAGAGGTAGGAGGCAGAGACAGGTGAATCTTCAGGCCAGTCTACCTAGAGTACCCAGAAGAAAAAAAATAACAGGAGATCTGTCTCAGACAAAGTGGAAAAGAAGGACTGACACCCAAAGTTGTCCTCTGACCTTCATAATGAGGCAATGGCACCTGTGCATTCACACATATCACTTACATGCAAGAACACTCACGTGTGCACACACAGATTAAGAAAAAAGAGCAGGCAGTTTAGTGTCCAAGTGGGTTCCATAGTAATGGGAAGAGGGACTGTCTCTGAAATGAACTGATTGGCCTGCTCTCTGATCACCTCCCCCTGATGGGAGAGCAGCCTTACCAGGCCACAGAAGATGACAATGCAGCCATTCCTGATGAGATCTAATAGACTAAGATCAGAAGAAAGGAGAGGAGGACCTCCCTTATCAGTGGACTTGGGGAGGGGCATGTGTGAAGAAGGGAGAGGGAGGGCTGAAGGGCGGGGCTTATGGGGGGATACAAAATGAATAAAGTGTAATAAAAAAAAGATCATAGGAATTTCTCAATAGGAAAGAATTCATCTACTAGACAGACCAAAGAAATTTAAAATACAGAACGAGATTCTATCTTTGGAATCAGACAACTACTTCATGGGGAAAAACACCACGATCTCCATTCCATCACCTCCTGTCCCCTGGATCTACCTAGAGGCAAACTCTAAGCTGATCCCGCCTCTCTCAACCCTCCTTCTCTTTTCAGGTGCCGGTTCATAACGTAGCTTTGGCTGCCCTGGAACCTGCTACGTAGATTCTGCTGGTTTCAGACTCAGAGATCCACCTGCTTCTGCCTCTGGAGTGCTGAGATTAAAAGTATTCACCACCACAGTGCACACTTACCTAATCCCTTCCCAGAGAGGCAAAAACTTGGCCTTTGCCTTATTTTTACACTAGATCTGCAATATATAATTTTTTTGTTCGTTTTTGGTTTTGAGAGAGAGAGAGAGAGCGCTCAAGCTGGCCTCAAACTCATAGTTCTAGAACTACACCTTTAAAAGATTTATTATTGTATGAGTGTTTGCCTGCATGTGTGTTTGTGTAACCCATGTGTGCCTGCTGCTCTCAAAGCCCCGATGTGGGCCATCAGTTCCCTTGTAACTGGAGTTAAAAATGGTTGAGAGCTGCCTGGGAACCAAACCTGGGCCCTCTATATTTCCAGCCCCATGCTTGTCTATCTTTGACTATTTATTTAAAAATGTTTATTTTTTAAACTTATTTCCTGTAGGCAGGGTCATGCCATGGTGCATATGTGGAAGCCTAGAGGACAGTTTAGGGGAGTTGGCTCTTTCTTTCCATCATGGGCATTGAACTGAGGTCCTTGGGCTTGGTGGCAAGTTCGTTTGCTGCTGAGCCCTCATACCCACCCATGATTCATTTGTCATTGTAAAATTGGGCAAAGTCTCAGGAACCTAGATCTTACACTTGCTGCTCACTTTGGCCAAACCACTTAGCTTCTCTGTCTCTGTATCATTTACAAGATGGAGCAGCAATTAAGTCATTACAAAAAAAGAAAGCCAGTGATGGGCAGTGGTGGCACACCCCTTTAATCCCAGCACTCAGGAGGCAGAGGCCAGCCTGGTCTACAGAGGAGTTCCAGGACAGCCAGAGTGACCACAGAGAAACCCTGCCTTGAAAAAAAAAAAAGAAAGAAAACAACAAAAAAGAAAACCACATAGTATAAGGTTTTATTTATATGTTAATATCCAGAATGGGTGACCCCCATAGAAACAGGAAGTAATTTAGGGGTTGTCTAGGGCTGGGGGAATGGGGAAGGGCTGGAAATCACACAAAATTTCTCTTCTTTTTTCCTTCTTCCTTTCTTTCTTCTGTCCTTCCTTCGTGAGTGAGTGTGCATGCAGTCTCTCGGAGGTCACAGGACTAGCTTTGGGAATCGGTGCTCTCCTATCCTGTGGGTCCTGGGGATTGAACTCAGGTGGCCAGTCTGAGCATCGATGCCTTTACCTGCTGAGCTGTCTCACAAGCTCCAGAATTCCTGTTGTGGGTGATGAAAATATTCTAAAATTAGATAAAGATTAGAGAGTGATTACGTATAAAGTGCTTAGAGCAGTCTGACACATCAAAAACGATCCAAAAGTCATCGTTAAATAAAGCTCACCTCCAAAGGAAGGCAGACATGCTGCTGAACGTGGGGGTTGCAATCTGCTCATTGACATGATTTTTAAGTGATTTTCCACTCTTGAATCTTACTGTCTGTTGTGTACTTTTTATAAATTTTGTGATTGTCTTATGGTGAGCATAATATTTCAGTATAGATTATATATATAAAACATGTTCATTTATTAGACATAAATCATATTCTACTGAGCTTCTCCTCCGCTTTCCAAGTGGGAGGTGGCTCAGGGCTCTGAAAGACACATGATGATCTGCCCCTGAGTCACATGCCTTAGGCAGGATACAGAAGGCAGCAGAAGGCAAGGGTTTCACAGAGACGCATTTGGATGGACAGCCAACACAGCGTGCAGATAAAACCAGCAAGCTACCAAGCAGGGTGTGACTGGCAGAGAACGAAGGGCTGTGATGAACTTTAACCTATTTCGTCTCTTAATATGCCTGAACTGGATTAAAGCAATTCAACAGCAAGAAGGACTCAAGTTAGCAAAGTAAGGGACAATCATGAAAACCTTTTAGATCCGGGCTGGAGAGACAGCTTAGTGGCTAAGAACACTAGCTGCTCTTCAGAGGACTGGGTTTTATTCCCACCACCCACATAGTGGTTGATAATCATTTGTAACTCCAGTTCCAGGGGATCCAAAAATTTCTTTCAGCCTCCTTGGGCACTGCACACATATGATACACAGGTACACGCAGTCTTGCTCTGCCTGTGAGTGTCCTGCCAATGTTGGTTTCATTTGCTTATGTATCTTGTTATTTTGGAGAGAGGGTCTTGCTATGCAGTCCAGTCTGGCCTCACTTCCAGAGCGCTGAGATTACAGGTATAGACACCAACACTAGTTGTATGTGGCTGAGGATGGACCCCAGGGCTGTGTGCATGCTGGGTAAGCACACCTGTAAGTGTGCAGGCATTCCCACTAGCCTGCCTTTCAGGGCCCTGGCAACCTCTGACATCACCAACTGCTGCCACCAGGTGCTTGCTAGGTGTGTGCCGGATAAAAAGGACCCCACCAGCCTCCTACACTCTCTCTTGGTCTCTCTGTCCTTCTCTCTCTTTGTCATGGGCATTTTCTTCTCTTTCAATCCCTGCTCTCTCTCCCTCCCCCTCTTCCACAATAAACCTTTATACTAGATCTGTCACGTGACATATTAATCATTATTATAACAACACTACCAACTAAGTTACAACCCCAGCCGATCATTTTCTTAAGTTAACCAAGATGTGCCGGTATAAACAACAGATCAATTTTTAGAGCTCTCATGAAGCTCATTTTGACTAAGTTTTTTGTTTGTTTTCTGTATATGTGTGTTGGGGGGAAGGTAGCACATGCTACAGCACACACTTGGGGGATTGGAGGACAACTTACTCAAGTCAGTTTCCTTCTTCTTTCATGTGAGAATGTGGGGACTGAATTTCAGTAGTCAAACTCAGCAAGCACTTTACCTGCTGACCCACAATTTTGGTAGTGCTCACATTGCTTTCCATTCTAGAAGCACTTCCCCTATTTTCTTTGGTTTTTGTTTGTTTGTTCGAGAAAGGGTTCTCTATGTAGTCTACTCGCTCGGTAGACAAAGCTGCCTCTGCCTCCCAAGTGCTGGGATTAAAAGCATGTGCCACCATTACCACCTACCTCTTTGTTTTTAAATAGTAATTCAATTGTTCATTTATATAATGTAATTTTGGGGCTTTGTTTAAGGCAAGGTTTTAATATAACCCAGGCTACCTTTGAACTCCTGATCCTTTTGTTACAGCCCAAGCGCTAGGATTACTGATGTGTGCCACCATGTCTAAAATGCCATTTTACTGTATATGAGGGCTGGAGACATAGCGAAGTTGGTAGAGTGCTTGACTAGTATTCACGAAGCAGTGAGCTTGAAGCCCAGTACCATATACACTAGGCTTAGCGATCACCTGGAAGAAAGAAAAGGGGGTATCAGAAGTCCAAAGCGATCCTCTGCTATACACTGAGTTCAGAACCAGCCTAAGCTACATGAAACCCTATCTTAAAAAGAAAAAGAAAAAGAGGAGGAGGAAGGTTGGAGAGAATGCCTCAGCAGTTAAAAGCACTTGTTGCTCTTGCAGAAGACTGGGGTTCAGTTCCCATAACCCATCTGGGTAGCCCACAGCTGCCTATAAATCTGGCTCCAGAGGATTAAATGCCCTTTTCTGGTCTCCAAGGGCATGGTATAAACATATACAGATATACAAGCAGGCAAAATACCCATACACATAAAATAATTTTTTTCACTTTCTTCCCCTCCCCCCTTTTAAGGAACAATGGCAGTGTTTAACTATTGGCCCACACAATTCTTAGCTATTTAACCAATGACTTTCAACAGGACCCTCTTGGATGGCCATATAATCCAGCTGAGCTCTGAAAACCTTTCCTGTATCCACGAAGCACCCAATCTTCATCCTGTACTAAACAGATTTCATCTCCTTCAGCATACAAGCCTCCACAAGAGTTAGCTGGCAGGACACACAGTGCCAGTAGGGTCTTCTGAATGATGGCTTGGCATGGAGGAAAACTTGGAGAAGGCTGCAGACAAGTGCACACAGTTATGGAAACTCTGAACTATTATTGATTCTCGTCTCAGGGAATCTGATCCTAAATTATGCTAAAAACTAGCCTTTTTTCTTTCTCTGACTCTGGGGTGAACCTTCACTAATCCAATAGGTCTTTGTCTTGTAAAATCTCTAACTAGAAGTCTTCAAGGCAAGTACTGGTCAAAGGTGGAAACAGTGAGGTGGGAGCAGGGATAAAGGTTTCCATTAGACAGCCTCTGAGGAATGTGTACCTTACCCCATGCTCCACCAAGGGGAGGTTTTTGTGTGTTTGTGTATGCTTCAAATAAAAATTTGGGGCTTACTCAAATAAAAACAAAACCTGCTTTGTGATCATATAACGAGACATTGCTGGGTGCCTCTTAGGTATGATTAATTACCTGGAGGGTTATGAGGCAGGGCTTTCCCTGGGCCAGTTCTCTCCTCAGAGTCTCCTGTCAGGTTGTAGCATGACTCCCCGGCTTCCTTGGCTGCAGCGGCTGAGCTTCCTGATGGGAGGCAAAGCACAACAGGCTGATTGTGTCTCCTTTCTAGACCTTTGCCTTCCTTCCCTTTCCCACAGAAAGACCGGCAGAAAGCGGCAGACTCGAGCTCACAGTGTCACAATACCAGCGGCTTGTTTCCTCAGGTGTTTAGTGTGGCTTGCCTCAGTCACCAGCAGACATCCTGTGCCCTGTGCTGAGTTAGCACCACGGACAGCTGGTATTTATGGTGGACATTTGGATGGAGTTTGGAGAAGGCTGGGGACAGGCACTATGTTTGCAAATTGCTAAGGTCCCACCTGATAATATGCAAATTGGTTCTTCAGTTGCTTTTGTTCACAAACTGGACCACCAGAGTCAGAAAAGGTGCTCTCCCCAACCTCAACCAAGTGGCCTCTGAGTATGTTACCGCAGCACTTTCTTTGTGTCTTTTGTGTGTAAACGGATGTATGTGTTGTGTTTGCATGTGAATTTGTGTGCATTCTGTTTTTCTTTGTGTGTGTGAGTATATATATGTATGTATGGAGGACAGAAGACAGCCTTCGGTATCATATCAGGGTCCACTTTTTTTTTTGTTTTTTTTTTTTTTGAGGCAGGGTCTCTTATTGGCCTGGAACTTGCAAATTCAAATTTGGCTTGTCAGCAAACCCCAAGGATCCCTCTTTTTCTGCCTTGACAGCAAGTGCTGTCCACTAAGGGTAGCATTTCTCTGTGGGGTTCTGGGGATGGAACTCAGGTCCTCAGGTTTGCTAAGCAATCTCCCCAGCCTTCTCCACTGTGTTCGATGAGACTTGCAGCCCACCTGGGAGCTACTGCCAGCTCACACCCAGCACCAACACCTAGCACAGTTCCTATGGAGGAACCTGCTTCAGGTGAAGCTCCGCAGGAGCTCCACCGAAACCCCGCTGAGACAAGGGGTTTCCAGTCGCAGGAATAGTAAAACATGGCAGCTGGTCCAGGCTGGGCTGGGGTGGCTATGTAGATGCTCAGTTGTTCGAGGGATTGGTGAGAGGCCATCGATGAAGTCATATTCCAGGTGTGTCTTGACGAATGAAAGGAAGAGCATCTGCCAGGTGAACAAGAGGGGACAGGAAGGAAGACTTGTCTTGGCAGAGGGGCCAGCTCAAGCTCACTAGCTACGTTAGTGGGTGAGGTCAGAGACATTCTGTTCTTGAGCGATTGGAATTTTGAAAAGTTCCAAGTTCCTCGGAAGCTGATGTAATGTGAGGGTCAGCCTAAGATGAAGAGGCTTAAGAAAGTTCTGACAAATAAAAATGAAGAAGGCCGAACTGGTCTACGTTTTGGGTGATAAAATACCGAGAACCACGTTGATAAAAATAAGAAAAGAAAAATAACAGAAAGAAAAGCGAGAAAACGAGAGAAAAGTGTCCCAGATTGAGCAATGAATGGATTTTTATGATTTTCTTTACAGCTTCCTAGAATTTAAATTTTTGAGTAACCGTCGGTGTTACCTGCTGCCCACGCCGCATTCCTCCGTCTGCAGGGGGCGCACAGACCTTCACCTCGCCTCCTACGGCCGAGTGGGCGTGGCCCCCGGAGCCAGCTGGATTGCCGATTGGCTGGTTCGGGTGTCGGTCACGGCGTCCCGCCTCCCCACTACGTCACATGACGCAGCCCATCATGGCGGCGGGAGCGCGGCTGCCTGGGCCCGCGGCTCCGCAGGCTGGGTGCCGTTGCTGCTGTTGAGGGGCGGCGGCGGCGGCGGCGCAGACGGGCGGGAAGGAGGATGCAGGTTCTGCGGCTAGAGCGGCGGATGCAGACCGGGAACGAGGCTGACGTTTGGTCGAAGAGACGCGCGTCCCGAAGCAGCCGGCGCCGGTGCCGCTGAGGCAGCTGACTGACTGACTGACTGACGGCGGCGACCCGAGAGCCGGCCCCGGGGGGACCGCGCGGCGGACGAGATGCCGGGGCCGCCGGCGTCGCCGCCGTCGCCGGTGCTGCTGCTGCTGCTGCTGCTCCTGACCGCCGGCAGCGCCCGGGCCGCGCCGCTTCCGCAAACAGGTGCAGGTGAGCCGAGCCCGGGGGCCGCGGGGCTGCTGCGTCTTGCGGGGCGGCAGCGAGGACGGCGGGCCTGCGAGGTCTGGCCGCCTTTGCGACGGATCGGAGGCCTGCCGAGGGCAGGAGGCCGCGGGAAGCGAGCGATCCTCGGGAGATTTCTTGCCGCAGGGGCGTGGGATGGGGGGCGGGGGCGCGGCGACGCGCTGGGGGTTGGGGAGGACGGTGGGGCGAGGAGGCAGCGACGGGATCCCCTGCATCTTCCCCCCCGCCGCCGCCCCTGTCTCTGAACTTGTTGCCTAAAGGCCCACCCAAGCTTCTGGCCTCGACACTTCTTTTTTCCAAATGTCACCTGCCTCTTGCGGCTTTTCTCACGTTTTATAATAAGAACCGTTTCTTACCTCTCCTCATTCCTTAAATGAAACCAGTGACTCTGGGAAAGCTGTGCGGAGTTTCCTTGGCTCCCCGAAACTTGTCCTAAAGTTGTAAATTGATTTTAGATGCTGTGGTTGTTGGGTTTTCCGTCTACCTACCTACTTATCTATCACTCGGAATGACTCTCTGGGGATGAGAAAGGAGCAACGATACAGATTTTTGTTTTAGGAAGCCAATGATTGGAGTGGCAGCTTTTGAGTAACTATTGACAAATTGTCCTGAGGGTAATTGAAGTGTCTATTTTAGCGGTATAGGTGAGTGATTCTCTCTCTTAACTCTTAGCCTTTCCATATTTTTTGCATATAGTTTTAATTTGGAGTTTATAAATAAAACTTCAGCCAAAGAAAACGTCTCGGAAATTTTAAGGAAAAAAAAATCTAGGCTAACTTTCCATCATTACGACTTATTTTTTTCAATGGAGGGGGAGGTAATGAAATGGAGGGGAAGGTAATGAAATTTAAAGAGCTTCAGAGGTTAGAAGAAACCGTAAGGAGAATTTAGTCCAATTTCTTCAGCTTTTGCCTTGAGGATACTGGAACCCTGGGGACACAGCCAAGTGTAGTTGGATTCAAACCCAGGTCCTAGAGCCACCTTGTTGAGCCATTCCACTCCAACCTCCCAGTTCACTTTAAGTCTTAACTGTCTGTGGAATGCACTTGAGGTCAAGGGTTAAATGCAGAACTGCCTCCAGTCAATACATGTGTTTGGACAAATCTACATGAAAGAGCTGTAATGGCTTCCAGAACTACGCCAGGTTATATGCTATTGAGCGCCCTTAAAGTGAGCATCAAATGATGTCATTATACTATATAATGTAGCTGCTCTTGCCGTAGAATTAAGTCTTTTTGGTGACTTCTGTGTTCTGAATCAATGGATAAGATAACTGAGTGTCATCAGAAGTAGATAGTCATCCAGGTTGGACACTGCAGAAAATACCAGCGAAAACAGGAAAAGATTCTATGGACAGGTAGTAGTGTTGCTATATAAGGACATTGACATTCAAATAGAAAATTAAAACTAGAGTAGCACAGTGGACAGAGTGTGTTTGTCAAGGGGATACCAGAAACTCCCAGAAGATTCTGTGCCTATTAATTCTTATGCATTTTGATATATATGCATATATATGTCAAATATGTATGCATGCACGTGTATATATATATATCTATATATATACACACACACATATACAATTTGTGAAAGTGTATATTCTTGTCTGTCTTTTCCCCCTGCCTTCTATTTGATTCTCACACCATTTTATAGAGGCTGCAATTTCAGAGAGCTGGGTTTTGTTGAGGTCTTGTAAAAAATAAAATAAGAAATAAACAACCTGGAAAAAATGAACTCATGAATAGAAATAGCAGATTTTGACATAAATGAAGCCCAGGTGATTTGTGTCAACTTTTGCAGATTTTTCTTTCATATTTTGATCCTTGGAGGGCAGCTATATAGTTTAAGTGTATAGTTAAATGTGGTGAGGTATTAACAGGTGCATGAAGCTAAGTTGTGTGGAAATGACATATTGTCAAATGGCAAACGTAGATGTATGGGATTGGTTCTCCATCCTGATAGCTTAGTGATATTATGTCTGGGATAGGTTTTCTCGTTCTCTCTTTCCACCTGCCACTCCTTCTCTTTCCCCCTTTCTCTCTCTCTGCCTCCTCTACTAGGTATTGAACCCAGAGTCTCACACAGGCCAAACACTCCACCATAGAGATAGATTTTTTTTTTTTTTTGACCAAGGGTAAAGAAACTTTCACATTAATCCCACCTAGTGAACTCACTGGTTAAAAAAGAAGGCTCTGTACTGAACATATATGGTAGTTAAAAGAGCATCTGTGCGTTGAAAACATAACTGGGGTGTCTGACGATCTAGAGACCCGTACATGACAGTACTAGCCTTTCCAAATAAGGGTAGGCTCATTGCATAGAACCTTTTGCATAAAACCTGGCTGGTTTGTGTCAACTTGACACAAGCTAGAGTCATCAGAGAGGAAGGAGCCACAGTTGAGATGCCTCTATGAGATCCAGCTGTTGGGCATTTTCTCAATTAGTGATTGATGGGGGAAGGCTCAGTCCATTGTGGGTGATGCCATCCCTGGGCTGGTGGTCATGTGGTCTGTAAGAAAGCAGGCTGAGCAAGCCAGTATGCAGCACCCCTCCATGGCCTGGGCATTGGGTCTTGTGTGAGTTCCTGTTCTGACTTCCTTCAGTGATGTACAGTGCTGTGGAAGTAACCCTGATAAACCCTTTCCTCCTCAGCTTGCTTTTTGCTCATGGTGTTTTGTTGCAGTAATAGAAACTAAGACAGCCTTCTTGCTCTTACTCTTTGTAAAGGTCAGACTATTTAATTGTGCCTTTGAGAAAGCACACTTCTCAGAAATAGGTTGGGTGTATGTGTGCTAGGGGAATATACTAAAGCAGTTATGGTGATGCATACCTGCAGTTGAGCACTCAGCAGGAAGAGGTAGTAGGCTCACTGCAAGGATCAGGGCTGACCTACATAGTGAAGCTACACAGTGAGTTCCAGACCAGTCAAGGCTTCAGATTGAGACTCTGTCTCAAAAAGATAAAACTGACAAAACAACAACAATAACACATGAGGTTTTTTTTTTTTTTCCCTATGCTTGCCTATTTGCATGGAAAAAAAGGAGCTGTGACTAAGGTTCAGCTTTTCTTAAAATTTTTATTTATTTACATGTATGAGTGTTTGCCTGCATGTATGTCTGTGCACTATGTGGGTGCTTGGTGCCTGAGGAGGCCAGAAGAGGGTGTCAGATCCTCTGGAACTGGAGTTACAGATAATTGTGAATAGTGATGTGGGTGCTAGGAATCAAACCCAGGTCCTTTGAAAGAACATCCTGTGTGGGGCTGGAGAGCTGGCTCAGTGACTAAGAGCACTGTCTGTTTTTCCAGAGGTCCTGAGTTCAATTCCCAGCAACCACATGGTGGCTCACAACAATCTATAATGAGATCTGGTGACTTTTCTGGTGTGCAGGCAAACTTTAAAAAGAAAAACTGAAAACTGCTTACACTGCTGAGCCATCTTATTTTTTATGTATACAGTACTCTTCCTGCATGTGTGCCTACACACCAGAAGAGGGCACCAGACCTCTTTATAGATGGTTGTGAGACACCATGTGGTTGCTGGGAATTGATCTCAAAACCTTTGGAAGAGCAGACAGCGCTCTTAACCACAGAGCTGTCTGTCCAGCCCGCCGTCTTATTTCTTGAATGAACTCTTTAGGTTAGTATAAAAAGTAATGGATTTTATTAGGGCATCTTCATTCATATATAACTTTAAAATTGAAATTAATTTATGTACTGTGCCCTTGTTATTCAGAGTTATTTTCAGGATTGGACTCATTGACTCATAGTAAACCTATATAAATATGTGGGTTGCATTGTCCATGGAAGGTTCTGTTCTCTCCCCTCCCCAAGTTCCACCCTTTCTTTTATTTTGAGGCAGAATATTGCTGAGTGGTAAAGGTTATCCACCAAATCTGGGTTCTCTTGTCTCAGCCTCTGGAGTGCTGAGATTATAGGGTTGCACCACTGTGCATGGTGGCTCAGAAAGCATTTGGTTGTTGTTGAATGAAATTGTGGGCCACTTCATGTCTGAAAGATGCCCTTTTATCTCTCATGTCTATGAGTCCTTTTTCCTGAAGATCCCTATTTCTATTATATGGGCCATTGTTATGGAGACTGCGAACTTGTTGGGCCTCAATGGGAAGCTTAGAGAAGGGGAGAAAAGCCAGCTTTCACAAACACTGCTAAAGTGACCAGACTAAGATTACAGCTATGTTCTTTTCTGTAGGGTCATCATGTCAGTTTTGGGAAACAAATATGTACCGCTTGTGAGAGCCTGTGGATTCATGGTATTAATCTGACTGTGAGGAAGAGAAAGGTCCTATAATAGTACATATGAACACATTCCTCCGAGCCACATTGCCTTGTTCATATTAGGATAGTGGTGAGACAGGGAACCCACTCTATTCTGTGACATACTAGGTAGAGGAAGCTTTTAGCAGTTCCAGATAAAGGCCCTCAAGGAAGCCGGTGGGACTCAGCTGCTGATTAAACTTAGCTTATGAATCTGGTGCTCTCAGTTTAGATGAATCAAACAGACCTGTGTCTCAAACAAGATTCCTATAGTCAAGGAATTGCTTTCAAAAGTTTGAATTTTTGTGATTAATTTTCACAGCTTCTGAGAAATAATATTTTTCAACAGGCTTCTCATCTAGATTCTTAGGGCTTGCAAATGGATTTAGGTTTTCAATTGCTGTAATTGTTTTCACTTGGTGACATTTTTCTGTCACTAAATCTGCTTCTCTACATCATAATTGAAAGTCTGTAGTTGTAGTTGATCAGCAGTGAGGTTACCAAATCCTAGAGTTTGCTGTTATCAGTGTGCTGACTGTTCATGCACTTCTCTTGAAATTTGGAAAGTCCTTGGGCCCTCTCTGTCCCCTGTGGGCTGTGTCACTTTGATAACAGCTGTACATATAATAAAAAAGGACATTGTCATGTTAAAAAAAAAAAAGAAAGGAATATCCAGGTTCTGAAACAGTTAAAATAAATGAGTCCTCAAATATTCTTTGTGACCAGGCGGTGGAGGTGCACTCCTTTAATCCCAGCACTGGGAGGTAGAGGCAGATAGATCTCTGAGTTCTAGGCAAGGCTGGTCTACAGAGTCCCAGGACAGCCAGGGCTACACAGAGAAACCCTGTCATGAAACCCCCATCCCCAAATGAACTTTTCAGTCCAGTTGAGAGTAAAATTTTGGAGCAGTTGTGAAGGAAACATGATGTCCTAGGAAGAGCTTGGGCTTTGAGTTAGACCTGGGGGTGAGGTCTTCCTCTTCTGTTTTATTAGCTTTTTATATCAGGTCAGGCGAGGTGGCTGAGGCAGGGAGATCCCAAGTTCAAGGCCAGCCTGAGCAACTTAATTAAGAACCAGTTTAAAAATTAGAAAAGTAAAATAAGGGTTGAGAGCCTGGTATGATGTATGAACATTTACTCCCGGCACTCAAGAGACAGGCCTGATCTCTGAGTTCAAGGCCACCCTGGTCTATGCAGTGAGGTCAAACTGCCAGGGCTACAAAAAAGGAAGGGCCTAGGTAGGGTTGGGGTTATAGTTTAGTAGCATTTGCCTAAGTGTGCAGGAGACTCAAGATTCATTCTTCAGTACTGTAAAGACAAAAAGAAAGAAAATCTTCAGCCAGTTATCTGCCCTCTCAGCTTCTCAGAACTCAAAGCAAAACAAACAAAGAGAAAAAAGAGAGCGTAGAGAGATGGCTCAGCCATTTAGAGCACTTGCTAGCTTTTGCAGAGGACTTGGATTCAATTCCCAGCACCTACTTGAGGGCCCACAACCATCTGGAACTCTAATTCTACGGGATCCAGTCCGCTCTTATGGCTTTCTGTGGGCACATAGTGTACATACATGTAAAAGAAATCTTAAAAATGCATCAATAATAAAATATGTAAATGGTTGTCGGAGGGTGGATGGGTTGTGTCATGATGGTGCGCCCATATCTACTTTATGTTGTACTTGGTAATATAGAGTTCTTCATTGCTTCAGATTTCTTTGTAAATTAGATTGGTTGACTAATCACAAATGATACAGCTTGAAAGAAACAAAACTAAAAAGGAGACAGGATCTCATGCAGAGCCCATGCTGGCCCCAGACATGTCCTGTAGTGGGAGATGCCCTTGAACTTCTGATCCTCCTGGATTGGAAGTATATTCCACCATGCTCAGTTTTACGTGGTGCCCAACCCAACGCTTGATGAATGCCAAGCAAGTATTCTACCAACTGAGCTACATTCCCAGTCACCAAAGAAGAAGCTCTTAGTGGTGGTTGCTTAAAATGGAATATCTATTTTTATTGGATTTGTTCAAAATACCTTGCTATATGGTGGCTGGAGACCTACAGGGGAAAAAAATCAGTCTGTTAGGCTTATGCAGGCTATATGAGCTGGCATAGTCACTTCTTCAGAGTCATTCTGTTGGGGAACTATGTAGAAATTTTTAGGATGATCTAAATTAGTCTGCTTTTATGTAATAAACCTGTTTTTAAGCTCCATGATGACTAAAGCTCTTGCAAGTGAACAATTGCTGGTTTTAATTTACTTAAAGGAACCATGAACAATCTAAATTTCCTTAATCCCAAACACAGTTGCATAGTTTCTTAAAGTACCCCCAAAGGCTACATGGTTAAACTAAGCTGAAGAATAAGTAGCCCAGGGCTAATGCTTCCCATTTTAAATATCTTTTGGGAAAGAATCTTTTCTCCCTCCCCCTTCCCCCTTCCTCTTCCTCTTCTCCTCCCCTTCTCTTTTCACCTCCCCTTCACCCCCTTTCTCCTTCCCCTCTCCCTGCCTCTGTCTAAAATCATTCATCATTACATTTTTTTAACTTTCATTAATTACACTTTATTCATTTTGTATCCCCCCATAAGCCCCTCCATCCTCCCTCATCATTACATTTAAAAATTTTTCTTTTTGAGCCCCAAGATAGCTCAGTGTGGAAAGGTGCCTGCCACCAAGCCTAAGGACTAAAGGTCAACCTCCAAGACCCAAATGATGGGAGCAAAAACCAAACTTCCACAAGTTGCCCCTCACAATTTGCATCCCTTCCTCCTGCAAAATAAATAAATAAGTAAATAAATAAATAAATAAATAAATGCATGAATATAATAAACATTACTTATTTAGTTTTAAAGAACAGCATGGTATGGAAAGGAAAAGCTGTACTGATAATTCTGGAATGTACTGCCTCTTTAGGGTGTAGATTCAACTTTCAACTTTTCTTTGAATCTTCAAGTAAGGATACTATTTTAAGAGCAAATGAGGGGACAATTAAGTACTTGCTGTACTTGTAGAGGACCTGAGTTCAGTGCCCAGCACCCATATCAGGTAGCTCACAACTACTTTTTAACTCCAGCTCCAGGGGGATTGGTACCTCTGGCCTCTGTTGGCACCTGCACGTACATGGGTATACCTACTTGCAGACGCACACTCCTATACATAATTAAAAATAATAAAAGTAAATATTAAAAAAGAAGAAAATTAGGGAGCCAGACAAGAAGGTTGAGGCAGAGGATTATGAATTGGAGTCCAGCCCAGGCCACATAGAGAGGTCCAGTCAGCTTAAGCTACATGGTAAGACTCCCATCTCAAAACTAAGGGCTGGAATTGTGTAGCTCATTGGTAAAGTCTAAGGTCCTGTGCTCAGTTCCAGGCTGCAAAGGAAAGAAACGAAAAAGCCAGAAAGCCAGAGAAATAAGGTAAAATCAGTGTGTTGGCAGAACAAAAATATTGCAGTGATGTATTTAAAATTGTGGCAAGTGACTCACTTGGAACTGTGCCTTGGCATTACAGTTATTTGCCACAAAAAACAGGCATATCAGAAAAATAACAGTATTTTTAAAATGTTTTTTCTTGGCAAAGGTTAGCACAGTGCAGCAGCCTCAAATCTCATCTGATTTTATTGTGACTCAAGTGGGAAATTAGTGTGGTGTAAAGGGGCCTGACTCCTAACAGGATGGTGCGCACCTTTCCTCAGCCCACCTGGATGTGGCCATCCACCCTTCTGTCATCACCCACTCGCGTACCTTCCTGGGCCTTGGCGGGAGTGGGGGAATACATGACATTTCAATTTTGACTGTCTGGCAGGTTTTGCATTTTGCTGTATAATGTGTATTTGTTTTAATGTTTTTAAAACATGAAGTTACCATTAATTCAAATAAATGTGCTAGGATGCTGCACTGCCACTACAGTAGCCCCTGGCTCCTTGTATCTGGCCCCTGCTTGGTAGATACCCATCTGGTGTGCTCCATGCTCTTCCTGTCTCCATTAAACGCTTTCTGTGGCTGGTGAGTCCCCTGACTCTATGTGCACCATATGCATGCATGTGTGTTTGTGTGGAAGCAGGGGTCAAACCCCAGTGTTGTTCTTTAGGAGCTGTCCAAATTGGTTTTTTTTGTTTGTTTGTTTTTGTTTTGTTTTTTTGTTTGTTTGTTTTTTGAGACATAATCTTTCACTGTGCTGGAGCTTGCCAAATAGGCAGGCTGGCTGGCTGGCTGGCTGGCCAGTGGCCCAGGGGCCTCCCTGGTGCTGTTTTGCAAGTGCCTAACTGCTTTGTATGAGTGCTGAGGATCAAGCTCAGGTCCTCATAATTGTGCAATAAGCTCTTTACCAACTGAGCTATCTCTTCGGCACTTTCTTCAGAGCTCAGTTGACTTGCTGTTAGTTTACAAAACACTGCAATTCTCATCTTCCTTTTTAATTGTAGACCTCACTTCCTCCTAAATCTTTTGTTTTGGTCCAGGGCCTAGAGATTCCTACCCCAGTAACAGGTCGCTGGTTATTGCAACTTAGGTTTTGATTATTATTTTTAGCACTGAGCCAAGTTTTATTGAAAGTATATATATACACACACACACACACACACACACACACTCACTCACTAACACACAGCTTGTAGCACAGAGACAGACTTTTCCAGTAAGTAGGGGGGTCTCGAAGGTTGCTGTGTCAAGTTTTGGTTTTCTTTCCTTTTAATATTTTAATTTAAGTGACACTTGAAGATAAATATCACATTTGTACATCAAAACAGTTTGAAGTAAATGGGTTGTGCACTGAAACACTGTAAATTTACATGACATGGAAGGCAGTAAGGAAAACTCACTAGTAGGCTCCGTGATCTGAAAAGTGCGGATTCCTTGTCCCTGCCCACCACTTGCACTTGCAGAGACCTTCACGTTGCTGAGTCCTTTCAGTCAGCTCGCCAAGCCGGGCTGTGTCTAGTGTAGGCATTTCTGTTGCTTTGCACAGTGTGTCGCAGGCTGTGTGTGCTCAGTCCAGTGTGTTGGTGAGGGTCTAAAGATAGCCCTAAGTTCACCAAACCACGATGCAGGGCTTAACATAAAAAGGAGTGCTGGAAGTGAGAATCTTATTCTTTTACGCACTTGATTTTTCATGTAGCCGTTGACCTTTAACTGGAGTGAGGACATTTATAGTGTGTTTTGTTTTTGTGTGTGTGCACATGGGTTGATGTGTGTGAGGATACATTTGTTGTGCGGGTATGCGTGCATTTATATGTTCACAGGTACAGGCCAGAGGACAGCGTCAGTTGTTTCTCAGGCACCATCTATCTTTTTCTGAGACAGGATCTCTGTCATTGGCCTGGAACTAGGCCTCATCTATCTGCCTGTTTCCCCTGCCTCAGTGCTAGGATGACAGTTGTATACTACCTCACCTAGCTTTTCTTATTTTTTAAACATGTGGATTATGGGAAGGTCTTTGTGTGGTTGGTTGGTGTTCAAGTGCCAGGGACGGACCCTGGGGTCTTGTGTGTGCTACTGAGGTACACTTCTGCTCTACATTCTTTCTTGTTATCAGCACCTTAGTACATTAGTTAGCACATCTGTACAACTAACAACCAGCAGCGATGTGTTAGTATCATCAAGGTTTGTACTTAACTCCAGCTTCTTAGTATTACCTCAGATCCTTTTTCAAGTCTTCCAGGACAGCAGCACCCCCCCCCCCCCCATTAAATGCAGGGCCTTTCTTGCACACACTAGGCAAGTTCTATGCCACTGAGCTACATATGTCTCTCTCTTGTTTTTGACAGCCTTGACAGTTTTGACATGCATTAGGGCAGGTTTGAAAATGCTCTGCATCTATTTTGTCCAATTCTTCTGTTTTTATGAGAAAGGGTCTCAAGTTCACTTTCACTGTGTAGTGTAGGATGACTATGAGCTTCCGGATCTCTGAACTTTTGCTCCGGTTAGGGACTGGGAGGAAGATCATATAGGTAAACTGACATTCTTTTTTTTTTTTTAGGATTTATTTATTTATTTATTATGTATACAGTGTTCTGTCTGCATGCATGCCTGCGGGCCAGAGGAGAACATCAGATCTCATTATAGATAGCTGTGAGCCACCATGTGGTTGCTGGGAATTGAACTCAGGACATTTGGAAGAGCAGCCAGTGCTCTTAAGCTCTGAGCCATCTCTCCAGCCCAAAGTAACATTCTTACCAGGCCAAAGGTGCCACATCCTTCCAGTGTGAAGGTCACTGATCACCTACCTGTGGTGATCACCACTACCTGTGGTGGTGCTTTCCCACTGTCCTCCAAGTTTACTATGGACAGAGTCAGTTATGTTCCACTTCCTTGTGAGGCCAAGTATCTGTACAAAAGTTCTGTTTTGTTTTGCTTTATTTTAAGATTTTATTTTTAGGTGCATGTATGCATGTGTTTGTGCATGCGCGTGTGCACATGTGCATGTGCACTCGAGCTTGTGTGTGAGTGTGTGTGATGTGCATGAACAGTGTAGGCTGGGACCTTGAACTTCTGACCCTCCTGCAGCTTTTCAGTGCTAGGATTGCAGACTTGTATTAGTCACCATACTCAGCGTATGAGTGCTAGGATGGAACTCAGGGCGTCCAGTGTACTAGGCAGGCACTCTACCAGCTCAGCTATATCCCAAGTCTTCAGTCTGTTTCTGGAGCTTTTTATTTTTATTATGGAAGATGTCAAACATATGCAAAAGTAAACAGCACCTGAACCCAAAGCAACACACTGAAATTAATGGTCAGTCTTGTTTCACCCGTGCCTTCTGATCCTAGAATCCTTTTATTTTTATGTAAATCTCAGTTCCAGATTAGTTCAGTTGGAGCTGATTGGGGCCTGAGGGTGTTTCTATAAAACAGGATCCTGCTTGCATCAGAGTCACCTAGTTATTTGTAGAATTGCAGATGTTGGGGACCCAGACTAACCAACAACATGAAATCAGAAGTCTATAGGTTATCTTAAAACCCGGTACTTAGTATTTTTCTGCTGCTCCTTTTCACTCTCTACCTTGGGTACTGGGACTAAAGGCATACACCACCATAACTGGCTTCTTTATGGTTTTTCTAAGCTAACTTATTTTGGGACAGCCTACGTTTTGTGACCAGTTTCATATTTGATTGTTTGTATGTTTTAAGTTTTTTCCTTTCTTTTCTTCCTCATACCCACTCCTCTTCTTTTTCCCCTTTTTAGACAGGGTTTTACTGCCTCTAAACTCCCTGTGTAGTTAGAACTAAAAGATCTACCTGTCTCTGCCTCCTGGAGTGCTGGATTAAAAGAGTGCATGACCATTTCCAACTCAAAATATTCTTTTTGTTTGCTTGTTTTTTGAGACAAGGTCACTCTATGTAGTCCTGGGTGTCCTGGAAGCCTCCGGGTGAGATTAAAGGGTGTGAGCCACCATGTCTGGCTCAAAATATCTTTTTATGAACATTTATTTATTTTTTAATTACCTGTATGCACAGCTGAGTGCAGGTATCCAAGAAGGGAAGAGACTTTGGATCTCTTGGATTTGGAATTACAGGTGGTTAGTGAATCAGTTGATGTTGGAACTGGGAACCAAATTTAGGTCTGTTTGCAAGACCAATATGAGCTCTTAACCATTAAACCATCTGTCCAGCCTTGTGTAAAATATTCTCATGAGCTGAAGAAGATGTTTGTATAATTAGTTAAATATCTTGAATAGGAGTATTTACCTACAAACATCTATAGGAAGGTTTTGTTTTGTTTTTTTAAGACAGGGTTTCTCTGTGTAGCCCTGGCTGTCCTGGACTCTCTTTGTAGGCCAGGCTGACCTTGAACCTAAAGATATCTGCCTCCCTGAGTACTGGGATTACAAGCATGTGCCACCTCACCCAACTTAAAGTAAGTTTTAATAGAGCAAGATTTTTAAATTTAATTTAATTTTTTGAAACATGGTCGGACTGTATTCTAGGGCAGCTCCCTGGAGCTCAGTATATAAACGTGTATAGACTGTTCCTGTCTTTTAAGTGCTGGGAATATAGGCATATGTTACCATAGTGGGCAGCTTTCACCTTTTTATTACAAAACTAAGGTGTTGTGAACTGGTGGCCACCTTTCAGATGAGCCATGAAAGCCAGGCATTGTGGTATATTCCAGTAGCCCTAGCCCTAGGTTCTTAGAAGGCTGAAGCAGGAGAGTTGCTTAAGTCTAGGAGTTCCAAACCAGCATAAAACCCTGTCTTAAAAAAAAAAAAAAAAAGAAAAAAGAAAAAGTTGCTTAACTTAAAATATTGTACAAATTGCAGATTTTTCTTCAGGAAGCTCAATAAATCCAACCTGTGCTGCTTTAGAAAGGAAATTTTCTTCCTCTCTGTATTCTGCCCAGAATTTCCCTCTGTAGCTTGGCTTTCTTTAGGCAGCAACTGTTCTCTCCGGAGATGCAGCCTGTTGGTTATCCAGCAGAGCCTCACTTGACTTTTATCTCAGACTGTTATTAAAGCCAACACCCGGATGCTGATTGCTAGTAAGGCAACTGAAAAAAATAACAAAGCTACCAAAATAGCCCCCTGGAAACACTACCCAAGGACCATTGCAGCAGAACTACCCAGAAATCTGCAATTCAACTCAGTTTTCTTTGTGGAAAGTAAAACTTAGAGAGATGGAAGATGGCTCAAAGTGCTTGTTCTGCAAGCGTGAGGACCCACGATCTTCAGTCAGCATCAGATGAGTAACCCTAGTGCTGAAACAGGAGGACTCCTGCAGTTTGCTGGCTGGCCCGCCTGTCTGACTGCTTCAGGCTTAGTGAGAGGCTCTGCCTCTAAAAACGAGGTGAAAAGCGATTGAGGAGGACACCTTATTTCAGCTTCTGAACTCCACCTGCACACATATGACCAAACACACACACAAAAGAAATCATAACCAAAAATCCTATAGCTGATATGAACCTTAAGTACTCCGTAGACTGAGAAAGGCCGAAGTTTTGATTCTTTTGCCTGTAGAACTTTAGAGCTGAAATTAGAGTTTACACAGATGGAAGATTCAAGGACTGAAGCTGCAAATTCAGTGCTAATTTTGCCTGAGTGACTCTTGACACTCAGACCACCTTATTCACCAGGGTAAGTCCTTGTGCTTTGAACAACACGCTATTTGTTCAACACATGGTCTAACACCAGTCACTATCCTCCAGCATTGACTTCTAGTTACGACCAAAAGCACTGATGTGAAATTTTAAGCTGTTGTGCTCCCTCCCTCCCTCTCTTTTGAAAGTTTACTTTATTTCTCTGGGTGGCCTGGAGCTCACTGTGTAGACTGCTGTCCTCAAATTTAAAAAGATCTGTCTCCTGAGTGCTGGGGTTAAAGGCATGCACCACCGCTACTAGCCCATCAGAATTTCATAATTAGAGAAAAGCACACTGAAAACCAGGAAACCAAAATACTAAAAGAATAACTTCATTTTATTTAGTTTTTTTGAGGCAGGGTTTCTCTGTGTAGCCTTGACTGTGTTGGACTCCCTGTGTAGACCAGGCTGGCCTCGAACTCACAGCGATTCGCTTTCCTCTGCCTCCCTAGTGCTGGGATTAAAGGCCTTCGCCACCATGCCCAGCTTGTTTTTATTTATTTTTATTTTATAATTTATTTAATTTTTTTATTTTATGTGCATCAGCAGGAAGGTGACTGATCCCTTGGAACTGGAGTTACAGACAGTTGTGAACTGCCATGTGGGTGCTGGGAATTGAACCTGGGTCCTTTGGAAGAGCAGACAGTGCTCTTAACCACTGAGCCATCTCTCTAGCCCTAGTTTTTAGTTTTATAAGCATATGTGAGTATATGCCAGAAGAGTGCTGGATCTCTGAAACTGGAGCTATAGTTGGTTGTGAACTGCCCAGCATGGGTACTTGGAACCTTACTCTGGGACCTCCGGGAGAACATCCTGTGTCTTGGCTATTGAGCCATCTTTCCAGCCCCAAAGAATATATATGTGTGTGTGTGTGCGCTCACACACTTGCAAAGTATGCACCTGTGCTTTTGGACTTGTGAAGTCAGGGGTGTTGGATCATCTGGAGCTGAAGCTTCAGGCATCTGAGTTGCCAAACATGGGTGCTGGGAACCAATGGGTCATCCTCTGCAAAAGCAGCACATTCTCCTAAAAATGGAAGCCATCTCTCCAGCCCCTCCCTCCAGAAGAATAGTAGCTCATGCTGGCCTTGAATTCTGTAACTAGCTGAGGATGGCCTTGAACTTGTGATGGTGTGACTCCAACTTCTGAGTCTGCATCAAAGTACTTGGTTTATGAACTGCTGGGGATAGAACCCAGGACTGCTTGCATGCTACAAACACTACCAACTGAGCCACATCCCCAGGCCCCTAAAAGAACAACTCTAGTTTCCACCTCTGAAGTGAAATTGCACCAGTTAATTAAAAGGAGTGTTTCTGACTTTAGGAAACATAATCATAAACTGGGAAATGTTCATTTGTAAACATGAAAATCCTCCAAACACCACAGACCTTTGGGCTTCTATGGGGGTCTGGGCCCTTTTAAGAATCTGCTGACTACTGTGGGTTCCAAAAATAATGCTCATTGGCAAGTATTTGGTTTATCTTCCAGGTGCAAGGCAGATGTTAAAAATGCATATTGTGGGGCTGGGGATCAGAGAAGAGAGCGTGGAGACAGGCAGACCTAGACCTGTCTAGCTAATCAGTGAGCACCAGGTTCAGTGAGAGAACCTCTATGAAGAGCAATCAGGGAAGGTAACTCCATCTTGACCTCTGGCCTCCATACACAGCTCCATGAGTGAGTGCGCCTGCATCTGGACACTTTCCGAGCACACATACACACACACACACACACACACACACACACACCCTCAGGTAGTCAGGCTTGGCAAGGGACTTAATCACTGATCCACTTTCCCTTGGCGTATTCTATGGTTGCTGACTTAGCATTTATTAAGTTTCTTTGACATCCTGTTTTTAAAGATTTATTTATTTTCATGGTCCCTGCTTTACTATTTCATGGTGTGTCTCACCCTCTGTGTACTCTGATTTTACTTGTTTGTCTGCTAAGGATGGTAAGCTGCAGAATTAGCATGGTGGTACCTCCCAGCATTGAGAGTTCAGTTTTAGCCTGGGCTACGTAGTGATATCCTATCCCAAAAAGCAAAAGGAATTCTTGTTATCAGAATTTATATCTTGCCACTTCTGAGTTGGGAGGGGTCAGTGCATAGTAGTCTAACAGAAGTCACCTGATCTGATACTCTTGACCAGACCAGACCACCGCAGAAATGTGGTAGCAGTCCACATTTCTTATTAGTGTTTTAGAAGTAGGGGTGAATTGATGTTTCAGTAACAGATTTTAATGGGATAGGCTGAGAAAAACCAGCAGTTTGCTATAAAATGATCTCATTCGCAGATATTTAGTCAGTCCTTCAAATTATGTCATACTTCTGTTGGTGTAAGAACAGTTAGTCAACCTGATGATCACCAAACAATGGTGAACAAATGGAAGCCGCCCACTTTGCTGTTGTATTAGCATGATTAGTACAAGGTGAATTGTGTTCCTAGGCCACTAGTCTAATGCTTAGGGTTCCTTGTGAATCTCTGATTCATCCACTGGCCCTCAGTGTGTGGCTAAATGTATTTAGTGTTTTTTTTTTTTTCTCTCTTTAATATTATTGGGGAGAGTCTCGATTGCTTAGTGCTGTTATAAATAGGTGTATTGTTACCTTAGGCAAACAAAAAATATTTAGTGACTTAAGGAAGGTTCTATGTATAGAAAGCCTTTATAGTAGATGGGTTTTCAGTTTTGAGGTGTAGAACAGAAATGTGGGACCCATAGCGATTGTCCACGTTTTCCCTTAAACAGTGTGAGGGTGGCTCACGTTACTAAGTCTCTGGGATGCAGAGCTGTGTATTGGGATGTTGAAGAGGAAGATGGTTTTCTTGGTTTTAACCTGCTTAAAAAGAAAAGTAGGGCTGGAGAGATAGCTCAGTAGTTAATAGTGCTTCCTGCTCTTCTAGTTCCCAATACCCCATTGGGTGGCTCACATCTGCTATAACACCACCTTGGGGGGACCCAGTATCCTCTTCTGGCCTCCAAAGGTACATGCTCCTCCTAATATACACAATTAGAAAAAAATTAACTTCAAAAGATAAAGAAAAGCCAAAACTATGTATTTTAGAGGTGGGCTTTCTCAGGACCAGTTTGGAAGACTGCTGGTAGTTGGCTTCAGGTCTTCTTCATCAGGCTACCCCTGCCCCCCTGAGTTTCAGTTCTCACACAGGCACATGTTTCTCTTGTGTCAGCTTCCAAGGTGAGAGGGTCTGGGAAAGCAGGAAGTGAACTGTAGATAACAGTGCCCTCAGGAGCTTTGCATGCCTTGTTTTTCACTTTGCAGATCAGGCAGTCTGAACTAAGGAAGCCCTGAGTCCTGGGGAAACCTAGCAGGTAGCCTGGCCTTAGACTCTTAGTGCTCTTCAGGACAGCCTCTCCACCAGGAGCATGGTGGTCTTCAGTTAGTTGGTTTTTGTTTTGTTTTGTCTGTCTTTTGAGTCAGGGTTTCCCTATGTAGCCCTGGCTATCCTGAAACTCAAAATGTGTAGACCAGGCTGGCCTCAAAATCTGCTTTCCTCTGCTTCCCAAGTACTGAGATTAAAGGCATGTGGTAACACCGCCTAGCTTAAGTTAGTTTTCAATTTGGACTTTGATGGACTGTAAACCCGTAGTTCCTAGCACTCATGTAGGGGCAGGAGAATTACTATGACCTTAAAACTAGCCAAAACTACATGGCAAGACTATCTCAAAACAAAAACAAAACAGCAACGATTATTGGAGGTGGGGTGATAACTCAGTCAGTAAAGTGCTTGCCTTGCAACTGTGAGGATCTGAGTTCAATGTCCAGAACCCATGTAAAAGAAGCTGGACATGGTAGGGCATGCTTGTAATCCCAGCACTAGAGAGGCAGAAATACAATGATCTCTGGAACATCTTGGCCAGCCAGCAAGTCCCAAGCCAGTTTTGACCTTGTATCAAAAACAAGGTTGGGAGGCTGGAGAGATAGATGGCTTAGAGGTTAAGAGCACTAGGTGCTCTTCCAAAAGGTCCTGAGTTCAATCCCCAGAAATCATGTGGTGGTTCAGAGCCCTCTCTAATGAGATCTGGTGTCCTCTTCTGGCATGCAGGCAGAACACTGTCTACATAATAAATAAATTAAAAACAAAACAAGGTAGATGGCACCTGAGGAATGACAGCTGAGGTTGTCCTCTGGTCTTTCCACATGCACACATGTACGCGTGCAGTTAGTTGCGTACACAGATGTGCCTACATACTTGTGAACATGCACATAAATGCACCCACCCACAATTGTAGTACTGTGGATCTGAATTGTTCATACCTCACCACCACCTAAGAACTGATTGTTTTTGGAACTCGAGACTTTGAAGAGGTGACTGCGTTCAAATGAGGTCATCATGGCAGGCTCTTAATGCAGCCTGTGTCATTCATAAGAAGTTATGTTAAGGAGACAGCAGGATATACACATAGGAGACCGTGGGAGGACATAGTGAAAAGACAGCATCTGCAAGGCAAAGGCTAGAGGTTGCAGGACAAGCCAACATGCTGCTACCTTGAGCTTGAACTTCATTCAGCCTGCAGAACTATAAGGTGATCATTTTCTGTTGCTGAAGCCCCTCAGCCTTTGAGGTTTTATTTCAACAGTGTTAACAGTAAAAGTTATGATCGTACTGTAGAAGCATTGGCTGAGACTCCCTCCCACCTTGTGTGTGTATGCGTGTGTTCATGTGCACACTTGCAAGTGCACATCTATTCAGGCGCACATTTATGATTGTGTGTGGAGGCCAGACGTCAGTCTTAAGTGTTGTTCCTCAAGAACTATATACCTTATTTTCTGAGACAGTCTTTTTACTAGGACCTAGGGAGTCAGAGGTAGATTATATGTAGCCTGGTCCCTGATCCCATTTAGCTAAGGGACATTTAAGATTGTGTGATCAATTTTGTGATGAGGAAATACAGGCAATTGGTGTCCAAAGGCAGATGCTTAGCTTGGGGTTTTCGGGATGTTTCCCACTGATGGGCAAGGTATTGTGGGGTGGGTGTCAGTGGTAGTTTCCTGGTAAGGCAGTAAAAGAAGATTGATCTGATCAGAGGATGGCGATGGGAGCTCAGCAACAGTTGGGGCTGCTTTGGGAATGGTGGCTCATGCTTTAATTCCAGCACTAGGGAAGTAGACGCAGGCACATCTCTGAATTCAAGGCCAGCCTGGTCTACAGAATGAGTTCCAGGACAGCCTGTCTTGAAAGGATAAAAACCAAACCAAACCAAATCAACCAAACAACAACAACAACAACAAAAAAGAGTCTAGGCTGCAAGGGTGATGGGAGTCAGATGATGAAGGACAAGGCCTTTGGACTGTCCTGCCAACACCTTGATCTTGAGCTTAGAACTTGGGAAGTGATGCTTTCTGGCTATTTGAGCCACCCAGCTTTTGATTCTTTGTTGCTGTAGTCCTAGCAGACTAAAATACTAGTTCAAGAGTAGATAAGAGCATGTGTTGCCAAGCCTGACAACCTGAGCTCAGTGCCCAGGACCCACATGGTAGAAGGGTCTGAAACTAACAATGCAACAAAACAGTAGCAAATTTTTTTCTAAATTAGTTATAATGTCAGTAGTGAATAATAGGCATTTCAATTGTCCAAGGCTGGTGGGAGAGAGAGTATTATTACTACTTCTGCTGCTGCTGCCTTGGATTGAATCCACAAACTACTGCATGCTAAGCCTGCACAGGCCAGCACATCACATACCCAGCCATTACGCTGCACTTTTTTTTTTTTTTTTAATTTCTTTTTATTTGTGTGCGTGTTTTCTTGCATGTGTGTCTGTGCACCATTTACATGCCCGGTGCTTTCAGAGGCCAGAAGAGGGTATGGCCCATCACCTCCCTTGAACCTCTGGTGTTTGTAAGCTGCCATGTGAGAGCTGGGACTAGAACCCGGTTCCTCTGCATGAACAGCCTGTTGTCTTAACCACTGAACCATCCCTTCAGACTAGGCTACAGTCTTAAATAAACAAGCAGTTGGCTCTTGGAGAACTGATTGATTGGTCAGAGGTTGGTGAGCCTGGACCATAACAGAAAACAGCAGTCCAAGACTGGGATCTTGACAGAGGTCTGAGGAGCAGACTTCTGCAGAGCACCTGCTGTCCCCTGGGGACAGTGTAGCATCATTAAGAATAACAAGCCAAAAAGAAAAAAAGATTAACAAGCCAGCCATGGTAGCTCACTACTTTAATGCTGACACTTGGTAGGCAGACAGATGCAAGTATCTGTAAGTTCAAAGCTATCCTGGTCTACATATCTGGTTCTAGGACAGCCAAGCTGTCTCAAAAAAAGAAAGGAGAGAAGAGGAAAAAGAGAGAGAGAGAGAGAGAGAGAGAAGAAAACTGCTGTGGATCACTGGTGCCAGGCAGTTTAGCCCACTAGTTCATAACAAGTCTCCCTAGAGAGCAACAGTACCCCACCCCACCCCCCAAAAAATGGTAATACTAGAGAATGCTAGCTGACCAACTCATTTAAAAACAAGCTGATAAAGGAAAACAGGTGTCTGTGGTGGAGCGGTCCTCTGGGCATCCCTGACCACTGCTGTGTTAGGTCAGAGCTTCTGTGATGAGCCGCAGGAAACACGCACTAGCAACATTCTGCTTGAGGACTTGAAGTAAGGCCTTTCGACCCTCACCTAAGATCCCAGTCCTCGCTTTTGCCTTAGGTGCATGTGGTCTCTCTTGTGAGGCACTAGCCCACAAATGTGCCCAGTTCTTCCACAGTGCAACAAGATATTGTCATGTAGAGTTTACACTTGAGAACTGTACAACTGAGTTACCAAAAACCAAAAGAACAAAACTATCAAAAATCTTTTAATCTAGGCTGGTGAGGTGGCTCAGTGGGAAGAACAGTTATCATAAAAACAGTCTGAGTTTGACCCCTAGAACCAACTCCCAAAAGACTTCCACACAGACAGATACACAGTAATACTACATTTAAAAAGTTAGCTGTCATAATATTTTAATTAAGTTTGTGATTCTTGTGTTGGATTATGTTTATAGCATGTGGGGTGCATGTGTCCCACAGGTTGTGGGTTTTGGCTATGCCTGCCTGTTAGAGGTTTAGGGGGTGGTGATGCAACTTCTGTGAGGAGTCACCCATGCCAGGGTGAGCATTTTGGTGAAGCAGCTGTGAGTCACCTATACTTGTGGAAATAATCCCTGAGAAACTCAGTTGGATCTTTCAAGGTGGCTCAGCAGCTAAATTGCTTGCTGTCCTAGTCTGGTGACCTGGGTTCCATCCCAGAACCCATGTAAAGGTGGAGAGAACTTACTCCATAGTTATTCTTTGACTCCATAGGTGTACCCATAACTTTTTTTTTTTTTTTTTTTTTTTTAATTTTAAAGACATTCATTGGTTCCTCAAGCTAGACTTGGGTGGAATAATTTCTTTGACTGTTGTTGATGCCCTTCCTGGGTGGTAAACATTCACAAACCATCTAGCCTACCCTTCTTCATTACTCAAGCTATCAGTTAGCTACCTGGCAAATATGAGGAAATTCTCCTTATAAAAATAAAGCAGCTGGGAAACAAACATGAAATAATCAGTGGCGTGTGAGCCCCAGGGGATTTGGACATTGGTCATCAATTTCTTTTTACCTGTGACCCCTTAAAACGGACTCCCAGGTAAGACTCTAGTTAATTACACATGCACACAGGTTTCATTGGAGGTTCTGGGCACCATGATCAGATAATTGGCTGGATTTATAATGGCTAAATTAATAGGCAAGTGGCAGCTCCTGACCCACCATGAGTCATTACTGGGAAATTACCGTCCTTCCCAAATTACCTGTCTCTAAAGCAAATAGTAGGTACCTACCTACCTCATAGAGTTCCCCAAGTTTTCTGCTTAGTAAGTCAAACACTAGATAGCTATTAAGAGTGCTCTGAAAGCCAGGGAATCAAAATGCAATGGAATGTGCTTTCAAGTGCCAGATGTTTTTAAATAGTGTCTTGGGGGAAGCACAGTAAGTGTTCAAGCCCTCATTATCTTCCTCCTCCTCTTTGGAACCTGGAGCTGTCTGAGGGCATGGTGACAGGCTGTCACTGTTGGTGTTTTTCTCTAGTAGGTGATTGCTTTCTCTTGTGTGTTTCTGAGTGCTGTAGGCAGAGCATGTAAACAGAAACTGCATAGTAGCCTGGCAATTACAGCCAGGAGCTTTTCTGAGGCTGGGTTTCTAGTTTAACCACTAGGGCCTGGGGATTTCAGTTGTGGTTCCTGCTTCTAGAATTTACTTCCTCTCTGTGGTTTGAACAAACCCAGCTCACCTTCCAGTCTGTGGCCTCATTTCCTTATTTCATGGGAGTTTTTTCTTCACCAGTGTTAAGAGGGAAGGCCTGAGTTTGATCCCCAGAATCTACATAAAAAGTGGAGTACAGCAGTGCCCCACTGTAGTCCCAGCAGGGGGAAGTTGGGGGACAGAGACTGTATTCCTGGACCACCCTGGCCAGCTAGCCTGGCCTACTTGGTAAAGTTCTAGGTCATTGAGAGAGCTGAGGACCACCACCACCTGAGATTGTCCTCGTGTGTGCGTACGTGAGTGGGTGCGTACACACACACACACACACACACACACACACTAGCATACATTGTGCACCCTCCATTAACATGTACATACAGACATAAAAAAAAAAGAAAGAAAGAAAACAAAACAAGGTAGGGCAGAGCTTGGCAAGACTCATGCTAACATGAATACATCTTTTCGTGCCTGCCTAATGACTCACAGAAGACCAATTTGTGAATCAGACCATTGGGCCAGCCTTCAGGCAGCCCCGTGATCCAGTTTTAGAAGAAATAAGTTAGTGTTTGAAAGTTAAACAACTGGAGTAAAAGAGAGGAGAAGGTATGATAACACCTCTGTAGAGTTTGGAGAGGGGCTCAGAAGCACACACTGCCCTTACAGGCAGTGGTAAGCATGGGTTAAAGTACACTAGGGTTTTCTAAGTATAAATGTAAACTATGGGGCCAGGTGTGGTGGCATACGCCTTAGTCCTACACAGAGGCAGGTGGAGCTCTGTGAGTTCCAGGCCAGCCAGGGTTATATACTGAGACAAAAAACCCAAAAAAGTTAACCACATGGAGCCTTTAGAGCTGTCTAGGAAGGGTGTGGACATGTCTTAACACTTGGCCTCCAGTGCTGCTTTCCCACCACAGGCTCTGGGCATATCAGTTTTCCTTAGTAAAGATGTGGAGCTGGTCCAGTCACATCAGGTATGCTGATCAAATGAAAATGCTGCTTTTTATCAACTCTCAGATGCAATCAATTATAAGTCACACCTTTGCTTTTGTACCATTACAAGGAAAGAATGCTGTCAGCTAAACCAGGTAGGATGCACTTGACTTTCAGAGGTGTTAAAATGTAGTGGCTAAGCTGGACATAATGGTTCACATTTATAATTCTGACACCTAGGGTGCTGAGGAAGGAAGATTGAAAGCTTGAGGTCAGCCTGGGTTATATAGCAAGACCCTGTTTGGACAAAAAGGGGAAGAGGCAGGGAAGATAATCCAGCAGCTAAGGCATTTGTCACTCAGGAAAGAGGCTTGGAGTTTGGATACCCTCAATTATGTGATCACCAGGTGGTCATGGCAGTACTCAGGTAGAGTGGGGGTAATTAGCCATTTCAGTGAGCTCTGGATTTGATTGAGAGATCCTGCCATGAAAAGCTAAGATGCAAAATTGATTGGGGGAGATTGCTGATATTGGCCTCCAATCTCCACAAGTACACATATTTGTTCAAGAACCTGCACATGCATATATATGAAAAAAAAAGTGGACAGTGTTTTTAAAATCGGCAAAACCTGGGCTGAAGAGATGGCTCAGTGGTTAAGAGCACTGACTGCGCTTCCAGAGCACCTGGGTTTAATTCTTAGCACCCACATGCAAGCTCACTCCCGTTTCTAACTCCTATTCTAGGGGATCTGACATCCTCACACATGCAGTCATGTTTACTTTACCATTGTACATAAAATAAAAATAGAATTTTTAAAGAAAAAGGTAAAACCTGACATTGGATAAGAAAGCACATGGCTATACAGTTCTCTAGGGTCATGTTTGATCTTTATTATGTGCACCCAAGGGATGAGGTGGAGTTATTAAATAACCAGTGTTGGGCATCGGGAGATTTCTCAGTCAGTTAAATGCTTCCTGGGTGAACATCAGGACCTGAGTTTGACCCCTACCACCTATAGACAAAAGCCAGATGCAGTTGTACATAGATGCAATCCCAGTGTGGGGGTTCCAGAAACAGGTAGATCACTGGAGCTTGCAGACCAGCCATTCCAGAACTTAGTGGGGTCCTCATTCAGAGAGAGACTTTGTGCCAAATAAATAAACAAACAAACAAATAAATAAATAAATAAATTGAAGTGAAAGGCTGTATTTAGTAGGCAGACATATATTTCTGTGAATTTGAAGTCATTCTGATCTATGTACAGTGAGTTCCAGGCCAGATGTAAGATCCTGTTTGGAAAAAAAAAGATTTTTATTTTATTTGTATGTGTTTTTTTCCTTTATGTGTGTGTGTGTAGATTATATGGATACAGTGCCTCAGAGGATTCTCCCAGAACTGGAATTACAGATGGATGTGAGTCTCCTTTAGGTTCTAGGAAACAAACCCAGTTCCTCTGGAAGAGAAGCCAGTGGTAGCCGCTGAGCCATCCTCCAGCCTTTCTAGTAGATTCTTGACAAACCTTGGCTGGCGGTTCCCTGAAGTCTTCAGCCAGGTCCTCAGCATTGTAAGGATAGAACATCAGCATTGCTTTTACAAATAGACTTTGGTTATTGAAAAGGAATTTAGTTCCTATTCGCAGTTCATTCTGGGTCTCATATTTTCATCAGTGGATATATACTGGGCTTTGGATCTGCTCATAAGGCATAGACTCTCAAAGGGAGCACATGGTGACAAGACCTCCTGGATCACATGGTCAGACAGTTCATTCCACCAGTCATGTGCTGCTACACAGGAGCCAACAACTTTTGCACTGTTTTAGATTCTCCCCAAATATCTCTGTTCTAGATTCTTCCCAAATATCTGTAATCACCCCATAGTCTTGGTAACATCAGGCCACCAAAGTTGATGGACGTATCAGACATAACTGATGAATACTTTCTAAAAGTGTGAAAAGTGTGAAGACTGTGAAACTGTCAGAAACTGAAGGAGACTAGGAGACAGTTCAAGGACAGTCTGAAGCTCAGCTCATCCTATGAACCAGACTTGCCCTCACATTGGAAAAGCACCACTCAAATATAAGATCTGAGCATCAGTGGGAGCTCAGCAAAAGGGCTGGGGACTATTTTCTCTGTAGTGGCTCTCTAGATCTACAGTTGTTGTAAAGTACAGATTTGGCTTGGCAAGCGCTTGGCTTCTTCTGAAGTGGTTAAGGAATATTTTATGTGAGCCCTCAGTCCCATTTATATCTAGAAGAAGAAAAGGTGTTGGTTCAGTTAATTAAAGTTGACTTGGGAATTACATGTTTTTAACGTAATTTCTGTTTTTGCAGGGGAAGCACCTGTTGCAGAAGTTCCCTCCTTGTTTGTGATCCTGTCAGTGTGCAGTTTGATGATACTGATAGTGTTAATTGCAAACTGTGTTTCCTGCTGCAAGGACCCAGAAATAGACTTTAAGGTGAGCACAGATGGCATGGATATTTAAAAGCATCTGCTGATTTTTAAAATGATTGTGTGCATGTATGTGCGTGTGTGTGCGCCCATGCTTATGCTCATATATAAGTGAGTACTTACGGAAGCCAGAGTACAACCTCGGTGCCATCCTAAAAAGGGTTTGAAACAGGGTTTCTTGCTGGCCTGTAGTTTGAGTAGGCTAGACTGGCTGGCCATCTAAACCCAGGCATGTTCCTGTCTCTACCTCCCTAGTGCTAGGCCTTGCAACCACATCCAGCAGTTTTACATGTGTTCTGGAGATTGAACTCAGATCTTCCATATGTGTAGAAGGCAAGCAGTTTACTGATTGAGCCTTTTCCGCAGCTCTAAAACATCTCCTGATACATTTATCAGTAGCATTGCTGTGGATCACATTCTGTTGGGAGCAAGGGTCAAGAGACTTTTACTTTCTTTGTTTATAGCAAAACATTGTGGGCCACACAATCGCTGTCATAGCCTTCCCACCCTCCAACCTACCATTGTAGTGCTGTATCAGTGACAGATGCTCTGGTAACAAATGGGCTGGCTTTGTGCCGGTAGAATTGATTAATAAAAGTAGGCACCTTGGAATTGGCCCAGCAGCTATAGTTGGCCAGTCTTGTCTTAGAGAGTCGTGTGTGTGTGTGTGTGTGTGTGTGTATACATATACACATGCATGTGCAAGTACTCCTCCATATGTGTGCATGTACATATAGAGGCCAGCGGTCAACCATATAGGTTGTCCTTTGGGAGCAGTTGTCTTAAACTTAAGCGACAGGGTCTTAAACTGGGGCTGGAGCTCCTGGGTAAGCTAGGTGACCAGTGACTCCCAGGGATCCACACGTCTCAACCTCTCCAGCAGTAGGATTACAAGTGTGCATCACTATATCTGCTTTTTACCTGGCTATTGGGGATTGAGCTCACCAAAGCAAAGGGATTATCTCAGTGTTTTGTATATCAGGAAAGGTAGGGAACCTTGTTTGTTCCTAAGCCTTAATTTCCTAAAGAGATTAACGCTCCCACCAGAACATTTCCTGCCTACAGTCAGTATAACAGAGGGTCTGGCATGATAGCAACAGAAGGGTGGGATCTGCCAGCAAACCAACTGGGAACTCTTTCTCTAGAAATTATTACCTGTGTGTTGACACATTAGGGCCCCCCACATTTGGGTTTTTTGTTTTGTTTTTTCTTTTGGTTTTTTAATTTATTACAATTTATTCAGTTTGTATCCCAGCTGTAGCCCCCTCCAATCCTGCCCTTCCTCCTCCTTCTCCCATGCCCCTTCCCCAGTCCATTGAGGGGAGGTCCTCCTCCCCCTCCCACCCATTTGTTTAAAAGGAGTATATATGCATTTAACATCAGTACTTGGGAGGCAGAAGCAGACGGATCTCTAGAGTTCAAGGCCAGCCTGGTCTACATAGCAAGTTTCAGGACAGCTAGGACTACACAGAGAATTCCAGTCTCAAAAAACAACAAACAAACAAACAAAAAACCCCAAAAACAAGAACAACAACAACAAAACACCTGGGTATAATGGCTACACAGATGTAATCCCAGCACATGGGTGGCTGAGGGAGGAGAATTGCTAGTTCAAAGACAGCCTGTCTCAGTACTTTCACAAGCTATCTTCCCAGACCTCCTCATGCCATTTTTATTTGTGTTTTCTTACTTGGAATCTGTGGTGTCTCTGAGGAGATAGGGAAGTACAGTGTCCTCCTGGCTCAACACTTTGTCCTGCACAGAAAGCTAAAAGCAGGGGAAACCTGTAGGAAATCTTCAGCTCAGACCAGTCTGTGACAGTGGTGGCCTCTGGGCACCAGTGGGCTTTATGCATCAGCACCCTGCCCCCATGCCTCACACTTCTGTGGGAGCTTCCTGACTTCCCTGTTGGGAGCACAACAATAGATAGAGAATCTGTAACCCCTGGCTATCAGTCTTGCCAAAGGACTTTGCACAGAAACCTGGCCACTTGGGGACAAAGATAAAAGTCTGATGGGGTTGCTGATACCAAAGCCTGGCCTCTTCTCACATTTCCAGATACCTTATCCTTGCCTTAGATTGATCTGGGTTTTTGAATGTGAGTATTCACAAGGGAGCCAGTGGTGGGCAGCTTGGAGTCTGGGATTGTGCATCACTTTGCAGTTGTCTGTGACCAATGCAGGAGCTGCAGAGTGTTGAGCTCTCCAGCTTTCGAGTCTGTGACTGAATGAGTATTTATTAACGTTGTTGACGTGTTGGTTGGTTTCCTTTGGACTTAGAGCTCTGCAATTTCAGGAGTTAAGTTACTTTGGTAAGACCATCTACAGATCAGGAAGCCAGTTGGCCTTATCTTAATGTGTTAGTATTATTATTATTACATGGTATCGTCTTGAATCTTTATTGAGTCATCTGCTGGCATATCTACTGGTATGTTAAAATTGTTGCCACATTTTAAGTGACCTTTTTAAGGTATGATGGTTAAAGTCCTTTTAACAAGAGGACCGTACAAAGGACTGTACCACTGGGAGCTGGGAAGGTGGTTTGGTGGGCAAAGCAGTTGCTATGTAAGCATGAGGACTTGAGTTCAGCCCTTCAAAGCCAGATACAGTAGCACATATATCTGTAATCAGTGCCTCTATGGGGAGATGGGAGGCAGAGACAGGAGACCTCCCAGAAGCTAGAGGGCCAATTAGCCTGCATACACAGTGCAGGACAACAAAGAGACCCTGTCTCATACAGTGGACGGCAAGGATCAACACCCAATGTTGTCCTCTGACCCACATGCTACAGACACAAAAATAGAACAGTTTTTGTCTCCTCTTTTTCCTTTATTTACCTTTTTTCCTTCCTTTCTTCCTTCCTGCCTTCCTTCCTCCCTCCCACCCTCTCCCTCTCTCCCTTCCTCCTTTCCTCCCTTTCTCCTTTCTTTCCTTCCTTCCTATCTTCCTTCCAACAAACTCTTATGAAGCCCCTAGTAGTTCTGAGCTTCTCATCCTCCTTCCTCCACTTCCCAAGTGCTGTAAGCCATCACACCTAGCTTCCTTTCCCAGTATCTCAACCTGCAACTGAGTCTGGCTCAAACCCTGCCAGTGCTGTACCCTCACACCCAAAGTTGACCTTTAGAGACTGAACTTTAAGAACCTCATTTTTCCTGCATGCAAATAGCAGTAATGTTGTTTAGTACCCAAGAATGTCTGCTAACGTGTGCAGAAACCTAGATACCAGAAATCTTCCATTATTAGTTGTACTTTTTTTTTTCTTGTAGTGGGTGGGGAATCTAAGGGAATGTGACAGAAAACAAAAATGAAAAGAAGGGTTATGGCAGAAGAATGGAAGATTCTTATTCACAGATCTATTGTCTGCTTCTATTGTAGTGCTCTGAGGGGTGATTAATTATCTGAAGTAAGGAATGCCATGTTAATCTTCCATCTCTTCATTAAATTCACCTGGGCCCCCAGAGGGCACCCAGTTCATAGGAAGGAGAATGGGGAGAGTCAGGATAGCACCTGCTTGTCCGTATCACTGAAGATTCCCACAGATTGACTGATAGGTGCAGTCTCAGTTGGTTTTATTTTGTGGTGATGGGATGGAGCTCAAGTTCTGCTACATGCTAGGCTAGTGCAGTACCACTAAGTCACTTCCCAGCCCTCTTTTTACTGTATTTATTTATTGTTGAGACTCCTTCACTGAGTTGACCAGGCTAGCCTTGAACTTTCTACTCTGCAGAGACCTCCTGAGTAGCTGGAAGCATGTACTACCACACCCAGCTCCTGGCATTGTTTCTTTTTGAAAGCAGAGCACTTTTATAATTTTTAACTATGTGTGTGTGTGTGTGTGTGTGTGTGTGTGTGTGTGTATGTTTGTATGTACACAAACATATGAAAACCCAGTGGTTTTAATGCTGTGGCAGCTAAGAACTGAACCCAGATCCTCTGAAAAGCCAGAAGTGCCCTTAACCATCTCCTCAGCCGCTGAAGTACCCGACTGTTTTTGTTTTTGTGTTTTGAGACTGGTTTCTCTGTGTAACAGAGCCCTGGCTGTCCTAGACTCTATAGACCAGGCTAGCCTCAAATTCACAGAGATTCCCATGCCCCTACTTGCTGGGCTTAAAGGTGTGTGCCACCACACCTGACAAAAATCTGACTTTTTAAACTATTTCAAAAGAAATCATATTGCAATTAGAAGTGCAATTAAAAAATGTCAAAATAAAATTAACTTTGACCCAGTTTGCAAAGAGATTTGTGAAAATAAACAATGATTTTTTTTTTTTAAATAATTGTTTAATCTTTTAATAATTCTTGAGCCTTTCTAGTCTTTGAAGCTTTTGAGCCTGGGCAAGTATTTCCATATTAAGTTCTGTGGATGTTTTAGACATTTGTGTTTTTACCTTTAAGCTGTCAGTTAAAAAATTATATAAGATATTTATTGCTTATTGTAACAAGCTTACTTATTCTCATTCCAGATATGGTGGTACATGCCTGCTTTCCTAGCACTTGGGGAGTGAGATCAGGAGGACCAGGAGCTCTGGGCTAGGCTGGGATATGGGAGACCAGACTCAAAAACAAAGCAACAGAAAAAAAGAAAATATCTTACTTACTCTGCTCTTTGAAGTTAACATAATTACTTGAACTTTTTACTAGAAGTAAATATGAATTAGAAAAAAATTATGGCAGGATGTTCGGAATGAGCGAGTAAACACTCCTTGTTTCAGCATTAGCAGCCAGCTTTTTATAAGTGCTTCTTTTGATTGCAGGAATTTGAAGATAATTTTGACGATGAGATAGACTTTACACCACCAGCAGAAGACACCCCCTCGGTCCAGTCCCCAGCAGAGGTCTTCACACTCTCAGTGCCAAATATTTCACTTCCAGCCCCCTCCCAGTTCCAGCCTTCCGTAGGTAAGACCTTCTGTTCTAGTGTTGGCTGTTCACAGACTGTCTCTGGGCATCGAGTATGTGGACGCTGTGCTGCAATCACAGCATGGTGGGCCGCCCATTTCTTCCTCTGCTTGTTTGTGTTTCTCCTACTCCTGGTGATGCTGCTTCGTGATAGTCAGGCTCATCCTACAAAAGCTGCCTGTTCCTTTCTGGCTCTCTGAAACACTGAAATGGAGGGCTCAGACAGACCTCCTGGGGCTGGGTTGTAGCTCAGTTGTTAGAGTGCTTGCCAGGCATGCACAGAGCGCTGGATTCTGTCTTAGAGCTGCATAAAGTGGGTGTTATAGCACATACCTGTAATCCTGGCACTTGGGAAGTAGAGGCAGGATGATCAGGAATTTGGCATCATCTTTCTTAAAAATGTAAAACACAGGGGCTGGAGCACTTTCTGCTGTTCCAGAAGTTCTGAGTTCAAAGTTCCCAGCAAGCACATGCCATGTATAAGGTGATCTGGTGCACTCCTCTGGCCTGCAGATGCACATACAGATAGAGCACTCATATACATAAAATAAATAAATCTAAAAAAAAATGTAAAAACAAAAATGCTCCTGTGTTGTGGGCTGGTTGCTCTAGTTTAAGACACTGTTTATCTTGATGAGTAAGGTGTGCCCTGGCTGAGGAGGGCCATAGCGAGATATGTTAATTAGACTGGCTTTTTATACGGCTTTTTTTTTCTTTTTAGATAGAATGGTTTGATGAAATTTTATTTCCCATGTATGGGTCAAGAAGTAGAGTTTGCCAAGACTGTAAAATGAGGCTGTTTAAGCCTTTGAGACATTAACCTGCCTTTTGTGGTAGCCATTGCACTGTGGGAATGTTTAGTGCAGTGTGAACCCAGTTAGTTTATCGTGCTGTAGTGTGTGTTAGTTACTGTTCTGTTTCTGTGAAAAGACACCATGACCAAGGCAGCTTATGAAAGAAAGCATTTAATTGGGGGCTTGATTGTAGTTTCAGAAGGTGAGGAGCACGGCAGCACACAGGAGCAGCAGCTAAGTGGTTATGTCCTGGTCTGAAAGAAAGTTGGAGGCAGAGAGAGGAGAGAGACAGGGCTTTATAAAACTCCATTGACACGCCACTTCAACAAGGTCAAACCTCCTAATTTTTTCCAAAACAGTTCCACCAGTTGTGGATCAAGCATTCAAACAGGAGCCTATGGACTAGTCTCTTTCCAGTCACCACAGCATGTGATGACTAAAAGAAAAAGTAAGCTAGCTCCAGCTGGTGACACACACCTTTAATACCAGCCCTCTGAAGGGCGATATAAGAGAATATCTGTGGGTTCCAGGGCAGCTCGAGCTACATAGTGAGTTCTAGGACAGCCAGGGCTGCATAGTAAGACCTTGTTTCGAAAGAAAGAAAGAGAGAAAGAAGGAGAGCGAGAGAAAGACATAAGCTAAAGAAAAGGTAAGCATGATACTGAGGGGAGAGGATGTTTCCATGAGTAAAGTACTTACTATGCAGAAATGAAGACCTAAGGTCAGATTCCCCAGCACCCTCATGCCAGGCATAGCAGTTTACGTCTATAAACCCTGAGCTGGGGCTGGGACTGGGTAGTGACAGGTGAATCCTCGGAGCTTGCTGCCCATCCAGTCTAGCCAAATCAGTGAGCTTCAGGTTCAGTGAGAGATCCTGTTTCAGACAGTAGAAGTGGAGAGTTGCAGAGGATCCAGTGTCCTCTTCAGATAACTGTAGGCGTCAGGCATCCTTGTGGTGCACATGCACACACGCAGACAAAACAATTAGTCACATAAAATAATCCCAAACAACTTTTAAATGACATTTAGTATATTTTAGCTTTAATTTCTCTAAGTAATAATACTTAAGGGTAGGCTTCAGTCAAAATGGTGTTTAAAAGGAGTCCAATGACTCTTTTGATTGCTTAAGCGTAAATGGAAGTGCTTTGGCCTGTTCAGCCCGTTGTTTACTTCCTTCTACTTAAGGAAAGCCCTGAGCTGTTTGGTCCATCTTAACTTCAGACAGTAGAATCCTAACTCAGATGAGTACTGGTGGAAGAGAGGCCAGACTGTGGGAGGAGAAAAAGGTGGCAGTGACCTTGAAAATAGTTTGATCTAGGGCCCTCAAATTCAGTCATCTTTATAGAGTCATTGCAGGTCAGCCTCGTCTTTTAGGTAGTTCTTTCCTTGGAAGAGAAAGTGACTACTGAGAACTCCAGATCCTTATTTTTGTAGCTTCATTTTTCAAGGACCAGGCAGAAGCACCTTGGAGAGGCATTCTGGGTGGTTTAACTTCAGCCACATGCAGAAACATTATTTAGACAGGAAAGTGGGGACAGATAAGAGACCTTCCCTTCAAGGTCTGTTGGGATGATTAGGAGCACAAACAGACATGGGCATGAGAGAAACTACATGGAGCCAGGCAGCCGTGTGTCTTGAAGCCTCCTTGAAGTTCCTTTTGGAGCGGGAAGATGGCTGCTAGGGAGATGGCTCACTGCTCTAAGAGTATGAGGACCTGAGGTTGGATCTCCCACTGACATGTAAAATGCTGGGCATGATGATAAACTTGTTAGCCCTGTGTTCACTGAGAGATTCTGTCTCAAAAGATGAGTAGTGAACAACAGAGGAAAACACCTGTCATTGCCTTTCATCTACACACAGCACATGGACATGAACATGCATGCACACACACAGCTTTCCCTCAAATATATCAATATATCAATAAATAAAATTCCCCCTTGCCCCCTGAGACAGGGTTTCTTTGTGTAACAAGAACCCTGACTGTACTGGACTTGCTTTGTAGACCAGGCTGTTCTTGAACTCACAGAGACCCGCCTGCCTGTGCATCCTGAGTGCTGGGATTAAAGGCATGTGCCACCATGCCCGGCTAAATAAAAATTTTAATGGGAAGAAATCATTTTAAGTTTTTCTACTTAGAATCAAAAGTATTTTTATCAAAGTATTTTGGAGGATATAAAAGAACTTGCCATGCTTGGCACTTAATCTAGATACCATGAAAAAATTGCCAAATCTGATTCATAAAATGAAATACTCTATATTAAAAATATGAAATACTATTAGACATGCTAGCAAAAATAATATTTGAAAGGTACACTAAAGAGTTCACGTAAATGTTTAAGAAATTAAAGAGTACCCAGATGGTTGTGGCATACACCTTTAATCCCAACATTGGGGAGTCAGAGGTAGATGGATCTCTGAGTTTCAGGGCAGCATGACCTATCTACATAGTGAGTTCTAGGACAGCCAGGGCTACACAGAGAAACCCTGTCCTGAAAACCAAAAAAAGGAAGAAATAAATTAAATAATAACTTGTGCTGGGGAGAACTCAGTTGGAAAGTGTTTGAGGAACTGAGTTTGAAACCCAGAACTCAAGTAAAAAGGCTGGGCATGGTTGGTGCCCACTTACAATCCCAGCACTGGCAGATCCCTGGGGCTCCCTGGCCTGGCAAGCTCAGGGGAGTTAGTCTCTCTTAAAAATAAGACACCTAAAGAATGATTCCGAAGCTTGTTCTTTGGCTTCCACTTCACATTCAGGTGCTCGCCCAGATGAACTCAAACACTAAAAAGGAAGAAGTGCTGTATTACTAGAACACATAAGTTAGGATGTGAAAGGAGATAGTGATGGAATCAAATGGAAGTGTTCATACGTGTACATAGGAAGAGCCACTAATTGACCAAATATCAAGTTTCCATAAGATGATAACATTAGGGGGAGGAAGAGAGTGTCCCTGGGTGGTTTGTTGAGTGTGGGAAGGGACCAGGCTCCCCCAGACTGTTAGTGCATCTGAGTAAGGAGGTTATCTTCATCCAGCAGTCCACTTCTAGTGGCTTATCTATAAGAACCAGTTGGGTAAGTGCTCAGTGTAAGATGTGCAAAGTAGCAAATCGCAGCTCTGTTAGGCAGCACAGATGGAAGTATTAATTGGTGGCTTGCATTTGTATACTCAATTGGTAGATATTTTTTGTTGTTTTTAATCTTCAACTGTTAAAAAAAAAAAAAATAAAGCTTATGGTGGCCAGAGAGATGGCTCAGTGGTTAAGAGCACCTGCTGCTCTTCCAGAGGACCTGAATTTGGTTCCTAGCACTTATGGTCAGTTGGGCATCTGATATTTATGGCCCCTGAGAGTAACCCCATACACACACAATGAAACTAAATAAAGCAGGTGGGCAGGCAAGAGCTCAGAGTGTAAAGGTGCTTTCTGTGAAGCTTGACAGACAACCTGAGCTCACATGGCGGTAGAGAGCTGACTCCCACTCATTGTCCTCTGCGTCTACATGCTTGGTGTGGTCTGTACAGACTCCTGTTCACCCCACAGTAAACAGGCAAACAAAGGAAATTTTCGGTTACACATTTGTAACCGAAGAGTACTGAAGAGAGCCAGTATCCGTGCTTACACTTTTGATGGGTGTTGCCATCTTACTCTTCAAGAGCTGTACAGTTTATATTCCCACTAGTCAGGCGGGGATTTGTATGCTATTGCTCATGAAGCTAAGGTGGTATGAATTGATATTAGATTGTTATAAATTTAGGATGTTAATATAATCTCCATGGTAGCTGCTAAAATAAAGTACAGGAAAGGATATCAAAGTATTTCACTTAAAAAAATCACACATATAAGAAAAGGACTTCGATGATCATGGCTCTGGTTTTATTTTATTTGCTTTACATTTTTTTTTAAGAGAGAGAGAATGTGTATATGTGAGTGTGTGCTCATTTGTGCCAAAGGTTGATGTTAGGTATCTTCCTCTATTGGCTCTCCACCTTGCCTGCCTGCCTTTCTGCCTGTCCATCCACCTGCCCGCCTGCCTGCCTTGTCTGTCTGTCAATCTGTCTGTTGTCTGTCAATCTGTCTGTTGTCTGTCTGTTTATCTATCTATTTAATTTTGAGGTAGGGTCTTTTTCTGAATCTGATGCTCAATGATTTGGCTAGTTACTACTACCCCCCAACCCTCTTCCTCCTGTCTCTGCCTCTCAGCCTGGGCATTCAGGCACACATTGCTGCAGCTGACTTGTGGATGTTGGATATGTGGACTCAGTACTTCATGCTTGAGCAGCAGGCACTTTAAACCATCTTTCTAAATGCTATATTTAGTTTAGTTTTTGAGACAGAATCTCATGTAACCTGGGCTGGCCTTGTATGTATAGTTGAGGATGGCCATGTATTCTTGGTCCTCCTGTCTACTAATGCCTGTATGTATAGCTTCCTGCCTTTGATAAAAGGCTCTCTTGAATTTAATAGAGCATATTAACAGCCTTTTTTTTTTTTTTTAAGACTTTAGGCTAAATCAGGTGTTTAGAGATTTTGTGCCTTAAGGACTCTCTATCATCAGAATTGTACTTAAAATATTGTTGTACTAGCAAGATGGTTCAGCAGTTTCTTGCAGAGAACCCTAGTTCAGTTCCTAGCACCCACATGGCAACTTGAAATCATTGTAACCCCAGTTCCAAGGAATCCACTCCCTTCTGGCCTCCACAGCAGCAGGCACGCACGTGGTGTGCATACGAACATGTGGACAAAACACTCATATACATTAAATAAATCTTTAAAAAATTAAAGCTATGTATTATGATAACTTCTTTTGTGGTGCTGAGGATTAAACCCAGAGGCTCGTGCATGCACTCTCATTGAATCACGCCCACAGCGTTACTTTTTACATTTTAAGGTTTTTTTGCTTCCAGATTAAATCTATAGTTCATCTTGAGTTGATTTTTGCGTGTGAGAATCCAGGTCTGGTCTTGGTAGATCTCTGGATCTTTTCATCTTTATTCACTCATTGGTCCTCTTGAGCTCTGTGAGTCTGGTAGAGGCTCTCTGTTCTCTTTGTTAGCTATCGGATCTACTCTTTGTCCCAGTGCCACTATCTTCATTTTAGCTTAATTGTAGCATGTGATTTGCACAGATTATTATTATATGCAGTAGGCTTTTTTCACTCTCTAAAGTTTTCTTTCAGCCATAAATTTTTTTTCATTTCCATGAAATCCACTTTATTTTTTTCTCTTTCTGGGGCATGTGCACTTGTTTCTTAAAAACCATTGCCAAATCCAAGATCAGAAGACTTAATGTTCTTCTGTCTTCTATGCATTTTGTAGTTTCAGCCTTTAAATGTAGCTCTCTGATCCTGATCTCTTGTTTTTAAAGATTTATTTATTTTTTCAAGTGTATGTGTGTGCAACCACAGACACATATGACCTCTGCAGTCAGAAAAGCATGTCAGTCCCCAGGAACTAGAGGTGCAGGTGGTTGGGAGCTGCCATGATTTGCTGGGAACTGAACTTGGGTGGTCTGCAAGAGCCCTGCCCTCCGCTGCCCTGTGATTGATTATTTCCCCCCATTTTTATTTATGAGTGTGTGTATGTGTGTAAGATGCATATACATGTGTGGGTACCATGTCAGATGGCAGTTTGTGGGCTATGGGCATCGAATGCAGGTAGTTAGTCTTGTTAACAGGTACCTTCCCCCACTGAGTTGTTGTGCTTGCCTCTCTGATCTGTTATGAGTTAAATTTTTTTTTTATATAATATAGGATAAGGCATTTTTTAATTGTTTTTTTTGTTTAAGTTGTGGCCTCCTGTAGCCCTTCAATACTTCTTGAACTCTTGGTCCTCCTGTCTCCACCTTACTCTCAAGTGCTAGGATTACAGGTGTGTGCCTACATATGTGATTTTATGGGTTTGGAACCTGAGACTTTCAGCATGCCCAGCAAGCATTCTGCTCACTGAGCTACCTCCCCAGCCCAAGGATGATAAGATTTTAGTTTAATTCTTTCACATGTGTTAGCTACTGCCCCAAGAGCAATGTCTGAAGACCCTGGTTTTTCCCTTACTAATCATAAGGGCACCTTTAATTTTTTCTTTATAAGATTCTGTTATTTTTAATTATGTGTATATGTATGAGTATGACTGTTTTGCTTTTATGTATGTATGTATGTATGTATGTGCATTGTCTGGATGGGAATCCAGAAGAAGGTGCTGGATTCCCTGAAACTAGAGTTAAGGGACTATTGGGAGCCACTGTGCTGGGAGCCAAACCAGAGTCTTCCGTAAAACCAGTGACTGCTCTTAACTGCTAAGCAGTCTTGCTAGCTGTTTTAAAATTTACATTCATTCATTCATTCATTCCTTGTTTGTGTGTACATCTGCTTTTCTCTATGTGTATGATGTATGTAGGTGCCTCCAAAGGGGGTAGATCCTCTGGAATTACAGGCAGTTGAGAATCTTTCAGTGTGAGTGCGGGAACCAAACCGGAGTCCTTTGGAGGAGTAGCAGGTGCTCTAAACCACTGAGCCATCTCTCTAGCCCAATCATGGGCACCAAGATTACATTTATGTATTTATTTATTATGTGTGTGTATGTGGGTTGCACAGTACATATGTGGAGGTTTGAGAACAGCTTGTGGGGATTTGTTCATTGCTTCCACCATATGTGTTCTAGGGATTTAACTTTTTTAGGTCTTTAGGCTTGGCAAGTAAGTACCTTTACCCAGTGATCCATCTTGTCAACCTTGACACCTGTTTTAAAGAAAATCAGTTCACCATACTTGTTCGGATTGCCTTTTAAATCTTAACATTTGATATATTTCCTTTTGAAAAAGATTTTTATAATAATAATAATTATTATTATTATTACTACTATTATTCTTTAAAACAGGGTTTCTCTGTGTAGCCTTGACTGTACTGGACTCACTTTATGGACCATGCTGACCTCAAACTCTTTAAGAGATCCACCTGCCTCTACCTCCCCAAGTGCTGGGATTACAGGTGTGCACCACTGAGCCTGGCTTTTTTTTAAATCTTTATTATTTTAAATTATGTGTATTTGTGTGTTTGCACATGAGTATGTGAATGTGAGTGCAGGTGCTAATGGAGAGCAGAGGGATCAGATCCCCTAGAGCTACAATCACAGAAGCCATCCTGTGCATGCTGGGAGTGGAACCCAGTATCCCAGAAGCAGCAAACGCTCTTAACCACTGAGCCATCTCTCCAGCTCCTCTCTTTGTTTTTTAGCTTGCTTGTGTATTTATTTATTTAGTGCTGTGATTACAGTGAAGATTACAATCCAATCAGTATTCTATATTTCTAACAATTGAGCTTAAGTTGATGGCGGCTTCAGTGTACAACTTAAAATTGTTACAGATTGGACTGGGAAGGCAGCTCAGTTGATAGAGTGTCTGCCTAGTGTGTGTGAGGGCCTAGGTTCAGTCCCCATCACCTCATAAAATAATAAAACTGAGTGTGGTCATGCATGCTTATAATCTCAGCACGTCAACTCCTACTGAAGCCTTTCTTTCAGGGCGGGTTTAGTAGCAGCGAGCTCCAGCGTTGCTTATCTGAGAGCCCTTCATTTTCGGAATGTGGTTTTGCCAGGTACAGCATCTTAGTTGCAAGGTCTTTTTCTCCCAGCACTTTATCTTGGGAACCCACTGCCTTCTGGCCTCCATTTCTGATGACTAATTGGGCCTTGGTTTTATTTAGGACCCTGTGTAGACAGTGAGTCATCTCTGCCCTCTCAGGGTTCTCTGGCTCTCTGCAGTTTGATTGTTAGCATCTTGGTATGGTCTGAGTCTGATGTTACTTGGAGTTTGCTGAAATTGTGGCTATGGAGATGCATATCCTGTAGAAGTTAGCAGACTGTTTTCTACTACTATTACTATTACTATTATTATTATTATTGTTATTATTATTTTTGCCTTGGGGGCTCTCCTTATGTTTGTATTGGTCCACTTGATAGTGTCACCATGATGAGTAGAACAACAGAAGAACAACAGTAGAAGATATTAAAAAATATATTAAAATATTATTGTCAGCATTTAAACTTGAGACTGTCATTAATTTGAAAGAGGTGCTTATGTTTTTTTTTACCTTTATCAGCATAATATTAAATTATGTCAGTATTTTTACTTTATAGGTATGTATTTGGCATTTATTTTAAAGATTTATTTTCAGCAAGTCGTGGTGGGCACGTGCCTTTGATCTCAGCACTCTGGGAGGCAGAGGCAGGCAGATCACTGTGAGTTTGAGGCCCCCCTGGTCTTCAAAGAGTCCAGGACATCCGAGGCTACACAGAGAAACCCTGTCTTGAAACAAACAAAGAACAAAAAAGAAAGATTTATTTTCATTGTATGTGTGTGTATTCGAGTGTACCGCTTGTATGGAAACGCCAGGGAGGCCTGAAGGGTTCTCATATCCCCTGGTGATAGAATGGCAGGAGGTTGTGAGCAACTTGATGTGAGTGCTGGGAACTTGTGTCCTCTGGAAGAGCAATAAGCTCTGAGCCATCTCTCCAACCTTATTTATTTTACTTTAGTTAGATACTTGTGCATGTTGCTGTTTTGAGACAGAGTTCATCATGTAGCCCACAGCTGGCCGCAACTTCATGATCCTCCTGCCTCAGTCTTTCCAAGGTCTGGGATTAGAAACCTGAACCACCTTGACTGTTCCTATCCTCCTAGATGCTTATGTTTTTAATGTTCTCTTTCTTTTTTCCCCAGAAGGTTTGAAGTCTCAAGTTGCGCGCCACAGTCTAAACTATATACAGGAAATTGGAAGTGGCTGGTTTGGAAAGGTAAGGTGCTCCTTATTTTCTTTCCCTCTTCTTGATTATACAGCTCATGTTTTAAAGCTAATTAGGAATTAGGATGTGGCATTACATATTTTCTATAGACACTGTAGTGTTAGTATAGTTTTCTTATTACCCTTGCAGTTGTGTGGTAGTATGAACTCAGCTGTGCTGGGTGCTTAACTTTCTAGGAAGTTGTCTACTTCTGTTCAGGCTGCTATAATAAACTAACAAACTAACTTTAAGCAGCAAAAATTTGTTTCTTGCAGCTGTAGAGACTGGGTACCAGTTGATTGTGTATCTGTTGAAGGTTTATAAATGGCACCTTCTGGCCTTTTTCTCACATGGCAGAATGGGCATAGATAGATGCTTGCTGGGATCTTTTGTGGCTTTTGTTGTTGTTGTTTTTGTTTGTTTGTTTTGTTTTGCTTTTTTTTAGACAGGGTCTCACTGTGTACCCCTGTTTATCCTGGAACTCACAATGTAGATCAGACTGGCCTCACATTCAGAGAGATCTGCCTCCCAAGTGCTGGGGTTAAAGACATGCACCATTGGTTCTTGTGTTTAGGGTTTTGTTTGTTTTGATTGTAGAGATGGCGAGGGAGGGAATGTGTGTGGATTGAGACTCATTATATTGGCCAGATTGCCCTGAACTCCTAGGCTCAAGTGATCCTCCTGCTTCAGTCTCCCAAGTAGCCAGGACTGCATGTGTATATTACTGTACCTAGCTTGGAGCCCTTCTTATAAGGCCGGTGACCCTATTCTGTCCTAAAAGCCCCACCTCCTGATGCATCATAGTGGTTAGTTGTCAGCATATGAGTGATGGGGGAACACAAACATTTAAAATTGCACCTTAGCAGAAATCTTTTTAAAAATTGTAAGTATTAACTTAAAAACTATAAGAAAAGGAAAGGCATGGTTTTTAAGGAGATTTTTATTGTCCTTTAATTATTTCTTTTCTTCTGTCCTCTCTCCTCTTTCTTCCCCTTATAACACCTAAACCAGTTTAGATTGTAAACACTAACATTGGATACATCCAAAGGCTTTGACTTTGAATTCTTCTGTCCGTCTGAATTCTTAAGCCATGACATAACCCAAGTCTGTCTTCCAGTTACATTGCAGAATGTCATGATGAAAGCAGGAGAATTGGTTGGGGCTTACAGCATCAGCCTGTGTGTCACTTGCATGAGTGTTGTCAGGGCTGACCATTGGTGTTGGGTATCAGTTGGTGTGCTCTTCTCTGCAGAAGACTCCTCCCACTCCTTAGTCGCCCATAGTTCCTTATCTAGGGTTGAGACACCATGAGCTTTCCCCTTGACAGTCTTGCTATATGTCTGACCACCTTATCTTTCTGCCTTAGCTTCCCAAGTGCTGGCATGAGAAGGGCTGTACCACCATTCTTGGATATGCTTTATTTTGTATGGTGTGAAGCAACTTCAGTCTGTTTCTGTGTCAGATTGCAAGAGAGAAGGAGGCAGTTGCTTACCAAAGTCCTTGGTAAGCAAGAGGTCAGAGGTCAATAGCACATTTGGAAATTTGGTCTTAGAAGCAGAGGCAGTGTCTTGCATTGAGGCAGAAGCAGATAGTATAGATCTGGGCGCATGTGCACACACGGCTCTTAAAATGAGGAAGTTCACTTCTGTTGTCTCAGTAGAGAGGCCAGTTCTCCCTAGAGGGGAAAGGGGAAAGATGTGTGCAAGTTTGAATAGAAGGGGTGAGAATCCTTGGGGAAAGTGGGCCAGCTTAGGGGTGGTGCTCATAAGTCTGAAATGTAAGGATTTTATTAGCAAGGTCTAGATAAGCAGGAGTAGTTGCTGGGATTGTAGGGAAGATGTTTGCAAGTGAGATAAAAGGATGGAAAGGCTTGAGGTTGAAGGAGTGCTTCAACCAGTAAGAGTGCTTGCTGCAAAAGCAAGAGGATCAGAGTTCAAATCATAGCCTTCTGTATATGTGCCAGACATGGTCCTGTGCACATTTGTAACTCCAGCAACAAAGGAGGGATCGGGACTTGCTGGCTGCTAGTCTTCCTGAAAAAAATGTTAGCTCTAGGTTCAGGGGTAGATCCTGCCTTGAAGAAGTAAGCTGGAGAGGGTAGAGAACACCCACCTCTTCTCTGCAGATACTGAGCACCAAGAATGCTAACAGTGCTGGTGCAGAGACCAGACAAACCCTGACTTTCCCATGCTTTTTAAAATTTAGTGTGTGTGTGATGGGGGTTGGGGGGGGGACCTCTAGATTGTTTCTCTACCTGGTGGAAGTGATGCTTATTGTGTATATATACAAGTGGCTAATTAGAGCAAAGACTGATTTAGCTAATACTTGGAATGTATTGTTTTCTTCAGTTCTGCCCTAGACTCCTGGTAAACCTCCTTAATTTTGCTGAGGTTTTTCTGACATTAAAATTTATCTACCAAAAAATTTAAAAATCATAAAAAAAATATCTACCTTATACAAATATGTAAATGATCTCACTTTGTCTGTTTTTCTCTCTCGCTGTGTTATATATTTCCTGTAAATGATGGAGGACAGAGTTTGACTTGATGTTTCAGTTGCTATCCACTTTATTTATTTTTTATTTTTAAATAAATATATATATTTTTGTTTGTTTGTTTGTTTGGTTTTTGAAACAAGGTTTCTCCTTGTAGCCCTGGTTGTCCTGTATTTATTCTGTAAACCAGGTTGTCTTCGAACTCACGGAGATCTACCTACCTGTGCCTCCCAAGTGCTGGGATTGAAGGTGTGCAACCTCACCTCCCATCCCCGTCTCTGCTCATGCTATCTCTTTGAAATAGGTCTTTCACCGAACCTGGAGCTCTAACTAGACTAGACTGACTGTAAACTCCAGGGTGCCTCCTGTTTCTGCCTCCTCAGTCCAATGATTACAAGGGTGCCCCCCACGCCTGGCTTCCTTATGTGGGTTTTTGAGGATTGAACTCAGGTCCATATGTTTTACCATGTGAGTCATCTTAGTGTTTAAAAACTATTTCAAGAGGAAGTCATTCAGTCTTGGTCATTTACTATTGAAATCCTTTACTTTGCCATCAGTCCAAGACAAACTTCTGTTTGGAAATGCTTTTGCACTGTCCTGTGTTTAACCTTTTTCTTGTAGCATGTTTTTAGGAGGTAGCTTATGTCACCTTTTTTATTTGTTTGTTTGCTTGTTTGTTTGTTTTTATTTTTTCTCTGTGTAGCCCTGGCTGCCCTGGACTTGCTTTGTAGACTAGACTGGCCTTGAACTCAGAGATCTGCCTGTCTGGGATTATAGGTGTGTCCCACCTCGCCCAGTTGTCATCTCACCTTTTAATCTCAGGGGAATGGTATTCTTCTGTGTGTTTTGGCAGAAGTAATGTCAGCAGCATACTGTGGATTCTTATTTTTCTGTGTGGTTGCTTGTTGGCTGGTCGTCAGTTGACTGCCTCACACGTGCAGCCAGTAACCATGCACCTGCAGTGTCTTGAGCAGTGCTCGAGTTGTTTGAATGGACTCACAAATCTCTCTGCTGTTGTGTCATGGCTCACTTCCATGAAAGACACATTTCCAAGCAAATAGAAGAGGATATATAACATGGATGCTGAAGTATCTGGTGAATGTTTTAAAATGGCCCTTCTGTTACAGTACTTCTTCCCTCCCTCCATTTCTTCCTTCCCTCCCCTTGTCTTCACTCTCTCTTCTCCCTTTTCTTCCTGTCTCCCCCCTTTCCTGTTCTGTCAACAGCACAGTCTAGTCCAGGCTAGTCTTTTATGAACTCTGTATCTTCCTATCCCAGCCTCCCAAATTCTGTCATATCCATGTAAGGGTTTGAGTTTCCTAGCTTGGTGAGTTGGTAAGCAGAGTAACAGGCCATCTAGTTGTTACTTGTTTTCTTTCAATTTCTTCTAAAATGAGACATACTTCTCTATCGTTTTGACAAGTGACATGGAAAACTGTTGTTTGCTTTTAGGTCCTCCTGGGAGAGACTTACACAGGCACCAGCATAGCAAGAGTCATAGTGAAGGAATTAAAAGTGAGTGCAAGCCCAAAGGAACAAGATACTTTCCTAAAAAACGGAGAGCCTTACTAGTAAGTAAGCTTTTGTATGTGTTCTGAAAACAGTCTGTGGTTCTGGAAAGTAAATGCGTAAAACAACTTTGAGACTTCTGCCAGAAAACCAGTCTCTCATTAGACCCAAAGTAGCCACATGCAGGTGGAGGACGTTTCACTCCTCAGCTTGAATAAGAAAAGACAACAATAGCACTGAGGTGATGGAGATGCTACAGCATTCTGTCAAGGATTTCAAACCAGCTGTCACAAAGACACGTCACTGGGCATGTGCAGCACACTTGATACAACAGGAAAAAACTGGGGTTATGTAGCAAATCTCAAAGAATGTATTAAAAAGAACCTAGGACATATAATCAAATTCAGCAAGATTGCAGAATACAAGATCAATATGCAAGAGTCCCTTTGGGCAAGGAGTGTAGTTCAGTGGAAGAGTACTTGCCTAATGTGCAGGAGGCTCTGAGAAAGTACCTCACTTTCTAGAACTTGCTATGTAGACCAGGCTGGCCTTGAACTCTGCCTCCTGAGTGCTGGAATTCAAAAGTATGGCCACCATCCTGGGCTGTGATTATGACCTTTTGAGTTTGTCTTTTGTAATTAAAATCATTGTGATTTTGAAATGTGAAGCATTAGCATGTTTCTTGATGAACAGCACTGTGGCTTTATTTTTACCAGCATCCTTCAGCATCCGAATGTTCTTCAGTGTGTCGGGCAGTGTGTGGAAGCCATTCCCTACCTTCTGGTGTTTGAGTTCTGCGACCTGGTAAGTTATAGTAAAAATTCAAGTGGAAGTGTTCAAGGGTTATTGACAGAAATGGTGGATTGGTGCTGGCTTTAATGTCTACCTGCTAAAGAACTTTGTGGTGTGCTAACTTGTTCATTCTTTTGTTATTTTTCTTAGTGTTCACTCTACCCAGACCCCGAGCTGAGCTCTTTACTATTATTACCATGCTGAATCCTGCAGACCTCTGATTTACCTCTTTTAGAGGAGGGGGTGGTGGGGAGGCTGTTTCTCTTTGTAACCCTGGCTGTCCTAACTTAATCTATAGACGAATCTGGCCTCAAACTCACAGACATCCACCTGCCTCTGCCTTCCACTGCCTGATTCTGATTGAGCTTGTAATATGTGTCAATATTGTATATTTCTTGATGAACTGAAAGACTGCTCGTAGAGTTTAAGCATATACGTTGAAGTACAGAAATGGGTGATCTAGAGCATGGATCTACCATGTCCTCTCTGAGAGCTCAAGGTCTTTCGTACAGACCAGGCATTTTGAAAAAATTTTTCCACCAAGGTAAGTCATGAAAACTCACCAGCAGAATACCACTAATACCAGATGATGGTTTTTGTTTTGTTTTTTTTTTGCGTGTGTGTGTGTGTGTGTGTGTGTGTGTGTGTAAGGGCATGTGTTCAGGTGCGTGTGGAGCCCTGAGGTTGAAGTCATTAGTATTCCTTATTCATTAAGGCAGGATCTTTTGCTGAATCAGGAGCCCTCACGTATACCTGATCTAGCTGGCCATTTTGCTCCAGAGATTCTCTTTATCCACTTCCCATGCACTAGAATTACAGGCAGGCTGCCACACCCACCCAGCATTTATGTGGGTAGTGGGAATCCAAACTCTAGTCCTTACACTTGAATCCTCCAAGCTGTTTTCCTGGCTCCTTTCGGATTTGAAAATGGTGAATGTATTGTTACATTAGACAATCAGGAGGTAAAGTCATCCTCAGCTACATAGCGAGCTTGAGGTCAGCTGGAGCTTTGAGACCCTGTATCTATAAAAGGTATTTATTTCCTTATTTCTAAGCATGTAACCTATGGATATTAATAGTTGACAAGATTGTTCTTCATGGAGGTGTATGAATATTTTAACAACAATTTCTATGTGAAATATTTGAAAAAAAAAAACTTCTCCAGTGCAGAATATTTCATATTTTAAGCCTATTTTTAGCACATAATAATTGTTATTTTCCAAAAACAGCAGTAAGAGCTTAATTGAATTTGCTAACTTTTAATTGATTTCTCTGCATCATCTCAGTTTTCAGAACATTAAAACTTCCTTGGCTGTGTACAGAGAAGTGGGAGTGCCCAAAATAAACCCCCAGTTCACTTGGATAACATTCTGCTGCTGAAAAAGAAAGCGGACTACGCTGTGCATTTAACTTTAACTCCTAAATATACTTCAGATATTTCTCTCCTTGTAGAGAAATTCCCAAGGAAAGTTAATCATTAAGTTTGATAATAACTTTAGTTGGATTCCATCATAGTATGACCCCTTAGATCCCTGTGGCTTGGTTTGTAGCAGTGAAGACGTTTTCACCTGCTTATGGTTAAATGTTGGGTCAGCGCCACAGCTGTCTCTAGGTTTCAGTTACCTTTAGGATGAGGGCTTTTTTTTTCTGGTCCCTGTAAATGGTAGCACATGCATGTGTGAACTCACATAATCATGAACACCAGCCAGAATTCTGACATTATTCCATGTGTATGTTATGAGCTTTGGGTCAGTCTATATATTGGTTCAAATCTGTATCCTTTTGAACATCCTGTATCATTCTGTATCCTGTAGCATTCTTCTCTGCTTTAAGTCTCTTGCAAAAAATTATTGTTAAATGTTTGCTAACATGCAGTCTTGATCTGGAATGTGTGCTCTATTATGGCTATCCTTGTACTATAGTATTTGGAAATTTCTTTCTGCCTTCTTTTGTATCCCCCTCCCCCAGTTTTATGTTAGATGTTTGGCTGTTTTACTTATATAGATATATGTCTGTGCACCACATGTATGCCTGGTACCTACAGAGGCCTGGAGAAGGCCAGAAGAGGGCTTAGATTCCCTGGAACTGGAGTTATAGATAGTTGTGAACTGCAGTGGGTGCTGGGGAAGGAACCCAGGTCCTGGAAGATCAGGAAGTGCTCTTAACATCTGAGCCATCTCTCCATTGTCCTTCTTTTGGACTTTTGATTGATTTTGTTTCATTTTCCCTGTTAGTTTAGCTTCCGTTTTCTCTTGCTGTGCGTGACTAACATTATTGGTGAGTTCAGAGCCAGTAAATGAACACCTACATTTGAGGGGTCAAGCCCGTTCATCAGAAGTCTACTTCTCTGAGGAAATGACTTGGTGGGTAAAATAATTTGCTATAGGTACATGAAAGAACTGAGTTTAGGTCCTTAGAACCAAGGCAAAGTTATACAGTAACATGTAGTCTACAACCCCAGTGCCCCTTTAGTGAGTGGGAGGTAGAAACAGGAGGATCCCTAAACAGGAGGATCCCTGGAGCCAGCCTGGCATGTGTAGTGATGCACAAGAGCTCCTGTCTCAAACAACACCCAAGGAAAGTGGCTTTCCTTGGTGTAGTTACTCGTATAACTGAGTTAAGGCTGTTAACTCAGGGTCCCTCCAGCTTGCTACTAGGATGAAAATCACATTCACCCCCATGGGCCGGCATTGTCCTTACCCTCCTGAGCCTAGAAAACCTCACAGATTGGTTCTTCAGCAACAAAGACTGGCCCCTCTATGGCTTCCAAAGTCTGGGTACCCTAAGCTCAGTTTGTACAAACTGCATACTGTAGGAGCAGCCAGGTGGCCTCAACCTAGGAAGCTGAAGATGGCCCACCTATACAGATTACGGGGATGTCTTCTGGGGCCACCAGTCCTCAGGTGTCCTGAGGCCTCTTCTCCTACATGCTTACCCATGAAACAGGCCATTCTGCCAGGAGAAATGTTATCCAAAAGCAGGAACTACCTCTGGTCCCAAACCTGCCTCTAAGCCACTGCAGCCACAAAGGGCTGGCTGTCTCCATCTGCTCTTAGGTCAAGTCCCTGAATGCATGCTGGCCTTTTTAATAGTCACCAAACAGCACTTCTGCTCACTGATAACATCTCTGTACAGACAGGAGAGAATATTTTTGCACTTAAGTAATCCATATACAGTTACCAGCCTGACTTTAGAACACTTGGAACTGTTCTGAAAGCATGTGACAACTCTGCTGTGACCGGTTTATAATGCTTGAGGGTAGCCATGCTTGGGACACAGCCTGAAAGATGAGCACAGGGTTTTGTGTAACTTGCCATGGTGGATACGCGATGCTTGCTCAGGATACCATGGCAGTGAGAGTTTCAGTTGAGGATTGCTCATCCCACAAAAATGTTCTGAATGTGCGTGCAGCCCTGGAAGCTGCACTTAGTACTCAGGGAATTCCACAAAGATAAGCCTGTCTGCCCAGCATGTCAGAGGTGACTCACCTGTCAGTGTCAGATAGGCACCTGTAGAATTAACTTCCCCAACGAAACAGTGACAAGGGCATGCAGGCAGTATTTTACAGACAGAAAGTGCTCGGTAAACAGGTGTGTGTGCATGTGGAAATCAGAGATTGACAGCAGATGTGGTCTTAAGTCACTTTTCCACTTTTTTTAGACAAGGTCTCACTGGACCCGGAGTTCACCATTTCAGCTAAGGTGCTGGCCTCTGAGCTCCAGGGGCACTCTCTTCCCTTCAGTGCTGGAATTCTAGGCTCCTGCTGGCACACCTGACTTTTTACTGGGTGTTTGGGATCCAACTTCAGATCATCATGCTTACGCATTACCAGCTGAGCCATTTCTTTGCTCAGTAATTATTTTCATGTTCTTTTTTATTTGTTAACAGTCATAAAGTTTAAGACTGATAATTTATTTTATGTATATGAGTGCTCTATGTGCATGTACACCTGCATGCCAGAAGAGGGCATCAGAGCATATTATGGATTGTTGTGAGCCACCATGTGGTTGCTGGGAATTGAACTCAGGACCTCTGAAAGAACAGGCAGTGCTCTTAACTGCCTGTTCTTTCTCAGTCATCTCTCAGCCCTAATTTTCATTTTCTTAAATGACTCTTAACTACTAATTAAATAAAGGTTTGAGTGGCTAATGACAATGCTGCTGCTCAGACCCCTGTAATGGATGTTTTGGTTTCTTTATATGTTATGTAAAAATGCTTTTGTTTTAATCCCAAGTGTGGGATTTTAGTTGGGCTATAATTTGTCCACAGCTGTTAATTGTTATGTGCAGGGCCTGATCTTTGTCAGCTGGTGACGGCTTTCCACATGTCACACAGAGAGAGACGTGGTCTAGGACTCTGAGAGTATACATAAGAGGCTGAGAAAGAGACTGGGGGGTGTTTGGTAACCTTGGGTATGGAGTTTGGTGTTGGTGTGTGGTGTAGAGCAGTTTGGAGAGATCAGAGACAGTGTGGCAGTTTGGAGCAGACAGAGAGAAACACTCTGGGTGTAGCATGGGGGAGCCTGCTGGCTGTGTCTATCGTTGACGGAGGTTGGCATAGAGCCCTAAAAGAACTCCTTGACCCTAAGTAGCCGGGAGAAGTCAAGGGGTCTAGGACCCCCTACCCACTAACCTTCTCTCTCCTGTGTAAGGTTGGGGAGTTAGTGAAAGGGAGGTAGAGGCCTAAACACCCCAAATAAAGGAGAGTTTTAAACAAAGGCACCACCGACACCAGTTGTTCAACCTCAGCTAAACATAGTGATGTAGAGAGAAAATTTAGAACAAAGAGGCTTTGTCTTATTTCTTAAATTGTAATTTACTTTTATTATTTGTGCATTCGTGCATATGTGTGTTTGGGGGTACTCCAGTGTTACTGTGTAAGTGGAAGTTGGGAGGACAAACTCGGAGCATCAGGCTTGGTGTCAAGCACCTTTACCCAGAAAGCTATCTTGTCAGTTCCAGCTTGGTTTCCCTCTGTGTTTGCTACATTAGGGACCCAACCAGGGATCATGAACACGCTAGGCAAACAATCTGCCACTGAGCCACACCGCCAGAGAGGTATAAAAGTTCAGACTCAGATATTAAGGGAGGCTTCTTCTGGAAGTGAACCTTACAGAGTAGACCACATTGAGTGGGTTTCACAGTAACACAGATCCCTGCTAGAAGTGAAGTTGATGACATTTACAGTACAGTGCTCAGCTAGATGGGATTGGAACCATCCGTAGTGCTGTGTCAATGTGATGGTTTTTGAATGAGATGTCTCCCAAGGTCTCAGGTGTTTGAATGTTTGTTTCCCAGTTGGTGGTACTGTGGTGGAGAAGGTTGTGACCTTATTGGAGGACGTATGTCATTTGAGGTGAACTTTGAAGAGTCACAAACCCAGGGCCATTCCCATTGTGCTCTCTCTGCTTGTGCTTGTGGTTCTTCAAGATGTGAGCCCTCGGCATCCAGGTCCTGCTGCCTGCTGGGTACAGTAGCTCCGACCTGCGATCTCAGCACTCAGGAGGTTGAGCCAAAAGGCTGTCTGCCTCCTCACATAGGGACTTCTAGGCCAGGTGGTGTTAAAGAGTGAGACCCTGTACATTAAAAAGGAAAATATTTCCCATGGCAGCTATCTTTAGCCATGTTTTATATACAAAGTAATAAGGTCATAAATAAATTATAAGTGCAATAAAAATCTGAAATTATAGATTTACTCCTAAGTTGATCATTATTAGATGTTAATGAAACGCTGCCATGGCCTGGTTTGGGAATATGACTGACCCAGCTTGAACTTGCAGCACATCATTTGGAGCTTCTCCATAAAATTTCTGCCTTCTCTTGCTGAGCAAGCAGATATGTTGAATATACAGTGTGTCCAGTATTGTGTTTAGGGACATAGTAGGGAACAGGTGAAAACCTAGCTGTGTTCACAGGTTTTTGTTTTTATGTTTAATAGTGGAATAGACAAAGACAGTGATTGTCTGCAAACAATCGTGTGTTTGGGGGGAAGGTCACAACATGGCTTATGTTTTAAATGACGGACTTAAAAGGTTAGAACTGGGGTTTGGAGAGATTACTAAGCAGTTAAGAATACTTTCTGCTCTTTGAGAAGACTGGAGTTTAATTTCCAGGACCCACATGGCAGCTCAGTTACTCCATTTCTGTTTTCTGATCTCCACAAGGACTGCACATACAGTACACAGACATACATAAAGGCAAAACAAGTGTTACACTACAATAATAATAGATTTTTAAAGCCTAGTACCAAGATCAGTGATAGAGCACTTGCCAAGAATCCACCAGTGATGGGCTGGGGCTGTGGCTAAGAGGTAGAACACCTCCAGCCTTAACAACAACAACGTGGATCAGCGTTGGCTGCTCAGGCAAAGGCGGATGTGGGATATGGTTCAGATAGCATGATAGCAGTGGCCTTTGGAAAGTTCCTTCAGCCCTGGCTTTACTTTGAAAACTGGCAAGATCTGGAAATAGATGGCTTGGAGATAGATTTAAAGACAAAACTTCCAAATGACACCTTTGAGGTTTGTTTTTTGTTTGTTTGTTTGTTTTTTGTCGTCTGCTATACTGAAAATGTTGATGCCACTTTTTGCACTGTGACAGATAGGTCATTCTGTTCTGGATATGCATTAGGCTTGAGCTTCCTCTTAGCCTAGGAGAAAAGCACAAGGTGTTGGGGTGCTGGCTAGCATAGTACCCATGGAGCATGGCTGTGGAGTGGATGCAGGACGGTGGGAGGAAGATAAATCAGGGAAGGGCCATCAGGAATTTAGTGAGGTAGAAAGACAGGCCGGAGATTGTGCTACCCAGAAGCCAGGTGGGGAAGGCTAAGGTAGTTATTTTCTTTAATAACTCTTTACATTTACTGATTTTGTGAGGGGTAAGGTGGGGCAAGCATACGTGTGCCACCATGGAGACCCTCTTGGAGTTAGTTGTTTCCACCTGTGAGGTATGAGGATGGACCTCAGATAGTCAGGCTTGGTGTTGAGCCATCCTGCTGTCCCATGAAGAGGCTGAGCTTGAAGTAAGAGTGAGACCTATGGGGATTTTTTTGCTGGTGTGTGGCAGAACTGCTACATATGGGGATTGAGGTTCAGCAGCTGTAGCTGAAGAGTGGGTGCAACTGTGTTGTGTGCACAGAGGCCAGAAGATACAGTCAGGACAGAGCATGCATGTGAGGAGTCGATTCAGGAAGAGTGGCAGAAACAGGGTAGTAGTAAGAGCAGACTGGGATGAGGAGGTGGAGAGAGAAGCTTTTGGGTTTTTTTGTTATTCCCCCCCACACACTGGAGAGTTGTTTGAGCAGTAGAGCTGAGAGAAGAGGTCTGCTGCAGAGATGGGTGCAAAGCTTATAATCCGCAACAAAGGTGCTAGGATTCATCCAGACCCAGGCCTGAGTGGGCTTCAAGTGGGACACACTGGAACATACTTCATTCATGAAGGTAAGAGAAATTCAGGATCATCCTTCCCTGCGGCCAGCCTGGACTGTATGAGATCCTGTCTCAAAATGTTCTTTAGACATGCTGGACACACAAATGACCAGTGTTTCAGTTATAAAGGTATTTACAGTTTTCATTAAGTAGTTAACATTGAATTAAAAATTAATCCATTGTGCTCAGCAATCTGCTAAAACCCTGCATAGAGCGCCACTGGCCTTTTGTGTTGGAATTTAAGGTTGTAAGTGGCCCATGTACTTCCAAGAAGTCTGTGCAAGGCGCCGCTCTCCCTAATGTTATGTGTAGCTCTCTGTTGCCATCTAGTGTCTATAAGTCGTCTTTCTTGGGTTTTATTGAAAAACTTAAAACCTGGGTAAAGGGAAGTTAATTTTAATTCAAAACACATTGAAGTGCTTGGTGATTTCTTATTTTTTCTTTAAATAATAGACAGTAGTAATTGTCCGTGTCTACTCACTAAGCACCATTAAAATATAAGTAAGATAAGTTGAGCCCTGTGGGCATAGGCCTGTAACCTCGGCTACTTAGACATTGAATCAGGAGGCTCTCAAATTCAGGTCCAGTCTGGGCAACACAGTGAGACATTGCCTCATAATAAAAAGCTAACAAGGGGCTTGAAGTGGAGCTCAGAGGTAGAGCAGTTGCCTGATGTGTATGCATCGGCCCTGGGTTCCAGTCCCAGTATGTGCGTCTCTGTCTCACTCTCTCTGTCTTCCTGTCTCTGCACCCTGCCCCCAGATAGCTAAATGTTGGTTTTTTTTGTTTTGTTTTGGATAAAATGAATCGTTTAAAAATTTTTCTAAAGGAGAAAAATCCCCTTACTGTAATTGAAAGCTGTTCTTGATTTGTTTGATTAATTTGAGGCAGGGTCTCTCTATATAGCTCTGTCTATTCTGGACCTCAATATATAGACCAGGCTAGCCTCAAACTCAGAGATCCTGCCCTTGCCTCACAAGTGTTGGGACTGAAGAGATGTCCACCACGTGCTACCAGTTGTTTGTTGTTTTAAACTGCAGAATCAGGAGAGTTTTCAAATACTTTCTAAACCATAGACCTAACTATCCCACACACCCAACACAAGTCTTCCTCCATGAGAGGTGTGGCTGGGCCCCTTGGGATCTTGAGGGTCAACTCAGGGATGTCACTGGAAGAAGGCAATTCAAGAACAGAAGTGACAGTGAACATACTTTACATGATCTTGAAAAACAGCTTCATCTATCAGTTCTCCATTTTCATAGCCACAGTCATTTGTGAACTGTTGATCAGGAGCTCCTGCTGCTTTGCAAACTGGCAAGATGCAGCATGATTGTGTGAAAAGTGGCGTTTTCCTGCTGAACTTCTCTGAGTTAACCTGTTAACCAAATCTTTTATCATTTCCCAATTCATGCAGCTGGAAAGAACCTAGCCTTTAGAAAGAGGTGTTTGTGTTGGGTGAGGAATTTTAGCAGCAACGAAAGGAAAACTTTCCCCATGTTTGGACAGAAACCCAAAGGCTCTAATGCCCTGGCTGGGTATGAGTGTGCATGGCAGAGCTGTTGTGCGATCAGCAGTGCTGGGTGTACTTCCTGATACTGGGTGTGTGGTGTGTGTGTGTGTGTGTGTGTGTGTGTGTGTGTGAGAGAGAGAGAGAGAGAGAGAGAGAGAGATGGATCTTAATTCACTTGCTTGCTAACTACAATTTTCTTTACTAGTTAGTAAACTAAAAAGTATAAGCATAATTTATAAAAGCATCTCTCTCTCTCTCTCTCTCTCTCTCTCTCTCTCTCTCTCTCTCTCTCTTTTAGTGACAAGGTTTCGTATATTATAGGCTGACCCAAAGTCATTGTATAGCCAGGGATAACCTTGAATTCCTCATCCTCCTGCCTTCACCTTCCAGGTATCAGAGACAGGCATCTTCACAGCCAGCTCTTAAGCAAATTTCTTGCCTCTCCCAAGCCTCAGTTCTGTACCTGCAAAAATACCTGAAGTTGTAAGAAGTATGCACCGTGGGTAACAAATACAAAACCATGCTGTGTTTACACAGTGCCAAAACACAAAATGGTAAATCTCAGCACTTGGGAGGATGAGATGAGGATTTTTATCTAGCCTATACTACACAGCCAGACCTCTATTTCAAAATAACAAAATAAGATTCATCCAATGTGGCCACAATTATCAGCATGAGCTTTTTTTTTTTTTTTCCTTTGGGTGCAAGGATCATTAAAGATAGGAATAGAAAGAAATGCAGTTCTTGGGTAAGAACTAGACACAGCATTACTGTATGCCACAAATCAAACGTGGACAGCTGTCTGTCAAGGAATGTTATGTCTGAAACTGTTATGCTGGGAGGAATCCGACAAATTTGCTCTTGCCAGTAAGTTACAAGAAGTTGGTCAAGGAGATCACTCATTCTCTGAATCTTTTCTTGAGTTGGATTTAAGGAAGCTGAAAGGTCTCAAATTGCTTTCTACCTTAGTAGCAGATGATAAAAATTTTCAGTCTGAGGGCTGGGGATGGCTCAGTTGGTAAAATGCTTACTGTACAAACATGAGTACCTGAGTTCAGTCAATAAAACTCACGTAAGAGAAGCCAGGGACAGTGGTGTATGTGTAGGGGGTGGTGTAGGTGTGTGTAGTCCCGACCCTACAGAGACAGGAGGATTCCTACATGACCAGCCAGTCAAGCCTTGTAAGTAAGCCCCAGGCCAATAGGAGACACTGTCTCAAAAACGGAAGATGCGAGGATTGACCTCTGACTTCCAAATACATACACAATCTTGAACATGTTTGTGCACATTCCTCTCCCCAGAAAGCTTTAGATTAGATCACATCAGTAAATGTATTTTAGTATAAAGAGAATATAACATTATTTCCTCAAAGGGTACTCAACCAAACAAATATGATGTCTATGCTTCCTCTTAGATAGGAAGCCTAGAGAAGTCAGGGGGAGTAGCCAGGGAGCTGAATGCCTGCACGTCTGGCTGGGATTTGTTCCTTTTCCTGTCAAGTACCACCCTCTGTCTAGGCTTATTGAATTGAATTGGTGTTTTCAAGTGACTAGAATGTTCTTTCCCAAGTTGGTCTAGTGCCTGAGCCTTGGCACTAGCACTCAGTGGCTTTCTTCACTTCTTCCACCTTTCTCTTTTTTCAGTGTCTTCCCCATGGTTTACTCCTGCATAAATGGTGGCTATAGACCCTCGTGATAAAGTGCTCACTTGGTCATGTGTGTCCTGGAAATGGAAGTTAGGTGGTGTGAATGGCACCACTCTCCCTATCACTTCTGTGTTACCTGAAGATTTCTAGACATCTGCACCGCACTTAGTTTAATTGTGCATCATTGTAAAATTATATTTCATTTACGTTTTATTCTGCGTGTGTTTGTATAATAGCTAGTGAGAACGACTCTAAAAGCAAAATAACGTGTACTTCAAATGTTGGGCTAGTTGGACTACCTTTGAGTTGTTCTAGTAAGTCATCTTAATGGTTCAGCTTACTGCAGTGCTTGTCTGGTGTTTGGTTTCTTCTGGTGCTGCTCCTGATACTCATGTGGGCTGGTTTTTGCAGGGTGACCTGAAGGCTTACCTGCGCAATGAGCAAGAGCATGTGCGGGGCGATTCACAGACCATGCTGCTGCAGAGGATGGCCTGCGAGATTGCCGCAGGGTTGGCGGCCATGCACAAGCTGCACTTCCTGCACAGGTAGGTTTGGCCGGGCACGGGCACGCCTTACCTTGTTGCTGTTGCTGCTATCCGAAGAGGTGGTGAGGTTTGGGAATAGGGGCTGGGGCTGGAGTGTAGCATAGTTGGTAAACTAATGTGCCTAACACTCTGGGCTTGATAAACTGGGCACAGTGATACAAATATATAATTCCAGCACTCGGGAGGCAGGAGGATCAGAAAGAAGTTTAAGAACATCCTTGACTACATAGTGAGTTTGAGGCCAGCCTGGGATGCATGAGACCCTATTTTAAAAACACCAAAACAAAAAACAAAGGCAGGAAGAGTGGAAGATGGAAAGGAAGGAAGGAAGAAACCAAAGAGATCAGCTTGTAGCTTGAGCTAACCAATGCCAAGGAAAATGGATGTAGCATGAAGTCTAGAAAATACTTGGGGAATTTGAAGCAGTGTAAGAAGTGTACAAACCTCAGAGTAGGGAGTGAATGGACCTGACTCCCTCCTGACTTTTGGCTTGTTGCATCCATTCAGCTAGATTTAGGCTGGGATCTCCTCATGTGTTCCCCTTCACAGCCTCGAGAAAGAGATGCTATAGGCAACAGTGTCTCCTGGTAGGTGGTGGCTTTTTGGTTTCTGGCCAGCTAACAGGTTGACTTAACAATGTTAGGCTTAGGTCTGAAGAAGCTTCCTCCTGCTTGTAAACTGGCTGTTGGCAGTTTGGGGTTTTGTGTGTCTGTGATCGGGGCCTCCCCTGGTAGCCACACATACTTGGTTCAGGTCCTTAACAGTGCTCTGCATAATGAGAACAACTGCGGGCTTCTTTCTTTCCTGCCTCAGGTGACCAGTCTGCTCCAGGAGTTGGAAAGGAGATTCTTATTCCTCTTTACACTGCAGGCTTTTGAGTTCCAGTTTTTCAAAGTAGATTTATTTATTTGTGTATATGCAGAGTCAGGAACACTAGCCAGAAGAGGGAGTTGGATATCCTTCACTCTCTATCTGAGTCAGAGTGTCTTTGAGGCAGGAGCTCTTCCTAGCTGCCATTTTCTCAGCTGGGTCAGAAGCCAACGATCCCCAGTGTTCCTCTGTCTCTGCGTCACCTCAAAGGTGGGGTTACAGGCATGACTGGGACATTGGGCGTGAGATCATAATTTCATTTCTCATGCTGTGTAGCAAGTGCTCTTACTCACTGAGCCATCTCAATATCTCAAAGATTTGAAAAGGCATCTCAATGTCTTTTCTGATGTCTGAGAAGTCTGTATTTTCAAAAACAAGTCTTGGGCTGGAGACATGGCTCAGAGGTCCATACTGCTGATGCCAAGGTCTCAGGCTCACTTCCCCGCCTCCACCTAAGGCAGCTCACAACTGTGTGGACTTCAGCACTAGGGAATCACACTTCCTCTTCTTTCTTCTGTAGCTTCCCCACCGTCACATAGATACACATACATACAAACATAATTAGAACATAGAGTTTTTAAGTCTCCCATCAAAATCAGCAACATGAAATTCCCAGAGACAACTAGAAAGTGGGCATAAGGCCTGCTCATCACTGTGTTCTTAGAAGATGACAGAGCTGTCATAACCAGTAGTGTTTTCCCATGCTTTTTCAAGGCAAAGTCTTCGAGACTTGAAAACCAAGATAAATCACCTGGCTTGGACAATATCCAAGCGCAAAGCCCAAGGCACAGAAGAGCCTTGGATCCTTTGGCAGCTGTCACATTCTCCTTTTTAAAATAACCGCTTCAGGCTTGGTGGGTGATAGCGTAGCTGGTGAAGAACTTACAGAACCAGAGTTTGACCCTGTTTTTTTATTTATTTAATTTATTGTCCAAAAGATGTCTCTATCTTGGTTTTGTATGTGTATGAGTGTTTGCCTGTGTGTAAGTTTACCACATGCATGCAGTGGCCTCAGAGTCCAGAGAGGGCATTGGGTCCCCTGGAACTCGAGTTACAGACAGTTGTGAGCTGCTGGGAAGGAACCCAGACCCTCTACAACAGGAACAAGTACTTTTAAACCACTGAGCCATCTTTCCAGGCCCAATCAGTGTTTTTATTTTTTATAAAGACTGTGGCACTGTGAGCTTGTAATCTCAGTGCTGGGCAGACAGATAGATGGAAACCTAGGGCTGGATGGCCGGCTCACCTAGCCTACTCAGGGACAGGGAATGGTTATAGTGGGGGAATGGCACTCTAAGACAGTGTCTGAGGAGCAACACTGGAGGTTACCCTCTGGCCTCCACACGCACATGTTCATGCACACCTGCACACTCAGGTATCCACATACACACACACACACACACAAATGCTGTTTGAGTTAAAGTCTCATGTGGGGCAAACTTCTGCTTTTTAAATTCTTCTTGTGTGGGTGCCCTTCCATATGGCATTATTTTAAAAATGAGATTTAGAATATTGGTTGACTCAGAGGACTTGGTTGAAATAGACTGGTCCACCTGTCTAACCCAAAGTTGTCCTTATGTTGGAAACTGGTCTAGTAAACTACCCTAGTTAAAATTTGTTTTTACATAATGTTTAGAGAGCCTTATGGCGGGGTCTCTGGCAGCCTGCGTTTCAGAGGTGGTACACACAGCATTTCTGAAGGCCATGTGAATGGCATGTGTTGCTGTTATCATTCCACAGGTGACCCAGAGCCTAGGATCCCCTGTTCTCCGCTTTCAAGGTCTCTTGAGCAGGGAGGTACCATAAGGTCACTGTAGTGAGCAGAATATGTGCTCAAGCTGGCCAACAGGAGTACCCAGCCAGGAGATAATGTGCATTTCAGGGAACCTTTTCTGTACTGGCCTAGTGTGGCTTTGGATGCCTGCCTTCCTTCCTTCTTTCCTTTTTTTCCTTCCTTCTTTCTTTCTTTTGTATCTTTCTTCCTTTCTTCCCTTTTTTAAAGCCAGGGTCTCATGTATAGCCTTGCATGTCCTGGAACTCACAGGGATTGTCCACCTCTGCCTCCTAAGTGCTGAGATTAAAGATTTATAGCATCACACTCAGCTACAAAAAGGAAATAAGATTTTTATTGTTTGGTTGGTTTGGTTTTTTGTTTTTTGTTTTTTTTTGTTTTTTTTTTTTTGAAACAGGGTTTCTCTGTGTAGCCCTGGCTGTTCTGATTCTTGCTTGTAGACCAGGCTGGTAATAAACTCAGAGATCTGCCTGCCTCTGCCTTCTGAGTGCTGTGATTTCAAGGTGTGTGCCACCACCGCCAGGCCTGCTGAAAAGATTCTCTAAAAGAAACAAAACTTACTATACCCAATGGTCAGGAGGCTGAGGCAAAAGAATGGAAAGTTCAAGGATAGCTTGGGCTACATAATGAGACCCTGCCTCAAACAGACAGACAAAGTAATTACCCAAGTATTACTTGAAAGGGTGGCAAATTGGAGAAACAGACATTCTCAAGGGAGCTAATGTAAGCTTTAATTGTCTGTACTATTGAGTTGTTACACAGTTGTAGCTTAGGATGACTAGGGTGGTTAACAGGAAGGAATTCTGTATTTGATATCTTAAGTATGAAGGTGCAATTTAGTAGTCAAAACAGTGTGTGCTCTTCTTTGTATGTTTGTTTTGGTGTGCATGCTATGTAGAAAGAGTGTACCTGCTAGTTTGTTAATTTATACTACCTGGAAGGATAGAGGGAAATGAAGAAGATTTTAAAAAGTAACAAACAACTTTGCACTTCAGGATGGCACAGAAAGAACTCAGCACCCTTGCTACCCAATTAATGTGGCATCTGTGTGTAGCTTAATTGGCAGAGGACTGGACTGACATCCTCTGGGCCTGGATCTGCCCAGACCCCACGTAGAGCAGTTACAGAGGTGTATACCTAGGATTCTGAGATTTGGGAGATAGAGGCAGGTTAGAGTGGAGTCCCCGCTCACATTCCAGGGAGGCTCCTCAGACATGCACTGGCTCCTAGGTTTTGCCCATTCTCAGCCCACCGCAGCTCTGCTGCCTGCTGTGTTTTGTTAGGGGGTAGGGAACTAGAGTCCCCAAGTCATTCTAGGACATATTTGGTGGTTAGAACCATCAAAGTCTTACCGTAGAGGTATTACTTGATAACTCAAGTTGACCTTGGTAACATTTTTGGTTTGGTTTTCGTTTGTTTTATTTTGATTTGGTTTTTTGGGTTTTGTCAGTACTGAGGATAGAACTCAGGGCCTCATAATATAGCTCTGAGCTGTATCTCCGACCCCTCATTGATGGATCCTAAGTAGGGACTCTAATCTAACTGAGCCATGCCCCCAGCCCAGCTGTGGTTTTAGATGTTGTCAAAGCATCCTTCCCTCTGTATTCAGCTTCGGTGCTCATGTCTTGGGGTCCATTATTAGGAAGTTCCATTCCCTGGGCTTAGAGTGTGCCCCTGAGAGTGACACTTACCTCTGCTGTCGTACTCCTCCAGGGTCAGAACTTGGGTAGGTTAGTATCCAGTACCCAGAAATCGCTTATTCATTTTATGTAGTTTTGCAGTTGTGTACAATGGAACAGTAAAATGGGCTCAGTAGAGACCCACAGAGAGGCCTGAGCCTGGCTGTCCAGCTCAGCCTTGCTACCTGGCCAGTCTAAGGAAAAACCCACTCAGGTCTTATCCTGTTCCATCACTAGTCCCTGAAAGGCCAGCCAGCAATCACAGTCAGTTCATAGGCACTGTCCTCTTTGTCTAGACAGAATTTCACAGTGGAAGTATTTGCGTTCCCAGAGCCCAGAGCTCCACGGATAGACCTAATAAGTAGGAAAAAGGCCACCAGTGCTCTAGGGAAGCTTGTGTCCCTACATCCACCCACAGCCAGCTTCTTGCACATCTGAGATCCACAGTGAGATGGACACAGCCCTTCAGAGCCTTAGTGTTTGTGGCTGCTGCAGGCAGACAGTGAGAAGAAACAGAGGGTCAGCAGGGCTTATGGTATTTATGTTCCCGTCATCAGCTTTGCAACTGTGAGTCTTCTTTGATCCCTTTGACCCTCTGAGCTTATTTTCTTCTGTAGAGTTGGGGATCTGTTTTACCCAGAAGCACTGTTAACAAGATTGAATAAGATAGCATAAGCCAAGCTCCCGGAAGAGTAGTCAGTACCTCGTAGGCATTTGGCTTCCTGTGTCATTCTCTCTGTCAGGAACTCGGTTTCTCTGTTTCCTGTAGATAGAAACTTGGCATGCGTTTATTTGGAACTGGCCTTGGTCACCTTGAGCCATTTGCACTAGAGAATCCTTCCACACAGATGGGCAGGGTGTGTGATGTGTAGCCACCCAAGTTAAAAACAAATGGTGATGAGATGTGACTTGGAGCCCTTAGGCCTGCTGCCAAATGGAGTGACCAGCCAGTGCCTTCTGAGAGCCAGGGAGGGCTGGAGCTTGGGCAGCTTCGTCACTAGACCTGTTTTTCAGCTTGCAGGAGAATGCTGGCTGAATTTGTATTTCCTGACCTGAGCAGCCTTGACGTCAAATTATACGCTAGCACCTTGTGTTTTTTCTGTGTTTGTAGCTTTGCACATTTGTAGGTGCAGAGAAACTTATGTTGGCATTTGGAGGCCAATTACATCATTACTTTGAATCTAGATAGCAGTCCTAAGATTTTCTTTTCTTCGTCTTCTTTTTTTTTTTTTTTTTCTTCTTCTGAGACAGGGTTTCTCTGTGTAGCTTTGGCTATCCTCAACTAGCTTTGTAGGACTAGGCTGGCCTCAAACTCACAGAGATCCAGCTGTCTTTGCCTCCCTGCGTGCTGAGATCAAAGGCATGCGCCACCGAGCCCGGCTAACATTTTCAAAACATTCTGTGCACTTTTAAAAATCACTTATAATTCCTGATTTTGTGCACACACACTAAATTAAAAAAAAAAAAAAAAGAAAGAAAAGATTGGAAGATTCTGTATTGTTAATGACAGCAGAGTCAGAAAGTGTTCCAGGTTTTCCTCAGATACTACCATGGGCTCGAAGGCTCTGTGATGAAGTGCCATAAACAGCATAGAAAGCTGTTCAGTAAACTGAGTCAGCATTACACTCAGCATGCCTGTTGGGATCCAACAGGTGCAAGGTGCAGTGTTGCAACTGCCCGTGGCTGCCTGTTAGAGCTGTTGCTGGTAAGGGAATGAAACCTTACCCACCAGCACACTTTCAGCCACTGTGCTCATTAGTAGCTACTGTTCCTTTCTCCAGCTAATAAGGAAGCTGTGTCACTTACGGAAAAAGGAGGTCTTAGAGAAACACCTGGGTAGTGAGGGTGTCATAGCCACACTGAGCAGCTCACAACCACCTGTAACTCCAGCTCTAGGGGATCCATCACCCACTTCTGGCCTCTGAGCATCTAAACTCATGCTCACAAACCCACATACAGATAGACTTACATACACATAATTTAAAAATAATAATAAAAAGAAAATATTTAAAATTTTTTTGAAAAACAAAAGGGTTAGTTTTGTTTTTTTTTTTGTTTGTTTGTTTTTACTTACTAAGTATGATTTTTGTTTGAAATGTGTGTGTAGGCTGGAAGACAATGTCTTATATTGTTTTTCCTGTTTATTTTTGAGACAGTGTCTCTTGCTAGCCTGGAACTAGCAAGGTAGGTTAGGCTGGCTTCCTGTCTTTGCCTCCTTAGCTCTGGGTTTGCAAGTATGCACTAACATGTCCAGTTTTTTTATGTGGGCTCTGGGGACCAAACTCATATCCTTTTGATTACAAGGCAAGCCCATTAGGTACCAAGTCTTCTCCCCTCACAGTACCAGTTTTTGAAAATGAACTTGTTCTTAAAGTGAATCTTGTCCATACATTGTACATCGTGACACTGTGTTCTTCTTTTCTCCCTCAGAAAGGTAGAATGGGAAGAGCTGAGAGTTTCTCGGAGAGGGTCTACGGTTAGCGCCTGTGCGCCTTTGAAAAGCAAGGGCAGCTGGGGTCACTGTGTGGCTTTTGCACTTTTGCAGTTCCGCCTTTATAAGGAGATAGTTTCTAAACTCAGATTGTAAAGAAAATTCAGGCAACTTCAGTTTTTGTTTTGTTTTGTTTTTTTAAGATTTGTTTATTTTGATGTTCATTGGTGGTCTGCCTGTATGTCTCTGTGAGGGTACCAGATTCTCTGGACAGTTACAGACACTTGTGAACTGCCACATGGATGCTGGGAATTGAACTCGAGTCCTCTGGAAGAGCAGCCAGTGTTCTTCAGTGCTGAGCCATTTCTCCAGCCCCCAATTTCAGTGTTTTAAAGTTGTGAGTGACTCTTTAAATACTGTGATCCAGACCAGGAGTGTGAGTATGTTCGGTACTTAACCAGTGGCCATAGTTATGCGGTTAGGAATATGGACTATAACTCTTAAACTGTGAAAAAAATGGGACACTAATTCCTAGGCAGAGAGCTAAAGGCATGACTGGTTTCTAAATGAAGCCTCTGACTTGTGGCAGTTCTTTACAGCGAGATCCTGGCTGTGGGTCCTATTTGTTCTTACACTGGCTTTGTTCCTTCTGTTTGTAGCGATCTGGCCCTACGGAATTGTTTTCTCACCTCTGACTTAAATGTCAAAGTGGGCGACTATGGAATAGGATTCAGCAGATACAAGGTAAGCAAAGTTCTGCCTGCCATCTCCTTAACCTGCTCAATGTCATAGAGTTGGTTTGAAAACCACTCACTGCTTGTACTCAAGGATGGGGTGAGAGTCTTGTTCTTCATGGCATGACCTTTCTTGAACAGGGTCAGTTGCAGTCCTTTTAATGGTACCATTGGCTTCTGGTTTGTCTAAATTAGTGTCTTTGTGCCTGAAATTATGTGACAGCTTTCTAAAGGTTCTATTTAAAGACCTTTGTAATTCGTGTAATTGATTCAGTTTGACTGAACAATATATAAAGAACAATATTAAAAAGTGCTTTAATTGGGACTGGAGAGATGGCTCAGGTTAAGAGCACTGGCTGTTCTTCCAAAGTCCTGAGTTCAATTCCCAGCAACCACATGGTGGCTCACAGCCATCTATAATGAGATCTGCTGCTCTCTTCTGGTGTGTAAGCATACATGCAGGTATAATGCTGCATAGATAGATAGATAGATAGATAGATAGATCTTTTAAAAATACTTCAATTACATACTTATTTCATGTAGATGTATATGCTTGTGGGTACATACATGGAAGGACATGCATAAGGAAGTCAGAAGAAAACTTGCAGAAATCAGTTCTCTCTTTCTCCTGCCTGGGTCCCCAGGATAGAGCTCAAGTTATAAGGCTTGGCAACAAGTGTCTTTACTTATTGAACTGTCTTGCTAGCCCTGTAACAACAAAATTTATAATTAGCATGAGGTCAAGTGGTAGTTACTATCAAAACGCACGTCTGTAGGTGTTTCTTATTACAGTCAGTAAAATTGCAGCACAGGTATGATAAAGTTAACATTCACAGTTTTCTTTTTAAAATGTTATAAATATACCACTAAAGAAAACAAGTCAGTACGTTTTCATCTGTATGTGTTTGCTGAGCTCAGTGGAACAAGATGCTAGGATATGGACAAAGATTCCTGGGGCTGGGAAGGTGGCTTAGTGGTTAAAGCACTTGCTGTTTTTACTGCAGGTGACAGGGGTTCAGTTCCCAGAACCCACATGGAGGCTCACAACAGTTTGTAACTCTAGCTGTAGAGAATCTGACACCCTCTTCTGACCTCCTCCTTAGGCTTTGGGCATATATGTGGTATACATATATACATTCAGACAAAATATTCATACACATAAAATTAAATGAGTTCTGTCTTAAAAAAAAAAAGAATGATACTGTTACAGTGCCCATCATTTTCTAAGCTGCAACCTAAAGATAACATTTGTCTGGCATTCAGTGGGTTCTTGTGAGACGCAAGGTGTAGTGCTTTCAAAACATGCAACTTTAGATTGGTGCTCTGTCCAGTCCAAGCTGTAGTCCTGAAGCACTACTAATCTGTGGAGCTGTTGCCAGCAGCATCACCCTTCTAACCCCCCACAAATGTTACTGGCTTTGTGCAGCCTTCCTCACAGTGAAGGAAGAGGGCCGCTAGTGTCTGTAGCTCACCCATCACTTTGCTGCTGGTAAGTGGTGGGAGGACAAGCTGTAATGTCAGCTGTGGTAACCACCACAGTTCTCAGTGCAGAAAACCAGCCTGTGCTAAAGATGACTGAGCAGGTGCTGTGGCCTAGAGACTGTTCACAAAACCTCCGGACTTCAGAGGAATACCTCATGCACATCCTTCCTTCTATCCAAGAGTCTCTGCAAGCCTGCTTCTCCTCTCCCTGTGCTGTATTTTAGGGTTGGATATGTGTTTTCTGAGAGTGTTTTGCTCTTATGCTATTAAGCTCCCCTCGTGTGGAATTCGCTGAACACTGTGCTTGTGACCATGCAGGAGGATTACATTGAGACGGATGACAAAAAAATTTTCCCCTTGAGATGGACTGCTCCAGAATTGGTGACCAGCTTTCAAGACAGACTCCTGACTGCAGATCAGACTAAATACAGTAATATCTGGTAGGTATTGAGCATGGCATTTTACCTGGTTTCCTTAGCAAGGGCCAGACTCCCTTCTCTCTGAGTATAAAGTAAATGTGTTAGGATGTGGGAGGCAGAAAGACACATCTTCAGCCATAGCAGTGATAGCAGTTGTGCTACAATTAACTTGAATGCTGCTGCTTCTACCCAATTTTCTCTACTGAAAACAAGAACTTCATCTGTTTTACATTTTGTACCTATACAGAGCCTGGGATACAATAGGTACTTAATATTTTCTGAAGTAAATGGGAAAATTGAAAAGGGGTTTGGGCTGCTATATAAGACTGATTTTTAGAGGTCATTTCAAAAGATGCTAAAATGATATATCTAAATCTTTGGCTTGAGATTGTCATGGTTTTCTTAATGATAGTTCTATTTTAGGGTATTGTTTTTCTGTTTATTTTTTGTTTTTCTTTTCTTACCTTCCTTTGGATTGATCTCTCTTTTAACTTTAATTTGCTCTTTATTTGGGAGCTATGCATTCCGTGCCTGTGCTTTTATCAGTTATCATAGAAATTAAAACCTGTGAATTTTGCACACCTTAATTTCACTTCATTTCCTAACCCTCTTTCCTGACTAGTACAAGAACTTAGAACATGTGTACACACATGCACACACACAATTATGTGCTGTTGTTTGGTTTTCTAATTTTTCCTTTGAACCTCCCAACATGTTACTTTCCTTTTTTTTTTTTTTTAAAGATTTATTTTATTATTTATACAGTATTCTGCTTGCATGTAGGCCTGCAGACCAGAGGAAGGCATGAGATCTCATTATAAATGGTAATGAGCCACCATGTGGTTGCTGGGAATTGAACTCAGGACCTTTAGAAGAACAGCCAGTGCTCTTAACCTCTGAGCCATCTCTCCAGTCCCTCCTTCCTCTGTCCCTCCCTCTTTCCTTTCCTCCCTCCCTTCCTCCCTTCCTCCCTTCCTTCCTTCTTTCCTTCTTTTCTTTCTTTGGGACAGGGTTTCTCTGTATAGCCCTGGCTCCTGGAATTCACTCTGTAGACCAGGCTGTCCTAGAACCCAGGGATTTGCCTGCCCCTGCCTCCTGAGTGCTAGGATTAAAGGCATGGGCCACCACCACCTGGCTAATATGTTGCCTTTCTTTTTTTCTTTTTCTTGAGACAGGGTTTCTCTGTGTAGCCTTGGCTGTCCTGGAACTTACTGTGTAGACCAGGCTAGCTTTAAACTCCCAAATTCTGGGATTAAGGCCTGTGCCACTACTGCTCAGTTTAATGTGTTACTTTTTAACATCAGTGTTCATTTAGATATATTCGCATAACAAACCGTTTTCAAACCGTTTTCCTCGTGTTTTTTGTTGTTGTTTGCTTTTGTGCTTTGATAGCAGCCCTTCCTTTGGGGTTGTGCTCTACTTAAAGTGATTTGCTTTAATGAGGCCTGCTGCTAACAGACTGCATTTTCTGTGGGTCTGCACACACTTGCCTGTTTCATTCTCTTCCCTTAAATGCGTTTTTACTTGATGACAGTTATTTCCTCTCAGCATGTTGAAGATGTCATTCTACTGTCCTCTGGCTTCCATTGTTGCTTTGTGAAGTCAGCTCTAAGTCTGCCTAAGCTTTTTGAAGGTAATGTGACTTTTTCTCTCTGGCTGGCCTAAAATACTTCTCTGACTTTTTTTTTTTTTTTTTTTTTGGTGATGTGTGCCAGTGTAAATTGTATGGGTATGGATTGATGCATCCACTCCCTGCTTGTTATTTATTTGGCTTTCTAAATCTATTGGTTGGTAAAGGGCATTGGTTCTAGAAAGTTCATAGCCCTTTTCCTTTAAATATTGCCTCTTCACTTTCTCTCCTTTCAGAAGGTTGATGTAACCTGTGCTGTTGCTTCCTACTCTCTCTTGTATCTCTGATTGGTCCTCTGCGTCCCACTCTTCCCATCCTTCACCATGTGCTCTCTCTGCTCATTCTCTGCTTTTCAGATTCTCTCCTCAGCTGTCGATTTTGTTAAATCTCTCTGTTTTGTTTTATAGGTTTTGATTTTAAAAACTTATCTGTTTTTTTTACAACTGAATTGTGACATGTCAAATTACTGCAGGAAGTGACACCTTGGCCCTTCTGCTTCTGGATGCTGCATTGTTTTCTCTGGCCTTTCTTATGGTTAGAATCCATGGCAATCTAGACCAAGACAGAACTCCATAGAGGACCTGTTGGGTACCTGAGTGTCTTGCCACATACAGGATTGCTGCTCTAGTCAGCCATTGCGAGTCAGCTTGAAATGTTTTTCACTCAGATAATGAGGATTGTTCAAGGCCAACTCTGGTTACTTTGTAGGTCAGCCCCGTTAGTTGCTGTAGTCTCCTGTCATTCTCTCCCTAGCTGGCAGCTTGCCTTTCAGAGGCTGCCTTATGCCTGCCCTGAAAGAGAATCTTTCAGAGAGACACCTTTCCTGGGTGGACCCAGGGCTTTGGCCTGTTGAGCACCAGTCTTCTTCCATGGAGCCTTAATTAGACCATACAGAGAAGCCCAAATGCCTGCACATATGCCCCAGGGCTTAAAGGTGGCGTTTGTGTTCTCAGTTCTCAAAATTCTGGAAGTTCCTGCCTACTTACCCACCTTAGATTCTTCAAGAAGATACTTTTTATGCTTCACTAGCATTTTTGTTGCACTTAGCAGGATGATTGACATGAAAACAGAGCCTGTGCAGAATTGGCCCTGCAGCTGTGCCAAGTCCCGCCATACTGCTCTTGCCAAGGTGGATAAAGGAACCTTATTTAGAATTTAGAGTTGAGGTGGGGAGAACAACAGGACACATTTCTTTCCAAAAGAACAAGATGCAGGGGCCTAAGGAGCTGGGGAGTCTGTGCTTCCTTTCATGCCCTCTGAAGTGGGGGCTTTGGTCTGAGAAGAGGGGAAGGAAGCATGGTTAATGAGGACTATGGAAACCTGAGGCAGGGAGACAGGCCTGTTCGGGGCTGGCCCAGGTGGTGCCAATGCTGTTCATTCTGTCACCTGCCAAACCAACCTTTTGATTTTTAGCATTTCACATGGTTTCCTTAGTTTTTTCGATAAAACTGGAAACTCCAAAGTCACTGGACAGTGTCTTAAACATTTTTGTACTTAAATTGATCATCTACCCCTGATGGTTCTTTACCAGTGACGAGAAAGCACTGCTGTCTGGGCTGGTGTGAAGGCTTTCCATCCTCTTCCTCCCTTTAGGAGAAATGACCTTTGTGGACATAGATGCACTTGCTCTGCTCAGTCACTTGTAAAAGTAGCATCAGGAAATTGAACACCAGGTTGCACAACAGCAGATAAAGCTACTCGGAGCTCTTGTTTCCTGGAGGACATTGGACAGTCTCATAACTGCATACCTGAATCTGGGGAAGACAGAATCGCCAATCTCAGGGAGCTCTTGAAAAACTCCACTTTCCCAGGCCAAACCTGGGCTAAATATGAGCCTTGTATGAAGGCACACACCTTTAATTCCAGCACTAATTTCCAGGCCAGCCTGGGCTACATGGTGAGACCCTGACAAAAAGAAAAAGAAGAAAAAAAAAAAAGAGCAACCAAGGTGATATGGATCCTAAGTACCAACTTACTTGCTTAAAATTACCCCAGAAGAGTCTAAAGGTATGGTTCAGTCTAAAGAGCACTGGTTGTTCTTGCAGAGGACCTGGGTTGTACTCCCAGCACTAGGATGGCAGCCCACATTCCACCTGTAACCCCAGTTCCAAGGGATCTGATACCCTTTTCTGGCCTCCATGGCACCAGGCATGTAAGTGGTGCACAGACATGAATGCAGGCAAAATACACATACAACTTTTTAAATTAAATTTTAAATTAAATTACATTAAAAATTTTTTAACTTTTCAGGTGACATGCATGACATGCATGAGAACATCCCAGTAGATAAGAGACATTCCTGTATGACAGTGAATGGTGGAAAGAAATGAGAGGCCGTGAAGCAAAGAGCTAGGCTGCTCTTTGAGCTAGGCTGCTGAGGCCTTTTCAGGGAGAACAGAACTCTGGGGTGCAAAGACAAGTTGAGGAAGAAAAGATGGCTATTGTATCACACATTTGTAATCCCAGCACCTAGCTGGCTGAGGCAGGCTGTGAATTAACCAGTCTGGAGCCAACGTGCGGCGCAGCTCTAATACCAACACTTAGTGGGTCAGAGGCAGGTGGCTTTCCGTGAGTTTGAGACCAGCCTGGTCTACAGAGCAAGTCCAAAACAGCCAAGGCTACACAGAGAAACCCTGTCTTGAAAAACAAAACAAAAAAAACCATTCTGGGTATGTGGTGAGTTCCATTTCAGCTCTGCAATGAGACCTTGTCTTAACGACGACAACAACAGAAGAGCTAGTTAGATAGAAAATGTCCTACTTTGGCCGTTTCTGGCAACACAGCTGCCACAAGCCTAGAGTGTTGAGGAGTAACCACAGCAGCAGGTGACAGGTCTAATTAGGGAGTGCTGTTTGCTCATGTGAAGGTTTCTTGGAATTATTTTATAATGTTTTATTACTATTTAATAGGATTCCCTGCCTCGGAAGTCAGAGTATTTATAGTATTGAACCATTTTGCCAAGTTTTCACACATGCCATCAATCTTTCAACTGACTCCTTGAAGTTTTAAAGTCACAAACAACCATATTGTTTAATTCCTGTGATTATATCATACTCTGTCATAGTGATAAAGTAAATACAAGAATGCCTCTGGTCACCCTCATTTTCAGAGAAATAGCTTTTTTTTTTTTTTTCCTCATTGGGATATTGAATATTTTAAGAGCCATTTTACCCTAATCTTCCCTACACATCTTGTCCATACAGTTGCTGATACTGTGAATACAATGAGGTATGAATAAAATGATCTTTGTATTCCATAGGTCCTTGGGTGTGACACTTTGGGAACTCTTCAGTAATGCTGCTCAGCCTTATACAAACCTTTCGGACCTGGATGTGCTCAATCATGTCATCAGAGAGAGGGACACGAAACTCGAGATGCCCCAGCTGGAACAGCCATACTCTGATAGATGGTTGGTAGCTTCCATGCTGCTTTGTAGTCTTTAAAAACAAGGAGGGGGACGGAAGAGATGGCGTGGTCAGCAGAGTGCCTGCCACTCAAGCAAGAGGACTTGAATTTACGCCTTCAGCACTTGAGTGAAATGCTGAGTGTGGAAGTGTGTTCCTGGGGAGAGGCGGAGACAGGAATATCCCTGGGGCTTGATAGCCTAGCTCACTCAGTAAACTCCAGGTTCAATGAGAGAGCCTGTCTCAAAAGTAAGATGGAGAATAATTGAGGAAGACACCGGGGTAGCCTCTTTTGTGTGTGTGTGTGTGTGTGTGTGTGTGTGTGTGTGTGCCCATTCATTCATGTGAGTCTTAACTTTTAGACAATAGATTGCTGAAATGCAATCATTTTTACATTATTCATGACTGATTTTAGAATTATCATTTCTGCCTTAGCCTGTCTCATTGTCATCCACCTACACTTACATGTACACACGCAATTAAAAATAAGATCTTTAAAATAATAATAATAATAAATAAAAACTAAGGGTAGGGCTGTGGGGGTAGCGTCATGAAGAGCTCTGGCCCAGCACACATAAGGTTCTGGCTTCTGTCCCTAGTGCTTGATGGAAAGTGTTAAGATAAACACATCCGCCCCTAAACAGTTGTTAAGAGGAGAATGTGGCACTACCAAGATGGCTCAGTGGGTAAAGATGCTTCCTGCCAAGCCCAGAGACCTGCATTTGATCCCTGGGACCAATGGTGAAGGAGAGAGCTAACTCCTTCAAAAGGCCTCTGACCATGCAAGTGCCATGCCATGTCCCAATCCTGACTAAATAAAGATTTAGAAAAAAAGAGAAGGAACGAATATGGCAGAACCATTTCAGAATTTAGTGGTCTACAAGGCTGGACTTGTCAGCACCTTGTCCTGGAAGAAAGGGGTGCTTATGGGACCTCACCCCTCATTGAATATTTATAAACACAAAAGGCTTGGTGACAGAGGGAGTGATATTTTTTCAGTGGTATAACCATTGGTAAGGCGCACACACTCCCACAAAAACACAAATGAAAATAGAAGGGAGGCTAGTTGGGAAGAATGGGAAAGGAACAAAAGAAGGGAAGGGGTGGGTAGGTATGTGAATATGATCCTAATACCGTATGTGCCTGTATACAAATGTCATGGTAAAGCCCGTTATTGTGCATAATTAGTATATGCTAATGAAAACATTCAAAATAAGCATATCCAAACAAGAAAACAGATCAAGATTAAAAATTTTTTTTGCATGTTCTTTGAATGCTATCAAAACATTAACAATAAAAATTTAGTGCAGTGGTGCGAGAGAGATGGCTCAGTGGTAAAGAGCACTGTCTGCTCTTCCAGAGGTCCTGAGTTCGATTCCTAGTAACTGCATGATGGCTTCCAACCATCTATACTGGGATCTGATCCTCTCTCCTGGCATGCAGGAGTACATACAGATAGAGCTTTCATATATGTAAAGTAAATAAATCTATCTTTTAAAAAAAAATTAGAACAGCAACCAAAACCACTTTTTTTTTGATGGGAAGGCCATTACAAGAAAACCAGAACACATGATCTGGCAGACAGGTTATAGCTGAATACTATGAATGTGCTGAAAACAAAAGAAAGGAACAACAACAAAAAAGAGTACATCACATGTCCTTTCCTCTTGTACCAGCATCACACGCAGAGGTAAGCCTTAACATGGCTGGCAGTGGTTGAGGTGTAGAGATCTTGTGGAGAAGGACATGTTGAACTGCCTCTGAAGTAAAGTTACTTCTTTCTTCAAATCAATGTGTCCCTGTTTACTAATTGTCCCTTACGTGCCTCTCAGGTACGAAGTGTTACAGTTCTGCTGGCTGTCTCCTGACAAGAGGCCAGCTGCAGAAGATGTGCACCGACTGCTCACTTACCTGCGGATGCAGAGCCAGCGGGACTCAGAGGTTGATTTTGAACAGCAGTGGACCGCTCTCAAGCCAAACACCAACAGCAGGGACACATCAAGTAGCGCCGCCTTCCCCATCCTTGACCACTTTGCCCGGGACCGGTTAGGTCGGGAGATGGAGGAGGTCCTCACAGTGACTGAGACCAGCCAGGGGCTGAGCTTCGAGTATGTGTGGGAGGCTGCCAAGCATGACCATTTTGATGAGCAAGGCCGGGGCCACCCAAATGAAGCCTTGTCTTACTCCAACATGTTCTTCCCTGTTGAAGTGTTTGAGAGTTCACTTTCGGATCCTGGTCCTGGCAAACAAGATGACAGTGGCCAGGAGGTGCCTGTGAGGGCCCCTGGGGTGGTTCCTGTGTTTGATGCACACAACCTCTCTGTTGGAAGTGACTATTACATCCAGTTGGAAGAGAAAAGCAGTAGCAATTTAGGGCTGGATTATCCACCTGCACTGCTCACAACTGAAGTGGATAATCCAGAAAGGCTTGGAGCTGAGGCACCCCATCTGATGGCCCTTAAGAACCTTGTGTCTGAGGAGCCCAGTACAGATGAGGATTTCTTCCAGAGCAGCGCTCACCCCAAAGAGCTCAGCTCTGCTGAGGACTCTCGTGCTGCCAGTGTTCCTGGGAGCCCTTTCAACATATTCAGTGACCTCGACAAAGCAGATGACCTGCCCAGTCACCAAAAAATGTTTGGTCTAATGGAACTAAATGGAGTTCAAGCTGACTTTAAGCCAACTACCTTGAGTTCAAGCCTGGATGACTCCAAAGACACCTGCCAGTCCAACAAAGAAAAGCCTCATAAGCTTTTAGACCAGGACCCTCAGTGCTTATCAGAAAGTCTTTTACACCAAGATCGCTTTGATCCAATGAGTGTTCAAGAATTGTCAGAAAACTTTTTATTTCTTCAGGAGAAAAACCTGCTGAAAGGCTCACTGCCTAGCAAGGAGCAAGTGAATGATCTTCAAACAGAACTTAAGAATGCAGGTTTTACCTCAGCACTGTTAGATTCACCCCAGAGAGACTCTGTAAGTTCTGAACTTGAGTTTCCTGAAAATACGTTAGGCTTTCCTTTGTCGCAGGAAAACATGAGTGGAGAGAATGAAAGTACAGATGTCATGCCTCAGGATGGTGCGTCACCACAGGCCTCCCCAGAAGTGCAGGTACCACTAGCCTCACTCACAGAAGAAGCATCTTCTAATGTCCCCCCAGACTCAGATCTGAGGCCAGGAGAAACAAACTCCTTTATAGATGACAGACTCCCCGAGGATTCCATCTGCCTGGATCTAAGCCCCGACTCTGTGGTTGGCACAGGTGAAATTCCTGCTATCGATGCCAAAACCCTTGAAGGGGGTGATGGACCCTCAGACATCATTTGCCAAAGCAAGGAGGCCTTGAATCTAACCAAAAGAGACCCTACCCTTCTTGCTGGTCAGGGTAGCATGGGGAGTATTCCAGAATCAAGACTGGAGTTACAAAATCAGCCATTTTCAGAGGACCTTCTTAGTGGTAACTTACTGGAGAAAAACTCGGAAGCTGTGGAGACTTTAAATCAGCGTAACTGTAAGGCTGCCCCGAAGGGTTCAGCCTTGGCGTCTGCCCTCTCCTCAGACTCCACAAGCCAAGATAGTCTCTTAGAAGACAGTTTGTCAACACCCATCCCCACCTCAGAGCAGTCTGTGGAGACTCCAGACTCCCTGGATTCAGTGGATGTCCATGAAGCATTACTAGAGTCTCTAGGCTCCCATACCCCTCAGAAACTCTTGCCCCCCGATAAGCCTGCAGACAGCGGCTATGAAACAGAGAACCTTGAGTCTCCTGAGTGGACCCTGCACCCCGCACCTGAGGACACTGCTGACTCAGACACGGCTGCAGCAGGTGACAGCGGCCAGAGCAGTCTGCCTCCCAACCCAGTGATTGTCATCTCAGACGCAGGCGATGGCCACAGGGCTGCTGAAGGCCCCCCTCAGAGCTTCACACCTGGCACCCAGAGTTCCTACCGAGACTCTGCATACTTCTCAGACAATGACTCAGAGCCAGATAAAAAGCCTGAGGAGGTCCCAGGAACATCTGCCTCTGCCCTGGTGTTGGTAAAGGGCCAGTCCCCACCTGAGCCACTTGTCCCGGAGGAAAGCTCTGACGGCAGAGACAGCTGTCTGGAAGCCCTACAGAGCAAGCCAGATCAAAGTCAGGTGTCTGCTCTGCAGAATTCTTGTCACTCAGAATCACAAGAAACATTGCAGCCCACACCAGCTGATGCTTCCAGAGAGACATATCCTGTGGACGATGAGGCCAGCAGCCCCTTGAGTTTGTTGAATTCAGAACTCAGCAGCTGTGATGACCTGGAGACACAGGAAGACCGCCCGTGCATCCTGGCCTCCACAGGCACCAACACCAATGAACTCCTTGCATACACGAGTTCCACACTGGATAAATCCTTGTCCAGCCACTTCGAAGGCCCCAAGCTGAAGGAGCCAGACATTGAAGGGAAATACCTGGGCAAACTTTGTGTGTCAGGGATGCTGGACCTCTCAGAGGATGGGATGGATGCAGATGAGGAAGACGAGAACAGCGAGGACTCAGATGAGGAGCTGAGGGCCTTCAACTTGCACAGCCTCAGCTCTGAGTCAGAGGATGACACGGAGCACCCCGTGCCCATCATTGTCAGTAATGACGATGGTAGGCACTTGCGGAGTTTGCTGAAATCCTCAGCTGCCGAGCCCAGTGAGCAGCCGCCGGATGACTGGAAGAAGGAAAAGAAGGCAGTGACATTTTTTGATGATGTCACTGTTTATCTGTTTGACCAGGTATCTCTGACCTTGTCTATTTACAATGTAGAAAATTTCAAGAAGGTGTGAAGCTAACTGTGATATGATTGGTTTTGCTTATAAACATTCAGAATTTTATTTCCTCTTGTGCATGTGGTGTGCATATGTGGATACATGTGTGCCTCTGTGGGTTGACACTTAGCGTCTTCCTTGTTTACTTCCTATATTCTATAGAGGTATCTCCTTGCACACCTGGAACTCGCTGCTTCAGCTCTTTTTAGCTAACTTGCTTTGGGAGTTCTGTCTCTACCTCTACCCTGAGGTGGGTGCTGGGGACTTGAACTCTAGTCCTTAGGCATTCTTGGCAAATGATTTACCCATGAGCCATCTTTTCAGCCCCCAAAATTGTATTTCTGACTCCAAAGATACCCGTCTTTTTAGTCCCATTGTTCTTGATGTCATCTTCCCCTCAGTAGTACCAACCACCTGCATCACCTTTCCCTACAGAGCTATGTCTGTGCCCTTGATGAGAAACCTATGCCTTGGCTCTCATGTCACAGTGCTTAGACTCTAAGCTTTAGAAGTAATCTTTCAGCCGGGTGTGGTGGCACATGCCTATGATCCCAGCACTCAGGGAGGCTGAGGCAGGCAGATAACCATGATTTTGAGGCCAGCCTGGTCTACAAAGAGAGCCCAGGATAGCCAAAGCTACACAGAGAAACCCTGTCTGGAAACACACAAAGAAAGGTAACCTTTTCATAATGACTGCCACTTGGGACATAACTGGGCTCCAGATTATCACATTCAAGGCAGCAAAACAGACAGGCTTTGGCTGCCTCATAGTCCTCAGCATACAAGCAATGGCTAAGCTCTCCAGGGGGCATCACCCATGCCATTATAGCTCGTGGTCTTGTTTTTTGTTTTTATGTTATTTTGTTTGTTATTCTGAGACAGGGTTTCTCTGTGTAACCCTAACTGTCCTGGAACTCACCTATAGACGAGGCTGGTCTTGAACTCAAGAGATCTGCTTTCCTCTGCCTCCTGAGTGCTGAATCTAAAGGTGTGTACCACGGTTGGCTTTGTGATCTGTTTTTTTAATTACTGCTGAAGCAGCAGACTGTAATAATTCGGAAGTCATTTGAATTTGAGACTGGTGATGTTCCAGGAATTGACAGAAATTAATTTTGCCCAGAGTATTTGCAGCTAGTTAAGGGAGGGGAGCTCTGGGCGTTCTTGGATTTCCTAATAGAGTTCTGCTGAAATTAGTTGGCCAAATTCTAGAGTCTGACAATTGGCAGTAACACCCAGCTCTTGGGTGCAGGCCTAGAACAGTGCTGGCAGGGAGCTCTGGAGACAGTGACCAGCAGCAGTCCCTGTGGTATGTGTATGGAGAGTGTAGCAGGCTGCAGGACAGCTCTTCTGCTCTGAACCTTAGTGCCGCAGTGTGCGCTCTGCTTGGTGGGTAGTCAGGCCTCTTGAAAATGGAACAGCTTATAACTAGAACACGCTCACTCCATATGCACAAACATACTTGTGTCTGCTTACATGTGCAGGTCAGAGGTCAGTGTCACATGTCTTTCTTTTTTTAAACATGTATTTATTTTATGTATACGAGTGTTCTGTCTTTGTGTACAGCTGTACACCAGAGGGCATTGGATCCCATTATAGATGGTGTGAGCCACCATGTGGTTGCTGGGAACTGAACTCAGGACCTCTGGAAGAGCAACCAATGCTCTTAACTGCTGAGCCATCTCTCCAGCCCCTCACATGTCTTTCTTTATTGCTGCTCATCTTAATTTTTGAGACTGGGTATCTTACTGAACCTGGATCACCCTGCTACTCCAGGTTTTAATATCTTTGTGCACCACTTGCATGCCTGGTTCCCGAAGAGGTCAGAAAAGGGAACCCCTAGAACTGGAGTTATAGATGGTTGTGAGCTACCATGTGCATACTGGGAATCAAACCCAGGTCTTCTGGAAGAGCAGCCAGTGCTGAGCCATGTCCCCAGCCCCAGACATGCAGCTTTTTATATGGTTGTTGAAGATTGAACTTGGCCTCGGGCTCTCATGGCAAGCATTTTACCAACAGGGCCTTCTCACAGCCCCTTCCTTCCTCAGTGTTGTTTGCTTATTGGCTTTTGTAAACTTTGAGTTACTAGTTATGTGGGTGTTAATGGAGCCTATGGCCGTGGGCCGGTAGTGTCTGTCACTGCCGTACATCCTAGTCTTCGTGTTTTTGTTCCTTTGTTTTTGAGACAGGGCTTCTCTGTATATCCCTGGCTGTCCTGGATACTCTTTAGACCAGGATGGCCTTGAACTCACAGAGATCCACCTGCCTCTACCTGGCTGAGTGCTGGGATTACAGGTGTGCGCCACCGCATTTGACTTAGTCTTTGTGCTTTTGAGACAGGTGTGTAGCTCAGGTTAGCTTTGAACACTTTATAGCCCATGCTATCCTTGAACTGCTGCTTTAGTTTCCTGAGAGCTGGGGTTGTAGATGTTAACTATCACATGAGGGCCCTGAATTTGCTTCTTGAATCAGTTACATTATGATTAAACTCTCACTCAAGTCATGGGGCCTGAGAACGGTTCCCACCATATGCCAGAAGGTACAGGACCCTTGGTGTCTCTGAAACTGCATGCTTGCTCGCTCTCTCTCTCTCTGTCTCTCTCTCTCTCTCTCTTTCTCTCTGTCTCTCTCTCTCTCTCTCTCCCCCTCCTTTTTTCTGCTTAGTTCTCAGAGCCAGAACACCTGTAGGATCCTGCAGTGGAGGCTTCCAGCACTGTCCCCTCGTCCCTGGGATGCTGTGCTCTAGTTGTAGACACTCTCCTTCTTACCAAGTTTCTTAGGGCTGGGGCTACAGCTCAGCCATAGAGTACGTGTGGCCGGCAGCCCCGGATCAGAAGTAGACAACAAAACCCCTTTTATTTAATGCTGCTTGTGGGATAGGATGAAGAAGAAAGTAGCTACCGGGGCTGCCTTGTGGGCTGGCCAGAGGCTTCCTCCCACCTCCTGCTACTTCAGGGCTCTACCCACGTCTGAACCCCAGATCCAGCCAGGGTGGTTCCTAGGAGCAGCAGAGAGCCTGCCTCTTTGTTTTGAGAGTTGGTTTGGGTTTTGGTTCTCTTGTTGCTCTGTTTGTTTTGCTTTGCTGTTTGTTGTTGTCTTTGGCTATGATATCAGCAGTAGCTAGACTGATGAGTAGAAAGGTACCTTCTTCCTCAGGAAGCTCCTGGAAGAGACTAAGATTTGTTAATCTCTCCAATGATTGGCTTTTTGTCTTTGTTTTTGTTTTTTCAATTCCATTGATACTCTGTTTCATCTTCAGTACTTTCTTGTACTCACTTTGGTTTTTTAGTTTGTTTTTCTAGATTTTTTTTAATGTGAGTTTTGGTGTTTTGCTGCGTGTCTGTGCACCACATGCATGCAGTGCCCACAGAGGCCAGAAGGGAGCCTTAGGGCCTCTGAAACTTGAGTTTTGGAGTTGTGAGCTACTGTGTCGGTGCTGGGAATCAAATCCAGGTCCTCTGGAAGAGCAGCCGGTGCTCTTAACTGCTGAGCCACTTTTTCTAGATTCTGAAGGTAAAATCTTTGGGACTTGCAACTTCTTTTTTCTATTAGCCTTTAATGGTGTAAATTTCTTTCTTCTTGCTGCTATAGCTGCTTCCCACATATTTTAAATAATGTTGTATTTTTATCTTCATCCAGCTCAGATTATCTTGTAGTTTTCCTTAAGATTTCTTCTTTGACCCATCAAAGACTTATATGTGTATTATTGAATTCCCAAGAGTTAGAGATTTTCTTTTCTTTATTGTTAATGCATTTACTTTATATATTTATTATATTTTTATTCATTCAGTATATATCCACTCATGCCATAGTATACATGTGGAGGTCAGAGAATAAGTTGAGGAGTCATTCTCTACCACGTGAGCCCTGAGGACCCAATTCGTGTCATCATACTTGGTGGCCAGCACCTTTACCCATGAATATATATATATATTCCATTTTTCCCACTTATTGTCTGTTTGTTCAGTGTGTGTAGGTGTAGAAATGCCATGGGCACATGTGAAGGTCAGAGGACAACTTTGGAGAGTGGGTTCCTGCTTTCCACTGTGTTGGTCCAGAGGTAGAACTCAGGCTGTCAGCCTTGGCAGCAGGCACCCTTACCTATTGAGCCAACTGGCTAGCCACAGTATCTTTCTGGTATGGACCTGTAGTCTGTTATGGTTCAGTAAGATAAGTGCTGAGATAGATTACAGGTGCTTGGGCCATGCCTGGCAAACATGGGTGCCCAGGATCCAAACTCATATCCATCTTTCTAGTCCTCAAAGTCTGTTTTAAATGGTGTGTGCTTTGAGTCTGCTCTTCTGATTCACCCTCCTTCCTGCCGTCCTTTGGAACCGACTGTTGTCAACAGTGTGTTTCTTTGTGGTAGGGTTAGTATGTTACACTTTGGAGGTGGTTCCAGGGATTTCAACATGTATACTACCTTCTGGGTCAGCTTGGAATCTGTATTTCACCATGTCATAGAGAATGTAGAGACTTCCTTCTGGGTGCTGCTCACTGTCCCTCCTTCATGGCTTCGTTATGTGCATTAAATCTGTATTCATCAAAAGACCCCATCAGGGTAGGTGGTGGTGGTGCACACCTTTAATTCCAGCACTAAGGAGGCTACATCATGGAGAAAAGCTGTCTCCAAACAAACAAAGAAAAAAGAAAAGAGGAAAAGACACGAAAAGCAAAACCTCACCAGGGTATAGCACTTGCCTGACACATACGAGGTCTTGAGTTTAATCCTAATCACCGTGACATACATACATAAATAAATAAATGAATGAATGAATGAATGAATGAATGAATGAATGAGTAGATAAAAATAGTGCCTTGTGTATCACTTTCAGTCATCAAGCATGAGCTAGGAGTGGGTGAAGATTAGTTGGTTGAGTGTTTAAATACCCAGTACCCCATCAAATGGGCATGGCGGTACACATCTGTGATCACACAGCACTTAAGTAGACATGGGAGGGTCGGAAGCTCAAGGTCACCCTTGGCCACATACTAGTTGGAGGCCAGCCTGGGCTACATGAGACCCTGCCTCAACACATACATGTACACCACACACACACACACACACACACACACACACGAGGAACTAGGGCTAGCAAGATAGCTTAGTGGCTAAAAAGTGCTTGCTCCCAGCCTGGTGACCGAAGTTCAGTTCCTGGGGCCTACATAGAGAAAGGAGAGAACTAACATCTACAAGTTGTCTTCTGACCTCCACAAGCATGCGCAGCTCTTTACACCCCACAGAGGAAATAAATATAATTTTTTGTAAAAGAAAAAAAAAACACTCAAGTCACATGGTTTTTATTCACCCCAACAGTTCTGTCTTCAGCATGGTTGCTCTCTGGTGTCTTGTCCTCATGGGAGAAGTTCAGTCAGCTTTTCTTAGCTTCTTTTGCCCCTCTCCCCACCAACAGCCAGTTCTTCATCTCACTTCCTCCTGAAGGATATTCTCTCCACCCACAGATCCGGAGTTGACTGCTCTTTCCTGTCAGCACTTGACCCCACTGTTGAAACTCTCTTGAGATGATGTTGGCGCTTGTAACCTTTGGCACCTGTGTAGTTCGTTTCTTCTGTGCAGTGAGGGTGCCTGGCTCCTTGAAGGCTGGGTCACTTTAGATTTTGTGTCTTCCCATCATGCTATGTAGAGTCTGTCTTTTCAGATTGGTGGAGAGTGTTGGTATGTTTGTCTTAGGCTTTCACACCTGGCTTCTGTCCACAAGCCCCAGCCAGCCTTCTGTGAGCTTCAGTGTCAATACTAGTTCCTCTTGTCACTCTGTGCCCTGGGGATATCCGCATTGGCCAGGCTGGAGCTTGGTGGCATCCCCTCATCCCTCATAGTCCAGTTTTCACAGATTTGGCACATTGTTTGGGGTCAGCTTAAGGGTAGGACCAGAAACTCCTCAATACCTGTCTAGTTGCTTTTCTGAGCTCCCACCCTTGGAGATAACCCAGCCCTGTGCAGCTTCTTGTCCTCCATGCAGAGGATGGTACCCAGGTCTGCCATACACAAGAGGGAAGCCTAGAAAACATCCGGGGTCCTCTTCAGAACTAGCTGCACGGAGGTGGAATGACAAGGAGCAGAATGGGGACAAGGACAGCAAGGAGCATTTTTGTCCTGCTTTGAGGATCAAAAAGGCCCTTGCTTTCCTAAGCCCAGAACCAAAGGCTTCTCAAGCAACCCCTGTCCAGGCCAGACCTTCCCAAAGAAGCATGTCTGCTGTTGCAGGGTGGCTTTCATACCACTTTGGAGTCTGGGACTCTTCCCTCCTGCATCTGCTTGCTGGTCGTCTTCTCAGAGGTCTTAGGACAGTGTCTCACACCTTGTACAGGAGTTACATTGAAGAGGCCATATATGGTAGGACCTTGTCATACCTGGTGGCACAGGCTTGAAATTACATCATTCAGAGGCCGAAAGGACCAAGAGATTGGTGCCAGCCTGAGACAGATAGCAAGTGTGAGGCCGCTCTGGTTTACACAGTGAGCCCCTGTCTTTAAACAGAAGGAAAGGAAGGGCTGGAGCGAGCTGCTCTTGGTGATGTTCACCTTGAATCCCAGCAATCTGGAGGCCGAGAGGCGAGGCCAGCCTGGATTACATATTGAGACACTGTCTCAAAAGGGTGGTGGAGATGGGGGCTGGAGAAATGGTTCATGGGTTAGGAAGAGTGGCTACCTCTGCAGAGGACCCATTTAGCAGCATATAATCATCTATAACTCCAAATTCATAAAGTACAGAACCCTGTTTAGCACACCTCACCTGAAAGCCTGTCCGCCTGGGGTGTGCTTTGACATGTGGGCCCCAAGAAACAGGCTGACTGGAATATTTGTTTGCCTTTTCAGGAAACCCCCACGAAAGAGCTGGGACATTGTGGCGAAGCACACGGCCCTGGGCCCAGCAGCCCAGCAGCAGCCTCAGGCTCACCCTACCTGGGCAGGGGCATGAACTCCGAAAGTTCCACAGACGAAGAAGGTATTTGTGCTGTGTTGGCCAGTTATAAAGGCATTATACTGGTTTTTGTTTTATTTGCTTGTCTTCGAGACAAGCCTGAAACTTAAGCGAGATCCCTCTGTCTCTGCCTCCCAAGTGCTAGGATTAAAGACATTTGCCACCATGCCTAGCTAATGGTAACATCACTTGTTTTCTTGTTTTCAAATGACCCCTGAGGAATCACACTTTCCATGCGTTTCTACTCTGCCATTTGTTGGCGGATCTGATGGTGTTAGTATGCCCAGGGCTCCCTCTCCTTACCGTGAGTTGATAGGTAAAATGATAACAGGGTGACATTCTTTCTGCAGGTGGAGGCTTTGAATGGGATGATGACTTCTCCCCAGATCCTTTCATGTCAAAAACAACAAGTCTTCTGGGTTCCAAACCTTCTCTTCAAACCTCCAAATACTTTTCTCCCCCTCCACCGGCCAGGAGTGCAGAGCAGAGCTGGCCGCACGTGTCCTCCTGCTCCAGGTTCTCCATCTCTCCTGCCAACATTGCCAGCTTCTCTCTTACACACCTCACGGATTCAGACATTGAACAAGGAGGTGAGGAGCTCTGCATGTGCTGGGGTGGGGCCAAGGCAGAGGCATGATGACCAGGAGAGTGTTCTTCTACCCTAGACCTAAAGGAATGATGATCTGATGCTAGTTTAGTCTTTCCTTAGTTTATAAATTTGTTTGAAAATTCTCAGTTTGTGCTGGGGTTCCTCAGATACACTAAGCATAATGTTCTACCACTGAGCTACACCCCAGCCCCTCACTGGGGGATTCTAGGCAGGTGCTTTACCACTGAGCCACACCCCACTCCCTCACTGCTTTACCACTCTCTTCTTACTTTTTGTTTTGTTTTGTTTTTGAGACAAAGGTTCACCAAGTTGCCCTGACTTGTCTTTGAATTCACCCTTGTAATCTAGTTGGGCCTCAAACTTTCAGTTCTTCTACCTCAGATTCCCAAGTAGCTGAATAAAAGGCCTGCTGCATTCTCTCACAATCTCATCAGTGCATATGCAGCCACACTCTGCACATTAGAATCACTCCCGATGCTCATTTCTTCAAAGTCAGGCTGCACTGGCCCTGGAGATCTTGGAGGTCCAAAGGGCTCTACCACCCTACCCCTGCTTTGCTGCTGTCCCTGCCTCCTCGGGTTACACATCTGTCTCAGAGGAGCACCATGAGCAGTCTCTGGGCACACTTGACCTGTGGTTTGGATTTGAGCCCAGGCTCTCTGGCTCTTCCCTGCCAGTGTTGATTTTGCCATTAAGTCTTGGTCTCTGTGTGATACTGAAGGGCCAGCTGGGAACTCACAGCAGGGGCCAATTTGAAGTAGCAATACCTGAACATATGGTCCCCTTTCCCTATACCAAGATCAGGAGATAAATGTTAATAGGTACATTTTTATTTGAAGTTTACAGATCAAATAATAAATGTAGGCTATAAAGAGCTTTTATTTGTTTACTTAGTTTTCACCTGTGCCGATGAGATAATGCCTGTACCTGAGGATCTCTGCGGGGCAGGTGCACCGGTCAGGCTGGTGTACTTCAGTGCCCCTGAGTGTGGCCATGGGGCCACTGTGGGAGCCAAGCAGCTGTGTGTGCAGAGCCCTGCAGGCTGTGGGAAGGAGGGACAGACAGGGCAGCACAGGAAGGAGTGGAGGAGCCAGGCACCAGCTGCGGCTCCTACCGTTCTGGTGTGGTCACCTTCATGCTGTTATCAACTGGGTAGTCAGTTCAAAACTGACTGGCTTTGACGTGTTGCTTCTGTCTGGAAACAGGCAGCAGTGAAGATGGAGAAAAGGATTAGGTGCTGTGGACATGCGCTCCCAGCCCAAGCAGCGTTCCTGCATGTCCGCCTGAGCAACGACATCGACTCCATGGTGACTGGCACCAGACACTGAGAGGCTCAGGAGTGATGGGGAGCCGCGCCACCATGCCGGAAAGCCAGCTCCCTGTGCCACACTGGCCTGCGCTGCTCACGCACTAGAAGTGCTCTTGTGCTGGGTGTCCTGCCAAGGTGGCCACACTGCACACGAGTGTTGGGGACCTGGGGACCTCAGGCCATGGGTTTGTTTTCTGTGTGGGTGTCTTTCCCAGCACACCTGTGCCTCCAGTCTGGCATGGGTGCCACAAAGGGATGCACCAAGGGAATGGTCGAAGGTGAGCCATATTTACTGTTTGTAAGGAAAGCACTGATTGCTCGCAGACTGCACTGTGGGTGTTCAGAGCTCCCAGCGTTGTACAGCGTCGTGAATTATCCAGGGAAAACATGGCAGGTCAAGCTGGTGCTGTCCACTGGTTTGACTTTTTTTTTTCTCCGTCTTCTCGTGTGTTTGCTCTGCATGGTACTGTAAAGCTTCGATATTTTGAGTGTTCTGTCTTCAGATCTGTGGGAACTGTACACAGGTACTCTTTCCCAGGCCATGCTGAGTCTGGGTGTTAGTATTTTATGTTCTTAGAGGAAATCTTTTTGATGAGTCCAAAACTGCTGCTCTGTTTCTTGATTGCATCAAGCATGTTTCTGTATAAGGTGGGTTCTCCGAGCAGCTGGCCCTGGCTCTTGTGCTATTAAACCATTTTGGCAGAGATCCAATAAGAGATGCACCCAGAACTCAGTGCTGCCTCTCAGTGCCCAGGCCCCGCCCCTTCCTGGTGTGGCAGGTGAGGCCACATACCACTTCCTTCCCACAGAGGCCAGCCTGCAGGAGCACTTGTGTCATTCAGGCAGGTGGGGCCTCTGAGACACAGAGTCCCCATAGAGAGCTGTGAGTGAACAGGGCCATTTGTCCACTTTCGGGTCCTCCAGCAGCCCCAGGGCCTCCTGGCTGGCCCGGGTCACCTGTACCTGCCTCCCCTTCTATATCAAGCCTTCAGCTCTCCTCTTGCTGGGAAAGGGGTCTGGAATCTTCAGCGTAGCCTCAGTGGAACCTGGTGTCCCCGACATGAGGCTGGCCTCACTCTGCTGCCTAGGAGTCCTGCTTTGACAAAAGAAGTCTTGGTGGCCAGTGCCATGTTGAGTGGGGAACTGTACCTGCTTGAGTGGGTCTTCTCACATGGGCCCCTCACCCCAAATACTTCCCGGTGCTGACCCCACTGTCCAGACTCCAGTGTGACATTGGGGTGAGTCTCCAGGCCCTGGCCAGGACATTGTGATGTCAATCGGAGGGACTTGGACTTGCCTACAGAGTGCAAGTGTGGGTGTCAGCTTGAGTTTACGTAGCAAATTATGAATTTATTGTCAACTTGGATTCGATCCATGAATTTTTATATAAGCAATAACTTTGTGATCAGCAGAAGAAATTTGAGAACAGAAGGTCTCCTTTTCTTGTACTTGGTGCAGTCCTAGCATGCCTGGGCCCCACAGAAGCACTGGATATTGTGACATGTATATTACAAACAGGGCATTTGAAAGTAATTTTGCCAAAATTGTCATAGCTGAATTTTTGGTGTATGGAATTTCTGACTTTTCTTCTTTTTCTTTCGTTTTCTTTCTTTCTCCCCTTCCTTCCTTCCTTCCTTCCTTCCTTCCTTCCTTCCTTCCTTCCTTCCTTCCTCTATCTACCAATCTTAGTTGGGAAAGAGAGGAGAAACAATTATATTAAGATATTTTCAAATTATAGGTTTACAAAGTTCAGATTCACTGATTACAATCACATGGATTCATAGACTCTATATAGCCTTCTTACAGCATGGGGTAGGTTTATTAACGTTTAGGACCGGCCATCTTTCACCATGTTGAGGGGATTTTAATAGTAAAATTCCCATTTATACTTCTATCTGTATCATTCTCATGGTTAATTGCCAAAACAAAAGCATTTTATATATTGAGTTGGGGTGGGGTAGGTCTTCCTGTGGGGTCGCATGGAAGGGAAGAGTTGTATAACGCTTGTCAACACATCCTCCCCAAATCTCAAGCAATATACAGAAATTTCAGTAGATTAAACTCCAGCCCATTAAATGTGAGCGTGTGCTTTGCCATCTGATGTGGGTTTTGTTTTTTGTTTTTGGCTTTTTTAAGACAAGGTTTCTCTGTGTAGTTCTGGCAGTCCTGGAACTTGGTAGTCCAGGCTGGCCTCAAACTCAGAGATCTACCTGCCTCTGCCTCCTGAGTGTTGCCTCCACACCTGGCTGGTTTTGATTTTTATGATAATTTGGTTGCCCTTGGTGGGCTTTCCAAACTTGTTCATTCAAATAAGCAGTGAAATCAGTCAATGGTGCCAGTAGCTGGAACAGAGTGGGCTCAGTGTTGTTTTGTTTTGTTTTTCCTACCCTCCCTTGAGTGCCCGCCCTCCACCTACCAGACTGGAAACTGACTTTAACTCCTGTAATAAAAATAATGAGCCCTCCATGTCCTTCTTTGATAATCTCCCATTTGTTATAAGATGACCTAAGTCAGAAAGAAAAAAGTGGTTCCTTCCACTCCCAGTGAGACTCAAACTCTGTCTGGGCCAGAAGCCATTCATTCATCGAAAGGCTGAAATTGCAAACAGCCTCCCTTCTGTTTTCAAAAGTATGGGCCTGACTGTTTTTAGAGAGATTGGCTTATCTAAGGAGGTCTGTCTCCCTGCTGTAAAATGCCTTTTCAAACCTTCTCCCTTTCTCATAATTCCTGTAGGGTGTTTGTAGGATTAGTGATCCATTGCCTGTTTCTTCCCCAGGGCTGGGGAAGAAGACAGGCAGCTCCTCAACCTCCTGCCCCTCAGCCATCACCTGAAAACTCAGGTGCAGCCACCTGTCAGGCTCTGTGTGCCTCGCTTCAGAGCATCCGCCTTGAGAGGAGTCACCTTCCAGTAAGAATGGGCAGAACGGTTACTTCAGATGTACATCTCAATAGTCCTTAAGTAGCAAACAGGGTGGCACCAGTCTTGGCTCTTAGGAAACTGCATTTAACTTATGAATAGGGTCGACAGATGTGTTGGCAGTATTGCGCCACCCACAGCCACCCCAGTGGTGAACACGGGTTTGCTTGCTGAAGCCTGCACAGGCAAAGCCGGGTCTTGATGGTCAGACTTGTGCATGTACCCACTGTTGCGTCCTGTTCACAGCCAGGGGCCTGGGTGGGGCAGTCACGCCTACCGGGCTGCCACCTACTGGGTTGTACTAGTTAACACAGTCAGAAAGGGTTCACGGCAATATAACAGTTAATGAACTTGGAATTTAAATTGTGTACATTTTTAAATTGTAAGATTTTTACTGTATATTGAAGCTTAGTGTGATTCAATAAATTGCTTGTAATTTAAAAATATTTAATATTCAAAATAAATACAGTTATATATTTATAAACTCGGTTGCTACGTTTATTCCTTTTTTTTTTCTTTCCACTGTAGGGTTGGCCTGGTACTGTGGGTCTCTGAGCTCCTAAGGGCATGAGGATAGTTCTCAGAGGACCATAGAGTCTGGTGCATGTGTGGCTGTGGTTTCTGTAATCCAAGCCTATGTACGTACTGAAGAGTTGAGGTGAGATTTGACTTAAAATGTCTTGCCTTGGCTGAGCCTTCAAGGCTCACAACTAGACTTTCAGGCTGGAGAAACGGCTTATGTGCTGAGAAGACCCATGTTTAATTTCTAAAACCCATGGAGTTTAAAAATGACAAGGCCAGGTAGGGTGGAGCCTGCAAGCTTGTTGCCCAGTTCTGGAGAGGCAGAGATGGCAGGCCCTGCCTGCCTGGTTCACTGGCCGGCCTACGTACTGCACCACCCCAGGCCGGTGAAAAACTCTTAGAAACAAAACAAGCAAAAAAATGGTGAACTCGAGAGTAACAGTTGGTGTTGGACTCTGATCTCCACACTCTATGAATGCGCACAGGCACCGCCACACATACCGACACCAAACCAAACAGCCTTTCCCTAACCCCAGCACCTGAGATGCTAAGGCAGGAAGCTCATGAGTCATGAGCTCAAGACGAGCCCAGGCTATGGTATGAATGAAGTCCTATCAAAAACAGTAGCTGAGCCGGGCGCAGTGGCGCACACCTGTAATCCCAGCACTGGGGGAAGCAGAGGCACGTAGATCTCTGCAAATTCGAGGCCAGCCTGGTCTACAAAGTGAGTCCAGGACAGCTAAGGCTACACAGAGAAACCTTGTCTTGAAAAAACCAAAAAACAGCTTTTCTGTGCAGTATTGGTGTGACTCCGCAGCACGTGACCCCCTCTCTCCTGTTGTTTCACTGAAGTCCAAGTGACATGACGGAGGTGTCAGTTTCCTGCCAGAACCCTGGCCCACAGGCGGGTCTGCCAAGCATGAGAACCTGCCCAGAGATCCCTGGCTGCATTTTGACATGTCCTATTAGCCTATGGGGGAAAAGCTACTATTAGTTGAGCATAGTGACCAGTTATAATACTTGCACTGAGGCTGAGGACAGCCTTGGCTATGGAGTCTCTGTCTCTAAAAGAAAAAAAAAAAAAAAAAAAAAAAAAAAAAAAGAGCCAGGGATGTAATTCAGTCTGCGTGAAGCACTGGGTTTGGTCCCCAGCACCACACTGCCACTATGGGTGTCTGTAATCACAGCACTCACTGGATTAAAGAATATACATTTTCAGCACATCTTTTGTCAGTAGTTGAGCCCAAAACGCAGAAGCTGAGCTGAAGTGTGTCATTACCCACTTGTAATTCTAGCACTTGGGAGGCAGAGGCTGGAGGATGAGGTGCTCAGGGCTAGCCTGTGCTCCAGCCAGCCAAATGGCTCAGCTGGAAGTCACTTGCTGCCAAGCCTAATGACCTGAGTTCATCCCGGGACCCCCATGGTGGAAGTAGAGAACAGACTCCTGCAAGTCGTTCTTTGACTGTGAGTGCACACACCAAAACTAAATAAACAGACAAAACTAAAGGTGTACATTGAATGAGTGGGTGAGTGAGTGAGTGAGTGAGTGAGTGAGTGGCTAGCACAGGATATCTGCTTTCTGTGAGCACCGTGACAGCCATGTGGAGGTCAGAGGGCAACTTGTGGGAGTTGATTCTCGCCTTCCACCAGGTCCCAGACTGAAGTCTCAGACTTGGCGTCAGATGCCCCTCCCCGCAGCCATCTCAGGGCCCCTTGTAACCTGGGGAAACCGAGGCAGGAGCTATCAATTACAGCAGGTAGGTCTTCCTACTCGTGAAGACGGATACCCTGGGAGCTCTGGGGACCTGAGTGGCAACCCTGATGTACCCACCCCACTTCAGTAAGGGGGAGACAAAAAGGGGAAGGAGACCTCAGCCCTGTGGACCCGCAGAGTTCGCTCTGGAGCCGGGAGGCGAGGTCGTGGCGGTCTTGTGCAGGGAGGTGGCTGCGGTTCCGGGAAGATTGCAGGGTGGCTTGTCCTAGACTCTCTTCTGTTTGGAGCCTTCACCCCAAGGCCAGGTGTCCTGGCCAGGTGCGGGTCCGGGGTTTCCCTGCCCCAGCAAGTCCCAGGGGGAGAGAAGGGGAGGTGTGTCCAGAGCTAGGGGCGTGGCTGCAGGTGCCGCCCTGGCCCCGCCCAGCGAGCTCATTTACATGCTTCCCGCGGCCCCGCCTGTGGTGGCTAAAGCGACGTGTCCTTGTCCCCCGTGGGCAGCCTCTGCGCGTGTGGCTTCGGATCCCCAGGTAAACCAAGGGGTTGCGGGAACTGGATGGGACTGCTGGGAGGGCACCCAGAGGCGGGACCAGAAGGCCGGCAGCTGCGGGGGGCAAAATACAGTGGTGGCTCCACGCAGACTGCCTGGTGCCATCCACGTGCTGGAACTGGGGGCTGCTGCAGGGCCTTGGCAACTGGCAATCCGACCTGTGAGCTGTCCTGTGTGCACGCACTGCCGTTCCGGTTCTGATAATGTCCAGGGGAGCTGAAAACATCACGTCTAAGGGGTGCTGCCTGTCTTTGGGACAAATGACAGTGTGTTTGGGGGAACCCATAAGCCAGGGTTGGGACCTGTTCCTGGGTGGTTTAAACTAATTGTCAGGGGGCACCTAGGTGCAGGAGGTATTTGCAACAGTAAGGGGCATGGGACCTGAAAAGGGTTTTCAGATCGGTGGGGAGATAAAAGTGGGTCAGTGTGAGTTCACCCAGGGCTCTGGGCGCACAGGCGAGTCAGCTCAGGGCTCTGTGAGTGGGAAGTGTCCTAGGTGTCCTCTGTTTACCAGTGCTGAGCTTCGCTGGCTATGGCCACTACTGCACTGGAAAGCAGCAGCGAGACAGCCAGGCTGGCATGGCCTGTGGCCACGCGAGTGACCGCAGAGGGGCTCTGTTCTGAATTTCAGTTTGAAGGACCTCTACCCTAGCCACCACCAGCCTGGAGCTATGAAGACCAAAAACCGGCCCCCTCGGCGCCGGACACCCATGCAGGACACAGAAGCCACCCCAGGAGAGCAGACGCCCGACAGACTCCAGTCGGGCTCAGGGGCTTCGGAGCTGACAAAGGGTCTTCGGAGTAGGGCGGCCCGTGCAGGTGGGGCCCGGGCAGAGGTCAGCCGCCGGCGACAGGGGTCCGGGGGCCGCCGGGAGAACAGCGTTCAGAGGCGGCTGGAGAGCAATGAGCGGGAGAGGCAGCGGATGCACAAACTCAACAACGCCTTCCAGGCACTGCGAGAGGTCATCCCGCACGTGCGGGCCGACAAGAAGCTCTCCAAGATCGAGACCCTGACGCTGGCCAAGAACTATATCAAGTCGCTGACCGCAACCATACTCACCATGTCCAGCAGCCGCCTCCCGGGGCTGGAGGGGCCAGGCCCTGCAGCAGGCCCTAAACTCTACCAGCACTACCACCACCAGCAGCAGCAGCAGCAGCAGGTGGCTGGGGCAACGCTTGGTGTCACAGAGGACCAGCCCCAAGGCCACCTGCAGCGCTACTCAACACAGATCCACAGCTTCAGAGAGGGGAGCTAGCGCCCGCCCTGAGCTCCCGGGGCCCATCTCAGCTCTGCAACCTCCGAGCCACGAGCCCCAGGCTGCTGATGACATTCTTGAGACTGTTTCCGGGATTTTGTCGTTGGCAGCCCAGGCTGGCCTTGAACTCCTCATCCTCCACTTTCCCTAGGGCTGGGATCACAGGCACACATCCCCACATGGTGCAAGCGCTCTACCAACTGAGCTACATCCCCAGTCCAAGGTTGCCTACTGACTCCGTTTTTCTTGAAGGCCAGCTCGGACACCAACATGTGACAGTTTTCCCTAGCTGCCCAGGGTCAAGGGAGCGATCTGGGCCTTCTGGGTATACTGAGGTCAAAGTCTCTGCAGAATGCCTGCCCCAGACTTATAGCTTTTTTGACAAAATATATGGGCAGGATGGGAAAGTTCTTGCCTTCCTCACCATTCTTTTTGTGTGTGGCAGCCAAGGGGTGATTCCAGGAAAAACTTGACTTACAAATGTCCCCGCTCTCACTGAGCCCAAGGTTCACCCCATATTGTGGGCTACATGGAAGCTGGACTCAGGGCCCATCAGGGAATATAGCAAAAGCCACAGTGGCAACTCGTTTTACAAGAGCCATCTTAGCAGCCCAGATGCCCTGGGCCCAACTCAACAACTGGAGTTGGAAAGGCCTAGCCAGGCCCCATCTCACGGGACTTGAGGTGGCTAAGGGGCTTCTCCCTCTCTGTTTCTGCCTGTCTGCCTCTTTCCCAAATGGAGACTTCTGGAAAAGCTGCAGTGTCCTAGGTTGTGGCTGACCACAACCTGTGTGGGGACCAGGCAGGGTCTTTGTGAAGAGGACCCTTGAGCCTCTGTACAGGGCTAGACTTGTCCTGGACCTCTTCTAGCCCTCCCTCACCCCAGCCCCTCCCCCATTCCCCCTGATGTGTGGTTGCCACGTGCTCTTTCACAGGCTGATGGACTCAGCTCTGGGAACCTTTGGTGTTTTCTGAGGTAGAAGCTGGGGTGATACACGTGTCCCTCCCCGAGCCTGAGCATTAATAGTGAGGACTGAGTGTTGGCAACCTTGCTGCCCGAAGCCCAGCTTCCGTCTTTGGGGTGTTCCTGCTCCAATGGGTCTGCCAGGCTTCAGTACTTTGCTGTCAATTGCTTTTGGCCTCTTTCCTTCTTCCCTTGTCTCTCTGCCCAGACCTGTCCTGGAGTCCCCACCCCCTTTTAGAGTGACAGAAGTCTCACAGTGTAGCCCAGGCTAACCCTAAACTACGCAGCCCAGGCTGGTTTCGCACTTGTGTTTGGTCCATCCTCCTGCTTCAGACCCCACCCCGCCAAGTGCTGTGAACACAGGTGCAGGGGGAGAGCCATGGCACCCCAAGAAATAGAGAAGATAGCTACCTTAGGCCTGGGGGTGTTGGTCTCCCCGCCCTAGGGGAACTTGATTGGTACCGCTTTCCAGTTCTGGAGAGCTGGTCTGGCCCCTTCACAGATCGTAGGTCAGGCAGAAACTGAAGGCCTTTGTGTCTGTGATTTAGGGATGGTTACTGGGAAAGGGCAGCAGTCGGGATTTGCCAGTGTGAGCTGAGGCCAGGCACAACTCCAGTTGGAAAGAGAGCCCAGATAGCTCCCTGGCTAGAGGGACCTGCCCCCCGAGGAACACAAAAGGCCTCTGCTGACAGACAGTCCTACAGACCCAGTGGCTGATCTCCACATGAGCCAAGGCCAGAACTGGGCTCATTTCGTCCAACCCTGTCTGGAAGCGCAGGGAAAGGAGGGGGAAGACATCCAGCCAAACTTGTGCCCTGGCTGCAGTCTGGCTGGCTCAGGCCCAGGGCTGTCCAGGGTAACTACCTGGCAGGACCACAGCCTCATGGCTCTTTGTGCCCCGCAAGCTCGCACGTGCATCCCCTGCTTCCCAGGGGAGGACATGGGCCTTGCTGTCCACTTTACTGTTGACCAGATCACAGCGGAGCTTTCAGGGACCCCAGTCCCATTGGGAGGCTGGGGGACAAGTCTGTGATACCAGCAAGGCCTGCCGCTCTGTCTCCCTGTCCCAAGCCGAGGCTGGTCTTTTTGAGGTCTCATGTAGCCTAGGTTGACCTCCAGCTTGCTATGGAGTGAAATGATGGAATTCTGCCTCTACCTCTGGTGCTGGGATCAACTACTCTTCCGACACCCAGTTTAGGCAGTGCTAGGGATTGAACTCAGGCTTGGAGGGAGCATCTTTGGCAACAGATCTACACCCCATCCTGGTCTCTGAGTTTACTCAAGACCCTGGACGAGAGGGATGGAGCTGCCCCACCCCCGACCAGGCCACCTGGACTGTGGAGCCGCCAGATCTAATCCGCTTCCCATCGAAGAGAAACGCGAACTGTGTCCTGCCTGGAAAAGAACAGGCTATTTTTCCCCGAATGGTTCCCTCAAAGGACTAATGAAATTGCCAGCTATGTCTTGAGATGGTAAGATTTCACGGCCACCGTGCTTTGGTCCTGGAGGCCTGTGCCTTTTAATTCAAATGCCTAATAAAGATACGTTAGTCATGCTGTTGGTATAAATTTTTATTAAATAGAACATTCAAGGAACCTAGACAGTTCAGTGCCACTGAGGGGGGTGAACGGTCGGTGCTCAGCAGCGAGAGGTGTCACCCTGGTTAAACACAGCGTCGACACCCTTGAGGTGCCCCGCCAAAACCATCTGCAGAGCGCACAGGTCACAGTTGCTGGGGCACAAGCGGGGATGCCCACTTGGAACCCTGATGCCAACAGAAGGTGACCCCGGACACCTCCTTTCCTGTGGCTGCCTCTGGTCCTACCTCTGGAAATGCTAAGGACACGGGCTCCTCAGATGCTCCTGGGACACCCCTCACACAGATCACAGCATCACACAGTCAGGATTCCAGGGCAGATACCTGTTAGGGGCGAGTCTGTCTCAAAATGAGCAGCTGGGGCTTGGCTCTGGCACTCCCGAGACATCACCCACTGGGTACACTTTTGCCAGGGGCCAGTGCTTAGGCCGTGTCAGGCAGGCTAGTGCTCTCTTGGGACAGTAGGTGCCTTCTGCCCATCTCTGGGGCACAAGACAGCCTAGGGCTCTGGCCATACCCCCTCCACAGGGGACAGAGTTCTTCATTCAACTCTAGGATGCAAGCTGCCTCCTCCCCAGACCTGGCCACACTGCAACACGGTCCTGTGCAGGGAGGTTCTGCCTCCATCCCAAAGAGGGGCTAAACTGGGGTTCGTGGTGATTTTCAACAAGAATTTTCAAGTGCACCCGGGGGGTGGCCCCAAAATACCAGGACAGCCCGTCTCATTTTTCCCCAAGACAGAGTAGCCCTGGCTGTCCCAGAACTCACTTTGTAGACCAGGCAGGCCTCAAACTCAGATCCCCCTGCCTCTGCCTCCGAATTGCTGTGATTAAAGGTGTGTGCCACTTCGCCTGGCTCCCATCTCATTTTTGAGGCAGGGCCTATGTAGCCCAGGCTGGCCTCAAACTTACTACGGAGCCTGAGGTTGCCCTTGAACTCCGGATCTTGCCTTCACCTTCTGAGTACTGGGAATACAGACATGCACCAACGTGCCTGCTTTATTTATCTAGATTGTTTTTGAGGTTGTATTGCCTGTCTCAGTTTCCTGAGTGCTGGGCCTACAGGCATCAGCCACAAAACCCTGTTCCTTTGCTTAACTTCTGAAGGAAAACCCCATTTGGAAACCTGCCAGGGAATGACCACACACCGAGGCCTATATAGCTGAGCCCCACAACTATTTCTCCTGGAGGTGCTTTGCAGGCTGCGGGGGAGGAAGGGGCTTCCCTGGTCTGCCCCTCTAGACCGAGGATTCCGGAGGGCTCCGAGTTCCTGGCCTGGAAAGGTGGGAGGGTTGGCAGGGAGGGACGGGGGCTGAGGGTCCCAGACAGCAGCCATCGCTTCCGCTCTTCCCTACAGCATCCCTCACAGTCTGGGACACGTGTCCCCCCCACCCCCCAGTTTCACATCTTTGGGCACTTTGCCAGTGTTTCGGAAGTGGCTGACTTTGGCCTGACTCCCCGTGTTCAGGGGCCTGGGTGTTGCCCTGCCATGCTGTACAACAAAGGCCTCAGTTCTGCTCCTTCAGGCTCGAATCACCCTTGCCTCCAGGTGAGGAGAGGCCTCAGCAGCAAACAGGACCTGGACCATGGGCCTCCTGCTCCCTGGACACGTTCCTAGGTAGTGTGGTGGCATTGGCCCGGACAGAGATATGGTCCCAGCCTCCCTACAATCAGAAAGCCGTGTCACTCAGGACCAACTGTCCTCTCACCAACCCCCACGCTTAAAACAGCCCCAGGTTGCCACTGTACTCACTCCAATGCCATAGTCCCAGCCCTGTCCCTTGGGCTCCCGAGGTTGGACACCCACGCGACGGCACACTGTCCCCCGGCTTAGGCCATGGCTCCCCTGGACTTTGTTGGCAATCACCCAGACCTGGAACAGAGGGGTCAGCTGGGTACAGAAGGGAGAGACCAGAGAGGGGACCCCGATTCCCCACTGCCAAGTAACCCGCTCTCCCCTCACCTGGTCCAGCGGCCCCACAGACACTTTGCGCACGTTGTTGGACACGTGGTCCCAGCTGGAGCCCTGCGGGTAGCTGGGGGTGATTCCGGCCCGGTACCACAGGTTCCCTGCGCAGAGAAGCACCCACTGTGACATCAACCCCCAGGCCCCCCTCCAATCCTTCACACCCAGGGGCTCTGGCTGACCCACAGCCAGGAGCCTGGGCCACAGCCAGCCCTGTCTGTGTTGTTGGCTTCATAATCATCTCATTGTGCCTCTTGGGGCTGACAGCGTTAGCCTTTCTGCTGAGGTAGAGGCCGAGGACAAAGAATGTTTTAAGCAAATAAAAAGAGAACCGGATCTGGACGAAAAACCCTGGACTCCAAGACGGTTTTCTTTTCAGAGCCTCATGTAGCACAGGCTAGCTTTGAACCCCTGAGCCAGCTGCCTCCATCTCCCCGCACTGAGATCATAGGTGTGTACACCACATACCAGGTGTATGTGGGGCTGGGATTGAACTCAGGGCTCTATGTGTGCGAGGCTGGTGCTCTACCCACTGAGCTGGGGCCTTACCACCTAGGCTCAGGACAGCCTCAACCTCGATCCTTTTGACTTAGCTTCTCCAGTTCCATATTATAAGATACCCTACCATACCTGCCTCAGGTTTTCAGACAGGGGCTCATGTGTTCCAGGCTGGCCTTGAACTTATTTAACAAGAATGGTCTGAACTTCTGATCCTCCTGCCTCAGCCTCCCAAGTGTTAGGATTACAGGCGTGTGCTACGCTTCTGCCTTTCCTACCCAACTCATCAATACCATCAGTAAAATCTTGAGGAGGACCAGGCCAGGGCCCTGTCTGAGGTGACACAGGGGATCTCCTAGAGGACGCTCTAGCTCTCGGCCTTCCTAACGCTGCAATCCTGCTGCAACCCTTTAATACAGTCCCTCTTGTGCTGACAGAATTATTTTTGTCGCTACTTCAGAACTGTAATTTTGCTGTTATGAATCATAATGTAAACATGTTTTCCAATGGCCTTTGGCAACATCAGAGGGGCCATGACCCCCAGGTTGAGAACCCCTGCTCTAGATGCTTCTGGGGCTGTGGTCACAAACTAAGTTGAGGGAGGAGGCCAAGGATGGCTCTGAGCTGACTTCATGGTTTCATGTAGGAGCCCTAGGAGCTTTGCTGTTCTGTCTTGGTCTAGGTCCTTGGTCCAGTGTCCTGTCTCCATGGTGCATTTCCATGATGCACCTAACAAGTTCCTTGACCCCAGGGAAACAGCACAGAAAGGTCTGGACATTTCCAAAGAATGACATCCCAGCCTACTTGTGGTTTAGTTGTGGTCAATTGGGACCCTATCCTCCCCCAGTGACCATGCGGATGCCCAAATAACTTGCCATTTTCATCCAAGGCATATACTGACGTCTGGCCCACAGACACCTGTGTCAGCTTCTGTTTGGGAGGCGATGGGATGTGGTACCAGCAGTCACCTGTGAGGGGAGAGCCGACTCAGGAGCCCAGACCCAGGCCGCCTGGAGTTCCAAACCTTACAGCAGGCTGACTCCTTGCGGCCAGCCTTCAACCCCAGCTGAACCAATGTGTGGCTGGGGCTCAATGCGTGAGCTGAGGGTCACAAAAGGCCACCTCAGGCTCTGCCATCCACCCAGTTGCCCAGGTTTGCCCAGGGCTCTGGAGGGCTCATCCTGGGTTCTGATATCAAGCCCACCTCATCCATGTGACATGAAGGTGCCCAGCCTGGCACATGGTTGAGAGATGGGACTCAGTGGCTGCCCTTCGACCCCCTGCAAAACCCAGCAAAGAACTGGCCAGCATGACTTGTGCATGCTGAGAACTCTCATGGCCCCAACGGCTCAGTAGCCCTCACCAGGGGTGCTGGTCCAGGCTGTCCTTGTGTGGATGAGGTGGCTTCTGGGCAAGGAGCCCAATTCACACCCAGGCCTGCTCCAGAGGAAACCCTCAAAACTGAGTAAGAGACCTGCGTGCCATCTTTCCATAATCCACCACAGTGGAGCTGGGGGGGGGGCAGTTAGGTGCCACTCACCAGCTGGCTGGGAGGGTGACACAGAGCCCCGGTAGAATGCAGAGCCATCCCTGGCCACAGCCCACACCTGATAGCAGGCGCCGATGGAGACGGAGGTGAAGGGCTGGTCTGTGCCAACGTGCAGCCAGGAGGAGCCCTGGGATGGGGGGAAGAGATCACTGAGGGGCCAACGGGACTGCCTGGCCTCCTCTCCCCTAAGGCCGAGACTCAAAGTGTAAGCCTGCCCGGGAGGCAAAGGGCCTCCAGGGCCCAGCCTGCTCTGACGTAGCCCTAACCACAGCCTGACCTTGGCCTACTGTTGAGCCCCAGGACTCGGGCCTCTCAAAGGAAAGGTATGAATTACCTGCCTCATTTGGATTACATGTGACGCCCTCCCACCCCAGAGATCCATTCTGGGCATGTCTGGGGAAACCCGAGGCCAGGTGCCTCACACGGAAGAATCCTGAGGCCTACAAGACTCTACAGAAACAGGGACGACCCCGAAAGGCCAGAGAACGGGTTCTCACCGCAGGGTTGAGTTCAGAGATACCCAGGCGGCACAGGACGTCCCCCTTGTCACTGACAGCCCACAGAGCAATGCTGTGTCCTTGCCCGTCAGCACCCGCGCTCTCTGGGATGATGGACACATCGCTGAGGGCAATGGGGGCCACCTCCAGCCATGGCCCGCTGGTCACCAGCTTGCATTTTCTGTTCAGGGAAATGTCTGAGTCCGGGGACCGTGTGTCACCGCTCACCACAGCCCAGTATGCAGAAGCCAAGATGGACGGCCCTGACAGGTAGACTGCAGCCTCAAGGGCTTGGGGGAGGGGAGGGGCAGCCAGTGGAGGGGAATGTCAGGCTCCTGTCGTCCCTTGCCCTTCCCCCCAGCTCACCCTCCAACCTATGAGCACAGCCGAGCCAGTGACATTTCTCTTATTTGTTCTTCAGAACAAACTTCAGAAAGCAGAGCGCAGGGAGCCCGCAGGCACTTCCTGGCCTGACATTTACTTTGAGCCTGGTTTCTCCCTCCCTGCTTCTTTCCTGGGGCCTGAAGTCAGAGGCCAGCAGTTCTGGCTCGAGAGAAGCCAGCGTCCCCCTTCCCTGCGTGTAGGGGAGGAGCGGGGCCTGAGCCTACCACCCTGAAGGCTCTCTTACCTGGCCCAGCACCTTCTCCTGACAAAATCCTTCATGGTTTTGTAGCCGTGGTAGGAGCTGCAAGAGGAAGGAACGGGGCAATCCAGGTCACTTCGTGGAACTTTCCAGAAAGTGACACTGCACTCACGTTCTTCTCCCGAGTCTAAGTCACACGAGTAGAGGAGGGGTCAAGGTGGCTGCGTACAGTTCTAGCTGCCCCAAGGTGCCCTGAACTGTAGCTTTCAGGGGGTCCCTGAGGCCTGGGCACGGCAGCTGCCATCCAGAATGCCAGGCTCAGCAGCCCTGGGCCCGTCCCCTCCCCAGTCACTATTGGACGGTGCTCGGGGATGGGAGCCTTCAGTCTGGTTGAGGGCTGGAGTCAGTCTGAGGGTCCTCACCGCCACCTGAGGGGGTCTCACCCCGAGTCTGCTCAGAAGCCACCCAGCTAGGGGCCTGGCTCAGGTTCTTCCGGTTCACTGTTCTTCTGATTGGACATCTACACTTTGAGGAGCCTAAACCAGTCTCATAGGCTCTCGGCACATGAGAGCTGCCAGTATCAACTTTCTGACTTGCAACCCACTTGTGTTCATACGTGTATGTGTGTACACACACACTGTGTGTGTATACGGAGGACAGAGGATGACCTTGGCTGCCATTCCTCAGGCACTCCCCCCTGCCCTGACTGGCGACACACACATTTTTGAGACAGGGTGGCTGGCTAGTGAGCCCTAGGGATCCTCCTGTTTCTGTCTCCCCAAGAGCTGGGAATACAGGCGTGATACAGCGTGGTGGGGCTCAAATCCAGCCCCATGTTTGCAAGGCAAGCCCTTTGCATGCTGAGCCTAACATTCCACCTACTGTACCTTTTCCCCACTTGCCTCAGCATGCCTGGCTTCCCAGGATGCCTCACTCCAAAGGACTCCTACTGCCCCGTTAGCAGGAACACGCTCCCTCATATTGCTGCTCCCATCGCCTGTCATTCAGGGCTTGGCTTCTAGCCCACCCCTACCCCCACACCCCAGAAGCTCCAGAGGTTCCAAGGTTCCTCTTGCCCTCCCTGAGCCTCTTAGGCCAAGGTCACGTTATTGGGCCTTGTTGGAACCTTCAGACCAGGCGCAGCAGGGGCAAAGCCTTCTACCATAACCATGCATAGGCAGAGCTCCCCAGGGTCCCTCCCTCCCCTACCCTGGAGCAGGCTGAGGGAACACTGGGGTGGGTTCTGCTACTCAGCCAGGCTGGGGCAGAGGCTCGGGACACAGAGAGCTACTCACGCAGGGAAGTCACTGGCGTACTGCCATCCTTCTTGATCGGTGCCTCCGGGGACACTGAAGTCCACGTACCAGTCAGAGACCTGGGGAAGAGTGAGACAGAGGGAATGGAAGAGCCCCTCCCCCACAAACCCAAAGACCAGAAGAAACCTGGGGGATGGGAGGGCCAAGGCTGGCAGATCTTACACACACAGGGGAGGCAGGGCTCACCCAAGTCCACTGCAGGGATGGGGGCTTCGTGCTGGCCTTGGTGCATTCTTGCAGGCCCGTGGCATCACTCCACATGTACCGGTCAGTGGGCAGACCCCTGCAGCAGGTCAGCAGAGGTAGGGTGATGACAGAGGACTCGGGAGCCGCCACCCTGCCTTGACACTCCCGGTAACAGGCTCATCCCATCCTTGCTGGGGACTGACTGGACAAGACACCTCCAGACCCCACTCACTCACCAGGGATGATGGACAAAACCAGAATTGGCCCAGGGTAGGGACAGTGCCAGGGCCATACCAACCCATCTACCGAGGCCATGGCTCACGGTGTGGTCTGGGAGTCGGCTTTCTTTCCCTTAGATTATGGCTCCAAACCCCAAGATGCTGCAGCCCCTCAGGAACCACAGGAGATGTAGTTGGGAATGATGGTTTTGTTCTGTTTTGGTTTTTTTTTTTTGAGTTAGGGCTTCTCCGTGTGGCCCTGGCTGATGAAGAGCTTGTCAGCTTGTTCAGTTAGAGAGATACCTTAGAGATTGACAAAGTGTCCTTCTGAGCATTTCCAAGGTCTATGTAGGCCATGGAGCCTCTAACCTACTCCACTGCTGGGTTGGAGATCTGAATAGACTGCTGGGAGGTGGTAGCGCTGTGGGCGGGGCTGGTGGCAGGAAGGCGGTCACAGGGAATGTGTTGTAGGTTATACCTTGCCTAGACTCCTCCTGCTGCCTCTGTTTCCTGCAAGTGAGCGGATCTGCTTCTCTCTCCCCTTCCACCACAACATTCCACCTCCCCACAGGCCCAGGCAAGGCAGCCAACAGTGATCTCCACAGCCAGAAGCCAAGCACAGCCTTTTCCCCATTAAAGACATTACATGTATTTGCTTATTTGTGTGGTACACACACATGTAGGTCAGAGAACAGCTTTTGGAAATCCGTTCTCTCCTTCCACCATGTGGGTCCCAGGATTTGAACTCAAGTCGCCAGGCTTGGCAGCAGGGGCCTTGTGTTTTCCCGTTGAGTCCTCTCAATGGCCTCATCTTTCCTCAAATTCTTTTAGATATTTTGTGATGCCATTAGAGTGAGCATTAACCTAATGAAATTGAACACCTTCCTAAGAGAAAATTTGTGGCTGGAGGGGTTGCAGAAGGGTTCGGTGACGCACGAGATACTGAGCTAGAGCCCCCAAATCCACGTAAAAAGTCTGGGCAGGGGCACACACCTGTAATTCCAGCTTCCTGGGACTTCACATTTCAGCGTCCACATATCAGGAGGTTTTTGTTTTGTTTTTTCAAGACAGGGTTTCTCTGTGTAGTCCTGGCTGGCCTGGAACTCACTCTGTAGACCAGGCTGGCCTTGAACTCAAAGATCCTCCTGCCTCTGCCTCCTGAGTGCCCGGCTCCCATGTATCAGTTTTATCATGACCTTTTGGTGTCCCATCATTGACAAGCTGCCCTTGCTGGCTTTGGTGTGATAATCAGCAGGCTGAGTGATTTGGGTAGCTGTGACTGCCTGCCAATAAGATTTCTCAGAAGAATTTTTGTTGTTTCATGAGAGGCTTCACTTTATAGCCCTGAAATATATTAGTTGGTCTAGGCTGCCTGGAACTTACAAACATCCTTCTGCCTCTGCTTCCTGAGCCCTGGAAGTATATATGCCACTCACTGTACCGTGATCAAAAGGTCTGGGGAGGAGAGACTAACATCTCTATGGCCTTTATTCATATTTTTAAGTTTTAAAAAATGTATTCCCAGCCAGGTTGCGGTGGTGCACGCCTGTAATCCCAGCACTGGGGAGGCAGAGGCAGATGGATCTGAGTTGGAGGCCAGCCTGGTCTACAGAGTGAGTTCTAGGACAGTCAGGGCTACACAGAGAAACCCTATCTCCAAACAACAACAACAACAACCAAAGCAAAATAAGCAGATTCCCATTTTTAATGTGTGTGTGTGTGCGCTCACATGCACAAATGGGCAAGCACATATGTGAGTGCAGGTGCCTGTGGAATCCAGGACAGGGTGCTGTGTCCCCTGAAGGTGGAGTCACAGGCAGTGGAGAACTGTCCAGGGGTGCTGGGCACCAAACTCAGGTCCCCAGCAAGGGCACAATGCACTTTTAACTGCTGTGCTCTCGTCAACCCTTAGATTATTATATATACATGTATTAATATATACACACATATTAAGACGTTAATATATGTCTATTATGTGTGCGTATATGTGGACACCTGTATGTACATATGCCATGTGTGCAGGTGTCTGCAAAGGCCAGAAGAGGCCATCAGATCCCCCGGAGCTGGCATTGCAGGCAGTCAAACTCGGGTCTTTGGCAAGAGCAGTAAGCGCTGTTAAGCACAGAGCAATCTTTATGGAGGCGGTGTCAGTAACAGTTCAGAGAGGGGAAGGGTCTGGGAGACGGCCTGGCCATCAGGAGCTTGCACCGCCCTTGCCGAGGACCCGAGTTTGATTCTCGGCACCCATGTTAGGAGGTCCACAACTCCTGCCACTCCTGCTCCGCACAGGCACCAGCACCCATGTGCACAAATGTGTGCGCACATGTGCATACACACTTAAAAACAATTTTAGTGGAAAAAAGCTGGACACAATGGTATGTCCTTGAAATCCAGCACCTGAGCCTGATCTCCGGCCTGTACATGTACAAGCACACATACAAATGTGTACACTCCACGTGCACACCACATGTACAAACACACACACACACACACACACACCCCTAAAAAGCACACCGGATCCTGTTCCTCCAGGCTGGCAGCTGCTGAGCGCTGCCGTCCAGCTTATGGCAGGTGTGTGGCCATCCACTCACCTGCTGGTATAGCCTGTGACAGGGTTCCAGCGCTGGTTCTCATAGATGTAGACACTCTTCACGTCTGACTGTGTGTAGATGTTGCTGGTACTGCTGGCCAGGCCTGGGGGGGGGAGGGTGACAAGAGGCTGCTTGGACCCAGGCCATATTAGCCCCGAGGCCGCCAGGGCCTCGGCCCAATAGAAACCAGGTCTGGAGGGGAGATCGGAGCCAGAGCGGCTGAGATGGGTTATCTGGTCTTAAAAGGACCAGCTTCACTTAGGTTTCTCTCTACTCTGGGTTCACAATTCCTCTGGCTTCCATGGGAGAGATCTGCAAGAGGGTCTCACTGGATGTCCCAGGCTGGCCTCAGGCACAGATCCACCGGCTTGTGCTTCCCAAGTGCTGGTGGTAAAGGCAAGCAGTACCACAGCCAGCCCGCCTCCGCCCTTACTGGGCCTCGCGGTCCCACTGTCCCCTATCTCACACCCAGCAGGTGCCTGCCTGGGTCACCTTTTTAGCGAAGATGCCTTGATCCACACATGACCTCTGTGAGTCTGACCGTCCTCAGAGGTGGGACAGAGACCGGAGTGATTCCTGCCTCAAGCTCAGGGACCGTTCTCTGGCCTGCGAGGCCATATGTTATTAGCAGACCAAGTTCTACAGGGTCAGCTGCCATGGGGTGCCGGGGCTATGGCACAGAACATTCCATCTCAGAGTCTGCTCATGTCTACCTTCTACCCTAAACTTGGGGATCCCTGTGACGGGGGCGACTTGCTTTCCCTAAAGGCTTTGGAACTTGGCACAATGGGCTCTAGGGCTGCTCCAGGGGTCTCCTTCCCCCACCCCCCCATGGCTTCATCTATGAAATGAGGCGCTGAATAGACTAGAAGATCCTGGCAGCTGCTGTTCTAGAACCTTCACGTTCCTCTGCTCTGCTGGCGGGATTCCCAGAGGGCACTTCAGAGGCTAGGCCTGTTCTGAGCTCTCCAGCCCCATGGACTGGCCGGGGACTGCCCTCTGTGGAGGTTGGCAGCGGTGAAGGTCACCTGTCAGCCAGCTGTTAAGTGTCGGCACTGGGACAGCAGCCCTGGGCACTGGGAAGGGTGGCCAGATGGACAGTGGTGAGCTTACGCCAAAAAGGTTTAGGGAGCTACTCTGGCCAGCCTCGGGTGCCACCCTCACCTTGGAAGCAACCGCCTCCATAGCCGCCTGTATACACCCATGCTGTGTGGTCATAGCCAATTCCCCACACCACACCTCGGCCATTGGCCTCTATGATCCTCAAGTGGCCGCCCATCTGTCGCCAGAACCTGCAGGGGTGAGAAAAGCCCTTCAGCCCTGTCATCCAGCCTGTCGCCGCTGGATGTCAGAGCTCACATGACTAGGAACGACACACAGCCCATTTGATTCTAGAGAGAGCACAAAGCGGCACACAAGAGGCAGGGTGTCCCTAAGGTCTTGTCCCCCTTAGCCCTGAGCCCCACAGACCACGGGGCAGGGCCCAGCAGGCTAATCCACAGCGCTCCCCGCTCAGAAGCCAGGGCGTGGAGTTGGGACTGGCCACAGGGTGCTAGGTGCAGCCAAGCTTAAATGTCATGGCAGGGAGAGCGCAGGGAACGTGCCATTTAATCCTCTGTGCAAGGAACAGCGTGGCCAGATGGCTTCCAAGCCATCCCAGGGTGGCTACCTGGGGACAGCCACCTCCTCAGCAGGAGACTGGGCTGCTATTCTGTAGGCTTACTACGAAGCCAAGGATAACCTTGAACTTTAGACCCTCCTGTTTCCACCTCCCAGTACTGGGACCAAGGGCATGCGCCACCACACTCAGTTTATGGAGGTACTGGGGAACAAACCCAAGGTTTCTACATTCTAGGCAAACAACGGAAATGCTCCGCTCCCCCATGCTCTCTGTGGTTTTAAACGGGATCCCCCCTATCTAAAGTGGGCACCCATCCCCACTCTCCCCTGAGCTCTCTGCTCCTCTCCCAGGACCTTCACCCTGCGACCTGCTCCAAGCTCCGCTGCTTGGTGGGCACCACTGACCTCTAAGCCCAGCCTTGAACAGGCCCAGTGGGCCTCAGGGCCCAGGAAAGCGTCTACCCACCTTTCCGGCTAGTCGGTGAGAAGTGGCGGTGTGCGGGCTCAGGTCCCACTGGGGGGGCCCTGGGGCTTCGGGGCGTGGGGGGGGTATGAGGAGGGGATGGAAGGCCAGGCACAGGTCCATTTAGGGTACGGCCGACTCACATCTGGTCGCAGGGCAGCGGGTGCTCTCGGGCTTCCAGGTCTGGGCTGGGCTCACTCACAAAGATGTCACCCTTGCAGGTGACAGACCAGATGGCCTGTGGGGACGGGCGTCCATGGACTTTCCGGCTCTCACAGCAGGACAGGCTGAGCAGGGCGAGCTGGCGTGGGCACACAGCTGGTCACTGCCGGGCAGACTGAAGCCTGGGGGGGGCCTCTTCTCGCTACGCCCTCGCAACCCCCGATCACTCACCCAGTCGTTCATGTCCTGCTCCGTGACGGCAGCCAGGCGCACCGGCCACCTCTGTCGCGTCCTCTCGGGGGTGTAGAGGGCAAAGGAGTGCTTGGCTTCATTGAGTACGGGGACCAGCACAGTCACCTCATTCAGGAACACGTGCAGGTACTGCTTGGTTAGGGGGACACAGGAGGATGCGCCCTAAGCGAGGTGCCCAAGCGCTAATGCTGAAGCTCTATAGGATTCGAGAATGCTTTGGGGCTGACTAGCATGCACAAGGCCCTGAGTTCAATCCCCAGCACCGCGAAGACCAGGCATGGTGGTGCATTGAGAGCCCGTTTCTCACCTGCCCTTCTTTAAAAAAAAAAAAAATCTTTTGGCAGTTGACTGCCTGGCCCATATCAACAAGTGAGACAAGATTCATCTCCCCAACCTCTAGCCTCTTCTCAAAGGCATGTGACCCCATCGAGGCCAGCCTGGGCTACTAAAGCTACACAGAGGAAAAACAAAACAAACATGTGATCCCAGTATCTGGGTGGCTGACCTCTGAGGATGTGAGTTCAAGACCAACCTGGGCGACATGGTGAGATCCAAGCCAGGCTGGTCAACCTTAGTGAGGCTCTGTCTCAAATTAAAAAGGACTAGGAAAATACAGTGGTATTTGGATAAAAAAAAAAAAAAAAAAAGAAAAGAAAAAGAAAAAAAGCACCGCTGTTAAGAGGAGCGAGGCGGGGCCACAGCACAGGCTTCACACGTGCCCACATTGGGCTTCGCCAAGGAGGGCAGATTCGGGAGCCAGAGCCCTCTGTGTGTGCCCCTCTCTGGGAAGCCGCCCCTTGACGGCCCGGCCTCCTTCCCCGACACGTGCTTCCCGCCTGTACCTTCTTTTCCTCGTGGACCACGTAGTAGATGAAAAGGATGCTGTCGCGAGCCCCGTCATGCCCCGTGAACTGCTCCAGGGCCACACGGACGTCCACCCACTTGTGGGGTTTCCAGTCGCACCACCACTGCAGGGCCCCTGTCTTCACCCACACCGACTGTGGCACGGACAGCCGGGGGCGGTGGGAAAAGGTCACAAAGCAGCCCCTTCCCGGAGCCCTGGAGCCATTCTAGCCCTTGGTCTCCCCTTTGCCCCATCCTCTCCGCTTCCCCTCTCTTCCGTGTATGACCTCAGCGCCACAGTTGGACACTAGGTGGCGCCAGAGACATGGGCGTATTACCAATTTCTCAGGGTGAATACATTAGCCCATATTCTGGATAGGAAGAGGCCACCCCTGGCCCAAAGTCAGAGAGGGAGTCAAAGCTGGGCCTCAGGCTGCCTGAGTGCACAGTCCCACTTAGGACACGGGATAGAAGCTGTGGGCCAGCCTAGGCCAAGACTTCTACAGAAGACTAATCTTGTGGTCTATTTAATTTCTTGTTCCCTGGCCTGCTGTAGCATCTGGGGGTGGGTGGGTCTCTGCCTCAGAAGGTATGGGGCATGTCAAGCAGCGTGACCCTCGGGGAGGGCAGTGACGGCCCACAACCCCATTCTGACGCACTTCATCAAGATACAATTGGCTGTTTAGGCTCCCGGAAGGGGACAGAGAAGGTGACAGGATTCATCTTTCCCCTCCCTGTCTACCTCCCTCGGAGGATGCTGGGTTCCCAGGACCCATGTGGAATCCTGAAGGTGGTAGGGTCCCAAGAGAAGTCCTTGAGGATAGACCACCACCTCGATTCCCTATCCTCGGGTCTGCCTTGCGGCCGGGAAGCACTGCAGAGCATTGCAAGCGTGCATCTGCCTCCTCCCCACCTCAGCGCTGGCATACAGAAGAGGTCTCTAAATGAGCAGGGGCTGGGTGTGGTGGTGTGTGCCTGAGACCTCAGGAGGCTGAGGCAGCTGGATGACCACTGGGAGGCTAGCCTGGGCTACAGAATAAGTTCAAGACTAGCATGGGGGCACAGTGAGACGGGATCTGAAAAACAAAAACAAGCAGAGCGAGCGAGCGAGCGGCTCGCAGAGGGGCTGGGCCTACCTGCTCCACGGCCTGTTCGTAGTGCCTAAAGCTCTCCAGCTCCCGCTTGGTCCTTTCCGTGAGCTGCTGGAAGATCTGTTTCCTCCAGGCAGCAGTCTGGGCGGGTGTGATGGACAGGGACAGCGTCTGCACTGAGGGGGACAGGCCTGCAAGGGGCCAGAGCCTCAGGCCAGGTGCCATCCTGCCTGCAGCTGGCCAAGAGGTGGCGGCTCCCCACACCCCCATCCCTGTGAAGGCCCATCCTGACAGGCAACTTGACGGGATCTAGACTCTGGAGGAGTTCCCAGATTGGGTTAACTGAGGTGGGTGGCCTGAACAGAAAGGAGAACACGAGCCGAGCCCCAGCATTCATCCCTGCTTGCTGACTGTGGTAGCAGCACGATCTCTTCCATCAGGATAGACTGAATCCTTGAACTGCAAGCCAACATGAGCCCTCCCCCTAAACACTCCTCTGCTGGCATTTTCTCCCAGCAATGAGAAGGAAACTACAACAATCCAAGTCAGCCTATTTCTTAATTTTTTTCTTTTTTTCCTTCTTTTTGTGTATGTGACGATGGTGAGCTCTCTTAATCATTTCTCCACTTTTTTTTTTTTTGATCCAGGATCTCTCACTAAGCTTACAATTTTAGCTGCCTGGCCAGTCAGCCCACAGCACTGGGGTTTCAGATATAGATTGCCACACCCCATTTCCTTGCGGATTCTGCAGATCTGAACTCAAGTCCTCATGCTTGCAGAGCAGGCACTGTACTCACGGGGTCATCTCCCTGGCCCCAGTCTACCTGTTCCTGCTACCGGGTTCCAACCTACAAACCGTCCTTCCTCCCTGGAGCCTCCAAAGGCCGAGGACTGGCCTGAGGTCTCAGTTAAGCGGGTCGTGCTCCACAGAGCCTTCAAAGTACTGTCGCTGTACCTCAGGCTCCCCTGCACCTCACCACCCAGACTGCCAGGGGAACACTATGCCAGCCCCAGGAGCCCCCTCACCTGACTGGACAGTGAACCACTTGAGCATAGAGCCTGCCTCCACTGCACAGCCACCTCCAGACACCCAGGCCCACAGAGGACGGTCATCGGCCCCATAGGGTTCCTCCACGCCCAGCGGGAAGAGCCCCAGGGAGGAGAGGCCCGTGGCCTCAGGAAAGCTGGCAGCTGGTTGGTTAGATGCCCTCTTGGGCTCCTTTAGGTCAATGTTGGTCCAGGGCAGCTCAGCTGGGGTGGAGGTTGGACCGTGGCCTTCGTCAGAGCCAGTGGCCTCAGGAGCCTTCCCTTTGTCCTCAGCCAGGCAGGAGTGGGTCTCCATGCTTTGCTCAGCATTCCCGCTGGTCTCAGGGCCCTTGGACAGGCTCTCTTTGAGGTTCTTGGAATTGTCCAAAGATTCTTTGGGGAGAGGCTGTTCGGGGCCCTGTCTCTCGGCTTCCGAGGCGGCATCAGTGTCACTGGGTGCAGATTCCGTGCCGCTGCCCCTCACCTCATCACCGAAGAAGCAGCCAGCACTGGGGACAAAACAAGACAAACTCTCACTTCCTTGTGGAAGATGCGTTTTTGTCACTGTGACCAACCGTGTGAACTCAGGCAGGTTACAAGCGCCCTGAGCTCTTGTCTACCGCTGCACACACGGACTGTGCTTCCCACGGCAGAGACGGCAGAGACGTGTGCCCATTTTTAGATGGGCCGGGATATAGCTCAGTTGGTACGGTGGCTGCCTGGAAGGGGGTAGCCCTGAATTTGATCCTCAGCACCCACTAAAACTAGGTGTGATGTCTGGAGCACAAGCTTTCATCCCAGCTTGGAGGAGGTTGAGGCAGGAGTTTGAGGCCATCCTCCGGTTGCCTGGAACACACTCTCTAGCTCAGGCTACCCTTGACTTTATGGCGATCCCAAGTGCGAGGGCGAGAGGCGTACACCACCACGCTCCCCTGGAGCGCTCTGTTCTTGAGACAGGTTCTTCTGCGGCCCAGGGTGGGGCTCAAACTCATTATATGACCATGGATGAGGACGTTAAACTCCTGATCCTCCTGCCTCCATCTTCCAAATGCTGGGATTACAGGTGCACACCACCACAGCCAGGACACGTGGTGTTGAAGATGGAACCCAGAACTTCCTGCATGCTAGGCAAGCATTGCTCCAACTGAGCACCAGCTCTCTGCTATCTTCCTGATCAGGGTAAAATATACCTGTGGGTTTTCTCCTCCTCAAAATCATCTTAAAATACAAAAGGGCTGGAGCGTAGCCCTGGACTTAACTCCCACCCTGCAATAATAATAATAACAGTAACAGTAATAATAATACCAACAAAGACAGAAGGAAGAAGAATATACCTGTGGTTTTTTTCCCTTCCTCTTCCTCCTTCTGTCTTTGCCCCACATGAGGCCACACACAGTCTGTTCCACCCAGCTCCTCTGGGCCCTCCTACCCCTTGGCACCTGAGGAGACTGGACGAGCTGCCGGAATGTGACCGGTCACTTTCTCGGCCCACGATGATGGCCTTCCATGTCTTCCCGCTGAGCTCACTGGGAGTGACACCTTGCCGGAAGTACACAGCTCGGTCCTCACAGCCGATACCCCAGACCTAGAACAAACAGGGGTGTTACTCGGCGGCACGTACTACCCCTCTCACCAGGCGCTGGGGAAGAGCAGAGTGTTCGGTAGGACTGCAGGGCAGGTAAGCAAATGCAGGCAGGAGTCCCCTTCTCAGGGCATGGGGACATGCACGTGTGTGGGGGTCAGGACCAGGATGCTAGGTGACCGCAGAGATCCAACGCTACCTTCCTGTATCTACAACGCGTGCTCCACCCTTCCTCACTCACAGACCACCCTGGAGGGTCCTTAGTGAAGTGACCCTGAACCTGGTAAAGACCCTGGAGTACCAGCCCCCAGTGCACGGCCAGACTCTTCTCGGTGCCAGCGGTGCCTAGAACCCGGGACAGGAGGGACAGGAGGACGGCGGGCGATGGGTGAGCTGTAGCAGAAGTCCCACGAACTACGCGCATGCCTACCTGGTCATTCAGCCCCACGTTCACCATTGTCATTTCTCCAACCATCTCGATCCAGCTGGTGCCGCAGGGGTTGTGAGAGTTGACGCCCCTCCGGAACCACACCTAGACAATCAGGAGGAAGCATGCAGTCCTGGAGATCTCTGGAGAGAGAGGGAGGGGTGTGTGTGTGTGTGTGTGTGTGTGTGTGTGTGTGTGTGTCCACCTTGTTTTTTTGAGACAGGGTCTCTTGCTAACCTAGAACCTGCAAAGCAGGCTTGGATGGCTGGGCTGCAGGCTCTAGAGAGACACCCATGCCCACCTCCCTGGCACTGGGATTACAAGCACACACCAGCATGCCTCTTGCTTACGTTGGTTCTAGGGCTGGAAGTCAGGTCCTCGTGATCACAAGACAGTGTTTTACCTACTGAGGAACCAACTCCTGATCTGAGGAAGACCTTTTCATTGTATTTGCACTTGTTCACTGTTTTGTGTGTGTGTGTGTGTGTGTGTGTGCGAGAGAGAGAGAGAGAGAGAGAGAGAGAGAGAGAGAGAGAGAGAGAGAGGGGACCATGTGCCATAGCTTGCATGTGGAGGTCAGAAGGCAACCTGTGGGGTCGGTTCTCTCCCCCCGCCACGTGGGTCCTAGGCATTGGACTCAGGCTGTCAGCTTAGTAAGCGGCAGGCAGCTTCACCCACGCGTCATTTTCCTGGCTCATTCTAGAAACCCTTTTTAAAGTACGGGGTTGGTAGGAATGGCCCCTACATGGAGAATGAACTCACAGTTGACAAGACCCTAGCTTCCTTCCCTCAGCACAACAGACAGGGAGATGACAGACGGACTTCACAAAGCACATAAGACTGGTTAACCTGACTGAGGCTGCCTCTCAGAAGATACAAGTGACAAAGAAGAAAAGAGAAGCACTTAATTGGCAGAGGTTGCTGGCATATTGGCTTCTGAATATCTGAAATGTATGGCCTATAGGATAATAAACGTGGTTGTTCAGCATTTTAGTCTAGGGGGTGTGAGTGAGGGTACAAGCCAGCATCGAACATTCTGGAGATGGGTGAGGATTTCAACAGCAGGAAAGCTCACAGCAGGGGCCAGAGAGGGGGCTCGGCTGGCAGAGGAATTGCATAGCATGCACGAAGCCCAGGGTTTGGTTCTCCAGCACTTATCAACCAGGCATGATGGCACACGCTTGTAACGTGAACGGGAGGGTCGGCAGATTAAGGCCAGCCTCTGCACATACTAAGTTTAGGATGCCATCTCAAAAAGAAAAAGACTCACAGGCCTTGCACGACCCTCACAAGGGGCAGAAACAGTTGGTGTTGAGTGGCGCCCAATCCCCACCCCAGCTCCAGCTCTTACCTTGCGGTCCTTTGTGATGGCCCAGACCACACTGACTCCCGCAGAGACGTGCATGATACCATTTTCAGAAGCAGGAGGCTCCACGATGGACCAGGAACTTCCTGCCAGTCCCCAAAGAAACCCAGGCAGCCTCCGTCAGCCCAGAGTCTGGAGGGCAGGCATCCCCACGTCCTGCTCCGGGGGTGGCTACCTTTCGGGCTGTTCCTGCAGATCCCTTCTCTGACCAGAGCCTGCCCCTCCCAGAGGGTGGCCCACACAAGGTCGTGGGGCCCACAGCTGATCTGGACCACCTCCCCCGGGGTCTCCACGAGAGACCAGGAAGAGCCTTCTGGGTTGGGGTGGCTGACATCCTCTCGGTACCACACCTAGGAGGGAAGAAGAAAGCAGCGACAAGTCTATCGTTCACACATGGGCCTCTGACACACACACACACACACCTTCACTGGGTAGACCTCCATTCACACGCACACCTCGGTGAGAAGGTGCAAAGCCTGGATTTTGGTGGGCCTAGGGAGACAGACCTATGCACTGAGTGCTCATCAGCTCCCGGCAGCCCATGAAACCTGTGCCCCCTAGTGGCAATGTGTTCCCAGGACTCCTGACACAAGAGAAGGCACAGTCTTGGCAGTTTAGGGAGGGGAAACCCAATGTCTAAAATGTTCACTTCTTTTGCCCTTTAACCTGAATAGTTTCGACTGAATAGAAACTCTTTCCCCACATTTTTGCCACCGATTGTTGTCCATTGTTTCATTATTTTCTTGATGACAGCCATTCAGTCTCCAGGGAGATGGAATCTCAAAGCAGTCTTGTGTATGTGTGTGTGTGCGCGTGTGCGGTGTGTGTGTACATGTTCGTGTTTTTGTATGATCACACATGTATGCAGCTGATAGAATGGGTTCTAGAGTGGAGATGGACAGCACACACCTATGCAACTGATTCAGATCAGGCAGACATTAGGGAAGACCAGTTTCAGAGAGCCATCTGCAGACCGGGGTCCCGAGCTTCTCTGGTCTTGCCAACCTATACCCTTATGATGGGCCCTGCAGGACCAGCCCTGGGAAGCCTCCCTTTCGCTACCAAGTGGGCAGCGTCAGAGAGTAAGTCTTTCCTTTCTGGAGCACAGGGCCCGGAAGCCACTTCTGCTGGGTCGTAGGCTTGGTGCCGGGCGACGCTGGCTCACAGCTGACATTCAGGGAACACAAACTCAGCTCTGTGGACACTACCCTCCCTCTGCATCCAGGTGGGCTATCTCAGGCTAGCACTCTGCGTGGCTCCTCTCCACCATCTTCCAGCAAGGCTGAGAGGAAATGAGGGCGGCTTCACCCAAACCTGAAAGAGCATGACCCCAGCCAAAGGCAAGCCTGCTGAAAATAATGCACTTTGGCTGTTCTGAAGTCAGTGGGGACTTGTGGTTAATGCAGGAGTTTCTGAATGATCATAATGTAGGAGCTAAAACCGTGAGGAAGGCATCAGACCCCGATGCTTGGGACCATCTTTGGTCCTTTTGCCATCCAGGCTTGGCTTTTTTCCCCTCCCACAAACTCTATAAAAAAAAGATTTCTCTTTAAATATGCATTTATCCATCACTTACTCATCTATATACCTACCACCCACCCAGTCATCTGTCCACCCACTCGCCCACCCACCATCCGTCATCCACCCACCCACAAGTCTTCTATCCATTTATTCACATCTACTTACCATCCCTCCATCCCCCCATCCTCCCATCATCATTCATCTAGCTACACACCATCAATCTATCCACACGTCAACCATCCATCCACCCACACATCCACAGTGCCCCTAAAACACGGAAGGAGGAGCTGGCAGGGAGCCCAGAATCTGTCCAAGGAGACAAGACTGGTAACATCTGAGCCCGAGCTGTGCTAGGAGGACCGGTCCCAAGGCTTCTGGGCAGGTGTTGTGAAGTCTGCTAACTTTCTGCCTAGCAGGAAGTCCCATTTCCAGGGACAGCAGGCAGTGAGCTCTCTTCCTCCTCCCTGGGGAACCCCGGAACCACTCCAGCCCATGCCTGGCCTCCTTCACCATGTCAAATCGTGGCGGTAGTGGGGGCGGTGGTGACGGTGGCAGCACGGACTTACCTTTCCCTGCAGGGATACGGCCCACACAGACAGGCGGCCCACAGGTTCATCCGTGACCTCCCACCCACCCACGGACAGGTCATTGAAGGGGTCAGGAAGTTCCTTGGGGTCATCCTTTGAGGGGATCTGAAATGAAGGGTGAGAAGCAATGGCTGTCATTCCCCAGTGACCCTTACTGTGTCACTCTGTCTCCAGTCCTTCCGCCCTCGGCTCACTCCATGCTGCCTGACCGACATGAGGGAGGCAGCCGCGAGATTAGCGGCCTGTGTATCTGGCCATGGATACTCTGTTCTGTCCCTGCCAGCAGACACCAGACCCGAGCCACTGCTTTGGAGTTGAGTTGTGGGGAAAACCACTAGTTAGGGGAGGGGACACGTACAAAAAGACAGTTCTGTGCTAACTCTGGCCCGTGTGGCCATCTCCCAAATGAGGGGACTTGTGGGCTGGCCACAAGGCTCTGTGACAGGTCCCAGGGTGGGCATGGTACCCCCTTCTGCCCTGGTGTGGGGATGGGAATGCCTATCTGGTACCCCCCAGGCCCCACCCCCAGGCCACATTTAGGCACAATGACCTTGGCCCAGGTGTCCCGGGATTTGTATCTCCTATACCGGATCCACTTCCGCCTTCGAACGCATGAATTCCACTTCTTGTCTCTAGTGTAGGTGGCGGGGAAGTCCATAGCATAAGTCCACCCCTAAAAGACCGAGGTGGGAGCCTTAACTCTCTTGGTGGGGGAGGAGATGGAATCTGAATTGCTGGGAAGGTGAGGAATGAAGGGAGGGAGGGAGGGAGGAAGTCTGATGTCCCACACCAACGGGGAGGGTAGCCCTGGGGAACAGGCTGAGCCCAAGCCATGGAGGGTACTGAGTTCACCTACCCCTTTCTCGGTGGGCTCCCCTCCAAAATTCTCATCCACGTACCAGTCTGATTCCCACTCCCAGTGTGGCGAGGGCAGGGCTACCCCGTCCAGTGGCCGGTGCTGGAGCCCACTCACGTCACTCCACGACCAACGGTCACTCGGCAGAAGCTTCTCACAGAAGCCTCCCATGGGGTTCCAACGCTGAGGCCAGAGGACACAGAGATGGCCTTAGGATGAGCCAGGCGGGAGAGGACCTGCGAGGACGTAACCCCTCCAGGCCTAGGGTCCCACTGGCTCATCTGGGGGACTCAAGACATAGGATCCTTTTCAGGAAAAAAAGCCACAGGGCCCCGCAGGGTGGAGCACTCACCCGGCACCACAGTGCTCGGAGGACACAGGACGAGGACTCCCCATCCTGGGCGTCTGAGAACCACATAAGCCCACCCTCCCAGGCCTCCCAGAGAGCCTTCCAGGTCAGAGACACAACCAGGACCCCAGCTCCACAGACCCTGGGTACTGTAAAACTTGGGATTTAAAAAAATATGTATTTACTTGTTTATTGAATGTGAGAGAGAGCGAGCGAGCGCGAGAGCGCGAGAGCGCGAGAGCGCGAGAGAGTGAGTGAGAGAGTGAGAGAGTGAGAGAGTGTGTGAGAGTGTGTGTGAGAGTGTGTGTGAGAGTGTGTGTGAGAGTGTGTGTGAGAGTGTGTGTGAGAGTGTGTGTGAGAGTGTGTGTGAGAGTGTGTGTGAGAGTGTGTGTGAGAGTGTGTGTACAGATGCATGTGTGGAAGTCAGGACAATTCTTAGGAGTCAGAGCTCTCCTACCAGTGTGGGATTGGGAAATGAAGTGACTAGTCAGACCTGAATGCAAGCACCTCTATCCACGGAGCCATCTCACTGGCCCAAAACTTGGGGTTGATTGGCTGATGGCAGTGTTGAAGTTTGAATCCAGAGCTTCATGCTGTGCAGGTAGACAGGTACTCTGCCACTGAGCCATGCCCCTATAGGCGTCCAAAACTTCGATTTTTTTTTTAATTAAAGATAGGAGTTAATCTAGCTCAGGCTGGCCCTGACTCCACGATGTGATGACCTTGAGCTTCTGATCCTCTAGTCTCCGTCTTTCCCTGTGCTAGGATGACAAGCATGCTCACTGAGCCGACGCAGTTCTGGGGATTATAGAGGCAGCATACGTGCTGAGCAACTGACCTAGGTCTCCAGTCTGTTCCTCTCCCTTTCCCTGCCATGCCTTTTTGAGGTAGTCTAGCTACACAGCCCAACTTGGCCCTGAACTCATGATTCCCTTGCCTTGCCACAGCCTCCCAAATGCTGGGATTATAGGCGTGTGCCACAGCTCCCAGGGCAACTCAGATCTTAAATGATGTGAATTATGGGATGCCGGGGAGACTGGAGTCCCAGTTCTCTCCTCAGCTCCTTGTAATTAATGCTGCTGACCACCTCAGCAACTGCACACACCCCCCAACGTTACCTGGTTCTCGTAGGCCTCCTCTCGGTGGCGGATGGGCACCTCGCTGGAGCACACGTACAGGTAGACCTGGTTGTCGCAGGCGATGCCCCAGCAGCACTGGGTGGCTGCACTGACCCGCTTGAACTCCATCTGGACATCTTTGCAAAGCTCCCAGTACTGGCCGGCCGTGGACAGGGTATATACTCTCCCAAAGAGGTCCACTGCCCACAGCACAGAGGTGGGCATGGCCACAGTGCTGCGGGAAAGTCAGGGATAAGAGAAGAGACGTCAGTGTCATGGCCCCTGGACCAGGGGCATCGTGGGAACCCTGTGTGCAGACTGTATCACACCACACATGGCAAAATGGAATCCAGAGACACAGGAAGCAGTCACCATAGCAACCAGAAGCAAAACATGTCTTCCAGTATAAACTTCTGTCTTCATTCTCATTATGGGGAAGCTTTGATGGTTTTAGTCTGAGACAGAGTCTCATGTACCCCAGGCTGGTCTCAAATTTACTAGGCAGCTAGGATGATCCTCCTGCCTCTACTTCCCAAGAGCTGGGATTACAGGCATGCACTACCACACCCAGTTTATGTGGTGCTGCCTAGCATGCAAGAAGGGCCTGCTCTCAGCAGGGCGGTGGTGATGCCTGCCTTTAATCTCAGCACTTGGGGGGCAGAGGCAGGTGAATCTCTATGAGTTCGAGGCCAGCCTGGTCTACAGAGCAAGTTCCCGGATAACCAGAGCTATGTAGAGAAACCTGTCTCAGAAAACCAAAAATAAAGAGTAAATAAAAGTGCTGGTTTCTACCTCCAGCATCCTACAGACTAGGTGTGGCTCATGCCTGTAACCCCAGCACTCGGAAGGCAAGTAGAAGGCATGCCTAAGCTACATGAGAACCTGTCGAGAGTCTAGCTTGGGAAATGGAGATACTAGGAAAATAGTTTATCTGGGGACCTACAGGCTGCTCTACTCTCACAGTGTGCCGTAGGCACGGGGGCGCTCCAGAAGGCACTGCCAGTGTGATGAGGGCTGGAGATGGAACAAATCTGAAAATAGGACCATCTGCCTCAGGCAGAATCAGCTCTTTTGGAACCCAGAGGCAGACGGGGCCAAGTTTTAGAAACTTCCATGACCTGAAGTACACAGATTCCAGGAGGGGGACTAGTCATGAGAATAAAGTGATGGGGAGGGGAGGTTGAGTGCTCCCTGACAACCAATGGCATCGTCAACTGCAGGCGCTCTCTTTTTCCCTCTCTATCGTACACGTACGTACGTACACACACACACACACACACACACACACACACACACACACGGGGTGGGGTAGGAATCGGTATGCTAGCTTTCTGGGATCATCGGAAAAGCATCCCTGTCTACAGACCTTAGTTGGGGCCCAGTGGCAGTTCCTCTGGGCCAGGCCTGAAAGTCCCTCTACCCATTCATAGTGACTGAGTATTAACAGTTGCCAGAACATCCAAAATTTGAGGCCTAGCTCCATTACTTCTCCTCTTCATTTCGTTTGGTTTTGTTTCTCACGTAGTTCAAGGTGGCCTGGAACTCAATGTGTAGTAACGGATGATCTTGACCTCCTAACTCCACCTTCCAAGGGACGGGCTTACAGGTGCACATCCGAAATAGTGGCTCCTATCACCAAAGCTAACCATCCCCTCTACCTTGACAGAGTAATAACGCGAGACAATCAGAAAGGAGTAGTGATCCACTTCCTAAGAGCTAACACACACCCAGAACTCACAATAAACACTGTCCGGTATCCCACACGACCTGTGACCACCACTTAGCTCACATTACCACTGACACACAACTATTAATCACTCATCTCAGCTCTTGTTTAAATGTTTGAGTCCAGGCTGTCCTAGACCCCATAGTCTTTCTGCCCCAGCCTCTCTGGTGCTGGGATGACAGGCTCTCTGCTGTCTTAGCAGGCTCCTATCTCCTGAGGAGAGAAATCAAGCCAGAGGTGGGCAACACAGCTCAGTAGGTAAAGGCCACCTGCCACACAAGGCTGGCAATGCCACCTCAACCTCCAGAACCCACACAAAGTAGAGAACCAAGGATACAAAGTTGCCCTGTGATTACCAGTACGTACACATGCAAACACAAAATATTAACAAATATTTTTAAAAGAAAATAAGCTGGGCAGTGGTGGTGCACGGCTTTAATCCCAGCACTCTGGAGGCCAAGGCAGGTGGATCTTTTGCGTTTGAGGCAGTTCCAAGACAGCCAGAGGGTACATAGAGAAGGAAGGAAAGATAAATTTCAAGGCAGCCAGGGCGCTGCACATTAGGTTTCAAACCCGGGTCAAATGGCTGAGGTGCCTATTTAACATATCAAAGAACATTGGCTGCCACATTGTTCTTCCCTATCCCCGAGTCCCTGTTTCAGGGCCCTCCTGGCTGTTATATCCCACTCTCTATCCTAAACTTCTCCAGCCCAGAGGCCTGGGCTGTGCTTCCCCATATAATCCAACATTTTGGTTACCGGCCTTCTTTGTACCTTTGGGCCTCCTGGCTGCTAAACCTGGTTCCCCTCTCTCCCTTTTCTTCTCCCTCTCCACATGGCTCAGGGTCATGTCCACTCCAGACTCTCCCAGATGTCTCTGCCTCTGTTCTCCCACATACCTTTACTAAACCTTCTCCTCCACCACACCTAAGACCAGTCATATTTTTCCCTTTTATTTCTCTCTCTTTTTTTTTTTTTATTTATCACACGCCTGTAGTTCCAGCATGTCTGAGACAAAAATAGGATGAGGAATTCAAGGCCAGCCTAGGCTACATAGTAAGATTCTGTCTCAATGTCTCCTCCAAAAACCACCCACAATTCAGTGCATAACAATCAGTTAAATCAAGCTGAGCCTGAAGTAAAGGTAAACAATCAATTAAATCAAGCTGAGCCTAACCTCAAAAGGTAAAAGATGTATTTGAAACACTTTCCTTCAGATAAATGACTAAGCAATAATTTTCTTTCAGCCATAATTGAAGCTTCTGGGCAGTTAATGGAATACTGGGCTGCAGTCAGAATAGAGGAGGCCCAGGCATCAGTCACTCCTGAGCTAAAGGCCATACGGGGTAAACAGCCTTGGCCAACCGAAACTCCTCCATGGGACGAACCCCCAATTTGCCACTTCCTGTGAGATCACCAGGCAACCTGACTTGGGTCATGGGGTCACAGGACTCTTGAAGTGGGTGTGTAGAAGTCTTGTGATTCTGGGATCCTGAGCTATCTTTGCTTTGCAGAAGCGAAGGGACAGAGAAAATATATCCACGGAAAAAACCTCAACTTTTACCTCTAAAAACCTAGCTCAGTCCTTCAGCCATTTGGTTAAGAAGACTCACCATCACAAAAGGAATCTGCCTTTCTGGGTCAGTTTATTCACAGGTCCCTACAGAGACCAAAAACCAGCCCGGTGTGGTGGCACATGCCGTGAGCTCGGCACCTGGAAGGGTAAGGCAGGATTGCGGAATCCGGGCTAGCCTGGCCTACATAGTGTGCCCCGTCTCAAAAAACAAAGGGAGCTGGGAAAATGGCTTACTTGGTAAAGCACTCACCCTGTAAGGAGGACGCGAGTTCAACCCATGGTTTAAAAAATAAATAAAAGTGTGTGTATGTGTGCTGGGGGCGGGGCGGCCAGCCTCCTGGCTGATGAGGTAGGACACCTGCCGTCTAGCTGGACAGCCTAAGTTTGATCCCTGGGATCTACGGTGGAAGGAGGGAACCCACTCCTGCAAGTTGTCTGCTGATCTCCACACGTGAGCTCTGGCAAGGGTGAGAGCACACGCACAGACGAACACACCACACACACCACAAATAACAGATGTAAAAATATGTTTAAGTGAGGCCTAACGGCTCCTGCTTATAATCCCAGAGCTGGAGAGGTGGACCCTTGGGTTTCCCTGGCTGATTAGCCGAAGCCTAATCAGTGAGGCCAGGCTAATGAGAAATCCTGTCTTTAAAAAAACCAAGGTGGTGCAGGTTGACCTCCAGCGCTACACCCACATAGGCATCTGCGCACACACAAAGACTGAAGAAAAAAAAAAAAAAAAGCCCAGGGCAAGCAGCGGTAGCAGATGGCCCCCAGGCCACAACACAGCACAAGGAAGCAGCAGAGCCTTTACCTCTCCGGAATCTGCCTTAGGGCTGTCTCCCCCTTGCAAAACTCGTTCCTGTCTGGTGTGCACTGGTTATTAAAGTTGTTTCCTGGCTGCCAAGCGCAGGGACTACTCCACAGCGGTGTCAGGGTTAAAAGGAGAGGGAACAGCAGGGCTATGGGAGTAGGGGCCCTCCTGGAGAATAAACAGAGTCCGCCCAGCCCCAGCGGGCAGGAAGCGTCCTGGCTTTCAGCCAGGTCCCGCACTTGGGCGACAGGTGGGTCCACTGCCCTGCCATCAGGAGCATATGTCTGAGCTGTAGGGCCCTGACCATCTGCCTACACTAATCCCAGGGCAAGGAGATTTGCTCCCGCAACGTAAAGGGGAGAGGCTACGGACAGGCCCCCCGGACGCTCCATTTCTCTAAATCACGCAGGCTCCACGACCGGCTTCTTCAAATCTCTGCCGTCCTAAGGCTGCAGGGGGGGGCGCGCTGCGAAGCGGGCGCCTGGGCCGGCGTTTGGGGGTTCCAAGGCAGAGGTGGGGACACTGCCTTGCAGGTGTGCCGCAGGGAACACAGGTAGTCCCTCTCCTTCCCTCGATCATCCCAGCAGACGCAGCCAGTGGAGGAGGGGAAGCGGGACACTGGGGGGGCACCCCTGCTCTGCGCCACCCCAGTCTCCCGCTGGAGTCCCCACAGCGCTGTCACCGATGCTACCCTTACCTGGGCCCACGCCCGGCGGGGCGGGCTCCCACTGGAAGCTCCTGAACTCCTACGGTAGAGCTACGGCCCGGCCCTCCCCGGGCCTCAGGCGAGAGGGCGGGCCGGAAGCAATAACCAATCCAGCGATGATTGGCCAGACACACAGTGACGCAGTAGCCTGGGAGCTCTGGATTGACTGCTGCACTCAGCGGCAATCTTCCCGACCGTGGGCGGGGAGCATGCGCACTCCCGAGGCCGCGCGGTTCCGAGGGCCAGCCAAGCGCTGTGTGAGGAGGTAAGGCGCAGATTGCTGCGACCCTTCCCTCAGGACTCTGGCTGCCGAGCGGTGCAGGCCCGTGGAGACTCGAGAGACTCAGGCGAGCAGGTTGGAGCGCTGGAAGGGATGACCTGAGGAATGCTGGCAGGTGGGGATGCACCCGACCTGGGACCAGCAGAAGATGTGCCGTGACTCGATGACGCCTCGAAGCTGGTGCTTCAGACTTGAGGCTTTTGGGGAGGAGTCCTGGAACTGCGACCTTTGTGACTGTCAGGGTATTTATTGCTCGGTTTCTTGGGGTGGCAACCTAAATAGATGGAGCATAATATTAATGCCGATATCTGTTTCTTGGATATACTGATATCTTCCCACTTTGTTGCAAGAATTCCTTCCCTGGAGAGAGATTTAAAAAAAAAAAAAATGTCTTCCTACTCCTAAGATCCCAATGATGGGCTGGAGAGATGGCTCAGTGGTTTAGACTATCCTCTGCTTGTCCAGAGGTCCTGCGTTCAATTCCCAGCACCCCCATGGTGGCTCACAATCATCTATACTGGGATCTGGTGCCCTCTTCTGGAGTGCAGGTGTACATGCAGAGAGAGCACTTATAGATGTAAAAATAGATAAATTAAAAAAAAAAGATCCCAATGACAAACCAGTGTACCAAAGTTCATCCTGTGGAACCAGCGGGTTATTAATGGGCTTTTAATCTCCCGTAGCCTCTGTACTCTAGCACCTCCTAAGACCCCATGCAATTAGAGCATACACTTGGCTGTGGGGAGCAGCTGAGGTGAGGGTCCAACGACCTTCCCCTCCGAGTCTGGCCACTTACTGGCATGCAGAGCCGACCTGATAACGATGGCAGAGGCTTTGCTCCGAGGACCTCATCCTACAACCCACTTTGACCTCCCCAATAATCAAAAAACAAAAACAAAACAAAAACAGAGCCGCCGTCCTTGGTGAAAGTGCTCACGTCCTGGTTTATGGTCTGATCAGCGGGTGTTGCCCTGCCACACGCTTCTTCCGTGGTGTGCTTCCTTGCTAGGGACCTACAAGCAACACAGGGAGCTACGGCCTCACAGAATCGTAGGCAAAATAAACGTTTATTTATTTTGGGGACGGAGTTTTGCTGCATAGATCAGGCTGACCTTGAACCCATGGTCCCTGCCTTAGCCTCCTGGGTGCTAGGATTACAGGTGTGCACCGTCACTCAGCAACCTTTCTTCTTTACTAGCATCTCAGCTACTTGCTGCAGTAATGGAAGGCTGACAACACACGCCTTCTTTCTTGGTTCTTTCAGAAGCTTTTATGTGTATGTTTTCTCTGCGTTTGGGTAGGTGTGCCATACGCAGTGCCTGAAGGTCAGAAAAGGACATTGGATCCTCTGGAACTGGAGTCGTGAGCCACCATGTGGGTGCTGGGAACTGAACCTAGGTCCTCTGTAAGAGCAACAAGGGCTCTTCACCACTGAGCCACCTCACCAGACCCCTGTGGGGAGTCATGTTGGCATCCTTTTTTAAAAAATCTCTTATTTACATTTTTTTATATCGCTTTCTCCATATTCCACCCCAATCCCTTCCAACACCCCAACACCAGAGAGGAGAGAGAAAGGGTTAGTGAGAGAGTGAGTACAGATCTCTTAGCTGCTTCCTGCTGGTTAGGGTCGTCAGGTTCCTTGGAGCCAGTCTAATCCTTGTTTCCGTAGATCTCCAACTTGTCTCACTGCATCCACAGCAACAGGAGCTGAAAGGGGAAGCAGCAGCAGCTGCCTTGTTCTTTCTCAGGGCTTCTCCACACTCTCTGGGCCCTGGCATTTATTCTCTTTCCAGAGTCCTCAGATTTAAACTGTCTGCAGCTGTCAAAGAGCTCCTCTCAGGACCCACAAATAGTCTGCTGCTGTGGGCTATCTGAATCAGTCCCATATCCCACACCTGGGATTAAAACAAAACTGTTTATATCCACAACAGATTCAGACCTGGGGCAAGCTGCTGAGGTGCCTATTTAATATACCAAAGTGGACCTGGCCTCCAGGTTCTCCCAGCATCCCTTGGTCCCCTTCCTGAACCTTCCAGCCAGGGACTGGGCTTCCTCCCCACCAGAGGCTCTTCACTGTGTAATCCAGACATTTAGGCTTTCTCTCTCTCTGCATGTGAGCTTTCTCTCTCTGACCTTGCTTTTCTGTCTCCCTCTGCATGGCCCCGTGCCCTGGCCCTGTTCCCTAGGACCCAGTGAACCTACCCGAAAGCCGCCCCCAATAAACCTGCCTTTATACTTTAATTTGGCTTGAGTCGGCTCATTTCCTCAGTGGAGAATATCTGTCAGATCCTATGTTTCTGAGTGTGCAGACACCATGTCTGGGAAGCCCCAGAAAAACAACTCCAGGGGAAGGAACAGCAGAGGCTTCTCATGAAGACTGGGTAGCTTGGTGGCGTCTGCCCTGCACCTGAGGGGTTGGTGGATTCAGCATAGAGGTGTGGGGAGGACCCTTCCAAAGCCTAAGGTGTCAGAGAGGGAAAGGAAGTGGTTAGAATACTGTCTGCCACAGGAGCGTTAGAGTGGGCCTAGGAAGACCTGGCTCCTGTAGTCTGACACCTGGAGATGGGTTTCTTCCCTGACCTCAGTTTGCTTATTAAAGGGCAGTGATGAAGCGACTGCTGTGGGCCCTGGCATGCCTGGGCACTCTGTTTCCTGACCTGGAAGCCCACTCGCCTCCACTCCCCAGCCATTCAGACTTTTAGAGTTTGTTTTCTTTGCTTGCCAGGGGTCTGTTTTCCAGCCTTTATCAGAAAAGAAAATCATCGTTTCTAATTCTGTGCTTTTTTAAAGGTTTATTTATTTATTTTTATGTTCATCGGCGTGAGGGTGCCGGATCCCCTGGAACTGAAGTTACAGACAGTTGTGAGCTGCCATGTGGGTGCTGGGAATTGAACCCAGGTGGTCTGGAAGAGCCACTACTGCTCTTAACAGCTGAGCCATCTCTCCTGCCCCAGTTCTGTCTTTTTAGGTTTAATTTTGTTTTTATGTAAGAATGCATGCAGGTGTGTGTGTTGGGGGGGTGTTACACTTTATACAGCTCACACAGGCCTGAAGAGGGCATTGGGTGTCCTCTGCTGCCAGCCACTGTCCGCTTGCTCTTCTGAGTCAAGGTTCTTACCTGAGCCCAGGACTCACTGTGTCAGTTAGGCTGGAAGCTGGCAAGCCCCAGAGATTCCCCCTGGGGTTGGAGTTGAAAGCATTTGCGGGGCTCCCCGGCCTGTTACGTGAGGGCTGGATCCGCATTGTGGTCCTCATGATTGCAGAGCTAGTGCTCTTAACGTCAGAACCATCTCTCCAGGCCCTAGGTAGTTTTAGGGTCTTTTCCTCCCCTTATAAGCTTTGTTTGTTTTTTGTGTGTATCTGTGTATCGTTGTACACATGCACAGCACAGGTGTGGAGGTCAGAGGACAACTTAGCGGAATTGGTTTTCTCCTTCCGACAGGTAGGTCCTAGGTGGGGTTGGATTCAAGTTGCCAGTGAGTGCCTTTACCCTCTGAGCCATCTTGCTGGCTTGCCTAGTTCTTGTTTTGTTTTGTTTGACACAGCAGCTCACCGAGTGAGCTCAGGTTGCCCTTGAACTTGCAACCTTCCTGCCTCAGCCCCAGGAGTGCTGAGATTACAGGTGTTTTGCTCTGTGTTGGCGTTTTTATTCCATGCGTTATTATTGTGTGAGTGCATGGAGAGGTCAGAGAATGACTGTAGAGCCGGCTGTCCCTCCACCTCTATCTGCATTCCAGGGGTCAAACCCAGCGAGTGTCTGTAGCCAGTCTTCTGTATCTTTTGACCTTCCTTCAAGGTTTGCTGCTTCTCCATTCTAATCTTGGCGCTTCTCTCCCTGGCCAGATGTGCTGTGTTCAAGTTGCAGCTCACGCTGTGAGCTTTTCAGGCTCTGAGTCTCTGTAGCAGCACATGATCACTTGCCTCTTGCGGTTTGTGTGGGGTGAGGGAAGAAGGTTTGTGGCACCAGCTGTTAAGCCTCCTGAGTCCATGCTTTTCTTTTTAATTAATTCATTCATTATCTTGGTTTTTTGAGACAGCCTCCCTGTGTATCCCTGGCTGTCCTGGACTCGCTTTGTAGGCCAGGCCGGCCTCAAACTCACGGTGATCTTCCTGACTCTGCCTCCCTGAGTGCTGGGATCAAAGGCATGCGCCACCACCACCACACCAGGCTAGCGCTTTGATTCCTAAGACAGTAAGGTTTCAAAACCAAGGTGTAATTAGCAGTTTTTGATGCTTTTGTTTTTCTGACAATTCTGGGGGTTCAGTCCACACACATACTAGGCAAGTGTCCTGCCAGTGAGCCAAATCTCTAGGTGTGTCATATTTGCCTAGAGAACCCATCTGGGACAGGGTGTGGGATCTCAATGGTAGGGTACTTGTCTGTCAGGTGTGGGGCCCTCTTTGATCCCTAGTAGTTCACTAGGGGTAGAAAAAAGCAAGATGTGCAAACATCTGTATTTTTTTTTTTTTTTTTTTTTTTTTACTCAAGAAATGTAATTTGTCAAATAAACCAGTTACTGGAACTAAATCTCTTTCGTGGTTTTCTGTAATCATTTTGCATAAGTGTTTGTGTGTATGTGGTGTGTGTATGTATGTATGTATACATGTATACATGCCCATGTGTGAGGGAGGACCGTTTGTTGACATCAGCTGTCTTCCTCTATTGTGCACTAATTTAAAAAATTTATTTTACTATTTTTCAGTTATTTTTATATTTTGAGCGTGTGTGTTTTGCCTGCGTGTATGTATGTGCTCCTGTGTGTACTGTACCTGGTGCCTGTGAAGGTCAGAAAGGGGTATTAGAGATCCCAGCCCTGAGAAAAGGAAGTGATTATAAAATCCCACTCCTAACCAAGAAGCTATTTGCAATCGTACCTGCTAGGGAGGGAAAATGAGTTTTCTCCAATCGAGTTTCATTGGGTATATCGGCCACACTCCACTCCAGGCGTAGGACTGGTTGGCCAACACAAAATGGACTCTGTGTCTTTTTTGTGGGCGTTTGTTTCATTTTGTCTTGTTTTATGTCTGCTTTGCTTTTTGCTTTTTTTGTTTTGAGAGAGAACATGAAGTTTGGTATGACTAGGGAGGAGTTGGGGGGGGAGAAAATATGACCAAAATGTATGAAAAAAAAATGATAAGTATTTATTTTTGTTTTTTTAAGACAGGGTTTCTCTGTGTAGCCCTGGCTGTCCTAGAACTTGCCCTGTAGACCACGCTGGCCTCAAACTCAAGAGATCCACCTGCCCCTGCCTCCCAGTGCTGGGACTAAAGGTGTGTGCCACCACTGCCTCGATTAATAAAATTTTCAAAACAGAACTTAGAAATAGAAAAGGAAAAGGTTAGATCCCTATTGGAATGTATTTTTTATCTATTTTATGTGGGGAGCCATGACTCAGTGGCCTGCTTTGATATTTTAATCTCGGCAGAGAGATGGCTTTTTGGAGGCCTGTACTAATGGCAGAGGAGACCTTGCAAGTCCATCTCCTTTTGTTTGTGACAACAGGTGGGATAATCGCTTGTGAGGGTTACATCTCTTCCTCAGGCTCCTTGTGCAAATTAACCATTGTTCTGAGATGTTTCTACTCTGGCTTAGAAACTCTACAATAAAAAGACAGGCTGACAGTTACTGCAAAAGAAGGCTGAAGATGATGCTCCAAGCATCCTGTCTCAACTCTTGTGTAAACAGGACACAAGTAAAGCAACTAGATACAATATTGTGCTATGGGAGGAGCCGAAGGACAGGAAAGAGGGGAGGAGCTAGGTCAGAAGGCTGGAGGCAGAGGAGGAGGCAGAGAAGGGAGATTTGCTGCTGGCACTGCTTGCTGCAAGCAGCCTGCCTTTTGCTGTGCCTTTTGCTGTGGCTGTCGAGTCTGGACCTTTAAAAAGTTTCCTGTGTGCTGTGTGTTTATTTTATTAATTTTAATCCTCACTCCCAACTCAAGAACCGTTCGACTCTGCCCGGCTGGCTCTGGCAATTTTATTGGGTTATTATGCCTCTACCTCTCTTGCAACCCTTATCCACTCTAATCCCTTCCAAACCCCCAACACTAAGTAGGAAAGAAAGAAGGTCTGCTGTTTAGGGACATAGTTCCTTGGGGAAAATCCAATCATAGTCAGGATATACAGCAAACACAACAGCAAATGCAGCAGCAGGGCGAGCCAGTGGTGGTGGGCAGCAGCAGGGAGAGCCATGACCATCCCAGGAGCATTCCCATTTCTACCCTCCCCAGAGTTCCAAGTGTAAGCTATCTGCAGCTGGCAAAGACCTAGGCCCTCTCAGCGCCTGCACCAGGCAAATAGTCTGCTGCTGTGGACAATCTGAAGCGGTCCCAAATCCCATCCCACACCTGAGATTAAAACTAAAACATGTTTACATCACATCACTAAGTTTTAAAAGACGCCCAAACTCCCAGTGCGGATACCCTGGATCTGAAATTAGAGATGGTTGTGAGCCTCGGGGGTGGCTTGGGTGTGAACGGCCCCGTGTGTACAGACGTTTAATGCCTGGTCCCGGCTGGTGGAACTGTTTGGGGAGGATTGGAAGGTGTGGCCTTGTTGGAGGAGGTGTTTCGCTCGGGGTGGGCTTTAAGGTTTCACGAGCTCACGCCATTGCAGTCAGCGCTATCTCTCTCTTTGGGTTGGGTGTCTCTCAGTTCAGCTTCGGTGCCATGCCTTCCTGCCTGCCTTCGCCCAAGCTTTCCACCGTGAAGGGCCTGGACTCACCTTCTGAAACTGTAAGCAAGGCCCAAATTAAACTTAAATGTTTTGTGAGCTGCCTTGTTCATGGTGTCTCTTCACAGCAATAGTAATGTAGCTGAGGAAGCCATCATGTGGGTGCTGCGTACTAAACCTGGGCCTTCTGTGAGAGCAACGGATGTTCTTAATTGCTGAGCCAACCCTTCAGCAACTTATCTTTATTTTCTTTTCGAGGCCGGGTATCACTAACTATGCTTGCTGGCCTGGAACTTGCTCTGTAGACCAGACTAGCCATTGAACGTGGCTGGCCTTCGGAAGGGTGGAGGATCGTGATGAAACGCTGAGGAAACTCACCTGCGGGCTGGGTGACACAGATCCTCAGCGTCCCGCCTGCCTGGAATTACAGTATGAGGCTCAGCAGGGCATAGATATCTGCCTCTGTCTCCTAAGTGCTTGACCGTGTGGTGTCCCTCCATGCCTGGCCCGCGGCCTCTTTTAAGTCTTTGTGTGTATCGTGGGAATGCAGGGCATGCGATAGCACACAAGTGGAGGTCAGAGAACGTTCTTAGATGTTCGTCCTCACCTTCCACTTTGAGACAGAGTTTTGTGTCCTGTATTTGGGACGCCAGGCTAGCTGGCTTTGAGGATTCTACTCTGTCTACCTCCCCACTCTGTTGGGAGATCTGAGATGGCCAGATGGTAGTGGCGCACGCCTGTAATCCCAGCACTCAGGAGGCAGAGGCAGGCAGATCTGTGTGAGCTCAAGGCCAGCCTGGTCTACAGAGTAAGTTCCAGGACAGCCAGGGCTACACAGAGAAACCCTGTCTCAAAAGACAAAACAAAGCAAAAAGAGCGTTGAGGTTACAGGCACAGGCTACCATACCTGGGCTTTTGTTTTGTTTTAATGTTGCTTCTGGAGCTCCAAAGTCAGGTCCTCACGATTAGGTGGCAAATGCTTTATCCACCGAGCCATCTCCCCGACCCTCCAATTTAGAGCAAGGGTCTCTCACGGAACCTGGAACTCACCAACCCAGCTAGCCTGGCTGGCTGCCTGGCAAGGCTCTAGAAGTCCTCCTGTCTCTGCCCTCATCCCCCTTATACTAGGATTATAGGTCTGTGACAACACACCTGAGTTTTCAAATGGATGCTGGGGATCCTAACTCCGGTCCTCATGCTTCCTGAACAAGTTTTACTTAGTCTCATTGACCTAAATGGTGATTTTTTTTTTTTCATCCCAAACTCCAGCACAGAAATGGAGTTCCCTTGACTGCTGGCTACAGGCAGGATGTACCCTCTGAGGAGACCTCTGAGGAACTTTGTATCTGCCCTGCTGAGCCTCATACAGCAATCACAGACAGGCAGGACACTGAGGATCTGTGTCACCCAGCCCGCAGGTAAGTTTCCTCAGTGTTTATCATGATCCTCCACACTTCCCGAGGCCAGCCATGTACAATGGCTAGACTTGAGATCAGGAAAGAAGCAGCAGTTTTGGTGAACGAGAAGAGAAGCTTAAAGAGATTTTACAGATACACCGGAGACAGAGGAATGCTGGATGAGATGTCAGAAAGACACACAAGTCTAAGCATGGCTGCTGTGGTGGTTTGAAAGAAAATGGCCCCCGAAGACTCCCAAGGACTGGCACTATTAGGAGGTGTGGCCTTGCTGGAGAAACTGTGTCACTCGGGGCAGGCTTTGAGGTCTCAGGTGCTCAAGCCAGGCCCAGTGTGGCAGTCTCTGCTGCCTGTGGATCCAGAGGTAGAACTCTCTCAGCTACCTCTCCAGCACCACAGCTGCCTGCAGGCTGCCATGCCCATAATGGACCAAACCTCTGTACTTTAAGTCAACCCCAAGGAAATGTTTTTATTTTTTTAAAACCTTTAAAAATTTTTCATTTACCTTTATTTTATGTGCATTGGTGTTTTGCCTGCATGTACATCTGTGTGAGAGTGTCAGATCTTGGGAGTTACAAACAGTTGTGAGCTGCCATATGGGTGCTGGAATTTGAACCTTGGTCCTCTGGAAGAGCTGCCAGTGCCCTTAACCACTGAGCCATCTCTCTAGCCCCAAAGTTGTCCCTTATAAGTATCGCCATGGTCATGGTGAGAGACACCCTGACTGTGACCGGCCCTCACGTGCTCATGTACTTGGCCCCTGCTGCTGCCACAGGTACACTGAGTCTCCTGGTCACACACTGGAGATCTGATGTCGAAGGCTTGCTTGTCTGAGTGGCCTGTATCCAGACCTTTGTCCTTAACCTAGGGACTGGGCAGTTGAGAGAGCTTTTACTAACCCCTACCCAGGGGAAATAACTTTCTCCACAGTTCCTAAGAGCACTCTGAAAAAAAATGTTGTGTGTGTGTGTGCATATATGTGTGTGGCATGTGCATACATGGCAGTTGTGTGTGTGTGAATGTTTTTTCCTCAGAAGAGAGGATGAGATGAGAGCCAGACCCATGCTTTACAAATACATGCCTTGGGCAGAGCCCAAGTTTCTATCTAGCCATCCCTAGGCCTAGACCTAGAAGCTTCTAGCTTTCCTAAAAAGTAATCTTCTGCAAGCCTTGACCTTGAAGCCTCTGTCTGCTAACCTAGGCCTCGAATGTTTTCAGCCTCTGAGACTTATGCTGAATAAGCTCACCCTTTCTAATTCTTTACGAACTCTGGCTGGCTGGTTCAACTCGGCTGTTCTGGCTCAAAACTTCTCTCCAAGCTGACTGATTCAAATTGCCTTCTTTCTGCTTCTCATTGAATTGCTCTCCTTCAAAAAAATGCCTCTCATCTTCATGAACTAGACTTCATGGAACTGTACTCTACTCCTGAACTCTAGTGTGCTCTCCACGAACTCTCTTGCTCTCTTTGTGCTGCTCTTACGTAGCTTTTCTTTCCCGTCTGTTATCTTGGGAGTTGGGTGTATCCTATCTCTGACTTATTCTGTCAAATCTTTTCTCATTTTTTCCACTCCTCAATTAGCCATCATTGTTAAAGATGTGTGTTGAATTCCAGCCAGAGGAATTAAAGGTGTGTGTTAAGGGTGTGTCTGTATTCCAGCACAGACCTAGGTTTTTGGCTGTGATCCTTTTCCAGAGAAGCCGTGTTGCAGGATTAAAATTCTTCTACATATGTGTACATGTGTGTATTTATGTGTGTGGAGGTCAGAGCCCAATGTCTGGTGGCTTCTTTGATAACCCTCCCCTGTAGTTTTTGAGACAGGGTGTCACTAAACCTGGAGCTCATTCGGTGGCTTCGATAGCTGGAGTGAATGTCAAGGACCCTCCTCACCTCACCTCAGTCACACTGGGGTTACAGGCATGTGGCATAGCACCGTGCTTTTTCCCCTGGGTGCTGGCCAGCCAAACCCTGATCTTTGTATGTGCGCTGCAAACACCTAACTGAGCCGTCTTCCTAAACCTCGCTTGCAGTCTTAACGGAGATAGCCCCTGACTTTGCACATTCCAGACAGCTTGTTCTGCAGCTGAGCTACATCCCGGGCCCGTGCATTTGTCTACTTAGTTAGCTTGTTTGTTTTGTTTGTCTTAAGACAAAATCTCAGCCTGACAGAGGCTGGGGTTAAGCAATCTTCCTACCTTGGCTTCCTGGTGATACAGGCAGGAGCCGACATGCCCAGCCCATGTTGATTCTGTTTTTAGGTTCCTTGGTTTATAGAGCTAGAAAGGGTCATGTCCAGGAAGTTTTTCTAAAGAGGAAGGGAGTAACTAAATGTAGAGCTGAAGTCCAGAAGGAGTCATTTGGGCATGAAGTTCCCAGAAAAAGACACTTTTTAAACGAATATTCCCCAGCAGGTGGCGCTATTGCGAGATGGGTTCATGAGGCACCAACTTCACAAACAGGCTTATAGGAAGCAAAGCTCCTAAACTATGCTCGCTGGGCTGCAGTGCCTCAAGAAGCAAAAGCTGCTTAGTAGGCAGTGAGACCTGTCTGGAGGATTAGGTTGCTGGCGATGTAATTTTGATGGGGGTATCCTGCCCTGGACCCTGCCTGTGTGTCTGTTTTCTGACCACCATGACGTGAAAGCAACTTGCTCCTTCGCACCTTGCTCCAGGCCCAAAGTGGTGCTGCCGAAAACCCTGGACCAAAGCCACCAAACCTGCGAGCCAGAGTAAAATTTTCCTCTTTTTAAGTTAATTTCCCGCATTTGTCATAAACACATGAAGTCCAAAAATACATAATGAGCAACAAGGGGTCAGGGCAGCCAGGGGTCAGGTCTTAACGTCCACCACAGGCTGTCCAACAAGCGTGACTGGGGACTGTCACCACTTAGCTGTTATTTTGGCAAGAGAAGTGGTTACACAATGTATAGGATCTTACAAAAAGTACAACAGAATACAAGAGTGGGGGTTATGGGCATATGATAATACAGAGGTGATTCAGAGGCAAAGGAGGATTATTTGTCCGGTTTTGAGAGAGCTGCCTCTCTCCATTGCCTTAGTTTTTCACGGCTGGTCACTTATTACCTGAGTGTACAGTGGCTCTAACCTGAAGTCTCCAGGGGCTTCAGTAAGCCACTTACACTGAGACAGTCTTTATTATTTTGTGTGTGTGTGTGTGTGTGTGTCTGTGTTGTATACTTATGTCTGTGTAGGGGGTGTTGTGCTAAGGAGGTCAGAGGTGGATTTTGGATAGCTTCCTCAGTTGCTCTCCACCTTAGTTTTTGAGGCGCTGAACCTGGAGCTTGCCATTCTGCTGGACTGGTTGGCCAACAGGCCCCTGGAATCCTCTTGTTTCTGCCTCCCCAGAGCTGGGGTTACAGGCACACGCTGCCACATTCAGATTTTACGTGGCTGTTGGGGATCCGAATTCAGGTCCTCCCGCTTGTGTAGGTGTGTCCGTAGTTTAGGAGCACGGGGATAGTTAAGAATTCCTAATGTCAACGAAGATGAAAGGGCTTTTAAGAAGACGTTTCCTACTGGGTGCGGTGGTGCACATCTGTAAACCCAGCACTGGGGAGGCAGAGGCAGGTGGATCTCTGTGAGTTCGAGACCAGCCTGGTCTACAAAGTGAGTCCAGGACAGCCAAGGCTACACAGAGAAACCCCATCTTCAGAAACAACAAAACAAAACAAAAGCCAAGCAAACAAAAAGTAAAAAGCAAAAAAAGAAGACAGCTGTAGGGGTAGAAGAGCATGTGATAGTATTTTTCATCTTCCAGCGGTGTGTTATAAAAACATGTTAAGGAGGAGCGAGCTCAGGGGCTCATATAGATGGGCAGCTAGCATTAACTGTCAGTTTGATGCATACAGAGTCCCTCGGGAGAAAGGCCTCTGGGCATGCGTGCAGGGGATTGTCGTCTTGATGGGGTTGAGGTGGGAGACCGCCGATCGTGAGTGGTGCCGTTCCCTGGCTGGGATCCTGGACTGTATGGGTGGAGGAGGGGAGCTGAGCAGACGCATCCTTTCACCTCTCTGCTTCCTGATTGTGGATGGGATGTGGCGCTGCTTCAGGCTCCTACCTCCTTTGCCTTCACGATGGGCTCTGCCTTAAATGGTGAGCCAGAATAAGCCATTTCTCCCTGAAGTTGCTTTGGTCAGGTTCTTAAAATCGCAGCAACAAGAAAGAAACTAAGAGAGTAGTCCTTTACGTAGTCCCAGAAGTAGCCAGTGGTGGTCTAAACAGTGACAGATTTGAGCTGGAGGACTGCATCTGTGATTGTGCAGCAGGGTGGCAGAAATCCCAGGGAGTGAAAGGTTTTCATTAGTTCAGTCACTGGAATCAGCACATCCCATCGAGAACACCCGGACCAAGGTACAAAATGGACGTGTTGGGATGTAGGCCAGATTTTGCAAACAGACTGAGCCAGACTCCTATCACCAGGCGGCCAGTCATTCTCAGTCACTGTTCTATTGCTGTGAAGAGACACCATGACGAAGGCAACTATTATAAGAGTAAACATTTAACTGGGGGGGCTGGCTTACAGTTTTAATTCCTGGTGGCATGCAGGCAGGCACTGGAGTTGTAGCTAAGACCTACAGCCTGATTAGTAGGCAGAGAGAGAGGAAGACTGGCTTGCCATGCGCTTTTGAAACCTCAAAGCCCATCCCTGGTGACATACTTCCTCCAACAAGGCCATACACTCCTCCTGATCCTAAACCTTTGAAACACTGCCACTCCTTGGAAACTAGGCATCTAAATATATTAGCCTGTGGGAGCCGTTCTTATTCAAATCACCTCACTCCCTAAGAGAGGGTAATCTTTGTGGGTTGTAAAATAATATATGTAATATATTAAATATGGATAAAGATTATATATATTCTACACATGTTCTAGCTCCCAAATAATGACATGGAGATCTATTACATTTATTAATAAGCTTTAAAGCCTGAAGCTGGGCAGATACTCATCTATTCTATCACATCTACGCTGCTCTGGCCTACCTCCCAGCCATGTGCCCCATCACCTGTCCTCTAGTCTCACCCTGGCTGTTCCTGCTCCATCTTTGTCCTCATGGTGACCTCCTCAGGGCCTCCTTCACCTTGACCTTCTTCTCGGTCTGGTCCCTACATGAGACCCGCCCCCTGACTCTCCTGTCCAGCTATTAGCTGATCAGCTTCTTTATTAACCAATTAGAGATGACAGAGAACAATTTTTACACAGCAGTTGAGACAGGAGAGTCCTCATGAAAATGACAGTGTCCGCTTCCGAACTGCCACCATATCTTGGGGCAAGGAAGTCAACATCTGAATACACAGTGCACAAGACCATCCCCCAGCAGTGGGTAGTATTTTACTGATTACCGCTGCTGTAACCATGTGACATAGGGGGACTTTCACCCCTGGAGAAGCTGTACACACTAACGCTGATGAATATAACAGATTTGCACGTGTAGAGCTCAAGGATAAAAGCTAAATTCACTATGTAGTCAAGGATGACCTCTGATGCCTCTGTCTCTACCTCCCAAGTGTGTGACTCTAGGTATGTAATCCTGGGGCTTCGTGCATACTAGACAAGCCTTCTAAAGCCGAGACACAGCTCCAGCCCCTTTCCGCTCTATTCTTTTGAGAAGATCTCACCCTGTAGCCCAGGCCTTTGTGAAATTCACTACGTACCTTAGGCTGGCCTCAAGCTAGGAGCGTTCTTTCTTTCTGAGCCTCCTAAGTGCTGAGGTTACACATGTGTACTGTCCCATATGGCCAAGAATCATTTCCACGTGTGTTTATATGTGTGTGTGTGGGTGTGTTCACCTGTGGTTGTGTAGGTCAGAGATCAATAGCAAATGTTTCAGTCAGTCACTCTTCATTTTATGAGGTTTTGTTTTTGGTTTGGGTTGGGTTGGTTTTTGGAAACAGGGTTTCTCTGTGTAGCCTTGGCTGTCCTGGATGTACTTTATAGACCAGGGTGACCTTGAACTCACAGAGATCTGCCAGCCTCTGCCTCCCCGAGTGCTGGGATTAGAGGGGTGCGCCACCACACCGGGCTTCACTTTATGTTTTAAGACAGTGTCTGTCAAGCACTGCTGGAGCACCAAGCAAGGATTCCTGTCTCTGCCTCACCAGCAGGAGGGTAACAGCCATGCACCTTCATGCTTCCCCCCTCCTGTGGCATCAAGTCCTCATGCTGCCAAGGCGAGAGCATGACTGACTGAGCCATGTCTCCAGCCTGTCTTTTTCTTTGTTGGCAATGTGAGGGATCAGGCCCAAAGCCTAACACATCCTGGGCAGGCGTGACTCAGAGAGCTACCCCCAGGCTGCCCTCGCAGGGCCAGTAGCTCTGAATCAGTGCTCCGAGGGAGCTCATGTTCTGAGAGGGTAGCGATGAAGACAGTGTAGGCGGACGGGAGCCTTGGTGTGCATCCAACGGGCCCGGGGTCATTGACTGGCTCTCCTCGTTTGCGTCTCTGTTACTGTGATAAACAGTACATTGGCTAATGCAGCCTGAGAGAGGAAACAGCTTGCTTGACTTCCCGGTTACGGTCCATCATTGAAGGAGGCCGAGACAGGAGCTCAAGGCAAGAGCTAGAAGCAGAACCACAGAGGAGCACTGCATACCGTCTCACTCCTCTTGGCTTGCTTGGCTACAGCCCAGGCCCCACAGCCTAGGGAACACCCACGGTGGGCTGGGCCCTCCTGCCTCAATTAGCAGTTAAGAAAATACCTCACAGACAAGGTCACAAGCCAGTCTGATGGAGGCAATTCTCCAGCTGAAGTTCCCTCCTCCAGTTTGCTCTAGGTTTGTGTCAAGTGGACAGGGGAAGCTAGCTAGCTGTGACATTAGCTGTTCTCTGTTCCAGCTGCCTGGTATCAAAGGATGAAGGCCACGTCCAAAGCACTCGCTCCTAGGAGCCGATGAGCTGTGCGGAAATCCCGGATGTATCAATTCGTCCTAGAAATACTCTCTAGAAGTTGCTTTTGTCATTGTTTTTCTTTTTGAGAAACAACCAGCTAAAAGATGCACAGAGCAGGATGTGGTGAGGGTATGGCATTGGGCTTCCCTACCCTGCCCGAGAACAAATATCCATGCATTTATTCACTCTGACAGCTGATCAGATGTCACTGGAAGCTCCTCCCTTCCCCTCGTGTGTATGTACATCAGGTATGTTCGGTACCCACGGAAGCCAGAAGAGGGCATTGGATCCCCTGGAACTGGTTGTGAGCTGCCAAATGTGTACTGGGGACTGAACTTGCCAATGCTCTGAACCACTGGGCCATCTCTCCAGCCCCAAGACTATATCTTTAAGAAAAGATTTATTGTACGTGTAGTTTGGTGAATTTATATGCACCGTGCATGTGCAAGTCCCTGGGGAGGCCAGAAGAGGGAGTTAGAGGTGGCTGTGAGCCACCTGATAATGGTGCTGAGGAACTGAACCCTCCCTCACAGCAACAAACACTCCTCCGCCATCCCTTCAGCCCTGAAGACTGTGTCCTGTCTCTGGCCTCTCCCTTGCCTGATCTCTCTGTGTCCTGGCTTTCATGCGGTGAGCGACTTTGCTTTGCCACCGCTTCACCACAGGCCTGGAGCACTGAAGCAGCCCAGAACAGGCTGAACCCTTCGGTCAGCCATTTTGTCATAAAAACAAAAGAAGACTAATGAGTCCTCCATTGTCATCAAGTGCATGGCGTGTGTGTGCGTGTGTGTGTGTGTGTGTGTGTGTGTGTGTTTGTGTATGTGTGTATGTATGTACAGGTGCATGTATGTACCTGTCCATCTGGAAGCCTCAGGAATGCTGTCTTCTGTTTTGAAGGGTCTCTCACTGTCCTGGAACTAGCTGGATAGGCTAAACTAGATGGCAGTAAACCCTAGGGGTCTACCTGTCTGTGTCTGCCCTTTAAGTGTTGGGATTACAACATGGTGGGTTCAGGGGCTCAAACTCAGACCCTCATGTCCACATAGCAGACACTTCTGACCAAGCATCTACCTAACCCTCAAGTCTATGTTTTAAGAGAGATAATTTTTTTTAAGATTTATTTATTTATTATGTATACAGCATTCTGCCTGCATGTCCACCTGCACACCAGAAGAGGGCACCAGATCTCATTATAGATGGTTGTGAGCCACCATGTGGTTGCTGGGATTTGAACTCAGGACCTCTGGAAGAGCAGCCAGTGCTCTTAACCTCTGAGCCACCTCTCCAGCCCCCAAGAGAGATAATTTCTATTAATTTCCTTTTCTCTTTCCTTCTTCCCTCTCTCCTTCCTACCCTCCCTCCCTTCCTTTCCCCTCCTTCCTCTCTCTCTCCCTCCCTCCATCCATTTCTTTCTTTTTTTTTTCTGAGACATAGTCCCACTGTGTAGTCCTAGCTGCTGGAACTTGCTATGTAAATCATAGCAAGTATCCTGGGACTCACACGAGAACTGCCTGCCTCTGCTTCCCAAATGCTGGAATTAAAGGCATGAACCACCATGCCTGACGTGTCCCCTAATTTCTTTCTTTCTTTTTTTTTACTTCCTGTCACTTCCCATTCTCCCAGCTAGTAAAAAGCATCTGTTAGAGACACTGTAGGGTGTTCATTTCAGGACAGCTTGGCGAGGTTTTTCAGTTTCACTCCGTGGGAGGCAAGAGTCTTGCACTGTAACCTAAGTTGCTCTCAAACCTGATCTCCCCCTGCCTCAGTCTCTGAAGTGCTGGCAGGGTCACAGGTGAGTATCACCATGCTTATCCTTGGCACGGTCCTTTAGGGGTCATTGGTGCTCAGTAAGTGCTGGTGTTGGGGTCTCAGAAGGTACTATCCCAAAGCGTGTGTGGCTGGGGAAATGGTCTTAGAATTCACGACACGCTAACCTCCCACTTCTGCGTATGTGCATGTGGAGGCCAGAGAAGGGTGTCGGGGTCCTGCTCTCTCATCTGTGCCCTGTTCCCTTTAGCGGGGATCTCCTGCTGGACCTGAAGTGAGGCTGACTGCCAGCAAGTGCCAGTGATCTCATCTCTGCCCCATGCAATTGGGGTTACAGGCTTCTGCACCCAAACCTAATTTATTTATTTTTTTCCTGGTCATGTGGATGCTCGGGATTTGGTTCAAGGGTGCTCACCCACTCCATGACCTTTGACCCATTGTCTCCTACCAGGCAGGTGAGGGAAGGTCTCTGCTAGTTTCTTCTCTGCCTTGAGCTTAAACTTGTCAAAGCAAACGCGGCCCCCCATCTCTGAGGTCTCATGCTCTGCAGCTGGGCCCAGGTGGGTTGGTTACAAGATAATGCCTGTCACAGGCTCATTCAAAGAGGACCACTCACAGGGGCTGGGGGAGGACTCAGTTGATAAAGTGCACACAAAAACGAAGGCCCAAGTGTGTATCCCCAGTACTGGTGTAAAAGGCTGGGGATGGCTCTACATCCTTATTATTCCAGTGCTGGAAAGATGAAGACAGATGAAGAAAGATGAAGGAGGAACTGTGGGGCTTCCGGGTCAGTGAGAGACCCTGTCTCAAAGGAAACAAACAACTCAAGGCTTTCCTCTGCGCTCCCCCTACCATGTATGCACGTGTACTTCTTAGGTCTAAGAAACCCGGGATACGTGGCTAACTGAGGTACCTGTTAAATGGATCATAGGATCATTCAGCACACATGGCTCCTCCCAGCTCTCCCCGCAGCCCTCAGTACCCAAGACCTGACCATACTCATTTATCATGCACACATGCACACACACACTCAAGAAAACCATTTACAAGTGAATTTTCATCTCCTGGCCCCATTAACTTTTTATTCCTGGCCCATTTACTCACCACTCTTCCCTCTCTCTTCCCCATCCAGGAAGGACATACAAAGCCTGAGCTTCCTTGGGTTTTTGGGCAGTCATATCCCCCTGATTCCACTCAGTGCACACAATACATGTGTGTATCTTTCCCCTTCTTAATCCTTGTAAGCACACTGCCATGAAGTCTGAGGTTAGAGGGAAATTCCCACAGGCTGCTGAGTGGTCGGAGACGGGGGAGGTGGACAGAGGGATTTGGAGCAAAGAGTTTGATTCAGGTGTGAGACTATTCCTGGGTTGTCAGTTTGTTATTGCCTCTGACCAGCTTTCATCTTAGTCAGCATTTCTTTTCCTTCTTTCTCTTTCTTTCAAGATTTATCTGTTATGTATAGTGTTCTGTCTGCATGTGTGCCTGCATGCCAGAAGAGGGCACCAGACCTCATTGTAGATGGCCACCCTGTGCTTGCTGGGAATTGAACTCAGGACCTCTGGAAGAGCAGCCCAGTGCTCTTAACCTCTGAGCCATCTCTCCAGCCCTAGTTAGCATTTCTATTGCTGTGATAAAACACCATGATCAAAAGCAACTTGGGGAAGATCACTCAGACCACAGCCTGCCACTGAAGTCAGGACAGGAACCCAAGGCAAGAACCTGGAGGCAGGAATCGAAGCGAGGCCATGGAGGAACTCTTCTCACTGGCTTGCTCCCATGGCTTACTTTGCCTGCTTTCTTGCACAACCCAGGACTACCTCCAGGGCTGACACTTTTTATTTTTTGGCAAGGTGTTTTAGGTGGAAACGTCACAAAGTCTGGCTGGAAGAAGAGCGTCTGTAGCTCACCTGAGCCCTTCCTTTATTCCTAGTCTCTGCTTTCTGGCTGTCCTGCTGGAGCTGTTCTCCACTGTGCTGTCCTGCCACAATTGTGTGATCGTTAATCTTGCTTGTTGACTTTAAAAATTACGTTAATTTTAGCTGGGGTGGGGTGGGGTGGCGCGGCGCACACCTTTAGTCCCAGCATTCAGGAGGCAGAGGCAGGGGGATCTCTCTGAGTTCGAGGCCAGCCTGGTCTATAGAGCAAGTTCCAGCCAGAACTACACAGAGAAACCCTGTCTCAAAAAATCTAAAATAAATAAATAACATAATATTAATTTTAAAAAATGTTTTTTTTTTTGGGGGGGGATGGTGCCACAGGATAACTCCCGGAGTTGGTTCTCTTTCCACCATATAGGTCCTAGTGATTAAACCCAGGCCACGAGGCTTGACAGCAATTGGTACAGTAAGCTATCTCACTGGTCCCTTGATTCTCAATTAGAGCGGACTAGGACTTCCACAAAAACACTCCTTTGGGTACTAATATGAGAGTATTTCCAGAAAGATTAAGGACGAAAACCAACGCTGGATGTAGGTGGCACTATCCTGTGGTCTCTGATCCTGAAATAAAAAGGAGAAAATGAGTGAGTCCCAGCATTCCCCGCTCTCCTCATGCCCTCCTCCCTCTCCTATCCACCCCTCTGTAGGTGTATTTTTAAAACTACTTTATTGGGTTCTTATACCACCTCTATTCCAACCCCTATTCTACCCTAATCCCTTCCAACCCCCCAACACTAGGTAGGACAAAAAGAAGGTTAGGGAGGAAACGGGTATAGACCTCTGTCGACTATTTCCCTAGAGATGCTGGGTTCCTTGGGGCAGTTCCAATATTTGTCATCAGAATATTCAGCAAATCTGCAATCCAGTAAACCAGCAATCCAGCAACAGCAAACACAGCAGCGGGACAAACCAGCAGCCGCTGCCACAGGTCCTCTGGGGCTCTCCCATTTATACCCTCCCCAGAGCCCCCAGAATTAAACTATCTGTAGCTGGCAAAGATCACGCCCCTCCTAGAGCATGAGACAATCTTAATTAGCTGCTGTGGACAATTTGCAGCAGCCCCATATCCCACACCTGGGATTAAAACAAAAACATTCACATTGGTTTTTAAAGAAACCAAACTTTCATTATACCCCTCCCTTCCCCTCCCCCTCTTCCCTCCCCTCCCTCTCTGTCTCCTGACTTTGGTTGCAATGTGAGCTGATGTCTGCCCCTGCATCAGGCCCTGTCAGCTCAGCACATGTGGCTGAAATAAACTCCCCTTTCTTTAAATTACTTCTTGTGAGGTATTTGGTCACAACAAGGAGAAAGGTGACTAATACAGATTGACACCTCTGACATGATTCTTTCCTTTATGTTCTCAGTTGTTTTTTTGTTTTTTTTAAGATTTTTTATTATTTATACAGCATTCTGCCTGCATGTCTGCCCACACCAGAAGAGGGCACCAGATCTCATTATAGATGGTTGTGAGCCACCATGTGGTTGATGGAATCAAACTCAAGACCTTTGGAAGAGCAGCCAGGGCTCTTAACCTCTGAGCCACCTCTTCAGCTCAGTTCTCAGGTATTTTGTTGACAGCTATACAAAAGTAACTAATGCAGACAGTGACCTCATGGAAGCAAAGTGAAGGCAGGCTCACAGCCTGAGCGCAGCCTGAGCTGCCTAGACAGCAGGTGCACACACCGTAAGAAGGCAGATCTCCACGTCTGTGGAGACGCAGAGATCTCCCGGGGGGCCTGAGAACGCAGCTCGGTGGTAGCGAGCCTGTCTCCCGTGCCCACAGCCCTGGGTTCCATCAGCTGCACCATGGTACAGCCGTGGTGGTGCTCAGGAGGTGGACACAGGAGGATCAGGGTCTGCCTCCAGGGCACTTCCTAAAACCCCCTCAGCCAACAAAGAAACGAAGGTAAAGCTACAGCCAAGGAGGGAGGCCCTAAGAATTCTCCCATCTAGGGCCATTCTCAAGAGATTTGTCCCGGCCATTAGCTATTCTCTGGGCACATTCTCCCCCAATACAAATGATTGCTCCCTCCAGCTACTCTTTCCCCTATGAAAAGCATTTAAGCTTCAAGCTTCTGGCTCCTCCCTTTAAATAAGGCTTCATTTAATCCAGACTGACCTCAAACTACTCTCCCCCACTGAAAGATAAGGTCTCATTTAGTTCAGACTGACCTCAAACTCACTATGCAACCCTGGATGACCTGCACTTCCCCAAAAGCTGGGCTTACAAGCATGCACCCCTATGTCAGGCTCTCGTGGTGCTGGGGATGGAACCCAAGACTTGAAAAATGCTACTAACTGAGACACATTCCCCAGTGCCCATTCCTTCATTTGAATTTTACATTTTGCATGGTTCCCAGGAATGTGGGCATGGTGATAAATTCATCTATCTCCTTCTTCTTCCTCTTTTGGTTTTTCAAGACAGTGTTTTTCTGTAGAGCCTTGGCTGTCCTGGACCCACTTTGGAGACCAGGCTGGTCTCAGACTCAGAGAGATCTACATGCTTCTGCCTCTGTGTGTGCTGGGATTACAGGCGTGTGCCCCGTGCAGCCTTTTATCTTCTTTTGTTTTGTATTTTCTGTCAAAATTTTTGAGACAGGGTTTCTCTGTGTAGCCTTGGCTCTCCTGAACTCACTTTGTAGACCAGGCTGGTCTCACAGCAATCCCCCTGCCTCTGCCTTCCCGAGTGCTGGAATTACAGGAGTGTGCCCCCGCACCTGGCTTTTTCTTTTTTCTTCTTAATCTGCCTTTTCTCACTATGTGAGAAAGGAGGGTGTGTGTGTGTGTGTGAATGTGTGTGTGTGAGTATGGGCAGATGTGTGTATATTTATTTATTCTGAGGCATTCTCTTCATAGAGCCTTAGTCTGGAACTTGAAATCTTTCTCCTTCTGCCTCTTGGGTTAAAGGTGTGTGCCGCCCTGTTCAGCCTCATGATCACGTATCGTTTGATTGTTTCATTAGTTCCCGGAACCTCGGGGCTATTCCTGCCTACTTGTGGCTAAGGCTGCAGTTCTCACTTTGCCCCTGACCTTGCCGGGGCCACAGGCTGACAGCTGACGCTAGCACGTGCAGCCTCCCTTCCCACGCGGCTCTGCGGTCCTCTTCCGAGGATGCTGGGCTGTATCACAAGTCTTGGCAGTAGGATGAGGTATCTGGGCTGGTGTCACCTCCTGCAGACCAGAGCTTTAGGCTCAGAACCTCAGAACCTTGGCACAGAGCAGGATTGTGAGGCCACATTCTGTTCCCGGCCAGGCCCAGCCTGCCCTGTCATTGCCTGGCCTCCCCACATTCTCAGTGGTATGAGTCTTCCTCCTCCTGGCTCAGTCCTTCATGTTGGCCACTGCCTGTCTGCCGCTGCAGTGTGAAGGGGCTTTTCCTGGCCCAACCTCAGGCTCTCCCTGGCCACTCCTGGGTATCTTTCAGGGACTAGCCATGTCCTCCACAGTGCAGGAAGCAGGTAGGAGGCCCTGGGGTGAGGCTCTGGAGGCCTGGCTGGGAGGAAGATGCAGAGACTTGGTGGGAAGGAGAAGGGACGAAAAAAGCAGGGTTTTTGTTTGCTTGTTTTGTTTTTTGGTTTTTGTTTTTTTGGTAGCAGAGCAGCAGGACCCTGGGCAGCTTCTCTGAACCTTTATCATGACACCCTCCTCCTTGTGCGTGTATGTGTGTGTGTGTGTTTTGCATATGTATAGTATATGTACATGTGTCTGTGTCAGCCACAGAGGCTGGAGGACTTTGGGTGACCTGCTCTGTCACTCTCTCAGAGTGAGGCTAGTGGCCAGCGAGCCTCAGCGACTGTATTGGTTACTTTTCTACTGCTGTGATAAGACACCATGCCCAAAGCAGCTCACAGAAGGACGGGTTTGTTGGGGCTACTTGGGGCTATGGTTGCAGAGGGATAAGACTCCATGAGGTCAGGGAATTGTGGCAGCAGGAACAGCTAAGAGCTCACCTCTCAAAGCACGAGAAGGAAGCAGAGAGTGAACTGGGAAACTGAGTCTTTGAAACCTCATAGCCTGCCCCCAAGGATTGATTTCCTTCAGCAAGGCCACTTCCCAAACAGTGGCCACCAGCTGGGGACGAAGTATCCAAATGCTTGAGGGTGTGAGGGATAGCTCACTCAGACCACCACAAGGATCCTCCTGTCTCGGCCCTTCACGGCGCTGTGGTTACCAGCATGTGCAGGAACACGCCTGACATAATGTGGGAATCTGGGGCTTTGAACTCAGAGCCTCGGGCTTGCAGTGATAAGTGCCCTTTCCTGCAGAGCTGTCTTTTCAGCCAGCGGCGTCCTCTCCTGTCAAAGCCCCTCCCCACAAGTCCCGAAGCTCACCTGGTCCACAAAGCCAGACCCTTCCCCACCCCTTTCAGCACCATCTCAAATCCCCCGACCCTGAGGAGGATGAGTTCTGGGTGGCTCTGGCAATACTGAAAAATGGCTAGGAGAAGGACATCAGGACCACTGGTCACCCGACACATGAAGAGTCCTCTAAAAGTAATTTCCAGGTTCCTTATGAACCAAAGTCGTGATTTATTTATCTTAGTTGGGATTGGGCCCTTGTCTGCTTCCCCAAAAAACAAAGAGATTCTGAGTTTGTCACCCAATTCAGTCATCAGTAATTGGTCACAAGTGGGCCTTTAGGCCTTTAGGCCCTGCCACCACTGTAAGCTAAACACAAAGCACTCTTACAGCACTCTGCATCAAACCTAGAACCTATCACATGTTGAGCAAATGGTTCTCCTGTTGGCCACACCCCTAGAATCACCGGGTGGTTCTAGGCAAGCGTTCTACTGCTGATTTTTCCACCCCTATCCTAGGAAAAGACTTCTATAAGTCCAGGAAGGCTGTTATCCTCAGACAGGGTACAAATTGTGGAATTAGACACCATCACCCCCCATGGCACTGTGTAACCACAAAAGATGAGCAGACCCCAGCTACCCTGGCTCCAGGCAGATGTGGGTACACACATGCAATGGGTGCTAGAATCCAAATTCTGTAGCCATGACTGCAGCAAGTGCCCTCAACCTCTGAGCTACCTCTCAAGCTCCAAACCTTGTTTCCTGAGGCAGGCACTCGGGGGCCCAGCCAATGAGCCTGCGATTACAGGTGTGTGCCACCACGCACGGCTCGAACCACGTGTGTTCAAGGCATCAAACTCGGGCATGGCAGGCACTTTACTGATGAACCATCTCCCTGCCCCGAGGAACCTGTCATAATGCTGTCAGGATGTTTGATGTCTCCAGCTTAGGAGGCTCAGTTTCTTGCTCAAGTGACACAGGAAGCCCCTAGCCTGGAGCATTCTTGACAAGAACCCACTGTCCTTCCACCCAGGACCCTCTCCCCTCTCCCTTGCCTGCCTCAGTATCTGAAGTTGGTTGAAAAGTTCTTGGGCTCTCTCTGTCCCCTGATCAAGAAATCTGGGAAAACGTGGGCACAGTTTGGTGGCAGAATGCTTGCCTCGTGTGCCAAGGCCCTGGGTTCAAGTCCCACAGAGAAAGGAGGGGAACCAAGGGCATTGTGTGCATTTGGATATGTACAGATGTGACTTACAGAGATTGTATGTAGGTCTGTGTATGAGTGTTTGTGCGCATCGGCGCAGCTGTTCATGGGGATACAAGCACGTGGCAGACAGATGTGAACCTCTGCATGGGTGTTTTTCTTCTGAGTTGCCATCTTATGTTTTCTGACAAGGTCCTTTACTGGCCTGAGTTCTGCCTCATAAGTTTGGCTGGCTGGAAATGGAGCCCCAGGGATCTGCTTGTCTCCATCTCCCCAGTGCTGGGATTACAAGCCTTGGCCTCCCTGCCTGGCTTTTTTAAATGTGTATTCTGGGGATCAAAAGCAGGCCCTCATGTTTGCTGGGCAAAGCAATTTACCTACCGAGCCATCTCTCCCAGGCCCCATGACTTATGAAAGATTTACCACCCGACTCAGCAAAAGAGATGCTTTTATGTGTTGTGTAGAAACTGATATGCTTAATTTATAAAATACTTAGAAATATTTGCCCAGTAGAATTGTTAGGCTCACAACGGGCTTACCGTAAAACGCCAAAGTGTTTATCTAAGATAAACATTTAGGAGCTATTCAGCAAATATTTGGTCATGTCCTTCCCCAAGCCAGGCACTTGTAATTGGTTCCAGCCCTGGCTTTTGACATTATGCTTGCTTCCTCCTCCTCCTCCTCCTTCTCTTTTTTCTCCTTTGGTCACAATCCCAGCCATGTGAAATACCCAGTTCCTGTATGTGCCAAGAGCCCACGTGATGGGTTATCAGCTCTTCTGAAGAGCATGCAAGAAAAGGGCATGATCATTGTTTCAGCTTCCTCTGGTACATTTGAGGACAGCCCCAGTGACTGTCAAGGTCTGGCGGGGGTGACTGCCAGCCTCCATGCAGGGGCCAGCACGTCCTCTGTCTCACCACATCCCTTCCTGGAGCCCGTCTTAGAAAACATTCATATACTGCAGTCAAAATCAAAGTTGCCTTTACTTGTTTTTAATAGAAATGGCAAAAACTGAAAAGCAGAAGTGTGAGACGGATATGTAAGTGGATAGAGAACAGAATTGTAGTTATCATAAAAATACACATAGGGCTTATTTGTGAATGGCCGGCTCTCGTGTAGACCAGGTCGCCTTCAAACCCACTTTGTAGGGCAGTGTTTCTCAACCTTCCTAATGCTGTGACCTCTTCAATACGGTTCCTCAGGCTGTGGTGACCCCCCCATCCACAAAAATTATCTCACTGCCTCTTTATAGCTGTAATTCTGCTTCTTTATGAATGTGTAAATATGCAGGGTATATAATGTTCGTTCGGCCCTCAAGGGGCTGAGACCCACAGGTTGAGAACTGCCGTGGTAGTGGTTGACCTTGAACTTCTGACCTGTCTTCCTCCGATTCCTTCGTGCTAGGATTACGGGTGCATGTCACCACACCTGCTTTTACAGGCACTGAGGATAGAACTCAGAGCTTCGTGCGGGCTAGGCAAGCACTGTGCCAGCCGACACCTCCAGCTCTTATTTTCACTTCCGGTCTCCTTTTGGTGCTGAGGCCTGTGTGCACTTAGACAACCACCCTGTTCCTACGTGACTTCCCAGCCCGAAGAAGATATGCTCTAAATGACATCTTATTCTGTAGGAGCATATTTCTTTTAGAACCAGTGTCCAGCCAGTACGCTGAAACAGACTTGTAATCTCAGCTCCTCAGAAGGCTGAGGCAGGAGGAGAGCAAGTTTAAGGCCTGTCTGGGCTACAGAGTAAGAGCGAAACCACCCTGGGCAATTTGGTGCGGCTAGGATCCCTTCCTGGACTTTTGGCTAATACCAACTGTGAAGGGGCCTGGCAGAGAAGCCCAGCGGGAGCTGGCTAGGCATATGCACCCTTACGGTGAACAGGGTTTCCATTTTGCACGCTTGTTCAGGGCAGCATGGTGTAGTCTTGGGGCTGCAGGGGGTAGACCTGGTGTGCAAAGGCCAGGAGTCCTGGAGAAAGCAACAGAAGCCACCTGGGCCTCAGGTTCCTTTGCAAACAGCTAGGGGCATTGTTGATGCTTGCTTCCTTGGGATGACTGTAAAGAGGCCAGAAAACATACAGCACAGGACATGCTATGGAGGGCATCCAACACACCCAGATTACTGCTACTGGAGTTTTTACAGTCAGAGAAGCCTGGATGAGCGAGGCTCAGTCACCCAGCCTCCAATACACCGATTAAAGAGACACATGACGAAAAGCAGGCAAGAGATTTATTCAGCATGGCCACCCTGGGAAGAGGAACAAATGAAGAATCCAGTAGACGCTAAGTCCACTTTCAGAGCCTTGACATAAGGTGCACGTATTTTTTTAAAAACGTATATTTTAATTTAAATTTTATGTTCAAATTTTACGTCAATGGGTGTCTTGCCTGCATGCACCTCTGTGTACCACAAGCATGCAGTTCTCCCAGAGGCCAAAAGAGGGCATCAGATTCTTCGGGACTGGAGTTGGAAATGGTTGTGAGCTGCCATGTGGGTGGTGGGAATTGAGCCCAGGTCCTCTCCAAGAGCAGCCAAGGACTCGTAACCACTGAGAGATCTCCAGTTTCTAAGGTTTATGTTTAAATAGGGGTCAAGAGTTCTGCATAGCTAAGCTGTCCTGGTCAAAGTGTGGCCCTATCTGTCACTGACCCATCATTATCTCAGCTTCTAGTCTCTCCTGCAAGGTGAGCTGACAAATAGCCACAGGAGGCCCCCCTCTGGCTGGAACCTGGTGCTCCAGCCTTTCCCTCCTCCGATTTCTCTTGGGTGGGGAGTGCATGGGGATGAGGAGGTGGGGGATTCCAATTCCCTGCGGACCATTGTTTCTATGACCTAATAGTTGGAGGGCAGACACCAGTCTCTCTCTCTTTAGAACAGCTTGCCTCCAGCCATGCCAGTGCCACAGGGCAGCTGGATCCTTCTGCTATATGAGGGTGCGCTGTGGGAGGTGTGGGGCCTGGGCACGTGTGCATGGAAGTGACAATGTCACTCTATACTGAGCTTGAGCCCTAAAGTGACAGATGTCCTTACAAGAGGAGGGACCTAGAGAGGAATGAGAAGAGGGCGAAAGACATTTCGGTTGCTGGGTGCCAAGGAGCCTGGAGTCAAGAAATACTAGAAACGACAGGAAGGGTTGTTTCCAAGAACCTTTGGGGGAAATGAGGCCCTGTCCGCACCTGGATTTTTAACTTCCGGTGTCCAATGAGACAGGATAGAAAGACGGGAGGATTATGGGGACATGTGAATGGAAAAGATGCCTCCATCTGCCCCTGCTTGCAGCCTCTCTCCAGCCAAGAAATAAAGATTCCAGCACATTTAGCCTTCCTCCTTCCCGGCTGTAGCCTGTGATTTTCTAGGAATCTCACCAGAAACTGCACTACAGTAAAAGATAAACCTAAACCTAACCCCCGTGCAACCCGAGCGCTTCCCTGTCTCACCAGATCAGATCCTAACTCCACGCAAGTTAGCCCCACAGCCACCCTGCAGAATCACTTATCAAAAACTAGAGGGAGGGGTGGGGTTGTAGCGCAGCTGGTAGCACATTCAGCTGCCATCGCCACGAATCCCCCAGTCCAGGAGACAGCACCATAAACTGGTGCATAGTCACCCCAGCCCTTGGGAGGCGAAGGCAGGAGGATTAGACGGTCAAAGTCACCTTTGGCTACATAGAGGGCTACAGGAGGCCTTGTCTCTGAGAGAGGGAATGGGGAAGGGAGAAGGAAAGGGTGGAAGAGGGAGGGAAAGAATCTTTAGCGAGTCTTTGAGATATAAGTTGAGAGTAACCAAAATGATAATTACGGCTATCGCTAAGACACTTAATTGAGTCTCTCCCTTAAAAGGTATTAGTTACTTGTTTGCTGCTGTGATAAGCCACCGTGGCCAGTGCCACAGACAGAAGAGTTTCTTTAGGCTCGTGGTTCCAGAGGGATAAGAAGGTTCCACTGTGATAGGGGAGTGTGGCCCCAGGCGGCAAGAAGCTGAGAGTTCCCGTCCTTAATCTGAGAGAGCAAACTGGAAGTAGACAAGGCTTGTTAACCTCAAGGCCCTCCCCCAAATAATGTACTTCCTTTGGGAAGGCTGCACCACCCAAATCTCTACAGGGCTTCAGCCTTCTTCTCCAGTGTCTTAGTTAACTTTCCTATTTCTGTGAAGAGACTTGCACTTTAGAGAAGAGAGTTTTTTGGGAGCTTACAGTTTCAGATATGAGTCTGTGATCACCATGGTGAGGAGCATGTGGGAGGCAGGCAGGCAGGTCTGGTGCTGCAGCAGTGGCCAAGAGCTCACAAGGTCAAGGCTTTGAGAGCCCACTTCCAGCAAGGCCACACCTCCTCCAGCAAGGCCACACCTCCTCCAGCAAGGTCACACCTCCTAAGTCCTTCCCAAAAGGTCCATGGGATCATGTATCCAAACATATACACCTATGGGGAGCATTTTCCCCCAAACCACAATGCCTTGGCATGAGATTTCCTGGGAAATTCTAATTCGTGAAGGGCCAGTGTTTCATCAGCCTTCTGGCTGGAAAGGAGGGCAGCAGTGTCTTCAGAACATGCTCCCTCCTGCCTGCTGGCTGCATTGCTGCCTCACATGCATCACAGTCACGCTGTGATTCTTCCTCTTGCCTGCTTAAACACCCATTCCGGGGGAGTCCCATAACCATCTATTTCTTACATTTCCTCTTCTGGGCTCAGACTCAGCTTCTGGCTTTGCTCCCAATTTCATGAAGAAATTAGCAACAGTCAGGAGAGCTTCCTAGCTGGGGATGCAGATCAGGGGAGAGTACTTACATAGCATGCACAGGCCACTAGTTCAATACCTAGTAGAAGGGAGAGGGAGAAGGAGGAAAGTGAGGGCAGGGGAGGGACGGAGTGACATCTGTCCTAATCCCTCTGTGCTCCTCTTCTATGGGTGACCAGTCTGATCCTGTAGGGAACTGCCCCTGCTGTGTATAAGACTCTGTGCCCTTACCCACCACCCCTCTCACTGCCTTGCTAGAGCCTAACACTTCACAAATAATCTGGTTTACCACCTTAAAGTGCGCAAGCCTAAACTTTTCCATCCCTACCTGGCCAACTGTCTCATTTTCGTACTTTGAGTGTGTATGTGTGTATACAGCGGATGCAGAGGGGCAGAGGATGAAGTCGGGTGTCTTCGTTATTGCGCTCCATCTTATTTTTTAAGATGGAGTCTCTGGTTGAAACTGGGTCTCATTTATTTGGCCAGGCTGACTGGCCAGTGAGCCCCAGGATCTCCCTGTCCCTGCCTCCCCGGCACTGGGATCACAGGTGCACACTGCCTCATTGGGCTTTTGTGTGGGTGTCAGGATGCAAACTCAAACCTTTACTGACTAACCTAGCAGCAATTCCCTCATCCACCCACCCACTGACCCATTATCCATCCATCCACTCACCCCATCCATCATCATCCATCTACTCACCCACCCATTTATCCATCATCCATCCATCCACCCATCTATCCATCCATCCACCTACCCACCATCCATCCATCCATCCATCCACCTACCCACCATCCATCCATCCATCCATCCACCTATCCATCATCCATCCACCCATTCATCCATCCATTTACCCCATCCTTCCATCATCCACCCACCCATCATCCATCCATCCACCCACCCACCCATCCATCCATCCATCCATCTACCCATCCATAATCTATCCACCCACCTATCTTCCATCCACCCACTATCCACCTACCATCCATCCATCCATCCATCCATCCATCATCCATCTATCCATCCATTTATCTCTCAAAGCAAGTGACTACCTCATTTCATCCACGATGCACAGATCAGGTGCTGGCACCTGGGTGGGCACACCATTCACAGATAGTCCCTCCATCTGAGTGGCTTGGACCATGAAATGTCCCAGACCTTGTAGCAAGAGGATAGTGTTAAACCAGGCTTGGTGTTGTGTGCTTGTAACTCAGCTCTGGGGAAGTGGAGATAAGAGGATCGGGAGTTGAAGGTCATCTTTGCTACAGGGTGAGTTCAAACCAGTCTGGGCAACAGAAGACCCTGTCTCCAAACTACTATCCCCAGCACACATGCAAGCATGCACAGACACACATGTGCACATTCATGGATGGAGAGAGATGGCTCTAGCAGTTGAGAACACTTGCTCTCGCAGAGGGTGTGGCTCACAACCATCTATCATTCCAGTTCCAGGGGCTCTAACACTCCTTCGCCCTTTACAGGCACCAGGCACACATGTGGTGCACAAGAACACATACAGGCAAAATACTCATCACATAGACATACACGTCTAGAACAAAACAAAAACAGCAGAAAAAGGAGGACGATGTTCCTAGTTCTTGCTCAGACTCTCCCAGCTTGTATTAGGTGTCAGAATATGGCTCAGCTCAAGCTCACATATGTAGAAAACTGGACCTGCCTGGCCCTTCCTTCCCCCGAGCACAGTTGCTCCTTCATACACAGCCAGGTTCACGCCATCTGCCTACCACCCTCTGAGCCTCAAATGTGTACATCCTGTGAACAGTTTGGTATCTCTCCTCCTAGGAAGTCGCCAAGTCTTTTTGTTTCAGGTAGAGTTTTGCTGGCCTGGAACTCCTGGAAACTCTTGCCTCAGCCTCCTGAATACTGGGATTACAGGTGCAAGCCACCGACGGCGGAAAAGGTCACCAAATCTTAAACAGGTACCATTTTCCTTCCTTCTCAGCTTCTCCCTGACCTTTGTCGCCGCCAATCATTCTCTCATCTATATATTTCCCGGTTTGACTCTGTTTAGCTTCCAAGGTTGGGCTCCTTCAGAAGGCTATGGCTGTAGACACTGGTGGCCATCTTCCAATATGCAAATCCAATGCTCACCCCTGCTTAAACTCATGGAGTCCTGAAGTTAGATCCTTCGGGGTGCTTTCCCCACTCCAGTATCTTAGCCCACTTCCCTTTGTCTCTGGGAGACCCTTTCAGGCCACCCCAAGTGACTTTGTGTCACAGCATGGAACTGCCCACTTGGCATCTCTTGGGCCTGTACCTTGTGCTTCCTAGAAAGCTCTTGCTCCCTGGGAGCATCTTGCTCTGGTCCCTGGGGTCAGCTCTCCAGTGGCTTCCAGGCTATTCCAGGCAGTGATCTTGGGATTCCTGGGACACCCAGGGTCACTGTTACTTGTGTAGCACCTCTGTCCCTTTCTTCACTGCGGTTTTCATTTCACTCTCTGGCTGCGACTCTGACTACTGTTTGGTGTCCCGGGTCAGTCACTTTGTCCCCTCGGGTGTGAATGTGTGATGCTGGCTAGCAGGTGCACTCATGGGCTGTATGAAGGGTTTTGTCAGTGGATGGCAGTCTTCAGGTAGGCCCTGGGAAATGCCAAAACCCTTTCCTCACCCCAGCATTCATGAGATGGAGTCCTTAGGTAGAGGCTCTCCTAGGGAGCCAGAGGTTTTCGGTGGGGTTTGATTGGCGAAAGTGGGCCTGTGAGAAAAGAAGAGTGACCTTAAACTGAAGTCTACAGATGTGTATGGGGTCTAATAGGAAAGGGCTGGGAGGAGCCAAGGTTGCTCTTCAGCTTTCTGCCAGCTGGGGACAATAAGGAGTATCCCAAGATGGCTGGATGGCTCAGTGGGTAGAGGTATTCACTAAGCAAGTCTGATGGCCTGAGTTTGGTCCCCAGAACCCACCTAAAGGTAGAAGGAAAGTTCTGTCTCCACAAGCTTGCCCTCTGAACACCCTGCTCAGACCATGGGGAATGCACTTCCTTCATAAACACATCATTCCCACAACAATAGTGAATGCAGATTTTTTTTATTTTTTTTATTCAGTGAAACAGGCCCACTCTCTGAGTGGTCATGGTGGACCAGCCTGAGATGAAGCCACTCCTTGTGACGATAAGGCTTGGCACTGCATCTGGGTCCCCCTGGAGAGGGCTTTTCACCTTATGCTGCTCAAGCCTTTGGGTTCTATCGCCCCAGGGTCGTCATCCCCGCTTCCCCCAAAGCCCTTAGCCACTCTCCATCGGCCAAGTTCTTCTGTTGTTGTTGTGACAGAGTCTCAGGTGGCTCAGATGGCTTTGCTGATCCTGCTATTTAGCCAGGGATGACCTTGAACTTTTGATCCCCCTGCCTCAGGCTTGAGCCACCATGCCTAGTTAATGCAACACTGGGGATGGGTTCTGGGGCTTCGTGCATGCCAGGTGAGGGTGTACTGAGCTATAAACCCAGCCTCACTGCCTTGCTTTTGAGATGGTCTCAGCTTGTTACCCATGATGGCGCTGAACTCCCAATTCTCCTCCAGAGTGTCACCAGACACAGACACAGACACACACACACCGTTCATTCCTGTTCTGAATGTCGTCTCTAATGTTTATTGGCCAAGTGACACAGGTGGCCTGCCTCTCAGTTCTTCCCCCATGAGACACTGGAGAAATAACCAGTAGCAAAGAGAAAAGGGGGCGGGGTAGGAATGAGCTCGGGGGAACCCAACATGTTATGAAGGGGTGTGAGTTTATTAATTACTCAGGTGTGGGCACTGTGTGCACACAACACTAGGCCCAGGCTAGGCAAGATGTGCTCCCGCCGCCACCCTAGCCCACCCTAGCACGCTCGCGTGCGTGCCTCTGTGTGTGTGTCCTGACTTGGCAGGGGCTCGCCTGGTCCCCCCTCACCCCCGTGGGTATGATCCTGGTGCTGGGTTGGGGGAGGAGGAGAATGCGGGGGCGGGGGCGAGGGGAGAGGACCGGACAAAGTGGTCCACAGTTTGGGAGGCAGAGGGAGAGGACTGAGAGTTCCAGGCCAGCCTGGACTACATAGTATTGAGGTCGAGACCAGCCTGGGCTGCATGAGCCCAAGTCCAAAAGGAAAAAACAAAACAAAACAAACAAACAAAAAAAAAACAAGAAAACAAAAAAGGCGGCGGGGGAGGGGGCGCCGAGATGGCCCACCGGGCGAAGGCGCCTGCCGCCGACCCTGACTCAGCTATCCCAGGACCCATATGAACCCACTCTCGAAAGTTATTCCCTGACCTCCTAATGCGTGCCCACTCATAGGAACACCCCTCCCAAATAAACGTAACACACATTAACAAAACAAAACCAAAAATTAAGGAAGGTCAGGATTCTGTTGGGTGTCCGGCCGCGGCGGCAGGGTGTCAGAACTCGGGAAGCCCGGGATCCTCGGGAGGGCGGGACTGAACGAGGCCAACGCCTCCGCCAGCCGAGGCCTCTTTAAGACGGCCTCCCCAGGTCCCGCCCCCAGCCCCGCCCCGCCCCGCCCACGTGACCCCGGTCTTGTGACCGGCAGGAGGGCGGGGAACCCTTGGCGCGCCCGCCCCGCCCGGCGCGCGCCTCACTGGGCCGAGCTGCCCGGGACACCGCCGTCGCCGCTACCGCCGCCATCCCCGCCGGGCCGAAGGAAGCGAGCCGGGCCGGAGCTGGCGGGCGCGCGGCCCCGGGGGCCGCCATGGACCACAAGCCCCTGTTGCAGGAGCGCCCGCCCGCCTACAACCTGGAGGCCGGCCAGGGCGACTACGCGTGCGGCCCGCACGGCTACGGGGCCATCCCCACCGCGCCCCCGCCGCCGCCCTACCCCTACCTCGTCACAGGTGGGCCCGCGGCTCGGCGGGGTCCCCGGGCGGCCTCCCGGCCGAGCGCCGCGCCCTCCCGGCCCGGGCCTGCCAGGGCTGCCCCTGCTGCCCGGAGCGCCCTGCCCGGCCAGGCCCTGCCCCGGTGGCCGTGAACTTTGTGTCCGAGGGTGTGCACTTGGCTTCTCGAGCCCACCCGTTGACGCGCTCAGCCCCGTTGGAGGCGGGGAGGACGGGGGCTTAGGGGAGGGAGGAGGAGGAGGAGGGCCGAGTCGCCCGGTGCTGATCTGCGCTCCGCTCCCACAGGGATCCCCACCAGCCACCCCCGGGTCTATAACATCCACAGTCGAGGGGTCACCCGGTATCCTGCCAACTCCATCGTCGTGGTCGGAGGCTGCCCCGTCTGCAGGTAAGGCTGCAGCCTGGGGGTGGCGGAGAACGCACGTGCCGGGGTCTTGCAAAAGGCCAGCGGGGGCTGGGCTGGGGTGGGGTCACAGCCTGGCCCGCGTCCTAGAGGGAGTCCCGCCCGGGGACTGCTGTGGGAGAAGGTGGGGTCACTCACCCCGGCTCTGAATTGACTTCATGCGGCAGAAGGATGGGTTCCCTTTTCTGTGAGGAGTTGAGTGCATTTGGGAGGCATGCACCCCGAGTGCGTGGGACGCTGGAATGTTAACAATGGAGCCTGATGGTCTTTCCCCCTAGGTTCTGAGTTCCGCAGCGAATCAGGGTTCATTTTGTTTTTTCCCCCTTCCATTTCCGAAAGTGTAGTGTTACAGTTGAATCTTACTAAGGAGGAATGGGGACTTGAGTCAGCTGGCCAGTATGCCTAAGGACTCGGGAGATTCAAGTGTCCAGGAGAGCAAAAAAAGGCAGTGAGGGTGCAGACTGCAGACCAGGGCTTACCAACTCCTGGCCACTAGCTGGCCCAGGAGGAAACCCCGTGCTTCTTTGTTCCGTGCTGGAGTTGTTTTTTTTTTTTTTTTTTCTTCTTTCTTTTCAATATCCTCAAACTGGAGCTGACAGAAACTTTGAGAGGACTTTATGTGAGGCCAGAGAAGCAGCCAGGCTCTTTTAGGCAGGCTTTGAGGATTCAGATTCCAAGTCAGACTTGGCTAGTCACGCTGATAAGCCAGGTGGGGACTCGTGCAGGGCAAGGTTTCAGTCTTTTGTCTGGGAGGAGGAAGTTCGCAGTCTCCGAGATGGAATTAAGAATCCCTTGTTTGGACTTAGACTTCATTTTAAAGGTTTGTTTCAGAGGTGCAGAGTGGAGCCATAGGGAAGTTAATGATTTTAGAAACTTGAGAGTGCCTGCAGAGGAGGTGACCGGGGGTGGTGGAAGGCACTGGACCTTCGGAGCTGATCCTGTGTGGTGAAGGAGGCCGAGGGCTGGTTAGAGTCCTCATTCAGGGACCCAAGTACAAAGTCAAGGTGGGGTGTCTGTCTGGCACTGTTGGGTCATTGCCTGGCTGACTTTTGGAGCTGGTGGAGGGGAGAGGGGCAGGGGTAGGAATAGGCTGCTCCCTCTGACTGCAGGTGGGCTGGCTTAGTCTTGCTGACTGCCTCCCGATGCAGTTCTCCGAGAGTTCCACCTGAGGGTTTGAGGCGCAGGTAGAGCTGATGGGCAGGAGGGGCACAGACTGGGAGGTGGTCCTAGCTTGTTGAGCAAGGGGATCGGTTTAGGGTCCCCTGTGCAGAGAGCCATCGGGGCTAGTGGGCAGTTGCATGGAGGTGGAAATGGGAAACCTTCCTGTGTGGTGGTGAGGCTAGTCCCTGAGGGTCTCGGATCCCCAAGGATGGGGCAAATACTGGCTTATCTCTCAAGTTTAAGGAGAGGTGTTGGGCTGGCTGGCAGCCAGGCAGGAAGATGGGTAGAAGGATTATCAGTGGAGGGGCTCGCTAGGATTTCATGTCTGTGCTTTATCCACCAACCAGCTGGATGCGGAACTGGATCCAGGTGCTGGCCCTACCACGTGCAGCTGTTTTGTGTGTGTATGTGTGTGTGTTTTGTTTTTCTCTTATCAGTAGATAGTAGGTGGGAGGTGGTTCCCACGAGGGATCTGGAGAAGGGGAGGGGAGATCGGCGGCCGGGCAGTGTGGCTGCTGAAGCCTGGGAGCCAAGGCCGAGAAAACCCTAGAGCTGTGGAGTAACCGCAGCTGTAGTCTGGATTACTGTTGGGTGGAGAACACTTTCCCTGGGAAGTGAGTTGTGTTGTTTTTTAGACTTGTGACTTTTGTTCATGGAGCTCTTCAGTCCTGTAGAATCTGGGACAAGGTCAGGCTGTGCCCGCTGCCCTTTCAGGAAGGTCTTGGGCCCTTGTGGGTGCTGCCCTCTTTGGGAATTTAGCTGCTTTTGTGCCTTTGGATGGAGACCTCCAGCATTACGGAAGCTGGGTCCTCTGAGGACAAGTTTGGGGTTGCCTGATATTTAAAGTACTGACCACTCTTCCATCCTCCCAGGCCACTTGTGTCTTGGCTGGGAGGAACAGGCTGTTATGCACACCTCGAATCTTTGCAGGCTGTTCACAGGGTCCTCCACTGCTAGCCCCTGGCTCCAAGGCTGATTCCTATCATCACAGAAGCAGGCATGCAGGGGTCTGGAGGTAAACAGAAGAGCAGGCAGCACAGGGTGGCCAGCTTTGCCTTTGGTTTAGGGAGTGTGTGTGCTCCTGGGGTTGGGACAGAGATGTTCTCCTGGAAAGATTCAAGTCTGCCCCTGCCTGGCATGTTAAGGCCGAGAGGACACTTCTCATGTGACCAAGCTTTCTCCCTTCCAGATGTAGCCAGCCAGGCCCTGTCCTGTCCTTCCCTAGTGGCTTGGCAGGAATTTGTCCAAGTCACACGTCTGTGATTCCCTCTGAGTGAGACTTGGCATAAGAGGCTGGTGTCGCTTGTCACTTTGCCATTCTGTCTGAGTCGCAGTTAAGCAGCCTGACTCTGTCTTCCCTTTATAGACATTTGCAAGAAGCATTTCTCTCACCCCTAATGGATGGGGCTTCCTTCAGCCCCGCCTGCAGTAATCGGTATATTAAGGAAGGTCCTGGGTTCCTTAGGCAGGCGCCTTTCTGCTCCAGGGGCCTGTGGGTTGTTCCTAGATGCAGGGCAGGTGAGGCTGATCAGTGTGCCCTAGGAGCACAGGTCACAAGTGGGATATGCATGCACAGGGTGAGTGGTATGGCTGTGGGTGCTGCGCCTGCCAGGCCCAGGCTCCTCGTGAATACTGGCTGGGCTGTTACTGGGTATTTAGTTTTGGAGGTGACCAGAGAGACAGGAAGAAATCCAGGGCAGGGTGGGGTCTGGCCACAGCACTGGGTCATTGCTGTAAAGGCTGTTGATAGTAAAGCCCCTGTGGGCTGGTGTGGGTTTGGGTGCTATAGGGAATGTGAGGTGGCAAAGAGTCTGGGGGTGGTAGGTAGTGGCAGCCTTACATTTCTAATGGTGGGTGGGAGAAGGGCTTCTCTGCCCCATCTGTGGCTAAGGTGGAGGAGCTGGCCTTGCCTGGCAGGAGGTAGAGGCCAGTGTCCTGCCTGTGTGTTGGTCAAGGCATTTAAAGTGGAGGCCCACTTTGTCTCCCAGTCCTGGCTGGGGCCTCCTAGCTCTGGCAGTGTGGTACACAGCTGAGTCTTGGGAGCCCTAGGGCACATGCCTTGCCCTCCTTTTTTCCCCACTGTGCTATGCTTTGACAGTTGGCTTTTGAGACCTGTGCCCAGCTGGCAGGATATTTTGGGTTTGGTGCTTATGAACGGCCCACATCAGGGAGATGCTCCCTGCCAGGTGGGGATGCTCTGTGGAGTGGAGACTGTTTGTCTGGTGGCTCTGTGAGCTTTCACTTCAGTAGCTGGTGGAGGAGCTCTATCCCTTTTCCTGGGGATGTTGTCCTTCCAGTTCTAGGAATGTTGCAGGTGGTTCCCCGGGCTGGATGGCACCTGGGCTTGGCAGAAATAGAACCAGGGAACCTGGCTGTGCTTGGATCCCTGCCACACTTCCACAGCTGTGTGGCCTCAGGTGCAGCTCCGATTTCATCCACCTGAAGGATGGGGCCAGGTTGTACCTATGGAATGGGGTGCTATAAGGACATTGAAGGGGTCAGGCTGTTCCTTTCTGAATGGGTACTTGTCCTTGGGACCCTCTAGGGTTGCATGTCTTCTTGCAGCTCTCTTCCCATTCTCTGCTCACTCTGTCCCTCTTGCGGCCATCCTGTCTGGTAGATGTCAAGGTTGAATGGCCACTTGCTGTGGAGGCTTCAGTTAGGAGTTATTTGTAAAAGCTTTCAAAGTTAGTCACATTCCTAATTCTCTGTACTGTTTCCTTCCCTTTCCATGTGATCTGTTTAAGGTGGGGGAGGGGCCAGCCAGGTGCTGCCAGGAGGCCCAGATTTGAGTTCTGAGCCAGGTGAAAGAGTTGAAACTTGTCCTGGCAGAGTTATGCTGTTTCGGAGGTTGTAGTGGAAGAGAAAGTGGGGCTCTTGGGGACAGGAACAAGCCAGCTGGAAGGCAGAGCTGTTCTATTGGGGCTGGGTCTTTGCTTAGTGCTGCTGCTCTGGCTGTTGCACAGCCTGTAGCATTTTGCTGAATATAGGTTGGCTTAGAGGCCATATTGTGTTTCTGGAGTCAGATGTTGGCTTTTAAAATTGAAACTTTTGCCAGTGTTCCCTTTGAGATCTGGGACAGAACTGAAGTTAAATTATTAATATTTCTACAGCAAGAAGTGAATCTTTGTTAAGACTTTAACATGTCCACTTAAATAGTCTGTGTTGGTGTATGCCTTCATTCCCAGAAACTGGGAGGAAGCGGCATGTTGATATCTGCATTTGAGCCTGCCTGGTGTCCATAGAGAGTCGGGACTATGTAGAGAGAGCTTGTCTCAAAAAAACAAGCAAGCAACAAAACAAAGAGACCTAGCATATGTTCAAGTCATACTGTGTTCAGGTTGAACTTACTCCAAGTTTAGGGAAAGCTTTGGGCATTTGGAATTGTGAGTTGGGGGCATGGCATCTTGGGGCATGAGAGTGTTCTCTTCTTCTCAGAGCTGAAGATAGAGGGCCAGGCAGGTCTCTCTCCCATTCCTCTAGTTCACTGAAGCCTGTTTAGAACTTGGGTTCACGTTACCTTAGTGGGATGAGGATATGTGGGTCTCCACAGACTCTTGATTTTTGCAGATCTCTGGCCCCCCTTAGGTGACTGGTTCCTACATGTGATTGAAGGAGCATCCTCACTTTTCGCAGAGGCATAGTGGCTTTAGCAGTCCTAAGCAAGTCGAGGAGATGGCTCCATAGGGAGCAAGAGGTTTTCAGTGCCACTTGTGACTATGAAGTCAGCAGAAAGTAGCATTACCTCCCAGCTCTGAGTTCTGGCAGAGAAAGTGTGGGGCTTGCTGGGAACCCCAGGTATGTGAAAACTAATGCTTTGAGCTGTCCTAGTGCCTGGAGGCTCAGTAGCACAGGTTGGCTAGGTCTGCTCTGGTCCCCTCTTGATGTTACAGGCACAGTTAAAGGGTACAGAGTGAGTGAGGCTTTCAGCCAAGGTAGTGGCCTTGGCTACTGCTGGGAATTATGCATCATGCAGTGTAGGCCATGAGGGGGTGCTCAGAGGAATGACCTGCCCTTCTGGGCTTCTGGCTCAACAGCTGAGATGCTGGCTTGTAGTCTGGATGAACATGAGAGGAAGAGGCAGCAGGGTTGGGGTGTGTTGCTACTCTAGAAGCTCCCCCAAAATACGCTAGTAGCCCACAGCTGGGATACTCCTACAGATGAGATTCAGGGCAATATGGAGAGCCCTCCCCAACCGGTAACACCCTGGCATTGTCCCATCTTGCCCCAGCCACCTTCCGGGCTCTGCACCTACTTTGGCAGCAGCTCCTGTCTCTTAGGTATTGAGGAGCTCTTGGTGACCCAATCGGAAAGCAAGATTTGTTTCCTGTGACCTAGTGCTCTTTTGTGGGACATTTTCTTTCTTCTCTTTCCCCTTCCTACATGAGACGTTTTACGACAAGGTCTCATGTAGTCCAGGTTGGCCTATGTAACTAAGGATAACCTTGGACTTCTGATCCTCCTACCTCCTTTACAGTGCACACCACCATGCCCAAATTTCATGGTATATTTTCTAATTGGAATATGCAGATCAGGTTTTCTTAGAATTTCACCTAGAGTTGTAAAAGTGCTGGAGGAATGGAAGGATGAAACCTCATGGCCTTCTGCCAGCCACTCTGGACAGTTGTGGCCCCAAGGCCCTGCCCCATGTGCCTGGTGACAGCTGCTGTCTGAGGACAGGAGAGCAGCCTCGGGTAGTTTTCAGTTGTGTGGTGTTTTTTGTTTTTTTTTTTTTTTTCTTTTTTACCAGTTTTACTACTGGTTAGAGAAGGCCCTGAAGCCACAGCTGGGTGGAGGAGTCCTGACCTGTCTGTGGGTAGGCCAAGGAAATATAGGGACTCGGTGACCTTGTGGTAGTTAAGAAAGGGATACTTTTATAAGAGTCATATGAGAAAACAGGCCTTGTTGGTACATGTCTGTAATCCCAGAACTTGGGAGGTGGGAGGATGGAGGCTCAGAAGTTCAAGGTCATCCTCAGTTATATAGGGAGTTTGAGAGACCCTATTTTAATTCCTCCAGCCACAAGTCACACCAGAGGTAGTTTTGCTGACAGGAATGCAGGCCTCCTGATTCACGCAGCTCATAGGTGCTAGAAACCCTGTACCAGGTGGATTGGAAAGCTCCCGGAACCGGGGAGTGAGTGAGGCTCTCCCTCAGTCCTACCTGTCCAGAGCCTCCTTACTTGCAGAGCTTGTCAGGGCTCCGGTACTGTGTATAGGGCTGGGGTTTATTGTTCATTATTGGTTTGTTTTTGGAGACGTCTCCTGAGTGGGTGGGGAGGCTGGCATGGAGTTGAAAACAAGATTCCCCAATTGTACAGGTTTGTCATGGCCCTAGGAAGTTCCCGAGGTGGCACCCTGTGCACTACACCTGGCCGAGGGCCTCAATTTTAGCTTTCACCTGTTTGCGTTTTTGTTTAAGGTGTCACTTTCCTGCTTTCTGCATGAGGTGGGAAAGAAGGAGCAGGCAGTGTGGTCTAAAGGACAGTTTGCAGACCATGAGGATAAGAGGATGCTGGGAGGGACTCCTCAGGCAAGCCCTCTCCCCCAGAAGTACAAAAGAAAGCCTACCAGTGGGAGCAGAGCAGGCAGAGGCTTAGCCAGGCAGCTTGCTGTCCCTGTCTTCAGGGTCTACCCCGTGATATCCCTGCTGAGCTGCCTCAGCTGTCACCTGGAGAGTGTCTTCAGCCCCTCTTCATCTTATCTTCGCCTTGGCTCATTTTTTCTGTCCCAGCAGTGCACTCCCCATGGGCTTGTGCCTGGAGCACTGGATGGAGGTCCCTGTTGGGAGCCAGAAGCCTGGGGAGTAGCTTGTGGGAGTCTGTTTGGTAGAAGTGAGGCTTGCTGTCCGGCACTTTCCAGAGGAGCCTTTGGGATTTTTGGATAGATCCTTGAGCTACCTGTGATGACACAGACCTGGAACCCTAATAGGATGAGGCAGTAGAAACCAGAGTTTCAGGCTAGTCCGGGTTACTAGAAGAGATGACATTAGGTCCCTAGATCTGTAATCATGCCTGATACAGGCTGTGTGTGGCGACTCTTTGTGTTCCACGTTAGGCAGTGTTGGAAGTAGACTCAATAGGAAGCTTTTAAGATCTCTCAGGTGACTTTCTGCACAGTGTATGAACATGGCTGAGTTTTTACTTAACTTCACACCAACCAAATGATCACTTCTGAAACCCTTAGGGGACAGGAAAGAAACCTACAGCTTTTCAGCGTTGGAGAAGCGTGCTGCGTCTGGGGACAGAGCACTTGGTCTGCTACTCTGGAGGTTTCCATCTTCAGCACAGCAAACACTAAGGGGCCGATTTCATTTCTGGGGTGTCTTGTTTTCCAGAGATGTGGGGTTTTTTATAGGCTCACTTGTGTCACTTTTTTTCTGTTGTGTATTTTCTATTGTGTATGAAGGCAGAAGTCAGGACAACTCTATAGAGTTGGTTTTCTTCAACCTCTGTGTGGACTCCATGTTTTGCGGGCTTAAACTTGAAAACCTGATGGTTGATGTCATCAGGTTTTTGTGGCAAGTGCCTTTACTGCTGAGCCATTTCGCAGAGCTCAACACCCCCACCCCACCTTTTCTTTCTTTCTCTCTCTCTTTCTTGTGTTTGGAGACCGAGTTTCTCTGTGTAGCTTTGGCTGTCCTGGACTCACTTTGTAGACAGACTGTCTTGAACTCACAGAGATCCATCTGCCTCTACCTCCTTGAGTGCTGGGATTGTATGTTTGCGCCACCGTGCCCAGCAGTTTTTCCCCTTTTATAGGAGTGTTCTGACAGTGGAAGGCTCTTGCCTGTATTCAGGTTAGGTGATACCTTTCAGCTGTGTTCTCTGAATTTGCCCAGGGTACCCTAAGTAGCAGTGGCAGTTTATACTGGCTCCAGCCAGTTGTATGCACACCAGCTCTTAGCTAGGTGAGGAAGGCCGCCTGTTCTAGGCACATTCCCCTTGCAGGTCAGGCCTGTGCTCTGTGTAGGTTGTGAAGGTGGTGGTTGTCCCCTCATAAAACTGGATGGTGACATCACATGGGCTCAGGCTGGGGCCTCCTAACTTGGTTGCCTCTCTCTCTTTGCAGGGTTGGTGTTCTGGAATACTGCTTCACCTGCCTGGGCATCTTCTTGGCCATCGTCCTGTTTCCTTTTGGGTTCATCTGCTGCTTTGCATTGAGGAAGCGAAGATGCCCCAACTGTGGAGCAGTCTTTACTTAAAGGGAACAACACACCCAGTTTTCCTACATTCAGCTATCTTTTCTAATGTAAATGTTGTGTACAATAGTTTTATTTGATTAAGCTTCAGGACTGTTTTGTAAAGTGCAGTGGGATAGACTTGGCATAGGGCTGACGCAGAGGTGGAAGGCAGCGACCTGCCCTGAGGCTAAGGGTAACTCAAGAAAGCGCTGCTTCTATTTTTTGCAGTCTTCAATTTGAGAATGGTGAGAAATACTGTTTTAAATAAATGAGATTCATACCATTGTGTAGCTTTTCTGTCTGCCCAGTGTTTACCCATGGTAAAGGCTTGTCTTGGGAAATGGCACATATGCAGGGGCCACCCATGGCATCATCCAGTCCTCAGGTATCACTTATGGCTCAGAACATGTGTTTCAACCTCTCGTTTATTATTCACATTAAACAAATGTTAACCTTGGCATTTGCAGAGCTGGGGCATGGATCAAGGTAAGTGGGCTGTGAGGGAAATCCTGGTCTGGGAGAGCACACCACAGCAGGCTAGTTTCTGTACTTGTGCGACAGAGCCAGGATATGAACTCTCAGCGCCACTCCTTTACATATCTGGAGGCCACGACTGGTTCTCTGTTGGTGAAAACACAAAGCTTCCCACCCTAACCTGCAGTTAACATGATCACAGGGAGAACAGGGACTGAAGTTTGGCTCTTTCCCCCTCAGGCTAGGACAGCCTAACACAGTGATAAAACAGCCTCACATGGCATGACCCAGACTGTTATCTAGGGGAGGGTGTTGGCATGGTCAGACCTGCACTAGTTGCCCTTCATGGGGCCATCAGGTTTGTCCTCCCATGAGAGCTTGGCACTGCTTGGTCCAGCTGGAAAGACTGCAGTTTCATGTACACAGATCGTGACCAATTTCCAACTTGGGGAAAAATGAGATCCAAGAAACCTTGATACACAACAAGCTTCTTTCAACAGTGACTGTACTGAGGGTGGATTTTAATTTGCTATTCCAAAGTAGGTCTTCTTCTTGGGTAGGTAAGGACAGACTGATCCCTGGCTCAAGGCTCTGTGCAGTGGCCTGAGCAGATGCTGGTCTCAGCCAGAAGTCTGACTGTGGGACACCATTAGGCTGAGGAGCCTTGCCCCTGCTGACCATCAGGCTTCAGAATTGCCATTACAGGCTAGTACCTGGTTTAAAAAATGGAGGAACTTAAACTTCAGGAAGTGTCCCTGGAGTAATGATGGAGCTTTGGCCACCTAGCTGTACAGAGCCCTCAGATGTGCTGAGGAGACCCCTGCTGGCAGCCTTTGTAACACTGAATTCTGTAGCTCCTGGAGATAATTTTACAAGTGCCAATGAAGCAGGCAAGCTGTCTCTGCACTCTGCAGCAATGCCTGTCAGTGAGGTTGGAGTTCTTCATCTTTGAGCGCTTTGTATTTGTGTAATCCAAAGGTTAAAATTGGGTCAAAAGTATATTTAATATAGTTTCATAATTTATATTGCTTACTGGATTTGCATGCTCTGATGCAAACTTACATAATATTTTCTTTAGATTAACATCATAATGCTACATAAGAGCACAGGCTTTATAAAATAAAACTCTGGTCTTAATTTGCATTCAGCTACAGAAAGCCAGGCACAAAAGCATAGACTGACTATCCCTTATTCTGGCTCTTTCCTTAAAATAAAAATTAAAAAGGACTTGAACCAAATTTACTGCTTTTTAATAGAAAAGGAAGAAAACATTTCAGTTGATTGATCTATTCACTGCGCTACCCCTTTACCTTAAAGACAAAATGTAACCCAGCTCTGTAAAACTGAGAAAACAGTGATGTGCTCAAGTGGGATTCATTGACATCAGGCACCTCTGAGGCTTTGACAGTGCCTGCACCTGTCCAGCAACATGTACCTATCGTCTTGCAGGTGAGAACTTGGGTAAAGGGACTGGCAGGGTCCTTTGTATCTTCATCGAATGACTGGTGCTGATCGGTCGTTTGTCACTGTTGGCCGGAGTTTCACAGTGGCAAAGGGGTTTTCTCCACTACAGGGAAGGAAAAGAGGAAGAAAAAAACAGAAATATTGCACTAGGACAGGAATTAGATGTGCATTAATATGGGTGTGTGCATGCCATGTGCCACTGTTGGGTGCTTTCTCTCTTACTCCACCTTCTATTTTGAGATTGGAATTCACTGTTTTTAGGGCTGACCATCGAGTGCCCAGAATCTAACAGTCTTCTGCTGTCATGCCCTGCTTCTATGTGGGTGTTGGGTTTTGGACACAGGTCCAAACTTCTTATGCTTGTGCAGCAAGGACTTTATTCATTGAGCCATCTTCCCACTGCATATGAGTCCTGGGCTGCCTGTTTTGAACAGAGGTATCTGGCTGTTCTATACCAAGCGAGGGAACAAGTCACAAGAGTCTGACTGAAGGAGTCCTCTGGGACAGGCCACCCTGCCATGGGTTAAATCTGGACCAGGCTGCTCTGTCTCTACGTCTACACTGCCTAAAGCCTATGGTCACAGGAAAAGTGACTTCAGCTTCCCCATCTCTGTGGAGGGCCTGTGGGGGCATTACTGGCTGCTTCCTTGGCAGAAAAGGCAACATTACACTGACCTTGCGCACTGGGTATACATACCTGAGGAATGGCGGCTTTGCGGTCCCATTCGCATCACTCTAGGAAAGACAAAGATATGGAAGGCTTGAAAGTGGGACATTTTTATAAGGCCTATAGGTAGGGACAGGCAAAGTTAAGTTTAAAGCCACCATGGAGCTGCAGATAGGGTTCAGTGAATGATGCTGTTCCAGTAGACCTGAGGTTAGTTCCCAGCACCCACATACAGGCTCGCAAGCACCCCTACCTCCAGCTCCAGGGCACCTGACCCCTGGAATCTGTACTCATGTGCTCAAATACACATGCAGACACATAAATAAAAATCTTTAAAGCTATTCATGTTTAAAAGCATCCCGTGGTGTCTCATTGAGACGGCCTTGTATGCAAATGATTCCAAAAGAATAAGCCAAGAACTTTGAGGGCCCTTGAAGTGTGTCGGGAGGCAGAGTAAAGAGGTGCCTTGAGGTGTGGCAGCAGTGCGCACACACAGGTCAGCACGGAACATCGTGAATGCTCACAGAAACAGATCTTACCAAGTTAAACTGAACAACAGAGCCGTAAGCATGGAAGCAGTTTCAGAAACATCTCAGACCCAAGGGCCTCAAAAATGACATCAAAGTAATAGTAACTTGGTTTGGGAGACTGATGCTAACTGTTAGAGTCAGCCATTGGGCGGGGGAGGTGTGGAGATGGGGGGCGTGGCTTGGTAGAACACTTAACCTAGCTTGTCAGAGGTCTGGGTTCAATCCTGGGAAAGGGGAGGGGATCAACAAGAGGGGAAGCTTTTACTGAGGTTCTATTCAAGTACTGCAGGTGTGTGGCAGGGCTCTGAGCCTCCCAGCAGGACATGGGTACCGCCTCCCTCCAACACACCTGGCTGTTGGCTGGGGTACAGGTGTGTCTGGACCACCTTTCTGGAATTCTAAAAATTTTACCATCTCAAAATCTTTCCAGCTGTTCCTGAGATCACTGCCTGAGCACATGGCACTGACTCAGCACCACCCAGCAGAGGGCAGTAGAATATCATGTAATGCACCAGAGCCAAGCTAAGCCAAGCAGTCAAGTCCCTAGAGAGCTTCCTAGGCTTCCCAGTTGTAGATTAAAAGCAAGTGCCTTTCTTGCTAGTGTGGGTTCTGAGGCTGAAGCCTGGCCCAGGACTCCCACAGGGCAGCAGCTCCTGCATATTGAACTCAGCTGATAAGATAGGCTATCTCACCCAGAGGCAGGCTGGAGGCACCTGGGCAGTGACCCTAGCCTTGGCTTCCCCCCAGGTCAGCACAGTCATCTAGCACGGTGCATACTCATCACAAGCACAAAACGACTGCCTGGCTTGGCACATCTTAATCAGGCTTGAAGTGGCGCAAGTGATTTCTCCCTGCAGGTTTCTTTAGCGGGCCTGTGGACAAGTCATCTCTGATGTAACTTCGTATGACAGGGATGATTAAGAGCTATTTGTGATTTCTTTTTTAAAGAACATCAGGAGGTCTGACCTGTCGATTGCCTGTCAAATTGCTAGCATGATTAGACTGCCCAGAGAAGCAAGCCAGGCAACAGCCTCAGTCTGGAAGGAGCCTCTTGGTGCCCAGAAGGCAGACCGGAAGAGCAACCTCAAAGCTCCAGGTCACCTCATTTACCACAAACCTCTTCCCATTGGAAACCACTCCCTTCTGCTTTCCCCTGTGTAGCAAACACTGACCTATCCTGTGTGGCCTTGAGGCAGACAGCACCATATCCTCAACTGGAAACCAGAAAGCTCTCCACCTGGCAACACCTGCTGCCAACCCTCCTGAAACCACAAATTCACTTTAAGACGCCTCAGCATTCAACACACTAAGAGAACCAAACACAGCAAATCCTTGAAAGTAAAGTGCCCCTATGTGGCCACAGACACCAATGCACTCTGGACAGGCCTCTTACAGCCCCAGGCAGAAACACCCAGAAGTCCAACAAGAGATCCATTCTGTCCCCATGAGACCTCAGTTGCCACGACATGGGGATTCTGGCCTTAGAGAACTCTGAGACAGTAACTGTGTGGGGGTTGCACAGGGGTTTTGGGCATCTAAAAATGTTGTTTCTTGATCTGTTGCTGATTCTACAATCACTTCACGAAAATTCACTTTCAAGGCCAGGTCTGGTATCCATAGCCCATATGCCCACTTGGGAAGCTACGACAGGAGAAGAGTTTGAGGCCAGCCTGGGCCACATAGTGAGACCCTGTTTCAATGCCCCTACTGGACCTGGAACACCTAGTAAAGATGGCCATTTCAGAATGATGACAAACACCTGAAATCTCGGCACTTGGGACATAAGGACGGGAGGAATTTATGTTAAAAGCCATTCTTGTCTATACAGCAAGACACCTTAAACTCAAAAGAACAGCCATTTTCCTGGATGTGATAAATATCTGTAGTATAGAATCTGGGAAGTTGAAGGCAGGACAGACTTGAGTTCAAGGCTAGCCTTAACCCTAAATTCATGCACATACACACACACACACACACACACACACACACACACACACACACACAAAACAACAACAACAAAGAGATGGCTCAGTAGTTAAGAACCCTTGTTGCTCTTGCAGAGGTCCCAATTTTAATTCCCAGGATCCACATGCCATCTGTAACTCCATCTCCAGAGGATCTGATACCATCTTCTGATTCCCTCCAGGCACCAGGCATGCATGTAGTATACATATACACATGCAGACAAGTACTCATTAAAAAATGTAAAATTAAAATAAAACCTAATGAAAGGGATGATTTAAATCATCAACAACAAAACCCCACAGAGTCCCAAACCAAAAACAGCCATCACACTTGCTCCTTAGTTACCCTCTGTGAAGCAGCACTAATTCTGTTGCTGATGGCTCTGTGCTCCAGGACACCTGATTGGAGCTAGTAGCAATTACCTGTGGTGGCCTGTCAATAGAAGACTGGCACTTCTCCCTGTAGTTTGCATAGGATCTTTAAATATTCAAGAGATGCCTGTTCTTTTGAGAGTGGTAAAAACAATTCAAATCCACCATTTAACCTCACCCGGTAATTGAAACCCTTTGCATTTGTGTAGGGGTCACTTCTCTGTTTTATAAGGCCAAGTAAACATCCTTAGTAGTATAGGAGTGGGAGTCCCTTAAGCCTGGGTAGGACTCTCCAGTACCTCTCTCTGCCTTTGGATTTTGAAAGCCAACTGTTTGTTTGTTTGTCAGAGATTGGGTCTCTCCTTGGCCTGACCTTGAATTCCTGATCCATCCGCCTCTGCCTCCTGAGTGCTGGGGTTACAGGTGTGCACCACCGTGGTTTTTGTGGTGAGGCGATAGCCTTATTCATGCTAAGCAAGCACTCTAACAACTGAGCTACATCCCCATTATTTCTAGTGACTTGACTTTTAACTAGCGGGTATTTTCCATTATTCTCTGGATCAGAAGGGCAACCCAGCATCTTATCAGGTCCTCGGTAAATAGCAGAGAAGGCAGTGGAATGTGCTTTTATTAGTCAGAGCTCCCAGCTCCCTTCCCCTCCTTGTGCTGATAAGCACTGCTACAGACTTCATTTGGTATCTCTCAATCCGCTGCGGGACCTAGGAAGTGCTGTCCTTCTGTGCTCTCCCTTTTTCTCTGCTTCCCACGGTCCTGTAACACATTCCACCCTAAAAGTACCCAGCTAGGCCAGTTCACAGCAGAGCCCAGGTAGGGTCCTGGAGCAGTGGCTTAGCTGGTTTGGCAGGAGAAAATGCTATGACTCTACTGTGTGTGGCTGTCAGGTTGGGACTGGAGGTGAAAATATCTTCCTCTGTCTGTCTGTCTGTCCATCCATCCACCTGTCCATCCATCTCTCTACCCACTCATTCATCCATACATCTACCCATCTATATTTAGCTAAATCTGTATCAAAAGAAATATAATTAAATGTTAATAATATCCTAGAAATAAATACTACTGAATTTTTTTTTTTAACATTTTTCTAGCTTTCAGAAAACAGAACCAAACCAAATCCAAATCACAACAATCCTTTTATTTTGAATGGTGCTGGGGGTCAAATCCAGGGTTTCCCACATTCTAGTCAATTGCTCTACCACTGAGCTATATTTCTATCCCCCTAATTTATTATTTATTTATTTATTTATTCATTTATTTATTTATTTAATTATTAGTGGTACTGGAGATGGAACCCAGGATCTTGTGCATGCTATCCAAGTACCCACCACAAAGCTATACCCCTAGCCAAAAGTGTACTTTAGATAAGGATGTAGTTATTAGGTACTTTAGATTTTACAAAGGGACTGGGACAAAACTTACACTCTGTTCTTTAACAAAAACCTGTAGCCATACATAGCTGCGTGTGGACTTCTGTGTGAGCCCAATCCTGAACAAGGTATTCATGCCATACTCTCTAAGGCCCAGGAACATTGCAGAAGAGGGAGCAGACTATTTTTTCCCTTTTCGGAGGAGTGGTGTTTCTGAGACAGTCTCACTATCTAGTCCAGTCTTGCTTGAAATTTACAGGTATCCCCCCCCCCACCTCCTGAATGCGTGTGCTACCACACTGACTCAGTCTCCGGATATTGACAGTAGCTTATGATTTAGCCAAGTAAGAGGTTTAAAAATAAAGCTGTCTTATTTAAACTATAGAATGATAAATGAGGAATAAAATTATTATTACTGATTATATTTATATACATAAAATAATTTTTCTAAAACTGCAAGGCTGTAGCTGAGTGGTAGAGTGCACGTCTAGCCAACAAAGCTTTGGGGTTAGCCCTCAGCAAAATAACAAGCAATCAAACCGACTGGAACTGTTCCATGGACCAAGTGCTGGAGGGTTTGTTGTTGTTACTGCAGATGGAGCTCAGAGTCTCATGAGTGCTATGTATGTACAAGCACTTGACCACTGAGCTCACCCAACTTCTCCTTTCACTTGGAGAAAAGAGAAGCTAAGTTGTCTAGGCTGGGCTTGAACTTCCAGTCTCTTATTGTAGTTGGCATATGCCATTGGACCTGTCTCAGACAGGATTCTTTAACTCTAAAACACATTAGACAACCAGGTGGCCACCAATTACTGTTGCTATCACAAAAAGAAATTGTGATGACTACCAATGACAAGTGATCAGTGCAGCAGAGAGAAACTGACTGGCCTGGAGCTCCAGAAACACAGTACAGCAAGGGGACACCATAAAAAGCACTATAGGGGTGTGATCAGTATAACATAGTCTGGGGACACCTTCCAGGATGAACAACCTGGTTGTTCTAAACAACAATAATAGCAAGGAAAGAGACAGAAGGGAAAGACTCATCATAGTCAATGGGAAACCTCTTGACTACTTATGAAGTGTAAAGCTGATTTGGATCCAGATTCAAATGGCTATACTGTAAGTGATCTCTCTCTCTCTCTCTCTCACGCACACACACACACATACACACACACTTTAAAAAGCATGGGAAGGTCAAGATTTGTCTGGTCTTGGCAGACACTGAACACCAAGAATGCCAATGGTAATGGTAGAGAGAAACCATAGTCACATATGCTGCTCCATGATGCCCACTGTCCTTTAGAACAGAAGGGGTGACTCTTAGATGCAGGAATGAACCTCAACAAGCTTGGGCTGAAGGTCTTGCCTCTCCCTACAACTTATACCCAATGAGGCCTGGCTCTCTTCAGTCAGCCTGAAGGCCACCCTAGCATGCTGCTCTCCATGGGGTCCTGGAGGCCTCGACCCAGCTCCTCACTTTTTTCTCTCCCTTTCTCAGGGTTCCATCTTGGGGTGCTGAACTTTAAAAAGATCTAACCTCTCACAACCACTCAGGATGTCACCCTATTCATTTGTACCTCCTTTATTTTCACTCTTAGCATGGCTTTTATCCTGTTTTTGGTTATTATGTGCTTCTAATCACTAGAATTTAAGTTCCAAAGAAGCTGGGGGCTTGCTTGTTTGTGCTAGGTGCTCTGTAGATAATCCACCTACAGCTGCTGAGGGCAAGGAGGTGGCTAGGAGCCTGAGCCCTCTGCTTTCCTTCATAGGGTAGTTTAGGATTAAAGACTATCCTTGCACATTTGCTGGCACAAAGTCCCCATTTTCAGAAAAGGAACAAAATGCAGAGGAAGGGGATTAAAAGACTAAGACAAAAAGCAAGGAGATATGAAAGTTGCAATAGGACCCAGCAAACTAATGGTGTCAATTGTCCTACACAAGATAACGTATAGAGGCAAGGGGGCACGGTGCTGGAGCACAGGGAAGAGTATGTCTCTTTGAAGAAGAGAACCCCTCTTGAGCAGAGCCCGCCCCTCCAGCTGGGGCCTCTCGTCAGCACTCACAGGAGATGTGGATGTGGCATCCGATCTGGGCGCTACGGCTTTGAAGGTGGATGTGGAAGTCGTCTTGGGAGCATCTGTTCTCTTGTCTGCGGTGGCCCCCATGGACAGGCACTCCAGGTAGTCAGGAGGTGGGATGACAACGCTGCTCTTCTCAGTCAGGTCCACAGTACTCATGCTTCTCACTGGTGCAGGGCTCAAAGCCACAAGTCAGGGAGCCAAGTCAGATAGGGTCATGTCACTTGGACCCCTACACCCCAAACACCCCATAGACAAGGACTAGGGTGACAGACAGTGACTTGATAGAAAAAGAGGAAGTGGGGCTGGAGAGATGGCTCAGCAGTTAAGAGCACAGGTTGCTCTTCCAGAGGACGCCACTTGATCCCCAGCATCTACATGATGGATTACAACTAACGCTAACTCCATCTCAAGGGATCCAGTGCCCTCTTTTAGCCTCTGAAGGCACTGTGCATGCATTGGTACACAGACACACATGGAAATACCCACACGCATGAAAGAAAGGTGACGGAAGGGGTTCACAGCACTATACTACCTACGTACATAATAGTTTTTATTATGCTTAAGTGTGCATGTTGTATAGACATTTGCGTTTATCTTTAACTATATATTGAGACCCTGTCTCAAAAAAACAACTCTTAACCATTCCCCAAACAGCTTTTCCTTCTTGGTACACCAGCATTTTTAGACTCTGCTAGAAAGGAACATATAGAGATACTTGCTGAGGAGAGGGCCTGAAGGATGCTGAGCATGGACTTTGAGGGTCCAGAGGTCAGAGAGTAGCATTCATGAGGGAGTTTATGGTAAAGATGACCAGTTCAGTGTGGACATGTTATTCCCGAGGGTCAATTGGGCAGCCAGCTTGAAACACCTAAGACTATAAAATTACCCATACTTCAGCCCGGGCAGGTTGTGACTGGGTTCCAGTCTTGGTTCTGTAGTCTCAGCTGAATGTTCTTGAGCAAGCGGCTCTGGCTGTCTTGGAACTTACTATGTAGACTAGGCTGGCCTTAACCTTGAAGAGATCTGCCTACCTCTGCCTCCTGACTGCTGGAATTAAAAGGCATGTACCCCTACATCTGGTGAGCAAGTTCTTAAAACTTTTCTGTGCCTCAGTTTCCTCAAAGTGGAACCCTCTCTCATAGGGTTGCAATTTAAAGCACTTGTAACTGCCTCTAAGATATGCGTGTGTGTGTGTGTGTGTGTGTGTGTGTGTGTGTATTTTTTTTTTAAAGGATTTTAAATGTATAGAAGTAGTGAGCCAACTGACTGAGAACTGAACTTGGGCCCTCTACAAGAGCAGAATGCATTCCTAAACTCTCAGCCATCTTTCCAGCACCAAGACAGCTATTTTTATTGTCACAACCTAGACTAGACTAAAGAATTGGGGATTATCAGCATGTAGGTGACAAAGGAGGCCCACTGATATAATTACAAGTATAAAGGTAAATGAATATAGCTAGTGAGTTGCACAGTGGGAAAGGGCTCCTGTTGCCAAGCCTGACAGCCTGAGTCTGAGCCCTGGGACCCACATGATGGAAGGGAAGAACTGATTCCTGCAGGTTGTCTTCTGACTTCTTCTTACATATGTGTTGTGGCACCTGCTTCCTCCCCCACCAAAATAAATAAAATGTGAAAAAAATAAAAAGATGAAGTAGCCCAAGGGACACAGATGATAGAAGACTGAGGATGGATCGTGAGAAGTGTGAATGTTTATGTGGTAAAGAAAAAAAGGACCTGCAGAGGACACTAACCAGAGGACACAGGAGGGAAAGAGAAAACAGAGCACTCAAGGTGAGAGAACATTTCAGCAGCGTGCTGCAGAACGTAACTGCCTGCCGATAAAAGACAGAGAACGTGTGCTGTGGACTTAGTACTGCAACTGGTGGCAACAGGGAGGGGTGAGGAATTGGTGGGCTGGGCTGGGCCTTGTCATAGCAGATAGCCAGGGAAGCTCATGAACCACAAAACCCACAGAGGAGCAGACACTGGCTCCTATCACAAGTGTTGAAGGTTAATCCCAGGGTGGCTGCATATCTAGGCTGTAACTCTAATGTGTCTGGGGACATTGGGGTCAAGGTAAGGTTTCAGTTGCTCCAGAGCTGGGCCATATGCCCTACCTTGGTATAGGGGCAGACATTGCTTCTTTCACATTTTCTTCCAGCAACTTTGTATATGATGATGGGAACCAGCCCCTTCTAAAAGTGAAGAGAAAGAAGAAAGCCATCTGTGATATGTGAGGGAGGCACATAAGTAGTGGGGATATCCTGATGACATTGTGGGTTGGCTAGCCACTCACAAAGGGGCTGAATGAAATGGAGGCTTTTCAGGTGTCTCACACACACACACACACACACACACACACACACACACACTCTATACCTTTTGTCTCAGTGACATAATTTGATCTGATAATCTATTCTTGCACCAAGTTCACCTATATACATGCACAAAACAGCTTGTAATAACAGCAGCTACCAAACTATAAAGAAGTATAAAGGGCTCCTACACCCACAGACAATGTGCAGTTTACAGGAAAGACAGCAGCTCTCTGAGGTGAAGTCCATTTGAACCTGATGCAGATAAGTCTGTGCCAACTCACGCTTTGGTAGTGTCATGCTCCCCATAGAGCCAGCCATCCTTCTCCTCAGGGATGAGCAGTGTGATGATGTCCCCCTGGGCAAAGCTAAGTAAGGTCTTATTGGTGCCAGCAGTGTGAGGGAAGATGGTCTTCACTTTCTGCTTCTTCATCATGTTCAGTCCAGTTGCAACAGAAACTGATCTCTGTAAACTGGGATCTTCTGAAGTGTCTGTTGAAGGTGAGCAAGGGAATGATGATGATGATTCAAAGAATGCTTGCCAGGCAAGTTCAAATGAGTGACCCCAGAAAACCATTTATTTCTGTATCTTGCCTACACGATCCTTTTATGGAAGCTTAAGTTTTGGCCTATTTCTAGACCTTTCACATTGGCCATGAGGAGGAAAGAGGTATGGCTCCGCCTGCAGGTTTTCATAGAGGGCAGGGGAGCCCAGCAACCAACAGCCTTATAAGAGAAGCCCAGCATGGAGTGCCAGAGCCACCTGTACCATGGCAGACAGGCTTGCTCTTTTCACAGGTGAAGTACCCACACTTTGCTGTTCTTTCATTTTGAAACACAGAGGCAGCTGAGGTGACAGCTTAGACCCACTGCCTTTCTCTTGAGTTACAAGGAAAAGGATTAAGCTGGAAATGTTGGTGCTCCGGCTTTACACCTGAGCATGTACACGTGAGCTGCTGAGTTCCCTTTGTTAGGCACCTACTTGTCAGGAATCTCAGTGCTCTACAACCACCAGCCAGCCTCCAGAGGAAGGCTGTGACTGCTATACTGATGTACAGGGAATTGAGCCCAAAAAGAGTTCCAAGACTGGTCCAGATCACAACTGGCAAACAGCAGCTATAGCTATTGGGGACAGCTGGGACCACAGGCCCTACACTACCATGGTTTAAACACAAGCTGATATGTGCCATTCCAGGAAATGGGAAACTGGCATAGGGCTTTAAAATACCTGCTTTATTACTGCATCTTCATAACAATTACAGTACCAACTTTGCTATTCTTTAACATGTCTCTAATTACTTCAAGCACTAACTCCGAAATTTTCACTTGGGTTTTACCAGAAAGAACCAGAGTTATTTGAATGAATTATATACTTTACCTTTCTTCAAAAGCAAATAACTACAGGCTATTATTTTTCCCTATTATTATTATCTCAGTTGTCTTTATAGAAATCTCGTTGCAATCTCTCATCTGACCCTACAGCTGAATACTGTAATCTGTTGGTTCTTTCCAGAGCACAAAATATGAGATTTGTACTGATGGAGCTATCAGATATGGAACACTGTGTGAAGCTAATTCATTACATTCTATCCTGTTTATTTTTAAATACAACACCTCTCAGGCTGGAGGGATGGCTCAGTGGTTAAGAACAGGCACTATACTTGCAGAGGAGCTAAATTAGGTCACCAGCACCCATGGCAAGCAGTTCACAACTGCCTCCAACTCCAGCTCCAAGGGATCCTGTCCCTCTTCTGGCCTCACAAGTACTGTACTCACATACAAATACCCACACACAGGTACACAAAAAAACTCTTAAAAATACTTTTCAAGAACATATTTACTCTGTAGACATCTGCCAGGAGACAGATTAGTGTTAGAAACATGTCACTTATCAAATGTCTAAGGTTTAGATCTTATTTAGTCCATCTTCCTCACTACTCCCCCAACCTACTCCCAAATACTGGGAGTAGAACCTCGGGCTTCATACATGCTAGACAAGTGCTCTACCATGAAGCTACACTCTCCGCTCCAGTCTTCTTTCTTGAAGTTTAAGTTAGTCAAGGTCAGGGCTGTATATCCTCTATACCTTTGTTTCTGCCTTTCCCTTATAACACATTTATAAAAAAAAAAAAAATTTAGTTGACAAGTTATTTTTTAAAATGTAAAAAAGGGAGCTGGAGAGATGGCTCAGGGGTTAAGAATACTTCCTGTTTTGGTAAAGGACCTGAGTTTGGTTCTCAGCATCCATACTGAGTGGCTCACAATCACCTGTAACTCCATCTCCAGGGGATCTAATACCTTCTCATGGCCTCCAAGAGCACTAGAACATATGTAGCACATATTCATATACCACACACATAAATAAAAACAAACCTTTAAAAATTAAATAGAAAAAAATAACTTAATAAGTTTCCATAAAAGAAATCAAACTAAATCTTTTACCTGTTGAGTTGTTTATTTTTTCTGAACTCTGTGCAGCTGTTGTTGGGTTATTGAACATATCAATCAAAGGACTGGTATAGGCTTTGACTGAAGGAGCTGGGGGCATCTTTGGTGAGTATTTAGAAAGGGTGTCATAATCTTTCCCAATCTGGAGAAACAAATCTTTATTAGTCTAATATTAGGATAATACAGATTTCCAGAATTGCTTTTATCATATGGCAGAAACCCCACTAACTTAGTTGTGAATATTTCAAAAGTATTCCTTTATTTAGAGAAAGAGTCTCACTATGTAGTCCTGGCTAGCCTCAAACTCTTTGTGTAGACTAGTCTGTACTCAAATTCAGAGAGAGCTGCCTCTACTCTATGCTCTCTCCCAAGTGCTAGAATTACAATACTCTAGGTAGGCTCCCTCTTAAGTGCTACTTGATTATAGGAGTCTACATTCAAAACAATTTTTTGAAAGAATTTTGAGTGTATTAGGTTAATTGTTTAGCACAAAGCTTTGACGACAATCAATTTATGGCTAATCTTGTCCCGCAAATGTCTTCACCCAGATTCCCAAACCAGGCTTGCATTATTTGAAGCAATTCTCAGACATCTCATTTCTTTTCTTCTTCTTTTGGAAAAAGACCTTACTTTGCAGTTTAGGCTGGCCTCAAACTTATGACCCTCCTGCTGCAGTATAGTATAAAACATCTGCACAGCCAATTCCAGTTCTGAAGGAAGAGGGGAAAGGTGAGGAAACAGGGTCCAGGAATAGGAAAGGAGGGGTCACGGTGTTTGTCACCAAAGTCAGGCCTGGTCCTCTGAGTCAATCTGAACTAACTCATACTAGGAAACATTCAGAAGAGGACTGATTCCTACCATCTTGCTTCTCTCGATCATGGGTGATGGCTGTGGCGTCCCAGACACTGGGGTGGACATGGGCGTCTTTATCTCTTCTATCATGTTCATGATTTTCTCTGGTACTTTTGTGGCATCACAACAGGTTTCCTGCCACCTGGGCAGCTTGGAATTAAGTAATTCTGCAGACTATAAATCCAGAAGAAACAAAATTAAAGAAAGTTGCATTGTTTGAAAAGCTGATGAAAGCCACCTCAAGCAACATCTCTATTGGTATATTAATAATTTGCCACCAGGCGTGGGGGCTCAGAGTCTAATTCAGCAAGCAGCTTAAGCAACTATGAATATCTGTGTCTCGACTGCTGAGGAGGAAGGCTCAGGACCTAAGGCAACTTACCTGCTTCCTCAACTGAACAGAACTTCTAGCTAACACGGGACTATAAATGATTAAGAATCCTGCTGGGGCTGGGAGTAGCTCAGAGGCAGAGTACATGCTTAGTATGCATGGGATGTGTGTGTGTTCATGTACATCTAAAAAACAAAACAAAACAAAACAAAAATACAGCCATTCAAAAGCTAAAAAGGAAAAGCTGAGCAATCACTATGATTTTTTTTTTTTCATTTTCCAGATGTCCCCTGAAAGACAATCACCATCTCCCCACCATTCCTTCTAAAATCAACACCTCCACTGTAGTAAGAGGTGCAAGAGTTAAAGTGTTAGGCAAGCGAATCAGACTCTGTTCCAGGAAGTCTACCTGTGGGAAAGAGCCTATAGGTGGAGCGGTGGGGTGGGAGGGAGCAGGTGGGGGTGTGTATTGCTAAGGGATGCCCATGTCACATCCAACAAGCTTGGCACAGTAGTTGAGTGGCAGCACAGGAAGAGACACATTGCCAGAGCTGAGACACTGCAACTCTGGCGGCTGAAGCTGAGGGGCCACACCTGCTCCCATGAGCCTGGCTCTGCTCTTGCAGTGGGAGTCTCTGAGGCTCCATAAACTCCCTTTCCAGGGCAGCACTCTGGTTGGACAAGGGAGGAGGGCTAATTTGCATGCAACAACACTAAGTTTTCTTTTTCACACTCACACACTGCTGACCCTGAGGAGCTGGGGAGTGGCATACTGTGGACTGCTTGCCAGCACTGACTAAAGGAAAGACTAGGATGCTCTATGAGCAATAAGGGGAATCACAAAGCAGCTTTCAGAGAGCGAAGATGCTTCTGGTACAAAAAGAAGCAGGACTGGTTTATGCTGCTCTACTGAGTACTATTGGGACCCAAGGTTAAGTCTAAGAAGGACCTTGTCAGTTACTAGAGCGTTCTGAAACTAGCCCAGGTTACCTCCTGACATAGTGGGGCATTGCCACAGGATGGAAACTCAAGGTTGCTTCTATCCCTCTGAAGTTGTGACCTTGTCACTCTGCCACAGCAGGAGGTCCTCATCATGGAAGCATGCATGCTTCTAGCATTGCTCTAATTTCTGTAAATGCACTGTGGGCTCTACACTAGGGCACACTCAAAAGTGCTCCCTGGAGACAGCAAGTCTTTGTCTTCTTTCCTAAAATAACCATTTTGGGTCTTATGTATTTGAACTGGGAAGCTGCATATCCTTCAAGTGACAGCACTTGTACAGAATATGTGACGCACGCACACAAAAGTGCAGGGTCTTCTCCCCTTGAGAGCTGACTTGTGGTCTAGCTCTTGCAGAACCTCTCCTATTTTGGAACACTCTCTTAAGTCACACTTGCTTATGAACAACAGTGAATGTTTTATCTCAGTCATGCTAGCTTACATTGGGCCAAGAGAATTAAAAGAAAAAAAAAAAAAAAAAAGGAGGAAGGGAAATTTAACACGCCATGTAATTGTTCCTGGGCTCTGGCCTCACAGCTGCAGCTGCTAAAAGGAGGGAGCTAAGCCAGCCACTTGGTTGAGGGGATCATGAGTGAGCAGTGTAAACAAAAGCAAAAGGTAACAAAACTCAATGTCTAGATGGGTGTGAATGGGGAAAGGGGTGCCTATGGCCTTGGCTAGAGCTGCCAGTAATCCTATATAGACGCATCATTATATAGAACAATCCAGAGACTGGGGCTAGTAAAGACAGTGACACCCAGGATACATAGGAGTCTATAAAAAGGTGACTTTTTAGACTGTGTCTTTTTATTTTGTTTTTGAAACATAGCTAGACTGGCCTCAAACTCACTGTGTAGCTAGCTTAGGATGGCTTTGAACTTCCGATCCTCTGGCCTCACTTCCTAGGGATTTCTGGTGTGCACCACTATATCCAGTTTTTGCAGTGTGCTAGGGACCAAACTCAGTGCATGCTGGGCAAGCACTCTATCAACTGAGTTGCAACTGCAGCCCCAAGTGTGTTATTTTTTCATAAGGGATTTCAAATATGGATAAACTATTAAATCAATGATAAGTAAATATTTGATCATTCAATCCACCTGTATTTCTGTAAAGGTCCACTGCTCTGTACTGTGCTAAACTGTAAGGAGAGGACTTTTAAATACAAGATAAAGCTACCACCATGCTGTGTGCAATCTGCCGCCCACGCACCTGCAGGTGATAGTGGTGTATGTGATTGGTGAAGCTACAGTGCTTGTCCACCAGAAAGCAGAAGCGCCTTTTTTCCTCAAGCAGGGCTTCTTTGCAGCCATCTGCAATGAACTTCTGGATTTCACTTTGGCGAGAAGTAACAGTCTCCACATACTATGAAAACAAACGATAGAAGCATGACAGAAGGCATCTGATCGCTGCATGGCATGACACTAATCCCTGCCATCTTCGCACCCAGTTTAGTTTGGTTATGGGGTGAACACTAAATGCAGATAAACATCGGACAAAACACTTGTAACCCGGCCTGACCAGATAGCATGATCCTTAGGCCACTGACTCATATGAAGAGAAAGGTCCCCACTGTGCAGCTGTCATAAAACAATTCTGTACTCTAGTGATGGCTCTCTTCTACTGCAAAATACTTTGGAACTGGAAAGTTTCAGGTTTGGTCACAATTACAGGTGCCAATCACAGGACTTAAAGTAAGCCTCATTTTTCCCAAGGGCCAACTTGGTGGTGTACACCTTTAATAGTGGCATTTGAGAGGCAGAAACAGGCAGATCTCTGTGAGTTCTAAGCCAGTCTGGTTTACATAGAGTTTCAGGTTAGCTAGGCCACACAGTGAGAACCCACCTCAAAGAAACAAACAGGAGGGAGTCATGCTAACCACAAAGGTCCCCTTCTTTACCCTGAGGTTAAGGGTACCATGTGCTATTATCTCAACTCTGGAAAACCCTGCATTACCAAGTCAAGTTACACATGCTTTGTTTTTCTCTTCTTTGAGACAGGATCTCATGATGTAGCACAGGCTAGCCTCAAACTTAAGACCCTTACAATTCAGCCTTGAGGGAGCTGGGATTACTGGCATGTGTCACACAGTCAGCTTGGAATGCTTATATTTTACCTCAGCACAGAAGGTAGCGATATGGTACAGCTGACTGAGGTGAGCCTTCCCTTAAACTGTACATGCATAATTGACAAAGAAAAATATTGCTGAAAAGCTCACCTCAATTTCTTTGTGTTCATATTTGAGTGCATTTCGTCCTCCTTGACTTTTTCTTCTGATCTTCTTCAGCTCGGCCTGAGACTTCTCCAAAGAATCTAACTTGTTCCTGTGTTCTGCTTGGTATCTTTTAAGAGTAGCCTGTAAGTCAAATGTTTCACTGGGGCACTGTACAGGCCTCCATGTAAGTCACTCTTGCTCACACTTCCATTGTGTGGGGCTGACTGGCCTTGATACCCTCACACTCACGTCTCCATTCATGGGGCCTAACGGTGCCAGTCCATACTATTTTCACTCCTACACCTAAGATCCCTACCACTCAACTTGAATCCTTAGGAGTTGTTAGTTCTATTGTTTCTGTTTACTAGCAGCCCTCTAAAGATAAAAATGTCTTTCCTTTTTAATCCCCTCTTTTCTCAAAGGCTTTTAGACACTGGGTAGTCAGTCAAGTGCTTTGGTGAATACACAAATGATACTCAAGGGCTAGGGATGTAGCTCAGCGGTAGAGTGCTTGCCTAGCATATGTCAGGTCTCAGGGTTCCATCCTCAGCCTCACACACATGTGCACACATTTCTCATGGTGTGTGTGTGTGTAAAGTTCTCTTAGGTCGAGAGCTCAGGTGTTAGCCAGGGTGGAAAAAAGTGCACTCACATTCATATACTTTACATCAAGTTCTGTCTTCTTCTCCAGCTCATGGATAATTTCCTTATGGAATTTTTTGAACTGTTGACAAAATAAAAAAAATTAAATTCATATTGTATTTAAGTTTTAGGCAATATTACAAAAATATATTTTTAAGACATAACAATTGTCCACTTACATTTTCATCAAGAGTCTCATTGAGTTTCTTGTGGGTGCTGGAAATCTCTATGAGGACATGGCCTGTGAAGAAAACCAGACACTTAGGGGGAAGCCACTGGGTAGTTTTGCAAAGGCATAAATAGAAACATGATAGTGGAAGCAAGCGATACAAAGTTGCCCTCAGGGGCTTCAAATAGTAAACCCCAAGACCAGTGGAGAACGGGAGCAGTCCCCAAGGTGCAGAGGGACTTCTGTGAACTAACTTCCTCCTGGGTTAAGAGCACCTGCTGTGTTCTTGGATTCACTCTCGTCTTTCCATTTTACACATTCCTGCAGCCAAATCCTATCTATCTGATTTAACTTTTCCAAACAGACTTTGGTTTTGTTTATGTGTCTGTATGACTGTGTGCCACGAGGGTGTGCCTGTGAAGGCCGGAAGAGGGTGTCAGATCTGGAGCTGCAGGTGGTCATGAGCCACCTGATGACTGCTAAGACAAACTCATGTTCTCCACAAGGACAGCGCTGGTATTCACTCTTGCCCCCTGAGCCATTTCTTCAGCACTGTGATTTAACTTAGAAATTATCTTACAAAAGATTAACTCAGTCATCACAGTAACTAATTATAGAAACAGAGGGTTTATTTTTATCTAATCCCCAGAGTAATCTGGTTATCTGCTAATCATAGAGAAAAATCATCTTCTTTTCCTCATTTTGGTTCATGTATTTGTTGTGGAAAACAGCAGCACCCGGGGAAACTGCAGCAGGGACAGTGTTTTTTCTGCCTTGGATCTCCTGGGAAGATGCGGAGTCTCTGAAACAGAGACCATTCCAGGGCAAAGGCACCTCCTCCAGAGACCACCTGGTTTGCAGTGGTCTTACAGTTGGGGCACATGCTAAAGCCGTTCCTCTGATAAAGAACCTCTCTGCCAACCTACCCAATTCAGAAACCACACAGCTCTCAGGAATACAAGTAGGAAAATAGAAACTCATTTGGAATGACTGCCATTGCCATATGAAACCACCACAAAATGTACTGGTGGATTGCTTTATAGGTCAGGAGCTAGATCGAAAGGAATTTTAATGGCAAGCTGAACAGCTGTGGGTGAGAGAGGATGATACAAGAAGACCCTGGTGGAATAAGGGAAAAGAGAAAATGAGCATAGAGCCCATGGCTTCAGCTGTCACTAGTGTACAAGTGACTCAACCACACATTCAAAAGCATTTGCACACAACTGCTTCTCAGACTTGCCAGGCCAGCCCTGCGCCTCCCTCATCTCAGAAATCCAGTCTGCTCCCAGACTTGGGTGTTCCATGTGTAAGGGTGAGCTCACGGGCACTGTGCCTCCGAATCCCAGCTAACCCCAGCCAGCCGGTCCTGGTGGGAGACCTCTCAGCTATGTGTCATGCTCACGATGAAAAGTCATTCACTGTGCACCGGTGCCATCACGTGAACTGTCTCCAGGGAAGAATATGAACCTTACTCACCCTACTTTCTTGGGCCACACCTGTGCTTGTCCTACCCTGAGGAGAAGACTCACTGGACAAAGTGTGAAGCCATAGACACATGCTCCCCAAGTCCATGCATCACAAGTGGGAAGACTCTCCTTGGTCCACACAGATCCAGCTGGCTAGGTCTTTTAGGACAGCCTCCTTTACCCCATTCCTGGCTGGCCTGTGCTCTTATTTCTCTGGAGTATGTTCTCTGCTGGGTCAGCTTGACATAGTGCCAGAAGTCTTTCTAAAAGCAAAGAACAGGCAGCCTCCCTGCTCTACCCACAGTGTCCCAGGTAACAGACTCATGAGCTACAAGCTGAAGGCCGCCATAGACAAGTGCTGTCTAAGCTCTGGGTATGGTGGACAGAGAACCGCCTATAGAAACATAACCTGGGGAAGCCACAGCTCGTCAGGGTCCGGGGATACACATTATTCCTTAAGCTCTGGGACTCGAAGAGGTTTCAGGCAGACAGTGTGCTAGATAAAAGAAAGTTGTGGCAGAATAATCCTTAGCATTCAGTTTTTTTTTTTTTTAAACCCATCATGTACATCAGCTTCCCACCCTGATGATGTCATCTAAAATTTCCAAAAGTCCACAACAAGAACAAGAACAAGAACAACAAAACTAGATTTTTTTTATTTTTATTTTTTTTTTTTACAAGAGAAGCCTGCAATCTGACCAAGAATATAAATTACTATGTCATTTCAGGTACTGAGACATTCAGAGTTACTTTTACATGTATTTTGGACCATAAATAATTCCTTGTTGGAGATTACAAAAACAAATAAATACACTTCAATTATTTGAAAGCTAAGTACTCAGTTCTTGGCAATTTAAATCTTTTTTGGGAAAAAAGATCTAAAAATATTTTGGCTGAAACCATCAGAAGAATTCTGCTGGAAAGCAAAGTGGTCACATTTCTTTCTAACATGACCCTTCTTGAACTGTGCTTCCGCAGCTCCACTCAAATGTGGGCCTCAGAGCAATGTGCTCGCTGTGTGCTAGGCACAGCTCTGAACTCAGTACTCTGTCTTGCTGGCCCCGCCCACCTCAAGTGGGCTCCCACTGTCCATTCTCCCGTGTGGTTTCTGCCACTGCAGACAGGTCCAATGAAGTGGGCCATTCACGGTGGCAGGACGGGAACCCCTGACCTTGTTATTCTTGTCTCTTATGGTTTGTGGCATTCCAAAGCTGGCCTCCCAGTGGTAACCCCTGAGTCCTTGGCTCTAAAGGGCTGGCTGAAGCACACCGTAGCTGTGACTGTGCAGCTGCCAAAGCATACCTTGAAACAGGAGACACAACTGCCTTTAGGTTCAATCCACAGAAGTTTACTCTTAAAGTGAGCCAGTCCACAGATGTTTACTCTCCAACTGAGCAAGTACTACTTCAGGTTTGAAAACATTCTGTTTCTGTGTTTTACTCTTCATCCTCTAACCTACTTTCTTATGACTTATATTTGCGAAGGAGAAAGACACAGAGAACATTTGAGGGAGGAGCTCGAAAGCACAACCCAGATTCAAGCAGAGCAGAGCGGAGTGCATGCCCCGACAGGAAGCTGTGAGCTGCATGTCCCACCAATCCTTTCCTTTCTCCTTTCAGGTTTGGAGCCAACACCTCAGGAGAAATTCATGTCATTACAGCCATGTGACTTAATCTGAATAAATTAGATTCTTAAAGGGGCAATAATAAGGAATTTATTATTAAAATTAAGAAATTTTAATTTGCAGTGCCGGAGATGGAACTGAGGTACTCACCCATGCTGAGCAAGAGCTGTACCACTGAGCCACAGCCCTGGCTCAAAGGAATTTAGGTAAAACATTTACACATTTCTAATTCATGAACTCAACTAAAAGACAATGCTGACAGCAATAGAGGCAAATAGCAGTATTACTCTAGGCTTTAGGAATGTATCCAGCATTTTGAACATGGCTCCGCATGTGGCCAGTAGGCAATGTAGCCTTAAAATGTTAAATAACAAAATTTAAAGAATGTTACTGCTATGAGATGTTTTTTGTTTGAAATACTTCTGCTGATTTTTTTTTTCCTGAGTTGGTGCTGCAGATGGAACCCATAGCCTGGTGTGTTAGGCAAGTACTGTTCTACTAAGCTACATCCCAGCTCCCACCAGGGAGTTAGTTATTATTTCTTTGACACAGGGTCTTGTTATATAGCCTGTCCTCAAATTTACAATCCTCCTACCTCTGCCTTCCAAATGCTGGGATTACAGGCACACATAACCACACCCAGCTGGTCTATTAATATATTTCAGTGAGATAAGTCTTTACCAATTCACAGTAAGAATGTGGAGGAGCCAGATGGAGCCTGCCAAGGACAGAGGCAGCAAAGAAACACATGCTGAATTCAGGCAGACCATAAAAACAAAAAACAAAAACAAAAAAAAACAACCAAGCCCAACTCTTTCCATTTATATCTGGTCACAGATAATTACAACACATTTGTTATTTCCAGAGACAGCAGAGTAATGGCTGAGTCACATGCCACTTCCTACATGTTACTACAAGTGGAATCAGACCATAAAATGACAGTGTAGAAACCAACCTACTATTGGCTTGATGTCATACTGTGTGGACTGAAGTGAGAATGACCAAAAATGTCACTGGGAAAATGGATAGTTCTTTCTGACTTTTCTTTTCTTTCTTTTCTTTTTTATTTTCTAAGCCAGGGTTTCTCTGTGCAGCTCTGGCTGTCCTGGAACCTGCTCTGTAGACCAGCCTGGCCTTGAGGTCAGAGATCTACCTGCCTCTGCCTCCACAGTGTTGGGATTAAAGACATATGCCACCACTTCCCAGATGGTTTTTCTGACATCTTTACAGAGAGCAAATATGAGGAGGAAAAAACAATGGGAGCTAAAAAGAGGGCTTAGAAGGTAAAGGTGTGTGCTGCCAAGACTGAAAACTGAATTCAATCCCTGGGATCCAGCTGGTGGAAGAAGAAACTCCTATAAGTTTTCCTCTGACCTTCACATACAAAATAAATAAAATGCAATAAAATTTTATCAGTACAACACCCAACAGCCGTAAACTACACCCCATACCCTGTGCTCCATTTCCTACCTTACAACTCTGCCTGCTTTTCTGGAGGCTTGCCCGATCCAGAGACACCGGGGTAAACCCCTTGCCCACCAACGCCTCTGAAAGCATCTCCAGCAGCTATAAATTGCACCCCATACCATGTGCCCCATTTCCTGCCTCACAATTCTGCCTGTACTCCTGGAGGCCTGCCAGATCAAGGGACACCAGGTAAGCCCCTTCCCCCTCCACACCCCTACCTACCTACTCCCCTGAAAGCACCCCCAACAGTGGTAAACTGCACCCCACACCCTGTGCTCCATTTCCTGGCCCACAACTCTGCCTGCACTCCTGGAGGCCTGCAGTCACCATGGACACACAGATAAGACTTTATCCCAAGCTCTTGCCTGCCATATTTCCCTAAAACACACCCATCAGCCTTAAATCACACCCCATTCCTTGGACTCCATTTTCTAGCTCACAACCTGGCCTGCTTTCCTGAAGGCCTACCAGCACCAGGTGTCCTATGCTGCTACTAGGGATCCCACAGGCAAGGGTAGCACCCAAAACCTAAGAGATCACGCAGGCCACAAACCCCCAGGGGAGACTCCCTATAGGACCTCAAGACTAGCTAGTTACCAGAACTCCAGACCACTTCGGCCAGCAGACAGAGAGGAAACAGAAACTAATGGAAAAACACCCATCCAACAAAGATAAACTCAGAAATCAGCATCGAAACTTACAATTGCAAAACCCAGATGGCCAGTGTAAAAACATGATCAACAACAGACAGGGCAATATGAAACCACCAGAGCCCAGTTATCTCACTACAGCAAGCCCTGGATATCCTAGCACAGCTGGAGCACAATCTTATGAAGACGATAGGGGCCTTTAAAGAGCAAATGAATAAATCTCTTAAAGAAATACAATCAAACAGGTGAAGGAAAGGAATAAAACTGTTCAAGACCTGAAAATAGAAAAAAGAAAACACAAGCAGAGGGGATCCTGGAGATGGAAAACCTAGGTAAGAGAACAGGAAGTACAGGTGCCTTAAGTATCACCAACAGACTACAAGAAATGGAAGAGATAATCTCAGTTGCAGAATACATGAGAGAAGAAATCAATACATGGTCAAAGAAAATGTTAAACCAAAAAAGTTCCTAACACAAAACATCCAGGAAATCTGGGATACTATGAAAAGACCAAACCTAAGAATAATAGGAATAGATGAAGAAGACTCCCAGCTCAAAGGTCCAGAAAACAGTTTCAACAGAATTGTAAAAGAAGATTTCTCTAACCTAAAGAAAAAGATGCCTATAAACATATAAGAAGCTTATCTGTATATAACCAAACATTCAAGTATATGACCACTGGATCAAGGTAAAAATAAGAAAGAAATTAAAGATTTTCTAGAGTTCAATGAAAATGAAGGTACAACATACCCAAACTTATGGGACACAATGAAAGCAGTATTAAAAGGAAAGTTCATAGCACCAAGTGCCTTCATAAAGAACTTGGGAGATTCCATACTAGCAACTTAACAACACACCTGAAAGCTCTAGAACAAAAAGAAGCAAACACACCCAAGAGGAGCAGACAGCACAGCAGAAAACAATCAAAGTCAGGGCTGAAATTAATAAATTAGAAAATAATACAAAGAATCAACAAGCCAGAAATGGTGGCTTTAATCCTTTATTCCCACCAGAGGAACACAGATTGCTGTGGGTTTGAGGCCAGCCTGGTCTAGAGAGTGAGGTCCAGGACAGCCAACGCTACACAGAGAAACCCTGTCTCAGAAAAACAAAACAAAACAAAACAAAACAACAAGAAGAATCAACAAAACCAAGAATTGGTTATTTGAGGAAATCAATAAGACAAACTCTTAGCCAAACTAACTAAAAGGCAGAGAGAGAATATCCAAATTAAAAAATCAGAAATGAAATGGGGACATAACAACAGACACTGACAAAATCCAAAGAATCATTGTTTTACTTCATAAACTTGTATTCCACAAAATTGTAGAATCTAAATGAAATGGATGATTTTCTTGATAGATGCCACTTACTAAAGTTAAATCAAGATCAGGTAAGCAATTTAAATAGTCTTATAACCCCTAAGAAAATATAATCAGTCATTAAAAATCCCCCCCCAAAAAAAGTCAACCTGGGCCAGATGATTTTAGTGCAGAATTCTACCAGACTTTCAAAGAAGAGCTAATACCGGCATTTCTCAAATTCCAAAAAAATAGCAACAGAAGGAACACTGCCAAATTCATTTTATGAGGACAGAGTCACCCTGATACCTAAACCACACAAAGGCTTAACCGAGAAAGAACATTTCAGACCAATCTCCTTTATGAACATTGATGCAAATCAAACAAACAATAACAACAACTCAATAAACCAAATTCAAGAACCAAATCTAAGAACGCATCAAAAACAGCATCCACCATCATCAAGTAGGCTTCATCTCAGAGGTTCAGGGATGGTTCAACATAGGAAAATCTATCAATGTAATTCACCATATAAACAAACTGAAAGAAAAAACCCCACATGTCATTAGATGCTAAGAAAACCTTTGACAAAATCCAACATCCCTTTATGATGAAAGTCTTGGAGAGATCAAGGATACAAGACACATACCTAAACACAGTAAAGGCAATATAGAACAAGTCAATAGCCAACATCAACTCAAATGGAGAGAAACTTAAAGCAATTCAACTATAATCAGAGATGAGAACAGATATGGAGAGAAGCCCACTCTCTCCATATCTATTCAATATAGCACTTGAATTTCAAGCAAGGGTAGTAAGACAACTGAAGGAGAATAAGGCAATGCAGAGTGGAAAGGATGAAATAATGATATGTTACTATACATAAGTGACCCCAAATATTCTACCAGGGAAATGCTACAGCTGATAAATACCTTCAGCAAAGTGGCTGGATACAAAATTAACTAAATTAAAAAAAAAAAATCGGGGCTGGAGAGATGGCTCAGTGGTTAAGAGCACTGTCTGCTCTTCCAAATGAACCCGGGTTCAATTCCCAGCACCCACATGGCAGCTCACAACTGTCTGTACCACCAATTCCAAGGAATCTGATACCTTCACACATAAAATAAAATAAATTAAAAAAAAATCAGTAGCCCTCCTGTATACAAATGACAAACGGGTTGAGAAAGAAATTAGGAAAATAATACACTTCATAATAGCCACAAATAATATAAAATATCTTGGGGTAACTGTAATTAAGCAAGTAAAAGACTTGTATGACAAGAACTTCAAGATTTTGAAGAAAGAACTCGAAGAAGATACCAGAAGATGGAGAGATCTCCCATGCGCACAGAATGGTAGGATTAACATAGTAAAAATGGGCACCTTACCAAAAGCAACCTACGGATTCAACTCAGTTCTCATCAAAATTCCAACACATTATTTATAGACTTTGAAAGAGCAATTCTGAACTTCATATGGAAAAAAAAAAAAAAAAAAAACAATATAGTTAAAACAATCCTGTACAAGAAAAGAACTTCTGGAGGTATCACTATCCCTAATTTCAAACTGTACTATAGAGCAGTAGTAATAAAAACTGCATGGTATCAGCATAAAAATAGGCAGGTTGATCAATGGACTTGAATTGAAGAAGTAAACATAACTGTAGACACTTAATTTTTGACAAGGAAGCCAGAACCATACAATGGAAAAAGAAAGCATCTTTAACACATGGTGCTGGTCTAACTGGATGTCTGCATGTAGAAGAATGCAAATAGATCCAGATCTATCACCCTGCAAAAAACTCAAATCCAAGCGGTTCAAAGACCTCAACATAAAACAAGATACACTAAATCTAACAGGAGAGAAAGTGGGTAATACCCTTGAATGCATTGGCACAGGAGACAACTTCCTGAAAAGAACATGAACAGCTCAGGCACTAAGATCAACAATTAATAAATTGGACCTCCTGAAAAGCTTCTGTAAGGTGAAGGACACTGTTAGAAGGACAAAAGGGCAGCCTAGAGAATCAAAAACGATCTCTACCAACCCTGCATCTGACAGAGGGCTGATATCCAAAATATATAAAGAACTTAAGAAACTAGACATCAACAAACCAAATAACTCAATTAAAAAATGGGGTACAGATCTAAATAGGGACTTTTCAACAGAGGAATTTCTAATGGCCGAGAAATACTTAAAGAAATGTTCAAAATCCATAGTCATTGGGGAAATACAAATCAAAATGACTCTGAGAGTCTATCTTACACCCATCAGAACAGCTAAGATAAAGACTCCAGGGACAGCACACGCTGGCAAGAAATGTGGAGCAAGGAGGTTTCCCACTGCTGGTGGGAGTGCAAACTTGTAAAATTACAGTGGAAATCAATTTGGTGCTTACTCAGAAAATTGGAAATAGCACTACCTAAACATCTAGCTATACCACTCCTGGGCATATACCCAAAAGATGACCCACTATACCACAAGGACACTTGCTCAACTATGTTCACAGCAGATTTATTTACAACAGCCAGAAACTGGAAACAACCTAGATGTCCCTAAACTTTGAAGAATGGATAAAGAAAATGTGGTACATTTACACAATGGAATATTACTTAGCTAATAAAAACAATGACATCATGAAATTTTCATGCAAATGGATGGAACTAGAAAAGATCAACCTGAGCAAGGTAACCCTGACCCAGATAGATAAACATGGTATGCACTCACTTATAAAAGGATAGTAGCTATGAAGTACAGGATAACCATGCTACAATCCACAGACCCAAAGAAGCTAAGTAACAAGGAAGGACCAAGGGAGAATGCTTGAATATCACTCAGAAGGAGAAACAGAATAGATATTGGGGGTGGATGGATGGAGGGAACTGGATGGGAGATGGGGTAGGGAGGTGAGCAAGAGGAATCAAGTAGGGGGAGAATGGAGGGAGAGAACTGGAATGAGGTATCCCTGGGATGAGCTGGAAACACAGGACAATGGAAAAACTCCCAGGAGTCTACGAGGGTGACTCTGGTTAAGACTCCTAGCAATGGGGGATATGGAAATGGCCATCTCCTGTAAAAGACTTCCAATGGAGGGACTGGAACCAACCCAACCTGAAAACTTTAGAGCCACAATTTCTCCTGCCAAAGAGACATGCAGGGGTAAAGATAGAGCAGAACTTGGGGGAATGGCCAACCAGTGACTAGCCCAGCTTGAGACCTGTACCATGAGAGAGAGCCCACTCTTGACATTATTAATGATATTCTTCCATACTTTCAGACAGGTGCCTAGCGTAATTGTCATCTGAGAGGCTTCATCCAGCAACTGATGAAAACAGATGCACGCGCGCACGCACGCACACACACACACACGCACACAAATTAGGCAGAACTTGGGAAATTCAATGGAAAAGGGGGAAGAAGGATTGAAAAAGGCAGAGAGGTCAAGGACATGACAAGAAAATATACAGAACCAGTTGACCTGGGCTCACAGAGACTGAACCACCAAACGTAGAGCATACTTGAGCTGGACCTCAGCCACCTGTACATATGTAACAATGATGCAGGCTGGTCTTCATGTGGAACTCCTAACAGCAGAGCAGGAGCTGTATCTGACTCTGTTGCCTTCCTTGGGATCCTGTCCCCTCACTGGGCTGGCTAGCCTAGCCACAATGGGGGATGTGCCTAGGCCTACTACAACTTGATATGCAAGGCGGTTGATATCCATGGGGGGCCTCCTTTTTTCTGAGCCTTTTTTAAGGTGAAAGGGAGGACAAGAGAATGGTGAGGAGGGATGAGGGGAGGAATGGACTGGGAGAAGAGGAGGGAGGGGTAACTGATCAGTATGTAAAATAAATTAATAAAAAAGCCCAAAAAAATCAGTACAATGGAAGTAAAAGCAAGCACACAGATGTTATGGTAAACAAACAGGTGTGTATGCTGAAGAGATCCAAGTCACCACCACAAACACTTGAGCACACTCGAGATGCTCTACTGCCTCTAAAAAGGGCTCTTAGTCCCTGGAGGCAGGCAAGTGGCTTTCTTTTGATCAGTACTGACATAAATAGCAACATGTAGCCATGAGTGGTCAAGCCTTCAATCCCGGTATGGGGAGGCAGAAGCATGTGGATCTCTGAATACAAGGTCACTCTGGTCTACAAATCTGGTTCCAGGACAGCCAGAGCTACAACTATCCAACCAAGCTTACAACAACAAAATATCTCCCAAAACAGCAACATGTATGTAAAATAGAGCTTAGGTGGGTATAATTCTTGACTTAACCAACTGCTACAGTTCTAATTAATGTCTTGCAATCATCATATAATTATTCTTCTAGTGTTCCCCAAAATAAACAAATAAATGATAAGGAGGTATATGTTGCAAAAAGTCAGCTTGGGTCAAACATGGGCTATTCTAATCTGAGCATCAAAACAGTGAAGGATGGTAATAAACTATAGATCATTAAAAAAATATCCAGAGAGTCCATGGCAACTGATAATGGGGGGGGGCAGGGGGGGACAACGAACACTTCTGCCAACAGTAAAATGCCAAGTACCAACTAGTGAGGAGAGGACTTGGGGACTTGTCATTTGCTACCATCATAATAAAGACTGGTTAGAGTAAAAACTATTAACAGATATAAAGTTAGGAAGAGTAAGATTCTGCATAGCCTAGAAGTTTTCCTCTAAGATTTTTTTGTTAACAGAAATATTTTTAAAATTCTAATAATGAACTAGAAATCAGACAGGATCTTTATACCACAAATGAGAGGAAAGTCACCAGTGTGCTCACATTTGATACTCCCCAGATACAAAATGGCCTGGATAGTATTCTAGAAAGAACAAAGATCTGGCACCCGGAAGATCTCAAGATCCTGATGGAGTCTCAACTTCCATTTAGCATTTATACCAGGCTTTCAGTACCATACTCTTAACTGAATGAAACTTATTTACCTATTTAGATCTAAACATTACATTCATTTTCTCGGTGTGTGTGTGTATGTGTGTGCACATGTGAAGGTCATAAGACAACTTTGCTGGAGTGTGTTCTCTCCTTTTACTATGTAGGTTTGGGAGATAGAACTTAGGTCTTTACCCACTAAGCCATCTTGCCAGCCCCTCATTTACAATTTAGTTTTGGAGGAAGGGGAAAAGAAAGAGTTTAGGAAGGGGAGGAAGATAATGATGAAGAAGATTATTTCATTCTAGTCCTGGGGAATCCAGTGCTGGCTGCTGGAGATAATGGAGAGATAAAGAGGGGTGCTGGTGGGTGAACTGACATCTATCTATGTTGTACTTAAAGTAAGATTTCTACAATCTTCTTCTTAGAAAGTGATCAGAATAGCCAAGGCCTGAAGGTGAATAATCCTCTGAGTCAAATAGAAGTTGCAGCCACAGACTGGAGAGATGGCTCCAGGGGTTAATAGCCTGTACTGCTCTTGCGGAGGACACGAATTCGGCTCCTACCACCCATGACTGGCAAGTCCATAATCCCCTGTAACTCCAGCTCCATGGGAATCTGATGCCTCTGACCTCTGTGGGTACCTATGCTCACATGTTCACACACCCCAAACACATACACATAAAGATAATAATTTTAAATTCCTTTTAAAGGCTGTACTCATAATGGGGAGTGCTGGCTCATGCCCAGAATTCCAAAGGCTAAAACAGGAGGATTTTTTTAGTTTGGTGCAAATCTGGGCTACAGAATAGGATTGTCTCTCAAAAAACTGAAAAGAAAATATAACTATAAACCTAAACTTTTCTTCTTCTTGGAGGTGCCTCTTTTAGACATAGTACAAACAAAACTTAATTTTTGATAGCTGAATGTTGGCGGTCCATGCCTTTAATTCTAGCGCTTGGAAGGCAGGGGCAGGCAGACCTCTGTAAGTTTAAGGCCAGCCTGGGCTACATAGTGAGTTCCAGGACAGCCAGGGATATGTAGACAGACCCTGCCTCAAAAACAATAATTCTCCAAACAAACAAGCAAACCCAAAACAGAACAAAAGCAACTTGAGTTTTTGGAAGTCTAGAATAAAATGCTTGGCACATTAGCCTGTCAGAAGCTACTTCTAATCTCAGTAACGGAGCCCAAAATCGTTGGGAAGGAGGTGGAGGCTGGAGAAGAGCAGGTACTGTGACTATCGTTCCCCACAGAGAGCTCAAAGCGGGAAGCACAGGCCTGGTCAATGCATCTGCAGAAACATGTGATAGTGTCAGCCAGGATTCTCAGCATCCATGCACATCTAGAATGCTGCTTAGTATAATTAAGGGGCCCCCCATACTTCCTAGAATTTACCTTTAAGAGTAATGGGTGTTCTCTATAAAGATAGAAAAAATTCTCCTCAGACTTCTGGCAAGAGAGATAGGCAGTCATTGTAAAATAAGCCCAGAGCCCTGTTATGGGCTCTGTCAGAGAGACTGGCCTCCAAGGGCTAGCTGCAGCAATGAAGCCTTATCTCTCCTGGGAATGGCAATTAGTTACCTCAGGCCCCCTCAAGCTTTCTCAAAAAAAGGCAAAGAAAGGCTAAGAAGCTTTCCCAAAGGTCAGATTCCAGGTATTCAGGGTTGTCTGAAACTTCCACAAAACAACTCAAGATTCCCACTGAAGATAAAGGACTGAAGCTTTCCTTTCCCAAGACTTTATCACACCAGTCATCAACAGGGCCTCAGGAAAGGACCTGGGTTACAAGGACAGAGCTCCACTGAGAGGAATGACAAAGAGGGGAAGAAAGCTAAAGCTTCTGACACAGTTATAGCTATACCCAACATCAAATATATCCCAACTCCTAGCCAGATTAAAACAAAACAAAAACATTACACCAAAGGCCTATCTTCCTCTGTTCCTATTACCTGGTATATTATATTCAATTTTCATTAACAAAATTAGACACATTAAGGAAAAACAATCTGGAGAGATCAGACCCTGACTTGGATATGGTGGAGATTTTGAAACTTCAAGACTGATAACTTAGCTGGATGTAATAATGCATACCAATAATTCTAATATTCAGGGTCAGACAGGTGGGCTGCCAGTTTGAAGACAGCATGAGCAACACAGTAAGTTCTAGGCCAACTGGGACTACACAGCATGAATCTCACATAGCCCAAAACAAAACGAAACAGAACTTGAAACAGCTGGGCAGTTGTGGCACCCTCAGGAGGCGGAGACAAGTGGACCTCTGTGTGTTCAAGGCTAGCTTGGTCTACAGACTGAGTTCCAGAACAGCCAGGGATACAGAGAAGCCCTGTTTCAATCCAAACCAAACCAAACCAAACCAAACCAAACCAAACCAAACCAAACCAAACCAAACCAAACCAAACCAAAAAGAAACTAAATACCCAAACAAAAACAAACAAACAAACAAAAGCAACTATTGGTTAAAATGCCAAGGATCCTACTGGGAAACTGAGAGACATGTAAGAACAGGTGAGCAGAGACTGAAATGCAAACGAATAATCAAAGCAATGATGGAAACAGATGTAGAATGCCTCTGATGCTCTGGCTTTTCAAGAGACTGGAGTTAGCTGAGGAAAGAACCAATGAGACTGAAGGTAAGTTACTATAACCCTCCAAAACTGACAAACAAAGAAAAGAACAAAGAAACAAACAACAACGAAAAGAAACAAAATATCCAAGAACTGTGACCAATTAAAAAGGTAAAACATTCATAAAGGGAAAACCAGAGAGAGAAAGGAATGAGAAACTATCTGAAGCAATAGTGTCAGAGCCTATTTTCCAAACCTAATGGCAGATATCCACTCATAGACCCAGAAAGCTGAGAGAACACAGAACAGATTCCGAAATACTGACATCTCAGTATATCATACACAAACTGCAAATACCAAAGATAAACAGACATTCTTGAAGAAGCCGGAGGGTGGGAAATGCCGAGGCTGGAGTGGAACAGGATAAGGGTTACATCACACTTCCCCTCATAAACCACTTAAAGTGGTAAAGTGGACCATGGTGGTGCAAACATGAAACCTCAGCACTCAGGGGGCTGAGGTAAGAGGATTGCAAATTCTGTGTAGCTTAGGCAAGACAGTACAACCTGTCTCAAAAAAACAAAAACAAAAACAAAAAAACCCACAACAAAATAAAAAAACCGAATAAAGCAAAGCAGTGTGATAACATATAACCCTAAACCTGTAATGCCAGTACTCAAAAAGCTTGAAGTAGGACTGCCATGAACTTAAGGCTGGCTGGGCTATGAAGTGAGTGACAGGACAGCTAAAGCTTTGCAAACTACAAAATACTTAAAATAGCAAACTATCTAAGAATTCTAAGATGCACCAACATACAAACTTTATTTATCTGGTAAAATTATCCTCTAAATACACAGGAAACACAAGCACACATAGGCGATGGGGAGAGAAAAAAAAATGTATTTGTGTTTTGAGAGAGAGAGCCTCACTATGTTGCTCTGGCTGGCCTGGAACTTGCTATGTAGACCAGGCTAACCTTAAACTGACAGAGATCTCTGCCTCTGAGTGCTGGGATTAGGAGAGCATGCCCAGTTGATTTATTTTTCCCCAGACAAAAAAAATCTGTCACCAGTAGGCTTCAGCTGCAGAAAATGCTAAAAGAGGTTTTATCAGAAACACGTTTCATGTCAGAAACTCAGAGCTACATAAAAACAAACAACAACCACAAAAAACAAAAACAAACAAAAAAAACCACAACACATTTAACACAGGGAGAGCATTCAAGGAATAAAGGTAATATTTTTTGTTGTTTTCTGCCTTCCTTTTTTTCTTTTTTTTTTTTTTTTGAGATAGGGTTTCATTCTTTACTCCAGACTGTCCTCAAATTCATGACTCTCCTAACTCAGCCTGTGATTACATGAATTCATTCCAGTTTTGTAAAAACTATTCTTAGGGATTAGGGATGTCGCTCAGTTGGCAGGTAGAGTGCTTGCTAAACACAGATAGGAAGCCTTGTGGTTGGATTCCAGTACCACATAAAACTCTCTCTAATTAACAATATGGCCCTCTGCAACTACCCTCTGCAATTATAAATGACTGCACTGTACTAACAGAAACAATGTACTGAGTGGCTCTAGTTTGTGGACAACTGAGATTGATAACAACAATGCAACATAGATGAAAAGGAGAAAGTATTGAGCTCTCATTACCAGACAGAAATGGTCTCCATCTTCTGGTGGTTATTTTTGTTGTTGTTTGTTTTGTTTTTTGAGACAGGGTTTTTTCTCTGTGTAACAACTACCACACTGGCTATCCTGGAACTTGCTTTTTAGACCAGGTTGGCCTTGAACTCATAGAGATCCGCCTGCTTCTGCCTCCCAAGTGCTGGGATTAAAAACATGTGCTACTACATCTGGCTGTCTTCTGTTTTTTTAATGGTGTGAAAGAAACGTGCAACGTGTTTCAATAGAAACCGTACTTTGAACTTTCACTTTTGATCTTTTGCTGGGTTAGTGATACATGGCATAATACTTCCTTGTCAGGTAGGGTAATGTTGGAAGGTCAGGGTTGAATCTGTCACTAAATTGCAACAGGAAACACCTGGGCATGAAATAACCTTAAATGTGTATTGTTCAGTGAAGGAACATGGACCACAAAAACCTAAATATTCATTCTATGATCCCAACTGCATGACATGATAGGAAAGGAAAAATTTCAGATACAGTAAAAATATCAGTGCTTGTCATGGGCTTGTGGGTAGTGACAGAATGACATTATACACTTGCCAAATTAACAGAATGTAGCATGAACCCTATTGTAAACTGAAGCCTTTAGTGAATGAAAGCTTACTAATACTGTTACCAATGTCTTGTCTCACAAAGCAAGATGTTTAAAATAAGGAGCCTCAGTGGAGGGAAAGAGGGCATATGGACGCAATTCAAATCTATTCATTCTGTAAGCACTAAAAAACAGGTTGAAAAGAAAAAGTAGTTAACAACAGCCCTCTGGGTATTTTAAAATCAAGTCTCAGTGAAGTATGGAACACTAGGTCTACGCAGTGCAATACTAGGGATCTAGTGGTGTACCTAGCAGTCAAAATTAGGAGCAAGTTTTCAAAACCAGAAGAGAGATACAAGGTTTAGGTGACATTTCTGTCACTGGCCTCATAAACTAATTCTAAAAGCAAATTGAATGTTATTTCCCACTTGACTCTTGATTAATAATTAAGCCAAATAGCCTACCTGCTGTGTGCAGGTATAGCAAGCTAAACCCAGGATTTTTGATAATACTTAAGGTGAATTTCTTATGTAGAATGCTCTTTTGCATGTATGATGTATTCATGCGAATGCAAGTATGCACACGTGGAGAGCAGAGCCAAGCCCAGGTATTAACTCTCAACTTCTTTACCTTGTCTGAGACGGAGTCTGTGTTCTTTCTTCTGCCTGTGCTTGACTAGCTGGTGCTGGAGCTTCCACCGATTCTCTTGTTCCTGCCTCTATCTAGCTCTAGCATATCCAGCTTTTATAAGTCCTGGGGGTCCAAACTCAAATCCACAGAGCCATCTTGCCAGCCGAATACCTCTTAATGAATTTTAAATACTATTCTTATTTTGGCTAACAGAATACTTTAAGATTTTTTATTATTATAGCATTGCATGATATGTGGGTATGCATTCCATGAATGGAGGTCAGAGGGTAACTTTGGGGAGTCAGTTCTCTCCATCCACCTTCATGTAGCTTCTGGGGATTAAACTCAGGCCACCAGGCTTACATGGAAAGTACCTTTGCCCCCTGAAGCATCTTGCTGGCCCAAAAGAACACTTTAATTTATTCAAATGTATCAACTGTATATCACATAGAAGAACTTTATCAATTTTGTTCTCATAAAGAAATGATAAACAATTGTTTTCTTTATATATTAATGTAAAACACATCATTAAAAGATAAGTGTGTTCTATAATTTATTTCAAGTGAGGTGAACTGAACATTAATAATTCATTTTTCTTACTTAAATACATTTGCTGTGATGCTGACAACAATGAAAACAGGTGTGCCATCAAGAATGAGGTGACAATGATAATAACTTTATTCTGATAATAAAGTCAATTAACTGTTTACATTTTCATTCAAGATTTAAACAATGTTACATCTGGATTTGTATACATTTGTTTTTATTTTAGTTTATGTGTAAGTAAGTACGCGTGCACATGTGAATGTGTGTGCGCGCACGTGTGCGTGTGCATGCATGCATGCCACATGTGTAGAGGTTCCTGGAAAGGCTAAAAGGAGGCATGAGATCCTTCTGAGCAAGTGTTACAGTTGGCCAATATGGGTGCTCAGAACAGAGTTTGGGTCCTCTGGAAAGTAGCAAGTACTCTTAACTGCTTAACCATCTCTCTAGTCCCTGAGGACTTTACTGAGGTTTTGAGAGGTTGGAAGAGTTTATCATCACACAAGTACTCACTGAGAGGGAGATCCTGACTACTACAGATCCTTGGTTCAGCTGAGTTCATCATCATTGTCACCTTGATTGGACTGACAGTTCATCTCTGGGTGTCTGGGAGGACATTTCCAGAGTATCAAATCAGGATACTCTCAGATTAATCCCTTGATGGATTCATGCTACAAGAGCATTTCTGGGAGGTGGTGAAAAGCAGGAAGTGGGGCCTAGTTTGTGCACGTGGGTCCCTGTGACTGTTTGGGAAATCTATCTTGCCCTGGACACTTCCTCTATTCTTTTTTCTGCTTTCTGGTTGCCATGATGTGCCTGCTCTGCTCTTTAACACCTTCCTCTTCATGACTGATTATCACTCTATCACTGCTGAAAACATGAACACAAATCAGCAATTTCTTCCTTTTACATTGATTTAGGTATTCTATCTTTATGATGCCCAATACAGTAACTAATACAGTACAAGGCTGAAATGATGCCCAGGATGTGGGAGGCAAAAGTTTCATCAATACCAGAACACTCTGGACTGGTGAGATGATGAGATGTTTCAGTGGGTATAGGCGCTTGCCACCAAGAATGATGATATGAGGACTCACATATCAGAACCACTCTGACAAGTTGTCCTCTGACTTCTATGTGTATGCCATGGCACACCTGTAGATGTATGTACAGAGATATGTGCCAAAATAATTTAATAAAAGGTAACAAAGATTTAGAAAGCAAAATACTAGAACATTTGAATTCTGCTCTAAAAATAGAATTGTGGAAGGCTGGGCAGTACCACAGAGGCACACACAGGCTAATGATTGGGCTGGTCCTTGAAGCCATTTTAGCTCCGAGTGAATGGATCACATAGGAGGTAAAACTAATGTAGTAGAATTGCCTTTCCAATGCTCTACTGGTGTCCTAGCTCACATACATACACAGAAGCCCTGAAACAGGTAGAGCAGGGTTCTTGATGGTTATCTGTTCCATACCCTCACTGGAAAGAGGCCTTTCAGAGAGGACGGGCCTCCTGGGCTTGGCTGAGAGGCACACAACCTCTAGCTTCTTCTATGCAGCACGTTGAGCCTGTGAGACTTGGCAGAATCCCCTCCTAGTGACAATCAAGTGGGAAGAACACAGGAAGAAAGAGTGTGACATGTGGTTGAGAAAGACCACATTTCTGATGCAGGGAGGCCCAGGAACTGGCTTAGTTGGCATCCCTGCTTCTGGGCTGGTGAGACGGGCAGCCCTGTTTACAGCACCTGTTCACAGTGGTCTCCAGACTCAAGCTTTCAAAGGAAGGCTTAACATCTCTGGTTGGCGAAACACCCACCCAGACACTCTCCTAACGTGGTACTCAGTGGAGCAGCAAACAATTGTCTCCACCTCCACCTCAGCCACCATCCTGCCCCACCTAGATTGGCACTATCAGCCTTGTACCAGGCTTCTTTGCTTCTACCTTTTACCATTCTTCATTCAGAAGCCAGGACAAACCTTTACACTTCTGTGTCTGATCGTTCCATTCCCAGGCTCATCAACTTCAGAGCCCACACCTCCGACTCGCGTTCTCACCTCGGCCTGTGTCCTGGCCCCCCTTCTTTCCCTGTTTCATTGCTTCCCCAAGGACAGAGACCTATGCGCACTCTATACTGGCGGGTTTTCACTGGAATGGTTGCGTCAGACATCTGCCTCACAATATTGTCCCTGTCACATGTTGCCTACTGCCAGCAAGAGCAGCTCCACTCCACTCTTTCCTCCTCCACTCAGTACTCCATGTCTATCACCTGACATGTTATACCAGAAAGTCCCTGAGGAGAGGAACTTTCGTTTTATTCACTTATCTTCAAAACGAGAACAGCTTGCTAGACAGCAGATGCTCATTAGGAAAGGGGGGGCTGGAAAGATGGCTCAGATGGTTAACAGCACTGCTTATTCTTCTCGGAGGACACAGGTTCAAGTCCCAGAACTCACATGATATCTCACAACTATCCATTTCAGGGGCTCCAACAGAAACATGGCACACATACATTTATGGATGTAGGCAAAACATTCACATACATAAAGCAAAACAGATAAACCCAAGACATTGTAAAATTAAAAACTAAACAATAAATTTGAAAAAAATACTTCCATTATCGCTTGATTACCAACTGGTTTGGGTTTCATGTGGCTTTTTGAATACCTTAAAATTAATTTTCCTCCGCTTAGCTTTCTCTAAGAGCCAACAAAAAAGAAGTCCCAAACCTCCTCAGTGCCACAGTGCTTCTCTTCCTCTCCAGCACCCAGCTACAGAGGGGAAAATGTAAAGTGAAGTACAGACAGCCATCAGAAATAATGCATACTACCAATGGGGAATATAGCTCAACAGCAGAACATTTGATCAGCATGCGTGAGGACCCAGGTTCATAGGTTCAATCCCTAGTAGTGGCAAAAGAAAAAAAAAAGTACAAATTGTTGATCAATCCAAGTAATGGTGTGAGGCCCTGGGTTCAAGCACCAGCACCAAAAAATTAAATAATGGAGGTTTAAAAGTAAATTTTAGAAATAGCCAAAATCAATCTTTCCTCTCATGAAAGAGTGGGAGGCCTTGGGGTATGTGCTCAGTTGGTAGAGCTGCATCCTAGCATACATAAAACTCTAGGTTTGGTCCCCAGGTCCCCAGAATCACATACACAGGACACAGTGGCACATACCTGTAACCCCAGCACTTGGGAGGTGGAAGCAGGAGAATGAGAAGTTCAAGGTCATCTCTAGCTACACAGCAAGTTGGAGGACAGCCTAAATATATGAGACCCGATCTTAAATTCGGGGGGTGGGGGGGGACTGGCCAAAATAATTTATAGCCATGGGTTTAATTATGTAAAAATAGACACTTTAAAATAATAAAGAAGAAAACTACATTTGATGTTTATTAGGTCCATTTTTTCAGTCAAGGTATAATTTTTTTAGAATGTAGGTTTTAATTCTCATACAAAATCAAAGTATGTCATTTTCAACATCCCACAGGACTTATAAATTATACAGCATTAATATGAATGGGAAATTAAACTGGATTGAGTATAGAATAAAAGACAAATAAAATTAAAATATTTTATTAGATATAGTAAAATTTCAAAAGAGCCAGTGTGGTGGTATAGGCTGAACTTGGGACAGGCTGAGGTAAGATTTTGAGTTTGAGGTTACTCTGAGCTATATAGCAAGACTCTGGCTCAGACAATTAGAGAAAGGCTGGGGATAGAGCTTAGCTGGTGGAATGATGCTTGGCGTGTGTGAGGTCCTAATCAGATCTCTAGCAGCAAATAAACAAGCACAGTGGTGCACATCTACAATATTTAGCACGTGGGAATCTGAGGCAGGAAAAGTTGAGGCAGCTGAGGAGTTCCAGGTCCTCCTCAGCTACACAGTAGGTCTGAGGCTAGCCTGGACTACAATAGAAAGACCCTGGCTCAAAAAATCCATCTAGGGTGTCCGTTAACAGAGGAGTGGATACAGAAATTGTGGTATATCTACACAATGGGATACTACTCAGCTATTAAAAACAAGGAAATTGTGAAAATTGCAGGCAAATGGATGGAACTAGAAGAGATCATCCTGAATGAGGTAACCCAGAAACAGAAAGACAGGCATGGTATATACTCACTAATAAGCGGATATTAGCTGTATGATATAGGACAGCCATCTACAGACCTAAAGAAGTTAATAAGGAGGACTCTAGGGAAGCTGTGTAAATCTCACTCAGAATGGCAAACAGGATAGACACCAGAAGTGGTGGAAGAGAGGGAAACAGGATGGGAGTCTACTATAGAGGGTTCTCTGAAAGGATTAACACAACAGGGGATTGAAGCAGATGCTGAGACTCAGGGCCAAACTTTGGGCAGAGCACAGAGTCTTATGGAGGAAGAGAGGGGTGAGGATAGAGGGACATGGAGCCCCACAAGGAGACCAACAAAACTAAAATATCTGAGCCGAGGGGGTCTTGCAGAGACTGATGCACCAACCGAGGACCACACATGGAGAGGACCTAGACCTCCTGCTCAGATGTGACCAATTGGCAGCTCAGTTTCCATGTGGATTGCTGAGTGAGGAGAGCAGGGGCTGCCCCTATCACAAACTTAGTTGACTGGTCTCTGATCACTAGTCCCTGATGATGCAGCCTTGCCAGGCCATGGAGGAAGAGGATCCAAGCAGTCCTGATGAGACTTAACAAGCTATGGGCAGATGGCAATAGTGGAGAATTCCCCCTTTCAGTGGACTAGGGGAAGGGCATGAGGGGAAGAGAGTGGAAGGGTGGGACTGGGGGGAGTTAAGGGAGAGGGGCTTCAATTGGGATATATAATGAATAAATTGTGAAAAAATAAAAGATTCATAAATTAAAAAAAAAATCCATCTAGTGGTTGAGAATGTAGTTCACTTGGTGGAGTGTTTATCTAACATATACGAGGTCCCAGGTTCCATTACCAGCTCTGCATTAGCTAGTTATGGTGGCATGTACCAATAATCCTAGCTCTCAGGAGGTAGAAGCAGGAGGATCACAAGTTCAAGGTTACCCTCAGCTACATAGAGTTTGAGGTCATCCTGGACTATTCAAGATCCTATCTATCTATCTATCTATCTATCTATCTATCTATCTATCTATCTATCTGGGGTTTTTTGTTGTTGTTGTTTGTTTTTCTTTTTGAGATAGGATTTCTCTATGTACCCTGGCTGTCCTAGATATGCTCTATAGGCCAGGCTGGCCGCAGACTGAGAGATCTTCCTCCCAAGTGCTGGGATTAAAGGTATGCATCACCACAACCAGTGTGCGTATGTGTATTTTTAAAGACAAACAAAAACAACAAAATGAGGGTAGAGTGATGATAGAGGGTGGAGGAGAGAGACAGAAAATGAACGAACGAACGAATGAATGAATGAACGAAGGACAAATAATGTATCACAAACCCCGTCATGACAAAGGCGGAAGCTGTGCCAAGTGACGCTTCAGCCCTGGGGCCCTGCAGAGTCACAGGAGTGGACTGCTGGCCTAGGAGGTCCAGGTCATGGTTGTAAATGCCTGTCATTCAATGTGCCTCCTTGCTCATCTGGTAATTTGCACTGTACCTTTGAACCCATGCTCCTAAAATATGAGTCAGTTTCTAATAACTCCCAAGCCTTTAGTACCACTAATGCTAACTCCTCAACTTGAAGTGACACATACAAACACACCAAGAAACAAGGTTTCATTTTTCTTTTGCACATTATTGTCCATGATCCTTTCCACAAACTCCAAAGCCCAGGTAAGTTGAGACAGACCTCATTCCCTAAGAGAAAGCACAGCTCCTTCATCCTCCCCTATAACCCGTCCAGACATCACACATCCTCAGACTTGCAGTTTCTCTGCCACCCCATGTATGTGTCATCATCTTTCCCATGAAATCCTGTAGCTCTTGTTACCCTTTTACTCGAGTGCCACTCCCAAATCAAATTCTGTATATCTATATTCTCATAATCTTTACTGTGCTGTATGCGAAGACCAGGTCTGCTGCAGAAGATGGCAGTTGTTTAAAAAGAAAACCGATCCCTAGATTGAAATCTAATCCATGTCAACTCACTTAGCCAATTAAGGGTTTTTAAGCTCATCAGTAGCTCTTCTGACATCCTTGTCTCACCAAAAGCCCAGCTTATCAATGAGCCCAGCCGGGGCAGTACGCCTGGCTACTGCTGCCACTTCTCCTCTGCCCTGTCCTTTCGGTAGCTCCTGCTGACAGATCACTAGGATGCCTTTGCCCAGCCTCACAACCATTCCTGAGACACTGCCAGATTTAAAAAACAATCTTTAATTTTTAATTACACACACACACACACTATAGGGAAGGATCACAAATTGTGTGTGTGTGTGTGTGTGTGTGTGTGTGAGGGAGGGGTGCATGTGCCTGTGGAAGCCAGCCGCCTCAGATCTCCCTGGAGCTGGAGTGACAGGTGGTTGTGAACTGACCATTGTGGGTGCTAGAATCTAAACTTGAGTCCTCTATGGATAACAGCAAGTGTTCTCAATTGTTGAGTGATCTCTCCAGCCCAACTTATTTTTCGTTGTTGCTGTCAGTGAAGTACCCCTAAGTGTTAATAGTAACATTTTGTATATATATTTGCAATGCTGTGCAACCCACACGGCTGCCTAGTCCACCAGTGTTTTTATCAGACTAAAAGAATCCCACTACTTACTAGGCAACCATGTGTTCCTCCTGGAACTTCAAATTCTGTTTTGTGCTTATTAATGTTTTTGAATGGAATCATGCAATATATGACCATTTTACTTAGCTTCTTTGACTTAGCATGTTTTAGAGGCTCAACCACGGGGCAGCATGAATCAGTACTTCCTTTTTCATAGCTAAATAACGCTTCATTATAGGGAAGGATCACAAATCGGCTTTCTAATCATCAGCTATAACTGATGTTCACATTTAAGGTTGTATAGTGTCACACACTTCATTTCTCATATGCACCTAAAAAGGAGAACGGTTGCACCACATGGGAGTTTAAGGAACTGAGCTGCTTCCCAATATAGCTGTTCCATTTTATATTCCTACAACAGTATACAAGGCCCTCAGTTTTTCTGCATTTGTATTTTGAGAGAGGGTCTCCCTGGCCGATCTGGAACTCACTGTGTAGATCAGGCTGGCCTCAGACTCAGAGACTAGCCTGCCTCTGCCTCCCAAGTGCTGTGATTAGAAACTTGTACTATCATGCCTGGCTTGCTACATCTTTGCTAATATTGTTTTTGACTGTTTTTAAAAACAGTTTTAGGGGCTCAGCAGTTAAGAGTTCTGGCTGCTCTTCCAGAGATCCTGAGTTCAATTTCCAGCAACCACATGGTGGCTCATGACCACCTATAATGGGATCCAATTATGCAGACAGACCATTTATGTACGTAAATTATATAAATAAATAAATCTTAAATATATATAAATTTGTGTGTGTGCATGTGTGAGAGAGAGATAGAGATAGAGATAGAGAACGAACACAAACTAGGTGCACATGTAGAGGTCAGAGGACAGCTTGTGAGAGTCAGCTCTCTCTTTCTACCGTTGGTCCCCGGGATCTAGCTTAGGTTAGCTGGCTGATCACAAATACTTTTACCCACTACAGCCATCTTGCTGGCTCTTGGCTGTCTTTTTAATTGTAGCTGCTTGGTTAGGTGAGAAGTGGTTATCTTGTTTGTATTTCTTAGTATCTTTTCCTGTGTTTTTGCCTTTCCTAACAGAAAAGTATTCAACCGATCTAACAAGGAAAATGTGTAGTCTCCCTACTAGAGCTGCCCTCCTCACCATGGCACTGCTGCATGCTGGCAAATGTTTGCTCAAGCAGGCTAGGCCTCACTCTCTTCATGGCCCCTTGCTATTCCTGGACTCCGGAGCAAAGCCACTGTCCTTGGTGTGCTCTCAAGTGCCTCTCTCCTGTGTGCTAGAACCAGGTGCTCCCTTTCTGATACAGTGCTGTCAACAGTTTGAGAAACCCACGTTCATTCCTAACAAGGTACCAAGCTCTAGGCACCAAGGATGGTGTCAGCACCAAGGCAGAGTTCCTAGCTCCCTGGCACTGATCCCCCAACATGACAGGCCATTGCTTTGCCCCCGAGTCAGTCTCGCAACATGAGCAAAAGAGTACCCACACCCTTCCTTTTTTAATTTTATATTTTAATATAAAATATTTGTGTGTGTTTGTGTGCTCTCAAGCGTGTTTATGCACACATGTCCACATGCCTTAGAAGTACAAAAGTGGGGAGTAAGATCCCCTAGAACTGGAGTTGTAGGTATTTCTGAGCTATTCAACCTGGGTGCTGGGAACTGAATTCAGGTCCTCTTAACCATGGCAACATCTCTACAGTCCTTTCTTCCTTATCTTGAATTGCTTGGACATATACTTTTCTTCTAGCAGAAAAAGATCAGTTTAATGGACTGAGAAAATTAGATTGAAATAGGGTAAGTTTCTGTTTGTACACTTCCAAATTCAAATAATTTTTTATTAAAATAAAAACGCAGGTGTTGTTGTTTCAGATTAGTATGTAGGGTATGTGTCTAAGGAATCAGGTAGCATTAAATGTCACACTAATAAAGATCTCGTAACCTCACCTCTATGGGGCCTGTCATGGTTCAAACATGAAATATCTCCCACAGGGGTGTGCATTTGACATGTGGTCCCCAGCTGGGGGTGCTGTTTCAGGAGGTTGTGGGACCAAATTTTGGATAACGAGCCTGGCCATTAGGGTGGATCTCTGACGGTGGGTCTGGAAGAGTATAGTTCTGTCTAGTTCTAATGTAAGTTCCCTGCTTCCTGATCCACTAAGATGTGAAGAGCCTCTGCCACACTCTCCCACTGCTATAAACTCTGCCCTGGCCTCCCCACCACAAAGCTTGTGAGCCTAAAGAAACCCTTCCCCCTTTAAATTTCTTGTGTCAAATGTGTCATCACAGTGGATAAAGTCACCTGCTGCCAAGCCTGACAACCCATGTTCAATTACCAGGACCCACACGGGAAGGAGGGAATTGACTCTTTCAAGTTGTCCCCGGCCTCTACTCACATGCGATGGTACATGTGTTGCACCCATCCCCAATTAAATAAGTTAAAAAGATAATTTTAAAATCACAAGTATAAAAAATTAAATTGGCACCATAGGCCACATGGCTGGGATCTAGTCAATTAGTAGCTAGGTGATGAGGGCAAGTGCCTCCCTTTGAGCCTGTTTACACAGTTGTGAAAGGGATATGATGCTAATGACACATATCTCATAGGGTTGTCAATGAGGACTGCAGAGTCACTGTGCATGTGGTGCTAGGACAGCACCTGGCATGTGGTGGATACTGCCAGGTAAACCAATGAACACCCTATTGTTTCTTTTTTGTTGTCTGTGGGAAGGGTCTGATCGCCTTAAAATGAGCCCAGCCTGTAGCTAGAGAGCAGGTGGTTTGGGTTGGGTATAACTGGTTCGCCCTGCTGTGCTCTTACTGGCTACTATGAATGCTTTTGTTTTATTTACACCTTCCGAATCTATTCACTACACTTTTGGAATCAGTATGCTTCTGTGCATGTGTAAATTTGTGTGGAGGCAGAGGTTGATGTTGAATGTCTTCCTCTGTCACTCTCCATGCTATTATTATTATTGTTATTACTGAGACAGGATCTCACTATGTAGCCCTGGCTAGCCTGGAACTCACTATCGAAGAATGGCCTTGAACTCGGAGATCCATCTATTTGTTTCCTGGGTGCTAGGATTGAAGGTGTGCACTACCATGCCTGGCCCTATTTTTTTAAGACAGGGTCTTTGAACCAGGAGCTTACTGGCTAGTAAGCCCCAAAGATCCTCTGTCTTTGCCTGCTCTCCACATTTCCCCAACAAGAGAGCTTCTGTGCAGATGCTGGGAATCTGATGCAGCTCTCAGGCTTGCACAGTAAGCATTTTATTCCCAGCATTGCATATTTCTTTCAAAAATATTTCTTCATACCCTTTCCTGCTTTAATTTTTAAGACTAAAGACTGTCCATCTGAAAATCAGTAAGAGAAAAAACACAAACCGGCACAGCAGTACATGCCTGTATTTCCAGCAGTCAGAAAGTCACGGGAAGGTTGTGAGTTGGAGGGTAGCTGGGAGTATATGAGACTGCCTCAAAAATCAAGGAAGAAAGGGAAAGGGAAAGAGGAAGGGAGAAACTGATTAGAAGAACTTATTTTGTTTCCAATTTAATAATCTGGTCTGGAGTGTGGGAAGATGCCCCAGGCTACAGCCAAGCCTGACAATCGGAGTCCAATCCTTGGAACCTACATTGTAGGAGAGAACCGATGTTCACAGGTTGTCCTCTGTTCCCCAGACCAGCACCATGGCGTGTACACACACACACACACACACACACACACACACACACACACACACAAATAAAATGTAAAAAGAAATTAAATACATAACTCAAAATAATGGAATAGCTTACCAAATTGAAACAAATAACACTACATAAAAAAAAAAATGAAAGCATGTTTATAAATTCCCAGAAAAAAAGCTGTTTTCTGTTTTGTTTTTTTTTTAATAAATGCAAATAACCTCTTTTTTTCCCTGCTTGTTTCTGCTTTAAGGATCAAAAAATAGATGGAGGCTCTTTGAAATACTTTCCTAAAACAGTTTCTCCTGGCCATTTTCTGTTTCACCTTTTCAGTGCTTTCTAAGTTTAAAGTATAAGCGCTGCTTGCCGCCTACTGACACCGCAGTTCCTCTCTCATGTACTGGAGGTCAGCATGCTGCCAGCTTGAGCTGTGGTCGTGGCATCAAGTTTTGTGTGTATGACTGCAGCTTGTAGCCATGACTTTGACCCTGTGAGTTATTATTTAGGAATCAAACACAATGGGTTAGACCACTTTACCTGCTGAACCCTGTCCATAGCACTACAGTGCTCTGAGTCTATTCCTCCCAGCAAGACCAAGTGGTTAAGGACTGAGGCTTTGGAGTGCTGTGGTTGTTGGGCTCAGACTGTTAAGGTCTGTTAAGACCAAATACCCAGTAAGAAACAGTTGTTCCTATCAAAGTTCTGGCAGGGTCACTCAAGCTTAACCATCTGTATGTAAAAGCTTGCTGGTTTTTTGTTTTTGCTTTTAGCAATTTCAAGTGGTCCATGCTGGCCTGAAGAAGACTCACTATATACTAAGAATGACCTTGAATATATGGTCTTCCCCCTACCCCCATCTTCAGCCCCGACAAAGTCCTGGGATTCTAGGCACGTGCCCATGTGTCTGCTTTTATGCTGTCTGGGGACTGACCCAGGGTGATGTGTGTGTTAGGCAAGCATTCTAGGAACTGAATTTGGTTCCCAGCCTCCCTTTTCTCTTCATACGTAATTTAAATTACTAGAAACATTAAGAATTAAAGTTAATTTCTGTTTTGTTGTTGTTGTTCTGAGCAGGGTCTCACTAGGTAGCCTAGGCTGGCCTCAAATTTGTTGTTTTAAATGTCATCCTCCTGAGTACCTGGGTGGTGGGTTCTACCATACCAGTTGACTTCTCTTTTCAGAGCTGGTTTAGGGTAAACCAGTGTGGTGACACATACTTGTAATCCCAGCACTTGAGAGGCTGAGGCAAGAGGAGCAAGAACTTGAGGAAAGCCTTCTCTACAAAGTGTGACCATGTCTCACAGAAATGAGCAAATTTCTTATGAATAATTTCAACAGTGCTTGCTGGCTTCTCATATAACTTCAGAATCTAGAACATTTTTTTTCAGTCTTTAAAAAAATTGTCATATGCTTTCTAAGTTTGGATCTGCTTAGATACGTATGAAAAAGATGAAGAATATAGCTCAGTGGTAGAGCACTTACCTGACATGTGCAAAGCTGTGGGTTTGACTCCCAATGTGTACGTGGGGGGGGGGGGGTCAGGAAAAGACAAACTCAAATTTCTCTCTGTATTTTCGAAACACACAATGCTTTGTGACCACAATCACACACACTCAGGAAGCAGTTCTGCACTGGATGACAACTATGTGATCTCAAATGCAATTCTGACACTGTCTAGCTGAAGACTGTGACACATCCCACCGGCTGAAAGCTCAGTCTCACAAGGTTGCTCCTATTCACAGCTGATAGAAAATAGATTATCACTGACACTATCACCTGTCAGCTATAAGCTGAGTTCCCACCTTGGCTTCCAAGAGTTTGGTTATGGGGGTCTACCAGAACAGGTAAACATTACTGGTTCAATAGAAAGGACTTCTGACTGGGAGGTGGAGGCCCACACCTTTAGCTCCAGCGATTGGGAGGCAGTGGCAGGTAGATCTCTGAATTCAAGGGCAGTCCAGTCTACAGAGTGAGTTCTACGACAGCCAGGACTACACAGAGAAACTATCTCAAAACACAAACAAAAATCTAAAAACAATACCAAACAAAAACAAAAATATGAAAGAAATGAATGAAGGAAGGAAGGAGGGAAGGAAGGGAGGAAGGAAGGAAGGGAGGAAGGAAGGAAGGAAGGAAGGAAGGAAGGAAGGAAGGAAGGAAGGAAGGAAGGAAGGAAGGGAGGAAGGATACTCCTGGAGGGATGCTTCGAGCACATGAACAGGCTTCCATTCTCTCCCTGGGCACTGCACTCCATGAGTCAACTTGTTCACCTATGTAGAGCCCCCTCAACGAAGTCCTTCTTACAGAAGCTTCTTTAGGTAGCCATAACTACTTGTTTACTCATTTTCTGGCAAGCAGCCCCCACCTTGAGCCTCAGGTATCCCAGTTGTCAGTCAACTTCTTAGCATACAAAGGTTTATCCTTCCGGAGACTAAGAGTCAAAGGTTAGAAGCTCTGGGCTAGTAATCTGGACAAAGATCAAAAATATATTTCATAGTAAGTATCACAAACAGCTTCTAACATTCTATCCTTTGTGGTTATGGAGTTGCAAAATGTCTTGAGGAGTTCCTTTCATGTGAAGGGATTTTGCTGGCATCATTTTCTCAGAAACATCTTCATCCTTTTCATCACAACCACTTCCTTCAATTATACCAATAAATCTGGGCTCCTTTTAGTTCCTGTGGTTGCATATGCAGAGTCTGCTGAAACCAAGCAGGACAACTGGCTCAGTCAGCTACGCCTTATCAATTCCACTGGTATTTGGCTACAGGCTATTGCTTTTCATTTATTTTCTATTTTAATTTCTATCTCTCTACCCGTGCACATGTGTGCATGCATGAGTGTGCACATGCATGGTATGTCCTCTTGCTTCAGCCTCCCAAGTGATAATAGGTGAGTACTACCATACCTGGGTAATATGTTGAGTTTTTAATATTTTTTTTTCCCTATTGCAGTGTGTGGGATTGAACCTAGAACTTCAAGTATGGTAGGCAAGCATTCTACCACTAAGCTTCATCCCCAACCCAAATTTTGTTATGTTTTGTTTTGTTCTTTGAGACAATGTCTCACGTGTAGCCCTGGCTGTCCGGGAACTCACTATGCAGACCAGGCTGACCTCAAACTCATTGCTCTTCCTGCCTCTGCCTCCCAAGTGCTGGCATTAAAGGTGTGTACGAGCACACTTGGCTCAACCAAGTTTTGTTTATTTTCCAAAACAGGGTTTCTCTGTGTAGTATTGGCTGTCTCAGAACTTGCTCTGTAGCAGGCTGGCCTCAAACTCACAGAGATCAGCCTGCCTCTGCCTCCTGAGTGCTGGAATTAAAGGCGTGCACAACCACCACCCAACTCAGCCAAACCTTTTTAAAGGCGCCACAACAACCATAATTGTCTCCTCTGAATATTAAGATGACTGCAAGATTTGAATTTGCACAGTCGTTGTTCTGGTACTATTGCCATGTAAAGCAAGAACTACCAATATTTAAAATGAACATGTTAAATGTGCCAGCTATGAAGTTAAAAAAAGAAAAATAGAAGAAAGAAAAACGAAGGGAAATGAAACAAAAACCCAAAGATATAGCGAGAATGGAATGACTGACTCATGAGTAAACAAGAGTCATCATGGAAAAATGTGTACTCTTACAAATTCACATTGCCTACTTTATGAATGAAAAGACTGTCTAGGAAGAACACTAGTAGTGCTTGTTGATTCCCCAAGTGCTTGTAAAGTGGGAACTAGAGGCACCTTTATGGTCTTTGATATTTTAGAAGCTGGGAGGCACATTATCTCATTTATCCTTCAAACTGCACAGCGCGACCTTCACTTCCTTTAAGCAAGCCCAACCCACTCATAAAGGCCAAGTGTTGCCCAAGCTTGGCTGCACCCAGCAAACTGACACCACAACCTTTAGGAAGGTCTCTCCAGTGACAGGCAGCCTCCCACTAGGAGGTCTCAGGATAGTAAACAATAGCCTGGCTTCACTGCCCTGGGCACAGGGTCTTTCCCGGGCTATGGCTGTACGGTGTGCGCTCTACACTGAAGACTGCCAGACCTGCCCACCTCCATACTGATATTGGGCTTCTCAGATCTTCCTCTGTCTTGTTTGGCTACAAAGTACATCTCCAGGGAGAGTGACCCATTGCAGTCACTATGGAAGTAGGTTATCTCTTAGCTCTGCAAAGGAAGTAATTGCTGTTTGTTCTTAGACCTAGCAACCACCCGAAGGGAACACTGCAACTGTGATCACTCAGAAAAACTTTGCCCAGGAATGAATGGAATGAGTGAGGACTTCAGGTGTTGGGGGAAGCATCCCCCACACATTCTCAGTGAGAATAATTTGGGCAGACAGGAAAAGACACTTTGTGCATACATATGTGTTTTTGAGTGTGGTTTATCTGTTATTTCCATATCACTCACTCCTTGACTCCTGTTAACAGATCTGCGGGAAAACATAATTTTCCAGGGTACTGATTACCACTAAACACACTGGCCAGGCCCGCTCTGCCACTAACATCATATTTGATAATTTTCTCTCTTTTTTAAGTTTTAAAATTACATAAAAATTTGGGAGGTTGGGATATGGGCAGTATTTGTCATGGTGTGTAGGCATGTAGTAGCCCAAAGACCATTTTTTGGAATTGGTTCTTTCCTGATTCCAGGGAGCAAACTCAGGTCTTTGGGCTTGAAGGTAAGTGTTTCTTGCCTTGCCTCCTCTTTCTTTTTGAGTTAGGGTGTGACTAACTTAAACTCAGACTCTGAGGGCTGGGATCACAGGTATGAGCCACCATGCTTGGCTTCATCATTTTCTGAAAAGGCCCCTATAGTTGAGGCTTCAGTGGCTCCTGGGCTGGTTCCTTCCTCTCCCCTTTGCCTCAATGACAGTGCAAAGGTGAGGAACTCATTCTAAAGTCAGACCACCAACTAACTACCTGGTGATCTGAGACAAGTTACGGCACCTCGAGGTCTTGCCCGTGAGAGATGGAAGGCACTTATGCCCACCACACAGGCCTACAGTGGAAACTACTTGGTAACTGTGTGTGAAATGCTGGGCATGGGGCTAGCTCACAAGTATTTAGGATCACTACCACTTCTACAATGCAACCAGAGACAGCCTTACATTTATCACCGGGAAAAGTCGGCTAGACATAAGCAGGCACAGTGTCTGCCAGCACACTCACTAGGAGAGATTGTTCAGGTGATGGGAGGTAGCTGCACGCAGCAGTAACCTTACGGATCATGTTTTTAAATTTTTCTCTATTCCCTTAGTTTTCAATCACAAGGCCGCAGGAATCACACAGGAAAGCAGCTAAAGAGCAGAACAAAGGAAAATGCCCTGGAGTCCATGGTCACAAGATATCAAAGGTGAGCAATAAAACTCAGTGGGTGAAAGAAACAAACAAACAAAAAAAAATCCCTAATGCCCTTCTTCCTTTGCGTTTAGATTATTGCCTCTAAAAAGGAACAGACTGTTAAGGGCAGCTGTGGTCTTCTGGAAAAAAGAAGTGCAATGGGAACAGGTGACAAGGTCTGATGTATACAAATGCTGGGCAAATGCATACCAGTCCACATGGGCGGGGGAAAAAGGCCATTCCAATCCTAGACACATGCAAAACGCATCACAAATGTCTGTAGGAACATTTGTGTAATGTCCTTCCCTTCACCCAAAACCACTGAAACCGGATCATTAATGCCAGAGATGCCTGATGTCAGGACTGTCTTCTAACAGCTGAGTCGTCTCCTCCGCAGCCCTTGGCTGGCCACACCAAGGAATCTTTTCTGGCAGCCGGAAGTGGACAAGTGTAACCTAACCTGGAGTAGAGAGGGATGTGTGCTGGAGCTTCTGGGTGTGTCCTTATAAAAGGACATGAGGAGACATTTTACTTCCTGTATTTGGAGACAATGAGGAGACAATTGCGATAATCAGACTGGTGGTTATCTTGGAGCCATGAGGAAATGGGTATGAAGACAAGAAGAAAGAGATGGAATCTCTTGGTGATAGCTGACGCAGCATGAACTTGCTGCCCCTGGCCTTACATGGAGTAATGAACATGCCTATTGCTTAAATCTCTAAGGTAGACATTTCGTCACGTTTGAGAAAAAAGCATACTAGTGTACTCACATAACAACAGACGAACAGAGGCCAGGTGGGACTGCCTAAATGGAAACCCACCTATAGCTAAAACCCCTTCCATCTTCTAAAGACATGCTGAATGAAAAATTTGAAATGATTCATAGCCTCTTTGCAGTTATACTGTAGTCTTTGTGTTAGGGATGGAACTCTTTGTGTGCTAGCCAAGTACTGTCCCAAGCTGTACTTGAGTCCTTCGGTTAAAGTTTTTCTAAATTTACATTAATTGTGTGTGCACATACGCACATATGAGCATAGCTGTAGATATAGCGCACACGTAGAGGTTGAAAAACAACTTGAAGGAGTCAGTTTTCTTCTTTTACCAGATGGGTCCCTGAAATTGAACTCAGGTTGTCGGCCACCAACAAGAACCTTTACTGCTAAGCCATCTTGGCAGTCCCTGTCCTTCTCCCTTTTTTGGGAGAAAGAGCCTCACCATACAGCTCAGGCCCCAGGGCTGACCTTGTGATCCTCCTGCCTTAGCTTCCAAGGAGCTGGGATTACAAGCCTGTGTTGTCACACCTGACCACTCCTGAGTCTTTGTGCTCGCTAGTTTTATGTCAACTTGATACAAGCTAGAGTTATCTGGAAAGAAGGAACTTCAAATAAGAAAATGTCCTAGCTAGGGTGGTCTGTGGGCAAGCCTATGGCGCATTTTCTTCATTAATGATTAATGTGGGAGGGCCCAGCTCACTGTAGGTGGTGTCATCCCTGGTCAGGCAGTCTTTGGTGATGTAAGAGATCAGGCTGAGCAAGCCATGAGGAGCAAGTCAGTAAGCAGCTCCGCATCAGCTCCTGCCTCCAGGTCCCTGCCTGGTCTGAGCTTCTGCCCCACTGCCATTGATGAACTGTGATATGGAAGTGTAAACCAAGTACATTCTTTCCTCCCCGAGTTGCTTTTAGTCATGGTGTTTCATCACAGCGACAGAGACCAAACTGAAACAGTCTTAAATAAACTTCGTTTCATAAGGTTATGAGTACCAGTACCCACAGGCAATAACCGCACAAAAGTGTTGGAAAACGAAAAAACACAAACTACCTTTGGTTATTTAGTCTTTCTTTGTTGGGGGAGGGGTGTGTGCAGGTACCTATGAACATGTGTGCATGTCTGTGGAGGACAGAGGTTGATGTCATGTGTCTCTATTACTAGCTTTTCCACCTTATTTTTGAGACGCTGTCTCTCAATGAATAGGGTGTTTACCTATTCAGGAATATTACCTGACCACCAAGGCCCAGAGACTCCTGTCTCTGCCTCCCTAGAGATGGGACTGTAGGCATGTGCTGCCACACCCTGCTTGTACACGAAGGCTAGAGATCTGAACTCAGGTCCTCATGCTTGTGTGCGAAGTACTCATTCTCATTTCCCCCGCCCTTCTTTCTCTTCCTTCTTCCTCTTCTACTTTTTAACAATATGTGAATTGTCTAATGTTCTTTCATACTGGGAATTTAAGTGGATATAGTATGGTATTTAAAACAATACCAAAAGAAAAACTATGCAAGTCAAAAGAGATTATTATTAACTCCCTCAAAACAAGACTTACTGAAGTAAACTTTTAAATCTAGAGAAATTGTAAATGGGTTAAAAAAAAAAACAACCTAGTAATTCAACGAGTAGACATAAACAATTAGGTAACTAGAAACAAAGTGAAGCTTGGAAGAAACTTTACTTCAATTCCTCTTCATAGAAGGAACATTCACCTTCACAACATACTTTCCCCACTGAAACTGGCATTTCAAGGTGGTGTTTATAACAACACTGTTGCTGTGGAAATAGTTGATTCAATGTTATGAACTTGCAGCTGAATAAAGCAAGGTGTGGAACAGAAGTCTTATTTAAACAGTGGCAAGACCCATAAAACATTAAAACGGCAAGCTGAATGGTGGTGAGTCAGAGCACCATATGTTTTAACGAGAGGGTCATACCTTTTTTCCCCTGATGCCTGGCACAATGGGATGTTTCTTTCTAATTTAATCTTATTTTTGGAGCCCTATTATCATCCCAGTTGCTTCTGAAACCCCCAAATGTCTAAAATATTACTATCTGCTATGTAAGGCTGGCTGCATGTCATTAAACTAATGATGCTTCAGAGCTGCTACTGGTTGTCATTACACTGGGAAGTCACAAAACCACAGAACATGAGCTGGGGGTTAAAAAACCTTATGTGATTGCTGCTATTAAACACGGCAGCATTGCTACTCATCATATACTATCACTGCAGAGGTATACTGTGCCTTTTGTCTATTGTTTCACCAACTTCTTAGGCATAAAGCAGCCAGAGGACATGGGCCCAGCCTGCCCCACACCCTGCCACCAGCATCAAGTCTTTGGCTTGTTCCAGCCTTTGAACATGGTCAGAGTTTCTCAGGCAACCTTGAGAAGCCTCAAGACTACTGGACACCAAGTAGAGATGGACATGTCACTCTTTAAATACACATTCACTCTTCACTGTGCTTTTCAGAACTCTTAAAGCAGAATTCTTAACATCCACACAATAAAACATAGTCCACAAATTTTAGATGAGGGTGACATGTGGGCCTATTAGCAAAGTGGCCCTGCCCTGCAGGAGATGACCGCAGAGCAGTGGCATAGCTCTGTAAATAGAAGCCCAGCTTCCCTTGGCTGTAGTGGGGGCTCCCTAGGGTGTGGCTACCCTCCTTGCCTGCACAGGGGATCCATTCATACCAGCAAAACCGGAAAAATCACAACCAAAGGCAACTGTGGAAGCAGTGGGAGCCAAGAACACAGCATAAAGGAGTCAAGGAGTCATTTTCCACAAGGTGAGTCACCCAAAGCATTTGGCCTGTCTTACCCACCTTGGTTCAAAATGTAGGTCACAGTTCTCCAAGCTGGAACTTCAGGGATATGAGGTGGCAGGCCAGAACCCAGGGAGCAGAGGCAGGAGCAGAGCTCCCAAGAGGCCTGGGAAGGGACCCCCACCTTGACCCTGAGCCCCTCTATGCTTGGTCTGCCCTCCAAAAGAACCTTCTATTTTCATGAGCCAAGGTGAACTCAAACTACAATGCCCAACTAGTTCTCCTTTGTGTTCTTGACACACCTGACATACTCTTCTCAAGGTCAGGACAGCAGGCTAGGTTTTTGTTTAAACAACAACAACAAAAAGGTGGTCGGCTCACCCAGCTCTGTTGAAACAGGCGATCCAGTGGCAATCTCACCAATCTTGGCCACTCCATCGTAGTAGGCTTTTCCTGCCAGGATCATAGCTAGACAGGAATGCGATACACAAAATCACTACTTAGACAAGGAGAGGTGGAAGTAACCCAGGTTCAACATCCCAGAATGCCTCTGGCTACAAGAACTTCTAGACCAGACTATTTCAGGAAGTTCACAAGGCCCCGATCCTGAAGCCAGTTCCAGGGCAAGTATTCCTCACATCAAACTGTCACTGGGAACAGGTACATTTTATGACTGCAGGTCAGTCATGTCATCATTCAAGGAATATTGGGTGCAAGTGGCCCAGGAACCTGTTTTATGAAAGCACATTAATAAAACACACTAAAGGTGGTGCACGCCTTTAATCCTAGTACTCAAGAGGCAGAGGTAGGCGAATCTCTTCCTTTGAGGCCAGCCTAGTCTACAGAGTGAGTTCCAAGACAGCCAGGGCTACACAGAGAAACCCTATCTCAAACAAACAAACAAACAAACAAACAAACCACCAAATCAAAAAGCTCCAGGTCTGGTGGTACAGGCCTATAATCTTAGCTACTCAAAAGCCTGCGATGGGGGGGGGGATTCAAAGCTACAGAGTGAGTTCAAGGCCAGCCTGGAGAACTTGGTAGGACTCTATCTCAAAATAAAAATAAACAGGATGAAGAGATGAAGAGTGCTTGCCTAGAATCCCCTGGTGAGAGGCTAAGAGCACGGCTCAGTGCAGAGTCCTTGCCTAGCATGCACTATGCCCTGGGTTCAATCCCTAACCATGTAAAAAGAGTACCGTGAGTCACAACCAACCAACATATTTGTTACTGGGGTTTAAAAAAATAATCTATGAAATTTGAAATACATTAGCATTCTGCAAATTACAAACTTATTAAAAACAACAACAAACCAGGGGGCTGGAGAAATGGCTCAGAGGTTAAGAGTACTAGCTGCTCTTCCAGAGGGCCTGAGTTCAATTCCCAGCAACAACATGGTAGCTGACAACTATATAATGAGATCTGGTGCCTTCTTTTGGCATGCAGGTGTACATGCAGACAGAACATTATATATATAATAAAGAATCTTTAAAAAAATAAATTAAATAACTCAATGTTCTCCTTCCTTTTCCTTCCAGCAGAAACAAGCAAAGGTTTTATTCCAACAGAAACTAGGTTCTCATCATCCTAAAAATGTATTTCTCTAATTTAAAAAAAAAATAGTATTTTTTTAAGTAGAGAGATGGTTCAGTACTTAGAATGCACCTTACTCTTGGCAGAGGACCCAAGTTCAGTTCCCAGTACCCATGTTGATAGGCTCACAATTACCTGTAACTCAAGCTCCAAGGCATATGTCTCTATAGTCTCTGTGGGCACCCTCACTCACATGCGTGTGAGCACACACACACAAAATTTAAAAGTCAAATTAAAAATTTTAAAACCATTTCTCCTTCACACTGACCCTGAAGGTACTTGGACAAGGTATGTACTCCTTTGGAAATGAAGGCTGTCAATTCTGTAAAGTTCTCTAACAAAGTCAGTGTGGGATGAACAAACAGCAGCCTGGCTTCTTTCACTTTTCAGGCCAAAGTCAGTGTGATTTTGGAGGAAAAAAGTTCCACCCTTCCCCTAAACTCAGAGAGTGCCTTCATACACAGAAACCAGTTTTTCCTGGAGCTCTGGCAAGCACAGAAACTTGGAACTAAATGGATTTCTGGCCCATTCACTTTACCCAAAGAGAGTCAGAGGCCACACTGGCTGGCTGTCTGTGTACTGCATGTTGAACCCAAGGCCAGTGCTTCACCAGGGAGTGATACCTTCAGTATGTTCATTGTATTTTCATTTTGAGACAGGGTCTCAGTTAAGTTTCTAGGCTAGCCTTGACTTTGTAATCCTTCTGGCTGTAGCCTACCAAGGAGCTGGGATTACAAACCTATGCCACCAGGACAGGCTAAAAAGTAGGTTGTTGTTGGCCAGTTGTGGTATATGCCTTTACTCTCAGCACCCCAGAGGCAGAGGCAGAGGCAGAGGCAGAGGCAGAGGCAGAGGCAGAGGCAGAGGCAGAGGCAGAGGCAGAGGCAGAGGCAGAGGCAGAGGCAGAGGCAGAGGCAGAGGCAGAGGCAGAGGCAGAGGCAGAGGCAGAGGCAGAGGCAGAGGCAGAGGCAGAGGCAGAGGCAGAGGCAGAGGCAAGCGGATCTCTGAGAGTTGGAGGCCAGCCTGATCTGTAGGCCAGGACAGCCAAGGCTACACAGAGAAACCCTGTCTCAAGAAACCAAAAACATACAAAAACTCAAAAAACAAAAAACACCCAAACAAACAAAAAAACCAACCAAAAACCCACCCAAATAGTTGTAATTTATTTATTTTAGTTTATGTATGTGTCTACATATATTCACCAATGCATGTCTGGAAGAGAGAAAACAGCCTTGGGTGTCACCCTCAGTAGCATGGTCCACCTTTGAGACAGGCTCTCCCATTGGCCTGGAGCTCACCAATTAGACTCAACTGAGCAATGAGCCCTAGTGATCTGCCTGTCTCTGCCTCCTCAGTGTTAGAATTATAAGCTTGTGCTGCCATACCTGACATTTTACACAGGCACTGAAGAGCAAACTCAGGTTCTAATACTTGAGACAAGTACTTTACTGACTAAGCCATCTTCCTAGTCCCTATTTTTTTTTTAATTAAGATTAAAAAAATTTATGTGTATGTCTGTGTGCGAATATCTCACATATATGCAGGTAGCCTCAGAAGCCAGAAGAGGACATTAGATCCCCTGGAACTGGAGCTATATGCAATTGTGAGCTGCCCGATGGTGATGGGAATAAAACTCAGGCCGGTCCTCTACAAGACCAGCAAGCGCTCTTACCTGCCGAGCCATGTCTCCAGCCCCCATTTGTATTTTTAATTCTCATATGCTAAGGAGACACTCGATCACCAAGCTACATCACCATACCTAAAAGGTGAACTTTTAAGGGGAAGTATAGAAAAAGGTCAGAGGATTCATCATCTATAGGTGTAGCTGAAGGTATCATAGGCCATAATCCTGGCCCTCTAATTTTATTTATTTCAGCATTTACTATGGAGTTAAAAAAAAAAAAAAAAATATATATATATAATATAAATATATATATATATATTAAGGCTTTTATTGAATCTGTAATAAGAAATGCAATGTTCTGCTATCCTATTATTTTTATAAGACTGGAGAAGAACTTATATTGTATATAACAATAACAGATAGCATTTATATAGGCTTCTCAAGTCATTACTTAGTTAATCTACCCAACAATGTTAAGACAAGGGTGGGTAATGTTATCAGCGCCTTTTGCTAAAGGGAGTGGAGTGGAGACATTTCAGGCTGTCCCCAAGGTCAATGTGAGTCAGCCACAGTGTACACAACTCCTGCTGAGGTACTTCACTTCCTCAGCTCTAAATCATGGTGCTTTAGCTGGAACTGAAGAAAAAGCAACTCCACCTAAAAACAAGTGTGCTGCCAGCAAAATGTCAACTCAGTAAGTGATGTTCGAATGAAAGGTTTAAGTTGTAAAGTACTGATAAACTGAAGCGCACATTGGTGGGAGAGTTGCGTTCAGGATTACACAACAGTTAAAATTTTTGGTTTACACCCACACATTAAGTTGACATTAAAAAAATTAACTGTTGACTTATATTTTAAACTATGTAACCTCAGTCTTTCAAAATAGCTTTGCTTTTAAAATAAAGCTAAATTAACTTTAAAACTGTGTAACTTATGTGGAACTAATAAAGAATAAAACAGTATTCTGATAGCTTTGCTCCACTTTGTGAGAGCTTCTGCTTCTTCCTGTTTAAGGAAACCTATGAATTGTACTTTAGTGATTGTTTAATCATCTCCTCAATCTAGAGTTATCTACATACTTACCTCTACTAGAGACTCTTCATTTGTTTTTTGACATAGGGTCTCATTATGAAGCCCTGGTGGTACTGGAATACACTAGGTAGACCAGGCTGGCTTAAGATTAACCAGCCTCTGGCACTCAAGTGCTTGGTTTAAAGGCATGTGCTATACCCTCCTGATATTTTTTTTCTTAAAACAGTTTCATTGGGTTCCCATTCTGCTAGAGCCTCCATAGGTCTCCCACAAGTCCACACTCCACAAGCTCATGGCATTTTTTTTTTTATAGTAATAGTTTCAATCAACTGCACCCCTCCAGATTTTAAGTTTGTGGTTCTCTGGGATGCTGGCCATTGAACTTGCTTTGAGAAGTGCTGTACCAACAAGCAGGACTTACACTGGAACCTAGTAAATGCTAGGCCGTTAGGATTAGTGCTGTTATGTAAGAGCCCAATGTGGTCTTGAGGGAGAAAGGTCACCTGAGAACAGAGTGTGTCAAGCCCTGAGACTCCAGAGAGCTATCTTGCCTTTACAGGGGAAGCAGAAAGTATCACCTTAAGTCACCCAGTCTGTGGGAAGCTGCAGTATTTTGTGCAATAGTGGTGCCTGGTGCTACCCTGCGATGCACGGCTAAGCTGACACCGTCCAGTCTCACTTGTTTAAGGCTTCTTCCCAGGTTAGTGAGGCGCCCAGAGCTCATACTTTCTGCTTGAAGCAGTGTCTTCTGCTGATATCCATGTCTGTCAGCTCTTGCAAGGTCTCCTGTTCCAGTCAGCACCAGCCACTGCTGCTCAGATCCCTGTGGCAATGATCTATATTTCTTTCTCAGTCGTTCACATGTCATTCCACCTTTAGAAGCTGTTGACTGCACTTCTGGTTGATATCCTCCTCTTTACTCCAGATTGTTACTAAGGGCTTTATAAATGTATCTAAAATCTGTGGCTTCAGCAAAACCATATCCAGATGGCCTGCAGAAGTTCTGGGAATACTTATCAGTAAAGACTCATCTTTAGGAGCTGGTGAAGTGATAAGAGTCCTTAGGGGGAAAAGTCCTGTTAACAGGAGGCTAAGTTGCAAGCAGCTCACTTAGTCTGTAACTCTGCCTCAGAAAGTAATTCAGGCTATACAGGGGGAAAAACTCTACAGGTTACAGTGATTTCCCTATGAGGACTGGAGGCAGCGATGACTTTATGGCCTGGTGATTAAGCCAAGGGAGAGCTGCAAGACCAGCCTCTTGCTCTCAGAGAAAGGAAGTTGCCTGTAGAAGGTGAAGACAAGAGAAGCAAGATCCAAGATCTGTTGTATTTCCTGGTACTGCAGGGAAAAAAATGCACACCTATGCAATCTACTTTTCTAGTGACCGCAGCTACCATGCTCCTTGTCATCCACAGCTTAGGGTCCGAACAGTACACTGTCTTGCCTTTAGGGTGATTATCACGGTATTCTAATAGCATTCAGTTTTAGGAGTGTGGGAATAACTGCTTTTCAAGATTGCTAGCAACTGGATCCCAAAAGAAGGACAAATGTCAATGGTTGGATTTATTTATTTATTTTGTTGGGGATTGAATTTAGGGTCTCACTCATGTTAGACAAGTACTTCTCTGGCTTGTGCATGATCTTGAAGGCATGCCCTAGCTAACTGGTTACTTCCTGAAATCTCCCTCTCTCTCCTTCCTTTTCCCCATCTCTCCACCTTCCTTCCCCTCTTGCTCTTTCTGTCTCTGAGACAAGCTCTTGCTAACTTGCCCAAGCTAGCACAGGACTTGTAATCCTTCTACCTCAGACTCCCAAGTAGTGTGATTATAGATTTATGCCACTGGGCCTGGCCTTAAGTTCAGTTTCAATGGAGCACTTACTTTGAAATGAGAATCTAAGCCCAACCTTTAACATAGATGTTCTGCCATTGAGGTTAAAAATATTATTTTTCATGTTATTATAAAAATAATACATCAGCAAGGTGTTATGGTGGCTCACAGTTGTAATCTTGGCACTTGGGAGGGTGAAAAGAGGGACTTACTGAGTTTAAAGATGGCTAGTATGTGTTATAAAGTGAGATTCTATCTCAAAATAAAACAAAAACATACTCTATCTACAGGCAAGAAATTCTTCGATACAGCTAAATGAATGAATGATTCTCATGTAGCAAGACACTAGTGTTCAAATGCTATTATTGTTTGTTTTTCTCACTGTGTAGCCCTGGCTGATCTGAATCTTATTATGTAAACCAGGCTGGCCTCAAACTCACAGAAATCTAACTGCCTCTGCCTCCCAAGTGCTGGGATTAGAGGCATGTGGCACACCTGGCCATATTGAAATATTTTAAGTATACGTATAAACTATTCATTTCCAAAGAATTGTTTTAAGAAGTTAATGAAAATGATACAAAAGCCTAATTTTATATATCAAAAAGTGCAATTTGCAAGTTAAAATGTCACTTATAGTACCTTCACTATTACTAAGTTCCCTCACTTCAAATCACAAGGACTACCTGCACTGCTGTCTAAAATTCAGTGTTAAGTATTTAAAGCTAAATGTTCACTTACAAGATTTCATATGTGCTTTATATTGATCAATTTAGAAAAATAAAGACTTACCATTCACTGCTTTTTCATAATTTTTCCCTAGGTTTATTAAATTCCGGAGCCCAGGATTGAATTGTTCCATAACATTCTGAAGAGCAAACACATAAAACAAACAAATTAATAAACCAAAAGAGGGAGGAGTATCTAGATTCTGTCACTGTGAGGCCTAGAATTCCAATATAATAGGATCTATCAACAGCAAAGTCTTAAATGCTTTTTTTCAAATGCTCTTTTTTCCTTTTCTTTCTCTCTCTCTCCTTTCTCTCTCTCTCTCTCTCCTTCCTTCCTTTTTTTTTCTTTCCTTTTTTTTTTTTTCCCAAGTCAGGGTCTTAGGAATACCTGGCTGACCTGGAACTTGGTATATATATCTGAAGATGATCTTAAACTTCTGACCCTCTAGCTTTCACCTCCCAAGTACTAGAATTACAGGTATGTATCACTATGTATCACTAGTTCACACAGTTTTGGGGAACAAACCTAGGGCTTCACATATGCTAATTGAGCCAAATCTTCTGCTCTCTTTTTAAAAACAAAAACAAAAACAAGCAGATGTAAAAACCCCAATGAGCTCCATTTTCTGACCCAATGGAACAGGCGGCAAGGTGGATATAATCCAGGATTTTCAGTTGCCCATTGGCTGCCTCGAGTCTTCTATAAATGGAGCAAGTAGCAGGCATTCACATCCCTATGGTGCCTGTGGGGACTGTAAGCCTAGAGGCCAAAGAACTCTCTCTGGTACAAGTAGATTGTTCATAGCTGTCACTCCAGCATTAGGAAATAGTCTGCTTGAGCAGCTACCTCAACTTAATTCATAATTAAGGGTAATGTTCTGGTTATCAAGTATTTAGAAACTTGTTTTCATTTTGCCTAAATCTGTACAGATAACAAGCCACTGCCAAGGTGCTGGCTTTATGACCAAGAACACTTTAACATGATGACTACAGATGTCTGCTTTATCTTGGACCAACAAGTCGCCTCATAGTCATCATTATAAATGGACCACTCAGGTCTTCCTTCTCCCATGGATGCAGTATTTGCAGATGACCAAATGATAAAAGGTGGAAAACGAGCCAACATTCAATGAGTCAGATGTTTTACACACATCCTTCGGAGATAAGAAAAGACTCTCCATTAGTAACTAGAAATAGAGGGTAAACGACAACTTACAGTAACTGAACAGTGATAAAAATCACAATGAAAGAGGCCACATTTTATATTTTATTCACCCTTGCTATTACTTCCAAGAATGCTTCCAAACCCATTTATTACCAATGTTTCCACTATTCACTCAGCTTCAATTTTAGACAGTAACTTCTGGCCCCCTCTTGTAATTCAGGAGGACCTACTTCTCTACTATACCCGTCATCCTTCCTATGTAATTAACAACTTTTTGGTCAGTCAATATAATTTATTATGACTGTAAACATTGGTTACTACAATTCAAGGACTGTACTAAAGATCACACTTCCTTTATTTGTAAAGCCTTTTGTTTTTCCTGGAATTAATAGCTGGCTTGCCTTTCTTCCCCCTTGCTTCTATGTATCTACCTAAATGCTTTCCCATGCAGTGTCAGAGCAAGCACAGGCCTACCAATTTTATTTCTCAAATATACAGAATGGCCAGCAGTTTTCCCAACTCATTTTCCCTTCCTGAAACCTCTTCCGAGGACTCTGTCCTCTCCCTCGGCCTTACCTGACTTCCCCCAAGCCTGCCAGGTTGTCCTTGCTGTTCCCATCTGGCTGCCTGTACTGAGAGCTCTCATTCTCACTGTCTACTTAATTCCTTTTAGCTGGAGATTATGCTCCCAAACTAATGTAAGAACAATATATGAGAGGTGTATCCATGCCCCTACATGTCTGAAACTACTTAAATTTTTAAAATTATTTATGTATTGTGTATGTGCAGGAGGAAGGGAGAGGAGGAATGTGAATGCTCCACAACACACAGAGGACAAACCTCTGTGGTAGTTAGTTCTCCCATCATACCTTGTGGGCTCTGGGGATTCAGGTCATCAGGCTCGGTGGCAAGTGCCTTCTCACTGTCCCCTGGAACTACTTTTACTTAGAATTTGTTTGCTGTTTTGCTGGGCAGTATAATATACTGATCTGCCTTCCTCAGAATGTTTACAATGCTGCTCTACTGACTTTAGTATCCACTTTTGCTAAAGTCAATGGCCTTTTTGTTTGCTTGTTTGATGTCCTGACCCCTGACTCTTTTGGGGTATTTGTATTCATGTTTGTGTGGATACCAGAAGTGAATAACAAGTGTCTTCCTCTTGTTTGGAGACAAGGTTCTTATTGAACCTGGAGTTTGCCAATTCAGCTAGATTAGCTGGCCAGCAAGACCCAGGGATGCACCTGTCTCCACCTCTGCAGCACTGGCATACAGATGTTTGCAGCTGTTATTATGACTGAGATACAAACTGAGGTACTCATAGTTGCAAGCAAGTACTTTACTGACTGAGCCATATCCCCAGCTTCACACTTTCCCCTTCTTTAAAGCTTAGTTTTAGAAGCCATATCTTTACCCCTACGTTGTAAAATTGAACACTCGTCTGCCTCATTCTGGGTGTCTTCTCCATTTATTTTATGAGATCCTTGTTGGCTTCTACCCATGTGGAAAACAGGTCTGTGAGATTTGGAAAACATTTGCTTTACTTTTTGTTTTTTATTTCTTTTGGAGCTCAGATGAAGGTTTTATGCTTCCGGTATTTATCTAACTTTACACCTTTTTTCTATTTTTTTCACTCTGTCTTTATGTCTACACCTGAAAAGTATTCTCAATTTTACATCCTAACTCTTTTATTCTTTTTTAAGCTTTTGATTTTTGCTTTCTTTTGAGAAAGGTCTTACTAACTAGCCCTGGCTGGCCTCAAACTCACAATCCTTCTGTCTCAGCCTTCTGAGCACTGGGATCATAGGTGTGCGTCACCATACCTGGTACTTCTAATCACACACATACACACAACCATATATATGTATTTTTTTCTAAGAGTGCTTCAGTATCTTAACTCTTCCTTTTTAAAATCATCATTCTCGTCTTGGTTTATGAATGCTGTGTCTTTGAGTACTGTAGTGTTGGTATTCTACTCTAGTTCTCCTAATTACATTTTTAAAAAAACTATCCCTCCATTAAAAGCTTTTGTACAACTTCTGTTATTATTTGTTTTGTTTATTTAATTAAAAACTATTTTATTGTTTTATGTGCATGGGTATTTTGGTGGTATTTATGTCTCTGTTCTACTTGTGTGTCTGGAGAACAGAAGAGGGTGTTGGACCCCCATGAACCGGAGATAGATGGTTATGAGCTATGTGGGTACTGAACCCCAGCCTTTTAGAAGAGCAGCCAAAGCTCTTAACCACTAAGCCATCTTTCCATTCACTGTTTTTTGAGACAAGGGTCTCTCCATGTAGCTCAGGCTGGCTTCAAACTTACAATTCTCCTGTCTCAGTCTCAAGAGTGCTGGGTTGTAAGTGTGTGCCACCATGTTTGGCTTCTGGCAATTGATTACTTGATTGACTGACTGACTGATTTCTAAAAGACAGGGTCTCATTATCTCACTCTGGATGGCCTAAAACTCATTATTTATAACAGATTCTGCCCAGTGAATGCTGGGATTAAAGGCCTGTGTGTCTATGCTCGGTCACTTCTGGTTTTCTCTAAAGTCAGTTTGGGGGCTGGAGAGATAGCTTAGCAGGTAAGAACACATTCATCTTACAGAAGCTCCAAATCAGTTTTCAGTACCCACACCAGGCAAGTAACAACTCCAAGTAACTCCAGCCTCAACAGAGCTGATGCCTTCTTTTGGTCTTTGTGGGCACTTGTGCATATGTGGCACGCACACACACACACACACACACACACACTTTTCTTTTTTAAAAAGTCAGTTCATATTTATAAACAAAGCCATTCTTGTTGCTGCAAATCTGTGGGTGCTAGATGGCTGTTGTCTGCAACCACAATGTCTACACAGCAAGTCCACCGGGAACCTGACCGTGAACAGCTCTCAGGGCCATGTTTCTATGCCGACATTCCTAATTCCCAATCACTGGGCAGAAAGGAGAGAAGAACATCCAACAGATATCTAGTCTTTCTACCAGTCAAAAATGAGGGTTGGGAACCAGAGTATACTGATTCAGGATCCACCAAATTCCTCAGTGCAGTTTTACCTCTGGTGTTTTCAAGGCCTGAGGTCCAACGTGTGGGCATATTAAATCTCTGGTCTATAGGCAGAAGAGATATGTTCTCAATGGCAGCTGGGATAGGGAAGGGAACCTGGCACTTCAACCACAGTACATGCACACATGCTTCCATCCCACCCTGATGTCCTCTTGTCCCTACCCTTTGCCCATGGGATGCTACAGTGAATGGCTCACTTACCTCTCAGTACTTCTCTATGGATCCTTTGGGGACATGCCAGCCACCACTCCTCTATTACTCAAAGAATGTTTCTTTCCTTCTTTCCCTCCCTCACATGTCTTATGTATCCTAGGCTAGCTTTAAATTCTCTATGTAGCCAAGGATCCCACTGCCTTGACCTTTTAAGTACTGGGATTATAGGTGCATGTTATCACTGTTGCACAGTTTATGTAGTGCTAGGGGTAGAACCCAAGGCTTCATGCCTGATAGGCAAGCCCTCTACCAACTAAGCTATGTCTCTGACCATATTACCAAATTTTATTTAGAGTTTGTTGTTGTTGTTGTTAACAAGGTCTGCACTATATATAGATTTATGTGGCATGTATGATTCTATATTGCTATCATTTCACTGTATTATCAAAAGGAGGGAAAGAAAAACACAAGGGTGACTCTGCTTAGCCTCTCTGGAAATCCACCCATCTTGTATCACTGGAGCAGGCAGCTGTCCTAGGTCTATAAGAGGCCAGAGCTTCTGGGCCCCATTCTTTTTCAGATGAACCCTCAGTACCTATACCTGTACCCTACTGCCTATAGTACTGTATATCTGTAGACACACCTGCTATTGTTCTAGTCTCTTCTTAAACCCCCTTTAAGCATTTAATATTAAAATAGGTTAAACCTCGGGAAGAGTTATTAAGACAATATATATGCATATGTATGCTGGTGAAATGGCTCAGCAGGTAAAGGTACTTGCTGTACAAACCTGACAACCTGAGTTTGACTCCTAGAACTCACGGGGGAAGAAGATGAACAACTCTTGAAAGTTATCTGCTGATTTCCACATATGCTATGTTATGCACATACTTGCTTACACACACACACACACACACACACACACACACACACATACACACACCAGGACATTCTCAAATCCATTAAATAGCTACTTGTACAAGTATGGGTTTACTTGACTCCAACCTTATCTGGACTTTACCAATTAAAAATATTTTAGCTGTTAGGCCACAGAGGAGGACTTTGCAGCCAGCCCTGAAGATACCTGATAAAACAGGGTCAAATGAAAGGGGAGGAGGTCCTCCCCTATCAGTGGACTTGGAAAGAGGCAGGGAGGAGACCAGGGAGGGAGTGTGGGGTTGGGGAGGGAATGAGGGAGCGAGATACAGCTGGGACACAGAGTTAACAAAATGTAATTAAAAAGAAAAATAAAAATTAAAAAAATATATATATATATATTTTAGCTTTTACTTATATGCTGGGTAGTTCTGTTTGTTTGTTTTTGTTTTTTATCAGCTTGGCACAAACTACAGTCACCTGAGAGGAAGGAACCTCAATTAAGAAAATGCCTCCATAAGATCAGGCTGTAAGCAAGCCTCTAGGGCAGTGGGGTTCTCAACCTTCCCAATGCTGTGAGCCTTTATTTACTACAGTTCCTCAACTTGTGGTGACCCCCAAGCATAAAATTACTTTGTTGCTACTTTATAACTGTAATTTTGTTCGTGTTATAAATTGTAATGTAAACATCTGATGTGACCCCCAAGGGGGTCATGACCCACAAATTGAGAACCACTGCTCTAGGGCTTTTATTTTTTTGTGTGTGTGTTGAGGGAGGGCCCAGCTCATTGTGGGTGGTGCCACCCCTGGGATGGTGGCCCTGGTTCTCTAAGAAAACAGGCTGAGCAAGCAATGAGGAGCGAGCCACTCAGCAGCGTTCCTCCATGTCCTCTGCTTCAGCTCCTGCCTCCAGTTACCTTCCGGGTAGGAGCTCCTGCCCTGGCTTACTTCCATGATAAACAGCAATATGGACATGTAAGCAAAATAACCCCTTACCCCAGTTGCTTTGGTCATGGTGTTTTATCACAGCAATAATAATCTTAAGAAGAACAAATTATGTGTATTTGTGTGTCTGTGTGTAGGTTATGACATGAGTGTAGGTGCCTGCAGAGACCAGAACAGGGCATCTGACGTAGATGCACGGTTCTGGAGTTACAGGCAGATGTAAGCTACTTGATGTGAGTGCTGGGAACTAAACACCAATGCTTTTTACGAGCTTTTAACTGCTGAGCCATTTCTCCAGGCCCAGATTTTTGCCAATCTTTGTATCTCTTATTGTTCTCAGAAAGAGGACTATCTGTATAAAATGTTACCGTGTATATGGATCTGTGCAGCTATCACCTCAAGCATAATACAGGATAATACACAATACATCAACACAAAAAACTCCTGTGTCCCTTTCCAGTCACTCCCTCTTCACCCATCCTGACAAGCTCTAACTCTGTTCTTGTGAGAATGTTATGTAAATGGAATTATATAGTATGTGAACTTGTGAAAATAGTTTCTTCCCTCAGCACAATGCCTTTAAGTATCCAACTTGGTAAGTGTATCAAGTTGCATCAAAGTGTATTTCTCTTTTCTGTTTGTGCCAGCTGTGTTTCATGGTATGGATGTATCACACTTTGCTTACCAATTTATATAGAAAAGAGCATTGTGGTTGTCACCAGCTTAGAGCTATTCCAACCAGAGCTGATATGAGCAATCCTATCAGCTCTGTGTATGATCACAAGTTTTTATATCTCTAGGATAAACACACAGGAGTTCAGCTGCTGCGTCACAGGATAGGTATATGTTTAAGTTTATGAGATGCTGCCAGGCCTGCAGGCAAAGCAGCTGTGCCACCCTACCATCCCATCTTGGAGAACTCAGTAATTCTTAAAACCCAATAATTTCACAGGGAAGTGGCACTGAACACCACATACTAATCACTATCCACACACACAGTCTGAACTAAACATGTATCACTGTCTAAATAATGCATAGATTTTTAACTGAGACTTAAGACTACACAACCAGCTTTGAAGAAAACTGGAGTTCTTAAGCTGGAAATGTTCAACACGTAGTTTAGTTCTTTATTATTTAGGTTTAGCTACAGAAATGTTGGCCCCTTTCAACCGTGGAAAATCCATTTCTATCCTGGCTCTTCGCCATTAATCTAGTTATTTTCGCTGAAGTACAAGTTATTTTTAAACTGAAGAACAAAAAAGCAACACTGCCTTTGTACTGTGAACTCTGCAAGACGCTACAGCAGCAGTTGACGCGCTTGTGCGCTGAATGGGCCCTGTGTTTTAGGAAGGCAGTCACTGAGTGAAAGGCCAGGGCTGTGCGGCCAAGTTTGCTGAGACCTGAGCTATGGCACTGTCTACTACTGGAGGGTCATTAGCAGGAAGGATGAATTCCACTTCAAATTTGGAGGGAAAAACCAAAAACCAAAAAACAGAAGACTTAAGTTATCAATGTATTAAAGTGAATGGAAAAGATACAAATGGGCCAAGAAATACTACTTTTGTTTAAAAACAAAACAACAACTTAGCACGTACCCACCAGCTACTACTTGCCAATTAGTGCAATTCATCAAATCAGTCTCCCCTAGCATGTTTCTTTTCCACTCAGAAAGTATAGACACCTCCTACAGCTACAAAATAAATTCTAGGCTAATCTACTGGCAGTGTAATTCTGCTTGTGACAAATCTTATGTGAAGAGGGTTTGGTTCAAACAACAATAAAAAACTCAGTAGCTCTGGAGAAAGAGTGGTTGACTGTTTGAGATGAACTGCAGGGATAGTACACATCTGCAGTCCCAGCTACCTGCGAGGTGGAGGCAGGAGGATTGTAAGTAGGTCAGCCTGAGCTACACAGGGAGTTCAAGGATGCCCTGAACAACTTAGCAAGACTATGTCTCAAAAAAAGAAAAAATTCTGGGTGGTAGCAATGCACACACCTTTAATCCCAGCACTAGAGAAGCAGAGGCTGGTAGATCTCTTGAGTTTGAGGCCAGCCTGGTCTATAGGGTGAGTTTTAGGACATCCAGGGCTACACAGAGAAACCCTGTCTCAGAAAAAGAAAAAGTTTCTAAGAAAAAGTTTCTACATAACAAAGGGCAAATTGTTTTGATGTTTCAGTACTTTGTCTTTTGCAGTTAAAAATGTAAATAATATTTACAGAAGATAATCTTTAAGTGATTTACAAATCTCTGAATAAATGCCAAGTTCTACAGCTTGAAATTTATGTCACTTTATACAATTCTTTATATGATTTTAAACCTGTATGGCAAGAACATTTTTAACAAGAGTTAACTGAGGATATTCTGAGCCAGGCTTCATTTGAAGAAAGCTTTGCTTCCTCCTTCCTTGAGTGTTGCTGGAAGCTGCTGTTCCTGTCCTAACCTTGCCAATATTTGATTACCTCCTCAGCCTTGGGGAAAGTATTAGTAAGCAAATTTGGCAAAGAGACGACTGCTTGAGGGCCAACAGATGGCCACAAGAGTCACATTGTTCGTGTCCATCATGAAAGCAGGGCACAAGCCTTGTCAAGGAAATTTGTATAATTGAGGCATTAAGCTAAACCATAAGTACTTATTTGAGCCAGCTGTGGTGATACATGTCTGTAATCCCAACACTTAGGAGGCTGAGGCAGGAGGATGGAGAGCTGGAGGCCAAGGATGACTACTACATAACAAGATCCTGTCTCAAAAAGCAAAAGAAAACAGACAAAAACTATTCAAATATGTAAACTCAGAAATGCTCCCTGTTGTTGGGCGTGGTGGCATACATCTTTGTTCCCAACACTTGGGAGGCAGAGGCAGGAAGAGTTCTATGAGTTCCAGGCTAGCCTAAGATGTTCTGCAGAGAAACCCTGTCTTGAAAACAGCAAAACAAAACAACAAAATGCTCCCTCTTAAATATAAGTAACATTTTTGGCTACCATAAATCTGTGATATCTATTATCTTTCAACTGGCATTTTTTTACAATTTGTATTGTCTATAATCTGTAATGCCATCATAGGAGCAATGGGATTACAAGTGTAGACAAAGTGCATGTAAAAATAATTGGGTGAATAACATGAGCTTTCTGAGCCTTAGCTGGTTTACAAAATGGATATAGTGATAACTTTCATTTCCTGAGAAGTATGAAGACTGATTGTGATAAGCTAACATCATGGAGCACCTACTTATTGCTTTATTACATACCTATTTTTACAGTTCTATGATCAAACCCAGAACCTCGTGCATGCTAGCCAGACACTCTGCCACTAAGCCCCACACCCACCTCTAGGGAGCACTTACACACTCTTCATAATACTTGATGCTTGGTACATACTAATCCAATTATAATTAATATTTCAAGAGCAGCACTCTAGAATACTGGTGATCTTCAAACAAACGGCTATTCCTATTTACTCAGGAATCTTTAGGTAACATGGAAACAAATACATCTGCTCTCCTACCTCAAATCATCATTATCAGTATAAGAGCTACCACAAAGTATCTAAAGAAGGGGCCAGCCACAGAAAGTTAAGAATGTTCTTACCTGCTTTATTCAGCTGAGAGGCTTTGATTCTTTCATTAATTGCTTTCATTTGAATTATCTGTTAACACTAATGGAGTTATATTCCTGGCTCTATACCCAACATTTGACATGGGTCTTATTTTGATCCTAACCTCTTGGTTATCAGTTACCCATTTACAGGTGCGATTCAGGAACTCTGAGGTATCATCTTAAACCTTGGTAAACACCCAATGGGCAGCAAGAGTTCTCACTACCAACTTCTGCACTCACCCTTGTGCCTTAATAGTTCCTTCAAGTGTGCTATGAAACACGCTGGGATAAAAATGCTCTCACAATACCAGAGCACTGCATTATGATAAATTATGGAAATAGCTATAGCATCTTTTAACATTTTCTTTTTTTCTCTCTCTGTGTAGCCTTGGCTGTCCTGGACTCAGGTTGTACACCAGGCTGGCCTCTAACTCACAGAGATCCACCTGCCTTTGCCTACCAGAGTGCTGGGATTACAGGTGTATGCCATGGCACCCAGCCTTTTAGACTCTTACTACCCCATTTTTTTTGTGACTTAATTAACCTTCTAATAGCATTATGATACATACTCATTCTTGAGTTATTTCTGATCTCCTACTTTTGTTTCCCATGGGGGAAAAAAAAAAGCTGGCTGTGGTGGCAAAGGCAGATCTCTGTGAGTTCGAGGCCAGCTTGGTCTACAAAGTGAGTCCACGACAGCCAAGGCTACACAAAAAAGTCCTGTCTCAAAAACACAAAACAAAAACCCAAAACAAACAGAACAAAAGGAGGGAGAAAAAAGAAGAATCTGGAGCCAGCAGGACAGCTTAGTAGGTAGATGTGTTTGCTGTCAAGCTCACTGACGTGAGTTTGAGATACAGAACCTACATGATGGAAGGACAAAACACAGTCTTGCAAGTTGTTCTTTAATGTGTACACACGTACACACAAATACATGTTTTCTAAAAGAAAAAAAAAGTCACAGCCACTTAATCCTGACAGGAATTATGAACTAAATGCTAACATTGTCCTCATGGCTTTATATGTTGAAAAAATACCTAAACAAGAAACATTTGTGGTATGAGCCAAATCATTTCATTCTTATATTTTTCTTTTTATTACAGGTTATGCTTCCAAAACCTGGCCACATGGATATACAAGGACTAAGTTTATTCCTGCAAACAATATCTCACTGTGACAATGTCAGGTGTGACAGTGTTAGTATTACTGGATGAGCTATAGTATCCAGTTAGTCAACTCTTAACTGATATATTGCCACAGAGGTATTGTGCAGAAATGGTTAATATCTACTAACAGATGGCAAATGCAATTCTGGGTGTGTGTCATGTAATCAGCTGAAAGGCCTTTAACAAAACTGAGGTATTCCTGTGATACTTGGGGATTGTGTCACCTTCCAGCCCAAGACAATGCTCACTCACCACCTCCCACAATCACATTTTGTATTTGTTCCCCCTCCCCCTTGGTTTGTTTGTTTTGAGTCAGGGCTTTCACTCAAACTCAGAAATCCACCCACCTCTGCCTCCCAAGTGCTGGGATTAAAGCCACCACTGCCTGGCTAACATTTTGCACTTTTTAATGGACACACAAAGAAACGTATACATACTCATCATATAAAAATATTGCATTTTGTCCATCTATTCCTCCACTGAGTGACAAACTGATTCTTACAAGCTTGTGCTACTACCAGTCATGCAATAATAAACTGCATGCCTCCTATATGCGTAGTTAAGAGTTTGTCTAAAGACAGAATTTCTGGGACATAGAGTGTGTGACGGATTTTATTACCTATACCACCAAACTGGAAGAAAGTGGCTGCAGTAATTTACAACCCCACAACTGCTATACAAAACACTTTTTACCACATCTTTGCCAATATCATGGATTATTATAGTTTGCCTACTTTATAGGTAAAGGGCAAGACCACTACAGAAGTACTAAAAGCTGCCTCGAATTTCAGTATTAAAAGCCTATACATCTGGTGGCTGAAGTTACACCTCAGTAGAGTGCTTGTCTCACATGCATGAGGTTCTGGGTGATCCCTACCCTGAAAATAAAAACAAAAACAAAACACAACAGCAAAACAAACAAACAAAAACCCTCCGACTACACACCTAAAAACATGTATTTAGAAGAAGAAACACAATATAAGGTAGATCCTCGTACAATTTAATGAATTTATCTTCAGTTCTTAGGTTTGATTTTTGTGTTTTTAGCAGCAGGGTATGGGGAAGAGATACTTCAAATTGGGCCATTCCCTGAAACTGAAACTGCACACTGTGTCCTTGATAAGCTGCAAGTCCCAGAGCCAAATCCCTTCCTCCATGGGGACTATTACTTGCTCCTCCCAATTGAAGGCTCTGGCTCTGGACACCAGGCCCACTGGATCTCAGCTCACCTCACAGACACCTACCCTGACCCTCTTCTTCCCACAGGCAGCAGCAACTGCAGCTTCCCTCGCTCCTTTGCTCTTGCTGTGTTCATAGATCTTTCTTCAAGTGCTTGTCGTTACCTTACATGATATTACCTATCTGATTACTCCCTGTTACCTTCTTTGAAAGTACATATGAATTAAGGTCAAGGACCTGAGTTTAACCCTCACTGTACTGCTATCACCAGGAACAGGAACAGTGCCAACCTTCAATGTCCCACAGTGAGTGAGGTGGCAGTTTTGGAGGTTGATATTATGGAAATGTATGTGTTCATGCTGGATCTGCTGCTTGGTGTCCCTTCAGCTCCACAGGTACATCTGAACACACTGCTACAGACACAATGGCCCAGTGGGCCAATTAGCCATGAAGATCAAGCATGAGGTAATGGGGCCACTGCTTGCAACTTCATTAACTCAAAGTAAAAGCTTCACTAGAGAATCATAAAAGCTACAAGGCTCTGCCCTCTGTCTACTAAGGCTTAACAGGCTTGCAAAATCTGAAAATACCAGAGTTATCCTTGTGAATAACCTTGCTTCCAAACCCTGTGTCCTTCCTAGCTGTCATTTAAATCACCTTATTATCAAGGCAATAATGTGGCTCTTAAAAAAGAGAACCTTATTAGAACCATCCAAATGCCCATCAACAAGTGAATGTAAAAACAAAATGTGTTATATTCATATAATAAAATATTATTTGGCCATCAAGTAAGATACATACTCCAGCATGGATGAATTCTATTATGCTCAATAAAGAAGCTAGCCACAAAAGACCACACATTGGGCTGGGCAAGTAGAACCATGTATAACATTTGTCTAGGATGGAGGCCCTGGTTTCAATCTGTAGTGCCAGAAAGAAAAAGAAGAGAAGGCAGGGACATTTATGTGAAATAACCAGAGATGGAGACTCTGTATGAAGTAAAGATAACTGGTTTTTGTTATTTTGAGACAGAGTCTCACTATAACAGCCCAGGTTGGCTTGGATCTCATTATGTAACCCATGATGGCCTCAAATTTGCACTCCTCCTTTCTTAGAACCCACATGGTAGAAGGTAAGAAATGATCCTGAAAGTTGTCCCCAGACTTCCATATATGTATCACAGCATATATGACTCCTTCAATAAGTAAATGTTAAAAACAAAAGAAACTAACAGCTTAAAAAATGTAAAATCATTTTGACTGGTAAGGATTCACTCTACATCCTTAATGCTTTGGAACAACACAATGCATTTGCTTATTTTCTTGGCTGTGGCTAAACAGTCCACATACAGATAGATGATCCAGCTGGGGTGTGTGTGTGTGTGTGTGTGTGTGTGTGTGTGTGCATTTAGAAGCTAGAGAACAACTGCAGACATTCCTTAGGCACTGTCCACCTTATTCATGCATTCATTCATTCATTCATTCATTCATACAGGCAGTCTGTCACTAGCCTGGGGCTCATGATTAGGCTAAACAGCTGACCAGAGAGACTCTAAGATCTGCCCATCTCTGCTTCCCCAGTTCTGGGATTACAAGTGTGTACCATCATGTCTGGATTCTTAAAAAAAAAAAGTTTGTTCTGGGGATTAAACCTAGATTCTCATGCTTGCTCATTGAGCTATTTCCACAGTTTAAGTCAGATGCCTCAAGATGAGGTTACCCACTGTCCTTAGTGAACACTGGTTCAGGATGAGCAGAAAGTATTCTCTGCCTTTATGCCCATGTTGCTGTCTGTAGCAATTGCCTTTCCCAGGGTAAAAAATCAATTTGGCCCATTAGCAGAAAATGATAACACATCCACTTTGAGACAGATCTGCTAGATTAGCATCTGTCTTTCCAGCTATGGGTGGAGGAGGTGTTTGGCAAACATTTGTTTCCAGGAAAATATAACCTTACTGTGTCCTTCTATAAACACAATTTCCATAGGAAATACCCAGACCCAAAGAAAACCCTCCATTGATCATTCATTATGATTTCAATATCATTTCCCCTCCTTCTATAAACCAGGTTTTGGTTACACATAATTATTTCTGCAAAAGTAGTACTTTAGGGTAAAAAGGTCATATAGGAGGGCCTATAGGCACACATGGATCTATCCCTAGCCACATGTGAAAAGAAGATACTGGGACAGTAGACAGTGAAAGATAGGGACAACCCTCTGTTATAGAAGAACATCCTTAGTCAAGGGAGCACCTATTAGGTCCTGGTATTTCCAATAATCAACCAAGAAATCAGAAGCCAGTTTGATCACCTAGAACACAAAGTTAATATTGTCAGGTACAATCCAATTTCTGTGAGTTTCTATACTACTAAATTTGGAGATGGGTATATAGTTCAGATGGCAAAATGCTTGCATACCATGCCTTGTTCATCCCCAGCACCCATACAACACGTGTAGTGGCATAGGTCTGTAATTCCACACTTGGGAAGTGTAGGCAGGAAGTTTAGGAATTTAAGGCTAGCTAGCCTCTGCTAATTGATGTCAGCCTCAGCTACATGAGACCCTACGTCAAACAAACAAACAAACAGACTGCTATGAGGTATCCCCTATTCCCTACTTGTTTAGGCAACAAGGACTTGCCTGGAGCTATAGCACAACAGAACCAAACAAAAAGCCTCCTCTACCACAGAGGTAGGAATGAGAAGGCTGTCCTCCAATTGTTCCTTCCTTTGGAGTAAAGTTTTCTTCTCTTTTTTTGAGTAAAGTTTTCAAGGCTGCCAAGAAAATTGTTTTCCAGAGCATTCAAATCAGCATCTTAATATATAAAATCTAGGTTCTCAGTTATTAACAAACAAACAAACACAGGGGATGTGGGGGTACGTGTCTACTATTCCTGCACTCAGGAAGTAAAAGTAGCAAGAGAGTCATGGCAAGTTCAAGGTTGCATGGTCTATATAGTAGAGTTCCAGGAGCTAGGATTACATAGTAAAACCCTGTGTATAACAAACAAACAAACAAACAAACAAAAAACAAAACAAAGGCTGGTGAGATGGCTGAGAAGGTAAAGGTGCTTACAGCCAAGTCTGATGACCCGAGTTTGATCCCAGGAACCAACATGGTACAAGGAGAGAACCAACATCCACAAACTGTCCTCTGATACACATACATACACACATACACATACATGCACATGCATACGCGTGCATACACATGCACACAGTGGCATACTTCTGTTCACACACATCATTAAAATTAAAAACAAGAGCAACGACAAAAACAAACAAACAAAAAATGGAATGATATAGTTAGGTATCATGGTACATGCCTATAATGACAACACTTAGGAGACCAAAGCAGGAGAACTGAGAGTTCAAAGCCAGCCTGCACGAGTGAGGCATTGTCTCCAAAACAAAAATTAAATAACCAAAGTAACTTGGAGAGGCATGCATAGGTATTCTGACTTCATAACCATCTAAGAAGTAACACAAAGACTAAAAAAATAATTGACACCTTGTTCAAAGACTAGAAAATTGCATTCTACTATAAACATTTGAGTTTATATTTGTGTCAGAGAAGAATTATTCTAAGCCTCTTTCCCCATGGTTCAAGTACAGGTTATTATACCAAGTTTTAGTTTAAAAGATTCTATAATGCTATGTAACTACATATAACTATAACTATATATTTGGCCCATCGGACAGGGGATTTTGGAATCCTGATCAAGAGTTCAACCAGTTTTAGACTCTGAACTTCAGAGGGAATAACATCTCTTACTAAAATAAAAACTACTCAAAATCCCAACTATAACAGTAGTCTCCATTATTGCTTGGTTTGCTGTTTGCTTTGCTTGAAAGACTGGTAGGGCAAACCTTCCTGGTCTAAAGTACAGTATTAGTTATATAACTTTAAGTGTGAAAGTAACATTTCAACCAGAATCTGAAAATGTGCCTTTTATTCTGGTATTTTCCAGAAATAAAAATAAATATGAATGGATCATGGAAAGAACTGGAAAACATGTGAACGTAAACTTCATTCTACTAAGTCCATAAAGTCCTCCCATTGAGATATTTAAAACAATATTAAAAATGAGACATTTGTGCAATGTTTATTAAAATCCCACATCAAGCCTGGCTCTACCCTAGGTCCATTCTTCTACAGATATGAATGAAGAGAGTTCCAGCTGCATGGCCAAATAGGAAGGTGGGAATGAAAAATACCAAAGCAATCCAAATGAAGATAAAGAAAAGTAAAAATGTGAACATCGGGCTGGAAGGTGGATCAGAAGAGAAACTTAACTTGCAGTACAAGAAAGAGCTGAGTGTAAACTCCCTGAACTAACATGAAAGCTGGCTGTGCAGGGCAGGCGTCTGTAATCCCAGTGAACTCCCATGGGGAAACAGGATGTAGAGACCCAAGAATTCCTTGAAGCTTCCAGGCCAGCTAGCTTGTCCTACACATAGCAGAACAACAGAGACCTGTCCCAAACAAGGTGAAAGGTCAGGCCTGACGTGGGAGGCTGTAATCTGAACTTCACGCGTGCTGTGGCAGGCACACACTGCACTCATTTCCACATGTACATGTATATACACATACACGTGCATCTGCACACACATAGGTATTTTAAATGTTTTGAAATATATAATTTTATCACAGAAAAAGCATATGGAGGCTAGTGAGATGCCACACTAGGCCTGTAAACCTGAGCTTGATCCCTGGGACCCACAAGCTGGGAGAGGAAAACCAAATCCAGGATACTGTTCTCTAACCTTGAAAAGTATGTCACTGCATACACACATACACTCACATAATTTTTTGCTTTTTGAGACAGGGTTTCTCTGTGTAACCTTGGCTGCCCTGGAACCCGCTCTGTAAACCAGGCTGGCCTCAAATTCACAGAGATTCACCTGCCTCTGCCTCCCAAGTGCTAGGATTAAAGGCGTGTACCACTACCAACAGGTTCGATAATTTTTTTTAAGGCAGACATTAAAGAAATAATAATTGAGTAATTCTTGGCTTTAGAATAACTTTCAATGGAAACATACTCTGAAAGAATATACTAGACTGTTTGGTAAAGTGGTCTCACCTGCCTGCTGGCTAAACAGGCAGCTGCTTGCTGTTTTTAAAAGCTATGTCCTGAGCTAAAAAAGCAGGCAATAAGCCAGGCATAGCTATAATCCCAGTACTTGGGAGAACAGAAACAGGAGGATTTCTGTGAGTTTCAGCCAGCCAAAGTGACAGACTGGGACTTGAAAAAAGCCACAAAGATCAGAGGTTGTTTGATCCCCCGGATCTGGAATTACAGGTGGTTGTGAGCTGCCAGTGTGGGTGCTGGAAACTGAACTTGGGTCCAATGCAAGGGCATTATGTAGTCTTAACCACAGAGCCATCTATACAGCCCTTAAAGTGTCTTAATTTTTGTGTCTTATCTACTTTTTTAGATACCCAACTTCTCAAAAACCTCTTACAAATTGCCTTTTAAAAAACTTCTCTCAAACATAATCATTTCCTTTTGTCCAATGTGGAAACAAAACAAAGTCTAAAAAAAACGAAGAGACCAGCTCAGCATGTTGGTGCATGCCTGCAATCCCAGCACTCAGGGAGGCAGAGGTAGGCAGATCTCTGTGAGTTTGAGGCCAGCCCAGTCTACAAAGCGAGTCCAGGACAGCCAAGGCTACACAGAGAAACCCTGTCTTGAAAAACAAAAACAAAAAGAAAAGAGGAAGAAGGAAGGAAGGAAGGAAGGAAGGAAGGAAGGAAGAAAGAAAGAAAGAAAGAAAGAAAGAAAGAAAGAAAGAAAGAAAGAAAGAAAGAGAAAGAAAGAAAAGAGAACAAACAAGGTTTGGGACTAGGCCTGGGATCCTAGCTACTCAGGAGGCTGAAGCAAGAGGATCTCAAGTTCAAGGCCAGCCTAGGCAATTTAGTGAGACTCTGCCTCAAAAGAAAAAGTAGAAAGAGGGCTGGAATGTATCCTAAGTAGTAGAACACCTGAAAGTGTGACTAGGTAGTAAAAACTGTCTAGCATGCAGGAGGCTGTTGTGTTACCCACAATACTGCAAAAACGAAAAGAAAGAAAAAAACAAAAAAGAAAAGTTAAAAGAAGATAAAGAAAAGAACAAGGCAGCACTGCTCTGAGACAGGTCAAGGGAACAATTGACGTCACTGGGAAGTCCAAGGTCGAGGGCAAGAGCCAAGAGCTGGAAGTGTGAAACTTTGGCAATTTATTAAAAAATTAAAAAACAAAAAGGAACTTGGGCAATGCTGTCCTGTCAGTAGTTATACGGACCCTGTTGCTTTATTCTCCACTATGGTTTCTGGGAGTGAGCACAGCATGTAGGCACAGCTGTGGTACTTCAGAAAATAGCTGAAGAAAGCATGATGCTTGTGGTAAGATGGTAGACGCATTATAGAGAACAGGTGCTTGAAACAAGATAGTTGTTATTATCGCCACTTTCTCAGTCCCCTTGGTTAATGAGCTGATAACATTTTAGCTGCAAGAACGTGATGAGTACCATCATCAGTGTTTACACTTGTAAGCCTGTACACATGTAGTTTGTGTGCCTGTACACGTGGTATGTGGAGCCCAAAGGAAGATGAGTATCTTGCTCTATCACTGTCTTCTTCCCCGGAGACAAGTCCTATACCTGGAGCCAGCTGGTGGCCAGCAGTTCCTGCCATCCTCCTGCCTCTACCCTGCATATCGCTGCTGTTACAGGCAAGACTATGCCCATACCCAGGTTTTTTATATGGGAACTGAATTAGAACTCAGCTCCCCATGCTTTCACAACAGGAGTCAGTCTCTGACAAGCATCTGCGAGTGACAGGACTGTTATCTGTCTCTTCCTTAGTAAGCCACAGGGTCAGCTCTGCACTTAGAGCTGTGCTCTTCTGACGTGTCTGCCCTGGGTGGTATGCTCTAATCTGATGAACTTCCCCATGCTTTTCACAGGTTATCACTAGAACCTGTCCAGGACACAGCTGAACCTAGAAAGAGATCAACTGCTGGCCACAGGAAAAACTTTAAAACAAGTCTCAAGAACTATACTTAGCATATTTTCAACTAAATTTCTATTGCAACTGTAGTTTCAGACTAGAAAGCATTTAAAATGCATCCCAATATGTGAAACTTAAGAGAAAAATCTTAAGACTTTACCTTTAAAGATAAACTTGCAAAACAGCTAGCAAGGACCAAGTTTTACCTCAGTTCCAATATATTTAATTGAAATAGAATCTATATATCCATTTCTGCTTATTTTTGGTAAAACACAAAAGCAACCATTTCAGTGCTAAGGAGATGGTTCAGTGGGTAAAGGCACTTGCCTTCAAGCCTGCTAACCCTAACCCAAGCCAAATTCAACCCCTGAAACCCACATGGTAGAAGAACCAATTTCCACAAGTTGTCCTCTGACCTCTACATTTGTGCTGTCACACACAAACACACATACATACACACACAAACTCAAAAAGTAAATATTTCATACAAAAACTGTAAATACTCTGGAAGGTAAGGGGTGTGGAAGGGTTAAGCTTCCTTCCTGCTATCCTCCACTTAACTGTTTATTTTTTTTTTTCCTTTTGTTTTTTTGAGACAGGGTTTCTCTGTGTAGCCTTGGCTGTCCTGGACTCACTTTGTAGACCAGGCTGGCCTCGAACTCACACACATCCTCCTGCCTCTGCCTCCCAGAATGCTGGGATTACAGGTGTGCATTATTTCACCTGGCTTACTTACTGAGTTTTAAACTATATTTTATTTTTAAAGTGTATGTGCGTGTTTGCATAGGTGTACACGTGAGTGCAGGGACCATAGAGGCCAGAAGGATGCATTTGCTCCCCAGGAACTGGAGTTACAGAAAGTAGTATCCTGAGTGCTAGGGGCCTAAACTAGAGGCTGTAAAAACAGTAGCATCTCTCCAGCCCTTGCTAAGTTTTATAAGTTTTATAGTTTTATAGTGCTTCAGGACTTTCAATCTCCAAAGAACAAAATAAATAAAACAGTTGAAGCAACAAACTGGAGGCATCTCAACCTCCTGCTGTTATAGGGTCAATTATGCCGCTCTCCAGGCTGTAAACAACTCTTTAGACCTCTAAGGTTTGCTATCTATTTTACTCCCTGTTTTGGGGACATACTGGCAACATTTTTTTTTTCTTCCTGCAGAAAGAGAGAAAACTGAAACATTTTATCTCATTTACACTTGTCTCACCTTTTATCTACAAAGACTTGAGGTAGCTGTTACAACCAGTGACTAACCAGAAAGAGAATCAAAGTAAAGAAACAGAAAATACTGAATTAAGGCTGATGAAAATAAGAACAAAAGCATACAGGTCTGAATGTTCACAATGCCATGTGATTATTCTGTAAACACCCATCAGTTCAAAATTTTAAATTACACTAATTGTGGTAGACATGAAATCTCGGGTATTCTAGGCAATGTCCATATTCTATACATTGTTGACAGATATTTTTCTACTATAAACACATAAAATCTCTCTCTGGATTAAAAAAGGGAAGTAGTTTTAAAATATCTGTAACTGGCTAAAGTTCAGGGTAAGGTGCACTCATATAATGCATATTACAGCATTATTTGTTGAGTATTTTCTTTAAAATGCAGCAACTCTTGGACCCATAGCTCCCTTCTGGGAATTTAACTTTTGGAAATCAACCTGGATTGGGACAAAGCTTTATCTGCAGTCATGCCTAATGCAGTGTCTTAATAGCACCATACTGGCAATGATCTATGTGTAACAACAGAGCTGGATCAATAAATTATTATGAAGAATTTTAAAATACTGTGGAGTCATCAAAACGATGAAGCACCAAATACTGACTGACATGGAACTATGTGCTGGAAAGAGTTTACTACAAGAGTTAGTGTTATTTATGCCCTAGGAGATTTGGGATGACTTATTTTTAGGATTTTATAGAAAATTTGGAAATATTCTGCTATCAGAGAAAAACAGTTTTAAAAAACACTCTAAGATTAACTTTACAAATACAAACATTGTGGGAAATGGAGAAAAGTATACTTTTTTGGGCTTGTTCTCAAGCATATACAATTACAATGCAATCAGGATAAAGACTCCAATTAAAAATAACATTCCTGGCCAGGTGTGGTGACACATGCCTTTAATCTGTGGGTCTGAGGGCAGCCTGGTCTGCATAGTGAACTCTAGGCAACCTAGAATTCACGTAGTGAGACCCTATCGCAAAAACAAACAGGCAAACAACAACAACAATAAAAACCACACACACACCCAAATAAAACATTCCCTGACTACAGAGACGTCTGAGTTGATACAGTGACTATCCAGCCAGCTGAGGACCTGAGCAGGGATCCCTCAGCGCCATGTGAACATCAACTATGATGCCCATGTCTGTAATCCCGTTCAGTGTGTGAAGATGCAGAGTCATGAGTGTCCCTTGAGTATATTGGTCAGCTAGGCTAGCATGATCAATGAGCTCCACGTTTAGTGAGAGACCCTGTCTAAAAATAAAATACATTCACATGCGTTATACACCCATACAAATGTGTCCCCCACCAGAGAAAATATGGATTACATCGACAGAGACACAAAACATTTCCTTCAGCAGATCAGACCTGAAATTTCTTGATTAAACTGAAACTACTTTTAAAAACTAGCTTAATTTGTTCATACCAATAACGTTTGTATATTTCTAAGAAAACTTACATAGAAAGAGAAAGGTACTTTCATTTGTATTCAATTAGCAAGAAATGTAATTCCCTGTAACTCTACATTCTACTCTAAGTACTACAGTACATTTAAATAGAACTCTTCTAGGTCCCAGACATCTCTTCCATAATAAAACTTTTTCATGTGTTCAGCTATGACAGTATAGAGTCTAATAAAGTTGGTGCTTTACTATAGAGAAAACCATATAGCCTGATACCCACAATTCCTAGGTCCTGATTCTGCTTCTGACAATGTGTCCCCTTACCAGATCCATATACGGCTGTGGGCATCTTGCACAGAAACAGATCATCAGCATGCGTGGGCCAAACATTTTGGATGTCAATTTTTCATTTACACATACCCATGGGAGAGCAAAAATGAAGAAAGACCAATAGCAATAGCAATTTTGGACAAGGTTACAGAGTTACTGGAACTCTCATAGGCTGCTTGGAGGGAAGCTGGGGGCAGTCAACCGGTATAACCACTGTGGAAAACTGCTCAGCATTTCCTACTAAATCTCAAGATGCAAACGCTTTACTCTTAGTGTACTTCTGTGTGTATATCCAAGAGATATGAGGGCCTGTGACTGTCAGACACATGCCAGAGTGTTATAACACCACTTGTAAAACAACCCATCCTTGAAAACAACTGCCTGAGATATATTCTGATGGTAAAATATCAATCAGCAACAAGAATGAGCAATGACAATTACTCTACCAATGTGGATGAGTCTAATTATCCTGGGTAAAAGACAGATGAGACAGCAAATATCATTAGAAGTTAGATGCGTAACAGAATGGTGGATCAATGGAATCAGATAGAAGACCCAGAAATAAACCCACACACCTACAGATACTTCCTTTTTGACAAAGAAGACAAAACCATACAATGGAAAAAATACAGCATCTTCAACAAGTGATGCTGGTCTAACTGGATGTCTACATGTAGAAAAATGCAAATAGATCTATCTTTATCACCCTACACAAAACTAAAGTCCAAGTGGATCAAAGACCTCAACATAAAACCAGACACACTAAATCTGTTAGAAGAAAAAGTGGGGAAGAGCCTTGAACTTATTGGCACAGGAGACAATTTCCTGAACAGAAACACCAACAGCACAGGCTCTAAGATCAATAATTACTAAATAGGATCTCATGAAACTGAAAAGTTTCTGTAAAGCAAAGGATATTGTCATCAGAACAAAATGACAGCCTACAGACTGGGAAAGAATCTTCACCAACCCTATATCTGACAGAGCTAAAATCCAGAATATATAAACAACTCAAGTTTAAAAGCAACAAATCAATTTTTTAATCCAATTTAAAAATGGGGTACAGAGCTAAACAGAGAATTCTCAAGAGAGGAATATCGAATGGCAGAGAAAACACTTAAAGAAATGCTCAACGTCCTCAGTCATCAGGGAAACGCAAATCAAAATAACCCTGAGATTTCACCTTACACCCATCAGAATAGCTAAGATCAAAAAACTCAACTTACAACACATGCTGGAGAGGATGTGGAGAAAGGGGAACCCTCCTTCATTGTTAGTAGGAATGTAAACTTGTACAACCACTTTGGAAATCAACCTGGTGCTTTCTCAGAAATTAGGAATAGTGCTACCTCCAGATCCAGCTATACCACTCCTAAGCATATATCCAAAATACGCTCACGTATACAACAAGGGCATTTGTTCAACCATGTTCCTAGCAGCTTTATTCATAATAGCCAGAATCTGGAAACAACTCAGATGTTCCTCAACGGAGGAATGGATGCAGAAATTGTGGTACATTTACTGGAATACTACTTAGCAATTAAAAACTAGGAAATCATGAAATTTACAGGCAAATGGTGGGAACTAGAAAAGATCATCCTGAGTGAGGTATCTCAGAAGCAGAAAGACACACATGGTATATACTCACTTATAAGTGGATATTAGACATATAATATAGGATAAATATACTAAAATCTGTACACCTAAAGAAACTAAGCAAGGAGGAGGATCGTGGGTAAGATGATCAATCCTCATTCAGAAAGGCAAACAGGACGGACATTGGAAGACGGAGAAAACAGGAAACAGGGAACAGGACAGGAGCCTACCACAGAGGGCCTTGGAAAGACTCTACCCAGAAGGGTATTAAGGCAGATGCTGAGACTCATAGCCAAACTCTGGGCAGAGTGCAGGGACTCTTACGAAAGAAGGGGGAGATGAAAGACCTGGAAGGGACAGGAGCTCCACAAGAACAGAATCAAAAAAATCTGGTCACAGGGGTCTTTTCTGAGACTGATACTCCAACCAATGACCATGCATGGAAATAACCTAGAACCCCAGCACAGATGTAGCCTCTGGTAGCTCGGGGTCCAGTGGGTTCCCTAGTAAGGGAAACAGGGATTGTCTCTGACATGAACTCAGTGGCTGCCTCTTTGATCACCTCCTCCTGAGTGGAAAGCAGCCTTACCAGGCCACAGAGGAAGACATTGCAGCCAGTCCTGATGAGACCTGATAGGCTAGGGTCAGAGGGAAGGGGAGGAGTACCTTCCCTACCAGTGGACTGGGGGAGGGGCATGGGAGGAGAAGAGGGAGGAAGAGTGGGATTGGGAGGGAAGAGGGAGAGGCTACAGCTGGGATACAAAATAAATAAACTGTAATTAATAAAATTAATTAATTAAAAAAAAGAAGTTAGACTAGTGACTATCCATGCTGGCATAGTGACTGGAAGGTAGCATAAAGGTCGGTCAGTGGGGCTTCTCACAGTCTACTTCTCCATCTGGGTGCCGGTTACACAGTGTTTAGTTTGTGACTATGTAGTGAGCTACATACACTAAAGCACATCTATCTTTACATGAATTGAAATTGAATAAATTTTCAAATAAATATATTTGCCTGTGTCAGAGGTAAATTAGGCAATGTTAGTGCAGCTTTTGCGGTAGTTTTAACTTTGTAATTATAAAATAAATATGCACATGGAATGTTGGAGGAAAAAAAATTAAGTCCTTACAATTCCACACACACAGACCTTTGCAGGTCTGTGCAGGAACAGACTTAATGTTAAGTATTGAAAAATGTCACAAATATAAACTTAATAAACTACCTGAAACTCACAGAGGGTTCCAGTGCTCTATGTGGGCCCAGCTTCCCTAATTTCACAATAAAGGATGCTGCATAGCCATGTTACCACAGTTGTAAAACTCCCTCGCAACAAAAAAATGCGTTTTGATAGCAAAAAGCAAACTAACTATTGTTAGTTTGCTTTATATTTTATTTTACCGAACAAAAGCTAAATTACTAGACTGTTCCCATTCATACTCAAAACCTGGCAACTCTTCCTGTTGTTCCATGGCACGGAGTTCTTACAGGCCCTTTTTAGTCACTGGATAGCTAAGAGCAAATTGTCTAGACTTCTGCAAATCTCATTTTATCATCAGGATACCTGAAGAAGATAGAAATGCCAAATAGCATACAGAGCTACAGCAATATATTAGATACACCTCAGAGAGCAGTTTGTGTTGTTTTTACTTTTAAAATGAGCTACTGATTTTTAAAAACAGATTTATTTTTATGTGGTGTGTGTGTGCCACGTGTATACAGATGCCCGAAGAGGCCAGAAGAGGACATGAGATCCCTTGGAGTTGCAGCCAGATGTGGGCACCCAATATGAATACTGGGATCCAAACTCAGGTCCCCCTGGAAGAGCAGTTCACACTTTTAACTGCTGAGCCATCTCTCCAGCACTTATTTTTCACTTTTCTGAGACGGTGTCTTACTCTGTGGCCCAGGCTGTTCTTAACTCACAGCAATTCTCCTGCCTCAGCCTCCCTAGTGCTGTGATTAAAGGGGTAACCCAGTACACTCAGCAGGAAAGAGTTCTTGTAAAGGCATTTTAAAGCTTTAGATGTTGGACGTGTCATCCACTCTGGAAACCATGCAGACCCTTTCACTTACACAACCCTCATTAAACTCAAGCTGAGAATATAAACAAGGAAACACATGCCCTGATGGCTTACTCTACCCAGTAAACGAACAAACCCATCTCAGTTTCTTAAAGGTTTGTTCAAAACGTATCTGTTATGATGAGTTTCCAGAAAGAGAAATTTTCAGTGACATTGTAGAATGCCAAATCGTGAAAATGTATTTGGTGTATGTATCTGCTGGTCACCAGAAAATGAATGACTACTCAGAGGCTACGGGAATAAACGTCTGAAGCTGGCCACTCAGTCTTAAGACCTGTTTTTCACTCGTAAATGGCCGAACAGCTAAAAGCACTCACAGTCTTGCCAAGGAGTGGGGCTCAACTCCCAGCACCCACAGGCCACTCAAAACTGCCTGTTACTCCACTTCCAGAGGATCTGACACCTTCTCCAGCCTCTACAGATGCCAGCTATGCATGTGGTGCACATACACACACACAGGCAAACACTCACACACATTTGTTTATTTAAATACAATTTTAAATAAATCTTTAAAAATCTACATGTACCTTTGGGGGTAGATGTAGCATTAAAATGACAGGAAACATTCTATGAAAATGTCAAGGGAGGAACCAGAGATCTGAACACATGATTAAACACTTAAATTGATTAAATGTGTACTGGTTCAACAAATACACTTTCAAACCAGGAACTGTTCTAGGTGCTTGAAATACAACAAAACAAAGCTGTTTACTTTGTGCAGCTCATATTCCCGTTGGGTAGGAAAGCGAGTTGAACAAATATAATGAATAAACATATCACACAGTATACCTTACAGCTGTAAATTTTATGGGGGGGAAAGGTAAAGTAGCTTAAGGTGGAGTTGGGAGATACATTGGAAACTTTAAGAGAGTTAAATAAACAGGCCGTCTTGAAAACCTGACATTTACTGACTGACTGCATTATGTAAAACTTTGTGTTGTATTATTTTTCCCCTTGAAACAAGATCTTACTGTGTAGCCCTGGCTTGCCTGAACTCACTTTATAGACCAAACTGGCCTTGAACTCACAGGGATACACCTGCCTCTGTCTCCTGAGTGCTGGGATTTAATGGTGTGTGCCACTATGCTTCACATGATTCTTTTTAAATTAAATTTGGGATTTGGGAAATGACTCAGTGGTAGTGTTTTTGCATAAGTATAAGAAGTTTAGTATATACCCCCAGCAATCATGCAAAAACTTGGAGGAAGACAGTGTGTACCTGAAATCCCAGCACTGGTGAAACAGACAGGAAAGAGTATGTCTAGGGCTCACTAGCTAGCCAGTCTTGCTAATATGGTAAACTTCCAAGTTCAGTAAGAGATCAAAAATAAGGTGGAAAGTGACTGAGTAAGATACAGTGTAGACCTCTGTTCTCCACTTACACACACACACATACACACACCCCACTCTAAATTTTTCCTTGGTACCATAAATAATTTTGTGAAGACTGAAAAGGATCACAATCTTAAAACTTTTGGAATTACAACTGGCACTAAATTCATGTTCTTCTTTTTAAAAAAATCTATTATATATTTGGTTTTGTTTGTTCTAAAGATTCATAACTTACTTTTATTATTTTAAGTTGTGTGTGTGTGCGCATGTGAGTGTAGGTGCCCTTCAAGGCCAGAAGCATCAGATCCACTAGAATTGGAAATACAGGCAGTTGCAAGCCATCTTGCATGGATGCTAAGAACAGAATTCAAGTCCTCTGGAAGAGCAGTAAAGGCTGAGCCACCTTTCCAACTTTCACCATTTCCACTAAGTAATATACATTGCAGCTTAGTCCTTTAACAGAATGAATCATATTATGTCAGTGGCAATGGATAAAGATTGTGTCTGCATTCCTTTCCCTCTTTCCTTTGTCATTTTCCCACTTTGCTCATTATAAGATTCACATAGTAGGCTGTTCCTGTGATAGCACATCCATTCTTTCTCAGTTTCCTAAGACTTTAAAATTCTAACTGCTAGGAAGGCTGTGCTCTTAAGCAAAGCCTTTTGAACTTTACTTCATCCTCATTCATTAAAGTGTGCATTCATCAGAAAACCATGCAAAACCACAAGAAAGCTTTTGAGGACAAATTATGAGCACACTATAGACTAAGCAGGGGAAGGGGTTTGGGATCTTTAGCTAAACTCAAATTATCAACAGTACTTCATATTTCAGTGCTCATTATCATGCTATTTGCTTATGAAGCAGTAAAACACACATCCTTCTGGGAGTTAGTATGGATTTCCAGTAATCATTTGTCTAAGTACATTTTTAAAAAACTAAGCCAATGTATAAATACATATTTAAGGATATCTGATATTGCATAGAGGATCAAACTACTTAACCAACCTCCCATTGCATTAAAGAATTTATTTCTTTATTTAAAAGATATTTGAGTATTAACACACACACACAACCAGACAGGCAAGAATTAAATCTGATTTGCAGGTGGCTTTTGTAATTGTACCTGCTTAGGTTTCATTTCTATTAGTAAAATATTGTAGACTGCTAGGTAACACAAAGAGAAATGTTTTTAAAAGACTGCCATTCACCAACATTACCAGCAGAAATTTTGCAATATTGAACTGAGATTGTTTTTAGCCTTGATTATAATAAAAGGCTTTTCAGACTTTCCATCACCCCTGTAAATGTAACATTTAACTGTGCATGTCCTTAGCGCTGAACCATGGGCTGTCTTCACTTTGTTTTATAGATATAGAAACCTGTCTGGTGCTGTGATTCTTTTTTTTATTTTTTTTTTCCTAATCCCATTATCTCCACATAAAACAACCTGATCCCAAAATACTAACAAGGAAATGCTGGTTAAAGTCAATTGACACTTAGCAAGCTTTTGAAATGTTTTCAACACCTGGGAATGGAAACCAATAAAGCACTGGTCTCTGATCTTCAACCTATTATAACCCTTCAAAACTGAAAATGAGCCAGAGTGGTGGTGTACACTTTCAATCCCACCACGGGGGAGACTTGAGGCAGAAAGATCATGGGTCTGAGGCCACCCAAGGCTAACCAGAGAGTGCAGAAGGAGGTTGGCCTGGACTAAATACACAAGAGTGTCCAAGAAAGGAAAAACAAAACAAATAAACAAACACCAGCCAGGGGTCATAGTGCCTTAACCTGGTCTATATATCAAGCTCTAAGCCAGTTAGGGCTACATAGTGAGACTCTGTCTTTAAATAAATAAGAAAGCAAAACATCCTAAAAAATATTTAATATGCCTTACGTCTACAAATACAGATAACCAAAACAATGAAATCAACAATTTTTCTCTTGCCCCAGTTCTGGGGGGTAAAAGGACATGCCAAGGTGGTTAATATTTGTGGTGGTGTAATTTGCTTGCACACACCCCAACCAAAGATTTCTCGGTCAGAAGTGAGAAAAGGAACAGTTTACTCAGAGCATCTGATTGCTTGTCTCAAGTTGACATTCTTTCCAGACCAGCAAGATAAACAGTGTGTCTGAGAAATGTTAGTGCTTCTGTGTTTTCTACCAAAGCAGATACTCCAATTCCACATACAAACTACAATAAATAATCTACATTCCTCAGTTACAGTTTTTCCTTAACTATCATCTGGGTAACTTGTTTTCCCCAAGGCTAAGAGTTAAGAGTCAGCAGCCTACACCTCCAGCTTTGCCATCTTCAGATCATTTAAGTATGAATAGTCTCAATCCTAATATAAGGCTTTAAACATTAAAATTTCTGGCATTTCTAAAAATTGCCATTTATTAAGGAAACACATCAAGAGGAACAGGTTTTTGTCACAGGTGCAGGCCTCCAAAATAATAAAAATAAAGTCTACTTTGTCTATCTACAAAGTGTAATTCATGTTAAGTGTTACAGAACACACATGGGGGTGTGGCTAAATTTGGAGCTTCTGAAAATATTTTTATGCTGCTTTAAAATGATTTTCCAGGGGTTGGGGATTTAGCTCAGTGGTAGAGCGCTGCTTGCTTAGGGAACGCAAGGCCCTGAGTTCAGTCCTCAGCTCTGCAAAAAAAAAAAAAAAAGAAAAGAAAAGAAAAGAAAGGTAAAATGATTTTGATTTTTCAGCAAGTCAATAAACTCCTCCGATTTCAGGAACTCAGACCTTGGAAATCTAGAAACTTAGTTTCAGGGATTAAAAAAAAAAATCTATAGAAATGACCAAAGAGCGGGCTTTAACCATGGCTACAAGTAAATTTAGAGAACTTTAAATCTCGGGGGGTGGGGAGGGGCGGTCAGTGGGCCTAAGTGGAATTAAAACAAACGTTGTTTTGTATTCTATTAATAGCAGATGATTAAATGCATATCTTATTTCAAATGGAATTCATTTATAAGTACTTAGACTTACTAAACTGGCCATTAATCCCATGTCTGTTTCTGGAAAAATTCTCTCACCTAACAGGCAAGTTAAGCGACCAATCGCCAAGCGTTCTGTCAGCTTAGGTCGCTTCTTATTAAAATCTAGTGCTCTCGGACTCAAATAACTCCCCCAAGTCACTGAAGTAGAAAAAGGCAAACGCGAGCTAACACGCGCATAATACTTAGCACCGGTGTATGAAAGTGTCAAAACGGTAACAACAACAACAAAATAGCCAAAGGAGAAGCCAAGCTGAAGGGAAAAGCTGCTGTGTGGAGGAGCCCAGGAGGGGGAAGGCGCAGCAGGGCGGGCAGATCCGCTGGCAGCCAGGAGGGTTCACTGGCCGCGGGAGCCAGGTGAGCCTGGCGACGGATTCCTGCCCACCGAGGAGCTGCTCCCACATTCTTGGGCGCCTTCTTTTCTCTGAGGAAACTCGAGCTTGTCTCGCTCCTCTCTCTCTCTCTCTCTCTCTCTCTCTCTCTCTCTCTCTCTCTCTCTCTCGGATCTGGGGAGGGTTTAGTCCCAGCGGTCAGACCAGCTCAGTCACCGAGCACTAAGAGAAGCTGGGGGTGGGGTGGGTGGGGGACAAGGACCTCGGGGACCCCGCAGATTTTCGTACGCGTCTCCAGTCTCCTTCCCCCGACGCGGGAACTGTGGGGTCCCGCGGTGTCTCCGAGGGTCCCGTGTCAGGTTCCCCGCTTGATCTCAAAGGGAGAAAGGATCTCGCCCCGGCGCCCCGGCGACAATGGTCAGCTGCTTGGCACGGCTCGCGTCCCTGCCCTCGAACCCCCAAGTCCCGGGTCCCCGGGCCCCCCGGCCTCCGCCCTCAGCCTCGACCCTGCAGGGTCCCGGACCTCCCTCCTCCGGTCTCCAGCCCGCCGAGCCGCACACTTACCCGGTACGTGTTCTCCGTGAGCCGGTTCACCTCCTCCGGCCCCCGAGACATGGCTGCAGCCTCCGGGAGGGCGAGCGCGGGAGGACGCGGCGGGGCCTCGTGGCCGCCGGGCTCCGGGCGGCGGGAGCGCCTAGGGCTTGCGACTCGGCGGCCCTCGACGGTCGGCCGGTGAGAGCCAGGGCGGGTCTCCGCGGCCGGAACGTCAGAAACTTTGCGGCGCTTCGGTCCGCGAGGAGCCGCGAGGAAAACCAAGCCTGACGCGGCCGGGACTGGCAGAGGGACCGGCAGCCCCACCTGAGGCGGGCGGGTTGGGCGGGGCCGAGGGGCCGGGGGGCGGGACAGCACCACCTGAGGTGGGCGGGGCCTGGGCCGGGTAAGCCAAAGGGGGCGGGGCGGCCTCGCGCAGAGGCAGCCCGGTGGGAGGGGCCGCGTCAGTCCGGGCCCCCGCGGGGCTGGGAAGAGACTTGTTGCGCTGGGTGGGCGTGGCCTAGAGGCCGGCTCTGCCGAGCTGAAGCCCGGCCGGCGTGCAGGAATGACTGGCCCCAAGCAGAGGAGGTGGAGGGGGTGGGGGTGGGGGTTGAGAGGCCAACGGGAGGGTGAAGCCAAGGCGCCCTTACCCCGCCTGAAATGGGCGTGTCCTAGATGGCGGATGGGCGTAGCCGAAACGAGATGGGACGGGGTGGACGAGGCAGCCCTGGCGGAGGACGCCGGAGCGGCCCCGCAGAGTTGAGGCGGTGGGCGCGGTCTAGCAGACCGATGGGCGGGGCCGAAGCGGGGATGCAGGGTCTTGGGCGGCCCCCGCTGAGGCAGGCAGGGAATAGAAGGGTCGTGCGCCTGGTAGGCGCGGCCGAGCAGCCTGGTGGGCGAGGCTGGAGCGGTGCAAGGCGAGACGGGTGGGGTGTACCCCAGAAAAGGCTCTAGGGATTGATAAGTGGGACTTAAGCTCTTGGGCCCGGTGGGCCAGGCCATCTCACCGGATGCTTGGGGGAGGGGAGTTGGCGGTGGTGCGCCCTTTCCAGGCCCTCCCAGAATTCCAAACACACCCTTACGCTCTTTGCGGTGCAGTTCAGAGCTGGACCTGGACCTAGCGCATCTAGGTCTCTGGTCCCCCACAAGGTGCTGGCCCTCAAAGCTCGAGGCCCACATCCTCTGCAGGTGAATCCTCTTAAGCTTTCGGGTAACTTTGAGAAGAGGGTGTTCCGTATACCTCAAACATTGTCGATTTCTCTGATTGACTCCTTTCTGCTCACCTCCAAGATGCACAGGTCACACTTTCTCATGGATGGAGGAAAGGGTTTGCCGCTTGCAATTTTGGAAGCCCCGGGTGTGTCGAAAACATAAGTAATGCCAAGATCTGATTACTGGAATAACAGGACATAAAGAATCACTTAAAATTCCGTGCCTTACAACTGTGTAAATCACAAGATTGTTATAAAGTTTCGTGTGTGTGTGTGTGTGTGTGTGTTACAAGAAGTCACTCTTGGGCGTCATTCCTCAGTCAATATCCGCTTGTTGGAGACAGAGTCTCGTACCGGAGTAGCCAAGTTCTCTGGACTGATGGCTATCAAGTCCCTACAAGCCCCCACGGGTCCACCTGTCTCTTTCCTTTCCAGCACTGTAATTACAAGGACGTATCTACCGTATGTAGCTTTTTTACATGGGTTCTGGGGATCGAACTCAGGTTCCTATGTTTGCATCACAAACACTTTTCAGACTGACCCATCTCCTCAGGCCCCTGTTGCAGGACTTTTTGGAGTCACAGTCAGCTGAGGTGTTGAGGATGTCTGTTCTCCTTTCACCTTCCAGAGGCTAGGTAGGTGTGTGGCTCCCAGCACTTCGTTTTACTTTTTTCCAATTTTATTTTATGTGTAAGGTACTTTGCCTGCATGTATGTCTGTGCACCATGTATCTGCCTGGTGTCCTCAGAGGTCAGAGAAGGGTTTTGGATCCACTGGGACTTGGGGTCACAAATGGTTGCGAGCATCATGTGGGTGTGAGATTCAGACCTAGGCCTTCTGGGAAAACAGCCAGTGCTCTTGACTACTGAGCCATCCCTCGAGCCCCTCCTGGCGCTCCCTGTTCTATCTTCACCCAAGTCCTACCCTGTTCAACTTTAGACATGTCCTGAAGTGCACATCTAGGACTGAGGTGATCCAGACTTCAGGGCCCCACAACAGCCTCCTTCTAGCAGGAAACACTGCCCAGAATTTGAGACTTGTACTCAACAAGAGTGAGGTCTTATTCTTATGTTTAAGAGCTCCCCAGGTACAATTGCTTTGTTTATGAGCTCTTAGGATGTGAAGCTTCTAAACTGCTCCGGGACGAAGTTCGCTAGGAAACACACACAAAGAAAGCACTGTGTGCCCCAGATGGAAACACTGAAACTATGAGATGCCTCTGGACTTAGAACAGACACAGCACTTGGAGTCTGGGGAGGTCTTATCGCGTCTTGCAAGCTATAAAATATAATCTGGCCTGGGAACCAAATGATGCCGTGTGTTGCTTGTCAGAGGAAATAACACATCAGCCCTAGCTTGTAGGCAATGGAGGAAGCTACCTGTTTCTTTAAAGGATCTTCAGGAGCTGGCTCAGAAAATGTGCCAAGTGGGGTTCACTTGCCATATGTGGGATGGTAAGAAGAACCCTATAACTGCCACAGTTACATATTGGGGTTCAGCAAGTGTGTCTGCTGGATTTTATTTGAACTTGAAAAATTCTTGTCTTGCCTTGGCAGACCACCTTTTGTCTCAGAACTTCTTTCTGTGCCTTCCTTCTGATGAATGAGGTCATTTCACCCTCTGCTGCCAGGCAGTCATCTGAGGAGCTGGAGAGAGTGAGCAGAAGCTTAACCTTTAACACCCCACAGCTTGACAACACCAGTTCTGAGCCAGAGAAGACAGATTAACAAGTCATCATAAAGCCAGCGAGGATCTCAGATGGCCCAGTCAGACTGCCAAGGTTGGAATTTGATCAGAGACCTGGGTTCTTGATTATATGTAAATCTCCACACAGAATATCTGGACATATTTAACTCAACCTTATAGAAATAATTTCCTGCTTCCTGAAAACCCTTTGAGAATGGTCAGTTTTGCATTTCTTTTTTCCTAATAGTGCCAGGAGTGGAACCAAGGGCCTTGCTCATGCTAGGCAAATGCTCTACTGCTAAGCCATACCCTTGACCCTCACTGGAGGATTCTAGGCAGTTACTCAACCACTAAGCTATAACTTGGATACAAATAGTCAGTTTTAGATCTGTCCAGGCATCAAGCATAAGGCTATCAGCCCCCAGCTCTGGGCTAGGCACACAAATAGCTAGGAGGTCTTTGTTGAGCAAAAAAAAGCAAATAGATATTGATTATTTTCTTAGCGCCAGGTACTCTGAGGATATGTGTACTTGGTGGGGGGTATTGAGAGGTAGAATGAGTTGGGCTGGACTCATCTTTTAATGGGTGTACAGAAAGCAGAGTATAAGCATTGAGATGAAAGCGTAATAGAGGTATAGTCGATCATGCTCTAGGCAGAAAGGTGGGCTCAATCTCAAAAAATCCATTTAGACTCATCAAGGGTGTTTGTTGATTGCATGCACATTTGGGAGCCCATAAAGGTTTTGGGATGCTCTTGGACTTTCCAGTGCTCATCAAGAATGGCAGAAAGTAAATCGATAGGAAGAAATGACTCAGGAGAAGGTAAGGCAGGCTGGCCACCATTGTACTTTTTTCTTGGTGCAGTAAGTGCTGAGAAATCCACCTTCCCAACTCCTAGGTGGCTAGCCTCTCAGTGTCTAAGCAAAACACTTCCCCGGACTCAGGGAACCACTGTCTCCTCTTCTGGCTCTTGTTTCAGTTAAAGCAAGCAAACGTCTTGTTTATGTTGACATAGTTTGTAAAATGCAATTGTTGGACTTATGAGGTGGCTCAGTGGGTAAAATGTTTGTTGTGCAAACTTGAACACCTGAGTTATGATCCCTGGCACCTACACACACATGCACATGCACACATGCACAAAAAATGGAAAGTGATTGGGGAAGACACTTGCAATCAACCTCTGCCTTCCACATCTACATACATGGGTATACATATTCACATATGCATGCATACACAGCCATACAACACACAGGTAATTGCAAGTGGCAATGCTGATAAGATTTTTATTTATGTGTATGTATACAGGGTTACCCTTGGAGGCCAGAAGAGACCCCCAGATCCCCTGGAAATGGAGTCAGAGGTGCTGTGAGCAGCCTGACAGGGGTGCTGGGAACCAAACTCACATCCTCTGTAAGAGCAGCAAACACTTAATCTCCGAGCCCTTCTCCAGTCTAGTCCATTAAACCTTGATCATCACCATCAAAACAAGCTGGTTGGTCTTCCCTTCAACTTCCTGTGCAGTTGCTCAGGGGCTCTCTGCCTCTGGGTGTGTGGTGTAGAATTCCACAAGGTTTATGACCAGAGAGATTCCTGCTGAGCACAGTCCTTAGGGGTGAGCTCCCGTAGAATAGAGCTGAAGACTGGCGTATTCTTGAAAAGAACGACTGGAAATTTTCTGTATCCACTTCTTCAACTTGTCTGACTTGTTCCTGTTGTGGGGTTTTCATGAGCTTTACTCATTGCCTGGAATGCTCTCTGTCTCCTGCCCAGATGCAGTTTCAGAGAGAGACTGTCCCTGGCCATTCACCCAGAAGTTGTTCTTTAGGTCTTTTCTACCAGAGCATTTCATTTTAATTCTGATAATGATGATCTCAAATTGGGACAGGCTGGGTGACAGTATTCCCCAAAGGAGTCCTTGTATAAATGCTTGGAACCTGTAAGTGTCACCTCCTATGACGAAAAGCACTCTGCCAAGGTGGCTAAGGAGTGTGTGTGCTGTATGTGCTTGTTCGTGTGGGTGTGTACACGTGTGTGTTACAGAAGCACATGCATATATATGTTCTTGTGTGTAGAGGCAAGAAGCTAGCGTCAGGTGTGTTTCCTCGATAGTTCTCCACTTTTACTTTTTGAGTCAGGGTCTCACCAGACCCAAAGTTTATCAATTTGCCTAGACTGGCTGGCCAATGACCGTCAAGAACCCACTTTTCTTCTCCCCTACCCCTAGCACTGGGGTTACAGGTGCACACCAACACGCCTGACTTTTTTGCGTGGGTTATGGGGGCCCAAAGTTAGGTCCTCATGCATGTGTACATGTCTCTGTATGTGTTTGTTGCATGGGTAAGCACACACATACACTGGTCTGTGTGTGTGGAGGCCAGAGGTTGACAAAGAGTATCTTCCTTGATTGTTCTCCACCTTATTTTGTGAGACAGATGCGAGCAGTGAGCCTGGGACTCACCAATTCGGCTGGACTGGCTGGCTCGGAGGTGGTGGACCCCCTGGCCCCTGTCACCCCAGCAGCAGCGTTATATATGCATTCCACAGCATTCAGATTTTTGCATGGGGGCTGAGAACCTGAACTCAGGTCTTCATGCTTGCACAGTAAGTGCTTTGCTGGCTGAGCCATCTCCCTAGTGTATTCTTTTTTGTTGTCATTGCAAACTCAGCCACACACTAGAACATTTTTGAGTCACCCTGTCCACCACCTCAAATCTTTGTCACCAGAAAAATTGTAGCTTGTCCTGCCTACCAGAAACCTGAAAGGGCCCTTGTTATTTTCACTTGAGATGGTGTGCGGAGTGATAAAAGTCCAGAATAGGAAGCCAAGAGATTAGGGTTTTTGAGAGTGTTTATCGGTACAGAGCAGCAGGCAAAGAATTCTTCACTTCTTGGTCTTCGGGTTTTCCACTCCTGAAATAAGGTAGTTGGTCTTCAAGTTACTCTTTACTCTCTGCCTCTTTCTTTCCTGTTATTTGTTGGTGTAGAGCTCTGACTGTGAAATCTTTGTCTCTGGGTGCCTACTGACCTCACAGGGAGAGTCAGCGAGATAACCTGAACATTCTTTGTGCTCTTCAAGGTCAGAGAGACAGAGGAGCTGGTCTGTCTTGAAAATTCCTCTGCTTTACCTTGCAGGGAAGCAGCCTAGTTGAACCTGTGGAAGGCAGCCTTCGAGGCCTACCCTCATTTACCTTGTCTTGAGATTTTCTTTCTTCCTTTTTGGGGAAACAGTCACAGAGAGAGCTCAAGACTTTCCCCACTAAGTGAATGTGTGTTCCGTATTTACCAAGCTCCAAAGAGCGATCACTCTTGTAGACTCTTTCCTGGAGCCTTACAACCTCTCACATGACCTTGCTGTCCTTCCTAGCTGAACAAGAGCAGTAAATTCTAGAATGATTGTATCTAGTGGGTTTATGATTGACAGCTGACTTTGAATTACCTAGGCTGCCCAGAGCACAGCCTCGTGAATGCTGGAATCATAGGTTCGTGTGTGTCGCCATCTTTAATGAGAGAGGACATGGAAGATGATGACAAAGTATTTTTTTTTTTTGCAGAAATATATTGATCCAGATAAATAGCCAACCTTCTTTCTTTGGAGTGCTAGAACTAAAGGGAATCGCTGCCACTCCCAGTTCTACCTTACTTTTTGAGACAGGGTTTCTCCCTAGACTGGGAGCTCAGTGACGTGACTAGACTGGCCAGCAAGCTCTGGGGGTTTGCTTGTCCCTGCTCCCACAGTCCTGAGATTGCAGACATGCATGGTCATGTCCAGTTTTCATGTGGGTACTGGGGATCTGAACTCAGGTATTCATGGCGGGCATTTTGCCTGTTGAGCCATCTCCTAAGCCCCGTTAGTTCTCTTTCAAGGAGAGCAAAAGCTAGTAAGACAGGATACACTAAGATTCCATTTGGCACCTATATATTATCTATATTTGTACATGGCTGTGGTCGTGCGTGTCTATGATCCTAACACTTGGGAGGTGGAGGCAGAAGGTATAAGAGTTCAAGTCCATTTGGGGTTACACAAAACCATCTCTCAACCCCCCCAAACTAAAAACTACATTTGTGTTCAGGTACCAGGTGCCACTCTCTTTCATGCTGGACTTTGCATTTCTAGCAAATCCCTTTAGAGAGCAGTTCATTCCTCTGTGACCTATGGCCCTGAGCACCACCATCCCTAAATTCTAACTCTAAATTTCTGTGGACCTATAAGGGCAATACACAAGTAGCCATTTTGCTAAAAGGGATAGATCAACCCCACAGATCTTGTAATTCAGCAGAAAACACATACTTTCCCATTAGTGGGAATGCATACAATTATAAATAATTAAGCAAAACCTTGAGTCGGAATTTATGTGTTTCTTTTTTAAAGTCCCCAACATATTGACATTGACCAAGAAGAGCAAGGATTCTTAGGAATCAATGGAGACTCTGCTGAGTAGGAGCGAACCGAACAGCAGACTTGGCCAATTATTGTCCCATCGGTATCTGATCACTATAAAAGTTTTAGCAGGAGTTTGGCAATGATGCAGGAAGTACTGTAGCCCAGAAATAGGAGCCATAAATTCATGGCGGAAAGAACTTCACTATTTCCACATCCATCACTAAGATGTATTTAGCAACTGCAGGCACAAAATGTATGGCATTTGGAATCATTTAAAATTTTTTTGTTGCTGTAGCATTAGTCAGGTTGGAAGCAGGCGTATAAGGTACATCTTTGCTACTATGAAGATAAAAATAATGTGCTTTTCTGGTCCCCTTGCTTTTAAGATGCATCTAGTCAAAGAGACAGTCAATAAAGATCTGCTTTCTAGATCTTTCTAGAAAATGTGAGCATGTAAAAAGCAGCCACCATATGTAAGTGAGAAGCAATAAGCAAAATTAAACACAAACAGGTAGAGGTTAGCAGGGGATGGATACAGGTCAGTGATGGAGCACCTGCCTAGAATCCCCAGTGAGGGGCTGGGTCTGGCTCAGTGGTAGAGCACCTGCCTAGAATCCCCCAGTGAAGGGCTGGGGTGTGGCTCAGTGGGAGAGCCCCTGCCTAGAATGCCCCAATGTGGAGCTTGGGACTAAATCAGAAGTAAATTCTTTTCTATCATTCACAAGTCTCTGGGTTCACTCTCTGCAACTGGAAAAATGAAAAGAAAAAAAAAAGTAGAGATTAGCTAGCTGATTGGAGAGATGGAACCAGGGAGTCCCACATACAGTGAGCTCCAAGCTTTCTGTTCTTTGAAGTCAAAATATTCCTAAATGATATATCTTACTGTCCTTTGGAGCTATGGGAATTGGTTTTCAGATTCTGTGTACATTCAAAACTTATACTTTTTTTTTTTTTCTGAGACAAGTTTTTTTTTGTTTGTTTGTTTTGTTTTGTTTTGTTTTGTTTTTTTTTCTGTGTAGCCCTGGCTGTTCTGGAGCTTGTAGATCAGGCTGGCCTCAAATTCAGAGATGCTTCTGCCTCTGCCTCCTGAGTGCTGAGATTAAAGGTCTGCACCACCACTGCCTAGCCTATTTTTGTTATTTTTTTAAGTTGGACCAGTGAGATGACTCAGCAGGTAAGGGCCCTTGCTGCCGAATCAGACACCCTGAGTATGAGTCCCTGCACTCACCCAGTGGATGGAGAGAACCAACCTCAGTGAGTTGCTCTCTGGCGTCCGTGCATAACTGAATACACATATCTACACACATGCACACAGATACACGTAAATAAACAAACATAAATAAATAGGTGTTTATTTATCATACAAGTACCCACGTGCCCTTGCATGTGCACATCTGTGTGTGTGTGTGTGTGTGTGTGTGTGTGTAAATGCTACAACACATCCGTGAAGGTCAGAGGACAACTTTTGGAAGGCAGTCCCTACTGTGGGGTCCAGTTCTCACTTTTGATGAGAACTGATAGACTAAGATCAGAAAGGAGAGGAGAACCTCCCCTATCAGTGGACTTGGGGAGTGGCATACATGCAGAAAGGGGAGGGAGGTTGGGATCAGGAGGGTTGGAGGGAGGGGCTTATGAGGGGATACAAAATGAATAAAGTGTAATTAATAAAAAAAAAAAACCCATACCATTCTATGTTTCCAGAATCACCTGGGAGATGAGTCTCTAGGTGTGCTTTAAAAGATTATCTTGATTGTATTAACTGAGGTAGGAAAAGCTGCCCACTGTGGGTGGCACCATTCCCTGTTCAAGTGGAGGAAGGGAACTGGGCAGCAGCGTGCATTCCTCTCTCTCTGCTTTCCGATTGTAGATATGATACGAGCAGCTGCCTCACACTCTTGCTGCCTTGACCTCCCACCATGATGGACTGTGCACCCTCAGACTGTGATCAGAGCAAACCCTCTCCTCCCAAAGGGTAAATTTTTCTTTTTTTTGTCTTTGGTTTTTCAAGACAAGGTCTCTCTGTGTAGGTTTGGCTGTCCTGAAACTCACTCTGTAGACAAGGCTGGCCTCGAACTCACAGAAATCTGCCTCCCTGAGTGCTAGGATTACAGACATGCTCAACCACACCAGATTTTTCAGAGTAAATTTATCACTGCATTAGGAAAAGAAACTGAGATATCAAGAGAATAATGAAAAAAAATGTCTGTGCATATTCTGAACAGATGGAGTACAAACTGAGTGTTTTCAATTCATGCTTGGCTGAATCCAAGGGTATGGAAGAATTCCAAGGGTCCACTGTATTGCTCCTAAACTTTGGAAGGATTTGAGACTGGCTTGAAATCAAACACAGATAAACATCATGAATATTAAAAAAATCCAATATATTATCAGTTATTTTTTTCCTGTTGATGTGACAAAATATTTCCTGACCAACGCAACTTAAGGAAGGGGTGCATCTGTTTGCCTCTTGGTTACCATGATAAAAACGCTGACCAAAGCAAACTTGAAGAAGGAAAGTGTTTATTTGGCTTACCTTTCCGTGTCACAGTGCATCACCAAGGCAGGAACTTGAACAGGAACCTGGAGGCAGAAAGAGACCTTGGGAGACCACTGCTTAACGGCTTAGCTTTTTCAGCTCCCTCTCCCTCTCTTAGGCCTACCTTCCTGGCATGGTACCACCCACAGTGGGCTGGGCCCACCATCACGCCCCACATGACCATAGGCCAATCTGAGGGACGCAAGTCCTCATTTGAGGTTCCCTCTTCACAGACAACCCTGGGTTGTGTCAAGGTGAAGCTGAAGCTGATCATGGCAGAGGATGTGCTTTGACACGCAGTTCAAGGGCGCAGTCTATCACAGGAGGGAATGCTTAGTGCCAGAGCAGAGAATGTGTGTGTGTGTGTGTGTGTGTGTGTGTGTGTGTATGCATTCACAAGCATGAACATCTGATGTGTGAAAGTACATGTATGTGCAGGTATGCATGTGGGCTTGTGTGGAGGGCAGAGGTTGATATCAAGATGCCTTCCACCTTTTACTTGAGTCTCTGAACATGGAGACTGGCTGGCCAATCAATCTCTGTGGTGCCCCTGTCTCTAGCCTGCAGTGCTGTAGTTACAAGTGAACACCACCATGGGTAGATTAATTTTTTTAAGATTTATTTTATTTAATGTATATGACAATTTTGCCTGCGTGTATGTATGTGCACCTTGTATGTGCCTGGTGCCCTCAGAGGCCGGAAGAGGCCATCTGATCCCCTGGAACTGGAGTTAGAGTTATAGATAGTTGTGGGCTGTCATGGAGATGCTGGGAATCAAATCTGGGTCCTCTGCAAGAACAAGTGCTCTTAACCACTGAGCCATATCTCCTGCCCCCACGCCTGGCTTTTATGTTGGTGCTGGGGATCCAAACTCAGCTCTTCCCACTGCACAGCACACACTTATACACATGGAGCCCTCTTCCCAGCCTCACTTCCTCATTTTATTCAAGATGTCAGCCAATAAAATGGCACTGTCCACATTTAGGGTAGATCCTCCTACCACAAATCATGTGATCCTAACACTCTTTCACAGACATGCCTAGTGGTTTGACTCTTAGGTGACTGACTCTAGATCCTGTCAAGTTGAATACCAGGACTAAACGTCACAGAGGGTGTCCTTGAAGCTTCCTATGTTTAAATTTTTTTTTATCTTGGGGATGACTGTAGTTTAGAAGAGCCGTAGATGATCAAGTTAGAATGTGATTAAGGAGACTAAAGGGGGGCGGAGTCTGTTAAAGTTGACCTCTTGGGGCTGGAGGGATGGCTCAGCGGTTAAGAGCACTTGTTGCTCTTGCAGAAGATGTGGGTTAGATTCCTAGCACCCACATGGCAGCTCCCAGATGTTTCTAACTCCATTCCAGGGGGTCTAATACCCAATTCTGAACTCTGTGGGCGCCAGGAGTGTGCCTGTACGTATGCAAAACATGCATACACATAAAGTAAAAACAAACAAATATCTTTCTTTTTTAAAATAGACTTGAGCCTGGTGTGGTGGTTTGAATGAGAACAGCCCCCAAGTGCTTACAGATTTGAATGCTTAGTCATCGGGGAGTGGCACTATGTAAAAGGATTGGGAGGTATGGCTTCCTTGGAGGAAGTGTGCCACAGCGGGTGAGCTTTGAGGTTTCAGGCTAGGCCAGGTGCCCTCTCTCCACTGCTGCCTGTAGATCCCTCCTCAGAACCCTCAGCTACATCTCCAGCACCATGCCTGCCTGCCACCGTGCTCCCTGCCATGACAATAATGGACTAAACCCCTGGAAGTGCGAGCAAGGCCCACTGAAAAGCTTTCCTTTCCAAAAGTTGCTGCTGTCCTGGTGTCTCTTTACAGCAATAAACGCTGACCAAGACACTTGGGATGGTGGGTCACACCTGTCACCTCAGCTGTCTGGCATACTCTCAGTCCTATGCAAGCTGACACTGGAGGGTCTTGAGTTTGAAGCCAACATATTGAGGGTGCAAGATCTAATCTAAAAAAACAATCCTGAGAAAATCTCATATTGTCTGTGAGTTCAGATTCTTTTAAAAGACCTTATTTCATCTATTTGTGTGTGTGTGTGTGTGTGTGTGCGCACATGGACCATGCCTCACAGATAGAAGTCAAAGGACAATTTGTGGGAGTTGACTTTTTCCTTCCACCGCCTGGGGTCCAGGGCTTCACACTCAGGTTGCCAAGATTGGCAGCACATATATTTACCTGCTGGGACAGCTCACCAGTCTGGGTTTATATCCTTTACAGTATTTTTTTTTTAACTTGGATTTATTTATTGTGCATCCAGGGGAGGGTCCCATAGCACGAGTGTGAAGGTAAGAGGACAACTTGGTTCTCTCTTTCCACCATGTGGGCCCAGGGATTGAACTCAAATCTTCAAGCTTGTCAGCAAGACCCACTGAGCCATCTAGCTGCCCTTAGTTCATAGCCTTTAGCCACTCTCCAAAAAGTACTTATATTTCATTGTAAGCGATAGGCATCTTTCTTTTCTTTTCTTTTTTTTTTTTTTTTTTTTTTTTTTTTTTGAGACAGGATTTCTCTGTGTAGCCTTGGCTGTCCTGAACTTGCTTTGTAGGCCAGGCTAGCCTTGAACTTACAGACATCCACCTGCTCCTGCCTCCCCAAGTCAAGTGCTAGGATTACAGGCATGTGCCACCGCACCCAGCTGATAGGCATCCTTTTACATCCATTGTTCTAGGGAGTGAATCTTGGAGCCATTTTCCCAAGCTGGCAAACAGAACCCTTGTAAAGAAAAATTACCCACTTTGCTTCAAGTAATTCACTAATTATGACTACAAGACATCCCACAAAATAGCAATAAGGACAGTACTATCTTTAGAAGTCCCCCAAAAGGAAGATAGTCACATAACATTATTGGTGGAATTATGACACCTCTTTGGCCCCTTACATTAGTTCATGGTCCTCAGAAGAGTTCTCTTGCTGTAATGACTTTCCTCTAAAAACAAAAGGAGACCAGATTGAAAAAAAAATGTATATATATGCAAGTGTGTGTGTGTGTGTGTGTGTGTGTGTGTGTGTGCACATACATACACACACACACACATACCACACACACACACTTGTAGTGTGTAGAAGCCAGAGGGCAGTCTTGGGTGTCTTCCTCAATTGCTCTCCTTATATTTTGAGACAGGGTCTCTCTTATGAACCTGGATCTCACCAATTCAAGCTCCAGGGCATCTTCCTAAGTCCACTTCCCCAGTGCTGGGATTAGAGGACGTGACGCAGCACCCGGCTTTCTGTGGAGGCTGGGGATCAAACTTGGGTCCTTAAGCTAACATGAGAAGTCTTTCCTCTCCGGGCCATTTCCTTACTCCCCTAGATAAGACTTTCGCTTACAACACACAACAGCTTTCCTTAGATGTTTGATATGAAGGTGATGAATACTTGGGTGTCTACCTTTCCCTGTACCTGAGTTGACTGACTAAGTATGAATTAAGCAGACTTCAGGGCTTAGAATCAGTAGGTTGCTCTACACAGGCATGGCTTCTGGGAGCAAAGGTCAGCATTTGCACCTCATCTTTTCCAAGCTTGTCTTAAGTATGGCTGCAATAAGTCACCACGGGCTGGAGAGATGGCTCAGAGGTTAGAAGTACTGGCTGCTCTTCCAAAGGTCCTGAATTCAATTCCCATGCACCTACATGGTGGCTCACAGCCATCTGTAATGTGCTCTCTTCTGGCATGCAGGCAGAACAGTATAAAATAAATCTTAAAAAAAAGAAAGAAACGACCCTCTACCAGGAGTGCTGTAGGGCCCATCAGCAGTCTATCATGGATAGGGGATGGGATCTGGAGGCCACAGCGTCCCTGGGGAGCTAGCCCAGTTGGTGGGGAAGGGGGAGACATATTCTTCAATGATATAGCCACTAGTAAGTTGTCCTTGCTCAAATAAACAACCTCCACCCAAGCTCATGCAGACAACTATAAATAAATGCAGCACACACACACCAAAAAAAAGAAAAAAAGGAAAAGAGGAAGGAGAGGGGTATCTAAGACTAGATAAGGGGATGGAGAATACAATATTAGCTCTTTACACAGATATGTAAAAGCTGTAAAAGAACAAATACATTTCTCAAAAGAAAGAAACCACCTCTCCAGTCCAAAGCCTGAGCTGCCAGCATCTGGCCCAGTTATGACTTGGTGAACACACGGGTATGCATACCTGCACACGCACGCACGCACAAGTGCACAATCACAGGTAGGCATCTCCACCACCACTGCTGCTATCAGAATGGAACAAGCTATGAGCCCATGTCAAGTGTTTTGTACTCACGGGAAAACAGTCTGGCAAGTGCTGTTCTCCCTGTAAATGACCCTGTGACCCAGGGCTAGTCACAGCATGTCCCAGGCTTGGCTCCTGTCACTAAGAGGTAGGCGGTACTTCAAATGACCCTGAGGGGGTAGTGCGAGGTCTCCAGACACAGCTCTTCCGGCTCCAGGCTACCAGGTGTGACTCCATGCCAGGGTTCCCGCCGGAATGTGCAGGATAAGCCAAGCAGATCCTCCTCTCCCGGCTGCTGGAGCTGCTGGCTAGGAGGAGGTCCTGGAAGGTCAGAGGTCCTGAAGCTGTCCCTGTCAGTCCCCTCTGAGGTTACCTTTGATCTCCACTGCTAACAGAGATCACAGCGCAAAGGGAGAGCTCCTGGACCTTTCTATCCCACCTTCAAGCTCCAGGCCCGGAGCATCAGATCCCGCTGTATTTCCATCCCCTTCGCAGGTTGAGCAGCTGTCATCTTAGCATTTCTTTTCTTTTCTTTTCTTTTCTTTTCTTTTCTTTTCTTTTCTTTTCTTTTCTTTTCTTTTCTTTTCTTTTCTTTTCTTTTCTTTTCTTTTCTTTTTTCTTCCTTCCTTCCTTCCTTCCTTTTTTCTTTCGTTCTTTCTTCTTTCCGTTCTTTCTTGTTGTCTTTTGAAATTGTTACTCTTGCCTTGATTTGCTGCCTCTACTCCAAAGAGTTTCCTATATTGAGCTGATTTTATCACCCAATATTGCTTGGTATTAAACCCAGGGCTTGGTGCATTTTATGAAAGTACTCTACCATTGAACCTTAGCCCCTTATCGGGGAATTCTAAGCAGGTGTTCTAACCCTGAGCCATGTCCCCAACCCTTCACTAAAGGATTCTAGGCAGGTGAACAATGCCCCGGGACCCTTACTGGAGGATTCTAGATAGGTGTTCTACCACTGAGCCATACCCCAGGCCCTCACTGGGAAATTCTAGGCAGGTGCTCTACCACTGAGCTACACCCCAACCCCTCACTGGGGGATTCTAGGCAGGGGCTCTACCACTGAGCTACACCCCAGCCCCTTACTTGGGGATTCCAGGCAGGTGCTCTACCACTGAGCCACACCCCAGCCCCTCACTGGGGGATTCCAGGCAGGTGCTCTACCACTGAGCCACACCCCAGCCCCTCACTGGGGAATTCTAGGCAGGTGATCTACCACTGAGCCACACCCAGCCCCTCACTGGGGGATTCTAGGCAGATGCTCTACCACTGAGCCACACCCTATCCTCTTACCCTTTTCTTCTTTCAGATTTGGAATCAGAGTTTTGCTGCAACTCAGGCTGCCCTTGAACTAGCTCTGTGTGGAACTCAACATCCCCCAGCCTCAGCTTTTGGAGTAGCTTGGATTACAGCTCTGAGCCATGACACCCAACAGTCTTTATTTCCTTATGTTCCAAAATTTAGTGAGAAACTATAAGCCTCACCCATGTGGGATTGCTGGGGGTGTGTTGCATGAGATCTTTATTGGCACTTCTTAGAACCAGCAACTTAGTCTCTGCTGTAAGATTTACCCAACTTTAGTTCTCCAAGGACCAGGTCACCCTAGAGTCACATTCTTGCCAGTTTGGGCAGGTCAATATACATTACTCACCTTGACCAGCCAGCAGCTCACCCTTGAGTCACATTGATCAGGAAGCCTGGGACAGATATGACGTCATCAGCAAATACAGCGAGTCACTGATTTGGGTACAGTTGTATTTGCTTTGGAGATAAATGTCTCTGGCTTGGCCCTTTACGTGGAGGGTGAAGGACACCAGGCCTGTGAGTGTTAGTTAACTCTGTGTGGTGATGTGTCAGCAAAGGGAGCAAGGAAAGGGAGGGTGGAAAACGTCCTTTGGGAGCAGCCTGCAGCTCTGCTATGGTAATCATGAGTGAAGAGGCCTGTCTTTGGATACGACAGGGACAGCACTTCCAGCAGTGGCCCTTCCTATTGGCTGATTTCTGTTTTGGGCACATGCGCTATCTCCCCTGGGTTGCTGTCGTGTGTGTGTGTGTGTGTGCGTGTGTGTGTGAGAGAGAGGGAGAGGGAGATGTGTGTGAAATTGGGCACAACAGTGCCACAATGCACCTGTGGAGGTCAGAGGACAACCCCTAGTGTCTGTCCTTGGTCTCTATCTTGTGTGAGACAGAGTCTCAGGCTGCATCTGCAGGGAGCTGGCTCAGCCTCCAGACATTCTCCTGTCTCTGTCTCCTACCTCCCCACGGAGCACTGGGTGTCTAGATGCCTGTGATATCCTTTCTGGCTTTACATGTGTTCTGGGGATGGCAACTTAGGACCCAGGCTTATATGACGAGAGCTTATCCACAGGCCTCTTGTCTTTCAGTGACCAGTCAGAGAGTCTCCATGTAAGTCTATGTCTTGGTTAAAATATGGTGGATATGTTGGGTTCTTGTCTCATTGCCGTGATAAGATACATCACAAAAGCAAACCTAAAGAAAAAACGGTTAACTTGGGTTCACGATTGGAGGGGATACAATCCATCCCGGTGGGGAAGGGATGATGGCAGAAGCATGAGGTGGCTGCTGACGTTGCCTTCAGAGTCAGAAAGCAGAAAGGTCTGTGTGTTGGTCTTCAGCTCTCTTTCTCCTTTCTAAATACTACATATATGATACATAAAACACACACATATATGTGTTTTACATATATAGACATTTGCCTGCATGTGTGTTTGTGCACCATGTCTGTGTTTGGTGCCCAAGGAGGCCAAACAAGGACGTTGGACTTCCTGGAACTAGAGTCACAGAAACTTGTAAGCTACCATATGGGTGCTGAGAATTGAACCCAGATTATTCTGGAAGAGCAGCTAGTGCTCTTAACCATGGAGACTTCTCTCCAGCCCTCAGTTTCCCCATTTCATTCAGCAGAGAATAAAGGGCGGGAGGCAGACACAGGAAAACATCTGGAAGCTAGCGGGCCAGTCCCTCTAGTCTACGGAGGAGCATCACTCAACCTTCATGGTGGGTCTTTCCTTCTCAGTTCAACTTTTTTGGTAGTGTCCTCATGGACACGCCCAGAGGTGTGTTTCCATGGTGATTATAAATCCAGCCAAGTTGACGATAAAGGTTAACTATGATAGTAAGCAAACAGTCCGTGGTGGTGTACATCTGTAATCCCACTACTTGGGAGGCAGAATGGTGCAGGATCATGAGTTTGATGCCAGCCTGGGCTACGTAGGGAGACCATGTCACAAACAGACAAACAAACAAATAAACAAAGACAGACAAACCCAGCTGTCTTGTTAAAGGGCACCTCTGTCTGCCTCAGTCCCGGTATACAGTTCAAACCAATAATCTCTCCTTTGCAAACCAAGAGCCTCTCTCAGGCCTGGTTTCTGCAATTCACCTCAGGATTATATAATTCTTTGTTATGCATCAGGGGAGAGAATAGAGTTTCCTTTCCAGATGACAGAAAGGATTTTGAACAAGTTCAAGGTGAGTTTTGCCCAACATTAGGAATGTACTATACAAACGCGATTGGCTGTCTCTCCCTCTCTCCCTTTTAAGATTCGTGTTTATTTTTAATTATGTGTATAACTGTGTGTCTGGGTGTGGGTGTGTGCAGGTGAGTGCAGCTGCGTATTGGGGCCATAAGTGTCCTTCCTCCTGGAACTGGAGTTGTAGTTCTTTTGTGAGATTCCTGACATGTGTGCTGGGACTCAGACTCAGTCCCCTTCCAGAGGAGGGCTCACTGAACTCTTAACCGCTGAGCCATCTTTCCAGCCTGGCCTACTTCTCCTTTTGAGACAGGGTTTGTCTCATGTCTCTCAAACTTTCTGTGTAGTGTTTTGATCCTTCTGTTTCCACCTCTCAGTGTAGCAGGGACAATGGAAGTAGTCTAGGGGATTGCCAAGTTTGTTCCTTAGTAGGGACAAATATTGATTGACCTGGAAAGACAGAAGACCAAGCTACAGAAAAAGGGAAAGAAATGGCTTTATACATTTGGGATGGGAGAAATATAAGGCAGAAGTCTGTTAAGTTGAACAGACAATGGCTCGGGTATTTTATAGGGCCCCCGGGCCCTCCGTTTCCACTGTTGGTCCTGTCTAGATACTTGCTCCTGTGCCTTTCTGGCATTTCTTATTCTGGAAATGAGAAGCCGCCATCTCAGAGAGCTTGCTTTTGTTTTCGTGGTCTGTGCATGCCCCTCTGACTCTCCTTCATTGGTTCTGGGGTTACTGTGTGTGCCATCACGCCTTGGCTGTGGAGTGCTAGAGTGCAAACCCTGGGCTACATGTACCAACTGAGCTACATCCCCAACCTTTAATTTTTATTTCTTGAGACAGAGTATGAAGCTATACATCCCAGTCTGTCCTCAAATTTGTAATCCTACTGACTCCACATTTGGAGTTCAGCGCCACTCCCGTCTTTTCTTTCTTTCTTTCTTTCTTTCTTTCTTTCTTTCTTTCTTTCTTTCTTTCTTTCTTCCTTCCTTCCTTCCTTCCTTCCTTCCTTCCTTCCTTCCTTCCCTGTCTTTGTATTTTGGAGACAGGGTCTCACTATGTAGCTCTAGCTGGCCCTGGAACTCACTCTGCAGACCAGGCTGGTTTTCAACTTACAGAGACCTGCCTGTGTTTGCCTCCCAAGCACTGGGACTAAAGGTGTGTGACAACTGTGCATGCCTGAGTTGTGCATTTTCAAATGGTTTGCTTCTCACCTCTATTTCAAGAACAGACAAAACCCAGCACAAACAACAATAACAGTAAGCCAGGGGCTAGTGAGCTGACTCAGCCAGTGAAGGCTGAAGTTTGATGATCTGAGTTAGATCCTGGGGTCCAGCAGGAGGAGAGAACATACTCTTGTGACTTGTCACCTGAGCTCTGCCTGGCCTGGCCACCCTGCGTGGTTAGCCAGGTGCCTGCCTCTTGTCCCTCCAGGGCCAGGCTGATGAGGCACAGGATAAGTGACATGCCCTGTGAGCCCTGATGGAGCCTGAGTCAGACGGAAAGTTGAGGCTTGTAGATTTTTTACCTTTATTTTAGAATTGGGTACTTTTTTGTGCATTATATTTGCTTTGTTAAAGTGCCATGTTAAGGGGATGCTGAGCCAGGTTGGCTGGTTAAGTGCTTGCAGCACACGGGTGAACACGTGATTTTGGCTCTCAGCACCCATGTAAAAAGATGGTGGGTCGCATACATTTGTGAGTCCAGTTTTGGGGAGGTGGAGAAGGGCTGATCTCTGGGGCTGGTTGGCCAGCCTGTCTAGCCTGTTTGGTGAGCTCCAGGTTCAGTGAGAGACCATGTTTCAAAAAGCAAGAGATGCACCTAATAAATGACACCTGAGGTTGATCTCTGGCCTCTATACACATACATGCCTACCCACACACATACACACACAGATAAACATAATACACTGAGAAGAGATTTAACATAGCATTCCTGTGTGTGTGTATACACACACATTCATATGTGTGCATGCACATGTGTGTTCTGTGGTACATGTGGAAATGAGAGGACAGTTTTCAGGAGGAGTCAGCTCTTTCTTTCTACCATCTGGGTCCCACGAATTGAACTCGGGCTGTCAGGCCTGGCTACATGCCCCTTTCCTGTCGGAGCTGCCTCACTGGCCCATGCTGAAGCTCGCGATGACTGGGCTGTTTGGTACTCTAAGCCAACTGTTCCCTAGAAACATTTGTCTAGCTTTCTACTTCCTCATCAGTACTAGTGCTTCTTGTGTGTTGGGGAGATGTGTGTGTGGGGGCATGTTGGACTACCAGTGAACTATTTCCCCAGCCCTCAGTTATTTCTGAGGGAAACAGGAACTTACCGCGTATCCCAGGCTGCTGTGGGACTCTCAAACCTGTCTCTGCCTCTGGAGTCCTGGGATTACAGGCATGCTCCACCACTGTGCTGGGCACCTGTTTAATCTCGATCCTCCCACACCTGCTCCAGCTGTCATGTGTATGTCAGAGCTGTCGGTGGAGAGAGGGGATATTACAGCAGGAGCGAGTCCACCCTGACCTTAAAGGAAAGGCCCCCAACTCAGCCTCACTCTTCAGTCTGCAGCTGAGTATCCATAAAGCCTAGGACCCATCGGAGAAGTAGGTTTCCGCTCTGCTGTACGAACTGTCCCATGTGGTGGCTAGATGACACCCTGACCTCATAGGTGTGAGTGTGTGTGTGTGTGTGTGTGTGTGTGTAAAGGTCATGTAACTGCTCTCCTTTCGTATCTAATTAACGCTGCCTTCGGGTTCTAGTATTAGAGCTGACACTTCCTTCTCTGATGATGACGAAGATGGTTTTTAAAAAGGTATACAGATCACCATGTATTCTGGAGGTAGGAGTGATGGCGGCCCCACTTCCTGAGTACTGGGGTAACAGGCACACGCCATCATGCCTGGTTTTGTGCAGAGCTGCGGATGGAAGGGCTTCATGCATGCAACCATTCTACCGACTCAGTGACAACCCCGTATCGCGTATCCTTGGTCTATTTTAGGGGTATCTCTGAAAGCATGGTGCCTATAGGACCTCCTCCTTGGGAAAAAATATGGAAGGAATTCATACGTCTCAAAAATTCCCTAGGAATAGACTCAGCCCTTCTGACATGTTTTCCACGTACACATTTGATTTGGGTTTTTAAACCCGGAGCTTTCTGTTGTAGATAAATGAACAATCCCTATGTTCATTCAAAGTATTTTAAAAATTCTTCACCGACTTGTACATCCATTCATTTACTTGTGTGGGGGGAGGGGGTGGCTAGTGTGTATCCACTCCCAGAGACACCTGAGCCGCATTCCCCCCTCTCTTCAGTCCTCTGCAGGTACTTGCTGCCTGCTGGCATTCTGCCTAAGCTTACTGGCTTGATCTTGTGCAGGTGACCAGAGCCGTGGTGGCCATATCATGTCCAGAAGACTTTGCAGCACTCTTTGCCATCGTCTGGCTTTTAAATTCTTTCCAATCCCTCTTCCAGGACGGTCCCTGATGAGTAAATCAGGTGGAGGGCTGTGTGATATGGGCATTCCGATTGGGGCTGAGCACTTGATGGTCACTTATTTTCAGCACTTTAACTGAGTCCGTGTGGATTGCTGACCCCTGCAGAGACGAGCGTCTCTGGCAAGGCTGAGGGCGCCACTCATGGATGGGAATAACCATAAATATTTAAAAAGCAGTTTGACGACATATCATTTATCAAAACAACAGTGATGGGTCCCTCCCCAGATCCTGTGGCTTCCCAAACCATGGACTTCTGACCAGATTTACGGTACTAGGCATGAATTTCTTCCTGTTGTCCCATAACCCAATAACCCCACGCCACTGCTGCCTCATGGGTACATCTTGCCTGGCAGTTGGTGGTGTAGCATGTATGGGTGGCTGTAGGGACACCATTGGTGACTTCTCTCCCCCAAAGCACCTTCTGGCACTATGAAAGCTAGTCAGTAGGGGGAATTTTCCAGCTCAGGTCCAGCTTGGTTGTCTGTGTCCAGCACCCAAAGGGGGCTGTCAGCAATTGGGACTTACCATCTATCTAGTTCTGGTGAGCAATCAAGATCGATGGCAACAGCCTATGTAGTTTTGGATGCCTTGGAACCTCCCTGACCAATAACTGTCGGGAGATAACCTGTGCCTGGAGTGAAGTACAGTCTCTACTGAATATTAGTACCTTTAAGAAGGGTTTACTGGGGCTGGAAAAATGGCTTAGTGGTTAAGAGCACTGTTTGCTCTTCCAAAGGACTGAGGTTCAACTCCCAGCACCCACATGACAGCTCACAACTGTCTGTAACTCCAGTTCAAGGGATCTGACACCTTTGCACTAATGCACATAAAATAGAATTATATAAATTATTAAAAAAAGAGAAAGGTTTACTAACCAGGTGCAGTTGTGCATGCCTGTAATCCCAGCACCTGGGGAGGCAGAGGCAGAGGCAGAGGCAGAGGCAGAGGCAGAGGCAGAGGCAGAGGCAGAGGCAGAGGCAGAGGCAGAGGCAGAGGCAGAGGCAGAGGCAGAGGCAGGTGGATCTCTGTGAGTTGGAGGCCAGCCCGGTCTATAAAGTGAGTCCAGGACAGCCAAAGCTACACAGAGAAACTCTGTCTTGGAAAAGGGGAGGAGGGTTATTAAGCTGGGTGTGGTGGTGCATGCTTTTAATTCCAGAGCTTGGGAGGCAGAGACAGGTGGATCTGTGAGTTGGAGGCCAGCCTGGTCTACAGAGTGACTTCCAGGACTGTCAGGGCTACACAGAGAAACCCTGTCTCAAACGAAAAAAAGTTTTACTGTTGTAGTAGTTGTTGTGATGATAATGGTGGTGGTGGTGGTGGTGGTGATAGCGATGGTGGTGGTGCTGATTGTGGTGGTGATAGCGATGGCGGTGATGGTGGTGGTGCTGCTGGTTGTGGTGGTGGTGGTAATACGGGGTGGGTGCATGCCATGATTGGAGGTCATAGGACAACTTTGTGAAGCCAATTTTCTCCTTCCACATTCCCTGGGGATCTGGAGATTAAACTCGTGTTGGCAGTCTCGCATGGCAAACACCATTACCTGCTAAGCCATCTTGCCCGACCCAGCATATCACTTTTGTTCCTTAATAAAGTCAAGCCATGGTAAGTTGAGGACCATCTGTTAGCATTTGTCTTTGAGGCAGGGTCTCACTATGGAGTCCAGAATGTCCTGAAACTCTCAGTGGTCCTCCTGCCTCAGCTTCCCCATTGCTGAGATTATGGGCCTGAACTAATATATGCCGATAAATATTTTTAAAAATGAATTTTAGAAGTATTTGTTACTTCATAAAAACTTAATCTGTTCCAACTGACTCACACAATGATTAACGACTAATGTGATGTGAATATATGGCTGCTTAGAAGGAGATCAGAGCAATAAGGAAAATAAAAATTTGAGGGGACTGGGGAGGTGACTCATAGGTGCTGGCTGTGCTTGGGTGAAGATCTGAGTTAGAATCCCACCATCCACATAAAAAGCTAGCCCTGCATATCCTTGTAACTCCAGTACTGTTGGGAGCAGAGACAGGAAGGTCACTGAGTATTGCTGCCTCCCAGCCTCACTCCACATTCAGTGACAGACCCTGTCTCAAATAAATAAGGTGGAGAGCGATAGAGCAGGGCACCCAATGTCCTCTGGCCTCCACGCTCAAGCACATAAATGTGCACACCTGCATGTATATGATGTGTATATATCATTTACACCCCATATACGTGCGTACATACATACATCACACACACACACACACACACACACACACACACACAGAAAATGTTGAATGGGAGAGAGTGGGGGAACTATATACATGTGTGGAATGGCCTAAAGACAAATTCAGTTAATACAAAGGAGAAGATGATGTAGATGAATGGTGTCAGGAGGATGAGGACTAAGTGGATAAAGGGTGAGAAGGAACCCTTTGCTGAGAGAATGGTTTCTGGAAAGACAAGCAGCCACACAGGTGTCTGGGTCAAGAAAGCAGCCAAGGACAAAGGTTGTCTATGTGTCCAAAGCACAGCGAAGAGACAGTGCTAGTGGGGCGGAGGTAAGGGTGAAGTCAGAGAGTAGCAAAGGCCAAGTATTGTGAAGTCTTGCAGCCACATGAGGACTTTATCATATTCTCTGAGAGCTATGAGGATGTCAGCACAAACATGACACAATCTCTACTCCTCCCCCTTCCTCCCATGTTCATGGTATTAGGAATGAAACCCAGAACCCTGTGCATGCTCAGCAAAGCTCTACCACTGAGCCACACCTTATCCCTCCTTGGAGGATATTAAATGCTCTATTTATAAGCCATATTTACATTATTGAAGAGTTCTGATTGGGAAAAGCTGGAATAGTGCAACATGGAAGTGGGGATCTGACTAAGAAGGTCCTGTCTATTCCAAATTTCACCTATCAAGAGGCACTGTGCCTAGAATCCCCCAGTGAGTAGCTGGGGGTGTGGCTCAGTGGTAGAGCACCTGCCTAGAATCCCCCAATGAGGGGCTGGGGTGTGGCTTAGTGGTAGAGCACCTGCCTAGAATCCCCCAGTGAGGGGCTGGGGTGTGGCTCAGTGGTAGAGCACCTGCCTAGAATCCCCCAGTGAGGGGCTGGGGTATGGCTCAGTGGTAGAGCCCCTGCCTAGAATCCTCCAGTGAGGGACTGGGGTGTGGCTCAGTGATAGAGCCCCTGCCTAGAATCTCCCAGTGAGGGGCTGGGGTGTGACTCAGTGGTAGAGCACCTGCCTAGAATCCCCCAGTGAGGGGCTGGGGTGTGGCTCAGTAGTAGACACCTGCCTAGAATCTCCAGTGAGGGGCTGGAGTGTGGCTCAGTGGTAGAGCACCTGCCTAGAATCCCCCAATGATGAGCTGGAGTGTAGCTTAGTGGAGAGCTTATCTGAGAATGCACAGGATTCTGGGTTTCATTCCTAATACCATGAATATGAGGTGAGAGGAAGGTGAGGAGATCATGCCATATAAAGAAAACATGATATGATATATCTAAGACTTTTTACTTTTAGTTTTTGTTTTTTTGAGGCAGGATTTCACTGTGTAGCTCTGGCTGTCCTGGAACTCGATCTGTAGATCCACCTGCCTCTGCCTCTCGAGTGCTGGGATTAAAGCGTGCACTACCATCTGCTACTCAGCCAGAAATAATGAACTTATATCATTTTCAGGAAAATGGATGGGACTGGAGATCATTGTGTTAAGCAAAATGTGCCAGGCTCAGAAAGACAAATGTCATGTGCAGAATTTGATATTTTGAAAAGTGTGGTATGAAACGGGGGGGCCCTAGTAAATGAGGAAGGGCAGAGAGGAGAGTGACGGGGATCAGCAATCAGAGTCATTACTTTGTACAAGGAATAGATGCTCATAAGAATTAAAACTGTGGCCCTCCGTGGGTGGCTCAGTGGGGAAAGTGCTTGCACAAGTCTGAGGGCCTGATCCTGGATCCCCACGGAAAGCAAGACATGGCAGCACAGGCCTCTAATTCCAGCACTCCCATGCAGATATGGGAGGCAGAGGCAGGAGAATCGTTGGGAGCTCATGAGCCATTTAGCCTGCAGTATGGAGTGTTACACGAGACCCTGTGTCACACAGGCAGGGAGTGGGGACTGACACCTGAGGTTCTCCACTGACCTCCACACACATGCTGTGGTGTACATAGCCTGCATGGACACACAGGAATACACGTACACGCCACACACACACACACACACACACACACACACACACACACACACACACAGTTTCTTTTTTAAAGAAGAAAGGAACATAATGCTATTCATGACCCGTTGATTTGAAAAAGTCCATGTTACACATAGACTCTTGGTATGACAGGAGGGCTGACGAGAGGGCTCAGCTGGTAAATGCACTTCCCCCCCAAAGCCTGACGGCCTGAGTGTGATTCCTGATGCCTACATGGTGTGTTGTAGTAAATATAAAAGGTGTGCTGGAATATATATTATTATTTATTCTTTGCCCTAAGATTATCATGGCAGTATTATCTAACCTGATATCACAAATAATAACACACAGACTCACAGCTTTTATAATTAACCTTATTTACCTTGGGCCGGACAGATATTTCACCCGCACTGTCTTAATAATCTCACCATCCATTTCCCAGCCCCCATCCAATGCCATCCACCTTAACCATCTTTATCTGGACTCCCTTCCATCCATAATCTTATAAATACTTGCTCGTATTCTTCATCTGGATGTTTCCTCCATCCACACCTCAGAGTCCTTCCTCCTCACCCATGTGGGTCCTTTTCCACCTAACCCATTGTCGTGACCTCCTGCCTTTTCTCTTCAGGTCCATCTGTTTCATGTGATTCTCCTGTCCTCAAAAGCTTGGGTACAGTAGCCACACCCACCCCATTCTGCCCTGTCCAGGTATAGGCCTTTTAATCAGCCAATCAGGTAGGTTTACACTAGGATGGGTGTATCCAGGCAATCCTCGACAAGTATGGGACCAACCCCCAGCAATGGTGCAAAGAGAGAACTAAATCCCCAATTTGTTCTCAGACCACCACATGTATGAGCGTACATGCCACTCATATACAAATAAGCAAGTAAATAAACAAACACCCTCTGTCCATCATTTATCAAGAGAGACTTTCAAAAGTAATGTAACACATGGGACAGATTCTGAGATGTTCAAGTGACTACTAAGGAAAAACCAACGTGGCTAGCCCGTTGGTGCCTTTGACAGTATCAGGAAAACCATTTGTTCTTTGGTTTAAGAATGCCAGAGTGGGCTGAGGGGGCACCCCAATTGTTAAAGTGCTTGCTGTGTGAGTATAAGGACCTGATCCCTACAATCCATTATTTTGGTTTGTTTGTTCCAAAAGCCAGGTACAGTTATCTCAGCACTGATGAGGCATAGGCAGAGGGTCTCTGGGGTCTGCTGGGCAGCCAGTCTAGATGATCAGTGGGAGACCCTGTGTCAAAAAAAAAAAAAAAAAAAAAAGAATGGCTAAAGAGGATGCTGCCGAGGTTGACCTCTGCCCACCCACTTGCATGCACAAACATGTGTATTACATGGATACACAGGAACACACACACAGAATGTCCGGGACATTGTTTCTTACATTAAGCAATGGTCCCTCTGTTCTGAGTAAGATGTTTTGTTTTGATTTGTTTTCTTACGTCCTAGCAAAAGTTCTGTCTTCCCTAAGGAATCAACTGATAAGCTTCCTTTTTGTTGAGAAAGAAAATTAGTAAAAAGAGAACCCTAGCCTTAACCCTAGGGGGCAGAGTCTGTCTCAGAGAAGCTGAGACAGACAGGGAGCAAGAGAGAGGGTGGGAGACAGATGGAGAGAGAGAGAGACATAGAGGGACAGAGAGACACACAGAGAGATGGACATAGAGAGAGAGCTATCAGCAGGAGCAGGAGCTTGCTGAGCAAGTGGGAGAGCCAGGATTCAGACTCAACCACGGTGGAACAAGCTGAGCATCTGGCAAATACTCATACTTGCAGGTCCAAGTGATCTAATGCCATCTTCTGGCTGTTGCATGCACAAGCCCACTGTCTTAGTAACTGTTCTATTACTGTGGAGAGATACCATGACCGGGACAATTATTGTAGGAGAAAATATTTAATTGGGGGTTTGATTATAGTTTCAGAGATTTAACCTGTCATCATCATGGAAGTGAGTAGGTAGGCAGGCACTGGAGCAGTAGCTGAGAGCTACATCCTGATTTGTAGGCAGAGAGAGATACTTTAGGTTTAGCATGGGCTTTTGACACTTCAAAGGCCACCTCTAGTGACACACTTCCTCCAGTAAAGCCACACCTCCTAATCCTTCTAATCCTTCCAAACAGTGCTCCTCCCTGATGTCTAAGCATTCAACTATATGAGCCTATGAGGGCCATTCTTACTCAAACCACCTCACCCATGCACCCTCCACAGACATTTGGACACAAACACATACAAATAAACAAATGAAAAGAAACCTTTACAAATGTCTACGAAGAGGAGCTGGAGAGGTGGCTCAGCAGGTAAAGTACTTGCCACACATACAGAGGGGTCAGTTTTCAGCACCCAACCGCTTTGTTCCAGGGGATCTGACATCTTCTTCTGGTTCCCATAGGCACCTGCATGCATGTGGTGCACATACATACACTCAGGCACACACAGACACACATGAAAGAAACCTTGAAAAAAATATGTAAAGATTGTGTGTTGCTTTTCTCTTTGGGTGCCAGGGAGCTCAGACCTGAGCTGGAAACCCAGTTACTCGGCTTTGTGAAGTTTGTGTATTTGTTTTTATTTTCTTTCACACCAACAAAAGCAACTTTTTATTTTGAGATGGGTCTCAGACAGCTCAGGTTGTCCTTAAACTGTCAAATATGATCTTGAACTCATGCTCTCCCTGCTTCTGCTTCCCAGTTGCCGGGATCACAGAGTCACACTGCCAAGACCTACACAGCTTCCAACTTTTAGCACTGTAGTTTTTATTTTTATTTCTCTCATAGATATCCTTGCTTTAACTTGCCTCAAATCTATATGGAATGAGGCAGGATGAAAAAGAAAGAAGCATAATTGAATAAAATTTCTTTTTAATAACAATACAGCTCATTTATAAATAAAAAGATATTGAAAATTTGCCTCTAAAGTAATTTTATATAAGCACAATCTTATATTCCAACTGACTTTCATTATAAAATTGAAAATAGGTCCCTCTAGGAGAAAGAACATTAGTCCCAAATCATCCTAAAAATTACATTCCAAAATGCAATCCTTATACAAATTCTCATATTTTAAAGGAACTAAGCGTGCTATATAGGAAGATACTGAGAGAATATGCAAATAAGTCACCAGGTAAGAAAGTGCAAAATATTGTTTTTATGTCCTGGAACAGCCATTTAAAACTTACAGGAAAAGAATGTGAGTCTACTGTTTAGATTTTTAAGATTTCTTCATGGTGTGTGTGCATGGAGGCCAGAGGACAAATTGTGAGCGTCCGCTGTCCTTCCACCACCATGTAGGCTCCCAGGATTAAACTCAGGGCATCAGGCTTGGCCGCAAGCGCCCTTACCTGCTGAGCCATGTCCTTGGCTCACGGTGTCCTGTTTAGACACACAGCCTTCGAATCACCACAGCTCCATTTTCCCAGGAATCCTTGGCAGCAGGTTTCTCAGACCTCAGACAGGCTCATACCCTTTGACTTTACCACTTCCCTCTGAGGCTCTGTTTTATTAATATGTCAATATTGGATGTTCAAATCAATTTCTTGTTTAAACTTAAATTGACTTACCGAGGAGGCAGTTTAAATTACATATGACAAGCACAAATTCATAGGTTTGCTCTTTTCCTAACGCATGCTATAAGCAATTCATAAATACTTAAAATCTGTGTGTGTGTGTGTGTGCGCGCGCGCATGCGTGTGCTCCTCAGTCACTCTTCGCTTTGTTTTTGAGACAAAGTTTCTCATTGATTAGGAGGCTGACAGGTCAGTGAACCCCGGGATCCTCCTGTCTCTGCCTTTTGAGTGTTGGGATTGCAGGCAGTGGCCATGCCTGCCTGGGAAGTCTTCACACTTTCCTGCCATGGGCTTTATGTACTAACCGTCTCTGATCTAAACTTTTTTTTTTCCCTTTAAACATGGATTTTGGGTCTCGAACTCAGGTCCTCATGCTTGCACATTAAGCTCTCTACTGAGCCATTCCCCAAGTCTCTGTGCTCATTTTGCTCATTTTGTTTTGTTTGAAACAGGATCTCCGGTAGCCCAGGCAGGCCTCCAACTCACTAGCTGTGAACTCCTGATGCTCCTGCCTCTCAAACTCTGAGCGGATGGGTGTGTGACTCTGTGCCTGGCTTCACAATAAACTTGTGGGTTGGAATTTCTCCACTGGTCACGCCTATAGGTTGGGCATAGCTTCTGTTCTTGCGACTAGCGACTAGCGTTGTCAAGCTGCGGGAAGAGGCCACCCTAGCTGCCTGCCACCTGATCTCTGGGACTTGTCATGTCATAGTTCTACCACCAGAGGGAGGAGTGACTCCACAGATACCTAATGCTCCCACACTGCTGAGACCGATGAAAAGACTCTCCCTCTCAAGGTCTCCCAGTGCCAGTCCCATCGCACCTCACTGACAGTTGCTAATTTGGTCACACTCTCCCCTCCACAAAAGGACCAGGGTGCTGCACCCCAGGTCCTCTTCCATTTCCTGGAAGGACGCAACATAGCTTACCCAGGCCTTAGCTCATCTCCATCCCATCCACTAGACAGCCCTGTCAGGGTAGCAGATTTCAAAACCAACCTCCTGATAAGGTCTTCATGCTTGGACCTGGTCCTCCTTTCTCTTACACTCCACATCCTGCACAGTTTAAGGCAGAACCAAGAGTGCTTCCTGCTTCCCACGGTCATTCCTAAGACACTGTCTTCTCTTCTCATTCAAAGCCCAACCATGGGGCTGGAGAGATGGCTCGGTTGGGAGTACTTGCCGCTCCCAGAGGACCCAAGTTCGGTTCTTAGTGTTTACGCCAGGCAGCTCACAACAGCCTGTAACTTCAGTTCCATAGGATCCGACAAACTTTTCTGATCTCTGATAGTACCAGCACTTGTGTGGCAAACAATTGCCAACACACACACACACACACACACACGCACACACGCACATACACACACGCACACACGCACATACACACACGCGCACACACAACAACAACAACAACAACCTGACCATGGGCGAGAGATGCAGTCTGGTTGAGAGGGCACTCACCTGTATACCTGGGGCCCTGGGCTTGGTCCCTAGCGACAGGAGCCTGCAGTCTCTGTGCTCAGGAAGTGGAGGCAAGAGGACCAGGAGATCAAGGTCATCCTTAGCCACATAAAGAGTCTGAAGCCAGACATGAAACCCTCTCTCAAGCAAAATAAAACAGTAAAAGCCAAACCAAACAACCCTTTCCCTAAGCCGTGCTGGTGGTTACACTGGGTGTTTGCTGTCTGCTGTTTCTGTATTCATGTCACTCACTTGGCACCTGACTGTCCCTCAATCTTGCCTTTGAATTGGCCTCTTCAGGATGGGCTGCTTCATTCCTGGCTTCTTATCACCTGGTGGCCACACCTCCAATGACCTTTCCATACTGTGACTCAGTGGCCTGGCCATGGTCTGTAAAAGATATCTCAAATGGCCCCTTCACTTGTGTTACTTATCCTAGCTCTTTTTATCTGGCCCTGTCTTCACTGAATAACGCTTTCCTTGCTCTGGTTCATTTTGCTGTGGCTACTGATATTTGTAAGTTTTTTGTGTATTCATGTACATATATGTGTGGGTGCATTTGTGTGTACACACATATGTGGATCTGACCTCTGGCTGTCCTCTCTCTGAGACCTGGGACTTGCTGATTAGGCTTGGGTGGCTGGTCAACTAGCTCTGGGGAGCTTCCTGTCTCCTGGGATGTGACTCAGTTGGTAGAATGTTTGCTTACTTTGCATAAAGCCTTGGGTTCCATCCCCAGTGTTGCTGTCTTAGTTACTTTTCTATTGCTATGAAGAGACACCATGACCAAGGCAAGTTATGAAAGAAAGCACTTAACTGGGGGTTTGCTTACAGTTTCACAGGGTGGGTCTATGACCATGATAGCCGAAGATATGGAAGCAGGCAGGTAGACATGGTGTTGGAGCCGTAGCTGAGAGCTTAGACCTCCTCCAAAAAGGCCACATCTCCTTGTCCTTCCCCAAACAGTTCCACAAACCAGGGACCAAATTCTCAAATATGTACACCTATGGAAGCCACTGTCATTCAAAGCATCACAACTGCCTAAACTGGAAGTGGTCATGCAGGCTTACAATCTCAGTGCTGGGGAGCTAGAGACAGGGAGATTAGAATTTCAATGTCATCCTCAGCTAGCCAGTGAGTTTGAGGCCAGCCTATGAGATAGAAAGCCCTATGTTTAAAAAAAAAAAAAAAAAAGGCATGGGTACTCGTCCATTGCCTGTGTGTGACACTGCTGTGGGCTGGACAGGGTCTCTTGTGGGCCTTATCAGGAAGACATCTCTGTAATGAGGATTGCCTTTGTTCTTTTCTTTGTTGTGATTAAACACCTGACAAAAACAACTTGAGGAAGAAAGGTTTATCTTAGTTTAATTTCTGTTGCTGTAATAAAACACTCTTAGTCACTGTTCTATTGCTGTGAAGAGACATCGTGACCATGACCAATGCAACACTTGGAAGAGAAGGCATTTCATTGGGGGCTGGCTTACAGTTTCAGAGGTTTAGTATGTTATAATCATTGTGGGGAGCATGGAAGCAGGCACTCAGGCATGGTTCTGGAGAAGTAGTTGAGAGCTGCATTCTGATTTGCAGGCAGGGAGAGAGAGAGACAGAGAGACAGAGGAACAGAGAAACAGAGAGAAAGAGATTGGGCTTGGCATGGGCTTTTGAAACCTCAAAGCCTACCCCCCAGTGACATACTTCCTCCAACAAAGCCACACCTCCTAATCCTTCTAATCCTTCAAACATATGATAACTAAGCGCTCAAACATACGAACCTAAGGGGAGCACTCACACTCAAATAACCACAGGGTTTGTTTGGAATCACAGTTTGAGGGTACAGTGCATGGCTGGAAAAAAAATGGTGGCAGTGGCTTGAGGCAGCTGGCCACACTGCATCCACAGTCAAGAAACAGAGAAGAATGCTCTCTCTCTTCTTCATACTTAGTCTGAGACCCAAGGCAATGAGATGGTGCTCCTATGACAGGCATTCCTACCTCATTGAATGCTATCTAGAAAGTCCCTCACAGAGGTTTGTCTCCAACGTGATTCTCGATTCTGTCAAGCTGACAAGCAGTATTAATCACCACAAACGTGTTCTACTGAACACATCCTGTTACCCTTCCAAAGCCAATCGTTAGCATTCAGCTGACCTCTCTGATATGGGCGCACCCATCAACAGCTGACTGCAGGCTGCCAATATGGTGCTGCCGAGCAGGAACACAGAGTTCTTGGGAGCCTGGAGTTCTGGCCACCACTGTTCGTTATGTGCTGAAGATGCCAGGAAAAGATGGCTGGCGGGGATCAGTGAGGGAAGGGCATGGCTTCTAGAAGCTCAGTTCATGGTGGAGTGAGCCTCACGATAAGCTAGATCTGAGGAAACCCTTTACGGAGAGGACTATCCTCCGAGAGAGAAATAAGGTTTGATTTCCTCTCCTGGGTAGGTACAGCAGAGCCTGACGTTCTCATTAGAATGGAGGTTAAGTAGCACAAATGTTGCTGTGTGGGTAGGTGCACACGCTGGTGAGGCAAGTGTCAGATCTTTTCACAGAAGGTATCTGGAATATAGCACAATCACTGTCTTTTTTTTTTTTTTTTTAATAACAATGAAATACACATGGTTCTTTCTATAGAAGGTCCTATTTCAAGAAGAGGGCATAAACCTGATCTCTAGGCAGGGACTCCCTATTGCTGCTGTTGTTGTTGGGCTATTTGCAGATTCTGATGGCAAACTGGGGAAAAGATAGAAAAAAAGAAAACTTCAAAATGAGGAAGTGTGGCCATCAGGCTCAGCATCTGCTTTGATAGTCTGCAGGGCAGAGGCTTTCAGAGGCCCTCTGTGGCAGGTTCCTAACTTGTTTCCTGTTTTCTTCTTCTTCTGATGTTCATCCTCTTTGCCTTTCAGGATGGGGATTGAGCATTTTAGTCAGGGTCCTCCCTCTTGATTAGTTTCTTTAGATGTACAGGTTTTAGTAGGTTTATCCTATATTATATGTCTATATGAGTGAGTATATACTGTGTTTGTCTTTCTGCTTCTGGGACAGCTCACTCAGGATGATCCTTTCCAGTTCCCACCATTTACCTGCAAATTTCATGATTTCATTATTTTTCATTGTTGAGTAATACAACTGTTGGGTAGAATGCATGGAATCTTATGTAAGAAGTGGGAAATAGTAAGATCTGGAGAGGACAGGGTCTCCACAAGGAGAGCAACTGAACTAGAAAATTTGAACACAGGGGTCTTTCCAGAGACTCATACTCCAACCAAGTACCATGCATGGAGATAACCTAGATCCCCTGCACAGATGTAGCCCATGGCAGTTCACTGTCCAAGTGGTTTCCATAGCAATGGGAAGAGGGACTGCCTCTGACATAATCTGAGTGGCCTGCTCTTTGATTACCTCCCCCTGAGGAGGGAGCAGCCTTACCAGGCCACAGAAGATGACAATGCAGCCACTCCTGATGAGATCTGATAGACTAAGATCAGAAGGAATGAGAGGAGGACCTCCCCTATCAGTGGACTTGGGGAGGGGCATGTATGAAGAATGGAGAGGGAAGGTGGGATTAGGAGGGGAGGAGGGAGGGGTTTATGGGGGGGATACAAAGTGAATAAAGTGTAATTAATAAAAAAAAGAAAAAGAAAAAAACGAGGAAGTGTGATACACGCACACACACTCACAGGGCATTTTTGTATGCATGGCAAGCACTTTAACCACCAAGCCATCTCTTTAGGCCCAGTTACTTTTCTTTTTTGGGGGTGGGGGATGAGACTGGGTTTCTTTGTATAACCCTGGTCATCCTGGAACTAGCTATGTAGACCAGGCTAGCCCTGAACTAAAAGAGATACACCGACCCCTACCCTCGTGCTGGGATTAAAGGTGTGCACCACCACTGCTTGGCTTTCAGTTCCTTTTCTTTAAACTGAAATTAAAAAAATGTTTCTTGTGGTTCATTTGCAAAGTGTTTTGTTTAAAAATAATTACTTTTAATCACTAATAATTATTTGTGCAAAAGATTCTTTCGCCCTTCCTTCCCTTCCTCCCTTCTCATTTTCCCTTTTTCCTTCCCTTCTTCTCTTTCTTCCTTCTTTCTATTTCCATTTTCATTCTTTGTCTGCCCCTCTCTGCTCTCCCCTCTTTCCTTTCTTCCTATTTTTCCCTTCACTTCTTTCTTTCCTTCCACTGTCTTTCCTCTGTCTACTCCATTTTTTTTTCCTTTTGCTTTTTATAGAAAGGTTGAACTATGTGGCCCAGGCCAGCCTTGAATTTGTGATCCTCTTGTCTCAGCTCTTTAAGTGCTAGGATTATAGGCCTGTGCTTTGAGGTTGGATACCCACTGTCTTGGGACAGCTGGTTCCCCTGCTATTATGTCGGGCACACAAGTGAGAATTGGCATGGTGGCCTGGAGTGGCAGTAAATTGGACTGCCACAGAGTCAGCTGCCCCTCCCTCTAGACTCGGCCTTGAGAGACAAATGGGAGCAGAAGTAATTCATGTTCTGTTGGAGCAGATGTTTTACAAGCCGTTGTCTTGTTCTGCTATGACCAGCTGTCATCTTTGCTCCAAATAGGGAATGTTGCTCTTGGTCCTAGAAAGAGAGGGAGGAAAACCATAGCTGCCCTACGGTAGGTAGTGAAAGGCGACAGGACACTTCCTCCCTCCATCCTTCTGTCCCTTCTCTCCCTTCCTCCCTCCTTCCTTCTTTCCCTCCCTTTCTCCCTCTCGCCATCCTTGAATCTTTTCATTCTTCCTATGTCTTTGTCCCTTCCTCCTTTTTTTCCTCTGAACCCCCCAACCCTGAAATTTTTGCTCATGCACATATGTGAGCAAACGCTCATGCCCTGTGCACACGTGCAGAAGCCAGAGGAGGTGCCTCACTCCATCACTCCCTTGATCTCTCACAAGTCTGGAGCTCGGCTGGCTGCCAGCAAGTCCCAGCAATCCTCCTGTCTTTGTTCTCCATAGTGCTGCAGATACGGGTGTGCATACAGCCACATCCAGCTTTTCACATGAGTGATAAGAATTTGAACTCAGGTCCTCACACTTGTACAGCAAGCACTCTTACCATTGGGCTATCTCTACATCCACTTTCTCCCCCCCACCTTGTCCCTGTTCCCCCTCTTCCTTCTTTCCCTTCTTCCTTTCCCATTGGGAATGTTGATGCTATCTGTTACTGCAGGTAACCCCATTTTTCCTGACTGTTACATTAGGAAACCTTGGAGTGCCTTTATTTGGCCCCCTCAATCTTCCTGACATTGCCCCTAAGTGAGAAAGTGTCTTTGAACGTGGGTCTCAGATCCTAGAGCTGAACCTTCATTGTCTGAATTGGACCCCCACAAAGTCACCTGTTTCCTCAGATTCAGGGAGTTTGGATAGAAGACCAGTGACTTGTAACAGAGCAGATAATCAGAGAGAAACTGGGACGGAGGCAGAACATCTTGGCCACAGCATCTGAGACGCCACCAAAAACCCAATTGACCCTGGAGAGAGGAAAGAGCAAAGAGGGGAGGGCTGGCTTGACCTCTGTCCATCGTGCTAGCGTGGAGGAAAGCCCACACATAGTGTTAGCCAGGCCTGCAAGCGTTGCATCACTTCCTAGGGTACCCCCATTTACCACCGCCTTCCACAGGGGTTTACCTCAAAGGAGAGAAATTTTTTAAGAACATTGAGCCTTCAGAGCAGGAGTGGCAGTACATGCCTGTAATCTCGGGGTACCTTTAGGGTTGGGGCAGAAGGATTGTGAGTTTGAATCCAGCCTATGTTACATAAGAGGACTCTATCTCAAAAAGCCAGGACTGGTAGAGTGTCTACCTGGATCCCCCCCCCCCCCCCGGGAGGGGCCAGGGTGTGTCTCAGAGGTAGAGCAACCTGTTTGGCATACGCAAGGCCTTAGGTTCAATCCATGGCACTACAAAAAGGAAAATAAAAGTAGCATTTTGGTTCATAGGGTCCTATTGGCTGGGCAGTGGGTTCCTTGACATTGAGGATGGACCTGTTCTTCTCACTGCTCTTTTCCCTCGGCTATAGACAGGCTGGGGTTTACAAAACAGCTTTATAAATCATAAAGAAAAATGTAGACATGGTCATTGTCATCATCATCATTGTTATTGATGCTAAGGACCGAACCCAGGGCCTCCAACACGCTAAGCCAGCACTCCACCTCTGTCTGGGGGATCTCAGCTAGGTGTTCACCCCAGGGGTGTGGTATGGGGGTGGCATGGGGAGTGGGGTGGGGGTGGGTTCTAGGCAAGTGTTCTAACTCTGATTCACACCTCCAGCCCTCACTGGAGGAGTCTAGGCAGGTGCTGCCCCACTGAGCCACACCCCCATTCCAATGACTGAGTTTAAAAAGAGCCAGGAAGAAAAACAAATGCTGATACCAGGGAGATTTCTTCAATTGAAAAAAAATTTTTTTTTTTCCTGAATACTGCTTTGGTGGGGAGGAGCTACTTTTGAGATATGAGGAGAGCTCTTTGCACACTTGGAATGAACCAGGAGAGAGTTTTCTTTTTTTCTGGTGCAGTGTATCCTCGGCCCAGGCAGATGGAATCGTTTATCTAAAACTTCCTGCCATTAGCATTGAATCAGTGGCATCTGATACCTCTGGAGACAGAGGCGGCTCTCGGCTCAAGCAAGAGCTCACCTTCAATGCTACCTAGCAACAAGCCGGAACCGCAGTCTCCTAAGACTTCAAACACAGACCGGGTTGCTGCTATAAACTGTGTTTACAGCGTTCTAGGGGCGGAGAGAAGCGCCTGGGAGCAGGAGGTTGCTGAAGAAACCAAGGAGTTATTCCATACATATTTTTATAACCGAAAAAAAAAAAACCCAAAAAAAAACCAACAACCCTGCATCAACAGATGAATCACAAGTTGGAGCTGGCCCTCAGTGAGGCCTTGGGCTGGGATGAGAGCTGCGGGACAGGGACAGAGGCAGCCAGACGGCAATCTTCCGGTCTTCCCTCCCGCCCGCCCCTGTAGTCCCCACACCCATTCCGTGACTTCTGCCCCAGAAAGGGGCTTTGCTTATTCTCCCCTCAAACTCCCTCGTTTCCTATTCATTTTCCTGACATTGCTCTCCTTAAATTTCTTTCTTTTCTTTCCTCTTCCCCCTTTTTCTTTGTCATTCCTTCCCTTCTGTTCTCCCTCCCACCTTCCTCCCCCCTTTTTCCTTTCTTCTCCCTCCTTCCTTCCTCTGTTATTTCCTTCCTTCCTTCCTTCCTTCCTTCCTTCCTTCCTTCCTTCCTTCCTTCCTTCCCTTTCTTGTTTCTTTCTCACCTCCTTTCCTCCGATTATTCCTCCTTCCCTTCCTTTTCTCTCTCCTGTTTTTCCCTTCCTTCTTCCTTCCCTCCACTTCTTCTCTTTTCCCCTCCTTCCCTCTTTTCCTCTCCCCTTCTTCTCTCCTCCTGCCCTTTCTTCTGTTACCCTCCTTTCTCTCCCCACCCACACGATCCCCTCCCAGAGGCCCAGGCTGGCCTCTTTTACTTCAGCCTACCGTGGGCTGGGATTGCAGGCTGGACCACCCACCATACACAGTGACCTCTAATTTCGTTCTTTCTGGGAACTTTTTGAGGGTAGCTTGCTGTTTTTTCCTTTCCTTTTAAGAAACATATTCTTGCTAGGTGTGCTGGTGCAGAAATGTAGTCAGAGCTCTTGGGATGCAGAAGCAGGAGGACCAGGAGTTAAAGGCTGTCCGGTTGTCCTCATGCTACTAGGCAGTTTGAGGCCAGCCTGGGCTCCATGAGATCCTGTCTCACCTCCCCGCCAAAGATTTCTCGATGCACCCACTTCATTTTCTAGTTCTTGGGGAGTGTTGGCCACTGCAACCCGCCGCTCATGTTTATCAAACATGCCAAGCCCGGGCAGCGGTGGCGTACGCCTTTAATCTCAGCACTCGGGAGGCAGAGGCAGGAGGATCTCTGAGTCCGAGGCCAGCCTGGTCTACAGAGTTTGTTCCAGGACAGAGAAATCCTGTTAAAAAAAAAAAGAAGCCAGAAAAATTCAGTAGAGAATCTCCCATGCCAATGCCTGCTGTGGGGCTTTGTGGGGGAGAGGGGGCATGAGCTAGCTACCCACAGGCTGGGGAGTAGGAGGCAGAGAGCCTGGTGGGAGGGAACCACTGGCAGATACCAAAGTCTTCCTTCCAGCAGCTCGGGGCAGCCTCAGCTGAGAGGCAGGGAGGTTCACTGAGGGCTTACAGACAAACCCAGAGCAGCCGAGTACTTGGAACCCATTCTAGAACCTTCTGCTGTACAGCTTTGATTCTTCCCCAGGTCTCTTCGGTCCCCCTCTCCCAGTCCTTGGGGGGAAGTGGTAGGCTAGCTCAGTGGGTAAGGGCCAGACAAAGAGGGGACTTCTTGTTTTTTTTTCCCCTCACACATTTCTGGGGTGTTCATTTGTTCAGTGGACTCATTCACTGTCACAAGGTTTTTTTTTTTTGTTTGTTTGTTTTGTTTTGTTTTGTTTTGTTTTTTGAGACAGGGTTCCTCTGTATAGCCTTGGCTGTCCTGGACTCCCTTTGTAGATCACGCTGGCCTCGAACTCACAGTGATCCACCTGCCTCTGCCTTCCTGAGTACTGGCACCACAGGCGTGAGTCACCTTGCCCAGCTGTCAAGCCATGTTTAACCACACGGACCGTGATGGTGGACTGGCTGGACCCCTGGATCTGCTTTACCACTTACAGGATCTGTGACTTCGAGCAAGCTGCCCTGTGTTTCGTCAGTTTCCTGTGTGACACAAGGACAGTCATAGAAGTACGCAGGAAAATTACAGTGCACAGCTTCAAGCAGAGCGAGGGGCACACGGTGAGCGTGACATGGGGAACAGGCCTGTCAGCTGTTGGGAGGGAGGCTGAGCAGGTAGATCACAGATGAAAAGCTTGTCTGGCTTGCAATAGTGAATTCAAGGGCAGTCTGTGCAACTTGGCCAGAGATTCTGCCTACAAAGAACTGAAACAAAGCCAAAATCTGTCTCACTTTGGAGAAAATATACCTCTATTAACACTATGAGACAGAGATGGAACGTTAAAAAGAAAACAGCAGTGATGGGGCAGGAGAGTCAGCCCAGCAGTTCAGAGCACTTGTTCTTGAAGAGGACCCAGGTTCGAGTCCTAGTGTCTCATGGCCACTTGTAACTGTAGTTCATACATGCAGGCAAAACACTGAAATATTTTTTTTTTTTGAAGGTGGAGAAGTGATTGAGGGAGACACTGGATACTGTCCTCTGGCTCACACACATGCATTTAACCTGCCCCTCCATGACCACACACACACACACACACACACACAGAGTGATGACCCAATCGTTTTGCAAGATGCCACCATTTGGGAGCAAACAGGGAACAGGAACCACGGGCTCTCAGAGTCCCTCCTTGTAACTGTGAATTTACAATTATCTCAAAATGAAAAGTTTAATTAAAAGAATTGGTGACCCAGAAAAATCAAGTTATGAATGGGGTGGCAGGCAGCTTGGGGCAGGTGCTCCTCATCGTTATTCATCAGCTTCTAACCCCGTGGGGAGATTAGGGGCAGCTCCAGCAGGTAGCACAGGCTCCTGAGGGGGCCATGGGTGGTATCTGAAAGGCCAAAGGGCAGCAGCTGTAGCATTTGAGTGGTCTCTGGTTGGGGGCCAAGGAAGTAGAAAGTGGCTCATCTCTCCAAGGCCCTGAGAAGTTCTGGAAAGTTCTCTGAGGAAAATGGCTTTAGCAAATCATCTCCTTTAGCATTTCAGGTCACCTCAGCAGTTTGAGGGAGGGAGGGCAGATTAGATACAAGGGTCATGCCAGCCCCTAAACCCGTAAGGGAGAATGGGATGAGTCCTGTAGGCTTCTACTTTGATTAACCCCAGTCAGGCTGGGAATGGGTATAGTGGGAGTAGGGGTTGGGGGAGCATCTCATCATGATATGTGCAGATTTATTCATGGAACTCCCCACACATCTGGATGAGAATATATGCCTCGCCCCCTGGAGGAAATAGTTAAATGAATCGCTAAAGCACAAAATGTTCCTGTAAAATTGCTTCCATATTTTATTAGACGCAGATGAGCATAAATTATTGTGAAGCCAACTGAGGGGTTTTGCAAATTGGGTTCTGGCCTTTTCCCATAAACAACCCCTCCTCACCCAGCAAGACTTTAATGGGTGTTGGTTTTAGATGGGACCGCCGAACAGCGCATCCGTCGGCCCATCCGTTCATCCAGCCATCAAACATTTATTGTGAGCACCAGTGTTTGTCAGGGAGTGCAGACTAAATTAGGCCTGGAGGTAACATTCTTGACCTACCTTCAAACGGTCCTGCTGATCTGGGTGTGGCAGTCCATAGCTGTAATCCCAGCACTTCGGAAGCTGAGGTCTTAGGATGCCGAGCTGGAGTTCACCCTGGGCTCCATAGTGAGAGCCTGACTGAGAGACATCAAGCAGGAAATGCTGTCACTGAGTACGAATGTCCTTCTGAGGTGCCCCAATTTTTGATTTGTTGTTCTGAAGACATTTTTCCTGGGGAGGAGGTTTCCTTTGTGTATCTCAAGAGTGCCACTGTCTTAGTCATGCTGGTGAGAGAGAAGGGACATTTTCACATTGCCCCCTTTGAGGTTGGAAAGGCTAATTAATGTTAAATCCTCTTTTCTACAATCTCTTCATTGGTGTCAAGGTGTGAAGTTTCTTGGGGGGCTGGGAATGGACACAGTTGTGCGCTGCTGGTTTTCCAGCTGAATGGATCTTATTACTTTCTCACACTCTGTGTGGTTCTGCCAAATTGATCCCAGTTGGGCATTGGAGGTGCCGGCTCCCATTCAGAACCCCCATGTTGTATGAGGCTTTTGGTGAGTCATCACACACACACACACACACACACACACACACGTGCACCACAAACCACATACCAACCCTCCTGGGCCCACCGAATCTATACATCTCCGACAGAGATCCCATAACAGATCAAAGTAACAATTCTACCAAAAATCCAACTTGGTGAACACATGAGGCTTTCTTTTTCAGATTTATTTTTTATTTCTATTATGTGTATGTCTACATAATGTGTGCATATGTATATGTGTGTGTGTGTGGGAACCTGTATGTGCATTACAGGTGCTTGTAGATGCCAGAAGAGGGTACTGGACAGATCTGAATCTGGCATTACAGGTGGTTGTGAGCCAGCCTAGATGGGCAGTAGGGACCACCCCTTGTTCTCTGCAGTAGGGCTCAGCACTGTTAACAATCTCTCCACCATCTTCTTGGCGTTACTTACGGGAGTATCAATGAGGGGCAACTAACAGGAGAGGATGACTTAGAGGCAGCTGCTTCAGAAAAGCTCACCCCAATACAGCTGACAACTCACAGAAACTACATCTCTGCCTGTCTTGCAGGCCTGTGGACAGGCCAGGGAGTCTTCTCTTGACACCTGGAGTGGCCACAGTTCCCAGCAGTTATTTACTGTTCCCCAACCTTGGGGTTTTGCAAGGTCCAGCTTTCCCAAGAGCCTCACCCTTCTCTTTTCAATTTAGAGGAAATTGCTATTCAACATCCCAGCATGGGATGGGGCCCTGAGGATTACAGAATTCTGACCTGTTTCTCCTCAGCTCTTGGGAAGTCTGACCCTAACAACAAAGCTTGGAGAATCAATGGGTGGAGGAAACTTCTGTTGCCAAGGCTGAGAGGTGAGGGAGGGATGTGCCTGCTTTGGCTGGAATTGGTGATAAGGATAATAGAAGCCAGCTCCTTGGGAGGGGTGAGCCCTTACCCTATCCTGAGAGGGCTTCCAAGGCTTGCAGAAGGAACACTGAGTCCTGGGTACCATCAAATCTGACTCAAGGAAAAGAAGAGAATGGGGGGGGGATGTTCATTCTGAAGCACGGTGGCCCTTTGCCTGTGTTTTACTGCATGAGATTCTCATTGCAATAAAGGGAATAGGAGCTCCTCTTCATACACCCTCTTGAATTCAAGGGTCAGAGAAGTATGTCAAAGTACAGCAGTGCACCTGGGCATTTTCTTTGTCATTTATTTATTTAAAGATAAAAGCTTCTTGTAAGTCCCTTGGCCTTGAACTGGCTATATAGCCAAGAATGACCTTGTAACTCCGCCTCCTCCGGCTCTACTTCCCAAGTGTCAGGATCACAGGTGTGCATCCCTGTGACTGGCTGCTGTTGTAGAGACTGACTTTAAACTTGCTACTCTTTATGTTGGTCTCTTTCAAAAACAAAGAAAGTGAAAGAAAAAAGAAGAAAAAGTGTGGGTGCTGGGGATTGAATTTCTGGCTTCATACAGGATAGTCCGGTACTCTCTCACTGAGCCACACCCAGCCCCTCCCTGGAGGATTCTAGGCAGGCGCTCTATCACTGAGCCACACCTCAGCCCCTCACTGAGGGATTCTAGGCAGGTGCTCTACCCCTGAGCCGCACCCCAGCCCCTCACTGGGGGATTCTAGGCAGGTGCTCTACCACTGAGCCACATACCCAGCTCCCTGCCTGGGGGATTTTAAGCCAGGACTCTACGGCTGAGCTATGACGTCAGTCAATGCTGTAAAATAAACATAGTAAAGTCTCTGTGAAGGGGCAGTAGTTAGGGGAGGAACCCTGGGTTGCATTATCTTTTGGGTTAAATTGTGAAGGAGAATGATCTGGAATGTCTGGAAGGATTTTCCCTTATGTGAGAGGCGCTGTTTGTGATCAGATCAGGCAGGCACAAAATGTAGTCCTCCTTCTAAATGATGAGTGCCTGGAATGGTTAAAGACTCAGGGAGTGCATTTGGTAGAAACTGAAATTCTACTAATTGCTCTTTAGATCCAGAAGGCTCAGGAAATGGGGACGGGGTCAAGGGGTGCCTGGTTTTCATTTACTGAGCACTCATCTGAAACCCTTCTGGTTTAAAGGTCTGTGCTATTGTATGGTATTTATTGTAGAAAAAGCTTCCAGATGCATATTGAAAATATCCATGTTGGTAAATGGGGTGGAATAAATGCACTGACATCTTCATTTGAATAATTGAAGACCCTTTCTGGGGCAGTGGTTCATTTTAATTTGTGTGTGTGTGTGTGTGTGTGTGTGTGTGTCTATGTGTGAGTGTGTGGATATGTGTGCATGAACATGGAAGCCAGACATGCCACTGTTTTTTTTTTTTTTTTTCCTGAGACAGAGTTTTTTTCTGGCTCACCAAGCAGGCTAGCCTGGCTGGAATTCTCCTGTCTCTGCCACCTAGCACTGGAATTATAAGTGCACTCCATCATATCCAGCTTTGTTTGTTTGTTTGGTTTTGAGACAGGGTTTCTCTGTGTAGCCCCGGTTGTCCTAGGACTTGCCCTGTAGACCAGGCTGGCCTCGAACTCAGAGTTCCACCTGTCTCTGCCTCCTGAGTGCTGGCATTAAAGGCGTGCACTGCCACCCAGCCTCACCCTCAGCTTTTTACTTAGATGCTAGGGATCAATCAACCCCAGAACCATGCAGTTGTCAGGCAAACTCCTCACCAAATGAACCATCTTTGCAGGCAGGGACAGGGCTTTACATGTGAAGTCTCCTCGTGGCCTTCTGAAAAGCCCTGATTCCAGGGTCAGAGGACTCGGGCTGGAGTTTGCCTCTGATGTCCACTTGTCTGGGTGACTGCAGGCAACTCACCCTGTGCTGACCTGTAGAATCTTCCTCAGTACCAGCAGGAGAGAGGAATGTGTGCCCTGTGGATCCTCCAAGAGGACCGTGAAGCTCAAGGTGAGATACCCCGTCTTTGCATGTTACGTCACTGAGCAGGTACAAACTGCTGTAATCAACCAGAAGGCTGGGTGCTGGAGGAGACAAGAGCAGATTTCTTCTAAAATTCAGGCTAGAAGCTGGGTATGGTCATGCAGTCTTGTAATCTCAGCACTCGGAAGACTGAGGCAGGAGGATGAGGGGTTCAGAGCTGGCCCGGATTATATAGCAAAACCCTGTCTTTTTAGCAAAACGCAAATAACCAGAGCAACTGCAATAACAACCCTAAACAAAGGTTGGGGGAATAAACTCTTCTTTTCATTCACTTAAAAAATGTATTTGTGGAGGCTGGAGAAATCGCTGGAAGAGAACTTCTAAACTTTGCGATATGTGTGTGTATGTGTGCTGCGTGACATGCGTGTACGCATGTGTATATGGAAGCCAGAGGTGACATCAGCTATTCCTCTATCACTCTCCACCTTGATTTTTGAGACAGGGTTTCTTCCTGGACTTGGAGCTTACTGATCTGGCAAGACTGGTTGGCTGGTAGCAAGCAGACCCAGCTTTTTGTTTTTTCAAGACAGGGTTTCTCTGGGTAGCGTTGGCTGTCCTGGACTTGCTTTGTAGACCAAGCTGGCCTGGAACTCACAGCAATCTGGCTGCCTCTGCCTCCCGTGTGATGGAATTAAAGGTGTGTACCGCCACACCTGGCTCTCATACCCAGCTTTTAATGTGGGTTCTAAGGACTGAATTCCAGTCCTCCCTGCTCATGTGGCAAACTCTGCCAGCTGAGCTACCTACCCCCTCAGCCCCAATCTTCTAAATTCTTAAAACTTCCCTACTGATAGACACGTGTTATTCAAAATGGGATCATCAAAACAAGTTAGTGCTTGAATTTATGTTAAAGACACAACTCAGGTGAGTGCTGGCTGCGACCTACAGACCAGACCAGAGTGGGCGGGAGCCCGAGTTCAGTCACGTGCATACTGAGGCCATAACAGTGTCTATGAGGAGGCCTTAGCAGCAGCTAGGAACATTTACTAGCTCTGGAGAGCTTCTTGGTGGGTGAACACTTAGGTGTGCCAGATTCATGGGTAAGACACGGAAATTCTGTGTGCCACAGTTTCCCAGGCCCTGCCTAGTGTGTATTTTTGCTAGTCTGGTACTGTTCATGTCCTTCATAATAAAACCAACGGTCAGGGGCCCTGTGGAGATGGCTCGGTCAGTCAGCACAACGCTTTCCGTGAAAGCCTGAGGACTGGACTTTGATCTCCCAGGACCCACATAAAAATTCTTTTTAAAAATTTTTTATTTATTACGATTTATTCACTTTGTATCCCAGCTGCAGCCCCCTCCCTTGTCCCCTCCCAATCTCGCCCTCCCTCCCTCATCTCCTCCCATGCCCCTTTCCCAGTCCACTGATAGGGGAGGTCCTCCTCCCTTTCCATCTGACCCTAGCCTATCCTGCATTGTCTTCCTCTATGGCCTGGCAAGGCTCCTCCCCTCTCAGGGGGTGGAGGGTGATCAAAGAGCCAGCCACTGAATTCCTGTCAGAGACAGTCCCTGTTCCCCTTCAGGGAAAAAAAATTCTTGATGCTCCAAGCATTGAGAATGAAAGACGGTTGGTTGGTCAGCCCTAAATATGACATCTGTATTGGTCCTTCCCCCCAAGGCACAGGGGATATTCCAGAAGAGGATTTGGAAAGAACACGAGAGCCAGAGGTCAGTAAGGACGGCTAAGAATGCCGTCTTCTGGACATGACGCGGCTGCTGTGCTCATGAACTCACAGAACCTTTGTGGCACCACCAGATCTGCACAGGATCAAGCCAGCAACACAGGGCAGGTTTCCTGCAGGCTAATTAGAGTCAGTGAGTCACAAAGAGGAGAGGAGGGTGTGGGGGACGGCATGGATGTGGGAGGAGGACATGTTAGGGACTGTTTGGGGAGTGAGAGGAGAGAGCTGAAGGTGATTATGATGAAAATGCATTGTATGTATGTATGGAATTGGCGAAGAACAAGTAACAGATATTAAAAAGTAAACAAAAACCAGGATGCTACCTTGTGAGTCTGTAATCCCAGAGCTGGGGAGGTGAAGACAGGGAACCTCTGGGGCTTATAGGCCTGGGCTCCGTGAGAAATGCTGTCTCAATAAATAAGGTGGAAAGGGATTGAGGAAGACACCCGGTGTTGACTTCTCCACATGTACAGACAAATATGCACACACACACACACACACACACACACACACACACACACAGAGTTTTATTGGAGTTCTTTCTGTGAATCATTCTGGAACACAGTTGAACCAAATTTGTGACTTGAGTCCGCTGGTCAGAAGAGCAGGTTTGCCCAGGACACGAGAACTTCTTCCAGGAGCCTGGGGCGAGCCCTGGCGGTCAGCAGCGGCGGACCTTGCAGTGACCGCGGAGCCACGGGACCAGCACATGCTCCTTCCTCCCCCCCCCCCCCCCCCCCGCCCCAGAACGTCCATGTCCTGAGGGTTTCTCCTGCAGGCCTGGCGGCAGGTGCCTCACGTGCTGCCTAGCCGCGACTGTCGAGCCGCTGAAGGAATCCACATGCGTGGGACCATCAGTTGGAGTCAAGGGGCCGGCATCGCGAGGACACTGAGATCGGACCTGCTACTTTGGGAGAAGACATAGATTGTGAGGACCGTGTTGTCACACAACTTCCTCAAACTAAGGAAGCCCAACCCTTTGTGCATTAGAAGGCTGGAGAGTGAAATTCGGCATCTTGAGAGCTGCCCCGTTTCTGAAGCCGGATGGAGAGAGGGCGCAGGCGCTGACACTGCTTCCTGGTCACTTCCGCCTTGGGGCGTGCCACTTGCGAAGAGTTCAGGCGAAAGAGAGTTCGGACGCCAGGGCCTCTGTTTCTTTCCTGAAGGGTCCTCATACCCAGAGGAGCTAGATTTTTAACCCCCCAAATTATAATTATTTCTTTATGTTTATGTGTGTGTATGTGTGTGTGTGTGTGTCATGGGCACACGTGTGTCATGGTATGTTGCAAGGATCAGACGTTGGTTCTCTTCTTCCATTACGTGGATCCTGGGGATCCGGCTCAGGTGTTAGACAGACTTGGTGGTAGGCACCTTCTCCCGCTGAGTCATTTCTCCCCGAAGAACTAAATTTGATTTGTTGAAGAACATCTCAAAAAGAAGAGAATGGGGCTGAGGAGATAGTTGGTGAAGCGCTGTCTCGCGGACACGATGACATGAGTTCCGTTCTCGGAACCCATGCAAAAAAAAAAGCTGATCATGTTGGTGTGGGCTTGGAACCCCACCGCTTGAAGAAAGGAGGATCCTTGGAGCTCACTGGCCAGTCAGGCCTAACCTGATTCCCGAGTGGACAGCGCCTGAAGAGCGACATAAGAAGCTGGCCTCTCTCCTCAACAAACATGCACACGCGCCTGTATGCACACACACACACACACACACACACACACACACACACACACACACACACGAAAATATATACCTGGGTAGTGGTGACGCATACCTTTAATCCCAGCACTTGGGAGGCAGATCTCTGAGTTCGGGGATAGCCTGATCTACAGAGTGAGTTCCAGGACAGCCAGGAGAAACCCTGTAGTGCCTGTATTCCCTTCTGAATTCTCACCGTTAGAAGCATTAGTTGGGAACAGAAAAGAGACTCATGTGAATTCATGTGACCCCAGATCAGCCAATAGGACTTGTGCTGTGGCCGGGGTGTGGGTGTGGGAATGGGGTGGTCTGATGTAGTGAGGTGCTGGTGGGTGCAGGAACACTGTCCTCTCAGGGCCATCTGTACCATTCTCAAACACCAGTGTGTGAGCTCCCCAATCCCCTTTCCCAGCCTTTCTCGAGTCACATGATTCTCAGGTCACTTCCTTGCTGGGGACTCAAAAGCTACCTGATGTTAGAGGTGGTGGAGAGGGGCCAGACGCAGTGTGACCAGGACACGGATGCAGAGTGGGGAGCAGAGGCTGCCCCACCGTGACAGGAAGTGGAAAACTCTGAACCAAGAGGGATATGTGAGGAAGACAGGAAGCCTTTCCTTCAGTACCATCATCCAGTAGACAAAGAGCATGCGAAAACGATGCCTTTGGAGTAGAAACAGGATAGAGGACTAGAAAAGACAATATGTCGCATCGCTGGACACTTTGGGGGCTCATTTCTCGGCTTACTCTTGGGGTTACCTCATTTTTAATAAACTCTATTTTTTATTCCATTCTAACGTAAAGGATCACCTTTTCTTTTATCTCCAGGAGTTTCACTATGTCTTAAATGTTAATAAAATTATTCCCGAGTTTTGTTTTGACTCTATTTCTAATTTTTTTAAGTTAATGAGACTAAGAAGCCCAAAAGGGAACTCCATTTTCCTCACAGCATTAGGAAGGGAGATCTGAAGCCGGGTGTCTAAAAACAAACAAACAAACAAACAATGCAAGAGGTGGGGGGCTTGGGAGGTGGCCCAGTGGGCAAAGTGCCTGCTGCATAAACACGAGGACCTGACTTGAGGTTCCCAACAGCCATGTGAAAAGTACATTCCCAGCACTGGGGTGGAGATCGGAGGACCAGCCAGTCTAATCGGAACAGGGAACTGGGTTCAGGTACCCCCTAGCTGAAGAGGAGCCACTGACATTGCATGGCTGCTGGGCAGGGGAGAGTCAGTTTTCTCTAAAGACCTGGGCACTGGCAGTTTGGCCATGCTGCGGTAGATGACCCCACGGCCGTGTGTATGTGGGCAGCACTAATTGGACTCAGTGGGTTATAAAAACAGCCACAAAGGTCATGGAGTTGGAGAGGGCAGAGAGGAAGTGGATCCGGGAAGAGCTGAAGGGAGGAGTAGGGAGTGGCTGTGGTAAAAATGCATTGTGTGCGTATATGAAATTCTCAAAGAATTAATAAAATATATTTAAAAAATAAGGAAGAGGGCAATAGAGCTTCCTCTATCCCTGATGTTGACCTCTGGCCTCCACATATGTGCTTGTGTATGTGTGCATGCACATGGACACACACACATACACACACACACACACACACCAAGATGGATAGCATTTGAGGAATGATAGCCAAAGCTGCTCTCTGGCTTTCCCATGAATGCACGCTCATGTACATGCACATACACACGTACACACAGCAGCAGGGCTGAGGCTGGGCTTTGGCCTACCCAGGGAAGCAAAAGGTGTGTGTGTGTGTGTGTGTGTGTGTGCATGCCTGTGTGTTTTCTTTTTCCTTCCAGGTTTAGAGCAGAGTCTTTCCCACCAAGTGGAAGGACTCTGGAGCTAATAGGAGGGAGATGAGCTCAGAACCGCAGATTTTCAACCAAGAGCTAAGTAGGGAAAATAGAAGAATGTGAAAGGACAAACTCCCAGGGAGTTCCCAAGGCTTGCCCTAGGCACAGCTAGCCCAGTAAGAGCTCAGCTCAGCTTCTGGAAGCTTCTTCTGCAGGCAGGCATAAATAATGAAACGCTGTAGCTACTTATAGAATCACACTTTCACAGGGTGCTTGCGGATTCTCTTTGATCCGTCCTTTGTACCTGTGGAGGGCCTGCCTCTGGCTTTCCCACCTGCAGAGAGGCTGAGCTGTCCAGAGGGCTGACTAAGGTGTGGCTAGGGGCAGCAGCTGGGGTCTCAGAGGTAGCCAGTTCTCCAGGCTTCTGCTTGGTCATGGCAGAGATGGCCAGGCACCATTCATAGCCAGGTAGGGCTCCCACAGGAAAGCTATTTAGAAAGGTCTATGTATTACTTACTTTTTTTTTTTTTTTTTTTTTTTTTTTTTTGTCATGGTGACAAAAGATCTGATGGAGCCACTGAAGGGGAAAGATTTGTTTAGACTCACAGTTTCAGAGGGCTTCAGTCCACCATGGCTGGGAAGACAGGTATCATTCCCGGTGGCAGGAGCACATCAGTTCCACTGGGTTGGCCAACTCATTCGATCAATGGACCAGCCTCCTGCACCTATGTAAAAGCCATGTGTATTCCTTATGCTGTGTGGCATTTATCACCTAAGCCATGTCATTAGTGCCCCATATCCTGAAATATTTTAGATGGGACAGGATTTTATCCAACTCATGCTGGCCTTGAACTCACGATTCTCCTGCCTCCACCTCCTGAATGAATGTTGGGATTACAGGATGCTCAGACAGTGCTGGAGACAGAACCCAGGGTTGTCTATGTGCAAGGCAAAGTTCTACCAGCTCAGCTACAGGCCAAGCCCTGAGTTTTCCTCTCTTTGCAAGGGATTGTACTGGCATTTCTACCATGTGCTCCTGCTCTCGACAACTGTCACTGTATCTTGGACTCCATTCTCGTCTCCGCTTGCCTTCTTGACCCACTGCTCCTAGGATTTACTTGTTGTAAGTCTGCTCTCCTTGAGAAGTGATCCCCTGAGGACTCCACAGTACTGGATGTGTGCTGAGACCAGCAAGTCACAGCTGGTGGGGACCGTATGGCAGTTCTGGAATCAACAACACACACTTCTGCTGACACCTGGGTGCTATCGTTTCTTTTCTGTTTCTGTTACAAAACGGACCGAAATCAACTGGAGGAGGAAAGGGTTTATTTGGTTTATTTTTCTAGGTCTTGGTCCATCACTCAGGGGAGTCAGAAAGAGCTTGAGGGAGAAGCCATGGAAGGACGCTGCTTGCTGGCTAGCTCAGGCTCAAGCTTAGCTAGCTCTCTTATTCAGTCCAGAACCGTGTGCTGAGGGAATGATGCTGCCCACAATTAAAGATGAAGACAGGCCCCCAAAGACAGCCTACAGACCAAACTCGATCTAGGCTTTCCAGTTAGATGTCTCTAGGCTGTGTCAAGTTCACAATTAAGGCTAACTAGGTCACCAGGGTTTGTGACTTTCCCAGAATCCTTTGGATGGTTCATGGTAGAGCCGAAGCAGAGGCAGGACATGAAGCCATTTGGCTATTGTGGAGTGAACGTGGTCGGGATCTCCCTGCCACGCCAGGGTGACGATTCTCAAAGAATCCTCAACTTGCTTGGTGACAGGGTGAGTTCTTCATGCTTAGTGGCCCTCCTATTACCGAGATGGGCTTATCTCCTCCCCAGAATGCCCAGGAAGGCCTCTTCAGCGCACAGTGCACTTTGTGATTTACTTCAAGGACAGAGCTGGAATGAAGCCTTCTCCCATGGTTCCCTCTATTCCCCACCCTCCCTGGGCACTTTGCACATTCAAAAGCTATTTTAAAAGGAGCAGCACATTTCATCCTCTTTAATGCACTTCCAGGCAGCCCAGATGTGCATCAGTGAATGAATGTTCCCTGAACCAAAGTGCTTCCCTGGGCCTCCTGATCCCCTCCCCTGGCGCCCACTCCCAGGCCAAGAGCAGCCTATGAATCATGCATTAGTTCTGTGATTGCTGCTCGTAGGGGTGGTGGCTTCTGCAAAGGGGAGGAGAGTTTTGTGTACTGTGGGAGTTGAAAGGTCTGGATCTTGTAAGTGAGGGGGGTCAGAGGTCAGTGAGTAGAGGTGAAGCCTGGGAAGGGTGGCTCAGGGGGTTAAAGTGTTAGCTGTGCAAGCTTGTCAATCTGAGTTCAATCTCCAGGACCCGTGTATGAGAGCCGGACGCACTCATGTGCATACACAATCGGAAGAGGAAATGCAGGGATAGCGAATTGCCCTGCATGGCGGGAACAACAAAGAGGGACTCTGCCTCAACCAGGTGGAAGGAGAGGAAAAACAACTTGCGGACTTCCAGAAGTGGTCCTCCGGGGCCTGGGGATGCCTCAGCAGTTGAGAGCACGTACTGCCTTTGCAGAGGACACAGGTTGGGTTCCCAGCCAACTTCAGGTGGCTCACAATCATCTGAAACTCCAGATCCAGGAAGTCTGACATCCTCTTATGGTCGTCCAAGATTCCCACACTCATATACATGGGCCTACACATATACACAAATTTACATATTAAAAAAAAACCTCGAGGGGGCTGGAGAGATGGCTCAGAGTTTTAGAGCACTGGCTGCTCTTCCTGAGGTTCTGAGTTCAAATCCCAGCAATCACATGGTGGCTCATAACCACGGATAATGGAGTCTGGTGCTTTCTTCTGGCCTGCAGGCACATATGCAGGCAGAATACTGTATAAATAATTAATAAATAAATCTTAAAAATAAATAAATCCTTGAAAATGAAGAAAAGTTATCCTCTGACTTCCATCTGTGCTACGAATTGCAAGTACCCTTTTTCATATCACGCACACACACACACACACACACACACACACACTACATAATCAAACATATTTAGAGGTGAAGTTTACAGCATCCAGAGAACTGGCACCAGTTCCCATAGCAACAGGCCCCTGGCTACTTGTCCTGTACTTGTCCATAGATACACCAGATTTTATACTAAATGGAAGATAGATATTGAGCCTGACTTACACAGGAATGAGCCAGGAAGGGATAGAATGGACACAAAATAGAGCGCAAGATGAACGAGAAACACCCCACATAGGACAACCCCAATCAGCCAAATTATAAACGATGTCCATGTGGCTGCATGGAAGCTTCTGGAACAGATCACAATCGTTGCACATAGCCCATTAAAATACATAAAGGCAAAAATTAAGCAATGTGGTTGTCTGTCTCTGAGATGTGTCAGTCAGACTGACAGATGACTGAGGAAAGACATTTGATATTTCTGTCATTTGCAAAAATACAGTATTTTGATCTTGAGGCGGAGGTACAGAAATTCACGATTCAACGTTTAATGTGATTTTTTTTTAAAGTTTTGAGGGTTCTTCTTCTCTTTTTTTTTTTTTCTTTTCTTTTTCATGTTAAAAATGTCCCTTGGAAGACGTGTTATTAAAAGATGAAAGTCTCTCTCTTTATTGAAAAGAAGGGAAGACGTGACAATATCAACCAGGCAGGTGTCCCTAGCTGTAGTGAAGGGGCCTTCACATCTCACAGACGCACTTTATCACCTGTCCTTATCCACAAGACTGGCTGCAAATTCTCTGCGTAGCTAAGGATTTGAGTGCTAGGATTAAGAGCACATGTCTCCACATCTGGTTTTATGGGGTGCTGGGGACTGAACCCGGAGCCTCATGCATGCTAGGTAAACATTCTAATAACTGAGCTATATTCCCAGTATCTTCTTTCTTTGTAAAAATCTCTCTCTCTCTCTCTCTCTCTCTCTCTCTCGCTGTCTATTGTGTGTGTGTGCATGCATGTGCTTGAGTGTGCTCATGCCCATGAATTTATGGGCCATGGTACGTGGAAATCAGAGGACAGCTTGGGTTGTCAGTTCTTTTCTTCCATCCTGTGAGTAGTGGGACTTGAACTCAGGTCATTAGGCTTGGTTACAAGAACCCTTACCCATGGTGGTGGTTTGAAAGATAGTGGCTCTCAAAACTCATATATTTGAATACTTGGTCCCCAGTGTGGATCAAGATGTTAGCTCTTGTTCGAACCTTCACTCTGCCATCATAGACTCGAACCCTCTGAAACCATAAGTGAAATTAAACTGGTTCTTTTATAAGTTACCTTGGTCATGGTATTTCATCTCAGCAATAGGAAAGTAACTAAGACTCCCATTGAGCCATATCACTGCTTTCCAACACCAGTATTTTTTTGTTTTCAAATGTGGAAGGGTCACATGTTCCTTCAGGCTCATATGTTTGGAATTTGGTTTTCAGCTGGAGGTGCTGGTTTTGGAGGCTGTAAAACCAGTAGGACATTTGATTTAGCTGACAGACAGGGATGTGGGGCAGGCTTTGAGGATTGTGGGCTGTCTCTTCTCATTTCGTTTTCTCTGCTTCCTGGTCTGTTGAAACAGGAGCCAAAGTTGCAAAAACCTCTTGGAACTGCAGCTGGTGCCGCCCTCACCATGCCTAGAGTTGTGGCTGGAATATGAATTACCCTTCATAGGCTGAGGTGTTTGGAACCGGTGGGGCTGTTTGGGAAGGTCACGGGAGTATTAGGAGGGGGAAATAAGTGTGTCAGTAGGTGCAGGCTTTGAGGTTTTATGGGCTGGCTCCACTTCCTGTTCCTTCTCTGATTCCTGAGTGTGGAGGCAATGTGATCAAACAGCTTCCTATTTTTGTTGTTATCCCTTTCCCGCCTGCGACCGTATCTTCTCCAGTGTGTTGGATTCTATCCCTCTGGAATTGTAAGCCAAAATAAATCCTTTCTTTCTTAAGTTTTTTTTTCAAAGAGTTAATTTGATTTTCTTTGTTTGTTTTGAGACAAGATCTCTCTACATAGGCCTGGATTGTCCTGCGACTCACTTTGTAGTTGAGACTGGCCTCAGACTCACAAAGATTTAGCTGCCTCTGCCTCCTGAGTGCTAGGATTAAAGGCGTGTGCTACCATACCTGGCTCAATTTTGTTAAAAAAAAAAAAAAGTGTCTCTCTGTGTGTGTCTATGTTGGTGGGTATATGCAGTGTCCTCAGAGACCAGAGATGAAGAATCTTCCTGAAGCTAGGATTACAGGTGGCTGTGTGACACCAGATGTGGGTGCTAGGAATTGAACTCAGGGCCTCTAGAAGAGCAGCAAGTACTCTAACCACTCAGCTACTCCCTCTTAAGTTGTTTTGTCAGACTATTTTTTTTTTTTTTGTCACAGCAACAGAAAAAGAAAATAATAAGCCCTCAAACTGTGAGCCAGAGTAGATTCAGCTTCCCTTAAGTTGTTCTGTTAGGCATTCCCTCACAGTTTTGGAAAAGCAGCAGAGGTAACCTACATACTGAGAGTCCTGGCTGTCTCTCCAACCATCATGTCAACCTGTTCCAGGGCTGTATCCCCCAAACACAAGGCTTCTGTATTGCTTTATTTTGTAAGATTTGCTTTATTTTTAACTACTGTCTCCGAGTGGGTATGTGCACACGAGTGCAGGTGCCCACGGTGGCCAGAAAAGGCACTAGATCTCCTCGGTCTGGAGATACATGTGGTTTTTTAGCTGCTCCACGTGGGGTCTAAACTCTGCTCCTCTGCAAGAGCAGCAGGCCAGGGACACAAAACCAGGAGGATCCCTGCGGCTTCAAGTCAGCAAGCCTAGCCAAGGCGTCTCCAGGTCAACGGGAGACCCTGCCTTTAAAACTATGGCGGCTGACTCCTAGGAAGTAACAACCCAAGATTGTCCCCTGGTGTCCACACGGGTGTGCATGCGTACCTGCTCACATTCGCACACACACACACATTCGCATGCAGTCCTTTTTTTTTTTTTTTTTTTTTTTTTAAGAGAAGAAAGCAGAGTTAGTTTTCAAGATAGTCTGTCTGACAGAGTGGCCAGCTGATGGCCACTTGAGGATCCTGAGAGCCTGCCTGAGGGAGAGAGAGCACCAGTCTGTTACCTCTCACACCCAGTAGCTCTGTCTCTCAGAGTAACTTATTAAATTGGCACCGTGGCTTCTGTTCATCAGCTTCTTTGAACTTGGTTCATGCCAGGTCATCTCTGAGAGGGATGGAACCATTTTGCTGTGCCCAGAAAATCAACATCTGGTAAAGAGCCACTGCTCAGTAAATAGCACCTGAATGAAGGGAAAATTAGATTTCTAAGCCTATTGGGGGAGGGTCAGACCCAGGCAGACATGAAATCCCAAGTGCCAGGTAGAGGAGTGGCTGTCCTGCTCTGGGCAGACAACATGGAGTCTGAGCGCAGAGAATTGCAGGAGCACAGCTGGGTATCCTCACACATCCCTGTGAATGCTGTGGAGCATTGTTGGTGAGACTGTCTGAACAAGCCAGTATCCCTCTCTCATTCTGTCCTTCCCTCTCTTCTTCCCTCCCTCGTTCTTGAACTCCATGTCTTACTCAGATGGCTATAGTAACTCAGATGTTTTTTTTTCTTGTGGTGTGTGTGTGTGTGTGTGTGTGTGTGTGTGTATGTATGTATGTGTGTATACATGTGTGCTACAGCATGTGAATAAAGGTCACAGGACAGCTTTCAGGAGTCCGGTGCTGTCCACCTTATAAAGCAGGACCTTTCTTGTTCCTGCTGCCGAGTTCTATCCTCAGGATGAGGTGGGCTGTAACCTTCCAGGCCATTCTCCCACTCCTCCTCCCAGTTCATTCTGGGAGCCCTGGGATTACAGATGTACACTACCACATCTGGCCGCAAACCAGGGAAAACACATATCCGTCTTCCCATTACCAGCTCTGTGTGACAGTCTCCAGTTGTATCTGTTTTCCCACAAGTGACATAATTTAAGTTTTCTTCATAGCTGAAAACATTCCATTGGGTGTATACCATATTCCTCTGTTGATGGACAATTGGCTTGGTTATATGACAAAGCTACTGTGAATAGTGCTATGATAAACACTGACGCACAGCTACCTCTGTGATGTATTGTCTTTGGGAAATTATCCAGGAACGGCAGAGTGGGGTTTGGGTTTTCCCCCTGTTTTCAAAACCTAGGCCCATCTCCTTCCTTTTCAGCCCCCCTCAAGCAAATTTATCAATCTCCCCCTCTGCTTCACTCTCCCTCCTTCTCCCTCTCTTTCTCCCTTTCCTTCCCTCCCTTTCCCTCCCTCTCCTTTTCCCTTTCCCTCCCTCACTCTCTCTCTCCTTTTCCCTTTCCCTCCCTCACTCTTTCTCTCTCCCCCCCTCTGGTGTCTGTGCACATACGTGTGTGGGTGTTTATACCCATGCATGTTCACACAAGCCAGAGGGGGACATCAGACATCCTGCTTATGCTTCACTGTATTCCCTTGGGAGAAGGTCTCTCCCTAACCCTGCAGCTAGGCTCATAGCCAGCAAGCCACGTCAGTCCTCCTGTCTCCACCCTCCACAGCACTGGGATGACAGGTACGTGTGTGACCATATGTGACTTCATAGGTGGGGGCTGACATCTGAGTTTGGGCGCTCATGCTTGTGCAGCAAGAACTCTTTCCCATCCAGCCATCTCCCAGGTAATAACAAAACCCACAGTCCTGTGGACCCCGGAACACATGTTCTTGCTTTAGTGATCACAGGCACTAAGATTAAACCCACATGACCAATTTAGAGCCTTGCTATTTTGAGTGTCTCTGTGTGGGTTTGTACAGGTATGAGTTCAGGTATGAGTTCAGGTGTCCACGCAGCCCAGGGGAGGGGGCCAGGTCTCCTGGAGCTGGAGGTACAGGTAGTTGTGAGTTGGTGCACATGGATGCTGGGAACAAACCCCAACTCCTCTACAACAGTATTATAAACCATTCCTCCAGCACCATAAATTGACAGCTAAAGCAAAAAGTGCAGGATTGCCTTAGAAAGATTCTGAGATCTTGCTGTAATGGCTCCCTTCTCCAAACAAAGATTAAAAAAAAAAATCCCCTTACATTAAAGCCAGGACATTGAGGCAGAGGTCCTGGCTGCATCCCCTCAGAGGGGCTCCTAGCTCCTCCTGTTCTTGGGAAAAGTGATGGTTGATTTTCACTGTTGACTTAATTGGATTCAGAATCACTGTTGGAAACCCGCCTTTGGGTGTGTCTATATGAGAGCGTTTCCAGAAAGCCTAACGGCGCAGGGACCACCCACCCTGGATGTGGGTAACATCGTGCCATGTGGTGGGGTCCTGTAAGTGAAGAGGAGAAAGTGAGCCAAGCTCCAGCACTCATCTCTCTCTGCTTCTTCTGTGCACGCCCTGTGACCAGCTGCCTCCTGCTTCTGCCGCCATGATGGAATGCCACGACGGAATGCACTAGTGAGGTGTTAGTCAAAATAAACCCTTCCTTCCCTAAAAAAGCAAAACAACAAAAAGACAAAAACCAGTTTATTTTTGTGTCTGGGCACGTGCCCACGTGTACTCACATGTAGAGGTCAAAGGACAACTTGCAGTGTCTGTTGTCCCCTTCCACCATGTCAATTCTGGGGATCCAACTCAGGTCTCTAGGCTTGTCAGCAAGTATCTTTGCCTGCTGACCCCTCCTGTTGGCGGTGAAATCCATCAAGTTGATTTTTTTTTTTCGTATATTGTTACAGCAATGATAACAGTAGCTGGTGCAGGGCTCCGTCTGTAGTGGTGCAGGGAGCGAGAGAGGGAATGTTTCATCTCTGTGGGGGTGTCTTTGGAAAGACTCTGAGGTGCTGATGCGGGGAGTCTAGATCCTCTGGGGTGTCTTTCTTCCTCACAAGGCTCCCGTGTTTACGAGACTAGAGGATCCTCATCCTTGGTGCCCACCTAGGCCCATCTAAGGGAGGATAACGCTCTGCTCTGGAGCCCTCTGGTCCTCCATCCCCATCCCCACCTGCAGAACCTAAAATCCTCCCAGCCTTCCACCTGTCTGACTGCCCGCCCCTCTACCTAGCCAAGGATGTATGTCTTCTCATACATCCTGGTCTTCCGACTTCCTCCCCTCCCAGTGGTCCCATCCCGCCTGAGCCCTTGCTTCTGCCCTGGTCCCTGTACAGCAGGCCGGGCCCTTCTGAGCACAGCTCTCGCAAGGCTGCACTCAGCCCTGCAAGAGACCCTGCCCACTTGACCCTGCCTCTCACTCTTTTGACTAGGGTCGTGGTCTGTCTCTCTACTTCCCAGGTCATTAAAGACTGTCCAGAGGCAGTCTTTAACATTTTTAAATTTTATTTTAAATTCTTTAATAGCCTTAACTTGTTCGTCTTTTATTGAATTTATTTGTTTGTTTGTATGTGTGTAGAGAGGTCAGAGGGCAACTTGCAGGAGTCATTTCTCTCCTTCCACCATGTTGGTTCAGGGGATCCAGTTCAGGTCGTCAGGGATGACAAGCAAGCAACTTTGCCAGCTGAACCATCTCACCTACCCTCTATCTTTGTTCCTAGTTTAGATTGTCATCTTTCTCCTTCTCCCAAATCATTTTTAAGACCTTTGGGAGTAGGAGATGGCTTGCAGGAGGCTGGTGCCTACTGATTCCATAAATGTTTTCTGCAAGGCTACAGCACCGAATCTTTCAATGAAGGAGTGATTCTTTGGGGACCTGAGCTGACAAACATTCAGTGTTTATCTGCAAGCCTCAGGGTCTGTGGACTGGAGGGAGCGTCATGTGGAACACACAGGTACAAAGGAGAAAGAATAAGGATGGCTATCTCAGGGTGATTTACACAGAATGTTCGTCTCTACCACCTATTTGATCCTTTTGGAATGAAAACAGAAAACATCTAGCAGTTTTTTTTTTCTTCTTTGCCATCTTAACAATTGAGAAACTAAGGCTCAGAGAGGTGAGCTAGAACTCTATCAACAGAACAAGGAGACCTTGATACCCTTAGGAATTGGGATTGTGGTCTAAAGCTGTAGAAAAGATGATGTGTTAATCATCTTCTAAGAATTATAATCTAAGGTAATTAAGTTATAAAGAAAAAAGTGTGGTCAGAGGAGAGACAGGATCTCCTGTAATTGAGTTGGCCTAGAATGCTTTATGTAACCAGGGATAATTTTGAACTTTGATCCTCCTGCCTTCTCTGCCTGAATGTTGGGATTATAAATAAGCACACATCAGTTTAATGAGGTACTGGGGATGGAATTTGGGGCTCTACCAACTGAGCTATACCCTTAGCCCTTGGTTGATGGTTTTTGCGGTTCTATAACTGGCTTATCAGATTTTCATTCCAGCACAAATCAAATGGCCTCATTGCTTTGGGTGCCAGATGAGGCAGCACACTGAGGTAGGAAGACCTGGTGGCCCCAAATTGCTTACCTCAGGAGCCACGAAGCAGAGAAAACGCATAACAGGAAGAGCACACAATCCCCTGATGACCCGTGTCTCATCTCCAGGACACATATGGTAGAAGGAGAGACTGATCCCTGCAAGTTGGCCTCTAAACTCCCACATTCAATGTGGCACATGTGTGCACATGCAATCACACACACAGAAGTAAATAAAAAGAAAAGTTCAAGGTCATCCTTAGCTACATATGAGTTCAAGGCCAGCCTGGGCTACACGAGACCCTGTCAAATAAATATGTTTGATATAAAAAAGATGATCAGCAAATCAGGTCAGAGAGCATCTGTCTCCGGGAAACAGTGAACAGGATGATGGATGCCGCTCCCATCTTGGGTTGACATGCTTTATGTGTGATCACTCTTTCGACAGCAGACGGTACATAAAAAGGCTCAGTTACAGTTTCTTGGAAATAATAAAATAACTTGGAGGGACTCATATGCCAAGAACTCTGGAGATGTATGCCCGGCTATAAAGGCGGACTCACTTCATATTTCATCAGGCTGTGGCTCGGCTGCCTGGCAGGTGAGCTGGGAAGAGCAGATTGTCGTGAGGAGGTTTACAGGGCATCTGGAAGCGCCCACTTCATTGGATAGACGATGCTTAGAATGGGGGGGGGACTCAGATTCTTCCTTGAAGGGGTCCTTTGGGATGCAATGGCTTTAGGGCTGGTTGACTTTAACATGGCATCATCTGCCCCTGCCATGTTGGAAAGGTAAGGTTCAGTCTCTGTGGTAGATGCCATGTGTTGGGCTACCAGCCTGAGGACCTCAGGGGCTCTTACCTTAGTATTACAAATGGGAAAAATGAGGCTGTCAGAAACATTGTAACTTGTTCAATGGCAACACACAAGAAGAGCTGTAAATAAAAATACTGGGAGTTTAGCTGAGGACAGGGGGCTGAGAAGAAGCATGTTCTACAGATCTGTTAGGCCACTGGGCGAGACTGTGCTTACAGCATTAGGCTGAGCCTTGCCTCCTCCTCCGCTTATTTCCAGCTACAAATGGAATGAGGACTTTGGAGGAAGACCAAGGTATTTACAGGCCTTACATAGAGAGGAGTAAAGTCCCACTTTGCATATCCGTATACACTGTGGCTCGATTCACGTGATGGGACTACAAAGTCAGTGTGTGTATTTTTCTCCTTTTAATCCAGAAAGAAACTGGAGAAAACGGGGGTGGGAGGGAAGGAGTGGTAGAGAAGGTTTGCCCAGAATGCACAAATCCCTGTGTTCCATCCTAAGCACAGAGGAAGAAGAGGAGGAGGGAGACATGACAGGCCTAGTGGTGAAGGCCTGTAATCTTAGCTCCTCCATAGACTAAAGTAAGAGATTTGCAAGTTAGGGGCCTGCCTGGACTATAGCCTGAGGTCAGGACCAGCCTGGGCAACTTACTGAGACTTAGTCTCAAGACCAAAATTAAAAGAAGAGACAGGGATGTTTGGCAGCAAAGCTCTTACCTAGCATTTATGAGGTCCTAGGTTCAATCCTTGGTGGGCCAGGGGAGGGAGAGAGAGGGGAAGAAGAGAGAAAGGAAGTGAGGGAAGTAGGGAGGGAAGGCAAAAAAGAAAAGATGAAAGAGGAAAAGAGGGGGTGCTCGGTTAGTAAAGGCACTCACCCTACCCCTCAAGCCTGTCATGTAAGTTTGTAACCCACGTAAAGGCAGAGGGAAAGGGCTGGAGAGATGGCTCAGTGGTTAAGGCAAAGGGAGAGAATGGACTCTACAAAGTTGTCCTCTAACCTCCACACATGTTCTGTGGTGTGCACACCAACTCTCTCTCTCTCTCTCTCTCTCTCTCTCTCTCTCTCTCTCTCTCACATACACACACACACACACACACACACACACACACACACACACACGCACACAAGATGGCAGCAGGGGGCGTCCATCCCAGCCAGGGTTACATAATGAGACCTTGGAGAGAGAGAGAGAGAGAGAGAAAGGAAGAGGAAGGAAAAAGAAGGATAGGAAGGGAGGAAAGAAGGAGCTGCGATTAAAACATCAAAAGAAAAAGAAAAGGAGTTTAAGGAAATGTAAAGATGCTTCTAGATTTGAGAACTTAGCACAGCAGTTCCCTGGGCAGAAGAGAGAATCAAGTGGTTGTTGCCTTGTGACACCTTTTAACCTTTTCCCCTCCCCTCCTCTCCCCTTCCTCCTGTTCTCTTTTCTCCACCTTTCCCTTTCCTCCACCTTTCCCCTCTCTCCCTTCCATTCTTTTTTTTTTTTTTTTTCCAAAGTGAGATTTACTGTCTACTTCTGACTCTCCCGGTGCTCACTATGTAACCCATTGAATTCGCAATGATCCTCCTGCCTCAGCCTCCCAGGTATGTATGTGTGTCTTTAGTGATCATTAGAGCAGACAGTTCGGATAAAAGCTGGGGTCATAGGCAGGGGTGCCTCAGAGCATGGTCTAGGCACATCCCACAGGAGGGGGCTGAGCCTCCTGGCAGTGGGAGCCTCAGAAGGAATGGAGGCTTGTGCAGGGTCTGCGGACCCCTCCACCTGAGCTGACATGGAAACTCAAGGCCTTGGCTTCCCCATCATTGTATCCACATGTGGCCTTAAGAGTCAGTGGTTAGCAGGGGTAACCTTCAACCCAGAAGAGGCCTCTGGAGCCTTCTGAGAGGGGAGAGGCTTGCAGGACAGTGCCTCCGAATTTTCTCCACTGCAGGAAGAACAGGCTGCTTTACTTAACGTTCATTTGTCTTCACTGCGCGCTAAATGATGGGTGGGTGATACACGGAGCTCTTGATTGCTTCTGAAGGGCCCTTCTCTGAGAACTCTAATAAAGTCCTAAACGGATCATGCCTGTTTGGGGAAAGATAATTCCAAAATGGGACCTGGAGTTTGTCAGAAGAAATTCCAGCTGGGTGAGCATTTAAAAAGGGGTTGAAGTCAGCGCTTGAAGACAATGAATTAGACGGCTGAATGTGCTACCTGTAATAATGACGAATAGTGAGTGACGAGGAAACTGCTGTAACTCACTGAGTGCGGAAAGGAGACTGGAGAATTTACGGCCTTGTAAGTACCTGAGGAAAGCATCTCACGGCTCTGGCTTTTGAAGAAAGAGCCTTCTCAGAAAGGATGCTTTTTCTGGAGACTTGGCTTGCCTAAAAGAGCATCCAGGTTTCTGCAAGACAAAATGGCTTTCAACAGACAGGCCACATTCTTTTCCATCCCTCTTCCTGCAAGTTCACGTGTGTGTGTGTGTGTGTGTGTGTGTGTGTGTGTGTGTGTGTGGCTGGCTGGCTCGCTGGCTGTCTCCATGGGCACGTGGGTACATATGCGGAAGCCAGAGAAAGACACCGAAAGTCTCTTTCTGCAGCTCTCTGGCACACTTCCTTGAGACAGGGCCTCTCACTGTTGAAGCTCACTGGGTAGATGGGTCTGCCATCTACCTGGGATACGCTTGACTCAGCCCTCAATATTGGGGTTACAAGAGTTGGGGCCATGCCTGGCTTTTATGTCGGTGCTGGGGATTTGAACTCATGTGTGCATGTTTATACAGCAAGCCCTATTAACCACTGAGTCATCTTTCTAGCCCCGCCCCTGCACGGTCTTGACAGTCAGAAGGAGTGTAACTGCAGGGACAATGTGTTATCACACCCTCTTGTAGTCTCTTCTTGAGCAGGAGAAGAGCCTGTGGCACGTGAGTGTGATGCCTACTGTGAGGGACAGAGGAGCTAATGGCTGGAAAAGGATGCCACAACCTGGCCAGAAAGCATGTCACATGCACCGGAGAGCCTGCTATTTTTGTTAGGATACAGGGGTTGCCTCTGCAGTAGCTCTTCAGGGTAACCCTCAGAAAGACATAACTCAGAAATAAAACAAGCCCCAGGTCTGTGGATCGATGCTGACCTTTAATCATTTATTCATTGTCTTCCGGGAAGCAGCAGCATGGGCTGCATGAGAAGGGGCCAGAAGGGGCATCCTGCAGCTCCTCCCTCCCTCCTGGACCCTTCCTGCCCACCTGCAACAGACACATGAGCGTCTACTTTAAACGGCCATCCTTGACCTCCCTTCTTGTGCCAGCCTGACCCTTCTGGTGCGGTCTACTTCATGGCAGTTTCTGAATGGGTTGCCCATGAATGAACTTTCTTCCAAGCTACCAGTTGTCCTGGACAAAGTGCTGATGCCCAGTCCAGCTACTTCTGGTTCCCTCACTTGGTGTCTGGTGACATCCAGAGCACGCCACCGTCGCCTCTGGCCTGAAAAGGCTCCTTTACCTTGTAAGCTTCTGTACCCGCATCTTTGTCTTGGTTTATTTGGTACTCAGGTCTTCATTTATAAATGGTGTCTGAGTCTGGCACCAGGAGAGCAATGTTGAAAAAAAAAAAGTCTAATGCCTTGCTGAGATGTAGCTCAGTCGGTAGTGCGCTTGCCTAGAATGCACAAACCCCTGGGTTCAATAGCCTGCACCACGAAACCCAGAAGTCACAGCGCACTCACGTAATCCCGGTACTCAGAAGGGGGAGACAGGAAGATCAGGAGTTCAAGGCCATCTCCAACTACATGGTGAGAGGCTAACCTGAATTATTTGAGACTGTCTCAACATTTTTTTTTTTAGGTTTAATATTAGTCACAGTTGCCCTGGAAACAAGATGCCGGGCACCCCAGGCACAACCACACCTGGGAAGTGCCCGCCTGGGCTCAGGAGGCAGCTGGGAGGAGGGAAAGCAGGACTCACGCTGCCGCTGAACCAGCTTGATGTGAAGCGCTGTGCAGTGTGCAGATCACCAGAATGAGGAGATGGGAGACCCAAATCTCCCTACTCCATGGAGGGTCGAGTGCAGGGATCTCCATGGGACAGGGGTAGAGGACGATGCTCAGGGATTAGGGGTTAGCTAAGAAGAAGGAACAGCAGGTGTGAGGGCTATTGGAGCATCTATCTGCCTGTCATTCTCCTGACCCTAAAGGCAGAGGTGTGATCTGCGGTCTCCCCAAAGCCCCTGAAAGTACAACTGGAGAGATTGCCCAGTGGTTAAGGGTTTTGCATCTCTTGTGGAGGAGCTGAGTTTGGTTCCCAGCATCCATGCCAGATATCACATAGCTGCCCATAACATTCTTCAGGCGTTCTGAAACCCTCATCTATCCTCTGAGGGTATCTACATTCATGTGCGCACACACATATACATACATGCGTACATACATACATGCATACATACAAAACAATTTTAAAAGCTTTTTAAAAAGTTAGCAGAGATGAAATCCATAGGGTGTGTTGCTGAACTAAAGGCAGGGGTTTATTTAATATTTCTGTCTATTTCAAAGCCTTCATAAGTTCTTTTTTTTTTTCTAAAGCCAGTGTGAAGCAGGGTAGGGAGTTTAGACTGGCCAGTTTGAGGACTGGGCTCTGGGATATAGAATTGATTTCTTGGTATCTGGTACATGGCCTTGGGGAGGCTCAGGGTACAGGAACTATTGTCCTGTTATGACAGGCTGATCAAGGAGGTGGCTGGTGATTTATGTATCATAAAAACAAACATTCTGGGGTTGAAGAGATGACTCAGTCAGTCAAGTGCTGGCCTGAGAAGAGACTGGCTTTCATCTCTAAAACCCATGTAAAAGTAAAAGCTGGTTCAAAGGAGGGAATCCGTGCCTTACCGTAAACCTTGTTAAAAGTTTCTGTGAGCTTAGGAGTGCAATGACCCATCATGCCCTGAAGATGGCATTTCACTGTGCACCTGCACACAGACACACAAAGATACAGACATATAGACACACACACACACACACACACACAGACATACACACACAGATACACACACACACACACACACATAAACATTTCATTTTCTTTCACCATAGTTGCTGAACTTAATCCTCTGAGCAGGAGGTTCGAGCCTCTGTCCTCATCCGGCAGATTCTCCTTTTGTCCCCAGCATGCTATCTTCTAATTCAAGGCAGCTCCCGCACTGTGCTCTTGGACATAGTGTCGGCTCCCACAGGCTGAGGGCTTGGTCTTGCAAGGCTTCCTCCCAGCCCCCAACTTCAGTTGCCACGTCTAAGCACCAGACCGTCACACACGTGTTTCTGACTAGCTGCTCATGAACTCCCCTCTACGACTCTCGCTTCTCTGGTTTCCATTGTGCTAGAGCAGCTCCTGGAATTTCAGAATTTGCTTGTTTACCATGCAGGGTGTTAGAGGACACAGGTGTGCTGACAGATGAAAGGCTGTCTGGGAGGAGGGGTGTCTGGAGGGCTCCAGGAAAGGAGCTTCCATTTCCATGGCTTTGGAGGCGCCTCCTCCTGCCCGGGAAATACATGCCTCCAAGCACCCAGAAGCTCTCCAAAGCCTCCAGTTTGGGTATTGGCACTTTATTGTCACAGCCTTCTGCTCCATGGGGGTATGTCCCAGGAAGCGATTTCCGTCCCCTGAGCCCTTACCTCCAGTCTGCTTGAAGATAGCGCTGAACAGTTGTGCTACTATTTCCCGTGGATTGAAATAGTTTGTTAAGAACCCAGGAAATAAACACAACTTACAGATCTCAGGAAGTACCTGAAACTTAAAAGATTCACAAAGCTCTTCCATTGTCAAACAGCAGTGGCAACATCTGGGGAAAGGAGACTCTCCCTGCAAGTTGTGCAAGGAGCTTTCATGAGCCATCACCTCTGGTGGGATGGGATTCTTGGTGGCACAGCTGTCTTTGGGTCTTTCATGGCCCTGCGAGTAACCCATCACCCGCTGCCTCAGTTAGCTTTCACTGTCGCCTTGACACATCTTACAGTCCTCTGAGAAAGGAGTCTCAGTTGAGGCACGGCTTAGATCCAATTGGCCTATGGGCATGCCTGTGGGGAATGTTCTAATTGTTGGTTGATATAGGTGGTCCCAGCACGCTGTGGGTAGCACCATTTCCTGGGCAGGTGGCCCTGGACTGTATAAGAAAGTTAGCCAAGCGTGGGCCTGGGAGCGAGCCAGCTCCTCCATGGCTCACTGCGTTTCCTTGGCTACCAGTGAGCTTTTTGGTCAGAGATAAGGCTATGCTGTCTCCAGGTTCCTGTGTCATCACACTCAGATGACAGCCAACCTTCTTTCTGTGTCCTCCCATGGTCTTTGCACACACATCATACAGAGCTCCCTTGGCGATGGACTGTGACCTGGAGGTGTAAGCCAAATAAACCATTTCCTCCCCTAAATTGCTTTGGTTGTGGTGTTTTGTCACTGCGATGAAACGAAATTAGATCATGTATGCTTCCGGAAGTAACCCGCTATACATTTACTGGTTCACTAAGCCAGACTTGGGTAGACACTGTCTTGGGTGCCCTATCTGAAGAAGACATTGGTTCACATCTCCCCATAAAAAGTCACTTTGTGATGCGGCCTCCAGACCGAAGGCCTGCCAACAAAGGATGACATTTGTATACATCTTCCCCCTAGCACAGTTCAAGGACCACTGGGATGAGTCCTGGGTCCCACTGAGGGTTTGTAGGCTGTGGCAGTCTCTGCTGCTTCATCTCTCACCTTGAGGCCCCCTGTTCCATTTCCCACTTCTTCCTTTGTCCTTCTTACTGGGGAGTTATATGGCTCCAGCCTAGCCTGTGCCCATCACAGGGGGGCTGTGAGAAGCCATCTGAAGGGCAGTCATGGGGCTTTATTATCTCTATCCCACTATCCCATATCTGGAGCCAGAGGTAGCCAATGGGGAAGGGAGAGGAAGCCATTTTGCAGGCTATCCCTGGAAGGCAGAGTCTGTGCTATGTACGAAGCCTGCACTGGTGGGTCCCTGTCAGGCCTGGTTGAGGGAGGAAGGCTTGCTTCTCTCTCTGGGTCCTAGGATTTTTGGACACTGTGTCTGCTTCGGAGGATGAGAAGCCTCACTGAGCAGGCTGCGGCTGCTCATTTATTATTGATGCAGCCCTTGGCTGCCCTCTTTTGAGCAGCTCCACTCTGTATGTAAATTCCAATCTGGTATCAGAGCAGCAAGGATGCTATCGTGCAGGCAAGTCCAAGCCAGCTGTGGCTGTCTGGAGTGCTGCTGGACCGAGGAAACCATGTTCCCACCTGACTCAAAAGAGCCTGGACACAGGGGTTCAGGAGCCCCAGATTTTAACGCGTCTGGACCCTCTTTTATTTTGGCTCACTCTTCGGGATGACTTTGTGTGTGTGTGTGTGTGTGTGTGTGTGTGTGTGTGTGTGTGTGGTATGTCCTGCCAAGAGTCCAACTTTGAGTGTTTTCTTCACTCTTCCTCCACTTGTGTGTGTGTGTGTGTGTATTATGAGAAATATGTCTTTTTCTCTTAAACCATATGGTCTCTCTTTCAGAGAAGTAACTGTTTAGACTGTGCCTAAAGTCAAAGTTCCAGGTGTCAATCTCACAGAGAAAAACAGCTATGGACTTGCCAACTCTCCCATCACTCCTATGACTTCCTACCCTCCCTCGGCATTGTCCCTGACCAACTGAGGTTGTGAGGATGATGGTCAGGCTGCCCTTGTTTTAGACAAGGGGACTGGCCAGCAGACTGGCCGCTTCAATGCTTGCTCCTCCTTTACTTTTGGGGAAGTGAAATCTGTTTTGTCAGATCCCACCTCCTGTTTGTGCTCTTTGTTGGCTCTGACACCCCAGGCTTCCAACAGTACAGTGAGTGCCGGAGTGTTTAAGGAGCACAGACGGCAACTTAGGGTGGGCTTCGGCCTTCCACCTTGCTTGAGACAAGCACTTGCTCTTTGCCATGTACACCATGCTAGCTGGGCATGATCTCATGACTTCTTTGTCTCTGCGTCCTACCCCACTATAGGAAAGCTAAGACCACACGCTCATACTACTGTAAATGATGTGGGTGCTGGGATCCGAACTCAGGTCCTTACATTTGCACAGCGGGTGCTTTAACCACTGAGCCATCTCCCCTTCCCTGTTTTTGTTTTTGTGAGGCAGGGTTTCTCATTGAACCTGAAGTATATCCATTCAGCTAGCCTGGCTGGCGTGTTCCAGAGACTGGAGCTATGTCTGTTGGTCGGCCTTGGGGTTACAGAAGCAGACAGTCATACCAGCTTCTCACGTGGGTATTGGGGTTCAAAGTAGGTCCTCACATGTGTGCAGCAAGCAACTTTCTCACAAGGCCATTTCCCAGCTTTATGGATGACTTACTTTTTTAGTTATATAACTTTCAACTTAAAAGATGTATAATGTGCAGAATGTATCATCGTCATATCACCCCCACTCCTTCCATCTAACTTTCCCTTCCCCCATCATATTCTCCATCCTTCTGCTAATTTCATGCTTTTTAAAAAGTATGATGTACTAGTGTATTTATTAGTCATGATTCTCTAGAGTATTGGAACATGTAGAATGAGTCTCTCTCTGTCTCGCTTTAGAAAGGGGATTTGCTGTGTGGCACACACCTTTAATCCCAGCACTCAGGAGGCAGAGGCAGGTGGATCTCTGTGAGTTTCAGGCCAGTCTGGTCTACATAGTGAGTTCCAGGACAAGACAACCAGGACTGCTAAGACAGAGAAACCCTGTCCTGGAAAAAAAGAAAGGAAGGAAGGAAAGAAAAAAGGAGGGAAGGAAGAAAAGGAAGAAAAAAGGAAAGAAGGAAAGGCAGGAAGGGGACTTATTAGAAGGATTTACAGGTTACAGCCAGATAAACTAGCATGGCTATCAATGGAAAGTCCGAGAACGCAGTGATTGCTCAGTCCATGAGGTTGGGTGTCTCAGCTGTCTTCATTTTTTGCTGGAATTCCAAATAAGTTGGCTCTAATGCTGGTGAAAAAATGGACTTGCCAGCAAGGTGAGAGCAAGCAGGCAAACAGCAAAAGCTTTCTTCTTCCATGTCCTTACTTAGGCTTCCAGCGGGAGGTGTGGCCCAGATTAGATCTGGATTAAAGATCTGCATTACAGGCGTGTCTTCCTGCCTCAAAGATCCAGGTTGGAAGCAGATCTTCCTACCTCAAACTGAGCAGCTACCCTTCACAGGCGCACCCTTCAGTTTTGGGTTTTTAGTGAATTCCAGATGTAGCTGAGTCGACAGCCAAGGGTGACCTTCACAATGAGTCCAGCTAGCGTTGCCTGTAGGCACACGTGTGTGTAAAAGTACCCGCTGGGGCACAGGTAACCTGCCACGGTTGCCTCCTCCATCAAACGAAACGACTCTCCCTCGCTTGGCTGTGGACGGAAGGATAGAAGCCGGAGGATGGGAGGGGTGCTATGAAGAGCCGGCCTCTAGATATAACATAGCTCCTACACACGTGAATTCTCAGAGCAATTGTGCTCACACACACAAGACTTCCACAGGATCAAGAGAGTTAAAGTTTGAGTGTGGTGAAGGGAGCCCCTCTCAGTGCCTCAGAGAGCTGAGGAGTTATTTGGAGACTGCCTCCTCACTGACGTCCAGGGCCACCTACAATGTCAGGAGGAGGCTGAAGGCCTCCCTCTTCCATCCAATGCCACCTCCGCTCGGCTCCAGTGACCCTCCTACATGCGAGGCCGTTTGCTTGGAGGTTGCTGCTTATTGTTTTGTTTATGCACGGCACAGGGAGAGGATAGAGAGGACAGAGAGTCAATGGTGCTCATCCAGCTGGCAGCTGTGGGCCATGTGTGGCTGGGTAATGGTAAGTGAAATTTGCAATTCGGTTCTCAGTCACGCTGGCCACATTTCAAGCACTCAGCCATCACAGGGGACTGGTAGCCGCCATATTAGACAGCATAGCTAGAGGATATTTTCAGCCTTCTAGAAAGTTCCATTGGCCAGGACCAGATTAGTGTGCTTGGCCCTGGTGGGACTCTTGAAAATGAACATTTAAAAAAAAAAATTCAAGAAAGCCAAGCCCAGTGGTTCAGGCCTCTACTCAGGAGGCTGAGGGAGGAGGATCACAAGTTCATGGTCAGTCTGGGCACCTTAGTGAGACCTTGTCACAGTAAAGTAGAAACAGAGCTGGGTATGTAGTTTAGTCATACAGTTTCTGCCTAGAATCCCCCAGTGTGGGACTGGACAGAGCTCAGTGATGAAGCAGCTGGCTGGAATCACCCAGTGAAGGGTGAGGGCGGTGGCTCAGTGGTGGAGCAACCTAAGATCTACCAGTGAGGGGAGACAGATGTGGTTTAATGGTAGAGTATGTGCTCAGCAGGCATAAGGCACCAGGTTCAGCCCTGGTGCTACAACATGCAAATAAGCAAATTGCAGAAGTTCATTATTATCCTGCAGTAGAGAAGAGCAAAGCAGAGAAGAAGCAGAGACATCAGAAGTGGCTGGGGGCAGAGACACAGGTGTGGTAGTGTACCCTTATAACTCCAGTGCTCAGGATGCTGACGCAGGAAGATCTCAGGTTCACAGGCTATGTAAGCTACTATGGAGACACAGAGGCAGGAGATATGACTCAGTGGAAAAGCGCTCATGACACACAAACCCACAGGAGGCCAGAGGCAAGTAGCATCCTTCTGCAAATGCAGTGCTCCTGTGCTGAGATGGGAGGTACAGACCGGGGGCTCTCCAGAAGGCCTTGGGGCAGCTAGTGCAGCATTCAACAAAGAGGCCCTGCCTCAAGCAAGGTGGATGGTGAAGACTGACCCCCCAAGTCTGTCCTGGGTCTTTCAAATGTATGCACTGGCACCGGCACACCCTCACATAATACAAGCTCACACATCATGTCCACATGTATCACACACACACACACTCGTGATTTATCTGCCAAATGGAGACTGGGCTTGGAGGCTTCTTGCTCCCCACAGAAACACGTGCGGGTTCAGTGAGGATGGGGTCAGGGTCCTAGGTGGTGTACCAGACTATTGACCCCACCCCCTTCAGCTCTACTGTCCAGAACAGCAGCACAAGGCAAAAATGACTGTCAACATCTTTATAATAGAAGAGATAAATTCTCCTCCTCCGACCCTACACCACCCAACGCCCATGCACGTTTTATCATTCATTCACAGAACAACAGCACATACTGGGACTCCCACAAAGGGGCCCTGGGGGAGGGGGCAGGATTTGGATGATTCACCTTCTGTTGCCAGCCCCCAGGCACATCATTTCTGAGATTCATTTCAGCTGTATCTGCTCCTCTGGCATGTTAAACAGATCTGAAACTTGGTTTGAGGCTAAGTCACACAGGGACACTGAGTTGGAAATAATGTTTACTTGCCTCATGGAGGAACGAGCTTCCTATTGCACAGGAAGCCGTTTGGATAGCCATGGGTGGGCCTTTCCTCATTTTTGTGTTTTTAGCTTCTGCGTGTTTATTTTATTCTTTCAGGCAGTATTTGTAGCCCAGGCCTGGTGTTCATGAGTCTCCTGCTTCAGTCTCCTGAGTGTTGGATGATAGTGTGCGCCGCTTTGCCCGATTTTAGGTTCTTATTTCTTTTGATTTTTTTAAAATTTAAATTGTTTTTATTCCCATGACACCTCAGCCCTAACACAAAGAACTACAGGTAACTAAGGAATGCTGAGAGCTGGAAAAATTGTCTTCCCCAAGGAAGAGCATACGAATTGGTTATCCAGTACCAAAGAACTGGCCCTGGAAACTTACATGCGAATAACATCATGCAGACTGAGCATGTTGTATTTCTGTATTTAGGAATATATGTGTGTATACATATATACACACACATATACACATACGCATACATCCACACATATACATAAGTGTATATGTGTGTGTATATACATATATGTGTGTGTGTAAGTAACAACAATTAATGAAAAAGAGTCCATGACTTTGAAAGAGAGCAAGGAGGGGTGTATGGGAGGAAAGGGAAGGAGACGTGATATAATTATATCATAATCTCAAAACCGAAAGAAACAGTGCTTTGCAGTTATATTAATTTATATACTATTATGTGGGACGGAACCCAGGACCTCACACACATGGAACCAATACTTTGCTGCCAAAATACATTCCCCACAGTGCTCTGCAGTTTTCAGAGGGTGGTGGGAAGTCCTCATGGCCAATAACACTGAAACAGAAGCTTGGAAGGGATAAGGGAAGGGGCCCTGTGGTAGGAGGAGACCATCCCAAGAACAGAGAAGAGCAGTGTGTGCTCCTGTGGTCCAAGCGTGCTGGGGAGGTGAAGGCGGAAAGCTCTTACAGCGCTTCTCAACCTTCCTGCTGCTGCGGCCCTTTAACACAGTTCCTCATGTTGTGGTGAGCCCCAAGCCATAAAATTATTTGCTTGCTACTTCATAGCTGTAAACTTCCTCCTGTTACAAAGTGTAACATAAACACCCGTGTTTTCCGATGTTCTTAGGGACTCCTGTGAAGAGTCATTTCACCCCCAAAGGGCTGCAACCATCAGGCTGAGAAACGCTGCTCTATGAAGTAATCAGACTTAGACCAGGGAGCAATTGGCAGCCCCTACACGAACTTGGGTTTTTTTCTCGAAGTGACATGGAGATATATTAATTGCTCTCTCTGTGTCCCTCAGTGGCCCACTGTTTCCCCGTTTCAAAGATTTCACAACCCCTCAAAACAGCACCTCGCTGGAGACCAAGTGTTTAAACACAAGACCCTGTGACAGACATTTCACATTCAGTACCAGGCTACACTGGATACCTGTAAGTCTAATAACAGATGGCTACTGAGTAATGCTCAGAGTAGTTATGCTCTAGACCAGTGGTTCTCAACCTGTAGGTTGCAATCCCTTTGTGGGAGGGTAGCATATCAGATATCCAATACGAGTCATAACCATGCAAAATTACAGTTAGGAAGTAACAACAAAAATAATTTTATGGCTGGGGTCACCACAACACAAGGAACTATTTTAAAAGGTCCCAGCATGAGGAAGGTTGAGAACCACTGCTCTATGCTGTTGTTAATCTGATAAAACTGTTGCCAGGGACATGGCTTGAAATGACACGTGTTTTCCCAGGATTGTTCTGGCTGATATGTGGATAATGGATTTTAGTGGGGAGCCATGCAGAAATAGAGAGACCATTTCGGGAGGTCCTGTGGCATCCAATAAAGAGATGAGAGTGGTTTGGATTAAGATGATGGCCGTGGAGGTGGTGAGACATGACGCTTACATTCCTGCTGAACTAGAAGTCCTGGGGGAAGAGGATACAGCCCAACAGCCATCATTTTGGGAGTAGATGTTTTCAGAGCTGAGCAGAGTTTTTCTGGAGGCACAGGAGTCCTGATTTGGATTCACCAAATCAGAGTCTTCAGTAAGATGATAATGAAGTAGCATCTGCAAGGATTGAGAAAAAGAATACACCACTTTGGAAATCAATCTGGCGCTTTCTCAGAAAATTAGGAATAGTGCTACCTCAAGATCCAGCTATTCCACTCCTAGGTATATATCAAAAATAGGCTCAAGTACACAACAAGGACATTTTCTCAACCATGTTCATAGCAGCTCTATTCTTAATAGCCAGAAGATGGAAACACCTAGATATCCCTCAATGGAGGAATGGATACAGAAGTTGTGGTACATTTACACAATGGAATCCTACTCAGCTATTAAAAACAAGGAAACCATGGAAATTTGCAGGCAAATGGTGGCAACTAGAAAAAGATCATCTTGAGTGAGGTAACCCAGAAGCAGAAAGACACACATGGCATATACTCACTCATAAGTGGATATTAGCCACAAAATATAGAATAAACATAATAAAATCTATACTCCTAAAGAAGCGAAACAACAAGGAAGACCCTAGGGAAGATGCTCAATCTTCATTCAGAAGGACAAACACAATAGACATCGGAAGCAGAAGACAGGGAACAGGACAGGAGCCTACCTCAGATGGCCTCTGAAAAGACTGACTGAGGTATTGAAGCAGAGGCTGAGACTCATAGTCAAACCTTGGGCAGAGTGCAGGGAATCTTATCAAGAAGGGGAGATAGGAAGACCTGGAGGGGAAAGGAGTTCCAAAAGGAGACCAACAGAGCCATAAAAGCTGAGCCCTGGAGACTCTGAAGAGAATGATACCTCAACCAAGGACAATGCATGGAGAGGACTTAACACCCCTGCTCAGATGTAGCCCATAGACTCAATCTCTAAGTGGGGTCCCTAGTAAGGGAAGCAGGAGCTTTCTCTGGCATGAACTCAGTGACAGACTCTCTGATTAATTTTCCGGGGGGGGGGGAGGGGGGAGGAGGTGGGGCTGCAGCCTTGCCAGGCCACAGAGGAAGACAATGCAGCCATTCCTGATGAGACCTGATAGGCTAGGGTCAGATGAAAGGGGAGGAGGACCTCCCCTATCAGTGGACTAGGGGGCGGGGCATAGGGGAGAAGAAGGAGGGAGGGTGGGATTGGGAGGAGACCACAGCTGGGATACAAATTGGATAAATTGTAATAAATGATGATAATAAAAAGGAAAGATCTCGGTCGCTGTTAACACTGACCACTTGTACTTTAACTGCAGCTGCATTTCCCCCTAAACGTGCAACCGAAGACACCAATGTTGTAAACTAGTTACATTGAGCCAGATTATTATTTGTGAATTTAAAAAGTAAAATTTTTCTTTTTAATTCTACCAATAGCATTAGAGTATAAGCATTAACAATAATTTTAATTTTTCTAAGGATAAAACTAAACTATTCACAATCTTTGTTTCAAGGTTGTGAATTTAAAATAATTGAGTTTAATTATTTAAAAACAAGCTTCCTCGCCCACGTTCTCCTGCACTCTGCTCTATTCTTCTACCTTGAACAATTGGCGTTGCCACCCCTTCCTCTCCTTTTGATTCTATTGCTTACGAATCACAACCTATATGACTGTGAGTTCAAAACAATTTTTAAACTCACACAATACTTGGAAAAATAAACCTACTCATAATTAAAAAAAAAAGAAATAACTTTGACTTGTGAGTGTGGACATATCAGGAAGTAGGGGGAGAGACAGTAAGGGTCTCGAGAAGCCACCAGGAGATGAGAGAATGATGGAAAAGGTCGACAGGGGGCCCAAGAGGAGGGATGGCGATGATGGCACAGTTGAGACTTGAGGGCCAATCAACCAACGTTGCATTCAAATGTGGCCTGAAAGCATCACATGGGACATTCCATAGACCGACAATTCATAGCTCTTAAGCTACAAGTCCTCCTGAGCAGCATGATGGAATCTGGAGCCATCCCATTCCGTCCTTCTTGAGATGGGAACCAACTCTTTATCGGCACATCCACACTGTCTGTGCTACCTCTCACTCGGCCACTTGCTCACCTTCTCAGTTACCAGATCGTCTTGTTAAGCACAGCCATGCTGTGGCTAGTACCCTCCATTGAGCTTTCAGAAGCCACCCCAGTTATCAGACCAGCTGTTGGGGCATCACATTGCCTGTGCCACAATGTTGACCTCCACCACTCACCTCACCTCACCGCATCCCGTAGACATCAGTTACGTCACGCACAGCATCAAAAGAACGGCAAAGTACAGCACCATATATTTTAAGAGAGAGAGATGGTATTTGCTCACGTAGCTTTTATTAAAGGATATTGTTATAATAATCTATTTTATTGTTGTCCTTATTCCTTTGCACTGCCTAATTAATGAATTAAACATTATCATGTATATTTGTGTGTGTGCATGCATGGATACATATACATACATTCATACATACATACATACATATGGAAAAAAATCAGTGTATATATACTTTAGGACTATCCCCAGTTGCAGGCGGGAGTTCTTAGAATGAATCCCTTGTGGGGAAGGGAAGGGTGTGTTTAAACATGGGTTAACAGGAGATAGGAGGAGGAATTGGAGCAAAGAATTGGGGCAATTGTTGGGAGAAGAAAGTAGGATCAGGATGGGGTCTGAAAGCTGTGACTGCAGACTCTGTTGGGGCCCCCTCCAACCTGTTTCCATTTCCTCCAAAACAGCGTAACTATTTTCCATGCTTTCAAACTTTATATCAGTTTTGCAATTTTTAATATAAACCAATGGATTATTGAAGACCATTCCATTATTCATCTGGAATTCACTTTTACCTTTGGAACGCAAGCATCATTTTCCATCACTCCCTCCCTTGAAACGCTCTGGGCTTCCCACACTACCTGCTCTCTCTCTGCTTTAGAAGCCGGGAGAGGTTCTTGGCCAGCTCCACAGTCATGGTGGATGGGCGCCCAGTGCCCTGGGCTGGGAATGGCTATCGATTCCAGGAGTAAAGGAGGTTTACAGCTGTTGGATTCAAACCTTGCAGTCTGCTCAGGCAGTCATGGAAATGTCCAGAATTTAATTACCAAAGCATAGCATACAAATAAGAGGGTGGGCAAAGCAGATGAGGGATTATTCAGTCAAACAGACAGAGCCTCCAGCCTTCTGTTTGAGGTGGGAGGGCGTTTGTGTCCCTGGCTGGCCAGTGTGGTTTCTGTATTTAAGTTGATTTCTTTGTGGGGCCAGGCCATGACTGTGAGCCAACCCATTACTCCATTTGTCTGGGAGCTGCCGAGGAAGCGGGGCTGTCCTACTGAGGACGGAATTCAGCTTGCTACGGACTGATGTTCATGCTCTCCCCAAATTCTTCTGAGGAAGCCTTAATTTCCAACTAGACTGTCCCAGGAGGTGGAGCCTCCTTTGGGAGATGATTAAGTCATGAGGGTGGAGCTTCATGAATGACCTCAGAGTTCATGAGGGATGAGACAATGGGATGGCTTGAGTTCAGTGCCGGAAACCTACCATGGTGTGAGCAGAGAACCAGCCCTTTCAAGTTCTCTGACCGACACACACGCACCAGGGCACGTGTGGAAATGCACTCATACCCACGTGCACACACTAAATAATAAACATGACAACAGTTTAAGAAGGGAAGGAGAGAGGGAGTGAGAGAGGATAGGAAAGACAGAAAGAGGGAGAGGGAGGGAGGGAGGCAGGAAAGGAGAGAGAAACAGACACTATATGTAACCCAGGAGGACAGCCTTCCCCAGAACCATCCATCCATGCTGACACCTTGGTCTTGTTGTTGTTTGTTTCTTGCCATTGTTTTGTTTGTTTGTTTGTTTGTTTTGAGTCAGGGTCTTGAACTTGCTGTGTAGATGAAGATGGCCTTGAACTCATGATCATGATCATCTTGATCCCACATCCCAAGTGCTGGGGTTACAAACATGAGCTACCATGTTTATTTCTTCCATATTGCTGTTATTATTTTTGGTTTTTGAAGACGTGATCTCATTATGTAGCCCAGGCTGACCTTGAACTCGCTGTGTAATGGAGACTGGTCTTGAACTCAGGATTCTCCTGCTTTAGCTTTCTAAGTGCTAGGATTATAAGCAGACTCCCATAACCCCGTCAAGCCTGGCAGCTGATACCCTGACCTTAAACTTCCATCCTAGGGCTTCCGGGAAGTACACTTCTGATGGGTAAGCCTCTCAGTCTGCGGTGGTTTGCTACAGTAGCCTGTGGTAATTGAAAAGTATCTTTTTGGAGCTGGGGAGATGGCTTAGTAGGGAAAGCACCACCTTGAGACTGTAAGGACCTGAGTTCAGATCCCCAGAACGAGTGGAAAGAGCTGGTTGTGGTGGTGTCTGCTTGTAATCTCAGGAAGGGAGGGAAGGGAGACTCCTGGAGCTTTCTGCAGACCAGTCCAGCCTGCTTGGCAAAGTTCCCAGCCACTGAGAGCCCCTGCCTCAAGCGGAAGATGGACGGCACCTGTGGAAGGCCAAGCGGGGCGCCCTCTCATTTCCACACCCACAAGTGTGTTCTCTCTCGATTTCTCCCTCCTTCCCCTGTCACTGTCTGCCTTTGCCACACCCACACACTAGCGCCCTTAAGAAGCAGTCCGGATCTTGTGACAGGGCCTGAATGCGGCCACAGGGCATAGCTTCTTAAACAATCAGGCCTAGACTGGAGATCGCAGGCAGGCCACCGCACCCACTCCGCATTAGCAGGGCTCTGGTAACCCAAACTCCAGTCCTCACGCTGGTGGCAAGCCCCTCACACACTGGGACTATCTCCCCAGCCCGTCAAGGCGGTCCTGACTGCGTGTATGGCTTGCTTGAGGCATGGATTTATCATTCCTCAAGGAAGCTGTGGTGTCCTTGTACCGGCTCATTTGTTCATCCCTTCATTCATTAAGAATGTTACTGAAACACCCGTCTCACATCCGACCCCCTGCTCCGTGTCAAATGAAAGATTCCCCAGTCATTTGTCCACCGAAGGCCAGGTTACCAGGGTAATTGGAGGCTTCTGGGTCCCTGTGGACTAGAAGTCCCTGCGCAGAATGACACGTTTGAATGGGGTCAGACCCTTGCAAAAATAAGCTTTCCACGGTGGCTTCTTGCCAACCAGCCGGGCCATCCATCAAAACTGCCACCTGGGGCCTGAGTGGAGGAGCCTGAGTGGAAAAGAGGCAACTGCCTCCCACCTGAGGACCAGAATCCGATCTCAGGATCCACCCGGCGGAGGGACAGAACTGACTTCTGAGAAGTAGTCCTCTGACGTCCACACATACCCCTTGCCATGGGCGCACACCCTACACCAAACAAACAAACAAATAATGTAATTGCAAATCTACTGGCCTTTGGGGTGGCTCCTCTGGCAAAGCGTCTGCCATCAGGCCTGACCACCCGAGTTCGGTTTCCAGTATGTACCCACTTAGTGGAAGGAGAACTGGCCCCTGGAATTTGCCCTGTGACTTTCCCATGGGCACGCTCCATGAGTGTACACACACAGCAAAAGCTTAAAGAGGAGCCCTACACAAACCTTGACCTTCCGGAGGGAGCTTCCAGGCCTTGAGGAGGTTTTCCGGCTTGAGGTAAAAAGACTGGCCTCCCTAGGACTTCATTTTGATCATCCTTGCAAACGCTTGTTCCCCAAAGTCAGATCGCACGTAACTCATTAACCCTCTGTCACTCCCGGTGTTCCATGAAAGGCAAATAAACCTCTCCCGCTCTGCTGCACTCCCATCCTTTTCCGGCTTGCAGTGGATGGCATTCTCCGTAAGATCCTGCTGTGCTCAGAAGGCTAGGAAGCCAGCTCTAGTTCAATGTCACCTGTGTTGGGTTTTCCTTTTTATTTATAGCGTGTGTCAGGGATACGCCAACTCCAATCTTCCGGACCGTTTTAGAGCAAACATGACGAAAGTCTTGAGTCTGTTGGGTGACATTTTCTTCTGAGGCTTGTTAAGACCACGCATGTCCTAAAGGAGGCTTTTTTTTTTCTCATACAATATATTTCAACCTCAGCCTCCCCCTCCCTCCACTTCTTCCACCTCCCCTCCACTGTCCCCAGATACACTGCTCCTTCATAAAAGAGCATGGGATATCAGCTGAACACAGAATAACAAGTTACAATATGACTAGACACAAACCTTCATATCAAGGCTGGACAAGGCAACCCAGTAAGAGTAAAAGGGTCCCAAGAGCAGGCAAAAGAGTCAGCGACACCTCTCTTCCCACTCTTAAGAGTTCCACAAAACCCCCAACCTAAACAACCACAACATATATTCAGAGGACCTAGTGCAGACCCATGCAGGCCCTGTGATTGTTGATTTAGTCTCTTTGAGCCCCTTTGAGTCCTGCTTACTTGATTCTGTGGGCTCCTGGTGTCTTTGACCCCTCTGGCTCCTACAATCTTCTCTCCCTCTCTTCTGTGGGGTTCTCCAAGCTCTGCCTAACGTTTGGTTGTGGTTCTCTGCATCTGCTCCCATCAGCTTCTGGAGGAAGCCTCACTGATGACCATTGGGCTAGGCACTGATCCTAGGTCTCTGGGCCAACCAGCTTCCAGTTTCTGGACATCCAGGCAGTGTCCAGCATGGGCTCCCTCTCCGTCCCATTGCATGGGCTTCAAGTTAGAGCAGTCACTGGGTGGCCACTGCCACGAGCTTTGAGCCATCGTTGCCTCAGCACGTCTCCTGCAGGCAGGACAGGCTGTAAGCCAGAGGTGGCTGGGTTGGCGTCCCAGTCCCACCCATAAAAGCCTCGCCTAGTTACAGAAGATGGCCAGTTCAGGCTCCATATTCTTTAAAAGAAGGTTTCTGTTTGTTTGTTTTTAAACACAAGATGTTATAAAGGGAGGCTCCTTAAAACAGGAAGTGGCCAACTCAGAAGCCTTACGAAGTCCTGGAAACAGACCAGATGCACTCAGCTCTTCCCTTCCCAAGTCTGTATAAGCAGTAAGGACTGCTACAGAGACTCAGAGCAGCTGAAACCTGCAAGGGACACTCTTTGACCTGTCAAACTGCCTTTAAGTTGTTCAGTCAGCTCCAAGGTACCAGTTTTTATAAGATGTCACTCATCTCGGGTAGGCATCAGTGATTCAGCTCCTTTTAAGTCATCTCTGCTCCTGTCAGTCACCTAATAACTTGTTAGTTCACCAAACTGAACTATGGTATATTGTTTCTTTGCTTTGTTGTGGGTTCTCTATTTGGGATGAATAGACATTCGTGTTACATCTCTCCTGGAAAAGAACTACACAGCACTGAGCAAAGAGTTTGCCACAGTGAATTTCACTCAACTAGATGCTTAAACAAACAAACAAACATGATTTTCTTTGTGATGACAAGAGAGAAAGCATCCAAGTTGTTGACTGAATTGGAATGTTGACTAATGGTCAATAGTTTTTGTTTTGAAAGGAGGATGGAGCTGGAGAGGTACCTCTGGCTAAGAGGATGTAACGGACCCAGGTTCTGTGCCCGAGACCAACATGGGCAGCTCACATCACCTGTAACTCTAACTCCAGGTGACCCAGTGCCCTTTTCTGGTGTCCACAGGCACTGCATGCAAGAGTATAAGCATACACATATACCCACACCCCCCTTTTTTTTTAAAAAAAAAAAAGATGCTCGTAATATATTATCCTATAGCATGTATGACCCCTCCATTACCCTACAAATGTGACTATGGTTTATTTTTGAGGTAAATATATTCCAAGACTATTTCTATATTTCATTTCAAAATTAAACTTGCTTCTAATAGAGAGACTGATAACAGAGCAATTTGTTTTCCCCTACCTCTTACCTTTAGGATACTAAGTAATTAAATGGATTTCTTTCATTTCATTATTAAATTATTTTCTTATTTATTTATTTATTGAGATGGGGTTTCTCTGTGCAGTCCTGGCTGTCCTGAAACTTATTCTGTAGACCAGGCTGGCTTCAAACTCACAGAGATCCACCTGCTTCCCTAGTGCGGTGCTTAAAAGCGTGTACCACTACCAGGCGGCTATCATTGTCTTCTTTAAAAAGTATGTAATCAGCTGGGGGTGGTGGTGCATGCCTGCAATCCAGCACTCAGGATCTCCCGTTCCAAGTTAGCCTGCAGTACATGCTGAGATCCTTCTGCCTCTGTCTCAAATATTCTGAGATTACTGGCACGTACCAGCAGCTCTTCCATAAAAAAAATTAAATTAAGCTTAATTAATTTGCACATGTATGTGAATGTGGGTTGTGTGTGTACACTTGCTTAAATCATGTTAACTACATCTATCCTTTTAGGGATCTATAGTCAAAGCATACAAAGCTTTTTATAGCTTTGGAAATACATAGTACATACATAGTCTCAAATCTATCTATCTATCTATCTATCTATCTATCTATCTATCTATCTATAGTGCTAGGAGTGGAATCCAGGGTCCAGGGCTTTGTATTAGTTAAGTAAGTGCTCTATTGTTGAGCCATACCTCTGGCCACTCACTCTGAATTCTAGGCAAAATATCTACCACTGAGCCACACCCCAGCCCTTCACTGGGGGATTCTAGGCAGGTGCTCTATCACACAGCCACACCCCAGCCCCTCACTGGGGGATTCTAGGCAGGGGCTCTACCACTGAGCCACACCCCAGCCCCTCACTGGGGGAGTCTGGCAGGTGCTCTACCACTGAGCCACACCCCAGCCCCTCACTGGGGGAGTCTAGGCAGGGGCTCTACCACTGAGCCACACCCCAGCCCCTCACTGGGGGATTCTAGGCAGGGGCTCTACCACTGATCCACACCCAGCCCCTCACTGGGGAATTCTAGGCAGGTGACCACTGAGCCACATTCCAGCCCCTCACTGGGGGATTCTAGGCAGGGGCTCTACCACTGAGCCACACCCCAGCCCCTCACTGGGGGATTTGAGGCAGGTGCTCTACCACTGAGCCACACCCCAGCCCCTCACTGGGGGATTCTAGGCAGGGGCTCTACCACTGAGCCACACCCCAGCCCCTCACTGGGGGATTCTAGGCAGGTGATCTACCACTGAGCCACATCCCAGCCCCTCACTGGGGGATTTGAGGCAGGTGCTCTACCACTGAGCCACACCCCAGCCCCTCACTGGGGATTCCAGGTAAATACTACTAAGTCACAGCCCCAATCAAATAGTACATAATCAACTCTGCTCACCCTTTGTACAATGTAGCACACCAGATCAGGAGATAGAATAGGCTTTCTACTCTTCCTATTTTTCCATCTTTCAGGGCTGTGAGAAGAGATGAGAGAGACCAGGACTACAGCAACCCGCCTGGGTCTCTGTCACAGACCTGTCCCTCTGGGCTGAGGAGACAGTGGGCACTCAGAGAATGCTTCAGAGGAAGGTACTGCCATTCACAAACATAAAAGCCATGTGGTTTTCTGCCAAACATCTGTTTTATTAATATTAAATGAAAGTGATTTTGGCTGCTGAGAAAACATAACTGTAAAATGTGTAAGTACAATGATCACATCCTTAATACATTTTATGAGGTCCTCTGTATGGAAAAACAGAACATTCTTCCACTTGCGTTTTTATCCTATGCCAGTGCAGTATGTAATGAGAACATCAATCTACATGGAATAATAAAAATAAAATTTACTGTGTCTGTTTGATATTAAAATTGTCTTGAGCTGCATCATGTTCCTTTCTCAGTGAGATGAATTTGAGCTATTTGAAAATTGGCTGTATTTGTCTGAAGTGTTGGCCCAGTAGGTCAATGTTGAGGGCCTGATGAAGCTGACCTGTGTTAGCTGGTCCATCTATGGCACAATCTGAATCTACACACCTCCCTATGTGTGTTAAAGATTTGGTTGGCAGTTGATGGTGCTATTGAAAGGAGATTGGATCATGTGAGTGATAACTTTCCCAACGGGTAATTCCACTGATTTTGTTTGTTTGGTTGGTTTTTGGGTTTTCGAGACAGGGCTTCTCTGTGTAGCCCTGGCTGTCCTGGACTTTCTTTGTAGACCAGGCTGGCCTTGAACCCTCAGCAATCTGCCTGTCTCTGCCTCTGAGTGCTGGGATTGAAGATGTGCGTCACCACACCCAGTTAATTCCACTGATAATTAGCCACTCAAGAGGCTATGAGGAAGTGGGGCCTAGTTGGAGGATTTGGGGGTGTTGCCCTTGAAAGGTTTTTCTTGAATGTGTATGGGAGGAGTGGAGGTGGGTGGGTTCACACGCACATGTGCACACATATGTACAGAGGTTAGAGGTTGGTGTCACTTGTCTCTCAGTCACCCTGTGTTATGTAGCAATTTCCTTGAAATTAAGACATTCCATCCTGGAGGGAACTTCCTGAAGAGTCATGAAGTTCTAGAAAGAGGTTCCTTATGACTCAGGAAATAAGCAACTCACAAGTCTCAGGAAGTCCCTGAGGCCTCTCCCTCTCGATATAAGCAGTAAGGGCTGCTGAGAAGAGTTTCTGGCCTGTTGAGCTGTTTTCAAGCTGTGAAAAGAGCTTCAGGGTTGTAGTCTTTGTGAGCCATTACCACACAGGGCTTTTTATATGATAAAATTGTTTTTGAATGGTCTATACTCCTATAAGTAACTTACTCTATAAGTAACTTACTTCCATAGTATTCCCAATAAACTCTTCTGTCCACAAAGTTAGACTTTGGTCCACCATTGGTTCCTTATGTAGAATGAGTTAGTCATGAGCATATATGTCATGTCTCCCTAGAAACTGTCTCACACAACACTCTTCACTTTACTTTCTGAGTCAGGCTCTCTCACTGAACCTAAAGCTAACGAACTCAGCTGAACTGGTTGGCCAGCAAGGTCAAGAACTCTATCTCAGTTCTCCCAGGCCTAGGATTATAGATGTGACATGTTTTTATGTGGCTACTGGGGACTTGAACTCAGGTCCTCAAGCTTGGGTGGCAAGCTTAATAACTGAGCCATCTCCTAGGCTGAAAGGCGTATCTTCTCCTTGTCCCCTTCTCTTACAGACACTCTGCTTCCTGACTGCCATGAAGTAAGCAGCCTTGTTGTACCTGTGCTCTTTACACGATAAGCCCAGAACCCATGCAAGAAGCCTACTGTGGACTGAAACCTCTGAAACTATGAGCCTAATAAATCTTTCCTCTTTGAAGTTGTTGTGGATTTTGTCATACCAGTGAAAAGTGACAACACAGCTGGCAAGAGCAGAATGGTCTGGGTAGCCAGCTGCTGGTTTTTAAGCATCTCCTGGCTTCCTGGAAGAGATATGTGTAGCTAAAGATCTCGTTTGAGTGGCTGGGGAGGATGACTTAGAAGGTAAGGCACTTGTCACAGAAGTGTGAGGAGACAAGTTCAAATCCTAGAACCTCTGTGATAATCTGCATCTACACTCCCATGACGGCTGCAGTGAGATGAGAGACGAAGCCTGGCGAAGACTGGCACCTCAGACGTTCACGGGCTAGCTAGCCTTGTGTATGCAGAGGCAAACAACAAAGAGACCTTGTCTCAAACAACATGGAAAACAACAGCCAACACTTGAGGTCTGATCCCCACATAAGCGCTGTGGCATGTGTTCATTATCTCTCTCTCTCTCTCTCTCTCCCTCTCCTTCTCTCTCTCTCATACACACACACACACACACACACACACACACACACATACACACATTCTCATACACCATAGGCTCTTAACTAAGCTGAGTGCAAAAGCATTTGGTAGTACTGGGAAAGAGCAGTATGTTGGAAAACACAGAAGCAAACTTTGGGGGGTGGGACATGAAGGTGAAAAAATAGGACAGTGCATGACTTCATTAAGACAGATCTCTGTGCGGCCTGAGGTTCCGTTTCCATCTGTATGCATTGCTTCTCAAGGTAGCAGAAAGCATATATCATAAGAGGTGGTTAACGCAGCATTCTCTCCACCAGAAATCTCCATCAGCCAGCCCATCTGCAAATCTGCAGCACAAATAGGAACTGATACCCACAATTATGACCCTCCAGCAGCAAAATTCCTGGGGAGCCTTTGTGTTTATCACAGCCAGATTAAATTATGGGCAGCAAGGTTTTAGTGCCAGTATATTTTGCTGTTTCTATCTTTGTCTGAGCACAGGAGATCTGTGTAAGGTACACTGGATGCTCCATTAACTCAGATATCTGATTGAGACAGAAGGCCTCATCCACCAGCCCCGCTAAAGGGCAGAACCGCCTGAAATCCGCTCATAAAATTTGCACAAGGGGATCTGAGGAGGTGGCTAGGTTGGCAAAGTACTTGCTATACAATCATGGCACCTGGGTTTGGATCCCTGGTACCCATGTAAAAAGCTCGGTGTCCGGGTGCACACCTGTAACCTTGTGCTGGAGGAGGCAGAGACAAGTGGACCCCTGAAGCTCACTGGCCAGTAAGCCTAGCCAAAACGGTGAGCTCCAGGTTCAATGAGAGAGTCTGTCTCAAAAAACAAGATGGAGAACAACTGAGGAAGACACCTGATTTTGCCCTCTGGCCTCATGAACACCCTAAGACAAGCACACTAGCAGACACATGTACATAATATAATATATAATACATTATATGATATATAATATAGACAATGTATAATATTTTATATATATTGTAATATATGATATACAATATATAATATCATATATACATACTGTGTGATACATATTTATCACATTCTAAATGGCAGTCCATTTTGGCATGGTTCATATGAGACAATGGTTTGGGCTGGTATGAACCAGCCCCAGGTTGCTGAGCAGAATCTAATCCTATAGAGTTTAAGTGCAGCTTGTGGGAGAAATGGGTTATTTAGGAATCTATTTACCTGGACTTAGTGAGCCAGGAATATCTCAGCCTTGTTCAGAAACCAACATGTCCACCCTCTCTGTGTCTCTGGCATAATGGTGGATAGGTGCTGCCTCCCCCGACTCTTCCAAGGGAAGCAATAAATCCTGCAGGTATCAACAGGCACAGATGGGCATTGTATGTGGTACAAATGTCATGTTCTTGCTGGACAGCACTATTCATAGCTGAAGCTCGAGGCCCAGTTCCCTCCTACTAACACTAGCTTAGATATAGAAATACATTTCTGCCTCCAAGTGGCTCCTTTGGAGTCAGGGGTACCCGTGTTTTAGTGACACGAATCAAGGTGGGATCATGGTCCTGCTTAAATCAAACAGTAGTTTATATTGTTTTGAGGTTTGTGTCAGGTACTAGGGTTTGAACCCAAGACCTCACACATGCTGGGTAAATGCTCTGCTGCTAACCCACACTCCAGCCTGAGCCACACGTCCAGCCCCTCACTGGGGGATTCTAGGCAGGGGCTCTACCACTCAGCCACAGCCCAGCCTCTCACTGGAGGATTCTAAGCAGCTGTTCTACTACTGAGCCATACTTCTAGCCGCCCCTCCCCCCCTGTGAGGAAGGATCTCATGCAGTTCAGGCTGGACTTAAAATTCATAGGATGACCTTGCTCTTGAGCTTCCTGACTCTAGAATCCACAAGTGCTGGGAATAGGCATTAGCCACCATGCTTGGTTTTACGTGGTGTTAGGGATCAAACCCAGGGTTTCATGTACCTAGATGACTTGGTTTCACTTCCTGTTGTTAGGATAAAACAGCCTGACAAAAGCAACCGAAGGGAGAAAATTTTAGGTTACAGTCCATCATTGTGGGGAAATCAAGGAGGCAGGAATTTGAAGCAGCTGCTTACATCACATCCACAAGTCAAGTGCAGAGAGCAACAAATTAATGCATGCCTGTTAATGCTCAGTGCTCTCTCTCCACAATCCAGGAATGGTGCCATCTATAGTGGTCTTGGTCTTCCTACCTGTTGTGTGACAAAACTTTTCCGGGGGAAACTCAACACAGGCATATCTGTCATTCAGATCCTGGGGTCCACTTTTTCCCTTCCGGGCATCCAGGCACCTATGTGTAACAGGCGCTGGACCCGAAGGATGGGTTTGCAGGTTTCCAGGGCAGTGGTGAAGGCCCGGGGGCGGGGGAGGGGAGCTTTTTCTGATGCAGCTCTTTCAGTGTTGCAGCCCCTCTAACGACACAGCTCTCCCAGTGACACTTCTCTCTTTATTGGGAGGAATAGGGTTATCTAAAGCTTGGGGAAGCGGGTAGGGTTTTTGAGTGAGCGAACATCATTGGCTGGGGCTAAGGTGCTGAGAATGCTTCATTTGCATGGACAGGAAATCTGGATGCTAGGCTCTGTTACTATTTCCAGTCTCCTGAGGGTGGGGGTAGCAAGAATACATGCGGTAGGGCACGAAGACACAGAACAGGAAGAAGAATCCTTACACGAGATTGAGATTTTGGGGGTTTGGGCACATCTGAACCTCACTCTAGCTCCATGCTGATTTCCTCATCACAGAGGCCACATTCTCTATACACATAGGGAACTCACAACGGACCAAAGCCCAACTTGGTGAATCAATACATTTTATTGGTATATGGGTGAGGGATTTCTTACAGGAGCAGAAATGACTCAAAGACAGCTGGGTCACCAAAACTCACCCCAACACGGGTGACAGCTCATGAAGCAGAGCATACTGTATAGCCTGTAGGCAGCTGAACAGGGCAGGGAGTGTCCTTTCCAGAAGTCTCAGTTGGTCTAGACCTCTTCCAGGTGGGTTGGCCACCTTCTTTGCAGCTCTGTTCCTCTAGTCTCAGAGTGACTCTCAGCTTTGAGAGCTTACACCGGCAGGGAGGCTCCTAGTGAGTCTGCTTAGTTTCAGGGACTTCCTAAAGCTAATTTTGAGTTGTTTACTTTCCTGCTTAAGAAGCTGTCTGCAGGATGGAATGTTTCAATCTTGGATGAAACTGTTACACAACACTACACAACAAAGGGGATCCCCAGTTTCTTCTGGCCTCAATGGTCATCGCACTCATCTGCATAGTCAAGAGACACAGACCTTCAAGCATAACCACAGGCCAACCTAACCTAACTAGTTTCTCGTCTAGACTCCCTTCCCGGGAAATCCTATGTTGTCTCAAGTTGACAATCAATACCATACTCCCAGTTGAACCATATCCCCAACCCCTGCAATCGTAGTTAAAAAAAATACTCACAGTGACAGTACCAATGGATTGCATTCATGCACAGCATTCTCCAGGCAAGCACTGTTCTAAATATTGTGCCAAGATGGGAGATGCAACTCAGCAATTAAGAACACATACCGCTCTTGCAGAAGACCTGAGTTCAGATCCCAACACTCACATTGGCTTACAACCACCTGTAAGCCCATCTCTGGGAAATCCAACACTTTTTTCCTGGCACCCATGGTCACTGCACTCATGTGCATACAACCCCATGCAGAGACATAGGTACATAATTAAAAATAAAAATTTTAGAAAGTTGAGAATCTAAATATGTGCCTTCTTGAATACAGTCAAGCCAACATCACTTTTTAAATGGCAAAAGTAAGGGTTGGAGAGGTTGTGCAATTTGTCCATCCATGTTTGTTCAGCTGATAGGTTGCGAAGTAGAGACTTGAATCCTGAATTCTCTTATACAGGCCTCCTTATGAGATACCAGGGTGATTTGGCTATGGTCCGATGGTAGAAGTAATAGGATTGGGTAGCCAGAAAGAGAGGGATTTCATTTCCAGTCTGAGAGTGAAGTTGCTGACATCATTCCCTGTTATCTGTGGCTGCTGGTTAGAAATGTCCCAGGAGGGCTTCTGTAGAGTGCTAATGACTCTGCAACCAAATAGAGGCTCAGAGGAGCTTAAACTCAGATCTTGAGATTCACAGGGGAGAACAGGAAATCTCTACCCAAGTAACGCGGAGATAAGAGGCTCCTTTTACCTGATGCTGATTAGATGAATTGCATTAAACGCCTTTGGATTATTGCTGGCTGCAGATGAAAGCTGTTGCCGCAATTTATTTTATTAAGCTACAGTCGGTGGCCAGTGCACAGTCCAGTGGCAGAGCCAGGCTTAACTCAGAGGGTCCAGTGTGCACTGAGAGGGCAGCTGGAGGAGCCAATCAAAACTAATCCAAGTCTCTGCTTGCATCTTTCTTAGCTGTGATCTGGGCAGGTTATCTGAGCCTCTCGTCTTTTTTTTTAATGGCATTTATTGATTTATTGTATGTGCGCATGTATGTGCGTATGTGCATGATGACATGCCACACACATGCCATGGCGTGTGTGTTGCTCAGAAGACAACCTCAGGAGTTGTTTCTTTCCTTTCTCCAAGGGGATCTCAGGGATCAAACTCAGGCCGGCAGGCCCTCTATTTTCTGTTACATACACTGGGAACAAGGCTTTCATGAGGAGCAAAATAATCTATGTGACACGCTTAACATTGAAAATAATGGCTCTATCAGAAATCTACGATTGTGTGTGCATGTATAGACACATGTGTATGTATTCTAACATGTATGCACATGTGTGTGAGTATGTGGAGAGGCCAGACAATAACCTCAGCTGCCATCCTCAGGAATGCTATCTACTTCCTTTGAGACAGTATCTCTCATTGGCCCGGAGCATGCCAATTGGGAAGAAATCGCCCTATCGCTGCCTCGCAGAGCTGGGACTACAAGCGGGCACCACCACATCTGGCATTTTTGTGTCAGTTGTGGGGCTCTAAACTCGGGGCCCCATGCCTGAGAGACAAGTGTTTACCAACTGAGCCTTAATTTTCTATTCTGTATGATGGCAACCACACAGGCCTTTCAGTGGGCATAAGAACAGTTCATGCAAACTCCATGGGCCTTGCCCCGAGTCTATGAGAATTCTATGAAGTTTAAGTTCTTTTAAAAACGCATTTTGTTTTTATTTACATGTACACCACGTGGGAGCACTGTGTGCACGAGGGTGCAGGTGGCCATGGAGGCCAGAAGAGGGCACTGGGCTGCAAAGAAACGGAGCTGGACGAGGTTATGAGGCACCTGGTGTGGAGGATGGGAATCAGCCACACTCCAGGAGTCTGTGAACTTTACACAAGATGATAAAAGCAAAAATATTTTCGTGGTGTCTGTGCCTACTTTGTGCTGCATCTAAGAGCCCTGGACCCCTCTACCCTGACAGAGAAACCCCAATTGCTCCCTTGGCTGATATATATTTGCTTGGGAGTCTATTTTCCTCAGGGAACTTGACCTGTATATAAAACAAGGCACTTCAAGCATGTAAGCCCCCACGGGCTGTCCTTATATCTCTAAGAAGGCCTCATGGGACTGGTGAGATGGCTCAGCTGGTAAAATGCTTGTCAGACAAGCACGAGGAACTGAGTTCAATTCCTAGAAGCCATGTTTAAGTAAAAAAAAAAATAAAAAAAATCTAGGCATGATAAAAGTCTTGTAGCCCAGCACTGGGCTGGTGGACACAGGTGCATTTCTGTTTCTGTCTCCAATTTACCCTCCCTGCACCAAGAATGCACCAACCCATGTACCACCACGGCTGGCTTTTCACCAGGTCCTGGAGATTCAACTCTGGTCTTTGCAGTTGCAAAGCAGCTGCATTGACCAGCAGCCTCGCTCTAGGTTCGGAGACAGACAGTGCCTCAAGGGAATATACACAGCAAGCCCATTGCCGAAGAGTTACCTTGAACATGTGTTCTCCGTGAAAGGACTCAGGAGAGAATACCGCTTGCCTGCCAACCCGATGAGCTGAGTTATGTCCCAGGGATTCACGATGTTGGAAGAGGAGAGCTGGCTCTTGAACGTTGTTCTCTGATATGAATGTTTTGACATATCTATATGAGACCTCAACACACATATACATGAAAATAAATATGTAATTAAACAATTTACTCTTGAAAAATTTCTAAAATCCATGCCCCAGGATGTCTTTACATAAGTAAATGAATCATAGTTATAAAGCCCTCAGTTATATTTATAAAGGTTCCAGTGTGTAACAAGTCCTATGTAAAAAGAAGTGTTTATTAGCTAAATCAATAAGGGAATTATGTGTGCAAAGTTCCCCCAAAGGAACAGAGTGTAAGAGTGTGCATACAAAACAGGTTAGTGGATTAAGAGATGGCTCAGTTGGTTAAAGTTGCCTCGCAAGTATGAGGACCTGAATTCAGTGTCAGAGAACCCAGGCAAGAAAAAAGCCAGGTGCGCTGGTGCCGTCTGTAGTCCCAGCACTGGGGAGATGGAGACCTTCAGATCCCTGGGCGCTTGGTGATACAGGCCATTGAAGGTGCTAAAGCAAACAAGGTGGATAGCACCTGAAGAATAGCTGAGCTTGCCCTCTGGCCTCATATGCATACACACACACACAGACACACACTGGCCATTTGTATTCTAAAATAGGTATATTCATCTAAATATGGATATTTCCACTGGATGTATATGCATATGTATATTTCTGTGTTGGTCTATTTTCTGCTGCTATAATAAAATGCCCAAGGCTGGGTGCTATATAAATAAAGAAAAGAGATGTATTTAGCTTACACTTTAGGAAAGTATGAGACTGGGTGGCCTCCATCTGTTCAGGCTCCCCGGGCCTCATGGTAGGTGGTATCACAGTGGTGGGATCAATTACGTAGTGAGACTAGAATCCAGAGCCATTCACCAGTCTGTCTGTCTGTCTGTATAATAACTTGCTTTCACAGTAACTAATGAGGGTCTTCTTTGAGCTACATTACTCTCTTTCCAGGGCAGTGTTCCTAATGACCCAACTCTTTCCCATAAGGCCCCGCCTTTCAAAGATCCTCTTCTTTAAAACCATTCATTTTTATCTTTCTCTGTATGCATAGAGATTTATTTTTATGTTCTATTTACACGTGTGTGCGTGTGTGCATGTGTGTACCACATGTATGCCCATGCCTGTGGGAACCAGAAGAGGGTATTGAATCCTCTGGAGCTGGAATTTCAGGGAGTCGTGAGCCTCCCAACATAGGTACTGGAAACTTAGCCAGGGCCCTATAGAAGGAGAAGAAGTATGCTTAAGTACTGAGTCGCCTCTCCAAACCCTCTTTTAAATGTAAACATTTCTATGTATTTTGTGTGCATGTGTGAATACATGTGTGACTATGTACATGCTGTGGAACGCATGTGGAGGTCAGAGGGTACATTGAGACGGTTATTTTCTTGTGACTTAGGTTGTTAAGTTTGGCCTCATTCGACTTACCCAGCTTGATGGCCCCACCTTGTTTTGGTTGAGACTGTATTGTTCGTTGGTCTAGAACTCACAAGTAGATGAAGCTGGACTCAGACATCTGCTTGCTCCGCTTCCGTAGAGCTGCGAGCTGGGATTAAAAGGGTGTGTCACCATGCCCAGCTTTGTTTTAATCAAGGGTCTTGGGGCTGGGGAGGGTGTGAATCTCTCCCCTTCAGACCACCACACTGAGGACCAAGCTCTCAGGCCAGATCCAAACTGAAGCAAGAGGGTTTGGTGCTGTGTTTTTATCCTATACTGGCAAAAAAAACCCTCCATCCCAGGGCAAGAGCAGATCATTCACCACCCAGAAAACCCGTGTGCTCTCCCCACAATTTTTCCCCTCTCTGCCTTACGACCTTGGCTTTCTGGATGCGCAGTGTTCAAGGTAGGTCCTGCTGGACGTCCTTCATCAGCAGGGAAGTCCGGCCTCGCAAATGCAGGCCAGGCAGCACGAGAAACGGGAGGGTCCCGCCTTCCTGGTGGAGGTCCCTCCGTGACAGGTGAGAATGTTGCTCAAAGTCAAGCAGCAGGAAGTGGGCCTGCATAGGAAAGGCAATTAGCACCCCATCCCTCACACCTCTGATCTCACTTATCTAATCGCTTCCTAATTAAATAAGATGTGCTGCCTACCATCAGGAAGCCACTCACAGGGATGCTGTGACTCATCAGGAAGACATGAGAAGGCTTGCTCCTGTGTAAGTGGCCAAAGTTCTTACTTTAGATTCAAAAAACAAAATCTCTCTTGGTGAGGAGGTGAGGAGGCAGAGAGATGGCTCCGTGGGCAAGAGCTTTCTGGGAAAGAATGAGTTCGGATGCCAGCATCCGCGTGAAATGCTGGGCATGGCCAGGGTGCGTTTGGAACCCCAGTGCTGCGGAGCCAAGCGGGCAGAGGCTGGAAGATTGCTGGTTCTTGCTGGCCCTAGCTCCAGGCTCAGAGAGGAAGGCAGAGAGATTGATAGATTGGGTCTGCTCTGGCTTCTACACAAACACACAGGTTCACATAGCCACACCCACTTGCACATAATGTCACACACACCTTATACACACACTGAAAGGTCTCCGAGTGGGCGTTCAAGGGAAGCCAAGAGACTAGGACAGACAGGTGAAGAACAGCCTTTCTGGAACTCTGGAGAGTTTAGGCCCCAGTGCTAGAGACAGACGGCGGAGGGGGTCTCTGAAGAGGGGAATAAGAGCCAAACAACACAAGAGGGGCCTCTTTTTACAACTTTTTAAGGATGGAGGTTTCACAGCACAAGCCTGAGCAAGACACTCAGATTCCCAGGCAGGAGATGGGGTAGGGCATGGGAGACAGGATGTGTGGCTCCCAATTCCTCCCTCCCTTCGTGTAAGCTGACCTCTCATATGGGAGTCTGTTAGCAAAGACCTCAGCAGAGGCTGTCTCAGTGGGGTGCCTGTCAGTGTCTGTGAGAGGGAGGGGCTGCTGCAAGGTACTGTGACCTGAGCCACAGCTGGATTCTAACATTAACTTACATTACATTCGAACACACACACAAACACACACACACACACTCTCACACACACACTTTTAAATACATTATTTATTTGCTATGTGAGTGTGAACACATGCCACAGTTTTGTGTGTGGTGTGTGTGTAGGTCAGAGGATAATTGCTGCATTCAGTTCCCTTCTACCATATGGGTCTGAGGTATCAAATTCAGGTCATCAAACTTGGTAGTAAGTGCCTTTACCCACTGAACCGTCCTGTTGGCCTCTCTGATTTATACATTTATATATGTACATATTTATGTTTATATATGTATATTTATATACATTTATATGTATATATAATATAAAAATATATTTGTATTTCTAAAAGATTCTCCTTTACAATATATATGAAATTTTCCTTTAGAATACAATTTTTAAAAGTTTTTTTGTTTTATACCTGTCATTCTTCCCGCTTGTGTTCCTTGGTTTACTAAGATATTCTTTAGCCTTTGAGATGCAAAGAAAATTCTAGAACGTAGCTGACTGTGGTGGTTCAAAGTTCTATTACTTAGCTGCATATGGTGGTGCACAGGTAGCTCTCAGGAAGCTGAGACAGGAGGATTGGGGGTTTGAGGTCAGCCTGTGCTTTATCGGAAGGAAGGAAGGAAGGAAGGAAGAAAGAAAGAAAGAAAGAAAGAAAGAAAGAAAGAAAGAGAAAGAAAGAAAGAAAACCCACAAGGCTGAGAGCATTGACTCATGCCTGTAATTTCAGTTTCAGTACTTTTGGAAGGTTAAAGCAGGAGGAGTACAAGTTTAATACCAACTTGGGATGCACAGTGAGTTCAAGGCTACCTTGAGACCCATCTCAAAACAAACAAAAACACCAAAAACAGAACAGAAAATTCTAGAAGCATCTGGAGGTATCTCAGAAGGCCCTCTAGACTGTGCACTCATGGCAGTGCCATCTTTGGACATATCCCCTTGCGTTACAGAGTACTACACCCGCAACTCTATACCAGGCTATCCCAGCCCAGACACCAACCACAAGAAAGGGCAGTGATGTGGAAAGACACTACAGAAATTATAAAGACATCAGGAAACTTAGCTTACGGTGAGAGAGCAGAAAAGGTAGCCTCCAAGGATGGCATGGAGGGGGTTGAGGGGAGAGAGTGTGTACTTGTTAGTTTTACTTGTAAATGATACAATCTGGAGTCACCTGGGAAAGCGGTCTCGGGGAGAAATGTGTGCACTGGGGCTGGCCCGGGAGGAGTTTTCTTAGTAGGTCAGCTGAGAGGAAAACTCAAACTGAACACGGGTGGCATCATTCCCTGGGCTCCGATCCCCAACTGAATGGGAAGGAGAGAGTGAACCAAACACCAACACTTACTTCTGTTGATGCAGATGCGGCGGAAACATCTGCAGTGTTTTTTGAGGATGTTTTCTCCTAGGTGGCTTTCGTCGGTGAAGGGACACCAGCCCACTTGAGCGTGTGGCTCTGGCACGCCCTGCCCTTCTCCTCCATTCTCTCCGCCTTGCTAAAACCTGTTAGATTACATCCCTAAAGCTAGCCACCAAGGGCTGTACCCTTAATTTGGCCACTTCTTCCTCCTGAGGTTCAGTACCAAGATCCAGAAGTCTAGCAATCAAAAGCCCCCGTTAGCTTACCTAATTAACCTGCCCAATCAAAATTAAACCCCTCACAGTAACAAGGGTTTCTTCCCTTTCCTTCATAAACTGCCATTTGCCTGTAGGCCACATCTGTCTCCTCTCTATCTAGAGGTACTTCTTTGCCCCAACCCCTGCTCCAAATATTCCTGCCCCCTCTTCCATGTTCTTTCCCCCTTCTCCGTCGTCTTCCGTCTCCTGTCTTTGTCTCTTATTCCCTGACCTCTGTCCCTCTAGGGCAAAGAAATCTTTGTGCTGAGAACCTGGTCTGAGCCAATATAGCATGATCTCTTACCATCAGGATATTTTATCAAGCAACTGAAGAGGAAACAGAGAGATAAGAGTGGATGAGAGGACAGGGTGGCAGTTGGAGGGGTGAGTGTGAGCCAACAAAATTGTTGAGGAAGTTTTATCTGAGGCTTTATTGACATTTGCTGACGCTTACAAGAACACAGTTGTTCTTCTCGACTCTTTTTTCCTCTTTCCCCTCATCTCTCCATGTGTAGACTCGGACTAGTGAAGCTGCCAGCAAGAGATGCTCTGACCTGTTGACCTGTATGTCAGCCAGTGAGATTTGGGGATACAGCTTTGTGAGACCTCACTGATGGTAATGTCCCCCTGAGTCATCTCTGCTTTTGTAAGTCACCCCAATAAATTCATTGGTTCATCAAGCTGGACTTTGGTATAATTGTTAACTTTGGTCTTTTGTGAGCTCCTTATGTAGAATGAAAAAAACATGTCTCAGAGAGGGCACCTATTACAGATCAGAGAAGTGATTCCACATTTGTCTAGCTTAATGAATCAGTGAGTTAATGGGGTTACTTAGAGGAGCTCAGCTGGCCCAGAGGTAGGTGCAGCCCCGCAAGCACACTAGCTCTGGGAAGAACCATAACGGCTGCATCCTTTACAACCCACAGGCAGCTCCGCTGGTGGAACCAGCAGTTAACCGTACGCTTAACTGTATGTTAGCATTCACACAATCTTGCAAGGAGGCCTTGGGAATCTTGTAAAATTCAGGAGCTTGTTGGGCCTTAAAGGAATGTTTCAGTTCAGAGGAAACAGTTACACAACAGGCATATTTAAACATCTGAGCAGGGGTTGGGGGGTCTTCCGACCTTCCCTTGTGGGTGATGATTTCGCTCTCAGTCCCTGTTGTCTGCCTGGGGTTCAGTCTTACCTGAACAAAGCTGTTCGTGCGAGGGAAGGGGCCTTGGAAAGGGTGGTAGAGACGGGTATTTCAGAATCAGCTCAGTTCCTATCCTGCGCCACCCTCCATCAGCCCATCTGGAGGGAGCACCCAGGTGTCTCCCTTCCACCAACTCTAACACACGACTGCTAGGAGGCCTACACAGATCCAGTACAACTCAAACACCTGGTCAATCCATTTGTCAAAATTTATCATAATCAAGCTGCTACTTATCAATGAGGGAGGCAGAACAAACACAGGAGCTTGCAGCACAAGCCAGAATGTTACAGAGGATATAAGTCTGAACCACAACCATCTGTGCCAAGTTCCAGTTCCAGTTTTCTACCAATCAGGATTCAGGGGTGGGGGCTTTCCTAGGGACATGTCTGTGTGGTACACTATCCTGTTCTCATTGGTTGGTTATTCAACTGTGGTGGGGTGACGTGCCTAGCATTCATGTTTCAGCTTGCCAACCAGCATATTAGTTATCCACGGGCATCTTTCTCTCTGCCTAGCAAGATGTCATTTACCGAGGGAGGTTTTGGGATCTTAAACTTTATTTGACCCCTATTCAAAATGGAAGTTTTTATTTATTTTAAAACTCAAATGGCTTCAGTTTGGATCCTTCTTACAATGACTTTACCCTTCCACATGGCCCCATTCCCTTTCTTTGTGTGTGTGTGTATTGATAAGTGTGTATGTACTTTTGTGTATTCGCCTGGAACTTGACAAGTAGGCTAGCTTGGCTGGTCAGCCAGCCCCAGGGAGCCTCCTGTCTGTACCTTCCCAGTACCCACCCCAGCACACCACACACACCTGGCTTTTTAGTGGATTCTAGGGACTGAACTCTGCACACATACTTCCACGGGAGGCACACGGTAGTCTCCTAGCCTAGGTACAGTCTATCTATTTCCTTGGTCTACTTTTTTTTGATCAGGAAACCACAGCAGCCGTTTTAACAGGCCTCCAGGCACCAAACAGGGAGGCTGGCTTCCGGCAGCCAGGGCTGGCCCAGAGCAGACAGTCTGTAGAACCTGGCCATGATCATTTGAAGATGGGCAACCTGGGCCTCTCAAGGCTCCCTTTATAGTTGTTCCGGACAGTTCTGTCCAGCTTTAACTTCCTCCCAGATTTAAAGCAATTGCTCAGCCTGGGGCAATCTGGTGAGTACTGAGTCATCTGCGAAATGGCGAGGATGAGTTTGCTGTGGAGCAAATCCATCTGTGTGTCTCCTTCTTCTTCAGAAAAAGTGGTCTCTGTTCCTCTGAGAAAAATGGATTTCTACCAGTCCGACCACTCCTAGGACCAGATGTGTTGAAGTTCAGTGAGAGTTCTAAATGGTCTCAAAGATGACAGCTTGGGTCCTGGTAGCCCCAACAAGCCAGGTTCTGTTACCATCCTCAGTATGGTGATTAAAGAGATACACAGCAGGGAGAAGCAGAGAACCCGTGAGGGTGGGACCCAGCATGCAAAGTGCTTGCAAAGGGCTTGATCCCGTCTGAGGGTTTCTATTGCTGTGAAGAGATGAAAGGACCACAGCGACTCTTACAAAGGAACACATTTAGTTGGGGCTGGCTTACAGCTCGAGGTTTAGTCCATTATTATCATGTCAGGAAGCATGGCAGCGTCCAGGTGGACATGGTGATGGAAAAGGAGCTGAGAGTCTATATCTGGATCGGCAGGAAGACTGTGCACCACTGAGCCTGGGCTTGAGCTTCTGAGACCTCAGAGCCTGCCCCTAGTGATGCACTTCCTCCGGCAGAGCCATACCTACTCCAACAAGGCTGTAGCTCCCCATAGTGCCACTCCAACGGGCCTATGGGGGCCTTTTTTATTCAAACCACTGCGGATCCCAACAGCTGTGTAGAAGAGCCAGGTGAAGCGCTGGGCGCTTGCAATCTCAGTGGCTTGGAACGGGAGACAGAATTCACGGATGGGAGATCCTCCCATCCAAGCTCCAAGACAGTGAGGGACCCTGTCATTAAAAACAAAAATAAAAACAGAAACCAAAAAACAAGGTGGATGGCACTTGAAGAATGACATCCAAGCTGTGCTCTGGTCTCTACACACACGTTCACACATGAACACACGTCTGAGAAACATATGCACCCCCTTACACACACACACACACACACAGCAGAGAAAGGAGGTTATTCCATGTAAATTCATTGGAGATGAAGAACAGATAAAGAGGTTCAGTTACACCCCGCTAAGTCCGTCTTCGGGCCATGGACATACGGCTAGAGTTATGCACCATGAGGCCTTCCAGTCAAGGTGCAATGCTGCCCATCACTGACCCATCATTGCGTCAGCTCCAGTCCCTCCTGTAAGGTGCCTAGATAATTTGTCAGATAGGTGTAAAACGTCTTCCAAGAAGACAAGTGCTTCCTCTCATTGGCCCAAGGCTTCAGCCTTCTCTTCCCCTATTCTGAGACTCCTGGGGGAAGTTCCGATTCCGTGGGGACCATCGCTTCTATAATCTAATAGCTGACGGGGAGGGGGCACATGCCTTTTTCTTTAGAGTACTCTCGTTCCACCAATATAGACTGCTACATCATTTCTTGTATGCATGTGTATGTGTGTGCACACGTGTGTTGCAGGCATACATGTAGACAGAAATTTGCAGAGGCCAGGGGTCGCTGTTGGATGTCTTCCTCAGCCACACCCTACCTTGGTCTTTGTTTGTTTGTTTTTGTTTGTTTTTTAAACCAGGGTCTCTCACTAAACCTGAAGCTCACTGGCTTGGCTAGAGCAGCTGGCCAGTGAGCTCCAAGGATATGCTGTGGTGCCCAGGCTTTCCAAGGGAGCTTGGGATCTGAACTCAGGTTCTCACGCTTGAGCAGCAAGTACTTAAATCAATGGAGCCATCTCCCTAGCCCATGTTATCCTGTTTTCTAAAATAGACCCACTGGGCACTGAAGGGTGGCCAGACTCACACTCAAGCTTGGAGCTGTGGCATTGTGATAGGGTGCTTTCCCAGCATGTGTGAGACTGTGTGTGTGTGTGTGTGTGTGTGTGTGTGTGTGGTGTGTGTGTGTGTGTGTGTGTGTGTGTGTGGTGTGTGTGTGTGTGTGTGTGTGGTGTGTGTAATACCACTTGTTTTGTTTTTTTGAGATAGTGTCAAGCTGGCCCTGAACTTAATATGTAGCTAATGATGACTTTGGACTCCTGATCCTTCTGTGCCAGGTTTCCCAAGTGCTGAGCTTATAGGCACGAGCCACCACGCCAGGTTCCATGTCCGTCTTTGTAGGAAGAATCTGCTACCCAGAAGCTGAGTGGCATTTGTGATTGACAGCCGACTGGAGTCCAGCTGGCCCCAAGCCGGCTGCTGCCGACTGTGCTCCGGAGTCAGAGCCTCTCCATGCTGGGTTCTTGGATAATTCGTCAATACAACTCTGCAGACGGAAGCCTTGATGACACGGGTCTATTTTTATTATTATTTCCTCTCAAAGAATTTTAATTAGCATTTTAATTGAACTAAAAAAAGGACAAAGTGTAGCCAGGGACAAAATTGGAAGTAACAAACTAAACTATGATCCAGCTAAAAATGCCAGTGGGGTTGGGGGTGGGGGAAATCCAGGCCACAGAGCAGTGATGCTTCAAGCACAAACAAGGTCAGTGCTTGTAATCTCAGCACCCCGGAAGCTGAGGCAGGAGGATGACGACCTCCAAACCCGACTGGGCTGTATCTCAGGACAGGGCCTCCCAGACCCCCAGGCCCATTTGTGGGTAATCGGTGTGATAACTAATATTGTCAGCTTGTTAGGATCTAAAATTACCTCAGAGACAAATCTCAGGGCGTTTGAGAGGGGGATCCTAGACCAGACTAACGGAAGCGAGAAGATGTGCCTTGTCTGGGTGACACCATCCTTAGATTAAGGGAAAAGGAGAAGAGAGCTGAGTGCCAGCATCCATCAGTTCTTTGCTTCCCAACTGCAGCTTCTATGTGACCTCATACTCTGGCTGTCATTGTACCTTCCTCACCACAAGGGACTACATCCCCTCTGGAGCTGTAAGTGAAAACCAAACCCTCTCCTTCTCCCCTGAGGTTACACATGTACAAATGAAGTGGAAATCGAAACCCAGAGTGTGGGTGTGGGTGTGGGTGTGTACCCTTGATCATCTGAGCAGGTGTATGCGCGTATGAGGGTGAGAATATTAAGTATGTGACTGTGTGTAAGAGGTCCTTAATGGCTGTAACACTTTTACCTGCGGAATGCTGTCACTCCTGTTCTCAGGTGATGGCTTTTCTGGCCTCTGACACTCTTGCTCCCCACCTATAACAGCTCCTGGGATCTATTGGGAGACCTTGGGCCTAGGAGGCTTATGACCTTGGGCATTCTGTGATTCTAAAATGAAAGGCTCAGAGTTGCAGATGTAGCGCAGTCCCAAAGCGCTTGCTAGTATCCAAGGGCCTGGGGGTCATCCCCAGGACTTTCAAAAGGGAAGCTGTGCTGCAGCTCATTGGTGGAGCACCTGTTCAAGGCCTCTAGGTTCCATCCCTAGGCGGGAAGGAAGAAGGACTCTAGGAGATAGAATTGGCCACTTGGGACTGGCTGCCATTATCACAGGATCTAAAGTTAGCTTTGAAACGAAGCTGTCTGTGGTTATGAATACTGTCCCAGCTTTCCTGCCTCACCAGGTCAAAGCTTATGACATTGGGGAGAGGGGGTGGAGCGGGAGGGGCTGCTAAAGGAAACCCTGGCCTCCGCTACTTCCTAGGGAGCATTTGCTGGCTGTGATCAGCAGGGGGCAGTGTCATATGAAAGCTGTGAGTGGGAGCTGAGGAATCTGAAGAGTTGAGAGAGAGAGCGGGTCAGACGTCTTCTATCCCCTTTACCCTTCATCCATCCCTCTCTCCAGCTCCCTCCAGCTCTAGCCAAGCTTCCAAACCCATAATAGCTAAAATGAGCTCAGTAGATTCTATCTCTAAACCTTAACAGAGGATCAAAATGTCTGTGGTTGACTTGTACAGAGATTTGTGAGGTTTTCTGAGGAAGAGTTGTACTTACTGTGTAGCCCAGGATAACATTGAACTTAGTGGTCCTCCTGTCTCTGCCTTCTAGTGCTGGGATTACAGGTCTGTGCCAACATTTCCAGGTCTAGGTGAAAAAAAAAAAAAATATATATATATATATATTTGAATGTAAATATATTTATATACAATAACAAATTATTTAATCTTCATGCCACAGGTATTTGTGATTAAATAGGTGTAGGTGAAGATGTGAGTGTGTGTATTTATACAGGTGTGGACGATGGAGATCAATGTTGGTATCTTCCTCCATCATTCTTCATCTTATTTTTGGGGCAGGGTCTGTCACTGAACTTGGAGTTCACTGAATAGACTGAAGTTGGAGTAAACCCCAGGGATCCTTCTGTCTCCATTCCCTTAGTGTAGGGGTTAGAGGTTTGCACTACCAGGCTTGGCTTTTTATGTGAGCAACTGAGATCCAAACTTGGGGCCTCATGCTTGTGTCCTTAATTACTTTACTGAGAAAACCATCACCCCTGCCCTTGGTAAAGATTTTTAACCAGTTCTGAAGAGGTTTCTGTCACACACACATACACACACACACACACACAGAGAGAGAGAGAGAGAGAGAGAGAGAGAGAGAGAGAGAGAGAGAGAGAAAGAAAGAAATGATACTATCCTGGAATGAATTAACTCTCTCATTCCAGACTCTTCTGCAGAAACTGGCCCTATCCAGCTATATTGTTTTTCTTTTTTGTCTTTCATCTTCCTGGCTGAGATTTCTCTGCTCAGCCATCAGCCAGCCGCTCCACAGGCCTTGCACCAGCACCACAGCCCTGTGAGGCTAATTCAGTCAGAGGCTTATTGGGTTGCCGCTGCCAGGACGGATGGCGTCTTCGACAAGGGCATTCCGCTTTGAGATTGAATTCTCCCACAGAGACAGGGCCCTGCCATTCCGGGTAAAATATGAGCTCTGTCCTCGAGACTGCCCTGAGATCTGTGAGATCCCAGGGACTCTGCTGCTGAGCCTTTGGGGACGCGCACCAAGGACAGAGAAGGGTTAGGGATGAAGTTCTCAATGCTTCCACTCCCACCCCAGAGTGGGAAGAGTCCTGGTTAGAACGCTTGCTTCCCGTCCGGCTGGCGGGCAACCTTGAGCATTCGGCCTCACCTGGCAAACTGCAGGTGTACCTCCTGGAGGTCATGATGTAGACCTGTGGTGCAGATGGAATCAGAGGAGGCTGGAAAAGACGCAGGCACCATCCACCTTGCCTTTTGAAACGTGATTCCTACTGGGACCGAGAACTCGCTGATTTGATTGGGCCGGCCAGCGAGCTCTGAGGAGCCTCCTGTCTCTGCCTCCACAGCCGCCACACTAGCATGACAAGGGAGTCATCATCCCTGACTTTTCACATGCGTCTTAGTTTCTTTTAGAGATAGAAGAGAAATGGATATCGAAGGGACAGTTTAGCGTCATGTCTTCTAGTGATACAGTACTCCAGCAAGAGCATTGGAGGGGAGGAAGGATTTACTTCGGCTCACAGTTCCAAGTTGTAACCCAGCATCTATTCACATCACATTCATAGTCATGAGCAGAGAGGAGTGAATGCATCAAAGCATACACGCCTCAGTTTCTCTACTCTTACGCAGTCCCCTGCCCAGGGAATGGTGCCAGCCACACTGGGCAGGTTTTCCCACCTCAACATAACCAAGATATTGAGCCCCAGGAATCCTCCTGTCTCTGCTTCCCCGATCCATGCTGAGATTAGGATTGCACACCAGCACACTCTGCTTTTTAAAGGGTTCAGGGTGTTGAACTTAGACCCTCATGCTTGTAAAAAGCGCCGTCTTCCTGGCACATTCGTGGGGCTTTGTTAAGGAAGTACTGGGTACACCTTTGTCGGGTAAGCCAAGGGGTTTGGGAGAGCATGGGATGAGAGGAATTTGGGCCGAACATGGAAGCAATCTGTACTCACAGAATGTTTCACTGCAAAGAAGAGCAAAGACAAGCTGTCAGGGGAACAGGGCTCTTAAAGAAAAAATAATACATATATTTTCTCTTTTTAGATGAGACAAACAAGTTTGTTTTGGTGCTGCTGGGAATGCCCTAGCAGCTGTCAAAACATGACGGTGCTGGGGCTGGAACAGCTGGTTGCTAGGTGAGAGCTATGTGCTCTGTAGAAGGAAGGTCTCTCCCATATTGGAAAGCATCTGTGGGTTGTGACCCCTCTGGTGGGGTCAAATGACCCTTTCAGGGGGCCACCTGATGATCTGCATATCAGATATTTACATTATGATTCAGTACAGTAGCAAAATTACAGCTATGAAATAGCAACAAAAATGATTTTACAGCTGGAGGTGGAACTATAGTAAATGGTTAAAGCTTTAGGAAGGTTAAGAACCACTGATGTAGAGAGACCCTGTCTCAAAAAACAAGAGCACTCAGCCCCCCTCCCCCACAGCCATCTCATCATGGGAGGAAGAATGTGCCGATTTCCTTTGAGACAGCGTCTCTCACTGAAACCGGAGCTCACTCCTTGGCCACACTGGCTCATCAGTGAGCTTCCAGTATCTTTCTGTCCCTGCCTCCTGCCACACCCAGATTTTCACCTGGGTGCTGGGAACACAAACTTGGGTCTTCCTTCATGCACAGGAAGCATTTTCCCCACTGAGCAATCTTCCCAACCCTTTGCTCATTTTATCAGTACATGGCATCATAATACGACTTTGTTGTTTTTGCAGTAAGGCCTCCCCGAGCACCACCGCATGGCTGAGACATGTGTTCTTTTCCTCTGTCAGGCACATTCATCCATCCACTTTAGTCAAGGTTGTTTTTTATTCCTTTTTTTTTTTTTTGAGATAGGATTTCATGTAGCCCAGGCTATTCTCAAACCCTTTATGCAGCCATGATGACCTTGAATTCCTGATCCCACTCCCTTTGCCTCCCAAGTGTGTGCTCCTATGCCTGGGGTGTAGTCCTAGGGCTCTAACCCTGGGCTTCCTGTGTGGTGGCCAAGCACTATCCCTCCTGGGCTGCATCCCCAGCCAGATAAAGGGTTCTGAGGCACCCATTGAGCTCCACTCAGTGCTGGGCCTGGCAGAAAGGTGAGAGCGCATCACAGTTTACTTCCAAGGTACCTGCAGCTCTCATCAGTGGCTCTGGGCCTATCTGCATTCCCCACACTGCGCCCAGAAGCTGTCATCAGGTATCAGGTGTTTGGTATGCCAAGACAAAACAAAACAAAACAAAACAAAACAAAGCAAAAATGTAGCACGTATAAGTTGCAAACACACATCAGCCCCCCCATACAAATTCATGGCAATATCTATCTATCTATCTATCTATCTATCTATCTATCTATCTAGATATACCTATTGGAGGGCAGGTGAGTTGGCTCAGCCAGTGAAGGTGCTTGCTGTCGAACCTGGTGGCCTAAACTCAATTGCCAGGTCTCACGTGGTGAAAAGTAAGAGTAGACACTTGATAGTTGTTCTCCTATTTTCACACAGTGCTGTGGCATGCACTCTCTCATAGGTAAATAAAATATGTGTGTGTGTTTGTGTGTGTGTGTGTGTGTGTGTGGTGTGGTGTGTATGTGTGTGGTCATGAGTCCATTCTTCACAAAATGAAGAATATGGCAAACATACGGGAAAGAAATCAAGGCAATGCCCAGAGAATCGGCTAGAACCCAATACGCCATTCAAGTATTTTCTTAATGTGAATGTGGGGATATGACTCATTCAGCCCAGACGTGCACTGGCCATTGATTCTCCATCAGGTTGCTCAGCGCGGCATCCCACAGGAAGTGCGGCCCACTGGGGCTCTTTTATTGACTGCTGTGGGCATTTAGGTGCCACAACCCTTGAGTGGCCTAGCCTTACTGAGCAGAGACCATTTCCTTTGAACTCAGCCAGTCCATGTGGTTATCTTACAAAAGTGGGTTATTAAGAAAAAGGGGGGGGGGAGGAGGAATAGGGGAGAGGTGAAGTGGTGGATATGGGAAACGTTAGGGGGAGAAACAGGGGCTGAGAATTAAGAACATGTAATATTTTAAAAAAGAAAATAATGTGGGTCGCCAGGCGTGGTGGCACACTCCTCCTCTGTCAGCAATCTGCAGGCAGAAACAGAAGGATCTCGAGTTCAAGAGTTCAGTCCCCAGAAGTCATTCGAAAAAGCTGGCCTAGTGGTGCAGGCTCAGAAGAAAGAGCGAGGAAGACCCCTGTGCTTGCTGACCAGCTTAACCTATGTGGTGAATCCCAGGCCAGTGAAAGACATGGCCTCAAAACAAAACCCAACATCAAGGGGACTGGTTTGAATCATGGCATGAACACTCAGTGAGAGGCTTTTGTCCATATTCCTGTGGGCCAAGTGGGATGTTTGTGAACTTATCTGTGATGGGATTTGGTTATGCACCCCCTCCCCCCAGCACCACACCCCAAAGAAGCCACCTTCTCCCCCAAGAGTGAGTTATACAACATGGACTCAGAAGGTTCTTGTCTGCCTGCTCAGAACGTTCAACCTTTGGAGCAGAACAGTCGTGGTTCGTCTCGCTTCTGTCTGGGCTTTAAAGTAAACAGCCCACTCACGCCTTGAGAATTTACAGATTGAGAAGGATATAAATACATCCATTTGTTTTAGGGTGTTGGAGAGGAAAAATGACACTTTTAGCATCTAGAAAGGCTGAATCATGCTCCTGAGGTATGCAAGTGAATCCACGACTCCTTTGCTAGGTTGAGTGTAATTTTAGAGCAAAGTAAGTATAATTCGTGACAGAGCTGCCACACATATCCCTTTGTGCCCCCTTCCCAGTTCTGCAACTATAAGCAAGGACTGTGATTTTATTTATTTGTTTATTTATCTGTGGCAGTGTTGAAGACAGAAGCCAGGACCTAAGCAGGTGCTCCACCTAGAAGTTCCTGGAGAATTCTAGGCAAGTGCTCTGCCACTCTGGAGAACCCCCAGCCCCTCTTCTCTTTTATTTCTTTCTTTTTAAAACTTCCAAAATTTTATTTTAATATTTATTTAATTATTATTTATATAGTGTTCTGTCTGCATGTGTGCCTGCACACCAGAAGAGGGCACCAGATCTCATTATAGATGGTCGTGAGCCACCATGTGGTTGCTGGGAATTGAACTCAGGACCTTTGGAAGAAGAGCCAGTGCTCTTAACCACTGAGCCATGTCTCTCCAGCCCTCTTTCTTCCTTCCTTCCTTCCTTCCTTCCTTCCTTCCTTCCTTCCTTCCTTCCTTCCCTCCCTCCCTTCCTTCCCTCCCTCCCTCTCCCTCCCTCTTTCCCCTCCCTCCCTTCTTCTTCTTTCTTTCTTTCTTTCTTTCTTTCTTTCTTTCTTTCTTTCTTTCTTTCTTTCTTTCTTTCTTTCAGAGTCTCACTATACATCACAGGATGTTCTTGAACTAAAGACTTTCCTGTTTCCTGCCTCAGCCTTTCAAATTCTGAAATCATAAAAAATAAACCACCTCACCCAGTTTATGGTTCTGTGTATCTTACAGCTTTCCAAAAGGTTGAAGGTGCACTTTCAGATAAGTCTGGGAATTGTGACAAGAGTCTGAAATCTTTTCTCTCTGCCAGACTTCACATGTCTAAGTCATAATGATTTGTCCTCATGACCCTCAAGAGAAGGACCCCAGCAGACTCCGGGGTTGCGAACTTTTCACGCTGCAGCGGGTCCATCGTTTCCCCCAAGTTCCAATAAGATTCTCTCATTATTCTGCCAAGCCCTCTCCAGAGATTGAAAAGTTGTAACCAGCACAAAATAGCTCACAGGAGGTACTGAAGAAGGATGTCTGTGAAGTATCTGAGGGAGTCTAGAAACTAGAATCACTTCTCATCATCCTTGGGGGAGGTGCTCACTATGAAGCCCAGGCTGCCCCAGCCTTTGACCACAGGCGTGAGCCACCATGCTCAGCTCCCTACACACCCTTTACGCTGGGAGGAGGAAAGGCTGGAAAAGTCCTGGTCCGATGAGGATAGTGTTGGTTTAACCTCGGTGCCCCTGGTAACAGACGTGGCTTTGAATCTTGGGCTGGGGGGCTTGAAGGAACCCTAGCAATTCCAAGGAGAGCCTGATATTAAGGATGCATAATTCAGCCTCTCCTCAGCCTCCAGAGCAGGCCAGCTTCACAGAGATTCTCAGGTGTCCTTGTTCATCTAGTGCATGCTATGGTGAATTGCTTTTATCTTTGGTCAGGATCTGCTGAGAAAACTGAGAAGATGTTTTGGGATATTAACGTCCCCAGAGGTGACTTTCAGCTACAAGGTGGGGGATTCTGGAATGTCCCTCTGCCCCTGGGGCTTTGCTCTGCTTTATCTCCTGCCATTTCAGGAGAATGAGTGACCTCAGAATCTGAGCTTGGGCTGGGGAAATGGCATCTGCTGCTCTTCCTGGGTTCAATTCCTAGCACTCACATGGCAGCTCACAATCATCTGCAACTCCAGTTCCAAGGAGTCTGACAGTCTCTTCTGGCCCCTTGGGCACTTCACTGCATGTGATACATAGACACAAATGTAGGCAAAACACCCATCCATGAAATAAAATGGAAAAATTAAAAGGAATCTAAAGTTCTATCTAACAACCAAGCCTAGTGTTAGAGAAAGCCCAATCTTTTTTGTTTTGTTAAGCTTGGTTTTGTTCTGCTTTCTAAGATTTTATTTTGGAAGTAGAAAAATTTGGAGGAAATAACTAGTGGCTTAACTAATTCAATTTGTATGGCCTTGCTAGAAATTGAACCCATCCATGTGCATGATGCTAAGGGGATTTGTCATTGAGCCACACCCCAGCCCCTCACTGGGGGATTCTAGGCAGGTGCTCTACCGCTGAGCCACACCCCAGCCCCTCACTGGGGGATTCTAGGCAGGAGCTCTACCACTGAGCCACACCCCAGCCCCTCACTGGGGGATTCTAGGCAGGTGCTCTACCGCTGAGCCACACCCCAGCCCCTTACTGGAGAATTCTAGGCAGGAGCTCTACCACTGAGCCACACCCCAGCCCCTCACTGGGGGATTCTAGGCAGGTGCTCTACCACTGAGCCACACCCCAGCCCCTCACTGGGGGATTCTAGGCAGGGGCTCTACCACTGAGCCACACCCCAGCCCCTCACTGAAATTCTAGGCAATTCCCTTACAACTAAGCTGTATTTCTAGGCTGAATTAAACTACAATCCTTTCCCCCAAATAGCCAGTAGTAGAGTTAAGGCAACCTACCCCCCACCCCCGAGGTCCTCCCTAAAGATAGCCTTTTCTCTTCAGGTTTTAGTCTTTGACATCTCGCCTTGCACTGTCTCAGTTTCCCGACCAGCTCCTAGGGAGTGCAAGCAGTGAGCCCTCATTCTGAGCTGGCCAGCTGTGGAAGAAAGACGGTATATTCACTCACACACATTGCTTGCTACCTTTTGAATGGGTTGAGTCATGGCCTGTTATATCCAGATGAGCCTCACCGTACTCCACTCCGATTTATTTCAAGTGCGGATTTAGTTTCCTTTCTTGCAGTTACTAAGAACTTATTCCACCAAGGTAATTTGTTCTGCTCTGGCCCAAATGAGACACAGCAAGGAAAGACAGGAAATCTTCAATTTGGGAAAAGAAAGAACATAAATTCCAAAGTGTGAGCCTGCCAGTGTGGGGAGGTCTCATGGGAGGAGGCTGTAAAAGAATTCTATAAAGTTTTAATAACATAAGACCCAGGGTAGCAGAATTCAATGCAAGCCTGGGGACCCACTCTTTCCTTGATCATATGAAACGCAGGGAAATTTGCATCCATTCTGGCAAGTCCTTGGGTCTCTGAGCAGAGTACAGGAGCTTTGAAATTTGAAGGTTCGTGTGAGTCCTGGTCTCATCAAGAAACATGGAACCACTTTTTAGATCTGTTGAGTAGCATGATTGGCGTCTAGCTACAGGTCCCCTTAACTGAGAGTGACAGATAAGACCAGGGTCCGGACTGGGTCCTGGCTGGGAGAAGGACATCCCTTAAAGATGAGTGGTTCTGCGTCAGCTCCATGTTGGTTCCCATCTTCTACCATAAGATTAGGCACCCGTGATTGGACTGTGTCTCCCGGATCGGGTCCACCATGAAGGCCCTGGCGGCATCGCAGCTTGTGGGGGTGGTTCCCTCCAGCAGGCCAGATGGTGTCTACGTTCAGTCATGGCTGCGGGACAAGCACTGCTCTTGGGTTGGTTTTGTTTGTTTTGTGTGTGTGTGTGTGAATGCACTGTGTGTGCAGGTACAACTGCGCATGTGCACACATCCATGTGGAGGTCAGAGGACAACCTTGGCTCTTGTTCCTCCAAACACCATCCATCTTGTTTCTCTTAGGCTGGGCTGGCTGGCCATCGAGCCGCAAGGATCCACCCATTTCTGTTTCACTGAAATTATAAGCATGTGCAACTGTGCCAGGTTTAAAAAAAAATTTCTTTGGTTACAGATATAATGCAGCAGCTAGCCCAAGCTCCTGCCTCGCCTCTGTAACTTCCCTACAGGGATGGGCCATAACTTGGAACTGTGAGCTGAAATAGAGCGTTTTCCCTCAAGCTGCTTTTCATTGGGGTATTTTGTCAAAGCAATGAATATAAAACTAGAATATGCAGCATCTAATGAACCTCCCTTCCCTCCACACGTACACAAGTCCTATTTACTCCCTTCTGGCTCAGCCCCTTTGTCACTGTGAACTTAGGGAAGATACTTAACGACTTCAGTTTCCTAAACACAGGCACGCATGTGCACACATGCTTGAGTGTACACCCACAAAGGGGTGCCTGGCCACACCCCTCTGCACACATGTGTCTTAGTCCCTACGATGAACACTCGTCTTTACTTACTTTAGTGTAGCTAAGGGTACAACCCAGTGCTTAGGGTGTTTCACGTGCTAAGAGAAGTTTTGTGTCCCTGAGTCACTGTCCAAGTCCCTCACCAGAGAGCTTATTTCCTTAATGTGCCTGTTGAGTGTGGAGACAACCCACGTCTTGAATGTGAGGTCAGCGTACAGCGTGTTGGGGGAAGCTGGTTCTTTTTGCGCCGTGTATATCCTGACGATGAAACTCAGGGCATCATTTGGAGCCAGTGTCACCAGGGCTTACCACCACATCTGGCTTCTCACGTGTGCTCTGGAACCGAACTCCGGTCCTCCTCTTGCAGAGCAAGCACCTTACTGGCTGAGCGGCCGCCCCTGTCCTGCTACGAACTGATGCAGTATCGCTCTTGCAAAAGCCCTTTACACGCCATGCTGGAGAGACACCACGGTGGTCATCTCATCCAGTGTCTCAAAGCATGGAAGGCCCGAGGAATTTGACCAGTGGGCAGGGGCTGGGCCCTGCGCATGGCTGTTTTCTTAGCATAATGTGGAGTACTTATCTTCTACCTTTCTTCCTCTTCCTCCTCCTCCTTCTGCCCCTTCCGTGTGAGCCCTGGTCTCAGACAGACAGACAGACAGGCAAACATCCTATCTCCCTTTTCCAGGCTCCTCCTACTCATCCACCTCCTCCCTCCTACCCTTTGCTTATTTTCTTTTCAATATACCTTGACATCTGTGTCTTTCGATGTCAGCCAGGAATGGAAACTTAGGGCAGGGGAGGATCTGGTCTGTCTTATCTTAAATGGCCTATTTGCAACAATCCACAGGAATCTAATATTCAGTTGCTTCCTCAGCCTGGCTCCTCACCTCATCCCCATTCTTTTACCCATCTACTTCAGCTCATGTCTGAACTGTTATTGTTCAGGCGACCAGGGAAGGTAAACAGCTGTACTTTCTGACTCTCACGTTCAGCCTTTTCCCAAGTGTCTACATCACCCTGGTCACATAAGTTGGTTTTTCTCTTCCCTAACTGGCCAGGATTTCCTTCTTGTTTTCTTTTGAGACAGGGTCTTACTTATGTGGCCCAGGTAACCTGGAACCTGTTATTTTCCTGCCTCAGCCCCCCCACCCCCAAGGCTAGAATTATAGATGTGTATTATTTATTATTTTGGTGTGTATATGTGCAGGTGTATTCAAGGTTCCCATGTGTGTGGAGGCCAGAGTTCAACTTCAAGCTGCACCTATCTCGGTTTTTGAGACAGGGTCTCTCTGTCTGGGACCTCCCGTAGACCAGGTTGGCTGGGCGGCCGTGAATGACTCCTCCTATCTCCATCTCCATCACGAAAGCTCTGCCTTTTACTTGGCAGCTGGGTTCAACCCAGACCCTTGTGCTTCTGAAGCGAGCACTTTACCGACTGGACGGAACCATCGCCCCAGCCCACGCCCTTCCCTGCAGAACAACACAATCTTTGTGCTGTTAGCTGAATGGAGCTTGCAGCCAATTGGAGGAGGGAAAAACCTTTTTCCCCGAGTGGGGAAAAAAAAATCTCATAACAGGGAACTCAGCCATTTGTACATCGGATCCTTTTCCCACAAACCGTTTTAAGTGCCCAGACACTGCACAGTTCCGAGCTTGGCGCCGGAGCAAAGTGAGATCCCAGGCGGCGGCGGGCGGGGTGATGCCCCTGCTTCCTGGAAGTGTGGTCATTGGTGAGATCCGATAGGGGCTGTGACTGCAAGTGGCCCGGATAATGGTAATTGCTTATGGGAGTGGTGCCAACCGGCCTGGCAGGCGGATGCTCAGAGGAGCCAGCACCCCGCAGAAGCCTGCACCGAGGCTGGGGTAGCAGGCAGGGTCGGGCACGCTTACTGCCAGTCTAAGGAAGGGCCCAGAGCAGTGGTTCTGAACCTGTGGGTCTCAACCCCCGCAGAAGTTGCGTATCAGGTATTCTGCATGTCAGATGTTTACATTATGATTCATGAGAGTAGCAAATAGTTATGAAGCAGCAACAGAGATAATTTTATGGTGGTGGTGGGGTTTACCACAACATGAGGAACGGTATTAAAGGGTTCCAGCATTAGGTAGGTTGAGTCTCACTTTCCTAGAGTATGACATGCTACTCTTTCCTTAACTCTTTCATTTGATTTTATTGAGATAGGCTCTAGCAGCACAGCTCAGGCTGGCCTTGAACTCAGGACCCTCCTACTGAACCGTGCTAGGGACGGATGTTCAAGCCACTGCACTCAGCAAGTGCCAGCTGCTACTGCCACCTTTTGAGACAGGATCTCGTGTAGTCCATGCTGGTAACCAACTCACAATGAGTCAAGGATAACCTTGAACTCTTGATCTTTCTGCCTCTACCCGCGGAGCACTGAAATTACCGTCTATGCTGGAGACGGGATCCAGGGGTCTGTGGACGGCAGGCAAGTGCTTTATCAACTGACTCACATCTCCAGCTCAAGCCGCCGTTTTGTTGAAGGAGACAGGCAGATGGCAGGGGGACAAACAGAGATTATGCTACTGACAATTACTGCCATAATTCCCTGTGTCCAGGAAATGAGGCAAATCCCTGCTTGCCACAGGCTCTGGTTGTCTGGAGGCCCCTGCTATAAACCATGCATAATCAAAACAATCTTTCCCTTCCCAGGTGTCTGTGTCGAGGCTGTGGGTCATCTGCAGGCTGCGCAGAGCTGACCCAGTTTCCGAGGATCTTGTTGGTGAAATGCTTGATTAGCTTTTGATTGCAGCCATCTGCACCTCTTTTGTACAAAATACTGTTTTTAGTTAAATTAAGAAGAATGATAATGCTAATTACTGGTTGTTAATGTGAGTGCAATACATCCAAAGGAGTATCACAGAGCCAGAAAGAGTTATGGAATAGTGACTGTTACACACAGACAGGATCGGAACTCTGTCAACTGAAGCTAGGCGTCATTTGCTGTTTGTTTTGACAAGTTCTGGCTATGTAGCTTTGGGTGGCCTCAAATTCTCTCTGCTGAGGTCAGAAGTAAGAGGACCATGCTTGGCTCTCCCCAGCAGTGTTGTCTGTGCTGGGGTCCTCATCCAGCACCAGGTCAGGCAATTCGTAACTGGCTGGAACTCCGGCTCCGGGGATTGGATGCCATCTTCTGGCCTCCATGGGCATTGCACTCACATGGCACAAACACACACACAAAGAGAGAGAGAGAGAGAGAGAGAGAGATGCTTCCCAAATTGTGCACTTCTTGCGCAATGTTCTCCTCTCTAATTACTAGTTTACAGTAAGTTAATAATGTTGGCAATTGGTGTGACACCTTGACCTCATTTAAAATACAAATGCTCCTTGAACTTATGATGGTTTTTGTCCTGATCAAGTATAACTGGAAAACATTTGTTGTTGCTGTTTTGAGATGGGGTTTCTCTGTGTAGCTTTGGCTGTCCTGGACTTGCTTTGTAGACCAGGCTGGCCTTGAACTCAGAGATCTACCTACCTCTGCCTCCCTGAGTGCTGGGGTGAAAGGTGTGCACCACGATAGCTGCCTTAGAAATGTATTCTTAATCCTTCTCCTCTACCAAACATCAAAGCTTAAAAACAAGTATGACTGATTGGTGGATGGTTCTATATGGTCTAGGGGATAATTTATAAGAGCCATACTTTTGGTTTTAAATAAGTGAGTCTATTAAACATACAGCAAGTCAAACTAAAAGAATAACTAGCTACAGGTAGGTAGATAGAGAGAAACACTGGTGAGTCCTGTTGGAGATGGTTTCCTTCTAGCTGTTCTTAAGGACTCGGTGTTTTCAGTTTTAGCCCTTTTTGCTGTTCTCTTCTCTCCCTGTCACATAGTGAGGGAACCAGCCCATCTGCAGACAAGGGGCTTTGAGGACACTTTGAGACAAACACATTTCCATGAACCCCACCTCCAGAGCCAGTTTCTCAGTGAGCTCATGCAGCACATGGCAATTTCCAGATACAATGCACATTACATTTCTTTATAAGCATGTGTGAGTGCATACATGTGTGTGTGTGTGTGTGTGTGTGTGTGTGTGTGTGTGTGGGCACGTGTCATTCTGAGACATTTCCTGTTGGGTTCTTGTCTTGCCTCCATTCCAAGAATGAAGTGGACAGTTGACAAAGACTGGATAAACAAGGACTTCTACTCAGGTCCTGGGAACGACACTGGCAGAGAAACACAGACGCCCAGGACACTCAGTGGCATTGAGATGCCAGTCCAGAGGACTCGTAGTGGTATAAACTCTTGGTGGCCCTCGGGATGTCCAATGAGAGGGTTACAGGTGGGTGTTACAGCTCTGAGCTCTCAGTGGCCTCAAGGAGCCCATCCAGCTCTGATTGACTCTGTGGAGAACAGGTCTCCAAGGGGATCGGAAGTTGCCCAGTGGTGGAGCACTCGGCTAGCATATGTGAGTCTCTGGGGCCTGTTCCTAGCATAAATAAGTAAAACTAAATCAATAAAATAGGAACAGGAAAGGAATGGTTGATAGTGAGTATGGTGAAAGTGTGGTATTTATGGTGACAAAAAGGCTTCTATAGTTCCACCTCTTGCAACTGCTAGCCTCTCTCTCCTTGAGCTTCTTTCAGACAAATGAGGAGACTTTCCCCAGGAGATTTCAAGGACGTTTTCTTCAGTGTCGTTGAATACATGGGCAGTATTGGGCAATTTCTGAACTGACAGGCTGACCCCTGGGTCACATGAAACATTCAGGTGGCACGGAAGACAAGTGGCCAGACACAGAGCTTGCTGAAGCCAGGTATATCATGGGAGTCTGGGTGCTGTGGTGTGCTTGAGTGAGGGGGCTGATGGGTACTAATAGGACCCCCCCCAGGGATGCTCATCCCATTTTCTCTGTGTCCCCAGAACTGAACAAACAGTTTTGTGTGTTCCTTGACACCAGAGAGGGTATGCTTGGATACGGAAATGTGTTTCCGCTGAAGAGCCCTCAGAGGACCCAGTGTTCTCAGTAGATCCTGGAAGCAGCTTTTTAGCATCCCCACAGCTCTGAGCAGCCAGGACGTAAAGTATGCACCAGGGTCTGTAACTGCCTAATTAAGTCAGGCACAGAGTGAAGGGGGATCTTCAGCAGGTGGGAGGACCAGAAGGTGGGTGTCTGAGGGCTTTTGCAGCCTGGGGTGCCAGACCTTGAGTCAGAATGGTCTTGCAGCAGCTCACCCAGGTTGGGGAGATGAAGGTATCCAAGGACTAAGAATTCAGCCTGAGCCGTTGACAAGGTGTTCAACCTGGCATTCAGCCTCCTTCAGCCCAGAGGCCGTATCAATTTCACTTTCATCAGCTCCAGACAAAGAGAAGGTGGTTAGTTAATTCTGTGCCCCAGGCTGTTCTGTGGATTTTCTTGGTTATTGCCTAACACTAGCTCAGGTTCACTCAGGTCCTGCCTTGGGGAGGACCCTTGAGCACCGCCTCTTGATTGCAGAATTTATTTATTTACCCAGCAGCTTCTCCCCTGAGCTGGATGGTGGCTGTCAGCCCTGTGTGGGAGAGTGAAGGTTCATTGAGGAAGGAGTGTGAGCTTTCTGGGAGGGTGGGAGGGTGAGGATGGAGAGGCTTTAGTTTTACATTTTATGTATGTATGTATGTATGTATGTATATATGCATGCATGCATGTATGCATGTGTATCTATCCATCTATCTGTCTGTCTATCAGCTCCTGCACCTTGCAAAACCTAGGTATCCTCCTGTCTCTGCCTCCCCAGTGCTGGGATTATAATGGGCCAATACACTTGCTTTTTCAGATGGACTTTGAGGATCAAATTCAAGTCCTCATAGCTTCATGGCAAGCATTTTACCGACTGAACTACCTTCCCAAACCTGAGACTCCTTAACAGTGTAGGAAAGGGAGACCCGTGCCAAGCTGGTACACAGGTGGGTTGATGAGAGCAAAAGTATCTAGTAGGTTTGTGGGGTGAGATGCCAAAAATAGTGTGACCCAGGGCCATGTGGGGAGTGGCTAGGTGTGAGTCAAGTCTAGGGCTTGGAGAAGTATCCCTGAAAAGTCTGACTTTCCATTGGCTGTGTGGCACCAAGGGTCAAGGTCACCTTCAAGTACATCCACCTGGGTTAGAAAATTCAGATGGAAGACAAAGTTATCTGAGATGGGCTTAAGGTTAGAAGGATAAGGGGCATCCAGAAAATGTCTCCAAGGGAGCTGGGCAGAGGTAGGGTGCAGGTACTGGTACCAGCACTGTTACTTTGCATGTTTCCTTCCAGTCTCTGTCCTCATGAGATGCAGTCATAGCTCTCCCAGCTCAAAAAGATACAATGCTCACCAGCCAGATGGCAAGTCACCTAGCTGAGCCTCTATGCTGTGTGACAAGAAATTGATTTTTAAAGGATACAATCACGACAGGCGTCTAGTCACTGTTCGTTGGGTGGGTAGATGTATGGATGGTTGGATAGATAGGTAGAGGAATGGGTAGACAGATGGAGGGATGGAGAGGTGAATGCATAGAGGTGGATGAGTGAATACATTGGTGGTTAGAAGGATGGATAGGTATATAAGTGGGGGGATTAGGTGGACAGATGAATGGATAAATGAATAGATAGACAGAGAGATAGGTGGGTTGATGGATAAATGGGATGGATGGATGGTGTTGTGAAATTGTCTTCCCTAGAGAGATGTGAACAATGTCTGCCCCCTTCCTCATAAAGTCCTAACAAAAAACCAAAGTATGAGTCTCCCAAAGTTCACTCTGGAGAACCAACCAGTTTATTTGGTTTACTTAGAGGACATGGGAGAAGAGTTACTGGAAGGAGTGTAGGTAACCCTAAAACAGTCACTCTAGACACTCCTCACTCGGCATGAATGATGCTTCCCCTTATCAGTGGAGGAGGGGCTCCTCTTTAATTAACCTCCCTAGTGTATATACTCTAGCATCCTCTGAGACCCCGAAGGTACATGCACTTATGACATAATTGGATATAAATGGCCACGAGGGGCAGCTGGAGTCTCAGAATAGGGGCCAGTGACACTTTCCACTACCTTCTGCCTTGAGGGAGTGTCCACAGTCAACAGGCCCAGTCATAATGGACCCTTGAAAGCAGACACAGCAGATCTGATGAAGATGGCTGCGATTTCTCTTGAAGGACTTCTTCCCACAACAGATGGGTAGATGGATGGGTGGATGGATGTACAGACCGAGGGAGGGAGAGATGAGTGAAAGTAGGTGGGCGATTGGATGTATGGGTGGACCCACCTCAAGAGCTGTCTTAAATATTGACTGAGGGATAGTTAAAGATGGATACCCATATCCTTAAACTAAGCCTATGACAAACAGGAGTTGGGCATGATAGCAGCCATTGGTAGGATGGTTGTGACATCAGGCATGTCACTCCCTGAACTATGCTCCCTCCCAACTCTCTGGCTGCTATTGGTTCTGATAGGGTGCTGCCACAGCAGCCCAAGGATGTGAGGCGTCTGCTGTCCTCTGAGGATGAGGCTTTGCTGGTAGGTGAGGGAGAAAGTTTTCTTCTGTTGTCACTTCTCTGCCTGAGGTAACTGACCCGCTTTACCATAAAGCACCATGTAGGCTCCTGACCCTTTCCCCTCCCTGAGAGGGAGGGCAGAACTACCGACGTGGGGTCTGGTGGTCTTACGTAACACAATGAACGTACACTGAACTCCCGCAGCAAAGCTGATGGCTCTCTTCTGACGCCCTGTGATGGGTGGATAGGTGGATAGGTGGACAGGCGGATATATAAGTGGTGGGTAGATGGTTACATGCATGGGTAGGTGGATGCATTGATGGGTAAATCGGTGGGTGGGTAGATGGCTGCATCATGTGGATGATTGGCAGAGGAATGGGGGGTGGTAGGTTGACAGGCGTGTACGTGGATGTGGATGGCGGGTGGGTGGATAGGGGTGTGGTGATAGGTAGACGGAGATATGAATGGGTGGGTAGATGGATGGTGCATGGAATAGGTGAATCTATGCACCTATTATAGGGTGCGTATATAGACGGTTGGTAGAGGATTAGAGGCATTTGTAGCAGCCAAGACAGCAACATTCCCAAACACCCCATTGCTTCAAATGCACAGAGCAACTGCAGATACCCGTGGCTGACGAGCCCTGCTCAGAAATTCAGGAAGTTCCTTATTTTCCCTGCACTCTGTTTTGGCTGTAGACAATGAGATGCATACGTGGGGACCTGGGAGAGCGGCTGATCCAAATCTACTCTGAAGACTTGTGATTTCAATGGAAATAATGAGTGGAGATGAATAATAAAGACTTCGCCCTTCCCGCGAGGCTGATGGAGCTCAGGCTGAGGGGTTTTCTGGTCCTGGAAAGTCAGGAGGTCCTACCTCATAACCTCTGGGTGTCCAAAGAGTCAGAGTCTATCCAGCTCTGGCCTCAGTGAGACCTCAGAGGCTGTTCCCAAAAGAGGATCCAGAATTCAAGGGATGACTTTGGGATGAGTGGATACAGCAAGAGGGATCATTCTGATGAAAGATTCAGTTACATCTGGTTTGTTCCCATCAGTTCTATTTCATATAGTTTTTTCAGCACCTCACCAGGAGAATACTAAGTAAGGGGTTTGCCCGTGCAGCTTTAATAAGGCCAACAAAGGAAGAGGAAGCCATTTGAGGATCCATAAGACTCTGTAAGCATGAACTCCACAGACTCTCTGGCAGTTACTTCATTTAGCAGCATAATGAATCTCCTGCTGTGTACTCAACATTATGCTAATTACTGTGGGGCTATAATGATTTGGATGTGTTTCCACAAAAAAAGTATTAGAAACTCGTGTGTGTTGTTTGCACATGTATGTGTGTATGTACATATTTGTGTGCATGTATATGTTGGAAACTTGATCAATGCATTAATGTTAGGGGGGTTAATGGGAAGTGTTAGATCATCAGGGCTCTATTTTCTAGAACGGATGAATACCGGTGATCAAAAGGTTGGAGGCTGCAATACCCTTTGTTTTTGCTTTCTTTTTCACTCTATCTTCATCCAGCTGTTATGAGATGTCATAACAAGATGGTCCTTGCCAGGTGCCAGAATTTCCATCTTGGGATTCCCAGTCCCCAGAACTACGACTCGATTAATTTCTATTCATTATAAAATACACACTCTTATGTATTCCATGGTAGCAGAAGTATGATTAAGAGGATTCTAAGCATGGACAGGTGCCCAGTAATTTCTCCTTGGATGGGAGAGGAGGTGTATGAACTGATCAGTGAATGGATATGTTGATGGATGGATAGGTGAGTAAATAGATGGGTTTATATGTAGATGGTGGGTACAAAGATGGGTGGGATAAATGGATGGATGTGCTTAGAGTCTTACAATGTATGTACGGTAGGTAGGTAGGTAAGTGCATATTTGCCTGGATAGATACAGAGATGAGTGGGTGAGTGGGTGGGTGAGTGGGTGGGTGAGTGGGTGGGTGAGTGGGTGGGTGGGTGGATAGGTGAATGGGTGGATGGGAAACAGATAGATAGGCAAATGGATAGATAACTGTATGTTGGTGATGGGCAGATAGATGAGTGGGTGGGTGGATATGTGATGTAACCATGAATGGTGGCTAGCTGGATAGGAGGGTGGATGTTGGGTAGATGGATGAATGGATGGATGGACAGAAGATGTATGCTTTGGTGTATAGATGGATGTGTGAATGTATGGATGTGTGTGTGAAAATATGGATAGATGAGTGGGTGGGTGGATGGGTGTGCATGTGGATGGATGGATGGATAAATGCATAAGTGAGTGACTGAATAGATGAGCTTTTGATTTATGGATTATATATGGATGTATAGACGGGTAAATAGACAGCTATGGAGATGGTAGGGGGGTGGATGTAGGTAAATGGGTAGATGGATGGATGGTTGTGTTCTCCAGTTGGCATGGTGATTATTCCTGCTCCTTTGGGTTGGTGTAAGGGGAAGGACCTTCTTTTTCATCTTTGTGTGATCCTCCTCCTCTGTCCCAGGATGGAGTCAGTTTCATCTTGTGAACAGTTGTCTGTCTTCCCTCTGACACCAGGGTCAAGTCTGATGGTTTTTTTGTTTCTGTCTGAACAGCTTTGTTTTTCTCTATTTCATCCCCATTCCCTGGACAGAAACAGAATAGCCAGTGTCTGGGAGAAACCTCAACCCCAAATAGACTTTCTGCCTCAGATGACAGCAAAAGCATCATCACTGGGTAGATCCCATGGAATGTTATCTGAAGAGTGGGTTCCTCTCAAGTCCTGGACCGTTAGTACCACTCTAGAGAAAGCCCTGGTAATAGGTGGAAGACGTTCCCAGAAGTGTGACAGAGATCATGGGAATTTCTCATTTGCTGTAATCACGCATGTAGGGAGAGTTGTTCCAAGGGTCCCTGCTGAGACACGTTGCCAAGGGTTGAAATCCGGGATGATTAATTAACCCTAGTTCCTATGACAACCCAGGGGAATGCCACCTAGGCCCTGGTGAGGAAGCATTCCTTCCAGCAGCCTTGGGAGAGTGAGAACAGGGAAGGTAATGGACAGGAAATGTCAAAAGCTGTGGTCTTCACTGGGATGACAGAGGTATTTTAAGATGGTGGCATACAAACTGTTCCTCTCATCAGCATCCTCAATACTGAAAAACCAAGGCATCAGTGGAGGAACTCACCAGGGTATGGCGGCTCACCCATGATCCCTGGACACATTAGATGGTCCACAGCAGAGAGGCACAAGCTGGAACCAGCAACTGCAGCTGTGGCTAATCCAACTGAAGCACCCGGGACTCACTTTGTGCTGACTTGAAGAATGTCACAGCTCTTGGGGCCTGTGTCCCAGAAGAACCACCAATTGATAGGGGACAGGTGTCTTAGATTCATATATAGATGAATCACACCTATATGTACCTATAGACATCCATATATATGGATCTAAGACATATATCCATACACATACATATAGTGTGTATGCATCTCCATGTATATGTATGCTAATTTATGTGGAGGTCAGAGGTTAATGTGGTTGTATTCCTCAGTTGTTCTCTACTTACTTGTGTATAGGGAGCACGTGTGTACCCCAGGGCACGTGTAGAGGTCAAAAGACAACTTCTGGGAGTTGGTTCTTGCCTTCTGCCTTCTTTGAGGCAGGGTCTTTCTTGTTTATGCAGCTGCACTGTTACTCAGGCGATTCTCCTGTCTCTGCCTCCCATCTCACTGCAAGAGCTCGGGGATTACAGACACTCGCTACTACATCCATTTTTATTTTTAATGTGAGCTCCAGGAATCCAGACTTGATGGTCGAGCTTGTGGCAGTGCTTTTACCCTCTGAGCCATCTCTTCGGTCCTCATCTTACCTCTCAGAGTTTTGCACTAAGTCTAAAACTCTCTGATGCAGCTAGGCTGGCTGTCCAGTTGAACCCAGGGATCCTTTTTATCCCCGTCTCTCAATCACTGGGATTATGAATGTGCATTGCCACACCTGGCTTGGTGTGACATGGGCCATGCTGGAGAGCCACATGCCTCATGCCAGCACAACAAGCGCTTTACTGACTGAGCCACCTCCCAGCCCCCAAATTCATGGATAATTTTAGGTTAGTTAACTTGGGAGATGCCAAAGGAGAAAGAAGGACAGAAAGAAAGAAAGAAGGAAAGAAAGAAAGAAAGAAAGAAAGAAAGGAAGGAAGGAAGGAAGGAAGGAAGAAATAAAATAAAATAAAATAAAATAAAATAAAATAAAATAAAATAAAATAAAATAAAATACGCATGCATTGTGGGGAACCTTTGCTCTACAGCATCCAGCTTTTCCTTGGAGACATTTCAGAATCTGATGTTAATTGACATTTGTACTCTTCTCTGAGAAGGCCACTGTCCTTGGGTCGTCAGGGCACTGGGCGCTGAGCTGCAGTCTTTATCTAGGGCAGACACTGCAGAAATTATCATAACAAACGTCGCATCAGGAACTTTCTTTTGTAGGTGATGGTAGATGGATACACGTGTCTTGTGACAGTCTCTAGTTATCGGCATGGGAATCTTCTAGGCATCTTCCACATAAACAGAAGGGCCTAGATGTAGTCATTTCTTCCTGACCTCTTCCCCACCCCCAAATACTGGCTGGGTGTCAGGGTCACCCCACTCTCCATGGACAATGCCTGTGAAAGTTTATCTGATTTCACGCTGATGAGTGAGAAACCATTTTTATGCAAGTTCTGTATTCAGGAAGGGGGAGGTCTTGACACGCTTGCCCCTAATTAGTGGCAGATAGCTTGTGGATCACTTTTTGAAATAAGGCGGAAACTCTAAGCAAGGTGAAGGGATGGTCCCTGGCAGGAATTTATTGCCACATTGTTCTGGGAGCGGGGGAGTTGATGGTGTCCACTTAGCAGCCTGAGTCCTGCTGCCAGCTATGCCCTGACTGTGCTTTTCATGGGCAGCTAGAGATAGATCCCACAGGGCCCAGGAATCCTTCCCTGCCATAAGAAGCTGCCTCTTCCACTCCCCAGTGACCTTGTCCCCTTCAGATGTGGTCGTTAGCTCACAGCCTCTACCACGTGGTCATGGGTGGGCACACTGTCATGGCAACAACATCATCTCATCTGGCTGAGGGCACAGTGTCCTGAGCAGCACAAAACTCTCAGGTTCTCAGCTCACTGTTTTGTCAGCCTTGTGAGTGTGTAGGTGTGTGTGTGTGTGTTCTCGTACGTGCACATAGAGATCAGAAGACAATGTTGGGCATTGTTCCTCAGAAATCACCCAACAGGGTAGCTCAGCATTCTGGAGCTCACTGATTAGGTGAGATTGGCTGGCCAGTGAGCCCCAGGGGTCCCTCTGTCTACACTTCTCCATTACTGGATTATGATCATGGTATCACCATGCCCAGTTTTTAAAATATGAGTCCTGGGTCCTCGTGCTTGCATGGCAAGCACTTTATGGACTGAACCATCTCCTCAGCCACTTGGGCAGATCTTTTAACATCAATGAACCTTGGTTTTTTTTTTTTTTTTTCATCCATAGAATGAGCACAATGACAGCACCTATATAAAGAGGCAGTGAATGTGAAATAAGATGCAAACCCCAAAAAGTTGTAGCATGTGCTTAATGGTTTTGGGGATGTGTCAGTGGGCGTAGTACAGGTGAATACATGTTCGCATGCATGTGCATGCAAGCCTACATACAGACCAGAGGCTAACACCGGCAGGGATCCTCCTGATCCCCGTCCACTTTAGGTCCTGGGGCAGCATGTTGAGCACAGAGGTGACTGATTTGATTCCCACATCTGGACAGCTTGCTCTGGGGGTCTCTGTCTCTAACGCCTTTATGTTGGGATCATCAGCAGGCTGCCGTGCCCACCCAGCACTGATGTAGGTATTAGGGATCTGAATCCCCCTCCTCACACTTGTGGCATGTACACTTTCCTTCTCTGAACCGTCAGTTTATCTCTTTGGGGTTTGTTTGTTTGTTGTTGTTTTTGAGACACTGTCTCACTATAAAGTCCAGACACGTCTTGAACTCAAGATCCTCCTTCCTTAGTCTCCAGAATGCTGGGATTATTGGCATGAAATACCACGACTGGTTCTCTACCTAATCACCAGTATATGCTGTTGGCTGCCAACACATTATTTCCCCGCACCTGCTGACCCTGGTAGACACGAATTAACTGCAAGCACAAGGGAAGGGAAGAGGATCCGGGGGTGGCAGGATGAGCTGCCTCTTCTTTCTTTACCACGAGTGTCTAGTGCCCGTTTCCCACATATTGAATGTGCAGCAAAGATGAGTAATAGAACGGAACAGCCAGTGGAAATTCAAGGGCTCACTTCTGAATGGTGCTACAGTGACGGGCCCAGAGCCTGTTCCCAGACAGCTCTCTGAAAGATGAACAGAACAATGGCTTCTCTGAGTGGTGCATCTGATCCAAGACACACAAAGGACCATGAGTGGGAATCACAGATTCACATGTGGAGGTGGCGTATGCAACTCCCTGTGGAATCTTAGGAGCTGGGGCTGGGGTCAGGGTTGAGGTTTCCTAAAGGAACAGTACATTATCAGATGGTGTGATTCTACGGCCCCACACTGATACACTCCCAGCCACTGTGACTCATGGCCTCCAATTAGCTATTGTTGAGTCTGAAGGAGGCAATCGGGAAACCAGTGAAGAAAGGTGTGTAGAAGAGAATGTTCTGTTCTGTCCTAGGATGAAAAGCACCTGCTTGACAGCGTCAAGGCTAGGACAATGTATAGAGTATGTCCTTGAAAACTCTCAGGCAGTCAGGCTGAGTGGCAGAGAAGCCACTGGCAGCTGACAATTGAAAGAGCTGAGCAAGAATACATGGTTTTACCCATTCCTCAGTTTTCATGAAACTTCCCTAGGGACAAGGCACTGCGGGATGGAGGCCCCATTTCTATGCAGAGCTGGGTCACAGACTATGAAAAATCTGTTTCTGTTTTGAGACAGAGTCTTTCCATGTAACCCAGGCTGGCAGGGAGTTTACTATACAGCCCCAGCCTTGAACACATCATCCTCCTGCCTCCACCTCCCAAGTGCTAGAGTTACATTCATATGCCACAACTCTTGGCATGGCAGTGAAAATTTTATTATCTATATCTGTATCTATATATACATATAATACACACACACACACACACACGCACACACACACACACACACACACACTTTTGTATGGTCACAGCAGTTTCCCTGAAGCTCCCAAGGGTCCATTCTATTTTCTTTCCGTTTCCTTTCTCCCTCCTCCATCTTTCTGTGTAATATGCCTGCACTTGTGTGGAGGCCAGGGGAGGATGGCATGTGTTCTGCTCCATCCCGTTCTGCCTTATTCCCCTGAGGGAGGCAGAGTCTAGGAGACCATCGAGCCCCAGAGATCCTCTGTTTGCCCACAGTGCTGGGCTTCCAGTCGAGCATGGGCACGCCTGGCTCTTACACGAGTAAAAGGATTGGCATGAAGGCTCTCGTGGCTGTAAAGCCACCACTCTTACCCACTGAGCCATGTCTCCTGCCACTGTGTGTGTGTGTGTGTGTGTGTGTGTGTGTGTGTGTGTAGGGGGGAGTGAATTCGCATCCCTGCACAATTGCCTTGAATTAGATGGGACAATTTCAGCTCCAGGGACACACTCACTTGCTTTGTTGCAGCGACTTTCCCTGGGAAGGATCACCTGGTACCCCCACAAGTGAGGCTTGCTGAAAGAACCACAAAGCAGGGAGAGAGGCTCACCTTGGAGGGCTGAGTAATAGAGCCCAGACCGCATTAGGCCGAAGTAGGCAAAGTCACCTTAAAGAGACTAGCTCCCGTCAGCAGAACTATAATTGGATTTAATGTATAACTTATATAAAGACAGATTGTGTCGACGGGAAAGAAAGCCCTTGCTGGGTCTCCTTTACCATCTGCCCTGGCCCTACCTGGGAGACCCGGCTATCTGGCTGGATTCTGATCTTCAGAGAACGGAGTACCTGATGCCTAACGTTTTGGACTGGGCAGGGTCTACAGTCATCCCGGACACACCTCTGGGCATGTCATGAGAGATTTTCTAGATTGGCTTAATTTAGGCGGGAAGACGCCCTCTGAATGGAGCTGTCACCGTGGCATGGGCGGCCCTGGAACTTCGTAAAAAGGAGAAAGTGAGCTGAACCCGGCACTCATCTCTCTCTGCTGCCCAACTGTGAGCCCAGTGTGACCAGCTGCCTCATGCTCCTGCCACCACGACAGACCATAGCCCCTCCAACTGTGAGCCAAGATCAGCCCTCCTCAGAGGGCTTGTGTCTGTTCACAGCCAAGAGAGAGGCCGGTAATAGAAGCTCCCCAGCTGACCACAGCAGGCAGGCTGCCTTCTCACTCTGTGTTTGTAAAGGCTTCTCTAAGGGCTGACACTTTGCACTCCGTATCTCTTGCCAATGCATACTAGTGGATGCGCTGTGAATTTGAGGGTAGAAATTTCAACAGCTGAGTTTGCAGAAACAAGTCACATGACCTTGAGCCAAGCCCCTGCCTGGCTGTAGTTGGTCTCTGGATGTCTGTACTAATTACTTATCTCCTTACTATGACCAAAGACCTGACAGGAAGCAACTTAAGAGAGGAAGGGGTTATTTGGGTCACAGTTGGAGAGGAGATACACCCTTCACAGATGGTCACATTACAGCGATAGCCAGGAAGCAGAAAAAGATGAATGCCCACAGATGCTGCTGCCAACACTCAGGCTGAATCTTCCTGCTCCTGATAGATCCTTCTGGAAACATCCTCATAGCACATCCAGAAGTGCTTCCCACAGTGAGCCTAAATCCAGAAGATGACGACTAACTGTCAGAGAGCAAGGGTTTATTTTGTCTCACAGTTTCAGAGAGAGAGAATTCAGTCCATCACTGTGGGGAATGGCATGGTGGGTGGGAAATGGCTCTATCCATGGCAGTGGGATCATGAGGTGGCAGGTAGAAAATGGAGAGGGACCCGGAGTGGGGGGACCTTTATAGGCTAAACCTAGAGTCCCATTCCCACCAGGTATGCCCCACCCCCTAAAGGCTCCACAGCTTTCAAGACAACATCAAGAATCGGGGACTGGGGACATTGTAGGTTTAACAAAAAGATCTTGATAAACACACTGTCTTTGGTGCACAGTATTGATGGCAGGTGTCCTCTGTGTTCTAGCTCCTCTGTGCTCCTCCCTCTCTGTCTTTCTGTGTGTGCGTGTGTGTGTATTGATGCATGTGCAATACACATGCCATGGCTATGAGTGCATGTGTCTTTACTCATGCATGGGCAATGTGCGTGTGGAGGCCGGAGTACAACCTCCAATGATGCTCTTCAGGTACCACCTACCATATTTTTTTTAAGACAGGGTCTTTTACTGGCCTAGATCTTGCCTGCATAGGGGTGGTGCCTGTCCAACAAGCCCCGGGGATCTGCTGAGGTCTACTTCCCCAGCTCTTAGATTAAACATGCATCCCACCCTAACCAGATTCTTGTTTGTTTTGTTTTTCAGGACAGGCTTTCTTTGTGTAGCCTTGTCTGTCCTGGACTTGCTTTGTAGACCAGACTGGCCTCAAACTCACAGAGATCTGCCTGCCTCTGTCTCTGCCTCCCAGAGTGCTGGGGTTACAGGCATGTGCCACCACATCCGGTTTGACCAGTTCTTTGTATGTGGCTCCCTGAGATTAAACTCAGCCAAGTCCTTTACCAACTGATCCATCTCTCCAGCCCAGTTCATTCCTTTTTTATTGCCAAGTAGCTTTCCACACCATAGATATACCTTGTTTTTGCCTCTTCCTCAGGTGAGGGACATTGGAACAGTGGTCAGAATTCTTTGGTGAATATAAATAAAACAGTCATGAGCATTCATATCTGAATGTTGTGAATGCACAAGTTTTCATTGTTCTCAGGTAAATATTCAGAAGTCTTGACAGCTGTGTTAAAATTCATAAGAAACTTTCTGTTGCAGTATACTTCCTCACACTCTAAACCCCAAGATTGTGTTGTTTACTGGGAAAAACTATTTCTAGTTGTGGTGTGGCTCAGCCCTAGCACATACCTTTAATCCAAGAGCTTTCTGCTTGAATATTGTAAACAGGATTAAATTGTGAACCACAGGTCAAGAGGGAGAGCAAGCAGCCAGTTGACAGGGTGTGAACACAGGAAAAAACCATAGAGAGTAAGAGGAAGTCAGGAAGTAAAAGGGAGGGATGGTCAGCTTGAGAGGGTTTTAAGACAGAGAAGGAGAACTTTCCTTTTGGGGCATCAGTGGAGGAGGGAGAGCAGCTGGGTGCTTTCTCTGCCTCTCTGAGCTGGCAGGCTTTCACCCAAGCATCTACCTCCAGAGTCTTTATTGGTAAAGTTGAAGGACTGGGATTTTGTTAAAAAACAACAACTTTCAGAGTGCTGTCCCCATCACCACAGGTATTTGGGGCTGGCAAGTTTTGCTTTGTTTCTCCTGTGCCATGCCAATGGACATGTAAGCAGCAGCATCTCTCCATGGCTTACGTTTGCATCTCCCTAATGGCTAATAGAGCTGAGCATGTCTTCATGTACTTATTTGCCATCTGTGTATTTTCTTTGGCAAGATGTTCAGATCTTTTGCCCACTTTAAGAAATTATGTTGTTTGTTTTCTTGAATGCTTTAGAGTTCTTTATGTTTTCTACATACAAATCCCTAATTGCATTTTTTTTAATAGACTCTCCTTAAGTAGCCCAAGCTTGCCTAGAACTTATAATTTCTTTCTGCGCTTTCTAAGGGCTGGTTTTACAGGTACATGCCACCACAATGAGCAAAGTTTTGCTTTCATTGTATTTTGTTTGGGATGTTAGGGCTAAAAGCCAGGGTCTTTGCCCTTTAGTTAGGTGCTGTACCTGAGCCACATGCCTAGCTCCTCACTGAGGGATTCTAGGCAGGTGCTTTACCACTGAGCCACACCCCAGCCCCTCACTGGGGGATTCTAGGCAGGTGCTCTACTGAACCACACCCCAGTTCCTCATTGGGGGAGTCCAGGCAGGTGCTCTCCTAGAGAGCTCAAGTCTGACCATAATACACTGTAACTATTTTTGCCTTATACACTTGTGGTCTCTTGAAATAATTCAGAGAGAGAGGAAATGCATTTTAAGTTTTTACTTTCTTTCAAACTATTTTGGGAGGTCTTAATTTCTCTGTATAGATCCAAGTTTCTGTCTGGTGTTATACTCTTCCCCCAAAAGGATTGTCTTTAACACAGCTTATATTATAGATCTCAAAAATCATGACTTCTCTCTCCTTTTGTTGGCCTGGGGAAAAAAAAATCTTTATTTCATGACTATTTTGTGAGAGAATGCACCAGTGACCTTTGTTTCCTTTTCAAGACTTTAGATATATCATCTATTTATCTTTCATACTTAAAAATATTGCATTTATTTATTATCTGTGTGTGTTTTTCTGTGGACATATGTGTTGAGGTCAGAGGACAAGTTTGGGGAGTCTTTGCTTCTCTACATTACCACCTGGGTTCTGGGTAATGAACTCAGACCACCAGGATTAGCAGCAAGTGCTTTTATCCAGTCAGCAATCTTGCCAGCCCACGACTTGCATAGTTTTTGATTAGAAGCTTCCACTGCCATTGTGTGTCTGCATCTGTTGAAACATGTCTATTTCTCTTCAGCTGCTTTCGGGATAGTCTGTTCATAATTAGTCTTTAGGACTGGGGATTTAGGATTGTCTGTGTTCTTTTCCTTATTAGCATATTGATAGAAGGTCATTTGCTCTAGTGTGGTAAGTTACTTTATTTTGCAAAATTACCGCTCAGCATTTCCACAGCGATTTCTCTGCCTCACTGTTTCTTCCTTTGCCTTCTGGGGTCCATGTGACACATATGTTAGACTTTCAGTGACTGTCCCACATGTGAAGCTCTCTGTCCTGAGTTGTTTTCTTTGTTTCTTTTCTTCTGTATGTTTCACGAGGAACAACATGCATAGGCGTCTGTTAACATTCTTGAATCACTGAATTAAGGTGTGTTGTTGTAAATAAAATGGTGTTAGGCTAAATAATGTTTATTATTAGTCTTATAATTATTACAGCAGTATTGTTTAACCCACTATCACAATTAGTAAGACATAGACATCTGTTAGATTTTATAATTGCCTTATAACACCTTGGGCTGGGCAGACATTTCCACCAATGCTATTTCAATAAACTCTCCATTCACCTCCCAGCCCCCATCCAGTGCCATCTGCCTTGACCATTCTTCTCTGGGTTGCCTTCCATCATAATTCCATAAACACTTTCATATGCTTCGGAGCCCTTCCTCCAAGCCCACATGGTTCCTTTTTCATGATAACCCATCATGCCTTCCTCCTTCCTCCTCTATTTCCATCTATCTGTCCTTCCCGTGATTCTCCTGTCCTCAAAGCCCAAGAACTTTGGTCACAGCTACCTTTTTCTGCCCTGCCCAGGTACAGGCCTTTTAATCAACCAATCAGGAATAATGTCTTAGGCAGGTTTACACAACAAGGTTAGGGCAGTGACCACTTCTTGAAGGCCAGTCATTAGCATAAAAATACAATCATCAGACCAACCCTCAGAAAAGGTGCTTGCTGCCAAGCTTGATGACTGGAGTCCTTCCCCAGGATCTATACAGTGAGGCGAGAACCAGGTCCTCACATGTACACCCTAACAGATGTTTGTAGGAGACCTGCAAGAGGGGGTTTGCACCTATAGCTCTATACTCTTGTGGTACATATGGTACTCCCTTAGTTTTTGGGAAATTGTTTAAAATGATACTTGAATCCCTACCACTTCTGTGGCACCTGAAGCCTTTTCCTCTTGTGCTGTCACAGTTGATTTGAGCATGCTTTTCATTTTCCCTCAGAAGAGCCCCCCCCCCCCCCTTAGACTACTGTTGTGATAAAATACCCTGACGAAAACAACTTGAAGGAGAAGGGGCTCATATTTCCAGGTCACAGCCCATCATTGCGGGGAAGTCAAGACAGCAGTAACATGATGTGGCTGGTTACATCACATCCACAATCAAGAGCATGGGCCAGCGAATGAACAGTGCTCAGCTCTCTCTCTCTCTTTCCATTCTCCCTCTCTCTCCTTTCCATTCAATCTGTGGTGCAGCCCAAGAAATGGTGTCACCCACAGTCAGTTAATTCCCACGTCAATTAACCCCATTAAGAAAATCTCTCATAGCCATACCCACAAGCCAACCTAATCCAGACAACTCTGTAGTAAGCTCTTCCTAGCTGATGGTGGAGTGTGTCAAATTGTAACCATCATAATTCAGACTGCCAAACTGCCCAGCATACTCAGCCTCTAGATGGGCTAGAGAGAAGTTAGTTTTCTTATTGCTGAACAAGGAGGAACATTCTTTCTGGCTTTCTGTATCCCAAACTCTGGACTATTTAGTTTGAAAATGAAGAAACAAAGGCAAGAGACAAGAAATGACTGTGGAACGAGACAGGGAGATTTTTATTTTCATAGATGGGGAAGCAGGGTGGATTTTCAAGGGCTGTGTGCTTCATCAGATCCAGGGTAGCTATCCTAGGACAGGGAGGGAGACATTTGCCAAAGTGCAAGAAGCAGAAAGGCTTGAACTGGGCAGTAGTCAGTGGAAATGCCTAGAGACCAAGCGGAATGACTAAGAACTGGAGGGAGGTCGGGGGCAGAGTCTGCAGCTCAGCCATGCTGGGGGCGGGGGTAAGGAATGGCATCAGCTGCTTCCTGCTAGGTCTGAGAGATGAGACAGAAGGCACACTAAGATGGTTGGCATGTGGCCCTGCATCCCCTCCCCCGCTTGACAAATGAGTCAAAATATGCTTTCTGGGGCTGGAGAGATGGCTCAGAGGTGAAAGTACATCCTGCTCTCCCAGAGCACCTTAGTTCAGTTCCTAGCTTACCTGTGTCATGTGGCTCATGGCTATTCTAACTTCAGCTCCAGAAGGCCTGATGTCCCTTTCTGAACTCAGAGGTACCTGTGTGCTTGCATGTGCACGTGTGTCCACCAACATCCTTAGGTGTCACATCCTCAGGCACCATCCACCTTATTTTTGACACGGCCTCCCAGTGACTAGAAACTCACCAAGTAGGCTAGGATGGCTGGCTGGTGAGCCTGGCAGATCCATTTGTCTCTGCTTCATGGTGTGTGCTTGGAAGTCAGAAATCAATGCCCCCTGGTGCTGGGGTTGCAAGCATGAACTTTCACACCCAGTGTATGTATTTGTGGTGTGTGTGTGTGTGTGTGTGTGTGTGTGTGTGCCTGTCACAAAACACAAATGAAGGTCTGAGGACAATCTTCCTAATGCAGTCCTTTCTTTCTACCATGTAGGTGTGGGAATTGAACTCAGGCCATCGGGCTGGTTGGCAAGTGCCTTTACCCACTGAGCCATCTCAGCTGCCTGTAGCATTTTTTAAAACAAACAAACAAACAAACAAACAAAACAAAACAAAAACATAGGCTCTGGGGACTCAAACTCAGTTCCTTGTGTTTGCAAGGCAAGCGCTTTCCCCACCAAGCCATCTGCTGTGCCCTCTACACTCTTTCCTACTGTCCTGGTCTTGAATATTCTACTTCCTGATTCCATCCCAGTCTTTCCCACTTCAGTCCCTGCTGAGCGCCAACATCACAGCACCGAAGGAACTTTTCACAAAAACACGTCAACAGCTCTTCTCTTCTTAGGCTACAAATACAAAGCCACGGCCCATGGGATCCTATGCACGCCCAGTCACCATGACCGACCACGTCTCTAGGTAACCCTTGTCAAGAGAAGGAGTATAAGTTCAAGCTTTCCAATTCTTTCTCCCCAGACACACTGGAAATGTAAAAATTTTGCATGAATTTCACAGTGTCTCGAGGGAACTAATTTAAAATTTCATCGTATCTCTGTGTGGGCCAAAGAAAACAACGTGTGGGCTGGCTGTGCCGTGACAGCTGCCTTTGGCTTGGTAAGGTTCCTGTCTCTCAGTGCGACACATGGGGTGCTGTCCGTCACCACGAGTGACTGTTTCTTCAACGTCTCGTGCCTTGAGCCCGGAGGCCCAGACGGCTCTCCTGCATGGCTGTCATGGCCGTGATGTGGAATGTCCAGCTGCTCCCCCCCCGCCCCTTCTTCAATAGACCTAGAGGCTTCCACAGGTCAAAGCAGAGATCTGAGGGATGAGGACGCAGCTCAGCGGTAGAGTGCTTTCCTAGGGCGTAGAAGGTCATTTAAAAATTATCATTATCGTGCATGCGTGTGAGCGCTGGCACATGTGTGTGTGGAGGTCAGAGGGCACCTCTGGGGTTGGTCCTTCTTCCACCTTGTTCAAAACACAGCAGTCAGGAGGCTGAGGTCAGAGGGGCATGAGCTGGGGTCTCACCTTGACTACATGGTGAGGCTGTGTCTCCAAACTGCAACTAAAGGTTATGTCTGTAGAGAATTCCACAGTATTCAAGGAAACAACCCCTAATTGAAAGCCTTGGGGTCTGTCTGTCCTGGCCTCTTTCCATGCTTGAATGTCCTCTTCTGGCAGTAAGAAATCTGACCCTCAGTCTGGGGAGGTCGGCTCAGTGGGTAATTCAAGCACGAGGACCTAAGTTCGGATCCCCAGCGGTCACGTTAAAAGGGGGTGGGGGTAGAGTTGGCAGTGTACCCTCCGTAATCTCAGGACTGTGGGGCAGAGAGAAAAGGGTCCCTGCAGCTCGGGAGTTCCGGGTCCAGTGGAGAGCAACTGAGAAAGACAACAGATGCTGAGGGCTTCTGGACTACACATACAAACACACACACACACACACCAGGCACATGCATGTGCACACACAAACAAAAAAAACTTGATCGTCATTAGCCACTTGCCATGATCTTAGCCTGTCCAGAGCCTATTTTCAGTCACAGAAAACAGCGACTAATTAAAATTCAATATTTACTTAGAACTCTTTTGGTTTTAGCCTGGGGGTATACAGGCCAAATATTGTTTTCAAAAGTTAATTGAGTTTGTTCTTTTCCACGCATTTCAGTGTGGTGATTGATTTGCATTGTGGTGCAGGTTGGTTTTGTTTGTATTCTGTTTTAGAGTTAGTCTCCAACCCATCCTTTTTTCCTGTTTTTCTTTCTTTCTAGCTTATGTGTATATGTGTGTATACGTATGTTTGGAACAGTGTGTATGTATGTGTGCAGGGTATGATGTGTGTGTGTCTGCCCATGCATGTGCACGTGGGTGCCTGAACAGCCCACTGAGTGTCTTCTGCTGCTCTCTGCTTGTTTCCTTGAGTCAGGGTCTCTCGCTGAACGGAAGCTCATTGTCAGGCTAGGCTGCCTCACCGGCAAGGTCTTGGCATCTGCCTGTCTGTGACTCCCAGTCCTGGAGTTGCAGGTATCTTCAGCCATGCCTGGCTTTTTATGTGGGTGCTGCAGATGTGATACCAAGTCCTCATGCTCTTAGGGCAAGCCCTATTATCCACTGGGCACTTCCCGGCCATTCCTCCTTCCCACCGGTCCCTCCCTTCCTTCCCTTCCCCGCCTTCCTCCTCCACCACCGCCACCTCCCTTCTTCTTCTCTGAGACTAGCCAGCCTCAGAAACACTGCATAGCCACAGATGGCCATGGATTCCAATCCTCCTGCTTCACCTCCAGAGTGTTGAGGTTGTGCTGTGGTTATGGGCATGCGCCATCGCACCCGGCTTACTTTCCTTTACTTAACACAACATTCCAGGAATCGGTCCCAGCCAACTCACTAGCTTTGTTTTGCTGTAGAACACTTCCTTGAGCAGATGTCTCACGGTCCGTTCCGTCTCTCTGCTGTGCATTTGCATTTAAAATGTTTCCAGGATTTCAGCTGTTATTTTAAGTCTTCAGGGAAATTCCTACAAGTGGAACGCTGGTCAAAAATTTAAAGCATACATCCGTTTGTGAGCTGCACAAGTTTCCTCTGTAAATGTTGTCCTTTCCATTCTTACCAACAAACTGTGTGGATGCCCCTTTCCCTGCAACATCACGCCAGTGTCATGGATGTGAGAGGGCATCTCAGAGTAGTTTTAATTTGCTTGTATATTATTATGAGCTAGGAGGAGCACACTTTTACATAAGGACAGTTTACTTCCTTTCTGTGAGTTGATTATTTTCCCCATTTTTCTTTTGCATTGAAAAAATTCCTTTCCCTTTACTTTCTTGGTACTTGGGATGGAACCCAAGGCCTCACATGTGCCAGGCAAGAACTCCCCTGTAGGGCCATGCCTGAAGCCCCTTACTGGCCTGCCTAGAATTCCCCAGTGAGGGGCTGGGATGTGGCTCAGTGGTAGAGCTCCTGCCTAGGATCTCCCAGTGAAGTTTGTACCTGTGCCTGTGATAGAGCACCTGCCTGAAATCCTCCATTGAGAGACTGAGGGCATGGTTCAGTGGTAGTGTACTTGTTTAGAATCCCCCAGTGAGGGGCTGGGATGTTGCTCAGTGGTAGAATGCTTGCTTAGCGTGTGTGAGGCCCTGGGTTCAAATATTCAAGCAAATTTCCTGGGAGCATTCGTGTGACTTGGAGCTACTTGCTCCTTTGGGAGTCAAAAGGAGAGACGCAGGAAACAAAAACAAAAACAAAAACAAAACAAAACTCTCTAAAACTTTGCCAAACACAAGCCTTCTTCTAATATCCAGAGCAGTCATTATTTACAATTCTTGGATCCCTGGAGAACTGACTAGCATCTTTGTCACTTGAGTGGGTGACCATAAAGCCAGCACTTGAAGAATGTGATTTTCATTTAGCATTTTGCCCTCCCTGAACACAGAAGTCAGGAAAGTAGGTGTGAAGGAAAAGATAGTGATTTTTTACTCTTCCCACTTTTAAGCTTAAACTATGTTTGGGTTATTGGAGTCCCCAAGGTAGAAAAATACCTTCAACAAAGAAAGGAGTGACAGCATTCTCAGACAGCAAAGGAGAAGCCTAAAGCAGATAGCTGAATCCCTTTGCCAGACGATGGTTTAACCTCACAGAGAACAACACCCCGACCTCTTTCATCACCATCCACTTAGCAGGGACCTATTGATAGCTCTTTGGGGAAGCACCACAATCCTGTCAAAACAGCTTTGGGACTATTGCTCTGTTTCTGAACTTGTCAATTCAGGCTGCTATAACAAAACAGACAAGTTAGGGCTGGAGAGATGGCTTGAAGGTTAAGAGAATTTGCCGCTCTTCCCAGAGACCTGTGTTTGGATCCCAGCACCCACACCAGGTAGCTCACAACCACTTGTAACTTCAGCTCCAGGGGGTCTGGCGCCCTCTTCTGGCCTCAACAGGCACCTGCATGCACATGATACATACACATACACATAATTTGTATGTGTATGTAGGTGCATACGCATACACATAATTTAAAATAATTCTTTTTTTTTTTTAAGAAAACAGATGATCTGTTCCTCATTCATGGAGGATATGCTCAGAAACCCTCCACTTGATGCCTGGAACATGGAGAGTATTGTATCCACCATCTGTGGTTTATGTACAAACATGACTTGCATCCAGTCTGATAACAAATATGGATCTGGTTTGAACATGAGATGTCCCCCACAGCCTTGTGTGTTTGTGGAGGCGTTCATGTTCAGAGTCACTTGGGTGGTCCTTTGAAGGGTATAGGCTGGCTGGTCCCTGCTCTGGCCTTAGTCTCTGCCTCATGCTCCAGTGTGATGGGAGGAGCCTGCAGGACATGCTCCCACCACCATGAACTCTGTCATACTGTCACTGCCATGGAGAACAGAGGCCCAGAAAACCACGAGCCAAACTATGCCTGCCCTCCCTTCAGTTGTTTCTATCCCATATGCTGGTCACAGTGATACAAAAACAATATTCAGTCTTTCTCTCTCTTTCTTCTTTTCTCATCTCTCCCTCCTTCCCTCTTGCCCTCCCCTTTCCCCAGTGTGAACAAAGTACAGTTCTGCTTCAGTATACTCTCAACCATGAGGCTTTGCGTCTCCAGAAACAACAGATTCAGGGTGCCAGGGACGGGATTGTTTTGATACTACCCAAAATAAATCTTCCCTCCTTTTAAGTTGTTCACATCAGGATTTGTGCCACAATGGTGAAAATTTTATACAGGGCCTGGAGACGATGCTCAGTTGATGCAGTGCCTGCTGCTGCAATCAGAAGGACCTGAGTTTGATCCCCTGAAGCAGATGTTCAAGGACAGAGGACCAGGAAGCAGAATGTGGCCAGAAGCAGGAGCAAGGCTGTAACCTCCACGGACCATATCCCTTTAAAACTTGTGTATGTGTGTGTTTGTGTGTGTTTGTTTGTGTGTGTGTTGTGTGTTGTGTGTGTGTGTGTGTAGTGTGTGTGTATGCTCCTGTAAGAAAGCTAGAAGGGGAAGTTGGGTGTCCTTTATCACTCCCATCCATTGCCCTTTGAGACAGGTGTTTTACTGAACCTGGATCCTGGCTGGCAGCGAGCACCTGTTACCTGTGCTAGTGTGTGGCTATGCTTGGCTTTGTACATGGGTGCTGGTGACCTGAACTCAGGTCCCCATGCTTGCACAGCAGGCATTTTACCTGCTGAGTCAGCCCCAGAGTCCATGACTGAGTATGTTTTTTGAAAGAGACTCACCCCACCCTCGTTCTGTCTGTCATTTAGATGCTGTTGACTTTGAACTTCAGCATCTCATTTTTCAGCTCTGGATTTCTTTTGCTTCCTGTAGTTTAGGAAGGGCAGAGCTCCCTCCAAGGCTGTGAGGCGAGCCTTAGATAAACTGCAGAGGTGTGAAAAGCACCTGTCTAACAAGATCTGCAGAAAAATGTTTCCAGAAGGTCTTTAATCTGGGCCCTCCAGGGTGTGTGGCATTGCAGGTTCACACCGGTTCAGTCAGACACAGACAAGTGGGAATAGGTTTCCATTTTACACAGCTAGCTAGCTACTTGGAGACTTTCTTTTTTCTTTTGCTTTGCTCCCTGTTCACAAACTTATTTTGAGCTCTGTCTGAGACGTACATCTGGGGCTGGCGAGGATCAGACAAATGCTGCTTGATAATTAAGGAGCAGGTTTTCAAAAAATCTGTCTAAGGATTCTACCAGCTTAACCTTAAGCTGCACGTGAGTGGCACCGGGTGAAGAAAATGGTCAGCCCGGATCTGTGTCACCACAGCTTATGTTAAATGACAACCCATTTCATGTTTTTGCACTATTTGAGAGAAGTTAAGCAAATTAAATGTACCCTGTGGGGGTCTAGGGCGATGACTCAGTAAGTAAAGCGCTTGCCTTGCAAGTGTGAGGACTTGAGTTTGAGTCCCAGCACCTACTTAAAAAGCTGAGTGTGGGGCTAGAGCGATGGCCCAGTGGTCAAGGGTACCTACTGCCCTGGTAGAGGACTCAAGGTCAGTACCCAGTACCGCCTGAAACCTCAGCTCCAGGGGATCTGACAGCCTCTTCTGGCCTCTGTGGACACACACATATATGACACAGACACACACATATATCTTTTTAAATATTTGAAACCAAAAGAAATATCACAACCATGGGTTTTTGTTTCTTTGTAAAAAAAGCAGGGTAATGGTGGTATACAAATGTAACCACCCTCTTACCTCCCAGCGCCACCCCACCCCACCCCCACCCCACCCCACCCCACCCCTACTCCACTGGTGCAGATAGACACAGGGGGACCCTCTGAGGTTTGTTGGCCAGCCCCAGATGTATGTCTCTCACTGAGAGAGAGAGAGAGAGAGAGAGAGAGAGAGAGAGAGAGAGAGAGAGACTCTACTTCAAAAAAAATGTGGATATTCCTGAGGATCTTTCCTGGTGTTGGCTTGTGTATGCATGCATGTGTGCACAGACGTGAGTGCCCACTCACGCATACACGCAGATCTTAGGTCTGTCCTGAGAACCTGAGTTGCTATAAAGTTATTCACGCAACACTGCTGCTCTGTCAAGTTGTACAAAGCAAATGCGAAGGCTTAATAAATATTTGAAAAATTCAAGCCGGCTCTACTATGTGAGTACAAGACACAAACCTCAGCGCTACAAAGAAAGAAGGAAGCAGCCTATCAAAAGAGGCTTGCCTTCTTAGGTATTTTACGCTGCAGTAATGTGAAAACAGGGCCTGGGGAGATGATGGCTCGGTCAGTACGGCGCTTGCGGAGCAGACACGAGGACTTGGGATCCCTGGTGTCCTCTTTAAACAGCCAGGCAAGCCTGCACAGGCCAGCAGGAAGATCACTGGGGCTTGCTGGTCAGCCAGGCTAACCAAATAGTGAGCTTTAGCTTCAGTGAGAGACCCTGTCTCAAAAAATCAGACGAAATGGCTCGTCAGAAAGGGGGCTCGCTGCCAAAGCTGATGACCTGAGTTCAATCCCAGGATCGACATGGTAGAAAGAGAACCGACTGTAGCAAGTCGTCCTCTGATTTCTACACACACACCATGGCACACACAAACACACACACCACTTAATAAGAAAAGAGTGTTTTAAAAAGTAAGGTATGAATTGATCCTGGAAAGCACCTGATGTTACCTCTGTCCCTAACGTGCACACACAGACATGCGCCTGTGCATCTTCCCATACACACGTACATATAAACATGCTCACACAAGCAAAGTGTAAAAACATGTGATGTCTCCTAAAGAAATCCCTCTTGTGTGTTTTGAATCTAAGGGCTTGGCTCTCCCTGCATGAGGTTTCACCTCTAATGCTTACGGCAAGAGTTTTATGGAAATGAACCGTTTAAATGGTCGGGCCTTATGGAGAGCTCGTGCATTGTGATGGCTTAAGGAATGCCGTTAAAAGCTTTCATTTAGACAAGGGTGTTTGGGCTGCTGCCAGAACAAAGGAACGAATTCATTCACAAGCTGCCTTGGCCAGGAGTATTTGTGCACACCTTCATTTGCCAATCTAATTCTGTGTTGGGCCTGAAACATTGTCCCTGAGTTCACATGAAGAAGCCCCTGGGAAGAGACAGGGTACCGTAAAGCACAGAACTCAGTCTGGGACTGAGAGCTCACAGCTCACACCGCCTCCTCTCAGAAGGCCCTTGATGGTGATGGCTCCTCTTCCCCGCCGGTGTTCCCGCACTTACTGATGGCTCTATAGAGACTCTGTGATTGGTCCTTTTGTGTTTCTGGTCAGGGCCTGCGAACAGCTCTATCGAGTTTCCTGGGATATTATCCTGGCCAACCTGATGCACAGATGTTATGAGGTACCTTATTGAGAGATAACACCCAGGCCTGATTGTGTCTGTCAGTTGGGCACAGGACAAGTCGGTGTAAAGGGAGTGTGGGAAAGGAAGTCCTCTTCCGCTCTGTGGAGTGGGTGTCTCGGGAACAGTGTCTGCCGTTTCAGGCTGCCAAGACCACGCAGGGCCACCTGAAAGCGCTCCTGTAGGGCTGGAGGTACAGTGTAGTCAGTAAAGTGCTCGCCACACAAGCACGAGGGCCAGAGATCGATCCCCTACGTGTCATGTTCAAAAGCTAGGCAGCTCTGGGTGAAGCCTGATAGCTGAGTCTGAGTCCCAGGGTGCGAGCGATGTAAGGAGAGAACTGATGCCTGTGACGGAGTGTCTGGGAGTGTGTCCATGTGTGTGCACAAACTGAAATAAATAACTGCAATCCAGGGGAAGAACTGAAAGCCAGATGTGGTAGCGGACATCTGTAACCCCAGCACTGGGAGGGTAGAGTCAGGTGGACCGCCGGGGCTTGCTGGCCAGCCTGGCCTATTCAGTGTGCTTCAGGTTTCAGTGAGAGACCCTGTTCCAGAAAACAAGGTGAACGGCTCCCAAGGAATAACACCTGAGGCTGACCTCGGGACTCTACAAGCATACTCACAGCTCCTCTCCCCCTGCAAACAGGAACACGCGAACACACCTGCAGGCCCCAGCAACTCAGGCTTGCACACTTGACAACCTTGCCTTCCTAGGGTTCCGGATCCCCCTGGTCAGGGATTCCCGATTCGGGTCACAGATTTAATCCCAAGTCTGTGATTTGGGAAGGCTAGAGGGACCAGACGAGTGTGCGAATGTTTCTGGATGTGACTTATCTAAGTGTCTGACAGCTCATGTGGAAGAACTGAAGTTCAAAGCATGTGTCCTCTAATGTGTAGCCGGTAAGGCAGACCACACCACGGGCACCAGCTGGCCCTCAGGCCACCAACACAGGGCTACTGATCTAGTCTGTGCCCTCGTTTTATAGATCCCACTGTGACGAGTGCTTCGTTTCTGGGGCATACCCGGAATCCAGGTTACCTAAATTCTCTTCCATGGCCAGCGACTCCTCGACCATGTTAGGATTCCATGGGAGGATCCCATCCCCCAGAGAGGAAACAAACAACCTACCTCTTCGTCCTCCTTGTAAGAGACCAAGGACAAACCAAGGTCACAGGGAGGAGTCTATGGGCTCGCTGGTTTCACAGTGCTCATGGGAGCACGGGAGACCCCAAGGCAGCCAGCCCGGATGCCGGCTTTCCCACAGCCACAGAGATGAAAACCCTCTCCAGTTAACTTCCTGCAGCAGCTCATATACCCTAGCCCAGCAGTTTTCGATCTTCCTAATGCTGCTACCATTTAATCCAGTTCTTCAAGTTGTAGTGACACACCCCCCACCATAAAATTTTTGTTGCTACTTTATAACTGTAATTTTGCTACTGCTGTGAATTGCAATGTATGAAACATCTGATGTGTAGGGTATCTGATATGAGACTTCCAAATGGTTTGTGACTCACAGGTTGAGAACTGATGCTCCAGCCCCTCCCGAAGACCAGGAGGCCATGTGCAATTTGGGCAGAATGTCACAAGCATGGCTTTGAGGGAGCATCAATAATCAACAAGTTCCATCATGATGGACTCTTGCAAACAGCAGATCTGGTGAAGATGGAGGATGTCTGTTTTGTTGTTTGAGGACCACCCCATTCTTTGTATAACACGTGTTTGGGGCAGAAAATGAAATCTCTGGACTTCCAGATCTTCTGGTGCTAAGCTCCCATGATCACGGCTGGGAGGGAAGGGCTGAGTTACCCCTCCTTGGAAGGTCTCACATATAGGCTGTTTGACCTCTGGGCTCATTTCTACATCTGTCACCTGGAAGTGAAGCTCCCAAGATTTACTTGTGTGTATGATGGTGGATCTTCCAGCTTTCTTGTCTGCAAGATTGGACGACTCTTCAGGTGACCCTGAGGATGAAAAGAGCTGACATTGGTGAGCCCCTGGAGTAATTCCTGATAGGATCCAAACCCTTGACAAGTCATTGCAGTGGCATGTTGGGATAACTCAGAGTATTGTTTGGAATGGTTTCAAGACACCATTGGTCAATTGAGGATGTAACCTTAGTTGGTACTGTCTTTTTCTTGCATGCTCTGAGACTCTGTTGGAGGAACCCTTCTGTTTGAGGCTGTAATTCTCCCAGAATGGAGAGCCGTTCTGAGCTTGGTGTTAAAGGTTAGGACTCCCTCTTTCCAGCAGGGCCTCTTGCTTCTGCCTTACTGGAGAGTGTCTTTAGACACAGATGCCCCTAGCCACATTTGATATATGGCCGCTGACACAACTCCCTGCTAGATCTCCCCTCCGTGTGCCTATATGATAATTAGGTATTGTGTTTCCATTCATACGATAGGAGCGTGCTATACAACGCAAATCAAGCATCCTTGACCTGCCTAGTTCTGACCAATTATGTACACCTGTCCTTGGAGCCCCCCACCCACTCCCCAAGGGGTGTACAGCCTTTGTTCTCTGGAACTAAAGTTGAACTAGCCCCCTGCAACGGTTCCCAGGATGTGATCTCTGTTCAGTGCTCGACTGGCCATTTCAGGAACGCTTCTTTTCTTGTGCCCCTCCTGACTTTGTGGGCTGCTGGGAGGCAGACCCCAGGCAGGAGGAGAACCACAAGACTCCGAGTTCAATCTCTAACATTATAAAAAGAAGAAGAGGAATAGGAAGAGAAAGAGAAAGAAAGAGAAAGAGGAGGAGAAAGAGGAGGAGGAGAAGAAGAAAATGACTGCTGGGAAGGCAGATGTCTGGGGCCAGCTAGCCTAGTCTAACAGGCAAGCTCCGGCCAATGAGAAACAAGTTGGATGATACCTAAGAAATGACACCTGAGGTTAACCTGTGTGATCTATTGTATGCTTCTACACACACACACACACACACATACACATATACATAAAGACAGACAGGCAGACAGACACACACACACACACATATACATAAAGACAGACAGGCAGACAGACACACACACACACACACAGGAACATAATAAGACAGCAGCAATGAAATAAAATAATGTACTCAGAAACCTAATAGAGAATAACTAAATGAGACTTCATGTGTGATTCACACAAACACCAGGGAGACTTACAAGAAGGGAGATCTCAAGGCCCAGCCAGGAAAAAAACTGAATCATGAGAAGCAAGCAGCAAAGCTATCCAAGGTAAATCTCAGCAGCCAGGATGGTAAGTAAGAATTTGTTCTTGAGAAAGCACACAGCTCTCTCTGAAAAAGAAAAAAAAATTGAACAATCTGCTTACTAAAAACCTCCAAGGAAAGAACATCTCCCCTCATAAATACTTCATATTCAAAACCATCAAGAGACAGCGAAGGAGGGGAGGGCATCTTTCCCCCTCAAGTGAGCTGAGATAGTCTCTAATAAACTAAAACTTTGCAAAGCATGAAATATAAGAAGTGAAGGGAGGGCAGGCAAGATGGCACACTACCAAGCCCAGAGATTTCAGAGATCCCCAGTACCCACCAGGCAGGAGAGAACTCATTCTTACAAGTGCACACATGCATGAAGGCACACAAACATACATACACCAAGAGAATAAATGTAAAAACATTTTTAAGTGCAGCGAGTTAACCCTCTGCTATTAAAATGAATTACATCATACTGGGATCTGAAGTTGCTGTTAACAGCACTGGCTGCTCTTGCAGAGGACCTGGGTTTGGCTCCCAGCACCACATGGCAGCTCACAGTAGTCTGTACCTCCAGTTCTAAGGGATCCAGCTCTTTTTCTGGCTTTCTGGGACACACATGTAGTACGTTTATATAATGCAGACAAGTACTCACAGAAATAAAATAAGTTTTAAAAATGTTGCTGTTGTCAGTTGGGTTTCTCCGTGCTGGAACTGTGTCAGGGATTTCCCACTTCTGAGCCTTGGATTCTTATTTTTGTATGATTTAATTTTATTTTACTTGTGTGTCTGTGAGTGTTGTGTGCATGTGTGTATGCAGTTACTCATGAAGGCCAGAAGGGGGTGCCAGATCCCTTGGCACTGGAGTTACAGGTGTTTGCCAGCTACTGAAATGGGTGTTGGGATCTGAACTCAGATCCTCCAACAGGGCAGTAAGTGCTCTTAACTGCTGAGCCACTCTCCAGTCCTGGCTTCAATTCTTCCACAGCTGGCACGGTGGTCCTGATATTTCTTTCTTTTTGTTATTGTGTTTGTTGGTTGCTGATTTTTCGAGGAAACACAGGGTTTCTCTGTGTAGCCCTGGCTGTCCTGGACTCACTCTCTACACCAGACTGGCCCCAAACTCACAGAGATCCATCTGCCTCTGCCTCCCAGAGTGCTGGGATCACAGGTGTGCACCACATGCCCGGCTGATCCTGACATTTCTGTCTCACTTCATACAGGTGGCTGCTTTCTCCAAGTTTTGGAGACCCGTCCCAGTACCATCCTCACGCTTCCTCCAAAGATAATCTGCAGTTGTTCAGTACAGTACACGCGCACAGGAAAGCACTTCCATAGCAACAAACTCTTGAACAAACCTGACCGCCCTCCCCTGCCCCCATCACAGGGGCTTGTATCCAGCACCCCAGGATACAGCCTGCATTAGTTACGTTTACTCTTTCCTGGAACCAAATACTGGAAAGATGAAGGAAGGAAGGGTAGGGCTCATAGTTAGAGGGGAACCCGAGGCATGGCATGGCAGCAGAGGCCAGGCTGGTCACATTACAGTGGCACTGAGGAAGAAGACTGGAAAGGAAGTGGGACCAGGCCACAAGATCCTAAAGACCAGACTGGGGAGGTGGTTGGAGGGTAAAAGCACCGGGCAGGAGAGCCCAGTGTTCAGTCCCCACGATCTATGTAAAGGTTGGGTGTTGTGACTGTCTGTAATGCCAGTGCTCTTAAGGCTGGACAGAAGGGGTAAGAGGATAGTCCAGGAGCTTGAAGGCCTGAGCCTGGGGCTTCGCGGGGCTTTATGTAACTGCCTCGGAATCTCGGAGGGTGGGTCAGTGAGATGGTAGAGGCACCTGCTGTCAAGCCTGATGACCCGAGTTCAGTCCTAAGGGACCCGCACAGTAGAACTAAAATACCAGTTCACACAGGCTGTCCTCCAACCTCCACATGCACCCTGAGGCACGAGTATCCACATGTGTGTGCATGCGCACATACTCTAAGAGTCTAAAACGAAACTTTAAAAAAGAAAGATGGAGGGAACTGACTGGCCTCTGACCTACACAGGTGTATTGTGGGAAACCTGCACTCACAAACATGCCCAAAATAAATCAATTGAAAGGAACTTTGTGTGTGAGTGTGTGTTTAATCTTCATTAAACCTTAAGTCTCATCTCTGGAGACCTTCTTCCTCCAGCGAGGCTCCACCTCCTACAGTCTACAGCCTTCCTAAACAGCGCCACCAGCCTGGAGGCAAGTGTTCGGACACATGAGCCTGTGGGGACACCCACCATTTAAAGCCCAGCACAGCCCTTCCCCCACATTCCTCCAGGCCTCCGTCACTGTGCTTCTTTAGCAGGAGTGTCCCTCCCCATTGGTCCTGACTGGACCCTTGGTGCTGGTTTGGGACTAGGGAAAGGAGGGGAAGGCAGCTCTTAATGCCTTCATAATCTTCCATTACTCTCTTCATGGGACTAAGGGCTTGGTCTTCAAGGTAGCAGAGGACATCGGCCCTGGTGACCCCATCTCCACCTTCAGGATCTCACCTCTTTCCGGCTTATGCCCTGAGCAACAGACTGGCTGGGACTGAGACGGAGACTCATTCAATCAGCTGGGGAGGACCTGGCTTATTCTGACAATGAAGGCCAGGCCCTGACTTTTCCTCTCTTCTGCCTGCAGGAGATAAGAGTCTCTTTATTTGCTGTGAAAGAGGCTCACTGAATTTCATGTGTTGACTTTTACGGTCTTTCCCTAGAGGCGTCCATGACCAGCTCATTAAAAAGCATCTCGTCCCATTGATACCGTTCATTTCATTCTGGTATCACTTTAACCCCTCTAGCGCCAGAGGGACTTGAAGGGAGGATGAATAATGGGTACCAAATGCAGAGTGTGAGAAGAGGAATAAATCCTGGCACTTTACAGCATAGTAGGGAAATTATAATTCATGACATTTTGTTATAAATCTCAAAATCACTAAAAGGTCTCCATTACAGGAGCTGGGGAGACGGATCAGCTGGTAAGAAGTGCTTTGTCTCGAAAGCTTGATCACCTGTGTGACAAGCTGGGCCATGATGACACGTACTTGTAAGCCCAGTGCTGGGAGGTGGCCACAGGTGGATCTCTGGGCTTGGTGGTCAGTGAGCTTAGCCTGATCCATGAGCTCCAGGCGCCAGGTCCAGTGTACCCCATAGATACTTATAATTACATGTGACATGACAAATATAAAATTGTGGCTTATGTTTTTCTCTTTTAAAGACATGGCCTCATAAATCCCAGGCTGGCCTCAGACTTAATGTATCCAACCAGATGCAGAGTTTCCTGAATGCTAGGCAAGTGCTCTGCCAACTCAACTATGTGGTGTCCAACCACATCTCTGTCTTGGAAGAGTTCCAAGTATCTCAGACTGGTCTTGAACTCACCATGTAGCTGACGATAACCTTGCACACCTGTTCTTTACAAACACTTTTACACGTATTTACTGTGTGTATGCATGCATGTGCACACTCATGAAGGCTGTGTTGTATGTGTGAGCACACATGCTATGGCGCACATGTGTTGAAGGTCAGAGAAAACCTTGTGGGAGTCAGTTATTGCCTACCCTGTGGGTTGCTAGAATAGAACTCTGGTTGTTGGGTTTGGTGACACGCTCCTTTACCCACTGGGTGGCATTATCAGCCCTTAAACACTTTAACCTTTTGCTGCCTTGCCCACTGCAGCTCTGTGGCCTGCTGGGAGATTTTAGGATGGCTCATGCCTGCCTGGGCACTCCTGCCCATATCCCATCCCCATCACTGTCTGTGAAGGTACCAGAGCTCTACCCACATGGATGAGGACTGTGTGATGGGACCTAAATCCTGCTTTTGAGTCCTCATACCCCTCCTGATCCCCACCATATTAGGTTCATTTCCTCACAGGGGAAAGCGGGGGTAGGATTATCTGAGAGCCCTAGAATTCCACATCAGGAAGGGAGGAAAGGATGAAGGAGTTAAACTGTGAAACAGTCAGAACCCTAGGCTTACTTGCACGGGCAATGTTGGGGGCTGGGACGGGTGGGCTCCTGAGACTGTGAGAAGAAGAAAGGTTGGGCAAGAGAAGGCTGTAGTCATACTTCTTTGGGCTACTTTATTGGGTTCTTATATCTAACCCCCTTCTAACCCTTATTCCACCCCAATCCCTTCCAACCCCTCAACACTAGGTAGGAGAGAAAGAAGGTTAGAGGCAAAAGGGGGGATAGAGCTCCATACACTACTTCCTGCTGATTAGGGGTGTCAGCTTCCCAGGGGCAAGTCCAATTTTCATCGTCAGAATATCCAGCAATCCAGCAAACCAGCAATTCAGCAAACCAGCAATTCAGCAAACCAGCAATTCAGCAATACCAAACACAGCAGCAGGGACCAGCAGCAGCAGGGACCAGCAGCAGCAGGGACCAGCAGCAGCAGTGAAAGCACCACCACAGGTCCCCTGGGGCTCTGTCATTTATACCTTCCCCAGAATCACCAGAATTAAACTATCTACACCTGGCAAAAATCACGCTCTTCCTAGAGCATGAGACAATCATAGTTAGCTGCTTGGACAATCTGAAGCAGCCCTATATCCCACACCTGGATTAAAACACAAACATATTCACATAACTGGTTATTTATTTATTTTTTTCAAGACAGGGTTTCTCTGTGTAGCCCTGGCTGTCCTGGAACTTGCTCTGTAGACCAGGCTGACCTCAAACTCAGAGATCCACCTGCTTCTGCCTCCCAAGGGCTAGGATTAAAAGTATGTGCCACCACCACCCAGCATAACTGGGTTGTTTTTTTAAAGAATCCAAATTCTCACTACAGGAAGAAGGGCTGGAGGCCCAGCCAGTTCATCCTTACTTTGAAATAATCTAGAGTTGGGTAGTCTTTGAGCTGACCTGCCATGCTCTGGCAGGATGGAGCTTGAGCCTTCACACTGCGATTCAGATCAGTCATTGGAGGTAGCTGCCCCGTGGATGTCCAGTGCCTTAGGGAGAGAGGACAGCTACTTCTCCAAGCTGCAGGCAACTCCTCTCACCTTCCAATTGGGACCTCCCAGTTGAAGCTTGAGCAGGTGACCTTTCAAAAGCACAAATCGGGTCACATGACCACCCCCTGGCTGGAAACCCTTACACCTTCCCAGTACCCTCAGAATCAAGGCAGCTGCTTTTGCATGGACCTCTGCTGATCTTTGCTGTGCCCTTTCTAGTATTTTTCTTCTTTATTATTTTATTTTTTTTATTGTATTTTATTAAAACAGAGGGTTTTATGTAGTTCAGCTGGCCTCAAACTCAATACGTACTGAGGGTAACCTTGAACTTCTGACCCTCTTGCTTCCATCTCCTGAGTGCTGGAATTGGGCGTGCTCCACCATGTCCAGTCTATGCAGATCTGGGGACAGGACCCAGGGCTTGGGGCACTCCAGGCCTCTCACATTTATGTGTGTGTGTTTATTTTTTTTCTAAGAGACAAATTCTCATTTTGTAGCCCAGGCTGGCTATAAGCTCTCAATCCTTCTGCCTCAGCCTCCCAAGGACTAAAGTTTCAGGTGTTCACCATCATGCCAGATCACCTCCTTGTTTGTTTGTTTGTTTGTTTTTATAACTGTCTTTGAACAACAAAACACTGCAACAAGGCTCTGCTTGTGCTTACGTGTGTATGTGATGTAGTCTTCTATAACATAGAAACACATAATAATGGCTTTCATTGCGACAGTTTTGTGCATATGCATAATGTATTTTGATCATCTTCATCAAGTTACCCTCTTGTCCCCCTCCGATCCCCTTCCTCTTTCCTCAACTAGTCTTCCTGCTTTTTTGATGAAACAGGATCTTTCCTAGAGCCTGGGGCTCATGGATTAGGCTACAGCCAGCAAGTTTCTATGATCTGTCTGTCCTCCTCACACCCTTAAACCACCTCTAACATTACAGGCATGAACTGACACGCCTGGCTTTCACGTAGATTTTTGGTCCACACTAAGGTCCCCACGCTTGCATAGCGGGTATTTTATCCACTGAGCCACCTCCCCATACTTGGGTAGTTAGTATGCTTCACCGGGGTTTCTGTTTTGTTTGGTTTGGTTTGGTTTTTAATTGTCTGCCCCTCAGTCTCCCTCTCTAATTAGCTGCCAGATCTGGGAGGACAGTGACCCTGACTGTCTCAGTTATTGCCATCTCTAACTCTGACTTCTGTGCTTAGCTCCTAGTCTCCTAAATGAATGTGTAAGCATTGGTGGCTGTGGAGCAGTTAGCAGAAAGACAAGGCAGATGTATAAATCTCGAGAGGCAAACTGTACTTTGCCCAAACAGACTCAGTGAGTGAATGGAATGACTAGTTCTGTGGAAAATTTCTCTAGGAGAAGTTTGTGACATGAATCAAGCGCATAAGAAAGGAGAAATCACCAGCCAAGAGGGGAGCCAGCACTTACCTTTACAGACGTGCTGGGCTTGGGCAGAAGGCCATAAATCTGAAGGGCATCTACCAGAGATCAGTGAACTAGACAGGGAGCTGTGAATGGAGAGGTTGATGAAGTGGCCAGCCCCAGTTTGAAGGTTTGGGGCAGAGGACACGGGATAGAAGTTGAAACTCAAACAGGAAGGTCTGGAAATGGAGGGGACTGGGTCTCTGATGCCTAGATGGCTCAGACAGAAGCAGATAGCGGAAAAGAAGCATCAGAGGGGCTGGGAATACGGCTCAGTGGGTAAAGTGGTTTCCTACCCAGCACTGCGTACAACCAGGTGAGGTGGCACCTAACTGTAACCCCAACACTTGGAGGACCAGGAGTTCAGGGTCATCCTTGCCTCTGTAGTTAGTTCAAGGCCAGCCTGGGCTACACCAGACTTCAGGGGGGCGGGGCAACAAGAGGAGATCATGCTGGAGGCCCAGCAGGCTCACCCTCGCTTTGTGAAGTTATGGAGAGTCAGGCAGCAAAGTGAGGAGCCAGTAAATGGAGGGTACCTGATGGGTTCCAGCAAGTGAGAAAGCCTGTCTCAAAACATTGGTGGACGGCGTCTCAGGAATGCCACCCAAGGTCGTCAGCTGGCCTCCATGCACATGCACCCCACGAGCTCACAAACCCCAAATACTAATGATTAGAGCACAGGGTCTCCACCTTTGTGAGTGGGTTAATATCCTTCTCCGGAGACTCAGCTCAGGCTCTTGAAACTGATGAAGTTTTTTTGGGGGGTCAAGTCTCCAGGGACTGGATTAGTTAGCATTAGAGGAAGCAAAGTTCCCCTGGCGTTTTGGTCCTCCAAGTGCCACTGGCTCACCACTCACCATGTGACGTGATGTGATGTCACTAGTCATAACTGCCTCACCAGAAGCTGAGCAGGTGCCAGGGTGGTGCTCTTGGGCCTCCAGAACTGTGAACTCAACAAATCTCTTTTCTTTATAAATTGCACAGTATTCAGTGTTTTGTCATAGCAATACAAGACCGACCACAGTACCCACCTCTTGACCACAGACATTTGAATGACCGCCTAGCACTCTCCAGATATTTTACATATTAATTGTGACATATTTTTGTTTATCTGTCTGTCCATCTGTCTGTCTGTCTGTCTATCTATCCATCCATCTATCTTATTTATTTATTTTTAGCATTGCAGTGCAGTCAAGGACAGACTCCAGAAGCATGAACTGCTCTTCTGGAATCATCTTCTGCCCCTGCCTTGGCCTCCCCCCACTAAATAGCTTGCGGCAGACCAGTCACATCTATGCACTGTGCATCTAACCTTTTCTGAGACTGTTGAGCATGATGTGAACGACGAGAAGCAGATAAGGGAAACCTTTCAAACCTTGAAGCTGCATTTCAGAAGTTACAGATAGAGGCATAAGCTGTTAGGATTTCCCTGAGAACGTGAAAAGGAGGAATACAAATCCATTTCAATACAGATGAAAGGAAAATCAGGAAGTTTGTTTTAATTTCTGTGTACGGGCGTATGGATTTGTGTTCATGAGTCTAGGACCCCGAGGAAGCCAGGAGAGGGCCCCAAATCCCCTGGATCTGGGGTTAACCGAGGTTGTGAGCTGACCAGCATAGGTGCTGGGAAATAAGCTCCGCCCTCTGGAAGAACTGTGCATGCTTTTAACCACTGAGCCATTTCTGCAAAATAAATTTGTTAATTTATTTTGACAGAGCTTTGACATAATAAACAGAGCACTGAACTTTGAAAATATCTCAGTGTTTGACATTTATGGGTCATCAAATTTTTGGTCGTTTCCCTCACTTTATAAAGGTTTTTTTTTTTTTTTTTTCAGTTGTGTGTATGTGTGCCTGTATGTTCAGCGGTGAGCCACCCCTTTTGGTGATGAAAACCAAGCTCAGGGTCTCTGAAGAGCAGCAAGAGCCATTAGCTGCAGAGTGGTCTCCGACAGCCCGAGGCGGAATGGATTGGGGCCTCTCTCCAGCATCCCATCTATTTTTTTTTCTTTCTCTGGTCTTCTCTGCTGTATTCCAGCTCCTCCATCTGCCTCTATTGTTCTGAGGTGGTTATTGTTCTCGTCTCTTTCGAAGTTCTCTTTATTCCTGCAGCTCGTGTCCCTGTTAGTCCCTTTGCTGTTGTTGAATATCCCGTAGGAGGGCATTTAATCTGCCAGGTTTTTCTGAAATCTCATGATGTAGATTAAGTGAATAAAGAATATTGAAGAACAAAAAAAAAAAAAAGAGGCAAAGCTATTTCCTGAATATGACAAAAGAAATGAAAAGAAGCAAAGTACGACATATGAGCTTAGGCACGTGCATGCATTCGATCTCGCGTGCTTGCACGTGTTCTTTAACACACTGGAAGGGTAGACTCTCAGGGCTCAGGAGGGTGCTGGGGTCAGGGTGAGGAGCAGGTAGGGTTAGGATTATCATTTCTTAATTTACTTAACTCTCAAGTATTCGAAAGTGTTGCTTGCGTAATTTAAAGACACTGTGAATGCGTGTCCTTCGCACAGAATGACACTTAAAAACCAGTGTGTGTTCTGCCTGTGTCTCTGTGTGCAGATTTGCCCACGTGAGTGCAGTTGCCCTCAGAGGCCAGGACGGAGCTGGAGGTACAGACAGTGTGAGTCATCCGATGTGGGTTCTGGGAACCAAAGGTGGGTCCCCTGCAAGAGGAGTAAACACCCTTCACCTCTGAGCCATCTCTCTAGCTCCAGACTGACATTTTAAAAAATTTACATTGTAACCTGAGCGACCTGGAGCTTCGGGGAAGAAATGTCACCAAGTCCTGGATATTGTGTCAGGTGCTGGCTGCTCCTGGAGGAAGCACAGCGAAACCCTACTGTTGAACTTGAAACCTTTGGACTTCAGTTGTTATTAAAATCCTTGTGTCTGGTATACTATAAACAAGGGTTTCTCAGGTCTGGTTTTGTGATCAGCAACAGCATCAGAGGGTACAACGAAAGACCTCATTGCTCATCCCCAGGTGAGTCTAATATGGGGGTTGGGGGGGTTAACGTTCAGTAATGCAGATGTGAAAAGTCTTGTTTTGTCTTTTGTTTGTTTTGGAACAGGGTCTTACTATGATATGTAGCATTACTGGCCTGCAACACATTAGGTAGACCAAGCTGGCCTCTGCCTCTGTAGTGCTGGGACTAAGGGTATGTGCCACCACACTCAGCAAGATTTTCATTTTTATTTATGTGTATGCTGTGTGTGTGTGTGTGTGTGTGTGTGTGTGTGTGTGTGTGAGTGAATGCCTAAGGGGAACAGAAGAGAGTGCATTCCTGGAGCTGGTGTTGGAGATGGTTGTAAGCCACCTCACATGGGTGCTAGAAACTGGACTCAGATCTTCTGGAAGAACAGTAAGTGCTTTTAAATTGCCGAGCCATCTCCCCCACCCCACCCCTTCTCTTTCAAGAAGATTTTTCTTTTTTTATTGTTTTGGTTTTTGACAAAGGATCCGGTCTCAAACTTATGGGCCTCCTGCCTCAATCTCCTGAATATGATGACAGGAGGGTGCCACCAGGCCTGGTGTGTGTGTGCATGTGTGTGTGCGTGCGTGTGTGTGTGTGTGTGTGTGTGTGTGTGTACCCCATGTGCCAGTGAGTTCCTGTATGTACATGGTCACGTGCCTATATGTGTGTGTGCGAGACAGAGACACAGAGAGAGGGAGAAACAGACAGAGACATGTGTGAGGCCGGAGGTCAGCTGTGAATGTTATTTCTCAGGTGACATTCACCTTATGTTTTGAGACAGTCTCTCACTGGCATGGCGTTCTCCAAGCAGGTTTGTCTGGGTGGCCGGGGAGCCCTAGAAATCTGTCTCCACCTCTCCCACCCTGGGATTACAAACAGAGGCATCATGCCAGCAACTTTTACATGGATTCTGGGGCTCAAACTTAGGGCCTTGTGCTTGCAAGGCAAGCATTTTGCTGACAGGGCCTGCGCCTGGCTTTTAATCAAGGTTTAGAAATCAGTTAAACTATCTCTGTGGTGGCACCGAGATCTTATAAACAGCTTGCTTTACTGGGCTTTAAAAATCCTTCAACTTTCTGACATCAAACAGCACAATAACCGGGAAGATTTTCGCCTCGGTCTGGAAACACAGCCAGCTTTTGCCTGCGCTGGAGCCGGCAATCAACCGAGCAGTATATCTCGCAGCATTTTTCCGAACTCAAGGGTCCCCCGTGGGCCCTAGCGATCATGCCAGTTTTCATTTTACAGAGAAGGGAATGTCACCCACAGGAATTTGTTCCCAGATTTACTGTGTTGGGGAGCAGGGAGGGAAAAGAGAGAGACAGGATATATATTTGTTTGTATGTGTGTGTATGGGTAGAGAAGAGGGAGGGAGGGAGAAAGGGAGCAAGAAAGGAAGGAAGGAGAGAGAAAGGAAAGAGGGAGGGGAAGAGTAAGGACAAAGGAAGAAAAGAGAAGGAAGGGAAAGAAAGGAGGGAAAACATTGTAGAAGACCTGCGTGTGTGTGTGTGTATGTGTGTGCGCGCGTGTGCATGCACAGGTAGGTCACAGGACAACCTCACATGTTTTTGAGGCAGGATCTCTCATAGGTGTACAGTAAATGAGCTGTCTGGCCAGCGGGCCCCAGAAGCCTGCCTGTCTCTGCCCTCCAGTTCTGGAATTATAAGCATGCCCCACCATCCCAGGCATTTTACATGGATGATGGGGGTGGACTCGATCCTCATGTTTGCACAGCGAGCACTTTCCCCAAGGAGCCATCTCTCCAGGCCCCACCTGTATTACTTTACACATTTAGGTAACTGGTTTACTTGGTTCTGTCAAAAAGGGTTCTCCTGGGACCAGTTTAGTTTTACTTAACCTTGATGGGGGGAAAACAGTCAAGGTTCAGATGAAATGGCGAGAAATGCTCATCTGCTCTTGCTCTTGAATTCTGTACCAACTCAGCTCAAGACCTGGCCTTGGCTTCTTAAAAAAAACAAAAAAAAAACAAAAAAAAAAACAAAAGCAAAGAACATTTTTTAAAAAGTCTGTATTGTCACTCAGTGTGCTTCTCTAAGAAGTGGTGTTTTCATCTCTGCAGCTTTAGTGCAAGCGTTTTGTTTCAGGAAGAAATCCTCTAGGATTAACCGGAGCTGTGTCAGAACAAATGGTGTGCTTCGTGGACAAGACCTTGGCCAACCAGCCTCAAAGCCTGAGAGGTGGGAGGCTTTAGCTATTGTGCTTTCCATATTGATTCAGAAGTGGGTAATGAGACCTGGCAGTTCAGAGAAGAACGCAAGCTACGTCATGGGCTGGGATTGCATGCTCGGGAGGAAGGCAGTCAGAGCTTAGTGGCTGAAGATTGCTCACTGGCATTTTCTGTATTACGCTCACATTGCAGGGTTGGGGAGATGCCTCAGCCAGGATTTGAGTTCAATTCCCAGACCACAGATGAAAACACGAGGTGTGATACCATATGACTGATTGCAACCCCAGCTCTGGGGAGATGGACAGGAGGATCCCAGAGCTCACTGGACAGCCAGTTCAGTTAATTAGTGAGCCCCAGACCAGTGAAAGTCCCTGTCAAAAAACAAGGTGGCTGGCTGGCCAGATGGCTCAGTGGGTAAAGTGGCTTGTTGCCGAGCCTGGCAACCTGGGTTGTATGTCTGATTCCCACACGATGGAAGGAGGAAACTGTACATTGTCCGTGGGCTCCGTGCATGACACATGCATGCTGGCAGATACAGTAAACACATACATAAATGTGAAAAGAAAATCAAGACGGGTCATGCCTGAGGAATGGCATCTGAAAGTGGCTTCTGGCCTCCACGTGTGCCGGCACACACAAATGCATGCACACACACACACACAGCCATGTACAGACATCTAAGACATCACACAACAGTTCTATGCTAAGCCATGAGCACCCGTGCGTTTTCTCAGACACACGCCCGTGAATTCTGTTGCAGGTGTACGGCTGCGTCACACACTGCTGGTAACACCAAGGTGCTCATATCCCCGCAGGTAAAAAGAGTGTGCTCTTATAAGCCCAGTCTCATGTCTCCCCACTTGGGCATATGTTGCCATGCTAGCCCACTGGTAACCCTTGGAGTCCAGCTGCTGCTGATCTCAGTGGCTCTCGAGACTTATCATTCAGGAGTTGGGGAGATGGCTCAGTTGGCAGAACACTTGTTTCATAAACATCAGGAACTGAATGTGACTTCCCAGAGCCCATGTAAAGGCCACCCACGGATGCATGTGTCTGAAACCCCAGCTCTCCTGTGGCAGGATGGAAGATGGACACAAGAGAATTGCTGGAAGTTTGCAGCTCAGCTAGCCTGATGCACACAGTGGCAAACAACAGGAGACACTAGCTCGAGCAAGATGCAAGGCAATACCCAAGGTTGTCCTTGGACCTCTGCATGAAATGCTGTGCCCACAGTCACACCCACAAATGCACATATGCACACACACATCATAATACAGCACCGTAATATACAATAGGAGACATTTCACCTGCTTTTAAGTATATTTATTTATTTACAGTTCGAAGTACATTTACAGAATGCTATAACCATACTCACGATCCAGTTGTGTTTTGATTTTGAAATCAGAACTCAAACCTAGGCAAAATCTTACCACTAATTTGCCTATCCATTGGCCTTTTTGTGTTTTGTATCTTGAGCCGGGGTCTCACTACCTGTCCAGGCTGCCCTTGAACTCACCCTACAGCTCAAGAAGGTCTTGAACTTGTGATCCGCCTGCCTCAGCTTCCTGACTGTCATGGATGACAGACTTGAATCAGTCTAGGAAGGTCCCTTTGCATATTTATGGTCAGCTCCTATGTCCATTCCCAACCTACAAATCTACTTTTTGCTCCTAAACCTATCCTTCTCTGGGTATTTCATATAAGCAGAAACATCACGCTGTCTTTCTTCACTTGATGTTATGGTGTAGGTCCATCTGCTTTGCAGTCATTACTGAGTAGAATTCCATTGTATGAATGAATATTCTACATCAGTTGATGGACAATTGGTTTGTTTTCGCTTTCTGCCGATTAAGCATAAAGCTGTAATAACTCATTTGTATGAATCTATATAAAAACGGTTTTCAATTCCTTTTTTAAATAATGCCTTGGTGTGGAATGGCTAGATCATGTGCCCGGGATATACTTGGTGTCCTCACAACCAGCCACAGTGGCCAAGACGTTCCCCCCATTTGCAACAGTCTCTATGAGTTCCGGTTGCTCCACACTCTTGCGAACATTTGGTGTCAGTCATTTTTTTAATTTTAGACAGTCTAGTGGGTGTGTGGTTATAGTTCCTTGCTTAAATTTGCATTTCCTCAATGACTAATGATGTTGAATGTCTTTTCAAGTGTTTATTAGCCATCTGTCCATTCTCATTTGTGAAGCAGCTGTTCAAATAGCCTATCACTTATTAACTAAGTTGTTAATTTTTTATTTTAAGTAACTTAGGTATTTATTTATTGTGTGTGTGCATGTTCACATGCCATGATATGTGTGTAGAGGTCAGAGGACAGTTTCCAATAGGCCATTCTCTCCTTTTCCCATGGGAGACCCAGAGATCAAACTCAGGTTGTAAAGTGTGGTGGCCGTCGTGGGATAGACTGCTTGGACACAGGTTTAAACCAATAGAAAGTCTTTATTAGCCAGACTGTGATTACACCGAGTATTTAGAATACCAGTGTAACACTGAGCCTTTCTCAGCGTGAGCTTTCAATCACAAAAATCACATTGATATGCTTCAGTTAACAAGAACAGTTAGCCGCAAAACTACAGAAATCTAAAAGCAGGGTTAGTACATTTAGAGGCTTTCCCATAATAACTGTGGACTTTGATGGATTAGGCCTTTGTTTTAGTTTTGGCAGGTGGTGCTCCCTACATGCTGAGTTTTACAGCCTAAGTGATACTGTCATTATGCAGTCAGTTGTGCAAAGGTCTCAGGGCCTATTAAGTCTGGGGCCCTGTTAGAGTGGCAAGTTCCTTTGGCCAGCGAGCCACCTAGCTAGCCCCAGTGTTGTTTACTTTCTTATGATTGAGTTTTGAGAACTCTTCATATATTTTGGATACACATGCTTAGTTAGACTTGTAATTTGAATATATATATATTTTTCAAGATGCTCGGGATATACTTGATGTCAGGATTCCTTCCTAGTGTCTTTCAAATAGCAATATTTTACTTATTTTGTTATTAAATCCTATCTATCACCTTTTAAAAATTGTGTTTTAATGTTGTATCCAAAAGAATCTGTATGACACCATAAAATATTTCTTCATGCTTTTTCTAGAAGTTTTATGGCTTTAAGTTTTATATTTACATCTATAATACCTTTTGATTACTTATTTTATTATTTGTCTTGATGCTGCAGCAAAATGCTTGACAAAAACTGGGGCTGGAGAGATGGCTCAGCAGTTGGGAGCACTAACTGCTCTATCAGAGGTCCTAAGTTCAGTTGCCAGCACCTATATGGGGCACCTCACAGTGCCTAGAACTCCAGCTGTAGGGACGCAATGTCTCTGGTCTCCAAGGGCACCTGCACTCACATTCATACACACACACACACACACACACACACACACACACCCATGCTCTTGTGAAAAGAATAAAAATAAATTCCTTTAAAAATTACTTGGCAAAAACAACTTAAAGGAGAAAGGGCTTATTTTTGGTTCACAGTTGGAGGGGATACAGTCAGTCATGGTGGGAGGACATGGCAGCAGAAGCGAGAGGCGGCAGGTCGTGAGACATACACAGTCAGGGTGCAGAGAGAGCTGCTGCTCAGCTTGCTTATCCCTTTTTGATCAGTCCAAACCCCAGGACAAGTGCCAGAGGCATGTCTCTTAGGTGAATCTAGGTACTGTCAGTTGACAATCAAATCAACCGTCACAATTGTTAATATGATGTGAGGAGGAGATCAAATTCATTTTGAAATTGTTTTTTATTTGTGTGTATGTGTGTGTTTGCATGCAGTGACTTAAGAGACCAAAAGGGGGTGTTGGAGTTCTGCAGCTAGAGTTCTAGGTGGTTGTGAACCCCCTGGTGGAGTGCTGGGCGCCAAAGTGCTGATAATCTTAAAGACATCTCTCTCGGCCCCTTTACAAGCCTTTGAAGTTTTTTCTCCGGACTTCGGTTGTCAACAACCAACTGCTTGTGCATATGGCATCTATAACTGGATGCACTATTTCATTCAATTGACCTGTTTGTCTATCACCACTACAATTCAGCATCTTGATTTCTATAGCTTTAATATTGGGGCTGAAGTCCAATGGTATAATCCCTCCAACTTTGTCTTTGCTAAGAAGGTCAAGGTTCTTCTTGACCCTTTAAATTTCTGTATGAATCACACACACACACACACAAACACACAAACACACACACACACACACACACACACACACACACACACACACACACACCAGGGGCAAAATCTAACACTGAAAAGTAGCTTATTGATACATAAAAAATTAGTTTGTTGAAATTTTTATTCCGATTACATTGAATCCACCGAGTCATTTTGGAGGAGCTGGCACCCTAACAACACAGAGTCTTCCGACTCAAACACACCAGATTTGATAGTTTCATTTTTAAATACATAATTTTTTGAGTTAAAATGGGGGTCTGGAAAATGGCTCAGCTATTAGCAGAACTTCGTATTGCTCTTGCAGAGGACCCAAGTTAGGTGCTTAGGACCTATATTGGATGGTTCATAAGTACGTGTCGCTTTGCTCTGGATATCTCATTCTTTCCTCTGGCCTCCGCAGGCATATACAGCTCCCACCCTCCCACACACACACAGTTAGACATAAAATAATCTAATAAAGAGAAAAGAGTTGAGAGAGGTCTCCCTGTGTATTGCAGGCTGGCTTGTCCTTCTGATTCTCCTGCTCGGCATCCCCAGTGCTGGGATAATTACAGTTCACATCTAAATGGCATTGTAAATTTTTTTAAAAATCTCACTTTAAACTGCTGGTAGCATGTATGTGTAGCTGATCTCAAATCCAGGCAATATCTTGGACTCACCAATTCTGGTTGCTTCTTTTGTGTATCCTATAGAACTTTCTCTAAAGACAGTTATGATGTAGTTTGTATAGTTATTTGTGGTACTCACTCTTCATTTACATAGATCGATACTGTCATCTGATATCTTTCTATCTTTCTCTCTTTCTTTCCTCCCTCCCTCCCTCCCTCCCTCCCTCCCTCCCTCCCTCCCTCCCTCCCTCCCTTCTTTCTTTCTTTCTTTCTTTCTTTCTTTCTTTCTTTCTTTCTTTCTTTCCTTTCTTCTTAGAGAGAATCTCTCTATGTAATCCTGGCTGTCATGGAACTCACTATGTAGACTAGGCTGACCTCAAACTTAGGGGGATCTACCTGCCTCTGCCTCTGAGTGCTTAGATTGAAGGCATGCACCACTACGCCTGGCTGGCCTGTTATTTTCTTATGCATGAAGATTTCCTTTAATAGTTCCTTGTGTGAGTCTGCCGGTGATAAATGTATTTTGGGGCTTTTGCATGTCTTTATTTTACTTTCATGGTTGAAAGATGTTTTCGCTGAATTACATAATTCTAGAGTGATGTGTTTCCTTTCTGTAAGAATGAGATATATTATTCCTTTTCTTCTAACTTTCACTTTTTCCAGCCAGAAGTCGGCTATGATTCCTGCCTTTTTTCTCTGTATATAGTCTATTCCTTTCACCCTATCCCCGGGTGCTTTTAAGAATTTTCTTTTTATCACTAGTTTTAAGGAACTTGCAGGCTGGAGAGATGACGCAGTTGGTAAAGGGCTTGCCATGCAAGTGTAAAGATCTGCTTTTGGATCTCCAGGACCCACATAAAAGCTGGATGTGACTGCACCCATCTAGAGCCCAGTGTTAGAGGGTGTGGAAACAACAGGAGGATCCCAGGAGCTCATTGGCTTGCCAGCCAAGCCAAACCCATGATCTCAACCTTTACTGAGAGCAACTAAGATACCCAACATTGACACTTCCATGCCTCCATGCTTCTGCAGCTACAGCCCACACACACACACACACACACACACACACACACACACACACACACCGTTTGGAGAGAGTCTGAGAATGTATCTCAGTAGGACGAATGCACAAAGTTCTAGGTTTAATCCCTAGCACCACATTAACCAGGCACAGTGATACAAACCTGTAACCCTAGCACTCAGGAGATAGAGGTAGGAGAAAACGATGTTCAAGGTCATCCTCAGCTACATCATGAGTTCAAGGTCAGTCTCTCAATACATACATACATAAACACATCATAAATACAGATATACAATAACATTCAAAGACCAAACAAGATAATAGGAAATTATTTGGAAGTTATACAGAATTCTTTTGTTGTTTTGTTTTTTGGCTTTGGGTTTTTTGAGACAGAGTTTCTCTGTGTAGCCTTGGCTATCTTGGACTCCATTTGTAGTCCAGGCTGGCCTTGAACTCACAGAGATGCACCTGCCTTTGCTTCCTGGAGTGCTGGGATTAAAGGCATGTGCCACCAAGCACAGCTATTAAACAGAATTCTTAAGCCACGTTGGTTCATCCAGAATAATTGAACTGAATTTTATTTTATCCCATGAAATCCTTAAAGCGGTGATGTTCTCATTACCAGGAATTCTGTGACATAATTTTTCTTCAACCAACAGATGATCTAAGAGCAGAATCCATGCCCACGGATTTAATTTTAATATTTAATATTAGCTATGTTCAAGCGTTGAGATGCTCTGTCAGAATGGAAGCCACGACAACAAGGACTGCACTGAGCTTTTGGATCATTAAGCCTCTTGACCTGACCCCCAAGATCCGATTGCACAGCCAGAAGGTCATAAACCACGTCCACGGTCTTTCCTCCAGGTACTGGAGAGATGTACATTTCACCAGGCAGGCTTTCCCTCTTGTTCCGCTACTTACATCCCGGGTGTCTTTTGATTCCTTCCAGCAGGAAGGCGCATTGTGAAATTGAGTTTCAGAAGCATTTGTTTCCGATCCATCAGCTCCGGTACCAAGCACAGGGCAGGTGAATGTGCTAGCTTTTGTGTGAGGTCTTTCTGTTATAGGTTTGTGTAAATAGCTTTTAAAAGACATGTGCTTATTGTGGTAATTGGGGGATGCCACAAAATGGCAGAGGGGTCACTTCTAATTTGGACTAAGAGAGCAAGCAAGCCTCTTGGTTGAGAGGGTCACAGGAGTAACTCTTGCTTAACCCAGGTCACCCCAAAGAGCCCTACATGCTGTCCATAGCTCTAGGACTCTGGATAGTGCCTTGCAAGGGGCACATAAGCGACACCAGAGGTCCATCGATTGTGTGTGTGTGTGTGTGTGTGTGTGTGTGTGTCTGTCTGTCTGTCTGTCTATATGTATGTATATACCTGTGGTGGCCCCAGGTTGTGGTGGGGAGTCTTTCTTGATTGCTATCCACCTTCTTCATCCAGGCAGGGTCTAGGCATTGAACCCAGCTTGCTAATGCAGGTGAGTCTAGTGATCCAACTTGCTCCAGGGATTTCCCCGTCTCTGCCCTCTAAGAGTTGGAATTTCACAGGCGCTTTCACAGCCACACAGGTGGACTCTGAGGACCTGAACTCCAGTCCTTACGATTGGGCAGCAATCACTATCCAGAGTCCTCTCCTCATATCCAAGCCAGGATCTCACTACGTAGCTCAGGTTGCCTGCAGACTCACTACATAGCCAGTCAGGTCTTGAAACCGAAATCCTCCTGCCTCAGCTTCCCCAGTGCTAGGAGAGCAGGCATCAGCCAGCACAGCTGTAATGAAGGTTTCGATTCTTTAGGGCAAGGCCTCAATTCTTTCATTCCTTAAAGGGCTGTCAAAATTGGAGGGATTTTTCCTTCTCTTATCTGTCGTGGATGCAGACATTTCCAACATCTACTTGCAGTACATCAGTCTTGCTTTCAGTTCAACAAAGTTAGGGCCCAGCTCCCTGGATCATGTTTTGTGAAGCAGGGCCAGTGAGATGCTCAGCAGATAAAAGTTCTAGGTGGCCAAGGTTGACAGTTTGATCCCTGGAACACACAGCGGAAGGAGGGTACCAATTCCTGAATGTTGTCTTCTGACCCCCACATGTGCACAGGGCGTTCACACCTCCACAGGCAAGCTGTGATGCACACACAGCTGTACACACACACACACACACACACACACACACACGTGAAACTGGTGATATAATTTAAATATTAAATTTTCTGGTGTATGGCTGAAGAGATGGATGGCTCAGCAATTAAAAGCACTTCCTGCTCTCACGGAGGACCTGGCACCCACTCGGGCAGCTCACAACCACCTATAACTCCAACTCTAGCATGCTCAACAGCCTCTCTGGGAACTTACATGTGTGCAGGTGTGCCTTCATGGACACATGCACACTCAGGCACACACTCGCACATAAATAAAAATCTTTAAAAAAAAGTATTATCCATAGACCCCTAGCACATCCTCTGTCACTAACATTTCAGCGCTGTCCTGGCTAGTTTTATGTCAACTTGACACATGCTAGAGTCATTTGAGAGGGGGGACCCCCAACTGAGAAAATGCCACCAAAAGATCTGGCTGTAGGCAAGCCTGCAGGGCATTTTCTTAATTAGTGATTGACTGGGCAGGCCCAGCCCATTATGGGTGGGGCCACCCTTGGGCTGGTGGTCCTGGGTTCTATAAGAAAGCAGGCTGAGCAAGCAAACTTAAGGAGCAAGCCAGTATGCAGCCCTTCTCTGTGGCCTCGGTGTCAACTTCTGGCTGCAGGTTCCTGCCAGGTTTGAGTTCCTGACCTGACTGCCTTTGATGATGAATTCTGACATGGAAATGTAAGCCAAAAGATCCCTTCCCCATCTTACTCTTGGTCATGGTGTTTTATAAAAGCAACAGAAATCCTAACTAAGATGAGCACTTAGAACATATGAGGTCCTATCTAGTAGAGACACAAAAGAAAAAAAAATAGTCTTTATCCTTTGTAATTGTATCTCCTGACCATTTATCAGTATAACCTTTAACACAGTGTTTATGTAAAAGTTCAAGGATTCAAGTTGGTTTCACTCAGAACCAGCCATCCCTCCCCCTCCCCCCAAGCTCCTTTTCCTCCCTGGCTTTGGTGGTTTACAAACCAGGACTCATGATGCCACTTACTGGTTTAAAAATAAAGATGAAACGTCAAAACATCAGTTTGTAGCTCTGAGTAATGTACTTAATGCAAATTTATTTTGTTATTGGGGTTTAGAAATTGAGAGAGTTCTTTTTAGAGGGAAGAAGGCAAGGGGAAAAATCGAGATAACAAAAAGGCTCGAGTCAAAGCTCTGACCTCAAATATCACACGTTGACTCAGATTCTTTTGGCTTTCATATGCCACGAGGATTTTTTATTTTTTGGCATTAAATTGACCTTATCTGTCAAACTCAGAAACTCAAGGCTACAGTGCAGTATTATGCCTTTGTTCTCAGAATCCTTTAACCATTTTATATAGTGTTCAGGAAGCTAGACCTAAAAAAACAACCATGATACAGTATCAGATTCCACAAAAAGGCAGGGTTCATGCGAGTTGGGGAGTTAAACAAAGACTGATTTTTGTCAAAAAGGAAAGCAACCTTCTGTGGAGAGTGGCTGAATTCAGGGATGTTTAAATTGAAGGGAAATACCCTTCAAGCCCCTTCAGCTCATAAAGGCAGCTCATTAGCTGGACTGAACCACAGAGCAAAAGAAGAAAAGAACTTGGGTGGGCTGACAGCTGCCTCAGTAACAAAAGCTGTGGAGAGCATGAAAGGTTTCTCTCACTTCACGTGGTCCGGGGCTGAGCCAGGATGGCCACGGGACATCCGAATCACGGGCGAACATGTTTCCCTGATGGAGGCTGGAAACGGTCCAGTTCCTCTCCGACAGGCGATCTGAACTAGGCCATGTCTTTGCATCTTCCATTCAGCTGTTGCTCTAGTTTCCTTTCTGTCGCTGTGACAAAAACACTCAGACCAAAAGCAGTTTGGGGTGGAAAGGGTTTATTTCAGCTTACACTTCCTGGTTACAGTCCATCACTGAGGCCAGTCAAGGCAAGAACTTGAAGGCAGGACTGCTTGCTATCTATCCCACATGCAACATGACTGCTGACCAAGGAACTCACTTCACAGCCACGAAGTACAGCAGGCGCGGTGGGGATGCTGCTTGCTGGCTGACAGAACCAATTATACTCCACTAGCTTTTTTATTTGGGGGAGGCGGGGTGCTCGAGACAGGGTTTCTCTGTGTAGCCCTGGCTGTCCTGGACCTCATCTGTAGACCAGCCTGGCCTCAAACACACAGAGATCCTCCTGCCTCTTCCTCCTGAGCTCTGGGATTAAAGGCCTGCCACCACCACCATCATCACCACCACCACCACTACAGCCACTAGCATTTTTTTAACCATAGGTCAGGGCCATGTGCCTACTGCCCACTGTAGGCTGAGGCTACTACAGCAGTTAATAGTCAAAACAATTCTCCACAGATGCATCCACAGGCCAATCTGATCTAGGCAATTCCTCAACTGAGGTGGTTGTCTCCGGTGACTCTTCGGCTGTGCCAAGCTGACAGTTAAAGCTGACAAGGACAGCTAGGAAGAGGTGATCTCACCTATGAACAGCAGGATCCTAGGAGGAAAGAGATGATTCATGGGAGAGGACAGAAGCAGTGTGAATTTTAGCTCACATTGACAGTTCATGGCTGTTACGGTGTAGTCTCATGCTCCAGTGCATAGCCCCGCCCGTGCATATAGGGGCGACACTCAATGGATTCAGTGTCTTATTTGAAAAGATTAAAAGACAGTACAACATGTTGAGATGGGACAGATCTGGGAGGATTTAGAAGGAAGAAAAAGGAATATTGTGTGATCAAAATGCACTATATGTATTCATGAAATTCTCAAGAATAAATTTTAAAAGTGCTATATTCAAGGATGAAATAAAATTCCCTGTTTTAATAGCAACAACAAAGCTCAAAGTCCAAGGTGGCACTGATCTTAGTCTGTTGGTTTAAATTAAGTTATTTTTTTTTCCTGGATAACCCTGTTGTGCTCTGATAGTACTGGGAGAAGTGTCTGTCCTTTTACAACTTCTCTTTAACCTCCACCCAGAGTTTTAAAGTGAAAGGCCTTCAGGCTTATGACTGCTAACCCCTACACCCCTGTTAGCTGGGTGCTTCCATCCTAGGGCACAGATGGAGAATCTTCAGAAAATATGAGGTTTGTAGACATTTAAGACAAATTCCCATTTTCCTTTGCTCAGCTGAAAACTGCATATTGTTACTATTCAGTGTGCTCATTCTTATATTCATTTGGTCGAGACACTGACCTTATCTTTGTTGCAGATGATAGGTGAGTGATACCTACTAGAAATGAGATAAATTTATCTTGAGGTATCCTTGGAAACAGCAAATGGATTTGGAACAGAAGCCTGTAAGTCAGAGATTACTAACTACATATCTTGTTTTTCCCCAATGGGTTTAATGGGCCACTCTTTTGCCTTCTCTTCCAAATACCCCTTATCCTAGATCCTTTCCTTGCTGTTACAAAATAACTTACGAAATGACTTAGAGTGCGGGAATTGCTTTTTTTGGGTCAGGGTTTCAGTAGTGTCATTTTGGGGGTGCTTGACTCCCTGTGCTTGGACAGAACATCAGGACAATGGGAGCATGAGGAGGAATGTGCTGTTCACCACATGGTAGTCGGGAACCAGAGAGCACAGAAGGCACCAGGACAAGATAGAACTTTCAAAGGTACCCCCTCCCCTTCCAGTGTTCCAATGACATCAAGCTCTACCTCCTCCAGTTTCCAGAACACCCCAAAATGGCACCACCAAGGTAGGGATGAAGTGCTTGGCACAAGAGCGGGGAGGCAGGGGCACATTTTATATTCAAACCACAACACCTGGCGCTTCCTGTCACCCCTTTCATTGTCTTCATTCAAGGGCTAATTCCTAACGTCTCTATTAAAATAGAAGTCCCATGTATACAGTGAATTTTTCTCTGAAGTCGCAGGATAGATTATATGTTACACAAAACCCTCGTTTCTTTCTTACACTATCCTAGTTGCAAACAATAACATCCAACAGATATCGATGAAAAGAAAAAAGAACAAAGTGTGTTAGGCCCAACTGATGCTCATGAGGAGCTCCTAGTTCAGCAGAAAAAACATAATGAGGCAGAGGCCTGAATAATAAGACAGTGTCCAGGAAAAGAACATACTTTATTACGACCACATAAAGTCAAAGTAAACTTCAAAAACTGTTTTATTATTAATAATTTGTGTATGTATGTGTCTCTGTATATACACACGTATGTGTGGGTGCCAATGGAGACCAGAAGGAGTCATTGTATCCTCTGGAGCTGGAGTTACAGTTGGTTGTGAGACCCCCCAACATGGGCACTGCGATCTGAACTTGGGTCCACTGGAAGAGCAGCACACAATCTTGACATCTAAGCCTTCTCTCCAGCCCCAAGGCTAACTATTTAGAAAAAGGTAACTGGTAAAACAGCCATGAAAGACAAATGGGCTTTGTGGTTCTAGAAATGGGAGAAAGAATGTGGGTTGGGTAGGAAAAGCTTCAGATTGTTTAATTTGGATTAAAGCATAGGTCAAGGGTGATAATAGAAAGTAGAACTGAACAGGAGGGCTGAAGGAGACAGATTTGTATAGGGAGCAGCGGCAGAATCCAAGCGTAAGAGCAGATGACGTCAGGAAATGTGAGCACCAGTGAAGATGTTGAGTTAGAAACTGGTTTGGAGGCAACCGTACAGTTTAGAAGAAACTTGGGGATTGAATGGAGTCAACAGGCAGGAGAACTAGAACTCAGAAATGGACTGGGATTTGAAAGCACTGGGGAAAATGGAGGAGACTCAGGATCATGTGAAAAGCATTAATGATGCCAGAGACGAGGAACACAGGAGGAAGAAGAGCAGGGTGGCTGGGGGCACAGTGAGTTTAGTGGAGGACACACCATGTTAGAGATTCGGGTACTGAATTCTTGAGATGGCCAACATACGATTGGTTAATTATATCCCGGGGCCTAGTAGAGATCCACATCAGCAAAGATAATTAAAAGCATAAATTGTAAAGGCAGACAGCATAGTGAGAGAAGTGAGGGAGCTAGGTTTGAGTGACTAGCCCCCACAGGCCCACAGGAAGTGTTGCTATAAGGAGGTGAGGACTTGCTAGAGTAAGTGTGGCCTTACTGGAGGAAGTATGTCACTGGAGGGTGGGCCTTGAAGTTTCAGAAGCTCAAGCTTGGCCACTGTCACTTCCAGTGTATCCAGATGTGAAACTCTCAGTTACCTCTCCAGCACCTCGTCTGTCTGCACATCACCATGCTTCCCACAATGACAATAATGGACTAAACCTCTGAACTGTAAGCCAGCCCCAATTAACTGTTTCCTTTTAAAAGAGTTGCCATAGTCACGGTATCTCATCACAGCTATAAAACCCTAAGAAACATGTATTGAAGAAGAAGGGGGGGAAAAGGAGGGAGAGCTGGAGGGAGGAAGGGAAGCAGATTTAAAACCCAAAGAAGAAAATCAGGAGTTTATAATAACATAGAAACCTATAATGAAACGTTTGTAAAAAATACTCACACTAATAGTGTGTGTGTACAGCCTACATTTGGAAGTCAGGAGACACATTTTAAAAGTCATTCTCTCCCAGAGACCAAACTCAGGTGGTTAAGCTTGGCGGCAATTTCTTTACCTACTTACCCATCTACCCAGCTCCAACGGAAAGTTTTAACATAATCTAAACTTGATCAACAACACTGAAGCTTTGGTGAGTTCTAGGAACATTATAGTAAAGGATCCATTGCAATTGATGGCAATTTATGAATTTTCAATGAAGTCGTTCTTGAAGAAAAGACAAGTTTTTTTCAGGGTTAATGAATAAGTTAAGAAGCAGCACAGAGAAAAGACATTTTCACTGAGGATCAAAGGCCTGGGTTTGACCAAGGCTCTGTTGAGTCGATATATTACCTTTTAATCTTTTTAAAACTGTTTTCTAATCTCCAAATTTCTACAGAATTGTTTCCAGCTTGGACTTTTAAAGGTTCATACAAGCAGGAGAGATGGTTAGGGGTTAAGGGCACTTATTGCTCTTGCAAAGGACCCAGATTTGGGTCCCAGTGCCCACATGGCAGCTTAAAACTGCCTGTAACTACAGTTTAAAGGGATCTGATACCCTTTTCTGATCCTGCATGCACGTGGGGCACACACGTGTGCCCGAGCACCATCATATATGCATAAATGAAACCAGAAATCTTTGAAGTGCAAATGTTCCCACATGCTCTCTGTGCCTAACCAATATGGACATCCTGAGCTACAATCTTTGTCACAATCAGGTCAAATACAAGTGTGTGTGTGTGTGTGTGTGTGTGTGTGCGCGTGCACATTTGCGTGAGTACAAAACATTCGTGAGAGTCAGTGGGGAAGCTCAGGTGTTCATCCTTACCTTTCATCTTGTTCGAGGCCTGGTTTCTTTTTTGTTTCCTACTACGAGTACCAGGGTAGCATCTAGAGAGCCTCCCGTCTCCACCTTCTATGTTTTTGTAGCAACCCTACTCTGGGTTTTAGGGACTTGAACTCAGATCCTCACATTTGCATATTCAGGAGTTCCCCCACCCCCAGCCATCTCCCCAGTTCCACTGTTGTAACTTTTAAACTGGCATATAAAGGAAGCATTATCCTTCGTGTTTCCAAATATAGAGAAATTGAGAGGCTGTGTTCTTCGGTTTCCTCAAAGCAAACCAACTTCAAGGGGTCTTTTTTTGTGCTTGGGGTGAAGCTCAGAGCTTTATATTAGGCGAGGGTTCTACCAACTGAGTTACATCAGCCCAGCAAGCTCACTGTCCAGAATCTATTCCCTTTAGAAACCAAGCTCAGCTGTTATCCCTGGCTTATCTAGTGATCTATTCTATTGCTAGAAATCAGAAGATGCCAAAGAGCCTTCATTTGTTTGCTGAAATCAGTGGTGTTACATTAAGAACCCGTTTCCCCAAACCATGGCTCTCTACCCACTTGCAACACACCCTTGCACAGGAACATTTTCTGAAAGTCAATGTTTCCTATCACATGCTCCAAAATTAAACCAGAGATACATCATTCAGGGAGAAGCCAGATGCAGCGAAGAAAGAAAAATTTGCTTTATCAGAGGGGCAGGCTTCTCTTAGATCCCACAGCAATTTAAATTCATTTGCTCAAATGTTAAATACAACCAGTCTTTTAGTTGAGTCCCCTTACATAGACACCAAGTTAGCATAAATGCAAAATGGTTCACGTGATTAAATCTCCATAATACCATGATTTATCTTAAACACACACACACACAGTTAAATATTTTTTACTTACTGAGATTTGTACATTTTTCTGGAGTTCTCAGTCCTCGTCGTCTCTCTGAGGAAGCTGGCTTGTGCTGCCCCGGACTTTCACTGTATTTAGTTCTAAAGGATATTGTACAGAATAAGAGGAAATTTTAATTTTGTTTGTAATAGGACTTATATAATTCAGGTCCAGCTTCGGTGGAGAAAGGGGGAAGAAAATTACATTAGCATTTACTGTGCACTTGCTATATGCTAAACGTGTCTGGAAACACTGTCTTGCTCAAGCCCAAAAACAATGTTTACTCATAAATTTACTTTTAATTTTAGAAATAAGAAACTAAGGTTTGGGGAGGTTAGGCTACACTCTCAAGTTATAAAACTGGGATTGAAACAAGAGCTGCCTGACTCCAAACTGAAGCCCTTTCTACTTTATCAGGCAGTTTGGTCTAGTGAAAAATACACTTATAAAAGGGTATTAGCATTTTGTGTATTAAAGGGGATTAATCGTGATCCTTTCGTGCCTCCAATATTGAATCCTATGTGCACACAAGTACACACGCGCACACACACACACACAATTCTGAATTCCCCTCTGACTGAAAGTCAGCACCGAGGACAGTTCCTGAGTCATGTTTGCAGGAAGCTGTCCTTGAATTCTGTGTTATTGAGCTCACACCCCCATTCTTGACTTCCCAAGTGGCTTTGAGAAAGAGAGGAGGAAATGCAGAAGAGAGAGGGAGAAAAAAAAAAAACTGTATAAGATGGGTTCCTCTGACACCATGGTGGAAATTAGCACATTTCCCAGAAGACCAAGATAAAAATGCATGTGAGAAGAAGCAGGGAGCCAAACAGATGGGGCAATGAAATGGAGGTAGAATGAGCTCATCAGGATTCCCAGCACATGGGTTCAGTCCATCCCGGCTCGGCTGCCCTGGGACCGGCAGACAGTGAATGAGTGGGCGGCCACCATGCTGCGGCATCAGTTACACTAGGAGATTAGGCGGCAGTGATTCATGCTGCAGATCTGCACGACTTTCTCAAGTGGCAGAAAAAGCTGTGGGCCCAGTCGCTTGCACGGCCATTCTCAAGGGTAGCGTGAGTCACACATGCTGGATCTTTCAGGTAGACAGTTTCTGTGCTGTGAGGGGGAAATCAAGGCAGCGCTCCCGTGCTGTCAGGCGCAGGCTACAACCATCGCCACAGCACCTCCTGGATGGAAGTCTCTCTGCTGTTTACAGGACTAGCCTGCTCTTCCGTAGCCTGCCTTGGCTACAGGCAGTTCATAGCACACACGGAAGAAAACCACTGCTTTGTAGTGTTTATCATACGGAAGAGTGATTCCTTCCTTCCTGAAACACCAAGCTCTTGAATAAAGCCAGAAGGGCCATTAAAGAGTTGACGCTAACTGCCTTATCTTCCCTGCAAGGGCCAAAGAAGAGAAAATGGCTTGCCCCAAACCACTTAGCTAGCAACAGTTGGCACTGGGACTGGAACGCCTCATTCCTAAGCCAGCAGATTTTTCCCACTGTACCAGGAAAACAAAATAAAACCTCAAATAGCATAAGTCTTCTAATTTTACTGTCTCCAGAGAAATAACATCCTCAATGCCGGGGCCTTTCCATCTGGGGTCTGGCAACTTTGCTGATCACTTCCCATACTGGAAACTCTTGTAAGATATTTAAGAGCAATTATTTTGGGAATATATGCTATTTTTATGTCTTCTTGTACACTGCCTTCTTTGGTCAGGAGGAAATTAGAATTCTGGAAATGCACTTGATTTAATTATTAAAAGGACAAGCCTCGGCTTCAAGTACTTGCAAATATGAATTATTAGTCCATGTCATGAAAGGACCAGAGAACTAAACAGGAACAATAATAATCTATTGTCACACACAATTAGGATCTACCCTGGTCCATGAGTAAAAGACCATCTATGAGTGGAAACGTCAAGCAGCATGTCTATATTTGGATAATTCTGAGCATGCCTGGATTTGGTACCTTACAGGATCATCTAAATGGTACTATTTGAGAACGCGCTTTAAAATACTGCTGCTTTCACTATTGCAATTTGTGTATGTGTGGGTTTATGTGAGCTTTTGGGGTTCCAAGTAGCCAAAGAAAGAAGGTCTAGGAAGAAATCATAGACTCAAGGTCATATTTAACGAGATGAAACTTCGTGGTGAGCATAAAGCAGCAGAGACATTAGCCCATTGTTTATCCTCCCGTCCCCAGCTACACCACACCTTTTTCACTGATGAACATTGTTACCTGAATCATCACTGCTTGCCTTGTCCTCTGCTCTGGATCCTGTGTCGACTGGGTTTCCTGCCTGTAGTTTTTAATCCTCGAAGAGATTTTTCATGAACAAACTTTCCTTATAATTTAGCAACATTGTCCTTGAAAACCCCACAACTATTTACATAACAGAAGCTATTGTTTGAAGTGCAAAACAGGTCAGAATTTGGTTTCTAGAGATTAATCACTGCAGTCTATTTTGTATTATCATAATAATTTCATTTATTTTGATACAATTTGTTTCCAGAATCAACCTCAGCCTATGTGCCCAAGTGACAAATCCATTTATTTCTGGTAGAATGGATAATGTGATTAATGACCTTGCAACAGGATTTCTTTAAAAAGAGGGGAATTTTTTTTTTTCATTTTTAATTCACAGTAAACCAGCTCTGTCTGTAATAAGCTGTGTAACTGTTCTGAACTTGTAAGCCATGAGTAAGATTTCGAAATACTCCCCTCCCCACCCCCCAATCTTTTGGAGATTTCTAGGTGTTAATTTTAGGCTCTCTCCAAGAATCTGATGGTTCCAGACGTAAAGCAGACTTGTTGGGAGCCCCCATTTACAAGAACGTGGCACCTTTTAGACTCTTGGCACCGTCATGTTTACTCCTGTTGGATGTTCTCATCAAACCGAGGTCATAGTAAATGAATAAGGTCAAGCCTAGGGGGATGTCATCTGCTCACAGGAAACTTCGAGGAACCTCGTGATTACAATCTCCTGGTCACCTGTGTCGGCGCCCCCTTCTTCCAGGACCCATTCCTTTCCCCTCTGGCCTGAGGTGGTTTTGTGTTGTTTTTTTTTTCTTCCTCTGCGTTCTCTGGGGTTGGACCTGGGATCTGGAGCCGCCTACAGACTGTCCGCCTCTGCAAGCGGCCGTCGAGCTTCCAGCGCCCAGAATGAAGAAACCTACGCGGGCCGCGGGGGTGGCTCGCGCGGAAGTCCCGGGTTCGAGTCCCACCGGGGGAATTCCTCTGGGCAAGCGGAGTCTTCTCGGTCAGGGTTTCTCAAGCGGCGCCGGAAGCCGCGCCATCACCTCCCATCGTGGGCGTCAGGGTATCCCCAGGGCTTCTCTGCCTTGTGCCCGCAAGGAGCTCCTGAGAGAGGCCAGCCAACGCTTTCTGTGGCCGTTTTGAAGCCCAGTTTTCCTTCCCCAACGAGCCTCGGGGACCCCGCGCTCGCGCCTCAGGAACCCAGCCCACGCTGGAGCCCAGCGGCCGCGGCCTGCTGAGAGATGCTCCACGCCCCGCCCTCCGCGTGACGCGGACACCAGCGGGCCAATCAGAGAGCGCGGCGCCAGCCCCGCACGGCGGAGGCCCCGCCCTCCAAGCTTAAGAAAGGGCGCGCGGGCCGAGCCGGGGCCAGAGCGCGGCGCGAGCCGGGGAGTGTGAATTCTGCGACGGCAGGCGGCGCTTGTGCTGCCGGGTCCGCGCCGCACGCGCTTCCCTCGAGCGCCGCGCTCGGACGGACGCAGCCGGCCGCGAGGGCGCCCAGACGGCACGCCGGAGACCCATGCTGCAGTGAGCGCCCTCGGGTCGGCGAGATGCTGGCGCTGCTGACCGCCGGCGTGGCGCTCGCCGTGGCCGCCGGAGGAGCCCAGGACAGCCCGCTCCCGGGCAGTCGCTTCGTGTGCACCGCGTTGCCCCCCGAGGCGGCGCGCGCCGGCTGCCCGCTGCCCGCGATGCCCATGCAGGGCGGCGCGCTGAGCCCCGAGGAGGAGCTGCGAGCCGCCGTGCTGCAGCTACGCGAGACCGTCGTGCAGCAGAAGGAGACGCTGGGCGCCCAGCGCGAGGCCATCCGAGAGCTCACCAGCAAGCTGGCGCGCTGTGAGGGGCTGGCGGGCGGCAAGGCGCGCGGGGCCACGGGCAAAGACACCATGGGCGACCTGCCGCGGGACCCGGGTCACGTCGTGGAGCAGCTCAGCCGCTCGCTGCAGACCCTCAAAGACCGCTTGGAGAGCCTCGAGGTAGCTGCGCGCGAGGGCGTCCCGCGGACGCTGGTCCCCGGGATCGCGGGGCAGAGGGTGCAGGAGAAATGGGTCCCTGGGCTGGCTGGGCGCGTCCATCCGGGGGGAGAGCAGAGTTCCGGGGTGCAAGGCTCGCGCCTGCTCTGAACCTTGCTGGGTTGGCTTCTCTACTCGCTGTCCTCCGTCCCCTGGTCTGACGGGGAAAGGTGAAGTCCCCACCCCCATCTCCATCCCGTTGCTCGCGGGGACTAGATTCACCGTGAACTTACCGAGGTTTTTGGCTAGTGAGCCCAGACGGCCAAGCCTGGAGGGTAATACCCGGTGACCCTGGCATCCTGTTTCCTCTTTGCAAAGCTCCGCGTTCGGAAGCGGGACAGGCTTCCGCTGGCTGTGCCCAGTGCTGAGAGTCTGTCGCCGGAGGTCAGCTGCCCCTGGGCATCTGGTGTTTTTCTTTGACAAATTGGGTCGGAGTGTGGGAGGGCTGGGTTTGACTGCTCTGCGCAAGAGTGGAGGGGGGAGGGCGGCGACCCCAGAAAGCAGACAAGCCCCTTATCAACCTCAAAGATGCCGCTGTTCGTCCGGTCAGAGCGTTCTTAATAAGGTGCCCTTCGCCATGACTTTAGGGGACCGGACTTTATCCCACTGTCTTCTCCCGTTGTCAGTTTGGAACTCTGGGAGAGAAATCTTCAATTAATTTTCATCTTACTTCCCACCTTGTTTAAGACGTGTGGGCATTTCTGTTAACAGCGTTTATCAAAAATACCTATTAGCAAACATGAGGTTTAAATTACAGGTGCTAATTATTGCTAAATTATTGGGTTTCTTTTGGCATAATTGCTATATACAGTATCTCAGCATCTGTAGATCCCATGAGTCATTATGGTTACTAAGAGCTAACACTTCTTGAGTTCTAAATGTGACTCAGGCAGATTATTTAATTTTAACCCTTGTAATAGAGAATAGCACGAGGCAGGTCCTCTCGTCTACAATTTATAATCTGGGACATTGGGACACAGAGATACAGGAGCTTGCCAAGGGCTCGTGGCTGAGGGTGGCAGGCTGCCTCCCGAGCTGGCATGATGGCAGAGGACTAAGAGAAATAGGAAGTGAGGATCTGGATACAGCGTTGAAAACAAAGCTTTCTGAGGTTTAGAATAGTACTGTCTTGTGCCTGTCATTTTCCAGGAATATCTCTGAGCCCGTTTGCCCTTGTACCATTTCAGAACTCGGGGACCATGTTCATTTCCAGATGAAAGCTCACTGGCTTTGAGTACCATTGATTAGCTAGTTGGAAAAAAAAAAAAAGCCTAGCTTATGTTTTGGGCTGTGTATGACATAGAATTTGAGATGTTGGTTAAATTTTTAGGATTTTCAATAAGAGGAGGAAAGCAGCTTTTCCAGAGGAGAAAGTGAGATTCACAAGTTTCAAATATTGCAGGGAAATAATTTTTTGTCTGACTTTGAAAGCCTTTCTCTATCCCAAAAAAGATGCATCAGTAAAATGTCCTCTTTTGAGCCACTGGCACCATTTAACGCTGCTTTGGAAGCTCCTCACTGTGTGCTTGGGTCATTGGAACGGCGTGCTACAGTTTCTATTCAACTGGCCTGAATCTCTCTCCCCCCCCCCCCCCGCCCCCCTGCAAAGCTCCAGCTCCGCACAAATGTGTCTAATGCCGGGCTGCCAAGCGACTTTCGAGAGGTGCTCCAGAGGAGGCTTGGGGAGCTGGAGAGGCAGTTGCTCCGCAAGGTGGCTGAGCTGGAGGATGAGAAGTCGCTGCTCCACAATGAGACCTCAGCTCACCGGCAGAAGACAGAGAGCACACTGAACGCACTGCTGCAGAGGGTGACTGAGCTGGAGCGAGGTAAGCACAGTGTGCCCCATGCTCAGTCTGAGCATGGCCTCCTTTCTACCACTTTGAGCGGATCTAGGATTTCCATTTATGGACAGCAGTGAAGCAATGATAGTGGCCCGGCATGGAGATGATTCTTAGGTGTTTGTGTAAAGGACAGAGGTGATTGACAGTGGTCATGGGAATTAGCCCCTAGCCCTACCAGCGTTATCCAGGAGAAAACAGAGGAACCCAGGACCAGCTTGAATAAACAGCCTGACCTCTGACCTCCTGCCAGATGGTCAGTTCAGTCTCTTTTTAACTAGTCATTACAGCAGATTCTGTTTATCTTTTTCCATCTCATGCTCTGGTAGGTTGGATTCTCCCATGAGAGACAGAGGGAGCCGAGATTAAGGGTCCTAGATGTTTCCCTTTGTAGTCTCAGCCCCTAAATCTCTAGGTGGCCTGTGGAATTTTAAGTTTGGTGGTAGAGGGTATAGGATTATAATCTCAGCTTCACTAAGCTGATGAAGGCAATTTCAATTTCATGATTGGCAGGAGACCATCCAATAGAAAGATGTTCAGTGACTCTTGCAATGAGAAGAGTCAGATTGCAGAAAGCACGGGCTGATGGGACATTGTTTCATTATAAGTCTCAGGTTTCCCACATCTCCTTCCTGCTTTGTATGATTTTCCTTGCTTTTCTAATAAGAGGATGGGAAGTGTGGATTACCTATTTGATTTAGATTCTGGTTGGTTTTGTTTGTTTGTTTGTTTTTTCTTCCTTGGAGCACCATCTTGTTATATAGCCTAACCTGGCCTTTAACTTACCGTCCTCCTGCCTCAGTCTCCAAATGCTGAGATTACAGGCATGTGCTACCATCTCTGGCTTGACATTGATTCTTGAGTTTTCAAAGCAGTTTCTTCTCAGTCTTACTTCTACTGCTAGGTGATATGGAGAGACTCACTAGGTCTCAGAGCCTTTGTCAAAGGAAAATAGCTGCCTCTGATGCTCTTCCTGCCTGACAAGAGAGGGCAGCAGATTCACAGCGCGACCTTGGGAAACACGGGGCTGTGGAGTGAGCACAGTAATATGTAACTGAAGAGGGGCCTCTGCGGCTGCGTGCCTCCCTTGGCACAGTGGTTAGCTTGCCAACAAGGAGATGGGTCAGTAGAAATTCGGGTTAGAGAATGGACATCGTGCCAGGCAGTATACAGAGCACCGTACCCACTTCACAGATGAGGAAAATGCTCACTTCTCAGGCAGACCATAAAGTTTCTCTTCAATCCATAAAGTTTCCTTTATGGAGACTTGTCAAAGAAGCCTGAGACACTTGTCACAGTGACAAAAGCCTAGCCTCTTCATTGCCTGTTCTTGGACTCCAGGCCAGTGGAACAGTTCTTGGGAGCTGCCGCTTCATAGCTTTCCCACCTGTGCTTAACCAGAAGGGAACAGTCAGGGCTCATAGCCGAGCCCAGGCCATGCTGGTTCTGGCACCCGTATTCACACCCCTTAGTTGTCACTGAAAGCCCACAGCTGAATGGGCCGTAGGATGCTGGCCTAACCATTTGTACAACCGTGGTTCAGAGGAGCCACTGAGCTCCTGTGTACTACACACACTTGTGAGTGTATGTGTGTTTGTGTGTATGGTGTTTTGCCTGCATATACATGTGTGCCATATTTATACCTGGTGCTCATGGAGCCTAGAAAAGAGTGTTGGATCCCTTGGAAATAGTGGTCGTGAGTCACTCTGTGGGTGCTGAGAAATGAGCCCAGGTCCTCTGCAAGATCAACAAGTATTCTTAATTGCTGAGCCATCTCCAGTCTCAGACTTCCCTAGACTCCACCACGGGCATGCTAGACTTTTTCCTTGTGCTCCACCTACTCAATTCTGGAATGAGTCTTAAAGGAAAGTGACCATCTGGTAAGCCATTTGTTTCTGGGCACCTCTTAGTTTGTGCCCATTCTGTTTTGTGTCCACTGTAGAGGGTGTGTAAGTGCCCAGCCCCTGAAGTGTACCAGGAGTGGGAGCTCCACCAGGTTCCTTAGAGTGCTCAGCCGAGCCCAGCAGAGGTAGACCTCAACCGTGCGGGAAGTTAGGAAGGCTTCAGAGAGTCTCTGTCCTGTGTCCATCATTTAACATCAGAACGGGCTCTGTATCTTCGATTAGCCCTGCATCAGGTATCCATGGCAGACACGGATGGGGCAATGATGATGCTTTTAGTCTCTGCAGATCGAGAAGTTTGGTAGTGATGCCAGAGAAGAAATGGGCTTTTAGCCCTGCTGGGCTTGAAGTCTTTAGAGCCCAGCAGTTAGCCGCTAACTCTGCACAGCACCCATGTCCTCAGGATGCCCCTTTCTCTTGGTTGCAAGACCTGTTCATTTACAGAGTCTTCCTCGTCTGGGCCAGCTGGCCAGGCGCAGCTGGCTGGGTGTTGAAATCAGCATTGGCACTGAGAAGACCAGGCCATCTCCCTTCAAGCCCCAGGCTGCCCACCCCCCTCCTTAGGCTTGTCCACCACCTGCAGTTTCTGATTTATTGGTCAAGCCTTTTAATTTCTTAATTGGTTCTAACTAAGTTTCCTCTGAACCTCCAAGCTGTTTTATTCAAATAAAGGGTACCAGGCTAGAGCCCCATTCTCTGCCTCTTGGTTCTCCCAGCTCTAATTAAACCTATCTGTTGTCACCGACGTAACGATATTACCGACCCTGAGTCTTATTAAATTGGCCAGCCTTCCCACCTGCAAGCATGGAAGCCATTTCTCCTTATTAGATAATGACGCCTTCATTATGAACACAGCCATTTGCCACTCAAAGACTAAGCACCAGTGGCTACATGTAGTGGAAAGAGGAACTTCCGGTCCTATTGGTTCAATAGCTGTGTGGCCTTGGATAAGTCATTTCTCTGAAGCTTCAACACAACAGTTTTGCACAACCTGCAAAATTGGAGCAGGTATTGTCCAGTTCTCTATTTTTCTTGGCATAATAAGGTCCAAGCCCTTGCTTTTATTGTGGCTTACTTCTTTGGGTGCTTGAGATAGCCAGGTCTTTCCAGCTCTGGACAGGTGCTCAGCAAGTCCATAGCTTGTTTAGAGGAATGCCTACCGTGAGAGGTCAGGATAAATCGGGGAAACTACTCAACCACAGAAGCAGATACTAGATGGGAAACCCAGAAAGACCAGAAAGATGACCCTGGAGTCTGGCTGTACAGGAGACCTCTTCAGATAAGGACTGAGCCCTGGATTTCAAGTTTGGAAGATCATGATGGGATAAGGTTGTCTGACTGGACCTTTAGGGGTGCTTAATAAGTAGTTGTTGAATGAGTGAAGAACACTGAGGTTCCTTCACTGGCGGGATCTTATGTACAAGGAAAGCTATCACTTTGGCCACTCACAGAATCAAGTAGTTTCCTGCCAACTTGGGCAACACAGCTGTTAGATTAATCTGAGCTTAAATCAAGGCTATGTTGAAAGTTACAGGCCATGTAAGCGTTTGTTTTCAAAGACTTCAGATGTGCCATGTCCATGGGGACAGCCTGAGATGGGGGATCAGGAAGTATTTGTCTCGCCATTACCAGTGAGGCCTGGAAGGGCTAAAGGTCTGGCTAGGTGTTAGCCTAAGGGTGGGGGCACCTTTGCATGTAGCATGTATCTGTCTCCCCCATCCCCAGTTCCACATTACAGAAAACAGTCCATCAATGAAGTCCTCTCTTGAGAAGGAAAGCCATGTCAGGAGCAAAGAGTTTCCCAGCAGGGACTGAGACAAACTGCCACTTCTAAGGAAAGCTGTCAGGACCTCAAGCCTGAGCGTTTCGCCTGAGCAGTGGTCATCAGTTACTACGACAAGTGATGCAGGCTTCCTTGTTCACAAGTGTTTATCAGAGTGCTCAGCCCCGGGAGACGTTCTTCCTTCAAGCTCCAGTCCCTTGGGTTTCAAAGGCTGCTCTTATGGAAGAAGCCAGAGGGACCGAGAGCTCAAGGAGGGATGGAAGGAAATAAGACTCAGCTGAGGAAGATGTTCCTGGCTTTAACAGAACAAGAAAACTAAATCCAGTGTCTCTCTAAACTCCTCCTCCAGTGTCTAGTCATTGAGACAGTGAGACTAGGAAATGGTAATCAGAAGGGATCAGAGTTGGGAGTTTTTTGTTTTTGTATGACTTTCTCGCAAGTGTGTGGTATATACCTGTAAACCCACTACTTGTTTGGCTAAAGCAGGATTGTGAGTTGAAAGCCAGCCTAGGCTACAAGTTACACAGCAAGGCCTTTACTCGAAGAATGAATGAAGAGGCCCCTTTACAAATTTGTTGTTGTTGTTGTTTTATGTGTGTGTATATGTGCCAGGGTGTATGTATGTAAGCATGTACGTACAGTGTGTGTGGAGGCCAGAAGAGGGCATTAGATTCCCTGGAGGTACAGATGGTTGTGAACTGTCATGTGACTATTGGGGATCCAACCCTGGATGAGCAGTAAGTGTGCTTAGCTGCTGGGCCATCTCTCTTGCTCCGAAGCCTCTTTTTCTATCCTAAATGATGCAGACAGGCTGGACATGGAGGTGTATACCCTCAATACCAGTACTTAGGAGGCAGAGGCAGATGGATCTCTGGTTTGAGTAGGAATTACAGGCTAAAAGTACACAAGCAGACTGTCTCAGAGGCGGAAAGTTCTCTAAGGTGTCTAGTGTATTTCTCACAAAATATTCCTTCCCCTTCATGGTTCCGGAGCATCTTGAGGCCTTATACTTGCAGACACCTCTGCCTGGATTCTCATCCACAGGTGTTCTCATGCCACAGGCTTTGCATGACTCCTTAGCCCTCCCTTTGTCTTCCTCTAGCCACTGTCCTCCTAGAGGAAATCACTGCCTCTCTTTTCCTTTTCTCCTTCTGCTGTCTTTGGACTGCTTTCTCACCAGAACGTAAGCTTCTAGAAGGCCAGAACTGTCCCTTGGACTGCTGGCTTTGGGTACTTTGACCAGGAGCAGACCTCTGTGCTCTAAGCCCTCTTCCTTCTACCCAGGCAACAGTGCATTCAAGTCACCAGACGCATTCAAAGTATCCCTTCCTCTCCGCACAAACTACCTGTATGGCAAGATCAAGAAGACATTGCCGGAGCTGTACGCCTTCACCATCTGCCTGTGGCTGCGGTCCAGCGCCTCGCCAGGCATCGGCACGCCATTCTCCTACGCTGTGCCTGGGCAAGCCAATGAGATTGTGCTGATAGAGTGGGGTAATAATCCCATCGAGCTGCTCATCAATGACAAGGTGAGGCCTGCTGGAACTTCACCCAGGTGTCCAAGGGGGCAGACGCTGGAGGAAGTTGGCACTTGGCTGGCTTCCCGTAACACACAGAGAATTCCTGGCCAACCACAGTCTGTTTCACCCCCAGACTAGGAGTGTGGTGGTTGCCCTCAGCATGGAGGAGGCACTCCCACTCCAGAGGGCTGGCAGTGGGATCGGGGTGGCATAGGGTATCTGCAGCCCATGGAGACCCTAGCTCTGAGTCTGGCCAGGGTGATGGATGGGGTAGGAAACCAGGACCCCACATGCAGGGACCACCTGAATGGTCTCTTCCTAAATGTTCTGGTTGAGGGTACCTGTGTGAGCGAGTAGGCATATATTTTAAAGGGATCAGGCTTATTGAGATAAAATTTACACACGGCAAAACTGACCTTTTAAACGTACATTTCAGTTTTAGGTGGCCTTGACAAATGCATACACCACAATAAAAATATAAAACAGTCCCTCTGCCATACTCCCTCATGTACCGTTGTAGTCAACTCCTGCCCAGCCCTTTCCAGGCCCTGGTGACTGTTCTCTCCTCCTGTGGTCTTGCCTGTCCCCTAGAAGATGCCCCATTCCCATGCATTCAGGGGAATGGTCTTGAAAGACTAGTTTTGAGCCTCTGGTCACTCAAGCACCTAGCTGGGCATGGTGGAACACTCCTTAAGTCCTTAGGAAGCTAACACAGGATGAATGAATTTAAAGGCAGCTTAGGCCACACAGCAAAACCCTGTCTGTAAACAAAACAAATGAATCAAAATTTTCTTCTAAAGTTAGATTCAACAAAATAAAATGATGTCCAGCATTTGAATGGCTGCCCTGCTGCAGATGGCCCCAGACCAGCCTCCATTGGGGCTGAAGAAGAGACCCCTGCCTGTCTGTGATCTTTATCGAACTGCCACTGGGTGGAGTTTGTTTGCTTTGGGAGCACTCTGGAGAAGTTGGAAGTTCTGTGGAATGGGCAGAGCCTTCGAGGCTTCTAGCAGGGACAGCTTTCCTGAGCCAAGGATTTATTGTTCAAATAACACTGTAGTGCCTGAGAGTCTTGTTTTCCTCTCCCTTTAGGCCTCTTGTAAACATCCAATTCCTGGGAGGGAGACTTCAGGTTGCTAGGAGACCCACTGTAACAACAGGGCTATCCCAGCCTTGTGCTCACAGGCTGCCTGTGTAGTTGAGTGTGCAGTCTGTAAGTGCATACCCCTGTACTATGCTGACACACACATGCGTGGAGGCCTCCTGCCCTTCCCTTGGCACAGGCAAGGCTTGGCACACAGGTCCCTGTGTGCTACCCGTCAGGTTCCACACAGAGAGCTCAGGCTAGCATGGGAGTCTGCAGCCAGGCCCAGAACCAAGAGTGTTCAGGGTCTTGAAGCTTCATCCAGTCTCCTGATTGTCACGCACAAGGTGGATGGGCTTTGGGTGTGTCACTCACAAGACAGGGAAGGGAATCCTGCAGGAATCCTGGACAGTGGGGGGAAAAGTAACCCCAGGACTCTAAGTGACACCCCACCCCCCTGGAGCAGTCCATGGGATGCAGACCTGTCAAGTCCTCACCTGCGTGTTGACACCCACAGGTTGCACAGCTGCCCCTGTTTGTTAGTGATGGCAAGTGGCATCACATCTGCATCACCTGGACCACCCGAGATGGCATGTGGGAAGCATTTCAGGATGGGGAGAAGCTCGGCACTGGGGAAAACCTGGCACCCTGGCACCCCATCAAGCCAGGAGGCGTGCTCATCCTGGGGCAGGAGCAGGTGGGTACTCATTCTGTCATGGATGCTGCAAAGGAGGCTGCCCAACCCAACCACCCAGAATGGCCTAGCTCTTGCCCAAGGTGTCTGTGTCCCAGACCATGCCACTGTGTCCTCACAGCTGGCCCCATGAGCAAGTTCCTTGGCTGCATAGCCTAAGTCACACTAGAGTAGCATCTGACAAAGAGATGTGGCTGAGTCCTCATCACAGGGTCATCTATTGGCTTGGGTCCAGCTGCCTTATAAGGTAAACACATAGGAAGGCATCTCCAGTGTCCCTGTGAGCCCCTGCATTTGGCCTTGCCCGGTACATAATGGTGGGACTCTTTGCTCAGGATCCCAGAATCTAGCACAGGCCACTTAGGAAATATCTAGGGTGCCTGCCTGTGGGGGAAATGGAAGAAAGATGATCTAGGAAACTGTCTAGGTGAGGGGTGGCAAAGAAGCCAGCCAGTCCTGGGCAGAGAAGAGCTAGAGTAGTGATCGCTAAGCCTTTTGGGGCTTTCAGTCTCATTCACAGGTGCCTTCCTCAGCTCCACTACTCTCCTGAAAGGGGCTGAGCATCAGGCTTAAGGCAACTGTCTTTCTCCTCTGCCTCAGTCTTCCCTGTGTAAAAATGGGTGGTTTGAGTAGAGTCATTTCCCAGATCTCTAATGCCATGGGGCTTCAGGACCTGTAGAATACATGGTTTTGTCCGTCTTGCTTCCCTGGAAAGTCAGGAGGCCAGTCCTACATGTGAACCTGTCCCAAAGAGTCTGTTTCCAATTTCCAGGACACTGTTGGGGGCAGATTTGATGCCACACAAGCCTTTGTTGGAGAGCTTAGCCAGTTCAACATATGGGACCGTGTGCTCCGGGCGCAAGAAATCATCAACATTGCCAACTGCTCCACAAACATGCCTGGAAACATCATCCCATGGGTGGACAACAATGTGGATGTGTTTGGAGGGGCTTCCAAGTGGCCTGTGGAGACGTGCGAGGAGCGTCTCCTGGATTTGTAGCTACCTTCTCCCTGTCTAGGAGGCCAGGATCAGGCTGTTCTGGGGAGTTCAAGGCCATCTATGCCCCAGGTCAACTAAAACCTCTGGCCTAAACAGGAAAGAGCCTGAGCCTATTCCCAGGAAGCCTCTAAGGCAGGCTATGTGGCCACCCTTACCTTAGGCTCACTTGTCTCTTTTTACGATTTTGTTGTTTTTTTGGGGGGTAGTACCAGAATCCCTTAGGAAGAGTCCTGAGCCACTTCCCGCCAGGGTTTCTGTTAAAGTACGTGAGCCCTTCCTCTAGCCCCTGTAAATGCTAGTGCAGCCCAGCCCTGCCTGTCCTTTTGGATCCTTGGTGTCTCATGTGTGCTTCATGTTTGTCCCCTGTGATGGCTGTGCAGCCATCCTGTGGGCTGGCCTGTGTTCCTTGTCTGTGTAGCACATCCCTGCTTTTGACTGAACATGTTGCAAAGAAGCTGCCCCACCTGAAAAAGGGTCCCTTGGTGTCATGTGCGTTCTGGTCTTTCCCTCTGAGGGAATCACAGCTGGTGAAGGGCCAGCTACCCAGACAATCTCTACCATCCCCAAAGTGGAGACCCCCCATTGAAAAGCCCCCCCAACAGACTTCCCCTCCTCTGTGCCACCTCTCAGACCCATGCTTCTAAGGATCATCGCTGGGTTGGCTTTGAAAAGCTGCTCTTCTCATCTGGTGCCAAAAGTTCATTTGCAGCTTCTACAACATTCCGTGTGGTTTGGGGATTTATTTTACTCCCCACAAAAGATGAACAGCTATTAGAAGCCTCCCATCTTCTTGATGCTCAGCCCACTGTGAAGAGTGAGCTTGTTTTGTAAGCCACATTGGTTCCTGGGAGCATCTGGCTGTCCCCGTCCAGTATTTCCCCCGGAACTTTGGACATTTGGGTGTCATTTGGCTGCTACTTGCTTAGTGACTCCAGGCTGCGTCATATATCATAATTTATTTTAAAGAGAAAGTGATTCAGTGGGGAAATTTATAGAGCTATAAATATTATATATTTTATTTTTCATACATGTTTGAAGTGAGGATCCATGAATGTTCCATTTGTAGGACCAGCTTGATGTGCCCATCCTGACATTGTGTGCCACAAGAGCTCTTGTGGTGATGGAATTTTGATTAAAGTGCACCGAAAGATGCTTTGAGCTTTGTTTCCTCTCTCTGTCTCTCTCTCTCTCACACACACACACACACACACTGGAACCTAGCTAGGCTGGGAGGGGTGGGGCTTTGTGCTTCCTGGCTAACGCATGGCTGCTTGGTTTGCCCAGGCCTAACCAGAGGACAGAATCATGCACGTATCTGAAAGGAATGGAGTGTTGCTACTTGGAGTTGTATATGATCCAAGTGTGTCTCCCTCCTTCAGCATCATGCTCTGGGTGTCTGAGTGTCACCAGCCCATCCAAGTAGTCCCTGAGCTCTACTGCGCACCTTCTCTGTGTCCATGGCTCTTACTACACTTTATTTGATTTATTTAACACAGCTCGCTGAAAGCCATTCTCAATTCACAGGTGAGTTCAAAGAACAATGAAAAGCAGCATCTGGATTCTTTTCCTGTATATGTGTGCAGGTGTGTGTGTGTGTGTGTGTGTGTGTGTGTGTGTGTGTGTAGGCCTGTGGGCAATCTTAGCTGTCTTCTTCAAAGACTATCCATCTTAAAAAGATCTTTGCTTGTGTGTGTGTGTGTGTGTGTGTGTGTGTGTGCGTGTGTGCGTGTGTGCATGTGTATGTGCATATAGTATACCACTGGGTTTGGGTGTAGAGGTCAGCGGAAAACCTTAGGTATTGGGCCTTAACCTTCCACCTTGTTGGAAACAGGGTCTCTTGTCTGCCTCTGTGTTACCAGGCTAGCATCGCACCACAGGAAAGCTGTAGTTACAGACACACTACTGTGAATTCCGGTCTTCAAGCTACCAGGACCAGAGCTTTACCTACTGGGCCATCTCTCCAGTCCCCACCCACTTTCTAATGTCAGGACTCTCACTGACCTGGAACTCCCAAAGTAGGCTCAGCTTCCAGTTTCTCCTCAGTACTGGGACAGAACGTAGGTCCTTGTGCTTGCAAGGCGAGTACTTTATCAGGCCAATTTCTGGGCTTCTATAGCCAGTGAAAGGCCGACCTGGGTCACAGCAGCCTGTGGCCTTGAGCCTTCCTCTGCTCACTCATTCACCTCTGCCTTCTGGTCTTTGACCCTACAGGGCCGATACCACTGCAGCCTCCCAGAGCCCTCTCTGTGTGCCCACCTGGCTCTGGCTGTCGATGGTCTCTTTACTGCCACCACGTTCCATTTTTGTGCCTGCTCTCTTGGCAGCTGAAGAGCAATGTTTTCAATCATACGGAAGAGGCATCTAACAGGGGGTCTACCTGACATCAGATGCTAGATATACTTAATGCGGAGGCTCCGTGGGGCTCAGCCTCCCAAACTCAGACTGGTGGGTCACAGAGGCCCCCGGAGTCTGTTTTCAATGTGAATTATTACTTGGCAGACTGAACATCATTAGTGTTGGGTAGTACATGAAATTAGGCCAGATGCCCTGCTTGGGGGCCTTTGGAGTTCTATGTGATGAGGCTGGTGGAGAGCCATTTATTTTTAATCCCTCTCATGGTGAGACTTCCAGCCAGGCAGCTCTCCATGGAAAGGTACCTAGGGGCTGGGAGGTGGTTCAGTCCCTAAAGTGCTGTGCAAGCAAATGTTGAGCAGATCCCTAATACCCATGTTCTTGTTTTTATTTTTATTTTATTTTAAAAATTTTGTTCCACAAGGCTCCCCAAGCTCTGCCTATTATTTGGCTGTGGGTTTCTGCATCTGTTTCCATCAGGCTGGATGAAGCCTCTCAGAAGACAGGTATGCTAGGCTCCTGTCTGCAAGCATAGCAGGGTATCATTAGTAGGGGTCAGAGGTTGGCTCTCCCCCATGGGGTGAGTCTCAAGCTGGGCCAGTCATTGGCTGGCCATTCCCTCAATCTCTGCTCCAGCTTTATCCCTGCACATCTTGTAAACGGCAAATTTTGGGTCGAAGGTTTTGTGGGTGGGTTAGTGTCCTTCCTCCACTGGGAGTCCCACGTGGCTACAGGAGATGGCTACTTCAGGCCATATCTCCTGCTGCTAGGAGTCTCAGCCAGAGTCACTCCATAGACTCCTGGGAACCTCTCTGTCTCAGGTCTCCAGCTCGACCCAGAGATGCAGCCAATTTTAGTTCTCTCTTAGTTCTCTCACCGCTGCTCTCCCCACATCTGATCCCCACCCCTGTTTCCCTCCCTACCCGGGTACCTCCATCCACTTCTGATGCCTATTTTAATCCCCTTTTGAGTGAAAGTCAAGCGTCCTATCAAGGACCCTCCTTGTTTTTTAGCTTCTTTGAGTCTGTGGATTGTAGCATGGTTATCCACTTATAAGCGAGTACAGGTGTGTCTTTGTGCATCTGGGTTACCTCACTCAGGCTCATCTTTCTTAGTTCCATCCATTTGCCTGCAAATTTCATGATGTCCTTGTTTTTAATAGCTGAGTAGTATTCCATTGAGTAAATGTTCCACATTTTCTTTATCCATTCTTCAGTTGAGAGACATCTAGGTTGTTTCCAATTCTGGCTATTAGGAATAAAGCTGCTATGAACACAGATGAGCAAGTGTCCTTGTGGTACAGTAGAGCATCTTTTAGATATATGCCCAGGAGTGGTATAGCTGGATCTTGAGGTAAAACTATACCCAGTGTTGTTGTTTTTGTTTGTTTGTTTGTTTTTGGTTTTTTTTTGTTGTTTTTTTTTGTTTTTTTTTGTTTTTTTTTTTTTTGAAAAACAGCCCAGATTGATTTCCAATGAGGTACAAGTTTACACTCCCACCAGCAGTGGAGGACTATTCCCCTTGTTCCACATCCTCTCCAGCATGAGCTGTCACTTGAGCTTTTAATCTTGGCCATTCTGATGTGAGTAAGATGGAGTCTCAAAAGTCATTTTGATTTGCATTTCCCTGATGATTAAAGATGCTGAACATTTCTTTAAGTGCTTCTCAGCCATTTGGGATTCCTCAGTTGAAAAATCTTTGTTTAGCTCTGTATCCCATTTTTTCCATTTTTTCAAAAAATTTTTACAATTTATTCACTTTGTATCCCAGCTGTAGCCCTTCCCTCATCCTCTCCCAATCCCATCCTCCCTCCCTTTTCTTCTCCAATGCCCTTTTCCCAGTCCACTGCTAGGGGAGGTCCTCCTCCCCTTCCATCTGACCTTAACCTATCAGGTCTCATCCAGACTGTCTGCATTGTCTTCCTCTGTGGCATGGTAAGGCTGCCCCTGACCCTTGGGGGGAGACGATCAAAGAGCCAGCCACTGAGTTCATGTCAGAGACAGCCACTGATCCCCTTACTAGGGAGCCCACACTGAGCTGCCATGGGCTACATGTATGCAGGGGTTCTAGGTTATCTCCAGGTCCTTGGTTGGAGTATCAGTCTCAGAAAAGACCCCTTTGCCCAGATTTTTTTTGTTCTGTTAGTCTCCTTGTGGCACTCTAGTTTCCTCCAGGTCTTTCTATCTCCCCCTTCTTTCACAAGATACCCTGCACTCTGCCCAAAGTTTGGCTATGATTCTCAGCATCTGCTTTAATATCCTGCTGGGTAGAGTCTTTAAGAGGCCCTCTGTGTAGGTTCCTATCCTGTTCCCTGTTTTCTCCATTGTCCGATGTCTATCCTGTTTGCCTTTCTGAATGAGGATTGACTTGTATGAAAAAAAATTCAAGTCTCTGAAGAAATAAAATGAAGAAGATATCAGAAGATGGAAAGATCTCCCATGCTCATGGCTCAGCAGGATTAACATAGTAAAAATGGCCACCTTTCCAAAAGCAATCTACAGATTCAATGCAGTTCCCATCAAAATACCAACACAATTCTTTACAGACCTTGAAAGAAAAATTCTCAACTTTATATGGAATAATAAGAAACCCAGAACAGCTAAAACAATCCTCTACAATAAAAGATTTTCTGGAGGTATCTCCATCCTTGATCTCAAGCTGTACTATAGAGCAACAGTAATAAAAACTGCATGGTACTGGCATAGAAATGGGCTGGTGGATCAATAGAACTGAATAGAAGAACCAGAAATAAATCCACACACTTTTGGACACCTGATTTTTTTACAAAGATGCCAAAACCATACAATGGAAAAAAGAGCATCTTCAACAAATGGTGCTGGGCTAACTGGATTAATGTAGAAAAATGCAAATAGATCCGTACTTATCACCCTGCACAAAACTAAAGTCAAAGTGGATCAAATACCTCAACATAAAAGCAGACACACTAAACCTGTTAGAAGAAAAAGTGGGGAAGAGCCTTGAACTCATTGGCACAGGAGACAACTTCCTGAACAGAACACCAATGGCACAGGCTCTAAGATCAACAATTAATAAATGGCACTTCATGAAACTGAAAAGCTTCTAAAAAGCAAAGGACACTACCTTATTTTTTAACTGAGTCATTTGGTTTGTTGGTGTTTAGTTTCTTGAATTCCTTATATATTTTGGATATTAGCCCTCTGTCGGATGTAGGGTTGGTGAAGATCTTTTTCCATTCTCTAGGCTGCTGTTTTGTCCTGTTGATGGTGTCCTTTGCCTTTCAGAAGCTTTTCAGTTTCATGAGGTCCCATTTGTTGATTGTTGATCTTATAGCCTGAGCTGTTGGTGTTCTGTTCAGGAAGTTGTCTCCTGTACCAATGTGTTCAAGGCTCTTCCTCACTTTCTCTTCTTTTTGATTTAGTGTATTTGGTTTTATGTTGAGGTCTCTGATCCACTTGGATTTGACTTTTGGACTTTTGGAGATAAATATGGATCTATTTGCATTCGATGCAGTCAGACCATCAGCATTTATTGAAGATTTTTTTTTCCATTGTATGGTTTTGGCTTCTTTGTAAAAAATCAAGTGTCTACAGGTGTGTGTGTGTGTGTTTACGTCTGGGTCTTCAATTTTATTCTATTGATTTATTCTGCCTGTTTTATGCTGATACCATGTGGTTTTTATTACTATTGCTCTGTAGTACAGCTTGAAATCAGGGATGATGAAACCTCCAGAAGTTCTTTTTTAAAAAGCTGAACACAAAGTTTGGGCACCTATAACACCAGCTCTTGCCTAAGGAGAGTAGGAGTTAGGAAAATCCCTGGAGTTCATTGGCTGGTTAGCCTAGCCAATCCATGAGCTTCAGGTTTAGTGAGTGGCCCTATCTCAAAATACTGGGTGAGTAGTGATAGAGGAAGGGACTCGAAATTCACCTTTGGTGTGCATGCACACTCTTGGGTGCACACCTGCCTCACTCAGCCTCATTGCCAGGCACTGAGGTGATTGGCATCCGTCTCTTGCTGCTGCCTCAGAAAGCCCTGCTCAGCCAGACTACTTCCTCTTTGTGACTAGGCAGCTTGGGAACCCAGAGTACAGGGTCAAAGTACTCCCTGCTGAAGGCAAGAGGGCCCCCACCTCGTGTCCTTATCTTACTGGCCCTCTTCTCATACATTTGACCCGCTTGACATAAAAGCAAAGAAGAATCATCCACACAGGCCAAGGAGATGGCTCAGTTGGTAAAGTGCGAACACAAAGACCTGAGATCTGAGATCAATTCCCAGAACCCACACTTTAAAAGCTGGGCTTGGGGCCAGTCATGGCAGCACACAATTTTAATTCCAGTATTTGGGAGGCAGAGGCAGGAAGATCTCTCTAAGTTTGAGGCCAGCCAGAACACACAGTGAGACCCTGTCTCAGATAAAGAAAAAGAAAGAAAGAAAAAAAGAAAGAGAGAGAGAGAGAGAGAGAGAGAGAGAGAGAAAGAAAGAAAGAAAGAAAGCAGCATGAAGAGACACACTTATAATCTTAGCTATCTAGCCATCCTATCTAGCCTAAGGGAGTTCCAAGCCAGTGTGAGGGCTATGTTTTACAAAAGGAGCTATGTGCCAAAGCTGCGGGAACCTTACAGGAGAAGGAGAGGGAGGAATATAAACGCCAGAGGGAGAGAAGTACTTGGTGTGACGTGGCCAATGCGATAGTGAACTGCGGGAACCTTACAGGAGAAGGAGAGGGAGGAATATAAACGCCAGAGGGAGAGAAGTACTTGGTGTGACGTGGCCAATGCGATAGTGAACTCACTGCAGCTATACAGCTATACTGTTTTAGGATTACTGCGGCTGGGGCATGCCGTGGCTAAGGCAATTTATAAAGCATTTCATGGTGTGCTTGCTTACAGTCTCAGAGGATCAGCCCATCATCATCTCGAAAGGAAGCATGGTGGCAGGCAGGTAGGCATGGTGTTGGAGCTGAGAGTCTGATCCTCAAGATGGAGGCAGGGAGAGACAGAGTGTGGCATGGGCTTTTGAAACCTCAAAGCTTACTTTCATTGGCACACATCCCAATCCTTCCCCATAGTCCTCCAGCTGGGGACCACACATTCAAACATGAGCCTACTAGACCCATTTTCATCCAAATGACTATATTTACCCACATAAGACCTGTACAGGCTCAACCCTAGAAGATAAGTCAACACTTAAACAGGCAGCAACAATTGGGTTCAGAAAGGACACTAAGGGGCCAGGGGGATGTGTTGAGGGTAACCAGTGGGCTGGGGAGGAGTTGGGAGTGGATATGACCAAGACGCATTGTTTTTACATGTATGAAATGAAAGGAAAAAAAGATGTTCTACTTAAAACAAGATGGGCTGCTCTTGAGGACTATTACCCAAAGGTGACCTCTGACCAGCACACACTGTCACCCTCACACACACAACCAGCCATAGAATCCAGTGAGTTCCTCCTGTCTGGGGCTTCCCATCTGAAGATCCATGGACTCAGTTTCCCATCTCAAAATTCTTGCCTTTGCTCGAGGCTGGAGAAAAGCCCATAGTGCACTTGCTCTTCTAGTATAATAAGGGTGGAGCAGGACACCTCTTGAATTGTCTTCTTGGTTAAGATCACCATGGAGACTGTAGCCAGATGATCAGTGATTGATTCATGATCCAGAAAGTGATAAAAGTGAAGCAGGTAGACTAACATCAGGTGTGTGCTGACAAGAAGGTGGGCTGCTGTCCTTCCGGACTCCAGGAACCCAGCACCACTGGTTCCTGTGTAGAAGGTCTTGGAGAGGGCTGACAGCACCCTTTTGAGTACAGGTATTATCATTCATTTTATCCATAAGAGTGTGTGTTCTCTGTCTCAGAGTTGGGAAATGTATAGATGATTCTAGAAACAGGAAGGCTGGTGAGGAACAGCAGCATGAGTCAAGGTAAGAGGTCATGGTGAGCAGAGGGAGCAGTAAAGTGGTAGAATTTAGCATACATTTGGAAGAGAGTTCTCAAGATTTGCTGCTGTATGGTGCTTGGGAGAGATAAATCAAATATGAAGTTTTAAAACACTTAAATCACAAATACAATAAACTCAGAGAAAGAGAAAGAGAGAGACCCAGAAATTCCACAACCAAATTATGAAATGTCACAGGTGATGGCTCAGTTAGCAAGGCGCTCAAGTTACAAGCAGAAAGTCCTGAGTTTAATCTCTAGAACTCATGTGGAAAAAATGGAAAAGCCAGGTGTAATGTATTACACTTGTAATCCCAGCATTGGGGATTCTGGGGGTTTGCTGGCCAGCCAGCCTAGCTTACTTAGTGAATTCCAGACCAATGAGAGACCCTGTCTCAAAAACAAAACAAGGAATGGTACCCATGGTTGTCCTCTGGCCCTCACATGCACACACCCCTGCACATGTGCGCTTGCATGCATGCACACAGGAGAAAAACAAAAACAAAAAACAACAAAAAACCTCAGAGACCAATCTTGAAAACAAGGGCAAAAAGACTCATCATAAACTATGATCCTTAATCAGTTGTACAGCTGAATTCTCATCAGAATCTCTAAAGATCAGATAGAGGGATAACATTCAAAGTGCTGGGAGAAACAGGTTGTCAATCAAGAATCCAAGATCCGACATTCCTCAAAGCTGAAGGCAAACTAAAACAATCCAAAGTACGCAAACAAGCAAGCAAAACGCTGACAGAATTTAACCCTGGCAGGCCCACTCCGTGAGAAACAGAGGACAATCCTTCAGGCTGAGCTCAGGGCCAGGACTCAGACTAGCATGAAGAACTGCAGAGCACCCAGGTGTGGGGCGCACCTGTAATTGTGGCATTGGAGAGGCTGAGGCAGGAGAACTTAAGTTTAAGACCAACCTGGATTATATGTCAAGAACTAGAAGGGGAAAAAGAAAGAGAAAAGAGGGGGAAGGAAAAGAAAAGAAAACAAAACCAAGGGAACCAAAGAATACTTGTCAAGTGTAGCTGTGTAGGAAATTCCAAAAGACAGTATGAATACAATTTGTATGTGCAGCTCTTTTCTTCCATATGATTTAAAAGACCCTTACGTAAAAAAATAATTACAAATTTGCATTGACAAGACATAGTTGTGTAACAACAACAGAATAGAGAATAGTTATGTGAAAACAAAATTTGGGGCATTATTGCAACTGAAATAATACTAATCTGAACTAGATTGCTATACATTAAGATGCTAATTACAGTGCCAGGAAACCACTTAAGAGAGTGACTCAAAAGAATGCAGTCAAAGAAATAGGGTTGAAGCCTGGTCCATTGGCACGCGTCTGTAATCCCAGCACTCGGGGAGCCAGAGGCAAGTGGATCTTTATGAGTTCGAGGCCAGCCTGGTCTACCTAGTGAGTTCCAGAACAGCCAGAGCTACATATTGAGACCCTCAAAAAAAAAAAGGTAAGACTGGAGGGGGGGATGGAATGGCTCAGCAGTACTTCACCAGAAGTATCGACTGCTGTTCTAGTGAAGGCTCAGTTCCCAGCTCCCCAGAGCATCCTTAGCACAGTGTCATGAGATGGCTGAGACACAAATGATGAGTTTAGAGGAAGAGCTCTTCCCCAAATCGTGTATCAGCCATAGTCTGTGCTGAAGGTGAAATCAAGACCCAGGCCTTGATCCTCCAGAGATACACAGAGAAACACAGGCTAAGCAGCACAGAGAGACTTTGAGGCTAGCCCAGCCTCCTATGCCTGTCTAAGCTGCCAGCTGGAGAGATGGTCCTGCAGATAAGGACACTTATTGCTCTTGCAGAGGACTTAGATTTGGTTCCTAGCACCAACATAGTGGCTCATAACCATCCATAGCTTCAATGCAGTGCCTTCTTCTGACCTCCAGGGGCCCTGGGCATGTACATGACCCACATTCACACTCGAGGTCAAACACTTACATACATAAAGTAAAATAAATGAATCTGAAAAAAAAAAAGTGAAATGCCAACTGTTTCTTTTCCTCTGCTCCACCCCTCCCCTCCCCCTTTGGCAACTCCCAACTTCTTTTTTTTCCACTTATATTTTTACTGATTACAGTTTATTCACTTTGTTTCCCACCTGTAGCTCCCTCCCTCCTCCCTTCTCAATCCCACCCTCCCTTCCTCTTCTCCACCCATGCCCCTCTCTCAGTCCACTGATAGGGGAGGTCTTCCCTTCCTTCTGATCCTGGTCTATCAGGTCTCATCAGGACTGGCTCAGAGGAAGACAACTCCCAACTTCTAAAAGCAAACAAAGAAGCAGAATCAAGTGTTCCCTCACACAGGCAATCACGTTCTAACTAGTAGGAAATAGATTCATGCACGAGTCAGGTAATTCCGTATGCATTCCCAGATCCTGTTTGTGTGGAATGATCTCAGGATCACCTCACAACCTACCATAAGAGAGATGGTAAGAGACATGGTAATATTACGAAATTGATGGGGGAGGTAGCACATGGCACATGCCTATAATCCCAGCACTCGGGGAGGCAGAGGCAGGCAGATCTCTGTGAGTTCAAGGCCAGCCTGGTCTAGAAAGTGAGTCCTGGACAGTCAAGGCTACACAGAGAAACCCTGTCTCAAAAACCAGAAAAAAAAAAAACATTAAAAAAATTATGCAAGTTATCTCAGAAAGCCTTCATCAGAGTAGTCCAGGGTTGAGACATTTTCCATAGACTGTGTGTGTTGTGTGTGTGTATTCACACATATTTGAGTAGAGACCAGAGTGACATGTGGTGTCCTCTTCAATCACACTCCACCTTAGTTTTGAGACAAAGTGTCTCATTAAACTTGGATCTTGAGCATTTGACTAGACTGGATCCCCCGAAGGCCCCAGGGATCCTCCTGTCTCCAGCTCACCAGTTCTGGGACTATATAAGCATGTATCATTGTGCTTGGCTTCTTCAGTGTGCCATTTGAACTCAGATTTGAACTCAAATCTTCATCCTTGTGCAGCAAGCATGTCACTTACTGAGCCATTTTCCCAGTGCTCACGGTGGTTTTTGTTTTGTTTTGTTTGTTTTGTTTTTTGAAACAGAGTTTTTCTCCGCAGCCCAGGCTGGCTTTGAACCCACCGTATAGCCCAGGCTGACCATCAACCTGAAGTCTTCCTTCCTCTGCCTCTAGAGGGTTGGGATGACAGCTTTGAGCATCCACACTGAGAGCATAGAGACTTCTTTAATGCTTCCTGGGTCCATGTGATCCAACAAAGATGAGTCCTTGAACTGATCTGCCACAGTTCCTGGAGCAGAGGGGAAGCATTTGCACAGAGAGAATTTGACAGCCACTGGAGAGCTCAGTGCCTGGGGAAGCTCATCAAGGCCAGGGTTGCGCACACTCCCTTCTGTCGCTTTGGCCTTGACGGGGCTGCTGGTTTTCTGTTTGTTTTCTCAAAGAAGCACAAAGCAAATTTACCCGCTCTGCAAAGCCCTCCTGCTCACTGCTATTGTCAGTGCAAATATTCTCAAGCACATTTAAAAACCCTGTTCAAGCAGAAGTAAGTCACAGAAGCTGGCGGCTTGGGGGTACATTGACATTTTCTTGTCAGTTGTTGTCATACACAAGTGACAGTGTCCTGAGGGAACAGCACAGTCAACCCCTGAATTCTGTGCTTAAGGGGGCAGCATAGATTATGAAGGGGCCACATCTCAGCTCAAAACTCTGGTCTTGCAAAAGTGTGTGTGTGTGTGTGTGTGTGTGTGTGTGTGTGTGTGTGTGTATTAGCTAGGGTTTCTATTGCTTCAATGAAGCACCATGACCAAAGAAAGCTGGGGAGAAAAGGGTTTATTTGGCTTATACTTACATATTGTAGTCCATCACTGAAGGAAGTCAGGACAGGAACTCAAGCAGGGCAGGAACCTGGAGGCAGGAGCTGATGCAGAGGCCGTGGAAGGATGCTGCTGGCTTGCTTGCTCCCTATGGCTTGCTCAACCTGCTTTCTTATAGAATCCAGGACCACCACAGCCCAGGGATGGCTCCACCTACAGTGGGCTGGGCCCTCCCCCATCCATCACTAATTAAGAAAATATTCTACAGGTAGATTTTATAGGGACATTTTCTTACTTGAGGTTCCCTTCTTTCAGATATCCCAAGTTTGTGTCAAGTTAATATAAAACTAGCCACCCGGTGTGTGTGTGTGTGTGTGTGTGTGTGTGTGTGTGTGTGTGTGTGTATGTATGTGTGTTTCTGTGTCTGTGTGTGTTTGGGCCTAGGAAAATGGGTTAGAACTCAGTTTAGATCTCCAGCACCCACATAAAAAAATCCAACACGGCTTTTCATGTGTGATCCCAGCACTGGGAAGGCGGAGACAGAAGGATCCCTGGTTCTTGCTGGCCAGTGAGTTCCAAGTTTAGTGAGAGACTCTGACCCAAAAAATAAGGTGGAGAGACGCTGGAGATACATCTCAGTGGTTAAGAGCACTTACTGTTCTGACAAAGGACCCCAAGTTCACTTCCCAGCACCCATAACAGTTTGTAACTCCAGCTCAGGGGATCTGATGAATTCTTCCAGCCTCCAAGTGATTTTACACCAGTGGCATCTACCCAGCCACAAATAAAAAATAAAAATAAATCTTAAAAAAATAATACTAAGAGAATGCTTGAGGAAGACACACATACACATATGCTCACATACACACATATACACACACACAGTCATACTTGCACAGCAAGCCTTTTATCCACTGAGCCATCTGCCCAACCTTACTGTTTTAGTCAGGGTCTTTTGCTGAACCTGGAAGTCGCCAATTGGCCTAGACTGGCTTGCTGCTCCTGCCTCCATTTCTCCAGTGCTGGGACCACAGGCACCTTTTTTAATGTGCTTTCTGGGGAATCCCCTTGCTTATTGTATACCAGTACTTTGACAAATGAATTATCTCTCAGTTCCTCTTGGCTGAATTTTGTGACCAGAAGGGTCATTTGTTCTGCATGAAGTTCATGCCTCTGCACAGCCCAGGTGTGAGTGGATGTGTCCAAGTCATATCACAGTGCTCCTCCAGCCCAGGGTTTCCTACTGGGACCCCCTCCTCACAGCCTCCTCTTCTGTTCTATTTTAGGGGTTCCCAGTGTGACTAACAGAATAAATAAACACAGGAGCCGCAAGAGGCACCAAACAAAAAAAAATTACACGAGCTTCTGCCAGGAGTGTGGAAACAGCTCCCAAGAGAATTTCCAGAAACACCCTATGGAGAATATTCAGTTTCACTCTGAAGGCTGGAACCCAGAAACTACCCATTTATAGCTTGGGAAACTGAGGCCCAGACTGTTTAGAAAAACAAAAACAAAACCACCAAGACCCAACCACATTTGTCTTGACAGTGAATTCTGCATGCTCACACTGCCTCATTCTCTTGCTAATAAGATACCCTGCACCCCTTGAGATGCGATTTAAAAATAAACGCACAATTTGGCCTATTTACAAAGCAAGGTGCGTACAGAGATCTGTTAACCTGGAAACCTATGGTGATGGAGACTGCCTCACTGGGAGAGCCCAGGGTCAAGCTTCCTTCGGCACTAGGGACATTAGGGCCACTGCCAGCCTCTGAGGGACGCAGGACTCATTCCCTGCCTCCTCCTTGCTGAGGCTCAGTCTACACACACACACCGTCCCTGTGCCTGGTGTGCTCGGGGCCCTGACCTAGATTGTGGTTAACCTGGAGCACAGCTGCAGGAAAGCACGCTATGCCATCTGCACAACTGAGCAGCTGGCAACAGCTGGGCAAAGGTCAGCATCTAAGGCCTGAGATGAAGGAAGCAATACGCAGCTGGGATCTAGCTCGGTTGTCTGTGCTGTGTGGGTCTCGGACGCCAAGAGGAGTGCACCCCCCCCGTGTGTGTGTGTGTGTGTGTGTGTGGTGTGTGTGTGTGTGTGTGTGTGTGTTTTAGAGACACGGTCTCTCACTAACCTGGAGTTTGCCAATTTTGCCAGGCTGGTTGGCTAATGAGTCCCAGGGATCCACCTGTCTCTGCCTCCCTAATACTGGGGTCACAAGCATACACCACCATGTCCAGCTTTTTAAGGGGGCTCTAGACACCTGAACTCAGGGTCTTATGCTTGTGCAGCAAGCAATTTACTGACTGTGCCATTGCACGAGCCCCAGCCTGAAGCTCTCAATAGCCTTTTGCTCTGGAACTCCGGCAGAAATGGGGGTAGGGTAGTTTATAGCTCTGCTCCAGGGGGATGCTCTACAGGGCCAGAATCCCCTCAGCTGCACAACATCCGCACCAAGGCTACCACTTCTTCACTCCCATTGCAAAGACGGAGGCTTAAGAAACCAAGCCGGTCTCTGTGCGTAAAGGTGCTTGCCGCCAAGATCATCAACCTGCGTTCCATCCCTGGCATCCACATGGTGGGAAGAGAGAGCTGGCTCCACACACACCACACACACACACACAGACACACACAGACACACACACACACACACACACACACACACAATAAATAAATAAATAAATAAATAAATAAATAAATAAATCACTTTCTTTCAGGGACAGAAGGGATGTGTCTAAGAATTCATACACAATGGGAAGAGGAGGTTCTATCCTGAGAACACCTGTCCTGGAGACCTGGGAGAATGGAGCTGAAATGAGGCAGATGTTCACCGGCCCTGCCCTGAACAATTACTGCTGCAAGCTACTGAGTGGCCCCTGGGAGCCGAGCAGCAGCCTCCAGCCATCTGCAAGTGCCCAGGGCAAAGTTCTCTTCCCCAAGCCCTGGCTCTCTTCCTCCTTCCCCTCTTGTCTCTCTCTTGCAAATATTTACTGTTGCTTGGAGAGCTGTTGCCATAGTTACAGCATCCTCAGAAGCTGAGGGTCCCAGTCAGGCTTTCAGAAAGCTTCGGGTTTCGAGAGCAGGGCAAGAGGGTTGTTTCTTGAAACTCTAAATCCACAAGGAACAGTGTCCCATTACTGAGCTTCGCGGGCTGAGTAGTCCTGGAAAAGAAGCGTGGGTTCTGAGGAGGCCCTAGCTGGTACCCCCCGGGGGTCATAGAGAGAAATAACATAAGTTTCCCTCCAGAAAGAGACTCTTCTGGGAGGTCCCAGCCCCCAGTGACGCTGAGTTGAGATGGGACGCTGCAGTGGACTGGTCAGCCACTGTGGTAGTGGGAAAGGTTGGTGGTTGGTAAATGAATTCACCTCATCTTCCTTTCTTCTTCTATTGCTGTGGTAAAATAACAACACACACGCACACACATGTGCACACACACACATGTGCACACACACACACACGCACGCACACACGGCCTGGTGAAAGGGTTTATTCTGGCTCACAGCTCAAGGGCACCTCCATCATGTTGAAGCAGCCGGAACAGCGGGAGCGTGAAGCAGCTGGTGGCATCAGCTGCAATCAGGAAGCAGAGAGAGGTGAGCACAGGCTGCCGCTCAGCTCTCCTCCGATTAGACAGGCCAGCATCCCTGCCAGGTTTTCCTACTTATCAATATAATCTTTGTGCTATTTAGGGGGCTGAAGATAGCCCGAGATAAGCTGTAATTAGGCTGTGGACCTGAAATATTACAATCTCTCCACACACTTCTCTCCGAGAATTCTGGCTCACAATACATAATAGAGGATAGCCTTGAAGTCCTGACTGTTCCCTGGGCAGGGACCTTGGATTGTGCAAGTGTGGAGAAAGCAAGCTAAGCCCTAGCATGCATGCATGCATTGCTCTCTGTTCTTGCTGGTGGATGTGATATGGCCACTTGATTCAAATTCCTGCTGCCTCGACTTCCACAATAACAGACTGTGCCCCTAAACCATGAGCCACAGCAAACCTTTTCTCTTACAGGTTGCTTCTGTCGGGGTCTTGTATCACAGCATTGGGAAAAGAAAGCAAGAAAATATAGAATCCTTTTTTGTTTAAGAAATCTCATCTATGTCTGAGTCAGTGCAGGTCCTCTGAGAAAAACATACACCAACGTAAGATAGTACAGGGTTTGATGTACAAGCACATTCGTCACAGAAAATGTAAAGGCAAATAAGGAGGGAACTGCCCACAGCCAAGTCCTGATCCCGCAATGAAAGTGATCTCATTTGGAAATAAGTTCTTTGCAGAGGTAAACGATGAAGGCTCGCAGGCTGAGGTCATCTTAAACGTGGAGTAGCTCCTGAGAAGAGGGAAGGGGCGTTCAAGGCACATAGGTGTGAGGGGAGAAGGCGGTGTGAAGATGGAGTCACGCAGCCAGGAGGGAGGGGAGTGTGAGGAAACTAGGATTGGCAACTGCTGGAGCGGGAGAGGCAGGAAGGCTCCTCCCGCACAGCACAGCACCCGGGGGAAACAACACCTTGATTTCAGCCTCCAAGCCTCCTGATGCCACACAGTGGCCTCCAAGCCACTCCGAGTGCAGCCGTGCATTACAGCAGCCCCGAGAGCTCACAGCAGGAGAGAGAAGCAGAGGTCTAACCTCCACTCTAACACAGGAGGCAAACTGGCTCACCGGAAGACTCCAGCATCCCACAGGGGGCGGGCTGCCTCGGTGTCCCCAGTATGTTTGTCCATGGCTGGTAGCAGCTTGTTAGGAGTGTGCCCTTTGGGGAGCTTGGGGGTGTAAAACAGTTGCCATGCAAACCTTGGAGCTGACACCACATGAAAGGCCAGCCATGCCAGTCCACCCTTGGAATACTCGTTACTGGCAGGTGAAGGCAGAGGGATCCCTGGATTTCAATAGTCAGCCAGCCTCGCCCAACCAGAGACCTCCAGGCCTCACAAACAAGGAGGGGAGCAACAAATGAAAACACACACAAACACACATTTATGCACACACACACACCCCATACATACACGCAGAAGTGTGCCCTTGAGCCAGCTTTGATGACACCTTTTATCTCAGCTCTCTGAAAGCAGAGACTAAAGGATTGCCCACAAGTTTGAGGCTAGCCTGGGCTAACATGAGTTCCCAGCCAGCTGGTGCCACATGACAAGACTGTCTCAATCCTTGACCCCCTCCCACCAAAATAAAAAGTTAAATAATGAATGAATGAGTGCGTGAATTAGTGAATGAAGCGTAACCTCCATATAGACACAGTGGTGGCTTTCAGAGGGGTCAGCTTCGGCTGTTGGGCGGGTACCAGCCCTGTGAGAGGAAGGTGAGCAGGCATGTTTTCACGGCCACTGTGGTGTGGACATAGAAAGCTGACCCTAGGAAAAGACACTAAACTGCTCTGCAGAAATATTTTTATAAAGAACTTTGTGGCAAGGGAATAGAAATAGTTTAAAGATCTGCATTGTTCCCGTACGGGGCTTATGCCCATGAAGTCTGTCTTAGTTAGGGTTCTATTTGTGATGAAACATCTTGACCAAAAGCAGCTTGGGAAGGGAGAATTTTTTTTTCATTTATTCTTTCACATCACACTTCATTATTGAAGGCAGTCAGGACAGAAACTCAAGGCAGGAACCTGGAAGTGGGAGCTGATGCAGACGCCATGGAGGGTGCTGCTTACTTGATCCTCATGGCCTGCTCAGCCTGCTTTCTTACGGAACCCAGGACCACCAGCCCAGGGATGGCATCACCCGCAATGGGCTAGGCCCTCCCTAATCAATCACTAATTGAAAAGGTGCCATATGTTCTTTTGCTATGACAAAATATCTGACAAAAACAGTTTAAGGATGGAAGGGTTTATTTTGCCCCATGGATCCAGAACACAGTCCGTCAGGGTGCAGGAGGTATGGAAGCAAGAGCAGTGCCAGCTGTAACAGTAGGACTGTGAGGCCGCTGGTCACGTCACACCCATGGTCAGGAAGAGAGAGGTGAATTCTGGCGCTCAACTCTCCTTGTGACTCAGTCTGATATCCTAGCCCACATTTAAGATGGGCCTTCCCGTCTTAGTTCCACCATTCTGGAACTATCCCCATGCACACACCTGGAGATGTGTCTCCCAGGTGATTCTAAAGTCCATTGAGTTGACAAAGGTTAACTATCATTCTTATTTTGAGTTTGTTTTGTTTTGGTTTTGTTCTGGGACAGAGCCTCTGGTAGCCCAGGCATGCCTCCAACTCCCTGTCTTGGTTAGGCTTCTAACACTGTGATAAAACGCCATGACCAAAAGCGACTTGGAGAGGAGAGGGTTTATTCAGCTTACCCTTCCACATCACAGCCTAGGCAGGAACTCAAGGCAGGAAAATGGAGGCAGGAACTTACACAGGAGTCACAGAGGAGCGCTGCTTACTAGGTTACTCCTTATAACTCGATCAATGTTCTTACTTATGTACGCACCCAGGACCACCTGCCTAGGGCTGACACCACCTACAGGGGGCCGGGCCCTCCCGTAGAAAATCATTAAGCAAGAAAATGCTTATAGACTTCCCTGCAAGCCAATTTTGTGGAGGCGTTTTCTCAGTTGGGATTCCCATTTTCCCGGTAACTTGAGCTTGTGTTAAACTGGCAAAAATCTAACCAGGATGCTCACTATCTAGATGAGGATAACCTTGAACTTCTGACCATTCTGTCTCTACCCCTCAAGTGCTGGGATTACAGGCATGTGTCCTGACACCCAGTTTACACAGAGCTTGGGTACTTAGAGCTGCATGCATGCCAGCTAAGCTACAATTCCAGCCCCCATCACAGACGCTCTGAGGCCCGTGGTGAGAAGCATGTGCTAGGGAAGTCTGTCCACCCCATGGCGGTCAGAAAGGGGACTCTGTGGCAGGAGTCACTGAAGCAGAGTGCCGAACATGAGGCATCTTGGAGCCGCAGCTCCGGATCTTGCATGCCCCTGCCAGGACTTTGTATTGATTCTGCTCTCATGGGAACTGCCAGAGACCTGGCAGTTGGCAATGACATCATCTGACTTGGGTGCTAATAGGAGAGTCCTGGATGCCGTGGGAACAGGCTGTGGGGGGCCTGGGGAAAAAATTCAGGGGACCAAGGAGCCTATTTTAGTAATTCAAGAGGCACATGGTGGGGGCAGAGCTGGGTGATGGTGATGGAGGTGGTGAGAAGGGGTTGGAAGCTAGATCTCTTCTGAAAACAGATCTGACAGGGGTTCCTGGCAGATTGGCTGTGGGTGCAGGTGGGGGAGAGGCCAGGGATGACTCAGGGTTTGGGCTGCAGCCTAGGGTAGTGATACCACTTGCCAAGATGGAATGCTGGGGGAGAGGGCAGGGGTGGGTCTCCATAGGGTTTAGACATTGGTGCTGGAGGCGTGTATAGATTCTGTGCCAGTGTGTCTGAGGTTAGAGGAAAACCTCCAGAGTTGCAAAAAGGAATATAGGAGGTCAGAAGATAGGTTGAATTTAAGCTGGACGAGAACAGGGAAGTAGGCCCAGACAGCTCTGGACTAGAGGTCAAAACAGGAGAAAGAACTATAGAGGAAAGGCCAGCAGGAGGGGGCCAAGGTCAAGAGGCCTGGGGTATACATTTACAGAATCCCTCAGTGAAGGGCTGGTGGTGTAGCTCAGTAGTAGAGTAACTGCCTAGAATCCCCCAGTAAGAGACTGGGGTGTGGCTCAGTGGCAGAGCATTTGCCTAGCATTAATTGGACCTGGCTACCATTTCTAGCACTGGAAAGAAAAAAGTTAAAATAAATAGAGACCTAGCAAACAAGCTCAAAAAACGTTTTAAGGGAGGGAGATTTGGTGTCCCTCACCAATGCAATCAGTGAATAGAAGAGGGTCCCTACTCCCTACTTCCACAACCCTCGTATCCACATCCACCTGTAAACCTCAGAATGAGAATTTTGATCTGCCACTTGCAGATATAATTGGGTAAACCAAGGCTATGCCAGGTTAGTCTTAAAGCACCAGTATAACGCTACTCTTTCTTATCAACCTGACTGGACTGAGAACCACCCAAGGGATTGGTGATCCTCATCTTTGGGTGCATTATAGAATGTGGTCCTTCCAGCAACAGCCCCCATATGCGTCAAATCACTTGTGCCTACTCTTGGCAGGAGTCCATCACAATTGGGCCTGGGGACTGTTAACATTCCCCCCAAGAAGGAAGGGATGGGAGGGTCCTTGAACCCTCAACCAAGCTTCCAGCTCTTTCTCCCAGCCATGTGTATGCAATCCTGCCCTGATTGCATGGGGTTCAAGAGTATATGGGCTGGTAGGGTTATTTAAAAGGGAACGCCATCTATGTGACTATGAGGAAGCCATTCTCCATGCTGGGTGATGACTTGGCAGGTGGCTGCTTTGGGTTCACCCACACTCCTGCCAATAACCTTTCACCTGTGTCCTGTTAACAAGCCCAACAAACTCGGTGGTTTCCCAGAATGAACTTTGGTGGAACTGTGCTTTGGGTTATCATAGTGGGACCTTGTGAGGAGGGGGTAGACATTGCTTATATCTCCCCGGAGAATGAATTCTAGAAACCATGTATTCATGATGTGTTTCCAGCGATGATTAGAGCCTGAGGTCTCTGACCTAAAAGATGGGTTAATCCCTTGATGGCTTCATAGTATGATGGCATTATTCAGAAGTGGTAAAGGGTGGATATGGAGCCTAGCTGAAGGAAGTAGATCCCGGTGGCGGAGGATCTGTCTTTGGAGGCTAACACACTCCCTTCTCTGCTTCCTGGCCATTGAGAAGAAGGTGAGTCCACCATGCCTTCCCTGACATGATGGACTGATTCCTCTGAAACAATGAATGAAAACAAATCTTTTTTTCCATAAGTTTGCTTCTTGTGTTTTGTGATCTCCATGGTACAAAGGTAGTGGATACAGGGGCTAGAGCCATGGTTCAGCAGTTCAGAACACTCGCTGTTCTTCAGAGGACTGGATCCAAATCCTAGCATCCAAGTTGGGCAGCTTACAACCTCAGTTCCATGGGATCCAACAACCCCTTCTATCCTCTGCAAGCTCTTGCACACACATGGCATGCACACACATGGCATATATAAACCCACGTACACATAAATGCAAATAAAAACAAATCTTTTTAAAAAGTACTACTTAAATAAATAGCAACATTGTTGCAGGATATTTGATCACATTGTGAACCCTGAGATTGTGAACTGGAAAAATCTGTTTCTAATTGTGATATGGCTCAGCCTTTGATCCTACAGCTTTCTGTTTCTTATAAGTACTTGTGGTGTGGCTCAGCCCTAGCATACACCTTTAGTCCAAGAGATAAATAAAGTCGACCACATGTCCAGAGGCAGAGCAAGCAACCAGTCAAAAGGGAATGAACACGAATAAACAGAAAGGAAAAGTGTTGGGTTAGAGGGTTTAAAGATTGCATGGAGAAGGAGAAAGGGCTTTTTCCCTCTGGGACATCGGCTGAGTAGGAAGTCAGCTGGGTGCTTTCCCTGCCTCTCTGAGCTAGCAGGCTTTCACCCCCAACATCTGGCTCCTAGTCTTCATTGGTAAAATTGAACAAATGGAATTTTGCTTTTTAAAGCAACACAACATTCATACTCCTCAACTCACAATTCAAATACGAGACCCCAGGGGGCCAGTGAGATGGCTCAGAAGAGAAAGGCACTGTCCCAGTTAGTGTCTTGTTACTGCAATAAATACCATGACCCAAAGCAACTGAGAGGAGAGAGGGCTTATTTGGCTCACGGGTTGTAGTCCATCATCAAGGGAAGTCGAGGCAAGAATCAGAGGGACCAGAGAAGCCATGTGACACAAATATTGAAATGACACTTTCATGAGACCAGCGGTGTCAGGGACTACCAGAAGGAGTAAGAGGCCAAGAAGGATCTTTCCCTGAGGCTCCAGAGGGAATGTGGCCCCACCAGCATGACAAGCCCCCACCTCCAGTACTGCTGTTGCAGCAAAGCTGCCTAAATTTGTGGCACTGGACTGAAGCAGAGACCCTGGAAGAGCACAGCTCCCTGGCTCCCTTTTCTCTCCTTCATGTTCAGCTACCTTATTTATACAGCCCAGGACCACCTGCCCCAGGGTGTCACTGTTCACTGTGAACCGGATCTTTCTACATCAATTAGCAATTAAGAAAATGTCCACAGCCATGCCCACAGGTCAATCTGATGGATGCAGTTCTTCCGGTGAGATTCTCTCTCTTCCCTGGCGAATCAGATTGACAGCCAAGATTAACTATCATAGGCACATACTGCCAAGCCTGAAGACCTGAGTTCAATCCCTAAGACCCGCATGATGGAGGGAGGTAACTGACCTTTGCAAGGTGCCCTTTGACATCCACCTTGGTGAACCATGGCGTGAGTGCAGATACATACACACATGCGCATGCAAAAGAAATAAACGCAGTGTGATACAAAACACGTCGATGGATGAGTGCCCAGGTAGGGATTTGATTTGTGGAACTCGCCAGAGAAGAAGAGCCCTGACCCTTACCCGAAAGGGCAAGTGGATGGAGCAGCCATTGCAAGGTATATTGTATCTTGCTTTACACCAGTACTTTCTGCTTGAGGCTGATATTGGGGTCAGTGTGGGGGTGGGCATGCCTGGCTTTGGAAACCAAAGGGTATGGTACCCCACGCAGCCTTAGAACTGACTGAAAAGACAAGATGTTAGAAAACAAAACTGCTTTTCAGAATCAACAACAAATAATTTTAGCATAAGTGTGCCCCCAAATATGGCACGAGATCCACTTGTACTAGCAGATATTGCTCGCTGATCTGAACTCATTTTTAAGCATGCACTTTGTGGTTCCGTCTGCTAAATCTGTACACCCTACCCATCCCTCATCAACTCACTTCTTCACCAAGAACTGGTGTCTTGGTCAAGCATTAGTCCTATGAAGACCTCCTTGTCTGCTTGGAGAAAATTCCTCAGAGTATCTGTGTGGTGAGCCGCGGTGGACATCTGCTTTCTAGCCCTGGCAGGAGATGCTGCAGGGAGCGCGAGCTTCTGGCGTTAAAACAAGGCGAGGTCTGCATCTTCCCAGCACTCGTATTTGTCCAGATGAGGGGCTGTCTGTCTGGAGATAAAAGCCAAAAGATCTAGGGGCCATGAGAGATTGTTCAGTGGTTAAGAGCACTTGCTGCTCTTCCGGAAGAGCCAGGTTTGGTTCCCAGCACCCACATGGCAGCTCACAAACATCTACAGCTCCAGTTCCAGGGGATTCAATGCCTTCTTCTGGCCTACACCTGTACGAGGCACCCACATGGTGCACAGGCAGACACGGAGTCAAAACACCCATACACCTAAAATGAAATGAATTGTTTTGAAAAAAATCAAGCTGCCTCTTACTCTGGCCCTTTCTCTTTCAGCCCCCACAGGTTGCTCTCCAGCTCTCTGTATACAAAACAGTCTTCTTTGTTCCACTTACGTCTCCCCACACAAAGAATCAATAACAATTTTGGGGAGAAAATACGGTTGTCATGGAGAAAAAAAAATGGAGTTATTTTAGAGTTCATTAGGCAAGTTAATCGAGCCGTCTAGCCATGACCTGCTGCTTCAGGAAGCCACTGTCTGGCCACTGCTGGATGCTGTCCCAGTACTTAGAAGCCTGAGTATGGGGAGGAAAAGGATGGGGAGATGGCTCAGTTGATAAAGTGTTTGCTGTGAGAACATAAGGACCCAAGTTTGAGCCCTCAGAGCCCATAGGAAAAAATTGAGCGCAGAGCCAGCAAGATGTCTCAGTGAAAAAAGTCATTGTTAGGCCAGCAAGCCTAACAATCAGGGTTCATTTCCTGAGACCCATGTGGTGGAAGGAGAAAACCAACCAAGTTATCCTGTGATCTCCACATGCATACCATGGCACATGTCCATACATGCAGAGAAGCATGAACACACACACACACACACACCAAAATAAAACGAAATAATTTTTTTGTTTTTCTGGACAGGGTTTCCCCCCTTAGCCTTGGCAGTTCTGGACTCACTTTGTAGACTAGGCTGGCCTTGAATTCACAGAGATCTACCTGCCTCTGCCTTCCCAAGTGCTGGGATTATAGGTGTGTGCTACTGTTCCTGACACATTTTTTTTTTAAGGCTAAGTAGAGTGTCACATACTTACACTCATGGTTGCTAGGAAGGCAGAGACAGGAACTGGGGCTTGCTTGTCAGCCAGTCTAGCCAAATTGGTGAGGTCTAGATTCAGTGAGAAACCCTGTCTCAAAAAATAAAGTTGAGCTGGGGGCTGTGGCACATACCTATAGTCCCAGCACTCGAGGAGGCAGAGGCAGGTGGGTCTCTGTGAGTTGGAGGCCAGCCTGGTTTACAAAGTGAGTCAGGACAACCAAGGCTACACAGAGAAACCCTGACTCAAAAAACAGAACAAAAAAACCCTCAACAAGTGATAGATAGATAGATAGATAGATAGATAGAGTGGAAAGTGATTGAAGATATTGATAATGACCTCTGGTTTGCACACACATGCACAAGAAAACAAACAAAAAGAAGTCAGGTAGAGGTGGCTTCCTCAAGGCCAGAGCACTGGCATCCCAGAGAATTGGACATTGTCATACACTCTGGGAGGAGGTGGCTTTAGAGAGCACCACCAGCCAGCAATTTTAGATCTACAACCTGTATAAAGAGAAGCCAGGGCCTGTCACTGGATGCATGTGTCTGCTTGTCACAGGTCTTGAGAGCCAATGGGTGAGGGCTGGGTGGCATCCCACATCTTACAAGGCTGATATTCCATCCAGGCAGGCAGGGGCAAGTGACAAAGCAAGGGCTGGCATAACAGTCCCCTCATGAGCGGCTTGGGACTCCAGGCTTGGGACCCACACACTTCTGGACAACTTGGTAAGCCAGCCATTCACCTATGGGGATGATGGCATCTCTATACATACCAGTGCTGAGAAAATAATACACTTTACCTTGTTCTAATGCCAGGGGCTCATGCTCCCTGAGTGTCTGATGCCAGAGCCAGTGATGAACCAGCTTCCTTCCGTCTTGGGCTTAAAAGCTATCTTAAAAGCTATCTTATCTTATATAGAAAAACTAGGTTCATTCCTGTTTGTGATTAAACCTCTACTTCTTGAGGATCAGACTATGCTCCACCTATTACAAATGGTTCTATACCACCTGCTCCAGAAATGACAACCATGCCTTTGTTTCAAAAGGTTATTATGACCACCTGTTGTATGATCACCTTGAAACAATGCCTTTGTTTGAAGAGGTTGTTATGACCAACTTGTTATGCTTATATTTCTGTAACCCTACCTATTTGCCTACCAAATCCCCCTTTTGAAAACCCCCATCTCTGAGCTATAAAAGCCTTTCTCTTCCCCCTAAGATGAACCTCATCTTAGGAGGGGGTGGGGATAGCCCATGCACATGAATTAAAAAGCTTGCTTTACTTTGACCATGATGGTTTGGGTCAGTGGTCTTTCTCCTTGTATCTTTGGTATTAACACCAGAAGCCAGGCCCCTGTGCCCAAAACACTGGCACTCTCAGGAATTCACTCCCAGCAGAGAGAGATGGCTCGGGTTTCAGTGCTGTAGAGTCGGGCAGAGCTGATTCCTCTGGTTTCCCTGTTTTCTCTCATCTTTAAGCGAGTATAGTTTCCCTGAACAGAGGGACCTGGTACAGGCCTCCCAAGGGAAACAATAAGGAAGCAAAGCAGAGGTAAGAATAAACCAGGGAGGTGTGTGCCGGTGTCCCTTGGGGACTGGGCTTCACGACCCACCAGGACACCAGTTACCCAGGCCAACTAACCTCCTACTCCCATGGCTGAAGAGACTAAGAATGTTAGGTACCCCAAAATGTGAGTGTCCAGGCTAAGCAGATCCCAGGATCCTCAGGAAGGCAAGAAATCCAGTTCCCCCAGGAAGAAGCTGTGAACAAGGTTAGGCTCAGCCTGTGAACAAGGGGTTACTATTAATACAGCCTACAATTCCTTGGGAAGAGAGTCTCAGTGAGGGATTGGCCTGTGGGTGTGTCTGTTGGGAATTGTCTTGACTGTGCTTAGCCCTGGGGCATAAAGCGTAAAGGGAGTTAGGTGAGCAGTAAGCATGCATGCATCCCTTGTCTCTCTGATCTTGGATGTGATGGACTATCTGCTTCAAGTTTCTGTCTTGACTCCCCTACCATATTGATCGCTTTTCTGTTGCTGGGATAAAACACCGTGGCCAAGACAATTTATAGAAGAAAGAGTTTATTTGGGCTTATGTTTCCAGGGGGTGTGTCCATGTTTCCAGGGGGTGTGAAGGTACAATGGCAGGAAAAGGAAGCTGAAAATTCACATCAGCAAGCAAGACGCAGAGAGAGCAAATTAAAAATACCATGTGGCTTTTGAAGCTTCTAACTCCACTCCCAGTTACACACTGCCTCCTGAACTTCACCACCAATTAGGGACACAATATTAAAACAACTAAGCCTGTGGAGGACTTTCCCAGCACCACACCCACCATGACGGACGATAAACCAGAACTGTGAGTTAAAACAAACACTTTCTCCCTGAAGCTGCTTTTGGTCAGGACATTTTATCACAGCAACAGAAATGACGCTAGGAGTCAGCCCGAAATTTCTGGGTAGCCTGGGACATCATATCTGAAGGACAGATACCTCAGAGGGAGTCTCACATGGTCCTTCTCTGTTCTGACCCTGTATTTGTTACTTTCCCATCTCTGTGGCCACAACCACCCCCCAGAAAAAAAGGCTTATTTCCGCTCAGTTTCAGACGGTTTTAGTCCATCATGGTAGGGGAAGGGAGCTCTACCAATAGCTACAAGTGTGTGTGTGTGTGTGTGTGTGTGTGTGTGTGTGTGTGTGTGTCAGAAGCTGTTCATATCATTGTGGATCAGGGTGCAGAGAGGGAGCTGGCAACTCCGTACTAGTATGACCTTCAAGATCCCACCCCAGAGACTCACTTTCTCCATAATAGTACCAAATGCCAGCCTGTGGGAGACAGATGCTTCAGATTCGAATCCTACCAGGTCCTAAAGCCCCTCCTCAGGTGAGTGCCTGCTGAGGGGAAGGGGTTGTGATGTTCTCGCTGACCATTGACTTAACAGGAATTGGAACCTATAGGAGACAAGCCTAGAGCCACGCCTCTGAGGCCTGCACTAAGTTAATCGAGGTTGGAAGTCTGACCCTAAATGTGCAGCGCCATCCCATGGGCTGATTAAGAAGAAGAAAGAGAGGTGGACACCATCCTACATTTCTTTTTCTCTGCTTCCCGACTATGATGCCACGTGACCAGCCGCCTCCTACGCCTGCCCACACGCTTTCAAGGCCTTCAAGATGGACTTCCCTTGAACAGCGAGCCAGAACAAACCCTTCATTCCCTAAGCTGCGTTTGTTTGGCGGTTTATCACAACATCAGGGAAAATAAAGCAGAGGTGGGGGAGCTCATGCCTTGTGGGGCATTTGAGTCCCCACAACAAAGAGGCGGAAGCTCTGATCATCTGTGGACAGCCTCTGCGAACCCAAGAAAGGATGGAGCCTGAAGGGGCAAATCAGCCGGAAATAGAAGGGTCCCATGACCTCTGCACCTCCGTGATCTACTTCCAGGTAAACCTGCATGGCTCCTTTCCCTGCACCAGGGACATGGTCTCTGCAGACAGACTTGGCAAAGAAAGATCTAGGCAAACCCCATTCCCCCAACCCTGTTTGATGCCCGGAAAGGGTTAACAGGTGCAGCGCATGGAATCAGAGTCAGAGACACACACACACATTTTCAAAGACTTGATAAATAAATTACCGCTCATGTTTAATTCAAAGCCACCCTGCTGCCTTCAGAGAACACCAAGAAGAGGCGATCTTTCAATTAAAACAGTTCCAAGGGGCTTCTGCCCCCACCCCTGGGGCTTTCCGGCCTCTCCCCACCCCCGACTAGCTAGAACCTCCCGAATTTCTGGAACACAGGCTGCCTATGTGAGACTGTGTCCAGGCTCAGTCCCCGCGTGACCCTCTTTCAGTCTCACCATGCGCAAGCAGATCTTCTAGGAGGCTCTATTACGATCTCTTGGGGGCTGGGGAGATGGCTCAGTGGTTCAGAGCGCTTGCTGCTTTTCCAGAGGACCCAGGTTTGGTTCCCAGCGCCCATATTAGACAGTGGTGCGCACGCAGACAGGAGGACCCCTGGGCTTCCCTGGGCAGCAAATCTAATTAATTGGTGAGCCCTGGGCTGGAGATAGACAAGTGTCAGAAGTAGCTGGCATCTGAGGACTAACAGCTGGGATTATCTTCTGGCCTTGCATGTCTCACAAGTGCACACACTTGGAACATGCACACATCCACACATTCACAGTGGATAGAATAGGAAGACAAGGGATTAGTCTGTTTGCTCTCACCATAACAAAATACCCGGGGCTGGGTATTCCATAAAGAAAAGCTGTTCGCATTGTTCAAGGATCTGGAGATTCCAAAGTATGGCAGTGTTTCTCCTCTGTCTTCTGACATCAAACATGGTGGATGGCTTGGTGGAAAGAGTACATAGAGGGCATCACATCGTGAAACAGGAGGCCAGAGAGGTTCAGGGAGGAGGTTCAATATCTCTATGACAGTTCTTTCTTAGGAGACTAACCGGAGTCCCATGATAACCCCATGAACCCCTGCAGAGGGTGACGCTATCAGCAGCAGTGGGATGTGGTCCAGAGAAACACCATAGAGCTGAGCCATAGGTGAAGACTGGATTCTTGACTTCATTGAAGAAAGGAATTTCAGGACGAGCCAGGACGAAGCAGCATCCGAGAAGACGTTTTATTATAGACATAAGCACCGGGTTCGTAGGAAGAGGGACACTCAGGGGAAGAACAAGACACATGTGCACACTCCCACACCTACACACCATTACACAGCAAACAATTTTTAAAAAACTGTGACCATCAGGAGCTGGGGAGATGGCTCAATCAATAAAGTTGTTTGTCCCGCAAGCATGAGGCCCAGTGTTCAGGTACACATGAAAAGCCAGGCATGGTGGTATGAACGTCAAATCTCAGGGCTGGGGAGGCAAAGACAGCTGGATTTCCTGGGACTCGGTGGCTGGCCAGTCCAATCAGGCGAGGTCCCAACTAGTGAGAAATCCTGTCTCAAAGAGCAAGGTAGCTGACTCTAGAGGAATGGCCGCCAGCCTCTGGTATGCACACACACACACACACACACACACACACACACACACGCATACTCCTGCACATACATGAACATTTATACACATCAAAAAGTTGCTGCTCTTCCAGAGGACCCAAGTTCTGTTCCTATAATCCACACTGGGCTCACAGCTACCTGCAACTTTAGCTCCAGGGGATCTGACACCCTTTTCTAGCCTCCATGTGGCATATGTACTCATACAGACAGACACACATGCACATGAATAAAAATAAATTTTAACCGTTGATTAAGAGCCTGGGGAGATGGCTCAATGGCTAAGTGTGTTTGCTCTGCAAACATAAGGAGCTAAATTCAAATCCTTGGCACCCAAGTAAAAAAGCCAGGCATGGCGTTGAGTGCTTGTAACCCCAGCACTAGGGGACAGGTGCATCTCAGGGGTTCACTGGGACAGTCTGCCTAGCCAAATGGTGGACGTACATCTGGTTCAGTGAGAGAGTCCCAGGCTCAAAGCAGTAAGATGGAGAGTAATAGAGAAAGACACCCCCCCCATTGTCTTCCTCAGGCCTTCACATGCATGAGCATAAACCTATGCACATATATGCATACACCACACACATAATTAATTCACTTTAAAAAAGAATTTCTGAGAATCAGAATCCCAGGAGGGTGTCAGCTTACATTAGATGGAGTCCAGCAGCCCAGCATCTGCTGATTACTGGGTGTGGATACACTCTCCTGTGTGGTCCTCACTGATGCTGGTTTTACCAATGAACCAACCAAGGTGCCTTGGGATAAAGCCAGCTTCCCCGAGTGGCATCGTCCACCCTGGGTATGAGTGGGGCAGCATCTGAACCCGGGGATGGCATTTCTGGGGTAGATACCCTGAGCTACTTTGGTTGTTTTCAGATAGGCTTTCAGCACGTAACTTGGAATCCTCCTGCCTCAACTTCCCCAGTGACTAGGACTACAGGCAAGCACCACCACCCTCAACCCGAGTCACTCTTTCTGAGGGGAGATGGTGCCATGTGTAGCTAGTTACCAAGTACTGTAGCAGCCTGGGTTTTGCACTCTCAAGTGGCAAAAATCAGACCCAGTGATTTAGAATGAAAGAAAGGAAGAAAGAGAAAGACATCTATAGCTATATATAGATCTATGTATGGAGAGAGGGAGATTAATGCTCCTTGTAGGCTGAGATCAAAATAAGTTCTGAATCAATATTTTCAGTTTGAAACCTGTTCCTCTGTATTTGCCAAAAACACAGAACCTAGTTCCCAGGAGAGATCGCATCTACGAGTGGTCCCAGTGCCAGCATTTAGCAGACTTGGTGTGACTTAATCCCCTGAGCAATATCACGGATATTTTTAATCCCTATTTTCCCTGTTACAAAATAGGGGTTCCATAAGGTTGAGCAATCCAGTCGTGCTGCCAGCGAGCACTGGTGTCAGGAATACACCCCCGGCCTCAGAAGCATGCTCTTTCTGCTGTCATCCACCAACTGCAACATTAGTCATCGTTCCTGCGGGCTAATCCTGATTGTCAGCCTGACAGGATTTAGAGTCGCCTAGGAGACCCACCTCTACGCTGTCTGTGGAGGAGCTCCCAGAAGAGTCCAACTTAAGAGGGAACACCTGCGCTGAAGGTGAGTGCAGTGGCACCAGTTTCCACGGGCTGGGGTCCTGGGCTGAATAAAAAGGAGGCAGTGACTTGGCCACCAACACTCATCACTCTCTGCTGCCTGACTGTGGATGCAATGGCCCCATACTCCTGCTGCTCTGCCTTCCCCACCACGATGGACTGTGTACCTTCAAACCATGAGCCAAGACAAACCTTTCCTTCCTTAAGTGGATCTTTAATTTTTTTATGTTTTAAAATATTTATTTTTATTATTTATGTCTGTCTGTCTGTCTGTCTGTCTCTCTCTCTCTCTCTCTGTGTGTGTGTGTGTGTGTGTGTGTGTGTGTGTGTGTGTGTGTACAGGTACCTGCTGAAGCCAGAAGGGTGAGTCAGATCTCCTGGAGCTAGATTTACACATGGTCGTGAGCCACCTGATGTGGGCGTTGGGGACCAAACTCAGGTCCTCTGGGAAAGCAACAAGCGCTCTTAACAACCAAACCATTTCCCACTTAAGTTACCTTTGTCGGATGTTTGTCACAATAAGAAATATAACCAATACCACCACACATCATCAGCAACATAACAATTAATGAGCATTTGCTGTGTGCTGCGCAGTTACAGGTATTAACTTGTTTGGTCCCAATTAAAGTGCCAGGAGGTAAATAATATTTTTATTTCCATTTTAAAGGTGAATACTATGGGACCAGCAAGATGGCTCAGGGGGTAAAGATGCTTGCCACCAAGCCTGACAACCTGAGTTTGATCCCTGAAACCCACATAGTGGAAGGAGAGAAATTCCTTTCACAAGTTGTCCTCTGATTTACACACACACACACACACACACACACACACACATGCACTCACAAACCATGGTCCAGTCACATGTGTGCACATACACAAATAAACAGATATAATGAAGTATTTTTAACGATGAACACTGCAGTTTGCTGGGGACATTTTTAATGTTGTTGCTGTTACTGTGAGACCCATTGGGTTTAATCGGGGTTGCCTGTGTGTATTTATGTGTGTTGGGGTTCCTTCTCCTTACAGAAGCATGAACAACTCACTAGTGGCTACCCCACTGACAAAAATGAGTCCTCTTCCGTTCTAGTTCAAATTTTCTATTGCTGTGGTGAACACTGACCAGAAGCAACTTGGGAGGAGAGAGTTTAATTGGTAACTGTGGATCTTGGAAGTTGGTCTCAGTGTTTGCCTAAGGAAACCCAGCCAACAACAAACACTATATTAAACGAGTTTATTTACCTCATAAAATAGTCATCCTGAGGTGAGTAGCTCATGATGTCATCTAAAAATCCAGATGGATTCTACTTTCTGCTCCGCCATCTTTGGCATTATGATGTTAACTTCCTACCCACAATATGGCTCCTCTGATTCTGGGTACTGGGCCAATATTCCAGGCAGAACAAAGAGAGAAATATGAATGGCAGAATCTGCCCCCAAGCTTCTCCTCAGCTTTTGTGCTTACATGCCATGGTCAAAACTGGTCACTTGGCCACACCCATCTATGAGAGATGTCAATAAATGAGTTAGCTTTCCACACTCTGTGGAAGGGAACGCAAAGGCTGGGGAGACAGCTCATTCAGGAAAGTGCTTCTCGTGCAAGCAAGCACAAGGATCTAAATCTGAACCCCCAGCACCCACGTAAAAAGCCAGGCACGGTGTCATTTACCTTCATGGTCACAGGGCTGGGGAGGCAGAGGAAGGCATCACTACAGTGTGCTGGCCGGCCAACCTGGATGAACTGAGAAGTTCTGGGTTTGCCACGAGACCCTGACTCAAAGAAATAAAGTGGAGAGCAATTACAGAAAAATATGTGATGTTGATCTGTGGCAGACCCCCCCCCCACACACACACATACACACATACACACACACACATACCAGGGAAGTGGGGCTGGGAATGGCTTTGTGCATCTCATTTTCTTTGTCATCTCCCGGAGACAGACAGATTTGACAACATCAATTCAGAAGTGACCTTGCATGAGATATTTATTTGAATTTCAGTTTATTCGTTTGAAAAATGAGGACAATAACAGCCTCCATCCGCCCCTGGTTGCAGCGCCTGGCATACAGTGCGTATTTAATAAACAGTAAATATCGTTATCATTATTATAATGGGGAAACAATATTTACATAAAAAGGCAGGCAGCCGTTAATGCATTTCTGGAAAGTTACTGAATGATCCCAAATCACATAGAAATATACCCCCTTCCTAATAAATAAATTCCAACAGAAGTAGCTTAGGAGTACAACTTGAAGAGACTGGAGAGAGGAGCAGAAACGTGATAATGTGTTTTTCTTCTGAGCTCCTCAGGGGATCCTTGAGGAGAATAAACAGTACAGGGGGTAGGGTTGACCCCTGAGTCCCAGAGGCCGCAGTCAGAAGCTCATCTGGCTCAGGTTAGGCTGTGACTCTTCAGTGACCAGCAAGACTGGAGGTGGGGTCTTTATAGAATGGAGATCTCTCCAGCTCACCCTGGTCTCTCCCTCGTGGGGCTGGGACCCTGTCCCATCCACACTCACTCACTGGGACAGTTTCACTGTGGTTGAAGAGTCTTGCCATGCAGCCCAGGCATCATCCTCAGCTTCTTGAGTGCTGGGATGACAGGCCTGCGTCACCGCATCTGATGTGTGTGTTTGTGTGTGTGTGTGTGTGCACGTGTATTTTTGCCATGGTTACAAGAAGTGATGAATATACCGCTTGTTCACTTCCACCGCTTGACTCCATCGCCCGTCTCGAGTTCTTCACCCAGAGCAGGTTTTTTTGGAGGTTCCAGCCAGAGAGATGTCAAAAGTACCTCTGGATTCCGAGCTTCCATCTGCTAATGGTGGAAGCCCAAGCCCTTCGGGGTGTGGCTCCGTGCACAGGGGATATGCACCACGTGACTCTTCCTGGGGAGTCTTAAATAAACACATCCCAGCTCTGGAACTGATGACAGATCAAAATAGCAGCACCCCAAAAGTCCTATTTGAAGAAACAACACATTTATTGGGGTGAGTTTTAGGAATATGGGTGTGGTACTTTGAATGAAAATGCCCCTTCTGCCCTAGTCCTGCTGATCCAAAGCTGCAGGACCTCCATGACACAGGGCAAGAACAGGATGTCCCAGAGGAGTCTGGGTGAAAGCCTAGCACCGATGGTGTAGCTGAAGCCAGAGGCCTGGAAACAGACTAATAACTCTCTGCAATGAGTGTTTGCAAGTAAAGCTGTGTGGACAAAGGGTGTGCTGCGGGACACACTGTGACACGCGACAGCCTCCATGACAGGATGGGTTTTGGTTTTGTTTTTTTCTAGCTTATTTAATTTTATTTTGCAGAGGAGGTTGCAAGGGCAGAGGGAGGGTATGAAGGGGCAGGAAGATGAGGGGGACTGGGGTGTATGATGTGAAATTCACAAAAATCAATAAAAGTTAAGGGGGAAAATGCCCCTGGGCTCATATATTTGAATGCTCAGTCACTAGGGAGTGGCACTACTTAGGTAGGCCTTGTTGGGGTGGGGTCGGTGTGGCCTTGCTAGAGGAAGTGTGTCTCAGAGGTGGGCTTTGAGGTTTCAGAATCCCAAGCCAGGCCCAGAGATCCAGAACTCTAAGCCACTGCTCCAGCACCCTGTTTTTCTGCATGCCTCCATGCTCCCACCACGAGGATAATGGACTAACCCTCTGTAAACCAGCCCCAGATGGATGAGGGCTGACTTACAAGAGCAGGGAGAATGCAAAAGCAGCTAGCTGTATCAGCTAGCTGCATCTGAAAGAAGCAGCTCCCAGAAAGTGGAACTCTGGAGCTCTCTGCATAACTTGCAGGCTCCACCAGGCGAGAGAGTCTTAATCTGCCTCTCTTCTTGGGTACTGAGACACTATTCTAGTTCTGTTTCTATTGCTACAATAAACACTATAACCCAAATCAGCTTGACAGTTTCTTTTAGCTTATAGGCTACAGTCCATCCGTGAGAGAGGCAGAAACTGAAGCAGAGACCATGGAGCAATGCTGCTTACTGGCTTGCTCCCCCTGGCTTGCTCAGCCACCTTCCTTACATAACTCAGGCCCGCCTATCTTGTCTCTGTGAATCTGTAAACAGCCCATCCATCATTTACTACATTCAACAGCAGGAAGGCCCTGTTGGGCCCTGAAAAGACTCAGCACAAAAAGAGTGTAGAAGATGAGAAGACCTCAGTGGAGGAATGTCTTGTGCTTGAGGGAAGGTGAATAAGGACTGGGTAGCATAAAAGTAATTCAATGAGTAAAATCTCTTTGCTCACACTTTCTTTAATAAGGGACTTGGAAATATAACTCAGCTTTAGCTGAGTCTCAAAAGTGGGCCAAGGCTAGTTTTCATAGTTCTGAGAAGATCTATGAAGGCCACTAGAAAAGACAGGACATCATTGATACTGCCCAGCAAATAACCCTGCGTGTCACTAACAACTTGCCAAGCAATATGTGCTTACTAGTGCAATAGTGGCATGAAGGTTATTGGGGTAACCAAATGCTTTTGTATTGTCTTCTGGTCCATTCTGTAGAAGGGAATTCATGCCTGGTACTGTTAACTCGATTAAAAGTTCATGGCTTAGAAGGTCATAGGCCCTAGAGAGGAGCCTACTACTCTTGTCTTGCAAAAAATAGACATCTTGTCGACCTGCTCGGTAGATATTTAAAGATATTAGTGCTGCCTCCAACCTTGGCGAGGAAGCCTCTTTCTAAAGGTCAGCAGTTGGGGCAGAGCCTCAAAAGCTGGTCAAAGTGCTTAGAAAAGGTGACTATTGAGGGCTCAGTCTTAAATGAGACATCTGTATGAAACCCCACAAGGCTCAGAGAACACAGTAGAAGCTGGAGCTGGAGGATGCGGAGAAGTACTGAGAAACGCTGTCTTCTGGACAAGACATGGCCGCTGAATTCCCTGCAGCTGTGGTTGCCTACACAGGCTCTGTCAACACTCCAACAAGAACAATTGTTGGATTCAGTAGGTTACCAAAATAAATGAATGAATGGGAGAGGAGGACATGTTGGGGTGTCTTGTCAGGAATGGGAGTAGAAATTGGGGATGAATATAATAAAAAAACATTGTTTACATGTGTGACATTGTAAAAGAATAAACAAAAGTATTTTAAAAAGTAAGCCAAAGAGTGGGGAGCTTTGTAGTGACTCAAAGGATGCCCACCACATCTCCTTAGAGTTTTCTGGCCTGGGGAGGCTGGAGGTGTTTCATTAGAAACAAGCATGCCAGACGACTGGCCAGACGATTACATTCACTCTCTCTTGATGCATGGAGAATCAGGACAAAGTTAGGGAGGTGAGGGCTGAGGAGTTGGCTAATTAAGTACAGTGCTTGCTTTACAAGCATGGGGACTTGAGTTCAATCCCTAGAGCCCATGCAGACACAAGCCAGGCACAAGGGCGTGCTCTTGTCATCCCAGAGCTGGGGAGATGAAGACAGGAGGGTCCTTAGAGCTTGTTGGCCGGCTAGGCTAGCCTGCTCAATGGGTTACAGAGTTCCAGGTAAGTAAGAACCCTTATCTCAAAAGCTGGTGAATGAGGACTAAGGAATGGTACAAGATTGTCCCCTAGCCTACATACACACACGCATCCTCACATATGACCGCGTGCGCACGCACGCGCACACACACACACACACACACACACACACACACACAATTCAATTCAAATAGAGAGGGCACTGTTAGGACAAAGAATGGATTGCATCCAAGAAGATGAAGCAAAGAGTTTACTAGGGTCGCTTACAGGAGCGTGGGCGACTCTGAAAACACAGTATTGAGGTGTCAGCATACAGATAGTTACATCACTGAAGAGCCTCACACAAAGCATGGATGACTCATGAAAGGCTACATCAATGAAGGCTTTTCCTGGGCAGTTTATGGGTATCTATACTCCTGAAGAGTCCCTCCCGAGTCAACGGTTTATTTCTTATATAACTGAGAGGAAGGGCCTTCTGAGCATCTTGCGTGTCTCCCTAATCCGTCTCCACCATGAACGAATGTCAATAAGCCCATGCCTATGAGAATCTAGTGTAGGTCATCACAGCTGCTCTGATCAGATGTGGCAATGCTCACGTCCAACCCAAGGAATGATGGGTTTATTTTGGCTCACAGTTTGAGAGAATACAGTCTACTGTGTTGGAGAGAACATGATGGAATTTGTGGCTGCAGAAGCAGATGGCCTGACTTGCATTTAAATGGACCAGGATCAGAGTAGGTGGGCTGGAAGCTGAGCCAGCCTAAGTGTCTACGTTCTTATGTCTGTCCATAGGCTAGCTATCCCAAAATTTCTGCAATTTCCACACAAAGCTTTACCAGCTGGCTGCCAAGCACACAAGCACATGAACCTGTGGAGGTGTCCTATAACAGTTTCCAACCTTCCATCCTGGAGGGAGGATCATTAAGCCCCAAGGAATAAACAAAACCTGACAGGCTTCACGTAGCAAACCATTTACAAATCCCACAGGTTCCTGAAACTAACAGGATTCACAAGGGTCTGCCCAAAATTCTATAAGTAGTAACAACTGTTGGAGAGATGAGACCCTCAGATTTGTTAGGCTGGCTGGATCTCCAGAGTTGCAGTTTTCTTTTTAAAGATTTATTTTATTTTTAACTCTCGCTCTCCCTCTGTGTGTGTGTCTGTTTGTGCGTCTCTGTGTCACTGTGTGTGTCTGTCTGTGGGTATGTGCATAGCTAAGTGTACTCGTGGAGTCCAGAGGAGGACATCAAATCCACCGGAGCATTGTCACAAATGCTTGTGAATTGACCAGCATGGTTGCGGGACCTGAACTCGGGTCCTCTGCAAGAGCAGCACATATGTCCCTAACTGCTGAGCCACCTCTCCAGACCAAGGAGATGTAGTTCTTACGAGTCATCCATCACTCATACTGAGGTTAACTTTTTGTTGATACAGTTGCCTTTGAATCATCCAGGCTCTTTGTAAGTAAACCCATTGATCAGGTGGGACTTCAGTAGAGTCTGTCTTGGCCTATCATTGGTTCTCTCCCTGGGGTGAGCGGATGCTTGTTCACACCTCCCCAGGAAAAGTCACAGAACAGGAGGACATTTCACTCTAAAATGAGAAGAGGATGATAGCAGCTAATGAATGTGCTTCCTTGCCAAACAAAAGGATAGAAAGTCAGCTCCCAAGGAGCCCTAAGTGTATTTAATAATTAAGCAACTGCTCCAGAAGGCAGATGCATAGCTACTAGATTCTTAGAGAACAAACCATTTCTTTGTCAGGTTAATCCTGGGAGGGGATTTACCAAACTGAAAACTAATGAGATTTGAAGGAGCCAAGTTTTATGTGCAAGCATATAATACCAGCATGATAATACGTGTACACCCATAAATTACATGCAGGGCTGAGGGTGAGCTCTCAGACCTAAGTGCAAAACAGAAACAGAACCATAAAGATGGACCCAGGAGCTGGGGAGATGGCTCAGTGAGTAAGAGCTCTTTGTCTGCAAGGATGAGGACCTGAGTTCAAAACCCTAATAACCATGTAAAAGTCAGACTTGGTGGTGGTGGTGGTGGGGTGTGTGTGAGTGTGTGTGTGTATAGTCTTTGAAGGTGGAGACAGCTGATTCCAGGAAGTCACTGGCTGGCTAGCCTAGCTAAAAAAGCAAGTTCCCATTCAGGAAGTTGTAAAGTGGAGAGCAACAGAGAAAAATACCCAAAGTTTTGTTCTGGCCTCTGTACAAATGCACATAGGAACACATCTGCGTATTCATATTCATGTACTACACACATACATCATTAATATCATATTTTAATTAATTTTTTGATCTTTAAAAAGATGAAACCCAACCATGTGATGACGGTGTCCTGGGCTCACAAACAGTGAGACCTAGTGTATCACTCTTTAGTTTTATCTTGTATTATTATTCTTTCTAAAACCATCTGTGTTTGTGTGTGCGTGTGTGTGTGTGCAGACATGCATGCATAAGTGTGTATGTGTGTGTTCATGTGAGCTTGCTAGTTCACACACGTCACAGTGTGCATGTGGCATTCAGAAGACAACCTTGGCTGTGTGTCCTGATTTTTACTTTGTCTGAGCTAGGGTTTTGCCATTCCACAAACCAGGCTAACTGTTCTGAAGGCTCCTGGGATTCTCCCCTCTCCATTCCCAACTAGCTATAGCAGTGCAGAGCTTATAACACACACACATTATAAACCCAGGTTCTTGTGGGTTTGGGGGATTCAAACTCAGGTCCTCACACTTGCATCTCAAGCGCGTTAAGCACTGAGCCGTCTCCCCACCCCTTGCCCTGTCTTCTTCAAAGCTTCCACATCTTGACTCTCTTCCCACATCCCACTGCAGATGCCAATGAGCCCTCAGGGCTGCCGGAGAATATTCCACGCTTTTTTTTTTTTTTTTTTTTTTGTGGCTTCAAGTCATGTAGTTGGTTAATCACAGAGCTTAAAATGTGAGCTGACAAGATCTCACTTTAGCCTTCCTAAGCTGGCAATTTTGCAGGGTGCCCACGGAATGACATTTATTACATTAATTGTAAACCTTTAGCCACCTCATCCCACCTGCCAACAGATACTCTGGAGCACAGAGGAGTTGGCAGGGAGTCTGTCCCCACCCTCTTGACAGTTTCTTTATCCATAAACGTACCTTCGTAAGTCCCCTGAAATCCAAAAACTTTAATTTACTCCCGGGGATGTGACTTCTATGACCATCTCAGATTCACTTGGAGGGAACTAATCCAGGATCTGATAAGATGAAGAAACACTGAGCATGTTCTGGACCCTCTGTGTTCTCTTGACTTGGGAAGGAGGCTCTTTGTTAACCATTTGCTACAAAGGCACCAAGAACTGTGCGTGTGTCTTTCTCTATGTGTGTGTGTGTTTCTGTAGCATGTGTGTTTGCTCATGTTTTTGTGTGTGTGAGAGAGAGACAGAGAGACAGAGAGAGAATAGTAAGTATATGTGTCTGTGTTACTGCATCATGTAACAGTGCCCGCCAAGTTGATAAGACTCAGAAGGGTCCAGGGCTGGAGAGATGGCTCAGCAGTCAAGAGCGCCTTCTGCCCTCACAGAGACTCTTAGCTCAAACATGGCAACTTCTAGGCACTCCAGGGGATCTGACGCCCTCTTCTGGACTCCACAGGCTTCTACATACATATGGCACTTATAAACTTATGCAGACAGACATCAGTAAAAATAAATACATCTTTTCTTTTTTAAGACTCAGAGAACTCGAAAGGGAAGTTTATTAAGACTCAGCAGTCAGTGAGCAACTCATGTCTCAGGAACCTGACCAGATACACAAAGCCATCTCCAAGCTTATGTTAGTGGAAAAGACTGGTGAGGAGCCAACATGCCTGGAAAAGGTTCTTTGACTTGAGCTTCCTGCAAGTCTTGGGCTCCAGGGCTGCACCTCTCATGAGTTCACACTGGGGTGGACTTTTGGTAATGCAGCTGTCTTTGAGCCATCCCTGCTTCTATGAGTAACCCCTCCCCATACTTCTGTAAGTAACCTCAGTAAACTCCCTCCTTCACCAGGTTAGACTTTGGAGTCATTACCTTGGTCTGCCATTGGTTCCCTGTCTGGGGAGAATAGGTGTTTGCGGCAGTGTCTCCCTTAAAAAAGTCTTGCACAACACAATGTGTGTGTGTGTGTGTGTGTGTGTGGTCCATGTGAGTGGGGGCGGGGCAGAAGTGATAGTTCACACTGACTTTTAACTTGCAGGCGTTTAAAATAACCATGGAAACAAATCTCTGGGCATGTCTGTGAGGGAGTTTCTAGATTTGGTTAATTGAGATGGAGAGCTCTACTCTAAACAGGAGCGCCAATTTCTCTTGGGCTGGGATCTCAGACTGAATAAAAAGGAGAAAGCAGGCCCCAGCATTCATCTCTGCTTCCTGACTGTGATACAATGTGACCAACTGGCAGGCGCTCCTTCTGCCATGCCTTCCTGCCGTGATGGACTGTGAACCCTCCGACTGTGAGCCAGAGCAAATGCTTCCTTCCTTGAGTTGCGTCTGCCAGGTGGTTTGGCACAGCAAGCCGTTGCGTAACCAAAGGAGATATTGAATTTGGTCTTTCTGGAGGAGACCTTGTCTGAGTATCTCTTCCCAGGAGCCGAATATGGCGGATGAGCACAATAAAAACAAACTGGTCTTGTGACCCTCAGTGCCTGTAACCCTCTTACACAAGGGTACTAGATCTGTCTCAGCCACAGGAATCCACTTCTCCAAAACTTAAGGTTTACTTGTCCCAACTCACTGCAAAGTATTGCTTCAGACAGCCCCTGGCGAATAAATAAAAACAACCACTTTTGAGAACTGCCAGTGTCTATTAGTGTCTACCCTGCCCAGTGACCCAAAATGTCCTTTCAGCAGACATTACAGTCGTGGAATTCACAGTCTCAGCAGCTTTATCATAACGGCCCCGTTCTGCGGAGATCTCAAATGTCTATCACGAGGTCAAAGGGTGATGTACAGCATTGTCAGGTACACATGGACAGATGCTCAGCAATAAAATTTAAGTAGAGCTGGAGACATGACTCAGTGGTAGAGCACCTGCCTAGAATTCCCCAGTGAGGGACTAGGGTGTGGCTCAGTGGTAGAGCCCCTGCCTAGAATCCCCCAGTGAGGGGCTGGGGTGTGTGGTTCAGTGGTATAATATTTACCTAATATGCAAAAGGTCCTACATGATTTCAGTTCCACTACCACTAGAGACAAAGACATGCAGAAAAAAAATATTATGAACATGTGAGTCTTGGTATTGTACTGGGAAAGCTGAGGAAGGAGGATTATGAGATCAAATCCAGCCTAGGCTACTTGCATCAAAATACCAAAGTTTGGGGGACTCTCTCTGGATAGCAATACCCAGGGCAACTGTCATATGTCACAGCTGGGAAAGCTTAGGACTGCCCACTGCAACAGAGAAGTTAGAAGATCTTTCTTTGGAAACTTTATGATTATTTTCTTGGTTATTTTAATTTGAATCCTTTTGCTGTAATGAATGGTAACCTGAAGAATAATCTCTGTGAGACTATATTATGTCTCATTTTTGAGACATGGTTTCTTTGTGTAGCCTGGCTGTCCTGAAACTCACTCAGCAGACCAAGTGGCCTTGAACTCAGAGATACGCTTGACTCTCCCTGCCTCCTGGGTGCTGAGATTAAGGATGTAAGCCACCACTTCTGGAGGTGGTTCTCTTTTTCAAAGATTAAAATACACATTTTAAGTCATTTTTCCTGTGGGTGTGTGCACAGAAGTGCATGTGCCTGTGGAGGCCAGAAGAGGGAGTCAGATGTCCTGGAGATGGAGTTAAGGGCAGTTATAGTCACTTTGCTGACTGAGCCACCTCCCAATCTCTGTTTGGTTTTGGTTTTTGAGACGGGGTCTCCCTATGAAGCACAGGCTGACCTCCAACTAATGATCATTCTGTCTCACCTCCCGAATGCTGAGATTAAAGTATGTGCTGCCAGAGTAAGTCCAGTCTCCTACTCTTAAAATGTGTGCATGCGTGCCCGTGTGTGTGAAGGGTGTGTATGCACAAGTGTGTACATGTGTATGTAGGACAGGAGACAGCCTAGGGTATCGTCAGCAAAGAGTTACTTCCTTTTAGACGGGTCTCTCATTGGCTGAAGCTGACCAGATGGGCTAGGCCGGCAAGCCTGTGAGTTAGGGGGTTTGTTTCTGCTTCCCCTGGATCAAATGTGCACTATTATGCTCTTGTTTTTGCATTTCTGGTTATCGGACTCAGGTCTTGGTGCTTGCAAGGCATGTACTTTACCAACTGAGATGTCTTTCCAGCCCTCATTTTTCTATTTTGACGAAAACTAACATGTCCATTTCTCTTTAAATTTTTTATTGCATTTGTTTGTTTGTATTTGAATGTGCCAGTGTGTGTGTGTGTGTGTGTGTGTGTGTGTGTGTGTGTGTATGGCTTTGGGGGGGGTTAGTCCTCCCAGTCTACCATGTAAGTTCTGGGTTGTCCGGCTTGGCCTCAGATGTCTTTACGTGCTGTTCCTCTGTTGGTCCAACACACCCATTCCTGGTTTGCAGCGTCTGAGCCAGTCTTCAGGAGGTAGCCCTCCCAGCCTTGCTTTCTGGAGCAGAGTGGGTCTTGTCAAAGTACTTTTGAATGTTCCAAGTTCCTTTCTTTAGATCTCACCAGACAGTCATTCTCTGGTCCCTACAAAATCCAAGACAAAAGCCAGCAGCAGGTCTGGAGACCGTTGGCGGGGAGAGCAGCAGCTAGGAAAACACAAGGTGTATCTGTTGGTTTGTTTTCCACATAAGGTCACCAAGCCAAAGAAACATAATTAATTTTTTGGTTCCAAAGAGACAATCCCACCAGTGATACACATCTTTAATTAGTCCAACTCAACAATCGTTTTCTGGTACTTTCTTCCAGGGTGCTGGATTGCTGACACATTAAAGATGGAGGCAGGCTGGAGGGCAAGAAGATAGGTCGTTGTAAAGGCTGCCATGGAAGATAAGCACTAGATTTTTATTCTAAAAGTGGTTGCATCCATTGTAGAGCAGAGAGAGAAATGCTAATGAGTAAAGAACAAAGCAAAATGTTAGGACGAGAAGTGGGGAGGAGGGGCCACTGTTTTTAATAAGTCTCTTGAAGGCCAGTGGCTGAAAGACCAAGATGAACTAAGTATGAAGATCATTTCCTATTGTAAGATAGTGAGGTCCTGAGAAGAACCTGACTCAGTTTCCCTGCTGTTTCTTCAGGTTTCCTCTTTCTGTTTGCTGGTTTTCTCCTTATGCTGATTTCCCTCATGGTCACAAGATAGCTGCCAGGAAGCCTGCTGCCATGAGCATCCGCCTTCTCATTGTGGTAGGTGTGAGAAAGAGAACCTGATGGTTCATTTTTTAAAGGTGCCTAGAGCCGGCTTAGCTCCAGCTACAAAGGAAGAGAGAACACTCGACCCTGCTAACGCCTGCCAGTCTAGTTCACCCCCAAACCAAGCTCTGCAAAGCCACACAAGTACACCCTAAACTAGTAGTTTAGAGCAATAAATGACTAACAGCAAAACTTGCTTGTGAGGTCACATGTCCAAAAGGCCTCAGAACAATCAGGATGTAAAATGTAAAGATGAACTCACACATGGTTCTTGTTTTGTTTTGCTTTGTTTTAAAGCAAATGTTAAGCAACAGAGGGGAAGATGAAAATGGAGATGACATGTAAGATTGTCTCCTTCCATTACTCTGAAATAAAGGGATGAATGGTCAGGCATTAGGGTTTAAAGACTGTCCTCCATGCTCAGCCAGTGTGCCTGCCATTCTCGGCTGACTCTCGCCTTTGCAAAGCCGTGAATATAAAATAATCACTTTCATTACCCCAGTGCTCTTATTGTGAAGTGGAGATCTTTGTTTCTCACAGTGGACAGTGAGCAGAATAGCTTCCCACTAAGGGTCACAGGCTCTGCTTGGACTGGAAGAACCCGAGGAAGATCTGATTGATTTAGGCAGGTGACCCACCTTGGCATGAGGTGACTTAAACTTCGGGTGCCACACCAGGAGAAAGGCAAAGCTGAAGACTGAGTAGATGGGAATGTGAGATGAAAATGATACAGTGATAATGCAAGGAAAGTTTAACTAAGATTTGTTGATAGTGGGGGCAGGATGAATGGAAAGCATGACCCTGGGGCAAGGCCTGATGTCCTGCTAAGGGTTAAGGGACAGGCCAAGGAGCCACCAACCACTGTGACTCCACCATCAGAAAGTGAGGAGCCACCCTGGGGTGGTGTCCCCCCACTCAGGGGGCAGGTGGATCTCTGTGAGTTCAAGGCCAGCCTGATCTACAGAGTGAGTTCCAGGACAGCCAGGGATACACAGTGAAATTCTGTCTTGAAAAAAAAAGCTAAACCCAAAACCAAATGAGAGAGAGAGAGAGAGAGAGAGAGAGAGAATGAGAAGCCCATGGATCTATTAACCCATTGGTTATGTCAGAGCCTTCATAATGCAATTACCTCTCAGTGATTGGCCCCGCTAACTGAGGACCAAAGCCTTGGACATCTGAGCCTTTGGAGAAACACATCTTAGACACACTGCTGTGACCAGTGTTCTCACATTTAGCACGCGGAGTAAGAGAGCAACAGTCTCCTAATGTGGTTTTAACTTTTAGCTCTCGGATGACTGATGGTGTCGAATATCTGTTCACGTGCTAATGATTTTCTGCTTTTGTGAAGGATCTATCCAACTCTATCCTCTCTTAGTGGCGTGTGTGTGTGTGTGTGTGTGTGTGTGTGTGTGTGCATAAGCCAGTGGTCAATGTAGGGAGTCATTCTTCAGTGATTGTTCACCCTGTTTATCAAGATAGTCTCTCATTGGTCAGCCACCCTCAAGCTAGGCTAAGCTGGCTGGTGAGTGAACTCTGAACCCTTGTTGCCCTATTCCTGAGTGCTGAGATTACAGGTGTGAGCAGCCATACCTGCCTTTTCATGTGTTCTAGAGATCAGACAACAAGCACTTTACCTCTGAGCCATCTCCTGTTTTCTTTTTGAATTATTTTCTTACACTTACTTATCTGAGGAGATGTATGCCAAAGTGCACATGTGGAGGTCAGAAGACACTTCCTAGAAGTCAGTACCCTCCCTCTGACTGGTGGGTCGGTCCTGGAGACAGAACTCAGGTCGTCAGCCTTGCCTGTGGACGCCTTTATCTGCTAAACCACCTTTCCAGCCCCTCCTCCAGTTTGTTGAAGCCCCCTTTCTACATGAAAAATAAATAACACGTAGCTTGACAGTCACTTCCTCAGCTTTCCTTGCTACGACTCTGAAGTCATGTGGTCTAAATTTGACCAATCAGAGGTAGTGAACTAGATTTTTAAATTGGAAGCCGGTAATTCAAAACAGGGGAATCAAGAGCGGCCATTTGGCTACTGGTGGCCAGGTGCAGTAGCTGGCATTGCTCCCGTAGTCACATCCATTAGCCATTGACCGGTATCAAGTGTTGAAGTGAAGGTTTGGACTTGGGGCTCCAGCAGCAGTGGAGGTGAAGGGGTGCTCTTACTAAGTGGTGCATTGTCCTGCTAATGTTAATGAAGTCTGTGGACCCAGTCCCAGTCCTCATGAAGGCACAGCACTGAGACGGTGCATTGCTTGGATAGCAAAGTGGGAGTCACACCAAGACATGAATGTAATCAAACTGCTAATGTGCTGAGGGTGTTCACAACTTTGGCTTTGTTGGTGACAAAGCGTACGTCTTACAAATGAGAACTGGTGGATGGTGAGAGGGTTAAGCCCGTGAAGATGCCTGCCACCAAACCTGACGGTCTAAGTTCAATCTCTGGAACCCACACAGTGGAAGCAAAAGAACCGAATCCCATGGGTTGGCCTTTGACCAACAGCTAAGCACTTTGGCTACGTAACCTCCCCCACCCCATCCCTACATAAATAAGTATAAAAGATACTTTTTTAAAACCCATAAACTAGTTGTCTGCTCATCACCACCTCTGTCACAAGCCTGGCTGCCTTTCAGCATCTTCCCCAAAGTGCTGGACAATAAGGGACACTGATGAAAAATGAAATCCTACATAGTAATTGTCTTTTGTAAGAGTCGACCTCATTTCTCAGCTTGGATCTCCATCCTAATTTGCATATGGGTTGGGAAAATCAATACCGTATGATAAGTATTTGTTTTTCAAAATCTGATAGCATGCAAATGTGCTTTCCATCTTCCAACTTCTTTCTCTGTCCCTAACCTTTGCAACCCTGACAAAGTAAAGATACAGCTGAAATACAGCTATAGATGTCTCAAAGACATGTCCTTCAGGATCTGCTAGAAGTTTGTTGTTGTTGACGTTGTTTTCATTTGAAATTATAGATTCTATGCTTACTATTTTGCCTTGAATACATTTTAGGGAAGAATAGAAGTTACACGATTTGAGGGACTCTCCCTGGCAGGGGGAGGGGAAACAAGCCAACCATGGCGATGCGCATCTGTGATTCAAGCACTCAGGAAGTAGAGACAGGAGAACCTTGAGTTCAAAGCCAGTTTGAGTTATATAGCAGATCAAGACTAGGGAAACAGGCCAGAATTCAGTCCCCAGAACAAACTTTTAGAAGAGCCGGATGTGGTGGCTCATGCTTGTAATCCTCGGTGCAGAGACAGGCAAATCTTCAGGGTTTGCTGGTTAGCCAGCCTAATCTCGGAAAATTCCAGATGAAATGAGAGACCATCCAAAAGATGAAACAGAAAAATAAAGCCAGTGGCTGGAGAACAACAGCCAAGGCTCTCTGTCTTCCATATACTCACCTATGGGCACTCATGCACACAGGCAGATGTGCTCTCGCGCACACACCAATCTAAACCTAGGCTTGGTGTATATGAGCAAACACATTTCCATGTCTGAGCAGCCATCTGAATGGCCCATAGACACCCAGCTCACTCTCAGCCTAGAGTTCTGTGTCTGCCTCTTCAGTAATCCAGAGATAAAATTTAGCCTCAAGGGAAGATATACAACACAGACTTCTATTTAGATTATGTGAGTGTGGTCATAGACGCAGCTACAGCAGGGCTATGTTAGTTATTATTTTTTTGGTATATGTATGATATATATACATATAGGTCCACTCCAGGGACCTATGACTCCCTAGCTATGGACTTTTGATTAAGGTTACAGTACCAGGGCAATGGCTTTTTAAAAACATAGGTTCAGGGATTTGAACTTAGGTCCTTGTGCTTTTGCAGCAAGCATCTTCCCAGCCAAATCCTGTTTTTTAAAAAGAAGTTGCCAGACTAATCATGGTTATATAACCCTTTAAGCCTAGGATTCTGGAGGCCTAGTTAGGCAGGCCAGCTTGAACTATATCGTGAGCTCCAGGCCAGCAATGGCTACAGAGTGAGACCCTGTCTCAAAAAGAGACAGGGAGGAGGAGGATGAGGAGGAGGAGGGGGAGGAGGAGGAGGAGGAGGAGGAGGAGGAGGAGGAGAAGAAGAAGAAGAAGAAGAAGAAGAAGAAGAAGAAGAAGAAGAAGAAGAAGAAGAAGAAGAAGAAGATCTTTTGCTCTGGTGGTATACACCTTTAATCTCAGGGAGGCTGAAACAGGGAGATTGAGAAAGGAAGAGCCTGGGCTACATTATACAACTCTGTCTCAAACACACAATCCCTAAAGGCTGGTGACAGACTGACCTCTTCTGGACCTTTCTTCTGTTTCTGGAAGGGAAAAGCAGATTGGATAGATATAGAGATTCATGATGGGGTCTCCATTCTCATAGGTTTTTAATTTTTAATTAATTTTTGTTAGAAATTTTTAATGTAGTAAAATGAATAGAACATGACCTTTGCCATGTTAACCACGTTAAGGGCAGCATTCAGTGTCATTAAAAACATTCATGACATTGTACAAATGGCACTTCCATCCATTTTCAAATACTTTTCTCCCCACACAGAATCTGCCGGCAAAGCGCTGGGGACAGGGCGCAGTTGGCAGAGGGCTCGCCTAGCAGGCACAAATCTTTCCATCCCCAGCACCGCAGTGGTGGAAATACAACCCGTTAACTCTGGGATTAGGAGGTGGAGGCAGGAAGATCAGGAGTTTAAGGTCCTCCTTAGCTACATAGGACATTTGAGAGCAGCCTGGGCTACATGAAACCCTGTCTCAAACAAACAAACACCACTCCTCTTAGGCAAGAACTCACTTCCTACATCTTTGGCAAGCTTTTGGTAGCCAGTAATCTGCTATATCTCACCAAGATTCTGTTTGATGTGGATATTATATGTAAGCAGGATTGTGCCCTGTGTGGCCATTATTATGTCTGCCTTCTTTCAGGTGGCATGTTCTCACGACGGCATAAATCGGTCCTTTGTCCCTTTTTATGGGTGAATGATAATTCATCATATGTACAGAGGTGAAACGATTCCTTCCCTTTCCCCACTGAAGCCTTGAGTCTTCCAACCTGCTGAAATAAACCAGCAACCGTGAGATCACAGGCAAAAGGTCAAACGAATTTATTTCCATGCACTGGGGCATGGCATTAGGGTGAGCACCCCACAATCCAGTAAAAATCCACACACACGTGCACAAGACACCAGGAAAGAGAGGCTGCGGGCAATTTAGAAGGGTAGAAATGACTTTTAGGGAAAGGAATGGAGTTCAAGAATCAACAGTGAAACCAGGCACAGGGGAAGGAGAGTGTCTCAGTTAGGGTTTGCTGTGAGGAGACACCATGGCCATGGCAGCTCTTGCAGAGGAAGACATGCATTTGAGGCTAGCTCACAGATCCGCGCATGCGCCAGTTGTCATCCGGCCACATGCGACGTTTCGTTTCTGCTCTCTTCATTTGCGACATGAGATTACTCCTCCTTCGTTGGGACTGTTCACACGGAAGACTGACCGTGCTGTGGTCTTCTCTGCCAAATGCAGAGTTCAGTAAATTAGGACTTCAAAGAAAATCCTTAGACGCGGCGCCTGCTGATCTCAAGCGCCTTCGGTCAGCGCATCAGAACACGTCTTAGGATACCGTTTCTGTGTTGCCGGTTTAGTTTCTGAGCCCGGGCTTGTGAACAGGCGCTTTGTGTTTACCCTTTCATTCACTGATTGACATTTGGGCTGGTCCAGCCTTTTCTGGTCCTGGCCTTTTCAAGTCTAAAGAACGTGGCTGTCCTTTCTCACGGAAGACACACGGTCTTCCCATTCAGGACTCAACATCTGTCAGAGACTTCTCAGCTGGTCTAAAGGAGAGATGGGATGAAGGAGAGTGTTCGAGGATGGGGATGGAGGATGGGAGGAGCGAAGGGGGGTACCTACACTCGGCCGTCCTTCCGTGCTGGCACAAGGGCCTCACCAATCCTCACCTGCCTGGTTGAGACTCTCGTGTGCCACTTCCGGGCAGGGGGTTGTCAGGTGTTCTGAGAAGCGTAGGTAGAGAGCTGAGTCCAGCATTTGGTCCATGCTGGGCACTCACTGGGTGGCAAGCCAGTGGCACAAGGCAATCATTCCTCTGCCTGGCATCACTTGCATGTCTCTATCTGGCTTCTGTTTTGGGACAAAAATCTCTCTGTAGCTCTGGCTTCCTGGGAACTCACTGTGTAGACCAGGCTGGCCTCAAACTCACAGAGAGCTGTGGGCCTCTGCCTATGGAGTACTGCCATTAAAGGTATATGACTCCATGCCCAGCTTGTTTTAGATTAAAAAAACAAAACAAAACAAAACAAAAATCATTTATTGCAGGGTGGTGGTGGTGCATACCTTTAATTCCAGCTCTCAGGAGGCAGAGGCAGGTGGATCTCTGTGGCTCAGTTAGTGAAGTGTTTGCCTACTACGCCCAAAGCCCTGGGTTCAATCCCCAAGACTGTATGAAAGTAGCTGCCATCGCACATACCTGAAATCCCTGCCCTCAACGGGTGGTGGATGATCAGAAGTTTAGGATCATCTTCAAGACTGTTCTTGTTAGTTTTTGTCATCTTGACCCAATACTTGACACACACGGGAAGAGGGACCCTCAGCTGAGGAATTGCCCCCACCAGATTGGCCTGTCTGTGGGATATTTTCTTGATTAATGATTGGCATAGGAGTGCTCAGCCCACTGTGGGTAGTGCCGCCTCTGGGCAGATGGTCCCAGGCTGTATAAGAAAGGTAGCTGAATGAGCCATGAAAAGCAAGCTGGTAAGCAGCATTCCCCTACTGTCTTCCTCATCTTCCCTCCATTATGAAGTGAAAGCTGTAAGGGTTTATTTCATAAACCCTTTCTTCTTGGTCAGTGTTTTAAAAGAGCAACAGAGAAACTAGGACAGCTACCCAGTGAGTTCGAGACCAGCCTGAGGTACATGAGACCTTGTCTCAAGACAAGAACAAAAACCGAACAAAACTCCAAAACACTTGACCAAGAGGATAGCAAGGCCCAGCTTGCTCACAGACACACAGCTTCCTCATGCCTGTGAGGTAACTCCAAAACATGTGATCTAAGAACATTCTTAGTTGCCCAGTGGGAAGAAATCCTTTGTCCACATAAGAGGCTGTTTTGTCACCAAATCCTTTTATTGGATACCTTTCCTTCCTGTCTCATTCTCCCACTGTGCTATTGGCATTCTCTGATCCTCTACACTAAACAACATGCTCTCGTGGAAGGGTTGGCTATAGCCAGAAGCTGAATAAAGACTCCTTGCAACTTTAGGCAAGAAGGGCTTGTTCTGGCTCACACTTTTTGGGGATACAGTCCACTGGGCTTCAGGAGCATGAGGTTGATCAGGAAGCAGGGAGCAGATAGAAAATGGGGCCAAAGTTTTCAAAGTTCAAAGCCTAGGGCTGGAGAGATGGCTCACCCATTAAGAGTCAGATGACTTTTTCAGAGGACTGGAACTCACACACAACTCACACATAGCACCCACAACTACCTGATACGTCATCTCCAGGCTACCCATAGGCCCCTTGCAGTCATTGCACAAAAGACATTCAGACACGTGATTAAAAATAAAATGAGTCTTTTTAAAGGTCGCTCCCAGCATGGTGGCACAGGTCTTTAATCCAAGCACTTGGAGGTAGAGGCAGGCAAACTGTGAGTTTGAGGCCAGCCTGATCTACAAAGCAAGTTCTAGGACAGCCAGAGCTGTCACAGAGAAACCCTGTCTTTAAAAAAAAAAAAAAAAAATCACTCCCAGTGATCTATTTCTGCCTTGAGGCTTCACCCACTAAAAGTTCCAAACCTCCCATAACAGCACCTCCAGCTGAGGACCAAGTGTTTAAACACATCTGCCAGCGGGGGGCATTCCACGCTGAGCCCACAACAGATGCCACCGTCATTATCAATGGTTGTTATTAAATGGGGTCAGTCCTCCGCTTCCTCCTGGAAGCCCGTTCTGGTCCCAGGCACAGAATGGGTACCTGCTAGCCTGCGAAAGCAGTGTGTCCTGTCTCCATCAAGCCTGCCTTATTTTTATCTTACATTTTCATCAGTTGCGTGATAAAAATGTTAATTCCTCAAGCTGTCCCCCAGGAGGCCCAGAACATGCACATTCTGAATCTGTGATGAAGCCATCAGCCTTTGATGGAGGCGCGAGATGAAGTGCGGCGGGCTGTGATTCCTGAGAAGAGGGGCCCTGCCATGCAATATTTAAGCAGCCCCTTCTTGAAAGGGGCGCGCTCACGCTCTTAACATCAGTTTCAAGAAAGTCAGACTTGATTTTCAGCCTCAGACTGATGTTTGGGTACACTCCGTGCTTTAAATACTCATTTCTGCTGCCTTGATATTTTAATTTCTTTCCTTTTTAAGTTTGACAAGCCCAAACCGCTTTCAGGAGCTCTTGCCACAAACAAGGCAAAGATGTGAGGTGAGGACCCTACAATCTAGGCGAAAGGGGACTATAATGACCCTAACAAGGAACTTGTCGAAGCACAAAGACGAATGGGGATCAGTGAGGCATGCCTGTAATCCCAGTACTGAGGAGGCTGAGGCAGGAGGATTGCACGTTCAAGGCTAGCCTGGTCTACCTGGGGGGATGTTATCACAAACAAACAAAAACTCCTCTAGATCCTGTGAAACATCGCTCCCCTCTCTCTCTGTCTCTGCCTCTCTGTCATTTGTCTGTCTGTCTCTGTGTGTGTCTCTCTCTGTCACACTTATCTCTTCTTTGTTCTCCCCTCTGCCTCTCTTTTCCCTTCTTTTAAAGTGTGTGTTTGTGGAGGTCAGAGTCGAATCCTTCCTTCTACCATGTGAGTAGAGGATTGGAGCTAGGTCCTCAGGCGTGCATATATCACAAGCGTTTTTACCTGCTGAGCCATCCTGACAGCCTTCTTATGTTCTTTCTTCTCTCTGATAACCCCCGACTTTTCCTGTTTCTGATGTTTGCTTTGGGACAAGGTCTTCTGTCTTCCAGGCTGGCCTTAGCCTTTCACTCACTATGGGGCCGAGGATGACCTTGAACTCCTGTTCCTGCTGCCTCTACCTGCTAAGTGTTAGGGTGACAGGCATGTCCCATGCTCTGTTTGCAAGGTGATTAGTATGGAACCCAGGGGCCTCACATTCTAGGCAAGCATTCTACCACTGAGACACGCTCTCGGCCTCTCACTCCTCACGGAAGGAGTCTAGGAGAACACGGTACCACTGAGCGCTAACCCTCGGTTCTCCCTAGCAGGTCCTCTGCCCTTGCCCATGTCCCCAGCCCTCTTTACTGTTTCAATCAATCCCTCATTAGCTGTAGAATTGATCCACAAATTCTGTTCATGCTACACAAACTGGTTGCAAGACAGGAAGCCACATCTCAGAGCTCATAATCAACAAAAGTTGACTTCCTTTCAAAACAAAAATCACACATATAACCTGCCACTTACCGACCACCCACTTGGGACTCAACCACGATGTAGGAATTTTTAGCAATATGCTGCCGTTAGAGCCTCCCACATTTTCTGGAAGTGGGTTCGCACGCTTGAAGCGTCAGCCAGGGAATGCAAGCAGCTCTTTGTTTAGCTAACTCTTATCACAGTTACAGAAAGAATCATAAACCTTCATAGATTGGAGCTTCTTTTTCAAATGTATTTTTGAAGCATCATGCCAGACAATATTTTAAGTGGAAAAAGACTAATTTTCGCATAGTTCTGTGATTATCTGTCTTGATGGCTCAGAGCATTATTTAGCCATTTCTTAATAAATTGAAATAGAAGTGTCTAACTTACATTAAGCGTTGGATATTAAAGAAAAAGGCTAATTCCCTTTTAATAGAATATTCCAGATGCCACTTGAAAATTGCTGAAATAATTGTGAGTGTCAGAACTAATGTTTAATGATCAGTGGCTTCCGAGGCACAAACTAAAATACTTGTGGACTGGCTCAGCTGGGAGAAGTCTTGCCTAACACACACATGTGAAGGCCTAGGTTCCCTCCAAAGCACGGCATAAAACCAGGTGTGGTTGTACATGTCTGTAATCAGGAGTGCTGAGGAAGCAGAGTCCAAGGTTGTCCTGGGCCACATCGTGAGTATGAGCCAGCCTAGGCACATGAGAACCTGTTCCAGGAAGTAAGCAAGCAAGAAGGAAAGGAAGGGAGGGAGGGAGGAAAGGGCAGAGAGAGGGAGGGAGGGGAAGGGAGGGAGGGAGAGAGGAAAGGACAGAGAGGGGGAAGGGAAGGGGAGGGAAGGAGGCAGAACAAAAAATGACTTGTATATAGATGTGGTTTGGACGCTCCAGCTGTCCCTCTGACACCTGAAAGAAAGCTCTCCCATAATTCCATAGCAGTCTCACTCAGTCATCTCTTTCTCACACTGTGGAATCATTCCTAGCTGAGATCTGCATTTCCTATGGAAGTGGGAAATTAGTCCCAACATGTACCAAGAAATCCTCTGTGCGGTTCTCCCTCCTCCAGAATGAAAAACATACTTAAGGATTTAAATGAAATAAACTGATGGATGTTGTAATTACCGAGGCATGATCTTTGTCGCATAGCAAGCGAATTCATTAAAGATAGGAACAGCTGTTTCTCAGCATTTCAAAATTCAAAACTGCCTTCTGTGTTCTGGTGGGACTGGAATCACAGAAGAATCGGCCCACTACACCTCGTTCCACATTATGGAGACATTTGGGTACTTGTACCAGAACATATAGTCTGGGCAAAATGATCCAGTTCTAATAAGTTTCCTATTGTTCTATCATACAGCAATGAAAAACTCCATTAAAAAAAAAAAGGCTCTGAAAGGCTCTTTGAAAATGATGTCTCTCAATTTCTTCAGTGCTGAGGAATAGACCCAGTGGATGCTGAGCAACCAAACCCCCAACCTCCTTACTGGGCAATTCCAGGCAAGGGCTCTACCGCTGAGCCACACCCTAGCCCCTCACTGGGGGATTCTAGGCAGGGGTTCTACCACTGAGCCACACCCCAGCCCCTCACTGGGGGATTCCAGGCAGGGGTTCTACCACTGAGCCACACTCCAGTCCCTCACTGGGGGATTCTAGGCAGGGGTTCTACCACTGAGCCACACTCCAGCCCCTCACTGGGGGATTCCAGGCAGGGGCTCTACCGCTGAGCCACACCCTAGCCCCTCACTGGGGGATTCTAGGCAGGGGTTCTACCACTGAGCCACACCCCAGCCCCTCACTGGGGGATTCTAGGCAGGGGCTCTACCACTGAGCCACATTCCAGCCCCTCACTGGGGGATTCTAGGCAGGGGCTCTACTACTGAGCTTTATCCTCAGCCAGCTTTTTACTTTTGACTTGGATACAAGGTCTCCTAAATTGCACAGACTGGCCTAGAATGCACTCTGTGTCCAAATAGACCTTGACCTTGCAATCCTGCCCCTCCCCACAACTTCCTGAGCACCACCAGGCCCCACTCTACTGACAGCAATCTTTATTGTTACTCTTATTCCACAACTGCAGAGAATTTGAATACTTAATGCCCTCTCACATTTTTAATTGGCACCCAGAATTTTTCCTAAGTCTAAATAATTGCAAAAGCTGATAATACTGATCTATTGTAAATATTGCCGTTTAGAAAAAATGAAGCTGTCATATCACTCTTCCAAATGCAGTCAATAAAATCTACACACAAGAGCAATTCAGTATCCATCATCCTTTACTTAGAAGGTACAGGCCAGCTCTTTTTTTTTAATAGTCTAAAAATTTTTAATTTTCTTTTTTCCCCTTGAACTCATATTTCCATCCCATTTCCCCTACAGAATGGTCTCCTAATGCAATATATTTTTATGCTTGGTAATATTTTATTAATCATCCCCTCATAATTCTCTCAACAAAAAAAGTATATAAGTTAAAATTACATTTTTTAATTACCTGTGACTATAAAGCTCTAGAATTAAACTTTTTTTTCTGGCTTGAGCTAACAGCACATTTATGGGTAGCCAATTTATCAAAACCAACTCATTATACATTTTTTTGTAAATAATTATTAAGCATAAAAATAATTTTTTTTCACAATTGCAGCCCTGTGAGATAAATGGAGTTGTCTTTTCTTTCCTATAGTGCTTTTGTGGATCCACTGCTGAGGATCACTGCTGCTGCAGTGAGATGGAATTCAGTATCACACTTCTTCCTATTTTTTATGTTGTATTTGTGTGTGTCTGAGTGCACCAGAATGTATGTACAGAGGCCAGAGGTTGTCCTCGGGCGCCTCCCCTAGTTGCTCCCCATCTTGTTTTTTGAGGCAGGGTCTCTTGCTGAAGCTAGGCTAGCTGTCCAGTGAGCTCCAGGGACTCGTCTCTATCTGCCTCCCAGTGCTGAGACTATAAGCACACCACCGCTATATGATGCTGTGGGTCAAACTCGGGTCCTTGAGCTTGCCCAGAAGGCTCTTTCCTCACCACGCCATCTCCCCAGACCCTTGTAAATCTTAGATAAAATATAAAATAATAGTGGATCATAGTTGGCTATTGTGGCACACATAATCCCATCACTCAGGAGGCTGAGGAAAGAGTGGTAAGTGTTTGAGGCCAGCCTTGGCTACAAGTACAGATCCTTTCACAACAAAACAAAGGCAAACACAACCTGGTTCAGAAACTGAGTAGGCAGAAATGAAAGATGTGACAGCAACAGTCCAATTATCCTGGTGTATTCAAATTCACATACTGGTCCATGGACTTGGTTTTCTTGTTTCTGTGACTAAACACTCTGACAAAAGGAACTTAAGCAAGGCTGACTCACTGTCAAGGGTAAGACCCCCCATGCAGGAAAAGTCAAGGCAGCAGGAGCTCCGAGCAGCTGGTCACATCACATCCACAGACAGGAAGCTCCATTCCCTTTCTCCTTTGTATACAGAACAGGATTCCAGCCTAGGGAATAGTGCCGCCCACAGTGGACAGGTCTTCCCACATCAACCAACAGAAGAATGCCCGGAGACCAACCTAACCTAGATCTTCCCTCACATCTTTCAGGGTGTGCCTGAAAGCTTGTCTCCTTGACCAGCTTATGCAAGGATGAGGATGGAAACCCAAAGCTTTGTACATGCTAGGCAAGTACTCTACCAACTAAGCTATACCCTCAACCCTAACATTTTTTTTTTTAATGAAACAAAGTCTAGGTACTCCTTGATGAATGCTGGCCTACTTAGCCCAGGGGAAGACTTTGAAGGCAGACAGGGATTTTTTTGCTTTTCCTGGCCAGGACTTATGTGGAGCCGTGGGGGATGGGGAGAGGTCACATTATTATTTCGTCAGAGCCAAGAATTATTTGGATGACAAATGGATCCCCTCTAGAGCAGACATGCAATCTTTCGGCAAGAACAGAAGGGCGAGGTTAGCGAAAGTTAGGATACGCCGGGCTCCAAATTAATAGCTCAGTTTCTGCTTTCTTACAAACACCAGCTATTGGCTCTGTTTCCTTGGCTGCGCCTTAATAATCACAACCTGCATCCCAAAGAAGGCTTCATTCATTTCTAAATGAGCAATTCAAAAAAAAAAGCTTCCAAACACAGGCAGCGGGAGACCCACTTTGTAGCACAGGCATCAGAATATCATCAAGAGAAAGACAGACAAAGACAGGGAGACATTGAGCCTGCTTTCCTTTGCTGACAGATTGATTCAGCTTCAACAAATTCACCAACCAGGTGCGAGGGGGTGGGGTCTGTCCTCATGCTATCCAACACCTCTGTGGTGTGAATGGCCTTGCTCCCTGAGGAGGAACCAAGAGTGCAAAGCTCCTGGGATCCTCTTGTCTCCGTCCCCAGAACACGGGTTGTAGGTACACAGCGCCACACCCAGCTTTTGCATGAGTGCTGGGATTGAACTCAGTTCTTTGTATTTGCACAACAGGCTTTTACCTACCTGCTGTTGCCTTTGTCATCCCAACTCCAGGTGACGTCTTTCCTCAAAGCCAGTTCTCCACTTTTCCAGCACTCACTACCTCTCAGTTCCATTCTGACACTGATTCCTGACATTAGTGCAAATCACACATTAAGTGGTCAGTTCCACGTGATAAACCCTGCTGCAGATATCAGTGGAACATCCCAGTGATGACCCACACTTCCAACTAACAGGCTGTGCACTTGCAGGTTTCTGTGAGCCCATCTGTAGTCACAGTAACTCATGGCAATGAATCATGGAATCAAGAAAACACACACACAGAGACAAACAGACAGAAAGACAGACAGGCAGACAGAGACAGGGAGAGGGACAAGGGGGAGGTAAATGGTCCATTTCCAATGGCTTGGAGGTAAATGGCCCATTCCCCCAAATCATAACACTGAATGACATCCCAACAGGGTCTGACCAGTCACTCCACTCAGGGGTGGACAACCCCAGGGTGTCCAGCCAGCCTGCTGGTGCAGCGGGTGGACGGGACTCTGTCAATTCTTTAGAAGCTGCCATTGAACCTGCTTCAAGCCCCCTGGGCTTCTGAGGAGCCAGAGCCTGGAGATACTGTGACTCATTAGCTTTTATTTTTAATTTCATGCCACTGAAGATGTGCAGTAATGAGACTAGCTTTAAATGTCTCTCTATAAAAGGCGGATGGGTGGGGGTAGGGAGAAGAGAAGTCAAGATAGACATAGACAGATGAGAGGTCAAAGTAGGCTGGCTTATGCTCAGTTGATAGAGTGCTTACTTAGCACACATGAAGGCTTGGTTTGCAATGCCAGATGTGGTGGTGCACATCTGTAATTCCAGTTCTTAGGAAATTGAGATAGGAAGACAGGGAGTTCAAGATCATTCTCAGCTACTTAACAAGTTTAAAGCTACTCTGGGACACAGGAAACCCGAGAGGGGGGGGAGAAGAAGGAGGAGGAGGAGGAGGAGAAAGAGGAAGAGGGGGGAGAGAGAGGGGAGAGAAGGAATACCCCAAGACACAAGCAAGCACTGCACAACTTAGGAGGAATTTTGTAAAGAATATACGACATTTTGTGGGACTGGAAGGATGAATCAGGCGTTAAAAGCACTTGCCGTGCAAGCCTATGGACCGGAGTTCAAATCCCCAGCACTCATATAAAAGCCAGACACATGCTAACATGCTAGCATGCATCTGTAATCCCAGTAGCCCTATGGGAAGAAGGAGACAGAGACGGGAGAATCCCTGTTAGACTGTGGGCTGGCCAGCCTGGCAAACTCAACAGTAAACACAGAGACCTTGCCTCAGAAGGGGTAAAGGTGAGGACCATGCCTGGGGTTGTACCCTAACCCAAACAGTACACCCTGATGCGTACACATTTAAAAAGAATTATGTTTATGGTTAGGAAAATAACAGCTACATAATGGGTAGCTTTGAAGAGGCTTCTTTGAGTCATCCCCAGGGAGGGAGCAAGTTCATGTTCAAGGAGCAGCCCGGCTGGTTCCTCCTGAGGCCACCTTCCTCAGGAGATACCACCATCTTTTCCCTGTGTCCTTCACAGGGTTGTCCCTGAAGGTCCGGATTAGACTGGACTAAGGGTCACCTAATGTTCTCCGTTTTATATAATTATCACTTTTTAGTTTTGCCTTTTGATACAGTCTCATTCGGCTCAAGCTGGCCTAGAATTCTCTGTGTAGCCAAAGATGACCTTGAACTCTTGATCTTCCTGTCTCTACCTCTCAAGTGCTGGAATTGCAGGCATTTGCCACCACACCTGGAAAACCAGCCCTGTCATGGTCCAACATAATTGTCTGTCACAAATCACAGCTGAAGAGCTGAAGGACAAGGGAACCAGGGACCTCAGCACACAGAAGAATCGAACACAGTGCAGCTGCTATAATCTGTAGCCGGAAAGCCCCAGTTTCCTACCCATCAAAAGCATATGGAATTTTTCCTTACCTTTGTCAGAACAGGTATCGTCAAGAAAACAAACAGTGGGGACTGGGGAGCTGGCTCAGTCAACAGAGTGCTTGCTGTTCAGCAAGTGCTCAGGTTCATGAGAGCCTGAGTTTGAGCCCCTAGACCCATGGATCCTGCAAAGAGAACAGGCAGGTGACAGCATGGACCAGGATACTGAGGACATTTCTGGGGTCTAATGGGGGTGCCAGGTTCTGTGTCACTGGACCAGGAAGTCAGAGAGATTCACTCAGGGTCCTTGTGTGTTGGCTATACTCAATCTTCCCTGCCCCTTACCCTACCCAGCAAGACCCTGCCCAACAGACTCCCTTCTTCTGGCGGAAGCCTCCCCATCCCCTAGCTTCCTCTCTCTACTCTTTTCTGCCGTTTCACTAAGGGAGATTGAGTCTCTCTTGAAAGGGCCTAACAAAACAGCTCACAAAAGTGTTTTTTATTTTAATAATAATCGGCAGCAGATGCTTCCCCAGCGAGACTCCGTGCTTGAGCTGTGATAAACACAGAAACTGGAAAGTCACTTTATTAAACCATAAATGTTCGTCACAAATCACAGCTAAATTAGCCCATGGCAGAAGCTGTGCAGAAGCCGAGCCTGGGTGCTTTAACTCCGTGATGGAGGGAAAAGGTAATGACACAGTTTGAATACCTTCACATTAAGCTTTAAAAGTCTCCAATGTCATTCTGTTCTGCGCGGTTGGAGGTGCTTAGCAAAAATCTGGGCCTGAATGTCTGAAACACCTGGAGGATGCTAAGAATGGTGGAGAGAAAGGAAATGTTGCGCTTTTTTTTTTTTTTTTTTTTTTTTTAACCAGCCCTAGAGGGATACTATGTCCATTTAGCAGAATAATATCATTAGGTTCTCTCCTGGGCTCTATGACCTGCCTAGCCATAGGTTCCTGGTACAACAAGGGTGTCAGGTATGAGTTTTATCTTGCAGAACAGACCTTAAATCCAGTCAGTAAATGGTTGGTTACTCCCATGACATTTGTGCCATGGTTGCATCAATGGGCCCATTTTGCTTGGCCCATTTGTTGGTCATCATTGAAGCTCGTAGGAGTTCAAATCTGGGTGAGATTGATGATTACTTATCTGCTCAGGTAGTATGCCCAGCACCAGCAGCACTATGAAAGCTAGCCAGGAAAACGAAAATTCCAGGTGAGTACTCGCTTGATTTCTCCATGTTCCATGACTCAAGTGTGCAGCATCTTTAGCATCATGGTCTTACCGCATCACATCCTGGAGGGTAACCAAGGGCATCGGCAATAGCCTACCATGTCTGGGAGTCTTGGTGACCTCACTGACCAACAACTGTAGGAGAGTTGAGGCCTTTCTGGGGCTGAGCTTTTTCTTAGCCTCTTCTAGAGGTAGTGTTGCCCTGTTATAGGGTAACCCCATTTTAATTCTTTTCAGGCATGTGTATAGATTTATTTTAAGAAGCTCCCACAGTAGTATGTTTCCATCTGACATTTTAACCCTTTTTTATTCCATGATTCTCTCTTTTTTTTATATACTAGTGCATGCTTGAACAACCTCCCTCTGACCCCCGTGGCTATTCCAAGTGAACTGCATTTATCTGAAGATTTAAAGCTAACACCCACAAACAAGAGAATACATGCCACATTTCTCTGGGCCTGAGTTACATCACTCAGGATGGTTACTTCCAGTTCCATCCATCTACATGTGAAATTTATGACTGTGTTTTTTCCTAAGAGCTGAGTAATATTTCACTTTTTATTCTCATTTCATCTTCTCAAGCAAAAACACACACCTGTTCCCTTTTCTCTCTTTCTTTTAATCATCATCATCATAATAAAATTTCCTTGGATACTTGAGAACAGGTTTTGTGGTCACATGATACAATGCTCTTCAGAGTGTTTCCTTTCCTGTTCAGGAGGAGCTGAGGGAAGGTATTTTATATCCATAGTGAGCAGTTTCTAAGACGGTGCTAGTGAATTTTTATTTATTTTTTGCCTCCTGATCCATCCTATCAGAGCCTGTCCATGATAAATAGAACTGTATAGCAAAAATGACATCATAGACTAGGCATGGAACGCATTATGACATCCGTATTGGATGATCCATCTGAAACCAGCTACCGTGCTGTGAAGGTACCCAAATTGCTACAAAGAAGCCTCCGCAGTGAGAAACTGAGGCATCTACTCCCTAACAGCACTCACTACTAGGCGTGCTGCTAAGCTGTCTTGAAGCAGATTTTCCAACTCTGGTCAAGCTTTTCCATGACACCAGCCTCAGCTGATACCTTTATGTGGGGCGGTGTGGTGCACATGGATGCATGTGCGTGTGGAGACCAGAGGTCAACCTCGGGGGTCTTTCTCAGCCTCTCTCCACTTGGTTTTCTTGAGATAATGCCCGAGGTTCACTGACTTGGCCTGGCTGGCTGGCCATCCCTCCTCCCCCCGCCCCCCAAAGATTGGCCTAGTTCCGCACACCGAGTCCGGGGATTAAAAGTATACATAACACTAAGTCTAGCTTCCTAATGTGGGTTCTGGAGCTGGAACTCAAACATTCATGACCACACAACAACCACTAAGCCTTTGTGTGGCATCTTAATTGAACCCCATGAGAGACCCCAAATCAGAGCCACCTAGCTAGTGCACACCTCAATCTCTGGCAAATAAGAACTGTGGGACGTGAAAGCTGCTATTATTTCAAGTGTACACTAAGAGTCAGTGCCCCCTCTCTTATCCACCGGGAAGACACTCCAAGACTGCCAGCAGATGCCCAAGACCACGGACACTGCGGGACCATGTACATTTTCACTCCTTTTTGCTCTTCTTTGTCATAGCTCCATCATCAGCTTAGCTACTGTAGAACTCTGGGACCGCCATTAAGTAAAATACCATCATTCAGTTAAATAAAGAGCCCTTTGAACAAAAGGCCTGCCATAGTATTACAACAGATCTGGTTACTGAGATAGTTACTACGATTCCGACAGGACTTTACACGCTGAGCAGAGGGATTATGTGCATTCCCGGGCAGGAGAGAGGAAGATGACATGAAACTTCATCATTCCATTCAGAACACAGAGCTATTAGAAAAGACAATATTATTGTAACAGGTATTATTATAACCTTTATTTTTTATTTGCTTTAAAAAAACATTTAAAATACATTTAAAATATTATTAGCCAGCCAAGAGGTGATGGTGCCTTTAATCCTAGCACTCAGGAGGCAGAGGCAAGCGGATCTCTGTAAGTTTGAGGCCAGCCTGGTCTACAGAGTGAGTTCCAGGACAGCCAGAGCTACACAGAGAAACCCTGTCTCAAAACAAAGCAAAAAAACAACCAGTCATCTGCCAGGGCTGGGCTGATGGCTCAGTAGTTAAAAACACCTGATATTCTTGTAGAGGACTCAAGTTCAGCACACTTTTGGGTGGCCCACACCTACCTGTAACTTCAGCTTCGAGGGATCCAATGCCCTCTTCTGGCTTCTGTGGGTACTTGAATACATGAGCGCATGCACACAGAGAAACACACGTACATATGAATAAAAAATAAAATGAATATTTTAAAATATATATTAGCTTTAAATCTAATGGCATTGTGACTGTGGTTTAAATTTTCATATTTTATTTGTTTCCACAATTTGAGAAATGGATGGATTAAAAACAAACCAATAACATTGTACATTGTTTCTAAATTTCTCCATCAATATTTTGGACCCAGGCTGAAACAGAGAGCTATGGATCAAGGAGATCAGGTACGTGTAAGCGACATGATTTGTGGATGTACAACTACCAGGGAGATGCAGGCACAGAGGGGCACCATGGCGGTGCTCTGGCTGCTCTTGAACCAGCTCGGTTCTCCCCTGCATGGAGAATAGCATGGCCAGAAACAAGGTGTGTGGGTAGTGAGGAGAAGACGTAGGAGGGCTTCTGTGTGGCATGACTCATGCTCGCTCAGCAATTGCTCACAGTGGCATTTCCCTTCTACTTATGCCCCTACAAGTACATTTCCTGACCATATTTACTCATCAACACCAGGATGCCTCAGTACTTTCTCACCCAAGAGTACTGATCATGAAAAAAAATATATATCACAACGAGACCCAAATAAAAAGAAAAGACCAAAGAAAAGGGGAGAAAGTTCTGGTCTCTCATCTCCTTCTCCCTTTTTTATTAAAATACTTGTCTGTCCTGATTATGAATCTTGAACCCTAATGAGCCATCAGTATTACAGTTGTTTATTACTTCAATGTGAGTTTTTTATATTATTATTTGTTTGGGCTGAGGCTCGGGAGTGCATTTTACTGCCTTCCTCATGACTGGCTTTAAAATATTTGATTTAAGCTGTCAGAATGCAAATAACTCCAGACGTGCTCATACGTGGAGGCTCCAGGGAGGGTTTTATTGTTGGAGGGAGGAAAACGTGAATAAGAAATGATGCTACTGACATATGAAAATGGTCTCTGTATTTACAAAAAGAAGAATAAATATTTTGAAGGGGTAAAAATATGAGAAAAGGAGAATGAGCACCAGGTAAAAGTCTAATGATCTAATTTTTGTTCTCTCTTTCTGTGGGGGAGGGGGAGCTGGGGGTGCCATGTATGGGTATGTACCCACCGAAGAGGATCCCTGGAACTGGAGTAAGAAGCTGCTGTAAGCCGCCCAGCGTGGGTGCTGTGAACCAAACGTGGCTCTTTTGTGAGGGTCACAAACGCTCTTAATTGCTGCACCGTCCCTCTAGGCCTCCACCCTCTCTCTGAGACAGTCTCAGATAGCCTGATGTTGAGGAATGTACCAACCTGCACTTTCTGTCCTTGTCCTTGAAGTGGGATTCCTCCCCAGTAGGCAGGGTATACCTGGAAGTGCTGGTTTGGTTGAGGCATATGGAGGGCCCTGCTGCCAGGAGACAGTAACAGGCCAACTTGGGGAGGAGCCAAGTGGCAAAGTGGTACTGTTGGACTGTTCTCTGGTGTCCTTTGTAATGGCAAAGGACAGTGAAGGCTAATGACTGCTATTCAAGACTAAGCAGCACCAATCAGCGATGGGCAGTCATTACTCTCTGTTAACGAGGGAATGGGCTCTGGAGAGCTGTCAGGCCCACAGTTAGAAATGTGCGTGTTTGCCACTTCTGAGAAGCCAATATGTCATTGCTAAGACTGTGGCTGCCCAGTTGGGGATGTCACAGCTTTTCCAGATGAGCCAGAATCAGCCCCACATTAGATTTAATCATCACTCACTGCTGATTGGCATTCCATTGCTGTAACATATGTCCTGAGAGAATTAACTTGCAAGAAGAATTTATTTTGGCTCACAGTTTGAGAGTTTTAGGTCCATGGTCACTATTCTCTGTTGCTTCTGTTATTGTCATGAAGAGAAGCATCTCACCTCATGGTCGACAGGAAGCAGAGAGAAGGGAGATAGAAAGGAGGGACCAGAGTAAGATCTAGTCCCGAGGGACAGACTCTCAAGGGTCCTCTCTCTTCAACTAGGGCCCACCTCCTAGGTTTCCATCAGCACCCAATAGTCCTTTCAGCTGTGACCCCGTCAAGGAATGACTCCATCAATGAGGTAAGGTGATGTCAGAGCCTTCAAGACCTGATCGCTTCTCCAACACCTCACCCCTTAGCTTTGATGCACTGGGCACCAAGACATCAACACATGAGTCTTTCGGGGAACATAACCACTAAACCAAAGCCCCAAGATAGAGTAAGGTATTTTGAGAGACACAAAAAGACATCGTTAACATAACTTTCATTACTGTATGCTGCTGTATCTGTTCTACTATATTACTAGTCAGCAGTCCTGTATGTGTATGTGTGTGCACGCTCTTGCGAGTATATGCATGTTTGCATTTGTGCACGTTTGTGTATGCATGCAGAGGCTAGACGTCAATGTCAGCGTCCTCCTTAATCGCTCTTCACCTAACTTTTTTGAGATGGTATACTACTTACTTTTCTATCGCTGTGATAAAACGTCATAACCAAGGCAGCTTTTAGAATGAAGTGTTTAGTTGGGGGCTCATGGTTCAAGAAGGATAAGTGTTTGTTACGACGGTGATGGGCAGAATGACAGCAGACGGGAATAGCGTGGCACTAGAGTACCTACAGAGCGTCACATCCCGACCCACCAAGAGGAGACAGAGAGCACGCTAGAAATAGCAGCGGGCTTCTGAAACCTCACAGCCCACCCCCAGTGACACACTTCCTCCAACAAGGCCACACCTCCTTCCTAATTCATCCCAAACACTTCCACCAACTGGAGATCAAGTATTCAAACATATGGGCCTATGTGGACCCTGGAGCTCACTGAGTTAGATAGGCCGGCTGACCAATGAACCCCAGGGGTCCCTCTACCCACACGTGGGTTATAGACGCTTGATGCCACACTCAGAATTTCCTTTTATTATGTGAGTGCTACAGACATGAATCCAAGTCCTTGTTCTTGCCCAGAAAACCCTTTCCTGACTGAGCCACCTCCCCAGCCCCTATTAACCTCCTTCTGTGTCTCCTTTATAAACTTTATCATAGATATGCATGTACAAGAAAAATGCATACGTAGAATTTGGTACAGTCCACTTTTTCAAGCATCCACAGTTTGCTGAAAGGTATTCCCCACAGACACTTACATAACAGGGTGAGAAATCAAAGGCAAGCAGAGGCCTGCCCACTGAAATCTTAAAGCCAGCTGAAACTGTTTGACTTTCTCCTCAGAACTGTATGAAGTCTTTTTTTTGTTTCTGAAACGGTAGTTCATGTAGCCCAGGCTGGCCTTGAACTCGCTGTGTAGCTGGAAATGACCTTGAATCCTCCACATATGCACCTCTACACCCAGTTTTATGCAATGCTGGGGATGGAACCCAGGACTCCTCAAATAGTAGGTAGGCTACATCCCATTCCATGGAGTCTTTGAAGTCTGTAAGTGAGTAGCAACAAGAACAGAGTGTCATTGAAAAACAGCTGGTGAAAGGCTTCTTCTTGCTTATGACTTACAGAGCCTCCACAAGTCAAACTCAGATCCCAGCTTTGCCCCTTCCCAGAGTGTCACCTGGAAAAGTTCCTTCCTTCCCAATGCCCTAGTTTTCTCAACTATAAAATGAGAAGGCTATGAGATGCCCTTCCCTGGGGAGACACAATGGCAATCCCTTCACCTAAGGCCCCAACCACAATCCAAAGTATGATTCCAGCAAAGTTCATTCTGAGGAACCTGTGAGTTTACTGAGCTTACAGAGCATGAAGGAGGCGTGTAGATAAGAGTGTGGTTGACACCAAAGCTGCCACACTGGAAATTCTTCACCAGCATGGAGGATGGCTTTTCCATGAGCCCATTTCCAATAATGTCCCCAATAATAAACCCTAACAACTCCAAAGACTTCAAGGTCATGTTCAGTTAGGGCTGAGTGACATATAAATGACTAGAATGAGCACCTGAAAGCTGAAGTGAGGGACCAGTGACCTTCCTTCTATAAAGGAACATCAGCAGTCAGCCAACCCAATAATGATGGACTCTTGCAAATAGGCACAGCTGATCTTATGAAGATGGTGGCTGCTTGAGTCAGGGGGGCCTTGTTCTACGACAGAGAGCAAGGGGGATTCCAACTCCTATTGTAGGGTAGTTGGGCATTAAACCTTCCAATGCACATATAACATTCAGCATGATGCCTGCTGTATGCCAAGCTCTCAAAAACTCAGGTCTACCCTTATTGTCATTTTAATTGTTTCTTTTTTTAATTTTTAGTTAGAATTCTTTGTTTTAATCAGCTTTATTGAGGTATGTCAAACATGAAAATTTGTTAATTATAAGTATATTATTGCTATCATTTCCCTGTCACTTCTAAGTATAAGCATACCTTGAGGCTCAGAACAAATGAGTGAATGGGACTGGAGAGATGGCTCCTCAATTCAGAACATTTCTTGTTCTTGCAGTGGACCCGAGTTTGGTTCCCAGCACCCATGTTGGGCTGCTTATAGTGCCTATAACTTCGGATCCAAAGGATCTGGTGCCCTCTTTTGGTCTCAACAGGCACCTGCACTTACGTGCACGTAAACACACGCATAATTTTAAAACAATAAAAAATGCTTTTAAAAAGAAAAATATTAATTCAAACACACAGGAAGTAAGGAAGGAACAAACAAACAAATCATACCCACAGATGACAATGACTATTTCTGAAACATAGATTTGTATGTCATCATTCAGAGCCAAAAATGAGTCTCAGTGCTGTAATAGACGCCTGGCCTTCCTTCATCAAAGATATTTTCAGAAACATAACAAATAGTTGGCACAAACTGATGTATTTTCTAAATTATATCACATAGCACTTATTTTCTAAAAATATTTAGTAGTGAGTATAAGGGAGGATTTGAGCATTAACAAATAACCTTACCAGCTAACTGGCTTGACATTATAATGATTTCTTTCTAGTTAATGATTTCTTTTTAGCTCACAGATCTGACAGGTGCAGGAAGAGTCCAGAGGGGGTCCTGACACACTTTTATCCATATGACCACTCAGGGGGCCAATGTGTTTGAAGATTTCTCAGTCACCAAGACAGGGTAGAGGTGGAGAGGTTGATGGTGGATTCTAAGCAAGCACTATACCACCAAGCCACGCCCCAGCCCCTCACTGGGGGATTCTAGGCAGGTGCTCTGCCACTGAGCCACACCCCAGCTCCTGACTGGGGGATTCTAGGCAGGTGCTCTACCACTGAGCTACACCCCAGCCCCTCACTGGGGGATTCTAGGCAGGTGATCTACCACTGAGCCACACCCCAGCCCTTCACTGGGCCACTCTAGGCAGGGGCTCTACCACTGAGCCACACCCCAGCCCCTCACTGGGGAATTCTAGGCAGGGGCTCTACCACTGAGCCACACCCCAGCCCCTCACTGGGGGATTCTAGGCAGGGGCTCTACCACTGAGCCACACCCCAGCCCCTCACTGGGGGTTTCTAGGCAGGGGCTCTACCACTGAGCCACACCCCAGCCCCTCACTGGGGGATTCTAGGCAGGGGCTCTACCACTGAGCCATGTCTCCAGCCCTGTTTTCTTACTGTTTATTTTGAAACCAGGTCTAAGTTGCCCAGATAACCTTGAATTCACTTTGTATTCCAAGCAGGACTTAAACTTATGATCCTCCTGTATCAGCCTCTGAGTAGCTGTGATGACAGGCACGGGCCACCAGCCCTAGCCTCTGCTAGAATATTTAACGGAAGAACGCTTCAGATCCCCTCTCCTCAGATCCTATACCTAAAAGTGACGCATGCCACTACTTATATGTCACTATCTTAGAGTCTGACCACGCAGTCGGGCCTAAGGGCAGGATGAAGCTTTCATGACTTGAAGGAGGCTATAACGGGATATTGGTGATCAGGTGTTAACCTTCAGCCCCTTTCCTAGCTAGAAAAACAAAAATCCAGAGTATGTAGCTAACCCACACATCTCATTCTAAATGTCTGCTGCAGCTGGCTGGCTCAGAGTTGGAGGTCCACTCTGGACAGTCCCGTTAGCAGGGCGTTGTTCAATATTTTATGCCTATTCTTTCCCTAATGGCCTCTCTGTGGGTGTGTGAGTTACTCTGTGAATTTTACGTGCATGCCCATGTGACTTGTGAGGTTGTAGTTTCTTTATTTAACTGGTTTTAGGGTTGCACACCCACGTTTCAGTGGGGATCAGAGGGTTAGGTTGACCTGATGATAGTATTTGTTCTGGTATTACGGTGTTGGTTATAAGATCCATGGGGCTGATTTAACAAAATTCATAATGTATTCAGTAGTTGATGGCTTGAGCCTAATTGGACACAAATTGATAATGCTATGCAGTGTTGTAATTAAATTGCAGTAAAATTATCCCATCAAATACTGTATATGTACACACATTCACTCATGAAGCCATCAGCGGCCTTTGTTTTGCGTATGGTCAATTACATTTTCAAAATGGAATTCTCAAAAGACTCCAGCAGATGAATCAAGATTAAAAAAAAAAAAAAAAGAAAGAAAGAAAGAAGAAAAGAAAAAAAACCCAAGGCCTTTAGCCTCCTCCACAATGACACAAAACCACTCAGAAAATGGTTGTTTTCCAACAATAAGAAAATTAATTTTCCAAGAAGGTGGTTTGGGGAGTGATTCATCTTCCATGATTATTTCAGTGATCATAGGGTTATAGGAGCCCCAGGGTGGCTTCGGTGCAATGATAAGATGTGGTTCATACATTACTATGAGGTATCTAGGCCATGCAGGAAAAAGCAAACAAGATGTCATTTTCCTAAAACCAAATCCTTAATGACGGCATGCAAAGGCAGATATGTTTGGGTATAGAGTGTGAGGTAGAGCTCATTAACTATGATTACTTTTTGTTATGTGGTGAATTACTGAATCATGAGGGCATCTTTGGGTCTAAGATTTCATTTGAGGTTTGAAACACTCCTTCTGTGAGGAAATTAGGTCTAGTAACACAGGCCTGTCATTCCACCTACTCAGGGGACTGAGGCAGGAAGATCAAAATTTCAAGACTGGGGTAATGAGTTAACTCAAGATCAGTATGGACAAGTGAAGGAGTCTCTGTTTCAAAATTAAAAGGAAAAAGAGGGCTGGGGCTTTAGCTCAGCGTTAGAGTATTTGTCTGAAATCCCCCAGTGAGGGGCTGGGGTGTGGCCCAGTGATAGCGCCCCTGCCTAGGATCCCCCAGTGAGGGGCTGGGGTGTGGCTCAGTGGTAGAGCCCCTGCCTAGGATCCCCCAGTGAGGGGCTGGGGTGTGGCTCAGTGGTGTAGCCCCTGCCTAGGATCCCCCAGTGAGGGGCTAGGGTGAGGCTCAGTGGTAGAGCACCTGCCTAGAATCCCCCAGTGAGGGGCTGGGGTGTGGCTCAGTGGTGTAGCCCCTGCCTTGAATCCCCCAGTGAGGGGCTAGGGTGAGGCTCAGTGGTAGAGCACCTGCCTAGAATCCCCCAGTGAGGGGCTGGGGTGTGGCTCAGTGGTAGAGCACCTGCCTAGAATCCCCCAGTGAGGAGCTGGGGTGTGGCTCAGTGATAGAGCACCTGCCTAGAATCCCCCAGTGAGGAGCTAGGTTTTGACTTAGTGGTAGAGCCCCTGCCTAGTATGTGCAAGGCCATAAGGACACTCTGGTGCTTCAATAAACAAATAAATACATTCTAGAAGAAGAATTAAGGACATACATGAGAACAGCATGGGAAATGGAGAAACTCCCCCTCACTCTCTGGGGTCTGAACTGCCTTTTTTTTTTTTTTTTTTGGCTTTTTGCTGTGCTTGAGTGGAAGCTGTCCAACTCTGAAAAAGCAGAGGAGAGCAATGCCCTCATAATGAGCTGTCTGGAGTGTTCCCTCTCATTTGAGTTAGGAGCACTGATTAGCTCCAGGGGGACCCTTCCACCTGAGCCAGCCCCACACATTCGCTACTGCCCCCTGGTGGTGCAGAGCTGTACCTTCAGTTAACTGAACTCCAGCTCAGACATCTGCTCTTGGCAGAGGCCAGCATTCCTGAGACTAAAGCCAGAGGCCAGTCTGGCCTTCATTTCATAGCCTCTTTAAGGTAAGATGAAAACAAAAGTTTTAAAAGGCCAACAAGGCAACTCAGCAGCTAAAGACACTTGCTGCCAAACCTGATAACCTGAGTTTGATTCCCAAGACCCTCATGTGGAAGAAGAGAGCTGACTCCTGTGAGCTGTCCTCCAACCTACACTCCGGCCTCACAGCACATGTGGGCACACACACAGGCACACATGCCCACAACACAAATAATCAGAAACGTAACAGAACAACGTTTAGAGAGCCGGGAGAAATAGGATCAACAAAAGTAATACATAGGTACATATCTTCCTAGATTTAGTTGTATAGACGAGGTATGTAGCTGGGTGACAGAGCTCTTGCCTTTCATTTCAAAATCCTGGGTTCCACTCCCAGCACTAAAAAATAAAGGTGTAGTGAGTTGGGAGGATGGTTTAGGGCTAAGAATATTTATTTCCTGCTCTTCCAAAGGACCCAAGTTCCATTCCCAGCACCCCTCTTGTCAGGTGGCTCTCAACCACCTGTAACTCTGCCTCTAGGGGACCAACACCCTCTTCTGACCTCTGAGAGCTTCTGCACACATGTGGCATACAGACACAGACACACACAGAAAGACAAAGACAGAGACACAGAGGGAGACAGAGACACGGAGAGAGACAGATACGAAGAGAAATAAAACTAAATCTTTTTAAACAATAAATCTAATGAGACTCCCCACAGTGACAAGTTCAAGGGTTTCCCCAGCCCTTCCGTAGCTTTGCTAAGTCACTTGAATGGCTCACAAGCTCCAGAGACTTCTCAGCGTCAGTATATGTCAGTACCATGGAGCCACACGTCACTTCTGTGCTGACACAGGCAGAAATAATATCGTCGTATCACGGGGCCAGGACTCCATGAGGTGAGCCAAACAGTCCCTGGATGCTGGAACCAGTAAGGACAAAGTTCTTACCCCAAGAGCAGTGGCTATCAAGAAAAGTGGCTCTTAATTACTCAGTCGTCTTTCCACTGGTTTCTGCTGTTGTTTAGTTTGGGTTGAGGTTTTTTTTTTTTTTAAGTGTGTGGACGCGTGCACAAGTGCAGGTGCCCGTGGAGGCCAGAAGAGGGAGCTAGAGCTCTTAGAGCTAAAGTTACAAGCGGTTGTGAGGCATCTAAGGTGGGTCCTGGAAGCTGAACTGTGTCTTCTACAAGAAGAGCAAGAGCTCTTAAACATAATCACTGAGTCATGGCTCAGCTCCCTTGTCTTTTGTTTGGCTGTTTGTTTCTTTTTAAGATTATGTCTCGTATAACCAAGGTTAGCCTTGAACTTATTATGTACTCAAGAATGATCTGTACTCCCAGTCCTCCTGCCTCCACCTCCCAAAAGCCAGGATTGCAGGCATGAACTGTCACGCCTGGCTTTCTTTTGTTTTGCTTTTTGTAGCTTTTACTACACACACACACACACACACACACACACACACACACACACACACACACTGCAGTCTAGAAGGGGGTCAGGGGACAGAAAGCTAAAAGGAGGTCATCACCCAGCACTATTTAGCTGGGAGTTAATCCCAGATCCTCCCTGCACTATCCTGTCGCTCCCCATCAACATGTAGTCATTCGCTAGTGCTGCTGAAGCAGAACCAATACAAGCTTCGGGGTGGGCAGAACTAAAACAACAGAGCCCCATCATCTCACAGTCCTACAGAACCGAGGCTCAACAGCAACATGTCACCCAGGCTGTTTCCTTCAGCAGCCTCAAAGGATAGATCCTACACCAAGTCTGGTTCCCAGATGCCTCTTGTGGTTGAGTGACTTCACGATTCACAGCTTTCTCCCTGTGGACAGCCTCCTTTTATATTTTGTTTTTAGTGTGTGTGTGTGTGTGTGTGTGTGTGTGTGTTTATATGTCTGCCATACATGTGTGGGTGCCCCCAGAGCCTAGAAGAGGACATCCGATGGAGTTACAGGTGGTTGTGAGCTGCCTGAAATGGGTGCTAGGAACTAAGCCCAGGCCCTCTGCAAGAACAACAATAAATCTTAACTGCTCTGCCATCTCTCTAGTTCCAGATATCATGCCTATTACACCCAAATGCCTGCCTTTGCTATACTGCCTTTGTTTAAACATACACACATACACACAAAAACACTTTTTCTTTGTGTGTGTATATATGTGTGTGTATATGTGTGCATGTCTGTGTGCTTCTGGAAGCCAGAGGTCAATCATGGGTGTCATTCCTCAGAACACTGTCCACCTTGTTTCTTTGAGACAGGGTCTCTCAATTGGCCTCAGGCTTGTTAAGTGAGGCTGGATGAGAACGCTTCAGGGAGCCTCTTGCCTCTGCCTCCTCAATGTTGAGATTACAAGGGTGCTCATTTTGGCTCTTTGGGTAAGTTCTAGGAATCAAACCGAGGTCCTCATGCTTCCACAGCAAACATTTTACTTGTTACAGCATCCTGCCAAGTCTAGGTGTTCCCTCAAAACCTGCATCTGGGACAGCTCTGAAACAGCTACCCAAAGGTGGCTGGGTCCAGCCTCACAAACTTCTTTAACTGGGCCTGAACACCCCTAAACCAAGATAGTCCTACAGAGCTTGGACAGAGCCTGCTCTTCCTGGATCTGGCCAACATTCCAGCTTTTGAACCCCCAATAACGGTGCCCCAATGCCAAAAGGAAGTAGTCATAGATGATTGTGCCACCCCTTATTCATTTATTGTCAACAAAAGACTGGGATGTTGGGATCCAGACCCAGGACAAGCAGACCTGTCCTCCCGGTCTCCCAGCATCCCTCCGTCCCTACCTGTTCCATGGCATGGCTGGCATACCCTGCACTCTACGCTGAAGTTTCCAGCTGAGCAGCTGGGCTGCTTCCTCCCAGAGGCTCTACCCTGTATAATCCAGACATTTATTTGATTTCCCCTCCTCTGCATCTCCTGTCTCTCTGAGCACACACTTCCTTTCTCTGCCCCCCCCAGAGCTGCCTTTATACTTTAATTTGGTTTGAATCGGCTCATTTTGTCTCAGAGAAAACCTATCATTACTGACCAAACAATCTCTCTACCCTGTTTTTATTTTAACTCTTTTTTTTTTTGAGATACAGCCTCACTGTGTAGTCCAGGCTGGCCCCGGAATCACAATCCGATTGCCTCAGCCTCTCACATATTGGGATGACAGGCATGCATGATTGTGCCCAGTCCAATGCCTCCTTTTAAGGAAGATGTCAATGAGCTTGGATGGGAGCCTGCCTGCATGACCTCATTATAAATATCTGAAAATTACCTAGATGAGGTCACACACCAAGGTGCTGGGATGCAGGATTTTGCCGTATGAATTTAGGACGATGACCTAACCCCACACAAAACAATCTCTGGGCTTTGCAAAATCCTCCCCTAGTGGAAGCACCAATCCTTCCACCACAAAACTGCGTCAGCTCAAGGCCACTGTGTCCCCTCAACACAGTTCTGAGGCTGGGGTGATGGCTCAGTCACTAAGTGATTGTTAGGCAAGCATGAGGACCTGGGTTCAAGCCCTGGAATCTACTGTTTTAAAACAAGGTATAGGTGTGGTGATATTCATACTTGTAACCCAGGTCCTGGGAGGGAGGCACAATCAGATCTCTGGGGCTCACTGGTCACACACAAGCAAAAATGGTTCCGATCTGGCTGTGGAGAGACAGCCCCCTCTCAGATACCACCAGAAGGGCTTTATGTAGGCCATCGTCACAGATGGTGCCTCTCAGGCTACATTTTAATTCCTTCTCAGGAGCCCAACTCCTCACCTCTCCCCAGCGCAAAGTCTCATGTAATCAGGGGCTTCATCAGCCGCCATCTGGGAGAGAAAAAGGGTTCGTCTTTAATCTCTGAGTTCCGGATCTAAGGGTTGGTTATTGTGCGGTTGTGGGTAGAGCAAGAAAAAAATTTCAGGCGGCAAGCAATGCATCTGGGCTGGGAAGTGCCTGGCGACATGGCCACGGGGTGTTCAAACGCAACCAGCAAAATCAAGTCCTCATAGCCAGTGGGGTAGCTGTGTGTGTTATACAAACACGTGACTGCTCACATGCAGGTAAGCGTGTGCCTGAGGGCTTGTGTGTGCACACATGTGCATGTAAGTGCATGCATGTCTGTTTGAGGGAGTATGCACACGTGTGTGTGTGTGTGTGTGTGCCTGCACACTTGCTTTCACACATATGTAGATCAGAGAATATTTAGTGTCTTCAGCCACCCTCCACCTGATATTTATTTATTTATTTATTTATTTATTTTGGCTGCCCTGGACTCGCTTTGTAGACCAGGTTGACCTCGAACTCACAACGATCTGCCTGCCTCCCCTCCCCAGTGCTAGGGTTAAAGGTGTGCTCCACCCCACCCACCTAACCTTACCTTTTTGAGACAGGCTCTCTCACTGATCCTGGCTCATGCATTCAGTAACAGTGGCTAAGCACCAAATCTCGGGAATCTCCCTGTTCCTGTCCCCTCCTCCAGTGCTGTGGTTTCAGACACATGCCACCGTGCTAGGCTTTTACCTGGGCCTGGGTATCGAACTTGGGTCTTCATGCTTCTGTAACAAGAACTTTACCCACCGAGCCATCCCTGCAGCTCCACTGCTGTCTTTAGGCAGGAGCTTCCCCCCAGAGTGATTTAGAAGGTCCTTGCTGAACCTGTCGTGGGGGGGCAGGCCTTTAATCCCCAAAGGGAGGCAGAGGCAGAGGAAGGTGGATCTCTGTGAGTTTGAGGCCAGCCTGGTCTACAAAGTGAGTCAAGGACAGCCAAGGCTACATAGAGAAACCATGTCTTGAAATACCAAAAAAAGTGGGGGGAGGGGTCCTAGCTGGCACAGCCCCAAAGGTAGATTCCCCCTCCTTCCCTTCCCTTCTCACCACGCAGAACAGGCAACCCACAGCTACCCTTCACTTACACAGGCAACAGCTTGGAAGGGCCAGGAACTACACATCTGTTCCCAGCACAAACCTAAAGAGCATTTAATTGTGTTCCCCTAACGCCCCACATTCATTTATCTCCTGACAAGTTGTGGACTCATCTCTAAATTAACTTAGAGAAAACCAGACTGCTGGTTTTCAGTCAAAGGTAAGCAAGTACAGTTCCTTACATTTTGAGAGCCGGCCTTCTCCAGGACATCCAAGGGCTCCTTCAAGGCTGGGGGTCCCGGGGACTTGTAATTAGGGATTGGTTTGCACAGCAGCTTTAGTCTGGTAGAGACGGGGCTGTGTGGGGCACACTCATGCAGTCAATCTGTCAGAGTTTAAAAAAAAAATCGACTGCCAGTACCAGGTCAAGGGCAGATGTGCTCCCCAGGGGACCCTGGCTAACAGCTGGTCTGCATTTGGCAAGAGAAACTACAGCAGACAGTAAACAGCTGTGTGCGGTGCCCAACAGGGTCTTTAAAATGTAATGAGGGCTGGGGAGGCGGCATTACATTTACAGGGAGGTGCCTGTAAAGTGCCTGCCAAGCAAGCGTGAGAACCTGAGTTTGGATCCCCAGTATAACTCCGGTGTAAAGGTAGGTGTCTGTAATCCCGCACTCGGAGAGCGGGGACAAGCAGACCCCTGCCTAGGCTGATCAGTGCACTTCAGGTCCAAGGAGCAACCCTGTCTCAAAGCATAAGGTGGAAGTGTCGCAGAGATGGCTCAGTGGTTAGGAGCTAGTGCTGCTCTAGAGGAGAAGCTATACCAGGGGGCTCACAGCTGCCTGTGGCTGCAGCTCCAGGAGATCCTGCGCCCTCTTCTGGCCTCCAGTCACACACACACACACACACACACACACACACACACACACGCATAATTTAAAATAAAGATAAAATCTTTATTAAAAAAAAATAAGATGGGGAATGATAGAGGAAGGCATCCGGCATCAACTTCTGACCCTACACACACATACCCATGAACATACATCCACAAACACATACATGCGCGCACACACACACACACACACACACACACACGAAAGTGACTGCAGCTATCACATATCTGTGATGCAGAGGGCTCACGCTTGACCTAGTGCTGTCCCCACATCTCCTCCCTTTTGTCCCCACCGAGTGTACACTACAAACACCACTTTACAAAGGAGGCAGCAGAGACCCGCAGAGAGCGTAAGTAGCTCCTCTGACGTCAAGACAGTCCACACACTGTTTTGCCAGGTTCCCAAGCTGGGTCCTGCAGTGCTCGCAGCTTCCACTAGGGCTGTGTTCTTCCTCTACAGATCTGGAGTAGAGGTGGCGTTGGCCTGCCCTGCAACCTCAGTTCCCTGAGCTGTGGGAATTGCAGAGGCTGATGAACCCTGAACAGGTCAGTGAGGACAATCTCGTAACATTCTGATTCATTCTCCACTGCCACTCTTGAGAACAACCATGAAAATTCTGAAGCGAAGAGTGGGGAGCGTGGCTCAGTGGTAGAGCACTTAACCAGAATTCCTCAGTACTTAACCACTGAGGAGCTGGGCCATGGCTCAGTGGTGGTAGGCCACCTGCTTAGAATCCCCCGGTGAGGGGCTGGGGTGTGGCTCAGTGGTAGAGCTCCTGCCTAGAATAAGAGAGTCCCTGAGTTCCATCCCTAGTACTGGGAAGAATCTGTCCCCAAATACAATCAAATTCTAAAGTAACAGAAATTGGGACTTAAACATATTAATTTGGGGAACACCACTCAGCCTATAAAAGTCCTCTTTACAGGAAGATTTTCCATAACCAGCTCTCATGCTATTTTCCTACCCTTAAGTCCCGAAGTAAGTGGTAGCTCCTGACACACCCTGACTTCCTCCTTCCAGGCTCCTTCCCACCCTACCTGCAAGGCTGGAAGTCACATAGGAGGGAGCAGGGGTCTCATGTTCCCGTGTTTTCCACACACTCTCATGTGTGGTGCCTAGGACAGCATCTGGCATACAGTAGGCACTTGGCAGTTGCTGAAGGAATAAATTTGAGCCTGCTTTAAGCAGTCCCCACCCTGGCGGCTACAATCTTCTGGGGAGAGATAGCACCCTCCCAGCATGCAAAGTATCCAGGCAAGGACACAGGGAAGGCAGCAGGTAATGGCATTCTCTGCTCTCCTGTAGAACTGCGAAGGGCAAGGACAGAGCAGGGAGACAGCCATAGCCCAGAGAACAACCAAGGTCAGAAGCTGAAGGGTGGAGGCCACTGGGGTACAGCAATTCTAAGGTACTGAGACAGGGGTGGCTGCTGTGGGGACCCGCCCTGTCCCATTTAGGTCTTTGGAAGGGTCTCTGACGACCCTGGAAAAGAGTCTCCCCTTCAGAGGTGTACAGTGGTGTAACTGAAAACTCAGCCTGTGCTCTGAGGACCAGAAGAGATGCCCCAGCATATCAGCAAAATCCAGCGCAATGCACGCAGCATAGCCCATCAGCAAATAAGGGCCTGGGGGTGCTGTGGCTCTTTCCCCATCCCATTCCCAAACCCAAACAGATAAGGCGTCCCTACCCATAGGCAGATGGAGTCCCTCACACAAACTCCCCACCAGCGCCCAGGGACCCCGGCCCTCTCTAGTGCTCACCAGGGCTTTTTCTCCCAGGGTGAAATGCTTCCCCACCCTGCTTCTTAATTAATCTTCTCTCACCCGTGCTGTGCAGCTTCCACAGAGCCTGAGACCCTTTCAGTGGTGGATGTCACTGCTCCCCAGGAGCATCCCAGTAGGAGCCCTGTGCCTTCGTGCCTTAATTAGGCAAGTTAATTACTTGCCAACTTGAAGGGCTGATCAGGCCTCTGCAGGAAGCATACCTCCCAGGGCTGTTCTGGATTCTCACAGACCCAGGATATCCCTGCCTCCCACAGGGCACACAGCTGAGGAGGGGTGTCTGAACACCCCCACGGCGCCACATTTATCCTCTAATCAAGAAATCCAGCCTAACGTGATGGCATACACCTGTAATCCCAGCATTCAGGGGGTGGAGACAAAAGGAGCAAGGGTTCAAAGTCAGGCTGAGCTGTGTAGACAAACCCTTACTTTAAACAGATGAAGAAAGACAGACATGGAATAGCAAAAACCTCTGAGATGAGGATGTGGCTTAGTGATAGAGCACCTACCCAAAATCCCCTGGTGAGAGGCTGGGGTGTGTGGCTCAGTGGTAGAGCCCCTGCCTAGAATCCCCCAGTGAGGGGCTGGGGTGTGGCTCAATGGTAGAGCCTCTGCCTAGAATCCTCCAGTGAGGAGCTGGAAGTATGGCTCAATGGAAGGAGTACTTGCCCAGCATGGGCAAGGCCTTGGGTTTAATCCCCAGCATGATAAAAGAAAAGTCTTTAATCCGGGCAGGGATTTTCACAAAACTTCAGACACAAAGTGGGAACTTGTCGTGTTCTGGAAATATTCCCTACATCAAACACCTCACTTGCCAGCAGGAATAGCTCTTGTTATTCTCTCTGTATCTGCCGTGTGCGGGCTGATGGTGGCAGTGGTCCCTGAGACAGCACAGGTACCAATTCTCCTGGCTTTGGCCCAGATCCTAGACTCCATCCCTGTGTTTCTGACTCCCCAGCAGGTTCAGCCCTAGCTCAGGACAGGACCTGGGGGTGTCCTTCTATAATTAGGACCAGCATGGCCACCATCCGTGAGGCTTAAGCATGTCTCACGTTACAAAGTCTTTTTCACACCAGCTTACCAGAGTTCTCTTGAAGAGACGGTACCCCCACTTTGTATATGAGCAAGTTGACCTATAAAAAGAGAAGTATAAAGCCAGAGAGCTAGCTCAGTGGTTAAAAGCACTTGCAACTCTTCCAGAGGACCAGAGTTTGTTTACCAGAATTCACATAGGCAGCTCAGAATTGCTTGTAACTCCAGCTCCAGGAGATCTGATGTCTCTGCAGGCACCTGGAACACACACGCACATGCACGCACATGAGCTTAAAATAAAATAATTTTTTTTTTTGGCTTTTCAAGACAGGGCTTTAGAATTTTTCTATGGGACTGTCCTGTTCTTTCTGGCTGTCCTGGAACTCACTCTGTAGACCAGGCAGGCCTTGAACTGAGAAATCCTGCCTCTGCCTCCTGAGTACTGGGATTAAAGGGCAGCCACCAGCACCACCACCACCCAGCCTCTTTTTCTTTTCTTTTTTCTTTTTTTTAAGGAAAATGTATTGGTTATTCTCTTTCCTCAACTCTAGAGAGCAAGAAGTGCAGGTCTGTGTTTCTACATCTTGCTGGGAAGTATGGTGGGTGCTGGTAACTTTCAGATGTCTAACTGCACATCAAAGTAGAGAGATTCAGAAGGCAATTGTGCATGTGAATCTGCGGTTTAAGAGGGGTCTGGCCTGGAGACAGAAATTCAAGGGTTATTGATAAAGTGATAATGTGGAAGCTAGTAGACCAGAGAATTAGCAGAGGCCCAAGGTCTGAGCTGTGAGATCCAACCACAGGAGACTGCCAGGGAGATGGGGGAGACCCTGGCAGACCAACCTGTGGGCCGGGAAGCTAATCAGAAGATGTGGGGTCCAGCAAACCAAGTACAAAGGATCTCCCAAAAAGACAGTAAGCAACTGTGCCTAGCTGCGCTGAGTTGGTTGGGGGCTAGAATTGACCTTGGAGGCCAAGAGCTCTTAGGTGCTTAGCTAGTATGCGTGCGATCAGTCAGAAAACTATCAGAGAGGCAAGCCGAGGCTGCGGAGGATTTGAGTGTAGTTTGTCACAAAGCACAGCCACAAAGCTGACAGTGGCTGGAGTAAAATGGGGGTTGAGGGAAAAGATTTTTTTTTTGTTTTGTTTTGCTTTATTTTTGAGACTTGGTTTCACTATATAGTTCAGGCTAGTCTCCAACTCACGATCCTCCCGCCTCAGCCTTCCCAGTGCTGGGATTACAGGCATGTCCCACCACACCCAGTGAAAGGGATTTGTTTTTTATGTTTAAGATGAGAGGAACAGTGACATCATCCCTCAAACAGGGACAGAGTAAAAAGAACGGGTGTGTTGCTGATGCGAAATCGTGCCTGTTAAGTCTCACGTCCCAGGGGGCTTTTACCAAATCCAGAAGGTACCAGGCAGCCCACCAGCTCCCGAGGCCACCCCCAGACAGATGTCACCGCTTTCCTAACCATGACTGCGTAAGGTGGATGCCAGGCCTGGAACTGGCTCCTGCCCCCTCCTTCCCCCTCCCTAGCTGAATAATTCAGGTTCTATTCTAAGTTAAAACCAAATAAAGCAATTTAGAATGACTAATTCCTAGTGGAATTTATGTTCCCCAAATGCCTCGCTGGTAGCAATGCTGGGAGCCATTTGTCCCTTTCACTTTAGCTGTGTGGCTTCTGGAAGGAGCTCCCAGACTTGGGTGGCCTTGTTTCTAGCCTCAGAAGCAAGACAGCCCCGAGTGAGACTCTCAACCCTTCCCCCACCTCCTTTTCTTTTTTAGACAGTGTCACATGTAGCCCAGGCTGGCCTTGAATTATTATGAGGCCAGGGATGAATTTGAACTCCTAATCCTCCGGTTCTAGTTTCTTTTCTGTTGCTGTGATAAAACATTCTTGTCCTAAAGAAACATAGCGGAGGAAAAGGGTTATTTAACTCACATTTCCAGGTCACCGTCTATCACTAAAGAAATTCATGACAGGAACTCAAGGAGGAACATGAAGCAGAAACTATGGAGGAAAGTTATTTGCTGACTGCACTTTCTTATACAACCTAAGACCAGCATTAGGGACCATCCTAGGGATGGGACCGCTCACTGTGGGCTGTGCCCTCCTTCATCACTTAGCAACCACAACCATCCCCATAGACATGTCCAGGGGCCAGTCTAAACCGAGCAATCCCTCAGGTGAGATTCCCTTGTGAGGTGACTCTAGGTATGTCAAGTTGACAGTTTAAACTAAGTAGGAAACCTCCCCGAGCGTTCTAGTGCTAGGATTATGGGAGAACAGACATGCACCAGCAATCAGGCTTCCTTCTTCTTCATGGCTCCCTCAGCCTCAAGCAGGACACACAGCAACATAGCTCCCAGCAGAGCTGACCACGCACAAGGTCACCTCAGCACTTAACAGTTGACGAGACAGAGGAAAGTACTGAGCCAAAACAGCTAGGGACTCTCTCACTAGGAAAGGTGGGACACATGAAGGTCCCCCAGGGCTTTGGGAAGGTGGCATGAAGCAGCAAGTTACCCTGCTGCAGGCGACTGACATTGTAAGCGCATGAAAAATGCTGCTTCCAGGGACTGGAAGAACGGGGTGAGGAACAGGAGGGAATGCCGTTGCTCTGCATACCCGTCTCTTCCAGCTTACAGGTGGCCCAGCCCCAAGACAGGGCTCCCTCATCTTCCCCAAACCACATACCTACCTGTCAATGTAGGCTGCGGCCATCCATACACAAATTGACCTTCTGTTAACAGACCTTGCCCTAGACCGGACACCTGTGACATAAGCATGTCCAGGAGAAAAGGTGTCTGGTGAGTGCAAAGTCCCTGAGGCCAACCTACCGTATGTGTTCAAACAACAAGGAGCTGGGCCTTTAATCCCAGCACTTGGCTAGCAAAGGCACACAGCGTTCCGGGCCAGCCTGTTCTACACAGAAAGTTCCAGGACATCCAGGACTACGAAGAAGAAAGAGCCTGACTCAAACGAAGAACAAAGCAAAATTTTACAAACTTTACAAACAAAATGAAGGAGCCTGGAAGCAGAAGCAGGGGTAGGACTCGGGTCAAGCCATATCACCCTTAGCCCAGCGTCTGGCTGGATAAAACACTGTGACCAAACGTAACTTGGGGAAAAGAGAGCAGATTTGGCTTGCAGGTTACACCCCATCACAGAGGGAAGTCAAAGCAGAAATTTAAGGCAGGAACTGAAACAGACCACGGAGAAACACATAGGGGCCAGTTCCCCATGGCTTGCTCAGCTACCTTTTTACAGAATCCAGAACCGCTTGATCAGGGGTAGTACCTCCCACAGTAGGCTGGGCCCTCCCACATCAATCATTGATCAGAAAATATTTCACAGAGTTGCCTACAGGCAATCTGACATAGACATTTTCTCAATTGAGCTTTGTCTTATATGGGTTTGACAAAACAAACGAAGAAACAAACTAAGGTTGGTTGGACGAGGATGGTTGTGCTGCCTTGCTGCTGGGTCCCCCTTGAGGCTGCTAAGGGCTTTGTATTAGATCCTCCATGACAAATCCAAGCTGGTTGGTGTCTGTATGCCTTGCACATCCCCTCACTTAAAGCACAGGGCGTCTTTGTCCTCTCCTGCAATACAGAGAACAGGAGCTGAGAGGCTGGGTAGAACGTTCTGGGTCAGAAGACGCAACAGATGGAGGTTGCCCCAAAAAGGAGAGAAAACAGAAGCTGGTGGGAGGAACCGGAAGCTAAAGTAGAAGAAACCGGAAGGTCAAGCAGGAGAACCGGGAAAACAGCTCTGAGGAAAGTATCAAAGGGCTGAGGTTCTTTCCGGTGCTCTGTGGGGTGTATGCGTGTTTCCTTTCAAATGAGACTGAAGGACGGGCTGAGTTTCCTGACGGACAAGGCTGAAACAGGGGCCTGTAGCCCTGTGTTGAGCAGGTTCTCGGGTCAGCTGGACCGTCGTCCACGCTGTGGGGCAAGCAAGAACTTAACACAGGGACGCTGGAGGCATCCAGAAGGCCTGTATTCTGCTTCTCGTTCCTTTTTTGGGAGAAGTTGAGACCCAGGTCACTCACACGTGTGTTAAGCCCCTACCGTAGCCAGAGGTACCCACACTGACCTTCTCATTCATTCTTGCAGCAGCTTTGGAAAGTGGTGTTCCACTTCCAGTTCGCAGACAGGGACCTTTCAGAGGAGTTCATGACTAGCAGAAGTTGACACAGCGTATGAATCAGTTGGAATTCAAAAGGAGATTTACCTAGATTCTAGCAGTTTGCACCAGCTCACACTTGTCATTTCCTGACTTCCAGGCATCAGCAGTCTTAAAGCTTGTCCCTATGGAAGAAAATACTTTGAACAGCTAATTCTCCTAGTCCCCAGAGTTCAAAGGGGCCTCAGTCACTCTTCCCACTGTCAGATTTCCCAGAATGGATCCATAGTACTAAATTTATTGTGTTGTAAGCGACTTTTGGAGTATCCCAATAAAGGGCTCTGATTTATAGCTAACACATTATTTTAAATACATTGGCAAATGATAAAAATCACTTCTGAAAATAAACCTCAGGAGAAGCTATATTACCAGAAGAAAAGAAACAGTGAGATTAGATATTGCATTAAAAGATAGAGTGATGGATTAAGCCCCAAAGCACAAATTTAGTGTGACTTACCAGAAAAAAAAAGTTGGGGGCAGTAAATCCAGAGTGACAATGTGAGTACCGTGTTCCAGTATTTGTCACTTTTATTACACTTTGTTCAGAAGTTGTAGATAGGTCATTATTTTAAAAAGAAAAAAAAACACACATACAATGCTCAATAAAACTTAGAAATGAAAGTCCTTTGTGTGAGGATTCAGGCTGAAACTCTAAATCCGAATCACTGTGTCAGATCACAGAACATTACATAATGGAAGATCCTTCCCCTTATGTCCATAAAACATCCCAAGGCCAGAAAATGGAAGATCCCCAAAACCCCACCTAGGAAGGCAGGTGTCTCATCCATCCTTCAAGTGACTTCTACAAACAAAGGAGGGTGGAGCCACCCCCCTGGTTCTCTTTTCTCCAGAGATCAGAAATGGCCTTATCTTGCTCAGACATCCAGAGTAAATTGGATTGTTGTTCTCAGTTGTCCCTTCTTGTAATTAGGTGGCTTCTGTGCTTTGTTGGTCCTGTCTGTGCTTTGCAATGCTTTCTTACCTGGGGTGGGTACGAGTCCCAGCACTGTTGACATTATCAGTGGCCCTGTGACTTGCTCTGAGCACATGTACTGCTGTGAGCACAGATGGGAAGCATATTTGTAATTCTGGAAGAGTGAAAGAACCTGGAGCCCACCCATGTGACTCGAACCCAGAAAAGCAGAGCCCAGAAACACCCCATCTGGCCCATAGACTATGCAATGTGGCAAATGAGGGCTGCCGTGAGTTACTCTGGTCTCTGGATATCTTGTTATACTACATGATTAAAAGAAAACTTGACCTGGGATTACAAGACAAAGCATACTTGCTTCACAGAGTTTAGACCAGAAGTCTTGAATGGAGGGAAGAATGGGAGGATGGATTCAGGCATGAATCCATGGGTGGGTGGATACTTGTATACATGAGTGGATAATGAATGGATAGACGGATGGATGGATGATGAATACTGTGAGGTCCAAAGGAAACTGTATTTCCCCATATTCTGGCAGTGAGGCAAAAGCCAGCATTCCTCAGGAACTTGTGAAGTCGTTCCCTGCACCGAAGGAACCATTCTCGTTATCATGGCTTTCTGTGGTTCATGGTATCGTACAAAAGCATGATCTGGCCTCCAGGCTCCTGTAGTATCACAAACACCTGCTACACCTTTCAGAGTCCGTGCTGGCATCCTGGCTCTTCTTGCTTCCCCCCTATCCTAAACTTTCTCCAACTCAGGAGTTTCCCTTCATGCCTCACCCGCAGCTACTCATTTTTATAACATGGCTATTTCAGTTCTTGATCCTTGTTTTGTTAACTTGGCACAAGGTAGATTATCTGGAATTGTAAGCCAAAGAAACCTTTTCTTCTCCTATGTTGCTCTTGGTCCATGTGTTTTTCACACTAACAGAAGTAAAACTAGAACAAACCCTCAGCTCCTTGGTCCTAATCCTGGGTGATCCCTCAATCAAAGGGGGAACTTTGATTGAGAAAATGCCTCCAAGATATGAAAAGGTTTTTTTCCTATGGAGTTTATGTTTTGTATAAGAAAGAAGCTGAGCTAGGCATGATGGTACACACCCATAGTCCCAGCACTCAGGAGGCTGACACAGGAAGATCTCAAGTTTCAAGCCAAAAATAAAAAAATGATGTAAGTAGTGAGTTCAGGGCCCGCTGGGCTACATAGCAAGATCCAAACAAAATAAGTGAGAAAAGAAAAGAGGAGGGAGGGAAGAGGAGAGGAAAGAAGAGAAGACATATAATACATACCTGCTGGATTTTTACAAACAGAAATAACAGAAGAGAAATGACAAAATCATCCTGGTGTAGTGATGCTCAGATTTAATCCCAGCGTTCAGGAGGCAGAGGCCGTCAGATCTCTGTGAGTTCGAGGCTGGCCTGGCACATACAGTGAGTTCCAGGACAGCCAGGGCTATGTAGAGAAAATAAAATAATGAAAATCAATAAAATAATGAGATCAAGAGCCAGTAGGGGTGGGGAAGGCATCAGGTACACCCACTGTGTGTGTGAGTGTGTGTCTGTGTGTGTGCAGGTGCGCATGTATGCACTTGTGTGTGGAGGCCAGACCTTTCTCTCTCTCAAGTTCATTCCTCAGGACACCATCCACTTTGGCATGTCTCTTCCTGGCATGAAGCTCACCAATTTGGCTAGGTTAGCTGGCCAAGAAGACCCAGGCATCCTCCTATCTCTACCTCTCCAGAACCTAGATACAACCACATGCCAACCACTCTTTTCTTTCTTCTTTTCTTTCTACAGTTCTGGAGCTTACATTCAGGTCCTTGCATCTGCCCAGCAAGGCCTTCTGAGAGCAATCCCCATGCTCCCAGAATCAGGTACTTTTCTGGCTTCACCTTTTCACTCTTCTGTCAGAAAGTTAACTCCACGTGGCTGGAGTTAATCCCGCGGCTTAGCGGTGAGCAGCACATACTGCTCGCGCAGTGGACCTGAGCTAGGTTCTCAGCACCTACGCAACGCGGCTCACAACCATCTGCAACTCTAGTTTCAGGGGATCCGATGCCCTTTTCTGCCTCCTACAACATTCACAAACCCACACCGAGGCATACACTTATACAAATAATAAAAAGTAAAAACAAACAAACAACTCGGAGCTGGATAGAAGTGCCTGAAAATTATTAGGAGAATAAAAAAATGAACCTAACTATGTGTGAGTTGATACCATAGCCACATAGAAAACAATTTTAAGTAATTACTTCAAGTTTGAAGAAATAAATTCCTCTCGAGCTTCAGCACTTAGGATATGTAGGCCACAGTAGGTGTTCTTTGAATAAACGAGTGGATCACCCAAGATCAGGACCAGGAAACTGAGGGTTCGTTCCAGTTTTACTTGTTAGTGTGAAAAACACATGGACCAAGAGCAACATAGGAGAGGAAAAGGTTTCTTTGGCTTACAAATCCAGGTTCATTCAGGTACTCATGCATGCCTCTGATCCTGGCAGTTGAGAGGCAGAGGCAAAAGGGTCTCTGTGAGTTCAAGGCTAGTTTGGATCTCTAAAGTAAATTCTAGATCAGCCAGGACTATGTTGTGAGACTTTGTCACAAAACTCAAAAATAAAAAGTTACAGATTTCTTTGAGGAGAAACAAAGGCAGGAACTTTGTCACATCACATCTATAGTCACAAGCAGAGAGAAACTAGCACATTTGTCCCATTGGCTCATTTGCTAGCTTTCACCTCCATTCTTCCTTTTTTATGTAACCTAGAACCACCTGTCTAGGGAGTGGTTTTGCCCACAGCGGGCTGGGTCCTCCTGGAACAATTAGCAATCCAAACAATCCCCAGCACACATTCCCAAGAGCCAGTCTGATCTTGGCAGTTCCTCAACCGAGGCTGTCCTCTCAGATAACTCGAGGCTGCATCGAGTTGACAGTTAAAATAAATCAAGGCAGGGTCTGCTGTCCCCTCAACTTGGGAGACTCTTTACTCTGGCAACAATTTCTATCATATAAATCCTGGGAATGTTTTTGTTATTGCTGCAGTTGTCATTCTTAATTAGTTGGCTGGTTGAGGGTTCATTTCAAGAACCGCTGATTTCAAACTCCTACTGCCTCCACCTCAACCTCCTCAGTGCTGATATTATAGGTACGGACCACCATGACTGGTCCAGTGTAAGTTCTACTCCATGTCATAAAAATGAGCTACAGGTTGGTTCTATGGCCCAAACTCATGACCCAGCTCCTCTCAAGACTCTACAAATGCCTCACTAACCTTCCTCCTCTTCCTCAACACTTCTTCTTTTCTTCCCTTGCCTCCATGAAAGCCATTCCTTAGGAAACACTTGCTGTTCTATTTGTTGCTGCCATCACTACCGTTCATCTTAAATGGCAGAAATGTATCACATCACGGTTCTGGGAGAAGTCAAAGGTAGAGTGCCCGCCAGTATATGCAATGCCTGGCTTCAATTCCTAGTTTAAAAAATGAAATTAATAAATTATTAATTATTGATAAATATGAAACATTAATGCATGGTTAGGATTTCATTATTATTAGATACTGTGGTTTTAAGCATCTCAACTCTTGTGAATACCAGCTGGGCTAATGCTACTTCCCGTGGGTCACCTACCAGGCATTTTTTCATTTTACCCTCCATCACAGTGACTTCCCCAGCTTGCCAAGGCACGGCCCCAGGGGACAGATCTGACACTATGCCTTCCAATCTTGGAGGAAGGACAAACCACTGAGAGGAAAAAAAAAAAAAAAAAGAAGAAGAAGCCAAGGAGGAAAAATAACTATTGCCACAAGGACACAACCAATTTCGTTTCTAAAATGCCAGCAGCTTAACACTTTCTCATCGATGTGATCATTAAAGTTACAGTCCCCCTGAGCCAATCAATAATGTCCCCAACTGTTCAACTCTTCACGGACTTTTGCTTCAATAGGTTGCTCAAGGAAGCATCAATCTGTGTGCTGAATCAGCAAATGTTGGAGTCCTTTCTGCTTTGAAATGTCCCCCTCAGGCTCATGATCACTTGGTCCCCAGCAAGAGGTGCTGTTTGAGGAAACTTTAAGGTGTTTAGTCTATCCAGCAGTAGATCACAGGGAGTAAGCCGTAACGGTTGTATCCACTGCCAATACTAATCAGAGCTCTTTCCTTTTTGTGTCAATAAACTTGGCCACAAGCTACCACAGCCACAGATCCAGCTGTCCCAGTGGCCATGACTGTGATGGAATGGAATGCTCTGAAACTGTGAGCCAAAACAAACCCTTCCTCCCTTAAGTGGTCCCTGTCAGGTTTTAGTTACTATTTTTATTGCTGCAACCAAATACTTGACCAATGCAACTTAAGGGAGGAAGGCTTTATTTTGGCTCATGTTTACAGGTAACACAGTCCATCATGGCCCTGGGTGGAAGTGGAGCTTTAGTGGGGGGGGGGGTATGACAGTGGTGGCTTGAGGCAGCTGATCACACTGTATCCACCATCAGGAAGAAGACAGGCCTGAATGCTGGTGCTCAGTTCATTTTCTTCTCTTTATTCAGTTCTGGACCTCAGCTCAAGGAATGGTCCCATTCACATTTAGGGTGGTTCTTCCCATTTCAGTTAACCTAATCAAGACTATCCCTCACAGACAAGCTCAGAGACTTGTTTTCATGGTGATTCTAAGCCCCATCAAATTGACAAACAAGATTAAGCACCACAGATAGACTGCCAAGCAACAAGGAAAGCAATCAGGTCCAGTGAGATGGCTCGGCAGGATAAAGGTGTTTGTACAAGTCTGGTGGCCTGAGTTCAATTCTTAACATGTACATTAAAGTGGAAAAAGAGAACTGACTGCATGGAATCATCCTCTACCACCACATGCACACAGTGACACACTTACATATACAAATACACAAGCATACACACATTACTAATAAGTAATTTTTTCATTTACAAAACCCAGTAACTAATACAGAGTCTTTAGGAGCTAAGGGAGACTTATGCCATTCAAGACAAGAAACTCATTTGCAGACTAAGAAGCTTAGGGAGCATTCAAGATTACTTTTGCTGGGAGTCTACCATAGATGTCCTCTGAAAGACTCCACCCAGCAGGGGATCAAAGCAGATACAGACACTCACAGACAAACTTTGGGAGTCTTATGGAGCAAGGGAGGATAGATGGACCCAGAGAGGACAGAAGCTCCACAAGGAGACCAACAAAGCCAAAAAATCTGGTCCCAGAGGGACCAGCAGAGACTGATGCATCAACAAGGACATGCATGGAGATGACCTAGAATAGAACCTCTGCTCATATGTAGCCCATGGCAGCTCAGTCTCCATGTGAGTACCCTAGTAAGGGGAGCAGAGGCTGACTCTGACATGAACTCAGTTGCCTGCTCTTTAATCACTTCCCGCTGGTGGCGTGACCTTGCCAGTCCACAGAGGAAGAGGATCCAGGCAGTCCTGATGAGGCCTGATAGGATAGGGTCAGATGGTAGAGGAGAAGGACTCCACCTTTCAGTGAACTAGGGGAAGGTAGATGGGGGGAAGAGAAATTGAGGGTAGGACCAGGAGGAGATGAGGGAGGGGGCTACAATCAGGTTATAAAGTGACTAAATTATAAATATATATATGTATATATATATATATATATATATATATATATATATATATACACACACAGGCAAATAGATAGATAGATAAAATTATCACATTTGATTTTTTTTTTAATTTACTTTTGCAGAGAGGTTGGGGGTCGAGCTGTCTACACCAAATATAAAAAGTAAAAGTGCTATGGATCTCCAGTTTCACCAAGAGAGAGAATGTTGAATAATGCCCCTCTTCTCTATGGATCAAATAGTAAGCAATTTTATTTCCAGAGGGATGATAAAACAGGAGGCAGCTGTGTGTGGGGGGTAAGGCAGGACCCGACACTCAGCTCTTCTGTTCAAGGTACCTTGGTTCTGCGCGCCAGCAGATGAAATAACACATTTGTGTATGAAAAGAAGAGACTCAGAACAAAGGACGGAGAACAGTGTATCCCACTCTCAGTGGCCTTGGTGATGCTTGACATTTCTGGGAAATGAATTTAGCACAAAAACCAACAATTCAAAGCCTCGTGCCAAACAACCGATTCGAATAGAACCGGTGAGAGGAGCAACCACGTGATGATGAGGCACTTCCTGAAATAGTCATCCTTTGCTGCTGTTGTTCCCGGCGAGGAGAGGGAGGACAAGTTGTCAAGGGGTGGGAAGCAGGATGGAGGTTGCCTGTTGAGCAAATGTGGGTAGAAGGGACAGTTGTTTGTTATGCTTTGTTTTTTTTTTTTTATGATTCTTAGTCCACAATCTTGCAGAGCTGGCCCAGTCATACCTCCAATTTCCTGAGGACTGGGCCATGGATGGAGAAGCAGTCTAATGACCAAGTGACACCCCACCATCTCCTCCAGTTTTGCAGGTCCAAAATTGACTTGTCCTTTCATCAATGCCTTCAATCTGTAGGAAATGACACACCCAAGCCATTCCCCAAGTCAGAGAGGCATCTTTCCAGTCCAGCATAGGTATGCTGAGGGGTTGACCCCTCTCACTCACCCCCATCTCACCTGCCTCCTCTGACACAGCCTTGGTAAAGTGATGCAATAGCTAATGTTAGTTGTTAAACTGACAGACTCTCGAGTCATTGGGACCATAGGCCTCTGGGCATGCCTGTGGGGATTATCTTGCATTGAAGATCCATCTCAACTGTGGGCAGGACCATGGAGAAAGGGAGCTGAGCATCAGCCTGCTTTCGTCCCTTTCTGCTTCCTGATTGTGTGTGTCATAAGGCCAGCTGCTTCAAGCTCCTGCTTGTTACTTGTACTTCTCCACCATGATGGACTGTGTACTCTCAAACTGTGAGCCAAAATCAACCCTTTCTCTGGTAGGTTGCTTTGGCCACTGGGATGGAAGTAGGATCAGGTAGCTAGAGTTCTGAGCTCAGACCTCAGCCCACTCTCTCACTCATCGAATGACCATAAGCAAACTCATTTCTCTGAGCCCTAACAATAAAAGCAACTGGGGAAGTGGGGAGGGGTGTTCATTTTTTAGCTCACAATTCCAGGCTACAGTCCATCACTATAAGAAAGTCGAGGTAGCAAGAGCTTGAAGCAGCTGGTGGCATCCCATCCACAGTCAAGAGAGAAATACATAATGGCATGCATGCTTAGCACTAAGATGGCTTTCTTTCTTCTAATACATTCTAGGGCCCAAACCTGGGGATTAGTGGACTCACCCTCAGGTTGGACCCTTCCACATAAATTAAGACAATCAAGATAGTCTCCTACAAAGGCCAAGCTGATCTAGACAGCTACTCACTGAGGTGTTCTTCCCAGTGTTTTCTTTGGAGAACTCAGGGTCTTAAAACACATCATGTTTAAAGACCAGGCTGGGCCCAGTGCAGTGGAGTCCACCTGTAATCTCACCACCTGGAAGGCAAAGGGAAGAGAATCAACAATTAAAGGCTAGCCTAGGTTACGCTGTAAGTGTACAGCCTCAGCTACATAGTAAGACCATGTCTCAAAAAAAAAATTACAAATCAGGAGAGAAAAGCAGAGAAAAAAGAAAGAGAGGGAAACAAAAAATGAAAGGGGAGGGGAAAAAAAACAGGAAAGAGGGCCAGGGAGATGTTTCAGTGGATAAGACTGTTTCCTATGCAAATATGAGGCCCAGGGCTCCCTAGCACCCATGTTAAAAGCCAAGCATAGCCACAAGTGCATCTGAAACTCCAATACCATGGTGATTCTAGATTGCATCAAGTTGGCAGAATTAACCATTAGGATTGGGACCCCCATCTCATCTCTCCAAGTCCTCCATGGCCTTGATGACTTCCAGTCTGCAGAACAGTGAGAGGCTACATTTCTGGGGTTTAAACCACCCAGTTTGTGATAGTTTGTGACAGTAACCGCAGGAAATGAATCAGGAGCTATTTCCATCTCAGCCCCAGCACCCTTAGTGCCCTGGGTCCCTCATTAGCATTGACAACCAACAGTAGAGGTTGACACATATGGCTGGTGGCCAGTCATCGTAGCAGGACCTTTGAAGATGTTTAATTAAACTCATATCCATTGCATTTCTGTAATTTCTTTTCCACACGCCACAGCCAACGGTTGTTTTTTTCTAGGCCTCTTTCAGCTTCAGCCTTAGAAACACAGTGGACTTGGTAGCACCATCCCAGCTCTCAGAAGCCTAAGGCATGTGCTGATGGGGTTGCTCAAAGGGTAAGGTAGCTTGCTGATGCAGAGCCTGATGACCTGAGCTTGATTCCCAGTACCTCATAAACCATGGTGTTGCTCACCTGTAAGCCTAGTACTCAGGATGTAGAAGCAGAAGGATGAGGCGCTGTGATTCTGGATACTGGAGACTCTGCCTCAAGAAGAAAAGGAAGAGAAAGAAGAGAGAGAGAGCAGTAGTATAGAGCTGACTCACCACATATGTCAGCACGGTGCCCTCTGTCCATTGCCCGCTCTCACAGGAGAGTGTCTCCTGCCTCTCTGTCATTAGCCCTGCTCATCCTATATACTACGCTTAGATTCTCATCTGAATGTGATCAGCACAGTTCATAAGTGCATGCAACCAGCCCGAAAAGAGCTAAGATATTCTAAAAAGAGGAACTTGTGCCCCATGGAGGGATCAGAATTTCCCCAGGAATATTATTCTGGAGGAAGAATAAGGGACAAAGCCTGGTGCCAGCCTGGGGAGGAATTTGTCTCCTAAGAAGAGATTTCACATGGTTCTGACAACTTGTCAGATCGCCTGTCAGACAGAGATGGGTCAGTGAGGGCCAAGGCCACACGGTGAGCAGAAGTGCCTAATTATGGCACCTCTTGCCCTGAGTTTAAACCCACATTTTATTCAGAGCTGCAGAGACAGACTTGGGGTGCAGACACTGGGCTTCCTAACTGCTCCTCCTCCCAATGTGTCCATGTGGAATAAGCCTCCTCGCTCTGCTTGTCCCTATTGCTTATCTCTTTGATTTGCATCTTGTGAAAGCGGCTGAGCCCAGCTTGTAAGGGCTTCTGGAGCCCATGCGTTACCTCTAAAGACTCTTGTAACGCCCACATTCCAAGGAGCCAAGGGGAGGCCAGAGTGAGACTCAGGCACTGGATGGAGAAGCAAGACCTCACTCCCATTCATCTGGAAAAACTCGGCTTTCTAGTCTGTCAATTAAAAAACAAAACTAAACAAAAAAAACAAACAAACAAACCCAAACTCTCACATCAAAGGGGCTAATGGACAGTTTACTCTGAAGCCAAATGTGAGTGACCATGACACAAGAACGTGTTTGTCTGGGACCTTTTCTCACCCCTGCACAAGCCAGGAAACCCCATCTGCTCTCCTTCCCTCAACCCCACCTGCACGGAGAAAACTCCCGGCTAACGCCTCATCACCCTGCATGTCATCACACTTCTGTGTTTCCCTGAAACCTACCCGAGCAGGGGCTCAATTTTTGACCATGTATGGATGGGCACAATCTCAACTACCTGATACGTCATCGCTCCTCACCTAGCTCTGTAAAACCCCCTTCCTTTAGCCTGGCTGCTCAACTTCACTGACCTCCACCTGTGAGATCAGTGAACCTGCTAGAGACCTGCCTCTCAACAAACCTGCCTTTACACTCTTGATTTGGTTTGAACTGGCTTGTTGTGTAGACAGAGAAACCTACTGGAACACAGACTCAGGTTACCCCAAATTCCATGTTCCAACATGGTAACCTTTTATATTAACAGAGCAAAGGAAGTCATAAGCCAAGGCACCTTTGTTGTTGTTTTGTTTGGGGGGGGTGTTTGCTCATTCATTCATATTTTCTTTTCCAGTGCTGGGTCTCACTATATAGCCTGGCTGTCCTGGAATTCACTAGGTAGACCAGGCTTTCCTTGAACTCACAGAGAGCCTCCTGCCTCTGCATGTCTGGTACTGGCATTAAAGGCACACATGCATCACCACACCTGGCTTATCAAAGCATTTTCAAATACATTGGTAGCAGGAACGTAGGTAGGTGGGTTACAGCCACGTAAGTAGTGAAATACCTGAAGTTGGGTCCTCTGTAAGAGGACTCACTCTTAACTGTTGAGCCATCTCTCCGGCCCCGAGTCAGTCTTTGGTTTTGGTTTTTGAGGTGCTGGGGCTGGAACCCAAGGCCTTATACACATGTCTACCCCTGTTATGGACAGCAGCCCTTTGTGTAACTTTTAACTTCTCCTTTTTAACTAAGAATTAGCTTGGAGGTAATAGCTTAAATCACACTGATGAAAATCGATAGAGAGTAAATTAAACATAAAGCTGAATTCATCCTGATCGTGTTCTTCTTTGCCTTTGGCTAATTTGATGACAAAGCAACTGTTTTAATCTTCTAGGCTTAGAGTTTTTTTGTTACTGGACACCTTGAGAGGAGGGGGTAATTATACAGCCCATTTATCAAAAAGATTAAGGAAACAGAGGGTGAGAATTGGTTTACAAGCATTCTAGGAATTACAGGAACACGGCATGGAGGTATCCAGAGAGTTTCTCAGATTACATCATTTCTCCTTCCTTCCTAGGCACAAATCAATCGATATGACTAAAGCTGATTAGGAGGTGGCCAGGGGACCACGGTCCACTTGTGCCCTGTCCTGGGATGAAAGCTTCCTTATCTTACTAAGAGACTGGCCAGTTTCAGGGAAAACACTTGTTTTTCTGCAACTGTGTTACCATGGATACAGCATCCGGTCCCCAGCATCTCAATGAAAGAGCCCGGCTTCCTAGGTTTTTGTGCATATCATAATTTAGAATGTGTTTGGTTTTCATTTGCAGCCCAGCCTGCCAGCCTATCTTCCCCCAAGATTCTGCAAAGTTCAACCGTAACGAACATGAATAAATTGTCTCCTCAGCTCCAGCCACCCCTTGGGAAGATGTATTCCAGGCGGATCAGAAGATTCCCTGGTTGGGGGCTCTCAAGAGTCACCCTTAGAATCAGAGCAGACCAGGTATGATAGACTGTGGTCCTCCAAGCAAAATGTCCACCATCCTCAAGTTCTTACCTGTAGGAGTCCATCTGGCCTATGGATAGACTTCTCCCCAGAGGAGGTGGAGGTGGGGAGGATGGCTGGACCTTGCTTGAGTTTCCCCTAGCCATTTGTATACAATTCGGCTCTACTTGCTTCAGGGTCTTGTAGTCTCAGGGACGACAAGAGTAGAAAGCTGATTGAAGGGGGGTCCTCTGAAGCCAGAGGGGAACCATCGTGCATGCTGGGTAATGACTTTCCAGTGTGCTGCTTCGGAGTCACCCACATTGCTGTCAGTAACCCTTCACCCATGCTCGTAAGTATGCCCAAGGGCAACTCTGGTGGAATCGTATTTCAGTTTTTTCTTGAGACCTCATGAGAGGGAGGGTAGATCTTGTTGTGTAAGTCTCCACAGAGACAAAATCCTTGAAATGCCAGGGTTATCTAGGAGGCTTCCGTGAAGACCTCAAGGACTGATGGCAATTGGCTTTTGCTTCCAGATTTACATCTCGTGGATGGCCAGGGACTTAACACCTCTGCCAATCATGAATTCATTCTTGGACCAAGAGGTGCAATTAACTGGACCAGTTTGCATAGACTGAAGTGAAGGAGAGACTTGGTGAGGCCTTAGAGAGAAGGAGGGGCTTACTTGAGAGGGATCATGGGGGATGGAAGAGGCTTCCCTTTCAAGCTGGGAAAGGAGCTTTCAAGGATGAGAATGAAAGAATTAGGGAGAGAGATGGAGAGAGAAACATGTCACCAGAGGTATGTGGAGGTCAGAGGAGCCTCCTTAGACAGCAGCCTGCAGAACATTCTCCCAGGCAGTCCTCCTGAGGGGTCCTGAACCAAACCGCAGAACATCTTTCTTGGGTAGTGGGAAGTTTTGTATCACATGATTCAGTGCAACACAGAGCATGGAGAAGCCACGTACATGCTAGGACCATCAATGTTTGGGGGCTTCTGGTAGCCATTGAGCAGACAGCCACTTGAGTCCATCCAAGGGCCAGTTAGGCATGGACTGATCTCTTTAGGCTTCAGATTTTGATTTAAAGATGTAGGCCCCGTGATCTAACCACTACAAAGGACAACAATTTCCATGCAGTTGGGTGAAACCTCTGCCTCCAGGAGCTGAACAGATATGGCTTGGAGTTCAGGGCAAAGTCAGAGCTTAGACACAGGTGACAGGTCAGGGAGTTCTGGAATCATCTAGAATCTCAACCATTCTATCTCTCAGGTCAATAGACAGCACCAACTTTGAGGACAACAAAGGACAAGTGGCTGAAACCTCGGGTTCGGCGGTAGTGTCAGAGTGGGGTGGGCAGGGCGGTGGACCGAGAGGCCAGAATGGAGAGTTGATATACTGATGTCTACACAAAGAAGAGCTTCAGGCCGGGAGTGTAGCTTACCTGGTAGAGGGCTTACCCACCCAGCATGCATGAGGCTTTGGGTGCCATCCCCTAGGACTGCATAAATTGGGTTTGGTGGTGCACACCTATAATCTCCTCACTCAGGAAAGGGAGGAAGGAAGGTCCGGTGTTAGGCTAATCCCTGGCTACTGAGAGTCTGAGGCCAATCTGGGGCACATGAAACCCAGTCTCAAAAAGAAAAAAGAAAAGACTTTGTGCCCAGAATGGTGGCACATGCCCATAGTCTTAGCACTTGACCCTTGAGGGGCTGAGGAAGGAAGGGTGGTTGAGAGGAAGGAAGGGTGGTTGAGAGGAAGGAAGGGAGAGAGAGAGAAAAGGAGGGAGGAAAAGAGGAAGGAAGCAGCCAACTTACTTTTGACAGATATGTCAAGGCCCCTTGCCTTTGTGGAATCCACAGCCACATACTATTAATAATATGTTGGTGCCTTTTACAGCTGGGCCTTAGTATTTTCTTGATCAGGGCATTTGGATTTTTTTTAAATAGCAGAATTCTGAAGCTAATTAGGCCATTATTCTTCAAAGATTTAATTTGCTTTGATGGGCTAATCTATAATCATATTTCCAAACAGCTTCTATTTAATTACTGCACAAAATGAATGAGGTTCTGGGGCAATTTGTGTCTGATAAACTCACTGCTGTGGTCTGAATGTTTGTGTCTGCCCCCAGAGCCACACAAGGAAACTGAACTTCCAAGGTGGTAGCAGTTGGGAGTTTAAGGCAGGAAAGTCCAGAGTTCAAAGCCAACCTGGGCTGAGAAGGGATGGGGGAAGGGATCTGGTTCAGAACATAAGGTGCCTGCTGTGCAAGCATGGGTGTTGGCGTGTAGTTTTTAATAAACTCTTTTATTTACATTTTTTATATCTCTTCCTCCCTACTCCACCCCAATCCCTTCCAACACCCCAACACCGGGTAAGAGAGAGAAAGGGCTAGTGGAAGAAGGGACACAGTTCTCTTAGCTGCTTCCTGCTGGTCAGGGTTGTTGGGTTGTTGGGTTCCTTAGAGCCAGTCCAATCCTCGTTTCAGGAGATCTCCAACTTCTTGTTTCACAAGAGCAGCTGGGAGCCACAGGGGGAAGCAGCATCAGCCTGGTCTTTCGCTTTGCTCCACACTCTCTGGGCCCTGGCACTTATTCTTTCTCTAGAATCTGCAGCTGTCAGAGAGCTCCACTCAGAGCTGGCATGAGTCAAATAGTTTGCTGCCGTGGAATATCTGAATCAGTCCCACCTCCCACATCTGGGACCAAAACAAAAACATGTTTATATACACAACACATGGGTGCCTGAGTTTAGAACACAAACATCCGCATAAAAAGTCAGGGGTGGTAAGACACACTTGTAAACCCAAAACTGGGAAGACAGGAGGGCATTGCAGGCTCACTAGTGTAGTGGAATGGCAAGCTCCACGTGAGAGGCTCTGTCTCAAAAAATAGCATAGAGAGCAGCAGAAGAAATTTGAAGTTGGCCTCTGCTTTAGACACACATACACACAAAGGAGAAAGGGAGAAGGAGGCGGGAAGAGAAAGGTAGGAAAGGAAGAAAAGAGAAGAGGAGGGGAAAGGGGAGGAGAGGGGAAAAAAAGGCCCTGGATTTGGGAAATGATTCGGTCACGAGGGTGGAGCCCCGTGAACAGCATTAGTACCCTTATAAAAGAGGCCTTCAGAGCCATATCCACCACATGAGCGTATAATGGTAGCAGGAGAACCAGCTACACACTGCAGCTAGCAACCCTCCCTCTTTAGGGACCTTCACTTGGGTAAAGCCTGTATCTTAATTAGGGTTTCTATTGCTGTGGCAAAACACCAGGACCAAAAGCAACTTGTAGAGAAAGGGGTTTGTTTCAGTCTTCCATGCTCAGGGCACACTCCACCACGGAGAAAACTCAGGACAGGAACTAAAGGCAGGAACCTGAAGGTAGGAACTGAAGCAGAGGCCAGGGAGGAGTGTTGCTTACTTCTTTGCTCCACATGGTTGGCTCAGCCTGCTTTCTTACACCATCCAGAACCACCTGCCTAGCAATGCGATCATCTCCACCTCCTCACTCCCTCCCCCACCCCTGCAGTGAGCTGGGCCTGCCCACATCAGTTATTAATCAGGAAAATGCACAATATACTTCTGCAAATCTTATGGGGACATTCATTTTCTCAATGAAGATTCCTTCTTCCCAGTGATTCCAGCCAGATTCTTGGCTGTACTGTAGAAGACTTTTGCGAGCAAACCAGAGGAAGGCGGTGCTAGGGGGATTAAGATGAAGGATGGGTGTGAGCTTTGAAGGTTTTTTTTTTTTTAAGATTCTTTTTTTCAATGGCATGTATGTAGGAGGACAGTGTGTGTGCTTTTGTGAGTGCAAGCGCCTGTGGAGATCCGAATAGGCCGTCAGATGCCCTGGAGTTGGTGTTACTGGTGGTTGTGAGCCTCCCGATATGAGTGTTGGAAATCGAACCCAGGTCTGCTATGGGAGAGGCATGAGTTCTTTAACGCCCAAACCATCTCTCCAGCCCCCAAGCTCTAAATGTAAGTGCAAACGCGAGAGAAAGGTTATCTTGGAAAAACAAGGCTACTCCATGCAAAGCACGGGTGCAGGCACCAAAGAGAGTCAGTTGTCTGTAGCTATTATAATAGCTACATACCTGGTCCTGGGTCCCTCTGAGTTAAGGACTGCGAAGGATGCCATTTACAACACAGTCTAAAGATTAAGCAAAGCTTCACACTTAAGTTTAAACGAAGAGAAAATATTAAGATGTAACCCAGTTTTATTAATTTCTGCTAAGTAATTTCTCTTTTGTAGTGAAATGTGAAGGTAGTTTGACAAGGTACCTCATTTAGACTTAGGCATGAGAAAAGCGTGTTAACATTAGACTCTAAGTGAGCATATTGTGCTTTTTTAAAGATCCTTTTCTGAGGTGTCGTTAGGAAGAGAAACATCCCTGGAGGCCACTTAGATTTCATTGGTCGAATTTGTTTTCTTTTTTGTTGTTTTATTGTTTTTTTTTTTTTGTTTTTCAAGACAGGGTTTCTCTGTGCAGCCTTGGCTGTCCTGAACTCACTTTGTAGACCAGGCTGGCCTTGAACTCACGTACGTATGTATTTATTGATGGTGGAGGGTGGGGCAACTTTTGGGAGTCCACCTTGTGGATCCTGGGAATCGAACCCAGGCAGTCAGACTTGGCAGCAGATGTCTTTACCCACTGAGCCATCTCACCAGCCTGTCCTTATTTTTTGAAACAGAGTTTCTCACAGGAGCTGAGCATTTTCCAGGAAGTTTCAGGGATCCTCCAGTCTCCGCCTGCCTGTTGCTGAGAGGTTGATGGCGTGTGCTTGCCACTCCTGCGGGTTTTGTTTTTCTTTTGACAGTTGTAGCCCCACCTGACTTGGGATTTACCATGTAGGCCAGCCTGGCCTCCAATACACAGAGCTCAGCCTGCCTTTTTGCCTCCTGAGTACTGGGATTAAAACCTGTGCCACTGTGCCCAGGAAACAGGAAGTGTTTTGCACGTTTTGTTTTGTTAAGCCGGAGTCTCACTACATAGCCCCGGAACTTGCTGCGGAGACGAGACTAGCCTCCAACTCTCACGAGACTAGCCTCCAACTCTCGGAGATCCACCTGTGTCCTCCCGAGAGCTGATGTTAGTGGAGGATACCACTGTGCTGGGCCTGGGCCTGGCTTTTATGTGGATGTTAAAGACTGAATTCAGGTCCTCATGCTTATGTGGGAATCAGTCTCCTGGCTAAGCGTCCCCCCCAGCCTCTTTGCTTTTTAAAGGCAAGTTCTCGCTCTACAGCCCAGTCTGGTCACAAACTGTGATCTTCCTGCCCTGTGCAGGGCTAGGATGCCAGGCAGGCGCCACACCAGCCAACTGATCAGTTATACCATCAGTTTGATGCAGTGAAGCAAGCAGCAGAGAAAACTCACTAGACAAGCAAAGCATCCTAGTGCATGGGGCCCTCGGGATGGATTTCCTTCTCCTCCCTCTGACCGTGAGAGGCCTGGTCTAGGAGGAAGAGGTAGCAAGGCTGGCAACAAAGGCAAGCGGATAGAGCCGGGTGTACCCAGTTGTCCCAGTTTACCTGGGACTGTACCAGTTTTGCCACTGAAAAAAAAAAAGAGCTGGGCTGAGAGACTACAGCATGAGGCGGTGGGTAAGGGTGCTTGCTGTGCAAATATGAACTGCCGAGCATCCATGTCAAATATATGGAATTGCTCTCAGGAGGCAGAGGCAGGCGGATCTCCGTAAGCCTGCAGCCAGCCTGGTCTGCTTAGCAAGTTCCAGGCCAGCCAAAGCTATATATTAAGAGACCCTGTCTCACTCACCCTCAACCTCACACACACTTCATCTATATCATTAAAAATTAAACACCTAAAATATTAAGGGCCTTTGAGAGGGCTCAGCGGGCAGAGGTGCGTGCCTCCAAGCCTGATGATCTGGGTTCAGTTCCTGGGACCCTTATAGTAGAAGGGAACCAGCTCCCTCAAGTTGTCCTATAGCCTTCTGGTACCACACCATTAAATAAATAAATAATGCAATTTAGTTTTTTAAGCTAACTAAAATAATTTTTAAGTCTCAGAGTGGCTGAGAAACCCTCTAGTTCCAAGCAAGAGAAAAAGGGATGCTCCAAGCTGGATTTTAAAAACGTAGCTTCCAAGCCTTCCCTCACAGCTATAGCAGAAAATGCAGGGGAAGGGTGGGGAGGCATTGAAGTGCAGCCGGAAGGGAGGGGAAGGGCTTGCCACCTATTGGATGTGGGGAAATCGAGGCTCCGGTAGACTACATCTGAGAGGCAGAGAGGACGTGGGAGGGTGTCACTCAGGAGCACAGAGCAGTGTAACTTCTCAAGGACTCCTGGGAATGCAGTGAGAAAAGGAGCATGAGGGGGCAGACACGCCAGGCAGGAGGCTGCCGCCCACATCCAGGGGCCCTTCTGGAGACTGGAGGAAGTCCGAAGGGATGGAGAGGTGGCCGCAGACCCGCTCCGAGACCCGACAGGTTTTAGATAAGCAGCACATCTGTCTTTCCAGCTCTTCCCCCAGGCCAACCCTTTCCTGAGGCTACAGTCATCCCTAACTTCCTGGTCATTTCCAACCCAGCTCCTGTGGTCTCCTGCACACGGAGCAAGTGCTGACACGTCTTTCCAAAAAGCCCCTCTTGTGGGCCGGGAAGATAGCTCCTGCTGGAGTAAGGGGAAGGTCAGAACCCTGGTGTCAGCCATAGGGTGAACTTGTAGGCTAAGAGATCTCACAGCCCTGACAGCTAGTGGGGTGGGCGCCTTGCAAGAGAAGCTGGAGCTGAGATAGCGACAGGTCAGTGATGGGCGGGGCCACACCTTGACCAGGACTGCTTAGCAACGCGCATAGCTCTTGCTGCCCATTATCTAAACCTAAACCTTGTGTCAGGCTGCTGGAGATGGATTTGGGGAGGGAGTTGCTAGGTTTCTGTCTTTTTCACCTTCCCAGTGTGGCTACACTGAATGACTCTCCCTCATCTTTTTCTTTTCCAATGTTTGTTTAATTGGTTTATTGAGGACAGGTGGCTGAGCTGAGCCTCTTAGGGCTGCCAGGACCCAGGCTCTGGTCCCAGCAACGCTGGAACATCATAACAGAAGAGACAGTTAACCATAGGATGATGGGGGTGGGGGGGAACTGCAGTAACATGTCAGCCTCTGGTTTTTTGGTGCAGCTTTGGAAAGGGAGGACATGTTTATGCGTTTCTGGTTTACTCAAGTGTGGGCTGTGTCATTATCTTGAAATAAAAGGGGTGTTGGGGGTGGGGAGATGGCTCATCTGGTAAACTGTATGCTCTGACAAGCATGGGGACCTGAGTGCAGCCTCCACTAGCCTGGCCAGCCAACAAGCCCCAGGCCTTCTCCCCTCTCCACATCCCCAGCACTGAGGTACACGAAGATATGTCTGTCTTTTACTTACATGGGTACCAGAAATCCAAAGTCAGGTTCTTGTCCTTGCTGGCTCTTTACTTCAGTCACGTCCGCAGCCTGGTTTAAAATAATAATAATAATTTTGCACACAGCTAGAGATCTGGAATCTCAGGAGAGTGCCCAGCCTGTCTGTAGCTGGTCCCTATTCATACGGCAGAGGCGTTGAATCTGCCATGGAAAAGCAGTCACAGAAACGAGATCTAGCCAGGCAGACACTGACTCTCAGGACCTAATCCAAGCCACCGGCCACTTCGAAGAGACCAAGACCCTCCAGGGACCTTATCTTTGCTATCTTGCCCTTAACAAAGCTGTTCACTAATCCTTGCTGCCTGCAATCCATCAATAGGATGGCACGAGTCTGCCAAAATAGTGACCAAGAATACAGATGGCATCTGGGCACAGCTACAGAAAAATAGGACCAGTTTCAGATGCCAGTCATGTACGCGTCCTGGCAAGAGTCTACATGCTCTAAAGAGAAACACTTGTGCCTTCCCTTTGGCCACCAGACAATGGTCCCCATAGTATTGGAATTTTTCCAGTAGCCCCATTCGGGGGGAAGGGAAAGGATAGAGCCTAGTGCCAGCCAGAGTAGAAATCTCTTCCTGTCTTTCAGGGAGAGATTTCGCACAATTTTTACCACTTTGCAGGAGACACTGGAGCTGAGACAGTGATGAGTTAGTAATGGGCTGGCCCATACCTCAACCAGGACAATTTAGCAATGCATACGTGTGTGTGTGTGCATGTCTGTGTGTGTTTGTGTGTGGTGTATAATCATATATGGTGTGCATGCATGTGGTGTGTGTGTTATACACATGTGATGTGTGTATGGTTTGTATGTATATGAGGAAAGAAGACAATTTGGTTCTCTTCTTCTACCATGTCAGTCATTAGGCTGGCAGCAAGCAGCTTTGCTCAACAAGCCATCTTGCTGGCCCCATACCTCCTGTCCTCTATGTAAACTTAAACTCATCTCATGACCCTGAAGATGGACTTGGAGTGGGAGGAGGGGGATTGTCAGTAATGGATCTCATCATTTGTTCTTCACCATGTGACCATATTGAACAAATCTCCATTCTTTGTTGTTTATTGTGATCTCTCTCTCTCTCTCTCTCTCTCTCTCTCTCTCTCTCCCCTCTCTCTCATATCTATGAGACTCACTAAGCAGATGAGGATGAACTCGAGCTATTTGTCCTCCTGTGTCTACCTCCCAAATGCTGGGTTTATAGGAGTGTACACCACCTCTGGTTTATGGAATGCTGGAGATCAAACCCAGTGCTTTGTGTGTGCTAGGCAGACACTCTAGTGAGTAGGTTACATCCCAGCCCCCTCCTCCCTCCCTGGGCTTCATGAAGGTCTTCAAAGGCTGCACTAGAGATGAACTGCAGGTGTTGAGGTCAACAGTGGAAATGTACTGCCTCCCAATCTAGAGACTACAAGTCAGAGACCAAAGTGTTCAGGAAGGCTAGTGCCTTCCCACAGCTGGCCTCCTTCACCCTTCAGTGACTGCTTTCTCTTCTGGGGCTTTGCCTGATGGGCTGGTTAGTTTTTGTCACCTTGATGCAAGCTCAGGTCATCTGAGAAGAGGGAGCCTCAACTGAAAAAAACAAAACAAGAACGCCCCATCAGATTGGCCTGTAGGTAAGTCTATGGGTGTATTCTTGGTTAATGATTGATGTGGGAGGGTCCAGTCCACTGAGTGGGCAGTTGCTTCCAGAAGGTATAAGAAAGGGAGCTGAACATGAGCCAGGAGAGCAAGCCAGTAAAAAGTGGTCCTCCATGTCTGCCTGGAGTTTTGTCTTGGCTTCCTTCTGTGACGGACTGTGATCAGAGCATGTAAGCCAAATAAACCCTTTCCTCCCAAGTTGCTTTTGGTTGTGGTGTGGCTACAGAAATCAAATCAAATCAAAACACCTGGTCATCCCTCTTTACGCATGTGGCTCCTTTCCCATTCTCATAAGGACACTGATCCTCTTGATAGCGGCACATCCTAATGTTAATGACCTGGCAAAAGTGAATGCAATTTAGAGAGATACTTGTGTCCCTCAGATTGACTATTCAGAAAATGGACTCCAAAACCTAAAATTCTCCTCAGGAATCTCATGCTGAGAAGACCCTAATGCCTGGGTCAGCCAGAGGGGAAATCTTTCTCCCAGAAAGAGATTTGCAACTTGTTAGACCACCTTACACAAGAAGCAATGATATGCAGGCCAGACCATACCTTGACCACTGAGGTCTGGAAAACAAAGGCCTTTTACCTGAACCTTAATCTCACTTCAGGACCCAGAAGATGCACCCCTGGGGAGGGGAGTAGCAGGATGTCACTGATCTCTCTGCCTCTCTTCCCGATAAGGCCACATAGAATAAATCTCCTTTTTGTGCTCTTCCATTTTATTTTGGCTGCTTTAATTGGCTGAACGTGGTTTGTTGGGGAGCAGGCTGTGACCCCAAGTCCTGAAACAACTAATGACTTCATTTTTAATCTTAAAGACTCTGTCTCTAAAAATAGTCACATTGTGGAGGTACTAGGGGGATAGTTGGGAGGGTGATGTTCCCAGGGAAACTGAGGACTCCTTAATATCATTAAAAAAAAATAAAGAACTTACAAACACATTCAGAAGAAAGCTGGGGGACAATTGGGGTTTAAAGGGAAAAGATTACTGATTAGGTTGCAAACCCCAGCAGCTGCCAGGAGAGAGAAAACCCTGCCTTTTAAGTTAGGTGTGGAATAGAAATAGCGACAGCTTCTTAGGAAATGGAAAAAGACACTCAAGATTGGAAGTGGGCTAGCTGAGGAAAGAGCCCAAAAGGGTACTGGGCCACCTGGTACATGGTCCTTCCTGACCCCCGCTCCCAAGTGCGTTTCCAGGGCTTTGTTTTGTGCATGCTCCGTCCCCTAGATGATGCTGAGGCAAGGAAGGGCTTCCACTGTCTCCAAAAACTGCCTTGTTTTACATGTTAACCTGGATGTACCTTTCTCAGTGTCTACTCTCTTATCACAGAAGCTTGTTATAAGAAAAAAAAAAAAAAAAAAGATGCTACAGAGATCACCAAGAGGCCCTGGAAGTGATTGACAAGCAGTAGGAAGCGTGCTACTTGCTTTAGGGCAACAAGCAGAGCTGAAGCCCAGGAACCACATTGGCGTTCCTGTCTCCTTCCCCTTCAGTCTTTCTCTGCTCTGAGAATCCAGCCCGGCCTTCTGTTGGTGTCTCATCCTGCTACTTGTGCAAGCCTAGCTCTCTAGCCCATCTTTACTTCACTGATTGATCCTCTCTCACAGTGGGCTTGTTGGACCTTGAAGCCAGGGCTCCCAGGACTGCTGTACCCTCAGTCAGTGCAGGCTGCTCCCAGAAGTGACATTAGATCCTGTCACACACATAATCGGAGCCCTCAGACAGCTGCAGTGCCTCTGAGCTGCCCATAACGACATCATTTGCTGGGAGGAAGGACCAGGATACCAAAGAAATTTGTTCAAGATCTCTTTCTGTACCTAAATTCTTTGGGTTGAAAAATAGGAAAGCAATTTCACGTGTGCATGCGTGGTGTGTGTGTGTTATGTTGTGTGTGTGTGTGTGTGTGTACTGGCATGTAAAGGTGCAGGCCAGAGGTCAACCTGAGCCGTCAGAAACCACCCACCTTGCTTTTATGGGACAGGATCTCTCACTGGCCTGGAGCTCACCAAGGAGGCTTGGCTGGCCGGCAGGTCCCAGGGATCCGCCACTTCCCTGAACTCATAAGTGCATTTCCACACTTAGCTTGCTTTTTTTTTTTTTTTAGTGTGTGTGTGTGTGTGTGTGTGTGAGAGAGAGAGAGAGAGAGAGAGAGAGAGAGAGAGAGAGAACAAGTACAGAAGCCAGAGGACAACAATCAGCAGACAATGTTCTCCACCCACTATCTAGGCTCCAGATGTGGAACTCAGCTCATCAGGCTTGGCAGCAAGCACCTTTTCCTTCTGAGCCAGCTTGCCTGCCCAGTCCACACCAGCTTTTCTTACAAGGGTAATGGGGTTTGAACTCAGTTCTTCAAGCTTGTGTGGCAAGTATTTTATTAACTGAGCCATCTCCCCTGACCCCAAAGAGGCTTCTTCTGCCTTCCTTCCTTCCTTCCTTCCTTCCTTCCTTCCTTCCTTCCTTCCTTCCTTTCTTTCTTTCTTTGTTTTTTGTTTTGTTTTTGTCTTTTTGAGACAGGGTTTCTTTTTTAGTCCTGACAAACTTTGAAGACCAGGCTAACCTGGAACTCACAGAGATCCACCTGCCTCTGCCTTCTGAGTGCTGGGACTAAAGGTGTGCATCACCATGCCCCGCTCAAGAAAGGCAATTTGTGCACCCCAAGTCTTTCCCTTTCTGACTTGAATCTGTCAGTGAGGTTTCCTGGAAATCCCTCCAGTCTCTGATCTACACCAAAGGGGTACTTGTACCCCTATTTTCATAGCAAGTGGGATTTTTTTTTATATATTTTGAATTTTTAATTTAATGTGTATGAGTGTTTTGCCTGCATGTGTATTACCATCCCTAACTCCAGTTACAAGGAATGTGATGCCTCTTCTGACCTCCCAAGGGCACTGCACACATTTGGAGCACAGACTTACACTTTGGCACACACACGCTAAGAACTTGTGAAAGAACTTGGAGGACACAATGCTGAGTGAAATCAGTAAGATGAAAAAGGATATAGGATTTCCCGCTCGCCTCCACCACCCCGGTACAGGGATCAGAACAGTGCACCACCCCACCTAAATTTTGCCAGGCTGTGAGCTACTTGATCCGAGCCAAGCGTATGTTGTACGTATGTTGAATAGAAAGTTAAACCAGAGTGGCCACATGATCCAGCAATTCCTCTTCTGGTTGAACCATATTCGATCGAACGCACACATCCCATTTTGCTTGCGATTCACTTGCTGGTGGACACCCTTTCGCTTGCTCCTGCGGATAATACTGTTCTTAGGAGCAATAGGCGCACGTCTAGCCGAGCCCCTCCACCCCACTTTCCACCCGTTTTCATAGACATACCAGAAGTGGAATTGCCGGAATGTTTCAGACTAAATGTACGAACCCTTGCGTGTTTTTCAAAAGATTTAGTTTTAACCAGTTTTTAGCATTGTTGTTGTCTGAAACTAGGTCTTAATGTATTCCAGGCTCGCCAAAGGGTGGCTGTGACCTTCTGAACCTCCTGTCTCCTTTTTAAATGCTGGGATTACAGCATCACCACTCTGGCTTCTGAGGGCACAGATTGCGCTCAGAGCACGCTAGGGGAGCACTCTGCCGGCTGACCTACCTCTGCAGCCCACTCTCAGCCTTTTGATATGTACAGTTCCATAGCATTGTGCATATTCACTTTACTGTGGAGCAGATTCCCCAAACCTTTTTTGGATTTAACTTTTTTTTTTTTTTTTTTTTCAGAATTTCTAAAGTGAGATTCGACAGTAACTTGCTGTTCCCTTTCGCAGGCTCTGGGAGGCACGGTTCTTTTTCTCTCTGTGAATCTCATTACTCTGGGGACCTTACAGTGTAACAGTAGCATTGGGAGTGCAGTAAGAGAAAGCTGACACCCCTTACCCAAAAGGGAGACTATCTCTGGGTGCCACTACTTCCTCCATTGAGTTAATCCGAAGGAGGGGCTAGAGAAAAGGCTCGGCAGCTAAGGGCCCTTAACTGCTCTCGCAGAGGAATGTGGCTCTTAGCAAGCCACGTGGGAGTTCACAACCGTCTGTAGCTCTAGTTCCAGGGTGTCTTCTGGTCTCCTTGGGCACCAGGTACACACATGGTGCACAGACAACATGAAGGCAAGAAACATACACAATAAAATAAAGACAAATGTTAAGAAAAAAAATAGAGTTGATCCCATTGTTTCAGCCAATTACCTGGCCACGGGACCAGCCCTCAGGAAGACAGGCTCAGCTCAAGCTAAACTAAAGAGACAGGAGGAGTACTTACCCTTTCGATGAGATAGTGTACTTCCCACGCAGGCAGTACCCTCAGGCAGAGTCCCTTACAGAATGCAGCCACGCAGCAGCAAGTCTGCCTCCTTCTCTGATCACTCAGAAAAGCATCACTTTCCCTTCTCTCTCCTTTTGAAGCATTCTTTCCCTAACACTTTGGACTTTACTCTTCTCCCCACCATGTGCGCTCTTGTAACCCCAGCACTGGGGAGGTGGAGGCAAATGGATCCTTAGGGCTCCCTGGCCACCCAGACTAGCCTACTGGACAAGTTCCAGGCCAGCGAAAGACTCTCCCCACCAAACAAACAAAGAAACGAAAAAAGAAAGAAACAAAAACTAAAGTGGAGAGCACTTGAGGAACACCTGGCCTTCACACACACACACACAGAGAGAGAGAGAGAGAGAGAGAGAGAGAGAGAGAGAGAGAGAGAGAGAGCGCTGTGTCTGGGACCTGGCCCTGTGCTATGTTCTTTTTGGCAGTTTGGCCTCTTAGCTTGAGTATGGTGCAGTACATCAGGTTAGTTGGCAGGAAAGACCTCTCAGCCCTTATGATCTGCGCTTGGCATCCTGAGAGCCATTCCCAAAGCCCTGTCATTAGTTATTTGTTTTCCTCCTCCCCTTCTAGCACCCCTCCCCTGGTCCTGCCATTGCACTCCGCTAATGAGTCCCAAGGAGATGCTGCCGCGCCAGGAACCGCCCTTCCCATTGGCAGACCAGAAGCCCTTAGAGCCTCTGGCACACTTGGCTCTTCGAAGTGCGGCCTGACTTGGAGTTTCCATGGTGATGGCACCTGTAGTCACAGCTTTGGCTTGTTGCCAGAGCAGATAACAATCAGACTCCATCCAGATGCACCTGCAACTGGAGGGGACAAAGATGCTAAGTGGGGAGGGGGTCTCTCCTAGTCTTCTCTCCACTCGCCCACCTTTCAGCCAGGAGTACTAGGCCTCAGGGGACTATCCCCCAGGCCTAGAGGACCAAGGGCTTCCTAGCTCCTGCTGTGACCTTCTGCCTTCCACCTGCTGAGTGACCCTGAGCCAATCCCAACCACTCTGAGCCTCCCTAAAACAGGCACGGAACCAAGTTGGTCTCAAAGGATTTGAAACACCTGCACCTGTAATACTTCTGGTCCAGCGCTGTCATGGCGATGAGAAAGTTGCAGCGGATGGTGATGGCCCGCCCCTCCCCCACTCCCCACCTGTTCTACCCAGCTGGATTAAAATATATGCATATTATATATGTATAAGGCTAGGTTTGTACCTTGCAAACACAAGGACTTGAATTCAACCCCAGAACCCGTGTAAAAAAAGGCCAAAGCAGCACCTTCCTGTGATCCCAACACAGGGGAGGTGGACACAGGCAGATCCCTTCTGCTTGCTGGCCAGACAGTCTAGCCTAGTTGGTGAGTTCTAAGCCAGTGAGAGACACTGTCTCAAAACAAACAATCATGGCCATAGAGATGGCCCATTAGGTTACCTGGTGATCTGAGTTTAATCTTCTGGCCACATCTGGTCCCCAGAGCCTTCAACCCAGACCTAATGTCCCCTGCTCTAATCACTTCATCTCCAGGTAAGCAGAGTCAGGTCTGCAGGCCTCACTTTTCCAGTCAGCCTCTAATGTAGCAGGACACAAAGACACTGAGTCCCTTGGCTTGCTTATGTGACCTCAGCCCCATGTCTCCCTAGGGCTTTGGACTGAGAATTTGATCTCATCTGACAGGTGCCTAGGGCTATTTTTCCTGGTGATTTACTGAGACAAAGTGGGTCCTGTGTCAGACCCAGGGCAGGCCACCGCAGTACGGGGTTCTGGAGACAGCTAGATCTGGGTAGGCCTAGGACACGGAGAGGAACAGCCACTTAGGGTCCCAACCCCCATCACTTCTGAGCTACCTTTTCTTTAGATTTGTCCGTATTGTGGTTCAGTAGACTTAGCAAGAGTTACGGTTTGATGGGAAGGAGCTTCCTGGAGATGGAACTGAAGGGCCTGTGCTTGCTAAGTACAGCATGCTGAGCTACACGCCAGCCCTTCAGGTTTACAAAACAAGCACTTTACTGACTGAGCCACCTCCCCTGCATGTAGCTTTCTTTTCTTTCAAGACTTTTCTTTTTCCATTATTTTTATGTGTTTGGGTGTTTTGTCTGTGCCATGAGTATCTTCAGAAGCCAGAAGAAGGCATCAGATCCCCTAGACCACCAGTTCGAAACCTTCCTGTGATCTTTTAATGGAGTTCCTCATGTTGTATTGGCCCACAGCCATAAAATTATATTGTTGCCACTTTATAGCTATAGTTTTGCTACTGTTCTGAATCATTATGTAAATATCTGATGTGCAGAATATCTAATATGCAACCCCTGTGAAAAGGTCGGTTGACCCCAATGAGTTGAGAAACACTTCCCCGGAAGTTACAGATAGCTGTGAGCTGCCCTGTCAATACTGGGAATTGACCCCGGCTCCTCTGCAAGAGTAGCCATTGCTCTTAACCTATGAGCCACCTCTGCAGTCCCCCAGCACGGAGCCTTTTAGCAACAGGAGGGAACTAAATCCACAGTAGACCATGGGGCTACATCATGAGAAGCCATCCTGCAGAGCCACTTTGCCTCGCCAGGGCCTCATGAGAATACAGGGACTTTCCCAGAGTCACATAGTAGGTCCACATGGGGGCTGGGAAGGAAGAGTATGAAGAACCTTCCTTTCCATACGCATCTTGCCTGCTCGCCAGTGGGGATGGGTGGGGGGTTTGACAGGAGTCACTGACAGGGCCAGCACAGAACCACCTGCCTGGGTTACTTCCGTGTTGGTAAGACAGCTGCCAGGGCCGGCTCACATTCTACCCAGACCACAGCCTCTTCTGGAAAGGAAGGGTTTTCTGGGCCGAGCGGTGGCTTCAGGAGTAGCACACTTGCTGTAAAAGCCTAAGGGCCTGGCTGGAGAGCCCCGTGACCACTTACAGCCTGACAAAGAGGAGCACATTTGCTGATGCAGCACTTTTACTGTGAGCTGGGAGGCAGGCGCAGGGCAATCCCTAAAAACTCACAGGCCAGCTAGCCTGGCACATGCAGAAGACCATCTGCAGACGGGGGAAGACCCTGTCCCAAGGAGTGTGAAGGCAAGGACTGGCTGACAGCTGGGGTTGTCCTCCGACCTCTACATATGTGGCATGGCACACGCATTGTGCACAAGCACAGACACACACATACATGCATACACACATACATGCACACACGCACACACGCACACACTCAGGTGGGGAAGGAGGTTTTAAAAAGAAAGAAAAGGCTTCCATAGTGGGCAGAACCATCTCTGTTTCCCATGTGCCTCTCTCTCGCTCGCTGCCACCAGGTGCAACCATGCTTGCTAGGTTCTCGTGGGAGGGACACGTCAACCAGATGGCTTACCGGGCTACAGTCTGGGTGCCAGGCCCCATAAAATATGCATTCCTCTCAGCCCTTTGAGATAGGTATCTTACAGCAACAGCCCCATTCCACACTAAAAGAAAACAGCTTTCCCAGAGAGGACGGGGTTTGCCAAGGGTTACTGCTATAGTTACAGGTGTGTTGCTTTTCCCCAAAGCCTGGTGTGGCACAGCCCTGGTCCTCGGCTTGGCATTATTGGGAAGTAGTGGGAATTTTTAGGAGGATGGGTGATTTAGGAGGATGGGAGGTCTGAGAACATTGAAGATTTTGAAGCCCAGCATGTTGTATGCACACAAGCCAACTACTCAGGAGACTAAAGCAAGAGGATCTCAAGTTTGAGCCCAGCTTGGGCTACATGTTGAGTTTTGGACCATCCTGGGCTATGTACTAGGTCTAACTAGGAAGGAAGGGAAGGAGCGAGGAAGGAAGAAAAGGTTATTGAGACGCTGGCCCTCTCTCTTCTTTTCTTTCACTCTCTGGCCTCTTGCTCTATCATAGACTCCCACCATGATATGCTGCTCAGCCATAGGTTCAAAGGCAGCTCGATCAACTGACCATGGACTGAAATCTGTACAACTGTGGCCAAGATAAACCTTTTCTCTCCGTGAGCCGGTTATCTTGGGTGTTTTGTTACAGTAACAGAGGGCTGACTAACACAGCCCCACAGCCTCATGTACTCAGTTACTGTAGAAGCATGGTCAATGCTCTGCCACCAGGCACAGCCCACATGCTCAAGCCACCCATGGGAAGAAAGGACACTGAGGGGCATCCAAACATGTCTCACTAGTCTAAAGAAGTTAAAATACAGGGCAGTTTTCTTTCTTGTGTTTCTGGTTGAAAAGCAGAGACTTCTGTGGACAAAATGTCCTTGTAAACTCCCCAAATTCTTTTCTAAACCCAGGGATATAAATTTTCCTTTAATGGCAGCACCAATAAGCCAGACATGGGCAACAAGAGAACCAAAAGACTTTATTATCTTCCCATAGTTTTGCTAACTTTGAAGCTTGAACTGCTCGCTCCTCTGTGTCCACACTATAAGATTTATTACTCATTCATAAAATGCCATTGTGGAGAGATTCCCAAGCCACTGCTTTGAGAGAATGACTTTTCTGAGAGACTGGCCCGTCTTCTACATGAAGTACACTGTAAAGGTTTTAATTACTTCTATGTAGCTGTGACCAGTGTGTCTCAGAACAACTAAAGAGGGGGGAGAATTTTACATTGGCTCACAGTTTCATGGGGTTCCATTCATCACAGTGGCTAGGACATGGTGGGACAAAACAACTCATATCATGGCAGACAGGAAGCACAGAAAAGGAAAGACAGGGGCCTGTGGTGAGAAGGCACACATCGCGTCTGCAGAGGACCTGAGTTCAGTTCCCAGCAGCCATGTCAGGCAGCTCACGACTGCCTGTAACCCTGTTCCGGAGGATCTGATGTTCTCTTCTGGCCTCTGTAGGTACTACACTCACTGCACACACACATGCACACACGCAGGCACACAATTTTAAAATAAAAAAAATAAAGGCAACTGTGTGTGTGGGGGGGGGGTGTGTCTCTGTGACGACCATGGCCAAGAGAGTAAAGATTTGCAGGGGTCAAGAAGGTAGCTCAGTTCAATATGACTCAGTAGCCAGTGCTGGTTCAGACTTCAGGAGTCTGACCCAGAGTAGTTTATTTGGGACATATTTAAGTACAGCACAGTTTGGTGAAAACTTTTCTTGTGATAACTAATTCAATCCCATGTGCACAATAAATCACAAAGTAAGCTAAGTAAAGCTTGCATGTGACTACATCAAAACTTTTTGTAAGGTACGTGTGACCCCTTCCATAAAGATGGGTTCTACAGGTGATGACATGTGACAGCTTCCCTAAAGATGGTTTCTATAGATGACTACATGTAATATCTTCTGTAAAGATGCGTTCCATAGATACCTGCATGTGACACCTTCAATAAAGATGGGTTCTATGGATTGACTGAAAAAAAGAAGCTCACAATAAGAGTTTAGGAGAGGATCTGTGTGACCTTGGCCAAACTGATTGCTCGGAGGTTCCCAGCTATGAACTACATCCCCTCTTAACTTTCTGGGCACATAACAGCTTACGCATCCCTTCCTTTGAAGGAACAACCCTATGAGTTTGACATTCCAAGTTCCCCTAGTGCTAATCTATAAGCACAAAATCCTCTCTGCCTCCTCTGGGCAAGAACTAGCTGGTCCTATTCATTAGTATCCCTCAATCTTTTCCCAACATCATTTTCCCAAGGAACTTCTTATACCTTTAAATTGTAGTTGCTCAAATATATGAAATGCATAGGAATAAGCCAGGTTTGGTAATACACATCTGTAATTTCAGTGTTCGGTGAAGCTAGCTGGAGGATTGTGACTTCAAGGGCAGCCTGGGCTACTGTTTCTTTAATCTTTCCCGAGAGACATCAACAAATGTAATAGCACAGCCAGTAGTGTACCCAGAGCAAATCAAGACGGTTCTGCCCAAGCCTAGCCTTGTGAACCAGTAAGTTACTCAGGGGGACTCAAGTGAGCATGGGTGACTCAAAGGTATCTGCGTCACCAAAAGCCCACCAGCATGAGTGAGAACTCATGAAAGCAGGGCCTCTTCCTTTCTTTCCTCTTCTTCTTCCCTTTCCACCTATTTCTCTTCCTCTTTCTTCTCCATTTCTTTCTTCTCCTTCTCTGTCTTCCTCTTTCTCCTCCTCTCTTCCTCTTAGACCTCATCTTCCTTCTCTTTCCTCCTATTTTTCCTTCTTCTCCACTTCCTCATATTAGCCAGGTCCTATAAAGACACAAAATCGGTTGGATAGAGAGATAGATAATAGATAGATAGATAGATAGATAGATAGATAGATAGATAGATAAAAAAAACAGATAGCTAGAATTATTAGTGGTTTACAGGCTATGATCTGAGGAGGCCAACAATGGCTGTCTCCTGATGGAAAGGCCCAGGATCTGACAGTGGTTCAGTCTTTGAGGCCGGATGTCTCAGCTGTCCCAGTCTGGTGCTGGAGTCCAAAAGAAGCCTTCGGAGCTGTTATTCTTCAGTCTACATTGGGATCCCAAAGAAGTCAGTTCTAATACCAGTGAAGAAATGCCTCAGGAACAGGATAGGTGAATTTGCCAGCAAGAGTGAGGGCAAGCAGGCAAAAGGCAAAAGCTTCCTTCTTCCATGTCCTTTATGTGAGCTGCTACCAGAAGGTGTGGCCCAGATTTAGGATGCATCTTCCTACCTCAAATGATCCAATCAAGAAAAATCCTTCACAGGTGTGCCCAGTAGCTTCGGTTTGAGTTGATTTTGGATGTGGTCAAGTTGACATCCAAGATTAGCCATCACACTCGTCCTCGTCCTCCTCTTCTTCTCACCCTTATCCTCTTTTCTTCCTCCTCCCTTCTCTTCTCCTCCTTCTCTTTTTCCTCACCAGCATCTTACCAACAACAGTCTGGATTGCTTTGGACAACTTGTGAAGATATCCTTGACAAACCAGGTTGGATTTGTGACCCATTAGTCACCATCCAGGATTGGTAGCACACGCCTGTAATCCCAGCACCTGAGAGGCTGAAACAGAGGATTACAAATTCACCGTGGGAACTTCAGTAAGACTTTGTTTTAAGTAAACAAACAAACATTTTCTTAAAAGAGAGACAGAGACTGGAACTAGCCAAAGTGCTTTGCACTACCAGAGATTGAACCTAGCATGATTGCTGAGTAATCTACCCCTGAGCCCCACTCCCTAAGCTCTCGTTGGAGAATTCTAAGCAGGTGCTCTACCACTGAGCCACACCCAAGCCCCTCATTGAGGGATTCTAGGCAGGTGGTCTATCTCTGAACCACACTCCCACCCCTCACTTGGGATTCTAGGCAGGTGCTCTACCACTGAGCCACACTCCAGTCCTCTTTAGACCTTAACTTTGAAGTAAGTTCTCATTAAGTTGCCCAGCCTGGCCTTGAACTCACTCTCTAGCCCAGGCAGCCTTTGTACTTGAATCCTCTTGCTCCAACCTTTCATGTGTGTGGGGGGAAAGGCCTGAATCACCAGTACCTGTTCTAAAGTGCCTTATAATTAAACCAAAGAGTCTCACTGTTGGAGAGCAGCCCCTCCTTCCTCTGCCCCAAGACTGCCACTTGATTATGGGTGTGGCTACCAGAGAGTGAAGCCACATCAAGAGTGGACAGAGCCTCTACCATACTCACCAACCTGGGACCAAGCTGATTCTCCTTGGCCAAGAGGAGAAAGCTCACATGCCAAGTTAATAGATCCCTTAATTAGAGCCAGACTGTTCCCAGCTGCACCGCCCGCTCCCCCCACCCCACCCCGCCCGCCACCTCAACCTGGGTGGCCCCAGCTAGAAGGGAAGACGGCATTGTTGTGTTTATGCTTATGAGGCGGATCTGCTGGAAGAGAGCATTCTAAATGAGATTACATCTTATACATGTTTAATGTACTGTTCCCGCCATTTAAAATGCAGCTCTATTAAAAAAGCAGGGAGGGGGGCGGCATTGACTCACAGAGCTGGGTGTGGAGAGAATACATCAGCAGTGAAATGAATAATATATTAACAGAAGAATGCTGTTGCTTTTCATATTAATCGTATAAATCACGAGATTCTTGGGCTGTCAGCAGAAGTTAAGGAGGAGGAGAAAACCAGACTTCTGATTTCACAGCCGGGGAAAGACCGAGGCGGGTTAGGTATTGGCGCCAGATGCCTGGTGACCACGCTGGTTAGGAGATGGGTTTTCCGGGCATGATAATGAGGCTGCCAAGGTCCTGGGAGTTCCCCCAGGGGAGTACTGTTACTGTAAGAGGGCATCAACTCGGCCTCTGCCTATATCCCTTTACTAATGCTAACTGCTTCCTGTGAGTTTGAGAACGATGAATGGGACTCCGGTCCCTGCCTGCAGGCTAAGGAGACAGACGTGCGCACAGATGGCTCCAGCAATGTGCAACCAGGCAGAACAGAGGCCTTCCCAAGGAACACAGGTGTCCCCCAAATGCCAAGTGTCCTCTATCCCTGTAGGTGATTTTTTTTTTTTTAGCATTTTTTAAATGCAATTTTTGAAATGGGGAGCCAGATGAGGTTGATTTTTATAACCCCAGCACTTGGGGGAAGAGGCAGGAGGATCAGGATGTCAAGGCCATCAGCTACACAGTATGTTTGGTATCACCCAAGGCTACATGAGACCCTATGTCAAAAAGAAACAATATGGGGCTGAAGAGATGGCTCAGACGTTAAAAGCACTGGCTGCCCTTCCAGAGGACCTGGGTCTAATTCCTAATACCCACATGGCAGTTCATAACTATCTGTAACTCCAGTTCCAGGGAAACCTGCACCCTCACACAGACACACATGCAGGTAAAACACCAATACACATAAAACAGTAATAAATAAATCATTAAAAAATGTTAAAAAATATATATCTGTCTCCCTCAAACACACACACAAGAAACAATATGGAATGTCTGAAGAAGCATCTCTCATGGTTAAGAGCAGGTACTGCTCATGCAGAAGACCCAAGTTACCCTAGTTTGGTTCCTAGCATCCACACTGGATGGCTCATAACTGCCAGTAACTCTAGCTCCAATGGACCTGACCCAGGACTGGCCATTCAGCCCTGGGTATCTTCCTGAGTCTACCTCCCCAGTGCCGGGAATGCAAGCATGCACCACCACACACAGACTTTCTGTGTGGGCTCCAGGGATCAAACTCAGGTCTCACGCTTACACGGCAGCCATTTTACCCACTGAGCCATCTCTCTGGTGCCAGGTCTTCAGGGATGGGTATCTACCTGGACCAGTTCAAGACCACTTCCTAGGTACGGTATCTGCGGCCCAGTAGCCACACACAGGCCCACCGATGTGGAATTATTAGCGACACTTCTTAAAATTGCATGTGTTTGTGTGCACGTGAGCATGTGCCTTTGTATGTGCATGGGTGCATGCGTGCCAGCTCAGAGTCCAACTCACAGAAGCTGGTTCTCTCCTTTCATCACAGGGGTTCCAGGCATGGAAGCAGGCTTGCCAGGGAGCACCTCTACCCGCTAGACCATCTCACCAGCACATTAGTCACATTTATAAGTGCATATTTGAGCTCCAATCATATCCACCTTCTCATTACCCCATCTCATCAGCCTACTGCCATTCAAGGAAATGGATGCGCTCTCTCTGGGGCTCGGAAAAGGCAGACGAGCCTCAGTGCAGTCAAGAGACTTCCACAAGGTCACACAGCTAATAAACACCTAGGCTGCCTCTAAGATGCGAACCGGCCTGGCACTGTATAAGATGCTGTCATCTTTCCTCTCTGTTTACCCACAATCCCTTCCTTCACTGCCAGGCCTCCACTCTGGGCCCTGTAAGTGGGGCCGTTGAGGCCAACACCCAGAAATCAGTCTCCTTCACTCTGCCTGGGAGGCGGAATCTTGCAAGCTGTAGCTGAAAGTGCATGAAGACTTTGTGTTAAGGGGGAGCAGCACCCACCAGGGCACAGGTGAGGCTGAGTAGGTGCAAAGGTGAGTGGGCTCTGCTGATGGGTGGGGCTGGGTCTGCTGTTTTGCCTTACTCAGTTCCAAGACAGACAGACAATAGACAAAAAACCACCTCCCATCTTTGAGGTACTTTGCCTCCTTTTCTGAAGGAAGACGGAATGCCCTGACCATGATCACACAACCATCCTGACATCCACTGGATGTCCCTGTCTCGTGTGACAAATTGTGCCAATAAAGCTTTGCTTCTCGGGAGCTGGTAAGATGTCTCGGCAGTTAAGAGCACTTGATGCTCTTACAGAGGATAAAGTGTTGAGTGACGCTATTCCTGGGGAGATGTGAATAAACTTCCACTTACCCAGATGGGGACATCTGACTTACCCAGAGGTCAGACCAGAGTAAGAATACCACCAAAGTGCAACTTGGTGAACCAGTGAGCTCTATTGGAGTTAGATGGAGAAACATGAGTGAGGGTTACTTACGGAAGCAGAAATGACTCAAAGACAGCTGTGTCACCAAAGCCAATCCTAGCATGGATGGCAGTGCACAGAACAAGGAAATCTTGAGCTCACTGCCCAGCCTGCAGTCAGGTTGGGGCGTGTCTCCTTCAGACAGCTCAGCTGTCAGTCTGAGCCTCTTCTAGGCAGCTTGTCTGAAAGTACCATTCAGCAGTTCTTACTGCTTAAAGATATTTTTAGAGTGAAGATCCCAGTGAATCTTGTCAGTTTCAGGAACTTCCTGAAGCTGCTGAGTAGTTTACTTCCTGAGCTTCACAAGTTTCCCTGAAAAATGGAATGTCTTGCCTCTCCCTTTAACATCCCCCATCTTAAACGTTCCATCCAAAATGTAAGGTTTTAACCTGGGAAGAAACTGCTACACTACACCAAGCTTGAGTCTCAACATCCATAAGCTAAATGATTCACAATCCAGCTTCAAGGTCTTCTGCCTTCTGCTGACATTCCCAGAGACCTGTGTGCACACATGTACACACATATGAAATGTAAAAACTAAATAATTTAAAAAAAACAACAGCAAATTGTTTTGGAAGCTGAGGAGATGGCTCAACAATCAAAAGTGCTTGCTATGAAAACATGAGGCCCAGAGTACAGAACTCCAGAAACTCAAGTAAAAACCTGGTAGGTGTGGTGTAATTCTATCCTCAGAAGTCAGAGACAGAATCCCCAGAGCAAGACAGCTAGAAAGACTAGTCATAGCGGAGCTCTAGGTTTAATTGAGACATGCTGCCTCATTGAATAAGGTGAAAGAGCAGCAGAGTACGGCTCCCAACGTGAGGCACACGCACACCCGCACACGTGCCTACCTATTTGCAAAACTCTGTGTACACGTACACTTGAAAAATGGAAAAAGATAGCTGGACCAGTGGCACACAACTGTAAACCCTGCACTTGGGGAGGCAGAGGCCAATGGATCTCTGTGAGTTCAAGGCCAGCTTGGTGCACAAAGCAAGTCCATGACAGCCAAGGCTACACAGAAAAACCCTGTCTTGATAAACAAAAACAAACAAAAAAAATGGAGTTGCTTTGGAGGCTAGGGATATAACTGAGTTCTCCTTTGCTTGGTTAGCGTGCATGAAGGAGCCCTGGGTTCCATGCCCAGCTCTGTGTAAGACTGAGTGTGGCAGTGCCTACCTCTAATCCCAACACTCGGGAGACAAAGGGAACAAGAAGTATCGGGAGCTCAAAGCCACCCTCAGTTATTTGTTAAGTTCAAGGCTGTCGTGGGTTACATGAGACCTTGTTTCGGAGCAAAAAAGCAATGATGGCTGCATGATGGCTCAGCAGGTGAAAGTGATTGGGACCAAGCCTTGGCAATCTGAATTAAACCTCTGGGACCCACATGGTGAAAGCAGAGAACCAAGTCCTAAAAGCTGACCACACACACACACACGCACGCACGCACGCACGCACGCACGCGTGCATGTGAGTGACACATGTGAGTGTTCAGGCATATGCAGGCTTTTCTTCTTTTTTCTTTTTTTTATAGTAAAAGCATTGCTGCTGGGTTAGTGTATACTCAGGGCCAGCACTAGCAGCTGTCCACAGCAACGACCGTCCAGGACAAGTAACCTCAGCTTCCCCTTTTGGAGAGGACCTACACGAAGTCCAGCCTGGGGGAAACACAGGGCACATCACATGTGGATCACTGTAAGTGTTGTGGTCAAGTTGGAGGCCTCTCCTGGCAGAGACCGTATCCAAGCCTGGAACTCTGCCTGGCAGGCCATCCCCTACAATGATACAAAGGGTTGAGAGATAGAGTATCTCCATGACAACCATGATAACCCCCCCCCAGATGGGTCGTGGGGGACAGTCACTGGCTTCCCATTTCCAGGCCACAAGCTAGCAACTGAAATCCACAGGCTGGAAAAACTGGGGTGAAGACAAGAGCGGCTTCTGGCAGCAGGCAGATCACAAGCTCCCTAGGTCCCCCAGCTGCAGCCTGAGCCAGAGTAAGCGAGGTGAAAGTAGGCCAAAGCACCCGCCTGCACAGTGCACCCTGACTCCCTCCCACACTGCTACTTCCTGAAGCACTGGAAAGGGACCGGATGTTCCTGAAAGCACTAGAACCATGAGTGGGTTACGGACCTCATGTGGGAGCAGTTCCGAGTCTTGACAAGACCACCGATGTTCATCAAGCTATGGGAGCCAGGGGTAGACAAGGGGATTCCAGACACCCTGGGGTGTGCATCTGAGCCATAAAGAGAAAGGAGAATCCTGACTTTTTGTGACTTAAAAAAAAAAAAATTCTGCATGGCTAGGGATCTAATCTAGGGTCTGTTGTGCTAGAGTCATAACCTTATCCCCTCACTGGGGGATTCTAGGCAGATGCTCCACCACTGAGCAACACTCCAGCCCTTCATTGGGGGATACTAAGCAGGTTCTCTACCACTGAGCCACACCCCAGCCCCTCACTGGGGAATTCTAGGCAGGTGCTCTACCACTGAGCCACACCCTAGCCCCTCACTGGGGAATTCTAGGTAGGTGCTCTACCACTGAGCCACACCCCAGCCCCTCACTGGGGGATTCTAGGTAGGTGCTCTACCACTGAGCCACACCCCAGCCCCTCACTGGGCGGTTCTAGGCAGGTGCTCCACCACTGAGCCACACCCCAGCCCCTCACTGGGGAATTCTAGGCAGGTGCTCTACACTGAGCCATGTCCACAGTCACTCATGGAGGAAGTCTAGGCAAATGATCTACTGCTGAACTGAACCCACCATCTTTGCTTTGGTTTTTGTTTATGCTTGAATGATCATGTCTACAGGCCAGGAGTGACTGAACACCAGTGTCCTGTTACAATATGAAACAGATTCTATGAATGGTTCTGTCTCCTGTGCTGGTTTGCATGAGAAAGTCCCTCATAGCCATTTTAACACTTGGTCCCCAGTTTGATGGTACTGTTTGAGAAGGTTTTGGAGGTGTTGCTTTGCTAGAGGAAGTATGTCACATGAGATGGGCTTTGAGAATGTAAAACTTTACCTTACTTGCAGTTTGCTCTGTGTGCTCTGTGCTTTAGGTTCAAGATGTGAACTCTCTGCTACATACTCTAGCCACGATGCCTGTCTGCTGCCTCCATTCTGCCATTATAGACTCAACTGTCTGGCACCATTAGCTAAAATAAACTCTTCTATAAGTTGCCTTAGTCATGGTGTTTATCAGAGCAATAGAAAGCAAACTGATACAGAAACTCGTACCAGGATCATGAGGTATTGCTGTGACAGACCTAACCTTGTTTGGAGTAAGACTATAGATGGGTCTGAAACTTTGGGTTAGATGTAAACCAAGTATCCTTTTCCTCCCTATGTTGCTTTTGGCAATGGTCTTTATCACAGCAACGGAAAGCAAACTAAAACACTCCATACAGGAAAATATAGGAGAACCAGAGCACAGAAAGGAAATCAAGCCAGTCATGTTATCACAGACCTGTAATCCCAGCTAATCAAGAAGCTGAGGCAGGAGGATAACAAGTTCAAGGCCAGCCTGGGCTAGGGAATGAATTCAAAGTCTGCCTAATAAGACTCTATCACACAAAGAAGTAAAAAGAGAACTGAGGTTATAGCTTCTTTGTTAAAGCACCTGCCTAGATCTCCATGTCTAATTAATCTTTCAATTCCAAGAACACTGTTTCTGGCCCACAGATGAGTGCCGAGATTCTCAGTCTATTTTCTGTTGCTTCAGTGGACTATCACAGACTGAGTAATTTATAAAGAATAAAGGCTGTCAGGGTTTGAATATGCAGTGTCCTCCCCCAAAGCCTGTGTGTCAAAGCTTGGTCCCTGTTGGTAGCGCCAATCTTTGTGTCCTGAGAGTTCTGCTTTCATCTCTAGTTTAACTCCTTGATTGATCCTAACATAACAACAGTATTAAGAAGTAGAAACAAGAAGGTAGGGCCAGGAGGTGGTAGTGCATGCCTTTTATCCCAGCACTCGAGGGTTTCTGTGAGTTTGAAGCCAGTCTGGTTTACAGAGTGAGTTCCAGGACAGCCAGAGCTACACAGAGAAACCCTGTCTCGAAAACACACACACACACACACACACACACGCACATACACACGATGAGGTAGGGCTCAGCGGGAGGAAGTAGGTCACTGGAGGGTATCTTAGCCTAGTTCCTTCTGTTGATTTATGCCTCTGTGTTTGTTCACATTCATGTGTGGCCAGATACACAAGCACATACCTATGAATCTGTGCGGAAGTCAGAGGACAGCCTCGTGTGTCATGCCTCAGGCTCTGTCCATCTTTTTGTTGTTTTGAGACAGGGTCTCTCAGTGTCCTGGAACTCACCAAGTAGGCGAGGCTGCCTGACCAGCCAGCTCCAGGAACTGACGTGTCTCTGTCTCCTGAGTGCAGGTATTGCCAGCACACAACTATGGCCAAGTTTTTGGCTCTGGGGATCCAACTCAGGTCCTCCATGCTTGCAAAGCAAGGACTTTGTTGACCCCAGGTCCCTAATTACCACTTAAAGATCAAAGTGAGTAATATTCCATCGGAGTTGGTGACACACACCTGTAATCCTAGCACTCAAGAGGCTGAGACAGGAAAAGAATAAGTTCAAGGCAAGCCTGGGGTACATAGTTAACATAGTTAAAAGTAGAAAGATACAGAGATGGATGGATAGGTAGGTAGATAGATAGACAGACAGACAGACAGATAGATAGACAGACTTACTGAGATAGAGATTAAAGATAGAAATGAAATAGAGATGGATACAGATGTAGATGCACACTGAGAGTGTGTTGTATGTATGTGTGTGTTTGTGTATTTGTGTGTGTGGTGTATGTATTTGTGTGTTTGCATGTGTGTATATTGTATTTGTATGTGTAGTTATGTGGTGTATTTGTGTGTGTGTGTGTGTGGACTTTCCTGAGCCCTATCTCTGATGATGCTGACAATCAGAAGAATCTGAAAATGAATATGACATCTATAATGAGAAACCTGGTTCATTCCCACACTCACTCATCCTGCCCATCTTACCAAGGCAACAAGCTCTGAAAACTCTCTTTCTGGGAGGCAGCCCCTGTGGGAAACTGGAAGCCCTGTGAATGTTTGTACTCTGGAAATTATTTGTTGCTATCTTTGGGTCGTTTAAAAAAAAAGAAAAACTGTCCCATTTTCTTTCATCCCAGTTTACACCAAATGTGCTTCATGGGTCTTCACAGGACAGTAAACAGACACGATAACATCCAAAAAGCCCACACTGTGTCAAACCCAGGGACAGATTAAATTACTGAAGGCAGCAAGAGGGATTGCCAACAGGGCATTATCCAAGCCAAGCAGCATCCCGGCTGGGAGGCAGGAGAGAGAGCTTGCAGTCTGGATTCTGACTGTACTATGTCCTGACTTGCTGGTTTGGGGCATTGGCTCCACAAACACACAGCCGCCCTCCCTCCTCCAAGCCTGCCTGGGATCTAGGGGATGTTCAAGTGTTGATACCCAGACATGCTGTTGGGAGATGTCACTGCAAAACAGCAGTCACCATGGGGGTGGGAGTCTTGTGTGTTTGCATGACCATCCAGGGACTTCTGCAAATATTTGCACAGCCACACCTGCCTTCTGTGGACAGTAATAGTTACTTATGCAGGGTATTGGTTACTTCTGCAAAGCTATGACAAAAATATCAGATAAAAACACCGTAAGGAAAGAAAGGTTTATTTTCACATACAGTGTCTACATTAGTCAGAGTTCTCTAAAGAAACAGAACGGATAGAATGAACGTGTGTGTGTGTGTGTGTGTGTGTGTGTGTGTGTGCACATGGTGTGTGTGATTTGTGAGACTGGCTAACAGGCTGAGGCCGGGGTGTCTCCCTAGGGAAAGGCCAAATCATTCAGCCCACCAAGCCTGGATGTCTCAGCAGTTCTGATCTGTTGCTGGAGTCCCAGAGGATTCCTAGAGAGCTGCTGGTCAGTGTGTGCTGAAATCCTGAAGAAGGAGGTTCTAACACCAGCGAAGGAATGCCTCAGCAGCAGGATAGATGAACTTGCCAACAAAAGTGTGGGCAGGCGGGCAAAAACTTTCTTCTTCTGTGTCCTTTTATGTGGGGCTGCCACTAGAAAGAGTGACCAAGATTTGGTATGGGTCTTCCTGCTTCAAATAATCTGATACTAACAGCCTTCAAAGGAGTGCCCAGCAGCTTGGGTTCTGACTGATTCCAGATGTGGTCCAGTTGACAACCCAGGTAGCCATCAGCATGTTGGAGCAGGAAAGGCATTCTGGACATCACAGTTGATATTGGCAGAAGCATGCAGGAGACATGATTCACACCCTGGCGGACCAGGAAGCAAAGGAGGAAACCCTGGCGTCTGGTAGCTTTCTTCTTTTCCTCCTATTGTGTCTGCTCTCCAATATGTAAGATGTTTGCACCCTGTCCTAGTTTCATTTCTGCAGCCGGGATAAAAATATCCTGACAACAGCAGCTTAGAGGAGAAAGGGTTCAATCCGCTCACAGCTGCAGGCTACAGTCCATCACTGAGGAGAAGTCACAAGGGCAGGAGCAGCAGACGCCTGGCCACGTCACACCCACAGTCAAGAGCAGAGAGAGAACGAATGCCCTCGTGCCTAGTGCTCAGCTCTACATTCTCTACTCTCACACAGTCCAGGACCCAAACCAGGGAATGCTTGTCTACTTCCAGACTAGGTCTTCTCATGTCAATTAACATAATCAAGACACCCTCCTCTACAAAGCCATGCTGTCTACTTAATCTAGACAATCCCTCCCTGAGACATTCCACAAAACAGGAAAGAATGGAGGTCTGAGAGTTCTCCTCTGATATCCAGCACACACACACACCAGTGAATGAATGAATCAATCAATCAATCAATCTTTTTAATTTAAAAGAATGTGGGGCTGGAGAGATGGCTGAGCATTAAAGAGCACTTGCTGCTCTTTGCAGGGAGCCCAGGTTTAATTCCCACAACCTACATCAGACAGCTAATAACCATCTGTAACTCCAGCTCCAGAGACAAGACACCTTCTTTCATCCTCTGGGAGCAATGGCACACAAGTGACACACAAGCGCGCGCACACACACACACACACACACACACACACACACACAGTGCAGGCACACATTCATACACACAAGCGCGCGCACACACACACACACACACACACACACACACACACACACACAGTGCAGGCACACATTCATACACACAAATAAAGTTTTTAAAGTGATTGGAAGCATGCCCGTCTTTAAAACAAAACAAACAAAAAGAATGTGGAAGGTCGCTGACTCGGGGAGAATAATAGAGCATTCTAGGCCTCAGCTGGGAGGATCTTTTCTCCAAGGTGGACTTGAAGGAATGAAGGGGGAGGGGACTTCCAGCCTTGTCTCATACCAAAGCAGACACCAGCAATCCCCCACCGCTGCTGTCGGCCCCATTAAAGATCTAATTTCTATTCACCTATAACTTTATTAGGCTCATCCAAGCTATTCATCAAAGAAGGCTGTCTGGAAAAGGGTGTATCGTGGCTTTTATTAAAATGTCCTCTCCCTGACAACTGCGTTAGGTTTTATGGTCCTGCACACAGATCTGTCTTGACAATGGAGTCTTCTCTTCATCAGTCCAGTGAAAGAGGTTAGAAATAGATTGCCTGGGATCCAAATTATCTGAGATACTGTATCCCCAAGTATGAGCCTTACAGTCTCTTTGTTGTTGCTTTTGAAGTTTTAGGGTTTATTTTATTTTTTAAATTACCCACATGTAATAGGTATGTATACGTGTAAGTGCAGGTGTCTGCAGAGGCCAGAAGAGGGCATCAGATACCCGTGGAGCTAAAGTTAAAGGTGGTTGTGAACCTCCTGGCATGATTTTTGAACTCTGGTCCTCAGCAAGAGCAATACATGCTCTTCTTTATTTTTTTTAATGATATATTTATCTTTTTTGTGTGCATTGGTGTTTTCCCTGCATTTATATCTGTGTGAGGATGTCAGATCCCCTGGAACTTAAGTTATAGACAGTTGTGAGCTGCCATGTGGGTGCTGGGAATTGAACCCAAGTCCTCTGGAAGAGCAGCCAGTGCTCTTAACTGATGAGCCATCTCTCTAGCCCAGCATACATGCGCTTAACCATCCCTGAGTTTTAGAGTCTTAGAGTCTTAAGCAGGTTTTTACCTCAATTCTGGGAATTGGGGTTAAAAAAAATCATCCTACTGACTCTTTTTCAAAGACTGTCCTAGTTTTTTGTGATTTTTGTTTTTGGTTTGTTTGGGTTTTTGTTTTTCTGCAATAAAATACTCTGACCAAAAAAACACAGATTTTGGAGGCAGGGCTTTATTCCACTTACAATTCCAAGTTATAATTTATTATTGCAGGGCAGTCATAGAGGCAGGAGTTTGAGACACATCCCAGCCAGTCAAGAGCAGAGAGAAATGAAGACACCCATGCTGCCTATTTGCCTGCTGCTAGTGTTATTCACCCTTATATAATTCAAGGCCTAGCCTAGGGAATAGTGCCACCCACAGTGGACTTGGGTTTTCTTATATCAATTAATAGTTAATTGATATAACTATTGATATAACTAATTAACCCCCCTCAAGCCAACCTGATCTAGACAATTCCTCAGTTGAGGCTCTCCTCTGAGATCATTCTAAGTTGGGGCAACTATCTTTAAAAAATGTTGATATGTGCTTGTATGCATGCATGCCTTGGAGGCCAGACTCCTGGAGCTGGGGTTATAGGCAGTTGTGAGCCATTTCATGGGTACTGGGCACTGAACATGGATCCTTTACAAAGGCAGTGCAATGTCTTAAGAGCTGAGCCCTGCAAGTTGACATTTAAGACCAACTATCTCAGTGCTGGGAGGTTAGACACACATTTTCATTCCATACAACTTCCAAATGACCCCCAGAAGTTACCACCTTCTCAAATTCATGGCTGCTTTGCCCTTCAGCCATGCACTAGGGTCGGAGTACATGTTTTAGAAATTGGTCTCCAGACAGAGCCTGGAGACTCAGGGTAAAGGGTGGTCACCAGGCTGCTGGAACATTATGACAGGTGGCTCCTATGGGTGCAGGGCTTGGCAGGTTGTGAAAAAAAAAAAAAGTTGAGGAAAACAGATGCAAGAGCCTGGACTGGGTGACAGTTATTCACCGGCTCAGCAGCACACAGAAAAGCCTGTGGTCAGTGCTTCAAATAGTGATCGTAATCCCCTCCCCCAAGCTCATTCCAAGTCCAAACAGCTGGGGAAGCCGAGTGGACAGAACAGTTCAAGGAGTGTGTTTCACCCGGGCTGTACTGGGCCTCACAGCTGTCTGCCTGTCCTAGGGTTAAGTTCCAAAGACTTGGTTGTGGTTAACAATAATTACACTATTGCTAAAGAGACGATAATGAACCCACAAACATCTGGAGACAGAGCATCCGCCTGCCTCAGGGTCTGGTGTGCAGAGTAAATGAATCAAATCTCATAATTAATAAAATCGTATGCCAGACATGGCAGAACAAGCTTGTAATCCTAGTGCCTGAAAGGTAAAGGCAAGCGTTCGAGGTCATTCTCAACTCATAGTGCCTTCAAGACCAGCCCGGGTTACATAAGACCTTGTCTTAGAAAAACAAAAACTGGGCTGAAGACTTGGCTCTGCTGTTAAAGTCTGTGCTGCTCCTGCAGAGGACCTGAGCTGGGTCCCGAGGACCCACCCGAGACAGCTCACAACCACCTTTAACTCCAGCTCCAGGGACAGCCAATGCCTCTGGGATAACCACACACACTTAAAAATAAAATAATAAATCTTGGGACTGGAGCAATGGCTCGGTGGTTAAAAGCCCAGAATTCTCTTCCAAAGGACCTAGGTTCAGTTCCCAAAACCCACACGGAGGTCCGCAACTGTCTGTAACTCTGTTCCAGGGTTTGGACACCCTCTTCTGGCCTTTGTGGGCACCAGGCATGTGCATGATGCCCACGTACATACACGCAGGCAAAACACCCATACACAATTTTTTACTTACATTGGTGTTTTGCCACATGTGTGTGTATGTGTATGAGAGAGACAGACAGAGAGACACAGAGAGATCCCCTGGAACTGGAGTTACAGAAAATTGTGAGCTGCCATGTGGGTACAGGGAATTGAAGCTAGGTCTTCTGGAAGGGCAGCCAGCATTCTTAACCACTGAGCCAGCTCTCCATCCCCATAATTTTTTTCATTAAAAAATAAATCTTAAGATATGTGTGTGTATGTGTGTGTGCACGTGTGCGTCGGTGGGTGCACGAGGTGTCCAGGTATGTCTGTGTTCATGCTGTGGAGACCCATGGTTAATGTCCAGAATCATCCTCTATCACTTGTTAGCCTTATTAATTGAGGCAAACTCTCTCAATGGAACCCAGAGCTTATCAATATGGTTAGTCTTTAATCTCTCAGCCATCTTGCTCTGTGGATTTTCTGTCTTCCCCTCCCAAGCCTAGAACTCCAAGCATCAAACCTACCTGACATTTACACGGGTTTCAGGGCTCTCAGGTCCTCATGCTTCCTGGGCAAGTCTTTGTGACTGTTGAGACAGCCCCGGGCCCCAGCCCCTCCACCTTGTTTTTTAGACTTTCTCTGAACCTCCAGCTCGCTGGTTTGTACAGACTTGACACCAGCCTTTCTGATCTTCCTTGATGGAGCTTCTGTCCCTGGCACAGCTCTTCTCAGCCCTGTGCTTCCTTGATCATTCTACACGAAAGTTAGTTCTCCCAAAAAGGAGTTCTTAGAATTCCTCTTGCTTGGGCGAGGTGTGGAGGGGGTTATGTTTATCTGCCGGTAGCCTCCTTTTCTGCCTTCTGCCTTCTCAGTATAAGGCTCCAGGGTTTTTTATGATTCATCAAAAAAGGCCACACAGAATGAGCTCAGCTCTTACTCTGCAGCTCACCTTTTATGAAGCCCACACCTCAGTGGAGGACCCTCAGATCTCCTTGCCCTTCGGCTGAGGATGACTCGACCATGAGTCAGGCAGAAGGCTGAGCCGGCACTACTGTCCTGAGCTGCACCCTGTCTTCCTGAGCTGTGTGTGAGGGAATAAATGAGACGTCATTTGTTGAGCAAGCACGCACCAAATGCCTGCTGGGTTCCAGGCACCAGGCTGGGACCTCTTTTTAGATGAGGGTTAACTGTGAGGGTTAACTTTATTGTCAACTTAACACAACCTAGAATCACCCGCGTCTCAGCGAGGGGCTGTGTAGGTCGGATTCACCTGCGGACACGTCTGTGAGGATAGTCTTAATGGAGTGAATTGATTTGGGAAGACTCAGCCCACCTTGGACAGCTGCATTCCCTGGGTCAGGGGAGGGGGTGCTCCTGAACTGTATGAAAGGGGAAAGTGGGCTTGAACACATGCATTCCTTCAGTTCTCTTGACTGTGAATGTCATGTGACCAGCTGTTTGAAGTTCCTTCCTTGACTTCCCCCACAGTGATGGGGTGTAATCTGGAATCGTAAACCAGACACCCCTTCCTCTTCTTTTTGTCAGGGTATATTATCACAGCAACAGAAACCATATTAGGAAAGCATGTTTCATAATTCCCCTGCCAATGTCGGGAGGGAGATGCCCAAATGTCCCTCCTATACATGTGGAATCTGAGCTTCCTGGAGACTGTAGTTGCTTGTCAATTTCACCTAGCTGTTGCATAATAATAAGGCTTTGACTGTGGATACCTGCTGCCCAAGCTCTTGGGAAGGTACAGTCAAGTGGATTTGGTGTTTAGGTCAGCCTACAATATGGAATGAGTTTAAGGCCAGCCTGGGCTACATGAGACTATCTCAAAATAAAACAAACAGAGGCTGGCAAGATGGCTCAGCTGGTAAAATCATTCGCCACCAAGACTGATGGCTTGAGTTCAAACCCTAGAACCATAGTGGAAGGAAAGAACTGACCCCCCCCCCCAAAGTTTTCTAGCTTGGCAAAACCATGAATTTATTGAAAGCTTACTTAGAGTGGCATGGATAAGGGGTTACTTACAGGAGTGACCCCCAAAAACACCACTGAAAAGTCCAGACCCAAGAGAGACAATGACTCCTGGGATCGTCAAGATGGAGTTCCCATTCCATTCACTTCTGCTTCCTGTACACTCCAGCATCTCTCAAGACTATAGTATCTAGGCTCACAGCAGGTTGCTCAGGAGGCACAGACCAGCTGGAATCTCTGCTAAAGATCAAATGATCCTCCCTCTTCCACCTTCCACGAGGGAACTCAAGGGGCCTGATCTTGTGAGGGTTTCCTGCAGGTAACTGAAGCTGGTCTGATCTCCAGATGGTAATGACCGGGAAGGGAGCTTTCCATGACATCCCCAAGCCCAGGACAGCTTCATCTTGAGATCTTCAATCCCACTGTAGAAGACTGACTTAAAAAACAAAACAAAACAAAACTTTTACATGTAAATGTATTTGTTTATTGGCTGCAGGGGCCCAGAGTGTTGCATGCCATGGTGGCCAGGTGACAGTCACAAAACAGCTTGCAGAAATCTGTCCTCTCTTTCCACCCTGTAGGTTTGGAAGACTGACTAGGACCCTCCAGCTTGGCAGCAGGCGCCTTCCGCCAGAGCCATCTTCCTGGTGAATTTCGGAGGGGCCAGTTTTCCCCAAGTCTTTTCTCCTGACAGAATTCCAAATTCCAGTGGACCTGAACGAACAGACCTTTGAGAACCAGGCACCACGCTGGGCCCTAGAGCTAAAATTGTCAACCAGTCCCTTGAGGCCATTTCTCTCCTGGAGAATCGTGTAACTATGGAGGGATAGATCATTCAAGGGGCACAGTATGCTGTGAGGCAGCTTCACCGTATTTCCTCCACCCCCTGGCCAGAAGCTCTGGTCCCACCAGGCACCGCCTACTCTAGAACATAACCTGCTCGTTCTGGAGTGCGTCCTACCTGTTCTGGAGTGCGTCCTACCTGTTCTGGAGTGGGCTCCACCTCTTTTGGAGCCAGGCCCTGGCTTCCACGGCGTGTGTGCTCAGGAGGCTGTCGTGTTGATGAAAATACCAGGGAGCCATCTGCAGGGTTCTTCCCCTCGCTGCTACTCGGGAGCCTGAAATAAATGAGAAAGAGATGTTCCTGGCAGGGTCTGCTGAGGAGTTTCACGGCGGGAATGAAAATTGGCTGCAGTAGCAGAGAAATCCTGGAAGGGAGAGGGATTTCTAGGCTAACACACCTCTAGGAAAGAGCGTAGGTGTGAGGCTGGGGAGGCAATGAGCCCACTGACACCCCCCGCCCCCACATCAGCCTGTGCCTACTGTGTGCATGCAAATAGGAGCACACACAGCAGCTACACCAACACAGGTGTGTGCGCCTGCCGGCCACAGGCAAGTATGGGCATGAGGCTGAGGAACCCACAGACTTTCCAGTCTAGATTTCCTCGCACTGTTCATAGCCTCTCCCATCCCCTTCAAGCCCACCTAACATCTGGAGTCACCTTGCCCAGATCTATTTCAGCCAGACTGGGCTCGGCACCCATCCAGAGCCTGGGAGAGAAGCCAGGTTCTGCCTGGCTCCCTGGGGATTCTTTGCAAGCTGACATGGCTTCAGGCCCACCTGGCAGCGTGTTCTGGCTTCCCCTGTGTCCTCCATCTGCCCTGTGGTGTGGCATGCCCCAAGCCAGCCAGCCCTTCCTCAGCCACACACCACATCCACAGAGAAACAGACTCAAGGCAGCTGTTCAGTGGCTTTTCCCAGGCATTGACTGGAGTCAAACTGAAAGAAGAAAACCTTGACTCTAGATGTCCCTCAGCCAACCCTGCCTCTGGGTGTTCTACTGACCCCTTCTCCTCCCAACAGAATCTGTCCCTGAGGCTGCTTTTCCCAGAGAACATTGCTTAGTGACACATGTGACTGCAGCACTGAGGGGTTGGAGGCAAGAAGATCAGAAAGTCAAGGTCATCCCTCGCTACATCCCTCTGTTTCAAACAACAAAATGGATGCCCTATCAAGGATTTGATAGTCTCTTCTTCCCTCCTGCTTCACCTCAGGTGGAATCTCCCAGCTCCTGCTCCAGTACCCCAACTCATATCCCAAAGGGCAGTATATCTCTGGACCCTTCTAGAAACATAAGCCCAGTAGCCCCCACTAATATTTGCCTGGGAAGCTCTGGCCTTAAACTGAATTGGCTTGAATCCAGGAGTTTACAAGCTGAGGCATGCGGATCTGAAAACCCCCGGTTTTAAAGAGAGAAAACCCAGGCCAGAAAGCACGCGTGTGCCTGAGCCAAGCCACCAGCCAGTGTTCATTTGTTTGTTTGGAGATGGTCTCTCACAGCCCAAGCTAGCCTCATAGATAGCCCAGGATGACCTCAAATTTCTGGTCCTCCTGCCTCTACCTCCTGAGTACTGGGATGGCAAGTGTACCCCACCACCCTCAGTCTGTAGGCTGCTAAGGACTGAACCAGGGCTCCATGCTCAACTCAGTGGTTGAGTACCAACTGAGCCACATCCCCCAGCCTTCCCATTCTGAGTCAGTGGTTCCAAAAAAGCACATGCTGAGGTCCTCACACCATCTCACTGGACCAACACAGCTGTGAAGGGGGAGGCTCCACACCTGAGAATCCTGTATGGACAGGGCTCTCCTTCATCGTTAAAGCCAGGGATCACAGCGTAGGGCTGGCATGCGGATTAAGGGAGCCAAAGCCTACGAATCCCTCCAAACAACTCCTCAAAGCCCACCGGGGACTCAGTGCCTCAAACAAGGCCATGCCTACTCCAACAAGGCCACGCCCACTACAAGGCCACACCTCCTAATAGTGCCACTTCCTGTCTGCCAAGCCTTCAAGCACGTGGGTCTACGGGGGCCATACCTGCCCAGACCAGACCAGGGTCTTATGACCTGTCCCAGGCTGAAGTCATAATCCTCATATGGTCTCAAGTTCTAGGACTACAGGTGTGCACCACCACATTTTACTAGGAAACTCAACTTAAAAAAAAAAAAAAAACAAGAATCTTGATTTCTTTTATGTGTGTGAATATTTTGTTTCCATGTGTGTATGTGCATCATATGTGTATCTTTAGAAGCCAGAAGAGGGGGACCAGATCCCATGTACCTGGAGTTACAGGTAGTTACGAGCCTTTTCGTTGGTGCTGGGAATTAAACCCAGGCCCTCTGTGAGAGTTAAGTTAAGCCAGCTCTCTTAACTTTGAGCCGTCTCTCCAGCCCCAGAAACTCCATTTTAAATTTTATTTCACTTTGTTGCCTCAACCACCTCCTTCTCCCTCCCTTTCCCTCCTTTTCCCCCTCCTCCCTCTCTTCTCCCTCTTCCTCCTCCCCCTTTCCCCTTCTCTTTTTAATTTTTATAAGGCAACAGTCTCACTATGTAGCCCTGGCTGGCCTGAAACTCACAGAGATCTGCCCGTGGCTCCCACGCACTGAGACTGGAGTCATGAGCCAACCACACCTGGCTTCATTTTCATTCATTAAAATCACATTTTGAAATCAATCTCTGATTCCTTCATCGGAAGACTTAATCATGTTTGAAACAACTTGGGTTGCGGTGTGTGCTCTCTCAACTCTGTATCTTATGGCATCTAAATACAGATCAGACTGAAATCTACTGTCAGAAAAGAACACACCAGATGGCAGAGACAGAGCGTTAAGGAAGAGGAAGAAATAGATCCCATTAATAAGTGTTACACTGAGGGTTAGCAAGGTGGCTTGGCAGGTAAAGATGCTTGCTGCCAAAACTAATGACCTGAGTTCAGTGTTCAGGTCCTACCTGAGGGAGGAAGAAAATCCACTTTTGCAAGTTGTCCTCTGATCTACACACACAGGCACCATAGCATGCACACGCACACAATTAATTAACGTAATAAAATACTCGTAAAAAGGAAAAGATAAAATTATAGCCGGGCTTGATGGTGTGAATCCTTGTACTCACAGCACTCAGAAGATGGGTAGGCAGTGAACTGGAGAGGTCTGAAGATTTCAGGGGCTTGGAGCAACTTGAACTTCTGAGAAATAGGGAGCAGGGCAACAGCAGAGTCAACTGTCAGTAGCTGGAAGGCTCACTCTGGCAGCTTCAGAGAAAATGGCTTTGATGCACAGGGGCCCTCGCCCCTCACATGGCTAGCACACCGTTCAGGAACCTGGTCTGTGGAGGAGAAAGTAGCTACACATGCTCGTTACAGGCGAGGTGATTCCAGGAAAGGAAGAAATGTAAAAAGTAAAATGGTAGAAGCCTGAGAATAAAGACCTGAGACATTGAAGTTCTGGAGATGTAGTTCAGTGGTAGAACACTTACCCAGGATCCTCATGGAGGGCTGGGGTGTAGTTCAGAGGTAGGGCACCTGCTTAGATGCCCCGCCCCCCAATAAGGGACTAAGGGTGTGACTCAGTGGTTGAGCACCTGCCCAGAATCCCCACGGTGGGAGGCTGGGCACATGGCTGAGGGACAGAGAGGGGCAAGGACACGTCTCGGCTGTGCCTACTTCTTGGGATATCCCTGAAGCGGTGATTCTCACATACGTGTTAAATAACCTGGGTTTGATCACACGCTCATTCTCGGTGTCTCGGCAAATGTGGTTTCAGAGTGAGAAGCCAGAGCCCCATGATAGCAGAAGGACACACACACACACATACACTCGCATATATGCACAATTTTTTGGCAGGAATGTGGGAAGGGTAGGCTAGTGTACGCTAGTCTCGGCGCCCTGTATTACCATTGTTTTTCCCATGATACTGGAGTTGGAGCCCAGGAATTCACATACTGCATCAAGTTTTTTACCACTGAACTACAAAGTCAGCCTTCTTTCTTTCTTCCTTTTACCCTCCCCCATTCCCCCGAGAGGCTCAGCATTGTAGCCCAGGCTGGACCTGAACTCATTCTGGAGTCTACAACAGCCTTCAACTTGTGGTCTTGTCTCAGCCTCACAAATAGCTGGGACAAATGACAAAGACCTGCTTTTGTTATTTATTTGTTTGTTTGTTCACTCATCTGTTTGCTTGTTCGTTGTGGGAGGCACACATGTACGCATGTGGAGGTCTGAAGCCAAAATCTCAAGAGTCAGTTCTCTCCTTCCACCACGGGGTCCCAGGAATTGGACTTGGGTCACCAGGCCTGGCAGCAAGCACCTTTACCCACTGAGCCATCCTGCTGGCCCTTATTCTTTATCAACCATTAGCTCCAAAAGCATTTGCCAAAAGACAGAGAGGTGGATTGACTGTCCTCACTCTGCAAAGCATGCCTTGTTCCCTAGGCCACCGCCCACCTGGGCTCTATCGCCCTCCCTCTCCCTACCCTCCTCCTGTTTTGCCTTTAATGAGCTGGGTTCTTTGATAATAGCAGTGGGCCTTTTATGAACTAAACAAACTAAAGCTGAGGCTTCCCCCCCCCCGCCTTTCACAAAAGAGCTCATTGAATAAGCAATGGGCTTTTCTGCAACTATTTTTAAAGATGGAGCTGCAGGCGAGGCAATGTGGAAAGTCACAGAGAGCCAGTCCACCCCTGAAGGTCACCCAGAACTCAGATATGAGAGCTGGCGTTGGTGTCTCCGCTGTGAGCCCTGTGTGCTGGGCCCCATTACAACACGGTCTCACCATCACTCAGTCTCCTTGGACCAGTCATGGCAGTAGCTAGTGTCCCTCCATCTCCTACAGTGTCCCCCAGCCTGGTCTCTTGGAGCCAAAGATTTTGTGATTCTTAGACATTGGACTCCTTGTCTCTTCTGTCTCCCTGGACATTGCACCTAACTTCATAAAGCACCAAACTGTGGCTACTGGTCCCACAAGCAAAGCTTTCCCATTCATTTCCACATCTCATTCTTAGGTATTTCTTTTTATTTGATGTGTCCATGTCCTACGACTATGCACATGAATGCAGTGCTCACAGAGGCCAGAAGAGGGCGCTGGAGCCCCTGAAGTACAAGAGGACCTAGCTGCTGGTCCTCTACCAGAACACCTAGTACTCTTAGCCCCAGCACTTTCTCTTTATTGCCTTATTCATATCTACTTCTAAGGCTTCATCTTCAGGGAAACTGAGGCCCAAGAAGTCCACATTGCTGTGTTTAGCCAAGATACTGGCAATCAAATCTGGGGTTATCTGTTTCATTGTGGCCCCATCTTTCAACATTGCTCCCTAGCTTACTCCAAATAACTTGAAAGCACTAGAACTTTGAAAGCCTGTCCGGGCCATGCCCAAAGCTGAATTTTTATTCAGAGCTGAGCAGAGAAATCTTATTTGCTGTTTATCAGTTGCCTCCATTCTCTGATCTATACAGTTGTTGTTATAAAGAAAGAAAATCCCAAACATTCAATTTTACCAATGAAGGCTCAGGAGCCAGATGCTGAAAACCTACTAGCTCAGAGAGGCAGAGAAAGCGCCCAGCTGATCCTCCTACTCAGCAACATAACAGAAGGAAAAAACTTTTCAGTTCATGTCCCAGAAGGGGGGAAGCCAAAACCCCCTTCTTCTCCATGCTGTCTTAAATACCCTTCTCTCAATGCTTGCAACACCTCTTGACCTAGAGTTAACGTTATTTAATCCTGTTTATAGAAAACTCTTCGATTAAAGGTGTGTGTTAGGGCTGAGCCACACCAAACAAGGTTCAGGTTTTTACAGTTCACAATCTCAGGGTCACAATGGGATCAAATATCCTGCAACATTGGGTTGATAGTAGCAAAAGTGGCATTTAATGTTTCCTGCGTTCTCAGCTCATAACTCAACGAGTCCACTGCAGGGAGTCATCTGTGGGCTGTCCAAGGTCACAGGACTTGCAGGGACGTGAGCCCGGGGGGCCCTGTTGGCCTTACTTGGTTGATAGGAGCACATTTTTTATTTTAACATTTTCTTATTCGTGTATGTGCTGGGGGCAGCACATGCTACAGCAGCCCTGTGGAGGTCAGAAGACAGCCTGCAGGAGTGGGTTCTCTCCTTTCACCGTGTGGAGGCTGAACTCAAGTCACAGACCTGGTGACAAGCACCTTGACCTCCTGAGCCATCTCTGACTCTTGAACCTGGATTAAAAAAAAAAACAACTCATGGGCTAGTATCTGTGTCAGTGTGTGTGTGAATGTATGTACATTCATTCACAAGTGTTCATGGTACACTTGTGGAGGTCAGAGGACAACCTGAGGAGTCTGTTCTCCCCTTACATTGTGTGGGTCCAGAACTCAGGTTGCCTGACAGCAAGCACCTTTATCCACTAAAAAGCCACTAAGCTCTCTAGCCTACTCTACATTACCCTCATTGATCTCTCACTGAACATGAAGCTGAAGCTTGCAGTTCTGGCTAGGCTGACTGGCAAGAGAGCCCCTGCCCTCTAGAGTTTTACAAGGGTTCTGGGGATCCGAACCCAGCTCCTCCGCAGAGCCATCTTCCCAGATCTTGAATCTGGTGTTTCAACTGGGAAGTCCTTCTAGGCTAGGTAGAGAGCCTCTATTCCTACGTTGGAGCCTTGATGCCCCCTGGTGGTCACAGAAGGCCCTGCAACTCAGCCACTTCCTCTGGCTACTCCCAGCCCAGATGAGCCTTAGGCGTACAGGCTTTTCTGTTGCAGTGAGGAGTGAGGGGCTTTTCTGTTGCAGTGAGGAGTGAGGAGCTTTTCTGTTACAGTGAGGAGTGAGGAGCCACAGTGGGGAAGCCCACCATGAGGGTGTCGAGGAATCAGAAGGTGAATCTCAGACGTGCCGTCCTCAGCTCTGTTGCTTTGGTGAGGTATATAGGAAGGAGTAATAATAATATCACTGAACAATTTCTGTGTTTGGTGCAATTCTCCTGTCTAATTTCATGTAGAGACAGGTGGCAACAGTGTTGCGTGGCCTCTGTGTCTTCAAATCAGATAACCCTTCTTTCCTGATGAGTATCGAGAATGTGAAAGGACTCCCCTGGCGAGGCAGGGAGTGTGAGAAAGTGTCTGAGTTGCGAGACCCCTGCACTTTTGTAACTGTCCTGGAAGGAAGGAAATAGGTTCTAAGGAGACATTTGTGTCCTCCCCCCATTCAGTTATCAAACTCTTGAAACAATGGATCCCCAGGAATCTCATGCTGGGGACAGGCAGCATGTCTCCCAAGAAAGAGATTTTACACAGTCAGACCACCTTGCAGGAGAGACTACAGCAGGTACAATCACAGATGGGTCAGTGATGGGCGTGGCCGCACCTCAGGCATGGCCGCTTAGCTGTTAAACCTAAACCTTTGTAGGGGTCCCAGGGGTGGATGTGGGCTTGGGAGGAGGTCACTGTACCTCTTTGTTCCTCTTGTTAATATGGCACTTTCAATCTGTCTCTCTCTCTCTGTCTTTCCCTCCTTTCTTTCTCTCTGGCTCTCTTACTCTCTCTCTTTTAGACAGGGTCACACTCTCAGTACATCTGCTATGTAGATCAGGCTGCCTGGAAGGTTCTGCCTCCTGAATAAAGGTATTAGAGTTGTGAGTCACCATGCTTTGCTTTCTGGTGTGTGTGTGTGTGTGTGTGTGTGTGTGTGTGTACCTTTAATTGTCTTATTGAGATACCAGCCAATCCTGGCTTAGTTTTCCAGGGCCCAGGCTTTGACCCTAACAATTCTGGTAACAAGAAACCTTTTTGTCCCAATAACATTGGGACCCCTGTAACCCCAGTTCCTAGTTCCTGGGGAGCAGGGCCTTCAGGCATCCCAAGCCTCCTGCTGGTCTCTTGAAACCTGATTCGTCCTGCTGATGTTCTCTATGAGGAAGAACTAGAAACAAATCCGGCTTAGTGCAAAGAGCCTTTTACAAAAGACTATGGGAAAGAAAGGGACAGTCACCCACAGGGCCAGCCTCTTACTATGGGGCTGGCCTGCGGCTCAGAAGTTAGACACACAAATAGTATGAGTTTTGTTTTGTTGTTGTTTTATTACAAATGCTTATTTATTTCTTGTCAGAGAGGCACACACATACAGAAGTCAGAGTACAATTTTTGGGAGAACCAGCCTGCCTCCGCCTTGGGCTTAAAAGCCTTCTTATACTAAAGACAAACTAGGTTCATTCCTGTTTATGATTAAACCTCTGTTTCTCGAGGCTTGGGCCATGCCCCACCTGTAACCTTAACTACGCATGGTTCAGTACTGCCGGTACCAGGAAGGGCCATCATGGCTTTGTTTCAAAAAGTTGTTTATAACCATCATGCAACCCTGCCTGTTTCAGGAGGTTCTATGACCACCTTGTTATCACTAAATGTTGTGATTACCATGTTTTGACCCCGTGTTATGTTCTGCTCCTGTAACCCCCCTCTCACCTCCCCCGTTTGGAAACCCCCTACCCTGAGCTCTACCTTCCTCGTCTTCCTCCCATCCAATGCTGACCTCTTGAACTCTGCCTTAGGGGAGGCAGCCCACGTACATGAATAAAAAAAGCTTGCTTTCACTAATTTGGCCTTGATGATTTGGGTCAGTGGTCTTTGTCCTCCGATCTTTGGGATTAACAGGTTCTCTTGCTCCACCACGTGAAGCCTGGGGATTGAATTGAGCTTCAAAGCAAGCACCTGTCCCCACCGAGCCTGCTCCAAAGCTCTGCTGTTTATTTTGGTTGTTTGATTTCTAATAAAAAGAATTAGGTGAAAACAGTAGGAGGGACAGGGTGCTTTGTTCCTAGCCACTTAGATGTTACCAAGGAACATGGGCTCCAAGTAAGGGCTAAAAAGGCCGGATGTGGTGGCATGAGCCTGTAATCTCCGCACTCTGTGAAGCAGATGCTGGAGGATTGCTGCAACTCCACAGCTAGCCTTGTCTACACAGCAAGTTCCAGACTAGCCAGGGCTACTTAGTGAGTTTTGTTTAAACACACACAACTCCTCCCACCAAGCAAAAAGGGTGGGCTAGCTAGTGAGTATTTTGTTTCAATTGGACAGCAGAACTAACAATTTCCCGTACCTCATTGTACACCTCACCTTCCTCTTTTTTGTATTTGCAACAGTCTGGGACTCTTGGGCCCCACAATCCTTATGTCTCACTCTCCCGAGCAGCTGGCATGACAGACCTGTACCGCTGTGCCCGGGTTAGTCAGGCATTTCTGAGGCAAAGAAAAAGCAGCCTGCATGTCTCTGTGATCTGACCTTGTCTTATAACTGGGGTGAAGAGGAGCCTCTGTGAGGTTTCTTTTCTAAGCCCTACCTAAGTCTTTGCCTCCTTGCCTGGGCTACACTGTCAAGTGGATTTTTTTCTCTTTTCTCATTTTATTTTATGTGTGTGTGTGTGTGTGTGTGTGTGTGTGTGTGCACCATATGTATGCAATGCCTACAGAGGGCAGAAGAGAGTCTCTGCTCTCCTAGAACCGAGGTTACAAATGAGTGTGAGCTGCCGTGTGGGTGCTGGGAATCTCACATTTCTTTACCTTCAAGTACTTACTAAACTGAGGTAGCCTTTGTGCAGCACTGTTAGGGTCCAGAAGATGCAGAGAGAACGGGAAAGAAAGGCCCCAAACTTGAGTACCACTCAAACGGCAAAAGACGTTTATTCCGCAGAGATCCAGCGTGCTGGGGTCACCACCTTCAGAACATGGCGGCGGCCCTGGGGGTGGGGGGAGTCCAAGGCCCCTTTTAAAGCCAGAGAGGGGAATTCCTACTGTGGCTGCGTAACCTTAATTGGGATTGGCCGGTGCCCATATAGGCTACGAGAGTCTGGTCATGGCTTAGGGTCTTCTCAGACATAGGCTAAGCAACCTTATGTCCTGGCCAAGCTGGTTTCTGAGGTTTGTCTTAGGCCTGTTCTCTCTCTCTCTCTCTCTCTCTCTCTCTCTCTCTCTCTCTCTCTCTCTCTATCTGTGTCTGCTGCCTGAGATATAAAGCTCACAGCTACCTCTCCAGCACAGCGTCTGCCTGTGTGCCACCACGCTCACCACCATGATGATAAAAGACTCACTCTCTGAAACTGTAAGCAGGCCCCAATTAAATACTTTCCTTTAGAAGAGCTGCCTTCCACATGGTGTCTCTTCACAGCAATAGAACAGTGACTAAGACAGTCACCAAACCTCATCACAGCTGTCGGGACCAATGAAGGAATTTGGTCTTTTCTATGGCAGCCCTCAAGCTGGGTACTGGTCAAATTTCAGTCATGTTCTCTAGGCAAGACAAAGAGGTTTAGACCCCTCTTTGTGGGATGACCTCCTAGTTTACTATCCATTGCTGTGATAATTGCCATCAGCAAAAAACAACTTGGAGAGAAGGGTTTATTTATTCTTACCAGCTGCAGTCTATAGCGGTCAGGCCTCTCTAAAGGAAGAACTGATGGGATGAACAGGTAGAAAAAGGATGTTTGTTAGATCGGTACACAGAATGGCGTCCTCAGTGGCTGCCTCACCCTAGAGAGGCAGAGAGTCCTACAGTCATTCAGCCCACAGGGCTGGATGGCTCTCGGCATCGGTCTGGGGCTGAAGGCCTGGAGCTACAACGGTTCTCAACCTTCCTAGCACTGTGACCTTCTAACAGAGGCTCCTCACGTTGTGGCGAAGCCCCTCCCCCCAACCACAAATTTACTCTGTTGCTACTTCATAACTGTAATGTTGCTGCCATTATCGTGAGGTGAATATCTGATATGCAGAATGCCTGATAGATATGCAACCCCCAGGAGAGGGTCATTTGGCCCAAAGGGGTGGTGCCCTACAGGCTGAGCACCGCTGCCCTAGAGGCTTCCTGGAGAACTGCCGGTCCACAGTAAGTGTCAAATCCAGAAGCAGCTGCTTTCAAATCCAATGCAGGGCAGACTGTCAGTAAGAGCCAGGGCAGGCAGGCAAAAAAGCAGAGCTCGCTTCTTCCATGCCCTTTTATCTGGGCTGCACCAGAAGCTGTGAGCCAGGTTCTGGGGGCGGGGGGAGGGGAGGAAGGTGTCTTCGTGCTTCAGATAATCCGATCGTGAAAATCACCCCCATGAGTGCCCAACAGCTTGGGGTATACCTGATTCCAGGAGTAGTCGAGTTCACAAGCAGCATAAATCACCCCACAATCAGGGAATTCAGGGCAGGAACGCCAGCAGGTCTGGAACTCTAAGCAGAAGCCTGGAGAAAGGCTGCTTGCTGGATTGTTCTCAAGCTTGCCAAGGTCCCCAACCTTTCATACATACCTCAGGTCTACCTTGGCCTCAGCGAGGCCCTCCCACATGGGCTGGGCCTTCCCAGATCGACTAGCAATTGCACAGTCCCCTGCAGTGATGCCCAGAGGCCAATCCATTCCAGGCCATCCCCTTCAAAAGGAGACTTCCTCTGACGATTGTGTCAGGTTGACAGCTGACCAGGAAAGGTGGGGAATGTTGAGGCCACCCTGGCTTTGTTGCACACTCAGTGTGGGAAGCAGGAACTTAGGTGTTAGGTGTCCCTCAAGACCCACAATCGTATGTGTGTCAGGAGGGGGGGTTCCTTTTAAAATTTTTTCTATTTTCATGTATGTTCACGTATGTACATGTTTCTGCATGTGTGTGGCCATGCATGTAGAGGCCAATGTCCAGACTCATCCTCTGCCACACTTGCATTGTTTTCAGTGAGGTAGGGTGTCTGTGAAACCCAAAGCTCACCTAGACAACCATCTCCCTAACCAGCTTGCTCCGGGATTCCCAGTCTCTGCCTTCCGAGGCTGGAGTTACAGGCAGTCGCCACAGAGCCAGCATTCTGTGAGCTCTGGAAATCCCAGCTCCGGCCCTCACACTTGCCAGGCAAGTGCTTCACCCGCTGATCCATCTCCCCAGCCTTCAGTTGCTAGATAAAGTCTCACATCTCCCATGCTGGCCTCATACTAACTATGTCACGAGAATAACCTTGAACTCTTGGTTCCCTGGCCTCCGCCTCCCGAGTGCAGGGACCACAGGTGTGCTCCACCATAGCTGCTTTATGGGGCTTTGGGGGGGCTCTAGGGATCATGTACGACAGGCAAGTACTGCCTGCTGATCTACCTCGAGCTCAATTGGAATAAAGAACCACCTACCCTCACTTCCCAGAGTGAGGCTTTTGGGCAATCGTGATGTCTATAGGAAGAGGATCCCAGCAGGAGGCCCTTGGGTTATTGGAACACGGAGGCACTGCATGCCTTTTTCTTTTTCTTTCCAGGCATTGCAAAAGCCATTCACTCTGCCATGCATTTCCCATCACGGGTCTTCAGCACCCCACCAGAGTCTCAAAGCAAGACTGCTCCCCCAATCTTGGACTGGAGCCTCCAAAACTCGGGCAAAGAAATATATACTCAATGTTGGAGCCTAAGAATTTACAGTAGTGCTGAAAATCTGAGGAGTTGTTGGGTATTTGAGAGGAAATTAATTGAGCAATAGTTTTGTAAACAGCATGGCTATAGATGAACCAGTCTAAGGCCCAAAAGCCAAATAAATACTCAAGGACCTAGGACTAGAAGGAAGGTCATCCCCTGCCAGTCTGTCCTTCCCGGACTTCTTGGAAAAGCTTGCAACACCCCCTGGTGCCTATTACTAAGATTGCACTGGGATTTCATGGCCTGTAGATTCCAGCGTAGAAGGCAAGTTTGAGGTAGACTGGAATCTAGTTCCGGACAGAGAAGATGTGAGAAATCAAAGAGCGAGCCAAACATAGATAGCAGCCTCATGGGCTCGGTATAGTCTGAGCTGGAGACAAATTGGGGGTCATGTTGGTGAAAAGTGTGCTGGCTAGTTTTATGTCAACTTGACACTGCTGGAAACTAAGACGAGGGAGCCACAATTGATAGATAAACAAACAAACAAACAAACACGTCCATGAGATCCAGCTGCAGACAGACCTGTAGGATATTTTCTTCATTAGTGATTGACGGGAGAGGGCTCAGGCCGTTGTGGGTGGCGCTGTCCCTGGGGTGGTGGTCCTGGGCTCTTCTGTAGAAAAGCAGACTGAGCAAGCCATGAGGAGCAAGCCAGGAGGCAAACAGCACCCTTCCGTGGACTGTGCGCTAGCCCGTCTCCAGCCTCCTGCCCTCACCACTTTTGAGGATGATGTTACATGAAAGTGTAAGTGAAATAAACCCTTTCCTCTCCACGTTGCTTTCGGTCATGGTCTTTCATTACAGCAACAGCGAACCCAACTGAGGCCGAAAGAAGACCACACAGCCCCGTGGGCTTTCTGCAAGGGGCATCTTCCAGCACAGGAAACGCAGAATAAAGAAGGAGATTTGGGGTTCCGTAAGGAGAACAAGACAGAACTCACAACGTCCCTGACCCTTGTGGGCCTGCTGGATTACAGGCATTGAGACTGAAGACCTGCCATGACCAGGCTGTCTCACAGAGGCATGAGTGGAGCTGCCCTTCCAACTGAGCTGCTCCTCTTGCCTCTCCTGGAGCCAGTGTCCCATACTCTGCTACTGTGTATATTCGTGTGTGTGTGTGTGTGTGTGTGTGTGTGTGTAGGACAGAGGAAGACATCAGGGGTCCTGCTCTATCTATTACTCTCTGCCTTATTCTTTTGAGGCAGGGCCTTTCAGTGTTAGGCCAGCAGCCAGCAGCCATTCTCCTGTTTCTAACACGTGAACTTGGGTTACAGGCCCGTGTGCAGCCATGCCTGGCCTTTTATGGGGGTGTGTCAGAGGTTCTAAATGGTTCTGTGCTAGAAGGGGCTGAATGTCCTGGAAGCTGATGGCTGTCTCGCCTGTGTGAATGCAGGCATGCCTGTGTGTATAGCAGTTTGCTAAGTCTTCAGGCAGGGACTGCAGCTGTGGGGGTGGACTGAGAGTCCACACCCTTCTTCACTCTCGGGCTGGGCAAAGGAAACTGCCATCTAGAACACATGACCAGGTGGGCACTGCCACCTGCTGGGACCATTGGGAATGGCAAGCAGACAGCATATGGAGTCTGGCTTGGGCTCTCCTGGACCCAACTGTTCTTTCTGTCCACCAGCAGAAAACAGGGTCCTCCACCACGCCCTGTGGTCTGCAGCAGCCTCTTTAAATAATAACTCAAAGATCTGCTGTTTTTCAAAAGCATTAAAAATAGTATTGCAGCCGGGCACATACCCCTGGAATCCCAGCATTTGGGGAGGCAGAGGCAGGCAGATCTCTGTGAGTTCGAAGCCAGCCTGGTCTACAAAGCAAGTCCAGGACAGCCAAGGCTACACAGTGAAACCCTGCCTCAAATGAATAAACAAGTAAATAAATAAATAATAGTATTGCAAAGAAGAGTGATTATATTACAGTTCCAGTATTTCTTTGTGTATATGTGCATGTTCGCCTATGTGAGTACTTGCATGCATGTGTGCACATATGTGTGGAAGCTAAGGTTACCCTCAGGTGTCATTCTTCAGTCACTCTCCACCTTGTGTGTGGTTTTGTTTGTGTTGTTTGTTTTGTTTTGGTGGTGGTGGTGGTGGTTTCTTTGCTTTTTTTCGAGACAAGGTCTCTGTGTGTAGTTTCAGCTGTTCTGAAACCTGCTTTGTAGACCAGGCTGGCCTCAAAATCAGAGATCTGCCTGCCTCTGCCTCCAAGTGCTGGGATCAAGGGTGTGCGCCACCGCCTGACCCAGCTTGTATTTTTTGAGACTTCGTTTCTCACTGGCCTGGGGACTGCTGACTTGGCTAGGATAGCTGTCCCAAGGATCCTGTTTCTGCCTCTCCAGCACTAAGGTTACAAACACGAACCACCGTGCCTGGCTTTGTTTTTATTGTTGTTGTTTGTTTGTTTTGTTCTTTAAACAATACAACAATAACAACAAAGAGGCAAAAAAAAAAAAAAAAACCACGGGGCTCCGGGACTCAAACTCAGGGCCTCCAGAAAAACACTTTCCCAGCTCAACTCTGTCCTCAGGGCCCTGTTACGGCTAATCTTGACTGTCAATCTGATGGAACTTAGAAGCATCTAGGAGACGGAGAGTTAACGAAGAACAGAAGAGCCTCTCTGAGTGTGGGCACAATTCCATGGGCCCTCGGACTAAACTGTTCACAAAGTAGCCAGCTACTGAGCAGCTGCTGTGTGCTCCTGCTGCTGTGCCTTCCTGTCAAGATGGACTCTGCCGTGGTACTCTGCCTTTCTTAGGTCGCCTCTGTCGGGTATTCTAATGGGGATGAGAAAAGGCGCTACACACCTGGGTCATCCCACCTCTACAGGGTTCCAGCTGGTCCCCACCATTGCAGAACGCCCTAGGGAGAGTCTGCTGCTCCTAAGCACTTACAAAGCTGCAAAGCTTCATTGGCACAAAGGGGGGAAAATCAACTCCGCCACACACAGTGTGCTTGGTGAAGCTTTTATTCAGGAACAATGGCAGTATGTAATGGGGAGGAATGGTACAACAACACTATTTCAGCAGGATGTCCAAGGGCCAACAGTTACACTGACAGAGATCGTCTTTACAGTCTTGACCATCCTTGTCCAACAGGTGCAGGCTTCCCTGGCATGCCTGGATGTGTGTGCCTGTTACAAACCATCCAGCAGGTGCAGGCTGCCCTAGTATGCTAGGTACCCAGGTGAGCCTGGGTCCTTACAGCTGTACCTACTTACCATCTTTCTTTTCTCTTTCTTTTTCTCCTTCCTTCCTTCCCTCCCTCCCTCCCTCCTTCCTTCCTTCCTTCTTTGTCTCTTCCCTTTTTTTCTGAGGCAGGAACTCCCTATGTGGCTCTGGATGTCCTGGAACTCACTATGTAGACCAGGCAGACTTTGAACCCTCATCACAGATCTGCCTGCCTTTGCCTCCTCAATGCTGGGATTAAAGGTGTGTGCCACCACACCAGGCTTCTACTTATCTTTCAAGGCAACTTTTGCCTCCTGCTTCTTCCTTCTGCTACCTTGAAAGCAACTGACTGAGCAAAGTCACACAGAGAGAGGGGGGAAGGCAAAGGAGAAGAGGGAGAGAAAGAGAACCCAAGTCCTCACTAGCCCATGCTTTCTTTTTGTTCCAATTCTTCCCCCCCCTCATTGGACATTGATCTTAGGGGTTTCAACGAAAGAGAGTCCATTTATAAGGCATTCTGCACTCACGGGGTGTTAAATCTGGCCCCCTTCCCCTACTTAGCTTCCAGCAATCAGGCACAGAGTAGAACAGCCTGGTAACGGAACTGCAGAAGCCGTGCCGAATCTGAGTTCTAGTTCAGGTCCATCCCAGCATCAAGCCCTACAGATACACAGCAAATCATCTGGGATGCTCCATCACCTCCGTGCATATCCTTCCTTGCTGTACGCGTGGCCGTCTGAGCGTGTGTTACCGTTCACTGTGCATCCTTACCTTGCGTGACCTCCCTCCTAGTTCTCTCTGGTTCGCGCAGAGCTGCATGGCTGAAGGCCTCATGAAACTCCAGGGAGCAAAATGCGCGCTAACGCGAAAGCAACGGGTGAGGGTCAGGCAGGCCCACTTGGGAGAATCTTATACAACACACCGGATATCAGAATCCTGCTCTGGAGAGGGGTAGGAGGGTGACTGGGAAAAGCTCACAACAGTGACTGGACTGCACAGATGGGAGGGTGACACAAAGGACGAATGACAACAGTTGGTCTCTACAGCTCCATGACCAGTCTGGGCAAACGGCCACACCTGCGGACACCCCTCCTGCTCAGTAGCCACCCTGCCTGGAGCTCCCAACGGGTGATCAGCGAATACTGAGAGGTTCGGGGCGGGGGGGGGTTCACACGTTGTAGGTTTTCACAGGCTTGTAGAGGGGTGGGAGCAGCCCGTGGTTCTCGCGGACGATTTCCAGGTACTCGGACGGCGAGTCCAGGAAGAGGGAGCCGCAGCACACCTGGCAGCAGCACCTGAGGCCCGAGGTCTCCGGGTTCTGGTCAGACATGGGGGAGAGTCAAAGTCAGCCACCTCTGGTGAAGGACGCCCCACGGGTCAATTTCCGCCCCCTGGAGCCTCCCCCAGCAGCCCCGTTCGGTGCGCCGAGAGCTCAGGGGAAAGGGGAGGAGTCAGCCCGGGGATCAGCTCGCTCGGCAATCCCACCCAGCCGAGCCCGGACTCCCCGCCCGGACTCCTGCTCGGCCCACCGTACCCTCTCCTAGATAAGGCTCGGTGTTCTCGGCTCCATCCCGCAGAGCACCTACCTCCACCGCGTCCTTCTGTTGAGTCGCGTTCCGCACCGTCATGTACATGACGAAAACCAGCAGCACAGTGATCAGGGTGGCGCAAGGGAAAGCAAAGACGAACGGCTGGAAGCCTGGGAGGGAGAGAGGGAGGTTACAGGGCTGGATGGCATGGGTGAAGGCGGGTACTGCCACGCCTGATGGCCTGAATTCTCTCCCAGGAGGGACCATGGTAACGGAAGGAGATAACTGACTCCTCAAAGCTGTCCCCTGGCCTCCACAGGTATGTCATGACACACGCATCCAAGCACACACAGTAGCCAGGGGTGATGGCACACCCCTTTAATCCCACCATTCAGGGGCAGAGGCAGGCGGATCTCTGAGTTCGAGGCCAGCCTGGTCTACAGCCTGCAACAGAATTCTAGGACAGCCAGGGCTGTTACACAGAGCAACCCTGTAGATAGATAGATAGATAGATAGATAGATAGATAGATAGATAGATAGACAGACAGATAACCAAGCATACACAATAATTTTTTTTAAACTAGTGCTTTATGTACGTGTGAGTGTGTGAATGTGTTATATGGGCAGGCACGACATGTGTGCAGGTTGTTGCACAGGTATGTGTGTATATGGGTATCAGGACAACTTCTAGGATTGTTCCCCTTTGATTGTTTGTTTGTTTGAAACAGGATCAAGAACTTCACCAAACCAGCCAGGCCGGCCACCTCCACGGAGCCACTTGTCTCTGCCTCCTAGTTATTCGCAGCTTTTTACATGGATTCTGAGGATCCAACTCTGACTCTCATGTTTGCCAGGCAAATGCTTTACTGACCGAGCCCCACGCTCTGGTTCTAAGCAAGCAAGCACAATGGAGGAGAACACAGTCAACTCCACTGGGGAAATCCAGGACTTGGTGATAGACAAAGAAGCTAGGGCTGGAGAGATGGTTCATGGGTTAGCCACTCGCTGCACAAGCCTGAGAATCAGAGTCCTCCAGAACCCACACAAATCCCGGTAGACACAGCGGCTCACCTGTGGTTCCAGCCAGGGAGGAAGACAGGATTACCAGAGCCAACGGCTACAGAGACTAGCCATACTGGCAAGCTCTGCTTTCAACGAGAGAGCCTTACTCATTGAGTAAGATGGGTGAGTTTTCAAGAATGGTTCTTTTCAGATATTTATTTATTTTGCTTTTTCTGAGACAGGGTTTCTCTATGTACCCCTGGCTGTCCTGGAACTCACTCTGTAAACCAGGCTGGCCTCGAACTCAGAGATTCATCTGCCTCTGCCTCCTGAGTGATGGGATTAAAAATATGCACCACTACCACCTGGCCTAGATTTTATTTTTCATTAATATTTAAGTGTGTGTATGTGTGTGTATGTGTGTGTGTACATGTGAGTACCGTGTCCATGGATGCTAGAAAACACACTGGATCCCCTGGAGCTGGAATTACCGAGGTTCCCAGTGCGGGTGCTGGGAATGCAACTCAGGTCCTCAGCAAGAGCAGTGTGCACTTTTAACCCCGAGCAGCTCCAGCTGGAGGGTGATTCTCTTTATTTTTTATTTTATTTGTATGATTGTTTTGTCTGTATGTACACACACCTCCTGCCTGTGGAGGTCAGAAGAGGGCATCAGATCCCCTGGAACTGGAGTTACAGGTGGTTGTAAGCCGCTACATGGGTGCTGGGAACTGAACCTCTACAAGAGCCAACGAGTGCTCTTAACTGCTGAGCCATCTCCCCACAGAATGATCCGTAATAGGAAACTCAGGCATCTACCTGGGCCTTTAGCACCACCGCCGCCACCTCCAGCCTATCCCTACCCTAACACACAAAGAAAAATAAATGAAGTGAACTATGAGACTTTAAAAAATCTTTTCAGTGAAGAGATGGCTCAGCAGCTAAGAGTGGATAAGACTGCTTTCAAAGGTCCTGAGTTCAGTTCCCAGCGACCACATGGTGGCTTACAGCCGCCGGTAATGGAATCTGATTGCCCCTTCTGGTGTGCAAAACAGAACACTCATACGCATAAAAAAGAAAAACAAAAACCCAAATAAATAAACTTTTTTAAAAAGTAAATTTAAAAAAAAATCACAGTCTACTTGGTAGGTGTTAGGTCTCAAAAAGATCTGGGATTAGCTTTACTCAGTACCTGTTGCTCCTGCCAGCTCTCCTAGCATCTCTCAGTACCTCTGGCTCCTCTTAGCACTTCTTACCCTACCCTAACCCTCTCCCTCCCAGGGACTGAGCTTCCCTTCCCTCAGCCTGATCTCCATATAACTCAGCCATTTGGGCTAGCTACACCAGTCCCTTGGTCCAGGCCACCTCTCTTGGTTAGCCACTCCTTTCTTTCTCTCCCTCCCTCCCCCTCTCTCCGTGATCTGATTTAGTCTGTTGGCCCTCTTCGGCCCAGACCCTTCCCTCTGTCTGCTTTCTCTTTCACATCTACAATAAAAATCTTCTCCATGTCCTTCTCCTTTTATTTTATTTTATTTTTCACTCAATAATATCTTCTCAGGGGCAGTTAAATTCCCCACCCCTGGTGTGTGGTGTGGTCTCAATGAGTAGCTGAGAAGAGTAAATTGTATAGCTGGGCTTGGTGGTGCACACCTGATGTTTGAAGCCAGCTAGGTCTATAGAGTTCCAGGACAGCCAAGGCTAGACAGAGAAACCCTGTCTCAAAAAGCCAAAAAAGGGTGGGGGGGTGAGTTGTATGACTACAAAGTCTACAAGCACGAATGAGGGAAAGGCCCCTGTCACGGTTAGTCCCAATGTCAACTGGATTGGATTGTAAGATATGCAAAGTACATCTCTCTGGGTATGTCCACAGATGATGAGATCTTGAGTGCTCTGGTCTAATCACTGCATTACTCTCTTGCTACAGCCATGACTGGATGGCATTATTGGGAGATGGTAGGAGGGAGGGGCTTTGGAGGTGTGATGGTTAACCATCAATTTGTCGTATCCCAGAATCGCCTGGAAAGGTAGTCTCGGTTGACAGGAAATCTAGATCAGCTTGAGCCGTGAGCCATGATGTTTTGCCCGTGTTCATGGAGCCAGTTATTTGGTTATGTATTTGGTTGACAATGCTGGCTCTCAGCCTCAGCTTCCCATGACATGACAGTTCTGTCCTTTCTCACAAAGCCTCTTGCCAAGGACAGCAAGGTGGAGTGTAAAGAGGCCAGTATTTGTACTTAGGTGGTCATGGGTTCAAACCCTAGCTCCGACCATACTATGTGATGCTCATGCTGACCCGAGAGGCTGTTAAAGGAAAGTGACGAGGTAAGTGAGGGTGCAAATGTGCTGGCTCAGCAGGTCATCACTCTTCCTACACCGTCACGGGGCTGCTTCCCGAGAAAAGGTGGTGTACAGGAGAGTGTGTGCATGTGCACAAGTGCTTTGCTGTGCACGCATGTTGGAGAGGCCAGAGGTTGACATCAGGTGTCTTTCCTCGTCACTCTGAATAGTCTCTACCTTGTTTTTCAGTGTTTTTGTTTTGTTTTGGTGGATTTCTTTTTTAATTGCCTTTATGTATTATTTACTTATTTCCGTATCTGTGCGTGTGTAGAGATCAGAGGACAGTTTTGTAGAGTCAGTTTTCTCCTGGGGAAATAGAGCTCAGACTGTCAGGCTTGATGGCAAGCACCTTTATCCACTGAGCCATGTCGTCAGCCCATTTTCTATCTTGGGTTGTTTGTTTAAGAGAGGTTCCCACTTGTTAACTGGGGATGGCCTGGGGCTTCAACATAAACTAGGCTTGCTTTGAACTCACAAAGCTCTGCCTGCCTCTGCCTCCGCCTCCCAATCACTGAAATTGTAAACATGCACCACCACACCCAGCTTCTACGTTATAATTATTGTTGTTGCTGCTGCTATTATTATTATTATTTTTAGACAGGGTCTCTTACTGAACTCAGAGCTCACCGATTTGGCTAGACTGGCTTGCCAGGGAGCCCAAGAATCCTCCAGTTTCCATATCCCTGCCTCTTAATACTGGGATTACAGACACAGGCTGATGCATCTCACCTTTAGAGTGTGTTTGTGTGTGTCTGTGTGTCTGTGTGTCTGTGTGTGTCTGTGTCTGGGTGTTTTGCCTGTATGTATGTCTGTGCAGTATGTCCACACAGTGCCTGCAGAATCCAGAAGAAGGAACCAGTTGCCCTGCAACTGGAGTCACAGACAGCTATGCCCTGCCATGTGGGTGCTGGGAATTGAACCAGGGTCCTATGGAAGAGCAAGCAGTGCTCTTAACCACTGAGCCCTCTTGCCAGGCCTACATCCTGATTTTATATGTTCTGGGTATCAGAACTCAGGTCCTTACGCTAGCACAGCAAGCATGTTATCCACTGAGCCATCTCCCCAGCCAGGGACCACTATCTTCTCCATAGAATTCATGGCGTTCTGGACATTCACCAGAACATGCAGGAGCCAGCAGAGCCCAAGGTACCCAATGAGGCCCCTGAGGTCATCCAGGGCCTGGATTGGGGTAGAGCATCTTCTCGGTGTTCAACCAGAGAATAGAGGGAGCAGTAATGCTAGTGTGGAGTTGGGAGCCGGTGGGAGCTTCACTGTCACTGTTACTGATGCCAGTGTTCATGCAGGCCTTGGTAGAGTTGATGGTGTTGGTAGGGTGTGAAGGACTGTACTGGCAGAGCGTGGTGGCTGTGCTGCTGGGGTGGGCAAAGTATTGTAAATAGTGTTTAGTGGAGGTGATGAAGTCGGTAGTGTCAGGGAGCATAGTGACGGAATTTGGTGGTAGCACTGGTGTTGGTAAAGTGTTGGTGGTGGGCCAGGCATTGGTGGCACAGGCCTTTAATGCCAGCACTCAGGAGGCAGAGGCAGATGGGACAGAGTGAGTTCCAGGATGGCCAGGACTACATAGACAAACTCCGTCTCAATCCCGTCACCAAAACCAAAGTGTTAATGATGGTAACAGAGTTCCGTGGTGGTACCAAAGTCTGTAGAGTGGGATGGCATTGGTAGAGTTTGGTAGTGTGTTAAGGATGATTCTAGTGATGTTTGGCGTTGCTGCTGAAGTCGACAGGTGCTAGTGATAGCACTGGTGGGGTTGGTGGTGGGGCTGAAGTGGTAGAGTGCCGCCGATGGTATTGGTGGAGTTTATTGTGGGCACTAACATTGGCAGAGTGTTCAGGATAATAACGATTGGTGGAGTTTCGGGTTGGTGCTAAGACTGGCAGAGTGTCGATTGTTGAATGTAGATGGTTGGCCTTAGCCTTTGGTCATTGAAATGGGGGTTGTTTCTTTACCCAGGAGAACTATGGGTAAGTTCTGACGACCTTCATAGGATCGGCTACCCAGTGATCAGCTGCTCACCAGAGGCGGTGGCAGGGCTTTGATGCCTGAGTGGCACTGCAGCAGAAGGCAAGGTGTCACTTACTGGAAGGCCACACCTGAATCCTGTGGTACTGGTGAGTCTTGCTGATGGCATTCTCAGCACGGAAGATGAAGCAGTAGTCCCCGGGGTCCTGGAACATGTGGCTCAGGTTAAAAGATGTTCGGGTCAGCAACACAGGATGACACTCTCTGTCCTCCAGGGGGAGACATTCCGGCTTGAGGCCCCAGCACACATGCAGAGGTGGGCTACGGAAAAACAGATACACGTTTTTTCAGAAAAGGCTAGGTAAGGAGCAGGGGCCTAGACCAAGCCCAGGGAAGGTGATTACGGCAGGAACTTCGGAGTCCTTTCCATACAGGATACCAGGCTGCCCTGTGACTCTTCATCTTCATTATCAATTTAGTAGGATAACGAATCACCGTGGAAACAGACCTGGGGGCGGGGCATGTATGTGTGTGTGGGGGGGTCTAGCTTAGGTTAATTGTGGTGGGAAGACCCACCCTGAATCTAGGCAGCACCATCCAGTGGGCAACAGTCCTAGATTAAATAAAAAGCTGAGCACCTGTTCTCATCATTCTCTGCTTCCTAACTCTTCTGACCTCCCTGGGCATCAGGCATACATATGGTGCACAGACAAACATGCAGGCAAAACACACATACATGTAAAATAAATTAATCTAAAACAAAAAATTTTAAAGATAAAAAATATTGTATGAGAGATTAATAAATAAACATTGAAATATATATAATTGGATGGGCATATGATTACAATCAGATGCATTATGGGAAGAGATACGTGTGTTAGGAGAAATGAATCTATGATCTTACCTATCAACTGAAACAGAGAACCACACAAACCGGGACTATTAGCAACCAGACCCTCCTGCTCTTGAACACTCTCACTCATGTTGCCTGCTGCCCAGCTCGACCGTGTGCCAATCGCTCTAATCCAGAGCTCTCAGCCTTCCTAGGGCTGCGGCATCCTAACACAGTTCCTCATGCTGTGGCGGCTCCCAACCATAAAGTTATTTTTGTTGTTGCTTCATAACTGCAATTTTGCTGCTTTTAGGAGTCGTAATGTAAATATGTGATAAGCAGGAGGTCTGATAGGTGGCCCCTGTGAAACACCCGTTCCATCCCCCCGAGAGTTTCAACCCACAGGCTGAGAAGTGCTGCTGTGATCTATATGGCTGCTTAGCTCTGAATACTTGCTTCTTTTAGAAGTCTGTGTCAGCCCTTACTTTTAGTTATTTGGCTCAAAAGGCCAAGAACCTGGAAACACTTGGTGTAGATCCTGACAATGCAGCTACGCTCACAGTTCTCTCCAGTTCACAGCCATGAGACAGGACGGTACCATCCTCCCTCTAGGCTCTTTAAAGGACAGCAGGCTCTGTGGCATCCCTGGAGGTGCAGAGAGGCTGCAGACACCCATACAACACTCTGGGGGTTCACTCACCTCCCAAAGAAGTTCATGGTCATTGTCATCTTTTGGAACGTCTGCATGAGGGTAGGCCCCAAAACCTGCATGCCTTGAAGCATCTCTGTAAGGAAGAAGGAGCCCGTTAGACCCAGTGGCTGAGGACTGACACAAGGTGCACAGCCCCTTAGGCTGCATGGCACCTCAGTGTCCTTGCCTCTGTTCCTGGCGCTGGCCCAGAGGGAGGCAAGGGGAGAAGGAAGCAAGAGCCAGCTTCCTCAGACACTCTCTCACCCACTGTCACTAAGCCACTGTCTGTGCTGCAAGGAAAGCACCAGCCATTACCAAAGGCAAGGAAATCCTCACATGGGCTGAAGCCAGCTCATCTGGTGTCCTAGTTAACTCTGTCAACTTGGCACAGCCTAGAGTTTTCATTGAGGGATTGCCCAGATCAGGTTGGCTTGTGAACATCTCCGTGATGTATTATCTTGATTTGTAGTTGATGTGGGGGTTGGGGAGGGGGACCCAGCCCACTGTGGGCAGCACCATTCCCTAGGCAGGTGGTCCTGGGCTGCCTAAGAAAGCCAGCTGAACACGAGCTGGTGAGTGAGCCAACATGCAGCAGACCTCCATGGCCTCCACTGTACTTCCCTTCCCTGATGTGAGGTAATGATTTGTGTAATAGCAAGCAGTCCTGCCTTCAGGTTCCTGCCTTTGAGTTCTTCCCTTGACTTCCCTCCGTGATGCACTGTGACCTGGATGATGGAGTGTAAGCCAGATGAGGCTTTCCCTCCCCTAAGCTGCTTTCGGTCAGTCAGTGTTTTTATCACAGCAGCATAGAACAGTCAGGTGAAGTGTAGACCTGAATTCCAGCCTCAGCACCTCAAAAAAAAAAAAAAAAAAAAAAATCCCAGAGCTGGGGAGGTGGAGGTGTGTGGATTGTGAGAGTGACTGGCCAGCCAGAGTCACCTCTTAGGTAAGCTCCAAGCCAGTGAGAAACACTTGTATCAAAAGATCCAGGACTGATGGCTCATTCCTTTTATCCCAGCACTTGGAGGCAGGGGTAGGGGGATCTCTGTAAGTTCCAGGCCAGTCAGGGTTACACTGTCAAAAACAAATTAATTATTAGGATTGGCATCTGAAAACTCAAGTTTTCCCTCTGACCTCCGCATAGGAATGCACACGCATGTTAAGTGTGGACTCAGGCGCACATGCACATTAAGCACATCCCCTCACCCAACATACACACACATACAAATAAATTTCTGAAAGCCGCCCAGAGCCAGGCAGCTAGACCGAGGCTTCTCACGCTCCACATCCAGCTCTGAGCTGAACTGAAATGGCTGGAGAACAAGATGCATCAAGGGCCTTGTGACAGGTGTCTGGTCAAGCTCAGGCTCTGGAGGTTCAGGGTGGCCTGAATCCAAAAGCCAGCTCTGCTACCGAGTGGCTGTCTGTGGCCTTTGGCAGACTCCCTGAAGCAGACATGACAGAGGAGATGGCTCTGAGAATTAGCCACTCAAGAGCAGCCGGTGCTAGCCTGAAGTCACTTGACTCTGGAAGGAGTGTTATCTGGGGCTACTTGGGTAGAGCCAATCTGGCAGGAGACCTACCCCGCAGCCTTAAGGATGCTGAGAAGTCGCCGGTCTTCTGCACGATGCCCTTCTTGTTGTCTGGCTTTACCTGCTCCCATTCTGCCACCACCCTGACTTTCACCGTGAAGGTTCCAGCACTTGAGTAGTTGTAATACACCACAGGGTTGTCAGATATCAACAAGGTGCTAGAAGATGACAAGGAGAAGGAGCACAGACATCACTGTTTAACTCAGAAGCAAATCCAGCAAGGCACTTGAAATACAGCACTTGAGAGGCTGAGGTAGGAGGAACTTTTCTTCTTTAAGATTTATTTATTTATTTATTTAATGTATATGAGTGCTTTGTCTTCATGCACACCAGAAGAGGGCATCAGATCCCATTACAGATGGTTGTGAGTCACCATGTGGTTGCTGGGGATTGAACTTAGGACTTCTGGAAGAGCAGCCAGTGCTCTTAACCTCTGAGCCATCTCTCCAGCCTTAGAAAACTATTTTTTTTTTAAAGAAGAGTAAATAGCTAGTCATGGTGGTCTACACCTTTAATCCTCAAGAAGCACCTGGTCTGTATAATGAGTTCCAGGGCAACCAAGGTTACATACTGGGACCCTGCAAAGAGACACAGATGGAGGGAAGGAAGGAGAGAGGCAGGGAGGGAGAGAATAAATTCATACCCATCTCCAAAGTCCCATCGGTAGAAGAAGGAAGCCAACTTGAAAAAATCACTTGGGTCGTGGAGGAGAAAGGAGAGCCGAAGGGTTTTCTTGGTGATGTAGGCGTTCGGCCAAGTCAGGGAGGTGTTTTGGGTAATGACTAGGTTTCCCACGAGGGACTCTGGGAAAGACAAAGGGAGAGTGAGCTCATAGAGGCGCTGGGCAGAAGAACCCTGAGTGTGACGTCAGGCTGGAGCAAAGCAGCTACTCCCTGGCCCAGCCTCCGACAGCTGTGCAGAACCACGTGCAGTCTGAGGAGCTCATGGATCCTTCAACACTGAGACATCCCAGTCTCCTGCTGCTGGCAGTGACTCACAGCAGATGTTACATGCTCAGCCTGGGCCCCTGCCCCCACCTCCTTTCACAGGGATGCCCATCGGGAAGAAGCACACAGACAGGGGTGGGGCATGATGCCCACACTTGTGATTCCAGCACTTGGGAGGCTAGGACAGGAGAATCAAGAGTTCAAGGCCATCCTGGGCTACAGAGTGAGATGTAGGTCACCCTGGAGCTACAAAACAAACAAATAAATTTGCATCCGAAGTGAACACATACAGACTATTTTTGCTGTTATCATTCTCTAAGCAGGAGACCCTAACAACTACTTAACAGTGTTTATACTGTATCTGACACTAAAAGGCATCAGGAGGTAATTTAAAGAATATAAGAGCTGGGACTGTGTCTCAGTAGTGATGCAATTGCTTAATAGGAGGCTCTGAGTTCTCTCTCTCTCTCTCTCTCTCTCTCTCTCTCTCTCACACACACACACACACACACACACACACACACACGGGGTCAGGGTAGGAGGCTGAGCTGGAGAGTTGGCTCAGTGGTTAAGAGCACTTGGTGCTCTTATCACGAGGACCAAATCGCAGCATGCACATTGGATGACTCACAGAACATCCGTGGCTGAGGAATCTGATGCCCTCTTCTGGCCTTCATGGCAACTGCATACATTTGCATTAGCAGAGTTTATGAAATTAGCTGCACAATTCTATGCTTGCTTTACTTTCCATAGGACTTCACAAGCATGAGCATTTTTACTCAGGACATTGTAAACTCACTGTAAGCGTCGTGATTAACAGTTACGTAAACTGGGGCTATTGAGATGGCTCCTACCATCTCAATAGGTAAGGCACCTACCATCAAGTCTGACGATATGAGTTCAGTTCCCAGGTCCTACATAGTAGAAAGAGAAAATCAACTCCAGCACACATGGACACCACGGCACTGGTACCCACATACATAGACACCTTCACTACATTAACTAATTAAGTGTAACTACTTAATTAATCAATGTAGTGAAAAATTAAATAGTTACATAAATCAGCTGTGTGTCACAGCGTATGCCTATAATCCTAGCACTGAAGAAGCTGAGGTGGGAGGATCTTCTCAAGTTCAAAGCCAGCCTGGGCTCTACAGCAAGACTTCCCCCCACCATCAAGAAAGCACATAGATTGCTGGGTGTGGTGGCTCACACCTTTAATCCCAGCATGCGGGAGGCAGAGGCAGATGGATCTCTGTGAGTTTGAGGCCAGCCTAGTCCAGTCAGGGCTACACAGAGAAACCCTGTATTGAAAAACAAAAAGAACACACAAATTACTTCAGTCTTCAATCAGTCCCCTAAGGGTTGTGTATTTCACTTGTTTATCTCTCTCTCTCTCTCTCTCTCTCTCTCTCTCTCTCTCTCTTTAACCTATTATCATCACCTTTGGGCATAGAGCATTGCCTAAATAAAGTCTTATTTCCTGGATACAAATAAATTCATTTTGACTCTAAGCATTAGGTGGATCCTGGGATCTGAACTCTGGTCCTCTGCAAGGCAGCAAGTGCTCTTAACTACTGAACCCTTTCTCCAGGCCCTGATTCTTTATTTTATTTTTATTGTTTTATTTAGAAGTGTTTTGTCTGTTCATGTGTAATATGCACTGTGTGTGTGCCTGCTGCCTTAGGAGGTCAGAGAAGGGCATTGGATCGCCTTGGGCTAGAGTTACAAGCAGTTGCCAGCTTCCAAGAGGGCACTGGAAATTGAATCAGGATTGTCTTCAAGGCCAACATATGATCTTACCACTGAGCAAACTTCTCAGCCCTTCTTCTTTTTAAATAAAGTGTTTTAATTACATCTACTATCTATTTATTTATTGTATGTTTGTGTGTGTGTGTGTGTACTCCTGAGCCATGATGGAGGATAACTTGCAGGAGTGGGTTCTGTCTTTCCACCAGGTAGGTCCCAAGGATCAAACTCAGGACGTCAGGCTTTGCAGCAAGCACCTTTACCTGCTGAGCCATCTTGCCCTTCCTATTTTCTGATTCTTTTTAACTTAATGAATGACCAAGAAAGAACCCATGCTCATAATTTGCATCTAATTACTGTCAACTCTCAAGGCTGGATATTTTTTCTGTACCAAGAGCTTGATAACAGGGGAGATGGCCTTGAAAGCATGAGACCCTGATTTTGATCCCAAGAATCCACATTTTTTTGTTTGGTTGGTTTTTAAAGTTGGGCATAGTAGTGGATTACTAATTACTATTTGTAATCCCAGGGATGAGGCTCACTGGACAGTCATCCTAGTCTAACTGGTGAGCTCCAGGCCAATGAGAGGCCCTGTCCCAAAAAGACAAAGCAAAACCAGTGTATGCTGCCTAAAGAACAACCCCAGTGGTGTCTTCTGGTATAGAAGCACCCGTGTAAGTATGCTCACACTCACAGGTACACATTCACACGCAGACATACACATGTACACACGTAAGAGATCATGTACACACAGACACACATGCACAAGATTTGAAGGCAAGCCTGGGGTTGTGGGTCAGTGGTGAAGTGCTTGTCCTGCATGTTCGAGGCCCTGGGTTGTACAGCATGAAAGAGCTCGAAGGCAAACAGGTAAACAGAAAAGCCCCTCAGAGAGCCTCACCTTTGATGGGGACAAGCAGGGCGCTCCTGGCTAATGGCTTGCACATCCAGCAGTCGACAGCAGTGACCCAGACAGAGACTGAGAATTCCCCGGGTGTGCTGCCCACCACACGGATGGTTGAGGTTAGGTTCTTCTCAGTCTTGGCAGTGAGCATCAGTGGTGTGTGGATCCAGTGGAAACGGTAGAGGTGGGAGTCTGCAGGCACGACCAGGCTGCCATTGTCCTTGACCACCAGGCTGGCTGAGATAGTCACTTCCGTGCCCATGGTAGCAGGACCATCAGTAGTAAGACTGAGATTATAGAGACCTAGGAGACACACGCAGGCCAGGGGTCAGGAAGGCAATAAGGGATCCTTCGGTTATCTTTCCAATCACCAGTTATGACAGTGGGACCAGCGAGATGGCTTAGCACACCAAGCCTGATGACTTGAGTTTGATTCCCTGGTCAAGGAAGAAAACTAACTCCCCCAAGTCTTCCCCCCCACACACACACAAAATAAATGTAATATAACAGAATGTTCCCCTGTGGTAAGGGGATCCTTACCAAGACCGCTGCTCGATGTCCGAAGTCAAATCAAAGAAAACACCTGACCCAATATGGTCTGTGTTTTTCTCTTGTTCATTCATTCACTCACCCAGTCACTCATTTATACACACATAAAATTCATGGTAAACTTTCAATCAGGCACAACAAGAGATTAGCAATAGTGGCCAGGTGTGGTGGCACACACTGTGATCCCAGGGAGGCAGAGGCAGGCAATCTCTGTGAGTTCAAGGCCAGCTTGGTCTACAAAGAGAGTCCAGGACAGCCAAGGCTACACAGAGAAACCCTATCTCAGAAAAAAAAAAAAAAAAAGAGCAGGGAGGGAGAAAGGGAAGGAGAGAGAGATTAGCAATAGAAACAAATAATAAAATGGAGCTAGCCCTGCCGGCATATGCCCCTAACTCCAGCACTGGGGAGGCTGAAACAAAAGGACTGAATGTCTGAATGTCTGAATCCACCCTGGGCTTCATAGCGACTGAGTTCAAAACCAGTTTGGACTAAGTAGTGAGACCCCATCTAAAGAAACAAATGGGCAGGTGACGGGGCTGGAGAGACGGCTCGACAGCGAAGAGATGCACCGTTCTTGCAGAGAAGTGGCGTTCCGTTCCCAGCGCCGTCATCTACCAGCTGACAAACCACCTTCAACTCCAGCTCTGGGGAGGTCTGATGTCCTTTTCCGGCCTCTGCTGGCACTGCACTCACGTGTACAAAGCCAACCACACACACACACACACAGTAATAATAATTGTTTCAGCTTTTTTTATGTCAACTTGACACAACTGAAGAATCATCTGAGAGGCAGGAGTCTCAACTGAGAAAATGTCTCCATAAGATCCAGCCGTAGGCTTTTGTTAAATTAGTGATTGACAGGGGGAGGCTCCATTCTGGGTGGACCACCCAGGATGGTGGTCCTGGTCATATAAGAAAGCAAACTAAGCAAGCCTGGAGGGCATGCCAGGAAGCAGCACTCCCTCACGGTCTCTGCATCAGTTCCTGCCTCCAAGTTCCTGCCCTGTTTACACTCCTATCCTGACTTCCTTCAGTGACTAACGGTGATTTGTTAGCGTAAGGGAAACAAACCCTTTCCTCTCCAAGTTGGTTTTGGTCATGGTGTTTCATCACAGCAATAGTAACCCCAACTCAGGCAGTAATAATATGAGCCAACCAGGCATGGTGGCATGTACCTTAATCCCAGAACCAGGGAGGCAGGGGCAGGTTGATCTCTGTGAATCTGAAAACAGTCTGGTCTCTATATAGTGAGTTCCAGCCCAGCCAGGACTATACAGTGATGTTCCTGGTTTAATCCCAAGCATTTCATAAACTAGGTGTGGTAATGCACGCTCATAATTCTAGTATGTAGGAGGTTGGAGACAAGATAATAAGAAATTTAAGTTCATCCTTTACTTTATAGCAAAGTCAAGGCCAGCTCTCACTAAAGAGACCCTATCACACACACACACACACACACACAAAGGACTGTGTGGTCCAGGCTGGTGTTGAACTGTGGCAATCCTCCTGCCTCCCCTCTAGGGTGCTCCACACCCAGTTTGACTCACTCATTTCACTTAAACTCTCCCAGCCAAAGTCCCTGCTCTTGGCTCAAGTCTTCCTAGGCGTGATACAGCAATTGATACCATTCTCTGCCCTGTAGCCACATGTGAGTGTAAGTTATCCGAACGCGATTATTCACCTTTACTTAAATTAAGCAACATGTTTCTTGGTCTCTGCAGCTACACCCCACTATTTAACAAGGCTGTAGGGTTTCTGGTCAGTCTTCAGCAGGCACACAGTCTATTTCTATGTTTGCTCAAAGCTCTATTTCCCGTGGGTATTTGGGCCCCTCTGATTTTTTGCTCTCCCTTCACTTCTTGTCAAGGTAAACAGAGCCAGCAGGAAGCTTAGCATGATGGCTCACACCTTCAGTCCAAGCAGAGACAGGTGGATTTCTGTGAGTTTGAGGCCACCCTGGTCTACAAAGTGAGTCCAGGACAGCCAAGGCTACACACACACACACACACACACACACACACACACAGAGAGAGAGAGAGAGAGAGAGAGAGAGAGAGAGAGGGAGAGAGAGAACTATCTAAAGCCAGCTGGGGTGGGGGCAGGGTTGGGATGTAGCTTAGTAGGTAAAGTGTTTGCCTGGGGTGAATGAAGCTCTGGGTTCCATCCCTCTCATTCAATAAACCATGGTCTACAGTCCTAGCACTCAGGAGGTAGAAACAGGAGGTCCACACGTTCAAGGCCATCCTCAGCTAAATAATGAATTTGAAGCTAGCCTGTGTTATACAAGGCTGTTTCAAAACAAAACAAACAAAAAAGGAAAGGAATAAAAGAAGAGAAATAAAAATAATAAAGGCCAGCGGTCCCAAGCACCAGCCACAGACGTCTGACTCTCTCTCTTCTGGGCACACCTTCCTCTTCTACATCACCACCACATCCCATTTCGAGGGCCCCACATGCCCCATCCTGGCCCTGTCTCTGTGCACCACCTCTTGTTGCCTTAACTTCCAGCAGTGATCTAATCTAATCATGAATCTTTGTATGGGGTCTAGATTCACATTTGGGACACTTTTCCCCTTTCTTGGTGTTCTAGAAAGAGCACAGTGATGTACACCTTTAATTCCAAGGCCTGGGAGGCTGAGGCAAGTAGATCTCTGTGATTTGTGGCCAGCCTGCTCTACAGAGCCAGGGCCTAGGGAAACCCTGTCAAAAAAAAAAAAAATCCAGTTTCTAGGATGCTTTGGTGCTTTTGACCTTGGGGCTTTTGTATATGCTGGTTTGGTGGGAAAGGCAGTTGCTGCCAAGCCCAATGACCTGAGTTTAATTCCTGGTTATGCCAACGCCAGCACTCTATTTTAAACAAATCAAATCTAATAATAAATATATATATATATATATTTTGGCCCTCACAAAGCTTTCCGGTGCCCTGACTACTCATTGCTCTCCTGACAGACAGAGGACTCCATTGTCACTGACACACTGACACACTGGATGAAGAATTTTTTTTTTCTTCTATCTCACTGTACTTTGAATTCCTTGAGGGATTCTATTGTGCAAGAAAAATGCTTACAATGTAGTGAGGAGCTGGGGACTGGCTCTGTGGGTAAGAGCGCTTGCTGCATAGGCATGGGGACCCTCAGACCCACGTAAGAAAGCCAGGCATGGCCAGGCAGTACAGGCCTTTACTCCCAGCGCTTGGGAGACAGAGGCAAAGGTAGGCAGATCTCTGAGTTCAAGGCCAGCCTGGTCTACAGAGAGAGTTCCAGGATACCAAGATAGCCAGGGCCACACAGGAAAACACTGTCACCCCCCCAAAAAAAAACCCCAAACAACAACAAACACAAAAATAAAAACAAGAGCTGAAGAGATGGCTCAGTGGTTAAGAGTACTTGCAGAGATCCTGAGTTCAATTCCCGGCAACCAGATGGTGGCTCACAACCATCTACCATGGGATCCGATGGCCTCTTCAGGCATGCAGGCTCTATATGCAGACAGAACACTCAGATACACAAAATAAATAAATAAAATTTAAAACAAGCAAAAAGCCAGGCATGGTGATGTACACCTGCCCCTGACCTCGGACAGCAGGGACAGGAGGATCTCTGGAGCTTGCTGGCCAGTCAGTTTAGCAGAATCAGAAGCTCCAGAGTCTACTGTGATTGTTTAAATTTAATTAAGACTAAGAATCAGCACTAGCAAATTCCTAAGTGTTTAATTGCAACCGTATGTTGCTAGTGGCCAGTGTGAGGCAGTGGCAGAGGTGGAGAGAATCTGAGGAAGACATCCCAGGCCAGCCCCTCACCTCCACGCACAAGTGTGTGCCCATGAATGCACGTGAGCCATTGTGCGCACCTAGGCGCACCCACACTGACTCTACGGTAGGCGTTCAGTGGTACTTCCGAGCCACGTGACACCTGGAGAGGAAAAGGCAGCACAAGGTCCAGGGCATCCCAGAAGACTGCTCACCTGGGGTTACTGACGGGACCCCTTCTGTGTGCCCCACCCTTACAGGTGTGGGGCTACCTGTAACTAAAGGACTTGTTCCCATCCGAGAGAGTTCACAGGACAGCGGCTGGAGTCTTCAGCAAAACCAGGAGAGGAGTGCATCTGCGAATGTGCCCCCATTCACCTCACAACATCACTCCCTGTCCCCACTGGGGACTGTGGCTTCGGGACTTTCCGTTTCTCTGCCCCATGTTCCTATTATGAATCCCCTTCCTTCGCATTCTTTTGTTGAGTTATGAAGGCGCTTGAGTCACGACGCAAAAGGCGTGGGCTGCTACTCCCGCCCAAGATGCCGTGGGTTTGACAGTTAATACTGTGGACACGGTGGGATCTAGTTTGGTTCAGTTTTGTTTCTGAGACAAGATCTCTCTACATAGCCCTGGCTGGCCTCGAACTCACAGAGAACGCAATGTGATCGGTTGCCATGGCTCCTGCTGCCACTAACGTAGCCCTGACGTAATCGGCTGTACCTTTGAACTGCGAGCAGAGATAAACCCTTTCTTCCTTAAGTTGCTTTTATTTAGTGTGTGTGTGTGTGTGTGTGTGTGTGTGTGTGTATCACAATGGGCATGTAGCAGGAGTCGGTTTTCTCCAGCTAACATATGCATTCCAGAAACCAAATTCAAATTCAGGTCTTTGGCTTTGGCAGCAAAAGCCTTCACTCTCTGGGGCATCCACATAGCCCCATTCCCAGCTGTTCTGTCATAGCGCCCAGGCAAGTGTGTAACGCAAAAGGTGTGGGCTACTATTGCTCTTCTCCGGGGCTGTTTTCTCTCCCTTTTGTTGGCAGGCAGCATCTCCCCTTTCCTGATGGTTCTTGCCTGTCTCCCCGCTCCACCACCACCCGCCCCCTCCTTCCTCCCACTCAAGCTGAGGAGGAAGGAGCGAGGACCAGAACGAGGCTCTGAGGTAGCGGGGACACTAGGCTGCATGTTAACTGCCGTCCCGCATCTGCGGTGAGCTCAGCTGACGCACATCCGTTGCCATGGAAATGGAACTGCTGGCTGGGGAAGAAGGAGGCCCCACTGACGATGTTGTTGCAAATGGTTGCCCAGCTCACAGGAACTCCCACCAGCCCTGCCTGGAGGAGACCACAATTGTCTTCTAGAACACAGAAGCTGGGCTAGAGCGTGCCTCCGTGGTTAAGAACCCTTGCTATTCTTTCAGAGGACCTGGGTTTGGTTTCCAGCATCTACCAGGGACAGCTCACAACTGTCTGTGACTCCAGATCCTGGGGATCCAATGGTCCCTTCACACACATGGGAAAAGATGAATGTGCACATAGATAAAAATAAAAAGGAAATTAAAAAGGAAATTAAAAACAGGAGCTGCACCTCCAGGCATGATGCTGCATGTCTTCTTTTTTTTTTTTTTTTTTTTTTTGTTTGTTTGAGACAGGGTTTCTCTGTGTAGCCTTGGCTGTCCTGTACTCACTCTGTAGACCAGACTGGCCTCGAACTCACAGAGAATCCACCCACCTCTACCTCCCTAAGAGCTGGGATCACAGACGTGCACCATCACACATCTTTCATGCACTTGGGAGGCAGAGATATGCAGATCTCTTTGAGTACAAGGCTAGCTTGGTCTATATAAACGAATTCCACCCCAGATGGCATGAAAATTACATGAGACCCCGTCTTAAACAAGACGAAGTACCACCAACAGCAAGACCACCCAAAACAACAAATTGGCAGCTGAAGCTGGGAGTATAGCTCAACTAGTAGAATGACTAGCTAAGCCCAGGATGACCCAGTACTCCTCCAGCTGAGTGTGGTGGTGCACACCTATAATCCCAAAACTCTGGAGGCGGAAGCAAGAGGGTAAGACGTTCAAGGTCATCCTTGGCTGTATGAGCTTGACCCTTTTACTGGGTCAAGGTGACATTACCCTTCTTCCTCTGGGCTTTTGGGCACCCAGGCTAAAGTGGACAATGCAGACCATTGCCAAATGTGGCTGTAGGACCCAGGCCCAGCGCATCCCCACCTACTCCAGGCATCTGAGTTCATCTTTCACGTTTTGTGAGCCCAGATGAATATAGAGCGTAGGAACACAGCACAGCCACCAAGGCAAGGGCTTGGAGGTACCTCCAAGTGCTCTCAAGTGACATAGAACTAAATGTGTCAAAAACAGAAAAAAGGGACAACTGCCTCAAAAACATGGCCCAGCTCCTACCTGGTTTCCAGGGCTCCATTGTTTTCCCATAATATTTATGGGGTCTGGAACATTCTAGAAAATGACTACTGTGGTCTTTTCACATAGCTCATGTAGGCAGCCAAATGCTTGCCAAACACACCAGTGATGGTTTAAATAACACAAAATCCACCTGCCTCTGCCTTCCAAGAGCTAGGATTAAAGAAGTGGAGTCAGGAGGATCAGACATCCAAGGCCATCCTCAGCTACGTAGTGAGTTCTAGGGCCAGCCAGGCTACATAAAACTCAAAAAAAAAAAAAAAAAAAAAAAAAAAAAAAAAAAAAAAAAAAAAAGAAAGAAAGGAAGAAATTAAAAGAAAATTACTAGAGTGGTGACACATGTTTTTGATACTGGCGCAGATGAAGCAGGAAGGTGCAAGTTAGAGGCCAGGTTGGGCAATTCACAAAAATCTTGTTTCAAAATAAATGGAGCCCAATATGGTGGCACATGCCTTAATCCCAGATGATGGAGAGCCTGCCGTAGGTGAAACCCTGGGTTCGAGGCCAGGATGGTCTACAGAGTGAATGCCAGGACAGCCAGAGCTACACAGAGAAACCCTACCTAGAAACAGATAGATGATAGATAGATAGATAGATAGATAGATAGATAGAATAGATATTTAGGTATTTATTCCTCGTAATTTAAATAATATAACCCCTAGACACATATAATCTAATGGACCAGGGTTTCCATTTCTAGATGAATTCTATGTTGAATTTCCAGGAGCCGGGGAGGGTGCAGGTGATTTAAAACAGGCAAAATTCTCACAAAATCCCCCTAATTCATGCCCCAGCGCAGGTTGTTCTTTTATTTTTAATTTGCTTCGTGGCTCTGCTGTTGTCACAAATCTGCATCACGTCTCCCCCTCCCCTCTCCCCCACCACTCTTCTAATGGGCGGATGTGCTGTGGAGAATGACGGCTTTTTTTTTTTTTTTTCCTCAGCTGCTCACAACCCACCGGCCTCAGACAATTCTCGAATCTGGGTCTTTTGTTACTCCTAAAATGGGGTGGGAAGGTTGGTGTTGATTTTTTTCATGACGGAGAGATGGATCCCCTGGTGAGCCTGGGAGAAACCTGTCGGCTCAAGGTCCCATTAAAAAGAAAAAAAAAAAAAATCATTCCCAGAGAGAAAATGGCAGACTGGCCTTCTGGGCTGTAGAGCGATACCCACCATTCCTTAGACTAGGCTACGCAATCACGATGAAAATCTCTAGAAAAGGGTGACATCCTACAGCAAAAGCGCTACCCCATGCAGGCAAGGGGGCGGTTCCCTCCCTCGGGATAGCTGAGGTGCGACGACCTCTCCCAGCCTCCCTGCATGCACCCGTTCCTCCTCTACTGAGGACCAGTCTCAAGCATCAGGAGGGATGTACTTCCCAGGGCTGAGTGGTGGAGGCAGGCACCGAGGGGGAGCGGGGAGACAGCCCAAATGCCCGGGCTCTTTTGGATGCCTGGTAGGGCAGAACGCACCGAGTCTTCTCGGTAGCTCAGGTTCCGGACAGTTCTGGACAGCTCTAGGCAGGCTCTGGCTTACCTGCGGCCACCCCCGCTGGGCCCAAGGGCAGGAGGCAGGCGAGCCAGAAGACGAGGCCGAGGTCGGACCGGACAACGATGGCCTTGGCCATGGCGCAGCGTGGATGCCGGGAGATGCGCAGGGAGCTGGGCTGCAGCTCCGCAGTGGCGGCTCCGTCTGGCTGTGCGTGGAGACGCAGCGCTCGCCTGTCCCCGCCTGCAGCCACCTCCGCCCACACAGCCCTCCCCAAGAGTCCCTCCCCTCCTGGGATCACAGAGGCCATCCTTGCTTCACAAGGTGCGCATGCTCCCTCCTAGCATCATGCACCTGTAGAGTCCAGAGCCATTTTTTCCAGCCCCAGACAGGGTCTCTTTACTGAACCTTTAGCTCATGAAGTTGGTTATACTGATGATTAGGGAGCCCCTGGAAGCTGCCTGTCTTCTGTTTCCCCCCAGCGCTGGGGCTACAGACGCTCACCACACTTGACTTTCACATGGACCCTGGCGATCCGAACTCAGATCCTCACGCTTGTGCAGCAAACAACCTACCAAGCCCCCTCCCTATCCCTTAATCTCTCTTGCTGTCCTAAGTTTTCACTGCTTGGCATACATTTTGTACTCACAGAACATCTCTGCTTAGACTGGCCAAGTTCCTTGGGGATAGCCCTATGGAAGAAGAGTGCTCGGACTTCTGCTTTTGCTTTTTGAGACAGGTCTTCTGGTGTCTAGGCTGGCCTAGAACTCGCTTTGTAGCTGTTGTATAATTTCCATTTTAGGCGGGCGACTAGGCACCCGCTACCTCCCTCCTAAGGTCCAGCCGAAGTTTTCCCTTGCTTCCCTTAAGCTTCTGCAATCTGTACACTGTAGTACTTGCCAGGGCCAGATGCCCACAGACAATTAGGGTGGAATTGCATAGAGCTAGCTGAGTGGTAGAGAGTGAGTAGTTGAGCTAGCAAGTGAGGATCCAGTGACTTTCCTCACACGTCTCCTTTTTGAGGGAACTTCAACAGTCAACTGGCCCAGTCTTGAAGGCTCCTGACAAGCAGTTGCAACTTCTCTGATGAAGCTGATGGCTGTTAAGATCAGAAGACCCAGGGATAGACAATAAGTTATGGCTAATAGAACCTCATTCATTTTTAGCAGTGTCCTGTTCTGGCTAATTTAATTTTTCTGGGTTGTTAAAATATCTTTTATTCGCCTGATGTAATAGCCATCTTAGAGGCTTACTGCCCCTGACTGCTAACCTAGGCCTAGTCCTGGAAGCTTCTAACCTCCATACAATCTAACCTAGGCCCATAATGTTTTCAGCCTCTGAGACTTACTGTTAAATAAGCTCATTCTTTCTAGTTCTTTCTGAATTCTGGCTGGCTTGTTCAACTCAGCTCTTCAGGCTCAAACTACTCTCCAAGCTAACAGATCCAATCTGGCTTTTCTCAGTTTCTCACTGAATTGTTCTGTTTGGCCTCAAACTAACTCTAGCCATCTGCTCTAATCTTCTGGCTGCTTCTCATTCTCTGGCTTGCTCTGTCTTTGGCTGTGTCTAGCTTGTTCTCTCTCTCTCTCTCCTCTCCTCTCTCTCTCTCTCTCTCTCTCTCTCTCTCTCTCTCTCTCTCTCTCTGCAAGCTGTCTCTGTACAACTATCCCAGTAAAAAGTGCCTCTGAATGCCACAAACTCAACTCCACTGCACTGCCTCTCAACTCACTGACTCAACCGAACTCCCTGAACAGAACTGACTAGAACACAGAGATCTGCATGCCTCTGTTTCCTGAGTGCTGGGGTTAAAAACATGTCTGTATTTTAGCAGGATCACACAGACCTAGAAGGTCTTTTGATGCGATCCCTTGCCAGAACAGCCATGTTCTGAATTAAAATTCCTCTACACTGAGTAATAGAAAGCTTATTTATGTGCCTACCCATCTCTGTCCATGTGTGTGTATGTATGTGTAGCTGAGTGCATGTTTCAGTGTGTGAGTGGAGGACAGAAGACAACTTGCAGGGGTTGTATCAGCCACTCCCATCCCATGTGGGTGCAGGATATGAAACTGAGGTTATTAGGCTGGGTAGCAAGCCTGCCATCCCTTCTTGTTAACCCCCACTGATTTTTGTTCACTATGACCTTTTGAAAGCAGGCTGCTCTGTCTGTTGGTCCTTGCAAAACGGTATGGGTGAATACCTTTTGGGCACAGATGGCAGAAGCCCGAGGGTTCGTATCCTACTGTGGCAAGATAAAGAGGCAGGGAAAATCTTGGCAACATGAGAAGGGGAGAGGAGTTCTCTCATCTTAGAACTTGGTCAAAACTTCTTGCTAGGAGAGAAGAAAAAATTCCTGCAAACCTGCATATATATCACATGTATCTACACAGACATATGCATACACATTAATAAAAAAAATTAAGATTTTTTTTTTTTTTGGTGTTTTGAGACAGAGTTTCTCTGTGCAGTCCTAACTGTCCTGGACTCATTCTGTAGACCAGGCTGGTCTTGAACTCAGAGATCTGCCTCCCAAGTGCTAGAATTAAAGGAGTGTGCCACTACTGCCCTGCTAAGATACTCTTCAAAAGAACTTCTGCACAGTTGACAACTGCTTAAGGCCTTTCTCCCTTCCCAGCTACAAATCTGCAGTTTTCTAAGATTCTCACCAGAACATCTATTTTTAGAAAAAAAAAATACATTTACTAAATAAACCCTGTCTGAACTTTTGTAGCTTCTGGTTTTATTTGTCAGATTATAATTTCATCCTAGGCATGTCCTGTAATTCCATCTATAAATGAGAATAGATGAGGGGTGTTTCTTAATAACCTTTAGAAAAAAAAGATTTAATTTTATTTTTATTTATATGTGTGTGCTGGCACTGCTTTTAAGCTCTATTTTACTTGAGGTTCCTTAATACCTCTACCTCCCTTCTAATCCCCCAATCCTAGGTAGAAAAGAAAGAAGGTTAGAAGTGACAGGGGGTGTAGACCTCTTAGAGACTTAGTTCCAGCTGCTTAGGGTTGTCGGGTTCTTTGGGAAAACAGCAATCTCGGTTATCAGAATATCCAGCAGTCCAGCAACAGCAAATGGCAAACACAGTAGGAAGAGCAAGCAGCCTCCTCAAAGCATTCTCCTGAGCATCTCAAAGTCCCTTCCTCTCTCTGGGCTTTCCTATTTGTCCTCTCCTGGAGTCCTCAGAACGCCACTAACTCCAGCTGGCAAAGACCATGCTCCACAAGAGGCAATTAATAGCTGTGGACAAACTAAAAGCAACTCCATATCCCACACTTGGGATTAAAACAAAAACATATTGAGATAACATAAGTGAGTTTTTAAAGAAACTAAAACTTCTACTACATATGTGTCTGTGTGAGGGTATAAACACCTAAGTGCAGGCATCCAGAGAGGCCAGAAGAGGGAATTGGCTCCCTTGAAAAAGGGGTTACAGACAACTGTGAGCAGGGATGCTGGGAAACAAACTCAGGTCCTCTGGAAGGGCAGTAAGTGCTTTTAACAACCCAGTTGTTCCTTCAGCACCTGTTAGCGATCTTTTGAGACGAGAACCACCAAAATTATAGAGATGGCTAATTAGTTAATTGCTTATTCTTCCCTAAGGAGTCCATACCCACACTTGGTTATATCCTACTTTCTATGTCTTTTCCTTAGGCAGCACATGTATTTTTTTCTTCTTCTAAGCACCTCTCTTTCTCTTAACCCTTCAGATTAAGCCTATAGTAAAATATCTTTAACAAGGAGCTAGAGAGATGGCTTAGCGGTTAAGAGCACTGGCTGTTCTTCCTAGAAGACCCAGGTTCAATTCCCAGTACCCACATGGCAGCTCACAACTGTCTGTAACTCCAGTTCCAGGGGATCCAACACCTTCACACAGACATACAGGCAGGCAAGACTCGAACGCCAAAAATATGTGTATGTATATATACATGTATATGCATATATATATATATTAAAGTTATATATACTTTGAACTTTTATAGCTTCTGGTTTTATTTGTCAGATTATAATCTCATCCTAGGCATGTCCTGTAATTCCATCTATAAATGAGAATAGATGAGGGGTGTTTCTTAATAACCTTTAGAAAAAAAAGATTTAATTTTATTTTTATTTATGTGTGTGTTGCTTATTCTTCCCTAAGGAGTCCATACTCACACTTGGTTATTTCCTACTTTCTATGTCTTTTCCTTAGGCAGCACATGTATTTTTTTCTTCTTCTAAGCACCTCTCTTTCTCTTAATCCTTCAGATTAAGCCTATAGTAAAATACATGTATTTAAAAAAAATATGTGTAATATATATATGCATATACATGTATATATACATTACACATATTTTTGGTGTTCGAGTTATATATATATGGACAGAAAGATAGAACTATGAGCAAAGGTATCTATGGCTGAGTCTGACAACCGAATTGAATTTCTGGGACCTACATGGCAGGAGAGAACTGACTCCCAGAGGTTATGGAGTCTTGCCCTGGTTTCTCACAGGTCTGAATAAATTTTGTTTGTTTGTTAACCAACCAGGGATACCTTTAATCCCAGCACTCCACTCGGGAGACAAAGGCAGGCAGACCCTCTGAATTCAAGGCTAAGTTGGGTCTTCTAAGCAGGTTTGAGTTTCAGGACAACCAGGGCCACAAAGTGAGAGTCCGTCTCAAAAAACTAAAACCAAAACAATCTCCAAATAAATCTAATTCATCATAAACTGGCTGATATTGAAATTCTTTTTTTTTTTTTTTAGTAGAAGCCGCAAATTCTGGTTTAACCTGAGTCTAGGTCCTTAAAATTTCAGGGATACTCCTAGGCTCTTGAAGGTGGCATTGTGAAGCTGTGTCTTTTTCTCCTCACAAATGGCATTGTCCTCTACTGGACATGTTTCAGAGGGAAATGAGGACCAGGGGCATATGGTATGGTTCTAAATCCTATGGTAAACTCGAGGGGTCAAAACGGAATTTAGGATGCTGGGCTTAACATCACGGCTCCTGGCCTACATGCTTGCTCTTCCAGAGCAGCTAGACTTGTCAGACTGCAGGGCACCAAGTTACCCTGTTGAAACCCACTAGGGACCTTGAGAGGACAAGCTGCTGGTATATTGCTTTATTAGAGTAGAAAGCTCATCACAGGGAAAAGGGAGGATGGCATCTTAGTGGTTTTCAAAATGACAGGCTCACTGGGTATGGTGGCATGTCTGTTAATCTAGCGCTGAAGAAGTTGAGGCAGGAGGGTTGAGAATTGAAGGCCAGTGGGGACCCCACACTGGATACTCTGTCAACTGGAAAGCAGGAGTGCAGTGCTGGAGAGATGGCTCCGCAGGTAAGGGTGTTTACCGATCTTTTAGAGGACCCGAGTTTGGTTACCAGCACCCATGCTGAGTGGCTCACAACCAGTACCAACTCCAGCATTGAGACATCCAGTACCTTTTCTGGCTTCCACAGGCATCTGCACTTATGTGCATCTGTGGGTATGCCCGAATCAGTTCACGTGCCTGAAGAGGCCAGAAGAGGGTGTCGTATCCTCTGGAGCTGGAATTACAGTGTTTGTAAGTCACTCACCTCAACAGGAGCAGCCAATGGCCTTAACCACAACACCATCCCTGCAGCTGGTTATCTTGGGTATTTGTGATAGTGATACAAAGCCTAGCAATGAAACACCTGTCACGGAGTGCTTTGCATCATTTCTGATCCTCCTGCCCTTTTATGTTGCATCAACCCTTTTTCAGTGTAACTTATTTTATTTTTTATATGTATGGATATTTTGTCCTCACGTACTTCTGTGTACTATTTGTGTGCCTGGTGCCCCCATAGGACAGAAGAGGACATTAGATCTCCTGGAAATGGAGTCACAGACAGTTGTAAACTGCCTATGGGTGCTGGGAATCGAACCTGTGTCCTCTGCTGCAATTCCACCCAAAGTCCATTGGGGAACCAATGAGGTTACAGGAAAGAGCAAGTTTGGAATGAAATCGAGGGCTTCCTATGGGCTGGACAAACCATTCTACCTTCTGACAGCAATAGGTGATACTTCAGATGAGCAAGTCTTGGTGCCCTTCATGGCAGAACATTCCAACAGGCAGAGGAACTTCATAGGGCCTAAAACAGGAACAGAGTAGGTGCACAGCAAGACCTCATAGCTGAAAAGTGATCTGACAGGGTTGTGTGTGGCAGGCAGGCAGGCAGGGCCAGAACACCTTGAATGATCTATGAAAGTCTTTGTAAGATTCTAAGCAGAGACTTGATTTAATTTACCTAGTAGGGATGAGGTTGACTCTATCCCTAACCTGGAATTCAGGAGACAAAAAAGCAAACTCCTAACAATGTGATTACCTTGATAGATTACCATGAAGGAGGAGAGGGTTTTGCCAATGTTTATAAAGCTAAAATCAATTATAGGTATGCATTATGTGCAATTAAGCTGAAATTTATCAAAACTTTTTCTCTTAATTCTTTCTTTCTTGGTAAGCTTTTACTAGGTACACCAGATTGGCCTCAGATTCAAAGATCCTCTCATCTGTGCCTTCCAAGAGCTGGATTTAAGAGTGTGTACCACCACACCTGACATGTTTTTCTTTTGAAAATTTTTGTTTGTTTATTATTACTGTGTGTGTGCAAGATGCATTCATGATGTATGCATGAATGTGCCTTGGCACCCATCCCTGTGCAAGTCTGAGGACAACTTTGTGGAGTCAATTCTCTCCTTCTTTCACATGGGTTCCCCAGGATCAAATTCAGGTCCTGCAGCTTTTTCAGCAAGCATTTAGTTTATACTCTGGGGCAGTAATGGGGTAAATATGTTAAGCCTGGAGGAAAGTAACTGCCTTGCAGCACGTCACCTACCAAGTATTGTGATTCTAGGCCACAGCAGGTTCAGAATGAAACTCAGGGCTTCCTCTGTGCTAGACAAGCTACAATACAGAGAGTAATCTGCTGAGCCATTTCACCTGTCCTACCCTGTTTTTCTTCCAAAGGATACAAAACAACTCCCAGGGCACTGATTTGATCCCTGTTTTAAGTCCTTCTCAAACTTTTGGGCTTGCTACTTTTGGAGGTTGTGATGCTGGGGCATTGACTTTATTTGTAAACAATTTCTTGCACGAGGGAGAAAAAAATGTTATTTGAAACAATTTCCCACATTCCCGGGGTTTTAGCTACAGCTGGTTCTTTTGTGGCAACAATAAACAAATACAGAAGCATGTTTTCAAAGGGCCATCTTTCCTCTGGGGTTATTCTGCAGCCACAGCAAGATTTGTTTATTGCCATTGCGAAAATGTATCAATTTAGGTTCAGAACACCAAGCCCCTGGTGGGTCCCCAGTAGGAACAGGAAGTTGCAGGATGAAAAAAAAAAAAAGGAGCCTGGAGGTATGGGGTGTTTAGGCCATCATTTACAAGCTCTTCATCAAAACCCCGTAACTATGGTTACTGAGCTCACCTCGCTGTTAGCGGCTGTCACAGAACCCGCTTGGTAGTGGAGAATTGATAGTTCTCGCCCCTTGCAAAGAAAGGCCTCATCGTCTGGGTATCACAGATTTCCTTTCCCCCCGACTCCCTACTATGTTTATTCATTGCTCTGGCCTGGCTTGAGGTCTGCCTCCTTCCAATTTTGTCTTAGATGGAGGGCATCAGCTTCAAGTAGGACAAATGCAGTTGTTTCAAGTGACCTAACTGCATTTAGGCTAACAGGGTGTCAGTCTATCTGCCACTTTCCCAAAAGCTTTCCTTTCCTCTTCCTGCTTGCACGAACTACGAAGATTCTCAGAATATAGATCAGTGGTAGAGCCCTGGCCTAGAGAATGTACGACCCTAAGTTCAACACCCAGCATTGCAGGAAGAGGAAAAAAAAAATCTCAGGGAAGGGAAGTCCAGCCCTGAAAGCCACATACACGCACTCAGTCTAACCGTGGACCAACTGGAGAGGTATTTCGGGTGTCCATCACCCTGACTTCAGACCCGCTCCTTCGAGGAAAAGGGAAACGAATCTTGAAGCTGCAGCAGCCCATAGCCCCATAGGCCCAAGGACTCAGCAGCTAGGTCACCCTAGCCGATGATTTAAAAGGACAGGTCGCCCACCCAGGCTGCAGATTGCCCCTCCCTGCCCTGCTGCCCGCCCAGGCCGCACCCACTTGGGGGCGGTGCGCCCGGGCTTAGTTCTCGGTGGGCGGACGCCGCGGCTTTAAGTAGGGGCGGGACTGAGCGCGGAGCAGCAGCGGCGTCGGCGGCGAGAGTTCTCGGAGACTCGGGCTGGGGTTCAGGAGTCTGGCCGGCAGGTCTCGGTAGGCGCGGGGAGGGCGGGCGAACGGCCCCGGGAGATGCACGCGCGCGTGTGTCCGCGTCTCAGGCGTGGGAGAGAGATCGGGGCAGCGAGGCGGCTTTATGGAGAGGCGAAGGCTGTCCGGCCTGGTCGGGGGCCCTCAGTCCCTGTGGGATCCCTCCCTGGCCAGATCTGCCCCACCGCAGCGTTTAGCTCTCCGCGGCGCCGGGTTGCACGGGAGCGGACGGCGGGACGCGCACTAGCGGCAGCGGGAACTGGCCCTCGGCGCTCGCCGTAGCTCAGCGGCCTGCTGGGGGGCGGTCGCTGAGAGTCCCAGGAAGGACCGGCGACAAAAGGAGGGAACCCGAAGGCCGTTTGGGACAGGAAGGGACTGAGTGAGAAGTCTCGGGGGCTGCGGCGCCCCACCAAAGCCACCCTGGCATCTGCGGGCCTCCACGCAGGCACCTGGCTCTCCGGGCCAGACGCTGATAGTGAAGGTAGCGGCGGCTACAGCGCCCCCTGGCCGCCTGGAGGCGCGGGGTCGAGCCAGCCGAGCGTCGTGGGCGGGGCGGACCCGACGGAGGGCGGCGGGCTGTGGGGCCGTTTGCCTTTTCCTTACCTGGGTGGGGACTCCGTGGGCTCGTGCGCATCCTGGCCTGAGCCCGTATCTTCCCCGAAAGGCTCAGAATCTCCTTCCACGATCCACAAGCGGAATAGGGTCTTTCCCTGCTGACAAGATCATGGCCCAGAGAGAAGCTAGGCCAGGCCGCTGGGAGGTTTGGGTGGGGGCTTGGAAGTGGCACATTTAACGAGTGGCGTATAAAAGGAGATTAAGTGTCGCAGAACTTTGTGCAGGTGTTTGGACCATAGCTCAGAAGGTAGAGTGTCCTCCTAGCACACCGAAGACCCTGGGTTCAATTCCCCAGAATCCCTTAAACCTGGGGTGATGGGACACAGGGCCTGGAGGCTCAAGACTCAAGGCCATCTCTTTCTCAACCGGCTCCTCCTCCCCGAGCTACACAACACCACCTCTACAGCAGAAAAGTTAGATAAAAAGTTTGGCCAGGGTTAGGGATTCTGTTATGTTCTTAAGAAGGCTGTGACCCTGAGTCTAGTTAGCAGGCCAAGGGTATGAGGGGCCTCCAGTGTTTGGAGGAGGTACTGTGATAGGAAAAGGCAGGAGTTTGCCAAGTCACAGTAGCAAGGCTGATAGTACCCTTAGCTTTGGACTTTTTCTTTTCTCCCTACAGACAGGGTCTCTGGTACTACGTAGGCCTGGTTGTTCTGGAATGCCCAGAGATCCACTCGAGAGTGCTGGGATTTGTGCACCACCACACGCAGCTTTGTGTGTGTGTGTGTGTGTTTGCATTCTTTTGTTGGTTTGTTGGTATGTGTGTTGGGCATGCATGTGGAGTTAGAGGACAAGTTGTGGGCGGCACCCCGAGGTCAGAGGTGTCAAGTCAGGTCTCAGTTTGGCAGCAATCGTCTCACATTATGAGCTAGGGGACAGCATCCTCTTTCCATCTCACTGAGGTGCCTTTAAAGTATGCGTTGGGGCACACACCTCCCTCCACCCCGGTAAGTAAATGTAGTAATAATTACAAGCGTTGAGTGTAGATAAAACCCACAGCTCCCTATGCCCTTTACAGCCTTTGAGCTAGCTTAGGAAAATGGTTTACTTATTCTTTATGCAGCATCAGGGATAAAACCCAGGACAGGGCTCTCCTACGGTGTGTCTGTGTTCTCTTTCTCTTTCTTTTCTTTTGTTTCGTTTTGTTTTGTTTTCAAGACAGGGTTCCTTTGTGTAACGAACTTTGGCTGTCCTGGACTTGTTTTGTAGACCATTCTGGCTTCGAACTCACAGAACTCTGCCTACCTCCCAGTGCTGGCATCAAAGGTGTGTGTCACCGCGCCCAGCATGTGTGTATTTGCTTTTGAGACAGGATGTCAGATAGCCCTGGCAGGGCTAGAGCTCACTGTGTATGCCAGGCTAGCCTTGTCTTCTGAGTGCTGGGATTAAAAGTGTTTGCCACCGTGCTTAGCTGTTTTTATGTTTTCTTAGGGTGGTTGGAAGGGGTGTTGAAGAAGAACAGTGTTTCATGATGAGTACAAATTATACAAAGTTTGTATTTAAGCATCCATGATTGGTTTTTTGAACACAGCATTTGTCGTTCATTTCTATGTTTGTGACTCTTTCCTGACTACAGGAGAACTGGGCCACAATGGTAGACATTGCATTAGCTCCAAATACTAATATTATTACTGTCTGGCTCCCCACCCCCACCGGCCCACCACTTTGGTGATAGTGTCTTGTGTATCCCAGGCTCCTCTCTGTACTTTCTCAAGTGCTGGAATTACAACCTCTGCTTTATGTGGTGTTGGGGATCAAAGCTTCATAAACATACTAGCCAAGCCTTCTCCACTGAGATAGGGCCCCAGCTCTTCCTCCATTCTGTATAGCACTTTGTACAAAATGTTTGTCATCTTCTGGCTTGTTGAAAGAAGGCTATATAATGGGAAAGAAAACCCTCCATATTGAAAAATGATGTTTAACCAACGAATTTGGGTAAGCTTTATATTGAAACATGTATGTCCAAAACAGAAACAACCCACAGAGAACAGTGTTATAGTCTGAATTTCTACAAAGTCATTTAGGGGGTGGGCAGTGAGATGGCTCAGCAAGTGAAGATCCCTGGGCCTAACCCTTATGATATGAGTTCGATTCCCCGGACCTCCACTATTCCTCTGACCTCCACACGTCTGGTCGAGGCATAGGGGTCTTCCCCCCCCCTACAGAATAAATACATGAATATAATTTGAGAAGGTACTTGGGTAAAATTTTTCACAGGTTACAAGCCTGGGTCCTTGAAAACTCCTAATGGGATGCATTTTTTCACAGGCTGGGTGAACTCATGGATTTGGTACTTCAGCTTTGAGAAAGAAAAAAATTCAGAAGAAAGATGGCATTCGTTGCAACCCAGGGGGCCACGGTGGTTGACCAAACCACTCTGATGAAGAAATACCTTCAGTTTGTGGCAGCTCTCACAGACATAAACACACGTGAGTTGATCCTCTTTTGTCCATTGGGATGAATAGCAACCCGAATGTTTGTCCTTGGTCTCCTCCTCTTTTTTGTGGAGAAGCAAAATGATGAGCAATACTCCTGGAGCCCCAAAGAGGCACAAGTGTGTGTGCGGGTGCCTGTGTGTGTGTGTCCTTGTCTGTGCATGCACACGTGAGTCTGGCAGGATGGGTGTGTGTGACTGGTGTAGGGACCTAGCCATGTGCCATCTTCTTCTGGGCTGTGACAGTCAAACTGATAAGATCTGATTGCTTCTCTTCAGTTCTTAAATCCAGGGGTGTGGAGAAGCCCCTTACAGGCACTTTTAATGACCTGACAGTTTGTTTTGACATTTACAGCTGATGAGACGAAGTTGAAAATGATGCAGGAAGTTAGTGAAAACTTTGAGGTATGAGGTTTATGCTTTGCTTTTTTGTTTGTTTAAATTACGCTTATTTTGTGTCTGTGTGTGTGTGCCCGCACATGCCATGGTGCTGTATGCCTGTCACAGGACAATCTGAGGGAGTCTGTTCTTTCTTTCAGGGATGTGGAACCTGGGGATTGAACTCTGGACATTTCAGTAGCCCTGCATTTTTTCTTATGTTCACTGTCAATATTTTTACATTTTTATTACTTATTATTGTGTATAAGAGGTGTGTGGGAGAGGCAGTGTTCATGCCACCACAGTATTACATGGAGGTCAGGGCAGTATTGTGGAGTGGTTCTCTGTTCCCTTTACATGGGTTCTGGGGTTTGAACTCGGGTTGTTGTGCTTGCCATTTGGTTGGCATCTTAACCTGCCAAGTCATCTTGCTGGTGGTCTTCTTGTCAGTCTTTCTAGAAGTCCTGTTTATCATTATTGCATGTTGATGTGTTGGGTGAGGAGAGTACGGAAGCGCTGTGGTGCATGTGGGGGTCGGAGCATGGCTCTGGGAATTGTCTTTTCCCCTCCACTTTCACCTCTACCTGGACTCTAGGTATTAACCCCAGGTCTTCAGGCTTATGTGGCCACTTTCACTGCTGAGCCGCATCTCTAGCTCTGTCAAATCCCCTTTTTTTTTTTTGTTTCTGACTCGGAGGTAGTAAATAGTAAAGGCTGTTCTGCCCTGGCGTATTCCTGTAATTCCAGCAGTGGGAAAGCTGAAGCAGGAAGATTGGCAGTAATTATCAAGGCCAGTGTGTGCTGCATGTACAGCTCGGTGCCAGCTTGAGACATAGTATGGAAGTGTTTTGAAAGAAGTCTATTTTTTCTAAAACATGTACTTGTTTTGTATGTTTATGTGTTTGGGCACATGCATGCCATGGGGTGCATGTAGAGCTCAGAGAACAGTTTGCCTTCCTCAGTGGGGCTTCTTCCTCAGGCTTGGCGATAAGCAACCTTTACCATGCCCCATAGAGTCAGTGCAGCTAACTGTATTTCAAACGGGAATTTTCAAAACTTTGTACAGAATGTTGCTCATCTTCCTGGTGACAATCTCAGCATTGTGTTTAGTAATGTTAGCTTTATTTTGGTTGCTGTGGCATTTTTATTCTTAAAACGTGAGCTCTCGACCCAGACATGGTGGTGCATACCTGAAATCCCAACACGCTGGGAAACAGAGAGAGGCAGGCCCATCTCTGAGTTTGAGGCCCGCCAGGTCTACAAAGTGAGTCCAGGACAGCCAAGGCTACACAGAGAAACCCTGTCTCAAAAAAACAAAACAAAACAAAAAGTGGTCTCTCTTTATGTTTTCACTTGAACACCTGTTCATCTGACATTGGTTGCCTGTCATTTCTGATTTTTAAGATATCTTTGATCTTGATAAAGCAGCTGCTTCCTTTATGAGCTTCTCATATTTCTATGATTTTATATTATCCCTCAGACTCTGTCAGCAAATGGTCTTTGATTTGTTTTCACACTGGGAAATACTGATTTTTGAAAAAAACCAAAGAATTTTCATTTTATGTGTATGTGTACAAACGCCTGAGCGTGTCTATGTGCGGCACATGCCTGCTGTGCCCATGGAGGCCAGAGGAGATGCCAGCTCCTGGGAGGAGTGGAGTTAAAGGTGCTTGTGGGGGTGTAGGAGGCCAGTCCAGGCCCCCTGCAGAAAAGTCAGCCTTCCCAACTGCTGCACAGTCTGTCCCGCTCTTTAGAGGGTCTGTCTTTAGGGATACGATTATCTCCAAACCTTTTTCTTTTCAGTTGACCTATTTGTATGCTTTTAAAGTCACTTTTAGTTCTAGGTTTTCCATTGTGTTCCTTGAATTTTATTTCTATGCCTGTTTCCCATCTGTTTGTTTTCCTTTTTGAAGAACCGTGCATTTAATGGCAGGGATACATTCTGAGAATTGTACCGTTGGGCAGTTTTGTTATTTGGACATCATTGAATGCACTGACGCAGACATTGACGGGATAGGTCAGGTAGTCAACGCAGCCTCTTAAAAAAGGTGCAGTTTGTACATGCGTGTGCATGTTCCAGTTTGTGCCCACACGTGTATTCCATGACGGCTGCAGAGGCTAGAGGACAACTTGAAGGACTTGGTTCTCTTACCATGTGGGTAGTGCCTCTACTGCTGAGTTGTCTCACCAGCCTGTCTCAACATAATCAAGTTGAAGTAAGCACAGAATGTTTGAGGCTACTGCCAGTGCGTAGCGCAGCAAACTGCTTGACAGTGCGTGCCGATTAAGTATGTTTACACTCAAGTAGTGATGACATGCCTGGTGACATGTGCCTGTTTACCCCAGTAGGGCAACATCCTCAGACTCTGTCTCAAAAAAGTTTCAAAAGTCTGCAGTCATTTAAACAGAACGTCCCTCTCCTGGTGGGGATGTGGAGTGCAAGGGCTGCAAACAGCCACCTCCTTGAGTCTTATATGGGTTGCCCTGAGGGACTGTGAAGACAATTTTCTTGCAGATAACTCTGTCTCCAAGTCAGTGCTGTCTCTAGCCTGGCTCCAGGAGGAATATGTGGGGTGCCTTGGGGAAGCCCCAGGGCTCAGTGGCCAGAGTTCATGCTGGCCAGGCTATTATGTTCCTCTGCACCAAGCTGCAGAATAAGGAACATGGGAATGAGGCCTGCTGTAGAGTCAAGCTTGAGTGCTCTGGCCAACAGAAGACCCATAACTTAAAAAAGTGGGGCTTCCCATAATGCAGAGGAACTTGAAGACAGGGTGGCTTGTTCCGTGGGTGCTGGCTCAGATATGTCCACGGTGTCCATAGTTGTTGCCTGGCAAATGGCCTCTAACTCACTCTCCTGAGTTCTGCACCCCACTAAGCCATGTGTAGTAATCAGTCTCACATCTATTATGTCTTTAAAAATAAGGAGGCGTGGTGCTGCACACCTTTAATCCCAGCACTCAGGGAGGCAGAGGCAGGTGCCAGCTTGGTCTGCAAAATGAGTCCAGGACAGCCAAGGCCTGTCTCAAAAAAACCAAAACCAAAAAAAATGAAGAAAGCATAATGGAGTTACTACGGACACCATAACATAATTGTTGCTGGTTTTAAACTCTGTACACAATGGCATGTGCAGTGCGTGTATCCGAGAGGCACCTTCACTACCACAAAGTGTGTATTTATTGCACCTGATGCTGGGACATCATCAGGTGGTAGACAGGACTTTCTCGGTCCCTTTAGTATTTTACACAGCCGCTGACTTTATAATGGTTACTTGAAAGTCTTTTTTGGAGACAGGGTCTCACTCTGTAGCTCTAGCTGGTCTATAACTCAGTATGTCGAGGGGGCTTGCCTCTGCCTCTTCCGTGCTGGAATTAAAGGATTTTACCACTGTTCTTAGCTAATGCTTTAGTGTGCAGTGTTTATGTTTTGTTTAGGAGTGTTCCTTTTAAGTGATTCTGTTTTTCTTTCTTGAGACTCTCTGGCTTTGTAGCAAAGAATGGCCTCTAACTTATGGTCCTCCTACCACCTCCTCCTCTCAGGGTCCATGCGTGTGTCAGTGTACTCTGCTGACTGGCTCTTTGGAGGTCAGCCTTGAATGTTCAGTAGATTGCAGGATAACCTGCAGGAGTGTTCTCTCTTCATGTGAGTCCCAGGGATTGAACTTGGCTTATCATGTGGGGTGGAGCGCTCCTTAACCAACTGTATTACCTTGTATTAACCCTCAATGCATTTTAAACTGATGTAGATGATATATGATGAAGTACCAGGAGGTATTCTGGTCCATGTGCACATTGTGCAGTGTTTACGGCAGGTTCAGCATGTCTTCTCAAACACTGTTTTCTTAAGGAGAAAATATTCAGAATCCTCTAGCTCTTTTATTTTAATGTATATTATGTATATGTGTGTGTGTACAACTGCCCTGGAACTCACTGTGTAGACTAGGCTAGCCTTGAACTCATTTGCCTCTGCCACCCACGTGCTGAGATTAAAGGTTTAGCTCTTTCAGAGGTATAGAATGATGTTATTTACAGTCACCTCACTCTGCAGCACTGTACCTTCAGAACTTGTTCCCACTGATCATCCTTTCTGTCTCCCGTATTCTCCCCAGCCTTGGACACCATTTTTTTTGTTCAACTTGTATGAGGTCAGCCTTTAGAAGTACACACGAGTGAGGCTGTGGAGCTTAGCTTTATGTGTGGCTCTTTTCACTTACTGTCATGATCCAGTGTGCTGTCACCTTGTCCCAAAGGACAGGGCAGGGTCACGTTCTTTTTAACGGTTGAGAGTGCTATTCCACTGTATTTATGCACCACATTCTGTTGAACCAATCATTATTTGATGGACACTTCTGTTGCTTCTATGTCTTGGCTCTTGTGAATCGTGCTGTGGTGAACATGGGAGGAATGCAAGCACCTGTGAGTGTGAGGTTCTGGGTTTGAGTCCAGAACTTTAGACCTGCTAGGCAAGTTTTCAACCATAGAATTGTGAGTCTTGGCATGTTTATTTTAGTGTGTGTGTGTCTGTCTGTCTTTGTGTGTACCACATGTATATGGATCCCTGTGGATTCCAGAAGAGGATGGTGAATCCCACTGTGCTGGAGTTACATGTGAGCTACCTGCCATGGGTGCTAGACTCGGGCTCAGAGGAAGAGAAAGGCAGGAAGCTTAACTCTGTTACCCCTGCCATATCTGATTTTAACAGTAAATTTTAGTACTCAGTTCTCTTTATTAGATTTCAAATCTTAATTTACTTAATCATGTTATCTCAGAAGCATCTGAAAGGATTGAGAATTACTGTCAGCTCTGGAAATGCTGAGATGGTATTAATAGTATTGACAGCTCTTGCAGAGGACCTAAGTTTGGTTCCAGCTCACACTGGCTTGCAGTTCCAGTTCCAAGGGATCCCATGCCTTCTTGTGGTATCTTTGGAAACTTGCCTGCATGTGGTACACATAAAAACTCAAGCAGGAGCAAGCACAAATTATAAACAAGTTAAAAACTCCTTATGTTTTGTTTTCTTTTGAGATTGTTATGTGACTTTAAAATGAAAATATGCCTATAACTTACTGTGCCTTTTCTTTTTTTAATTGCCAACTAGAATGTCACATCATCTCCTCAGTATTCTACATTCCTGGAACATATCATCCCACGATTTCTTACTTTTCTCCAAGATGGAGAAGTCCAGTTTCTTCAGGAGAAGCCAGCCCAGGTAATGTGTCAACAGTAGCGGGGGGAGGGGGGGAGGGGGGGAGGCGGGGAGCCACACTGATGATCAGAGGCAAATATGAATCAAAACAATATAATAAAACCAAAGAATGACAAAGGTCCTGCCAGTGTGGTACCATCTAGGCCCATTGACTCCTTGACTTTATTCATCTTTTCTGTGGCTTAAGTTACTTGCATCTGCCAACTCTGGGTGTGTATTATGCAGAATAGTTCAGCTGGACACAAAAGAGGGCTGGTGAGATGACTCGGCAGGCAGAGGTGCTGGCCACCAAGCCGGAAGACCTGGGTTCAGTCTGGTGAGACTCACATGATAGATGGGAGCATTGACTCCAGCAGGTGGTCCTTCAGCCTGTCTCTACCTGCTCCATGATGCACATGGACCCATATGTAATAACTCAAGAGAATTAAGTTTGGCTGGAGAGATGAGTCCTATTCATGCAGAGGGCCAGAGTTCAGTTCCCAACTTGCAGGTCGGATGGCTGAAAGCTGTCTGTAACTGCGCTAGCCAGATCTGAGATCTCTGGCCTCCTAGGGCACCTGGACATACACTAGCAATTCTTTTCTTTTTAAGATTTATTTGTTTATTTATGCAGTATTTTGTCTACATGTGTGCCTGCAGGCTGTAAGATGGCACCAGATCTCATTATGGATGTTTATGAACCACCATGTGAATGCTGGGAATTGAACTGAGGACCCTTGGAAGAACAGCCAGTGCTCTTAACCTCTGAGCCATCTCTCTAGCCCCAATTCTTTAAAAAATTAAAATTCATATTTAGTTTTACATAAAACAGTTTGACATCATTTCCCACCTCTAACCACCTGCGCATTATTTTCTCAGTTTTTCCAGTTTATCTCTACCCACTCCACACATCCCCCCCTTTTCCATCTTGAATATTTTAAGGTATACTCATTATACCATCGTTTTCTCTATATCGCTTCTATTTCTTAAAGAATTTGAAAACAGTTGCTGTAATGGTGGTTAGCTTTATTGCTACCTGGAGCATTTTTAGGTTGTACCAGTTTCGAGAGCTTAAGTATGTGACCAGCTTCCTAGTTCTGAGCTGCCGTGGCAGATCACGGATGGAAGCTTAGTGCATCATGGCTGAAACACACCCTTGGGCTCGCAGGAGCAGATGAGGAGTGTCAGGGGAGACTGCACATTAATTATTTTCTATTTTCTGCTTTCTCTTGTCTCTCTTTTTTTCAAGACAGGGTTTCTCTGTGTAGCCCTGGCTGACCTGGAACTTGCTTTGTAGACCAGACTGGCCTTGAATTCAGAGATCTGTGGCATGCCTTGTGGAGGCCAGAAGAGGGTGCTGCATTCCCTAGCCTTGGCATTACAAATGGTTGTTAGCCATTGTGTGCCCTGGGAATACAATCCCGGTCCTCTATAGCTGGGCATGGTGATGAACACCTTTAATCCCTGCACTCTAGAAGGCAAAGGGAAGAGCAGCCAATTCTCTTAACCATTAAGCAGTCTCTCTAGCCTAAAATATATAATTTATTATTAATTATGTGTCTTGTGCCTGCACATGTATGCATAAGGGCATGTGAGTTCAGGTCTTTTGGAGGTCAGGGGAGGGTATTGGACCCTTTAAGCTGGAGTTACACGTGGCTGTGAGTCACCTGACAAGGGAGCTGGGGACTAAACTATCCTCTGCACGAGTATAAAGTACTCTTAACTGCTGAGCCGTTTCTCTGGCCCCTTCTCTTTTCTCTTAAGTCTGTTTGCTCCTCAGTTTTCAATCCACTTTATTCTCACAAAGTTGTAAAAAGTTTGTTAACGTAGTTGTGGGGGATACTGAAGATGACTTGCACACATACTATAGGTTACAAATAAGTAATTTGCAGGTCTTCTAAGGTCACCCCGTGTCAGGTGGCGGTTGCTGGTGCTGGCTTCAGGCATCCCTGTGACGTGTGTAAGGTTAAAAGGACTCCCGATGTTTTACTTCTGTATTTGTGCCTTTCCCTGCCAGCAACTACGGAAGCTAGTACTTGAGATACTCCACAGGATACCGACCAATGAGCATCTTCGTCCTCACACGAAAAACGTTCTGTCTGTGATGTTCCGATTCTTAGAGGTAATCTTTGAGAACTCTCTTAATAGCTGTATTTAAAACACGTCATGATTTTTCTTATGGTAAAATCCAGTAGTAGCCCATGCTTTACCAAAGAGCTGATTAAATGAGTGAAATTTTTCTTAATGTCTCTTTTCCTCTCATTCTTGTTTAATTCAGAAAGAAAGATTACTTAATTGAAGAGTTTTATTCCTCTTTTCCTTCCTCCATCCCCCTCTTTTTTTTTTTTTTTTTTTCCTTTCTTTTTTTCCAGACAGGCTCTCACAATGTAACCCAGGTTGGCCTGGAGCTCCCTATGTAGACCAGATTGTCTTTGAACTCACAGGGATCCTCCAGCCCCTGCCTCCTGAGTACTGGGATTTAAACTTTTAACTATATACCAAGACATTTGGCTCATTTTTCTTTTGGGACAAGGTCTGGTGCTGTGAACCCGTGTTTCCAAGCAGTGAGCCCCTTTTTGTTGTTTGTTTCAGGTAGGATGTCATTTAGCCACCAAGCGTCAGTAGGTTGTCGTGGCACACCTCTGTAATGCCAGCCCTTGGGAGGAGGAGGAAGGCAGTGCTCACTGAGTTTGAGGCCACCCACGACCACATGATGTGACCCTGTTAAACACAACATTAATTCGGGACTAGGGGTGTAGCTCAGCTGATAGACTGCTTGCCTGGTACGCCTGAAATCCTGGCTATTTCATCCTGGTATCACATAAACCAGGCTAGGTGAAGCACACGTCTCATCCCAGCCTGCCCTCAGGAGTTCAGGGACACTCTTGGACAGGTAGTGAGCTCAGGCCAGACCTAGGTTACGTGAAACCCTTGTCAAAAGTGTGGAGGAGGCAGTAATCCATGGCGTGACCTGCCCTCTGTGTCATATGCTCGTTCACCTGTCCCAGAGTTACTATGACATGTTGGTGGGATGCTGGTCAAATGGTCCACAAAGTCCTCGACACTTTCTGCCCAGGGCAGCTGTATCTTGGACCTGCTATTTTCATCCAATCAAATGTAAGCTGGTTGATTTAGGTGTGTAGAAGAGAAACATGCAGAAAATGCCTAGACTGTTTATTTTGTCTTTTGAGATGGGGTCTCACTGTGTACTCTGGTTTGACTGGGAGCTCACTGTTAGCCTGCCTTTGCCCCCTAAGTGTGCCATCATACCCATTGGCAGTTTGTTTTTAATCTTGAGATTAAAATGTCTTCAGAAATATAACGATTTTTTTTTTTGGTTGTTTAAAGACGGAAAATGAAGAAAATGTTCTTATTTGTCTAAGAATAATTATTGAGCTGCATAAACAGTTCAGGCCACCAATCACACAAGAAGTAAGTTGTTCATCACATTTGTTTATTTGTGTGTGTGTATATGTGTATGTATATCGTGTGTGTGCATGTGTGTGTGTGTGTGTGTGTATGTGTATGTATATAGTGTGTGTACATGCATGTGTGTATGTGTATGTTGGAGCATGCACCATCAGATAAGGTCAGATACAAGTGCTGGATTTCACAGAACTGGAATTACCATAGGCAGCTCTGGGCTACCAGATATGTGGATGCTGGGAATCTGATGAGGTTCCTCTATGAGAGCAGCCAGTGCTCTCAACTGCTGAGCTGTCTCTCCAGCTCTCAGGTCACTCTATTCCGAAGAGCCTATATGGCGTTTCCTTAGCTTTCAGCCTTTGCCTGTTTCTGAGATAGAAAATTGGTTTCTGTTTATCAGTGTCTTTTTTTTCTTTTTGTTTGTTTGTTTATGTTAATTGCTCATTTGTGTTGTGCCTGATAATTCCTTACTTTTTAGTATTTGGAGAAGTATTTGGGGGATGGGGGTGGTGAGTGTGCCTAGGCTCATGTGTGCAGGTCAGAGGACAACTCTGGCCTGTCTTCAGGGATCAGTCTTTACCAGCTGAGCCAACACTGGCCCTTAACTGTGTTCTTAAAACAAAGTGTTTCTGTTTTCTGTCATTTTTTTTAGATTCATCACTTTTTGGATTTTGTGAAACAGATTTATAAGGAGCTTCCAAAAGTAGTGGTATGTATTTAAGTTTGAATTTACTGCTTATATTTATTTGTTTTCCATCTGTCCTAACGGGAATTTGGAGCAGTTTAGTTGAAGTGAACAAGGGTGGGGTTGGGGAGAGGGGGGTGGCGATTCTGACTTTTCGGTGGGGAATATAAACACTCTAAGACACGTTATTGTGTTCTTTCTGTGTAGAACCGATACTTTGAGAATCCTCAGGGGATCCCTGAGAACACAGTGCCGCCACCAGAAATGGTTGGTATGATCACGACAATTGCCGTGAAGGTCAATCCTGAGCGCGAGGACAGCGAGACCCGGACGGTGGGTGTTCCTCCCTTCTTCCTGACAGCTTTGTCCAGTTTGGGTTCTTCTCTCCCCAAATCCATGGCTTCTCTGATTGGTAGAGAAGAAAATGAGATAACTTAAGCCATTTGTAGTAAATAAAGATGAGCCCTCAGGTGCCAGCGATGCCTGGCTGAGAAGACCAGCCAGCCCACTGGCAGGAGCCACAGGCTAGGCATGGGCCAGAGAGCATCCCGATGGTGCTCCAGCCCCACTCTGGCTTCCTGACTCTGTAAAAGTTCGAGATTCGTTGGCCTGACCTTGTTTTTCCTGTTTTTATCTGGAAATCAGTGTCTTGGGCTTTGCAGAGGTAATTCTAGCATTGCCTGTCACGTAGGGAATACGTGGTGACCTTTTACCGTGACTCACTCTTGGGGCTGAACTAAGAAAAGAATGTTTTCCTGGGGCTAGGGGCATCTGTCTGTTGGAAGAATGCTTACCTGCATGCAGGAAGGCCCAGGGTCCGCCCTCAGCATTGGGTCAGCTGAGCACTGTGCTCCATGCCTTTCACCCCAGCCCTAGGGAGGTACGGGATCAGTTGAAGGCTAACCTCAGCTACATAGCAAGTTGGATGCCAGCTTGGACTACATGTGACCCCGTTTCCAGCCTAAAGAAAGGACATTTTAGCATTTGTATTGTTTGAGACAAGGCTTCAGCTTATGCTGAGGAGAACCAAACTGAATTTTAAGCAAAGCCTGCGTCCCATCTTTCTTTACTGTTTTGCTTATTTTTTTTTCAGTCCGTTGCTCACTGGTAGTTTGCACCTGCCCTTTTTAAGCTCATTCAGCTCGCCTGGCTTTACTATAAGCATTTTTCTACTGCATATAAATATTATTAAATAAAACCAGCGAACTAAATTGTACTCTGAGGTTTTTCTTGTTCTTTTATGTCAAATAGTGGCTTTTTAAAAGCTGGGTGGGTTGCCAGGTTGGGTGGCATATACCTTTACTCCCAGTTCTCTTGAGGCAGATACAGGTGGATATCTTGAGGTTGAGGCCAGTCTACACAATGAGACCTTGTCTCAAAAAAAAAAAAGATGTAGTAGGTGGTAGTACATGACTGAGGCAGGAGGATTGCTATGAGTTACAAGTTCATCTTGGCTAATAGTGGATTCAAGGCCAGCTGGGTTACACAGTGAGACAACTGGGCCTTATGATGCATTTTCCCAGCGTTTGGGATGCAGAGGCAGGAGGATCACTGTAAGTCTGAGGTCTGCCAAGAGTATGTAGGGAGACCTTGTCTCCAAACCAGACTTCCTACCCTCAGGAGAATACCTGTAAACCCCAGACTTCTTAGGTGATGAAAGTTTGGGTTTCCCCTAGGAAAATCTATGATAAAAACAAAACACTTGTATGTTCTTAGTTTGGGTACTCCACAGATGCTTGCAAGTGTCTCTGTTACTGTGGTGCTTAGTGGGACTGGCTGGACACTTGTAGGTGCCCCAGAGCTGATGGTTGCTTCTCCTCTCTGCACCTCACAGCATTCCATCATCCCACGAGGATCTCTCTCACTGAAAGTGCTGGCTGAGCTGCCTATCATTGTTGTACTAATGTACCAGGTAAGGTACTACTTAATAACCTTTGGTTTTTTTATGTGAAAGTTTGTAGCTGGTCTTTGCTACTTTTTGGGTTCTTTTTCCCACCCTTTATTCCACTGATTTCACCCACTATCATCAGATAGGAGAGAAAGGATATAGGGGAGAGAGAGAAAGATCCAGTCCTTGAATCTAAGTTCTTTCCTCTTGTTTCTTCCTTGCTTATAGCTGGTCTTTGCTACTTTGTGCATTCTTCTTCTTTTTCCCACCCTTTATTCCTCCCAGTTTCATCCCTTGTCACTAGATAGGAGAGAAAGAAGGGTAGAGGGGAGGGGGCTGGAAATCAAGATCCTTGAATCTAACTTCTTTCTTGTTTTTTCTTTGAGCACAACTACTAACAAACTGCAACCAACCCCCACCTATTGGGACCCTAGTGTTTATATAGCCATTGAAAACTTTCCAGAATTTCAAATGTCACACAATTGCAGAATCTGTCTGCAGCTGGCAAAACCATGCCTCTGCTAGAGCATGAGGCAAATCATAGTCAGCTGCTGTGCACAGTCCAAAGCAGGCCCGTATCCCCACACCTGGGATTAAAATGAAAATATATTCTTATAATATTTCTGTGGTTTTTAAAGAAACCAAAATTCCAAAATTGTCAGTACAAACGTTCATGTCTGATTTCCTTCTGCAAATGAGGTGTACAGGAAACCCACATGCTCTTGGGTGCAGAGCAGCCTGCTGTCTCTGAGGCATGCCAGACATGTGGTGGGTGCGTGTAAAAGCACTAACCTCAGCTGTTTCCCTGCAGCTGTACAAACTAAACATCCACAATGTTGTTGCCGAGTTTGTGCCCTTGATCATGAACACCATTGCAATTCAGGTATCTGCACAGGCCAGGTAAGTGTTCCTCAGACCGGTGGAGCTGATGGCTCAGTGTCTTTTCCAGCTAGCTTATTGCTCCCGTTCTTTAGACGTGAGAATCATGAGTGTTAGAATGTGTGTGCATTTGGACTTACTTTAAACTCCTGTTGAAGTAGTGGCTATGATTATTGAGTTCCTTTTTACATTTTGGTTACGTTTTATCTGTTCTGTGTCAGTACGTGTCCCTGCGCATGCCTAGCCACAGCATGTGCTGTGGAGGGCAGGGGACAGCTCGTAGGAGTCAGTTCTTTCCTTCCAGCTTGTAGGTCCTGGGGTTGAACTTGGACTGCCAGTCTTGGCAGCAGCTGCTCTTAGCTGCTGAGCCATGTCAGGGCCTCTCAGTCCCTCAGCTGTGAGGGTGCTGTAGTAGGTTTTCTCCAGTCTTGGAAGTTCCCCAGTGTCACTAGATGCTCTTTGTTCTGGCTGTTCTTTGAGAAAACTGGTGGTGTGCTTGACCTCCAGCGGTCCCTCCCTACTGGGGAGGACAGGCCAGCTGGATCCGTCCTTAGCTTAAGCTGAACAGCATTCCTTAAGGACACCGTCTTTTGACATGCAGCCCCTATGATGAGAGATGCTGGAATATCTGAGGAGTGCCCTCTGAGGAGTGCCATTCCCACAGCTCGTATTCCTCGGGCGCTCTGTGGAATGCAGGCCACACACCGTGGGTAATAAGGAATCCACGTTAGGAATGCTGTGGGAGGGTGTGATTTGGACCGTTTAGGACTTGTATGCTACGTGATTTTATTTCATCTTTAAAAATTGTGTGTGTGTGTGTGCACGTCTGTGTGTATGAGTATGAGTGCAGTGCCCATGGAGGCCAGCAGAGGGCACCGGATTCCCCTGCAGCTGTACCTTCAGGAGGTTGTGAGCTGTCTGGCATGGATTCTGGGAACCGGACTTGGGTCCTCAGTAAACAGGGAGTTCTCTTAACCAAGCGCTCTGAGCTTCTCCAGCCTTTCATGTGACTTGAAACTGCATAAAAGTAGTTGCATTTTTATTTCTGTGGTTTGTATGGAAATGAGGGAACTTTAAGGCTTAGTAGTTGTTGTCGCTGTTTAACTCCAAGTCACCTTAAAGGACTAATATTGGATTTGTATCCATTTCCTTCCCAGGCAACATAAGCTTTACAACAAGGAACTGTATGCTGACTTCATTGCTGCTCAGATCAAAACATTGTCATTTCTAGCCTATATCATCAGAATTTACCAGGTAAGTTTCTTGGCCTGTTCAGTTTTTTTTTTTTTCCTCCCTTTCGTGTGTGTGCGTGCTTTGAGTACGTATGTGTGTGTCTCTGTGAGTATGTGCTGTATGTATGTTTATAAATGAATGATATGTGTGCAGGTGTGTGTGTGTGTGTGTGTGTGTGCATGTGGAGGCCAGAAGTTGATGTTGGGACTCTTCCTCCAGTGCTCTCCACCTTTTTGTTTTGAGGCAGAGTCTCTTAGGTCAAACCCAGAGCTCGTTGATGTGGTTAGTCCCTCAGCAGCGGAATTACTACTGCCATGCCACCCAGAATTTACATAGGTTCCAGAGACCTGGTCTCTGGTTCTCTTGCATTTTAGCCTCTGTGAGTTATCTCCCCACCTTGTTTTTGCTATATTTTGCATATAGGAAAGTCCATTTTCTGTGAATGTGTCCTTGAATTGACCATTGCTTCCATTCAGCCCATTAACATGTAGAAGGTTCCTGTCCCCACACACATACCAAAGTCTCATAGCCATTTGTAGTCAGTTTTGTTCTGGCCTCTCTACCCCTTCTGTGTTCTATAAATGGAGTTGTGTGTCTCCAGTGTGGTGTCTGTATCACATCTGCCACCTTTGACTGACAGGAATGCTGAGATGTCAGCTGCATTTGATCATGAGTGCAGTTCTCTTAAATCAGAAGGAAAGGGAAGGAGACTTCAGCTCCGTCATTTAGGCTGCATTTTTGTTTTTAAGTGTTTATTGTACATACATGTGTAGTTGGCTCTCTGCTTCTTCCTTTGTGGGATTCTGGGGCTCTGCTGCCAGTTTCTGGGGGCTTCCTCTCCCCCTCCCCCGGGGGAGCAGGGGTGGGGTGGGGGCAGGGCTTGGGTGGCTGTGAGTACGACGGAAGTGACCTTTTGGGATCAGCTTCAGCTACACTGCTCCACTTTATTTGGGGTAGCCAGGGTTCGATAGCTCTTGGGGAGTGGGTAGGGTTCCTAGGGTAGGTGTATACTACTGGATGTGGATAGGGGTGCCAGGCATGCTTTATTTCCATTTGGTGGTTGTCCATTGGGAGGAATATCAACACAGCACCTAATTATCCTGTAGGTGCAGGTGGAAGAGTGCTATCAGGGAACTGTGCCAAAGGTCGTATTCCAGATATGGTTAGAGGCATCTTTGCCTAAGGTCCCTCTCCAGATGAGGTCAGGGAGAGAGTGGGAGGCCCTGCTGGTAGGAGGGGCTCATACTCCATCTAGGCTGAGCTGAGGAAGGCTTGATGGACATGGTGTTGTGCATCCTCAAACCACAGTCTTCCACCAGCAGGTCACCAGGCCTGCATGGCAAATGTGATAGCTACTGAGCTCTTACGCCTCCACCCCATCCTTTTTATCTCATTCCAGCCTGGTTGCCATGATTCACCATGGTAACCAGAGACCAGTTTGCAGTGATCCTCTGGCTTCTGCCACTTAAGAACTGGAATTGCAGGGTTTTAGCATCATACCTAGCTTGAGGTGTATAGTTTTTTTAAATAAAATTTTCATGTAGGCAGTCATTGATTGTTTTAATGTAGAGTGAATGTAATTCTGATCTCTAGCAGTGTCATTATGTGACGATACAGTCTTGCTATGTAGCCCAGTTTTGTAGTCAGTTTTGTTCTGGCCTCTCTACCCCTTCTGTGTTCTATGGTCATGCCCTTCAGCCCATGTTCTTCAGTCTTCAGAGTGCTGGGTTGTGGGCATTTAGCATCATGACCAGATAAGTGGAGTGTCTGACTAAGGAAGGCACTGTTCAGAACTGCTCAGAATTGTCAGAGTTAATCCTTGTTGTCATTCTCAACTCACGTTAGTGGGCTGACTAAGTAAAGGATTTATTTATTTGTTTTTGAGATATGGTGTCACTGTGTAGTCTTGGCTGGCCTGGAACTTCTTAGGTAGACCAGGGTGGCCTCACAAGAGATCTTTCTGCCTCTGCCTCGTGAGCTGTCCTGCCTGGCATTTACTTAGCGTGTATGCGTGCATGTGTGTGTGTGTTGTGCATTTGCCCATGAAAAGCAGAAGAGTGCATTGGATCCTCTGGTATTTGACCACCTGTTATGGGTGCTAGAAACCGAATGGGGTCGTCTGGAAGAGCATCAGGTGGCCTCGACTGCGATGCTATCTTTCTAGCCCAGAGTAGTTTTTTTAAACAGGCTTTAGCATTTACTTTTTCTCTAACAAGGAAGTAATGCGTATTCATTTTTGAAATTTGTGTAACAGTAGAACAATACAAACACTGTGTCCACATTTACACCACATGGAAGACCATCTGTTTAAGTTGTCATAGTTTCCTTTCAGAATGACACTGGCTGCATGGCTGCGCATACACACTAAAACCTTTAGGTGGTACTTGGCTGGCCTGATGCTTCAGGATAGGACCTGGGTGTCTCTGCAGCCTCCTGCACACAGTCTGACTGTTGTCTTCCTTCCTGTGACAGGAGCTAGTGACCAAGTACTCCCAGCAGATGGTGAAAGGCATGCTTCAGTTGCTTTCCAATTGCCCGGCAGAGACTGCACACCTCAGGAAGGAGCTTCTCATTGCTGCCAAGCACATCCTTACCACAGAGCTGAGAAACCGTAAGGCTTGCTTTTCTTCAAGGCCTGTGCAGCCCGTGCCGTCGTAGAGCAAGGCTCGCTGGCTTTCTGGAGGTCTACAGGGTCTTGGCATGTCTGTTCTTTCTTTATTGCTGTCCTGGGTCTTTAGTCTTTTTAAAGAATATTTGTTTACTTGTTTTACTTGTGCTTAGATGTCTGGGTGTTTTACTTCAATCTTTTTGTGTCTGTGCCCTACATACGCGCCTGCTGTTTGCAGAGAGCAGAAGTGCACATTGCATCCCCTGAGACGAGTTACAGGCAGTTTTGAGCTGCCATGTGGCTTCTGGGAATCAAACATATGTCTTCTACTGAGCCAACTCTCTAGTTTTCTCTCTTTTTAAGTCTTTTGGGAGACAGGGTTTCTCTGTGTAGCCCTGGCTGTCCCAGACCTTGATCTGTAGACCAGGCTGGCCTTGAACTCGGAGATTCACCTACCTCTGCCTCTGGAGTGCTGGTATTAAAGGTGTGGGCCACCATGCCTGACTAGCCCTCTTCTTACTAAAGATTTATTTTTATTAATTGTGCTGGGATGGTCTGTAGACGTGAGTGCAAGTGCCTGCAGAAGGCCTGAGGTAGGAGATGTAGTTGACTTTAGAACTAAGCTGTGTCAGGATTGTTCCAGATGTCCTGTGGGCGTGTCATCCATATTCTTATGAGGTCCTTTTGTCTTTGATATGACTGTACCATCTCTCCAGCCTGCCGTGGTCAGAATGACTGAGCTGTCCCTCCAGCCCGTCTTTCGTCAGTTCTCTAACACCGAACATTACTCTCACTGCGTTTTTCTGGACTGGTGGCTTACGTGGCCCAGCAGAGCCACGTCCCCCCTTGTAGTGCCTTTCTGGTCTTTTCTCTGCCTTTTTTTCTTTTTTTGCAGGCTGACCCCTGTGGAGGGTTTGTGAAGTCTTTAATGTTCTCATGTGTTTCTTAGAGTTCATCCCCTGCATGGACAAGCTGTTTGATGAGTCCATCCTGATTGGCTCTGGGTACACAGCACGAGAGACACTCAGGTACTGTGTTATTAGACCCAGGGCACAGGACTGTTTGGTGTGATTGCCAGGGACAGGCTCACTGCGCTTAGCATTGGTAGGGCCCTAAGCAGTGCAGGCCACTGGGCCCTGCACACCTATTGGCTTAAGAATGGCAGCAAGTTTGGACATCCTTAGGTGGTTTTAAACAAACAACAAACCAAAAAACCTTTTAAAAACATTTTTGGAATCAATTTGCTATGTGTGTGCTCATGTATTCATGCCAAGGTATAGTGGTCAGTGAACAACCTGCATGATTTAATAACCTAGACAATATTGTTCCATATGCATACAGTGGTCATAACATAAAGAGCGCTATCTTATTCACTAGTTAACCTTTTTAGACAGTCTCTTTATGTACCTGTGGCTGGCCTGGAACTCACAGAGATCCAACTGCCTCTGCCTCCTGAGTGCTGGGATTAAAGGTGTATGCCTCCGTGCCTGGCACATTGTTAATTTTTGAGCAGTGAACCCGACTCAGGGCATGAACAAGCTGGTGATCTGTGACCACTTGTGCTCTGGTTGGTATATCTGCCAGTATCTGTTAGCTATTTTCTTGGTTAGTTATTATTGTCAGCTTGACATAATCGAGAGCAGTGGTTTTCAGCCCTAGAAGGTGTCACAACCCACAGGTTGAGAACTGCTACCTTAAAGAAACCGTCCTTGCCAAGAAGCCATCAACTGTCAATAGCTGATCTAGAGGGTTGACCTGACAGGAAGGAACCTCAGTGGAGAATTGTCATGTGGTCATGTCTGTGGGGCGTATTCTTGATGGCTCATTAGCAGGAGAGCCCAGCCCATCGTGGGTGGCACCATCCTAGGTGGGTTGTCTCGGGCTGTTTAAAAAAGCTGAGTGAGCCAGTAGGCAGGGTTCCCCCCTTGCTCCTGCCTTCAGGCTCTCACCTGAATTTCTTGCCGAGCTCCTGCAGTAATAGGCTGTGACCTGAAAATGTGAGCCACGTAAACCCTCCCTGCCTTAAGTTTCTTTTGGGCAGAGTTTTATCACAGCAACAGAAAGGCCAGTTAGGACAGGAACTTGGACGTGCACGAATGCTAACTTTTCATGGAAAGTGAAGAGTGAAATGTGATAAGAGAGGCTGGGCTGCTGGGAGAGGAGCGAGGGTCAGGGTGGGCTAAGGACCCCGGGCCCTTCCCCGTCAGCGCGGCAGCCCAGCACTGCTTCCCCGTCAGCGCGGCAGCCCAGCACCGGCAGCAGAGGACGCGCTGACGGCGCTTCTCCCCACAGGCCCCTGGCTTACAGCACGCTTGCCGACCTCGTGCACCACGTGCGCCAGCACCTCCCCCTCAGTGACCTCTCCCTCGCCGTCCAGCTCTTTGCCAAGAACATCGATGATGAGTCCCTGCCCAGCAGCATCCAGACCATGTCCTGCAAACTCCTGCTGAACCTGGTGGACTGCATCCGCTCCAAGAGTGAGCAGGAGAGTGGCAACGGCAGAGACGTCTTGATGCGGATGCTGGAGGTACTGGCTGCCTTGGTTCATGTTTGGCGCTGTTAAGTGTGGGTCAGTGAGGTGTGGGTCAGTGAGGTGGCCAGACGAGTTTGGCTTTGGGAGTTAGACCACGTTGTTCAAACCCTGCCTCCTGCTGCTGGCAGCCATGCTGGGAAGCTGCTTACTTGTGTGTGGTTCTCGTCAGTCAGGATAGTCAGCATCGGAGCAGCCTCTTAGGCTCTGTGTCATCGTTGGTGGTAGCTGGAAGAGCTCCCTGCTGGGCAGCAGTTGTCAGGGCTTCTCTGGGGAGACCCCAGTCGGTGTGTTAGAGGGACAAAAGGCCTTTTCTGTGGTACTGAAGGGCCACTCCAGCAGTCCAGAGTCAAAGCCGGACCCTGCTCACCAAGCTCAGAAAACCGCAGCTGCTGACCCTTGTGAGCATGTCTGTGGGCCTCGAAGGCCTCCACCTAGGTTTTGATTTTTCTAAATTTAACTTTTAATGGCGTGTGTGTACTGTGCATGCATTCATGTGTGCCCAGGATTTGGGTCTCTCGAGAGCTGGTTTCAGGTCGCTGGTGGGAATGGATCTTGGGCCCTCTGGAAGAGAAATATGAGCTTTTATTAGCTGAGTCATCTCTCCAGCATATTTTGTATTTGTATCTGTTTTGGTTTTGTTTTTCGAGACAGGGTTTCTCTGTGTAGCCTTGGCTGTCCTAGAACTCACAGATAATCCGCCCGTCTCTGCCTTCTGGGTGTTGGGACTAAAGAAACATGTATGCCACCGCCACACATATTTTGTATTTTTAAGACGAGGTCTTATTGGCCTGTAGTTCACCCCTGTAAGCTCAGCTGGCTGGTCTCCCCAGAGCTGCTGCCATACCCTGCTCTTCTAAATGCGTTCTGTGAACTGCACACAGATCCTCATCCTTACAAGGCAAGCACTTTACAGACTCAGCCTTTTGTCTCCTTCCCTCAACCCCAACTTCTTTTGCCATTAGGTTTTTGTTCTCAAGTTCCACACCATTGCCCGGTACCAGCTCTCGGCCATTTTTAAGAAATGCAAGCCTCAATCTGAACTGGGAGCTGCAGAAGCTGCACTGCCCGGGGTGCCCACAGCCCCTGCCGCCCCTGGCCCAGCACCTTCCCCGGCCCCTGTGCCTGCCCCTGCCCCCCCTCCACCCCCAGCCCCAGCCCCAGCCACCCCAGTGACCCCCGCCCCTGTGCCCCCATTTGAGAAGCAAGGAGAAAAGGACAAGGAGGATAAGCAGACGTTCCAGGTCACAGATTGCCGGAGTCTGGTGAAAACCTTGGTCTGTGGCGTCAAGACCATCACGTGGGGCATAACATCGTGTAAAGCACCTGGTGGTAATTCTACTCTTCTGTTTAGACTGGCAGCATTTTCGGTTGGTGTGTTTGCCAGGTTTTAATGTATTCTGTCTCTTCTAGAAGCTCAGTTTATTCCTAACAAGCAGTTACAACCCAAAGAAACTCAGATTTACATCAAACTCGTGAAGTATGCGATGCAGGCCTTGGATATTTATCAGGTATGACGCGTCTGCGAACCCTGCTGTTGAGCAGCTGCCCTTCGAGCAGCGACAGAGCAGACCTTCAGAGCGCAGGGCCTGGGTTTGTTTCTGTTGCATGGCCCAGCTTTGCGTTTTGCTGGGATAACAAACATATGTCCTCGTGACAGTTTATGTGGTGCTGGAGATCAAACCCAGGCTTCATGCATGTTGGTGGCTTACCTCCCTTTCCTGTTACTGAGGTAAAATGCTCTGACAGAAGCAATTTAGGGGACAGGGCCATACTTATCATCAAATGGAGGTTATCATACACCTCTACCTTCTGAGCCGTCTCTCTGACCTCTTAACTTTACTTAATGGTTTTTTTTTTGTTTTGTTTTGTTTTAACCTAGTTTTTTTCTTTCTCAAAATTGAGGCAAGAACAGAGAATTTAGAAAGAGTATCATCTTTATTGAATTTGGCGCTTTGTGATTTTTATGAAAAAGAAATGTGTTCGGTAGAAGGTGTTCCATTCTAATGGCCATGGTGGTTCCCATCCTAGGTCCAGATTGCAGGAAATGGACAGACATACATTCGAGTAGCCAATTGCCAGACTGTCAGGATGAAGGAAGAAAAGGAGGTGTTGGAGCACTTTGCCGGTGTCTTCACCATGATGAACCCACTGACGTTCAAGGAGATCTTCCAGACTACCGTTCCTTACATGGTGGAAAGAATCTCAAAAAATTACGCTCTTCAGGTATAAAACTCCTTTTTATATTTAAAGTGGGTGTGGGTTGGAGGTCACAGCACAGTTTGTGGAGTTCTCTTCTTCTGCCTGTGGGGCTTAGGGATTGAACTTGGGTCTTCTGGTGGTAGTACATGCCTTTACCTGGTATCTTGCCAGCCCCTTTCATATTCCTTCAACATTAAACTTTTTATTCTATGTTGAATGTTTTGTGTTTACTCATGTAGTTTGAGGATTTAAGAATACGCTGTCCCTCAGAGTGTGCTTATAGGGGAATATTGGGCAATATGTTTGAGAACATTTTCAACCCTTCAGATGCCCTGGGCCTGCTCCTTTAAAGAGTAGAAGCTAGTGAGTGTTAAGTGCATGTTGTCAGTCTTTGATTGCCAGCAGGGAATGGCTCAGCAGCGAAGCCACCATGGCAGGTCAGATACTCTGCTCTGGGAGTAGGCACACTGCTTGCTTGATGGTCTTCTAAGCATGCCTGCGACCAGTGGGTTTTGTCTGAGAAACTTAGTACTTTGCCTTTCACAGCTGCTTTAAGAAAGGGGATGCTTTTTGTCAGCCCTCTGGAGCTGAGGCTGGAACCCAGGGCCTTGTGTTTGCTAGGCACTCGCTCTACCACTGAGTTAAACCCCCAATCCATCATGGGCACTCCTTGTTTCGACAGATTGTTGCCAATTCCTTCTTGGCAAATCCTACTACCTCTGCTTTGTTTGCCACAATCCTGGTGGAGTACCTCCTGGACCGGCTGCCAGAAATGGGCTCCAACGTGGAACTCTCCAACTTGTACCTCAAGCTGTTCAAGTTGGTCTTTGGCTCAGTGTCCCTGTTTGCAGCTGAAAATGAGCAGATGCTGAAGGTAACGAGCACTTTGCTCTGGAGGTCACTGGGGTCCTGAGGACTTCTTGTTTTCATTTAGAATAGAAATTACAGTGACTCCATATTACATGTGTAAAACACTCTTTAAATTTGGTGTGTCACAAATAAGGGTCATATGCTAATAACAAGTCAGATGTTGCTATGTGATGCTTAATTGCTGTGCCAGGTGACCGTAGAAAATCCAGAATCAAGGCCGAGTATGCAGGCCTGTAATCCTACCTCTTGGAAGGTAAGGCAGAAGGATCAAAGCAGCCTCAGCTACTTAGCAAACTTGAGGGCAGCTTGGCCTACGTGAGGCCCCAATAGAAGAAAATTTCATCTTCAGGTTATTGCGTAATAACCTGGATCCCAACTAAGAACATCTTTCACAGCCAGAGGCAGAAGCCGCTGTGCGCTCTGGTTACCATGCCCTTTTGTCCCTTTTGATGAAATGGCAGGGGTGGGCTGTGTGAGCTCCCGTGTGGAGGGTGGGGCGACTCCTCACCCTCACTGATCTCTCTGCCTTCGCTCTGCCCAGCCTCACCTGCACAAGATCGTGAACAGCTCCATGGAGCTGGCGCAGACCGCCAAGGAGCCTTACAACTACTTCCTCCTGCTCCGTGCTCTCTTCCGCTCCATAGGAGGTGGCAGCCATGACCTCCTGTATCAGGAGTTTCTGCCTCTCCTCCCTAACCTCCTCCAAGGTAAGAACATGCGTGCAGCTGTGTGGCCGACTGCCAGGCTTAGCCTCTGCCTAGCAAAGCTCATGTGAGGGGGGTGGGTTCTGGGAAGGCCCCCCAACTTAGTTAGAAAATAACTTTATTAGTTTCTGCAATCAAACCACATAAACTTTTCATGTAAAGGTCTGGTCAGTGTTGATTGCAATGTTACCTCCAGAAAATGGTGTGGACTGTAAAGTACGTTGAACTCACCATAGTATGCCTTGGGTAGCCCTTGTCCCTGCTCAGCCTCATGTCCAGTCCTTACTCTAGTTTTATTTAGTTCTGCCTAGACTGATTTCCTCTTCCTATCAGGGTTTTATCTTTGCCTGGCTTTGTGTAGCTGGTGCTTAGATGCATCACAAAAAGTGTAACTTGATGTTTATAAAAACGTAGGGTGACCTACAGGAACTGCCCACAGTCCATTCTGTCACTGGGAAGGGGACCATAATTGCAGTTAGCAGACGTAACAGTGGTGAACAGCCTGTGACTTACAACTAATATTGCGTGCACTAGGGAAGAAGCGTCATGCCCCTCCAACTCTGTTTCCAGGACTGAACATGCTGCAGAGCGGCCTGCATAAGCAGCACATGAAAGACCTCTTTGTAGAGCTGTGTCTCACAGTGCCAGTGCGGCTGAGCTCTCTCCTGCCCTATCTGCCCATGTTGATGGACCCCTTGGTGTCCGCCCTCAATGGCTCTCAGACGTTGGTCAGTCAAGGCCTGAGGACCTTGGAGTTGTGTGTGGACAACCTGCAACCAGATTTCCTCTACGACCACATTCAGCCCGTGCGGGCAGAGCTCATGCAGGTAAGTGCACTTTCACTCTGAACCAGCAGGGGGCATCAGGCCTTTTGTTCGTCCTAAGGATTCCCTGTACTCAGAGGCAGACTCAGCCATGCTTGCTTGCGGAGCCCTGTATGTGCTAAACCTGTTAGCACCAGTGTGGGTGGTGAGCAGCTGCGTGGCAGTGTTGCCTCTTGTTTAGAAGAACTTTCCCAGCATCGTAGTCTCCAAAAACCAGTGTGAAGGCAAATGGTATTGGTGCTATACAGAGTCTGGTACTACCAGAAAGAACCTTCCTGTATCCATAGAGACTTTTGGTTTTGCAGTAAAAAGATGCAACTCTGAAGGGAGGCTGATGGGCACCTTTCCTGTGCCAGCTCACCCAAGAGGAAAGGAATAGGTAAAAAAAGGTTGTTTTGCAGTCTTAGGGTTTTTTGTTCATTAGAAATCAGGCAGTAGGTATGCTGTGATCACCATGGGATTGGCATTCACTGGGGACACGGGTACTCTTTACTGCTCTGCCTCCCTAGCATAGGGTTCACAGCCAGCCTCCATGGTGGAGGCTCCGCAGCTCAAAGCTGGATTGGAGAGATAGCACCTTAGACTGGAGGCAGGACTAACAGACCTGCCCATCCTGAGATTATTTCTCGGTCCCTGTATACTGAAAGAAGATGTCAGAGCTGATTTATACGGCAGGACTGCAGAGCCTGCTCTGAGAGCCACACACTCAGTTCTAGACAGCAGAGCTTGTCTTGTGTGTGAGCAGCACAGGGGAAATGGAGGCAGGGCTGGCTGCTGGGGCTGAGGTAGTGTTGGGCTACAGTTTGCTTCAGCATGAAACCCTCAGAGATACAAGTTAAAGGTCCTTTTTCGTTTCTGGAGGCCAGTAAGCCCCAAGACAGAGTGCCAGTGTTGGTCTCTCCTGATCCACCCCCTGAGCCTCAGAGCTGCCCTCATCACACTAAGAAGCAAAAGACCCCTTCCTGGTGGAGAAGAGGACGTGCAGCAGAGAGGGGACTCACAGGCCGTCCTTATAGCGGTTATGATTGGCAAGAACGTGAGAGAAACTGGGACTTTCCTAGGGGAAAGGAATCCACCAAGAGTTCATGTTAAGCTTAAATATTGATGGATTCTATTAAGTCTATTAAGAAAATAGACTTTTTTTTTAAAGAAGGGTCAAATGGTGGTGGCATAAGCCTTTTTTAAAAAAATAATTTATTTTACTTTATGTGCATTGGTGTGAGGGTGTCAGATCTCTTGGAATTGGAGCGTTGTGGGCTGCCACGTGGGTGCTGGGAATCGAACCCAAGTCCTTTAGCAGAGTAGAAAGTGCTCCTGACCGCTGAGCCATCCCTCCAGCCCCAAGAATTTTGAGATGTAGTTAATTCAGGTGAGGGGACACATGGGCAGTGGGTGTGTGTTCTGCAGCAGGCAGCGTAGGTGTTTGCCATGCAGAAAACCTGAGCTTAGGTAACCCTGCTTCATGTGCTGTCATCAGCCTATGAGACGGCAAAACAGTGAATGCTGAGCACAGCAAAGCCTTGCTCGTTGTCTCCAAAGCCTGGAGGTGGGGTTCTAAAGATGGCCTGGGTGTGGAGGGAGGGGCGCTGGGGAGCTGTAACAATGTCTCGCAGAAGCATTTGGGCAGAAGCAAACGAGCAGGCCTCCCTGTCCTTACGGAAGGCTTACTGAGCAAGGAGAGGTTGCCGGAGAGATGTGCTCAAGTTTATATATGTCCATGGACAGTGCTTAGCCCTGGTGGCTATTTTCTGTTTCTCTTTTCTCTTACCCTCCTTTATTGGAGATTTAAGATATGTGAAGGTATGTATTTGTCATGTTTCTAAGGAGAAGAAAAAAAAAATCCAGGACAAGAATGCCCAGTAAGTTACCCTGTGCCTCATCCCATTTCATGCCTGAGAGTTGTAGCTTTTCACTCTGGCTCTTGAAGACTTTTATTTATTTATTTTTAAAGAATTACTTTATGTATATGAGTGTTTGCATGTATGTATTTACATAACATTTGTACAGTGCCTGAAGAAGCAGAAGAGAGACTGGAGTTACAGAGTACTTAGCCACCATGTATGTTCTGGGAATTAAACCCAGGTCCTTTGGAAGAGCAGCCAGTGCCCTTAACCACTGAGCCATCTCTCTAGCCCCAACCCTTTGCTTTTTATTCTGTACCATCTTTTATATAAAAGGGCACCAAAATTTGGTCGATTGTTTGCTTAATAAAGCCACAGAACTCTCCTGGGGGAGGACAAGCAAGATAGGACTCATGCTTGGGGGAGCAGAAGCAGGAGGAAGAGTGCTCAGACCTAACAAGCTGGAATTGTGGTCGTAAGCTGTGTGAACGTGCCGCCTGGCCAAGTCCTTAGTGAAGGCCTGTTGATACTTTTTAGGCTTTATGGCGCACACTTCGCAACCCGGCCGACAGCATCTCTCACGTGGCCTACCGTGTGCTTGGGAAGTTCGGCGGCAGCAACAGGAAGATGTTGAAGGAGTCCCAGAAGCTGCACTATGTTGTGACTGAAGTTCAAGGCCCCAGCATTACCGTGGAGTTCTCTGATTGCAAAGCTTCTCTCCAGCTTCCAATGGAGAAGGTAAAGTCGAGAGCTCCCAGGGAGATCTTGTTTTGCTCTAAAAAGACTGATTTCAATGTAAAATACATATGTGAGTCAACTTTGAGGGAGAACGTCAGATTTCTTGAAACCGGAGCTATAGACAGGAGCTGCATGGTGATCTGTGTGGCTGGGGAGATGGCTTAGGTAACACTTGTAGGCCAGTAGAAGGGTGTTATCTGGGAGTTAGGACTCTTGAAAATAGAGTCCTTCTTGATGACCAGCTCACCTGAGTTCCTGGTCTGCTGTGATCTTGCTGGGCCTTATTTCCCGGACCGTTGGATCAGAACACAAGTGGATCTATAATTGTCTCCTACCCCTGGTATCCAGAAGCTAGCTTTCTCCCATTTTCTATTCTAACTCTACTGCTCTCTCCCTTCTGGCTCTTTGGAAAAGAGTATAAAATTGTACCTCTGTTTTTCTCTGACTCTCTCTTTTTTCATGTGTGCACATCTACACATACAGATGTGTAGATTTGGGTGAGCTGGTGATGGCCTTCTCCTTCAAAGAGAAGCAAAAGCATAAGAAAGCCATCTTTCAGGTTTCAACTTAAGGCCAGACAAGTGTGTATGCTGCCGAAAGCTCATGAGCTTGAGACCTGGATGAGTGTGTGACTTGACAAGACTGCCACACTGGACACTCCAGAGCTCTTTGACTTCCTATAGTCTCCAATTGGTCATTAAAACTTGCGATTTGGGCCTGGAGATCTGGCTGAGCAGTTACAAGCCTCTTGTAGAGGCTGCTGGCTTAGTTTCCAGCATCCATGGTACTCTAGGGGAATCTGTCATCCTCTGACCTTTGTGGATACTTACACTCAACGTATACATAACCTATGGACACACACACACACACACACACACACACACACACAATTTGAAAAACAAATCTTAAAGCCAGAGTTAATGTGTACTGTTAATTTCTGGGGCCATGCAGTTCCTTATTTTTTCTTCACTGTCTTCATTTTCAGAGCTCTTGCTTGTGGTAGCCTGTTAGACTGTTGACCTGCTTGGGTTTTCCCAGCAAGCACTCAGCTGTGTGTGTGTGTGGGGGGGGGTATCACGTGTGCTACCTTTCAGTACACGCTGTACATTCTGTGGCTTTTTCTCCTAGGCCATCGAGACCGCCCTGGACTGCCTGAAAAGTGCCAACACTGAGCCCTACTACCGGAGGCAGGCGTGGGAGGTGATCAGGTGCTTCCTGGTGGCCATGATGAGCCTGGAGGATAACAAGCATGCCCTTTACCAGCTGCTGGCACACCCCAAGTATGTGCTTGCTCTAGACTGTGAAGCTTGCTGCAGAAATTAGCAACATAAGTGACTCCCTCAGAGTCTGTTAGGAGTGAGCCCCTTCAACAAGGTAGTGAGTAACTTACCCAGTGGCATCGTATAACCTCTAGAGCAGTGCTTTCCAGCCTGCAGGTCGGGACCCTTTTGGCATGAACGACTTTCACAGAGGTCGCCTAAGACCATCGGAAAGCACAGATTTTATATTACAAATCATAATAGTAGCAAAATTACAGTTAGGAATTAGCAATGAAATAATGTTATGGTTGGGGGTCACCACAGCATGGGGAACTGTATTAAAGGGTCACAGCTTAGGCAGGCTGAGAACCACTGCTCTAGAAAGTGGAGAGAGACCATGGGCAGCCACAGCAGGAATTGGTCTTGGAAGCGGGCATGGTGGCACATGCCTTTAATCCTAGCACTCCAGAGACAGAGGCAGGCTGATCTCTGTGAGTCCAAGGCCAGCCTGGTCTATAAAGCAAGCCTCGGACAACTGAGGCTCTGCTATACAGAGAAACTAACTCTGTCTCCAAAAAAAAAAAATAGGTCTCAGATCCATTTCATTGTGTATCTCGCCGTCAAGGAGTTTAGGGTTATGTTCCTATGTTTTGCACAACTTTTTAACATTCCTTTTTGTGTCTAGAGACAGGGTCTCATGTAGCCCAGGCTAGCCCTAAACTCAGTATGTAGCTGAGGATTATTTGAACTTTGGGTCCTCTTGCCTTTAGTTCACAGGTGCTGGGTGACAAGCTTCTGCTGACAGAGCCGTGTTGCAGCCTGTGACCTATTCTCATTCCCACTTCTTCATTGATTTAATTCTTACAGTTTGGCTTTATTTTGGAGACAGGGTTTCCCTGTGTATCTCTGGCAGACCGGGAACTTGTTATGTAGGCAAGGCTCATCTCAAACCCACGGATAGCCACTTGCCTCTGCCTCCACAGTGCTGAGATTAAGGTGTGTGCCACCATTCCTAGCCACCACCACCCCCAACATACAAACTTTAAACTTTGTTTAAAAAAATTGTTATTTTTTTTTTCTATTTGTGTGTGCAAGTGTGTGGCTGTCTATTTAGGGAGGCCAGAGGACTTTGGTGTCTCTGTCAGTCAGCAAGCCCCAGTGTCCTCGGGTGTCTCCCCTCTCACCTGGTGTGGCTGTTACAGGCACATGTGGGCCCATACTTACTGTGGGTTCTAGAGATTGGACATGATGTCTTCATGGTATGTACATCACACTCAGCCATCTTTACGCACACACATTTCTTTCTCAGCTCTACATTTTAAATTTTGTTGACTAGGCTCTTGGGTGACATCTTTTCCTGAGGTCTTTGCTATCATCTTTAACCACTGTACAACTGCAGCCGGCCACTTTGCAGGGTTTCTCCTTTTAAAAGGTCAGCTTTGCAGAAACCTCGCCATTCCTCTGATTCTTGTTCTAGTCATCACAAAGGGCCTCCCCGAATTTAGCATGTACAGGCTCGTCACAGTTGGACCCAGCACACAAAGATGGGCCTGGTGCTTCAGGCAAATTTCCCATGGCCGAGTGCAGGCGATGAAGATGCTCTGAGCACCTCTCTGGAGCAGCGCTGGATCCGTTACCCCTGCCAGAGCAGTGCCTTCCTCAGAGAAGACAGCGGTACTGGTGAAGCGACTGCACGTCTGTAGCACCGGGGAGAGCATCCTCGTTTCCCTTGCTGAAACATGGCTCGGTGTCTAAAAGCCCTTGCTGCTTTTGCACACCTGCGTCCTGCTTTTGGAATCCACATGGCGGCTCGCAGTTCATGACTGCAGTTCTAGGGGATCCACTGCCCTCTTGTAAAATACACTGGCCACAGGCATGTGCCTGATGCAGAACTCAGAGACAAAAATCCCTTTAAAAAGTGCAGCCAGTGCTTTTGGCTGCTCAGCCGTCACAGCGGCCTTGACACACAATGTAGAAAACAGGGATGAAGTGCTGACTGCCGCCATTTTGTGATTCACTTCCAAATCTGTATTTGAATTAGGTAGAATATAATTTGTTACCTCTTGAAACACTGGCCCTAAGTGTTGAAAAATGAAGTCCATATCTGGTCCGAATGCCTGAAATTAGAGCAGAGGTGAACTCAGGCCACTGTATATGACCCTGTTGTGACCCTAACTCTGCTCAGGTGCTAGGTGTGGTGACAGGTGTAATTGTGTCTTTCAGCTTTACAGAAAAGACCATTCCCAATGTCATCATATCACACCGCTACAAAGCACAGGACACTCCAGCCCGAAAGACATTTGAACAGGCTCTGACCGGGGCGTTCATGTCGGCAGTCATCAAAGACCTGCGACCCAGCGCCCTGCCCTTTGTAGCCAGCTTGATCCGCCACTACACCATGGTAGCGGTGGCCCAGCAGTGTGGTGAGTTTGGGGCTTGTGGGAGCAAAGGCTGTCAGGACAAGTTGTCTGAGAGAAGCTGAGGCAGGGGCCTTTTCTTTGACGGGCTTCATCAATAAACTGGTATTTTGGTGGTGAGCACTGGGGAAGTTATGAACAAGTTGTATCTTGTGGGACAAACTGTAGCTAAGACAGAAACGGGTGGGCTGGTGAGATGGCGCAGTGATGAAGGTACTTGTTGCCAAACCTGCGTTCAGTCCCCAGGACCCAAATGATAGGCAACAACTGACTCCCACAAGTTAGCCCCTACATGCAGGCTCCCATGCGTGTACCCTCACACCTGCACTGCCCACACGGGAGAAATCGGTGTAGTTCACATTAAACATGATGGTTTCTGATCTTCCCGTCTCTGCCGGGGAAGGCCATCCTTCTGCCTGTATCACCCACACTGCTCCTCAGCCCGCTCCTTCCATCCCTTTGCAGTGTGCATGTCTGGCCCCTGACTATTAGCCGTACTATTTTTGTGTTCCCCAAGCCTCCCCCAACCATGCTTTTATAAAACATAGAAATATTCATGGCCCTGACAGCTACCACTAACTTTCTAAAAGGATACCCTCAGATTTTTATATCCCTTTTCAAAAGCAGTAATAATTGCAGAACATACTCTTATAGCATTTCCCTGCTTGTGTCACCTCAGGGCCCTAAAGCCCTGTGGTCCCCAGCGACATTGATGAGCTCTGGCCCTTCGGCATTCTCCTTGGCTGACACAGTCAGAACTGGACAGCTGAACACCAGTTGTTTTCTAGTGTTTCTTTGTGGTAACCTGAAAGTTAATCTTGGTAACTTCTGTGTGCTGGACGGCTGGGGGCTCAGGAGACACTGCTTTCAAGCTGCCCTGCCCAACTGTTCTGTGACCATGTGTGTTTCTGGGAATAGCTATCCTTTGTGTTTTTTGTTACTGTTTGGAAAGACTAAAGACCCTTCATTCCTAGGCTCTAGCTGATCAATGGTTTTCTAAGAGATACTTAGTTGTTCTCTCTTTAAACTAGCACATCTTCGGGTTTTTAAACATTTATTACTGCCTTGTGTGTTTGTGTATGAGTGCAAGCATGTTAGTGCCACAGTGAGGTCAGAGGATAGCTTCCTGGGGTCAGTTTCCACTGAACTTTATTACTGCCTTGTGTGTTTGTGTATGAGTGCAAGCATGTTAGTGCCACAGTGAGGTCAGAGGATAGCTTCCTGGGGTCAGTTTCCACTGAACTTCCACTGTCTTTCCACTGAACTCTGGAGATTGAAGTCAAGTCATGAGGCTTGTGTGGTTGGTGCTTTTACCTGCATAGCCATCTAGCCTGCCCATACTTTTTTTTTTAAAAGAATGTAACACATGATTTTAGAGAAGTGTAGCTTTGAACTTCCCATACTCCTACTTCTGGGCAAACAGATGTGCATCGCCAAGCCTGGCTTATAAATGATAGGGCTCTGTATGTGCTGTGTATGCTACTAAATTAGATATGTGCCCAGCCTCATATTTTTAATTTCTACTGAAATAATTGGAAAATGGTACAACATGTTGTTGGAAACATTCAGAAAAACGACCTTAATGTGAATAAGACTACCTGGTTTTCAGACAGCTGCTGTTTAATGGAGGTTGCCTTGAAGTACTAGCCCCGGGACTAGTGAGATGGTTCAGCTCGTAAGAGTGCTTGCAGACAAGCCTGAGGATCTGAGTTTAGTCCTGAGAATCCAGTGCAGGAAAGAACCAACTGTTTTTGTTTAGTTTTACACTTCTTTCTTTCTTTTTTTTTTTTCTTCATTTATTTTATTCCCTTTACGTCCTTGTAGCCATGTTTCTCCTCCCCTCCTAGTCCCACCCTGTCTCTTTTTCCTCAGGAAAGGGAAGCTCCCTTTCCCATCCAGCCCAGCTCATCAAGTTGCATCAGGACTGAACATGTCCTCTTCCCCTGTGGCCCCCCGGCCTACCCAGGGGAAAGTGATTTAAAAGCTAGCAAGTGAGTCCATGTTCAATGCAGTCCCCACTTCCCTCACTAGAGGACCCACTTGAAGCCTAAGCTGCCCATCTGTGTAGGGGGCCTAGGTCCAGGTCATGCATGGTCCTTGGTTGATGCTTCAGTGTCAGCCAGCTTCCTGGGCCCTGGTTAGTTGGCTCTGTTGGTCTTCTTGGGGAGCTCCTATCACTTCCAGGTCTTTTTCTCTTTCCTCCCACTATTCCCTAAGACTCCATACAAATCACCCAATGTTTGGCTGTGAGTCTTGACATCTGTTTTGAGGAGCTGCTGTGTAGAACCTCTCACAGGACAACTCTGTCAGGCTCCTGTCTGCAAGCTTAGCAGAATATCATTCATAGGGTCAGAATTGGCACTCTAGTGGTTGGGCCAGCAGTCTCTGCTCTGTCTGCTCTATCTTTATCCCTGCACATCTTGTAGCAGAATAAATTTTGAGTCGAAGTTTTTGTGAGTGGGTTGGTGTTCCTTCTTTATTAGAAGACTAGTCTAGTTAGAAGATGTCCCCTTGCAGTTTGTTCTCTTGGACCATGGCATATGCATGCCCACATACAATCTACACGTGTACAGAATAATAAAATGCAATTAGAATATTAGTGCTGGCTTCAGAGTTCTTAACCCCAGGGGAAAGTGAAGCTGACCTATAATTGGAGATCATGCGTGTTCCTGTGATTGACCACAGCTTTGTTGTGTGCCTGCTCCCTCTCTTTCCAGGTCCTTTCTTGCTGCCTTGTTACCAGGTGGGTAGCCAGCCCAGCACAGCCATGTTCCACAGTGAAGAAAACGGGTCCAAAGGAATGGATCCCTTGGTCCTTATTGACGCAATAGCTATCTGTATGGCTTATGAAGAAAAGGAACTGTGCAAAATTGGGGAAGTGGCCCTAGCCGTGATATTCGATGTGGCAAGCATCATCCTGGGCTCAAAGGAGAGGGTGAGGACATCTGAGTAATTTGAAGGTTTCTTGTTCTAGAAGCTGGTGGCTTCCAGATGCAGCACTGCCTTATTCTTGCTTGTTTCTTTCTAGGCATGCCAGCTGCCCCTCTTCTCCTACATCGTGGAGCGCCTGTGTGCCTGCTGCTATGAGCAGGCCTGGTATGCAAAGCTGGGGGGCGTGGTGTCCATCAAGTTTCTCATGGAGCGGCTTCCACTCACGTGGGTTCTCCAGAACCAGCAGACATTCCTCAAAGCTCTGCTCTTTGTTATGATGGACCTGACAGGAGAGGTAGGTCATGGGTGCTCTCAGTGGTGACACTGCTTGTGAGAGTTGATCTGCCTGCAGAGCTCTTGGTCTCAGACATTCTTCCCAGCGAAGAAACTTTGGTACTGGATGTCATGACAGCGTCTTTAAAACATGGACAGCTCCTAATGCCCATATGTTGTCTCCAGGTGCCTTCCCTGTTACCTTGGTTCAGAGTGGACCTGAAAGGAATGCTGGGTACTGCAAAGGTCCCCACGGGCCTGACATTGTTTTTGTTTCTTAGTTTTCGTTCACATACTTTTTTGGATGGGGACGTGCCACAGCATGAGTATGGAGAGCAGAGGACAACTTGTGGGAAAAATTGGGGTGGTCAGGCTGGGCAGCTAGCTCCTGTACCCTCTGAGCCACATTGGCAGCCCTAGGCATGTCATTTTTTATGAGCCCATGTGTAGACCTGACTCATCTAGTAGAAGCTAGTGGGCTTGCTAAGATCTCTGGGCAATCAGTAATTACCTACAAGGAGGTAATTTTGACCTTAATGTGCCAAACGGATGCTATGTAATGGTCTTTTCTCCTTGAATCCGACACAGTGGGCATGAGCTCCCTCCTCCCTGAGTGTATGGAGACTTGGGTCTGGTGGGTGGCAACACCCTGAGTTCCTTCTAAGGCTTCCTCTACCTCCAGGTTTCCAATGGGGCAGTTGCCATGGCGAAGACCACCCTGGAGCAGCTCCTGATGAGGTGTGCAACACCTTTGAAAGATGAGGAGAGAGCTGAAGAGATTATGGCAGCTCAGGAGAAGTCATTCCACCACGTGACCCATGATTTGGTGCGGGAGGTGACCTCTCCAAACTCCACTGTGAGAAAGCAAGCCATGCATTCACTGCAGGTACTGGCCCAGGTCACGGGGAAAAGTGTCACCGTGATTATGGAGCCACACAAAGAGGTGAGATTCCGACATGGATAGCAGGGCTCTTTCGGCTTCAAATCTAAGTTGCGGGATTCTGTGTCAGAAGCGCTGTTGTATGTATACTCTGGAACCTTTGATGTACAGATAGCGGTGTGTGTCCGTAGCTGTTCGGAAGAATAGGAGGAAGGCTGGTTTCAAGGGTGTGTGTCAGCACGTGGGACTTCTGTGGTTGTTTGTGAGGTCGCTTTGGAGTGCTAGGAGCTAAGTGTCTCTGACACGCTCTACACTGCATTTTGACATTTGATATGTCCTCCCCTAATGAAAGCTTAGGCCTCCGTGATGACTTCACGTCACATTTCTCAGATTGGCTCCTGTGGAATATGACAGTGAGAGGTCTTCGCTTTTGAGGGACATGTGACAAGTGGCACCCCTCCTTGCTGTTTCACAGGTCCTTCAGGACATGGTCCCGCCGAAGAAGCACCTGCTGCGTCACCAGCCTGCCAATGCGCAGATTGGTCTGATGGAGGGCAACACGTTCTGTACCACGCTGCAGCCTCGGCTCTTCACGATGGACCTCAACGTGGTGGAGCACAAGGTGTTCTACACAGAGGTAGGGCGCGGCGTGTGAGGGCGTGGGCGCTGGTGGCTGTCGGCCTGTGCTGGGGTCCGCAGCTGCAGAGAGAACCAGCTGCAGCCCGGCAAGGCGCTTGGAGCAGACGTGTTGCTCCTGGCATCCCAGGAGCTGTGATACCCAGAGCTCTCAGCACGGCGTTGCCTTGCTCTGGAGTGGCATCTGCAGGTCACATTCCAAGTTCCTTTTAAATGGATTTTATGTACTCACCATCGTGTATGTGTGCCTGCATGCCACATGGCAGTTCGCAACTGTGTGTAACTCCCTTTGGGGGATACAACTCTATGCTAGTATCCCTGGGCACCAGGCTTTCACAGTGGTACACACGCATGCGTTCAGGCAAACACTCATACACACAGAAAAGCAAAAATAAATCTTTAAGAGAAATGGTAAATTAAAATCCTGTTTTGGTTTTCCAAGACACGAGTAGGGACAATGGGGAAATAGTAATAGAAAAAGCATGTGGTGTTTTAAGTACTAGACGCCCAGGTGCCTGTGTGCCACCTGTGGATTTCTAGCGATCGCCATCCCCGTTATCCTTTCCTGTACTGTTGGGATAAAAATAATAGCGGCAAAAAAAAAAAAAAAAATAGCTTAAGGAAACAGTTATAGTCTACCTGCAGGGAGGTCGGGGGAGGAACTTAGAACAGAGAGTAGTGCAGGCACCCGGGAATGCTGTTGCTCTGTTCAGCGTAGGGCTTCTCATTAATTAGCATAATCAAGCGGCCCTCCACAGCTGTAATCTAGATTATGCCCTATTGAGACCCTCTCTCCAAGCTGTCGATTAAAGCCAATCATCGCAAGGACTACATGGGCTGTGGCCTGTCCCTCCATCCCTGGGCTGTGGCCTGTCCCTCCATCCCTGGGGACGCTCTGAGCAAGAGAGCAGCACATTGGCTAGTACGAGATTGACCGACAGCTCGGTGTCACAGCCAGTCAGGGGTGACCTTGGGTTTGTCTCACCCTGTGGATTTGAGGTTCGCTTTTGGGTGAGGAAGTGGGCCTTCAGTTAATTGTTGAATTTCTTTAGGCTTTGAGTTGAGTTTCTGATTAATTTTGTTGCAGTGTTTGTGACAAATGGATGTTGTGTCTAATTTGTAATCTTTCTGTTACCCCAGGAGAAGTGGGATAACCTTACAGCTCTCTTTTTTCTCTCTCGCTCTCTACCAGCTGCTGAATTTGTGTGAGGCTGAAGAGTCAGCTCTGACCAAGCTGCCTTGTTACAAAAGCCTTCCGTCCCTCGTGCCTTTACGGATTGCAGCGTTAAGTAAGTGCACGGCCAACGTGAATCAGTCAGGGAGCATAGAACTGTTACAGAGGAGGCGGTGGGCCTTCATGGCAGTCAATCTAAAATGTCTAGTTCTGTGTGGCCTTTTAAAGATCGAGTCAGAAACTGCTGGATGTCAGGTTGTACTGGCATTGGCGGGGTTTAGTAGTTTTGTCTTTATTCTGTTAATTGAATTGAATGTTCTTGTGTAAGAGAACTGTCGTGCTCACCACGTAGAGCCATTTCCATCAAACCCAGAGGCTTCCCCTCCCATCTTTTTTGTTTTTTTGAGACACGGTTTTTCTCTATATCCCTGTCTGTCCTGGGACTGACTCTGTAGACCAGACTGGTCTTGAACTCAGAGATCTGAGTGCCTTGGCCTTCCTAGTGCTAGGGTTAAAGGTGTGTGCCACCAAACCCAGCTCTTTTGTTTTTCTCAAGGCAGGTGACAGGAGGGGAGGGTTAGTGGTTTGTGATTGGTAGGATCCTTTAGAGAAGAAAATTGTTTCTCAGATGAATAATAAAAACTTACTCATTTTTCTCTACAAAGATGCCCTCGCTGCCTGTAATTACCTACCCCAGTCCAGGGAGAAAATCATTGCTGCTCTCTTCAAAGCCCTCAACTCTACCAACAGTGAGCTGCAGGAGGCTGGAGAAGCCTGCATGAGGAAGGTTAGTGTATGAGCCTCGTGTCCTGCACCTGGGATCCATAACCCTGTCTGGTCAGCATTCACGGAGCTGCAGCGGCTCTGCCTGTGTTATATTGAGCCTTGAAACAGTATGGCTGAGCTCTGATCTGATCAGGTTTCTGGGAAACCTGAAGTTAATGTTCCCTTTTCCCAAGGGAAGACTGATATTGGAGTTGGTTGTGAGTTTCATTATGTTACTTCGCCTGCGGCCTGTTTATCTGGGCAACTCTCCCTTTTTCACTAGTTTCTGGAAGGTGCCACCATAGAAGTAGATCAGATTCATACGCACATGCGGCCTTTGCTGATGATGCTGGGAGATTACCGGAGCTTGACCCTGAATGTCGTGAATCGGCTCACCTCCGTTACTCGCCTCTTCCCAAATTCCTTCAATGATAAGTTTTGCGATCAGATGATGGTAAGCTAAACAGGTTTAAATTTATTACATGATGCACTAAACAAATGAAAGGACTTTTAGAAATAAACAGCATTCATACTGTTTAAATGCAAAAGATGGCTGGGTATGTTGCTGCATTCTTTTGTTTAATCCCCACTCTGAGCTTGAGGCCAGCCTGGTCTACACATCAAGTTCCAGGCCAGCCAGGGCTACATGCAATAAAACAACAACAAAAATTTGCAAAAGGCATAAAAGTTCTCAGTTTACTTTGCATCCTTGGCACCCCTTTTTGAAGGCAGCCTGTGTGTCTTTCCAGGTATTATGTGTTTATCATAGGATACATGACTATTTCTTCTAAAGGAACGCAGCATTCATTGTCTGCATGCTTTGCCTATTAGTGCACTGTCGTTTTCTGTGGTTGCTGAGAAGCTTTTGCAAAGAACCTGGCTTCATGGCACCTCCTGGATGTCCACAGGGAGCCCTTTGTCCAGCCTCTGATCAAAAGGAATTAGTGTTTGTCTTAGCAGCCCTTTCCCTGGGTTCCCTTCAGCCATGGCAGCTGCCAGAGCCCTTGGTGCACACTGGGCCTTCTCCGTCCAGGTGCTCTTTGCCATCCCCGTCTCTCCAAGAGCACTTGTGCACCTTGTGCTTCATTTCGGTTTTTTCTCTGGGCCAGAAGCTGCTGGCCCAGGTGGGAGTCTCTGTTCACCTCTCTGCTTCCGCCCCAGTCCGCCCCAGTATCCGGAGAACAGTGGTAGCTTGAAAGGAAAATGCTGGGCCTGGTGTCTTGAAAGGAAAATGCTGGGCCTGGTGTCTTGAAAGGAAAATGCTGGGCCTGGTGTCTTGAAAGGAAAATGCTGGGCCTGGTGTCTTGCACCTCAGGCGTTCTCTACAAATCAAACTGTGTTGCCTCCTGCTGGAGCCCGGCCTCCTTGTCTACAGTGCCAGAGAGCCCACACCTGTCATTTAGGTCTTGCTGGATGGTTAGATTGTTTGACTGTAATGGGAACACTGTGGTCCTGTCAAGTATGAGGGAAGTCAAATGACTGCAGATTTCTGCCGGAGGGCAGTATTTCTCACAAAGTTGTATCTGAGGATGTGTTTTGTTGTGTTTTCTTTTTTTAACAGCAACATCTGCGCAAATGGATGGAAGTGGTGGTCATCACCCACAAAGGGGGCCAGCGGAGTGACGGAAACGTAAGTGACCAGCGTGTTTCTGGGAGGGTGCCCACACTGCACAGCTGGTGTTGGCGGCTAGCAGTCGTGCACTCCAGAAGCAGGGGTCCCAGTTCATGAGCACTGTGCTTTGTTGCTCCTCTTTGTGCTTCTTTACAAGCCCCTTTGGGCTCACTGTGATGTGACTCTTCTGTGGACAGCACTCCAGAAGTACGCGATGTTCCCGTTTTACTAGTCTTTTTCAAGCAGTGTATCTTCTGTATTGTCCTTTACATGGTGGTGCCCTTCCGTTCCACAGCTTTTGTTTCCATTGCCTTTCTTCACTACTGGTTGGTAATCACTTCCTTGTGTCTAACTGATTGTGATTGTCCAGGAAAACCGAGAAATTTGTTGGGACTTAGCAGAGCATCCCGTAAATACCGGCGTGGGTAGTCTCTGGGAATAGTCTCCTCACACCTCCGTTGCTTATTAAAACTAAACGGCTAGCGCACACAGCAAATTTACCTAGTGTTTAGGGGAAGCTAATATAACTAAGCGTCCTTAAGTATCCGCTGTCCATCCGCACGCACAGCCTCTTGTCTCTTAAAAAATACAGGCCTCTTGCTGTTTCGACTCTAAAATTGCATATGCTAATTTTTCAGTATTTTCTGCAAGTTTGATATCTGGTGGGATGTTTTTATAGTGGCGTCCCCATTCAGGAACCCCACTTGGTGTGCCTCTTGTGCCCTTGTGCCTCCTTGTTGGACGTTTTGCCTCATTCCAACTCGGAATTCTTTTTTGACTTTACTGTGTCATTTGTTTTGGGCATCTGTATTCAGGTGGTTTTTGTTTGTTTGTTTGTTTGTTTTTTTTCTGTGTCCTGTTTCTGCTGCTTCCAAAGTGCCACCTAAGCAGACATCGACCAGGACTTTTAAAGCTCTTTCTTGGAAGGCCCATCGGAAGGTTTCTTGCGTGTGTATTAAGAATCAGATAAGGTTATGGAGGAGAGTAGAACAGAGTGCCGATAGAGCCTGTACCCTGGGAGCAGGAGCAGCAAGCTTTATGCTTGTTCTCCCATCTCCTCTCTTAGGTGCCTACACAGACATTAAAAGATAACTAGATCTTTAAAACACACAGTCAGTTTGAGACTAAACATTTAAATGAACTCTTAATATCAGAGGGACCATGAGATAGTTCAGCTAGTTAAAGGCTATAGCCACTGAGCCTGACAACCTGAATTTTCAGCTAGTTAAAGGCTATAGCCACTGAGCCTGACAACCTGAATTCAGTCTTTGGGACTGGCACAGTGGAAGGAAAGGACTGATGCCCTGAAAGTTGTCTTTTGACATTCCCAATGTGCCCTGGCATGTGCCTGCACCTAGTAAATGAGGGCACTAAAAAAATGTGTTAAGAACAACAAAAGCCAGAACTCCATTGTGTAAGTAAATGGCTTCTATTAAATTTAGACAGTAACTATGAACTTCTGTACTGTGATTTGAAGGTGTGGGCTGAGAAGACGGGGTGCAGTTGTATCCCCAAGCATGAGACATCCTCCTTGTGAGTGACTGCCCTGCATGAACAGCACTCTGCTTTGGTGGCCGTGTCTGAGTCTCAGGCCACAGCATTGGCTTTCACAGCAGTGTGGGTCACCCTGGCTTTATCGTTTGTACTCAAGGCCAGGCCCTGCTCAGCTCTTGAGCTCTTAGTTGATACCTCATATTTGACTACATCCTAAGTAGTTGACTGAAAGATAAGTACAAGCTCTGTAATTTGACTTCCCTGTGGTTTGAGCTTTGGGCAGGTTCTGTGTCTGGGCAGCCTTCTCTTTTGACACTGAGCTTCTATGGAACCATGTGTGACACCTGGACACATGTGCACACTGCTGGTTTTGCAGAAACTGCTTGACCACATAGCATAACTCCCTCGGGGCGTTCTAGTTTTCTCAGTTGCTGTGATGAGAAACTCTGACCAGAAGCAGGTTAGGGAGGAAGGGCTTTGTTTAGTTTATAGGTTAGTGACCATCACGGAGGGCAGTCAGGACAGGAGCTTGAAGCAGAAACCGTGGAAGAAACTGCTAGACGCATGCTTAGCTAGCTCTTTTTTACGGCCTGGGAATGTGCTGCCACCACCCACACCCAGGGCTCTCCTCGATCAGTTACTCCAAGCCGATCAGTTACTCCAAGCCGGTCTGCACAGATACGCCCACAGGCCAGACCTGAGGCCAGTCCCTCAGCTGAGACACTGGGCTGTCTCTGTTAGCACTAACTGGGGTAGGGGTTGTTACACTAATGGTCCAGTTTCTTCATGGTGTGGGGGCTTAGACATGCCTAGTGAATGAGGCTGCACCACCTGGTTCTCTCGTGACCAGCTGGGGAAGAATTTTGTCATTATTTAAAAACTGTTTGACATAAAGTCTTGAATTATTCACTCCGAGAAGTCCTTTTAAAGCGTGCTTGCATACAACAAAGTCTTATTGTTTCTTTCCTTGCACAAGAATTCTGAAACTGTGATTTTACTATTTGACTCAGGGAAGAAACCCAGTCGATTAGACCCTAACAAGGGCCGTTGACGTGTGAGAGTGACGGTGTGCTTTCTGCTGCAGTGTCTTAACTACTGTGCGCTTCCTGATTATCGTGCCTGTACTGTCCTGTTAACCCCAATAACCCTGCCTGTGTTTGAGTATGTGGGAAGTTTCTCTGTCAATGACATCAATAGAAAAAGATGATTTTCCTCCCCATCCTCAGGAGAGCATTTCAGAGTGCGGGAGGTGCTCCTTGTCTCCATTCTGTCAGTTTGAGGTGAGAGCAACCTTATCTAAGTCAGTTATGACTTGCAATGTGAAGAACACTTTTGATTTTTCCTTTTTCTTTTCTCCTTACCGTTTGGTTGCCCGTTTTTTCACGCTGTGACTTTTGTTTTGGTTCAGCCTGCCGTGGAAGGGGTAGAGGTGAGAACTGCGTGAAGCTGCAGGAGGGGGTCGTTGTCGCATTTGGTTTTGCCGTGACTTTGTTAGCTGTGTTGTGATCCTGTAGTGGACAGAGTGCCTTGTGCCCTTGAGTGCGGTGACCTGTACTGTCTTGTCTGTGGCGGAGCTGTCTAGTATCCTTGCTGTGAACTGTCCGGATGCCAAGCATGTTCTTCTCCATTAGGACGTTTAAGCCAGACCCTAAGTTCTCGTGTGTTTTGTGTGTGTCAGAATTGCAGTCTCTCAGTGCTAGCTGAGCCTGAGCTGACTCCCCTGTCCTAGCATTCATGACAAGCGCAAGCCGCCAGCAGCCTCCTGAGAAGAAAGTCCACACAGGATACCCACACCTGCCACATGGAGTGATTGCATCCTGTCACACTGACTCGCCAGCTCCTTCAGAATAGATAGAGCCTGTCTGCCCTAGGGCTCATGAATGTGCACACGCACATACACGCGCGTGCGCGCGCACACACACACACACACACACACACACACACACACACACACCCTCCCTCCCTCCCTCCCTTTTCTTCCCTCAAGGGTGTCCATACACACTGATACAGTTAGAGCGCTGAGCCTTTGGACAGCCTTGCTAAGGTCTCCCTCTGTAAAATGGGGATGACAGTACATTCCGGCACTCTTACAGAAAGCAAAGGAGAATGTTTTTGTATTTCTGCTTTGAAAAAAAAAATCTATAGCATAAACTACCATTTTTTAAAATGTAACTTCAGGAGAGAATATCACTGCCTTTAAGACTTAAATGTAAAGTAGGGTGAGGCGAGGCTGAGCAGTGAGTTTGCTTACAACTGGCTTCCTCCTTCGGTGTTTAAACACCATCTCATCCTGGGCTCAGGCCCCTGCAGGCCAGTGTCTGTCATCCCCATTTACCTCCAAGAGCCTCCGACACAGTTCACACGTGGTGCAGGGTGGAACCTCCGGGCTCTTCCTCCCCAGCAGCCAGGGAGAGTGGTCCCTTAGCAGCAGAAGACTGACGGGAGATGACCCTCGAGCTGCCCAGCACCGAGTGGGCTGCCCACAGTACAGTGCAGTGCTCAGGAGTGCCCGTACTAACAGGACCCAGCACAGCTGTCTGTCAGCTTTGTCTCTAGCCCGGCTGACAGATTCTTAGCATTATTCCCAGTCATTGCTCATATTGGTACTTCAATTTTTTTTTTTTTTTTTTTTTTTGAGGAACTCCCCTGACTAAGGAACTCCCCTGACTAATGGGTTTTGAGGGCAAAATAATTCTGTGCTCTCAGAACTTGGTATCTTCGAAGTTCCCATGATGCAGTGGGCAGCACTCTCACATCCCAGATGGGACTGATGGTCCCTGCCTCCACGAGGTAGCACAGGGTGACACAGGGTCCAAAAGGCCATAGTAAACACATCAGGCACACCGAGCCCTGCCCCCTCAGACAGGTGAACTGAAGGGCTAGGGCAGTGAGTTTCCTCGGGACAAAACAGAATTGTGATGTAAGTCCGGTAAGTTGTGGCTTTTCCATGTTACCTCTTTGCTTTGGTGGCCAGCCTTGTGAATGTAGCTACACGGTAGTAAGGTCTGTAGTGATTACGGTTTCCCATCCACAAAACTGATTGACCTGTTTATGGTTTCTGGTTTTCTTTATTAGGAAATGAAGATTTGCTCGGCAATTATAAACCTTTTCCATCTGATCCCAGCTGCACCTCAAACGCTGGTCAAACCTTTGTTGGAGGTTGTAATGAAGACAGAGCGTGCCATGCTGATTGAGGTATGGCCAGACTGAGGGTTAATTCTGATTTGCCTGCCATTTATTGCTTGTAATATTTTTTTTTTACAATGTGTTCGCTTGACAATTTTATATACCTGTATTGTATATTCTGATCATATGACCCCTTCCTGTTTCCTCCAGTTTTCATGAGTATATGTATGTGTTGTGTTTTGTGACTCAAAAAAATCAGTTAGGTTTGTTATTTGACAACTTCATACATGTATGTATAGTGTGTTATGATTAATTCCACCCAGTATCTTTTCTTATCTCCTTCCCACTCCTGTCAATCCTTCCTTATACATCTAGTCCGTTTTGTTTGTTTGTTTGTTTGTTTGTTTGTTTTTGTTTTGTTTTTTGGTATTGTTTTGTGACCCATTGGGTTTAACTAGGACCAACCTAATGACCATAGTAATGACCCAGGGGAGCCTGGTTGTCTCACAGCTATTTCAGACATGAAGGTAATGACACCCACCTCTTCTAGAATACATCAGAAGTCCTGCAGAGAGGGTTGGGACCCTGCAAGCTACAACTATATCCACGACTGGCTTTTCTTTCTACATTGGCTATATGCCACATCCATCTCCTGTTTCTGGCTTTTGTTTTGTTTTTTTGTTGTTGTTGTTGTTTTGTTTTCTTTCTTTTCTTTTTTCTTCTCCTCTCCTCCCCTCCGCTCCGCTCCCCTCCCCTCCTCTGCTCTTTTCTTCTTTTCTTAGCATTGGTGTGAGGGTGTCAGATCCCCTGGAATTGGAGTTACATGTGAGTTAATTGTGAGCTGCCATGTGGGTGCTGGGAATTGAACCAGAATCCTCTGGAAAGGCAGCCAGTGCTCTTAACCTCTGAGTCATCTCTCCAGCCCCTCTCTTCCATCTTTCAGCAGTCTTCTCCAGGCCTTAGAGGGAGTTGTGAAAAATGTCCTATTTAGGATTGAGCCCTCATCCATTCTTATTCTCAGCACCTTGAGCAGCCTAAGTCTCTGCATCCACTGTTGTTAATTATAAAGAGAAGCTTCTCTGATTAAGGCTGAGAATAGTGTTTGACTGATATTGTTGTTAGCATGGTGGCTTTTTTTTTTTTTTTTAACAAAACAGTTACTGGAAAACACCATTTTCTTTTCCTTGCCTCTTTGTGTGTTATGTGGGCACACACATACTCCAGTACACTGTAGAGGTCAGAGAAAAACTTGCAGTTCTTGCCAAGTCTCCCAGGCAGGTCTTAAGCTTTTGGCCCTCCTCTGCACTTAGGCTCCCAAACACTGGATTACAGGAATGTTCTGCTGTGCCTGCTTCATTTTATTACAAAGCTTTAAATGAAAACATCTGACTGTATAAAGACATTGGTATTAATACTTGATTATGGCGTAGCTGGAGGAGGTTGCATTGTTTCCTGGTGACAGTTGGAAGGCCTTTGAGAAGGATGGTGTGGGTTGCATCTCTGCCCCATGTTTTGTAGGCCGGCAGTCCATTCAGAGAACCTCTTATCAAGTTCCTGACACGACATCCCTCGCAGACAGTGGAGCTGTTTATGATGGAAGCAACACTGAATGACCCCCAGTGGAGCCGAATGTTCATGGTAGGAGCCTGTTTGACTATAGAGGGTCCCTGCCAAGTGCTATCAGCCAGTGTGCTCAGCCTATAACAAACCTGTGTTTCACCACTGAGTATCTTGGCTCCTGTTTCTCAGAGCTCTGCATGTCAGGAACATCATTGCTATTTGATCACGTCTGCAAAGCTACAGCCCAAGAGTTAGTTGGGGGGATTTTGGTGGTTGTAACAGATGAACACAGTTAGGATTACCATTGAGAAACATCTTTTTTTTATACTATGCTTGTTTCTGTGTATGGATGTACATGTGCTGCAGTGCATGTGTAGAGGTCAGAAGACCATTTGTAGGACTTGGATATTATCTCTATCCACTACATGGGTCCCAAGGATCAGACTCCACTCCTCAGACTCACTGGCAGCATCTTTACCCACTGAGCTGACTTTTTGGTCCCGAAAGATTTACTTATCTATGTTTTTATGTATATGGGAGTTCTTTTTGCATGTACATCTGCACGTTAGAAGAGGGCCGTAGATCCCATGGGACTAGAGGTATGGATGGTTGTGAGCCACCCGAATGGATGCTGGGATTTAAACTCGGGACCTTTGGAACAACAGCAGTGTGTTTAGTTGTTAAGCCATCTCTCTAGCCCAGCATCTTTTTTTTTTTTTTTTTTTTTTTCCTTTTTTCTTTTTATCTCTTTTGAGGGGGAGTTCTCTATGTAGCTCTGGCTGGCCTGGGCCTAGCTGTTCTCTGCCTCCAAGTGCTGGGATTAAAGGTAAGTGCCGCCATTCCCGGGCAGCAACAACTTTTCTAGAAAGGTGCTTGCCGTTTTTCTCTATACTTGTTTTTATTTGTTTGTTTGCCTTCTTGAAGAAATGACCAAGAATCTTAGGAATTGTGTCTTCCCACCTTTGTGAGTTTGATCTGATCCAGGCAGCTTTCTTCATTCTTTTTTGCTTTCAGAGTTTCTTAAAACACAAAGATGCCAGGCCTCTGAGGGATGTGTTGGCAGCAAACCCCAACAGGTTTATCACCTTGCTACTGCCTGGTGGTGCACAGACGGCAGTTCGTCCCGGCTCCCCCAGCACCAGTAACATGCGCCTGGACCTCCAATTCCAGGCCATCAAGGTAGCCATCTTCATTAGAACCCAAATCCCCTTTGGTGAGACTGAGCTGCAGGTCCCTGATGCATGCCTCTTTTCTTATAGATCATAAGCATCATAGTTAAAAATGATGATGCCTGGCTGGCCAATCAGCACTCCCTGGTGAGCCAGCTGAGGCGAGTATGGGTAAGCGAGACCTTTCAAGAAAGACACCGCAAAGAGAACATGGCTGCCACCAATTGGAAGGAGCCCAAGCTTCTGGCCTTCTGTCTACTGAACTATTGCAAGTGGGTACATTGGCTGCCTTCCTCTGTGCAAAGCCTAGGTTGTGGGCTTGCCCCTGATGTGCCTGGTCTTTGGGTCCATGGCTGTTTGTGGTCAGATTGGTTACAGAGGATAGTGGTAACTCAAGTCTTCAAAATGTGAGTTGGGGCTCAAGTCTTTAAAATGTGAGGAGGTGATTCAGTGCTTTGCACTCATGAGGACCTGAGTTAGGATCCACAGAAATGGCAGGTGGGTGTTGCAGTCAGCTGTGACTCTAGTGTTAGACGGCAGAGTTGGGGTTCCCCAGGGCAAGCTGGCTCGTCAGACTATCCCTTATCAGTGAGTTCTGGGTTTGATTGAGAGAGTGTGTCTCCATAAATAAAGAGCAATCTGAGATGACTCCAGACATCAGCCGTGGGCCTCCCACACACATGCAGAATCATGCCTATGAGTGTGTATGACACAAGATGAGAAATGGAAAAAGTTGAAAATCTGGATTCTGTATAGTCAAAGACTTGGCTGCAAGCTAACCTCTTACTTGTTCTGGCCCTTCAGGAGGAACTATGGTGACATAGAGCTGCTGTTCCAGCTACTCCGGGCCTTCACTGGTCGCTTCTTGTGCAACATGACCTTCTTGAAAGAGTATATGGAAGAAGAGATTCCCAAAAATTACAGTATTACTCAAAAGCGTGCACTCTTTTTCCGCTTTGTAGAGTTTAATGACCCCAACTTTGGAGATGAACTGAAAGCAAAGGTGAGTCCCACTGTTAGCAGGAGGTGGCAGCAGGTGTCTGCCATTTCCTAGGAACCTGAGCCTATTCCTGATGAGCCGCATCTCTGCAGATGCTATGTAGTGGGTCCAACTGTGTTTGGCCTTAATGACAGAGGGCAGGTCCTGCTGTGAACCAGTATTCATTTCCTTGTGTTCCTAACTCGTCAGAGAGCAGAAAAAGCCAGGCAGAGGTTGGCACTCTATTCCTGAACTTTTTGGCTTCCTCTGGCAGTTGCCATTTGGCTGGAAGTCAAGATGAACAATTGCTCTCTTGGTTAAGTTCTACCTTCTTGATTGTGCAGGATGTGACTTACTCCCCACCTCCTCCCAAACAATTTTTTTTTCCCCACAGCTCTGATCTGCTTCCTGTGTGATCTTTCCCCAGGTTCTGCAGCACATCCTGAACCCCGCTTTCTTGTACAGCTTCGAGAAGGGGGAAGGAGAACAGCTCTTGGGCCCTCCTAATCCAGAAGGAGACAACCCCGAGAGTATCACCAGTGTGTTTATAACCAAGGTGCTGTCCCCGGGAGCACTTGCATGTGTATGCCTGTGGTCTGGGTTTGTGGGAATAAGATTTTCCTTGGGGTTCCCACGTCCTGTGTGTGTGAGTGTATGTATGTGTTTGTATGTATGTAGGTCAGGATAACGAGGAAATTCTGTCCTTCCGTGTGGTTTGCTGGAATTGAACCCAGGGTGCAAGCCTTGGCAGCAAGTGTTTTTATCCACTAAGCCATCTCCTCAGTCCCCAAAAGAATATCTTTTAACATTAATTTTAAGGGCCAGACTTAGATGATCATAATAAAAATCCAAAGAGAGTTCCTGCTTTCCTTTCAGGTCCTGGACCCTGAGAAACAAGCAGACATGCTGGATTCCCTGCGCATCTACCTCCTGCAGTACGCCACATTGCTGGTGGAGCATGCCCCCCACCACATCCACGACAACAACAAGAACCGCAACAGCAAGCTGCGCCGGCTGATGACCTTTGCATGGCCCTGCCTGCTCTCCAAGGCGTGTGTGGATCCCGCGTGCAAATACAGCGGACACCTGCTGCTGGCACACATCATTGCCAAATTCGCCATCCATAAGAAAATCGTCCTCCAGGTGCCTGCCTCCTGTCCCCCATGTTCTTAGCTGCACTCAAGAGTACTCTCTGCTTTCTGGACAGCCTAATCCACTCTGTCATCTCTCCTCAAAGCCACGAAAAACGGTGGTGGTGGGGCCCTTATTTCTGTTTCACAAAAACTATAAGAAACAGTCACTACTAGATTCTCCTAGTGAATAATCAAAATTGTAGAGAAAAATAATTGAGGATGACAGGGACTGAGGAGAATGACCAGAGAGTTCATGAGCTGGGTTCTGACTGTAGCCCAGGCTGTCCTGGAACTTGCAGTGATCCTTCTGCTTCAGCCCCTAAAGTGGAGTATAGGACAGGGACTTGGTTTGAGAGAAGAAAGTGATTTGCAAGGTGGCAGGGTGGTCAGCTGGAGCATCACCCGTGTGTTTACAGCCAAGGGAGCATCTGTGGAGAGGCTAGTCATCACAGGGAATGTCTGCTAGGATGTGCTTTCCCACACTGAGCCTTCGAGGGCATTAAAGACAAACGTGGCAGTGTGAACACTCCACCTGTGGTGATTACTGCTCCCTGGTTGATAGCTGTTGCTCTGCTCTGTGGTCCTCTCCAGCCCTGCTCTCGTTCTTCCTCAGGCATCCTACCGAGTGCATTTGGCTTTCTGGTTCTTGTTGACTGTCTATTTTAATTTGTTGTTTGTTTTTTGCATATGTGTATGTGTCTTGGGGAGTGGGAGAGGGAGATGTATGTGGGTGTGCTCACATGCCAGTCAGAGTTGATTCCTTTATGTGTGGGTGCTAGGGGTTAAACCCAGGTCAACAGGCTTGTGTGGCTCCTTGATTGCCGAGTCATCTTGCAGGCTTCTAAATCTGACCTTCCTGTGAAATAGCTTTAAAAAATTTTTATATATATATATGAGTTTGGTCTGTATGATATATGTGTGTATGTATGCATGCATATGTATACGTATGTGTGGTGTGTGGGCATGTATGCACATATATACACATAAGTATATATCACAGGGAACAGAAGAGGGCATCAGATCCCCTGGAGCTGGCATTTCTTTTTCTAGGTTTTCCACAGTCTGCTCAAGGCTCATGCAATGGAAGCCCGAGCGATTGTGAGACAAGCAATGGCCATATTGACCCCAGCGGTGCCAGCTCGCATGGAGGATGGACACCAGATGCTGACACACTGGACCAGGAAGATCATTGTGGAGGAGGGCCACACGGTCCCACAGCTGGTGCATATTCTGCACCTCATAGTGCAGCACTTCAAGGTATGCAAAGCAACAGCAGGTGTGTGTGTGCTACGGCCTCAGATACTGGCTTCAAGCCCCTGCTCTTCCCGTAAGAAGGGTGGCTGCTCCCCTTTGAGTAAAAGCTAATGTGATGTTGGTTCCGTGTCTGCAGGTGTACTACCCCGTGCGGCACCACTTGGTACAGCACATGGTCAGTGCCATGCAAAGGCTGGGCTTCACACCCAGTGTCACCATTGAGCAGAGGAGGCTGGCTGTGGACCTCTCTGAGGTTGTTATCAAGTGGGAACTGCAGAGGATCAAGGACCAGCAGGTGGGACTGTCAGCCTCTGTTCTGTCTCCTGGGCTCCTTACACTTCCCCTGGGAATCAGTCAGTAAAATCTGGTGTGTCTGTGTGTTTTTCAAGCCGGATTCTGACATGGACCCAAGTTCTGGTGGAGAAAGCATCAACTCCGTGTCCATTAAGAGAGGTCTGTCTGTGGACTCCGCGCAGGATGTGAAACGCTTCAGGACAGCCACCGGGGCCATCAGTGCAGTAAGAGCGCGTGCTCGCCCGCTGTGTGCCCGCTTGCCTCCGAGTCTGCATGTGGTCCCTGCGTTTTGTCTATTCTTGAGCCTACTGCCCAGGAGTTAGCTAGGAACTGGGAACGGCTCCAGGGCGTAGCACCCACTGGAGGTCTTTTCCGTTGCAGCCATTCCTCTTCTCTAGCTTAGTGCCATCAGGGGTCTCTTACTATTTGCAGACAAGGCTGAAAGAGGAAGCTGGGGTGTGGCACACACAGCAGCATAGTTCCACTAGCAAGGGGCCAAGGATATGGCCTGGTGATGGGGTGCCTGCCTAGAATATAGTAGTGAGGGGCTGGGGTCGGCTCAGCAGTAGAGCATCTGCGTAGGAACCCCCCAGTGAGGGCTGTGTCTGACAGGAGAAGACAGCTCACCTAGAGCGGCGTGGGCATTGGGTCTTCACTCATAGTTAGAATGATGGCCCTGGGATCCTTGAGCTCTGTTCTTGGCTGCACTGGGCTTTTGAGCCCTGGCTTGGCTGACATTGCTTCTAAATTCTTGCTCAGCTCTTGCTCGCCTACCTGTTCAGATGTCTCCGCAGCTGCCCAGGACTCCCAAGTGGAAACCTAGACCCATCTCTGCTTTGTCCACTTCTTCCTACCCCCAGCATCCATCATCTATACCACCATTTAGTTTCTGCACTCCCTCCCTCTTCCCACAGCTGCTTCTGTTTCTATCACTGTTGATAATGCCTTTCACAAAGCAGAATACCAAAAGCCTTTCTTTTCTACTTTAAATCAGAGAAAGCAAGGTGAAGGATATGTTGGACCTCTGTACTGCTTCTATAACTGCATCATGAATGAGTACTTTGATCATTTAAAGTTAGAAATGAAGGCAGCTTGCCTTGCTGGTCCCTGACAGACCCTCCTGGTTGCACCCATCCCTCACTGTGTCTGCACGGGTCTGCCTGCAGTGCGGATGTTCCAGGCCTTCTCTCCCCTTTGTCTGTCCGCTCTGGCATTTGTACCAAGGGTCAGTTTTCCCCATGCCCCTGGCTTCTCAGGCACTCCTGTCTTTTCGTGGCCACATTCTTTCTGGTTATCTACCACATGAGCCGGCATTCCTCACTGCCAGTTTGTAGAGCATTAAGTCATCAAGTTTGCCTGCATTAAGTCATGTGCCCTCTGGCAGCTCTTTGTGCTTCCCTGGAGTCCTTCATGCTCATTACCTGGGAGGTCCCAGCACCCCCCGGGAGATGCTTGCCGCGGAGTCCCTCCCCACTTTAAAGGACGCTCCTTTCCTAGGTGTTCGGGAGGAGCCAGTCGCTGCCGGGAGCTGACTCTCTTCTTGCCAAGCCCATCGATAAGCAGCACACGGACACTGTGGTGAACTTCCTCATTCGAGTGGCTTGCCAGGTATGGGAATGTGCAAGAGCAGCTGCCTAGTGACCCTGGAGCATGCATGGTGTCTGTGACCAGGCTTGAGAACAGGTCTCCTCCATTGATGCCAGGCTTGTGTTTCTGGAACTTGCTGTGTAGCTCAGGCTGACCTCTAATTTACCATCCTTCCACTTGCTGGAATTACAGATGTGTGCCACTGTCCGTGGCTGCCTGTATCTTTTTATTGATAGGCATGTCTGCCCCTCAGTTTCTCTCTTCAGTGTTAATGAAATAGTGGCATGACCTGGGGAAAAATTTAACATCTGTTCTGTCACGTAGAAGTCACAGGACAACTTGTGGGAATCAGTTCTCTTATCATCACGTGGGAGCTCAGGTTGTCAGGCCCGGCAGCAAGTAGCTTTGCCATCCGCCATCCGAGCCCAGCGCTTCTTACCATTTGCAACGTCTTGGTATAGTTAAGGGGTCTTGGCAGTTAGTGCACTTTCTTGTTTTCTTTGCTATATCAAGTTGGGGCTAATGCATAGCTCATGGCATTGAGTTGACTAGCCTGCAGAGATCTGTGCACCTTGCATTTACTTTTTTTTGTTTGTTTTTTGTTTTGTTTTGTTTTCAAGATGGTTTCTCTGTGTGTAGACCTGGCTGTCCTGGACTCACTTTGTAGACTAGGATGGCCTTGAACTCATAGAGATCCGCCTGCCTCTGCCTCCCAAGTGCTAAGATTAATGGCATGCATTACCATGCCTGGCTGAAACCTGTCATTTCTGTTTTCCAAAACCCAATATAAATGAAATTAAAAAAAAAAATTGGGGGGTTGTAGTTACTATAGAGATGGCTCAGGCTCAGTAGTTAAGAGCCTGCACCATGGGGCCTGGTTTTGATTACCAGCACCTACATTGTGGCTCATACCATCTGTAGCTCCAGGTCCAGAGGGTTCAATCCCCTCTTCTGGTCTTTACAGGCACCAGGCACGTACATGATAGAGTGATATACACGTAGACAAAATACCCAGAAACACAAAATAAATACGAAAAAAATTAAGTTTTCTTTTTAATTTGGGGGTGGTGTAGGTTCTTTAATCCTTAGAGCTATCAAACAAAAAGCTGTTTGTGAAATAGTAAAGATTGCTAAGAATTTGGAAGACTCCTCTGAGCTGTCCAGTCAGAAGATCCCTTGTCTCCTTGCAGTGTGTGGGTGTTTGTGCAGGTACCCCTTTTAGGGGAGTGTAGACCCTGTGCTCAGTTAGCACAGACACCTGCTGCAGGGGAGTAGGTCTGAGGAGACCTGAGGTTGAAGGAAGGGCGGGGGTGGGGAAGGTGCACGGGAGCTAGAACCCTGGGAAGCTCAGGTGTGCAGGGGTATTTGGGAAACAGTGCCTCTGCTCTTCTGCACCCATAAGTGACCAACTGACTGGCCTTTTCCTAGGTTAATGACAACACCAACACCGCAGGGTCACCTGGGGAGGTGCTCTCTCGCCGATGTGTGAATCTTCTCAAGACAGCTTTACGGCCAGACATGTGGTGCAAGTCGGAGCTCAAACTGCAGTGGTTTGACAAGCTGCTGATGACTGTGGTAGGTGTAGCTCATGCTGCCACCTGGCTCTGCTGTGGGCATAGAAGTGTGCATCTCCTGGGCCTGAGTCTGAAAGTCAAGCTTGGCTCATCTGTGTCTGCTCTGGCCTCCTCCGCTCTGTCTTCCGGCTCACCAAACACGACTTTGAACTTCCATCTTCTCAGCCCAGAGTGCTCAGACTAGAGCAGCAGTGTCTAAAAATTTCAGATGCATTTTTCTCTTTAAAGTGCATGTCCTAGCTAGCTGGCTTGGTATAAACGGTTGTGATTGACTGATGTTACGCCCCTCACCGTACGTTAGGATTTGTAAAGCCTGTTTTCAGTGGACCAGCCTCTAAGCCTGCAGTGGACTCTGTGAAGACGGGTGGTGTGCAGTCGCTGCCGTCCCGCTTGTCTCTGTGTCTTGTTTACCTTGGGTTTTCTGATGGCAGCAAAGCCTCGTCTCTGTCGTTGCCATCTCAGGTTCCCCTTGTCTGGTTGTTGATGGAATTTGAAAGCTTTCACTCTTGAAAGCCCAGGGTAGCTATCTGCTGATTGGGACTGCAAGGAATTAACACTGTTGTCAGAGGGTTAAAAGGCTTTGGGGGTGAGGGTTGGGGAGCACATGACGCAAACCAAAGGCCAGGTCCTTGCTGCTTGTCCGATTTCCTCATTGTCCTGTTGGAAAAGTACCTGGCTTTCCTGTCAAGTGGGTAGCTGTTAGAACTCAGTGCACAGACTCCACTGCTGCTGTGCGCCCACGTGGCTGCTGGACCTGGTCAGCACTGTAGAGAAATTACAGGAACTGAAGTTTCCAGAAATCCTGCCTGTGTTTCCTACAAATGTTTTTATTTTAAATGATATTATCATCTAGTACATGGATTAAATGATGCAGTTTGAAAAAACATTTCTCTTGGTATACATTTTTGCATTTTAAGTAATTATTCCAAGAGAAGCAGTCTGCATTATAATACCTTTCCATTTTAGACCAAATTTTAGTGATTTTTTTAAATAATTTATTTAACTTTATTTTATGTGCATTAGTGTGAAGGTGTCAGATTCCTTGGAATTGGCATGAGCTGCCATGTGGGTGCTGGGAATGGGAACCCGGGTCCTTTGGAAGAGCAGACAGTCATGTTTAACATTGAATACTAAAGTCTTAATGAGGTCTTTTAAAGAGGTCTGAGTTTTTACATCATATTCTAAAGGACACAATCTTATAAAGGTCCTACTGTGCGTAGTGGTCATCTGCTGTGACAGCTGTCCTGGGTTCATTCTTCAGTGGCTTTTTACTTAGTTCCAAATAATTGGTGGCATCTGGTTTCAAAGCTGTCTGGATTTGGATCTCCACTCTCTTTCCCTGAGAGTGGCCTGTTTTCCCTTTCCAGGAGCAGCCTAACCAGGTGAACTATGGGAATATCTGCACAGGACTGGAGGTGCTGAACTTCTTGCTAACCGTGCTGCAGTCATCGGCCATCCTCAGTAGCTTCAAGCCGCTGCAGCGGGGCATCGCGGCCTGCATGACGTGCGGGAACACCAAGGTGCTGCGAGCCGTCCACAGCCTCCTCTCTCGCCTCATGAGCATCTTCCCTACAGAGCCAAGTGAGTGCCCTTCCCCCCCCGGCCCCTCCTTTGCAGGAGACACGTGGGCCCTGGGACTGTTCCTTCAGCGCGCTCCTCCTGCCGTAGTAAGCGTGCATTGTTTGCCCACTTTGTTTTACTGCCAACATTATGTTTCTGTTTTGTTTTTGAGACAGGGTCTCAATATGTAGCTCAGGCTGGTCTTGAACTCTCAGAGCACTGCCTACCTCTGCTTCCTGAGTGCTGGGATTAAAGGCATGTGTGCCACTATGACCAGTCTCTCTGTCTCTTTTAAAATGTTGTTTGACTTGAAAACTTAATGGTAGTGCATTGTTTGTGTCTGTTTTGAAATGAATTTCTTTATCTGCTGGATGACTTCTTTTTTCAGGTATTTAAAGGAAGTTAGGTTAAAGTATAATAACAAACATTGAACAGTTGGCAACTTGTTTGTGTTCTGATTAAGTGTACTTAGAGCTGTCTGGATAAGAGTTGTGTGAAACAGCCATTCCGAGATGACGCTCACCCTGTCTTGGGGTGAAAGTTCTGTGCTGTGTTCTCCAGAGCTCAAGCTTGATCTTCGGGGTCGTGCTGCCTGGAGGCCCTAATCCCAGCTCTCTGCCCCCTTCTGTTTCAGGCACTTCGAGTGTGGCCTCCAAGTATGAAGAGCTGGAGTGCCTTTATGCTGCTGTTGGGAAGGTCATCTATGAAGGGCTCACTAACTATGAGAAGGCCACCAGCGCAAACCCCTCTCAGCTCTTTGGTGAGCACCTGTGTGGTCTCCCAGAACTGGTTCCTGTGGGCTGTGGTCCCTGCTCACTGGACAGGTGTCTTGGGACTTTGGGCTGATGTGCTGTATTCTGTCCATCACTTGTCCAAAAAGAGGTCTCTGTGTCTTTTGCTCAGCCCCAGCCCATACTTGGTTTGAAGGGAGTTGCTGCCTCCTGCGCTGTGTCCACTCACTAGTCAGCTGTTCACGAGACTTATCCCTGTCCACGTGACACAGCCGTAGAGAATCAGGGCAGCCCGAGGTAACAGGAAGGCCAAGCTAGAGATACTTACTGCTCCTTATCCTACTGCTCCACAGATTGGGTTGGTACTATAAACATTTTCCTTCCCGTATTACATTATCGTTGTGTAAAGCTTGGGAAACCGATATTTTTATTTAATCTAAATGAAAGTTACCTGTAGGCCTCTTTATTTATTAGTAATAAGTGCTCTTAACCATTGAGCTATCTCTCCAGCACCTGTGTGTTGTTTACTATGCATAAGAGTATATGTAAATCACTCTGGTTATGAAAATGCTTTTGTCTGAACCTGTATTCTGAATAATTTTAATTATTTCTCAAAAAAATCCCTTGCCTTCCAAAACTGGCTGTTTGCTCTCTGAAATCCAGAACCTGAGTGTGTTTGGTTTAATTAGTCTGGCTTCCTGTTCACACCTGGCTGCTCTAGAGCCCGCTGAGTCAAGGAGGCTGACTCAGGTGTTTTGGCTTTCATCACAGGGTAAAGGAACAGCTCTGCTTGTTCCTTCTCCAAAGTGCTTAGAGGAGAGTGGACCTCCATAGGTCCTGCCTCCCTCCTCTCTAGCGTGACCTCTGTGGGCCTTGCCTCCCACCTCTGCCAGTGATGGCAGGCTAGGGGAGCAGACAGTGAGGTGGGCCTGGGGAGCTGGCTGTGCCAAGCTCCTTGTCTAGTGGACTTAGCTCTACCACTGTTAGAGGAGAACACAGCAGCACACGTCACATTTTCATCATGGTCTCGGCTACCTGGCTTAAAATCAGGCTGGCTGTATGCAGAGCCAGGCTTTAACAAGGGTAGCCTGAATTGCTCACACCTGAGATGCTGGCACATAGAGATGGCAGATGCCCTCTGATGGCTCTGTCATGTGATGCAGGAATAGAGTTCATGTTCTGTCAGGGTCGAGGTGATATTAAAGATCAGGTCTTGCCGCACTTAGACATGGGGTGACGTCCTGTCTGACTGCTGGGGTCAAACTTGGGTGCTTGGGCTTGCTGGGCGAGCAGCATACTGATTGAACTGGTTCCCAGCACAGCCATGAGGTAACTGCTGTTCCTCCTCTGCAGGGACACTTATGATCCTCAAGGCGGCCTGTTGCAACAACCCGAGCTACATCGACAGGCTGATCTCTGTCTTCATGCGCTCCCTACAGAAGATGGTCCGAGAGCATTTAAACCCACAGGCAGCATCGGGGAGCACCGAAGCAACCGCAGGTGACAGCCGGGACTTCGGCTCTTTCTCCGTGGACTTCGTGGGTCATCTTGCCATGGCAGCAGTGTGTTTGAACACTGCTGTGAACATAGTTTACCGTGAAGTTCAGTTGATATGTTCTTGGGACAGAGGTTAAAAGTCAAAGTACAGCTCAGGCTAAAAATTTAGTTTCAAAATTATGAGTGTAAGAATGAGAAGCCGTTGAATGTGGAGAGATCATGTGAGCCTTCATCACTGCCACTGAGTTACCAGAGTGCTCTATGACAGAGTGCCTAGCCAGAGGTGCCGTTCTGAAGAGTTGTCAGTTACCAGAACTGAGCCAAGGCTTTCACCAACTCTGTGTGTGTGTGTGTGTGTGTGTGTGTGTGTGTGTTTTGGGGGCAGGGGGCTAGCAGGGTGCCGTGTTTCCCATGGCTGCTGAGGGCTCCCCCAGGACCCAAGTACCAAGTAACTTCAGGTAGGATGTGAAAGAAGTTGGGGTGCCCTGTTCAGGTCCCATCAGCTATGTCACCTACCTTGTTTGTGGCTGGGACTCCTGGAGGGCACTTTGCAAGGTGCAGCCATAAGGAAGTGTCACTGCTTCAGATCTCAGCGTGCCAGCTGTGGGGGAAAAGCATAGCGTGAAAGCATTTGCAAATGTTTTCTACAGACACTGGCTCCTTTAAGTACATCTGTAGGGGTCGGATCCACGTATTTGTTCTTGGTCTGCACAGCTGGAACAAGTGAGCTGGTGATGCTGAGCCTGGATCTTGTGAAGACTCGTCTGGCTGTGATGAGCATGGAGATGCGAAAGAACTTCATCCAGACCATCCTGACCTCCCTCATCGAGAAGTCTCCAGATGCCAAGATCCTCCGAGCTGTGGTGAAGATCGTGGAGGAGTGGGTTAAGAATAATTCTCCAATGGCAGCCAATCAGGTGAGCTGGCAGGATGGCACCTGTCTGCAGCCCAGGAACGCTGAAGCATGGCCCTCTTACTCTCCCTTCTGAAGAACAAGGGGCTTGTATACTCTCCACAGTAGCTTTGCTCAGTGAGGAGGTCACTGGAGCCCTGGCTGAACCAAGCAGACAACTGATCTGCCAGACTCCTCACAGTGACCCTTGTAAGTTTGTTCTTTAATGGTGGTAGCAGTGAGCTGTGAAACACTGTTGCAGGTGAGGGACTGTTATGTGTGAGGGTGACTTCTGACTCTTCCCAGTGAGTCAGCCCAGGCATATCTTGGCTTTGAGTACCCAGTGGTTACCACAATCACATTTGATTTTTTTTTTTTTTTCTCTTTAAAAGTGAGCTGGCTTGATTGTGGTAAATAATAATGTTATTGGTAAAGTAACAGAAGCAGGGAGAGTTGGGAAGGTGGCTGTGAAATGCTTTTGGATTTTTGTTTTTCAAGTAGAAGTAATTGGCACTTTCTTTGGGGAAACCAATTTTATAGACACCTACACTCCGGGAGAAGTCAATCTTGCTCGTGAAAATGATGACTTACATAGAGAAACGCTTTCCAGAAGACCTTGAACTAAATGCCCAGTTTTTGGACCTTGTTAACTATGTCTACAGGTAATTCAGCATGGGTCGCATTGCCTATGGGTCCATGGTATGTTTCCCACTCGGCAGCGCCGTATGGCTTTAATCTTCTACTTCCATGGAAATTGAGTACTCACTTTGATATTAAGGTAGCATACCTTGATGACATTTCTTTGTCTTTAAGATTTGTTTTATGTGTAAGGATGGTTTTTTCCTGCTTGTATGTATGTGCAGCACCCATGGAGGACAGAAGGGAGTGTCAGATCTGACAGAACTGAAGTTACGGGGGGTTGTGAGTGGCTGAGGGTTCTGGCAATCAAACCCAGGTTCTCCGGAAGTGCAGCTGCTGATCTTAATCACCGCTCCGTCTCTCTAGTGCCCTTGATAGCCTTTCTGAGCCCTTGCACAAGTGCTGCTTAAGCCTTCGCGGTGGGCACACCCTTGGTGTTACAGCGGAACTGATGGGGTACAGCCGGTGCATACCGTCTGGAACACTGAGAAGGACCATCACTTGTTTCTCCTCTCGCCTCCTCTCGTTACAGGGATGAGACACTTTCTGGTAGTGAGCTGACTGCCAAGCTTGAGCCTGCCTTTCTCTCTGGGCTGCGTTGTGCCCAGCCGTTGATCAGGGCCAAATTTTTCGAGGTTTTTGACAACTCTATGAAACGCCGTGTCTATGAGCGCCTGCTGTATGTCACCTGTTCCCAGAACTGGGAAGCCATGGGGAGCCATTTCTGGATCAAGCAGTGCATTGAGGTAGGGCGGATGAACTCGCCTGTGTGGCTGGGAGAGCCTGGGGCTTTCTAAAAGGGACAGAAGGCAGCAGCAGGTAATCTGTGAATTGGTCACTTTTCTGTGGTTGTGATAAAACCGTGAGCATGGCGACTTATGAAAGAAAGCATTTGGCTGGGATTATGGTTCCCTGCAGAGGGTTTGGTCTGTGAGATTTCGGAGTGGGGTTAGAGGTGGGGTTGGGGGACAGTGGATGGATGGACACAGCTCATGGACCATTGTTGCTCATGGGCTTCAGGCACCAGGCAGCGCTGGCTTGTCAGGTTATTAGTGCTCAGCAGATTGATGTCTGCTTACCTAGAATGAATAAAACCAGGTTTCTCCTTTAAGGCAACTGTGGCAAATACTTCTTAAATTCTCTCTGATGCAAGGAAGGGAACTGTGTCCTGGGCCTCAGTGACAGCTGGTTGTCATGGATCCTGCTTGTGAAGACTGACTTTTCGTCAGTTCCTGGGACAGCATAAGCACTGGCCCTGTAGTGATTACACAGGGCCTGCCACAAGCGGAAATGTTTGGGGAAGTGCTGAGAACACAAGGAGGTTTCACTGGCAGTCAAGGGCTGGTGGCATATCACAGAAGCTCTTCTGTGTCCTCACCCCCTGGAGAAGTGTGGACATTGTTATCTCTGAGCTTCTGTGTCCTCACCCCCTGGAGAAGTGTGGACATTGTTATATCTGAGCTTATGTGTCCTCACCCCCTGGAGAAGTGTGGACATTGTTATCTCTGAGCTTATGAGAAGTCTTGGAGGGGTTCAGAGTCTAGCTGTGTGGGAAGAGATGATTTTGAGAAAGTGGGTCTAAAGATGGTCTAGGAGGTTCCTGGCCTGAGGTTAGGGCTATGCCACATATAGTGAGAGAAGAGGAGAGCAGAGGGAAGTGAAGAGGAGGCCTCTGCCTAGACAGTGCCGCTGGGTCAGAGGGAGGGTGCTAAGCCAGAGGAGGTTGGGCCAAGAGCAGTTGGAAAGCAAGTTCAGGCCTGCGCTAACCTGGGCTTGGGGCGGGGGCGCGTTGTGCCCTGGGCTGTGGACCTATATGTAAACTGCAGTTGTAATGGCCGGGTGTTCCTGGTGTTCACACTCCCAGTGCCTGTGCTGCCTTAAAACTGCTCCTTTTCCCCCATGATCCTCTAGCTCCTTCTGGCCGTGTGTGAAAAGAGCACAGCCATTGGTACCAGCTGCCAGGGAGCCATGCTCCCATCCATTACCAATGTCATCAACCTGGCCGACAGCCATGACCGAGCTGCCTTTGCCATGGTCACGCACGTCAAGCAGGAGCCTCGGGAGCGAGAGAACAGTGAGTCTAAAGAAGAGGTGAGACCCTGACTGCCTGGACAAAGTTGCCACTAGTTTTGAGTTGGCAAAAACAGAGCTTGTTTCTCCCCAAAACCTGAGTGTGGTGCCTGAGTTTAGACTTTCTCACCATTAAAAACGAGAAGCATCTTAGTTGCTGAGCCCTGGGGCATCGTTCTGAGCCAGTTCTCCTTAAAACAGAGGAATTTATTTTGAAGTTTTCCCCTCAAATTAATGTAATACTTTGATGCTGTACTTGGACTAGACGTGACACCCATCATACAGGAACCCAGTGCTGAGCCCTCCACAGCCTTCTGGGAGTGCTGTGTATTGCCACGTGCCTGGATATGGGTGGCATGGAACCAAAAGGGGATCTAGAAAGAAGCTGGTGCCTTAGTCTTCACAGCTCTCCTGGCTCTCCATTCTTCTCATGGGAGTGCATATCTGGCACTCTTCAGGCTACTGGCTTTGGGACACACAACCTGTTGGGGGTATGAATTTTAGAAGAAAATCATTCGTCAACAAGGGAGGACACTTGCTTCCTTTGCTCTAAAAGGGGTAGTTTGGGGCTGGGGTTGTAGCTTGGATGGTAGAGTACTTGCCTAGCACATGTGAAGCCCCTGGGCTTGATATCTAGCACAATTCAGTTAAGGAAGAAGAGTGGCTAATTGAGTCATTTGATACAGTGTTGCCACAGTAATCTGAGTGACATCAGCAGCTGCCCTTGGTGACTATTCAAGGACAACGTTGTGATTAGTATACTTGATCTATTGACTTTCAGGGATAGTTTCCTCACTTCATTGATGACTGTGACTTTCTAGAAGCTCGAGACAGGAAGTTTATTCCTGTGCATGTCATGGAAGACACTGACCAGGCATGTCCTGTGTGTGACATAAGAGTATATAAATATAGTGTTAATGTGACATAGCAGGGCTTCTGGGCAGCCATACTGAATTGTGCCAGAGATCAAGCCCCGGGCTTCACATGTGCTAGGCAAGTACTCTACCATCCAAGCTACAACCCCAGCCCCAAACTACCCCTTTTAGAGCAAAGGAAGCAAGTGTTCTTCCTTGTTGCTAAGTGAATTTCTTCTAAAATTCATACAAAGCAAATGATACATACAGTCTTCTGATCCCACTGAAGTGTGTACTGTTTTATTTTGCTTCCTGTAATTCAAACACAAAAACAAATGGTCATCCTTCCACAGTTGTTTAAGAGAGAGATGCAGTGGGGTACAGGGTGGCTCATGAGGGTTGACTGTGAGCCAGAGTACCATGGTGTACTGATGGAAATGCCAGAAGGAAACACATTCTGTTTGCTAGCCAAGGGGAGAAGCAAGTTCTAGAGCGGATGAGCTGGCTCTTGTTTACGTGTTTTAATTAAAGAGTTATTTAGATACAACAATGGCCTTCATCAAAAATGCTTAGAAACATAATACACTGCATATTTTGGGTGTTTCTGGATTTGAAAATTCAGGTTTTTTTTTTTTTGTTTTTGTTTTCTGTTTTTGTTTGTTTGTTTGTTTGTTTTCCTCCTCCCCTGTTGTTTTGCATCAGGGGAGAAAAAAAGTCTACAAACCAGAAATTTGAGCATCATATGGGTGGTGCTTAAGAAGTTCTGCATGTGAAGCCGTTTATGTTTGGTGGCTTTAAGATTAGGTAGGGGTGCTTGGAGAAAAGCTTCTAGAAAACTAGGAAAAGTTGCCCTTGTCAAAATGGAGAGCTGGAGACCTGGCTCGGTGCTTACGGTGCTTGCTGCCTCTGTAGGGGACCCGCTGTGTTCAGGCCCCAGCAGCAGCTCAGGTCTCAGCACAACCTCTCCTTACCCCAGCACTAGGGGATCTGTGTCCCTCCTTTGGCTTCCGTGGGCACCCGCACTCAGGGGCACATTTCCCACACACACTCACACGTACACATAATTAAAGTCTTTTTAAAAGTAGCTAGTGGTTTGTAGGAGTGGTGTTTGTTGGGTTCTTGTGAACTCCCTGACCTCCTGCATTTTTTTTGTGTGTTTTGGTTAGGATGTAGAGATTGATATTGAGCTGGCTCCTGGCGATCAGACCAGCACACCCAAAACCAAAGAGCTTTCTGAGAAGGACATTGGGAACCAGCTGCACATGCTGACCAACCGACACGACAAATTTCTTGATACTCTCCGGGAAGTGAAGGTCTGTGGGCAAGTTTGGCTATGAATATCTTCTGCCCCCATCTTTACTTTATTTATTTTTTATTCCAAACAGGTTCATTCCACACCAGTATACATTCTCTTACCAGTTACCCCAGTTGAAACCATATAGTTTCTATGTATTTATTCTGGGAGAGTCTGAAGTCAACATTTAATAATAATCAAGGAAGCAGATACAGGGCTCGACAGGGAAAACAGAGTTGGTTTCTCCACTGCTTACTGTGGAGATGGTAAAATGACTTAGTAATGAACAGTAACTCTGGGTTATTGTTCAAGTGCTTCAAGTCAGTGGCACTATTCTTGTCCTGGGTAAGTGTAGCTTGCCGAAGGAGAAGGACTCAGAGTGTCCTCATGAACCTTTCATGCTGCCCCTGCTGCTAGAACGGAAGGAGGGCTGTGGGTCTGTTCTGAAGATCTTCTGTGGGCGGGGCTAACTCAGCGGTGGGGTGGCCTCGGTGTCCGTTGGAGCGGGGTGGTGGGAGGCATATCATGCCGTCTCAGCTCGACCTCTTCTGCCTGCAGACTGGAGCACTCCTCAGTGCCTTCGTCCAGCTGTGCCACATTTCCACGACCCTGGCTGAGAAGACGTGGGTGCAGCTCTTCCCCAGGCTGTGGAAAATCCTGTCCGACAGACAGCAGCATGTGAGCCATAGCGTACAGCCCTGCTCGGGGGTGTAGTTTTAGCTTCGATGACCGATCCTCAGTGAGCACAGTTCTAAGTTCCGGAACATGATAGAGCTACTGATTCTCCCCACCCCAGGGCCAGGTGGTGAGAGAGTTTTCTCATCTGTGTTCGAGTCAGGGTCTTAGTATCTACCCCAGGTTGGCCACAAGCTCACCTCATAGCCCAGGCTATGGCCTTACACTTGCCATCTCCCTGCCTCAACCTCTCAAGTGCTGGGATTTCAGGTATGCAATAGCACACCAGGTTCAGGCTTGTCAGTTTTTGAGTGAAGACCTGAGACAGCTCACTCTCTGGTTCTAGGCCTTGGCGGGGGAGATCAGCCCATTCCTGTGCAGTGGCAGCCATCAGGTGCAGCGTGACTGTCAGCCAAGCGCCTTGAACTGCTTCGTGGAAGCCATGTCCCAGTGTGTGCCCCCGATCCCCATGCGGCCCTGCGTGCTGAAGTACCTGGGGAAGACTCACAACCTCTGGTTCCGCTCCACGTTGATGCTGGAGCACCAGGCCTTTGAGAAGGGGCTGAGCCTGCAGATCAAACCGAAGCAAACAGCCGAGTTTTATGAGCAGGAGAGCATAACGCCACCTCAGCAGGTGACTCTCCTCATTCCATCAATGACTTTCAATAAGTACATTCTCCCGGAGGTTTTCAGTGATGCTCAGGGAGTTGCTTTGCTGGTTACGTCTGGGTTTGACCCAAGCACTCAGAAACAGTGATGTCTTTCAGGAGATATTGGATTCCCTCGCTGAACTGTACTCCCTGTTACAAGAAGAGGACATGTGGGCCGGCCTTTGGCAGAAGAGATGCAAGTTCTCGGAGACGGCCACCGCCATCGCTTATGAGCAGCATGGCTTCTTTGAGCAGGTGACGGCTGGTGGCGCTCGCTTCTGGTTCTTCCTTCCTGTGAAGAAAGTTTGCTTAAGTTACAATAAGTTTGCATTTGGGCAGATGGCTGTTTCATCAAGCGTTTTTGTCATTTGTTGAAGTGCTTGGAACCCAGAACTTCAGTGGGCTCAGCAAGCCTCCTGAACCCCAGCCACTCTGTGCTATCTGCTCAGGAAGACCCTTTGAAGTCTTGATACATGCCATACATGGTTTAAAACACTTAAATTGTGTATGCCCATGTGTGTGCATGTACGAGTCCATGTGGCAAGGCACACACACGGAGGTCAGGGGCCAGCTTTCTGTAGTCTTTTTTTTTTTTTTTTTTCTCCTTCCGCCTTTACCCGAGCTCTAGGGCTTTAACTCAGGTCGTCAAGCCTTTACCTGCCTAGACATCTTTACTTCAGTCTTCTAGCATCAGACACTGATACGGATGCTCTTCCCCTGCTGTCCCTAGCTCCTTTGGAAACAGTGGGCAGATGCGCTCAGTGCTTGGCTTCCGTCCTTAGCCTCGTGCTTCCTGTGTGGCACAGGCGCTGATTGTGGACTGGATCTTGGGCCCAGAACTGACCACATTTGCATGTCCTGTGGGTGTCTTTGCCATCTTTGTAAGGGCTGTCCCCTCCTCTGTTCTGTCTCTAAAAGGTGAGTTGTGGGGAGCAGGTAGCCTTGTATGAGAAGGCTATAGATGTTCCTAGGTTTGTGTCCAGCTTTCCCCGAACAGATGGGAGAAGACAAGGAAAACACTGTTTCTCAGGAGTCTGATGGCATTGTTGTCTTTTTTTAGGCCCAAGAATCCTATGAAAAGGCAATGGACAAAGCCAAAAAAGAACATGAGCGGAGTAATGCCTCCCCTTCCATTTTCCCTGAGTACCAGCTATGGGAGGACCACTGGATTAGGTGAGCTGAACCCGGGCTTGGTAGGCCTTTTTAAATATTCAGATGACACCTATTTATTTGCATGTGTCCCAGGCGAGGTGGCGAGTACCCTTACCACATAGACATCCTGCCGGCCCATCAAACACCAGCTTTTTTTGAGACAGGGTTTCTTTGTGTAGCCGTGGCTGTCCTGGAAATCACTCTGTAGGCCAGGCTGGCCTCAAACAGACAAGAGATCTGTCTGCCTCTGCCTCCTGCGTGCTGGGATTAAAGGTTGTGCCACCAGTGCCTGGCCAAACACCAGTTTTTTAAATCAAGCATTCTAACACAATACAGCTTAGAGAGATACATTGATTTGATATATGTGGACTGGAGAGTAACAGCAAGAAAATACTAAAGTCTTTGGACTTTTCTCATTATTAGGCTATTTTCTCCTAGGCCAGAAAACTGTATGTGCAGTATAGCACTGCAGTCACAACAAACAGATGCTTGTCTGGAGTCTGAACTGAGCTGTTTCCAGCTTTACTGACTGGACTCTCCTGTCATGGGGGAATGGACATCCTGAAAGTGTGCACAAGGCGGTAGTAAAGGAATGTAGTTCAACATGGCGCGTGCTGCCAAAAGCATCTCAGAGTCACTGTGTTTGATTTTAAACTAGTGTGTGTTTGTTGTATATCAAGAACCTTTTAGTTGCCGGCCACCGTCAGATCAAGGTATTGACTCCCCTGTGGAGCCATAGCTCCTGGTTTAGAAGTTTGTGGATGGGCTGGACGTGGTGACACACGCCTTTAATCACAGCATACTAGAAGCAGGCAGGTCTCTGAGTTTGAGACCAGTATGGTCTGCACAGTGAGACCCAGCCAGGGGTTTAATTCATTTGAGTGAACTAAAGGACTGAGGGAACACGTATATGAATTCTTCCTGAGTGTTTCTCGAAGGGGTTGGTTGCTATAAAGTCTGAGAAATGCCTTAAATGTCTTACGTAGTTAAATGTGCTAGTAAGAAACCAGATCCTTCCTGCCTCCCCTTGGGATCTAGAGCTCTGTCCTGTTGTCTGTCACAGGGCAGGCAGGCAGGCCTCCTGAAGGGACACCCTGATGTTGTCTGTCACAGGGCAGGCAGGCAGGCCTCCTGCAGGGACACCCTGGCAGCTTTCCGTAGCAGGCTACCCCAGCATTCTTTTTTTCCGTAGCAGGCTACCCCAGCATTCTTTTTTTCCGTAGCAGGCTGCCCCAGCATTCTTTTTTTCTGTATTGACGCAGTCCCAAGAGCCTCTCTTTGCCTTTCTTAGCCTGCCAGTAGGTTGATCTGGTTGAGCTTCTGTTCATAACCCTGGTCTCATAGGTGCTCCAAGGAGCTGAACCAGTGGGAAGCCTTGACCGAGTTTGGCCAATCCAAAGGCCACATAAATCCCTACCTCGTCCTGGAGTGTGCTTGGAGGGTGTCCAACTGGACCGCCATGAAGGAGGCACTGGTGCAGGTACGACCCCTCTCCTGTTGTTACTGAGATTTCTCCGAAACCGAGTAGGTTTGTTATTCGGTGAACATTCAGAGAGACAGAGTACATGTATGTTCATGTCCAATAGTGTAGTGCCTGCAGAGGCTAGAAGAAGGCTTTAGCTCTAGAGCTGGTTACTGGTGTACAGGTAAGCTGTCTTTTTTAGACAAAACTCAGGTTCTCTGCAAAACTGACCTACTGAGCCAGTGTTTCTCAACCTGTGGGTCGTGAGGGTTGTGAATCTTGGCGTCAAAAGACCCTTTCTCAGGGGTTGCCTAAGACAATCAGAAAACACAGATAGTTACGTTATGATTCCTAACAGGAGCAAAATTACAGTTGTGAAGTAGTAAGGAAAATAAATTTATATTTGGGGTCACTGCAGCATGAGGCATTGTACCCAAAGGTCCCAGTGTTTGGAGAGTTGAAACTGCAGTGCGAAGCCATCCCCTGGCACTCAGTTTGGCTTGAATATTGTGTAGAGACTTTCACCTCTGAGGGCAGAGTAATACCATGAGGAGGTCTGGAAGGATTTGCAGTTAGTAGATTTTGTTGGAGGGGTCATCAGGACTTACACAAAGGACTGGAGCGACAGCAGCCCGGCCAGCGTGCCTGCTGTTACCTGAGGAGCCACCTCAGGTAACAGGCTCCTGTTAGCATGGCTGGGAGATGTGCAGTGGAATGGGGTGTTTAAAATGACTTGATCCTGGGGGCTTGGTGCATATGGTGCCGTGACAGGAGTCCAGTGTGTCTTCTCTCTGGGAGCTTTTGTGTTGTGCTCTGCAACCCAGGAGTCTGGCTGCTCACTTGGAGTTCAGGAGAGAGACTTAGAAGAGCAGTGTAAACATCTGGCTTCTCTGTTGAAAGCCGGGTCTATGTCAGGGCTGGATTTCTGTGCTCTGCTTTCCCGTCACCACCCTGCCTGTCGCCTTTCACTGCAGGTGGAGGTCAGCTGTCCAAAGGAGATGGCTTGGAAGGTTAACATGTACCGTGGGTACCTGGCCATCTGCCACCCCGAGGAGCAGCAGCTCAGCTTCATTGAGCGCCTGGTGGAGATGGCCAGCAGCCTGGCCATCCGCGAGTGGCGGCGGCTGCCCCACGTGGTGTCGCATGTGCACACGCCTCTTCTCCAGGTAGGTACCGCTCCCTCCGTGCTGGAGCTCCTTGCCTGCAGTCCTCCGGGTTGCAGAGCAGCCGAGGTCCATGACGAGCCGAGTGCAGGGGAAAGGCTTGGCCCTGGGCTCGCCCTTTCCCGTGGGAAGTCATCCTCGGGAAAGGAAGGCCAGAATCTGAACATGAGGAGGAAAGCTGTGGCTTTTCATTTTGGAATTTCAGGGTCTGAAACATTCTCCCAAGTGATTTTGATTTTACCCTATAGCCTTTGGTGCATGCCAGGGTGAGACTACCGTTCAGAGAGGTCCTATCTAGCCTTGAAACACTGAAGTGAGTTGTGCCTTGATGTCCTCCTTTGGACATCAGACATCAGCACACGTTTCTGGTGATTTGTGAATGAATTCTTTGACACTAAACCAATATGTTGGGTTTGTCGAGGTATTAATCTGTTTTATATTGTAAACAGCAGTGTTAGCTACAGTGTAGGCTACCGTGTGAACCGTTTGGTATCTCCTTCTAGAGATATAAAGTACCTCCTTCGAGAGGCATAAAGGTCAGAGGACCATAGCTTTTGACAGTCGTCTTGCTAGGAAAAATTGTGTGGGACATCAGACAGAATGTGTGTGTGTGTGTGTGTCCCCTTCTGTCCCCTTTGTTGTTTCTTACAGGGCTACTAGTACTTCATCTGAGATTTCCCTGCTGTTTTTTGAGTCCTGAGCATCTCTTAAAACCCCATAGTTGGTTTAAGGAGATTAAATCCCAGTGAGTTCTGAGAGCAGGAATTCAGGGTGTAACAGTGTGTCTATCTTCTCAGAAGCTTATGGACTCCGCTGTCTCAGGAGCCACGGTTTACTGACCAGTGCCTTGTTGTCATTTTGATGCTTTTCTATATGTCTGTTACCTCTGCTTTTCTGAAAGTGCCCTACAATCAGAGTTACTATACACATCTGCGATAGTCCAAATTTAGGTTACTGAAATATTCTCAAGCTTTTAGTTGTGAGCAGACTTTTCCCTTTGCTCTACAGTGTAGGAGACGTTTGCTGCTACAGTGACTTGTGGATTTCCAGAGTTTTCTCACTTTTTTTATTTCCCTAGGTACACACACATACAACAGGCCAGCCAGGCCAGCCAGGCCAGCCAGGCCACAGCACATCCTGCCACTCCCTTCACACAAAGGATTGAACTCAGGGCCTTCATGCTAGGCAAGCAGCCCACTCTTGTGACTACTGAGAAACTCTCTTTGCCTGGAAATGGTTAATGGCTGCATTTGTGAACAAGTTGATGAAAGTAGCAGCCACGAGTGACATAATTGTGAAAGCGTAGGAATTGTTGTGCAGTTACATGCTGAAAGCATGGAGTTTAAGATGCAGCCCGTCACACCATCTTGGTGTTCGCATGTCTTGGATGGTGAATGAAAAGCAGTCCGATTGCCTCACTGTTTTCCTCATGGTTTGTAATAGAAGTAGTTGTTGGTAGTCTGACTATGGACTGCATTTAAAGAGATGATTACTCAGGCTGGAGAGATGGCTCAGTGGTTAAGAGCACTGACTGCTATTCCAGAGAACCAATTCCCAGCACCCACATGATGGCCCACAGCCATTTGTAATGTCAGTTCTAGGGGATCTAACACAAGTGATAGTTGCCTCCACATAGCTAAGAAATCTTTTTGTTGTTGTTTTTCAAGACAGGGTTCCTCTGTTGTGTACCCTGACTATAACATGGAACTTGTTTTGTAGACCAGAGTGGCCTAAAATGCAAAGAACTGAGTGCTGAGATAAACAGTGTGTGCTCCCACACTGGGCAGTTTTGTTTCCTGAAAAGGGGTCTCGCTGTGTAGCCTTCGCTGGCCTAGAACTCAGGCTGGCTTCAGACTCATACATAGATATCTGCTTGCCTCTTCCTTCCAGATGCTCAGAGACATACACCACCACACCCACTGTCTTTGTTTTGTTTTATGTATGCATGTGTGTGAAAGTCAGAGGACATCTTGGGACAGTGAGCCTCTTGACCACTGAGCCATCTCACCAGTCCCCAACTAAGAAATCTTAGTGAAAACCCAGGCAGTGCCCATAAGAGTACTTTCAGGAAGCCTTTCTTTGGTTTGGACTGTTTGTTTTGTAGCTGTGTATGCATCTTGGCCTGGATTATGGAGGTCAGAAGACAGTTTTCCAGAATCAGTTCTGTCCTTCCACCCGGGGGTTCTGGAGAGCAAACTCAGGCTTGGCGGCAAGCGGCCCTTCCCGCTGGGCACTCCCCCCAGCCCTCAGCTGTGGGCTCTCTTCTGTGCCCTCCTCAGGCTGCCCAGCAGATCATAGAGCTCCAGGAAGCTGCACAGATAAATGCAGGCCTGCAGCCCACTAACCTGGGCAGGAACAACAGCCTCCATGACATGAAGACGGTGGTGAAGACCTGGAGGAACCGGCTGCCCATCGTGTCAGACGACTTGTCGCACTGGAGCAGCGTCTTCATGTGGCGGCAGCACCATTACCAGGGTAAACCGACCTGGTCCGGCATGCATTCATCATGTAATTTTCCAGACGCCCCGCTGTGCTGCCTTCATGTCTTTGTTTTGTTTTTTTGTTTTTGTTTTTTTCCCCAGATTTTGAGGTGGTGGTAGTAATGGTGAGGGGCAGAGGTGAAGGTGGGAAACAGTGGGAGGGTTTTATGCTGTGCATCACACCCACTTGATAAGTTTTCTACTTAGCCGGAATTCCTGCTAGACCTTGGGTGCAGGCCAGGATGAATGAGTGATGGCACACTCTGTTTCAGAGCCCTGCTTAAGCAGCACCTGTTCTTAGGCGGCTTTGTGTCCACCTGCTCTAAACCCTCCGGGAATCCTTATATCAAGGACCCACCTTTGTGATTCTGTGACCTTCTCAGGGAAGACAGGCACACTGTACTCTGGTTCCCCTCCACCCCCTCTCTTTTTCCTGAAACAGGACTTCATATATACCAAGCTGGTCTCCTTCACTATGTGCTTAAGGGCTGAGGATAACCTTGAACTTCTGATCCTTCCTCCCCAGTCCCCCAAGTACTGAGGCTACAGCCATTCTTTGTCATGCCCCATCTTTGTTGTTTTAGGGAACAAACCCAGGGCTTCCTGTGTTAGACAGGTATTCTACCAACTAAGCCTTATTCAAGTCTCTAGTCTGTGATGTAGGAATCCAGAGAAAGTGGCAAGGGTATCCTGTTTTCATGAGCCATGTTATATGTGTTTTTCATTTTTTCTTTAAGCCTGATTATAATGCACTTAGGAAAGCATGTGACATGCCTGACAGCTAATTTCTTTGCTCTTTAGCAATTGTAACTGCATATGAAAATAGTTCTCACCATGACCCAAGTTCCAACAATGCCATGCTTGGAGTTCATGCCTCAGCCTCTGCCATCATCCAGTATGGGAAAATTGCCCGGAAGCAAGGTCTAGTTAATGTGGCGCTGGATATACTGAGCCGTATCCATACCATCCCCACTGTTCCCATCGTGGATTGCTTCCAGAAGATTCGACAGCAAGTGAAATGCTATCTCCAGCTGGCAGGAGTGATGGGCAAGAACGAGTGCATGCAGGTAGGGTCCTGGGCCAGGCAGAGAGCAAAGGAGAGGAGAGCATTCCAAACACACACAGCCTTGGCAGCGGGAAAATTATTCCTCCAAAGAAGAAAGGAAAGGAAACCGTTCAGACTTAGAACTGCATCTGTGGTCACTATTCTACCATGTGCTTAGCTAATGGGTTTAAGGAAAAGACAAGTATTATAAAGGAGGAGGTACGGTCAGTCCTGGTCCCTGTGTGCAGGGACCATGTGAAAGAGACAGTGAGTCTGGCTGTACATGCTGCTTCAGAAGGAAGGGCTTTGTAAGTGCTAAATGAATTACGTAGAAATTTCAAGGGCCTTTGCCCCCTCTCTCGATTTCTGAACAGGGCCTTGAAGTTATTGAGTCCACAAACTTAAAATACTTCACGAAGGAGATGACAGCTGAATTTTACGCTCTGAAGGGAATGTTCCTGGCTCAGATCAACAAGTATGTATACTGTGTTGAATGGGGGCAGAGTCTAGTTGTTCCTTAAGGATGCGAAGCTGGTGTGCTGCTCAAACTAGAGGTCAAACTGTTTCACAGTGATTGGCGAGACATTCCGTGTATGGTGCCCGCTGAAGAGAGGTGCTCATGGCAGAGCCGTGTGGAGGCCTACAGAGCTTCTTAGAGGACGGCGGCATGAGCACAGACCTGCTGGTTACAAGGGCCCGGACCTCTGTCAGGAGGTCCAGTTGCTTCCTTTCTTGTGTTCTGTTATATGCAAACTGGACTTACAGCATTACCCAGTCAGGCTCAAGATCCAATCCTCAGTCATCCTGTTGGGCCTCCTAAATATAGGAGATAGGAGCTTTGTACACCTGCCTGACTTAGGGGAGTGATTTTGTTTCAGAGCCATAAAGTCTGTTATCTCTGACTGTGGGCCAAATCCATTGTGGGTCCAGTTTCAAGCATAAAGTTGTATTAAACCCCACCTATATCTTGCTAGGCAACTCCTGCTTGGTCACAGCCTTTCCTGCGCTTCTGGGATTTGGCTGCCACTTTTTTTTGGGAATTGAGCCTTTTTATTCATAAAAGTCATAGGCCTGTGTTTTCTTGATTCATTTCATACAACAGTAGCATGGTAGGGAAATGGTATCTGAGATCACTGTCATGGAACAGTTTGACAAGTGGCAGTCACTGTCGTGGAACAGTTTGACAAGTGGCAGCTGCACAGAAAATATTAAAACTCAGTTGCCCTAGGCCCTAGAGATTTTTTCCTTGCTCCAATAAACAGTGGTTTTTAACCTGTGGGTCACAATTCCTATAGAGGTCAAATGACCCTTTTACAGGGGTCACATATCAGACAGACCTCCTGCATATCAGATATTTACAGTTTACTTCATAACAGAAGCAAAATTACAGGAAGTAGCAGTGAGACAATTTTATGGATGGGAGTTATCACAACATGAGCTGAACTAAAGGGTTGCAGCATTGGGAAGGTTGAGAACCACCGGTCCAAAGAGACTGAGCAGTCAGGTCCTTGTTCCAGAGTGTGTGCAGCAGCACAGAGTACAGGCAGAGTGTGGAAGCCGTGTCGGTGTTAGAGGAAACCGCTCTCACTGCGTGCACAGCATGGCAGCTACAGGACCGGATGGTGCCTGCCACATGCTTCAATGTGAATCCCTCAGAACACTGCACTAGGTGAAGTCCGACTGACAAGATCGTAGAAGGTATAGGTTGACTTACAGGAAGTGGGTTGAGTTTCTCAGGACCCAGAAACAGCAGATTGGTGGCCGGCGACGTGCCATTGCTGGGAATCAGCATGGCTGCATAGGGAAGGCCACACAACAGTTCCCTAAGCGTGTTAAATGTTACTTAGTGTTCAGTTTGTTTGTTTGGTTATGAGTTTTTTGACATCAGGCCTCACAGCATAGCTCAGGCTGACTGTAGCTTGCTATGGGTTCTAGCTTTGAGCTGAAGTTCCCCCTGCCTGCCTCAGCCCCCCTGGGGGCTGGATGACAGGGATGTGCCACCACCGGTTGGAATCTGTCTGAGACAGTGTGGCGTCTGAGGCTGTGTATTTTGGTTCCACACAGATCCGAGGAAGCCAACAAAGCGTTCTCGGCAGCCGTGCAGATGCACGATGTGCTGGTGAAGGCCTGGGCCATGTGGGGCGACTACTTGGAGAGCATCTTCGTGAAGGAGCGGCAGCTGCACCTGGGCGTGTCTGCGATCACCTGCTACCTGCACGCCTGCCGCCATCAGAACGAGAGCAAATCAAGGAAGTACTTGGCCAAGGTGAGGCTGGGGATTCTTCCCTGCCACAGGACAGCTGCCTTTAGGGTTGGGTCAGGGTCCAGGTTCAGATCTGAGGTGTGCTCTCTAGCCTCACTCACGGCCCATCTCCCTACAGGGTAGCTTAAACAGGCGCCTGAACATCCTGGTGTCTCGCTTTCCTTTACGTCTGCTGCTCTCTGGGGTCCCACCCCGGACAAAGCCTTCTAGGCCAGAGGGACCTGGATTCCGCCCACTTGCACGCTGCCCCTGCTGTGCCTCAGCAGAGTTGGAAGCAGGGTTTGCAGCAGATGTCCGGATAAACTCCCTGTGGGCCTTTCGAGTCCCTGCTAGAGCATGAGCTCTGGAGCGCACATCAGCACACGTGGTAGTTGAGCCAGTTGCCGCCTTCCCTAACGCGGCACCACCCTGCCGTGCAGTTGACAGTCAGAAGCTTCTGGAGGCCCATCTTACGACAGTGGAGGATGCGGGCACCAGCATGCAGTCTGCCTGGTGCGGGTTGCTGATAATTAGTCTCTCAAAAATCTGTTTGGTTTGGGTGAGGCACACCTGGGAACGAGCAGGTTGCCTGCCAGTTGTCTCCTGCAACTACTGCTGGTCTCCAGGTTGGATCACTTAGCAATTGTCGCCAAGGTTAAATCAAAAGAAAAACTAGGGGCTGGAGAGATGGCTCCATGGTTAAGAGCACTGTCTGCTCTTCCAAAGGACCTGGGTTCAGTTCCCAGCACCTACATGGCAGCTCACAACTGTCTGTAATGCTAATTCTAACGGATCTGACTCCTTCACACTAATGCATATAAAATAAAATTAAATAAATTTAAAAAAAAATGAAAAACTAGAGTGAGATGGTTGCACTTTAAGCTTTGTTTAATTGTCCCTCGTGGCCATAACACCACTTCATTTAAGGTTGGGGAAAAGCCTCTTTTGAGGCTCTCAGAGTTGTCATGTAACTAGAACTTGTCCTCTGCCTTAGGTGCTGTGGCTTCTGAGTTTTGATGATGACAAAAACACGCTGGCGGACGCTGTGGACAAGTACTGCATTGGTGTGCCTCCCATCCAGTGGCTGGCATGGATCCCGCAGCTGCTCACCTGCCTGGTGGGCTCTGAGGGCAAGCTGCTGTTGAACCTCATCAGCCAGGTGGAGTTGGCCAGGCCTGGGCCCTGGGGACCAGCCTCCTCTGCGTCTGTAGGCGTCTGAGGGATGATGGCTTTTAGGCGGTAGGGTAGTTAGTAGGCTTCGATGCTCTGGGCCTCTGGTACTTTAAATTCCCAGCTCCTCCTGAGCGAGCAGCCACCGGCTGTGCCCAGCAGACCAGACAGTGCCTCTCTAGTCGGTTCCGTCCGCGTGGAGATGGTCCTGTAATTCCTGGAAGAGACTTTGTTTTTGCTTGCGAGCATGCGGGCGATACTCCTGAGCCCTGGCGTTCAGCCTAGAGCTTAGCTGCCAGGCTCTTGCCTCAGTGTGTGCCTTCCCATCATCCATGCAGCAGCTGCACACATGAGCCACGTGCCCTGTGGCCTTGGCAGGTCCTCTGTGGCACATCTGGAAGGGTATGGGGTAGAGATAGGGTGTCTTCTTCTTGCTCAGAAGCTAGTATGGTAGAGTTGGTGCCTGCCTTCTTGAGTACATATTTCTTTGAGTCCTGCAGTTACCTAGACCAAAGTTGCCCTTGGTGGGTTGTTTAATTGGCATCACTTTATTCCTGGAATGCTTGTGCCTAATACCACAACTAAAAGGTACACAGTAATCTTCCATTGGCTAAGATCTGGGGTCAGTGTTTCTTGCTCTCCTTGGATTTACTGACAGGAATGGAGTGGTATCTTCCACGAATAGTGGCTGGGTAGAATTGATGAGAACGAGACGCATGTACTCTCTTGGGGTTTTAAACAACTGAGCGGGCTGTTTCATATGTTGGTCTTGGGCTCTTTGACCCAAATGCACAACAGAAACCTGTTCACTGCTTGCACACAGTTATTCTCCCCACAAACTGCCCACCACCCAGAACTTGTACTGGGGAGCAGTGCCGTGACCCTGTGCTGTCTCCGAGCAGGTTGGACGAGTGTACCCCCAGGCCGTCTACTTTCCCATCCGCACTCTGTACCTGACCCTGAAGATAGAGCAGAGGGAGCGCTACAAGAGTGGTACGTCTCAGCTGGGGCGGCTGGGGCGTCCAGAGGGCTCAGTCTGTGGGGTACCCCGACCCCTGCCCTCTGCCCCCTCCCACCTGTGCTCAGTCTCTTCAGACAGGGCCAGAGAACCAAGCCTGACAGCTGAGCAGAGTTTGTGGTTCTTCCCTGCCACAGTGGGACAGGCGTTCACGGGGCTGCCGGACTGGAGGCCTCCGTGTGGGGTGCCTCATAGGCCAGATGGCCTCCTCGTGTGGCACCAGAGCCTCCCTAAATGGCATGTGGAGCACACTGCACTTCAGCTGTCTGGCTTGGTCACTTAAACCTAAGGTTATTTTCTTAGTTCCCGACTAAATCCAGTGCACTCAGGCCGGAAAGCTGGCCGTGCAGTGAAAGCTGGCCATGCGGTAAAAGCTGGCCGTGCAGTGAAAGCTGGCCGTGCAGTGAAAGCTGGCCGTGCAGTGTTCCGCAGCATGTTTCTCAGAGAGCGACTGTTTTTAAAAAAGTCATCATGTGATCGGGGTTAGCCTTCCTGGATGAAGGATGTAGACCAGTTTTTTTAGCTGCTTTTAGGTTCTTTGAATTTTAATAGCAAGGAATATGTTGGGAAATGGTTTTCCAAATGTTTGGTATCAGACAGCAGGTGATGCAGGGCTCAGGGAGTCCTGGCACTTGCCCGCTTGGACTCTGAGATGGTAGGCAGTCTGTTGGCACACACTAGCTTTTCCTTGGACCACCTGTAGTCAGGGCAGAGCTTACTGTGCTCTCTGCTCCTCAAGTCAAGCAGGACAGCTGTTCTTAGAATCAGGGCATCTTCACCCTGCCCCTGGGGAGAAAGGTCTTGTCCCACAATGGCAGGAACCGGTGTTCTTGTGGCCAGTGGGTCCTGTAGCGCTCTGAGCGTGGCACCAGTGGGCCTTGCGCTGACGTTGGCGTTGTGTGTGTTGCTCTCAGATTCTGGACAGCAGCAGCCCAGTTCAGTGGGTAACCAGTCCCATTCTGCATCAGATCCAGGGCCCATAAGAGCGACGGCGCCTATGTGGCGCTGCAGCCGAATCATGCACATGCAGCGGGAGCTCCACCCCACCCTCCTGTCTTCCCTGGAAGGCATCGTCGACCAGATGGTCTGGTTCAGAGAGAACTGGCACGAAGAGGTAGGTGGACCAGATTCTGTAGCTGCTGCCTCCCCGTAGAGGGAGTGGATGGGACCGGAAGTGTCTGCAGACATGCTGTGTTCAGACTGGGGTGTCTGGTCAGCCCAGCTGCTTACAGTTGGATGTAACCATGGACCAGGTGAATAGTTGTTCTCCGGACACCACTGCATCTTTCAAGTCATTGAAGTATGGGGAGGGCATGAGGGCTGACCCTCATGAGGTTGTTAGAGCTCAGGAGGTAGAGTGCTTGCCGGGAGTATGCAAAGCCCTGGGTCTCATCCCCTCCACCCCCATGTAAACCATGATGGTCCATTCTTGCAATCCTGGAACTCAAGAGGCAGGAAGGTAAGGGCCAGCCTGGGCTATGTGTGATAATGAGAAGGAAATGACATTAAGATGACCACTTTCCGCTACAGAACAAACCTCCATGGCCTCAGTTACATTTTGACTGGCTGCTGGTGGCTACTGTGTGTGAGGGAGGGGCTGTGGCTGTGGCTGAGGTAGCAGCACACAGGTTACTACTTTCAGCCTTCTTTCAACTCTGCTACCTCCTTAAGGGTAGTCACTTCAGCTGAGGATAAAGTAGAACAGCCTCTCCTGCCCAGTAGTGTTTCTTACTGGGCTCTGGGCCAGCTCCTTGTTTCTGTGAGAGTTTGTAGGGAACCCTGGGTGCCAGGTGTTGGTAAAAGCAGAATGACCTGTGGTGCGTGGGGCTATCATAGCATGGCTCCCTCACTGCTCTCTGGCTGATGGTCTTTGTCTCCTCTAGGTGCTCAGGCAACTCCAGCAGGGCCTGGCAAAGTGTTACTCTGTCGCCTTTGAAAAGAGCGGTGCTGTATCCGATGCCAAGATTACCCCTCACACTCTTAACTTTGTCAAGAAGCTGGTGAGCACTTTCGGGGTAGGCCTGGAGAATGTGTCCAACGTCTCAACCATGTTCTCCAGTGCAGCCTCCGAGTCTCTGGCCCGCCGGGCACAAGCCACAGCCCAGGACCCCGTCTTCCAGAAGCTGAAGGGCCAGTTCACCACAGGTGTGCCTTGCACTGGACGCGCCAGTTAGGCTTTCTTAAGACATAAGCTCAGGCCAGATGCAGTGGTGTGCGTCTTTAGCCCAGCACTTGGAGGCAGAGGCAGGCACTTCTCTGTGAGTTCTAGGACATCCAGAGCTACCTAGTGAGACCCTGTCTCAGTACTCAATACATAAGGAAGCCATGACTGTCAGGGCTAGAGTTTGGCCTTCAGAGATAGGGGTTAGAAAAGGCAAGGTTTTCAGCCAAACCTTTGCTGACCCTCTGGGAAAGGCTGTAAGTTGGGGTGGAGGGTTTTAAAGGTTCAGGTACAGGGCTCAAAGCAACAGGTAGGTTCAGACTTGCCAGGGAGGAGGTGGCATGATGGGGACTGTTACCATTTTCTGTCCCCAATTCAGGTGGAGGCATTTTCTTACCTAGTAGATCCTCCCTGGGCCTCTCCCTGCCTCATGGGAGGCAGCCTCACCACTCCCAGCTCACATCTATGTATGTTTACATGGCACAGTACCTCACATACTATTCAGAGGAACTTACCCCAAACAGATGTCTTTAGCTGTCTGAGTGACCTGTAAACATGGAAACAAGATTTGCCTCAGCTTCTAAAATTAAGTGAGCCATTCTGTGCTTGTCTGAAAACATCCTTTATTCACTGACACACACTGAAGCCATGGGGAACATTCAGTACATTACTTTCTGTCTCTCCCGAGGCGGCTAAGTACTCAACTAAGCTATACCCAGACCCCAAAACTTAAGTAATTTGTAAAGCCTTACTGTCCTTAAATAATGCAGTTAAAACTGTATGTTGTGTCTGTACCTATGCAAGATGCTTTATAGTTTCAGCCTCTGCCTACCATGACTCCACCTGCCATGCAGAGTGTAACCCTGTCACCTCACCGGTGGTCTGGGAACACTTGGCCTCTTGTTCATGAATTGCAAGGTGCTTGAGGGTAACATAGCCTGCCTCTTACTGAGGCTTCCACATGGTAGACCTATGCTGAATAACATCCGGGGATGTGCAAGCATGCTGGTGTCCCTGCAGTCAGTGTGGTATATTCACACACAGACATCACACTCCCACAGACTTATATAAATCTATATAAGTACAGATTTATATAAACGTTTACAAATATAGGTTTATATAGATATAAATGTAGATTTATATCTATAAATAATAAGAAAAGAAAAAGAGTTTGGGCTCTCCCCTCTTTTTCACTGGGGATCTGGCTCCTGTTAGCTAAGTTCACGCCTCTGCAGTCTGCCATGCCATCACCCTGGTGAAGTGGGAAGCACATGAGACAGCATTTTACCACCACATTTTACTTAAAGACATGGAGAACCAGTCCACTTTTATCTGAAGGCTTGGTGTCTTCATCTGAAACGTCAGATCCTTCCATCAAATAGAGTCCGAAACAGAATTAGATATGGGCTGAAGCTTTTGTAAAAGCTACAAAGCCAAAAGCTCAAAAAGTGAAAACCACAGGGTTTCCTTAGATCACAGCCAAAGTTGAATGAGACAGTCTAGCCTGCTGTTGACCTGCTCCTGCAAGGCCACTTCTGAGGTGCCTGTGTGTAGGTGATGAGCTTGTCTCCACCGAGGGAGAACAGGCAGCCTCCTCATGTAGTAAGGTACGCATGAATATTCCTGGCTAATGCACAAGCTGGAACCCTGCTTCCCTTAAGGAGGTAGAGTGTAGAGTAGCTGTCATCGCCCCACCCCAGCAGTGGAAGGGAGTTACTGGTGCACACTTCAGCTGGGCTGAGCCTCAGAGAGCCTAGGATTGGCTTCAGGGCTGTGAGCTGGGCAGACACTCTACCACTGAGCTACATCCCTAGCCCTTCTGAGGCATTCAGTGATAGCGCTCACTGTGATAGCAGCTCACTGGCAGGGTGTGTGCTTCCCTCGGGCATCACGTCAAAAGTTCAGTCAGTAGTGAACCAGGCAGATGTCACTAAAGAAAACACAGTACGTTCACTAGCCTGAAACTGACGGCTTATATTGTGGTGGAGTTCGTATGGGGCTGTTCGTTGGGACAGCCAAAGGCCTGGAATAGTGTCTCTCTTCACCTTCTCATCAGCCCTGTTCCTGGATGGAGCCCAGGACTTCCTGCATGCTCGGCAGACACTCTCACCAACCCAGCTGTATTATACTTGGCTCCTGCTGCAGCTGGTTTTAATCACATTTATTTTGTTCTGCAGATTTTGACTTCAGTGTCCCAGGATCCATGAAGCTTCATAATCTGATTTCTAAATTGAAAAAGTGGATCAAAATCCTTGAGGCTAAAACCAAGCAGCTTCCCAAGTTCTTCCTCATAGAAGAAAAGTGTCGGTTCTTGAGCAATTTCTCAGCTCAGACAGCTGAAGTGGAGATCCCTGGGGAGTTTTTGATGCCTAAGCCAACTCATTACTACATCAAGATTGCTCGGTGAGCGCACGGGGCCTACCATGCAGAGGAGCTTTGGGCTGGCCTTGGGGTGCTGCCTACGCTGGTTCCTTGGGGTGGGGTATACAGGGCCGCTGTTGGCTTCTTCCAGAACCTGAGCCGACTGTAGGGTTAATGTCCTGAGAGAAGGCCAGGCTTATTTGCAGAGACCTTTTCCGAATCTCCACAAAAGTTGGCACACTGAATATGCCAGGCATTTATTAACTCTTAACAAATGATAAGAAAAGCAGAACTAGACCCAGGTGTGGTGCTGCATGTCTGTAAGTCCTGGGTGCTAAAGACGGGTGCTAAAGCAGGACGATGGTTCTGAGTTAGGGCCACTCGGCTTCCACAGCAAGTACTAGGCCAAGCATGTCTGGTAAGACCCCATTTAGAACAACAGAAAAAGGGCCAGTGAATGGCTCACTTAGAGGCCCACCACCACTGATGATCCAAGTTCTCTACCTAGAACCCAGATGGTGGAAGGAGAAGCCGCTCTGACGTAAAGGCACCATGTATGCAAAATGAAAATAGAAATGTCATTTGGAAAAACCAAAATAAGTGAATAAAAGCAAAGGCAGAGCTGTCAGCCGTAGCATTTACTCGTGTTGAATCCAACTTGCGATGTGAGCAGCACTTGGGAGGGCCGCCTCCAGCAGCCAACATGCACCTTGTTTCTTACTTCTAACTTGGCTCTGCCTTTCCTCCCTGTCTTCCGTCAGTCCTCCACACATCCTAGATTACCGCAGCACCTCTGGGGCACTGAACACCCAGCCTGCTTGTGCATGACAGCTCTTAACATTGGTTTCCCCAAGGAAGGATGTGCATCATGCTTTCCTCCCTGTCACTCTTGCAGTTTCATGCCGAGAGTGGAGATTGTGCAGAAGCACAACACAGCGGCCCGCAGGCTCTACATCCGGGGACACAATGGCAAGATCTACCCGTACCTGGTCATGAACGATGCCTGCCTCACTGAGTCTCGGCGGGAGGAGCGCGTGCTGCAGCTGCTCCGCCTGCTGAACCCTTGCCTGGAGAAGAGGAAGGAGACCACCAAGAGGCACTTGTTCTTCACAGGTATGAGAGCCACGCCTCAGGGACAGGGCAGCTCAGGCCACTGGCTGCTGGGACGCTTTGAGGAGCAACAGCTGGCATGCTCTGTCCCCGCTGGTCTCTCCCTGTGGGGTAAGAGTGCACACTCCGGCTCTCCCTCCTGTGACCAGCCCTGCAGTCTAGTTTGGGGGCTGTGGCCCTGTGTGGGGTTGCCTTGACTTGGAGCTAACCCGAGAGCAGTGTGTGACGTTATCAGGTGGCACTGATGGCACTCTCCACACCGAGGCTGGCATTTTGGTGCGTGATCTCTGAAGTTGGAAGCTCTGCACTGCCTGTTTGAAAGTCCTATAGGGAACATTCTTCTACCAGCAAAGATGGAACCAACACCCCCCCTACATCCTTTTGGTTTTTGGTTTTTTGAGACAGCCTTTTGCCTGGAATTCCCTGTGTAGACAAGACCGGCCTCAACTCAGAGATCGGTCTGCCTCTGCCTCCCAAGTGCTGGGATTAAGAGGCCTAGCTTAGCCTAACATATTTTGACGAACACACAACTTTTACTATCTCAAAGTCAGTAGTTGAGGGGTGGAGAAGATGGCTCAGAGTGCAAGACCACAGGAGCTCAGTTTCCAGCACCCACAGCCAGTCCTTCCAATTGTAAGGATATGACTCCCTCTCCTGGGCTCTGTGGGCAGCTGCACTCACGGGCACACAGATACAATTATACATATAATTAAAAATAGACACGCGGGACCAGAGAGATGGCGCAGCACGTAAGAATGCTGGCTGCTTTTACAGAGGACTGGGTTTGTTTCCCAGCATCTAAGTGGTGGCCCACAACCATTTGGAACACTGTCCAGTCTCTGTGAGAACCAGGCATTCTCATAGTGCACACACATACATATTTAAGTAAAATACACACATATGAAAAGGAAATGTTTTTAAAAATTCAAAAATGAAACTGGCCACGGTGGCACACACCTTTAATCCCAGCACTCAGGAAGGCAGGGGCAAGTGGATTGCTATGAATTCATGAATTCAAGGCTACAAAGTGAATCTAGGACAGCCAAGGCTGCACAGAGAAACCCTGTCTCGAAAAACAACAACAAAAATTAAAAATGAGTAAGATAAAAATGAATTTTTTTTAGGAGTTATTTTGTTTGTTTTGAGATAGGGGCTCACTATGTAGCCTTGTGTGTTCAGAAACATACGATGTAGGCCAAGCTGGCCTCAAACTCAAGAGACAGAGAGCCTCTACCTCCCTATTGCTAGGATTCATCATGCCCAGCCAAAATAAATCTTTTGGAGGAATTACCAAAGACCTCTGAAGAAGTTTGTCACGTGTCAGAGAGCTGTGTGCACCGTAGCATGCGTGAGCCATGATCTGTGCTTCTTCCCATCACTGCTCAGTAATAAGTCCAGGTTGTATCTTGGAGTCAAGGGAATTTCGCATGGAGGGAAGCCAGCGCAGCAAGCTAGCAGCTGCGGTTTAGCTGTGGTCTTCTCGGATTACTCTGTTCATTAGGAAACCAAGCAGCTGTGGTAGATCCCACTGGCACTGCCCCGTGCTGAGGGTTCGCCAGCCAGAACAGGGAGCGCCAGCTTTTCCAGGGCCAGAAAGTCAGTTTCGGCTCCCTCCCACTAACTTTAGCAGAATCTGTTTATTCCTTAAAATGGCATTCTAAATATTACCTTGTTTAATCAATGACCTGCCTTCGTGGGGATAAAGAACCTGAAGTCAGGTGGCTCCGACAGCTGTGTCACAAGCAGCTGTGGTGCGGAGGTGGCAGGTGGTATGTGTATGTCCACCTGCTAGGTGGCTCCCAGCTGGAGCTCAGGAGTTTGGCCGTGACAGGTGCCATCCCAAAATACACAGTGCTCGAGAAGGCACTCCTCAACGCTGTGATGGTCATGGGAGCAGAGCACTGGACTTGTGCATGCGTGGAGTCCATCCCTGAGCCTCAGGTTACAGAGCAGTGTCAGTTACCTGCCTGACAAATGTAACAGGTGCCGTAGAGCCAGGGCGGGTCCAGCTAGGGAAGGCCTCTGAGGAGTGCGTGTGGGCAGAGTCCCTGCTAACGCATGTTTGGAGCACCCAGTGAGGATTCAGCCCTCACCGCCCTACAGAGGTGCTTCACTGCGTCTGCTGAGTAGGTGCGGTGTGGGCTCTTCCAGCTCTATCCGTGCCCTGGGCTGGGGGCGGGAGGGGGGGGCTGAGTGCTGACCTGCTCGGCTCTTCCAGCTCTATCCGTGCCCTGGGCTGGGGGCGGGAGAGGGGGGCTGAGTGCTGACCTGCTCGCCGTCCCTCACTCTGCCTCCTTTCTTTCCTCAGTTCCTCGGGTTGTTGCCGTGTCCCCGCAGATGCGCCTCGTGGAGGACAACCCCTCTTCACTTTCTCTGGTGGAGATCTACAAGCAGCGCTGTGCCAAGAAAGGCATCGAGCACGACAACCCCATCTCCCGTTACTATGACAGGCTGGCCACAGTGCAGGCACGGGGGACCCAGGCCAGCCACCAGGTACCAGGCAGGGGGCCAGCTACTGCCCGGGCCCTCCGTCCATGCTGCTTGGTTGCGGTGGGATGTTTCGAGAGGGACTCCTCACTTCTCATGAGATGGTTGAGGTCAGATGGCTGGTGGCCATCTGCTGCAGGGGGTTTGTGGTGAGGTTCCTGACCTCGGAGAGTTCATTGTCCCCGCCCCGCACTTAAAGAAAAGCTCAGAAATGGACTTCAGACACCAGTAGCTGGCATGCTCACGCGGCAGCCAGTGGCTTGGGTAAAACACAGCTAGCCCCTGTGGGGGCTCTAAAATGCAAAATGTGACCAAGCATAACCTGTGGGACCCAGCTGTTGGGGTTGCCTGGGGCAGGAGCAGCGAGTGGGCCACAGGAGTCCCAGACAGCGTGTGCTCCCAGAGTGACAGCGGGCCCTCTCCTTATTTGCAGATTCCTGCCCTTGGCTGGGAAGATTTTGTCCAGGGTTGTGTGGAGCGGCAAGAGGCAGCTGTTTTGGCCCCTCCCCAGGTGCCACGGGGTCCTTCTGTGCATTACCAGGAGAGGCCACGGGGTGGAAGCCATGACCTGCCCTGTATTGCCCGGGGCTCATTGTAGTTTCTCTGGGTCCTGCAACATTGGGCTTTATTTCGGAGGCTGGAGCCCACAGGGCTTCGTTTCCACCTCCCGAGGCGGGAGAGCTAAGGTGGTCCTGGCTGCAGGGTCTGCGGCAGCTCCCCGCCTCTTCAGGCAGAGGGAGCAAATCCCTGATAACTCACAGGCTTCTGGACAGAACTGGGGCCTCCTTTGAGAATTGGGTGTTTTATAGCCAGGTCCCAGCTTGGTCATCCTGTGCCCTCTTGGGCAGACATGAGGTGTTCCTGGGAGAGACCAGGATTCTGTCTGACAGAGGAAGCCATTAGCTAAAGCTGTGCGCTTCACCAGTAACCGGAGGAGTGGGGTTGTCCATTTTACGGGCACTGCCTGAGTAGGGACACCGACCCACTAAGTGACTCCCGGCCCCTCAGGCTCCTCTCCGCACTCGGTTGGCTTGTGGTAACTTCGCTCCATTTCCGTGGTTTTAGTAGCATTTTTATTGAGATAAAGTTCACGTGCCATGAAAGCCATCCTTGAAGGCATTGGGTGTCTGAGTAGCATTTTTATTGAGATAAAGTTCACGTGCCATGAAAGCCATCCTTGAAGGCATTGGGTGTCTGGAGCTGATTCTCTCTGTACGGCCATCACTGACCACTCATCATCTCTCTCCAGTCCTGGCCTCGGGTGGACCGCAGGTTCTTGGCGCGGCATGAACAGAACTAGAGCTTTTGAATTCTGATGTGTGATGATTTTAATCCACTCTGTTGGCCTGTGTCAGCGCTCTGTTCCTTCTTCATTGTCACATTATATTCTGGTGTCTGGACACAGTGGTTTCAGTTTGTCGGTTGATGGCTTTCTGGATGGTTTACTCTTTGGTTATATCATGAGAAATACTGTGGGCATTGTCACACTTGTCTGTGTGAACATGTGTTCGTTTCTTTTGAATGTCTATATATCTTTACACCGGATGTAGAACTCCTTGGTTGATTGGTAATGCCATGTTTAAAGTTTTAGTGAGCTATATTCCATGGTGCCTGCAGTGTGTATCCCAGGACCTCTGTGACCTCAGCACTTACTTTAACGAGAGCCACCCTGGAAGGCATGCAGCGCTCCTCCTGACCGCATCACTGTAATTCCTCCCAGTGATGACAAGAGGCTTTCTCTGTTACTGGCTATTTGTCTTTTTTTTTCCTTGTAGGATACCTGTTCAGTTCTCTGCCCATTTTTAATTTGGACAATTTGTCTTTTTTAAATATCCATTTTTACACATATGGGTGTTTTGCCCTCATGCAGGTGTGTGCACCTCTGCATGTCTGGTGCCTATGGAGGTCAGCAGAGGGTGGCGGATCCCCTGGAACTGGGGTTACATAAAGTTGTGAGCAGCCATGTGGGTGCTCTATGAGAATACCCTGATGTTGAGCGTCTCCCGATTTGTCTTTTTGTACTGAGTGCTGGGCGTTCTCAGATGACGCAGTAAGAGCTCACTCTGTGAAGCCTCTTCTTCTGTCACATGTAGCCATTAAAGTCAACTGGCTGTCAGTAGATGGTGTGCATGCATGCGTGTGTGCATTTTGTCGGTGCTGGGGATTGAGCCACAGACCTTACGTACGGTAGGCAAGCTCTCTACCACTAAATTACCACCCCAGCTCTCGATTTGACAGTTTTTAGATGTTTGAACCAACACGCTTCATGTCTGTTTGAATGGTGTCTTGTCTGGAGGCATGCCAGCAGCATGACCCAACAATTTGTAGCTTTGCCTTTGCCCTCACTTCTGCTGTGGCAGAGCTTTAGGGACACATACAGTCAAGTGCGCTTGACCTTCTAGGTTCCGGGATTGTGCTGGAGCTGTCAAAGCTGCTGCCTCTGCCACCCCATCTCCTGCAGCCACTTTTCTGTCTGGCCAAGCTCTTGAGGGCTCCAGCTGTGGTGTGGCGTCTGGCACCTGCAGTGTTGACAGTTACCCTCAGCTGTTTCAGTGAGCACTGTCATCGCTGAGAGAGCTTCATTGAGACAGGGACAGACCTTGTCAGTCGGGTTTTCTGTAGGATGCTGACAGGTAGATCAGGTCAGGGGCAACTCTAGGGATGAGGGCTAGCAGTCCTGGCCACGATGGAGGTAGGAAGAAAGACATAAGGTTGCCACCAGGCTCACTGCGCTTGCCCGGACTCAGCCTGCCGTTCCTAGAGAACTCATCTGGCTGTTAGAGGCTTCAGTTTCCAGAGACCTGGAAAAAGCGGTTTTGTCCTTCCTCGGTTGGGCTAGAGCTTTCTCTAAGTTCCTGAGATTTGGTGTCTTGCAGGACAGACCTGAGGTCATGCAAATGTCTGCTCTCGTTTTGGGGTAGCTGTTGGGTCGGTGACACTTCTCTGTACATGATCTAGAGAGGATATTGGTAGCCAGCTATCCTTTGTCTCTTTGGTTAGCTGGCTCTTGTGTTGGGAGGCAGCAAGGTGAAGGTAGTTCTGTATGGTGACCTTGAGAGGCATGTTCCGCACAGCACAGTCGTGGCTTCCGTTCAGATAGTCACACTGGCGGTGGGTACTCAGCCCTGCGGGAAGCGTGGTCTGCAGCGGTCAGTCAGATGCTAAGTAAATCAGCAGTTGCAATATGAGAGCTTTTCGTCTGCTGGGAGGTGTGGGCAAAGAGTCACATAGTGGTGTGTTCCAGGTCCTCCGAGACATTCTCAAAGAGGTCCAGAGCAACATGGTCCCCCGAAGCATGCTGAAGGAGTGGGCCCTGCACACCTTCCCCAACGCTACGGACTACTGGACCTTCCGGAAGATGTTGACCATCCAGCTGGCACTCATTGGCTTTGCAGAGTTCGTCCTGCATCTAAATAGACTCAACCCTGAGATGTTACAGATCGCTCAGGTAACTTGCTGTCAACAGCCAGACCCTGCTGTGACTCCTCTGTCCTGCTGATATCAACCTTAAAAATGTCTCCCTCTGAAATGCAGGACACAGGCAAGCTGAATGTTGCTTACTTCCGATTTGACATAAATGATGCAACTGGGGACTTAGATGCCAACCGTCCGGTCCCTTTCCGCCTCACACCCAACATATCTGAGTTCCTGACCACCATTGGTGTCTCCGGCCCGTTGACTGCCTCCATGATTGCTGTTGCACGGTGCTTTGCCCAGCCAAACTTCAAGGTGGGTCTCAGCATCTTCCTGTGAAAAGTGTGGGCTGATTTTTTTAAATCCACCCGGGATCTCAGCGGTGCTCGAGGCCTACGAACAAGAAGGGAGGTGTTAGCATGGAGTATCTGGAGAAGGTTTGGAATGTTCATTATCTAAAGATATGCAGAAAGGGAAGCCACTTTGCCAAAAGGAATCTAGAGTCCTCAGTTGGTCCACTGCTTGTTGGTTCCCTATAGCAACTTCCGGGACTCCATCTTACACATCTTCCTGGCGTGAAAGGCTGAAGTATTTTCTGGCTTGTCGCCTGCCTTCCATAGGGCTGGAATGAGTCCCAAGCAGACACAGACATCTAGGGATATGCAAGGTACTGGTAGTAGCAATGGTTGCTGCCACAGACGAGGTGTTTTGAGGCTCTTATTTAAAAAAAAAAAAAAAAGATGATGATGATGATGATGGGGGCTAGAGCAATGGCTCTGTGGTTAAGAGCTCTAGTTGCTTTTGCAGGACCCTGCTTCAATTCCCAACACCCACATGGTGGTTCACAACAGTCTGTAGCTCCAGTTCTAGAGACTCTGATGCCCTCTTCTGACTTATATGGTACGCATAAATGTTGCAGGCAAAAACATTCATACGCATAACATAAAATGAATCTAAAATATTTAAAAATAAATAATTAACGAGCAGGCAAATAACAAGGGATATTCAAAGATAAGGTGCCAGTGTGGAGCAGATACTGGAAGCAAGAAGAAGAATTGGCTCCTGAGGGTGTGAAATATAGGTAGTTTTTATTTTGATTGACAGACAACCTTGAGTTATTTAAGCCTCAGTTGACTGCTCATGAATGCCATCATTCATGGGTATAGAATAGTAAATAGTGTATTTTTTCCCCTAGGAGTTAATTCAGAGGACAGTTTGTTCTATTGCACATGCACCTAAAACCAGTCTAGACCACATCAGCCTAGTATCCCTAATTTCTCAGATAGGTTCCAGAATGTGTTTACCACAAAATGGGGCTTATTAAGGGTTGCTAGGGAGCTATAGGTAAATGACACAAGGCCTTGTTTGGAGAGGGGTGTGTGGAGCTCAAGCCAAGCCAGAGCTGATTTATTTGTCCTCTACTTGCCTGCCTGACCAAGATGCTCTCGGGCCCTTGGCAAGCGTGGGGCTTTCTGCTCTGAGCACGGTGTCAGGACACTGCATTCAAGCCTGCCATTTTTGGTGTCCTCCCTGTGCCCAGGACACTGGCTACATTTCCGTGGATTCTCATCCGATTATCCCAGCATTCTATCAGAAAACAGGTGCTTTGTCCAGCCGCTAGGTGGCAGCCTGGGGGTGCGCATGGTAGCTACAGATCTACACCTGAAGCTGCCCCAGTCACCCCCTGCTGGGACACAGTCGTTTCCCCTTCTCCTTCGTGCAGGTGGATGGCATTCTGAAAACTGTACTCCGGGATGAGATCATTGCTTGGCACAAAAAGACCCAGGAGGACACTTCCTCTCCGCTGTCAGCCGCAGGCCAGCCTGAGAACATGGACAGCCAGCAGCTGGTCTCCCTGGTTCAGAAAGCCGTCACTGCCATCATGACCCGCCTGCACAACTTGGCCCAGTTTGACGGTGGGGAGAGCAAGGTGAACACCCTAGTGGCTGCTGCCAACAGCCTGGACAACCTGTGTCGCATGGACCCTGCCTGGCACCCGTGGCTGTGACCTCAGCTATCACTCCGCCCAGAATGTGAAATGTGCCTCTCAGCCACTGAGCCCCTGGCTGTTGAGACCTCTCTCTGCCTTGTTACCCACTTTATACAGTTACTTTCCCAGTAGTTTATGTGTGGAAGAGTTTGAGATTAGTCCCAGAGGGGTCCCCTGTACACAAGGGTGGCCAGGCCATAGAGGTGGCAGAGCCGAGCTAAGCAGCTTCTGAGATGCGTTTTAACTTAGGGACTCCCAGGCTGGGGTTTCCTCTTGTGCTATTCCGGCCTCGGTGTGAAGGGCAGATACCGCTCTACCCCTTAACTTCCAAAAACTACAGCTCAGAGCAGCTGGGCACTGCGCACAGCCTTCCGTGGGGTCCAGGAAGTCCACAGTGTTAGAAATGGGAATCAGGAGCAGACAGGCTTTCTTCTCTGAGCACAGATTTTCACGCTCTCCATCGCTGCTTTGGAAGTCTTGCTAAGTCTGACCATGTGGCTCAGTGAGCCCGCATTGCCCGCAGGAGAAAGCTGCCCTTGGCCTCATTGGATTCCATTTCAGCTGGGCAGAAATGGATCTGTGGAGGCCAGAAGGCCAACCTTGCACTTTTTACTGCTGGCTTGCTGGATATCTTTTAGAAATTTACTATCATTGTACCAGGAAAAAAAGAAAAAAAAAAAAGACAAGAAAATCATTTTGTTTTTCCTTCCTAATTTGAAAAGAAAGCAGTTAAAGTTTGTCCCCTTTAGTCTGTTATGTTGACATTTTTATAAATCTGAGCATTGAGAACCTTCTAGCTAAATTTGTACAGTGTGTTTTTTTTTTTTAGAATAAATATTTTATAAAAGTATTTGTTGTCCCTTATTTTTGTGTTAGCATCTCTTTCTATGTGTGTCTCTTCTACCTGTGTATCTGCTGGCCCCTCCTGGAGAGTGGGCTGTGGCACACACAGTGCCCATGCTCACAGGTGGTTGCTGTCTTGGCTCCAAGGGTCAGAGCAAACTAGCCTGTTGAAAGCCGTGGTGGCAGGAATGCCAGTGCTGACGTTGGCAGTGTGCCTGGACTGTCCATCTTCGACCTACTGTCTGTAACCGTGTATATGAACCCTGTTGGAGGCACGGCTGGCTCTCATCATCTGTTTAGTCTCAACTCTGGCCAGGAATCAAAGTCCAGGTGGACCTGAGACAGTCCTAAGTTCTTGGCTCCGACATCAGCATGCTACAGGATGCCGCTCTACTTAAACATAGACTCCGTCCAAGCCTAAAGGCAGGTGCCAACTCTACAAGGACTCTCCACAGCTGCCTGTGACACATGGCATGGACCACCACAACCCCGCTGGCCCTGGATGCTCATCCGCCTTCCCTTTGTCCCCAGCTCGCATAGACCCATGTCCTGAAGCTAAGCCTACCCTAGTCTGAGAAGTCAAGGCTGAGGATTGCAGCCTCCTGGCTCCTTCCTAAGAGGAAACCAGCTGTACATCCAGCATACTGCCAGAGTGTGACCTGGCTACAAGTTCCTTCATGTCTGGTTGGCACCGGTAGCCTTACTAGAGTCTTTGTGTACCGCCAGTCCTTGGCCTTATGAGCTGTCAGTTGAGGGAGAGCGATGGCTCTACACTTGACAGAAAAGGAATTGTCTGCTCAGAGAGGACGAGGAGGCCCCAGAGCCAATCCTGGAACAAGTGGATGGGACTTGAACCAGCCGAACGCCATCCTGCTGAGCTGTACCCTGGTTTACAGACAGGTCGAGGGGCCAGGCGGTATCCATCTGACGCTACTGCTGCTTCTCACCATCATCTGTCCCTCGGCGCCCCGAGAATTGCCCCCTTTGTGAGAAGGTGTCTTAGATGCTGGAATGGTGGTGGTTGGTGGCTGATGACGTCGAGGCCATCCTGCTGCACGATCTTGAGCAGTAAAGCAGCCCTTGAGTCTCGCCTTGGCAAGCCAGTCTAGAGTCAGTGCAGCCAGTGAAGAAGAGGCCCGAGTTTCCCTCAGCCATGCCATCCCCCTGGAACTGCTGCTTGCTGGCAACAACCAGCCAACCTTAACAGCCGTGGCCAGGACAAGAAGGGGTCTTTTCCTAGTCAACACCCAACATCTGCTCCAGACCAGGAAAAGCTAGGCCACGACAGGAGACCCAGGATGCGGTGGTGGCATAAGCCGCAGTGTCCTCAGCCCAGTGTGGTAGTGATGTCTGGAACTGTGCTCAAGGCTGCCTGTTCAGAGGGTAGGTACCCACTTATAGATGGCTACCATTTTGAGGTAAGTTAAAATCTTTGGGTTTGCGTGTTTGTTTTTGTGTGTGTCTGTCTTTGTTTGTTTTGGTTTTTAAGGACAGAATCTTGTATATCCCAGGCTGGTGTCTGGTAGCTGAGGGAAATCTTAAGTTCTGATCATCTGCCTCCACCTCCCTAGTGCTGGGACCAAATGCATGCAATAGCATGGAATCAGACCCAGAGCGCTGTGCGTTCTAGGAAAGTACTCTACTCCAGTCCTGTCCAAGCCCTCTATTGCTTTGTTAAGACGGGGTTTTGTTCCAGCTTGGGCTGGCCTGGAACTTGCTGTGTGGTCACCCAGGCTGATCTTAAACTTGAAGGAGTCCTTCTGCCTCAGCCTCCACATTCTGAGAATAAGTATTTAATTTTGATGTGGTTTGTAATTCTGGCCCTTCTTGAGTTAACACGTGCATCTGGTGTAAGGTAAGTGTGCGGCTTAGTTTGTTTGCATGTTTGTTGTACTTCAGCACCATTTGCTGGTGATTATTCGGTTTGAAGAAGTCTTGGCAACCTGACAATCAACTGATGGTATGTTTTCGTGTGTGTAAACCGGGTCTCTTGTAGTTCCCATTCATCTAAGCCTGTCTGTTTTCTCACATTCAAACCCTAAGTCATTTGCTGTGTAATTTTCATCTTGTGAGTTTTTCAGTTTTTCCTCTATGGTTGATGGTTGGTTTATAGATTTTTCCCATGATTGGGAAACATGCTAGGATGTAAGCATGTGGGGCCGTGCAGCACATGTGGAGGTCAGAGAACGACTTTCAGGAAACGGTTCTCTGCTTCCACCTTGTGGGACCTGGGAATGGAACTCAAGTTGTCAGACTTGGCAGGAAGTATTAATTGCACTGCGCAGCCCATGCCTTCAGCCTTGTAAGATTTAGACTTGTTTTGTGGCCAAACATCTGGTTAACCCCAAGAGGTATTTCAGGTGCCCTTGAAAAGAAATGTATTGTGGGTTAGGTTAGGGTTGCACCTTGGTGGTAGAGCTCTTGCCTAGCAGGGGTTGGTTTGTTTGAGCACATGCTTGTCTTCGCTGGAGACATTTTTACACAGCATTTTTTTTTTTTTTATTTTTTTTTTACACAGCTTGTCTTCGCTGGAGACATTTTTACACAGCATTTTTACACAGCTTCCCGCTTCTACTATCCTGTCTCAAGCTGAAGGTCTTGTGAGGTAGTACCAGTGGCCATAAGTTCCCTGTTTTTCGGTCTTTATCATTGTTTTTAACCTTGGAATGTCTTAATTTTCCTTTCATTTTGTCAAATACGGAGTTCTCAGTTGGGAGTCCTTAGCACTTTAAACCTACCTCTTCACTGCATATATTGAGAAATTGCTCATATCTTACCAAACATCCCTTGTACACGGCTGCTTGCTCTGTTCTGCTTCCAAAGTTTTCTCTTTGCCTGCAGTGCCTGTACATTATCCCAACATCTAGGAGACAGAGGCTGGAGGACCGGAAGTTCACAGCTAACCCATTGTAGCAAGAACCCATCTCCTATCTTTTGATATACACACACACACAAACATACAAAACTTTTCTGGGGAGATGCAGCACATACGTGTCTACTCACCCCAGACAGGAAACATATGACAGACCAAAGTATGGATACCACCAAAGTCCGCTTTGAACCAATGAGTTTTATCGGGGTTACTAACAGGACCAGGTATGACTCAAAGACGTCTACCAAAAGCCCACCCCAGCTATGGGTGACAGCTCACAAAAGCCGGGAACCTGGAGCACACTGCGCAGCCTGCAGCAGTTTAACCAGTGCGGGAGTGTCCTTTCTTTCCCAGTGACTCAGTTGGTTTCTGTTTCTTGAAGGCAGCAGGTCAGGACTCAAGCCTCCTTTGCGGCTTGGGTTGTCTGAGAGTCTTCCTTGCAGCTGAGCTGTACTTCATGCGAGAGGAGCTCTCTCATCTTTTGCTGTCTACTCTGGTAGGGAGGGGCCTAATGAATCTGGTCAGTTTTAGGGACTTCCTGAAGCTAGTTTAAATTGTTTACCTTTCAGCTCAAGGAGCGACCCTTCTGGATGGAATGCTTCAGTCTTGGAGGAAATGTACACAACAATAATGCATGCTTCCTCCTTTTCCGTTTTATCTTTATGTGTTCATGCCTACTTGTCTGTATGTGCACGTCATCAGATGTCAGATCCCCTGGAACTGAAGTTGAAGGCAGTTGTGGCCTGTTAGAGGGTGCTAGGTACCGACCCTGAGTCCTCTTAACTGCAAAGCCATCTCTCCAGCCCCTATACTTCTGCTTTGATTTTTGTCCCTCAACAATATGATGGCATGGCTTGGTGGAGGGCTCTTGGAGTTTGTTGATCAGGACTCTCCTCAAATAGGGCAGTTATTTGACATTACTTCCTTCGTCTGTCTGGGGCTTTCATAATGCATGTATTCGTCCACTTGATGGAGTCCTTTCAATCCCTTCAATTCTTTCATTTGTTGTTGTTATTCTTTTTCTTTTAGCCTCCCTACTTAATAATTTCAGATAAGCTGCCTTAAAACCCACTGGCTCAGCTTTCTGCTGGTTTAAGACTATAGTTGAACCACATCAGTCAATGTGGTTCCCAACTGCTCAATTCCCAGCAGTCACGTTTTTCAGTTCTAGAATATCTTTGTTGTTCTTTTTTTTTTATATATATATATACATCTGATGATACTAGTATTTTGTTCATGGAATTTTTTCCAATTTCCTTTAGATTTTTTGCCCTTTGCATACACACACACACACACACACACACACACTTTGAGCATCGTAAGCACCTTTTGGCTTTTTTCCTGGGTGCTGGGGATTTGAACTCAGGTTCTCCTGCTTGCATACTCTTGCTTACTGACCCAGATCCCTAGCCCCATAACTGCTTTTAAATATTGTATTTTTGCTGTCATCCCAGCCCCTCCATAGGATCTTAGCTTCTCTCTTCAATCAGTACTGTCTTGTGTGGTCACATCCCCTCCCCACTCCCCAGTGTCCACAGCCCTCCTCCTCCACAGCTGTTATCAAGGGTGCTCTCTTGTGTTTTAACAGCTGAGCTGTGTGCCTCAGGCTGGCCTGCTACAGGTTAGCACATATCTGGTTTCCTTTGTTTTCCTTATGTCACAGCAGGAAACCAGAACTGGGCCGTGGCTTCCTGCAGTCTGAACTGTCCTGTCGGCCCCTTCCTGCTTCTGTGTGCCTAGGTTCTCCTTGGTTGTGGGTGTGTGTTTGATTGTTATCCATAGGGGAGGTGTTCTAGTCCTCTCTAGTTGGTCATTTGTGTTCCTGTCTGGGTCATTTGAGTCCACCATATTGCTGCTGTCATTCTCTAGACATTTTGTTTTATATATGTTTGTGTTTGTGGAGTAGGGATGAAGGTTTGGGGGCATGTGCACATGTAGGCCAGAAGACATCGGCTACAGGGATTGAATTCAGGTCCTCATGCTTGGTCTAAGCTGTGGCCTCAGGCTAGACATGTTAATTTTAATGTACTGTTCTTTCCATGAAATTATAATTTGTAAAAGTGTAATTTAAAAAAAATAGATTTTATGTAAATGTTATGCCTGCATGTATGTATGTATGCTCATTATGTGTTTGCCGGCTGCCTGCAGAGGTCAGAAGAGGTAGTTGGATCCCCTGGAATAAGTTAAATATGCTTGTGAACCACCATGTCGGTGCTGGGAATTGAACCCTACTTTTGCAAGAGCAACAAGTGATCTTAAACCCTGAGCCATCTCTCTAGCCCCAAAGTGTAAATTTTTAAATGACAAACTGTATTTCATTTAAGTAAATATATTGCCATAAAAGTAATCTGCGTAATAGTAAAAAAGTAAAAGTAATAAAAGTAATCAGCCTTGGGTTCACAGAGGTGCTCTGTGAGGAACTGGTGTCGTCAGCTGGGGCTCAGGCACCAGGACAGGCAGCCATGGTCTCCTATCCTTCTAGGCAGGAAAACAGAAAAGACCCGCCTCATAAAATTCCCTTTTAAGTAAAGTAGATTTGTAAAGTGAGCCCTGAAGAATTGTAATCGTTGCTCAGTTTCCATTTAAGCCTTTGGATAACGACTCAGCTGCCATCGTTAAGCTAAATGAGGAAAATTATCAAAATCACTAAGAGGAGAAACAGGAAATTGCTGTTTCCAGGGCTAAGAGAAAGAACGCATTAAAGTAGCAAACCAAAAATGCTGTTCTTACCACTGCTAGAAATCAGAGAGGATGGAAACAGTTTCCCATTTTTAAAACTTACCATGTAGTCCGATGCTACACCAGTGAGACCCAGGGAGGACAAAAGCCAGGCAATTGTCGAATATAAGTTATTAGGGGGCTGATGAGGTGACTCAGTGGGCAAGGGCGCTCGCTGCACAAGCCTCCCAACTTGATTCCCAGAATCCCAGGGGAAGGAGAGCACTGACTACAAAAAGTCTGACCTCCGTGAGAATTTTTTCTGCCCTCATCATACACACATAATAGTGATATTTTTTTTAAATGAAATTATTAGTGGGCTGGAGAGATGGTCCAGAGGTTAAGAGTACTTTTAGTGTTTGCAGAGGACCTGGTTTGCTCCCACATAATAGGTCACAACCATCTGCAACTTCAATTCCAGGAGATCCAATGTCTTACGACTCAAACAGTCATATGCCTAAAGTAAATTAGTGTATGTTTTAAAATTGCAATTATTAGGGATGAGGATGTCGTAGAAGGCTTGCCTAGCATGCATGAAGCCCTGGGCCCTGTCTCCACCCCATGCCCCCAAACATACATGTCGTGTTATGCCTATAATCCCAGTACTAAGGCAGAGGCAGGAGGACCAGAAGTTTAAGGCCATCCCTGACTAAACAAGTTTGAGGCCAGCCTCATCTGTATGAGAAATCCCTCCCAAAATCAAATTATTGATATATATATATGGATTATTTTACTTTTATGTTTTATGTGTATATATAAGTATATGCCATGTATCTACTCATGCAGTACCTGTTTAGGCCAGCAGGGGGCATTGGAACCCCCCAGAACTGGAGGCAGTCGTAAGACACTTAGAGCGAACGCCAGGAAATGAGCGCAGACCCTCTCCATGAGCCCAAGTGCTCTTAAGCACAGAGCCATCTCTCCCCAGCCCCCATACAGACTATTTTAGAGAGTAACCCAAATTCAGTATTAACTAACACTAGCTACCAAATGGGATGGTAAGAAGTTAACTTGGGAGGCTCACCCTGCTCAGACGCCCATCATCCATCTGAACTGTACGGCAGAAGAGATAGTCACGGCTCCTCAGGTGGAGAGAGAACAGTGCCTGTCTGGGATTCAGGTCTTACAAAGGAGTTGTGTAGGACAGGCAGCTGGCTCTGCCCTGGCCTGTACGGAGAGAGGTAGAACCCAGACCCTGGGTATAGGAATTTCTATGCCCAGTACATGGTGTTCTGGACCAGCAAAGACCCTCCGGGAGCAATAGTCTCTGTTTATAGACTGTTAGGCAGGGCTGGGACTGCCAGGATGGCCCGGGGTGTTCAGTGACCAGACACCCTTCCTGCTCTAGGAAGCTGGCCTTCTAAGTGGCTGTGACGCTGCGCATCCGGCTCTTCGTGTGCATGGCTGACCTTTGACCTCTCATCAGATGGCCTACTCTCCTCACAGGACATTTGCTCCCAGTTGACTGTTTAGCAGAGATAGCTTTCGTGTAAGTGTGTGTGCGCACGCAAGCATGCATGCACACGTATGCACATACATGCTTACCCATGTGGAGGCCGAAGCGCAAAGTCAGGTATTCTCAATTGCTCAATTGCTCAGTTGCTTTTTGTGGCAGGGTCTCTTGCTGAACCCAGAAGCTCACTAATTTGGGTAGACCAGTGAGCCCCAGAGATCCTACCATCTTTGTGGGCACACACCCCTGTGCCTGGCTTTTCATATGGGTTCTGGGATCAAACTCAGATCTCCATGCTTGTGCAGCGAACATATTACCAATGGAGCCATCTCCATCTGAACGGTGTGTGTGTGTGTGTGTCACAGTGTGCCTGTGTATTTAGATAATCTCAAGTGCCGGTGGTCATCTTCCCCCTCGTTCCAGGCTCCCGCTTGATGCTGCAGAAGCCAGCTGAGCTAGTCCACACGTTTCCCAGCATTCTCCTCTCTCCACCCGTTACCTCTCCACAGGAGCACCTTGACTACAGACGTGTGCTACCATGTCCAACTTTTACTTGGGTCCCAAGGATGTGGACTCAGGTCCTCGCTCACACCTGTGTGGCTCCCCCCCCCCCCCGCCGAGTCATTCCCCAGCCTGTGATATCCACTTATAGTAACATCATTTCTGCTAGAACATCATTTCATTTTGTCAGGATCATTATTTTGTTGACTGCGCAAATGTGTTTGCAGTTCATGTGTGTACATGCATGTGTACTGTGCCTACCTGCCTGCCATGTGTGTGCTAGTGCCCATAGGCGTCAGAGCCCATGGATGGAGTTAGAGCTGTGAGCCACCTGATTGGGTGGCTGCTGGAAACCGAGCTTAGATCCTTACAGCCGTCTCTCCAGGCAGGGTTTCTCTGTGCGGGCCTGGCTGTCCTGCACTCACTTTGTAGGCCAGGCTAGCCTCAAACTCACACACATCCGCCTGCCTCTGCCTCGCCTAGCGCTGGGATCACAGGCATGCGCCACCACACCCGGCTTGGGAATGTTTAAAAACACATTTGATGATGATATTGATGACTCTGCCCTTCTTCAACCCTTGATATATGTTTACTTCCTTTACTTTGTGGACATGGGGTCCAGCTATGTAGCCCAGGATGGCCTGGCCTTCACAGTGCATCCCAGGCAGGCTGCCCTCAAACTTTCAGTCCTCTTGTGCAAACCTCAAGTGCTGGAATCACAGGCAAGAGCCACCGTACTCAAACTAGTTTTAGCCTAAGTGTTTAAGTCAGCCACACCGATCTCTTCAGAACTTCTTTCCCCTGACCTGAGGTCTCTTGCCTCACATAGCTGCTGCCTCCCTGGGAAAGTTCCCATGGCAAGCCATGTCTCCTCCTAAGACCCCTCGTCCTGCTCTCAGGTTTGCACTGGGCTATCTGGGCTTCAGCCATGTCAGTGCAGCTCAGCTCTCAATACAATGGTTGAGCCAGGACCTCACTGGCGATTGCCGGGCCTGCTGCTTGGTCATCTGCTGCTTCCTTTTGCACAGTATGCCCCTCCCCCCTGCCCCTTCCACTTGTGCTTCTGAAAGCAGCTGCTTCCCTGAAAACAGAGTCTGGGTCCGCAGCTGCTATTCCTCCAAAGGCACTGGGCTCCTAGGTGACCCTGGATGATGTGTCTAGGGCATCATACAGGCCAGCCCAATGAGCTGTCTCCTGTCTGCAGTTTGCACAGCTCTCACCTGCCATCCCTTATCTGACTTTTCATACAGGGTTTTGCTGTATAGCCCTAAGTAACTGTTTTTTTTGTTTGTTTGTTTTGTTTTGTTTTGTTTTGAGACAAACATAGTTCAAGCTGGTCTCATTATCAAAAGATCTGCCTGCCTCTGCCTCCTAAATGCTGAGATTAAAGGTGTGACCCACCTTTGTGTTTGTGGATAGTGTGCAGAGGTCAGAGAACCACTTGTGGGAGTCAGTCCTCTCCTTCCACTCTGTGGGCTTCTGGGATGAACGTGGGTCCTCAGACTTGCTCAGCACCTGCTTTCCCCACTCTGGCCATCCCCCCAGAGCTGGAGCTCTATTAATGGCCTCCTGGTTGCTGGCCTTTTAAAAAATTCCAACACTTACTGAATATTTACTACAGACACTGTAGTAAATGCCGCAGGGACTTTTAATCACTACTGTATTGTGTGTTGTGTATGTGTGCACATGTACATGTGCCATCGTGTGTGTGGAAGTCAGACAAGTTTTTAGGAGTCTGTTCTGTTGTCTCCTTTTGCTGAGGGATCTGCGAACAGGCTGAACTCAGGTCAGGCTGTGCAGCCAAGCACTTCCACCCACTGTGGCCCAACACCGTGTTTCCTCTCCCCACTCCCAATAGTGTCATGTAACCTAGGCTAGCCCAAAACTCCCATACGAAGCTAAGAATAACCTGGAACTCCTGACCCTCTTACCTCCATTTCCCTTGTGCTAGAATGAACTGTGTGACACTGCCGTAATTTTCTCTAGAGCACTCTTACTAACTCTCATGAATGAAATGAAAATTCCAGAGATGACCCTGTTACCATCTTCCACAGCCACAGGGAACGGCCTGGGCTTGCTGGGGCCTCCAAAGCTGTCACCACCTGACTCACACACTCTGTTCTGTTTTCTCAGAGACAGAAGAGACCAAGGCCCTTCTGAAAAGGAGCTTGGTGTTCTAATAAACCAGCTACGGCCCACTTATCACTTCCGGGTCAGCTCTATCGAGACCCTGTGAGGAGCCGTGCCCTCGTCTCACAGGTGAGCACATGATGGTTTTGACTTGGGACTCGTCTACCACAAGGTAGTCTTAAGTTTTATGAGAAGCGTCTGCGGTCGGAAGCGTCCTCAGCAGCTGACACAGGGTCTGCTGGCCCAGCAACCCTACTGTGGTGTTCTGACGGTTTGTTGACGTATATTCTGGGCAGCCTTGTTCAAAATAGCCAAAAGCAGAACATACAAGGACTAGGCTCTCCAGCTGGTGTGGTGGGCAGAGCGCAGGGGAGGCACAGTGCTGCCACCTCAAGTCCAAGGTGATGGGGACAGACTGAACTCTATACTTACTGCATCTGCTATTTTCGTTTGTTTTCCCCAAAATTCTACCTTTTCCTCATTTTCTTGAAGGCTGGGCTTTATTGCTTATGAAACTAAATACACCAGAATCTTGTTCCCACATCAAAGTAACAGACACCAAAAAACAAAATAAAACAAAAAAAAACAAAAAAAACAAAAAAAAAAAGAAAGAAAGAAAAAAAAAAGTAAAGTTGTGAGTTTATTGCATATGTAACAAAATGAACCTGACCTCCCGGGTCCAGCCTGCTCTACAGTCAATCTTTTGTGTTTCTAGCTGGTTCCACAACGGCATTAAATAGAACTAGAATTTCTTTAAATACTTTCAATTCTGACATAAAACAGAACATTAGTGTACAACGGTCACAAGGAAACGGGCAATAAAAACTGGGAGAGCAACTAGGGTAGCAGCGGCACTCCAAACAGGCCCTTACAAAATAAGTTAGAGCACATTATAAACACATTTCAGAGATCCACTCTCAGAAGGCTGCCGTGTGGCCCTCCGCCTGCTGCAGCAGGGCGGGCACGTTCTCTGCCGGCCAGTCCAGGGTCCACCTAACCTGAACCTGGCCATGTGGCCAAGCCAGTGGAGGGGTCAATATCCCATCTTGTGGCAGATCCTAACAGAAAGCAAGAGACTGCAACCCGCTGCCATCCCACTGCCGCAGCCCGGCACTTCCTCTCTGGAGCACTGCTGAGCAGAGTGGTGTTTGCTGCATCCCTGAGTGTGGCTGCTGGCCGCTGGTGAGGGGAGCCTGGAGGGCCGGGCTCCTGAAGCATCTGGGTGACCACCTGGAGCCACCAGGAGGGATGGCAATCGAGATCTTACAGGAAAGGGCTTCACCCAGACCAAAACAGGGCAACCAGGGGCTTTGCCGTGGCTGGCCACGCAGTGTCCTCTGAGGAGCTTCAGAAGGGCCCAACCATGGTAGACAGACAAGGAAGTGCAGGAGTACCAACAGAGGACAGTGCTGCGCAGAACAGACGCACCTGGGGAGGCTGGGACACGGGGACCTGGCGATGGGGGGAGCCCATAGGCAATGTGAGCAGAAAGACTGTGGGTGGTATGTGTGCCTACCAGTCAGCCCCTGGGGGCCCACCCTCTGGCTCTTCCTCAGAGGACACCTGACAAGGGACTCCTAAGGCTCGTCCCCTATCACTCCCGCAGCAGGAACACGGACTTCCGCACTCCTGCAGCGCATCTCCACAGCACAGGACCCTGGTTTCCTCCATCGCTGCAGACTGGGACAGCGCGATAGCAACAGGTAAGTTTCCAGTCTCCACAAAGACAGTGTCACTCTGAGGGTGTGGCTGCTTTTCATGGACTGGCTAGGACTTAGGGCACAGGTTTCCTCGAACTGTTTGAACACTCTTGAGTCATGAGGGAGCCGGGGTTTAGAACACCGTCAGAAGCATTAAGGTAGATGAAATACAGAAGCCCTCCTGGGGCAAGGCAGAAAACTGAGAGACTAGTAAGGCCCCAGTCTGGCCTGGGAGGTGGGGTGGATTCAGTCCTTGTGCAGTGAGGCTCAGCAGCCTTTCTGCCTCCGAACCTTGCAAACCAGAGTGTGTCTAACTCACACTCTATAGTGCTGGTGGCCACCAGGCTGGACAAACCTCTTGGGATAGGGTGTGTATGGGACCTGTGACTCCAGCACCCCCCCCAAGTCAATCCAGAACTGCTTCCAGGCCACACTGGACAGAAGCAGCAGGAACAGAGGGGAAGCCACTTCCCCACCCCAAGGGTAAGCAATGAAAAGAACACAAAAGCCAGTGGCCCAAAAGGACCTTCCTGATCACTTCCCACACAACTTGAACTCATGGCTGAACCTGAACCCCGGTACCAATGAAATGTCTTGCTAATGAATTACCCTGTTCTCGGCCCCACCACAGACAAAAACAACAAAACCACACATGGAAAACCGGCTGCTGCTCTGCCTTCCACCAGAGTTCAGCTGCCTGAATACAGTTGCTCAGTTGAGAGTCAACGCTTCTGAACACTTGTGCAAATTGGAAGTGGTGTTAGAGACACAGCATTAGGCTGGCTTTGGCCTTGCTCATCAGAAGACAAAGAATGAGCAAGCAAGTTGAGTAGAACTGTTAGCATCACCCTTGCCACTGGGGAGGAGGGCCATGTAGGCAGGTAAAGCCCCCACCCTGTTGCCATAGGCTCCATCACACCCTGCTTTGTGCATAGCACCAACCCTGGGGAGCTGCATCAGGGGACCCCAGGTCAGCAGCCTCTCCTGCTGTCCCATCCAGTGGCGGTGGTGACAAAACTGTTCTGTTATTTAGCTCTTAGCAATCCCCATATAAAGTCCATTAACATTTCAAGACAGCCAGGAGCCTCCGGATCCCCAGGCACAGGAACAGAGCTGGACCCAGGGGTCTGAGGCTAGTTTTGGTCATTCTTTGCTTAGCTCCATGATATGAGAATTTCAAACTGGGTAGAGAACACAGCAAACTGGACTTTGAAAGATTTTTTCCCCCCTGTGCAAAAAAAAACACAAACATCTTTTTTTCAGCCAGGATACCCTGAAAAGAGATAGCCTGGGCCTCCAGTAAAGGCTGCTCCAATTCCTTTACCCCTCAATGGGGAAAACACATTTTGCCTCCAGCTTCCTGCCATAGTGGAATTCCAGCAAGCATGCACTGTGCGCTTATTTCCTGCTTAGAAATCCACCTGCTACCTAGAACAGGCTACTAGCCTGTGACACCCGGAACTTGAGCTTGGTAAGCTGTCGGCAGCTGCTGACCTTGAAAAGGGGCCTTGAGGATACACAGAGAGGGAAGAGCTGGTGCAGAGACCATGCAAACCCTCAGGGGCCCAGCTTGGTCCTGATCATGGTCGATGCTTCCAGAGACACCACAGCCTTCCCACCATGCCAAGGAGGCTGAGGGTGAAACCTGGCTGCGTTTTATTGGATGGGCGATGGAAGGGTGGGCGAACTATAATAAAGGAGGGATAATGAGTGGGAGCCACCTATGAAAGTCCCTTGGCCTGCCCTCCCCAAAGAAGGAGGGAGACGAGCCTTTTCCCTCGGGTTTCTGGAATCTCAGGCCTCAGCCCGCCATGCGGGAGGCGTGCAGACGCCATAGGCTTTGGGTCTGGTGGTTGTGAGCGAGACTCTGCGACCTCTGGCTTCCCGTCACTCCACAGCAAAGCCACAGGTCTCCTCCACTGCCGTCAGCAGCTTCTCATAGAGCTTCTCATAGGACTCATAGGGTGGGATGTCGATCCGGTTAAAGCTGGCAAAGGACGAAAGAAGCAGAGTCACTGCTGGGGACACGTTGAAGGTGAGCACAGTGGGCCAGGATGTGCCGTCTCAGCGCCCCCTGGGAAAGCTTCAGCTTTCAACACAAGTTCTTGTGTCTTCCAATCACCCACAGCAAAATCTCAAGATCTACAAAATCAAAATGCGAGCTTGCATACTTCCTGCGCATTGCTCTGTGTCTGGGTGTGATTTCTCCACACCAGGAAGAACCCGTGGCGGGCCTGTGACCTGCATCAGGTCTCCTGCTACCTACTGAGGGGCTGGTTAATCCTCTACTAGAGCATGCTGGGTCTCAAAAGTGAGAGAACACCAAATCCTAGAGAGAGGAGATGGATACCAAATGTCCCACAGGGAAACTCATTCCAAGTATTTGTGCAAAGACACATCTATTGCCTCACAGTAATTTTAAAAACCAAGAAACACAAAAGTGCAGCCACGTATCAGAAGATGATTGCCCCTTTCTGCTGGGCTCATGCACAGACATGCACACACGCACACACACCCACAACATGCAACCAAGGACATCCATGAGCCTTTAGGGTACAGTCCAGGTGATAGGCACCATAGCTTTAACTGCTGTGCATCACAACACAATGTGACCTGCTGACTCAAGGAGGGCTTGCATGACCCTCGAGTGTGATCTCCGGGAGACGACACAAAGGACACATGATGCCACAGTGGCAGAGCTTACCAGGTATGGGCCTTGGGTAGGTTGTCTGTGTTGGCGTCTATCAGGTGGATGGTGAACAGTCGGGGCCCTGCCGCGCCTGTAGAGCCTTACAAGACAACATTCTAGTTAATGCACTTCAGAGACAAAGCCTGTGAGTGCCTGGTCAGGAGGCCCTGGGGCAGGGTGACTCATTTCTGAAGCCCAGGAGCTTACAGACCCTACATATGGCCGCCCGGGAACCTCTTTGTGGTAGCTGAGGCAGAAACTGGCTTGTCCCTGCACTTTAGCTGACCGAAAGCACTAGCCACTGGGCTTTTCTCTATGCTGGTCCTCCTGGACGCTCACGGTGTTTCCTAGCCTGCTGCAGCTGTAGCTACAGAAACCAGGGTCTGCCCTGTGCTGGCAGGTGTGTTACACACTCCTCTCTGCGGGCCATGGCTGGCAGTGCTGAGACAGAAGAAAGGGCTGCTGTGGCACTGTGTAGGAGGGCAGTGTGGGGGCTTTGTCTCCTTGGCCATGTAGCCTACTGGGTGGGGGAGGGCAACCCCTTACTAGGTCCCTGTCACTCAGCGCCTGGCTTTATGTGCCTTCAGTTGAACGCCTTGCTCTAAGCAGCATTCACTCCCCCCCCCCCAACTCATGGGACCAGCCACTCTAGGACTAGATGGGGACTCTGTCCTATCCATGGGCCACACCCACGCCCCTGTCTGGTCTTGGAGAATGTTAGTAAAAGCCTTGTGACAGAAGGGTTTTTCTCAATGGGAACATTTGGTAAGCAGGCCAGCAGTGGGAAGAAGAGGTGAGGTGAGGAGAGGAGGGAGTGGGATCACAAAAATCTGAACCCCTACACAGCTTACTACTGAACACCTGTTTTTTGTCCTTAGCAGGCAGAGAATAAAACCCACGCCTTCAGTGTGCTTTAGTGAACCATGATGTAGGAGGGGCAGCACGCCTTGCTCCGCCCACCCACTTGGTGTTGGGAAGCAGTAAGCTCAGGCTCAGTCAATTCCTAGCAGCCCGTGCTGGGAGGTAGGGCCTCCGGAGTTCAGGGCGCTCGGTGGAGAACCCTGTTACTGCTGCAGAGCCGCCTGCAGGCCTGCACCACCATGACAGTACGGTGGATTCCGTCCCTTGAGGGCAGTGACGGCTCCACACATGCAGCAGTCTACTGGGCTAGCCCTGGCCTCCTCCACTGACCGCTACCACCACTACAGGTTACTGTTAGGCTGTCTGCTCGAGAAGGCTGAGGGCACTCTCTTGTGAATACGAGAGGCTACCAGTAGCCCCTGCTGCTCCTGGTTTTTTAGAACGTGGGATCCACAGGCCCACAAGGGGCACCAGTGTGAACCCCCCCCCCCCTGCCAGGCACTCCAGTCTACATATTTGTTATGAGAACACTGGCCACCATCATTCTCTAGCGGGATGGCCCACATTTCAGTTCTTGCTTCTGAAGCCTAGGACAGAACACACCAGTTAGACATCTCAGGGAATGGCCCTGACTCCACGTCAGTCACCTTGCAGAGCCTTGAAGCCTTGGAGAGGAACTCGTGTGGACCCGGTCACGAATTGCAGGAGCCTGGCCCTCCTCTCCTCATCGAAGGTCTCCACCGCCTGCCAGAACCACCTGACGATGTTGCTGTCTGCCACACAGTGCTTCAGCCGCGTGTTGGACTTCCAGTCGCTCAGGTCTATCTTATCCAGCCCACCTATTATCAGCTGAGAAGGGCATCGGCTGCATTACATCCAGAATGCCCAAGACACTGCTCCCGCCGCCGACCCCTAACCCTCAACAAGTGCTGACCGTCCAACTCCCAAAGCCAGCCAGCGGCCTCTGGGTGCCCGCTGTCTGACACACGGCTACACAGGCCGATAACCCAAAACCTCAGGAGTGAGTTCGCTCTGCACCGGGGACTGGGAGAGGCTGACGGGGAGAGAAGAGCCATTGGGAATGGCTGACAGGGAGAGAATGCCACAGGTCATGTGGAGTGAGGGGGCATGGCACATACGCTCCACTTGTTTAAAAGCTTGCTGAAGATTCACTGCCTCACACAGAGACTCCACTCCAAAGCCCTCAGTCTCACAGTGGGCAGATGGCTATGAGAACAATCTGGAAGGCTTAGGCCACTTGGCACCAGGCAGAGCTGGCAAGGGATGAATGAGTCACTGTCCAAGTCCCTGACAATGACATGTCCTTAGTCTATTAATAGCCAGAGTGGGAGCAGAAAACTGGGTTGAGGGAGGCCTAGTCCAGGGCATGGGCTAGAAATCCCAAAAACCTAAGGCACAGACATCATCTGGAACTATTCCTGCAGATTCAGTCATTAATCGCTGGCTAGGGCACAGACAGAACTGTGTACAAGGCAGTTCAGGTGCCCTCAGTCTCCCTCCCCATCAAGCCTACTGCTCCAAGGACTGCCTGTCTGGGGCCTGAGGAGGCCTCTCAGCACTCACCTCTAGTTCCTTCTGGTCAAACGGTTTCAGTAAGTGTTGCGGAATGAGCTCATTAAACCCTTTCTGAAGCGCTAAGAACTGGGCTTCAATTCCTCTCATAAACCTCCAGTTTACATACAACCTGAAAGGAAAAGCCACACAATGGAAGTAACTGGGAAGAGACCATGAAAGCACTGTCCCCGCAGCGGCTGCAGCTATGACGGCAAACGTGAGGTTAATGTCAGAGCCTGCAGAGTGGACTCCAGCCTTCTCCCACCCTCCCAGGAGCTCTTAGTTTGCTGGTCTGGTCTCATCTTTAATTGTTATTATTATTAATTATTATTTTTAAACATATGCATGTTTTCCCTGCATATCTGTATCATGTGTGTGCCTGGTGCTGATGGAGGCCAGAACAGGTGACTTCACTCAAACTGAAGTTAGAGTTGTGAGCTACCATGTGGGTGCTGGTCCTCTGGAAGAGCAGCAAGTGCTCTTAACCACTGAGGCATCACTCCAGCCACATCATGTAACCCAGCCTAGTCTTGAACTTGATCTCATAGAGGCTGGCCTGGAATCCCACTGATTTCTAGCTTCTGAGCCTTGGGATTAAGGTCTGTCTCACCCCACCTGGCTTTATCTGTCTCTTCCCTTCTCCCCATCCCCTGAAGAAAGGATCTCTGTAGCCCAGGCTAGGATTGAACTCAGTATGTAGCCCAGAATGGCCTGGAACTCCTGTGTCAGCCTCCCAAGTGCTGGAAGTACAGGTCTGCCCCACACACCAAGCTATACCCAGCCTTTATAGCAGTTAAAATGAACCAGTTCTGGCATTCTGGTTTCTACTAGAGTCCAAGAAGGATTGGTGAGACCTGCCAGAACTGCCAAGATTTCAAATTGGATCTGCAAGGCACACCTACAGCTCTGAACGGCCAGTGCATCTAACTGTCCCTCAGGTTGGCGCTGGGGCGCTGTAGTGGACTCCTTGGACATGCTGGCAGCCTCTGCTGCGGACCCTGGCTTGCCACCTCGCACCCAGAGCTGGGATGTCACACGGTGTCTCTACAACAGGTGCCTCTGACGGCACCTTCTGCTTGTTCCAGGCCACCACTAAGGCCAGCCCAGCATATTACCGGACGTATTCCTTCTTATTCTCTTCAGTGACGGGCACATTTCTGCCATTAGGTTTCAGTTCATGCTGAAGGATCCGCCCGAAAGCATTGTGCTCCACACAGAAGGTATGGTCCAGCACTGGTGTGATGTCATTCTCTCTGTGGACACAGGCAAAGGCTGGTTAGGCTTATGCCAGGGAGTCCTGGAGGGCTGCAGAGGGCTGTGCTGGATAGCTGGCAGGCATAGCTCAGGTTCTGTCCCTGACTTTGTGGTTCCCATTCATCGGGGGTATCACTCAATCATCCTCTGACACCATGGGATACGAAGCCTAATTGCTCTGAGGGCTGAGTCTGGGAGGAGGCCTGTGAAGACACAGCTGATTCAAAAGGACACAAACCAAGAAAATAAGGCCTCTTTCTTCTCAAGACAGCCTCTGCTCCCACAAAAAAAAAAAAAAAAAAAAAAAAAAAAAAAGCAAGCACTGGAAATGTCAGACTGACTTTTTATCTGCCCTACTTCTTGACAAGTGGAGCGACAGATCCCCCACAAAGAAACCCTCACTCCCCCATGGCCCTTGCACAGTGGAGAAGCAGCCCTTGGGCCAGACTGCACACGGCAGCTTCCCAGACTTGTCAGGACCTGGTTCATGTCCCTGCCACCCTTAAAGCATTCTGGCTAACTCTAAAGCAAAGATAACTAAATGTTAAATTTGCTTTTGATACTTTCTCTTGCCTTCTACAGATCACCTGAGAAACGGTAGGGGTGATTTCTTGTGTGCCCCCCAACACTGGTGAGGGTCACTGGCATTTGTAATCACACCTTAATAAGCAGTAAAACAAACCGGTTTTGTGAAAAGAAACCTGCTAAGCACCATGAAGAGTGTAAGTCACTTAACTTCTGTTACATCTGCCTTGTTAGTCTGTGCTCGCAACCCAACATTGTTGCTACAGTTCGTTGTTACTCTCTTTAGTTTCACTCAATTCCCTGAAAAGCATGTGCACACACAACAAACACATTGCGAGCTCTGGAGCTGTGGAACAGGAGTGATGACACTTACAGAATCCACACCAAGCTCTTGTGCAGTTCTGGGTCCACTGACTCCAGATCCGACAGCTGGATGGGTTTTCCCAGGAGCTGCTTGTAGAATGGGACTGTGAAGCCCCCGTTTATGTAATGTCCATGGAACACAGCCAGACCCATGATGCGACCCACAAAGTGGAAGTAAGACAGATGGTCCTATAGGGGGCGCCAGAGAACAGCAAGTCATTAGGAGGTGAGCTGCAAGGGTGGAGGCCCACTTCCCGGACTGCCTCTGACTCGAAGTAACAAGACATGTATCTCCTCAGCTGCCCACCACCCACCCCTGGCCAGACAGGGTAAGTCTGTCATTTAGCTTCAGGTTCACTCCCGTCTAACTCAGGTGGGATTAGGAATGGCAATCCTCCTGCCTCAGCCTTCAGAGTCCTGGATGACAGGCATGTGCCACCATACCCTGGCCTATCACTCTGTGTGTGAGTCACTATCTCTCCCTGAGAACCCTTTTAACTTGCAGGGGCCTGGTACAAAATGAAAGTGTGGAGACTTCTCCAACAATGTCAGAAGGTTTGTCTCCTCTTCCTCAACTGGGGTGCTTCTGGTGTATAAGTAGGTAAGGCTCCTGTTTCTGCTTCCAGCTCTGAATTACAGTCACCTCAGAAAACTTGCCACAATTGACCTTCCAGGACGGGTAAAGCGTATTCACACTGTGTGTACGTGGTTTATGTGTAAGTTCACGTATGTGCATCTCAAAGCGCAAGGTCACCTTTATCCCTCTGCCTGCCCACTGCTTGAAAGCAGGTCTCTCAGCGAACCTGGGTCTACAGGTTAGGCTGGCCAACCGTCGCGCTCCAGGGGTCACCCACTTGGACCTCCCCAGGGCACACACTATCATGCCTGGCTTCTGGGATTTTTGTTGTTGTTTGGTGTTTTAAGACAGGGTCTTTCTGCATAGCCCTGACTGTCCTTTAACTCGCTCTGTAGACCAGGTTGGCCTCTAACTCACAGAGATCCGCCCGCCACTGCCTCCCCTGTGCTGGGATTAAAGCAAGTGCCACAGGGCCCAGCCACATCTGCCTTCCTTTCTATGTGGGTTCTGCAATCTGACTCAGGTCATTGTGCTTGCACGGCTGAGCTGTTTCCCAAACACAGGTTTATTTGCATTTCAATTCTCTAGTAGAACTAGTCCCTCATTTCAACTCTCTGGCCTTTCCACACCAGATATGGTCCTACAGAAAGTCCTCCACAGCAGCTGTCTTATACCTACCTCGTGCTCAATGTTCGAATTTGCGGCCCAAAGAGCTAATTATGGAACTTTTCCAATTTTGATCTGAGTGTAGATTTGGCAAGAACATGATATACCACCAAACCAGAGTTCCCTCAGTGCTCGGGGACAGAGCAGCTCAGATCCACAGCCCCTCGCTACAGACAGCAGGCCCCTGAGCTAAACTTGGCTGGAATCCAGAATGGAATCAGGTCTAGCAAGTCTGTGCTCCCCATCCCTCCCCTGAGTTCTCAGCATCATGTCTAAGTCACCAAGAACTGGTAGAATCCAGATTTGCCTTAGAAACTCCAGCTTGATTCCTCAACTCCTCATGTAATACTCACAGGGTTGATAGAAGAATCTGGGTTGATTTGCAATGTGTAAATATTGTCCGTGGAATACTGGAAGAGTCCATAATACGGATTCAACATTTCATGGCACAATAAATATAGCCACTCCCTGCGAACAATAACAACACAGCTCACATGTGCTGAAAGTATTGTTTTCAGAATTTTTTAAAGGTATGTGTAAATATATGCCAAGTGCATGCAATGCCTAAGGAGGCCAGGAGAGGGCACCAGAGTCCCCTGGCGCTGAAGTTTCAGGAGGATGTAAAGTGCCATGTGGGTGCTAGGAACCAAGGTCAGGTCCTTCCAGGAGCAGCATGTACTCTTAACTGCTGAGCCACCCCTCCAGTGCCAGTTTTTCTTTTCTTTTCTCTGAGACAAGATTTCTCTGTGTATCACTGGCTGTCCTGAACTCCCTCTGTAGACCAGGCTGGTCTCAAACTCACAGATCCGCCTGCTTCTGCCTCCTGAGTGCTGGGATCAAAGACCTACACCACCACTGCCCATGCCAATTTCAAAGCATCCTACAGTAAAGACTTTGGTACGTGACATTTCAAGCTCTAGGGAAGCAGAAAGACTTTATGAATTTAAACCTGCCTTTCTAGTTTCAGGTGGAAACTTTGACCATAAGCATGGACCACTTTCACTTTTAAAATTCTATTTGTATGTGCACATGTTTATGTGAATGGGTTCACGTGAAGGGCAGAGGTTGAGCTGATATGTCTTCCTGGATTGCTTTCTAGCTTATTTTTTGAGGCAGGCTGACCAGTGACCCCGGATATCCTCCTGTCTTACCTCCCTAGCTGCAGAATTATGGCACATGCCCTGTGCTGAGCTTTTATGTGGGTTCTGAGGCTTGAACTCAGGTCATTACACTTTCAGGGCAAGCACTTTACAGACTGAGCCATCTCTGCAGTCCATTCATCACTGTATAATATGAAAAACAAAACAAAAGCCAACTAGATGGATCTAAAACATTAGTTTTAGAAATCTGGCAGGAATACACTGGTTAATTTATTTTCCGAATTCCTTTTTTGCTTGAATTACTTTACTATTAAAAAAAAATCCAAACGAAAAGCAACCAAACACAGTAACCACTTCTGCTGGAAACAGAAAAAAGGACTGTGGTGGAGCTGTTAGGCAGCCTGCTATGAATGGCATGAGCTCAATCCTGCAGGTACCAGAGGCAAAGCACCTGCCCAGTGGACAGACAACAGCCACAGACTTTATTGTGGAGCTTCTTACACTTTCAAACAGAAAGGAGGCAGGTTAGTGGAGGGTAGCACAGATTAAAAAAAAAAAAAAAATCAAAGACAGTGATGAAAACATATGAGATACAGACATGATGCTCTCCCATCTGGACTTCTGGAGGCCCAGGGGACTTCCTTGGACTTGTGCACCATAAGTGTGCCTCCCTGCTTCTTGTGCGATTCTCTAAGCATTTGGCTCCTCCTTAAAAGGACAGAGGGTGGGGGCTGAGAACATGCCATGGCATGCACCTGCACCCGGCACCTAGGTCCCGGCAGAGTCCCCAGATCTGATGACTAGTAGTCAATGCAGTCCCTACAGAACACAGGTGGGCCGGTGGGGGTAGCTGGTGGGAGGCTCTCCAGAGAAGACTTCATTACCCATTAAATGCATTTAGTTCATTTTATACTTGATTACAATGGAATTCAATGAATTAGTGTGTTCTACAGCAACTTAGAAACACCCCCCCTCCCTCCCCAAGCACTGGAGAAAGGTAAGGAAACCCTGCAGAAAGGAGAGAAGGAAAAAGGAAAGAGATGGGAAATGAGGGGGAAGCCCTCATTTGGGGAGGGGAGGGGAGCTGGGAGGAAGCGAGGCTCCTGTGCACAGCGGGTATTTATGAAGGTGCGAGCCTGGTATCAGAGCCATCTAGAACGACAGATCTGACTGTGAGCCAGACACAGCTCTGTAGGCAGCTGTTAGGGACACAGGCAGAAGAAAAATTACATGGCACAACTGTTCCACAACAGACAAGCTGAGAAAAGAAGAGGCTAGAATCCCAGCATCCAGGGTCTGACCCGGAAGCAGACGGAGCTCACACTGACACCCAGGCTGGAAGCCACACCACAGACAACCTGCAAGATGCTGTCCTGAGCAAGGAAGACAAAGCCTGGTCTAAAAAGGAGCCGGGTGTGGAGGTCACATAGGTAATTCCAGCACTCAAGAGGCTGAGGCAGAAGCATGACTTTGTTTTAGACCACCCTATGCTACATAGTAAATTCTGGGGCAGGGAAATGAGAAGGAAGAAGTATGGAGGAAAGAGAAAAAATAGAATCCACAGACAAACTGAAGTCTGAAAAGCTAAACAATATTCTGTAAGTAAAGTAGAAAGGCTGCAGAGATGGCTCACTGGTTAAGAGAACTGACTGCTCGTGAAGTTTACTTGAGTTTGATTTCCAGCACCCACATGGCAGCTCACAACCATCTGTAACTCCAGTCCCAGAGCAATACAATGCCCTCTTCTGGCCTCTGTGGGTACTGCATGTCCATGGTGCATAGACACACATGCAGTCAAAACACCCAAACCTTAAATGTTTCCGTGGAGCTCAGGTGACAGACAGGGAGAACTGGAGAGAGCCCAATGTTAGAGCAGTGGTTCAGCCCTTCCCCTACTACTGCCCAGAGGCCGTGTTCATAACCAGATCCCTAAATCAGGAGGTATCAGCCTCAACTTGGCCACGTGGATGATAACAGGTGCCTCTTAGAACAAACTCTAAGAGTTAAGAAGCCCTTGTCTCAAAAGTGAAAGCAGCTGGACAGGCTTTCCTTATTCTTCTTAAAGTTAATTTGATGAAACAACCAGAATGCCAGCATCTTGTAAAATTTCCTGGTACAAGTACGATTTACATGTGTGTCCTGCCCCCATGCTGCCTCCATGTTTAGTTGAGGAGTGGCCCCTGATGTTTTGTGTTCAGACACATGACGTGAAGAAGGAGTATGCTTAAGAGTGTAATTCTGACTATGCCAAGTCAACAAAGTGATGACTATACATTTCCTAGCTGGTGATAGCAGCAGCTCAAGTCAGCAGGAGCCTGGGTGCCCGTGGGCAGGCTGGCACAGCGGAGCAGGGTATGCCCCACTGGACACTAGGAAAGTGAGGGGCAAGCAGCCCCTCTGAAATGTAGCTGCAGAGACCCAAGACTCATGGGGGAAAGGGGGTGAATTAGCGGCTCACCGTGCCACTCCGCCATAGTCCAAACCTTCTTCCCCTCGGAACTTCACCATCAGGCGCTTCTTCAGGTCTTTCGGCCTCATCTTCATGATCTGGCGATACGACTCCTACATATCAAAGCCATGGGTTCAGAGAGAAGATTTTGTTTGAATGGGCTGAGAATGGAATGGCTGGAACTCAGGTCCTTCACATGCTAGACAAGTGTTACAAGTGAGCTCCTCACTGGGGGATTCTAGGCAGGGTCTCTACCACTGAGCCACATCCCAGCCCCTCACTGGGGGATTCTAGGCAGGGACTCAGCTGCTGAGCAATATTCCAGCCTCTTTTCACTTTTGCATTTTGAGATAGGCTCTCACCAAGTTTTCCAAACAGGCAAACTGCCTCAGGTGATAATTTCTCCCATGGGTCTCCACACAAGTAGGCAGGGTGAAGCCCAAACAAAGCTGAGGTTTTACCTCATGACTCACCTTTTTTGCACAGAAAGCCCTATCCACGTTGAGATTTTAACTTCCAGGAACTAGTAGGGGATAGAACCATTTTCCCTTCCTCTTGCCAGAGACAAGACGAGGCCAAATGGCCATACACTGTCTTGAGAAGGAAGTACCTCAGCTCAAACTCTGGAGGGAATGCATGGGTGTGAGGCAAACACACAGACTGAGAAATGATCCACATCTGCTCAGGGCCAGCTAGGATCCCAGGCCTGAGTGACCAGCTTCTTGCACAGAAGCCATTGAGCACTGAAAACTTGTCAGAGACAAACACAATTCCACTGGGCATGAGCCTTGGTCCTGACAAACCCTGAATCTCACTAAACAGTAAAATTGATCCTTCAGGGGAAAAAAGTCTTTGCTAGCTATTCTAATCTCTAAAGACTCATATATACACTACACAGGGAAAACAAAACAAAAGAAAACCTACATGGGGAGTGATTTTCACCACTGTCAGAATGGTAGGCATTAAGAAGACAAATAAATGCTGTGAGAATGTGGACAAAGGGGAGCCCTTATACATCGCTGCTGGGAGGGCAAAGCAGTCCAGCCACCATGGAAGCCAGTCTGGAGGTTTCTCACAAACCATGATGTGCCCTGTATATACTTCAGAGCACTTAATGGAGTCATAATAAATCATCAACGCTTGCTCACAAAAGCTAAGTCATGGAACCAACCCAGGTGTTCACCAACAGCGGAACGACAAAGAATATGTGGTGTGGATAGGCACTGGGATTTTTTTTCTCCATAAAATTAAGCTCTATCTTTTGAAAGGAAATGGAAGCAACTGGAGATGATTATAGTGAGTAAATTAAGCCTGTCTTAGAAAGACAAATACCATGTGTTTTTTTCTCATATACAAGATTCCTAAATTCTATAGATCTATAAAATCATATATACATATCTACCAAAGAAGTAAAAGCTTGGGAAAACAAGAGAACTATGGGAGGGCAAGAAAGTGGAGAGTAGGGGTGGGAAAGAGAGGCACAGTGAACAGTGTGGAAATATCCTTGTGTAACAGAACCTTGTATAATGAATAGACACAATGGGAAAAAATCTTCTCTGGAGACAGGGTCACACTGTGTAGCCCTGGCTGTCCTGGAAATCACTATATAGACCAGACTGGCCTCAAACTCATAGAGACCCACCTGCCCTTGACTCCCTAGTACAGGGATAAAAAGCTACTACATTCAGCTATCCTAAAAACTAAACAACAGAAATAAATGAGTAAGCTGATCCTTCAAATACCAAGCAGAAAGCAGAGTCCACCAAGATGTAAATACAGCTTATTTAACACATGCCTCCCGCATGTTTCTCCATGGGGCTATATGATTCAGCAAGATGTAATCTTTACCTCAAATATTTCTTCTCTGGAAACTTCTATGCGACAATGACCTGCTTGGGGCTGCTGAAGAGAGAGCTCATGTCTGAGAACTTTGAGCTTCTGGACTAAATCTCTCTCATATCTCTGGGCAGGAAGCTCCTCATCCTCCACAGAGCCTTCGCTGGGCAACTGCAGTGGCTGGCTGGGCTCCTTGAGTTGGCACTGGTGACTGCAAAGAGGAGAAACAACCATCACTGGACAAGCCAGAAATCTGAAGGCCAGACTGTACCCAACGGATTCAGGGGCCCCCAGCACACACTGCAGGCAGCAGGCTCTTCTGCTGACAGGACTGCTCAGATGAACGACAGCTGCAAATGCTGTCAATGATGCAGGTGATGACAGCAAGCCTAAGCCCAACACAGGTCTGGGGTGCAACAAAGGAGACACCCAGTTCCCAGCAGCCATCCATCTGTGCGATGGCTGTTCTTGGTTGTCAAGCTGACTACACCTGGAATGAACTAAAATCCAAATGGCTGGGCACACCTGGGAGGTTTGGTTTTGTTTGAATTAGGTCACTTGAAGCAAAAAGACCCATTTCTAATCTGGATCTGTGAAGTGGGAAGATCCGTCTTTAATCTGAGCCACACCTGCTGGCAGCCTAGATAAAGGGCATGGAAAAAGAAAGGCTGCTCTCTGTCTGCTTGCTCTTGGCTCTGCAAGTCCATTTCCTTCATAAGCTTGAAAGCCAACTTCTTCAGGATCTAGAGTGTGGTGAGGATATACCGAGACACCCAGCCTTGGGGACTGAACTGGATTCTTGTACCTTCTGTTGGTGAACAGCCAGTGTGGAACTACCTGGACCACAGCCTGTGAGTCATTCTAATAAATCTCCCTCCCTCTCTCTCTCACATACACACATATGGTGTGTTTATATGTGTGTGTTCATTCTGTAGATTTTGTTCTGTTTGATTTGTGTCCATTCTATAGAGAACCTGACTAATACAGTCTGATATATTATTACTGAAAATTACAACAAAAATTGTCACTGTGTGTCATGCATCTATATGTGTCATTGACACCAACCGGTACACTATTGGAAGGGCCTTGGCAGGAATGAAATGAGGCTGGCAGGAGACAATTAGAGGAGATCATTGAAAGCCACGCCAGAAGTGAGGAGCAAACTACTCCTGACATCCAGTGGCATCCACTCCTCCTTCCGATCAAGACTTCCAGCCCTTTTCACAAGAACAAAGATCAGTGACAGGACTCACAGGGCTGCTAGGGACAATGTGCCATTTGCTTTATTCATGTTCTGTAGCTAATGCCAGCCATACTTCAGAGCTATGTGTGAGGCACCAGTGATGTACAGCCTTAGTCACGGTCATGTTAATCTCCAGGTTTAAACTATGCCACTGCTCATCAAATATCTACCTTATTTTGCTTGTGCCCACCATCAAGCAAACGCTACAGTAGGCACATTAATAAAATTATTAGTGTGGGCCTGAGTGAATGGCTTCAGGGAGTCAAGTACTTGTGAACATGAGGACCTGCGTTCAGAGCCCCAGCACCTAAGTAAAAACTCTAGTGCTGGAGCTGGGTGTGGGAGCACATGCCTTTAATACCAGCACTGCAGAGGCAGAGGCAGGTAGGTCTTTGTGAGCTCAAGGCCAGCCTGGTCTACAAAGCTAATGCAGGACAACCAGGACTATTACACACAGAAACCTTGTCTCAAGAACAACCAACCCTTGTCTCAGTGGATTTGGAAAGGGGCAGGGAGGAGATGAGGGAGAGAGGGTGGGATTGGGAGGGAACCTGTGATTAATATAAAAAAAAAATAAAAATTATTAAAACAAAACAAAACAAAACTCTAGTGCTAGGGGCGGAGCCAGGCAGACCCGGGGGACTTGCTAGCCAGCTCCACAAGTCAAAGAGGTGAGTTCCAGGTCACCCTGCTCAAAAATTAGTGTAGAGAATGATGAAGAAATCAACACTGACCTATGGCCTCTGCACCCACCCACACCACTAGTGAGCACTTGCTCCAACCCCCCATGCACCCCGATATTGGTGAAGGAAGCATCAAATTATAAAGAGGCCAGCAAAGATGTTGAGGTCTTACGTCATGATGTGGTGAAGCCGTGGGTCTGTAAACTGGGTTGTCCTATTATTGTGATCTACAAAATAGATTCTTCCCGACACTGTACTTCTGACTTCCCAGCCTGGAGGCAGCGGCCCAAGTTCATCACAGTTCACACTGTTAAGGTCTCTAGCAAAACGGAACATACAGAGAGCTTTATCCCACTGAGAACCAAGGAGTAAGACTGACCGCAGTGCCAGCAGCCACAGGGATTTCCTAGCAAGGTGCCCACATCCCCATCACACTGCTACTTGTGCCAACCCCAGAAAGTCCAAGCCTCTGGCCTACAAACGGCAGCCACATCTGGCAGGGAAGACCACACCCCTGAGAGTTTCTGTCCACCACAAGGAAACGGGACTACCCCAGGGACACCCTTTTTTATACAACAGAGGGACAGGCTAGCAGAAAGCACCTAGCTTCCATCAGAAAGCTCTTGGGAATCAAACCAACCAGACCCTTGGTGTAGCAAAGGATCCTCCACTGAAAGGCTCCCAAGGGCCCCCACACTTTCTCGACTGGGGAGGGCAGAGCACGCCCTCAATGGCACAACGGCCTACAACATCCCATGTTCAGCAAGCGCTTTCACTCTGGCCCCTTGGTAACTTCACTGTGATCCAGTCAGAGGGAACCAGCATGCCTGATCAAGACACTAGGGACTAACCCAGACGCCTGTCATTTCTTACGATGCACACCAAGAGGCGCCTCATTCATTTGTAGGTAATATTCTCACACAAATGACAGACCCTGAATTGTAACACCAAGGACGGGAAGCTGCTTCTTGAGGGGAACAAATTATGAATAAAAAGGAAATGAGCATTACTCAAGGCCTCTTAGGTAATAATGCTACTGTAAAAGGAAAACAGAGAAAAGGAAAATAGCAAAGAAGGAAAGAAACTTAACTCTGGCACGGGGTGGGGCGGGGGTCTCTCTGACCTGGGCTCGGATGTATGGCCTTGTAGAAGGAATTCGTATAGAAAAGCTTCATCTCCCCCCGGAATGGTCCCCAAGGGACTGAGGCAAGAGGGGCAGTAAAGCAGAAGAGAGAAAGGGTGACAGAGTCTTTATCTTTCCTGTTTAACTTTTTATCATGGAAAAGTTTATGCATTTATAAAAAAGTAAAGAGAGAGAGCACAGTAGATGGCCATGTGACCAACCTCAACAATGACCGAGGCCCACCATGTTCCTGCTCTCCCCCACATTCGCCCCTGCCCAGCAAGTCCCAGCCTCCATCTCCCCTCACATGGCACTGCACTGTTAGCTTCCAAGAGAGGGGTTGGCTCTTCAGGCCTGGGAGGCCTACCTGGGGATCCTGGGGTCGTGCCACGTGCTGACGCCGGTCTGCGTGTGCAAAAAGTAAACTTGTCCCTGTACTGTCGTCCTTTGCTCTGCATGAGAAAGGGGATCCGTGTAAGTAAACTCTGCCCCAGTTTCCCACTCTAATCCTAGTTGCAGACTCTTAAGTTTTTATTTTCAATTTATTCTATCTGTCCATCTATCCATCCATCCATCTATCTTCCCTCCCTCCCTCCTCCCTCCCTCCCTCCATGTATCTCTCTGTGTTGATGTTTTGACACAGGTCTTAGGATGCAGCCCAAGCTGGCCTTGAACTCATGATTTTCCTGCCTCAGCCTCCTCTGTGGTGTGGCTGCAGGTGAGTTTTCAACACTCATGAGAGGCCACGGAGAAAAGGATTACAAGGCTGTGGCTAGCTTCCTCAATGCCACCACATCCGGGGAGAGATCATTTCTCCTGAGTCTTTTCTCACTGAGCCACCCTGAAGTCGATGCTTCCAGACACAACCTTCCACCTCCACCACTGTCTCCATGGGCTGTGTCTGGGTGATCTGCTGATCACGGCAAGCCCTCTTGGTCCTTCTCGCCACTGAAGCCTCATGGCTCTGCTCACTCCATCCCCTGATGTCCCTCTTCCATTCTCAAATCTCAGGCCACCGTGTGTTTCCTCACACTGCTGTCTTGACACTGCCTTGCCCCTCTGCTATGGATGAAGCCACCATTCCCGGGTGGCCCCTACACAGAGGAAAGGGATGCCTGCTCTGGAGTTCCTTACAGCGTTTCCTGCACACATGGTCAGGGCCACCCAATGCCACAGCCATGGCAGGCACAGCCTGGCCATTAGCAGCTGTGCACAGGATACTTGAAAGGCTTGACAGCACAGGCTGTCAGAAAAAGTTCTGACTGCTGGCACAGAGGTGCACGCCTGGAATCCCAGAACTCAGGGAGGCAGAGGCAGGTGGATCACTGAGACTTTTGAGGCCGGCCTGGTCTACAAAGCTAGTCCATGACAGACAGGGCTACACAGAGAAACCCTGTCTTGGGGGTGGGGGGAACCTGTTGATGACCCAGCAGCACAGGGCAAGTTCCTCGCTGTCTTGGTTTTCTGTCACCTTGACAGAAGCTAGTGTTATTTGAGAAAAGAGAAATCTTAATTGAGAAAATTCTTCCATCAGATTGGCCTACAGCAAGTCTGTGGGGCACTTTCTTGGTTAGTGATTAATCTGGGATGGCCCAGCCCACTGGGCAGGTCGTCCAGGATGGTTTAAGAAAGCAGGGTGAGGCCAGGCATGGTGGGTGCCTTTAGTAGCAGCACTCAGGAGACAGAGGCAGGTGGATCTCTGAGTTCAAGGCCAGGCTGGTCTACATAGTGAGTTCCAAACCAGCCAAGACTCCAGACTGAGACACTGTCTCAGAAAACAGAACAAAAAAGAAAGCAAGCAGATTGAACAAGCCACGAGGAGCAACCAGTAAGCAGTACTCTTCCATGGCTTCTGCTGCAGTTCCTGCCCCCAGCTCCTGCTCTGACTCCCCCCAGTGACAGACTATAACCTTTAAGCCTAAATAACCCTTTCCTCCCAGAACTGCTTCTAGTCATGGTGTCTACCATAGCCAACAGGATGCAAACTAAGACACTCACCATAGCCTTCAGGCAGCTCCGGTGACTGGTGGCCATGTGGTCGATTCTGGGGCGTCTGGAGGGACCCTCGGACCTCAGGATTTCGGAGACGCTGGACCTGGAGTCTCTGGTCCTGGGTGGGAGACTCCACAAACCTGCAGTTCCCACCTCCTGCAGCCGCACCGGTACCATCTGTGTACGGAGCAGGTTCCTCCATGAGGCAGCTGAGTGGCCTTCCGGGGCCCGAGTCTTCATACACCGTTCTGGAAGGGACAGGGCAAAGCAGGAATAGAACCACCACGGAAGGGTCATAAGACACGCACTCAAAGGTCATATGTATTTATTCTACATCCTTGTAATGAGTTACAGTGTTCCAATGTTAGGTTTCATGACATTCAGTGTCCAATGAGAGAAAGACTCTCAAGAGGATCGGGAAGTCAGAGCGAACCATGATTTAAGTGCTAACAGAGCCACCCCAGGGTGCAGCTAAATGACGGAGCAGGTGTGCCTGACATTTTCTTTTTCTTGATTTTACCCAAACACTCCATTTTCTTTGTTATTTTATTCAAGGATGGAGTTCTTGGTTACATAAAATACTATGACTCTAAGTGTTTTTTAAATATAACCCCCCCAAGCAGTTTCAAAAACAATTTGTTTTAATGAGTCACTTCCCCTTATGACCAAATACTTTAAAAAGTAAAAAAAAAAAACAAAAAAACAAAAAAAAACCCTCATATTGAGAAATTCCACATACATGAAAGGCCAGAACGATGGGCCTTGTACCTGCAGCCAGCAGCTGGTTACAGCGCGTGTCCCCAGGCTGCTCTTCGTTCCGCCCCACCACTGGGTTTATGTCAGCCCAATCCCTGCATTTTACCATTCTATCCACACACATTTTAGCATGAACCACTTTTTTAAAAACAATGACTTTTCCACTACTGTAGCTGAACAACAACAAAAAATCAAACACAAGTCAATGTTGAAATTTCTCTAAGTGTCCTATAAATCATGATTAAAACAAAGTCCAGGGCCTGGGGAAATGGCCCGGCTAGTAAAGTGCTCACTGTGTAAGCAGCGAGGACCTCACCCTCAGCTCAGCTAGTGTGGTAGTGCATGCTTGTAATCCCGGCACCGGGGAGAAGACAGGTGTAGCCCGGGGGCTCCCTGATGAGTCCCAAGCCAATGAGAGACTGCTGCAAAAGCCCAGTGAATGACTCCTAGGGAATGACATCAAGGTTAACCCACACAAAAACTAGCTGTTTCTTGAGTGGCGGTGGCTGCTTCTTCTTCTTCTTCTTCTTCTTCTTCTTCTTCTTCTTCTTCTTCTTCTTCTTCTTCTTCTTCTTCTTCTTCTTCTTCTTCTTCCTGCTCCTCCTCCTCCTCATCTTTCTCCTTCTCTTCGCCCTTCTTGATAGCTCATGGTCACCTGGAACTCAGGATCCTCCTGCTTCTGTCCCCTTAGAGGCATATTCCATCATGCCCAGCTAAACTGTCCCCTCTAGATGGTAGATGCTCTGAGTTGGTTCTTGAATCTTTGGGGTACAATTTCTGAGCTAGTTAAACCTTCCCTCATAAACTAGTAGCCTGGAGCACAGCTTTATCCTACACAGGAGTCTATGATTTGGTGCTTCTTTCTACAAAGAAAGAGAAAATGGCTGGCATCATGGCAAGCATACATACCCTTCATTTTCTAGTAGTCCTCTGCAGTCCACCACCGACCCGCCACTGCCTATTCTGTCTCGGGTCTGTAAACTGACTATAACACAAAAGAAAAGCTTGCATTAAAACCCAGGGCTGCTCTGCACCCCTGCAGCACAGTGAGCCACTGACACTACAACGTATGTCCAGTATCACAAAAAGGAAGTGAGTTTACTTGCCCCCACCTTATTGCTTTCGGTGTGAAGCATCTCAGGCCAACAGCTGCACATACCACACACCATTTGAATACTATTTGAAAGCAGAGAGCAGAAAAGGTGCTGAGCTTCTCATGCCCCCCTCCATAAAGCTATAAAATACAGTATTTAATTCCATTAAGCTATTCCATCTTAAGAAGGTTTGATTTATATTTAGTGAAGGTACAAACACCTTCAAGCTAAAAACACATTTATGTTCTAGCCTTACTGTTGTGGACAAGAAAGGCATTTTGCTCCTAGGTTTTCAGTTGTTTGGTTTCTGCCCTGACATTCCTCCACAGAGAAAAGAAGAAATTCCAAGTGGGAATGTAATGCGTGAGAACTTGATCCGCAAGTTACTTCCAGGGCGGATACACTGCTCACTGTCTTGGGGCCTGAGGTATGTGGAGTCGCAGAGTGACTCAGCCTAGCTGCTGCTCCACTGACTCTGTGCAGAACACACAGCCAACATGCACTTTCCCCTAAAACACTGCCAAGAACAGGGTGGGCAAGGGGACAGGCAACTCAGAGAGGTCACTCCATCGGAATGCCTCCAGTCAACTCTGTAAGCACATTTTCATCTTTCTCTCCACACAATGGAATCCTCTAACTAGAAATCACATTACATGGATTTGTCGTACATCATCTTTGCCTTTGCCACACGGGATGGGGCTTCCCAGAGAGGCCATATATTCCAACTTTGGCGTATGTGGTCATCCCCAGTCAACTCTTCCACAAGTGGCCTCAGCTCGTATTACCCCTGGACAATTTAACAGCCAACTGTCCAAGCTTGCGGTGATTGGCATGATACATCACAACCTCCCATCTCGACTGGAGTCACATTAACTCAGTTTCAATGACAGGATAAAAGGAACCAGAGAAAAGAATGAAAACCGCACAAGAGGAAAAGTTTAGTACTGGAGAGATGGCCCGATGCGGCCTGCCCTGGAAGCCTCGCCCCCACCAGCGTTGGGAGCAAGACGGCAGGTTCTGTCAAAGAGCCCTTTATGCAGATGAGAAAATTCTTACCCACTATTTGGCCACGAACAGCATCAGTATCTGAGGGATTTAGTTTGCACAGATCCAAACGCTGGTCTGCAAACAAACAATTCAGAACTTAACCCAAGGAACGTTAACTAGGGAGGAAGGCAGGAGTTCTGCATTCAGCACTCAGAACAAACAAAAGAAAGAGAAGGATGCCTCCTAAGCTTTCTGCAGCTGCCTGGGAGGCACAACGTGCGGTTCTTACAGCCAGTGTCTTTCACCCTGCTGATGGCGTTGGAGAGCAGCCGCACACAGCCCAGGAAGCCGGCACCCTGCTTCTTGTGGATCTTCTTGTGGTTCCACACGCTGATGGTTATGGAGTCACTCTTCCCAACATACCTGCGAGAGCACACGGAGCCATTCAGGACATTTCTCAGCCATGACGCCCTCATCTACATGCATCTGACTGACTCGGAATTCTTGTGTTTTGGGTACACCTGGCTGTGCACCCCACAAGGTATGGGGAACGGACTCCAACCAGGCCCATAAGCAGTGAGGGCAGGTAACCATGTTGTAATAAGTGTTTTTAAATTTGTTTTTCCTTTAGTCATTCATTTCTTGTCCTAAGATTGAACCGACGGCTTCCCACAGGCCAAAGCAAGCACTCTACCATTGAGCCAGGCCCACCCCTCACTGGTAGGGGTTCTATCTGAGCCACATGCCCAATCCCATCCCAGCCCACTTAAAAACAAAACAAAACAAAATAAAACAAAAACCCGTCAACAACAACAACCAAAAAATAAACTTTTTAAAATTTTGAGATGGAGTCTAAGTTGCCCAGGCTGCTGTTGTGAAGCAGTATCCTAGGAACTGAATTATTCTACACCAGAAGGAGACTTATTGAGACTCAGGAAATTCTAAAGAAATCTCATTAAAACATAGGAAGTAAGCAATTCACAAGTCTCAGGAAGTCCTGGAGCTTAGCAGATTCACAAGGTCCCTCCCCCCCTCCCAGGGTGACCTGTAGAGGCTGCTGAGGAGAGGACAAGCGGTTGAGCTGCCTGCAAATGCTGCAGAGAACAACAGGGCCCAGCTTCCAGAGGTTATCACTGATGCTGGGGTGGGCTTTCAGAACCGCTGCTGCTCCTCTAAGCCCCCCTCACCCACCCTCCTGTGAGTAACCCCAGTGAACTAACAAAGCCACCAAGCCAGACTCCAGTGGAATCATTACCTCGGTCTGTTTGTGTTTGTACCTCCCCATGGAATAACAGCTAGACTGAACCGGCTCTGTAAACCTGGCAGGCTTTCAACTTGCAAGGCTCCTACCTCAGCCTCCCAAAGGGCCAGAACTAAAGACCTGTACCAACAAGCCCAGCACATGAGAAGGTCTTGTAAAGAGGCTGAATGCGCTCTAGCACTTCTGGAAGTCAGTGGCCCAGGCTTAGCAGAGGACACTGGGACCCTTACAACGCCACGGTCCATCCAAAATGTGCAAAGGTGTGTGGACAAGATAATAACCTACTCAGTCCTCGGCGAGTCCACAGAGGGGACTATCAAGACAAACGTAGCCACATTCCAAGTAATGTGAAGAAAACCACAAAATGCAAATGCTACTAAAAAGCACCCATGCCATGCACGCACATACAGGACAATTTATGCTAATGATCATGCAGGGACATGGGTCCATATAAAAATATAATCCTGAATTTGGAATAAATGCATAAACTATATGATGGGTTGTGGAACATTAGTACCAAAAAACATCACTTCACTGAAAAAAAAAAAAAAAAGTAGCACACTGGGGGATCAATCACAGCTCTTTGTTTGTTTGTTTTTCTGCTAAAAACAACCAGGGGGTTGAAATGTCCAGGATCATAGAATCACTCTGTTAACAGCCAAATCATGAAAACCCATGAGAAAAATGCCAAGAACATCAGAGGATATCAACTGTAAGGCCAGCAATATGCATTTGCATGGCTACCCCTTTGGTTATCAGTAAAAAGTCAGTCATCTTTTTAAGTGAGTTGTGTCTCTTAGAGCTTGACACCTGCCTTCCCGCAGCCCCAGAGCCTTCTGGGAGTTTTGACTCACAGGTCATAGTGCTGGTTCCACTTTGGGTCCAAGGTGTTTTTCACAGTGTCAGTTGAGTGGCACTGCCCAGAGCCGTCCACTACAATCTTGGCAAAGGGGTCAGGGAGTCCTGCGGGAGACAGCAGACAAACCCAGAGGACAGTCAAGCTGGTGGCACAGTCACCCTGCATGCAGACAGACCAGCAAGGTCACTCGAGGATCAAGGCAGGCACCTGGCACTCCTCACTAGTCTCGCTCTGAAGGTCAGTCAGTCTCCATTAGCAGAGGGTTCTGAGACAGGCTGCTGCCACACACCTTCACACGCAGATTATCAGAAAAGCGTGCGAACAGGCTCAAATTCTAATGTCCATCTCTGCTGAGCTTTACATGTCAAAAACTGCTTTTATCCGTGTATATGTTCATGCACATGTGTGTGGGTACTACAAAGGCTAGAGTTGTACATCGTGAGCTGCAGATGAGGGTGCCGGGACACATACACTTTGAGCCATTTCTCCCCAGCCAGCCCCGTCTCTGATGATCATTAAAGGAACTAACAATGTAGGAATGGGATCTATGGTGAACTAAATTTCTAGACTATCACAGTCCCCACAAACTTTGTTATTGCTGTGTTAGCTGTGGCATCATGGAGTCCCCAAGTCTTAACTGGGGTAAGTCCCAGTTTATGACAGCAGACAAGTGACAAGGCCTGGTGGGAGTTCTGGAAAGAGACTGGGCTGTGAGCCACCACTTGGATAAAAAGCCTCTAAGCTTAAGTCTCTTCATCCTGAAAGTTCGGATGACGCCACTTAAGCACTGAGCCCTCAGGACTGGAAGGAGGAGTTTTCAGGGCTGCAGGCGCTGACTTCACCTCGGGTGAGGCACACTCAGGAGCCTGGCCCTCACTGCTTCATAGTTCCTCCCATACACATTTTAAAATGGGATTTAATTTGCAAAATTGGATTGGCAATTTTAGTCAAGCCACTTACATCATAAATGCTTCATCGGCATTCAAGCAGAGAATACCACCTCACCCTGCAGAGTGAGGGTCCTATCAGCTACCAGGCCAGGAAGCAGAGGACATGGGCATGGCTGGGATGGAGGATGAGCCTGATGCTGTGTGCAGCTGGGGGTGTTTGTCAAGCTCTGGACCCCTAGCCTTTTGGAAGACTACACCCACGGTTTAAAAAAAATTAAATGTCAGGGGCCAACATGATCTAAGTTCAATCCCTGGTGCCAACATGGTGGAAGGAGAGAAATGACACCTGTTGTCTTCGGACCGCCACACGCATGCTGTGAGAAACACACACACACGTAAAAACTAATTTTCAAAGTATATAAATCGCATTCTGTAAGAGCAAAGCTGGTGGTACTTACTGAAGAAGTCCTTCTTCGCAAGGTTCTTGGCACATAATACTGAAAACAAACAAACACTGCAGTTAGCACTGAGACAGAGCAGACGTGCCAGTGATCTCTCAAGCTTTGTGTCACATTAGACAAACTGCAACTTCTAAAAAGTATCTTTCCTCAAATTGGGAAATCAACAAATTTAAACACTGTAATTTAAGCTTAAAACCTTAAATGCACAAACACAGAGATGGAATTACTGGTATGTTTTAAAGCTTACATAAACACCAATTTTTAAAAAGAGCTGGTGTACTTACCTTTACAGAGCTGCTAACAACAAAGGGAGCTATGCATTCTGGGTATTCTGATAAATAACACTGTGTGTGTGTGTGTGTGTGTATGTGTGAGTGTGTGTGAGAGAGAGAGAGAGCGAGAGAGAGAGAGAGAGAGGGCTTTTCATCCACTAGGCACACATTCAGCCATGCCACTGAGCTATATCCAAGCCTATTAACAGAATATTGTGGAAAAAGTAACAGGCTGCATGTTCAGAAGGTTGTGCAGGAGCCAGGCAGTGGTGGTACACAGCTTTAAAAGGCAGAGGCAGAGGGAATCTCTGAGTTCAAGGACAGCCTGGTCTACTGGGTAAATTCCAGAAAAGCCCAGGCTATACAGAGAATCCTTGTCTCAAAAACCTAATAAAAGAGAGGAGGAGGAGGAGGCAGCTGTATAGGGCTGGCAAGAAGGTGGCTCAGCAGGTAAAGGTGCTTCCTACCAAGCCTGATGACCTGAGTTCCATCCCCAAGGCCCACAGGCGGAAGGCGGAAACGGACTCCTGCAGGTTGTGTGAGCTCCCCTTGCACCATACCCCACATAAATAAGTAAACGTAGTAACTTTTTCAACAGGGTAGAACAGTATTAGCAGACAGCAAAAATGTAGCTGACAGCGTCTTATGAGTGAGGGGTTCGCATCTGTAATCACAGCCATCTGAGGCTGAGGTAGGTGTACCAAGAGTTCAACCTGGGCTAGTTGGTGAGTTCCATGGCAACCTGAGCTACATAGCCAGGCCCTGTCTCAGACAGATGGACAGACGGATGGATAATAAGTGAATAGTTGATACATCTTGCCACACATCTGCCACGTGGTGAAAGCACTGCGAAGGTACACAATGCACTTCCCTGATGTTTCACAAATCTTGCTGGTTTTCACATACATAATGTTCATACATTGAGTACTTTTCTCCTTTGTTCTTAAGAAACAGCTATAGTGACGCCATCAACACACCACACAATTCTCCCACTTAGACACCATATGACCCTATGGTTTCTTGAGCACTCATGGGGCTAACAGCGATGACCATAATCAATTTTCCAACGTTTTTTACTGTCCCCAAAGAACTGCTGTCGCACAAGCCATCCCCCCAAACTCTCCAGCCTGAGGCAATAACTGGTCTGTTTCTTGGCTCTGGTAATTTGCCTAATTCTGACCATTTCTGATGCTTGGAAGCACAGGCTGTGTGGCAGCTGATTGCTGGTACCGCGTCAACTTTTCCTAGGGAGGAGGGGGCAAGCGTGCACTCAGTGCACAGAGAAAGCCTTGGGTTTGGGGCCAGCACCGCAGAAACCAGGTGCAGACGCGCAAACCTGTAATCCAGCACCTGGGAGGCAGAGGCAGGCAGTGCCAGTCATCCTCAGCCACAGAGTGAGTTCAAGACCAGCTTGAGCTACAAAAGATCTTGTCAGTGCATAAATGTGCTACGCTGGCTTCCATTTCAAACTCTGAGCCTAGTACACTTTGACCTCCATCTCCACTTTCCTCACCAAGGCTGTTTCTCGAGTTTCCCGAGACACTGGGGCCAGATGACTCCTGAATGGAGGAATTCTGATCTCACTTTTCAAAAATAAGAATCATCATTCATATTTACAAAGCTGCTGATGGTTTCATTTAGAGCTCACTCCAGTGGAATTTAGTTACATCATAAAATGGAGACAGTCTTGGTAATGATGTTAGGGTCAAGAAAACCTTGCCTCAGTTTGTATACAGGTCACTGAGGGTCACTGAGTCTACGTTAGAGACAGAATTTCTCCTGCTAAAATAATGGTTGCTAACTTGCAATCTCCAGCCTCTCCCGATCCCCCTGCCTCCACAGGAGGGACGCAGGATAACAGAAGCTCACTATTCCTACAGTGCAAAACGCTGCTGTACAGAGTGGCCCCCTTTACCACAGGGCCACTCTGCGGCCCCAGCTGGCCTGGAGCTCACTATGTAGTCCAGGCTGGCCCCAACTCACAGAGCTCCTCTTGCCCCCGCCTTCCACACCAAGTGCTGGAATTAAATGTGTTCACCACCATGCTGGCCGGCTCTCCTTGTTTTTAAACAAATCTACTTATGCACTAATTACGTGGGGTTCTGGGGATACAGCAATGAGTGAACGGCATTTACTCAGGCTGGGCTGGGGCCCCGTGGACAGAGTGCTTGCCTAGCTCGCCCAAAGCCATGGATTTGATTATTAGCACTTCATAAGGCCTGTGTGGTGGGCCGGGCCTGTAATGCCAACACCAGGAGGAGAGGGGGGTGGGGTAGGGGTGGAGTCAGGAGTTCAAGGTCTTCCTTAGCTTAAAAAAAAAAAAGTAAAAAGACAAAGAAAAGGAAAGCAATTTACAGAAAACTCGACTTATTTTCCAAAATAGACCACTGTGCAGCTACTGCCATTTTACCTCTTTGGTTCGGTTTCCATGGAGACTGGGTATCGGGCAGTCCATGCTAACCTTGAACCCATCATATAGCTGGGTTCGGCTTTGGATTCCTGATTCTCCTGCTTTGACCTCCCAAGTGCTGTGATTATTATTCCATATTCCCACTATTGCTTATTCTCTAATCTATACAGGTGTGTGCCACCAGGCAAGGCTTATCTCCATCTCTGAAGTGGCCCTTGACCTTGGTCCCCTCTACTGCATTCTATGGTTTCCTGAGCACATGCCACTGCATGTGAGAGTTTTGCTCATAAATGGGCAAAACTACACCAATTACGACACACACCATCAACATCAGACGTTGGGAGTTTTATTCTGGCCTAAGAAAGGCTCAAACTTGTGTCCATATTTTCCCTATTCTCATCTTCTAGACATTGTTGCTATAATCTCAAATTTTGTTTTGTTTTGGGGATTGAGTCTTACTACACAGTTCACATTGCCCTCAAACTCAAGGCAGCAATCCTCCTGCCTCAGCCTTCCAAACACTGGAATTACAAGGCACTGTGATGTTTGTCTACTTCATTCTTTGTAACTCCTCTCTCTTCCTCTTAAATTCCCAAGTTCACCATCTTTCTGTGTCTCCTCAATGTGACATCTGTTATGTGTGTACATGTTTGTATGTGCTGTGGGTGCACAGATGCAAGTCACATGCAGAGGCCAGGGACTGATGTGTCAGTGTTTTCTCAATCTCTTACTAATTTTTAAATTATTTATCAGTGTGTGTGTGTGTGTGTGTGTGTGTTTGTACATGGGTGTGCAAGCCACAGCAGGTGTGTGGAGGTCAGAGAAAAGTTTTGTGGAGTTCTTCCATCCACCCTTCTGTGAGATGTTGTAATCAAACTCACTTGCAAGGGCCTTTACCAGCCGAGCTTTCTCTGGGCTCCTGGTTTTTTGTTCATCTACAGCTCAGCACACTGGCTAGATCAGCTAGCAGGAGCCCAGAAATCTGCCAACATGTTTCCATATCCCCAGCCCTAGGATTTCCTGTGTGTGCCACTGCACCAAGCTTTTCCTGTGTATCACAGGCAGACTCATCATGTAGCCCAGGCCGGCCTACCTGGAACAGACTCATCATGAACTTGTCATCCTCCTGCCTCAGCCTCCAGGTGCTGGGATTACAGGCATGGATCGCCATGCCTGGCCACAGGTCCATCTTTTGAAACATCACTTCCATATTCATCGACTCAAGAGCTAGAACTCTGTATTATGTGACACTGCATACGAGACTTTCCCTGAGTTCTGAGGTTTCCCATCCCCTCATGTCACATTCTTTCCCACTATTCCTTATTCTCTATACCTGAACACCCCAGAACCGAGTCTGGCTACTCCTATCAGTTGCCAGGCACTTCCCCTGTAAAGCCTCACTCAGACTAGGATTTCCACAGCATCCCTCAGGTAGCACAGACAGGCTCCAATGAGCACAGACAGGCAAATGGTATGGTTTAAACAAAATCTAACTAGTCTTTAAAACTGCTATGCCACATTCTGACATTACTCCTTTGTCATTTTTCCATGTTAAAATGTCCTTTAATTAAGTGAGACAACAGAACACTGAGGACTTTAACACTAACCCCCTGGCCATACTGTGTGGATACCCACATTGACATGGCATCTTGACTGACCTGGCAATTACCATTCCAGGCACCGGTGACCTATTCTCTCCCTTCTAATCACATTTAAAAAATACATGGTTGGAGGGGCATGGTGGTGTAGGCATGCTGTAAGGCAGGAGAATCAAGAGTTACAGCCTCCTGGTCTGAGAGCTTGCCTCTAAAAGGAAGGGAGAAAGAAAAAAAACAAAAAAACAAAAAACTAAACTACATGGCTTGAATAATCATAATGTAGGTGGCCTTGCCACTCTAGTGAGGTGGGTTTCTCTGAAGAAGGCTTCCACCATTAAAAACGGTCTGGTAGTGGCAAAGGCTATGGTATGCACAGACAAAACAGGGGAAAGAGAGAGAGAAAGGAAGAAGGAAGGAAGGAAGGAAGGAAAGAAGGAAGGAAGGAAGGAAGGAAAGAGAGAAAACGGCGCTGAAGACTATCACTGTAAAGCTCACAACTTGCTACTGAAAACATCTGTCAGAGAACGGGGGACATGGCTTAGCTGCTAGAAGAGCGTACCCAGGTGCATAGGTTCACCCGGCACCACATACATCACCCGTGCCTATAATCCCAGACATTCATGAGGCAGAGGCAGGAGGATTTTGAGTTTCAAATGTCCTGGTCTTACAAATCTAGAAATAAATAGTCTTTAAGTGACAGGGACCAGTAAGAACTAATTGCTGCCCAAGGTAGGGGATGCGGGACATCATGTGTTCAAGGCGCTGTCTTAAAGCCACTAACCTGTAAATTATCACACAATCTCAGGAAATCCCTAAATGTGTATGAAACGGCACACGCAGGTGCTGTAACTTGGGTTCAGTTTTCAGCATTGATGTCAGGCAGGTCATACAGCCCACTACACCCTCCTGCAGCCTCCAAGAGCACTTGTGTACACACATGTACACAAAACATACACAAAACCACACAAAAACAACTGGGTTTTGTTTGGTGATTTTTTTTTTCTCTGTTTTGTTGTTTTTCGAGATAGAGGTTTCTCTGTGTAGCCCTGGCTGTCCTGGAACTCACCCTGTAGACCCGGCTGACCTCAAACTTAGAGATCCACCTGCCTCTGCTTCCTGAGTGCTGGGATTAAAGAGTCACCACCACCAAGCATATTCTTTCTTTTTTTTTTTTTAATAAACAAATGTTTTGTTTTTTTTTTAAGAGGAAAAATTATTAACAAATACACAGATACATACACAATCACACTGCACCTTATGTCTAAACGGGCCCATGTCAAACTGGACATCCACTGTCACACTGCAGCACGGGTGGAGCTCACCCTGCCAAGTGAGCAACCTACCAAACATCTCTCCCCAGCCCTCAGGGACTTCCAACGCCAGCACGAACATTCGAGCCAGTCAGACGCCACTAAACCGACAAAACTTGTGAGGTTAAGAGCACTGGCTGCTCTTCCAGAGGTCCCGAGCTCAATTCCCAACAACCACACGGTGGCTCACAACCATCTATAACGAGATCTGGTATGTTCTTCCGGTGCGCAGGTGCACATGCAGACAGAATAGTGTATACAAAATACCTAAGTAGATCTTAAAAAAACAGAACTTCGGCCATGGAAGTGTGGGGTGCTGAGCTGCACTCGTGCCCCAGGGCCTGCACATGAGGCGGGACTGCGGTAGCATGGCCATGTGGCTTCTTGGCTGGGACTGAGGTGTCTGCCCCTGCCTGTCCCCACAGCCCACCCACTACTGCCATCTGTGAACACCTGTATCATTTAATAAGCACTCTTGGGCCAAGGAGATGGCTCGGTGAGTAAAAGACTGCCAGCATGCCCGACAACCCGAATTCAAATCCTGGCCCCACCCAGTGACTTTCTTAACTTGCTCTGACCTACACACACACACACACACACACACACACACACACACAAAATGGGGCAGGGCTTCTCTTCTAACTCCGTGGGTTAAAGTGACTGACTGGGTGGTTGCACGCTGGTCCAAGGAAGCCAATCTCACAGGACCCAGGGACCTCACACACTCGCCCTCATTACCAGGCGCTGCTACTCTCTTCAAAAGCTGAAACCAAATCCCCTGCTGCCATGTAAGCCGCTAGACACACGTGTGCACCAGAAAGGCGGCTGTGACTACCCTCCTCCGCGCTGTGCCCCCACGGCCCGGTGTAAACCCTGCTGCGCGGACACTCAAGGAAGCGGAGACTGTCTTCTGAGCACGGCACAGGGCCCCGTAATCAATAAATGTGGAGATAAACGAAACCGTTGTTTGGTTGGCTAATGAATGAAGGCAATAGATCTGTGAGAGCCTCTACAGTGACAAACTAGACCCTGTGACAGCTTCCCCAAGACTGGAGTTCAAAGCACGGTGGCCCTGCATCCTGCTAGCCAACAGTTTACTCTTCAGAATAAGCTGTCGTTTCTTTTTTTTAATTGTTTTATTGACTTTACATCCTTGTTGTAGCCCCATCCCTCCCCCCTCCCCTTTTCCTCATCCCTTTCCCATGCAGCCCAGCTCATCAAGTTGTACCAGGACTGAGCATGTCCTCTTCCCTGTGGCTTAGCAAAACAGTCCTACCAGGAGAAAGTGATCAAAAGCTGTCAAGTGAGTCTGTGTCCAATGCAGCCCCCACCTCCCTTACTAGAGGACCCACATGAGGCCTAAGCTGCCCATCTGCTACCTCTTTGTAGGGGGCCTAGGTCCAGTTCATGCATGGTCCTCGGTTGATGCTCCAGTCTCCACAGGCCCCTCTGGACCCTGGTTAGTTGGCTCTGTTGGTCTTCTTGTGGAGCTCCTGTCACCTCCAGGTCCTTTCTCCTTCCTCCCACTTTTCCACAAGACGCCCTATACATCACCCAGTGTTTGGCCATGAGTCTCAAGCCTCTCAGAGGACAGCTCTGTCAGGCTCCTGTCTGCGAGTTTAGCAGAGCATCCTTCATAGTGCCAGGGGTTGGCACTCTCCAACAGGCTGGGTCTTTGGTTGGGCCAGGCACTGGTTGGCATTCCCTCAGTCTCTGCTCTATCTGCTCTATCTTTATTCCTGCACATCTTGTAGGTGGGGTTAATTTTGGGTCAAAGATTTTTGTGTGGGGGTTGGTGCTCCCCTCCCTCTACTAGGAGACTAGTCTAGTTAGTGGGTGTCCTCCTCAGTCTCTATAGCTTCTGATACTAGGAGTCTCAACTAGAGCCCCCCCCCCATATTCTCCCAGGAGCCTACCCTGACTTAAGCGTCCAGCTTGTCACAGAGATGCCCCCACCCTCAGTTTCTCCTTTCTCTACAGGCCTTCTGTCCTCTTGCCCTTGCTCTCCCCAGGTCTACCCTCCTAACTCTCTGCATCCCCTCTCCTACTTTGTTTCCTTTCTTTAAGCTGCCATTTCTCTTTTTTTATTAATTGAAATTCCATTTGTAATTGTTATTATTTATTATCATTTATTCACTTTGTATATCGGCTGCAGACCCCTCCCTCATCTCCTCCAGGTCCCACCCTCCCTCTCTCTTCCCACTCTATGTCCCACCCCTAGTCCACTGGTGGGGAGGACCTCCTCCCCTACTATCTGACCCTAGCGTATCAAGTCTCATCAGGACTGTCTGGATCCTCTTTCTCTGTAGCCTAGTAAGGCCACCTCGCCAGGGAGAGATGATCAAAGAGCAAGCAACCGAGTTCATGCCAGTGACAGCTCCTGTTCCCACATGGAGCCCACATGGAGACTGAGCTGCCATGGGCTACATCTGAGCAGGGAGTCTAGTCCTCTCCATGCATGGTCCTTGGTTGATTCATCAGTCTTTGCAGGACCCCTGGGCTCAGTGTTTTGGCTGTTTGTCTCCTTGTAGAGCTTCTGAAATTTCTTCCATAAAATTCCCTGCACTCTGTCCAAAGTTTGGCTATGAGTCTCAGCATCTGCTTTGATAACCTGATAGGTAGTCTTTCAGAGGCCCTCTGTGGTAGGCTCCTGTTCTGTCCCCTGTTTTCTCCTGCTTCCGATGTCTATCCTGTTTGCCCTTCTGAATGAGGATTAAGCCTCTTCCCTAGGGTCCTCCTTGTTGTTTATCTTCTTTAGGACTATAGATTTTAGTATGTTTATCTTATATGGCTAATATCCACTTATAAGTGAGTATATACCATATGTGTCTTTCTGCTTCTGGGTTACCTCACCCGGGATGATCTTTTCTAGTTCCATCCATTTGCCTGCAAATTTCATGATTTCCTTGTTTTTAATTGCTGGGTAGTATCCCACTGTGTAAATGTACCACAATTTCTGTATCCATTCCTCTGTTGAAGGACATCTAGCTTGTTTCCAGATTCTGGCTATTACGAATAAAGCTACTATGAACATGGCTGAGCAAATGTCCTTGTTGTGTACTTGAGCATCTTTCAGATATATGCCCAGGAGTGGTATAGCTGGATCTTGAGGTAGCACTATTCCTAGTTGTCTGAGAAAGTGCCAGATTGATTTCCAAAGTGGTTGTACAAGTTTACATTCCTACCAGCAATGGAGGAGGGTTCCTCTTTCTCCATATCCTCTCCAGCATGCATCTTAGCCATTCTGATGGGTATAAGGTAAAATCTCAGGGTTGTTTCAACTTGCATTTCCTAAGAACACTGAGCATTTCTTTAAGTGTTTTTCTGCCACTCGATATTCCTCTGATGAGAATTCTGTTTAGCTCTGTGGCCCATTTTTTAATTGGATTACTTGGTTGTTGGTGTTTAACTTCTTGAGTTCTTTATATATTCTGGATATTAGCCCTCTGTCAGATATAGGGTTGGTGAAGATCTTTTCCCAGTCTGTAGGCTGTCATTTTGTTCTGCTGACAGCATCCTTTGCTTTACAGAAGCTTTTCAGTTTCATGAGGTCCCACTGAGTGATTGTTGATCTTAGAGCCTGTGCTGTTGGTGTTCTATTCAGGAAGTTGTCTCCTGTGCCAATGAGTTCAAGGCTCTTCACCACTTTTTCTTCTAACCGATTTAGTGTGTCTGGTTTTATGTTGAGGTCTTTGATCCACTTGGAGTTTACTTTTGTGCAGGGTGATAAATATGGATCTATTTGCATTTTTCTACATGCAGACATCCAGTTAGACCAACACCATTTGTTGAGGATGCTTTCTCTTTTCCATTTTATGGTTTTGGCTTCTTTGTCAAAAATCAAGTATTCGTAGATGTGTGGATTTATGTCTGGATCTTTGATTTGATTCCATTGATCCACCATTCTGATTCTATGCTAGTACCATGCAGTTTTTAATACTATTGCTCTGTAGTACAGCTTGAGATCAGGGATGGAGATACCTCCAGAAGACCTTTTACTGTACAGTTGTTTTAGCTATTCTGTGTTTCATGTTTTCCCATAAGAAATTGAGAATTGTTCTTTCAAGGACTATAAAGAATTTGTGTTGGTATTTTGATGGGAATTGCATTGAATCTGTAGATTGCTTTTGGCAGGATGGCCATTTTCACTATGTTAATCCTACGGATCCATGAGCACGAGAGATCTTTCCATCTTCTGATTTCTTCTTCAATTTCTTTCTTCAGAGACTTGAAGTTTTTTGTTTTTTTTTTTTTCATACAGGTCTTTCACTTGCTTAGTTAGAGTTACACCAAGGTACTTTATGTCACTTGTGGCTATTGTGAAGGGTGCTGTTTCCAGCCATTTGTCTTTTGTATACAGGAGGGCTTCAGATTTTTGAGTTAATTTTGTATCCAGCCACTTTGCTGAAGGTGTTTATCAGCTGAAGGGGTTCTCTGGTATATTTATGTATAATATCATGTCATCTGCAAATAGTGATACTTTGACTTCTATTTGTATGCCCTTGATCTCAGCTGCCATTTCTTAAGGCAGCATTACTGACAAGAGTTTAATAGTAGCAAAAGAATATTCCATAGTTTCAAATCTGAGACACTATTACAATAAAGGAAAAGAAATCATGCATCAAAAGAACACAATAGAATTCCAAGGACATCTGGACCTTTTAAGAAAGTCTCAAGAATGGGTGCAGCACCGTCAGGAGCGCTCTCTAAGGATCTGTTAGGATGCTGGATTCCTCAAGAATGGGTGCAGCACCGTCAGGAGCGCTCTCTAAGGATCTGTTAGGATGCTGGATTCCTCAAGAATGGGTGCAGCACCGTCAGGAGCGCTCTCTAAGGATCTGTTAGGATGCTGGATTCCTCAAGAATGGGTGCAGCACCGTCAGGAGCGCTCTCTAAGGATCTGTTAGGATGCTGGATTCCAAGGAACTCATACTTGAGCTACGTGGTTTCTAAATGTTACCTTTTGCGGCACTGATGATGGAACCCAAGGCCTTGTGCACGGCAGACAAGCCTTCTACCCCTGAGCCGCACCCCAGCCCCTCTCTAGGGATTCTAGGAAGGCACACAACTGCTGAGCTATACACTAACCCCTAAAGGTTACTTTTTAAATCCCCTGGATCTGGTCCCCCGAAACAGGATGGCCCCTTTCTTTTCTTCTCAAATATCACTTACTGTACTCCATAGCTTTGGAAGGTAAGACACCAGTCTCAGAGCCTGTCTCAATAGAACAATTTCCATCCCTGGTGGTTTGAATGAGAAAGGTGCCTATGGACTCATACTTGAAACACTTGGTCTACAGTTGGTTGAAGTATTTAAGGAAGATGAGCAGGTGAGTCACTCAGCAGACTTTGAGGTTGCGAAAGCCCAAGACATTTCCACTTAGCATGTTCTACCTTCCCTCCCTCCCTCTACTACATGTTTTTTTGGATCAGATATTAGCTCTCATCTACTTCTCCAGTGACATACATGTGTCTCTGTTGCCATGTTCCCTGCCATGATGGTCATGGACCCTAGCCCCCTGACATCAGGAGCCCTAAATTAAACACTTTCTTTTTATAAGTTGACTTGCTCATAGCATTTTGTCACAGCAGCAGAAAAGTAAGACACCATTCTAGGTCTCCTCCCTCTCGCTCTCTCACTCTCCCTTTCTGTCTCCCATTTGAGTTTCAACAGGGCGTTTCTCAATTGTGGTCAACAAAATCAGGGTATTTATAGGTAAACAGATTTCCCTGACTTGGACTAAAGGAAGACTTATGTTTTCTCAGTGAAAGTTAACTAAATATTATAACCCAGTTAGCTGTTGAATGCTAACTGACAGTGCTTAGAAATCCCCCAAGCATTACTTGTCTTCCATCTCCTAAGAAGCTCAGGGTAATTCTACAACCAGGAGCTAATGAGCAGTTTGTAAAGCGGGTGCTTCCAACACCACCCTGGGGAACAGCCTGTTGGCCAGACAGCCACCTGACCCATCCATGCCCTCGCCAGACAGACTCAACAAAAGCTATCAATGGAATACACTGGGCTGTTGGCACATTCTGTTATGTGAGAATTTAAAAATACAGTCTCCTAGTCGCAGGAGGTAACACGCATTAGCTGCTCACAGGGTAAGCTGACACTGCCCATGTAGCACATCTACCCACTGTAAGGGTTTCTTGAGATGGTTACTAGTCTAGTCATTTAACTGGCCACAGAAAACCGAGGCTTAAGAGCTGAAACAGCTCAGGCTAAGGGTGTATCTGTAGAAATGCTTGCCCAGTACACATGAAGCCAGTGTTTCACTACCAGCATCGAAGAAGTCAGGCCTAACAGTGCATGCCTGAAATGCCAGTACTTGGGAGGGGGAGGCAGAAGGGTCAGAAGTTCAAGGTCTATGTCTTGGCTGTGAAGTGAGCTGGAAGCTAGCCTAGGCAATGTGAAACCTTGGTGGGAGAGAGAATGAGAGAGGGCAAGAGTGGGTCCTCCCCCAAACGGCTTAATAAGCCACAGTTAGGAAGAGCTGTGGGTTCTGAACAGCAACGTATTTTACATTTAACAACAAGTTACTGATGGTGGACCACACACCAAGGTCTGATGGGAACTCTGAGGACTCTGGCTCGAACAACAACAAAGGCTGCTTGTCTTTGCCAGACCCCAAGGGCTTGACTTTGAAGCAAAACAAACTAAGATTACTCTTTTTGTTTGTTTGTTTGTTTTTACTTTTTACAACTGCTTACAACTGACTTCTTAGGTCTGATCTGGCCTGTAAATAACAACATCTTCCGGAAAAGCAAAGAACTTACACCCCCAGCTATCTCTCAATACGAAGCCCAGAAGATGACCAAATTAATTCTATCCCCCTGGAGTGATCCCGGTGTTATTAGGGAGAAGATTCTTTCTTAAATCCAAACCTTATGACCTCACTCTTACTTTTATTTTTTAAAAACAACATCCCTCACTATTTAGCCCAGGCTGCTCTATACAACTTGAAGCCCTCAGGCTCCAGAGTGCCAGGACTACAGGCATGCACACACCCCCATACCTGGCTCCCAATGACTGTTGATGCATCTAAGACACGGCTAGGTTTTGATTTAAATGCTGAGAGTAAAGCGGAAGGCTGGGTGATCTCACAGATAAAAGCTAAGGTAAATTAGTCTCTAATTCTATCATCAGACCAGACAAAAGGGTGTGGGGAACAGTAGTCAATAATAGCAAGAAATAGAGCTGTCAGAATTCTCTCTTTTGGCTGCTGGTCCATCTCACCAGCCCAAGTACTACATTAATAAATTCACATGTAGAAAGCCAAGAGGCCTGCTTCTGGTGAGGGACCAGGCTCAGCAAGGTGACATGCTATGAAAGTACACATATGCCATGAACCCCCCCCCAAATTCATCATCATCTAGAAACTTCCCAGGCCTCCACATAAGAAAAGGTTGAAAGACTGTCCCCACAAGAGGACCTCAAGTAGTGAAACAGAACACCCAGAAAAAAATAGGGAAACCTGAACACAGTCAGGACCCCAGCCAACAATAGTGTATTAATACCGGCTCACAGATTATAATGACAGCTCATGTTCACTAAGAACGGGGAAAGCTACCAGATGTGTGGAGGGGCCTCCATTATCTTCCTAGTAACTTAGAAACACTAAAATATCCTTTAAAAGTCAGTCTGTTGATTAAAACAAACAAACAGGAAAAGATAAAAAGCAAACAGTTTGTGTCAGACCCTGCTTTGGAGCACAAACTGCTCCACCAAGGAGGAGTATTAACACACTAGAATATGGGATGATGGGATGATGGATCATATAAATCTGGCATGGAGGCACACCCTTCCAATTCCAGCGTCATACTGAAGGACAGAGGAGTAGAAGTTCAAGGTCATCCTTGGTAACACGCGCTTAAGTGTAGCCTGGGCTATGAGATGAAAGAAAGAGAAAGAGAGAGAGAAAGAAAGAAAGAGAGAGAGAGAAAGAGACGGAAAGAGAGAAAGAGAAAGACAGAAAGACAAAGAAAAAGAGAGAAAGAAAGAAAGAAAGAAAGAAAGAAAGAAAGGAAGGAAGGAAGGAAGGAAGGAAGGAAGGAAGGAAGGAAGGAAGAAAGGAAAAGAACAAAGAAAAGAAAAAAATGGGGGGGGGCAGTAAAATAGCTCAGGGAGGAAAGGCATCTGCCACTAAGCCTAATGACCTGAGTTCAAAACCTGAAACCTCCTCCTTATGCACACAACGGCAAATTCAGGAGTACAAATACACTCACAGTAGTTTCTTACTGGGTATAGTGGAACATGCCTTTAATCCCATTACTGAGGAGGCAAAAGCTGGTGGTTCTCTGCACATTGCAGGCCAGCCAAGTTCTGGGTCAGCTAGGGCTACACAGTGAGACCTTGTCTCCAAAACAAAAACAAAAACCCACATCTGAACACAAGGGCACATACCTATAATCCCAGCAGAAGTAAAAGTACTGGCAGTTCAAGATTAACCTCAGCTATGTAGCAAATTCAAGGACAGCATGGGCTACACGAAGTTGTTGCAAAAAAGTTGGAAATACTATTAAGTAATATGGCATAATTTTCTTACTTTAAGTCTGTAATCTTTAAATTTCCTTCAAATTGACTATATGAAAAAAATTAATGAGGAAAATCTGACTTTTTAAATTATTAGGGACTTTGTAGAAGAGCTACGGGCCCGGAGCTGGGTGTTCGTGTCAGCCTCTCAGCCAGTTGCCAGTGCTCGGCTAGCTCACCCTATGCAGCCTCTGCTCAGGTTATCAATAAGCCATTTCTGATTCTCACTCTCAGCCAACTCAAACAGCTGGCCACGGCATTGCTCCAGGTTGTGCCTAAGTACATCAGAAGAGGACCAAGCAACTGAAAAGGGGTTGAGGCTCAAGACAGTAACAGCAAAGAAATATGGAGCACCCAAGAATGTCCTCAGTATATACTCTTTCAAAAACAATTCACAGAATAGTTTGCACAGGGCCCTGAGGATGTCTGTTTGCTTATTCTGCTAACAGAGGCTGGGAATGCATTTGCCTTACATATGCAGCCCTGCTTCGATCCCAGTGCCAGGAGAGCATGGTGAGGTGTGTGGCCATGTTGGCATCTCAAGTTCCCATTTCCTTCTGAAGTGGGGCTCAAACGAGGAGGTGGAGGCTGACAGGCTGCCCACGTGCTGTCTTCCACCGCCTCCTCACTGTATAATAAAAGCAGCCAGCCAGAGATCCTCTATACATTCCCAGACCTCTGCTCATGGGCAACATTCCTAGCATGCCACTTGGGTATGTGGGCAGAAGTCCGGAAGATGTCCCAGGAGAGATGTGAGGGCATAGGACAGCGTCCTAAGGATACAGCATCAAGAGGGCCCCTCGACATCACACCGCCACCTCCTCCCATCTCTCACACAGCTGACTTAGAAGCAGGAGTCCCAGCTACAGACTGAATGCAGAACGAGGAACTGCCAAACTCTCCCACAGAAGTCATAGGCAGAGAAGAAAAACACCAACTTGATCCGCTACAATCAACCCGCACATCAGGAGATTTTTAAAGTTTTAGAACAGCTCTTGGATTAAAAAGAAAAGCAATGTGGAACTGAGAGCCGTGGAATACAATAACAAAATCCTACTTCAAATTGCAGAGGCAAATTTCATTTGTTAGAAACCAGCAAGGGAGCTGGGGAGGTGGCTCAATGGTCAAAGCACTGCTCACAGAACCAAAAGAAGCAAAGTTCGGATCGTTAAAACTGACTTAGATGTTTGGTCAAGGCAGCCGAGCCTTTAATTCCTGCCTCAGAGGAGAAGGACAGGGGTTCCCAGAGTCAACGAGCCACATAAGTGAGCTCTGGGCTTGACTCACGGGGCTTGACCCAATGAATAAGGCACAAGAGATAGAGATTAATTCTAGACATAAACCTTGAGCTTGTGCATACATATGCATGGGGACAGACAGACAGACAGACACACACACACACACACACGACACTCTCACACAAACATATGCAAAAACATGCCTACACACACGAAAAAAAATAGTCCAGCAAAAGCAGTGGGGAGGGGGCAGGCAGGAAGCAGGAGGTGTCCGTGGTATATGTCCATAATATTAACACCAGGAGGCTGAAATAGGAAAACTGTGTGTTTAAGGACAGCCTAGGCTAACTTATAAGATACTGTCTCAAACAATCAAAACAAAACAAAACCAAGACTGTAAACAAATTAAAACATCTAAGTAAAGAACAACAAATAAATCCAAATAAAGCCAACAGCCTACACCAATTGAAAAAAAAAAAAAAAAAAAAAAAGACTATAGTAGTACTAACCATCAAACTAGAATCCAGGTCCTGAACTCAAACTAGGTCCAGGTTAGGCTTGGCAGGCATGGTAGTGCACTCCTTTAATCTCAGAACTCAGGAGGCAGAGGCAGGCAGATTTCTGAGTTGGAGGGCAGCCTGGTCTACAGAGTGAGCTCCAGGGCAGCCAGAGCTCCAGCTACCCAGTCAATAGGAGCTGACTGGATGGCTCAGCAGGTAAAGACAACCACCACCAAGCCTGGTGTCCTGTCAGCATCCAGGACCCACATGGTGGAAGGGCAGAGCACACACCTGCATATTATCATCCACAGGCCTCGGTATACGTGTACACCTCAACACACAAAACAAAAATCTAACTCAACAAATGCCAGGATGCCAGAGAAAAAAGAAGTCTCAAATAGCATCTATAAAGACCATAGATAGACAGACACACAGCAACAGAGCCCAGCTCAGGCAGCTCCCAAGCCTCTGGCCTCTCCAGATGTCTACACTAGTGTGTGCATGCCCACACAGAGACACACACAAAGAGGTAAAGAAGGGCTGGGTGGTGGGAGTGCATGTCTTTAAGCCCAGCACTCGGGAGGCAGGGGCAGGCAGATCTCTGGGGAGTTCGAGGCCAGCCTGGTCTACAGAGCTAGTTCCAGGTCAGCCAAGGCTATGCAAAGAAACTAAAGAAGAAAAGAATAAAAGCCAAAGAAGAACTTTTCAAACAGTAACACTCTGCAGGGTCCGGCTGGGGAAGGAGGGCAGAGGTAGCCAAGGGAAGCAGACTTGTGGCTCCTTGGGGTGAAGGAAATGTTCTTAACTGCCTGTGGCGGTGGTTCTAACCACCGACTTGTATATAGGTGACATTTTATGGCATATAGGTTTTGTATCTCAATTAAACATTCCCAACCAAGAGCGAGCAGTTTTCTTCTGAGTACTAAGACTCAGCACACTGCTGTGCGTTTACCTCAAATTCATGAGTCCAATTCGGAAGACACATAGTTACAATACTGGGGATTACTCTGGAACTTTTTTTTGAGACCAAGCCTTGCCTTGTCCTTTGCACAGCTCCAGGGACTTGGAACAGACTAGGACAACAAGGGAAAACAGACAGATGGACACACAGAAAAGCTGGGACCGGTGGACGGGGCTTTAAGAAGCTGCAGCACCCTAGAAGCTCAGTTTGTGTGAGGTGGACAGAGAGGCTGGATTGTTGCAAAAAGCCGGACAATGGTGGGTTAAGTATACAGCTGAAGAGGAAGCAGGCTTAGCTAATCTCGGCTGGGACAGCCTCTGCAGAAGAGCAATCTTCTGGAGAAAAAAAAAAAAAAAAAAAAAAAGCCAAAAAGACCAGGGGTAGAAAGCAATGGTGGACATTTTCTGGACAGACTCTCTTAACAACCACACATGGAGCAGAAGGGAAGGGGTTTGAGGGGAGGGCCCCTGACATGTTCACGCCCATGTCAACAGCACAAACCCACTTAGCTCTTCACGTACTCAGGGCTTCTTCTGATCCCCACAGAGTCTCACGTACCCCAGACTGGCCACAAACTCTTAGCCGAAGAGGACCTTGAACTTCTGGTCCCCTGTGTTCATTTCCTGAGTGCTAAAATTACAGGCTGGTGCCACCACACTAGGTTTTATACTCAGAAGCCGCAGTTTCTGTTGAGTCAGACTATTAGCAAAATTCAAAGTAATTGGCCAGCATATTAAACCACCAGCAGAGGAGAGCAAGCCTCTGCTGCTTGCTTTTGCCAATTATCAAGTGCAATGTTGATAGAGTAAGCTTCAGACTAGCAGGTAAACAGCCTTCCTACTCAAGTCTTGGACAATGACTCACACCATCCCTGCTACCTATGTAGAATTATTCTTCAACATTAGCAAAACCTTCCACAATTCCCAGGACTCTCCATTGCCTAAACGCTGCTTCCCTTGAAGTTCAAGGCCAAGACTCTCGAAGGCTTTCCTGGTCTCTGGGGCCAAGTGCGATTTTTCTCTTAAAGCACACGTCTGCAGAGGTGTGCACACAGAGCTTGCGCTCTGAGGTCAGAGTCCAACCCTGAGGGTGAGCCCCAGGGCCTTCCACCTACTCTTTGAAATAGTGTCCCACCAGCCTAGATCTGCCACCTAGGCAGCCTGCCGCCTCACAGCACGGGATTCAGGTGCTGCCACGCCTGGCTTTTTACATAGCCCCTCACCTCCCAGGAGGACCGATTCAAACAGAAGTCTTCTTGAGCACCTCCCACACTGAGCCATTTCCCAAGTCCATGATCCTGAGTTTCTCAGGGTCAGGTTCAAGGAGCATCTGAGTATAGAACAGAGGCACAAACTACTCACATGCCATCATCTGATTAGGCAGAGACCAAGTGTGGCAAATCCATCACAGAGTACCAGAGCGGGGCGGGGGCGGGGGGGGGGAGGAGGGAGGAAAGGCCTCCGCCATATGTGGCGGGTGACACACAGCTGTAATGCCAGCATTTAGGGGACCTAGCCTAGCCTCAGCTATACAGCTCAAGATCCTGTCTCAAAAAAATAAAAACATGGGAACAGGGACTGCTTCTGACATGAACTGATTGGCCTGCTCTTCCATCACCTCCCCCTGAGCAGCCTTACCAGGCCACAGAGGAAGACAACGCAGCCACTCCTGATGAGACCTAACAGACTGGGAGCAGAAGGAAGGAAAAGAAACCCTCCCCTACCAGTGGGCTTGGGGAGGGGCATGCGTGGAGAAGGGGGAGGAAGGGAAGAGTTGGAAGGGCAGGAAGAAGGGAACTAGAGGGGATACAAAGTAAATAAAGTGTAATTAAAAATAAAATTAAAATAAAAAAAAAACACATGGGGATACCAACATGACAAATACATGTAAAAACATGGATACACTTTCAATATACTGGAAAACCGAAAAGTCAGAAGCAGTAGTCAGACATTGCGTAATTCCACTGGCAGAAAATCTCCTGAACAGGCAAGCAGGAACTAAGGACACATGAAGGCAATCATGGCTGCCAGCAGTTACGAAGAAGAATAACTGGGGGCTCTGCATATATTTAAAAACCTGAATTGGGGGCTGGAGTGATGGCTCAGAGGTTAAGAGCACATACTGCTCCTACAGAACCTGGGTTCAGTTCCCAGCTCCCAAAACGGGCAGTTCACTGCTGCCTGTAACTACAGTTCTGGAATTCCACCTCCCTGGACACATACCCACACATATGTTAACAACTAAAAAGTAAAATTTTAAAGACTCCTGTAAAAATACTGAAATAACTTCAAAGTGTGAAGTTCAACTCAGTGGGAAGCCTATGGTCTAATTATATTCCAGTAGAAATTCAGACATGGGGCTGGGGCCACAGCCTGAACAGTAGCCTGATTCCACCCCAGCACCCAAAAAACCAGGCACGGCAGTGCACGACTGTATGCCAGCATCCGGGAGGTAGGAGCAGAAGAATCAGGAGTTCAAGGTTACCCTCATCTACCATGAGTTCCAGACCAACATTGACCAAAAGAGTTCCTGTCTTAAAAACAAAAAGGAAACCTAACAGTGACCTGGAAATTACTCAGTAGCATTCACTCCTCTAAGACTCGCCCTTCAGTCTTAGGGCATTGTACTGACAAGCACTGCAGATGGCTTTGGCTAGCTGCACACAACCTCTTACCGGGTCCCCTTAATTCACCATTGTTAACAGCATTCAGTCAGCCTGTCCTTCTTGGCTGCAATTGCTCAGCCCCAGGCAACTCTTCAGTCAAGAAGAGTTTTGCCACAACAGGCACTGGCACCTCTTTGCTCTGATTCATTTTCAACATGAAATCATGAGTTGTTGGATAAGTGAATAAAGCACTTCATTATACAACATCCCGGGCAGCTAGGATTAGCACCACCCACAAAACAATGTAAATTAAAAAAAATAAATAAATAACAGTACTGTAAATTGAATCTAAGTGCCCAGCACCCAGCACCCAGCACCCACTTCCCATGTGATCACCACCATCCCTAAACCTTCCGTAGGCAAATGGCCAGGTGCACGCACCTGCTCCTACGGATGCTCACAGGTGCCTACGCACAGCATGTGCATCTGCACAGCATGTACAGGCTGTCATGGACACACACTGCTGTGTCCATATTCCTCTGGGTCCCCAGAACTGTCATACAGCCCTCTTACACATGGTCCTCCATCCGGCTCCAACCACCTCCTCCTCCCTGTCCAGATCTTGCCCCCAGAGCTACTTCAAGCTTCCTTCCCCTGCCAGCTGTCCTTTGTCCCTTTATTAGTTACCTATACAACTCTCCAAGCAGATTTTTTAACTCCCTTGATGCAGAACGCAGCAGGCAGGGGGCTGAGGCAATGAACCCTGACGAAATCTAAATGTGAGTTATAGGCAGAAGGTAAGAATTCAGAAGAACCTGGGCTGGGGTTGTATGCTGCTCAGCCTAGCAGGCATAAAGCCCACCATAAACTGGGTGAGGTGGTGCCCACCTGCAATCCCAGCACTCAGCAGGACAAGAAGTCAGGAATTCCAGGCCAGCCTGAGCTACATAAGATCTGTCTCAAGACAAAACAAACAGCTGCGGTAAGCATGCTGTGCTGGGACCAGGAAGCCTGCTTTTGTTCGGGGCTGTGTTTTTGTGGAAGTGAGACTGGCTGTTTGCAGAGGTGGATGGACTGGGAACAGACACAAAGGATGCGGTATGAGAAATCAGACATGGTGGGCAGAGCCCAGCACCTGCCTGCTCACTCTCCAATACCGTAAGGTAGATGAGGCAGAGAGTTGCAGAGCCTTGAAAATCTAACTGGTGAGGCTTCTGTGAGGCTCCAGCAAGAGCTCCTACCTGATACTAAAGGCTGTGAGTTCAATCCCCAGCAAGAGCTCTTACCAGATACTAAAGGCTGTGAGTTCAATCCCCAGCAAGAGCTCTTACCAGATACTAAAGGCTGTGAGTTCAATCCCCAGCAACCCCTCCCAATAACAAAGCAATAGGACCAAAGACGCTCAGTGATAAGAAGATGCTTGCCACCAAGCCCGGTGACCTGACTTTGACCCTCGGAGCCCACAAGGCAGAAGGTTATAACCAACACCCCGAAAGCTGTCCTCTGACCTCCAAATGTGTACTGTAGCACATGCATGCCTTCCTCTTGTCCCTACAATAAAACAAATGCATAGATATAAGGTAATAATTTTTAAAAAAGACAAGTAAGATACAACTGATTAGTGATTTTTTTTTCTTTCTGAAGCGTTTAAAAGCTTTCCTGTCAGGACCAGCCCATGGGAAGAGAAGGAACACACACTCGGTTTGCTCCAGCAGTCAAACGTCAAAGTTTCCCTCTGTTACCTAAGGCAAGCTTTTCTGCAAACGCAACTCCGTAAAGCTTTTATCTCATTGCTGCACGCACGCAGCTCTTCTAAGAAGTGGGCCTCCTATTGACTGAAAACCAAAGAATCACTGGTCAAACAGGTTGATCCTGGCTGAATAGCTCCAAATCCACCCCTCCCCTTTCTGACAGCTGAGGGAGGCTGAGGCTTCTTGCTGGGAGAAGGAGAGAGAACCCTTGACTTTTCTGCCACATAAACTGCTGACAATCAACCACCAGCCCACCACAAGGACAAGAGGGGAAGGGAAAGACCAAGAAAGGGGAACATGATAACCCAGGGCGGGGGTGGGGGTGAGACGGGACTGACCATGACAAAAAAAACAGCACTCTGCTTTGCATTTTAAAATACCAATACAGTAATCTCCCATGTCCGAGGCCTTGTTTGCCGAGGTTTCAGGGGTCAACTACGATCTCAAAGAATTAAACAGAGAGGCAGGTGGTGGTTCACTGCTGTAACCCCAGTGCTCAGGAGGCTGAGCCACAGGGACCACAGCAGAATCTAGGCCAGCCTGGGCTACAGAGTTAGTCCATACCCAAAACAAACAAACAAACAAACAAACAAACAAACAAACAAACAGTAAGGGGGTGTGTTTCTGCACTCTTTGATGGATGGATGGACAGACAGACAGATGGCTGGACACTAGAAAATTCTGTGTTATGACACAGAATTTTTCACTAACTTTTCACAACTACCTGGTACTCCAGCTTCAGGGCGTCCAGTGCTCTCTTCTGGACTCAGCACACACCTGCTCTTACATGCACATACTCATACACTAACACACAGTTTAAAAATAATAAAAGGAAACTTAAAAAAAAAAAAAAAGGAAACAATGCCCAATGGCTTGAGTGCTTTGGTATTAGGATCTTTTTCTCCAAGTTCAGAGGAAACACCTTTCTGACACAGCATGCCTCTGCTGCCGTGTGCAGGTCTCTGCAAGGGTTTGACCCTACAGAGAAACTCCTAGCTGCTCTGGTCTAAGCTCAGTTGGTGAACTGTCCCTGGTTTACATAAAGTTTCTCGGGCACCCAGCCACACTCAGGGGCTTGCTTGGTATCTATGGTTACAACACCAGAACGAGCAGTTGCAACAGGGACCATATGGCTACTGAGCATAAAATATTTACTATCTGGGCATTTCAGGAGTCTGTATGTAAACCCCAAGACTCTTAGAAAAACACTCCCAAAATATTGCACCAGCTTTCACGTACTCATTCGCTTCTTTACATGAACTTGAAACACACAGTTTGAAGAAGTTCATATAATGTGCACCCACCAAACTTGGACCAGATACAGATATGATATAGTCCGGCCACAGGCAGCCCAGGGAGCATCCCTCTCACGTTGCTGCGTTGGCATCTGCTGGAAAATATTTGCAGGATAATGAGGAGGAAATGAGAGAAAGCTTGCAGGAGTCTCCCTGAGAATCTGGACTTCTACAGATCCTGCTCAGTGTCCTTTTGAGAACGTTGGGAGGAAGGGAGGGTGCCTTTTTTTTTCCTGATGACTAAGAACATTGAACATTTCTCTTTTTTTAATTTTAATTTTTTTAAATTAAATTTATACTAAGCACAGTTCATTCACTTTGTATCCCAGCTGTAGCCTCCTCCCTCATGCCCTCCCAATCCTACCCTCTCTCTCTTATCTCCTCCTATGCCCCTCTCCAAGTCCAGTGGGTGCCTTTTTGAGGCCTTACATACCAAAAGAGTTGGGGCTACACAGGAAATGAGATGGCCCCCAATCCATTCCACATACAAACTCCAGCCATGCCAATACTTGGAACCACTCCAGGAAAGTGGTTCTGGAATGAGCCAAAGCCTACCATGGTGGCACGTGCTGAGCTACACAGAAAGCCGGGTCTTAGAATCGAAAGGCCAACAGCAGCCCCCTGTATCAAATGTCCACAGGGGCCAAGATTCTCACAGACTAAGGACTTACCAAGGTCAGGAACTGCCCAGGCTAATATAAACTGATCATTGCAATTTTGGATACGGTAAGCTAGGAAGGTGGCGCAACTAACTGCAAATACCAAGGAGGCTCCCAGTTACAACCTCCTTCCCCAAGCAAAGCCCCAATTGTTTTTCTACACTCCCCTGCTTGGACCCAAACTAAGTTTTCTATCTTTGCCTCCCAGGATGGGTCACAAGTTCCCCTGTCCACCTCTGCCCTCACTGTGTACGGAGGCCCCAAAGTCAAATATGCAAGCCCCGGGCCATGAAGAATCTTCCTCCACTACCCCAGGCCAACAGGCAGGTGACGGTTTTAAAAGTACTAACTCCCAGTTCAAAATTCACACTTTAGCGCTTTATCAGAGGGGTTCCACGAGGGAGATTACTAAAATTCTCCAGGCCTTAATCTTCACACCTGCACCATGAGGATGGTAACACTACATTCAGAACTGTAAAAACCTAGAGTCAACTGGGGTGCATGTTGCTGGCTGAGGTCAGATAGGGTGTCACTCTACCGGACTCGCTACTATAAACAAGCTGTCTTTCACAGTCTGCCTGGTGTCAAATTTTTTTGTTTGTTTTTTTAAACAGATTCCTGCTTTGTAGGAATTTAAAACAATCCCCAAACATCATACTCAAGTGCTGGGTAGTGTTTCCAAGCACGGATACAAAGCTGAGCCATCTCTCCAGCCCCTTGACATGTATCTTTTTATCAAGAGAAACAAAACAAAACACTAAAGCAAGAAAACCCAACCACAAAAAAAAAAAAAAAAAACCCAAACTACTAAATTTGAACTGAGACAAGAAGTCAAGTCTTCGATTGTCAACTGATTATATATAACCCCACTAAAATAAAAGGCTTGGGGCCTGCAGATGTGGCTTGGTAAGGATGTGACTTGCCTAGCAGCCACAAAGTTTTGTCTGGACCTGGTTACAAAGTGGTTAGCTCAGAGTTCAACCATCAGAGATCAATGACCAGAAACAGCATATGTTTAACTAAGCGGTCTATCAGGCAGCTGGTGATGGAAGCTGGCAGGAACTGAGCTCTGCCTTCCTTCAGGAGCTCACACTTGGTGCTCACTAATTCACTGTCCTCAGAGGAACTGATCCCATCCCCATCCCCCTTTCCACTGTCTGTCAGAGCTGGTTTTATTCCCATCGGGTAATATACAAGACTCTGGTGACATTCCCTCCTGGATCACACCACATAAAGCATGTGACACACAGACAGTGGGCTGGGAATGTGGATGTGGGCAGGAACAGGCATGACACAGTCAGGAGGCTGTAGACAGAGCATCCACAGCCAGCCCGTGGGGAATGACAGGCAGAACTCAGCTGCACACTCAGAACATACTGCTACTCTCTGCCCACTCGTTCCAGGACGTATAAGCAGCTCTGGTGTTCCTGAAACCCTCATATTTCGGAAATGTTCCTATGTATGATGTGAATTACGCATCAACCTAAGGCAGGTGGTCCCTCAGCCCGGCTCTGTAGATACGTGCTGGCTTCACTCTCCTCCATGTCAGAGCCCCTCACCCACTGTTTCCAGCATTAGTTACAGAAATCAAGGGAGAAGATGTAAAGTAATTATCACCACCGTGATATGGAGTCTTACCCAGGAGAACAGTGCCAAATGTTAACCAAATGCAACAAAGCCACTGCCCCCACAATGACGAGAAATACCGTGAACACTGCAGTCTTCTAAAAACGACGCCCAAACCCGAAGCAATTCTGCCATTTTATGACTAACATTTTGATACAGAGGTTATTTTCTGCCAAGTTATGTCCAGTTCATGAGAGCACTCTGCTCATATGAGAGAGTTCACTTAAAACCTGGCAGGAACAACTGCTCCCACTATAAAACACATACATTGAATACTTTTCTGTTTTTAAAGACTAATTTTTTACTATTCCTATTATTTATGTGTATGTATGTGTCTGTGTGTGAGTGTGGACACATGCATTCAGGTGCCAGTGGAGTCAGAAAGAGGGCATAGAATCCCTTGCAGCTGAAATCACAGAGGGCTCTGAACCGCCTAACGAAGGTGGATGCTGGGAACAGGAATGAGGTCCTCTGGAAGAGCAACACATGCTCCTAACAGCCAAGACTTCTCTAATGTACCGGATTACTTAGCCCAGGTTGAATGAGATGAGAGTCAAGTCTTCAATTATAAGGTGATTATGAATAAATCTCAGGCATGGACTGGGAGTGATATAGCTCAGAATCTGAGAATTTCTCACATGTATCATGTCCTAGGTTTGATTTCCAGCACTGTACAATGAAATGAAATGAATGTCTTAGGCAAGGAAGAAGCAAGCCTTTTTTTCTCTCTCTCAATAGTTTGAACTTTTAAAAATTCACTTTACATCCTTGTAGCCCCACCCCTTCTCCCCTCTCAGTCCCACCCTCCCTCCTTTCCCCCTTCTCCTCCCCTTTTCCTCAGAAAAGGGGAGCTCCCTTTCCTATCTGGCCCAGCTCATCAAATTGCACCAGGACTGAGCATATCCTCTTCCCCTGTGGCCTGGCAAGGCAGCCCCACCAGGGGAAAGATATCAGAAAGTTGGCAAGTGAGTCTGTGTCCAATGCAGCCCCCACTTCCCTTACTAGAGGACCCACATGAGGCCTAAGCTGCCCATCTGCTACATCTTTGTAGGGGGCCTAAGTCCAGCCGGCGCATGGTGCTTGGTTGATGAAGCAAGCCTTTTCTAACTTGGCCTCAGCATGAATCCTATACTCAGACTAGGCCTTGATGTCATGCTGAGGGCTTGCCGAGTACTGGCTGCTGTTGATGGGCTTTACTTACAGACAACCCCAAATACAGACTGCCCCATGTATCACTCAATCACTGCCAGGATATCCACTTCGCAGGGCTGGGTACTTGGCTCAGTTGGTGGAGTGCTTGTCTAGCAGGCACAAGCCTTCCAGTCTGATCCCAGCACCACATAAACCAAGCATGGTAGTGCACACCTGTAATCCCAGAACTCAGGACGTGGAAACAGGAGGTTCTATACCTTCATGGCTATGTAGCAAGTTAAGAGGCTAGCCTGAGCCACATAAGACCTCATATCAAAAACATATTAGGCCCAGACCCACAGCAGTACCTGAACCTACAGAGAACCCAGGGGTCCATACTTTGGCCCAACATTAACCCAATGACCAGTGCCTTTCAGAGCCTTCAGGATGTGGGTTATGATTCTCTAACTCCTAAGGCAGGTGGTCCCTGATGAAGTTTTGGCCCCTCTGGATCAGCCCTCAAAAGGACAGTACCTGCGGGCAGTGTTCAGACCACAGGCCTGCCTGGGATCAGAGTGCTGCATGACAGCAAATGGCTTTCAAATACAAATGACCAGCTTGCCTGAACTGTGGGGGAGCCACTGACCCAGGTGCCAGGCGAGTACTCAGCGGCAGACAAATAGGGACAGACTGCACTGCAGAGGCTTTAGAAACGTCACCAGTGTGGAGCACCACACAGCCTGGCTGCAGTACACGCCCTCAGCCCAGTGGGTTCAATGAGCAACAGCACTCCCACAGTAGCTACTCACAGGGCACTGAGTCAGACTACAGAAAATTCAGAAGGGCGGGGCCAAAGAGATGGCTTCCAAAGGACCCAGGTTCGATTCTCAGCAACTACACGGTAGCTCACAACCATCTGTAACCCCACTTCCAGAGCATCCAAAGCACTGTAAGCACATACAGACACACATGCAGACAAAACAACCATATACGTTAAAAAAAAGGCTTGAAAAAAAAATGGCCAGAGTATGACCCTGGTAGGTACTCAGCACTTGAATAACCATGGCAATCCCAGCTCACAGTGGAAGAAAAAGGTGTAACATATAATGATCATAAAAGGGCTAGAGCAGCTACCTACAGTCACACGTACCAAGGAGACTTCAAGGCAAAGAGAATTACAAGGGATGAAGACGGACAGAATGACGAAAAGGATCAGTTCACCACAGAGCCTGCAACTATCAATGTCCAAACACATACAGCAAATGGGACAGAAGGCCAAGAGAAATAGAAAAATCTACAATAGTTGCCGAAGATGCCAACATTGTTATTGCTAGAACTGAGACCATGCAATGTTTGTTCTCTAGTCATGGAATTATACTAGGAAGCAATAAGAGGAAAATCTTTAAGTAGTTGGATATTAAACATCACACTTCTAAATAATTCTTACATAGCTCACGTGTGGAGGTCACAAGACAACTTTTGGGGCTCTGTTCTCTCCTTGCACCTGTTAAGGCATGGACTCTCCTTGTTTCTGACATGCTGCATGTTTCAGGACAGCTGGCTCTTGAGCTGTAGGGCAATCCTTATTCTGCTTCCCATCTCATCACAGAAACGCTGGGGCTACAGTGTGCACTACCACGTCTGTTACCACGTCTGTTTGCAGAGGCTCCAGGGCTTGGACTCGGGCATTCGCAATACATACTTCTAGCTGCTGAGCTCCCCCTTATAGGAGGAAAAGGAAAATGAAGAGTAAATGTCTTTACTGGGATAAAAAAAAGCCATAAATCATGAGTCCACGCTTATATCTTAAGAAACAAAAACAGAGCTGGACATGGTGGTGCACGCCTTTAATCCCAGCACTCAGGAGGCAGAGGTGGCTGACTGCTGTGAGTTCAAGGCCAGTCTGGTCTACAGTGCAAGTTCCAGGACAGCCAGGGCTACAAAGCAAAACCCTGTCTTAAAAAACAAACAAACAACAACAACAAGAAATAGAAAAACCAACTAAACTCACACAGTGTGAAACTCTAAATTGAGCTTAAACGAAATTCCAGAAATAGAGGAGGAAAAGGGGGTAGAGGTAACATTCAAGGAACTTGTGGTGGGAATGTTCAAGAAGTGAGAAGGCAGGACACAGTGGCGCAACCTGTCTGACGTCTCTAGGACTGGCCTCCATCAGTAATAAAAGAGGGAGATGGGGACATGGCCCAGCCTGAAAAACACTGCCTTGTGAGCTTTAGGACGACTTCAGATCCCCAGCTCCCACAGGAAACTCCAGCACACCCAGTGCCAGAGATATAAAGGCAGATCCCTGGGCTCACTGGCCAGTCACTAACTGGTTGAGCTCTGGATTCTGTGAGAGACAGTTGCAAAACAAGACAGAGAACGAGAGAGGAAGACTTCCAACATTGACCTCTGACCTACAAACACACAAGTAAACACAAAGAGGAGAGTCTGTGTAAAAGCCCATGCAGAAAAGGCAAAAAGAAGTCTGAGCTTGGCTAAGACACTGTTGACCTGCAGGTAATGAACACCACAAAGTCTTAGAGGCAGCCCCCAGAAGGGGAGAGGTTCCCAAGCACCCCCACAAGCATCTGAAGTCATCCTCTGCAGTCCTCAAACTCTCTACACTGCGTAACAGTTTTCAAGAGTCAAGAGGACATCAGTAAAGACCTTTCAGCCCAACCGTAATTAGCACCCCCCCCCCCGAAAGTCTCCATCATTACCACCAGGGGATACTTTTATCTGAAGCCTAAAAACAGCTCCTAATTGTGAGCTGTGTGGCAGGCACACACAGCAGCAGCTCCCTGGAGAACAGCAGACAGGCTGGATGGGTTGCCTCGCCCTGTTAACACAGCCACCACTAACTAGCTTCAGAGCCTGGAAGTCAATAGTGGGGATGCTCTACGAAGAAGCAAGCTGAGGCTCAAAATAGAAGACTAGAAAGGAAGAGTTCATTCACAGCTATAGTGAGGAAAAGATTGAGACACCTATGCCCTGGGAAGCAACAAGAACATCCAGAGCCAGAGTCATCCAGATATGTCCAGACATGAACAGAACTTCCACGACAAATACTGCACACACTGACATGATCTTGAGGTTCTCATGTGTTCACCTGTGTTTGTGTCTGTTGTATGTGTGTGTGCACGTGTGATCAGAGACTGCTGTGGAGGTGTCTCCATTAATTCATCCTCCACCTTCCTGTTCTGAGATGGGGTCTCTCACTGGACCCAGAGCTTTCCATGTGGGTGAGGCTGGCTGGCTAGTAAGGCCCCATCGCCTATCTCCAGCCACGAAGTCCTGGGATTTCAGGTGCGCGCTGCCACATCCAGCCTTTTCATGTGGGTGCTGGGGACCCAGATGTAGGTCCCAATGCTCCACAGGCAGAGCGCTCCTGCTCATGTGTGGAGCACAGGCTTAAACCCCGTAAGATGGTATATGCTCACACTCCAAAACACATATAAAACACATTCAATCCATCTTGTAAGCAGGACTCTGACATTTCAAGCACATGCTAATGGAAGAATGAGCAGAAAACACACAATTCAGATTTTCTTCTTTGCCTTGTCAAATACATGCACACAAGTTCAAAGACCTTGAATATGATACTATAATGAATATTTAAATTTTAAAAAGAGGTGATGAGAAAAGAGGAGCTAGAGAAATGGCTCAGTGATTAAGCAGACTTAGTGCTTCTGCAGAGGACCCAAGTTTGATTCCCAGCACCCCATCAGGTGGCTCATAGCTGTAACTCCAGCTCCAGATCTAACTAACTCTTCTGACCTCTTCAAGTACCTGAGCTCAGGAGCAACACACACATATACACCCCAAAGATGTCAGACAAGAGCACTAGACTCCTGGATCTGGAATTACAGGCAGCTGTGAGCTGCACAGCATGGGCGCTAAACCCAGGCCATCTGGAAGAGCAGCCAATGCCATCAATGCGACTTTAGATTTGATCAAGACAATGAAGAGCAAGAGACTAGAGTTCCTGCTGCTTCTCCACACTCAGCACTCACGGAGCAATCTACCGTGGGCACATATGTGGACCCTCTTCCTAAGGTTCCTGTGAAATCAAATTCAGTCCTGTGAAACTTCCTCAAGGATGTAAAGACACAGCAGAGTATGTAAAGCGAGTGCCACCATGCCAGCTAAATTTGTTTGCCATGAATTACTGCAGTAAACGCATGGCCTTCATGTTGTGACATGACAAAGCAGAACTCTTCACAGGTAGGTATTATGTCAGGCACTAATTCCAATCTATGACTCAGGGTACTTTAAATATATGTATGGAAACCACAATCTTTTCAAAACCAGATTTTACAAACAAACGGATGCCAAGATGTGACAGAATTTTCCAAAAGCTGCACACAGACCTTCCATTTAAGGCAGGGACTATCTCATCTGTGCTTTTCTGTAAATTCAAGGACACTGCCTGGCTTGACGGTAACTGCTTACGATAAAGCACTGATGACACACAAGCTCAAAGATGAAATTCTTCTGTTAATGGAGAGGATGTTGGAGGTGGGGTTCAAGTCCCTCCCCCCTTTCGGGACAGGGTCTCACTACGTAGCCTAGGCTAGCCTCAAACTGACAAGGATCCTCCTGCCTCAGTCTCTCAAGTGCTGGGATTATAGGTATGAGCCATCACGGGATGTCTTGTTACTTGTTGAAAAAAAAAATTCTGGAGCAAGCAAAATGGCTCAGGTGACAAAGGCACTTGCCACTGAGGCTGGAGACCTGAGTTGAACTTCCAGGACCCACATGGTAGGGGGAAGGACAGACTTTGCAAGTTGTCCTGCAACCAGAAATACACTTATGCATATATACTTTTTTTTCCCCCCCAAGACAGGGTTTCCTATATAATAGCCCTGAGAGGCATTTCAGCTGCTCTAAACTTGTTTGATAGCATGTCAAGGGGCAATGACAGGTGGAGGAGGCAATGTTCTGCTGCAGAGACAGTGGCCACAGCCCAAGCTGTCTGTTCAGACCCTCTGGCGTGCTTCCTGGACACCCAAGGCTGTCAGGTTCTTCCCTGTTCTCAATTTTGGTGTATAATCTTCTATCATTCCAGAGCCACCGTGTCAGTGAGCCACACTCAGACTGCGGCCTATAACCGGAACGCCCCTTGGACAGACGGGACTCCAGCAGCGCCAGCTGGGCGGCAGCGGCACACTCCCAGCACTCTGGAGGCAGAGGCAGGCAGATCTCAGTCAGCCTGGTCTGCCTACAGAGCTCCAGGACAGCCAGCGCTACACAGAGAAACCTGTCTAGGGGAGGTGGTGGTGGATCTGGTAGCACTGTTCCACAGAAGTCCCTTCATTTCGAAGTTGACTTCCTAAACACCTGTAGCACGGCACAGTTGTATAATGTGTAAGTGTGCACACATGTACATAAATGCACATTCATAAAGCCAACTATGGCATTCTGTCACGGCCCAGCGACACCTGCCTTGAAAAATAAGCAAGGGCCACGTCCCTTCCCAAAGGCAGTTCTTCTGCTACTCTCCACATGCGACAAGCCTGGAGGACAGAACGTCATTATGCAAAACTGCACAGAATGCACAGGTACAGAAAAACCAGCTTCCCTTCAAGGAAAGAGAAAGCATACTGTGCCCATGTATGGATACAAAACCATGAGCTAACATGCACACTGCATTAAGCCATTACTACACTACTAAAGCCTGTATATTATTCCTCTGCTATATGCCATCCATTGTTGTACATATTTTTTATCTGAACCATCTAATTCTAGCAACTAACCTGTAATAGGTAACTATTATTATCCCCACGTTAACATGAGAAAACTGAAGGAAAGAAACAATAAGGAGCCCGAGTAACCTACCCAAGATGGGAGCACTAAGGAATCCAAGTTTATTTATTGCTTATTTATTTATTTTGCAGTGCTGAGTATGTAATCTCCATACTAGGCAGGTGCTCTGCCTAAGCTACTTACTCAGCCCCTCACTGGGGGATTCTAGGCAGGTGCTCCACCACTGAGCCACACCCAGGCCCTCACTGGAGGATTCTAGGCAGGTGCTCTATCACTGAGCCACACTCCAGCCCCTCTGTGGGATTCTAGGCAGGTGATCTATCATTGAGCTACATCTTCAGCCCCTCACTGGGGGATTATCAGCAAGTGCCCAGGCTACCAACAATCTGCAATCAAATAATTCAGCTTCATGCTGTGTTTATAACCACCAGGTGTGCTGCTCTTCATGTCTGTCTTATAAAGACAGATATTTGAGTTCTAATCACATATTTTAAGCTTTCACTGCATTTTACAGATGAGACATAAATGGCAAAAGGGTATTCACCACACAGTTGGGTTCCCATAAGCATCATCCTATTTTCACTATTGCTTCTCTCACAGGAATGTGACAACTCAGTCCAAAGGAAAACCCTTCCCTCACATACAAATGCCAACTGCTTCCCAGCTTTGTGCCTTTGCTCTCCTCCTTCCCTGACCCCCTCCACACCTGTGGTCTTCTCTACCTCCCCAACTGTCATCTGCTCCTTCCCAGAACTCCTTTACCAGTATGAAACTCTAGAAAGCAAAGTCCCTCCCTTTGTACAGGAAGTCCTGCACGGAGTAGTCATTTCATCACCATCAAAGTTGGAGGCGCTGGGGTGCTCAAACTTCTCTATCAAGATGTGATCCCCAAGAAGCCAAGTGGGAAATAGCCAAGATTTGGGGATGTTGTACCTGTCACTAACCTGCTCCAAGTCCTCTGTAAAAACCAATCCAAGACACACTGTGTCATCTGTGGAACCTTAACATTTATCTCAGCGGGTCCTTTTATGGTCTGAATGTGCAGTGTGTGAAATGAAGGGGGAAATTTGGAGGAAAGTATTTGAAGCATTTGGTAAACAGTGGGAACACAAGGTCACAAGAACCACAGGAAAGTGGCCTAAACTCTCACTGCCAGTACAGTGAACAGTGGGGTAAGCATGGGCCCAGGCAGACAGGTGGCAGGCTCTCACTTTAAGACTTCGAAGCCCTTGAGTTGGGACTGCAGCTCAGTTGGCACACTGCTTGCCTGACATCCACAAAGCCCTGGGTTCCATCTCCAGCGCCACATATAAACCAGTACGGGTGTCGTGCATGTGGTTACAGCATTCAGGAGGTAAAAAGTGACAGAGAACCAGAACCCAGAAGAACTAGAAGCCCAAGCTCATTCTCATCTACAAAGGGAGTAAGAAGCCAGCCTGGGCTACATGATACCCTGTATTTACAGGGGTGTGGAGGCCCTACTGGTGTAGTGGTACACACCTACAATCCTAGCACACAGCAATTAGAAGATTCTTGTACTCAAGGCTAACCTGGGCTAAATAGTGAGTATACATTCAACGTGAACCACGTGGTGTAACATGGATGGGGGCAGTCGGAGACTATGAATGAATTTCTGATCCTTCTGCTTTCTTCCCCTTTTAGCTGGCCTTCCTCCAATAACTCCAAAGTTGTCAACATTAGGAAGCATGTTCTAGCTGTCACCCACTGTTACACTGACTCCCAGCACTCCTGCACTTTCCCAAGTGTCTTAGTCAGGATTTTCACTGCTGTGATAAAACACACCATGACCTAAAGCAACATGGGGAGGGTTTGTTTCTGTCTAAGACTCTCTGGTCAAAATCCAGAGCTGAGAGAAGTTGGGGCAGGAACATGGAGACAGGAGCTGGTGCAGAGACCAAGAAGCAATTCTGCTCACTGGCTTGCTCCCCATGGCTTGCTCAGCCTGCTTTCTTACATACTCAGGACCACCTGCCCACAGGGTGGGTCCCATCATGGGACTGAACCTTCTCGCATCTGTCATTAACCAAGAAAATGCGCCACAGACTTGCCTGCAAGCCAGTCTGACGGAGGCATTTCCTCAAATGAGCTTCCTCTCTCCAGACAACTCTAGTTTGTGTCAAGCTGACACAACAACTGGCCCACAAGTAAATGAGGTGAGGTAAAAGAAGCCCCGACACTGCTTCAATTCCCAATCAAGGTAAAGTAACATTAGAATCTGTGACAAGGTTTAATAATGGTGCATACCTGTGTCACCAGAAGAAACAAAACGCAACTGAACAAAAGAGACTGGTGGCCCATACTGCTATAGAACAAGGGAGAAAGAGATCGTATAAGAAGAAGCAGACAGGACAGCTTTCTAGAAACACACACACACACAGACACACACACACACACACACACATCATCGCAATGGACAGTATATTGTTTGAGGAAAACTAAAGCTTGACAATGGAAAGTAGGATCTGAACTTGAAATTGCTCCTGCCTGGGTTTTCTTGCAGCTCATGACCCAGACATGAGCTATTCATGGAAACCCCCAGGCCTCATACCCTCTATGATGGGGACAACTTCCCTTAAATGTAGAGAAGGTAAGCATCAGTGCCCAGCAGTACCCAGCAGCAGCAAGCTTCCACCCAAAAGTTCAGAAAGCAAGAAAACCAGGCTTTCCTCGGGCTTGCTGAGGCCAATGTAAGTGGCATGTTATGACTAAAGAGGTGACCTTTACTGCCTCCTGGGTCTTAGTAACAACAAAGACCTGTTAAAGACAGTTTCTGCTTACTCACTTCAACAGCAAGCTTAATTTCATGGACAAAACTGTGCCAGAAAATGCGTGACAAGCCTCCCAAAAGGATAAAAAAAACAAGGCTGCTTGGGCTTGTCTAAGAATCTTCAAAACTCATTGCCCACAGACAATTCCACACTGAGGTTTGAGAAAAAAAAAAAAAAAAAAAAAAAAAACCATGAAAACACCCAAGAGAACAAAGCAAGTCAAATGTAAGGAGGACGTACCCCGCTCGCACTGACAGGGCACAGGGCCAATGCCACAGTGTGGAGCCCACAGCAGACGTTCCCTGCTAAAGCCCTTGCATCAAGAACCGCACAAGTCTCCCTCATCTTGAAAGAATTGTTCCTTCCCTTCCTGCAACCCCTGGCACTGAAGTATGTAAGCCAGGGCCTCACACACGCAAGGCACGAGCTCTACCACTGACCTATACCCCCAGCTCAAACAAGTGTTCCTCTATTAAACAGTAAGAGCACATAACACTGGAAACAATCTCTGGGAGCGAAGGCCCTCATCTGGGTCCACAGAGACACTGCCTCTCTTTGCAGGCCCGCCTCACATGGTGACCTTCAGGGAGCAGTGAAACATCAGAGAAGTTTTAAAGGGTCTAAAATAGTGAGCTGGAGAAGCTAGCTCGGACATCGGTCAGGTAGATGTTATGGAAAGCCACCCATCACACAAACCAGGGCACTTCTAAGAAAAAGGTCACATTATAATGATGTAAGGACATCCTAGACAGAAACTGGGGCTACCCCAGAAGATGGAAGGAAGGAAGGAAGGAAGGAAGGAAGGAAGGAAGGAAAGAGGAAGAAAGAAAAAAGAAAAATGTTCCTTTTTCCAAGAAATAATTTTCCCCATGCCACAGATGCCACACCCTGATGTAATCCTGTTAAGCACACAATTGAGCATGATGTCCTAAGAGAACAGACAAAGGCACTCTTCTAATAAGCTCCAAGTCATTCTTCCAGTAAGCTGAAGCAGGAACCAGAGCAGGAACCAGCTCAGTCCCTGCTTGCTGCAGAGAGAACTGCCACAGCAGTGCTGCCCAGCACACGCACAGGGCTTGCAAAGCCATTTTTTCTACCTAGTCACTAGAGACACCTCTGCCAGACTAACATAACAAGCACAACTTTACTTTGTCGAGGTTAACATCACCTGCCATTTAAAGACATCAGCTTTTCCTGACACACTATAAGGAAGTGAACTCGCCCCACAGAAAAGCATTCTGGACACCCAGAAATAGCATGTGAAAGACAAGACACCCATCTTTATGCAGTTACCTGCCCACTTGCTCTCTTCTCCAAACCTACTCTGCTATACTCTACTCTGCTGTCTCCTAGAACCCAACTGGCTGGTTTCTGCAAAGGGACATCTCAAAGTATGATGGTTCATCTTGATTGTCCTTCAGTATTTGATTGAACTGAAAGCACCTAGAAGGGCTGGTGAGCCAGCTTATATGCAGGCCTGAAAGAATCCCACAGGGTGCCAGGAAAGAAAGCCTCCCTCACCCCACCCCCCAAAAAAGGCACCCAAAAGCTACTCTCATCATGAGGGAACCGATGACCAAGACACTGATGGATTCAAGACTGGAACCTGGCTGTTTCGAGGAAGTGCTGTAGAGAAACCTGGTCTGAGGTGTGGGCCCTGGAGATGTGTCCTTAGGGGCCAGCTAGTTCTCATTTAGGCTTCTTCCTGGTGCTGTTCAGCTCTACTTCCTGCCCACCATGATGTGAGCTGCTCTGCCCACACCTTCCCTCTCTGATCGACGGAACCTTTTAGAGCTGTAAGTAAAACGAGTCTTCCGTCCCCCACACTTCTTCTCAGGTACCTTGTCAGAGTAATGAAGTCTGACTGACACTGAGAGAAAGCTCCTTCCTGTTTCCCCATTTCTGTCAGTATCACTACAGCAGCAGCAGATGGTGACTCCAGCCTCCACCTTCTCTCCTCACTCTTACCCAGCCTTCTACCCTCCTCCAAGACAACGTGCAGGCTGAGCTCCAGGCTGTCTCCCAACTGCCCTGCATGGCTGGAATCACCACAGACACCAAACAGCATGTGTTAAAATCTCACATCCCTTCATCATCTTTAAAAACCTGGAAAAGAAGACAGAAGAACATTCCCAACACAACAAGAAATACATATTTCAACTGAAAACCCAGCGCTAGGCTTCACAGGAAACAAGAAATCTTTCCATCAGAGTCAGGAGCAGGCAAGGACAGCTAGAGCCACAAGCGCTCCTACCACTGTTACTGACTTTCACAGGGTACTAAGGCCTCAAGAGGACACAAAGTGTCAAAAGTAAAACATAAGCTCCTCCAACATCTTAGTTTTAAACCCTATGATTACTTCAAGAACCAGCTGAAGCACTGTCCTGAGAGATTCTGTCAGAAAGCTGGACTTACACACAGTCTCAGTTCAAAGGTGAGTGGGCAGAGATCTTCTGTAAAGGAACATGTAAATAAAAAGAGAAGACCCCCAGCTATAAGTGTTAGCGGTAACACTGATCGGAACTGAGAACTGAACTTCTGGGAAAATCTAACCCGTGGAGGGAAAGAGTCAACATCATCATGTTCTTTCCAAATTAACCTAGAAACCTAACGCAGCGAAACAGCAATCCCGCTCTTGCAAGGGAGAGATGATATCAACAAACAGCGCACAGAAAATAGCCCTGACCAGCCCCTGACTCAAATATTCAACCTCACAGAACAGATGCAGATTAAGCCTCCGTGGCAGTGCTATTTCTCACCTACCAGACGGCAAAATCCGAGGTCAAGAAACAACCTGTGAAGAGACGGTGAGGAAATAGACTGGGACAAAAAGCAGACAAGCAGACAAGGCCAGCCACACAGGAATCCAGCTGTCTAGGACGGTTCTCAAAATACGTGTGCCTTAGTCATGAGCCTTAGCCTTCAATGGCCGGCATCCCTCCAGCCCATGCGTGCCTTTAATTCAACAGTCTGGCTCTGGGAGCGCAGTCCACAGACACCTGGTGCATGTACAGAAATGCTGTCTGCAGCTGTCTGCAAGTGTCTACAGCTGCAATCGCTGAAGACTGAGTGGTCTAACAGCACAGGACTAGGTGAGAAAACACTGGCCCAAAAATAAGTAATAAAGAACAAGATCTGCAAGTAACAGTAAGAACAAGTAAGTGATGAAAGCTGGATGAAAGTACTCCACATGGGGTGCCGCCATCAGAGGCAAAGACAGGAGGAGGCAGACAGGTGGGTCTCTGCAAGTTCAAGGCCAGCCTGGTCTACATAGCAAGTTCCAGAGCAGCCCAGTCTAAAAAGCAAGACCCTGACTCAATAAAATAAAATAAATAAAGGAAAATTCAGAGGTTAAGTCTAAAATCCAGTACTATAGTTTTAGGCCATAACTTCTTCATTTAAAATATGATTTCACATACAAACTGCTCATCTTTGGTGATGAGCACACTGTGTAAAGATACAGACTTTGTGACAATAACAAGAAAAATGGGAGCATATTTCCCACTTAATACACCGACCATGCTGGCATTAAGTCAAATTAGATAGTTATAAATTAAGATTTTCATCATGGTCCACAAAATATACACTAAGAAAATAGTTTAAAGTCCACAATAAAGTAGATCTGAATCAAAATGCTGTAGAAGAATATCCAAATATAATCAAAGCAGCAATGGAGGAATACAGTGGTGAAAAAAGTAAGATGTGAAAACAGAAGGCAGACTGACGCTGGGCACAGCGGCAACACCTATGTCAGCCGTCTGGGGGCAGAGGCAGGAGAACTACGAGTTTAGAGACCAGCCTAGGCTACACAGTGAGTTCTTATTCGGTGATGTTTGTTTGTTTGTTTAATTGATATGTCTGTGTGAGCCTCTGTGAGGTTCTATGCAGCGTGTGTACAGAAAGAAATTAGGTGGGACCTTGAAGTGCCGAGGTACAGCAGAGGTGTGTGGTGAAGGGCAGTTACGGCTCTCGCGCCTACATCTGCTGGCATCCTCGAGAAGCCAGACACAGACACTGTGTGCAACACTGCTGCGCTGAGCCCTGCGCTGCATGGAAAGCACGACGCGGCGTCACCAAGGCGTTCGTCCCTGGATGAGAATGCCGTTCCATATACAAAGTCAAGGGGTATAATGCACTGTGTTAGAATAAAGGGGGAATAAAACTATGGTATGCCTGGAAGTAACACAGAAAAGGCATTTGACAAATTCCAACAGCCTCTGCTGAAAACACTCAGCAATCCACCAACTGAAGGGAACCTCCTCATTTACATAAGACGAACCCCATAGCCGATATCACACTCACTAGTGAGAGACTAGATCGTCTTCCTCCTAGTAGTAAGAATAAGACTGGACATCTGCTCTTATCAAACAAAGAGGTATACAGATTAGAAAGAAATCTTCACACACACACACACACACACACACACACACAAAACTGACAATGCCACACACAGAAAACACAAAAGCTATGAGAGCCAGCCAGGGAAAGCGCTCTGTGAAACTGCAGAATAACAATAGGCTAAATTCAAATGTGCCGTTACACTAACAATGGCAATCCATAAGTGAAATTACGGACAAGGACATCTATAGTAACACCAAAGAGTAGAATACAAACAAACAAACTTAAGCAGGGAAGACTCACACTAAAAACCACAACACACTCCTTCAAGAAATTAAAGACAACGGAACAGAAAGCTAGCCCATGCTCATCACAGTCTGAGCTAATAACAGGAAAAAGGTAATACGCTTGAATCAGTCTAGAGTCAAATGACCTTTTCCTAAACCCCAGCTGCCTCTTTAAAACAGAAATTGTTCACTCCTGCTAAAATCTATATGTAATTACGGGGATTCCAAACAACCAAAGCTAGCTTGGAAAAAGAAACACAATAAAAGAAAAAGTAATAAAGGAGAAGAAAGAAGGAAGGAAAAGGAGAAGAGAAGGAGGAAGTAGAGGAGGTGGAAGAGGTAGAGGAGGAGAAGGAAGGGCCTTTGGTCCCCTATCTCAAAACTTACTGAGATGCTACAAACAATCAGGGTAGAAGCATTATGTATCAACGGTAAATCCAAAAGAATAAACCATATAAACATAAACACTGACACACATAAACACATACACATGAACATCCACGCCCATAAAATAAAATTTAATTATTTTTAAAAACAATATAAAGATACAGAGCGTCTATAATACAACAAAAAGACAACTTAATAACTGATATTTCTCAAATAAGACATACAAATACTCCAGAAAGGACACAAATTATCATCAGTCATTAAATCAACACCACAAAGGAACACTTCATACCCATTCATCATGGTGGCTGTAACACCTGAAAGACAAAAACCAATCCAAAACAAGCAACAGAAAATATCAAGTGCTGGCAGGAGTGTGGAAAATGGAGACCCACATACAGTCCTATTGCTGATGAGGCAGTGTCGCCTCAGTGGGAACAGTATGCAGCTCCCTCAAAACTAAGAGGATTCCATACAACCTAGTCATTTCCCAACCCAGGGCACCCAAAAGCAGTAGAGACAAGCTCATATGCTCTGCCGACAGATGCTTACTACATGCTACTTGAAAGCAGAAAGCGCCTGCAATGCCAACAAACTGACTCATGGACAAACGTGATCTACCTGGACAACGGGGATCCTATTCAGGTGTAACAGAGAGTAAAGTAGGCCAGCTATGGTGGTCTTGCCTATAAACACAGTAACCAAAAGGCTAAAACCAAAGATCCTGAATTCGAGGCTGTCTTGGACTATGTAGCAAAACCTGGTAACGATAGATTCCAAGATGAATGAAATCTAAAAACATGCATCGTGTTGAAAAGGCCATGGTACATAATCCCGTATGAAATGTATGGGACAGGTAGGTTCTTAAAAACAAGAAGCACATTTGTTGTTGCCAGGGTTGGGGGTGGGCGATGGTTCTGCCTAAGATGTCCCGATTTTTGTTGTTTTTTTGCGGGGAGGAGGGGCGGCAATGAGAATGTTCCAGAGCAGTGGCTCTCAACCGTGTGTGTCGCTACCCCTTGGAGTCAACTAAGACCATCAGAAAGCACAGATATTTACATTACAATATATTGCTACATAACAGTAGCAAAATTGGGTATGAAGTAGCAATGAAAATCGTTACGGCTGGGGGTCACGGAATGAACTATGTATCAAGGAATGAACTATGCGCTGACTATCCATCTCTAGCATGTCAGTTTCAGCTCAAGCTTTTTTAGATTTACTTATTTTGTGTGTGTGAGCGTGCTGCTGGAATGCATATCTATAGCACGCTCACCCTGGAGTTACAGGCAGAGTAAACGCCCCAACGCGAGTGCAGGGACTGAACCTGGATGCCCTTAACTGCTGAACCATTTCTCTGGCACCTCACCTCAAGGTTTAAAAACATGAAACTGCACTATCTTTCACTGACACAGGAGAATTTCCAAGATATGATGAGTTAAAGCAGCAAGTAAAGAAACTCTAAGTAGTAGGCCCCCCTCTCTTAAGGGGGGGCAGAGGAAGCAGGGATCAACAGCTGCAGCCACCCCTGGTGAGAGCAGCTTGCGGGCAAAGGGCAAGCATGAAGATGCTTCCAACAGCCCATGCTTCAATGCTGCACCGTAAATTACCTACCTCCAAAACAAATTAACCTTTTTTGAAGGAATAAATATTTAAGTAAAGGGGAGTTTCAGAATGAAGACCGCTCATGGGAAGGCTGTGGACCGAGGCTAGGAAAACACTGGGGGGAATAAGATTCCGTGTGTTTAATGGACCTTGTTGACAAGTCTCAAGAACTGATTAGGCCCTAGTCACGATGACTTTAATCCCTGCACTCAGAGGCAGATGACTCTGAGTTAGAGGCCAGCCTGGTCTACAGAGTGAGTTCTAAGACAGCCAAGGCTACACAGAAAAATCCTCTCTCAAAAAAACTAAAATGAAACCTGATTAGGCAAGCCCCACTCCCATTTCACAGAGCTCACGGCTGTGTGAGGGAGTGACAGGCCAGGCCTTCTCTAAGCCCTTCTTCCCGAAGATAACTCCAAGGACCCAAGTCCCTGTGGACACCGGCCTCCCTGACACCCTCTGCAGGGCTCCCCTGTCTGTGCCTGGACTGCAGGTCCCAGGGGATCAGAGTGCACCACCCCAAAAGAGACCATCAAGCACCACTGCGTTAGCCAGGTGGTGTTGGGCACGCCCTTAATCCAGCAGAGGCGGGCAGATCTCTGAGTAGTGTGAGGCCAGCCTGGTCTACAGACTGAGTTTCAGGACAGCCAAGGCCACAGAGAAGCCCTGTCTTGAAAAACCAAACCAAACAAACAAACAAAACAAAACAAACACCACTGCCTTTCATTTGTTTTGGCTGGAGATGGGTCTCCTTATGTAGACCAACTAAGGATCCTCCAGCCTCAGCCTGTCAAGTGCTAGGGTTACATACCTTAGCCAGGAGACGCACCTTCAAATAACATCTCTGTGACTCAAGGAGGGAAAGTCACTGTACAAAACCTCTGCGATTTTGGCTCAACATGCTGTTCAACCCACTCACTCAGAAAACCTTCCAATTCCATCACTGTCCCAGACCCTCAATGTCCTGGTCTAATGCAACATATATACACTGACAGGGACACTTCAGGTAAGGAAGTCCACCTAGGTGGACAACCCAGCCGAGCCCAGGCAAGTCACTGTGAGTGCACGTCCTGAGAGTCAGATTATTCCCACACTGCTAGACTTCTACCAAACCTTTCCTCCCAATAAGTGTGTGTGCGCACATACATGTGTGTGTGTTTCAATTTGTTCCTTGAGAACGCCATTCACGCCCTCCCAATTTCCTGAGGTAGCCCAGGCCAGTCTCCAGCCCGTTATGCAGCTGGGCATGACCTTGAACTTCTCTACCCTCCGCCTCCACCTCCTTGAGTGCTGGGATCCCAGGCATGCACACATGGCTGGCTTATGCAGTACTGGAGTTCGACAGAGCCCTGCTCATGCTAGACAAGTACTCTACCAACTTTAGTATAACCTAGACCCTCTCAGTCTTCTTAACATGTCGTAGTTAGGAGGTGAGGTGTGCAGCGCTACCACATTGCATATGGACAACTTGTGGGAGTCAGTTTTCTCCTGCCGGCACATGAGTTCTGGAACAGTCATCAAGCATGGAGAGCAAATGCCTTTACCCTCCAAGCCATCTCGCCAATCTTGAAATTTCTTTACAGAAACCCCCAGTGATAAGAGCCCACAAAGACCAGCCCTTCCAGCCCCACGTTCGCTCTCACTTCCCGAGGGAGGTGCACAGCATCACTGGGAGCCCCCACTCAGCAGCAGCCTTCGCAGCCTGTGAATTTGAGGAAGTACTTCTGAAGCCTCTGAAGGAATCTAAATTTAGGTTTAAGACTTGCACTACCCTTGCGAGCCATGTAGCTCAGAGCCCACAGGCACAGCAGTGTGACACAGGGACACGCTACTTTCAAAAACAAATCAACACACTGATGTTAAGGAAGAAAAGCTGTATGCTTCACAGCAAAGACACTGGCTCCTGGCATCACTGACATCCTAATTAGTGATCAAGAGGTCCAAAGATGTATAAAATCTTTTAGCAAAGGGAATAATGAGCTAAAGGAAACCGGCTTCACAGGGTTCTAAAGAGCGGAGACTGTTTTGTAGTGGGATGTCAGAGGCACCAGAGCCGAGTCAGGAGAGCGACAGAGATGGGTCACTTATGGACAAACTTGGAAATGATAAGGAGCAAACCTGCCAAGACTTCAGAGTAATGCTTTTTTAAAAAACAACAGCAAACCAGGATCTCACTATGCTGTCCTGGCTGGTCTGGAATTCACTCTGTTGACCAGGTTAGCCTCAAATTCACAGAGATCTGCCTGCCTCCACCTCCTGAGTGCTGGCATTAAAGGCGTGTGGTAGCACCCCTGGCTGAGATTAATGCATTTTCTATACCATGAATACTAAGTTAAAAAGCTAATTTTGGGACATCCCATTACCAAATAAAAACAAAAACAGCACATTATTTTTAAATTATCAATTAGTTGATCTATCCTGCTCCAAAGCACCTTCTTTTATGCAAGCTGTGTCTACAAGCCAGACCTCAGCAGAGAACCTGTAGAAGAGAAAAGAGAGTGAGGTGTCTGGCTGTTCTTAAACCTCCTCGCTCCACCCCCAGATTGCTGGGAAACGTTCCCAGACTGGGCTCCAGCTCTGGAGTGAAGCCGAACCCTTGTAAACAACAGCCCAGGAAATGCTTGGGGTCTCTGGCTACCACAAGAACTTCCTGTGCCCTGGCCAAAAAGTCACAGCCCCTATGCTGGGTGGGCGGCCATTTAACGTGTCCACTTATAATCCACCAACACTGTCGAGCAATCAGATCACGGCCCCACGTCCAAGAGGAGTGCCTAGACTCCTGGGTACCGCTGCTCAGACACAGCCCCAAGGGCTCTGGGGAATACTGCTGCTGGCAGACAGAGTCCCCACCTGGGGCCACTGTGCCGCTTCCTCACCATATCACACCTCCATGCTGTTAGCCATGAATGTCCTGGGACATACAAGAACCATAGTGACCTGCTTTTACTTTTCATTTGATTAGGGCTTTCTTGTTGTTGCTGTTTTTGGTGTTTTTTTTTTTGTTTGTTTTTTTTTTTTTGGTCAGGGTCTTGCTATATAGCCAGGCTGGTACCAAATCACAATCCTCCTGTCATAGTCCTCCAAATGCAGGAATTATAGGTGTGTGCAATCAGGCCTAGCTTAAGTCTTTAGAATTCTGGAAACATTAGTAGCCTTACCTATACACTACACACAGGTGAACTCAATCCCAGAAGCATGATTTCATGTCCCTTCTCTTGAGGCTCTTGGGACAGTTGGGTCCCATCCAAAACGGCTCTCGAATCCATCAAGTGCTCAGCTCAGAGAACTGGCCTATACCTTGTTCTCAAGTTTACAGGCTGGTAAAGCAGAGGTGCAGGCTGTTGTGTCTCAAGTTGATGACCAGCACTGAAGACTATATGGAAATAATGCGACGTTCTCCCAAGGAGAGGAGACAGTGACAAGACCCGAGGAAATGAACAGAGTCACAGCACAGGGTGGCTGAGCCACCAAGAACTCTCTGTCCCTGAAAAGTCACTGAAACTTCATTTTGGTTTTCTGACTGAGGCTCTGCTGTAACCCCGTCTGGCCTTGAGCCTGTTATATAGCAAAGATGATCTTAAATTCCTGACCCACTTGCCTCCACCTTCAAAGCACTAAGTATGGTTACAGGCACAATGGCACCATACATTTTTCTATTTTTTTCCAGCCCTGATATTTTTTTAATGGAATTGCAATTACTCAGTAACATTTCAAGAAACTAAGCAATAACTAATAAAAGCTTACTCTATTTTTAGTAAGTCATCAATAGGAGTGGACAGCCATATTGTAAATGGCAACAAAAATAAATAAACATTTGGTAAAAGTAGCACAATGTGGAAAGAACAAATATTTTCTCTCTCCTTGTTATACTATCACCCAGTACAGGGACAGACACTTCTTGGCCCATATATCACAGAATTTTCAAGCTCAATGACTGACTCTAAGGGTCTAATTTAAATAAAAAAGCATAGATGAGGGTTTGAAGATGGGGCTCAGTTAGTAAACCCTGAGTTCCATACCCAGCATCACAGAACAGAGCCCAAGCGTGGTGGTACATGCTCCTATTCCCAGAATTTACAAGGTGAAGGGAAGAAGAGCAGGTTCATGATTATCCTTAGCTACATAATGTATTCAAGGTCAAGGTTCACAATCTCTCCTCCAGTTTATAAAGTGAGAAGCCAAGCACACAGCACTTCTACTTGAACCCACTTACAAAAACACCTCAAGTAAAGCCTTGGCAAGGCCAGCTCCTGCTGGGAGCTCAACATCAGCTGAGTATTGGGTTTCCTCATTGGAGCTTTGCAATACTCGGATGAAGCAGGGATTGTCTGAGCTGAAAGATGAACCTCCCGGTTTGCCCAAGGCCACGGGTGTGGGTTAGAACTGGGCCACTGACTACATTGCCCTGCAAGTCTCTAAAATGGAGACCGGAATCCAACCTTCCTCCTGAGTTTACGGAAAGGAGGAAACTCAGTGAAAATGAATAGCATACTTCCTGCTTGGAAAACAACAAAAGCTTTAAAAATGGACATATCTGTTTCATTATCACATGGCCCAACCTTAGTGTACTCTCTCTAACATCTACCTTTTTTTGTTTAACGATGGGATCTGACCCAGGCTGGCCTTCAATTCTCTCTGTAGCCAAGGGTAATTCTCAACTTCTGATCCTCCTACCTCCAGCCTACTGAGTATGGCCATCCATCACCACACCTCTGGTTTATGTGCTACAGATGAACCCAAGGCTGCATTGACCTTCCAACAGGCATGTTCATGTCAGAATATGCTAAATCAGGGAGAGACAGATGACTCAGAGGCTAAGAGCACATACTGCTATTCTAAAAGATCCCAGTTTGGTTTCCAGTACCCACGTCAGGTGGTTCACAACTGCTTGTTAACTACAGCTCCAGGGAATCCAACGCCCTCTTCTGGCCTTCATGGACATTGTATTCAAATGCACATACCCATACAGAGATACAAATACATATAACTTTTCAAACAAAATACAAACTGACCTTGTTTCCATAAAAAAGAGGCCAGGAAAAAGAAGGCACTCCCCCCCCCCCCAAACAGTTATGTCCCATTAAAGCTAACCCTTGACAGTATCTTGTTCTAGAATATTTGGGGGGTGACTCCAAGGGCTGGGTGTGAAAGCTACCCAGCTCTAGCCTGAGTGAGCTGGTACAGACCTAAGGAAAGAGAAACAGAAAAGCATCTCCCCAGACGCTCCCCACGCTAAGCATGCAGGCCTGCACACTCTAGGCTTGACCAGCCTCCTCTGCAGCAAGAGTGCAAGTGGACCAGGCTCCGTGCCAAAAGGGGAGGGAAAGAAATCACCACACAAATACTAGCTTACCACCCACTGAATGAACCTCTGTTGGGATCCAATTAAGAGTTTGTAAGAAGGGTTTAAGAAAGCAAGGACAGCAAGCCAGCAGGACCGTCAAGGAAGGCCCTGCACTTAAGCCAGCTGCATTTCCACAGCCTTAACTTGGCTCTGGAGGAGGACACTGGGAGACCTGTTCCACACTTGTAAGAGTCAATCACTGAACCCCAAGCTAGGCTGACAGCCAGCAAGTCCCAGGGATACTGTATTTACATGCATTCCCGAAGTTCTCTTTGCACGGGTGCTGGGGACTCAAACCCCACCCTCACGCTAACATAGGAAGTGCCGTTCCCCAGCTCAGCCATCTCCCCAGCCCCAGGACTACCTTTTCTCCAGAGTTACAGTGACTCTGTCTGGGGCTTGCACAGAAAATGCTTACAGACACCTTTCAAGCTCCTCTAACTACAATGTTTTTTCAAGGGCCAAACAGAAACAGAAAGTTAACTTTGTAACAAAGTATAGAGATGGCAATTATGTTTCCCTTCTCCATCTTAGCCTCCATTATTGCACCCAGTCGGCTACTTGTCTGACAGACTAGTACATAGTTATTAAACAAATGTCTTTCAAAAGATTTAATTATAGTACTGGAGCGCTTGTTCAGTGATACATTCTGCTCTCCTCGAAGTTCTGAGCTTGACTCCTCACACCTCATGAGTGGCTCACAACTGCCTATAAACACCAGCTTCATGGGGAACGGAAACCTCTGACCTCTAGAGGCACCCGCACTTACATGCATGCACCCACATACATACACAGACTTAAAAATAACTTACAAATATTTTCTTTTTAATTATGTGTTTGTCTATGTGGCTATGCAGAGTCTATGGGCAGAGTCTATGGAGACCAGAAGAGGGTGTTGGATCTCCTGGCACTGGCACTATCTGTTGATTGTGAATTACCTAAGCGGGAAATGGAACTCCAGTCTCCTGGAAAAGCAGTGCTCTTAACCACTGCACCATCTCTCCAACCCCAACAAAAGTCTTTCAGAAGAAACTAAGTCATTTAGCTTTAACTTGGTGCCAACTTGGGAGTCCCTGTAAAACACCTAAGAGACTGTCAGCCTGCACTTACAGAAGCAAAGGAACATGACAAGTCCTACTTTGTGGAGGGGGTAATTTATTCCCTCATTAGACATCATTCTGTCATTAGGTTCCTTTCCAAGTAACAGAAGCAGCAGCCAGAGTGAGGACTCTGTGCATCCTGACTGACAGATGCAGCCAGGCCAAGGTTGGAACCCAGGTTACTTGCCTCTAGTGCTGAGGCCCACCTCCCAGCCACCCCATTTGCTAAAAGAATGAGCCCCTTCCTGCTCTAATCCTACGTCCTCCACCTCCTGCAATCCCACCTCCACCCCCGCTGCCTCCCATGTAGACACCCTTGTGCACAGTCCTTCTGCCCATCTAGGCCTTTCCCCTGTCCGTTCAGAGTCCCCTCCAGAGCAGCCAGACAGCTCAGACCCACCAACTGCTCCCTTCCAAGCCGACACTTTTTAATGCCTCACAGCATTCTATTCAGTATCTTCCACCTCGCTTCTGTGATGATCCTGGCAGAACACACAAGCCCTTCCCAATAACCTTTGTCCTGTGGGTCTAGCTTGCAAGAAGCACAGCCAGCTGACATGGCTTCCACATTTATTTTTCCTTAGAAATAATCTGACAACACCATATTCTCATTAAAAAAATATGTCCAAGAATGAAAACTTGTACCCCATTAAAATAATACTTATTTCTTCTTTATATATTTTTAGCAAGTAGGTAGGATTTTGTTTTTGTTTTTTGTTTTTTTACAAAGTAGCCTTTTGGGGGAAAGATTTTTATCTAGTGTTTGTTTAAAATTGTTACTCTTCAATTAGATGTTCCTTGTTCTTTAACGAACTATCAGATCATCTGAACTGGGTTCATTCAAAGTACCATGCATTTCACAGCTGTCAAAAAGGAACAGGCTGTATCAACTGGGAGGGGCTGAGAGGACAGGAACAAATTAATATAACATGGGTTGGTTCCCAGGCTAACACTGCCTTACCTATGCCCAGTACTAGCTGGCTAAGGATGAGGAGGAAGAAACACCCTTGGCTCCGGATAATCATTAAGGGGTTTAGGATGATGGAAACTCCACCATGACACACAGCTTCAGGGTACTCCATGACAGAGTGAGGTTGTCTAACATCTCAGTCCGAAAGAGGGACAAGCCACCTGTCACAGCTTGCTAGCCCCAAGCTAGTTCCAACAGTAAAGCAACCAGGAAATGGGAAAGAAGACATGGGTCTCACTGAGCCACCCAGGCAGACCCAGAAGCAGGAAAATGTACTTCTTTGTCTGGATTACCTGAACAGGCAAGTCCTCAGGTGATGGATATGTACCACACCTGTTTGCAAGGTCTGGGGATTGAAGCCAGGGTTTGTGCACGTCAAGCCAACACTCTGCAGCTGAGCTGCATGCCAGACCTTGGTACCCTTTTCTATCGCTGGAAGGCACTGTCTATTTAAAAACACTAACTACTATAAATTCTATGCTATGAGGCATACACTTCTGATTTTTTTTTCTTTTTCTAAGTAAAGCGCAGTCTATACTAGTGTAAGAACTGGTGAAGCCCTGACTCTCCCTGCTGGAGCTGAACCCACGGGGCAGCACTGGCAAAATCCTGCTTCCTGCAAAGCCTTCTGGGAGGCCTTACACCAGCTTCAGTCTGAGCCACACTGGTCCACAGGTGGTGACTAGGAAAAGATTCTAGCTGGTTAACTCTCCCCACTGGAGAATAACTTTCCTTTTATTTCAAATTAGTTGTAATTTTCTGTTCCTTCTCTAAAGTGAACTCTACTATTGATACTGTTTTGGTAATCCCTATACAAAATTCAGCAAGTACATCCTGCTGTGTTTTTTATTTGGTGGGGGCAGGGGGTACTTCTATTTCAGGGTGCATTAAGACATGAAACAAGATTGGTTTGGTTTTCTTTTGTTGTTTTGTTTTGGGACAAAGTCTCACGTAGCCCAGGCTGGCCTCAAGTTGCTATACAGCTGAGGATGGCCTTGATCTCTCCACACTAAGTGCTAGGGCCACCTACAGGAGACATAAGTCACCACATCAACTGAAATCATCTTTTAGAAAAGCATAATCAACTCCCTCAAATAATGTTCCAGTATGAGCTGAGCATGTCAGCACAGTCCTGCCAACCGCAAACTTAGGACCCTGAAGGGAACAGAGGATCAAGACTTCAAGGCCAGCCCAGGCTGCATAGTGAGATTCTGTTTAAAAAAAAAAAAAAAAGGTTTTAAGAATTCAAATACTTTCCATGCCAAATGTACTCAAGACAACAGCACCCAGCAAGGTATCTGCCCCTCTTGTGGTTGTCTTTAAAAGTAGAATTCAGCAATTAGGAGCCAATGCAGCAAGCTACAAATAATGCAGAAAGAGAGTAGTAGGTCAGGCCCCCAAACAACTTCCATGAATCACTGTGATACTAACACTGAGGGAAAAAAATTCTTTTAAGGTAGTGGGGCATGCCTTTTATCCCAGCACTCAGGCAGACAGGCAGATCTCTGTAAATTCCAGGCCACCCAGAACTACACAATGAAACCCTGACTAAAAGAGCTAGTTTTAGATAGGCCTCATCCACAGCCTCAACATACAATGCTCTTAAGAGAAATGGTGCCAGCTGGGCAGGAGTGGCACACTCCTTCAATCCCAGTTCTTAGGAGGCAAAGGCAGGTAGATTTCTGAGTTTGAGGCCAGCCTGTTCTACAAAGTGAATTCCAGGACAGCTAGGGCTACACAGGGAAATTCCGTCTTGAAAAACCATGCGCAGGGGGGTGGATTGGGGGGGGCAGTTACTGCCATCAAGGCCATGTGTCATCACATTGCTTCTTACCTTTTGAACATCACCTGCATTTACCATTACTATGTCCTCACAGCAACTCTCACACAACGTGGCTGCCTGGACAGTATGTGACTCTCCAACCCTGCAGCACACCGTCCAGGTTTAACTCAGAGTGGAAAGCCAACGGACACACTGCTTTCAAACACCAACACTGTTCTTCCAAAGCTGCATATGTCCGGATGTAGCTAAGGTGTTTTCCAGGGCAGGCTTTCTGCCAAGAACCCTGAATCATTAAAAAGGTGACGGGTATCAACACCCTCTCTCCCTCCTTCAGCTTCCAAACAGGTCTATCAACAATCGCTGCATCATTTCTGAAAACATGGCTTATATGAAAAGATGGCTCATACATATATTTTTCCCTAAACTAAAGTAAATGACATTCCCATGCCTATCTGCAGTGTCATCCAACCTAGTCACCTAAACCTAAGATAATTCAATGTGTTAATTTCCAATACTGCAGCTCACAAGACCAAACCCAATGTAAGTCTAGTACAAGAAAAAAGAAACCTCACTCACACTGTGTTATATTTAAACTGAGGACAGATGGCATTAATTTGTGATATGCAAACAATTTTTAGGACTTGAAGTCAGAGGAGCCACACACCATCTATCATCAATTCATAATTTGGAGTGTCTGAAATCTTCCAATGAATGGCGTGTTGTAATTACTGGGTTTCTTTTTTTGGTGGCACGCAAGGCAATGGTATGACTCTCAGGCAAAGTCATACTGGATTCCCTGAAATTAGATGAAAGGAACAGCACACGTATGGAGAACCGTCTAGGCACCAGCCAGCCTGAGTGGATGTCTCATTCATCTTAATACTCTCAATTGCTTCTAATTATTCCTCTCACACATCTATTTCTGTTTTTGTTTGTTTAATGCAGCCAAAGCCGCTGAGCATGATGGTACAAGCCGTTACTCCCAGAGAAAGGCAGGTGAATCTTTGTGAGTTACAAGCCAGAGTTTCTTAGCAAGACCCTGCTCCAAAACAAACAAACAAACAAACAAACAAACAAACACAGCCAAGGCAGTAAGGGTGGAGATGCACTGTCTAAAGTAGCACTTCTCGGCCTTAACGCTTCCAGCCTTTGTACAGCTCCTCCTGCTGTGGTGACCTCCAGCCCTAAAATTATTTTTGTTTCAACTGTAACTTTGCTACTGATATGAATCACAATGTAAATAAATATCTGTGGTTTCGATGGTCTTAGGTGACTTCTGTGAAAAGGTCATCCAGCCCCCCAAAGGGTCATGACACACAGGTTGAGAACCACTGTTCTAAAGGATCACGTGGAAGGAGAGAACTGACAAGCTGCCTACGACATCCATAGAGATGTGGTAGCATAGGCACACACATGCACGCACACACACACACAAAATCAATAAATAAATGCAACCAACACACCAAGAAAAAGCCAGGCATCTGCATCCTGGCTCTCTGCACTTGAGAGGCTGGGTAGCAGGACTGCCACAAGTTCAAGGCCAAATCTATAGAATGAGGCCCTGTCAAAAAGGACATTAATTGTCCTTTTTTTTCTTTTTCTTTGGTGTTTTGAGATAGCCTCACTATGTGGCTCTGGCTGTCCTGGAACTCACTATGTAAGCCAAACTAGTCTCCATTTCACAGAGATCTGTCTACCTTTGCCTCCTGAGGGCTGGTTTTAAAAGTGTGTGCCACCGCACTCAGCAACTCTATGTGCGCCTGTGCCACAGCATCTGTGTGTGGGTCAGAGGGCAACCTGCAGAAGTCAGTTCTCTCCTATGTGGGCCTGAGACTGAATTCAGGTTATCAGGCAGGGTTATAATCTTAAACAACAACAACCACAAAAACCCTATTATTTTTGCATAAAAACTAAATCAACTTTTTCTATACATGCTAAATTCTGCTTTGAACAATGATCATGTACCGTTCTGCTCTTTCACAGAAATGTCTAATTCTCTCTAAGAAACATCAAAATGCATTCCTACCATCTGTACCTGAATTCTGGGTAGTCCCAAATAAAGTATCACACAACCACTTGTTTTCAGAAAGGGTCTCTTATGTAGCCCATATTGGCCTCGAACTCAAGACCCTCCTGCCTTAGCCCTGTGAGAGCTGGGGTTCCAGCCATGCTCCACCATACCTGGCTTAATCCAGAAACACGCTATAGTCATGACACAAAGCTCATTCACACATACTATTCCTAACCCTTGGCAAAGATTCTTGGCACTTCTACAAACGCACGACTTTGGCTTCATTCACTACTAAAAAAAAAAAAAAAAAAAGCTGCTTCTTCTTCAGACCAGCACTAAATAGAGCCTTCGCTGTCCTTACAGCAGCACATGCAAAGCCAGTGTCACAAAGACACTACTTCAAGAGCACTGAACCCCAAGGCCCAGCAGTCATAAAGCCGACTGTCCGACTGTTAACTTTTTGTTGGATCTAAAGCTAGAAACCAACTTCCAGCAGCACCTTCGCTGTTTAGAAGTTACAAGAAGAGGTTTTTGTGTGTTTTGAGACAGGGTCAGTTGCCCAGGCTGATTTCAAACTCTGTAGGTAGCCAAATAGAGCCTTAAACTCCTGCTCTTCCTGACTCCACCTCCCAAAAAGGGGACTGCAGGCCTGTGCCACCACCCCTTGCTTATGTGGTGCTGTGGATGGTGTCTGTGCATGCTGGCAAGCACTCTACCACTGAACCCATAGCCTAGTCCCCAACTGACACCTCTGGGCACAAGAAGAGGTGGTCACTGAGAAATGGGGAGGAGCCAGGCCCTCCCAACCCACTGCAATTGCTTCAGGATGTTTTAATTAACTGACTGAAAGTCTCCCTGTTGAGCAGAGTTAAGCTAGGTTTTTCTACTACTTAAATCTAAAAGTACCCTGCTTTTGGAAAAAGAAACAAAACAAAAACGTTATCTTATAAATGAAAACCAGAACAAAAACAAACCTGGGCTGAAGAGTGGAGGCAAGGTGAGTACCAAAGACAGGCCTCTAACCCTGCCACAGAACGTAACTGTGGCTTGACATGGCCACCAACGTGAAGAGGAGTATTATGGGACACTGTAGGAAGCACACCAAGTGAGGCAGTGGTGTCCCGCCTGAGATATGCCTGCTTCTCACAGCAGTCAGCAAGGACCTAGGAGAAGAGTGAAGGGTGTCTTTGCTGGAAGAGGCACCTTCTGCCACAAAGGCAGGCTGGAGCTGAGAGTGAAGAACACAGAATGTACCGAGAGATCCTGTCTCAAAATACAAGATGACAGCGCCACAACACTCAAGATCATTCTCCGCCCCCACTGCGTGCATGCAAGCACACAGATGCGCACCTATACACAAAAGAATACATATCCACACATGCAAACGGGCACAGAATGGCCTCACAGGGTACTACCTGACGGAGGCAGCATAGCCAGGAGACACAGTAAACAGGGAGACAGGCAAGTGTGTGCACATGCCCTCAGGCACTAGGCAATGTGCGGTGCGGACACAGACAGAACAAAGAGAGCAGGGCCCTAGCTTCAGGGAACCTTCCGGAGCAGAGACAGAAAATACAATGGATTTGACGGCTATGTGGGTGACAGATGACAGACCAGCAAAAGATCCATAAACAAAAACAGCTGAAGGAGGCAGGGAGAGGGGAGCCACATGCCAGCCAGGGTCTCACTAGGGTAGTAACCATGAGGGACAAGAGAAGCCACGGGAAAGTGGAAAGGAGTGCAGTGAAGCCCATCCTCACACCAACCCCCAGAGACTTTCCTGTAAAAGCCCTAAAGCTGGAGCCAGCTTGCCACATTTCAGACCATGATGGGTGTGGACTAAAGAACTCTGCAGAGGCGGCTGCTGGATCACTGATTTTATTCCGAGTGTGAAGCCACTCAAGAACTTCAGAAGGAAATAGCATGATCGTGACCCATGCCACAAGAAACAGGTAACCACCAGTTGCTGGGAGGAGACTGAGTTATGAATTCACAGCTGAAGGAGCTGAGTGGCCGTGAAGTTAACTGTGGTGATAGCTCATCAAATCTGTACATGTGATGAAAGTCTCTGTCTCTCTCTCTCTGTCTCTCTCTCTGTCTCTCTCTCTGTCTCTCTCTCTCTCTCTCTCTCTCTCACACACACACACACACACACACACACACACACACACCAGGGTCTAACCTGGAAAATCCCAACAAGAACCACTGTACCAGAATGCACAGTTGGATTGTGCCCATGGTAACCACCAATCTCCTGGCTTTTATATGATGCTGTTATACATGAAAAATGAAGAAGAAAGATGTCTGGGTGCTTGCCCAGCATGCACGGTGCCCTAGGTTCCATCTCCAGCACTGGGTGTGATGGCATATGCCTATGATCCCAGCACTTGAAGGTAGAGGCAGGAGAATCAGGAGTTCCCAGGTCACCTCCAGCTACATCGTAAGTTTCAAGAGAGCGTGGTTAGGGGGAGATACAGTTCAGCAGATGAGGGCTTGTAAGATGGCTCAGTGGGTAAAGGCACTTGCCACCAAGACTCACAACCCACATGGTTGAAGAAGAAAAGCAATTTTCCCTCTGACCTCCACATGTATGCTGTGGTTATTTGCAGAACACAGATACACACACACACAAATAAAGTAATAAAATTTTGAAATTAAAAAATGAGTGAACCTGGGGGAAGGACACACAGGACTTCCTTGCAGTTTGTTCCAACCTCCTGTGAAACTATAATTAAATTAAAAATTAAGACTTTGAAAGAAGCCTCTTTCTAAAACTGCTATTTAAGGCTGAGCTCGGAGGCTGTTTAAGGTAGAGATCCAAGGGGGATTGAAAGTCACAGGAGAACTGCCAGATGATGATTCCAAGGCACATCTACTGAACGGGTTTTCACTGACACAGGCAGGAAGACCAGGGATGGCCAGCTGGAGCTCTCTCAGTGCATCGTGGGAGGGGGTCACCACACCAAGGAAATGTTTGGCAAGTTTTGTCTGAACATATGCTCACTGGATTCTTATCTAGCAACTCCCTGCCTAACAGAAATCCATAGATGCCCATCCAAAGATACCAGCGCCCCAACTAGAAAGCCAGTCACCTGCCAAGAGGTAAAGGAAAGCCTCTCCTGTGGTACAGTGATGTCACAGAGTAACGGGTGAAGAGGACAGACGATCCCAAGTGCACAGTGTGCACAAATCTCACAAACACACCCTGAAGAAGCCGTGACAAGACTACAGTGACAGCCATCAATATGGAGTTCAGAGCTAGGCTGCTTCTCCAGACAGCGATAATCAGCTGAGGAGACAGAAGCGGAAAAATACAGTATTGGAGCCATTGCAGCAAGTAGTAGCTCATGGCTTCCTTCCTTTCCTTCACTTGTTTAATAAACCCAACCACAATTTGGACTGCAGATTTCACTACAGTGTTTATTTTCTATTATGTCTATGCTTGAAAATAAGGATTTAAAACAAGTTTCTACACTACATGCAAGCCTTCTGTTTCTCCACTGAGACCCAGGCTTCTCTATTGCTGTTCACAATCTGAACTGAATTTTCCATGTGTGGGGTCTTCAATGGGGCCATTCAGCAGCCATTGGCTTTCACCCACAACATACCAAAAGCACACACAAAGTCAAGACAGATGAAAATGTGTACAAGCACCAGCTGGGTGGGGCTCTTGGGAAGGCAGAGCACCCTTGCATGAGAACCACTGATCTAGATGCTTGCTCACTGCACAGCCATGTTCAGACTGTAACGCACCAATACACACACACAGGGCTGGGAGCTGGCTCAATGGATAAAGCATGACAACAGTTCGGATTCCCAGAATTCACCGACATAGGTAGGCAGAAGTGGCTGTTGCCAATAATCCTGGTGCTTGGGAGGCCAAGACAGGGGATCCCTGGGCAAGCTGGCTAGCTGATGTTGGTGGGCTCTGGGTTCCGTGTAGGACTCTGACACAATACATGAAGGTAAAGAGACATGGAGAAGACCTACACACATACACACACACACACACACACAAATACATGCATACATAGACACATAAGCATACTACACACACTAAATAAATAAAATGCCCACATCAACACACACATACACACACACACAGGAGCTGCCCTTCAATGTACAGGGCCCAACTTGGAAGACTTCTGCACGCAGCGTCTACGTGGCACTCCCGAGTCTCAAAGGAAAGTGTTCAGTCTTGTTTCCTGGGTGTGGGAAGCACCATCCTACGCGACTGTCCTGGAGGTGGCTCTAACTTGTCTCTGGCCATTGCTAAGCCATCAGCCTTTGGAGAGTTCCACTTCACACTGACCAGGCCATTGACCAGCCTCAGCAGACCTGCTGTAGGAAGGGACAGAGGCCAAACCAGCCAGGAGATCAGGCGAAGTCAACAGCCAGTCTCCATCCGCTAAACCAGCAGGAACAAGACTGTTTATAACCTCCTTTTCCCCTCCTGGGTTTTGTTTTAAAATGTCTTACTATGTGGCCCAACTGGTCTGATCTGTGGTTCTCCTGCCTGTGTGTCTTGTGTGCTGGGATTACAGGCATGCACTGCCATACGCAGCTTTAACCACTGCAGGCATACTTTTTACCTACTTTATTGGGGCGTCTTATACCTCTACTTCCAAACCCCAACACTAGGTAGGAGAGAAAGGAGATTAGAAGGTAAAGGGAATGGAACGAAAACCTCTTTAGACTTAGTTCCTTGGGGCAATTCCAATCTTCATAGCCAGCATACCCGTAGTTCAGTTTACGGCAAATGCAGAAGCAGCAGGAACCAGCAGCAGCCTTCTTCCTCCTTGGACTCTTTCCTCTCAGTGCTCTGGCATTTATACCCTCTCAGAGTCTTCAGAATTAAACTATCTGTAGCTGGCAAAGATCACAACCCTCCCTGAGCCCACACCAGGCAGTCATAGTTAACAGCTATAGACAAACTAAAAGCAGCCCCATATCCCACACTTGGGATTAAAACAAAAACATATTTATATAACATAACTGAGTTTTTAAAGAAACCAAAACTTCTAATACAAACCACTCTGAGTATCTGACTCAGTGAGGGTAAGTTATATAGTAACTGATGGTTTTAGTGACAGGAGAGTATCTAAATAAAACAGGACAGGATGTGGCTGTGCAACCAAGAGATGATCAGACGTCAACCATGATGGGGGTGCAAGGAGAGGATACAATCCAGATAAACATAAGTGCCAGAGATAGAGGCTCCAGGGATAACTCAGCTACGAGGAACAATTTGGATTTTTTTTTATCTGAGCAACTGGGAAAATTTAATAAGGTAAGAATGCAGAAGAAGGCTTGATTCCCTTTGTGAGTAAAAAAAGACCTTTTGAGTGCAACAGATACAGCTTGATAGCAGAGTGCTTGCCTGGAATCCATCCCCCAGTGAGAGGCCAAGAGTGTGGCTCAGTGGTAGAGCACCTGCCTAGAATCCCCCAGTGAGGGGCTGGAGTGTGGCTCAGTGGTAGAGCATCTGCCTAGAATCTCCCAGTGAGGGGCTCAGTAGTAGACTGCTTATCTAACATGTATAAAGCTCTAGGTTAGATTCCAAACACAAAATAAATAAACAGGCAAATAAATAAATACCTTTAAGACAGGATTGTTAAGCGTAAAACGCCTAGTAGCAGTCACATGTAATGGCACACACCTGTAATCTAAGTACTCTGGTAGTTGAAGCAAGAGGACTTTAAATCCAAGGCCAGCCTAGTCTAAATAGTAAAGCTCTGTCCAAAACCAAAGAAACAAACAAACAAGTAACAAAAATCTACATCAAATTTCCAATCATACGTAAGTGCGGGGATGAAAACGGCCTTTTAAGCAAAACAAAGACTGTTTCAATTTATATGTATTGGGTTGGCAAGATGGCTCAGCCAATAAAGGCGCTTGCCACCAAACCTGACAGTGTGAGTTCAAGCTCCAGATTATACATGCTGGGAATAAAGAAGTGACACCCCTAGGTGTCCTTTGACCTCAACACACATGCCTGCAAGCACACAAACATACAAATATGAATAAGTGCAATAAATTTCTAAAGGTATGTTATCTTCCCTGAGACCTAAGAAGAGTTACACAGACGCCATAACTAAAGTGGCCCTTTTCCCATACAGGACCACTGATTATTCCGAGCAGAGCGCTCGGAGTATGCAGTTAAGTATGTCTCCTTGCGTTCTGCATCCTCGCAGAAGGCAGCTCCTTGCTTAGGATGAGAGAACACACTTTTCCTCTCTGGTACAATGTGTTACCAGAGAGCAAAATAACTCCTATGCTATTTTTTAACCTAGAAATAAAAGTGCACAGAGAAAAAAAGCTCTATAAAAGCTAGGCCTCATGTCCTGCCCCGGTGTCCTGCTGTCTATAGCTCCTAGAAGCTATGAGACACTGTGAAGTGGTGGAGCGAACCTGAAGTGTCCCCTGCAAATGCCAATTTGCAGTCTGTAACTGGACTGTAACAGACGCAAAAGTTCAACCAAGTGCAACTTTGGATTTTATCCCAAAGATCTAAGAAGTGAAAACAAATCCAGCTCTTCGTGGAAGCTGCCACATTCTCGGCTTTTATGGACTCAGTTATTAAAATATTCTTAGGCACTTCAAACAGTCAAATAAACAAAACCTCTTGACCAGCAAGACGGTGCAGTGGATAAAGACACCTGTTGTTAGGCCTAAGGCCGTGAGTTCAATCCCCAGGACCCACACGTGGAAAGAGAACTGACTCCCAAAGGTGTTCTCACCTCCACTCCACGTGCATCCATTCCCCCCACACCCTATATTTATGTCAAACAAACAAACAAACAAATTCTTCAAGTTCAGTGCAGGCATACACTGATTTATAAATACCGTTTAACACTTCACACCTTGCACCTGAGGTGACAATGCAGAGCATTTCAAAAAAAAAATAAGTCAGAGATATTACTGAATAAATAAATAAATGATAGAGGAGAATTCAGAATTAAGATCTCAGGTTCTCAAATCATTCATGAGCTACTTGAGCTGGGTCGGAGTCTGTAGAGAACAAATGAAATATACTCTAGCAAGCCAGAGCAAGGTCAGAGGTGGGCGCCTCAGTGTCAGAATAAATATTCAAAAGGAGAAGTTTATCCTAAGCAAAGGACAGGGGCTCCAAGCTCCCTGTTCTGCACAGCTGGTGAGGAAACATCCCAAAATGCAGGCATACTCTGGGATGCTGCTATAGCCAGGCATGGTGTCCTCAGGAGGCAGAGGCTGTGGGATCTCCATGAGTCTGAGGTCAGCTTTGTCTACAGAGTGAGTTCCAGGACAGCCAGAGCTACTCAATAAGACCCTAGCTCAAAGAAGAAAAAGAATGGGGGAATGCAGAGAAGGAAGGGAAAGGAGGGGAAGAGGACAGAGGAGGAAGATGAGAAAGAAGGAAGTGGAAGAGGATAGAAAATAGGTATAAGAGCAATAGAACAAAGTATCTTTTCATGGGTTGAAATCTACCTCCTTTGTCTTTCCCGTGGTCTGGCCACACATGTCCCCACATGGCTGTTCCTGCCCTTCGACTAACTTCTGAAATCACTTCACACACTAAGAAAACTAAGGCCACAAGTTCCTTTTCTATTTTGCATATTCACCTCAGTTTTCTTTTTCTTTTTTACGATGGAGAAACTATCCGCCCAGCTACTTTACTAACAGTCTTTACTACTTATAACTGATATTTAGATTTTAAAAAAAACATAAAACCATCATGCTTGTAAAATCCCAGCAGTGAGTGGAGGCAGGATGATCAAGAGTTCAAGGTCATCCTTGACTACATGACACTCTGTCTCCAAACACAACACATACGCAATCTACGAGTTACAGCTGTCTGACATCATTCTCCAGCTAACAACGTTAAATCATGATCACATCCACTACTGAACTAATTGGTCCTGATGATCTGTCGAAGGCTTCCTCACTACAGATGACGCTGGGGGCTAGGGAGATGGCTCAGTGAGCGAGAGTACCCGGTGTGCAAGCCTGAGAACCCGAGACAGACAAAATCGCTAGGCATGGCCACACAGGCACCTGTAACCTCAGGGCTGTGGAAGGTGAGGATGGGAGGACCAATGGCATTTGCAAGCAACCAGCCAAGCTCCTGGCTCAATGGGGAGACCTTGTCTCAAGAGCGTAAAGTAGACAGTGATAGAACAGGACACAATGTCCTCTGGCCATGCCATCACCCCTCCACTCTGTGTGTCTCTGTCTCTCTCCCCGTGCACGCTCATGCACACACACATAGCCATTTGGGCTCATTAGCACTATTGTGCCGGCAAACTTTCTGAATATATAGAAAAAGATTCAAATGTTCATTTCTGAGTATTATTTTCCATGTTTTCCGATCAGTTCTATAGAGTGTCTTCAATCTCAAAGTTCAGCATTACCTTTATCATCTATTTCAGTGTTTCTCAACTTGGGAATCAACTGACCCTTTCACAGAGGTCACATATCAGATATCCTGCACATCAGATACTTACATTATGATTCACAACAGTAGAAAACTTAAGAGTTATGAAGTAGCAATGAAAGTAATTTTATGATTGGGGGACCACAACATGACGAACTGTACCAAAGGATCCCAGCATTAGGAAGGTTGAGAACTGCTGGTCTATTTAGTCATGAAGGCATAAGAAATAACAGCTGGCTAAAGAGGCAGCTTAGAGGTGGCAGAGCACCTGCCTAGGTGGCCAAGGTCCTGGGTCCAACTCCAGCACTACAGAAAAATGAAAAGAGAACCAGGAGCACAGCTCATCTGGTAGCGGACCTGCCTCAAGCACATGAAGCCCAGGGTCCAATGCCCAGCTCTGGATAGAGCAAAATGGCAGCACGCGGCAGCAATCGGGGCCCTCGTGCAGGAAAGGAGAAGTGCCGAGCGGCTGAGAGTTTAGGGCAGTTCTCCACTGCATAATGAGTTTGGGCCAGTCAGAGAACTCTTTCCCTGCAGAGACAGAAACAAACATCCCCACCCCTGACAAACCAAAGCACAATTCCACCAAGGTCCAATTTGGGAATCAATGAATTTACTGGGCTTACCTCCAGAGCATGGGTGTGGGTTACTTACCCCCAAAGGTGACCCCAGAGCAGCCACACCACCAGTCTCACCCCAGATGGACACCCTCCTTCAGTTAGCCCTCCCCAGACTGCAGCACCATGTGCAATGAGGACAGAAGCAAGCTCCAAGGTTCAGGAGGGGGTGGCTGAGACCAGGTGAAGGTCCAGTGACCCTTCCCACACTCCTCTGGTGAGGGAAGGTCAACAGGCCAGGCCTGGTGGGCCCCTGGCAGCTAAGTCGCAGCTGCTCTGATGAAAATAAAAGCTGTCATGCTTGAAGGGTAATTGTTCCAACCTACTGGACTACTCGAGACAGGAAGGAAGGGAGGAAAGAAGGGGAGAGGAGGAGAGATGTAACAGCCGCCCATAGCCCTGTGTTTATACACTCACTACTTTAATACTATAAATAAACCATAACTATTCACTGAATTATTTAACCCACTCTGGTCAGGCTTTGAGTGGTATGAAAGGGGAGACAGCTCCCATCCCAGACATGAAAACACAAGTCATGAGAAAGACGCTAATTCTACACATCTCCCTCCATCACTGCAGTACTTCTGGGAAAACTGATTCACACCTGATTCCTACGTCAGTGAGTACAGCACCATAGAGGACCATTGCCGCCAGAGACGGAGTACAAAGGCATAGACAGACACTGGCTGCCAGCCCCAACCAAAACGACCCTAGGATGCAGGTAAGGCAGCGTCCAAGTTTGACTGGAGAGGTTAAAACATCTGAATTGCATCAGCCAGCAACCTGGGTTCCTGCCGGCCTGGTGATACTTGATGCAGCGACATTCCTCAGCCAATTAGAATTCCTTTCAGCTGCAGTGGAGGTGTGCCCGCAGCTGGAATTACAGACAGGGTGTAGCACCAGCTCCAGCGAACTTCCATTAATTAAGCCTTGTTTTAAAACAATAAACAGACCTCACCCACTTACCCACCCACCCTCATTAACCCAGTAATGTAGAAATGTTTCCCTTCATTTAAGTATCTAAATGGATAAGATCTGGTCTGGAGCAAAATAGCAATTCTAACATATGAGGAAGTAGATACCCCAATCTAAGGGGCTGCGCTTGGTCTGGTTTTTGAAGCTGATTCCTTCAGGCTCTCCTTTAAGCCCTGTAGTCAGGGAGAGAGCAACGGACATCGCTGGGGGTACAAGCAAGCGTAAGCTGTGCTTTCTCTAAATAAAACTCACCTACAAAAAAAAAAGAAAAAAAAAAACTGCAAAACCAACTAGCCAGTGTTTAAATGGTGTAGTGATGAAAAGTTTTGCTTAATATTTAAAATTCTACATTTTTTAAAAAGAATTCAACTTTAGCCTGGCAGAGGTGGCTAACACCTTTAATCCCAACAAAGGCAAGTGGATCTCTGAGTTTGAGGCCAGCCTGGTCAACAGAGAGAATTCTAGATCAGCCAGGGCTCCACGAGACTAACCTGTCTCAAAAAACTAAAATAAAATAAAATTTTAAAAATTTAAGTTTCAACATTGTTTTGAAATAACAAAAAATTTGACCCATGTATGAAAGGATCCTGAAAGTTAGGCTTTGTCAGCCAGAAAACCAAGAGTATTGTGAAGATTGATGTGTTTTGTTGGGGGTGGAGGCTGAGCCACATTTTGGCTATTTTAACTTTCAACTAGTGGCACAAGTGCGTTTCACACGTCAGCCGAGTCAGCTGATAGTTAACCAGTGACTTGTGCTAATGCTCAAACAGTACAGCGGTGGCGGTGCTCCTGTTCCGTCCTCAATGGACACGGAACACCCTCCAGGACTCCACTGAGCTCAGAACGTGAAAATTCCCACAAGTAAAATCCCATTGATATGTATGTCTGTCTTTTGTCTGTCTGTCTCTGTCTCTAACACACACACATATGAACTTAAAATTTCTAACTAAGGGCCCTGCCACCCCAGTGCTGGGCCGCAGGAGGGGGTAGGGTTGCAAACACGAGGGGATCCTGGGATGGCCGGCAAGTCCGGTGGACTCGGCATGATCCAGGTTCAGTGAGTGGAGACTGAAGAAAACAGACGTTAACTCCTGCCCTGTCCACACACGTACACGTTGTGTGCACACATACCACATGAGCCCACTCAGCAAGGGGAAAGACTGTAGTTTAATGTAGATTCACCGCTACTTAAAAACACAGAGAGAGGGCTGGAGAGGTGGCTCAGAGATAAGAACACTCACTGTTCTTCCAAAGGTCCTGAGTTCAATTCCCAACAACCACAGGGTGGCTCATAACCATCTATAGTAAGATCTGGTGTGCAGGCAGAATGTTGTATAAATAATAAATAAATCTTAAAAAAATATTTAAAAAACATACAGATAGAAATAAAGTCCATGAAAGGCTTCCTGTGTGCATAACTTTTCCTAAGTTTGAGGAGAACCCTGAGGAAAGGGCACTTGGATGTGAGGGTGGCAGCTATACATCATATGGTCTCTCCAGCTGTAAGACTGTCTCTCCTATTACAGCAGTTAAAATGCTGGTCCCTGGTTCTCTGCTGGAGCAAAGGGACAGTCACACCTCTAATGGTTCCCTTGCTCTTTCTTAACAGGCACTATGAATCTTTGGAAGAACTACTTTGAATCAGCTAGGCTACCAAACTTTGACAACCATGACTTGTACAACCATTCCACTTCAACTTGTATCACTCCAACGGTTCGAAGTCAGCAGGGCCTTGCTGCATACCTAAACCACCTTAAAAAACGGCCTCGAGGGTCCAAGACAGTAAGTTCCTTCCTCCCTCTACCTGCAACTGCAATTTCTCTTCATAGGACACAGTTCTGGCTCCATAAAGCAAGAAAACATAAAAAGGTACAAGTGGGTTCAAGGCAGAAAAACAGGACAGGAGAGTGGCCCAGTGGTTTGGGGACTTGTTGCTCTCGGCAGAGGCTCCAGGGTGGATTCCCGGAACCCCCATAGCAGCTCAAAACAGTTAACTCCAGCCCCAAGGGATTCCACACTCTATCAACCTTCAAGGGCTCTCAGTACACATACACACACAGGCAAAACACTCATACACATAAAATAACTACATCTAAAAAGAAAAAAAAATGTTTTAAAAAGAGAAAAAAACAGACCCAAAAAGTTGAGGCGTTCGAAACCTGAACAAGCTGGTCAGGGACAAATGTAAGTTTTCTGAAGAGCACCAGGACACCTCAGAGGCCAGACTCCATTTGTCCCAAGTCCTGAGTGAGCACGTGGGGTTCATTTATGGACCACACAAGAGCACAGTTCTCACAACTCCTGCTGAATTTGATAGACAAATTCCTGAAAAGGTTGTATTCTCCAGTGAATGCTAAGACATCTACAAGATAATGCTCTCTAACAAGATTACGAGATCTTGCACACCCTGATGACTCTAAACCTCAGGAAACACTAAATACCACAGACAGTCATTAAAATAATATTAATTCCAATACAGAAACTTGTTCTCTATAGCAGCTTTCCAAAGCACTTTGACTTATTACCCAACAATTTAAAGGGGATGGGGGACCATGGGAATAAAAATAAAGCATAAATGCAATTAATGCACCAAATTAAGGCTTGACACACATCAAACCAAAGAGCTACTTTTTGGCATGAATTTCTGAGTCTCAGGGTTGAGAAAAGAAAGCACACACACAGGTAACGTCAGATTCCATGGTGCGCATACAGATCAAAATGTACAGAACAGGGCTTTCTCGTTCAAAATGAGGAAACTGAGAGCCTGCAAGGTAATTAGTCGGCTGCACATCATGCAGCTTCCTAGCCTGACCCCTCCAAGTGGCAGGCTTTGACAGGCTCTGTTCCCCAAAGCCCAGGAACCGCAGACCCCAAAGCTCCCGTGCTTGCTAACCACTCCAGCGCCCGCCTCTGAGCTGCGTGACACTGTGCTTTTCAACTGCTACATTACAGCAGCCCTCTTCTTTCTTTTTTTTTTTTTTTAATTCTCTCTACGTATTCAGGTTTGTGTGTGTGTGCAGGTACACCCGTATATGTGTGTGTGTGTGCAGGCCAGAGGTCAACCTCAGGGGCTGTTCCTCAGGAGCCATATCACCTTGTTTTTGTTTCTTGAGATCCAGTCTCTTACCAGGACCCAATTAGGTGTCCCATGCCCAACTAGCCACACCCCACTTTTAAGTGGGTGCTGGGGTTCCACCTCGGGTCCTCATGCTTGCTGGGTAAGCACTTTCCTGACTGAGCCCTCTCTCCAGTGCCAATAGCTCTTATTAAAAAGTCATTCTTCCCCAAATACAAATATGTAAATAAATGCTGAGACTTTGTAACAGGATTTAACTTTAGCGATATTGCTACCCAACCATTCTTACTTCCTGTAGCAGCATAAAGATGAAGGCAAAACCTAGCTCATCTTTAATAAAACGGCTCGTTCCAAGATGTTCACACAATTGTCATCACACAAACACACAATCCACCAGCAATCCTACGATCACACTCACAGCTACTCTCAAACCAAGAATTAATAACATCCATCCCGTCCCCTGATCCTTCCCCATCATAGGCCACCCAAAAACTCTGTCTTCCAAGTCTTCAACACCAAAATTAACCCATGAAAGCCTCCTTTTTACCAGCTAACTAGGATCTGTTAATAGACACCTGCCACAGACTCCGTAATTAAGATTTCTAAGCCACTGATCTCATTTCTACTGAAGTCCCCAAGTCAGTTCCTTTAACAGGAAACCTAAAACACATCTGGAGTATAACTAAAATCAGAGCCCAGTATCAATGAACAAACTTCCACAAGAATGACTGTTAAAGAACCTAACTTCCTAAAAGTAGGCGCCAACACAGAGATCCATGCACTGTATCATCAAGTGAGCGTCCTCCAGTCACCTGCTGTTTGCCCAGAGGCAAAGATGGCCCACCAAGACCAGGGTCTGGGTTCTGGTTCAAAAATCATTATCTGATCTGACATCTTCAGAGAAAAAGTATCAAGTCTTTTCTTAAACAGAACACTCAGCAACTACAAACTTTCCACGTGTGGAAAAGGATAGTGCCATGAATTTCAACTACAAACTTTCCACGTGGGGAAAGGATACAGCCATGGCCACAGACCTTATCCAAAAGTTCAGTCTGAAAGGCCAGCAGAGCGCTTTAGTCCACACTTCTTGGAACAGAAAGATCCAGGGAAATCCCTGCAAGGCCCCAGACTTAACGCATTTCCTCTTCTGAGCCGGAAAGCCCCAAGGCCCTACGCCAACCTTGCTATCCAGCTTTAGGGTGGATTCAAATTGGTAAGGTCTGCAGGGAAAGGAAAGGGAGAAGGGAAGAGGACGCTGACAACAGTGATCCAGCCTCTGGACCCACAGAGAGGGGCGACTAGCTATGACAGCCAGCTTGCCTCTCGCCTCCGCACGCAAACTACCCTGTTGCTGTCAGACCCATGGCAAGCTTTATGCTAACTTTTGAAGGTGGCACTGCACAACACCTAGGGAACTCGAACACTCCTCTAAGACTCAGAGTGGAGCAAGGAGCCTGAACTGCAGAAACTGTCACAGCTCAGCCTAAATGGGAGGGGGGAATCGCGCCACAATGGGGACTCAAGAATGTGGAAATGAGGGGGGTTGTGGCAATGAAGGCATTGCAGAGGAGGTAGGAACCAAAGACTCTGGAGTACTAAGTGGCCTGGCCTCGGGGAGAACGGAAGTGGACTAGACTGGAGAGGTCTGGACCACTGATGAGGCGGGGGAAGTGAGAGCAAGACTGGGAGACAGACGTTTGGTCCCAGACAGGCTTAAGGAATTTGCAACCGAAGGGTGGAGGCTTTAAGACAGCAACGAGGGGCGGGGCTGAAAGATAAGTGAGGGCGGGATCATGCAGACGAAAGGGGCGAGGCTAAGGAGGGGGCAGCCAAGGGGTCCAAGCCAAGAGGGGAGAGGGGAGCTAGCTAGATGAAGATGGGGGTGGCGGGTGAGGAGGTGGGACAGCAGAGAGAAGCAAAGCAGACCAGTAGGGGGCTGATCCGAGGGTACTAGGAGGGAGAGGTGAGAAGGCAGAGGACAGGTCAGGGAACTGGGAGGGAAGAAAGAAGTAAGGGGAAGTGATGAGAGGCTAAAAGGGAATGAGAGAGGACAGGTGGGAGGGCAGTGAAGGGTGAAACTAAAGGGGGACAGCAGGTAGGAGGGTGGTGAAGGAGAAGAGATGAATGATGAAAATGTGAGGTGGAGGTGGAAAGAGCAAAAGGAGGTGCAGCGAGGGGGCGGGACCTCCATGAAGTTGAAAGTAGGTGTGGGGCTGAAGGAGCTAGGGACAAGGCCTGGAGAAGAACAGGGAAGGGGCAGGGGTGAGTCAAAGGGTTCCAGGGGCGGAGTCTAGAGAGGAGCACAAGGGGACCCCCGAGGGGGCGGGACTTATATGCTGTTGAGAGTAGGTGTGGGGCAGAAAGGAGAGCCAGGGTAGGGTCAGGAGAGGAGTAACTAGGGGCGGGACCTGATGCAGAAGGGTAAGGTTAGGCGTAGGGGGGACTGCGAGGGGGGGGGACAGAGAACAAGAGGGAGGAGCCAGGGGCGGGGCTTAGAGAGAAGCGGGGTCCATACTCAATTGTTGGTGGGTGTGAGCAGAGGTGAGTGAGGGGGGTTGGGAGACTGGGTGTAGGACCTGAGAAGAAGGAGCCAGAGGCGGGGCCTAGAGAGAATCAGCCAGAGGGGTGGAACCTGACAGAAGGATGAACAGCAGGCCAGGCTTGATGCAGAAAAAGCGAGCTGCCTGGACCTGCAGAGCAAGCAGAGGGCGGGGAATAATGCAGAGGGAGGAGCCAGGGGGCGGGGCGCCGAGGCTACTAAGTAGTCAGGGGGTGGAGCCTATAGAACAGTCGATAGCGGAACCTAGTTAGGAAAGGGGGCGAGTCTGCAGCTCGGCGGGGGCGTGGTTCGATGCGGAGGGGCGGGGCTGTCGCAGAGAAGGCGGGGCCTAACGTGTCGGGGGCGGGGCCTGATGCAAAGGGAGGGGACAGCGCGGCGGGGGCGGCGCCTGCAGAGCTACCGGGGGGCGGGGCCGGGAGCGCGAGCTAGGGGCGCACGCCGTGGGGGGTGCAGCGGTCCCGGGACAACGGCCGGTGCGGACGGGGCGGGGCGGGAGTCCGCGGGGTCCCTGGGGCCGCCTGGGGGCGCGAGGGCCGCGGCCCTGTAGTGCCTACCTGTCAGACGGATCTTGATGCTGGAGCCGTTCCTGCGCGTCCCGGGGTTCGACATCTCCCGCCAGCGGCCGGCCGGCCTCGGATCCAGAGCCGCCGCCCCCCAGCCCGGCCCGGCCCGGCCCCGCCGCCGCCTCAAGGTTACGGCCACGGGCTGGGCGCCGGGGTCCGAGCCGGGACGCCGAGTGCGCGGCGCAGGCGTCGGGACGGAGGCCGCGGGCTGGAGACGCAGGACCGAGCGCTCGGCCGCGCCGCCGCCCGGAGCCGCCCCTGGCCGGCCCAGCCCGGAGCCGCCGCGCTCGCAGACGGACGCCCGCCGCCCTCGCTGCTTCCGCCGCCGCCTCCCGAGGTGCGCGCGCCCGCCGCCGTGCCGGCCCGGCCCTGCGCGGCCTCGAGCTTGCGTGCGTGCGTGCGTGCGCGCGCCCGGGGAGCACGGCGCTACGCCGACCGCGCTCGGCCTGGGCGCGCACGCGAGGGTCCGGGGAGCTACGGGGCTCCTGCGGCCGGCGGGGAGCCTTGAAACGGACATTTCGCCCCCTTCCCTCGCTCTCCTTCGCGTCGCAGTCGGAGCTGATTCTTAGCCACAATCTCGGAACGAACAGATTTGCTAAGCGAGACGTTTCGGGGAACCGAATTGCTTTTCTAGTTTCGGACTTTTCAAGGCTCCTGATGGAAACCAGGGTGTTGCATGAAACCCTCAGGCACCTTGCGCGCGTGCGCGCACGGGCACGCGGTATCATTTTTGAGGCAGTGGCGTTTAGATCCTGCAAGTTCTGAGGGAAGACTTCCCGCAATGAGCGAGTGTCGGGTGTGCCCTGTGCAACTGGTGTAGTCCACTGACAAAGTGGCTAGACTCGCAGGACGTGCGGCATAGGACAAGCTAAACCGGAGGAAGGATGTAAATGGAGAGGTGGTGGCTTTGCAGTTAGGGACCTGCATGCAGTTGAACTAACCCAGAAAAGGAAGCAGTCGGGTTTGCGATTCCCTGCCTTCCGACGAGCTCTCGCCCATGCACAGAGCGCTGGTCAGGTAAAAAGTGAAAGCCATGCTTTCCCCAGCAAGCAAACCCATCTCTACGGTAACACATTCTAGAGAGGAGATAAAACGTTCTTGAAAAGGCCGGGTAAATTTACCAAACTCTTTTCTGACCCGAATCTAATTCATTTCTCGGAGAGAGTCTTGCGGTGGCTTTATGTGGCTTAGCCTGGCTACTTGACCATTCTCTTTGGGGACAGGGGCTCATCTGTAGCTCAGGCTGGCCTCGAACCTGCGGTTCCCCTTGCCTCCGCCTCCTGAGATCAGGGATTACAGGCCTGTACCTCAGCCCACCTGGCTCTGTCCTAGGTAGTTTGGTTTCTATGATCCTGTGCAGCCCAGACTTTTGATATCGGTAGGAAAATATCTTAAGAATAGGATCAGTGTATAGGCAAACAGTTAATCCAGACTCTGGCGCTGTCTCCATTTCTAAGCACCGAGAGCAACACGAGTCTTCGGTGGGGGTCGGGAGGATGGCTCCATTGGCAAGGTGTTCGCTGTGCAAGCATGAGAGCCTGAGTTTTATGGGGCTTTGAGATTTCTTGTATCTATGTACGAGTCTTTTGCTTTTTTGCGTGCGTGTTTGTAGCCGTGCATCAGGTGCTGAGTCTGGAACAGGTGGTTGTGAGCCACCCTGTGGGTGCTGAGAACTGAACTCAGGTCCTCTGGAAGAGCAACAAGCGCTCTAACTGCTCAGCATCTCTCCGTCCCCAAGGACCAGGTGTGCTGGTGAGCTTGAGTGATCCCAGCCCTGGAGAGGCAAAGACAGGAGGATCCCTGGGGCTTACAGGCCAGAGCCTGGCTGTTGTGGAGCACTGTGCCAGCCTATGCCAGCGAGGACTATGTCTTGAGGAAAGGGGGAGGAGGGGAGAAGCTGTTGAGCAAAACTGAGGTTCGTCCCCTCACACACACACACACACAAACCTCAATTTCTTTCTCTCTAGCTCCCCTCCTCACAAGCCTCCCTCTTTTCCTCTTGGTGGCTCTCTCTCCCTTCCCAACCCCCCTGTACCTCTCCTGTCCTCCTTGCCTCTGTCACTCTCTTTTTCCTCTGCTCTTTTCCTTTCTTTATCCCTTCCCCTCCTCCCTGTGCACCTCCCTCCCTTCTCAGCCTTTCCCCTCGCCCACAACACCTTTCTCCCCCTCTCAGCTCCCAGAAGCTTTTTCTTCCTCCAGGGCCCATCCCCCTGCAGTCCCTCCCCTGGGTTTCCTCACCCAGGAATCTTGGATTGCTGCACCACCTTGTTTTCTTACCTGCCTAGACGTCTGGACCCTCCTTTGCCCGAGTATCCCAACCCCTGAGTCACAAGCTTGCCTCCTGGAGGCTACTGAAAGTCATTTCCTCTGCCCATTAACTCAGAGCCAGCGCTGCCTTCCGTAGAGAAGTATTCTGCCCTGCCCTGCGGAGGACTGTCCTCCATGGAAGCTAGTAAACATCTTTGTCGTGCGTGTGTCTCTGTGTGCTGCTGCATGAACACGTCTGTACACACCTGGAGGACACAGTCAGACAGACATTGACTGGGTGAGTCCCAGTCGCTCCCTAGCCGGACTCTGAGACCGCCTCTCACTGAACCTGGAACCTAGTGATTCACCCGGCCTGGCTGGCAGCAAGCCCCAAACATCCTTATCTCTACTCTGCCAATCCTGGGATTACAGGTGTGGGGTGCCACGCCCAGTGTTGACTGCAGGTGCTTGGAATCCAGCTCCGATCCTCAGAGTTGCAAGGCAAGCAGTATATTGACTGAAGTATTTCCCCAGCTCTTTGTTGTTGTTTGAGACAAAGATCTCGTATAGCCAGACTGGTGCAGAACTCAGTATGTAGCTGAGGATGACCCTAAACTATTAATCCTCCTGCCTCTATCTCTTGAGTGTGAGTAATACAAGAATAAATCATCAGGCCTGGAATTCCTGCATGTTAGACAAGTCCCCTACCAACTGAGCCACATCCTCAGGCCCCTTCCCCACCTTTTGATTATTGAACTTGAGCAGGACGTTTAGCCCTAGACCAAGGTCTTCTATGACTCTTAATTCATTTGTGTTTTGTTTTGTCTTCTTCCTTTTTATTTTTAATTCAAAAATAAATTTCTCTGTGTAACAACCTTGGCTGTCCTGGAACTCTCTTTGTAGACCAGACTGGCCTCAAACTCACAGAGATCCTCCTGCCTCTGCCTCCCGAGTGCTGGGATTAAAGGCATGTGCCTTCCCGCCCAGCCCTTTCTTCTTATGCAAAGTAGCTCTAAAATATATATTCTAAACTCCCATCACAAGAACATCGTCAGCCCTTCATCTAGTTAACTGAGGTAACAGTTTGAGGCCAGACTAGGCTACATGAGAGATCCTATTGGAAAACAGAATGAAGGAGGTTTGGGAGCTGGCTCAGTTGGGAAAGTGTTTGCCAAAGAACCATGAAGAACCAAAGCCAGACACAGCTGGCCAGCCAGTCTAGCTCAGTCAATGAGGGTCATTTCAATGAAAGACCCTGCCTCAAAATACAAGGTGGGACCCTCCAAGATGGCCCAGCCAATAAAAATGATCCTGAGCATTGGAGTTTGATCCCTGGGACCCACACTGTGGAATGGGAGAACCGATTCTCACAAGCTGTCCTATCATCTCCACTACTGCTGGGCTAATATCCTGACCTTTATTCATTTATCCTGTTATTCCAATTCTCTCTAAATTACCCCTTGAACTAAGCATTAGCAATCTATGAGCTTTCACTTATGTGTGTATGTTTGTTTTAGAGACAGCTTCAAATAGCATAGGCTGGCATTGAGTTTGCTATGTAGCCAAGGGTGACCTCAAATCTTGATCCCCTAGCCTCCTGGACGACAGGAATGCACCCCAAGTCCCACCACCCCATGTTCCTACTAAGATCTGAAGCTCTAATCTTACTCCAATTGTTCCAAAGTAGAAATAAGTATAGACTAATGTGACGAAGATCCCCCCAGTCCCCAGAAAAAGTGGGACCTGTGCCTCCTTACCTAAAGGCATGAATATAAACAAATTAAGTCAACTTGGGCTTTAATAGCATCTAGTCTGTGTGAGGGCAGGATGTGATGTAATTACTGCTGCTCTTCCTGCCTGTCGAGCATGATCTTTTTCAGGCTAGATTCGTCTAATCCAGTTTCATCTACTTGTGCTAACGCAAGATAGTGTGCAAAATGACTGTGGCCCTCTCTCCATCCCTCTCTGCCTTCTATCCTACGATCTCCCTATACAAGCCTTACAGTTGCATAAAGCCATCGGAAAACACAGGTATTCACAACAGCAGCAAAATTACAGTTATGAAGTAGCAAGGAAAATAATGTTATGATTGGGGGTCACACAACATGAGGGACTGTAGAAAATGGTCGCAGCATTAGGAAGGTTGAGAACCACTGGGCTAAGTGAACGGGTCTCGGTCCCTGATGTGGTTTTAAGGTTCCAGTTTTGGGGCCAAGGAGATGGTTAAGCAGGTAATGCCCTTTGCCACCAAGTTCACTAAGGTGACCTGAATTCAACCCCAGGATCCACATGATGGAAGGCGAGAACCAAATCCCTAAAGTTGTCCTGTGACCTCCAAGATACATGCCTTGACACGTGCATAGCCACACATATATGCTTCATACGTGCGGGGCAAGCGCTTTGCAGGCCCCGAGGCCGGATGGCCAGCCAGAAGCTGAATCACTAACCTCCAGGTTCACCAAGAGTCTCTGTCCCCAAAACTAAAGGTAGAGAGTGAAAACAGAAGACACAACCACCTCTGAGCTCCACAGGCACAGGGCACTGCACCCACATACGCAAAAGCACACACGTGTACATCATACACACATGCACACACACAGAAACAGTGAGCCAGACATGAAGGCTCATGTCTGGAATTCTGGAGGCAGAAGAACCAGGAACTCCAGGCCACCCTCAGTTTTATAACGCACATGTGTGCATTCCTGTGGAGCCCACTGTTGATGCCTGGAATCATTCTCGATAACTTTTCTGAATCTCCCCAGCCCCTGGTTTTTGGATTTCTGATCCAGAGTCACTACCCTAGGCAGCCTGGGTCTCCCATTGTAGCTGAGGTTGACCTTGAACTCCTGATCCTCACAAGTCCGTCTCCTTGGTTTGGCATACCACCACACGAGATTTATGTGGTGCCAGGCATCCAAGGCTGCATCCATGCAAGGCGAGCGCTCTGCCAACTGGGCTCTGTTTCCAGCACCAGTCATTACAAGATGTAGGAAAGGTGGCTAGTGGCTACGGTCTGGGTGTGTCTGCCAAGGGTTCCTGTGATGAAATTTACTACCCACTATAAAGTGTTCAGAGAATGGAAAGTTAAACCAAATGGTTAAAGGTGGGACTTTGGAGAAAGTGACTAAGGTAAGATTAGGTCACCTGGGTGGAGCACCCGCAGTTGAATCCTGGTGGCTCTGTAAGGAGGCGGAACTACTGCCTATGTCTCTCGCCACATGACACCCCCTGTCACTTTGGGATTTCACCATCAAGAAGGCCCCTGCCAGGTGTGGGTCCATGAACCTTCAGACTAACTAAATCCCTCTTCTTTATAAAGCTACCCAGCTTTGAGAATTTTGTTATACTACAACACTGCCTAACGCTGCTGCACTTTTTTTTCTTTTTTGAGACAGTACCTCAAACTCGGTCTCCAAAACGACAGTTGAACTCGTCCTGTTCCTCCTGTCTCCTCCTCCTGAGGGCTGGGATTATAGCAATATGCCACCAACCTTGCTGCTCAGATCCCTGTGTCTTAAGTTCTGTTGTTAAGTTTTATTTTAGTTGGTTTGAGATGGCTCTCACAATGTAGTTCAGCCTGTTTTTCAAATGGGATACCTTCTGGCCTCAGTCTCCCTAGGTTCTTGGATGAGGCAGGCCCAGCTCAAGAATAAATATTTTTTAGTTTATTATCCTTGCCTCTTATTCTACAGGTGAAAATCAGAAGCCTCACTGGAAATACAGAAAGAGCTGACCAGTGAGGTAATTAGTGGATACAGGAATGCCAAAATTTCACTGGGTTTAAGCTACCTAGAGAAAAGAGCCAAAATGGAAGTCAGGCTGCTTTCCCTACTGTTCCTTGAATATCACCCACTGTCACACAGAGCCAGCTGTTATCGCCCCGTGGCTAACTTTAAGGATGACATTTCTACCATGTGCTATGACAAATTTGGGGGCAAATGCAAGGTCAAAGCTGTCCCGTTTCAGTTTTCACACGGTAAGCCAGCCCACTGCCAGTCTCCCCTTCCTTCCTGTCTTTGTTAGCCTACCAGTCACCCCAGTGGCTTGAGTCCAAGTGCATGGCCACCCAGCCTGACGTGACTAACACTTGCACCTAGACCATGTAGGTAAACAGCATCTTTTCAAAGGACCCTGCTAAACCAGTTTGCATCTGTAACTCTCAGGCACAAATGCTTCTTTGTCTTGTAATCTAAGCATAGAATGAAAAAAAGGAAAAGAGAGGTGAACTCTGTGCAAAGGGAACATTTTTTTCTTTTTCCAAGACAGGGTTTCTCTGTGCAGCCCTGGCTCCCCTGGAACTCACTCTGTAGTCCAGGCTGGCCTCAAACTCACAAAAATCCACCTGCCTCTGTCTCCTTGAGTACTTGGATTAAAGGCAGGTGCCACAACTTCCCGGCTTTTAAAAAACATTTATATACATACATATTTGTGTGTGTGTGTGTATAAATATATATATATGTGTATATATTTAAGTGCATTGGTGTTTTGCCTTCATATATGTCTGTGTCAGATCCTCCGAAACTGAAGTTACAGACAGGTTGAGCTGCCTTATGGGTGCTGGAAATTGAACCTGGGTCCTCTGGAAGAGCAGCCAGTGCTCTTAACCACTGAGCAGTCTCTCCAGCCCCCAGAAGGACAATCTTGGCAAGGTCTCTAATATTTTTTTTTTTCAGGTAGGTTCTCATGTAGCCCAGGCTAGCCTCAAATTATGTAGCCAAAGATGACTTGGAGTTTCTGGCCCCCCTGCCCCTACCACTTGAGTGTTGGGTGTGTATGACACCACCACGCCTGGTTTATAGGGTGCAGGCAATAGAACCCAGGGCTTCCTCCATGCTAAGCAAGCAAGGGACTCTACCAACTCAATCACATCCCCAGCACAAACCTGAACTCTGATCCTCCTGTCCTCATAGTTTAAGTGCTGGGATTAAAGGTGTGTAGAGCCATGCCAGGTTTTTTTACAGACAGGTCTTGTTCTTTTTTGAGACAGGGTCTCACTAGATAGCCTGAGCTGGCCTAGAATTCAGAGATCTGGTGGTGTCTGCATCCCAAAGTGCTGGGACTAAAGGTATGCCTGCCTAGAAATAGTCTTTTTGTTGTTGTTTGCTTTGTTTTGTTTTGTTTGGGTGGGGGTGTTTCAAGACAGGGTTTCTCTGTGTGGCCCTGGCTGTCTTGAAGCTTGCTTTGTAGACCAGGCTGGCCTCAAACCTAGAACTTTCCCTGCCTCTGACTCCTGAGTATTGTCAATGTATTTTTGCAAACCACCTTCCTTCTCTCAACTTCAGTCTATCAATAAGAGTGAGGGGAGGCAATTTTTGTTTGTTTGTTTGAGACCGGGTCTCTCTGTGTAGCCTTGGCTGTCCTGAAACTCACTATGTTGACCAGGCTGGCCTTGAACTCACAGAGACCCTCCTGCTCTGCCTCCCAAGTGCTGGGATTAAAGGCCTGTGCTCAGCCTGGGAGGCAATGTTTTTTAAAAAATTGAAAATGATCTGACCCTAGTCTGATTGAAAGTATGTGAGTGTTACTGCTTGGTCTTTGGTATAACGTCACCTGTAAAAAAATACCTGTAGCTGGACCCAGGATAGAAGAACAATGGAAAATGTAAACATAGAAGTTTTGGACTGCTAGGCTCATTTCCTTCCGTTAAGATGGTCCTGTTATATATAACATGTAAATATTATAAGCACGGTCTCCAGGTCAAGAAGAGAAAGAAAGAAAGAAAGAAAGAAAGAAAGGAAGGAAGGAAGGAAGGAAGGAAGGAAGGAAGGAAGGAAGGAAGGAAGGAAGAAAGGAAGAAAGGAAGGAAGAAAGAGAAGGAAGGAAGGAAGGAAGGAAAGAAAGAAAGGAAAGAAAGAAAGAAAGAGGAAGAAAGAAAAAGAAAATCTTTCTGAAAACGAATGGCTTGACCTGAAGAGTGCATGGCCCAGAGAATGGGAGAATGGAAGGAGAGAAGTCACATTTGCCAGATCTCTGTGCTTGCTAAGCACACTCTGCCCCTGTACTATACACCAGGCCAAAATTCCCAACTTAGATAGTTGTGATCATCTACTTGAATAGCCCAGGATCCCGCAGTCACCCAATGGCTGTCTGTCCTGCATCTCCAATCAGTATGAAGGATTTTTATTATATATATATAATATATATATAATATATATATATAATATATTATATATATATATTTTCCCTCTTAAACAGTGCTTTGGATGGATTTGGGCTGTGCACTGCCAGGGAAGTGCTATAACTCTGAGCCACAGCCACAGTTCCTTACTGGGAACTCTGTGCAGATGTTCTACTGTTGGACCACAACCCCAGTCCCTGACTGGGGAGTTCTAGGCAAGTGCTCTACTGCTGAACCACACCCAACGCCCTGAGGACCTTTCAGTTTTGAGCAGAGAAGGCAAGGCTAACAGATCTTTCATGGAATCCTTGGGCTTGAGCACATCAAGTTAAAAATTAGTACAAGCCCCCACCACCACCACCACACACACACACACACACACACACACACACACACTGCAAAAGAGGAAGCCAATTCCACAGCTGTGGGGTAGGATCTCAGATTAATGAGAGAGGAATCTTGAAAAGGGAAATCCATATAAACAAATTCCTCAAATTAAGTGGCTGCAGAAAAGAAAAGCCTTCTGGGAGGAATGATAAGGGAAAGTGGAAGAAACAGCCCAGGGCAGAAAATTCAATAATAGCAAATAGAAAAATTAGAGCCACAACTTCTGGAATGCTCACACTAGAAATTCCAGAGGAGAAAGTGTGTGTGTGTGTGTGTGTGTGTGTGTGTGTGTGTAACATGACACAAGCTAGAGTCTTAGGAAAGGAGGGACCCTCAATTGAGAAAATGCCAAATGCCTCCATAATACAGTGCTACAAGGCATTTTCTTATTTAGCAATAGATAGGAAAAGGCTAAGCCCGTAGTGGGTGGTTCACTCCTGCACAGGAGATCCTATGCACTAAAAGTCAGGCAGGCTGAGCAAGCCTTGATGGCAAGCCAGCACACTGATGCACTCTGCCACAGCCTCTGCATCAGCTCCTGCCTCCAAGTTCCTGCTGTGTTTTGAGTTCCTGTCCTGACTTCCATGTTCAGTGATGAACAGTGATGCCGCATAAGGGAAAGAAACCCTTTCCTCCCCCAAGCCTCTTTGGTCACGGTGTTTCCTAACAGCAGTAGTAACCCTAGCTATGACAGTGTGTGTGTGTGTGTGTGTGTGTGTGCTGTGTGAAGATCAGAGGACAACTTGAGCAATCAATTTTTTTTTCTTTCATCATGTAGGTTTTGAGGACAGAACTCAGGTCCTCAGGCTAATAGGCAATAACTTCAGCCACAGAACTATCTTGCTGTCCTATCTCATACTCCCACCCCCTTTTTTATATTTTGAGATAGGGTCAGCCCTGGCTGTGCTAAAACTTTGTAGCTAAAACTCACTTTGTAGACCAGGCTAGCCTTAAACTCAGAGATCCACCTGTGTCTTTCTCCTGAGTGCTGGTGTTAAAACTGTGGGCCACTGTGCCAGCTAGTGCTCTTCTTACTAAAGATTTATTTTTATTAATTGTGTGTGTGTGTGTGTGCCTGTGCATGCACACGCACTGGGGTGGTGGGCTGTACACATGAGTGTGTATTTTTAAAGTGCTGAAGAACAGGATTCTAGGCTTCAAGGCTGATGCTTGGAGATCTAGATGTGAGTTTTCTACACAAGCACTACTACTCACTTAAAAACACTGCAGAGAAGGGGCTGGAGAGATGGCATAAGTGGGCAAGAGTGCTTGCTTTGCAAGAATGGAGATGTAAGTTCAAATCCCCAACACCACATGAAAAGGTCTTTATGCTGTCCACGCCTGCAACCCCAGCATTGTGGCGCAAAGACAGGCAGCCCCGAGAGTCCCTTGGCCGGCCAGCATGGCTGAGATGATAAATTCTGACTCACCGAGAACTCTTGTCTCTAGTCAGCCAGGCTAACGCCTGATACCCTGCTCTGAGCTCCTCTCGCAAACACAGAAGGTTGGACACACCTGGACACTCATGTGCAGGTGCCCCACATACACCTCTTGCTATCAAAAGTGTCACTGCTATCAAAGTGTGAGGACTTGAGTTCAGAGAACTAGGTCCCATACAGCTGGAGAAAGCAGTGTGTGTCTCTCTGATTCCTGAGTTTCTACTTCAAAATGGGGGAAAGAAACTAGAGAGATGGCTCGGTGGTTAAAAGCACTGGCTGCTCTTGCAGAAGACCTGAGTTCAGTTCCATCAACCATATGGAGACTCACAACCATCTGTAACTCCAGTTCCAGGCTATCCAATATCCTCTTCTGGCCTCTTTGGGCTCTGCATGCACATGGCACATTTACACACTTACAAGCAATCATATACATAAAAATAAGTCAATTTTAAAACTGAAATCATATGCATTTATTATTGTTACAAGTGTATGAACCAGAGATGGACACGGTGGCGCACTCCTGCGATCTTAGCACTGGGAAATAGAGGCGGAAGGAACTGTTCAGGGCCAGCTTTGCCTACATGGGGAGTTTGAGGCCAGCTGAAAACACGAATCCCTGTTTCAGAAAATGAAAAGAAAATACCAAACACCAAAACTCAACATAATGACAGGAAATATTACATTCTTTTCATAACAACTGTATATTAATGATCTCAATTCTACAGTCAAAAGAAACAGACTAACAAATGGGAACATAACAGCAAAAACAAAACAAAAAACCCCTGGTCCCCAGCCAGTTAGATTCCTCAGTAAAACATTTGCCATGTATATTTGACTACCTTATTTGAATCCCCAGAACCTATATTTAGTCACCTGATGTGGGAGTGGGCACTTAAAATACTAGCTAATGTGTGATGATATGGGGGGTAAAAACAAGCCATTATGAAGTTCAAGGGCCAGCCAGTCTGGAGTGTGCAAAGACAACAGTAGGCACCCTGGCTCAGCAAGCTGGAGGAGGAGAAGCGAGTCCTGAACGTTGTCCCTGACCTGCACTCACATCCACACTCTAACTCAGAACAGGTTCCATTTCTGTCACCTCTGGGAAATGCACCTTGCCGTCAAAGGCAGATGCAAGCTCGGGTGGAAGGGGAAGAACCGAACCAGAAGGACAACAATCACGCCCAGCATGAGGGCAGGGTGTTGTGCAGTGGCCTGGAGCTCCCGGGCTAGAAGCACAAAGGCTGAGCCTCAGGGAGCCTTGGGCTTCAGACTTTAAGGATGGAGAGGAGTGCAGCAGCCAGGAGCTCACACTGAACCTGTCCCAGACTCCCGGCCTAGCCACACCCTGACTCTAGGCAACAGCAGGATAGCCGAGAGGAGTCCCGGCAATGGACTAGTATTTACTGTGCTCCGGAAACCTAGAACCAGACCAGCAACTCATTGCAATGAAGATTTGCGTGTAAAAGCTGTTTGGGCATAAAAAATATACTCATTTGGCAGTTTCCAATATGGAGAGGTAAGAAAGGTAGAGGACAGGAGTGGTGAGTAGGCAGTGGAGGCACAGGAACAGAGACAAAAAGGTGGTGACGTGTGATAGAAGGCTGAGACAGACTGGGATGAACATGTCCTTGCTGAGTGGGGCTGACAGCGTGGTGCCCAGCAGCCTGGCGCTTGTGCAGGCTCACCCCCCTCCTCCCAACACACTGCCCAGCCACACAATTGCCCTGGTTCTGAGCAACAATGACAGCATGTCTGACACGAAGGGTTCATTTTCTGGATTGGACCTCCTTGAAAGACCGCTACAGTCCATGCCTCACTTGGAGGCCACCTTGATATCTGTATCCATGGCCTGCTGTCCCAGGCTGTGTTGAAGCCACAGGTTCATGTGGATGTCCAAGTTATGTCTGTGGTTCATGCTGCTGCCCAGAGCCAGGCTTGGGTTCATGGTCCTGATGTGGCTGGAGACTGTTAATGTCTGTGGCCTGTGTTACCACAGAGGGCCATTGTCTCTGGTCTGTGCTGCCCCTGAAGCCACATTGATGTGCTTAGCATCTACTGCCAATGAGGGTTTTGATGCTGACCATGAGCCTCGCTGCAGAAGAGGGCCCTGTTGATGTCTGAGATCTGTCCTGCTTCTGTGACAACCCCCACCCACCCCCAACCCCAAAAGTAAGAGCCTAGACAGAAAGCGATTGATGTGAACTCTTTAAAATTGTGGTGAGGAGGTATCCTCACCACAATTGATGATGGCCTCTGTCAGGGGTACAGGTAGGGAAGGGTTCCGTTTTCTTTAAGGGGCTGGCCACTGTGAGTTTGACCATGGTCTAATGAGAACATGGGCAACACAAGCTGATTTTTTTTTCCTTTTCTTTCTTTTGGGGTGGCAGGTCTCAAAGGTGGGGGGCAAACCTGGAAGGACTGGGAAGGGATAGTGATCTGGATTCATGATGTGAGATCCTGAAATATTTTGTAAAAAATTAAAATCGCTTAACTATAAAAGTCCAGGTACAGATGGGTTCGCTGTTGAATTTTAGCAGACCTTCAGCCAGTGCTTATCAAATTTTTCAATAAACGAGAAAACAAAGAGATGCTCCCAAACTCCTTTTTATGATGCAAGTACTAATACTGATATAAACCCAGACAGATACACTGACAACAAGAGAACATTAAGCCCAGCCTCCCTGATGAACACAGATCCAAAGTTCTCATGAATTCACAAGAGGACTGAGGGTTTCAGAGGTGTTCGGTAGTTAAGAGCATGAACTGCTGTAGCAGAGGACTAAGCTCAGTTCCCAACACCCACACTGGCAGCTCACAACCGTATGTACCTCCAGCTCCAGGCAATTCAACTCCCTCATCTGACATCTGCCGGCAACTGCAATTACATGGCACATATTCAGACAGACACATACACATAGATAGACACAAATAAAACCTTTTAATAGGAAAAACACTAGCAACAAACGATGGTGACGATGCGGGGCAAGGGGAAATCTTATGCACTGTTTGTGGGGCCATAAGTGATCCTTCACTACGGAAGTCAGCATGGAGATGGCTCAACAAACTAAAAGCAGATGTACCCTACAACCCAGCTGTACCACTCCTAGGTAGTCACACCAGAGGCTCTAAATCAACACAGCACAGAAGCACCTGCACTCCAGTGTTGACTGTAACTTCACAATAGCTAAGTTATGGAACCAGTCTGGGTCCCCAAAGATAGAGGAACTGTAAAGGTGATCATGGCTTCTACACACAACGGAGGTTTCTCAGCCGCAAAGCAGAGTGAAGTCCTGTTTTCCTCAGGAAAATGCACGTAGTGAGGTGATCACATTAATGAATTAGCCTCAGAAAGACCGAAGATTGTGTTTGTGACATCAGTGCTTCTCGGATACATAGAGACACGTAAAAGCATAAATGGATGCCTGCCACAAGAGGAGATGTGAGGCTGCCTAGGGGAGCCAAGGGATTAAGTGTGGAAGAGGGGCCAGAAGGGAGGCCACAGAGAGGGAGTTATGCTCAACATACAGTATATGAAAATATGCTGGTACCGACGCTCAGTGGTGAGGACACTTGCCCCAAGGCTGATGATGGAAGTTTGAGCCCTGAATCCACATTTCAGTAGGAGAGAACCAACTCTCACAAGTTGTCCTCTGACCTCCACACACACACACACACACACACACACACACACACACACTGTGGCATGCGCATGCACACATGAATAAGTGAAAACAATTATAAAATACCCTAATGTATTATGAATATACACAATGAAAAATGTAAAGGAATTTTAAAACAATCCAAATCTCTGACGGCTAATATTGTTGCCTTGATGGTATCTAGCCATCTTCCCAGCCCCTGTGAAAGATTTTTTTTTTTTAGATGTGGTTAACTGAGGTGGGAGGAAACATTCTCATCTCAGGTAGCACTGTCTCATGGATGGGGGCCCCAGGCCACATAGAAAGGAGACAGTGAGCTGAAAACAGCATTTATCTCTCTTTGCTTCCCAATTATAGGTGCAATATGACCAGTGGGCGCTGGCTCCTGTCACCATGCTGGGCTGTACCCTCAATCTGTGAGCCAGAACAAATCTTTCCTTGAGTCACTTTTGTCAGGTACTTTGTGATAACAAGAAAATTAACGTGAAGCTGCATATAAGAAGTAAAAGTGTTAGATTTTTTAAATTAAGTTTTGAAAGCTTTATAGGTGACAAACTAAAAGTTAGGGGTGGTGTTCCTCAAAGATGTTAACTCTGTGTTGCCTGGCTATCACGAGGCTGTGAGAAGTCTCTGTTTTTCAGTTGCTTCATGACTCACACTCACGGCCCCAGACTGGGGAAGCTGTCATCATCTTCATCCTTAAAGGAAGAACAAACATCCTCCGTTATGGCCCCGGGTCACCAGCCTGCTGTCACAGCACCTTTGACTCTAATATCCCAGCTGGAACTACAGCTTGCTCGAGTGAATTCTAGAACTCATCTCGAGTGACCTTGTGACCCCGCAGAGGCACAAGCCATCCGCTACTTCTTAGGGTGGGCTTGTGGGGCTGGATTTGGGGAGGGGGTGTGTGGAGCATGAGTTCTCGGCAGCTGTGACCTGCTCAGTGAGGGTGCTGTCAGCTGAACTCGGGTCCTCCGCAAGAGCAGTGTGTGTACGTAACTATGGAGCACCCCTCCAGCCTCCACCTAGTTTGAGAAAGAGCTTTCACTGGTCTGTGCTCACACGTTAGACTATGCTGGCTGGCCATCAAGCCCCACATCCCCTACTGCCTTCACTTCCCAGCTCTGGATGACAAGTGTATGACATCATGCTCAGCTCTTACGTGGTACTGGAGCCTGAACTCAGGTCCTCGTGCCCGCAAGGTAGGCACTCTGAACTGTCTCCTCAGACATAAACAGCCGTGCATGGCAACATGTACCTGGAACACGTGAGGGTTTAACATGGGCTCTAAACACAGTTGTATATGTGGTAAAATACAGACAACGAAAGGCAATCTGTTTTGTTTTGTTTTGTTTTGTTTTTTCCCCTTTTGAGTCAGGGTCTTGTTGTGTAGCCCAGACTGGCCTCTAACTTTCAGCCTTCCTCAGTCTGGGATTACAGTTGTACACCTTCATGAATGACCCTCTTAGCTTTTCTTTTTCAGAGAGATTCTCATGTAGCCTAGGCTGGACTAAAATTCCTACTATGCCTGCCTTTGCCTCCCAAGTGCTAGGATTACAGCTGTGGAGCTTCCGTCTAACAATATTCGAACAATATTGTGTGAGTGTGTGTGTGTGTATGTTTGAGAGAGACAGACAGACAGACAGACACAGAGAGAGACAGAGACGGAAGTAGAGCAAGCGAGAGAGAATACACATGTACGTGTTCCATAGCATGTTGGCAGTTAAAGGACAACTTGGGGAGGTTTCCTCTCTCTCACTTAGTGGGTCCCCTTAATCAAACTTAAATCCTCAGGTTAGACAGCAAGCGCCTTTACACACTGAGCCATTTTACAGTTCCATATTAAGGATTTTTAAGCAGACCTGGCTGCCACTGAGAACATGTGTGCTGTGTACCCATGACCTCTATCCATCTCCATCTTCCTAAACCGAATCTCTTTGTCCCTCACACTTATTTCCATCTTCCTCTGCCCACAGCCGCTGGGACCCAGCATTTTCTACTCACGGTTGCTATGAGTTTGCTCACTCTCAGGACCTCATGGAAGTGGAATCAAATGAGATCCGTCCTTTCATAACTGGCTCTGTGGCTATGTGCAGTATGTGTGCCTAAATGTGTGTGCTACTGTTCACATGCACTCATGTATACAGAGGCCAGATGTTGACTTCAGGTATCTTCTTCCTCAATCGTGACCTTAGTTTTTTCAGACAGGGTCTCTCACTGAATCTGCAGCTCACTGGTTTGTCTCAAAAGCAAGAGGATTATAGATGCAGGCACCATGCCCAGCTTTCTACATGGACTTTGGGCTACAAGCTCAGGTCCTCATGCTTGTCTGACAAACAATTTACCAACTAAAGTCCCCATGACCTTGAGCTCACTACGCACTCAAGGATGGCCTTGAACCTGTGACCCTCCCTGTCTTTACTTCCTGTGCACTGGGGTCACAGTCCTGTGTCATTTTCCCCATTTAAATGGTCACCTGGTAAACTTAATGTTATGGGATTTTCCCCCACTCAACAGGCTTTTATGAAAACTTGTTATCTGATCTCCGCTCCCCCAGGCAGCAGGCAATGCAGACGTTTTGTGGAGTAACTCATCCCCAAACTATGTATTCTAGAAACAGACAAATGCAATCACTGAAAAATGTTTTCCGAAAGCTTGGTCAGACTACATTGTTTGCATTCTTAGATAGAAAATATTTTTTAGAATGCCTGTCCCTTCCCTTCCTATTCCCCCTGCTCCAGAAAAAGTGGCAAGAAAAAGGCAGTTTTAAGCAAAAAAACCCCACAACAACAAAAACAAAAAACCAAAAAAACCAAAGAGATAAACTTCCACTTCCAGATGTAGACTGGCTTTTTTTTCTGTATGCTAGGGAGGCAAAGGTCAGCTTCAGCTGTGGTTCCTTAGGAGCGGTCCGGTGTTGTTTAACAGTGTCTGTGTTGTGTGTGTGTGTGTGTGTGTGTGTGTGTGTGTGAGTGAGTGTGTCTGTGTTTAAGGGGGAAGGGATGTGTGTGTGCCTCATTGTGCATGAAACTCAAGTTGTGGAGCTTGAAAGCAAGTACCTTTATACAAATATGCTGGATAGTTTTTTATTTTATGTTAATATATATTTATTTTTCTTTTTTTTTTAAATTCACTTTACATCCTTGTAGCCCCATCCCTCCCCCCTCCCCTTTTCCTCATCCCTTTCCCATGCAGCCCAGCTCATCAAGTTGTACCAGGACTGAGCATGTCCTCTTCCCTGTGGCTTAGCAAAACAGTCCTACCAGGAGAAAGTGATCAAAAGCTGTCAAGTGAGTCTGTGTCCAATGCAGCCCCCACCTCCCTTACTAGAGGACCCACATGAGGCCTAAGCTGCCCATCTGCTACCTCTTTGTAGGGGGTCTAGGTCCAGTTCATGCATGGTCCTCGGTTGATGCTCCAGTCTCCACAGGCCCCTCTGGACCCTGGTTAGTTGGCTCTGTTGGTCTTCTTGTGGAGCTCCTGTCACCTCCAGGTCCTTTTCTCCTTCCTCCCACTTTTCCACAAGACTCCCTATACATCACCCAGTGTTTGGCCATGAGTCTCAAGCCTCTCAGAGGACAGCTCTGTCAGGCTCCTGTCTGCGAGTTTAGCCCAGCATCGTTCATAGTGCCAGGGGTTGGCACTCTCCAACAGGGTGGGGTCTTTGGTTGGGCCAGGCACTGGTTGGCATTCCCTCAGTCTCTGCTCTATCTTTATCCTTGCACATCCTGTAGGTGGGGTAAATTTTAGGTCGAATTTTTTATGGGTTGCTTGGTGTTCCCCTCCCTCTACTAGAAGACTAGTCTAGTTAGCTGGGTGTCCTCCTCAGTCTCTATAGCTTCTGATACTAGGAGTCTCTGCTTCAGTCCCCCTCATATTCTTCCAGGAGCCTACCCTGACTTAGGTGTCCAGCTTGTCACAGAGATGCCCCCACCCTCAGTTTCTTTCTTCTCTACAGGCCTTCTGTCCTCTTGCGCTTGCTCTCCCCAGGTCTGTTTCTCTACCCTCTTAACTCTTTGAGCCCCCTCTCCTATATTGTTACCTCTCTTTAGCCACTGCTATGCTGGATAGTTTTATGTCATCTTGACACACTTTAAAATTGTTTTAGAGGAGGGAACTTTAATTAAGAAAATGTCTGCAGGGGCTGGTGAGATGGCTCAAGAGTTAAGAGCAGTGGCTACTGCTCTTCCAGAAGTCCTGAGTTCAATCTCCAGAAACCACGCTGTTGCTCATGAACACCTATAAAGAGGTCTGATGCCCTCTGCTGGCCTGAAGGCATTCCTGCAGACAGTGCTCGTGTTAAAAAGAAGGAAAAGAAGATGATGCCTCCATAAGACACGCCTGAGTCTATGGGCTACATCTGAGCCGGGGTTTTAGGTCCTCTCCATGCATTGTCCTTGGTTGGGGTATAAGTCTCTATGGGGCTCCCAGGGATCAGTTTTTTTTTTTCTCTGTTGGTCTCCTTTTGGAGCTTCTGTCTCTTCCAGGCCTTTCTATCTCCCCCTTCTTTCATAAAATTCAATGCCCTCTGCCTAAAGTTTGGCTATAAGTCTCAGCCTCTGCTTCGATACCTCAAGCATGAGTCTTTCAGAGGCCCTCTGCGGTAGGCTCCTGTCCTGTTCCCTGTCTTCACCTGCTTCCAATGTCTATAGTGTTTACCCTTCTGAATGAGGATTGAGCATCTTTCCTAGGGTCTTCATTGTTGTTTAGCTTCTTTAGCAGTATAGGTTTTAGTATGTTTATCCGATGTTATATGGGTAATATCCACTTAGGATGGCTGGGGGAGGGCCCAGCCCATTGTGGGTGGTGCAGTTCTTGAGCTGGCGGTTCTGACTTCTGTAAGAAAGCAGAGCGAGCAAGCCATGAGTATCAGGCCAGTAAGCAGCACTCCCCCTCCCCCACCAATAGCCTCTGCACCAGCCCCTGCCCAGTTTCACGTGTGTTTGAGTTCCTGTCCTGACTTCTTTCAATGGTGAACAGTGACATGGAAGCAAAGCCAAATTAACCCTGTCATCTCAATTTGGTTTTGGTCATGGTGTTCCATTATAGCAATAGGAACCCTCAGAAACCGCTGATTCGTCTCACGAGCCCCTCCACATCGTTTTGTTTGTTTGTTTGTTTTGTTTTGTTGTTTTGTCTGTGAGATAGGATCTCTTACTGGATTGGCACTCCGTTGGCTGGACCGGCTCGCCATTGAGTCCCAGGGGTCTCTACTTACCCAGAATTGGGATTATAAACATGTATTAACATACCTGGCTTTTTCACATGGCTTCAAACTCAGGACTTCACACTTGCATATCAAGCACTGGACCAGCTGAGCCACCTCCAACCTCACAGACAAGCTTCTTGATACTCAAAGGCCACCTGAAGAACAGGGGCCAGGGAGGTAGCCCCCTAAAAATCACAGGAGGGCATGGAGAGAAGTCAGCCTGTCTGATCTCAGGGTTGATAGCAAGAGCACTGGAAGCAGGGCTCCAGAGAGGTAGCTCCAGACATGGGGCCCTTGTTGCTCAATGTTTCTCTATGATGTTCAGGGCACTCTGGCAAATACGACAGTTCTAGCGGTGCTGTAAGACTCAGCTTTTTTTCTAAAGCCACCAACTTCACTTATCTGAAAACACAGCCTTTTCTTCTCCTGAGGCTGAGTAGGAAACCAGCAAAAAGCCAGTAAGAGCCAGCATGTATTTGGAGAGGAGGGAGGTGGTTGCATAGAGCTTTAGCTGGACAGATCTAAAGAAGCTTTTTTAGTTGGATTCAGACCTGATCCAGGCGGAGTAGTCACAGACCCATTGAAAATGCCAATATTTTCCTCTCATTTCATTAATTAATTTCCTTAATAGTGCTTGTGTGCATTCATTTACAAAATTACCCATGGATTCACTCATTCACAAGTCACCCATGAATTCCTTAATTAATTCACAAAATTACCCATGAATTCATTAGTTCACAAATGCATCTGTGAATTCATTCATTCACAAAATCATCCATGAATTCATCCAATCAGAAATACATTCATGAACTCACCCATGAATTTACTTGTTCACAGTCATTCATTTACTTTTCTACTCAAAATTTTTCAACATTAGAGAATACCAATGTAATAAACATATTAAAAAAGATTTTATCCAAAGCACCAAAGAATTCAAAATGAAAAAGTATGAAAAGGTATTTAATATAAAAACCAAGTCTAGATGAGCATTACAGGACTCGTGTAGCCCAGGCCAGCCTTGAACTTGCCTACGTAGCTGAATATACTAACTCAACTCCTGATCCTCCCACCTCCGCCTCCCTGGTGTTGGTTTGACAAGCACATCCAGCTCAAACATGAGAAGAATTCATGGTATCAGTATATGATGTTTATCTTTTCACCTACATCCTTACTGCCCTTGGGGATGATGTTATCATATCTGGGTACCACTCAGGAAAGATTTACCAACCTGCCCTGTGTCCTTCTGTGACTTAATCCCCTGATGGTTCACCAGATCTTCCTCCTCCTCCTCTTCTTCTTCTTCCTCTTCTTCTTCTTAACTGTTTGATATAGAGAAATGGTTCACTGGCCAAGAATATTGACTATTTTTTACAAAGACACCAGTTCAGTTCCCAGATCCTACAGAGAAGCCCACAACCATCTCTAACTACAGGTCTAGAGGATCCCATGCCCTCTTCTGACCTCTGTAACTCCTGCAGGCATGTGGTGCATGGGGGTAAAATTCTCATTCATATTAAATTAAAAAAAAGAAATCATTCTTTAAACAAAACATGATACAGGAGTGGACATGGCATGCCTGTAATACCAGCATTTCGGCAACCTCATGATGCAGGAGGATTACCAGGAGTTCCATGTATGGCTGGGCTATAAAGGGAGACCTTGTGTCAAAAGCAAAAGAATAAAAAAAAAAAAAAAGTTTGGGGATGGAGAGCTGGCTGAGTGGTTAAGAGCACAAACCAGTCCTACAAAGGACTTCTGATTGTGGCTCACAATCTCCTGCAGCTCCACCTTCAGGGGAATCTGGTGTCTCTGGCCACCACTGGCACCTGTGCAGATATCCACACAGAGACTCAAGTACACACAATTGGAAATAAAAATAAAACTTGTCTCCTAGCTTAGTTTCTTGATTTTGTTGTATTTGAACCTTCTGTGCTTTTCTCAGCCTGAGGCAGGGCAAATCCACATCTTTACCAGCTTGTCTCATTTACCCCAGTCAGAGCTTTTAGGTCACTCCTTCTCCATTTTCCAGTCATGTGCTATGCCTCCCTCTTGTCCTTATTTCTTTGCCTAGAATGTTCTTCCACAAGACACACACACACACACGCACACACACATATTCTCTGCTTGAGACACTTTCATTGAATGTTCCCTGCCCTGAGTGAGCAGTGACTGTTCAGTCTGACTTTCTTCATGTGACATGCCTGCAGTCTCCCTGTGTCACTCACACACATGCTCCCTAGAACAAGAATTTGAACAGGTAGGTTCGGAGCACTTATCACAAAAAGGCTCCTGTGAGAAAATAGCCTCGAAAACATGCTCCTTACCCGAGGCTGCCCTCAAATTCATGGCCTCCTTCCTCTGACTCCTGTGTGCTAGGATGACAGCTGTACACCGACAAGCCTGGACTGGAGTCCTTTTCTTGAATGTTTTTTTTTTCTTTGTGTTATCCATAGGATGTGGAGAGAGTGGGAAGAATGGCAATAGTTCATACTGGGGATTGATCGATCGATCGATTCATTCATTCATATTCAGGGTCTCATGCAACCCAGACTGACACTAAGACGTTGTCTAGCTGAGAATGACCTTGAACTCCTGATCCTCGTACTTCTACCTCCCAAGTGCTGGGATGATGGGCACATACCAGCAAGCCCGGATTATGTGGTGCTGTAAATGGAATCCAGAGCTTCATGCGTGTTAGGGTGGCGTGCTGCCAAATGAGTTACATCCCAGCCCAACCTACTTGTGTTATTTTTCTTGAACTTTTTTAACATTCACTTTCTCTCTCACCCCCTTCCCCATTGTGTGTGCATCCACACACCATTGCACACGTGCGGGTGTCAGACAACTTGCAGGGGTCAGTTCTCTTGGTGGCAAGTATCCTTACATACCGAGCCTTCTTGTCCCCTTCAGTGACAACCCCATGTTACTAAGAAGCAGACTCAATGTCTTCAGCTGGGGACTGCCTAATCAGAATAACTCTCATGAAGGAAATGAGAAAATATGTCAAAGAAGAAGAAGAGGAAGAAGAAGAGGAGGAGGAGGAGGAGGAGGAAGAGGAGGAAGAGGAGGAGGAGGAGGAGAAAGAGGAGGAGGAGGAGGAGAAAGAGGAGGAGGAGGAGGAGGAGGAAAACCTCCATGTCTGGGGCAGTGAGCAGATTCAGCAGCGGCTCCAAGATTCCTGAGTGGACAAGAATAGTCAGCTTGCACTGAGAATCCCCTGTTACAAAATTAGCTATGCAGCTTCCTTTGGACTTTAAATTCTGTCTGCAAAGACAGAGGTTTGGGGTCTCTATGGAGCCTAAGGCCCACCATAAAGTGATGCTGCTTGATTACTTTTTGGTTGTTGTTGGTTTTATCTGTTTTTGAGATAGGCTCTCATGAAGACTATGCTGGCCGCCAACTTGAGGAGGACCTTGAACTTCTGACTCTCCTACCTCTACTCCCAAATGCCATCTTTATGGATGAGCACCACAATGCCAAGTATTTGTGGTGCTGTCAATCAGCCCCAGGGCTTTGTGCATGGTAGGCATGCACTCTACAAAATAAACCACGCCCTCCGCCTTTCGTTTCGTTTTAGCTTTTAAAAATGGGACTCTAGGACTCACTATGAAGCCTAGGCACGCCTTCATTTGCATCCCTCCTGCAGCGGTCTCCTGAGTGTTGGGATTGCAGGTGTGTACCACCAGACCTGGTTTGGTTCACTCTCTAGGTCAGCTGTAAGAGCTGAGCTTACACATGAAATTTATGTCCAACACCCTAACGCCCTGCCTTCAGTTCTTGATCAGAACGCAGCGTCTAAGAGAAGCCACGAAGCAGGCAACACAATTCCCACCAGAGAATTTTCTTTTTCTATTTCTTTTTTTCTTAGACAGGGTCTTATATAGCTCAGGCTGGCTTTACTGCAACTATGTGGGTCAAACATGACTTTGAACTTCTGACTACCCTACTTCTATCTCTCTTTTCATGTGGACGCAGGAGATTGAGCTCATATCCTCACGTCTGTACAACAGACTCTCTCCCCGTATTTGCCACTTACATTCTGTAGTAGGGCCACCAATGGAGACAGCAGGTCATATGTTGTCAACGGGTAGATATGGTGTTTGGGACCAGCAGCTATGTTGTTCATGGCCCAGGCAGCATCCTTCTGAAGGGAGAACACTGGGTGTTTCAGGGGCTTGCCCAGTACCTTCAGCATGCCAACATCGGTGGCTATCTGAGTCCGTTTATCTGCTCCAGTCACAAGGCTGCCCATAGTGCTGAGAGAAGGAATCTAGAAGGACAAAGAAAGGTGTCTAAGAACTGTAAATGTGTCACAATACAGTTGAGTAGCTGTGCTAAGAAATGTCTGGAAGTTTGTGGTGTTTTATTCTGTCAGCATGCCCACAGCTGCTTTCACGCGGTTTCAAGTGCTTGCTATCTTTCCTAAAGTTCTTGGCCAAGGAGAGTAGACAAGGGACACTTTTATCAGAAAGTGATGGTACACTGGGGCTGGGTGTGTAGCTGTTGGAAAAGTGCTAATCTGTCATGTATGAATTTCTGTGTATAAACCTGGTATAGTGATACACACTTGTGATAAGTCTCTGTGTCTGTCTGCCGCTCTGCCTGTGTGTCTATGCCTATCTGTCTTTGTCTAGTCTGTCTGTCTATCTTTGTCTCTGTTTCTGGCTGTCTCTGTCTCTCTATGTGAATTCCTGTTTCTGTATCTGTGTGTCTCTTTATCAGTGTCTGTACATTTTTGATCTGTGTCTGTCTGTGTCTTTCTGTCTCTGTCTGCCTTTGTCTGTCTCTTGTCTCTGTGTCAGTATGGCTAAGTGTCTGTGTGATGCTTTTTCTCTCTTTTGTCTCTCTGTCTCTATATTTGTCTGTCTGTCTTTCTGTCTTTGAGTCTGTCTGTCTCTCTGTCTTTCTATCCCTCTGTCTGTGAGTCTGTCTGGTTCTCTTTCTGCCTATCTCTTTCTATCTGTTTTTTATTCTCTCTGTATCTCTGTCGGTCTAATTTCCAGTCTGTCTCACTGTCTGTCAGTTTGTCCCTCTGCCTGTCAGTCTGTCTGTGTCTGTCTTCCTGTGTCTGTCCCTATGTCTGTCTGTTCCTGTCTTTGCGTCTGCCTGTTTGGGTGTGTGTCAGTCTCTGTGTCTTTCAGTTCCTCTGTTTGTCTGTCTCACTGTCTATTTATCAGTTTTTCTGTCTGTCTCTGACTGACTCTATTTGTGTCTTGGTCAGTGTCATGTCTCTTCTTAATTTCTATCTGTCTGTGTGTCTGTCTCTGAGAATACATCCTGTCTCTCCATCTCTGTGTCTGTATCTGTCTCTGATTCTGTCTTGGTTATCTGTCTGTATGTCAGTCTCTCTCTGTTTACCCCTCTGTCTGTCTGTCTTTTTGTCTGTCTTTCTGTCTCTGTGTATTTGTGTCTGCGCTTGTGTCTTTCTGTCTCTGTCTGATTTTCTCTGTCTCTGTCTGTCACTGTGTCTGTCTGTCTGTTAATTTGTATCTTTATCACACTGTTTATTGCTGTCTCTCTGTGTCAGTATCTGTCAGTCTATCAGTGCTTGTGTCTGTCTGTGCCTAGGTTTAGCTGTCTCACCCTGTGTTTGTCACTCCCTGTGTCTGTCTGTCTGTCAGTTTGTTCATATATCTGTCTCTCCCTGTGTATTTCTATTCACCTGTCCTAGTGTATGTCTGTCCTGGTGTCTTTCTATCTTGCTGACTGTCTATCTGTCCATCTGTCTCATTGTCTATCTGTGCTGGTGTCCATTTGTCAGACTGTTCCAGAGCTTAGCTGTCCCAGTGTCCAGCTGTCCTGGTGCCAGTCTGCCTGGCTGTCAGTCTGCCCTGCTGACAGTCTGTCCTGCAGTCTCTCAGTCTCTCAGTCTCACTGTCTACCTGTCTTACTGTCTTCCTCTGCCTGTCATCTCTGTCTTTTTGTTTCTCCTCAGTGTCTGTCTGTCTTTGGTTTCTGCATCTGTGTGTCTGTCTCTGTCTAAATGTTTGTTTCTATCAGTCTCTATAACTGTGGATATGTCTGGATATTTGTGTCTCTATCTGTCTGTCTCTGTTTTCTGTCTTTTGTTTCTTTCTGTTCTTGTTTCTTTCTTTCTGTCTGTATCTGCCTGTGTCTTTCTGCCTCTTTCAGTTTGTCTTTCTGTCAGTCTGGCCCTCTATCTGTATGTTGGACTGTCTCTCTTTATCAGTGTCTATCTTTGTGTGTCTCTGTGTCTGTCCTTATGTCTGTCTCTTTCTGTCTGTATGTCTTTGTCTCTGTGCTGTACTGTTTCTGTCTCTCTCTCTCTGTCTCTTTCTGTGTCTGTCTGTCTGTCTCTATCCCTGTTTGTTTCTCTCTGTCTATCTGATGATTCGGTCTCTCTATGTGTCTCTGTCTCTTTGCCTTTCCATCTCTCTCCCTGTTTGTTTCTCATATGCACACAGTGGGTCCACACAGTCACATACATACAGACAGACACATGCACATATACATATGAATGTGCCCACAGAGGCATGCATACTGGCATGCACAGGGTGGAGAAGGAGAGAGAGAACAAACCTATTTGTTCAAGTTAAACTCCGTTGAACAGTAGGAAAATATGTAAGAAAAGTCCCTGGGTGGTAGGATTTTAAGCACTTCACTGACTGCTTTTCTAGTTATCATATCAAGAGAAATCTAAGATTTTAACACCTACTAGGATCTGAGATGGAAGTGGATGTAAGAGTTAGTCTAGAAAGTCTCAAAGAACAGAGGCTCAGGAAGACAAGCTGAAGGTAAAGGCTTAGAGCTGACAGGAAGACCTGGGGTGGGAGATGAAGATGACAATCTGATACAGTTAATCTGACACACATGATCTAATCTGTTTTTGTATTCTGAGACCTGATGTCCCATCCTCAAGGCTAGTCTTGAACTCACTGTGCAGCCAAGCATGACCTTGAACTATGATCTTCTTGCCTTCATCTCCCCAGTGCTGGGATGATAGGCATGTTTCACTGTGCCCAGATTATGCCGTATTAGGGATGGAACCAGGGCTTCATGCATGCTAGGCAAGCAGTTTCCTAACTGTCCTGTGATCATAGCACCCACACACTCTGACCTGAAGGCTCTTGAAGGTGGGAACCAGGATGACATTTACCAAGTCATTGAGTTCTGAGCTGGTCACGAGATCTATGAGTCTGGGCAGGAACCCTGTGGTCACCACAAGATGGATTTACTCTTTGCAGCATACAGTCAGGTAGGACAGAGCCCATCTGGAGTGGAGAGAGGCTGGGTGATATCTGCTTCACCAGCTCCTAACAAGGGTATAGACTTTTGTTTTGGTGTAAGTTGGACCAAGTCCATGTGTTACAAAGAAATATGATTTGTGACGGGGTGCAAAGGAGACAGCATGGAAATTGTGGCCTTTCCAAACCTTCCCATGATTAGTGTAGACCAAAGCTTTTGAGCATCAAAAGAAGTTCTTTCAGGCAGTGATATGTGTCAGGGACAAATACAATGAGCCTTATATTTAAATATGTAAATGTCACATGAAGGTCTCTAGGTATTCTTCATAATGCCTTTCTCCACTCTACTCAATGGATGACTTAATTATTTTAAGCTTCTATTTTTAAATATGTGCACAGTCAGCTGTCTGTGTTTGAGAATGTGCTTGTGTGTACACATGCTTATGGAGGCCAGAAGATGGGGTGGATCCCTTGTCCAATGAAGCTGAAGTCACAGGTACTTGAGAGCCACCTGACATGGGTGCTGGGAGCCAAACTCTGGTCTTATTCTAGAGCATAATGGTTTAAAAATGTTACCGTGTGTGTGTGTGTGTGTGTGTGCCTTTGTCATGCCACGCATGTCATGACAATCTCAGGTGTCAGTCCTTCCCTTCCCCTTTCATGTTGTCTGAGTAGGGTCTCTATGTTTGTGTTGTGTTCTGGGTTTGTGTATACCAGGCTTGCTAGACAGCAAGATTCCAGGGACTCTTCTCTTTTTGCCTCCCATCTCACTGTCTAAACTGGGGTTACGGCTGTGTGCTACCGAACCTGGTGTCGCGTGGCCTTTTGGATCTGAACTCAGGTCCTCCCACTTGCAATGCAAGCACTTTACCCATGAAACCATCTCCCCAGCCCTTGATTTTTTTCTACTCACAAAAACAAACAAACAAACAAACAAACAAACAAACAAACACCAAAAACAATAATCAAGCAGCTGAGTGCAGAAGCACATATATAACCCCAGTCACGGTGGAAGAAGAGGGATGCTGAGCATGCACATTGAGTTTACAGCCAGTCTAGGACACATGAAACTCTGTTAAAAGCAAAATCAGGAATTACTTCTTCTCGCTGTCTATAACTCTACTGGCCTGCTATAATTCCTTATATGCATATATATTGATATATATACATATATCTATATGATAAGTTCTATTAAATACATAATAAAATAATTATTGTTTTTATATTATACAGTAAATTATATATTTTATTTTATATATTAAATTTATTATAGTTTATATATATATATCAATTTTAGTTATAATATTTTAAAAAAAATCCCAGGTTCTTGTGTATGCTAAGCAAGCATGCTACCACTGAGCTACATTTCTATTCCTTTAAAAAAATAATTTATTTTCTTGTGTAGCTATGTGTGTGTATATGACATGTAAGTGTTGGTACCTAGGGAGGCCAGAAGGGGGCATCAGATTCCTCACAGCTAGAGTTATGAACTGTTGTGAGCCACCTAATGAGGCTGCTGGGAGCTGAATGCAGGTCCTCTGGAAGAGCAGGAAGTGTTTGTGACTTCTGAAACATCTCTCATGTTCCATTTCTAGTCCTTTTAAATTTTTATTTTGAGACATGGTGCTCCTAAGTTGTCCAAGCAGGATCTGAACATGAGATCTTTCTGCCTCCACCTCCCAAGTAGCAGGGATTACAGGCCAGCTATATTAAGCCCAGCCATACCCATTTCCTTTCCCTCTCCCCTCTTTTCCATTGTTTGAGACAAGGATTTATCATATAGCTCAGGCAGCTTAAAAAATGTTTTAAAATTACGTTTATGTATGTGTGTTTGAGCCATGATGTCTTGCAGGAGTCAGTTCTGTCCTACTCTGTGGATTCTGAGGGTTAAACTCAGGTCCCCAGGCTCTGCAGCAAGCACCTTTGCTCACTGAGACATTTTGCCAGTTTAGACCTCAAACTCTTGATAATCCTCCTGCCTAAGCCTCCTGCTAAGCCTTTCTGATCCTTTAAGATCATTCTTCTGGCCAGGCAATGACGGTGAACACCTTTAATCCCAGCACTTGGGAGACAGTAGAAAGTGGATGTCTGAGTTTGAGGCCATCCTGGCCTACAGAGGGAGTTACAGGACAGCCAGGACTACACAGGGGATTCCTGTGATTAGAGTGGAAACAATCTGAGATCATCAATCCTACCCCCGTCAATTCTCCAGCCACTACCCCGCTTGTACTTTTCAGAGTAGATGATGAGGCAGGGTCTTCCTATGCATCTCTAGCCTGACCTTCAGGTTCACTCTATAGCCCAGGCTGACCATAAACTTGCCATCCTTCTGCAGAAGCTTCTCAGGTGCTGAGATCATTTGTGAATACCACTATGGCAAGCTTTCCACTTTCTGTCTGAACACTGGAGGCCCAAGGGCCTGATCTCAGGCCCTCTTTCTAGGTTAAGGGTTGGCAATGCTTTCCATAAAGAGTAACACAATGACAACTTTTAGCCTCTTGTCTCACATGATTCTTTTGTGAGTGTTGAAATGTATCCTCTTGGGCTGGACCACGGTTTAGTTGGCGGAGTGTTTGCTTGAATGAATCCCTGGGTCCCATCTGGTTTGGGTGGTGTAAATCTGGTAGTGGTGGTATACAACTATCACTGGTAAGATGAGATAGAGGTAGGGAAATCAGAAGTTCAAGGCCATCCTTGACTACATAGTAAGTTTGAGTCCTGCTGTGAATCTGTGAGACTGTCTCAGAAGAAGAAGAAGAAGAAGAAGAAGAAGAAGAAGAAGAAGAAGAAGAAGAAGAAGAAGAAGAAGAGCAACAACAACAACAGCCAGCATGATGGCTCAGCAGGCAAAGACACTTGTTAAGTGTGACTACCTGAGTTCAATCCCTTGGTTCTTATAGTGGAAAAGGAAAACTAGCAGCATAAGCGCACATGTATGTGCACGCAAAGACATTCACATGCATGCACGCACACACACACACAGGTACGGAAATATACACACACCAAATAAAATGCAATAAAAATAAAATCTCAACTGGTATGTTTGTTGAAATAAGGTTGAGCAGGTGTGTGATAGCATTGTTGGAAATGATAGTGTCCTAATTCTGCATAGTCACCTACAAGTGGAGGAGAGCATGAGAACAAAGATGCCGGCAAACACCTTTGAGCCCAACATTCAGGAAGCGGAGGCAAGCTCGTCTGTGTGTTCAAGGCCAGCCTGGGACTCATCTCAATCTCCCCTCTTCAAAAAGTCAACAAGGAGAAACTCAAATTGGGTGTCAGTTTTAAAGTTTATACATAAACTTTATAGAGTTTATACATAATGGTGCTGGAGAGATGGCTTGGTGGTTAAGGCTATATACTGTACTTGCAGTGTCTCTGAGATCTGTTCCCAGCACCCATGTCAGTAACTCCAACTGTCTGTAACTCCAACTCCTGAGAGATCTCTCTTCTGGCCTCAGTGGGCACCTGTACTCACAGGCGCATGCCAATACACACACATACAAACTTTAGTTAGATGGCTTAGTGGAACTTGCAGCTAAGCCTGATGACCCGCGTTCAATTCCCTGGACTCACATATGGGAAGGGAGAGTCAGTTCTTGAAAGTCATCCTCTTACGTTCTGAGACAAATGAGCTGTGGCATGTGTACAATCCCCACCCACCTCAAAGAAATAAAATGTAATTTTAAAAGTTTATACAAAGGGTGAGAGACTAAAACTGAGTTTGGGGTATTTGGTATGTAGTTAGAATGGCTGTATAATAGATCCTGGTTTTCCTAGGTGTCTAGTAAGTGCACATGCCTAGGGATGGAGAGATGGCTCAGTTAAGAGCATTGTCTGTTCTTCCAGAGGACTAGAGTTCAATTCCCAGCACCCACATGGCAGCTCACAACTGTCTGTAATTCCAATTCCAGAGGATCTGGCATCCTTGAGTAGACATGCAGGCAGAACACCAATGCATAGAAAAGTAAATAAATCTTTTTTTTTAGAAAGTGCACATGCCCAGTGCCGCTAGGAGGCATTGACAGCTGCAGTTGTTCAGAGCAGAGGTCGTGGATACAGACTAAAGACAGCAAGCTCTGCCAAGGTGGTCATACGTGATTGTAAACACTAGCTGCATGTCATACCACAGCTGCCAGAAGGACTGAGGTTGGTAGAGAACACAGCAGTTCTCTGAGGAATATTGGTAGGAGCATTCATTTCCAAATGCAATTCAGAACACACTCTGGGGTACACAGAGGGGGCAGATCAGCCATAAGAAAATTTGCCCTGTGTACTAAATTTTTTTTGAGGTGGGATATTATATGTTGTGCTCAACTCAGAGATCCACCTGCCTTCTGCCTCCTGGGTGTTAGGATAAAAGGCAAATGATGTCATGCCTACCCAATTTTTGTTGTTATTTTTTTATGTATCTCAGGCTGGCCTCAAATTCAGTATGTAGCCACGGGTGTCCTTGAACTCCTTATTCTCCTGCCTCCACCTTCCAAGTGCTGGGATCAGGGCACCACCATGCCCAGTGTTGCATAGTCCTGAGGGATGAAATCCAGTGTCTCCTTCATGCCAAGCAAAGACTCTACCAACAGAGCTACATTTCCAGGCCCAGTACACGACTGTGACACTCAGGAAGCCTTGGTTTGTTCCATTAGCCATCAAGACAAAGCCCAAGTCACACCTGCCATTCGGTCTAGTTAGTTTCCTACTGATCCAAGTGAAATGAACCCAACCACTGTCCGAGAGGCAAGGCTTACTGAAGCATTTTCAAAGCAGTTGTTTTCCCTGGGAGTGGTGGTGCATGCCTTTAATCCCTTCACTTGGGAGGCAGAGTCAGGCCTGCTCTGAGTTTGAGGTTAGCCTGACCTACAGAGCAAGTTCTAGAACATCCAGGATTACACAGAGAAACTTTGTCTCAAAGACAGACAAGAATGAGGAGGAGGAGGAAGAAGAGGAGGAAAAGGAGGAAAAAGAGGAAAAGGAGGAGGAGGAGGAGGAGGAGGAGAAGGAGGAGGAGGAGGAGGAGGAGGAGGAGGAGGAGGAGGAGGAGGAGGAGGAGGAAAGCATCAGAGGGGTCGTTTTGTATTTCCCTGGAGCATCAAGGCTCTGCAGTCCCTGCAGATTGAAGTGCTGACTCAGCACATTCCAGCTTCTCTGAACTAACACTAGGTGGGTTTTAATTTGTCAAAATCCTGAGGGACCCAACTGAACCTTCCCCAGAGATAACTGTTGTATTCATTTCAGCCAGGAACATGGGGCTCAAGTCTTCAGAGCTAACTCCCTTTCTTGGGTTTTCCCATACCATACAGGGCATAAAGCATTAACCTCCCAGACCACTCTGGGCTTTTCAGGGAAAACATCTCATTCTAAGCTCAGGAAACTCTGTCTCTGGCTCTGTATCTCCATCTCTCCAGATCTATATCATCTATATGTCTGGACACACACACACACACACACACACACACACACACACTCTTACTGAATTTCCTTCGACATACAGGTTTCTAAGGTCCTGGATTAAGTACAAATAAACACATACTGCAAGGGCCAAGGACTTATTTTTATTTCCTTTTGAGACATGTTCTCATTTAGTCCAGGTTGACTTCAAACTCACTGCAAAGAATGACCTTGAACTTCTGATGCTCCCTCCCTTACCTCCTTAGTGCTAGGCCTTTGGACAGAAACCACCATTCCTGGTTTATGTGAGTTGGTGATGTAACCCTGGACTTCATGCATGCTACTTTTCCAGACTATGTTTTTTTGAGACAGGGGCTTGCTGTGTGTCCTGACTGGCTTAGAACCCATTTGCTTTACCAAGCTGGCCTTGAACACAAGATACTCCTTTTACTTCTGTGTTCTAAGTGCTGAAATTACAAGCATGCCACCGAGAAACATTCCCAGTCCCTCACTGGGGGATTCCAGGCAGGTTCTGAACCACTGAACTACACTCCTAACGTCTCACTGGGAGATTCTAACAAGTGCTTTACCACAGAGCCATACCCCCAGGCCATCACTGGAGGATTCTAGGTTGGTGCTCTACCCCTAAGCTAATGCCCCAAAACTTTAACTAACTATCAGATAAGAGAGTTAGCTAGGGCTACTGTTACTTTTGCAACTCTCTGCAGCTGTCCTAAAGCAACATTTACCCTTCACAGATTATTTATGACCAAAAATTCCTGCAGAGGCCAGTGTAAACTAAGCAATTCATCTCTGACCACAGAATGCATTTCTTAAGTTGCTGTTAAGGATGATGGTAATTGCCTCAAGCTTTTGGGTGCACTAACCTTTCTGCATAGTATGGGCATTTTGCCAATGCCAGGAAATCCAACAGGCTACTAGAACTCACTTTTGGCTATAAAACTACATATGCCAGAGCTGTGCATGGTGATACCTGGCATATTGGATTTGAACTATTCACACCTTTGATTATGTCTTCCATACTGAAGCTGGCTTGTCAGAAAACAAAAAAACAAACAAACAAACAAAAAAACACATCCAGGTCAGCCATCCATCTCTGTCAAAGGAAAGCAAAGGGCCAATGAGACGGTTTAGAGGGTAATTGGCATTTGCTGCCAGGTCTGATGACCTGAGTTTGATACCCAGGACCTCCAGGATGGAGAAAACTGACCAATTGTCCCGAGATCTCTGTGTGCACACGGTTATACACAGTCGTGCAGAGTAAACAAGCGCCTTAAACAACTTACAATCGTAATAAAAATACAACTCAGGCAGGCACAAACATCAACTAGATCAGTCATCCACCTGATTTGAGCAGGGTCCATGGTGCACCCACCTCTACACTAAGCAGTGAGGAATACTTGCTGACCCGTAGGTCATATGTCAAAGTACAGAACTCTCCGTGCTTAGGGAGAGCATCCTGGTGCCTTCAGCACCTTTCTGAAAAAGATCGTTTTTATGATTTTTAAATGAGTGTTTATGGCACATGATAGCAGGTGCACACCAAGGCTAGAGGTGACTGAACTCTCTAAAGCTGTAGTAACTGGTGCTTTAAGACCAGTTACATGGTCCTGAAAACCAAAGTTGGGTCTTCTGTAAAATCAGCAAGTGCTCTTAACTTTTGTGTTCAGCAACCCTTTTTAAAATTTTTATTTGTGTGAATATGGATGGGGTTTTGGTTTTTGGAGGACGGTGCGGTTTTCCACATGTATGTCTGGGCACCCTGTATGAAGTACCATGTTTTGAAATACCAGACAGGGTATTGAATCTTTCTGGTCTGGAGGTGCAGATGTTTATGAGTGCTGGAATTGAACCTGGTTTCTTTGAATCACCAGCCAGTGCTCTTAGCCACCAAGCCACCTCTACAGTTTCATTTAACATCTTTTCATCACTTGTCATAATAATATGACAGTGAAGGGGTGTGGTGTAGCACAAGGATGTCATGCTTGCCCAGGATGCACACGTGTTCACCTTCCAGAAGAGAGAAATGGGGGGAGAGGCAAAGTGGGAAAAGAGAAAAAAGAAAAAGTGAGAAAGGAAAGGAAAGAATGGAAGGAAAGACAAAGGAAGGAGAAGAAAGGAAAAAGGAGAGATGGGTAAGAGAAGAGAGGAAGAAGGGGAAGGAAAAAAGAGAATGGAAGGACAGGCAAGGAGGAATTATACAAATAAGAATGTCCAAAATATCCCTCATCCGTAAACGTAAAAAGAAAATTTACAAGAACAAAAAACCACAGAGGAAACAATGAGCACCTGATCCAGAGAATTGCAAAACAATCAGGTCAACAAATGACAAGCCTTGTAAAAGCCAGACAGAGCGAGATAAGACCCCCAGGCCATTAAAATCAGAAAACTGGTGAGGAGATCACTTCTGCACTTAAAAAAATGAAATAAAATCAAGTAAAAAGTGGAAAAAAAACCCCCAACAAAACAAAGGCAAACCAGAGGACAGCAAGTTAAATAATGCGGGGAAAAATATATAAGTTCTGGTAAATATACCATCAAGATGACGATAAGAGAGAAAACCTTGGGCTGAGGCTCAATTGTATAAAGGCCTTGCAAAGCAAACATGAGAACTTGAGTGAAAATTTCTCCACCCACTCACACCACTGGAGGATTTTAGACAGGCACTCTACTACTGAGCCATGTGCACAGCCCCTCACTGGGCATTCGAGGCCAGGGATCTACTGCAAAACCATACCCACAGCACTACTCTTCCTTTCTTTAAACTGAATTAAATAGCAAGATCTGACTCTATTAAGCCTTCTCATGCTAGAGATACTACTAATGCTATCCCCTGCACAGGAATGCCTTCAACACTGAGTTCCAACATACCACTTTGACTGATACTTGAGTAATCAGGTCAGTAGAAAAATGGCTGATATTGATTCTCTTTAAAGCTTGTTTATCTTTCTTGGCCTTCTGGAGTTACAGGCTGGCAGCCATCCTCTGTTATCACCTAATCTAATGAAAATAACAAATGATTGAAGTTGTGATAACCAGGTTGATGGTGAACCAGGGCATTATTACATTTATTATCATTACTATTATTATTATTAGTATTAGATGTTTTGCTTGCTTGTAGGCATGTCTGTGTACCGCGTGTGTGTATATGTGTGTGAGAGAGAAAGAGACAGATAGATAGATAGGTATAAAAAGATAATACTCACCTGCCAGAGGAAAATACTGAGTCTCGGATAGGCAGAGAGAGAGAGAGAGAGAGAGAGAGAGAGAGAGAAAGAGAGAAACAGCCAAACAGTCAAGGCATGGCTGCTTCAGAGGGAACTTGAGATAACTCAGTGTAGGTGATGCTCTGTCTTAAAACAGTTGAGAACAATTTGAGAAGACTGCGAGCATCTTCTCACACATGCATGTCCTGACATTCACTCTAACACTGCAGTATACTAAGACTGTGGTTTGGTTTCAGAGCCATGAGCATGAGGGTTCACAAGACCTAGCAAGTCAAGCCAAGCCAGAGAAGTGATCCTGGGCCATGGCTGGTCTGCTTGTCAGTGACTGACCACTAAGAGAGGCTTCAATACTGATGCATTTTCCTGAATTCCAAGCCTGGGCAAGGGAGTCTTGAGTACTATGGCCACATCAGGAGAGACAGTACAAGTGAGTACAGTACAGTAGAGTAGAGTAGAGTATAAAGTGGACATTTTATGTCCTGGTCACTGGAGGGAGCCTGTCAGCTTATGATTAGGCTGACAGCCTCAGCAACTTCCCTTCCCTTACTGCCTGCCTGATGGACAGGTGCACTGAGCATCAACTATTCGTACCAAGACCTACACACATTGGCCAGTAATATTCACTGGCCAGAGGAGAATACTGAGTCCCAGAGAGGTTTGGTAGCTTGCTCTTTTGGGCAGAGAATGATCAGTTGGTGCACTGTTTAATTCCAAACCAATTCTTTGACCCCGATGTGATGACCATTGTGGTAACACACTGGGACCTTTGTAGTCTCAGTGGTCAACTTCAGAACTCTCTGTCCCCTTCCTTTCTTTCCCTGAGTTAAGCAGGTCCTGATGGACATGTTCTGTGCTCAATGCTCATTTTAAACAACTATGCATCCTATCTCATCTAGGCTCCTGGAGCCTGTTTATAGCACAGCGGCTGGGAAGCCAGGCCAAAGCAATGCCTGCAGGCAACGTTCCCTGAAGTGACACCACTGAGCTCTTTCTCAGGAAGGTCACATAAGGAGAAAATGGACATTGTCCCTGCATCATTGGGTAATGAACAGAATGCAGAATAACCTATTCTTTCCTGAAAAAACATGGGTCTTGGGCTGAATGAATCTTTCTGCCAGCTTTATCATTGGTCTAAAATAAGCCTTCACATTTAGGTACCACCTTGAAACAGGTGCCTTGAAAATTTCAGACTGAATATGTGCACACTCAGCATTAATGACGCTGAGGGAGGAGAGTGCCTTTCATCACAGCTGCTCTGGAAGAATTGCATGTCATTGGCTGAGCTTAAACGGAGCTCAGAGGCTCCACACAGCATCAGGAGGGCATTCTCTGGAGGACAATGAAATGCTTTTTTTTTTCCCCTACTATCCACCTACAGACACCACCTCAAATTGCCAACAATATCTGAGGACTAGATAGAAGGATCCCTCTTTGAGAGCTACCCAGTGGGTAGATACTGCTGAATCCTTGCCCAAGATAGGCACTGCTTGCAATTTGACAGTACAGAAAGGTCATATATGCTTCCCTGTCTTCAAAGACATCCCAGGAAACCTGCCTGAACACACCAGGAACATAGTCCTAACCCCATAAGAAATGGCAGATTTCTCAAGGTCCTGCACTCTGGTTGTAGCACTTCTCACAAAGCCTCAGAGATACAGAATGTGCTACAGGGAAGTAATGGACATTAAATACTGGGTCTGATCACAAAGCCCAGCAAAAGACCCACCTAATAAAAGGAGCTAATAAGCACTGGTCACTAGTGTCTATCAACATCAGTAAACTCAACTCTCCAAGAAAAAGACAGACTGACAGAATGGTTATGGAAATATGACCCAACATTATGCTGCCTTCAAGAAACACACCTCAGTAACAAAGATAGACACTACCTCAGAGTACAGGGCTAGAAAAAGTTTTTCCAAGCTAAAGGACACAAGAAGCAAGCTGGAGTAGGCACCCCAATATCTAATAAAATAGACTCTCCACCTAAATAAATCAAAAGAGATGGGGAAGGACATTTCATTGTCATCAAAGGAAAAATTCAAAAGAGGACATCACAATCCTGAGCATCTAAGTCCCAAATACAAGGGCACCTGCATTCATAAATATATCATTGTTAAAGCTTAAATCACACCTTGATCCCAACACATTAATAGTGGGAGACTACAACATCCCACTCTCACCAGTGGACAGGCTACCAAGGTAGAAACTAAACAGAGAGCTAATGAAACTAACATACATCATAAATCAAATGGAACTAGCAGACATCTGCAGAACTTTTCACCCAAACACAAAAGAATACACCTTCTTCTCAGCACCACATGTTACCTTTTCTAAAATTCACCATATACTTGTTCACAAAGCAAACCTCAACTGATCATTAAAATTGTATCAACCAATCTTTTTTTTTTTTTAGCAGATCACCATGGATTAAAGCAAGACCTCAACAACAACAGAAACAACAAAAAGCCTACAAACTCCTGGAATCTTCACAACTACTTGCTTAATGATCACTGGATGAGGGACAAAATAAAGAAACAAATTAAAGAGCATCTAGAATTCACTGAAAATGAGAGCAAACTTACCCAGACTTACTGGACACCATGCATGTAGTGCTAAGAGGAAAGTGCATTTTACTACGTGCCTTCATAAAGAAATTGGAGAGAGCCCATAGTAGCAACATAAAAGATCACCTGAAAGCTTTAGAAAAAAAAAGAAGCAAACACACCAAGAGGAGTAGATGGCAGGAAATAATTAAACTCAGGGCTGAAATCAATAAATTAGGAAGAAAGAGAGCAATACAAAGAATCAATGAATCCAAGAGTTGGTTCTTTGAGAAAATCAACAAGATAGACAAAGCCATAGTCAAACTAAGTAAAAGGCAGAGAGACAGTTCCCAAATTAACAAAATTAAAAAAGAAAAGGGGCCATAACAACAGACACTAAAGAAATCCAATGAATCATTAGGTCTTATTTCAAAAGCCTGTATTCCACTAAATTGGAAAATCTAAATGAAACGGGTGGTTTTCTTGATAGTTTTCAACTACCAAAGTTAAATCAAGAACAGGTAAAAAGTGTAAACAGCTCTATAACCCCTCAGAAAATAGAAGCTGCCATTAAAAGTCTCCCAACCCCCAAACACACAGACACAAAAACAGTGGAGGGCTGGATGATTTTAGTGTGGAATTCTTTGTGGAGCCATAGAATGGCTGTTTGACTCTTGCCTACTTGGAATCTATGATGCACATTGTGCCTTGCATGGTACAGTGAGTTTCCATCCCTGGACCGCAGGTGCTGCTTTGAACTTTGTAGAGGTTTGTTCAACCGTTTAGATTTGGCAAGGTATGCATATGAGAACTTGCCTCCCACTTACCTGAGAACTGTCCTCCCGCCTTCTAGAATTTCCTTGAGAATATCCTGCTTTGTGATTTTCACTGAAACTAGTTCCTCCCCCCGAGTTGCCCATTCTTACTCTTTATAAGCTGTAACCTAAAGTACAATAAACTGAGACTTGATCAGAATTCTGTCTTGTCTCCATTCTTTGCGTCTCCTGTTCCATCTCATTCCCTACCCCCCCTCCAGATTCCACGCTGACAGTCCTGCAGGTCGGGACAGAAGTCTACCAGATATTCAAAGAAAATCTAAGAACAATACTCCTCAAACTACAAAGTGCAAACAGAAGGGACTCTACCAAACTCACTCTATGAAGCCAGAGTCACCCTGATACCTTAACAACACAAAGACACCCTCCCCACAAAAGAGAACTTCAGACCTATCTCTCTTATGAACATTGGTGCAAAAAAATTCAATAAAATACTTGCAAACTAAATTCAGGAACACATAATAGATATCATCCACCATGATCAAGTAGGCTTCATCCTAGTCATGCAGTGATGGTTTAATATAAGGAAGTCCATTAATGTAATCCACCATATAAACAAACTGAAGGAGAAAACCCACCTGATTATCTCCTTGGATGCCAAAAAAGCATTTAACAAATTCCAATATCCATTCATGTTTAAAGTCTTAGAGAGACGAGGGATACAAAGCACACACTTAAACACACACACACACACACACACACACACACACACATATATATGACAATATACAGCAAGCCTATAGCCAACACTAAACTAAACGGAGAGAAACTTAAATCAATCCCACTGAAATCAAGTACAAGGCAAGGCTGCCCACACTGTCTGTATCTCTTCAAAGCAGTACTTGAAGTCCTAACTAGAGCAATAAAACAACTAAAGGAGATCAAGGGGATACAACTTGGAAAGGAAGAAGTGAAAGTATCACACTATCACACTGTTTGCAGATGATATGATAGTGTACATGAGTGACACCAAAAATTCCATCAGAGAATTCCCGCAGCTGATAAACTCCTTCAGCAAAGTGGCTGAATACAAGGTAAATAAAAAAAAAAAAAAATCAGTAGCCTTCCTGTATACTTATGACAAATGGGCTGTGAAAGAAATTAGGGAAACCACATCTTTCACAAAAGCCAGAAGTAAAGTATCTAGGGGTAACAGTAACTAAGGAAGTCAAACACCTGAATGACAAGAACTTCAAGCGAATGAAGAAAGTAGTTAAAAAAAGATACCAGAAGATGGAAAGACGTCCCATGCTCAAGGATTTGTAGGATTAACATAAATCAATAAAAATGGTCATCTTACCAAAGGCAATCTATAGTGTCAATGCAAACCCCATCAAAGTACCAGAACAATTTTTCACAGACCCTGAAAGAACAATTCTAAACTCCATATGAAAAAAAACAACCCATGAAATACCTAATACAATTCTATAAAATAATAGAACTTCTGGAGGAATCTCCATCCCTGACTTAAGCTATACTATGGATCAATAGTAATAAAAACTGCATGATACTGACATAGAAATAGGCTCATTTCTCAATGGAGTCAAATCAAAGACCCAGAAATAAACCCACACAGCTATGCATGCCTGATTTTTGACAAAGAAGCCAAAACCATAAAATGGATAAAAGATAGTATCTTCAACAAATTGCGCTGGTTCGACTGGGTGTCTACATGTAGAAAAAAAAATGCAAATAGATCCATATTTATGGCCCTGCATACACTCAAGTCCTAGTGGATCAAAGACCTCAACATAAAACCAGATACACTAAATCTGCTAGAGAAGAAAAAGTGAGTACGAGTCTTGAGCTCATTGCCACAGGCGGCAATTCCTGAACAGCACAACAGAGCAGGCTCTAAGATCTACAATTAATAAATGGGACTTCTTGAAACTGAAATCTTTTGTAAAGCAAAGGACACTATCAATGGAAAGAAACGGCAGTCTACAGACTGGGAAGAGATGTTCATGAATCCTATATCTGGCAAAGGGCTAATATCCAGAATATACAAAGAACTCAAGAAATTAGATACCATCAATCCAAATAATCCAATTTAAAAATTGGATACAGAGCTAAACAGAGAATTCTCAGCAGAGGAATCACTAAGGGTGGAGAAGCAGATAAAGAAATCTTCAGTGTCCTTAGCCACCAGGGAAATACAAATCAAAACAACACTGAGATTCCATCTTACAGAAGACTCAATGGCTAAGGTCAACAACTCAAGTGACAACACATGCTGGAGAGGCTGTGGAGAAAGGGGACTTCAACTGCTCTGGAAATCAACCTGGTGCTTTCTCAGAAAACTTGGAATACCCATACCTCAATACCAATCTATACCACCCCGCAGCATACACCCAAAAGATGCTCCACCATGCAACAAGGAAATTTCTCAACTATGATCATAGCAGTTTTATTTGTAATAGCCAGAAACTGGAAACAACCTAGAAGTCCCTCAACTGAAGAATGAATAAAGAAAGGTGTGGTACATTGACACAATGGAATACTACTTAGCCATTAAAAACAAAATAATCAGGAAATTTGCAGGGCTGGAACTACAAAAGATCATCCTGAGTGGGGTAACCCAGACCCAGAAAGACACACATGGTATATACTTACTTATAAGCAGATTTTCATTATATATTACTGGATAGGCATACTGCAATGCACAGACCCCAAGAAGATAAGCCTAATGGACATCTTAGGCTTCATGTGGGCCCAGTAGCTAGGGAAGTAATTGAATTAATTAATAAAAGAAAGTATAAAGCAACTAGAGAGATAGCTTAGCAGTGAAGAGCAATGGGTGTTGTTACTGAGGACACAGAGTTCCATCCTAGAAGCCACAAGGTAGCTAACCATTTGTTGAAATGGCGTCTCCTCCATTCTTCTTACTTCATTTGGCAAACACCCATATGTATAAAATAAAAATAAGCTTACAAAAAATAGAATTCTATACAGTGGTGCAACAGCTATGAGCCAGACAGCAGCCAAGGCTGTTAAAATGACCACCTGCTGGGCCTGCATGGAAGCAGCTGTGGCTTTCCTCTGAGCCAGCCTGCACAAAACAGCCTTATTCTGAGGTAAGAACAGCTCAGCAAAGCTGATCTTCTAAGAACAGTGTCCATAGTGCTGATAGGTGGCTTTTTCTTTATGTATTATGAATTTGTGTTCTTGTCCTTTGCAGATGTGAGAACTGTGGCATAGACGCATCTATCTGTTAGATCATACCTCATGATTAATGGGTAGCATTTGCTCTAACCAATCTGCTTTCACAGTTTTATTTACTTGACTTTTAGCTTGTGGTACAAGATGAACATTCCAGAGGCATTTCTATAATTTTTATAATTTACAGATGTTTCTGCATGACTTTGAGCTAAGAATTCACTTAAATTTATCTGCTTTTACACTGTGACTTACCATGCTTAGGAGTAGGCAAACCTATATGTGGCTGAATCCAGAGTCCCTAAATTAATCTCAATGTGTCTTTTGTTGAAGAAAAGCATTGCTTTGAAAATGATTTCCATGCTCTCTTTGCCTGCCACAGGCAGAAAAAAAAAATCTTAGCTCTTTTGTCTTGGCTGTTGTGATGGCTATTCTTGGTAGTCAAATTTGCTACATCCGGGATTAACTAAAACCCAAAGACTTGGGTACTATGGGAACTTTTTCTTAATTATACCTTTGAAGTGGAAAAACACTTCTTTAATGTGGATCCCCCCATTTTAAATTAATTTTTTGATTATTACAATTTATTTACTTTGTATTCCAGTTGTAGCCCCCTCCTTTGCCCACTCCCAATCCCACTCTCACTCCCTTCCCTCCTCCACTTCCATTTGACCCTAGCTTATAAGGTCTCATTAGGACTGGCTGCATTGTCTTCCTCTGTGGCCTGGTACATCTGCACTCCCTAATCTGGATCTTTTAAGGTTTTAAGAACTACCTTTAATCTAGGCCATAGCTTCTGGTGGCAGCCTACATATATAAAGGAAAACGAAGAAGTCAGCTCTTTTTCTTTGTCTGCTTGCCCTACCTCTGTCTAGTAAGTTTCTTTTTCTTTTCTTTTCTTTTCTTTCTTTTTTTTTTTTTTTTTCGTCTGGCATTAGAGACTACTTCATCAGAATTCTGGTAATTACCGAGGACCATCTGAGACATTCAGCTTCACGGACTGAGCCTCTACTGGATTCTTCTACTGTGCATTGATAGACAGCCCTTGTTTGACTAGTTTGATCACAGCCTGTGAGATACTCTATGAAGCCCACATTCTAGACACATGGATTCATTCTATCCCTTCTGCTCATCTGCAGCCCTTGACTAATGCAGCTGTTTGTTTCCTTTTCCCTTTCCCCTAAGGAAGATGGGCTGGCTAACACAGGAGCTCCACAGGGCCTGTTATCTATTTCCTGCTTTTCTCCGGAGACGTCTCCTATCTACTAGGTGAAAAGTAGCTGCAGTTTACATGAAGCCACAAAACAAATTCTTGTTTCCCAAATTCACTCTTTAATTGTTAATATTCTGGGCATGCTTGTACTTTGTGGGGCAGATTGATAACTCCATTGCAAGTTGAGAAATGGGCTATGCAAATTATCCACCTTGATGCCAGGAGGAAGAAGTTTTTCCTGGGAGCTATGGGGGAAGCTTAGCCAAGCTCCAAACAAGGGACAAGGTGAACAGGAAAGGGGAGTGTCAGGAGGCTGCGCTGCAGGAGTTGGAGTGATGGGTCCTCCTCCGGGCCAGGGGTGGGGAAGATGGAGAGGAGATTAGAGGAACCGCACAATTACTACTGAAATGCAAATCTCTGTGTATCTGGAAAATGTCTGGCCACTAACTGAAAGCCTAAGCCGGGAACTTCTATGCTGTGTCCCTGCTTGTCATTCCAAACTCACTGGCGAATCAGTGAGTCTCCAGGCAGACCTGCCAGTCAGACGAGGCGGGCCCTCTCAGGTGCCGTTTTTTTTTTTTTTTTTGTTTTTTTGTTTTTGTTTTTTTTTTTTTTTTTTCAGGATATGCTCTGTAGCCGAGCAGGCTCGACAGGTTCCTTGTTATGTACTCTGAGCGCTGCTGCTGGGTGCTGCGGTGGGATCAAGCAAACTTCATGCCTTGGTTAGCTCAGGGCCCGGAGCAGGGAAGAGCAGGCGGCTGAGCAGCGGGAGCTGCAGTGCTGGGTGCTTCCCGGGCTGGGCGGGACGACAGGCGGGTGGGCTACTGTAGGACGAGGCACAAGTGCTACTGAAAGGCAAATCTCTGCAGATACGGAAAAACTCTGCAGATCTGGAAAAACTCTGGCATTGGACTGGAAGCTAAGGCAGGAAACACTATGCTGTGTCCCTCCAGTACACTCCAGCCCTAAGGGAGGTGCTGATGTCACTCAAAACTCACCGGCCAATAAGGGCCTTTACGCGGACCTGTCAGTCAAATTCGGAGGAGAGATTTTTCCGGGTTGCGAGGTGTAGCTTCTGCTGTGTAGCTGAGCAGGCTTGAATCTATCCCTGTGATCTACTCTGAGTGCTGCTGCTGGGTGCTTTGAGTGGATTCAGACAAGCTCCGAAGTCGGGACATGGTGAGTGCAGGGTCACTGCCCACAGCGGGGAAGAGCGGGCGGCTGCACAGCGGGGAAGAGCGGGCGGCGGCACAGCGGGGAAGAGCGGGCGGCTGCACAGCGGGAGCTGGTGTAGTGGCTCCTCTCTGGGGCTGGAAGGTGAGCGGCGGCCAGAGGCGGCCGCGTGTGAGATCCCCTGTGGTTCTAGTCACTGTCTGGACCCCGCGGTGGCCTCTGAACAACTTCGCTATGGGGGCTGCATCCGGGCAAGGCGTTTGGAGCAAGGCCTATGTGTAGAAACATCCTAGGCAGGATGCCAAACTCGGGGAACCTTAGTTTCTCCTTGTCTTTTACAAGTTCGGCTCTTACCATTTAACATTTAGGGATAACATCCATTTGGAGTTGATTTTATGGAGGCTGTGAAAGGCAACTCATGTGTAGAGTAGGACTCCAATGTTAACTGTGATGTAGAAGATTATAATTGATGATGGAAAGGATTTGCCAATGCTGAGAACATAGTAAGAGAAAACAAAGTAGAATTTAGCTGAGGGAGGACGTCTCTGAAATGTCCCCACAGAGAACTCCTATGCTGACCAGGCCTCTTAGGGATTAGTATGCTATGAAACACATGCTTGTTCACCAGAAGTGTCCAGAAATTTGGCTCCAAACTATGACAAAGGAGACACCTCTTATGTACAACCAGCTGCTAGGTCCATCCTCACATCAACAAACAAACAAACAAACAAAACAAACAACAAACCCAGCGTCTGACAAGCTGCTCAGTGGGGCATTACAGGGTCACAAGCAACGCTAAGGCGGGGTGTGACATAAAGGTTCACTTTTCTTCTTGAGAAAAGCAGAGCTTTGCCACACGGGCAAGACTTCCCAGGTGACAACTCTTTGAAAAGGAAAAACGCTGTTGTGTTGAGTGGCTGGCCTGATGGGGCAAGGCTTTCTATGAGGCCCTCATGCATGGAGAATGACATAGGTCCTTCTCAAACCCAGGAACATGCTTGGCAAAGCTAGTAATGGCCTGGGGCCTCGGCCTTGGGTGCTGCCCCTAAGGCCCCTATGTATTGGGTAAGGAATTGAGCTCCTTCTCTAAAGCAAGGGATACTGTTTGGGAGAGCTGGTAATGGTCTCAGGTCAGGGCCTTTGGGGAGGGATTGCTTCAGATCCTGAGAATAGAACTCATTCCACCACATGGGGCTGTGGTTATCAGTCCCAAGTCCACTGTGGGCTTGGTCAGTGGAAATACCCTGTGTTCCCCTTGTGCAGTATTGTTTTATTAGACTCTCCTGAGTTTGTCCCATTGCATAATAGTTTCTGCTGACTTCGTAGAAATTTCCCATTTTGACCAAGCCCTCTCAGTCAGTCAATGGAGATCACAGCTATGGGAGTGAGGATTAGAAGAAGGCAAGAATGAAATAAGCCCAGTCAGGACTTGATGAGATAGGAAACCAGTTTTATTTTTCTCCAAGCTCCTTCTGTTCTGAAGAACAGCTTATATGAGCACAACCTGCCACATATGAAGACAAGGAGTAAAAATTAGCTCTAAGTTGCTCTTCCAACTTCCTTATGGTTGCTCTTCCAACTTCCTTATGACATGTATTCTTGGAACATTCGCTCTGAATAGTTTCTTTGCAAAAACATCCTGATGGTAGAAAAACAAGTCTAACTTGGCCAGGGGAAGTTGAATTAACAGCAGCCTTCTGAGATAGCTGCACCATGGCTCCTGACACCATTTCTTTCCATTGCCCCCCGTAAGTAGTCTACAAGATGCTGTTCTGAAGATGCTTGGACATTGTAAGACATAGCTTACGGAAGAACTACTCACCCCAGCTGTTATGCTTTCCATCTTCTACCTTCCCTATGGTCTCATCTTCTGGCATCTTCAACTTGGGACCCTGTCGATGAAAAGTGTCCTGATGTTTTAGAGCTTAGGGTACTTAAACAATCCTGGGAACATCTTTGCTGTACGAATCTCCCATCTGTCTAGGTGGCTAGACTTGCAGTCTCCAGTCCATATTAAATTGTTCAAAACCTAACAATTTCAGGCCTGAACCTGAAAGAGGCTTACGGGTGTCAGCATCTGTGGCATGCAGAATCTGTTCTCGACTGGCTTTTCTTGGAGCATTAGCCAGAGCTGGATGCATGCTGTCATTAAAGAGATTTTTCTTACTCTTTTAATTTTGTGTGGAGTGATTTCTTCCTAGGAAGGCATATTAATTCTAAGACAGCTATATTTTCAGGCTTTGAGAAAAATGTGTCAGAGAGAAGCTATTTTGACTCAGGTTTCCTTGTTCCTGGTCTGTTGCTTCCCATGGCAATGACTTTGCTTTCCTCTATGAAAATTTCTATATTCTTTAAAGGACTGCACCAAAAGAGGGTTTTAAAATAACCCATCTGAGCCATGAAATGAACTTTTCAGTGTAGTAACAGGGAAAGGATTTGCATGTGGAGCGTGACTTCTTCCTTCAGACCAGACAGGAGGAAAGGCTTGCTGTGTACACTGCAGGGTGAAACAGGATAAGCAATAGCTAGATCTCAGACTCAAGTTTAAGGAAGTTAGCTGTGGTTGTCATCCTCGTGAAGAAGGACTTGTTTGATGCAGGGTGGGTGATTTTTAGCAATTTCCCAGCATGGATTAATTCATGCATGTGAATAAAACAGACCAGATTGGTGGGTGTACAATTTGGGTAGGTTAGCTTGAGCCAGTGAGTAAAGAATTTTCACTTTAAGGGGGTGTCCTATGTAGATATGTGCAATCCTTATTGACACAGTGAATTCAGCTCAGGAATTTGAAAACATATGCCATTAGTGGTAGCTGTGTGTATCGGGTTACAGATCTCAGCAGCTGACATTGAACACAGGGACAAGGTCAAACAGTATCTTATTAATGTCATTCCCTCTATGCGGGAAGGACCTGCTCTTTTTCAAAGTCAGTATTCCTGTGTGTTTCTTCAGTTATGTTTATCTTTTTGTTTGTTTTAGTTTCATTTTCTACAGAGGATTTCTCTGTGTAGTCTTGGCTGTCCTGGATTTGCTTTGTAGACCAGGCTGACCTTGAACTCACAGTGATCCACCTGCCTCTGCCTTCTCGAGAGTGCTGGGATTACACGTATGCTCCACTGTGCCCAGTTTATATTTATCTTTTTAAAATGTCATTGTTGTTATTACTTATCAGATTTTTTTCTTTATGCATCACTGCTCTAATCTCTTATTTGTCTCTATTTTTTCATGTTTCCCAGTCATTAAGAATTTCATTCCTTTTTCTCAGGGGCTTTCATATTTGTTTCTGTTTAGAGCAATGTCTCCTGTAGCTCAGACTTTCTTCACGCTGTGTGGTTAAGACTTGCTTTGTACACCTAATCCTGCCTGTGCTTCCCAGTGCCTAGAAGACAGTTGTGGAACTCCTTTCAGGCTGGGCCTTGACAGGTTAGTGAGAAAGAAAAGACAACAGTAAATGAGTATCTTCCAACCTTTCTGGATTTGGGTGGAGAAATTACAAATTAGAGGGAACTGTATAAGAACTGAGATCACTGACCAGTTTTGAAGCTGCTGTAATCAGAACACAGAAAAAGAGGACGAGGAAGGAAGGTGAGAGCTTTCTTCCTTTGACAGCATTTGATACGAGCAATGAGGAGTTAGGTATTCAATTTTGGATGATGGGTAAAAGTCCAAACTGGCTGTTTTTGGGGGGCTGGAGGGCGGAGGTGTTGTGGGCATGGGTGTGTGGGTCACAGACCAAGGCGATCAAGAATATGGATGAGGAGCTGAACTTATTTCCAGAAAGCAAATTTCTGTTATTACACTGGCTTACCCAATGCAGAAGATCTGGACAAACTAACAACTCACAATATCAGAGAAATGATGTAATGGTTGGCTTGCTCTAGTATTTATGTTTAATCCCTGAAGTGTATTGAAGCATAAAGCCTGCTTCAACTTAAAAAAGAAAAGTTTGAGATTATAAATAAGTGATGTCAACCTTCTTGCTTTTCCCTACTATTAAGGCTCAGATCCTGGGAAAAACGGCCAATGTGTCTGTTAAACAAATCAAAGCATACCTGCCTGTCGGGTTCTCTCAGCATCCCTCAGTTCCCACCTGTTGCAGGGTAATGGTCTGTATACACTGTCCTCTAGCCCAGGTATTGGACTGCCCTTCTCCCAGCTGCCCTTCCTTATGTAACCCAAACATTTTGGTTACCTGGTCTTTTTCATCTATCATTTACCCTCCTGGCCTCTTGGACTGGCTCTCCCCTCATCCCTGTCTTCACACAGCTCAGAGTCATGTCCATTATGGACTCTCCAGATGGCCCTGTGTCTGGCTGTGCTCTCTCTTTCATCTGTAATAAACTTTCTACTCCACCATACTTAGGAGCAGCCATGTCCTTTCCTTTATCTTTCTTTCTTTTCTTTCTTTCTTTCTTTCTTTCTTTCTTTCTTTCTTTCTTTCTTTCTTTCCTTCTTTCCTTCCTTCCTTCCTTTCCTTCCTTTCTGCTTTCTTTCTTTCTTTCTTTCTTTCTTTCTTTCTTTCTTTCTTTCTTTCTTTCCTTCCTTCCTTCCTTCCTTCCTTCCTTCCTTCCTTCCTTCCTTCTTTTTTTATTCATCTCCACTTATAGTCAAAGTTCTAGAGCATAGGGCCTCTCTGTTTGGAAAAGAGATCAGTACTATCTGGAGGATCAGAAATGTAACAGTTTAGCTGTCACTTTGAGTTACTTTTGTTAGAGTCATGGAGTCTGTTTTTATTTAATTTCTAAATACTAACAATCAAAGGCAATATTGGTGAAGTTCACACTTTTCCTGGTGGAGTTTCCTCATGTATTTTGATGAAAACTTGAAAATATATTTAGGCTTATGTCTTTGGCTTTTTCTATCCATCCTCTCATTCTTTCACAAATGTTGAACACATTCTTAAGTGTTGTAAATTTGTGGTAAGGACAGAAGTTACATTGAGCCAATGTGTACTCTTTCTTCATAAATCTATTGAGAATTTTGTGTTTTCTCACATGGCATATAGGTTTGGAATTGGCTTTCTTGTTATAAATTGTTAGGAATTTTTTTTGATTGTATTGAATTTATGCTGCAAACTGAACAAAGCCAACATCCTTTTTTTTTTTTTTTTGGAAAATACATTATCTTAATGATGTTGTTTACTGTAGTACATATGGGTAAAAGATATTCTTCTACATAATCATTCATTTAGCAAACTACAGTGTGTGTAACTGAAACTGAAATTGATGTGAAATAATGTAAAAAGCCATAGAAAGAGGACTTAATTATAGAGTTTAGTGACACAGAATACATCATAAAAGCTCTCACAGCAAGTATCATTTAATTGATAAGACAAAATATGAAAATAAAATGTGTTCCAGAATTGAACAATGAACATGAATGTGACATGGGATTGTGTATTAGCATGCAAAATAAACTCTGATAGCAGTAATTTGGGAATTTCCACAGATATAAACTAAAGTTTGTTAAAACCATGTTCTATTGTTAGAGTTGACGTAAAATTGCACATATTCAGTGTGTGTATTCTACTGCATCTGGACCTATTATCACATTACCACACACACAAAAAAAACCAACACAGTAAACCATGCTCTCACACACTCTCACTGTATTCATGCTGATGTGTGCCTACAGAGTTTTCATAAAGTGACAGAAATGCTATGGATTCCAGCAAATCTCGGTATATTTTCCATACACTTGAAATTAGTATTATGACACATCAGAATTCTCATGTTCATTGCAGTTATATTCACAGTGCCCTAAATAGGAAAGTCACCTCAGTGCTCAGGAAGACATTGTGCTAAATGAATGAAGACAATAGGTTTGTGTATAAAGGATTATCCACTTATAAAAGACTGCCGCAGTTAGTGTTATATTCATTACGAAACAGCGTGTAATTACCACTTAGTCAGTGTCAACCAACCCACTTCTTTCTCCCACCTGATTTTCTTCTGTAGTGCACTCTCATCTGTCAGATGGGTGTCAGGACTTCAGCCATCTTCTCTACACTACACGTAGCAATAGAAAACAAAGGGGAGAAGGAACACAGAATCTAGCTGAAGTCTTCACCTTCAAAGAAAGTTTCTAACATTTTTTTTGGTTGGTATGTGCAGAAGAAAAAGTCAAGATCAAGCTTTTGTAGCAAGAGTTGTTATAGAGATGATAAGCCAATGTGCCATTATAGTATACAGTAAAATGCAGAAAGTCAGTTCATATGGATGGTATGAGAACTTTTTGCGAATGATCCATACTACACAAGAAGTAAAAATGGGGTTATGAAGCAAACTGACGTGTATTATTTGAATTTCAATAATCACAATAAATTGTAGTTGAATAAAATAATAACAGCCTCAGACAAGTGACCCATCTCTCAGTTTTCTTCTAGTCACTTAACATGCCTTCAACGGTAACACTTTCATTTTTGCTTTGGAGAATTTGTTTAAACATTTAACATTTTTATATATCATTTTGTATATGTTTAGCACATTACACAAATAATGTAGCAATACTACATAACATTACATAAGTGTTTTGATTATTTGAATATGATTAAAGCATTAGTTTTTGCTTGTTATTTTTATAGAGAAGTAAGAGTACTCTTTTGGAATTAAATGAGCAGGAAATAGAGGTAATTAATTCCACAAACAAAACTAGTGAAAGCTAACACAGGGAAATGACCTGTGTTCATTTTCTTTATGATACGTGTTTCACATTTCTGAGAGCAAAACTTCTAATTTCACAGATCTGGACAGGGTCCCAAAATGAGCTTGTCCCGAACTTCTGCATGACGCTCACCCTCTGCACACCATGAGAACTGTGTCTGTGAAAATCATGCTTTTTCCTGTCTTCACTGTTCTGCTTCTCTTTGCTCACTGTTGCTTCCCTTCTTTGCATTTTCATTTAGGAAAATTTGAATGAATGTTTTTTAATGGAAATAGATTTTTTCTCTCATATAATATATTTTGATAACTGTTGTCTTCCCTCAACTCCTATTTCCAGCCTTTTTCTCTCTTTCCTAGAGCCACTCCACTGTTGCAGTATATTTGATCCCATTGTGAACCCCCAAATTGTGAACTCTAAAACGCTGTTTCTTGTTTGGTTCAGTTAAGCCCCATCACACTCCTTTACTCCAATACCTTTTTATTGTAAACGGGTGAATAAACAAACAGGGTTTCACAGTTCACAATTTTGGGGTTCACAACGGGATCAAATATCTTTCAACATTTACCCCTTTTGTCTAATAAAAGACTTTTTCTGGAACATCAATGAATTGTAAATTATCAGGGAAATATTATATTCACAGTGTCTAGTCTATATGTAATTAGCAACCTTGAAGAAAGTATTCTACTAACCTATCTTGGTGAGTCCAAAGTACTGAACCTAAATCACTTTGTATCAAAACTTGCAATACCAATTAAAAATCATCTTTTTAGACCTAAAACATCTTTCTAAATCCTAAAGAACTTAATCTTAATTCTAAGATGATAACTATTCAGTCTTCAACCCTTCTCAGAGACCTGAGAAGGATTAATATCTGAATAAACAAGAAGTGCAGAGCAAGCAGCTTCCAAAACTATAGAAATGACAGAGACTGCTGGCTGCCTGGACATTTAATGAAGCTATCTCTAAAAGGATGGAGCATCACCTTCAGCCTTCTGACTCGGAATATCTGACACATTTTTCTGTGTAACAGGTATTATTCAGAACTTGCATACCTTGTCCTTGCAAAGCTCAGCATTTGACTTTCTTCACCCAGTTTGTCCAGCATTCTGTCTGCAGTAGAAACAAGAGCATTCCTTGCTTGGTGGGTTAGCTTGCCACATAGGAAGCCATCTCCTAAAGGAGAAAATTTTTTGATGGTCATCATCTTCTTCAAAGTCTAAAAGGGATGCTGTGGGAGCTGACATGTCTCATTGTAAAAAAAATTCTCTAATTAATAAAATATCTTTAAATGCCATTATTTAACTTTATTAAGTCCTATGTACAGAAAGCTCTTGGATTAAAAGTGTGTGTTAGGGCTGGGTGAGCCACACCATAATCCCCTGTTTACAATGAAAAGTTGTAGGATTAACGGTGTGTGATAGGACGCAACCACACCAAACAAGATACAGGGTTTTACAGTCCACAATGTTGGCATTCACATCGGGATCAAATATCCTGCAGCACTCTACCTTCTCTGTTTCCTCTTCAGAAAAGAGCTTTCCTCTCTAGGACAGCCAAACAAGACCAAACAAGATATAAAAAGACAAGACAGTAGTCCTCTATTGAGGCCGGACAAGGCAACCCAATAGGAGGAAAAGTCACAAGAGCAGGTGAGAGAGTCAGAGCTACACCTGCTCCTGCTGTGAGGAGTCACACACACACAAAATACCAAGCTAACAGCCATAATATATCAGCAGAGGACCTGGCGCAGACCCGTACACTCACCATGCCTGCTCTTTAAGTCCCTGGGAGTTTCCTGGGCACCCACGCAGTGGAAGGTATGGATTTCTTTTTGTGGCATGGGTCTCAAGTTAAACCTAACATTGGTTGGCCGCTCAAACAAATTTGGTGCCACCATGCCTCTGCATATGTTGCAGGGAAGACAGATTTTAGTTAAAAGGTTTTTCAGGTGGGTTGGTGTCCAGGGTGTTCTTTAGGCAGCCTATAGATACCTTCTCCCCCCAAACAGACTAGAACATAGGGTGAAGTCTCCAGGCCTGCACCTGCTTGACCTCTCTTAATTCGGTGAGCTCTGTGGAAGTTGCCCTCAGAGATGTGGCCCTGCTGTAAGTTCTCAGAGAGCAATGTTCTGTCCTGCATCAGCCTGGGTTCTTTAGGGATCTCCATGAGACCTGCTCTGCCAATAGCTCAATGGAATGTAACCCAGAACCACCACTGGAGCCCTGCCTATCTAGGTCAGACTCCATATCTCCATTGCTAGGGCTCTTCACTAAGGTCCTAGATTCCAGGGTGTCACCAGGGCACTAGGTTTCTACACTAACCCAAATGCCCCCTAATTCCAGCTGTTCCCCCTGCACTGAATTCTGTCCCTCTATCCACCCCTACCTTATCACTCCCAATCCTGTCTGCATTCACCCCTGGTCTACCCACAGACTCTGTTCTATTTCCTTCTTCTGGGAAAATTCATGCTGCAACCCTATACCTGTCCTCTCTTGTTGATTATAGACGGATTATCATTTATGTAATAGGTAATATCCATTTATAAGTTTCTGGGTCTTGGTTCCCTCACCTGGCTTAGGTTTTTTTTTTTCCTAAGTTGCATCTATTTTCCTGTAAATTTAATGATGTCATTTTTAACAGCTTAAGTATATACTCCATTGTGTAAATGTACCAAATTTTCTTCATCTGTTCTTCAGTTGAGAGAAATCTAACTTGTTTTCCAGTTTCTGTCCAGTATGAGTAAAGCCAACATAGATGAGCAAGTGCCCTTGTGGTAAGATGGAACGTCTTTTGGGTCTATGCCCAGGAGTAGTTTAGCTGGGCCTTGAGGTGGATTGATTTCTAGTTTTCTGAGGAACTGAAACACTGAGCTCCACTGGGGCTGTCTTAGTTTGTCCTCCCACCAGCAATGATGGGGTGTTTCCCCCTTTCCACATCCTTGCCAGCACGAGCTGTCACTGTATTACTGATTATTGGTCTTAGTCATTCTGACATGTGTGAGAAGGAATCTCCAAGTAGTTTTCACTTGCATTGCTGTGATGGCTAAGTTGCTGAAGATTTCTTTACGTGTTTCCTAGCCATTTGAGATTCCTGTTTACATTTTTACCCCCTTTCTTTCAATCGAAGTTTTCATTTATTGAATATCTAGTTTCTTGAGATCTTTATACAGTTTGTATTTGTGGAGTTGGTAAAACTCTTTCCCCATTCCTTAGGTTGTCTCTTTGTCCATTTGACTCTGTGTGTGTGTGGGTCTCTGTGTTTGTATGTGTATTTGCATTTGTGTGTGTGTTTTACAGGAGCTTTTAAGTTTTATGAGGACCCATTTATTAATTGTTGATCTTAGTGCCTGTACTATTGGTGCTCTGTTCAGAAGATTGTCTTTTGTGCCACTGCATTCATGGCTGTTTCCCACTTCTGTTGTATCAGTTTCAGTGTGTCTGGCTTTACTTTGAGGTTTTTGATCCACTTGGACTTGTGTTTTGTGCAGAGTGATGTATATGGATTTCTTTGCATTCTGCATGCAGAGATACAGTTTAACCAGCACCATTTATTGAAGGTGCTGTCTTTGTAAAAATGTTTTATTTGTTTATTATTAATATAGTGTTCTGTCTGTATGTGTGCCTGCATGCTAGAAGAGAGCACCATATCTCATTATAGATGGTTATGAGCCACCATGTGGTTGCTAGGGATTGAACTTGGGACCTTTGGAAATACAACCAGTGTTCTTATTTATCCTCTGAGCCATCTCTCCAACCCCAACAGCTAGCACTCTTAACCTGTAAGCCATCTGTCCAGCTCCAAAGGTGCTGTCTTTTTCCATTGTGTATTTCTGGATTCCTTATAAAACATCAGATGTCCATATGTGGGTGGGATTATATTTGGGTTTTTAATTTGATTCCATTGATGGACATGTTTGGTTTTTATGTTAATTCCATGCAGTTCTTTTATTGTTCAGAATTGGTTCAGCTCTCTTTGTTTTTGTTATTCTATATCAGGAGTGAAATGTCTTTTCAAGGTCTATAAAACAATTTTGTTGTAATTTTATGGGAACTATGTTAAGTATGAAGATTGGTTTTGGTAGTATGGCATTTTTATTGTGTTAATCCTAATGATCCATGAATGAGAGATTTTTATATCTTGTGACATATTCTTCAATTTCTTTCTTCAAAGACTTGAAGTTTTTATTATACAACTTTTTCACTTGCTTTGTAAGAGTTACTCCAGCATATTATTTTTTATTGGAGCATATGGTGAAGGGTAGTGTTTGCTCAATTTCTTCCTCAATCCTTTTGTCATTTTAATATAGGAGGGCTACCGATTTTTTTTTTTTAGCAAATTTTCTATCCAGCCATTTTTTGTGAAAATGTTTATGAGCTGCAGATGTTTGGTATTATATACTGTTATATCACCTGCTGATTAGGATACTTTGAGTTCTTCCTTTTCAGTTATTTCCCTATGATGTCTTTCTTTTGTCTTATTGCTCTAGCTTATTGATCTTATTGATCTTCAGGTACTATGTTGAATAGACATGGGGAGAGTGAACTGCCTTTTCTTGTTCCTGATTTTAGTGGAATTGTTTTGTGTACGTCTCCATTTAATCACATGTTGGCTATAGGCTTGCTGTAAATTTTCTTTATTATGTTTAGATATATCCCTATTATCCCTAATCTCTTTTATTATGAATGAGTGTTGGATATTGTCAAAGGTTTGTTCATTGTTTAATGGAACGATCCTGTGTCTTTTTAAAAATTAACTAATTATTTCACTTTACATCCCTGTTATAGCCCTCCTCCCTCCTCTTCTCGTGGTTCATCCTCCTCCCCCTTTCCCCACTACCCTCTCCCCTACTACTCAGAAAACGGGAGGCCCTCCTAACCCACCTCAGCACATCAAGTCCCATCAAGACTGAGTGCATCTTCTTTCTGAGTGGCTTGGCAAGAGAGCTTTTCCAGGAGGATGTGAGCAAAAAGTATTCAACAGAGTCCTTATTACAGACAGCCCTACCCACCCCTATTCCCCTTACTAGGTAACCTATCTGAAGACCAAAATGCCCACTGGGTACATATATGTAGGGGTCCTAAGTGTAGTCCGTGCATGGTCCTTGGTTGGTGCTTCAGGTTAGTTGGCTTTATTGGTCTTCTTGTGAAATTCCTCTCTTGCTGCATGCCCTTCTATCTTTACCCCGACTCTTCTGCAAGGCTCCCTGTGTTCCACCAAGTGTTGGCTATGAGCCTCAGCAGGTGATTAGATCTGCTGCTGGTTGGAGCCTCTTAAAGGACAGCTATGCTAGGCTTGCATCTGCAAGCATAACAGAGCATTGTTAATAGTGTCAGGGTTGGCCCCCTCCCTTGGTTTGGGTCTCAGCGTAGGCCAGGCATTGGTTGGATATTCCCTCAGTTCCTGCTCTATCTTACTCATGCACATCTTGTAGGCAGGGTAAATTTTGGGTTGAAGTTTTTTTTTGTGTGTACTGGTGTTCTCCTTCCTCTGCTATGAGTCCTGTCTAGTTAGAGGGTGGTCTCTTCAGTCTCCATGACCACTGCTGCTAGGGTTCTCAGCTAGAGTCACACTCATATCCTCCCAGGAGCCTACCTGGTCTCAGAGCTTGTCTCAGAGGTGCCTGGCCCACAGTTTCTGTTCTCTCCGCAAGCCCTCTGTCCTCCCTTCCCTCCCCACTCCCCACATCTGATACCCACCCTCATTTCCCTTAGCAATCCTGAGGAAGTACTTCCCTCTTATATCCTTTTTCATCTCTTCACCCACTTCCACAGTCTATTCTATTTCCCCATCTGAGTAATATTCAAACATCATCCCTTGTGCCCTCCTTGTAACTTGGCTTCTTTGGGTCTGTGGAGTGTAGTATGGTAGTATAAGGCCTACATGTGCTTATAAGTGAGTGTATATCATATGTTTCTTTCTGGGTCTGGGTTACCCCACTTAGGATGATCCTTTCTAGTTCCATTTGTCTGCAAATTTCATGATTTCTCTCTCTCTCTCTCTCTCTTATAATAGCTGAGTACTATTCCATTGTGTAAATGTACCACATATTCTTTATCCCTTCTCTGTTTTGTTTTTTTTTTTCAGTTTCTGGCTAATACTAATAAAGCTGCTATGTACATAGTTGAGCAAATTTCCTTGTTGTATGTTAGAGCACCATTTGGGTATATGCCCGAGTGGTATACCTGGGTCTTGAGATAGAACTATTCCTAGTGTTCTGAGAAAGTGCCAGATTGATTTGCAAAGTGGTTGTGCAAGTTTGCACTCCCACCAGCTATGAAGGAATGGGCCCCTTTCTCCACATCCTTGCCAGCATGTGCTTTCCCTTGAGTTTTTGATCTTAGCCATTCTGACAGGTGTAGGATGGTGTCTTAGAGTCATTTTGATTTGCATTTCCCTGATGACTAAAGACTTTGAACATTTCTTTAAGTGCTTCTCAGCCATTCGAGATTTCTCTGTTGTCAATTCTCTGTTTAGCTCTATTTTTTGACTGGATTATTTGGTTTGTTGGTGTCTATTTTCTTGAGTTCTTTATATATTTTGGATATTAGCCCTTTGTTAGGTGTAGGATTGGTGAATAACTTTTTCCAGTTTTGTTGCAGACTGTTGTTTTGTTCTATTTGCATTACCTTTGTCTTACAGAAGCTTTTCAGTTTCATGAGGTCCCATTTATTAATTTTTGGTCTTAGAGCCTGAACTGTTGGTATTCTGTTCAAGAACTTGTCTCCTGTGCCAATGAGTAGAGGCTCTTCACCACTTTCTCTTCTAATAAATCTTGTGCATGTGGTTTTATGTTGAGGTCTTCAATCCATTTGGACTTGAGTATCATGAAGCATGATAAATATGACTATATTTGCATTTTTCTGCATGTAGACATCTGGTTAGACCAGCACCATTTGTTGAGGGTGCTTTCCATTGTCAATTGTATGGTTTTGGCTCCTTTGTCCAAAATCACGTGTCCGTAGGTATGTGGGTTTATTTCTCTGCCTTTGTTTCTATTTCATTCATTGACAAGTCTTTTTTTGATGACTGTACCATGCAGGTTTTATTACTGTTTATCTGTAGTACAGCTTAAATTTGGGGATGGATATACCTCCAGCAATTCTTTTATTCTATAAGATTGTTTTAATTATTCTAGGATTTTGTTTTTCTGTATGAAGTTGAAAATTTTTCTTTCAAGATCTATAAAGAACTGTGTTGGTATTTTGATAGAATTGCATTGGATCTGTAGAGTGCTTTTGGTAAGATGGCCATTTTCACTATGTTATTGATGCTGATCATGACCATCTTCTGATATCTTCTTCAATTTCTTTCTTCAGAGACTTGAAGTTCTTGTCACATAGGTCTTTGACTTACTTGGTGAAAGTTGTACCAAAATACTTTATATTATTTGTGGCTATTGTGAAGGGTGTAGTTTCCCCAATTAATTTCTCAGCCTGTTTGTTGTTTGTATATAAGAGGGCTACTGATTGTTTTGAGTTAATTTTGTGTCCAGCCACTTTGCTGAAGATGTTTATCAGTTCTAGGTGTTTTCTTGCATAATACTTGGTGCCACTTATGTATATTATCATGTCAGCTGTGAATGGGAATACTTTGACTTCTTCCTTTGCATTTTGTATTCCTTTGATCTCTTTAAGGCTAGGACTTCTAATACTATATTGAAGAGATATATTGAGATTGGGCAGTCTTGCCTTGTCCCTGATTTCAGTGGGATTGCTTTAAGTTTCTCTCCATGTAATTTGATGTTGGCTATAGGCTTGTTTTATATAGCCTGTATTGTGTTTAGGTATATGCCTTATGTCCCTGAACTTTCCAAGACTTTTACCATGAAAAGGATATTGGATTAGGTTGAGTGCTTTTTTGGCATTCAATAAGATGAGCATGTGTTTTTTTTTCTTTTTGTTTGTTTACATGGTAGATTATGCTGATGGAATTTTGCATAGTGAACCACCCCTGCATGCCTGGGATGAAGCTTGCTTGATCATGGTGGATGATATTTTTTTGATATGTTCTTAGATTCGGTTTGTGAGTATTTTGACTTTTTTTTTCATCTATGTACATAACGGAAATTGGTCTGAAATTCTTTTTTTGTTGGATCTTTGTGTAGATTAGGTATCAGGGTGGCTGTGGCCTCATAGAATGATCCTTCTGTTTTTATTTTGTGAAATAGTTTGAGGAGTATTAGTGTTAGCTCATCTTTGAAAGTCTGGTAGAATTCTATGCTGAAATCTGGTGCTGGGGTATGTAGGATGGGAGACCTTTAATGACTGATTCTATCTCCTTGGAGTTATCAGTTTTGGAGGAAGTTTCATGAATTGCTGAGAATAGGGTATGTTGCTTGTGTGTGGGTGGGATGTCCTGATAATTTCTGTTGTGTTCGTTTGCTTTTTAGCATCAGTTAGCTAGAGCATTTTTCTGTTTGGTTTTTGTCTAGAGGACCTGTCCATTGGTGAGAGTGAGATATTGAGGTTTCCCCCATTACTGAACAAGGGCCAATGTGTGATTCCAGTTGCAGAAGTGTTCCTTTTAGAATGGCTTGCTACCTCAGTGTGAAGGGCTGAAAAAATGCTTTTCAAGCAAACGGACCCAGGAAACAAACTGGAGTTGCTATCTTAATATTGAGTAAAATAGATTTTCAACCAAAATTAATCAAAAAGATGAGGAGGGGCATTTCATTCTCATCAAAGGAAAAAATCCACCAGGGGGACATCACAATCTTGATCATCTATGCCCCACATACAAGAGCACTTGCATTTGTAAATGAAACATTATTAAAGCTAAAATCACATATCAATCCCAACACCCTAATAGTGGGAGACTTCAACACTCCACTCTCATCAAGGGACAGATCATCTAGACAGAGGCTAAATAGGGAAATAATGATACTTACAGAGATCCTAAATCAAATGGACCTAATAGATGTCTACAGAACTTTTCACTCAAACTCAAAAGAGTATACCTTATCTTCAACTCTTCATGGAACCTTCTCAAAAAATTGACTGTACATTTGGGCACAAAGAAAACCTCAACAGATACAAGAAGATTGAAATAATCCCTTGCATCCTATCAGACCACCATGGCCTAAACTAGACCTCACAATAGAAATAACAAAAAGCATACCTACAAATGGAAACTAAACAACTCTCTACTCAATGACAGCTTGGTCAGGGAAGAAATGAAAAAAGAAATTAGAGATTTCCTAAAATTCAATGAAAATGAAGGCACAACTTACCCAAACTTATGGGATACAAGGAAAGCAGTGCCAAGAAGAAAGTTCATAGCACTCAGTGCCTCCTGAAAGAAGTTTGAGGCATCTCATACAAGCAACTTAATGGCATGCCAAAAAGCCCTAGAAAAAAAAGAGACACACCCAAGAGGAGTAGACTATTAGAAGTAATCAAACTCATGCTGAAATTGATGAATTAGAAACAAAGAAAACAATTCAAAGAATCAATGAGAAAATCAACAAGATTTTGAGAAAATCAACAAGATAGACAAACCCTTAGCCAAATTAACTAAAAGGCAAAGAGAAACTATCCAAATCAGCAAAATCATAAATGAGAAGGGGACATAATGACAGACACTGAGGAAATCCAAACAATAATTAGGTCACATTACAAAACCTATATGCCACAAAATTTGAAAATCTAAAGGAAGTGGACAATTTTTTGATAGATTTCATCTACCAAAATTATGTCAAGGTCAGGTAAATTGATTAAATAATCCTATATCCCCCAAGGAAATAGAAGCAGTCATCAAAATTCTCCCTTCCAAAAAAAAAGAGCCCAGGGTCAGACTGTTTCAGTGCAAAATTCTACCAGACTTTCAAAGAAGAGCTAACTCCAATTCTCTTCAAACTATTCCATAAAATAGAAACAGAAGGAACATTACCAAACTCATTCTATGAAGCCACAGTCACACAAAGACCCAACAAAAAAAAGAGAACTTCAGGCCTATCTCTCTTATAAACATTGGTGCAAAAAATACTCAATAAAATACTTGCAAACTAAATCCAGGAACACATAACAATATCATCCACCATGACCAACTAGGTTTCATCCCAGGCATGCAGAGGTGGTTCAATGTATGGAAATACATCAATGTAATCCACCATATAAACAAACAGAAGAAGAAAAACCACATGATCATCTCCTTAAATGCTGAAAAAGTATTTGACAAAATACAACACCCATTCATGCTTAAAGTCTTGCAGAAATCAGGGATACAAGGAACATACCTAAACCTAGTAAATACAATATGCAGCAAGCCTATAGCCAATATCAAACTAAATGGAGAAAAACTTAAATCAATCCCACTGAACTCAGGGACAAGGCTGTCCACTCGCTCCATATCTCTTCAACACAGTACATGAAGTCCTAACTGGAGCAGTAAGACAACTGAAGGAGATCAAGGGGATACAACTTGGAAAGGAAGAAGTCAAAGTATCACTATTTGCAGATGATATGATAGTATATATGATCAACCCCAAAAATTCTGCCAGAGAACTCCTTCAGCTGATAAGCATCTTCAGCAAAGTGGCTGGATAAAAAATTAACTCAAAAAAATCTCTACCTACCAGTGTATCAAAGCAGATGCTGAAACTCATTACCAAATCTTTGGCAGAAAGCAGGGAATCATATGAAAGAAGGCAGAGTTAGTATGACCTGGAGAGGACAGGAGCTCCACAAGGACCAAATATATCTGGGCACAAGGTCTTTTATGACACTGTATCTTCAACCAAAGACCATGTATGGATATAACCTAGAACCCCTGCTCAGATGTAGCCCATGGTAGTTCAGTATCCAAGTGGGTACCCTAGTAAGGGGAACAGGGACTATTTCTGACATGAACTCAATGGCTGGCTCTTTGATCTTCCCCTCCTCTCCCCCACACCCTGAGAAAGGAGCAGCCTTGCTAGGCCACAGAGGAGGACATTGCAGCCAGTCCTGAAGATGCCTGATAAGTTAGGATCAGATGGAAGGGGAGGAGGACCTCCCCTATCAGTGGACTTGGAGAGGGTCATGGGAGGAGTTGAGGGAGGGAAGGTAGGATTGGAAAGGGATGAGGAAGGAAGGAGGCTACAGCAGGGATACAAAGTGAATAAACTGTAATTTATAAAAATATAAATAAAAATTTAAAAAGTGAAAAAAAAGAAGAATGGATTGTCTTTTAACAGCCATTCTGTTAGCCTATGTATTTTTATTGATGAATTGAGGTTATTGATATTAAGAGGTATCAATGGACAGTGATTTATAAACCCTGGTATTTTGTTTTTTGTTGTTGGTGGAGTGTGTGTGTGTTTCCCTTCTTCTGGTTTTGCTGATAATGTGAGGTTGTCTATTTCCTGTGCTTTTATGTGTGTATGTAAGCTCTTTAGGTAGGAGTTTAGTTTTAGCATCCTGTGTAGGGCTGTTTGTAGATAGATATTGTTTAAATCTGACTTTATCATGGAAGGTCTTATTTTATCCATTTTCAGTGATTGAAGATTTTCTGGGTATAATAATCTGGCCTGACATCTATAGTTTCTCAGAGTCTGCAGTACATCTGTCCAATCGCTTTTGGCTCCTAGCGCCTTCATTGAGAATACAGGTATAATTTGGTCTGCTTTTATATGTTACATCTTTGTTGTTATTTCTTGGTTTGTTTTTCCATTGCAACTTTTTGTATTTCTTTTTGGTTCTGTGTGTTTAGTGTTTTGATAATTATGTTGCAAGGGGTCTTTCTATTCTGGTCCAGTCTGGTATTTTGTATGCTTCTCATATCTCAATAGGCATCTTCTTTAGGTTAGAAAAATAAAGATTTTGTCAAAAATATCTTCTGGGAATTTAATATGATTTTTTTCTTTCTCTATTCCTATTATTCTTATGTTTTGTCTTTTCATAGTGTCCCAGATTTATTGGATATTTCATGTCAGGATTTTTTAGATTTAACATTTTCTTTGACCCATGTATCTATCCTTTCTGTTATATCTTCTGAGATTCTCTCTTCCATCTCTGTTCTAGGATGTGTGAGTGGTAACCTTTCCTGTGTAGTTCCTCTTTGCAGTCCTAAAATTTACATTTCCAGGATTCTCTCAGTTTCTGCTTTCTTTATTACCTGTATTTCCATTTTTAGGTCTTGAATAGTTTTGTGTGCTTCCTCTAACTATTTGGGTTTTTTGGCTTTATTTAAGGGATTTGTTGGTTTTCTCCAATTGTTTAATTGTGCTTTCTTTTTTTTTTAATAAAAAAGGATTTATATAATTCATATCTAAGGACTTCTATTATCTTCACATAGTTGTTCTTAAGGTCTTTTTCTTGTGCTTTCCATTATGTTGGAACATTCAGGACTTGCTGTGCTAGGGTATCTTGGCTCTGTTGGTGACACATTTCCATGGTTATTTTTGATTATGTACCTATGTATCTCTCTTTTGGGTGATTATAACTCTAGGTGCTGATTTCTGGGTTCGTGTTTTTTGGGTGGGTGTTTTGTTCCAAGATTTCTGTTTGCTGTCTGTATTTTCAGGGAGTGTGTTGGCTGAGTATTGCCTCTTTTACTGACCTGCTTGTTGGATGTGTTCAAAAGGAATACTTGTTGGTGTAGGTAGCTGTGGGATGAGGTGGCCAGGGAAAGGTGATGTTATCAATCCACAGAAGGTGTAGACAGGGAGAGAGGTAAAGCTGCCCCTGGTGTTGTAGTCCAGTGCTAGGGACAACTGTGAAAATTTGGTCTGGGATAGACAGTGTGGTAAATCTGTGGACATTCTACTTGGTATTCTGGTCAGTGTGATATGTATTGAGCAGGGGTGTCCACCCAAGTGGGGGCTGCGACAAAGACATGAAGTGGGAAAGGGAGGGTGGTTTGGATGTTCTGTGGTATCTAATACAAGAGACATAAAAGGGGGAAGAGTAGGCTTCCCCTGATATTCTGTTCCTGTTCTAAGAGCAACTGTGATAATTGGTTCTGGGGTAACTGATAATAGGGTAGGTGTTTGGACCCACTACCTAGTCTTCTGACAGTCTTGGCCTCTGGATGAGCAGGGGGTGTTCTTCCATAGTTGGGGGGCTAGGCACAGCGATGAGATAGGAAAAGAAGGACAGTTGAAGATGAGGTGTGGTATCTACTGGGTTGTGGAAAGGGGATGATGAAGCTACAGCACTACTAGCAAGCTGAGTAATGGGTCTCAGGAAACAGAGTGGAGAAGGTCGGGAGACATCCTACTTGGTCTCATATGTTATGTCTTAATACTGAGGTGTCAGGTTCTCAGGGATCATTTATTTACTTCTACAGTCATGTAGGTTTTGTTGTTGTTAATCAGTGAAATAATTTTTGCTCATTGGATAAAAAGTACTATGTGGGCTACGTAGGCCACTCAGCAAATATTATTTTGGGGGTTGACTTGAGATCACATACCAACACCCACTCAAGTTGGAGGGCTTATAATCCAAGGGACCTGACATCTTCTCTAGTGTGTCGGCTGTACACACATGGAAGAATTCTCTCTCACACACAAGCATACACAGAAAAATGGGAATAGGCTTGTTTGGTCATGACTTATAAAGGAATTACTGAACCAAACTGTTTAGGTGTATAATAGAAATCATAAACTGTCTTTAAATATCTGTTACCTTGCATTTGGTTTCTGAAAATTTGCATTTCCTTACACTGGTGCAGATTTATATCCTGTCATCCAGATCATCAATCATAGGAAACAAAATGGGTTCTGATTGATCTTAACAGGCATCCTGATCTTTATCATAACACAATGAGATACTTTTAGTAATCAAAATTGTTTTCTGCAGTGTTGAAACATTTGTATCCTTTAAACAAAACTCCTCAATTGGAATCACGCCCCACCCCCATCCATTTTCTATTATTGGCAAAGAAGAGTATGAGAGTGCACAGGTTGAGTGTTGGTCAGTAATTTCTGTGATTTTGATTTTGACATAGTCCTGTCATTCTTGTTTTAAAGGACGGTGTTACATTTATAGGTGTGTCTTTTTTTTTCAGTTTTTATCATTCTATGTCTTTTTATTTTATTAATTATAATCTATTTATATTATTGTTTCTCTAGAAAATGATAGACCTTCAGTAATTACTGTCTTCTGAAAATTAAATATGTTATGAGTTCCTTGAGTTTTTGATAGTTTGGGGACTTTCTGTGGAGAAACACTTTTAGTTTTCTCTTTTTGGTCCTAAAGACCCGCCTCTCCTCATTTCTTGACAAATCTGTGTTTTCCACCCGTTGCAATCATCATTGTTTGGGTTTTTGCGACTTAAGTGATTGATATGGTTTTGGGTTTTTCATATTTTCTCATATATTATTGTCTCTTTGTCCTTATTAGCTTCAGTTCTCAACATTTCAGAGCCTACAGTCCTTGGAGGGAGACTCAATTGAGGGAGTGCCTCCATCAGAATGGCAGTTGCTATGTCTGTGAGATCGTGTATTGATTGATGATAGATATGGGAAGGCTCTTCCACTGAGGGTGGCAATATCCCTAAGCCAGTTGGCCTGTGCTAGATAGGAGAGCTAGCTGAGACTGAGACAGTGACTAGGGAAATAGAAAGAGGACACAATAATTGTCCATAGTTTTGCCTTCATTTTCTGCCTAGAGTTTCTGTCCTAAAATGGTTCTAGCATGATGGATTATGATCTGACAGAACCATGCAAAAACAAAAACAAACAAAAACCCAAAAAGCCCCCGTTGTTTGCTTGAGTTTCTTTTAGTTACAGGATTCAATCATAACAGCAGAGTAGCAAGTTAGAATGAAAAAAATGATATGGAAAAAGTGATTTTGCTGCTGTACACAACCTGGGAATATTCTCTTTGTGAGAAATGTGCAAAATATAATGACTTGATAAGGAAAAAAGCATAGAAAACTGTACTTTGAGCTTAACAGACTGTTCTTGTAGAACCTGAAATATTGGAGTGTTGAGATTAAAGCAGGCAGAGGAAAGCGAGGTCAAAGGATTGCAGTGGAAACTAGAGTGTGGAAATTTTAGCTAGAGGTCATTTGTGTGATATTCTGGCCCCAAATCTTTCTTATTTTGGCTGTACTCTAACATTTGAGTCAGGAAAAATTAAAAAATAATGGAGTGATTTCTTAGAATATTCTGTGGGTTGGATGGTTATTGCTAGTGACTCATTCAGGAATACAGTGGGGGAAAAAACAACAAGTCCAGTAAAAATGAATGCAACATCACTGATTTGTAGGAAAAGATAGCACTAGACAGTTTCTTATGGCAGTCGAATGCTGAAACAGAGGCAGGGATTTTCAAGATTATCACCATTAAGAGAAGCCTTTTGATCTGGATTGGAAGCCTAAAAAGGTGTCTGAAGAGTAACCACCCTCCCTCCTGCTAAACCTTCTTTCAAGAGAAGGAATTGGCAAAGTGATTCCTAATCCCAGGAAAGGACCTCATATAAAAGCTGCTGCAACTGTGGTCTAAGTGTGACAGGGTCCAACCCAAGTTAGAAGCCATATGACAATATATTCCATATTGTGCTGGTTCTGGTAACAAGGAAGATGCCAGACTTTAGGTCATGGATTCTTCTTCTGTGGTTTCAATTCAGCATTTTTCCAGCCATCTATGTTTGGTGGAGTCAAAGCCCCAGTGAGGACACTGTGAGAGTTCATTCCAAGAAGCTGTGAGGATGAAGTCTAAGTTGCCTTTTGAGACCACAAGATGTTGAGATACCTAAGCTCTGAGACACTTGCCATAGAGAGATGCATATTCAGAGTAGAAGTAATGAAACTGAGAGATGTCTGAGAAGTTTCAGGGATAGGGCCCTCTTTACCCTTTGAAACTGAAGCACCGTGTGTCTGAGACAGAGCTACAAGATTTGGTGTTTTCTCTTTTGGGTTTCTTGCCTTGAACCAATCTTCCCTCACTATGTACACATTCTTCTGTATTGGAATTGGAAGGGGTATTCTGTGCCATTGTATGTTGGAAGGATATCACTTGTTTTCTGATTTAACAAGATATGGCAGTCAAGAGATTCTCTTGAGTGTCAGAAGAGACTTTGGACATTTGGACAGTGTACATACAGGCTGGTGCAGACTATTAGGATCATTGAAGTTGGACTAAATGTGTGTTTCTTATGGGATGACTCTGAGCCTGTAGAGACCAATGTTAGAATGTATTTGATTGAATCAAAAAGCTCCCAGATAGGATGTTGTCTTTGTACACTTGTCTGCTTTGTGGCTTTCTTTGGGGGAGCTTATGAAAGCTTTTGTAGTAGGATTCTTTCTAGATTTCTCTTGGGGATGGGATTTTAGTGTCTACAGACTCAACCCATTTCCTGTTGTTTGTGTTTACTATGTTGCTGTAGAAACTGACCATTCACCTTCCTTCTCTTGTTGTTGTGGCTTCACCATTATTGACTCTATGCCTAACCACTTAAGGTACAGTAGACACAATTGCTATGCAATGCTGAGATACTTTGCTAGCCTGATCTTTTTGTACTTTTAGTTTTGTTGTTTTTATTTTTTATTTTGAAGACAAAGTTTCTCTGTTTGTCCTGGCTATTTTAAAAGTAGGTCTATAGACTAGCCAGTCCAGTTTCAGAGATTAAGTGGAATCTGGCTCCAGTGTGCTGGGAATAGATGTGGGCCAATATGTCTGGGTTGTTTTATTTTTATACTATTAGCTGGTGAGCTCAGAAATGTAGGTTTTTGTACATGCAAGCACATGCTGTTGTGTTGACCTTTATCATCCACATCTTGAATTTTGAAATTTGGCAGAGAGTATATTCTATTTCTCAGGATGGCATGTATTCATGACCCTAACAGCACTTGAGCCCTCTGAGTCCTTGGAATACTGGTTTGTGACATTCTTCCTACCTGTTGTGTTTGTTTTGAATTTGTGCATGATTATGAGTAGTTTCCTATATGAATGAACATGTATGTACATCATGTGTACCTGGTCTTTACAATAGTCAGAAAATGTCTTCAGAACTCCTGAAACTGATATAATGGAAAGTTGTGACCCTCTATATCAGTATTGTCAATTTACTCCATTGTTTGCCAAATCAGCAAGAGCTGTTAATGGACAATCAATGTCACCTGCCCTAGGTTATGTATGATAAACATTTATTTTGGTAATATTTTCATCTGTCCATTTGTAACTGTTTAAGCATGCATTCCCTTTTACTAAGATCATGTTAATGTTACAGTTTAAACTGGGGCACTTCAGGTTTCTGGACAATGAAAAGAAAACTTCAGTGAATGTATAATTCTTTGTAGAAGGTTCAGTAAAGATCTGTGTGTTCTATCTCTTTTGCTTGTTTGATTGATTTATGTAAGGTAGTCAGGTGCTAAATACGGACCTCTTGTTTGAAACTGTTTTCATAGACCAGGCTGACATCTACCTCAATGAGATACACCAGCCTATGCCTACTGAGTTCTGGGATTAAAGGCATGAGCAAATATAACCATCTTTCTCATTATTTTTGTAGTTAGTAATTTTTCTGATGTGTGCTCAGTAATGTTGATCTACTTCCTCATCTGTGTTTCTCTTTCTCCCTTTTTTCTTTATAAACACACACACACACACACACACACACATTATATTTGTTAGTTGGCATTTCTCTTACAAAGGTATAGCCTATTCAAAGAGTGCAGGATATGTCAGAGGTGAACCTCATTCTGTTTCTTTCTAAAATGGCTTGGTGATACATTAGAACTTCTTTGTGAGGAAATACAAAGAGGAAGCAGCAGAATTATATATCAATGAAGTATATATTTACAGTATTGTTGGTATCAAGCTTTTACATATATGGGATATTTTAGGATTCAGTGACCTATGATGATGTGCATGTCATTTTCACTCGGGAAGAGTGGGCTTTGCTGGATTCTTCCCAGAAGAGTCTCTACAAAGATGTGATGCTGGAGACCTACAAGAACCTCACTGCTATTGGTAAGACAATGAATTAACTTTCAGTCTTTAAAATAAGGGAACAACTTTTCCTTGTTACTGATGTTTTTCTGTAATTTCTTTTGAGATTTAGGAAGAATTATGTGCATAAATCAGGCATGATTGTTTCTTCCCTGAAGATAGTAACTTTAATTTTGCCAAATATCCAATGATTTATCATATATTTTCTGGTACTATGTTTTTTTCTATGAAATTTTTTTCAAATTTGTTTTTTAATTTATTAAAATTGATTTACTTTGTGTCCCAGCTGTCAGCTTCTCCCTTGTCCCCTTCTAATTCAGCCCACCCTACCTCTTCTCTTCCCATGCCCCTCTCTAAGTCCAGTGATAGGGAAGGATCTCTTCCCCTTCCATGTGACCCTAGTCTATCAGGTCTCATCAGAACTAGCTGCATTGTCTTCCTCTGTGGCCTGATAAGGCTGTCCCCACCTCAGGGGGAGGTGATCAAAGATTCAGCCACTGAGTTCATGTCAGAGACAGCACCTGTTCCCCTTACTAGGGTACCCACTTGGAAACTAAGCAGCCATGGGCTACATCTGGCAGCTGTTGTAGGTTATCTCCATGAATTGTCCTTGGTTGGAGTATCAGTCTCACAAAAGATCCCTTTGTCCAGATTTTTTTGTTTGGTTGCTCTCCTTGTGGAGCTCCTGCCCCCTTCCAGCTCTTTCTATCTCCCACTTCTTTCTAAAATTCCCTGTACTCTGCTCAAACATTCCCTATGAGTCTCAGCATCTGCTTCAATATCTTGATGTGTAGAGTCTTTCAGAGGCCCTCTGTGGTAGGCTTCTTTCCTCTTTCCTGTTTTCTCCCTCTTCCCATGTATATCCCCTTTGCCTTTATAAATGAGGATTGAGCATCTTACCCAGGGTCCTCCTTCTTGCTTAGCTTCTTTACATGTAAAGATTTTAGTATATTTATCCTATATGTCTCATACCCACTTATAAGTGAGTATATCCCATGTATGTCTTTCTGCTTCTGGCATACCTCACACAGGATTATCTTTTCTAGTTCCCACCATTTTCCTGCAGATTTCATGATTTCCTTGTTTTAACTGATGCATAGTATTCCAATGTATAAACATGGTACTATGTTTTAGGCTATAATTGGGAAGAGCAAACTACTGAAGAACATCATCAACATTCTAGAAGACATGGAAGGTAATTTTCATGTGCAAAGTGATATGACTATGCCTCTGAAGAAATTTTAGTGTGCCCTGGAAGTTTGAAAGAAAAGCAACAGTGTAAAACACTGCTCTAAGTGTGTCAGTGATTTTAAATTCTAACCATGTACTTCAATATCAGGTGTCTGATTGTGTTTGCAAGTCATTCCTTTAAGAAAGAATATAAGAAAATAATGCCTTAATAGATATCATCATTTGAATCGTAGTTCCACTAGAGCTAGTTTGTAGATCTGCCATCCTGTTTATTCTCATACCACTTACATATTGCAAAAGGTATAGAATAGGTGCTAAGTATGTGTGTAAATCCTCTAATAAGTAAATAGTTGGCAGTAAAGCAGGTATTACTCATATACTTGTAGGAGTGTTGCTACATTTATTGGGAGGGACAGTTAATGAGAGTCTAGTGTGTTGTTGAAGAGAAGCCTCAATCTCAATGCCAAATGTGTATGAGAGCAAAAAGCAAACTGTGTGAATGCAAGGTAGAGCCCTTTCAATTGTTATTCTTCTTTTAATACGTGTGGCTTATGTCACAATAGATACAAACCATGTGAGCACAGTGATATTCAAAGAAGCCACATACCCCTCTCTCTCCCAGAACAATTATAAAATACTTTGTAGTTCCCACTTTTAGTAGATCTTTTGAATATGATACAAGTTTACAGTTAATTGGTTTTCTGACTTTATTGGGAACCTTCATAAAGTTAAACTTCAGAAAATCCCTATGAGTACTGGAAATCTGCAAATTCTACTGTTTGTCCTGGTTTATTTTACAAATGGAGTATAACTTATACTATAGGAAATGATATGAAAACAATTAGGGTGGAGTGCTATGGGTTCTTTCAGTTTTCACAAAATATGTGAAAACCCTGATGTAGAAAGAAAGATTGGTATAAATATGAACCATGTAATAAATTCTCTGGTATCTTCAAAGACACAAAGAAACTCATAATGAAAGGGAACACCATGAATGTAAAGAGAGTGATAAAACATTAGGATCTGATTCCTCTGCAGCATTAGACCAAATTATAAAATTAATTCATACAGATAAAAGGATTCATCAGTGCAATGACTGTTGGAAAGCTCTCACCTGTACCGATTATTTCTGCAGGCATGAAAGAAGTCACAGTGGAGAGAACCCATATGAAGGTATTCAATATGATGAAGCCTTTGAACATCGCAATAGTCTCCAAACACATAAAAGAACATATACTGGAGAGAAACCCTATGATTGCAAACAGTGTGGTAAAGCCTTTGCACGAAACAGTCATCTCCGAGTCCATAAACTAATACATAGTGGAGAGAAAATCTATGAGTGTAACCAATGTGGTAAAGCTTTTCCACGGCACAGTAGTCTGCAAATGCATAAAAGAACACATACTGGAGAGAAACCCTATGAATGTAACCAGTGTGGTAAAGCCTTTGCACAAAATGGTCATATTTTAAGACATAAAAGAGCACATACTGGAGAGAAACCCTACAATTGTAACCAGTGTGGTAAAGCCTTTGCAAGTGACAGTAATCTCCTAAGACATAAAGGAACACATACTGGAGAGAAACCCTATGTTTGCAACCAGTGTGGTAAAGCCTTTGCACGTAACAGTAATCTCCAAGTACATGAACGAATACATACTGGAGAGAAACCCTTTGAATGTAACCAGTGTAGTAAAGCGTTTGCACATCAGAGTCATCTTCAAATGCATAAAAGGACACACACCGGAGAGAAACCGTATGAATGTAACCGATGTGGTAAAGCCTTTACACGGCACAGTAGTCTCAAAATACATAAAAGAACACATACCGGAGAGAAGCCCTATGAATGTAATCAATGTGGTGAAGCTTTTGCATGTCACAGAAGACTCCATACACATAAAAGAAAACATACAGGAGAGAAACCCTATGACTGTAACCAATGTGGTAAAGCCTTTGCATGTCATGGTAGTCTCCTCTATCATAAAAGAACACATACTGGAGAGAAACCGTATGCCTGTAACCAGTGTGGTAAAGCCTTTACACGCCACAGTAGTCTCCAAATACATAAAAGAACACATACCGGAGAGAAACCCTATGAATGTAATCAATGTGGTGAAGCTTTTGCATGTTACAGCAGTCTCCGTCTACATAAAAGAAAACATACAGGAGAGAAACCCTATGACTGTAACCAATGTGGTAAAGCCTTTGCATGTCATGATAGTCTCCTCTATCATAAAAGAACACATACTGGAGAGAAACCCTACGAATGTAACCAATGTGGTAAAGCGTTTACATGTCTCAGTCATCTTCAAATGCATAAAAGAACACATACTGGAGAGAAACCCTATGAGTGTAACCAGTGTGGTAAAGCCTTTGCACATAAAAGTCATCTCCTAAGACATGAAAGAACACATACTGGAGAGAAACCCTATGCGTGTAACCAGTGTGGTAAAGTCTTTTCCTGTAATAGTCATCTGCAACTACATAAACGAATTCACACTGGAGAGAAAAACATTTGAAGGTAACCAACGTAGTAAAGCCTTTGCACATAACATTCATCTTCAAATGCGTAAACAAATACATACTGGAAAGAATCCCTTTGAATGAGTTATAAAAAAAATTCATCGTGAAGAGAAACCATAGAAATATATTTAATATGATGAAGCCTTTTCAGATTTCTATAGTTTTCATTATCATGAAGGAATTCATACTGGAGAGAAACCTCATGAATATATTTAATACAATAAAGCCTTTGCACGTTTCTGCAGTCTTCATCATCATGAAAGTATTTATAGTGGAGAGAAATTTGATGAATATAAACCATGTGGTAAAGCCTTTGTGTGATGTCTTCTGCTGAGATCCAACACAACTGAAACACCAGGTCAATGGAAATGAACAAGAATTCATTGTAATGAAGCTGCTACTCATTGTTCAGGGCCACAGAACATACTCATAGCTGTAGCACGTTACAGCTACCAATCCGGATTTAGGGATAGGGGCTTTCCTTATGCAGTTGATTTATGTCATCTGTTTCAGAACATAGGTTTTACATCCTAACCACCCATAACCATTTGTTCTTTTGTGGTTAGCAACAGGCGTTATGCTTTAGGAACAAAAGATGAATAACTGAAGCTGGTCAGTTAGTGGAAGGTCTCCAGCACCCCCAAGGCTTAAGAACTCGAACTGAGTTTCACCCTATGACTAAATGGAGGCAGTAACAAAAAGGTAGTACTTAGGACACATTTATTTTGCTTGTTCCTAATGTTTGCATACCACAGTTATCTTCAAATAAAAGAACACATCCTGTAGAGAAACCCTATGAATAAGCAATGTGCTAAAGTCTTCTCATGTACTAGCAGATTTAAAAATCATGAGAAAAATTATTCTGCAGAGAAACCCATGAATGTAGCCAGTGTGGAAAGGATACTAAATGGTATTTTTATACAAGAGTAAAACCTTTGGTGTGTAATCAATCTGTTAAATGCTTTCCATATCACAGCAGTCTTTGAGCATCTTACAGAGACTCATACAGAAACTCTTATGGTAATAAAGGATTTTCTAAAACCTTTAGCTAACACATACTCAGTTACAGAATATTATTTTGGAGAAAAAAGTGACAAGTATCTATAATCTATTCAGACACTATGATGTCTATCTTCATTTTTTTTTGCACTTGCAAACTGATATTGACAAAAGCTTAATGAATTTAACAAGGTGACCCTTTTAGATTTCACAATTCTCTTCCATTACATCAAATAATTCATCCAGATGAAAAACTTTATTGTATTAGTGCCTTTGCTGTTGTTTTAATAAAACACAATAAAATAAATAAAATAAAATAAAATAAAATGTCTAAGGCAACTTATGAAAGAGTTTAATTTGACTTATGGTTCCAGAGGGATGTGGGATCCTCATGAAAGTGGCAATGCAGCAAATGTCACACATGGCAGCTAAAGCTGGAAGCTTGGAGCTCACATCCTCAACCAGCAGCATGTAGCAGAGAAAAGGTGTATGGAAGTAAACTTGTTATAAGCAGTGATTAATATTTACTATTGACATATCTCTTAGTAATGCTTGCTGTTAAACCGAAACAGCTGTATAACCAAATCACCACACAAGAGACTGTGTTTATTTAGTTAACCTAGGACACAATGTTGGGTAATAGTTACTCCCCCCTAAACCTCTAAGCCCTCATAGTTTCCCAACATTTAGATTTCACCACATTATACTTGCTTTTAGTGATATATTAGGTCCAGTCCATCTTGCCACTTTGTCATTCCAAGTTCTGTCCTTCAGCTCTCTATCCTAGCTCTACTCTTGCCCCTTCTCCTCCCACTCGTTTCCTGCCCTCTGGCTCCTCCCCTCTTTACTGTCTTCTGGCTCCTCTCAGATCAACATTGTGTCTAGTTGCTTTATTTTGGCATGTTTACATAAGAGTTGAGACAGGATGCTTAGAATGAGTATCACAATGCAATATCCGGATTGAAACCAGAGAGTGTGGGGGGAGAAATCAGCATTTGAATGAACAAGGGTAAGGTGCATACAATTTGAAAGAACATTATACCAACATAAACTTTCAAGCCCACCCCAAGTGACATATTTCCTTTAGCAAGGCACAATTTCCTAAATTGTCCCAAATTATATCTCCATCTGAGAAGCATTTCTTGTTACGACATGCTTGCTCTCTGTTGAATGAAGTAATTCATGATGAGGAAAATCTTTGTAGGTGTCCCCACAGCTGAGTTACAGGAATAAATACTTACACAAGAAAACAGTGATGAATAAACTTTTGTTTTACAAATTGTTTCCATTTTGATTATGTGCTGTTAGTGCATGTTTGTGAATGTGAGCATGTCCAGCCTGGTTCTGAAGAAACCTGGACCCATGCATGTTCTTGTAGCAGGAACTACAGAAAATTTCAAAGACCTGACCATGTGTCCTAGGAATGAACTTGTCTTAGTTGCACAGCGATCTTTCTAGCCCTGTAATATTTTAAAGCCTATAAATATCATCTTGGTGTCAGGAAGTAGGAAGAACTCAGACAAGCGAAAAATGCTCCTCATGTAAATGATTTGATAAAGACTGCAGATGTCATAATTATCTTCAGTTTAAAGACAAAGTCTTTTTTGATCTGTTTTTCATCACAGCCTTGAAGGAAGTAAATTATTTACCATGCTCACTCGAGTGTAATGGAGGAGGTCATCAATTGTGGTTGTTGTTTGTATTTTGAAACATTTGGAGTAGGTATTGAAGTTTGTCATATGTGTGGCCTATCAATTTAGAGAAGTTGATTAGGCTTTTCTTATATATCTTCTGTGGCTGCTGTTCATCCTCTATTGATATTTTTCTTGGAGATAGATATTTTTCTGCTGCAGTGTATAGAGTGGGATGCCCATTACCTAAGTGGTCCATTGTTTATGTAAATGTCAGGCCCTGTGTGATCAGACTTTACAATTAAGGGTGCCTGGGAATGGGTGGTTGCTCCTGGTTTAGTTTTACATACTTTCACAAATTCCTTTCACATGTTGCTGTTCGTTGCCCAGGCTGAGTTAAATGTCAGTCACTAGTGAAGGCTACATTTTAACTCCTAATTCTCATGTGTTAGCCTTCTGACTACAGTCCCAAGGAGAGTAGATGTACCCCCAGTGTCAACACTTTTTATCAATGATAATGTTAAAATGGTAAATAGAAGAGATAGGAAACATTAAATACCTTGTATGTGTATTCAAGGCAGCCTATCTGGTAGAGATATAATGCAGTGGATAATCAGCAATCAACTGTATATCTCACAACATAGCTTGATTGGTATGGATATATATATATTATTTGATGTTCCATGCTACTTCATGTTCCCATCAATTACCATTTGTAAATTCATCTTGAAGTATTAACTCCTAAGGGAATTATTTAGGGCTGCTAGATAATGTAACAGCAATGAGATTTATTTTTTAAAAATTTGAGAGAGAGAGTAAAATGAGTATAGGCTCTTAGGCCATGACATATATGTGAAGACTGGGAGACAATGTGTGGTGTGTACTTTGACTCTCTATTTATGAAGGTCAGGTTACCAAGTTTGCACACCACAGACATTTCCCACATAGCTGTCTCAGTCATGATCAAATAAGAATAGTTGAAACATTACACTAGTACAAAAATTTCTTCTTTTCACATTGTGAACATATTGTTATCTAAGGATGGAGAATTACAGGACGATTTGAGTAAAAAAAATGCTATTTTTTACTTTCAGTTTCTTCTTAGGAGTAAATACTTGTTCATAACACTTTCTCAGAATCACAAATGCATGCCAGAGAATTGCCTTAGCGGGCAAGACAATTACTGAGTAAAGTTGGTTGCTGCTAAGTCTGATGACCTGAGTTCAGTCTGTGAGAGACCCTTATAACTCCTCCAATTTTTTCTTATATTTACACTTGGGCTGTGGGATATTCACACACACACCAGCACATACATAAATAATGTTTAGGCCCAAATAAGGGCCAATGAGGTCATTTGAACCTAACGACGCCTTGGGTTTTATGTCTAGAACACAGAGGGGAAGTAGGTACTAGACAGCAATAAGCTATCCTGTCACTGCCCCATGTACACCATGGTACAGGTGTGTACACACAAACACATTTCACACAGTTTTTTAAACTTTTATTAATTACACTTTATTCACTTTGTATCCCCCATAAGCCCCTCTCTTCCCCCCTCATTTCACAGATTTTTAAATGGATGAAAGTAACAAATCAGAGAAATAACCTAATTCTTGAGACTATATCAAAAGATTTGCCAGTTTAAATTGTTATTTTAGATTTTCCAGAAGTACAGTACTCTTCATCCAAACAAGGATGGTTTCTTTTAAATTTTATTTTATTTTTCATTCTATGATTGAAAAATAGGTTATTTTGAAAACATCTCAGCTAGGCTGAGAGAGAGAGAGAAACAGGGAAGGCATAGCTCCAGAGAGAAGTTGAGATAAAGCATAACCTACACTGAGGTTATGCTTTATCTTAAAATTGTTGAGAAGGAACAATTTGAATCAAAGATTGTAAGCATGTTCTCACACATGTGTGTCCTGACATTCACTCTAACACTGAAGTTTACTAAGACTGTGGTTTGGTTCCAGAGCCATGAGCATGAGGGGTCACACAACTTAGCAAGAGAAGTCAGAGAAGTGAGCCAGTTGTTACTGGGCCCTGAACTGGTCTGCTTGTCAGTGACTGACCACTAAGACAATCTTTAATCCTGATGCATTTTCCTGAATTTTGAGCCTGGACAAATGAGTCTTGGTCACATCAGAGAATCCCAGGAGAGACAACACAAGTGGACATTGGCTGCAGCCATGGGTGATGGTCCTTAGGAATGTGAATCTCACAATGTGAAGTTGATTCCCAAGAGGCCAGTAGAGTGTATAGTGGACTTTTCATATCTTTGTTGCAAGATGGAGCCTGTCGAGTTATGATTAGGCTGACAGCCTCAGCAAACTCCCTTCCCTCACTGCCTGTGTGATGAAAAAACCAGGACAGGTGCAGTGAACACCAGCTACTCATACCAGGACCTACACACATTAGCCAGTATGTCGTAGGTGATGATTAATATTTACTATTGGTTTATTTTTTATTAAAGCTGTTGTTAATCCCAAACAGCTGTATAACCAAATCACCACACAGTGACTATGATTTATTTAATTAACCTAGAACACAATGCTGGGCAACAGTTACTCCATCCTAAATCTCCAAGCCCTCATAGTTTCCTAACAGTTAGATTACCCACATTATACTTGCTTTTAGTGAAATCTTAGGTCCGGTTCTTTCTCCATGTCATTCCAAGACTTCTCTTCCAGCCTTGCTCTCCCAGCTCTCTCCTGCCCTTCTCTCCTCCTCTCTTCTTCCTCTGCCTCCCACTCCTTCCTGTCCTCTGGCTCCTCCCTTCTCCCTCCTACTCCTTCCTGTCCATTGCTCAACATTGTGGCTGTTTTTTTGTTTGTTTGTTTTTGTTTTTGGCATGTTTACACAAAGTTGAGACAGGTGATGCTTAGAATAAGTATCACAATGCAATGTCCAGATTGAAAACAGAGGTGGGTGAGAGAAATCAGCATTTGAATGAACAAGGGTAAGGTGTATACATTCCAAAAGAACATTATACCAATTCCAGTAATATTTACCTGCTAGACGAGAATACTAAGTCCCAGAGAGGGTTGGTATCTTGCTCTTTTGGACAGAGAATGATTGGTTGGTGCACTGTTTAAATTCCAACCAATTCTTCGACCCTGATGTGATGACCATTGTGGTTACAAACTGGGACCTTCGTAGTCTCAACCGTCAACTTCAGAATTCTCATTGGCCTTCCTTTCTCTCCTGAGTTCTGCAGATCCTAATGGACATGTTCTGTGGTCAGTGCTCATTTTCAACATCTACACATCCTATCTCATCTAGGCTCCTAGAGCCTGTTTGTGTCACAGCGGCTGGGAAGCAGGCCAAAGAAATGCCTGCAGGCAGCCTTCCCTGAAGTGACCCCACTGAGCTCTTTCTCAGGAAGGTCACATAAGGAGAAAATGGACATTGTCCCTGCATCATTGGGTAATGAACAGAATGCAGAATAACCTATTCTTACCTGAAAAAACATGGGTCTTGGGCTGAATGAATCTTTCTGCCAGCTTTATCATTGGTCTAGAATAAGCCTTCACTTTTAGGTACCACCCTGAAACAGGTGCCTTGAAAATTTCAGACTGAATATGTGCACACTCAGCATTAATGATGCTGAGGGAGGAGAGTGCCTTTCATCACAGCTGCTCTGGAAGAATTGCATGTCATTGGCTGAGCTTGAACGGAGCTCAGAGGCTCCACACAGCATCAGGAGGGCATTCTCTGGAGCACTATGAAATGCTTTTTTTTCTACCATCCACCTACAGACACCATCCCAAATTGCCAACAATATTTGGTGACTAGATAGAAGGATCCCTCTTTGAGAGCTACCCAGTGGGTAGATACTGCTGAATCCTTGCCCAACATAGGCACTGCTTGCAATTTGACAGTGCAGAAAGGTCATGTATACCTCTCTGTCCTCATGCATGTCCCAGGAAACCTGCCTGAACAGACAAAGAACATAGTCCTAAGCCCAGTAGGTATAGCCGAGGACAGAAAAGATTCTTCAAGACCCTGTACTTCTGGTTTCAGTGCTTCTCACAAAGCCTCAGAGACACAGACAGTGCTACAGGGAAGGAAAGGAGATTGAACACATGGTTCTGACCACAAAGCCCAGCAACTTACTCACCTAATAAAAGGAACTAGCAATTATTGCTCACTAAGGGACTCAACTCTTCAAAATAAAAATACAAGAATGGTTGCAGAAACAGGATCCAACATTCTGCTGCATTTAAGAAGCATGCCTCAGTAACAAAGATATTCACTACCTCAGCTTTCAAGATGAACATGTGGTTTTTTTTGTTGTTGTTGTTACACTTTGTTTATGTGGTGAATCACACTGATGGATTTTCATATGTTGAACTATCCCTGTATCCCTGGGATGAAGCCTACTTGATCAGTAGATGATGTGTTCTTGAATTGGGTTTGAAGATGTCTTATTGAGTATTTTTGCATCAATGTTCATAAGAGAGATTGTTATGAAATTCTTTCTTTGTTTGGTCTTTGTGTGGTGAGATTATCAGGGTCACTCTGGCTTCATAGGATAAGTTTGGTAGTTTTGCTTCTGTTTCTATTTTTCAGAATAGTTTGAGGAGTATTGGTGTGAGCTCTTTGAAAATCTGGTAGAATTCCACACTAAAACCATCTGGCCCTGCACTTTTTCTTTTCTTTTTCCTTTTTCTTTTTGGTGGGTGGGGTAGGTTCAGAGACTTTTAATCACTGCTCCTATTTTTTTAAAATTCATTTATTTTTTATTAATGACAGTTTATTCATTTTATATCCCAGCTGGCTGTAGCCGCCTTGCTCATCCCCTCCCAATCTCACATTCCCCTCTCATTTACTCCCACCCCCCTCTCCACTCCAATGATAGGGGAGGTCCTTCCCCTTCTATCTGACCCTAGCCTATTAGATATTATCAGGCCTACGCTGACTTCCTTTGTGGCCTGATAATGCTGCTCCCCTCCAGGGGGAGTTGAGGGAACTTTTCTTAATTATAGCTTTTGAAGTGGAACAAAAAAAAAAAAAAAAAAAAAAAAAAAAAAACAAACAAACAAAAAAAAACAAACTTCTTTACTCTGGATCTTTTTTTCCCCCTTTTTTAAAATTTATTTTTTTTTTTTTTGAGTATTACAATTTATTCCCTTTGTATCCCAGTTGTAACCCCCTCCTACTCCACTCCCAATCCCACAATCCCTCCCTCCTCTCCTCTCATATCCCTCCTCCTGCTCTCCTTATATCTGACCCTAGCTTATCAGATCTCTTCAGGACTGGCTGCATTGTCTTCCTCTGTGGCCTGGTACATCTGCACTCCCTAATCTGGATCTTTTAAGGTTTTAAGAACTACCTTTAGTCTAGGCCATAGCTTCTGGTGGCAGCCTACATATATAAAGGAAAACAAAGAAGTCAGCTCGTTTTCTTTGTCTGCTTGCCCTACCTCTTTCTAGCAAGTTCATTTTTCTTTTCCTTTTCTTTCATTTTTTATTTTTTTTTTCGTCTGGCATTAGAGCCTACTTCATCAGAATTCTGGTAATTACCGAGGACCATCTGAGACATTCAGCTTCACGGACTGAGCCTCTACTGGATTCTTCTACTGTACATTGATAGACAGCCCTTGTTGAGCCTCTACTGGATTCTTCTACTGTGCATTGATAGACAGCCCTTGTTTGACTAGTTTGATCACAGCCTGTGAGATACTCTATGAAGCCCACATTCTAGACACATGGATTCATTCTATCCCTTCTGCTCATCTGCAGTCCTTGACTAATGCAGCTGTTTGTTTCCTTTTCCCTTTCCCCTAAGGAAGATGGGCTGGCTAACACCGGAGCTCCACAGGGCCTGTTATCTGTTTCCTGCTTTTCTCCGGAGACGTCTCCTATCTACTAGGTGAAAAGTAGCTGCAGTTTACGTGAAGCCACAAAACAAATTCTTGTTTCCCAAATTCACTCTTTAATTGTTAATATTCTGGGCATGCTTGTACTTTGTGGGGCAGATTGATAACTCCACTGCAAGTTGAAAAGTGGGCTATGCAAATTATCCACCTTGATGCCAGGAGGAAGAAGTTTTTCCTGGGTGCTATGGGGGAAGCTTAGCCAAGCTCCAAACTAGAGACAAGGTGAACAAGAAAGAGAAGGAGCAGGAGTTTCTGCTGCGGGATCCTCCCCCGGGCTTGGCGAGGGTGTAGGTGGAGAAAGCGAGGAGACTGGAGGACTCGAATGAGTGCTCCTGAAATGCAAATCTCTGTGTTTCGGGGGAAAATGTCTGGCCACCAACTGAGAGCCTGGGCCGGGAACTACAGCACAACGTTCCTACTTGTCATTCAAAACTCACTGGCCAATCAGGACCTCCAGGCAGACCTGCCAGTCAGACGAGGAGGAGGGTCCTTTCCGGTGCCCTTCTTCAGGCTCTCCTCTGTAGCCGAACAGGTTCGGCAGGTTCCTGAGTGCTGCTGCTGGGTGCTGCGGTGGGATCAGGCAAACTTCACGCCCGGGTTAGCTCAGGGCTGGAAAAGGGGCTCAGCAGGCGGCTGAGCAGCGGGAGCTGCAGTGCTGGGTGCTTCCCGGGTTGGGCGGGAAGACAGGCGGGTGGGCTACTGTAGGACGAGGCACAAGTGCTACTGAAAGGCAAATCTCTGCAGATCTGGAAAAACTCTGGCCCTGGACTGGAACTTAGGGCCAGGAAACACTATGCTGTGTCCCTCCAGTACACTCCAGCCCTCAGGGAGGTGCTCATGTCACTCAAAACTCACTGGCCAATCACGGCCTTTAGTCTGACCTGCAAATGAAAACAGGAGGGTTTTCCGAATGGCCAGCTGCAGCTTCTGCTCTGCAGCTGAGCAGGCTTGAATCTATCCCTGTGATGTACTTTGAGTGCTGCTGCTGGGTGCTTTGAGTGGACTCAGACAAGCTCCGAAGTCGGGATATGGTGAGCTCAGGGTCACTGCCCACAGCGGGGAAGAGCGGGCGGCTGCACAGCGGGAGCTAGGGAAGATTTCCTCCCTTCTCCCTCCCTCCCTCCTTCCCTCCCTTGCTCCCTTTCTCTCTCTCTTTCTCCTGGCCTTTCTTTCTTACTTTCTTCCTGCCTTCCTTTTTCTTCCTTTCTTCTCTTCTTTTTTCCTTCCTTTCCTTCCTTCTTTCTTCCTTCTTTCCTTTCTCTCTCTCTCTCTCTTTCTTTCTTTCCTACCTTCTTTCCTTCTTTACTTTCTTTCTTTACTTCCTTCCTTCTTTTCGTTTTTTCCTTTCTTTTTTCTTTCTTTTCCATTCACCTCCACTTACCGAAAATTCTCTAGCGCACGGGGCCTCTCAGTTTGGAAAAGACTTTAGCTGCAGAGTCAGAAATGGAAAAGTTTAGCTGTCACTTTGAGTTATTTTTGTTGGAGTCATGAAATCTGTGTTTATTTAATTTCTAAATGCAGTCAAAGGTAACATTGTTTAAGTTCACATTTTTCAGGGTGGAGTTTCCTTATGCAATTTGATGAAAATTTGAATATATATTTAGGCTTATGGCTTTGGCTTTTTCTGTCCATCCCCTCATTCTTTCACAAATATTGAACACATTCTTGAATGTTGTAAATTTGTGATAAAGACAGAAGTTACACTGTGCCAATGTGTACTCTTTCTTCATACACCTATTGAGAATTTTGAGTTTTCTCACGTGGCATATCGCTTTGGAATCGCCTTTGTTGTTATAAATTGTTAGGAATTTTCTTTTGATTATAATGAATTTATGCTGCAAATTGAACAAAGCCATCATCATTTTTTGGTTTTTGTTTTTGGAAAATCATCTTTTTAAAATTAATTTATTGTTTTTGTTTTTATTTAGTATTTTATTTCTTTTTTTAATATTAATTACAGTTTATGCACTTTGTATCCCTGTTGTAGCCTGCTCCCTCATTCCCTCCCAATCCCAACTCCCCTCATCTCTCTTGCTCCTGTAGCCTATCAGTTCTCATCAGGAATGGCTGCATTGTCTTCCTCTGTGGCCTGGTAAGGCTGTAACCCCCTCAGGGGGAGGTGATCAAAGAGCCTGCCCCTGAGTTCATGTCAGAGAACTTACTAGGGAACCCACTGGGAGACTGGGTTGCCATGGGCTACGTCCAAGCTGAGGTTCTAGGTTAGATCAGTGAATGGTCCTTGGTTGGAGTATTAGTCTCAGAAAAGACCCCTGTGCCCAGATATTTTGGATCTGTTGCTATCCTTATGGAGCTCCTGTTCTCTCCAGGTCTTACGGTCTCTCCTTCTTTCTTAAGATTCCCTGTACTCTGCCCAAAGTTTGGTTGTGAGCCTCAGTATTTCCTTTGATACCCTGCTGGGTAGAGTCTTTCAGAGGCCCTCTGTAGTAGGCTTCTGTCCTGTTTCCTGTTTTCACCCTCTTCTGATGTCCTTCCTGTTTGCTGTTCTGAGTGAGGATTGATCATCTTACCCAGAGTCCTATTTCTTGCTTAGTTTCTTTAGGTGTACAGATTTTAGTATGTTTATCCTATATTATATGTCTAAGATCCAGTTATAAATATGTACCATGTGTATCTTTCTGTTTCTGGGATACCTCACTCAGGGTGATCTTTGCTAGATCCCACGATTTCCCTCCAAAGTTCATGATTTTCTTGTTTTTAATTGCTGAGTAGTATTCTATTGTGTAAATATACCACAATGTATCCATTCCTGAGTTGAAAGACATTTTTTTTCAGGTTCAGGCTATTATGAATGAAGCTGCTTTGAACATGCTTGAGCAAATGTCCTTGTTGTATACTTGAGCATATTTTGGATATGTGCCTAGGAGAGATATAGCTGGATCTTGAAGCACTCCTTCTAATTGTCTGAGAATGTGCCAGATTGATTTCCAAAGTAGTTGCACAAGTTTACATTTCCACCAGCAAGGAGGGTTCTTTTTTTACATCCTCTCCAGCATGTGTTGTCACTTGAGTTGTTGATCTTAGCCATTCTGATGGGTGTAAGGTGAAATCTCAGGGTCGTTTTGATTTGCATTTCCCTGGTGACTAAGGATGTTGAGCATTTCTTTATTTGTTTCTCTGCCAATCAAAATTCCTCTATTGAGAATTCTCTATTTAGCTCTGCACCCCATTTTTTAATTGGATTACTTAATTTGTTGCTTTTTAACTTCTTGAGTTCCTTATATATTCTGGATATTAGCCCTCTGTCAGATATAGGGTTGGTGAAGGTCCTTTCCGAATCTGTAGGCAGTAGTTTTGTTCTGATGACAATATCCTTTGCTTTACAGAAGCTTTTCAGTTTCATGAAGTGCCATTTATTGATTGTTGCTCTTAGAGCCTGTGCTGTTAATGTTCTGTTCAGGAAGTTGTCTCCTGTGCCAATGAGTTTAAGGCTCTTCCCACCTTTTCTCCTGAGAGGATCAGTATGTCTGGTTTTATGTTGAGGTCTTTGATCCACTTGGACTTTAGTTTAGTGTGGGGTGATAAAGATGGATCTATTTGCATTTTTCTACATGTTGAGATCCAGTTAGAACAGCACCATTTGCTGAAGATGCTGTCTTTTTTCCATTGTATACTTTTGAATTCTTTTTAAAAAATCAAGTAGCCGTAGGTATATGGGTTTATTTTTGGGTCTTCTGTCTGATTCCATTGATCCACCATTTTATTTCTATGCCAATACCATGAAGTTTTTATTATATTGCTCTGTAGTACAGCTTGAGATCAGGGATGGAGATGCCTCCAGATTATCCATTTAATATGTTTACCTGATCTTGATTTAATTTTGGTAAATGAAATCTACCAAGAAAATTGTCCATTTCCTTTAGATTTTCAAAGTTTGTGGCAAAAAGGCTCTTGTAGTGTAACCAAACAATTATTTGGATTTCTTCAGTGTCTGTCATTATGTCCCCCTTTTCATTTCTGATTTTGTTGATTTGGATAGTTTCTCTCTGCCTTTTAGTTAATTTGGCTAAGGGTTTGTCTATCTTGTTGATTTTCTCTTAGTCTCTATTCTTTAAATTGTTTTCTTTGTTTGTAATTCATTGATTTCAACTTGAGTTTGATTATTTCCAATCATTCAGTACTCTTGGTGTGTCTGCTTCTTAGTTTTCTAGGGCTTTTTGGTGTGCCATTAAGTTGCTTGTATGAGATGCCTCAAACTTCTTTCAGGAGGCATTGAGTGCTATGAACTTTCTTTTTAGCATTACTTTCATTGTGTCCCATAAGTTTGGGTAGATTGTGCCTTCATTTTCATTGAATTTTAGGATTTGTAATTTCTTTTTTTTTATTTCTTCCCTGACCAAGCTGTTGTTGAGTAGAGAGTTGTTTTGTTTCCAAGTGTAGGTAGGCTTTTTGTTATTTTTGTTGTTGTTGAGGTCTAGTTTTAGGCCATGGTGGTCTGATAGGAAACAAGGGATTATTTTTATCTTCTTGTATCTGTTGAGGCTTCCTTTGTGGTAAATTTTTGAGACGGTTCCATGATGTGCTGAAAAGAAGGTATACTCTTTTGAGTTTGGGTGAAAAGTTCTATAGACATATAGTAGGTGTATTTGTTTTAGGACCAGTTGTGGGTTATTAGTATTTATTGATTTATCACTTAGTTAAGCAGTGGTTAATTCTAATCTAGCTGTATACCCAAATCATAGAGAGACTAGGATTTATTTAATTAACCTAGTGCACAATGCTGGACAATAGTTATTTCATCCTAAACCTACAAGCCCACATAGTTTCCTACCATTCATATTTAGCTCATTGGTCAGTCCATCTCTCCATTTGGTTGTAAGATCTCTCTTGCTGACCTTGCTCCTCTCCTACTTGCCTCCTTCCGGATCAGGATGTATCACACTATCTTCTTAATGGCACAGCATTGGGACTGGTTGTTTAATTGACAATATAGAGAACAAATGATGGCATGTTTACATACACTTGAGACAGGTGATGCTTAGAATAAGCATCACAATGCAGTGTCCAGAATGAAACCAGATAGTGGGGTAGAGAAATCAGCATTTGAATGAATAAGAATAAATTGTACACATTCCAAAAGAACATTATATCAACAAGAACCTCTGGAAGTGTCATGTTCTGGTTGCAAATCCCTCTTATTCTGACTGTGCTCTAAAAATTGAGTCAGGAAAAATTAAAAAATAATGGGCTGAATTCATACATAGAATATTGTATGGTTAGGATGGTTATTTCTAGTGAGTCATTCAGAAATGAATGAAGTGTCTCTGGTTTGTGGGGATTGACAGCACTAGGTAGTTTCATATGGCAGTCAAAAGTTGAAACAGGTAGGGATTTTCAGGATTATCACTATTAAGGAGAAGAATTTTACTCTGGATTGTAAGCCTAAAATGGTGTCTTAAGAGTAACACCCCTTCCTGCTAAACCTTTTTTCAAGGGAAGGAGTTGGCAAAGTGATTCCTAGTTCCAGGAAGAAACTCATATAAAAGCTGCTGCAGCTGTTGTCCAAGTGTGGCAGGGTCCAACCCAAGTTAGAAGCCATATGACAGTATCATCCATATTGTGCTGGTTCTGTTAACAAGGAAGATACCAAACTTTAGGTCATGGATTCTTCCTCTGTGGTTTCAGTTCAGCACTGTTCCAGCCATCTGTGTTTGGTGGAGTCAAAGCCCCAGTGAGTAAACTGTGACAGTTCATTCCAAGAAGCTATGAGGATGGAGCCTGAGTTGCCTTTTGAGACCACAAGATATTGAGATACTTAAGCTGCCATAGAGACATGCATATAGAGTAGAAGTAATGAACCTGAGAGATGTATGATAGTTGCAGGGATAGGGCCCTCATAACCCTTTGAAACTAAAGTACCATGTGTCTGAGACAGAGCTACAGGATTTGGTGTTTGCCCTTTGGGTTTCTTGCCTTGGTCCAATCTTCCCTCATTATGTACACATTCCTCTGTATTGGAATGGGAAGGGGTATTCTGTGCCATTCTATGTTGGAGAGGCATCACTTGTTTTCTATTTTGCAAGACATGGCAGTCAAGAGAGCCTCTTAAGTGTTAGAAGAGACTTTGGACATTTTCAGAGTGTACAGGCTATTATAAACTATTAGGATCATTGAAGTTGGACTAAATGCATGTTCCACATGGGATGACCATGAGCCTGTAATGACCAATTTCAGAATATATTTGATTGAATAAAAAAGCTCCCAGATAGGATGTTGTCTTTGAACACTTGTCTCTACTTTGTGGCTTTCTTTGGGGGAGGTTTTGGAAGGTTTTGTAGTAGGATTCTTTCTAGATTTCTGAACCTGGTATAATGGAAAGTTGTGTGGCTCCACATACTCACAATTTGCTGAAAATTTGCCCCATTATTTGCAAAACTAGCAAGAGCTCTTATTGGGTGAAACCTCTCTCCTGTTCTAGGTTACTTATGATAAACATTTGCTTTGCTAATATTTCATCTGTCCATTTCTAACTGTTTAAATATGCATTCCCTTTTTGGAGGATCATGTTAATGTTACAGTTTAAACTGGGGTACTTCAGGTTTCTGGAAGATAAATACAGAACTTCAGTGAATGTATAATTCTTTGTAGAAACTTCAGTAAAGATCTCTGAGTTCTATCTTTTTTGTTTGATTGATTTTGCCAGCAATCAGGCACTTAATATGAACCTCTTATTGTTTGGCTTCTTTTTCATAGACCAGGCTGACATCTAGCTCAATGAGATATACCAGCCTATGCTTCCTGTGTTCTGGGCTTAAAGGCATGAGCAAATATACCCATCTTTCTCATCATTTTTATAGTTAGGAATTTTTCTGATGTGTGCTCAGTACTGTTGATCTACTTCCTTATCTGTGTTTCTCTCTCTCTTTATAAAAAGCACATATACTATATGTGTTAATTGGCATTTTTCTTGGAAAGCTATATCCAATTCAAAGAGTGCAGAAATGACAGAGGAGAACCTTATTCGGTTTCTTTCTAAAACGGTGTGGTGATACATTAGAACTTCTTTGTGAGGAGATACATAGAGGAAGCAGCAGAATTATATATCAATGAAGTATGCATTTACAGTGTTGTCATATTGAGCTTTTACATATATAGGATATTTTAGGATTCAGTGACCTATGATGATGTGAATGTCATCTTCACTCGGGAAGAGTGGGCTTTGCTGCATCCTTCCCAGAAGAGTCTCTATGAAGATGTGATGCTAGAGACCTATAAGAACCTCATTGCTATTGGTAAGACAATGAATTATCTTTCAGTCTTTAAAATAAGGGAACAACTGGTTCTTTGTTATTGATACTTTTCTGTAATTTTTGTTAAGAATGTGGAAGAATCATGTGCATAAATCAAGCATGATTGTAAGGTTCCTTGAAGATAGCAACTTAAAATTTGCCTAATTTCTAAGGATTTATAATATATTTTCTGTATTATGTTTTTATGTAAATTTTTAAAGTTTATTTTTTATTTATTAAAATTTTTTTACTTTGTGTCCTTGCTGTAGTCCCCTACCATGTCCTCTCCCAATCCCACCCTCCTTCCCTCTTCTCCTCCCATGGCCTTCCCCCAGTTCACTGATAGGGGAGGACCTCCTCCCCTTCCATTTGACCGTAGCCTATCAGGTCTCATCAGGACTGGGTGATGTTCAGAGGTCCAGCCACTGAGTTCATGTCAGAGACAGACTCTGTTTCCCTTCTAGGGAACTCACTTGGAGACTGAGCTGTCATGGGCTACTTCTGTGCAGGGGTTCCAGGTTTTCTTAATGAGTGATCACTGGTTGGAGTATCAGTCTTAGAAAGACCCCTATGCCCAGATTTTTTGGTTTTGTTGCTCTTCTTGTGGAGCTCTTGTCCCCTTAAGGTCTTTCTATCTCCCCCTTCTTTCTGAGATTCTCTGTACTCTGCTCAAACATTGGCTATAAGTCTCAGCATCTACTTCACTACTGTGATGGGTTGAGTCTTCCAGAGGCCCTATATGGTTGGCTCCTGGCCTCTTTCCTGTTTTTTTCCTCTTCTTATGTCTATCCCACTTGCCTTTCTAAATGAGAACTGAGAGTTTGACCCAGGGTCCTCCTTCTTGCTTAGCTTTTAGCTTTTACAGATTTTAGTATGTTTATCTTATATTATATGTCTAATATCCAATTATAAGTGAGTATATACCATGTGTGTCTTTCTGCTTCTGGCATACCTCACACACAATGATCTTTTCTAGTTCCTACCTTTTTCCTGCAAATTTCATGATTTCCTTGTTCTTAATTCCTGCATAGTTTTCCAATGTGTAAATGTGCTACTATGTTTTAGGCTACAATTGGGAACACCAAACTACTGAAGGACATTGTCAACATTCTAGAAGACGTGGAAGGTAATTTTCATGTGCAAACTGATATGAATATGCCTCTGAAAAAATTTAGAAATGAACAGTGTAAAACATTGCTCTAAGTGTGTTAGTGTTTACTAAATTCTCACAAAAACATGTCTTTCAATATTAGGTGTCTGAAATATGTTTGCAAGGCATTCCTTTACTAAAGAATACAAGGAAACAATGCCTTAATAGATATCACCATTTGAATCGCAGTTCCATTAGAGGTAGATTGTAGAGTTAGATTGTAGATTGTAGACCTGCCAACCTGTTTATGTTAATACCACTTACATGTTGCAAGAGTGTTGTAGTTGACAATTAATATTTACTATTAATTATCTTCTGGTAAAGCTGCTGTTAGTTCTAAACAGCTGTATAACCAAATCACGAGACAGAGACTGGGTTTATTTAGTTAACCTAGAACACAATGCTGGGCAATAGTTACTCCATCCAAAACCTCCAAGCCCTCATAGTTTCCTAACATTTAGATTTCCCACATTATACTTGCTTTTAGTGATATCTTAGGTCCAGTCCATTTCTCCATGTTGTTCCAAGATCTCTCCTCCAGCTCTGCTCTCCTAGCTCTCCTCCTCCTTTTCTCCTCCCACCTGTTCCTGTCCTCTGACTCCTCCCCTCTTTCCTGTCCTCTGGCTCCTCCCCTCTCCTGCCTACTTCCTTTCCCTGCTCAACATTGTGTCTAGTTGCTTTATTTGGAAGTTTACACCAAGTTGAGAGAGGATGCTTAGAATAAGTATCACAATGCAATGTCCAGATTGAAACCAGAGTAGGGGTGGGGGAGGAGAAATCAGCATTTGAATGAACAAGGGTAAGGCGTATACATTTCAAAAAAAATTATGCCAATACAAGAGGTATAGAATAGATAGTAAGTATAAACCTTCTACTAAGGGAATTGTCCACAGTAAAGGTGGTTTAACTCATATAATTGTATGGATGTTGCTACGTTTGTTGAGAAGGACAGTTTATGAGTGTCAAGAATGTTGTTGTATAGAAGCCTCAATCCCAATACCAAATGTGTCTGAGGTACAAAAATTCAGAATGTGTGAATGCAGTATGGAGCCCCTTCATTTGTTATTCTTCTTTTCATAGGTATAACCTATGTTACAATAGATATTAGCCACATGAGCCCAGTGATATTCAAAGAAGCCATATGCCTCTCTCTCTCCCAGAACAATTATAAAATATGTTGTAGTTCCTACTTTGAGTAGACTTTTTGAATATGATATAAGTTTACAGCTAATCGGTTTCCCAACTTTTTTTGGAACCTTCTTAAAGTTAAACTAGAGAAAATCCTTATGAGTTCTAGGATTATGGAAATTCTTCTGTGTGTCCTGGTTCACTTTGCAAATGAAGTATAACTCATACTATAGGAAAATTTATGAACACAATCAGAGTGGAAAGCTCTGGGTTCTTTGAGTTTTCGTAAAATATGTGAAAACTGTAATGTAGAAAGAAAGGATGGTATAAATATGAGCCATGTAATAAATTCTTTGGTATCTTCAAAGACACAAAACAGCCAATAATGTAGGGGAACACTATGAATGCAAAGAAAGTGATAAAACATTAGGATCTGATTCCTCTCTATCATTAGACCAATTTATAAAATTAATTCATATAAATAAAAGGATTCATCATTGTAATTACTGTGGGAAAGCTCTCACATGTACCAATTATTTCTGCAGGCATGAAAAAAGTCATTGTGGAGAGAAACCATATGAAAGTATTCAATATGGAGAAGCCTTTGCACATCACAGTAGTCTCCAAATACAGACAAGAACATATACTGGAGAGAAATTCTATGAGTATAGCCAATGTGATAAAGACTTGGCATGTCACAGTAGTCTCCAAGTTCAAAAGAGAACATGTACTGGAGAGAAACCCTACAAATGTAATCAAAGTGATAAGTTCTCTTCTCAATACAGTCATCACAGAAAACATAAAAGAAAAAGGGCTGGAGAGAAACTCTATGAATGTAACCAATGCAGTAAAGCCTTTACACGTAATTGTTATCTCCAAATTCATAAAAGAACACATACTGGAGAGAAACCCTATGAATGCAATCAATGTGGTAAAGCTTTTGGATATCCCTACAGTCTCAAAATACATAAAAGAACACATACTGGAGAGAAGCCCCATGAATGTAGTCAATGTGGTAAAGCTTTTGCATGTCACATAAGTCTCCATGTACATAAAAGAAAACATACAGGAGAGAAACCCTATGAATGTAATCAATGTGGTAAAGCCTTTTCTATTCATGGTAATCTCATTAGACATGAAAGAACACATACTGGAGAGAAACCCTATGAATGTAACCAGTGTGGTAAAACCTTTGCCCAGAAATGTCAAGTCCTAAAACATAAATGTACACATACTGGACAGAAATCCTATGATTGTAAACAGTGTGGTAAAGCCTTTTCACGACACTATAGTCTTCAAACACATAAACATACCAGAGAATGTAATCAATGTGGTGAAGCTTTTGCAAGTTACAACAGTCTGCATCGACATAAAAGAAAACATACAGGAGAGAAATCATATGAATGTAATCAATGTGGTAAAGCTTTTGCATCTCATAGTAGTTTTCGATATCATAAAATAATACATAGTGGAGAGAAGCCCTATGAATGTAATCAATGTGGTAAAGCTTTTGCATTTCACAGAAAGCTTTATATACATAAAAGGACACATACTGGAGAGAAACCGTATGAATGTAACCAATGTGGTAAAGCCTTTGCACATAACAGTCTTTTCCTAAGACATAAAAGAACACATACTGGAGAGAAACCATATGAATGTAACCAGTGTGGAAAAGCCTTTGGATGTAACTATCATCTCCTAAGACATAAAAGAACACACGCTGGAGAAAAACCCTATGGTTGTAACCAATGTGGAAAAGCTTTTACATGTCACGTGAGTCTCCAAACACATAAAAGAACACATACTGGAGAGAAGCCCTATGACTGTAATCAATGTAGTAAAGCTTTTGCACGTCACAGCAGTCTCCAAAGACATAAAAGAATACATCCTGGAGAGAAACCCTATGAATGTAACCAATGTGGTAAAGCCTTCTCCTGTCATGGTAATTTCCAAAGACATAAAAGAGTACATACTGGAGAGAAACCCTATGAATGTAACCAATGTGGTAAAGCCTTTTCACAGCCCAGTAGTCTCCAAAAACATAAAAGAACACATACGGGAGAGAAACCCTATGAATGTATCCAGTATGGTAAAGCCTTTGCACAAAAGAGTTCTCTCCATCAACATAAACGAATACATACTAGAGAGAAGCCCTTTGGATGTACCTAATGTGGTAAAGCCTTTGCATGTCACAGTCATCTTTACACTCATGAAAGAGTTCATCCTGAAGAGAAACTGTAGTAATGTTTTTAATATGGTGAATGAAGCCTTTTCTCATCATCATAAAGGAATTCATACTGGAAAGAAACCTTATGAATGTATTTAGGCTAGTAATGCCTTTGCACATTTCTGCAATCTTCATCATCTGAAAGTATTTACAGTGGAGAGAAAATTGATGAATGTAAACCATGTGGTAAAGCCTTTGTGTAATGGCTTTTGCTGAGATCCAACACAACTGAAACACCAGGTCAAAGCAAATGAATAAGAATTCATTGTAATCATGGTGCTACTGATTGTTCAGGGCCACAGAACATACTCATAGACATCTGTGCCAAGTCACAGCTACCAATTAGGATCTAGGGAGAGGGGCTTTCTTTACCTAGTTGATCTATGTCAACTGATACAGAATGTAGGTTTTAGAGCCTAACCACCCATAACCATTTGTTCTTTTGTGGTTAGCAACAGGCATTATGCTTTAGGGAACAAAAGAGGAATAATGGAACCTGATCAATTAGTGGAAAGCCTCCATCACCCCTAAGGCCTAGGAAACTGAACTCAGTTTCTCTCTATGAATTAATGGAGGAAGGAACAAAAAGGTAGTATTTATGGCACATTTCTTTTGCTTTCTCCTAATAGTTGCGTACCACATTTATCTTCAAACATATAAAAAAATATATCCTGTAGAGAAACCCTATGAATAAGCAATGTGGTAAACCTTTTCATGTAGCAGCAGACTTAAAAATCATGAGAAAAACCATCCTACAGAGAAACGCATAAATGTAGCCAGTTTAGAAATGATGCTTAATGGTAGCTTTATAAAAAAGTAAAACCTTTGGTGTGTAATCAATCTGTTAAAGGGTTTGCATATCATAGTAGTCTTTAAGCATTTTAAAGAACTCATACTGAAGGAGACCTTTGTCTATAAATGATTTTCTAAAATCTTTAGCCATACTCAGTTACACAAGATTATTCTGGAGGATAAAGGTGACAAGTGTCAATAATCTATTCAAATAATATGATGTCTGTTTTTACTTTGTTTGCACTTGCAAACTCATTTTGACAAAAGCTTAGAGAATTTAAACTAGGTGACCATTTTAGATTTCAGAATTCTCTTTCATTATATCAAATAACTCATCCAGTTGTAAAACTTTATGGGTGTGTATTAGTGCCTTTGGTGTTGTTGTGATAAAACACAATGTCTAAGGCAAGTCATGAAAGAGTTTAGTTTGGCTTATGGTTCTAGAAGGATGTGGGATCGCCATGAAAGTGGCAAGGCAGCAAGTGTCATGCATGGCAGCTAAAGCCAGGAGCTTAGAGTTCGCATCCTCAACCAGCAGCACTTAGCAGAAAGTGTGAAGTAGAGAGGTGTATGGAAGTAAGCTCTCAAGCCCACACATGTGGCATGTTTCCTCTAGCAGGGCACAATTTCCAAAATCGTCCCAAATGATAACTCCACCTGAGAAGCATTAATTTTTATGACTGCAAGGCTACATGCATGAACCAGTTTCTGTTGCAAGAACCAGTTCTGTTGCATGAACCAAGGCTGTTGCGTATGCATATGCACAGTTCAAAATGAGAAAAATCTCTGTCAGTTACAGGAATAAATGCTTACACAAGAAAAATAGTGAGGAATAAATTTTTGTTTCACAAATTGTTTTAATTTTGATTATGTGCTGTCAGTGTTTCTTTGTTTAATGTGAGCGTGTCAGGCTGGTTCTGAAGAAAACTGGACCCAAGCATATTCTTGTAGCAGGAATTACAGAAAGTTGCCAAACACCTGAGCCCGGTACTAGGCATGAACTTGTCTTAGTTGCACAGCGATCTTTCTACCCTGTAAATAGTTTGAAGCCTGGATGTATCATCTTGATGTCAGGAAGCAGGAAGAACTCAAAGAAGAGAAAAACCCTACTCATGTAAGTGATTTGATAAAGACTGCAGTTATAGTTATCTTCAGTTTCAAGAAAAAAAGTCTTCTTATGTCTGTTTTTCATCACAGCCTTGAAGGAAGTAAATTATTCACCATGTTCACTTGAGTATAATGGAGGAGGTCATCAGTTGTGGTTGTTGATTGTATTTTGAAACATTTGGAGTAGGTATTGAACTTTGCTGTATGTGTGAACAATTTAGTGAAGTTGTTTAGGCTTTTCTTGTATTTCTTCTATGGCTGCTTTTCATAATCTATTGCAATTTTACTTGGTGATAGGTATTTTTCTGCTGCAGTATATAGAGTGCAGTGTATAGAGTGGGATGACTATTACCTAAGTTGTCTATTGTTTATGTAAATGTCAGGCCCTGTGTGATCAGAGTTTACAAGTATGGGTGCCTGGGAATGGGTGGGAGGTGGTTGTTCCTGGTTTTGTTTTTCATATTTTCACAAATACCCTTCAGATTTTGCTGTTCATTGCCCAGCCTGAGTTGAATGTCAGTTATTAGTCAAGGCTACGTTTTAACTCATGATTCTCATGTGTCAGCCTCCTGAGTACAAGCCCAAGGGTAGAAGATTTACCCCCCAGTATCAACACATTTTCAAAATGCAAATGCTGAACTGCTAAATATAAGAGAATATAGGAAATGTTAAATACCTTGTATGTGTATCCAAGGCAGAATTTTCTTTTATCTGGCAAAGATATAACAAAGTAGGATCATCAGCGATCAACTGTATATCTCACAACATAGCTTGATTAATATGTATATGTATATATTATTTGCTGTTCCATGTTTCTTCATGAGTCTGTAAGTTACCATTTGTCACTTCATCTTGAAGTACTAACTTCTAAAGGAATAATTTAGAAATAATAGGCAATATAAAAGCAATGAGATTTATCCAAAATATTTGAGAGAGAGAGAGAATTTAATGTGGTTATATGCTTTTAGGCCATGACACATATGTGAAGACTGGGAGACAACTGTGTGGCATGTACCTTGGCTATCTATATGATTCTGAAGGTCAAGTTACCAAGTTTGCACACCACAGACCTTGCCCACTTAGCCATCTCAGTGAGGATCAAATAAAAATAGTTGAAACATTACACCAGTTCAATATTGTCTTCTTTTCAGGTTGTAAACATACTGTCATCTAAGGATGGAGGATTACAGGATGATTTGTGTAATAAAAGCTATTTGCAAATGAAAAGGATATACTGCTATTTTTTACTGATAGTTTCTTCTTAGGAGTAAATGCTTGTTCATAACACTTTCTCAGAATCACAAATGAATGCTAGAAAATTGTCTAGTGGGTAAGACAAGTACTGAGTAATGTTGGTTGCTGCTAAGACTGATGACCTGAGTTCATCTCTGGGAGACCCATATATCTCCTCCAAATTTTTCTTATTTTTACACTTGGGCTGTGGTATATGAACTCACACACAAGCACATACATACTGTTTAAGCCCAAATAAAGGCCAGTGAGGTTTCTTGAACCAAATGACTCCTTGGGTCTCATGTGTAGAACACACATAGAAGAAGTAGGTACTAGACAGCAATAAGCTATCCTGTCACTCCCCCATGCACACCATGGTACAGGTGTGTACACACAAACACAGGTCAAACAATTTTGAATGGAGGAAAGGAAGAAAGCAGAGAAATGACCTAATTATTGAGAATATATCAAGGGATTTGCCAGTTAAATCATTATCATAGATTCCAGAAGTATTACTCTTCATCCAAACAAGGATGATTTCTTTTTAAATCTTACTTTATTTTTCAGTCTATGATTGAAAAATAGGCCATTTAAGAAAACATCTCAGCTAGGCTTGGAGAGAGAGAGAAACACTGAAACAATTAAGGCATGGCTTCAAAGGGAACTTGGAGAAACTCAGTTTAGGTGATGCTCCATCTTAAAAGCATGAAGAGGAACAGTTTGAATCAAAGATTGCGAGCATCTTCTCAAACATATATGTCCTGACAGTCACCCTAACACTGCAATTACTAAGTCTGTAGTTTTGTTCCAGTGCTATGAGCATGAGGGTTCAGACAACTTAGCAGGTAAAGCCAAGCCAGAGACATAAGACTGTCATTCCTGGAACCACAGCTGGTCTGCTTGTCAGTGACTGACCACTAACACAATCTTCAAACCTGAGGCATTTTCCTGAATTCCAAGCCAGGGCAAGAAAGTCTTGTGAACCATGGCCACATCAGGGAATCCCAGGAGAGACAGTACAAGTGAACTCCATGGTCCAGCCATGGGTGATGGATGTTTTTTAGGAATGTGATTTTCACAATGTGGAGTGGATTCCCAAGAGGCCAGTAGAGTATAAAGTGGACTTTTCATACCTTTTCCACTGGATGGAGCCTGTCATTTTATGATTAGGCTGATAACCTCAGCACACTCCCAGTCCTCACTGCCTGCCTGATGAACATACCAGGACAGGTGCAGTAAACACCAGCTATTCATACTAGGACCTATATACATTACCCAGTAATATTCACCTGGCAGAGGAGAATACTGAGTTCCAGAGAGGTTTGGTAGCTTGCTCTTTTGGACAGAGCATGATCAGTTGGGACACTTTTGAAATTCCAAACCAACTCTTTGACCCCGATGTGATGACCATTGTGGTAACACAGTCAGACCTTTGTAGTCTTAGTAGTTAACTTCAGAACTCTCTGTCCCCTTCCTTTCTCTACTGAGTTCTTCTGGTTCTGATGGACATGTTCTGTCGTCAGTGCTCATTTTCAACATCTATGCATCCTCTCTCATCTAGGCTCCTGGAGGCTGTTATAGCACAGCAGCAGGGAAGCCAGGCCAAAGCAATGCCTGCAGGCAGAATATCCTGAAGGGACTACACTGGGTTCTTTCTCAGGAAGGTTACATAAGGTGAAAATAGACATTGTCCCTGCATCATTAAGCAATGAATTGAAAGCAAAATAAGCTACTCTTACCTGAAAAAACAAGGATCTCTGGCTAGTGAATGCATCTTTCTGCCAGCTTCATCACTAATCCAAAATATGCCTTCACCTTTAGGTACCATCCTGAAACATGTACCTCAAAAATTCCTGACTGAGGATATGCACACTCAGCATTAGTGACACCGAGGGAGGAGAGAGCCTTTCACCACAGCTTCTCTAGAAGGATAGTATGTCACTACCTGAGCTCTAATGGTGCTCAGTCTCCACACAGCATAAGGAGGGCATTCTCTGGAGGACAATGAAATGCTTTTTTTTCTACCATTCAACTACAGACACCACCCCAAACTGCCAACACTATCTGAGGACTACACAGGAGTAGTCCCTCAATGAGAGCTATCCAGATATTGCTGAATTCTTGCCCAACATAGAAACTGCTTGAAATTTGACAGTACAGAAAGGTAACCTCTGCCTCTCTGACTTCACAGATATCCCGGGAACCCTGCCTGAACACTCAAGGAACGTAGTCCTAACCCCAGAAGAAATGGCAGATTTCTCAAGGTCCTGCACTCTGGTTGCAGCACTGCTCACAAAGCCTCAGAGATACAGAATGTGCTACAGGGAAGTAATGGACACTGAATACTGAGTCTAATCACAAAGCCCAGCAAAAGACCCACCTGATAAAAGGAACTAGTAAGCATTGGTCACTAATATCTATCAACATCAATGAACTCAACTTTCCAAGAAAAACACACACTGACAGAATGGTTGTCGAAATATGATCCTGCATTATGGTGCCTTCAAGAAACACCTCAGTAACAAAGATAGAGTAACAAAGATACCTCAGAGTTAAGGGCTGGAAAATTTTTTTCCAAGCAAAAGGACACAAGAAGCAAGCTGGAATAGTCATCCCAATATCTAATAAAACAGATTCTCCACCTAATTGAATCAAAATTGATGGAGAAGGACACTCATTCTCATCAAAGGAAAAATCCAAAAGAGGACATCACAATCCTGAGCATCTAAGCCCCAAATACAAGGGCACCTGCATTCATAAATATATCATTATTAAAGCTTAAATCACACCTTGATCCCCACACATTAATAGTGGGAGACTACAACATCCCACTCTCACCAATGGACAGGTTATATATATATATATATATATATATATATATATATATATATATGTATATGTATGTGTGTGTATATATATAAAACAATATACAGCAATCCTATAGCCAACATGAAACTAAACGAAGAGAAACTTAAATCAATCCCACTGAAATCAGGGAAAAGTCAAAGCTGCCCACTCTCTCCATATCTCTTCAACATAGTACTTGAAGTCCTAGCTAGAGCAATAAGACCACTAAAGGAGATCAAGGGGATACAAACTGGAAAGGGGGAAGTCAAAGTATCACTATTTGCAGATGATATGATAGTATACATGAATGACCCCCAAAATTCAACCAGAGAACTCCTTCAGCTGATAAACACCTTCAGCAAAGTGGCTGGGTACAAAATTAACTAAAAAAAAATCAGTAGCCCTCCTGTGTATGAAAGACAAAAGGGCTGAGAAAGAAATTAGGAAAACTACCCCCTTCACTACAGCCACTACTAATATAAAGTACCATGGTGTGACTCTAACCAAGCAAATGAAAGACCTGTTTGAAAAAAATCCTCAAGTCTCTGAAAAAAGAAATTGAAGAAGATATCAGAAGATGGGAAGATCTCCCATGCTCATGGATCAGTAGGATTAACATAGTGAAAATGGCCATACTGCCAAAAGCAATGTGCAGATTCCATGCAAGTCCCATCAAAACACCAACACAATTCTTTACAGAACTTGAAAGAACAATTTTCATTTTCATAAGGAAAACCAAAACACCCAAAATTGCTAAAACAAACCTGTACAACAAGAGATCATCTGGAGGTATCTCCATCTCTGATCTCAAATTGTACTACAAAGCCATAGTAATAAAAAAAAAAACCTGCATGGTACAGGCATAGAAACAGAATATTGAATCAATGGAATTGAAGACCCAGAAATAAACCCACACACATATGTATACTTGAATTTTGACAAAGAAGCTAAACCCATACAATGGAAAAATACAGCATCTTCAACAAATGGTGCTGGTCTAACTGGATGTCTACATGCAGAAAAATGCAAATAGATCCATATTTATCACTCTGCACAAAACTAAAGTCCAGGGGCTGGAGAGATGGCTCAGATGTTAAGACCACTGGCTATACGTCCAAAGGTCCTGAGTTCAATTCTCACCAACCACATGGTGGCTCACAACCATCTATAAAGAGATTTGATCTGGTGCCCTCTGCTGGTCTGCAAACACACATGCAGGCAGAATACTTTATAAATAAATAATATATTAAAAACCAAAGATTTCAAAACAAAAACAAAAAACCCAAAGTCCAAGAGGATCAAAGACCTCAACATAAAACCAGACACACTAAATCTGTTAGAAGAAAAAGTGGGGAAGAATTTTGAACTCATTGGCACAGGATACAAATTAATGAACAGCACAGCAACAGCTCAGGCTCTAAGATCTACAATTAATGAATGGGACTTCTTGAAACTGAAAAGTTTTTGAAAAGCAAATGACCCTATCAATAGAAAGAAATGGCGGTCTACAGATTGTGAAAAGATCTTCATGTGTATCTGAGGAAGGGCTAATATCCCCAGCTTCTTCCCAACCTCTGGTGCTTTTCCCCACCTCCGATATTTCCTCCTCTTCCTCTTTTGCTTCTTCAAAACCCTCACCCCCCTCCCCAGCAACAAGCTATCCTAGTTGTCCTACTTTGGCACCCACTTTCACCCCACCTATAGTTATTAGCTCCCCTGCTTCCCATTGTTACTCTAGAGCAAAGCCTACTACTTAGCCTAAACCAACCTCAATTCTTCCTTTGTGGGAGGTGGCCGTGTAGATGGCTTGGTTAGAATGCATGTTCCCTTCGCATTAACTGCACTTTCTCAAGTAGAAAAGAGACTAGGATCCTATACCTCTAATCCTTCCACTTTTATTAAAGAATTTCAATACCTCACTCAACCTTATAGTCTCACCTTCCACGGTATATATATGATTCTTACCAATAACCTATTACCTGAGGAGTGCAGGTGAGTTTGGGATCAGGCTAGAACGCATGCAGTTGCGGTTCACCAAACAAATGCAGCACACCTGGTGGCAGCTGAGGTGGTGCCTGACCAGGATCCACAATGGGGTTATAATACTCCGGAAGGCGTTTTAACCAGAGGTCAGTTCACAACTTGCCTCCTGGATGGTCTCTGCAAGGCTGTCCTTAAGCCAGTTAATTATGAAAATCTCCAGGAGGTTGTTCAGGGCTGGAAGGAAAACCCGTCTCAATTCCCAGAGTGCCTTACAAAGGCCTTCTTACAACATACTAATCTAGACACCGAAAGTACAGAGGGTAGGCAACTTCTGATGACCTATTTTTTTCTCCCAGAGTTACCCCAACATCAGGGCTAAGCTTAAATGCTTGGAGAGAGGACCTCTGACTCACAGGCAGAAGTCTTTGTGCTGGCCTTTAAAGTGTATATGGGAGAAATGAAAAAGCCCGCAAGCAAAAATACCAAATGTTGGCCAAGGCCATGCGACAAGCCTTAGCCACCACCCAGAATCTCTTGCATCCTAAGGCATGAGGACCACAGGGTCCTTGTTTTGAATATGGTCAACAAGGTCACTGGGCCTGGTTTTATCCTAACCCCTGCAAGCCACAGGGGCCATGTCCAAAATGCCACCAAGGACAGATTGACTCACCCTGTTTAATTAACTTCCTCTCTACATTCCTCCAACAACGAATGAAAAATTTCTCTACCAAACCATTAATTAGTTTCTCTTACTGGGTTTTCAACCTCTGCCCACAGAACCAAATGATAATGACCTTCCAATTGACCCTGATGGTGGGGATCATCTATACACTGAGAATAACAATGTCCCTACTCAGCAGGAAGTAGCTTGAAGAGCAAAGATCATCTTTATGCCCTCCACACCATCACCCCTTCCTAGCTCCTCACTTTTTAATAAAACAAAATGAGAGGGAGGTTGGAATCCATAAGCAGGCATCTCTACAGCCAGCCCCAAGAGAACTGAAGCGCTGGTTATCAGGCATCTGTGAGGCCACCTATGCACCACCTGGGGACCACCTGAAACCACCTGCACATGCTCTGGGTCGCCTTATAAGAGAACCTGAAACCCCTCTTTTCTCTCTCTCTCTCTCTCACCTGCCCTGCCCGGTGACGGCCTCTGTGACCCCTTCCTCTTCTCTTAATAAACCTCCCATGTGGGGACCAGTCCTTTGGTGTGATCTGTGAACCTGCTGTGTAACCCTGTTGCACAATCCTGGCAGTCTCATATCTACTAGGTGAAAAGTAGCTACAGTTTTCATGAAGCCACAAAACAAATTCTTGTTTCCAAAATTTATTCTTTAACTGTTAATATTCTGGGCATCCTTCTACTTTGTGGGACAGACTGATAACTTCACGGCAAGGTGAGAAATGGACGATGCAAGTTATCCACGTTGATTCCAAGAGGAAGGAGTTTTTCCTGGGTGCTTCCAGGAGGAAGCTTAGGTCGGCTCCAAACTAGGGACAAGGTGAACAGCAAAGAGGAGGAGCAGGAGGTTCTGCTGTGGGAACTGGAGTGGTGGGTCCTCCTCGGGGGTTGCGGCTGAGGGTAGAGGGAGATGGCTAGGAGACTGGAGGACTGCTGCTGGGTGCTGTGGTGGGAGCTCAGGCAAACTTCATGTCGTAGTTACTCGGCCCAGAGCAGGGAGGAGCAGACTGCTGATCAGCAGGAGCTGCAGTGCTGAGTGCTTCCCCGGCTAGGAGGGAAGACAGGCGGGTGGGCTATTGTAGGACAAGGCACAAGTGCTACTGAAAGGCAAATCTCTGCAGATCCAGAAAATCTCTGCAGATCTGGCCCTGGACTGGAACTTAGGGCCAGGAAACACTATGCTGTGTCCCTCCAGTACACTCCAACCCTCAGGGAGGTGCTCATGTCACTCAAAACTCACTGGCCAATCAGGGCCTTTAGTCTGACCTGCTAATGAAAACAGGAGGGTTTTCCGAATGGCCAGCTGCAGCTTCTGCTGTGTAGCTGAGCAGGCTTGAATCTATCCCTGTGATGTACTCTGAGTGCTGCTGCTGGGTGCTTTGAGTGGACTCAGACAAGCTCCGAAGTCGGGACATGGTGAGTGCAGGGTCACTGCCCACAGCGGGGAAGAGCAGGCGGCTGCACAGCAGGGAAGAGCGGGCGGCTGCACAGCGGGAGCTGGTGAGTGGGACCTCTGGGGCTGGAAGGTGAGAGGCGGCCAGAGGCGCCCACGTGTTAGGTCCCTTGTGGTTCTAGTCACTCTCTGGACCCCGCGGTGGCCTCTGAACAACTTCGCTATGGGGGCTGCATCTGGGCAAGGCGTTTGGAGCAAGGCCTGTGTGTAGAAACATCCTAGGCAGGATGCCAAACTCGGGGAACCTTAGTTTCTCTAGTGTCCTTTACAAGTTCGGCCCTTACCATGTAACATTTAGGGGTCAGATCTATTTGGAGTTCATTTTGTGCAGGCTGTGAAAGGCATCTCAAGTGTAGAGTAGGACTCTGAGAGACCAAAAGATTAAAAATCAGTAGCTATTATTAATATTTAAGGCTGAACTAGGTGGGTGGAGAGTTCCAGTAATACCCTGAGGGGAAGAACCTGCTGTACTGCATTCTTTCCCCACTCAGTAGAGATATAGTTGCTAGGAAACTGGCCCATCCCCCTAGGGGGGACACCAGATCAATAATAGTTTGGGGACCTTCCTATAGCCAATCAATTCAAGATGTAGCATTTTGACCAATAGATGTTTGCCAGGCAGGAATCGCCCCTGCCTTGGGCATGCTGGGAGGGACCAGAATATTTAAATCACCCAACTAACCTGAGCACGAGACTGTCAGCAGTGGGGGGTGTGAGCCCATGTTGCAGCTTTTAATGCTTTATAATAAAAAGAGACATGTATTTACAGCGGAGTCTATTTATTTCTTGTCTTTTGGGGTTCGCGAACTGGGCAGAACAACTCCAATGTTAACTGTGATGTAGAAGATTATAAATGATGATGGAAAGGATTTGCCAATGCTTAGAACATAGTAAGAGAAAACAAAGTAGAATTTAGCTGAGGGAGGACGTCTCTGAAATGTCCCCACAGAGAACTCCTATGCTGACCAGGCCTCTTAGGGATTAGGATGCTATGAAACACATGCTTGTTCACCAGAAGTGTCCAGAAATTTGGCTCTAAAATATGACAAAGGAGACACCTCTTATGTACAACCAGCTGCTAGGTCCATCCTCACATCAACAAACAAACAAACAAACAAAACAAACAACAAACCCAGCGTCTGACAAGCTGCTCAGTGGGGCATTACAGGGTCACAAGCAACGCTAAGGCCCGGTGTGACATAAAGGTCCACTTTTCTTCTTGAGAAAAGCAGAGCTTTGCCACACGGGCAAGACTTCCCAGGTGACAACTCTTTGAAAAGGAAAAACGCTGTTGTGTTGAGTGGCTGGCCTGATGGGGCAAGGCTTTCTATGAGGCCCTCATGCATGGAGAATGACATAGGTCCTTCTCAAACCCAGGAACATGCTTGGCAAAGCTAGTAATGCCCTGGGGCCTCGGCCTTGGGAGCTGCCCCTGAGGCCCCTATGTATTGGGAAAGAAATAGAGCTCTTTTTCTGAAGCAAGGGATGCTGTTTGGGAGAGCTGGTAATGGTCTGCTTTATAGACCAGGCTGGTCAAAAACTCACAGTGATCCCCCTGCCTCAGCCTTCCTGAGAATGCTGGGATTACATGTGTGTTCCACTGTGTCCAGTTTACATTTATCTTTTTAAAAATGTCATTGTTGATACTACTTATCAGAGTTTTCCTTTATGCATCACTGCTCTAATTTCTTATTTGTCTCTTTTCCCATGTTTCCCAGTCATTAAGAATTTTATTCTTTTTTCTCAGGGGCTTTCATATTTGTTTGTGTTCAGAACAATGTCTCCTGTAGCTCAGACTTTTTTCATGCTGTGTGCTTTGTACACCTAATCCTGCCTGTGCTTCCTAGTGCCTAGAAGACAGCTGTGCAACTCCTTTCACTCTGGCCCTTCACAAGTTAGTGAGAAAGAAAAGACAACAGTGAATGAGCATCTTTAACCTTTCTGTAAATGGGGGAGGGTTTTTTTTACAAATATGAGAGACCTGCATAAGAACTGAGTTCACAGACCAGCTTTGAAACTGCTGTAGTCACAACACAGAAAAAGAGGGCGAGGAAGGAAGGTGAGAGCTTTCTTCCTTTGATGGCATTTGATACAAGCAATGAGGAGTCAGGTGGTCAATTTTAGATGATGGATAAAAGTTCAAACTGTCCATTTTGGGGGGATGGGAGAATGGGTCGGTGGGTCATAGACCATGGCAATCAAGAATCTGGATGAGGAACTGAACTTATTTCCAGAACAAAATTTCTGTCATTACACTAGTTTATCCAACACAGAATATATGGACAAACTAAAAATTCACAATAGGAGAGAAAAGTAATAGTTGGTTTGCTCTAGTACTTATGTTTAGTCTGTGAAGCAAATTGAAGCATAAAGCCTGCTTCAACTTTAAAAGACAATTGTTTGAGATTATAATTAAATCATTTCAACTTTCTTGTTTTCCCCTACTATTAAGGCTCAGATCCTGGGAAAAACGGCCAGTGTGTCTGTTAAACAAATCAAAGCATACCTGCCTGTGGGGTTCTCTCAGCATCCCTCAGTCCCCACTGGTTGCAGGGTAATGGTCTGTATACACTGTCCTCTAGCCCAGGTATTGGGCTGCCCTTCTCCCAGCTGCCCTTCCTTATGTAACCCAAGCATTTTGGTTACCTGGTCCTTTTCATCTATCATTTACCCTCCTGGTCTCTTGGACTGGCTCTCCCCTCCTCCCTGTCTTCACACAGCTCGGGGTCATGTCCATTATGGACTCTCCAGATGTCCCTGTGTCAGGCTATGCTCTCTCATCTGTAATAAAACTTTCTTTCTTAACTAAGTTTCTTCCTTTCTCTTTCCTTTCTTTCTTCCTTCCTTCTTTTCTTTCTTCTGCCTTTCTTTTTCTTCCTTCCTTTCTTTCACTCTTTTCTTCTTCCTTTCCTTGCCCTCTTTCTTTCCTTTTTTCTTTCTTTCCTTTGTTCCTTCTTACCTCCCTTCCCTCTTTCTTGCTTTCCTTCTTTCTTCCTTTCTTTTGTTTGTTTCTTTCTTTTCCATTCACCTCCACTTACCAACAATTCTCTCAAGAATGGGCCTCTCTGTTTGGAGAAGAGGTCAGTAGTAGCTTCAGTGTCAGAAATGTAACAAATTAGCTTTCACTTTGAGTTAATTTTGTTGGAGTCATGAAGTTTGTGTTTATTTAATTTCTAAATACAAACATTTTTCATGGTGGATTTTTTTAATGTAATTTGATTAAAACTTGAATGTATATTTAGGCTTACGTCTTTGGCTTTTTCTGCCCATCCTCTCATTCTTTCACAAATACTGTACACACTTGATTGTTGTAAATTTGTGGTCAAGACAGAAGTTACATTGTGCCAATGTGTACTCTTTATTCATATACCTACTGAGAATTTTGAGTTTTCTCATGTGGTATATAGCTTTGGAATTGGCTTTCTTGTTATGAATTATTAGGAGTTTTCTTTTGATTATAATGAACTTATATTAATTAGGGTTTATTCATTTGTATCTCAGCTGTAGTCCCGTTCCTCATCCCCTCCCAACCCCACCTGCCCTCTCTCATCTCCCATACTCATCTCCAAGTGCAGTGACAGGGGAGGTCCTCCTCCCCTTCCAGTTGACCCTAGCCTATCAGGTATTATCAGGAATTGCTACATTGTCTTCCTCTGTGGCCTGGTAAGGCTGCCCCCCCTCAAGGAGAAGAGATCAAAGAGCCAGTTCCTGAATTTATGTCAGAGACCCTGTCCCCCTTACTAAGGATCTCACTTGGAAATTGAGCTGCCCTGGGCAACATCCCAGTAGGGGTTCTAGGTTATATCCATGAATGGTCCTTGGTTGCAGTATTAGTCTCAGAAAAGACCCCTGTTCCCAGATTTTTTTGGTTCTGTTGCTCTCATTGTGGAGCTCCTGTCCCCTCCAGGTCTTTCTATCTCCCCCTTCTCTCCTAGGATTCCCTGCACTCTGCCCAAAGTTTGGCTATGAGCTTCAGTATTTCCTTTGATACCCTGCTGGGTAGAGTCATTCACAGGTCCTCTGTGGTAGGCTTCTGTCCTGTTTCCTGTTTTCTCCCACTTGTGATGCTCTTCCCCTTTGCTCTTCTGAGTGAGGATTGATCATCTTACCCAGGATCCTATTTCTTGCTCAGCTTTGTAAGCTGTACAGATTTCAGTGTGTTTATCCTTTATTATATGTCTAATATCCAGTTATAAGTGAGTGTATACCATGTGTGTCTTTCTGGTTCTGGAATACCTCACTCAGGGTGGTCTTTTCTAGTTCCCACCATTTGCCTGAAAATTTCATGATTTTCTTGTTTTTGATTGTTGAGTAATATTCCATTGTGTAAATGTACCACAGTTTCTGTATCTATTCTTCAATTGAGGGACATCTGAGTTGTTTTCAGATTCTGGCCATTATGAATGAAGCTGCTATGAACATGGTTGAGCAAATGTCTTTGTTGTATAATTGAGCATGTTTTGGATATATGCTTAAGAAATCTATAGCTGGATCTTGAGGAAGTGCTATTCCTAATGGTCTGAGAAAGTGCCAGATTAATTTCCAAAGTGGTTGTACAGTTTACATTCTCACCAGCAATGGAGGAGAGTTCCACTTTCTTCACGTCCTCTCTAGCATGTGTTGTGTTGATTTTAGCCATTCTGATGGGTGTAATGTGAAATCTCAGGGTCATTTTGATTTGCATTTCCCTGATCACTAAGGATGTTGAGCATTTCTTTAAGTGTTTCTCTGCCATTTGAAATTCCTCTATTGAGAATTCTCTGTTTACCTCTGTACCCCATTTTTAAATTGGATTACTTGTTTTGATGCTGTTTAACTTCTTGAGTTCTTTATATAATCTGGGCATTAGGCCTCTGTCAGATATAGGGTTCCCAATCTATAGGTTGTCATTTTGTTCTGATGACAGTGTCCTTTGCTATTCAGAAGCTTTTCAGTTTCATGAAGTGCCATTTATGATTGTTGATCTTAGAGCCTGCACTGTTAGTGTTCTGTTCAGGATGTTGTCTCCTGTGCCAATAAGTTCAAGGCTCTTCCCCACTTTTTCTTCTCAGAGGTTTGGTGTGTCTGTTTTTATGTTGAGGTCTTTGATCCACTTGAAGTTTAGTTTTCTGCACAGTGGTAAATATAGATCTATTTGCATTTTTCTACCTGTAGACATCGAGTTAAACTAGCACCATTTGTTGAAGATGCTGTGTTTTTTTCCACTGTATGGTTTTGGCATCTTTGTCAAAAATCAAATATCTGTAGATGTATGGGTTTATTTTTGGGTCATCTGTCTGAGTCCACTGTTCCAGCATTCTGTTTTTATGCCAGTACCATGCAGTTTATATTACTATTACTATTGCTATTACTATTACTATTATCTATTTAATCTCTTTACCTGATCTTGATTTAATTTTGGTAAATGAAATCTATCAAGAAAATTGTCCATTTCATTTAGCTTTTCAAATTTTGTCACACATCGGCTTTTGTAGTGTGATCTAACGATTGTTTGGATTTACTCAGTGTCTGTCATTATGTCCCCCTTTTCATTTCTTATTTTGCTGATTTGGATAGTTTCTCTCTGCCTTTTAGTTACTTTGGCTAAGGGTTTCATAATCTTTTTGATTTTACTCTTGGTTTCATTGATTCTTTGAGTTGTTTTCTTTGTTTCTAATTCATTGATTTCAGCTTGAGTTTGATTATTTCCAATCATCCACTTGTCTTGGGTGTTTATGCTTCTTTTTTTTTTTCTAGGGCTTTTAGGTGTGCCATTAAATTGCTTGTATGAGAAGCCTTAAACTTCTTTCTGGAGGCACTGAGTGCTATGAAGTTTCTTCTTAGTGCTGCTTTCATTGTGTCCAATAAGTTTGGGTAAATTATGCCTTCATTTTCATTGAATTTTAGGAAGTCTCTAATTTCTTTTTTCATTTCTTCCCTGACCAAGCTGTCGTTAAGTAGAGAGTTGTTTAGTTTCTATGTGTATGTAGGCTTTTTGTTATTTCTGTTGTTGTTGAGGTCTAGTTTCAGGCCGTGGTGGTCTGATAGGCAACAAGGGATTATTTTGATCTTCTTGTATCTGTTGAGGCTTGCTTTGTGCCCGACTGTATCATCAATTTTTGAGAATGTTCCATGACATGCTGAAAAGAAGGTATATTCTTTTGAGTTTGGGTAAAAAGTCCTATAGACATATATTAGGTCTATTTGATTTAGGAGCAGTTATGGGTTCTTAGTATTTATTATTGTTTTATCTTTTAGTTAAGCAGTTGTTAATTCTAATCTAGCTGTGTACCCACACAGAGACTAGGATTTATTAACTTAACCTAATGCACAATGCTAGGCAATAGTCATTCCATCCTAAACCTCAAGGCCCATATAGTTTCCTTCCATTCAGATTTAACCCATTATACTTGCTTTTAGTCATCTTAGGTCCTGTCCATCTCTCTCCAGGTTCCAAGACCTGTCTAGCTGACCTCATTCCTCTCCTATTCACCTCCTTCTCCTCCCCTCTCCGAACCACCCTATCCTCTCCATTGCACAGCATTGGAGCTGGTTGTTTAATTAATAATATAGAGCTCAAATGATGGCATGTATACATAAACTTGAGACCGGTGCATGCTTAGAATAAACATCACAATGCAATGACTGGATTGAAACCAGATAGTGGAGTAGGGAAATAAGCATTTGAATGAATAAGGATAAATTGTATACATTCCAAAGGAACATTATACCAACAAGGACCTCTGGAAGTGTCATATTCTGGTTGCAAATCCCTCTTATTCTGACTGTGCTCTAAAAATTGAGTTAGGAAAAATTAAAAAATAATGGGCTGACTTCATACATAGAATATTGTGTGGGTAGGATGGTTATTACTAGTGACTCATTCAGAAACACAGTGAAAAAAGCAACAAGTAGGGCAGAAATGAATGCAGTGTTTCTGGTTTGTGGGGAATGACAGCACTAGGTAGTTTCATATGGCAGTCAAATGTTGAAGCAAAGGCGGGGATTTTCAAGATTATCACCATTAAAGAGAAGTCTTTTGCTCTGTACTGGAAGCCTAAAAAGGTGTCTTAAGAGTAACACCCCTTACCTTCTTTCAAGGGAAGGAGTTGGCAAAGTCCTAGTCCCAGGAAGGAACCGCATAATGAAAGCTGCTGCAACTGTGGTGCTAGTGTGGCAGGGTCCAACCCAGTATAGCAGGCAAACAACAGCATCGTCCATATTGTGCTGGTTATGGTAACAAGGAAGATGCCAAAATTTAGGTCATGGATTCTTCCTCTGTGGTTTCAGTGCAACCCTGTTCCAGCCATCTATGTTTGGTGGAGTCAAATGCTTAGTTAGGACACTGAGAGTTCATGCCATGAAGCTGTGAGGATGAAGCCTGAGATGTCTTTTGAGACCGCAAGATATTGAAATATCTAAGATATGAGACATCTGCCAAAGAGCGATGCATATACAAAGTAGAAGTAATGGAATTGAGAGAAGTCTGAGAAGTTGCAGGGATAGGGCACTTATAACTCTTTAAAACTGAAGTACCGTGTGTTTGAGACAGAGATACAGGATTTGGTGTTTGCCCTTTGGGTTTCTTGCCTTGGTCCAATCTTCCCTCACTATGTACACATTCCTCTGTATTGGAATGGGAAGGGGTATTCTGTGCCATTCTATGTTGAAACAATATAAATTTTTTTCTGATTTTACAAGATATGGCAGTCAAGAGAGCCTCTTAAGTGTTAGAAGAGACTTTGGACATTTTCAGAGTGTACAGGCTATTGTAAACTATTAGGATCATTGAAGTTGGACTAAATGCATGTTCCACATGGGATGACCATGAGCCTGTAATGACCAATTTCAGAATATATTTGATTGAATTAAAAAGCTCCCAGATAGGATGTTGTCTTTGAACACTTGTCTCTACTTTGTGGCTTTCTTTGGGGGAGGTTTTGGAAGGTTTTTTAGTAGGATTCTTTCTAGATTTCTGTTGGGGATGGGTTTGAGTGTCTATAGACTCAACCCATTTCCTGATCTTTGTGTCTACTGTGCTGCTGTTGAAAATGATCATTCACCTTCCTGCTCATGCTGTCATGGCTTCACCATTATAGACTCTAGCCCTAAATCCCCTAAGTTACAGTAGAAGCAATTGCTATTCAATGCTGAATTACTTTGCTAGTCTGATCTTTTCATAATTTCAGTTTTTACTTTTTATTTTGATGACAAAAGTTGCTCTGTGCTGTCGACACTATATTGGAAGTAGGTCTGTAGACCAACCTGGTCAGTTTTAGAGATTAAGTGGAATCTGTCTCCAACATTTTGGGATCAGATTGGGCCCACATGCCTGGCCTGTTTTACTTTTATACTATTAGCTTATGGGCTCAGAATGTAGGTTTCTGTACATGCAATCACATGCTATTGTGCTGACCTTCATCATCCACCTCTTGAAGTTTGAAATTTGGCAGAGAATATATTCTATTTCTCAGGTGCATGTATTCATGACCCCAACAGCACTTGAGCACTCTGAGTCATTGGATTTCAGGTTTATCACATTCTTCCTCCCTGTTGAGTTTGTTTTGAATTTGTGCATGTATATGAGTAGTTTGCCTGTAGGCATGGATGTATATGTACATCATGTGTCTATTACAAATAAAACTTCTACAAACATGGTCGAGTAAATGTCCTTGTTGTATACTTGAGCATCGTTTTGTTATATGCCTAGGAGTGGTAAAGCGGGGTTTTGATGTAGTATTCCTAACTGAGAAAGCACCAGATTGATTTCCAAAGTGGTGGTACAAGTTTACATTCCCACCAGCAATGGAGAAGGGTACCTCTTTCTCCGCATCTTCTCCAGCATGTGTGGTCTCTTGAGTTGTTGATCTTAGCCTGTCATTTTGCTCTGATGACAGTGTCCTTTGCTTTACAGAAGCTTTTCAGTTTCATGAGATCCCATTTATTGATTGTTGCTCTTAGAGCCTGTGCTGCTGGTGTTCTGTTCAGGACGTTGTCTCCTGTGCCAATGAGTTCAAGGCTCTTCCCCACTTTTTCTTCTCAGAGGTTTAGTGTGTCTGGTTTTATGTTGAGGTCTTTGATCCACTTGGACTTTAGTTTTGTGCAGGGTGACATATATGGATCTATTTGCATTTTTCTACATGTAGACATCCAGTTAGACTAGCACCATTTGTTGAAGATGCTATCTTTTTTCCATTGTATGGTTTTAGCATCTTTGTCAAAAATCAGGTGTCCATAAGTGTGTGGGTTTATTTCTGGGTCCTTTATCAACTATCAACCATTCTGTTTCTATGCCAGTACCTGCAGTTTTTATTACTCTTGCTATATAGTACAGCTTGAGATCAGTGATGGAAATACTTCCAGAACATCTTTTAACGTTGAGGATTGTTTTAGTGATTCTGGTTTTTGTATTATTTCTTATGAAGTTGAGAATTTTTCTTTCAAGGTCTGAAAAGAACTGTGTTATTAATTTGATGGTAACTGGATTAAGTTTTGGCAAGATGGCCATCTTTACTATGTTTATCCTGCCAACCAATGAGCATGGGATATCTTTCCAACTTCTGATATCTTCTTCTGTTTCTTTCTTCAGAGAGTGAAAGTTTTTTTCAAACAAGTCTTTGACTTCTTTGGTTAGACTTATAGTAAAGTACTTTATGTCCTTTGTGGCTGTTGTGAAGGGTGTTGTTTCCCTAATTTCTTTCTCAGCTTTTTTTGTCATTTGTATACAGGATGGTTACTGATTTTTTTTTTTAGTTGATTTTGTATCTAGCCATATGGCTATAGGTGTTTATCAGCTGTAGGAGTTCCCTGGTAGAATTTTTGGGGTCACTTATGTATACTATCGTATCATCTGCAAATAGTGATATTTTGACTTTTTTCTTTCCAATTTCTATCACTATGATCTCCTTTAATTGTCTTATTGCTCTAGCACTATTTTAAAGAGATATGAAAAGAGGTGGTAGCCTTTCCTTGTCCCTGATTTCAGTGGGATTGCTTTAAGTTCCTCTCCATTTAGTTTGATGTTGGGTATAGCCTTGGTGTATATTGCCTTTATCATGTTTAGGTATGTGCCTTGTATCCCTGATCTCTCCAGGACTTTAAACATAAATGAATGTTGGCTTTTATCAAATGCTTTTTCAGCATTTAAGGAGATTATCATGAAGTCTTTTTCTTTCACTTTTTTTATTTGGTGGATTACATAGATGGATTTCCATATACTGAACTACCCCTGCATGCCTGGGATGAAGCCTCCTTGGTCCTGATGGGTGATATCTTTGATGTGTTCTAGTACTCGGTTTGCAAGTATTTTATTGAGTATTTTTGAATCAATGCTCATAAGAGAGATTGGCCTGAAATTCTCTTTCTTTTTTGGGTCTTTGTGAGGTTTAGGTACCAAGGTGACTGTGGCTTCATAGAATGACTTTGGTAATGTTCCTTCTATTCCTGCTTTGTGGAATAGTTTGAAGAGTATTTGTGTATTCTTTGAAGGTCTGGTAGAATACTGCGCTGAAACCATCTGGCTCTAGGCTCTTTTGGGATGGGAGGCTTTTGATGACTACTTCTATTTATTTAGGGGATATAGTATTATTTAATTGATTTACCTAGTCTTGATTCAGCTAGGTAAGTGGAATTGATCAAGAAAATTGTCCATTTCATTTAGATTTTCAAAATTTGTGGCATATAGTCTTTTGAAGTAAGACATAAATGATTGTTTGGAATTCCTCAGTGTCTGTTATTATGTCCCCCTTATCATTTCTGATTTTATTGATTTGGATGGTGTTGCTCTGCCTTTTATTTTCTTTGGCTAAGGGTTTATCTATCTGGTTGATTTGCCCCAAGGACAACTCTTGGTTTCATTCATTTCTTTGAGTTGTTTTATTTGTTTCTAATTTATTGATTTCAGCTCTGAGTTTGATTATTTCCAATCATCCTCTCCTCTTGGGTGTTTCTCCTTTTTTTTCCCAAGGGCTTTCAGGTGAGCCTTTAAGTTGCTTGTATGAGATGTTTCAAATTCCTTCTTGAAGGCACTTAGTGCTATGAATTTTCCTTTTAGCCCTGCTTTCATTTTGTCATATAAGTTTGGGTATGTTGTGCCTTAATTTTCATGGAATTCTAGGAAGTCTCTGATTTCTTTCTTTCTTTCTCCCCTGACCCAGCTGTCATTGAGTGGCGAGTTGTTCAATTTCCATGTGTGTGTAGGCATTTTGCTACTTCTGTTGTTGTTGTGGTCCAGCTTTAGTCCATGGTGGTCAGATAGGATACAAGGGATTACTTCCATCTTCTTGTATCTGTTGTGGCTTGCTTTGTGACCAACTATATGGTGTATTTTGGAGAAGATTCCATGAGGTGCTGAGAAGAAGGTATACTCTTTTGAGGTTGGGTGAAAAGTTCTGTAGCCATCTATTAGGTCTGTTTGATTTAGGACCTGTTGTGGGTTATTGTATTTACTTAAAGTATCCAAGCACACAAACATTACTATCACAGTCAATATCAATACCAAAGGATCTAACAGTCACTGGTCATTCATCTCTCTCAACAGTAATGGCCTCAACTCTCCAATAAAAAGACACAGATTACAGAATGGATACGTAAACAAGATCTAACAACCTGTTGCATAGAAAAAATGCACCTAAGTCACAAAGATAAACATTACCTGAGAGTAAAGGGCTGGAAGACAGTTTTCCAAGCAAATGGACACAAGAAGCAAGCAGGAGCAGCCTTTCTACTATATAATAAAATTGACTTTCAACTAAAATTAATCAAAAGAAATGGGGAAGGTCATTTCATACTCATCAAAGGAAAATACACCAAGAAAACATCACAATTCTGAACATCAATGCCCCAAATATAAGAGCAACCACATTTGTAAAAAAACCATTAATAAAACTGAAACCACACATAGATCCCCACACATTAATAGTAGGAGACTTCAGCACCCCACTCTCAGCAAGGGACAGGTCAACAAAAAAGAAATTAACAAAGAAACAATGACTCTGACAGAGGTCATGAATCAACTTGACCTAACAGACATCTAAAGAACCTTTCTCCAAACAGAAAAGAAATATTTGTTTGCCAATATTTTCATCTGTTCATTTGCAACTGTTTAAACATCCATTCCCTTTGAATAAGATCATGTTAATGTTACAGTTTAAACTGCGGCACTTCAGGTTTCTGGACGATAAATACAGAAATTCAGTGAATGTGTAATTCTTTGCAGAAACTTCAGTAAAGATCTGTGAGTTCTATCTTTTTTATTTGATTGATTTTGCAGGGAAGTCAGTTTCTTAATTTGGACCTCTTGTTGTTTGGAAACTTTTTCATAGACCAGGCTGACATCTACCTCAATGAGATGCAGCAGTCTATGTGTTCTGAGTTCTGGGATTAAATGCAACAGCAAATATACCCATCTTTCCCATCATTTTTGTAGTTAGTAATTTTTCTGATGTGTGCTCACTACTGTTCTACTTCCTCATTTGTGTTTCTCTCTCATTATAAATACACACACACACATACACATTATATATGTTAATTGGCATTTCTCTTTCAAACCTATAATCTATTCAAAGAGTGCAGAAATGACAGAGGTAAACCTCATTATTGGGTTTCTTTCTAAAACGGTGTGGTGATACATTAGAACTTCTTTGTGAGGAAATACAGAGAAAGTAGCAAAATTATATGTCATTGAAGTATACTTTTAGAGTTTTGTTGATATCAAGGTTTTACATATATGGCATATTTTAGGATTCAGTGACCTATGATGATGTGAATGTCATCTTCACTCGGGAAGAGTGGGCTTTGCTGGATCCTTCCCAGAAGAGTCTCTATGAAGATGTGATGCTGGAGACCTACAAGAACCTCACTGCTATTGGTAAGACAATCAATTAACTTTCAGTCGTTAAAATAAGGGAACAATTGTTTTTAGTTGTTGCTGTTATTGATACTCTTCTGTATTTTTTACTGAGAAGGAGGAAGAATTATATGCATAAATCAAGCATGATTGTAAGGTTCCCTAAAAATAGCAACTTAAATTTTGCCAAATTTCCAATGATTTATCATGTGTTTTCTTTACTGTTTTTTTCTATGTGAATTTTTTAAGTTTATTTTTTAATTTATTAAAGTTTATTTACTTTTTGTTCCTGCTGTAGGCCTCTCCCTTGTCTCATCCAAATTTCACCATCTTTCCCTCTTCTCCTTCCATGCCCCATCCCCAGTTCACTAATATGGAGAACTTTTACCCCTTCAATGTGATGTGACCCTAGCTTATCAGATCACATCAGGACTGGCTACATTGTCTTCCTCTATGGCCTGCTAAGGCTGTCCTCACCTCAGGGGGAGGTGATCAAAGATTCAGCCACTGAGTTCATGTCAGAGACAGCCCCTGTTCCCCTTACTAGGAAACCTGTCATGGGCTACATCTGTGCAGGGGTTCCAGTTTATCTCCATGAATGGTCCTTGGTTGAAGTTAAAACTTTTAACTCATATACTTGTGTGAATGTTGCTACCTTTATTTAGAAAGACAGTTTATCAGAGTCAAGAATACCCTGTGCCCAGATTTTTTTGTTTTCTTTCTGTCCTTGTGGTGTTCCTGTCTCGTTTAGGTCTTTCTATCTCCTCCTTCTTTTTAAGGTTCCTGTACTCCTCCCAAACACTGGCTATGAGTCTCAGCATCTGCTTCAATATGGTGATGGGTAGAATCTTTTGGAGACCCTCTGTGGTAGGTTTCTATCCTCTTTCTTGTTTTCTCCCTCTTCCCATGTCTATCCTATTAGCCTTTCTGAATGTGCATTGAGCTTCTTACCCAGGGTCCTTCATCCTTAGCTTCTTTATGTGTACATATTTTAGCATGATTATCCTATATTATATGTCTAATATCCACTTATAAGTGAGTATATACCATGTGTGTCTTTCCGCTTCTGGGATCCCTCACACAACATGATCTTTTCTAGTTCCCAAGTTTTTCCTGCAAATTTCATGATTTTCTTGTTCTTAATTGTGAGTAGTGTAAATGTGCTACTATGTTTTAGGCTACAATTGGGAAGAGCAAACTACTGAAGAGCATCATCAATATTCTAGAAGATATGGAAGGTAATTTTCATGTGCAAAGTGATATGACTATGCCTCTGAAGAAATTTTATTGTGTCCTGGAAGTCTGAAAAATAAGCAACAGTGTAAAACACTGCTCTAAGTGTCAGTAATTACTAAATTCCCACATAACCATATACTTCAATATCCAGTATCTGATTTGTGTTTGCAAGGCATTCCTCTAAGAAAGAGCACAAGTAAACAATGCCCTAATAGATATCACCATTTGAATCGCAGTTCCATTAGAGCTAGGTTGTAGACCTGCCAACCTGTTTGTCATACCACTTACATATTACAAGAGATATAGAATAGATGCTAAGTATATGTGTAAACCTTCTCATAGGGGAATAGTCCACCGTAAAGCTGTTTTAACTCATAAACTTGTGTGAATGTTTCTACCTTTATTTAGAAAGATAGTTTATCAGAGTCAGAATGTCGTTGTAGAGAACCTCAATCCTAATGCCATATGTGTCTGAGGTACAAAGATTCAGACTGTGTGAATGCAATATGGAAGCCTTTCACTTGTTATTATTCTTTTCATAGGTATAACCTATGTCACAATCGACACAAGCCATGTGAGCCAAGCGATAGTCAATGAAGCCACACACACTCTCTCTCAGAACAATTATAAAATATGTTGTAGTTCTCTCTTTGAGTAGAATTTTTGAATGTGATACAAGTTTATAGTTAATCAGTTTTCCAATCTTATTGGGAACCTTCAAAAAGTTATACTACAGAAAATCTCTATAAGAACTAGGAATACGGAAATTCTTTTCTTTGTCCTGCTTCTCTTTGCAAATACTAACACATAGTATAGGAAAATTCATGCATACAATCAGGATGGAAAGCTTGGGTTATTTCAGTTTTTCTAAAATATGTGAAAACGCTAATGTAGAAAGAAAGGATGGTATAACTATGAGCCATATAATAAATTCTCTGATATCTTCCAAAACATGAACCAATAATGTAGGGGAACACCATGAATATAAAGAAAGAGATAAAATATTAAGATCTGATTTTTCTGTCATATTAGACCAAATTATAAAATTAATTCATACAGATAAAGGATTCATAAGTTCAATGACTGTTGGAAAGCTCTCACATATACTAATTATTTCTGCAGGCATGAAAGAAGTCATAGTGGAGAGAAACTGTATGAACGTATTCAATATGGTGAAGCCTATGCACATCACAGTAGTCTCCAAATACAGACAAGAACATATACTGGAGAAAAACCCTATGCGTATAACCAATGTGATAAAGACTTTGCATGTCACAGTAGTCTCTGGCTTCAAAAGAGAACATGTACTGTAGAGAAACCCTACAAATGTAATCAAAGTGATAAGGTCTCTTCACAACACAGTTATCATAGAAAACATAAAAGAAAAAGTGCTGGAGAGAAACTCTATGAATGTAACCAGTGTGGTAAAGCCTTTGCGTGTAATGGTTATCTCCTAAGACATAAAAGAACACATACTGGAGAGAAACCCTATGAATGCAAACAATGTGATAAAGCTTTTATATATCACAGCAGTCTCCGAATACATAAAAGAAAACATACAGGAGAGAAACCCTGTGAATGTAATCAATGTGGTAAAGCCTTTTCATGTCTTAGTAATCTCCGTAGACATAAAAGAACACATACTGGAGAGAAACCCTATGAATGTAACCAGTGTGGTAAAGGGTTTGCCCAGAACTGCTCTCTCCTAAAACATAAAATATTACATACTAGAAAGAAATCTTATGATTGTAAACAGTGCGGTAAAGCCTTTTCACAGCACATTATTCTGCAAATACATAAGAAAACACATACCAGAGAGAAATCCTATGAATGTAATCAATGTGGTAAAGCTTTTGCATATCACAGCAATCTCCAAAGACAAAAGAATACATACTGGAGAGAAACCCTATGATTGTAACCAATGTGGTAAAGCCTTCTCCTGTCATGGTAATCTCCAAAGACATAAAAGAACACATATGGGAGAGAAACCCTATGAATGCAACCAGTGTGGTAAAGCCTTTGCACAAAAGAGTTATCTCCATCAACATAAAAGAATACATACTGGAGAGAAGCCCTTTGAATATAACTAATGTGGTAAAGTCTTTGCATGTCACAGTTATCTTTGGAGTCATGAAGAGAAACTATAGAAATGTTTTTAATATGGGGAAGCCTTTTCTCATCATCATGAAGAAAATTCATACTGGAGAGAAACCTTATGAATATATTTAGAATCGTGATGCCTTTGCACATTTCTGCAGTCTTCATCATCTGCAAGTATTAACAGTGGAGAGAAATTTGATGAATGTAAACAGTGTGGTAAAGCCTTTGTGTGTGATTGCTTCTGAGATAGAACACAATTATAACACCAGGTCAATGGAAATGACAAGAATTCATTGTAATCAAGGTGCTAATGATTGTTCAGGGCCACAGAACATACTCATAGACATCTGTGGCACGTTACAGCTACCTGTTCCACCAATTAAGATTTAGGGAATGGGGCTTTCTGTAGTTGATCTATGCCAACTGAAAGAGAATGTAGATTTTTACAGCGTAACCCCCCATAACCACTTGTTCTTTTGTGAATTCCAACAGGCATGATGCTTTAGGGAACAAAATATGAATAAAGGAATCTGGTCGGTTAGTGGAAAGCCTCCAGGACCACTAAAGCCTAGGAGTTTGAATTCAGTTTTACCTTATGACTCAATGGAGGAAGTAACAAAAAGGTAGTAGTTAGGACACATTTCTTTTGCTTTCTCCTAACATTTGCATACCAAATTTATCTTCGAATACATAAAAGAACACATCCTGTAGATAAATCCTATGCATAAGCAATGTGATTATGTCTTTTCATGGAGCGCTAGTCTTAAAACTCATGAGAAAATCTTTCTTCAGAGAAACCCATCAATTTATCTAGTTTGGAAATGATACTTAATGGTATCTTTATAGAAGAGTAAAACCTTTGGTGTGTAAAGTATCTGTTAAAGGGTTTGCACATCACAGTGGTCTTTGAGCATCTTAGAAACTAATAATGAAGGAGACCTATGTTTATGAAGGATTTTCTAAAATCTTTAGCCAACACATACTCAGATACACAAGATTATTGTGGAGAAAAAAGCAAAAAGTATCATTGATCTATTCAAACATTATGATGTCCATCTTTATTTTGTTTGTGCTTGGAAACTCATATTGAAAAAGCTTAATAAATTTAAACATGGTAACCCTTTTAGATTTCATCGTCTTTTGTGATTTTACTTGGAGATAGATATTTTTCTGCTGCAGTGTATAGAGTGGAATGCCTGTAACCTAAGTGATCCATTGTTTATGTAAATGTCAGGTACTATGTGATCAGACTTTACAAGTACCTGTGCCTGGGAATGGTGGAGATGGTTGTTCCTTGTTTTGTTTTACACATTTTCACAAATTCACTTCAGATGTTGCCAGCCTGAGTTGAATATTAGGCATTAGTCAAGACAACATTTTTAATTCTTTGTTCTCATGTGTCCGTCTCCTGAGTACAAACCCAAGGGTAGAAGATGTACCCCCATTATCGGCACATTAAACAATGAAAATGTTGAAATGCTAAATAGAAGAGAATATAAATGTATGTGTATCCAAGGCACCATTTCCATGTATCTGGTAGAGATGTAATGAAATAGGACATTCAGCAGTCAACTGTAGATCTCACAACATAGCTTGTTTAGTATGTATATGTATATATTATTTGCTGTTTCATGCTTCTTCATGTTCCATCAGTTAACATTTGACACTTCATTTTGAAGTACTATTAAGGGAATAATTTAGTAAATGATAGGTAATGTTACAGCAATGAGATTTATCCCAAATATTTTAGATAGATAGATAGATAGATAGATAGATAGATAATCTAATATGCTTATACGCTTTCGGCCATGACACGTGAAGAATGGGAGACAACTGTGTGGTATCTAGTTTGACTATCTTTATATGATTATGAAGGTCAGGTTATGAAGTTAGGACATGACATATATGGAAAGACTGGGAGACAGCTGTTTGGTGTCCACTTTGGCTATCTTGATATGATTTTGAAAATCAGGTTACCAAGTTTGCACACCATAAACATTTCGCTCTTAGCCATCCTATTTTTTTCTTTATTAATTACACTTTATTCACTTTGTATCACCCCGTGGTTCTCTCCCTCCTCCCCTCCCAATCCCTAATATCCATTTATAAGTAAATGCATACCATATTTGTGTTTCTGGGTCTTTGTTACCTCACGTAGAATGATTTTTCTTTTTTCTGGTTCTTGTAAATTCATGATGTCATCTTCTTTAACAGCTGAATAATACTCCATTGTGTAAATGTACCATATTTTCTTCATCCATTCTTCTGCTGAGGGACATCTAGGTTGGTTTACAGTTTCTGACTCTAATGAATAAAACTGCTATGAACATAGTTGAACAAATGTCCTTGTGGTAGGCTGGAGCATCTTTTGGATGCTGAGAGATATAGCTGGGTCTTGATGTAGACCGATTCCCAGGTTTCTGAGGAACCACCATATTGATTTTCATAGTGGCTGTATTATTTGCACTCCCACTAGGCATGGAGGAATTTTCCCCTTTCTCCACATCTTTGCCAGCATGAGCTGTGTGTTATGGCACCTCTATTAACATAGCTGTAGAAACTTTTTTACTCTGTTTCCTAGAGACAGTGAGTAATAGCTGACACTAACATTCCCTGCCAGAGGGCCAAGCTGACCTTATACCTAGCTATACTCTAGCTATACTACTCCTTGTAGTCTGTGATTCAGTGGTATCATAATTCCTACTTTGCTATGCCCCTTGCATGATAAGCTATAGATTTCATTTCAGTTCCACCAGCCACATCACCTCAGCTCATCACTGAATCTGAATGTCAGAATGTATTTGATTGAATCAAAAAGCTCCCAGATAGGATGATGTCTTTGAACACTTGTCTCTACTTTGGAGGTACGTTCTTTGGAGGTACTTATGGAAAGTTTTGTAGTAGGAACCTTTCTATATTCCTTATTGGGAATGGGACTGAGTGAATGGGACTGACAGAAGCAACCTACTTCCTGTTCTTTGTGTCCACTGTGTTGTGGTTGAAACTGAACAGTTAGCTTCCTCCTCATGCTGTCATAGCTTCACCATTATAGACTTGATCTCTAAATCACCCAAGATGCAGTAGAAGCAGTTGCTATTCAGTGCTAAGCTATTTTGCCAGCTTGGTGTTTTTGTACTTTTAATTCTATTGTTTTTGTTTTTAAAGACAAAGTTTCTCTGTGTAGCCCTGGCTGTTTTGAAAGTAGGTATGTAGACCAGACAGGCCTCAAACTTAGGAGCTCTACCTGACTTTGGCTCCAGCATGCTGGCATTAGATGTTTTTATATTATTGGCTGATGGGACTGGAATGTAGGGTTTTGTACATGTCAAACAAATGCTTTTGTGCTTATCTTCATCCACATCTTGGATTTTGAAATTTGGCAGAGAGTATATTCTGTTTCTCAGGATGGCATGTATTCATGACCCTAACAGTACTTGAGCCCCCTGGGTCATTAGATTGTAGGTATGTGATCTTCTTACCTGTTGTGTTTGTTTTGAGCTATTTATTTTTAATGAACTTGAGTATTTTGCCTGCATGCATGAATATGCACCTCGTGTGTACCTGTCTTTACAGTAGTCAGAAGACAGTTGGAGACCAGCTCCTGCAGTGTGCTCAGTGATTCAAGGTACAGCTTGGTGACAATGTAAAGCAAGCACACACTCACACTTGGTGAATGAAGCAAGGCTCCAACCGCCCCAACTGTAGCATTCTTACTATGATTGACAATCTGAACTCACACCCTAGCCCTTCTCTACATCTTAGCTTTGCTTGCATAGTACTATACTCTCTATGGCCCCAGCATAGGATCCAAGTCAATAGGGTGGAGGTGTGGTAAAGCACTCATAACCGAAACAGTTTTAAAAATTGGGCACTGAAAATGTGTTATACTTTGAGGGACCACGAAATGACTTGTACAAAGTATGCTTTATATGTGAACTAGTATTTATAAACATTAATCTTTTTTATTATCCCTTCTTGTTTTTTCTAAATATTATTAGATACCCACATATACTGTGTGTGTCCGTGTGTGTACATTTTAGACTGGAGTCCATGGAGAAAACGTGGTTTCTTTTTGCTTGCTATACTTCTAAGTCCACTCATTTCCTACACATTTTGTGATCTCATTATTCTTTTGAGCTCAATATCAGCTTTTAAAAATAAGCCAAGTTTAAAAAAAATGTCTGATGAAAGTTGGAGTAATCACCAGCAGAGGGTGGAACTCATGAATGTACAGAAATCAAGGATGGTCCTCAGTGTCCTACAATGGTAGTCTCTCATAACAGAACTGCCCAGCCCTGTGTCACTGGAGCTGAGGTTGAGCAACCTGCCATAGAGGAGCTCACTTTGAAGCCATTCCTGACCTTGGGAGACAGTGTGTACTCACCCAAGCATTTTCAGGTTACAGTCTTTGTGATTCAAAGCGTCACACTGCACCACCATCCCAGCGGGGTCCAAGGTTATCCAGTCCAGATTTAGGCTATTCAATATTCTGCAGGTGGTGAGAGCCAGGGCCAGGTCTTCACAAAGATCGGTGGTGAACTCACACATGTCTAACCTGTGACAGAGAAAATGCCAGAATAAGACTCTGTTGTTCCATACCAGTTTCAGGCTTCTGAGCAAACACCTAAACAGCCTCAAAGGTCCACACTAACAACTCTGAGCAAATCCTGGTTTCAAATCCAAAGGGGCTGTGACCCACAAGTTGAGAACTATTATTCTAAATGCATAGCATTATTCCAATGCATTAGTTCAGCTCTGGAGTCTTATTAAAGACTTTTTTTCTTTTGCACTTGATTGGTTAATATGAAGGCTAACAGCTGGTCAACATTCAGAGAGTGACTATAGAGTACTCAAATGGGGCATGTATATCACCCCCACCCCCCAAGGCCCAGGGGAACACCAGAGAACAGGGGGCAGAAAGACTAAACGAACCAGGCATTGTGGTGGGGGAAAAACATGACAGGAGCATTCCACTCACACTCACAGACGCTGTTGCTCCCTTGCACCAGACCTGTGCATTACCATTTTCTCAAAGCTCATGAGCCCATGGCAGGTGGGATTCTTCTTAATCCTATGAACCTTCTAGCTTGTCCTCATCAAGCTGGGAGCCCTTCCCACCGTTGCAGTAGAGACGCACCCAAGATAATGCAATTTATACTTCGGATGCCTCAGAGCTTCACAAAACTGCTCGACTCCGGTGTCTTGTACGTTACGGTTGCCCAGTTCCAGGGTCTTCAGATTTTTATTTCATGTAAGGACAGCAGAGATGATCTCACAGCATTAAATTTTTATTCCAGGTAAGGACAGCAGAGATCTCCTCATAGCATTCTGAAGTGAAGTAGCAACCAGACAACCTGGGAAAACACACATGCAAACATACTTTCTCACTAATCCTTTTGTTTTGATTTAGAACTTCAGTATGAGCACTGTATCCAGTTCCTCCCGGTTTCACCTTCTAAATTAATACTCTTCTTTAATTAATATTGTTACATATTTACACATATGTGTTCATGTATGCATGCATACATGTATATGTAACCTACAAAGTCCATTTAGCCTTGTTTGCATGTATGTGTGTCCAGTGGATTGGATAATGTATGTCAGCGTTTCCCCCGGGGGGAAGACTGGCTCTCCCTCTCTCAGCATCCATTCACTGAGCACCTTTCCTTTTTGAGACATGGTCTCATGTAAACCAGTCTGGCTTCAGACTCATTACATAGCTGAGGATGTCCTTGAACTTCTGACCCTCCTAGTTCTATCTCCCAGTACTGAGACTTTAGGTGTTTAGTTACCACAATTTTTTTTTTTTTTTAGGATATGATGGAGAATCAAACACAGGGCTCTGTTTGCTAAGTAAGCTTGGCTTATTTATATTTACTTGTATGATCCAGAAATGCCCAACCACTGCTGAGAGGCTGATGAGGCTTCTCCATCTCCGGGACTCTGTTCCATTTTGGCTCACTGTAGTTCTTGTGACAGTTAATGCTAAACAGGATAAAACTAAACATTTTGGAATTGTTTAAAATGAAGGCTTTAACCTGTAAGTATGACTGGCTAACTCCAAACTGAACTTTCACTGAGGATGGGGTAAGAGAATGATAGCTACAGAACACAGTCCTGACTTGGTTCCTCCGGGGACTGGCCACTAAGCAGTATACCGCCAAAACCCACCTCATTAGAATAAAAGGTGATCCTATCACCTGGAAAATGCCAAGCGGTTGGAAGCCTCACGTTGAGACTCAAGGCAACATGCCAAACATCAGAGAAATGGTTCTGCTACTAACCACTAGGCACTTGTGAAATTACAAAGGTTTGTCATTCCTCTGCACAGCTGGACAAAGAGACCCAACTGCATACTGCTTAGCATAAGCCAGCATCCCACAAACGCCAATGGCAATAAACTCACATCTGAGCCAGCATGTCACTTCAAGACAACACATCATTGGTTCCCTGCCAACCTCAATTCATTTTCATGCCATTTCCTAGCCCAGTTGCACAGCTACCTCCTAGTTTTCTTTTCTAGCCTCCGGTCAAAGACCTCATGAAGTTTAATTTATGGATTGTTTCTGTGCTAATAGTTTTTACAAATGTCTCTGCAAGTTGACCTCTGACATCTATGGGTGTCCTGCCACACACACTAAGTAAATAAATGTAATAGAATCCAGATATACTATTATGTTGGTATTCAAACCACCAGAAAACAAAACAAACAAACGAAAAAGAAGTCATCAAACTACAAGGGGAACAATTTTAGAAAGGAATGGAAACCAACAGAACATAAGGGAATGTAATCAAAGTACAATGAAAAAATGGGTGAAAATGTCATAATGAGAGAGCTGAATCAGCAGTTACGAACACTTGCTCCTTCAACAGAGGACCAGAGTTCAGTTCCAGGCACCCACATCAGGTAGCTCGCAACTGCACATAACTCTAGCTCCAGGAGATCTGACTAATGCCTTCTTCTGGCTTTTTAAGGCACCTGCATACAGGCTTCTGTTTAACAATGAGAAAAAGAAACTGTCAAAATAGAACTTATTTTGTAAAACATGCACTCATGCAGAAACAAAACTTTCAAAGTTAAAGCCTTAAAAGGTTTTTTGTTTTTTTTTAAAAATCATGAAACTCCTGAGTGTGGACAACACATTGACTTACAGTGACTCCTTCATGCTGCAGGTTGAGCATTGCAGAGCAGAGTACAGATTATCATCCACATCACTGGAGAGATTGGTGGCATACAAGTTCAGGGACTTCAGATGAGGTAGCTGAGGAAGTGTGTGAAATAATGAACCATTATTTAGTTAGTCCTGAAGGAACACCTGCAGAATAAGACAAAAATGTACAGTATACCAGGATGTGTAGGACCATGGCAAAACAACTTGTATACACACTCTTCCACGCTTTGTCATACATGCACTGGCTGTTTGGGCATTGTGGTCACCCCATAAGTTCTCACTGGTTATTTCTAGGTACCAGACAAGCACTAAGGCTAAAGAAACTCAGATCTCTCCCTTTTCTTCCATTTCCCCCATAACTGTGTAACACCCAGAACATTGTAAGGAGACTCACACTTACCCTCCTATTAAACTCTGAACATTGCCTGTTGTGGCTAATCAAGGTTCACAACTTGACATTATCTGGGAAAAAAGAACCCGAATTGAGGAATTGCTTCCATTAGATTGGCATGTCTGTGGGGCATTTCTCTGATCAATAATCCATCTAGAAATGCCATTGTGAGGGGCATTACCCCTGGGCAGGTTGGTCTGATCTGAAGAAAGGTTGTGGACAGGATATGGAAAGACAAGCCAGGAGGCAGCATTCCTTTATGGGCTCTGCTTCAGTTCCTGCCTTCAGGTTCCTGCCCTGACCCCTCTTGGTGTCAAATTATGACCCTGGAGTGGTAAAACCATAAAAACACTTTACTCCCAAGGCTGCTTTTGGTCATGTGTTTGTAACAGCAACAGAAGCCAAACCAGAACAACACCTTATGCATCATAGAGACACTTGTTTTGTATTAATGTTCCCAGCTGTGTATTCCAAGGGAAAGGCTCATTTTTTAAGTACTAATGAATTTCTGGGTCTTTTTTTGTTTGTTTGTTTTTTGAGACAGGGTTTCACTGTGTAACACTGGCTGCCCTGAAACTCACTCTGAAGACCAGGCTGGCCTCAAACTTAGAGATCTGCCTGCCTCTGCCTCCCTAGTGCTGGGTTTGAAGGGGTGCCACCATCACCTGAATTAACAAATACTAGTTTTGTAAGATATCACTATCTATAAAGGTCAAAGAGTAGATTCCAGAGTTCAAAAAATTAGATGAGAAATGTTTGCTTTTTGTATTTATTCCCTTTTCAAGGTTGGAAAAATTTAGCCAAATTTATGTCTGACCAAATTTCTTCATGATAACAAGCAGATGTCAGCATAATGACAGACAGATGGCTCAGTGGTTAAGAGCACAGATTGCTTTTGCAGTGGACTACAGTTCAGTTCCCAGCACCCACATCTGGAAGCTCACAACTAATTATACCTCTAACTCCAGAGGACCCAATTCAGATACACACATACATATACATAATTAAAAATAATTTAAAAAATTAGACCTTTAATTAATATTCATTGCAGTCTATACAATATAGTCAATTCCTATGGGGCATTACTTTAGTACACACACACAGAAGATGTATAGGTATTTAGACAGACACACTATATGAATTTACAAACTATATGAACATCAGTTGTATGTATGTATGTGACACAGAAATCTTCAACTATCTTGGTAGTATTTCCTACTTTGGAGTTTAGTTCTGTGTTTATTTATGCATTAGTAGCCTCTACAAAGAAGAGAGGGAATTTCTTCTACCTACTTAAAGGCTGGGTCAAACTTACAACAAGCTTTGAAGCTTAAAAGCATTCAGAGGCACTCCAGGAGATGGAGACATCGAATCACAGAGATGACAAATGGCCTCTTCATTGAAATTACAGCTGTCCAGCTCCAACACATCCAAGTTCTGGAAAACTTTGCATAATATAGCCCAATATTTTATTGCATTTCTGCAATGAGATCACACATCATTCTTATCTAGTGGCTAAATTCAATTCAAGGCATTCCTAAGATAGGCAGATCACTCTCAACTGCTGGGAGCAGTTACATGCTGGGTTGGCAGAAGCAAGTAAATCTTTCTGGAGGTAGCCCACTTATTTCTGCATAGCTGACGAATGGCTATATCCCTCGTATAGGCAAGGCCCCAAGGATTTTGCCTCAGGACAGCTTATTGTTGCTATGCTACCTTTCCATGCATGTCGCATATATCTGGCATGGCAGAGACCCTCACTGCTCATTGCTTCACTCTGTTGGGCAGATTTCCTGCTGATTATTTTGAAGATATACCTTCATAGTGCTGTTTCAACAAACTGATGATTTCATAACCCCTGATGATGGTTTTAAAGAATTTCTGACTTGATTCAAGTAATTTAAAACCCTCCTGCAGTATAGCAAAAACTGCTAGGAGCTCTGTGGACATGTGGATATATGTCATGCACTTGAATTACACCAAGAAGAAAAAAATAGATATAGAAGAAAAAAATATAATATAGGATATAATATAGGATAGAAACAAATTAATAATCAAGGAAATACACTCATTCTAGGTTTAGTCCAAGGATAAGGCCCAGGTGTGCACCATGATAAGAAAGACCATATGAATGCAGAAACAAAAATAAATAAATAAATAAATAAATAATAAATAAATAAATGGTCAGCTATGTAAGGCAAGACAGCTACCTGTTCCTTAGAAAAACCTTGACATTAAAAACTTGCTTTGAATACATAATGTACATTTGAAATAAAATGAAGATAAAACTTCTGCTTTGAATTCATAATGAGCATATAGATAAAACCACTGCTTTAAACTTACAATAAACAAAGTATCTAGTTATCAATAGTCCTATTGTAACCTGCTTCTTATGTAGCTATCTTTGAATGATGTAATTTTTTCTACAGAGAACCTTTGTATTAGATAGTATAAAAACCCAATACAAGATTAAATAGTTGCTGAAGGCTCCTGCTTCATCTAAAAATGTGTCTGTCTATTACAAATAAAGCTGATATGGAAACAACCTAGATGTCCTTCAACCAAGGAATGGATACAGAAATTGTGGTACATTTACACAATGGAATACTACTCAGCTATTAAAAACAAGGAAATCATGAAATTTACAGGCAAATGGATGGAACTAGAAAAGATCATTCTGAGTGAGGTAACCCAGAAGTAGAAAGACATGTATGGGATGTACTCACTTATAAGGGGATATTAGCCATATAATATAGGATAAACATACTAAAATACTACAGAGCTAAAGAAGCTAAACAACAAGGAGGACCCTAGGGGAGATGCTTCATTCTCATTCAGAGGGGCAAACAGGATAGACACTGGAAGCAGTAGAAGAGAGAGAACAGGATGAGAGCCTACCACAGATGTCTTCTACAAGATTCTACCCAGCAGGGAATTGAAGCACAGCCAAACTTTCATCAGAGCACAGGGAGTGCTTTTGAAGAAGGGGGATCTAGAAGGACCCAGAAAGGACAGGAGCCCCACATGGAGACCAACAAAGCCAAAAAAGCTGGGTCCAGGGGGTACTGCAGAGACTGATGCATCAATGAATGATCATGCATAGAGAAGACCTAGACCCCCTGCTCAGATGTAGCCCATAGATAGCTCAGTCTCCCTGTGGGATCCCTAGTAAGGGATAAAGAGACAGTCTCTGACATGAACTCGGTTGCCTGTTCCCTAAGCACTTCTCCCTGGTAGTGCAACCTTGCCATCCCACAGAGGAAGAGGATCCAGGCAGTCGTGATGGGACCTGATAGGCTAGGGTCTGCTATCTGTGGACTAGGAAAGAGGAAGAGGGGAGGAAGAGGGAGGGAGATTGAGACTGGACTGGGAGGAGATGAGAGAGGTGGCTACAATCAGGATACCAAGTAATTCAGCTGTAAATAATAAAAAGAAAAAAACCAAAAATATGTCTGTCTTAATAGTTTGAATATATTGTATATATGTACATATGTGTATTTATATCTGTATGCTTACATATATGTGGATGAATATCTTTGAAGGCTCCCCTGTTTTGTCTATTGTTTGTATGTACGCATGTGTGTGTGTGGTTTGTAAATATCTGCCTGCTTTGTCTGCCAAATGTGTTTTTGCATGTTTCTAAATTATTGTTTAGTAAGTGATAAGCAGACCAGATTGTTCTATCATTCTTCTTAATTAGGACTCTACCTTCCAGGAAGCCACTGTTCACTGCTGAGCCATTAAGTTAAAAAAAACAACAAACAACTAAGGTTTTTCTTCTTACAACCCCTTATATTTACAGCAAGAAGCTGTCAGGGCTGCGGCCGCTTCTTGTACTCTGAGCTAAAGGAGCCACCTGGCTTGACTGATTAAGACCTTCTGCTGTCTTGTCCTTTGGAGGCTCTCGTGACCAGCGGCCCCTGGGAGTTAAACTGTACATATAGAATTAAACTGTATAGAGAAAGAGCCCCAAATAGCAAGGCCACCAGCCTAGAAGTTTAAGACTGAAAGTGTGTGTAGAGAGTAGCAAGGCTATCAGCCAGGAAGATTAACAGTTGAAGTACAGAGAGAAACACCAGCCATCAGCTGGTCACCGCTGATGCTGCCACCCACCGGGGTTCACCCTGTAGGCTAGAGAGGGTTTCTACCCCCTCAAAGCTGACAGTTGCCCTTGACACAGGGACAAGTTCCTTAGGTAAGTGAGTCAACATAGCACTGTGATTAAGGAAGTGATCCCTGGGCAGGGGATAACTGAAAGATTAAGAGCACTTGGTGCTCTTGCAGAGGACCCAAGTTTGATTCCCAGAACCCGTGTAGCTCACAACCATCTGTAACTTCAGTTTCAAGGGATCTAATGGCCTCTTCTAGATTCCACATGCACTGTGTGTGTGCGTGTGTGTGTGTGTGTGTGTGTTCACAGGGTATATACACATACATGCAGGCAAAACACTCATACACATTAAATAAAAATAAATAAAACATTAAAGAGATGAAAAGTAAGTAAATAATAATAATAAATGAGAAAATAAGTATGTATTTCAGCAAAATATGAACCAATAAGCATAGAGTCCTAAACTACATTATCTGTGTCTGTTGGGATGATGCTAAACTGACTTAATGAGCTGTGGATCTCCTTACCTTTTCAACATTCGTGTCTTTCCCTTTACATCACCAAATGTTTTCACATGTATCCATGATCCTGACGCCAGTGTTGTGTTACGGAAATACATCATGCTTTTCTTTCTTGTGAACATTCACTCTGAAGGAGAAGACATTTTAAAAATTAAATGATTTTGACATGACAAAATAGTTCGCAAATAATTGCATAGTGAGATTCATACTGCAGTATAATGGAGACCAATTTAAATCTTTATTTTATTATGAAAAATGATATATCAGCCAACCTGATACCCCAGACAAGATAATAATATGAAGATGGTATTAAATCTGTGAAGAATGTCAAGTGCCCATCTGTACCCAGTTCTTCGGAATGTGTACTCCTGTCTCTTTGACTACTGATATCTACCAGTGATGTGTTTGCCCTGTTCACAACTCTTCACTTTTGATAAATTAATTTATATTCATTCAATTTGGACCACATATTTCGTGAATTAAGCACATTCATGAGTATGAACTCCTCAATAATTTGTTATCATTTCATAAAATGGAATTAATTCTCAGAGAACTACACTTTGAATCCTCATTTTGGGTACCGTACATTTGCACCAACGTGTCAGACTTTCTGTGCTGCAGGCCTGACAGTGTCTTGAGTCACCAATCTGTCCTTTTACAGTACAATAGCTGTGACTGTGACAGAATAAGGGGAGGGTAAATTATGTCAAATTCTATAGTTAAATTAAATACTTAGGGAATTAGTTCATTATGATGACTTTTTAAAATACATTTTCATACAATAAAAGAGAGAGGGGAGAGAGAAGGGAGTGGAGAGAGCACTGTGAGCTACAAAATTCCTTCCTCTAGGCATGGTATGGACATTGCAGTCTTGATCCTGTAGTGGCTACAGATGCCTCCATTGACATGCAAAAGACAGCACCTGATATAAGTCAATAATAAATCTGGGAGAGGCTCACACACAGCTCTGCCCTGGCTGAACCATTGGCTTCTGGGGCACTCATCTTCAGAGCTGTACCCACGGGTGAGCCCACCAGGCTCCAGCGCACAGTTCCAAATCCTAGTTAAACTAGATAACTGACAAAAAGTCATGAACGTGAGAAAAGAACTTGTAAACAAGTTGGGGTGATGGATAGAAGGGAAACAGAACTGAATAGAAGGTGAGAGTAGCCAGAATGTGTTATAGGAAGGTATGAAATCACAAAAGAATACAATGAATAAAATTTATAATAAAGAAGCATGGCTTGAGATGAGATTAAACTAGAATTGAGTCTCTGTGGAGGAAAAATATTAACAAATATCTCTGTATCACTGCTAAAGACATCCAACCTTACTCTGTTCTCTAGTGCCTCCTCTTAGTGAAAACAAACAAACAAACATGATTTCTATGTGAATTAGGGTGGATATCTGGGACTTCTGAGGAAACAGCAAACTATGCCCAATATCATAAAAGATTTACACAGTTGAAAGATCAAGTATGAGCTAGCAAGCTAAAGTCAAAGCAGGGCAAGTCAACGAGAAAACATTCCATAGGATGTAAACGCAAAGTGACAGTCTTTCCTGTTGCTCTCTGCCTCTCTTCCCCTCCAAACCCAGATCAGATTAATAATATCCTTCAAATGCACTGACGATTGCAGTTTTCAAGGTAAGTGAAGTTAGGTATAAACTAAATGCAAGGTTATCAGAGATAAAAGACCTACATAAAACTAAATACTATATCCTAATTAGAGGAACTGACAGAATGCAATCAATGCACACAGAAAGCAATCAAACTCAGGTTGGAGAAGAAAACCAACAAAGCAACACTTGAAAGGTGATAATAAACTGAGAACAATGATGAAATATGTGTGCTTTTTAAAAAAAATATTTTATTATTTATTATTTATACAGTGTTCTGTCTTCATGTGCACCTGCATGCCAGAAGAGGGCAGCAGATCTCATTATAGATGGTTATGAGCCACCATGTGGTCACTGGGAGTTGAACTCAGGACCTTTAGAAGTACAGCTAGTGCTCTTAACCTCTGAGCCACCTCTCCAGCCCCACATGTGTGCTTTTAAAGGCAGGAGCAGGGAAGGGGAGAGGAAGCATTGATGTCAAAAGGAGAAAATTCATAAAACTATAAAAAATGCAGAGATGCTTAAGGCAACATTCTGGGGTTAACTAGGAAGTGAGGACACATGGCTAGATGTAGTAAATGGACTGAAATAACCGAGGAGTATAACAGAAGGCCTTAAGTATCAACCTAAGAAGCTTAACTCTTTTATTTTAGGGAGGGCAGTCCAAATGTCTATACACAAAGAGCATGGATGGGGGCAGAAATCCTCGTCACGTGCTTTCCACTGTACAATTTGCTGTCTCTCTATAACTCACAGGTAAACCAACACCAATGATATACAATTAAAAAAAAATCCTTGTAGCAACTGAAGTTCAAAAGTATGACCTAACAGCTGGGTGCAGTGGCTCACTGCGTGGAATCTCAGCTCTCAGGGAAGGGGAGTCATAAACAAACAAACAAACAAACAAATAAACAAATGGTTTTTTCAAATCATCTCTTCTTGGCCAAGTAAGAAAGCACAAAATTTAACTGCATTATAACAAATTTTTAACCACTGCCCGGTGCCAATTTTGTACAAATATATTACTCAGAACCATGTAACTTTAAAAGCCACAACATTACACATATAACTGTTAAGACATTTAAATGCTGACATTCTCTACGAGGCCCAGACTCACTTCTATCTTAGGTTTACTGTGCTCGTTTGCACATCTCTACCTCTCCTTCTCTCTTGCCTGTTACACTTGCACGTGTTTCCCCTCCCTTAATGTCCATGCTTACATCAGTATTAAGCTCAAGACGACAGTTCTAGAAGCTCGAGATGGAGAGGTGGCTACATAGCTAAAACAACAACAACCTTGCTGTGCAATCACGAGGCCTGGAATCCAAATCCCAGCATCCTGCAAACTCCTATAACTACAGCTCCCAGGGAATCAGACATCCTCTTCTTAGGCAGAAACAATGAAAAGCTGCCAGTAATTAGGAGGAACATAAATTTACAAATTATATGACAAAAATGTAAAACCTTGTCCTTTTAAAATGTAGCTCACAAAAAAAGTCAGGACCCTGGGTCATGAATGCGGGGGAAATAAGAATCCAGGTTCCCTTTGTACCATATAACCTAGCCAAGCATCATCTCCACAAACCTGTTTCTAATTATGCCATTGCTATATGGTGCTTCTGAATATTAAGTGAGAAAGCACTCAGCAAAGGGCCCCAGAACACAGTCCATATACAGTAATTTACCTATCATAATTAAACTTTGTAACAAAGGTTAAAAAGACAAGCAGTATTTCATCATATTCTTTTTTAAGTTGAAGGCACAAGGCTTAAGACTGAGATGTAAAAAGAACTACAAAAAGTCATTTTGCCAAGTACAAACATTAAGTAAATATATCTAGTGTTATACAAGTATAATTACCACAGGCAGAATCTTAAGTTTATAAGAATAACTCAAGATGCATTAGCTCAGAGTCATGATCTCATTTCCAAAACACTAAAGGGAAAATTCCTTGTGAAAGATGGCAGAAAACCTCACACTAAAGATAATAAAACACCCCTCTTCCTAAACACTACAGAAACAGACTTCCAGGCAATCTTCAAGGATTTTCCTGTCTGAGAACAAGAAGCTCCCACAAGTTCTTTCATCACCATAACCATATTTCCAATAGAACCTCAAAGCAAAACCTATGAAAGCCACTCTAATTGGAGGCTGTAGGGATAATCACTTAGCACCTTCTTTTGATTGAAAAATAAAAAAATAAATCTTACATGCACATTAAGACTACAGAGAGGCAGTTTTCATTTTATTCTAGGCAGAGAAACTATTCCAAAAGTCAAATAAATTTTGGTAGCCAACAAAATTTCATTCAAAACACAAAATACAAAAACTAACTTGATTTTATCTCATGCCAACAATAAAAAAAATGTTTTTAGAAGCCAGGCAACGGTGGTATTCACATTTAATCCCAGTACTCAGTTTGAGGCAGGCAGAGCTCTTAAGTTTGAGGCTAGTCTGGTTTACAGGATGGTCTAGGGCAGCCAGAGCTACACAGAAAAACCCTGTCTTCAAAAAACAAAAACAAAAACAAAAACTGATGTCAGTATGTGAAACAAAATTTTAAAAGATTTTCGTTGTTTTGTTTTGTTTTTTAAGGGTTCAGGAGAAGGCTTAGTAAGAAAAGTGCCTGCTTTGCAAGTATGAGGATTTAGGTTCAGATCTTTATCCACATAAAATATGGTGCAATGCTGCACACTTCTTTCCAAGTCCAGCTTTGGGGTGATAGGAGACAGATCCTAGGAGGCAGCCAGTCTAGTCAAAATAGCAAGCTCCAGCTGAGAAGCTAAGGTAGAGAGCAACTGGAAGACACTGGACAGAGACCTCTAGCCTCCACACAAAGTATAGAAAAACTCAGACCTATGTCCTTCAACATGTATTAACTCAATTACTCACTGCAATGCCAAAAGTTAGGTACTAACCAGTCATCACATACAGCTGAATAAGATGAGGCAGCACAAGTCATTAACCTGTCCAGAGTCATTCAATCAGTAAACAGAAGCAGGTAGATCTTGGCTGAGGCTGTCAAATGTTCAAATCAACTACAACATTCATCTAGTTAACAACTTTTACTAAGAGCCTATTAAGTGCCAGGCACAGCTAGGGAAAAAATTATGAATAAATCTAATAATATCTCTACCTTGTAGTTACAGAGAGCCAACAAGTCTAATGGAAATAATTAACAAGTGAAAAGCGTTATCTGATAATAAACATGAAGAAGAAAAGGAACAAAATTTAAAACATTAATTTAATTTAAAAGCAAACAAAAAGGTCAAAACCGCAGGAAGAGAGAGACTTGCTTCTGTTTTAGGAACCGGAAGAAGTTCCCTAAGTAAAGAAGAGCAACAGAAACCAAGAACAACTGCCATCGCCCAGAAGGAGTGTCCAGTATCATTGTCTGGGTAGCATCCTGAAGCCAAAGAGCGAAGAGTCATGGGGAGAGAACCAATCCAACCATCTAGGGAAGGTAACATTCGTACTTGAAACTTGAACTTGTGCGTGGTTTACAAGTAGATGAAACACTAAAAGAAGCTGCAACCTATCTCTAAAAAGACTCGAATGATCACTTTTCTCACTCTCAAGTTGTGTTCAAATGAAATTAAAAATTTCAAATATCCATTAATATCCACGTTAGTGTTTTAGTTGGTGCTGTTATTACAAGAAAGAAAGGAAGTCTTAAAGTAGGCCTTCTTTTGTTTTTCTAATATTCTGTTCAACTTGACCCTGTGATTTATTTTGTTTTTTGTGTGAGACGGGGTCTAACCATACAGGCCGTAACTGGTCTGGACCTCATAGATCAGGCTGGCTTCAAATTAGCAGAAAGCCCCTTGCCTCTGCTACCTGGTGCCGGAACTAAAGGTGTGTGCCACCAAGCCCAGTTTATGCTATGCTATGATTTACAATTCCTTACATTCTAACGAAGCACAAAGAATCAGACCAGCATTCAGAATCTGCCACTTGTTGGTAACTGGTACCCAGGGTCTCCGGTTGGTTAATTTTTTCTCATGCTTTATCTCTGGGATGTCCTGCTGCAAGAATACACACAGGAAATTCTTACACAGAACCTGCAGACTCAGTCTCACCAAACACCTTTCATTTAAGAAATAATTTATCAGTACCCAAGCTGGAAAGTGTCTTCAAACTATGAATGAAAAGCTTGCCCAAAGTTATACAACCAGCAGAAACAAAATCCAAACCCATATCTAAATGCTTTGATCTTTCAAAATGTGGTCATTAGAACTTATTAACAGTGACTGGTTGTTGAGGACAATTTTTGCTTTTGTTTTTCCTATTCACAATCTTAGGTTTTCATTGCAGTTAAGGAAATGGAGTTGCATATTTAAGCATGTTAACTTGGAAAGTTTGTATTTTTCTACTGAGACGACATAGAAATTAATGTTGAAAGTGATTCCCATGTCTTAAAAAGAACAAATATGCATCATTTACCATAAAGAGGCGTAGAGGCTTCATGACAAGATCGGTACATACTGACCTCAAAGGACCTTCAAGACACAAACAAGAAAACAGTAGTTAAAGGAAAATGGCAAATACCTAGGCTAAGCAGCGAAGGACTGCATTCCTAGACGGAGAGCTTCAGGCCAGCTTCCTAGTGTGCGGCACAGGTAGCACCAGGAGGGCAGGAAGGGTGCTCTAGCAGCATTTGCCTGGGGAGAGCCCTTTCAATGTAGGAGAGCAGAGTGCTAGGTTCGGAAAGCGAAGGAGACATACCATAACATCAAGTGCACTCCATAGGAAAAAAGAATATGGTGTCTTACTCTACCTGAAGGAGGAACTGACGTTCTCGGCGACTCGAGGAGCCAAGGACCAGGCAGATAACTTAAGAGTTGTTACACAGTCCTTAACAGTTACAAATCCTCCTTAGGATGTGTCTCTTTTTATCCACATCCTCCTCTTTCTGAGAAGGAAAAAGGGGTGAGGAAGACAGTGCCTCGGGAGAGCAGCCAGTGCGCCTGGAGGAGCGGAGGACTGAGCACCGCGGCGTCGGTCCCGGGCGCCCTTGCTACGTTCTGCAACCGCTGGTGGAGCGGACCCTGGACCGCCCCCGGCCACCGTGCCCCGTCCCAGCCGCTTCCTTGATCCTCGCGGGCGCCCCCTCCACACCAAGCCCTCGCCTCGGCCGCGAAGTCGCCCCCCGCCGCGGCGCACGCCCCCTCGGTCTGCACGCTCCCCTTCCGGTCGCCCCTCCCCACGGCCCCTGCAGCGCACGCCCGGCCCCCTGTCCCGTCCCTCTCCGCGGGATCCCGTGCTGCCCCCGCTGCGGCAGTCCAGCTAGGAACGGCTCGCGGCGGACGGGCGCGGCGCACGCGCGCTGCTGGCGCCGGCGGAGGCGACCCGGCCTCGCCCTCCTCTCCTGCTCTAGCAGCCTCGGACCAAGTCGCGGGCTGGCCGGGAAGCCAGGCCCGGTAATCCTGCTGCGGCGGGTGCCGGGGCTAACCGGGTTTACGACCGCGCAGGGTCTGCTGAGGCTGTTGCAGCGTGCTCGCAACCCATGTGCAGCGCACACACTGACCTGTAGAAAGAAAATTGCTTTCCCGTGTCATGGTGAGAGAAAGAGAGACAGAGACAGAGACAGGCAGACAGACAGACACAGAGAGAAAAAAAATAAAGAAAACAGGTACACACATTTATTCTTGTATGCAAAAAAGCAATCCGTCACATGTTTCTCTGGACCCACACTGCAAAGGTAGATGTAGCTTCATTTCAGAAGTTTCAGGCAGAGCTCCTATCTGCAACACCAGTAGGTCCTGTTCTGAAACACCACGGGGAGGGGAGGGACAATGACGCTTATGAGGAATTTTTTTAAAAATTCTCTCTACACAGTAGTTTTTTCCATGAAAGTGTGACAAAACTTTATTTTTAAGACAGAAAAGTAACTGCAAACTCTATAAGCAATGAGCCATTGTATTTCAATTTCAGTTTTGCTCCTTTTCTTTCATAACCAGAGATTACTTTTTTCTGTATTTTCTCAAGCAAACATGTAAACTGACTGTCCGAGTTTACTTTCTGTTGCTGTGACAAACATTATGCCCAAAAGCAACTCGGGGAGGAAAGGGTTTATTTTACCTAATGACTTTCAGTCTGCCATGACGGGAAGTCAGGACAGAAATCTGGAGGCAGGAACCAAAGCAGAGATGACTGAGAAAGAAAAAAAAAAAGTCTTTTTCTGTAAAAGAAACAGAATAAAGAAACAAAATGTAGACAAACTGTGGAGTCCTTATTATGAACAACTTTTCCCAGGGTTTATCTTTTCTCTATTTCAGAATGTTTTTATTTCAACTTTATCCCATTGTCTACACTCACTCAACCCATCTATTCATTCTTATAGCGACTATTTTTCTTATCTAAGGTGATCTGGGCTCTCGAGACAGCACCTAAGATGGCCCATCTGGACCCCCACACTTGGGAAACTGTACCTTTTCACTCCTTCTCTAGCTTTGTTAAAGTTGATTCTTTTAAAAAGCCAGTCATTACTGATACCTAAGAGGCCCATAGGATTGCAGGAAAATGACCCTTTTAGGGTCATGGATAAAAGGACATGATTTCTGCTCTGCATTCACTTTGTCTCTATCAGAAAATTCCTTGGAAAATGCACATCTCGCCTCTCTCTGTGTGGCTGTAGGTTGTGTTGATTATTTTTTAAATATATATTTATTTATTATGTATACAGTGTTCTGCATGCATGAACACCTGCATGCCAGAAAAGGGCACCAGATCTCATTATAGATGGTTGTGACCATCATGTGATTGCTGGGAAGAGCAGCCAGTGCTCTTAACCTCTGAGCCATCTCTCCAGCCTGGTTGTGTTGATTATTACAAAGCATTCCATTCAATGTGGTGAAAGATGAAATAACAAAAGGTTGTGGCCCAAACCCACATGAATGGAAGATGTTGGAAGTAGAGCTGGTTTGCCAAGACTTCATTCATTCAAACATGCACACATATTCACATTTAACCAACAGTTCCCAAAATTCATTGCGACCCAACACTTGGTCATCCTGTGCATTCTGAATGCCACTTACTGCACCACCTCTTTTGTACCACTCTGAGTTTTTAACTGGGCCAGGCCAGCCATTTGGCCGGCAAGCACCCTGGGTCTTGCTGCACAGGGCACAATGGTGAACCAGCCCTGTAGCTTTTGAATTTAAAAAAAAAAAAAAAGCTTGCTATGCGCTGTGTCTCATGGATGATTGCTCCCCTCCCCCAACTATGCAGGACTCCAAGTGTGCTTTCTAAACACTGACTTTCAAAATCTCTGATCTCTAAGGCCCTATTGCCTAGCTTTTAAAAATTCTTTTCTTTCTAATTTCTGTACACTCTGCTCTTAAAAAACTGTTTTAAAACGCTATAAATTCTTATCTAATGATTTATATAAATTGCTCATTGGGTTTACATTTATAAGACTTCCTTAGTCAGAATTAACTCTGTTTATCTTATCTCCTTTTACACTAACAAAGTAACAAGTCTCATTTTAAATGAGTATGGATTTATAAATTCAAAGTTATATTGTTGTGCCTAAATCTCGATACCCCAAAAGACCACCACCAGGAGTCAAGTCAGCTGCAAAACACATGAGGATCTTTTTATTAAAAATTATTACAAGCTACAGCTTGGGCTCACACCTCCATGAAAGAAGTGGTGAGAGCCTAGAGCCTCGTGCTCAGGTTAGTTTGGTCATTTAAAGATTCCGGTCCCTCCCAGTGTGCCCAAAGTAGGGGGGTTTCCTGCCTGGCCAGCATCTATTGGTCAAAATGCAAAAGGGAGGTTGTATTTTAAATTGATTGGCTATAGGAAGATCCCCAAACCATTAATGATCTGGTTTCCCTCCCTAGGGGGAATGGGCTGGTTTCCTAGCAACTGTATCTCTAGTGGGTGGAGAAAGAATTTGGTAAGGTGGGTTCTTCCCCACAGGGCATTACTGGACATGACTCCACCTAGCTAGCCTAGGTTCAGGCTTTAAACTTTAAAACAATACCCACTGATTTTTTTTTTTTTTTTTTTATCTTTCGGTCTCTCAATATCTTTACAATGTGCTATATATATACACGATGCAATCCTGGTTCATAATTTTTATATGATGCTAAAATTTCAAGGTTATAAGGTCTATTCAGATTAACAAGCTAACTTAAAATTTATGCCTAACTGGCCTGTGTCTTTATCAAGCTCATAAATGAATAAATAAATGCTGTTTCTTTTGCCATCAGCTGCCTATGATCCGGGTTCACCACTAGGCTTTCTGGCTAATTGATTTGGTATAATAAATCCTAATATAATTTAAAATTTGTTCATACTGTTCTACTATGTTGTTTATTCTAAAACTCATAACTTGGGGGTTACTAGATAAAAGTTTTTGCCTAGATATCCTTAAAGTATATAATATGATTCCAAGGTACTCTAAATTGGGATCTATTAATTTTAGAGACATTCATTTCTCAATGTTAAAACTTGGTCATTGTGTTATATCTTCACTATCAAAAAGGTTAAAATATGTAAAATAAGTTAAAGTATATAAATGAAAGTTCATTGGAAACAGCTCTTGGGCACCATGCAAGGGGGTAAGACAGAGAGGGGAAAAAGTAAGAGCTCCAAAATGTCCAGATTACATGGTGAGGAGGAGAGGAAGTTGCTGCCCTGAAAAGTCCAGGGTAGAGGGTGGAGTTGCCAGCCTTGTCCAGCAGCAGATAGGGACTGAGGAATGCTGGGAGAGCCTGGAGCTGTTGGTCCTGGGCCTGAAGCATACCATTTCAGCCTTTTGTTGATAATAAGTGGACCACAGGCAAAGAAATCAATCATCTTTAGCTACTTCCTACTAACACTACAGTGGCAATTGGAAGGTCAAGAGGCTGAAATGTTGGCTAAGCCCAGGAAGAGTAGGCTGTTTTCATGCTCACTAGGGTCTGTGAGAACTTATGTGGCTGGGAGAGAAAGTGCAGGTCCAGCTTGACACAGTCTGTGAGGTCAGACTGGAACACCTGTGGTAGCTGCTTTGGCTCTGTCTTGGATGTAAGAAACACCCAGGTCTGGCAGGATTCTGGAATATATGTATACACACACAAACACACACACATATATATATGATAAAGTTAAGTCTTTAGGTGTACATTTCTTTAGATGTACATTACTTTTAGGTGTACATTTGAAACTTTTTGGGAGAGCGAACAGAGACAGAAGAAGAGACTTAAACATAAGACCTCCATTTACCCAATTGCTGACAGTAATTGAAAAGATTTTGCTTTGGATCTATCATCTAAGGAAATTGAGGTCAAGTTTGGTTGTAGACACACGTAAGCCTAGAGGATTTTAAAGAGGGTGCTATGTGTACGAATCTAAAATTATTTAGAAGGCATCTTAGAGGAGAGGGTAGGGTGGCAGACACAATTTCTATGGGTGAAGAGAGAAAAATCAGTTCTGCCAGTCTTTGGGGCATCCCCACAAAGTACAGGAGAACCAGAGGTATGGGGGCACAAGCTGGCAAAGCAGATGGTTACAAGCAGTGCCAGGGGCCACAGGGAAGACTCCCGGGAGACACAACTCATCTAGTACTAGGATTTTCTGAGGGCATATCCAATGTGTGAGAGGAAAGGAAAAGCTGAGACTGTGTTGGTAAAAAGATTATTCATCCAAGGGAAGGCATCTGTGTGAGGGTCAGTGAGAAGGGAGGGTACCTCCATTCCCCAGTGAGACAGAGAGATAATGGTCAGTCTCTCAGACAAAGGAGACTTTTTAAGCAGACCATGGAAGGGAACTCACCAATCTGCCAGTGTTGGATATATGGATGCAGTGATTGCGTAGTCAGGAAAGAGGAGTCGGCAATCCAGGGAAAGTGGAGGAGGAATCCCACTTTTTGAGATAGGCAATAGGTGCAGTACTTGTCTGGAGCCCAACTGACCTAAGAGGTGGATTTGGGTGGAATTATTGTAGCTTACGAGAATTCCTTTTTAAGTTTTACAAAGGAGATAAACTTTAGACATGTTAGCGTCACCATTATAATCTGTAGTGAAATACATATTATGTTTTTAGTTGTGAGCTTAGCCTTTAATGGCTGAGCCATCTCTCCAGCCCGAAATATACGTTATGGAAAAAGGCAGTAGACATACACATTTGTGTTAACAACATAAACATTCTTTAAGGTGAGCTCTGAAAAGGCAGAAAAGCCTTTCGTGAGGTAGAAGGGACAAAAGTTCACTTGGTCTTAACTTTTAGTATGATTATACTTTATGAAAAAGAGCCTTAACCAATTTTTAAGTTTGCATTTACCAACCTTAAAACACTTTTTAAACCCTCAAACATTTGTAATTTGCATTTACCAACCTTAAAACACTTTCTTAGACCCTCAAACATTTATAACCTGTGTTTATCAACCTTAGGCCTTTGTACCTAGTTATTTACCATGAGACATATGTGAGACCGCTATGAACACTTATTGTCCTTTAATTAAAGGGAGGGTAAACAGTTACACCTGAGGCCTGATGTAACATTTTGAGTCTGATAGAAAACTAAACTGTCTAGACCTGACAATAGTATCTCTCAGAGTGAGGCTTAAGGCCTGGTCTCCTGCATATGAACAGAGAACTGAGAAGGCATCTGAAGTTTTCCAATACAGAAATTGGTAGTATGACCATGGGACCCAAGTGGGGGGTTAAAATACACCTGCAGTGTTATCTGGACTTGGCAAGGCTGATGGAGGTCACTCAATCTAGGAGCCATTTGTCCTCCACCAGACCAAGGAGCTCAAGGCTAGAAGTGTCTGTGGCTCTTGTGCTAGTTGAGCCGCCATGGCTGGGCACCGAGGCCCAGGCTGCATGGGAGCATTTTGACTTCTAGAGGCCAGTTTGCCAGCAGGCAGTGTGTGGCTCATTGAGGCAGTCATGGGACCAGTCTCCCCTTTGGCTGCATTTCAAACAGTTACCTGGCAGAGTTGACTTTTGGCTATATCCTGGTGGGACGGGGCATTGCAGACCTCTTGTCTTCTGTGTGGGAATGCCAACAGTCTCAGAACAGAAGCTGAGGCCAGGAGCATATTTTTTCTGTAGATGCGCCTGTTGGGAAGACTCCTCTCTTATCATTTTTACCAACTCCCATATGGTGACTCAGGGACCACCCTCAGCTGTTAATTAAAGATGTCAGTGAGACCATGTTTGCATCTTAGGACTATAAATATATTTTTGGACATGGTATTAAAGGACTTGATCATCTATGAGATGACTATTAACTTGCATGTGTAAGACTTTACATTTCATTCCTGTTACATTGGAGCCTTAAAACTCATAATCATAGTCCATTAAAACAAGAGCATATCAGTTTCCTGTATGAACTGGAACAGAATATCAGGGGAAGCTTCCTCTTCCCCTTTCCATGCTTCATGTAGATATCACAGAACATCCATACAGTCCTTCCTTTTCTGCATCATTTTGTGTCACAGCCTCTACTTGGGTGGACACCCCTGCTCAAACACAGATGCCAGCATACCAGGTAGACTGCCCACAGATCTACCACACTATCTGTTACCAAAGATCAAACTTTCAGTTGCCTCTAGCTTTGGACTAGGACACCAGAGGGAGCTTTACCTCTTCCCTGTCTGTACCTCCTGTGGATTGCTGGGATCATCTTGCCCTGGCCACTTCTTACATCAGCTACCAACACCAGCAAACATTTGCCCTTGAACAGGCCAACCAAGTAGGTCAGTAGAAGAGATAACACTCAGCCAACACACTGAAAATTAGAGGGCAAACAAAAACCCAGGAACAAAACTCCCTCCCAAGGAGGACAACCCCAAAACTCAGCACCTAGAACTACAACCACAGATGCCTAGATACCAGCATAGGAACATAATCAAAAACAGCCAGGGAAATATGTCACCTAAATGGGGAAGGTAACTTACCACAGCAGGTCCTTAATATTCCAACATAACAAAAAGCACAAGACCTTAAAAGCAACTATATGAAGAAGATAAAGATCCTTAGAGAGGAAATGAATATATACCTTTTTAAAAAATTGAGGAAAACACAATTAAACAATTGGAGAAAACCAATAAATCCCATAAATAAAGACTAGAAAAAAACGTTGAAGAAAACACACAAAATTATTCAAGACCTAAAAATGAAAATAGATGCAATAAAGAAAGCAGAAACTGAGAAAATCCTGAAAATGTAAATTTCAGGACTGTAAAGATGAACTATGGAGTAGTAAAGGGTAAAGGTTCACCCTTTTACAGAATAGAGATGCAAGAATCTTAGCTACTGTAGATAGAAGAAATGGATACATTGGTCAAAAAAAATGTTAAGTCTGAAAAATTCTGACAGGAAATATCCAGAAAATCTGGAATACTATGAAAAGACCAAACAAAAGAATAATAGGAATAGAGAAATGAGAAAAATAACATACCAAAGTCCCAGAAAACACTGTCAACAAAATCCTGGAGTACTCTTCTGGAGTAGGTTGATGTCAGTTGTCTTCCTATAGCCATTTATTTGAGCTCGGTCTATTATGATAGACTCCCTTTTCCCAGCGGGGTTCTAAAAGTCTCCCCCTCATCTGGGTGAACCTATGTCTTGTATAGAGGGTCACATAGCCCTCAGGGCAGATTACAGTAGGCCAGACCTTGCCCTGATAAGCAAACTGCTCTAGCAAGCATCTAGGAATTCCTAGAAAAGCCCCACCCTGCTAAAGAAACTTAGTCTTAAACAGTGACCTTCAACTGTACTTGGAGATTTCTCTCCTCACAATTAGGATAATTAAGTACTGTATTTTCCTTCTCCTGACAGGACCATTAAGTACACTTGACCCCACACCCCCTGACCTCAGAGAATCAAACACATTTACCCTTGAAATCCCTCACTCTACCAAGGGTTATATTGCCCTTGATTTCACACAAACAATCCTACAGCTTTCTCAGTTCAAGACCCTGTGAGATTCTTCAGTTTTCCTCTGCTGGGTTGAGTCTCACCAGGTCTACCCTCCGCAACACTGGGCCTGGGTCTTGCTGGGCCTGTGTCTTGGTTGTAAACTGACCAGACATGGGCTTGGCCCACACCTCTACCATGCTCAGCACAGCAGCTTGACCAAGAGCTGTAACACTTTGGTGGTATAGCTTAGGCTTTGCAACACCTGAGCTTCCATTGCCATGCAACCTCATGCAAAAAGAGCTGTAAACTATAATACTTTGTGGAAAACCTTTTCCACACCACGGCTTAGCACACTCAGGCGTAAAGCACTCTAGCAGCCCCATCTGGAAGGCAAGCTTCAGACCATTATCAAGATCCAAGACCCTGCCAAATGGAAAATGACAAAATCCTTTTTTTTTTTTTTTTATATCTAAAGAAGAAGATGCCTATCAAGGTATGAGAAGTATACAAAATATCAAATAGATTGGACTGGAAAAACAACGACCCCTTGCAACATAATAATCAAAACAGTAAACATTCAGAACAAAGAATATGAAAAACTGCAATGGATAACAAAACAAACAACAACAGCCACAACAAATAAGTAACATATAAAGGCAGACTAATTAGGATCACACCTGTATCCTCAATGCAGACTCTAGAAGCCAGAAGCGATTGGAACCACCTGCTGCAGACTCTAAGAAACTACAGATGCCAGTCCAGATTACTATACCCAGAAAATGTTCAACCACCATAAATGGATAAAATATGACCTTCCATGATAAAGTCAGATTTAAACAATATCTGTCTACAAAGACAGCCCTACACAGGGTGCTAAAACTCCCACAAGCTGCTTAACTACATACATAAAAGTACAGGAAATAAACAACCTCACATTATCAGCAAAACCAAAAGAAGGGAAACACGTGCACACACTCCCCACCAACAATAAAAAACAAAATACCGGGAATTATCAATTACTGTCCATTGATATCTCTTAATATCAATAAGCTCAATTCATCAATAAAAAGACACAGGCTAACAAAACGGCTGCTAAAAGACAATCCATCCTTCTCCTGCATACATGACACATAGATCAACATCAAGGACAGACATTACCTCATGGTTTCCAAGAGTTAGAAAAAGGTATTCAGAGCAAATGGAGCTGAGAATAAAGCTGGTGAAGTCATATCAATCTACCTCAAGACTCAGCTAAACCACTCTTGGGCATATACAGAGCTCACCAAATTAAGAGAGGTCAAGCGCATGCAGGCCTGGAGACTTCACCTATGTTCTAGTCTGTTTGGGAGGAGAAGGTACTGTATAGGCTGCCGAAAGAACACCCTGGACACCAACCCACCTGAAAAACCTTTTAACTAAAATCTGTCTTCCCTGCAACATATGCAGAGGCATGGTGGCACCAAATTTGTTTGAGCGGCCAACCAATGTTAGGTTTAATTGGAGGTCCATGCCACAGAAAGAAATCCATGCTTTACACTGCCTGGGTGCCCAGGAATCTCCCAGAGTAGAGTGGCGCTAGGAAAGAGGGACAAAAGCTGGAAATAGCAGTTGAGGTAGGACAACAATTATCAGGATCTATTATATGAGAGAAAAATCTATTTTCATTAAAAAACATTCATTCAAAATTTCCTAAATGAAAATGCAAAGAAGGGAAGCAACAGTGAACAAAGAGAAGCAAAACAGTGAAGACAGGAAAAAGCATGACTTTCACAGACACAGTTCTCATGGTGTGCAGAGGGTGAGCGTCATGCAGAAGTTCAGGACAAGCTCATTTTGGGGCCCTGTCTAGATCTGTGAAATTAGAAGTTTTGCTCTCAGAAATGTGAAACACGTATCATAAAGAAAATGAACATGTCATTTTCCTGCGTTAGCTTTCACTAGTTTTGATTGTGGAATTAATTACCTCTGTATTTCCTGCTCATTTAATTCCAAAAGAGTACTCTTACTTCTCTATAAAAATAACAAGCAAAAACTAATGCTTTAATCATATTCAAATAATCAAAACACATATGTAATGTTTTGATTACAGTATTAATTGCAGTTTTGATAACAGTATTGCTACATTAATTGTATAATATATTAAACATATACAAAATGATATATAAAAATGTTAAATGTTTAAACAAATTCTCCAAAACAAAAATGAAAGCCTTACCATTGAAGGCATGTTAAGAGATTAGAAGAAACCTAAGAGATGGGTCACTTGTCTAAGACTGTTATTGCTTCATAACCCCATTTTTACTTCTTGTGTAGTATGGATCATTCGCAAAAAGTTCTCATACCATCCATATGAACTGACTTTCTGCATTTTACTGTATACTATAATGGCACATTGGCTTATCATCTCTATAACAACTCTTGCTACAAAAGCTTGATCTTGACTTTTTCTTCTGCACATACCAACCAAAAAAATGTTAGAAACTTTCTTTGAAGGTGAAGACTTCAGCTAGATTCTGTGTTCCTTCTCCCCTTTGTTTTCTATTGCTACGTGTACTGTAGAGAAGATGGCTGAAGTCCTGACACCCATCTGACAGATGAGAGTGCACTACAGATTAAAATCAGGTGGGAGAAAGAAGTGGTTTGGTTGACACTGACTAAGCTGTTTTGTAATGAATATAGCACTCACTGTGACAGTCCTTTATAAGTGGATAATCCTTTAAGTGTTGCTATTGTCTTCATGCATTTAGCACAATGTCTTCCTGAGGCACCCAGTTTGTCCTCAACAAATGAGCACTGAGGTCACTTTCATATTTAGGGCACCGTGAATATGACTTCAATAAGCATGAGAATTCTGATGTGTCACAATACTAATTTCAAGTGTGTGGAAACTATACTGAGATTTGCTGGAATCCATACCATTTCTGTCATTTTATGAAAACTCTGTAGGCACACATCAGCATGAATACAATGAGAGTGTGTGAGAGCATGGTTTACTGTGTTGGGTTTTTTTTTTGTGTGTGGTAATGTGGTAATAGGTCCAGATGCAGTAGAATACACACACTGAATATGTGCAATTTTACGTCAACTCTAACAATAGAACATGGTTTTAACAAACTTCAGTTTATATCTGTGGAAATTCCCAAATTACTGCTATCAGAGTTTATTCTGCATGCTAATACACAATCTCATCTCACATTCTTGTTCATTGTTCCATTCTGGAACACATTTTATTTTCATATTTTGTCTTATCAATTTAATCATACTTGGTGTGAGAGCTTTTATGATGTATTCTGTGTCACTAAACTCTATAATTAAGTCCTCTTTCTATGGCTTTGTACATTATTTCACATCAATTTCAGTTTCAGTATCACACACTATAGTTTGCTAAATGAATGATTATGTAGAAGAATATCTTTTACCCTTATATTCTACAGTAAACAACATCATTAAGATGATGTATTTTCCAAAAACAAAAGAAAGTTGGCTTAGTTTGCAGCATAAATTCAATACAATCAAATGAAAATCCTAACAATTTATACCAAGAAAGCTGATTCCAAAGCTTTATGCCATTGTGAAAAAAACTCAAAATTCTCCATAGACTTGGAAATTCCCTGCTTTCAGTTTTTCCCTTTAAAAATCCTGTCCCCTCAGACCTCAGGGCCATATACCTCTCTGTTTCTACAGAGAATTTGCGACCTGGGCTTGAGCTTGTATTAAACCCTCATGTGTTTGCAGCAGAGTCATTTCCAGGTGGTCTTTGGGGGTCTCAAGAACTGGGCATGCCATTTGGTGGTTTGTCCCAGGATCCCCAAGATTCTAATACTCTGATCCAGAGGGTCCTATACCAGGTGGTGTTTTTTTTTCTCTCTGTGTCTCTGTGCAGTGTTCATGTTTGCATCTACTTTCTGTTCTTTGTTCTAAAAAACCTCAAGGCATCTGTGTTTGTATGGGTGGCAAGATGTGATACACAGCTGCTGAAGCCATAATGACATTTCTGGCTTCATCAGTTTTTTGGTGGGCATTTGAGAAGGGTCTTACTGTCAGGTGGTAGTTCATCTGAAGGCCCGTAAGTCTGAGCTTAATTTGCAGAATGGCTACACAGCCATTATAGAACCCACCCACTGTTCTGGGCCTCAGTAGCAAGGAAACCAGAGTGGGAATCTGAAGGCCATGAGTCTGAGCTTTATTTGCAGAAGCGCTGCCCAGGCATTAGTTTGTGCTTGTCTATTTTGTTCCTTGTGTTTGTGAATCTTTGTTTGTATCAGACCGTGGGACTGTGATGGATGCAATGGGACAGACTGCTTCTAACTCCCTAGACTTGACTCTTGCCAGTTTCTGGGAGGCCCTGGTCTGGCAGATCTCTGCCACTTCTCTGATCTCTGGTGGCAGAGGTCTTCCAGGAGTTGGTTGCTTGGGAATGCAGCTCTCCCACTGAGAGGCTTCTGTGCAGGCACGCAGCTCTTAAAAACAAAACAGCAGCTTCTCAGGTAAGAAAGCTACAAGCTTCTATGGTCATAAGAATTGGATTCAACAGGTAGCAAGATGTTCCTCCCTTGGAATTACGGCTAAAAGAAGTACAACTAAGTTTTGTAGTTTTATCTGTCTGTTATGAATATATAAGTTTCCTATATTTTCTATGTCTTGGTTACTGATTGTTGGTTATTAAGTATATTAAGATTTGACATAATTTCTGTCCTGTCTTAAAAACCAGATTTATAAAAAAAAATAAGGTTTGAAACTCTGTTTATATGAGATATTAAAGCTGCACTTCCATGTGTTTTAATACAAGAACTTTTCTTGCTGGCAGCCAAAGTTTATAACATCAAAATAATACACTTGGTATTGATTCAGTCTTAATGCAATGTGGTAGGATCAGCAAGATTTGCTAGACACTCTATGAACTGTATCTGATTAAAAGTTTTGTTTTATCCTATATTATATGTCTAATATCCACTTATGAGTGAGTATATATCCTGTGTGTCTTTCTGCTTCTGGGATACCTCACTCAAGATGATCTTTTCCAGTTTCCTCATTTACCTGCAAATTTCATGATTTCCTTGTTTTTTTTATTGCTGAGTAATATTCGATTGTGTAGATGTACCACAATTTCTGTATCCATTCCTCAACTGAGGGGCATCTGGGCTGTTTCCAGCTTCTGGCTATTACAAATAAAGCTGCTACAAACATGGTTGAGCACATGTCCTTGTTGTATACTATAGGATAAACATACTAAAATCTGTAAACCTAAGGAAGCTAATCAAGAAGGAGGACTCTGGCTAAGATGCTCAATCCCCATTCAGAAAGGCAAAGAGGATGGACATCGGAGGAGGGAGAAAACAGGGAACAGGACAGGAGCCTACCATAGAGGGCCTCTGTCATGTAGTGCTCTACCCTGCAAGGTATCAAGGCAGATGCTGAGATTCATAACCAAATTTTGGGCAGAGTGCAGGGAATTTTATGAAAGAAGTGAGAAATAGTAAGACCTGGTGAGGACAGGAGCTCCACAAGGAGAGCAACAGATCCAAAAAGTCTGGGTACAGGGGTCTTTTCTGAGACTAATACTCCAACCAAGGACCATTGATGGAGATAACCTAGAACCCCTGCACAGAGGTACCCCAGGGCAGTTCAGTGTCCAAGTGGGTTCCATAGTAGTAGGAACAGGAACTGTCTCTGACAGGAACTGATTGGCCTGTTCTTTGATTAGCTCCCCCTGAGTGGGAAGCAGCCTTACCAAGCCACAGAGGAAGACAATGCAGCCACTCCTGATGAGACCTGATAGACTAGGATGAGAGGGAAGGGAAGGAGGACCTCCCTTATCTGTGGGCTCTGGGAGGAGGATGGGTGGGGAAGAGGGAGGAAGGATGGGATTGGGATGGGAGAAGGGAGGGAGCTATAGGGGGGATACAAAGTGAATAAACTAATTAATAAAAATAAAAATAATTTTAAAAGTTTTTTGAGTTCAAATATATATTTATGTTATGTTAATGACTGTAGTTGGTTATAAGATTGAGCTTTACCTAGGCTTTTGTTTATGTTTTCAAGGTTAAGCCTAGGATGGTAACTACAAAGTTTGCCTATATAGATATACTTGAAATAGATATGGTCCTAAAATACTTATATAAGGAATATTGCAGAATTAAAGATCATAACATTCTGTTTTATATGATGCAGTTTAGAGCAGATAAATGTAGACAAAGAGTAATTCAGATATGTTGGCCCGCAAGCTTGTCAGAGATCTGATAAATATGACATTTAGTAAGCTTATTATGACAGAGTCCAAAAACTCTGGCAGTAGCTCCCCAAGTTCTCCAAGAAGATTTGGACATAACCATAGACAATGCAACTCTGGACTATGATATACTAACCACTGGGCTAGACTGCCCTAACTGGCCCACCAATAAGTCCATGCCTAAACTGTGGACACTTGGAGAGTCATTGTTTCATGTTGCTGAAGGTGAGGTGAGGCTGATCTCTCATGTTCTTTTTCCACAGAAACAGTCTCTCATCTTTTGTGTCTGATGACCAGACTGCCTCTGCTCATGATGCCAGGAGACCACAGGAGCCAGAGACAACTGCCTAAATGGTGGACTGACTAATGGTCACTGTCATTTTGAATAATACATAGATTTATTTTATAGTTTATCCTTCTCAAGTCTCTGGTCACATTGATGGCTAAGCTAAGCTAATGGTTGCTTTGCAGCTAAATAGCAGACAACTAGATCCCTGTTAGTTCATTGGTCAGTTCATTAGCTATTTAGAACTACTAGGTACTAGATATTTTATTTAGAAAGGCAAAGAGGTTTGCCTTGCTCACAGGCTTCATGTTAAATACCTGTTTCTTATAATAAATAACTAGATAGAAAATATAAAGTTTATATAAGGTTTAAAGATATGAAATTTTAAACTATGAGGATATAAAAATTATTTAAGGGTCTAGGAAAATATTTCAAAGTTGGTGAATGCAAGAAAGATTGAAAGGTCTAAATAAATATTTTAAAATATATGAATATAAATTATAATAATATAAAAATAATTTAAGACATAATAAAATGGGAGATATTTCAAATTTTCCCCTTTCTATGCTCTTGTTATACTTATGTTGTTATAAGATTTTAGAAGTTCAGAATTACATCATTGATCAATAGAGTTCTGATAAGCTGATAGAGCACTGACTGCTTATTATCCAGTCACAAGCTTGGGATTTTGATTTCCTTTTGGTTGTCTTCTGCTGTCTTTGGTTGCCTTCAAGGTGCTTCTCATCATGCTAAGAACTTCAGTCTAATGTGTATATTTGATCCAAAAGCCATGGCTTTTATTAGGTCTTAATGGTATGAGTCTGTTTCTGCTGTCTGGTAGGCACCTGTTAACTCCTTTTTCTAAAGTATGGATCTTAATACAGTGGTGATACTAATACATTTCCTTTTGTAAACTAAAATTCATATGAGTCTCAGGAAATCAAAAAGTCAGACGAAAAAAAAAAAGTCAGACGATCTGGATCTGGCATAGCTCAAACGGACCCCAGACGAGTTTTTTCCTTGGTCTTGGGATATCTCACTTTCCCTAATTCCTAGACAAATTTTAACTTCTGTCTCTAGTCTGAATTTGTTTCAGCAGATTTTCATTTGGCTGACAGACTGTTCAGGGATCTGTTATGGATTGCAAGCTGAAATCTGGACTGGCTGGAAGCTGACATGATTGCTCCCTGCCTCTTAAGGTAGATCAACTAGCCAGACCCTTTTGAGGACTGTGCCGTTGCCCAGCCTTCGGCTGGCATTTCAGTCTTCCTAGCCCCTGATGACAGTGGTTATTGCCAGTACTGAAGCAGTTCCCTCAGGCCCTAATCCCACCTAATAGGCTGAAATGATATATTGATAGGCCCCCTGAATTTAAGGTTAAATAGTCTGAACACATCTTGAAGATTCAAGACAGTGTCATGTTAAAAAGGGGGGAATGAGGGTTCCAAAATTTGAAATTATTTCCGGGGGCAACATGACTGTGGTCCTGAGTGCAAGTTTAGACAAAAAAGCTGGCAAGCTGAGACAGACCCACCCTGCTGCAGAAAAGTAACCAGGCTTGTGCTTGAGAGATACCCACCCAGATAGGCCCTAGCTGGTGACCAAGGTCACGTAGTCCTGCTATTAAGAAAAAAACCTTATCAGAGAACTCTTGCAGCTGATAAACTTTTTCAGCAATGTTGCTGAATACAAGATTAATTTGAAAAAATAGCTCTCCTGTATACATATGACAAAATGGGTTGAGAACGAAAATAGGGAAACCACACCCTTCACAATATCCAGAAGTAATGTAAAGTATCTAGGGGTAACTAAGGAAGCCAAAGAACTGTATGACAAAAACTTCAAGTCTCTGAAGAAAGTAACTGAAAAAGCGACCAGATGATGCAGAGATGTCCCATACGCATAGATTGGTAGAATTAACATAGTAAAAATGGCTATCTTACCAAAGGCAATCTAAAGTGTCAATGCAATCTCCATCAAAATACCAAAACGATTTTTCACAGACCTTGAAAGAACAATTCTAAATTCATTTGGAAAATCAAAAACCATGAAATACCTAAAACAATTCTATAAAGCAATAGAACTTCTGAAGGTATCTACATTCCTGACTTAAAGCTAAGGTATGGAGCAATAGTAATAAAAACTGCATGGTAATTACCATAGAAATAGGGCTCATTGATCAATGGAGTCGAACTGAAGTCCCAGAAATAAACCCACAAACGTATGCATACCTGATCTTTGGCAAAGAAGCCAAACCGTACAATGGATAAAAAAGACCATCTTCAACAAATGGTCCTGGTCTAACTGAATCTCTATATGTAGAAAAATGTAAATAGATCCATATTTATCACTCTGCACAAAACTAAAGTCCAAGTGGATCAAAGACCTCAACATAAAACCAGATACACCAAATCTGCTAGAGAAGAAAAAGTAAGAGTCTTGAACTCATTGGCATAGGAGACAATTTCCTGAACAGCACAGCAACAGCTCAAGCTCAGAGATCTGCAATTAATAAATGGGACTTCTTGATACTGGAAAGCTTTTGTAATGCAAAGGACACTATCGATAGAAAGAAATGGCAGTCTACAGATTGGGAAAAGATCCTCTAGAATCCTATATCTGATGAAGGGCTAATATCCAGAATATATAAAGACTTCAATAAATTAAACACCACCAAACCAAATAATCCAATTAAAAGTTGCATACAGGGCTAAGCAGAATTCTCAACAGAGGAATCTCTAATGGTGGAGAAGCAGGTAAATAAAACTTCAGCCCTTTTGTCTTTTGTGTACAGGAGGGCTACTCAATTTTTTGAGTTAATTTTGTGCCTGGCCACTTTGCTGAAGGTGTTTATCAGCTGTAGGAGTTCCCTGATAGAATTTTTGGGGTCATTCAGTTATACTATCATATCATCTGCAAATAGTGATACTGTGACTTCTACCTTTCCAATTTGTATCCCCTTGATCTCCTTTAATTGTCTTATTACCCTAACAAGGACTTCAAGAACTATGTTGAAGAGATAAGGAGAGAATGGGCAACCTTGCCTTGTCCCTGATTTTAGTGGGATTGCTTTGTGTTTCTCTCTGTTTATTTTGATGTTTGCTATTGACCTGCTGTATATATCTTATATTATTGTATTTCTGATCTTTCCAAGACCTTTTATTATTATTATTATTATTATTATTATTATTATTATTATTATTAAAGGGTGTTGGATTCTGTCAAAGGCTTTTCACGCATCTGTTGAGATGAGCATGTGATTTTTTTTCTTTCCATTTGTTTATGTGGTGAATCACATTGATGGATTTTCATATGGTGAACCATCCCTGCAGCCATGGGATGAAGCCTACTTGATCATGGTAGATGATGTGCCTGATGTGTTCTTTTATTTGGTTTGCAGATATATTATTGAGTATTTTTGCATCAATGTTCGTAATGGAGATTGGTCTGTAATTCTCTTTCTTTGTTTGGTCTTTGTGTGGTTAAGCTATCAGGGTGACTCTGGTTTCATAAGATAAGTTTGGTAGTGTTCTTTTTGTTTCTATTTGGCAGAAAAGTTTGAGGAGTATTGGTGTCAGCTCTTCTTTGCAAGTCTGTTAGAATTTTACACTAAAACCATCTGGCCCTGCAGGTTTCTATTTTTCGAGGGTAGGGGGTTGTGGCAGGGTTTGGAGATTTTGATGGTTGTTCCTATTTTTTAATTTATTTATTGTTTATTAAAAATAGTTTATTCACTTTGTATCACAACTGTAGCCCCCTCACTTGTCCCCTCCCAATATCACCTACCCTCTCTCATGTCCTACCATGCCCCATCCCAAGTCCACTGATAGGGGAGTTCTTCTTCCCCTTTCTCTGACCCTAGCATATCAGATCACATCAGGACTGGCTGCATTGTCTTCCTCTGTGGCTTGGTAAGGCTGACTCCCCCATTCAGAGAAAGGTGATAAAGGAGCCAGCCACTGAGTTCATGTCAAAGACATTCCTGGTTCACATTACTAGGGAACCCACTTGGAGACTGAGCTGCCATGGGCTACATCTGTGCAGGGGTTCTAGATTATCTCCATGCAGGGTCCTTTGTGGGTATAATGTTCTTTTGGAATATATTCAATTTACCCTTCAACTTTAAAATACTGATTTCTCTACTCCACTATCTTGTTTCAATCCGGACATTGTATTGTGCTGCTTATTCTAAGCATGACCTGTCTCAGGTATGAGTAAACAAGCCACCATTTGTTCTCTGTGTTGTCAATGAAAACAACCAGCCACAATGCTATACAATGGAGGGAATGGAGTAGGACATCATGGTTGGGGGTGGGACAGAATGTAGCAGGAGAGTAGGAGCAGAGGTCAGGAGGAGAGAACTTGGAACCACATGGAGAAATGAACCCAACCTGTTGGTATAATGTTCTTTTAAAATGTACATGCCTTACCCTTGTTAATTCAAATGCTGATTTCCCCACCCCCAACTCTCTGGTTTCAATCTGGATATTGCATTGTGATACTCACTATAAGCATCCTGTCTCAACTCTTGTGTAAACAGGACACAAATAAAGCAACTAGATACAATGTGCAATGGGAGGAGCCAGAGGACAGCAAAGAGGGGAGGAGCTAGAGAACAGGAAGGGGCGAGAAGGAGGAGGAGAGGAGAGCAGAGCGGGAGGAGTGAGCTTGGAGGACTTGGAGCATGAACCAGACCTAAGATTTCACAAAAAGCAAGTATAATGTGGAAAATCTAAATGTTAGGAAACTAAGGGCTTGGAGGTTTAGGAGGGAGTAAATATTGCCCAGCATTGTGTTCTAGGTTAACTAAAAACCCAGTCTCTGTGTGGTGATTTGGTTATACAGCTCTTTAAGATTAACAGCAAGCTTTACTAGAAGATAAACCAATAGTAAATATTAATAACCAACTACAACACCAACCCAAGATATGACTGAAAATAAGTATAATGGGTAAAATCTGAATGATAGGAAACTATGAGTGCTTGGAGGTTTACGATGGAGTAATCATTGCCCAGCATTGTGCTCTAGATTAATTAAAATAATAGTAGTCTCTGGTGATTTGGGCATACAGCTTGTTTAAGAATAACCACTGCTTAACTAAAAGATGAATAAATAGTAAAAATTAATATCCCACAACAGTCCTTGGTTGGAGTATCAGTCTCAGAAAAGACCCTGTGCTCAGATTCTTTGGTTCTGTCACTCTTCTTGTGGTAGTCCTGTGCCCTCTAGATCTTTCTATCTCCCCTTTCTTTCTAAGATTGCCTGCACTTTGCCCAAAGTTTGCCTATGAGTCTTAGCATCTGCTTTGATACTCAGGCCCTCTGAGGTAGGCTCCTGTCCTGTTCCCTGTTTTCTCCCTCTTCCTATGTCTGCCCTGTTTGCCTTTCTTAATGAGAATTGATCATCTAATCCAAGGTCCTCCTTCCTTAGCTTCTGTAGGTGTACAGATTTTAGTATGTTTATCCTACATTGTATGTCTAATATTCAGTTATAAGTGAGTATATACTTTGTGTGTCTTTCTGCTTCTGGGATACCTCATTCTAGTTCCCATCATTTGCCTGCAAAGTTCATGGTTAACTTGTTTTTCATTGCTGAGTAGTATTCCAATTGTCTGAGAAAGAGTCAGATCGATTTCCAAAGTGACTGTACAAGTTCACATTCCCACCAGCAATGGAGGAGGGTTCTACTTTCTCCACATCCTCTACAGAATGTATTGTCACTTGAGTTGTTGATCTTAGCCATTCTGATGGATCTAAGGTGAAATCTCAGGGTCGTTTTGATTTGCATTTGCATCTGATGACTATGGATGTTGAGCATGCCTTTAAGTGTTTCTCTGCCATTCCATATTCCTCTAATGATAGAGCTCAGTTTAACTCTGTACCCATTTTTAAATTGGATTACTTGACTTGTTGCTCTTTAACTTCTTGTGTTCTTTATATATTCTGGATATTATCCCTCGACAGATGTAAGATTCAGGAAGATCTTTTCCCTATCTGTAGACTGCCATTTCTTTTTATTGATACGATCCTTTGCGTTACAAAAGCTTTTCAGTTTCAAGAAGTCCCATTTACTTATTGTAGATCTTAGAGCCTGTAAGATTACTGTGCTTTTCATTTTGTCTCCTATGCAAGTGAGTTCAAGGTTCTTCCCCACTTTTTCTTCTAACAGATTTAGTATGTGTGGTCTTTGATCCACTTGATCTTTAGTTTTGTGCTGAGTGATAAATATGGATCTATTTACATTTTCAACATTTAGACATACAGTTAGAACAGCACCGTTTGTTGAAGATGCTGTATTTTTCTATTCTATGGTTTTGGCTTTTTTGTCAAAAATCAAGTATCTGTAGGTGTATGGGTTTATTTGTGGGTCTTCTATTCAAAATCATTAATCCACTATTCTGTATCTATGTCAGAACCATGCAGTTTTTATTACTTTTGCTTTGTAGTACAACTTGTGATCAGGGTGGAGATACCTCTAGATGATCTGTGGTTCTACAGTGTTGTTTAGCAATTTGTGGTTTTGTTTTTCCACATGAAAATGAGAACTGTTCTTTCACATTCTGTAAAGAATTGTGTAGGTATTTTGATGGTAATTGCACTGTCTGCACATTGCTTGTGGGAGGATGGCCATTTTCACTATGTTAATCCTACTGATCCATGAGCATGGGAGATATTTCCATCTTTTGATATCTTCTACAATTTCTTTCTTCAGAGACTTGAAGTGTTTTTCAAACAGGTCATTCACTTGCTTGATTACAATCACACCAAGATACTTTATATTATTAGTGGCTGCTGCGAATGGTGTAGTTTCCCTAATTTCTTTCTCAGCCCTTTAGTCTTTCATATACAGGAGGGCTACTGATTTTTTTTGAGTTAATTTTGTACCCAGCCTCTTTGCAGAAGGAGCTCTCTGGTTGAATTTTTGGGGTCACTCATGTATACTATCATATCATCTGCAAATAATGATACTTTGATGTCTTCTTTTCCGAGTTGTATCCTCTTGATCTTTAGTATTCTTATTGCTCTAGCTAGGCCTTCAAGTACTGTGTTAAAGAGATATGGAGAAAGTGGGCAGCCTTGCCTTATACCTGATTTCAGTGGGGTTGATTTAAGTTTCTCTCCATTTAGTTTGATGTTGCCTAAAGGCTTACTGTAACTTGTCATATATATATATAAAATCTTTTGGAGAGACCATGTGTATATACACATGTATATACACATATACACATGGTCTCTCCAAAAGATTTTAAACATGAATGGATGTTGGAATTTGTTAAATCTTTTATTTTTAGCATCCAAGGAGATGATCATGTGGTTTTTTCCTTCAGTTTGTTTATGTGGTAGATTACATTGATGGATTTCCTTATATTGAACCACCACTGCATGCCTGGGATGAGGCCTACTTGATCATGTTTGATGAGATCTTTTGTGTGTTCTTGGATTCAGTTTGCAAGTGTTTCATTGAGTGGTTTTTTTTTTTTTTTTGTAGCAAAATTCATAAGAGAGATAGGTCTGAAGTTTTCTTTTTTGAGGGGGTCTTTTTGTGGTAAGGTTTCGGGGTGAGTCTGGCTTCATAGAGTGAGTTTGGTAGAGTTCCTTCTGTTTGTATTTTGTAGAATAGTTTAAGAATTATTGGTGTTACGTTTTCTTTGAATGTCTGGTAGAATGCCACACTAAAATTATCTGGCCCTCCACTTTTTTGTGTGTTTGTGTTTGGGGGTTGGGAGACTGTTAATGGAAGCTTATATTTTCTGAGGGGCTTATAATATAGTTTACATTGTTTACCTATTCTTGATTTAACTTTGGTAGTTGAAAACTATCAAGAAAATCATCCATTTCATTTAGATTTTCCAATTTGGTGGAATACAGGCTTTTGAAATAAGACCTAATGATTCACTGGATTTCTTCAGTGTCTGTTGTTATGGTCCCCTTTTCCATTCTAATTTTATTAATTTGGGAACTGTCACTCTGTCTTTCCGTTAGTTTGGCTAGGGCTTTGTCTATCATGTTGATTTTCTCAAAGAACGAGCTCTTGAATTCATTGATTCTTTGCATGACATTCTTCCTAATTTATTGATATCAGCTATGAGTTTAATTATTTCCTGACTCTACTCCTCTTGGTATGTTTGCTTCTTTTTTCTCCTAAGGCTCTGAGATGATCTTTTATGTTGCTACTATGGGATCTCTCCAATTTATTTATGAAGGGACTTAGCAATAAGGACTTTTCTCTTACCAGCTCATTCATGGTGTCCAGTAATTTTGGGTAAGTTTGCTCTCACTTTCAGTTAATTCTAGAAGCTCTTTCTTTATTTTTTCCCTCACCCACTGATCATTGAGCAGGTCATTGTCAAGATTCCAGGAGTTTGTAGGCTTTTTGCTGTTTCTGTTGTTGTTGAGGTCTAGCTTTAATCCATGGTGATCTGATAAAAAAACAATGGATTAATTCAATTTTCATGATCTGTTAAAGTTTGCTTTGTGACCCACTATATGGTCAATTTTACAAAAGGTAACATGTGGTGATGAGAAGAAGGTATAATCTTCTGTGTTTGGATGAGAAGTTCTGCAGATCTCTACTAGTTCCATTCCATTTATGATGTATGTAGGTTTCATTACTTTTCTGTTCCATTTCTTGGTAACCTGTCCACTGGTGGGAGTGTGATATGGTAGTCTCTGACTACTAATGTGTTGGGATCAATGTATAATTTAAGCTTTAATAATGATACTTTTATGAATGAAGGTGTTCTTGTATTTGGGGCTTAGATGGTCAGGATTGGGATGTCCTCTTATGGATTTTTCCTTTGATGAGAATGAAGTGTCTTTCCCCATCTCCTTTGATTTATTTTAGTGGAGACTCTGTTTTATTAGATATTGAGATGCCTACTCCAGCTTGCTTCCTGTGTCCTTTTGCTTGGAAAACCTTTTTCCAGCCCTGTATTCTGCGGTAGTGTCCAACTTTGATACTGAGGTGTGTTTTTTGTAGGCACCAAAATGTTGGATCCTGTTCCCGAAACCATTCTGTCAGTCTATTTTTCTTGGAGAGTTGAGTTCATTGATGTTGATAGATACTAATAACCAATGATTATTAGTTTCTTTAATTAGGTGAGTCTGTTGCTAGGCTTTGTGATCAGACCCAATATTCAGTCTCCATTACTTCCCTGTAGCACATTCTGTATCTCTGAGGCTTTGTGAGCAGAGCTGCAACCAGACTCCGGGACCTTGAGAAATCTGCCATTTCTTCTGGGGTTAGACTACATTCCTTGAGTGTTCAGGCAGGGTTCCTGAGATGTCTGTGAAGTCAGAGAGGCATAGGTTAACTTTCTGTACTGTCAAAATGCAAGCAGTTTCTATGTTGGGCAAGGATTCAGCAGTATCTACCCACTGGGTAACCCTCAAAGTGGGATCCTCCTGTACAGTCCTTAGATAATGTTGGCTGTTTGGGGTGGTGTCTGTACCTGTATAATAGAAAAAAACGCATTTCATTGTCATCCACATAATGTCCTCCTGGTGCTGAGTAGAGCCTCTGAGCACCTTTAGAGCACAGGCAATGACATGCTATCCTTCCAGAGAAGCTGTAATGAAAGGCAATCTATTTCCTCAGTGTCACTAAGGCACAGTGTGCACAGCATCAGTCAGGAATTTTTAAGGTACGTGTTTAAGTTTAGTAACTAAAAGTGAAGGCATATGTCAGATCAGTGATGAAGCTGGCAGAAAGATTCATTCACCAGCTAGAGAGCCTTGTTTTTTTTTTGGGTAAGGGTAGGTTATTTTGCTTTCAGTTCAATATATAACGAGGCAGGGACACTGTCTATTTTCACCTTATGTGACCTTCCTGAGAAAGAGCTCAGTGGTGTCACTTTAGGAAATTCGGCCTGCAGGCATTGCTTCGGCCGGGCTTCCCTGCTGATGTGACACAAACAGGCTCGAGGAGCCTAGATGAGATAGGATGGGTAGAAGTTGGAAATGAGCACTGACCACAGAACATGTCCATCAGAACCAGCAGAACTCAGTACAGAAAGGAAGGGCAGAGAGAGTTCTGAAGTTAACCACAGAGACTACAAAGGTCCAACTGTGTTACCACAATGGTCATCACATTGGAGTCAAAGAGTTGGTTTGGAATTTAAACAGTGTCCCAAACAATCATGCTCTGTCCAAAAGAGCAAGGTACCAAGCCTCTCTGGGACTCAGTATTCTCCTCTGCCAGGTGAATACTACTGGACAATGTGTGTAAGTCCTGGTTCCAATACCTGGTTCACAGTACCTGCACTGGTTTGTTCATCACCCAGGCAGGGAGGGCAGGGAGTTTGCTCAGGCTGTCAGCCTAATCATAAGCTGATAGGTTTCCTTCAGTGGCAAAGATACAAAATTTCCACTTTATATTCTTCTGGCTTCTTGGAAATCAACTTCACATCATGAGATTCACATTCCTAACTATCATCACCCATGGCTGGAGCCAGTGTGCACTTGTACTGTCTCTCCTGGGATTCCCTGATTGGCCACAGTTCACAAGACTCTCTTGCCCTGGCTTGGGATTCAGAAAAATGAATCAGGACTGAAGACTGTCTTAGTTGTTGCTATCTGACAAGCAGGCCAGTTATAGGCCCAGGAAGATCTATCTCATGTCTCTGGCTTGGCTTTACCTGCCTGCTAGGTCGTGTGAACCCTCACGCTCATGGCTCTCTCTCTCTGAGTCCAGCTGAGATGTTTTTGAAATAACCTATTTTTCAATCATGGAATGAAAAAATAAAATGAGATTTAAAAAGAATCCATCCTTGTTTGGATGAAGAGTACTACTTCTGGAAATTCTACAATAATAATTTAACTGGCAAATCTTTTGATATGGTCTCAATAATTAGGTTATTTCAATTTCTTCCTTTCATCCATTAAAAAATGTGTGAACTCTGTTTGTGTGTACACAACAGTACCATGGTGTGCATGGGGCAGTGACAGGATACCTTATTGCTGTCTAGTATCTACTTCCTCTATGTGTGTTCTATACATGAAACCCAAGGAGTCATTTGGTTCAAGCGACCTCACTGGCACTTGTTTGGGCTTATATAGTATGTATGTGCTTGCTTGTGAGTGTGCATATACCAGAGCCCACTTATACAAATAAGAAAAAATTGGAGGAGTTCCATTATACTCGAGTGAACATGGTAAATAATTTACTTCCTTCAAGGCTGTGATGAAAAACAGATTGAACAAGACTCTTTCTTGGACTGAATTTAACTACGATATCTAAAGTTTTTATCAAATCACTTATATGACTTTGGTTTTGATCTTCTTTCCCACTTCCTGACATCAAGATGATGTAGCCAGCCTTCAAAACATTAACAGGGCTAGCAAGATCGATGTGCAGCTAAGACAAGTTCATTCATGGTACCAGTGTCAGGTTTTTGACTACTTTCGGTAATTACCACTACAAGAACACACTTGGGTCCAATTTTCTTCACAATCAGCCTGTACATACTCACATTCACAAAGACATGCTGACAGTACATAATCAAAGTAAAACAATTTGTGAAACAAAAGTTTATTCATCAAAGTTTTTTTTGTGTAAGCATTTATTCCTGTAACTCATCTGTGGGGACACATACAGAGATTTTTCTCATCATGAATTGGTTGATGTCACAGAGAACAAGCATGTAGGCTTGCAGTCATAACAACAAATGCTACTCAGGTGGAGTTATCATTTGGGACAATTTAGGAAATTGTGCCTGCTAGAGGAAATATGTCACTTAAGGTGGGCTTGAGAGTTTACTGCCATATACCTTTTCTAGTGCACACTTTCTGCTAAGTGTTGCTGGTTGAGGATGTGGGCCCTTATCTCCCCAGCTTAAGCAGCCATGAGTGACACTTGCTGAATTGCCACTTTCATGGGGATCCTACATCCTTCTGGATACATAAACCAAATCAACAGCAAAGGTACTACTATACCCCCATAAATTTTGACACTTGGATGAGTTATTTGATGTAATGAAAGAAAATTGTAAAATCTAAAAGGGTCACCATGTTTAAATTCATTAAGCTTTTCCGATATTATTTTGCAAGCTCAAACAAAGTAAAGATGGACGTCATAATGTTTGAATAGCTCATTGATACTTGTTGATTTTTTCTCCAGAATAATCTTGTGTGACTGAGTATGTGTTGGCTAAAGATTTCAGAAAATCCTTCATAAACATAGGTTTCCTTCAATATGAGTTTTTAAGATGCTCAAAGACCACTGTGATGTGCAAACCCTTTAACAGATTCTTTACACACCAAAGATTTTACTCTTCTATAAAGATACCATTAAGTATCATTTCCAAACTAGATAAATTGATGGGTTTCTCTGAAGAAAGATTTTCGCATGAGTTTTAAGACTAGCGCTCCATGAAAAGACATAATCACATTGCTTATGCATAGGATTTATCTACAGGATGTGTTCTTTTATGTATTCGAAGATAAATTTGGTATGCAAATGTTAGGAGAAAGCAAAAGAAATGTGTCCTAAGTACTACCTTTTTGTAATTTCCTCCATTGAGTCATAAGGGAAAACTGAGTTCAAGCTCCTAGGCTTTAGTGGTGCTGGAGGCTTTCCACTAACTGACCAGCTTCCTTTATTCATATTTTGTTCCCTAAAGCATCATGCCCGTTGGTATTCACAAAAGTACAAGTGGTTATGGGGGGTTAGGCTGCAAAACCTATATTCTGTATCAGTTGATGTACATTAACTACAAAAAGAAAGCCCCATTCCCTAAATCCTAATTGGTGGAAGAGGCAGCTTTAACATGCCACAGGTGTCTATGAGTATGTTTTGTGGCACTGAATAATCACTAGCAGCTTGATTACAATGAATTCTTGTCATTTCCATTGCCCTGGTGTTACAGTTTTATTCGATCTCAGAAGCAATCACACACAAAGGCTTTACCACATTGTTTACATTCATCAAATTTCTCTCCACCATAAATACTTTCAGATGATGAACACTGCAGAACTGTGCAAAAGCATCACTATCCTAAACATATTCATAAGGTTTCTCTCCAGTATGAATTTCTTCATGATGATGAATAAAAGGCTTCACCGTATTAAAAACATTTCTGCAGTTTCTCTTCAGGATGGACTCTTTCATGAGTGTAAAGATGACTGTGACATGCAAAGGCTTTACCAATTAGGTACATCCAAAGGGCTTCTTTCAAGTATGTATTCGTTTATGTTGATGGAGAGAAATCTTATGTGCAAAGGCTTTACCACACTGGTTACATTCATAGGGTTTCTCTCCCGTATGTGTTCTTTTATGTTTTTGTAGACTGTTGGGCTGTGTAAAGGCTTTACCACATTGGTTACATTCGTAGGGTTTCTCTCCAGTATGTACTCTTTTATGTCTTTGGAGATTACCATGACAGGAGAAGGCTTTATCACATTGCTTACAATCATAGGGTTTCTCTCCAGTATGTATTCTTTTATGTATTTGGAGACTGCTGTGACGTGCAAAAGCTTTACCACATTGATTACAGTCATAGGGCTTCTCTCCAGTATGTGTTCTTTTATGTATTTGGAAACTACTGTGATTTGTAAAGGCTTTACCACACTGGTTACATTCATACGGTTTCTCTGCAGTATGTGTTTTTTTATGTATATGGAGATTTCTGTGACATTCAAAAGCTTTACCACATTGATTACATTCGTAGCGTTTCTCTCCACTATGTATCCTTTTATGATATCGGATACTACTATGAGATGCAAAGGATTTACCACATTGATTACATACATAGGGTTTCTCTCCAGTATGTGTTTTTTTATGTATTTGCAGAACAATGTGCTGTGAAAAGGCTTTACCACACTGCTTACAATCATAAGTTTTCTTTCTAGTATGTGTTCTTTTATGTTTTAGGAGATGGTAGTTCCAGGCAAAGGTTTTACCACACTGGTTACATTCATAGGGTTTCTCTCCAGTATGTGTTCTTTTATGTCTACGGAGATTACCATGACATGAAAAGGCTTTACCACATTGATTACATTCACAGGGTTTCTCTCCTGTATGTTTTCTTTTATGTATTCGGAGACTGCTGTGATATATAAAAGCTTTACCACACTGGATACATTTATAGGGTTTCTCTCCGGTATGTGTTCTTTTATGTATTTGGAGACTGCTATGACAGGTAAAAGCTTTACCACATTGGTTACATTTATAGGGTTTCTCTCCAGTATGTGTTCTTTCATGTCTTAGGAGACTACCATTCCACGCAAAGGCTTTATCGCACTGGTTACATTCATAGAGTTTCTCTCCAGCCCTTTTTCTTTTATGTTTTCTATGATGATTGTGTTGTGAAGAGACCTGATCACTTTGATTACATCTATAGGGTTTCTCTACAGTACATGTTTTCTTTTTTACCCGGAGATTACTGTGATATGCAAAGTCTTTATCACATTGGTTATATTCATGGGGTTTTTCTCCAGTATATGTTCTCATCTGTATTTGGAGACTACTGTGATGTGCATAGGCTTCACCATATTGAAAAACTTCATACGGTTTCTCTCCACTATGACTTCGTTCTTGCCTGCAGAAATAATTAATTAGTATATGTGAGAGCTTTCCAACACTCACTGGACTTATGAATCCTTTATCTGTATGAAATAACTTTATAATTTGGTCTAATACAAAAGAGAAATCAGATCTTAATGTTTTATCTCTTTCTTTATATTCATGGTGTTCCCCTAAATTATTGATTCGTGTCTTGGAAGATATCAGAGAATTTATTACACGGCTCATAATTATACCATTCTTTCTTTCTACATTAGCGTTTTCACATATCTTAGGAAAACTGAAAGAATCTAAGCTTTCCATCCTGATTGTATACATAAATTTTCCTATACTATGGGTTACAACACATTTGCAAATAAAAGCAGTACAAAAAGAATTTCCATATTAGTAGTACTCATAGCAATTTTCTGTAGCATAACTTCATATAGGTTCCCAATAAAGATGGAAAACCAATTAACTGTAAACTTGTATCACATTTCAAAAATTCTACTCAAAGACAGAACTACAACATATTTTATAATTGTTCTGAGAGAGAGAGAGAGAAGTATGTAGTTTCTTTGACTATCGCTTGGCTCACATGCCTTGTATCTATTGTGGTATAGGTTATACCTATGAAAAGAAGAATAACAAATGAAAGGCTTCCATATTGCATTCACACAGTCTGAATCTTTGTACCTCAGACACATATGGCATTAGGATTGAGGTTCTCTACAACAACATTCTTGACTCTGATAAACTGTCTTTCTAAATAAAGGTAGCAACATTAACACAAGTTTATGAGTTAAACCAGCTTTTCTGTGGAGTATTCCCCTATGAGAAGGTTTACACATATCCTTAGCATCTATTCTATATCTCTTGCAATATGTAAGTGGTATGACAAACAGGTTGGCAAGTCTACAACCTAGCTCTAATGGAACTGCGATTCAATTGGTGATATCTATTAGGGCATTGTTTACTTGTGTTCTTTCTTAGAAGAATCCCTTGCAAACACAAATCAGACACCTAATATTGAAGTACATGTTTATGTGAGAATTAGTAATCCCTGACTCTTAGAGCAGTATTTTACACTGTTGCTTTTCTTTCAAACATCCAGGGCACAGTAAAATTTATTCACAGGCATAGTCATATAAGTTTCCACATGAAAATTACCTTCCACATCCTCTGGAATGTTGATGATGCTCTTCAAGAGTTTGCTTTTCCCAATTATAGCCTAAAACATAGTAGCACATTTACACATTGGAATACTATGCACAAATAAGAACAAGAAAATCATGAAATTTACAGGAAAAACTTGGAAACTAGAAAAGATCATGTTGTATAAGGGATCCCAGAAGCAGAAAGACACACATGGTATATACTCACTTATAATTGGTTATTAGACATATAATATAGAATAATCATGCTAAAAATATGTACACATAAAGAATCTAAGAAAGAAGGACACTTGTAAGACACCCAATGCACATTCAGAAAGGCAAATGGGATAGATATGGAAAGAGGAAGAAAAGAGGAAAAAGGGCAGAATCCTACCACAGAGGGCCTCTGAAAGACTCTACCTATCACCATATTGAAACAGATGCTGAGACTCATAGCCAACATTTAGGAGGAGTACAGGGAATCTTAGAAAGAAGGAGGAAATTGAAAGACCTAAAGGGAACAGTAGCTCCACAAGGACAGAAAAAATAAATAAAATTAATAAATAAATAAATAATGAAAAATCTGGGGACAGGGTTCTTTTGTAAGACTGATACTTCAATCAAGGACCATTCATGGAGATAACCTAGAACCCCTGCATAGATGTAGCCTATGCAGGTCAGTCCATTGGGGTTTCTAGTAAGGGGAACAGAGGCTGTCTCTGACATGAACTCAGTGGCTGAATCTTTGATCACCTCCCCCTGAGGTGAGGACAGCCTTAACAGGCCATAGAGGAAGCCAATGCAGCAATTCGTGATGTGACCTGATAGGCTTGGATTATATTGAAGGGGTGGAGGTCCTCAATATTAGAGAACTGGTGATGGGGCATGGGAGAAGAAGAGAGAAGGACGGCAGAAATTGGATGGGACAAGGGAGAGGCCCACAACAGGAACAAAAAGTAAGTAAATTTTAATAAATTAAAAAATAAATTTAAAAAATTCATATAGAAAAACAATAGAGAAAATATATGAAAAAATCATTGGAAATTTCACAAAATTTAAGTTACTATCTTTAGGGAACCTTACAATCATGCTTGATTTATGCACATAATTCTTCCTCAGTCTCAATAAAAAATACAGAAGAGTATCAATAACAGCAACAACTAAAAAACAGCTGTTCCCTTATTTTAACGACTGAAAGTTAATTGATTGTCTTACCAACAGCAGTGAGGTTCTTGTAGGTCTCCAGCATCACATTTTTGTAGAGACTCTTCTGGGAAGGATCCAGCAAAGCCCACTCTTCCCGAGTGAAGATGACATTCACATCATCATAGGTCACTGAATCCTAAAATATGCCATATATGTAAAACCTTGATATCTACAACACTGTAAATGTATACTTCAATGACGTATAATTTTGCTGCTTTCTCTATGTATTTCCTCACAAAGAACTTCTAATGTATCACCACACCATTTTAGAAAGAAACCCAATAATGTGATTCACCTCTGTCATTTCTGCAATCTTTGAATAGATTATAGCTTTGCAAGAAAAATGCCAATTAACATATATAATGTGTATGTGTGTGTTGATAATAAGAGAGAAACACAAATGAGGAAGTAGATCAAATCAACAGTACTGAGCACATATCAGAAAAATTACTAACTACAAAAATGATGGGAAAGATGGGTATATTTGCTCTTGTATTTAATCCCAGACTCAGGAGGCATAGACTGGTGTATGTCATTGAGGCAGATGTCAGCCTGGTCTATGAAAAAGTTTCCAAACAATAAGAGGTCCATATTAAGACCCTGACTTCCCTGCAAAATCAATCAAACAAAAATATTTAGAACGCACAGATCTTTACTGAAGTTTCTACAAAGAATTAAACATTCACTGAAAATCTGTATTCATCTTCCAGAACCCTGAAGTGCCCCAATTTACACTGTAACATTAACATGATATTCCTCAAAGGGAATGAATGTTTAAACAGTTACAAATGGACAGATGAAAATATTAGCAAAACAAATGTTTCTTTAATTTGTGTTTGGTGAAAGGTTCTGTAGATGTCTGTTAGGTCCATTTGATTCATGACCTCGGTCAGAGTCATTGTTTCTTTGTTAATTTCTTTTTTGTTGACCTGTCCTTTGTTCAGAGTGGTGTGCTGAAGTCTCCTACTATTAATGTGTGAGGATCTATGTGTGGTTTCAGTTTTATTAATGGTTTTTTACAAATGTGGTTGCTCTTGTATTTGGGGCAGAGATGTTCAGAATTGTGATGGTTTCTTGGTGGAATTTTCCTTTGATGAGTATGAAATGACCTTCCCCATCTCTTTTGATTAATTAGAGTTGAATATCTATTGTATTAGATATTGGAAAGGCCGTTCCTACTTGCTTCTTGGGTCTATTTGCTTGGAAAACTGTCTTCCAGCACTTTACTCTCAGGTAATGTTTATCTTTGTGACTTAGGTGTGTTTCTTCTATGCAACAGATTGTTAGATCTTGTTTACATATACGTTCTGTAATCTGTGTCTTTTTATTGGAGTGTTGAGGCCATTAATGTTGAGGGAGATAAATGACCAGTGGCTGTTAGAGATCCTTTGATATTGATGTTGACTGTGATAGTAATGTGTTTGTGTGCTTGTATACTTTAAGTGAATATAATAACCCACCACAGGTCCTAAATCAAACAGACCTAATAGATGGCTACAGAACTTTTCACCCAAACTCAAGAGTATACCTTCTTCTCAGTACCTCAAAGAACCTTTTCCAAAATACACCATATAGTTGGTGACAAAGCAAGCCACAACAGATACAAGGAGATGGAAGTAATACCTTGTAGCCTATCTGACCACCATGAACAAAAGCTGGAATTCAACAACAACAGAAGTAGCAAAAATGCCTACACACACATGGAAATTGAATAACTCTCTACTCAATGACAAGTCAGGGGAGAAAGAAAGAAAGAAAGAAATCAGAGACTTCCTAGAATTCCATGAAAATTAAGGCACAACATACCCAAACTTATAGAACACAATGAAAGCAGGGCTAAGAGGAAAATTCATAGCACTAAGTGCCTTCAAGAAGAAATTTGAAACATCAAATAAGAGCAACTTAAAGGCTAACCTGAAAGCCCTTGAAAAGAAAAAGGAGAAACACCCAAGAGGAGTGGATGATTGGAAAAAATCAAACTCAGAGCTGAAATCAATAAATTAAAAACAAATAAAACAATTCAAAAAATCAATGAAACCAAGAGCTGGTTCTTGGGAGAAAATCAACCAGATAGACAAACCTTTTGCTGAACTAAATAAAAGGCAGAGCAACAGCATCCAAATTAATACAATCAGAAATGATAAGGGGGGCATAACAACAGACACTGAGGAACTCCAAACAATCATTTAGGTCTTACTTCAAAAGAATATATGTCGTACATTTGAAAATCTAAAAGAAATGGACAATTTTCTTCATCGATTCCACTTACCTAAGCTGAATCAAGACCAGGTAAACTAATTAAATAATACTATATCCCCTAAAGAAATAGAAGTAGTCATCAAAAGCCTCCCATCCCAAAAAAGCCCAGGGCCAGATGGTTTCAGCGCAGAATTCTACCAGACCTTCAAAAAAGACTCAACACAAATACTCTTCAAATTATTCCACAAAGTAGAAATAGATGGAACATTACCAAAGTCATTCTATGAAGCCACAGTCACCTTGGTACCTAAACCTCACAAAGACCCAAAAAAGAAAGAGAATTTCAGGCCAATCTCTTTTATGAACTTTGATGCAAAAATACTCATTAAAATACTTGCAAACTGAGTACTAGAACACATCAAAGATATCACCCACTAGGATCAAGGAGGCTTCATCCCAGGCATGCAGTAGTAGTTCAGTATATGGAAATCCATCTATGTAATCCACCATATAAACAAAGTGAAAGAAAAAGACCTCATGATAATCTCCTTAAATGCTGAAAAAGCATTTGATAAAATCCAACATTCATTTCTGTTTAAAATCCTGGAGAGATCAGGGATACAAGGCACATACATAAACATAATAAAGGCAATATACAGCAAGGCTATACCTAATATCAAACTAAATGGAGAGAAACTGAAAGCAATCCCACTGAAATCAGGGACAAGGAAAGGCTGCCCGATCTCTCCATATCTCTTTAAAATAATGCTTGAAGTCCTTGCTAGAGCAATAAGACAATTAAAGGAGATCAAAGGGATACAAACTGGAAAGAAAGAAGTCAAAGTATCACTATTTGCAGATGATATGATAGTATACCTAAGTGACCCCAAAAATTCTACCAGGGAACTCCTACAGCTGATAAACACCAAATTTCAAACTTCAAAAGAGGTGGGTGATGAAGGTCAGCACAACAGCATGTGCTTGCATGTACAGAAACCTACATTGTGAGCCCATCAGCTAATAGTATAAAAGTAAAACAAGCCAGGTATGCGGGCCCAATCTAATCCCAACATGCTGGAGCCAGATTCTACTTGACCTCCAAAACTGGCGTAGCTGGTCTACAGACCTACTTCCAATATAGTGTCGACAGCACAGAGCAACTTTGTCACTAAAATAAAAAGTAAAAATTGAAATTATGAAAAGATCAGACTAGCAAAGTAATTCAGCATTGAATAGCAATTGCTTCTACTGTAACTTAGGGGATTTAGGGCTAGAGTCTATAATGGTGAAGCCATGACAGCATGAGGAGGAAGGTGAATGATCATTTTCAACAGCAGCACAGTAGACACAAAGATCAGGAAATGGGTTGAGTCTATAGACACTCAAACCCATCCCCAACAGAAATCTAGAAAGAATCCTACTAAAAAAACCTTCCAAAACCTCCCCCAAAGAAAGCCACAAAGTAGAGACAAGTGTTCAAAGACAACATTCTATCTGGGAGCTTTTTGATTCAATCACATATATTCTGAAATTGGTCATTACAGGCTCATGGTCATCCCATGTGGAACATGCATTTAGTCCAACTTCAATGATCCTAATAGTTTGCAATAGCCTGTAAACTCTGCAAATGTCCAAAGTCTTTTCTAACACTTAAGAGGCTCTCTTGACTGCCCTATCTTGCAAAATAGAAAACAAGTGATGCCTCTCCAACATAGAATGGCACAGAATACCCCTTCCCATTCCAATACAGAGGAATGTGTACATAGTGAGGGAAGATTGGACCAAGACTAGAAACCCAAAGGGCAAACACCAAATCCTGTACCTTTGTCTCAAACACACAGTGCTTCAGTTTTAAAGAGTTATGGGTGCCTTATCCCTGCAACTTCTCAGACATGTCTCAGTTTCATTATTTCTACTCTGTGCATGCATTAATCTATGTCAGGTGTCTCATAGCTTAGGTATCCCAACATCTTGTGGTCTCAAAAGGCATCTCAGGCTTCATCCTCACAGCTTCATGGCATGAACTCTCACAGTGTCCTCACTGGGTCTTTGACTCCACCAAACATAGATGGCTGGAACAGGGTTGCACTGAAACCACAGAGGAAGAATCCATGACCTAAATTTTGGCATCTTCCTTGTTACCATAACCAGCACAATACGGACGATGCTGTTGTTTGCCTTCTATACTGGGTTGGACCCTGCCGCACTTGCACCACAGCTGCAGCAGCTTTTATATGAGGTTCCTTCCTGGGACTAGGACTTTGCCAACTCCTTCCCTTGAAAGAAGGTAAGGGCTGTTACTCTTAAGACACCTTTTTAGGCTTCCAGTACAGAGCAAAAGGCTTCTCTTTAATGGTGATAATGTTGAAAATCCCCACCTTTGCTTCAACATTTGACTGCCATATGAAACTACCTAGTGCTGTCATTCCCCACAAACCAGAGACACTGCATTCATTTCTGCCCTACTCATTGCTTTTTTTCACTGTGTTTCTGAATGAGTCACTAGTAATAACCACCCTACCCACACAATATTCTATGTATGAAGTCAGCCCATTATTTTTTCATTTTTCCTAACTCAATTGTTAGAGCATAGTCAGAATAAGAGGGATTTGCAACCAGAATATGACACTTCCAGAGGTCCTTGTTGGTATAATGTTCTTTTGGAATGTATACAATTTATCCTTATTCATTCAAATGCTGATTTCCCTACCCCACTACCTGGTTTCAATCCAGTCATTGCATTGTGGTGTTTATTCTAAGCATCACCTGTCTCAAGTTCATGTAAATATGCCATCATTTGATCTCTATATTATTAATTAAATAACCAGCCCCAATGCTCTGCAATGGAGAGGATAGGGTGGTTCGGAGAGGGGAGGAGAAGGAGGCGAGTAAGAGAGGAGTGAGGTCAGCTAGACAGGTCTTGGAACCTGGGGAGAGATGGACAGGACCTAAGATGACTAAAAGCAAGTATAATGGGTTAAATCTGAATGGAAGGAAATTATGTGGGCCTAGAGGTTTAGGATGGAATGATTATTGCCCAGCATTGTGTACTAGGATAAGTAAATAAATCCTATTCTCTGTGTGGTGATTTGGGTATACAGCTAGATTAGAATTAACAACTGCTTAACTAAAAGATAAAACAATAATAAATACTAATAACCCACTACTGTTCCTAAATCAAATAGAACTACTATATGTCTATATGACTTTTTACCCAAACTCAAAAGAATATACCTCTTTTCAGCATGTCATGGAACATTCTCAAAAATTGACCATATGCACAAAGCAAGCCTCAACAGATACAAGAAGATCAAAACAATCCTTTGTTTCCTGTCAGACCACGATGGCCTGAAACTAGACTTCAACAACAACAGAAATAACAAAAAGGCTAAATACACATGGAAACTAAACAACATTCTACTCAACGACAGCTTGGACAGGGAAGAAATGAAAAAAGAAATTAGAGACTTTCTAAAATTCAATGAAAATGAAGGCACAACTTACCCAAACTTATGGGACACAATGAAAGCAGTGCTAAGAAGAAAGTTCATAGCACTCAGTGCCTCCAGAAAGAGGTTTAAGGCATCTCATACAAGCAACTTAATGGCACAACAAAAAGCCCAAGAAAAAAAAAAGAAGCAGAAACACCCAAGAGGAGTGGATGATTGGAAATAATCAAACTCAGGCTGAAATCAATGAGTTAGAAACAAAGAAAACAATTCAAAGAATCAATGAGAAAAAGAGTAAAATAAAAAAGATGATCAAACCCTTAGCCAAACTAACTAAAAGCAGAGAGAAACTATCCAAATCAGCAAAATCAGAAATGAAAAGGGGGACATAATGACAGACACTGAGGAAAACCAAACAATCATTAGGTCACACTACAAAAGCCTATATGCCACAAAGTATGAAAAGCTAAACGAAATGGACAATTTTCTTAATAGATTTCATTTACCAAAATTAAAACAAGATCAGGTAAAGACATGAAGTAGATAATAGTAATAGCAATAGTAATGAAAACTGCATGGTACTGGTATAGAAACAGAATTCTGGAACAATGGACTCAGACAGAAGACCCAGAAATAAACCCATACATCTGATTTTTGACAAAGATGCCAAAACCATACAATGAAAGAAAACACAGCATCTTCAACAAAAGGTGCTGGTCTAACTCGATGTCTACATGTAGAAAAATGCAAATAGATCCATATTTATCACCCTGCACAAAACTAAAGTCCAAGTGGATCAAAGACCTCAACATAAAAACAGATACACTAAACCTCTGAGAAGAAGAAGTGAGGAAGAGCCTTGAACTCATTGGCACAGGAAACAACTTCTTGAACAGAACACCAACAACACAGGCTTTAAGATCAACAATCAGTAAATGACACTTCATGAAACTGAAAAGCTTCTGTAAAGCAAAGGACATTATCATCAGAACAAAATGACAACCTACAGATTGGGAAAGGATCTTCACCAACCCTAAATCTGACAGAGGGCTGATATCCAGAATATATAAAGAACTCAAGAAGTTAAACAGCATCAAAACAAGTAATCCAATTAAAAAATGGAGTACAGAGCTAAACAGAGAATTCTCAATAGAGGAATTTCAAATGAGAGAGAAACACTTAAAGAAATGCTCAACATCCTTAGTGATCAGGAAAATGCAAATCAAAATGACCCTGACATTTCACCTTACACCCATCAGAATGGCTAAGATCAACAACTCAAGAGACAACACATACTAGAGAGGACATGGAGAAAGTGGAACCCTCCTCCACTGCTGATGGTAATGTAAACTTGTGCAAGTACTTTGGAAATTAATCTGGTACTTTTTCAAACCATTAGCAATAGTGCTTCCTCATATTCAGCTATAGCTTTCTAAAACATATATCCAAAACATACTCAATTATACAACAAGGACATTTGCTCAACCATGTTCATAGCAGCTTCATTCATAATGGCCAGAATCTGAAAACAACTCAGATGTCCCTCAATTGAAGAATAGATACAGAAACTGTAGTACATTTACACAATGGAATATTACTCAGCAGTTAAAAACAAGGAAGTCATGAAAGTTTGAGGCATATGATGGGAACTAGAAAAGACCACCCTGAGTGAGGTATCCCAGAACCAGAAAGACACACATGGTATACACTCTCTTATAACTGGATATTAGACAGGTAATATAGGATAAACACTCTAAAATCTGTACAGCTTACGAAGCTAAGCCAGAAATAGGATCCTGGGTAAGATGATAAATCCTCACTCAGAACAGCAAACTGGAAGGGTATCACAAGATGGAGGAAAGAGGAAACAGGACAGAAGCCTACCACAGAGGGCCTCTGAAAGACTCTACCCAGCAGGGTATCAAAGGAGATACTGAGGCTCATAGCCAAACTTTGGGCAGGGTGCAGGGAATCTTAGCAAAGAAGGAGGAGTTAGAAAGACCTGGAGGGGACAGGAGCTCCACAATGAGAGCAACAGAACAAAAAAAAATCTGGGCACAGGGATCTTTTCTGAGACTGATACTGCAACCAAGGACCATTCATGGATATAACCTAGAACCCTACTCAGATGTTGCATGAGGGAAGGAGATTAGAGCTGGGATACAAAGTGAATAAACCCAAATTAATATAAAATCAGTATAATCAAAAGAAAATTCCTAATAATTCATAACAAGAAAGCCAATTCCAAAGCTATATACCACGTGAGAAAACGCAAAATTCTCAATAGGTGTATAAAGAAAGAGTACACATTGGCACAATCTAACTTCTGTCTTGACCACAAATTTACAACAATCAAGTGTTTACAGTATTTGTGAAAGAATGAGAGGATGGACAGAAAAAGCCAAAGACGTAAGCCTAAATATATATTCAAGTTTTCATCAAATTGCATAAAAAACTCCACAATGAAAAATGGGAACTTGACCAATGTTACTTTTGATTCTTTGTATTTAGAAATAAAACAAACACAAACTTCATGACTCCAAAAAAATTAACTCAAAGTGACAGCTAAACTGTTACATTTCTGACACTGAAGTTACAACTGACCTCTTTTCTAGAGAGGCCCCATTCTCTAGAGAATTTTTGGTAAGTGGAGGTGAATGGAAAAGAAAGAAAGGAAGAAAGAAAGAAGGAAAGCAAGAAAGAAGGATGGGAGGTAAGAAGGAACGAAGGAATGAAGGAAAGAAAGAAAAAGGAAAAGAAAGAAGGTAAGGAAAGGAAGAAGAGTGAAAAAAGGAAGGAAGAACGAAAAGAAGGAAGAAAAAGAAAGGCAGGAAGAAAGAAGGAAGGAAGGAAGAAAGGAAAGAGAATGAAAGAAACTTTATTAAGAAAGAAAGTTTTATTACAGATGAAAGAGAGAGCATAGCCTGACACAGGGCCATCTGGAGAGTCCATAATGGACATGACTCTGAGCTGTGTGAAGACAGGGATGAGGGGAGAGCCAGTCCAAGAGGCCAGGAGGGTCAATGATAGATGAAAAGGACCAGGTAACCAAAATGCTTGGGTTACATAAGGAAGGGCAGCTGGGAGAAGGGCAGTCCAATACCTGGGCTAGAGGACAGTGTATACAAACCATTACCCTGCAACAGGTGGGGACTGAGGGATGCTGAGAGAATCCGACAGGCAGGTATGCTTTGATTTGTTTAACAGACACACTGGCCGTTTTTCCCAGGATCTGAGCCTTAATAGTAGGGAAAAACAAGAAGGTTGAAATGATTTAATTATAATCTCAAACATTTGTCTTTTAAAGTTGAAGCAGGCTTTATGCTTCAATATGCTTCAGGGACAGAACATAAGTACTACAGCAAACCAACCATTACATTTCATTTCTCTCATATTGTGAATTTTTAGTTTGTCCAGATATTCTGAGTTGGATGAACTAGTATAATGAAATGCTTTTTACAACCTGCACAAAATCCACTCCAAATGGATCTTATCCCTAAATGTTAAATGGTAAGAGCCGAACTTGTAAAGAACAAGGAGAAACCAAGGTTCCCCGAGTTTGGCATCCTGCGTAGGATGTTTCTACACACAGGCCTTGCTTCAAACGCCTTGCCCAGATGCAGCCCCCATAGCGGTGGTCCAGAGGCCACCGCGGGGTCCAGACAGTGACTAGAACCACAGGGGATCTCACACGCGGCGGCCGCCGCTCACCTTCCAGCCCCAGAGAGGAGCCACTACACCAGCTCCCGCTGTGCAGCCGCCCGCTCTTCCCCGCTGTGGGCAGTGACCCTGCACTCACCATGTCCCGACTTCGGAGCTTGTCTGAGTCCACTCAAAGCACCCAGCAGCAGCACTCAGAGTACAACACAGGGATAGATTCAAGCCTGCTCAGCTACACAGCGGAAGCTGCAGCTGGCCACCCGGAAAACCCTCCTGTTTTCATTTGCAGGTCAGACTAAAGGCCGTGATTGGCCAGTGAGTTTTGAGTGACATGAGCACCTCCCTGAGGGCTGGAGTTTACTGGAGGGACACAGCATAGTGTTTCCTGGCCCTAAGTTCCAGTCCAGGGCCAGATCTGCAGAGATTTTCCGGATCTGCAGAGATTTACCTTTCAGTAGCACTTGTGCCTTGTCCTACCATAGCCCACCCGCCTGTCTTCCCTCCTAGCCCGGGAAGCACTCAGCACTGCAACTCCCGCTGCTCAGCCGCCTGCTCCTCCCTGCTCTGGGCCGAGTAACCAAGACTTGAAGTTTGCCTGAGCTCCTGCAAAACCTGCACTCCCGGTGCAGGGTCCGAACCGCTCCCTCCCCCAAAGAGACTCACAGACTGCGGTTCCATGCAAAAGCAAGAGGCAGTTTATTCCGATCGCAATGGGGTTCGTCCCTTCAAAGCAGGAGACGACCCGATCATACTAAGCACAGAGTTTTTATTCCTAAAAAAAATCAGGCCTTTACATTGATTAGTCAGCAGAAAAGATAGCAGTAATGGGGGCTGGCAGCTGTAGCAGGGAGCTCACAGCTCCAAGGACAGTCCTCCCCTCTTCTCCCATCTCTCGGTTCTGTAGTGGGCCGCTTACAGCTTCAAGGATAGTCCTCCCCTAAATCGCCTGACTTGTTCTTCTTTCTTCTTAGCTGGCCCTTATTCAAGGTCCAGTTGTTTTTCTTTCTAATTTGGGATGGTCCCATTTCTCACTCCTACCACAGCACCCAGCAGCAGTCCTCCAGTCTCCTAGCCATCTCCCTCTACCCTCAGCCGCAACCCCCGAGGAGGACCCACCACTCCAGTTCTCGCAGCAGAACCTCCTGCTCCTCCTCTTTGCTGTTCACCTTGTCCCTAGTTTGGAGCCGACCTAAGCTTCCTCCTGGAAGCACCCAGGAAAAACTTCTTCTTCTTCTTGGAATCAACGTGGATAACTTGCATCATCCATTTCTCACTTTGCCGTGAAGTTATCAGTCTGTCCCACAAAGTAGAAGGATGCCCAGAATATTAACAGTTAAAGAATAAATTTTGGAAACAAGAATTTGTTTTGTGGCTTCATGAAAACTGTAGCTACTTTTCACCTAGTAGATATGAGACTGCCAGGATTGTGCAACAGGGTTACACAGCAGGTTCACAGATCACACCAAAGGACTGGTTCCACATGGAAGGTTTATTAAGGGAAGAGGAAGGGGTCACAGAAGCCATCTCTGGGCAGGGCAGATGAGAGAGAGAGAGAGAGAGAGAGAGAGAAGGGGTTTCATGTTCTCTTATAGGGCGACCCAGAGCACGTGCAGGTGGTTTCAGGTGGTCCCCAGGTGGTGCATAGGTGGCCTCACAGATGCCTGATAACCAGCTCTTCGTTTCCCTTGGGGCTGGCTGTAGAGATGCCTGCTTACAGATTCCAACATCCCTCCCTTTTTGTTTTATTAAAAAGTGAGGAGCTATGATGGTGTGGAGGGCATAGGGATGACCTTTGCTCTTCAAGCTACTTCCTGCTGATTAGGGACGTTGTCATTCTCAGTGTATAGCTGGTCCCCACCATCAGGGTCGATTGGAAGGTCATTATCATTTGGTTCTGTGGGCAGAGGTTGAAAATCCTGTAAGAGTAACTGATGAATGGTTTGGTTAGAGAAATTTTGCATTTGTTGTTGGAGGAATGTAGACAGGAAGTTAATTAAACATGGTGAGTCAATCTGTCCTTGGAGGGTTAGCGTTCTCTGAGTTACTTGCTGAAGCTCCTGAATGACCTGGGAATAAAGCTATAATACAAAGTTAATGAAGTGGCTAGTCCTGTTGTCCCAATCCAGACAGCTGCCATGATTCCTGCAGCAGTCAAGAGGGGCAAGATTGGAATTGCCCTCTTATCCTGCTAGGCAGCTATTGAGTCCACAACCGGGATTCCTAGGGGCTCCCAGTTCGGGGAGGAGGAGCAGAAGTGTGCAAACTCCTGACCCACCACAGGCAGACTATGGTAGACCTGAGTGCCACAAAGAATCAGCAGGTATTATCAGCAGTAGGGCTTTGGGGTTGAGATGAGGTATCAAGGATTATAGTTTTATTACACTCTAAGGTACTTAGCATTCCTACAGAGTGTGTCCTGGATGCCTGGAAACAGCTTGCCACGCCAAAGAGGGTGATATGAAAAAGGTAGAGGGTTGTGGCAATATCAGAGTCAGGGCAGTTAGGAAATGGTGAAGTAAAGTTACCTGGCAGAGTCAATGGAGAAGCTGTCAGTGGTAGTTCTGAGTCGGTCCCAGGTGGGACACAGTCAGCAAGCTTTAAAATGGCCCAGCTGGTTCACATTAAGGAGCTTGTAGGCCGAGGACAGAGTCTGAAGTAGGAGATGAAATGACAGGTTTGTATTATTTAGGAGAGGGGAGGTCAGATATAAGTGACCTTAGAGGAGTGTTTAATTACCTTCTCTACTTTTCCTATCTCCAGGGATTCTGTAATTGGGACCTATTTTCTCTGGATATGGATGGTACTTATCAGTAAAATGGGTATGTAGTGGTGATAGAGGTTTCCAACGACCCCTGCTTCCCATCTGGGATACCAAGGGTCTTGGATATGTAAGTAGAGAGTCTTTTTGTACAGGTGAAGAAGCTACTTCTGTTCTGTTGTGTGGATTTGGCAGGACCAATATGGGTAACCTCCATATCTCTCTGGCCATTTTTTGCAATAATCCTTTGTTTGATCAAAGAGGAAGCAAACAAAAATTCTATCAAACAAGAGAGGAGGGAAAGATGTGGGGGTGATGGCTATTTCAATCATCTCCTGGCAGCCTTCCATAATTTCCCCACCCTATTTGGAGAGACTGTTTATTATTAATGATGGCTTCTTGAACCTTGAATCTCCATAAGTGAGTAGGGATGATCTTGGACAGAAAAAGGCAAGAGGCAGATGAGGAAAAATACATATCCAGTCCAGTAGGGTCAAACACAGCTCCGGTAGAGAGGCCTCATTTCTCTGAAACCGGAGACAAAGTGGTTGCTCTTGGCATCATCTGGAGCATGAGGAAGCAGGGTCCTGTTGGAGTTGATATGTAGGAGGGGAATTATCTTGAGGATAGGGGATGAAAGGCTTGAGGGGGGATAGATGAATCCAGTGAGGGAAGCTCTCAAACTTAGTAGCTGTGGGGGTTACAAGAATCACTTTAAAGGGCCCTGCCATTTAGGAGAAAGAGATGGGGGACTTTGGTTTGGAGGGGAGAAAATGATCTGGTCCCTGATATTAATAGGATATGGACAGGGGTTAGTGTGTGGTTGTGGTAATCAGTGGTCAGTAAAGACACCTAGAAGAGAATGGAGACCACAGAGTAAGGGAGTAAGTAGGTGGTCAGGAAGAGGCAAGGGTTTAGCTGAAAGACCAAGAGTTAGGACGGGTCTTCCGTACATGAACTCAAACGATGGATAGATAAAGATTTTGGGGAGAGAGCTCAGAGCCTGAGAAGGGCCAGGGGGAGGAGTTTTACCCAATGGAGGTGAAGCTCTTGTGATAGTTTAACAATATTTTTAGATGATCAGTTAATTTGTTCTGTCTTTCCTGAGGACTGGAAATGGTATGGGATATGAAAATACCATGGAGTGTTTTTTTTTTTTTTTTTTTTTTTAAGATTTATTTATTATGTATACAATGTGTGTTTTGCATGTACACCTGCACACCAGAAGAGGGCACCAGATTTCATTTTAGATGGTTGTGAGCCACCATGTGGTTGCTGGGAATTGAACTCAGGCCCTCTGGAAGAGCAGCCAATGCTCTTAACCTCTTAGCCATCTCTCCAGCCCCCACCAAGGAGTGTTAAGAGCATTAAATGAGGTCTGGGAAACCTGAGCAGTGAACTCAGGACCACTGTCTGACTGGAGGGATGAAGGGATTCCCAAATGTGCGATAATCTCATGGAGAAGGAGATTGGAAACTGTCTGAGCTCTTTTGTTAGTAGTGGGGAAAGCCTCCACCCATCCTGAGAATGTGTCCACTAAGACCAGGATGTACCGGACAGGTTTGACTCCTGGCATATGGGTAAAATCAAGTTGCCAGCCACTCCTGGGAGAAAGCCTCTAGCCTGGTAGGTCGGGAAAGGGGAGCTACAATATCCTGGGTAGGGTCTGAGGTCTGACAAATCTTACAAGAAGCAGTAATAGTTTTTAGGAAACTCAATTCCTCATCGGCAGGCTGCAGGTGAGTCTTGACAAGTTAGACAAGGCTTGACTGTTAGGATGAAAGAGCTGGTGTAGATAGGACAGAATCTGATGAGTGTAAGGAGATGACAGGGGAGATATGGGTTATAGTGTAAGGATGTCCTGTGGTGGATGCAATGGGTCTAGGCCTTGAAGGGCCGCACACACCTATGGATACTTGAATTTTGACAAAGAAGCCAAACCCATACAATGGAAAAATACAGCATCTTCAACAAATGGTGCTGGTCTAACTGGATGTCTACATGCAGAAACATGCAAATAGATCCATATTTTTTACTCTGCACAAAACTAAAGTCCAGGGGCTGGAGAGATGGCTCAGAGGTTAAGAGCACTGGGTGTACGGCCAAAGGTCCTGAGTTCAATTCTCACCAACCACATGGTGGCTCACAACCATCTATAATGAGATCTGATCTGGTGCCCTCTTCTGGTCTGCAAACACACATGCAGGCAGAATACTGTATGAATAAATAAAATATTAAAGCATAAAGATTTTTAAAAAATACCTAAAAAAAAAATAATAAAAAAAAATACCTAAAGTCCAAGGGGATCAAAGACCTCAACATAAAACCAGACACACTAAATCTATTAGAAGAAAAAGTGGGGAAGAACTTTGAATTCATTGGCACAGGATACAAGTTAATGAACAGCACAGCAGTAGCTCAGGATCTAAGATCTACAATTAATGAATGGGACTTCTTGAAACTGCAAAGCTTTTGTAAAACAAAGGACACTATCGATAGAAAGAAATGGTGGTGTACAGATTGGGAAAAGATCTTCATGTATATCTGATGAAGGGCTAATATCCAGAATATATAAAGAACTCAATAAAGTAAACACCAACAAACCACGTAATCAAATTAAAAATTGGATACAGGGCTCAACAGAATTCTCAACAGTGGACTCTCTAATGTTGGAGAAGCACTTTAAGAAATATTTAATGTCCTTAGCCACCAGGGAAATGCAAATCAAAACAACTCTGAGATTCCATCTTACAGAAGACTCAATGGCTAAGATCAAAAACTCAAGTGACAACACACCTAGAGAGGATGTGGAGAAAGACGAACATTCCCACATCCCTGGTGGAAGTGCAAACTGCATCATCCACTTTGGAAATCAACCTGGTGCTTTCTCAGAAAACTTGGAATAGGTATACCTCAAGACCAATCTATACCACCCCTCGGCATACACCCAAAAGATGCTCCACCATACAAGGATATTTCTCAACTATGATCATAGCAGCTTTATTTGTAATAGCCAGAAACTGGAAACAATTTAGATGTCCCTCAACTGAAGAACGAATAAAGAAAGGTGTGGTACATTGACACAATGGAATACTATTCAGCCAGGAATAGTAATCAGGAAATGTGCAGGACTAGAACTAGAAAAGATCATCCTGAGTGGAGTAAAAAAGACACACACGGTATATACTTACTTATGAGTGATTTTCTTCATACATTTTCAGAGAGTTATACTCAATGCACAGACCCCAAGAAGCTAAGCCTTAGGCTTTATGTGGTCCCACTTAGTAGGGGAATAATTGAATTAATCAATAAAAAAGTATAAAGTGACTAGATCTGTAGCTTAGCAGTGAAGAGCAATGGGTGTTCTTGCTGAGGACACAGAGTTCCATCCTAGAAGCTACTAAGCAGCTAACCATTTGTTGTAATTCCATTTCCAGCTATCTCTTGCATTCTTCTTGCTTTTGTTGGTACTGCACAGAGACACATGCAGGCAAACACCCATATATGTAAAATAAAAATAAGCTTGCAAGAAATAGAATTCTATCCAGCGGTGCAACAGCTATGAGCCAGACAGCAGCCAAGGCTGTTAAAATGACCACCTGCTGGGCCTGCATGGAAGCAGCTGTGGCTTTCCTCTGAGCCAGCCTGCACAAAACAGCCTTATTCTGAGGTAAGAACAGCTCAGCAAAGCTGATCTTCTAAGAACAGTGTCCGTAATCCTGATAGGTGGCTTTTTCTTCATGTATTATGAATTTGTGTTCTTGTCCTTTGCATATGTGAGAACTGTGGCATAGATGCATCTATCTGTTAGATCATACCTCATGATTAATGGGTAGCATTTGCTCTAACCAATCTGCTTTCACAGTTTTATTTAATTGATTGTTAGCTAAGACTTTGTGGTACAAGATGAAGATTCCAGAGACATTTCTCTCTCTCTCTCTCTCTCTCTCTCTCTCTCTTTTTATTTTATTTATTTATTTTTTTACAATTTACAGATGTTTCTGCATGATTTTGAGCTAAGAATGCCCTTAAATTTCTGTTTTACATGCTTAGGAGTAGGCAAACCTGTATGCGACTGTATCCAGAGTCCCTTTGTTGAAGAAAAACATTGCTTTGAAAATGACTTCCATGCTCTCCTTGCCTGCCACAGGCAGAAAAAAACAATCTTTCTCAGTTCTTCTGTCTTAGCTGTTGTGATGGCTATTCTTGGTAGTCAAATTTACTACATCTGGACTTAACTAAAACCCAAAGACTTGGGTACTATGGAACTTTTTCTTTTTTCATTTTTTTTATAATAATTTTTTTAAATATTTTAAAATTTTTTGTTTTTATTAAGTACAGTTTATTCACTTTGTATCCCACCTGTAGCTTCCTCCTTCTTTCCCTCCCAATCCCACCCTTCCTCCTTCTTCTCCACCCATACCCCTCCCCTAGTCCACTGATAGTGGAGGTCCTCCTACCCTTCAATCTGAGCCTAGTTTATCAGGTCTCATCAGGACTGGCTGTACTGTCTTCCTCTGTGGCCTGGTAAGGCTGCACTTCCCTGAGGAAAAGGTGATCAAAGAGCAGGCCAACCAGTTTATGTCAAAGAAAGTCTCCATTACTAGGGAACCCACTTGGACACTGAGCTGCCATGGGCTACATCTGTGCAGGAGTTCTAGGTTATCTCCATGAATGGTCCTTGGTTGGAGTATCATTTCCAGAAAATACCTGTGTCCAGATTTTTTTTTTTTTAGTTCTGTTGCTCTCCTTTTGGAGCTCCTGTTCCCTGCAGGTTTTTTCATCTCCCCTTTCTTTCATAAGATTTTCTGCACTCTGCCCAAAGTTTGGCTATGGGTCTCAGCATCTGCTTTGATACCCTGCAGGGTAGAATCTTGCCGAGGCCCTCTGTGGTAGGCTCCTATCCTGTTCCCTGTTTTCGCCCTCTTCATATGTCTGTCCCATTTGCCTTTCTGAATGAGGATTGATCATCTCACCCAGGGTCCTCCTTCTTCCTTAGCTTCTTTAGGTGTACAGATTTTAGTGTGTTTATCCTATGTCATATGTCTAATATCTACTCATAAGTGAGTATATACCATGTCTGTCTTTCTGCTCCTGGTATACCTCACTCAGGATGATCTTTTCTAGATCCTGGCATTTGCCTGCAAATTTCATGATTCCTTGATTTTTTAAATATAGCTTTGAAGCTGAAAAACCCTACTTTAATGTGAATTTTTTAAAATTTATTTTTTATTATTACAATTTATTCACTTTGTATCCCAGTTGTAGCTCCCTCCCTCATGCCCTCCCAATCCCACCATCAGTCCCTCTTGTCCTCCCATGTCCCTCCTCCTCATCCCCTTCCATCTGATCCTAGCTTATCAGGTCTCATTAGGACTAGCTGAATTATCTTCCTCTGTGGCCTGGTACATCTGCACTCCCTAATCTGGATCTTTTAAGGTTTTAAAACTACATTTAATCTAGGCCATAGCTTCTGGTGGCAACCTACATATATAAAGGAAAACGAAGAAGGTAGCTCGTTTTCTTTGTCTGCTTGCCCTACCTCTGTCTAGCAAGTTCATTTTTCTTTTCCTTTTCTTTCATTTTTTATTTTTTTCGTCTCGCATTAGAGCCTACTTCATCAGAATTCTGGTTATTACCGAGGACCATCTGAGACATTCAGCTTCACGGACTGAGCCTCTACTGGATTCTTCTACTGTACATTGATAGACAGCCCTTGTTTGACTAGTTTGATCACAGCCTGTGAGATACTCTATGAAGCCCACATTCTAGACACATGGATTCATTCTATCCCTTCTGCTCATCTGCAGCCCTTGACTAATGCGGCTTCTTGTTTCCTTTTCCCTTTCCCCTAAGGAAGATGGGCCGGCTAACACAGGAGCTCCACAGGGCCTGTTATGTATTTCCTGCTTTTCTCCGGAGATGTCTCCTATCTACTAGGTGAAAAGTAGCTGCAGTTTACGTGAAGCCACAAAACAAATTCTTGTTTCCCAAATTCACTCTTTAATTGTTAATATTCTGGGCATGCTTGTACTTTGTGGGACAGGTTGATAATTCCACTCCAAGCTGAAAAGTGGGCTATACAAGTTATCCACCTTGATGCCAGGAGGAAGAAAGAGAAGTTTTTCCTGGGTGCTATGGGGGAAGCTTAGGGTAGCTCCAAACTAGGAACAAGGTGAACAACAAAGGGGAGGAGCAGGAGGTTCCGCTGTGGCACCTGGAGTGGTGTGTCTTCCTCAGGGCTTGGGGCGGGAGTAGGGGGAGAAAGCGAGGAGACTGGAGGACCCGCACAAGTGCTACTGAAATGCACATCTCTGCATATCTTGAAAATGTCTGTCCAAGAAATGCAATCTCCCGGGGCCTGAAAGTCCCTACTGTATCCCTTCTTGTCATTCAAAACCCACTGGCCAATCAGGGCCTCCAGGCAGACCTGCCAGTCAGACGAGGAGGCGGGCCCTCTCAGGTGCCGTTTTTTTCAGGATCTGCTCTGTAGCCGAGCAGGCTCGACAGGTTCCTTGTAATGTACTCTGAGCGCTGCCGCTGGGTGCTGCGGTGGGATCAGGCAAACTTCATGCTGCGGTTAGCTCAGGGCCCGGAGCAGGGAGGAGCAGAAGGCTGAGCAGCGGGAGCTGCAGTGCTGAGTGCTTCCCAGGCTGGGCAGGACGACAGGCGGGTGGGCTATTGTAGGACGAGGCACAAGTGCTACTGAAAGGCAAATCTCTGCAGATCCGGAAAATCTCTGCAGATCTGGCCCTGGACTGGAACTTAGGGCCGGGAAACACTATGCTGTGTCCCTCCAGTACACTCCAGCCCTCAGGGAGGTGCTCATGTCACTCAAAACTCACTGGCCAATCACGGCCTTTAGTCTGACCTGCAAAGGAAAACAGGAGGGTTTTCCGGGTGGCCAGCTGCAGCTTCCGCTGTGTAGCTGAGCAGGCTTGAATCTATCCCTGTGATGTACTCTGAGTGCTGCTGCTGGGTGCTTTGAGTGGACTCAGACAAGCTCCGAAGTCGGGACATGGTGAGTGCAGGGTCACTGCCCACAGCGGGGAAGAGCGGGCGGCTGCACAGCGGGAGCTGGTGTAGTAGCTCCTCTCTGGGGCTGGAAGGTGAGCGGCGGCCAGAGGCGGCCGCGTGTGAGATCCCCTGTGGTTCTAGTCACTGTCTGGACCCCGCGGTGGCCTCTGGACCACCGCTATGGGGGCTGCATCTGGGCAAGGTGTTTGGAGCAAGGCCTGTGTGTAGAAACATCCTAGGCAGGATGCCAAACTCGGGGAACCTTAGTTTCTCCTTGTTCTTTACAAGTTCGGCTCTTACCATTTAACATTTAGGGATAAGATCCATTTGGAGTTGATTTTGTGCAGGCTGTGAAAGGCATCTCATGTGCAGAGTAGGACTCCAATGTTAACTGTGATGTAGAAGATTAGAATTGATGATGGAAAGGATTTGCCAATGCTTAGAACATAGTAAGAGAAAACAAAGTAGAATTTAGCTGAGGGAGGACGTCTCTGAAATGTCCCCACAGAGAACTCCTATGCTGACCAGGCCTCTTAGGGATTAGGATGCTATGAAACACATGCTTGTTCACCAGAAGTGTCCAGAAATTTGGCTCCAAACTATGACAAAGGAGACACCTCTTATGTACAACCACCTGCTAGGTCCATCCTCACATCAACAAACAAACAAACAAACAAAACAAACAACAAACCCAGCGTCTGACAAGCTGCTCAGTGGGGCATTACAGGTTGACAAGCACCACTAAGGCCGGGTGTGACATAAAGGTCCACTTTTCTTCTTGAGAAAAGCAGAGCTTTGCCACACGGGCAAGACTTCCCAGGTGACAACTCTTTGAAAAGGAAAAACGCTGTTGTGTTGAGTGGCTGGCCTGATGGGGCAAGGCTTTCTATGAGGCCCTCATGCATGGAGAATGACATAGGTCCTTCTCAAACCCAGGAACATGCTTGGCAAAGCTAGTAATGGCCTGGGGCCTCGGCCTTGGGAGCTGCCCCTAAGGCCCCTATGTATTGGGTAAGGAATTGAGCTCCTTTTCTGAAGCAAGGGATGCTGTTTGGGAGAGCTGGAAATGGTCTGCTTTGTAGACCAGGCTGGCCAAAAACTCACAGTGATCCCCCTGCCTCAGCCTTCCTGAGAGTGCTGGGATTACATGTGTGCTCCACTGTGTCAGGTTTATATTTATTTTTTTAAAATGTCATTGTTGATACTACTTATCAGATTTTTCCTTTACACATCATTGCTCTAATTTCTTATTTGTCTCTTTTCCCATGTTTCCCAGTCCTTAAGAATTTCATTCCTTTTTCTCAGGGGCTTTCATATTTGTTTCTGTTTAGAGCAATGTCTCCTGTAGCTCAGACTTTCTTCACGCTGTGTGGTTAAGACTTGCTTTGTACACCTAATCCTGCCTGTGCTTCCTAGTGCCTAGAAGACAGTTGTGGAACTCCTTTCATGCTGGGCCTTCACAAGTTAGTGAGAAAGAAAAGACAACAGTGAATGAGTATCTTTAACCTTTCTGGATTTGGGTAGTGAAATTACAAATAAGAAGGGAACTGTGTAAGAACTGAGTTCACTGACCAGCTTTGAAGCTGCTGTAGCCACAACACAGAAAGAGTGGTTGAGGAAGGAAGGTGAGAGCTTTCTTCCTTTGACGGCATTTGACACAAGCAATGAGGAGTCAGGTAGTCAATTTTAGATGATGGGTAAAAGTCCAAACTGGCCATTTATTGGAAGCATAGGTCAGTGGGTGACAGACCAAGGCAAGCAAGAATCTGGATTATATTAAAAAAATAAAAATTTAATTAAAAAAATAAAAACAAACCAACAAACAAAAGAGTCTGAATGAGGAACTGAACTCATTTCCAGAACCAAATTTCTGTCATTACACTAGCTTAACCAATGCAGATCTGGACAAACTAACAATTCACAATATGACAGAAATGATGTAGTGGTTGGTTTGCTCTAGTACTTATGTTTAGTCCCTAAAGCATATGGAAGCATAAAGCCTGCTTCAACTTTAAAAGACAAATGTTTGAGATTATAATTAAATCATTTCAACTTTCTTGTTTTCCCCTACTATTAAGGCTCAGATCCTGGGAAAAACGGCCAATGTGTCTGTTAAACAAATCAAAGCATACCTGCCTGTCGGATTCTCTCAGCATCCCTCAGTCCCCACCTGTTGCAGGGTAATGGTTGGCATACACTGTCCTCTAGCCCAGGTATTGGACTGCCCTTCTCCCAGCTGCCCTTCCTTATGTAACTCAAACATTTTGGTTACCTGGTATTTTTCATCTATCATTTACCCTCCTGGTCTCTTGGACTGGCTCTCCCCTCCTCCCTGTCTTTATACAGCTCGGGATCTTGTCCATTATGGACTCTACAGATGTCCCTGTGCCTGGCTGTGCTCTCTCTTTCATCTGTAATAAAACTTTCCTTCCTTCCTTTCTTTCTTCCCGCCTCTTTCTCTTCCTCTCTTCTTTCTTTCCTTTGTTCCTTCCTTCCTTCCTTCTTTCCTTCTTTCCTTTCTTTCTTCTTTCTGTCTTTCTTTCTTTCTCTCTCCCTCCTTCCCTCTCTGTCTCTGTTTTTCTATCTTTCTTTTCCATTCACCTCCACTTACTGAGAATTCTCTAGAACATGGGGCCTCTCTGGAAAAGACTTCAGTAGTCACTTTGGGTTACTTTTGTTAGGGTCATGAAGTCACTGTTTTTTAATTTCTAAATAAAAATAATAAAGGTAACATTGGTCAAGTTCACATTTTTCATGGTGGAGTTTCCTTATGTAATTTGATGAAAACTTGAATATATATTTAGGCTTACAACTGTGGCTTTTTTTCTGGCCATAACTCATTCTTTCACAAATATTGAACACATTCTTGATTGTTGTAAATTTTTGGTCAAAGCAGAAATTACATTGAGCCAATGTGTACTCTTTCTTCATAAACCTATTGAGAATTTTGAGTTTTCTCACATGGCATATTGCTTTGGAATCGTCTTTTTTGTTATAAATTTTTAGGAATTTTCCTTTGATTATATGAATTTATGCTGCAAATTGAACAAAGACATTATCCTTTTGTTTTTGGAAAATACATCATCTTTTTAAAAATTAATTTATTATTTTGTTTTTATTTAGTATTTTATTTAGTTTTTCTTTTTTAATATTAATGACAGTTGCAACCCCATTCCTCATCCCCCTCCCAATTCCACCCACCATCTCTCATTTCCCATGCCCCTCTCCAAGTCCACTGGCAGGTCCTTCTCCCCATCCATCTGACCCTAGCCTATAGGTCTCATCAGGAATAGCTGCAGTGTCTTCATCTGTGACCTGGTAAGGCAGCTCCCCTCTCAGGAGGAGGTAATCAAAGAGACAGCCCAAGTTCATGTCAGAGACAGTCCCTGTTGCCCTTAAAAGGGAACCCACTTGGAGACCGAGCTGCCATGGGCTACATTTGAGCAGAGGTTCCAAGCAGAGTTTCTAGGTTAGATTGGTGAATAGTCCATGGTTAGAGTATCAATCTCAGAAAAGACCCCTGTGCCCAGATTCCTTGGTTCTGTTGCTCTCCTTGTGGAGCTCCTGTCCCCTCCAGGTCTTTCTATCTCCCCCTTCTTTCCTAAGATTCCCTGTACTCTGCACAGTGTTTGGCTATGAGCCTCAGTATCTCCTTTGATACACTGCTGGGTAGAGTCTTTCAGAGGCCCTCTGTGTGGTAGGCTTCTGTCCTGTTTCCTGTTTTCTCACTCTTGCGATGTCCTTCCCATTTGCTGTTCTGAGTGAGAATTGATCATCTTATCCAGGGTCCTATTTCTTGCTTAGTTTCTTTAGGTGTACATATTTTAGTATGTTTATCCTATATTACCTGTCTAATATCCAGTTATAAATGAGTATATACCATATGTGTCTTTCTGGTTCTGGGATACCTCATTCAGGGTGATCTTTTCTATGATTACCTTGTTTTTAATTGCTGAGTAGTATTCCATTGTGTAAATACCACAGTTTCTGTATCCATTCCTCAGCTGAGGTACATCTGGGTTGTTTTAAGATTTTTGCTATTATGAATGAAGCTGCTATGAACATGGTTAAGCAAGTGTCCTTTTTGTATACTTGAGCATATTTTGAATATATGTCTAGGAGTGGTATAGCTGGATCTTGAGGAAACACTATTACTAATTGTCCGAGAAAGTGCCAGATTGATTTCCAAAGTCGTTGCACAAATTTACATTCCCACCAGCAATGGAGGATGGTTCCCCTTTCTCCACATCCTCTCCAGCATGTGTTGTCTCTTGAGTTGTTGATATTAGCCATTCTGATGGGTGTAAGGTGAAATGTAGGGTCATTTTGATTTGCATTTCCCTGATCACTAAGGATGTTGAGCATTTCTTTAAGTGTTTCTCTCTCATTTGAAATTCCTCTATTGAGAATTCTCTGTTTAGCTCTGTACCCCATTTTTTTAATTGGATTACTTGTTTTAATGCTGTTTAACTTCTTGAGTTCTTTATATAATCTGGATATCAGCCCTCTGTCAGATATAGGGTTGGTGAAGATCCTTTCCCAATCTGTAGGTTGTCATTTTGTTCTGATGACAATGTCCTTTGCTTTACAGAAGCTTTTCAGTTTCATGAAGTGCCATTTACTGATTGTTGATTTTAGAGCCTGTGCTACTGGTGTTCTGTTCAGGACGTTGTCTCCTGTGCCAGTGAGTTCAAGGCTCTTCCCCACTTTTTCTCCTAAAAAGTTTATTGTGTCTGTTTTTATGTTGAGGTCTTTGATCCACTTGGACTTTAGTTTTGTGCAGGGTGATAAATATGGATGTATTTGCACTTTTCTGCATGAAGACATCCAGTTGGATCAGCACCATTTGTTGAAGATGCTGTGTTTTTTCCCATTGTATGGTTCTGTCTTCTTTGTCAAAAATCAAGTATCCGTAGGTGTATGGGTTTATTTTTGGGTCTTCTGTCTGATTCCTTTGATCCACCATTCTCTTTCTATGCTAGTACCATGCAGTTTTTATTACTATTGCTCTGTAGTACAGCTTGAGATCAGGGATGGGGATACCTCCAGATTATCCATTTAATCTCTTTATCTGATCTTGATTTAATTTTGGTAAATAAAATCTATCAAGAAAAATGTCCATTTTTTTAGATTTTCAAACTTTGTGGCATATAGGCTTTTGTAGTATGACCTAATGATTGTTTGGATTTCCTCAGTGTCTGTCGTTAAGTCCCACTTTTCATTTATTATTTTGCTGGTTTGGATAGTTTCTCTCTGCCTTTTAATTTGGCTACGGGTTTGTCTATCTTGTTGATTTTTCTCAAACCTTGTTGATTTTCTCTTGGTCTTCTTGATTCCTTCAATTATTTTCTTTGTTTCTAATTCATTGATTTCAGCCTGAGTTTGATTATTTCCAATCATCCACTACTCTTGTGAGTGTCTGCTTCCTTTTTTTTTTTTCCCCCCCTAGGGCTTTTGGCATGCCATTAAGTTTCTTGTATTAGATGCCCCAAACTTGTTTCTGGAGGCACTGAATGCTATGAACTTTCTTCTTAGCACTGCTTTCATTGTGTCCTCTTGGTATAATGTTCTTTTAAAATGTATATGCCTTACCCTTGTTAATTCAAATGCTGATTTCCCCACCCCCAACTCTCTGGTTTCAATCCAGATATTGCATTGTGATACTCATTATAAGCATCCTGTCTCAACTCTTGTGTAAACAGGACAAAATAAAGCAAGTAGATACAATGTTGTACAGTGGGAGGAGCCAGAGGACAGCAAAGAGGGGAGGAGCTAGAGAGCAGGAAAGGAGTGGGAGGAGAAGCAGCGAGAAGAGAGCAAGGAGAGCAGAGCTGGAGGAGAGATCTTGGAGGATGTGGAGCATGAACCAGACCTAAGATTTTACAAAAAGCAAGTATAATGTGGGAAATCTAAATGTTAGGAAACTGAGGGCTTGGATGTTTAGGAGGGAGTAAATATTGACCAGCATTGTGTTCTGGGTTAACTAAAAACCCAGTCTCTGTTTGGTGATTTGGTTATACAGCTGTTGAGGATTAATAGCAGCATTGCTAGAAGATAAACCCATAATAAATATTAATAACTTACTACACAGTGTCCCATAAGTTTGGGTAAGTTGTGCCTTCATTTTCATTGAATTTTAGAAAGTCTCTAATTTCTCTTTTCATTTCTTCCCTGACCAAGCTGTTGCTGAGTAGAGAGTTGTTTAGTTTCCATGTGTATGTAGGCTTTTTGTTATTTCTGTTGTTGTTGTGGTTTAGTTTTAGGCTGTGGTGGTCTGATAGGATACAAGGGCTTATTTTTATCTTCTTGTATCTGTTGAGGCTTGCTTTGTGCCCGACTATATGGTCAATTTTTGAGAATGTTCCATGACATGCTGATAAGAAGGTATAGTCTTGAGTTTGGGTGAAAACTTCATGTAGCCATCTATTAGGTCTGTTTGATTTAGGACCTGTTGTGGGTTATTGTATTTACTATTGATTTATCTTTTAGTTAAGCAGCAGTTAATTCTAATCTAGCTGTATACCCAAGTCACCACATAGAGACTAGAATTTATTTAATTAACCTAGTGCACCATGCTGGCCAATAGTTATTCCATCTAAAACCTCCAAGCCCACATAGTTTCCTACCATTCAGATTTAACCCGTTATACTTGCTTTTAGTCATCTTAGGTCAGTCCATCTCTCCATGTGGTTCTAAGACCTTTCTTGCCAACCTCTCTCCTCTCCTACTTCCCTTCTTATCCTCCCCTCTCTGGACCAGGATTTCCTTCCTTATCCTCTCCATTGCAGAGCATTGAGGCTGGTTGTTTAATTGATAATATAGAGAACAAATGATGGCATGTTTACATAAATTTGAGACAAGTGATGCTTAGAATAAGCATCACAATGCAGTATCCAGATTGAAACCAGATGGGGAGGTAGAGAAATCAGCATTTGAATGAATAAGGATAAATTGTATACATTCCAAAAGAACCTCATACCAATATTTCCCCCTTTAAGTCCCTTTAAGTCCCTTTAAGTCAATGTCTCAGCATGTTGGAAGGAGGTTTTCTGTCAGTTTTGATTCAGTGTCTGGTCCTTTTGTTCTGCAAACATAGAACATCTCACAAGCATTATACAGTTCCAAAATTATAAATGTATGAAATGTACAGGATGAAACTAAACTGTAAGCCAATTTTACCTATGCCAATTAAAAAAATGGCATAATAAATTTTGAGGATATTATAGCCAGGGATTTCTTGGCCATGTATTGTAGAAGTTCTGGCTAGAGACATTTTTTATGTCACAGTTTCAAAGTTCTTTCCATGTAAAGGAATTAGCAATATAAAATATCATTATTGTTGAACATACAGTCATTATCATGAAATCAAAACAGGGTTGTATAGATCAAAATATCTTCTCTGTGCTCTTGGGCTCCTGTTGTATTAGGCCAAGCTACTACCTATCTGCCAAGAAAAGGCCTCCCTTCTCTCCCAGCTTAGTGAGACAAGCTGGTTGCCTTGAGCAATAGAAAAGTCATGTTTTAAGTAAATTTTATATAAACTCCTTTGTAACTTAGAGTTTAACCATACCTTAGGCATCTTGTACTTGTTTAGAGGTCTAGGCCTAGGTTTTTATATATGCTGTAGCTATTTTTGTCTTATCCTCTTTTTTATATAGAATGAGCAGTTATGCCTTTATAGCCAAACTTTATGTAAACTCCCTTTTACTTTTAGTATTTAAGCATAACCTAGGCATTTTGTACCTGGGTTTTTACATTAGTTTTGACTATCTTTGGCTTCCTCTCTTTTTTTATATGGGATGGACAGTTTTACCTTTTAAAATATGAATTATAATTTTTGAATTTTTAGGACTTAACTAGTCTGGCATTTACTTTGCCACCTGTAAGCCTCCTGTGTCTTTTTTTGGCATCAGGCATGACCAACATTTTTCCCCTGTGAAAATGTTGTAGGGATAGGGCCCTCTCAACCCTTTTAAACTGAAGCACCATGTGTCTGAGACAGAGCTACAGGATTTGATGTTTGCCCTTTGGGTTTCTTCCCTTGGTCCAATCTTCCCTCACTATGTATACATTCCTCTGTATTGGAATGGGAAGGTGTATTCTGTGCCATTGTATGTTGGAAGGATATCACTTCTTTTCCGATTTTACAAGATATGGCAGTCCAGAGGTTCTCTTGAATGTCAGAAGAGACTTTGGACATTTGCTCAGTGTACAGGATTTTGCAGACTATTAGGATCATTGAAGTTAGACTAAATGTGTGGGATGACCCTGATCCTATAGAGAGCAATGTCAGAATGTATTTGAATCAAACACTCACAGATAGGATGTTGTCTTTGAACACTTGTCTCTACTTTGTGGCTTTCTTTGGGGGAGCTTATGGAAAAGTTTGTAGTAGGATTCTTTCTAGATTTCTTTTGGGGATGGATTTGAGTGTCTATAGACTCAACCCATTTCCTGATCTTTGTGTCTACTGTGCTGCTGTTGAAACTGATCATTCACCTTCCTGTTCATGCTGTCATGGATTCACCATTACAGACTCTATCCCTAAATCTCCTAAGTTACAGTAGAAGCAATTGCTATTCAATGCTGAATTACTTTGCTAGTCTGATATTTTCATACTTTTAGTTTTTTTGTTTTGTTTTGTTTTTACTTTTTATTTTCATGACAAGGTTTCTCTGTGCTGTCGACACTATATTGGAAGTAGGTCTGTAGACGAGCCAGGCCAGTTTTAGAGATTAAGAAGAATCTGGCTCCAGCATGTTGGGATTAGATGTGGGCCCACATGCCTGGCTTGGTTTTACTTTTGTACAATTAGCTGATGTGTTCAGAATGTAGGTTTTTTTTTAACATGCAATTCTGACCTTCATCATCCACATCTTGAATTTTCATATGTCAGAGAGTATATTCTATTTCTCAGGATGTATTCATGACCCTAACAGCACTTGAGCACTCTGAATCATTGAATTGCAGGTTTGTGATGTTCTTCCTAGCTATTGTGTTTGTTTTTAATTTGAGCATGGATATGAATAGTTTGCCTGTAACCATGAATATGTATGTGCATCATGTGTACCTGGTCTCTACAGTAGTCAGAAGAAGTCCTCTGGACTCCTGAACTTAGTATAATGGATAGTTGTGAGCCTCCATGTAAATACTGGCAATTTGCCCCATTATTTGTAAAACCAGCAAGAGCTCTTAATGCGTGAACCCTGTCTCATGCCCTAGGTTATTTATGACAAAAATTTATTTTGCTAATATTTTCTTTTGTTCATTTGTAACTGTTTAAACATGCATTCCCTTTGAGGAAGATCATGTTAATGTTACAGTTTAAACTAGGGCACTTCAGGTTTCTGGAAGATGAATACAGAAATTCAGTAAATGTGTAATTCTTTGTACAAACTTCAGCAAAGATCTGTGAGTTCTATCTTTTTTGTTTCATTGATTTTGCAGGGAAGTCAGAGTCTTAATATGGACCTCTTATTGTTTGGAAACTTTTTCATAGACCAGGCTGACATCTACATCAAATAGATACACCAGTCTATGCGTCCTGAGTTCTGAGATTAAATGCAAGAGCAAATATACCCATCTTTCCCATCATTTTTGTAGTTAGGAATTTTTCTGATGTGTGTTCAGTACTATTGATCTATTTGTTTATCTCTGTTTCTCTTTGTCTCCTTATAGACGTGCATATATACATACATACTTATATATGCTCATACAAATATTGCATTTCTCTTGCAAAGCTATATCCTATTCAAAGTGGGCAGAAATGATAGAGGTGAACCTCATTATTTGGTTTCTTTCTAAAATGGCTTGGTGGTACGTTAGAACTTCTTTCTGAGGAACTACATAGAGAAAGCAGCAGAATTATATGTGTACATTTAGAGTGTTGTCGGTATCAAGCTTTCACATACATGGGATATTTCAGGATTCAGTGACCTATGATGATGTGAATGTCATCTTCACTCGGGAAGAGTGGGCCTTGCTGGATTCTTCCCAGAAGAGTCTCTATGAAAATGTGATGCTGGAGACCTACAAGAACCTCACTGCTATTGGTAAGACAATGAATTATCTTTCAGTCTTTACAATAAGGACACAACTGTTTCTCTGTTATTGATGCTTTGCTGTAATATTTATTGAGAACGAGGAAGAGGTATGTGCATAAATCGAGCACGATTGTAAGGTTCCTTGAAGATAGCAACTTAAATTTTCATAATTTCTAAGGATTTATCATATATTTCCTCTACTATGTGTCTTTTCTGTGTAAATTTTTTTAAATTTATTTTTAATTCTTCAAATTCATTAAAATTTATTATCTTTGTGTCCCTGGTGTAGGTCTCTCCCTGATCCCCTCCCAAACTTGTCCTCCATCTCTCTTCTCCACCCATGCCCCTCTCCCAGTTCACTGATAGAGGAGGACTGCCTCCCCTTCCATGTGACCCAGCCTATCAGGTCTCATCAGAAATAGCTGCATTGTCTTCCTGATAAGGCTGTCTCCACCTCAGGGGGAGGTGATCAAAGAGTCAGCCACTGATTTCAAATCAGAGACAGACTCTGTTCCTCCTACTAGGAAACCAACTTGGAGACTGAGCTGTCATGGGCTACATCTGTGCAGTGTTCCAGGTTATCTCCATGAATGGTCCTTGGTTGGAATATCAGTCTTAAAAAAGACCCATGTGCCCAGATTTTTTGTTTTTGTTGATCTCCTTGTGGAGCTCCTGTGCCCTTAGGTCTTTCAATCTCCACCTTCTTTCTAAGATTCCCTGTAATCTGCCCACACTTTGAGTATGTGTCTCAGCATCTGCTTCGGTTTGGTGATGGGTAGAGTCTTTCAGAGGCCCTCAGTGGTAGGCTTCTGTCTGCCTTTGTGTTTTCTAATTCTTCCCATGTCTATCCTATTTCCTTTCTGAATGAAGATTGACTGTCTTACCCAGGGTCCTCCTTTTTGCTTAGCTCCTTTACATGTACAGATTTTAGCATGTTTTTCCTATATTATATGTCTAACATCTACTTATAAGTGAGTATATACCATGTATGTCTTTCTGCTTCTGGGATACCTCACACAGCATAATTTTTTGTAGTTCCCACTATTTTCCTGCAAATTTCATGATTTCTTTGTTCTTAATTGCTGCATAGTATTCCAATGTGTAAACGTGCTATTATGTTTTAGGCTATAATTGGGAAGAGCAAACTACTGAAGAGCATTCTCAACATTATAGAAGACATGGAAGGTAATTTTCATGAGCAAAGTGATATGGCTATGCCTCTGAAGAAATTTTACTGTGCCCTGGAAGTTTGAAAGATAAACAAGAGTGTAAAACAACTGCTCTAAGTGCCAGTGATTACTAAATTCCCACATAACCATATACTTCAATATCCGGTATCTGATTTGTGTTTGCAAGGCATTCCTCTAAGAAAGAACACAAGGAAACAATGCCTTAATTGATATCCCCATTTGAATTGCAGTTCCATTAGAGCTAGGTTGTAGACCTGCCAACCTGTTTTTGTCATACACTTACATACTGCAATAGGCTATAGAATAGGTGCTAAGTATAACCTTCTAATAATGGAATAGTCCACAGTAGAACTGGTTTAACTCATGTACTTGTGTGAATGTTGCTACCTTTATTTAGAAAGACAGTTTATGAGAGTCAAGAATGTTGTTGTAGAGAACCTCAATCCCCTACCATATGTGTCTGAGGTACAAAAATCCAGACTGTGTGAATGAAATATGGAGCCCTTTCATTTGGTATTTTTCTTTTCATAGGTATAACCTATGTCACAATAGATACAAGCCATGTGAGCCAAGCGATATTCAAAGAAGTCACATACCTCTCACTTTCCCAGAACAATTTTAAAATATTTTGTAATTCCCACTTTGAGTAATTGGTTTTCCAACTTTATTGGGAACCTTCATAGAGTTATACTACAGAAAATCCCTATGTGTACTAGGAATATGGAAATTCTTCTGTTTGTCCTTATTCACTTTACAAATGTAGTTTGACTCTTACTATAGGAAAATTTATGAATACAATAAGGATGGAAAGCTCTGGGTTCTTTCAGTTTTCCTAAAATATGTGAAAACCCTGATATAGAAAGAAAGGATGGTATAAATATGAGCCATGAAATAGGTTCTCTGGTATCTACAAGGACATAAAAGAACCAATAATAAAGGGGAACATCCATGGAAGTAAAGAAAGTGATTAAACATTAGGATCTGATAGCTCTGTAGCATTAGACCAAATTAGAAAATTAATTCATACATATAAAAGGATTCATCAGTGCAATGACTGTAGTAAAGCTCTCACATGTACCAATTATTTCTGCAGGCATGAAAGAAATCATCATGGAGAGAAACCATATGAAGGCATTCAATATGGAGAAGCCTTTGCACATCACAGTAGTCTCCAAATACAGACAAGAACATATACTGGAGAGAAATTCTATGAGTATAGCCAGTGTGATAAAGACTTTGCATGTCACAGTAGTCTCCGAGTTCAAAAGAGAACATGTACTGGAGAGAAACCCTACAAATGTAATCAAAGTGATAAGGTCTCTTCACAACACAATCATCATAAAAAACATAAAAGAAAAAGGGCTGGAGAGAAACTCTATGAATGTAACCAGTGCGATAAAGCCTTTGCATGGAATGGTAGTCTCCTAAGACATGAAAGAACACATACTGGAGAGAAACCCTATAAATGTAACCAATGTGGTAAAGCTTTTACCTGTCATAGCAGTCTCCAAATACATAAAAGAACACATACCGGAGAGAAACCCTATGAATGTAATCAATGTGGTAAAGCTTTTGCATGTCTCAGCAGTCTACGAATACATAAAAGAAAACATACAGGAGAGAAACCCTATGAATGTAATCAATGTGGAAAAGCCTTTTCATATCATGGTAATCTCCTCAGACATAAACGAACACATACTGGAGAGAAACCCTATGAATGTAATGAATGTGGCAAAGCCTTTTCATGTCATGGTAATTTCCTCAGACATAAACGAACACATACTGGAGAGAAACCCTATGAATGTAACCAGTGTGGTAAAGCCTTTGGCCAGAACTCTCATCTCCTAAGCCATAAAAAAATACATACTGAAGAAAAACTGTATGATAGTAAAGAGTGTGGTAAAGCCCTTTCACAGCACAGTAGTCTCCCAATACATAAATAAACACATACCAGAGAGAAACCCTGTGAATGTAACCAGTGTGGTAAAGCCTTTACACGGCACAGTAGTCTCCAAATACATAAAAGAACACATACCGGAGAGAAACCTTATGAATGCAACCAATGTGATAAAGCTTTTACATGTCACAGCAGTCTCCGTCTACATAAAAGAAAACATACAGGAGAAAAACCCTATGAATGGAATCAATGTGGTAAAGCCTTTGAATGTCATGGTTATCTCTTAAGACATGAAAGAACGCATACTGGAGAGAAACCCTTTGAATGTAACCAGTGTAGTAAAGCCTTTTCACAGCACAGTAGTCTCCAAATACATAGAAGAACACATACTGGAGAGAAACTCTATGATTGTAAACAGTGTGGTAAAGCCTTTGCACGTAACAGTAATCTCCAAGTACATAAACGAATACATACTGGAGGGAAACCCTTTGAATGTAACCAGTGTGGTAAAGCTTTTGTATGTGAAAAAAGTCTCCATATACATAAAAGAACACATACGGGAGAGAAACCGTATGATTGTAAACAGTGTGGCAAAGCCTTTTCATGTCATGGTAATCTCATAAGACATAAAAGGACACATACTGGAGAAAAACCATATGAATGTAACGAATGTGGTAAAGCCTTTTCACAGCCCAGTCTTCTCCAAAAACATAAAAGTACACATACTGGAGAGAAATCGTATGATTGTAAACAGTGTGGTAAAGCCTTTGCACGTAATGATCATCTCCTAAGACATAAAAGAACACATAATGGAGAGAAATTCTTTGAATGAAATCAATGTGGTAAAGCCTTTTCATAGCACAGTAGGCTCCAAATACATAAAAGAACACATTCTGGAGAGAAACTCTATGATTGTAACCAGTGTGTTAAAGCCTTTCACAAAACAGCTATCTCCATCTATATTAACAAATACATACTGTAGAGAAGCCTTTTAAATGTAACCATGGTGGTAAGGCCTTTTCATGTCATAGTCATCTTCAGAATCATAAAAGAATTCATCCTGAAGAGAAACTCTAGAAATATTTTTAATTTGGTGAAGGCTTTTATCATCATAATCAGGAAGGAATTCATACTGGAATGAAACTTTATGAATACATTTAATATGGTAATGCCTTTGCACATTTCTGCAGTCTTCATCATTTGAAAGTATTCATAGTATTTATAGAGAAATTTGATGAATGTAAACCATGTGGTAAAGCTTTTGTGTGATGGCTTCTGTTGAGATCCAACACAACTGAAACACTAGGTCAAAGCAAATGAACAAGAATTCGTTGTAATTAAGGTGCTAGTGATTGTTCAGGGCCACAGAACATACTCATAGACATCTGTGCCTAAGTCACAGCTACCTGTTCCACCAATCCAGATTTAGGGATAGAGGCTTTCTTTATGTAGTTGACCTATGTCCACTGATACAGAATGTAGGTTTTACAGCCTAACCACCCATAACCACTTGTTCTTTTGTGGTTAGCAACAGGCATTATGCTTTAGGGAACAAAAGAGGAATAATGGAAGCTGATCAGTTAGTGGAAAGCCTCCATCACCCCTAAGGCCTAGGAAAGTGAACTCAGTTTCTCCCTATGAATAAATGGAGGACGTAACAAAAAGGTAGTATTTATGGCACATTTCTTTTGCTTTCTCCTAACAGTTGCATACCACATTTATCTTCGAACATATAAAAGAACATATCCTGTACAGAAACCCTATGAATAAGCAATGTATTAAACCTTTTCATGTAGCAGCAGACTTAAAAATCATGAGATAAGTCATCCTACAGAGACACTCATAAATGTAACCAGTTTAGAAATGATACTTAATGGTATCTTTATAAAAAAGTAAAACCTTTGGTGTGTAATCAATCTGTTAAAGGGTTTGCATATCATAGTAGTCTTTGAGCATTTTAAAGAACTCATACTGAAGGAGACCTTTGTCTATAAATGATTTTCTAAAATCTTTAGCCATACTCAGTTACACAAGATTATTCTGGAGGATAAAAGTGACAAGTGTCAATAATTTATTCAAACAATATGATGTCTGTTTTTACTTTGTTTTCACTTGCAAACTCATATTGACAAAAGCTTAGAGAACTTAAACTAGGTGACCATTTTAGATTTCAGAATTCTCTTTCATTATATCAAATAACTCATCCAGGTGTAAAACTTTATGGGTGTGTATTAGTGCCTTTGGTGTTGTTGTGATAAAACACAATGTCTAAGACAAGTCATGAAAGAGTTTAGTTTGGCTTATGGTTCTAGAAGGATGTGGGATCGCCATGAAAGTGACAAGGCAGCAAGTGTCATACATGGGAGCTAAAGCCAGGAGCTTAGAGTTCGCATCCTCAACCAGCAGCACTTAGCAGAAAGTGTGAAGTAGAAGAGGTGTATGGAAGTAAACTCTCAAGCCCACACATTGTGGCATGTTTCCTCTAGCAGGGCACAATTTCCAAAATCGTCCCAAATGATAACTCCACCTGAGAAGCATTAATTTTTATGACTGCAAGGCTACATGCATGAACCAGTTTCTGTTGCAAGAACCAGTTCTGTTGCATGAACCAAGGCTGTTGTGTATGCATATGCACAGTTCAAAATGAGAAAAATCTCTGTCAGTTACAGGAATAAATGCTTACACAAGAAAAACAGTGAGGAATAAACTTTTGTTTCACAAATTGTATGTGCTGTCAGTGTTTCTTTGTTTAATGTGAGTGTGTCAGGCTGGTTCTGAAGAAAACTGGACCCAAGCATGTTCTTGTAGCAGGAATTACAGAAAGTTGTCAAACACCTGAGCCCGGTACTAGGCATGAACTTGTCTTAGTTGCACAGCAATCTTTCTACCCTGTAAATAGTTTGAAGCCTGGATGTATCATCTTGATGTCAGGAAGCAGGAAGAATTCAAGGAAGAGAAAAACCCTACTCATGTAAGTGATTTGATAAAGACTGCAGTTATAGTTATCTTCAGTTTCAAGAAAAAAAGTCTTCTTATGTCTGTTTATCATCACAGCCTTGAAGGAAGTAAATTATTCACCATGTTCACTTGAGTGTAATGGAGGAGGTCATCAGTTGTGGTTGTTGATTGTATTTTGAAACATTTGGAGTAGGAATTGAACTTTGCTGTATGTATGAACAATTTAGTGAAGTTGTTTAGGCTTTTCTTGTATTTCTTCTATGGCTGCTTTTCATCATCTATTGCAATTTTACTTGGTGATAGGTATTTTTCTGCTGCAGTGTAGAGAGTGGGATACCCATTACCTAAGTGGTCCGTTGTTTATGTAAATGTCAGGCCCTATGTGATCAGACTTTACAAGTATGGGTGCCTGGGAATGGGTGGGAGGTGGTCATTCTTGGTTTTGTTTTTCATATTTTCACAAATGCCCTTCAGATGTTGCTGTTAGTTGCCCAGCCTGAGTTGAATGTCAGTTATTAGTCAAGGCTACGTTTTAACTCATGATTCTCATGTGTCAGCCTCCTGAGTACAAGCCCAAGGGTAGAAGATTTACCCCCCAGTATCAACACATTTTCAAAATGCAAATGCTGAAATGCTAAATAGAAGAGAATATAGGAAATGTTCAATACCTTGTATGTGTATCCAAGGCAGAATTTTCTTTGATCTGACAAAGATGTAACAAAGTAGGATAATCAGTGATTAACTGTATATCTCACAACATAGCTTGATTAGTGTGTATATGTATATATTATTTGCTGTTCCATGTTTCTTCATGAGTCTGTAAGTTACCATTTGTCACTTCATCTTGAAGTTCTAACTTCTAAAGGAATAATTTAGAAATGATAGGTAATATAAAAGCAATGAGATTTATCCAAAATATTTGAGAGAGAGAGAGAGAGAGAGAATTTAATGTGGTTATATGCTTTTAGGCCATGACACATATGTGAAGACTGGGAGACAACTGTGTGGCGTGTACCTTGGCTATCTATATGATTCTGAAGGTCAAGTTACCAAGTTTGCACACCACAGACCTTGCCCACTTAGCCATCTCAGTGAGGATCAAATAAAAATAGTTGAAACATTACACCAGTTCAATATTGTCTTTTCAGGTTGTAAACATATTGTCATCCAGGGATGGAGAATTACAGGATGATTTGTGTAATAAAACCTATTTGCAAATGAAAAGGATATACTGCTATTTTTTACTGTTAGTTTCTGCTTAGGAGTAAATGCTTGTTCATAACACTTTCTCAGAATCACCAGAGAATTGTCACAATGGGTAAGACAATTACTGAGTAATGTTGGTTGCTGCTAAGTCTGATGATCTGAGCTCATCTCTGGGAGACCCTTATTTCTCCTCCAATTTTTCTTATTTTTACACTTGGGCTGTGGTATATGAACTCTCACACACAAGCACATACATACTGTTTAAGCCCAAATAAAGGCCAGTGAGGTTTCTTGAACCAAATGACTTGTTGTCTCATGTGTAGACCACACATAGAAGAAGTACATACTAGACAGCAATAAGCTATCCTGTCACTGCCCCATGCACACCATGCTACAGGTATGTACACACAAACACAGGTCAAACAATTTTAAATGGATGAAAGGAAGAAAGCAGAGAAATAACCTAATTATTGAGACTATATGAAAAGATTTGCCAGTTAAATTATTGTCATAGAATTTCCAGAAGTATTACTCTTCATCCAAACAATTTCTTTTTAAATTGTACTTTATTTTTCATTCTATGATTGAAAAATAGGCCATTTAAGAAAACATCTCAGCTAGGCTTGGAGAGAGAGAGAAACACTAAAACAATTAAAGCATGGCTTCAGAGGGAACTTGGAAAAACTCAGTGTAGGTGATGCTCCATCTTAAAAGCATGAAGAGGAAACACCTACCTCAAAAAAGTGAGGATGTGCACACTCAGCATTAGTGACACTGAGGGAGGAGAATGCCTTTCACCACAGCTTCTCTAGAAGGATAGTATGTCACTACCTGAGCTCTAATGGTGCTCAAAGTCTCCACACAGCATAAGGAGGGCATTCTCTGGAGGACAATGAAATGCTTTTTTTTCTACCATTCAACTACAGACACCACCCCAAACTGCCAACACTATCTGAGGACTACACAGGAGTAGTCCCTCAATGAGAGCTATCCAGATATTGCTGAATTCTTGCCCAACATAGAAACTGCTAGAAATTTGACAGTACAGAAAGGTAACCTATGCCTTTCTTACTTCACAGATATCCCAGGAACCCTGTCTGAACACACAATGGACATAGTCATAAACCCATAAGAAATGGCAGATTTCTCAAGGTCCCGCAGTCTGTTTGCAGCACTGCTCACAAAGCCTCAGAGATACAGAATGTGCTACAGGGAAGTAATGGACACTGAACACTGAGTCTGATCACAAAGCCCAGCAAAAGACTCACCTGATAAAAGGAACTAGTAAGCATTTGTCACTAATATCTATCAACATCAATGAATTCAACTTTCCAAGAAAAATACAGACTGACAGAATGGTTTCGGAAACAGGATCCAACAATATGCTGCCTTCAAGAAACTCACCTTAGTAACATAGATAGAGTAACAAAGATACCTCAGAGGGATCAAAGACCTCAACATAAAACCAGACACACTAAATCTGTTAGAAGAAAAAGTGGGGAAGAACCGTGAACTCATTGGCACAGGATACAAATTAATGAACAGCATAGCAACAGCTCAGGCTCTAAGATCTACAATTAATGAATGGGACTTCTTGAAACTGAGAAGCTTTTGAAAAGCAAATGACCCTATCGATAGAAAGAAATGGCAGTCTACAGATTGGGAAAAGATCTTCCCAGCTTCTTCCCAACATCTGGCGCCTTTCCCCTCCTCCTGTGCTTCCTCCTCTTCCTCTTTGGCTTGTTCAAAACCCTCACCACTCTCCCCAGCAACAGGCTATCCTAGTTGTCCTACGTGGGCACCCACTTTCACCCCACATGCTATAAGCCCCCCTGCTTCCCATTGTCACTCTATAGCAAAGCCCCATTCTTCTACTCAGCCTAAACCAACCTCAATTCTTACCTTGTGGGAAGTGGCTGTGTAGATGGCTTGGTTAGGGTGCATGTTCCCTTCTCATTAACTGCACTTTCTCAAGTAGAAAAGAGACTAGGATCCTATACCTCTAATCCTTCCACTTTCATTAAAGAATTTCAATATCTCACTCAACCTTATAGTCTCACCTTCCACAGTATATATATGATTCTTACCAATAACCTATTACCTGAGGAGTGCAGGTGAGTTTGGGAACAGGCTAGAGTGCATGCAGATGTGGTTCACCAAACAAATGCAGCACACCTGGTGGCAGCTGAGGTGGTGCCTGACCAGGATCCACAATGGGGTTATAATACTCTGGAAGGTATTTTAACCAGAGGTCAGTTCACAACCTGCCTCCTGCAAGGCTGCCCTTAAGCCAGTTAATTATGAAAATCTCCAGGAGGTTGTTCAGGGCTGGAAGGAAAACCCGTCTCAATTCCCAGAGTGCCTTACAAAGGCCTTCTTACAACATACTAATTTAGATACCGAAAGTACAGAGGGTAGGCAACTTCTGATGACCTATTTTTTCTCCCAGAGTTACCCCAACATCAGGGCTAAGCTTAAATGCTTGGAGAGAGGACCTCTGACTCCACAGGCAGAAGTCTTTGTGCTGGCCTTTAAAGTGTATATGGGAGAGATGAAAAAGCCCGTAAGCAAAAATACCAAATGCTGGCCAAGGCCTCATGACCAGCCCCAGCCACCACCCAGACTCCCTTGCATCCTAAGGCATGAGGACCACAGGGTCTTTGTTTCAAATATGGTCAACAAGGTCACTGGACCTGGTTTTATCCTAACCCCTGCAAGCCACAGGGGCCATGTCCAAAATGCCACCAAGAGGGACATTGGGGTGTTGACTGCCACTCTTTTTCCCATGCTATGGGGGCATTAGGCCCAGATTGAATTCCAGTTGATATCCTAGTCCTGGCTACAGATGACTGAAGGTGCCCGGGTTCTTTTGACCCGACCACTGCAATCAATAGCAGGGAGCCACTGGTAATTATCATGGTATAGGGGCAGGCCATCTCCTTCCTTGTGGACACTAGAGCCACTTACTCAGTCCTAAGTGTGTACTGGGAACCAACTGCTCCTTGTAGTTCCTCTGTTGTGGGGGTAGGAGGACAGCCTTGCCAGCCTTGCTGGACTCCACTACTTAATTGTATTTTCAGGGGTGTTCCCTTGACTCACTCCTTTTTAGTGATGCCTGTTCTCTTAATGGGGAGGCACTTTTTAGCCAAAGTAGGAGACCCTATCTCTTTTATTCCACCCATTCACCTGACCCCAAGCTAGCCACCGTCCTCTCTCATCCTTCTCCTGGCTACCCTACCTATCAGTTGTGACATGTCACTTCCTTTACCAGCCTCTCAAGGGGACCCAGAAGACTGCCATGTCCAAAACCCCTCTGTGTCTAGGCACCATTCCCCTGTAGTCATTCAGCTACATGATCCCACCCAGTATATCACCCAGCCTCTCAAGAGCCTCAGGGGACTTAAGCCTATTATCTCTGACCTTATTGCTGACCTTCTAAGAAAAAAAAAAAACTCCTTCATCCTACTTCCTCTCCTTTTAACACTCCTATACTTGCAGTTAAAAAGCCCAATGAGACCTATCGCCAGATTCAAGACCTCCGGCTTCTCAATTCTACAGTTGTCCCCCTCCACCCTCTTGTAGCTAACCCCTATACTCACCTCACCACTAGCCCCTTAGGTACTTCACATTTCTCAGTTCTGGATCACAAGTATGCATTTTTCTCTATTCCTTTAGCTACCCAGTCACAAAACAGCTTTGCCTTCACTTATACTGACCCTGATACCCTTGTTTCTACTCAGCTTACCTGGACTGTCCTATCCCATGGATTCTGGGACAGCCCACACCTTTTTGGCCAAGCCCTAGCCTCTGATCTACTCTCCTTGTCTCTCCCTAAATCTAAACAGTATGTAGATGACCTTCTCCTCTGTAGACCATCACTACAAGTTAGCCAAACTAACACCTCTGCTCTTCTAAATTTCCTATCCAGCAAGGGCTATTGGGTCTCACCCTCCAAGGTCCAACTGTCCACCTCTGAGGGACTTACCTGGGACTAAAAATAATCCCAACCCACAAGGTCATCACCCTAGGTAGAAAAGACCTAATATAGTCTCTGGCAGTTTGCTCTACTAAAGAAGAAATTTTATCATTTCTGGGAATGGCTTTTTTCTTATGGTCTGGTGTCCCTTCCTTTTCCCTTCTTACCTGCCCCTTGTATGAGGCATCCTTAGGCCCTTTGCATGAACCCCTTCTTAAGCACATTACTAAGCCCTTTCAGAGGCTCCTACAGGCTCTTCTTGAATTCTCAGGCTTACATCTTCCAGACGTAACCCGTCCCTTCTCCGTCTATGTAACAGAAAAAGAGGGCTATGCCCTTGGAGCCCTGGGTCACCCACTGGGACCTTCCATTGCACCTGTAGCATACATATCAAAAAAATTAGACCTGACAATCCAGGATAAGGCATTCGTGCCTTAGTAGCTGCAGAACTCTTTATTTGAAAGTCAAAAAAACTTACTTTTGGGTCACCTATTACTGTCTTCTCTTCTCATAATCTGTGTCACCTTTTAACATATAAAGGCTTACAAACTTTACCTCCTTCCAGGGTCCTTTCCCTCCAAGTTGGTGCTAATAGAAGTCTCTACCCTTACTTTCCAACCATGCCCACCTCTTGATATTACAGACCTTCTTCCTTGAGCTAACTTTGACTACTCCCCATCTCATTCTTGCACTGAAACTTTAGTGGAACTTTTGCCCCACCCCTCACTTATACAGGAGGGCATATTACCTCAGGCCATCTATACCTGGTATACAGATGGCAGGTCCTCTGTACACCAGGGAGCTAAAAAAGCAGGCTATGCCATAGTGTTGGATACTGAGGTGGTTGAGGCACAAGCCCTCCCTGCACATACCACTATTCAACAGGCCAAACTACTAGCTCTTATGTGCACCTTGCAATTGTCCCAGGGACAATCCCCTAACATCTCCACAGACTCTAAATATGCCTTTCATATTCTTCTCTCCCATGGTGCCATCTGGAGAGAGCATGGTTACTTACAGCAAAGGGAGGATCTGTAACCAATGCAGGCAAAATTATGGGCATGCTAGAAGCCTCCCACCTTCCCACAGCAATAGGGAAGGTTCCAACAGACAGATGATTCCATAGTTTACAAAGGAAATAACCAGGCTGATGAGTCAGCTAAGGCTGTGGCCCTTCAAGGCCTAGACCCATTGCATCCACCACAGGACATCTTTACACTATACCCCATATCTCCCCTGTCATCTCCTTACACTCATCAGATTCTGTCCTATCTACACCAGCTCTTTCATCCTAACAGTCAAGCCTTGTCTAACTTGTCAAGACTCACCTGCAGCCTGCCGATGAGGAATTGAGTTTCCTAAAAACTATTACTGCTTCTTGTAAGATTTGTCAGACCTCAGACCCTACCCAGGATATTGTAGCTCCCCTTTCCCGACCTACCAGGCTAGAGGCTTTCTCCCAGGAGTGGCTGGCAACTTGATTTTACCCATATGCCAGGAGTCAAACCTGTCCGGTACATCCTGGTCTTGGTGGACACATTCTCAGGATGGGTGGAGGCTTTCCCCACTACTAACAAAAGAGCTCAGACAGTTTCCGATCTCCTTCTCCATGAGATTATCGCACATTTGGGAATCCCTTCATCCCTCCAGTCAGACAATGGTCCTGAGTTCACTGCTCAGGTTTCCCAGACCTTATCTAATGCTCTTAACACTCCTTGGTATTTTCATATCCCATACCATTTCCAATCCTCAGGAAAGACAGAACAAATTAACTGATCATCTAAAAATATTCTTGTTAAACTATCACAAGAGCTTCACCTCCATTGGGTAAAACTCCTCCCCCTGGCCCTTCTCAGGCTCGGAGCTCTCTCCCCAAAATCTTTATCTATCCATCGTTTGAGTTCATGTATGGAAGACCCGTCCTAACTCTTGGTCTTTCAGCTAAACCCTTGCCTCTTCCTGACCACCTACTTACTCCCTTACTCTGTGGTCTCCATTCTCTTCTAGGTGTCTTTACTGACCACTGATTACCACAACCACACACTAACCCCTATCCATATCCTATTAATATCAGGGACCAGATCATTTTCTCCCCTCCAAACCAAAGTCCCCCATCTCTTTCTCCTAAATGGCAGGGCCCTTTAAAGTGATTCTTGTAACCCCCACAGCTACTAAGCTTGAGAGCTTCCCTCACTGGATTCATCTATCCCCCCTCAAGCCTTTCATCCCCTATCCTCAAGATAATTCCCCTCCTACATATCAACTCCAACAGGACCCTGCTTCCTCATGCTCCAGATGATGCCAAGAGCAACCACTTTGTCTCCGGTTTCAGAGAAATGAGGCCTCTCTACTGGAGCTGTGTTTGACCCTACTGGACTGGATATGTATTTTTCCTCATCTGCCTCTTGCCTTTTTCTGTCCAAGATCATCCCTACTCACTTATGGAGAGTCAAGGTTCAAGAAGCCATCATTAATAATAAACAGTCTCTCCAAATAGGGTGGGGAAATTATGGAAGGCTGCCAGGAGATGATTGAAATAGCCATCACCCCCACATCTTTCCCTCCTCTCTTGTTTGATAAAATTTTTGTTTGCTTCCTCTTTGATCAAACAAAGGATTATTGCAAAAAATGGCCAGAGAGATATGGAGGTTACCCATATTGATCCTGCCAAATCCACACAACAGAACAGAAGTAGCTTCTTCACCTGTACAAAAAGACTCTCTACTTACATATCCAAGACCCTTGGTATCCCAGATGGGAAGCAGGGGTTGTTGGAAACCTCTATCACCACTACATACCCATTTTACTGATAAGTACCATCCATATCCAGAGAAAATAGGTCCCAATTACAGAATCCCTGGAGATAGGAAAAGTAGAGAAGGTAATTAAACACTCCTCTAAGGTCACTTATATCTGACCTCCCCTCTCCTAAATAATACAAACCTGTCATTTCATCTCCTACTTCAGACTCTGTCCTCGGCCTACAAGCTCCTTAATGTGAACCAGCTGGGCCATTTTAAAGCTTGCTGACTGTGTCCCACCTGGGACCGACTCAGAACTACCACTGACAGCTTCTCCATTGACTCTGCCAGGTAACTTTACTTCACCATTTCCTAACTGCCCTGACTCTGATATTGCCACAACCCCCTACCTTTTTCATATCACCCTCTTTGGCGTGGCAAGCTGTTTCCAGGCATCCAGGACACACTCTGTAGGAATGCTAAGTACCTTAGAGTGTAATAAAACTATAATCCTTGATACCTCATCTCAACCCCAAAGCCCTACTGCTGATAATACCTGCTGATTCTTTGTGGCACTCAGGTCTACCATAGTCTGCCTGTGGTGGGTCAGGAGTTTGCACACTTCTGATCCTCCTCCCCGAACTGGGAGCCCCTAGGAATCCCGGTTGTGGACTCAATAGCTGCCTAGCAGGATAAGAGGGCAATTCCAATCTTGCCCCTCTTGACTGCTGCAGGAATCATGGCAGCTGTCTGAAATGGGACAACAGGACTAGCCACTTCACTAACTTTGTATTATAGCTTTATTCCCAGGTCATTCAGGAGCTTCAGCAAGTAGCTCAGAGAACGCTAACCCTCCAAGGACAGATTGACTCACCATGTTTAATTAACTTCCTGTCTACATTCCTCCAACAACAAATGCAAAATTTCTCTAACCAAACCATTCATCAGTTACTCTTACAGGATTTTCAACCTCTGCCCACAGAACCAAATGATAATGACCTTCCAATCGACCCTGATGGTGGGGACCAGCTATACACTGAGAATGACAACGTCCCTAATCAGCAGGAAGTAGCTTGAAGAGCAAAGGTCATCCCTATGCCCTCCACACCATCATAGCTCCTCACTTTTTAATAAAACAAAAAGGGAGGGATGTTGGAATCTGTAAGCAGGCATCTCTACAGCCAGCCCCAAGGGAAACGAAGAGCTGGTTATCAGGCATCTGTGAGGCCACCTATGCACCACCTGGGGACCACCTGAAACCACCTGCACGTGCTCTGGGTCGCCCTATAAGAGAACATGAAACCCCTTCTCTCTCTCTCTCTCTCTCTCTCTCTCTCTCTCTCTCTCTCTCTCATCTGCCCTGCCCGGAGATGGCTTCTGTGACCCCTTCCTCTTCCCTTAATAAACCTTCCATGTGGAACCAGTCCTTTGGTGTGATCTGTGAACCTGCTGTGTAACCCTGTTGCACAATCCTGGCAGTCTCATATCTACTAGGTGAAAAGTAGCTACAGTTTTCATGAAGCCACAAAACAAATTCTTGTTTCCAAAATTTATTCTTTAACTGTTAATATTCTGGGCATCCTTCTACTTTGTGGGACAGACTGATAACTTCACGGCAAAGTGAGAAATGGATGATGCAAGTTATCCACGTTGATTCCAAGAAGAAGAAGAAGAAGAAGAAGTTTTTCCTGGGTGCTTCCAGGAGGAAGCTTAGGTCGGCTCCAAACTAGGGACAAGGTGAACAGCAAAGAGGAGGAGCAGGAGGTTCTGCTGCGGGAATTGGAGTGGTGGGTCCTCCTCGGGGGTTGCGGCTGAGGGTAGAGGGAGATGGCTAGGAGACTGGAGGACTGCTGCTGGGTGCTGTGGTGGGAGTGAGAAATGGGACCATCCCAAATTAGAAAGAAAAACAACTGGACCTTGAATAAGGGCCAGCTAAGAAGAAAGAAGAACAAGTCAGGCGATTTAGGGGAGGACTGTCCTTGAAGCTGTAAGCGGCCCACTACAGAACCGAGAGATGGGAGAAGAGGGGAGGACTGTCCTTGGAGCTGTGAGCTCCCTGCTACAGCTGCCAGCCCCCATTACTGCTATCTTTTCTGCTGACTAATCAATGTAAAGGCCTGATTTTTTTTTAGGAATAAAAACTCTGTGCTTAGTATGATCGGGTCGTCTCCTGCTTTGAAGGGACGACCCCCATCGCGATCGGAATAAACTGCCTCTTGCTTTTGCATCGAACCCCAGTCTGTGAGTCTCTTTGGGGGAGGGAGCGGTACGGACCCTGCACCGGGAGTGCAGGTTTTTCAGGAGCTCAGGCAAACTTCACGTCCTGGTTACTCAGCCTAGAGCAGGCGGCTGAGCAGCAGGAGCTGCAGTGCTGAGTGCTTCCCGGGGCCAGGAGGGAAGACAGGCGGGTGGGCTATTGTAGGACAAGGCACAAGTGCTACTGAAAGGCAAATCTCTGCAGATCTGGCCCTGGACTGGAACTTAGGGCCAGGAAACACTATGCTGTGTCCCTCCAGTAAACTCCAGCCCTCAGGGAGGTGCTCATGTCACTCAAAACTCACTGGCCAATCAGGGCCTTTAGTCTGACCTGCAAATGAAAACAGGAGGGTTTTCCGAATGGCCAGCTGCAGCTTCCGCTGTGTAGCTGAGCAGGCTTGAATCTATCCCTGTGATGTACTCTGAGTGCTGCTGCTGGGTGCTTTGAGTGGACTCAGACAAGCTCCGAAGTCGGGACATGGTGAGTGCAGGGTCACTGCCCACAGCGGGGAAGAGCGGGCGGCTGCACAGCGGGAGCTGGTGTAGTGGCTCCTCTCTGGGGCTGGAAGGTGAGCGGCGGCCAGAGGCGGCCGCGTGTGAGGTCCCCTGTGGTTCTAGTCACTGTCTGGACCCCACGGTGGCCTCTGGACAACTTCGCTATGGGGGCTGCATCTGGGCAAGGTGTTTGGAGCAAGGCCTGTGAGTAGAAACATCCTAGGCAGGATGCCAAACTCGGGGAACCTTAGTTTCTCCTTGTTCTTTACAAGTTCGGCTCCTACCATTTAACATTTAGGGATAAGATCGATTTGGAGTTGATTTTGTGCAGGCTGTGAAAAGCATTTCATTATACTAGTTTATCCAACGCAGAATATCTGGACAAACTAAAAATTCACAATATGAGAGAAATGAAATGTAATGGTTGGTTTGCTGTCGTACTTATGTTCTGTCCCTGAAGCATATTGAAGCATAAAGCCTGCTTCAACTTTAAAAGACAAATGTTTGAGATTATAATTAAATCATTTCAACCTTCTTGTTTTTCCCTACTATTAAGGCTCAGATCCTGGGAAAAACGGCCAGTGTGTCTGTTAAACAAATCAAAGCATACCTGCCTGTCGGATTCTCTCAGCATCCCTCAGTCCCCACCTGTTGCAGGGTAATGGTTTGTATACACTGTCCTCTAGCCCAGGTATTGGACTGCCCTTCTCCCAGCTGCCCTTCCTTATGTAACCCAAGCATTTTGGTTACCTGGTCCTTTTCATCTATCATTGACCCTCCTGGCCTCTTGGACTGGCTCTCCCCTCATCCCTGTCTTCACACAGCTCAGAGTCATGTCCATTATGGACTCTCCAGATGGCCCTGTGTCAGGCTATGCTCTCTCTTTCATCTGTAATAAAACTTTCTTTCTTAATAAAGTTTCTTTCATTTCTTTCCTTCTTTCTTCCTGCCTTTCTTTTTCTTCCTTCTTTTCATTCTTCCTTCCTTTTTTCACTCTTCTTCCTTTCCTTACCTTCTTTCTTTTCCTTTTTCTTTCTTTCCTTCATTCCTTCGTTCTTTCTTACCTCCCTTCCCTCTTTCTTTCTTCCTTTCTTTCTTTTCCATTCACCTCCACTTACCAAAAATTCTCTAGAGAATGGGGCCTCTCTGTTTGGAAAAGAGGTCAGTAGTAGCATCAGTGTCAGAAATGTAACAGTTTAGCTGTCATTTTGAGTTAATTTTGTTGGAGTCATGAAGTTTGTGTTTATTTAATTTCTAAATACAAAGAATCAAAGGTAACATTGGTCAAGTTCACATTTTTCATAGTAGAGTTTTTTATGCAATTTGATGAAAACTTGATTATATATTTAGGCTTATGTGTTTGACTTTCTTCATACACCTATTGAGAATTTTGAGTTTTCTCACGTGGTATATAGCTTTGGAATTGGCTTTCTTGTAGGAATTTTTAGGAATTTTCTTTTGATTATAATGATTTTATATTAATTTGGGTTTATTCACTTTGTATCCCAGCTGTAACCCCCTTCCCTCATGCAACATCTGAGTAGGGTTCTAGGTTATATCCATGAATGGTCCTTGGTTGCAGTATCAGTCTCAGAAAAGATCCCTGTGCCCAGATTTTTTTTGTTGTTCTGTTGCTCTCATTGTGGAGCTCCTGTCCCCTCCAGGTCTTTCTAACTCCTCCTTCTTTGCTAAGATTCCCTGCACCCTGCCCAAAGTTTGGCTATGAGCCTCAGTATCTCCTTTGATACCCTGCTGGGTAGAGTCTTTCAGAGGCCCTCTGTGGTAGGCTTCTGTCCTCTTTCCTGTTTTCTCCCTCTTGTGATGCCCTTCCCATTTGCTGTTCTGAGTGAGGATTCATCATCTTACCCAGGATCCTATTTCTGGCTTAGCTTCATAAGCTGTACAGATTTTAGAGTGTTTATCCTATATTACCTGTCTAATATCCAGTTATAAGAGAGTGTATACCATGTGTGTCTTTCTGGTTCTGGGATACCTCACTCAGGGTGGTCTTTTCTAGTTCCCATCTTATGCCTCAAAATTTCATGATTTCCTTGTTTTTAACTGCTGAGTAATATTCCATTGTGTAAATGTACCATAGTTTCTGTATCTATTCCTCAGTTGAGGGACATTTGAGTTGTTTTCAGATTCTGGCTATTATGAATGAAGCTGCTATGAACATGGTTGAACAGATGTCCTTGTATAATTGAGCATGTTTTGGATATATGCTTAAGAAAGCTATAGCTGGATCTTGAGGAAGCACTATTACTAATGGTCTGGGAAAGTACCAGATTACTTTCCAAAGTAGTTGCACAAATTTACATTCCCACCAGCAATGGAGGAGATTCCACTCTCTTCACGTCCTCTCTAGTATGTGTTGTCTCTTGAGTTGTTGATCTTAGTTAGCCATTCTGATGGGTGTAAGGTGAAATCTCAGGGTCATTTTGATTTGCTGATCACTAAGGATGTTGAGCATTTCTTTAAGTGTTTCTCTGCCATTTGAAATTCATCTATTGAGAATTCTGTTTAGCTCTGTACCCCATTTTTTAATTGGATTACTTGTTTTGATGCTGTTTAACTTCTTGAGTTCTTTATATATTCTGGATATCAGCCCTCTGTCAGATTTAGGGTTGGTGAAGATCCTTTCCCAATCTGTAGGCTGTCGTTTTGTTCTGATGACAATGTCCTTTGCTTTACAGAAGCTTTTCAGTTTCGTGAAGTGCCATTTACTGATTGTGGATCGTAGAGCCTGTGCTGCTGGTGTTCTGTTCAGGACGTTGTCTCCTGTGCCACTTTTTCTTCTCAGACGTTTAGTGTCTCTGTTTTTATGTTGAAGTCTTTGATCCTCTTGGAGTTTAGTTTTGTGCAGGGTGTTATATTTGGATCTATTTGCATTTTTCTACATGTAGACATCGAGTTAGACCAGCACCTTTTGTTGAATATGCTATGTTTTCTTTCATTGTATGGTTTTGGCATCTTTGTCAAAAATCAAAGATGTATGGGTTTATTTCTGGGTCTTCTGTCTGAGTCCATTGTTCCAGAATTCTGTTTCTATACCAGTACCATGCAGTTTTCATTACTATTGCTATTACTATTATCTATTTCATGTCTTTACCTGATCTTGATTTAATTTTGGTAAATGAAATCTATCAAGAAAATTGTCCATTTCATTTAGCTTTTCATACTTTGTGGCATATAGGCTTTTGTAGTGTGACCTAATAATTGTTTGGTTTTCCTCAGTGTCTGTCATATGTCCCCCTTTTCATTTCTGATTTTGCTGATTTGGATAGTTTCTCTCTGCTTTTAGTTAGTTTGGCTAAGGGTTTGATCATCTTTTTGATTTTACTCTTGTTCTCATTGATTCTTTGAATTGTTTTCTTTGTTTCTAATTCATTGATTTCAGCCTGAGTTTGATTATTTTCAATCATCCACTCCTCTTGGGTGTTTCTGCTTCTTTTTTTTTCTTGGGCTTTTTGTTGTGCCATTAGGTTGCTTGTATGAGATGCCTTAAACCTCTTTCTGGAGGCACTGAGTGCTATGAACTTTCTTCTTAGCACTGCTTTCATTGTGTCCCATAAGTTTGGGTAAGTTGTGCCTTCATTTTCATTGAATTTTAGAAAGTCTCTAATTTCTTTTTTCATTTCTTCCCTGACCAAGCTGTCGTTGAGTAGAATGTTGTTTAGTTTCCATGTGTATGTAGCCTTTTTGTTATTTCTGTTGTTGTTGAAGTCTAGTTTCAGGCCATGGTGGTGGGACAGGAAACCAAGAATTGTTTTGATCTTCTTGTATCTGTTGAGGCTTGCTTTGTGCATATGGTCAATTTTTGAGAATGTTCCATGACATGCTGAAAAGAGGTATATTCTTTTGAGTTTGGGTAAAAAGTCATATAGACATATAGTAGGTCTATTTGATTTAGGACCAGTAGTGGGTTATTAGTATTTATTATTGTCTTATCTTTTAGTTAAGCTGCAGTTAATTCTAATCTAGCTGTATACCCAAATCACCACACAGAGAATAGGATTTATTTACTTATCCTAGTACACAATGCTGGGCAATAGTCATTCCATCCTAAACCTCTAGGCCCACATAATTTCCTTCCATTCAGATTTAACCCATTATACTTGCTTTTAGTCGTCTTAGGTCCTGTCCACCTGTCCATCTCTCCCCAGGTTCCAAGACCTGTCTAGCTGACCTCACTCCTCTCCTACTCACCTCCTTCTCCTCCCCTCTCCGAACCACCCTATCCTCTCCATTGCAGAGCATTGGGGCTGGTTATTTAATTAATAATATAGAGATCAAATGATGGCATATTTACATGAACTTGAGGCAGGTGATGCTTAGAATAAACACCACAATGCAATGACTGGATTGAAACCAGGTAGTGGGGTAGGGAAATCAGCATTTGAATGAATAAGGATAAATTGTATACATTCCAAAAGAACATTATGCCAACAAGGACCTCTGGAGGTGTCATATTCTGGTTGCAAATCCTTCTTATTCTGACTATGCTCTAACAATTGAGTTAGGAAAAATGAAAAAATAATGGGCTGACTTCATACATAGAATATTGTGTGGGTAGGATGGTTATTACTAATGACTCATTCAGAAACACAGTGAAAAAAGCAAAAAGTAGGGCAGAAATGAATGCAGTGTCTCTGGTTTGTGGGGAATGACAGCACTAGGTAGTTTCATATGGCAGTCAAATGTTGAAGCAAAGGTGGGGATTTTCAAGATTATCATCATTAAAGAGAAGCCTTTTGCTCTGTACTGGAAGCCTAAAAAGTGTCTTAAGAGTAACACCCCTTACTTTCTTTCAAGGGAAGGAGTTGGCAAAGTCCTAGTCCCAGGAAGGAACCTTATATAAAAGCTGCTGCAACTGTGGTGCAAGTGCGGCAGGGTCCAACCCAGTATAGAAGGCAAACAACAGCATCGTCCATATTGTGCTGGTTATGGTAACAAGGAAGATGCCAAAATTTAGGTCATGGATTCTTCCTCTGTGGTTTCAGTGCAACCCTGTTCCAGCCATCTATGTTTGGTGGAGTCAAAGACCCAGTGAGGACACTGTGAGAGTTCATGCCATGAAGCTGTGAGGATGAAGCCTGAGATACCTTTTGAGACCACAAGATGTTGGGATACCTAAGCTATGAGACACCTGACATAGATTAATGCATGCACAGAGTAGAAGTAATGAAACTGAGACATGTCTGAGAAGTTGCTGGGATAAGGCACCCATAACTCTTTAAAACTGAAGCACTGTGTGGTTGAGACAGAGGTACAGGATTTGGTGTTTGCCCTTTGGGTTTCTAGTCTTGGTCCAATCTTCCCTCACTATGTACACATTCCTCTGTATTGGAATGGGAAGGGGTATTCTGTGCCATTCTATGTTGGAGAGGCATCACTTGTTTTCTATTTTGCAAGATATGGCAGTCAAGAGAGCCTCTTAAGTGTTAGAGGAGACTTTGGACATTTGCAGAGTGTACAGGCTATTGTAAACTATTAGGATCATTGAAGTTGGACTAAATGCATGTTCCACATGGGATGACCATGAGCCTGTAATGACCAATTTCAGAATATATGTGATTGAATCAAAAAGCTCCCAGATAGGATGTTGTCTTTGAACACTTGTCTCTACTTTGTGGCTTTCTTTGGGGGAGGTTTTGGAAGGTTTTTTAGTAGGATTCTTTCTAGATTTCTGTTGGGGATGGGTTTGAGTGTCTATAGACTCAACCCATTTCCTGATCTTTGTGTCTACTGTGCTGCTGTTGAAAATGATCATTCACCTTCCTCCTCATGCTGTCATGGCTTCACCATTATAGACTCTAGCCCTAAATCCCCTAAGTTACAGTAGAAGCAATTGCTATTCAATGCTGAATTACTTTGCTAGTCTGATCTTTTCATACTTTCCATTTTTACTTTTTATTTTAATGATAAAGTTGCTCTGTGTTGTCGACACTATATTGGAAGTAGGTCTGTAGACGAGCCAGGCCAGTTTTAGAGATTAAGCAGAATCTGGCTCCAGCATGTTGGGATTAGATTGGGCCCACATGCCTGGCTTGTTTTACTCTTATGCTATTAGCTGATGGGCTCATGTAGGTTTCTGTACATGCAAGCACATGCTGTTGTGCTGACCTTCATCACCCACCTCTTGAAGTTTGAAATTTGGCAGAGACTATATTCTATTTCTCAGGATGCATGTATTGAAGACCCTAACAGCACTGGAGCACTCTGAGTCATTGGATTTCAGGTTTATCACATTCTTCCTCCCTGTTGTGCTTGTTTTTAATTTATGCATGTATATGAGTAGTTTGCCTGTAGGCATGGATGTGTATGTTCATCATGTGTACCTGTTCTGTACAGTAGTCAGAAGTCCTCAGAACTCCTGAAGTTGGTATAATGGATAGTTGTGAGCCTCCATGTAAATAGTGGCAATTTGCTCCATTATTTGCTATACCAGCAAGAGCTCTTAATGGGTGAATACTGTCTCCTGCCCTAGGCTATTTATGATAAATATTTTTTCTTTTACTTTATTTTTTTATTTTTTTTTATTAATTACAGCTTATTCACTTTGTATTCCAGCTGTAGCTCTCTCCCCCATTCCATCCAAATCCCACCCTCTCTCGCTCTTCTTCTCCTTACCCCTCCCTCAGTCTAATGATAGGGAAGGTCCTCCTCCCCTTCCATCTGACTCTAGTCTATTAAGTCTCATCAGGACTGACTTCATTGTCTTCTGTGGACTGCTAAGGCTGAAGACTCCTGTGCCCACATTTTTTGGTTCTGTTGCTCTCCTTGTGGAGCTCCCATTCCCTACATGTCTTTCTATCTCTCTCTTCTTTTCTAAGATTCCCTGCTCTCTGTGCAAAGTTTGATTATGAATCTCAACATATGTTTTGATACCCTGCTGGATAGAGCCTTTCAGAGGCCCTCTGTGATAGGCTCCTGTCCTGTTTCCTGTTTTCTACCTCTCCTGATATCCATCTCGTTTGCCTTTCTGAATGAAGATTCAGCATCTTACCCAGGGTCCTGCTTCTGGATTGGCTTTATTAGGTGTACAGATTTTAGTATGATTATCCTATATTATATGTCTAATATCCACTTTTAAGTGAGTGTGTACCATGTGTGTCTTTCTGCTTCTGGGATACGTCACTCAGGATGATGTTTTCTAGAACCCACCATTTGCCTGCAAATTTCATGATTTCTTTGTTTTTCATTGTTGAGTAATATTCCATTGTGTAAATGTACCACTTTCTGAATCCATTCCTCCTCAGAGGGACATCTGGGTTGTTTTCAGCTTCTGTCTATTACAAATAAAACTTCTATGAACATGGTCGAGCAAATGTCCTTTTTGTATACTTGAGCATCTTTTTGTTATATGCCTAGGAGTGGTAAAGCGGGGTTTTGATGTACTATTCCTAATTGAGAAATCACCAGATTGATTTCCAAAGTGGTGGTACAAGTTTACATTCCCATCAGCAATGGAGAATGGTTCCTCTTTCTCTGCAGACTCTCCAACATGTGTTGTCTCTTGAGTTGTTGATTTTAGGCATTTTGATGGGTATATGGTGAAATCACAGGGTCATTTTTATTTGCATTTTCCAGATCACTAAGGATGTTGAGCATTTCTTTAAGTGTTTCTCTGCCATTTGAAACTCCTCTATTAAGAACTCTCCGTTTACCCCTGTACCCCAGTTTTTAATTAGATTACTTGATTTGTTGCTTTTTAGCTTCTTGAGTTCTTTATGTAATCTGGGCATTAGGCCTCTGTCAGATATAGGGTTGGTGAAGATCCTTTCCCAATTTGTAGGCTGTCGTTTTGCTCTGATGACAGTGTCCTTTGCTTTACAGAAGCTTTTCAGTTTCATGAGATCCCATTTATTGATTGTTGCTCTTAGAGCCTGTGCTGTTGGTGTTCTGTTCAGGATGTTGTCTCCTGTGCCAATGAGTTCAAGGCTCTTCCCCACTTTTTCTTCTCAGATGTTTAGTGTTTCTTTTTTTATGTTGAGGTTTTGACCCACTTGTATTTTAGTTTTGTGCGGGGTGTTAAGTATGGATCTTTTTGCATTTTTCTACATGTAGACATCCAGTTAGACTAGCACCATTTGTTGAAGATGCTATCTTTTTTCCATTCTATGGTTTTAGCATCCTTGTCAAAAATCAGGTGTCCATAAGTGTGTGGGTTTATTTCTGGGTCTTTTATTCGATTCCATTGATCCACCATTCTGTTTCTATGCCAGTACCATACAGTTTTTGTTACTCTTGCTATATAGTACAGCTTGAGATCAGGGATGGAGATACCTCCAGAAGATCTTTTAACGTAGAGGATTGTTTTAGTGATTCTGGGTTTCTTGTTATTCCATATGAAGTTGAAAATTTTTCTTTCAAGGTCTGTAAAGAATTGTGTTGTTCTGTATATACTCACTCATAAGACATATAATATAAGATAAGCCTACTAAAATCTGTACACCTAAAGGAACTAATCAAGAGGGAGGACTCTTGCTCAAATGCTCAATTCCTATCCAGAAAGGCAAAGAGGCTGGACATCAGAAGAAGGAGAAAAGAGGGAACAAGTCAGGAGCCTGACACAGAGGACCTCTGAAAAGCTCTGCTCTGCAGACTATCAATGTAGATGCTGAGACTTAGGGGCAACCTTTGGTCACATTGCAGGGAATCTTAGGAAAGAAGTGTGAAACAGTAAGATCTGGAGAGGACAGGAACTCCACAAGGAGAGCAACAGAACCAAAAAATCTGAGCACAGGAGTCTTTCCTGAGACTGCTATTCCAACCAAGGACTATGCATGGAGATAACCTAAGACCCCTGCACAGATGTAGCCCATGGCAGTTCAGTATCCAAGTGGGTTCCATTGTAATAGGAACAGGGACTGTCTCTGACATGAACTGATTGGCCTGCTCTTTAATTATCTCCCCCTGAGGGGGAAGCAGCATTACCAGGCCACAGAAGAAGACAAGGCAGCCACTCCTGATGAGACCTAATTGACTAGGATCAGAAGTAAAGAAAAGAAGTCCTTCTCTATCAGTGGACTTGGGGAGGGACATGCATGCAAAGGGTGGAGGGAAGGAGGGATTGGGATGTGAGGAGGGAGAGAACCACAGGGGGGGATACAAAGTGAATAAAGTGTAATTAATAAAGAAAAAAATAAAAAAAAGGAATTGTGTTGTTAATTTGATGGTAATTGGATTAAGTTTTGGTAAGATGACCATTTTTACTATGTTAATCCTGCCAAGCAATGAGCATGGGAGAGCTTTCATTCCTGTCATATCTTCTATTTCTTTCTTCAGAGACTGAAAGTTTTTTTCCAAACAAGTCTTTGACTTCTTTGGTAAGAGTTACACCAAGGTACTTTATGTCCTTTGTGGCTATTGTGAAAGGTGTTGTTTCCCTAATTTCTTTCTCAGCTTTTTTGCCATTTGTATACAGGATGGTTACTGATTTTTTTTTTAGTTGATTTTGTATCTAGCCATATGGCTATAGGTGTTTATCAGCTGTAGGAGTTCCCTGGTAGAATTTTTGGGGTCACTTAGGTATACTATCATATCATCTGCAAATAGTGATACTTTGACTTCTTTCTTTCCAGTTTGTATCCCTTTGATCTCCTTTAATTGTCTTATTGCTCTAGCAAGGACTTCAAGCATTATTTTAAAGAGATATGGAGAGAGTGGGCAGCCTTTCCTTCTCCCTGATTTCAGTGGGATTGCTTTAAGTTTCTCTCCATTTAGTTTGATGTTGGGTGTAGCCATGCTGTTTATTGCCTTTATTATGTTTAGGTATGTGCCTTGTATCCCTGATCTCTCCAGGATTTTAAACAGAAATGAATGTTGGATTTTATCAAATGCTTTTTCAGCATTTAAGGAGATTATCATGAGGTCTTTTTCTTTCACTTTGTTTATATGGTGGATTACATAGATGGATTTCTATATACTGATACCCCTGCATACCTGGGATAAAGCCTCCTTGAACCTAGTGGGTGATATCTTTGATGTGTTCTAGTACTTGGTTTGTAAGTATTTTATTGAGTATTTTCGCATCAATATTCATAAGAAAGATTGGCCTGAAATTCTCTTCCTTTTTTGGGTCTTTGTGAGGTTTAGGTACCAAGGTGACTGTGGCTTCATAGAATGACTTTGGTAATGTTCCTTCTATTCCTGCTTTGTGGAATAGTTTGAAGAGTATTTGTGTTAACTCTTCTTTGAAGGTCTGATAGAATTTTGCGCTGAAACCATCTGGCCCAGGGCTTTTTTGGGATGGGACAATTTGATGACTGCTTCTATTTATTTAGGGAATATAGTATTATTTAATTGATTTACCTGGTCTTGATTCAGCTTAGGTAAGTGGAATCCATCAATAAAATTGTCCATTTCATTTAGATTTTCAGAATTTGTGGCATATAGTCTTTTGAAGTAAGACCCAAATGATTGTTTGGAGTTCCTCAGTGTCTGTTGTTATTCCCCCCCTTATCATTTCTGATTGTATTGATTTGGATGCTGTTGCTCTGCCTTTTATTTAGTTTGGAAGGGTCTGTCTATCTTGTTGATTTTCTCCAAGAACCAGCTCTTGGTTTCATTGCTTTCTTTGAGTTGTTTTATTTGTTTCTAATTTATTGATTTCAGCTCTGAGTTTGATTATTTCCAATCATCCACTCCTCTTGGGTGTTTCTCCTTTTTCTTTTCAAGGACTTTCAGGTGAACCTTTAAGTTGCTTGTATGAGATGTTTCAAATTTCTTCTTGAAGGCACTTAGTGCTATGAATTTTCCTCTTAGCCCTGCTTTCATTGTGTCCTATAAGTTTGGGTATGTTGTGCCTTAATTTTCATGGAATTCTAGGAAGTCTCTGATTTCTTTCTTTCTTTCTCCCCTGACCCTGCTGTCATCGAGTAGAGGGTTATTCAATTTCCATGTGTGTGTAGGCATTTTTGCTACTTCTGTTGTTGTTGAATTCCAGCTTTTGTTCATGGTGGTCAGATAGGCTACAAGGTATTACTTCCATCTCCTTGTATCTGTTGTGGCTTGCTTTGTCACCAACTATATGGTGCATTTTGGAGAAGGTTCCATGAGGTGCTGAGAAGGTATACTCTTTTGAGTTTGGGTGAAAAGTTCTGTAGCCATCTATTAGGTCTGTTTGATTTAGGACCTGTTGCGGGTTATTGTATTTACTTAAAGTATACAAGCACACAAACACATTACTATCACAGTCAACATCAATATCAAAGGATCTCTAACAGCCACTGGTCATTTATCTCCCTCAACATTAATGGCCTCAACACTCCAATAAAAAGACACAGATTACAGAACGTATATGTAAACAAGATCTAACAATCTGTTGCATAGAAGAAACACACCTAAGTCACAAAGATAAACATTACCTGAGAGTAAAGTGCTGGAAGACAGTTTTCCAAGCAAATAGACCCAAGAAGCAAGCAGGAACAGCCTTTCTAATATCTAATAAAATAGATATTCAACTCTAATTAATCAAAAGAGATGGGGAAGGTCATTTCATACTCATCAAAGGAAAATTCCACCAAGAAACCATCACAATTCTGAACATCTCTGCCCCAAATACAAGAGCAACCACATTTGTAAAAAAACATTAATAAAACTGAAACCACACATAGATCCCCGCACATTAATAGTAGGAGACTTCAGCACACCACTCTGAGCAAAGGACAGGTCAACAAAAAAGAAATTAACAAAGAAACAATGACTCTGACTGAGGTCATGAATCAAATGGACCTAACAGACATCTACAGAACCTTTCACCAAACACAAAAGAAAGAAACATTTGTTTAGCTAATGTTTTCATCTGTCCATTTGTAACTGTTTAAACATTCATTCCCTTTAGGAAGATCATGTTAATGTTACAGTGTAAACTGGGGCACTTCAGGGTTCTGGAAGATGAATACAGATTTTCAGTGAATGTTTAATTCTTTGTAGAAACTTCAGTAAAGATCTGTGAGTTCTATCTTTTTTGTTTCATTCATTTTGCAGGGAAGTCAGGGTTTTAATATGGAGCTATTGTTGTTTGGAAACTTTTTCATAGACCAGACTGACATCTGCCTCAATGACATACACCAGTCTATGCCTCCTGAGTCTGGGATTAAATGCAAGAGCAAATATACCCATCTTTCCCATCATTTTTGTAGTTTGTAATTTTTCTGATGTGTACTCACTACTTCCTCATCTGTGTTTCTCTCTCTTTATAAACACACATACATGTTATATATGTTAATTGGCATTTCTCTTGCAAAGCTATATCCTATTCAAACAGTTCAGAAATGACAGAGGTGAACCTCATTATTGGGTTTCTTTCTAAAATGGCTTGGTGATACATTAGAACTTCTTTGTGAGGAAATACAGAGAAAGCAGCAAAATTATACGTCATTAAAGTATACTTTTACAGTGTTGTCGATATCAAGGTTTTACATATATGGCATATTTTAGGATTCAGTGACCTATGATGATGTGAATGTCATCTTCACTCGGGAAGAGTGGGCTTTGCTGGATCCTTCTCAGAAGAGTCTCTATGAAAATGTGATGCTGGAGACCTACAAGAATCTCACAGCTATTGGTAAGACAATGAATTAACATTCAGTCCTTAAAATAAGGGAACAACTGTTTTTTTAGTTGTTGCTGTTATTGATATGCTTCTGTATTTTTTATTGAGAATGAGGAAGAATTATGTGCAAAAATCAAGCATGATTGTAAGGTTCCCTAAATACAATAACTTAAATTTTGCGAAATTTCTAATGATTTGTAATATATTTTCTCTATTGTTTTTTCTATGTGATTTTTTTAATTTATTTTTTAATTTATTAAAATTTATTTACTTTTTGTTCCTATTGTAATCCTCTCCCTTCTCCCATCTAAATTCTGCCATCCTTACCTCTTCTTCTCCTATGCCCCATCCCCAGTTCACTAATATGGAGGACCTCAACCCCTTCAATATAACCCTAGCCTATCAGGTCACATCAGGCCTCGCTGCATTGTCTTCCTCTATGGCCTGCTAAGGCTGCCCTCACCTCAGCGGGAGGTGATCAAAGATTCATCCACTGAGTTCATGTCAGAGACAGCCTCTTTTCCCCTTACTAGGACACCCAATGGACTGAACTGTCATGGGCTATATCTGTTCAGGGGTTCTAGGTTATCTGCATGAATGGTCCTTGATTGAAGTATCAGTCTTACAAAAGAACCCTGTGCCCAGATTTTTTGTTTTTTGCTGTCCTTGTGGAACTCCTGTCTCCTTTAGGTCTTTCAGTCTCCTCCTTCTTTCTACGATTCCCTGTACTCCTCCCAAATGTTGTCTATGAGTCTCAGCATCTGCTTCAATACAGTGATGAGTAGAGTCTTTCAGAGGCCCTCTGTGGTAGGATTCTGCCCTTTTTCCTGTTTTCTCCCTCTTTCCATGTCTATCCCATTTGCCTTTCTCTATGTGCATTGAGTGTCTTACCCAGTGTCCTTTTTCCTTAGCTTCTTTATTTGTACATATGTTAGCATGATTATTCTATATTAAAAGTCTAATAACCAATTATAAGTGAGTATATACCATTGTGTCTTTCTGCTTCTGGGATCCCTCACACAACATGATCTTTTCTAGTTCCCAAGTTTTTCCTGCAAATTTCATGGTTCTTGTTCTTAATTGTGCATAGTGTTCCAATGTGTAAATGTGCTACTATGTTTTAGGCTATAATTGGGAAAAGCAAACTCTTGAAGAGCATCATCGACATTCTAGAGAATGTGGAAGGTAACTTTGATGTGCAAACTTATATGATTGTGCCTGTGAATAAATTTTACTGTGCCCTGGAAGTTTGAAAGAAAAGCAACAGTGTAAAATACTGCTCTAAGAGTCAGAGATTACTAATTCTCACAATTCTACTTCAATATTAGGTGTCTGATTTGTGTTTGCAAGGGATTCTTCTAAGAAAGAACACAAGTAAACAATGCCCTAATAGATATCACCATTTGAATCGCAGTTCCATTAGAGCTAGGTTGTAGACCTGCCAACCTGTTTGTCATACCACTTACATATTACAAGAGATATAGAATAGATGCTAAGGATATGTGTAAACCTTCTAATAGGGGAATACTCCACAGAAAAGCTGGTTTAACTCATAAACTTGTGTGAATGTTGCTACCTTTATTTAGAAAGACAGTTTATCAGAGTCAAGAATGTTGTAGAGAACCTCAATCCTAATGCCGTATGTGTCTGAGGTACAAAGATTCAGACTGTGTGAATGCAATATGGAAGCCTTTCACTTGTTATTATTCTTTTCATAGGTATAACCTATGTCACAATAGATACAATTCATGTGAGCCTTAAGTACTAGGAATATGGAAATTCTTTTCTTTGTAGTGCTACTATTTGCAACTGTGTTGTAACGCATAGTATAGGAAAATTCATGAATACAATCAGGATGGAAAGCTTGGGTTATTTAAATTTTGTAAGATATGTGAAAACGCTAATGTAGAAGGAAAAGATGGTATATCATAAAAGGATACATAGTGGAGAGAAACGCTACAAATGTAATCTGTGTGGTGAAGCTTTTGAATGTCGCAGATATCTCCATATACATAAAAAAACACATACTGCAGAGAAACAGTATGAATGTAACCAGTGTAGTAAAGCCTTTACAAATCACAGTAGTCTCCAAATACATAAAAGAACACATACCGGAGAGAAGCCCTATGACTGTAATCAATGTAGTAAAGCTTTTGCACGTCACAACAGTCTCCAAATACATAAAAGAATACATACTGGAGAGAAACCCTATGATTATAAGCAATGTGGTAAAGCCTTCTCCTGTCATGGTAATCTCCAAAGACATAAAAGAGTACATACTGGAGAGAAACCCTACAAATGTAACCAATGTGGTAAAGCCTTTTCACACCCCAGTGCTCTCCAAAAACATAAAAGAACACATACGGGAGAGAAACCCTATGAATGTAGCCAGTGTGGTAAAGCCTTTGCACATAAGATTTCTCTCCATCAACATAAACGAATACATACTTGAAAGAAGCCCTGGGAATGGACCTAATGTGGTAAGTAAAGCCTTTGCATGTCACAGTCATCTTTACACTCATGAAAGAGTCCATCCTGAAGAGAAACTGCAGAAATGTTTTTAATACGGTGACGCCTTTTCTCATCATCATGAAGAAATTCATACTGGAGAGAAACCTTATGAATATATTTAGGATAGTGATGCCTTTGCACGTTTCTGCAGTGTTCATCATCTGAAAGTATTTATGGTGGAGAGAAATTTGATGAATGTAAACAATGTGGTAAAGCCTTTGGGATTGCTTCTGAGATCGAATACAACTGTAACACCAGGTCAATGGAAATGACAAGAATTCGTTGTAATCAAGCTGCTAGTGATCATTCAGGGCCACAAAATATATTCATAGACACCTGTGGCACGTTACAGCTGCCTCTTCCACCAATTAGGATTTAGGGAATTGGACTTTCTTTTTGTAGTTGATCTATGTCAACTGATACAGAATATAGGTTTTGCAGCCTAACCCCCCATAACCACTTGTTCTTTTGTGAATACCAAATGGCATGATGCTTTAGGGAACAAAATATGAATAAAGGAAGCTGGTCAGTTAGTGGAAAGCCTCCAGCACCACTAAAGCCTAGGAGCTTGAACTCAGTTTTCCCTTATGACTCAATGGAGGAAGTAACAAAAAGGTAGTAGTTAGGACACGTTTCTTTTGCTTTCTCCTAACATTTGCATACCAAATTTATCTTCAAATACATAAAAGAACACATCCTGTAGATAAATCCTATGCATAAGCAATATGATAATGTCTTTTCATGGAGCGCTAGTCTTAAAACTCATGCGAAAATCTTTCTTCAGAGAAACCCATCAATTTATCTAGTTTGGAAATGATACTTAATGGTATCATTAAAACCTTTGGTGTTTAAAGAATCTGTTAAAGGGTTTGCACATCACATACTCAGTTACACAAGATTATTCTGGAGAAAAAAAAAGCAAAAAGTATCAATGATCTATTCAAACATTATGATGTCCATCTTTATTTTGTTTGAGCTTGCAAAATAATATCGGAAAAGCTTAATGAATTTAAACATGGTGACCCTTTTAGATTTTACAATTTTCTTTCATTACATCAAATAACTCATCCAAGTGTCAAAATTTATGGGGGTATAGTAGTACCTTTGCTGTTGTTTTGGTTTATGTATCCAGAAGGATGTGGGATCCCCATGAAAGTTGCAATTCAGCAAGTGTCACTCATGGCTGCTTAAGCTGGGGAGATAAGGGCCCACATCCTCAACCAGCAGCACTTAGCAGAGAGTGTGCACTGGAAAAGGTATATAGCAGTAAACTCTCAAGCCCACCTTAAGTGACATATTTCCTCTAGCAGGGCACAATTTCCTAAATTGTCCCAAATGATAACTCTACCTGAAAAGCATTTGTTGTTATGACTGCAAGCCTACATGCTTGTTCTCTGTGACATCAACCAATTCATGATGAGGAAAATCTCTGTAGGTGTCCCCACAGATGAATTTCAGGAATAAATGCTTACACAAGAAAAACTTTGATGGATAAACTTTTGTTTCACAAATTGTTTTACTTTGATTATGTACTGTCAGCATATCTTTGTGAATATGAGTACAGGCTGGTTCCGAAGAAAATTGAACCCATGATTGTTCTTGTAGTGGTAATTACAGAAAGTAGTCAAAAACCTGACACTGTTACCATGAATGAACTTGTCTTAGCTGCACATCAATCTTTCTAGCCCTGTTAATGTTTTGAAGGTTGGCTACATCATCTTGATGTCAGGAAGTGGGAAAGAAGATCAAAACCATACTCATATAAGTGATTTGATAAAGACTTTAGATATCGTAGTTAAATTCAGTCCAAGAAAGAGTCTTGTTCAATCTGTTTTTCATCACAGCCTTGAAGGAAGTAAATTATTTACCATGTTCACTCGAGTATAATGGAAGAAGTCATCAGTTGTGGTTGTTGCTTGTATTTTGAAACATTTGGAGTAGGTATTGAAGTTTGCTGTATGTGTGGCCTATCAATTTTGAGAAGTTAGTTAGGCTTTTCTTGTCCTGTGGCTGCTGTTCATCGTCTTTTGTGATTTTACTTGGAGATAGGTATTTTTCTGCTGCAGTGTATAGAGTGGGATGCTTGTTGCCTAAGTGGTCTGTTGTTTATGTAAATGTCAGGCACTATGTGATCATACTTTACAAGTATGGGTGCCTGGGAATGGTGGGGATGGTTGTTCCTTGTTTTGTTTTACACATTTTCACAAATTTGTTTTAAACGTTGCCCACCTGAGTTGAATGTCAATCATTAGTCAAGGCAACATTTTTAATTCTTTGTTGTCATGTGTCCGCCTCCTGAGTACAAGCCCAAGAGTAGAAGATGTACACCCATTATCGGCACATTAAACAGTGAAAATGTTGAAATGCTAAATAGAAGAGAATATAAATGTATGTGTATTCAAGGCACCATTTCCATGTATCTGGTAGAGATGTAATGAAATAGGACATTCAGCAGTCAACTGTAGATCTCACAATGTAGCTTGTTTGGTTTGTATATGTATATATTATTTGCTGTTCCATGCTTCTTCATGTTCCCTCAGTTAACATTTGGCACTTCATTTTGAAGTACTATTAAGGGAATAATTTAGTGTTGATAGGTAATGTTACAGCAATGAGATTTATCTCAAATATTTTAGATCAATAGTAGAAAGAGAGAGATAATCTAATGTGCTTATATGATTTTAGGCCATGACACATGTGAAGAATGGGAGACAAGTCTGTGGTATCTACTTTGGTTATATTATTATTAAGGTCAGGTTATGAAGTTAGGACATGACATATATGGAAAGACTGGGAGAAAGCTGTGTGGTGTCCACTTTGGCTATCTTGATAGGATTTTGAAAGTCAGGGTACCAAGTTTGCACACCATAGACATTTCCCTCTTAGCCATCCTATTGAGGATCAAATAAAAATAGTTGAAACATTACACCAGTACAATATTGTCTTCTTTTCAGGTTGTGAACATATTGTCATTCAAGAATGGAGAATTACAGGATGATTTGTGTAATAAATCCTATTTGCAAATAGAAATGATATGCTGCTATGTTTTACTGTTAGTTTCTTCTTAGGAGTAAATACTTGTTCATAACACTTTCTCATAATCACAAATGAATGCCAGAAAATTGTCTAGTGGGTAAGACAAGCCCTGAGTAAAGTTGGTTGCTGCTAAGACTGATTACCTGAGTTCATCTCTGGGAGACCCATATTTCTCCTCTGCCGGAGCCAGCCGGGTAGAGTCGAACGGTTCTTGAGTTGGGTGTGAGGATTAAAATTAATAAAATAAACACACAGCACACAGAAAACTTTTTAAAGGTCCAGACTCGACAACTTTTGCAAAAGGCAAACTGCTGCAGTAAGCAGCAAGTCTCAAGACTCTGCCTCCTCCTCTGCCTCCAACCTTCTGACCTAGCTCCTCCCCTCTTTCCTGTCCTCCAGCTCCTCCCATAGCACAACATTGTATCTAGTTGCTTTAGTTGTGTCCTGTTTACACAAGAGTTGAGACAGGATGCTTAGAGCATTATCTTCAGCCTTCTTCTGCAGTAACTGTCAGCCTGTCTTTTTATTGTAGAGTTTCTAAGCCAGAGTAGAAACATCTCAGAACAATGGTTAATTTGCACAAGGAGCCTGAGGAAGAGGTGTAACCCTCACAAGCTATCCCACCTGTTGTCACAAACAAAAGGAGATGGACTTGCAAGTTCTCCTCTGCCATTAGAGAAGATCCAGTAAAAGCAGTCTCTCCACTGAGATTTAAATATCAAAGCAGGCCGCTGAGTCACGGCTCCCGACACTCCTCCAATTTTTTCTTATTTGTATAAGTGGGCTGTGGTATATGCACACTCACAAACAAGCCCATACATACTATATAAGCCCAAACAAGTGCCAGTGAGGTCGCTTGAACCAAACGACTCCTTGGGTTTCATATGTAGAACACACATAGGGGAAGTAGATACTAGACAGCAATAAGCTATCCTGTCACTGCCCCATGCACACCATGGTACTGTTGTGTACACACAAACAGAGTTCACACATTTTTTATGGATGAAAGGAAGAAATTGAAATAACCTAATTATTGAGACCACACCAAAAGATTTGCCAGTTAAATTATTATTGTAGAATTTCCAGAAGTATTACTCTTCATCCAAACAAGGATGGATTCTTTTTAAATCTTATTTTATTTTTTCATTCCATGATTGAAAAATAGGTTATTTCAAAAACATCTCAGCTGGACTCAGAGAGAGAGAGAGAGCCATGAGCGTGAGGGTTCACACGACCTAGCAGGCAGGTAAAGCCAAGCCAGAGACATGAGATAGATCTTCCTGGGCCTATAACTGGCCTGCTTGTCAGATAGCAACAACTAAGACAGTCTTCAGTCCTGATTCATTTTTCTGAATCCCGAGCCAGGGCAAGAGAGTCTTGTGAACTGTGGCCAATCAGGGAATCCCAGGAGAGACAGTACAAGTGCACACTGGCTCCAGCCATGGGTGATGATAGTTAAGAATGTGAATCTCATGATGTGAAGTTGATTTCCAAGAAGCCAGAAGAATATAAAGTGGAAATTTTGTATCTTTGCCACTGAAGGAAACCTATCAGCTTATGATTAGGCTGACAGCCTGAGCAAACTCCCTGCCCTCCCTGCCTGGGTGATGAACAAACCAGTGCAGGTACTGTGAACCAGGTATTGGAACCAGGACTTACACACATTGTCCAGTAATATTCACCTGGCAGAGGAGAATACTGAGTCCCAGAGAGGCTTGGTACCTTGCTCTTTTGGACAGAGCATGATTGTTTGGGACACTGTTTAAATTCCAAACCAACTCTTTGACCCCAATGTGATGACCATTGTGGTAACACAGTTGGACCTTTGTAGTCTCCGTGGTTAACTTCAGAACTCTCTCTGCCCTTCCTTTCTGTACTGAGTTCTGCTGGTTCTGATGGACATGTTCTGTGGTCAGTGCTCATTTCCAACTTCTACCCATCCTATCTCATCTAGGCTCCTCAAGCCTGTCTGTGTCACATCAGCAGGGAAGCCCGGCCGAAGCAATGCCTGCAGGCCGAATTTCCTGAAGTGACACCACTGAGCTCTTTCTCAGGAAGGTCACATAAGGTGAAAATAGACATTGTCCCTGCCTCGTTATATATTGAACTGAAAGCAAAATAACCTACCCTTACCCAAAAAAAACAAGGCTCTCTAGCTGGTGAATGAATCTTTCTGCCAGCTTCATCACTGATCTGAAATATGCCTTCACTTTTAGTTACTAAACTTAAACACGTACCTTAAAAATTCCTGACTGATGCTGTGCACACTGTGCCTTAGTGACACTGAGGAAATAGATTGCCTTTCATCACAGCTTCTCTGGAAGGATAGCATGTCATTGCCTGTGCTCTAAAGGTGCTCAGAGGCTCTACTCAGCACCAGGAGGACAGTATGTGGATGACAATGAAATGCGTTTTTTTCTATTATACAGGTACAGACACCACCCCAAACAGCCAACATTATCTAAGGACTGTACAGGAGGATCCCACTTTGAGGGTTACCCAGTGGGTAGATACTGCTGAATCCTTGCCCAACATAGAAACTGCTTGCATTTTGACAGTACAGAAAGGTAACCTATGCCTCTCTGACTTCACAGACATCCCAGGAACCCTGCCTGAACACTCAAGGAATGTAGTCTAACCCCAGAAGAAATGGCAGATTTCTCAAGGTCCCGGAGTCTGGTTGCAGCTCTGCTCACAAAGCCTCAGAGATACAGAATGTGCTACAGGGAAGTAATGGAGACTGAATATTGGGTCTGATCACAAAGCCTAGCAACAGACTCACCTAATAAAAGGAACTAATAATCATTGGTTATTAGTATCTATCAACATCAATGAACTCAACTCTCCAAGAAAAATAGACTGACAGAATGGTTTCGGGAACAGGATCCAACATTTTGGTGCCTACAAGAAACACACCTCAGTATCAAAGTTGGACACTACCGCAGAATACAGGGCTGGAAAAAGGTTTTCCAAGCAAAAGGACACAGGAAGCAAGCTGGAGTAGGCATCTCAATATCTAATAAAACAGAGTCTCCACTAAAATAAATCAAAGGAGATGGGGAAAGACACTTCATTCTCATCAAAGGAAAAATCCATAAGAGGACATCCCAATCCTGACCATCTAAGCCCCAAATACAAGAACACCTGCATTCATAAAAGTATCATTATTAAAGCTTAAATTATACATTGATCCCAACACATTAGTAGTCAGAGACTACGATATCACACTCCCACCAGTGGACAGGTTACCAAGAAACGGAACAGAAAAGTAATGAAACCTACATACATCATAAATGGAATGGAACTAGTAGAGATCTGCAGAACTTCTCATCCAAACACAGAAGATTATACCTTCTTCTCATCACCACATGTTACCTTTTGTAAAATTGACCATATAGGGGGTCACAAAGCAAACTGTAACAGATCATGAAAATTGAATTAATCCATTGTTTTTTTATCGGATCACCATGGATTAAAGCTAGACCTCAACAACAACAGAAACGGCAAAAAGCCTACAAACTCCTGGAATCTTGACAATGACCTGCTCAATGATCACTGGGTGAGGGAAAAAATAAAGAAAGAAAGAGCTTCTAGAATTAACTGAAAGTGAGAGCAAACTTACCCAAAATTACTGGACACCATGAATGAGCTGGTAAGAGAAAAGTCCTTATTGCTAAGTCCCTTCATAAATAAATTGGAGAGATCCCATAGTAGCAACATAAAAGATCGTCTCAGAGCCTTAGGAGAAAAAAGAAGCAAACATACCAAGAGGAGTAGAGTCAGGAAATAATTAAACTCATAGCTGATATCAATAAATTAGGAAGAATGTCATGCAAAGAATCAATGAATTCAAGAGCTCGTTCTTTGAGAAAATCAACATGATAGACAAAGCCCTAGCCAAACTAACGGAAAGACAGAGTGACAGTTCCCAAATTAATAAAATTAGAATGGAAAAGGGGGCCATAACAACAGACACTGAAGAAATCCAGTGAATCATTAGGTCTTATTTCAAAAGCCTGTATTCCACCAAATTGGAAAATCTAAATGAAATGGATGATTTTCTTGATAGTTTTCAACTACCAAAGTTAAATCAAGAATAGGTAAACAATGTAAACTATACTATAAGCCCCTCAGAAAATATAAGCTTCCATTAACAGTCTCCCAACCCCCAAACACAAACACACAAAAAAGTGGAGGGCCAGATAATTTTAGTGTGACATTCTACCAGACATTCAAAGAAAACGTAACACCAATAATTCTTAAACTATTCTACAAAATACAAACAGAAGGAACTCTACCAAACTCACTCTATGAAGCCAGACTCACCCCGAAACCTTACCACAAGAAGACCCCCTCAAAAAAGAAAACTTCAGACCTATCTCTCTTATGAATTTTGCTGCAAAAAAAAAAAAAAAACACTCAATGAAACACTTGCAAACTGAATCCAAGAACACACAAAAGATCTCATCAAACATGATCAAGTAGGCCTCATCCCAGGCATGCAGTGGTGGTTCAATATAAGGAAATCCATCAATGTAATCTACCACATAAACAAACTGAAGGAAAAAACCACATGATCATCTCCTTGGATGCTAAAAATAAAAGATTTAACAAATTCCAACATCCATTCATGTTTAAAATCTTTTGGAGAGACCATGTGTATATGTATATATACATGTGTATATACACATGGTCTCTCCAAAAGATTTTATATATATATATATATATATATATATATGACAAGTTACAGTAAGCCTTTAGGCAACATCAAACTAAATGGAGAGAAACTTAAATCAACCCCACTGAAATCAGGTATAAGGCAAGGCTGCCCACTTTCTCCATATCTCTTTAACACAGTATTTGAAGGCCTAGCTAGAGCAATAAGAATACTAAAGATCAAGAGGATACAACTCGGAAAAGAAGACATCAAAGTATCATTATTTGCAGATGATATGATAGTATACATGAGTGACCCCAAAAATTCAACCAGAGAGCTCCTTCTGCGAAGAGGCTGGGTACAAAATTAACTCAAAAAAAATCAGTAGCCCTCCTGTATATGAAAGACTAAAGGGCTGAGAAAGAAATTAGGGAAACTACACCATTCGCAGCAGCCACTAATAATATAAAGTATCTTGGTGTGATTGTAATCAAGCAAGTGAATGACCTGTTTGAAAAACACTTCAAGTCTCTGAAGAAAGAAATTGTAGAAGATATCAAAAGATGGAAATATCTCCCATGCTCATGGATCAGTAGGATTAACATAGTGAAAATGGCCATCCTCCCAAAAGCAATGTGCAGACAGTGCAATTACCATCAAAATACCTACACAATTCTTTACAGAATGTGAAAGAACAATTCTAATTTTCATGTGGAAAAACAAAACCACAAATTGCTAAACAACACTGTAGAACCACAGATCATCTAGAGGTATCTCCACCCTGATCACAAGTTGTACTACAAAGCAAAAGTAATAAAAACTGCATGGTTCTGACATAGATACAGAATAGTGGATTAATGATTTTGAATAGAAGACCCACAAATAAACCCATACACCTACAGATACTTGATTTTTGACAAAAAAGCCAAAACCATAGAATAGAAAAATACAGCATCTTCAACAAACGGTGCTGTTCTAACTGTATGTCTAAATGTTGAAAATGTAAATAGATCCATATTTATCACTCAGCACAAAACTAAAGATCAAGTGGATCAAAGACCACACATACTAAATCTGTTAGAAGAAAAAGTGGGGAAGAACCTTGAACTCACTTGCATAGGAGACAAAATGAAAAGCACAGCAATCTCACAGGCTCTAAGATCTACAATAAGTAAATGGGACTTCTTGAAACTGAAAAGCTTTTGTAACGCAAAGGATCGTATCAATAAAAAGAAATGGCAGTCTACAGATAGGGAAAAGATCTTCCTGAATCTTACATCTGTCGAGGGATAATATCCAGAATATATAAAGAACACAAGAAGTTAAAGAGCAACAAGTCAAGTAATCCAATTTAAAAATGGGTACAGAGTTAAACTGAGCTCTATCATTAGAGGAATATGGAATGGCAGAGAAACACTTAAAGGCTTAAAGGCATGCTCAACATCCATAGTCATCAGATGCAAATGCAAATCAAAACGACCCTGAGATTTCACCTTAGATCCATCAGAATGGCTAAGATCAACAACTCAAGTGACAATACATTCTGTAGAGGATGTGGAGAAAGTAGAACCCTCCTCCATTGCTGGTGGGAATGTGAACTTGTACAGTCACTTTGGAAATCGATCTGACTCTTTCTCAGACAATTGGAATACTACTCAGCAATGAAAAACAAGGAAATCATGAACTTTGCAGGCAAATGATGGGAACTAGAATGAGGTATCCCAGAAGCAGATAAACACATATAGTATATACTCACTTATAACTGGATGTTAGACATACAGTGTAGGATAAACATACTAAAATCTGTACACCTACAGAAGCTAAGGAAGAAGGAGGACCTTGGATTAGATGATCAATTCTCATTAAGAAAGGCAAACAGGGCAGACATAGGAAGAGGGAGAAAACAGGGAACAGGACAGGAGCCTACCTCAGAGGGCCTGAGTATCAAAGCAGATGCTAAGACTCATAGGCAAACTTTGGGCAAAGTGCAGGCAATCTTAGAAAGAAAGGGGAGATAGAAAGATCTAGAGGGCACAGGACTACCGCAAGAAGAGTGACAGAACCAAAGAATCTGAGCACAGGGTCTTTTCTGAGACTGATACTCCAACCAAGGACTGTTGTGGGATATTAATTTTTACTATTGATTCATCTTTTAGTTAAGCAGTGGTTATTCCTAAACAAGCTGTATGCCCAAATTACCAGGGACTACTATTATTTTAATTAATCTACAGCACAATTCTGGGCAATGATTACTCCATCGTAAACCTCCAAGCACTCATAGTTTCCTATCATTCAGATTTTACCCGTTATACTAACTTTCAGTCATATCTGAAAGTCATAGGTTGGGTTCATTTCTCCATGTGGCTCCAAGTTCTCTCCTCCCGACCTCTGCTCCCACTCTCCTGCTACATTCTGTCCCACCCCCAACCATGATGTCCTACTCCATTCCCTCCATTGTATAGCATTGTGGCTGGTTGTTTTCATTGACAACACAGAGAACAAATGGTGGCTTGTTTACTCATACCTGAGACAGGTCATGCTTAGAATAAGCAGCACAATACAATGTCTGGATTGAAATAAGATAGTGGAGTAGAGAAATCAGTATTTTAATGTTGAAGGGTAAATTGTATATATTCCAAAAGAACATTATACCCACAAAGGACCCTGCATGGAGATAACCTAAAACCCCTGCACAGATATAGCCCATGGCAGCTCAGTCTCCAAGTGGGTTCCCTAGTAATGTGAACCAGGAATGTCTTTGACATGAACTCAGTGGCTGGCTCTTTGATCACCTTTATCTGAATGGGGGAGTCAGTCTTAGCAAGCCACAGAGGAAGACAATGCAGCCAGTCCTGATGAGATCTCATATGCTAGGGTCAGAGGAAGGGGAGGAAGAACTCCCCTATCAGTGGACTTGGGATGGGGCATGGTAGGACATGAGGGAGGGTAGGTGAGATTGGGAGGGGACAAGTGAGGGGGCTACAGTTGTGATACAAAGTGAATAAACTATCATTAATAAACAATAAATAAATTAAAAAATAGAAGCAACCATCAAAATCTCCAAACCCTGCCACAACCCCCTACCCTCTAAAAAAAGAAAATCTGCAGGGCCAGATGGTTTTAGTGTAAAATTCTAACAGTCTTGCAAAGAAGAGCTGACACCAATACTCCTCAAACTTTTCTGCCAAATAGAAACAAAAAGAACACTACCAAACTTATCTTATGAAACCAGAGTCACCCTGATAGCTTAACCACACAAAGACCAAACAAAGAAAGAGAATTACAGACCAATCTCCATTATGAACATTGATGCAAAAATACTCAATAATATATCTGCAAACCAAATAAAAGAACACATCAGACACATCATCTACCATGATCAAGTAGGCTTCATCCCATGGCTGCAGGGATGGTTCACCATATGAAAATCCATCAATGTGATTCGCCACATAAACAAATGGAAAGAAAAAAAATCACATGCTCATCTCAATAGATGCATGAAAAGCCTTTGACAGAATCCAACACCCTTTTATAATAATAATTTTAAAAAAAAAAGGTCTTGGAAAGATCAGAAATACAAGATGCATACCCCCCCAATAATATAAGATATATACAGCAAGTCAATAGCAAACATCAAAATAAACAGAGAGAAACACAAAGCAATCCCACTAAAATCAGGGACAAGGCAAGGTTGCCCATTCTCTCCTTATCTCTTCAATATAGTACTTGAAGTTCTAGCCTGAGCAATTAGATAACTAAAGAGATCAAAGGGATACAAATCAGAGAGGAACAAATTAAAGTATCACTATTCACAGATGATATGATAGTATAAATGAGTGACCCCAAAAATTATAGTTTAGCTCTTTTTGCATGAGGTCGCTGGTGGCAATGGAAGCTCAGGTGTTGCAAAGCCTAAGGCTATACCAAAGTGTTACAGCTCTTGGTCAAGCTGCTGTGCTGAGCATGGTCGAGGTGTGGGCCAAGCCCATGTCTGGTCAGTTTACAACCAAGACACAGGCCCAGCAAGACCCAGGCCCAGTGTTGCGGAGGGTAGACCTGGTGAGACTCAGCCCAGCAGAGGATAACTGAAGAATCTCACAGGGTCTTGAACTGAGAAAGCTGTAGGATTGTTTGTGTGAAATCAAGGGCAATATAACCCTTGGAAGAGTGAGGGATTTCAAGTGTAAATGTGTTTGATTCTCTGAGGTCAGGGGGTGTGGGGTCAAGTGTACTTAATGGTCCTGTCAGGAGAAGGAAAATACAGTACTTAATTATCCTAATTGTGAGGAGAGAAATCTCCAAGTACAGTTGAAGGTCACTGTTTAAGACTAAGTTTCTTTAGCAGGGTGGGGCTTTTCTAGGAATTCCTAGATGCTTGCTAGAGCAGTTTGCCTATCAGGGAAAGGTCTGGCCTACTATAATCTGCCCTAAGGGCTATGTGACCCTCTATACAAGACAGGGTTACCCAGATCAGGGGGAGACTTTTAGAACCCCACTGAGAAAAGGGAGTCTATCATAATAGACTGAGCTCAAATAAACGGCTATAGGAAGACAACTCACATCAACCTTCTCCAGAAGAGCACTCCAGGATTTTGTTGACAGTGTTTTCTGGGACTTTGGTATGTTATTTTTCTCATTTCTCTATTCCTACTATTCTTTTGTTTGGTCTTTTCATAGTGTTCCAGATTTTCTGGATATTTCATGTCAGAATTTTCAGCCTTAACATTTTCTTTGACCAGTGTACCCATTTCTTCTATTATATCTTCAGTAGCTCAGATTCTTGCATCTCTATTCTGTAAAAGGGTGAACCTTTACCCTTTACTACTCCATAGTTCGTCTTTACAGTCCTGAAATTTACATTTTCAGGATTTTCTCAGTTTCTGCTTTCTTTATTGCATCTATTTTCATTTTTAGGTCTTGAATAATTTTGTGTATTTTCTTCAACATTTTTTTCTAGCCTTTATTTATGGGATTTATTGGTTTTCTCCAATTGTTTAATCGTGTTTTCCTCAATTTTTAAAAAAGGTATATATTCATTTCCTCTCTAAGGATCTTTATCTTCTTCATATAGTTGCTTTTAAGGTCTTGTGCTTTTTGTTATGTTGGAATATTAAGGACCTGCTGTGGTAAGTTACCTTCCCCATTTAGGTGACATATTTCCCTGGCTGTTTTTGATTATGTTCCTATGCTGGTATCTAGGCATCTGTGATTGTAGTTCTAGGTGCTGAGTTTTTGGGTTGTCCTCCTTGGGAGGGAGTTTTGTTCCTGGGTTTTTGTTTGCCCTCTAATTTTCAGTGTGTTGGCTGAGTGTTATCTCTTCTACTGACCTACTTGGTTGGCCTGTTCAAGGGCAAATGTTTGCTGGTGTTGGTAGCTGATGTAAGAAGTGGCCAGGGCAAGATGATCCCAGCAATCCACAGGAGGTACAGACAGGGAAGAGGTAAAGCTCCCTCTGGTGTCCTAGTCCAAAGCTAGAGGCAACTGAAAATTTGATCTTTGGTAACAGATAGTGTGGTAGATCTGTGGGCAGTCTACCTGGTATGCTGGCATCTGTGTTTGAGCAGGGGTGTCCACCCAAGTAGAGGCTGTGACACAAAATGATGCAGAAAAAGAAGGACTGTATGGATGTTCTGTGATATCTACATGAAGCATGGAAAGGGGAAGAGGAAGCTTCCCCTGATATTCTGTTCCAGTTCATACAGGAAACTGATATGCTCTTGTTTTAATGGACTATGATTATGAGTTTTAAGGCTCCAATGTAACAGGAATGAAATGTAAAGTCTTACACATGCAAGTAAATAGTCATCTCATAGATGATCAAGTCCTTTAATACCATGTCCAAAAATATATTTATAGTCCTAAGATGCAAACATGGTCTCACTGACATCTTTAATTAACAGCTGAGGGTGGTCTCTGAGTCACCATATGGGAGTTGGTAAAAATGATAAGAGAGGAGTCTTCCCAACAGGTGCATCTACAGAAAAATATGCTCCTGACCTCAGCTTCTGCTCTGAGACTGTTGGCATTCCCACACAGAAGACAAGAGGTCTGCAATGCCCCGTCCCACCAGGATATAGCCAAAAGTCAACTCTGCCAGGTAACTGTTTGAAATGCAGCCAAAGGGGAGACTGGTCCCATGACTGCCTCAATGAGCCACACACTGCCTGCTGGCAAACTGGCCTCTAGAAGTCAAAATGCTCCCATGCAGCCTGGGCCTCGGTGCCCAGCCATGGCGGCTCAACTAGCACAAGAGCCACAGACACTTCTAGCCTTGAGCTCCTTGGTCTGGTGGAGGACAAATGACTCCTAGATTGAGTGACCTCCATCAGCCTTGCCAAGTCCAGATAACACTGCAGGTGTATTTTTATCCCCCACTCGGGTCCCACAGTCATACTACCAATTTCTGTATTGGAAAACTTCAGATGCCTTCTCAGTTCTCTGTTCATATGCAGGAGACCAGGCCTTAAGCCTCACTCTGAGAGTTAATATTGTCAGGTCTAGACAGTTTAGTTTTCTATCAGATTCAAAATGTTACATCAGGCCTCAGGTGTAACTGTTTACCCTCCCTTTAATTAAAGGACAATAAGTGTTCATAGCGGTCTCACATATGTCTCATGGTAAATAACTAGGTACAAAGGCCTAAGGTTGATAAACACAGGTTATAAATGTTTGAGGGTCTAAAAAAGTGTTTTAAGGTTGGTAAATGCAAATTACAAATGTTTGAGGGTTTAAAAAGTGTTTTAAGGTTGGTAAATGCAAACTTAAAAATTGGTTAAAGCTCTTTTCCATAAAGTATAATCATACTAAAAGTTAAGACCAAGTGAACTTTTGTCCCTTCTACCTCACGAAAGGCTTTTCTGCCTTTTCAGAGCTCACCTTAAAGAATGTTTATGTTGTTAACACAAATGTGTATGTCTACTACCTTTTTCTATAACGTATATTTCTTGCTGTAGCTAAGCTCACAACTAAAAATATAATGTGTATTTCACTACAGATTACAATGGTGACGCTAACATGTCTAAAGTTTATCTCATTTGTAAAACTTAAAAAGGAATTCTCGTAAGCTACAATAATTCCACCCAAATCCACCTCTCAGGTCAGTTGGGCTCCAGACAAGTACACAAGACACAGACTATTAACAAGTACAAATAGGCACCTATTGCCTATCTCAAAAAGTGGGATTCCTCCTCCACTTTCCCTGGATTGCCGACTCCTCTTTCCTGACTACGCAATCACTGCATCCATATATCCAACACTGGCAGATTGGTGAGTTCCCTTCCATGGTCTGCTTAAAAAGTCTCCTTTGTCTGAGAGACTGACCATTATCTCTCTGTCTCACTGGGGAATGGAGGTACCCTCCCTTCTCACTGACCCTCACACAGATGCCTTCCCTTGGATGAATAATCTTATTTTTACCAACACAGTCTCAGCTTTTCCTTTCCTCTCACACATCGGATATGCCCTCAGAAAATCCTAGTACTAGATGAGTCTTGTCTCCCAGGAGTCTTCCTTGTGGCCCCTGGCACTGCTTGTAACCATCTGCTTTGCCAGCTTGTGGCCCCATACCTCTGGTTCTCCTGTACTTTGTGGGATGCCCCAAAGACTGGCAGAACTGATTTTTCTCTCTTCACCCATAGAAATTGTGTCTACCACCCTACCCTCTCCTCTAAGATGCCTTCTAAATAATTTTAGATTCGTACACATAGCACCCTCTTTAAGAGCCTCTAGGCTTACATGTGTCTGCAACCAAACTTGACCTCAATTTCCTTAGATGACAGATCCAAAGCAAAATCTTTTCAATTACTGTCAGCAGTTGGGTAAATGGAGGTCCGATGTTCAAGTCTCTTCTTCTGTCTCTGTTCGCTCTCCCAAAAAGTTTCAAATGTACACCTAAAAGTAATGTACATCTAAAGAAATGTACACCTAAAGACTTAACTTTATCATATATATATATGTGTGTGTGTGTGTGTGTATACATATATTCCAGAATCCTGCCAGACCTGGGTGTTTCTTACATCCAAGACAGAGCCAAAGCAGCTACCACAGGTGTTCCAGTCTGACCTCACAGACTGTGTCAAGCTGGACCTGCACTTTCTCTCCCAGCCACATAAGTTCTCACAGACCCTAGTGAGCATGAAAACAGCCTACTCTTCCTGGGCTTAGCCAACATTTCAGCCTCTTGACCTTCCAATTGCCACTGTAGTGTTAGTAGGAAGTAGCTAAAGATGATTGATTTCTTTGCCTGTGGTCCACTTATTATCAACAAAAGGCTGAAATGGTATGCTTCAGGCCCAGGACCAACAGCTCCAGGCTCTCCCAGCATTCCTCAGTCCCTATCTGCTGCTGGACAAGGCTGGCAACTCCACCCTCTACCCTGGACTTTTCAGGGCAGCAACTTCCTCTCCTCCTCACCATGTAATCTGGACATTTTGGAGCTCTTACTTTTTCCCCTCTCTGTCTTACCCCCTTGCATGGTGCCCAAGAGCTGTTTCCAATGAACTTTCATTTATATACTTTAACTTATTTTACATATTTTAACCTTTTTGATAGTGAAGATATAACACAATGACCAAGTTTTAACATTGAGAAATGAATGTCTCTAAAATTAATAGATCCCAATTTAGAGTACTTTGGAATCATATTATATACTTTAAGGATATCTAGGCAAAAACTTTTATCTAGTAACCCCCAAGTTATGAGTTTTTGAATAAACAACATAGTAGAACAGTATGAACAAATTTTAAATTACATTAGGATTTATTATACCAAATCAATTAGCCAGAAAGCCTAGTGTTGAACCCGGATCATAGGCAGCTGATGGCAAAAGAAACAGCATTTATTTATTCATTTATGAGCTTGATAAAGACATAGGCAGTTAGGCATAAATTTTAAGTTAGCTTGTTAATCTGAATAGACTTTATAACCTTGAAATTTTAGCATCATATAAAAATTATGAACCAGGATTGAATCGTATATATATATAGCATGTTGTAAAGATATTGAGAGACCGAAAGATTAAAAAAAAAAAATCAGTGGGTATTGTTTTAAAGTTTAAAGCCTGAACCTAGGCTAGCTAGGTGGAGTCATGTCCAGTAATGCCCTGTGGGGAAGAACCCACCTTACCAAATTCTTTCTCCACCCACTAGAGATACAGTTGCTAGGAAACCAGCCCATTCCCCCTAGGGAGGGAAACCAGATCATTAATGGTTTGGGGATCTTCCTATAGCCAATCAATTTAAAATACAACCTCCCTTTTGCATTTTGACCAATAGATGCTGGCCAGGCAGGAAACCCCCCTACTTTGGGCACACTGGGAGGGACCGGAATCTTTAAATGACCAAACTAACCTGAGCACGAGGCTCTAGGCTCTCACCACTTCTTTCATGGAGGTGTGAGCCCAAGCTGTAGCTTGTAATAATTTTTAATAAAAAGATCCTCATGTGTTTTGCAGCTGACTTGACTCCTGGTGGTGGTCTTTTGGGGTATCGAGATTTAGGCACAACAATATAACTTTGAATTTATAAATCCATACTCATTTAAAATGAGACTTGTTACTTTGTTAGTGTAAAAGGAGATAAGATAAACAGAGTTAATTCTGACTAAGGAAGTCTTATAAATGTAAACCCAATGAGCAATTTATATAAATCATTAGATAAGAATTTATAGCGTTTTAAAACAGTTTTTTAAGAGCAGAGTGTACAGAAATTAGAAAGAAAAGAATTTTTAAAAGCTAGGCAATAGGGCCTTAGAGATCAGAGATTTTGAAAGTCAGTGTTTAGAAAGCACACTTGGAGTCCTGCATAGTTGGGGGAGGGGAGCAATCATCCATGAGACACAGCGCATAGCAAGCTTTTTTTTTTTTTTTAAATTCAAAAGCTACAGGGCTGGTTCACCATTGTGCCCTGTGCAGCAAGACCCAGGGTGCTTGCCGGCCAAATGGCTGGCCTGGCCCAGTTAAAAACTCAGAGTGGTACAAAAGAGGTGGTGCAGTAAGTGGCATTCAGAATGCACAGGATGACCAAGTGTTGGGTCGCAATGAATTTTGGGAACTGTTGGTTAAATGTGAATATGTGTGCATGTTTGAATGAATGAAGTCTTGGCAAACCAGCTCTACTTCCAACATCTTCCATTCATGTGGGTTTGGGCCACAACCTTTTGTTATTTCATCTTTCACCACATTGAATGGAATGCTTTGTAATAATCAACACAACCAGGCTGGAGAGATGGCTCAGAGGTTAAGAGCACTGGCTGCTCTTCCCAGCAATCACATGATGGTCACAACCATCTATAATGAGATCTGGTGCCCTTTTCTGGCATGCAGGTGTTCATGCATGCAGAACACTGTATACATAATAAATAAATATATATTTAAAAAATAATCAACACAACCTACAGCCACACAGAGAGAGGCGAGATGTGCATTTTCCAAGGAATTTTCTGATAGAGACAAAGTGAATGCAGAGCAGAAATCATGTCCTTTTATCCATGACCCTAAAAGGGTCATTTTCCTGCAATCCTATGGGCCTCTTAGGTATCAGTAATGACTGGCTTTTTAAAAGAATCAACTTTAACAAAGCTAGAGAAGGAGTGAAAAGGTACAGTTTCCCAAGTGTGGGGGTCCAGATGGGCCATCTTAGGTGCTGTCTTGAGAGCCCAGATCACCTTAGATAAGAAAAATAGTCGCTATAAGAATGAATAGATGGGTTGAGTGAGTGTAGACAATGGGATAAAGTTGAAATAAAAACATTCTGAAATAGAGAAAAGATAAACCCTGGGAAAAGTTGTTCATAATAAGGACTCCACAGTTTGTCTACATTTTGTTTCTTTATTCTGTTTCTTTTACAGAAAAAGACTTTTTTTTTTTTTCTTTCTCAGTCATCTCTGCTTTGGTTCCTGCCTCCAGATTTCTGTCCTGACTTCCCGTCATGGCAGACTGAAAGTCATTAGGTAAAATAAACCCTTTCCTCCCCGAGTTGCTTTTGGGCATAATGTTTGTCACAGCAACAGAAAGTAAACTCGGACAGTCAGTTTACATGTTTGCTTGAGAAAATACAGAAAAAAGTAATCTCTGATTATGAAAGAAAAGGAGCAAAACTGAAATTGAAATACAATGGCTCATTGCTTATAGAGTTTGCAGTTACTTTTCTGTCTTAAAAATAAAGTTTTGTCACACTTTCATGGAAAAAACTACTGTGTAGAGAGAATTTTTAAAAAAATTCCTCATAAGCGTCATTGTCCCTCCCCTCCCCGTGGTATTTCAGAACAGGACCTACTGGTGTTGCAGATAGGAGCTCTGTCTGAATCTTCCGAAATTAAGCTACATCTACCTTTTCAGTTGTGGGTCCAGAGAAACATGTGACGGATTGCTTTTTTGCATACAAGAATAAATGTGTGTACCTGTTTTCTTTATTTCTTTTCTCTCTCTGTCTGTCTGCCTGTCTCTGTCTCTCTCTGTCTCTCTCTGTCTCTCTCTGTCTCTGTCTCTGTCTCTGTCTCTCTATCTCTATCTCTATCTCTATCTCTCTCACCATGACACGGGAAAGCAATTTTCTACAGGTGAGTGTGTGCGCTGCACATGGGTTGCGAGCGCACTGCAACAGCCTCAGCAGACCCTGCGCGGTCGTAAACCCAGTTAGCCCCGGCACCCACCGCAGCAGGATTACCGGGCCTGGCTTCCCCCGGCCAGCCCACGACTATGCGGCCACCTCTCCATCTCCAGCTTCTAGAACTGTCGTCTTGAGCTTAATACTGATGTAAGCATGGACATTAAGGGAGGGGAAACACGTGCAAGTGTAACAGGCAAGAGAGTGAAGGAGAGGTAGAGGTGTGCAAACGAGCACAGTAAACCTAAGATAGAAGTGAGTCTGGGCCTCTCAGTAGAGAATGTCAGCATTTAAATGTCTTAACAGTTATATGTGTGATGTTGTGGCTTTTAAAGTTACATGGTTCTGAGTAATATATTTGTACAAAATTGGCACCGGGCAGTGGTTAAAAATTTGTTATAATGCAGTTAAATTTTGTGCTTTCTTACTTGGCCAAGAAGAGACGATTTGAAAAACCCATTTGTTTATTTGTTTGTTTGTTTATGACTCCCCTTCCCTGAGAGCTGAGATTCCACGCAGTGAGCCACTGCACTCAGCTGTTAGGTCATACTTTTGAACTTCAGTTGCTACAAGGATTTTTTTTAAATTGTATATCATTGGTGTTGGTTTACCTGTGAGTTATAGAGAGACAGCAAATTGTACAGTCGAAAGCACGTGACGAGGATTTCTGCCCCCATCCATGCTCTTTGTGTATAGACATTTGGACTGCCCTCCCTAAAATAAAAGAGTTAAGCTTCTTAGGTTGATACTTAAGGCCTTCTGTTATACTCCTCGGTTATTTCAGTCCATTTACTACATCTAGCCATGTGTCCTCACTTCCTAGTTAACCCCAGAATGTTGCCTTAAGCATCTCTGCATTTTTTATAGTTTTACGAATTTTCTCCTTTTGACATCACTGCTTCCTCTCCCCTTCCCTGCTCCTTCCTGCCTTTAAAAGCACACACATGGGACTGGAGAGGTACCTCAGAGGTTAAGAGCACTAGCTGTACTTCTAAAGGTCCTGAGTTCAACTCCCAGTGATTACATGGTGGCTCATAACCATCTGTAATGAGATCTCGTGTCCTCATCTGGCATGCAGGTGCACATGCAGACAGAACACTGTATAAATAATAAATAATAAAATATTTTTTTAAAAAGCACACACATTTCATCATTATCCTCAGTTTATTATCACCTTTCAAGTGTTGCTTTGTTGGTTTTCTTCTCCAACCTGAGTTTGATTGCTTTCTGTGTGCATTGATTGCATTCTGTCAGTTCCTCTAATTAGGATATAGTATTTAGTTTTATGTAGGTCTTTTATCTCTGATAACCTTGCATTTGGTTTATACCCAACTTCACTTACCTTGAAAACTGCAATCGTCAGTGCATTTGAAGGATATTATTAATCTGATCTGGGTTTGGAGGGGAAGAGAGGCAGAGAGCAACAGGAAAGACTGTCACTTTGCGTATACATCCTATGGAATGTTTTCTCGTTGACTTGCCCTGCTTTGACTTTAGCTTGCTAGCTCATACTTGATCTTTCAACTGTGTAAATCTTTTATGATATTGGGCATAGTTTGCTGTTTCCTCAGAAGTCCCAAATATCCACCCTAATTCACATAGAAATCATGTTTGTTTGTTTGTTTTCACTAAGAGGAGGCACTAGAGAACAGAGTAAGGTTGGATGTCTTTAGCAGTGATACAGAGATATTTGTTAATATTTTTCCTCCACAGAGACTCAATTCTAGTTTAATCTCATCTCAAGCCATGCTTCTTTATTATAAATTTTATTCATTGTATTCTTTTGTGATTTCATACCTTCCTATAACACATTCTGGCTACTCTCACCTTCTATTCGGTTCTGTTTCCCTTCTATCCATCACCCCAACTTGTTTACAAGTTCCTTTCTCACGTTCATGACTTTTTGTCAGTTATCTAGTTTAACTAGGATTTGGAACTGTGCGCTGGAGCCTGGTGGGCTCACCCGTGGGTACAGCTCTGAAGATGAGTGCCCCAGAAGCCAATGGTTCAGCCAGGGCAGAGCTGTGTGTGAGCCTCTCCCAGATTTATTATTGATTTGTATCGGTTCCTGTCTTTTGCATGTCAATGGAGGCATCTGTAGCCACTACAGGATCAAGACTGCAATGTCCATACCATGCCTAGAGGAAGAAATTTTGTAGCTCACAGTGCTCTCTCCACTCCCTTCTCTCTCCCCTCTCTCTTTTTTATTGTATGAAAATGTATTTTAAAAAGTCATCATAATGAACTAATTCCCTAAGTATTTAATTTAACTATAGAATTTGACATAATTTATGCTCCCCTTATTCTGTCACAGTCACAGCTATTGTACTGTAAAAGGACAGATTGGTGACTCAAGACACTGTCAGGCCTGCAGCACAGAAAGTCTGACACGTTGGTGCAAATGTACGGTACCCAAAATGAGGATTCAAAGTGTAGTTCTCTGAGAATTAATTCCATTTTATGAAATGATAACAAATTATTGAGGAGTTCATACTCATGAATGTGCTTAATTCACGAAATATGTGGTCCAAATTGGATGAATATAAATTAATTTATCAAAAGTGAAGAGTTGTGAACACGGCAAACACATCACTGTTTAGATATCAGTAGTCAAAGAGACAGGAGTACACATTCCGAAGAACTGGGTACAGATGGGCACGTGACATTCTTCACAGATTTAATACCATCTTCATATTATTGTCTTGTCTGGGGTATCAGGTTGGCTGATATATCATTTTTCATAATAAAATAAAGATTTAAATTGGTCTCCATTATACTGCAGTATGAATCTCACTATGCAATTATTTGCGAACTATTTTGTCATGTCAAAATCATTTAATTTTTAAAATGTCTTCTCCTTCAGAGTGAATGTTCACAAGAAAGAAAAGCATGATGTATTTCCGTAACACAACACTGGCATCAGGATCATGGATACATGTGAAAACATTTGGTGATGTAAAGGGAAAGACACGAATGTTGAAAAGGTAAGGAGATCCACAGCTCATTAAGTCAGTTTAGCATCATCCCAACAGACACAGATAATGTTGTAGTTTAGGACTCTATGCTTATTGGTTCATATTTTGCTGAAATACATACTTTTTTTCTCATTTTTTATTATTATTTACTTACTTTTCATCTCTCTTTTTAATGTTTTATTTATTTTTATTTAATGTGTATGAGTGTTTTGCCTGCGTGTATGTGTATATATTCTGTGAACGCACACACACACACACACACACACACACACACAGTGCATGTGGAATCTAGAAGAGGCCATTAGATCCCTTGAAACTGAAGTTACAGATGGTTGTAAGCTACACGGGTTCTGGGAATCAAACTTGGGTCCTCTGCAAGAGCACCAAGTGCAAGTGTTCTTAATCCCCTGCCCAGGGATCACTTCCTTAATCACAGTGCTATGTTGACTCACTTACCTAAGGAACTTGTCCCTGTGTCAAGGGCAACTGTCAGCTTTGAGGGGGTAGAAACCCTCTCCAGCCTACAGGGCGAACCCCGGTGGGTGGCAGCATCAGCGGTGACCAGCTGATGGCTGGTGTTTCTCTCTGTGCTTCAACTGTTAATCTTCCTGGCTGATAGCCTTGCTACTCTCTACACACACTTTCAGTCTTAAACTTCTAGGCTGGTGGCCTTGCTATTTGGGGCTCTTTCTCTATACAGTTTAATTCTATATGTACAGTTTAACTCCCAGGGGCCGCTGGTCACGAGAGCCTCCAAAGGACAAGACAGCAGAAGGTCTTAATCAGTCAAGCCAGGTGGCTCCTTTAGCTCAGAGTACAAGAAGCGGCCGCAGCCCTGACAGCTTCTTGCTGTAAATATAAGGGGTTGTAAGAAGAAAAACCTTAGTTGTTTGTTGTTTTTTTTAACTTAATGGCTCAGCAGTGAACAGTGGCTTCCTGGAAGGTAGAGTCCTAATTAAGAAGGATGATAGAACAATCTGGTCTGCTTATCACTTACTAAACAATAATTTAGAAACATGCAAAAACACATTTGGCAGACAAAGCAGGCAGATATTTACAAACCTCACACACACATGCATACATACAAACAATAGACAAAACAGGGGAGTCTTCAAAGATATTCATCCACATATATGTAAGCATACAGATATAAATATAGATATGTACATATATGTACAATATATACAAACTATTAAGACAGACATATTTTTGGTTTTTTTCTTTTTATTATTTACAGATGAATTACTTTGTATCCTGATTATAGCCACCTCTCTCATCTCCTCCCAGTCCAGTCTCAATCTCCCTCCCTCTTCCTCCCCTCTTCCTCTTTCCTAGTCCACAGATAGCAGACCCTAGCCTATCAGGTCCCATCACGACTGCCTGGATCCTCTTCCTCTGTGGGATGGCAAGGTTGCCCCACCAGGGAGAAGCGCTTAAGGAACAGGCAACCGAGTTCATGTCAGAGACTGTCTCTTTATCCCTTACTAGGGATCCCACAGGGAGACTGAGCTGTCTATGGGCTACATCTGAGCAGGGGGTCTAGGACTTCTCTATGCATGATCATTCATTGATGCATCAGTCTCTGCAGCACCCCCTGGACCCAGCTTTTTTGGCTTTGTTGGTCTCCTTGTGGGGCTCCTATCCCTTCTGGGTCCTTCTAGATCCCCCTTCTTCAAAAGCACTCCCTGTGCTCTGATGAAAGTTTGGCTGTGCTTCAATCCCCTGCTGGGTGGAATCTTATAGAAGACATCTGTGGTAGGCTCTCATCCTGTTCTCTCTCTTCTACTGCTTCCAGTGTCTATCCTGTTTGCCCCTCTGAATGAGAATGAAGCTTTTCCCCTAGGGTCCTCCTTGTTGTTTAGCTTCTTTAGCTCTGTAGTATTTTAGTATGTTTATCCTATATTATATGGCTAATATCCCCTTATAAGTGAGTACATCCCATACATGTCTTTCTGCTTCTAGGTTACCTCACTCAGAATGATCTTTTCTAGTTCCATCCATTTGCCTGTAAATTTCATGATTTCCTTGTTTTTAATAGCTGAGTAGTATTCCATTGTGTAAATGTACCACAATTTCTGTATCCATTCCTCTGTTGAAGGACATCTAGGTTGTTTCCATATCAGCTTTATTTGTAATAGACAGACACATTTTTAGATGAAGCAGGAGCTTTCAACAACTATTTAATTTCGTATTGGGTTTTTGTACTATCTAATACAAAGGTTCTCTGTAGAAAAAATTACATCATTCAAAGATAGTTACATAAGAAGCAGGTTCCAGTAGGACTATTGATAACTAGATACTTTGTTTATTGTAAGTTTAAAGCAGTGGTTTTATCTGTATGCTCATTTTGAATTCAAAGCAGCAGTTTTATCTTCATTTTATTTCAAATGTACATTATGTATTCAAAGCAAGTTTTTAATGTCAAGGTTTTTCTAAGGAACTGGTATCTGTCTTGCCTTACATAGCTGACCATTTATTTATTTATTATTTATTTATTTATTTATTTATTTATTTTTGTTTCTGCATTCATATGGTCTTTCTTATCATGGTGCACACCTGGGCCTTATCCTTGGACTAAACCTAGAATGAGTGTATCTCCTTGATTATTAATTTGTTTCAATCCTGTTTTTCTTCTTGGTGTAATTCAAGTGCTTGACATCCACATGTCCACAGAGCTCCTAGCAGTTTTTACTATACTGCAGGAGGGTTTTAAATTACTTGAATCAAGTCAGAAATTCTTTAAAACCATCATCAGGGGTTATGAAATCATCAGTTTGTTGAAACAGCACTATGAAGGTATATCTTCAAAATAATCAGCAGGAAATCTGCCCAACAGAGTGAAGCAATGAGCAGTGAGGGTCTCTGCCATGCCAGATATATGCGACATGCATGGAAAGGGAGCATAGCAACAATAAGCTGTCCTGAGGCAAAATCCTTGGGGCTTTGCCTATAGGAGGAATATAGCCATTCGTCAGCCATGCAAAAATAAGTAGGCTACCTCCAGAAAGATCATTTACTTGCTTCTGCCAACCCAGCATGTAACTGCTCCCAGCAGTTGAGAGTGATCTGCCTATCTTAGGAATGCCTTGAATTGAATTTAGCCACTAGATAAGAATGATGTGTGATCTCATTGCAGAAATGCAATAAAATATTGGGCTATATTATGCAAAGTTTTCCAGAACTTGGATGTGTTGGAGCTGGACAGCTGTAATTTCAATGAAGAGGCCATTTGTCATCTCTGTGATTTGATGTCTCCATCTCCTGGAGTGCCTCTGAATGTTTTTAAGCTCCAAAGCTTGTTGTAAGTTTGACCCATCCTTTAAGTAGGTAGAAGAAATTCCCTCTCTTCTTTGTAGAAGCTAGTAATGCATAAATAAACACAGAACTAAACTCCAAAGTAGGAAATACTACCAAGAGTCACATAGTTGAAGATTTCTGTGTCACATACATACATACATACATACAACTGATGTTCATATAGTTTGTAAATTCATATAGTGTGTCTGTCTAAATACCTATACATCTTCTGTGTGTGTCTGTGTGTGTGTGTGTGTGTGTGTCTAAATACCTATACATCTTCTGTGTGTGTGTCTGTGTGTGTGTGTGTGTCTGTCTAAATACCTATACATCTTCTGTGTGTGTGTCTGTGTGTGTGTGTGTGTCTGTACTAAAGTAACACCCCATAGGAATTTACTATATTGTATAGACTGCAATGAATATTAATTAAAGGTCTAATTTTTTAAATTATTTTTAATTGTGTATATGTATGTGTGTATCTGAATCGGGTCCTCTGGAATTAGAGGTATAATTAGTTGTGAGCTTCCATATGTATGTGCTGGGAACCTAACTGTAGTCGACTGCAAAAGCAATCTGTGCTCTTAACCACTGAGCCATCTGTCTGTCATTATGCTGACATCTGCTTGTTATCATGAAGAAATGTGGTCTGACATAAATTTGGCTAAATTTTTCCAACCTTGAAAAAGGAATAAATACAAAAAGCAAACATTTCTCATCTAATTTTTTGAACTCTGGAACCTACTCTGTGACCTTTATAGATAGTGATGTCTTACAAAACTAGTATTTGTTAATTCAGGTGATGGTGGCACCCCTTCAAACCCAGCACTAGGGAGGCAGAGGCAGGCAGATCTCTGTGTTTGAGGCCAGCCTGGTCTTCAGAGTGAGTTTCAGGGCAGCCAGTGTTACACAGTGAAACCCTGTCTCAAAAAACAAACAAACAAAAAAGACCCAGAAATTCATTAGTACTTAAAAAATGAGCCCTTCCCTTGGAATATACAGCTGGGAACATTAATACAAAACAAGTGTCTCTATGACGCATAAGGTGTTGTTCTGGTTTCGCTTCTGTTGCTGTTACAAACACATAACCAAAAGCAGCCTTGGGAGGAAAGTATTTTTATGGTTTTACCACTCCAGGGTCATAATTTGTCACCAAGAGGGGTCAGGGCAGGAACCTGAAGGCAGGAACTGAAGCAGGGCCCATAAAGGAATGCTGCCTCCTGGCTTGTCTTTCCATAGCCTGTCCACAACCTTTCTTCAGATCAGACCAACCTGCCCAGGGGTAATGCCCCTCACAATGGCATTTCTAGATGGATTATTGATCAGAGAAATGCCCCACAGACATGCCAATCTGATGGAAGCAATTCCTCAATTCGGGTTCCCTTTTCCCAGATAATGTCAAGTTGTCAACCTTGATTAGCCACAACAGGCAATGTTCAGAGTTTAATAGGAGGGTAAGTGTGAATCTCCTTACAATGTTCTGGGTGTTACACAGTCATGGGGGAAATGGAAGAAAAGGGAGAGATCTGAGTTTCTTTAGCCTTAGTGCTTGTCTGGTACCTAGAGATAACCAGTGAGAACTTATTGGGTAACCACAATGCCCAAACAACCAGTGCATTTATGACAAAGCGTGGAAGAGTGCGTATACAAATTGTTTTGCCATGGTCCTACACATCCTGGTATACTGTACATTTTTGTCTCATTCTGCAGGTGTTCCTTCAGGACTAACTAAATAATGGTTCATTATTTCACACACTTCCTGCTACCTCATCTGAAGTCCCTGAATCTGTATGCCACCAATCTCTCCAATGATGTGGTTGATAATCTGTACTTCCAAAAGGTTCACTAGCTCAACTAACAGCCCAGGAGGAAAAGGCCAAAAAAACTAAGGTAATAGGCTTGCTCGCTCAAAGCCCCCAAATCCAGGGAACTGAGGAGCTGAAGCTAAAGCCAGAGTTTAAGCTAAAAGCTCTTCTTCTCCACCTGAAATATCCCCCAACTCAAAGTCCTACCTACTCTTTAATCCCTGTCAGATGGTTTCTTGCTCTTCCTCTTGATCCAGGGTTAATTTTACTAAATACTGTGTACAGAAAGCTCTTGGATTGAAGGTATGTGCTGGGGCTGGGTGGACCACACCACAATCACCTGTTTACAATAAAAAAGTTCTTGGACTAAAGGTGTGTGATAGGGATCAACTACACTAAACAAGAAACAGTTTTTTTACAGTTACAAGAAACATTTTACAGTTCACAATTTTGGGGTTCACATTCGGATCAAATATCCTGAAACAGAGGAGTCTGAGCCAGAGAGCTGAGTTTAACCAGCCAGCTATGAGCTCAGTAAAAAAAAAAAGAGTGAGTTTATTGAGCTGTAAATCTCGGATGCTTAAAGCATTCTAGGCCTAGATTAGATTGTTCAGAGGCTAGAAGCTTCCAGGACTAGGCTTAGGTTAGCAGACAGAGGCAGTAATCCTCCCAGACCACAATGGAACCAGGCAAATAAAAGTTCCTTTTCCAGGGAATCCATGCCTTACACTACCTGGATGGTCAAGAATCTCATAGAGACTTAAATGACAGGCATGAGGCATGCATGGGTCTACACCAGGTCCTCTACTGGCATGTTATGGCTGTTAGTTTGATGTTTTTTTGGGACACCTAACAATGGAAGCAATTGTAGCTTAGACTTTCTCACCGCTCTTGAGAATCTTTCCCTCCTATTGTTTAGTTCCTGTTTACTGTAAAATTCAAGTTTCTATTTCTTATGACCTGGGCAGTGCCTTACCGTAGTAACCATAGAATTTACTATAAACCAACCTCCTAAAAGCTACCTATTCTTGGAAATGTTTTATATCCATTGTTCCATGGCCCACTTTCCTTACATACCTGTCTTAATTCTGTAACCATGCTTATATGTAAAATCCCCTATCTTGTGGTTTTGTCTGATGAAGAGGGCGTGGGAAATTGACTTGAGGCTGGTCTCATCAACCCCACCTTAGGGGGAGACAGCCAAGGATTGGGCTCTGATTTGGCCGTAATTTGGGTCAGTGGTCTTTCTCCTTTCATCTGTGGGATTAACAATTCCCACATTTATTTCATTTAAAAAATTATTGAAAATAAATGTGTAGATCTCAGCCATGACTTCAAATTGCCCTGACTTTGAACATCAGTGAACTCAGAGTATATGGGGTCAGTGTAGAGACAGGCGGATTCCCATGACTGTTTCTTCATGAACTGTGTTCTCTGTAGAGGAATTTTAATTTAGAACACTGCTGTATTGTCTAGAGATCACATCCAAAGACCTTCAAGGTCTGTGTGATCCAGCTGGAGATGGTGGTTCATGCCTTTAATTTCAGTACTTTGGAGGCAAAGGCAAGCAGATCTCTGGGTTCAAGGCCAGCCTGGTATAGAGCAAGTTTCAGGTAAAGAAAATCTTAGGCTTGGCTTTAATCCCAGCACTCAGGAGACAAGCATGCAGATTTCTGAATTCTAAGCAGTTCTGTTCAGTCAGTTCAGTTGAGAGGCACTGCAGTTGCACTGGACTTGAATTTGTGGCAGTTCAGTTCATAGAATTCAGAGGGAGTTTTACTGGAAGAGTTTTAAAGAGGCAGGTTGACAAGAGAACAAGCTAGGCACAGGTAAAGACAGAACAAACGAGAATGGGAAGGAGCCAGAAGATTAGAACAGATTGCCAAAGTTAGTTTGAGGCCAAGCAGAGGGATTCAACAAGAAACTGAGAGAAGCAGATTGAATCAGTCAGCTTGCAGAGGAGTTTGAGCCAGAACACCAGAGTTGAACCAGCCAGAGTTCAGAAAGAATAAGGAAGGGTGAGCTTATTTAGCAGGCCAGAAACATGCTAGGTCTGGATTAGAGTATATGGAGGATGGAAGTTTCCAGGACTAGGCCTAGATTAGCAGATGGAGGCAGTAAGCCTTAGAGTTGACAGTTGCTTCAGGCAAATAAGTTACTTTTACATTTTCCTCCTGAGAAAAATACCCAACATGCTGTATCCTTTAATGGTTAGCCAGTCTTCTGTCAGGGTAGGACAATCTGATTTATACTTGTGGGTTGTAGTCGGTTACATAATAGTAGCAGCTTTGCTCTGGGTTGACTTATTTTCCATCAGAGCTAAGGGATTTCCAGTTAAAATGCAATGTAATCAGGCAGAGAAGACACCTGAAATAGAGTGTGGGCTGGAATCCCAGTGTTGATTCTACAATTGTTCCCTGTGCCCAATCAGAGTAATAAAAAACTCCAGTTTACTTGTTGACCAGAGACAATACCAACTTCTGTTCTTCCCACTCCCCTTTGTTTTTTGAGACAAAGTCTCATGTATTCTAGGCTGGCCCTGAACTCATGGTATAGCTGAGGGTGGCCCTAAACTTCTGAGTTTCCTGCTTCTACTTTCCTGGTACAGGGACTACAGATCTGTGCTAGGGATCAAACCCAGGGCTTTGTGCATGCTAGCAAGCCCTCTACTAACTGAACTACACCCCAGCCCTCCAAGGATCAGATTCTAAAGGCTCCCAAAAGTCAACAGGGGCAGTCTACAACTGACGGGGTCTGCCCTCGTAGGAAAGTACTGAGCACATGGTAAATACAGACGCGCTGCCTTCTCAAGTTTACCAAGGGACCCACGATGGTCCTGCAATGTCAGTAGCCAGAGAGGTCATTGCTGTAGATTCTAGAGCTGGCTATCATCAGCACTCTGTGTTTTTTCAGGTGAATTACTGAGCTCGTCAAGTGTCAAATGTAATGAGTCTGAAATATGCAACTATTGTGTGTAAGCTGGATGTGGTAGTGTGTCCCTATAAGGTCAGCAGTAGGGAGGCTGAAGCCAGGAGTTCAAGGTCAGCCTGGGCTACAGTCTGAGGTCCCGTCTCAAAACAAACAGGGGTTGGGCTATGGCACAATTGGTAAAGTACTTGCTCTTAGTTAGGACAGGTTGCACTCATGTAAAAAGCCAGGCATAGCTGAGGGTGTAAAGAAAATAAATAAATACATGAAACAAACAAGCCATGCGTAGCTGTAATCTCAGCTAGGAGAAGACAGAGAGACAGGAGAGTTGCTAAGGCTGGCTGGCCAGCTCATCTGCCTGAATCAGGAACCTCCAGAGTCAGTGACCCAGACTCAAAAATATATATATGCCTATCGTACATAAATGTATTTATATTTACATGCTAGATTTTTATCACATAGTTGAGAGTAACTATCACTTTAACTATAGCACTTAAAAAAAAAAAAAGCCAAACATTATTTTTTCTTTAGTCTGGAGAATTTATACCACTTCATATAGTCAAAATAACAAAAAAGCTAAACAACCAGGCCACATAGTGACTCAGGCCTATAATCCCTGCACGTGGGAGATGAAGACTGGGGGATTGGGGAGAGGAATCACAGTTCAAGGTAATCTTTGCCTACATATGAGTTCAAGGAGACTGTGATTTCAAAAACGATCACAAACAAAACTATATATATATATATTTGTCATGATAGCACATGCATTTAATGCAGAGGCAGAAGCTGGCTAATTTCTGTGAGTTTGAGGCCAACTTGCTCTTCATAGGGAGTTTCAGGACAGCCTACCTAATAAAACTCTCAAAAAAACATCAAAACAAACTCACCCAAATTTGTGTAAAGTAAGGTCATTGTTGCTGGTGATGCGCCCAGCCTGCCCTCTAGTGTTTTACTTTAAGTGCTACCAAATTTTAAGACGTCTTAATCTCAAAATATTCATTTAATAGGATTAAGAACTGTGTCATCAAATGAACAGAATAAGACTAAATCTCTGACACGAATGAAAGTCACATCAGAGAATAGTGAAGGTCCTTCCAGAAGTGAGTGGCATTTCTCTGGGGAGAGCTGTAATATCAATGGTAAATATTCAGTATTTTAAGATTTGTTTGTGAAGCAGGGCATGAACAGAATGAGAACAGTTCAAATGTCATATAAAATATGACTGTTATTACTAACTAATATAGCTGCTGTTCTCTATTAATGTATTAAAAAGACATTTCAAATGTTAATTAGTGAAGTTTTAATGTAACAGATATGCATAAAGTAGACAAATATGCTTCTTTGTGGAAAATTAAGACAATGTGCCATATTTTACCCGATTTAATTTTGTTAAAGTATGCAGTTGTTTTCATTTATCTTGTCTTGATAAAGCTTGAAGTATTTGTATTTGGAATATTTATAACTAGTGTAAACTAAATTTCATTTAAAAAAGAGGTCCTTATCCTAGAAAGGATTTAAGTGCACATTCTATATCGTGATAGGTTTTGTAAGAAGTGTGAGACTACTCTGTCACATCTGAAATCACAGCACATGGGAGATGGAGCTAGGAAGGCTGAGAATTTTAGACATAGAAAGTCTCCCTGACATACTTCTAAGTTTGGCTTGAGACATGTTTGCTGTTGATAAGAAAACCCAGTGAAATTTGGACTCTGGAGTTTTATGATCACTCTCACACACTGGCTTGGCTTCCTGGTACGTCATGATTGCGATGGCACCATATTGCGGTTATTGAGGCAGGGGCTTGTTATGTGGCCCAGGCTGTCCTGGAACTCTCAACCCAATTGCCTCAGTTTCTGTGCACTACCATGCCTAGCTTGATGCACATATTTAACTGTCAGAAAGAATGTAAACAAAATAGGACTAAACGTAATTTGTTTACCTTGTGAACTCATAGTTTATGCATCCTTATGCGCTAGACATTTTAGTTTTAACATGAAGTATCTAAAGCCATAAAGAGGAATTGACAGAAAATGTACCTTGAAGCACCGTGCGTTTTCAATTGCTTTGCAAGAGGTTAGCCTCAAGGAAAGCATTAAAGCAGGTTGGTTTTCCCTTTATAGGAACACTGGACCATGAAGCTACCACTCTTGGTGCTGTCTGTGTATCTGCTGTGGTTGAAATATTGTCACAGTGCACCTGCTTGGAAGGACACAGCTGTTTCGGATGGAAACCTAAGGAGTATGCTTGTCTTGTCTTCCCTGTTTGCATGTTTGCCTGTTCTGCCGATGTTTATAGGGACTTGCAGTTGGAAGATAAGCGTATTCATTATATTTCATAGTATTGTAAACCAAGTATTCATGATGTCAAACATCTGGATAAAAATAGAAAACTCCAATAAGTTTCCACAAGCCAGCATTCACATATCCAGATGTTTGTCATTATGCAGATAAACTTGCCAGCTTTTGGCTGAGTTCTCTTTTGTATTATCCAGATGTTTGGTATCATCTTGACACATCTTTTTTTATAAAAGATTTATTTATTTTATGTACATAAGTGCTCTAGCTGCATGCCAGAAGAGGCCATCAGTATAGATGGTTGTGAGCCACCGTATGGTTGCTGGGAATTGAACTCATGACCTCTGGAAGAGCAGGCAGTGCTCCTAACCTCTGAGCCATCTCTCCAGCCCCCCTTGACATATCTTTAATGAACAGCAAAATACTTTCCTAGCATCAAAAAAACTTAAACCAATAAGGTAGTTTGTGTAATTATTTTTAAACTAGTCAAGGGGTGGGTTGTCATGACAGTGAATCTGGTTGTTCTGTGCCCAGAAAAGTGTGACCTTTGTTTGGTGAGAAAGATTTGGGGCATTTAACATTTAGCAAATAAATTAGCTAAGGTAAAGTTGATTTGGAGTCTGTAATTAAATTCTAGAATAACATCATAAGAATGCCACATTGGGTAAAGAGAAGACAGATGAGAGTGAATTTGTAACCACCGAGGGCCAGTTAATGGTACAAAAGAGATTTTATTAGGTTACTAGTGAAACTTGTGTTATATGATATATGTTCTTAGTCTGTTGGCTTCTAGGAAGGTAAACATAACTGAAAAATGGAAATTGTTCACTGTATTTGAAGTCCTCTGCTGGGTATTTCATATAAACTATCAAGAAAATTGAGATTTTTTTTTTCTAATACAAACATACTCAAGTCTCTGGTGATAGAAAAAAAAATGGATAAAGGAAAACAGGGCTTGTGAAAATGACAAGACTGAGATCAAATAAGCTCAGTTTGTTCAGGAGCTCCCATGTGGGAAACAGAAGGCAGTGGCAGAGTGGCACCTGTCAGCTAATTCATCATGGAGTGCTTTTAGAGCTACAGGCTTATAAGAACAGTCAAGCCTCTATCTACAGGGCACCAAAAACTGGGGAAGTTAGGTTTTCTAATATGATCAAATTTAAAGAAAGTCCAAACATGTCTTTTAGGTCTTCTAGAGGTGGGAGACGCAGATGTAGAGAGAGAGGTGAAGAAGGCCTTGATTGGCATTAAGCGGATGAAAATCATGATGGAAAAGAGAGAGGAGGAGCATGCCAAACTGATGAAAACCTTGAAGAAATGCAAAGAAGAAAAGCAGGTAGCATCACTGAAAAACTATCTGTTCTTAGGCATATTTGGGCTATGAAAATCGCAACAATAAATATGTGTGATTAGTGAAGGACATTTTTCCCTATGTCACATTTACTGGAGAGTGACTAGATTAGAGAAGATGGAGAAAGCTTTACATTTCCTTATCTGGTCCTCTTCTACAGGACCTTGAACACAAGGATTTGATGATGAAAGCCTGGTTAAGAAGGCTGCTCTTTCAAAATGCTTCATCTGTTGTCTCATCTGAGTCAAGACATTGAGTCAAAGTGTTCGGAGAGGTTTTGGCTAAATCAGTAGTTTCTAGTCCCTATTAGTAAAATTAAACAAATAAAACAATTAGACACCACTCCTAAACACACTTAAGAATTCCGTATTTGTTTTCTTTATTCTTTATTTATTTATTTATTTATTTACTTACTTACTTACTTAATTACTTGCTTACTTATTTTGTGTAAGGGTCTCACTTCCTAAGTGCTAGAATTGGATATGTATCATCATGTCCAGTTTTGAAGTTTACATTTCAATTATTCTCCTGGCTGTTTTGAAAATATCATCAGATCTGTCAGATCTGATTAGATCACCAGTCTTGCCCTGTCATGTGGCCAATAATGAGCTTATAATGAAGGACTGTTAGTCTGCCCTACTTCTTGACACCTACACTTCAGTCACTTGTGGGCTTTACCTCGCTGGGTTCCTTTCCCCCCCAAGAATCTGTTACAGCCCCCTAGCCTTTTTTTTTTCTTTTTTTTATTTTTTTTTTCTTTTAAGAGTCAGTTTACTTGCAGATCAGCAAGATGGCTCAGGCACCAAGCATGATGACCTGAGTTCAATTTTTGGAACCCACCTGGTGACAAGAGAGAATGGATTTTCACAAGCTATCCTCCAACCTATACATGCACGATGTGGTAGCCTGTGCCACATGCATGCATGTGCACACACAAGTAAGTAAGGAGATAAATGTAAAAAATGAGAGAGTTAGTTTAGTTGCAACAAGGTAAAAATTCATTAGTCCACCTGAGTCCTCTGAAAAGGTGCCTCATTACTACAAGTAGAAGGCAAGTAAACAGGAAACTAGGGGAGCCCTAGCCGGTACCTAAAGAACGAAGGGACCCCTTCTTAAGGGGTGGAATGTCTGGCAGCACTCAAACAAACCAAAGCATATTAAATAGCACACTGGCCTACCCCATTTCACTGCATTTATCTTTTGCACTGTCAGTGGTTGTAACAGGGGCCTCGACTACTAAGCTACAGCCCAGTCCCATTTTATTTTTCTATTTTTAGTTTTTGAGATGCTGGGCTCCACCACTGAGCCACATGTGCCAATCTATTTTTTTTTTTTAAATATCTTTTCATAGTTATAGTCCAAATATGTATTTTACCAATAGAGAATATATATTATATTCAAATATCCTTGAAAATGTGAATAATAGCCCATAAGCTGATGTATAATGCTCAGTAAATTTCCAGACTATAGACACTGTATACATCATAGTTTAATAATATTATCAATTAATATAACACTTAAAACAAATTCTAAAAATTATATTTCAATATTGCCTTTAATCAACATAGCAATAAAAACTATAACAGAATAATTTGGAAAATCTGAGTAGGTGGCTCATGCCTGTAATCCCAGTATTCAGAGTATGAGGCAGAAGGATTGCTATGAGTTCAAGACCAAACTCAGCTTGATATTCATTTATAGGTCAGCTTGGGTTAGAAAGTGGGATCCTGTCTCAAAGCATAAACAAATAATAAAATATTTTTAAATGTTAATGTTGATAGTTACTTTTTGTTTTTAAAAAAGGTTAAAATTCTGGCAAAATATGTTAATGTAAAATTTACCATCTTACTCTTTTCTTTTTTTTTAATATTCTTTTTGGTGCTGAGTATAAACTCTAGGGCCTCTGAGTTCAAAGTGTGGAGATCTGAGTTTGAAGCAAAGTGCAGTGAATGTACCTATAACTGGGTCCCACGGATAGGTAGGCAAATCTCCACCTTGGTCAAGTTTGGGTATGCAAAAAGTTAACTGAAAAAAAAAAGTAAATTCCTAAAATGATGTTAAACCTAGAATAAAAGCTCAACAAACTATGAATTGGCTAACATGAGCTGGTGCAACCAGTCTTCCAGAGCTGAGTGCCACTCATCCCACGTGACCTGGCATCACCGTGGCATCCTTACCTCACCCTCTTCCCATTAATAGATATCAAAAACATGTATTTTTGCTTGGTTGGTTTTGGAACTTTGAGACAGGGTCTCATGTAGCTCAGGCTCCTGATGCCCCCTGCATCCACCTCTCAAGTGCTGGGATTACGGCATGCACAGAACTAGGAACATCCCAAACTTACTTTCACTAAAATGGAAAGCCTCAGAGCGCTAAAAAAAATCCCTCTACCCCCAGCTTCTTATGTTTTGAGGAGTGGTAACTCTGGGACAGTTCCAAGAATGGACCTGTCCATGGATAGCATATCTACACGGATCAAGAGGGATGGGCAGGCATTCCTTACCCAGACATCTACTTCACCTGTGTTCCTGCCAGCTTCCAAGTCTCGGAAGTGTGTAATTTAGACTCTGCTTCTCAGCAGAGACTGGGAGGAAGTCTGGAGTCACTAGTGACAACAATATGCTTTACCTTCCTTATCTCACCACCAAAGACTTATGGGATAGATGTCATTGCTATTCTGAATTGCAAACAGTAAGACAGCTAATTATACTAAGTAATTTGCTCAATGGCATACAGCAACTTTAACCCAGAATTGGGAATACTAGGATTTTGGGTTAAGGGAACAATGTGAGAAATATTCAAAACTGGAACTCATTGAAAAAGTCCATGATGCCTTCCATGATGAAATAATCATTTTAAAGAAAATATTTATCATAAGTAAGAGAGAGTGTATGTGTACACAGGAGGAGGCCAGAGGCATTAAATACCCTGGAATTGTCACCAGGTGTGGGAAGTAGAAACTGAATTCTTGTCTGCTACAGGAGCAGCAAGCCTGAAACAATCATTCTTAAGAAGATTCATGGTTCCCACACTGTTCTGAAAAGCCCGAGAGGGCAGGAGACTACTCTCATCCACAAATCCTGTCTGGTCATGATGTACATATGAGAGCTACGGTCCTGCTGGGTTTCCTATGTAGGTTATAGGAAAGACCACCTGACTCAGTACCTCCAGTGAGGAAATCTGGAAAAGCCAGTTCAGGCAGAGGAGACACAGAAATTATTGGAGCTGCGCTGATATTTGTGGGCTTAACATATGCAGCATTAGCATGAGGACCTGACTCTAGATATCTGACACTCCACACAAAAAGCTGGCAAAGAGGCATTTAACCTGGGTACTGGGGCAGAGGGGTAGAACAGAGACAGGCTGATTCATGGGTCTTGCTGGCTAGCCAGTCTAACTGATTAGTGAGATCCGGGCCCAGACTTTAGTGAACAACCCTGTATCAAAAGAGCAATTGAGAAAGACACCCAGTTTCAGCCTCTAACCTTCACACATACATATACACACACACCAACACATAAATGTAACATACACTATATACACACAAACGCACATACACACACATATGCAAGGGTAATCTGTGATAATTTCTATAAAGGCAGCACTTGGGAGGCTGAGGCAGGAGGATCAGGGCCAGCCTGAACTGCATAGTAAGATCCTGTTTTAGAAAATAATCAAACAAAAGCCTACAATAAATTGGTTGAAAAAACAAAAACTTTTCTCCCATGTGTTTTTCACTTGAAAGGTGGCTCAGCTCTGAAGCCTGGTACAGCCCTCATTTTCCTAAACTCTGTCTCAGGCAAGAAGTCCACATGAGCAGTGAGGCCAGGGGTTTAATTGATGATGCAAGAAAAAAAAAAAAGAAAAGGCTCTTTTTGTTAGAGGGCTGTGTGAACCTCCAGGGCAGAACTGAGACCGGTATCATTGCAGTTGGCTCCTTATCAACAGTAACAGGCCCTAGCCAAGTACAGCCGGCACCACAAGGGGGCATGCTTGGAATACAGACAAGAAAGAAACTAATCTCAGTAACTCACTGGTTATATACAAGAATTGTGCTTTCTTACAGTGCCTAACCACATACAATGATTTAAGGAAGCTTAAAGAATTAAAATAGTTTTCTAAGACTTAAAGCCCACCGTCTGTGTTCCTCATAGGCTATCCATGCAGATAGAAAAGTCAAAAGGTAATTATCTTAGTTCTCTCATAGGGATGATGATGTCTTTGCTGTTTACTCATCCACATTTAGTGCACTGTCTATCAGACAGCAAGTATTCAATAAATATTGGTGAGCAAACGGATAATGGTCTTCAATAAAGGCTCATTCAGAAGCCTCTTTATTAAACAGAACTCACTGTGGCAGATCTGTCAGCAGAAAGGAGGCGGAAGATAAAAACACTGAAGACATTTATAGGGTCTTAAATGTAATTTCTGTTGAAACCAGGACTTCTGTTGTGAAGGATGTCCTTGAACTCACTAGGTAGCCAAGGATAACCTTGAACTTCTGATCCTCCCTCTTCCACCTTCCAAGAACTGGGATTGGAGGTGTGTGCCACCATGCCCCTTTAGGTGGTACCAGGGCTTTGTGAAGGCAAGGCAAGCACTCTATCAACTGAGCTAACTCGGCAACCCAACTAAGATACACGTAGACTAGGAAATGTAAATGAGACCTGTGTTTGTTATCTTTACCCAGGAGGCCCTGAAACTCCTGAACGAAGTGCAAGAACATCTGGAGGAAGAAGAAAAGTTATGTCAGGCATCTTCTGTGGATTCCTGGGATGGATGCAGGCCGTGTCTGGAAAGTAACTGCATGAGTTTTTATACAGCTTGCCAATCTGGTTGGTCCTCTGTGAAAAATATGGTAAGGGGAAAAGAGAGTTCACCATTTCAGGGTTCTTAAGACATCCAGGCCATCTTGGTTTTTCAATTATATTAACTATTAAAATATAGATGATTGATGTTGGCCTTTTGTGGTCTACAGTATAACACCAATGTTATATATCACCATCGCTGTGTGCACAATTTATAGTTTAGAATAACCATCAGTGTTTATTCCCCTTATAAATTACACTCTGTAAATCCTGTAGAAGTGCCCTGACTTTGCATTGTATTCACTGTTTGTGAGAAGGTTTGCAGTAGATTGTAAGCCCTTTGACAGCAAGGATCAGATCTCATGTGTCTTCCTTCTTTCGAGGAGGCATCTAATAATTATCTGTCCATTTGCATTAGACATTGGTATTATAGTCTTTGATTTTAATCTTCTTTAATAGTTTACCCTAGAAACCATGTATTTGAATCTCTCTCTCCTTCTCTTTCTTTCTGTCCTTCCCTCTATCTCCCCCCCACACCCTATTTCAATTCTACAGGTAGCCCAGGCTGTCCTCAAATTCAGTATGTAGTCACAGATGGCCGATCCTCCTGACTCTACTCCCTAAGTGCTGGGTTACAGATGTGTAACACATAGGTCCTTCGCTCCCTCCTTTCCTCCTTTGATTTATGGCACAAGGTCTCTGGAGATGTAGGTTGACCTTGAGGCCATAACCCGTCTACCTTTGTCTCCCAAGTGCAATTACAGATGTGCAAGACCACATCATCTATTTCAATGAGCTTTTCCTCCGATGCATTCCCATGCAAAAGTGCATACCTGCATGTCTCCTTTTCCTACCCATGTGTTCTGTAGGACTGGCATGTTTCCTCTTTAATGCCCTTTGTCTGTCTTCTAGGCTTCTTGGCAGAGGGAGTCACAGAGGGTGGTGACCTACATAGCATTAGCTATGCCCCAGTAAAGTCTCTGATTGGCCTAGATTTTTCTTCCCCTCAAAAAGTAAGCTGTATATGACATGGAATGGAGTTTTACTCTTCATATTAATGTATGCGGTAATTAGAATATACTTCTGGCTTGGCAGTACCACACTCAATTACAGAAAAGCAGCCACTAGGATAAGGAATATGCCAAGTTAATTTGATGACACTGTTGATGGCATCTGCTGTAATTTTACATCTATAGTCATTCTCTGAAATGCCGGCATACAATGACAGGAGTGCTGGAAACAGGAAATTCTCATTTGGGCCAGACATGTAACCTTATGAACATTTGGGGAAGGGGGGGAGGTCTTGTTTTTGCTGTTCTCTGAGATTGGGTCTTGCTTTGTTGCCCAGTGCTGTCTCAGTTCCTTGGCTTGAGTAATGCTCCATCCCCCTCAGTCCCTGGAGGAGCTAGGATGATAGGCATATGCCACCTTGTCCAGCTTTGAAGTTCTATTTCTGTGGATAGAATCAGGGAACAAAAACTGTTGGAGGAAAGGCAAGCCTCTCTGATTTCAGATTTCTCTCTGAAAAAGGCATAGGTCCCGTACAGATTCCTGGATAACTGTTTGAACGGCAGGAGGCTGGTGCTGCAGACGTGATATTCCAAGCCTGGTAACACTCAACACATTCTAGCACTGTGATACAAAGACAACTGTGGTCTGCCCAGACTTAGGTATCACACAGTGTGACTGCTGAATAATCTTCTTCCACTGAATGGTACTCAGAATTCTGTGACTAGAGTTTTATTTCTTTACTGTAACAAACTGGCCATTATCATTGTTAATTTATAATTGTCACGAAGAAAACTAATATATAACTATTCCTAAAATATATCTAGAATCTTTGGCTCAGTATAGATGTGTTCATTTTTTTTTTCTTTTCATGAATTAATTTAGAGATAACAAGAAGCAGAGTATAAAGACAGTAACATTCCACTAAATAATCATAAACAACAATAATTAGTAATAACCAAGAGGTGAAAGATAGCAGAATTCTTTATAGTCCTGAGGCAAATTTTACAGTAGCTTGTAGTCAGTAACCTGCCAACTGCTGCCAGAATATCAGGTTCTAGCTTTTCTGCTATATTTTGACCTTTTTAGCCCTCTGTGAGAAAATCTAAACCAGGAGGAATTTCAAGTCCCATTTCTTCAGGTAAAGTTAAGGGCAGCTATAAGAATGGTAATATATCATCTCAAAGCAAATCACCTTTTCCTAGCTTATACAGAACTTAATTTGGAATGACTACCATATGCTGACTTTAAATTTTTCAGGAAGAAGTGTAACAGGCAGAAAAACATCTTTGTAAGGGGCTAGAGAGATGGCTTAGTGGTAAAGAGCACTGTCTCCTCTTTCTAAATGGACCGAAGTTCAATTCCTATACATCCACATGGCAGCTCGTAACTGTGTAACCCCAATTCCAAGGGATCTGGTACCTTCACAATAATGCACATAAAATAAAATTAAATAAGTTATTTTTAAAAAGAAAAACATCTTTGTAAAAGTAACTTTTATTTGCCTGATATAACTGTCATCTTGGAGACTTACTGCTTCCATCTGCTAACCTAGTCCTCCTAGTCCTAGTCCTGGAAGCTTCTAGCCTCCATATAATCTAACCTAGGCCTAGAATGGTTTCCAGCCTCTGAGACTTACTGCTGAATAAGCTCACCCTTTCTCTTTCTGAACTCTGGCTAGCTGGTTTCACTTAGCTATTCTGGCTCAAACTCCTTTCCAAGATGACTGATTCACTCTGGCTTCTCTCTCAGTTTCTCACTGAATAGCTCTGCTTGGCCTCAAATCAACTCTGTTCTAATCTCAGGCTCCTCCTCATTCTGCATCAGTCTGTCTTCACCTGTGTCTATAAAACTCCTGGTGCTGGGGGTGTGACTCACACCAATAATCCCAGCACTCAGGGAGGCAGAAACAGGCGGATCTTTGTAAATTCAAGGCCAGCCTGGGCTACAGGCTAGGACAGTTACAGCCAGGACAGCCAAGGCTACATGCACAGAAACCTTGACTCAATGGGGGGAGGGGTGGGACACCCTCTCCTGGTGAAACTGCCTCCCTTCTCATTCTCTGTGCTGCTCCCTTCTGTAGTTTCCCTTTCTTCTCTGCCCTCCTGAGAGTTGGGCATATCCTGTTTTGTCAAATCTTTCTCTGATTTGTCACTTTGCCACTTGGTTAGACATCACCCTCAAACATAGGTGCTTCCTTCTCCAAACTAATTTTACCTACATTTTTTTGGGATTAAAGGTGTGTGCTAAGGGTGTGTCTGCATTCCAGCCAGAGTAGACTGGATTGAAATTCCTCTATACACTTTTATTTTCATTCCGTGTCCCACTCTTCCCCTCAGATGGATCAGTTTCTCAGGAAGATGTACAGATTTCTGTTTCCTCACAGTGAAGATGTGGAGGATCCCCCTGCCGTCGAACAGCCGACTAAGGAAGATTTACAAGTGATACAAATGGAAAACCTGTTCAGCCAGCTAGCTGTGGACGTGAAATCTCTCTTCAACATGAGCTTTCACATTTTTAAACAGATGCAGCAAGAATTTGACCAGGCTTTTCAGTTATACTTCACGACCAATGTAGACTTAATGGAGCCACACCCAGAGGCTCTATCTAAAGAGCAAACCCAAAAGGAAAAACTAGGGCAAAGGTGGGACATTCCCAACGTCTTCCAGCTGTTTCATAATTTTAGTCTCTCTGTTTATGAGAGAGTCCGAGAAATAATTACAAAGGCAATGAATGCAATTGAAGATTCGTGGGAACCACACAAAGGCCAGTTACTAAAGACTCCTCCCCTCTCTCCCTTTCTTCTCTTTCTCGATTTTTTTCCTTTTGCTTTTTTTGTGGTGTGTGCTAGTGTAGCTACACGTTCATGTATGTGCTGGTGAACTTGTGGGTATGTGGCCCTATGTACATGTGTATAAGCCTGAGAGCAACGTTAAGTGTTACTCCTTAGGAACTGTCTTTCTTGTTTTGAGATAGGGTCTGTTGCTGAGACCTGGGGCCCACTGAGTTGACTAGACTGGCTGAGGAGCAAGCCTCAGGGTTCACCCCACCCCTGCCTCCCCAGCACTAGTATTACAAGCACAAGCCACCATGCCAACCTTCTTGCCGGGTGCTGAGAACTCGGGTCTTGTCTTTATGCTTTCATTTTAGGCACCTTACTGACTAAAGTATCTCTCAATGCTCCTTTCTTTCACTACCTTTGCCAACTTTTATTTGTTTGTTTGTATGTCTGTTTGTTTGTTGCAAGGCATGATTTTTCTGTATCTCTGGCTGTCCTGGAGCTTGCTTTGTAGATCTGCCTAGCTCTGCTGGGATTAAAAGTGTGTGCCACCACACCCAGTCCCTTCTTATTTGTTGTTTTTTAAGGGGGTCTCATTACTGTTCAGGCTCGTAATGGACTGGTCCACATCCTCCTGCCTCCACCTCCCAAATGCTGGGGTTACAGGTGTGTTCCCCTGTATAGCTTTGACTTTCTATTGATCAAAGGCCAAGTAAAAAGCTACTTTTTGTTGTTGTTCAAACAGAAATAGGCTCCTGCTAGCTGTTCTCCATTTATGTCAGCCATAGCTGGCACCGTGTAAACCAGATTCTCAATGATAACACAGGATCACACAGTTGGGTTCTATCTAGGAAGGGCTTAGCTCACACATTTTGGAAATGGAAGCCAGGAAACAAATCCTTTGTGTCACATTGTTTTATGGGCAGAGAACAGCCGTTATTACTGGAATTGTTGGGTTCTACTTCAAAGTGTAGTCGGTGTTTTTATAAGTGAAATGTTTTGTCTGGTCTCACATCCTAAGCTTCCAAATCCATCCAATATTCAGAACCAGTATCAGTTAGAAACACTACGTATATCAATCCTGGAGTAGAATAAAATAATTCTCTCCTGGCCTTGTAGGTAGAGATCAATTATCTTGGACCAATGTCCAGAATGTGTTCATTAGAAGAAAATGATGCTCTTGTTTTTACACCTTGCAAAGCTACTGCTATTTAAGTGTGCAGCATAGGATTAGGTAGTATTTATTATTTATACACTATTCTGCCTGAGTGTATGCCTGCAGGCCAGAAAGAGGGCACCAGATCTCGTTTTAGATGGTTGTGAGCCACCATGTTGCTGGGAGTTGAACTCAGGACCTTTGGAAGGACAGTCAGTGCTCTTTACCTCTGAGCCATCTCTTTAGCCCCCAGGTTTTTAATATTATTTTAATATTTAATATTTAAAATTTTTAATTTTGATTAACTTTTAATCAAATAAATTTATTTATTTATTTAATGTATGTGCATACTTGTATGTTTGGGTGTTGTTTATCAGAAGTCACTTGTTTTTTGTTTGTTAGTTTTTGTTGTTATTTTGTTTAATATAGCCCTGACTGGTCTTCAATTTAGAGATCGCCTGCCCCTGCCTCCTAAGTGCTAGAATTAACCTTCTCAATGCCTGGAACTCACAGAGAAAGCTAGGCTAGCTGGGCCAGTAAACCCAGTCTCCATTTCCCCAGCACTAGCATTTAAAGTACATACTACTATGGTTGGCTTTTCTCAGGAGTTCTAGGAATTGAACCTTGAGCCTCCTGCTCCTGTAATAAGCACGTTACTGACTTAACCCTCTCCCCAGCCCTGTATGGTGAAATTTCAAGAATGTTTATGTGTGAATGTTGTATTCCCTACAGAGTTGGACCAGAGAGATAGGACTTCAGAGATGTTTCCTGAGCAAAACGGAGGAATGTGTGAGAAATTTGGCCAGAATTTATCTGGATGTTTCAAATTTCATAAAAGATGTCAAAAATGTCACGATTACCTTTCTGAAGGTGAATAATTCTTTTGTCATGTCTTTCAGGTGTGTGTTTTGCGGTGATCATGTGTGTGGGTACATGTGCACACATAAACCTGTGCATGCAGAGAACAGAGGCTAGCCTTAGGTGTTATTCCTCAGGTGCTGTCTGTTTTGTTTTGTTTGAGACTCGGTTTCCGACTAACCTGGAACTCACCAAGCTGTCTTAGTCAGCCAGCCAATGAGCTGTAAGTCTTATCCTCCCCAGTGTTGGAATTATAAGCACACCACCATGTCTGACTTTTTAAAATTGGGTTTTGAAAATTGGACTCATGACTTCTCACAGCCATCTCCCAGCCTTGTTTGTGCACTCTCATTCTAAGGATGTTCTTTCTAAAGGCTTACAAGTAATTACTCATTCAATGTATATAAACTAATCCTTTCATTTTCCTCAGTTCCATCACTGTGGATTTTTTTGTAAGTATGATTAAAGACTAGGAAGTGGTGGTGCATGCCTTTAATCCCAACACTCGGGAGGCAGAGACAGGTGAATCTCTGAGTTCTGAGTTCAAGACCAGCCTGGTCTACAAAGTGAGTTCCAGAACAGTTGAGGCTACACAGAGAAACCCTGTCTTGAAACAACCACTACCACAACAACAACAATAAAGAATGTGTTATATGTATTTTTGTGAATATATACAGAAGGGAAAAACAATGATCAAATTAGGTCAACTCCCTTTTGCTCTATAGAAAAGAAAAATCCACTGATGAAAGAGAACTTCTCATGTAATTGGAAGGTAAAATTTAGATAATGACATAATTTTGGGAAAGTGTAGTTCTTTCCAGTTAGGTTAATTACCCCATTGATATTTAAATAGAGAAAGCGGATCTTCCTCAGAAGTTCCAGGAAAAGGAAGTTTTTTCTGGGGGGGGGGGTTGCTTGTTTGTTTGTTTGTCAAGCTTTGGCTAAGAGTGACTTTCCCAAGGCTGGAAACCATTTTTCCTCCGTCCTTCCCCTCATTTCTCTCTCTTCCTTAACTCCTTCCCCAGCCCCAGAGACAGACTGTAAATTTTTCTATAAAACTGTTTAAACTGTTTTGGTGTTGAATATCAGGAGCTAACACCAAGATATTGCAAGGCAAAAAAAAAAAAAAAAAAAAAAAAAAGAAAAAGAAAAAATAAATTATGGCATGCCAGACTTATATTCTCCTCAGGAGTGGGAAAATAAAAGCAGCCCAGACTAGAAAAAGAAAGGGCTTTCTCATGGCAAATGAGCAAGTGATTAAAAGAACAGATTTTTACAGTGATTTTTATGATAAGAGAGGTAAATGTTATGGTATATGGTATAATCACTCAGGTAACATAGCATGAAACATTTTATGGTCATTCAGTTCTTAAAACCATGGAAACAGTTTACAGCATGCAATTCAAAAGATTATTGAGGAGGAACAAATCAAGAAAACCAAGTTGAGCTGGGCAGTGGTGATACATGCCTTTAATCCCAAAACTTGGGAGGCAGAGACAGGTAGATCTCTGAGTTTGAGGCCAGCCTGGTGTACAGAGTTAGACAGTCAAGGCTACATAGAGAAACCTAGTATTGAAAAACAAAACCAAAACCAAGTTGACCTCTAGCTAAGAATATGATCAAAGTCTAACATTGTTTAACCAAAAAGAAAAAGAAAAATGGACTCAGCGGTCCATTAACAAATGCAAGAGCAGTTGTTTTTTTTTTTTTTTGTTTTCTTTTTTTTCATTCCTGTGCTTTTGCATTTTATCTCACTAAAGAAACACTAAAGTGTGGTTAATGACTTGAAGGAGAAAGCTAGACGATAAACTAAGAACAATGTGAATTGATACCTTTATAAATTATCCCACAGTACTAGCAAGTCAGTTTCACTGTCTAGGACTGTGATGGCTAAGCTTCATCTTGATTGAATTTAGAATCACTATGGACACGTACATCTGTATGTGGATAAAGTATTTCTTTTTTGTTGTTTTTGTTGGTTGGTTGGTTGGTTTTTTGATATAGGATTTCTCTGTGCAATAGCCCTCACTATCCTGGACTCAATTTGTAGATCAGGCTGGCCTTGAACTCACAGAGATTCACCTGCCTCTGCTTCTTCCCAAGTACTGGGATTAAAGGCATGTGCTACCATACCTAGCTAGCCTTTTCTTTCTTGTCCCCAAGAGCTCATGTTAATATCATAACATAAAACACAACCTAACTTTTAAAAGTTCTGCCGTCTTTTAAAATCCCATGTCCCTTTAAAATTCTAAAGTCTCTTAACTGTGTGCTCGATTTTCAAAAATTGCATTTTCTTATTCCAAAAGGGAAGAAAAGGGGAATAGGAATACGTAGGCCAATGCAAAATGAGAGTGCAGTAGCATAAAGCCAAATACTGTCACTCAGGGTCCAGCATCTGAGACTCTTCTGGCTCCTAAAGGCCTATCTGCAGAACACACAGTGCATTACAGCCCTAGGTGGGTTCCACACCCCACACACTGTTGTCCATGGCAAGTGTCTCATGGTCCTGGCATATCCAATAGCTGCTTGAGGGTTTACATAGTAAATGAAGTTGAACCTTCACCAATGACCTCTTCTGGCCTCTACGGAGACTCTGATCCTTCCTGGTGGTGCCAAGCCTCCACTGCTCTCTGTGACCACTTCATAGCCTCAAAACCAGTACCAGCCAGGCAACTCAAAATATGGCCTGTTCCTCTTGGACCCACTCCATGTACTAACTCTGAGGAAATACATCAAAGCTGATTCTTTAGCCCCAGAAATCGGCTCTTAAACCAAATCTCACATGAATGGCCCCTATCCCAGGTCTTTTTTGTTTTGGTTTTTCGAGACAGGGTTTCTCTCTGTAGCACTGGCTGTCCTGGACTTACTTTGTGGACCAGGCTGGCCTTGAACTCACAGAGGTCCACCTGCCTCTGCTTTCCCAAGTGCTGGAATTACAGGTGTGTGTCACTGCATCCAGCAGGGTGAGTGTTTTAAAATTTTTTTAACCATAAAAATACATATATGCTGAATAATAATGACACTTATATAAAGTATTTCTCAAATTTATTTAACTTTTCAGTGTAGTATTTAATTACACAGCATGGACAGAGGATATAGTTAGGGGCATGCCGGAGGTCCCGGGCCAGAGTCATACAACAAAAACAAAAATATCAGAACCAGTCTCTATTTCTCACCCTGCTAAGCCTTCCACAGTACTATATGTTTATAATCTGAGCATCCAGGAGGTGGAAGTAGAAGAATTAGGAGTTCAAGACTGGCCTTAGCTTCACAAGTTCAAAGTCATACTGGGCTACATGAGACGCTATCTCAACAAACAAACACCCCCCCCCCAAAAAAAAAAGGCAAAAGAAAACCCAAACACCAAGCTCTGTAAACTATGTTTACAGATTAATGTTCTGTTAATGAAATAGATCTTTGCATCTTGTAACTTACTGCACTGTGGGTGTTCTAAGCATTTGCATACTCTGCAATTCAAGAGGGGTGAGGTTTTTAATACTGTGCTCAACTAATAAGCAAAAGATGCTTTTAATAGTTTGCTGACTGGACCTGTGTGGTGGTTGGCTAGTTTTAAGCCTCTTAAGTATTAGCAATGCCTCCTTTTCCCTTTTGCTCAGTAGTATCAGCCTAGGCTCTGATTTCTCAGTTCTCAGGTGCACTGAGCTTGCAAATGTCAGGTTTCTTGGGCTCCTGAACAAGAATGAAGATATTGTCTCTCTACATGCCCCTTCGACCATATGTCCACCCAACCTTAGAACGTGTCGGAAGTTTTTGATATCTGGAATCTGTCTTGATAGAACTTTTGGAAGATAGTACGTTTTTGTGGGTTTTTTTTTTTTTTTTTTAATAAACTACTCTGCCCCACATCCCTGGAGCTTTAGTTACCTAAAGCTGCTTGAGGTTTTTTTCCTCCTGAATTGTTGACTGGGTGAATTAGCTGCTTGTTTGATCATTTGAAAATGCAGATAACAGATCTACTTTATTCAGGTCTTTTGAGCACTAAATAAGTGGCCTGAAGTATCAGTGATTTTCATTATTCAAGCATTTAAAAATTCATTTGCAGGGTTGTGTACAGAATAGATGATCCTCAGTTAGCAGAGTGATGGCTTTGCAAGCATAACCTGAGTTTATTCTCCAGAAACCATGCAAAAGGCAGGCATAGTGAAAATCCTAGAACTGGCAAAATGGAGAGAGTGGAGCCCTGGGCTCACTAGCCAGCCAGCCTGACATAATTATCAAGGCCCAGGGTCTAGTGAAAGGCCTAAAGAAAGTAGATGGCTCCTGAGGATGACACTTGAGATTGACCTCTGGCCTTCTCATGATGCACACTTGTGTGAATGCAAATGCTCCCCCCACATATGCACAATATGAACTAACGAACTGATAACTTTCAAAAGCCATCCCACTCAGGCACCCCATATATATTTTACTTCTATTTCCTTCCACCTATTTAAAGGACTAATCAGTAAATTTTTTCCTTGATTGTCACAAATAAGTCAGATAGAATAAATGTATCTCATAACTACTACTCTGTGCCAACTTCACATTAGCATTAAAAATAACTTAGATAAATTACCCTAAAGAAAAGAGTTATTTTGATTCACATAAATGGGGGTTTCAATCAGTGATTGGTTGGGCCCATTGCTTTAGGCTTGTGATGAGGTGACTCAACATGGTGAAAGAGCATCATGTATGAGAAGAAAAAAGGAGGGAGAGAGAGGAGGAGGACGAAAAAGAAGGGTCCTTTAGGCTCAGTGGCCTAACGACCTTCTAGGCCCCACCTTAAAAAGTTTCCACAACTTCTGGGCTAGGGATTAAGACTTAACACATAGGTCTTCAAAAAACATTCTAGATACAAACTAGAGCAATTAGTTAATAGATACGACATATGTCAGGTAATACAGTATAAGTACAATGTAAGTTGATTGTCACAAGGTAAAATATAAGAAAACAGATGTCCCAATGTGACTACCACACTCTTAAAACTAATTTTTTAAAAAGCAATTTATTTTTAAAATGTAAAGAAGGGCATAACAAAACCCCATGTATCCACCATTTACATAAGGATTAAATATTATGAAAGCAGATGAAACCTAACTGTGTCACTCCTCCAGATCACATTCCTTTTATTCCCTCAGAAGGAAATGGAGGGAGCCAGGGCCACCTGCCATGCCCCAGCTCATCCCTACTGGTATAACAGAGTCCCGGCAACTGCATGTGAAGGCTGGATTGCTCTGTAAAGACATTTAATAAAACCCTGCCCCATGACAATTAATAAGCAAATAAAGGAAACAGAAGGGTTGAGGGTGGAGCTCAGTAGAACACTTGACTTGCATGCACAAAAGCCTGGGTTCCATCCCTAGAATTACAAGACCAGGTGTGACAGTGCATGCCTGTGGTGCCCCCAACACAGGAGGAGCAAGAGTTCAAAGCCAGCAGCCAGGTATGGTGACTCAGGCCTTTAATCTCAGCACTCTGGAGACACAGGCTGGTGGGGTTCTGTGAGTTCAAGACCAGCCTGGTCTACATAGTGAAACTGTGTCTCAAAAAAGAAGATGCAAATGGCAAATTTAGATTTAGTATTTACTTTTACATACTTACTCATAAACTATATCCATGTATACATACACATACATATACCATACTTAACAGTGTTTTATGTTTAAATTTTTACATCCACAAATTATAATTTTAGACTTAAAATGTTACTTATGAACTAGGTGTGGTGGCACACACTTATAACCCAGCACCTAGGAAGCTAAGGCTAGAGAATCAAGAGTTTGAACTCAGCCTGAGCTATATAAAGACCCTGTCTCTACAAAAGCAAATAACAGTAGCTGGCCCTGGTGGAGGGGGCACAAGTGAGCAGGCCCTGAGGGCTGGAGTGCTGGAGAGCTGGCCCTGCCCCTCGTCTGTCATGAGATGTTGTGGGTGCCATCTGTTGTAGTCAGGTAACCCTGACCCCTCACTGGCTATAGCCCACTGTGGAGAGCCGGCCCTTATGGTTAAGACGTGGGTGAGCCAGCCTCAAGGGTGTGAGAGCGGGAGAGTTGTCCCAGCCCCTCACAGGCTGCAGCACTTGGGAGCGTGGGCTGCCTTGACTGGGCAGCATAGTGTAGTTGGCTCTGGAGGCATGCGTGGGACCCAGCTCCGAGGGCAGGAGAGTAGGAGAGCGGACCCTGTCTCCTGCTGATGGCAACACTGGGTAGCCTAGCCAGAGCAGCGCTGGGAAGTTCACCTTTGTGGTGTGGATTAGGGAGAACTGGTGGGCTGACTGGTGGGCTGGCCAGATCCAGGGCTGAGACGGCCCACCCCAAAATCTCTATCATCTTCAAACAGTTGGGATATGTGAAAGGGCCAGTCCTGCTGATCCATAGCTGCAGGATCTCAGGACACAGGACAACAACAGGATAACTGGGAGGAGTCCTCCCGAGGATCCAGTATTGATGGTGTCACAGAGGCCAGAGATCTTGGACCAGACCAAGGACTCCTTGCAATGAACATTTGCAAATGAAGATGTGTGGACAGAGGGCTATACTGTGGGGCATGCTGTGATATAGCACAGCTTCTACGATGAGATGTTTTCTGTTGTTACTGTTCATTTGTGTGTGTGTGTGTGTGTGTGTGTGTGTGTGTGTGTGTGTGTGAATTTGGGAGGGAGGTTTCTAGGGAAAGGGAAAGATATAAGTGGAAGGGGAGATGAGCAGGACTGGAATCAATAAAAAGTTTTAAAAAGGGAAATGTTTAATAAGCTTTTGCTTCACTACCTTATAGCTAGCCCGTGGCAGCCATTCCAAATAATGCATACATTGTGTCTTTTCTATAGAAAAAATAATTTTCCCTCTTTGATGGGATGGAGACAATGTGCTGTGGAAGGGACAAATCAGAGGCTTCTGTGTTAGTCAAAGTTTTGGAGGGAAGGGCTAACGGGCAACAGGCCTTGCACTGCCCAGCAAGTGGTATAGTCCTGAGCCACACCTCAAGCACTGGCCCCACTTAAAATATGGGCAGTAAGCATGTGAGACTTTTGGCAAGACGGACTTTTCCTTATCCACCCACTTCTGCTCCATAAAACCATATAATCAGCAATTAATTAAGCCAGGTCTCATTTGAAAGTGATATTGGTAATATTACTACAGACAACAGACACTAATTAAGAACTCTGGGTCTTAAGGCCAAGCCAACCACTTACAAGTTTCCCGGACCTTTTCTTCCCTGTTTCTTTACCTCTTTGCTAGACTGCCCTGATGTACCTGAACTACACATAGAGTTCCTTGAGGCCCTGAAATTAGTCAATGAATCCAGTCAGCAATATGACCAGGTTGTCCGGATGGTCCAGTATCATCTGGAAGATACCACGTATCTGATGGAGAAGATGCGAGAGCAGTTTGGATGGGTGTCTCTACTGGCAAGCCATAACACAGTGACTGGGGGCATCTTTAATTCAACAAAGGTAAGGAACTCCAAGCGGAAATGACATGTGCTACCTCTGTTTTGCTAGTTACTTATTGATTACAGTGAATTTGAAAACAAGCTGGAGAAGAATATACATTGCTCCACTGTGGCTGTATCCAAGCCCACCTGACCCAATGTGTGCTTCATGGTCTAGAAAGCTGGATATGGTGGCTCACATCTTATTGCACTGGCGTTTTGGCTGCAAGTATGTTTGTGTGAGGGTGTCAGATATTGGAGTTACAGACAGTTGTGAGCTGCCATGTGGGTGCTGGGAATTGAACCCAGGTCCTCTGGAAGAGCACTCAGTGCTCTTAACTGCTGAGCCATCTCTCTAGCCCCTGCCCACATCTTTTATATCAGCTACCCATAAGGCTGAGGTAGGAAGATTTTAGTTCAAGGCCTGAATGGGCTACAAAAGTGAGTTCTTTGCCAGCCTAGACAACTTAAGTACGAGCCTGTCTCAAAACAACACAAAAGATTTTAAAGGGCTATAAATGTAGCTTATTGGTGGATTCACCTAGCATTTCTGGGTCCTGTGCTGAAGTGGAATGAGGCCATAAAATGCAAAATGAATTTATATCTACATTGACTAATTCTTCTCATAGAGACAGGATTATAGCTGATAGTGACAACCCTAAACTGTCTAATAGATTTTAAGAGAGAAGATTTGTAGGTAGAGTTCAAAATTGGACACCAGCAGCTAGAGCGATGCCTCAGCAGCTAAGTGCATTTCTGATCTTTCAGAGAGCCCAGGTTCAATGTTCAGGTTTTCAATTTTCCTGATGTGATATTCTGTTCTGGCCTCCTTAGGGACCAGGCATGCATGTGAGGTACAGACATAAATTCAGGCAAAACACCCATATACATAGACAAACATTTTAAAATTAGACTCTAAAGCTTGACAGCTGAGAAATACTAGAAAGGTCTTTAACCTTTCTAGGCCTCAGTTTTTTCACTAAGTTGGGAATAATGGAATAAAAATAAAATGTTTGCTTGCAAAGCTAGTGCATTTCCTTAGTTACTAAAAAAAAAAAAAAGTAAATCGTAGCACTTAATTCTTTTTGATACAATAAACTAAGTCACGTCTTAGTATTCTATTGCTGTGAAGATACAGCACGACCCAGGCAACTCTTATAAAGGAAAACATTTAATTGGGGCCGCCTTACCTTTTCAGAGGTTTAGTCCATTACTGTCATGGTGGGAAACATGGCAGCGTCCAGGCAGGCATGGAGCTGAGGGTTCTATATCTCGATCCCCAGGTAGCAAGAGGAGACTGTGTGTGCCATGCTGGGTGTGCTGGAGCATCTATGACCTCAGAGCCCACTTCCGCAGTGACACTCTTTCTTCGACAAGGCTGTACTTAATAGTGCCACTCCATATGGGCAAGCATTCAAACACATGCGTCTATGGGGACATACCTATTCAGACCACCATCAGTCAACTTATGGATGAAGTATCAGGGCTGAAGAATTAAATATTGGTGGCTCAGGGGTTAAGAGCACCTGTTGTTCCTGAAGAGGATCCAAGTTTGACTTTTAGGAAGCACATGGTGACTCACAACTGTCCATAACTCCAGTTCTAGGACATCTGACACCCTCTTCTGACCTCCTCAGGCACCAAGCACGCACATGCACTTAGTACACAGATGTAATGTGAGCAAAGCACCCATAACACAGAACATAAAATAGATATAAAATGTTTTTAAATTAAATATCATCTAAATTATGCTGTCATCTTAAATTGCATCTGTGCTGTGACTCCCACATTTGCTCACTCTGTGCTGCATGAAACTGGCTGACTTCGTCCTCAGCCATGCATGCCTATGACCACACACAATTAAGTACACCAAAGTGCTACATTAATTCCAGTGGGGTTAGGACACGTGGAAAGGTCCTTAAAAGAACCTGGGAATAAAACATACAGGGCATAGCAACTAATGATGCAACAATGCTCTGTGCAATATGTGATGTTCTGTAGAGGAACAGAACTGATAGAGTGAAATAAAATATTACAAAGGGGGTTTATTATACTGACTTACACGATAGGAACTAGGTAGTTTGACAACGGTGGGGTGGTCTGTATATTCAAGAGGCCGAGAACCAGCAGCTACTCAGTCCACTAGGCTAAGAAGCCTCAGCAACCCCTCTCTAGTGTTGAAATCATGGAGGACTCCTGGAGTCATTGGTCTACATTGGAAGCTAAAGAAGCTGGGTTGTGAGAGCAGCAGAGGATAGCAGCTGTGGCGGCAGCAGCAACAGCATAGCAGACGCACTCATCAGGAAGGAGTGAAGGCAGGCGACAAAGAGCCACAGCTTTTCCCTCTGATCTCTTTATATGAGGTGGCAGCAGGACGGTGCCACATGCAAGTAATCTATCCAGAAAATACTATCACGGGCTCATCCAGAGGCATGTCTCTTAGTTGACTGCAGCTATAATCAAGTTGACATCAAGGTTCAATACCACAGTGCCCTATTACCTACTCCTGCTCTAGCCACTGACTGATTCAGATCGCTATGGTGGATCTAGGTGCAGCTATCAATGCCTTGCAGCAATGTTCTTATTTAGCAATGCCCCTCTCCCCTTTTCCAGGTTGCTTCACTAATCCCCTTAAAGGTTTCACCTGGGAGCATCTCTTTAGCAGTCAGCTCATGTTGGAACCTCAGCCTGTTTTTAGGGAATCTGACATTTTGCTCTTTGTCAACATTCAAATTGTATGCCATGCATAGTTTGAAAACTAAGCTTAGCTACTCATAACAAACAGGTTTTCTAAAAAGTTAAGTTTTGGGGTAAACGTCTGCAATCTTCTCAGCATCTAAGACGTAGAGGCAAGAGGATCGGGAGTTTAAGGCTGGCCTCAGCTGTGGAAGACTGTCTCAAGCAATCAAAAACAAGCCTAGTATGGTGGTACACACCTATAATCTCAGTAGTCTAGAAGCTGAGGGAGGAAGATTTCAGAGAGTTCAGGGCCAATCTGGGCTATATAACAGGTACCAGACTAGGTAGGGCTATATAACAAGACTGCCTCACCTCATCCCCATGTGTGAGGATCTGGGCTCCATTCCTAGCAGGTCATGAGGTAGATGGGATAAAAACAAAAAAGGGGGGAAGGGAAGGGGGAAATGGAAAACTAAGCAAATTTTTTTTTTTTTTTTTTTTTTAAAGAAAAGGGTCTTATTTACCTCACAATTCTGGAGACTGGAAAGCCCAATATCAGCTTCTTAGCTTCTGGAGTGGGTCGTGTGTTGCTCTGTTCGTGCCAGGAAGGAACAGCCAGCAGAATGGAAATAGAACTTGTGTGAGAGAGACTGAGGCATTGGTAAAGGGGGAGGTGCCTCCTCACAGCCTACAGCCTGTGCTTAAGAGTAACTGGGGCTTGGAGATCAACTCACTGCAGTGAGCCTTGTCCCTCATAAAGGCCCCAACAGCTCTCAGTAACATTACAGAGAATCAAGTTCCAGCGTGAGCTTTGGAAGGGATAAATCACATCTAAATCATAGCAGGTAATAGTACTCCGTTCCCCAGTTTTCAGAAGCACAGAAGACCGCTCACACACAGTGAGCACTAGAAAGAAGCCTGATGGGAAATAGTGTGGGTTCCCCCCACCCCAACAGAACTGGTAGGCTCAGCTACCTTGATAAACGAAAGAATGGCTTATATAAGCTATTCTTCTCAAAGCAGCTCTTATTTCATCATGTAAAGAAAGTGCAAATCATGGACCTGCAAGTGTTGAAGCCTTCTGTCTGGACGTCACAAATGATAACAAATAAAGAAGTTATACCCCTTGCTTATTTATAGTTTTTATAGTTGTTTACTATACAATTAATTATGTGTTAGACTAGGCACAGATGATTATGGCATTCATTTGTTAGATTTACTGAAAGGACAGTAGATAGGACACAGATATTCCTTTATAAACCAGAATTGCAGCCAAGCATGATGGCACGAAGCTGAAAATCACAGCACTTGGGAAATGGAAACAGGAGGATCAGGAGTTCAGAGTACTCCTCAGTTCCGTAGGAAGTCCAAAGCCAGCCTGAACTATATAAGCCCTTTTTCAAACACCAAAAAAAAAAAAAAAAAAAAAATTGAATTATTAAATTTGTTATTTTAATTTGTCCTTTATGTTTTTGATAGAGGAATTTATGAGAAAACCTTTTTAAAAAAAGTTCTGTTAATATTATATCAAGTTGGATTTAAAGTTTAGTTCCATTAAAATGGTTAAAAAGACATTATATGTACTTGTTAATTTATTAAGAGAGCAACTAAGCCAGCAATAGCACATGCCTGTAGGAGTGGCCCTCAGAGGCTGAGGCACCCTGAATATGTAGTGAGACCCCTTTTCAAAACCAAACCAAAGAAAACAAAAGCAGGGGGAAAGGGAGGGAAAGGGAGTGGGAAAAGAAGGGGGAAAGGGAGAGAGGGGAAAAGGGAGAGAGACAATTGGTTCTTGCCAAATCACACATAACCTTACATTCCCTAGAAAAATTACAAAATTTGGCATTTCACATTAATGTCTGTAAAGCAAACAATAGTAAATAGTATTCATTAAACACTTCAGCAGCTCACTTGGGTTCTCTGACTCCTCTTGGGGACAGGTGGTGTCCTCCTTATGTGAGTGGAAGCCAAAGGACAACTGTTGGGAATGGGTCCCCCCCCCCCCCCCCCGTCACGTGGATCCCAGGGACCTAGCTGAGATCTTCAGGCTCCGCAGCAAGCAAGCACACTTCCCTGCTGATCCATTTGGTGGGCTTATGTTATTAATATTGAACATGTGCTAGGATATGAAAAACTTTTTATTCCGTAATCCTTCTTCTTCAGGCAGTTCCAAACATTCGTGCAGGAACGTCTTCCGGACAGGATGGAATTATGCCTTCCTCTAACCTCACAGTCCAGAACCTTCCTGAAGAAAGTGCTGAGGGCGCAAGCGTCATTGATTATGTGGTAGCAAAACTTCGGCAGCATTTTAAGGGACATTTTAAAGCTTGGTAAGAGAGTAGCTGATTAGGAGAGCTTTGTTGACAGGGCAGGTGACTCATAAAAAGAAATAACTGGAAATAAAAGAATTGGGGAGGAGCTATCAAATTTGTCGATGTTAAAAGGCTGTGTAAAATGTTCCTGGAAGGTTACACACACACACACACACCTTTTCCTAGCAGAAGTTGGCAGATCTCTGTGGATGCAAGGCTAGCTTAGTCTCCATAGCCAGTTCCAGGCCAGCCAAGGCTACATAATGGGACCATAGGAATGTGACACTTGGAGACTCTATATTAGCAGTGGGGATATAAGTTGGTTTTCCCTTTTATTTAATTTTCCCTCATTTTTGAGACAGACCTTTGTTACAACATCCAAGCCAACTGACCTCCAGGTGTGACCCACCACACCCAGCTGGTTTTGCTAATTAATTATATAGCTAGAGTCATACAAGTCCTTTTTCACCTTTTTCTACTTCTGGAATCAATGTAAGGAATCAGCTTAAATTTGATTGAAAGTTCCCCCTTCAAGATTTATATTTGGAAAATTACTTAAAACAGTAACATATTTTTTTTTAAAACAGTAACATATTTAAACTAGTAATTCTGTTTCTTAGAATACAATCTAAAATATACATAGGAAATGTGAATAAAAAAAAATAAGTGATAGCAGTAGTTTTGTTAAAATGGCAAGATTACAGCTAAATTGTCTTTTACAGGCATGGAGATTAGGCTGGGTGTGGTTGTGCATGCCTCTGATCCCAGCTTTTGGGAGGCCAGCCTGGTCTACAAAGCTATTTCCAGGACAGTCAGGGCCACATAGAGAAACCCTGTCTCAAAAAAAAAACAACCTCCCCTCCCCCAAAAAGGTGTGGAGAATGTGATTTTGTTACTTTTAGAATTATGAGGCTGTAACTTAAAAAGAATTAAGGTGGATGTGTTATTCTGTGGCTGGATGTTCACCTAGCATGGATGAGGCCTGGGTTTAATCCCCAAGCACTGCAAAAAAATAAATGAATGGATCTAAGTATATACATATATGTATATACGTATGTATGTAGGTATGTATGTACGTATGTACATGTGTATATTTAGAACCCTCTTCTGGAATGCATCCTAGGTTCCTGATGTTTCATATCAGTTTGTGATGTGTTTATTTTGCTATACCACACTTGGGTTTACACACAAGCTCCACAGTTGGAGACTGTAACACAATGTCTTATATATCTTGAGTATTGATAACATCATTGTCATAAAAAAACACCACATGCATTTTGTTAAATAGGATAATGGGTCATGAGTAACAGAAGTGGCCTGGACCTGCGTGTATGCAGAGTTTAGTTTCACAGCTGAGGAAGGGACCATCTCTTGTATTTGTTTGGTGCTGGGGATGGAATATAGGGTGTTGAGCGTGCTAAGTACATACTTTGCCACCGAGCTGCACCATAAAAATTCAGGTTCAACAAATCATGGAAACTGTGAAGTTAAGAATATCCATGTGAGTGCTGGGCATGGTAGAGGCAGGACACTCAGGAGTCAGAGGTTATCTTCAGCTATATAGAGAATTTCAGACAGCTTGGGCTATACGAGATCCCATCTCAAAAAACCAAAAGGTCTATTCCTACCTGAATCTAGAAAAAGGAGAGGGGGAAAGACAAGAAAGTAGTAGAGAAGAGGAAGGGGGTCCGGGAAAGAGGAGAGGAAAGGAAAGGGTATTAGGGAGTAGATACAGTCAAATTATGTTACATATGTATATGAAAATGAAGCCTATTATTTTATGAAATTAATATGCACAAACAATGTCCACATGTGGGTCTTGTATTACTTTGTATATGTGAATTTTTATGAAAGCTATAAACATTTACCAAATTACCTGTTCTGATATTTTACACCAGCAAAAAAAAATACACTAAGACGATAGTTTTAAATATTACTATTTTGACTATAGCTTGTAGAAGAATTTTAATTCAGATCATGGCTGCTCTGGCAAGAGATCACATCCTTTTAGGTCTTTGTAATCCAGCTGGAATACAAACATGCCTTTAATCTAGGAGACAGAAGCAAAGAGACCTGAGTTCCAGACCAGCCTGGTATAGAGCAAGTTTCAGGTAAAGAAAAGCTTAGGTCCAGGTGTGGTGGTACACGCCTTTAATCCCAAACAAGGTAGGTAAAGTTAGTTTGCAGAAGAAAGCATCCATGTTTCAAAGTGACGTCTAATTGAGTGGCAGAAAAGATGAATCAGAGAAAGATTTGATAGAGTAGGATAGGCCCAACTCTGAGGAGAAGAGGGAGAAAAGGGAAGCTACTCAATGGGGCGTGGGGGTTGGGAGAAGAGGAGGGACGGAGGGAGGAGAGGAGGCAGTTTTACCAGGACAGTAATAGAGCTGCAGAGAGAGAACACAGGTGAAGACAGAAGGAGCCAGGAGATTAGAGCAAATTGCTGGAGTTAGTTGGAGGCCAAGCAGAGAAATTCAGGGTCCAAGAAAAAGTCAGATTGAATAAATCAGCTGGGAGAGGAGTTTGAGCCAGAACAGCTGAGTTGAACCAGCCATCCCAGAGCTCAGAAAGAATAGGGTAAACTTACTAAGCAGTCAGTAAGTCTCTGAGGCTGAAAACATTCTAGGCCTAGGTTAGATTGTTCAGAGGCTAGAAGCTTCCAGGACTAGGCCTAAACTAGCAGATGGAGGCAATCATCCTCCAAGACAACAATTGAATCAGGTGAATAAAAAGTTGCTTTTACAATAGCTACTTTTGTTTAAAAGATAAGAGGTAACACATCCTGCATCCAACAAGAATTATCTCTTTAGCTGAAACCTGCAAATCCTAAGATATAATACAGACTCATCACAGTAAACATAATTATAGGCAAGTATGTTAGCCCTGTGTTAGGAAGGAGTGTTAACGTTCTTATGTTGACTAATAACTAGTTATACTGTGTTCAAAATGAAAATTCTTTCTGTTGTGCTTGTTTTTAAGCTATTTTTGTTTGAGGTATTTAAGCTTCTTCCTCCTGTCCACCAACCCTTTAACCCTAGGTAAGAGAGAGAAGGTTAGTGGGGGGAGGGGCACAGACCCCTTCGCTTCTCCTGCTGTTTAGGATCGATGGGTTCTTTTCAGGCTATACCAATCTCCATCAAGAGCAAACGCAGCAAGCAATCTCCTCCAAGCTGCCGTGTTGAAACGTTTCTCTCTGTCTCCTCCAAGCCGCCACACCACCCATCTCTGATCTCTCCAAACTGCCACCCCTTCTCTTGCTGGGCTCTCATATTTATATCCTTCAGAGTTCCAGACCACGCCCTTCTCTGTGCTGCACGAGGCAGGCTGTTTCCAGTTGGCAAAGACCGTGCCCCACAGGGGGCAGTTATCAGCTGTGGACAAACTAAAGCCCAAACGAAAATCCCACACTTGGGATTAAAACAAAAACATATTTATATAACATAACTGAATTTTTAAATAAACCAAAACCTCTGTTACATCTTTCTTAAAGTGTAAATATGTCCTTTATTGAATGACATATCAGAAGTTCTGTGTATTAAAATAAACATTAACTCACCTAGGTGTTTATATTCTGTTATTTCTACAAATGTGTCACTTCCTTTTCTTTCTTTTTGGATTTCTTTTCTTTTTTGTTTGACAGGTTCTCTCTATTCTGTAGCACTGGCTGTCCTGGAACTCAGTATGTAGACTGAGCTGGCTGGCCTCAGACTAACAGAGATCCACCTGCCTCTGCCTCACAAGTGCTGGAATTAAAAGTAGAATTAAAACCGCAGCCTGTTTTGTTTTCTTTGGTAAAATTTTATTTTGTGTGTGTGTGTGTGTGTGTTTGTACCTGTATAAGTGCAGGTGCCCATGGCTGCGAGAGGACAGTAACTGCCCCAGAGCCAGAGCTGAAAGCTGTTGCTGTTCTGCAAAGGCTAGCTAGCATGCCTTCTTAACTGAACTGTCCCTCCAGCCCAAATGTGTCACTTTCTAATTAAACAAAGGATTCTCACTTCAGTGTTTTTAAATTTGGCTTTTGGGATGGGGGTTTCTCAGGGTAGCCCTGGCTGTCCTGGAACTTATACCTTAGACCAGGCTGGCCTTGAACTCACAGAGGCCTGTGTGCCTCTGCTTCCTGAGTTTTGGGATTAAAGGCATGCACCATAAAACCTAGCTCAATTTAAAGCATCTGTCCCCACCACTCTTTTTAAGTATTATTCAATCTTTTATATGGTAAAGGATTAAGCTTTTGCATAGTTATTTTTACTGTGGTAAAATATACATAGCATGAAATTTGCCATTTTAAATGTAGAATTCTGAGGCATTGAGTACATTTTTACTGTGAAACTTTCACCACTCTCCATCTCTAGACATTTTTTCATTTTTTCAAACTAAACTCTCCAGCCATTAAACATTTGGCTCCCCTTCCTGTTATCCCCTACTGTAGTGTCTGTCACTGTCAGTCTAACCACTCTTAGCATCTCATGTGTGTGGAGTCATACACTCCTCTCCTTTTGTGACGGACAAGTATCATCTAGCTTCATGTCTTCAAGGCTCATCCATCTTGTATCACTGGTTGGTATTTCCTATTTCATTACATGTATAGATCAAATTTTGCTTTAATATCTGTCCATCCACTAGATGGGTCAAAGGTGGATGAACTCATCCCTCTTTCCACGTGAGTGCAAAATGCTGCTTTGAACATATACATAAGGTTACATTTATTTATTTATTTATTTATTTATGTCTTTTGAGACAGGGTTTCTCTGTGTAGCCTTGGCTGTCCTGGAATTCACTTTGTAGACCAGGCAAGCCAGGAACCAAAAGAGATCCTCCTGCCTCTGCCCCTCCCCGAAAGTGCTGGGATTACAGGTGTGTGCCACCTCACTGGGTTTACATTGTTCTCTGTAAAGTAGGTTAAACAAACAGGCTGAGTATACAGTAAGCTAGCAATCTTGAGTTCTACGGTGGCCTCAAGGTGTAGGATCAACTCTGGCTGGGAGGTCCAGCAAAAGTCCTAGTCTCTTAGAATGTAAAAGATATTTTCAGAATACCGAATTGCCACCTCCTTTCTTTCATAGAAAGACATTTTAATTTCCTTAGATTTCTCCCTAAACTTCTATTTTAATTCTATTTTTTGCTGAAAATTTTATCAATAATGTATATTTATGCCCAACTATTGCTTGTTGATCAATTAAAAAAAATCTAAAAACTGAGGTTTAAAACTAAAAGAAATTTTCTGTAACACCAAATAAATAGGTATCAAATATTCATACTAGATCACTACCATTGTAATTATTCATATTGATAAAATAATATGTTGTAAAAAGGAGCCAAACTGAAGGCATTTTGAATAAAACTTCCATTTTGAAAGGGGGCCAAATAGACTAAATTCTCAAGACCTCCCTGAGTAACTGACATCCTGCTTGGCAAAAAAAAAAAAAAAAAGAGACATGTACTTGGATTTGGTTGGCAAGTTGAAGCATGAATGCTAGGCAAGTGTCCCCATAACAGTTGAATAATCCAACCAATAGGCAAGTCACCCTGGCACAGTTGAATAACCTAACCAATAAGTGTACAACAAGGAAATGTTCATAAAGAAGTCCTCTATCGGGGGCTGGAGAGATGGCTTAGCGGTTAAGAGCAGTCTGCTCTTCCAGAGGACAGGGGTCCAACTCCCAACACCCATATGGCAGCTCACATCTGTCTGTAACTCCAGCTCCAGGGGCTCCAACAGTCTTACACAGACATACATGCAGTTAAAACAACAATTGGGCTAGAGAGATGACTCAGAGGTTAAGAGCACTGGCTGCTCCTGCAGAGGTCATGAGAGGTCATGAGTTCAATTCCCAGCAGCCACATGGTGGCTCCTAACCAGCTATAAGGAGATCTGGTGTCCTCTTCTGGAGTGCAGGTCTACATGCAGACAGGATGTAAATAAATCTTAAAAAATAAAAAAAAACAATGCACATAAAAAAAAAAAAAAAGTCTGGTACCACTGGAGCGCTTTGGGAGTCAGAGGCAGGGGGATCTCTGGGAGTTAGAGGTGAGCCTGATCTACAGCCAAGGCTACACAGAGTAATCCTGTCTCACAAAAACAAACAACAAAAAGAAGTTCCCTATCCCTAAATCCTGATTGGTGGAAAAATGTAACTGTAACTTGGCAAAGATATTTGTGGATTTCAGGTTTAAGAACTCTGTAATGTTCTAGCTCTGGGTCACAGTTCGGCTTGAGTCTGCTCTGTGGCCCTAATCAATCAGTAGTAACCTGAGCACAATACATTTTTGTCATTTGTTAAATTTGTTTGAATATTTGAAGATACAGTCAGCTCCTGAGTCTGTGCTGTTGTCCCTGACTGGTTAGTTTTGGTTGCCTAATTCAAAGAAAGTGATCGCTTTGCTGGGCTCTTGTGCCTGTTTGGGTTGTTTTGGATTTTTGGATCCCAACAATATGTTACAGATTGTTATGACTATGAACTGAAAAGTTCTTCATGGCACTGGGGTGACCTGAACTAGCAGCTCATTCTTGAGTGACATGTCCTGAGAGAGGACCAGGAGATCAGAAGATAAGGTGATATAGATGTGTTTGGATTGGGAGGTCTCTCGTAAGAAGTATAGCACATTACCTTCTATTTCCAGGGGATACATGGGATAAAGTCAGCAGGAAACTTACCAGGCAATGCTGTACACAGGGTATCTCCAGAACATTACAGACCAAGCATACAGCAGCCTTGGGACTGATAACTGTAGTCCTTAAGGGTAAGAAGATTGGGTTCTCGGGATTCACAGCTGAAGCTTCCTAAGGCTCTGGCCCCCAGGCCATTCCCGGTTCTGCCAAGCTTATCCTGGTTTCAGAGAAGGAGGGTGTTCCTTCTCCATACATCAGGGCTTCAGGGAAAGCCTCCGGTTAGTCTAGCCCTCAGCACCAGGGAATGAACCTCGGTTCTGTATGTGTCCCATCCTGGCCCATCTAAGAAAACTTGCTTGGAAACTTTCTAATGATTTGTCTCTTCTGGAAAACCAGTTCCACGAAGACCAGGTCCTTGCTTGTCTTGCTCCTTGTTAACACAGCAAGGCACTGTGATAGAAGTGTTTGTTACATGTATTAATAGATGCTTGTTTGAGTATCATTTATTCTGGCTAATATGTATTTAGCACCTAGCTTCAAAGAGCCCTTTCCATCAAAACAAGGTTCTTAAAGAAGGCTATGGTAAAGGATTTTCCATGAGAGTATAAGAGTCCACTCCTGGGTTTTGGTTCACCATGATTGGCTTATCCTGGGTAGGCTCAACATAGAGAAAATTAGCACAAAGCTAACATACAACTGGGTAGTCTGTACTCTTTTCTGCCCTGGATTCCACTGGTGGTTCTGTAAGAGCAGCCAGGGCTGTCAACTGCTGAGCCATCTTTCCAGCCTAACAACACAAACACTTCCATTTTGAGCTTTGAGGCTGAACGTTAGCAGGAACACGGGAGAATCCCACCACTGTGTTAGCTTCGTCCACTGTGACATGGTACCTGAGACACTCATCTCATGGAGGTTTATTTTGGCTGGTTTTCAGAACACAGTTGCTCCTTTTAGTTGCCTTCTTGTCCATGGGAACAACACCTTACCCTACCATGCACAGCACATTATTGTGATTCCCAGTTGTGAAGTTAGACCCTGTTTACCTTGTGGCTGGAGGTGAAGAGAAACAGGAAGCTGCCAGGATCCCAGTGTTGCCGTCAAGAATGGCTATTTCTGGTCACTAGGCTTGCTGAAGGTTACACCACTTCCCAGTAATAACCCAGGCTGGCCGGCAAACCTTTTAACACACGGGCCTTTGGGGTGAGGGATTCTTACCCAACTCATGCCATAAGCAAAAATGACAAATGTGAGATACAAGGGGAAAAAAACCCTCAAAAATATAGACTTGGTCTGGTTTTATTGCCCAGTGGTGGCATGAAACATGTGGAAAGTCTTGGGTTCAAGTCTCGGGGAGGGGGGAACTGATAGTGTTTAGAATGTTTCAGTAGAGCCCAAATCTTATCTTCGTATCCCCAGACAACCAAAATTTAAAGTTCGTTGGGCACCTAAATGAAGTAACAGATCTCCTGTTGCAGGTACAGCACAATGTATTAGTACCTTTTAAACTCACCAAATAGTTCTACGCACCAATGATTAAAATGCGGCATTAAAATTTGAAAAGCTGAGCCGAGTAACAGAGATGGTAAAGGGCTTACCACCAAGCCTGGTGAGCTGTCTCCACACCCTGATATGTAAGCAAAAACTTACAAGGCACGCACACTAAATGTACACACTTTAAAGAATGCTTGAAAAAAAAAAAATCTAGCAATGTGCATCTTCGACTTGTTCCAGCTGATAGCCTTCAGCGCGGCTGGGAAAATAGTCATGAGAATGGGAATCGCTCTGTCCTTTTTTAGATAATAGGCAACAAAGCGGTTTGTTTTTAAATTTGCACGCCCAAGGAACCAACCCCCTCCCGGGCTAGGAAAACAAGATCCTAATCTTCACTGCATAAAGAGGCAAGCTCTGAAAGTATTCTAGTCTGAGCCAAAGCCCTTCCTGAGACAAGGTCTCACGTACCCAGGATGGCCTTGAACTTGGCTGTGAGGGAAGGATTGCCTTAAACTCCTGATCCTCTAACCTCAGCTTCCCTAGAGCTGGGACGCCTTGACCCTATAGGGTCTTAGCGCCGAGATAGGGTAAATCAAGAGACCTGGGAACGCCCGTGGGAGCGAGTTTGCTCCGACAACTTGAGCCACGTGGGCGCGGGGTCCGCCAGTTCCAACTGGCCCGAATCTTTCCAGCAGGAAGTGCGGGGAAAAGAGCGCGCGGAAGGACCCTGCTTTGGCGCCAACTACGCCGCCGCCGACTTCTCCGCTATGTCGGTCGCCGGCTGCGAGCTACCGGTCGCGGGCTGCGAGCTGCGGCGGGGCGCGGAGGAACCGCGGCACGGGGAGCTGCAGTACCTGGGGCAGGTGGAGCACATTCTGCGCTGCGGGTTCAGGAAGGAGGACCGCACCGGCACCGGCACGCTCTCGGTGTTCGGCATGCAGGCGCGGTACAGCCTGAGAGGTGAGCGTGGCTGGTCCCCGCTGGCGGGCTAGACTGCGGGAGGACCCGGCGGTCTGGGCGCGCGGGGACGCGGGGCGGGCGGCCGCGGCTAGTGCCGAGCCGGGCTCTAGGGTCCTGAGCTCAGCGTCCCCGCCCCAGGGCTGCTGGGTGACAGCTTTGCGGGTGAACCTGATCCCAAAGGCTCGCCTTTTCTTTTTCTTTTATTATTATTATTATTATTATTATTATTATTATTATTATTATTATTTAACTCCTGTTGTGACCGCCTGTCCTGAGGCCCGAGGGAGGGGGTGGGAGAAACTTGTCGTCCCGGCTGGTCCGGAGCTTGCCCTGAGGTCCGGACTTTGCTCCTCCTCTTCCTACCCTTAGTTAACTTTCCCTTTCTGCAACAGTTTTTAAAATTGGAGCGAAAATCACTTGGGCGGCGCTACCGAGGCGCGGAAAAAGGGGAGATCCCAGGCCCGAGGCGGAAACTGGGGTTTTCCCCAACAGCCTGGGCTTTTAAAAAGGAACCGGGAGGAAGTGTGGGCGCACGGGCTGGCCCCGGGGAAGAAGCGCTCTCGTTGGGCTGTTGGAATCGAGGGCTCGGGCTTGGGAAGGGCACGGGACCTCCTAGTGTTGGCTGGGGGCGGGAGTTAATGGTGTTGGCCCTTAGGATGAATGATGAGCAGCCAGACCCTGGCGTGGAGAATAGCCTTGAGTGAGGATATACCCATTCATTGTTAGGGGGTTCACGCAGTCTCAGACATGTTCTGGAAACTTCAGCTCCTACTGCACAGATGCGCAGCCTCAAGGGCACCCGAGAACAGTGGACTCCAATGAACCACAGACCCAGTTTTTAATCCACCTCTATTAGACTGTGGACAAGTTTTGTTTTCTTGTCTGTGTTTTGTCCTTAATCTCTCTGGTTTTCATTCAGCTTTCCCGTGGAGATGTTAAAAATGGAAGCAATGTAAGCAGTGTTCTCATTGCAAAACATTTACTCAGGCGTCTCTGGCCTGGACCTTTTAACTTTACCTGTCAGTTGCTTTGACCTGTCCTGCCCCTTTGCCTCTTAAACTGTGCAAACTTGTGCATTTCCTTTAGGTACCTGTGAAGTGGAGGTCACAAAGCTCCCTGACGGACATGAGTTAGTAAACAATTCTGTTTTTATATACGAGGACAGTTTGTTTCCAAATATTTGAAAACTATTCTTCAGTTTTTACCAGTGATATCACCTCTCTGCCGGGAGCATGGGAGACTTGGGCATGGGGTGCGTTTAGGCTGTGTCCGAAGCCACATTTTGGGTGTTGTCATTGCGCCCCAATGATAGCGTTCACCGTGTCTGAGTAGTGGGCGGGAGCTTTTTCTCTTTGCCCGTGGGTGACCCCTGAGTCTCTGTAGAACTGTGGTGTCCCTGACTTGTCCTGTAGGGGAGCAGGAGTTCCCTGTTTCCTGCAGCCCCTCAAGGATTTTGTGTTCCAGGCAGTTTCTCCACAGAGAAAGCTGGATGGAGGCTTGCTGTATTTTACCACATTTTAACTGGATGACAAACTGTTTTTCAGATGAATTTCCTCTGCTCACAACCAAACGAGTGTTCTGGAAGGGTGTTTTGGAGGAGCTGCTGTGGTTTATCAAGGTAGGAGCGGTGCTGCTGTTGGAAGAGCCAGTCTTCACAATAAGGGTCCTAGAAGTGGCTCTTTGGCCACTCCCACTTCTCTGGCCCGTTTTCTGGTTCTGGCTTTAGATGTTTTTCTCTCTCCCACCCTTCCTGCTCTCCTCAGTGATGTGAACATACTGGGATAGTTCTGCCCTGGCCTCTGGCCCTTGCCATTTCCATTACCTTTTCCTTCCATATGGAGTCTGAGTCTCCCAGTCCCACTCAGATAGCCTTGATCTAGTCAAGGCGGATTCTTCTCCCTTCTCGATTCCTTGTTTCTCTTTATGGGGGAAAAAAAGCGTCCTGTGGGTTCCCCAAAGTTAGAGCATCAATGTCTCCTATTTGCTGTTGTAGTCCTAGGTGTAGAATGTAGCCAGCCACGTGGTAGGTGTTCAGCATAAACAGAGTGCTGGATCAGTAGAAACCAGGGAGTCAGGTAGGTGCCTGGATTATACTGGAGGGGTGTGGTGACAGGTGGTAGCAGCCCCAAGTTTTTCCTCTCTTTCCTGGTCCAGAACAAATGAGGTTCTGTCTAGTGCTGGTTGAGAGTACTCCAGGAGACAAGCTGAGTTCTGGGCCGTAGTACAAGTTCAACCCCTTCTTTAGAGTACTTGTGGTGATGGCTCAGTAGGTAAAAGAGGACTTATTGAGCAAGCAGGAGGGCTGATTCAGCCTCAGCAGTCACATAAAAAGTCTGGGTGTGGGACTAGAGGGATAGCTCTGTGGTTAAGAGCATTTGTTGCTCTTTTTCGAGCAGCTGTAAGCCTAGTTCAAAGATACCCGACTCCCTGTTCTGTCCTTGGGCACTGCATGCACATGGCGTACAGACACATGCATGTAAAACAACCATACGCATAAAATTAAAATAAAACTTAAAAAAAAATCCTAGGTGTCTAACCCCAGTGCTATAACGGGAGGGTAGACACGGGAGGATCTTTGGTGCGTGCTGGCCATTAGTGTAGCCCAAACAAGCTTCAGATTTGGTCAGAGACCTTGTTTCAAGGGGAAAGGTAGGAAGTGATAGAGCAGAACAGCCAGAATCCTTTTCTGGCTTCCGTGGGCTCAGGCACTCATGCACACACGTGTATGCACACACCACGCTTACACACAGCATAAGTGAAAAATAGAGCACGTAGTGTGACTTTCGTAATCTTGGACCTACCAGACCCTTGATTCCTTACCCGTGCTAGAAAGGATTGAGATTTGTCTTACTTCAGTCTGTCTTCGTTCAGTGTTAAGATATGTTGTTTTTTGTTGGCCTGTCAGCTGGAAAGTTGAAGGGAATAGAAAAGAATACCTTTAGGGAATTTCTAATAAGGGCCAAGACTGTTCTATAAGCCCTTAGAAGCCTGGCCAGGACCAGCTGCTCAAAGATAGCCTGCGAATGGACAGTATACCATCATGGGTAGGAGACGAGTGGCTCAAAAATCTCTCTCTCTCTCTCTTTTTTTTTTTTTTCTGTGTAGCCTTAGCTGCCCTGAACTCACTTTGTAGACCAGGCTGGCCTTGAACTCAGAGATCTGCCTGCCTCTGCCTCCCCACATGCTGGGATTTACAGACGTGCGCCACCATTTCCAACTTCAAAATCCTCTTAGCCTGTTCTGCTCTCATTTTTTCCTAGGGATCCACAAATGCTAAAGAACTGTCCTCCAAGGGAGTGAGAATCTGGGATGCCAATGGGTCCCGAGACTTTCTGGACAGCCTGGGATTCTCTGCCCGACAGGAAGGGGACCTGGGCCCAGTTTATGGTTTCCAGTGGAGGCATTTTGGAGCAGACTACAAAGATATGGATGCAGGTGAGGAGGTAGCAATGCCTCAGGTTTCCTCAGTGGTCCTCCTCAGAGATCCATTGTAGAGTATGGAGGATACATCTGCAACATTGTGGAAGCGATGCTGAGTTCTCCACTGTAGGTGGAGAAATTGCAGCTAAATCTCACGAGGGCTGAATAACGCTCTCTGTGGCTAGCATTTACTTATTGGACATGGTGAGCTACTTGGGGCTTTCTATACCTGTGCCGTTGGCAAATAGTGACAGGTTTGGTTTGTGAGGGTTAGGGTAGGAGGTTCACCTGGGAAAAGGTGCAGGAGTTACCTATGATGACCATTTCCCTTGCAGGGCCGAGGCAATAGCAAACTGGTAGCAGTGTGTCTGCCTGCATTCCCCTAAGGAAGTTCTAATCCTAATCACTTTCTAAAGGGTTACAAAACTGGAGTAAATTTCTACCCCAAAATGAGAATTAACATTTCAACCCATGAGCCCTTGGGCAACACATTTCCAAACAGCAGTTATAAAGACTTGGGTGGAAAAGAACTTAGATTTTGTTGTAGCTCCTTAAGGCAGGCATGGGTTCAGAAAGGACCTTGACCCCAAGGACCAAGCTCTAAGATACCCAGAATGTGCCGGGTGTCTCAGTAGCGTGGGCCAGGGAGGGGTACAGAGTACTGATGTGACTTAGTGAGTGTGCTCTCCTGACAATTCTACAGATTACTCGGGTCAAGGAGTAGACCAGCTGCAAAAAGTGATTGACACCATCAAAACCAATCCTGACGACAGAAGAATCATCATGTGTGCCTGGAACCCAAAAGGTAGACAGCGTCCCGTCGTCTTCCTTTGGATGCATTAGTCACCCAAAGGGAAGCGAGGTGGCCTGAGGCACTGGAGGGCACTGGAACTGCCTCCAGTCATGTGGTTGATTGTGTGCCCTTGACCAACTCACACTTTGTTCTGTTTTTTTCACCTTCGTATTTTGGGGTTTGGCCCATGTGATTCCATATATGCATTTATATTAAAGGAGCATTAAGTTGCCCGTAAAAATATACCTGTAGGTTTAACTTTAATTTGGAGCAGATGAAGTTTCAAGTGTTAATGCTTAACTAAACTGGTTTATAAAATTAAACTCTACCAGAGTGTATGAGTGTCCAGAAAAGGACATTTGTATTTATAATAGAGGCTTAGTAACAGAAAGATGTGCCTCAGATGACCATTTCCCATGGCTTTTGCAAATGAAGTACTTTTCATTTTATTTGGTGCCATCAGCAGCAGCCCAGATCCTTATTTCAGCTCAGGTGGAAGAGCATTGCTCCAGCATAAATGTATGCTTACAGATATCTTATGCTAACGAACAGGCTTCTATTACCTCATAGCTATGCTCTCTAACACCCCTCCTTGTTTCCCCATTGACTCCTCAGATCTTCCCCTGATGGCACTGCCTCCCTGTCATGCCCTCTGTCAGTTCTATGTGGTGAATGGAGAGCTGTCTTGCCAGCTTTACCAGAGGTCAGGTGATATGGGTCTAGGCGTGCCCTTCAATATCGCCAGCTATGCCCTGCTCACCTACATGATCGCACACATCACGGACCTGCAGGTGAGCTGCTTTCAGAAGGCACGGTTATAGCTAATGTGACAAGCGTACTGAACTCATAGCAGGGAAGTCGGTCTAATTAGTATTACATTTTTATGTTAAGACATGAACTGACTCACCTTGTAACCCTCCTTGGAGGTTTTTGGCCCCTTGTTTCCTGTGGAAACTAACATTCATATAGGATGCTTGTTTCTGTATGTGTGGGGGGGTTGTTTTTAGAGACAGGGACTTCTCTAGCCTAGACTAGCCTTGAACCTGCTGTCTCGGTGTCAGAAAGCAGTCTGAGAATGAAGTCGTGAGAATTCTGAGTGCTTGGGAGAAAGCTCCAAGAAAAGAACAGTCTTGTGACTTCTTCAAAACAGACTTGTTTTTGGAATGTTTGCATGCTTCTCCCAGGTTTAGCAGATAGGCGTGAGTTTACTTCAGCTGTTGTCATTCATGTACCTCTATGGAAAACAGGTTTTCTTCCGGATTACACTTTACTCATGTGACTCCTTTTAACCCTCAGTATAAACTATATGGTACCCTGAGTAAAAATGGCTATGGCCTGAGACTTTAGTCCACCTCATTTTTCAGGCCCTTCCTTCCCAGGTTCATGATGCCAACTAGAGCGCTAAACATCTCAGCCTTCCAAGTACTGCTTCATGTAGCAGCCATCATGCACAACTTTAAGACCACACCAATAAAATGGCTTTTGGGGGAAGCTCTGAAGTATCTGCATACCCTGTATAATGTTTTGTTGTGTGTGGGGGGCCCACATATTCACAGCGTGTGTGAAGAGATCAGAGGGCAGTTGGCAAGAGTCAGTTCTCTTCTTCCATGTGGATCCTGGGGATCAAGCTCAGGTTGTCAGGCTTGGGCCAAGTGCCTTTACCCACTGAGCCGTCTCACCTGCTGCTAATCTGTTTTTTCAGATGATGTGTTTTTAAAAGAATTAAACTATTAACTGTTGTGTTCTCTCCTGTGAGATGTTTTTAGCCAGGTGATTTTGTCCATACTTTGGGAGATGCACATATTTACCTGAATCATATCGAGCCACTGAAAATTCAGGTAAGAAATAGACCTGTTAAATCTCTTTTTTGAGCTTGGTGCCTTCTATTGACAAAAAATTGGATGACAGGGCCCCCTTTGTATCATGGGCACTCTGGTTCATGCTGTCTTATATTGAAGTGTTTCAACTGCAGGGCTTTTAATAAGGAAGGTAAGCAGGGATGAGGCCATAATCAGCCTTAGCAACCACAAACACTGAAAATGGTAAGGCATTAAGTACCAGTATCAGAGAGAAAAGCCAGGAGATACGGCATTTAAACTCATTTTTACTTGAAGAGTTAAAAAATGAAGTGTTTGACTTTAGTTTTATGCTTAAGTACAGTAGTTAGGCCTGAACTTTAAAAAGCCTGTCTATTCAAATCTCTATAATACAGCAGCCAACATGGCAGCAAGAATGAGTGTCCATGCTTCATGAACTTTAAGGAAAAAAATTAGACTCAGAAGAGCAAACAACTGTATTCCTGTGTTTAATATATTTATTAGAAGTTAGCTGGTAGCTTCAGCCTCTAATCACAGTTACTTAAGAGGCTGAAACAGGTGATGGGGTCAGGGCACAGGACCACACCTGTAATCCCAGCACTCAGGGAGGCAGAGTTAGGCGGATCTCTGTAAGTTTGAGGGAAGCCTGGTCTACACAGCAAGTCCAAGATAGCCAAAGCTGCACAGAGAAACCCTGTCTCGAAAAAGACAAAACAAAAAAAAAGAGGCTGAAGCAGGAGCATTTCAAGTTCAAGGCTTGCCTGGGCCACAGAGAGGGTTCAACATAAGCACTGAGACAGAGTCTGCCAAAGACTGTCTCAGAATAAAAAGTTAAAAAAAAGCTCAGCTGTAGCTGGATTGTGGATTTCTTATGTAGCTCTCATGAGGCAATAGGTGATCCCCAATGTTGCAGAAAGAAAAGACAGTACAATATTGCACTCCTATAAAGTAGTACTTTGTGATAAAGTTATGTTGGTTTAACGAGGAGACACAGGAACGAATGTCAAATAATGCCATTATTTTGTTTTTAGCTTCAGCGAGAACCAAGACCTTTCCCAAAGCTCAGAATCCTCCGAAAAGTTGAGAGAATTGATGATTTCAAAGTTGAAGACTTTCAGATTGAAGGGTATAATCCACACCCAACGATTAAAATGGAAATGGCTGTTTAGAGCGCTTTCAGTGATGCTGTGACTATCGCCAGTTTTTAGGGTAAAATAGTTTTTTTCTAAAGGAAAGTGAACTAGGTTAAAATTGACAGTGATCTCTCTGTAACTATCAACGTCTATGAAAGTGTCACTGGCATTTAAAACTGCCTTTCCTTTAGTATTCACTGAAGGTACATAAAAAAGCTGAAATTATATACTCAGCAAAAACAAAACAACAAAAAATAAAACTTGTATATGAAGGTTGGTGAAATTCAGATTATATTATTCCTGTAAACTTGAAATACATTACAATGTTCACTTATGCACATTTTATTATATGCTGCCATAATAAAGAACTGTTTTGCATTTGTCTGTTTCTTAAATTACTATTTGTGTGGGCATGTAGGTCAGAGTGCAATTTGAGGGAGTTTGGTCAGGCTTAGTGACGGGCTCAGTCTCTGCCTAAAATAGATTAACCTGAAAACTTAAGCCTTTATTAACTTGTTGAGACAGGGTCTCATCAGTATCCCAGGTTGGCCTGGGACACACTCTATAGCTGAGGATGACTATTCCTCACCCTCCTCACTCTACCTCATTGCTGATGGGACTGTAGGCTTGTACAACCATATCCAATTTATATTGTACTGGAAATCAAATTCAGGATTTCTTGTATACTAGGCAAGAGCTCTACAAAGTTAGCCATCCCCAGCCTCCCCCTGACCCCCTTTTTATTGGCAGGGTCTTGCTTTGTACCAAGCTGACCTGAAATTCAGTATGTAGCCTCGACCTAAAGTTAATTGTATTTAGAAAGATAGACTAAGCTATTTCCTCTTCCTTTTCCACAATTTATTTCAGTAGAGTAACATTTTATAGAGATATAATGACCATTAAGATTGTTATGGGTCTGAGTCATTTAGAGATGCATCATGACTGTGATGATTGAATAAAAATAACCCCCATAGACCATAGGGAGTGACACTATTAGGAGGTGTGGCCTTGGAGTAGATGTGGCTTTGTTGAAGGAAGTGTGTCACTGGGGGTGGGCTTTGAGGTTCCAGAAGCTTAAGCCAGGTTAGTGGCTCACTGTCTCTTCCTGCTGCCTTCGGTTCAGGATGTAGAACTCCCAACTCCTTTTCCAGCACCTTGTCTGCCTGCATGGCACTAGGCCTCCCACCATGACAATAATGGACTAAACCTCTGAACTGTAAGCCAGCCCCAGATGTTTCCTTTTTAAGAGTTGCTGTGGTCATAGTGTCTCTTCAGAGCAATAAAACTAAGACTATGATCATGAATAAATTTTAAAAAGATGCTTTTTCTTTCTGGCTCCTGGAATGACTGGGGCCAGGTCTCTACCTAAGAGTCCTCCCAACATGCACTAACTAATATTAGCCCAGCGCTTATAAAGGCAAAACCCACAAGAGTACATGGACACGTAGAGAGGGTCTAATTTTTTACATGTATGTCTTCCTGTTGTCCTACTCATCTTTTTGAGCAGAGTAAGCAAGTTTGATTACAAAAGCAGAAACTGCAGTCGCATGACCTGTTGTCTTGCTAAATTTTATAAGATCAGTCAACTTAATAGTTTTCAGCATCTGGTAAAGCAAAACAACAAAAAACTTGTACAGGGTTCATCCTGTATAAGCTGGGAGTTTACATGCTAGAAGCATTTTATATATAACAATTATATCTACATAATATCTTAAGCACAGTAATTAAAAACATTAAATGTAATGTTAACCATCACAAGATAGTTTTAAATCATGTTTTAAGGTTTTGGTTGTTGGTGGCTAGTATAGGGGACATGTCTCACACTTTAGCCCTACCTGGCCTAGAGCTCAGTAGGTACCTTTAGCTAGCCTCAAACTTACAGTAAAACTAGCTTCTGCTTCCTGAATGCTGGGGTTGTTCGTGGGAGCTCCCATGCCTGGCTAAGACAGTTTTGCAAGAGTTCTGAAGGTGTGAAGAAATAACATTTGTCCCCATTAATTTCAGTGCAGTGTTAAAAGACTCTAAAATGCTTAGACTGATAGCAGAAGGGATGCTAAACCATTTCAGGACAAATTAGTGAATCATTTTTGTAGCTTTACCAGATCCCTCACAGTGCTGCAGAACCAGTTTTATTCTGAACTATGACAAATGTTAGGATAAGGAATTATAATAACAAATTATGAAACATGTTGCATATTTTTCAATGTATAGCACTTGACAGAGATTTTTAAAGAACATCCCGGGCTTTGGGTTAGGTAAATTTGCCTTAGAATTAAGTAGAATGTTGACTTGTTGACCATCAACCATGATGACAGATGATTCCTGAGGTGGATGTGACTTACAGCTAGACTTGATTTTTCTTCTACTTTTATAAAACTCCAGAATTTTAAGCATCTCCACTTCAGGAAAAATAAAAGTGTTAGGGCCGAACACACAAATCTTGAGCAATAAGGAGTTTCTTCCAGACTTCTCCATTTGGGTATTGGTGTTTTTTTACAGATTCCTCCTTCATTTCTGTTGAGTAGCCTGCATCCTAGCAAAGACAGTAGGTTGGTACATGTTAGCACTGGTTTCTTCTGCTACTAGAAATGCTTCTAAATCTAATCTAGAGGTAATTCAGTAGTTAAGAAATTAAGTTTGGGAGCTGGAGAGGTAGCTGAGAAGTTGAGAGTGCCTGTTGAATACCAGTGTGAGTTCCAGCACCAATGTCAGTCAACGTTCAGTTCTTGTTCTAGGGTTTTCCTCCTTTGGCGCTAGCCCGCACACATCCATGTAATTAAAAATAAAGCTTTACAATGTAAGTTTTGTTGTTTGAAAGAAGAGAGGGTCATATTTTATTGGCTACTTACCTAGATTGTTAGTGAAACTAAAACTTTGGTAGCTTAATATCTGTTGGTGAAAATGAGCCATAATCTGGATAAAATCAGGATAAGTAGCCCAGGTTACTAATGGGCTGATGCTGCTGGCGTTTGGGAAGGAGGAATGTGTGCTTTAAGGGCTTACCAACTGTGAAAATATGGTTGTAGCTCTGTGTCTTAGGATATCTAGTGCGATGATAAATTTGACTAAAAACCCCCTGGGGGAGGAAATTATTTCAGCTTACATCCCTCAGGTCACATTCCATCACCAAGGGAAATCAGGACAGGAACTCAGGAGGGCAGGAACTGAAGCAGAGGCCACTGAGGAATGCTCCTTACTACCTTGTTCTTATATCATCTAAAACTATACCTGTCTAGGGGTGGCCCTGTCCCCAGTATGCTGCGCCCACCCATATCAACATCAAAATGCATCACAGTCGTGCCCAAAGGCCAATATTCTTGACGTTTTCTCAGTTAAAATTCCCTCTTCTAAAATGACTCTAGTTTGTGTCAAGTTGACTTACTGACCTTTAGAACTTAAGGATCTGATCTCCTTACCAAAAGCCAAGTTTTATTAAAAATCAATTCTTGAGTCAAAGCTTTGTGGTCCCTGGATTCTGACAGCATGTCTGCAACATGTCCTAGGCCTCAGCTTACCTTGGGAGGCAGATATGAAGCATGTTTGATTTCCACAGGGTACTTGAAATGTTCGTGCAGGTGGCCCACATATTCACACATCCTAGGAAAGTGGAGCATTAGTGTTTCATTAGCTAACCCGTGAGATAGCAACTACGAAAGCAGAGAAAGTACCCTTAAGTGGTGTGCCGAGGAGATGGCTCAGTGGGTAAAGCATTTGCCTTACAAATAGGAGGACCGGCCTTGATCTCAGGCACCCACGTAAAGCTGAGGTGGGGCATGAACGCTGAGAGGGGAGATGGAAGCAGAAGACCCCTGGAAGCTCAGATGAACAAGATAGTTGATGTATATAGTGGTAAGCAACAAGGAGACCCTGACTCGACAAGGTAGGGAGGTGAAGACCAGCACCTGAGGTCGTCCCCTCCACAGTGAATGTGCCTGCACTCAACACGACCCACACACAAACACACAACCTTTTTGCAACAGACATGAGGTTGCAGCTCAGTGTTAACAGAGCTCTTGGCTTGGATAAGCCTCTAGGTTTGATCCCCAAGGCTTAGCTATTACTGCTTGTTTCTGTGTAAAGTCAGTCTGTGAGGTGCTTCCATCTCCAGGACAGATGTAGGAGCTGAGACATACTGTGACGTTACCCTGAAAGCTTTTTTTTTTTTTTTTTTTAGTTACCTTTTTGTTTTTTTCTTTTTGGTCTTTTTGTTATTTTTTCTTTTTTTTTCCCAGAGCTGAGGACCGAACCCAGGGCCTTGCTAGGCAAGAGCTCTACCACTGAGCTAAATTCCCAGCCCCACCCTGAAAGTTTTATAGTAACCCCTGGATTCAAATTCCAGACGTTTGGGATTACTGTGGTGCCTAATGCCAAATGTTGGTTAACTAGATTAAACTGCCAAACTAGATTAAACTTCCATCTGTGCAGATGATTAAACGAAAAACACAGGCTTGGAATTGGGTCAATCTCTTCGAATTGTACATGACACTGTTCAGGCTTGTGGGCCGGTACCATACCCAAGAGCTTGGTAACCTAACCTATTTCCATAGTCACCTGCTAACATGATGACACATGATAACAGTACGTACCAGCCTGTACTAGGGTTGTGTAGTAAAACCTCCTGTTTTGGAGTGAAATTTCCTAAGACTGAATTTTTTAGGGACGTGGACCAACAAGAGGAAAAATAACTATGGATATGCTCAGGAAGAGTGAAGTAAACAACTCAAAACAGCTTCTGGAAGACCCTGAAACTGTCCACATTCGCTGAGCCCTTCTTTCCCAGAGTAAACAGTAAACAGTGCTGAGAGTCACTCAGACAAACCCAGCTGCCTAGAAGAAGCAGATAAGCCCCAGCTGAACTGCCTACAAGAAACAAGACCAGGTGAGCTCCCTGGAAGAGGCTCAGGCCTACTTAGTCGTCTGGAGGGGACGCGCTTCAATTTGTGGTGCCCCCTGCAGGCTGTGTGGTGTATTCCAAGTCCCAGCTTGGTGAGCTGTCCCTCATGCTAGGTGGCCTTTGGTAAGGCAGTGTCTTTGAGTCACTTCTGCTCCTGTAAGTAGCCCCTTGATCATATTCCTATAAGTAACCCCAATAAAACTCATTGGTTCACCAAGTTGGAACTTTGGTGGGATCTGTACTTGAATCTGTCATCAGTTACCTGAATAGAGTGAGTAGAAGTCTGTTCATGTCTCCCCAGGAATAATGTCACACAACAACCAGGAATGCACAAATAAACTAGCAAGAGAAGCTAATGGTTCCTGCGTCCCTGTGTAAGGAACAGGGTGCAGATAAAGATCCAGCTACATGGTGGAAACAGTCGGGTCCCAAAAACAAAACCAACAACAACAACAGCATAAGGAATGACAAAGCAGAGGGTTAGGATGTCAGCATGTGGTGCTGGTGTGTGGGGGCAGTTTTATACAGGCATTTCTGAGTTGCAAAGCCTGTATAAAGCACCAGCACTAGGGGGGCCTCACACCGGGGATCCTGCACTGAGGCACTCAGGTGACTCACCCGCTGGGGCCGGCAGGACTCTCGAGAAGGCAAGAACCGAAATGAGAAAGGGAATGTAAAACAACCCAGCAGGGAGACTTTTCAACCGATCTAGACCTCTTCAGATTCCTGTGAGATTAGGTCTGTGGGCGGCTCTAGGGTGAGGAGGTCCCAGTTTCCTCCCCTTCGACTAAGTGTTCTTTAGAACACAAACTAGTTTAGGCAGATTTAAAAGAAAATGCTGTTTAGTCACTAGCCAGCAGAACAAAGAGACCATTAGAATTCTAAACGGACTCCTCCACACCCCTGCCTCCACGTACCCTGGCGCATCCATCTCTTTCTCATAGTCCTGAATTTGGTGGTTGCCTTACCCATGTAGGTTCTCAAGGTTTAACCTTAGTGAAGTTTTTGTTGTTTGTGGGTGCATGTGTGTGTGATGCTCAGCTTCAGCAGACAAAGTATAATAAGCAAATCCAGATACGTGTAAATGACTGGAAGGAGACTGCCCAGTTTAAAATCCTGTTGGGGCTAGAGAGGTGGTTCAGCTGTTAAGAGCACTAGCGGCTCTTCTAGAGGGCCCAGGTTTGATTCCCAGCACTCACAAGGTAGCTCACAACTATCTATAATAGGTCCACGGGATACAGTACCTTCTTCTGACTTCTTTAGGCCGTGAATACATGTGCACAGACATACACGCAGGCAAAGCACCCATATACATAAAATTAAAGAGAGGAAAAAGAAAAAAGTGAACAGTATCATGTTTATTTAGTTTGGAACTGGTATGTTAAGTCTGTTCTATGTGCTTGCAAAAGTACAAAGGGTTCTGAATATCTCTGGCCCTGAAAGAATATTCAAAGAGGTGTCCTGGGTCAAGGGATATTACTGCAATGAGAGAGGGGTTAATGCCTTGTTACTTACCTGTTTTGAAGGCTGGCAGAGACTGATATATAGTCAAATATAATCAGGTGCTGTACCAGTTCACAGAGTCCAACTCCACCGGCATGGGGGCAAACAGGAACTAGAAGGAAGGTAGGTATTTCAATTTAAGGCACAAAATGATACAGGGAGAGGAAGAGGGAGAGAGACCCCACAGGTTTTTGTTAGTGTCTATAGGTGATTCGGTAATTTTTTAATCTTCAGAGGTGAAACTCCAAGATGGAAATCAGCCAACACTCCCTGATTAGGGATAAATAAGATTTAGAAAAAAGGCCAATTATAGACCCATGAGTTGCAAAGGCCAGCATAAGCAGAGTGGAGGTTTGGCCCACAGCCTTCTCAATCACTCTTACTTCCAAACTTTTTGGCCATCAGTAATACTGAGAGGTTTTCATTGACACTCCCCAGTCTACAGCTGTCAATCTGGAGAAACTGCAAGGCATTAGCCTGTAGGAGTTGCTTAAATATCACTCGATTGTGGCACTGGAAATAGAGTTAAACATTTCAACATAACACCAACAGAAGAACTGGGCTTGGTTTGCATGATGCCTAAGTTTGGCATACCTTGATTCCACAACTGCTGTTACTCAGTACTAGATTTCAAGAAGCCTGGACAATATTTTTCTTTTCTTTCTCTTTCTCTTTTCTTTTTTTCCTTCCTTCCTTCCTTCCTTCCTTCCTTCCTTCCTTCCTTCCTTCCTTCCTCCTTTTTCTTCTCACTTGGCCTTAGGTGACCCTGACAGTGAAAAGGAACAAATCTGAGATGTAACTGTGCATCAAATACAAATCACACTGGCTCTCGATTAGTAACAGGGTTACTGTTTTATCACCTGGCAAGGGAGAAGTGGGGTGGAACATCAGGACACACAGTGACATCTAAAAGCAGATGGCACCATGACAACATGGAACAGTGGCAGGGGGGTATTATGCATTTTGCTGGAAGGCTGAAAATCTTCTGCTCTGCCTTTGGGCTAACTGCAGCAGGTGGAGGCAGGCACTAGTGCTTAATTTATAAGCACAAGGAGAGAGTGACATCACTCTTACCCTGTCTGGAAGCTGGCTTTCTTGAAGACACTGGATGCCCTGACAGTATTAAGTTGTTGCCTTGTTAATTCTGAGTAATTGCTTAGAGAAAAACAAAAACAAGCAGAAACAAAACAAAAAACCCAGTAACCTGAGTCCCTCAAATTATGGAAAAAGCCACAAAGCTCTGGACTCTAATAAACCACCAATTTTTAAGATAATAAAATTTTCCCAACTTATAATACAACAGGACTGTGTTTTCTGTCAGTGGTCAGTGAGGTGATACCAAGGGCATATCACTCACCTGTTCTCCTGTGGCAACGCCAATTCCTAATGGGGCCAGGGCCTGCAAAAGAAGGCAGCCCGGTGTTATTTTCCAATGTTTGAACTGCAACTCTGAATGTTTAAAAATATTTTTAGAGCTCAAGGAAACACCCCTGCTGTTGAGTCATGTGAAGCTGAAAGCCTGGCAGGAGGATGTCCACAGGAACATGTGTGTGTGGGAGAGTTGTGTATCCACAGCGGGGGGAAGAAGCCAGGGCTGCTCACAGACCGCCACTGCTCTATTCCTGGATGTGGTTCTTGAGACTTCCTTTTGCATCACTATGTTTCTCCATGTTCCCAGGCCTGAACAACGTTCCAAACAGAGAGGACATTCTTGTAGCCTCTACTTGCTGTAGGCCACGGCTACATTTATTTTCTTATTGTACCCCTAATAACCCTGTGAAGTGATGCTTCTGTTAATTCCAAAGTCCCCTCCCCCAGCTCTGTGGACAGCCTGACTTTACAGATAAGGCTAAGAGCACTACTTACCTGGTGAACCCCTCTGTCATTTAGTAAAGTAATTCTTCTCTGACTTCTGCACACACACACACACACACATACACACACATACTTTAATGAATAAATAAATGTATCAACAGCAAAAAGAACCCTAATAAGCCAGGCATACTGGTACACAACCGTAAGCCCAGTACTATGAAGACTAAAGTAGGAGGATCAAAAGTTTGAGCTTAGTCTGGCTACAAAGTGAGACCCTGTCTCTAAACTAAGAGATTCAATCCCAATTGAAACTCCCATCTCATTTTTTACAGAAAAGGAAAAAAAAACTATCCTAAAAGTCATATGGAATCACAAAAGACCCCAGATAACCATAACAGTCTTAAGTAAAAAAGAACAGTGCTGGAGGAAGTCCCATTCCATACCTCAAAATACATTATGGAGCCATAATAACAGAAAGAATATTGTTCTGGCACAGAAACAGGCAAACAGACAAAAGGGTACAAATGTGAAGACCTGAACATAAAAACTTGTGACTATGACCACCTGATACTCAACATAGACGTCAAAAACATAAAACAGAGAAAAGCCAGCAGACTGAATGTCCACAAGTAGAAGAATGAAGTTATATTTATCTCACACAAAAAGTATCTCCAAATGCCTAAACCTGAAACATTAAAACTGCTAGAAGAAAACAAGCAGGACCCTACAGGATATCTGTACAAAAAAGGGCTTTCTGAATAGGACCTCATTTGCCCAGGAACTGAGACCAACAATTGACAAGGGGCACTTTGTATTATAACTAAAAATCTTCTGCATAGCTAAAGAAACAATCCAGTGAAGAGAAAATCCACAGAGCAGGAGACTCCTTGCCAGCTACACATCTGACAGAGGATCAATATCCAGGAAAGAAAGAAAGAAAGAAAGAAAGAAAGAAAGAAAGAAAGAAAGAAAGAAAGAAAGAAAGAAAGAAAGAAAGACAAACCCTCATAAAACAGCTGCACACGGTGGTGCATGACTATAATCCTAGCACTAAGGCAGGCAGATCTCTGTGAATTTGAGGTCAGCCTGGCCTGCAAAGCGAGTCCAGGACAGCCAAGGCTACACAGAGAAACTCTGTCTCAAAAAACAAAGCAAAGCAAACAAACAAACAAAAAACCCTAAAAAAAAAAATCTCAAAAAATAAAGAGTCAAAGACCCAAATAACTCATTTCTGAACAGGAGAGCTCTCAAATAAAAATGGCTACAAATGTCATACCATCTCATTTGTGGTTCCTAGCTCCAAAATTTCAGTTGTGAGTATATAACCTGGAATAACTGCAAAAACTAAGAAAGGAAAGGGGGATGGTGGGGTTGGGGAAAAGAGCAATAAAGAAGGGAATCGCAAGGTACAAATTATTTAAAAGGGGAAATGGGACTTTAATTAGGGAGATAAACACAGAAGGAGGGTAAACAGTGAGGGTATCTGGAAAAGTCATAAGGAATCATCTTAGTATCTAAAATTAAAATAAAATACACAGAAGCCTCTGCAGACATATACATACATTGTTCAAATGAAAATTTCCCATCTGGGCTGACAATGTTCCACCCAGGAACCAAAACTATCTACAAAAATCAAATCAAATCAAACACCACGTATGAGAAACCTTGAGTTGTTAGTCTGGACTGTCCAAGAGACTCCCAAAACATTTTGGCTATCGCTATTGCCCTTGATTTCCTCCAGAAGTTAAAGGTCAGTAACATATGCCTAAGCAGGTTGTATTTATGTATTTAGGAAAGTATATGAACCTGTATCATCCTGCACTGGGGAAGCAGCAACAGGTAGATCCTTGGAGCCCACTGCTGCCAATCAATCTAACTGGCAAGTTCTGGGTTCTGGTGAGAGATTCTGCCTCAAAATAAATAAGGTAGACAGCTCGAGGAATAATAGTCAAGGTTGGCTTCTGGCCTTCACATGCATGCACATACACACAGAGAAGGCTGTGCTCACTCCAAAGGTCTCTCAACTGGTTTATAGTGTGATATGCCTTAGCATTAACTTTGTGAGGCATGTCCTTTGGGAGGCCATCCCCATCTCTGACCGTCCTGGCCAACCCCCACTGTCCCTTCAGTGAGCTTCTTTCTACCACACTAGGCACTCAGTATTCAGATCCAACACTCCGATGCTTTTGTTTTATGTATCTCAGCATTTCCTCTTGGGCGAGGCTTCAGGTGCTTTATTTATTTATTTTTCTTTAAATAAAGGAGGGCATCCTCTATACACAGGCTTCTGGAAGGTGCCTGGTCTAAGCAGACTCTGTTAATTTACTTAGGAGAAATGGAGAATGGCCCTGACTTTCCAGTCTCACAACCTAATAGGAGCAGGAGCATCAAGGTCCCTCCCAGAATGTAAAACAAGATTCCTCCCAGGGGTGGGTGTAGTGATGCCTGCCTTTAATCCCAGCACTCAAGAGGCAGAGACAGGCAGACCTCTGTGAGTTTTACAAGGAGAGTTCCAGGCCGGGTGGGCCTACACAGTGAGACCATGTCTCGAAAGAAGAGGGGGACCTGGAGGGGAGATTTCTCCCTAACATTTACATTTTATTTTTTATTTCAAGCATTTTTCTTTTCTAAAATTATCTTAAAGATTAATTCAATTTTTAATTAATTAATTGTGTTTGTATGTGCGCGTGTGCGGGCACACGTACCCCAGGGCGTATATGGAGGACAGAGAATAACTCATGGTGGTCAGTGGGTCCTGGTGACTGAACTGTCAGGTTTTCAGATCTGGCAGCAGCCATCTCCTGCCGAGCCTTCTCTCTCGCTCAGGGGCACATTTTAAAGATAACCACAAAAACTACAAAAGGAGAAAATACAGCCATCAAAGTGTGATGGTTTCAGTGTCCCTTCTAAGTTCAGATCCTGGACTATGTGGTCCCAGTTGGTAGCATTGTTGGGGTAGGCTTAGGGGGTGTGGCCTTGCTGGAGGAAATGTGTCCCTACAGACACATGCCTTTCATAGGTGAGATGTGAGCCTCCAGCTTCTGCCATGTCAGCTGCTTGCTGCCACGATTTCCTGCCATGATGATCTTTTCAACCCTCTTGAACCATAAGCCCAATGAACCCTTCCTCCTATAAGCTGCCTTTGTCATGGTGTTAACACAGCAATAGAAAAGTAACTAAGACACAAACTCCTACCAGAGAGAAAATGTTTCTTAAAGGTCAAGAGCAGGCTAGAAGCCAAATTAATACAGTAATCCAATAATATAATGTGCAGGAAAGGAGAGAGAGAAAGAGAGAGAGAGAGAGAGAGAATAGGCATATTCTGCCCAAACCTGTGCCCAGAGGGGGAGATAGGCTTAAGGTTCCAGGTCTTGGTGCCAAAGCTTTGAGATGGCCATGATGGCTCTTTGTGGTGTGATGATTCAAATTTCGTAACTAGTCTTACCCCAAATTCTCCATTCATCCCACAGCCTCAGGTTGAATACAGTCTCTTGCAGAGCATGCTTAGTTCTGAGGATGGAAGTTTAGTTTACAGATGAGCCAACTGGTCCTCCAGTTCTGAAGATCAGTGCTAGGTACCTGAGCAATAATAGCGACCTACCCTGACATAGTTTCTTAGATCTATCTGAACCCTTCTTAAGGCAATGCAGATGACACCAATTACTGTGAATTTGTTCCAGGGGCTCTCAGAAAAAAAAAACAGGCAATCTCTTGTTTGAAGGCTTGATCTTTGAGCCCTCTGTAGGAATCTTTAATTGTTGTTTAACTCCAAGAAAATAAAGTACAGGCACTCCACAGCTTGATAGGATCTTTATAAATGTGCTGTACATGGAAAGATCATAAGCAGAAAATATGTTCATTCTACCTACTCTACCAAATACTAAGGCAGATTACAGAGATCTGCTTGTCCCTGGAGCTCTGGGACAGAAGTTAAACATTATTAGAATACTATGTAATGGCCACTAACGTTGATGATAAACCTTTATTGTACACATCTCTCTTTGAATCTTTATATTTCCTTTAAATAGGCTAAGCTGTTGGGAGTGAGGCAATCTGACTTCCCTCATTCACATGTACTCTGGTAGCACTCTGGGTGCTGTGGAAAATAATTTGGAGGACACACTAGCAGTTTGATAAGACCACTATAAGCATGATTGAAGATATATTCCATACAGCCTTCACCAGCCTTAGAAGGCAACACTCAAAGAGAGATAAACCACAATGAACTAAATGGTCCTGAAGCTATTTTCACTCAAGATAGGAGAACACTTCCCTTGTGGCCCAGAAGAAGGCCTGTGATTACTGCAAACATAGCTCCTCATTTGCAAGGAAGATTGTTTTATTTTTGCAAACATGGTCTTTTGTTTGTATGAGTGATTGTGCCATGACAATTTTAGGATCTGTCACGACCCCTCAAGAACACTAAACAAAATAGCAAATGACTGAGATAGCCGAAGCAGCAGCTTTATTACCTTAGAAATAGCTGCATGGCCCAGAATGTCATCAGGAGATGTGGGTTCCTCAATCCACAAGGGCTTGAACTTGGCCAGTTTTGACATCCACTCCACTGCCTCAGGCACATCCCAACACTGGTTGGCATCCATCATCTGCAAGGACAGACTTCTCACTTCTCTGTAGGGCTACAGCTCCAGAGAAAGGATGTTATCATTTACTGCAACTTACTGCTTAGGAAGACTCCTCTGGCATTTCTTCTTCTAGAGTCTAGCCCCAAGTCTTCAAAACAAGAATTCAAAGTGCAGACATTGGGATTAGAAATCTGGCTTCAGATCTGAGCCATATATGAGGGAGGTGACGTGAGCTGTTCACACGACTCTTGTGATGTCTACAAGTGCTCTGAGCTGGGTTATGAGATGTGCTGATTGACCTTTCAATTGGATCCACTAAGCGCTTTACTTTTATTGTAAGTATGTGAGTGTTTTGCCATAATGTGTGCCATGTAAACATCTGGTGCCAGCAGAGGCCAGAAGAGGGCATCACTGGAACTGGTTACAGCTGGCTATGAGCTGCCATGCAGGGGCTAGGAAGAGAATCTGGATCCTCTGCAAGAGCAGAAAAAATGCTCTTCATCCCCGAATCATCTTTCTAGATCCTTATTTTACTCATGTGGTGTGTGTGCCCTCTCACATATGTGTGGAAATTAGAGGGTAACTTGTAGGGATCAGATCTTTCCTTCTGTGATGTTGACCCTGGAGACTGAACTCAGGTTCTCACACTGGACAGCAGATAACCTTAACTGCTGAGCCATCTCATTGGTTCCCCTTTTGTCATCTTTTCAAGCAGATGCACGGTCAACACTGAGTTTGTTCAATAGTCTTTTATTGACTAGTTCCCACCAGGTATCTGACATATTAATAAACGACCGCTAATGAAGCACCTGTTCCACTAGGTAGTTTTTTTTAATTTAATTTTAATTATAACCCACAAGGCAGCTCATATTACCCTATTTTACAAATAAACTCTGGGCTATAGAGAAGTTAAGTAAGTGACTCAAAACCAGTTAGTTCAAGTCCAGGCCTTGTCTTTTAGGCTTTTGTTTTCTCCTCACCATCATCTTACCTGGAAACCAGAGGATTGCTGTGCAGAGCTTGCCATCATTACACTTGGAAGTGATGGACAAGGACATGAGATTCTATAAATCATCTAAGTGGTAAGAGTTTCCTTACAGGATACAGTCTAGCAGGCCCGAGATCAATTTTTGTCATAAATTATTTGTATGAGGATGACCTCATGAAGCAAAAGCAGTGCTATTTCATGTATAAATAATGAGACTTCTGAGCTTACAGCATGTCTCTAAAATTAATTTTAACTCACAAAACAAGCCTTATTTTTAAAACTCATAAAAAATCTGATTGTTGACTTTCTTTTACAAAAATATTTTACATAAAATTAAAACTACATCATAAAATACATAGGAATGATAAATGCTTATATTTATCTTGGCTAAAATCTCAATACTTTTCCAAAGACTGGTTGCTTAGAACCTGTCTCCTAATAAGCTGCTTAAGGGAGGTTAATGATTTACATACCAGGGTGATACCAATGGAAGCCTATTTGTTCAGGCTCACGCATATTAACAAAAACGATGGTCTCTTGCTCTGATTAGAAATAACTGGCTCTGCAGAATTATAAAACTAAAACTGATCAGATCCTATAGCTTTTTAAAAGAGTTCACCTATCACATGACCACCATAAATTATAAAAATGTCCATGTTTTTAATCCTTGCTTGAAACAAAAGGCTTCAGGCTTGGGGTGAATACCATAGCTCAGTGATAAAGTGCTTATCTAATGTGGACACAACCCTGAGTTAGATTCACAGTACCACCAAAAAAAAAAAACCAAAAAAACAAAAAAAAACTTCCATCAAGTTGCCATGTTTTAATATTGTGAGATTGTATTTACCAAAGTCTTCTCTGGTCCGATCATGTCCCTGATGAGGCGGCATCTTCGTATGTCATCCTGGAGATCAGCCCCAACTTTTACTTTAAACCTATGAATACATTTAGTTTAGACAGGTCTCTAACTTGGCAAGAACACCTGGATTTTCTACACAAGTGACTCTGTGAGCCATTCACAGTCTGTGTTTTTTAGTAACCTCAACTCTTCCCAGTAAAACTTTAGACAAGTCATTTGATAATAATGCTCCAACCTGATCTCTTTATTCAGGATCAGGGCGATGACTCTCAATTATCTGCTGACCCACAATTAAGGAACCGGAAAGAGAAGCTGCATCTCTAGTACACTCCCTGAAATTTTGCTACGCCAAACAGGTAAGAACAAACAGGTCCAAATGGCAGAGGCAAATGGGGTTGACAAAGCCCATACATTTGCTAGTTATTTGCACAGAAAGTTTTGTCTCTAGTAAGTCCATATGGTTCCTTATGGTGAGGGGCTCCAGGGAAGAAAAAGGACTTGGCCACAAAGAGAAGCACAAGAGTGTGTGGGCTATAGTTTCCTGGAGAGGTCTCCTTCGTGGCATATTTGGCCACTCACCAGGAGCCCTCAAACCCCCAGTCTGTCTTGATATCCAATTATGTTCTTGAGACACAGGCAGCTATATACGTTCCTTGTGACTCTGCTCGAGTGTGGTTGGTCCAGTGTGGGCACTGTTAGTGGAAGACAGAATATCATCCTAAGGGACTGGTATCCAATTTCTCCCTCACAAGCATCTATCTGTTGAAGGCTGTGCGTGGGAGCCACGATGGCTTTAGGCTGCCACTGCAGACAGAACCTAGCTCTTCTACTCCTCAAAATGCCCAATCTTCCTGTCTACGAAGGGCCTATTCCTCTCATAAAAGCTTCACACAGGCACAGGAATCACCTTCCCTGGATAGTTGTATTTACTAACTCTCATCAAAGGAGAGGATCTTTACAGCAAATGGAGACAATCACAGAAACCACAACTGGACACAATGTAGACATTAAGAGATCATGGGGAGACCACGATCCCAAAGGATACTATACATTAAAGCTTCTGCATTAATGCCTCAGGAAACATCTAGGTAGAAGGGACAGAAAGATTGTAAGTTGCAGAAAGTCTACTATGAAAGTCTCTCCTAGAAATGACTGAAGAAACAAGACCAGAACAATCAAAAGACATTTTAACATAGAAGGAGGAAAAATTTGCAGGGTCTTACCCCTAAAAAGAAACAAACAAACAAAAAAAAAAAACACTACAGGCAACAAATGACTATAAGGAGGAAGACCAGCCTCTTCCCTGATTGGTTATCCAATGCCAAGTAGTCAACCTTGAAATCATATACACACTACCAACAAAAATGAACTCAGCAGCATATAACAGTATATACACATATAATAGTGTATACACATACATACACCTATGTATGTATATAACAATGATAAAGACAAGGAGCGTATCAACTTGAGAGTAGGGGCTCTCAGGAGGGTAACTAGAGGAAAGGGAGAGAGGGAAAGTGATATAATTTTATTTCAACTAGAAACATTTTTTTTTTTTTTTAAAAAAAGACGAACATACTCAGGTGCCCACTGTCTTGTTTTATCTTACTCATAATGAACACCCAGAGATACTTTTACTCTAGGTGGGAGTTTCAGCTGCAGGACTTTTGTTACTGGAGAGAACTGGAAGTAGCTGTCCATAGCCTCTGCACACTTCTTGTGCTGAGGTCCGGAAATCTTCCTGACCCCACAGAGTTGACTCATCAGCCTCTTCTTAGTCCTCACGGAACATCTGCTCCAAATTCACCTTGTAATAATTTTTATCAAATATGGCTTTTTTTTTTTTAATTCTATCAAGATACAAAAGCCTTTTCCTTGTCTCCTTAATGTTACCACTCTGTTTGGCTAAGGGGTTGACAAGGTTTTAGTGTCTCTCAAATTTGCTTATGCAAATAAGGAACAACGGATGGGTCTTGTTAAAATCGAGATCCTGGATGGAGTTGGAGTTCAGCAGTGGGACAATTGCCTGATGTGTATGAGGCTCCAGGGTCGATCCCTTGCACCACAAATGAATGGATTTGTATCTTGGATGGGTGTTTGAAGCTGATGTTTTCCAAAGTCTCTTCCATAAGTGATATTCTAAAATTCTAAGTAGATTCACACCGTGTCTGTGGAGAGGATATGCCTAGCCTAGGTTGAAATGTCTGTGCACTGACATACTAAACTAGTTGCCCAGGCATCATTGGTGGGATTTAATCTTTGACTCCTCTTCCCATATGCAGCCTCTTAGTGACTTAAGAAGGTCAAGTCCCGTGACGTAGACAGCTTACCTGGTCCAGCCATCTTTCAGTGCTTCTGCGCAGCGCTGTGAGGAAAGGGGTGCATCTCTCATTACACATTGGCATCATGCACCATGTCCCCCTGGCCTGATAGTACTTCAGTGGTTTCTTATCTTGATTTCACTAACATTATGGTTGTAGCACAAACCAGAGGAACAAGCATGTGCTGTTTAAAGACAGAAGTAGTTTGGCAAACAGTATCACTCTAGTTGTGAGTAGCTTTCTTTCCTTATCTCTATGGGAACCATTCCTTTAATCGTCATAACATTCCTGAAAGGAGGATACAGGATGAGTGTCCCATAAGAGATGGGGTATTAGGCAGGTGATGGTGGCACAGGCCTTTAATCCCAGCACTTCGGAGGCAGAGGCAGATCACTGAGTTCAAGGCCAACCTGGTCTATAGAATGTGCTCCAGGGCACCAAGTGCTGTAATACAGAGAAATCCTGTCTCAAAAAACTGAAGAGAGAGAGAGAAAGAGAGAGAGAGAGAGAGAGAGAGGAGAGGCATTTTTCTACCTCACAGAGAGAAAACTGAGGCTCAGTGTGGTTAAGTGACTTGCCAGTGTTACACATGCAAAGAATCGAAACCAGGCTATCATCTTCCAGAACTCAACATGAGACTCTGTGGACCCACTTAACTTGGATCTTCCTAAGTTACACCCTTTATAATAAACTGGTGAATGTAAGCCAAGCGCTCTGTGAGCTATTCTAGTGAATAATAAAACTCAGGGTATTGGATTGTAGGAACCTGTGTTCTAGTTGCCGAAGGTCATAAACTCAGGTGATAACCTGGATTTGCACAATTGGCAAGTGAAACAGATGAGTCCTTGGAAACTGAGTTACACTACAGGGCACCCAGTTGTTGTCCAAGGGTGTGTGTGTGTGTGTGTGTGTGTGTGTGTGTGTGTGTGTTATCCACTTATCTGGTGTCAGAGGCAGGTATAGTGGTGTGAAATACACACGAACTAGTTTGCTTCTCCTGCTTCGGCCTGTGTGCAAGGCCAGGTTTCAAAGCTTACCTGCTCCAGTATGCTGTCTGCATACCCCAGCCAGGCACATGATGTGGTGTACGCAGGGTAGCCATGTCTCAGCATTTGTTCCTCTGGAAAACACAGCTCTTACAACCTTTGGCACTTTCCAGGGAACTCCAGAATTAGAGTTGCCTGGGGCTAAATGGTTCCCTAAAGGACAGCTGGTTGTTCTCCTGGGTACCCCTTCCACACTCACTGCCATCAGTCCGCCTCCAGTGTGTCAGGCTCAGGCAGCGAGGACAGTCACTGAATGCCCTGCTCCCCAAGGTTGCCTATGCCACAGTGCAACATAAAAGCCAAACCTCCCCGAACTGCTGCTGGCTCCAGCCCTGTAGCCAAGTCACACAAGATGGCCTCTTCTCCCAGATTTACATGTATGACTGAGGATCTAATGCCCATTACAGGGAATCTGGGAGCACCCTGTGCACCTCAGGAGACAGGGATGTTCAAAAGTAGACTTTGATAGCACAAACAGAAAAGGGCATTTTCTCACAACGTACCTCTTTCTTTTTTACCAAGCTGACCTTTTTGCAGTATTTCTGGAGGGGAGGAAAGAGCATAAATCACTCATTTAGAAAGCAGGGTCTGGGGATGGAGAGATGGCTGAGAGGTTAAGAGCACTGGTTGTTCTTCCAGAGGTCCTGAGTTCAATTCCCAGCAACCATATGGTAGATTATAACCATCTATTATGAGATCTGGTGCCCTCTTCTGATGTGCAGGCATATATGCAAGGTAGACTGTATATACATAATACATAAATAAATGCATATTTAAAAAAAAGAAAAAGAAAACTGAGCCTGCATCTGCTGGGTACACTCCTTGGTAAGTACCAAGGTACTTCCAGACCCATGATTTACACACAACTCACCATAGGCATCCTCTTCTGTCAAGACATCAGTGATGTACCTGAAATCAATGCAGGACAACAGCACCTTTGGATCCTGATAGTAGGAGGAGAAAAGCCCAGATCAATCCATAGGCAGATTATTAATCTATGTTTACACTGATCTCATGAGTTTATCCTTTCCAGGAAGGGATCTTTGGGATCTGTCTGTCTCGTCCTGTGCACATTCCTTAGTGGTGAACATTTCAGAAATTCACCGCACTGCCCTTAACAAGCTCTCAGACCCTCAGTCCCTTCCGTCTTAACTTTTACTTCCTGCCACTGCCCTGTTCTTTCCAATTAACCTGATTTCTTGGCCAGAGGACCCAGTGAAGGTTCAGCACAAAGTAAAGGCGTCGAGTTCCTTGAGCCCCTTTCTAAGTCTGTTCTCCCTGCCATGCTGAAGTTTCACTGAACTGTGAGATGATGAAGGTAGTCCTGGAACAGCACAGCACAGTTCATGAAAGCCCGCTCTCACAGGCCATTCAGGGCAGCCCTGGCCCAACACTCTCCATAGTGCGACTGTGGCCATCTCCTCACAGACTGTGATTTATTGACAAGAGGAGAGGACCCACTAATCCTCCTGAAGAAGGTTGGCCATGCTCTAGGAATTTTCTTTCATGCTCAATCATCACTATGCTTGGCTGGACTCCAAAATATTTTCATGACTATAAACCAGACCCTTCCAAAACCCTTCCCTTCAGATGGTCCCCATTCTACCCTCAGCCTGTCTTAAGGGAGTAGTGAGAGCATCTTGAGTCCATCTGGGCAAAGTCTCCTAGCCCAACAACCTTTAAGGCCTATTCCTTGCTTTTCCTTCATTTGCTGTCAAATAATAATGTCCTTTATGTGTGGGCCCTCAGAAATCACCTGGAGTCAGCTGCCACCAACAGTGGATAAGCAACATGCTCATAGTCACTCAGCTACTCATTAATGAAGCCTGGACTGAAAGTCAGGTCTCCTTGGGTCTTAAACTAGCACAAAGAATTTGTTTTTAAATCCTCCTTAGCAATTAGGTACTCATTCCTGCTACAAATATTGGTCACTGAGAAAGAAACCAGAAAACTGTCTTTGTAATTCAGTATTAAGCTGCTGACCTGATGGAACTTCACAGTGGAAATTGCCATGACCTGATCATGCTTTTAGAATCAAAGTGGCCAAAAGATGTCGTAGCAAGGACATTCCAAGATGGTGGCACCCACTGAGTACCATACCGTATCTGAGGAGCAGAAGATCAGAAGACTGTAGACCAAGTGAGTAATCTGGCTCTTGACTCCAAAACACAACATTTGTTTCTCAAATGGTAGGAGGCATCTGGGGAGCCAAGGACCCCCTTGGGCGACTCCCAGCTCCAAGAGTCACACACAGTCCAAGGCTCCCAGCACCTGGTTCCTGCCACCTACTTGCACAAGATTTCCAAATGCACAGCTCCAGCATCAGACCCCAGCCTCCTCCCACCTACCCAAGAACACCTCCCTGATACCAGAGACAGGGTCCCAGCCTCTGGTCCATAGTTCTACTTGTCCCTTTGTAGCAACCAGCTGGACAATAGGAGCATACAGGGTCCCTGATCCAAGATGGTGGTTCCTAGAGGAGTCTGACAACCAGGAGTGCAGAGTACCAAGCCCTGCACTGCTAACTCCAAAATGCCAGCTACCCTTGGTGTTTCCCTGGAGAAAGGTGAGGACCTGAGGCCAGACTTGCCATGTACCACTGTCAGAACCCCCAGCTGATTCTGCCACCCTCTCTGCCACCGGGTTCCAGAGACATGCAGATCCAGCCTGCGATTCATGGCTCTACTAGCTGTCTTGAGGAGACTGGCAGGACCTCACAGAAACAAACAAGTCAGAAACCCACAGCCTAATTCCCTACCTATAGGTCCAACTGACACAAAACCAGCAGAGAAGAGATGTAGGCTACCTGAGAAGATCCATCCCCCCACCCCCCATGACCTAGTGCATGCCTGAGAAGTCCAGCAGCTTTCAGGAACAAACCAAGGCCTTAAGCCAACACTAGGGATAACCAGATGGCTAAGGGCCAACATAAGAACACAATCAACAAAACCAGGGCAATGTGGCAACAAGCTCTGGATATCCTAACACAGCTGAAACACAGGAAAATAACTTTAAAAGCTTATGAAGCTGGTAGAGGATTTTAAAGAGAAAACAAATAAATCCCTAAAAAACACAGGAAAATATAAACAAATAGAAGACTTTAAGGAGGAAACAAATAAAGCACTTAAAGAAATATAGGAAAACCCAATCAAACAGGTGAAGGAAATGAATAAAATGGTTCACAGCCTGAAAATAGAAATAGAACCAATAAAGAAAACACAAACTCAAAAAATCCTGGAGACAGAAAACTTAGGGAAGAGAACAGGAACCACAGAGGTAAGCATTACCAACAGAATACAAGAGATGGAGGAGGGAATCTCAGGCATAGAAAACATAATTGAAATTGATACATCTGTCAAAAATAGTAAATAAAAAATTCCTGGCACAAATCATTCAAGAAATCAAAGACACCTTGAAAATATAAAACCTAAGAATAATAGGAAGAGAAGAAAAAGATTCCCAGCTCCAAGGACCAGAAAATATTTTTCAAAGAAAATATCCTGCAACCTAAAGAAAGAGATGCCTTTAAACATACAAGAAGCTTACAGAACATCAAATAGATTGGACCATAAAAATTTCCTCCCACATAATAATCAAATCTATAGAACAAAGAAAAATATTAAAGGCAGCAAGGGAAAAAGGAAGAGTAACATATAGAGACCTATCAGAATCACACCTGACTTCTCAACAGAGACTATGAAAGCCAGAAGGCCCTGGGCAGATGTCATGCAGACTCTAAGGGACCGTAGATGCCAACCCAGACTACTATATCCAGCCAAACTTTCAATCACCATAGATGGAGAAAACAAGATATTCCATAACAAAACTAAATTTAAACAATATCTATGCACCAGCCCAGCTCTACAGAAGATTCTACAAGGAAAACTCCAACCCAATAAGGTCAACTACACCCAAGAAAACACAGGATATAGATAACTTCACAACAGCAAAATCAAAACAAAACAAGCACATGAACACACTATTACTACCAACTCTATAATAAAAGGAACTAACAATCATTGGTCACTAATATCTATCAACATCAATGGACTCAACTTTCTACTAGAAAGACACAGGCTAACAGAATGGATGTGTAAACAAGACCTAATATTCTGCTGCATACAAGAAACACACCTCAGCAATAAAGACAGACATTACCTCACAGTAAAGGACTGGAAAAAGGTTTTCCAAGAAAAAAGCTGGAGCAGCCATTTTAATATCTAATAAAATACTTTCAACCAAAATTAATCAAGAGGTAAGGAAAGATACTTTATATTCATCAAAGGAAAAATCAACCAAGAGGACATCTCAATCCTGAACATCTATGCCCCAAATACAAAGGTGTCCACATCTGTAAAAGAAACATTATTAAATCTTAAATCACACATTGATCCCAACACATTAATAGTGAGAGACTTCAACACCACACTCTCACCAATGAGAAGATCATCAAGACAGAAATTAAATAGAAAAGGAAACTAACAGATGTCATAAGTCAATTGGACCTAATAGATGTCTACAGAACTTTTCACCCAAACGCAAAAGAATATACTTTCTTCTCATCACCACAAGAAACATTCTCCAAAATTGACGATATAGCCGATCACAAAGAAAACCTCAATTAACACAAGAAAATTGAATTACCCTATTGTATTCTATGAGATCACCATGGATTAAGGCTGGACTTCAACAACAACAGAAATAAGAAACAGCCTACACAGTCATGGAAACTAAACAACTTCCTACTCAATGATGACTAGGTCAGAGAAGAAATAAAGGAAGAAATTAGTGACTTCCTAAACTTCAATGAAAATGAAGGCACAACTTACCCAAACTTATGGGACACAATGAAAGCAGTGTTAAGAGGAAAGTTCACTGCACTAAGTGCCTTCATTAAAAAAAAAAAAAGGAAAGATTCCATACTAGCAACTTAACAACTCACCTGAAAGCTTTAGAAAAAAAGGAAAGAATCAAACATACTGAAGGAGTAGACAGCAAGAAATAATCAAACATAGGGCTGAAATGAAAAATCAGAAACAAAGAGAATAATACAAAGAATCAACAAAACCCAACAGCTGGTTCTTTGAGAAAATCAACAAGATTGGCAAACCCTTATACAAACTAACTAAGACACAGAGAGACACTATCCAAATCAACAAAATCAGAAATGAAAAGGGGGACATAACAACAGACACTGACAAAATCTAAAGAATCAAAAATATGTCTTCCTTTAAAAGCCTGTACTCGACAAATTGGAAAATCTAATGAAATGGATAATTTTCTTGATATACTCCACTCACCAAAGTTAAATCAAGATCAAGTAAACAAATTAAATAGTCCTATAATGCCTAAGGAAATAAATAAAAGCAGTCAGCAAAAATCTCCCATACATAAAAAGTCCAGGGGCAGATGGTTTCAGCACAGAATTCTACCAGACTTTCAAAGAAGAGCTAATACCAAATACTCCTCAAACTATTCCACAAAATAGAAACTGAAGGAACATTGCCAAAATCATTCTATGAGGCCACAGTCACTCTGATACGTAAACTACACAAAAAAACCAACAAAGAAAGAAAATTTCAGACCAATTTCCCTTATGAACATTGGTGCAAAAATACTCAACAAAATACTTGCAAACCGAATCCAAGAACACATCAAAAACATTACCCAACATGGTAAGTAGAATTCATCCCAGGATAGCATAGTGGTTCAATATATGAAAATCCATCAACATAACCCACCATATAAACAAACTGAAAGAAACAAAATCTACATGATCAGTTCATTAGATGCCAAAAAAGCATTCAACAAAATCCAACACCTCTTCACAGGGCTACAAGGCACATACCTGAATTGCTGTTGGGAGTACAAACTTGTACAACCACTTTGGAGATCAATCTGGCTCTTATCAGAAAATGGAGGATAGCTCCACCTAAAGACCCAGCTATACCACTCCTGGGCATATACCCAAAAGATGCTCCACCATACAACAAGAACACTTGCTCAACTATGTTCATAGAAGCTTTATTCATAGTAGCCAGAATATATAAACAACCTACATTACACGTCCCTCAGCTGAAGAATAGATAAAGAAATTGTGGTACATTTACACAATGGAATACTACTCAGCTATTAAAAACAAGGAAATCATGAAATTTGCATCCTGAGTGAGGTAACACAGACCCAGAAAGACACACATGGTATATACTCACTTATATGCAGATTTTAGCCATATAGTACAGGGTAGACATACTACAATTCATAAACCTAAAGAAGATAAGTAACAAGGAGGACCCAAGGGCTTAAATCTCACTCAGAAGCAGAAATAGACTAGATAGTAGAAGTGACTGAAAAGAGGGAACAAGACAGGGGCTAGCAAAGCTTTCCTCTGAGAGGATACACCCAGGAAACTAAAACAGATGCTGAACTCACAGCCAAACATTGGGTAAAATATAGGGAGTCTTATGGAAAAGTAGGAGGACAGATAGAAGGACCTGAAGGTGCCAGGAGCTCCACAAAAGACCAACAAAGCCAACTAAACAGGGCCCAGAGGGCCTTGTGGAGACTGAAGCTCTAACCAAGGATCATGCATAGATTGGACCTTGGCCCCCTACACAGTTGTAGCAGATGGGCAGCTCAGGCCTTAGATGAGTGCCCTAGTAAGGGAAACAGGGTTGTCTCTGACATGGACTCTGTTGCCTGCTTTCTAATCACATTCCCATGGTGGGGCTAGCCCACCAGGCCACGGGGGAAGAGGATGAGCTCAGTCCTGATCTGACTTAATGGGCTAGGCTGGATGGGTAGGGGGGCTCCACTTATCTGAGAATAGAGGGGAGAGGAGGGAAGAGGGAGAGAGGGTGGGACTGGGAAGAGCTGAGGGAGGGGGCTACAACAGAGTGTAATGAGAAGAAATTAAATTAAATTAAATTAAAATTTAAAAAGAAAAAATATACAAAAAATAAAACAAAAAGATATCTGAGTAATAGTATGTGGCTTTAAAAAAATCTATGGAGTCATCTTCTCATTTGATATTTAAGGAATTTAAACCGATTCTGAGGCTGTTAATGGTTCTGATGGTTTTCTCAAGCAGCAAGAGTTCAAAACTCATATGATGTTGTAAGGACCCTTCAGAAGAGGTCAGGACTTGAACTCACTGCCTCACATCCCTACTTGCTTACCCACATGAGCACAGTTATCTGCTGTTTCACATTATCAGAAAGAGAATGTTACAGGTTGGGAACACGGGTTAGCACTAGAGTGCTTGCCTAGCAATGCAAGGGCTTGGGTTCACACCCATCATAGAAAAAAAAGTAACGTTTTTTTATGTTTACTTACTTTATACTCAATGATCATCAGATGAGTCCTGAATATTCTTACTGATTATTTAAAGAGCCAGGTAATCCACCAAATATTTCCTTTAGAAATAACTATAATGTTAAAGACTCTACTTACCATGTCCACAAGTAGCTTCCATAAGGGCTTGATTGAAAAAGAGAAAAGACTTGTAAAACACATGTAAGGCAACCGTTTTTGTCTGACATAAATGCGTTAGTGGTGGCGGCGGCCACCAGACACGTGGCTTATTCCCACCCCGTCCCTAATGCTCCCCGTGAGTCCTGCGACTCCAAACTGCTACTGTAGCTTGTCGTTCCTTTCCCCATTTCCCTTGGCCCTGCTCTAACAAATGTCTAAGTAGTTATGGATCTTGAGTTGTAGCCACAGATGTGCTCTGAAATCATTACCTTTCCTTCCTGCTTTGCCCACAGGTCCCACACAGCATTCAGAATGGCTGCCGTGGCCAGATGCACTACTCCTTTCTCTGGACCAAGCTGGTTGGGAGGCAAAGCACAATGGTCTTGTCTTAGATGAGAAAAGATATCTGCGTTTTCTCCAGAGACAAGCTTTGAGAATTTAAAGACAGCCTAGTCTGCAGAGCAAGTACCAGGACAGCTAAGGCTACACAGAGAAACCTTGTCTTGAAGAAGAAAAAAAAAAAAAATAGAAAGGAAGGAAGGAAGACAAAAAGAAAAAGAACGAAAGAAATTACCATATTGTAGTTGTCATAAGCAATCCTAAAATCTGGGGTAGTAGCATACTTACTTGGAAAAGAAAAATGCTAACTCCATAGTAAAGAAAACAAATGAACACAAACTTACTAAAGCAGTGTAATTTAATAATCCTGATTATAAGGCAAGATACCATCATCACTTACGTAATTTATTCTTACCACCCCATATTGAAGGATACCAGAAAAGCCAAGGCCCAGGCTCTAAAAAAATGACAGTGTCACTCAAAGAAGTAAGAACAATTTTACACAAAAGAGACTAAAGACACATGACAGTTGAATGCACCATGTGGTCCCTTATTGGATGAGTCAGGGCAAAAAGAAGAGCATTATTGGGAAAGTTGGTGAGATTTGATTATGGGCCATCTTTTAGGTAATAATCCATCAACATTACATTTCCTGAATATGATCACTGTGGGTACACATGTAGAAGGTCCTAGTCCTTAGGGAATGCACACAGAGGTTTTTATGATCACAAAAAGGGATGATACCGGCAACCCTGCTTTCAGATAGTTGAGAAAGTTAAATGTGTGCGGGGTTGGGGGTGGGGGAGGCAAATGGAGTTTGGGTTTTCTTATTTCTACTTTTGCAACTTTGCTGTGGGTCAGAAACTGAGTTTCCACTGCTGCCAATTTGTTTGTTTGTTTGTTTGTTTGTTTTGAAGACAAGGTCTTTACTATGTAAAACACAAACTGGCCTTGAACTTATGATCCTCCCACCCAGCTTCCCGACTTCTGAGAGTGTAGGTTTTGTCTTCCTTCCTTCCCTCCTTCTTTTTGGAGACAGGGTTTCTCTGTGTAGCCTTAGCTGTTCTTGTACTTGCTCCGTAGACCAGGCTGTCCTCAAACTCACAGAGATCCACCTGCCTCTGCCTCCTGAGTGCTGAGATTAAAAGCCTGTGCCACCAATGCCAGGCTGCAGGATGGTGATTTCTTGATGACATCACTGGCCTCATACTCATTAGGTTACATTCTATTGATAATGAAGTTTCCCTTGTTTTTTACCTGAACAAACTCATGGGTCCTTATATTATAAGAATTATAAGCCATTATTATCCTGTTTATTCTCATGTTCAGATTGTTCCAAATTTGCCTAATGGGAGCTTCTTCGAGGTGATACTTCTCGAGGCATGTTTAATTTACTTTTTAATTTAATTAACTGACTTTTTAATGTAGTTAAAAATACAAAGGGAACAGAGAAAGTGTATTCCCTTGTGCCTTTCTCTCGCATGGAAAGGAAACTGAACAGAGTTAGAAAGAGGACCTCGGTACCCTGACACAGGAAAAAGTCTAAATTACTAGAGTTACCTCACTGTGTTAGAGTCCTTTCTTTAGAACTTCACTTTTTCATGTTTTGACCTTATGGTTCAGATGCTGACCTACAAACATGAAAACATGATGCTCTCTAGGTTCTTAGTTTCCCTCTACCCCACTAGCTACTCCTACAAGGCCAGTACCACTTATACCCTCTCCCTAGGGGTTGCTCGTTTGAAGTTTTATCTTCTAGGCCTCTTTATTTTGTCCTTTTGAAACAGGTTCTTATTCTGTAGCCCAAGTTGGTCTCAAACCCATGGTGATTACTATCTGAATGCTGGGATTATAGGCATAAGCCACTACCATAGGCCTGGCTGAAATTTTTCCAATCCAGACAGAGGGCAGTGTGGTGTATAAGAGCTGGATTTCTTGATATGCAAAATGCATTAAGATTCAAGTCTCATAGAAAAAAAAACCTGCCTATTTCAAAATGTTGATGATCTAAATGGCTCAAGCTTTAACTGAATAAAATTGTTTATGAAAAAACTGAAAATCCCCTATTTTTATACTTGTTACAATCAAAGGGCATCATAGACTGTAGAAACATTATTTATAAAAGCTTTTTATAAAATATATTCCTGGAGCTGGAGAAATAGCTCAGAGAATAAGGGCACTTGACAATTTTCAGAGAACTGGAGAACGAGAGAACAGATTCCCAGTACCACATCAGGTGACTTATAAACTCGTGTGGCCCTAGTCGCAGGGGATTGATCTGACACCCTCTTCTGGCCTACATGAATGCAGACATAGAGACACACAGACAGATAGACAGACAGACAGACACACACACACATACACAATCTTTTAAAACAGCACAAAACATATCCCTTACCCATCTGAGCTGCCCATCACTTGTGAGCTGTCTGTAGAAGGCTCTGAAGTCCCCAACAATGTCCCTGAGATCCTTGTGAAGCACATGATGGGCAAGGGCATTCACAGCACAGACAACTATCAAAATAGGATTTCATTCTTAGTCATGTTTTAATATACAGCCAGGAAGTTAAGACAATAGAACACAAGCAAATGGATATGGACATCTTATAGAAAGAATTAAAATACAAAAATCCCCATATACTTTGTAAAATTCTTTCAGCATGTGTCTGTGACCACTATAACTAAGAAGTAGAAACAACTACAACAGCTTGAAGTTAACATACTGTGTGCAGCAAACATATTTTGATAAACAATGTCATAGACTTGCAAGTTTAAATACTGTTCCCAAATTATTTCCCGATTCACTGGGTAACATGTTGGGTAATGAGATTCAAAGCCAGACCTTGCTAATTCATTGTTCTGAAAGGATAAGAACACCCTGACTTATGGAGCTTCAAAACCGATTTTTTAAATACTGGCAAGATACTCAATTCACAACATCATACACTATCAAGGACAAAATTATTTGCATGTAGCATACTTTGAAAATGGCACCATAGCATTAAACTTTTCCATGACTTTTACTACATTTTTCATACACAGGTTGAAGGGTAAACATAATGTGGATTCTCATCATCATCAATTATTTGTTTTTGTTGCTTTAAAGGGCTTCACTGTGTTATTTGAAGAAGTCCTGGGAGGGAGCTCATGGTAGGACTCTTGTCTAATACATGCAAATGAAAACTCTTTACAGACTTTGTTCTTTCTAAGACACATTTAGTCCATGTATCAAAGACCAAAATAGTCAAATCATTAATTTTCCCCAAAGCAATAATTTATGACAAAACATTTTATATTTATGGTTGCGAGCCTAGCCTTTAACAGGTAAGCCATCTCTCCAGCCCTATTACAAAACATTTTGATGATTGTGTTTGGTGTTGTGTTAATTCCATAGCAAACCTTTAGGTCATTTAATAGGATGGTTATAGAGGTACAGTTTTACTCTCAGTAATATTCTAGAGGAAGACATTTTGAAAGCAGTACCACATCGGTGTTCCTGGCCTCTGGGTAGCACAGCTTTCCAGTGATTATACACTTGCTGAAAGACATATCGTTTAGGACTGAACCAGCCATTCTGGGTTCTCCAGGGCTTTTGTTAATGGAATACGCAATCATTCTAGTTAGGATATTTATTCTATAAAGCTGTAAGAACACAGTATTCTCCTCATTCCTTGATGGTTGTTGTTCTTGGATTAAAACAAAAGTCTAGAGTATGTTAGTGACTCACAGTGAGGTATATTATTATCTACATCAAACTCTGGCCTCAATTGCATCTAACAGAAGCTAACAATGATCTCAACTTCTATGACTCCTAACAGTGAAGCAAGCCATAATGAAAAAATTCATCTACAGTATGTGGATTTTTCTTACTTGACACAAAGGTGCTGCAAAAAGTTAACTACAATTTTCTGTATTAAATAGAATTTTGGTTTGTGGTGTTTTAGCTCTAGTATGGGGAAATTCATATGGTAAAAATTAGCCTTAAAGGCAGATTCCTGTTGACTAAACCCAAGAGTTTCTCCTACAAAATGAGCTGGGAAGGAAAAAAAAAACATTCAACAAAAAGACTTTGGTATACTTCTTATGTTAATAGATAACATGCTTTCTCTGTCTCTTGGTCACACATACATACTCACACTTGTCAATAATGAAGAACACACTAATTCTTGTTTTTCTTGGTTTTGGTGTTATTAAAATAACAACTTAATGAATGGGTTGATAAAGTTGCAGGAATAATCATGCTGAGCTAATGAAAATTTTCATCTTGGATGCAAGTACTATGTAACACTGGGACACTATGCGTCCCGTGAAATACATAGGAAAATCAAATTTTAAGTGGATACTATATGGATATGGTCTAGAATTTTGAAATCCAGTAATGTTAGCACAAAAGAAATATGTATTAAAGTCACAAGGAGAGCTGGGTGTGGTGATACACGCCTGTAATCCCGGCACTTGGGGAGGCAGAGGCAGGCAGAGCTCTGTGAATTTGAGGCCAGCCTGGTCTACAAAGTCCAGGACAGCCAAGGCTACACAGAGAAACCCTGTTTGGCAAACAAACAAAGTCACAGGGAGATAGGAGTTGATTTAACCCTGCCCCAAGAATTCCATCAGGATTGTGTGTGGGGCGGATAGTGCCATCTTAGTACAACTGTCTCATCTGTCTTAGTGCTCAAAGTCCCTCCACAGTTTGTCAAAGGCAGTGAAGTTCAACATCTTTGTTTCTAACAGAGTAGCTTCAGTGGCCTGCCATGGTTTTATAAGCTCACTGTGTAGATTATGAAATGGGCTAGGGTTGAAATCTATGGATGGTACAGAGACAGCATCTTCAAGAAATGCTCAGCATGCAGGTAGGCATAATTAAAGCTGAGGAAAGACAGAAACAGATCACAAATTGGCCTTAGTCAGCAGTCACTGTCTTGTGGGCATCTTTGACAGGAGACTCTTGATTTAATGTGGGAAGCGGAATGTGTGAATGAGTTGCTGAATCCTTGTCTGGTCTCTTTTACCCAGCAGATAAGTTCAACTCTTGGGACTCGCCTCTGTTCTGAAACCTTCCCCCAGCCTTTGGGTAAGGGAACAAACTCTTCTCTGTGCAGTTTGGTTACATTAAAAAACAACAACAACAACACCCCAGTAATTTTCACACTGTTACAAGTGTGCCTTTTATGTTTGTTTCCTCAGCAAGCCCACGCATTCCTCTCGTATGGGACCCTGCTTTCTTAGACACGCCATGTGTGCCTGTGGGATCAGAGAACAACCTGCTGCAGTGGGTTATTTCCTTCTGTCACACAGGTTCTGGGGATTGAACTCAAGTTGGCAGAGTTGGCAGCAGCTTTACCCATATAGAGCCATCTCACCAGCTGTTTCTTTTCCTTTTTAAAATCGCTTTTCCAGTGTCTTACAGACTACGTAAAACTTGCCAGCTCTTCACTCAAGTGCAGGGTAGAATGACTTGCAAGAGTGACTAATGTATGGCCTTAGGGGTGCTCTGGGAGACACTGTAATGGAGAAAGCTTCATGGTATCCACTGAAAGTTTGAACAAATTTTCCCTTGTTATTTGCACACACATGTAAACTTTTTTTTTTTTTTACTTGTTTGAAAATATCTGTTGGAACTAATCTTGTGAGAGTGACCTTCTTACACTTCTTGAATGCTGTACTTTGTGTACCTGCTGGGAATGCAGACAAAAGGGCGCATTTAAGTGTTCTAGAGAGGGACTGCGGAGATGACTCAGTTGGTAAAGTTCTTGTCTTGCAAGAATGAAGACTTGAGTTCAAACCCCACAGCTCGTGTAAAAAGAAGCTGGGTGTGATAAAGCACATTTGTAAACAGGTCGATCCTGGCCTTTCTGGTGTCAGTCCAATGAGAAACACAGTCTCAAAAAACCAGGTGGGCAGGATCTGAAAAACAACACCTAAAGCTGATCCCTGGATTCCACAAATATGCTCACACAGATGCAAGCTGCCTGCACATACATGCAATCAGTCGATCAATCAATCTTTCAGTGTTCTAGATAGAAAATACTTTGGGACATCGAGTTCTGCTTTTGCTAAGTACCAGTCTGGGCTTGGTTTTGCACCTCTAAAATATGAGGGGGAGCTCAATATCACCAAAGAGATCTCATCCGGCTTTGAAAACTTTACATTACACTTAGCCTTTTCCATTTTTTGTTTTAGAAAAACAAGAGGGAGGTTTACATATGAACCATCAAAGAATTTCTTTGGAAAGCATCTTGGTGTGAAATACTGTAAAGTGGGGGTGGTTGGAGAGATGGCTCAGCAGTTAATAACACTGGCTGCTCCAGTAGAGGACCTGAGTTTCCATGCACCCACATGACAGCTCACAACTGTCTATAAGTCTAGTCCAGAGGATCCGACACCCTCATCTAGACATACATATAGGCAAAACAATGCACATAAAATAAAAATAAACTGATTTAAAAAAGAAATACTGTACATACAACAATAAGCTTCCTATACATGACATATCTGATCCTCTCTCTCCCTCAGTCACTTGCCAAAATTTAATTCACAAAGTTCTAGAATAGTCTCAGTGGCCTGCTCTTTGATCACCTCCCCCTGGGGGATGCAGCCTTGCCAGGCCACAGACGAAGACAATGCAGCCAGTCCTGATGAGACCTGATAGTCTAAGGTCAGATGGAAGGGGAGGAGGACATTCCCTAGTAGTGGAGTAGGGAAGAGGCATGAGAGAGAAGAGGGACGGAGGGTGGGTGGGATTGGGAGATGAGGAATGTGGCCACAGCTGAGATAAAAAAATGAATAAATTATTATAACAATAATTAAAAACAACAAAAAGAATGAGGAATGTCCTAGTCTATTGTGATTGGATATACTTCTGTCTGTTGGTCCTGGGTTCTATTAGAAAGGAGGCTGAGATTGCTATAAGGAAGAAGTCAGTAAGCCGCCATCCTCCATGGTCCCTGCATCAGCTTCTGCCTCCAGGTTCCTGCCTTCTTTGAGGCCCTGGCTTAGCTTCCATCAATGGTCTGTGACCCAGGATATGGAAGCCAAATACAACCTTTTGTTCCATTAAAAAAAAAGCGGTGGGTAATACTCTGGTAGTTACACATTGACACAAGGAAATGGATTCAGATTTATGGATTTTTTAGCAGTCTAGAGATGAGTATACGAGGAAAGACCAAATGCTGGTACTTTTCCGTTTCTCCCAGCAACGCAACAGGCTGCATTATTTTTACTCTGTTTGACTTGACTGTCGTCTGGGAGGCTCCAGGCAGTAGGAGATTGAGACAGTTGGTAGGAATTGCAACCAAGTATGGAGCAGCGTTCTGGGGGTCCTGTGGAAGTGCTGGGGAAAAGACTGAAGGGGCTGGAGGGGACAGGAACCTCACAAGAAGACCAACAGAACCAAGTAACCCAGTCCCATGGGGGCTTTCAGAGACTGAGAAGCAACTAAAGAGGACGCCTGGTCTGGACCTATGGTCTGGTCTAGACCCCCTGTACACATGTGGCCGATAGGTGGCTTGATCTTCATTTGGGGCACCTGGATAGTGGAGGAGGGGAGCTGTTTCTAACAAGGACTCTATTGCCTGCTTTTGGATCACTTCCCCCTGGCAGGGCTGCCTTGCCTGGCCCCAGGGGATGAGGATATGCTCAGTCCTGATGTGACTTGATGTGCTGGGGAAGGTTGATATGAGGGACTCCCCCTTTCTCGGGGGGAAAGGGAAAAGGGCTAGGGAGCAGGGAAAGGGGGACCTGGAGGAGATGAGGGAGGGGCACCTTTGGGATGTAAAGTAAATAAACAAATTAAAAAAGTAAAAAATAATAATAAAGAGAAAGATAAAGTAAAAGTAGAATCTACATGAAAATGAAGCATCTGGAAACTCAAACTCACCAACTTCAGTGCCCTTGCCCAGAGTGAAGGTAATGCCACAGCCCTTGAGCCCATCTTCTGCATCGGTCTCTATGACAACATAGGCAGCTGAGTAGTCGGGGTCTGTGTGCTGTAGGAAAAGCAGTCCCCAAAATGCAAGCATCAGAAACCCACAACAAACATAAGAATAGAAATGCGGCCAGACAGTGGTGGCGCATGCCTTTAGTCCCAGCACCCGGGAAGCAGAGGCAGATGGATCTCTGTGAGTTCGAGGCCGGCCTGTTCTACAGAGTGAGTTCCAAGACAGCCAAGGCTACACAGAGAAACCCTGTCTGGAAAAAGAAATAGAAATGCGGAGCTCCAATATAATGGAACACTTGGTGTACCCCAGAGAGCACAGAAGAGATCTGAGTGAACTGAGGAAAAGTGCTCCTGAGGATTCACACTAGTGCAGAATTGCAGTGTAGAGAGTTTTGGGGGATAAGCGGAGAGGAAAGCCAAGAGTGGTACCTGCTGAGCACATACCCTCATGCTAAGCTCCACCCTTGGCCCCAAATGACTGCATGCTTAAGCCAGTTTGCGATGATGTCAAAATTTGGTTTTGAGTTTATTTTTAAACCCGGAAAATTTGGATCGCATATAAAACACTTTAGAGAGTAATTTCAAATCGAATGAATGCAATTTTATTTTCAAAAAGTCAGATATAAAGTTGGATAGCTCTTCATTGTAGCATCTTATGTAAACTGACAATCCAACAGTTCACATTCAGAAACCACTGGGAGGAAATAGATACAAAACTCTAAGACAAATTAATCCATGCTGCCCTGTGCTGCACTAATTTTCCACTACCCAAAAATGTTTTATTAACTCATCCTTTGGCAATTTTCGTGCTTGCATATAGTACATTCTACTCGTGCTCACAATGACCCCCCCCCCATCTTCCGGCCATCCCCAGAAACTCCCCACTTCTCCTATCAGGTCGCCTCTATACTATCATTTTCCTTTTCTTTTTTTGACAGGGTTTACTATCATTTCTTTTTGTTTTGTGAACCACTGAGTTTAACTAGAGCCATCCATGAGTGGGCATGAGTATGCAGATATCCATTAGAGTGTAAGTAACTTACAGATGGTTATACCACTGAAGACAATAACTCCCTCACTGCAACAGCGTGGTCTGGTGCTTAGTATTTGATTGTTAATTATTTCATTCCCTGGGATCCACTTGCTGTTTGTTATGAACAAACTATCATGCACCCCAAATGTTCTTGGGTAACCTTACCTCCAAAATTATCCCTGGTTGGCTAAACAAAAGGCCTACACACCTGGGCAGGGCAGAAATGAGAGGCAAAGCTAAGGTTTGCAGGTTGGATGAATCACTGGACGCAGAGAGTAGGAAAGAGGAGGGAAGCAGGACCACCATGGGTTAGCATGGAGAGAAACACACAGCTGGATTGGTGGTGCTGGAGAGAAGCAGCCTAGATGAAAAGCATGAGCAAGTGTTTACAGAACTGTGGAGGGAAACAGCCCACACAGGAGTGATTACCGCATGAGATGTGGGGCTAGGTGATCCCGAGGTAGTGTAGGGTGTTAATATCTGCCCAGCCCCAGGCAAGATAAGGCTTATCTAAAATCCATCAGGTGTCTGTGTCCTTTAGTGTTTGACAGCGGGTTAAATAAATCTGCCATAATAATTACAGGCAACAATAATAAACATTATTAGCCGCTTATATTTTCTACAACATTCTACAGCAGCCATCAACTGCAGTAACTCCCTCAAGGAGGGGCCAGAAACCTATGACTAAATACAGAAAGGACCAGTCTTCAAACAGCAATTTTGATAAATTTTTGCTGTTCAACGACTATGAAACTCAGTGTGGCTTGGTGATATAGAAGAAGCAGAATTAAAAAAAAAAATTCCAGCGTATCATCACTAGACATTTATAATAGACTGGGGGTGGGGAGCAAAACCCAGGACCAGTCAAGAACATGTGTAAGGGATGACACGTGGTCAGTTATAACTAGCACAGTAGTTAGTTCAAGAGGAAGTGTTGCTGACAATAAGCGGTATCGGGCTAAATACGTTTATTATTGGCCCTATAATTATTTAACCCATTATCACAATAAAATAAAACACTGATACTTGTTAGATTTTGTAATTGCCTTAGGATACCTTGGGCTGGGCAGATAATTCCACTTACACTATCTCATATCTCCCAACCTGCATCCCATCCCCTCCGATTCAGTCATTCCTATCTGAGATAACTTCCATCCATAATTCCCAAATACTTGCTTGTATTCTTCATCTGGATTGCTCCTTTCTATGTCATTCTCGGAGCCCTTTCTCCAGGCCCCAGTGGTTCTTCCTTCATCTACCCGATGGTGGCTTCCTCCTTCCTTCTCTCTTCCTCTCCTGTCTACCCCCCCAAAGCCCAGGGACCTTAGCCACGCCTTTTCATCAACCAACCAGGGATAACGGGGAACATTCCTTCTCATCACTTGGTTACCAGGTTCAACACTAACAATGCCCATGGCAGGGGCGGTAACCAGGTATCAAGGCACTGAAATCAGCATCTGTATACACAGCACCACACCAACCCCCAACAGGGAAGAAAGAACTAGATCTTGGAGTTTTGAAGGGGCAAGGACCAAAGGGCAGAGAAAGCAATACTAATCTGTCGGGAGCGGTGACTCAGTGGCTTGCTTTGATACTTAAATCTCAGCGGAGAGATGGCTTTTAGCAGGTCTTTACTAATGGCAGAGGAAAACTTGCAAGTCCATCTTCTTTTGTTTGTGACAACAGGTGGGATAGCTTGTGAGGGTTACACCTCTTCCTCAGGCTCCTTGTGCAAATTGACCTATTGTTCTGAGATGTTTTACTGGCTAAAGTAACTCCTCAAAATAAATAAAGGGGTCAGAAGGCTGGAGGCAGAGGATGAGGCAGCACTGGAGACTGGCTGCTGGCACTGCTTGCTGCAGCAGTCTGCCTTTTGCTGTGCCTTTTGCAAAAGCTGTCGAGTCTGGACCTTTAAAAAGTTTCCTGTGTGCTGTGTGTTTATTTTATTAATTTTAATCCTCACACCCAACTCAAGAACCGTTCGACTCTGCCCGGCTGGCCCCGGCACTAATCCAAGAGGCTTTTTTTTTTTTTTTTCAACAGAGAAGTAAAATGTCCACAATAGCATTGGTTTGGAATTAAATGACAGTTTAATTGTGGTATCGACATGCCAGATATGGACACTGAAAAAAACCAGACAGAAGGTCTAAAAATATTATTAAGGAACGTAAGTCACAACAAGGATTGCAGATGAGTGTTTGCATAAGGCTCTAAGACAACTTGGTACAGTCATGACTTTTATGGTGTATGACAGTTATTGTGCCGAGCAAATTCTAAAGGCTCGATATTATTCATTTGATCTTCACAGTGCTATTTATGAAGTAGGAGCTATTATTCTTGTTTTAGGGATGAGCAATGTGGATTTTAAAGAGGTTTAGTAACCTGCCCAAGGTCATAGTGTGAGTAACTTCTGGAGGCAGACTGTAAGTTCTCATCTATTCAGTGCAGAGGTGGGAGGTAGGGTAGGAGGTGTGAATGACAGGTGGGAGGTCAGAGCTGGCATCAAAGTCCAGTGCAGGGTGATGTGATGCTGAGTGTAGCCTGTGTGTCAGAGACTACAGGTTGCTGAGGGGGACACAGATGTCTGTTCTTGTGGGTGGGACAGCCAGGGAGACATAGTTAGACAAACTCTAATATTATCAGGCAGAACATACTAAGTCCTTGGGAAAGATACAGGCTATGAAAGAGAGGCAGAGGGTATTGTCAGATGAATGCACTCAGAGGTGGGTCAGGTTGGACTCTAAGGCAGTTTATGGAAGACTGAGGCTTTCCAGCACTGGAAAAGAACCTGGGATGAAAGATTACCATGGGTGAGATAAATGCTATGGTAAATGATATATGATAAATGATAAATGAATATAGTTTGTCTACACGAGAAGCTTGATCCCTAATGGAAAGTGTTTAGAGGTGTCTGGAACCCTTATAAGTTTTTAGTTTTAGAAATTAAAATATAATCACATCATTGTCTCTGCTCTCTTTCCTTCCTCTCTTCCCTTCTGTGTACCCAACCTCACCTGTTTTCTCTCAAATTCATAGCCTCTGGTCTCCTTTTTTTTTTAATCGTTATTCACACTGTCTCTCTTAAATATCTAAATACACTATTCAGTCTATGGCCTCTACAAAGAAACTTCTCTTTGCAACACAGAGATCATCACAGAAAACCCTAACCAATCCAAACAAAGAAAACAAGTGATGGTGTGATGCCCAGCCCAGCTGATCCATCCACCAATCAGCTCCTCCGTTCAAGGCTTGGTGAATTTTTCAGAAGCGGGTAGAAATATTATAAGAGCCAGAGGAATAGGATGTCTGCAGTGATACTGCGTCTCCTAGAACTGTCAGGGAGCTACACCCACCAAGTCTCAAGGCTAAACTGTTTGACTATTACAAAGACAATTAGTTCTTTGTAGCCTGATGAAAGGAGAAATATCTTTCTGCAGAGACTATATTAGGTCTTTTAAGACTGGATTAAGGGCTGGGTATGTTGGTGAGTGCCTGCAATCTCAGCATTTGGAATATAGAAGCAGGAGAATCAGGAGTTTAAGATAATCCTCAGCTACATGGCAAAGGACTGCATGAGGCCCCCTCTCAAAAACAAAGCAAACAAGCCTGGATTCGTTTCATGAGAATGGGTTGGCAGAAAATGGCTATCTCCCTTGGTTTCTCTCACAACCATGATCTTTGCATATATGCCTGCTTCCTCTTTCTTCTTCTCTGTGATGACACAATTCCGCACTGGGTCCTCACCTGAAGCTGAGCAGCGGCTGACACCATGTACTTTGACATTCAGACCTGCACACTACATCAATCTGTTTTCTTCATAAATTACACAGCCTGGAAGATCTTGTTATAGCAACATAAAACAGAATAAGACTAAAACAGTGGTGGTGAAGGCAATAAAGGGGATAGCCAAGGAAAAGGCTGGTACATATTCAAAAATCTGTACCTGTATACAGTCAAAAGTTTGAATAAGAATACTCGATTGGCTCATACGGTTGAGTGGTAAATGTTTAGAACTGGGTGCGGTAGCATTGGAGGAGGTGTATCACTAGTTAGGGTGAGCTTTTAGGTTTCACACCAAGCTGAACCCTGAGCGTGAGCTCTCAGTTACTGTTCCAGTGCCATGCCTGCCAGCTTCCATGCTCCTTGCCATGACGGTCAGAGACTAAGTCACCTTGGTCATGGCGTCTCTTTATAGAACAGTAACCAAGACAGTGCCCGTCCTGGTTTATAAAAACCATTAGGTTCCTGAAGTAGAAATTAAAGGCATGATGCTAAAAAGGGAAATTCCAAGAATTAAGCTCTCCATGGCAGTTTTTGGATTACAGGATTGCGTTGCTTTTTCGAGTAATAAGAAAAAGAAATCCCTTATAAAAGCCTTAGGAGAGGGTCAAAAGGACAAGGTGTGCCAAATGTAACTTGAAGCTTCTGAGTCTTTGTTACTGAAAGCAAGACCATAGAGGACCAGAAGGAAGTGTATATGTAGAGAGTTGGAAGTGGGGAACAGAGGGTGATGGTTTCTGATTTAGATGGTGTTGAGTATGAAGACAAAAAAAACATTAAGCAGAAAACATCTAGACAGCAACTAGCCCTGAGGTGAGAAGGCAGATCCAGAAATGGAATCACGAAGGCCTTGGCATAAAGATAGGCTTAGATGTTGAAAACATGCAGTGGAATCACAGGGGGAGTGTAGAATAAGATGGGAAAGAAAGAGGGGGACAGCACAGTAATAAGAGAAAGTCAGACAGGAATGCATAGGGAAACAGATTCAGATGACATTGCAGATAGCCTGGGAAGTAGCGGAGGTTACAGTGGACCGGAAGCGGAAAAGAACAAAGGCAATGCCAAGAGCAGGAGAACAATGGATTTCATATTAGAGAGAAAGTAAGGAGACATAAAACAAGGAAACAGGCAAAAAGCATTAAAATGACCAAGGGCAGAAACCAAAGGGGGCCAAATATGAATTTTGTCAAGTTCAGACTCTTCTAAACAGGGCATAACCATTGGAAAAGAAGAAAATTGAATAGTCCAGAGAGATGGCTCTGAGGTTAGAGCACTGTTCTTCCAGTCAGCCTCGGTTCAGTTCCCAGCACATACATGGTGACTTGCATCCATCTGTAACTCCATTTCCAGGGAATCCAATGCCCTCTTCTGACCTCCATGGGTAGCAGGCATGTCCAAGGTTCACATACGGACAGACAGGCAAACACTTATATACATAAAATAAGTAAGTCTAATATTAAATCATATTTCTGAAAAATGAATGAGAGACTTGAAGATGGGAAGGCTGGGGGGAGGGGAAGGGATACAAAGAACCTCAGGAGTTTAGAAGGGGAGGAGTGTGGACATGGGGCTGTATTAGTTTTAGCAGGACATGGCAGAGATGAATGAGAGGATCAGTTTGGAGGCAGAAAAGAGACCAAGAGTATTTTGTCTTCCATCTACTGAGTAACGGAAGTGATGCGATGGAAGACCTCTAACTGCTGAGGTTAGAGAACTAGGGCCAGGGGAGAAAGAACTAGGGAGCTCCTAGTGAGCAAAAGAAAGCACAAGTATTGCTAGGAGGTGGTCAAGGAGCAGCTGGGCTAGGAGCCCACGGCTGAGGAGCACGCTACATTTGGCGAGTACAGGCTTGAGCGTTCTGCGTTCCTAACAAAGCAAATTGTAGCAAGAATCTTTATTTTCACAGACACTGAGGACAGTTAGGTCTTTTTTTTTTTTTTTTTTCAAGAAAGTTTCATTGCTGCTGAGTGCTGGAAAGTAGCTGGAGTGCTAAGTCCAGTATTCCAAGTCCAACAAAGCCATCAGCATTAAGAATGGCAAAGTAACACACATGGTAGACACTCACTCATATAGACCTACAAGATAGGATAAACATAACGAAATCTATACACCTAAACAAGAAAGAGGACCCCGGGTAAGATGATCAACCCCCACTTAGAAAGACAAATGGGAAGTGCATTGGACATAGGAGAAAACAAGTAACAGGACAGGAGCCTACCTCAGAGGGCCCCTGAAAGACTCTACTAGCAGTGTATCAAAGCAGATGCTGAGACTCATAACCAAACCTTCGGCAGAGTGCAGGGAATCATATGAAAGAAGGGGGGGTTAGTATGACGTGGAAAGGATAGGAGCTCCACAAGAACCAAATATATCTGGGCACAGCGGTCATTTCTGACACTGACACTCCACCAAGGACCATGTATGGATATAATCTAGAACCTCTGCTCGGATGTAGCCCGTGGTAGCTCAGTAACCAATTGGTTTCCCATAGTAAGGGGAACAGGGACTATTTCTGACAGGAACTCAATGGCTGGCTCTTTGACCAAGTAGCACATTCTACTAGGGAGGCCCCTGAGAATCAGCACACTACATCCACCCCGTCTCCCCAAGAGAAATGTGAGGTACTTGTGAGCTTCCAATACAGATAACACATAACCTTTCCTCGCCCTGAGCTCATAACCAACTGAGACCCAGAAGTATATTCCATTTCTCTTTTAATTACACTTTATACATTTTGTATCCTCCCATGTATATTCCATTTTTTAACTCCCCTATACAATACATTTTGTCTGAACATTTCATACACTCCAAGTCACGTTTCTGTCAATCCCTTCTGCTTCAGTTTTCTCATCAGTAAGTAATGATTAAAGTCAACTCCTCTTGGGAGTCTTCTCTGTATAAGGCCCTTTTCAGACACCTGCGTGCACAAGGCAAAATATTCTTGGACCTGTTCTACAGATGAGAAAAATCTAGGCTTGAAGAGATTATATAACTTGTACTCAGTTGCTAAACCTCACAGATAGTCACATACGCTGAGGTGTCTGGATTTTACAAGTTGCTAAAATTATGAACATTTACTTGTAAGTCCACAAAGGACTGTGATTAGATTTTTCAGCCATTTACCATAATATCATATAAAAACACACAGGGATTTTCAAAAGTCTCAGAATAGAAAACATTCTTCTGTATATAGTATATCCACTTAATTTTGAGAAGCCTGTTTTGAATCAGACATTTCATGTTCTTAGGAGGTAAAACATTAGCCTGTAAATTAGAGATCCAGGGTATGGCTCCCTGACCACATTTCTCTTGCTTGAGGACAGGTATTGGTGTTCCCTAACCCTGTTGCTTCTTGATCCTGGGTATTCTTCCACACACTCACTCCGCGTGAATGCAACTCTCGGAATTCTAGTATGGTATCTTACTGGCGGATCAGGAGGCACCACAAGGCACTCAGGGCTGTCAAGGCCAGAGATGGACTCCACGCATCTCTTTAGAGGCTATAAAGTCAGCCCAGTAGGTAAGGCGAGCAGAAAGGGTCCCTCTAACAGCCTCAGCTAACAAAGTCCGTTCAGCACCGAGATGGGGGCCCAAATCTATGCCCTTCCTTTATTTCCTCTCTTAAGACTGTCACAGGTAGAACTCTCGGTTAATTTTTTTCCTAATCATTTTTGTAGGTATAGCGATTTCACATGAGTGCCCTCTCAAGTGATACGCAGTCACTAGATACTTGGTTTTGCAGCCAGACTGTGAACACGTTCGTTTCATTGATGAGCAAAAGGTGGCAGAGAGGGCTGAGTCTCCTCAGTGCGCTGTGGCGGAGATAGGATCATCACCCCACATTCCCAGCCCAGTAGTTTCTGGTCTCCATCACTAAGAGCCCCATCATGCCCTCCACCCCCACCCCCATGGCTTCAGCCAGCGCTTCATTCTCCTGTGTCGCTTGGTGGGGACTCAACCAAACCCTTTTGCTCTTGGTCCTTTGCATTTTACCCTTACTAGGAAAATCCTATTTCTAAAACTGAGGCGAAGAAAAAGGAGAGAAAGAGGGAGAAGATGGAAGAGAAAGGGAAGGGGAGAGGGAGGAATACCCCTCTTCCCAGAGGGTGGCAAGTGCTGGCTACTCCTGCTCGTCAGGGAGGCTTCTGCCCTGGCCCACGTTCGCCTCGCGCACGCGAACCCTGTGGCCCGCGCGCTTACCATGGCGTCCGAGCCGTGGCCTCCTAGCGACGTGGGAAAGCGCACATCATGCACCGAGAGCCGGGAGATCCTGCCACGCACCATTTCGAATGCACCCGGGTCCTGGACTGTACGGTCCAGGGAGCGGAGCCCCGGAGGTTCCTGCCGCTCTGCGGGGGAGAGGCGGGGCGGCGAGCGGTGATTGGCCGGTTCTCTGGGGGCGTGGCCGCTCTCCTGCACTTGGATTTCTAAGCAAGTCTCAGAAAGTGACCTCCCAGGAGCGCTACTCTCCAGGCCAGAACTTGGGGGAGGCAGAGTCCGGGCCCCCCAGGAGCCAGCTCGGGTCTTCCGGGGAGGACAGCACTGGGAAGCCAGGCACGTGCAGCGTGTAGCCGCGCAAAGTTGTGAATGCCGCTCAGCACCAACTCTTTAACTTGCAAGTCTGTTTATGTAAGTCTCTCCGGCCTGGTTCTTGGACCCGAATTTTGCAACATCTTGAAAAGCCAGTGTGGTGATGGCTCAGCTAGTTCAGAAACCTGCAGCCAAGCGTGACGACCCGAGTTCTCTCTGACACACACACACACACACACACCACACCACCATTTTTTTTTAAAGGTGACCCCAGTCTTCACCAACTGATAAATCGGTCACACCCCTACGATGAAAACTGCTTTAAATTTTCTCTCATCTGTTCATCTGTACAAGATAGGTAGAGAGAAAAGACGTTTGTTTCTATTTTATTGCTGGGGTGCGGGTGGGGCGGCGGCGGCCCATCTCTGAATGTGAATTCAGATTTGTTAAGTAACTTATTCAAGGCCACACAGCCAATTAAGTTAGCATCAAAGCTGGGGCCTTCTTGCCAAAGCGGAGGCTTATTTTGAGGACTATAAGATCCATGTGAGAGAAAAGAGTGCTGAAAAGGCGGCGGAAGCTCTCCCTCCACCTCACCTTTGCATGGACATATATTTTCCTATCACATTACAGGCTCACTCACGTTGGGGAGATGGCTCAGGATAAAGTACTTGCCAAACGAGTGTGAAGACCGGAGTCACAATCCCAAGAGCCCATGTAGACTAGAAACAGAAGCACGGGTCTGTGTTCCTGTGGGGATATTAGAGGCAAACATGGGAATGACACCCCCGAGCAATGAGGAGCAACACTTGAGGCTGTCTTCTGACTTCCACATGCTTGCAGTGAAAAAATGAAAGACGCACCCACCCCCAGCGCAAAGATGAAACAAATTCCCTGGAAGGTGATATACCTCTGGGGAAATGCTTTGAACAGTAAGTTTGGAAATCAACCCAACAGGTACTGGTGTTCCTGTAGGGAGGACAGGGATTTTTTTAAAGAATGCTCATGCCACTTTCGCTGCTCAAGGACGGGCACGATCCACACTGGTCTGTTCCTTTGGCAGTCAAGAGCAAGGGAGGGTAATGAGGTCCCAGGCGGTCGTGAACACAGCTGAGGGCAGCTGCTCTTTTTTCAAGGAAGCCACACCCCCTCGCTGATTTGGCCCTGTGGGAATTTAAGTATCAGAATGAAATTTTTTTTTCCAGAAAATTTTCCAGAAAAACAAATGAAGTGCAAATGTTAAGGCAAAATATTTTCTAAACATTACCATCTAGATTAATTTCTTGCTCCTAAAATGGTATGTGCAGGCGAGAAAAACATTTCTGTGGACCTAGGGCTTGGTGGATCTTCGTCCTTCTCTTAGAGAACCGTCTTCAGTGTTAATCACGATTTGCCTAAGGATGTGGAAGATAATTGCTATGATCCAATTTTAATTAATGACCCAAGGGAAAAACCTAAAGGTTGTTCCAGAATAAATAATTTGGATAGCATAAAGGATGGCTGTTATCATCTATAAAACTCCCAACACCACCTAATGAGGCAAGCAGGAATTACCTATTCCATGTTAAAGCGAACAAAGGGGTTATCTAGAAGGATGAGCTCAATCAATAGGATGCTGAAACTGATGTATAATGCAATTCCAGGGCAACCACTGAAAATGTAAAGTCAGACATAGCTAGAAAACTAAGAAAGGAGTGGAAATAGTTCCTTAAAAATATCACAAGGGCAGAAAACTCGGAAAACAAAAAGTAGGAACAAAGAGCAAGGGAAACCAATATGGTCTATATTAATCCTTGGGCATCATTCAAAAGAGCTGTTGTGGGGTTGTGACAGCCAGCCCTAATCTCATGGCACTGTGTTTTTGCCTGCCCAGAAATGAATTACTCTTTCATTCACGATAGTGTTCAGACTGAGTAATAATTTATATAGGTCCCCTGTGATGACTAAAGAAAGTTAATATGGACCCAAGCATCCCTAAAGGGCTTTAATCTTTTGCTCTGGAATGCCTGGAGGTGAGATAAGAAAAGGATAATGGGCTGTGAGATATTAAGAGATGCCTTTGCTTCTGTAAAACTTGCCATGCAGCTGTGGGAAAGGGATGAAACAGTCTTTTTGTTACTGTGTAGCAGGAAATAAACAACTGAGAAGTACAACAATTTTACTGCCCAGCCCCTGAATTCCACAGATACCTGTAATGCACACCTTTCTGATGTCCTCCTTTAGACCCCACTTCCACGCAGCACGCTGTTCATCTCTAAGACCTTCTGCTAAGGCATTATCCTTCTGCTAGCAGTAAGAACAGCTCTTCCAGAAGCTATGTTCTTTGCAGGAAACCCGTGAGTATATACAGGCAGATTAAAGGTAAGTGGGTGATACTAGAAGCAAAACATGTGTCCTAAATGCCCATGTTGAGACTTACTTGCTAGAGTGATAGCATTAAGAGGTGATTAAATCACGAGGCTCTATGCCCATCAGAGGAAACAGTGATTCTCTAAAAGGGCTAGAACAGTCATCTCCTCCCTTACCCTGTGTGAAGTCATGGTGTCCAAGTAGTGGCCTTGGGAACAGAGGCCCAAGTCCCAGTGCCTGATTTGCGGCTCTCTAGCTTCTAGAACTATGAAGAAGTAAATTTATGTTCTTTATAGATTACCTGATCTATAAGTATTGTACTACAGCAGCACAAATAGACTGAGACAGGCAGACAAAATATACTACATTGATGTTATGGAAAGAACGCAGTAGTTACTTGATAAAATCCAATATTAATCCAAAGATTAATTAAAAGTTAATTTTTGCTAGAAAAATACTTAGCAAAGTAGCAATGACAGTGAACTTCAACCTAAAAATGGACATCCAGAGAAAATGTTAACAGCAGTCAGCCGACTTCGTGGTTAAAAATTCACATTTTTCCTCTAAAACTGGAGACAAGGTCATGGTGTTTTGCTTTCCTCATTTCCACTGAACACTAATATGCCAGGTAAGAAATAAGATTAAAAAGGAAGAGGTAAACCTTTTTTTCCTCCTTGGATGTCATGTTTGACAGTGATTGGAAAACACTGGAATTTACTCCCTCCTCACCCCAGTTATCAGAAACAATACTGCCTCTAACAAGTTTGCCAGATACAAGGTAACTTGGGAGATTAAAACTTGTGGACTTGGCTGGGGACATGGCTTGGTAAGTAAAAAAGGTAACTTCCATCAAACTTGTCAACCTCAGTTTAATTCCTGGAACCCAAGCCATAGAAGAAAACCATCACCCCCACAATTTTTCCCTCTCTGTGTAGCCTTGACTGTCCTGAACTCACTTTATAGACCAGGCTGGCCTTGAACACAGAGATCCCGCTGTCTCTGCCTCCCAGAGTGCTGGGGTCACACACATGTGCCATCACTCCCGACTCACAAATTGTCTTTTCTTTGACCTCCAAATGTGTACTATGGCAGCAGCCCTCACCAAAGGCAACCCACAGACTGCGGGGCCTGCCTCAATTATATTTGATGTACTAGGTATGAAAAGTTAAAACTTTTACTTCTGCAGCTACCACGGGCAATGGATGTGTACCCATTTTAAGAGAAGATTTGCAGTAACTGAGGAGGATGTAGCAGATGCTTCCTGAAGGTCTGGGAGTAATTTCTACTGGGAAATTTTTAGACATTGTTCCCAGATCTTTTTTTTTTAAATTATTCATGAATACTTCGATACCTGAGGTTGACAGCCAGTCAAATATACTTCAATGCTGTACCTAAAAAGCTCCTGAAATCAAGTTTAAAAAATTAATCAGCATCAAAACATATAATCAGCAGGAGGCATTTCAGGCAGGATTTGCCTATGTTACAGCCTTGGTTCTAAACACACACGTACATTGATGCTCATGATGTTACCCTATGCAACACTGGATACATGCTTAAATGCCTCAGATCAGAGACTACTGTATGTTACAGTGTTTCTACTGTACAAAGTTTTAGGCTTATAGAAATATGACTAAACAATGGAAAACAAATACATTTAGTATTTTCCTACCATTCTTCACTATGAAAATGTCAAACTTGCTTTTGGATTTTTTGATTATATTGTTTTAATGTTTAATTTCATGAATCACTGTTTTATGCTGCTGACTTGAGTTTCATAAGGAAAAGATAGTTCAAAGACTCTGACATGAGATTATGACAGTTTCCAATAGTTCCTAAAATGGTCCTCAACATACTTGTGCCATTTCATAGGATGTATTTATGCAGAATGGTGTTCCAAACACAGATGACTATAAAATCAAATGCTGACCAAGCATGAAAAAAAAAGTCAGAGATGTTTTACATTCTGCAGTATCAAATATGCGTCAAGATTAAATTGTTTGTGTAAAAAAAAAGGCAGGTTTGATAGATCATGTCTGTAATCCCAGCACTTGACAGGTGGAAGTAGGAATTCAAGGCCAGTCTCAATTACAAGAAAGCAAGTTCAAGGCCAACCTGAGACCCTTCATTCAAACACACGCACATACACATACATGTACATGCGCACACACAGAGGCAATCTTAGTATGTAAATTTGATTTTATCTGTAATAAGTGGTAATACTATACTGAATTATTTTTAAACAAATTTAATACTTTATCAGTAAATGACTGTTATCCATTTACCCACAGTTGAATAAAAATTTCTTTGGCAAAGTGGAGTCACAAATGAAAAAAGTTTAAGCAGGTTGGCTTAAACAACAGGAAAAGGGCAAAAATAAAACAAAAGGACTGGGAAGAGGAGATTTTAAGGAAGTAATATTAGCAGGCTACAGTCTTGGTCTAGCTGGCACACACACTTTCTGCTGGAAGCCTATATAAGGACACAGAAGAAGCCTTTGCTCTTTGCCTGCTTCCTCTCACCTTGTTAGCAAGTTTGTTCCTTCACTGACATTACCTACTTCTTTGGGGATCCCAGGGCATACTGAAGACCAACTGAGACATTCACCCTCACGGGCTGAGCAACAGCGAGATTCTTGAACTTTCTGTTCACAGACAGCCATTGCTGGATTAGCTGGACCACAACCTGTAAGTCATTCTATATATTAGAATTAGTCATTCTAATTATAGTCATTCTAATTAGTCATTCTAATATATAGAATGAGTTCCTTCCTATAGAGAGATTTATTGTATAAGTTCTGTTACTCTAGAGAACCCTAATACAATGGCCTTCACGAGTTCTGTAATGGCATCCTCAGAGCAGTGAAATCTCTCTTGACAGTCATCTTCTAATATCAATACTTTGCAAGGCCAATAAGATTCAAGTTAAGATTTGCACAGATAAGACAAGAAGACTGACTTGGTTTGATACTGTTGGGAAACCACAGGAAAATAAGAGACGACAAACTGTAAAGTCATATTTTAAGCTTCTAAGTGAATAAAAATATTAAGAATAAAAAGCATGAACCATAAAATAGGTGACATGAATTTTTAATATTGTGGCAGAAAAATATTTTCTAAGAATAAAAAGGAATATATGTGGCAAAATATTAAGTACAACTTAAATGTCAATCAGGCACATGTCAATAATCAAACTAGAAAAAAAAATTAAGACAGGAGTTCATTGTGTAGCCTTGGCTGGCCTGGAACTGTCTATGTAGACCAGGCTGGCCTGAAAATAATGCCTGGCATAATGTTTTTGTGGACTGTGTGACGTTTACCCTTGTTCATTCGAATGCTGAGGTCTCTACCCCACTATCTGTTTCAATCCAGATGTGGCGTTGTGATGTTTATTCTAAGTATCTCCTGTTTTGTGTAAACATGCCCACAGTTTTCTCTCTGTTGTGCCAATAAACACCAACTGGCTACTGCTGAACAATACAGAGAATAGAGTGGGCTATTCCAGACCAGCGAGAGGCGGAGAAAGACAGGAAGCGCAGACTGAGCCACAAGGATAGGACGAAGAAGCTTCAGGAGAAGGGAACGTGAGCAAGCAGATGATTTAAAAAGCAGGTAGGACTGGGAAAATTTGGCTGGGAGAAACTAGACTAGCTTGGAGGTTTGGGATAGAGTAATTATTGCTCAGTATTGTGCTATAGGCTAATTACATAACTTACAATCTCTATGTGTCATTACTTGGGCAAATAGTTGGTTAAAGAGTAACTGTCGTATTATTAATAATATGAATCAACATTAATTATTGATATTCATTCTGTACTCTGCCTTCCAAGTGGTGTGATTAGGAGCATGTACACCACACCCAGGTGAAAAATCTAGGGGATTGTTAATATATCACATAAACAATGAATTGAAGGAAGCATTGTGTTGATTTACTGCTATTTGAAAATGTGTGTTTGTTTTTTTAAACCATGAAAAGGGGCAACAATTTCACATGTAGTAGTAGGAAAAAGTTAACACAATTATAGTGCTGAAAATCACAAGGGCTTTTGACAAGACATCTAAAATTGTATTTTCATTAGACCTGTAAAAAGAGAGCTGTAGAACAGTGATTCATGTGCAACATTAGGAAAGTGACCTCCTTCTAGCCCAAAGAGGCCATTCTATTTGACATCCTTCATATTGCCTATAAATTGCTTCACCCAGGTTTCCTTATGTGATTCAGTAGCTGTATTTGCTGATACAATTTTAGAAAATATTATTTACTGGACAGAAAAAAATCATGTGAAATAAATTCAACAGTGTTCTAAATTTAAGAAAGAACTGATTTTTAACTCTGTTCAAGATTTGTAAGTTCTGGACTAGAGAGATGGTTCAGAGGTTAAGAACACTGTCTGCTTTTCCAGAGGTCCTGAGTTCAATTCCCAGCAACCACATGGTGGGTCACAACCATCTATAAAGAGATCTGGTGCCTTCTTCTGGCGTGCAGGTATACATGCAAAACACAACATTGTATACATAATAAATAAATAAATGTTAAAAAAAAATTTACAAGTTCTAACTGAACATTTTCCCCCCAATGGAAGAATAAATCCAGAATATATCAGTATTTACAAAGTTAATGAAATATGAAGAGCAACTGAAAAGATACATAGATGCATTCAACAAAGAATTTTTATTTTAATTATCCACAAAACAATATTACAATATTTTATAAAAATATTGTTTTTGGCTACCATTATTTATTTAAAAAGTGTTTGTGCTAGAAGGCTGTTTTTGCCAGCTTCCTTTTTTGGTAAGGGTTAAAGTTTCATTTTAAGACAATGAAGATGAAAGTCGCTGAGAAAAAAAATGTTTAAATGTACAAAACTGTTTCTTTTCCTTGACAATTTAAAAATACATAACAATTTAAACTGAATACACATTAAGTTAATGCTGTACCCTTACTATACAAATGTTATTAGAAGGAACTGCTCTGTTCAGTTAAAATATAAAAAAACATTACATTTTAGAGATCTAAAGAATGCCATCAACTTTTCCTGTCTTATTTTTCTGATCAGCATTAGTACATAAACATAATCTTACTACCTTTAAAAAATGATTAGATAAACTACAATACCATAGTTTACACGAAGCCCTTTAGAACACTCATGTCACAGACTGCAGGTATCAGGGCAAATAAGGACCCACTCTTCTCAGGAGACCCTCTTGGCAGAGGATTTGGTACTAAATAGGTTAAATAAAAAGAAAAACAAATACAACTTTTAGTACCAGAACTTTTGCCAACTTGCATTAAGCTCACTTGTCACATTTAAAAAGATTTAGATTTGAACATATTTACCATGGCACAGATCTTTAAATTTAGCGATTAAAATGATGGTAGTTCATAATCATATGCTAAAAGTAAAAGAAATTGATATACCTTAAAGTGTAATTATAAAGCACAGCATTTAAAACATAAATATTAGAAACTTTTATTTTATTTAGCAGACTGTTTTCCCTTGCTAGACTTAAACCATTAACACTACTCAGTTCAAATTAACATCTCATAATTGCTGAGTTAGAAAAACTCCCATTTTGGATGTTTAACTTCTGCACTTTAAATAGGCAAAATTTTGCCCCTTTAAATTATGGTACTCAGAATAAGTATTCTTCTTCAAATTAATTATAAAACGAAAATATAACCATCAAGCATATTTGAAATTACAAGTTTCAAACATAGATTTGAAAATTGGTGTTCTAAAAAGTTTTGTATAAAAGCTGGGCCACTGAAATTAGTGTAAAGCCTTATCGTCACTATTTTGAGGAAGTAAAACTTATTTAGTGTATGAAATATTAGTATATTCTTTATAACTTTTAAAGTCTAAGAAAACGGCTAATAAGGAACTCTGAGTGCCAGCAAAGCCATGTTGTCACTCCACAACACCAACATTAAACATTCCTCCCATCCCAATACCTGTAAAACTTTCACATTCTCTTCTCTCATACTTCTTTAAATACATTTTCTCTCTTCTGTTTTATACTCAATACAAGCAAAGTGCATCCAAGTCCCTGATCTAGTGATGTTTTCTGTCTGTGGAGGCATCACCATAAACGCATATTAGCAACGCCTCACAGTGCTCCATCTGTGCTTTTTTAACTGACTGCTTAAATGCTATACAAGTATTAAAAAAAATTTTCCCTTGGACTAGATAGTTTAATTTCAGTTGTATATATGTGTGTGTATATATATATATGTGTATATATATATATACATATATATACACACATATATATATACATATATATACACATATATATATATATTTAAAAAATCAATACAAGCTTGTAAAAGATTAATCCACTTTCTGGTTACCTTCATTATTTTAAGCTGAACAGTTCAAGAAATGACTGAAGTGAAAATTTTGTTTTTTTCTACTTTCCATTTCTATGAATAAAGTGTGAGCATAGTGTTTTATGCTTGCAAATCCCATAGCTGTGGTCTCACATTAATCAAGTTTTTGATGACATTTATAATTCGTAATTCATTTTTTGCTTTTGGAAGACTTGGCCCTTTTTCTCACAAAGGAGGCCTCTGTTAAGACTGCATGCCGACTGTTAAATGGAAAAAACAAAATAAAAAAAAATTTTTTTTTTTTTTTTGAAAAAAAATGGAAGAAAATTTAAAAGCTGGAATGGAATTATTTGGTCCCAGGAAGTTCTTTGATTTTAGATTTTACTGTGGTATAATGGCCCAAGTTTTGTCCATAACAATAAATAGTTTTCTCTTAGCAATTCTGAGTCTGGGGAAGAAAAGGAAGCGACTAAGTAAACAGTAGTCTTGTTGCTCTTTCTTACCATGGTACCACCCATACAGTCACAATATCTTAGTTCTACTTGCTTTGGACCCTGAAGTGAGTTGTAGGATGCATCATTGGTACTTTAGAGTTTAACACTTGGGGGGGAAAAGTGGTTTTGTGCAACCATATCTGGAATTCCAGTTTACCAGTTTACATGCAGAGCGAATAGTGTCATCTTATTCCTGTGCGGGAGGAACTGACACAAGGTCTCTATGTTTCAGCAGATCTGCGCACACAGGCTGCCTCGATTATAAATTTTCTCCTGGTTGGTACTGTGGCTCTGTAGCAGTGAAGTAGTCTTCCAAGAAGGACTGAATATATTCAAATGTTGGTCTCTCATCAGGATCCTTCTTCCAGCAAAGATTCATCAAGTCATGGAGGGATTCTGGACAGCCCTGAGGGCAAGGCATCCTGTATCCTCGCTCCACTTGTTCCAGCACTTCACGGTTTACCATACCTAATGGTAAGAGTCAAACATTAAAAACAATGGTCCCAGCCATGAAGAGCAAGCAGAGTAAATATTCTAGCCACTAACTGACGACATATAAGTTTATCTAGTCAAGACATTTTCAAAAGAGAATAGAATAAAATGTAAATATCAAGTTTTATGAAGAAAAGCTGAGACACAAATGATAATCTGAATTTTAATATTTTTTTATGAAGTTTTCATTCTACCTAAACTTTTACTTGTAACACATATGTTCAAATGCCAACTAGATTTTACTAAAAATTTAGGGTATATTTAAGGTATTGGTATTTTCTATTATCATTTAATAACCACAATTTGAGCTAATGAGGAATCACACCTGAACTAGGAAAGAATTCTAGTTCTATTTGTGTGTGTGCGTGTGTGTGTGTGTGTGTGTGTGTGTGTGTGTGTACATAACTATTTCAAATCACTACCCTGAGTTTCTTTATCTATTATCGCCTATTTGGATTTCTTTGTCCTATTACATAGTTCATTTCTTTTATTCCTTTGTTTTCCCTCCCATGATTGAGGACTTACTCTTCACTGTTCCAAGCTAGCAAGTGGACTCTTCCTAAATTTTTCTTCTAGACAATGTCTCACAGTGATGGTAGAATCACCTAGAAGAAAACTTCTGGGCATGGTTGTGAAGGATGATCTAGACCAAAATAGCCTCTAGACATACCTATGAAGAATTATCTAGGCTAGATTATTTAAGGAGGGAAGACCCAAAACTGTGGGCAGCACCATCCTGTAAGCTGGATCTTGGATTGAATAAAAAGGAGAAAGAGCTGAACACTAGCGTTCAGCTCTCTCTGCTTCTTGACTAGATATAATGAGATCAATGTCTGAAGTTTCTACAGCTATGATTCTCTACTGTGAGGGCATAGTCCCTTCTTTAGTCAGATATTTTGCTTCAGCAGCATGTAAAGCAACTAATATACTTGTCAAGCCAGCAAATCCATGCATGACTCTTCCCATATCACCTTCCCTGCCAGCCAAAACAGGCCAACCCTTATCTCCTGTACACCTACCCTGACCACTAGCAGTAAGACCACTAGTTCACTGAATGTGATTCCTTTTTTAAAACAATGAAATAGTATACAATGACTTCTATTTTTAGTTATGACATTTGAGGAATAAGGGTTTCCTGAAAATACTTAAAACCTCAAAAATACTGAAGGAGAATGCATGACTATTACTTTGGGGCCTACTACTGAAAAGGAAGTATTTTGAGATTTTCGAAGCAGTACCTCTATAATGAAATCCAATACTTTCCAGCTACAGAAATAAAACCTGTTGTTAGATGAATGTAAAAAAAGACCAAATACTCAGCATTCAATGCGGACTTACTGTAATTGAAGATCTTTTGTTATTGATCATACATGCCTATGAGCTTTTATGCTTCTTAACAGACTAATATTAATTAATCTAATAAGCCTGAAACTATAAAAACAACTTTAATTATCAATTACTTCTTCTTTGGGGAGGGGCTATGCTGGAGATAGAACCCAGGGTGTTTTCTTTTTGAAGATTTGTTGTATTTTTAACTCCGTGTGTGTATGTGTGTGTGATGGAAGGTTGAGAGGTAGCGAGAGGAAAGGAAGGAAAGAGGGAGGGGGACAGAGAACATGAACTTGGAGAGTACAGAAGGGCACACTGGAAACCCTGGAGCTGAAGTTACAGGCAGCTGTATCTGCCTAGTGCTGCCTCCATGCAGTGCACTCTTCTCTGAACCCCGTGCCTCTATACACTAAGCACATGCTTTACCACTGAGCCTATGCTCCAGTCACTATTCCTGTCAACTTTTTCATTCAAGATTTGACCCTTCAGAGACTTCTGATAATCAGAACTATTGAAAAGTTTTTATACCAAAAGATTTAAAAGTAAAACATGGCAGAAGAGGCCTCCACTCAGACTTCAAGAGGATAACCATTTCCTACAAAAACACTTCTAAGATTCTGAGTAAGATATAACCTATGACCATGGCAGGAAGTCAATTCTTTTATACCTATTCAATTAAAAGATGAAGGCTCTAACACCCAATACTTAAAATGGACAGTAATGGCTTTATATTCTGTCAATAAATTTAAGTATTTCATTATCATTTAAATTTGTTGACGTTATTTTGCAAATAGAAACTGTTGGTGCTACAAGTAAATCCTCTTCAATAATCAAAGATGGACAATATATTATCTTTTCCTGTTTTGAAGTCTGTGAATCTGTGGGCTAGAATCAGAGTTCGGTGGAAGAGTGCTGGTTTAGCACATTCATGGCCCTAGGTTCAATGCCTAACACTTACCTCCCAAAATAAAAATATAATCTACAAATTGCTTATATTCTGCTTTTTATTTGAATGTTTACTTAAGTATTATACATTTGCAGATATGCCTTAGTTATATATTCATGTTTGAATTTTTACACTTCCTTGGTTTAACTGATGCTTTTATAATTATTTAATGATCTTTTGTCTCTAGCAATATTTCTTGCCTTGAAGTCCACAGCTGCCTAGGTTTTCTTTTGGTTAGGATTTTTCACATATGTCTTTCCACCTTCTGAATTTTAATGATTTTTGTACAGCTTTAAATTTAAAGTATATCTCTTAAAAATAGTACTACTGGGAGATGGAAAGATGGCTCAGCACTGGCTGAAGAGCACTGGTGCTCTTCCAGAGGACCCTGGTCAATTCCTGGCACCCACATGGCAGCTCACAACATTCTGTGACTCCACTATCTGACACGTTCACATAGACATACATACAGGCAAAACACCATGCACATAAAATAAGACATGCATACTTTAAAAAACTGTACTATGGGGGCTGGAAAGACAGTGTAATGGTTAAAAGCACTACACAGTCATGGAGACCACAGTTGGCATTCCAGTATCCATGTACGAAACTAGGTAGTCCATGCATGCCTGTAATCCCAGCTCCCAAGGCAGGGGTAGAAGCTGAGGCAAAGACAGAGGATTTCTGGGGTTTGCTGGGTTCTAGCCTAGCCAAGAAAACAAAAACAAACAAACAAACAAACAAACAAACACCCATGAGCCCTAGATCCAGGGAGAGACACTGCCTCAGAAAGAGTATAAGGCGTGTTAGGGGTATTATAACACTATAGCATTTATACACATATTTAAAATCTGGTTTTTGTCCTTTAATTGGAATGTTTAGTGCAACTTACAGACAAGTGTAATTATGGGCATAGGTTTAACTACCATCCTTTCCTTTTTTTTAAGACACAGTTTCTCTGTGTAGCGCTGGCTGTCTGAAAACTCACTCTATAGTGACCAGGATAGCCTCAAACTCAAGAGATCTACCTGCCTCTGCTCAGTGTTGGGATTAAAGGCACTGGCTACCACACCAGGCTTACCTTCCCATTTACTTACTGCTTGTCCTATTCTTTTGTCCTCTTTTTATTTTGATTCAGCAAGCACTGTTCATCATTACTTTGCGTGCGTGTGTGTGTGTGTGCGCGCGCGCGCTAGGGATCAAACCTATGGCTCAGTGCATGCTAACTGGGTACTCTACAGTCTACCTAGTCTTCAACTGCTGAGCCATGCTCTCCTGGAATTGCAGTATGCTTATGCTTTGAGTATTTTTATAATCTCTAAACCATTTACCTACTACAGATTTATGCCTCATGACCTTTCTGTTACTGTCATAGATTTTATTTTACTTTTTATTTTTTAAATATTTATTTTTATTTTGTGCCTATGGGCATTCTTGCTCACTTATACGTCTGTGTACCATATGCATGCAGTGTGCACATAGTCCAGAATGGATGTTAGATCCCCTGGAACTGGACTTATGGGCACTTGTGAGTCACCATGTGGGTGCTGGGAATGAAGTCCAGGTCCTCTGGAAGAGCATTAAGTGCTCTTAATCACCGAGTCCTATCTACAGCCCCACTGAATTTATTTTTACACGTACTATAAAGGTGGTAAGATAATATTGGTTGTTTTAAAACAACAATTTCCTCCCCAAGCACTTGAAGACATAATTTGGGCAAACTAGCTTAATGGGTAAATGTATCTTGCTACCAAACCTACTGACTTGAATTGGTGCTCCAGAATCTACATAGCAGAGAAAGCTAACTCCTACAGGTTGTCCTCTGATCTGGAGCACGCCTTTAATCCCAGTACTCAGGACACAGAGGCAGGCAGATCTCTGTGAGTTTGACGCTGGCCTGGTACACAAAGTGCATCCAGGATAGGCAAGGCTATACAGAGAAACCCTATCTTGAAAACAAAAGAAAACATACAAACAAACAAACAGACAAGACAAAACAAAGTTTTTTCTTAGATGTTACACCACGTGACATGATTCCAAAAATACTTTTAAGTTAGAATATATTAATTTTAGAGACATTCAATTGTTTACAATGTTAGAACTATCTTCACTCTCAAAAAGATTAAAAATCACTGCCTTAAAATATGTTTAGCCTTGTTTTTGCTAATGTTATTAATCTATAATACAGCTATAGACTTTATAAACTAAACTATACAGCAAACTGTTATGCTCTTTAATGGCACATCATAAAAAGGTCAAAAAGTTCCCAGTCTCTTATTGATTATGTTTATGGATTAAAAAGCTTTATTTTGATACTAGAAAAGCTTCAATCTAATCTGAGAAATGTAAATTAATAGTCAGTCACCTTATAAATGATCAAATCTTTTAATGTGCCCAGAAATATATTTGTAGTCATGATAAGAACCAATGTGATTAACTACAAGATTAAGATTTATTTAGCTTCCTGTACATATTTTCAAAGTTAAATGAGAAAGTAATGAAAACACTATTTGCAGAATATGGCACAATTACAGATCATAACATTCTGTTTTATGTTTGCAAGGTATAGTTTAGAACAGATAAGTAAAATTACAAAGATTGTTTAACTCAAACATGCTGGCCTGCAAGCCTGTCAGAGACCTGCTGAATATGGCATTTAAGATGTTTAAACTTATGACAAACAGAGACTTCCAAATCCTAACTGTCTTTTCCCCAAGATCTCCAAGAAGATATGGGCACACTGATTAGGACTTCACCTGGACACTGATTAGGACTTTACCACAGGGAATGCTAACCACTGGGCAGACTGCCTCAATGCCTGACCCACTGCTAGGGCCCAGCCTGAACTGTGGACAAACTGGACACCCGGGAAGTTATTGTCTCAAATTGCTAAAAAGAAGGTGAGGCCAGTCTCTCCCTTGATCTTCCTCCACAGAAAAATCCTCTCATCTTCTGTGCCTGATGGCCATACTGCCTCTGCCTATGTTGCCATGGAGACCCCAGGAACCTGGGACAACTGTTTAGGTAGGGGACTATGGACTAGTCTCTGCAACTCTGATTGATACATAGACAATTTGGATTACAATTCATCCTTCTCAGGGCTCTGATGGGTTTGAAGATGAGGCTAGTCAAAGATTTATCAGTTTAACTGAAGAAGCCAAGGCTTCAGATACCTTCTCAGTCCTATTCATGTGTAGAAAACAGGCCTTAAGCCTCACTCTCCTAAAGCTGCTACTGTTAGGTCTAAATAGTTACCAGACTCAGAAAACAGACAGACTAATTAGCTCTTACCCCAAGGTAAACCACCACCATTAGTTAATTCATTAGCTAGTTAAAATGACTAGGTACTAGGTTTCCTATTAAGAATGGCAAAGAGGTTTGCCTTGCTCACAGGCTTCATGACAAGAGATAAACAGGTCTCAGTCGTAACTTCTTACTATTCCTTTAGCTAAAGGAACTTGTGCTACAGTGACTGCTCCCAGCAATCTCACCTGTGTCTCATGATAAATAACTGGATGGAAAGAAAGAGGTAAAGCTTACATAAGGCCTCCTTAGGCCTTGTAGAAGCTTAAGCTATGAGAACCCAAGAACATATTTTAGGGTCTAAGAAAGTTATTCATAGAAAAAAAAAGAAAAATAGTTGAGATTTATTCCTGTTGCTATGCTCCTGTTGTGTTAAGATTGTTCAAAGCTTTGACATCATTAATCAGGGGAGCTCTGATTTTTTAGTGTAACTCTGGTAAAATATCCCACTACACAATCCACTACATAGCTCCAAGCTAAAGCTCTTAAATTTCCTTTGGTTTATCTTTTAAATATAGACTTAACGCTGTTTCTCACTGTACTCAATTTACATACATCCAGTCTTCTGGCTAGAGGAAAGCAGTTCCTCTTTCATGATGTGTGGTCATACTTAAAATCAAGATCAAGTGTTTTTGCCCTTCTGCTTCATGGGAGGTCCCATGTCCTCCCAGAGCTTGCTTTAGGACACCTGTCAGAAAGATTCTGAGGTTTCTGCCTTCCCTGAGCTCACCTTGAAGAGTGTTCATGCTTTTCACCCAAGATGGTTTCCCAAGCCCCTGCTATACTACCACACAAAGATGTATGTCTACTGTCTTTTTACAGAGGAGATTTCAGTACAGATCATGCACAATGGTAATGCTAACATGTCTGAAGTTTATCTCCTTTTGTAAACTTAAAAAAATTCTTGTAAGATCCAGGAGACTAAGATCCTCCTCTCATAGGTCAAATGGACTTTAGATAAGTACTATCAATCAACAGCCAAAGTTTCCCAACTATTTTCTATTTCAGAGGGTGGGATTCCTCCTCCTTTCTCTGGTCCTGGATCTCAAATGTATATTCTACCCCTAACATGTATATATGTCCCAGCACCCTGCCAAGTTCTGGTGTTTCCTCAAGAGCTGCCTCCAGCACACAGGTGCTCCAGCCTAATCTCAGACTGCCTCAGCTGGGTCTGCACTTCCCCAGCTGCAGGCGATCTCACCGATCCTGGACAGCAAGTAGGACAGCTTGGCCTTCCCGACATGACCAATATTCCAACTTTTTGGTTCCCCTCGCCCCCCAATATTGATGACCCAATGTCGGCAGGAAGCAGTCATAGATGAATATGCTGTCCATTCTTCATTTATTATCAACAAATGGCTGTCATGTTGTGCTTCAGACCTAGAGATGTGCAGCTCCAGGTTCTCTCAAAATCCCTCAGTCCCTACCTACTGCAGGGTGTGGCTAGCATCCCCTGCCCTCTACCCTGAACTTTCCAGCCCCATTCATCAGGTCATCTAGACATTTTGGTGCTCTCTCACTCTCTCTACCCCTCACCCACATGGCAGCCGAGAGTTGCTTCCTACAAACCTTCATTTATATACTTCGACTTGTCTTGTATGAGAAGCAGTCCAAAGAACACGGTGGTGTCCTCATTCCTGCCTCACCACCCCCCCCTAGTTCCTCAGTTTTTAATTAAATGAAGAGGGAGGAATATTAATTCACAGGTGACTCTACTAGCCTGCCTTCAGGGTCCTAGCAACACCTTTTTTTTTTTTGTTGTTGTTTTGTTTTGTTTTCTGAGACAAGGCTTCTCTGTGTAATAGCCCTGGCTATCCTGGACTCATTTTGTAGAGCAGGCTGGCCTTGAACTCACAGACATCTGTCGAGTGCTGGGATTAAAGGCATGAGCCACCATACCTGGCACCTAGCAACATCTTATGTCATCATCCCCAGCCACCAGGTGTGTGCCAGATAGAAGCTCTCACCCTCACTGTTCTCCCTCTGTCCCTATGCTGTCTCTCTGTCATGAGCGCCCTATTTCTCTCCCTCCCTGCCCTGTCTCTGCCCTCATGACCCACTACTCTATCTCTTCTCAGCCCCCCTACCCCTTTCCCACAATAAATCTTTATACCACATCTGTTGTGTGACATGTAATCCCTCAGTAGGTATACCTTGACATAGGTCCACCATGTTGCCCCTGCCACCCCATTATATAACACCACTGGGGCAAATTATCTCCTCTGTGCTGAGAACTTGGTCTTGGAGGTCCTGAGCTGATACCATTCCTTACAATGTTGACAATCTGAATCACACACGATGGATTATTTCTTTTTCTACAAGACATTAGATTTTATTTTAACAGTAAATTTACTGTAAAATTACCTGATTCTTAACGTGGCAAGACCTTACTTGAGGTTTTGTTTACTTTTACCTTTTCTACTAGAGCACTGTTGTTGGAACACAGTCCAGGAATGTGAGGTGAATTCTGAGTGCTTGTGAGAACGCTTAAGAAAACAAATCTTGTGACTTCAGTTTCCTGAAAACCATGAAATTATTCTTGTTATGTGTCTTTGTGTTCCTCCCAGGTGTGGCACGGGACTGACTTTACTTCAGATAACTCATGACTGTTTGCTGTTGTTATTCAATTAGATGTTTAAACCATCCTCTTTTTACCTCTATGAAAATTTTATACAGCTTGAACTCATGAGACTTTACTCATGTGACCTTTATTAGCCCTCAGAGTACAAACCGTCTGAGGTGCTGAATAAACTTGGCCATTTAGTGAGACTTTAGTCCACCTCATTTATTGGCTTCATTTTCCCAGGTTCCATCACCTCTAGAGCTGACACATTGCCTTTTAGGGTCTCAACAAAAAGACTAAAATGTTCCCTAACATCTTTTCATTTTGGCTGGGCAGAAACTCTCTAGCACCCTATACGCTTAACTTAGCTCAGCTTTTAGACTTCTAGTTTCTGTTTTCTGTTAGGTCTCCCTTCCACAGCCTTTTCTTGTGTAAGTAATGGTTAAGAGGACCTACTGTAATGGGCCTATAGACATTTTTATGCAGCATTTCTTTTATTGGCGCTCCTGTCTTTCTGGGAGCATTTCCACATTTTTCTCCCTTGTTCATTTACACAAAACCAAAAAATAACAACAAAAACCCAATGTCTTCATTTGGACTTCAGTATGCACACTTAGAAAATGTTGGGGAGAAACATGCTTTAAATATAGGTCTCATTAAAAAAGATTGAAGCCTTCCTTGGTCTCTGTGAAAGATGAAAAACAACTGTATTATGTATCTGTCTACTTCTGTAGTTGTTTGTAGGGAGACAGTAGATATTAGATTCTCTATGTTGGCCAAAATGAAAAGTAGACCATGACTAAAACTTCAAAGTAAAAGTATTTAATATAACTCTTTTTTTCATCTCCGCCTGTATTTGCTGGTATAGAAAGAGCAGAACTAGGCTTTCTTTATCCAGCCTTATGATTTTTGTTAATTAGTGATAAAGTAAAAGAAAGACAAAAGAGAATAAACTCAAGAGAGTAAACATATTGCTTGACTCCGCAGTTTAAGGAACAGAGGCGTTTTGTGAGGAAGACGATGGTCTGGCAAAGTCGGCACCAATGCATTAAAGATCTTGATAGTGTCACACTAAAGCTTGGGTATAGAAGGCTGCGAAGTGCAATGTAGGAGTCGGGTAAGGGATACATGAAACTGTGGTAATGACAGGAATGCAGTTATAGGAACTGTTAAGGTTGAATTTATGAAAAACGACAGGAACACATATGGAAAGTGCTCAAGCCATGAGAGATCAGAGTACTAGAAGAACCACTGAAATATATATTAAAATGGCTATTGTGTCCTTGTACAGAAGCTTTTCTGAAGATCCATGTATTAACTGTTGTTCTTAGTGCCTAATTGGGCCTGTTCAGAAAGTCTTTTCCTGTGCCATTAAGTTCAAGCCTTTCCCTCACTCTTTATTCTATCAGATTCAGGGACTCTGTTCTTTTGTTGAGGTCCTTGACCCATTTGGAGTTTTGTGCAGGGTGATATATATGGATCTATTTGGATTCTTTTACATGAAGCCATCCAATGTGACCAGGACCATTTGTTGAAGATGCCGTTTTATTTCTATTGTGTATTTCTGGCTTCTTTGTCAAAATCAAGTGCCTGTACATGCGGAACTGAGATATTCATATATGAAAAGAATCCAAATAGTCACCAAATGCCAGGGGAGACAATGTCCAAACTAGACATCGAATACTGTCAAGTAAAACCACCAGTGCCAAAAATGGGTTACATCTTGCTGATGTTCCCAAAGGGGTCCCCTGGAAACCCACTGCCAAAGCTCCTGGTTGTTCTTCACAACCTGATGGTGAGGCCCTATTGCTGAGAGATTTGCTTATGACATCTAACATGGGTAGGCTGAGCTGGTGCCTAATCAGCAAGTCTAACCCCAACTCATTCGCATTCATGGTGCACTCACCAGAAGAGAAAGGTAATCATCACCACCCCCTTTTTGCTGAGTGTACCCCTCATTAAAGCTTATATTGAGACACCCAAAAAGCTAAAGAAACACAAGCTTACCTGGATATGGCACTCTCCCCTTTGTTACCAGCTCTGTCTGTAAAATTCCAAATGACCACACGTCTGACTTTATTGTAAATCGACCATACAGTGCAGCCTCAGGAGCTGTCCACTTGATTGGAAATTTTGCACCTAAAAATAGTATTGGTAATCTTAAGTATTTTAAAAGAATATTTGTATAAATTTAAGGTACACTGGTCTAGTCTTCATCAATATCCCTATTCTGTATGCTTAGGTCTTCAAACACAGAAAATGGAAAACTACATTTAACTTAAAATTTTTACATTAAATCTGCTTTCCCCCCCTCATATTTAGTGATTTAAAATGTTGCTGGTGGGAACAGAACATGATCTAACAAAACAGCAGAAGTTTTAATTGATTATAACATTAAAGATTAAAAACAATGATTAAAAGCAAGATTATTTTAATATAAAACACCCTTTCATCTATAAATATGATAGTACTAGGAGTTACAAGACAAATGAAAAAAAAAAAGACTGAGACAAAATATAATGAAGGTCCAAATGAACAGTCAATAATTGCATCTTTGAGGCACCTGTTTTCACTCTAATTGAATAGCAAAATGCTATGTGATTCCAAAGAATGTCTAAAAGGAATAAAGCAATTTCCATAGAACACATCTGACTGGAATTATACCTGTTACTACTTAAATGTTCTGTCTGATTAATACAAAAAACATATTAATATGACATAGTTTACACATATTTATGTGTACAGAAAATATTAGAATATTATTTTCAAAATAAAAATGTCTTGTTTACACATCTAACAAAAAGCAAGATTATAAAATCTGCAACTCTGGGGTACATGGAATTTATATATATCTTAGGCTGGTCTTAAATTCTCATAATCTTGTCTCAGTCTCCCGAAAACTGGGATTTTAAAAATTCACTAAGTCAAGCTAAATCTGTTATTGTTTTTCGTTTGTCTACCAGTGTGTTTGTTTGCCTGTGTAGTATATGAAAGAACAAAGATTAAAACTTCATGCATGAGTCTCTCCCTCTGTCTAGCTTTTTGAGAAAAGGTCAGCTGGGCTCTAATACACTATTTCTCTGAGAATGACCATCAACTCCTGATCCTTCTGTCTCTTCTACCAAGTGCGAGATACAAGACACTTCACCACTGTAAAATCTACAACTTTGGATTCAGGTGACATTCACTGGCTGTAGCCAATTATGGCTGAAGGCATATTCTGTTGGGTCTAATTGCTACTGGCTTTTGCTCATTATCTTTCTTGTATTTTGTAGTGTCTTTGCAGAAGTTTATTTTTTTGTGTGTTTGGGTATGTGCATATGTGCTTTGAAACTTGATGAAGGTCAGAGGACAATTCTGCAAAGTTGGCTCTACTTTTCTATATTTACATGGGTCACAAGGATCAAACTTGGGTCACCAGGCTTAAATAGACTTGCCAGCTGAACCATCTCACCAGCCCTTTATTATTTTTAAAACAGTGTTAAACAAATATTTATTATATGACTTTAATGCTTATGCATTATAATAATTATCATGGGAACAAAAACAACATAACTTTCATAAAATGTGCGTATTTATGCTAGTAATATTATAGGTGATAGGCCAAGCATGGTAGTGTGTGCCTTTAATCCCAGCAATCAGGAGGCAGAGGCAGGAGGACCTCTGTGAGTCCGAGGCCACCCTCGTCTACAAAGCAAGAACCAGAACAGCCAGAGCTACACAGAGAAACATTGTCTCAAAAAAACAAAACAAAACAATACAAAAATTATAGGTGCTATATATACTTGAAGAAATTATATATACACATACATATTTACAACATATATTAAGCATATGTGTTGTAAAACAGTTCTTAGATACTATAAATAGTTCAATTTCCACTTTTCACAATAGCAAGAGGTTTCATTAAGAGTTACAGCTAAGTGGGGTGCGGTAGCACACGCCTATAATCCCAGCACTCTGGGAGGTAGAGGCAGTAGGATCCCTGTGAGTTCAAGGCCAGCCTGGTATATAAACTGTCCAGGACAGCCAGGGCTAACCAGAGAAACCCTGTCTCGAAAAAAGAAAAAGAAAAAAAGTGCCAGCTAAATTTAGCCTTAAACAAAGACTAAACTGGTTAGGATTTTCTAAGTAAGTTACAGTAACATATGACTAGTTGGAGGTAAGTGTATGTAGGAGTAGAGACAGAAAAGAAGTGGGGAAGAGAATGAGACGACTCAGCAATTAATAGCAATGGATGCTTTTCCGGAGGACCCAGGCTTGCTCCCTAGCACCCAGCTGGCAGCTGATTTGTCAGTCCAGTTCCAGGGGATCTGACAGCCAATTCTGGCCTCCACAGGTGCCACACGCATGTGGTGCACAGACACAGTATGCAAGCGAAAATACCCACACAGTAAAATAAAAATAAATCCTTTTTAAAAAGTGGACCTAGGTGGGTGGTAGTGGTACATGCTTTTAATCCCAGCGCCCAGGGCAGTCAAGTATCTGAGTTCAAGGCCAGCCTGGTCTACAGAGTGAGTTCCAGGATGGCCAGAGCTATAGAGAAAAGCCCTGTCTCAAAAACCAAACCAAACCAAACCAAACCAAACCAAAACCAAAAAAAATCATTGTTTTTCTACATTGGCAATGACTATTCTGGATATAGTAATTATTTTCTGTGTTTGATTATTAGCCTTTAGGTTATAGCATGTTTAACAGTAGTGTATTTGTCCTCTATCTACCAGATACTGACAGTAGTCCCCAAATTAGAACAATAAAAATGCTTCTAGATACTGCTGATGTCTCCTTGGAGTAGGAAGAAATAATGCTTGATTGGGAACCACCTCCAATCGAAGACAAAAGCTTAAATAATAACTCAGCAAGTTTGTTTTAAAAGAATAAGGAAACACTTGTCTGGGACAGGGGCAATAACTCTGGTCAAGTGCTTGTCGACCCCGAGGCCTTCAGTTTAGATTCCCAGAACACAGGTAAAGTTGTAACTTGTGTTTGAAACCCAGTTCTTTCACAGTGAGACAGGATGTGGAAACTAGAAGTCAAGAAGTTTGCAGACAGCTAAGCCTGGCCCTTCTATTGGGAAACAAGAAACCTAATTTCAAACAAGATGAGAGAGTAATGCTCAAGGTTGTATTCTGACCTTTGTATGCTTACTGTGTGTGTGTGTGTGTGTACTCATAGACATGCATGAACAAAGAATAAATAAAATGTACTGCTGCCACCCTAAAGAAAATAACCAGACTATTTTATCTGCTACATTTATAATACAAAAGTATCTGGACAAGTTCTTTGTAGGAATTAATTATTAGAAAGCCAAAGTATTATTTATTTGTATATAATTTTATGAAAATATCAATGTTTCTGAGTCCTCAGAAGGAATCTAGCACTATTTCATTTTTATTGTAACTTAATTTTTAAATTTTTATTTTGTTTTAATCTTAAAAAAAAATTGTGTGTACACATGGTGTGTTTGAATGTAGGCTACTTATTATACCCTTGCCATAGAATGGGTATAGAAGACAGGACAATTTTAGAGAGTTGGTTCTTTCTTCTACCTTGTCAAGACAGGGTCTCTCATTTCTGCTGCTATATTATCTACTCCAGGTTAACTGGCCTGCCAGCTTCTAAGCAAGTCTCCTGCCTTCACCTTCCATGGTCCCCTACAGTAATGTTGGCATTACAGATACATACCACAGAAAATTTTCACAAGGGTTCTAGGGGTCCAATATAGGGCATCAGGCTTTGTAACTTAAGTGTTTTTTTTTTTTTTTTTTTTTACCCAATAAGCTATCACCCTGGCCACTTCCCCCCAAAACCCTATTGACTTCCAACAGATCTCATAAATGGAGCTGCTTTGCTCCATAGAAAACGCCCACCACGGGGCACTTGACCTACAGATGGTTTTGTGCCAGGTCCACATGAACATGCACGTTACCTGCTGGGCAAAAAGCCAGCCTCACAATAAAGGCCTTTTGCATCCACATCCTACTCTGGTAACTATGTGTGTACTGACAGCCCCACTGGGAGGGGCAGGCAGGGACTACTAGAACTATTTGTATTCTATAAAGCCCGGCGTATTCAAAACAGTGTTAAGTAAGACAAGCATAGGGTATCAGATTATATGCATCTACGTATGTTAATTTACCTTGTCTTGCTGTGTATTCATTGTCTTCAATTAATCTTGCTAAGCCAAAATCTGCTATTTTGCATACAAGATTTTCTCCTACAAGAATATTAGCAGCTCGGAGATCTCGATGAATATAGTTCATTCTTTCAATATATGCCATACCATCAGCAATCTTAACAGAAGAAACAAAACAAGAGGTAAAATATATGATACAAAGGGAAGAAGACATTTCTGGTTAAATTAAAGGAGCTGTTGAAAAATTGGGTATCTCAAAAAAAAAAAATAACAGTAACAAATACAGTCTAGAAGATATCAGAGAAACAGTAATTAAAAAAACAAAACAAAACTGACTTTTTATATCCTTAACACTGCAAGGAAAAAAAAAATCAACATATATTCTGAAGATCAATATTTCATGGCCAAACTATAACCAGTCACCGTGACCAGCACAATGTCCTATTTTCTTCTTGTCAGTTGTTAGAAAAAGTATATCACAAGACAATGGAGTCTCTAAACAAAAATCCACACAGGTCACACCAGACATAATGTAAGGTACAGAAGTACCAACAAACTATAGCTTGTTGGTCAGACGTGGCCACACCCTGTTTTCATTTGCCTTTAGAAGTAAAAGAAAAAACAAAACAAATAAACAAACAAAAAACCTTTTGCTATTGTTTTAAAAGGGCTATGAAAACTAATGAGATGCAACAGAGTTTGTATGTGGCTCACAAAGCCAGTCATTTACTTAAGCTTAAAAAAAAAAAAAAAAAAAAAAGAAAGAAAAGAGAAAAAGAAAAAGAAAAGTCTGCTGTTTTTCCAAAAGAAAGTGCCAAGAGCCTTGAACACAGGGTCTAGTGCACGCCTGTATCTTCTAAAGTTCATCTACATTATCAGATGCTGTGGACATGCGGATTCTTACTGATAGGTAACAAGGCAGATGCAAGCTCATCAAATGAAGCCAATAAATGGTGACTTGCCCGCTTATCTTCTTTTTTTTTCTTCCCCGTTTTGTTGTGTTGTTTTAGAGACAGGGTTTTGGCTGTCTGTGTAGTCTTGGCTGTCCTGGACTCGCTTTGTAGACCAGGCTGGCCTCGAACTCACAGAGATTGACCTGCTTCTGCCTCCCAGAGTGCTGGGATTACAGTCCTGGGCCACCATATCCGGTTTTGCCCTTTATCTTAATAGAAACTTTGCAGCCAAAGTTCTGAAGTGCAAAACAACCTATTTTTTTAAATACTTTGTTTATTTGTTTATTTTATGTATTTAAATGCTTTATCTGCATGTAGACCTACATGGCAGAAGAGGGCATCAGATCCCGGTATAGGTGGTTGTGAGCCACAATGTGTCTGGGACTTGAACTCAGGACCTCTGGAAGAGCAGACGGTGCTCTTAACACTGAGCCATCTCTCCAGCCCACAAAAGACTAATCTTTACCTGTATGTTGTCTGAATTCTTGTTTTAGATTATAATAAGCAAAAATATTTCAGCACACACTTTCACATTTTAATATATGGAGGAGGTCTGGCTTTGTTACTAAGGAGCTCACACTGAACCATCTTCCAGTATTTCATTACATCAATTTTAACATTATGCTAAGATTATCTTACATTCTAAACATATGCTTTCAATTCAAATTGATACATATATACATGCAACAACCTGAGCAGCCATATCGACCAACTGTGGAAGCTTCAAATATTTTCCATCTCCTTCTTTAAGGAAATCTAACAAGCTCCCTGTAAGAGAAAGAAAGATATTCAAATATTACATTAAAATGGAAGTAAATACTCTTCAATACTAAACCATCAAACGACAAAAGAAAACTTTTTAACTTTTTTAAAAAATATTTTTTTTGGTCACTATTGAAACTTTCAAACATTCCAGAGGACTCCCAAATTGAAATTTTTAAACCTCTCTTTATAATGGGTTTTAAAAGAAAAAATGTACCATTTCCTTCCCTGAGAGAAAACATCACCAGATTAGCTATCTCCCTCCCCCGACTTTCATCAAGAATCTGATGAAAAACAGTGTTAGAAATTTTAGAACTATGTATTTTAAAGTTGGTTTGAATCTGGTGTTCAGTCAACTGACTATTCTGGAGTAGTTACAATTCCTTATAGGCAGCTCATGCTGGCCTGACAGACAGCGCTTGGTGTCAGGAGATGGCACAGCGGGAAAAGCACAGTGTGGCGACTCCGCAAAGGTCTGGCTGTTTTCCCTCTACTATGAGTCAAAAGCATAGAACATCGTATAAACCCAAATCAAGACACGTTTTTATAAAAACAAAACAATAGAAACACTCATTTTCTTAAGAAAGCCTGAAAGTTTCAGATTAAAAGACTCAAAAGAGAGATGACAACTGAATATTGGGCTTCACCATGGATTCCACACTGGATCAAAGAAGTGTAATTGGTAGAACTGGTCAAGACAGGGAAACAAATTCCGAGGGACAAGAACACCATGAACAGAGCCCATGGGCAGGGCTGGGCTAACATGGCTCAGTGGCAGTGTGTATTCTTAGGACACACAAGACCCTGGGTTTGACTGTCAGCACAACAGCAGAGAAAATACAACACAGAAATTAGGAGCAACAAGAAAATGTGCCTACAACAATGGGTTTATGATAAAGCACACAAGGCAATAAGCTTTAACGGATTATATGAGTCTACTGCTAAGCAAATGAATATTAAAATGAAGAATTACAGCATTTTAGAACCAGAAAATGCTTTTGTTGTCTTCTAAATCTAAATCTCTAACCTGAAAATAATTAACTAAATTATGTAACAATTGAGAATTTTGGCATTTTCTACCAATATTTAAAAAATCAATATATCAAGCTATATGGATGGTACATTAGCCTTACCTCCATTTGCTTTCTTCTACTACTACTATTTTGATTCAAATTTCTTTCTTGTCCTTTTTTCCCTTCCTCTTCTATTTCACTTACTGCACTTATTCAAATACCATGGGTGGCAGTTGTCTGCAGCCCAAACACCTTCCGAAGAAGACATATACTTTGGAACTTTAGGTATATTTTGGGTATCAATTAATAGGCTATTGTTTTTAGTTCTTTTAGAGGATTTTTTTTCCTGAAGAAAATTTGTAGTGTGTAGATGCCCCTATCACCACTAGAGGGAACAACATCATCAGTAAGGTGGATGACTAGAGAAGTTGACTGAACAGTAACTTAACTAGTCTCATTTCAAAAAAGTAAAAAAAGATCCAATTCAAACTGGATAGATTCAGTCTAATTTTTTCAACATCATTTCATCACTTACTGGCTCCTAAAGCTGCTAAAGCATCGATGGTCTAGAAATAGTATCAACCTTGCCTGGCTTTGCCCCTGGCTCTAACTAGCTGTTATATAAGAGCCCACCTGTGCCTGGGTTGGCGAGGAGAAGAAATTTCAAATGACAGCAGGGGAACAGTTTCTGAAGTTCTTTGTATAAGAATTGTGTTTACATAAAATAAGGTAAAAATAATTCCCTTTAATGTCTTTGCCTCAGTGCTACAAATACAGGCCTACCACTTTAATTCAATTTGTCTACTCTTCTACTGCCCTAGCAATACATTTCCTTTAGTTAAATCTACTTTTAAAAGACTCAGTCGGCCTAATTTTCCTTTAAGATCCTGTGGGATGACTGAGAATAACCACTAGTCCATAAAAATATCACATTTCCTCTTTCAAAAGTCTACAGCAAAATCTTGTTAGAAAGTACTATGTAATAAAAAAAATCTGTATGTATAAAAATAGAGACAGGAGGGCTCAGGGAGTAAAGATGCCTGCTACCCAGACTGGTAACCTGAGTTTAAATCCCCAAACCCAAATGGTAGAAGAAAAAAATGGACTCCTCCAAACTGTCCTTTCATCTCCACATGTGTCATGGCATGTGTGCACCCATACACACACACGTAAAATATATAAATAAATGTAATTTTAAATGAAAAAAGTAATCATCAAGCTCAGTGAGCTATGAATCTTGTGAGCTACACTAGTAATCCGCCTGCCAGGTACACTTACTGGTACAATCAGGGCATGACTGTTACGGCTGGACTTAGGAGGACCACATCACAAGACGGAACCCGTATCTGAAACTGTTAAGGAGGCCAAGAACCTCTGAAAGGTAAATCCTGGCCCTAGGGAAAATCTACAATTATTCTGTTAATGGATAATAAAAGGAGTCCTAACAACACACTGTGACTCCCATAGAGAAGTGCATTACTGAGCCCTCATCACAAAGACTACTTGCAGGAGATGGTAATTAACATAGAGAATCACAACTGGACAACACTGAGAGTGAAATTTTTGGAACACTGAGCTCTAAGTGGGATTACAACCTAAACACATCACACCCCTTTGCTCAAGGCTCAGGGATCCATGCAAGAGCCAGAGGTGGTGGATGACTCTATGAGAACAGCATTTTCCAGACACAGTAGGTCTGATACACATATGGACTCACAAAGACTGTGATAGCATGCACAATACTTGCACAGTTCACACCAAACAAATCCCCAGCATAGAGAAGGGGAAGCGCATGTCCAACTCCTCACCAAGAACCTATTTGCAACTGACAGCTGCTGGAAAAAGAAAAAAAAAAATTTCCCCAATGGAGAGACACTGAGTATTACCAAACACACCCCAGAAAAGGCTGAATACTCATGATTAGCTATACAACACAAAATAAACTCCATGTTTTTGTTTGTAATTGTTTTTTTTCATACTTTGTTTCTCTCCACTTTTAAAAAGAAAGAATATAAAGCTTGTTGTGTGGTAGGTGGGTGCAGTAAGGATCTGAGAAAGAATGACATAACCAAAATATATTGAGATTAAATCTAAGAAAGAACAGACATCAAGTTTCATTGTAACACAACCCTGTAAAAGACAATTCATATGCACATACCTTTTGACATAAACTCAGTGACAATATAAATTGGCTCTTCAGAAACAACCGCATATAGTGGAACAAGTTTATCGTGTCTTAATTTTTTCATTATCTGAGCTTCCTGAAGGAATGCTTCTGGCATCATTGTACCTGGCTTTAGTGTTTTGATCGCTACTTTTGTGGTTCCATTCCATGTTCCTAAGAAAACAATTTATTTTACTCTTTCAATCTGTATTTCAAGGAAATTTAGATCAAAATTCAATCAACAATAAAAGTTATCCTACATAATGAAATATATATTATGCACATTTTTATCATTTTTTGCTATGCTAATTTATGGTTCCACAGTAACAAAATGAAGGAATAACAATGCTAGGCTTCTTACCCATCCATACTTCGCCAAAGCATCCTTGACCTAGTTTAACCTCTAGTCGTAAAGATTCTCGAGGGATTTCCCAAGCATCTTTTGCTAGACCTTGAGTCTGTGGTTTCACAGTTGGACACACAGTTGTTAACTTGTGGCATAAACCATCAGCATGCTCTAGATAAATGAAGAGGGTACACTATAAATTAATTACTTTCAAAGTTAAGACAAATAGAATGCTAGTGTATGTAATCATGATTATTTATTTGGTTTTTGAGACCAGATCTCACTATGTAGCCTTGGCTGGCCTGGAGCTCACTATGTAGACCAAGTTGGCTTTGAACTCAAGAGATCTACCACTGCTAGGATTAAAGGTATATGCCCCACATCTGCCCTGTTATTTGTTTTTTTTTTTTAAGCTGAAGTCATTAAATTAGAATCACAATCTATCAGTTTTACTCTAAACACACATAGAAAATAGGAAGCTTTTTAGAAGATGAAGTCTGTACAAATGAAATATTTTAGAAATACATTTTATGTTAATATTTATTGAATATGTATTGCTTATGTTATTGTATCAATTAGCACTATATAACTCTTTCATATAAATTGAGCTTGGAAAACCTAGGAAACTTCCCTAAGGCCCCAGCTAGTAAATGAGAGGATTCAAACACAGATTTTTTTGTGTCCAAAATTCCACTCTGCTTTTGGGTATCTGAGAGCTGAATTCAGAGTCTTCCTGCCCTAGCCTTCTAAGTACTGGGATTATAGGCCTGCACCCCAACTTAAAGCTCAGTTTTTACCACCAGGATTCACGCATTCCCCCAGAGGGATGCATCATTAGTTGTTATTTCCAACAACAACTAATTTGTAAAACTCTGAGAATCAAGGTAGAAGTTGATGTAAGGGATTGAATTTTAAATAAAGGAGACCTAAAGCAGCCAGTCCAGATTGAGAAAGGCTTAGTTTGTGTATTCTGTTTATATAAAACCTCTCGTTGTAAATGAGACACATTTCCTCCCATTCTCATGTAACCACTTAAATTCACATTCTAACAAGGGCAATTACAAATAACACCAGCTTAGTAACATGTTCAATCAATGTCAAACTTGCTGATTGACTTGATAGTTTCAGTTTGCTGCTAGCTGTCACAGTAGAATTGCCATGGAAACCTCCCCTCTTGTAGTACCAATTATTTAAAGACTTTCAGATGCATTTACATATCCAATTGGCAATGAAACATTTTAAGACACAAGACTCTAAAATAGAATACTTTTCAAAGGTCCTTGAAAGACAAGAATGTCTACAGTTGCTACAGGTTCATTTTCTTGGGTAAGAAATAGCATCTTCAAATTGGATCTTATAGGGTATATATTTTACAAAGTTTTAAAAGATTCAGCTTCTACAGAAGGCAATCAAAGACGACATCTGAGAGCTTTTGACTCTTTTTTATCTTTTCTTTTTTGCAGTGCTTGGGAGGAAACCTTGGCACATATAATTAAGTATTTTACCACTAAGCTACAATCCCAAGTCTGAGACAGCTTTTTTTATTTTACAAGTTTAATTTTAGCTACTTGGTGTTCATAAATAAAGAATTTGCTGTCACTTTTAAAATTTAGTTTAGTTATTGTCACAATCTACTTTGTATTTATAAATTATGATCTGGAACTCCAATGTCAACACTATGCCAGTTAAGGGATAATGAGTCCAATGATAGTCTGATTTGGGCATGCTATCCAATACTATTTATTTTTTTGAGTCAGGGTCCTATTCTGTTACCTGGACCACATGTGACTCTTGTTCCCCATTCTGAAACTAAAGCACAGCACCAGCAAGATGGCTCAGATGGTACTTGTGGCCAACTTAAGTTTCATTCCCAGATCCCACACAGAATGAGAGAATCGATTCCCTAAGTTGTCTTCTGACCTTCACACAGGCGTTTGTACACACACTAAATAATTAAAAAACAAACAAAACCAAAACAAAAACCCAGAACACCAACACCTATCGGGCACTTACTGTGTGTAAATAGAAATGAGCCTGTTAAAGCTTGAGAGATAAAGCCCTGTAAGAGGTCAATTCCTCCCCTGCAGTCCTCACCTACCTGTGTAGTGCTTCACCAATTTCTGCAGAGTATCAAATTGAGCTCTGGTCGTGATGTAATAGCCACCATTGTCAAGTTTTCTGATTTTGTAATGTTTCACATTGTCACCCCTTACCTCATCCCAATCACGAATTGAGAGGGAATAAGCACCTGTGGGTTGGGGAACAAACACTGTCACTGTATTTCCCTCGAACTATGCTTAATGCATTCAATGCTCATATTAATGTTGTATTCATACCTTTAGTAGTTTCACTTTCTCTTACTAAGAATATACCTCGCTGATTCCCAGGATTCAGAAGTAATCTTTCTGCATCTTTTCTCCCCATTTTGCCAAAATACCATCTGAAAAAGAAATTAATGATATTTTAAGTTGGAAAGGTATGAAGATAAAAATAAATTACATACATGTACCAATAAGAATGGAGTAAGATAGCCAGGCAGTGGTGGCGCACACCTTTAGTTCTAGCACTTAGGAGGCAGAGGGAGGCAAATATCTGTGTCTGAGGTCAGCCTGGTCTACAAGGAGAGTTCCAGGATAGCCAGGGCTATAAAGGAAAAAAAAAAAAAAAAAAAAAAAAGAAAGAAAATGAAGTGTGACAGACAGGAGAGATAACAAAGAATGGCTATAAAACATAACTTAAGACATACTATAACTATTTGTATGTATTAAACATGAGAATTAAACATTAATATTAGATCAAGTATAAAAATATTAACTGTGGAAACATGCTTTAATAGCTTTTCCATGTACTATTTACGTTTCCCTTACCAGCCAGAAAATCATTAAATAGAGAGGAAAAGACAAAAAGTACAGGTAGAAAATCCCTCTGTGACAGAAAAATAATTCTTTGGAAACAATGTGATCACATGTATTCAGTAAGATGTCAGTAGATCATAACAAAATTATAAAGGACTCCAAATTTGTATGGGTTTGATTTTAAAAAGTTTAGTGACAAAAAATGACAGTCAGTGTGGGTGGAAAGTTCACAGACTACTGAGGAAGACAAAGAACCAAAAAAAAGTAACAAAAATAATAGAAAAGAACATGGTTGTAATATTTCTATCAGTAAAAACAAAAACAAGCATCGCCACTGTGTATCTGTGCAAGGAGCTGAAGAGACAGTCTGTGGAGTACAAGAAATGAGTTTTTAAAATGAGCAAATAAATAAATAATGGAAAGAGACAAAATGCAATGTAGAATGATTAATGCAGATTTACTTACTGTGTCAAGCAGACACAATATTAATTATTAATTCTCAAAAAGCATTTATTAATATGATACATTAGATGCATTAAGAGTGGTGTACAACTGCATGTAAAGTTGTGGTTATGTAGAATGTGCATTAAAACATTGTAACAATCAAATCATTAATAAAATATGAAGTAGAACCTTACTCTTCTGCCTGAATGGAATCTGCAGGTGCTACATAATTGCTAGGGATATAGCCATTCTTTCCAGTAGCAATTGATCTTGCTTCCCACCAGTCTCCTTCCCTGCAAGACAGAAAAGAAAAAAAAAATCACCATAATGTAGACTCTTAACCCAAGGTGTATGTAATTTCTTATCTCAAGCAAAGAACAAAAACCACTTCCACTTTTATATAGTTTTTTATGTATTATTTATAGATTAATCAGACCAAGAATTGAACTCAAATGAACAAGATTTTAAAAAGCTGGTTACATAAATTAAGGGGATTAAGGTGACACAAAAGCACAATTGCACCTATCCATTCTAAACCAACAGTAATAACAGAAAACCTCTAAATACTGAATCTTTAATTCTACTTATCTTTTTATGTTAAATATTTCAACTCAAGCCAATAAACCATGCCGAATAAAGAAATTTACTAAATTTTAAGTAAAATTTTAGCAGTCTGAGATTTTATTTGTATATCATATATAACCCCCCCTTAAAGCACAACATTTAAGAGTTTTACTATATTCAGAATTGTACAGTCAACAAAATAATACATTTTAGAACGTTTCACCACCTGGGCTGGCAAGATAGCTCAGTAGGTGAAGGCACTTGTCACCCAAGACAATGACCCAAGCTTAATTTAATAATCCCCAGAGACAGTGTACAGGAGGAAGGTGAGAACCAACTATATCAAGTTGTCCTCTCGGCTCCACATACGTCCCAAACACATCATATATATATATATATATATATATATATGATGTGTTTGATATCTGTATATACTAATAGATAAATTAAGTTAGACTAGAGAGAGGATGGAAGGAAGAAAAGAAGGAGGGAGAGAGGTAGAGAGGGAGGGAAGGAAGCAGCAAGCAAGCAAACAAATAAACGAACAAGGGCTCAGGTAGAGCTTAGTGACAGAGCACTGACCTTGCAAGCTTTAGGCTCTGGATTCTTTCCCATCTTAAACAACCCCCTCCCCCTACTCCCCATCCCCAAGAAAGGCATGCCATAAAAAGAAATAGTATGAGAAGGCATAATAAGGTTAAAAAATACTGTACTCAAAACACTCCAAGTACATCATTATGGCTGGGTGGCAGAATGAGAAAGGACAGAAATACAGGGCAAATTCTAGATGATTGTCATTGTTTTTTTTTAAACCTTCATGGACATCATTAGCTACTGAAGACTCTTAAGACAAAGAGACACATCATCGTTTATGTTCTGGAACAGTAAGTGGTAACAGATGATAAAACAAGGATGGATGGAAACATGACTAGAAGCAAAGAGACTGTAAGTATGTGTTTTGAGAAGTTACAAAGTGGTTCTTATGTTTGCTAAAGAAATTACAAACATATGATGCTGCACAACAAGCACCAAAGTTTCTATGGCAGACCACCAAATGACAAAGTCTAAGAGTAACATAAGAAAAGTACAATTTGGTAAGTTTCCGAGTACAAAGTTTCCATATCCAGGCCTACCACCACACACACAAATAAGGTTTTTAAGTCATTTGATATTTATATTTTACATACTTTTCTTCCTTAAGACCTTTTAGTAAGAGGCATCATTTTGGAGACAGGAACTTGATATGTATGTAGCCCATGATGACCCGGAACTCACCATGCAACCTAAGTTAGCCTCAAACTAAAGATCTTGATGTCTGAGCCTCTCCAGTGCTAGGATGATGGGTATATGCCACCACATCCAGAACTCTTTGTCCTAAAAACTCTATTGTTTACAGACTAACTCCAGGATCACAAAAAAGGCAAATGCATCACCAACCCAGGGACAAAGACCCACCCCACCACTCTCATTTCCCTATCATCAGCTCCATCAATTGTCCAATTAGAAAACAGGTTTGTTTCTTACAAAATATACACAAAACTTACGTATTGTTAATTATCTGAAATCTTTCACCCTTCTTAAATGAAAGGTCTTCTGTAGTTCTAGCTTCATAATCATATAAGGCCACAAATATAGTGACACCACCTGGTACAGGAAAAAAAAGAGCAAGGTAAATGATATACCTTAATTCATAAAAGAAATAATGACTATTGTCAGTAAAATCTTAAGCTCAGTTTCCTCCTTGTTCTAGTATTTAGTTTTAGAAGTTGGGTTTTGAGTAAGATGTTCTAAGACTTCCAGGGAAATCAATGTATTGTATAAATTCTAAAATGCTGTAAACTCTGAAATAAATATAATTTCATTTCTGAAGCAACATTTTCTGGCTTGAAAAGGCAGCTACATTGCAAATCAATTCTTTGGAAGGAAAAGCACACAGACTACTGTCTTCAATTCCTTATTCACAACAGGAAGACATTTCTGTCTATAACCATTAACAACAATCATTAAGGTTATCTTAAGGCTCACTTTATACTTAAAAATGAAAATGTCTTATTTGTCTTAAAAGTTAAAGAGTATGGCTAGTATGAATTACACAGTATGAACTCAGAAATAGTTGCCAGATCTAGCAATGTATGTGTACGGTTAAAAGAACATATCTAACATATAATCTATTACATGCAATTAAAATAACAGAGCAGATATATATACACTAAGAATGACACTCCTATGTTTAAAATATTTCAAAGCAGGTATTCTAGTTTTAAAAACCCATTAAATCACTCTTAAAAGATGTATATATTTATCAAGTATAATAAAATATTTTGAAACATGTATAAATTATGGAATGGTTAAACCAAGTTACATCACAGTATTCATCTTTTCTTGGAAAGAAACTTAAAATCGACTTTTACCAACTTCCAGTACAACCTGTTATTACTGAGCAGAGTCATGAAATTGTAAAAAAAAGAAAAATCCTTGAACTTATTTCTGAAAGTTTATATTTTTACCACCTTTTTTTCTGAGACACGAGAGAGGATCAAATCCTTAGCCTCCCATACGCAAGGTCAATCTTCCCCTGAGCTACACTTCTAGACCTGAGAACTGATACATATTCTTGCTGAGACAAGGCCTCACTGCATGGACCAGGCTGGCATCCAACTCAGAGCGATCTTGCCTGCCTCTGCTTCCTGAGTACTGGAATTAAAGATGTGTATCACCAAACCTGGTTTTGATCAACATAGTCTTAACTCAATTATATAAACTCCTTCTAGTATAGCTGAATTGACCTGCTGCATCCATTACTAGCTTACATACATCAGTATTTTTAAAGAATAGGAGAAAAGGCAAGCAGTAAAATTATAAATGAGTGGTAAGTACAAATACTGTGACATGGAAAATGTGTTATAAAACTTGCTACCTCTAAATACAAAGTAGTAGAAAAGCAAAGATACCAGAACACATTGATACACAGCATCAGCTCCCTCACCTAGCTGCTCCCCTCAGCTTTGGTCATCAACCAACTTGCTTATTTAATATCTTTACTTCAATGTCTAGTAAGCATTTAAAATTTATTATAAACAAACGAAGCTCTTGATCTGTATTTGCCCAAGTCATTTCTCTCTAAGCACAGGGCAGAGCAGGACTGTTAGTTCTAGCTCTAAAATGGATGATTCACTTACCACTTCTATTATTCTATTACTAGTACTTCTCACTAGTAATTCTAGCATCAGAAACTTCCTTCCTAACCTGCTTCTACTCTGCTTCACTATCATCCACTCTCCACTTAGCTGCTAAAATGTTTTAATTTTTTCTCAAGATCTATTTTTATTTAATTATATGTGTATATGAGTGTAGTCATGTTTGTTTAGGAGCCTAAGAAGGCCAGAAGGGGGTGCTAGATTCCTGACCTAAAGTTACAGGTAGTTTTGAGCTGCCTAAAATAGATGCTATATACAAGCAAAACTAAGGTCCTCTGGAAGAACACCAAGTCCTCTCGTATGTATGTATGTGTGTATGTATGTGTGTGCATGTTTTTATTAATTAGTTTGTTCACTTTGTATGCCAGCTGTAGCCCCCCAAGTCCCCTCCCAATCTCACCCTCCCTCCCTCATTTCCTCCCATGCCCCTCCCCAAGTCCACGAATAGGAAAGGTCCTCCTCCCCTTCTCTCTGATCTTAGTCTATCAGTTCTCATCAGGACTGGCTGCGCTGTCTTCCTCTGTGCCCTGGTAAGGCTGCAGCTCCTCAGGGGGAGGTGACCAAAGAGCAGGCCACTGAATTCATGTCCGAGACAATCCCTGTTACCATTACTAGGCAACCTATTTAAGACACTGTGCTGCCACAGGCTACATCTGTGCAGGGGTTCTAAGTTATCTCCATGAATGGTCCTTGGTTGGAGTATCAGTCTCAGAAAGGACCCCTGTGCCCAGATTTGTTGTTGTTGTTGTTCTCCTTGTGCAGCTCCTGTCCCCTCCAGGTCTATCTGTCCCTTCTTTCATAAGATTTCCTGCACTCTGCCCAAAGTTTGGCTATGAGTCTCAGCCTCTGCTTTGATACCCTGCAGGGTAGAATCTTTCAGAGGCCCTCTGTGGTAGGCTCCTGTCCTGTTCTCTGTTTTCTGCCTGTTCCAATGTCCATCCTGTTTGCCTTTCTGAATGAGAATTGAGCATCTTACCCGGGGTCCTCCTTCTTCCTTAGCTTCTGGCTATTACAAATAAAGCTTCTATGAACATGGTTGAGCAAATGTCCTTGTTGTATAGTTGAGCATCTTTTGGATATATGTCTAGGAGTGGAATAGCTGGATCTTGAGGTAGAGCCATCTCTACTGCTCCTAGAGTGCTTTTAAAGAGGACATCCAAATAGTGAAATCTCTTCTTTGATCTCAAAGCTTCTTTCTACCTTTGAATAACACTCAAATTATTTCCTATAGTCTATGGTCCTTAGAAACTGTCTTGTCTTATACAATTCTCCCATCCGTGTACATCTGTCTTCAAAACTTCCAAGTCTATTTATACTTCTTGAACTCTGTTTGTGGTTCCTTCTTTCCCTAGCTCAACAAATAGGTCACATCTATCAATCAAGGATCAGTGCAAGTGATTTATTCCTAAGGTGGCTTTCTATGCTAACTACAGGGCCTTCACCGATCATCTTGTTTTTGATGTCACAATACTTAAGCACCACTACTGATCACTATCTTTAGCTGTTTACTCACTAATTATTATTCAACCACTATAATGTAAACTCCACTAGGTTCTCTATACCTTATACGGACATTTTGGTTTTTGTCCCGTCCCCCCGCCCCAGCTATTAAATGGACATCTATGAATGGAGTATTTCACATAAGTAAACTGCTTTAAGTACTGGGAATGAATCTGGGAAGAGTTGCGGAGTATTGTGAAAGGTGAAAATAATCAAAATACATAAAATTTGTCATAAATAAAAAATTAAATTGCTCTAAGTAACAAAAATGTCTTTCCGTATTAACATTTATTTTACTCTAGACATTTTGATTTACTACGTTTTTCCAAGAAATTTCAAGGCTTGTGTTACCAGAAATATCAGAAATAGAATGATGGTCATTGATTACTTTAGTATTTACAGTTGGGAGGCTGAAGTTAGGATTGTGATTGACTGTGATGTCTGCCATTCTCCAAATGCTATCTAAATAGATCTAGTGTATGGCAGTCCTCTGTCTACTACTACTGGTCCAGAGATGAGCAAACTGTGAAAGACAAATGTACATATGGTCCCTGTTTGTAAAAGAAATTTCTCTTTTTGCCCCTATTGATTATAAATAAGGACATGAGCCATTCCATTTGTCCTTGGAAGCTCTTCATAGCCAAGGCTAAGGTGGGCACTCCAAGGATTAAGGGAAAGATGAACGCAATGCCATACCTTGCTGACATCATGAAACTCGCACATCAGGAAATCCCAGAGCTCATTCTTTTCTAAGCCAGCTGTGTTTTGTTATTTCAAAAGAAAAGCATCATAATATGGGATGCTGGGCAAAGAGCTCATTTTCTTTTTTCTTTTTTTAAATCTATGCTTTTAGGACATCCTGATTCCAAGGCAAGATTGTCAACTATCACTTCTTGCTACCCTCTGAAAGGAAATGACAATGTAATAAACAGAATTCTGAACTAGTCTGTTGCTTATCAACTTTGACTTTGAAAAAAAAAATTACCTGAACTGTGAATTGCAAGATTTCCTTTATAGAATCAGCACCTGGGCCAGTGAGATGGCTTAGCTAAGAAAGGTGCTTGCTGCCAACACTGATGACCTCAGTTTGCTCCCCAGAACCAATATGGTGGAGGAAGGGAACTGACTGCTGTAAACTGTCCTCTGACTTCAACACGTACACTATGGGGCATGTAAGCACACACACAAAATAAATGCAATAAAGTCAGGATCTGATAGAAACTGTGCTACTGTTATTAAACTAACATAATTAACATTAATAAATAATATAGCACTTTACAGCTATAAAGAGCAGCAAATCATTGGGGTAGAGAAAGAAGGATGCTTTTAAATCTCTGTATTACCAGTGCCCACCAAATAGTTGCTGCTCAATAATAGATAAATTAGTGAAATATTTTATGGTATAATTCAGTAAATAGGTACTATTATCACCAAATTTCCCAGAACCCTATCCTGTATATATTAAGACTCCAGGGCTAGGCAAAACACTTGCCTAGCATATTATTTTGGAGGCCTTTCTTTTGATCCTCAGCTCTATGAAAAACAACAACAAAAACTGAAAATGTAAAGGTGGCGTGGCTGCAGAGTGACATCCTATCTCAAAAAAAAATTAAAGACTGCTGTTTATTAGATATTACTTACTCATACAATTTTTTGAGAAGTCTACTAGTAACAAATTTTGCCTAGCAGTGGCCAGACCTAAAGTCTGTAAAGCCCAAGGATATATTTTCTTCTACTCTCCAGTTAAATCTCACCTGTTAAACCTGCAGGATATGAACTTGGCACCACTGAGAATGAGGAAGATGTTCCTCCAAAAGGAGTCACCCCAGAGGACCCTCCAAATGGTGTCATGGAAAGACTGTTAAAATTAACTGATGCTCCTTTTGTGGAGGAGGTCGGGGCAACTGTAGAAGGTTCCGCTCCATAATGACTGGCACTTGTGCTTACAGGCTCTGGAGGGTTTTCCGGTGTATACTTAATGGCTGGACTTTTGTTTTCTTTACTTTTAATGCAGCCCATTATCAAATCTGCAAAAGCAATAAAGCAAGAATTTGAAAATTAGTTAACATACAGGAAACTTCAAAAAGATACAATTGAGCCCAATGTGGTGGCACATGCCTTAACCCCAGCAATCAGGAGATAGAAGCAGGCAATCTTTGTGTGTTTGAGATCAGCCCAATCTAAATGACAAGTTCCAGGTCAACCTGAAAAGATGACTTTGAACAAGGCACTCCTTGTCTTCTTCCCCTACCCTGCAAAAAGATATTTTAACAAAACAAAACAAAAAAAATACATTTTATCCAAAATTTAGTTAGTACCCACAAAACACATTAAATTGCACAAATATTTTGGTATAATAAATTTGTAAAATTATCTAAATACAAATTCTATGTATTAAAAAATACTAATAACTAAATTAAAGTCTGAAAGAATAAGTCATACCAAAGAGTTAAAAGTATGAAAGAAAACATTATTTTAAATCTGACAGTAGACTGATGGCGGAATGTCCTATTAGTTCAAACGAGGTTACTGACCACCCATTTCTCTGGCAGTTTCCTTAATTACTTTCCCACTTTCTGCATGCAGTATGACTTCAGCTAGGTGGTGACTGCCTCCTAAGGCACGCCTCTATCTACATATATATCCTCTCCCTTCAAGAGCCACACATGCTTTCCTTTGCTCACCTACAAAGTCTTCTATTAGTATTCCTGACCTGTCTTCTTCCCTTTCCTTTTAATATGCTCTTGTTCCTTATAGTAAATATACTATAAATTTCTTCATGTCCCCTCCTCCTTAGTCAAATTAATCATCTAAACCCTGATTATTCTTTTTATATACCTCTTATTTTCCTCCACCCACTTACCCCTTTTTTAAAAAAACATATGTAGCCTTGGCTGTCCTGGACTTGACTTGTAGACCAGGCTAGCCTCACCTCTGCCTCCTGGAGTACTGGGATTACAGGTGGGTTATAGCTATGCACCATCATGCCCAGGCTTCCACTTATCCTTTTCAATAAAACAGGACAGACCACCATTGTCAATCTGGCTCCATCAGGATGGTTTTGTGCACTGTGTATTTATATGTTGATTTCTGTGCCCAGAGATCAGGCTGCAGTCCAGACATTGGTCTGTCATTATTACTGAAGCATTTCTTATCTCAGTGGTGTCTGAAAATTGTTCCCCATCATCTTTGATTGGTTAGTAAAGAGCTGAACAGCCTATAGCAGGACTTCTCATACCAGGAGAGTTCCAGGTGGAGAAGGTTGAGGAAGCCATGGGGCAGTCATCATGAAAACAAAGATGGAGCAGGAGCAGCCAGAATGGGATTAGATGGTAGGGCACAGGGCTGGGAAATAGTCCAGACCAGCATAGTTGTGTTAGAATAGATGAGTATCTGCTCAGCTACAGTGCTTCAAGATTATTAATAAGTCTAATAGGTCTCCATATCGTTAGTTGGGAGCTAGAGCAGGCGTAGAACGGCCCGAACCTTTTACTTTACCTACAGAAGTTACTACTGCTGTCCATCTCGTTTCACTTTTTATATATGTAAGGTATGGTTTTATTTTAAAGTAATCACCAGGTGCAAACAAGAGTTAAAAGACATGTGGTGGCAGTGGTGTATGTGTTTGCAAGGGATGGGAAGAGGGTATTGTTGGTGAGATGTTTAGTGCAATGGTTCTTAACCCATGGGTCCTGACCTCTTTGGCAAACCATTATCTCCAAAATATTTACATTACGATTCATAACACTAGCAAAATTAAGTTATAAAGTAGCAACAAAAATGATTTTATGGTTGGGAGTCACCACAACACAAGAAACTGTATTAAAGGGTCATGCATTAGAAAAGTTGAGAACCACTGGTAAAAGAACTTGCCACTCAAGCCAGGTGTGGTGGCACAAGCCTTTAATCCCAGAGGCAGAGGCAGGCAGAGTTCCAGGGCAGCCAGGGATAAACCCTATCTTGAGAAACAAAACAAAAACAAATACAAACAAACAAAGAAGAACTTGTCACTCAAACATGATGACTTGACTTCCATTCCAAGAACTCAAATAAAAAGCCAGATGTAGTGGCATGCACCTGTATCCCAGCACTCCTGTAAAATGGGAGGCAGAGACAGGAGAACAGGCCGAAACCTCCTGTGCCACCTAGCATGGAAATCGCTCATTTCATGTCGAAGGGTATTTCTGTATGCCTGTGCACCATGTATGTGTCTGGTGCTCACAGAAGCCAGAGAGTGTATCAGACACCCTGGAGTTACAGGCATTGTGAGCTGGTACTGGAAATCAAATTCAAGTCCTCTGGAAGAGCAGCCAGTGTTCTTAACCACTGAGGCATTTCTTTAGCCAAATAACTGAACTTTTTTCTCTTTGTTTGTTTTAAAGAACAGACCCTTGAAAGTGTACTGATCTTTACATGCATACCATACTGCATATGTTCACACACAATAAAGGCAGATTTTCCAAAGACCAGAATTTTTTTTAAAATGGATTGCTCTGAGTTCCAAACTCTGCCGACTTAGGTATGTATCTACATAAATTATTAGAGCACAAGAAGAGATGGTCAGGGAAGGGAGGAGGGGCTGGAAGGAGAGGTGAGAGGGGCTACACTTGGGAAGTGAAGTAAATAAAATGAAACTAAAAAGAAAAAAAAATAGATGGTCTCTCTTTTTAAAAAAGATCCCCCCAGGTGAAATCTGAAAAGTGATAGAGGGGAGGGAGGTACAAAATATCAGAGAACAGAAGAGTAGTTTAAGTGAGGTCTTCAATGTTGAGGAAAGGAAGCATAGCAAGTGGATGTTACTGCAATTTTAAGGTTCTTGTAGAATATGAATGTATTTACAGATGAAAATTCTTTCTCTCAGTTTTTACATAAAATGTCTTTGCCCCCAAATTAACTGAGGTATAATTTAAATACATTCAAATGCATCCATTTGCATGAGAGGTTCAATTGTGTTTTGGCAAATGTGTAAAACTTCACAACCAACATTATAATCACAACACATAATGGTTTGATCGTCTCTTCCTCAGACAGTTCCCAACCATAGCCCTAGGTAACCACTAATCAGTTGCTTCTAATTGAAGACTCATCTTTTCTAGTGTTTCTCATAGAGGGGATCACAAAAGCAGTCTTTTGTATCCTTTAAAAATTAAATACTGTGCATATGAGATAGTTCCATGGATATATTTAGCTCATTAATTTTTACTGGCATTTTCTTGTCAATGTGTTATTTATTCCAGTTTTGGGCTAGAAACACTCTGGCAAATCTTTTGGTTATTATTCTCTCTACCCTTAGCAACGGCTAGGAACGGAATTGGTTGGTCAGATGAGTTGAAAGTAAAGACTCTTTTGCTCTATGAAGCTGTGTATGTTTTCTACATAATCTGTTCTATTACTATAAACACTCACAATCATGTGAATTCCATTTGCATTTCCATTCCATTTACCTATTTAACACTACCACATCTTTCTCAAAGTCATGATACAGATACATGGATAGAATCTTATCTAAACGTCAATACAGCTACCATTTCACTCAATTTAGAAAGATTTACAACTGACATCTTCTAATAACAAAATGAAGCCAAAACACAAAATGTATTTGGCTGAGTTGATGTTAAATAAATCTACTACCAAACTATTAAAAAAATTAGCACTACAAGTTAAGCCACTCAGTTCTAATTCAGTGGTAGAAACAGTGGGCAGGACCTGTGTAGCTGACAAACACCCTCACCACTACTGAATTTGCCTCACTAAAGAGGTTTCTTAGTGTAGAAAACAACAGTTAACACAGTTGTTAACAGTTTACGACTAGTCTAAGTGCAGACAATAAATGGCTACAGAATGTTTAGTCCCAAGTTGGGTATCTGTACCACCCCCCTCCCTGCAAGGCTCAGGGAATATCGGGGGGTGGGGGCTGTGGGAGGCTGTGAAAAAGTAGTTTCTGGATATGAATGGGTCATTGAAAACATTACGGCATCTGTAGCTGCATGCATAAGATCAAGAGAAACAAATTCCAGCACTGATGGAGATCCACTTATGATGCCCTAGCTAAAAGCTAATAGCAATTGATGGCCACTGTGGGTGGAAGTCAGGTCTCCTTAGGTTGTGCCCTCCTAATAGTCCAGTTGATGGCCCTACAACCAAAAGCACAAAGCCAGCTCTTCTCTTACTGGACTCAATGTATTGTTGTTTGCTGGCCTGTCTTCTGGTACTCAGGTGGAAGGGTGTCCAGGCAATCCAAAACTCCAAGGCCACAAATGCAAGTCATGATACCAAATTTGGTTGTTTGTTATTAGTTGCTGCTGGCCTGCCTTCCTGATCAGGTGGGAAGGTGTCTAGAAAAATCACAACTCTGAAGACTAGGAAAGTATCCCAGCTCTCAGTAAGTGTTCCAAGGGTATTCTAAGGCACAGGATCCCAGAAACCACACAGCTCTGAGATGGGACAATGTCTGAAGGGTTTCCTGAGGCATGAGAAGCCAGGAACCACACAGCTTTGACAGGAGGCCTCCTCAGCTCCCAAGGGAGGGTTGCCCTAATTCCTGATCAACTGAGGAGCTTAGGAGCCTGAGCTCCACTCCTTCTCCAACTAATGTAGCTCCTAAGGGACTTTGGAGCCTGAGCTCTGCTCCTTCTCCAGCCATTGCTGCTACCAAGGGAGGGTTGTCCCAACCTTTGATGAGCTGAGGAGCCTAGGAGCCTGAGGTCTGTTCCCAGAGGCAGCAGGGAACTGGGCAGACATAACCTTTATGTAAGATTTCTTTGGGGCGGAGCTTTTTAGGACAGAGATTTTCAGTGTGGACTGGTGGAATTTCAAGTCCTGAGCCTGAAAAGCTCAGGGTACATTGGTAGGCTTTCCTGCTGAGGGATTAGTTGGTTTACCTGCTTACCAATTAGTCAATTTTTCTCCCCAGAGATGGGTGGGTTTATGTCCAGCCCTTTTGCCTCAAATTTGCATAATCTGGGATGAGACCTGAGGGGCTGGAGATGACAGTTACAGAAGTCTGGCAGTGAACAAGGGAAGGAACTGGGCTGCTGGAGCTTCCTCAGGCAAGGGTCTAGTCATTTTTCTGCAATCAGCTGAGGCAGGAGCAGTCACCATGGACAGCTCCTGCTAAGGGACCAGAGCCACCATTTTGTCTCCTACCTCCATAGCCCCAGGCCAGTAAGAATGGACTGACTGCCCTGAGGCGGGAAGGGGGGGCTGCAGTAAACCACTTGAAATTTTAGTGGCCCACTCATCAAGGGCTAGACTTAGCTTTTGGGGAGGGGGCTGCAGTGGGCTGCCACAGCAGGGAGCCAGTGAGCCACAGGATTCCCTGCAGTCATGTGGGGGAGGGGATGGCAGCAGGTCTTGTGGCTTCGGGGCATTGGGGCTGCTTGGGTGTCCACTGTGTCTTGTGTCTTGGGGTGGCCTGCCAGCTTGGGGCACTACCTCCGCAGTGGGGCTGCTGCTGTGGGCTGCCAATCCATTATCTGTTGAGGCGATGGTCTCTTTGCTGAGCCACAACAGATCAAGGCTCTGCTTTGGTACTGATCTGTATTGATCTGTCATGACGGCAACCGGCCACTCAGCTCTCTCTGCAGGCAACTTTGATCCTGTTGCAGGTAGAAACACTTTTGCTATGCAGCATGCTGGGAGAGCACTGGAGCCAGGGGCAGGGTGGTACCCTACACAATGGATTATAAATGGGAGGGAAGGCAGGGGAAACAAAGTTGAATGGGAGATGGAAGGGATTCAGGAGCCAGCATGGCTTACTGTACACATGTTTAAAATTTTCAAAGAATAACAGGCCAAAACTTTTAAATTTTGAATTGTCTTGGTTCAAAATCCTGTGAGTAATGAACTTATGGCAGTACTAAGAAATGTTGCCAGGTATTGAAGGCAAGCATTTGTTTTCAAATCTCTGGTCTCTTAACCCTGTCCACCTCATTTCTCTTTTTCCCCATACCCAACACTTATCCCAGTAAATGCAACTTCCTGGTTCTCACCTTTACTTAAAACATAACCCGAACATTTTTATTGCTTGCTGATTTCATTAATTCAAAACTCTGGGGACATGCCCATCAGATCCCCAAATAAGCTGCTATGAAGTCCAATGTAAGCTTCAGTTCTCTCCCTAGCACCACATGGGGCTTCCTTAAAACCAGTCAACAGAATCCAACCACTCTTGGGTTAAAACCAGTCAACAGAATCCAACCACTCTTGGGTTAAAACCAGTCAACAGAATCCAAACACTCTTGGGTTGAAAGAATGACCAGTAAAGATCTTAATTTAGAAAATCAGAGGCAGAGATAGGTAGTTTTGTAAGAGGCACAGCAGGCTGTTAAAAAGCCAAAGACAAGAAATAAAAGAAGGCTCCTATCCTGTTAACCAGTTTTCTCCCTCTTCCGAGGTCCATTCTGTTTGCCTATCTGAGTGTGGATTGATCATCTTACCCAGGGTTACCCTTCTTGCCCAGCTTCCTTAGGTGTACAGATTTTAGTATGTTTGTCCTATACTGTGTGTCTAATACCTACTTATAACTAAGTATATACCACTTGTCTTTCTGCTTCTGGGTTACCTCACTCAGGATGATCTTTTTTAGTTCCCACTATTTCCCTGCAAAGTTCATGCTTTCCTTGTTTTTCATTGCTGAGTAGTATTCCATTGTGTAAATGTACCACAATTTCTGTATCCATTCCTCTCTTGAGGGATGTTAGCATGTTCTCTTAGAATGTATACAATTTACCCTTGTTCATTCAAATGCTGATTTTTCTACCCCACTATCTGGTTTCAATTCAGACATTGCATTATGATAGAAGCATCACCTGTCTCAAATTTGTGTAAATATGCCACCATTTGTTCTCTGTAATTGTCAATTAACAAACCAGCAAGTGCTGTGCAACAGAGAAAATTAGGCAGGACATCCCAGTCCGGAGGTGAGGAGAAGAAAGTGAGAGAGAATAGGAGGAGAGAGATCGGCAGGAGACAACTTCAAACCACAAGGAGAGATGAACTGGACCTAAGATATGACTAAAAAGAAGTATAATGGGTGAAATCTGAATGGTAGGAAAATATGTGGGCTTGGAGGTTTAAGGTGGAATAACTATTGCCCAGTATTGTGCTCTAGGTTAATTAAATAAATCCCAGTCTCTGGTGATTTGGGTATACAGCTGGTTTAGGAATAACTGCTGCTTAACTAAAAGATAAATCAATAATAAATACTAATAACCCACAACAAGGGATATCTGGGTTGTTTTCAGATTCTGGCTATTATGAGTAAAGCTGCTACAAACATGGTTGAGCAAATGTCCTAGCTGTGTACTTGAGCGTATTTTGGATATATGCCTAGGAGTGCTATAGCTGGATCTTGTCTGAGAAAGCGCCAGATTGATTTTCAAAGTGGTTGTAAAGTTTACGTTCCCACCAGCAATGGAGGAGAGTCCCCCCTTTTCCATATCCTCTCCAGCGTATGTTCTCACTTGAGGTTTTGATCTTAGCCATTCTGATCAATATAAGGTGAAATCTCAGGATCATTTGACTTGCATTTCCCTGATGAGTAAGGACGTTGAACATTTTTAAGTGTTTCTCTGCCATTAGATATTCCTCTTTTGAGAATTCCCTGTTTAGCTCTTTACCCCATTTTTTAATTGGATTACTTCATTTGTTACTGTTTAACTTCTTTATATATTCTGGATATTAGCCCTCTGTCAGATACAGGGTTGATGAAGATCCTTTCCCAGTCTGTAGGCTGTTGTTTTGTTCTGACGACAGTGTCCGTTGCTTTACAGAAGTTTTCAGTTTCATGAGGTCCCATTTATTGATCATTGCTCTTAGAGCCTGTGCTGTTGGTGTTCGGTTCAGGAAGTTGTCTCCTGTGCCAATGAGTTCCAGGCTCTTCCCTGCTTTTTCTTCTCAGAGGTTTAGTGTGTCTGGTTTTATGTTGAAGTCTTTGATCAGGGAACAGGACAGGAGCCTACCACAGAGGGCCTCTGAAAGACTCTACCCAGCAGGGTATCAAAGCAGATGCTGAGTCGCATAGCCAAACTTTGGGCAGAGTGCAGGGAATCTTATGAAAGAAGGGGGAGAGAGAAAGACCTGGAGGGGACAGGAGCTTCACAAGGAGAGTAACGGAACCAAAGTACCTGGGCCCAGGGGTCTTTTCTGAGACTGATACTCCAACTAAGGACCATGCATGGAGATAACCTAGAACCCCTGCACATATGTAGCTCATGGCAGCTCAATAGCCAAGTGGGTTTCCTAGTAAGGGTAACAGGGACTGCCTCTGACATGAACTCAGTGGCTGGTTCTTTGATCACCTCCCCCTGAGAGAGGAGCAGCTTTACCAGGCCACAGAGGAAGACAATGCAGCCAGTCCTAATGAGACCTGATAGGCTAGGGTCAGAGGGAAGGGGAAGAGGATCTCCCCTATCAGTGGACTTGGAACAGGGCACGAAAGGAGATGAGGGAGGGAGAGTGGGACTGGGAGGAAATGAGAGAGGGGGCTACAGCTGGAATACAAAGTGAATAAACTGTAATTAATAATTTTTTTTAATTTAAAAAAAGAAATAAAAGGTTTAAAAAAAAACCCAAAGTAGTTCAATATGGAAATACAGCATAAGAATAGGAAGAGAAGCAATGAAGACAGATACTTCTAACAAAGATGCTGTATTACATGCTGGGGACATAGCTCCTTGGTTTGTTAAAAGGGTTTGCCTTGCATGAACCAGGTCCTGCATTTGATCTCTGACATCACATCAAACCAGGCATACTGGTACACACCTATAATCTAAGCACTCAGGAGATAGAAGCAGGGAGATCAAAATTTCAAAGTCATTCTCAGCTACACAGTGAGTTAAAGGGTAGCCTAGCCTACACATGACCTGTTTTAAAAGATCCTGTTTTCTTCTACAAATCATATTTTCTTTTTAAAGAGAAAGAAAAATCTTTAAAATGAAAAATCAATGAACTTTAACTTAGTTCTAATCAATTTTACAGAACAATTACCCTAATATTCCTATTCCTCCTAGACTCAAACAGGGAAAGTTTTAGAAACATGTTTTCCAACATTACTTCCATAACTCAAGTTTTTCAACTATAAATATTAAAATTTCATTACTCTTAGCTGGACATGGTGGCAGAAGCCTTTAATCCCAGTACTGGGAGGCAGAGGTAGGTGATTGGGTTCAAAACCATGCAGGACTACATAATGAAGTACTATCTCAAAAAATAAACAAAATGTATATATTTTAAAAACAATTCCTTTATTAGAACCTGCTTTATCACAGTGTTCTGGTAAAGCTGGATTGAATTTGAGGTAGGTTTTTAATGCAACTGGCTCAGCCAGCAACCAGAACAATTATGCTGATATACAGTACATTAAGTTCATTTAAACATAGTGTTTTACATGATAATAGTGATTTTTATCTCCAGTTTATTTACCACACAATCCTAATGTGTGACTAGGAGTAGTAGACATAACTACTCTATATTACATGTGAGGAGCCTGGAGCTGTCTTCATGAAAGAGATGTGGCTAAGCAGGAACCCACTCTTCATACACCCTCTAGGAAAGCCTTATGTACATTTTACATTTAGATAATTATTAAATATTAGCTCTTTATAAACGTTACAAACAGGGGATTATTGGCAGATAGCTTCATTATTCAATCAACACAAATCCATTCACTTTTAAAACAGCCTCCTTTCTCTCAACAAAAACTTGTCCCTTTATTATTAATAATAGGGTCTAAAAATTTTCAGACTTAACACTTTTGAACTTTAAGGATTTAAATGTGCTGGTGGCACTGGCCTTTAATTCCAGTAGAGACAAATGGATCTCTGAGTTAAGGCTATCCTTGAATCAAGGGCAGCCTAGTCTACAGAGCAAGTTCCAGGACAGCCAGGGTTACACAGAGAAACCCTGTCTTAGGTGGCACACTCCTGTGATCCCAGAGGCAGAGGAAGAGGCAGAGGCAGGTAAATCGCTGTAAATTCGAAGCCAGCCTGGTCTATAAGTAAGTTGAGGACAGCCGAGAGCCAAGGATATATAGAGAAACCTTGTCTCAAAAAACAAAACCAACCAAACAAAAACCCCGAAGAACCAGAAAACAAAAAAAGTTTAAAAAGAAAAACAAAACAACAACAACAAAAGACTTAAATGTACATTCTTTTCAATGTGAGCAAGCTAAATAATTGTGTCATCATATGTTATAACCAGTTAGAGAAAAGTGGTATTTTGGCATTTTGCCCAGATGACTCCAATTTACAACAAAGGTTTAAATTTTTCAGAGCGCTTATAGAAGGATAGATTAAGGAGTGTGCCTAGCGTGTAGGCCACTGGACCCCATCCCAGCATTGCCAAACAGACAAATTTACAGACATCTCAGAAACCCTCCAGGCATAGCGGCGCACACCTTTATCCCAGCGCTCAGCAGACAGAGGCAGGTGGATCTCCATGAGTTTGAGGCCAGCCTGGTCACAAAGCTAGTCCAGGACAGCCTAGGCAGAGAAACCTGCCTTGAAAAAAACAAAAACGAAACCACCAAACAAACCCTAAAAAAATAAAGCAAGCGACTCTACCAGTCAAGCAGTATGATAGATCTTAGTCAATATTTTCCTCTGGTCACTTTAAAACCTCCTTTAGCACACAAAGGACAGGCAGGAACATAAAGCACACTGTCTCCCTAAAAGTAAACCTAATTTTCCAAAAACAAAGAACAGAAAGCCTGACCTTTGGAAAACTGAGTTTGCAGGGTTCCCTAAAGGGAACAACTTCCTTCCTCCCCCACATACTTTAGATACACAAACAACTGACCCTGAAGAAGTAAGCCTCCCTTTGCCAAGTCCTTGCAACTTCCTGAAACTTTTCTGTTACTCGTGCCTCCACTTACCATGCACTGGAATTCAGGCCAGTGTCACCATGCCCAACTAATGGCTTCTTTAATGAAGTCTTTTATAGACTTTGCCATGAAAAGGCCCTAACCTGACATACACAATCTGTAAAGAATTGTAAATAACTCATAATTTATTTTTTGCTGTTGGATATAATTTTTATAAAGATTTTCAATTTAATGTAAAGCCTCAAGATCTAAAACTTTTACTATAATTCTGCTAAAGGATCATAGTGATAAAATGACCTCTTACCAACATTCTGCTATACCTGCAGATGAGTGTTTCACTCAGCCATCACCAGAGAAACTTTTTCCTGCAGTAGAGAGATACCAATACAGAAACCCACAACTGGACAATGTGCAGAGTGAGACTGAAACACTCAGTTCTAAGTGGGATGTCTCATCAAATCCCTCCCTCTAGAACTCATGGAACGAAACAGAAGAGGAGGGAGAAAGAATCTATGAGCCAGAAGGGATGGGTTATACCAAGAAAACTGTCTTCCAGGCATATTTGGACTCATACACTTAGGAACTCAGAGAGTATGGGAGTGTAGTAGGGGCCTGCAATAGGTCTAATCCAGAACAGGGTCCCAGGGCAGAGAGGGGGAAGTAGATGTAAGTGTCCATTCCTAAGCAAGATGCTATCTCCAAGTGACAACAGCTTGAAAAGGAAAATTAGCGTAGATATATACCACGCTTATGGGTAAGGTCGTATGCCTAGTAGTAGACAACACAAACTGAACTGAAAGATAACTGTGGAGCTCTTCTGTCTCATGTCGCTTTGCTTGTGTATTTATTACCTTTTGGTCTTTTGCTTGTATATTATGGTCTCTGATCTTGCATTTTATGTTTTGTGGGTTTCTTAGTGTTCTTTGTTTTTGTTGTTCATTTTGTTTTATTGTTTGTTTGGTTGCAGTTTTTGAACTGTCTGTTTTCTTGAGAGAGAGAAAAAGAAGGCATGGAGTTGAAACAGTGAAGATCGGAAGGGGAAATCATGACCAGAATATATTGTAAAAGAAATATTTTTAATAAAAAAAGAAACAAATTTAAAATAAGTTGGGTAGTGGTGGCACACACCTTTAATCCTAGCACTAGCGAGTTAAGAGGCAATCTGATCGTTGAATTCCAGACCAGCCTGGTCTACAGTGAGTTCCAGGACAGCAAAGGCTACACAGAGAAATTCTGTATGGGAAAAAAACAAAACAAAACAAAAATATTTAAACCAACAAATCTCCAATTGACAATTACGGAAACAAAGTTAATCACCTCAGATAATTATTAGAAACATCCTAGTACACTTCTGGCTATCAGTCCATCAGATTTAGCCCATCTACCATAAGAACCTTTCAAAAATAAACTTTACAAAAATACTCGCAAATAAAAATATTACATACCAAAGTTAACCAAACCCATACTCTACACAACTTAATGAACTTAGCCAGTTGGGATTGGCACTTGAAAGCTGTGAGGTTACACACTAAATTTTACACTTTCACCACAACCTCACCAGCATGTGCTGCTAAGGTGAAATCTCAGGGTCGTTTAGATTTGCGTTTCCCTGACAGCTAAGGATGTTGAGCATTTCTTTAAGTGTTTCTCTGCCATTTGATATTCCTCTATTGAGAATTCTCTGTTTAGCTCTGTACCCCATTTTTTAATTGGATTACTTGATTTGTTGCTGTTTAACTTCTTAAGTTCTTTATATATTCTGGATATTAGCCCTCTGTCAGATATAGGGTTGGTGAAGACTCTTTCCCAATCTGTAGGCAGTCATTTTGTGCTGACAGCAGTGTCCTTTGCTTTACAGAAGCTTTTCAGTTTCATGTGGTCCCATTTATTGATTGTTGATCTTAGAGCCTGTGCTGTTGGTGTTCTGTTCAGGAAGTTGTCTCCTGTGTGGATGAGTTCCAGGCTCTTCCCCACTTTTTCTTCTAACAGGTTTAGCGTGTCTGGTTTTATATTGAGGTCTCTGATCCACTTGGACTTTACTTTTGTGCAGAGTGATAAATATAGATCTATTTGCATTTTTCTCCATGTAGATATCCAGTTGGACCAGCACCATTTGTGAAGATACTATCTCTTTTCCATTGTATGGTTTTGGCATCTTTCTCAAAAATCAGGTGTCCATAAGTGTGTGGGTTTATTTCTGGTTCTTCTATTCGATTCCATTGATCCACCAGCCAGTACCATGCAGTTTTTACTACTGTTGCTGTATAGTACAGCTTGAGATGAGGGATGGAGATACCCCCAGAAGATCTGTAGAGGACTGTTTTAGCAATTTGGGTTTCTTGTTATTCCATATGAAGTTGAAAATTTTTCTTTCAAGGTCTGTAAAAAACCGTGTTGGTAATTTGATGGAAATTGCACTCAATCTGTAGAATGCTTTTGGTAAGATGACCATTTTTACTATGTTAATCCTGCCAAGCCATGAGCATGGGAAATCTTTCTATCTTCTGATACATTCTGTTTCTTTCTTCAGATTGGAAGTTTTGTAAACTTCCACTTTGGAAATCAATCTGGCACTTTCTCAATTAGTGCTACCTCAAGATCCAGCTATACCACAACAACAGGGACATTTGCTCAACTATGTTCGTAGCAGCTTTATTTGTAATAGCCAGAAGCTAGAAAGAACCAAGACGCCCCTCAGTTGAGGAATGGATACAGAAATTGTGGTACATTCACACAATGGAATACTACTCCACAATTAAAAACAAGGAAATCATAAAATTTGCAGGCAAATGGTGGGAACTAAAAAAGATCATCCTGAGTGAGGTATCCCAGAAGCAGAAAGATACACATGGCATATACTCACTTTAAGTGAGTATATAGACACATAATATAGGATAATCATACTAAAATCTGTATGCCTAAAGAAGCTAATTAAGAAGGACGACCCTGGGTAAGATGCTCAATTTTCATTCAGAAAGGCAAACAGGATGGACATCGTAAGAGGGAGAAAACAGGGAACAGGACAAGCATCTACCACAGAGGGCCTCTGAAAGACTCTACCTTGCAGGGTATCAAAGCAGAGGCTGAGACTTATAGCCAAACTTTGGGCAGAGTGCAGGGAATATTATGAAAGAAGGTGGAGATAGAAAGACCTGGAGGGGACAGGAGCTCCACAAGGAGAGAGAAAAACTAAACAAAACCAAAAACAACAACAAAAATTCTGGGCCCAGGGTTCTTTTCTGAGATTGATACTCCAACTAAGGACCATGCATGGAGATAACCTAGAACCCCTGCACAGATGTAGCCCATGGCAGCTCAGTCTCCTAGTGGGTTCCCTAGTAATGTTAACAGGGCCTGTATCTGATATGAACTCAGTGGCTGGCTCACCTCCCCCTGAGGGGGGTGCAGCCTTGCCAGGCCACAGAGGAGGACAAAGCAGCCAGGCCTGATGAGACCTGACAGGCTAGGGTCAGATGGAAGGGGACTGGGGGAAGGGCATGGGTGGTGAAGAGGCAGGGTGAAATTGGAAGGGGTTGAGGAAGGGGGCTACAGTTGAGATACAAAGTGAATAAACTGTAACAAACAAAGTTTTAAAAAGACAAAAAAATTTACACTTTTAGTTCATGAGCAGGCTAGGCAGCAGAACTTAGTGACTGTCTCAGAGGGTCATCATAACATTCCGTAGTGGGGGCTAGTTTTATGTCCTACAATACAAAGCATACTAAGGGCATTTTGGAGTCTCTGTTATGCATTTGTGTCTGGAATATTTTCAGTTATATCTGGTCTTGTGTTTCTAGAGGAACAGTTTCCTAAGAAAACCACTCCTTGGTCCTTGTTCTGTGACATCTGTAACTGTAGTGTCTCTGGTCATGGCAGCCCATTTTCCTAACAATTGTGATAATGTTCTATGAAAGATGGAAATATTGAGTATGTACTGTATGTGGCATAAAACTATAGGTCAGTGACATTGATGATTTGAGTATTTGGTTGTTATGTGAAGTCTTAAGGAAAACTTGTCAAATTTGAGGCTGGAACATCACTGGAATAAGTTCAAAGAGACAACATATGGCTCTTCATTTGTGTACATGAACACAATACATAGCTCTTCATTTGTGTACATGAACACGATACATAACTGGTCATTTGGGTACATGAACACAATGTGTGACTTCAGAGTTTGAGTACTTGTGTTAAGAACTGAAATGTGTGTGTACTCTGCTCCTCAGCCAATACAGTATCAGTTGTGAAAAGAGTAAAAAAAAAGAAAATTTACACTTTAAGCATCAAATATATTTTATGCACTTATGCATTATCAAAATAAAAAATCCATGACAAAATTAGAAAAAAAATCAGCTTTATAGCAACATGAAAACAGAAAGGAGGCGACTGAACTCAAGACCTAGGGGGGAGAAGAGGAAATAGTGGGAAAGAAACAACACAAACAAATTCTGTTCTAAAACATCTATGGTTAAGCCTAATCTTTTGTAATCTAATCAAATATTTTAAATTTTTATATACTTTAAATGTTTAATTTCATAATAAATTAAAATTAGTAAATATTTTATAACTTATAATTATAAAAACTTGTTATATCCTCTTAAAATCCTCAGCTCACCTTTATACCTAATTATGAATGCAACCAATGACTTTCCCATTAGTAGTAAATAAGTGTATGATGTCTCAAAGTTATGTGTGAAATAATACGCATGTCTATTTCCTGAGCAAAAACATCTGTACATTTTATTTTAAGCTTATTAATTGCATTCCTCAAATTTGCAAATCTGCATATTTTAAGGCTCCATCTCTCTGTGGTCTGCTGCATTATAAAAGAGATGCAGAGGACAACTGTATCCCTCAGTACACCTATTCACTTGAAATGACACACTGCTGCTATCTTTGGATGTGGACATTTTCGTCGCCATTACACCTTTTGGTTGACTTTTTGTTTTCACTGTGCCGTGCCTTGTCCTCTACTGTTTCCTGCCTGATGTTTTCTTTGCCTTTAATAGCACTTCAAGGACTTTTTTTGTGGTTGCTGTTGTTGTTACTGTGGTCTTCATATGCCTACCTGTCTCCGTGTCTTTATTTAACAGAGTCTCTATCAAATGCCACGTGGCCAGACTTTCAAAACTAGACTCAGGTGCAAATGTTGAGCTCAGACAATTCCATTTATTGGGATGTGCTTGAATATCTGCCTCCTTTGGTGTTTTCCACTGCTAAGACATTCTCTCTCTCTCTCTCTCTCTCTCTCTCTCTCTCTTTACTTTGTGTTAAAATTTCTTTTTCCTACTCTACAGATTTAAAAGGTTTTTAAAATTTATTTTTCAGTATTTGTTTGGAACTTTAAATACATGATCAAATCTTAAAAGTTAGATTCAGTTAGATTTTTAATTAGGAAAACATTTTTGTTTCCTTTTCAATCTTTATAAATTTGGAAGTTCAGGAGAAAAAAAATCAGCTTTATACACTTTCATAATTCATCTTTAGTATCTGCATCCCCTTACATTTAGCTTTTCTTGTTATTTTCTTCATGCTATACTGTACACATGTACATTTGTTTACATTTCTATATGTATTACTGCAGAAAGGTTATTAAGGCAAGAATATGTAGGTTAGCCTGGGCTACATAGGAAGACCCTATCTTTTCTGTTTTTGTTGCTGTCTTTTTGTTTTTCTTTTTGAGGCAGGGTTTCTCTGTAACCCTGACTGATGTGAAACTTACTCTGTAAATGAGGCTGGTCTCAAAATTCACAGAGATCTGCCTGCTCCTGACTTCCAAGTGTTGGGATTAAAGGTGGGTGCTACCAATGACTGGCTAGTTTTAAAATCTCTTTAAAGTTTCAGTAGCCAAACATGTTTTTCTCAATTTAAAAATTCTATTAAGAAAGCTCTGTCCTGTTATCAACAAACTAAGCACATAAAAAGTGGGGTTTGTGTACATTAGATGTACTATAAGTATTTACTATTCAATTTCCTTTAGTTTTTGTTACATTACATTCAAAATCAATGCTAATACAATTCCATAGATACCTACAAGTTAAAAAGATAAAGCAAATTCTAACTTTGCTTTTTAAAATAGGTTTGATTACTCCTGAAAGTTCACAAAATAACACAGGCAAGCAATGATTTTCCAACAATTTGTTGAAAAAGAACATAAATTTACTCTTCAAATTAATCAGCAGTCTCAGATCACCTAAAATATCAAAACCTATTAAATGTTATGGTTTATGATAGTTTTAATTTAAGTTTGACCCACTCTAGAATCACCTGGGAAGTGAGCCTCAATGACGGAATGTTTAGAGCAAGATGGGAATGGGGGTGGGGACTGAGGTGGGAAGACCTGTCTACTGTGAGAGGTAAAAATCCCTAGGTAGGTGTGTGTCTTAGTTTCTACTGCTGTGATGAAACACCATGACCAGGGCAACTTGGGGAGGAAAGGGTGTATTTCAGGTTACATTTCCATATCACTGTTCATCATAGATGTCAGGACACAAACTCAAACAGGGCAGAACTTGGAGTCAGAAGCTGATGAAGAGGCCATGAGGAGTGCTGCTCACTGGCTCGCTAAACATGGCCTGCTCATCCTGCTTTCTTATAGAACCCAGGATCACCAACCCAGGAATGGCACCACCACAACGGGCTGGCTTCTCTCCCATCAGTCACTAAAAAAATGTCCTACAGGCTTGTGTACAGGCCAATTTTATGGAAGCATTTTGTTAATTGAAGTTTCCTCCTCTCAGATGACTTTAGCTTATGTCAAGTTGACATAAAACTATCCAGCACGGTAAGAAATGCTAACTGTATGTGGGTAGATTTAAAGAGCAGCAAAAGTGAAAAATAAGCTAAAGTACATTTACACCTATTCTCTGCTTTTGTCTGTGGAGTGACCAGCTGTTTCAAGTTTTGCCTCCCTGATTTCTCTTCTATGATGGACAGTAACCTGGAACTCTGAACTAAAATAAACCCTTTCACCCCCAAATTGTTTTTGTCAAGAGTAATTTCGTACCTGCAATAGGAAACAAAACTAAGACGTGGTTTAAATTTGAAATGTTCCATGAAGGCTCATTTGCTAAATGCCTGGTTGCCTGCTAACACGGTTTTAGGAAGTAACTAGACTTAACGTTTAGAATGTTTTTATTGTAGGGTATTTGATCTCACTGTGAATCCCAAGAGTGTTGCTTACTGTTCCAGTGTGGCTCAGCCCTAGCACAGACCTTTAATCCAAGAACTCTGAGTACTGTAAACAGGATTAAATAGATTTAAGATGTGGAACAAGCAACCAGTTTACAGGGAGTAAACACAAGGTGTAAAAAAAAGCCAGAGAGTAAGAGGAAGTCAAGAGAATAGAAAGGTACAAAGGAAGTAGAAGAGAAGGACTTTGAGTTTAAGAGTTTTTCGGAACCCTTTTTGAGTAGGAAGGTTAAGCTCGGTGCTTTCTCTGCCTCAGAGTTAGCTGGCTGTCACCCCAGCACATGGCTCCTGAGTTATCATTGGTAAAATCAAACTGAGATTTTGTTAAAAAAAACATTTGGTGCTCCAACATGTGGCATGACCACACGGACAGAGAAAACACACCAGCTGTGGACAAAATAAGAAGCCATCAGATTTGGGAAGTTTTCAAGAAGAGAGCCAACAATGTGAAGTACCATAATATAAGGCATTAGGACCCTGTATAGTGCTACTTTAGATGGCTTGAAAATAGTAGTAGAAAATGAAACACTAAATGACTCAACTTTCTGATTATTGTCATTTTATTATTTCATATTTTATCTTTAATAACCATAGTGGCTTTCTGTGCCCTATCAAAGAAAAAAGATTCAGAGATATAGAAAAAAGAAAAATATGAAAAGTGGATTGGTAAGATACAAACCTTAGAAGAAAAGTTAGAGACTTATAAATAAAAATTAGAAAAATATTCAGACACAGACAGAAGAATTTAGACAAGAACCTACCATGCCACTGCACGATGAAACTGAAGAAAGGCAGCCCAAGGCTGCTAGAAAACCAACCTCAGTTTATACAGTTACTATACACGAACTACCAGAAGATGATAACCACCCCCAAGGTTATGAAGAAGTTAAATGGAATCAATCTTACAGACATTAGATTTGAAGAGATTTGAAAGTGGTCATTTCATGTGGTATACATTCACCTATGTAAATGCAGATATTAAATTCATGGGCAACTCCAAAGAAAATTATCCCCCCAGAATGCAAAGATTTGGCAACAGCAATATGGGAAGCTGGTCCTCACCTACAATGGTGAACATGGTGGAAAGAGAAAGCTAAGACCATAGAACAATGAAATAGGGCTAGAGGTATTAATATTTCTCAGGATCAGTTGCTAAGAGAAAGTCAATATGCTGAGTTACAAAGGCAGCATGAATTTGATAATCACAACCTTGGCAGCTTTAGGACAAGGCTGAAGAATCAGGAAAGAGGTCTGAGTCATTCACTAAAATTAAGAATGGCCCAAAAGAAGCCTTCACTGATTTTTTGCAAAGATTGACCCGACCTGTAAATAGAACAGTATCGGATTCAGAAGTCAGACAGATTTTATTCGAACCTTTGGCTTTTGAAAATGCTAATTCAGAATGCAAAAGGGTAATTACACCTTTCAAGACAAGATCAGCTGCATTAGAAATATGGCTGATATATGATGCTACTGTGATAGGAGAAATAATTTTTAGAAGTTTTAAGAAAAATCAAAATGTCAGATGTTTTAGTTGTGGTAAGCTAGGTCATTTGAAAAGTGATTGTAGGCAAGGCATTCCCTGAAATAATGTTTGTTTGTTTCCTAGAGATAATTCAAAACGAAGGCCCAAGCCTTCTGAGGTATGTAAAAGGCATGGCAAAGGCCAGCATTGGACTAATGAATACACATCAACAAGGGACAGGCAGGGTAACCCTTTGGCATCAGGCCCTAGGAGGCCCTCAAACTGGCCCCAATATCAAATTCGACTCAACTGTTGCCTATCAGCATCAGAAAAACTCATCGAAAGAGTAATTGAAAGATTTAACACAGGCTGGAGAAAAGAGGTTAAGAGCACTGGCTGCTCTTCCAGAGGTCCTGTGTTCAATTCCCAGCAATGACATGGTGGCTCATAACCATCTATAATGAAATCTGATGCCCTCTTCTGGCGTGCAGGTGTACATGCAAAACACAACATTGTATACATAATAAATAAATAAATCTTAGGAAAAAAAAAGATTTAACGCCTGTTGTTAAAAAACAACACTGCTCTGGATGTAATTAAGAACAGAACAGCTTTAGTAAATTAAAAAAAAAAAATTAGGAAACCAGAACACAGTATTTTGGAAAACAGAAAACAGTATATTTACAATAAATGATCAGAGACCAAAGCTAAAAATACAAATAAATGACACTGAAATTGAAGGTTTAGTAGACACAAGAGCAGATACAACAATAAAATTTCATCAAAATCTTGGCATCCAGATAAGCCTCTTATCTGGTAAAGTTAACATTCAGCTTCTAGGGATTGGAACTTTATCTCAGGTAAAACAAAGAGCCAGATAGGCCCAGTGTATAGGGCCAGAAAAACAAAAAGGAAGCCATATGTGGCTAATATAGCCAGGAACTTATGGGGACGTGATTTGTTGCAGCAATGGAAAACACAGATTTACATTCCTTCAATCTCAGAAACAAACCATAAAATAAAGAATCCTTCTGAGAAAAAAATATTAAAAAGTATTATCAAGACCAGTGACAAACTGTTCAGGTTGTAAATAAGCAGGACACAACAGCTGTTGGTCTTTCAAAGGAACCAACTGCCCTACCTTTAAAATGTTAACTAGGCATGAAAAAACAAAAATAAAAATAGAATTTTCAAATGATAATATACCAAAGGCACACTTCTCTTTCTGGCATGAAATCTAAAATGGGTATTCTTGAACCACATGTTAGAATGTTAGACTGTAGACGGCCATGGGGCTCATGCCATCTTGGCCACCAGATTTTGAGTTTTCACCTTAAGTAAAAGGATTATTTTTGTTGTTTGGTACTAAAAACATGATATTTAAGCAGATGATACCCTAATGAAGGGTATCATATTTATTGGTGAATTGGCAATTGGGGACTCTTTATAAAGCAAAAAGGAGTCCACCAACATTTGCCTGTTGACTTCTATTACAAATGCTTTCCATATATGGAAAATAAATATTCTCTCTTTGAGAAGCAAATCTGGACATTTTACGAGGCCTGGAGAACCTTATACTCAGTTCTTGCCAACCATCCTATGCTTGTAAGCCCCTTACAATGATGGATTGGATCCCTTCAAAGGCAGAGTCCTTCCCAACTCAGCCATGGAAGAAAAAGTATTACAACAGAACTGGTTGAAGGGCCCAAGCAGCTGTGCCGCCATGACAGGCTTCATAAGATACTGTAGGCCTGAGTTTCTGTTTCCTGGTAATGTTTCCACAGTTGCTTTGATCATATTTCTATTTCTCAAAACATGAACCTATAGTCCATGGAAACAAGACACAATAACTCAATAACCCCCCTGAAAATCAGAAACAATAATCTAGTAACCACCTTGAAAAGTCTCCAAGCACTTGACCAACCAAATTAAAGGTTAGTTAGAAACTTTTGCTTAGCTAGTCAAAATGATATTCTTACCTGGGCATACCTTGCTACTTGGACACTCCATGAACCCTCCCCTATCCCCTAGATCAGGAACCAATCACTTTATGACAAGCTTGCTTCTGCTAAAGGAGAATCAATCATGTAACTGTCAAAGTTGGAAAGTCCTGTTCCTTGCTCAAACAATAAAAATCCAGCTTTGCAGCTACCCGGGGCTCCCTCCCTAACCCACTGCATTGGTGATGGTCAGGAGTCTGAGCTTAAGTTCATAATAAAGGCTCTTTGTTCTTGCGTATGGAGTCAGGCTCCTAATGGTCTTTGCAATCTGGGCATAACACTGGTACCTATCTGAATTTCTTAGTGATCAAAATGTGGTAGCAAAGCAATCTGTCCTTCCCACACTAACAAATAGCTCAGTTGCCTATAATCCCCATCCCTAAACTGCTCAACCCTCCCCCCAAAAGAGGCACCTATTGAACTGTGGGGACCAATGGAATGGTCACAACATTTGACTAACACATGACTTACTGATAGAACCAAAATTAATAGAAAGCAGCAGCCTATGGAATGGGGGTTGGAATGACTGATACTGAGGGAGAAATCACAGAATCAGTGCAGTACTACTGGTTATAAGCCAAACAATTAGGAAAGCAAAAGGAAAATATCTTTTCCAATTCATGATGTGTATGCAACGATAAAACTATACAGTCATCAATGGAAAACCACTAACTGGCAGATAAATGGCAAAGACATCTGGTCACAGGAGGCATGAATAAAAATGGCAAAACCTAGAAAAAATTAAAGACATCAAATTTTACACAGCTCAGACAGGCAAGACAGACAAAACACCTGAAAATAATAAAAATAGTGGGCAAATTGGTATCATGTGGAAGAGCAGAGGTGCTCACCTTATGGCATCCCCAGGAAGGAGAAAGAAAGAGGGATGTGGAGTAAGGGAGGAAAGAACATAGATCCAGGAACAAGATAAACTCTTCCCTGACATTCACCTAGTGACCTGCTTCCTGCAACCACACCACAGCTAACTTCTACACCCCCAGTGATGCCCTAAAATTATGAACCCATCATTGAATTGATCCAAGAGCCTCAAGAACCAGTCATATAGATTATATATACGTAATAGTATAGACTTTGAGATAATATTTATACCTTTAGAAAAGGATAAAGCCTCAAATAAAAACCAAAAGATTATGAGATTAGTGACAATAAAATAGTTCCCTATATATTTTTGTTCTCCTTTGTCCCATGACAAGTGGCTCTTCTGATATGAGACTGAGATTTTGGATTTTCATTTCAAGCATAAGTGAGTTTAGAGAAGGAGAGAGCCAGGCTTTAACCCCAAAGCCAGCTTTAATTTTTAATTAAGTTGGGACCACATGAAAACCAGTTGCCACTTATGTCCTTAGAGGGCCCCAGGGATAAGTTGGAGGTGGGAGATACCACTTGGCCGAGTTACATATTTTGACACATAAACGGCAATGCTGATTAACAACAGATGCCTACACTCTTCGCAAAGTATCTTTGGACTGAAGGAGAGATAAGAACAAGCCACATGGCAGAACTTAGATTAGTATAAATGGGACAACCGGATTACAAACTTGTTACAAGCCTACGCATTCATGGAAAACAACAAAAAAAGGTAAGTCTCATTATTTGAGAGCTGGCAAACCAAAGAAAGCCCTACTTTACATCAGTCAGTAAACTCCTTGCTGGCAAAGCATGAAGACCTAAGTTCTGATCTCCAGGATCCATATACAAACCAGGGTGGCAGAACATGCTTACAATCTCAGTGGTGGGGAGTACCAGGCGACACTATTCCTGTGAAGATGGGAACAAATGTCTGCTCAAACCAGATAGGGAACCACTGACAGACCAAGTCCAGAGACTACCAAGTCTAACCTGATGAACTAGTGAATTTTAATGGGGTTATTTATAGCAATATGCATGAGGGCTTACTCATAAGACTGTAAGTGACTTAAAGATGGCTACAACATCAAAACCCTGAAAGGTTTTGATGCTTGAAAGCTGGAAACCCGGAGCACACTGCACAGCCTATAGGCAGAGTGTCCTTTCCTAGTATTCCATTGGTTTAAACCTCTTATGAACAGTTACGTTGGTTCAGGCAGCTGGACTGCTCTAAATCTCTTCAAGACAGCCCAGCTGATGAGTCTTTCAGGTATCTTGGCTTGGGAGTAATACTCAGACTTTACTGCTTATATATTTGTTGTTGTAAATAAACAACAACAACAAAAGAGTGCTGGGCTATATAATGTTTATTATTAGCCCTAAGATTATCATGGAGGTACTATCTAACCCACTATCACAAATAAGACACAGACAACTGTTAGATTTTATAATTGCCTTATTTACCTTGGTCCAGGAAGATATTTCACCCACACTATCTCAATATCCTCATCATCCACCTCCTAGCCCCCATCCAGGAATGCCATCCTCATCTGGTCTATCTTCCATCCATAATCCCAATGTACTTGTTTATATTTTTCATCTTGGTGTTTTCTCCATCCATGCCAACTGTGGAGTCCTTCCTCCTTGCCCACATGGTTCCTTCTCCACCTAACCCATCATGGTGTCCTCCATTCTCCTTGTCCATCTGTCTTCCACGATTCTCCTGACCTCTCCAAGCCCGGAAATCTTAGTCACGCCTACCCCATTCTGCCCTGCCCAGGTATAGGCCATTTAATCAACTAATCAGATATGCCTTAGGCAGGTTTACAAAACAAGGAGAGGTGTAACCAGATCTTGAGCACCAGCAGTAGAACAACCCCCAACATATACTCTTAGAGAATCTTGTCAGTTTCAGGGACTTCCAGAAGGTATTTTGAGTTTACTTCCTATTTAAGGAGCTTGAATGTAGGATGGATGGAATGTTTCCCCTCTTCTTAGAACATCCTGTTGTTTCAACTCCATATAAACATCTGTTGTTTCACTCTTATTTAATCCTGTATCTTAAGAAGGGTCCCTCCAAAACGGAAGACTTTACTCTCAAAGGAAATTGCTAAACAACATGAACACAGGAGGATCTTTAGAATTTGCTGATCAAGCTAGTCAATAACTGGGCTGTGAAAGAGACCCTGTCTAAAAAGTTCAAAATTAAATAGAAATATACAAATATAAAAGTCTAAGCTGTGTATTACAGAGAAAACGCAAGTGTCAGAAAAGTTGCACATAGGCATGAATTATTGGGTTTTTTTTGTTTTTTTTGCTTTTTAGTTCAATGTTACCAAGTCAGTAATATATATGAAGGTGTCTTTAAGCCCAAACACCCATATAGCAGTCACAGCTTATTTACAAAGCTCCTATAATCCTAGCTCTGGGTTTCCCCTAAGAAGCTAATATTCAGTAACTAATAACTTAATGTTAATAGTGATTTTACAGAATGTAACTAAAAATAATTATTTTGTCCTCTAATTAAAGTTCTGCTGCTATGATAAATACTCTGACCAAAAGCAACAAAAGGGATGAAAGGGCATAGTTCCATTACTGTCATTATCCATCACTGTGGGAAGTGAGGGCAGGAACTCAAACAGGAACCTAAAACAGAAACCATTAAAGAATACTGCTTCCTAGCTGGCTCATTCACTCTCTGCTCATGTTTAGCTATCTTTTCATATATAGCCCAGGAATACCTGGCAAAGGAATGGTGCCACCAAGAGTCAACTAGGCCCTCTTACATCAATCAACAATCAAGATAATACCTAACATACATGACTACAGGACAATCTGATGTGAATAATTAATGAAGGGAGGCTTTCCTCTTGAATAACTCTATGCTGTGTCAAGTTAACAGTTAAAGCTAATTAGGACACTTTGTATATATAATTATTTTGATAGAAAATATTGTTATAAGTAGGTTAAATATTTTCTTTTGTTTAATGCTGGGGATTGAACCTGGACCCTCACATGATAAGCTCACACTGTTACCACTAAGTTATAGCCCTACCTCCAATTTTTTTTAAAGTGTGATACATAATTATCACTCTTCCCTCTAATAAACACTTAGGTAAAGGAAAAATCTAAATGATGTTGTTTTAACTAATTTTTGCAGACCTAGGGATAGAACATGAGAGCTAGCATAACAAGCCTGGTAAGATGGCTTAGCAGGAAAAGGCATTGGTAACAAATGCAATGACTGGATTTGACTCCCTGGGATGTAAGTGTCCATGTGGTAGAAGGGAAGAACCAACCTGAAGCGCAAGTTTCTGTTTTCTTCAAAGACTCAGTTTTGTCAAGTGATGTTCTGCCATGAGCTCTCTAGTGAGAGGGGCATGACTTTGGACAAATGAGAAAATCGGTGGGTCGACTTTGAGAGGAGGAGATATAAAGAGGTCCACCACAGTGAGACAACACTTCTTTGGATTGACAAAGCTGCACTGATCTTTGTGCTTCCACACTTGACTTCACAGGGGGAAATGTTCCAAAGAACTTCTCAGGGCAATCTAACTGAGTCTTGTGGCTTTGGCTGACTTGTCGTGCCGATTCGTGTTGCTGCTTGGTGTTGGCCTTTGGACTGCTGGTATCCTGACAACTGAGTTTGGTAATCTCCTAAAGACCCATGGACCCTAATCAGCAGGAAGTAGATAAAAAAAAAAAAAAAAGGTCTACAGCCCTTTTCCCTACTAATCTCCTATATGGGGGGGAGGTTGGAAGGGAGGTAAAGGTGTTTAAGAACCCTAAATAAAGTAGGTTCGATGAAAAATCTAAGCCTACACCAACTGCTAAAAATTGTCCTCTTATTACCACCTATGGTGTGGCAGGTATTTACCTGGGTGTATATGAACATGAACACACACACACACACACACACACACACACACACACACACGGGCAGAGGATGGAGATCATTTATTTTTAAAAAGCCAAGAGACGTAATTAAGCACCTACATTTACAAAATAAAAACTTTCATGGAATAGAAACAAGAGAATCCTTCTATAATATTTCTCCACCTAAGGTTAAATAAATTTTGGAATCACAACTTAGTAACAAATATTCGACATATTTTCAATAAAGCCTGTAATAATTCTTTAACCCTGTCTGAAAATACTAACAAAGCTGCTAGCTCCAGCTTCCTACCCTGACTTCCCTCAGTGATAGCTTGTGATAGACATTTAAGTTGAAAATAACCCTTTCCTTCCCAAGTTGCTATTGGTCATGGTGTTGTCTTACAGAAATAAAATGCAAACTAGAACAATAGAAGAAAATAAGATGGCAACAAACTGGAAATGAACTAATACTTTAGTTCCTGTTTCTGCATAATCTAATTAAACAGCAAAAGCTAACAAAATTAATTGAACAATCATAAGACATGGGTTTCCAACAGCAGAGGCAGGCGGATCTCTGTGAATTTAAGGCCAGTGTGGTCTACATCAAAAGTTCCAGATAAGCCATGACTACATAAAGAGAACCCATCTCAAAAACAAACAAAAAGACAACAACCAAAGTACCAGTGCTTTCAATTGATAATACATTTAAAATAACTTTAAAAGGATGGGTGAAGTGGCATATTACCTGCAGTGATAACTGAGGCAAAGGGATCACTTAAGTCTAAACTGGGCCACACAGCTAGACCCTATCCAAAAAAACAAAAACAAAACTAAAAAAACAAAACAAACAAAAAATTTAAAGAATCTTTGCTCATATAAATAGCAAAAATAGCAAATGTTTATTTCCACAGATATTACATAAATAAACATGCTTATATATAACATCCCAGTTCAATTTTCCTTAAATATACACCTAAGAAGACATTAAAATAATTTTACGTCTATCAACATCTCTGGCTCTGAGCATTTTTAAAATATAAAGCAATGTCTTCATTTCATTAAGAATTACAGAAAAGAGAACGTAAGTCAGATGGTGGTGGCATACACCTATGATCTCAGCGTTCAGGAGGCAGTGTCAGGCAGGTCTATGAATTTGAGGCTAGCCTGGTCTACAGAATGAGTTCCAGGACAGCCAAGGCTACACAGAGAATCCTTGTCTCAAAACAAAACAAAAACAAAAACTCGCACAACTTCCTACCCCAACGTTTTTTGTTTGTTTGTTTTGAGACAGGGTTTCTTTGTGTAGCCTTGGCTGTCCTGCACTCACTTTGTAGATCAGAGTGACCTTGAACTCACAGAGCTCCACCTGCCTCTGCCACCAAGGGAAGGGAAGGGAAGGGAAGGGAAGGGAAAGGAAGGGAAGGGAAGGGAGAGGAAAGAAAAGGAAAGGAAGGGAGAGGAAGGGAGGGGAGGGGGGAAGGAAGGAGAGAGAGAGAGAGAGGAAGGAAGGAAGGAAGGAAGGAAGGAAGGAAGGAAGGGAGGGAGGGAGGGAGGGAGGGAGGGAGGGAGAAAGGGAGGGACAAAGAAACAATTGCCCAGGTAAGGGGTTCAGTGAATAAAGGCCCTTGCTGCCAAGCCTAACCACCTGAATTCAATGACTGGGACCCAGACAACGGAAAGAGACTCGACTTCCCAAAGTCTTCTGACCTCCACAAGAACACTGTGCCACATGTACTCCCCTCTAAAAACCGTAAGTGTAAAAACATTTTTTGAGGTAAAAAGGAATTACTGAATCTTAAACTACTGGAATGGCCATTTATGACAGGTGAGCCGCTGACATATAACCTTTATGCAGCATACACTCAACCTCAGACGTATCTATACAGCACAGCCGACAGTCAGCTACTTTATAATCAATAACCCAACTGCCTAGAAAGCATAACACACATCTGTTTAATCAACAGTCTAGAATACTGAAGGAACCAAAGGCAATGTTTAGGGTCTATGTTTTTTAAAATCCTCTTTTAAGGTCTCTGTTTTAAGGTGTCTGTTTCCATGATTTCTCTACTACTGGTGGTGCCCTGGGAATATTAAAAAAATATCTTTCAGAACGTTACAGATGGAATTCTTCTGGAACTAAAGACCCGATATATTTAAAGCTAGATACCATTCTTTCATTTTTATTTTTTTTTCATTTTTATTAAGTATTACATCACTTATTACATGCTATAAATGCAGTGTGTAGCTATCCCATTTCATAAAAACCCACTAATATGATGTCTGCCAATTCTTTTTTCTTTGTCGTTATCAACTTATAGATGTTCACAGTGGCCACTTCTGATGAGCAAGCATACACCCATTGACTCAAAGGTCAAAAAGTATCTTAAACAACAGGTCTATGTAGATATTTTGTTTTGATCCTTGCTGGCCTGGAATACTCTACATATACCAAAATGGCACCAAACTCAGAGATCTGCTTGCCTCTACTTCTCAGTGCTAGGATTAAAAGCCTGGACACCATACTCATAGATAAATAAACCAAAACTCTATCCTCAGTCTCCACAAAGATCACTCTAACTTAGGTTTCCTTCCCGTAGGCTCTTCTATTATCTTAGTGTTAAGGTTATTTTTATGAAACTTTGTTTGGTTCTCTTAGTTTCTCTCTTAACCCAGCTATCATGCAAATAATTGAGACTCTTCTATATTTATTTAATAATAAGATCCAGAACACAATAACTGAGCAGTTATTACTCTATCATTAACTCTTTAAGCTAATCTGGTTTCCTCCCAGAAACCAGAATTACATCCCAGAAATACTTGGAATTTGTAGCTTTCCTGTTCCTGCTCCAGCTCCTTCTCTTGATGTCTACTGGACCTCTCCTGCAGCTGAATCATCTACTTTCTCTTCTGGCTGGCAGGAAGTCCAGCCCTATTCTCTTCCGAGCTCAGCAATTAGCTTTAAGCTCCTTTACTGGCATATTAGGGGACAACTGAGGAAGAGAGTTTACGCAACACTGAGACAGGAGATTCTCAAAACAAGGATTGCAACCAGGTATGGGGGCACAGAAATCAGTGTTGATTAACACAATAACTTTATACGTACTACTTAGTTTATTTTTTCTAACTTAGAGAGTAACTTGTTACAGAAGTTAAAAAATAAAAAGTTGAAACTGTTATCTATTAGTATTATTTTATGTTCCTAGGTCATTCTAAAACTCACATTTGTTCTCTGATAATACCCTAAGAGGTTCAAAACCTCCTCTTCTACTATTAACAGAACAATAACAAAACAAAACAACAACAAAACTACCACCTTAGCTCCAATAGGAGTGACTGAGGTGAGATGATAAGGAAACAATGAAGGGGGTAAGGGATTCCACTATAATTTCCACCAACTACTACCTCTTCAAATTCATTGACAGTGCTATTTAAACAACTCATTCTCAGGCACTGTGAATATAAATATAACCCAAGGTTTAGTCCAAACTTTCTTTCACCACCATAACCAGAGTGTTTCCTAAGTTTTTCCTATAAAAAGTTGGGTGAGGCTGAAAAGATGGTTCAGTAGTTCAAAGAGCTTGCTGCTCTTGCAAGAGGACCAGCACATGGTTCAAAAACTATAACTCTAATTCCAGAGGATCCAATGATCCTCTTCTGATGTCTTAAGGTACATGCACTCGCACAGGGGCACATACATATATTTATGTGTATACATAAGACAAAATTTAAATACCAACAAAAGAAAATATGTAGATATTCAAAAGTAATGAAAAAAGTTGGGGTACCTTAAGGCTTTTCATTCCTTTAGGTGACATGCTGCCTATCAGAATCTTAAGCCAGACACTTACTGGATTTTAATGTTTCCTAAAGTCAAAGTACATCTTAAAGTCCAAAACTGATTTCCTTAGTGCTTTTATATAAAACCCAGGATGACACAGCCCTTACCACCGAAGTTTCTTTCAAGAATCTGCAGATCACTAGCATTTTTCCTTCTTACTGGTCCTAAATTAAGTTAAAAAAAATCAAACACCAAATTATTTAACAAATGCTCTAGCTTAGAAAACACTTTCAGAAAGTGTTGAGACATGGAAGTCTTAAATCCTAACTAGCTTTCCTCTATAGCAATATTGAAAGCCTCAATTAAGAAAATATCACTTACAGACACCTTTTGATAAGTATGCTAACTAGGCTTCTATAACCAAATAGTCTGTTTTTATATAGATATCTGAATGGAAAAATGAGGGCATGATGGCTCCAAGGTATAGTTATTGTAGTAAATAAAAAAAGTGTTTTGGGCTATATAATGTTTATTATTAGCCCTAAGATTATCCCAGAAGTACTATCTAACCCACTGTCACAAATAATAAGACACAGACACCTGTCGGATTTTATAATTCCTTACTTACCTTGGTCCAGACAGATATTTCACCTGTGCTGTCTCGATAACCTCACCATCCATCTCCCAGCCACCATCCAACGCCATCTGCCTTAACCATCCTCATCTGGTCTACTTCCATCCATAATCCCAATGTACTTGCTTATATTTTTCATCGTGGTATTTTCTCCATCTGTGCCATCTGTCATGTGGTTCCTTTTCCATCTAACCCATCATGGCATCCTCCTTCCTCCTCTCTTCTCGACAGTCTGTCTCCCATGATTGTCCTGTCCTCTCCAAGCCTGGAAATCTTAGCCACGCCTATTCCATTCTGCCCTGCCCAGGTATAGGCCATTGAATTAACCAATCAGGTATGTCTTAAGCAGGTTTACAAAACAAGGATAGGTGTAACCAGATCTTGCGGGTCAGTAACACGCATCAGACCAACCTCCCATATAGTTGAGAAGTGTTATTGCAGATATGAGAGAGAACAGCCAGCTAAGGCACCTGGAAGGGTCCAGACTGAGTACAACCAGCAGACTGAACTGGGCCACGAGAGAAGGGAGATGGGGAGGGGAGCTAGAGAGAAAGAGGAGAGGTGTGGCAAGTAGACCAAGACATGGACCAAGTGGCCAAGAATGAGCCAGGAGACCAAGAGGGTCCAAAACCAAAATGGCTGAGGAATCTGAAGCTGGGGGAAGAGAAGCATAAGGCCAGCCCCTGAGAGGAAGCTTAGGGTAGGGACTAGGGTGAGATATCCTGGGAGGAATCACAGGTACTGAGTGAGACTTATCCCAGGTTTCTTTGGAATCTAACAATATCCAACTTATGTAATCACTGGTCATTTCTGTGGCAGAGATAACTATCCACCAAAAGTTCATTTTCTCCTCCTATGTATGCAGTTGTTATGAGATGTTAGGTTGCCTGAGAGGGACTATTTTTTCCAGCTTTCCTTATAACCATCTGGTAAATCCATGACTTATTTACATTAACGTAATATAACGGGAACTGATTATGCTATGGTTTTTAAAAGCATGGTCACTAGACAAACGGAATGCTCTCATTGAAAAATAGGTAACTTTGCTTCAGAATATTTAAGTACTGTTCTTTAACAGTTATAACTCCTTGCCAATTCAAACATCAAGTTAAATGCTTAGTTGAATTTACTTGAAAAAAACTAATGTCACTGATTTACATTATTCCTGCCACACCAAAGTCAAGTATAAGAAAACTCTGTGTTTGCTGCGTGAGTTTAGTGAGGTGTTTCTTGACAGATCTGTGGTAAGCAGACATTGCTAGCTGTACACCCTACACTCAAAAACATTCCACAAGAGTCACTGTCTTAGATTCATGAAACACTTTAGGAATTAAAACAAAATTCCCTACCCCAGGCAGCTTACATTCTAGTCTAGAGTTGGCACAATAACAGAGTAAACCCGGTCAATTTTCATGTGAAGACATACTAAGCATGGACAATGATGAATCGCTACATTTATCTATAAAGGATTTGTAACTGTATATATCCTCTTGTGGCATAATAATATTACAAAGTCTATCTGGTGCTCCTACTAGAGAACAATGTTCTAGCTTATGAGGGAGGACAAACAGTATAATCTCAGTTCAAGTCAAGGCATAAAAGGAGCCAAAGAAGACTTCTAAGGTAGTGAAAGAAACTGTCAGCATAAGCATTTAATACATGGCCAAAGTAGCAAACTAAAATTCCATTTAGAGCTTTAGATGAAAACTTTTTTTTTCCAGACAGTGAAGAATTTGTATCGCTGTATGATTTACAGGAACAAACCATATGAAAAATAGCAAGAATTAAAATAATTAACCAATATGAAAGAATCCCCACTGCTTCCTCCAAATGTAGCTTAACTACTTGGTAAATCTCTAACAACAGGAAACCAGCATCCAAAAATTGGGCAAACTAGATAGCACCTCTCTGTGCAGGATGATCTAAAATGTGGCAGAGATGAGGCATGTATTATTTGTTTCTATTAACTCATCTAAGAATACATAATACAATTCAAACACTAATGTAATATTTCATATTAGCAAGCAATGGGTTAGACTCAATTTGAGTATAAGCTCAATGCGTACATGCATAAGTATGTTATGTATACACAACTACACAGGATAGGGAGCTTGCCTATAAACAGACTTTATACAGAGTATACGGGCCTAAACCTATAGAAGGCAACCATGAGTAAATAAATCACTTTTTGCATGCTTCTTTGTTAAATTTAGACATAAAAAAAAAAAAACCTAACTGGGAAAACATAATAAAAATTGTCTCTGTTCATCTGAGATAGGTATTTATAAAGAACCCTTGTATCATTTCCCATGATAAACCCTCAAACAATAGCATCTGCAGCAAAAAACAAAAAACAAACAAACAAACAAACAAAAACCCAAAAACTTCCATTTAAAATTAGAGAGAGGAAGTCAAGGATGGTGACAGATGTCTCTAATTCCACCACTAGGAAGCAGAAAACAAAGGCCAGAAGACTATGAATCTGAGGCCACCTATTCAAGGCCAGTATGGTTACAGTGTAAAACTATTCAAGGCCAGTATGGTTACACTGTAAAAGTATGTACATGCTGGGCACAATGGCCACCCACCTGTGTTCCAGCCCTCCTGGAGACAGATGCAGGCGAATCACTGTGAGTTCAAAGCTAGCCTGGTCTACAAATCGAGTGCAGGATAGCCAAGGCTACACAGAGAAACCTGTGTCTCAAAAAATAAAGCATACAAACAACAAAATTTTTCTTTGCTCCCAATTCAAATGTATGGTTTAAAATAGACGGAAAAGGATAAGACCCCCCTTTTCTACCACTGTTTTATTCCCAGGAGTAAAGGTATTTTAATTCAAGTCCCTGTTATGCTAAATCACAAATATATTTCTCTAGTAAGTCACATATCCTCGGTTGTCCCAGCTGTAATGAATACCTATATTCCGTACATGTGGAAACATGTTAAAACATTCACATTAAATAAGATAATTCATGTTAAGTATTAGTAACTCAACAAACCTGTCACAGAACAGGCTTTTTTAAAATCACTCAATGCCCAAGACTAGGAACGGATAGGAGATAGAAAAAGAGAAAAATAAAGAGGAAAGTTATAAACTCTTCATAATATCAGCCATCGTTTTCCCACGGCTGTCTTATTGTCTGAACTGCTGCACTTTGTCCTACAGGATTAGAGTAGATATAAAAAAAGTTTACTGAGCCAGTAGGAGAGATTATGGAAACTTTTTTTTTTAAACTCTAAAAGAATGCTTTATTGTGATAGTTACAACGTTCTAGGGTAGTGTTTCTCAACCTGTGGGTCAAGACCCCTTTGGATTGAAAGGTCCTTTCACACAAGTTGAATATCCTATCATTCATATGAGATCTTTACATTATGATTCAAAATAGTAGCAAGATCATAGTTACGATGTAGCAACAAAATAACTATGGTAGGAAACTTCTTTATTCGAGGTTCATGAGGAGTCTTGCTGATTTTTAACAAGTGGAGGAAGGGGGTAGCAGACTAGGCGATAGGTTCATCTACCTCAAGAGTATTTACAGACAAACATTTTACTCAAAGAGTACATCTTTTTTTAAATGAAAATTAAAGCCCATTTTACTGCCAAAACACTGTTATGCCTGTTTCTTAGGGTTTTACAGGATTCTTTTGTTTTTTGGGTTTATCTGTCAGCTGTCCTGGACTCAAGTTGTAGACCAGGCTGGCCTGGAACGTGGGAGAGAGCCACCTGCCTCTGCCTCCGAAGTCCTGGGACTGAAGCTGTATGCCACCACACCCAGACTTCACAGGAAATTGTTAAGGGGCGACATAGACATCTAATCAGATAGGCTACATTACAATAGAAAAAGCCACTCTGGAGAAATATCTCATTTTCAAAAAACTGATAAACTGACAACACAATTTACTTTGCAACTTTAGTTTTTTTGAAGGAAATCTATTCTGCAGAACTTCAAAGGTTAAAAACTACTAATACTTGTTGTGTTTCAAATATTAACTCATGTGTCAGGAAAAAAATACCCTGAACAAGTAAAACAACAACAACAACAACAAAAAAACCCACAAAAATTTGAACCAGTAGGAGTTTTCAGTGGGTAAAGACGCTTGCAAAGTCCCTGCAAAGGGGAGGATAGAACCTACTCCACAAGCTGTATCTGACCTCCAGATACATGCTGTAGCAGGCATGCTTCCTCCATCATGAATTCACAGACACAATGACCAAAATCCTTTTAAAAAATTAAATCTACATTTTAATGACAGGAGCTATTTTCCTGTTACAGTGTAGCAAAGTCCTTGTTCAAACAGCCATGATAACTGATATCAGAGCTAACTGCTTCAAAGAACAGTTAAGAAATCAATTTCCTAATACTGTCACATAAATACGAATCTTTAAAAAGCTTTGTATTTAACTGTCTATAGAGGTGCTGTGCAGCCTAAATATCCTAGTTACAAATATCTGTAATGAAGAGAAAACATTAAATCCAGGCTTCCCAATGAGAGAGCTCAGTTTACTTGAAGCTAAATCTATCTGGAATAAAAGGACATATTAAAAGGTTCCGAAATACCACACACTTAACATCATCAAAAATCCAAACACACTGTACTGTATTATCACACTTAAAACATCTACCAAATTATAAAATCTACAAAAGCTGTATACTCATAGCCAGTTCAACCAACTGTGAATCCCTAGAAAGCAGCAGAAAGGTTGCAGCATTTTTATAATCAAAATTAGCATAGTTTTGTCACATCATAGAGTAAAAGTCCATTTAATGAATGGAACAGCATTTAATTTGCTTTAGCTCGTGGTTTTTATTGTATTTTTTTTTTTTTTTTTACAATTTCTATGCACCTGACACCTAATTTTATTGTAAATTTCAGACAACATTTTTATAAAATTTTGTCAAAATCACAAAACCTCAACAGGAGCAAAACACTTTACACATTTATGCAATGCTAAAATGGTATTAGGAACCATCTCCTTCAACAACCTCTCATCTAAGAAGTTTACTAAATTGACAAAACTACAGAACTGGTCACTGTCATAAGTGGAATCAGGTACGCTAATTAAAAAAAATTGCAAAAGTTCATCATATTTTAGTTCTTTCCTCATTATGCCACATTTCCTTCTCTGCTCCTTCCTAAATGCCCAACTGCCATTCTGTTAAGGTATCCTTATCTGTAAAAGATTAATCACATGAGATCAAAGGTTAGACTTCAATAAATCTGCCTTGGGACAGTTCTAAGTATTACATACGTAAGCCACCAGCTCCACCTCACTCTAACTGCCTCTAAATGCTCAGAAACTGAAAAGTATTTAAAAGATAGACAGAGACAGACTGAGAGGGACAGAGAGCTGAATTAACCCAAGACACTACATATTGTTAGGAACACAGGCCGAAAAGAGACAATGTTAAAATTTCAGTGGTCAGTACTTTCCTTCCTGTACTCTTTCCCCCTATAATAACTATGAATTCCTTTACATACATCACAACAAACGAGGACATCTCTTTCCTTCAATCCTAGGGAAAAACAACAGTCAGTTTTTGCAAGATAAATTACCAAATGTATTTCAGATAAAAACCAGGATTCTTTTTATAACTTAAGGCTTTCTATATTCATTAAAACTGCTAAACAAACAGAAAACCCAAACAAACAAGCAAACAGAGCTGGAGAAATGGTTCTGCCATTAAAGGCTAAGCTTACAACCAAAACATCAAAGTTGTAAAAAGTATTTCTTTAAAATAAACTTTCCTAAAGACTAATTTAACTATAGCTTTTAGTTTATAGAGAAAAACTCAAAAATTCACACTTGTAAGACTTTAAAATTATTTTATAAAATCTCGTATTTAATGATAATCTAGAAGAAAGCACTATGCTAATTTTATTAATTTTGGTACAGATACACAAATTGTTAATTTTAAGTAACACATAAAATGTTGTGGACAAAAAGCCCATAGTTATTGTCATATGGTCATACCCCAAACCACATCTTTGATATAAATCAAAGATTATGGCTGACTGGATAACAATGACTTCAATCTCAGAACACACATGCTGAAAGGAGAGAATGGACTCCTGAAGGCTGTCCTCTGACCTACACACACACACACACCAACACACACACACACACACACTCTCTCTCTCTCAATAAATAAAAGTCTTTAAAAATTTTTTACTGTGGATTACCAAAACACTATGTCAACTATAACAGCCACAGGGAGGAAAAATTACATTTTTATGAGAAATGTGCTTTGTCATGAGTTCTGTGAGACACAAAGGAAGAGAATATTTTACCAGTCTCTTGTTAAGTGACCTAATGACTTGACCATCTTCAAACAGTCTTCAGAATCTCATCTCTCGGTTATGCAAATTTGAACTTTCTAATCCTCACCTCAAATTAGCCAAATCCTGAACACCCAGTAATTCCAGGATTAGTAAAAGAAGATGTCCCTACATTTTAAGTAGAGAGCTGTAAAAAGGCAGTATAAGGTGCTGCATATCATTTCACAGGCTGCAAAATTTGCCCATGGCACCTTCCCGTCTGAAATTTGCTATACACAGCTGATACTATATTTGCATTTTGTTTTCTCTTACTTTTGAGACAAGGTATTACTAAATGACCTTGGCTGGTCCTGAACTCCCAACCCTTCTCTCTAAGCCCACCCCCCAGGAGGTGATACAGACTAGCACACATGGCAACACTTGTACTTGTTGAGGCTCATCTTCTCAAATACCAACAGTAAGAAAAAAGAAATTGGGGTTTCTACTTTCAAGGTTCAGACAACGGGATAAGCTAGAACTAACCCTCTCAAGGGTCTTGTGCTTCTTGTTAGGGGGGAAAAAAAGAACCAAAATCAATGTGCATCAACAATTCCACCATCCCCCAAATATTAACAGTAGTTAAAATAGAATGGAATGAATATATCAAATGCTTCTTGAAACTGATTAAATAACAAAGGGCACCACTGGGCAAGGAGATGAGACACTGAGGCTTGTAATTCAGGCCATCAGTACATCATGCTATACTTTGTAATCATAGGATTCTCCATCTTTCTTGGAGTATGTTTCCCAACGTTACGGATAAAGCTTAACTCAGATCAAGTTATGCTGCCATCAATTCAGTTGGTTCCAAGACAACACTAACACTAGTGCTGCAGCAGCCAAGGATTCCTTGGCACAGGCTTGCTCAAATAATACTGGTAGGAGCACCAGCTCTTCTCTTTCTATCTTGACTGTTACTATAGCTCCTTTTGCTAAATCTGCCTCTGAGTTTAGACAGGAGCTGGATGGCTCATAATCACCCAGCAGCTGCAGCTGAGCAATACTCAGCTAATTGTGGCACCGGAGCAGCTGAAAGAAAAAAATAAAAAATAAATAAAAGAAAATATACAGCGTAGCATAGCCATACACAAATGGCTGTACAGGGCATTGCTAAGACAGCAAGACACTTTAATAGCAACAGAGCATTTTTTTAAAAAAGAGAAGCAGTTAGATCTTGCTAGAGGACTTGTATTTATAATATAAAGCAGTTTAAATGTGAACCAAATGTGACCTAGCCCTGTAGCTCTCTGAAAAATGGAAGATATTACTAAAACTTCCTGTAAATATTCACACAAGGCCAGAATCACAAACATCACCTTTACAACATGGCAAAGTTCCTGTGACATATGAACTTGGCACAGATGCAATCTCTTCTTCAGTGACCCATTACAACAATGTAAAGCAACAAGACCAACAGCTAAAAAGGCGAGCCAGACACTGCACACTATAAACAAAGCAGCAGCAGACAACCTTGCCTCTCTGAAACACAAAATTGTCATTACCTTCTTCTGCAACAAAAGTGTATTATTTCTTCAGATTCTACACATGTCACAACATGTAAGGAAAAGCCATCCCACAATGAAAATCGCATAAGAATATCAAAATCAACACTAAAATTTTTTACTGCTTCAGGGGGAAAAAAAACTGAATGAAAGTCAAGCCTTGCTGTATCAACACTAAAATTTTTTACTGCTTCAGGGGGAAAAAAAACTGAATGAAAGTCAAGCCTTGCTGTATCAATTTTGTCATGGTACCTGATTTTCTGAGAGGTAGGTAGCTGATAACAAAACAACATCCATTCATTCAATAAACATTGTGATTACTACTTACTACTTACATTTAAAAATAGTAAAGCACAATACCATTTCTCAAAACATTAAAATATCATTAACAAAACCCCAGAATTCAATTAAGAAACACTCTTCAAAATTCTCTCATTATTGTACATTTGGAAGCGTGTGGTATTTTCAAGGCAGTTACACACAAAACCTAGTGTAAGACGGTTATGATGCAGTATATCTAAACCTGCTAACAAAGAAGAGCGCAGGGAGTCTCCTAAAGTCTAAAAAGACTAAAAAAAAATTTTTTTAACAAAGAGGGAAAAGATTAAAGTATGTGACAGGAAACCAGAGTATCCCAAATTTTTAATTATTAATTTAATCTACGCATCATCTATACTGCATTACATTCAGGCTTCTTAAAAATATTCCCATGTAAAAACTAAAAGTCAGGTACAGAAAACAGACAAATGTATGACTTGATAAATTACATTATGACAAACACCTCCAAGACCCCAAGGTTAAAAGAACTTTCCTACTTCTACAGAAGTGGGGGCCCTATCATAGCTACCCACTTCTTTCCCTGACTTTGTTTTTATGCTAATCACTTCCTTCTACTTCTTTTTAAATAATAGTTTTATCACTTAAATTTTCATTCCTACACATTAGGGCCTAGCAATTCTGTTAAAAAAATAAAAGAAAAAAGTCTATTCAGGCTTCTGTCCTAAATAATGAACTAATAAGTGCTGCCCACACGGAACTCCTCACTAGACTGGGAGCTAAATATTTTTTTTTAATTACCTAAGGGTAAGCTACTTACTCTCAGAACTATGCAAATTTGAAACAGAAACAAACAAGTATTAGTCATATTTCATTTGTCCTAGTACATGCTTTTCTCTATCGTATTCTTTCATCTATACATACAATGAAGTAAAATTTTATTTGCTGAGGCAATGATTTTTTTTGAGGATTTCCTCAACTTAAACCAAATTTTGACTATATATTAATATTCTTTGGCCATAAGACGAACTTTACACCTATCCCAGGAAGACAGGTCAGGGCTGTAATTCACTTTCAGTTGAACTGAAGGGAGTCAATTTTGTGGTTTGTGAAGTCAGCAAAAACTAGCTGAAAAATTAAAGCTATAAAAACATTACCGTGGTTATGGCAGAGTACGCATTTTAAGAGCCCTTCTAGCCTTTATCCTGGAAACATGGGTACAAACAGTCTTGTATCAAAGGTTTTGGTCAAAGGCAATCATGTTTTGCCTTTCGATTTTGTTTTCAAATTAAGACCCACTGAAATGTCAACCAGCATCTAAATTTTCAGAGGTTTTGTTGGTGTTCAAAAATAAGATATAGCTAAATGCTGATACGGCAAGAAGAAGAAAACAAAATATTCACGCGAGTTACTTTCCTACAGTTTGTATTCTCTCTCATATGTGATGCATATAAGTGCTCTGGCTTTTAATTCACATTCCTTTATCTGTCCACTCAAAATGCTTCCAGTCCACAACCACTGTGCTTGTTAATAGACTTGGCTTGTATTCTGCCTTAAACTCAGTCACATTTGCACACTTAGTAACATTTTCATTAGTGTGTAATTTAAATTTTAAAAATTTGACAGGATGTTCAAACACCCTTTCAACTGTCAAGATACTTTTGGTGCAATAATTTTACACGATTATTCACAAATACACTATCCCAGGACCCCGTGAAATCACCTATGTGAAAACAAGGCTGTGGAACACACGTTATAAACGACAGAGCTACAAAGTTGTGGCCTACTGCGGACTTTTCATTTATTTACCTTGATGACCGTCATCAGCCATTCCATGGCTGTTTCAATCACTTCTGCAAAAAACAACCCCAACACAACTACGCGGCGCCCCACTCACTACTACAAGCAGCCCCCACGCCAGAAACAGTCTTCCCACTTCATTAAAACAACTCTTCCCCAAGCCCGATAACGCCGACAGCCGGGAGCGATCGTCAACAAGAAAAACACACTCTCCAACCACCTTTCCACTAACACGAGGCCGGAGAACCGAACCCCACGGGAGGCGGAGCGCCACAGGCACCTTAAAAGTGGCCGCTCGGAGTAACATTTCCCAACACCCTCAAACCCAAACAACGGAAAACTTCGGGAACCCGTCGCGGTTCTCCACCAGACCAGGCACAGCCAGCCGCTCACCCACTCGCCCCCTCGTCCCAGCCGTCCCCGTTCCCGACGGTCGCTGGCGGGCACCGGGAGACCCAGACCTCCCCGGCCGGCGGGACCCGACGGGGTCACTCCCCTGCCTCCTGCTCGCCCTCACACGGTGCAGCGGCGGCCCCGACAGAGGCAGAACCGGGAAGCGGTGGACGGGGCAAAGGGGGGACCCGGGCAGGTAGCGCGCCCCGGAGACACGCCCGCCGGCCCCGGGGGAGGGGAGAAGTTTCTCCCCAACTTCCAGACTCGGGGCCCCGCAGGCGGACGGCGGCGGGAGCCGCGGCGCCCGCAGGAGCCGGGGGGCGGGAGGGCTGACGCCGGGGCCTAGGGCTGCGGGGCCGGGGTCAGCGGCCCGGGTCGCGAGGCCCCTCCGCGACGCTTACCTGCCGTCCGGCCGCGCTCGCACGCGCCGCCGCGGGGCCTCTCGCTTCGGCACCTCCGGCTCGCGGGGCGCCCGGACGCAGCGACGGCCGCACGGCCGGCCGGGGACGCGCCGCTGGGAGGAAGGAGGGAACTCCCGGGCGCCCGCACCCCGCGGCCTCCCTCTCGCTCGCTCGCTCCCTCGCTCGCCGGCCCCGCCCCTCCGCTCCCGACGGGGGCGGCCGCGCGCGGGGCGGGGGCCGCGGCCACCTGCGCGCGCCCGCTCGCCGGAACTCGCGCCGCGCCGCCGGCTCCGAGCGCCTTCCGCCCTGCGCGGGGTCCGCGGGCGGCGGCGAGGCCGGGCCCGGGTCACGCCTGCCGGCCCAACATGGCGGCGGCGGCGGGGCCGGGCGGGCTGTGAGGGGGCGCGGGCGGAGAGGAGCCCGCGCGCCCTGCCTCCCCGCGGAGCCCGGCCGGGCTCTGCGCCGCTCCGAGGGGTGCGGGGCTTTGTCTGGGGGCTGGCCGGGCTCCCCGGAGAGGCGTTGGCTGCCCGTTCCTCCGCACCCTTTGTCACCCGATGGTAAAATCTCTGCCCGGCCGCGGAGGCCGGCGGGGCGGTGCTGACACCCTGGTCGCGGTCCAGAAACGTTCTCGCCTGGCCTCTCTCCGAGGCCGGGATCCTGTCCCTGCCCCAGGAGTTTCCTGTTGACTGTAGGTCGAACCAGCCTTGCCGGGAGGGGAGCCGAGGCCGAGTTGTGTTGGCAGCTCTCCCGGCAAGGGTGGCTTTCACTTAGCGTTGGCAGCACAGCGTTTGGTCCTAGTAAGGGGGAACCCGGACAGGCGCCGTGGTTCTGCTTGGAAACTGAGCTCAGGGCCCCTCAAGTGCAGAAGCCGGGGTGAAGGAGTTTTCCTTGCACCTTCTTCTACTTTGCCTGGTAGAAAAGGAAGGGTTCAGAAGGCACTGGAGCTAAAGATGAGAGTCAAGGTCAAGATGAACTCCGGCTGAAAAAAACCGCTTTTGCCTTGTCACACTCTCAATTTCCCTTTTGTATTTCCTCTTTGATGGGGTTATCCGAAGCATTAATGTGGGACTCTGGTTTCCTTTGTGGTTTTCAGCATAGTTCAGAATCATCTTCGGCATATTCTAAATAATACTATCAACTATGTCAGTATCCTGGTGTTCTAGGAACTTAAATTCATAAAGTTTTTAAAAGCTTCTTCAAAGAAAGGTATGGGAACCCACATGAACAGCTACTTTCCATTGACTGGAGCCTTTTAAGTTTTTCATATAGGTGTATATTCCATTTTTCTTGAAACTAAAACATTAATTACTTGAGCTAACCTCCCGATATAATAGAAATATATTTATGTCCCTAAACTCTCTCAATCTCAAAAACAAAACAAACAATCCTCTCAATGTTACTTTAATGTGTTTTGAATTTGTTTTGTGTTTTTTTTTTTGTTTTGTTTTGTTTTGCTTTACTTTGTTTTTGAGACAGGGTCTGATTGAAATAACGGCAAGCGAATGAGCTAATGGCAAGACAAAGTTATACGTTGTAGGAAGCAACTCTTGGCTGCCATTTGAGAGAGGGAGAGGAGAGATACAGAAAGGAGAGCAGAGGAGAGGTGGGAGGGATCCAAAATGTCTGGATTATATAGTGAAGGGCCTCTTGGGAAGGGTAAGCCCCACCCCTGAGCTAGGGAATTCAGAGTAGAGGGCTGGGTATGCCGGCCACACCCTGCAGCAGGTAGGGACCCAGGGATGCCTGAAACCCGCCCAGGCTGGCTTTGAACTTGCTGTGTAGCTGAGGAGGACCTTGAGCCCCTGCTTTTTCCTGCCTCCACCTCCTACTTGCTGGGGTTACAAGCAGATGCCATCACACACAATTTCTGTGTTTTAAGGTAGGGAGAGGAGATCAAAATCACATCTACAAATAATAGGTTACATTTAATGGCTATTAATTTTGGAATATTTAAAACGTTTTCAAAGGAGTGACAAAACCTGGGAATTTATGCTGGGAAGTTTTTTGGGGTTATAGAAGTTAGTCAGAGCTAAAAAGTTGTTTGTGAGATGGACAAGTGAAGGATGTCAGCCCATGTTTCCCTTTTGCACAGTGCCCCGGCATGATTAAGGCCCGATCTTGAAAACTCTGGGAAAATCAGCCTTAGGGAGGAAGGGGAAGACCAGGGGAAAGTTTAAACCGTGTTCAGTATTTCTAAGACTAAGGTGTTCTGATTAAAATTTATTAGTTCTGAGAATTACTTGATTGGAAGTTTGAATCATTAGAAATTGAGCTGATGACAGTGGAACCTGTGACTCTGCCGGGAAATATTTTTGTTTAGGATAAACTTCTGCTGTGAGGCAGAGACCTGCCCCCGTCACTAAGGGAAGGCCCTGGTGATGCTTTTCTCTTCCGGTCGCAGTGGAAAGCCAGCTGCTCTGCACAAGGTGCATGCAGTCTGCAATCTCAAACCACCAGACAGACCTTTCAGGAACCTTAGGAGCAGTATATCCTTGTAGCCACATGATGTTATCTCTACTGCCTTGGCTTTGCCTTTTCCAGCTGGCTACGCCTACTCCGAGGATCCAGCTAGGAAGAGCACAAGAGCCTCCCCAAGCTAGTATTTGTAGGCTTGGGCATTTCTCCTTGAGTGTGAGGCTCACTGTGCCAAGCTCTCTGAAGCAGCACAGTGACCCATTGCTTTCTCAAACTTCGAATTTTTTGTTACCTTGTACTGGGGACGGGGGATCTGCTTTACTCCCTCTTCACTGGGTCATCTGAGAACCAGAGTAACGGCTACATGAAAACATGCCCTGCAATGAATACATGCTTACATAAAGTGCAGCAAATTCACCTGGTCTCCTTTTTATTGCTTTCTCTAGCTTTTAACTTTGTGGCTCCCTGGTCTACCATCTGACAGTTTCACCCCTGCTTTCTGTCCCTCCTCAGATCCAGGGTTGTTTCATGTCAGTCTAGTTTTTGCTTGGACATGTACTTTGGGTCCATTGACATATTTTCTAACTTCAATCCTTCCAATTTCTTATCCAGTTTGGACCCAAAATCCAAACAAACTAACAAAATCCCGGCTTTCAACTCTAGCTCTTGCAAGTCACGCTGCGTGCTTGTGCTAGGAAGGCTTGCCTACCTTCTCAAGCTCATACTGTAAGCTGGCACTTCATTCTGCTCTCTTAAGAGCAACTTCTATGCTGAACTTGAACTTGGCATCCTTTGTGTGTCCTCTGTAGATTATGGGAATTAGTCCAGTAGAGAATTGCCAGTATCTGGAGGTTAAGCCTGCTCTTTGAATCCCTGTACTACTAACATCAGGCTTCAACCTGGAATTTGGGTTACTCGTTTTTAATTTAGGGGAACTTACACACCATCATGCTTGGGAAGGTGACAGCAGTTTGTAAGAGTTACCGCCCCACCACCACCACCACCACCGCACCCACGTCACCATGTAGATCCCAGGGATTGAATACAGAGTCTCGGGGTTTGGGGCGAGCACCTTTACTGCCTGAGACATCTCTCTGACCCTCTAGAATTTGGAGTTTTGAAAGTAACTCATATTACTCTTGGTAGCTGTGATGGAATTTAGAGTCTAATGGCAAAAGATGAGTGTCCAAGCACCGTGAGTAGCCAGCAGCAACAGGCAGCAAGTGTCCAGATGCATTTTACACTGTCCGGGTAGTAGACTCCCCACACCTTCCTTGTTTCCTGACAGAGCCAGCTTCTCCAGTCTTCCTGTTGATTCTCTGAACTTCCTCCAGTAAATTCCTCTTCAGCTTAAAATAAGCCAGAAACACTGTTCTTTGCAAGTAAGAAACCCAATTTAGACCCCAGCTCTTAGGAGATGGAAGCAAAGAATCAGGAGTTCCATGTGCTCCACAGCTACATACTGAGTTCCAGGCCGACCTAACCTAGGCTCAACCTGTCTGAAACAAAACAAAAACTCCCAAAAAACAGAACCAAAGCAAAACAAAACACAAGTTAGTGTTTACTACTTTATTTTGCTGACTGTCACCTTTGTCCTGTGAAGGCAGGATTTCCTGCTTTCTGCACAGACTAGGGTTGGGTCACTTAAAGGGGAACCGATTTTCACAGAGAGAGGGATAAAGCAGTAGTACAGCCAGAGTGGAGACAGGAGCTTGCAGGAGCGCCAACTCAGATTGATGGCCCGCTTGCCAGGCACAAAGCTGACACGCCAGTCCTCTTACCTACTTGAGGTAGTCAAGGCTTTGAGATCATGGTCTCACTTTCCCCTGAGCGCTAATTCAAACCTCAGACTCCTGCTCAGCACAGTTTTGGCAGCAGCTCTCCTAAATTGGAATATGTTGAAAGCCGTTTGATATGACCTCCAGATAGGCTTGTCATTTTCTCCCATGACCTGTATTTGCAGTTCTTACAGCCTTCCATGAGTGTTCGGCCTGCGCTTTTCTGATATTTGCAGCTGGTGTGTAATAACTCTGGCAGCGTTTCTAATCTTGAGTTTAAACTCCATTAAACTGCTACCAGCTTGCTACCTCTGGACATCTCTACACATGGGTGAGGAGAAATAGAATCTAACTTTGCTTGAAGGCAAGAAGTTGAAGTTAGAATGTTTAACAGAACTGATGGTTTAGGAAAGAGATTAAATCAGGCTCTACCTTTAAAGTTCACTGAATCAGACCACGAAGCATACAAGATTGATGTTAGGGAGCTTTTTATAATTAGGTGTTTTGATAGGTGATGCTACCTTGTGTTTTAAACAATGTATTTAGAATGTACACTTTTCAAACTTTTTGTCTCCTAAAGCTGAAATTTTTTTTGTTGCATTTTTAACAACAAAGATCACTTTCTCAATTGTGTCTGACCAAATTTTAAAACTGACTCACCACATCCTAGGATTTGACAAAACTACATTGCCTTTAATGCTTTAACAAAATGTATTCACTGTTTTTTGAATTGTGTATAAGTAGGGATTTTGGTGAGTTGAATTGTTATTTTTTTCCTTCACTAAAAGAAACACATAGTGGTGCTTGCTTTTAATCCCAGCACTTGGGAGGCAGAAGTAGTCTACAGAGAGAAACCCTGTCTTGAATAAATACAAAACAAAAAGAATCACATATATATTAAATATTTAAAGTATGACCCATACTTTGGTGAAATGAGTTTTAAGTCATCTGAATGAATGTATTTAATGCAAAAGAAATGCAGACAGTAAAGTTTGTAAAACATCAGCAACAATAACAAAAGCAATGACTGTCTTTAGCTGAGCCTGAGACAAAGCACAGGGCTTGCGTTCATTGAATCCTCAGAATACCCTCAGAGGTTAGCAGCCTTACTGTCAGGTCGGCGCTCTCAAGCTTAGAGGGAGAACTTAAAGCCCAGAAGAGGAGCCACTCCAAAACCTACTGAGAATCCTTTATGATTTCAAAAGATAATTATTTTCCCTCTCTACTGACAATTATTTTTAAGTGTTTTTAGTGACCATGTAAGACCACAGTTATTTCTGATTCCACAGGTATCAGGTAAATTACTGCAGGTAAATTGCTCATAGAAAAAAAAAATACATAGCTGAAATTGGGTATGGAACACACATCTACAATTCCTGGGACCAGCTGGGATAATAGTGCAATCTTCTCTCAAAAATAAACAAATGAGAATTTAAAAATAAATGCACAACAGAGAAATGTGGGGGTTCTTTAAACTCATAGAAAATTCTGCTACAATCCTATATCCCTAAGAAAAGGTTGGGAAAAACATAAATGTATGAGACTGGTCTTAAAATAATTAATGTATTTTTAAAAAAGGAGAACTATATTAGATAAGGCTTTCTAATAATTAGTATTTTGCAGTTACTCACTCAAACTTCCACTGAAGCCTGCATAAAACATGGTTTTCAAGCAAAAACCAAATGCCTAGAAAACAATTATATAAAACAATTATTTTAACAAGAGGAAAGTATCTGTTAATATTTCCATTTTAATTTGCCAGTTAAGCTGGCCACAGTTAAGCTTTGTATTAACAGTTAATAACATGATGTGAGATAATTTTTTGTTTGTTTGTTTGTTTGTTAAGACAGGGTTTTTCTGTGTAGCCCTAGCTGTCTTGGACTCGATTTGTAGACCAGGCTGGCCTCGAACTCACCAAATCACGTGAAGCTGGATTTCAGGCAAGTGTGAGCCACCATGTGGGTGCTGGGAATTGAGCTCAGTTCCTCTGGAAGAGCAGCCACTGCTCTTAATTAACCTCTGAGCTATCTCTCCAGCACCCTGAGGTAATAGTCTTAATGTCTTAAAAGCAACTTATTTATATATAAAACATTTACAAACATTTACACATAATAGATTATATTTTAGTGTGTATTAAACATTTTATGAATTTTTATTAGCTTAGAGAAACAAGATAGTGAGACACATGCTAAAATCCAAAATTCAGATTTTCAAAAACTACACTAAAACCTTTATTTCTAAAGAAAAAGGACTCAATACCCTACAGTTTTCTATGTCAAAAGCTTTCTTTTAGAGCTGGTTGGTCGTGGCATATTCCTTTAATGCCAGCACTCAAAGTTAGTATTAGGCAGAGGTAGGCAGATCTCTGAGTTTGAGGCCACCCTGGTCTATACTGCAAGTTCCAGGACAGTCAAGGCTACACAGAGAAACCATGTCTTTCAAAACAAAACAAAAACAAAAACAATCCTGGCCTGTATTTCTCAACCTCCCTTCTAGCCTTACTATCATTATTGTGTCTCATGTCTTTATTGTGAGCTAATCCTAAACCATTTCACATTATTTGAGGTTTGTGTTCCGGTGAGTTTATATGGTTAGACACTTGTATAAATCCTCAAAACTGCTTTCCAAAGAATTAGCAACTCGGGCTGGAGAGATGGCTCAGCGGTTAAGAGCACTGTATGCTCCTAAGAGGTCCTGAGTTCAAGTCCCAGCACCCACATGGTGGCTGCCAACCGTCTGTGCTGTGCTCTTTTCTGGCATGCAGGTGTGCATGCAGGTAGAGCACGCATATATATATAATAAGTATAAATATAGCTTATAAAAGAATTGGCAGCTATATACTGATGATTTAACAATATATGATTACTCTCACAGTTTAGGGAATGTGATTTGAATACTACAAGCATGATTAATTTTCACAGAGATTTCTCTTGTGAAAACCATGTAATTTTGGAATTAAAAGCACATTGATTCTGGTGCTCACTTTATATAAAATTAATTCCAGTAAGTTAAAACTGAAAGAAAGGAAGAGATTAAGGAATAAACATTTTGGAAAAACAAAATAAAACAAAAACTCAGTTTAGAACCTCAGTTTATGTTATGGTGAATGATGTAAAATTTACTTGAACTTCTGTCTAGGAAATCATTTTTGTTCTTCTTAAATCTCTTAGGAGTGTATTGTCTAATGGATTTTATTTGAAAACCCTGAAATAGAAAAAAAATCTTTTTTTAATGAAAGAATAAACAACATCTTTAAGGTTTTTTTTTTTTTTAAAGCCTCACATATTTTGTGTAAAAAGTACCAGTCTCATTCCTTTAAGATGATGTATATCTAAAGAACAAAGCATTTCCTGAGTCTGTTCCAAGTACATAGGACCCATTCTTAAGAGCTTACCATGTCTTCTCAAGAATCTAAAAGGGATGGGGTTGGGGGAAGAAAAATATAGAAATCTACATGAAACTCTGAGATGTTTTTTAATACATAGCTATGCAAAATCCTGTGAGCTACTTGATCAATTTGACTCTTTAGACATGTTTACTCACCTTTAAATACTCAGTTTGAATATTCATAAAGACTATGACAGTCTAAAGATCATTAGATTCTGAGTAAAATATAAATGTTGCTACCATTGCCAGTGAACACAGAGTTTCTTCTTGGAGTGATGAAAATATTAAGGGACTAGTGGTCATAGTTGCATAGATTTATACTTACAAAGTCCCTGACTATAAACTTCAAGAATACATTTTACTATATATAAATTATATCTCAGCTGAAATAATTCTAATCCCATAAGCCAATGATTTTTTTGTAGCTTTGTAATCTAATATGAGCAAGTAAAATTTCCAGTTCTTAGGATGTCAGTTTTTCTACTGTAAAATAAAAGGATTGCACAAAGCAAATACTTTTGAACTAAATGTTACAATTCTTTAGTGAATGATAAAAACCGATTAGAAAGGAGCTATCAAAATCCTTTAAAAGTTCAGGCAAAAAACTATCCAAGCACATTGCATATTCTACACCATCCTTTGTAAAACATTTGCTTCCTTTGTATATGTATAATAGTTATGATGTAAATGCTTTCCCACCAGCATTAAAAATGTTAAAGACTGAGTATATCAGCTGGCTTATAACACACTCCCTATATAACTTAATCATCTTTCACTAAATGATTTTGTAAAATTTGCAGGTAACATTTCTTTTTGAACATTTAACATTGTGTCAGACATTGTTCTCAACTTTCTATATATTAAGTCAATCTTCACAATAGTCTAGGAAGCAGAAAATTATTATTATTATTATTATTATTTGCATTTTTGGTTTCTCAAGGCAGGGTTTCTCTGTGTAGCCCTGGTTTCACTCTGTAGACCAAGCTGGCCTCTACCTGCCTGAGAGATTCACCTGCCTCTGCCTCCCTGAGTGCTGGGATTAAAGGTGTGTGTCATCATGCCAGCTCAATATATATATATAATAATATATATATATAAGTTTAAAATGGACATACACTCTTTTAGCCTGTTTTCACTTACAAAATGCATATTCTTGGCAGTGAATATTGTTTAAAATGTTTTGCTGACAGGAAATAAGTTTGTTAGCGAGACCACTAGAGAGGATGAAGAAATATAGGCTTTGAGTCAGCTTAGCCTATCATCCCTTTGTTGAGTTAAAGGTTTCCACTGAGTAGCAGAAATATTAAAATACAAGTAAAGTAACAGGTGTCTCCATATTAAAGAATCTTTCCGCAAGAAAAAAAAATACTGGAATTCTGTTTCTCTTAATATGAAGACTCCTTGTGCAATTCAGGGTTGAGTGTGGGTGGAGCATGTGTAATGAAGGAAAGGCCTTGGCTTTGGTCCCCAGCACAGAAGAAGAAGCTGGCCATTATAATACACTCCTCTGTCATCAGAACCTTAGGGGGATAAGGCGAGGCTCAGAGGTTAAGGCCAGCTTTGGCTACACAGAGGCATCTCAAAAACATTTCTTTCCCTTTAGCTTTAGTTCAGCTAAATGTGGCCGCAAACAAACATGTCCAGTGTGTATACTGAGGTCAGAATTGTTCTAATTATATTTCTAAAAAGGCAAATGGTAACAGCAGGCCTGAGAACTGAAAACCAGATTCAGATGAATGGCTGAAATGGCTGAATTTTTTTTTTAAGTACAATGCCTAATTTTCTGTCCTCCTCTTTGTGTGTGTGTGTGTGTGTGTGTGTGTATTCAACATGCACACATGCTCCTCCTCTTGTAATGAATCAACATTTTTTTTTTATGTGAAACCTCATTGTCAAGAAGTTTCCATTCTCTTGGCAATGATAGTTGAAAGCCTGAACTGGTGAAATGGCCCACCAAGCTTGATGACCTGAGTTTGATCCCAGTACCCACATGATGGAAGGAGAGAATAGATCCCAGAAAGTTGTCTCTGACCCCGTATGTGACCCACCACCACCACCAATAATACTACATCAATTGTAATTTTTAGAAGTTTTAGAAGTTGGAAGCTTAGCTGGGCATGGAGTTGCTTGCCTTTTAGGAAGACAAAGACTGGCAGATTTCTGAGTTCCAGGACCACCTGTTTCACAGAACAAGTTCTAGGACAGCCAGAGCTACTCAGAGAAACCCTGTCTCTCTGAGGGCTTATTAATTAACCAAAAGTTAGTAAATAAATAAATAAATAAAAATAAAGAAGTTTTTAAAAGGAAGTTTACTTGAGTTGTTTTCAGGAAGACTGATGGATTTAAATTTATCATAAGGTTTTGTTTGTTTCACGCCAAGCATACTGAACTTCAGTTGAAATACTGATATTATAGGATGTACCGTCAGTCAGGTGGTTTCTCTGAGCCATGCGTGGCAGTTCCCTTTGCTTCAGGACCCGGAAGCCTCGCTTTGAGTCGACCATCACACATTGTTTGCGTGTATTTAATGCACTTAGATTGTTAACATTACTTGAAGCACATGTAAGATATTTATCTAGACGTCCCATTCTGCAATCTGTATTTTGATATTATATTTTAGAAGATGTAGCCTTCTTTTACCTTTTGTTCTTTTACCTTTACTTCAGCTCAACTCTGAATATCTAACTAACTTTATTTATTTTTTATTTTTTATTATTAGTTACATTTTATTAACTCTGTATCCCAGCTGTATCTGCTCCCTCATTCCCTCCCAAATTCTCCCTCTCTCCCTCATCTCCTCCCTGCCCCTTTCCAAGTCCACTGATTGGGGAGGACCTCCTCCCTTTTCATCTGATCCTGTTTTATCAGGTATCTTCAGAACTGGATACAAAGTCCTTCTCTGTGGCCTAGCAGGACTGCGCCTCCCTTGGGGGTGTGGGGAGGTCAAAGAGCCAACCATTGAGTTCCTGTCAGAAATAGTCCCTGTTCCCCTTACTATGGGAAACCAGTTGTTTACTGAGCTATCACGGGCTTCATCCCCACAGAGGTTCTAGGTTATATCCATACATGGTCCTTGGTTGTCAGTCTCAGAAAAGACCCCTGTGCCCTGATATATTTGGTCCTTGTGGAGCTCCTGTCCTCTCCAAGTCATACTAACTCCCCCTTCTTTCATATGTTTCCCTGCACTCTGCCGAAGGTTTGGTTATATGTCTTAGTATCTGCTTTGATACACTGCTAGGTAGAGTCTCTCAGGGGCCCTCTATGGTAGGCTCCTGTGCTGTTACTTGTTTTCTCCTATATCCAATTCACCTCCCATTTGTCTTTCTAAGTGAGGATTGATCATCTTACCCTGGGTCCTCTTTCTTCTTTATCTTCTTTAGGTGTATAGATACATTATCTTTATCATATCTTATAGGACTATATGAGTGAGTATATACCATGTGTGTCTTTCTCCTTCTGGGAAAGCTCACTCAGAATGATCTTTTCTAGATGCCACCATTTGCCTGCATATTTCATGATTTCCTCATTTTTGATTGCTGAGTAGTATTCCATTGTGTAAAAATACCACAATTTCTGTATCCATTCCTCTGTTGAGGGACATCTTGGTTGTTTCCAGGTTCTGGCTATTACAAATAAAGCTGCTACAAACATGGTTGAGCAAATGTCCTTGAGCAAATTTTGGGTATATGCCTAAGAGTGGTATAGCTGGATCTTGAGGAAGCACTATACCTAATTGTCTGAGAAAGCTCCAGATTGACTCCCAAAGTGGTTGTACCAGTTTATATTCCCACCAGCAGTGGAGGAGGGTTCCCCTTTCTCCACAACCTCTCCAGCATGTGTTGTCACTAGAGTTATTCATCTTAGCCATTCTGATGGGTGTAAGGTGAAATCTCAGGGTCATTTTGATTTGCATCTCCCTGATGGCTAAGGATGTTGAGCATTTCTTTAAGTGTTTCTCTGCCATTCTCTATTCCTCTACAGAGAATTCTCTGTTTAGCTCCGTACCCCATTTTTTAATTGGATTACTTGATTTATTGCTTTTTAACTTCTTTAGTTCTTTGTATATGCTGGATATCAGTCCTCTGTCTAACTAACTTTAAATTTAGCAATCACAAATGTTTTTCAGTATTTCTTTCTTTTTTTTTTTCTTTTTTTAATCTTTACTAGGGATTGCACTGAGGGTCTCATGAATGCTGGGCATGCACTCTACCATTGAGGTCCAATTCTAGGATAGTGCTACACAATAAATTGTTACATGTAAATCTGGCTGCTAATGCCTAAGAGACTGGGAATAATGTAGGTATAATGAGAGAATATTCTAAGTTGCAAATTCTTTGTAGAATTTAAAGAGGAATGAAGGAGTCTCTTGGCTGATGTGAATCTCTTCCACACCCAAACCCTCGCCATAGTCCTTTCCGATGAATTATGTTCAAGATAATGATTCCAACAAAGAATGTAAATAGTGTAGAGAAGTAGAGAAAAGGCACTTGTATAAATAAAATGAGATATAAACTTCTGGTTTGTAAAACCTTCTTTGGGGACATCAGATTACAGATTTCCCCAAAGTATAGGAGAGCACATTTAACAAGGATGTTAGCCAGCAGAAAGTAGGCAGAATCTATGTGGCCAGCCAAATACAGGATTCCTGGTCATTTATTTTTGAAAGCAAGTATCATCTATTTCATAACTGACAAGCATCAGACAAGTGCCTAGTTGCCTCTAATCCCTTATACCAATCTTGTACTTTCAGAAAGCAATGAAAGGTGAAAGCCTGGATAAGTCAGAAATGTCCCGTCTGTGATGAATAGCTTTTAAAAATTTGGTCAACTAAAAATGGGATAACATTCTAACTTATAAATGTTTAAGGTGGGGAACCAGGTTTAGGGGCGTGAACTTAGATGGCCAGGCTGTGAAGCTGTAGTCTGACTTCCATGCTGCACCGTTGTCTCTGCTCAGTTGAGGTTTTTCTTCCAGCATCTACTTACTTCCTTAATCACACACGGGTAAATTGTAACTCTAGGTAATATGTGGCTTAGGAATTTTGCTGAAGTTAAACATTTAGTCCTTCACTATAGATCAGATCCTTGCTGGGGATGTAGCTCAGTGGTGGAACTCTTACCTTGAACTAGCATGTCCAAGCTCCCGAGTTTAATCTCTTCAACCATGCAGAGGAAAAAATGAAAATTCTCACATAAAGGAATACTTTTAGATGTTTATTATAAACAGATTTTTATTCCCAGCAAAAGACATTGATAATTTTCTCATTAGGAGACCATTATAACATGTAACATGTTAGGTATTTTTCCTACTTAGAAACCATAGGTAGCTTAAATATCTCCACTATGAGATATTGTCTAGCTTATAAGAAAAAGAATGTTGAAATAAAGTGATTTTCCAGTTTATCTTGCTAAGGCAACAACAGCAAATCTTTTATTACTCAAGAAATGCTGGGACTGAAGAGATAGCTCAGTGGTTAGGAGCACTGGCTGCTTTTCCAGAGGACATGGGTTCAATTCGCAGCATGTATACAGCAGCTCACAACTGTCTGTAACTCTACTTCCAGGGCATCTGTCACTGTTAGGATTTTGGAACAAAACCTGCTTCTGGGCTGCATAGCAACTTATGATGTCATCATGTGTCCCAGGCCAGGTGGCCACACCTAGAAGGCATGGTTACCTTGCCCCTTAACGGGACAACCCGACAAGTGGTCGCTCTCTTGCTCTCTCTCTCTCTCTCTTGGTCCTCTCTTCTCTTACTCTCTTGGTTCCTTTCTCTATCAGGGTGCCCCCCTTTCTTTCTCCCCATCATGTCCTGCTCTCCCTCTCTTCATGTCCACCTAATAAACCTCTTGCATAGAAGATCTGTTGTCAGCTTCATCATATATTAATTGGTCCCAACAGTCACCCTCATAGAGACATACATACAGGCAAAAACACCGATGCATTAAAAATAAAAAAAAGAAATGCTTACTAACGTGGATTAAAAGTATTAAAAGTATCTTACTAAAGTAGGATGCTTTTAGGCACTCAACAATAGAATATCACATACAAAGATGAATAATAGCTCATATTTTATGAAAGTAAAAAGACTAGAAAATAAAATCGTTGGGAATTAAGAATTGGGTTAGATCTTAGGCAGAGAGATCAGATAGGATAGAAAGGCAGTGGGATAGGACCTGGGAAGGTAATTCCAGAAAAGGAAGGTATGGGCATAGGCATAGCTTGAATCCCAAATGTGCTAGAATAGAGTGTTCAGAATGCCAGGAAGTTTGGGTTTGTATAGGGAGAGACTAGGAAGTGGTGTTCAATAACTCTGCATTACACCTTTCACATCGAATGTGAAATATTCTATAATTACCCAAGGTCAAACATCTAATAGATGATAAAGTTATGACTGGCATAAACTATTTTTTCTGTCCCAATTAGACAAGGAATCATGGAGTGCTGTAGTCATTATTTCTCCACTCTTCTTGACTTTTGGATGTGACTTTTGGATGGATTTATGGCTGAATATTAGGCTTCCATTAAGGTTCTCCAGAGGAACAGATCCAATACGATGCCCATGTGCATAGGCACATATAAGGAATTACATGTGCCAGTTCCATTTGGAGTCTAAGGTATGACAACTTGGGAGGCAGGGGATTTGGGGAGCTCAGTGGCTCAAGGGCTTGCTGTGCAGGTGTGAGAACTAGAGTTTAGGTTCCCAGAACCCATGTAAAGCCTGGCAGAGTAGTGTATACTTGTAATCCCAGTGCTTCTATGGCAAGTTTGGAAGCTGGGAGGGGGAACCCCAGGACGTTCACAGGCAAGTGAACCTAGTTTGTGCCTTGACTATTCTGACTGGAACAGGTTCTGTGTTGGTGTGTTACCATTCACTGTGCTAGCTGAAGCTCACTCAAAAACTACCATTTTAAAATAGCATCACAGCATGCAGAGGAAAATGAGAAAGTGTTGCAATATCAGCCTCTGGCATCAGTTTTAAAACTCAAACATTTTAAAAATTATACCAGACTGAGATTAGATTTCAACAAATGAAGAATCCCCTCTCCTATCTCCCTCCTCCAAACTCTCCAAACCAAGCAAACAAGACAATCCCATGTAACAATTGGTGAGAAGTGGCAAGAAGTAAGAGAACAATGAGGCAATCAAGGTTCTCTCGGGAAGAAGGCAAACTCAGGGTAAGGGAAGGGAATGATGTCATCATCGGGACAATAGAGGAAGATGGTTTTGGCAGTAGCCTTTGAATAAACTTTGAAGAAAAAAATTAGAAAGAGGGGAAAAAGGAAACAGGAAAGGGAAGTCTGCCAAGAACTCAGCATGACATTGGGAGTGGGTGGGAAGCTTCCTGTAACAGCTTGATGCGTGAAACATCTGGTCTCCTCTCCTAGTCCCAAATCTTCAGAAATCTCAGGTTTCTCAGTTGACCAAATTAGACACAGTAAGTAGCTTCCCAGAAAAAAGCCATTGTCTCTAGACTGGGCTAGCTAAAGGAAGCAAAAATACAGGTGGAAAACAAACTCTCCTTTTATACTGAGAACATCTTTGCTTGTTTTTCTATGCAACAAACCTACCTGTAAATGTACTTTAAGTATTTTGGAATATTGATTTTATATTGAAACTGAAGTAGTATCAAATATATTTTAATGTAATTATCTCAAAAGGAAAAAGGTAGCTATTGCATTGTTTACTTATCTTAACGTTTTCATTTCTCACTTCAAATTCAGCGTTGACCCAAGTTTCCTGAAACTCAGTTGTGCCCTCTAGTGGCTCTTGGTGTTTAGACAAGGCCACTTTTTAGGTTTTTAACAACTTGTGATTTTAAATTGCATCTATTCACCTTGTCTGTGGTGTGTGTGTATGTGTGTGGGTGGGGGGGTGGTGTACACTCATGCACACACTCATGCAAACATGGGCAGCATGACCCATGTGTGGAGTTGGTTCTTTCTGCTACACGGGGCCAGGAGGGGTTGAAACTAGATCCTCAGACTTGGCAGCAAGTGCCTGTACAAGCCGAGCCATTTTGTTGGCCCCATTCTGGAGTTTTAAGAAGTGACATAATTCTTATGTCACTGTCTTTTGGCTACTTACTGTGTTAGTGTAAATGTGGTTATATTGATATAACAAGCCTCTTTAAGTTTTGTGGCTTAAAAGACAAACGTTTAATTCTCACAGAAATAATGAAATACAGCTTGGCAGCTTGGTATGCAAGTAACATCCAGGGGCTTCCTGAATCCTGTAACACCTATTCACTTGTCACCTTGTCGCCATGACGTAAAAAAGATGGAGGAGGAACAGTAGTGTTTGCCTGCTTCAACCTAGAAGTGACACATCACTTTCCCTTCTTTCCTCTCTCCCTTCCTCTTCCTCCAGTTCTCTATTCCTTCTACCTCTCTGAGCCTCTGTCCTCTCCGTCCTCCATCTTTCTCTCCAGAGTCCTTCAGTGCTGCTCTGGACTCAGTGTTTTAACTCCTGGACTCAAACAGTACTCCACCCCAGCTAGCACCATCAGCATGGCCCATCACGGCTAGTTTTATAGTATTTATTTATCTTTGGTTGGTTGGTTTTGTTGTTGTTTTTGCCAAAATAGGGTTTCTGAGTAACCCGGGCTGTTTTGGAATTTGATTTGTAGGCAAGGCTGGCTTTGAACTTGTAGATCCAGCCTGCCTTTTCCTCACAAGTGCTGGGATCAAAGGTGTGCCTGATTCATTTTATGGTATTTCTTGTTGTGGTAAATGTGACATAAAAGTTACGATTTTACTTGTTTTATGGGTACAGTTCATTGTTGTTATAACAGTCATACTGTTGTGCAACCACCAGCACCATCCATGTACAAAGCCAACTTTCTTTCTTTCTTTCTTTCTTTCTTTCTTTCTTTCTTTCTTTCTTTCTTTCTTTCTTCTTTCTTTCTTTCTTTCTTTCTTTCTTCTTTCTTTCTTTCTTTCTTTCTTTCTTTCTTTCTTTCTTTCTTTCTTTCTTTCTTTCACTTTGTAGAGCAGGATGGTTTGGAACTCACAGAGATCTGCCTGCCTCTGCCTCCCAAGTGTTGTGATGACAGGCATATGCCACTGCACCCAGCTCAATCTCTCCATTTTCTTTCAACTCCATAATTCATTTGGAGGAGGAAGTGCCTCAAGGATGGCTTGTGATGTGTTTTGAACGTAAAATTTCTCCTTCTCAGTGCCCAGTTGGTGGCCTGGTTCTGAAAGATCACGGAATCTTCAGGAAGTAGAATTTTACTAGAGGAAGCGCGCCACTTGGGTGTACCTTGGGATTGTAAAGCCAGCTCTCATTTCCTGTCCAGATTCTTTTTCCTAACTGAGTGTGAACAGCCAGCCACCTTACTCTGTATTGCATCTCTTCTTAAACCTTGAGCCAAAATAAACCCTTGAGTTGTGTTTGTCAGGTATTAAGTTGTTTTTGTCAGCTGTTTTGTCACAGCCATGAGAATGTAACTAATACGCTGGGAATGTAGATACATCATTTCACGGAGGGGGATGGAGGGACTTGAGAAAGTAACAAGTATAATGGGACTATAAACTAATTATTAGCTAGATGGGTGGGAATGGAGGGACTTAAGAAAGTAATAAATATGGTAGGAATATAAGCAAATCATCAGGTAGATGGGTGGAAATGGAAGGATTTGAGAAAATAACAGGATTATAAAGGATTATAAGAATGGAAGACTTGGTGCCTGGGCTTCTGCTTTCCAAGTAAAGCTTCCAGAATAGCCATTGGAAGCCACACACATCTTTGATGAAGAATACAGGCTTTGGAGCCAATCATCAAGGCTAAAATTCCACTTTTTTTGCCACCCCTCAGCTCTTCGTCTCTGTGCCAAAGATGTTTATCTGCAAAGTGGGGAATATTTTTTCTCCCAAGCTTTGTGGGACCACTGTAAAGACTATAACAAAAATTAGCACATGGACTGTTTCAGAACAGCTCCTGGGTCTGTGAGGTCTCTGTTTTTAATCAGCAATGATGGAAACAAGGACGAGGCTTGATGACAGGGTATCCTGTGCAGGCTTCCAGAACTGCAACGGAGCTGTTGATAAGGGTCAGAGTTAGTGAAAACTGGACACAATTTTATAGCAGAAGCAGTTTCTGTTTGATTTTCTTGGCAGAATTCAGCAGCAGGAGAAGCAGAGGAAGGCTGTTAAGCTGAAGGTGGGACAGAAGAGCAATTTCCCACCCAAGGCTACAGGGGTGTCTGCAACAAAGGCTGTGGTAAATTATCTAGTTTAATTTTGGTCCAGGGCAGGGCTGGCAGACTTGGGGTTCATGAAGGGTTCCAGGTGTCTGAACTAATGTGTCCTGTGAACTTTCATTGGTGGGTTTAGCTAGACATGCAGCTGGGGAGGAGACAGCCAGGATGACAAGCATGAGTTGACTCCTGCTTTAACTAGTCCGTCACAAACTTGTCCGAGAATCTGGTGGTTCTTCAACAATGCCTCAGGCCATTTCTGCCTCAGCAGATTGGCACCTGATGAAGGGTGGTGGTAAGGATAGTGGAAGCGGAGTTTATTTCTGAGACTGTTAGAAAAACAATAGTGTATTGCTTTGCTTTGGAAAGCACTGCCCTTTGATGAAATGAACGTGAATTTGAGAATTTCAACTTGGGATCCTGCCTCCTCTGAACTGGAAGTATGACATGGACTAGGTCACATACAGTCTTATGGGTAAGTTGGATTAGATATCTTTCTCTGACAACCTTTAAATTATTTTGAGTCCCCAAAGGTTGGAATTCAGCTGTGAGGCTGTTGAGCTCTGAGAAACTTTGCAGTCGCCACCTTGTGGCCTAAAGAAATAGTAAGGCCATGAAGCTCTGCCAGGCTTTTGGGAAGTTATCTTCAAGGACGTGAAGCTGGTTCCAGGGTCAGGGTGCTCTCTTGTTAGAATAGATTGTGGGTGAGCTGGACATGGTACGGTAGCCAGAATCTCATCAGGAAAATCAGAATAGCTCACATAAATAATTTATAGTCTGCCCAGCTTGTTGGAGAGAAGGATCATAACAGTGGCCAAAACTTTTATGGAATTAACTTACAATTAGACTTCCTTATTAAAACAACCTTGAAAATGACCTCATCTTCATATTTAGACCAAGCTCACGTGTCTTCCCAGTGTGGTTTACAAAAATGCTTTGATGCAGGTGTGCGACTTAACAGCCCTTGCTGAGCAAAGATGAAGTCAGGTCCCTTTACAATGAGCCGCGGCAGACTCTTAATCTAAAATGACCTTTAAGATGGTTGATTAGTGATACTGAAGAGCCTAGAGTCTGATTCTAAAGGGTTCTCAGAACAATTTTCTGAAAATGGCCTTGGATATGAATTTCCCACCCAAGGCTACAGGCGTGTCTGTAACAAAGGCTGTCGTAAAATAGTAAAGCAGAAGTCAGAGGGAGGTTTTCTTGTAGCTAAGTCTTGAACAGAGATGCAAGGCCTCTGGCCAGGAACACCATTCCTCCTGTATTTAGCATTCACAAGTTATTTGTGTTGTTTTTATTTTTATCTTTTGTCAAGAAAACTTGGGTCTAAAATTTTACCCTCTAAAAAGTGAACTTTAAGAACTGTTTGGGCAGCAGGGAGTGGTGGCACATGCCTATAATCCCAGCACTCAGGGAGGCAAATACAGGTGGTTCTCCATGAGTTCAAGGCTAGTCTGGTGTACAAAGTGAGTCCAGTACAGCCAAGGCTACACAGAAAAAAACCTGTCTTGGGAAAAAAAAAAAAAAAACCACCAAAAAACCTGCTCTTTGGAAAAATTCTGGTTCCTTTATGCTTAGAAGTATTTTACTTCTTCAGATTTTTTTTCTTCCTTCCTCCTCTATCCTTATTTCCCCTTTCTTCTTTGCTGGTGTTGGAACCCTTCATCTAATGGACTCTACCACTGAGTTCTAGTCCCACTCCTATTTTATTTCTTTTTTCTTTTTATATGAAACTTATGGATTAGAAACTACACTATCACTGGTTGTGGTACATTCTTATTTGCTGAAGAAGGTGGAAGTAGGAGGATCAAAAGTTTGAGGCCAGCCGAAACTGCACATTTTAAGTCAGGCGGTGGTGGCCTGTGCCTTTAATCCCAGCACTAGGGAGGCAGAGGCAGGCAGAGAGAGGCAGGCAGATGTCAGTGAGCCCAAGCCTAGCCTGGTCTACAGACCGAGTTCTTGGATAGCCAGAGCTGCACAGAGGAAGTTTGTTTTGAAAAACAAAACAAAACAAACAAACAAATTCAAAACAAACAAAAGAAAAGAAAAGAAAAAAGAAACTACACAGTTCAGCTAAAGACATGGCTCACCCAGGCTGGAGAGATGATGGCTCAGTGGTTAAGACCACTGAGTCTTCTTCCAGAGGAACCAGATTCAATTCCCAGCACCCACACGGCAGCTCATTACTGTCGGCAACTCCAAGATCTGATACGCTCACACAGATAGACTTGAAGGCAAAACACCAATGCACATAAAATAAATTATTTTTTAAAAAAGAGAGATGTGTTGTTGTAAATAAAAAAATGAGTGTTGGACTATATAACATTATTAGCCCTGTGATTATCATGGTGGTGTTATCACAAATTAATAAGACACAGACACCTGTTAGATTTTATAATTGCCTTATTTACCTTGGGCTGGATAGATATTTCTGCCTTCACTGACTTTCTCAGTAATCTCACCATTCACTTCCTAGCCCCCATCCAATGCCATTTTCCTTAACCATCCTCATCTGAACTGTCTTCCATCCATAATATTATAAATACTTTCTTTTAAATACATTTGGGCCTTTTCATGCCACCTTTGGAGTGCTTTCTTTAGTCCCAAATGGTTCCTTCTCCACCCAACCATCTTGAGGTCTTCCTTCCTTTTTTCTTCCCATCTTATCCATCTGTCTCTGTGATTCTCTCTTGAACCCCAAAGCCCAGGAACCTTAGCCATACCTACCCCATTCTGCCCTGCCTAGCTATAGGCTGTTTACATGTCTTAGGCAGGTTTACAAAACAAGGATAGGTGTAACCCGATCTTGAGGGCAAGTTACCTGCATCAGCTCAACCCCCAACGGAGATGGCTCAGCAGTTAAGAGCACTGGATGCTCTTGCAGAGGATCCAAGTTTGGTTCTCAGTACCCTCTTTTGGCCCCCACAGGCACTGTACACATGCAGTTCATAGATATAAATACAGGCAAGACATAAACACATAAAATAAAAAGTAAGCTATACTATCCAGAGTTTATTATAAAATGATACCGAACTATCACCCAGCTTTGCATTTCTACAAGTTAGTCTTGCAGTTCTACAGCTAAAACTTCTTGCTCCTCAGCTTTACATCTGAGAAGAGCATATGGTAGATCACAAGAATTCAAACCTTCTACTTGCATTCTTAAGAGTTTTATCAGATTACCTTTGCTTTAGTCACTCTTCTCATTGCAGTGACAAAATACCCAACAAGAGAAGTTAAAGGAAGGAAACGTTTATTTTGGCTCACAGTTTGAAGGTACAAGCCATTCTAGCGAGATGGCATGGTGCCAGGAGCTTGAGGTAGTTGATCACATGCATCTACAATCTAAAAGCAGAGAGAGAGGAATGCTGGTGCTTACTTACTTTCTTTTTTTTATGCACAGTCCAGAACCTTGGAAAGCGACGTCTGCATTCAGGGTTTATCCTCCTTCCTCAGCTATACTCCTCAGAAAACTTTTACAACTATATCCAGAAGTGTGTTTCCTAATTGTTTCTAAAACCCAATGAAGTTGACAGTGAGGCTTAGCCATCACAAATCCTCATTCATATTTTCATGTCTGTCTTATTTATGGTCTCTATTGCTGTGAAGAGACACCATGACTGAGGCAACTCTTATAAGGAAACATTTAATTGGAACTGGCTTACAGTTTAAAGGTCTAGTCCATTATTGTCATGGTGGGATGCATAGTGGTATGCAGGCAGACAGGTTCTGGAGTGGTAGCTGAGAGTTCTACATTTGGACTATTAGGGGGAGAGAGAGAGTGAGACACTGGACCTGACTTGAGCATCTGAAACTTCAACCCCCTCCCCCAACACACACACATAGGCTTTCTCCAACAAGGTTACATCTCCAATATTGCTACTCCCTATTAGTCTGGGGGGGGGGGGCGTTTTACCACCTCATTGTCTTACAATAAAAGATATGTAATTTTCCTTTGGGTTCTGGGACCTATGTCCTCTACCCTCTCATTTTGTAAATCAGTGAGCATGTCTCTTCTCCATTCAAACTTTCCCTGGTGGAAATGTGACCATGCTTAAGTTATATGACCTTGGAACAAGAAACAGATGTAGTTCTAGTCTTCACTTTAGTGGAGGTCTCTTTTTTTCTCCCCTAGCTGACCTCTCAACTCTCTGTTTCTATTCCCACAGCTCACTTTTCCTCAAAGGTTAGTTACAGTGCTTCCACCACAGCTATCATGCCGAAACTATTCCTAATAGAGTAACCATTGGCAAAGTCAGTGGTTGTTCTTCTGACTCCTCTTCCTTGACCCCTCTTGGGAATTTGCTGTCACTGGTCATCCTCATTCTTGAGCTGTCTCTTCTATTCTGATATGACTCTTCAGAGTCTCATCTAGGCCTTATCAGTTTACAACTTATTGTGAGCATACCGTGTGTTCGTATGTGTGTTGTAGGATATTTGATCACACTGTGAACCCTAAAACTGTGTACTGGAAAAGCCTGTTTCTAGTTGTGGGTGTGTCTCAGCCCTAGCACACATCCTTAATCCAAGAACGTTCTTTCTATTGTAAACAGGTGGTTGTGGTGTGGCTTAGCCCTAGCAAACACATTTTATCGAAGAGCTTTATGTAAGTAGAATTAAATAAAGTTAACCCTAGGTCAAGAGACAGAGCAAGGAACCAGCTGACAGGGATTAAATAGAAAGTGGGGAACACTGAATTGAAGGTACTTGAAAGAGCATGGAGAAGGAGAAAGGGCTTTTTTTTTTCTGAGAAGTGAGCTGAATAGGAAGGATTTTTTTCTCCTGAGATGTTGGTGGAGTACGAAGGTCAGCTGGGTGCTTTCTCTGCCTCTCTGAGCAAGTAGGCTCCTGAGTCTGTATTGGTAAAAATCAAAGGATTGGGATTTTCTTTCATAAAGACAACATATGTGAGTTTGAACTTGCCACTTGATAAGCTCTGATGAGGTGCCAGATATTACAAGTTTGCATCAATTTTTCTCATGGAATACTCAGAACAACCTGATGAGACAGGTAATTTTTATTTCCATTTAACAAGAGGAATGTGACCCTCAGAGAGGTTAAAGAGAGAAGCAAGGGACAGATTCAGTCCCAGGGCCCTGGGTGTTTGCAGGGGCAGGTCTTTGCTCTTATATGGAATGCTGCTTCTTAGGGTTAAGCCTCTCCAAAGACGTGCAGTTTCCTTTTCTTTACTTCTCCAGTAAGACAACATGACAAAGGCAACTTATAGAAGGAATTTCTTGGGCCCTCAGATTTCAGAGGGTTAGAGTCCATATTCATGATGGGGGGGGGCACATGGCAGCAGGCAGGCAGAAATGGTGCTAGTGCAATAGCTGAGAACTTACATCTTGAGACACAGCCGAGAAGCAGAGAAAGCTAAATGGGAATGGCATGGCCTTTTGAAATTCAGAGCCTGGCTCCTCAGTGACGCTCCTTCTCCAACTGGGAACCAAGAATTCAAACATATGCGCCTATGGGGACCATTCTTATTCAAACTCCCACAGCTTAGTAATTGTTTTTCTGCTTCCACTAAGCGGTAAGCCCCTGAGGCCAACTCACTTGTTTAGAGAGGCACTATGGCTATTTATATACGTTGTGCAAGAAAGCCCTAGCTTAGGTGGAAAAATGGGCTAAAATGTAGTCTTCCTCAGTTTGCTCCCAGAAGGGCTGTCTTTTAAAAATTATTCAGACATAAAATCCAAGCTGGCACTGGCAGTGGAACTAGCATAAGCTTGCTGAATAGTTGATTTCCAGAGACTAGAACAAGGCTGGACATGTTAAATTCTTATAGAATATCTATCTATCTATCTATCTATCTATCTATCTATCTATCTATCTATCTATCTATCTATTTTCAAGACAGGGGTTCTCTGTGTAATAGAGTCCTGGCTGTTCTGGACTTACTGTGTCCAGACAAGGCTGGCCTTGAACTCACAAAGATCCACTTGCCTCTGCCTCCTGAGTGCTGGGATTAAACGTGTGCCACCATTCCCGGGCCAGAATTTTATTAACTGAATGAAATGGAACAGTCAAACTGTAGCCGTATAGGTTTATACTAGAAAATAACCATGTGACATCGAAAAGATTGTATTTCGTTTTAAATTATATGTATGTATGTGTGCGAATGGGTTTGCGCGTGTAAATGCAGTGCTGATGGAGGCCGGAACGGGCATAAGATTCTCTGGAGCTGGAGTTACAGATGGTTGTGAGGCACTGGACATGGGAACCAGATCCAGGTCCTTTTTGATATCAGTACATGCTCTTAATAGCTGAGTTCTGAGTCATTCCTCCAGCTTAAAAACAAAGTGCTGTTGGGGCTAGGGTGATAGCTCAGAGAAGACAGGAGTTTAGCTGGCCGCTCTCATTTGCGTATTGGGCAATGTGGCCGTCTTCCCGCAATCCCAGTACTTGAGAGTAGAAATAGGGTATGCGAATGTCAAGCTGAATAGATGAGCTCTGGGTTCAAGTGAGAAATTCAACCTTAATTTACAAGGTAGAGAATAGTTAAAGAAGACATATGATATTAAGATCTGGCCTTCATGTACATTTGCACACACAAATGTACTTATATATGTTAGCATACATATATACACGTACACACATGTATACACACACACACACACACACTCCCGATTTAATGCTTTTCTTTATAAGAGTTGCTGTGGTCACCGTGTCTTTTTCCAGCAATAAAACCCTAAGATGCCAACCTTTCCCATGCTCCTCTTTGCCAACCCCATTACTTCTTGCTTCTGGCTGGCTCCTTACTGTATCATTCTCGTTTCCACCTATACAAATGGTGCACATTTGTTCTGGTGAAACCAATGACGACTGCTGGTCATAAAAACAACTATGAATTCAGCTACTATGAAATTCTACTCCTGTTGTAAGTTGCTGTTAAAATTTTCTTTTGATATATCTTCTGGTAAAGCTGCTGTTAATCCTAAACAGCTGTATAACCAAATCACCACACAGAGACTGGGTTTATTTAGTTAACCTAGAACACAATGCTGGGCAATAGTTACTCCCTCCTAAACCTCCAAGCCCTCATAGTTTCCTAACATTTAGATTTCCCACATTATACTTGTGAAATATTATGTCCAGTCCATCTCCACATAGTTCAAAGATCTGTCCTCCACCTCTCTCTCCTAGCTCTCTCTTGCCCTTTCTCCTCCCACTCATTTCCTGCCCTCTGGCTCCTCCCACTGCTCAACATTGTGGCTAGTTGCTTTATTTTGGCCTGTTGACACAAAGTTGAGACAGGATGCTTAGAATAAATATCACAATGCAATATTTGGATTGAAACCAGAGGGGAGGGGAATCAGCATTTGAATGAACAAGGGTAAGGTGTAGACATTCAAAAGAACATTATACCAACATACTCCTTTCTGTTTTCTGGTCTAATACCCTGTTTCTCCTCCCCAGAACTGTTGAAAATCTACTTATTAAAGGGAAGCAAGTGTAATTATCTTGACTGTGTGAACTTCCTCTTGGGTTTCATTATCTATTTGCTAAGGAACACTTTTAACCCAAACCACATCAAACTAATATCTCATGGCCAACACTCAGCCCCCCCTTCCCTGTTGTTGCTGGGGATCTAACACAACCATGGACTTGTGCCATTGAACTCTGCCCCAAACTCTGAATACTTCTGTGTTCAGTCTCCTGGCAGAACAAGTGGTGGTAATAGCGGTAGGATACTGAGTATCAAATCTAGAACTCTCAGTGCTTCAACCACAGGAAGACTGGCATGGAAAGATTGACTACCCATCAGCCAACCTTTTTTCTGGAAATGTTTAACCTGGGTCAAATGGGAACTATCTCGCTATGCAACTCTACTGGTGTGATCTAGTGACACTGCATTGTTAACACATGCAATTAATGGGCTAGCTCTTCAAAAGAAATGGATAATAGTATTATTTTTTTTATTTATTTAGGTTTTAGGTAAATATTTTGGGCAAATTGAAATCACCCATTAAAATATGTTCTGCTTCTCATGTTTTTTTTTTTTTTTTTTTTTTTTTTTTTGTAATTTTCTTTTTTTCCTTTTTGGTTTTCAAGACAAGGTTTCTCTGTGTAGCTTTGGCTGTCTTGGAAATCACTCTGTAGACCAGACTGGTTTCAAACTCATAGAGATCGGCTTGCCTCTACCCCCCAAATGCTGGGATTAATGGTGTGTGTACCACCACTACCTGGCTGCATCTTCTGAGGTTTCTTTTAAAGTGTTTATGACCATCCTTAGCTCAAATAGCAAGCTAATAATAAATATTTAAAATGTTAGGAAAAAAGAGGACGCCTCTCCAATTCTACAAGTTTTTCACTCAAGTAATTCTCTTTCCCTTTCTGTTTCCTACCTCCCTTAATATCTCTTCTACCACTTTTGTGATCTGCTTTCTTGTTTCATGTCTTACACACAAATATAAATACACATGTGTGTGCCTACACATACATATTTTAAATTTATATTGTCAATATGAGAGAAAACATGTAAAATTTGTTTTTCTGGAGCTGGCTTATCCTTCTATTTATTTATTTATTTATTTTCTATGATCTATGTATCTATGTATCTACCTATCTATCTGTAGGTATGTTTGTATGTATGTATGTATGTATGTATGTATCTAGCTATCTTATTCTTGTTTTTTTTTTTTTTTTTTTTTTTTTTGAGACAGGGACTCATGCAACCCAAGTTGGCTCTGAACTCAACAATCATCCTGATTCAACCTCCCAGCTGTGGGGATTCCAGGGTTGTTCCACTATTACTGATAGCCCAACTTTTTTATTTATCATCTAGGCCCAATGGACAAGGGGAGTCTTGAGCTGAAAGGAAGGCCAGATCATGGACAGTTGAGAAAGTCTCCTTTCAGAGAAACCACAAAGAATCAGGATAAACTAGGAGCTTCAGGCCTCAGCTTCAGGTTGGGGCTGACAGCTGAAGTCAGTGACACAGATTGCATCTGACACTTGGCTTCCCAAAGAGAATAATGCCTTATGAGGCTTTCTGACATAGAGTTGAATTTGTTTTCATTCTCTTCATGTGTTTCAGCAATTAGGCTTCAGATTTATACCTTAAGGTAGCTGTTTTAACCATGATTGGTCAAAGGAAGACACATCATGACTTAGGGAGTTTTCAGTGGGAAGAGGAATTTCATTATTGTTTTGGCTGAGCACGTACAGGCAATTGATATCTTTTGAGCAATATGCTACTGTAGGGCACAAAGGCTGGGTGACTGGGGAAAACAGGCATGGAGCTAGAGTGAGATAAGAGATGTGTCCAAACCCTGAAAATCTCAAACCTGAGACAAAAATTTTATCGAGACAGACAGGAGAAGGACCGTTCTCTCCCTGTTTCTGTGCTTGCATGACCCAGCACATAGTCTGGTGACTCCCAGCTCCAAATTCTCAAGGTAGTCACAAGTAGTCATGTAGCCTAGTATCTGAAATTCCTCTGAAGAGGTTAAAAGTAACAGGGCTAACTCCATTTTGTTTCTCAAACTCCATCTTAACTTGATTGTCCATAGAGTGACTTGGCCCTCACCCTTGAGTTCCAGGAAAAGCCACAGTATATTTTTAGCAGCGTGCAGTCAGACACAGCACCTGAGGCTAACTGATAATGACAGGGATGGTCAAGAAAAACATGAGTTGCTCCCAGGTCAAGACACCCCTTTTGGACTAACAGTTTTTCTCTGTGGTTTGATCAGATGTGATTAACAAATTTGTTTACAGTGCGATTCTTTGCCCCTTTGTCCAATCATGTAAAGCCAAGGCTTGGAGGTCCCTGCTTTTGGTTTTTCCCTTTAAAAACCCTGTCTCCTAAACTTCAGGGTCACTCTCCCAACCTGCTGTGTCAGGAAGGATTGCGACCTGGGCTCAAGCTTGTAATAAAGGAACTCTTCTTGTGTTTGCAATGGACTCGTGTTTCTGGTGGTCTCTTGGTGGGGGTGTCTTGTGATCTAGGCATAACATTTGGAAACCTCAGCGAGATTCCCCAGACCTCCAGGAGGACCCCGACCCAGAGAGTCTTGTACCGGCCAGTAAGCATCTCTGTGTAGTGTCTGTGTTTAGTGTTTACTTTCGGTTCTGAAAAGCCTCGAGGTATCTGTATAAGTGGCACTACATGGCTAAAAGCAGATGCGCTAGAGTCATAGCAGTGTGTGTGGGGGGTGCGGGGGGAGGCGGGGGGTCAGGGAGCCTTCCCTGGTCATGGGGTGGATGAGGAATCCCACCCATCAGTTTTAGTGTACAGAGATTTTTGGTGGATGAGGAATCCCACTGTCAGTTACTCTCCTCTCTGTGCTGCTTTTGTGGCAGGAGTCTATGAGTCTGAGTTTTTGGATCCACTTCTGTTTCCAGTCGCAGAGATGCTACTTTGTTCGTGTTTGTCTTTCTGTTTTGTTCCTTTGTTTGTATTGGAATGTGACAGACGCTATGGGACAGACTGCTTCTAACTCTCTAGACTTAATCTTGCCTATTTCAGGGAGGTTCTGGTCTAGCGGAGCTCTGCCAATCCTCTGTCTCTCGTCTCGCGTCTGGCGGAGCCGTGCTACTGCTCTGGTCTCTGCCTGCACAGGTCTTCCTGGAGCTGGGTTGCTTGGGGATGTAGCCTGCCAGGCAGAGACGCTTCTGTGCAGACAGGCAGCTCTTAACCCGGCAACAAAAGCTTCTTAGGTAAAAAAGCTACAAGCCTATATGGTTATGAGAATTGGATTCAATAGGTAGCAAGATGTTCCTCACTTGAAATCACAGCTAAAAGAAGTAAAAATAAGTTTTGTCTGTCTGTTTTGAATATATAAGTTTACTATTTTTTGTATGTCTTGGTGACAGATTATTGGTTATTGGGTATATTAAAAATCCAAAACATCTGTAACAAAAAGTTAACTTAAACTTGTAACTGAGAGTTGGAGCCATTCTGAACAACAGATGGCATGGGCCCACTGAAAAAACACGTTTCCAAAGGTAATATAAATTAGGATAAGATTTTACATTATTTCTGTCCTGTCTTTAAAACCAGGTTTGTAAAAAGTAAAGTTTGAAACTCTGTTTATGAGTCTGCACCTCCATGTGTTTGTATACGAGATCTTTTCTTGCTTGCAGCCAACGTTTATAACATCAAAATAATACACTTGATATTGATTTTAGAGACACTGATTTGTTTACACTGATAAAATTTGATTTTGACTTCTAAAAACTATGGTTATGCTCTATGACTTCACTCTGGGTATTTTAATATTGCAAAAACAGGTACTGGAGAATGTTTAAATGTTTAAGGCTATAAAACATTTTAAAGTTTATCGGGTATTTTAAAATAATGACCTTGGGAAGTCTAACAAAGAATTTGTAACAGTTTCTTAACCCTTTGGGGGAGGTTGAAAGACCTTGGTATTTATTTTATTGATTTTACCAAATGAAACTAGGCCATACTCTTTGAGCCAATTAAGAAAACTTCAGTTTTTACAATGTATCATGGCAGGATGGTAAAAACCCATGGAATGACTTGGTAAAGAAATGATGAGAAGGATTTTGATAGAAGTTTTTATATTGTGTAAAAAGCAAGAGACTGGGATAAAAGAATAGCTTGTCTAAAAGCCTAACCTGAAGGTATATAGAATGTTATGAAAGGTCAGAGTATGTATAAAAAGCCAGAGGGCATATGAACTCTATTTGCAAATATGATTTGAAAAGGAACTGTAAAGTATGTTGAAATTTTAACTATATTAGATTAATTATGGTTGTTTTTCTTCATTTAAAAGGCTTGTGATTCTTCAATGCAAAATGTTTGTTTATACTCTTTAAAGGGGGAAGAGGACTGCAGCTCCATGTTAGCCCAGGGTTATTACTGATGATCAGTTCAAATCATTGTTAACCATTATACGAAATATATGCCTGGATGTTAGTTTGTAAATAAATGAATTAATTTTTAGCCTATAGGTTTACTATAGCCAGAATAGTCCAAGCACAGTTTAAAATTTGTTCTATACTATTCTGTTACGCAGTTGGTTCTAAAACTTATTTGATTACAGTGTTAGAACTTGGTTACAGGAAACTAAATACTCCAGTGCTATACCATGGGAGGCAGCAATAACATCAGTGACATCTAATGGCTATGTTTTAAATTTCTGGCCACAACCTGTAACAAAGCATGGCTAGCCAGCATGCTGGGTCAGGGGGTGGAGCCATGGCTTTACCGCCATCTTTGCTGAGGGCTGCCAGCTATGTTTAGTTCCCTGTTTAGTGCTAAGTGAAACTTTTGTCCTTTAAGCTTTTTGCTATTCAGTCTTAGTGCAGCAAGATTTGCTAGTCCCTGTATGAACTGTATCTGATTTAAAGTTTTGCTTTGATTTTAGTTGAGAAATATATTTAAAGTTATGTTAATGATTGCAATTGGTTACAAGATTGGGCTTTACTTAGCCTCTTTTTTATGTTTTCAAGGTTAAGCCTAGGATGGGTAACTACTAAGTTTGCCTATATAAGATCTACTTAAAATAGATTTTGTCCTAAGACACTTATCTCATGTGCTGACCCTCAAGCTTGTCAGAGATCTGTGGAATATGGCATTTTAACATATGTAAGCTTATTATGACAGAGAGTCCCAAAATCCTGGCAGTAGCTCCCCAAGGTCTTCAAGAAGATTTGGGCACAATGATAGATGACTTTAGTTCTAGATAGTGGTATGCTAACCACTGGGAAAGACTGCCTCAACTGGCCCTCATCTAGGGCCCAGCCTAAAGTATGGACACCTGGAGAGTCATTGTTTCATGTTACTGAAGGTGAGGTGAGATCAGTTTTTCATGTTCTTCTTTTCCACAGAAATAGTCTCTCATCTTCTGTGCCTGATGGACAGACTCCCTTTGCTCATCATGCCATAAGACCACAGGAGCCAGAGACAACTGCCTAAGTGGTGGACTGACTAAGTTGTCTTTGTCATTTTGATTGGTTCATAGATTGGTACATTTATTTTGCTTATAATTTCTCTTTCTCAGGTCTCTAATTACATTATTGGCTAAGCTAAGCTAATGGTAGCTTTGCAGCTAAGGAGCAGACAGATGTACTGTTACTTCATTGGTCAGTTCATTAGATTGTAAGAACTACTAGGTACTAGATCTTTTATTTAGAAAGGCAAAGAAGTTTGCCTTTTTCACAGGGTTCATGTTAATTGCCTGTGTCTTATGGTGAATAACTGGATAAAAAGATATAAAATTTGTGTAAGGTCTGAGGACATGAAAGTTTAAATTATGAGGATCTAAAAAATTGAAGGTCTAGGAAAATGTTTCAAAGTTGGTAATGCAAGAAAGATTGGAGGGTCTAAGTAGATGTTTTAAAATATATGAATGTAAGTTATAATGATCTAAAGCATATTAAAAATGGGAGATATTTAATATTTCTTCCTCCCCTTGCTATTGTTATGCTCATGTTGTTATAAGATTTCAGAAGTTCAGAGTTACAACATTGATTGATAGAGTTCTGATAAGCTGATAGAGCACTGGCTGCTTATTATTCAGTCACCAGCTTGAGATTTTAATTTCCCTTTGGTTATCTTCTGGAGACAGACTTAAGGGTGATTCTTATCATGCTAAAAACATCAGTCTAATTGTATATTTCTCACCCAAAAGCCATAGCTTTTACTAGATCTTAATGGCATGCATCTACTTCTGCTGTCTTGTAGACACCTGTTACCTGTTTTTTCTAAAGTATGGATCTCAATACAATGGTGATACTAATATACTTCCTTTTCTAAACTAAAATTCATATGAGTTTCAGGAAATCAAAAATGTCAGAAGACCTGGATCTGCCATATGTCAAACGAACCCCAGATGAATTTTTTCCTTTGTTTTGGGATTCCTCACTTTCCCCATTTACTAGACAAATTTTAACTTCTGTCTCTAGTCTGTATCTGTCTCAGCAGATTTTCACCTGGCTGACAGATTCCATTCAGGGATCAGCTATGGACTGCAAGCTGAAATCTGGACTTGCTGAAAGCTGAAGTAAGCCAGTCCAGCCAAAGTTATGGCTCCCACCCTCTTCAACTGGATCGCTAATTAGATGGTGCCCTGCTGCCTAGCTTTTGACTAGCCTTTCAGCCTTCCTGGGTCCCCAATATCTCCACCCCAATGTCAGCTTGCAGAAGTTACAGAAGAAGATAAATTCACTGGCCTTTATCCTACCTATCAGGCTGTAATGCTAAGTCAAAAGGGGCTCCCTGACATTAGCTATTATCTTGGGGACCTGCTTAGCTGGAGCAGGAACTGGTATTGCAGCACTGGATGTATAAAGTCAGAATTATAACAGCTTAAAGGCAGATACTGATAAAAATATTCAACGCCTTGAGAACTCAATCACCCATTTAGAAAAGAATGTTGATTCCCAGGCAGAAGTAGCAAAACAGAAAGGGCTTGGATCTGTTGTCTCTACAGCAGGGTGTGCTGTGTGCAGCCCTTAGAGAGACAAAGTGTTGTTGTTATGTAAACCACTCAGGAATGATTAAGAAATCTTTAGCAAAAATAACAAAAAGCCTGGAGAGACACTGAAAAGAGAGGATTTCAGAAGATGGTTTAAATCCTGGTATAATAGTTCTCCTTGGCTTATTCTCCTTATATCCACCATTATGGGGTCCCTTCTCATTTTACTATTGCTTTTGACTTTCGGTCCTTGCATTCTCAATAAGTTATTACAGTATATGAAACAAAGGTTGGAAACTATTCAGTTACTGGTAATGAGGTCCCAATACAACAACTTAATTCCCAATTATCAGATTTCTGGGGAGCCCAAGATTGGCCTTCATAGTTACCAGAAGAGGGGGGAATGAAGAGGCTGAAAGTAACAAGGCTAACTCCATTTTGTTTCTCAATCTCCATTTTAAATTGATTGTCTTTAGAGTGACTTGGCCCTCACCCTTGAGTTCCAGGAAAAGCTGCAGAATATTTTCAGCAGCCTGTAGTCAAACACAGCACCTGAGGCTAACTGATAACGACAGGGATGGTCAAGAAATACATGAGTTGCTCCCAGGCCAAGACACCCCTTTTGGATTAACTCTTTTTCTCTGTGGTTTGATCAGATGTGATTAACAAATTTGTTTACATGCATTGCATTCCCTTGCCCCTTTGTCCAATCACATAAAGCCAAGGCTTTAAGGTCCTTGCTTTTGGTTTTTCCCTTTAAAACCCTGTCTCCCCAGACCTCAGGGTCACTCTCCCAACCTGCTGTGTCAGGAAGGATTGCGACCTGGGCTCAAGCTTGTAATAAAAGAATTCTTCTTGTATTTGCATTGGACTCGTGTTCCTGGTGGTCTCCGTGATCTAGACATAATACAACCAATGATAGAGCCCACCCTGGAATCTCTTCCCACTTCTCCAAGGTTCATATATACCCTTTATCTACTCAGAATAAACTGGCATAAGCTATTTCAGTAAATATTATCCAAGACTCACTGTTACGTTAGGATAGCTCTGAGCTGGGAGAACTGTAAAACTAAAATCCTCAGACAAAGTCTTCTTCCTCTGGCACTCCCAGCTGGACCTGAATCCTGCAGACCCCACCCATTCTGGACTCTGCTTAATCCTTCCCAACTCAATGGCCTGGACACCCTAAGGGACTGTGCGAAATGTGGAACCACATGCTACCACTTCACCTATGGACCTGGGTTAAAAGAAGACATATTTGCTGCTAATAATGTGAAAGACTGGCATGTTGAGGGTCAGAAAGTGGTCAGTTTATTTGCAATATTATGATTAATGTTTGTATTAAACCTTTTTGGGATTCTTTTTCTTATGTATTAACTTATTGAGTACAACTTTTCAAAATGAGGTTTAATATTGTACGTTATCCTGTGATAGTCAGGATAAGGCCTACCTGCTCATTTTGGGTTGGATGACAACATCTCTTTCATCTCTTTTTTCTGTTTTTGGTTTTTTTTTTTGACAGATTCTCTATGGTACACTGGCTGTCTTGAACTCACTTTGTAGACCAGGCTGTCCTTGAATCCATAGAGAACCACATGCTTTTGCCTCTCAAGTGCTGGGATTAAAGGCATGTGCCGTCACCACCTGGATGAGAACACTGATTAAATTTTTTTATTTATTACAATTTATTCACTTTGTATTCCAGCTGTAGCCCCTTCCCTTGCCCCCTCTCAATCCTGCCCTCTCTCCCTTTTCTCCTCCCATGCCTCTCTCCCAGTCCACTGATAGGGGAGGTCCTCCTCCCCTTCCATCTGACCCTGGAAGAGCACTTTTTAAATAACACCTTTTTCCCCTTCCTATAGTGGTTAGGCCACATGCTGTTTCCTGTGTTTGCCAGTGTGATTGGTTAAACTTGAAACTTTTTTGTTTGTTTGTTTGGAAGTAGCTGTCTAGAAAAAAATTTCAGGAAATTTTCAGTGTCTGGAAAAATGGATCGGTTTTATGCTTCTAAGAATTTATAAATGAACCAACTAGAAAAAAAATGGCAGTCAAGGTTATTTTTCATCCTAGCGTAGTGGTATTTGCCTGTAGTCCCATTTACTAGAAAAACTGAGGCGGGAACTTCACTTGAGGAGTTAACATTGCCTGGGCAACACGGTGACATACCATCTCAACAATACACATCCACCCATCCAACACATGCAACCACTGAAACCAAAACAAAACAATAAAACCCTTCAGGGCTAGAGAGATGGCTCAGTGGTAAAGAACACTTGCTGATCTTCCAAAGAAACTGGGTTCAGTTCCCAGGCCCCATATCAGCTGGCTTATAACCCACTTGTAACTCTAGCTCCAGGGATCTGACACACTCATTTGGCTTTTACAGGCATTTGCACACATGTACAGATACATACTTATATACATAAACTTTTTAATTGATAAAGTTCTCAATAGAAAACAGTAGGTGTGGTGGTGGTGTGTACCTGTAGCCCCAGCACTTGGGAGCTGAAGGCAGAAGAGTCAAGAGTGCAAAGATAACGTTAACTATATAGTGAATTCTAGGCTAGCATGAGCTACCTGCCTCAAAAGAGCAAAGCCAAAACCCATTGAATGGTTTCTTTCCACTGCAATAATTCCAGTTGAGCTGAATTAAAAAAAAAAAAGGCAGATCTATTCCCAATTTTCTGAGAAACCTCTAGATAGATTTCCACGGTGGTTGTACAAGTTTGAATTCCCAGCAGCAATGAAGGAGTGTTTCCCTTGCTTCACATTCTCACCAGCATGTGCTGCCACTTTAGTTTCTGATCTGGACCATTCTGATGGGTGTAAGTTGGAATCTTAGAGTCATTCTGATTTTCATTTTTCTGATCACTAAGGATGTTGAACATTAAGTGCTTCTCAGCCATTAAGGATACCTATGTTGAGAATTCTCTGCTTAGCTCTGTATCCCATTTTTAATTGAGTTATTTGGTTTGTTGGTGTTTAATTTCTTGAGTTCTATATATTTTGGATATTAGCTTTCTGTCGGATGTGGGGTTGGTGAAGATCTCTTCCAAGTCTGTAGGCTGCTGTAGATCTACTTCAAGATGCAGCTATACCACTATTGGGCATATACCCAAGAGATGCTTCACCATACTACAAGAACACTTGCTCAGTTATGTTCATAGCAGCTCTATTTGTAATAGCCAGAAACTGGAAACAACCTAGATGTCCCTCAAACAAAGAATAAATAAAGAATGGAATACTGTGCAGCTATCAAAAACAAAGACATCAGGCAATTTGCAGGCAAATGGATGGTACTAGAAAAGATCATCCTGAGTGAGGTAACCCAGACCCTGAAAGACACACATGCTATGTACTCACTTATAAGTGGATATTAGCTATAACGTACAGGATAACCATATTATAATACATAGACCCAAAGAAGCCAGGGAGGGCCCAAGGGAGGATGCTTGAATCTCACTCAGAAGAGGAAAGGAAATATACATTTGAAATAGATGGATGGAGGAAACTGAGTGGGAGAAGGAATTAGGATCAGGTGTGGGGAGAGTGAAGCGAGGAGGGAGGACAGAAGAGAGAATGGAAATTGGTGGTGGGCATCTCTAGGACAGGTGATGCTCCAGGACTCTATGGGGTGACTCTAGCTGAGACTCCTAGTGGAGATGGGGAGGAAGGGGATAAAGTCATCACCCCCTGTAGCCAGGTAGATGGAGGGGGACACCGACCCACCCATAAAACCTTCACCCAAATTTGTTTTGCCTACAAGAAGTGTAAGGGTAAAGTTGGAGCAGAGATTGAAGGAATGGCAAACCAATGACTGGCCCAACTTGAGACCCACCCCATGCGAAAGAGTGGGTATTTGAGACCCACCCCATGGGAGAGAGCCAACCCCTGACACTATTAATGATACTCCTATGCTTGCACACAGGAGCATAGCATAACTGTCTTCTGAGAGGCTTCATCCTGCAGCTGATGGAAACAGATGCAGAGACCCACAACCAAACAATAGGCAGAGCTTGGGGGAGTTTTGTGGAAAAGTAAGAGGAAGGAGATAGGGAGCCAGAAGAGGTCAAAGACACCACCTACAGAGGAAACTAACCTGGGCCCATGGGGGCATACAGAGACTGAACCACCAGCCAAAGAACATGCATGGGCTGGACCTAGACCCTCTACACATATGTGGCAGATGTGCAGCTTGGTCAACATCTGGATCCCTTAACAATGGGAGTAGAGGCTGTCTCTGACTCTGTTATGTGCTTCTGGATCCCCTTCCCCTAGTTGGATTGCCTTGTCGGGGCTCAGTGTGAGAAAATGTGCTTAGTCCTTGTGAGACTTGAGGTGCCAGGGTGAGTTAGTACTCCTTGGGGCTCTCCCTTTCTCTGAGAAGGAGAGGGGGAAATGGGGACTGGGGCTGGGGTGTGAGGGTGGGAGTAGGGAAGAGGAGGGAAGGGGCTGGAATCAGGCTGTAAATTAGTTGCTCCCAGGCAAGTTTGTGGTCACAAAGTAGAAGGTCTCTGAAGTTGCTCTAGACTGGGCTGGGTTAGGTGATTTTTGTTGGAGAGGAGTGCTTGATAGGGTATTTGAGTATTGCCTAGATTTGAGAGTCCTGTAGGTTTTGAGTCCAGTGGAATCTAAGTGTTTGCTTTGTCCAGGATTTTGCATGGGCTTTTGTAAGCCCAGTATTCTGGTGAGATCTCTTCGTCTTGTTAGTGGGCTTCTGGCTGGAGCAAGGGGACGGGGATCTCTTTTGTCCCTAAACCTCTGATCGGACACACACCACCAACAAATCAAAACAAAAAATCTCTTCCCAAATTGTTTCTCAGTAAAAGAGTATATGAATTGGTGTCATCAAGGACTCAACAATGAGGTTTGATGAAATGTATTTGTGGCATATATGAAATGCCCCATCTTTCATTCTATTAAATCATGTATCTATTAAATCATGGAACTAACATCAATAGTAAAGAATCTCCAAAGTGAAATTGTAGATTGCTGGCTTTTATGCAATACCTTTACGAGAGAAGATAATGTGTTCGACATCATATTTTATGGCATAATAGTATTCCCTAATCATACATAGAGTAATCAAGTTTGGAGGGATTAAAGTTAATTTGAGCAAGTTTAACCTCAATAAAGCCATTGTATGTTAATGCTTTCAGGACTGATGACTCCAGTAATTTTTGAAAACTAGTTAATGGTGGCTCTCCCAGACTGCATGGCTATAGAATCTCCCCACCCTCCTCTTTCTCAACAGGATATCTCTGTGTAACAGCCCTGGATGTCTTGGAACCAGCTTTGGAGACCAGGCTGGCCTTGAACTCACCTAGCCTCATGAGTGCTAGGATTAAAAGCTTGTGCCATTTTGCCTGGCCTGTGTATCTTATTTTAAATAGGAGCAGGTCATCTGGGCTTTGTTTGCAAGAGACCTGATTTTTAAAATGTACCTCATTTTTTTTTTTTTTAATTAAAAGTGCTGTTTCAGGGACAGAGAGAAAGCCAGATGTGTGTGTTGTACTCCCAGCTACTTGGGAAACTGAGGCAGAAGCTCACTCATGTCTAGGAGTCCCAGGCCAGTCAGGGTTGAATAGGGAGATCAGTGGTGGACCTGTGGGAGGGTGTGTGTGGTGCAGGCCTGTAGTCCCCCTTCTTTCTGACGCACTTCCAAGCTATTACTTACCGATGTGTTTTCTGGTAACTTAAAACAAAGTTTCAAGTTGTGTGGTTTCTCACTAATTGTCTCATGTCCATTGTCTTTTGCCTTGACAGTCTGGGATCAGCAGCAGGAGCTTCACTCACTTAGCTCTTTATTCTTTTGACACTTTCGGATTTTTAGAGATGCAATTGTCAATTGATAGTCCAGGAAATAATAGTCTGCGTGATATCACAAAAAGAAATAACACCATAATTCTTTTTCTCCTCCTTCATATGTGTGTGCGTGTGTTTGTTGTTGTTGGCTGTTTGGAACAGGTTCTACGCAGCCCGGGTGGCCTCGAACTTATGATCATCCCGTCTCAGGCTCCCTAGGGCTGAGATGGTAGGCATTCACCAATATGCCTGGCTCTTTTTTTTTTTTTTTTGTTTGTATAAAATTGTCTCTTAGGTGTTGAATAAGAAGAAGGAAGTGAAACTGCGGGCAGAAACAATGTATGAATCATATCTTGTCAGGCTGTTCTCAGGAATTCTGCCTTACCTTCTACTCTATGTGGAGTTCTATAGACATTTAGAAAATTCTAGCGTGAGCTGTGGTAATTTTGATCTTGCAGGCAGGGTATAAGATCTGCCTTTTATTAAGATTGATTTCTTAGTGTCTTGGAATTTCAAATAATCTGGGTTTAGGCTGCCATTTTAAAACAACACTCAGATGTGAGAAAAGCCAATGTGAATCAAGTGGCCTCATGGGAAAATCGGATCAGTGTCCTTTACCTTTTAGCTGCGTCTCTCAATTTCCTTACCAACCAGAACTGTGGGCCTGCTGCATTAAAGGAGACCTCAGGCCAACCCAACAGCTAAAGGTTCAGCAGCTAGAAGATCTAGAGTCACTGTCCTTCCCAGGGACAAAAATCACACAGACGGCAAGAGAGCAAAAGCACAAGAGAGAAACAGATATGCTTTAGGCTACATGCTTGGTGGCTTCTCCTTCCCAGCCCTGTTAGTCTGTTCAACAAAAGACAGTCTTATGCTTCATTATGGCAGGAGGGAAAAAGAAGGGAAACAACAGTGCTCACAGGGAATGCAGAATCTTCTGAATGAGAAGGGTCATAATTGAGTTCTGCCTGCAAACAAAGTTTTAATTATTTATCTATTTATTTATTATTTCTTTCTAATTTGTTTTTAACATTAGTTACAGTTTATTAACTTTGTATCCCAGCTGTATCCCACTCCCTCATTCCCTCCCAATCCCACCCTCCCTCTCTCATCTCCTCCCTGCCCCTTTCCAAGTCTACTGATAGGGGGGACCTCCTCCCCTTTCATCTGACCCTGATTTATCAGGTACCTTCTGGACTGGCTGCAAAGTCCTCCTCTGTGGTGCAAACAAAGTTTATGCCACACAAATCGGCTCTATCATAAAGAAGATAATGAGAAAAGAGAGCTAGCTCTCAGTGATAATGTTTGAGCATATCTGAGAAGACATGGAACATCAAGGCTGTTTGGCATATTTTGAAACTAGCTTATTTCTAAAATATTGATATGCATACACAACTCTTACAATAAAATATATTTTAAAATTTCATTGTGTATATTCATTGTACATGGTAGTGTGCTAATGATGGCATTTTGTTTGTATGCGTGTATGACTGTGCATATGTGTGTGTGTGTATGCAAATGTATGTATGTCAGTGTGCATAGAGAGACCAGATGTTGATGTCAGGTGTCTTCCTTACTCACTCTCGACTTTACTTTTTGAGGCAGGAACTCTCACCAAACCTGTAGCTCTTCAATTTGGCTAGGCTGGCTGGCTAGTGAGCTCCAGGGCCTTTGCCTGTCTCTGGCTCCCCACGTGGTATCACCATCATGGACTAGCTCTCTCCATGAGTACTGGCGACCCAAAATGAGGCCCTCCTGCTCATATGGCAAGAATCCTACTGACTGAGCTTGTCACCAGTCCCCACACAGACATTTCATACAAGTACATTTACAGCATATGCTCCTCTACCCTTTATTCGCTCTTTCTTTCCCCTTCCTCACCTGCCAGTCATCCTTGGTCCCTTAGGTGGTTTCACTCCTGCTTTCTTGTCATCCATGCATGCAATGCTGGAATTGAACCCAGGACCTTGAGCATGCTCAGCAAAGGCTTTGCCATGGGGCAACATCTCCAGCCCTTAACGGTGAGATTTTGTTTCTTACATTGTTCTTTGCCATACATCAAAAACTCAAGTGGCCACACAAACACACAGTGCAAGAACAGACACTATGACGTTTTAATATCAGCATTCTACAAACAGCAAAGTAAACCTGTAAATTAAGTGCAATTTCCCTTCTCGCATGTTTTTGAGGGTAATCAAACGGCTTCTCGGTATCATTTGGTATGCACCAAACAAATGCTGTATTTCCTTGTTTTGTTTTTATGTTCTCATTCCTGCCTCATAAGGGTTTTTGTAAAATGTAGTGTTGAAATGGCAAAATTACAGTTCCTTCCTTCCTTCCTTCCTTCCTTCCTTCCTTCCTTCCTTCCTTCCTTTTTCTTTTTTACAGTTTTTTTTTGGGGGGGCTAAGGGAGGAGTCTCAGTGTAGTTTGAGTAATAAAAATATTAAAAGCAAAAGTTTTGATCGAGCTTTTGCTCATCATGAAGAGTTACTGGTCTCAGATGGGTTTAATATAGATGGCTCTTGATATGTGAGAGGATTTCCTGCAATAAGTTAGAAACTGTTTCAAGACTCGTTCCAATGGAAAGACAAAAAAAAAAAAAAAAGCTAACGAGGGTCACAGGCTGTGGTTTGGGCTATAACCACAAGGTGGCAGTGCCCCACCACGAGAGACAGTTGTCCCTACATTTCCAGGGAAATGGCAAGTGAGCTTTATCTCTTACTACTAGGTTGAAAGTAGCAATGGTCTTTAGAAGGTTGATGCCTGACAACAAAATTCCCTGTTAAGCTTTTGTTGGGGCTGAAATGTCAAGCCCACAAACCACTTTTGACAACCCTCTCTCCTCCCTTTGGAAAAGTTGGAAAAAACCACTCAGAAAAAAAATCATGCTACATAAAAATGACTAGTACACATTAGATTTTAAACACCGAAGTATATTTTCCTTTGTATGATAGTTTTCCTGAAATTGGAGACATGAAACAGTTGAATGGAGAGGTGAGGAACTGATGGCCCAAGACTCCTCTGGTGGCCGGAAATACTTTCTGGCTGTTGGAGAAGGTCTGAGGAACTGCTCTAGTGACTGGAAGGACTTCCTGATGGTTGGAGGGGGTCTCAGGAGTTGGCAAGGGTGTGTAAGATCTTGTTGGGTGCCTGAATTGCAATGCAGAGAGCATTGGCCTGCAGTTCTCTGGAGTCTTTCTTTCTTTCTTTTTTGTTTTTTCGAGACAGGGTGCTCTGTATAGTCCTGGCTGTCCTGGAACTCACTCTGTAGACCAGGCTGGCCTCAAACTCACAGAGATATGTCTTCTTTTTCCTCTCCAAGTGCTGGGATTACAGGTGTGCACCACCACCTGGCTTAAAAGATAATTTTTAAAATTAGGTTTTTGAGTCCCTTGACTTCAGTTTATATGAATCTTTCTAAAAAGTCATTAAGGGATTCTGTGGGCCCCTGAACTACCTGAGTTACCTTTTATATACTTTGGGGGGGGGATATTTGGCAGCTACCCAGGAACTCCCAATAAGAAACTGGCGATAATCCTAAGTGCCTCCTACTGTCCCAGTTAGGGCTGGTTTGAAGGAAAGCAGTGTTGATATGTTCCAGTTTCTTGGTGATGAAGAGGGTGCAGGGAATTGGGGTTCTCCTCAGGTTGGGAAAGAATGAAAGGTAGTTGCTGCCAGGACTTCAGAGAGGACTGGGATTGATCCATAGTCAAGGAGTCGGGGGAGGGTAAAGAAAAGAAAAATGGTGCCAACAAATGTAATGAAACAAACGTAAAACAACCCAGAAGAGAAACAAAGACTACACAGATGAAATGAAACAAACAGACATGAAATAACCCGGAGGAGACCAGACGAGACACAAAGACTGTAGACAGATTGCTGTGCTGTGAGTCAAGCCAGAGGGAAAAAGGGGAGTTCCTTCAATTCTCTCTGGACCTGGGACTTAAATGCCTGCCCCTAACCTGTTCCCAATTGGGTTCCCCACAGTCCATACTACCAAGAAAAGAGAAACTAGACAAGAACAAACCTACCTCTCCAGTTGGAGGTGGTACATCAGCAGTCACTGAGGGGAGGTTGAGGGCAGGAGGGCTTTCTTGGGAATGTAGGCTTAGATTTTTCAAACACCTACTTTATTTAATGTTCTTAAACACCTTCACCTCTCTTCCAACTCCCCTGCCTTAGGTAGAATGATAGGGAAAGGGGCTGTAGACCTCTTTTATCTACTTCCTGCTGATAAGGGTTGATGGGTTCTTTGGGAATTACTAAACTCAGTTGTCAGGATACCAGTAGTCTAGCAAAGCAGCACCAACAACATGCAGAAGCTGAAGCAGAATGATCCAGTAGAAACAGCTAGACTGCCCAAATGGCAGAGCCTGCCAAAGCAGCATGAGCAGTTCTCTGGAGCTTTTTCTCTGCAAAGACCAGCGAAGGATGGAACCAACCATTGGAAAGCATAGTAATGCAAAAGCGTAGAAATGCAGAAAGTGTCTTCTCATTGTCTGTGGGCTTCTATTCAACCCTTCTCAAAGTCCATACAAGGGTGTTTTACAGCTCACAAAAAACATACCCCTTGCACAAGGAAGCTTCAGCTGACCAACATCACAAATCCTCTCATTGCAGCTGTTTTCCACAGGGGGAAACATTCACACACCCCACACTTGGGACCAAAACAAAAACATATTCACATGACATAACTGAGTTTCCAAAGAAACCAGAAACTTCCACTTCGGGGCACAAGACCCCAATGTTATGGGTTGAGGACTAGCTGGCTGGCTGCACACTGACCACTAGGACACCAGACTTAGAGCGAAAGAAGTTTATTGAATGCTGAACAAAAAGCTTGCAGATCAGGGCCACCTTTGGTTTCGGGAGCCAGACAGTGACTCCAGCTTGTTTCTAAGGTAGTTTTTTTTGTTTGTTTGTTTTTGTTTTCTTTCTTTCTTTCTTTCTTTCTTTCTTTCTTTCTTTCTTTCTTTCTTTCTTTCTTGCCTTCCTTCCTTCCTTCCTTCCTTCCTTCCTTCCTTCCTTCCTTCCTTCCTTCCTTCCTTTCTTTCTTTCTTTCTTTCTTTCTGTACAAAAAACCATAACTAGGTAACCAGATGTAGGAAGTGATGGGAGAAGCATTACATCATTTTGGCTAGCTAAACAATTGATTTTGTTACAAGTGTATTGTATCTAGGTAGCTAGACAAAGCACTTTAGGCTGATTGGCTGGGATTTAGGGTAGTTCTTGGGGGCTTTTTAGCTTCCTGGGAGTAAGGAACATAACAGGATGTTGCAGTCTTAACTCTAACAGAACATACATTTATCTTTAACTCAAACAGAACATGAATTTACCATTTATTGTTTTATTCAAAGCAGCAAGTATTGAACTATTGAAATGTATCCTGGTCTTGGGAACATAGGGCCTGAGAACTTGAACTTAATTTCATCTTATAGTCAAAATCAAGACTTGGAGGCAAAATGGCTTCTGATATGCTAAAAGCAATAATAAGTATTAACAGAGGAGCTACAGTTAAGCTAGGAACTAAAGTAGGTCTCAACAGAAGGGCTATAAAGTTTAATCAGGTTAGGGGGGTTGGAACAAATACTCTTTCTTTCTTTCTTTCTTTTTTTCTTGAGCAACTTGGGAACATTTGCATTTTTAAAATGTTGATCATAGTTACTATAGAAAAGCTGAAGAATCAACACTGGTAAATTTTTAAAAAAGTTTTAAACAGTTTCTAAAAAGACTAAATAATCAGACTTTCCATTCTCTGTGAAACTTGTCTTTCTTTTTTGTTATTCACAGAAACTATGATTTCCTTGAGAGTTGTGGCCCCTAATGAGAACCACATAGCTAGATGAAATTTCCCAGATGAAATTTGAAAAGCAACAGTTTAGATTTGTAATATTGACCATCTTAAGTTCATGTTAGCTTTTGCTTATATAAGAAATAAGTGCACTGAAATCTAATCTGTCATTCATACTGTGAACAAACAATAGAGAAATTATTCATAGGACCAGCAATTCTTCTTTAGTTTTTGTAGGAGTAAAAAATAATCATCTCTAGAGGACAAGAACAAATAGCATGGCCACAGAATGACATAGGCTTTCCTGTGTGTAGAATGGAGGAGCAAGGACATTTTTGATGTAATCAAAACCTTACAAAGTCCTCTTCACTGTTGATGAATAATTTCATTTTTAATGAGAACAATTGAAACAGGAGAATGAAAGTTCTTTTTTACAGGTTCTTTGAGATATGGAGATTCTGATAACCAACTTCCCTTTCCCCTTTCCAAGTAGGATGTTTGAAGTTGAGTGATATTTTTGATTAGTATTTCCGGTAATACATCAACAGTATGGGCTACTCCTAAGCTCCAGAATATCAGAGATCTTCAACTTTTTTGAAACTGGGACATGGTGTTGTCATCCACTGCCCCGACCTGCAGGGCTTCAACGTGGGAGGAGAGTGGAAGGAATGGGAGGGGACGAGAAGTGCAAGGAAGCCAAGTCTGTTTGTCTGATCAAGGCTTCATTTATTGGAAATTTTTACCCAACTTATATAGGGAGAAGGCAGGAAAAGGGGGAAGGTAACTAGCTGCTGCAGGAGACAGGAAGAGTGCTTTCATGTGTTAAATAGAGTACCTGCAAGGTACCATAGGGATGTTTTCTCACGGATGCTCTAACAAACGGATGTCCTCACAGTCTATCACCCATGAGTTAGGGTCCTAGATAGCTTTCACTAAATAGCTTAAGGTCTCCATTAAATGACCTTTGCTCACTATTTGGCTTTGGCCTAGTAAACACCTTTTGTCTCCACTAGATAGCTTTGACTCACTAATTGACTTAGGCTTCAGTAGATAGCTTTGGCTCCCGGCAATCCACTAATGAGCAAGGGGGAGATGCACATTCAAAATTATTGGTTGCCAGTTAAATATGCTTCATTCAGATCCAATTTTAGCAAATAGATTGTTTCACAAGTCCTGTGTCAGGAAGCTGTGGCCATAAACCTTTGTTGAAAGGGAAACTATGGTGAGCTAGGGTTGGAAGATTTAAGATGGACTTGGGTGAGCATTTCAGCTTCTGGGCATAAGGTTGACCCCACATAGGCTTTCCTGTGTGTAGAATGGAGGAGCAAGGACATTTTTGATGTAATCAAAACCTTACAAAGTCCTCTTCACTGTTGATGAATAATTTCATTTTTAATGAGAACAATTGAAACAGGAGAATGAAAGTTCTTTTTTACAGGTTCTTTGAGATATGGAGATTCTGATAACCAACTTCCCTTTCCCCTCGATTTGGCCTTGGGGTGCTTAGAGCACCTATGCGGGTGCAGCTTGGGCTAAAGATTCTGTAAAGGAGCTGGTTTGGAGGTACAGATTAATGATTGATTGACAGTTGCTTCCTGAGGGCGGGGACAGTGAAATTAGCAGGCCACCTAGTCAATTTATTGGCTGTCCAGAGTAAGGCATGGCCAGCATTTACATGGGAAAAATGTAAAGCCTCGAGTTACAGGAACTAGAGATCTGGCTAACAAAGGGTTTCAGTACTTTGGAGAATAAAAGAAACTGGGTAAGTACAATAGAAAGTCTGAGTGAAAGCCAAACAGGGGAACTGTAAGTACTACACACCAAGGATTCCCCCAAAAGCTGAGGAGAGCTTTAGACAGCATGTGGAGTGCAGGCTTAAGTCTACTAATTTGTGAAATAAATATCGTGGGAGGCTGGTGAAGTTGAGAATATCTAATGTCAGTCTTCCGCGCTTTGGTAGCAGAAAGTATTTGTTTATTGTTTTTTTTTTTTTTTTTTTTTTTTTATGCTTTAATACATTTAGGGAATGGCTCAAGACCGGATATTCCTTCATTGTTTTGGTTTTTGAGACAGGGTCTCACTATGTAGCACTGGTCGCACAGAAACTATGTAGATGAGGGTGGCCTTGAACTCATAGAAATCTGACTGCCTCTGCCTCCAGAGTTCTGAGATTAAAGGTATGCAGCACAATGCCCAGCTAGGGCATTCCTAACCCAGGCGTCTGCACACAAGTGACTCCTGGGATTTTTATGGGTCATAGTTTTGAATTCAGGGAATCAAATAAAAACGATGCATCTCTTTCAATAAAAATATACATCAGTTCAGGAACTTGGCAGATGCTCTACAGCCCATCCCATGTTGGTCCATAGCCATTGGGTGGAATATTCTGCCTTTGAAGCCACAATAAAAGAACTGAACATGTGTTCTCTTTACAACGGTCATGCTCTACCTGGCTAAATCATACCTTTAACACTGTTACATGTTAATTGAGACAAGTACTTTTTCTTAACTCTGTTAACTGGATTCATATTTATAATGAATCCAAAATCAGGCCACCTTGATGTAATAGAAACAAATCTTTTATTATAGATGCAGAGACAACTCTTTCTTTCTTTCTTTCTTTCTTTCTTTCTTTCTTTCTTTCTTTCTTTCCTTCTGTCCTTCCTTCCTTCCTTCTCTTTTTAAATTATGCATCTTTTTTCTTTTTTATTCTTCTCTTATGTATTACTTCCCAGCTGCAGTTTTGTCTCCTTCTCCCTCCTTCCAGCCTTTCCCTCTAACCAACCCTCTTCCTCAGATCACCTGCTTCCTCCACCTCCCCTCAAAAAGAGCAGGCCTCCCAGGGATAACAATCAAACAGTGCCTAACAAGCTGCAATAAGACCAGGTACATTCCATCAGACCAAGGCTGCAGAGGGCAAACCAGGAGAGGGAAAAGGGTCCCACAAGTAGGCAAAAGAGTCCTTGACAGGCCCTCCTCCCACTGTTAGGATTCCCACAAGAACAACCAAGCTACTCAGCCATAACATAGATGCAGAGGACCTAGGTCAGACCCCTACAGGCCCTGATCTCGGGGAGTCCTCATGAGTCCCTGTCAGTTGATTCTGTGGGCTTTGTTCTCTTGGTGTGTTCCTGACCTCCCTGTTTTCTCCTATCCTTCCTCTCCTCCTCTGCAGTTTCCCTAAGCTCCACCTAATGTTTTCACTGTAAGACTCTGCATCTGCTCCCATCAGTTGCTAGATGAAGTGTCTCTGGTCTCTTTGATAACAATTTTGTTAGACTCTGATCCCAGTGCACACTCTTCAGGCAATAGGCTGAAGGTTTTGTGGCTGGGTTGGAGTCCCGATCTCTCCATCTGAGGTCTTTGCCTGGTTACAGAAGATGGCTGTTTTAGGCTCCTGGGACAGCTCTTTTACCTATTAGGGCTAATGATTTCTCTCTATAAGCAGTGAAGCTAAAGTCTTATTTAATATTCTTCTTACTATCAAAGATCGGAAAATCTGGCTCTTCCCAATTCTGAGAAAAATGAAAAGAATACCTAGAGAGATTTTATCTTCAATGATTGAGAGGTTTTTTGACTACTTCAAAAGAGAAAAATTTTAAAATCACATAATGGAATAATAAAACACTGGTTGAGATTTTTCTTTAAATTTTAATAGGCAGGAATTCTATACCTTAATGCTGGTAAATACCTGTTCTGAGATCATGAATTAAAAATAATTTGGCTGGTAAAATGAGACCTAGAAGGAATACAATAAAGCAGTCTACAAGAGTTTCATATTGCTGATTGAAAAAATTTTATTTCTCTGTCCTAGTTATCTTTCTAATTAATTTTTAGTTGGCATATTAAATAATGGGTTTCACTACAATGTGTGCATTAGCCTCCATCATGTAAGAAGATGTTAAAAAATGATTTGTCTAGTCTTTACTTCAGGTTCCTGGGACAGAGAGTTTAAACCTTTGTAATTTACTCAGTGATTAAACAGGCCCATTATTCATGGTAAGCCACTCAGACAAAGCCTGGATTTATTAAGAAGGTGATCATTGTGCATCCCTAAGTAGTTTGGGGATGGGGACTGGCTCTGTCAGAGAGACTAAATGTAATTAGCAGGTTGAAACTTTGGGTCAGATGGTTTAGTTTCCAATCTGTGGAGATAGGAGAGGTTTGGACATCAGATTCATTCATGTGGTCCATTAGTCAGTTAGTCATGCCTGATACGTAGTGAGACTCTAACAAGAGCTTTAGACACTGATACTCTTGCGAGCTTCTCAGTTGGTAAATAAATTGGTGAGCCAGAAGGTTATGGCACCCTGATGTCCCCTTCCCCTTCCCCCTACTCTCATATTCTTGAGCGCTTTGACTGTGTTACCTCTTCCTTTCCCTGTGAGGCCTGAATTTGCACAGAAGTTCCACATGCCAGTGGCAAACGCCTTTGAGGCATAGGATGTCTAAACAGAAAGCCTGAGGCTACCCCTCATGGTCCCAGAGGAAAGCGTTAGAGGTTTCCCTGCTCTCAAGAGAGTTGCAAGGTTGACCGAGAGTAACTGTCATGATGAAAAGAAAATAGTTCATAACTGCACAAACCATCTGAATGAGACACATGAGCTGGGATAAACAGGGTAGGCAGATACTCACTACTAAAGACCCAGCAAGACGAATAACATCTCCATGGAGGCTTCTGGAAAACTAAAAAACCATCAAAAGCCAGATACCACAGCTGCTGAAATGTTGGCACTCCCAAAGCCCCACCCCCCCGGCATCCCAATTAACTGACTAAAAACATACTGAGTTGTTAGCGTCACTGAATTTACCTTGAAATTATTTAATTAAACTTTCTATAATCAGGTGGTATTAGAAGCTCAGGATAGACATTTAACGTCAGTTATAGACGATTAAAAGCACAGCTTTGCATATTCAAGTTTATGGCTATAAAAAAATTCATTCACTTCTAGAACAGTAATGCAAAACACGGCAGAGTATCCCTTACCTGCCTATCTTCCCCCACATCGTTCCGTTGATTGCCCCTGTTTCCTCCCGTGTGGGCTGAATTGCTAGGCTATTTCTGTCAACCTTCTCAGACTTAGAGGCCATGTGCTCCAGGGGACTTGGAAGATGTCAGGTTGTTAGTTATTATTATAATGAGTGTTCGGTCAAATAAAAGCTCTATGGATTTGTATATTGAAAAGTTTCAGATCATTCCCATTTAGCCTTGTTCCTTTTGCAATAAGATCTTTCTATTTAATTATTAATTTGGTTGTTATTTCTAGAAAATCTTAACTATAAGCAACTGTTTTGGGAACATTATCCATAAACCACTAACTTTTCTCCCCCCTAGTGGTAGAGGTGTTATATATCTGATTGCTGACTCTTGGTAGGGTTTAAACAAGCATTAATCGTCTTCATATAAATTCAATTTAGGGATAGTTTCCTCATGACTTGGGGATAGCTGGGAGCTAAGGACACAGTCTAGACAAAACTGTCTTATTTCAAATTGGATGACCAAAGGAGTTACGTTATATGTCAATATCCTGACACACACACTCACGAGTACACACATATATGCATATAGGTGCTTGTTTTGGCTGACAGTTTTTAAAATTTCAGTTCACGGTTGGCTCCTTTGTTGTCTGTGGCAGGAGAACATGGTAGACAAAGCCATTCACTTCATGGCTGAGAAATGACACAAAGAAAGGAAGAGATGGAGGTCCCTCTATCCCCTTGAGCCTCTTCACCCGAGGACCTCTCACTAAGTTCTATCTCTTAAAGATCTTCTGACTTTCAGCAGCACCATGGGCTGGTGAGCAAACCTTGAACATAGGAGTCTTTGTGTGTGTATGTGTGACATTCCAGATCCAAATCCTAGTGATAATAAAAGCAAAAATCACTGTAGGAGGGCTAGGGATGAAGCTCATGGTACAATGCTTATCTGGCATGCTCATGGCTCCGGGTTTCAATCTCTAGCTTAAAAAAAAAAAAAGCCTTTATTGAAAATTGTGGGGAAGCCCCGGCGGAGCGTCATGGCGCTCGAGTGCGGCCCGTCGCAGGCTGTCTCCACGGCGGCCGCGCTCTTCACCTGGCATTTAAATGGCTCCACCACTCACCTTCAAAAGAAACATCTTGGTAATAGAATCTTGAAGAGATAAGAATTTCTGAAGCGGTCTGCTCTGGTCTGGACTCCGTGGAACTTAAGTGTTTTACAGTGCAAAGTTCACCACGTGGCGACAACCTGTGGGCACGCGGGACAGGCCATCGGGTCGAACACCAGCTGGAGCTCTGCCGTTTCTCAGCAGTCTGCACGGTCTTCTCGAGGCTGGTGATCAGCTCCTTCCGTATTCACGAGCAGAGGTAGCTATCACCCACTCCCCGGCTTACCCTTACGGGGCACATCAGCGCACTGCCTGCCAGCAGCGAGATGGGGCGGACCTCAAAGGATAAACGAGACGTCTACTACCGCCTGGCCAAGGAGAACGGCTGGCGGGCCCGGAGTGCCTTCAAGCTTCTTCAGCTGGACGAGGAGTTCCAGCTCTTCCGAGGTGTGCAGCGAGCTGTTGACCTGTGTGCAGCCCCCGGCAGCTGGAGCCAGGTGCTGAGCCAGAAGATTGGTGGCCAGGGTTCTGGTCAGGTGGTGGCTGTGGACTTGCAGGCCATGGCTCCACTCCCAGGAGTGACCCAGATCCAGGGGGACATCACTCAGCTTTCTACCGCCAAGGAGATCATTCGGCACTTCGAGGGCTGCCCTGCCGACCTGGTAGTGTGTGACGGCGCTCCTGACGTCACTGGCCTCCACGATGTCGACGAGTACATGCAGGCCCAGCTTCTGCTGGCTGCTCTCAACATTGCTACGCATGTCTTGAAGCTGGGCGGCTGCTTTGTAGCCAAGATTTTCCGAGGCCGCGACGTGACCCTGCTTTATAGCCAGCTTCGCATCTTCTCCAGTGTGCTCTGTGCCAAGCCCAAGAGCAGCCGCAACTCCAGCATCGAGGCCTTTGCTGTCTGTCAGGGCTATGACCCTCCTGAGGGCTTCCTCCCAGACCTGACCAGACCCCTGCTGGACCATGCCTACAACTCAGATTTCAACCAGCTAGAGGTCCCAGCCGCGTTATTGTGCCCTTTGTGACCTGTGGCGACCTCAGTGCCTACGATTCGGACCGCAGTTACCCTCTGGATCTAGAAGATGGCTCCGAGTACAAGTATACTCCACCCACACAGCCCCCCATCGCACCCCCATACCAGGAGGCCTGCAGGTTGAAGAAGCATGGGCAGCTGGCCAAGGAGCTCCTTCCCCAGGAATGCTGCAGCAGCAGAGTAGACCAGTTGCCCCAGCCTCTGGCCATCTCTCAGTGCCATACCCCGCTGTCCCCCGAGGTAGAAGACAATGAAAGGAATTGCTCGCCCTAACAGGTGAAGGGTTTTCAGTAACAGCCACACTAGAACAGCTTAGAAGCCGCTGCCCTCCTGGAAAACCAGAAGCTGGCGTTCGTTGCAGATATCATCTATGGAGCCTGAGAAGATAAGCCTGGAGTGGGAGTTTGCAACAACTCAAAGTGAAGAAGTGTGGAGCTGCAGGAGGGATGCCTCTTCCCTGAACCTCTGCTGGTGTACCCTGAACAGTCCAGGAGTTCCCGCCAAAGCAGGGGTTTTACCATGGGTTAAACAGCAGGGCTTCACCAACACCAGCTTGATGGAGGAAAGTGGTACATCTTCACAGTAACTCAAGTTTTGCTTCATTCCCAGCTACAAATATTGACAATAAACCAAAATAGTAAAAGCCCTCCCACCAAAAAAAGAATTTTTGAATTATTAAGAAGATTCTCCTTGTGGATTCACTATTCTTTCTGTGTAACTGAACTGACAAACTGAAACCCTTGAACATACTGGGCATTAGGCACCTTACACTGTCTGTCCTCTATTGTGTTTGTACCTTTGATGGCAGAGATGTCACTATTTCATTAAATGGATATTGCCCTAGTCTTTAAAAAAAAAAAAAGAAAATTGTGATGAGTTTTACGAGTTTTACATATCAATTCAGCGAGGCTTCTAATACCCAGTTTTCCAGACAAATACCAATATAAATGTTGCTTTGAGTATATTTTATAAATGTGGTTTTCAGATATGATTAAGTTGCTTTAAGGGCAGGAAGTTATTTTTAGTGCTAGAAACTGAACCTAAGGACTCACACATGCTAGGCAGGTGCCATTAATGCTGGTTTGTCTATGACCCACATTAGAGATGCCTTCCAAACTAGGGCTATGAGTCAGGTGAAAGTTACCAGGAAGACAGAGCTGTCTCATTGTTATGGGATTGCTGCTTTCCCCCATTTGGTTCTGTTTCTCGGGAATCACGTACATCCGACCAAGCTGCTGAAGCCAGGACAATGTTCTTCCATGGCCACTGAAGAGCAACTGGGTGTTTTCTATGTGGTGTGAGTGGGTATTTGATTACAAAGTTTTAGAATGGTTTCCTGTCTCATGTGGTCAACCAGTGTCCAGTTCTTCTGGACAATGGCAGGGCTCATGAGATCTCGGAACAGCTAGAAAGAAAGCTGAGAGTATAATGAAGTTCTTGGCTGGATTTGAAGCATAAGCTCCAATAGATTCACAGCAGCTATTGCTTGAGTTTCCTCATTTCTTATAGTAAAAGCAGCTCCACTTATAAAGAATTACTTTTATATTCCTGATACCTAGAAATCAAATAAATATTTCTATATAATATGCTTGGATTCTGGTATAAGGTCACACCAGCTGATAGTTCAACTCCCCTTGCTAAACCATTAGATTGCATTTCTAAAGCTAGTCACCAAGGTTTATTCCCTTATTTGGCCACTTCCTTATGTCCGACTAAAACTCCAAGGTCTGGCTATCAAAACACCAAGGTTCAGCAATCAAAATCAATTATTTGGCTACACTGACTAACATGTCCAATCAGGACTTAACAACTTACCCTAGCACACACACTTCCCTTTTTCTCCTTTAAAACCATTCCTGTAACTATACCTGCTCCTGCCTTTGTCAGATCCGGAGGCGCCCCCTCCCTTCCATTTATTGTCCCTCTGGGATAAGAAATCTCCTTTGCACTAAGAATTTGGTGTCTTGGTATGCTCTGTGCTGACTTCAGGACCCCTACAATGGCTATGCAAGATGCCCAGAACAAATGGCCATTTAGAGATCAGCCCTAAGTAGGACATTTATATCAACTCCATTACTGCCTGGGAAGCATTGTAGAAGAAATAGCAGAAAGTATCTAAGAGCTTAAGATAGGAAGATGCAAAATGATGTCTGCAGGACATGATGTAGTTCTTGTAAACCTGATCTCAAAACAGATTCAGTTATCTACACCAGGCCTCAATGAGACTGGGCCTGTCAATAGCCGGTCATGGGTCAGGAAGGGACTCATGCGGCCCTATCCTCTTCTGATGAACTATTGGCAACTGATAGATTCTGAGGAAGGGACAGTCAAAATGGTGAGCCGGTGAACAACTACAAACCCATGACATCCAGGGTGCCCTGGTTAATCTTTAAAAAATTATACTACAGAGTCAGAATGACAAAGACCCCTTGTACTGGGACCCCAAAAGTTATGTGGATCAGTGAACTAGAAGAGAATATCTATAAACAAACCGACACAGCTACAGCCATCTAATTTTTGACAAACGTGTCAAAATATACACAGTATAAAAGCGTGTTCAACAAATGGTATTGGGAAAATTAGACATCTACACATAGAAGAATGAAATTAGATCCATATCTCCTGCACAAAAATAAATTAAAATCCATAAAATATCTTAATATAAAGCTTGAAACTGGTAAAGAGAAACACATAAAATACTAATCCTCACTTAGAAAGACAAATGGATGGACATTGGAAGTAGGAGAAAACAAGTAACAGGACAGGAGCCTACCACAGAGGGCCTCTGAAAGACTCTACCTAGCAGTGTATCAAAACAGATACTGAGACTCATAACCAAACCTTGGGCAGAGTGCAGGGTATCATATGAAAGAAGGGGAGTTAGTATGACCTGGAGAGGACAGGAGCTCCACAAGGACCAAATATATCAGGGCACAGGGGTCTTATTTGAGACTATTTCTCCAACCAAGGACCATGTATGGATATAACCTAGAACCTCTGCTTGGATGTAGCCCATGGTAGCTCAGTACTCAAGTGGGTTTCCTTAGTAAGGGGAACAGGGACTATTTCTGACAGGAACTCAATAGTGGGCTCTTTGACCTCCCCACCCCGCAAGGGAGGAGCAGCCCTGCTAGGCCACAGAGAAGGACTTTGCAGCCAGTCCTGAAGATTCCTGATAAATCAGGGTCAGATGAAAGGGGAGGAGGTCCTCTCCATCAGTGGACTTGGAAAGGGGCAGGGAGGAGATGAGGGAGGGAGTGTGGGATTGGGAGGGAATGAGGGAGTGGGATACAGCTGGGATACAAAGTTAATAAAATGTAACTAAAAAAATAAAAAAAAAGAATTTTCTGAAAAGGACTCCAGTATCACAGAAAAATAACTCCAATTGACAAATTGAAATCCACACAATTAAAATTACTCTGCACAACAAAGGAAATAATCACCAGATAGAACATACAGTGTATAAGGTGGGAGAAAAATCTTTGCCAGCTATGCATCAGACAGGTCTAGAACATATAGAGAATTAAAAATATTTAAAAAAAAATCCCCCAAATCTTTCAGCAAAAATAGGACAATGGCAATTCTCAGAAGAATGAAAAGAAATGACCAGTAAATATTTTTTTAAAGTGTTCAGCATCCTGAACAATCAAGGAAGTTAAAAACTTTTTGAGATTCCATCTCACTCCAGAAAACTCTAAGAAAACTCATTTTAGTCCAGGCTAGTATGTAGAGAAACAAGAACCCTTATTTGTGTGTGTGTTTTAATTAAAATTTTTACATTAATTACATTTTATTCGCTTTGCATCCCAGCTGTAGCCCCCTTCCTCATTCCCTCCAAATCCCACCTTCCCTCTCTCATCTCCTCCCATGCCCTCTCTAAGTCCACCTAGAGGGGAGGTCCACTTCCTCTTCCATCCGACCCTAGCTTATCAGGTCTCATGAGGACTGGCTGTAAGGCTGCTCCTCCCTCATGGGGGATGGTCAAAGAGCCAGCCATTGAGTTCAGGTCAGAGACAGAACCTCTTCCCTTTACTAGGGAACCCATTTGGATACTGAGCTGCCATGGGCTACATCTCAGCAGGGGAAGAACCCTTATTTTTATTTACTGCTGGTTGAAACACAGTTTCGTAAACGACTATGGAAATTGGTATGAAGGTTCTTCGTAAACTAAAAACAGAAATATCTCATGTCTCAGTTATACCATTCCTGGGTATACACCTGAAAGACCGAAAATCTTACTTCGGGGATAATTACTCATCTATGTTTATTACTGCCCTTTTCACAATAGCTGAGAAATGGACACAGTCTAGATGTTTATCAGTAGATAGAAAATGTGACACATATACAGCATGGGATTTTCTTCAGCCAGTAAGAAAAATGAAATCATAATGTTTGCATAAAAATGGTTGCAACTGGACATCACTATGTTAATTGAAATGAGACAAATGAAAGCACTGTGTGTGTTTTCTCTCATCTCTAGATTCTAGACTTTAATTTGTATGTGTGTGCACATCTCCACAACAACCTGCTGTGTGTGTGTGTGTGTGTGTATGTGTGTGTGTGTGTAGGTGTTGGCCACAATAGTGTAAGTGTTAGTAAGGGGAAGGAGGGGGAAAGGAGAAGGTATTTAATTGGAATACATATGATGTGAGGGCAGAAGTGGGGAGGATTACAGGAGGGAAACAACAAGAGGGGACTAAGGGAAAAGGGGAAAGGAGTTGGGGATGAGGAGTAAGATGAAAATTGGCATGAAAATGCTATAATGAAATCCATTATGTTGTATGCTCACTGAAAATTTAATGAAGAGATTGGAGATTAAACTAAGGGGGTAGAGTGCTTGTCCAGCAAGTGCAAGGTCCTGAGTTCCATCCTCATCTCTGGGAAGAAAGGAAAGAAAGAAAGGAAGGAAGGAAGGAAGGAAGGAAGGAAGGAAGGAAGGACAGGAAAAGAAAAAGAGACATCAATAATGAAGAATGGTTTGGTTTTTTAGTGTTCACCAAAGTAATCAGTGAGATTCTTCTCAATTTACTTCAAAAATTTATATTTATTTCTGTGTTTGTGTCTGTACATGTATGACACATTCATGACTGTGCCCGAGGAGACTAGAAGAAGGTGTTGGATCTCCTGGAGCTCAAGTTATAGGAAGTTGTGAGCTGCCTGATGTGGGTGCTGGGAACTGAACTCAGGTCTTCTGGAAGAGCAGCAACGCTCTTCACTGCTGAGCCATCTCTTCAGTCTCATTTTACTTTGCAAGACATTGCTATGGACCTATGGGTTTTAAAGCAATAGAAATATTAATTTATTGTCACTGATATTTCTTTTACTGTAAAGCTTACCCTATCTTGGGAGAGTGAGGACTTCTTTAGAATATGATAGATTCTTTTATACATCTCTCTCATATATTTCAAATTAGGCCGATTTTACTCCCTACTTTGAGTAAAACATGTTTTATTCTATTTTTGTGCACTTGTCTCCCAAATTTTAGAGTCATCCATGTTTTCATCTCTGGTTGTTTTTAGTAGAGAGTGGGTTTTGGGTACCAAAACCTAGATGCTTGAAATTGAGAATTGTCACTCTCTCAGCCATTGCTTCTTGGTCCTTTCAATAGACATGTAGGGAAGAACTTGCTTTAAAATGAGCAGTTCATATTCATGTTTCCATGTCAAATCCAGGCTTATTTCTGTTTTTGTCTTTTTTTCCCAGTGACACTTTTGTGGCTACATATATATACCACATTTCTACAGATCTGTGAAAGTTTCAGATGAATAAAGGCACAATAGCTGGATCTTTCATCTCAGCACCCAGGAGGTAGAGGCAGGTAGATCTCTGAGTTTGAGACCATCCTTGTCTATAGAGTGAGTTCCAGGACAGCCAAGGCTACACAGAGAAACCCTGTCTTGCAAAATCAGAAGAGGAGGAGGAGGAGGAGGAGAAGGAGGAAGAGGAGGAGGAGGAAAAGAAGGAGGAAGAGGAGGAGGAGGAAAAGAAGGAGGAAGAGGAGAAGGAGGACATGTAGCACCTGAGGTACAGCAGAGATTGGCCTTGCTCTCCTCTGCTTGTTCTTGTGTAATTGAGAAGAATGAAGCTCACCGTGCTTTTTCATTCAGTCTTCCTTCTGATTCAAGTATTGTCAAAAAATATTCAGTCCTGCTTTATGGGTATGTGGGGTATATTTAACTTCATGTAATGTTTTAACTTTAAAAACAGCCATTTTATTAGTTCTCATTAACCTACGGATACATATATCATTCCTCTGTAACAGTTTGTGGTGACTTTATTCAGCTTTGATGTGACTGCACTCAGCAGACAGAAATAAAGGAGTGTTTTCGTGTGTGTTGTGTTGTGTTGTTTGTCTGAGACATGGTATCTCTGTGTAGTCAAGGCTGCCCTGGAACTCTGTAGACCAGGCTGACCTCTACCTCTCTCTGCCTCCTGACTGCTGGGATTAAAGGCATGAGCTACCACTGACCAGCAAAAATAAAGTTTCTATCAAATGTAACTAATAGTAAAGTGGACAAATCTTAAGCTTGATAATTTCTTTTTGCCTCTGTGTATTCAGGTAATTTGTCATTGTATGTCATTAACATCATGCTTTTTATCAACTTTTTAAGCTCTGTGGATTGCTTCTGTATCTAATTGTACATATACAGACACAGTTTCAGAGTGGTGTGGCTTTTTAATTTTTGATTTTTTATTATGTACAGTGTACTGTCTGTATGTTTGCTTGCTTTGCTAGAAGGGTGCCATGTGGTTGCTAGGAACTGAACTGAGGACTTTTAGGAAGAACAGTCAGTGTTTTTAATCTCTGAGCCATCTCTCCAGTCCCAAGTGTGGCTTTTGAAAAAAGTAGGTAACAGTCATAAAATCTTTGGGATATATTTTCATGCCCCATAAGGCCTTCATTTGAATCCAAGAAAACAAAATTGCAAATGGGCTGGAATTTAATTTTGGCCTCTTTTATATATTTTAATTTAATTGTCCGTCTCCTGCACAGAATCTACTGTATGATGAGAGCAATGTTAAGTGTCTGTGTGTTGTTGTTGTTGTCATCTGTAACAGAATGACTTAATTGTCCCATTATTTTTTATTGTGGGGTGGAAAGAAAATAGTCTAGATGAATCTGTGTTAGGACCATGTACAGATTGTAAGCCAAGCAGACTGTAAGATCAGTGATGCACAGAGACAATTTGCAGAAATCTTCTTCCCGTTTATTCCTACCGCCCTTGTATCATCACAGTATTGATCCAGATGACTGGCAGTAGCTTTTCTGCTACACTTTCTTCCTTTTTTTTTTTTTTGTCTTTTGGTTTCTTTCTTTTGGTTTTGTTTTTTGAGACAAAGTCTCACTGTGTAGCCCTGGCTGACCTTGAACTCACTATGTAGTCATGCAGTTTTTTTCCTAAAGAGATTTTATTTATTTAACAAAACATTAGCTTTCCCAGGATAGCCTTATTTTACTAGGTGTCTGTTGTGTGAACCTCCTGGGAATGGCTGTCACACACTATTCCTCTGGAGTACGCAAATCTGGCTCTAAACAGATTGCTCTGTCTGCACATAAATGTAGTTGTTTATTGTTTTAACACATGAGAGAAGTATCCCATAATTACAGATCGCTTAGAAAGCATTAAGAGCTAACAACTGGCCTAATGCATCCTGCTGTGTTTGTTCAGCATCTCTTTGCCTATCATCTTACTGCTTCTGTTATGATTATGTCCTCTCTTCTTCCTCAAAGTGCTTCCCATTCTATTTAAACAGTTTTTATTTACTTATGTGTATTGGTGTTTTGCCTGCATGTACATCTATGCACAACAAAAATGTCTGGTACCCACAGAGGTCAGAAGAGGGCATCAGATTCCCTGGGGCTATGGTTACAGGTGGTTGTGAGCCACCATGTGAGTCCTGGGAGTTGAACCTGGGATCTTTGGGAGACCAGAGCTCTTTATTTGGTGAGTCATCTCTCCAGCCCCAATATATTCTAACATGTTTAGTGAAATAGCCCTGTGAGATAGGATGGCCTTAAAAATCTGTTTAAGGATGAAATGTGACACAAAATGGAAATTAAGAATGTATGTATAAACCAGATGGTCTGCTGAAAACTCTGGGCTTTTCAGCAACTACACAGATGAAGGGTATGAGGGTCTCCTGGTATCCTTTCAGAATTATTTTCATTTTAATTTTTTTTAAGGAAAGGACACTATATCGCTTCTGTTAGTTTTCTAGGTCAGTTGCAACAAAGTGGCTCAGAAAACCAGAATGTTTTTTACCTCATACTTATGAAGGCAAGAATTTGCTGTGATGTTTTCCGTTGCATGTTTGCTTTGTACGTTAGAGCTGGGGATATTCACTTGCTCTTTTCAGCTTCTGAAGTGTTAGGTTTTAAAATTTCGTTTATGGTAATGTAAGTCCAATCTTTACATGGTCTTCCTTGTGTGCTTCCTCCCTCTTTCCCCCAGCCCCTTCCCTCAGTCCACTGAAAGGGGGAGTTCTCCACTATTGCCATCTGCCCATAGCTTGTTAAGTCTCATCAGGACTGCTTGGATCCCCTTCCTCCATGGCCTGGCAAGGCTGCATCATCAGGGACGAGTGATCAGAGAGCAGTCAACTGAGTTCATGATAGAGGCAGCCCCTGCTGTCCTCACTCAGCAATCCACACGGAGACTGAGCTGCCAATAGGCCACATCTGAGCAGGGGGTCTAGGTCCTCTCCATGCGTGGTCCTCTGTTGGTGCATCAGTCTCTGCAGGACCCCGGGATCAGATCTTTTAGTTTTGTTGGTCTCCTTGTGGGGCTCCTGCCCCCTCCATGTCCCTCTATTTCCACCCCTCTCTTCTTCCATAAGGCTCTCTGCACTCTGCCCAAGTTTGGCCTTGAGTCTCAGCATCTGCTTTGTTCCCCTGTTGGGGTAAATCTTTTCAGAGGACCCTTTAGAGTAGGCTCCCATCCTTTTTCCTCTCTTCCACTGCTTCTGGTGCACACTCAGCTTCTTAAGTGAGTTCTGGGTGACCGAACTTGGTTTTCAATGCTTGTTTGGCAAGCACTTTACTGTCTGAACCATCTCCTAGCTGTAATCTTTCTTTTGTATGTACCTGCGTTTGTGGCCAATTTCCCACTTTCATAAGGATATCAGAGGATTAAAACCTACCCTAGGGAATTCATCTTAACTTTATTATATCTGCAAAGCCCTGACTTCTAAATAAGGCCACATTTTTAATTATTGGGGTATAAGATATCAGCATAGTTTTGGGGGGATACTTAATTCAATCCATAATACTATTCCTTGCAATCTTTGACTCATGGTGGCAAACTCAGCATCTGGCCTACCTTCTTTATTCGCCAAAAGCTCTGAACTTTGACACACAAGAATGCTCTTTATGAGGTCAGAAGGAATCAGCAGATACTGATCAAGTGCCTGGATCTCTATAATCACACGAAACAGGACCAGAGAACTGGGTCAAAAACTGAAGTTATGAGTAAAGCATGAGTCGGATCATCAACCTCTGAGTAATACGGAATAAAGTAGATTTCTAAGATTCCATCCAACTTCACACAGGGTAGATTTGATTCAATCCATTCAAGTAATCTCATCAGTAATGACTTAAACGCAAGATAATTTGGTCTGTGTGCTAGAAATGGCTGATGGTCATGTTGCCTGATCCTTCCCCTCTGGTTTCATCCTGAACCTGCTGTGGCTCAGCTTGCCCCCTTATCAGGCTGATTTGGTTCTCTTCCTGTTGCTTCTGATCTGGTTTACATTTAGCCTTCCTTTCGACTGGAGTTCAAAGGGTGACACCATGGAAGCAAAAATCAACTATTTTAAGTTCTTTATAAACAAAGAAAATTTTAATAAAAGAGAAATTCTTTATTTATTGAATAGGTATCAAGGAAAAGCTACACATGTATTTAAAAATGAATCTCAAAACAAGATTTCAAGGAAATGATAAAAGCAAAAAGAAGTCTTATGAATACGCTCATCTAAAAATTAAAAAAAAATAGACAAAGCATAAAAAGAAAGTGAGTACAACACATGTTCCTTTCCATAATTCCCAACAGTAGCAGTGGCCATTTTTATTGTCTTCTAGATGCATAGTTATAAATGTGTTTATTTATTTATTTATTTGTTTATTTATCTCTTAAAAAACTTTTTATTCACTTTACATTATTGTGGTAGCCCCATCCCTCCTCTCCTCCCAGTCCCACCCTTCCTTCCTCCCAGGCCTACCTTACTTCCCTCCCCGTTCCCCCTTCCCCTTTTATCAGAAAAGAGGGAGCTCCCTTTCTCATCCACCCCAGCTCATCAAGTTGCATCAGGACTGAGCATGTTCTCTTTTTCTGTGGCCTGGCAAGGCAGCCCAGCCAGGGAGAAATGATCAAAAAGCTGGCAAGTGAGTCCATGTCCAATGCAATCCCCACTTCCCTTACTAGGCGACTCACAAGCGGCCTAAGCTGCCCATCTGCTACATCTTTGTAGGGGGCCTATGTCCAATTCATGGATGGCTCTTGGTTGAGGCTTCAGTCTCAGTAAGCCCTTCCTGGCCCTGGTTAGTTGGCTCTGTTGGTCTTCTTATGGAGGTCCTGTCACTTCTGGGTCCTTTTCTCTTTCCTCCCACTTTTCCACAAGATGCCCTACATATCACCCTACATGTTTGGCTGTGAGTCTCAGCATCTGTTTTGAGGCATTGCTGGGTAGCACCTCTCAGAGGACAACTCTGTCAGGCTCCTGTCTGCAAGTTTAGCAGAGCATCCTTTATAGTGTCAGGGGTTGGCACTCTCTGATAGGGTGGGTCTTTGGTTGGGCCAGGCACTGGTTGGGCATTCCCTCAAACTCTGCTCTATCTTTCCCCTGCACATCTTGTAGTCAGGGTAAATTTTGGGTCAAAATTTTTGTGGGTGGGTTGGTGTTCTCTCCCTTTACTAGGACACTAGTCTAGTCAGAGGGTGTCCTCTTCAGTCTCTATGGTCTCTGCTACTAGGAGTCTCCCCTTGGGTAGTTCTCATATCCTCTCAGAAGCCTACCCTGACTTAGGTCTCCAGCTTGTCACAGCGATACCCCACTTTTACTTTCTCCTTTCTCTACAGGCCTTCTGTCTTCCCAACCTTGCTCTCCCCAGGTCTGATCTCCACATTCTTAAATCCCTGGACCCCTCTCTTACCTTGTTTCCTCTCTTCAGCCAGGAGGTCTGTCTATTCTGTCTCTCCTTCCAAGTGAGATTTACACATCCTCCCTTGGATCCTCTATGTTACTTATCCTCTTTGGGTCTGTAGCGTGTAGTATGCCTATCATGTACTATATGGCTAAAGTCCACTTACAAGTAAGTACATACCATGTGTGTCTTTCTGGGTCTGGGTTACCTCACTCAGCATGATCTTTTCCAGTTTCTTCCATTTGCCTAAAAATTCCATGATTTCTTTGTTTTTAATAACTGAGTAGTATTCCATTGTGTAAATGTGCCACAGTTTCTTTATCCATTCTTTGGTGGAGGGACATCTAGGTTATTTCCAGATTCTGGGTCTTATGAATAAAGCTTCTATGAACATGGTTGAGCAGATGTCTGCCTAGGAGTGGTATAACTGGGTATTGAGGTATGACTATTCCCAGTTTTCTGAGAAAGCACCAGGTTGATTTCCAAAGCAGTTGTACCAGTTTGCACTCCCACTAGCAATGGAGGAAAGCTCCCCTTTCTCTGCATCCTCACCAGCATGTGTTAGGTTAGATTTTGATCTTATCCACTCTGATGGGTGTGAGAGGAATCTCAGAGTCATTTTGATTTGCATTTCCGTGATGACTAAAGACATTGAGCATTTCTTTAAGTGCTTCTGTACCATTTGAGATTCCTCTGTTGAGAATTCTGTTTAGCTCTGTATCCAATTTTTAATTGGATTATTTTGTTTATTGATGTTTTTTTTTTTTTTAGTTCATTGTATATTTTGAATATTAGCCCTTTGTTAGATATAGGATTGGTGAAGATCTTTTCTTAATCTTTAGACGGCCATTTTGTTCTATTGACAGTATCCTTTGCTTTACAGAAGCTTTTCAGTTTTAAGAGGTCCCATTTATTAATTGTAGATCTTTGAGCCTGTGATGTTGGTGTTCTGTTCAGGAAGTTGTCTCCTGTACCAATAAGGTCAGGGCTCTTAACACTTTCTCTTCTAATAGATTTAATGTATCTGGTATTATATTGAGGTCTTTAATCCACTTGGATTTGAGTTTGTGCAGGGTGATACACATGGTTCTATTTGCATTCTTTTACATGCAAGCATCCAGTTAGACCGGCACCGTTTGTTGAAGATGTTCTCTTTTTTCCATTGTATGGCTTTGGCTCCTTTCTAAAAAATCATATATCCTTAGGTGAGCGGCTTTATTTCTGGGTCTTTGATTTGATTCCATTGATTAACCATTCTGTTTCTAGGCCAGTACCATGCAGTTTTTATTTCTATTGCACTATAGTATAGCTTAAAGTCAGATATGGAGATACCTCCAGAATTTCTTTTATGGCATAGGATTGTTTTAGCTATTCTGGGTTGTTTTTCCATTGTTGTTGTTTTTTTCTGTTGTTTTTTCATATAAAATTTAGAATTGTTCTTTCAAGGTCTGTAAAGAACAGTGTTTGTATTTTGATGGGGATTGCATTGAATCTGTAGACTGCCTTTGGTAAGATGGGCATTTTTACTATTTTAATCATAACGATCCATGAACACAGGACATCTTTCCATCTTCTGGTATCTCCTTCAATTTCTTTCTTCAGAGACTTGAAGTTCTTGTCATACAGATCTTTCTCTTGCTTGGTCAGAGTTACACCAAGATATTTTATTTGTGGTTTTTGTGAAGGCTGTAGTTTCTTTTGCATCCCATTTGTCATTTGTATACTGGACCTACTGATTAAAAAAAAATTAATCTTGTATCCTGTCACTTTGCTAAAGCTGTTTATCAGCTGTAGGAGTTCTCTGGTGGAATTTTTTTGGGTTCCTACTTACACTAGTATATCAGTTGCAAATAGTGATACTTTGAATTCTTCCTTTCCATTTCTTTATCCCCTTGATCTTTTTAGTTGTCTTATTGCTTTAGCTATAATTTCTTTTTTTAATTTTTATTTTTTCTTATCAGTTACATTTTATTAACTCTGTATCCCAGCTGTATCCCGCTCCCTCATGCCCTCCCACTTCCACCCTCCCTTCCCTCCTCTCCACCCTGCCCCTTTCCAAGTCCACTGATAGGGGGTGACCTCCTCCCCATTCATCTGATCCTGTTTTATCTTTAGCTATAATTTCAAGTACTATATTGAAGAGGTGTAGAGAGAGTGAGCAGCCTTGCCTTGTCCCTGATTTTAGTGGAACTGCTTTGTTTCTCTCCATTTAATTTGATGTTGGCAATTGGCTTGCTGTATGTAGCCTTGATTATGTTTAGGTATGAGCCTTGTATCCCTGATCTCTCCAAGACTTTCATCATGAAGGGGTGATGGATTTTGTCAAAGGCCTTTTCTGTGTCTAATGAGATGATCATGTGATTTTTTTCTTAGGGTTTGCTTATATGGTGAATTACATTGCTGGATTTTCTTTCTTTTTTTTTTTTCTTTTTTTTCAATCCTTTATTTACAGTTCAAAATTTAAACGGGATCTTGGTTTTGATTGTGATACTTCCAGGTCCTGGATCACACAGTGGAGGCAGGGAAGCAAACACACAGGCCAGTTCAGCTTGTCAGACTCACGGGAGAATGTCACCCAAAACACCAGGCGACCTGGCTCAGTCTTGGTCTAGATTACATTTCCCCACACTGTGAGATTACCACTGGCAGTTTGAGTTTATTGTTGGGGCCTGTTGGAACATTCTCGATCTTTCTCATCACTAGGAGTCCATCAATGATTTTCCCAAACACCACATGCTTGCCATCCAGCCAATCACACTTAGAGCACGTGATAAAGAACTGGCAGCCATTTGTACTGGGACCACTGTTGGCCATGAAAAGCAGGCTTGGAGCCAAGTGTCTGAGTTTAAAATTTTCATCTGCAAACGGACCCCGGTAAATACTGGCAACGCCATTACCATCACCATTAACAAAATCTCCACCTTGAATCATGAAATCCTTTATGACCCTGTGGAAGGTGCTTCCTTTATATCCTATTGGAACACCATCTTTTCTGAACTCTCCAGTGCAGAACTGCCTAAAGTTCTCAGCCATCTTAGGCACCACGTCTGCAAACAACTCGATCTTCATGTGACCAACTTCCTGGCTGCCAATGCTGACATCAAAAAACACCACCGGGTTGACTGGACTTGAATTTGCCACCGCCATGGCTCTGACCTGGTAGTAGAAGCACATTGCTGGATTTTCATATGCTGAAACATCCCTGCATCCCTGAGATGAAGCCTACCTGATCATAGCAGATAACGTAATTGATGGGTTCTTGGTTAGGTTTGGACATATTTTTGCATTGACGTTCATGAGTGAAATTGGTCTGAAATTCTTTTTCTTTGTTGAGTCTTGTGTGGTTTAGATATGTGTGACTGTAGCTTAGTAGAATGAGTTTGGCAATGTTCCTTCAGTTTATATTTTGTAGAATTGTTTGAGAAGTATTGGTATTAGCTCTTTTTGGAATCTGGTAGAATTCTGTGCTAGAACCATCTGGCCCTGGGCTTTTTTTGGTTGGCAGACTTTTGATGACTGCTTCTATTTCCTTAGGAGTTACAGGACCATTTAAACCTTTAAATGAGCTTGAGTTAGCTTTGGTAGGTGAAATCTATCAAGAAAACCATCCATTTCCTTTAGATTTTCTAATTTTGTAGACTATAGGCTTTTGTAGTAAGATTTAATTATTTTTTTTTTGGATTTCCTGTGTCTGTTGTTATGTCCTCTTTTTCATTTCTGATTTTGTTAATTTGGATACCCTGCCTGTGTGTTTTAGTTAATTTGGCTAAGGGGTTGTATATCTTGTTGATTTTCTCAAAGAATCAACTCTTGGTTTTATTGATTCTTTGCATCATTCTCTTTGTTTCCAATTTATTGATTTCAGCCCTAAGCTCCATTGTTTCCTTATATCTACTCCTCTTTGCTGTGTTTACTTCCTTCTGTTCTAGAGCTTTCAGGTGTGCTGGTAAGTTACTAGTATGGGATCTCACCAATTTCTTTATGAAGGCGCTTAGTGCTATGAACTTTCCTTTTAGCTTTTCATTGTGTCACATAAATTTGGGTATCTTGTGCCTTCATTTTCATTGAATAATAGAAAGTCTTAAATTTTTCCTTTACTTCTTTCCTGACCCAGTGATTGTTTAGGAGGGAGTTGTTTAGTTTTCATGAGTTTGTAGGATTTCTGTTGTTTCTGTTGTTGAGTTCCAGCTTTAATACACGATGGTTTGATAAGATTCAGGTTGTTATTTCAAACTTTTCTTTTCTATTGAGGCTTGCTTTGTGACTGGGTCCATTTTGGAGAAGGTTCCATGAGGTGCTGAGAAGAAGGTACATTTTTTTTTGTGTTTGGGTGAAATGTTCTGTAGTTTTCTGTAAGGTCCATTTGATTCATGATGTCTCTTAGTTTCTTTATTTCCCCATTTAGTTTCTGTCTTGATCTGTCCAATGGAGAGAGTGGGGTGTTGAAGTCTCCTGCTATTAATGTGTGGGGTTCTGTACGTGATTTAAGCTTTAGTAATGTTTCTTTTACAAATGAGGGTGCCATTGCATTTGGGACATAGATGTTCATAATTAACACGTTGTCTGGGTAGATTTTTCCTTTGATGAGTATGAGATGTCCTTCTCCTGACCTGTTCCACAGGTCAGTCAAATGAGACCCTAAGAGAGGGGGTAAGAATGGGATGGAAGAAGAGACACAAAGAATGGAGACAAGACAGAATGCTGATCAAGTCTCGTTTAATGATCTTTAGGTTACAGCTTATAAGGGGTAAGAATGGGCAATTCAGGGGGCAGAACTAGTTTCAGTGAAAATTGCAAAGCAGGACATTCTCAAAGTGGGAAGAAAGTTCTCAGGTAAGCGGGAGGCAAGTTCTCATGCCATACCTACCAAATCTAAATGGTTGAGTATACATCTAAAGAACAAAGAACACCTGTGGTCCAGGGGTGAAAAATCACCATGTCATGCTAAGTACACTGTGCTTCATGGATTCCAAGCAGGCTAGAATCAAGCAGCCATTTTATGGATCCACACATTCTCCATCTCTTTTGATTAATTTTGGTTGAACATCTGTTTTATTAGGTACTAGAGTGGCTACTCCAGCTTGCTTTTTGGGTCCATTTGCTTGGAAAACCTTTCTCCAGTCCTTTACTCTGAGGTAATGTCTATCTTTATTGCTGAGGTGTTTTTCTTGTATGCAGCAGAATGATGTGTCTCTTTTATTGGGGAGTTGATGCCATTGATGTGCAGAGATATTTATGGCCAGCTTTTGTTACTTTCTGTTATTTTGGTGTTAGTGGTGGTAGAGTGTGTGTGTGTGATTCCCTTTTCTGGTTTTGCTGATGTGAGGTTATTTATTACCTGTATTTTCCTGGGTGTAGTTGGCCTTCTTGGGTTGGAGTTTTCCTTCTATTATCTTCTGTAGGGCTGGACTTGTGGATGGGTACTGTTTAAGTGTGTTTTTGTTGTGGAATATCTTGTTTTCTCCCTCTATGGTGATTACAAGTATTGCTGAGTATAGTAGTGGGGCTGACATCTGTGGTCTCTTACTGTCTGCAACATATCTGTCCAGACTCTTCTGGCTTTCAGAGTTTCTGATGAGAAGTCAGGTGTAATTCTGATAGACTTGCCTTTACATGTGATGTGGCCCTTTTCCCTTCCAGTTTTTAATAACCTCTGTTCTGTACATTTTGTTTTGATTATTGTGTGATGGGGTGATTTTCTTTTCTGGTCCAATCTTGTATGTTAACAGGCCTCTCTCTTTTTTTTTTTTTTTAGGTTTAGGAAGTTTTCTTCTATGATTTTGTTGAAAATATTTTCTGGGCCTTGGAGCTGGGAGTCTTCTTCTATTTCCTATTATTCTTAGGTTTAGTCTTTTCATAATGCCTCAGATTTCTTGGATGTTTTGTGTCAGGAGCTTTTTATATTTAATATTTTCTTTGGCTGATATATTGATTTCTTCAATTATATCTTCTACCCCTGAGATTCTCTCTTCCATCTCTTGTATTCTGTTGGTGATGCTTGTGTCTGTAGTTCCTGTCCTCTTTCCCTAGGTTTTCTCTTTCCATGATTGTTCAGATTGTGTTTCCAATGAGGAGCAGAGAATATAACTGCCTACCTATTTGGAAAAAAGAAAAAAAAATCTTGAAATATTTTCAGAAGCCTGCTGGCCAGGCATGTTTCTAGTTTTGAAATTGCTTCCTTATACTTTTTACCAACTTCATATTTAATGTGACTGCATTTGTTTATGAATAAATATTCTTTTATGTAGCAATCTTGAATTTCTTATATTTTTGCACATGAGTGGGTCAGGAATCACTCATGTGAGTTAGTATAGTGTCTTGAACTCTGTGAATTTGAGACCAGCCTGGTCTACATACTGAGTTCCAGGTGAGTCAGGATTATATAGTAAGACCATGTCTCAAAAACAATAAAAACCCCAAACAAAACAACAACAAAAGAAGAGTACAATAATCACTAGGATTCTAAGGACTTCATTTGGATGTTTAACAAACTTTTTTTTATACATCTGGCAAGAATTCCAGCAATTGCAGACTGCATTGTGAGAAGTATCATCCTTTAGTTATAGGGTATTAAGGGTGAGCAAGCAACAGTCAAACTTCTTTTCCAGTTCATGTAAGATAATATTGCTAATGATCCTCTAAGAAGCAGTAATGCCAACTCTTTGTTTTCTTTGGCTGGTAGACAGTTATGAGCAAGAGATTTCAAACTGAAAGATAAAAATCCAACCAAGGATAGCCATTTAAAAGAAGATTTATATCTGGCATTGGTTAACAGCACCCAGTAGTCCACTGTGAGAAGATTCAGCCATAACCCTTCTAAAGATGTGAGTGCTAGAGACCAGACCCTACACCTTGCCCATACAGCCACTCCAAGGCCCAGTAAGCCCACTAATGGAAGTCTCTCCTTCCCCTGGAAGTTCCCAGGAAGTCCCTCCCAAACCTAATTTAAAAATATTTTATCTGGAGAGGACAGGAGCTCCACAAGGATCAAATATATCTGGGCCCAGGGGTCTTTTCTGAGACTGTTTCTTTAACCAAGGACCATGAATGGAGATAACCTAGAACCCCTGCCCAGATATAGCCATTGCAGCTCAGTGTCCACGTGGGTTTCCCTAGTTAGGGGAATAGGGACTGTTTCAGACATGAACTCAATGGCTGGCTCTTCGGCTCCCCTCCCCCCAAGGGAGGAGCAGCCTTGCTAGGCCACAGAAGAGGACATTGTAGCCAGCCCTGAAGAGACCTGATAAGCTAGGATCAGATGGAAGGGGAGGAGCACCTCCCCCATCAGTGGACTTAGAGAGGGGCAAGAAGGAGATGAGGAAGGGAGGGTGGGACTGGGAGGGAAGGAGGGAGAAGGCTACATCTGGGCAGTAAATAAATAAAGTAAGTAAATACAGTAAATAAACTGTAATTAATATAAAAATAATAAATAAATAAATAATAAAAATATTTTATTCAAATCTCTTCCTATGAAACTATTTTTCAGTTACCAGCCTCAAATTTTCTTTTGTCCTTCTAATCTTTTTGTGATTTTTCTCATATATTTCTATCCTTAACCTATTTGGATATATTGTTAAAAACAAAGTGGTGCTTCACACTTCTTCTTTTTTTTAATTTTAAAAGTTTATTTCATTTTACATGTATACTTGTTTTGCCTACATGTGTGTATATGTAACACATGTGTGCAGTGCCCAAGGAAGCCAGAAGAGGGCACTGGAATTTCTCCATCTGGAGTTAGAGAAAGTTGTGAGCCAGCATGTGGGTGCTAGGAACTGAGCCCAAGTCAGTTGAACCCAAGTCAGTGACTCTCTTTGCAGACCTGGCTGGCCTTGAACTTACAGAGATCTGTTAAAAACAGCCTGCCTCTATTTCCCCAAGTGCTGGGATTATAGGTGTGTGACACCACACTCGCCTATACCATTTATTTATTCATTTATTTATGCATTCCAAGCACATCGTTCCTCTGAAAGAGCAACAAGTGTTTTGTGGTGGTTTGAATAAGAAATTTAGATTTGAATTTGGGCATTTGAACAGTTGGTTCCAGTTGGTGGTACCGTTTGGGGAGGTTTAGACGGTGTGGCCTTGATACAGGAAGTACGTCTGGGGTGGGCTTTGAGATGAAAAGGCCTCACCTTCTTCCGGTTTGGTCTCTCCCATTCGAGAGTGGCTGAGCTGCGAACTCTTAGCATAAACTGTCAACTGTCATGCCTTCCACCTGCTACCATGCTGTCTTTCTGGAGCACAAGCCCAAGCAACACCATCTATAAGTTGCTTTGTCATGGCGTTTTCTCACAGCAACAGAAAAATAACTAATTCATGTTCTTAATCCCTTATCCCATCAGCTGGAAGGCTGAGGCCACAAGTTTGAGGCCAGCTGAGTCTTCCAGGCCATCGTGCACTACCTACCAAGATCCTGTCCAGAAAACTCAAATTCACCCAGCTGAACAAACAATAACAGATTTCCCAAGAATGATTTGTTCATGCTAAAGTCTTAAAATGGTTGTTTTGTTAAACAGTCATCTTGTTTGAAAGGCTCTGTTTCTTCTATACTTGAACATAATGGTCATTTCATAACAACAGGAAATACTTGGGAAAGTATTTGGGTTTGAAACTGAACCTTGTTACTTGTTAGCTGTGAGGTGCTGGCACAATGATGAACTTTTAAGAATCCTATTTCATGAGTCTAGGACAACCAGACCAGGGCTCTGTTACACAAAGAAACCCTGTCTCAAAAAAAAAAAAAAAAAAGAATGAAAGAAAGAAAGAAAAAAGAAATCCCCAAAAACAAGACCTCACCCCCAAAGGACCAAAAAGATAACAACCTCTAAAATAATCCACTGATAACGTTAGAGCAATAATAATACCATGCCTGTTTCCCCAGTCAATAAAAAAGATTGGAAGGGAAAACATGTTTACTAACACAGAGACTATCACCATTAGAGGGGCTGCTGACAAAAAAATGTCAGGTTGCCTTCAGTTCTGGTCTAGGGTCTACTGTAGTATCATTTCTATACACATCATCTCATTGACTCAGAAGTCTTGAGTCACTGATGGCCACATGGCTTCTCTGGCATTGAATTATATGATGATTTAATAAGATATGATGACACAATGGGTATTAAATAAACTTAAACATTGATTTTTTTTTTGGTGTTTTTGAGACAGGGTTTCTCTGTATAGCCTTGGCTGTCCTGGACTCTCTTTGCAGACCTGGCTGGCCTTGAACTTACAGAGATCTGCCTACCTCTGTTCCCTCAAGTGCTGGGATTCTAGGCGTGTGACACCACACTCGACTATACCATTTATTTATTCATTTATTTATGTATACCAAGCACATCATTAAAACATTTGCTGCATTAAGTATGAAATAACTTTCAATAATGGTTTGGGGCTACAATATTTTTAAACATCTGAACATTTAGCTCTTAACGTATAAAAATTGGAATATGTGGTACACTGTAAGTGCCCAGTCCATAAAATAACATTCTCCAGTATGCATTATGTTTGTAGTTTCAGTTAGCCATTTTCAACTGAGCTAACAGGATTTGATTTCTGTTACATTATATATGACTTTTGGAAAATTAATAAGAAGTTGACTTTTGTTTTATTAAATCAGGTCAAGACCAAAGCTGACATTACACTATTAGTTTATACTTAGGATAACTCTAGACAAAATAAGTATGTAAGCCAGTATAATGTACCATTAACATCAAAACTCTTTGGAGTATTTTGGACTTGAGTTTGAAGCCGGAGAAGTCTCTTACCCTCTTTCAGTCCCAAACTCTCATATGTGAAATGGAAGTAGCACTAATGTACATTAAAATAAAAAACTATCATATGTTGTGGATGTAAACATATTTTTGTTTTGATCCCAGGTATAGGATATGGGACTGATTCAGATTATTAACATCAGCAATGTATTTGCCTCATACGGGTTCTGAGAGGGGCTCTTTGCCAGCTACAGGTACTTTAATTCTTAGGACTCTGAGAAGGAATAAATGCCAGAGCCCAGAGAGAGGCTGAGGGGTCTCCAAGGAAGAATACTGCTGCTGCTTCACTCCTACCGCTCCTGGTTGCTATTGATGCAGTTGGATGAGAAGAAGTTGGAGACATCCTGAAATGAAGATAGGACTTTGCACAAGGAACCTTACGACCCTAACCAGCAGGAAGAAGCTAAATAGAACTATGTCCCCTCTCCCCACTAACCTCCTTTCTCTCCTACCCAGTATTAGGTTGTTGGAAAGGATTGGGCTGGAAAGGGAGAAAGAGGTATAAGAAACCCAGATGAAATAGATTTAAAAAGTACTCTAGCAATCATGAGGGGAAATAATATTAGCCAAACACTTAGCCTGGCAAGTATTCACTGTATTATTATTGTTTCTCCTGGGGAATGGCACCTTCAGACAGCCATTTTGGAAGGAAGTATTTAAAACCATTTAAAGAAATAACAAAGTATCAAAGAGCAAACAATGAAGTTTTATTTTAAGCAGACAGATGATTGGCTTTTTTTTTTAATGCAAATATATGTTTGGATAGAAAGAAAATGTTATTTGAAAAGTATTTGCTTGGTTTAGGGATGTAGCTTAGTGCTAGGGCACTTGCTTAACACACATGTGGTTTTGATTCCCATTATTAATAAAAGTATTGACAGAGGTATTACTACACAGTGGTGGTACGGAAGATAATGAAAAACAAGTTCAATATATATATGCTTTTGAGACAAGGTTTCTCTTTGTAGCTTTGGCTGTCCTGAAACTCTGTAGATCAGGCTGGCCTAGAACTCAAAGATCCATCTGCCTCTGAGGCCTCTGCCTCCCAAGTGCTGGGATTAAAGGCATGCACCACCACAACCTGACTACAGACTAAATCTTATTACATATATTCATATATTCATTGACAGATAAGACTGAATCTGAGCTCAGAGGACAGAAATTTGGGATGCTAAAAAGCCAAAGAGCAAGATCCTCTTTTGATTTATACTTAAAGGCTGTTTTCAGAAGCTGTCAGTGAAATTCATTTAGGATATTAAATTTCCTGGATATTATTCAAGCTTTTACTTTTATATTTATGTCTTATGTGAGCAGAGGATGTAGCTGAAATTAAAATGCTTTCTCCTTGATTTTAAAAGAGTAGTTTTTAGAAATCTCTGGAGAATTTGGCAGGAGCCATATAGTGATGTCTGGGTTAGAGTTTTTGGTGCCCAGTAGATTAATCTTCAGCTGATTAGGCTTTAGAAGAGATATATATGGAGCTATTTAAATTACCTAGCTCCAGCTGGGCATGGTGGTGCCCACCTGTAATCCCATTACTCGAGGAGGCAGAGGCATGCGTTTGAGTCTGAGGCATCTCTTTGAGTCTGAGGCATCTCTTTGAGTCTGAGGCCAGCCTGATCTACAAATTGCATCCAGGTCAGCTAAGGTACACAGAGAAACCCTGCCTTGAAAAGCCAAAAAGAAATTACCTAACTCCACAACACAATACTTTTTAGTTTTTGTTCTTTGTGTTATCTGTTTTGTGTCTCAAAAATCAGCAGATTTCTTAGCCATGTGAATATGCAATTCTTTTCTTGGATTAGAGAGAAATGCTTTGCTCATGTGGCTTGGAAAGGCTCCCTTTTCTTGTTTTCAGAGTGGGAGGCACTCCATTCTGAAGGTCAGAGAAGTCATGACACATTATGGGTTAGCTCATCTCCTTACTTCACAGTGAGTTCAGAAGAGCATGATGCAGGCAGCAAAGTAAGCCATGGTCATGATGTTCTGGGGCAGAACATTTGGGTTCCCCTTCAGGTGGAATCAGTATGAAGTGACTCATTAGTCATCACATTTTGTGGAAGAATCAGAAGAGGAAAAAAGTTTAGAGTGCAATTGAATCCAGGCTTATAATTCACTTCTGTCATTCACAGGGGAGGATGATGTTCTGCATTAGGCTTGCTCACCAAAAAGGCTCACAATAGCTTGGGCCTTATGCTAAGTGGCAATTAGAAAAGAATAAAAAAAGAACACATAGTTTTTTGAAGCTTTTATTGAATATTTCTTGTGTTAGAAATGTGTAAAGATGCTTTGTGCAAACATATCCTTTTTATATGACTGGACTGGGTCAGGAGGAAAGAAGTAGAAATCACCTTACCTGGGAAACTGAGCCCCACTTCACTGGTCTGCAAAAAGGAAAAAAGATAATTTAACTCACCATGGATTTGCTGGATGAAGATTCCTACTCAACAGTTCCCTAGGTGGAGATGACTCAAAGAGCAGTAATTTGATTGACAGACAAGACCCTGCAAATGCTATTGTGTTTGCTAATGGTAAACCACTTGCAAATTAAAACTCTAAATAGGGGGCATGTTTCAAAAGACCAGAACTGTTTCAATACAAGAATAGACTACTTTGAAGGCTAAAAAGTTCTTTGAATTGAGTAATTGACTCAATGTTTTAGGCTCCCACCTTCGGAAATGCACATGTGTCAGGAGAAACAATTCATTCGAGAATGTATTAACTTGACTTTTAGCTTGCTCATTGTTTTGGATCAAAACTTGTTTTCACATCTGAAGGACTAACAGGACAAACATGAGCTAACCTATTAGGAATATGAAATTACGGTCTTTTCCTCACTTCCAATAAACATTTCTGAATAGTGTATTCCAGGTAGGTCAATGGGGACTTAGATTCAGATATCTCTAGTCGATGCCTGTTGGAGGACAGTGATGGAAGCTTTCATTGCAAGATTTTTTTGGCTCTTTTATATTTTCTATGATAATATGACTCCACCTAGTATAACATTCCTGGATATCATAGTCGGGAGAGAAACTGTCAGCTTGGGAAGTCTACCAAACCATGAGGATGAAGAGAAAGGAGTATGGGGGAAAAAGGCTTTCCATTCCTTTGTGCTATCTAAATAGCAAGTCTGACCCCAACCCCCATTTGCAACTATATATAAGATATCTGGAATTTTCTCATGTTCTTTACTGAGTCACTTTTAGCAGAATATAAAAAATTTTTTTGGGGGAGGCAGAAATTGGGTAAAAAAACAAAATATCACAAGATCTTTTCCCTCTACATTCTCTTCTTCCCTTCTCCTTATTCTTCCCAGTAGCAGCTGTTTAGTTGAGGTTCCCTTGCCCAGGCTCCTTTCTGTGTTTTAGTACAAGTTGCCCCATACATTCCTAAATTAGCAAGTGTATGTGGCTGCCTTTGTTTTCCTATCCAGTCTCTGCTGGCACACCAGTTAGTGTGGACAGTTGTATGTGGAAAGCTCTTTTTTTTTTTTTTTTTTGCTGATGGTTGTTTTCTGCCTGTAGGTTCGATACTCCAAACCAAACTCAAAAGCCTCCCAGACAGCAGTTTTAAGACTACACTACACTGGAATATCCCTTAGATTCCTGGCAAACACCCACTCCTGTGAGTAGTTAAGAAGCCAGGTTTTGTCGTTGAGATATCACCCTGTAATCAAAGCAGAACGGGCTCTGTTGGATGGCTTTGACCAAGTGGGACACAATTCCAAACACACACAGCTCTCAGAACCCCAGCCCACATTAGGTTATTATTTTTTTTCTCTCCCACAGCCTTCTTCACTTCTCATCAGCCCAGGGTTCAGCCTTCTTCCTTCCCCCAATATTTCTGACCAGGGCCTCAGTTCAGAACTCTCAATAGAATGCTTCCCCCATCTCCAGAGACCAGACTTGCCCAATTAAAGATGTCTATTGGCTATGAAAATATCTATGAATATAAGCCTGGAAGGGCTCTCAGATTTTAGCCCTTAGGTTCCTGCAGGGCAGGGCTAGGCGGGATTTAGGAGACACCAGAAAGACAAGGTCTCTGGAATTTTGCCACCAACAGCCTCAAATTCTCTGCTGAGTATTTCACCCTAGTGAGTGGAATCAGCCTTGGCTTGTGTGATTGTAGGGTGTTAGACCCTGAGTAACCTCTAAGGGCACTCAGGTCCAGTGAGCGAGATTAGCAAAACACTGGTGAGCTGGAAGCAAGCTAGTGCACTTGGAGGCTTGCTTATTTTTTCTGCTTGTGGGTTCTTCCTTTAATAGACCTTCTGAAGTCAACAACACTCCCCACACGGTGGCTCTCTTGACTAAAGTTGGACATTGAATGGTGAATTTTAAATGAGTAGTCCTGGAGATTTAAAAATATTTTTGCAGATTGAACTCATTTCAGAATTCAAGTGGGAGGCAAAAGTGAGAATTTTAATGGGGTTCACCTTTGACTTGCAAAGAGGCAGAAGTCTGGGAAAGCCACTGTAGGCAACAGCTCTGGGCAAGTTTTTTAAGAAAAGCAGCTCTGCTGGATTATCTTTCCTGTTTGCTGTAGGCTCTTTGTGTGAGGGCCCAGGAAGGTGGCCACTGAGCACATAGTTCAGGTACATGGACACTCTAAACTAAAGGAGCAGACAGATATAACACAACACAAAGAGAAGTAGTTTGTTGATAGTAGGCAATCTAAACTAGGAAGGAAACGAAGAGGGAAACAGGCAGCTTATTTCAAAAGTCAGGAGATAAGGAAAAAGTTTGATTCTTGGAAGAAGTATTAAACCTCAAAAAAAAAAAAAAAAGCGGGGATAATATTAAAAGTGAGAAATCCTATGCTTTGGAAAACATACTCAGAACTGCTTATTTAAACACTAGCCCCAAACCACAGCACAGGGAACATTCCTACTTAATTGTAATTGCCTTTAATTTTTTTTTTTTGCGTGTGTATAAGATCCAAATAGTTAATATGCACACTAATGGTTATTGATGCATTTATTTCCCCTTGGGGGAAAAAAGACGCTCAAGATCTCCTCATGGACCAGAGATTTATGAATCTTCTGGAATTACTCAGGGCCTCAGGAGGTTCCCAGTAGATGTGGTCTTTTCTTATTGCTTTCTTCTCCTCATTTTATTTTTAGTTAGAAATGTTAACTATTCCTAGGGAAGTGTTCCTGGTAGCAACCATCACCAAGAAAACTTGTGCTGGGAACCTTCCTGCATTCCAGTCTGCATTTCCCTAAGCAGAATTCAACCTGTAAGGAAAATGTTAGAGACAAATTTCTCACCCTCACGTTCTTAAAATTTCAATTCTTGCAGAAAACACGATGCCGTGGTTTCAATTTTTAAAATCAGTAAGAGCCACAGAGGGCGCGAAAGTGTGCAGGCAAGGAAGGTAGAGACCCCAAACACCAGGAGAAACCAATGCTCTGTACTGAACTCTAAGTCAGGGGTTAAGAAGGTTCTGAGCACTGGGACATTCGTGGACACAGAATGCAAGGGTAGATAAACATAAACAGCCAGGTGATTTAAACAACGAATTGCCACAGTAAGAGCACCACTGCAGAACCTTCAGGTTTAGAGGCTGTGGTGGAAATGCAGCGATTTTCAGCATTTGAAGCTTCTGCGGCCAAACAGTTCAGCACCTGGACAGCGACGCCCCTGTGCCATCCATCAGAGACCACTTCAGTCTACTCAGAGTCAAGCAGACTCATTAGAGAGTTACTGAAAATCCTCTAAGACTTCCCTTTAAAACACAAAACGGCTTCTACATTTGACTGCCTATCTGGAAAAGAACACGCAAGAAATTAGGAGATCTAAATTAAATTTATTAATAGGAGAGCCTGATGGCGCTTAATTCTAGAGATCAGAGTTGTCCTTGCTGGATGGGGGTGAGCAAAACGTCAAAAGAAGCAGAGACACAGTAAAAACACGACTTCACTATGCCCTAAATTCTACGAGTTCTTGTCTTGAGAAATTGTCTACGATTTCTTGTCTTTGAGAAATGGGTGAAATTGAAAACCATCAAAATAATTGGACTTCTTAAACATTGGATTGTATGAGTGAAAGGTGTTTTTAGAAGCTGATGACTCCGGATCTCATCATCCTGGGTGATATAGTTGATATGGGTCCTTGAGGGACTAGCTTGCTGACGTCTTTTACTGATGCCGATATGCGGCTGAAAAAAAAAAAAAAAGGAAGTCACATCATGAATAAAAATCGGAGTGCAACAGTGCAACCAAAATATTCTGTGCTTGAAGGCAATTTCAGACAGATGTTGACAAAGAGGGTATCTCGTGAAGCCACGTTCCGATAGATAGCCTTTTTTGGTTTAACTGGCTATATAAATACGAGAAGGCCGCCGGTCACCTGTCAGCAGCAGCAGAGGCTGCTGCATCTTCAGACGCAGCCGGAGACCTCGGAGCAGAGAAGGTGCCTCCAGTTCCCGCAAGCTGTCTTCCACGGAGGCCGGCAGCCTGGGCTAGCCTTCTCCTTTTCCATCCTCCCCTTCTTCATCGACTTTCCCTCTTTTTCTTACCTACCAGCTTCTTCTCCCTGTGGAGTTAAGTCCACTCTGCTCCCCCTCCCTTTGGCTGCTCGCCTACTCTGTCCTCAACATCTCTCTTCTCGCCCACTTCCTTCGGGTGTCACGCTCCCTCCTAGTTCTGTGCGTCTACAAAGTTTTGGGCAGAATCTTAGCAAACAAGTCCCCCCCCCCCCCCCAGCTCCTCCAGCTAATCTCCGCGGCTTCTCTCCAGACACCAGCTCCAGACAGTGAGTTGTGATTCCAGCGCAGAAAACTCGAAGGAGCCCTTTGCCCTCCGTCCTACTTGGCAGCCAACCCTCTCCCGGCCGCGGTAAGAGTCTGAGAGGGAAGCGGGAGGGCGGCGGGCGGGGGGTTGGGGAGCGGGATTCTTACCATGCTAACCACAGACTCCCTCCACGCGCTGGCAGCCGCGTCAGCGAACGAGTTAGCCTTTAGTTCGAGATCGGACTAGTTCCTGGGTGCTGGGCACACACAGAGCTATGTATATATAAATATATATATATTTTTCTTTTCCGAACTATACCAAGGGCACAGTGCCCGCGGTGGCTAAGTGGTGTCGAACCCAGGGAGGCGCAGCTCCGCTGGCTTCCCCAGCTCCCAGGAGCTCCGCGGGGACAGGACGTGGAAAGCCAGGGGCGACCGCACTCACAGCTTGCCCTCTTTCCCCTCCTGCGCAGAATGGCCATGTGTAGCGGAGCGAGGCTGGCCCTGCTGGTCTACGGGATAATGATGCACAGCAGCGGCTCCTGCTCACCTGCCGGACTCAGCTTCCCCGGGATTAGGTAAGTGCGAACCTAGCGGGAGTTACCTCTTCCCTTCTCCAGACGCCTCCTCCCCGTCACCTCCCTGCAGCTGCGGGTCGGCGGCCGCTAAGCATCGCTTCCTGAGCGCGTCGGGCATTTTTTCTTTCTTTTCTTTCTTTTTTTTTTTTTAAATACAGCCTTTGGCTAGGTACGGGGGTTCCTAGCTAAGCCGGGGTGGTTGGGGGGGGCGGGAAGGGTCCGGGAGTCTCTAGCACAGCTGGACTCCTCTTAACTAGCGACCCAGGTAAAGAGAGTGGGTTTCCGACCCTTGTAGAAATCTTTCCTCCTGTAACTTGTACAGAAGAAGGGGACAGGGTGCTCCCTCCCTCCCCTCGTAGCTTCTTTTATCTGTTCTTAGGGTGAGTTGGAGTTCCCGGAGCAAAAGCCCGGGGCTGGGAGGGAGGCTCTCCTCTCTCCGCTTTGTTACTGCCTGTTCCAGACTATTGGGGCGGGGTCTCCCGCTCCTCCGCCCTTCCCGTTGGCACGTTCGACTTCTTTTCCACGGGAAGAGCTCTCTTTCAAACGTATCCTGTTTCAGCTGGAGTTGGAGCCCCGGAACGTCTTCTGGGTGGGGGTGTTGGCCACGCGCCGTTAAGGAAAAGCTACTTGAGAGGCAGCGGGGAAGGAGGGAGAGAAAGCCAGCAGGCGTGCGGGGTTGGAAGGACAGCCTAGCCTACTCGAGGATGCAGGAAACCTGGCTTTTGTCTTGGCCTCTGGTTCTAACTGTGAGGCGCTGCCCCGGTTCTCTACCGCAGCCCCAGCACCTCTCGCCCGTGGTCATGCGGGGCAGCGGAAACGCGGGGGGCCGCAGAGCGGCACTCAGGACGAGCCAGGAGTACCTGGCGTTGGCTCTGGAGCCGCGCCCAGGAACCTCTGCCTTAGGGGGCCTCTGCGCACTGATGCTCTGGCAGGCAGGAACCTCAGTTTCCGTATCAGGATTCCGGCCGTTGGGTGTAGGGTAGAGCAGAGGGTGGCCAGAAGGACCGTGGTTCAGGGGTCAGGAGCCTGGGCTCCCGGCACACCGTGGGGGAAAAGGCTGGGTGTGGGCGGTGCGGAGGCGCTCCTCCGGCCTTTCCCGGGAGTGCTCGAAGGCAGGAGAGGTCCAGGAACGACTGGACCCTGCCTAGAGAACGTTATTTGTCCCGATGGCGTTGCCAGTATCTCCAGGGGCCTCAAACCACCTGGCTTTACACGTTCACCCTGTTTCGCCAGTTGGCCATAGAGGCGATAGGTGAGGAGACTATGATCCAAGTGGACCCCTTCCTTTCTTTGCGCTCTGAGGTTGCGATCCAGCCTCCCCGCCCTGGCTCGCAGAGCAGCAGCAACTCTTTGTTTAACGGGCGCTCTCTGTTCCGTTCACCTCCAGCTGTTCTCAAAGTTCCGTGTGCCTAGCACTTCTCCTGGGTGATAGGCTCCGGAGCGCTCAGCCACACCACAGAACGAGCCAAAACAGCTAAGTTTAGGGGCATCTATTATTCATGTTCCTCGCAGAGTCTCTCCAGCCCAAAATAGAAGCTGGAGGTTCTCCGTGACCTACATCCGCGCGGGGAAGGGCTCCCCTGGGCTGGGCGGCTCGGGTGGGGGTGGGTGCAGCTGGAGTTGGCCTCCTGCATCCTACCTACCCACCCATCCCTCCCACTCCGCTCTGGGTCTCCCTGCCTCCGTTCCTATCCTCTCTGAGGATCTTTCTCTCGCGTGCTAAATGCTACCTGGGGAAGCCTGGCTACCGGGTCGTGCAATGACCCCACCGGCGCTCCTTTATTCGCCGGGAGAAGATGTGAGCGAGTTTCCTGGCAGGGGCAGGAATTGGTGCTGGTGTAGTTCCCTTACCTTGTCCCTAGGACCATTCTGGAAGAAAGAACAATTCTCCGTGGGGAGAATAACGAAGAAGGGAAATCAATGAGACCTTCCTGGGACCTGGCTGAACTGACCCGGGTGACTTTTAATGAGCCTTCTTTTGGCTATCCCGCAGGCCAGCTGAGCAGGCTTACGACCAGGACGGAAATCCGCTGCAAGACTTCTACGACTGGGACCCTCCGGGTGTGGGGAGCCCCGCCTCCGCGCTGCGTGACGCCTACGCCCTTTACTACCCAGCGGAAAGGAGGTACGTCCCGCCCGCCTTCCGCCTATGGCTTGGGCCTGACCTGGCAGGAGGGACCGGGTAGGGGCTCTGTCAGTCGGGCCCTTCCTATGAAAGTGCTCAAGCCTCCCTTCCAAGGAGAGCCGCAGCCCCTGGTGGGGCGCAGGCCGCGCCACAGACTGAAAGCTCTGCTGCCCAAGTGGTGTCGGCGAGCGTGCGACTCCGTGGGCGGGGAGCTCTCAGGCCACCGAGGTCATCCCAGAGGCCAGGACTAAATCCCATCTTAGGTTCTCCTCCCGGGACCTTCCTTAAGTTACCTCCAGGTCCCGTGTCACTAGGGCTTGTTGGGTCACCCTCCTTAAAGGCACAGCAGTGAGTGGGGCCTTGGCTGTCACTCGAAGGGCCAAGGCAGTGAGTGACCAAGGTCGCATACTTTTGTCTCCCCGCCAGAGAGATCCTTAACCAAGCCTACAGCAAAGTCCTGGACCAGCTATCCGCCAGGAAGTACCTGCAGTCGGCCGTGGCCAGGAGACTGGGGTAAGAGTTTGTGAAAGGGTTAACCTGCGAGTGATGCTCAAACCCGGGGGGGGGGGGATGCCCCTGCAAAAGGCGCGTGAGGAGGGCGGGCAGCGGCCACCTGTGCGCCCGAGGGGTGTGGCTGCATCCTGGCAACCAGGAGGATACCCAGGCTTGGGAGGAGTTCTCCAAGTTGGGCGTTTAAACTTGCCCTAAGAGCCAATAGACCGGGTGAGCCAGAGGGAAGGGAAATAGGGGGCTCAGATCCTTGTTGAATGAGAACCAAGTCAAACCAGACAACCCTCCTTTCCATTTATCCCCGAACCCTCGAGGTTAGTGGGAGGGCTTGCCGTAATTGAGGAGAGGAGCCTGGCGTTTACTCTGAAGGCAAACCGAACGAACAAAGTCTCCAAATTTGGATAATTAAAGAAACAGTTTTTGCTCACGCCAGACAAAACCAGAGCTAAGGTCTTGCATGAAGCCTGTGTCAGCAGAAGGCAACATTTTAATAAAGCCCAAGGGGACTCCGATTACATTTTAACCATGAATAATTCATGCGGCGAGAAATATTGCCTACAGCCTGTCGTCTTGTATCATTATCACGTTTTTCAACTTAACCGGCGCAAAGAGAGAGGGGCGTGCCCGGTGTTCGCCTAGATTTGCGAACCCGCCACCTGGCAGGAGCCAGGGAGGCTTTTAGGGGTTCTTGCGTGTCAGGTGGTGGAAGGGTACGCTTTAGCTGGAGGCGCGGAGAGTGCAGTCCTGCTTGGAGAGCGCAGGGTCCCCGGACGCCCCGGGGGTGCTTCGCCAAGATCTGGAGGGGTCTGAAAGATCCAGTGCCAGGAGGCTGTGGGTGGGAAGGAGGGACTCCGGGGTCCCCGCCACGGTGTCCCGGCCAGCTGGGCGGGGTGGCAGAGGGGGGCTGCGCGCCTGGGGGGAGAGGGCCCACTTGTTCTCCCCCTAACGTGTCTCCTGCCCCGCCCCCCTCTCCTTTGCAGCGAGAACCTGGGCGGCGGCGCGGCGGACGACCGGGCGCCCCTCACCAAGCGTCACTCCGACGGCATCTTCACCGATAGCTACAGCCGCTACCGGAAACAAATGGCTGTCAAGAAATACTTGGCGGCCGTGCTAGGGAAAAGGTATAAACAGAGGGTTAAGAACAAAGGACGCCGAATAGCGTACTTGTAGCGACGGGTTTCCAGCTACCATGTGTACAAAATGAAAAGTCGTTTTCCAAATTAACCGACCGGTCATCGCTCATGTGTTCTTTCCAAACATGTATTTATTATCAAGTAAAGCCATTAAATGAATATTTTGATAATAATATTGTTTTTCTTTTTACGAAGCACTAGAGAATGCACAGATATACTTTGTGGACCAATTATTGATATATATTATAAATATATATATTCAGAATATATTAAGTATAAAAGAGAGCAATTCATAAAGCGTGCACAAGGATTGAAAATTCGCCTGAGCTGTTTATGTTTTTATATAAAATGAATAGAAAAAAATATAGACAATCATTGTTTGGCATATTACTCCTATTTTTGTAAACTGGAATTAAAGGATAGTATTTTTATCCACAACAGGCTTCAAGATACCAATAAAGGCCAATTGAACAAAAAAAAAGATGCCCTGCTCCAGGGGAATTCTGAGGTAACCACTTGGGGAATTGCTGAAGGGCTTTCTTTCCCTGCGAGTCTCTGGGGCAGGCTGCTTGAACCCCAGCCTAACTAACTCAAGTGGGCATTGTCCCATTGGCTGCGGGGCAACTCTAACACTTTCGCTTTCTCTGATTATATTTTTATGTCTACTGGTCTCTCCTCAGACTCTCAGCCCAGAAGGAAATTCTAACTAAGCAACAGCTCAGTCCAAATTGTGCTTCTCCCCAGAATTCACGTCATTCCCTGTGAGCAGGATTGGGGAACTGTACAGAGGAGACTTGGACAGAAGCTCTCTTTTCTGTACTTCCCGATTCTCCAGGGAACCGACTTATCCCAAGGCTAGGGCAATTGGAACAGAGTGAAAGACACAGAGGCGATTGGAAGAGTCAGAGCGGGGTGGCGGAGGAGGACCCTGCAGAGGGGGGACTGGCTTGAGAACTGCCCCAGGTCTGAGAATTTGAGGGCGAGCCTAGCTCCTCTGCAGACTCCACTGCCGACAGATTGGGTGAGGGTATTGGAAATGAGTGCAAAGTACAATGTGTTTTTCTCCAGTGCTGTTCATGCTTCTCATTTTGTGAAGTGGCCAGGATTTCTCCCTTGAGCCCTGCTCTGCAGAAACCACCCCTGTTCTTTGTGGTTTTTCTGGAGACCCCTCCTTCCTACCCTTACACCCCTCCCCCCGCATAGTTTAAGAATCATTTGCCATTTTCACTCACTGATCTTAAATTTGTGAATGCTACTTATTTTTTTGTTGTTGTTTGATGCAAGCAGTTACTGTGAAGTTTAGGAACCCCTGTGTAGCTACCACAAAGTAATTATGCACTAAATATGAAACTCTTATTTCTTGTTCATTGAGTTTGTAGGTAAAATGTATTTTTCTATATTATGGCTTATTGCTTAGTAAAATTTATTTCATAAAACCAATCTTTGTCATATTAAGAATGTGTAGTGTTCCAATGTTGCTCAGTTTGACTAACTGATAAATCATTTAAACCTTATCTTCATATGTATGAGTACTATCTTACATCTGTGGTCAAGAGTGGAGTAAGGACACTCCACACCCCACCCTTGTATCCTGTCTTGGCTAAAGAAAGCATGTCTGTTTCTTGTCAATTTCTTGAACATATATGGAGTAATCTTTATAAACAAAAGAACCTTCACCCAGCAATCAGATCAAGCAGCAACAAACCAGCCAGTCTCCTAAATTTTAGGCACAAATAAAATATAACACCAAAAAAAAAAAAAACAACAAAAAAAACCCCAAAAAACAAACAAAAAACCCAACAACCAAACCATATCAAAACAAGAAAAAAAAAAAACCCATTAGTTTGTAAAGTTTAAAGGTCCGTTCCTTTTTCCTGTACAGATTTGATTAGTATGAAGTCAGGCATCTAAGAAAACAGAACTGTATTTGCATTCCCAGGCGGGTGGATGAATGCTGCCTCGAGATCACATTGCAAACAGAGAAGGCAGGCATTGGATCTCAGCCTGTGTCCAGCTACAGGATCAATCTCTAATTCTGCAGTCTCCTCAGGCAATGTGACTCGGGATGCAGTTTGCAGCTTTAGTGCCTTTCTTTGCCTTTTAAATCGCCACGAATCACAGATGGCTATTTAGTGGCCCTACAATGCTGCAACACATCGGCTTGCGTTTTAGTCCTAATTATTTGTTTCTTGGATAATGGGCAGCGTTCTCTGTATTTGTGTCAGCTGTTAGTGGTGAAACAGGGCTCTAGTGAACCTTTTATTTATGAAGTCTAACTTAGTGTTCACGTGGCTAGTGGCAAGCATTTTACAGTGATCACTCAATTTAATCTTTTGTATACTTTTTAGAAATGCCAAGAGCCTTACTAAACTGAAGCAGATTTATGATATAGGTAGATGTTAGTCTTGAAGCTCTTATTTTGTGTGCAACTGATTATACAAACATATTAACCAAGCATTATTACACACATAATATCTAGAACTAGGACTTTGATATCTGTTATTTAAAGTGTGTAAAATTTGTATGAATAAATTTTTGTAAACAATCCATCTTGGTCTAATGTTTGGAAAAAAAGCACATTCAGGAGAGAATTCTTTTAACATATTTTAAAGTCTATTTCTCTAGCAGCCATGCTATTTTTTTTCATGTCTGGAATATATATCAACCTAACCATTCATGCACTTCATAAACTGCTCTCTAACATCTGCTTGATTGGGGTACTGGACTCAGTTAAAACCTTAAAGTAGCTGCTCAGATGGAGAAGCCTAAGAAGACACTAAAGCCCGTAAATAGACAAGGATGCTAGAGCAGTTTTTTTGTAAGCCACACTAGTTTCTGTCTCCAGGTGTATACATACATGGTCTAGTGCTTAGAAAGTTGCCAGGCAGTGGTGGCAGATCACACTGAAGTGTTAGGTATACTTATAAAGTAACTACTTAACTTTTTAAAAAAGTACCTGCATACTAGCCAGGCCTTGACAAAATTGTGTATACAAATGATTTAAATAATTTGGGAATTGTTGAATGTGTTTAGAGACATAAAAGTTATATTGATCATTAAAATGTTTTCAGTAGAAGGACCAAGGATATGATTAATCAAAGCATTACCAAGAGTTTTGAAAGAAAATGTGCTTTGATGCCTAAGAAAAACACATAAGTTACAGGCCTTATTAGGAAGACTTGAGATACTTGAGTATTTCAAGGGTTTAAAAGATGTGCTTTATTATCCATTGCTTATTGGGAACACAGGGATTCATTATAACACATATAACACCTGAGATGGGCAGGCACACTGGTCAAAGAGCTTGACTGACATCTAGTTGTGCTTTGCTGTAACAGTATCCTTTGGGAGTCTTGTTAGTGATGCAAATTCTAGAGTTAGAAGTAGTGAGTCTAAATTTTAAATAAAAATGCTACATTGATGTTCACTAAGTTTGAGACCACTTAGATTTAGAATTTGATTACATATATAGATACATATGTATTCAAATTAGCTATTTTTTATTAAATAAGTATCAGGTCATGCTCTTTGAATATAGTAATTGATAAAAAAAAAAAGTCAAATAACCCTGCCTCTCCAACCCCAGAATGGGCATTAGGCTCTTGGACGAGTGCAGTATTTCCTTTGTATATGTTAGTTTTTTGAGACAGGGTTTCTTTATAAAGCTTTGGCTGTCCTGGACTCATTTTGTAGACCAGGCTGGCCTCAAACTTGAAGAGATCAGCCTGCCTCTGCCTCCCTGAGTGCTGGGATTACCGGCGTGCACCACTGTGCCCAGCTTCCTTTATGTAATTAAGACTATTAGTATTATTTTCATGAGTATTGTGGTTGCCCTCACACCCCCACCGCAGTTACAGGTAGTTCCAGGAGGAAAGCCATTTTCTAAATAGAATTATAGAACATTCAATCACATGTGTAGAAGATCAGTGCTATGCCAGAGAGCCAGTGTAGCTAGCTGGCAGTAATTATGGGGCCAAGAAGTCAACTCTCAATTGTATTACGTCCCAGTTTGGTTTTAGGTTTTAACCCTCGGAACTGTTCACAAATGACTTCACCTGGAAGTTTCACCATGGCCTCAATTCACCCCTGACACCAGCACATCGTCAGAAACCGTGATGGAGCTGGCAGTCTCTCTTACCTATTCCCCTTGCTGCTGCGCTTGCCCCTTCGATCACTTGGTTTCAGCTCTTTTGCATCCCATCCTCCTGATGAGCTGTTACTGAATGGCCACCACTGTCACAGAGTTCAAGCTTCTTTGAGTTACTTTTCTGTGACTCTATTTGTGACCCTTTTTCACATGAGACTTAAAAAAAAATAACGGTGTAGAAGTATAAAAACAGGTATGGACATCAAACACTTATAACAAATCATATATATTTTAGAACAATTGTTTGGTTTACATATATTTTTATTATTTATAATAGATCAAAGCAAATTTTGCATACTAATGAGCTGGTATGCTTATTTTTACATAAAGAATTGAGTCTTGACTGAAGATTTGAAACTGCAGAAAACCTTTATCAGAGTTAATTGATAATTTATAGTCAATTTATAGTCATTAATACTGAAAATTCTGTTTACAAAAATACATACTATAAAGCATCAGAAATATGTTGAGGGTAATTTCAGATATTTCTAGAAATTATTTAGCCAAAATTTATTTATTGATTTAAAAAAATAATTTATTTAACATGCATTGGGTTGAAAGTGTCAGACTCCCTGGAACTGTAGTTTCAGACAGTTGTCAGCTGCCATGTGGATGCTGGAAACTGAACCTGGGTCCTCTGGAAGGGCAGCCAGTGCTCTTAACTGCTAAGCCATCTCTCTAGCCCCTACTGATTTTTTAAAAATGAAACTCAAGTCAACAACTCAGCCAGCAATTTTAAACATCAAACTCAGTACAGTTCAAAGATTAATTTGATACTTGTTGAGGGATGAGTAGGAAATATTAAAAGTCTTTGTTTCTACAATTAAACCATTACACTTGCATAAAAATATGAAACTGTTAAACGTATAATAACAGCACTGAGTTCATAACGTAAAATGGTCTTGAGTCTGAGGTGTTTCAGGCAGTACTTATTGGTGCAATGTGGTGTGACAGGGCACGCAGCACCAAGTGCGAATGCCGCTCATCAAGAGTCGCCGTGCAGCCATTGGAAACGCGTTTGATTCACTGGGTGTCTAAGCTTGAATTACTTTTGTTTTTGAAACTTTTTACTGTTGTCAGACCTTTCCCTGACACGTTCAGTTATATGACCCAATGTGGGGTTGCAACAGACAGAATGAGTTGTTCTTGGCAGGATAGAAATGTACTTTTTTTTTGTTTTTTTTTTTTGTTTTACACTCGAACCACAAGATACAAAGTGCTTTTTTTTATTTAAATGATATAAACATGGTATTATTTAATTATAGAAAAATTTTATAATCGTCACATTTTAATTTTAGTTGTTTTTACACTTTCGGGGTCTCAAGAGATCCATCCAATATTCACAAGAAACTTCCAAGAGTAAGGAAAACTGAGAAAACTGTGACAAAGGAGGCCCACCTTAAGGCTTGTAGACAGAACAAGAGACCTCTTTAGTGGAGCTGTCCAACAGTTGAGCCAAGAGCTCTATTGATAACCAGCTTCAGGCATTGTCACCCAAGCAGGGTGGCCATTTTTGTGATACAGTTACCTGAGTCACTAATAATTCTATATTTAATCGCAGTAAACTCAATTGTTCACTAAGCTGGTCTTAATTAGAATTGTTTCTTCGGTCTGTAATTGCCAAGAAATGTACTTTTCTCCATTCCAGCAGCCTTTCTTTGCCTGGAATATCTCCTCAACCTATCAATATCAATAATCTGTAAGGTCCAAAGACTCAAGTGAGTTCCCTCCAATCCTTTGCTCCTCCTTCATTTGCCCTACCTCTCTTGTTGGCCATAGACACAAAGTCCCCTGCCTCTATATCACAAGGGCTATAATTATAAGCATATGGCACCACATCCGCCCTTAAGTCCTCCTTTTCTAGGACGCTCTATCGGCCTCCCAGTTACCATCATCTTCATTTTGAGGCACCTTCCACCTGCACTGTTCTCTTAGCTTCTTTCTTTTTCTATTGGCACTTCTGATCCTCACTGCAGCCTGGCTGCCCCGCTCTTTAAAGAGTATTTTGTAAGTTAATGGCTTGCTCCTAGCTAGACAGGCTCTTGGACTGTGTATGGGTAGTATGTTATACTTTGCTGCCTTTCAAGAGGTATACTTCTGTGGACACACGTAAGGATTTTTCTTGAATGGACAAATTAACCTGAAGACTTGCAGTTTCTCTATGACATTTCTCTCATATCCTAATAGTTGAGCTGGAAAGTGTATCTAGGAAGTGAAAGTAACTCATTCAGCATTCATCAGAATTCTGATCTAGTCTACCTTTAGGAAAAGCTATATAGAAAAGAACGCAAATCAATTAGGGATGCTTCTGCCATAGGATAAAATGATCTTTAACTTAGAGGCAAAAGGCTGAAATACACTCAAGCCACGTGGGCTTTTACTTTTATCATTCTGACAAAGAAAAGAAGGCTTGCATTTTCACACTACAGCAGATTCAACCAATATACAGATTCAGCTACAAGACAGTAATAACATTCCTTGCCTAGAATAAAGGAAAAGAAATACGTTGAGTGGCAAACAGGGAACTGGACTGTTCTCAAACTGATTATTAGCATAACAGTTATTTATGACTACAAGAGAATCTTCCCTGTCAATTATACTGTGATTTAAAACATCATTTGGTAGATAGAAAAGTGGAGATACTGAACAATATGTATTTCCTTTACATTTTTTCTACCAACCATTGAGCACTCTAGCAGGTGATACCATCTAGTTTAGGGTATATCCTTGCTGATATAACTCAGGGGTGTCCTAACTCAGGGGTATTCCATGTGAAGCATAAAGAAAATAGCAGGTCTCTGTGCATGATTCATTTTTCCTTAAGTACCCTAAGTTTTGCTTGGTTAACAGGCAGGGCATAGATTTATTGGATGTTAACTGACTTCTAGATACAGCCAATCAGGATAATTGTATTCCTTAATAGATAGTCAGACCTTGTTATGTGACTCATTTTAGGACAGTGGAATTGGAGCATTTTTCTGGATGCTTCCAGGGAAAATGTTATTTCTTCCTCCTGATAGTGTGGTATATGATTTCATAGCATACCAGAACACAGCCTCAGGGATGGAAAGATGGCTCAGTGGTTAAGAGTGCAGACAGAAGACCCTAACTACAGACTTTTGACTGTGTTTACAGTATCAAAAATGAGTTCCACCATTGGAGTCCAACTAGAAAGTAATTGTCTACCCCTTAACGATCATCCACCATTGCACCAGTGTGCACATTTTCCCAGGCAGGTTGGTGTACAGCAAATCTACAACTAATAAACTGCCGCTGATTATCCTCAGCACTCTTCACTGCATCTTTGCAAACTATCAAATCTAGCATGGGGGAAGCTTCCAGCTCTATTTCAGCTTGATTTTTCTTTGTCCCAAATGGAAAAAAAAATGTAGCATCTTGCCACCAGTGGTTAAACAAGAGAAATGGCAGCAGCCTATACAGTTTTGGGGAGTTTCTGGTGCATCTCTGGACAATGACCTTCAGGGAAGCAACCTACCCCTGGATTTTCATTTAATAACATGTCTTCTAGAAAGCTTTCTCTACCCGTGTAGGGCATCTTCATTCACAGTTACTTAAAAACTTTAGTTTGTAAACTACAGAAATTCCTTGAGAGCATCTCAGAAAGCCTCTACACTATACTGAAAAAATTTTGGGGAGTTATGTTCTTGCATGGGCCAGGCTGACCTCAAATTCACTATGTAGTTGAGTGGTAAGATCATAGGCATATATCTGATCACCACTGCTCCTGGTTCTCTCTCTCCTCACTTCCCTCTCTGCTCTTTCTCTCTCTCCTCCTCCTTCCTCCTCCTTTTCTTCTTCCTCCTCCTTTCTCCTCCTCTTTTCTTCTTGTTCTTCTTCACAAGAGCTTGTTCATGATGTAGCTCAGATTAGCCTCAAACTCACAGTCCTTCCATCTTTCGCTCCCAGGTGCTACTAGAGCTGGGACTGCAGGAATGTACCACCAAGCCCAGATGAAGGAACGTTCTGCTTTGTGAGTACACACTACTCTCCCATTGCTGCTATCATTCCATGACTCCTACAAACTTGTATTAACCAGTCTCCTGAGCTCTTCAATTTCCCATAATCTTTTCTCTTTTGTTGCATTACTGTTTTCTTCCCCCATCTGTGACTGCTTTCATGGCCCTTCCATGGTGTTCTTTCCCTGATCATTTTTGCCACCCTCACTTTAATATTCCTCAAAGTTGAGTCAAGGCAACACGTGTCTTCTCTAGTTAGTGAGGGCTTTTGCAAAGGGATGTGTTTTGACACTGCTTTATGTTTTGTCTTTCTGTGGTCTTTCCTATACTTGTTATCTTCACTTTTCAGCATCTCTAGCCCTGTCTCTGAGATGTCTCCTCCCATATTCTGAAAACAGATGAGACTCAGATAAAAGCCCCTCAACTTCTTTCCCTCAATTAGTTTTTCATTTCAAATTCTCATCTCAATTTCCTGCAATTTTTATTTCCTTTAACATTTTGAGGCAGGGACGGGAGGTGGTAGTGGATATCTTTAACAGTTCCTTACCAAATCCAATAACTTTGCAGATCCAATCTATATTGTCTTGGTAAAACAACTCTTTTTGTTCCTAGAACTTTCTTTCCACCTGACTCTTAGGATTGACTTTCCTGGGTGGTTTTCCTCCCCCGTCTCTCCACCCCTGTCTCTGTCTTTTCCATTGCCTCCTCTTTATCCTCAGTGTATCTGGCCTCACGTTCTAACCTCACACCTCCACTCCACAATACTTTCCCGCTGGATATAAGTTATTGTTAGAGTGTTCAACTGCCTCATTGATGCAGTTGCTTTCATGTGCATGGACACTCCTTACCCTGTATAGTCGCAAGTAAAATCATTGCTCACACATTTAGCTGTCTGTCAAGTTGTCACTATTTCCTCCCACAGTACTCAATCTGTGCAATTCAGAGTTTCTTCCCTTTTTCACCTATATTGGCTAGACTTGATTGTCTAATTGTTGTGCATCTACCAAAGCCTTTGAAAGTTCTGCTGGGAATTGAACTCAGGACCTTTGAAAGAGTAGACAGTGCTCTTAACCTCTGAGCCATCTCTCCAGCCCCCCTTTGAATGTTCTTACAAGTTCTTTTAGATGATCCTAAAGACACCCTTCAGAGATCTGAGATAGAGGTTTGGTGAAATGAGCATTGGTCACCTGCATGTTATCAAAGTTTCTATTACTATGATAAGAATAGATTTAATTTTTTAGCAACATATTTCAGAAGATATTAAAATAGAAGAACTTTGATTAGTATGATTTTCTAGATCCCTGCTGTTCCCTGGTGGGCAATAGGCTAGGCAGGGTAGCAATATTAATATGCCTGCTTAGGGGTAAGTTCTTTAGGTAGAGGGAAGAGTAACCTATAGGATTTCCAATTCTTTTTTTTTTTTAATTTTCATCTACAATGTCCTAAACACCTAGCTTAGTTACTTTACAGTATACAGGACTACAAAATCTTCATTTTTTTGTTTTTATTTTTTTGCAGTCCACCTGTGTTTAACTTTCTGTCGTCTCTCTTTTTTTTGCTCTATTGTACAAAAATTATCTAGTAATATCAGAGTATACTGTTGTACAGCACATCTCTAGAAAAAAATTTATCTTACATAACTAAGAGTTTATACCCTTTGAACATTTTCCCAGTAGCCATCATTCTATATTCTTCTTTGATGAGTTTGACCACTTTGGACACCATGTGAAATCATGTACTCTTTGTCCTTTTGCCACTGACTTCTTTCACTAAGCATAATGTTTTCAAGGTTAGTCCATGTTGCAGCATATGATGCCTCCTTTAAAGGTAATTATTCTGTAGTACATATTGACCACTTTTTTTTTTTTTGAGAGAGAGCTTTTCTGTGTAGCATTGGCTGTCCTGGAAAATGTCCTGTAGACCAGGATGGCCTTGACTTCATAGAGATCCACCTGCTTCTGCCTCCCGAGTGCTGGGATTAAAGGTGTGTGCCACCTTCACCCGGTTGACCACGTGTTTTCAATCCATCCATCTGTTGATGAATGAACCAGTGAATGAGTATGTTGTGTTTTAGCTCATGTGGATGATGCTACAATGAACATGGTGTTTTAGTAATCAATAATGGTACACCCCTTCAGAAATAGTATTTTCCTTGACTAGACTTTATCTTGGACTTACTTGCTTGTGGTACTCTAAGACTGAGCTGACACTGAGTTCCACTGTGTGTTTGGATTTCAGGTGACCCTGTAAAGCCTGAATGGAGGGAAAGCAACAAACTGGGGTAGGCAGAGGGGACATAGGAGTCACCTGATTTTTTTTTAAATCATTTAGGATATTCTGAGGCTTAATCCTAATTGAAATCATACTCCAGACCCTACCTAGCTTGAGAGTCTCAAAGGAAAGCAACTTCCACTCTTTTGTAAGTCTTTTATCTCCATCACACCTCATATCTTTTTCAGTGAGCTTGGTTCAGGGGTATACCTTATAGGCCATACTAAGTAACCAAGAAGATGCTAGATTACAGACCATGGCAATATTTCTATGACTTTCAAGGAAAATGGAAAGCAGAAAGCTTGGGTTTAGCTTTCCCAAGATGGTTCTTCATCATAGAGTCAGGCTTTCATGTTGAAGAACACTGAATGCTTCCCCAGTGCCACACGCTCTGCAGTCCTCTGATCAACTGATTTAAATTTGCTTTTTTGCTTTGCATCTGTCCTTGTACCAGTTTCTCCCTCTTTCTCTCTGTTACTTCTCCCCTCTGCCACAGCCTTGGGTCTTATTGACAATTCCTTTTCTCTCTCTGTTTGGATAACTGAAGTCTCTGGTCCTCTTCAAGCCGCTGTGTGTCCAACATTCCATTTCAGTATGTCCCCCCATTGCTTCTCAACAAGAAGCTGCTGTCTGTCCATTTGCATTCACAACCATGAGAAGCTGGGAGGCACTGCGTGAATCAAATCCTGCCTTGGCTTCCACTCCATGGTTAGTTTTCCATAAAGATCCATGTATTTTGGGCTTTCATGGTTTGGGTGTTTTTGCCTTACCCATTTGTGAGCTGATGAATGAGGACAATACTTTCCTTTATAAGTACAGACCCAGTATATAAATTGTCTGCAAATGTCTTTAGTCTTTTGTTCTCATAGTTGCCTCGCCAATATATAAACATATTGTGAATTCCTTGCCTCTTGTGCGTGAATTGATGTTCTTTGGTTTTAAGCCTCTGTGACTCCCTAGTCATCTGTGATAATGAGAAGTGGCTGCTCCCACCATATTTTAAACTTATGAACTCCTGTGAATCCTTCTTCTCCAATGGTACTGCTCAGAGAGGGTCAGGACAGGGTGATATGTGGAGGTCATCCACATATACCACCAGAGACACGCTGAGGAGGCAGGAAGCAGCTAGAGAATATGTTGAATGTCAGTGACATGGTGCTGTTATGTGTCAGTGATATTTGGTATGAGCATGGCTCTGACTTTTATTGTGTGATCTTCTTCCAGGAGCTAGGAAATCAGTGTTTTATTTCTCTGCTCCTCAGAGTATTGCATGCAAGGAATTATGGGTATTGCTCTTCACATCTTTAGGTTTATATAGTAAAATTGAAAAGGGACCACTGATGAGCAATGGGACTGATGAAGGGCACAGAAACAAAAGCTTTTGGCCATGTTGAAAGAGCTGGGGCTGCTTTAGTGGGGCAAAAATTTGAAATGGATTTACTGGGCTTTGAGCTCTTAGATAATTATTTAAGCCATGCAAATGATTTCTTTTTGAGCATCCCTGTGAACATATTTAAATTAGGCACAGGGATTTTTTTTTTTTAAAGAAGAAACACTTTATTGGGCATAGAAATGAGCACATTTAGGAAAACAAAGAATCTCCTTTTTATTGTATGCGCACAAACTACATGGCACAAGGGAGTTGTGGATAGTTGAGGTACGGGCCTGCATTGAGGTTAGGTGCGTTCCTAAGTGCCTCTTTCAGAACTGTGTTACGTGGTCTAAATTTTTCTTTATTCACAGAAAGATGTAAGCCACACATTCTCCTCACAGTTGGTCTTGGGCCAGGGACCAAGGTATTATCCCTCTTAGTTTTATGTCAGCTTGGACACAAGGACAGAATGAAATGGGAAGGGGAACTTCAACTTCAGGAAAGTGTGTAGGGACATTTTCTTGATGGAGGAGGGCATCCTACTATGGGCTGTGCCTACCCTGGTAGGTGGTCCTGGGTTCTATAAGAAAATGGGATGATCCTGGTGTGAGTCTGCCCTGACTTTATGTATAAGCTGACATAAGGCCTTTCTTCCACACGTTGCTTTTGGTTACGGTGTTTACCACAGGGTTAGAAACCTAACCAGGACAGATGTCTTCCTTATCTATGTTAGTGTTTGTCTCTCTTACGTTTCTCCTCATTTGTGCCATGTTTTAGGATATACCAGCTCCCTTGATACAAGCAACCTGGCTAATCATCTGTTTGGTTAGCTTCGGGGCAGTTAGTGGAGACTCAGACATAGAGAATAGAATTTGTAATAGCTAGCCCTTCTGAGGAATGCTTGGGAAAATCAAAGCAGCCAAGGCACTGAGCAGAAAGGGGCTCAGGTCGTTTGGTATAATCACTTCTTGGCTTGACGAATGTAGACAGAAATGTGCACTAAAAAACACACGTTACTGGGTTTGGAAGAGAATTTGTTTGCAGGCTGGTTCTGCCTTTTACCAGCTGGGTGACCCAGGTCACTCAGTTTTACAAAAACAGCAATCCTTCTTCGATAAATTGAGACTTAAATTCCAATACTTAACTCACTGGGATTCTCTGGCGTTCTGCTAGTAGTGTAACAGTCTCCGGAAACTGTAAATTCCTATGTGGTAAGTGGTCAGTTTTGGTCACTGGGCAGTTGGTCTCATGCTCATAGTTGTCTGGTTTCTTACTTGTTACATGTTTCCTGGTGCTCAGGACTCCTGTGTGGCTGCTGAGCTGTTCAGTTTTCTAACTATCTCCTTCCCTGTAAGACTCAGTTTCTTTTAAAACTCTCTGTCTCATTCCTTCAGAGTCCTAATCATAAAGAAATGAAGTAGGCAGTAGTGGATTGGTAGATAACGAACCACTCCAGTCACTTAGATTTTAAATGGATATCCTTTGTTGGATAAGTGGCCTGATCCAGCTAAAACATATGAGCTCATTAAGAAGACTCTGAAAGAGAAGGTAATGTTGGTGATGACTGGAGCCTAAGGTTCTGAGGGAAGCCATGGAATATCCCTGGTGGACAGTGTCTGTGTGCATGTCTTACTCTGAATGGCAATGTCTAGGGAGAAGCCAGAGACTGAAGAAAATCAGGTCCTGTCTTCCTACAGACACACACACACACACACACACACACTCACTTTCTCTGAGGATAATCAATTCATAAAGGTTAGGCTGGGGGCAAGTCAGAATCTGAACATTTGTCAGTAAAATAGTGCTGTTTCTTAAAATAACTCAGAGATGTTTCTGTGCAAGTTACTTTCTGTAGACATTTGCATCTATATATATCTGAAGTTTATCTTTATGTTGAAGTTATATCTTTAGCTTCGGTATAGACATAAACAAATACTCAGTCACATGCCCAAATATAAGTCATGAAACAAAATGGCGGAAGTCACATAAGCTACAATATTTATGTCTCGAGGATGGCTAAACTTAGCTTCAACATCTAATTTGCAGTGACGTCTTTCTTTAACAAGTTTTATAAGAAGGATGATTTAAGTCAAGGAGCAGCAGTGACTCATTCACATGGTGCCCAGTGGCTGAGCTAAGTTTAGAACACAAGGGATGCTAGTGTCTTCTGGGGCTCAAGTCTTTACTGTTAAGTCATTTTGCTCTACCACACTGTTTTTTGTTTTTTGATTTTCTTAAAAAAATCATTCACTTAGGTAAAACCAGAAACTTGTAATGGAATCGTAAAACTCTTATTTTCCTTATTTAATTAGTTACCTTTAAATAGCTGTCTGTTTTAAGTTCTATTTTTGGGTTCCATTCAATTGGGGCTTATTTTGGTTGTTATATGGTTCATGGCTTGAGATTTTATTAATTCAGTTTTGCATTTAAGTTATCAAAGCAAGTCTACATAGGAATGCGGAGGTAACTTTGAGGAATAAGAAGTTCTTTTGCCTATAAGGAAGCAGTAACGAGATGAATAATAGTTTGTTGTTCAACATTCATTCCAAAAACATTAATTTAATACCTGATCTAGGTAGGGACTAGGGCTACCAGGAAGGGCAAGATTACCCTCCAGGATTCCATTTTTTTTTGGGGGGGGTGGGTGAGAGGAAGATGGAAATGCAAACAGGTGATTATGAGGCAGGAAGAGAAATTTAACAGGCAAAACTGAGCATCAACTGTGTGGGGCAAAGTGTGGTCTATGTACAAACATCAGATGTCTGGGTTCTGATATCTACTTATCAGAAATTCTGGAGGAGGGGCTAAATCAACTGAATTTTAACAAGCTTTCCAGGTGATGATACTGTTAGCTTGATGGGACCATTTATTTCAGAAACTTCGCCTTCCTAATGACTCAGCAACCATGAGTTTCACTGATTTTGAACCTACGACTACTGCTTTCATAATAGGGGACAGGAGGGACCTACTAAAATACAATTGTGCTTCATGTCGTAGCAAGGGATCCACATGTACACATTTTAAGTAGCGCAGTCTACAAGTCATCCAAAAGGTGACTCAGGGGGAATGCAAGACTCAGTGGCTTTGTATGTGAAAACCCTCGCTATGCATAGAAAGATGGTAATGGGGAAGCATGTAGGAGGAAGTAAGGAGGAAGCAGCGAGGGACCCCAGAGATCTCAGATAAGGAAGACTGCTTACCCAGAGGGGGTAAGATTAGATTTTGAAATGACTAACTGCCTTTGTTTCTATCCCCTATGCGATCTGCGGGCTACAGATGAGGTAGAAGACAGATTCAAGGATGACCTTGCTGTCTTCTCAGGTTGCTGGTTCTCGTCTCTGCTTCTTTGGTCTGTAGTGACAGGCAGTAGATTATTGTGTGGTTACACTGTGGACTTACTTGGCCAAAGAAAAGCTATTTTCTTCATGGTTCTCTAGTTCAGATAAGAGTCAACAGTCGCTCCCTTGTTCTGCTGGTACAATTGGATCTTTACTGAGGAGAAGCTGAAAAGGACACAGTTTTGTTGAAAAGTACAAGACAACCAATTGTTTAGAATAGTGATAACTAAAAGTTAACTGAAGTCCTTACGCTACTCATTTAACAAATAAATGTGCCTCCTACTCCAAAGACATGAAGATGAGTTAGAAGCATATCTAGTGTGAAGAGGCTCAGAGTTTCAGGGCAATATAGATATAAAGAAAGGTGTAAAATAAAACACCAAGAGAAGACATTAGAAATCTATTCTACAAAAAACAGGGGTGGGTGAAGTTTCACAGGACCCAAAACCTGTATATATATATTTTTTGTGGGACCCATTAAAGATAATACAAGATTATTTTTAAAAGAGCTTATTTTTGTTTATGTGCATGTGCATAGATATGTGCCATGCATGTGAAAATGCCTTCGGAAGCCAGAAGGGGTGTCAGATCCCCTGGAGTGGGAGTTTCAAATCATGATCCACCTGCCATAGATACTGGGAACTGAACTTGAGTCCTTTTCAAGAGAAAAAAAAAGTGCCCTCTTAACTGTAAGGTCACCTCTTTTGCCCCAATTTAAAAAAAATGTATTCACTTTACGTTCCAATTGTAGCCCCTCCCTCATCTCCTCCCTATCCCACTTTTTCTCCCTCTTCCTCCACACCCTTCCACTAGTCCTCAGAAAAGAGAGCCCTCCTTCCCTACCAAATGACCCCAGCCTAACAAGTCTCATGACTGCCTGAATCCTCTTCCTTTGTGGCCTGGCAAGGCTGCCCCTCTGGGGGAAGTGTTCAAAGAGCTGGTTAACAGTGTCTATGTCAGAGATAGCCCCTGCTCCCTTTACTAGGGAAACTGAGCTGACTATTGGCTGCATCTGATCAGGGGGTCTAGGTTACCTCTATGTATGATACTTTGTTGGTTCATAGGTCTATGCAGGTCCCCCAGGTCCCAGATTTGTTGGCTCTGTTGGTCTCCTTGTGGCTCTCCTGTCCCCTCCAGGTTCTTCTATCCTCCTCCCTTCCATGTGACTCCCTGTGCTCTACCCAAAGTTTGGCTATGAGTCTCAGCACATACGACAAGTACATTTCCTCAACTATGTTCATAGCAGCTTTATTCATAATAGCCAGAATCTGGAAACAACCTAGTTGTCCCTCAACCAAAGAATAGGAAATGAAATTGTACATTTACACAATGGAATACTACTTAGCTATTAAAAACAAAGAAATCAGGCAAATCAGTGGAACTAGAAAAGATCATCATGAGTGAGGTAACCCAGACCCAGAAAGACACTCATGGTATATACTCACCTATAAGTGGATAATAGCCATAATACAGGAAAACCATACTACAATCCACAGACCTAAAGAAGCTAAATAACAAGGAGGACCCTATGGAGGAGGCTTAATTCTCATTCAGAAGGAACTAGAATAGACACTGGAAGAAGTTGAAGAGAAGGAACAGGACCGGAGCCTACCATAGATGTTCTCTGAAAGACTCCATCTAGGAGGGGATTGAAACAAAATTATTTCTAAAAAATGTTTTTAAAGTGAAAATCTTGAAGCCTGAGCTGAAGCCATTAGCATACTGGTGCCTGTGTTATGCGGGTCCTGTTCAGGGAGGGCTACTTTCATTTCTCTCATTGCTATTTTCTCTGCATTTATCACAGTGTTGACAGTTAGTAGTGATTTAGTAAATCTGGTGAAAGAAAGATGAAAGAAGAAAGACTATTATTAGGGAAGAAGCACAAATTAGCATTGGCCCTGCTTAGCCTGAGACACACCCAACTTTAGCTTTGGCTTGACACTGATCCTGTGCAAGGTCTAGAAGGCTCTTCTTCATAGTCCACTCTTTTCTGTGAGGTAGTTGCCCTGAGCCTGAAATGTCTAAAACACTAGCATTATCTGGTTGTCTCATTTCACTCCTAAGGTCTGGATTATTGGTTAGGAAAGTTGCATCCATCCCAGCTTTAAGTAACCTATCCTGAACATTTTGGGGGAGAATGGCATTGACTTGTCTTTAATTCTAGAAGACCAACTGTTTAAATACATAATTTTATTCTATTTTTCTCATTTATTTCATTCACTTTACATCCTTGTAGCCCCTCCTCTCCTCTCCTCCCAGTCCCAGTCTCTCTCTCTCCCCTTTCACATCCTTCCAAATATGTAAATTTATGGGGCACATTCCTCATTTGAATCACCAGACTGTTGGACAGACTTTCCTCAGCAAGAACGCACATGTAGTCATAGTCAGATAGCCACCCATGTCCGTTTCTCCCACCTGTGATTTCTTACTCTTCTTTCAAGAAGTCTTTCCATTTAGACCTCATTCACCTTGCCATGATGCATGGCATGACCTGACCTGAGCCTCTTGAAGCTCAGTGATTTGGCTGCTTTGATTTTTCCCAAGCATGCCTCATGAAGGTTAGGTATTACAATTCCACAACCCTACTAATAGTTCTTGCACTGGCATGAAGAGTGTTCTCTTGAAAGTGTGCCACCATGGCTGTCTTTGTTTCTTTTCTGTTTCTGTGATGAAACACCATGATCAAAGCAACAAACAAAAGAAAGCATTTAATTTGGGCCTCACCGTTCCGGAGGGTTGGAGTCCCTGAGACCATTATGGGCAGGAGCTTAGCAGCACACAGGTAAGCATGGAGCAGAAGTCAGGGGCTTACATCTGGCCCGCAAGCAAAGACACAGAGAGAGCTAACTGGGCTTCCACCTCTGTTGGCACACTGCTCCAACAAGGCCACACCCCCTAATTCTTCCAAAACAGCTCTACACCAGACTAGGGGCCAAATATCCAAATATATGAGCTTATGGGGGCCATCCTCATTCAAAACACCACAGTGGCCCTCAGGAATTTTTATGTGTAGTGCTTTTCTTTGCTGCCTTTGTGATTTGCTTAAATAACTTGCATTTTACTGTTTATCTCATTCCAAGTTTTTTTTTTTTTTCTGTTGTTGGACGTCAGTTTGTTTTCACTTCAAAAATATGTTGTATCCTGAAGTGCTGGTACTATTTTGCTTTTACTGGCTGATGTTACATGGGGAGGTTTAGTTTGTGAAAATTGATTTGCTTTTATACTGATGAAAGATACACTTTCATGTAAGTATTTAGTACTTTAGTAAAAAGTGGAAAACCTACTATTAAATATTATCAAGATGCTCATATTCTTATACAAAGCTATTGTTATTTTAGGTTTTAGGCATATTTTCTTAATGTCTAGTTAAACTTTATTAAAAGCTTTTGATCAATTGATTTTAAAGGAGCGTATTGGCTTAGATTTTCACCATTAACACTAAACCTTAACACTTATAAAACCTGAAAAATATAGAAACAAAACCACTTAGTTCTTCTGATTTAAATTTTGGTAAGTATTCAGACAGTTGAACGTGGCCAAATTTAGAAACTGTAAGTTGTAAAATCAGCCTGTCATTGTATAATTTATACACACACATATGTATTTACATATACACAAGAACCACATATGCATCTCCATATGTATAAATATATGTAAATATATATGTTACAGATATCCACATGCACATTGTAGAGAAACTTGAAATGTAGAAACCTAGAACGAAAACTGTTTGGCTAGATTATCTTTAAGCTGTACATACTATAACCATAACATCTAAAATTTCATATCTAAAGCTATATACCACAATTCTGAAAGAGGAGGCTAGTGGTGAAATCATGTCTGATGATAATTAATTTTCTTTATTCTTAAATAGGAACCTTAGTACATTCTAATCCAATAGGAAGTCACCTTGAAATAGGGGACAGCTATTGTGTGCACAAGTAAAATCTATAACCGCAGCTTTAAAGATAAAGAGACTTTCAGGAAGGATTCCATTAAAACATTCAGATGACATTTTGCTTACACTTTGAGTTGTAGAAAATCTGAGGATGTTAATCCAAGAGTGGCTGTTGCCTACAGGTGCGTCTTGTCCTCAAATGTATCACTGTATTTACACTTCTCAGCTCTGACAATCCTCTATCTTTCACACAAAGGGTAAAGTGCCTATGGCTACTTTTTAAATTCTCAGAGAATTAAAAAGAATTGTGTGTATTGAGACTTCCTAAGACTGGACCATTTCTCACCCAAGTGGTTCTTTCTAAGCATGCTTTTCAAGTAAGTTCTCAGGCCAAATATCTTTAAGGTTGCTTTCCCCCAGAATTAAGGTCTATGGATAAGATTCCTAGAAGAGCAATTTACCTGTGGGACGCATCTCCTCATGTCCCCTCAGAGGCTGTTGGGAAGGGTACAATGTGAGGCCCAGCTCAGCAAAGGGGAGCCCCTGCAGTTGTTGCTAAATAGCCACAGTTGTGTTTTCTGTACTTGTCAGCCAAGGGTTAAGGGTTTCCCACTCCAGGGGATAAAACTTATGACTGCTCATTCAGGCAGCAAAGTTAGTTCAGAATGCTGGAGCGCACGCCACCCAAAACTAGATGCAAGTGCTTCCCCTTGAGGTTGAAAGTGCACCTGGAGGCAGCTAGCGAGCAAGTGGCAGAGAGATTTGAGGACAGCGAGTGGTTCACAGTGTGGACAGCACAGGGCAACACAGCAGGGAAACCCACTTTTTTATTCATATCAGCATATTCTCCATAGCTTCAGTTCCAGCGTTTCTCATTACCATCCTAGGCAAGGGAGGACTTTTGTGTGGGGGAGGGAAATAATGTCAACAATAACAGACGTATATTTCTGCTCTGTTTGGCTAAGTACTTTGCATGCATTTTTTTTTTTTTTTTTTGTTTGCGTTAGGCACTGAGTTATAAGCAGTTTTTTTTTTTCCAGATTGCTTAATTAAGTTGCATTACAGCTCAGTCTTCAGTGGTGGATAGAAAGCAACTTCCTTTTCTTAGTCACCGCACGAAGCTGTCCCCAGGTGTTCTCTAAGGCTTGAGATGAAATCTCTGATTCAGTCTTGCAAAGGAGAGGACCCAAGGGCACATTCTTTCTTAGAGCTTCATTTCCTGAACAGCGTTCACTGGGGATTTATTTATTTATTATTTATTTTGCTTATGGCCTTCACTGCTTCGTGGTGTCAGCCACCAGAGCTGAGTTCGAGCTGTCAGTCCAGTGATGACCAATGTGTTGTGAATCAATTAGTGGGTGGGTCAGGTTGTCTTTACCTCTCAGACTGTAGTGGGCCATAACAAGGGGATTCTCCTTTTACCTCTGAGGATTTGAGTAATAGATTTTTCTATAGTGTGACTGTGTAAGAAGGGACACATTATTTAGCTTCTCTCAGTATCAATTTTCTAGTGAAAAATGGAGATAATGGCACCTTCTTCAAAAAGGTGTTGGGATGCCTCACTGTGATAATTATACAGAGGGTCTAGTATATAACAGGGATTAGAAGTACAGAGCGGTGCCAGGTGCAAAAACACAGTTGCTGTGAGGGCAGGTAGCCGAGAGAAGCGTTTGTGCCTTTCCTTGGAGTAATTTGATGTTCGGTTTTTACAAAAGGATTGCTATGATTTGGATATGGTTTCACTCTGTTCCCTAAAACTTTATGAGCTGAATGCAGTGGTGTAAAGAGGGGGCAAATCCTTTAGGAGGTAAGATGATTGCCTATGCAAAGTAATTGGGTGATAGGGTATGCTTCTTGGAAGAGATCAACTGAAAGTGGGATTTTATACAGCAAGGCCACTCCAGGAAGTTGCTCCCTTCTGTACACAGTGCTCCCTTCCTGCTGGTCTGTCACACTGTCATAAAGGCTCGAGGGCCCTCAACACAGGAAAAACCGACAGTGCCTCTTGGTCTTGGATGTTCAGCCTCCAAAACTGCGAGTTAAATATGCTTTGTTACAAAGCGCCCTACCTCGGGAATTTTGTTATAGCAATGGTGTTTTACCACAGCAACACACTTATTACAGGGTTCCCCATGGGCTTTGTCTTCAACAAGCTTGTCTGAACCGTGATACGGGCCGTGCATTTGAGGGCTGTGCATATGTCTTGTGCAGCACCTCAAGTTTCATGTAACCTAGAATTGACAGTGTGTTCCTGTGCATCCTGCTTGCTGCCATCAGCAGGTAGAAAAGCAGAATGCCCTGTTGTCCCTTAGCCTCACAGTTTAATTCTTGGAGAGATTCAGGTTCCTGAAGGTACTTTCATTAACCACTTAATACACTTAGGAGCCCGTCACACTGGAGGCGTCCTGTTATTATCAATGAGAAAGTATGTCTCAAGTAGGTTGAAACATATTTATTTCCCTACTCTCCTGTCCATTCAGACTAGATTCTCGTTGCCATGGTAACAGAGACAAGAGCAAGCAAGAGTTTTTGAGTGCCCAAATGCTTTTGTATAAGGAGAGGACTAAGGTTGAACTGAAATGTAGACTTAGAATGAAATATCATTTTCATCTGTCTCTCTCCGTCGAGGGCATATGTCATGATTATGCCTGAAACTATTTTTCAAAGTAAGCATATTCAGTCCTTGGATTTGAAGATTAAAGGGATGCAGGTGGAGAGAAAAGACCTCTCTTGCTCCTTCCAGAAGCATTTCATACATAGTTTTCTTCTGGGGACATTTTTTCTCTTGCTTGAGTCAGGGACTCAACACACTCAGCAGCTTGGAGAAAGTTGAAAATTCACCCCTAATCCTCTCTCTCTCTTTCTGTGTGTGTGTCTGTCTCTGTCTCCATCTCTCTCCCCCTGCTTATGCCTGTGCAGCCTCTCTTCTCAGCTCTGCCATATTCTGTTCCCTTTTCAAGGTATCCGCAACACACAATCACTGGACACGGTGAGTTGCTGGCATGGTTGTGCCCTTCATATGTCCATCATCATGGGTTCTCTCACTTTTTAGCCTCCGTGACTCTCAGCCTGTTCCCACTAGCCCACTAGGGACAGAGAGATTTCCTGATTGTCAGGTACTCCCTGATTCTGGACTCTCTCTCTGTTAGATAATAGAGCAAGAGCTGCCAATAAAAACTCGAAGTTGAGGGCTAGGAAGATGGTTCAATAAGTGGAGGGCTTGCCTCACAAGCACAAGAACCTCAATTCAACACCTAGAATTCATGTACAGTACCAAGCATGGTGGCATTTCCAGGGAAGGAAGAGAAAGGCAGATTGCGAGCAAGTGGCAGAGAGACAAGGGACTGTTGTTCAGCGAGCCTATCCAAATCTGCAAGCCCCAGATCTCAGTGAGACACTCTGTCTCAGCAAACAAAGTGGGGGGCTCCTGATGAGAAGTACCCAAGGATGTCCTGTGGCCTCCACACACGTGTGCACCCCAACATGATCATGCTCACATTCCTACACACCCCATGTCTTCCCACAACCTCCCCCAGAAACCTGAGGTTGGAAGCCTGAGGCCCAGCTAGGGTTGGAAAAAGATTAGGGTGAGAGATCTGAGGAGAGGAGACGGAGGTTGGGAGATGACTGTGATGCAAGGAAGGAAAGAGAAACAGAGCAGGTGCTGTCAGGTTGCAGAGCTCAGCTGGCCTCCAAGATGTCCCTTTTCCTAGTCCCTGAACATTTTAACAGCAGTTTTCTCATCTGTAAAATAGAGTTAGCTCTACCCTGGAGCGATCTTAAGTGCAGGAGAGAATGCTGTGTGTAGATTCCTCATCGTGGCCACCAGCTTGTTCCAGGGGCTCACTAGACATTGCTGTAATATGTTAGCCTCACTGGTGCCAGAGGATAGTTTTAGTTATACGCATAAGCTGCCTTTTAAGAGAACTTGTAACTCTAGGTCAAGGACTTCTGTTGATTTTGAGAACACAAAGAAATTTCAAAGTCTTAGTTTTTTTTTTTTAACTTGTAGCACTTTATTTGACACATTTAAGAGGTTTTTGAAGGGCGAGAAAAGAATTTTTGATGGGCAAGAAATGAAGAAAACATGGAAAGTCAGGTATATGAGTCTAAACAGAAGTTCCATGCTGTATGTCTAAACCTGTCCACCAAGCTGTGATTTTGCTGGAATTTCTTCCTCCCTGCCCCCCTGCCCCCCTGCCTCCCTGCCTCCCTGCCTCCCTGCCCTCCTGCCTCCCTGCCTCCCTGCCCCCCTGCCCCCCTGCCTCCCTGCCTCCCTGCCTCCCTGCCTCCCTGCCTCCCTTCTTCTCCTGCATGAAGGGAGCCCTCTATCACTCCTCCTCCTAGGTTTTTTTTTTTTTTGTTGTTGTTGTTGTTGGTTAAATTTTTCAATATAGTGTCTTTCATTAGGCCTGGAGCTCACTGTTGGCTAGATCGGCTGGACAGTGAGGCCTCTGCTTTCTCCTATCTCTGCTTCTCAGTGATGGAGTTAGAGATGCATGCTGCTACACCTGCCTTTCAAAAAATGTGGGTGCTGGGGTTCTGAACTCAGGTCCCCATTTGTACACCACAAGCTCTTTACCCATTGAGCTGTAACTCCCAAGGTTAACTTGTCATCCTGACATGGGTACTCTCATGGTGACCTGGAAGTCAGCTTTTGAGTTTCTTTTGGATCCCTTCGTGGTAGCCTTTATTGGAAATTTAGGGGGACAAAGGGAGTAAGACATGATCTTTTGCCTGAGCAAAAAAAGAGGCACTTTCTATTACCAGGAAAAAGAAAATCTGGTAATTCAAGCATGTAAAAATTCTTGTACAAATTAATGAAGGACTGATTAAAATATATGAGTACTCTGCATTTAATAAACCTAGCAATACATTCTTGCAATTATATTCTAGTAGCAAAATGGCTTTGATAGTATTAGTATGCCATGGCTTGTTTATAGTTCAATAAAGTATTTTTAGAACTGATAACATGTTGCTGAATTAATTAAAAACTTTTTTGTGTGGTCTCCAATATGAGTCATATATTTCAAGGGTTCATTCACTCATGTGTTGAATATTTATCAGGGACCTCCTCAGTAGGACCCTGTGAACTCCTTTGCTGGGCACTCTTGGTGCTATTAATAACAATGGGAGAGTAGCAAGAGTGTAGCTCAGCATTATGTGAATACTGACAGAAGGCATGGTGAGATTCAGACTCAGGGATGGAAACATTTAGAAGCTTTCTAAAGAGGATCCTGCTGAATGTTCGATGAGAAAAATATTTATTGATTCATAAGATTCAACAAATCATTTTTACCTATGGCCTAATTACTTTTTTTTAATTCTTATTTTTTTCTTATTAGTTATATTTTATTAACTCTGTATTCCAGCTGTATCCCGCTTCCTCATTCGCTCCCAATCCCACCCTCCCAACCTCCTCTCCTCCCTGCCCCTTTCCAAGTCCACTGATAGGGGGGGACCTCCTCCCCATTCATCTGACCCTGCTTTATCAGGTCTGCAAAGTCCTCCTCTGTGGCCTAACTGGACTGCTCCTCCCTTGGGGGATGGGGAGGTCAAAGAGCCAGCCACTGAGTTCTTGTTAGAAATAGTCCGTGTTCCCCTTACTATGGGAAACCAATTGGTTACTGAGCTACCACAGGCTACATCCGAGCAGAGATTCTAGGTTATATCCGTACATGGTCCTTGGTTGAATGTCAGTCTCAGAAAAGACCTTGTGCCCAGATATATTTGGTCCTTGTGGAGCTCCTATTCTTTCCCCATCATACTAACTCCCCTTCTTTCATATGATTCCCTGTACTCTGCTGAAGGTTTGGTTATGAGTCTTAGTGTCTGCTTTGAAACAGTGCTAGGTAGAGTCTTTCAGATGCCTTCTGCGGTAGGCTCCTGTCATACTTTCAGTGCACATCCCATCTGTCTTTCTAAATGAGGATTGATCATCTTACCCCGTGTCCACTCTCTTGATTATCATTTTTAGGTGTATAGATTTCATTATGTTTATCATATCTTATAGGTTTGCCTAATTACTTTGTATTAAGCCTACCTGTCAAAAGTTCTGTTACCTCTTAGTGTTCCCATGATAAAGATCGAGCTTCCAACATGTGGATCTTTAGAGAAACGCTCACACCACAGGCTTGGTCAAAGGCAGTTAGGTGAATGCCCAGTGTCTGTCCAAGGACGTAGGAACTAGTTGATGGGAGATGACTCTGAAGACAGATCTCAGTGCTTAGCATTTCATTCATGCTCAGTGAAAATTGATCAGGTATTGCATATAAAATGCTCCCCACAGGCTCATGCTTGCTCCTTAGCTGGTGGAGTTCTTTTAGGAAGCTGTAGAACCTTTACGAAGTGGGGCTTTAACTGAAGGAAATAGGTCACTGGGGGTGGAACTTGGAAGGTTAGAGCCTGGTCCCTCTCTCACTCTCTATTTTCTGGTCTGGCATAATATGAACACCTGTATCTTCTGCTACCACAGACGAAGCTACTCAGACATGCCTCTTCTCCAGGATGAACCAAAATCTGCTGAAATCATGAGCCTCCAAAGCTTTTCTTTCCTTAAGTCCTTTCAATGACATATTTTGGGCATTGTAATGCAAAAGTAACTAATTCAGATACTGTAACATAATGCTGAGTGAGACAGGCTTGTCCTTTCTGATGCTACTGGCACCTGGCCACTGGCGTTCTCCTGGCCATTAATTTGGCTTTTGCTTTGCTTTTGCTTTATATCTGTATAAACGGGAAATGAAGCATAAACTGTATGAAGTATAAACTGTATAAATGGGAAATGAAGCAAGGAACATAAGAGAGTGAATGTGTGGGCTGTGAAGGATTAACAGGCTTATCTGTTAACCATATTACCATCCTTTCACTATGTATTTTCTGGTTAGCATTTTGTTATGGCATTCAAGATACTATCTGGCTAGTACGCCTGGAATTTATTGAGACCTTGTCAATTTGAAAACAGGGAAAAATGTACAAAGGTCAACCCATTCAGGGGTCAAGGGGGTAACTTACCACCATTATCCTTCAGGCATCTTCCGGTGCTGTGAGAGCTCAGATAAGGCGATAGCTGTCTTCTTCAAGAAGTGACACTAGCATCCCTTTTCTCCTGATGGTTCTGAAATTTTAAAATTTCCTCAGGCATACAGACTCAAACCTGCCTTTCATCTGTAGGAATTATATACGGTTAAATAAATTCTATATTTAAAATATAACTACTCTGGAAAATGGATCTTAAAATACTTTCAAGCTTTCCACTTTTTAAAAAATATCTTGCTGAAGTCAGCCACACTGAAAAAATGGAAATTTGGGAGGGATTGAGCAGTGGATGGGAGCTGGCATTGGGAGAATGGCCTGGGAAGGCCCTGAGAGCAGGCTTCTGGGGCTTTCAGGACCACATAAAGGGGGGAGGGACGAAAGCAGGGAGAGAGGACACAAGTAATCTCTTTCTGGTTTTGCCGTTTTGTTTTAGACCAAACCTGTGAATGGTGTAAACTTATTTAATGCTCCCCTTTCTGGCGGAAGAAACACACGAGTTAGATAGAAGAATAAGAGGCATCTCTTTTTCTTTTTATGTTTTTTTTTTTTTTTTTTTTTGTGCATGTGCAGGTGTACATGTATGCATGTGGGTTTTTTGTGTGTGTGTGCATGTCTTTGTGACTATTTTATGTGTTCAGGTGTCTGTGTATGCACGTTTGTGGGTATTTTCATGTGTGCAGGTATATTTTACGCATGTGTTTGTGTGGAGGAGAGAAGAGCAGCCTCATGTGTGTCTACTCCTTAGATGTCCACCTTATGTTTTGAGACAGGTTTCTCACTGCCCTGGGGCTGGTTCCCTTGCCTAGTTCAGCTAGGCTGGCTGGCCAGTGAGTTCCAGCGCTCAGCCGCTCTCAGCCTCCTCTAGCACCAGCTTGTCACTACTTTTTTTTTTTTTTAAGATGGGTTCTGGGAATTGAACTCAGTTCTTCATGCTTTGCACAGTAATCATTTTATTGGCTGAGCTAACACCCCAGCCTCCCCACTTTCTGAATGCAGGTTACAGTGGTTACCTTTTGGTAAAGTACAAAGTAAGCAGACTAGGCCTCAGCTCCTTATTCTTGCTTTGGCTTACATTTCCTCTCCACTGCCAAAGGCCGAAGGCAGCAGAGACAGCAGCAAAGGCGGTGGTCTCCCTGGGAGTCATGGAGGGAAGCACAAGATTAAGGACACTTAAATTCAATTTTTAAAGTTATTTATTTATTTATTTTTGATTTGTCATTGATGGAATTCACATATTTGGAATCTGTGGTCACAGAGAGCCTACTGTATACATTAGGCAACATTTGGAGAATGTCAGTCTGAAGGAACATTTGGAATACTCCATTCCATCTGGAATTATTTTCCACTCATAACATAGGGACGAGGATAGAGTTGTGAGGATAAGAAATGTACAGCACTTAATGAACCCAAAGGGTGAAAAGTTGTAATGCTCAGAGCCAGCTTGAAAAAAAAAATCACTGTAAGAATACAGCGAAGGTTAGAAACCCTCAATTTAGGTTTTAGGTCTCATCCGAAAAATTATCAAATCAGCAGTAGACGTACTTGATAAATCACAAACATTTTCTTATTCTAGGCGATAGACAATAAATCACACACTGCCTTGTGTGTTTCCCAAGTGCAGGTGGTTTAAGGAAAATCAATGACAAGCCCAGTTTGTGGGCTAGTGCCAAAACCATTGTGCAGCCCCTGGAGGAAAAAGGAGGAGACAGGACAGAGAAGGTAATAACACTGATGTGTCATCACAGCAAATGAAAAAATCTAGTCAACTCCTTAAGTAACCCTCAAGGGAATCACCCTTAGATTTTTGTTTCTATCCCTTCCTTGTCTGCTGTGGTCCCTGCCCCCAGCCTCTCCTCACTTGAATGGGAGCAAAAAGGATTTTTTTTTTTTTTCAGAATTTGAACCTTTCAGAATTGGAGGTTCCGAATCGGAGAACTCTGAACCTATTTCTGTCACCAACATTTGTTTCCACAGACAGGTATAAACACGGACTATAGCGACTGCACCCATTGTGGACACAAGTTTTCTCTTTTGACAGATAGTATCTCACCAGCAGTACTTTTCCTTGCAAAACTAGTTTTTTTTTCTTAAATCTTCTATTTCGTATTAAAAACGCTTGTGCCCCCTCTGTTTCCAGCACATTGAAAGGGAGTATATCTAATTGTAGGGTTGCTGGAGGCGGAGAGTAGGCTAAACCCACCTGCTCTCTAGAGTCTGGCTGGGGAGGACCTCTATTTTCTATAGGTGAGTGTGGTATGTAGAAAAAGTGCCCTGGCAAATACGCATTTGTAAAGTTAGGTGTTGGCACGCTCTTTCATAGGAAGGACAAGCAAGTATATCCCAAAAAGCATGTTTGTCGAATATCAAAGTCACCTTTCTCTGGTGAGCAGAAGCTGTTGATTCTTACAGATAAGCTTGAGGCTTTTTTCTGAAGGATATTGAGAATTCTTCTTTTGGGGTTTCAGGCAGAATTTCAAGGTGCAAGATGAGACTCCAACAGGAAGAGGGCTGGGTCTCTACAGAGGTTGGGCCAACCATGGTTGTCTGGGAGGTAGACTTATATTTTGAGTAACTGAACTAAACAATTAATTTCTCTAAACTAATTTGATGATTTTTTTTTTTAAAAATTCACTTTTGCATCAGCCTACAGGTTGGGAAAGGATCTTCACCAATCCTATATCTGACAGAGGGCTAATATCCAGAATATATGAAGAACTTAAGAAGTTAAACACCAACGAACCAAGTAATCCAATTAAAAAATGGGGTACAGAGCTAAACAGAGAATTCTCAATAGAGGAATAACGAATGGCAGAGAAACACTTAAAGAAATGTTCATTGTCCTTAGTCATCAGGAAAATGCAAATCAAAACAACCCTGAGATTTCACCTTACACCTTTTGGCTAAGATCAAAAACTCAAGTGACAACACACGCTGGATAGGATGTGGAGAAAGGGGAATCCTCCTCCATTGCTGATGGGAATGTAAATTTGTACAACCACTTTGGAAATCAATCTGGTGCTGTCGCAGAAAATTAGGAATAGTGCCACTTCAAGATCCAGCTATACCACTCCTAGGCATATATCCAAAATATGCTCGACTATACAACAAGGAAATTTGCTGAACCATGTTCGTAGCAGCTCTATTCATAATAGTCATAATCTGGAAACAACCTAGATGTCCCTCAATGGAGGAATGGGTACAGAAATTGTGGTACATTTACACAATAGAATACTACTCAGTTATTAAAAACAAGGAAATCATGAAATTTGCGGGCAAATGGTGGGAACTAGAAAAGATCATCTTGAATGAGGTAACCCAGAAGCAGAAAGACACACATGGTATATACTCATTCAAAAGTGGATATTAGCCATATTATATAGGATAAACATACTAAAATCTATACTCCTAAAGAAGCTGAACAACAATGAAGACCCTAGGGAGTATGCTCAAACCTCATTGAGAAGGACAAATGCAGTAGGACATTGGAAGCAGGAGAAGAAGGGAATAGGACAGGATCCTAGCAAAGACAGCCTCTGAAAGAGTCTACTCATCAAGGTATCGAAGCAGAGGCTGACACTCATAGCTAAACTTTGGGCATAGTGCAGGGAATCTTATGAAAGAAGGAGGAGATAGAAAGACCTGGAGGGGACAGGAGCTCCAAAAGGAGACCAACAGAACCAAACCAAACCAAACCAAATCAAACCAAACCAAACCAAACCAAACCAAACCAAACCAAACCAAACCAAACCAAACCAAACCAAACCAAACCAAACAAAAAACAACAGTGCCCCCCCAAAAAAAACCCGAGCCCTCGGGGCTCTGCAGAAACTGATACCCCATCCAAGGACAAAGCATGGAATGGACCTAAAACCCTAGCTCATATGTAGCCCATAGATTCAGTATCCAAGTGGATTCCCTAATAAGGGGAGTAGGGGCTTTCTTCGGCATGAACTCAGTTACAGGCTCTTTGATCACCTCCTTCTAGGGAGTGCAACCTTGCCAGGCCACAGAGGAAGACATAACCAGTCCTTATGCGACCTGATAGGTTATGGTCAAATAGAAGGGGAGGAAGACCTCACATATCAATGGTCTATGGGAGGGGCATAGAGGGAGAATTCTGGGTAAGGGTGGGATTGGGAGGAGATGAGGGAGGGGGCCACAGCTGGGATACAAAATGAATAAATTGTAGTAAATGATAATAATTAAAAATTCAGTTTTATATTCAAAACCTTCAGATGATTTCTTTGTGCTTAGTCCTGCTTGATATTTCTCAAGAATGAAAGAAAGGTCTGGCAGAGAGATGTTCCTACAAACAATCCAAGCATAAGAAACCACTCTCATACATTCTGGAAATGATGTGACCTATCTGAAATTCAAGTTCCTAGCTGTCAACCAAGAGCCAATATTCTAAGCTGCTCTTTTAAGTTTTTTGTCTAGTTAGTTTTTTTTTTTTTTGTCAACTTGAAACAAACTAAAGTCATCTGACAGAAGAGAGCCTTCATTGAGGAAATGCCTCCATCAAATTGACCTTAGGCACATCTCTGTGGCATTTTCTTGATTGTTGAGGGATATGGGAGGCCAAACCCACTGTGGGCAATGTTAGCTCTTGGGAGATGGTCCTAGGAAGAAAGGAAGCTAGCCAGTAAGCAGCTCTCCTGCATGGCTCCTGCCCCTGCTACTGCTTGAGTTCCTACCCTGACTCCTCAGTGATGGACTGTGATCTGGATGTGAAATCCAGATAAAGTCTTTTCCTCACAAGTTGCTTCTGTATTTATTACAGCCACAGAGAAGCAAGCTAGAGCAGGTTAGTAATCAGGCCTGCAGTATGAGCTTTTTTTGTACTGCTAGTCCACAGGCTTCAAGAATATGAGACAGTAGCTCTCCCAACAGGGTTCATAGCCTCTCTGCTATGGCGTGCACATCAAAAATATCAACTTCTTAGCCTGCTCTCTCTCTCTCTCTCTCTCTCTCTCTCTCTCTCTCTCTCTTTCTTTTGGTTTCACAAGACAGGGTTTCTGGCTGTCCTGGACTCAATTTGAATTCACAGAGATCCACCTGCCTCTGCCTCCCAAGTGCTCGGTTTAAAGGTGTGCGCCATCATGCCTGGCTTCTTATTCTTTTTAGTACTGTCTCCTAAGGTATGTTTGAAGGTGTCTGTCAATAGAATCATTTCCCATTTGTACTGAGCCCGAGTTCTGCATTATATTTGACACAAACAGGCTGGGGGCTAGTCTCATTAACTTACTGGTTGAAGATGAATATCATATGAGTTATTGTTGAAGGCATCACTCTCGTTGCACAGGGTATAGAGATCACCATCTAGTGATTAATGATATTACTCTTTAATGTCTATGTAGGGACCCAGGTTTTTCAGTATGGACCAATGTGGCTTAGGTGGAACATTTCTGGCCATTATGGAAATATTCAAATTTAGTGCTTGTCCACTGTGGTGATCACTAGTTACATATAGCTATTGAATATTTGAAATTTGGCTAGTATGTCCTACGAATTGAAATTGTATGTATTTGTGGTGTATGTATTATGTGTGTATATGTATGTACCAGTGCCTACACTCCTGGATGTGCCCTTCTATTAAAAACTTAACATTATTATTTCACCTTAATGTTATTTTTTTGAGACATGGCGTTCCACTGAACATGAAACTTACTGTTTTCAGTTTTTATTTTTGACTAGACTGGGTGGTCTGCAAGCTCCCAGGATCCATTTGCCTTTGCCTGCCGCCACCTTCCCCTGCACAGGGGTTAAAGATGAACACTGCCACGTGTACTTTTTATGTAGGTGCTGAGGATCTGAACTCGGTTCTCATGTTTGAGCAGCAAGGGTTCTACCCAATGAGCTGTTTCCCAAGCTGGGAACTGAACATTTAGCTTTATAAACTCAGTTGATTTTAAATAGCCCCACGTGGATAGCTAATTTCTACTTCGTTGAACTGTTCCATCCTAAATTATCAACTTTGTGGTCTGTTTAAAAGGAAAATAACATGTTCTGAAGAAGGTCTGGCTGAGGTGTCTCCCCACATGGTCTTGTATTTCCTGCTTCTTTTCACCACCTCCTCACTGATGGTTTAGGCATCCACATTAAAAAGCAAGGATGTTGTCTCTTTTTAAGAGTGACTATCAATGATAGGTTATTACTTATTGAGAGAGAAAGATACCCCAGCTTATCTGTTCACACAAGGACAGTTTGTCTTCTTCCCCCGTGGCCTTGTAGGAAAGCCCTATTAATGGGAAGTGATAAAAAAGCAGGCAACATATCTATGTCAGAAATATCCTCCACTTTGCTAACCAGAGGGCCAACATGAAGCCTAGGATGCCCATTGGACTTGCCTTCTTGGGGTCTGTGTATTGTAGTTTCTCTATTTTGTACTGTATAACCAAAATCCGCTTATAAGTGAGTATATCCCATGCAGGTCTTTCTGGTTCTAAGTTATCTCACTCAGGACGATCTTTTCTAGTTCCATGCATTTGCCTGCAAATTTCATGATTTCCTTGTTTTTAATGTCTGAGTAGTCTTCCATTGTGTAAATGTATCACAGTTTCTTTATCTATTCTTCGGTTGAGGGACATCTAGGCTTCCAGTTTCTGGGTATTATGAATAATGTGTTTGATACTGACTAAATTTCATTTCTTAGTAGTAGTGAGTAGTAGCATTTACCTTTTTGAAGAAAAGGTATCTTCACTGGATAACTTTTGCAGTTCTCTAGAAATACTCTGCATAGCACAGCATTAGACATTTCAGTATTTCTGTAGAGGACTTTTCAGGCTATAAGAGTCAAGGTGGAATCAGCATTAGAGATCCTTGAAGAGGGTGGTACTGTCTTTTTGCAAGAGAATATAATTATAAATCTGTTTTTTTTTTTTTTTTTTAGAACACTGAGAACTTTAGAATCAGAGTCCCAGTGGAATAATATCTATTATGGCACCAAATCCAGGTAGACTATGAATAAAGACTTGAAAGCTTGATCAACTCAGGCCAAGGGTTCTTCAAGAGGCTTCAAGGGCACATACAATCTTGAAGTTTTAAAAATAGTTCCTTTAGCTGAAACTCACCTCTCACCTGTAACCGCAGAGTGAGGACTCAAGTGGCTCAAGAAATTTACCAGAGCAAATTCAGATGCTGAGAAACACTGCAGTTATTTACTGGCTGGTCGTCATGGTTCATGGACCAGCTGCCACTTAGCAAGCACAATGAAAGTGAAGACTCAAAATGAAAGTTAGGGGAAAATGTGTTAGGCACAGGTTATTTTTGACACTCTCAGACATTGGTTATTTTGCTGCTTAAAAATTATTTTACTTTATTTTATGTGTCCAGGAGTCTTGTCAGAGTCTTTGTCTGTATACCATGTATGAGCCTAATGTTCACAGAGGGCAGAAGAAAGCACTGGATTGTCTGGAACTGGAGTTAAAGATGGTTGTAAGCTGTAGTATGGGTCCTGAGAATTGAGTTTGGGTCCTCTGGAAGAGCAGTTAGTGCTTTTAACCATCGAGCCATCTCTACAGCCTCCTGTTTTATTTATTCTGTTACTTAGGTGGAAAAAAGGGCTTCCTGCTTCCTAGTGCTAACTCTTTAGTTAGCATTTATCCAGTGTTATCTGTAGCCTGTGTGCTTTCTCAGTACTTTCTATGGATTGTTTTAGTTATTCCTCACAAAATAGAATAAAGAAGTAGTTAATGTCCCTTTTTTTTTTTTTTTACCAATGTGAACATGGAAATTTAGGGAGGATGATGAGTGATTTTCTGGAGATTACATGGCTAGTAGGTGGTAGAGAGGGGTTGGAACTAAAGCCACCATGGACCCGACTTTAGTCTCATGATCTATCTGCTTTCATTGCCCACTTGAACATGAGTTTCAGAGACAGGATGCAGAGGTTGCTGAGGGAGGGGTCTGTACAAACCAGCACACTCTTGTTCTTTTACTATCAATTCTTTAAGTGATCCTGTGGTGTTGGCTAGTTTGCTAATGAAACTTCTTTTTTGTTTGTTCAGATTCTCATTGTCAAAGGAATAATTGAATATTTCTGGGTGTTCATACTCAAATGCCTGCAACTTAGTGGTTTGGTGGCAGTCTGTCCAGGTGGCCAAGATGAGTGAGGGAGAACAAGCACAGCAGTAAAAGTGAGTGAGTCTTAGCGAACCTGGTGGGTGGTGTTTGAAGATAATGTCCAAAAGCACATCAGGAAGGGGACAAGAAATCTGGGTGACAGACAGTAGAAACGTGTTGGAATCTATGAACTCAGTGAGTGGCCTTTTGGAGGACTGAGCTGCGACAGGCTGAGATTCTAGAGGAACATGAATTACAGAAGAGTTGAGCTCTCTGGAACTGACTGAGACTTCGTTTAAGTGGAGAGTTGAGAACTAAGTGGTTCTAAGCATGGAAGAACTTCAGAGGCAACAGATAGGCTCTGTCATGTAGACACAATGGCTTTGCCAAAAGAAGCATTTCTCTTCTGCAACACAATAGCAAGTGCAAGGTTCAATGGAAAATATGAAGACTCACAAAAGATGAAATAGAATAGTTTCTGGTTTTGAGTTTTCACAAAAGAATAACAATGTCCTTTTAGGGCCTGGAAAACAAGTGTGTTTATGTGTGCATATGTAGGAGGATTTGAGGAACTAGCAAAGTTATTAGGAAGCTTTTTAAAAAATTATTTTATTTTTATTAATTACCATTTATTCCCTTTGTATCCTAGCTGTAGACCCCTCTCCCAATCCCATCCTCCCTCCCTCTTCTTTTTCTATGCCCCTCCCCCAGTCCAATGATAGGGAAGTTTTCCTCCCCTTCCATCTGACCCTAGCCTATCAAGTTTCAGGACTGGCTGCATTGTCTTCCTTTGTGGAGTGGTAAGGCTGCTCCTTGCTCAGGGGGAGGTGATCAAAGAGCCAGCCCATGAGTTTATGTCAGAGACAGTTCCTATTCCTACTACTGGGGAACCCTTTTGGACACTGAGCTGCTATGGGCTACATCTGTGCAGGGGTTCTAGGTTATATCCATGCATGGCCCTTGTTGGTAGTATCAGTCTCAGAAAAGACCCCTGTGCCCAGAATTTTGGTTCTGTTACTCTCCATGTGGAGCTCCTGTTCCCTCCAGGTCTTTCTATCTCCCCCTTCTTTCATAGGAGTCTTTGAACTCTGTCCAAAGTTTAGCTATGAGTGTCAGCATATGTTTTGATATCCTGCTGGGTAGAGTCTTGCAGAGGCCCTCTGTGGTAGGCGCTTGTCCTTTTCCCTGTTTTCTCCCTCTTCCAAAGTCCATCCCATTTGCTTTTCTGAATGCAGATTGAGCATCTTACCCAGGGTCCTCCTTCTTGATTAGCTTCTTTAGATGTAAAGATTTTAGTATGATTATCCTATAATATCCACTTATAAGTGATATATACCATGTTTCTGGGATATCTCACTCAGGATGATCTTTTTAAACAACTACTCTAAACCATTTGAAAGTGAGAATGACAAAAGCAACTGTGACATAGTAATCATTAACTTTTTAAACAGATTTAATGAATAGAAAGGATTCAGTTATTTTAAGGATGTAATGTTATTTCAACTTGTTTGGTTGTTTTGCATTATGTTTTGAGGCCTTGGGAAAGTGGCTTTTGCAAGTTCCAGTAATAGCATTGTAAAGAAGTGAGTTGGCCAGGGAGATTGGTCACTAGGTGAAAGTGCTTGTAGTCCAGGCCTGATAACCTTAGTTTGGTCCTGGAACCACAGTGGAAGGAAAGAATCTGATTCCTGAAAGCTGTCCCTGACCTCTGTGCACAGTCCCTCATCACAAACACACAAGATAGATGGATAGCTAGCTAGCTAGCTACCTAGATAGGTAGATGCATACATACATACATGATACATAATGAAAAGGAGGTAGATGTTGTGATTGTATCTAACAATTGTTAACAAGCTCTTTGACTCACTGTTGGAAATTTGGTACCAGGTCTTCTCTCCTCCTGATTGGAGGAGGCTGTTTCCACAGCCTGTTGTTTAGAATCCTTGGCAGAGAGGAACATTTTACCATGGTGAAGTGTCCATGTTCAGTACTTTACAGTACTTTCTCTTCTTTGATTGATTCCCAGGAAGATAGCTAGATACAGAAAGAACTATTTTTAATTTCTAGAGGACATTGCTATCTGAATACACAATTACATTTTGAAAGTGACTTTTTACTTCAATAAGAGACTTTTATGTCCAACTCAGGGGTGATTCACTTTAAGATGCCATTTTTACACCTGCAAAATGGAACGATTAGTCTCCACCTGTGGCACCATAATGTTACAAAAATGAGTTGCGAAATGCTTACCGTATGCTTTGGACTTTTGGACAAATATAAAAACATTGTTATGGGGTGAAAACTGACAAAGATTAGCATGTAAATGAACATTTCTCCCACTCCCAGAAAGACAGGTTATCTTTACTGTGAACAAACTGACAGTCTTGTTTGAGGTTTCTAGAAAATGCCTGAGGAAAGGAGTGAGTTACTACCCCAGCTCATATACATTCAGGCTTTAAGCCTGTCCCATTGCCATTTTAACATAAAATATCAACCTAGCAAAGGAATTATCTCTCTATGTCAGTTACCTTCACAGAAAATACTCATTATTCTGTAATTTTTGCTTCTTGCTCGGTGAGAGCTTCAGCTAGGCTCTTACCTTCATTCCCTTCCCAAGTCTCTATAATTTTTCCCATCTTTCCATCTTGCTTCAGTTTTCTCCTCTTAGAATTTGAACGCAATCTTATGGATTGTCAAAGGCCAGAGTTCCATTTTCTGCAGCATGTTCCATCTCGAACACGTCCATGGATGAGTCTTGACTTTGGCCTAAGGGAGATAGACATGAGAAGGTCTGAGAAGCTCCGAGGTTGGAGGATCACCACCTGATGGGGAACTGGAAGAAAGGATGCTGTGGCATAGGATAGCAAAGAACACCGAGGACAACAGCCTGTCCTCTGCTACCTTGGAACCCAACAATCATGTTGCCTAAGTTGTCGGGGTACATGCACACCACGCTTCTTATGCTGCTGTTGCATCACAAGCCATCAGGGCTTGGAAGATAGCCCTGTCCTCTCCACAAGCTATAAGACAGCTTGTCCTCTTTATCTTAAATTTTAAGTTTAGGAATGAGATTTTAAGGCTTCGAAAAGAACATACTGATAATTATAGAATGATACTGTGGCAAAACATAAAATAACAGTTTTAAGAATGGAACTGAATTGCCAGGCAGTAGTAGGCATGCCTTTAACCCCAGCATTTGGAAGACAGAGGCAGGTGAATCTCTGAGTCTGAGGCTACCCTGGTCATCACAGCAAATTCCTGGATAGCCAGAGCTACATACAAAAACCCTGTCTCAAAAACCAAAACAGAGCAAATCAAAATAAAATGGGACTAAATTGATAAAGAAATAGTATTATCATAGAGTATATAAAAACAACAAGTAAAAGGAAAACAACGGGAACAGAGATTGGACTAGAGAGATGGTTGAATGATTGGAGTGTTTACTGCTCTTACAGAGGAACAGAGTTCAGTTCCCAGTACCCATACCATGCAGTTCACAATTCTTTGTAACTCCAGCTCCAGTAGGGTAGGTAAAACAGTCTCTTTTGGCCTTTACACACTCATAATTAAAAAGTAAATCATATCTTAAGAATCACAAAAATGTAACAATTAAAAGAATGAAACAGATTTTTTGGTTCTGTTGCTCTCCTTGTGGAGCTCCTGTCCTCTCCAGATCTTACCATTTCCCACTTCTTTCATAAGATTCCCTGCACTCTGCCCAACAGTTGGCCATAAGTCTCAGCATCTGCTTTGGTAGTCTGCAGGGCAGAGCCTTTCAGAGGCCCTCTGTGGCAGACTTCTATCTTGTTCCCTGTTTTCTCCTTCTGCTGTCCATCTTCTTTGCCTTTCTGGATAGGGATTGAGCATTTTAGCCAGAGTCCTCCCTCTTGATTAGTTTCTTTAGATTTACAGATTTTAGTAGGTTTATCCTATATTATATGTCTATATGAGTGAGTATATGCCATGTGTGTCTTTCTGCTTCTGGGATAGCTCACTCAGAATGAGTACAGGGGTCTTTCCTGAGACTGACACTCCAACCAAAGACCATTGATCGAGATAAAGTAGAACCCCTGCACAGATGTAGCCCATGGCAGTTCAGTGTCCAAGTGGGTTCCCTAGTATTGGGAACAGGGACTGTCTCTGACGTGAACTGATTGGCCTGCTCTTTGATCACCTCCTTCTGAGGGGGGAGCAGCCTTACCAGGCCACAGAGGAAGAAAATGCAGCCACTTCTGATGAGACCTGATAGACTAGGATCAGAAGGAAGGAGAGGAGGACCTTCCTTTTCAGTGGACTTGGGGAGGGACATGCGTGGAGAAGGGGAATGAAGGGAGGGATTGGGAGGGAAGGAGGGAGGGAGTACAGGGGGGATACAAAGTGAATGAAGTGTAATTAATAAAAAATTAAAAAAATAAAAAAGAATAAATCAGACCAGGTGGACAAAAGGTGGTGTACACCTTTTGTCCCAGCACTCAGGAGGCAGAAGCAGGTGAATCTCTGTTAGAGGCCAGCCTGGTCAACAGAGTGAGTTCCAGGACAGCCAAGGCTACAAGAGAAACCCCATCTTGAAAAAACAAAAACAAAAAAACAAAAATCCCAAAACACAAAACCAAAGAAACCAACAAACCCACCAACCAGCCAGCCAACCAACCAACCAATCAAAACTCAAACCAAAAAAGAAAATAAACCCCAGAAACAAAACAATAAGGATAATATTACTGATACCCTTAGAAATAGAACTTATCTTCAGAGTGAAGAAGTCTGTGTTGTTTGAAAAGTACTTTTATTTCTTTTAATAGTTGGAAAAAGTACTTGAGGGTGTGGAGACTCACAGGAGAGTTTTAGTGCAGAGAATAACTTTTTGAGATTTTTTTTCTCTTTAGTGGGAGGGGCAGTGTGGATACCTGCTCTGGCATTATCCATGCAACACCTTTAAGTGGAGAAAAGGCTCGAAATGTCATCACCCACTGTCTGAAAGCATGGGCTGCATGGGGTCGTCCCCTACAACTAAAAACAGATAATGGACCGGCATACACCGCTCAGAGTTTTATGAGTTTCTGTAAACAAATGGAGGTTCATTTTAATCATGAACTCCCTTATAATCCACAAGGACAAGGTATAGTGGCACGTGCTCACTGCACCCTTAAAGAATGTCTGCAAAAACAAAAAGGGGGAATAGGCCAAGGCCGAACCCCTAGAGAGAGACTATCACTTGCCTTATTTACTTTAAATTTTTAAATTCTGGATGTGGAAGGAAAATCCGCTGCTGATCGTCACGTGTTGCACTCTCCTGCTAATAGAGGCTTTGTAAAATGGAAAGATGTCATCACTGGAGAGTGGCAAGGACCTGACCCAGTCTTAGCGTGGACGAGGGGGTCTGTTTGTGTGTTTCCACAGGACCCTGTGTGGGTGCCAGAACGATTGACGAGAAAAGTTCATCATGAAGATATTACTGGCACTGATGAGTGTGATCTTTCGTTGGCTACAGGCTGCAATGAATCATCTCAAGGAGTGGGCGGGCATTGGGGCGGTAGCGTGCCTTCTGGTGTTGGCCTCCCTGGTGGGCCTGTGGGTTTTGTGTCGGATGAGGGTTACACACAATAGAGACAAGGCCATGATTATTCAAGCATTCACAGCATTGAAGCTGGACAATCCCCTCAAGCATGGCTTGCCGCCATGAAATTTTAAAGCGTCACGTTCAGGCTGCACGTGAGGTTCACTGACTGCTGATAGCGATCTCATGGAGAGCATGTCTGATAGCATGCGGGTTTGTACCACCCTTCCCCAATCAATTCCCTCTCTACCTCCCGCCTCTGAAAAAATGGTACTGGACGGGTTGGGCTCGGGTTGGGCTGAGAGGCCTGACGCAGAGTCCGTACAAGGTCCTGAGTTGGTTGCCAGAGATTAGACCTCTACTCTCGCCTGTTTCGTTCTAAAACAAAAAGGGGGAACTGTGGAGAGCTGTGTGTGCCGCACCCTAAAGAGGGCGCCGGTTTCCGCCTTCCGCCATCCCGATGGCCAGTGCTCTCGGGATAAACAACTTCTTATTGGCTGTGGTGTGTCAGATGATCTGCCGTCTACCTATCCACTCTTCCCACGTGGCTTCCTGGGATTGGTTGTCTCCAGGGTACTTATTACTGGGGAGGGCTCTCCCTGGGGTCAGAAGATTGCTGGAAGTTCCTGAATAAACTACTTGGAGAAGAGTTCGTGTGCTGTGCCTTCCTTGCTGGTTGAGGTGGTCGCGACACTTTAGTGGGAGGGGCAGTTTTTTTTTTTTTTAATCCATCACTTAGGCAGTGGGCAACCATCAGAAAGGATTTCTCTCCTCAACAGTGGAACGTTTGAGCAAAATGTAATTGTTTCCCTTTCCTAGGAGTGTGCCTGCCCTTTGTGTTAGGTTAAAGGAGTTTATCTTCTGGGTTATTACAAAGGCAGCACCGACAGGCCCTTAGGACTTTTTGGATTGTGGACTTTATAGTTCTTTCCCCCTTAGGCACAAGTGACTGGAGTTAATATCTGTCTTCTAGGTGACACGAGTCATAAAATTTCTTATGTTTTGAATCTGTGTAGGACAAGGGACTCCCAGTCCTCTCCAAGAGCTACCTCTCTTTCTCTCTGTCTAAAATAGACTCAGACTGAATTTTGGGGAGGAGGTTTCAGAGACATGTTTGTAGCACTGCGTAAGCTGTTACCATTTGTGAGTATTTTGGCATAGTGGCTACAGAATCTTCTTTTCACCCTTAACATTTATTCTTCTTGAGAGAAGCATACATTACATTATATCCCTACCACAGTTTCCCCTCCCTCCACTCCTCCAAGTCCCACCCCGCCCCCAACTCCCCTCCCCCTCATGCATCTCTGATGATAGATGGTTTAGGCACCCATCTAGGCATGCAGTATTGACTCCCCCCCCAGGTGTGTTTGGTTCTCCCTTGGGTCTCTGGGTTATACCCCCTCTAGTTCCTAGTTAGCCATGCAGTGCCAGGCCGAGGGTTGCTCTTGTGGTCTGGGTCACAAGTTGGACTAGTCATGGTTTGGCCACTCCTGCAAGTTCTGTACCACCATTATCCCCTCACTTCTTGCAAGCAGGACAGATTGTAGGTTGAATGTTTTGTGGCTATGCTGATGTCCTAGTCCCACTGCTGGGAGCCTTGCTTGGTTATAGAAGATGGCCAGTTTGGGCTGCTCCCCCATTACTAGGAGACTTCACTAGGGTTACTCTCACAGGCTCCAGGGAGTTTCCACTGCACTAGGTTTCTGCATTGTTTCCCGAAAGCCCCTCAATTCCAGCTTTCCCAGTACTCTCTTTCTTGGTCTCTTCTCTCCCAACTACCACCTGATCCCTCCAGTTCCCATCCCCACCCACCCCAAGAGATAGAAAATATCTCTTCTATTTCCCCTTCCCAGGGAGATCCATGCATCCCACCTTGAGCTTTCTCTGTTGCTTTGCCCCTCCGGGTCTGTGGATTGTAACATGATTGTACTTTACTGAAAAGCTAATGCCCACTTAAGAGTACATACCATGTTTGTCTTTCTGAGTCTGGGTTACCTCACTCAGCAGGATATTTTCTAGTTCCATTCATTTGCCTGCAAGTTTCATGTCACTTACTTCCTATTAATTAATTTATCTATTTACTTTACATCCCAGTAGGAAGTTCCCCTCCCTCCTCTCTTCATAGTCCCTCCCTCTCTTCCCAGTTCCTCCCTCTCATCTTCCTTCCTTTCTCCTTGCAAACACTTCCTTTTCCTCTCAGAGAAGAGGAGACATCCCATGGGAATAAATTTGCCTTGGGATATCAAGTAGGCTCATCTCCTATTGAGGCTAGGCAAGTGCGTCCAGTTAGGGGAAGGATTCAAAGGCAGGCAAAAGAATCAGAGGAGCCCCTTTTCTGTTGTTAGAGGCCCCACATGAGGACCAAGATGTACATTTGTTACCAATGTGTGTGGGCCTAGAACTGTTGCCGTAGTTGCTCTCTAGTTGGTGGTTCAGTCTCTGTGGGCCCCTATGGGTCCAGGTTAGTTAATTTTGTAGGTTTTCTTGTGGTGTCCTTGACCTCTCCGGCTCTTTCAATCCTTCCTCCCCACTCTTCCATGAGATTTCTCGAGCTCTGCCTAATGTTTGGTGGTGTGTCTTTACATTCTGTTTTCATCAGCTCCTGTGAGAAGTGACTCTGATAGCTATTATACTAGCCTCTTGTCTGCAAGAATAACAGAAAAAACTTAGTGTGTTAGTGGTGGGTTCTCTTTCATGGCATGTGATTCAAGTTGGGCCAGTCATTGATTGGCTTGTGTCAAAGGGTTTGTGTGTGGGTTGGTGTCCTCCTCCCCTCTCTGGAAGTCCCACCTGGCTATAGGAGGTGGCCACTTCAGGCTCCATTTCCTTTCACTGCTAAGAGTCTCAACTAGGGTCACCACTGTAGACTCCCTGGAGCAACCCCCCATCCCACAGATACCCCCATGCATCCATTTACATTCTCTCTCCCAGTACGCTCCCCCACCATTCTACACACACACACACACACACACACACACACACACACACAACCCTGTTTACTCTTCCTACCTTCTCTCTCACTCCACCCAGTTCCCTCCCTCTATCTAATTCTGATGTCTATTTTATTTCCCCTTCAGAGTGAGAGTTAAGCATACTTCTTCAGGCTCTCCTGGTTACTTAGCTTCTTTGGGTATATGGCTTGTAGGATGCCTATCCTGTACTCTATGGCTAATATCTACTTATAAGTGAGTATATACCATGTGTATCTTTCTGGGTATGGGTTACCTCACAGTGTATTTTCTAATTCCATCCATTTTCCTGCAAATTTCAAGATTTCCTTGTTTTTAATAGCTGAGAAGTAGTTCATTGTTTAAAAGTACCACATTTTCTTTATCCATTCTTTTTTTTTTTTTCAATGCAGTTTATTCAGGAACCTTGAACAATCCTCGGACCCTGGGGAAAGCCAGCCCACAGCTTAAATAGCCTCTGGGTAGCCAACCCAGGTGTGCCACGTGGGCAATGCAGATAGGTCCACATACATGGAAGCAAGCCAGATCATCAGCCTTAGCCAAATTTGGAATTGTTCGTGACAGAGAGCACTCACCATCGGGAAGGTGGAAGGTGGAAACCAGCTCCATCTTTAAGGCATAGCATTCCGCAGCTCTCTACAGTTCCCCCTTTTTGTTTTAGACGCATCAGGCAAGAGTAGAGGTCTGATCTCTGATATTAGAAATAAATTGGGACTTTGTACCGATGTTCATTTAGGTGTCATCCACCCAAAGAGCATCAGACCCGTCCAATACCTTTTTCTCAGAGGCGGGACCTGGGCATCAACCCGCATGCAATCAGACATGCTCTTCTCTGGGTCCAAAGCGGCTGACCCTGAGTGCAGTGCTTAGCCTCGCATCCTGAGCGTAACATTTTAGCTTTTTATGGTATCCAACCATGCTTGGGGAGAATGTCCTGCTTCAATGGCTGTAAAGGCCTGAATGATCATGGCTGCATCACACTGTTGTGAGACTCTAATCTTGCATATATACCACAGGCAAAACAAGGAGACTAACACCAGAGGGCCTGCTAACACTCCCATGCCCGCCCATTCCTTCAGATGATTCATGGCTGCAGCAATCCATGTTGATAATCCTGTGGCTAGTCCTGCGTCCACTCTGGTAGAATTTACTGTGACAATGGCCACTCTCAGCTGCTCCATCGTAGTATCGAATTCTCCAGTCCAATTACCTAAAATATAGCTCGACAATTGTTTAGACAGATTTGCAGCACAGGAAAAATTCTCATGTTGTATGCTAGTGACACAAAGTCCAGCATACTTTCATTGACAGCCAGGTTGAGCGATTTGCCATAGGGTATCAATTTGCTCCTGCAAGAGGTCAATCCTCTGATTGACCACCATCAAGCTTTCTTTTAGTTGAGCATTAATTCCTTTATGTACAACTAAGGCATGAGCTACATTGGCTAAATGATTATTCAGGGTCTGAGCAGTCTGCCTAGTATGACTCATGGCTAATGCCCTGGTGGTAGCTCCAACAGCCGCCAATGAGATGGTAGTAACAATGGTGGCTGTAGTTTCAAGATCCCTTTTCTGTCTGAAGAGAGTCATAGCATGAGGGGCATCAATGGGCACAGGCACCCAGTGAGGCATGCGAGTAACCAGGGCATACCTAAATTTACTAGCATTCCAGCATTGGGCAAAAAAGCAAGTATCATTACCACAATTACTTGGCTCTATCTGGCTAATAATGAATAAAAATGGGGGATATAGACAAACAGGTGTGAGCTTATAGGAAATATTATGAGAAGCCTTAACCCCTCGTTGGAACATCCTGCGTCAGTTCTAGAACTAGCAGTGGTGAGGGACATCTAGGTTCTTTCCAGTTTTTAGATGTTAAGAATAAAGCTGCTATTAACATAGTTGAGCAGTTATCCTAGGTCTGGAGGTAGAACTATTTCCACTTTTCTGAGAAACTGTCAAATTGATTTCCAAAGTGGTTGCACAAGTTTGCATCCCCACCAGCAATGGAGGCATGTTCCCTTTCTCTACATCCTCTCTAGTATGTGCTGTCATGTGAGTTTTTGATCTTAGCCATTCTGAAGGGTGTAAGATGGAATCTCAGGGTCGTTTTGATTTGCAGTTCCCTCATGACTAAGGACACTGAGCATTTCTATAAGTGCCTCTCAGCCATTAGATATTTCTCTGTTGAGAATTCTCTGTTTAGCTCAGGACCCCATTTTTAAATTGGGTTATTTGTTGGGTCTTTGTGTGGTTTAGGTATCAAGGTGACTGTGGCCTCATAAAATGAGTTTGGTTCCTTCTTTTTCTATTTTGTGAAATAGTTGAAAAAATATTGGAATTAGCTCTTCTTTGGAGGTCTGGTAGAATTCTGAGTTGAAACCATGTGGCCCTTGGCTTCTTCTTCTTTTTTTTTTTTTTTGCATGGGAGACTTTTGATGACTGCTTTTATTTCCTTAGGGGATATAGGACTATTTATTTTATTTACCTGCTCTTGATTGAACTTTGCTAAATTGAATCTATCAAGAAAACTGTCTATTTTATTGAGATTTTCAAATTTTGTGATATATAGGCTTTTGAAGTAAGACCTAATGGTTCTTTGGATTTCATCAGTGTCTGTCTTTATGTCCTCCTTTTCATTTCTGATTTTGTTGATTTGGATAGTGTCTCTCTGCCTTTTACTTAGTTTGGCTAAGGGTTTGTTTATCTTGTTGGTTTTCTCAGAGAACCAGCTCTTGCTGAAAGCTTTGAATTACTTTCTTTGTTTCTAGTTTATTGATTTCAGCCCCAAGGTTGAGTATTTCCAGCTGCCAACTACTCTTGGGTGTGTCTGCTTCTTTTTTTTTAGGGCTTTTAGGTGAGTTGTTAAGTTGCTTGTATGAGATGTTTTGAATTTCTTTCCGAAGGCACTTAATGCTATGAAATTTCATCTTAGCACTGCTTTCATTGTGTCCCACAAGTTTGGGTAAGTTTTGCCTTCATGTTCATTGAATTCTAGGAAGTCTTTAATTTCTTTATTTCTCCCCTAACCCAGCTGTCATTGAGTAGAAAGTTGTTCAGTTTCCATGTGTATGTAGGCTTTTTGCTATTTCTGTTGTTGAGGTCCAGCTCTAGCCCATGGTGTCTGATAGGATACAAATGATTAGTTCAGTTTTCTTGTATCTGTTGAGGCTTGCTTTGTGGCCAACTATAAGGCCTATTTTTGAGAAGTTTCCATGAGGTGCTGAGATGAAGGTAAAATCTTTTGTGTCTGGGTGAAAAGTTCTGTAGATGTTTGTTAGGTCAATTTGATTCATGACATCTGTTAGAATCTTTTTTTTTTTTTGTTTAATTTCTGTTTTGTTGACTTGACCTTTGTTGAGAGTGAGGTATTGAAGTCTCCCACTATTAATGTGTGGGGATCTATGTGTAGTTTACATTTTATTAATGTTTCTTTTATAAATGTTGGTGCCCTTATATTTGGAGCATAGATATTCAGAATTGTGATGTCTTTTTGGTGGAATTTTCCTTTGATGAGTATGAAGTGTCCCTCCCCATATCTTTTTATTAATTTTGGTTGAAAGTCTACTTTATTATGTATTAGGATGGCTACTCCAGCTTGTTTCTTGGGTCCATTTACTTAGAAAACCTTTTTCCATCCCTTTATTCTGAGGCAATATTTATATTTGTTGCAGAGCTGTTTCTTGATTGCAGCAAAATGTTGGGTCCTGTTTCAGCAACAATTCTGTTAGTTTGTGACTTTGTATTGGAGAGTTGAGTCTATTTATGATGATAGATATTAGTGACCAATGATTGTTAGTTCCTTTTATTGTGGAGTTGGAGTTGGTGGTGATTGTATGTTTGTGTGCTTATTTTCTTTTTCTTTTTTGTTGTGAATTTACCTTTATTCTGTGTTTTCTTAGGTGTAGTTCATCTTGTTGGGTTGGAATTTTCTTTCTAGTATCTTTGCTGTATATATATATATATATATATATATATATATATATATATATAATTTAAATTTAGTTATGTCATGGAATATTTTGTTTTCTCTGTCTATGTTGATTGCAAGTTTTTCTGAGTATAGTAGTCTGGGTTGGCATCTGTGGTCTCTTAGTGTCTGCATGATATCTGAATAACCCTTCTAGTTTTCATAGTCTCTGTTGAGAAGTCTGGTGTCATTCTGATAGGTATGCCTTTACATGTTATTTGGACTTTTTCTCTTGCCACTTTTAATATTTTTTCTTTGTTCTGTGGATTTATTGTTTGATAATTATGTGGCAGGAGGAATTTCTTTTCTGGTCTAGTCTATTTGGTCTTCTGTAGGCCTCTTGTATGGTTAAGGGCATTTCTTTCTTAAGGTTGGGAAAATTTTCTTCTGTGATTTTCTTGAAAATATTTTCTGGAGCTTGGAGCCTGGAATCCTCTTTTTCATTTATTCCTATTATTTTTAGGTTTCATCTTTTTTCTTTTTAATTTTTTTCTTTTTTCTTTCTTTTTATTAATTACACTTTATTCACTTTGTATCCCTCCCTCCTCCCCTCCTGGCCCCACCCTCCCTCCCCCTTCTTCACGAATGCCCCTCCCCAAGTCCACTGATAGGGGAGGTCCTCCTCTCCTTCCTTCTGATCTTAGTCTATCAGATCTCATCAGGAGTGGCTGCATTGTTATCTTCTGTGGCCTGGTAAGGCTGCTCCCCTATCAGAGGAAGGTGATCAAAGAGCAGGCCAATCAGATTATGTCAAGGGGGCAGTCCCTGTTCCCATTACTGTGTAACCCACTTGGACACTAAACTGCCATGGGCTACATCTGTGCAGGGGTTCTAGGTTATCTCCATGTATAGTACTTGGTTGGAGTATGAGTTTCTGGGAAGACCCCTGAGGTTTCATCTTTTTACAGTGTCTTGGATGTTTTGTGTTAGGAAGTTTTTTGTTTTTCTATTTTCTTTGAGAAATGTATCGATTTCTGTAATTGTATCTTCAGCACCTGAGATTCTCTCCTTCATCTCTTGTATTCTGTTGGTGATGCTTACTTCTGTGCTTCCTTATCTCTTTTCTAAGTTCTCTATCTTCAGTGTTTTCTCCATTCATGTTTTCTTTATTTATTCTAATCTCTTTTCATGTCTTGAATGATTTTATTAATTTCCTTTAACTGTTTGATTATGGATTTCTGTTTGTCCATGATGGCCTCTATTTTTTTTTGGTCATTTCATCTTTATATAACTTTCATATAATTATATATATGAAACTTTATATGTATAAAGTTATATGAAAGTTATATAACTGCATAATCATAGATTTAAGATCATTTTTCTGTGTTTTAGCTCCATTAGAATATCCATTGATTTTTGGGGATTCTGGTGGAGCCATGATTTTTTTTTGTTGTTGATTCTATTCTTAAGCCAGCCTCTAGCCATTTGGTTGACCATAGCCTTGACTATTCCTGTAGCCTGTACTGCAGACTGGGTTCCACCTGTCTCTGGGTCTGGAGTAGTCTACAGGAAGGTAAGAGTTGTCCAGGAGCTCAGGAATAAGTGCTGGATATTCAGATGCACCTAAGAAGGGAGGGCACTCTGCTGAGTTCACTGTCTCTGCTGGCTCACTGTGACCCAGGTAGGCCAGGCAGCTGGGCACAGGCAGAAAGATCTCCAAGCCTAGAGCTGCTCCGGTGCTCCTTAGGCTTCCTGGAGATGGCAAACAATGGGACTTTGGTCCCATGCCTGGCTCAGCTCTGCTAGTTCACTGTCACTGCAGGGTTCGCTGCTTCTCGTATCTCCGGTTATTGACTATGAGTGCTCAGCCACTTTTTGCTTTTTAAAATTAAAATAAGATTTTATAAAAAGCCAGGCTATTGGGTGTTGTTAAAAGCATATTTCCTAAGGGACATTAAGTTCCTAAAGTAATCTATCAGTAAGTATTTTCTATATTTGGAAAGTGATATGAAAGTTATGGCTAGAAAAAAAATTTAGATTTACTTATTTATGTATTTTATGTGTGTAGGTACTTTGTCTGCACAAATATCTGCACACTAGAAGATGACATCAGATAGTTGTGAACTGCCATGTGGGTGCTGGGCATTGAGCTTAGGACCTTTGGAAGAGCAGTGTGTTCTCTTAACCACTGAGCGATCTCTCCAGCACCCAAGATTAAAAAAAAAATTTAAACAAGGTGAAATTGTTCCTTATATATTTTGTGATGTAAGGGTCTAATATCCTTGTTATCATATGATGCCATCTGTTGTGAACTGATAGCAATGATTCCAGTACCATTTATTGAACAGTGACTCTTCACTCTAAATATCCGTGATGCAATTTTCATCATACATTCCATTCCCATGTAAGCTGGGTGTATTTCTCTGACTCACTTTCCTTTCCCCTACCTGGGCTGCTGCAGTTAGTGCTGAGGTGACTTGTGGTACCAGTGTGGGTTGGTATTCCTTAGGGTTTCCCTTCTCTGAGGAGGAGAAGAGAGAATGTGGGGGAGGGGGCATGAGGCTGGGACTGGGAGGAGAGAAGGGGCTGGGACCAATCTGTAAAGTGATTAAATAAAAAAATGAAAAAAAAAAAAAAGGATGGGTGTATTTTTGGGATCCTATTGTGTTCTCCAAATCAATTGATCTCTTTACTATCTGCAATAATTGGCCTATATGAAGGCAGGCCTCTGACTTACTCTGCAGGATGAGATTTTTTTTTTTTTAACTTGGCTAAGTAGTCCTAACATTTGATGGTGACCCCTGGAGATTGGATATAATTTCATTATGTCATGGACATAATTTCATTAGTGTTTTAAAGTTAAGGAAAGCAAACAGTCTTTTGTTCTCTTTTCTAAGGGCCAAGGAATAGCTACGTTTGAGCTCACTCTTGTTTGCTTCCCCAGAAGGGGGTACTGTCATTCTGTCTTTCCACTCAATCTTCGCAGAGCACCAGGGACCCACAAATGTTTCTGTTTGAGAATTGCATTGCTCTAGTCCTTGGGTTGCTTAGGGATTGTTTTGAATAGGTTGAGAAAGCGCTTCTTTCCAAATGAACACTGTTTCTCTAATGAGAAAGTGATCAACATTGGAATTCTCCTGGGGAATGAATTGGGTTCTTGTGTTTTAACTAGCAGGAAGATAGAATGGTGGAGCTTATAAGGAGACAGAGACTTTTACCAGCCAGGTCTGAAGGTTCCTAGAGAAATATTTCTTCACGGCATGTTTTGTGCTGGTTATGTTTTTCATTTTAAGGTATGAATTGAGAGATGGGGTGCAGAAGAGGCTCCCCATAAAACCTTTCATGAAAATGAATTGTTTCTGGAAACATTTAGTGTATATTTAAAGAAGATAAGTATTAAGTGATTTCTCACTAAACACAATAGATACAGATTAAAAGCAATTGTTAGACATTCATCAAATAATGCAAACAAAAAAACTCAATCAAAGCTTTAAACTTAATTGGTTTTTGTTGCTGGTTTAAGAATTCTGTATTTATAAATGCTGTTTTCTTCTTGGAGTGGATGAGGTATGATGCACACATGCTTAAAAGTATCAGTGATAACCAACATAAACATTTAGAATGACATTAAGGCTCTGCCCATATCAAGGTCTTATTGTGTTGTTTTTCTGATGTTTTGTGTAGAGTGGAAACTGACTTGGTTCCTGTTGTCTTTGGCAGCAGCAGTAAGTAGATCAGAGGATAGGTGGACCTGTGGATGCAGGCCAGCTGTGAAGTGTAATCAGAGTGAGTTGATTTTGTTATTGAAGGAGAAACTTGTGCCCAGCAAGAGGAAACCACAGGGAAATTGAGGAATATTTTAAAGACCCTTAAGCCCACAGTTTTTGAGATGTACCTATGATCAACATTAGAACTCACTCATGAATATTTGTTACCGACAGGAATTGTAAAGCTGAGTTTGCCTTGGGGATAAAGCAGGGCTTGATGGCCAGGGTATGTCAAGGTTCACTGTGGAGCAGCAAGGGCACTGCAGGGGTTGTGGTAGATTCAGTCCTTCCTTTGCCTCCTGAATGTGAGGCTGGAGTTACTCAAAACTGCTTACGCTAAAACAGTTGCTTTGTGTATAGCACAAAACACACTTGGGTTAACAGAACAAGTAAGGGGAATGGAGATGCAGAAAACAAAACAAAAACATGAAACCAAAGAAATGGCAACAGCTGTCAGATTTTATTGTCTATTGTAAATGGTAATACTGCTTAAGTGAGACACAGTTCATAGCTGTTGGCTAAGCAGCCATTTAATTTAATTTAGGAAGAAATAGGCAGTTATGCAGTAGCTGATTCTTCCTTGGCCAGCAAGTGGTCCATATTTGTTTAGTTTATGAGACTCTTGTGTTATTGGAAGTGTGAGGTGCCTTTTGTATATTATATTACACATTTTCTCATAAGCAGTACCAGTATTGTGAATAGCCATCTTTATTAGTATGAGTAACTCCAAGCAGAAGGACAAGGACTGACTAGAGAGACAGCATCCTTGACCCCATCTCTCTTTCCTGCCTCTCGCTGCTCAGCAGGCTCATTCTTTCCTGTCAGCTGCTTCTCTGACTCCTCTGGGGAGGTGGCAGCAGGCAGCTTTGTCCTGTCCTTTCATAGTTTAGGACCAGACAAAAATGTGTCTTCATCAGCTCAATTAAATAATCCTCAGGCAATGGAGGACCTTCACTGGCATGATGTAGCCCATGAGTCCGTATTTTGAACCAATTGCCACTCAGTTTTCATTAATTAAATTTAATTAAGTGAAGAATTTGTCAATTGTGAAGATGTGACACGTGGGTATTAACATTGTAATTTATTTTTACCTTGACCATTTTCTGCATCTTTTCTTTATCTGGCTTGTTTCTTCTAGTTCTTCAAAATTTGCTGCAGGGTTTAGGAGGAAATGGCTCAAGCATAAGGACCTGAGCCTGAATTACAGGAATCTACATAAAACTACACACAATAGTATCTGTAATCCCAATGATTCTACAGTGAGATGCGAGGTAGAAAGAAATCACTAGTAGCTTATGGGCAACGAGCCTGGCTTATGTAATGGCAGACAAAAAGAGACCTTATGTTAAATAAAGCGGGAGGTGAGGACCTCCCTGTAGTGGGAAGTTTGTAATTTTGGTTTCTTAAAAAACAAAACAAAACAAAACATAGAAATATTATGGGAATACGTTTTAGTTTTAGTCCCAGATGTGGGGATAAGAGGCTGCTTCACCGGAGGTGACTGCGATTTGCATCACGCTCTAGCAGGGGTGGTTTTGCCAGCTGCAGATTGTTCTGTGAGTGTGTGGTGTTTGGAATTCTGGGAACTTTTCAGAGGATGTGTAAATGCTAGGGGTGGAGGTGGTGGTTGTTGGTTAGCTGCTGTTGGTTGCTGTTTGTCAAGTGTTGTGCACAAAGAAACAAGAAAAAGAAATTAGCTATCCTAAAGGAGAAAGTTAGTCTTGCCCCAAGGAACTTGACACCCTAATCAGCAGGAAGTAGTCTAAAGATAACTTTGCCTCCTTTTTCCTCTATTGTTTTGTTCATTGGGTTTTTTTATTTTTTATTTTTATCGAGACAGGGTTTCTCTGGGTAGCCTTAGCTGTACTGGACTTTGTAAACTAGGCTGGTCTCGAACTCACAGAGATCTAACTACCTCTGCCTCCCCAAGTGTTGCGATTCCAGGCATGTGCCACTGCACCTGGCTTCCTCTCATTTCTTTTCTACTATCTAGTGTTAGGGAGTTAATAAGAAGGGTTGAAGAAAGAAAAAGGAACCCATCAAGTAGCAAACACTGGCTACATTTCCCCATGATATAGCTTTTCAAAAGATCTGATAGATTGTTCTTTTCCTGGTGTTCTGTAATACTCTGCTTTGCCCACATTTTCTGAACTTGAACTTGCTGACCAGACTCAAAGTCTGAGCTCTCTGAGAGAAGCTACAGCTGATGTCTGTTTCACATAGGTGATGAAACAAACAGAACCCACCTGCCAATTCATGATTATATACTGTGTTGAAACAAAATTACTTGAAGATAATATGGCAAATGCCAACTTTTTATGAGCCCTTGTGACATATCTGATATGATCAGAGGAATTCCACAGGTATTAGCTTCTGCAGTAAGAGTGGGTTTACCGCCATTTCTCTTTAATAGGCGAGAAAACGGAGGCACAGGGAAGTGGTACGCTAAGGACACACAGCAAATGAAAAGTAGTGGGAATGGATTTCAGATGTAGTTTGTCTGGAGTGAGAGCTCAAAGCTCAGTTGATAATTTTTAGGTTTCCTTACGTGGGTTTTAATTGTGTGGTGCAAGCATAGCATCATAATCTTTTCCATAGCACTCTGTTGATAATGAACAAACAAAACTCCTCCTTTTATATCCTTCTGCTCTATCGATATCAATCACTCTTCCATTCCTGCTTCACCACCACCACCAACATCAGAAAACCCCTCTGGGCCATCCTGGCAAGTGTGGGTGCAGTGGAGTCATGGGCTCAGACACGACATTTGCCTCCATATAGCACGAAGGTAGGATTATGGTCCATCCACCCAGCTGGTAAATGCCAGTTGCACAGTCTGTGCTGAGCACTACTCAATGACTACTGCAGACAAAGTTTTGAAGTACTTGCAGTGTTTTATAAAGTGGAAGATCATTGGACTTGAGACCAAGGGATAAAAGTGTGGCCTTAGAGCTGTGGGGATGGTGAATAGTATTGGTTGCAGAACAGGCCTTATTTGGTGTTGGGAAATGGACTGGATCCTAGTTCTGCTGTTTTTTAACATAGACAACAACAGTAACGCACCCATCCTTGTCTGTTCTACAGCTCACTTACTTTCCTGGCTTTGCTGTGTAATCTACAGAGCAGAGGGCGCATGCTATTGAATGTTTGTGACAGGGGTCTTAGTACCCAGCAGTGGGTGCCCTTTCTAAATGTCTAGTATAAATCTTCAGGCTAGTTCCCAGGGTATCATCCTGTAATCCCTCAGGCATCTGGAGGGGACCATAATATTTAGTTTTTTTTTTCACTGAAGATGTGTTTAACTAACTGTGTTATCATCAGTGACAAGCTTCTCTTTGGGAAGTCTTTTACCTCTGCTGGCTGTTACAGGGTTGCAGAGATGAAAACTGCTGGGGACTAAGCCAAACTTCTACTGCAAATGTGCCATGAGAAATCAGCTACCACATCTCCCGCTTCTCCAGACCCAGAAAGCAGTTCACAAAGAAGTCGTCCCACAAAAATCTGCTGGTGATTCCCAGCTGGTTCATCATTTGTAAGTGCAACTGAATGAAAGCCAGAATGGTCCATGGCTCCTTTCTTCTTACACCCTAGTCTCTATGGCTCCTACAGATTTGTTTTCTTTCTCTCACATTGTTGATGCCATGACACTTGCCTCCTTTTTGTTTTTTTGGTTTTTGCCTCAAATCCCTTTTCACAGGCCATGGAAGTCTGAAGGCACAGATGGTGACAGAAAACAGCCTCACTGCGTCTTCTGATTTGGTGAGAAGGTGAATAAGAAGTTCAAGGTCATTCTCGGGCCCCCTGTTTCTTGCTTTTGCAGACACAGTTGAAGACACGGGGGTGCAGGCCCAGTATCCTCAGGCCTCAGTCTTATCTACCCTCTATTGCCTGGCTTCTTTCCCCCAAACCACATTATAGCAGTATCGCTAAGCGGGGCATCGTGTGGACTAATTTTAGCTGTCATTTTGCTTTGTAGCCACACTCAGCACACTTATTTATTATAAGACACATTTTGTTATGCACGTTTGAGGCTTACAACCCACTACTGTGGATGGTAAAATGGTTATCATAGTAAAGCAAATAAGTACATCTATCATCTATATAGCTATTTTTTTGGTGATAGAAATAGCTAAAATCTGTTTATTTAATAAAATCCCTAATACCATTGAATCAATTATTTATTAGTCCTGATGTTGTACAGCAGCTCTCTAGATTTGTCCAGTTTACGTATTTGCCATTTTGTGTTCTCTGGCTGTATACTCCATTTCTCCTAGTTCACCTCCAGGAGTAGCCAATGTTTCTCTGTGTATTTGAGCAAGCATCCTGCCTCTCTCTTTTTCCTTCTTAAGACAAAACATTGAATGGATTTGGCATCTTTGTCAAAAATCAGGTGTCCATAAGTGTGTGGATTTATGTCAGGGTCTTCTATTAGATTCCATTGATCCACCAGTCTGTTTCTATGCCAGTACCATGCAGTTTTTAGTATTGTTGCTCTATAGTATAGCTTGAGATCAGAAATGGAGATACCTCCAGAAGATCTTTTATTGTAGAGGATTGTTTTAGCAATTCTGGGTTTCTTGCATCCTTGCCAGCATGTGCTGTCATATGAATTTTTGATCTCAGCCATCCTGACAAGGTTTAAGATGGAATCTCAGGGTCTATTTGATTTGTATTTCTCTGATGACTAAGGAAGTTGAACATTTCTTTAAGTGCTTCTCGATTATTCAAGAATCCTCAGGTGAGAATTCTCTGTTTAGCTCAGGACACACCCCATTTTTTAATTGGATTATTTGGTTTTTTGGTGTCTAATTTTTTTAAGTTCTTTGTATATTTTGGTATTAGCCCTTTGTCAGATTAGGGTTAATGATCTTTTCCCAATCTGTAGACTGCCATTTTGTCCTTTGCCTTACAGAAGCTTTTCAGTTTCATGAGGTCCTATTTGTTGATCATTGATCTTAGTGCCTGAGCTGTTGGTGTTCTGTTCAGGAAGTTGTCTCCTGTGCCAATGAGTTCAAGGCTATTCCACACTTTCTCTTTTATCAGATTTAGTGTATCCTTTTTTATGTTGAGGTCTTTGATTCACTTGAAATTGAGTTTTGTGCAGGGTGATAAATATGGATCTATTTGCATTCTTCTACAAGCCGACATCCAGTTAGACCAGCATCATTTATGAAAGATGCTTTCTTTTTACCATTGTATGGTTTTGACTTTTTTTTTTTCCGTCAAAAATCAGGTGTCCATATGTGTAAGGATTTTGTTTATGGGTCTTTGATTAGATTCCATTGATCAACCAGTCTGCTTTTATACCAGTACCATGCATGTTTTATTACAATTGCTCTGTAGTACTGCTTGGAATCAGGGATGGTGATACCTCCAAAAGTTCTTTTATTATATAGAATTGGTTTAGATATTCTGGGTTTTTGTTTTTCCATATGAAATTGAGATTTTTTTTAAAAGGTCTGTAATGAATTGTGTTGATATTTTGATAGACATTGCATTGAATCTGTACACTTGCTTTTGATAAGATGGCCATTTTTACTATGTTAATCCTACCAACCCATGAGCATTGGAGATCTTTCCATCTTCTGATACCTTCTTCAATTTTTTTCCTCCAGAGTCTTGAAGTTCTTGTCATATAAGTCTTTGACTTGCTTAGTTATTTTTTATTATTTGTGAATATTGTGGCTATTTTTTTTGTGGCTATTTTTTATTATTTGTGTCTTGGATATTTTTATTATTTGTGGCTATTGTGGAAGGTGTTGTTTCCCTAATTTTTTTTTTTTTTTTGCATACAAAGGGTCTACTGTTTGTTTGTTTTTAGTTAAATTTTGTATCCAGCCACTTTACTAAAGGTCTTTATCAGCTATAGGCATTCTCTGGTAGAATTTTTGGAGTCACTTATGCATACTATCATATCAACTAGGAATAGCAATACTTTGACTTTTTCCTTTCCAATTTGTATCTTCTTGATCTCCTTTAGTTGTCTTATTTCTCTAGCTAAAACTTCAAGTACTGTATTGGATAGATTTTGGAAGAGGGGGCTACCTTGTCTCTGAATTTAGTGGAATTGCTTTAAGTGTCTCTCCATTTAATTTGATGTTGGCTATTGGCTTACTGTATATTGTCTTTACTCTGTTTAGGTATGTGCCTTGCATCCTTGATCTTTCCAAGACATTTAACATGAAGGGATGTTGGTTTTTGTCAAAGGTTTTTTCAGCATCTAATGAGATGATCATGTCATTTTTTCCCCCTTCAATTTGTTTATATTGAGTATTTTTGCATCAATGTTCACAAAGGAGATTGGTCTGAATTCTCTTTCTATGTTGCGTCTTTGTGTGGTTTAGGTATCAGGGTGTTCTTGGTTGTGTTCTGTTTGTGAGTATTTTATTGAGTATTTTTGCATCAATGTTCACAAAGGAGATTGGTCTGAATTCTCTTTTTATGTTGCATCTTTGTGTGGTTTAGGTATCAGGGTGACGGTGGCCTCAAAGAGTAAGTTTGATAGTTTTCCTTCTTCTTTTATTTTGTGAAGTAATTTGAGTAGTATTGATACTAGCTCTTCTTTGAAAGCCTGGTAGAATTCTGAGCTAAAACCACCTGGCTCTAGGCTTTTTTTTTTGGTTGGGAGACTTTTAATGACTGCTTCTATTTCTTTAGGGGTTATAGAACTGTTTAAATTGTTTACCTGATCTTGATTTAACTTAGGTAAGGAGAATCTATCAAGAATATTCTTCAAAAAGAGAATATAACCTATTTCATTTAGATTTTCTAATTTTGTAGAGTACAGGCTTTTGAAGTAAGATCTAATGATTCTTTGTATTTCCTCTGTGTCTGTTGTAATGTCCTCCTTTCATTTCTGATTTTGTTAATTTGGATATTTTCTCTCTCCCTTTTAGTTAGTTTGTCTAAGGGTTTGTCTACCTTGTTGATTTTCTTTAAGAACCAGCTTTTGGTTTTGTTTATTTTTTGCATTGTTCTCTTTGTTTCTAATTTATTGATTTCAGCCCTGAGTTTGATTATTTCTTGCTGTTTACTCCTCTTAAGTGTGTTTGCTTTTTTTTTTTTTTTTTTTTTTTTGTTCTAGAGCTTTCAGGTATGCTCTTGAGTTGCTAGTATGATATTTTTCTGATTTCTTTGTGAAGGCATTTAGTGCTATACACTTTCCTCTTATCCCTGCCTTCATTGTGTCCCATAAGTTTGGGTATGTTGCGCCTTCATTTTCATTGATTTTTTAGGATGTCTTTAACTTCTTTATTTCTTCCCTGACACAGTGGCCATTGAATAGATTTGTTCAGTTGCCATGAGGTTGTAAGCTTTCTCTTGTTTCTGTTGTGGTTAAAGTCTAGTGTTAATCCACGGTGATCTGGGTGATGCTGGGGGTCTGTAGGCAGGTCTCTTCTGGAAGCGGGGTAGGGCAGTTGGCTGGGTACTTGGAGCCCTCCTTGGGAAGGTGGGTAGAGCCAGAGGTGGAACCATGGGACCCCTGCAGCTTTCCGCAAAAATATTTAAGTAAAATATACTTTTATTTGTGGTGTGTGTACAAGAGAGGGACAGGGAGGGAGGGAAAAAAGGAGAGAGAGACTATATAGCTCAGGCTGGCTTCAGACTTAATGATCCTCTTGACCCTGACCTTGAGTAACAGGTGTGGACTACCATGTCCAACTTGTAATAGCTTATTAAAAATATTTATTTTATTTTGTGTGAATGTGTGAGCACCTTCACACACACACACACACACACACACACACACAATGTGTGCCTAGTTCCAAAGGAAGTAAGAAGAGGCCATTGTACTCCCTAAAATAGGAGTTGCAAGCAGTTGTAAACCACCCTGTGTATGCTGGGAACTGAACCTGATGTGTAAATCCCCTTCATTAACCATCTTTCCAGCTCCTGCAACTTAAAATTTTTTATGCTTAAAATTATAATTACAATTCCTTCCTTTTCTTCCCTCTAACCCCTCTCACCCTTTTCCTTGTTCTCTCTAAGGTTTGTGGTCTTTTATTCTTTAGTAGTTGTTTTACCCTCCCCCCTCCATATTCCTAAATAAATAAACAAAGGCAACCTTTTCAGTCTGTATAATGTTAATTGAACACATATGATTTCAGAGGTGACCACCAGGTACTTCTGAAATTGCATTTTCTTTAGATAACATTTTTGCATATGCTGTTTTAGTACTCTGGTTCATTCAGTACACTGTGGTTAGAATAATATTTTAAAGGAGAACATTTGGGCAAGTCCTCATATTTCATTGTATTTAGGATAAAACACAAACTAAATAATGGCCAATAAGACTACCCAACCTGGTACCCAACCTTTGCTGTCTTTTCTTTTTCAATGACATTCCATGTGCCTTTTCCCCTTTTGATAATGGCCCTCATTCTTTTGCTCTAAGACTGCTGTTGCCCTACTATCCTGTGAACTCTGGTATGATCAGGGTAAAGTTGGTCTTCCAACCTCTGTATCTTTAGTGCCCAGCACATTCTGTCATGTGATCTAGGCTCATAAAGCCATTTTGCATGTATAAAAGTTTCATAAAATTCCTCTGGGCCTAGAGGTGCTGGTCTAAAGATGGGTTTGCTCACACTTTATTAATTCTTCACACATGTAGGCATTTTAAAATCTAAGGCAAGAATAAATTATTCTCTTTGTGCATGCATATGCATGTTACATACATACATATGTGCAAATTCACCAGGCCAAAGATGGATGTAAAATGTAAAATGTCTTCTTCTATTGTTTTTACCTTATTGTTTTGTTTTGTTTTTTTTTTTGACAGCTCTTTGATCATGCCCATTTTTTTCATTTGTTCTGGGGATTTGAACTCAGATCCTCTTGCTTTCACAGCAAGCCTTGTTGGGGCCATCACCCCTAGTCCTCAAATATTATTTTTAACACCCATTAACTCTTTCATATCTTTCATACCTTATTCATCTGTAGGTTATATTGAGTTCTCCAGAGGAGCAGGCCCTGATAGGGACCATGCTTGTCCTATTTGTGCTGGCTAGTCTTTTGACACACAAACTAAAGTTATCTGAAAGTTAGAAACCTAAACTGAGAAAATGCCTCTATACGATCTGGCTGTAAGGCATTTTCTTAGTGATTGATGGAGAAGGGCTTAGCTCATTATGGGTGGTTCTATCCCTGGGCTGGGAGTCTTGGGTTTTATAAGAAAGCAGGCTGAGAAAGCCAGGAATAGGAAGCCAGTAGGCAGCACTCCTCCATGACCTCTGTATCAGCTCTTGCCTCTGGGTTTCTGCCCTGTTTGAGTTCCTGTCCTGATTTCTGTCAACGATGAACAGCAATATGGAAGTGTAAGCCCAAACAAACCCTTTCCTCTCCAACTTGCTCTTTGGTCATTTGCTCTTTGCTCTTTGGTTTCCTTGAAGCAACAGAAACCCTAACTTAATACTTAATGAGTATTAAGTTATATTAACCCTCATCAATGAGTTTTATGGAGTTCCAAAGGAGAGCAGTCCCTGATAGAGACCATGCTTGTCTTATCTTCCAGGCTACTCAGATAGAATCAGCTTCAGGAACAGAGTTTCTTCTCTCTGTGCCCTGCACGACTTTGCACTATGAAGTTCTCACTGTTTTTAATTCTTTCCACATAATATGAACCTGTAGATATTTGGTCAAACAAACATCTCTCAGACAACTATGGGCTAAGCTTCTATGAGATTTTTTTTTTTCCTTTTAAACACTGTGGCTTGTCATGTAGCTTAAGTTGGTTTTAAACTCAGAGTTCCCTGTTTCAGCCTCCTGGGGGTGTGTGTATGGGTCACCATACCCAGCCCTTTCTGACTGATCCTTGTAATAACCTCTGATAGTGTTTTTTTTTTTTCATTCTTATAATAACATAAAGAATTAAATAGCTCTCAATCATGAGCTCAAACCTCTCTCTTTTTGTTCTGATATGATGTTTGCATTTCCTAAAATCATGAATGCATGTTTAAAAGTAAACACATTGGCTATGTTGAATGATGCCTGGTAAATTTGTCTTTTGGAAGACACATTTGAAAGGATTCTATTCTGTGAAAGTAAGATGCTAGCGATCCAGAAACCCTGCAGATTGTTCAGAACTTAGCTGTGCCATGTGCTTTGAACAATTCACTCCTTATTCAGCCAGGCAGAAACATGGCTCCACCCTTTGAGACAGACATCTGTTCAAATATAAATTTCCTGTTTGGTGAGGCTTCTGTTCTATTGAAGTAAAGGTCTCGATACGGCCGAACAAGTCAATCATTATAAACCTTGTTAGTATGACAGCCCCCTGTGTATTGTTAACTGGAAATGAAACACAAACACACCAAACCCCTGCAGTATCTGCTTCACGGTGCATAAATCTACCGTGCATCATGTCACTTGAAATTTGATGGCAATCTACCAAATGTCAGGAAAGACTTCATACTCAGAGGGCTATGCAAATGAGCACAGGCTTGGAACAATAAGGTGAGGGGGACACAGCCTGTCCTTTGCTCTCCCTCCCCCACATCCTTCCTAGAGAGCATTCCCTAGGGTAATTTCTTAGTGGCAACTGGTGAGTTATCCAAATACAAATGACCAGTGTTCAGTTCGACAGGCATATCTGGCTTCAGATGGAAGCGTTCTTCCTGCTCCTCACTCTCCAAGCTGGAAGATTGCTTGCAGCAAAACCTTCTCAAACCCTCATTAAGCCTTCTTAATTGCTTTCCTAGGCTTGCTTTCCCTTTTATTTAAACCTCAGAGGTGAGGGATAATCTGCTGTTAGTTATGCTAAGATAAAGATGCTTATGTTGTCCCCTTTCTCTCCCTCTTTCCCAATTTATCACAAGTCCATGGGAAAGCCTTTCTTTTTATTTAGGTCTGAACTAGCTCTCTAGGATGCTCCTAATAGGTCTGGACTAAAGGCTGAATTATTTACCACTGCTTATATTTTCTGGGTAGACACAACATTTCTCTCTCTCTCTGGCTCTCCTGGGAAGATTTGTAAATTGTTAGAATCAAAGCTGGAAGTGTTAAGGAATCATCCATGCCAGTCGTTTGTGGATTAAATCACCAGGCAGTTGGCCTTCTGAATCCATTCTTCTGGGTCATGGCCCACCCTTGTCAGGGCTACTCCCAGAGGGAGCTGGAACAAACCGGTACAGTCATTAGCAGTTCATGGGAGGAAGAAGCTGGCTGAAGTCTGGGGAGGTTGGGCTCTTTCAGTGCATAAATGGCCACACCAAGCAGAACAAGCAGAAGGCTGGCAAATGAAGCAATCATTTGGAATGGTGGCCAGATTATACAGGGAATGATTCCAGCAAAATCACTGCCTACCTTATCAAGTTTCTTTGAGAGCTTCTAGAAGCACTGTGGCTTGCTTTCTACTTTGTTTCTTCTCTGTCTCTCCTATGTGTGCATCAGTGTGTGCCTATGTAGTATGTATGTGCTTGTGAGGGTGTCTGTATGTACATATTTAGGTGTTTACATGTTTGTGGGGGCAAGAAGTCAACATCAGCTGCCTTTCTTAATCACCCTGTATCTTGTGTTTAAAGATAGGCTTTTTCAATGAACCTGAAGTCATCTACTGGGCTCTGCTAAATGGCCTGCACATTCTTTCCACTACACAGGGCCGAGACTGTAGAACTGTGTTACTGTGCCCAGCTTTTTACATGGGTGCTAGGGATTTGAACTCAGGTCCTCTTGCTCATAGGGTAAGCACTTTACTGATAAAGCCATGTCTCCAGCTGTGGAGTTCTATGGGCTGAAAGGGAAAAGGGCTGTAGTGGCATGACAATCCCAGTTAAACAGCTTCCATCTTTTGGTGGTGGTTGTTTTTGGGAAAGGGTCTCTTTATATCTCAGGCTCAAGTCAGCCTTCAATCAGTGGCCATTCCCATCTCAGCCTCCCCACTGTTAGAGATTACAGGATTGGATCACAATGCCCTGACTCAATAACTCTTACTTATTTGTTTTTCATTTTTGAGACAAAACCTCGTGTAGCCAGGACTGGTCTTGAACTTGTTAGGTAGATGAGGCTGGCCTTGAATTCCTAACCTTCCTTGTCTTCATCTCCCAAGCCCTGGGATTGTATGTATGCCACAATATCAATACTTCCCTAGAAAACATTTTATTTTGAGACAAGGTAGCCTGGAACTTCCTGTACAGAGTCTGGTCTTGAACTTAGGCTTTCCTTCTGCCTGTGTCTGCTGAGTTAGGCCTTGCACACGTCCGCTGCCAGGTCTTCAAAACACTTAATGATCTTTTCTTTTGTTGCCAGATATGGTTAACCATGCCCTTCCTCGTTAAATTTTGAGTTTTTGAGGAAATTAAGAACTTATTACATTTGATTACAGTTTAATTTTATTCAATAAAATTATTTAATTTTATTCAATTAAGACATCTCTAATTTTTGAGAGGATAAATGTAGAAAAATGTATTTCATTCAACAATCTGGCAGTTTGAAACCTGTTTTATAATAACTTTGAAATATCCACCCAGTGATGAACACCTTCCTTAAATATTCTAGCTTCCTTACGTTTCAGGGTCAAAATTCAGCAGATTCTAGCCCTTGCTGGTAATGGAGAGAACAGTCTCTCTTTGGAAAGCAAATGCTTTTTTTTTTTTTTTTTTTTTTTTGTAATAAAGAACATTTGACTTTGTATCAAAGCTCTTGGTTTCTCAGGAGAAGCAGGTTTTTTTTTTTTTCAGGATGAGAGACTCCCTCAATTATATTTTCACATGACTCAGAGATGCCTGTGCTTCTATGAATTTCAGAACATATGCATTCTGTGTAAGTTTGTACACTGCATATGAATTTTATAGGTTTCATAAAACTTTAATGGATTTGGGGATCCAAGGATGTGTTACTTTAACTTCTGGTTGATCTTCACCAAGAAGGAGAAGGATGGTGTGTTAAGCATTTTGCTTTGAGAACAGAGCAAGTCCCCTAATTATTGATAATTAAAATGTTTGTTTATATGTTTTAAAAAACTGTGTGTATGTGTATTTGTAGGCATCTGATCTCCTGTAGCTGGAGTTTGAGATGGTTGTAAACTCCCAACACAGGCTACCATTTTCTAGGTCCTCCTATGTAACTAGAAATTTTATAATGCATAGGATGTTAACCATCCCCGTTTTGCAGATGAGAAAGCTGATGTTCAGAGAAGTCAGATAACCTCTCTATGATTTTCTCAATAAGAAATGACAGAATCAACACCGAGTTTGGCTACGTCTGACTTATAAGCCTTTATAAGCCTGACCTTTTGCCCATCGTCCTCTCTCCTTGCCAGTAATTGCATCTGTCTGATTCATGACCTTACCCTAGCACTCCATATTCTGCTAGTTACACATTAGGCACTTAAGGAAGATTTGGCAGATTGACAGAGCACTGTTAAAAGAGGTATTCTGTTGGAAACTAGTCTTTGGGTTAAGTTTATTTTCTCTGAAATAGTTTTATATGGTTAGATGTAGGCCTTTTTTTCCTCTCTAAGACATATGGTTCAATTTTTCTATTTAGTTTATTTATCCGAACTTGTCTTCGGCAAACTGAGGTCAGTTTTGAGTTTAAGAAGAGAAGCATTGGAATGATACCGGGGAGAACATTCTCAGGTCTGAAGACTGTAAGTGGCTGGCTCTGCACATAGGACTGTGACTGCCATTGGTTCTTAGATACTTGGTCTTCTTAAAGGCTTGAGTAGGAGGGAAAAGCAAAGGCAGGCCTTTATCTCTGAGGCAGCGTTTTTGCTCAGCTCGTGCCTTTGTAAGTGCAGGCTTGGAAATGTGACTTATTATCTCTCATTAGAAGATGACTAATTTACAGGCCTTAGAATGAAGTTATGTCCATGCTGCACTTTTGAACTCATCATTGAGTATATCAAATCATATCAAAATGCTGTTTGTGCAGCAGGTGTACTGGTGACTTGAGCTCAGATAGGGCCTTGGGTATGAAATGTCAATGTGGAGACATTATTCCCTCTTTTCCTAGACTTGTATTTCCTCCCCAATAACATCTGTTCATATTTGTTATTGAACCCTTGGGGATCACTTGTCCCAAATCATGCCTCATTTCACAAAATTGCCATTTTGAGGACGGTTTCCCGACACTCTGCTGGAGACGAATAGTGCATCGTGAGAAAGCACAAGGGAAAGAAGGATCATGACATTTTAGCCCTTTCAATTTGCTGCTGATGATTAGAGAGTAAGGCTCTCCTCAAGAGGGAGAATGATCCTAGGTGCTTCTGGGCTCCAGAGCTCTCTCATGATTGGTTGACCTCCAATATTGTTTTAAACTTAGCCTTTAGGACAAAGAAGTCAGACTGGAAAATGACAATGAAAACAGGGTTGGAGTTACTGGGGTACCTGGTGGTCGCAGGACTGTATCAGTGACTAGGGCTCCCATTCTGAGTGGCTTAAATGGCGGAACTTTCGCCAGCTCAGTTCTGAGGGTCAGAGGTCAGGAGAGTAAAGTGTCGGTAAGGTTGCCGCCTCCTGAATGCTGTTGGGAGACTCTCTTCCTAGCTGGAGAGCAGGGAGCATATGTGGCTTTTCTTGGCTGATGGCTGCTGTGTTTTAGTCTTCACTTGCATCTTTCCAGGGCATTCTTTCTGCATTTAAGTTTACCTTTCTCAGGACACTAGGACCTATTCTGATGGCCTCATTAATTTGACCACATGCAAAGATTTTCTCCAAATTTGGTTACTCTTAGAGGTTTGAGGTTAGGGATCCAATACATCTTTTTAAATTAGTTGTGTGTATTTGTATATATGTATGCCACATATGTGAAGATGCTGAAAAATAGGAAAGAGGCATCAGACCCTTTGGAATGGGAGTTACAAGTGGTTGTGAGATGCCCGGTGTGGGTGCTGGGAACTGAACTCAGGTCCCAAGGAAGAGCAGGGAGTGCTTTAATCTCTGAGACATCTTTTCAGCTCTTAGAATGGTATTGAAAGGTTTATCTATGTTATGACACAGATCATTTCACAGGTTTCATTTATTCAGCATAATTACTTTGCTTCTTTAATGGCTGAACACTATGCTATCATATGGATTTATCTCACTGTATCCTCATCAGATAATGAGCATTTGGTTATTTTCACTTTTTAGCTTCTGTGAATAGCACCTTTATGAATTCTTGTGTACTGTAAGGTTTTGCATGAATTATATATTAAATTCTTTAGGAGTAGAATTGCTGTTTTTTTTTAAATAGGATTTGAATGTGAAATAAATACTTTTTCATTTTGACTAGTTTTAAGTTTTTGGTAGAGTTTTCCTGTATAGCCCAGACTGTCCTCAAATTTTTGATCTTTCTGTTTCCGCTTCCCAAGTGTTAGCCTTACAAGTGTGTCCTGCTACACTCTATTTTCTCATTGCCATTTTGATTTGTGTTTCCTTTATGAATAATGATGCTGAGCATCCTTTTAAGAGCATAGTGACTATTTACATATTATTTTAGAAGAATGCATTTGTCTCACATTAAAATTTTGCAAAATGTGTCCTTGTTTACTCAGTAAACATTGGCTGACCTTACTTCTATGAGTTAGGCATGGAAAGCATCGAAGAAATTTCATGCTGAAATTACTTCAGTGTGTACTTTTAGAAAGATTTGATTCTAAAGACAAATTCTGAAGGGCCATAAAGCTTTAGGTGAAAATGGCAGTGCTGAGGGTGTGAGAGGGCAGGATGGCAAATGAAAGTTATTTGGTCTCTCTAGCCCTCCATAGATTTGGGTTCTCACTCAGAAGTTACAGATTCACAAATAAGAATGGTGTAACAAAAATTTCAGTGATGAACTTAGAGAAATACCACCTCTGTGAAACCCGAGGCAACACTGAATTCATTTTTTTGTTTGTTTGTTTGTTTCTGGATCTCACTGGCAAATTTCAGAGCAAATGCTGAAGACTGCACAGTAGCCAACAGGAAGTTGAAATTAGGATGCTTCACAGACAGGGATGTGCCTAGTGGCTTCTGGGGTGGCGAATGCTTTAGAGCCTGTGTGGTAGCTTCAGTGTTGCTTCTGCGTGCACAGCGACAGGAGTGACCTTTCAGGACACGGAAGGTGTTACACCAGGAGAGGGCCAGGTTCACAGCAGAGGGAACACAGCGGGTGGTACCTGGTGACTTAGGGGACCAACTGAGCGCTCCTGGGGGACTCCCAAGTTGGGAAAATTTGAACATATTTGGAGAATCTTGACCAAGGCAGAGGAATTCAAGTTTTATTGTTAATTTCACTTTGCTTTTACTCCTTTGCTAACACACCTTGGAGAGAGAATAGGCTTATAGATAAATAAGAGGTGGCTTTTGCCCTACATGTATACACAGGAGAGAAGGGACACAAAGAAAATGAGGTCATTGTGAAGAAAGGTGCAACGTGTTTAGCAGTGGGTGCTTCCTCAGGTTCCTCAGTCCACACGTCAGACTCCATAATCCCACCTAACGTGGAGTCAGTGAGCTTATTCAGGCTCTGAGATTACTCTTTAGTTCTGATGTCTGTTCCTTCTCACTTTCTTGAATTTATGTCTTGTTGACTGCTTTTCCAGTTTCTATCTTTCTGCCTGATTCCATAAGAATGACATGTGTGTATTGGCTGGTTTTGTGTGTGAACTTGACACAAGCTGGAGTCATCAGAGAGGAAGAAGCCTTAGTTGAAGAAATGTCTCCATGACATCCAGCTATAAGGCATTTCCCCAACCAGTGATCAATGGGGGAGGGCCCTGCCCCTGTGGGTGGTACCATCCCTGGGCTGGTAGTTCTGGGTTCTATAAGAAAGAGGCTGAGCAAGCCATGTGAAGCAAGTCAGTAAACGACACCCTTTTAAGGCCTCTGCACCAGCTCCTACCCCCAGGTTCCTTCCCTGATTGAGTTCCTATCCTGACTTCCTTTGGTGATGAATAGCTCTGTGAAAGTGTAAGCCAAATAAACCCTTCCCTCCCCAACTTACTTTTTGGTCATGTTTTTCATTTAGTCATGTGTTTCATTGCAGCAAATAGAAACCCTAACTAAGACATTGTATGAGACTTTTTGAATTGAGTGGTTATCTGTTGTATAGACTGTACTTCCCTTGTTCTATCTGGCCTGCGACTTTGCAAATACTTTATGTATTTGTCAGCATGTTGATGTCCACGGGGGATGTTGAGATTCTCCTTGCAGATGTAGGGTGAGGAGTTACATAACGAATCTGGATAGTTTTGTATGTTTTTAAGAACTTTCAAATAGTTTTGGGTAAACAGAATACTGTGAAGAGTGGACAGGGGAAAATTTATGAAAGGCTAAGAATATTGGAGTTTATTCTGAAGACAAGCAATGGGAAAAAAAATCTGTTTTCTAAAAGTCCTCATTCTAGAGATACTTAAACCACTGTCACAGAGGCCCTGAGGCAGGAGGAAGGCTATTAACAGCATTCCACATGAAAGATGATGGTGGTCAAAGATGTGGCATCAGACATGAAGAAGCTTGGGAAGCCCTCATAAAACAGCTGCAAATAGCTGTAATTTATCAGCTGTAGAGATGAGGTGAGAGGAGAGAATAGCCAAATAAAAGACTCAGTTTTCTGATATTGGGCTGGTTGGGTGAGTGATGGAACTATAAAGATGGAGAATACAGAAGGAACTTCATGACAAAGTGGGCAGAACATCTTGTTCTCTTTCTCTATTGCTTTGGAGATCTTCATGTTTGAATGAGGCATTGTGACTGCATCTGTGTTTTATTGCACAGCCCAAAGCAAATCATCTAGTTCCTTCAAATAATGTTTTGCTTATTGTGATGGTTAATCTTCGTTGCCAATTTGATGGGATTTAGAGTCACCTAGAAGATACACCGTTGGGAATGTCTGAGAGGCTGCTTCCAGAGACATTTAACTGAAGCGGAAAGACAGCCTGAACATGGGCAGCACCATTCTGTGAATTGGGGTTCCAGACTGAACCAAAAGGAGACAGTGAGTGAAGCACTAACATTGATCTCTCCCTGCTTCCTAACAGCAGATGCATCAGGACCATCCACTTGTGCTGTTGTGTTCCAGGCCTGATAGACTGACTATATCTCCTTAAACCACAAGCCAAAATAAACTCTTCATATTAAAGATGTTTATTCTCTGACTAAGATCAAAAACTCAAGCAACAACACATGCTGGAGAGGTTGTGGAGAAAGGGGAACCCTCCTCCATTGCTGGTGGGAATGTAAACTGGTACAACCACTTTGGAAATCAATCTGGTGGTTTCTCAGACAATTAGGAATAGCACTACCTCAAAATCCAGCTATACCACTCCTAGGCATATATCCAAAAGATGCTCAAGTACATAACAAGGATGTTATGTGCAACCATGTTTGTAGCAGTTTTATTTGTAATAGCCAGAACCTGGAAATAACCCAGATGTCCCACAGTTGTGGTACATTTACACAATGGAATACTGCTCAGCAATTAAAAACAAGGAAATGATGAAATTTTCAGGTAAATGGTGGGAACTAGAAAAAGACCATCCTAAGTGAAGTATCTCAGAAGCAGAGAGACACACATGGTATATAATCACTTAGAAGTGGATATTAGACATATAAAATAGGATAAATATACTGAAATCTGTACACCTAAAGAAGCTAATCAAGCAGGAGGACACTGGGTAAGATGCTCAATCCTCATTCAGAAAGGCAAAGAGGAAAAAAAAAAGAAAGGCAAAGAGGATGGACATCAGAAGAGACAGAAAACAGGGAACAGAACAGGAGTCTACCACAGAGGGCCTCTGAAAGACTCTACCCTGCAGGGTGTCAAAGCAGATGCTGAGGCTCCTAGCCAATCTTTGGGCAGAGTACCTGGAATCTTATGAGAGAATGGAGAGATAGAAAGATCTGGAGAGACAAGAGCTTCACAAGGAGAGAAAAAAAATCTCGCACAGGGGTCTCTTCTGAGACAGATACTCCAACCAAGGACCATTCGTGGAGATAACCTAGAACCCCTGCACAGATGTAGTCCATGGCAGTTCAGTGTCTAAGTGGGTTCCCTAGTAATGGGAACAGGGACTGTCTCTGACATGAACTGATTGGCCTGCTCTTTGATCACCTCCCCCCCTGAGGGGGGAGCAGCCTTACCAGGCCACAGAGGAAGACAATTCAGCCAGTCCTGATGAGAACTGATAGACTAGGATCAGATGGAAGAGGAGGAGAACCTCTCTTATCAGTGGGCTGGGGGAGGGGCATGGAAGGAGAAGAGTGAGGGCCGGTGGGATTGGGAGGGGACGAGGGAGGGGGCTACAGCTGGGATACAAAGTGAATAAACTGTAATTGATAAAACAATAAAGAAATTAAAAAAGATGTTTATTCTCAGTTGTTTTGTCACGGTAATAAGAAAATGAACGGATACATTTATGCCTCCCATTTTAATACTATGTGTACTTGACTTCTCTACATGAAATAGAAGTCCTTGAGCCCAAAACAAAACAAAACAAAAAACCTCCCCAAAAAAACCTCTTCCCCAAAAAACCAAACCAAACAAACAAACCTGTACACCATGTAGGATGGTTGGGCCAAAACCCAGAATGGTGGGACTGTTGCTTTTTGTGACCTCAGTCATGTGTTCTTATAACGCTAATACATCTGAAGGCCCTTTAATTCATATTTTAGAAGTCTCATTAAACTTTTATGTCCTACTGTGAATAGTTAGGTTAGATTCTTTTTTTTTATTGCTTTATTATTGATAAGTTTATCAGCTAGGATATTCTCAGAAAAACTGTAAGAAATTTTATTACCTATTTACTAAGTCCAGATGAACACAATGTCAGATGTGTGTGTATGTGTGTGTCTTGCTGATGATTTTTTTTTAAATAAAAAGGATCTAGCTTCCTAGATTCTCTATGCTCTGTTATCCCCAAGTGTTGCTCATTTTATCCTTCTGTCTGTGACCTCATGGATACATGCTGGCTGCCACAGTTCACAGGATCAGGGACTTACACTAAAATATCAGCTGTAGTAGCGCATATGCCCAGCAGATCTCTTGTTTAGTGTTTTATTGGCCAGCCCTCGGGTCAAAAAGATTGATTATTGTTGTTGGAACAGATTAATTAAGAATATTGGCCCGGAAAACAGACTACTGCAGCCTAAACTAAACCACTGTTTTGTTACCAAAGGAAAAGGGTATAAAGAGTGATCAACTGTAATTATGTACAAGAAAGCAAAGAAATGGTCAAATGTTAGAGCAGAATTAGTATGAATTTGGAGTGATCTAAATCTGTCTATTACCTATCAATATCTATCTGTATCTTCTATGTATGTATGCATGTATCTATCTATCTATCTGTCTGTCTGTCTGTCTGTCTGTCTATCTGTCTATCTATCTATCATCTATCTATCTATCTATCTATCTATCTATCTATCTATCTATCTCACTACCTCCAGCACGCACTCAGCAGCCATTATTGGACTAACTAGACTGAATCATATAAGCAAATGCAACAAATACTCTTTGTAATACATGGTCAATCATACTGGTTTTGTTCTTTTGAACTCTGGACGGTAAGTGCTGGCGATTTTTGTCAAAGACTCCTTGATCCTTCAGTTAAAAGGTCTTATTAGTAGAGGAGCTGGAAATACTTATTTTGGTTTCCAAGTCAAACCACTTTTAAGGCTGTTTTTATTTGTATAATGAAAAATTATAACTTTTGTCATTTACAAGTTATGTAGACGTTTGTAATTAAATAATTAAATGTTAATGGTAGTTACATTCAAACATTTTGTAAGGCATATGTAATATATATAATTTTGATCGATTGTGATGTGCAATGTTTAAGCATGTTGAAAACAGACTTTGAGTGTGAGGAGGAGAGGGCCTTCCCTTATTTCCTCCAAAACTTTCCATCCTGATCCTGGGGAGGCTGTCTCTTTAATTCTGGAACAAGAAGAAAAACAGCAAGCAGATAAGAGTATTTAAACGTGTCTATAAGATCAATTAAAAAGTAAATGGCTCCTAGAACTTCTGCTCGGATGAGGCCCGTGGTAACTCAGTAACCAAGTAGTTTCCCAAAGTAAGGGGAACAAGGACTATTTCTAGCAGGATCTCAAGGGCAGGCTCTTTGACCTCCCCTCCCCGTCCAGGGGAGGAGCAGTCCTGTTAGGCTACAGAGGAGGACTTTGCAGCCAGCTCTGAAGATACCTGATAAAACAGGGTCAAATGATAGGGAAGGAGGTCCTCCCCTATCAGTGGACTTGGAAAGGGGCAGGGAGGAGACCAGGGAGGGAGTGTGGGGTTGGGGAGGGAATGAGGGAGCTGAATACAGCTGGGACACAGAGTTAACAAAATGTAACTAATAAGAAAAATAATAATAATAAAAAAAGTAAATGGCTTCCAACCGAGGTTACAATTGTTTATCCTATAATATGAAAATACCTGACACTGGAAAGATCCAGCAGCTCTGCTCTGCTCCCCTAACTGGGAACTCCAACAAGGCTGTTTCAGAAGGGCTCCTATAGCCACTCTGTGGATACCTGTAAGCCCCTGATTTGATGATGCTGGTTTCTGCCGTTACTTCTTCATTGACTTGGAGGTTTCACCCAAGAAGATGCTCTGTTTGCCTGGCACTCTTGGTTGAGAACACTGACTTGGTTTTGTTGTGTTTGCAAGCCCCTGATTTGGTAGTGTTACTCTTTGTTCGCTTTCTTAATTGGACTACTCTAATTGTCTCTGACCCTAGGATATATCCATTATCCGATTTGATAATGGAATTTTGCAGTCTATCTGCCACTTACTATTTATTGTTTTATTTTTGCTTATTATGTGCTTAATAAACTTATTCAGAACTGAAAGAATGAACACTGTAGACCTTTCTCCAGACTGCACAGAACAGCGAACCTCTGTTCATTCTGAGATAAGAATGCCTTGACCATGTTCATTTTTAGTGCAAAATATCTGACATTTTCTCTTACCATGGCTATTTTATAGATAGCCGATTCAAGGAAGAGCTTGACTTATGATGGAATGGAATTCGGAGCTAGAGTAAGAGAGGAAAGCATAAAGAACTTTCTGACCATGGTAGGTATGGTTTATTTGATGTTCACTGGCTAGTTTTTGCAACTCTTATGTATTTTTTGTTTGTTTGTATTTATTTTTATTTTTATTAGTTAAAGTTTATTCACCTTGTATCCCCCCTGTAGCTCCCTCCCTCCTCTCCTCCCAATCCCACCTTTCTTCCCCTTTCTCCACCCATGTCCCTCTCCAAGTCCAATGATAGGGCAGGTCCTCATCTCCTTCCTTCTGATCCTAGACTATCAGGTCTCATTAGGAGTGGCTGAATTGTCTTCCTCTGTGGCCTGGTAAGGCTGCTCCCCTCTCAGGGAGAGATGATCAAAGAGCAGGCCAATCAGTTCATGTCAGAGACAATCCCTGTTCCCATTACTAGGGAACTCACTTGGACTCTGAACTGCCATGGGCTACATCTGTGCAGGGGTTCTAGGTTATCTCCACGAATGGTCCTTGGTTGGAGTATCAGTCTCAGAAAGGACCCCTGTGACCAGATTTTTTGGTTCTGTTGCTCTCCTTGTGGATCTCCTGTCATCTCCAGGTCTTACTTTCTCCCCCTTCTTTCATAAGTTTTCCTGCACTCTGCCCAAAGTTTAGCTATAAGCCTCAGCATCTGCTCTGATACCCTGCAGGGTAGAACCTTTTCAGAGGCCCTCTGTGGTAAACTTCTGTCCTGTTCCCTGTTTTCTGCCTCTTCTGATGTCCATCCTCTTTGCCTTTCTGAATGAGGATTGAGCAACTTAGCCAGAGTCCTCCTTCTTGATTAGGTATAAAAATTTTAGTTTGTTTATCCTATATTATATATCTAATATCTACTTATGAGTGAGTATATACCTATGTGTCTTTTTGCTTCTGGGATACCTCACTCAGGATGATCTTTTCCAGTTTCCACCATTTGCCAGCTAATCTCCTGATTTCCTTGTTTTTTATTGCTGAGTAATATCCCATTGTGTAGATGTACCACAATTTCTGTATCCATTGCAACTCTATGTATTTAATATCACATAATCAAACACAGTTACTTCTATAAACACAAAACCTTAAAATAAAAGAAAGATATAGATGAATCTTACTCATGACATTAATATAGTTTTAATAAGGGAATCCCAACTGATACCCATAATTTTCTTTGTGTGTGTATGAGGAGTGCAGGTGCTGTTTCTATGTGTGCTTAATATAGGGAAGAGGACAGGGCTGGATATTTTTCTTCTAGAGCCATTCATGGTTTTTTGTTGTTGTTGTTGTTTGTTTGTTTTTGAGACAAAGTTTCTTCTTGGCCTGGATCTCACTGATTGAGCTAGGGTGCGTGGCCATCAAGCATCATGGAGTCTGTCTCAGCATTTCCAATGCTGAGATTATAAGCATGTGCCAATATCCCCAGCTTTTTACTCCATGGGCCTCATGCTTGCACAGCAAGCACTTTACCGAGCTATCTCCCCAGCCTCTGCCTCTACATTTTAAAATTTCACCCATTTAGTCAACAAATGTTACCTTCAATGTGTGATGGAGCTAGAAAGATGAACTGTGTGTCTCCAGGCCACACCCATCTGATCTCCTAGTATGTGAAGGTAAATAAACACATAAAAAATAATTCTATAATACTTTGACCAGCATACCATAGAATTCCTTAAAAATGGCTGTAATCATGATGTGTGTATGTGTATATGTGTTTGTGCAAGCTTGTGTAGCTTGTGTAGTAAACTTGTTGATACAACAATAAAGCCACACAAAAAAGGCTCTCTAGGCTTCAGTGGTGGTTAATGTCATCATTAATTTGACTGGGTTACGAAAAACCTGGGGTAGCATTCCAAAGGCAGGCCTTTGGGTACATACCATCCCTATAGCTGGTATCCTACACTGAAGTAAATGGAGAAAGAAAAAATCCCAGATCAGCTCCACAAGTCCATGTTCTCTGCTCCCTGGTTGCCTAAGATGAGAGCAAGCTGGACTCCTGTTTCCTCCCCACCATGAGGGACTACATCCCTGAACTATCTAGTAATAAGAAAAGTAACAAATACATCGATTTTCTTTGCTTTAATAATGTGAAAAGCATGTTTCCTATAACCCTCAATTTCAGCCCTTGGAGCTGTGGGACATATTTATCCCGAGACTTCCAGATGTAAAAGTAGATCATAACCAGAACTAGTGACTGGTCTTGCTTTCATGAACCTGACTGTGTGCCTCTGAGGCACGGTTTACAAATTCCTCTGTGGTCCAAGAACAATGGATACTTTGCCTTAAAGAGGAGAACTCTGTTCTAATCACATTGAAAATGTGTGAGAGGATAGTAACTGAAGGTCTGATCATGTGGAGAATGAATTTAGGCCTCTGTGATGGATTCCTGCCTTGTTTGGTTTCTGTGTTTTCCTCGTAGGTCAGAAATACAGGGAAGTGGAGTACGCAAACAGGATGAGAAATCAGGCCAAAGCTTCAGTTAGAGGCATTGGTCAATTTGGACTTGCCTTGCCTCCAGAACCTCACCCAGAGCACTGCCAATGAGGGCCCAACACTGGGGTTTTGCAAAATGAATTTGGTGCTTATGCAAGACTGACTTAGAATCTTGGTATTGGGTTTGTTCTCAGAGGCAGAGCATGCCAATTGGAAGCTGTAGAATTTGGTATGCTAGCTGGGAAAGGGACCTGGGGCCAAGAAAGAATATAATGAATGTCCTCTGCAACTTCATAGTTGGGGATTGAACAACCAGGTTTATTTACAAGAAGGTGGATGCAGGGAGGGAAGGTGTTCAGAGGTTGAATTTGAAAGTAGTCACTCTCATTCCCCCAACACGACTCCTGTGTTTTTTCTGGTCTTCATCAGGCTGAAGTGTTTGTCTGCATGTGCGTTGCTCATTCCCTTTCCATCCATTTCCAGCACAGACAATGGTTTGTGGGCCTTATAGAGACTAAAATTTAAGGATTTATATTCAAGACACTTGAATGGATAGTTTTGAAAAAGTAAAGTCGATGATAATTACAAACTCTTTCACTGCATTTGGCACAGCGGTGATACCTTATTCCTGGAGAACAAATATTCCTTAGCTTCTGTTTCCCTTGACCCCTGGAAGAACTGTGAGGACTGATAGTTCAACTCCACATTGTACAATTGTGGAAACACCCAGATATCACTCCTAACGTCATTTGATCAGTGACTAACTCCTTTTCTTCTAAACTTAATGAAATGTGAGCAGCAATCCCAAGTTATATTTTCACAATCAAAAGAAAATACAGGTAGGAAGCAAGTGTTTAAGTATTTGAACAAAAGCAACTTTGAGAAAATGGTTCATTACTTTTCCATACTTATTTTTACGTACTCATTTACACAATTGAAGAATTATTTATTATTAAATACTTGTTATATACAGAGCACTGAGTGAGAAGTCTCTATAGTTAACATTCTTTTATATTTTACTAGACTCATAGTGATGGCAAAGAAGTTTCAGCTTCAACTAATAGTCCCTCACAGGCACTGGCTCTTTCCAAATCATTTGTCTGATATATTTATTTTTACTTTTTTATTTTTTTAATATTAGTTACAGTTTATTAACTTTGTATCCCAGCTGTATCACCCTCCCTCATTCCCTCTCTACCCCACCTTCCCTCCCTCATCTCCTCCTTGACCCTTTCCAAATCATCTGATAAGGGAGGACCTCCTCCCCTTTCATCTGACACTGGTTTATCAGGTATCTTCAGGACTGGCTGCAAAGTCCTCCTCTGTGGCCTACCAGGGCTGCTTCTCCCTCTGGGGAGTGGGGAGGAAAGTCAAAGAGCCAACCATTGAGTTCATGTCAGAAACAGTCCCTGTTCCCCTTCTAGGGTACCCACTTGGATACTGAGCTACCATGGGCTACATCCAAGCAGGGGTTCTAGGTTATATCCATACATGGTCCTTGGTTAGAGAAACAGTCTCATAAAAGACCCCTATGCCCAGATATATTTGGTCCTTGTGGAGCTCCTGTCCTCTCCAGGTCATATTAATTCCCCTTTCATATGATTCCCTGCACCCTGCCCAAGGTTTGGTTATGAGTCTCAGTATCTGCTTTGGTACACTGCTAGGTAGAGTCTTTCAGAGGCCCTCTGTGGTAGGCTCCTGTCCTGTTATTTGTTTTCTCTTACGTCCAATGTCCATCCCATTTGTCTTTCTAAGTGAGGATTGATCATCTTACCCTAGATCCTCTTTCTTGTTTATCCTCTATAGGTGTATAGATTTCAGTATGTTTATCATATCTTATAGGTCTATATGAGTGAGTATATACCATGTGTGTCTTTCTCCTTCTGGGATACCTCACTGAGGGTGATATTTTCTAGATCCCATCATTTGCCTGCAAATTTCATGATTTCCTTGTTTTTAATTGCTGAGTAGTATTCCATTGTGTAAAAGTACCATAATTTCTGTATCCATTCCTCTGTTGATGGACATCTGGGTTGTTTCCAGGTTCTGGCTATTACAAATAAAGCTGCTACAAACATGGTTGAGCAAATGTCTTTGTGCACTTGAGCATCTTTTAGATATATTCCTAGGAGTGGTATAGCTGGATCTTGAGGAATCAGTGTCCTGATTGTCTGAGAAAGCGCCAGATTGATTTCCAAAGTGGTTGTACCAGTTTACATTTTTTTTAAAGCATAGAAAGCGCTTTCTGAATGCAGAAGCTTCACAAAACTTCAGTTTTCTTCCAATTATGCTTTATTTATTTTGAGATTGGGAAAGGAAGTGGCTATTTTTTTGCCCCAGGAATCATGCTTCTTTTGTTGTTGTTCACATTATGTTATCTCATGAAGTTTGTTTGGGAAGGGAATGCTTCAGTGCTCAGTGTTTTCTTTCTGCCAAGAACTCCTTCCTCCCATTGCTTGGAATTGGTAGCATTTCTCATTCTTTTATACTGTACTCATCCAAATACCTTCAACTTCATGAGGCTTTTTCTTTCCCCATTTCCTTCCTTCCTTCCTTCCTTCCTTCCTTCCTTCCTTCCTTCCTTCCTTCCTCCTTCCCTCCCTCTCTCCCTCTCTCTCCCTTCCTCTCTCTCCCTTCCCTCTCAGCATCCTTTTGTCTAGCTCAGGCTGTCCTCAATCTTGCCATCGTTGATACTCCTGTCTCCTTCTTCTGAGGGCTGGCATTACAGGCTTGTGTCACCACACCTAGATCACTCTGTCCTTCTTACTCCCCAGAACAAGGCTGGGTGTGTCTCACAGCACCGATAGGTGTGAGTCTGCTCATCAGATCACAATTGCTGTCCACATCTGTGTCTGCCTTGCTCAGCTCTGAGGTCTGAGGTAGTAGATTCTGTAATGTTCAACTTTTTGTCCTCAGGATACATCCAATTTTTGTCATTGTGTTAGCTCACTGAAATGATATTGATTCTGTAAGACTCAAGAGGATCACATTATTTTCCTTTTGATGACTTGAGCTTGTGAAGCAACTTCTGATATAATAATTTGTTTCCTAGTTTCTTGATGGCAGGGTGAAGGTGCTCCTAGCGAAGAGAAATAGATGTTTCTGGTATCAGAGGGTATGTTTCCAGTGTGAATGAACAAACCAGCATTCTAGCTTGTAAGTTGGACTTTGTTTCCACCAGAGTCAGTACCTCAGTTTTGGAGTAGCTTTGGAGTACTTTTAAGTCTGTGCATGAGACTGAATTTTAGAAGCTCTAACAATCCTCGCAGAACCCAGACTCTACACAGTGAGTTAACAGTCAGCATTTTTATGGTCTTAAATTTTTTTTTTTATGTATTACAATTTATTCACTTTGTATCCCAGCTGTAGCCCTTCTTCCCTCTTCTTCTCCCCTGGCCCTCCCCTAATTTACTGATAGGGGAGGTCTTCCTTCCCTTCCCTCTGATCCTAGCCTATCAGGTTTCACCAGGATTGGCTGAATAGTCTTCCTCTGTGGCTTGGTAAGGCTGCTCCCCCCTCAGGAGGAGGTGATCAAAGAGCCAGCCACTGAGTTCATGTCAAAGACAGCCCCTGTTCCTCCTACTAGTTCCCCACTTGGAGACTGAGCTGCAATGGTCTACATCTGTGCAGGGGTTCTAGGTTATCTCCATGCATGGTCCTTGGTTGGAGTATCAGTCTCAGAAAAGACCCCTGTGCCCAGATTTTTTTTGGTTCAACAATCAGCATTTTCAACAAGTTTTTGGTACAAAACTTGGCTCATCCTGAACGTCATGGTGTATAAATTCAGTATCAATCAATCTTCACCATCCTTGTATTGTGAATAGTATAGCATCAAAGGTGTCTAACCTTGTAGCTTTGTAAGTAAGTATTTCACTGTTGTTTAATTTTTGCAATTCATTAAGTCCCAGTAAATTTGTCATGTTTTTTAAACTCTGTTTCTTAGCCTAGAAATACGTGATTTCAAAAATTCTTAGAAGCTTCCCCTCAAATCCTAACTTTAAAAAGCTCTTCTCTATGCATATTTCTGAACACTCAGAGATACTGTCTTTAAGCCAAACAACAACACAAAAAAAAAAAAGAAAGAAAAAGAAATCTAGGTTGAATGAACAGAAGAGAGTAACTTTAATATAGTTTGTTTGGTACTGCCAAGAATTTCTTAGTAGGGCTGTGAGCCAAGCTTATGAGTTATGTATAAATAGAGGAAAAGAAAAAAAAAAAACCCTCAATGAAAGTTATTCAGTTGTTTTAATGAGTTTTGAATCCACTCGATTAAGAGAAAATTCATCTGACTTAATTGAGTGACACTAATTGGCGAGGAGACGGAAATCAATAGGCTGTGCTCTGTAGTCATCCAAAGTTCATAATTTTCTTCTAATTTACGTCTGACAGTTTAACCTTCTTCCTTTGTGCTCTGTGAAAAGATTCCAAAAATAGTACCATAGTTATTGAGATATACCAGAGCAGATTAGGAAACACTGTGTGTATTTAGTTTATTTTCATGTTTTAAATCAGAGGTTAAGTTTTTGTGTTTTTTTTAATTGCTTCCTTGAACATAAAAGTAATCATTATGTGTTGAGTGATTGTGTTTATCGATAAAGTTCATGAGAGGATGAGGTGGTTTGCAGAAGTAAGAGGTGAGAGAAAGAAGGTCTGTGGGAAGGATAGATAGGGCGGGTTTAGAAGAAACAGGAGAAAAATGCAATTGCCTTTGGTGTCTAGGTGCTCTGTACCTACTGACTCAACCTACTGACTCAACTAATGACAGCAAACACTGATGAATGTGTTTGTGGTAAACATTTCCAGAATTCTTGTCATTATTTGCTTTAAAACTCAGCAGAAAACCACTTGTATTTAAATTTTCTTTTGTTCATCTTTTACATTTTTTATTATATTTATTTATTCACTTATTTATTTATACTGTGTGTGTGTGTGTGTGTGTATGCGCGCACAAGTGCCTGTGTCCATGTGCCAGTGGAGGCTAGAAGATAAACTGTGGAGGTCAGTTCCTTTTTTCCACCACCTGGTACCCTCGGATAGAACTCAGGTCATCAGGCTTGGTGACAAGTGTCTTTGCCCATTGAACCATCGTGCCAGTCCTAGCATTTATTATGTGTTGGGTAATGTAAGCAGTTTAGAGATGAAATTACACAAAAAGTTGTGCAAATAGTTGTGCAAAAAGTTGTCCATGCAATATAGACATGGGCTTGAGCATCCATTATTTGTGGTGTCTTTAGGAGATACTTCTGGTATCTCTGGAATTTGTTGCTGGTGAGAAACTCCACGACAGCTATATCAGGTTTTATTTGGCTGAAGATAAGATTATCCCAGGGGAGTCCTGTGGTCCAAAATCCCAGCAAGTGAAGGCACATGAAGATGTTTATGATAGTAGCTTATATAAAATCAAGATCCCAAAGAGAAGGGCTGCTTGGTGCATGGGAGATTGTCTCTCTGCAGCTCAGGACTTCCAGCTTGATATTATGTCTTTACCGTGGCAGAGTATATAAGCAAATAAGAATCATCTAGATCTGAAAAGACCATGTAAACATGGGATAGTGGGCGTCTCAAGAATAATTTATGAAGACATATGACCTCCACATGACTTTAGAGAAAGGACTACCCAACTGCAGGATGGAAACTGAGACAGAAATTAAGGTTATTAAAACTTGGATTATTGGGTACACCTGAGTCAGTGGACAGAGATGAATGTTCACTCCAGCCACATTTCCTGGGGCCAAACATCTCAGATGATTATGTGCTCATAAGAAGACATAGTTTTATTTGATTGCATTTGTTCATTTACTATAATTTGATAATATTTCCCATGAGCACACATTTAAATAATTATTCAACTAAAATGATGTTTTCAGAGTTAGTCTTGCAAAGGGGGTTTGGAATCAGAAGACTCTAGCCATGTCTGATACTTCAGCACGTGGTTTAAATTTGAATTTCATTATGACTTAGTACAAGTCAGAGGAGACTTGTTATTTAAATGTGGGTGGAGTTATATGCAGTAAATGTTTCTTAAAGTCATGAGCGTAGTACAAAGTGCTAATGACTTGTTATAGACACCTGGTCCCAGGTTTTAGAAGGGGTTTTTAGGTTTTTCTCTTGAATCTTTGCTTAGAAGTATATGAGATTTTAGTATATGAGATTTTAGTATATGAGATTTTAGTTGTTCTGGGTTTTGAGAACTTGAAAGGGGAAGTTAAAGGTATGAGTCTGGGGTAGGAAATCATGTTGGCCCTGGCTGTAGGGCTAAGCACTTGATTGTGGAAGGCTGGAGTTCCTGTTCTGTGAATATGGACCTCCTCACTAGGTTATTACTCTGTTAATTTGACATGAGGTCTCAGGGACACACAGGCTATATCTGGGCTCCCACACTGGTGTCTGAGTTATTACCTTTGTACAGCTGCACTTTAATAAGAACATGAAAATCTATTCCACTGAGACAGATCACATGGCTGGAAAGTACAACCCAATCCCTGGTTTGTTTCCTACTAACAGTCCGCAGCATTTTCAGAATCATGGTTGATGCTGATGTTGTTTGTGCATGAGAATGGCTGGAAAACTCATATCTATTTAGGCTTGGGCTGCTTCAGAGCCCATCTTCAGCAAAGTCCCTTCTCTTCTCCTGCTGGACTGCCTCTATTGGAGTGTGTGTGTGTGTGTGTGTGTGTGTGTGTGTGTGATAGCTGCTTCTGTTAAGTAGCTTGTGGTGATGCTGAAACACTACATTAACACATCACAATAGCGTGCTTCATACATGTATGGATTACAGTTTCTTCATTTAGACTATGTACAATGACAGGACACATTTTATCCACTTTTTGGGCAGCAGGCTCGGCAGGAGGGTTGTGTCACAAACCTTGAGCTGCACATAAGGTCATCTTTCTGATACGACTTGGTGAAAAATCAGTGTTTCTCACCATGGCATCCTGAGGACACTCTTATGGCAGGGTTGAGTCTTTTTGGCAATTCACCTTTGCCAGGGAAAGCAATGGGAGTTCTGTTAACCACCAGCACAAACGGAGAGACTTCTCAAGATTTTAATTTTCTCTTAGCACTTGCTATAAGATTAAGGATTTGAAATGACCTGGGGAACTGACCCATAGAGCAGCCATTAGCTTCTGCTCTGGCCTCTGACTGTGTGTGTGTGTTTTAAATCAGGGCTGGAAAGATGACTCAGTTGGCAAAATATTGCTGCTCAAGTATGAGGACCTGGATTCAATTCCTGTCACACCCATAAAAGCTGGATACAGTGGTGCATGCCTGCAGTCCCAGCACAGAGGGAATGGAGGCAGGAGGATCCCTAGAGCTTGTTGGCTAGCCAGTTTAGCTGAAAACAGGAACTGCAGTTTCAGTGAGAGGTCTCGTTTCAGAAGCTAAGTAAAGAGTGACTGAGGAAGCTGCTAGACTCTGGGCCCCTTTTCCTTATGTGTCCACACCTGTACACACCTGCCCACACATGAGCAAAACAAAACAAGTCAAACCAATAACTCTTGCTTCAGAACTTCAGTTGAGAATTATGATATTGACCCTTTACACGAATGTTTCTTTTTCCCTTGATTTTGTTCTCCTTTTATCAAAATATACTAAGACAGACGAGTATTCCTAATTTTTCAACTTTATCTCTGTAGATAACACCCTGAAAACAGTTAATCTGCTAACATCACTTTAAACCTCAAATTTTAAAGAGTGGAAACTGGCCCATGAAAGTGAAGCCCACATTCTAACATGGCAGACTAGACGACCTGTTCTAAATATTGGGAGCGGAGAGTGGCTGAGGGGAAGGAGAAGAGGAATTGGGATAGGACCAAAGCATATTCCAGTGAGGAGTTACCATTGCAACCTCAACAGATTTCTTCAGCCGAGAGTTCTTTCTTTCTTTCTCTTCTTCTTCTTTTTGTAATTTCAAGGAGATTAGCCACACAGTTTAAATATTGTTATACAAATGGTGGAATTTTTTCTTTTATTGAAAATAGCTTTTTCTTTTCTCATATACTATGTCCTAATTAGTTTCCCCTCTATGTACTTCTAGTTCCTCTTCATTTCCTCTCCCATCTTCTTTTCTCCCATATAATATTTTTATTAATAATTTGGGAATTTTGTACAATGCACCTCTATCAAACGTGTTTTCCATTCCTCCTAGGTCCATTCTCCCACCCTTGCACTCCTCCCCCCCAAAAAACAAACTAAACCAAACAAAAAACAAAAACAAAACCCACCAAGTCCAATTTGTGTTGCCTATATACTCATTGGAGCATGGTCAAATTCCTTGTGGCCAGCCCCTTAAAGAAAACCAAGTCCCTCCCCACCTGCCTGCCAGAAGCCATCAACTGGGAAGAGCTACACTTCAGCATCTTTATCACAGTTTTAAGGACTGTCTTCAATAGCCTCATGTCTGGACTGTTTCCCTTTTTGGGGGGTGGAGGTGGTTGTCACAGAAGCATCAATGTCTCTCTTTCTCAGTAATGAGTCTGCAGTCATAGATACCATTGTAAAAGCAACTTTCTTGCTCATAGCAGCCAGTGGCAACATGGATCATGGACTTTCACATGATTTTGGGCAGCAGTATGGATGGCGAACTTCAATATGGTTTCCAGTGGCAGTATGGATCATGGACATCAACATGGCCTCTGGTGGCAGCACAGAGCACAGATATCAACATGGCTGTAATTGGAAGCATGGACCATGGACAAAAACATGGCCTTTGGTGGACCACTGATGTCAGCATGGCCCACAGTGGCAGCACAGATCTTGGACACCAGCACGACCTTCTGCAGAAATATGGACCATGGAAGTCTTTTGAGGAGGCTTAATCCATACAATGAACCATTCTTCATCTCAGATAACTTGTTGTTGTTCAGAGTTAGTGCAATTGGGCAGCATGTTGGGGGCAGGGGTAAGGGTAGGATTGTAATAGACTGCCAGCAATGTAAGTAATGACACAGAGGCTTATTAATATTTTAAAACTTAAGCCTTTTGCTGGGCAGATTCCCAGCCAGCTTTCTAGCTTAACCCAACTAAACCTGGCACTATGTCCTGCCACATGGCCAGCTCTATCTCTCTGCTCCTGTTTATCTCAGTGTTTCCATGATGAATCTCTCCCCTCTGATCTCCCAGAGTCCTTTTCTCTGCCTGGAAGTTCCACCTTCCACTTCCTGCCCAGCTACTGGCTATCAGCACTTTTTTAAAGCCAATCTGATCTAATCCAGAATTGCCTTAGGCAGGTGAGGAAGGAACAAAAATTTACAAAATATGAGTCTGTTGATGGGCCAACGTAGCTGTTTGCTGGTACATAATTAACAACTGAATATCCAGAGACACACCTTCACACAGTACATTTCAGCAGGACAGGGCTTGGGGAGGGAGGGAAGGGCAGGACCCCACAAGCTCCAGGCTGTTGTATACCACCCTGCCCTCAGTACCTTTCTGTACCAAAGGCACCAGCATGTACAGATGAAGGCTCTGTCTAGTCACTCTCCATATTCAATAAAATGTGTGGGTGTCTTACAATAGACTTTGCTGTCTATTTGTGGAGAGCAACCTATAGTCTTGGTAACAGCTTGGGTTGCTTAGGGGTTCCCATTGGACTCCTTTGGCAAACAACTCAATTATATGTAACCCAATTTTGGTTCTAGAAGCTTTATTTGGTGGCAAGGGATGTCTAGCTTGTGGTCTCTCATTCCCATTATTTAGTTATTTCATTTAGATCACTTTCCTATATGCATATATTTTAGGAAGCTTCTCCTGTATTGGGTTTCCATATTATTCTTTAAATGGCTCTTAATGTCTCTCTCCATATTCTTTTCCTCATCCCTATCTTTGCTCCTCTTCTCTACTTGAGCCTTCAATTCCAGTTTCTCCATCCATCCATAAGTATCTACTATATTTTCTTTTGTAGAGAGATCTATCTGTCCCCCCAATCCCTTACTCAATACTTAACCTCTGTAGTTCTCTGGATTGTACCCTGGTTCTCATTGACTTAGCAGATAATATCCACATATAAGCAAATACATACCACATTTGTCTTTAAGATGCTGGGACCTCCCTCAGGATGATTGTTTCTGGTTACATTCATTTACATGTGGATTTCTTGATTTTTGTTATTTTGACAGCAGAGTAATACTCCTCTGTGTAAATGTACCATGTTTTCTTTATCCGTTCATCTGCTGGGGGCCATCTGGGTTGTTTTCAATTTCTGGCTATTATGAAAATAGTAGCTGAGCGAGTGTCTCTGTCGTAGGATGAAGTGTCATTTGGGTATATGCCCAAAAATGTTATAGCTGGATCTTCAGATAATTCCTGTCTTCCCAAGGAACCACCACACTGATTTCCATAGTGGCTGTACAAGTTTGTACTTCCACCAGGTATGGATAAATGTTCTCCTTACTCCATATCCTTGCTGGTACGAACTGTCACTTGTGTTATTCATCTTAGCCTTTCTAAGGGGTGTAAGATGATATCTCAAAGTATGTTTGATTTGTATTTTCCTGATGACAAAGAACCTTGAGAATTTATTTGTTTATTTGAGTTTCCCGTTTTGAGAATTCTCCATTTAGTTGTGCACCCCATTTTAAAAATTGGACCTTCGAGCTGGAAATGAGACTGTGGGAATAGCTTTGGAGGAGAGAAGGAAGAGGTATCTGCAGTTAGCCTATCTGCTTCCTTGGCCATAATCCAAGAATTATTTCTTCATCCTTCAAGGTACCTTGTAGTGTATGAGATCTACAGGGCACCTCTGTCCCAAGCAGTAATTTAGGAATCTTACCTGCTTCTTTTTAATACTTGGGTTCCACAGTAGCAGGAAAGACAGAGGTAGAAAGTGGTATAGGAACTTTACTTTCTTTTTTTATCCAGAAGTGACAATGGTCGCATGTATTTAGATCAGTGGTTTCCACCTGTGGGTCTTAATGCTTTTGGGGGATCACATATCTCATAGCCTGCATACCAGATATTTATATTACAGTTCATAACAGTAGGAAAATTATAGTTATGAAGTAGCAACAAAATAATTTTATGGTTGGGGCTCACCACAACATTAGGAACTGTATGTTGCAGCATTTGGAGGGTTGAAAACCACTGACTTAGAGTTCACTGGTAGAATCATCCACCTGGACCTACCTTACTGCAAAGAGGATGGAAAGAGGAGTCTCCTCATCAAAATGAGAGTGTACCCTGATATTTAAGACCAGTAATGATGTCCATACAGTGCAATCTAAATGAGAATAAGACTAAGGCTCTTCCCAATGAAAAAGCACTATGTCTGGCATTTTCCTGTAGTTTTATTTCCATCTCAGATGATGGTTAGCATCATTGGATGTTTGCCATTAAGCTCATATTTGAGAGTCTGGTTAGTTTTGTGGAGGGAGCAGAGAAAAGAGGAGTTGGTTCTATTCTTTATTTGTCTCCTTCTCAGTAAGGTCATTTCTTAGCTCTAAGACTCCTTAAAGTACTCATTTTGCCAAGACCATGTGGATACAGAAGTAGGATTTTGCAAAGTCACCACAGATCCCGCTGGTTCACTTAGGAGCCATCTCTAGGGAGCAAATATACATACATATTTAGGCTATAAATCACTTTGCTCACTGATGCTGAATTAACTTTAATTCCCAAGGCAGCTGATGGCAGGATCCTGATGGCATGGTTGTGGTGTGCAGAGCCTTGAATTTGTATTGATTACATATAAATTGCATTTCTTTGTGGGATTTAAGGCATGCATCAGTACAAGTGCAGCACCATCTCCCAAAGGCTGGCCTATAACTCAGAATCACCTGCGGTATGGGTAAAGAACACATTTCCAGACCCCATTTCAGACCCTGTTTGATGTTGGTTTAATAACTTGCATTATGAGGGTGCTGAACTCAGTGCTTGAAGGAGACAAACAAACAACAAAGCAATTTAGGAATCCTAATGCATTAAAAGATAAAATCAGGGCATCTTGATGGAAGAATATATCCTCTGTTCCTAAAATGATCCTTAAGGATTGCCAAAGAAGTCTAGGGACTTCTGAGATCTGGTCTAAACTCTTTTAGGGGAGTGAGACTTAAGATTATTTTTTTTGAAAGTCTTTGGTTTATGGTCCTAAGTGAATAGGTGACAGGGTTGTAGGGTCTGTTTTCCTTTTGTTGGTTCATTGTTACTACCTCTCAGCTGCTTTTTGTCTCTCTGTTATTTTACCCTCTGTGTCTCTGTCCCCTGCCCTTTCCTTCTTTCATAGAACTGATGAAAGCCCAGGATACATATTTCTTCCCCCAGTTTCAGGGGGACTAATCATAGAAATTTGAGAAGAGTATCAGCATCCCATTAGAAGATGCGAAAGTTGCTTTGCTTGAAGTTTTCTTTCTTTTTTCTTTTTAAAATTATTATTTACAATTTATTCATTTTGTATTCCAGTTGTAGCCCCTTCCCCCATTTCTTTGAAGTCCCACCCTCCCTCCCTCTTCTTCCCCTATCCTTTTTCTCTAGTCCACTGATAAGGGAAGCAGAGACTCACAGCCCTCCTGTAACCAGATGTTACCATAGACATCTCAGTCTCCATGTGGGTTCCCTAGTAAGAGGAGAAGAGAGTCTATGGCATGAACTGGGTTGTCTGCTCCTTGATCACTTCTCCCTGGTGGGGTGACCTAGCCAGCCCACAGAGAAAGAGAATCCAGACAATCCTGATTGGACTTGATAGGCTAGGGTCAGACAGAAGGAGATTTCTTTTTCTTAAAGAAACCTGGGATTTTCAAGTTCATTTTGTGATTTTTGAATTTGGACTCATTAACTTACAAAGTTTAACATTTCCTAACATCTTCCACTCAAGTACTGGCAGGCAAATGAGGGGCTTATTTAATAAAGTTTTGTGATATGTGGTATAGATTGGTCATGTAGCCTTCTGTTTTATTTTTATTGCATTTAACTACACCAACACCCACTTGGCTCATGATTATTTTACTCTGAGGATGTGGAGTATTTGTTATGTTAGAATGATATGAGATTAGATATGACAGATCCTTCAGGAATAAGAACCTTAATTAGTTTAAAATGATCCTGGGTTATCCCAAGGCTCAATTCTATAACATCTGAATTTAGCATATTTAACTATTTTATTTTGTAAAGTCATTATTTTTAGTTTCAACAGTAAAGATATATGTTGTGTGTTCCTTATGTTTCTTCATAGTTTTACTCCTAAATAACACAGCACATTGTTCCTAAGAATAAAGGTATTCTAAAAGTATAAGCACATAATGCTCTAATACAAAACAGCAATAAAATTTAGGCAATTTAACATTAAGATAAAACTAAGGTCAAATATTCAGCTTGGATTCAAATTTGACTATTTTTTTCATAGTGTCAAATGTAAGTTTTAAAAATTATTATTTATGTTTACTAGTATAAAATAGTGGGTCTCATTGTAACTCCCAATGTGAATTTTCGTGTTTTTGAAGTTGGATACACTAGTCCCATAGCTGTAGTCTGAATACAGTGCTATGCGAGAATTGATGTATTCATTCACTCAATATTACTAAATATTGATGTTTATAGGTATAGAAAAGTCACTTCCAGAGGTACAAATAACACATTGTTTATCTTGAAGATCTTACAATTTAGGGTACCTTTGGATACAGGCAGAAAAATGATAGGAAAAAAAACATACAGTAAAATAAATGAATGGTCACTGTTGTCAGAAATGGGTTTTCATAGTGTTCAAAATAGGTTGAGCTGTCCTGTGATCCATGAGTCTATAGCTTGGAGAGATCAGGGCTCCAGCCATAGTTTTAAGATATGTCTTAGAGAGGACAAAGATGAAATCTGGAATGAAAATTCTTTTTAAAGAAAAAAGTAGATGAGAATGTTTTCCCTGTATGTATGAGTGCATATCTCAGGTGTGTGCAGGTGCCTCTGGAGGCCAGAAGTGGGCACTGGATTTCCTGGAACTGAAATAAGCTGTTGTAAGGTGCTACATGGGTGCTGGGAACCAAACCAAAGACCTTGCAAGAGCAGCAAGTACTTTTACCTGTTGATTTAAATCTCTAGCACAGGAAGAACATTTTTGAGAAAGAAGTGAATGTAAGAAATCGAGGATGGGAAAATTAGAAATAAAACCAAAACCAACCAGAGAAGACCCAGGAAGCCCCAACACACCCTCTCAAGCTACTTCTCTCATGGGTAGAGCTGGAGATCAATGAGTTAAGTGAAATAAAGCAGGTGTGAAGGACAAACGTTGCCTTTCCTGTAAGGGAAGGGCTGCAGCATGATACATTTTAAGGCTGGGTAAGGATCTCTCCTTTCTGGGTGGCCTTATATGCTTCCTCTAGGAGTCTTATTTAATCCATGTAAAAACTGTTAACATCTCAATTGCAGAGTAAAGAGAAAATCAAAAGGAACCTTGTAAAAACAAAACGAGAGCAGCAGAAGTGATGAAAACTAATGGGCAGAAAACCAACCAGTTTCTTCAGGGTTTTTATAGTTCTAACTGTATGGCTTCAGATGGGGGACTATTTGGGAGAAGGGAAAGGATATAAAGAATTGGGAAATGAAAAAGGACAACGTAAGAAAAAAACCAAACAAACAAAATTTGCCTATTTTTCACATATGGTGATCCTGGATTCAGTGTGTGTGTGTGTGTGTGTGTGTGTGTGTGTGTGAAGAAAGCAGGAAGAGGATGGAAGAGAGGGAATGAGAGAGAGTGAAAGGGTGGGAATATAAACAAAATACAAGGGCATATGTATGAAAATGCCATAAAATGTTATTAAAAATCAACAAGAATGTGAAAAAAGCTGCTTTAACCATCAATTTTATTTGGGTATTTATTAACTAGAGGATTGAGTCATTGCAATTCACATTTTGCTATGCATGAAAACTGTAAGCTAATCTTCTGCTTTGAGCTAAAAAATGTGAAGAAATCAGTCTACATACAAGTTTAAAGAGAAGATTAAAAATTCAAAATGGACATTTTGGGTTGACAATATAATACAAATGACTATTATTTGGCATACTTATTTGCCAAAACAATAGGCAACATCCTGTGATTTACCTCTTACTAGTTTATGGATTGAACTGCTGGCATGTTTGTGTTTTGAGACCTATTCTAGCGTGATTAGATTCACCACATGAAAAACACAAAGACCAGTTCAACGTAGGAGATAATCAATTTTTCATGCTCATTATCATTTAGATGAGTCTCCTGTAAGGTAAAGGCTGCAGAATGACCCATTTTAATGCTGAGTAACACCCCCTTTCTCTCAGGGTGGCCGTGTATGCTTCCTTTAGCAGTCTTATATATGCCCAATGTAGAACTGTTAACATCTCGGATTTCAGAGTAAGAAGAATTCAAAAGGAAACTTTCAAAAATAGAAAGAGATCCAGGGAAATGATGAAAACTGATAGATAGTTTCTTCAGTGGTTTTAGAGTTCTAATTGTATGGCTTCTACAATTTCTGGATGAAAACAAAGAACAATCAGAGCTTAGCTATTTTGTTAAAACTTTTTACAACTCAACGCTGTTTAGAATTATTTTACTATCTCCTACTGAAAACAAAAAAGGCACTGGTTTTCCTGGAAAGTGCATATGAAAAGAGACTCAGCTACAGTAGTCGCAGCAGTCAGGACCCGGCTGAACACCCACCCAACAGGCTCAACACAGGACTGCATCTGGGTATCTGAGTCCCTTAAGGCAGGGTAGATAGTCCTATTCTCTTGACCTAACTAATCAAACTGTGATTTTTGTGAGTTGTTTAGATCTCAAACTAGGTTATAGGATTATTCTGAGTAACTTTGTTTGTTTGTTTCTATGTATTCTGACAGTTGAGAAAGGTGCTAACACACTCATTGTTTAAGGAATAGATTCACAAAGCTCTGTAGTTGTGCTCTGCTCTGATTGAAATTAGCTTTGACCTTTGGCTCTTGCTATGGTGCCCACAAGCTTAAATTCATATTGTCTCTTACTTTGAACCCACACTGTACCTCTCCTTGGGGGACTACCCAGCAGAACGTGTGCACGTAGTTGGTGGCATGTGCCCTGATGGCAGACGGATATGTGCATACAATGGAAGAGGAGGCAGAAGAAATGACTATTTACATGTGTGAGGTCTGAACTTGGAGACCAAGAGATACCATTACCTTCCCCCAGTGTCAGGGCAGATTATTTTTAGTATTGAAGGTATTCTTTTCACCCTAGAAGCCTCTGGCAGTGATTTCCGAGTTGGTACACAGCAGAGGAGGAGCTCAGCTAATGCGCCAGGCTTCTAACCCAGCACTGTTCATTAGAAAGACAATGCAAACCAGCTGTCCCCTGGTGTTCCAAGAAGAAAGATCCAATTAACTGGCCATCTTCCACCTGGTTCCAGATTTAGCCAGCTCCTTAGGAGCCCGTAGGAGCAGCCAGTGTGCATGAATTTTCTTTATTAGATGCTAGCTAGGGGGTGAGGGGAGATGGGCTGGGACAACATTCTCTGAAATACCTTGGAGAGTGACAAGTAGTGCCCTCTGAGCTTGCCTATCTAGAAAGGCAGCCGTTTCACCGGATACTGACTTAAAACTTTTTTTTTTAAATTGTAAATATGTGAAGCCAGAAATACAATGTGTTTCTATGAACGCAGGCATGGTACCATTGTGAAATGTGTACTCAGCTGAACTTTTCTCTTTGGTAAGAGTGAGATTTCAAATGTGAAGCTCTCAACTATCTTGTAACTAACTGTACACCTGTATTGGAACATTTACATTTCACAGGAACTCATTATTCAAGCTTTCTTTTGTGAATCTGTCAAAAATATCATGATTAACTCAGAAATAAAAAGTGATGCCTAGAGCCCTTCAGTCGTCAGTCTTCTCTCTTTTAAAAGTCAAGCACATGATTGGTTCCTGACCATTTAGGCAGAATAAAGCATCTAGTGATGTGACTCCTGGAAACGCTTTAGGCCTGTGAGTTCCTGGAGCAACACCCCATTCTCAACAGAGCCATCAATAAAGCAATCATTTCTCAGCAGCAAAGACTGAAAAATCTTCTGTATTACACTTTCCAATCTTTTCAAAATCACATTTAAAAAATCCATTTTGTTGCAAGATGACCAATCTCATCTGATTTATAAGCTGTGGCCTCAGAGGAAATATGGAAGGCCTGGAGTTGAAACCAGGGAACAAACATGCCAGCAGGAAGCAGACACTTCCTGCATTTCGACTTTGCAGCTTCCAGGGCCTACATTACAACATGACAGTTTACAATTTGTTAAGTTACATAGCAAAGAACCATTTGTTTGTCAGTGAGTGAGCTACCTATTCTACCACAGGCATCTGTGTGGGGCTTATATCTATCTATACGTTTGGTTTGTTCAAGAAAACTTAGAAATCTCTCTTCTTCTCATTTCTAATTGTGAAAGATTAAAAAAAAATGAATTTAAAGTGTCAGGTGCCAGTAAAGAGATCCCTTCACTGGTAGGTTTTTAGCTGCCATCTTTCTCTCTGAGTAATGCTGTAATATATTCAGGAAAGAAAAAAAAAATCTCTGGTGAAAAGGTTGTTATAGCTTCTATACATCATAAAAGGGCTTCTCATGTAATAAACCCAATGGCATTTCTTTAGAACGTTGGAGGGTCATGTGTCTTAATCCACAAATATTTTCCAAGTTGGTTATAGCCTATTCATGATCAGAAAGCAAATACCATATTGAAATTGGATTTCTAGGGCTTTAAAAATGAAAAGTTAAATAAGAAAACAATGCTCTCCATATTATAACACAGTATTGATGCTTAAAAATTGTTTTAGAACAGTTTGTCATTGTGAATTGATTGGCTAACACTTTATTTGTTTACATCTGGTCAATAAATTAAAGTTTTTTTGTTTTTTTGTTTTTTTACTAATTCTCAAGTCCTTCCTCCTGCTCCATCCTTAACACCTAACCCTCCTGATTGTGAACATTATTCCTGTCATGTGATTCAGTGACTTCAACTTTATTCTCTTCTTTAGTCCTCTTCTGTGGCTCTCATATCTTCCCTCTCAGTACACATAAAATTATAATTATTGTTGGGGATGGTTGTGAATAGCTATAAACTTAACACCTGAAACGTGGAGACAAGAGGATCAGGAGTTCAAGGTCACCTTTAGTGAGCTTGAGGTCAGCCTGGACTACTTCAGGAGACTCTGTCTCATTGCCCTTCTCCACCCTTCACTTTCTGGCTCCTTCCTTCATTGTTCAACTAGTATCTTAAATAAGATGTGCTGAATCTCAAAGAATACCTCTAGTTAGAGGGCAAAACACCGGGTCAGGAACCATACAGTATTCTCCGTGTTGGGATCATGGTCTGAGACGTAGACTGGGAATCACTAGGTAGCCAGAAGAGGGAGGAGTAGTGGCAAGTACTTAACGTGCTCAAAAGTCCCCGTTTAGATAAGATTCTAAACAAATAGTTAAAAAAGAATGATTATAAGAATGCTCAATGAATTCAAAGAAAGCCCACATAAACTCCTGAATGAATTCAAAGAGAATACAAATAAAGGGCTAAATGAAGTAAGGATGTCAATGCAGGATATGAAAGAGGAATTACAAAAGAGAGAAATATTGACTAAAATTGGGGTGGTGGTGAAAATATGGCTCAGTAATAGAGTGCTTGCCTAGTACATATAAAGCTTCAGGTTCAATTACTAGCAGTAAACACACATACACACAGACACACAATTTTGAAAATGAAAACCTTAATAAGCCAAATAAATAACTCAGTTAAAAGCTTTGTTACTAGGATGGATCAAAGAGAAGACCTAGTAGTATCAGGGCTCAAACACAAGGCAGATAAATCTGAACACTGAAGTTACATTCAATATAAGATACTAAGAAAGTACAAACAGAACATTCAAGATTCATGGGGTACCATGAGAAGACCAAAGTCATGAACCATAAGCAGGAAAGGAGAAGTATCAGCAAAAGACATAGAAATATGTCAAATAAAACTGTGGCAGGGATGTTCCAAATCTAGGGTAGTAGTTGTTCATCCAGATACATTTAGGGAGACAAGCAGACAGGACTAGAAAAGTATTTGCTATGGTATATTATAGGTAAAACAGTAAAAATACAGAACAATGAAGATATATTGAAAGGTGCAGGAGGGAAGCATCACATAACATATAAAGGCAAATCCATCAGAATAATAGCTTTTTTTCAACAGAAAGTCCAAAATCTAGAGAACATTAAATAACAAATTTCAAGCTCTAAAAGACAATATGTGCCAAGATAAATGTCCATATTCAGTAAAGTTATCTGTTATAATTGAAGAAGAAAAATTTATTTCCATAATGAATATAAACTAAAGGAATTCATGATCATTAAGCGAGTATCACAGAAATATTTGAAGGATTCTTACACACTATAGAGAAAGATAAACAACCAGGTCACAGGAAAGAATAAAGTGTACTAAAATATAAAAAAGTAAATGAGGATTAAGATACTATCATATATAAACAACAATGACAACAAAATGAGAGAAATTAATACATGGCTTTAAGTTAAAAAAATCAGAATATTATTGGTTTTAATCTCTAATCAAAAAACACAGACTAGCAAGTTGGATCACAAAGCAGGACCCTTCCAAGTCTACAAGAAATGTACATCACTGACAATGATATATACTACCTTAAGGTAGAGGATGGAGTAAAGCATTATAAGCAAAGGGAAGCAGAAAGTGAGAAAGTATAGCTATATTTAATATCAGATTAAAATCTAACAAAGTCCAGGCCAAACCAAAATTATTCAGAAGAGACAAGAAGGTTATTGTTATTTTATACTGATTAAGCAAATAATCTATCAAAAAGAGATAGTAACTTTAAACATGTACACACAACCCAGCTTCATAAAACAAATACTATTGGACTGATTGTAACACAGTAGTGGTGGGTAACTCCACTCAGAGACAGATCATCCAGACACAAAATCAGTGAAGTGACATAGGTGTTTAATAATATTACAGTTCAAGCGAATTTGAAAGACTATAGCAATATTCTACCCAAACACTACAGAACACATATTCTTCTCAGAAGCCAATGAAACTTTCTTGAAAAAAGTCCATACATTATGGCAGAAAACAAATCTTAACAAATGACAAAAATTAGAATAATTTCATATATTCTATTGGATAACAATGAATGAAAACTAGAAACCAATAGCAAGGCAGACTATAGAAACCATACAAATTCATGGATAGTGAAAAAAAGAAGAAATTTTTTATGAATTTGATAAATTTATTTGATACAATGAAAATGCTACTAAGAGGGTAATTCATTGTTATATTATCTATTGTAGAGATAAATAAATAACTTGATAATCATTAATTGTTATTTATCATAACATAATAAAAAGACAATTTTATCATCTTGAACAACAACAACAAAAAAACATACCAAATCCCAGATAAGTAAGCTATAAATTATAAGTATCAGGAGAGAAATTAATGAGATAGAAATGAAAAGAGCAACAGGAAGAATCAGTGAAACAGAATTGAAAAGAATCTTTTCTTTGAAAAGAAAGAGAAACATTTTAACAATTCCTTAGGTAAGCTAACCAAAAGAAAGAGAAGTAGCAAATTGATATTATTAGAGAAAAAAGGAGGCATTTCAACAGAGACCAGTGAAATTGATTTGCATTCTCTGATTACTAAGGATGTTGAACATTTCTTTAGGTGCTTCTCAGCCATTAGAGTTTTCCTTGTTGAAAATTCTCAGTTTAGCTCTGTATCCCATTTTTAAATTGGATTATTTGGTTTATTTGTATTTAATTTCTTGAGTTCTTAACATATTTTGGATATTTAGCTCTCTGTCAGATGTAGGGTTGGTAAGGATCCTTTCCCAATCTATAGGCTACCATTTTGTTCTATTGACAGTGTCTTTTGCCTTACAGAGACTTTTCAGTTTCAGAAGGTCCGATTAATTGTTGATATTAGTGCCTGAACTGTTTAAGAAGTTTCAAAGTATGAGGGCATACTTTGAAAACTTTATTTCAACATATTAGAATATCTAAAAGAAAAGGATACGTTCCTAGACACATATGACTTGCCAAGATTAAACAAAAAGTATATAAAAGGCTTAATCAGAGATACAAATAATGAAATTGAACCAGTAGTAAAAATTCTGCCAAACAGATACAGCAAACTCAGCCAAATAATAGGCAGAGCTCAGGGGAATTCTTCAGAAGACTGGGAGGGGGATATAGGGAGCTGGTCAAAGACACCACAAAAAGACCTACAGAGTCAACTCACCTGGGCCCATGGGGGCTCAAAGAGACTGAGCTACCAACCAAAGAGCATGCAGACTGGTTGTAGACCCCCTACACATGTATAGTAGATGTGCAGCTTGCTCAACATGTGGGTCCCTGAACAATTGGAGTGGGGCCTCTCTCTAACTCTGTTGTCTGCCTTTGGATCCCTTTCCCACAGCTGGACTGCCTTGTCAGGCCCAAGTATGAGAGGATATGGTTAGTCCTGATGCTACATGAGGTGTCAGGATGGATTAGTACCCCTTGGGGGCCTCTGAGGAGAAGGAGAACCTGAAGGTGGACTGGGAAGAGAGGAGGGAGAGCACTGGGATCAGGCTGTAAAGTGTTCAAATTAATAACTTTAAAAAATACACAGTCAAAAAATAAAAATAAATGTCTAATAAAATTTAATGTAAGCCTTGGTTAAATGAGGAGACAAGGGAGGGGGCCAAAGGAAGGATACAAATTGACTAAATTGTAATGATAACTAAATGATAATAATAATAAGAAGAAAAAGAAAAAAACTGCTGACATACTAAAACTTGGTGATATAATCATAAATTTCATTAAAGAATTCAAGGAATTTAAAGAAGATTCTGGCTATTACAAATAAAGTTGTTATGAGCATAAAAAAACCAAACCCAACTATATAAAGAACTAAAAAACAAAAGCTCAAGTGCCAAACTCCCAAACAACCTAATCAAGAAATAGACTAATAAAATGAGCAGGCAGTTCTCAGAAGATAAAATACAAATGGCCAATATATGTGAAAAAGGTTCACCATCTTTGCAACTAGGAAGATGAAAATTAAAACTACATTAAGATTCTATCTCATCCCTGTTAACATGACTATCATAAGAAACCAAATTAAAACAAGTGATGAATGCTTCCATATAGGCCCAAGAGAGTCCTTCTACATTTTCCTCTTTTAGTCTAATAAAAGGCTGTTTCTCTTATAATAATGAACTATACACTATAAGAACAATTATGAAACAATTATGAAAACTATAAGGTATGATATACATTCACAATATCCAGTTCATATGTCTTTGGCAACTTCGTTTTTTATTTTTTAACTATATATTTTTATTAATTAAAGTTTATTCACTTTGTATCCTACCTGTAGTTCCCTCTGTCTTTCTCTCCCAACCCTACCCTCTCTCCCTCTTCTCCACCCATGCTCCTCCCTCAGTCTACTGATAGGGTTAGTATTCCTCTCCTTCCATCTTATCCTAGTCTATCAGGTCTCATCAGGACTGGCTGCATTGTCCTGCTCTGTGACTTGGTAAGGCTACACTTCTATGATGGGGAGGTAGGTGATCAAAGAGCAGGCCAATCAGTTCATGTCAGAGACAGTCCCTGTTCCCCTTACTAGGGAACCCACTTGAACACTGAACTGCCATGGGTTATATCTGTGCAGGGGTTCTAGATAATCTCCATGAATTGTCCTTGGTTGCAGTATCAGTCTCAGAAAACACCCCTGAGTCTAGAACTTTTGATTCTGTTTCTTTCCTTGTGGAGCTCCTGTCCCCTCCAGATATTTCTATCTCTCCTTTCTTTCATAAGATTTCCTGCACTCTGCCCAAAGTTTGGCTATGAGCCTCAGCATCTGCTTTGATACCCTGCAGGATATAGTCTTTTAGAGGCACTCTTTGGTAGGCTCCTGTCCTGTTCCCTGTTTTCTCCCTCTTCTGATGTCCATCCTCTTTGCCTTTCTGAATGAGGATTGAGCAGCTTACTGAGAGTCGTCCTTCTTGCTTAGCTTCTTTAGGCATATAGATTTTAGTATGTTTATCTTATATGTCTAACATCCACTTTTGAGTGAGTATATACTCTGTGTGTCTTTCTGCTTCTGGGATACCTCACTCAGGATGGTCTTTTCTAGTTCCTACCATTTGGCCTATTGATAAGGCAGCAATTAGAAGGTGGTGACATACAGCAGGCAAAAAGGATTCTGGGGTAGAGCCAAGCATGGGATATTCATCCAGCAAAATGTGAAGAGGACAGATGCATGGTACCTGAGCAGAGGTAACCAGCCATCTAGCAGAATGTCAATTAATATAAATTGGTTATTTTAAGTTATAAGCTAGTCAGAGAAGAGTCTATATATGGTCTAGGTATTTGGAAACATTTTTTTTAAGTCAAGGACCTTGGGGCTGGGATGAAAACCCCCACAATTCCCTCCCCATTTACTCCTTCTGCTCTTCTCCTCAGAAAAAGGGAGGCCTCCCATTTACATTTTTGTATCTCTTGTTTTAGGTCCTGTTTCCAGTCTTCATTTTTTCCTTTACATTGTTCTAGTTGTTCTTTGTGCTGTTCCAGTATCTTTTCTAAAGCCTTTGCCTTCGAGAAGACATAAAAGGCTAATGCAATGATTAAAGTTAAATTGAGGACTATGAATGTAAACATAGTTACAATTTCTAGACTTTCCTTTCTTTCAGTCTTAAAACCATAGAATAGATTATCAGCCAAGCTCCAAGAAGTCTGTTTTATTGTTTCTTCCATCCTGTTAGACTGTAGTGGCAGCTAGTTTTGTTGGGGAAGTCTCAAGTCTGCCCACAGTAGGCTGCCTTTTGCTCCAAGGCCTGTTTAAGAGTCTCTCTTAAAGAGACAGTAACTGACCTGGGAGTTCTTAGATTTTAAGTTTGGTTTGCATCACTGGGAGCTTATTCCCCCCACCAAATTATGATAAAGTATGATTTAAAGGGTGTGGATTTTTAGATTAGTTGGGCGCCATTTGTTGTAAGCGACTATTAATATTTGCTATTGTTTTATCTTCTTGTAAAGCTTGCTGCTAATCTTAAACAGCTGTATAACCAAATCACCACACAAAGACTGGGTTTTAGTTAACCTAGAACACAATACTGGGCAATATTTACTCCCTCCTAAACCTCTAAGCCCTCAGTTTCCTAACATTTAGATTTCCCACTTTATACTTGCTTTTTTTGAAATCTTAGGTCTGGTTCATGCTCCAAGCTCTCTCCTCTTGCTCTGCTCTTGTGCTCTCCTCGCGCTCCTCCTCCTTCTCCTCCCACCCTTTCCTGTTCTCTAGCTCCTCCCCTCTTTCCTGTCCTCTGGCTCCTCCCATTGCACAACATTGTATCTAGTTGCTTTATTTGTGTCCTGTTTACACAAGAGTTGAGACAGGATGCTTATAGTGAGTATCACAATGCAATATTCAGATTGAAACCACAGAGTTGGGGGTGGGGAAATCAGCATTTGAATCAACAAGGGTAAGGCATATACATTTTAAAAGAACATTATACCAACACAAGATCATGCATGCTTTTTGGTTGGTAGTTCAGTCTTTGTGAAGCAGCATGATCCTCTGTTAGTTGACTCTGTCAGTCTTCTTGTGGAGATTTTTGTCCCTTCTGGGTTTCTCTATCCTTCCTCCCATTCTACTAGAAGATTCTCCGAGCTCTGTCTAATATTTGGCAGTCAGCCTCAGCATCTATTTTGATCCACTGATGGGTGGGGCCTCTCAGAGGACAGGGAAGCTAGTCTCCTGTCTGCAAACATAGCAGAGTATCATTAATAGCGTCAGGAGTTGGCTTTCTCCCTTGGGATGGGTCTCAAGTTGGGCTAGTTGGTTGGCCATTCCCTCAATCTCTGCTCCATCTTTATAACTGTACATTTTGTAGGCAGCGTAAATTTTGAGGCAAGGGTTTGTTGGTAGATTGGTATCCCCCCTCTTCTGGTGGAAGTCCTGCCAGGCCAGGAGATGACCATTTCTGTCTCCCTGCTGCTAGAGTCACCCCATATTCTCCCAGGAGCCTACCATGTCACAGGTCTCCAGAGTGTCTCAGAGATGCCCCCTATAGGTTTCCTTTCTTTCTCCCAGAACTTTTACCTCCCACTCCTGCTCTCTTACCACCTGATCTACACCCTCATTCCCTCTCACCCATCCTCTCCCACCTAATTCTCTCCCTCCATCCACTTCCGATGTCTACTCTAGTGTCTTTCTGAGTGAGATTTAAGCATTCTCCCTTGGGGCTTCCTTGCTACTTAGCTTCTTTGGGTCTGTGGACTGTAGCATGGTTATCGTCTACCATACAGCTAATATCCACTTATAAGTGAGTACACACATGGTAATGTGTGTCTTTCTGCATCTGGGTTACCTCACTCACAATGATCTTTTCTAGTTCCATCCATTTGCCTGCAAATTTCAAGATGTCCTTGTTTTTAATAGTTGAGTAGTATTCCATTGTATAAATGTACCACAATTTCTGTATCCATTCTTCAGTTGAGGGACATCTGGGCAGTTTCCATTTTCTGACTGTTATGAATAAAGCTTCTATGAACATAGTTGAGCAAGTGTCCTTGTGGTATGGTGGAGCACCTATTGTGTATATGCCCAGGAGTGGTATAGCTAGGTCTTGAGGTAGATCTATTCTCATTTTTCTGAGATATCACCATATTGATTTCCAAAGTGGTTATACAAGTTTTTATTCCCACCAGGGAGGAGTATTTCCCTTTCTCTATATCCTTGCCAGAATATGCTGCCACTTGAGTTTTTGGTCTTAGCCATTCTGAGCGGTGTAAGATGGAATCTCAGAGTTTTGATTTGCATTCTCTGATTACTAAGGATGTTGAACATTTCTTTAGGTGCTTCTCAGCCATTAGAGTTTTCCTTGTTGAAAATTCTCAGTTTAGCTCTGTACCCCATTTTTAAATTGGATTATTTGGTTTATTTGTATTTAATTTCTTGAGTTCTTAACATATTTTGGATATTTAGCTCTCTGTCAGATGTAGGGTTGGTAAGGATCCTTTTCCTACCATTTTGTTCTATTGACAGTGTCTTTTGCCTTACAGAGACTTTTCAGTTTCAGAAGGTCCGATTAATTGTTGATATTAGTGCCTGAACTGTTTAAGAAGTTGTTTCCTGTGCCAATGAGTTCAAGGTTATTCCTCACTTTCTCTTCTATTAGATTTAGTGTGTCTGGTTTTATGTTGAGGTCTTTGATCCCCTTGGACTTTAGTTTTGTGCAGGGTGATAAATATTTATCTATTTGCATTTTTCTAGATGTAGATGTCCAATTAGAACAGCACCATTTGTTGAAGAGGCTTTCTTTTTTTTCCCATTTATGGTTTTTACTTTTTTTTTTTTTGTCAAATATCATGTGTCCAGTAGGTGTGTCCATTTATATCTGGGTCTTTGATTCACCTTCCATGGATCCTTCACTCTGTCTTTATGCCAGTATCATGCAGTTTCTTTATTGCATCTTTGTGTGGTTTAGGTATCAGGGTGACTGTGACCCCATAGAGTGATTTTAGTAACGTTTCTTCTTTTTCTATTTTTGTGGAATGGTTTGATGAATATTGATGTTAGCTTTTCTTTGAAAATCTGGTAGAATTCTGCTCTAAACCATCTGTCCCTGGGCTTTTTTTTTTTTTTTTTGATAAGTGACTTTTAATGACTGCCTGCTTCTATTTCTTTAGGGGTTATAGGACTATTTATATAGCTTACCTGATCTTGATTTAACTTAGGTAAATGGAATCTATTACGATTATTATTCATTTCATTTAGATTTTCCAATTTTGTAGAGTATAGGCTTTTGAAGTAAGACCTAATGATTCTTTGGTTTTCCTCAGTGTGTGTTTTAATGTTCCTGCTTTCTTTTCTGATTTGTTAATTTGGATATTTTCTCTTTACCTTTTAGGTAGTTTGGGTAGGGGTTTGTCTATTTTGTTAATTTTCTCAGAGAACCAGCTCTTGGTTTAATTGATTCCTTGTATTCTTCTCTTTGTTTCTATGTTATTAACTTCAGCCCTGAGTTTGATTATTTCCTGCCATCTACTCCTTTTAAGTGCATTTGCTTCTTTTTGTTCTAGAGCTTTCAGGTGTGCTATTAAGTTGTTAGTATGAAATCTCTCCAATTTCTTTATGAAGGCACTTAGTGCTATGAACTTTCCTTTTAGAACTGCTTTCATACTGTCCCACAAGTTTGGGTATATTGTGCCTTCATTTTTATTTAATTTTAGAAAGTTTTCAATTTCTTTTAAAAAATATTTTCCCTTACCCAGTGGTCATTGAGTAGAGAGTTGTTCAATTTTCATGGCTATGTAGGCTTTCTGTTATTTCTGTTGTTGAAATCCAGCTTTTATCCATGGTGATTTGATAAAATATAAGGTGTTATTTCAATTTTGTTGTATTGGTTGAATTGGTTGAGGCTTGCTTTGTGATTGACTATAGGTTCAATTTTGGAGAAGGTTCTATGAGGTGCTGAGAAGAAATTATATTCTTTTTGTTTGGGTGAAAAATTCTGTAGATACCTGTTAGGTCCATTTGATTCATGACATTTATTAGTTCATTATTTCTTTGTTTAGTTTTTGTCTGATGACCTATCCATTAGTGAAATTGGGTTGTTGAATTTTTTCACTATTAATGTGTGGGGATCATTGTGTGATTTAAGTATTAGTAAATGTTTCTTTTACAAAATTGGGTATCCTTGTAGTTGGAGCATAGAGGTCCATAATTGAGATGTCATCCTGTTGGACTTTTCTTTTGTTGACTATTAACTGTTCTTTCTCATCTTTTTTGATTAATTTTGGTTGGAAGTCTATTTTATTAGATATTAGAATGGTTACTCCAGCTTGCTTTTTCAGGAAGTTTGCTTGGAATAACTTTTTCTAGCCCTTTACTCTGAGATGATGTTTATCTGTTTTTCTAAGGTATGTTTCTTACATGCAGTAGAATGATGGGTCCTCTTTACACATCCATTCTGTTAGCCCGTGTCTTTTTGTTACGAAATTGAGTCCATTGATGTTGAGAGATATTGATCACCAATAATTATCAGTTCCTGTTATTTTGATGTTGGTGGTGGTAGTGTGTGTGCTTCTCTTCTTATGCTTTTTGCTGAAATGGAGTTATCATTTTCTGTGTTTTCTTAGGTGTACTTAACCTTCTTCAGTTGGAGTTTTCTTTCTAGTATCTTCTGTAGGGCTGGATTTGTGGATAGATGTTTTTGAAATTTTGTATTGTTATGGAATATCTTGCTGTCTCCATCTATGGGTATAGTAGTCTGGGCCGACATCTATGTCTCTTAGGATCTGCAAGACTTCTGCCTAAGCCCTTCTGGCTTTTAGAATCTCTGTTGAGACATCAGGTGTAATTCTACATTACTTAACCTTTTTTTCACGTGAAACTTTTAATATCTTTCTTTGTTCTGTATGTTTAGTGTTTTGATTATTATGTGGCAGGAGGATTTTCTTTTCTGTTCCAATCTATTTGGAGTTCTTTAAGATTCTTGTATGTTTAAAGGCATCTCTTCTTTACATTGGCAGAAATTTTCTTCTATGATTTTGTTGAAAACATTTTCTGGTCCTTGAAGCTGGGAATCTTCTCTTTCTTCTAGTCCTATTAGGTTTGTCCTATTTGGTTTTATTTTTTCATAGTATCCCTGATTTCTTGGATATTTATGTAAGGCTCTTTTTAGATTTAACATTTTCTTTGACAGATATATTGATTTCTTCTGCTGTATCTTCTATTCCAGAGATTTTTCTCTTCTATTTCTTGTATTCTTTTGGTGATAATTATGTCTCTACTTCCTGTTTTCTTCCCTAAGTTTTCTAGCTCGAGGATTCCCTAATTTTGTGTTTTATTTATTGTTCTATTTTCATTTTCAGGTCTTGAACTATTTTATTCATTTCCTTCACCTGTTTGATTGCATTTTCCTGTATTTCTTTAAGATATTTAGTCATTTCCTCTTAAAGGCCTCTATCGTTTTTATGAGAACAAATTTTATTTTTTTGTGCTTCATCTGTGTTAGAACACTCAGGAATTGCTGTAGGAGGATAGCTTGGTTCTGGTGGTGCCATATTGCCTTGGCTTATGTTGGTTGTATTCTTATGCTTGCCTTTAGCCATCTTGGCATCCCTGGTGTTGACTGGGTGTTTTTGGTTCTGCAGGACTCCTTAGGTAGGTGCATAAAGCCTTGGGCTGGAGGCTGGATGTTCCAGTAACTCTCCTTAGTAAGGTTGTTAGGTTCATGGGCCTGAGGCTGGAACTGTGTATCCCTGAGGTCCCTGCAGGCTTCCTTGGAAAGGCAGGTAGAGCTTTGGGCCTGATGCTAGAACTCAGAGGATAGCTGGCAGCTCTCCTTTGCTGGCTGTGTCCTGGTTGAATCCCCAGGCAGGGGCTTGGTATGTGTGTGTATGTCTAACCTAGATGATCCTGGGGTCTGGTACCACAGGTCTTGTCCAGAAGGTGGGTAGAGCCCTGGGATGGAGGTTGGACATTTCTGACATCTGATGTCCTCCTCAGTAAGGCGAGTAGGCCTGTGGGCCAGAGGCTGGAGTTATCACCTCAGTGGGTTTTATGGACAGCTTTTCTTGTGCCAGCCACTGGTGACTGCTCGTAGCCTTTGCCTTTGGTTGCCTGTTTGATAAATGTTATTTCATCCTGCCTAACCACCTGATTCTTTGTGACCTGCTTCTCCAGCCTCTCCCCAGTCCAGTCTTGTTTTATACACAGATTGATCCCATTTTCCTGACTTTCCATCAAGTTGGCCTTCTAGTGAAGAGGAATCAAGCCCATCTGTGTGTGGGTAAGACTGTGGATGACCTGACAGCCCTTTTTCATGCTGCTTAATCCTTTTTTCAGCTTCTCTTGCTCAGGTCTTTGTGCCATTCCTTGTAGTGTTTGGAGAAGGCCTTCTTGAATCTGTGCCAGTTCTTGTTGAAGCACTTTCTGTAAATATTAGTGGCATAATCTTAAAGGTTCTGAACCCTCATGGTACATGTATATAGCTTACAATGCCCACAGCTACCAGGGGTGGTTTCTTCATAATGCTAACAACCTTCATAGTTTTCTTTTTGTTGGATACTGAAATACAAACTCCTTACATAATATGGGTCATGCAAGCCTTATATAGTCCAAGGAGGCTCTGATATTGTCTGGCTTGGAAAGGCCACCCTTTGGAAGCTCTTCACTTTACCACAATGGTTGCTGCTGTGCTTCTGAGGTAAGATGCTCAAGAACCCATGTCTGGAATATGGAGACTTTTCTGTGAGACATCGTGACATCAGACCCCACTGCTAGAGAATCATCATTTGATCATTCTGCTGTTATTACCCGTGTAAGTTGTTTGGAGTTTTGAAATATTTCCAATGACTCTTTACGGAAAACTCTAAGACATCATAAGCACTTTTAGCAAAATAGTAGGGTACAAATCAGTATACAGCAATCAGTAGTGTTTCCATATGCCAATAATGAATTTACCTAGATAGAAATCAGGAAAAAAAAAAACCCAATCATTCATGATAGCTTAAAGCAACAAAAACAAAAATATCAACCAACCAACCAAACAAACAAAATCAACCAACCAAAAAGCAAAATTCACAGTCTAATAAATTGGATCCAAACAAGTTTGGATGAAATGAAAAAATTTCAAAATAATATCATTTTTCAAAGCTGTGGAGAGGAAAAACAAATACCTGAAAGGGTGTGATATTCATTAACCAAACTGACCCCATTATTTAAGCTCTCATGGACACACATACAAAATCTAGGCCCAAATGGTTTTAACCAATGAATTCTTCCAAACTTATTTTCTTCTAAGGAAGAAAATATCAAAGAATATAAACCTTCCTTTCTAAAGAATAAGCCACACTTTCTAATTGCATGTATATAGTCAGCAAAATATTGATTCAAAGGGTTGAAGAGATGGCTCAGCTGTTAAGAGCACATACTGCTCTTACTGAGGACATGAGTTTGGTTCTCAGCATGTTGAATGATTCGTAATTTCTTGTAACTTCAGTTCTTAACTACCTTGCTTCCTCTCCGGCCTCAGAAGGTACCCACAGAAATGTGGAATATGTCTTTCCAAATACACACACATACATATAAAAATATAAAAGAAAACAGAATTATATATTTTTGATGTTTTACTTCTTTGTAAAAGTTTTTATGATATATTCTATTTTTATGATATATTATATATATATATATATATATATATATATATATATATATATATCTCCATCTTATCCCTTATTTTTTCTCCTCTCTTTCCTCTCAGACCTGGTGACAATGAATTTCTTTTACAACACAAATGTAAATGTGGGGGATGAACAAGGAATACATTCAAAGACCACCTCTGAGAAGCCCAGCTTCTGTTCAACATAGTACATGAGATCTTTACAACCAACTGTGACAATCACAAAGCCCTTCTGTGGCATATATTATACAGGGTACCTGTCTTCTCTACACTAGACAATGGACAGAGCCAATGGACTGCAGTCTGTGCAAAGAGTTCTAGTCAGACTTGAGCCTCTGGTCAGACATACTCTGGTTCAAAGCTCTATCTTTAACAAGCTTTATCTTTAAAGGGGAGTGCCCTTAACTGAGACCTTCTGTAGAGATGTGAGGAAGAAACCAAAAGACATATACTTTTTTTTTTAACTCAGTACTTAGTGCTTTTTTTTTACCCCAGTGCTCTCCCTACTATTCTTCCTGTTTTGGATTCTTCTGTATTGCAGGAACATTTTGTTGGGGGATCCCTTTGGCAGAGAAATGACCCCTATGTCTATATTTATTACCTGATCCTAGACCGGTGCTGCTCCACCATAGAAAATGGAGCAGAAGAGACGACATTTTCTGTCTTAGCTTCTTGCTCCAATTTTTGCCATCTGTGACTAATGGCTTGCTTGTAACTTTTATTTGGACTTGCTGTCTTAATCAGCTGCCCTGACATCTGACAACTCAACCCTTTCCAGCTTAGATTGGTGCCTAGCAACTACACCAATCATCTTGGAATTGTAAAGAATTTTTTTCAGGCAGGCAATCTGAGCTCATGCCCTGGCAGCTGAAGAAGAAGAGGCTGAACACAGTATCATTTAGTAGAGATTGACCACATTCATTTTGCTCCTGTGGTGCAAATATCAAATTTTCCTCCAGAGGATTTTTTTTCCCTCTCAAATAAAAATATCTTCGAAACCTTTTTGAATGCAGGCAAAGAATTAAGAATTTTCATTAACTTCTCTTTCCCCAAGGACTGGGGGAAATGTATTTTTCTTTTTCTTTTCTTTTCTTTTTTTTTTTTTTTTTTACTCTGTCTATTGATTTAGAGTTTTACTTTTATGGAAAAACATCCTAGTTTTATAAATAAAAGTTAGGTGAAAGTAATTTGAGAACAAAAAGTACTATATTATATTTCTGTTGCTGTGATAAAATACCTTCACCAAAAGTGACTAAAGGAAGAAAGGGTTTATTTTAGGTTCCAGAGAGAAAGTCTATGACAATAGGGAAGGGCATTACAGCTGGATCAGGGAGTTGGATCATCATACTTTCATCCAAAGGAAGGGCAGGAAGAATAGAGAAAAGAGAAAAGAGCAGGCGGCGGGGAGGGAAGGGAGAGAGCATAGTATTCCCAGTGGCATGCTCCTCCAGACTCAACCTCCCAAAGAGTACTACCAACTGAGGACTAAGTGTCCACATACGTGAGCTTGTGAGGGAACACTTTCATTCAAACCATAACAAGGCACCGGTATTAAGGAAGGACACATTGATTTGTTCCCAATGCCAGTAATCTCCTTTTTTGGTGTTTTGGTATTTATACAGGGCCTGATGATCTTAGACTTTCAAGGTATGTATATCTACTATGGTATGAGTTTGATATGTCCACCAAAATGCTTTTGTATTATGTGCTTGGTCCTAATCCACTGGAACTGTTGGGAGGTTGACACAGGGGCTACATAAATGGAAAGCCATCCCCTTCCCCTTTTTCCTTGGTACCTGGTCATGAAGTGAGTATACTTCCTGTGATATATGCTTCTGTCATGTTGTATTTGTCATTGTAGACCCAGAATATTGGGGTCATAAGGTAATCCACTGAAACTTCTGTGAGCCAAGAAGCGGAAGAGATGTCTCCATGGTTAAGAGCTCTGGCTGCTCTTCCAGAGGACCTGGATTTGACTCCCAGCACCCACATGGTGGCTCACAACCATTCATAGAAGATTTGATGCCCCCTTCTGGCCTCTGTAGACATCAGGCATATATGTGCACAAACACACATGTAGGCAAAACAGTCTATATATAAAATAAAAATTAAAAAATGAGTCAAAATTAACTATTATTTTTAGACATGAAAGTGTTTATTTACAATGACAAAAGAAATCTCAGCAAGTCACAAAATTAAATAAATTAAGTAGCTGTCTGATGCAAACATCAGAAAATTGAGATAGCTCTATTAATAGATGCATTGACATACCTCTATAATTCTTTTGGCTTATATTTCCAGTTGTATAGTCCTTGAGCATCTTAAAGGATAGTGATTTTGTAGTATCTTCTGTAATGGAAGTTTTGTTTTTTTAAAAACTCAATTATGGTATGTAAAAATGTTTTTGTTTTAATCCCTATTGTAGAATTTTTTGTTTGGGCTGTAGTTTGTCGACAGCTGATAACTGCCTCCTTCAGGGCATGTAATAGTCAGGGACTCCATGCAGCATGGAGATGGGCGTGGCCTAGGACTCTGAGGGATATAAATGTGAGAGTACAAAAGAGAGTGTGAGGCAGTTTGGAGAGACCAGAGACTGAAGGTGAGAGAAATGTTTCCATGCAGTAGCTTGGAGGAGACTGCTTGCTGCATTTACTGTTGAGGAAGATTGGTATAGCCCCCAAAGAAACCGTCAACCCTAAATAGCCAGGAGAAATAAAAGGGTCTGTGCCCCTTCTCCCCATTAATCTTCTCTCCTTACCTAGGGTTAAAGGGTCAGTGGAAAGGAGGTAGAGGCCAAATAAAATAGAGTTTAAAAGCAAGCACAACAATCTTCTGGCTGAAATAAAAAGTCAATTCAGTCTCTCCTTTTTACCAGAATTGTAAGCTTCTTTGTAAACCTTTTGTTTTTATATAAGGTGATTAAGCTCAGGAATTTCTTACAGTAATGGAAAGCTCACTAGTACAATCCCTAAGTAAGTTCTTAGTAGCATCGTATTTTTGAAGGATATTTGATCACACACATTGTGAACACTGAAATTGTGTTATTTACTGGAAAAACCTGTTTTGAGTCTTGGTGTGGCTCAGACTTTGCACACACCTTTAACCCAAGAGCTTTCTGCTTGAATATTGTAAATGGGAATAAATAAAGTCAACCACAGGTCAAGAGGCAGAACAAGCAACAAGTCAACAAGAAGTAAACATAGGATTATGAAGAAAAGAAAAACATAGCAAGGAAGAGGATGTCAGGAGGATGGATAGAAAGATGCACAGGAAGTAGAAATGAGAAACATTCACTTTGAAGGAAGTTGTTTGAGATGGCTTGGGAGAGGGGGATTCCTATGGAATGTCAGCTGAGGAAGGTCAGGTCAGCTGGGTGCTTTCTATGCCTCTCTGATCTCATAGGCTTTCCCCCCAGTATCTGGCTCCTGAGTCTTTATTGGTAAAATTGAACGATTGAGATTTTGTTAAAAATAACATTTGATGCCTAACATGGAGTGCCAGATCTAAAAGTTAATTTTACGTCATATGCACTTTTTTGTCACCTTTTATTTTGTTTTGCCCTTGCTTTATTGTCAACACAGAATCTCAGAAAGGAGTCTCAGTGAAAAGGGATCTGGTTTGCTTATTATTTAGAATTTCACATCATAGGATTTTCAGATATCAATGGAACATGGAATTCCTCTTTGCCACTCAGTCCTGCAGCTTAACCTTGCTTAGTCTTTGTATCTTTTTCTTATTGAACTGAAGTGTTTCTGATTCTTCTTGTTTATGCAGCTGCGCTGGGAAGGAGCTCAGGAAGCATTAAGATGACAGATTGTGGAAAATAATAACACCGGTGATTCCCTCAGTGAAAAGGCTAAATAAATGAAGAGCAGTAGAGTAGAATGGAGATCTTAGTTGGAATTTGTAATGTGACCAGCACTGCATATAATTTCTTTGCTTTTCTCCCTCCTCTTCTACATTTAGAGTCTCAGTTGGGTCACCTTTAACTTTGAAGTTGTCTTTACAGAATTTTTGTTTCAAAAATCTTCCAAAAAGTTCCTTTTAATTTCCTTTGTTTGTTTTCCCATCTGAACCATCAACAGAGGAAAAGAGGTGGAAATTCCGGGCAGACAGGATTTGTGGCCATTACTGGCTGTATTTCTTCTTAGTGTGGTCTTTGTTCCACAGAGTGCTACACAGAGTTGCTTAAAAGTACACTGACAGAATTCATTATACATGTATGATGTTTTTCCTTAATAAGTTACCAGAAGCTTTAAAACTGAAATACAGCGTACTGTAGTAAATGACAGCCTGTTTTGAAGATAGGGTCACAGGTAGTATAGTTGGTTCTACCTTCTAAGTTCTGACATTAGCCACCATGTTTGCTTTCAGACACAGATTTTTTTCTTTTTTTAAAATTCTTAAAATTTTTTTTAAATAATTTATTCACTTTGTATCCTATCTATAGCTCCCTCTGTCATCCTCTCCCAATCCTACCCTCCCTTTCTCTTCTCCTCCCTTGTGCCTCCCCCAGTCCACTGATAGGAGAGGTCCTCCTCCCCTTCTATCTGATCCTAGTTTATCAGTTTTCATCAGGACTGGCTGCATTATCTTCCTCTGTGGACTGGTAAGGCTGCTCCCCCCTTAGGGGGAGGTGATCAAAGAGCAGGCTACTGAGTTCATGTCAGAGACAGTCCCTGTTCCCCTTACTAGGGAACCCACTGGGAGACTGAGCTGCCATGGGCTACATCTGTGCAGCGGTTCTAGATTATCTCCACGCATGGTCCTTGGTTGGAGTATCAGTCTCAGAAAAGACCCCTGTGCCCAGATTTCTTAGCTCTGTTGCTCTTCCTGTGGAGTTCCTGTCCCCTCCAGATCTTTCTATCTCCCACTTCTTTCATAAGATTCCCTGCACTCTGCCCAAAGTTTGGCTATGAGTCTCAGCATCTGCTTTGATACCCTGGTAGGTAGAATCTTTCAGAGGCCCTCTGTGGTAGGCTCCTGTCCAGTTCCCTGTTTTCTCCATATTCCAAGGACTATCGCATTTGCCTTTTTGAATGAAGTTTGATCATGTTACCCAGGGTCCTCTTTCTTGATTAGCTTCTTTAGGAATACAGATTTTAGTATGTTTATCCTATATTATATGTCTAATATCCACTTCTAAGTGAGTATATACCCTGTGTGTTTTTCTGCTTCTGGGATACCTCACTCAGCATGATCTTTTCTAGTTCTCATTAGTTTGCAAATTTCATGATTTCCGTGTTCTTAATTGCTAAGTAGTATTCCATTGTGTAAGTGTACCACAATTTCTGTATCCATCTCTCAGTTGAGGGACATCTGTTTTTTTTTTTTCCCCCGATTCTGACTATTATGAATAAAGCTGCTATGAACATGGTTGAGGAAATGTCCTTGTATATTTGAGCATCTTTGGATATATGCCTGGGAGTGGTATAGCTGGATCTTGAGGAATCACTATTCCTAATTGTCTGAAGATGTGCCAGATTGATTTCCAAAGTGGTGTACAAGTTTACATTCCCACCAGCAATGGAGTAGGGTTCCCTTTTCTCCACATCCTCTCCAGCATGTATTGTCACTTGAGTTTTTGATCTTAGCCATTCTAATGGGTGTAAAATGAAATCTCAGGGTCGTTTTGATTTGCACTTCCCTGATGACTAAGAACATTTAGCATTTCTTTAAGTGTTTCTCTGCCATTTGATATTCCTCTATTGAGAATTCTGTTTAGCTCTGTACCGCATTGTTTAATTGGATTACTTGATTTGTTGATGTTTAACTTCTTGAGTTCTTTATATATTATGGATATTAGCCCTCTGTCAGATATAGGGTTGGTGAAGATCCTTTCCCAGTCTGTAGGCTGTTGTTTTATTCTGATGATAGTGTCCTTTGCTTTACAGAAGCTTTTCAGTTTCATGAGGTCCCATTGAGTGATTGTTGCTCTTAGAGCCTGTGCTGTTGGTGTTCTGTTCAGGAAGTTGTTTCCTGTGTCAATGAATTCAAGGCTCTTCCCCACTTTTTCTTCTAACAGATTTAGTGCAGACACAGATTTTTAAAAGAGACTATTTCAATTAATTTTTATGTTAACATTTATTTATCTGTGTTTCATCTATCTATCACCTATCATCTATCTATCTATCTATCTATCTATCTATCTATCTATCTATCTATCATCTATCTATCTATCTATCTATCTATCTATCTATCTATCTATCCCATCTATCATTTATCATTTCTGTATAGTATAGAACCCAAACTTCTAAGCCAAAAAGCCACCATCTTCATCAAATCTGGTATCATTGTTTGCAAGAGTTTATCACAGGCTTGTGGAGTGTTGACATTTTCTCAGAAAATCGAGGGGTAGGGATGGTTATTGAACCTGAGATTCCACCCACTCCTTCCAGCAATTTGCATGCAACATCTGTCTATGTATCTAGTTCTACTTGATCTCTGGAAGGGCTAATTAGTTTGGGGAAAGTTAATTGAAGGGAGTCCCATCTGTTTATATGACTATAGGGCAATAATTATTTACACTATGTGAAGACTTTCGAGTGAGGCTGCTTTGAGGTCACCCAAGATTCCGACCATACTCCCTAACCCGTGTTCTGTAAGTAAGTCCAATCAATTCACTGTTTCTCCAGGATGAATTTTGGTGTAATCACACTTTGGTTTGTCATTGAACCCTTGGAAGGATGGAGTGGATGCTATTTACATCTCCCCTGGGGAGAAATTCTAGAAAGGCTATTTATATATTTACCTCCCTATCTGTCCCCTGTCTATTTTTCAACTATTGATCTTTCAGGTAAAAATAAATAGAATAACAAATAAATCAAGGTATAGAACTTTTCCAATATAGTGGAAGACTTTCCCATGTCTCCTTTAACCAGAACCTCAAGATGCCCATGATTTGAGTTTCTGTCTGCTCAGAACAGTTCCCTAAAGTATGCATTGTTTTGCTACATTTGCTTATTATGTTTGAGATCAATTAAAGTTGTTCTCCAGTTTATTTTCCTCTCTCAGTATTTAATTACACCAAAAGAATCACCTAGGTTGTACATTACTATCTTTTGGCACACCATTTATCTACCCATCCACCAAGCCAGTTTTTATGGGTTCTAAAATAAGTTATAGGCATTCATACCCTTATCTAGTTTTCTTGTATGTGTGTGTTTCCTTTACTGTAGTTTTGATTTCTGAAAAGTGTGTGACTATATTAAGAAAAATCTGTGTTTTCCTGAGCTACAAAGTGAAAAACAAAACAAAACAAAACAAAAAACAAATAAACACAAATGAAAACTCAATGAAATGTTGGTGATTGCCTTAGGACTCCTGGTCCTGACATTACAGTTTGGGCTTTAACATTCTATCTATTGAAATAGAAGATTAGGGAGGAAGCAGTCTTTCTGTAGCTTGTTATTCTTTGTGTGTGTGTGTGTGTGTGTGTATGTGTGTGTGCATGTGCTTGTGTTATTGTTGTTGTTATTGTTGTAGATCTTCCAAGGAGGCAGTGGGAGAGCTTCGGAATTCCTCCCTGAAGAGGATAAGGTTTAACCATTCGGGGATGGAGAAATGGGGTCTGAGTTGTAGGGTCTTATTTCTGGAAGGAGAGACCAGGAAGCGGTTGCTTTCATCTCCCCCTCAAGCACGTGGCAGCTACTTGCTTTTCATTGGTAGCAAACTGCTGAAAGTCTCAGTTGCCTAGTCAAGCATCAGGGAGGGCATGTAGAATAGGAATGGAATTGTTTTTCTCAGATTTTTATTTTTAAAATGTGTAGGGAAGGTTGAGAAATTCAGTCTCAAGGGAGGAGGACATACAGTGTGTTTCTGAGATGAAGGGAGGGAGTGAAAAGGACACTGAGGCCTGCTAGTATCCATTCATCTCAATACCCTTTGGGAAACTTGAAAACCTCCTGTAAGAGTCTGATCTGCTCAGCTCATGTGGGCTGGAACACTGGCATTTGTTAAAATTCTCCAGGTGTTTGAAACCTGTGGCTGACATAGAAAGAGTTTATTTACACTATTGGAATGTAGCTTTGCAAACAGTTTTGAGTTAAGATGTGATGGTTGATGCACAAATCTCTGCTCACCTGTGCACAATTAAACACAAAGAAAAAGAATACTGAGTTTCAAATTACCACGCAAAGAGGAAACTCTCCATAAGTATTCTAGACCCAGAAGAATTATGTCTCTAATTCTACAGACTCCATTTCTATAAATGCAGTGCTTTTCTAATTGATGTTACTAAACAACTGATTTGATTTTTTTCTTGGGGGGTGGTTTCAAGACACGAGTTTTCTGTGTAGCTCTGGTTGTCCTGGAACTTACTATATAGACCAGGCTGGCCTTGAACTCACAGAGATCTGACTGCCTCTGCCTCTCAAGTCCTGGGATTAGAGGCATGTGCCACCAGTGCTCTGGCTGAAATTTCTTTATCTTGTAGATTGACATGATTTTAGACGGACCCCTTGTGGACAGGTTATACAGAACTCTGCAACAAAGAAAAAAGCCGTGTTCTTGCTGTTGTTTGTAGAAGTACAATGTGAGATAGAAATGTTGTATAGAAGAGAGTTGATAGATGTCCACTGCGTCTTTTGAGAACTTTTAGCCTAGTGCAACTGTAGTCAGCTACAGGGGTCACCTGAGGGTCCTTTGAAATACAGTCTATTAAAAATAGCATTTTTTTTTTTTTTTTTTTTACATTTGCGTTTAAATCTCCAGATTGGTTGTAAGCCTGTATTATGAACCAGGTTACCTTGAGTCATGCTTATATAACAAAGATTTGAGCTTTCACAGATAATAGAAAGCAGTTGTATAGTGAGCTCTCTGTTCTGTACCTTCCCACATAGGAAAGTGGGAGAGCAAGGAAAAATGACATATGAGGACTGGCAACAAAAGTGAAAAGCTAAACTAAGAAGACAAGACCAGTGAGTACCAGTTAGAGTGAAGCTAGTTTTGACTCTTCGCAATAGTTATTGCTATTATTTATTTATGTTTGATATGTGCCATTATTTAGTCCATTTCCTGAAATTCTTACTGTAAATTCATGAGATGGGTATTTCATCCTATAGAAGGGGGAGAAGACTGAGGCTTTGAGCGGCATCTGCTAATATACAACATTGTTAGAACTGAGACTCTATCTTGGACTATTTTATCCCACTTGAAATTCCAGCCACCACATTCCAGGCAAGCCCTCTGCCACCTTCTGTTAATTGCCTGGATATATAACAGACTCATTGTTCTTTATACGAACTTGGCAAGCAGGTGGCTCCTGGTACCGGAATGCTAAGAACTGTCTGAATTGCAAAATCAAAGCTGCATGGAAATTGATGCCGGCAGGGAAGATCATCATGTCAGAAGATGTGGCTTCTGTTTCCAGCTCCAGGGTCTCCTAGTGGCACATCTCTGAACAACTTAGTGTCTTCACAGGTTCCTCCTATGGACTAGAGATAAAAAAAAAGTACTCTGCCTTTTATCATTATAGTAGATGCTAGCAGTAATGCTTGTAAAGTGCTTGCCATCTCAGACATCATCATTATCATCATCTACTCATCCATATTAGTTTGACGTGGTCCTCAGCAGGTGGCCAGAGTGAGAATCATAGGACTGGTTGTAATAATTTGGTGCATTAGTGAGGAAGAAAGAATTTGTCTTGACTAAATGAGTGAAGTTGTACTGAATTTTTATATACATAGATAAATATTTAAATTTGTACTAGGTTGGGAAAACCAAAAGAACAATATGCCTCCTTAAAAAGAAAGTATTCTTGTTTTGCCAAGGGAAGACTATGCTATTTTTCATTATCTGTAGCTAGAAGTCTTATCATCTCAGAAAGAACCCATTGGTTTACAAAGTTTGTGCTTTAAAATTGCTTTTTGAGTTAGGAACCTTGTTTATAAGACCAATTATTTTGATCATAGGATGAAAAACAAAAAAATCTCTTGTTTTCCTTAGTTTAGATTCTAGACACTTGACACCTTGCTTAAAAATCTGTATACCCAGAAAGATAAATGATATGTTTCACTTATGTGAGAGGTTACAAAGAACAGAGTAGATTAGTGGTTCAGACCTTGGAAAGAATGCTGGGAGGGGAGGAGAGAGTGTGGTGACAGCTTATAGGGGTGCAGTTGGGAAAGAGGGATAACTCCTTTCTTTTTCCATAAGGTTTCTCTGTGTAGCCCTGACTGCCCTGGAACTGACTTTGTAGACCAGGCTGGCCTCAAATTCACAGAGATCTGCCTGCCTCTGCCCCCTGAGCGCTGGGATTACAGGAGTACACCACCACTGCCCAACTGAGGGATAAGTTTAGATGTTCTATTGCATAGAAAAACCATGGTTGACAATCGTATACTTTAAAACTAGCCAGTAGAGAGGATTTTTATTGTTCCCAACACCAAGACATGATAAATATTTGAGGTCACAGGCCAGTTGCATTGAATACATGTATAATAATATCACACTATATTTTATAAATATGTGCAATTTATATGTGTCCATTAAAAATAAAATATATTAAAAAGAAACAGGACAAAATTTTCTGCACACAGATAGAGGCTAGCCTATTGATAGTTGTAAATGAAGAGTTGCCCAATTATCCCAGGGAAAAGAGGTTACTTAAAGGACAGTTAGAATGTTTTATATCATTGTACTTTAGAACTTTAATGTGACTTTTAAATAATAAGGTTAGAATGAGTTAGCTTTTTTTTCATACTCCATGCCTACAAAATTCTGAAAATGCTGCTCATTCTTTGGCCTAGAGTGATATATTTCTTTAAAAATTTTTTTTTCTGTTGAAGATTCACAATTATAGAGAAAAAAAAATCATTCAAGAAGCTTTTAAATAAAAGAAAGTACTTTCCTGGGTTTTCTAAAAGAGATTAAAAGCTCAACTTGCCTGCTTTAGAAGGTATTAGTTAAAGCTTTCTTGACAAAAATAAAGCTTCTTGTGAAATAGAAAGAGAGGAAAGTTAGGGCAGAGAGCAGGAATCACAGAGCTGGATGAGCAGTAGAAGACAGATAAAAATGAGAATGTTTTCAAGAAAAGGAGACAAGTGATGATGGGAACATGGTTGCGTGTGTGTCTATGTATGTACATGTATGTGAGGCTCGATAACCGTTGAATTACACTGTAAAGAGCGTATTAGGCTGGGTGGCAACTGTGCTCACAGCTGAGATAACCAATGCTAATATCTCCAGACCTGTACTTTATGGCCTTTCCCTCCATGTTAGCACTGAAGAATTCGTAAGCCACTAAAAAGACAAATAAGAAACCATACAAATATGAAGTTGCTTCCTGAGCACAGATGCAGTGTGACCAGCTCCCCATGGTCCTGTTGTCTACTTTTACACTCACCATGGATTGTGTGCCCTAGGGCTATCTGACAAAAACAAACAAACAACAAAACAAAAACCCAAAACCCAAAAACCAAACCAAAACAAAAAAACCCCACACTCTTAAGTGGCTTCATGTCAGGTCTTTGGTCAAAGCAATAAGGAAGGTAATGAATATGTCTCTCATCTGTCTTCCCCTCTGTTTTCTTGGTCTCACTGCCTCCACTGTTCAAGAGAGGTAGCTAGGCCCTGTCTTCTATCAAGCTCTGCTGGCCTGGTGGGGGTTTAGGAGGGTAGTGGTTTGAGTGAGAATGGCTCCCACGGGCTCAAAGATTCTCATGCTTAGTCTCTAGTTGAAGAACTGTTTGGAAAGGATTAGGAGGTGTAGCCTTAATGGAGGAAGTGAGTCCTTGTTGGGGAGGATGTATCACTGGGAAAGGGCTTTGAGGTTTCAAAAGCCCACACTAGGTCCAGTGACCCTTTCTCACTGCTTGCTGTGGTCAACTTGCTGAAATTGTGAGCAAGCCCTCATTAAATGCTTTCTTTTGTAAGAGTTGCCTTGGTTATGGTCTCTTTTCACAGCAATAGTCCAAAGCTAAGACTGGATGGAGGGTAAAACAAAAAGGGGGAACTGTAGAGAGCTGCGGAATGCCGCACCTTAAAGATGGAGCTGGTTTCCACCTTCCACCTTCCCAATGGTGAGTGCTCTCTGTCACAAACAACTCCACATTTGGCTAAGGCTGAGGATCTGGCTTGCTTCAATGTATGTGGACCTATCTGCATTGCCCACGTGGCACGCTGGGGTTGGCCACCCAGAGGCTATATAAGCTGTGGGCTGGCTTTCCCCAGGGTCTGATGATTGTTCAAGGTTCATGAATAAACTGCATTGAAAAAAAAAAGACTGGGTGGAGGGGGAAGTGTGACCAGAGGAAGGAGGAAGGAAGAAGGAAGGAAGGAGGGAATAATACTATAAGGATGTTTATTCCTTTTGGAAACTGGCTTTCTCTAAGAGCCTATTTAGTTCCTCTCTATCAGAGAGTTGATTTTTCTCTTCTACACTTAAATTAAGCATTGATATTTAAATAATAGTTACCATTGTTTAAACAATAATTAAGATCTTAAAAAAATTTCCTTAGGATCCATGTGGAAGAGGAGGTGGAAAGACTGTAAGAGACTGATGTGATGACTTGGAGAAATAGCATCTCCCAGACACCACAGGATGGATACACTTAGGAAATCATAGGTATTATGGCAACATGCACAGGGTCTACAAGGTTCAAACCAGATGGGGTCTGTATTAGTCAGGATTCTCTAGGGCTGTGCTGTATCAAAGCTATAATGCTTTAATACAGTTCCTCATTTTGTGGTAACCATCAATCATAAAATTATTTTGTTGTTACTTCATAACTTTAAATTTGCTACTGTTATGAACTGTAATGTACATATAATGCTACTGTTATGATACCCCCAAAGGGGATGCAACTCACTGGTTGAGAACAATTGCTCTAGAGTATCATAATTTATGGAATCTATCTATCTATCTATCTATCTATCTATCTCATATATACATTTCACTCCCATATTTATGGGGACTTATCAGAATAGAAGAATGGATTACAGGCTGAGGTCCAGCTATTACAACAATGGCTATCTATCAACCAAAGATCCAAATTTATTAATTGTTCAGTCCATGAGGTTATATGTCTTACATGGTCTTCTGTATACACCAGAATCCCAAAATAAGTAGGCTCTAATTCTAGTGTAGGTAAGGACATGGTAGTGAGAGTGAGAGCAAATAGGCAAAGAACGAAAGTTTGCTTCTTCCAAGTCCTTCACATAGGCTGCCACTAGAGGGTATGATCCAGATTAATGGTGGAATTCCCACCTCAGAAGATCTGGATTAGCCTCTGCAATAAAAGATCTTCTGGAGCTATCTCCATCCCTGATCTCAAACTATACTATAGAGCAACAGTAATAAAAACTGCATGGTACTGGCATAGAAACAGAATAGTGGATCAATGGAATCCAATAGAAGACCCAGAAATAAACCCATACACTTATAGACACCTGATGTTTGACAAAGACGCCAAAACAAAGGAAAAAAGATAGCATCTTCAACGAATGGTGCTGGTCTAACTGGATATCTACATGAAGAAAAATGCAAATAGATCCATAGGTATCACCCTGCAAAAAACTAAAGTATAAGTGGATCAAAGACCTCAATATAAAATCAGACACACTAAACCTGTTAGGAGAAAAAGTGGGGAAGAGCCTTGAACTCATTGGCACAGGAGACTTCCTGAACAGAACACCAATAGCACAGGCTCTAAGAGCAACAATCAATAAATGGGACCTCATGAAACTGAAAAGCTTCTGTAAAGCAAAGGACACTGTCGTCAGAACAAAACAACAGCCTACAGACTGGAAAAGGATCTTTACCAACCCTATATATGACAGAGAGCTAATATCTGGAATATGTAAGGAACTTAAGAAGTTAAACACCAACAAATCAAGTAATCCAATTAAACAATGGGGTACAGAGCTAAACAGAGAATTCTCATAGAGGAATATCAAATGGCAGAGAAACACTTAAAGAAATGCTAAATGTCCTTAGTCATCAGGGAAGTGCAAATCAAAACAACCCTGAGATTTTACCTTACACCCATTAGAATGGCTAAAATAAAAAACTCAAGTGACAACACATGCTGGACAAGATGTGGAGAAAGGGGAACCCTACTCCATTGCTGGTGGGAATGTAAACTTGTAAAACCACTTTGGAAATCAATCTGGTGCTTTCTCAGAAAATTAGGAATTGTGTCACCTCAAGAACCAGCTAAGGGGCTGGAGAGATGGCTCAGTGGTTAAGAACCAGCTATACCACTCCTAGGCATATATCCAAAATGTGCTCAAGTAAACAACAAAGATATTTGCTCAACCATGTTTGTAGCAGCTTTATTCATAGTAGCCAGAAGCTGGAAACAACCTAGATTCCCCTCAATTGAGGAATGGATACAGAAATTGTGGTCCATTTACACATGGAATACTGCTCAGCAATCAAACATAAGGAAATTGTAACATTTGCAGGCAAATGATGGGAACTAGAAAATATCATCCTGAGTGAGGTATCCTAGAAATAGAAAGACACACAGGTTATATACTCACTCATAAATGAATATTAGACATATAATATAGGATAATCATACTAAAATGTTTACACATAAAGAAGCTAAGCAAGAAGGAGGACCCTGAATAAGATGATCAATCCTCATTCAGAAAGGCAAATGGGATGGGCATCAGAAGAGTGAGAAAACAGGGAACAGGACAGGAACCTACCACAGAGGGCCTCTGAAAGACTCTATGCAGTAGCATATTAAAGCAGCTGCTGAGACTCATAGCTAAACTTTGGTCAGAGTGGTCTTTTCAGAGACTGATACTCCAACCAAGGACCATTCATGGAGATAACCTAGAACCCCTGCACAGATGCATCCCATGGCAGCTCAGTGTCCAAGTAGATCCCTTAGTAATTGGAACAGGGGCTGTTTCTGACATCAAATCAGTGCCTGGCTCTTTGGTCACTTCCCTCTGAGGTGGGGGCAGCCTTACCTCACAGGAGACAATGCAGCCAATCCTGATGAGACCTGATAGGCTAGGGTCAGATGGAAGGGGAGAGGACCTCCCCCATCAGTGGGCTGGGGGAAGGGCATGGGAGGAGAAGAGGGAGGAGGAAGGGATTGGGAGAGAGCTACAGCTGGGGTACAAAGTCAATAAATTATAATAAATAAAAAAAATAAAAGATTTATCTGAATTAGAAGTGGGTCTTCCAAATGTGATAGACATCAGAAGCAGAGAAGACAGGGGACAGGACAGGAACCTGACTACAGAGGGCCTCTGAAAGACTCTACTCATCGAGGTATTGAAGGAAATGTTGAGACTCATAGCCAAATTTTGGGCAGAGTGTAAGAATCTTTTGAAAGAAAGGAGAGATAGAAAGAACTGAAGGGGACAAGAGCTCCAAAAGGAGAGCAACAGAGCCAAAAAACCCTGAGCTCTGGGGGCCCTGAAGAGAATGATACCCCAACCAAGGACTATGCATGGAGAGGAGCTAAAAACCCCTGCTCAGATGTAGCCCATAGACTCAGTCTCCAAATGGGGTCCCTAGAAAGGGAAACATGGGCTTTCTCTGGCATGAGAGTGTTAGGCTCGCTGGTCACCTCCTCCTGAGGGGTGCAGCCTTGCCAGGTCACAGAGGAAAATAATGCAGCCATTCCTGATGACACCTGACAGACTAGGGTCAAGTAGAAGGGGAGGAGGACCTCCCCTATCAGTGGACTAGGGGAGGGACATAGGGGAGAAGAGGAAGGAGGATGGGATTGGGAAGAGACAAGGGAGGGAGCCACAACCGGGACACAAATTTAATACATTGTAATAAATGATAATAACCAAAACATTTAAAAAGGAATTGGGTTTTCTCACTTCAAATGATTTAATTCAGAAAAACCCCTCACAAGTACCCAGATGCTTGGATTTTAGTTAATTCCAGAAGTAGTCAAGGTGACAACCATTAATAGCCATCACAGGGTCCTAATGCTCAGAGGGTAAGGTGAACAAAAGCTCCCTTTCCTAACCTAGAAGCTATCTGTAATTCCTATTCACCTGCAAAGAAAAAAAAAAAAAAAAAAAAAAAAAAACAGTTTTATCCAATGGAGTTTCTCTGGCTATATTAACCTCACTTTAGGGCTGGCTCTATGCCCAGGAATATGTGGCTTACACAAAACAAACTAAAAAATAATATATATATTTATATATATAAATATATATTATATATATTAAAGTATACACTCATATATAGACTTTTTAAAATTTTGCTTTGTTTTGGCATTTTTTGGTCGTATTGTTCTTTTACTTGTTTATTTTGTTTTTTTTAAATTTAAATTTATATTTTAAATTTATTTACTTTACATCCTGATCATAACCCTTTCCCTCACCTCATCCTGATCCTCCCTCCTTCTCTCTCCCCCCCCACCTCCTCCTTTAGCTCTCAGAAGGAGGGAGCCCTCCTCCCCTACCAACTGACCTCAGCCTATCAAGTCTCATCAGAACTGGCTGCATTCTCTTCCTCTGTGGGCTGGCAAGGCGGCCCTGCCAGGGTTAAGAGATTGAACAACAGGCAACAGAGTCCATGTCAAGACAGCCTCTGTTATGTGTTTATTTTGATTTTTACTTTTTTTGGCTTTGCTTCTCATTTTTTTTTTTGTTTTGGAGAGAGAGAGAGAGAGAGAGAGAGAGAGAGAGAGAGAGAGAGAGAGAGAGAGAGAGAGAGAGAATACAAAATTAAAGTTGTGTGGGTAGAAAGGATATCGGGGAAGAGCAACATCAAAATACATTGTACGAAAAGTGTTTTAATTGAAAGGATTTAATTTTTTCTTTAGTTTTCTTTTCTTTTCAGGAATGAGTTTGCTTCTTTATATTAAGGTAGCATTTGTGCATCTTTCTTCTCCTGGCTTGAAAGATCCTACTCTTGCATAGGCTTTTAATCAGTGACATCATACCCAAGTTGGTTCCTTCCAATTCCAGGGCGGTGATGTTGGGACTGGGCTTTAAAGTTTTAGATACATGGTTAATGAGAACAGAATGTGAGGAGGGCAAACTGTGGGGTTGAGGGACCAGGCTGAGGGCTGGGGATGTATATCAGGTAGTCGTGCGCTTGCATAGACTGTGTGAATCTTTGGACTTGATCCCTAATAGCACAAGAACTAGGCTTGATGCTGCGCACTTGTAATCCCAGTGCTTGTGAGGTGGAGGCAGGATGAGCGGAAGTTCCGGGTCATTCTCAGCTACCCGGCCCTTTTGAGAATAAACAGGCTAAAAAAAAGACACTGTCATAAAACCCCAAGAAGAACAAACAAAACTAAGAAAGTTTACAAAAGTGTATATCCTATACAGGAAAAGTCAGGCTTGAAATATTAATAATGTATTCTGAAAATTTGCGTATGGCTTGAAATCTTTATACTAAAATACTTCTTTGTGAATATAATATTTTTAAAGCGGGTCTTGTGGGACAAGGATCCCTCAATCCTATTTTTAGTTTTGACTCATATGAGTGGTAAATGAAATTGAGTTTAAGGACATTAATTGTTTCAGTTTAAAAATAAGCGTGAGTGATGATATCACCTTGTTAATTGGTGCCTCAGAGAAGAAATAAGGATTGCTGGATGATGGCACAAAGTAATTTCTTCTGAGGAGAATTATGGTTAATAAAAGATATTTGATGTTAGCTATGTCTTAATTCTTCATGTGCCAAATAAAAGTTCCAGGCTGAGAAATTAATTTCAGCTCCTGATGATTTCCCCAAAGTATCAATTATTATGCAGGGATTCTCTTACACCTACCACTAGCAACCCAAACTCATCTGAATTCTACATATTAAAATCTGACTGCAGTTCTTTGCTTTCTTTTATATCAGCTCATATTTCTCTTTTTGCCTCTAATACTTCACTGCTATTTTGAATTCAGAGGTTATGAGTAGACAGACTTTCCTTATAGATCACAGACAGACTAATCAAAATGCTTGTGGACAATTTGATACAACCCTTTGCTAGTTTTGGGTACAGCTGACAATGTCCTCCTCTGGCCTGCTGCTTGATAATGTATGTCCTAAAGAAATACATGGAAAATACAATCCGTCAAGTTCATTGACTCCATGTCTTGTGTTTGCAACTTCTAGTTGAAGAAAGATATAACAAAGATGTTGAAAAAAAACCTGGCTGATTGGCTTGAAGTTCTTAGACTCTCAAAGGAGCTTCTATCACAAGACAAGGGACATTTTCTAGTCTCTTAACCTGACAATGGAACTCTCATTAAACTGTATCATGTAGATTTAGTGTGTCCATCCTATATTATATAGCTAATACTCACTTACAAGTGAGTGCATACCATATGTGTCTTTCCATTTTTGGGTTACTTCACTCAGGATGATCTTTTCTAGTTTTATCCATTTGCCTGCAAATTTCTTGATTCCTTGCTTTTAATAGCTGAGTAGTATTCCATTGTGTAAGTTAAATTGTATTATATTTCAGCTTATATTAAAGGCCCAATTTGTCAAATATTTGGATGTGGTCTTAAACATGGGACACATTTAGTGAGCAGGAAGGAAGTTCAGAGTGCAGACTGGGGAATAAATTTAAAAGGAACAATGACTAGAAATCGAAAGGGTTTTGTTTTTTTTTGGGGGGGGCGTGTAGTCATTCTTAGCATGTGGCACAGCTAGTTCTCATTCTCAGGAAGCCTACTTGGCAAATGAAAAGTTTCAATGTAGAGCACAGCCTTTAAAGAGTCAGGCTGCGTTAAGGTCATATCCTAATATGAACAGATCCAAGGATGGCTGGGTGCAAAGGCAGCCCCTGTAAGTGCACAAACATCAACAAGAATTCTTAGCTATTTAGTTTCAAAAAGATGATTTTGTTTAGTGGGATTTGCTTAATGATGTATTTCTTTCCCAACACTGGCACTGGGAGTAAAACCAGTCTATTATTTCATCAAAATTGGTAGCACCAGAACACAGTATTCTCTCAGGAGTATTTTTTTGCATTACCATTACATACTAAACAAAACAAAAATCAATAGCCCAGCTGGTATATACAGGTACCTGTTGCCAAGCAGATTCAATACTGGAACCCACATGTGGAAAAGAGAACTGAATGCCCCAAGCTGTCCTCTGACAACTTGGATATATGGATATTACATGTAATGCCCCCAATTGTGCGTAAAATATGTATGCATGCACACAAAATAAATAAGTTAAAAAGTCATAAAACAAAAACAAAAATCCCACACATACTATATTGAATACAATAATGTATTCAGAATTATATACTACACTGAAACAAGTCATGCAAAAGGCTGCTGTCTGTAAGTCTTAAATGCATATCTGATGCCAGTAATTTTATTCTTTGTGCAGTAAGAAAATATGTCATCAAAAAAATTCTCTTTGGGAAGTCACTATTTAGCGACAGTATCAAAGGAGGTTACAGTTTAATTAATTGTCGTTTGTAAGTTTAAAATATGTATCAGTCATCATTTCACAGGTATTTGGCAAGGACCCAAAGAAGGCTTCTGTGTGTAGGATTTTAGAAAGCCTTATAAGGCACCATCCAGCTGGGTTCACATTCAGAAGCTCTGGGGAAGAATTTGGCTCTAAGCTCATTTAAGTTGGTAGGATCTACTTCTTTGTAGATATGAGATTCTTATTTCTTTGCTTCTGGTCAACCATGGGGGGTTTTCACTGCTTTTCTTAGAGGGCCCACATTCCTTCTTAAAGGGTCCTCTCCATCTCTGAAGCCTCAATAGTACATCAAATCATTTCCACACTTGGACTCCCTCCAACTCCCTCTTGTGCTGTTCTCTGGAGGAAAAAACTAGTTTGAAGGGCTGACGCAATCAGATTGGATCCACTAGGCTTATGTCCCTTTAACCTTATGAGGCACCATAACCCCAGGGGTGATAACAGAAAAGAAACTAAAACATGTTCTGTGTTACATTTACTAATTTGTGTATATCAAACCATTCTTCATCCTTCGAGTGAAATGAACTTGGTCATGGTATATGACCTTTTAAAAGGTGTTGAATTTGGTTCAAAAGTATTTTCCTGAGAATTTTTACAACAAGCTCATCAAGAAAATAGTTCTTTAGTGTTTTTGTTTGTTTGTTTTACTATGGTACTGTTGATGACTGTTTTCCTTCCTTACGTATGTGTGTATTTGCTCTTGTGTGCATGCATGTGTGTATGTACGCATAAGGAAACCAGAGGCCTAAGTTGTGTGTCTTCCTTAATTGCTTCTTTACCTTATTTTTGAAACAGGGTTTTTTTTTTTTTATTAATTACACTTTAGTCACTTTGTATCCCCCCTGTGGTTCTCTCCCTCCTCCCATTCCAATCCCTCCCTTCCTCCACCCCCTGCATGCATGCCCCTCCCCAAGTCCACTGATAGGGGAGGACTTCTTTTCTTCCTTCTGATCCTAGTCAATTAGGTCTCATCAGGAGTGGCTGCGTTGTCTTCTTCTGTGGCCTGGTAATGCTGCTTCCCCCTGAGGAGGAGGTAATTAAAGAGCAGGCCAATCAGTTCATGTCAGAGACAGTCCCTGTTCCTATTACAATGGAACCCACTTGGATACTGAACTGCCATGGGCTACATCTGTGCAGGGGTATTAGGTTATCTCCATGCATAGTCCTTGGTTGGAATATCAGTCTCAGGAAAGACCCTAAAACAGGGATTCTTATTGAGCCTGGACTCACTGGCTTGGTTTGACTGGCTGGCCAGCAAGCCCCAGGGATCCTTCTGTCTCTCCAGTCCTGGGGTTACAGGTACTCAGTGTCATGCCCAGCTTTTTTGTGGATGCTAGGGATCCAAATCAGGTCCTTATGCTTTCACACAAGTGCTTTACCACTGAGTCATTTCACTAACTCAACTCTTTATTAACCTTTCAAGGGAACCAACTCTTGGTTTTATTGAATATATATATATATATACATATATATAAATACACACATATATATAAATACATATATATATATTTAAGGTTTTATTTCATTATTTTAAATTTATTTTTCCCAGTTTTTATTTATTCTTTGAGAATTGCATGTGATACATTTTGAATTAAATACTAGGTTGCTTCAGTGTATACAGTGTATACAGAAGTCTATAGTTCCACTCCAGATGAGCACTTTACATGTTGGAATCCTGGGGAAGCAGGATTGCCCATGCATCATAGCTGAGCAGGGATGGAGCAGGATTCCTTATCAGAGTCTTCGGGTAAGGCTGAGGTTACAGTTTAGAGGTCAGTGAAACTTCCATGAGATCCCTAAGAGAGTATGATATCTTTCAGACTACAACTGAGAGGACCTCAAGCTGTGTCATTAGGGCCATTTCCATTGTTGTGACTAAGGTCTGTTTACAGATGTATTAACAAAAGTGTATGTGAGCTCTACCCCTGGGCTCCTTGTCAGATGGTTCTGGAGGTGGAACCAAGGCCAAAGAGGCCATAGCTTGATTCATAGAGAGCTAATTGTTGCTGTGTCTGCTGTTTACACTGATACACTGACTCTTAGGAGTGACCCTACCTTTTAAAAATATCTTTTGTAAGTATTGGGATGTATCAAGCTTTTTAATCCTTACCTGGGATCCAAAGCTCTTTAAATGACATACTTGTTCTAGGCACTTGCCAGTACTTGTTTTAGGTACTTGTTGCTGTTCTGTCATCTTGTAGAAGTCACTCTCAATCCATGCAACTTATGCTCTTTTAATCTAGAGCAATACCAATTGTATAAAATAGAAGATATCAGCTGTCTTAGTGACTGTTCAACTGCTCTGAAGAGACACCATGACTATGGAACTCTCTTTTAAAAAAATTATTTATTCACTTTACATCCCAATTACCACTCCCTCCCTCATCTTCTCCTGGTCTTCCCCTCTCACCCTCTTCCCTCTTTCCTCCTGCCCTTTCTCCTCAAAAAAGGGAAGCTCTCTCTCTCATACCAGTCCATTCTGGCACATCAAGTTATCAGGACTAAGAGCATCTTCTTCCACTGAGGCCAGACAAGGCCACCTACCTAGGGGAAAGTGATCCACAAGGAGGCAACAGAGTCCATGTCAGAGACAGCCCCTTCTTCACTTGCTGGGTGACCCACCTGAAGACCAAGCTACATGTGTAGGCAGCCTAGGTTGAGTCCATGAATCCTTTTCAGTTGGCTGTTCAGTCTCTGTGAAGCATCCAAGATCCTTGGTTAGTTGACTCTGTTTGTCTTCTTGTGATGTTCTTGTTCCCTCTGGGTTTCTCTATCCTTTCTCCAACACTTCAACAAGACTCCCTGAGCTCTGCCTAATGCTTGGCTGTGGATCTCTGCATTTGTTTCTATCCATTGCTGGTGGAGCCTCTGAGAGGACAGTTATGCCAGTCTCCTGTCTGTAAGAATACAGATCATTCAGGCCTTTACAGCCATTGAAGCAGGACATTCTCCCCAAGCATGGTTGGATACCATAAAAAGCTAAAATGATATGCTCAGGATGCGAGGCTAAGCACTGCACTCAGGGTCAGCCGCTTTGGACCCAGAGAAGAGCATGTCTGATTGCATGCGGGTTGATGCCCCATGTCCTGCCTCTGAGAAAAAGGTATCGGACGGGTCTGATGCTCTTTGGGTGGATGATACCTAAATGAACATCGGTACAAAGTCCCAATTTATTTCTAATATCAGAGATCAGACCTCTACTCTTGCCTGATGCGTCTAAAACAAAAAGGAGAAACTGTAGAGAGCTGCGGAATGCTATGCCTTAAAGATGGAGCTGGTTTCCGCCTTCCACCTTCCCGATGGTGAGTGCTCTCTGTCACGATCAATTCCACATTTGGCTAAGGCTGAGGATCTGGCTTGCTTCCATGTATGTGGACCTATCTGCATTGCCCACGTGGCACGCCTGGGTTGGCTACCCAGAGGCTATTTAAGCTGTGGGCTGGCTTTCCCCAGGGTCCGAGGATCGTTAAAGGCTCCTGAATAAACTACATTGAAAAAAAAAAAAAGAATACAGAGTATTATTAAAGAAAACATTTAATTAGGGCTTGTTCAGCTATGGCCTGTCCCCTGTGGGTTCCATTTCCCAGACCACATTTCTAGAGGCCTACTGCCATCAGAGACAAGCAGAGCTAAACCACACCTGCTCCATAGTACTCCATTTTCTGAACCACAACTTTGACTGCATTACTGGAGGCCTGCTAACACCAGAGACAACCAGATGGCTAAATACCAGTATAAGAACATAAACAATAAGAGCCAGGACAATATGGCATCACTAGCACCCAGCTAGCATGCCACAGCAGGTCCAGGATAACTTAACACAGCTGAATCACAAAATTAGGACCTTAAGTCCAATCTTTTGAAGATGATAGAGGCTTTTAAAGAAGACATGAATAAATACCTTTAATAATACAGGAAAACACAATTAAACAGGCAAAGGAAATGAATAAAACTGTTCACGACTTGAAAATGGAAGTAGAAGCAATAAAGGAAACACAAAGTGAGGGAATCCTAGAGGTAGAAAACCTAGGGAAGAAAACAGGAGCAACAGCTGCAAGCTTTACCAACAAGATTCAAGAGACAGAAGAAAGAATTTCAGGCATAGAAGAAATTGATACATCAGTCAAAGAAAATGCTAAATCTAAAAAAATTCCTGCCACAAATCATTCAGGAAACATGGGATACTATGCAAAGACTTAACCTAATAATAATAACAATAATAATAATAATAATAGGAATAGAAGAAGGTAAAGAGTACCAGCTCTAAGGACCAGAATATATTTTCAACAAAATCATAGAAGAAAATTTCCTCAACCTAAAGAAAGAGTTGCCCATAAACTTATAAGAAGCATATAAACACCAATTAGATTGGATCACAAAAAAAATCCTCCTACCACATAATAATTAAAACTCTAAATCTTCAGAGTGAAGAAAGAATATTAAAAGCTGCAAAGGAAAAATGCCAAGTAACTTACAAAGGCAGACCTGTTAGAAATACACCCTTCTCAATGGAGACTCTAAAAGCTGGAAGTGCCTGGACAGATGATTTTCAGTCTCTAAGAGACTACAGGTGGGTTGGAGAGATGGCTCAGTGGTTAAGAGCAGGTGGGTTGGAGAGATGGCCCAGTGGTTAAGAGCACTGTCTGCTCTTCCAAAGATCCTGAGTTCAATTCCCAGCAACCACATGGTGGCTCACAACCATCTGTAGGAAGATCTGATGTCCTCTGCTGCCCTGAGGTACACATGTAGGCAGAACACTGTATAAATAATAAATAAATCTTAAAAAAATAAGATGTATCTATAAAAACAAAAGACTACAGGTGCCAACCTAGACTATTATACCCAGCAAAACTCTTAATAAGTATAGATGAAGAAAACAAGATATTCCAAGATGATACCAAATTTAAACCATATCTATTCACAAACCCAGCCCTATAGAAAATAGTAGAAAGAAAACTCCAACTCAATGAGGTTAACTAAATCTAAGAAGACAAAGGAAATAAATAATTCCACACCAGAAAAAACAAAAGAAGAGAACACACACACACCACCACCACCACCACCACCACCACCATCAAAATATTAGGAATTAACAATCATTAATCATTAATATCTCTCAATACCAATGGACTCAATTTCCCAATAAAAAGGCATAGGCTAACATCCATCATACTAGAAACACACCTCAGTAACAAAGATTGACATTACCTCAGAACAAAGGGCTAGACAAAGGTTTTCTGGGGCTGGAGAGATGGCTCAGCAGTTAAGAGCACTGGCTGCACTTCTAGAGGACCTGGATTCAATTCCCAGCACCCACACGGCAGCTCACAACTGTCTGTAATTCTAGTTCCAGGGGATCTTAATCCTTCACACATACACTCAGGAAGGCAAAACACCAATGCACGTAAAATAAAATCTAAAAATCATTAAAAAATTAACAAAAAATTAAAAAAAGAAAAAGGTTTTCTAAGCAAACAAACTCAAGAAGCAAGCTGGAATAGCCATACTAATATCTAATAAAATAGACTCTTAATAATTAATCAAAAGAGATGGAGAAGAACACTTCATACTTATCAAAGGAAAAATCCAACATGATGATGTGTCAGTTCTGAACATCTATGCCCCAAATGCAAGGGCACTCACATTCATTAAAAAATATTAGTAAAGTATGAGTTATATATTTATCCCCACACATTAATAATAGGAGACTTTAACACTCCACTCTCACCAATGGACAGGTAATTGAGACAGAAACTAAACAGAGAAATAATAAAACTAACTGACGTTATGAATCAAATGGATCTAACAGAACATTCCATCCAAACACATCCTTCTTTGCACTTCACAGGAACTTCTCCCTTCTCTAAAACTGACCACATAGTCACAAAGCAAGCCTCAACAGATACAAGAAAATTGAAATAACTTTTTGTATCTTATCAGACCACCATGGATTAAAGCTGGACTTCAACGACAACAGAATGCCTACAAACTCATGGAAACTGAACAACTCTCTACTCAATGACTACTGGGTCAGGGGAAAAGAATTAAAGACTTCAATGAAAATGAAGGCACAACATACCTAAACTTACAAAACGCAATGAAAGCAGTGGTAGGAGGAATAGTGGTAACATTGTCTTTGTAAATTGGAGAGATCTCATACTATTGATATAAAAGCACACCTGAAATTTCTAGAACAAAAAGAAGTAAACAAACCCAAGAGGAGTAAATGACAAAAAATATCAAACTTAGAGAGATCAGGGATACAAAGCACATATCTGAACATAGTAAAGGCAATATACAGTAAGCCAATAGCCAACATCAAATTAAATGGAGAGACACTGAAAGCAATCCCACTAAATTCAGAGACAAGACAAGGTTGCCCACTCTTCCAATAGCTCTTCAACATAGTACTTGAAGTTTTAGCTAAAGAAATAAGACAACTAATGGAGATCAAGGGGATATAACTTAGAAAGGAAGAAGTAAAAATATTGCTATTCCCAGTTGATATGATAGTATGAATAGGTGACTCCAAAATTCTACCAGAGAACACCTACAGCTGATAAACACCGTTAGCAAAGTGGTTGGATACAAAATTAACTAAACAAAAAACAAACAAAACAGTAGCCCTCCTTTATACAATTGATAAACAAGCTGAGAAAGAAATTAGGGAAACAACATGCTGCACTATAGCCACACATAATATAAAATATCTTGGTGTAATTGTAACTAAACAAGTGAAAGATTTGTATGATAAGAACTTCAACTCTTTGAAAAAAGAAATTGAAAATCTCAGAAGATGGAAAGATCTCCCTTGCTCATGGATCAGTAGGATTAACATAATTTAAAAACGGCCATCCTACCAAAAGCAATCTACGGATGAAATTCCCATCAAAACCACAACACAGTTCTTTACAGATACTGAAAAGCAATTCTCAACTTCATATGAGAAAAAAAAAAAAAACACAACCTCATTTTGAAAACCAATCTGGAGGTTTCTCAGAAAACTGGAAATAGGTCTACCTCAAGACCCCACTATACCAGCATAGCTGGGCATATACCCAAAAGATGCTCCACGATACCGTATCCAAGGACACCTGCTCGACTATGTTTATAGCACCTTCATCCATAATAGCCAGAAACTGGAAACAACCTAGATGGCTCTCAACCGAAGAATGGTTAAAGAAAATGTGGCACATGTACACAATGGAATACTGCTCAGCTATTAAAAGCAAAGACACCATGCAATTTGCAGGCAGACGGATGGAACTAGAAAAGATCATCCTGAGAGGGGTAACCCAGACCCAGAAAGACAGGCATGGCATATACTCACTTCTAAGTGAATATTAGTCATAAGGTACAGGATAACCATGCTACAGGCCCTAGACACAAGGAAGACAGGAGGATCCAAGGGAGGGTACTTGAAGCTCACTCAGAAAAGGAAATACGATAGACACCTAAAGTAGATGAAGAGAGGGAACTGGGCAGGAGAGGGGGTGGGGAGGGTAACAGGGCTGGTGATCAGGTGTGCGGAGAGTGGGGGTAAGGCAGTGGAGGGAGGTCTGGGATGGAGAATGGAAATTGGTGGTGTGGGGGAATCTTTGGGACTGGGGAGTCTCCTGAGAATCTATGGGTGTGACTGTAGGTGAGATTCCTAGCAGATAGGGATAAAGAAGCCTGAAGCCACCACCTTCTATAGCCAGGTGGAAGTTCCAGTGGAGGGAAGAGGACAAGAACCCACCCACAAAACCTTTGTTTGACCCAAAATTTGTCTCGCCTACAAAGAGTGTAGGGATGACATGAAGCAGAGATTGAAAGAGGTAAACAAATGACTGGTCTAACTTGAGAACCACCCCATGTGAGAGACCCATCTCCTAATATTGTTCATGATACTCTGCTAGGACTACAGACAGGGGCCTAGCATAACTGTCTTCTGAGAGGCTTCATCCAGCTGTTGATGGAAACAGAAGCAGAGACTACAACAATAGGCTGAGATTCGGAGAGTTTTGTGAAAGAGTGAGAGGAAGTATAGTAGGAACCAGAGCTGGTAAAGTACATCAAAGAAGGCCTTCAGAGTCAACTAACCTGGGCTCATGGGAGCTCCCAGAGACTGAACCACCCACCAAAGAGCATGCAAGGGCTGGGCCTAGCCCTCCTACACATATGTAGCAGATGTGCAGCTTGGTCAGCATGTGGGTCTCCTAACAATGGGAGGAGGGGTTGTCTCTGACTCTGTTGCCTGCCTTTGTATCCCTTTCCTCTAGGTGGACTACCTTGTCAGGCTTCAATGGGAGAGGGTGTGCTTAGTCCTACTGTGACTTGAGGTGGCAGGGCAGGTTTGTACCCCTTGGAGGCCTTCTATTCTCTGAGAAAAAGGAGAAGGGGAGATGGGGGGAAGGGAGCATGAAGGTGGGATTTGGAGTAGTAGAGGGGGGTTGTGATCAGGCTGTAAAGTGATTAAATAAATAAATGAAAAATAAATAAAAATAAATAAAAATCAGGGCTGACTCCTGGTGAGACCTAATTTACTAGGATCAGAAGGAAGGAAAAGAAGACCTCCCCTATCAGTGGACTTGGGGAGGGGCATGCATACAGAGGGTGGAGGAAGGGAGGGTTTGGGAGGGGAGGAGGGAGGGAACCACAGGGGGATACAAAGTGAATAAAGTGTAATTAATAAAGAATTAAAAAAAATCAGGGCTGGCTTACAGTTTCAGAGGTTTAGTTCATTATCGTCACAATCAGAAGCAGGGTAGCATGCAGACAGTCATGGTGCTTAGGAAGTATGAGACTTCTACTCCAGATATGCAGGCCACAGAAAGAGAAAGCCACAGGGCCACACCTCTTAACCCTGCTCAAGTAGTGCTGCTCCCTTGTGGTCAAGTACTCAAATTTATGAGCCTATGGTGGCCATTCTTATTCACAGCTCCATAATATCTTTTAAAAATTTGTTTGCTGAAATTATTATTTCCTTAAGAGTAAGTTTTTGTTGTGAGTGTCAATCAGTCATAGGTCTAGACAGAGGGCAATTTTCTAAGTAAAGAGTTGAACTTTAGGCTTTTTGTGTTCTGCTTTGGAATATTATGTCTCAAATTTTAATCACTTTTTGATCTGATCTCAATCAAGACAGATCCTTCCAGTTACAGCACTATGTGCTTCTGCTACAAATATAAAAGATATAAAGTGTCTCCAGGAAAAATTAATGGGCTACATTATGTTGCATTGCTATTTAAAGCCAGTTTATCTCCACACTGTGATTATATTCCCAAATGAAAATTTTAGGCATACTTCATCTTATGGTTGTGGAGTTTCTACTGCTGTTTGTTGAATTTGTATTTTAAAGTGCAGTTCTCATTTTATATGTGTGTGTGTGTTTCTGTGTAAAAAAGAGACCAAATGTGCTTTTATTATGATTATTTTTAACAAAAGACCTCCTAATTCATGCATCTAATCCTAACAATGCTATAATGACATGACTAATGCTACTGGTTTTTTTTTTTTTTGAAAATCACTGTATGTTATTGTTGCAATTTTGGTGCTTTAAACATGATGGGTACTACAGTTGATTCAGAAAAAAAATTGTGGAGTCATAATTTTAATTTGACTCTCTAATTCTCCTTCAGATTCCACTTGCATTGATCTTAAGCAAATTACACTATCCAATTAAGAGCACATAAGCATATTCCCAGCTAACTGTGGCTATATTTCCCAATATAGGTTTTCAGTTTAAAAAAGGGTGAATTCAATGTTTCTTGCATATATATTTCCTCCTATTGCCTTAGGCTCTGCAGAGATTCTATTTTGTCCACATGGCTGTTATGAGTTAAGCGTGTTTTGCTTTGAGAATCTCTTGAAGTATTTACAAATAATGATTCCTTGGCTAATACTCAGTAAACAGCACCTGCAGAACATAAACTTTGGATAAATTTGAAAATCAGAACTGGGGCTGCTGTTTGGATAGTCTACAGAATGTGAATTTCTGAAGGGTTTTTAGAACATGAAGTAAAAGCTTAAACCATATTTACAATGCCATTATTGGAATTCTTTTCATTTAGCATGTTCTTTCATTTATTATCATCAAAATTTGTTTAAACTTGACTGTCCCTCATCCCAAGGGGGCCTGTGGGATGCTGGAGCAGCATTTGGCTTGGATATCTTTACTCCTGCTCCCCATCTGCCTGGCTCACCTGGTCACAGACAGCAGGCCTGGGGAAGGTGAGCTGGGTGAAAGACTCTGGCCTCATTGTCTCCTATCCTGAGGAGACCAGGTGGGCACTGGAGCAGCATTTGGCTTGAAGATCTTTCCACCTGCTTCACATCTTCTGGCCCAACTGGGACACAGACAGTGAACCCAGCTGAGGGACCACCAGGCCAGCTAACACCAGAGTCAACCAGGTGGCTAATGGTTAGTGTAAGAAAACAAGCAACAAAACTCAGGGCCATATGATTGCACTGGAAACCAGTGGTCCTACCACATCAAGGACTGGAGATAATATCACATCTGAAGAGCAAGAAAAAGATTTTAAGTCTGAGGTTATAAAAATGATAGAGGACTTAAAGGAGGAAAATAAAGATCTTGATCTAGCACAGGTGAAAGAATTGAGCAAATACTTTGAATTAAACAAACAAAGTAAACTACAATAAAGGAAATAAAGGAGAAGGAAATAAATAAAACTTTCAAGACCTAATAATGGTACTAGAAGCAATTAAAAAAAAAAACAATCTTAGTCAATCCTGGAGATGGGAAACCTAGGAAAGGAGGACAGGAACTACAGACACAAGCATCACTAACAGAATACAAGAGATGGAAGATAGAATCTCAGGTGTAGCAGATACAATTGAAGAAACCAATATATTAGTCAAAGAAAATGCTAAATCTAAAAAGCTCCTGACACAGAACATCCAAGAAATCTGGGACAGTAGGGAAGGACCAAACCTAATAATAATAATAGAATAGAAGAAGGAGAAGACTGCCAGCTCCAAGGCCCAGAAAATATTTAATGAAAGTCATAGAAGAAAACTTCCCCAACATAAAGAAAGAAAGGCATATAAACATACAAGAAGCTTTCACCAAATAGATTGAGTCAGAAAAAAAAATCACCCACAACATAACAATCTAAACATGAAATGTACAGAACAAAGAGAGATTATTAAAAGCTGCAAGAGAAAAAGGCCAAGTCACATATAATGGCAAACTTATCAGAATTACGCCTGATTCTTTTATCAGAAACTCTGAAAGCCAGAAGATACGTTGGATAAGATAAGCTGGACAGATATGTTACAAACTCTAATAGAACACAGGTGTCAGCCCTGCCTACTATACTGAGCAATACTTGTAATCACCACAGAAGGAGAAAACAAGATATCCAATTTAAAAAAAAAAACAAATTTAAACACTACCTATCTACAAATCCAGCCCTGCAGAAGAGACTAGGAGGAAAACTCCAACCAAAGGAGGCCAACTACACACAGGAAAGCACAGGTAATAAATAACCTCACATCAGCAAAACCAGAAAAGGGAATCACACACACATACTCTACCAACACCAACACCAAAATAATAGAAAGTAACAAAAACTGGCCATTAATATCTCTCCACATCAAAGAATCAAGTCCCCAATAAAAAAAAAAAACACACAGGTTAACAGAATGGATATGAGACCCATCATTCTGCTGCATACAAGAAAAACATCTCAGCAATAAAAACAGACTGGAAAAAGGTTTTCCAAGAAAACAGACCCAAGAAGCAAGCTGGAGTAAACTTTCTAGTATCTAATAAAATAGACTTTCAACCAAAATTGAAAGATGTGGAAGGATACTTCATACTCATCAAAGGAAAAATCCACCAAGACGACCTCTCAGTTCTGAACATCTAAACCCGAAATGCAAGGGCACCAACATTCATAAAAAACAAAACAAACAAAAATATAACTAAATCCTAAATCACACACCGATCCCCACACATTAATAGTGGGAGACTTCAAAACCCCACTCTCTCCAATGGACAGATCATCAAGACAGAAACTAAATGGGGAAATAAAGAAGCTAACAGACATCATGAATCAAATGGACCAGCAAATATCTACAGAACATTTCACTCTAGCACAAGAGAATATATCTTCTTCTCAGCACTTCAGAGAACCTTCTCCAAAACTGACCATATACTCAGTCACAGAGCAAGCCTCAATAGGCATTAAGAAGATTGAAATAACCCCTTGCATATTATCAGACTACCATGGATTAAAGCTGGAACTCAGTAACAGAAGAATAGAAAGCCTACAAACTCATGGAAAGCGAACAATTCCCCACTCTATGACCACTGGCTCAGGGAAGAAATAAAAATAGAATTTAAGACTTTCTAGTAGTCAATGAAAATGAAGGCACAACATACCCAAACTTATCAAACAAAATGAAAGCAGTGCTAACAGGAAAATTTATAGCACCAAGTGCCTTCATAAAGAAACTGTTGAGATCCCATACTAGGAACTTAGCACCACATCTGAAAGCTATAGAATAAAAAGAAGCGAACAGACCAAAAATAAGTAGAGGACAAGAAATAATGAAACTCAGGCCTGAAATCAGTAAATTGGAAACAAATAGAATGATACAAAGAATCAATGAAATACAAAGGCTTTTCTTTTCTTTTTCTTTCTTTCTTTTTTTTTTTGAGAAAATCAACAAGATATACAAACCCTTAGCCAAACTAACTAAAACTCAAATGAAAAGGGGGACATAACAACAGAAAATGAGACATCTAAACAAAATATCAGGTCTTACTTTCTTACTTCAAAAGCCTGTATACAACAAAATTGGAAAAGAAAATAGATGATTTTCTTGATAGATTTTTACCTACCAAAGCTAAGTTAAGATCAGGTAAAAAATTTAAGCAGTCCCTGTTCCCATTACTAGGAAACCCACTGGGAGATTGAGCTGCCATGGGCTACATCTGTGCAGGGGTTCTAGGTTATCTCCATAAATGGTCCTTGGTTGGAGTATCAGTCTCAAAAAAGATCTCTGTGCCCCAGATTTTTGGTTCTGTTGCTCTCCTTGTAGAGCTACTGTCCCTTCCAGGTCTTTCTATCTCCACCTTCTTTCATAAGATTCACTACACTCTGTCCAAAGTTTGGCTATGGTTCTCAGCATCTGCTTTAATAACTTGCTAGGTAGAGTCTTTCTGAGGTGGGCTCCTGTCCTGTTCTCTGTTTTCTCCCTCGTCTGATGTCCACCCCGTTTGCCTTTCTGAATGAAGATTGAACATCTTACCCAGGGTCTTCCTTTTAAAAAAATATTTATTTTTTATTAATTACAGTTTATTCACTTTGTATCCCAACTGTAGCCTCCTCCCGTGTCCCCTCCCAATTCCACCCTTTCTTCCTCTTCTCCACCCATACCCCTCCGCCAGTCCACTGATAAGGGAGGTCCTCCTCCCCTTCCATCTGATCCTAGTCTCATCAGGTCTCATCAGGAGTGGCTGCATTATCTTCTCTTATGGCCTAGAAAGGCTGCTCCCCATTCAGGGGGCGGTGATCAACTAGCAGGCCACTGAGTTCATGTCAGAGACAGTCCCTGTTCCCATTGCTAGGGAACCCAGCTCCTTCTTGGTTAGCTTCCTTAGGTGTACAGATTTCAGTATGCCTATCATATATTATATTTCTATTATCCACTTACCAGTGAGTATATACCATGTGTGTCTTTCTGCTTCTGGGATACCTTACTCAGAATGATCTTTTCTACTTCCCACCATTTGCTGCCAATTTAAAAATGGGGTACAGAGCTAAACAGAGAATTCTCAATAGAGGAGTATCGAATGGCAGAGAAACACTTAAAGAAATGCTCAAAGTCTTTAGTCATCAGGGAAATGCAAAGCAAAACGACTCTGAGATTTCACCTTACAGCCATCAGAAAGGCTAAGATCAAAAACTCAAGTGATAATACATGCTGGAGAGGATGTGGAGAAAGGGGAACCCTCCTCCATTGCTGGTGGGAATGTAAACTTGCACAACCACTTTTGAAATCAATCTGTCAATTTCTCAGAAAGTTAGGAATAGTGATTCCTCAAGATCCAGCTATAGCACTCCTAGGCATATATCCAAAACATGCTCAAGTATACAACAAGGACATTTGCTCAGCCATGTTCATAGCAGCTTTATTCGTAATAGCCAGAATCTGGAAACAACCCAGATGCCCCTCAACTGTGGAGTGGATACAGAAATTGTGGTACATTTACACAATGGAATACTACTCAGCAATTAAAAACAAGGAAATAATGAAATTTGCAGATTTTTTCCTTTTTAACATCTTGAGTTCTTTATATATTCTGGATATTAGCAAGAAAACAGCATTTTAATAAAACAACAAAAACAAAACTAACTGTAGTAAATCACTTTTTGTGCTCCCAGAGTACCCTCTTACTTTTCTCAAAATGCCGCTGTGAAGTCTTTCCACCATTTCAATCGCTGTTTTGGTCTATTGCTATTAGATAGCTAATATCTATGTATCTCAAGACATATCTGTCTATAATATCAATAAACTTTTGGTATTATTAGCATAATAATAGTAATAGCCAATCACATCTGAGATGCCGGGAAACCCAGCCTTTAGTCTCTGCAGGTCAATGTTTCAAAAGTTAGAGTGGTCCAGAATTGCTGTATCTTACCGGAGAGTTGCTCAGTCCATAGGGCGGGGTGCTTCAGTAGTCTCAATTTGGCTCTGAGAGGCTGGAAAGTTTCTTGTCCTTAGTCCACAATGAAAACTTGGAAATGCTGGTTCTTCCATTCATGGAGGAATCATCCTCATTTTTACCAGCAACAGGGCAATCAACTTGATGCAGGAGAGTCCTAGCAAGCAACACAAGTAAACTCTTTCTGAAATACCCCAATCCCACACCTTTTTAAAAAATCTAGGTCTTACCTTAAGGTGCCAGACACAATTGGGTTGTGACTTCATACATCAGTCCTGGCAATCAGGATAATTCAGATGAGGCTGCTCAGTCAGGTGATTCTAATTTGTTGCCCTTAGATATTAAAAGCAACTGTAATAAAAGTGTATATGGATACATTTAGTAATTAGATTTTAATTATCCTAACTATATAATATAATGACAAATCCTGGAATGATTTGAGAAAAACATTTTTTTTATTAAAAATAGATTTTTTTCTCATATAATATATCCTGGTTATAGTTTCCCTTTCCTATGGTCCTTCCAGTTCCTAGATCCCATCTCTCTCCACCATATCCATTACCTTTTTGTCTCTCATTAGAAAAGAACAGGCTTCTAGGAGACAATAATCAAACATGACAAAATAAAATATAATAAGATGAAGCAAAAAACTTTCCTGTCTGAGTTGGACAGCAACCCAACAGGGGGAAAAGGGTCTTAAGAGCAAGTAATAGAGTCAGAGACATACTTGTTATCATAGTCAGGGGTCCCATAAAAATACTTAGCTAAGAGGTATAATACATATGCAAGTGACCTGGTGTAGACCCATGTTGGTCCTGTGCTTGCAGTTTCAGTCTCTGTGAGCTCATGTGAGCATTGATTGGTTGATTCAGAAGGCCATGTTATCCTCTGAGTCTTAAAATCTTTCTGTCTCCTCTTTCTATTTCTTCTATTTATTTTCCACAAGAGATTCTGTCTTTCATCTCTGGTTCTATTGGTGATGCTTGTGTTTATTGTTCCTATTTACTTACCTAAATTTTTTATTTCCAGAATTCTACCAGCTTGTGGGTTTTTTCCCTTCTATTTCCATTTTCAGGCCTTGAATTTTTTTTCCTTCAATCATTTCTTGGCTTTTTCTTGGCTTTCTTTAAGGGATTTTATCCTTTCCTCTAAATATTTGTGTTTTCCTGGACTTCTTTAGGGGATTTAGAATTTTTTTCTTTTTTAATGATCTCTGTTATTTTCGTAAAACCGATTTTAAAGCTTTTTCTTGTTCTTCAGTTGTGTTGGAGTATTCAGGACCTGTTGTAGTAGGATACCTGAGCTGTGGTGGTGACACAGCCTTGGCTGTTGTCATTGCATTCTTACTCTGACACCTAGGATCTGGGTTTAGGAAGATTACAGGTCCAGGTGCCAATTTCTGAGTTTGTCTTTGTTGGATGGATCTTTTGTTCCTGGGTTTTTGTTTTCTTTTAGGTCTCTGGCTGGCATGGGCTGTGATTAAGTCTCCACCTAAGTTGAAGACTGTAGTTTTAGTGGCAGTGTGGCTTTTGACTGAGAGGGGCCCCAACATTTTTATTTTTAGTAATGTAAACACCTTATTTTATTTTCTTAAAACACTGGATATAAAACATCACATTATTTTATACCTGAAAACTGGGGTGATTAGACATTAAAAATTGGTAATAAAAATCTCATTGAAATATACATTTAATATGATGGTAAGCACTTTTATTTCAGTCCATATTTTATTAGAACTAACAGCAGCATATACATCATAATATAGTCTGTTCATAAAACACTCTGATACTCTATTTCAGTTTATCATATAATTTAAACAAGTAAGAATTGTGCATTTTTATATGCAGACACTCTTTAAAACTAAAGCCCAGCATGCATTTTGATTAAATTTCTCAGTGGCATGCTTTTTTCACCAATTAATACAATTAACACCTAGCTCTTACTAAAAGTTTAATAAAAAAATGTGTTCATCAATGTAATTTCTATTCTTAAAAGCCTTTGTTCAATAAAGTATGTAAATATTTGAGTGGACTGAAGTATTATATTAAAGCATGAAAGCTGAGATAGTCTGTAATCATTTAGATAGCTACCAATAGGCTACCAGTCTGAGGAACTTTAGACTCATGCCAATATTCTTAACCTGAAATATTAATTTACTTCAAATGTAATTATAGTGAAACAAAATAGTAATTTATGTGGACAGATTCCTTCCAAATTTTTTCTAAAAATTGACTCTGTTATTCTACAGTCTACTCAATATGTTCTCACAAATCCCCTACAGATATTTGTTAAAATCCAGGGAACCATAGGAGTTAACATTTCATTCAAACATTTCTCCTAACCCATAAAATTCACTTCATTTTTCTGTGCATCTCAAAATTGCTCTGAGATCAGCTTGTCAACTAATTGAGTTACCTTTTCAAATGGTGAAATGGCCTCTTAATAACTTCTTTAATTATTTAGCTATTAAACAGAGTTCAGACTTCTGTTGTGGAAGTCAGTGACGGAGAAGCTGTTACCATGAGATCCTGAGTGCTGGCATTATTTCTTTTTAATGATACTAACCCTAGCAGACCTGCCTTTTGGTTGTTTCCTTTGCCTTTTTTGTGTGTGGGGTTATGCATTCAAAATTGCAAGTCTTGATATGTTGATGTGGGCAATCTTTAACCACTAAAAGCACAACTTAGTCCACACCAATTATTCTGAACTAGATAATTCATGTTGGCACCATGCTTACAGAGATGAATGGCTTTTGACTAAATTGTGCTGCAGTCTCCTCAATAGGAAACACCACAAAACTTTCCCTTTTATTACTGATCATTAATGATTATGCATGAAGTTGACAGTTCCTTTTCCGTTCCTTAGTGACTATATATCCATGCCCTAAGTGCACCTTCAGATCAGCACCACGTCTGGTCTGCCTGTGACCATTTTCCAGGTAACAGTCTGCAGTCAGCTTGCTCCCGAACCCTGACAAATGGGATTGCTTGTTCCATGCTACCTGGTTTGTGGATTCATCCCTTGATCGCCCAGATCTTGTGCCTGATACATTTTCATCACACTCTGTAGCAAATTTCCATGATCCTTATGGCCCAAAGCCACATCGGTACCTCACAATACAACAACAAGGTTCTTCTGCAGGGGCAGGAGAGGAAATGTTAAGCTTTATTCTTAGTTTGACACATTCTAGAGAGTTGGCAAGGAGGAAGCTATGCCCACTGAATCTCTTCACAGCCAAGCATTTTTGGAATCTTAAAAAGTTTCTTTTTTGGAATTCTTTGTACTGTGGACCCATTGGAAAGCTGATAAAACAGACTGTCTGCAAGAGAGTCATTACAAAAATAGTCTGCAGAAAATCGTGCCACCATCTGTGTTTTCTTATCTAGAAGCTGTATGCTTGTCTCAGATTGACTTTTAAATTAATATGCTTATAAATATTAATTTATGGGAAGAAATTAGAAAAATGTAAACCATGTGTGAAATTATAAATATACATATATATTTCAACACATGCACCATTTTGGAAGAAAAAGTCTGACTTGGCAGATAAAATTGACTTTTTTTTGGTTTCTTTGAAATTTGTATTCATCAAAGTAGATACAGCAATTAAAAACTATTCTCCTTTATGAGAGAGGTTTTTAAGGTCAGAGGTTAGTGATGGAGACCCTATGGTTATGGTATCCTCAGTGGCACAGAAGCACTTAGAAAAGCACCTACTTTTGGATGATGCATGAATGTACCTATTGTACACACTATCAGAATCCTAGTGGACAGTAACTTTAGAAGAAGAAGAGACCTATTAGGCTCGGAAATAAACTGAAGGCTGGGGTGAAATAAAGGTTCACTTAGCTCAAAAAGTTAATTATGGAAGGAAAACAAGTTAAACCTGATTGAACTTGCTCCAAGTTGTTTTAGTAAAAACGAGGAATAAATTCCTTTAAAATGCCTCCACCACCAAAGGAAGCAGCAGCAGTGTGTGACTGAAGTCTGTTCATCTTGATTTATTGGCACTGAAACTCCGCCTGGAGAAAATTGTTCTGTAAACCTTGTTACACAGTGCTCATTATGAGTTTTCCCATGCGTTCTTTTAATTAAAATGGTCCTTTAGCCTAATATTTGTAGAAGGAGTATATTTGAAAATGAGATTTGATAACTCATGGTGGTTTCTTTACATACCTCATTACCACATGGTATAAGTCCCTTCTAATAAGGTAACCCAGGGAAAATGGTCTGGCAGGTAGCAGGATGGAACAACGTTGCTGAAATATCCACAGTCTTCCTCAGCTGATCAGTTAGTCTAGACAGAAGCAACTGAAACAGAGAGAAAGTTAGTCTTTTTCCTTTCTTTGCCTTTCTACTCAAGTGTTGTAGATTTAATGCATAGTTAACTTAGGTGGTGTACTAGGCGGGTTCTCTGGAGGAAGAGAACCAATATAATCACATACACACATGCAGAGAGAGACAGAGAGGGGTGAAGAGAGGAGTCTCTGTACAAATAAGTAAAAAATGCTTCTCTAGAGGAAATGAAGCATTTCCTCATAAGCTCAGGATGTGTGACTTGAGGGCTGGAAACCTAAAGCACTGTTTGTGATCCTGCACACCAGCTTGTGTATCTCTTGGTTATCTGCATACACTTGAAGACAGCAAAGTGACACCTCGTCTATAATAGTGATCCCAGGAAATGCCTGAGGCAGAGACTGGAGCCCAGGCTAGACCCTGTCCTCATCTGACTTGGAATACCATTTTAGGACCATTCTCTGCCTAAACTCGTATTTGATTTTCACCCTGAGGCCTCTGGCCACTTTAAGACGTGGTTTGTAGCCTATAGAATAGAAGCACCTGAGGAATTTTCAGAAATGTTCATGCTTGGTCCCTTGTATTGGGGATTTGGTGGTGGTGGCCACAGACTTTGGTTCTTGTAAGACTTCCTCTGGTAATTCAAGTCTTCTGAAGGTTGGAAATGAATTTTTTTTTTTTTTAAATTCTGGTGTGCAGAAATGGAAGAAACAACAAGATCTTTTTTATTTTATTTTTTATATTAATTACAGTTTATTCACTTTTTATCCCCGCTGTAGCCCCACCCTCCTCCCATCCTAGTCCCACCCTCCCTCTTTCATCTCCTCATATGCCCTTCTCCAAGTCCACGGATAGGGGAGGTCCTCCTCACCTTCCATCTGACTGTAGCTTATCCAGTCTTATCAGAACTGGTTGAATTGTCCTCCTCTGTGGCCTGGCAAGGCTGCTCCCCCATGCAGGGAGGCTGTCAAAGAGCTAGCCACTGAGTTTATGTCAGAAAGAGTCCCTGGTCCCGTTACTAGGGAACCCACTTGGATATTGAGCTGCCATGGGCTACATCTGAGCAGGGACAAGATCTTGATAATCAAGAGGAACTTGTTTTGTTTTATGTTTTCAGAGAGAAGATCTTATTACATAGTTCAGGCTGGCCTGAACTCACTGAGTAGCTCAAGATGGCCTCTAAGTTAGGATCTTCCTGTTTCAGTTTCTCAAGTGCTGGGATTACAGGTATGCATCATTCTGCCTGGCTACAAATATATTAAAAATGTAAATAATGCCCACAAACAAAATTTTGCTCTGGAAAATTATTGACATTTCTTTTAAAATTGGGCAAGCATCACTAAAGAACAACTAGGTAACTTGTAATTGACAATGGAAAGAAAAACGTATACACAAAGCTTTTGCATAAACATTTTGTGAGGAGAAGTTTATGTCTATAGTTATGGAGTGAGTAGTGGTTTCATATTTCTATTTTCTTTTCTTTCTTTATATTTATTCTTTTCTTTTCTTTTCTGCTTTTTTTTCCAGAAAGGGTTTCTCTGTGTAGCCTTGGCTGTCCTGGACTGGCTTTGTAGACCAGGCTGGCCTCAAACTCACAGAGATCTGCCTCCTTCTGCCTCTGCAAGTGCTGGGATTATAGGTGTGTGCCACTGTTCCCCTTCATATTTCTGCTTCCTGAATATATATTTCCTTATATTGATTTTGTTAAACAATAGCAACATTGAAAGCCATTAATTGCCATAATCTGGTGTTTCACATAGAAAGTGTGAATGCTTCTAAACTACGTCGTCATTCAAAAGAATATGGCATACATGCCAAAGAAAACTTGCTAATATATTTCTTTAAACTTTCTTTTATTTATGCTGCTGGTTAAATATCAGAAAATAGAAATTCAAAACACATTTAATAAAGTTTGAAGTTTTAGATTCTAAAGACTACCAATATAGTGGAAAAAAAAATCTAACATGTCAATTTTAAAGAATTACAGAAACATGAGATGTTTTAGAGAAGATATTTTACACAGAAAATGAAGAAACACTGCTTGAAATAAGTATATTTTTAGATAAAATAAATTTAAAATGTATGCCAGTGATAATGAGTTTTTCATGGAATTCTGTATACAAGAATAATCATCTTTTTACCATTTATTGTTAATTAATTTATCTATCTCCCTAATGAAGTTCCCTTTCCTCCTCTCTTTCCATTCCCAGCCCACCCCCTCCCATCCACTTCTCTTCCCTTTCCCATCAGAAAAGGGAGGGCCTCCCAGGGACATCAACCAAACATGGCTTATCAAGTTGCAATAAGACTAGGCACCTCCCCTTGTATTAATGCTGAACAAGGTGACCCAGGGAAAGCAAACAGGTCCCAAAAGCAGGCAAAGAGTCAAAGACAGCCACTGCGCCCACAAGAAGACCAAACTACAAGGCTCTCACATATATGTGTAGGGCCTGGGTCAAATTCATACAGGCCCCCTGATTGTCAGTTCGGGGTCTGTGAGGCCCTATGAGCCCAGGTTAGTTGATCCTGTCAGTTTTCTTGTGATGTCCTTATCCCCCCCTGGCTCCTATAAGCCTTCTTCTCTCTCTTCCACAGGATTATCTGAGCTTCATCTAGTGTTTGGCTGTGGATCTCTATATCTGCCTCCATTAGTTCCTGGAGGAAGCCTCTCTGATAATGATTATGTTAGGCTCCTGTCTGTGATATAACAGAATAGCATTAGGAATAATTTTATTGAAGAATGATAGTTTCTTAATAGGATGTTACTTTATCTTCAGGTGCATCTTGTCAAAAAGATGGGCAAAGGTAGTGCTGGAGAGATGGCTCAATGGCTAATAGTGCTTATTTCTCTTTCTGGGGACCTGGGTTTCTTTCTCAGCACCCACATGAGGGCACACAACCACCTGTAACTCCAGTTCCAGGTGATTTGGTGCCCTCTTCTGGCCTCTGTTGGCATCACTCAAATGTGATACACATACATACACTCAAGGCCCACACAAATACACACAAAATAAGTAAGTAAATCTTTAAAGAAAGATACAGATGTATTATGGTTTTATTGCTGTGAAGAGACACCATGCCCAAGGCAACTCTTACAAAGAAAAGCATTCAATTGGGGCTGGCTTACAGTTTGAGAAGTTCAGTCCATTCTCATCATGGCAGGAAGCATGGCAGCGTGCAGGCAGACATGGTTCTGGAAGAGCTGAGAGTTCTACATCTTGATATGAAGACAGCCAGGAAGACTGGAGGTGTTTCACACTGGGCATAGCTTGAGCATTTAAGACCTCAAAGCCGCAGCTCCACAGTGATGAAATTCCTCTAATAAGGCCAACACCTTCTCCAATAAGACCACACTTCCTAATACTGCCACTCCCTATGGCTAAGCATTCAAACACATGAACCTATGAGGGCCACACTTACTCAAACTAGCAGAAGATGGAAAAGGAAGAGTCAGTTGGAGAACCATTTTCCATATGTGTAGACTTGACAGAATTGTACAGAATTGAATCAATCTCTCAGCTGTGACCAAGACAGCCCTCAACACAGGGTTTCTATCCTGGGCCGAGGCTTGAACATCACCCTTGTCTGGAAGAGGATACAGGATCAATAGGTATGTGACTAAGTTAGAGTACACAGATGGAGCTCCATTTTCTATGGGGCCCAGACAGCAGACCGAACCAAGAAATGTGATGGAAATGATACTTTAAAGGTACTTGCAGCATCTTGATAAGCAGAGAGCAGGTACCTGGCAGTAAAGAGCTGGAGAGGCACATAGGAATTAAATTGGAGTGATGGGACTATCTCCTCTAGCTATTTGACTCACAGGTGAAGCTGCTTTTTTTAGTGTGGCAGTATCGGCCAATTGGCCCAAGCAGCTTAGTGTCTTCCCAAGGACGTTTAACTGAATTCAGGTCTGCAGATAAATCGCTTGGGCATTACACCCTGAATTCCCTGTAAAGGAGATGGAGGGCATTTTCCTCACCCACTCTTTCCCCAGTAAAAGCTGCTTCAAATGTTTATTAGAGGCATGCAACTTTCAAATGGGAACATCTTTTATTTAGCATTTTTGTCAAATAGATACTGTGTTCTATTTCCAAGTCTAGTGTGGTGAGAAAGATGTTTCTGCCTGAGCTCCTGTCAAGAGCTTAAAAATCTCGTTGAGAGACAAGCAGCTATGAAATGATCATCCAAATGTGTTTGGCTCTGGTGAGTGCTTCCACAAAGTTATATCTTATCTGGACATTCCTTCAAGTGGGGGTTGTCTTGGTTAACAGTGGGGGTGTTGTTAGTTTTTACTGCTGTGTAACCAGTCACCACAAAATTAGGGGTACCAAGTGATGAACATGTCTTGTTTTACAGATTCTGTAGGTCTAGAGTCTGGGCATATCTTTCCTGGGTTATTTGCTCAGTCTCTCAGCAAGCTATTGAAATAGCTCAGGTGGAACTGTAATCTCCTGTGGAACACAGGGCCCTTATTCCAGTTCACTGCTTCTCAGCAGATTCAGTTAAAAGCCAAGATATTCTTGCTTGGGTCAGCCAGGGTCATTCTCAGCTTCTGCTAGAGGCTGTTCCCTGCCACATGAGCCTCTTTATAGTGTGGTAGCTAGAGAATCTACCTCTAATTTCTTCAGCCAGAGTATTTACTTCACAATTCTAGTCCCCCCAGCTTTTGTTATGGGATAAATGAAGCCAGACATATCCACAGCAATTTCTAATTTTTTTTTTTTTTTACAATTTAGCATCCAATAACTAGAACACGAAATCTACAAAATCCTTCCATATAATATGCCATTATTATGGAAGGGCTAGCTCACCATATTCACAAACGTCTCTCACTATCACAGCCAGAGGACTGTACAGGTGTGTAATGGGGACCACTTAGAATTAAGCCAACCAGAGTGGGGAAAAGGTTTAATCGGGACTTAGTGTAGAAACCTGAAATGAAAATGAAAAAAAGTAAAAAACATTATTTCATAAATCATATTAATCATAGCTCTGATATCATTTTTATAAGAGAAAAAGGATTTATTTATTCCCATTAACAGTTCATGAGTAGTTCTTCACACTAGGGAAATCAAGGCAACAGCTTGAATGAATCAGCTGTTTAAATTGTACCCACAATCAGAATCAAGGAGTGATGACCGTATGATGCTGTTTAAATTGTATCCACAATCAGAATCAAGGAGTGATGACCGTATGATGCTGTTTAACTTTCTCTGCTTGTATAGCTCAGTGTCCCAATCAGGGAATGGGGGTACTCACAATGGGAGAGTTTTCTCACTTCAGTGAGCAAAATCCAGACAGTCCCAAAAGGCATGTGATTCTCTATGAGCTCATTCATAGTGAGAAACAAGAAATTAATCACTTGGTTTAACTTAAAGTATTTGGTAAATTGTTGCGTATTTCAGCATCCTTTGCTTCTCAAATATTGTCATTCATTTATAAACATGTTTGAGGGCTTCATCAATTTTCCCAGACACCTTGTTCCAGATACACATTTGACTAATAGCTATGATTGACCCGAACCAGTATTTCCAATGGTCAGACAACACTGGAAAAAGGCAGTCCTACTTGAATGGCCAGTTAATAAAGGACGTATGCGGCCCTTGGTGAAGGGCCAATTATTTTTGTGTATGTTTGTGTGTATGCAAGTGCGTGTGTACCTATGTGTGGAGGACAGATGACAATGTTGGTTTCTCAGATACCATCCGCCTTTTAAGTTGGAATAGGATCTCTCAGTGGCCTGGAACTAAGTATGATAGACTGGTTGGCTAGTGAGCCCTGGAGATGAGGGGTCTCTTCCTTCCTTACTGCATGCCACCATTCCTAGCTATTATTATTCTTTAAGTGTGGTTCTACAAATTGAACTCAGATCCTCATGTTTACAAGGAAGGCACTTTATTGACTGAGCTATCTGTGGCCCTAGTACTGTCTTCAGGATTGATGAGCTTCCCTCTGTAATCATGTGATACATAAAATTTCCTTATCTTATAATTTTATTTTGGTCACTTATATTTTGTAAAATTATTAAATGTTTTCACAAGGATATTTTAATATTGTATTAGGTATTGTTCTCTGGATGAGAAGAGAAAAATATAGATGTGTGTTATTTGTTAAATTGTAATATATATATAATATTGGCTTACACAATAAGGTTTGAGTAATCCAGCAGTGCTACATATACAAGGTAGATGCCTAATCCAAGAAACTTAGCAGTCCCACTCTGGTACCAAAAGCCAAATAGCTCCTTGGAGAGTCACTGGTATTGAATTTATATTGATGGGTCAGATTGATACGGAGTCTGATGTCAGAGAAAGATCGCAGCAGCCACCACAGTGGTGGCCCTGCTAACTCCAAAAGAAGGGAAGGCAGGCAGGCACATGCTGCTGTTGGGTTGTAGTAGAATGTGATTGAAACTTTTCTTTTGTTGTTTCGTTTTGTCCTGGCTCCTGATTAGAAGATGCTGTCCAAATCGAGGGTGGGTCATTTACTGTCTTGCATGTCAGTCACTTCTGGAATTATCCTCCACAAACAGGCATGCTTTTACCAGTCTCAGTAATGTCTTAATTCAGTCAGGCTGACAACCAAGATCAACTATCATAAGCACCACATAAGTACAGTTTCTGTGAGATCACATTTCTTCACTTTAGTGTTTTTTTTTTTTTTTTTTTTTTTTAAGGGTGAGACTTTTATCTTTTTCTTGGATCTTTCTGAAAGTTAGGTGGGAAGTTGGGAAGCTATCTGCCTTTACTGTATCCAGTGAGTACTATTTGTTGATTTCTCTACCAATTTGTATGGCCATCTACTCAGTTACAAAAAAATATTAAGAAGTATGTAAAATAGACATTGTTTCATATGTATGTATCTAATGTATTTCATTAAGTTGACATTCAGTTAGGGCAGAACTCTGCTGCTCATTTTTGTATTGCATTTTCAGTCCAACAGATAATGCCAGCCTCATGGTTTGCAAACTTTCTTAGCCATTTTTACTTATTTTCTCAAACTTTAGAATTCATTGATCTTTTGAAATAATTTCCACTGATTTTATATGATAACCAATGTAAATCTGTTACATGATTTAGAAACATAATCCTTCAGAGTAACAAATGTATCTAGTTAGGTACATGGCCTCTTTGTGTATCATAATACTTTAAATTCTTGGCAGAATTTGGTAATTTTCTTCAGAGAGGGTTAAAATGTCTTCATTTTTTATCACCAGATTATTTATGAACGTCTATAACTTTTCATTGCTATAACTTCAAGTCTTTCTCCATCATATTTCTAAATGATTATTGTAAGTGTTTAGGAAAACATTCTGTTCTGTCTATTGTTAAGCTTTATTTTTTGTTAATGCTCTTGCATTTTACTAGGTAGACAATAAAAAGAAAGATCTAATTATAATATCTATTTTCTAGATATATGTATTTCGTAGAGTTTTGGGTTTTTACTGTGCTGAGTTGTTTGGAAGGGTCTGAGGTAATGGAGCATGCCTACATTTTTTCATGATGTTAACTTTGGGCTTTTCCATTAAGGTAGAATATCCTTACCTGGTTCTCTGCTTAGCTGCTCGTAAAGGAGATGATGGCAGAGATGCTATTCTTATTATTTGCCTATTAAACTCTGTCCACACCATCCAATCTACCAGCCGATCTTCTATCCCAGTTGAGGAGAGAGAGCGAGTAACATGTGAAATAAATAACTTTAGGTACTACGGAGATCTAGACAGACAGAACACAATAGTGTTTTGGGAGAGAGCAATTTCTGCTTCCTCGGGCCTTCTGTTTCTAACAAGGTAACATCTTCCCGGAACAGAACACTGATTAAACACAAGGGATCTGGGACCAGACCCATATCTAAGCCCTGAGTTTACCATCTTTCTTACTGTGACCCTCTGTGCCCTCTTTTCTTGCCTTTAAAAGGTTAAATAATTCCTACTTTATGGGTTGTTGGGATGATAAGGGATGTGGTGGCCACAGATCCTGTCTTTGAGGTCTCTGACTGCTGCCACACTATTGATTGGCAGTACAACTTAAAGGGAGACAGCATTTAACACAGGACTGCAATCAGATAAGGACTAACCAACACAGGAGTCCCAAAACAGAACACTTCCTGGAAAACACTGGACTGTACTAAGTAACTTTTGGGTGAGGGGCCTTGGTAAAATTCTTAAAAGAATTATTTGGATTTAAAGTAGCAATTTAAGATCTCTTCACACTCCCATTTACCCGTACTTTCTTCACTATGGATCCTGGTCCAATGGCTCTCCCAAGTGCCTGTTTCCTTTCTGTTTTCTTTTACAAATGTTTTCACATGGCTTTCATGGCAAACACTTCTTGAAGGATGCAGGCTTAAAGCATTCTTAGAATAGGACCCAGCACATATTGGATCTTGATAAATGCGCAATATTTTTATTATCATTGACTTTTGAGAACAGAGAACTCCTAGCTTAAGGAACAATAATGCCAAGGCCTTGACCTTGGGAAAGGATTGACAGATTCAAAGAACAGAAAGAAAACCTGGTTGTGAATCACAGGGAGAACAATAAGTTGAGAAGGAGGAAAGTAGAGGCTAGGTCACAGAGGTGCTTGGAAGATATTGCAAAATGTTGGTTTTTTTCTTCTTAGGTCAGCAAGTGACTCATAACAAAGTTCTCTCTCTTTCTGTCTATCTTTCTCTCTCTCTGTGTGTATGTATGTATACTAGAAGAGCCTGGCTGTGTGAAGAATGAAGTTCAAGAAGACCAGAGGAAAACAAACCCATTGAGAACCCTTTAACAATTCAGGTGATAAGTGCTGGTGGCACAGCAGAAGCAAAAAGACAGTGAGAAGTGCTGAGACCTGGCTGCCAAAAATTGAGGCCACAAAGAACAGAAGACCCAAGAGGAAGTGGAAACTAAGGAGAAAAATACTCATCCAACAAAGACAAACTCAAAAATCGTCACCTACACCTATAATCACCCCAAACCCAGATGCATAGATGTAAGAGTAACAACATAATCATCAGTAGCAGCCAAAGCAATATGTTATCATCAAGGCCCAGGTATCAGACTACAACAAGCCCTGAATATTCCAACACAGCTGAAACACAAGAAAAAGACCCCTGAAATCCAACTTTATGAAGATGATAGTTTCTTGAAGAGGAAATGAATAAGTCCCTTAAAGAAATCCAGAAAAACAAACAATTGGAGGAAATCAGTAAGTCCCCTGAAGAAAGCCAAGGAAAAAACACCCAGGAAATAATTTCACACCAGAAAAATTAAAAGAAGAAATGAACACACAAACAACAATGATAAAATAATATGAATCAAAAAATCATTGCTCATACTATCTCTCAATGTCAATGGACTCAATTTCCCAATGAAAAGACATAGGAGAACAGAATGAATTTGAAAACAGAATTTATCCTTCTGCTACATCCAAGACACACACCTCAACATCAAGCATAAGCGTGAACTCAGGGTAAAGGATTGGAAAAAGATATTCCAAATAAATGGACCCAGGAAGCAAGCTGGTGTAGATATTCTAATACCTAACAAAATAGACTTCTAACCAAAACCAATCAAAAGAGATAGGGAATGACACATCATACTCATCAAAGGAAAAATCTACCAAGATGACATTTCAGTTCTTAACATCTATGTTTCAAATGCAAGGATACTCATATTTTTAAAAGAAACACTACTACAATTTAAATCACACATTGACCCGCACCCACTGATAGCAGGGAGACTTCAGTATCCCACTCTCACTAATGGACAGGTCATTTAAGCAACACTCTCCAAAGAACTGCTTGAGTTGAGAGATGTTTTGAACCAAATGGACCTAACAGATACCTGCAGAACATCTCACCCAAACACAAAAGAATATACTTTCTCCTCGGTACTTCACAGAAGTTTCTCTAAAATTGGCCACATATTTAGTCACAAAGGAAGTCTTATCAAATACAAGAAAATTGAAATAACCGCCTGAATCCTGGACCACCACAAATTAAAGCTGGAATTCAAAAATAACTACAGAAACAACAGAAAACCTACAAACTTATGGAGACTATGCAACTCTCTACTGAATAACTACTGAGTGAAAGCAGACATAAAGAAATGTACACCTTTCTAGAATTCAATTAAAATAAATTTTATAACATGCAAACTTATGGTACAAAATGAAAGAGATTCTAAGAGGAAAGTTCATAGTACTAATCAGAAAATTTAGAATCAATCTACCTTAAGACCCAGCTATCCCACTCCTGGGCATATTCTCAAAGGATCCTCCATCCTACCACAAGGACACTTGCTCATCTATGTTCATGGCACCTTTATTTATAATAGACAGAAACTGGAAACAACCTAGATGTTCCTCAACAGAAGAATGGAATGGAATATTACATAGCTGTTAAAAAAAATGACATCATGAAATTTGTAGCCAAATAGATGGAACTAGGAAAAACTCATCCTGAGTGAGATAACCCAGACCCAGAAAGACAGACATGGTAAGTACTCACTTATATGTGGATACTAATTGTAAAGGACAATTATGCTACAATACACAGACCCAGAGACGCTAACTAAAAAGTAGGGCTTAAGGGGAACCCATGGACATTGGATTTTCAAAGTTTCAAATATATTTGAGTAATATATTTCACTTTATTTATTTATTATATGCGTTTTTATATGTATCAGATACTAATGAGCTCTCATTAATATGTACAACTTTTACATTTTCGTATCTTGATTTAGTTTAGCTCAAATTTTATTTTTATTTTTTATTACATATATGTACATATATACATACATATATATATGAGTATGACTTGGATGATGAGCAAACAGGTATTAAAATGCTGTCTTCTGGGCATGACATAGCTGTGACACTTATGAACACATAGAAGTTGTATCCTGAACAAGACTGACTCCATCAACATTCAGTCATGCTCAACATAGGAAGTCCTGGGGCCTCACTCCTTCTTAGGGACCTGTTGGCTGTTTATGGCTGCTGGAAAAGGGAGTTACACTGTCTTCAGAGGTGTGGCCAATGGTGAGTTGTTTGTGCTGGAGCAGATAGCGCCACACCCATGGTCCTCCAGAAGGCTGAACTTGGTTATAAAATAAACAAAAAAGACGTGTGTGTGTGTGTGTGTGTGTGTGTCTGTGTCTGTGTCTGTGTCTGCGTGTGTGTGCGGTTTGTTGGAGTTGGGGGATAAGAGAGAGAGTAGAGTGGTGAGATGACCAGAGTGTATTATATGTACACCTGAATTTATCAGACAGTACATTGGTAATGAAATAGTCCCAAGGAGATGCTGTTCCTAATTTAAACTCTAAACCAACCCTTTCATTTTAGAGTTAAGTAAACTGCGTTCAGGACTGCATAGACTTGCTTGCACCATTTCCCATGCTGCCCCTGCTCTCTCGCACTGTGCTTGCTTAATAAATGTTCTCTGCTGGTCTTTCACTCTCTCACACACACAAAGAAATGAAAGTAGGACGGACACTTGTGAGGAGCAGAGGAGTTTTCACCGAAAAGGGAGGGGGGAATGAAAGAAGACAAAGGGGACTGAAATGTCTAAATTTCACTTAAGAATAACGATATAAATGCCTACTGGATGAACAGATAGATGTTATCAAAGTATGGAACGGGGAATGAATTGAGCAAAGTCAAATGGCCAGCAAGTTTTTGGCTGAAACTTCTGATTGCTTCTCTTATTCTTTAGGTTAATTCTTTTTTGTTTTCTGTATAGTTACTAAATTTCTCTCATTTCAAAAATGCCATCTAAGAAGCACCACTCTGGCAATGCTTCCTACACGGTCAGGGCTCCCCTCTTCTTTACAGTACTATTACTATAATTAGTAGGTATTGTTAGTTCTCATTTATAGTTAATTATACCAACACAGGGAGATTGTCACCTGACTGAGAAGGCAGAACTGAGTAACTTGCTGTGTTTCTTATACTTTATTGACACTTTTCTATTTAAAAGCACACTGCAGGTTTCCACCTTGTTTTTCTGGGACTTGGTTTCTATAAACAGTTGAATTAGAAGAGCTTTACATTCACCTATTTATTTGTTAAATATTTATATTCATGGCCTAAATTTAAGTGAAGTATGGAAGGGAAAATGAATATGGTGGCTGCTCTTTTTAAGGACAGCAGAATAAAGATAACTTTGGTAAGTGCTATTAATATACTCAAATATTTGAGTGCTTAAGGTGGATCAGGCAGTGTGTTCTAGAAGTTCGGGAAAAAAAATCAATAAGCAAGCATTTCCTGTTCTCAAGGAAGTTTTAGCTAGTGATATCCAGCATACAGGCAGCTAAAATATAACATATTGCATGATATAATAATGATAACAAACTATCTGGCCTCTCAATGATGTCATGCCTATCTTCCTTTAATGTTGGAGGCAGGTTCTTTTTTGGGAATGATATTGGCTCCTTTCTTGCAAGAAACTTGAAATTTCTGGGTAGACAAGTTGGAAAATGATATACCAATCAGAGTCATAGAACCAGGACAGGATGTGCATTATTGAGACAAGTGGTTGAAGAGACAAATAGTGTCAAGGATGCTAAGGGTGGTGTAGATTGTACCTGAGGCTTCTCTCCTGAAATCATCATTCTCTGCTTCCTGATAACCTCACTTTGGAGTCTGATGTGCTCTCTTGACATTTTTTGGCTTTGGGTTTTTTCTTGTGTTGGCTGTTATCTTCTTCCTTCTCTTGTTTTGGCTGGCACAAGTCTTTGTGGTTAACTTGCTGAGAATTTATCTCATTCTGCCCTTCTTCTGGTTATTGTTCCTGTGTCAGGATGTTTGTTCTGAAATGCTCCAGGAAGTGGAAGAGTCAGGGTGATTGTCTCCCCGTGGGAGGAGCTTGTTGCCTGGGATCTTGTGGTGTGACTGCAACATAATTGGCCAGGTCACTGTATCTGCTGGAGTTGTTATCTGAGGTTTATTTTGTGCTCTGATTTCCATTTTCATTTGGGTGATTTTCTTAAGCCAGGAAATGCATTTTTTTTTCGGTATGTGATGTCACCAAGAATCAGTACACTCACAAATTCCTCTGGCAACAACCAAAATAAAAACAATGACTAGAAATTCTCATAACAACAAAACATAACATAAGTTTTTTTCCCTCTAATTTGTGATGAACAGAGCTTCTATGATCTTTTCAGATTTTCCTTCATTAGTTTTTTTTTTTTTCTTATTCCCCAAGTGCTGTTTTTGTCCTATCTGTGTTTGGAAAATACATTGTGCATGGAGAGGCATAGAAAGAAGACAAGGAGAGAGGAGAAGGAAGGGGACAAAGATGTAATTATATTTTAATTAAAAAGTACTACATACAATTAAGGGATAATTTATTTGTTACTTTATTTAAAAGTGGGGAAAATCTACTATTTATTGCCTTTAAAAACTAATGGATGTATTAATATTTGTAAAATTCTGTTGTACATTTAAAAAAATGATCTTTCTCCAGAACTGTATAAAATACAAAAAAAGATATGTTAGACAATTTAATAAAATGTAACAAGGGCACAGATATTCTTCATTCTTAAAACATGTAGTTTATGACCTGGATTGACACCTCAGTGGTTAAGAGTATTAGCTGCTCACCCAGAGGACCTGAATTTGATTTTCAACACCCACATGGCTGCTCACAACCATTTACAACTCCAGTTTCAGAAGATGCAACACCCTTTCCTGACCTCCATGGACACAGGTGATACACAGACATACATGTAAGCAAAATACCCAAACATATAACAGCAAACTAAATAATAAGTTAAAAAAAGTTGAGAATGTTTTTTTCAAGTTCTGTAAAGAATTGTGTTAGTATTTTGATGGGAATTACTTTGAAACTGTAGATTGCTTTTGGTAGGATGGCCATTCTCACTATGTTAATCCTGCTGATTCATGAGCATGGGAGATCTTTCTATCTTCTGTTATTTTCTTCAATTTCTTTCTTCAGAGTCTTGAAGATTTTTTCAAATAGGTCTTTCACTTGCTTGGTTAGCGTCACACCAAGGTACTTTATGTTTTTAGTGGCTGTTGTGAAGGTTATAGTTTTCCTAGTTTCTTTCTCTTTTCTTTTGTCTTTCATATACAGGAGGGTTACTGACATTTTAAAGTTAATTTTGTATCCAGCCACTTTGCTGAAGATGTTTATCAGCTGGTAGAATTTTTGGAGTCACTCAGGTATACTATCATATCATCTACGAATAGTGATACTTTGACGTCTTCCTTTTCAATTTGTATCCCCTTGATCTCCTACAGCTGTCTCATTTCTCTAGCTAGGACTTCAAGTACTATGTTGAAGAGATACGGAGAGAGTGGGCAGCCTTGTCTTGTCCCTGATTTAAGTGGGCTTAATTTAAGTTTCTCTCCATTTAGTTTGAAGTTTTCTATAGGCTTGCTGTATATTGTTTTTACTATGTTTAGGTATGTGCTTTGTATGTCTGATCCCTCTAAGACTTTAAACATGAATGGTTGTTGGATTTTATCAAATGCTTTTTCAGGATCTAAGGAGATGATCATGTGGTTTTTCTTCTTTTGTTTGTTTATATGGTGAATTACATTGATGAATTTCCACATATTGAACCACTCCTGCATGCCTGGGATGAAGCCTACTTGGTCATGGTGGATGATATTGTTATGTGTTCTTGGATTCAGTTTGCAAGTATTTTATCAAGTGTTTTTGCATCAATATTCATAAGAGAGATAGGACCGAAGTTCTCTTTTTTTGTTGGGTCTTTGTGTCATTTAGATAGCAAGGTGACTGAGGCCTCATATAATGAGTTTGGTAATGTTCCTTCCATTTCTATTTTGTAGAATAGTTTGAAGAGAATTGGAGTTAGCTCTTCTTTGAAGGTCTGGTAGAATTTTGTGCTGAAACTGTCTGGTCCTGGGCTATTTTTGGAAGGGAGACTTTTGATGACTGCTTCTATTTTCTTGGGGGATATAAGACTATTTAATCTATTTACCTGATCTTGATTAGATTTTGGTAAATGGAATCTATCAAGAAAATTGTCCATATTTCATTTAGATTTTCAAATTTTGTGGCATATAGGCTTTTGTAGTAAGAGCTAATGATTGTTTGGATTTCCTCAGTGTCTGTCATTATGTCCCCCTTTTCATTTCTGATTTTGTTGATTTGGATAGTTTCTCTCTGCCTTTTAGTTAGTTTGGCTAAGGGTTTGTCTATCCTGTTGATTTTTCTCAAAGAACCAGCTCTTGGCTTCATTGATTCTTTGAATTGTTTTCTTTGTTTCTAATTCATTGATCAGCTCTCAGTTTGATTATTTCTGATTGTCTACTCCTCTTGGGTGTTTCTGCTTCTTCTTCTATGTGTGTTGTTAAGTTGCTTGTATGAGATGTCTCAAACTTCTTTCTGGAGGTACTTAGAGCTATGAACTTTCCTTAAGCACTGCTTTCATTGTGTCCTACAACTTTGAATAAGTTGTACCATTATTTTCATTGAATTTTTGAAAGTCTCTAATTTTTTTTTTCATTTCTTTCTTGACCAAGCTGTTATTGAGTAGAGAGTTGTTTGGTTTCCATGTGTATGTAGGCTTTTTGTTATTTCTGTTGTTGTTGAGGTCTAGTTTTAGGCCCATGGTTGTCTGATTAATTTTATTTTCTTGTATTTGTTGAGGCTTGCTTTGTGCTGGACTATATGGTCAGTTTTTGAGATGGTCCTGTGAGGTGCTGAAAAGGTATACTCTTTTGAGTTTGGGTGAAAAGTTCTGTAGAAATCGATTAGGTCCATTTGATTTAGAACCTCTGTAAGTGTCATTATTTCCCTATTTAGCCTCTGTCTAGATGATCTGTCCCTTGGTGAAAGTGGAGTGTTGAAGTCTACCACTATTAAGGTGTTGGGATCGATGTATGATTTCAGCTTTAATAATGTTTCACTTACAAGTGCAGGTGCTCTTTTATTTGGGGCATAGATGTTCAGGATTGTGTTGTCTTCCTGGTTGATATTTCCTTTGATGAGAATGAAGTACCCTTCTTCATCTCTTTTGATTAATTTTAGTAGATATTAGGATAGCTACCCCAGCTTGTTTTCTGGGTCCGTTTGTTTGAAAAACATTTTTCCAGCCCTTCACTCTGAGATAGTGTTTATCTTTGTTGCAGAGATGTGTTTCTTGGAAGCAGCAGAATGTTAGATCCTGTTTCCACAACCATTCTGTTAGTCTGTGTCTATTTACTGGATAGTTGAATCCATTGATGTTGATAGATAATAGTGACCAATGAATGTTAGTTCCTTTTATTGTGGAGTTGGTGGTCTTACTGTGTTTCTTTGTTTTCTTTTAAATTTTTGTTGTGAAGCTGTCTACGTCCTGTGTTTTCTTGGGTGTGGTTGATTTCATTAGATTGCAGTTTTCCTTCTAGTGTCTTCTATAGGGCTGGATTGCTGTGTAGATTTGTTTAAGTTTAGTTTTGTCGTGGAATATTTTGTTTTCTCCATCTATGTTGATTGAAAGCTTTGTTGGGTAGAGTAGTCTGGGTTGGCATCTGTGGTCTCTTAGAGTCTGCATGACATCTGCCTAGGCCCTTCTGGCTATCATAGTTTCTGTTGAGAAGTCTGGTGTGATTCTGATAGGTCTACCTTCATATATTACTTGGCCTTTTTTCCTTGCTGCTTTTAATATTTTTTCTTTGTTCTGTAGTGTTGACTATTATTTGGCGTGAGGAATTTCTTTTCTGATCTAGTCTAGTTGGTATTCTGCAGTCCTCTTGTATGTTAATGAAAATCTCTTTAAGTTGGGAAATTTTTCTTCTATGATTTTCTTGAAAATATTTTCTGGACCTTGGAACCTGGAATCCTCTTTTTCGTGTATTCCTATTATTCTTCTTTTCATCTTTTCATGGTATCCTTGATTTCTTTGATGTTTTGTGTTTGGAACTTTTCCTATTTTACTTTTTCTTTGAGATATGTATGAATTTCTGCAATTGTATCTTAAGCACCTGAGATTCTCTCTTCCATCTCTTGTATTCTGTTGGTGATGCTTACCTTTGTGGTTCCTGATCTTTTTTCCAAGTTCTCCAGCTCAAGGGTTTTCTCAGTTTGTGTTTTCTTTATTGATTCTAATTCTGTTTTCATGCCTTGCACAATTTCCTTTATCTGTTTGAATGTGTATTCCTGTCTTTCCATGATGGCCTCTATATTTCTGTTCATTTCCTCCCTAGATGCTCTACTTGTGCCTCTATATATGCCTTTATTTGTTTGGCTGTATTTGCCTGTATTTATTTGAGAGCTTTTTTACCTCTTTATGTGCCTCTAATAACTGGATAATCATAGATTTGAGATCATTTTCCTTTGTTTCTGATGATTTAAAATATCCATTGACTTTTGGGGTTGCTGGTGAAGCCATGGTGTCCTGATTTTTGTTGGATGTATTCTTACGCCAACCTCTAGCCATCTGCTTATCTGTAACCTTTTCTGTTTGTTCCTGGAGTCTGTACTTCAGACTGGGTCTGTCTATGGTGTCTGGAGTATTCTTCAGGAAGATGAGAGAGGACCACAGGTTCGAGAATGGATGTTGTTGTTTCAGCTGTAGTAAGGGAGGAAGTTTGCAGGCGCATGTATGCAAGCATGGGAGTGTGCGTGGAAGCATCCCTTGAAGGACAGAGCTCTAGAGCTTGTAGATGCTTGGAAGGGTGGAGTGTAAGTGCAGGTGGGGGTGCTGACACCATTCCCAGGTGCAATGTGCACGTGCAGGTGACCTGAATGCCTCATTGGCCCACAGTCCTGTCATACTGTCGTTCAGGTATTCAGATCTGTCTGGGTTGCACCAGCCAGGAACTGTTTGCCTGGACTCCACTGGGAGACCCACAGAACAGGGGCTACAATGTTGAGAATGCGTCCCAAGGATCCCTATGCTGACCACAGTTGGGGTGTAGGTAGGAGGGATCTGATCTCTGGCTGCTAGTATAGAGGGACCCTGGATCTGGGGCTCTGCATGCACTCACTTTAAGGCCCACTCACTTGCTTGCAGGCCTAAGTGGAAACACAAGGCTTTCCCCGTTACCTATTCTCAGATTTGAGCCCACAGGGGCAAATGAAAGTGCAGAATATCCCTTAGTCAGCTCAGTGGTGTTCACTGTTTGTCTGCCGGGCAGGGAGACCTTACTTGAGGAAGCTGCTTCTGCAGTCTCAGCCACCTAAGGAGGCTTGTGCTTGGGGCAACCACTGCCCCCTCAGCTGAGCAGGGAGGCTCATGCTTGGGGCAAGGGGAAGTGCAGGGGGGTAAAATATTCACTACTCTCAGGCCCCAGAGATGTCCATGGGTGACCTGGATCTAAACTGGCCCAGCTCATGGGTTGTGCACTCTCACCCTGAAAACCTCAATGTGGATGTTCTGGCTTGAACTGCCACCCCCCCTCCCCTCCACAAATTTCAGATCCTATCCTCCTCAGATATGGTACACACTGGTTGATGCCATATTGGACTTCCCTCGCTCTTTCCTTCTTGTTTGCAAACAGATGTTCTACTAGCTACACGTTTAGAGGGACATTCATTTTTTTTTTTACTCTTTTTCAAATTTTATTTTTACTTTCTTTTTTTAAAATATATTTTACATCTCAAGGGTGCCCACTTCGTCCTCTCTTCCCAATCCTCCCCTTTTCCCTCTCTCTTTTCTCCCAGAAAAGAAGAGCCTGCCATGCCCCTCCCCATATCAACCTTTCCCAGCACATCAAGTCACATCAGGACTGAGCATATCTTCATCCCTTGAGGCCAGGCAAGGCAGTTGTATCAGGGGAAAGTTATCCAAAAGCAGGCAATAGAGTCATTGTTTAAAAACACCCCCCCTCCACATGAAGGCAACCCATATGAAGACCAAGCAGTCCATTGGCTACATGTGTCCAGGGGTCCTAGGTCCAGACCATGCATGTTCCTTAGCTGATATGTCTCAGTTAGAGGGACATTCTTAAAGTACATCTTGGTGAAATTGGAAGCGTTGTTGTTATGCCTCTGACCAACAAAAAAAGACACAGTCAATACAAAGGGAAGACACAGGCTCCCGAAATAGAGCTGACCTCTAATTGACAACATTTAAGAGTTTGCCTGCCTGCTGCCTTTGAAATTTAAAGTAAAAGTCATTCTCTTGAGTTTCTCAAGCTCTGTAGACCGTACTAAGAATTTCAAACACATTATAGCACTTTTTATATCATTATATATCTACTGACACTAATTTAAGATCTTTATAATTTTGCTAACAATAAGAGGCTACTTATCCTACAGGACTCACTGCTGGAACTCAATCTTTGTTAACATGTTAATTACTTAGTGTAGAGGAGCTGTGGCCATTAGGGTAAACTAACTCATCTGTGACCAAATACCCAGCTCTGTGACTGGAATAAATGTTAGGTGGTGAGGAGAATGACTCTGGGGTAATTCCCACAGTGATGCTATGAAAATGAAAAACAACAAATAATTTAAGACTATAATACATGGCTAGCAAGGGTACAATTAGTTATATACATTTAAATGTATTTATGAATTTGCTTGTGTTTTTAGGCTGGTATATCATTTCTTTGAAACTGGTGTTTTCTAATACCAGATGGAGACTAGGCTACCCACAGCAATTTTTAAAGAAAATTTGAGACTCAAATTTAAATACTATTTGAGACTAGTGTCATACATTGCTAGTTTGAATTAGTTTGTGAAAGTCATTTATATATTAGACACTTAAAATTAGTGGTGCTAGGAGTCTATTAATAAGCTAGGGCTGGAAATGTACATTCAAAAAGGTGATTTAGGCACAAGTAGGCCTATCAAACTAAGATGAAGTATTTAGGTGTTTCTTTTTCTTTCCTTTTTTTCTTTTCTTTCTTTCTTTTTTTTTTTTGTGAATCGTTTGTCAATTAGTTCCCTGCTTGTTTGTCCATTGGAGTTTGAACTTAGCTTTTGACACCCACTGGAAAAGCAAATAGCATCATTAAGCTTTAGCCTACCCATAAAAATTTCCTAGTAACTTTTGATCCCCTCACCCTAAGTCACTTCCACCAGTGTCTCTCATCCTGTTTTCTTCTGGCTTGCTCTGTGATTCCATCTCCTGCAGCAATTAACACATAGCTCTTGGCTGTGGGTCTGTGAATATCAAGGTAGCTTCTATAAGCTGTCTCTCCTCCCGTGCCCATGTCCTAAAAAATGTAAAAAAAAAGAATAAATGATGAAAATAATTCCAATACACTTCTGTCAAGTGATCGTATTTGTAGTCTCACTCTGCCAATGAGCACCTTTGACAATGCACCGTCAAGAACCCGTTCAGCAAACGAAACTATGGTGAGATTGTGACACTGCAGACGGGAGTTAGGGCTTAGACAACATGCACACTAACCAAGATTTCATGAAGACACGATACAGTATGTTTAATAATAAAGGCATGTTTATATGTACACACAGGAAATAGAGACTGGGATTCGACTAGACGTCGTGGTCCATGTAATCCCAGCACTTGGAAAATTGAGGTAGGAGGACTAGAAGTTCAAGGTCATACTTGGTTACACTGCAGGTTTGGTGCTAGCTGTGGTGGTGGTGGTGTGGTGGTGGGTGTGTGTGTGCGTGTGAAAGAGAGAGAGAGAAAAAAGGAGGAGAGAATACACCTTTCTTGCTAATGCAGAGCACATGCTACACTGATGTTCTCTCAACTACAGTATCCAGCATGTTGCTTGAGGTGCAGGTGGGCTTCAGGCATCTCCATGGTAGAGTGGGGAATGGCGGTGAGTATCTATTTGAATCCCAGAATTTCAGAGCAAAAATGTGTTTTACCTAAGGAAGGCCCTTGAGTTTCCTTGAACATCTGATACTGTTTCAAAACAGGTACACAATTCTTATTTTAAAGGTTGTTGTAGAAATTAAAGATGACACTAACAAATGGCAGATACTATGCTTATGAAGTTACCTATAAATTTAGCTAAACTGTGCTAAACTTGTTTATAATAAAAAGTTCTCCTTGTGATTTTTGCCCATGCTTAAATTATTTTTTACCTAAATTATATTGCAGTATGGGAGAAAGCTTAGTGTGAAGACTTGAGTTTGGATCCCCAGAACTCATGTAAAACTGGACATGACATGCATCTGTAACCCCAACATCATAACAGCAAAATAAGTAGAGGGAGGAGAATCCTTGAAATTTTGTAGTCCAATTAGCCTGGCATATGGAACAGTGAACAGCAAGAGAGCCCGTCTTAAAATGTAAGGGAAGGGTCAATACCAATAGTTGTCCTTTGACCCTCATATAGGTGATTTGGCATGTGCCTATTTGTTTCTACCCTTCCCCCTGCCCCTGAGACATTATAAGATCTTAAATTACCAATTTAAACTTTTAAATTCTGGAGCTTCATTTCTTCAGTTGATGCTAAAGCACACATTACTTTTCGATGGTATTTTAACTGTTATAAACACAGGTGAAATGATGGATATGTTAATTAGCTAGATGAAATCATTCCGTATATACACACATAAATAGAAAAACATCACATAGACTCATAAATATAAACAGCATCTTACTTGTCAACTAAAACATTAACAATTCCTAATAGTTTTATTTTGACATCTTGTTGAGCAATGCTCATTCTCTACTGCCTTTTCCAACTACGCATGGGTATGTAACGAGTGTTTACCTGGTTGTTGAATTTTGCCAGCCTGCTTTCTGAATTGCCTTTTCCACCTTTGTGTTATTATGTTTAAAATGAACTTCTCTTTCCTAGGGAAAACACATTTTCCTTGGTGAGATGAATCACTATTGACTGATTCATCTCCTTCTCAGGGCGGAAGCTCGGTCTAGTGGTTCAAGCTGTGTTGTGTGAGTCAGTTGTTCTGGCTCTATTCCCATTTTTGGCTCTTAGATAGTGGTTAAATCCCTTGTCCAATGGAGATGGTTCTTCCCGTGTGCTTGGCACAGGGGAACTGTTAGAAATGACGAAAATGTCCTAGGGAGAGTAGGGACTGGGTTGATGGGAAACAGGAAGAATGAGTTCTCCATTTGAAGCAGTGTGTTGGCATTCGCTTTCTCCTCCCCAGTAGACCACTGTTGGCTTCAGGGACTGAATGGTAAATCATAAGTGGCTCAGTCCTGGGACTCCAGTAGCGGGCCAGAGGAGAAAATTACCTGTGCGGCTCCTCTCCAATACATATTCACAAGTGACCGCAAACAAAATGGGAATTGATTGTTAATTAGAAGACGTGAGGCCTGGTAGACCTTTTATCACATTGCTGTTTCTCTCTAAAACAGCATTGAATGAAAGATTTTCTCGGTTTTAGTCCTTGAGAGAGGGCACATGCGGCTGAACAACAGACATAATGTTAGTATTTCACGGCACTCAGTAAATTTTCAGTTCAGGCTGCAGATTTACATTTAGCCTACAGAATAAGGGTCTCTCTAAAGCAATGCGCAGTGGTGTCATGCTATCATGTAATGATTTTAAAAGGACCCAGAAAAAGACAGAAGAGCCAGTTTTCTTGAAGATTCATTGGTAGAATGGTAAATTAAGCATTAGAACAAGCTGGCTGTCATTTGCCCAAGTGCTGTCTTTGAAGCATCAGGATTGCACGTGTTATTAATGTAAACATCCTGGCAAACTAAGGGTCAGCTTATATCTATCTACATGAGTGATGTAGTCTAGTTTAGGTTTTGCTTCAAACTTGGACCTCTTGTGTGCTGTTTCCCCCATCTCTCTTGGTACTTGCCTACTCTGTAATGTCTGTAGAAACACTTCACCAGTTTGGAATTTTTTCTATGCTTTAGCTTGGAGAGACTAAGGCCACAATTTGAATATAACCAGTTTCAAAATGAGAGGCAGTTTGGAGAAAATAAGCTTATAAGTGAAGTCATATAACATTTCCCTTTTTACTTAGGGGCTTATATTGTTTAGCACAGTGTCTTCAAGGTTTATCTGCATTCTCGAATTCATTTAGAGCATTCTTCTTTTAAAAGGCTGAACACTGTTCTATTATTGTGAAAAGCACATTCTGTTTCTCCCTTTGTGTGTGGATGAACTCTCGTGCTGCTTCTTCCTTTTGGCTACTGGAGTACTGCTGCTGTGGCCACTGATGTCCAAAGGGCAAATGTGGGCTTTCGGTTCACTTGGGTACATTCCCAGTACTGGTGTAGCTCTTGTAGGTGTTGTAAGACCTGGGGTCTCACAGCTCAGGAGTTTAATCACGCCCTTCCCAGAAACTCCCCCAGACCAAGACTCGTTGCAAAAGCAAGCGGTTTATTAACCATTGTACAACGGGGTCACCCCTGCTGGTTAGCAAAGAGTGGCACCGGGAGACAAAGGCCTTTAGGTTTTTAAAAGAAAAATTGTGGGAAATTTGAAGTTGCAGTTTTGGCAATTTAGGATTGGATGAGGAAGTTATAAAGTAAGATAATTGGTTAGTCTTAGGTGCTCAAGCTTGACCAGTCCTGCCAAGTGTGGATGAAGCTGCAATTTAAGGTGGGGGTGGTTAGCTCATCCTTGAAGATTAGGGGCTACAGACTTTTGGCTGGAGGTCAAAAGCTACTCAGAAGAAGTCTAGGTTCGTTGCTAAGAAACGCTATCTCAAGGACAAGGGTCTGGTCCTCCTTTTGCTGAGTGAAGGTCATTGCTTGCTTGTCCTTTTTTTTATATCTGTCCTCACAGATAGGGTCACATTCCTTCACTCTCTGGAAAGGTACTAAGAGGCTTTAGCTTAACCTGGACCTAAAACTCAAAACTATAGGCTTTAGAAGACATATAGGTTACAAAGTTAGTCTAACCCTTTCAGTGTATATTCAGAATTGTTGGACAGTGTGTGTCTATTTGAGGGGTCTTTATACTGTTTTTCTTTTTAACAATTCATTATTATTTATTTACTTTCTTACTTAAAAAGTAAATATTTTCAACATAGTAAATACAACACAAAGTTATTTGATTGGTATTTATATATATCAGCTATGGGTTCATTTATGTTTTTTTAATTTTTATTTTTTTAATATTAGTTACAGTTTGTTAACTTTGTATCCCTGCTGTATCCCACTACCTATTTTCCTCCCAATCCCACCCTCCCACCCTCATCTCCTCCTCATGAACTTGCACCAGCAAAGCACCAGACTCCTAATTTTTCCATGTTTCTACCAACATTTGTTACTTTTCACCTTTCCTTTATTAACAGACATGCAAATAAGTTTGGTGCTCTGCCTCTTGTAACTTATTTTACCTTTAATTTATTTGTTTTCCTTTAACACATCTGCTGTGCACTGAAGTACATATAATTTAAAGTATATATATATATATATATACACTATTGTTCTAAAATGTACCTTTAGAATAAAATTTATTTCTTTGTGTGTTATAACTTGGTGAGTTATCACTATAAACAATCTAAAAAAATATAAAGATGTATAAAGCAGATAAAATTCATTTTGGGACTGGTGAATTAAATATAATCAATGAGAAAGTAATTTATTTAATAATTTATAAATGACTTTGAATAAATTATATGATGGTGATTTCTATGAACTCCAAAATCAGACAATCAGTGCTTAATGTTCCAGTCCAAGAATATCCACAGAAGCCACTTTGACACTGATCTCAGTCAGATATGGATGGTTTATTGAACCCAACACCCCAAGAGTAGTCATGACCAGGGATATAAAAAGGAGCTCAGGAGCCTAACTGTGACAGCCACTTGTTCTCACAGCAGGGTTTTTATAGAAAGAATCAAATGCAAAAGATATGGGGAGAGCAGTAACACATTTTGACTAAATAGACAAAGTATTATCAGCTAACCTTTAAGCTGATTGGTCCTCAGTGAGGTAAGTGAGGCAGGGCTTAGGGTCTTCTAGAGTACATCCAAAGTGTAGCTAGGTGTGTAGACGAGAAGGGTGCAACCAGAGTGTAGCCGTGTGAATAGATAATAAAGCATGAGTTATAACACTGTTGGATCATAGTAAAGTATAAGGTCAGCTTGACCCTCTGGTGGAGTGTGTTAGTGTCAGCTATGAATAACTGCTTCTAGGGAGCAGAGTTGAAAACTTTGAAAGGTGGGACTTAATTTCACCTTATAAACAAAATGGAAAATGAGTACAAAGATGGCTGCAGCTATGTCAAAGTGCTAGTCTCAACAATTAAGTCCTGATTCAAGTTATTCTCTCTCATGTTGGGGAAGTTACAAGATCTCTCCAGATCCCAACTTATAGGATTGCTGGGGTAACTTGGAGTCATGGAGAACTAAGCATTCCTCATGTATTGGTGGGCAAAGAGAGAGCTCAGGTTTTGCTCTGCCATTCTAATGAGCAAGGAATGCTTACAGAAAAACCACTGTAATGAAGGTACAATTACAAAATAAGGGAAGCTCTCAAAAGAAATAAAAGCATAGCTTTATGCGAGGGGAGGCCTCTTTAGAGCTGGATGTTTAGAGAGATCTACTCAATCAACTAGGCTAAAAATGGTTGTGGGGATACATTATGGAGTGAAGTCATGGTTGTTTTATCATGGGAGAAAAGAGAAAATATGGTGGGAATATTCAGGAATTGGCGCTGTCAATCTGGGAAGGTCAGGAAATGGTTTATAGAGGAAGAGGAACTGATCTAATATTAGAGAGATGGAAGTTGTCTGTATAGAAATTTGTGTAAGCTGCCTCTGCACACAAGCTCTGGTGTGCATGGCTAGATTAGGTTGATACCTAGTCATGGGCAAGTGCCAGATAATCAAAGATTATCCAAGTTGTGAAAATTTTAGCCTTTCATTTCTAGGAACCTTCTGAGAGACTCCTGGAGGAAAATAACCAGATTTTCATCTGCAGTAAGCATGAAGGAGTTTTTAAGACTCAGAGAAGTGAAATCAGAGAAGAGGGGTCAGGCCATGATTTTCATAATCATCTCAGGGAAGTAGGAAGATCTGAATTATAGTTGTGATAGGGAAGAAGAACAGGATGGATTTTAAAATAAAGGGCTAGGATGGCTTTTAGTGACCCAGGTGATTAGGACAAGAGGAAGAACAGGCTTAGGATCACAAGCCACTTGCTGACTCTTTGGGAAAGCTGGAAAACAGGGAGTGTCACTTGCTTTGTTTCAAAGTAGCAGTAGGAAATAGGGACACGAAATTCAGCCAGCAGCAGAAGGCCCTGTGTGGATTTGGAGAGAATGAGAACATTTGAGCTTTCAAAGGCCATGTGAGAACTATCAGGACCTCAATGGGAGTAGACAGAAGCAGACAATGCCTCCCTGGATGTTCTCTCTAACTGTTGTAGAGTTATTAATCCTTCTTAAGCTTTATTTTCACACACCTAGCTTACAGTGGTTTCTGTTTAAGAGGATTTCAGTGGCTGGCTCTTTGATCACCTCCCCCTGAGAGGGGGAGCAGCCTTCTCAGGCCACAGAGGAGGACATTGCAAACAGTCCTGATGAGACCTGATAGGCTAGGGTCAGAGGGAAGGGGAGGAGGACCTCCCCTATCAGTGGACTTGGAGAGGGGCATGGGAGGAGATGAGGGAGAGAGGGTGAGATGGGGAGGGAATGAGGGAGCGGCCTACAGCTGGGATACAAAGTGAATAAACTGTAATTAATATATAAAAATAAAAATTTAATTAAAAAAAGGAGCTTTCTGTCGTCCGTAGGTGAGTCAGGTGTTTTCCTTACACATTGAGTGGAACCTTGTATATCTACTGAACTATGCTTAAAAAGGGTTTCTTGTTGTTTAGCTTCTTTAGGTCTGTAGATTTTAGTGTGGTTATCTATATTATATGGCTAATATCCACTTGTAAGTGAGAATTATACCATGTGTGTCATTCTGCTTCTGGGATACCTCACTCAGGATGATCTTTTCTAGTTCCAACCATTTGCCTGTAAATTTCATGAGTTCCTTGTTTTTAATAGCTGAGTAGTGATGCTTAAATCTCATTCACAGTGGCAAACAGGATAGACATCAGAAGCAGTGGAAGAGAGGAAACAGGATGAGAGCCTACCATAGAGGGTCCTCTGACAGGGTCCATCCAGCAGGGAATCGAAGCAGATGCTAAGTCTCACAGCCAAACTTTGGGCAGAGCATAGGGAATCTTATGGAAGAAACCGTGTGTGTGTGGGGGGGGGGGAATAGAAGGACAGGAGCTCCACAATGAGACCAACAAAGCTAAAATGCCTGAGCCCAGGGAGTCCTGCAGAGGCTGATGCATCAATCAAGGACCATGCATGGAGAGGACCTAGACCCCTTACTCAGATGTAGCCCATAGGCACCTCAGTGACTATGTGGAGCAAGTGGAGCAGGGGCTGCCTTTGTCATGAACTGGGTTGCCTGCTCTTTGATCACTTCCCCCTGGCCATGCAGCCTTAACAGGCCACAGAGAAAGAGGATCCAGACAGTCCTGATGAGTCTTGCTAAGTTAGGGGCAGATGGCAGAGAAGAAGATTCCTCCTTTCAATGGACTAGGGGAAGAGGATAGGAGGGAAGAGGGAAGGAGGGTGGGGCTGGGAGGAGATGAGGGAGGAGGCTTCAATAGGGATATATAATGAATAAATTGTGAAAAATAAAATAATTAAAAAATAATAACTAAAAAAGGGTTCCTTGTCCAAAGACTGTCCGTTTTGCAAATCCACTGTGCAGCAGGAGGTTGGGTACATTGGGGGTCTTTAAGTCATATCTGTTAACTGACAGGTTGAATAAATGAAAATTAAAAATACTCAGAAGAATTGAATACAGTGTCAGGGAGGGATCCCTCAGCATCCAATCAGAAGGGAACTGTTAATCTTGGGAATTAATATTTATTGCATTTGAGTCTCATTCTGGCATAAAGTTTCAAAATTCACTGTAATTACTATTTCTAGATGTAAAAACTGAACTTTTTTCCACTGAAACTTTTTTTTTTTCTGAGATGGGGTTTTGTTACATAGTCTACCCTTCAACTATAGAGCCTTCAATATAGCCTCCACTGACCTCCTGCCTCAGCAGACTTAGTGCTGGGATTGCAGGAGTGCATCCCTGGGGACAGATGTTTCAATTTGGAAGTTGTTTCATTTTTGTAGTTTTACTAGTAACCCCGTAGGCACTGATGTTGGGCAGCAGAACTCGTTCAACATCTTGTTCGGGGTTCCTGTCACCTCATCCGTGGATTCTTGCTCGTCCACGTGTCGTTCCGTAATGCCACACTGTATACAAGACTCACCATGGTTTGGAAGATGCAAACAATTGCTCATAGGTCCGAGCATTCTAACAGGTGTGTGCTAAGTGCTGCAGGTCTACACCGAGGGAGCACCCTATATTTTTTCCCCTTTATGTCTAAATGCCTACGTCAGAATATGTTAAAAGATTTATTTATTTTTCTTTTTTTCTTTTTTAAATTTTTATTTTTTTAATATTAGTTAACTTTGTATCCCTGCTGTATCCCACTCCCTCTATCCCTCCCAATTCCACCCTCCCACCCTCATCTTCTCCCTGCCCCTTTCCAAGTCCACTGATAAGGGAGAACCTCCTCCCCTTACATCTGATACTGGTTTATCAGCTGTCTTCAGGACTGGCTGCAAAGTCCTCCTCTGTGGCCTAGCAAGGCTGCTCCCCCCGCCCCCCAGGGGGAGAGGTCAAAGAGCCCGCCATTAAGTTCATGTCAGAAACAGTCCCTGTTCCCCTTATTAGGGTGCCCACTTGGATACTGAGCTACCAAGGGCTACATCTGAGCAGGGGCTCTAGGTTGCATCCATACATGGTCCTTGTTTGGAGAAACAATCTCATAAAAGACCCCTGTGCCCAGATATATTTGGTCCTTGTGGAACTCCTGTCCTCTCCAAGTTGTATTAACTCCCCCCCCCCCTTTTTTTGATTCCCTGCATTCTGCTGGAGGTTTGGTTATGAGTCTTAATATCTGCTTTGATACACTGCTAGGTAGAGTCTTTCAGAGGCCCTCTGTGGTAGGCTCCTGTCCTGTTACTTGTTTGCTCCTACATCCAATGTCCATCCCATTTGTCTTTCTAAGTGAGGATTGATCATCGTACCCTAGGTCCCCTTTCTTGTTTATCTTCTTTAGGTGGATAGACTTCAGTATATTTATCCTATCTTATAGGATATATAAGGATATATAGGATTATATAGACTTATATAGGTCTATATAAGTGAGTATGTCTTTCTGCTTTTGGGATACCTCACTCAGGATGATCATTTCTAGGTCCCACCATTTGCCTGCAAATTTCATGCTTTCCTCATTCTTAATTGTTGAGTAGTATTCCATTGCGTAAAAGTACCACAATTTCTGTATCCATTCCACAATGGAGGGACATCTAGGTTGTTTCCAGGTTTTGGTTACTATGAATAAAGCTGCTACAAACATGTTTGAGTAAATGTCCTTGTTGTGTACTTGAGTCTCTTTTGGATATATGCCTAGGAGTGGTATAGCTGGATCTTGAGTAAAAGATTTATTTTTGTTATTTTTAATTATGTGTCTGTATGTGGGTATGCACACAAGTGCATATGCTTTTGGAGGTGAGAGGCACTTGAGATGCCCCAGATGGGAGCTGGGAACTCAACCGAGGTTGCCTAAAGAGCAGGTTCCTACCAAAGAGTACCTGTTGTAAACTGCTGAGCCATCTCTCCAGCTTTGCCACTTTGGGATATTTGAAATCAAATGAAGTGTTCTCTTTTCTCAGATTTGCACAAAATATACATTTTATTTCAGGTGAACAATTATCTTCTTAATATCTTTGACTGTAAACTATAGACTTCTCCCCTCTCCCCACTCAGCAGGAAGAGAAATAGGCATTCATTAATTAATTAGTCTGTGCTTGGCCTTGTATCTAGATAGAATTATTATATCACTTGCTTTGATTTATACTTTTCTCTTTAAGTAGTTGTAGTCACCACTGCATGACAGAAAAGGAAAACAGGCCCAGAAGAGTTAAATGATGTTTTAAGAGTTAGTTTGTTTGTTGGTCATGGACACCATAGATCAGGATTTCAGGACACTAGTGTTCAAGTTGAGGTCTAACTAATACTAAAGACCATGTGATTTGAATATCCTAAATATAACGTTCTTTCAGATGTGATGGTGCATGTCAGTAATCGCACCGATTGGATAGCCACTGCAAAAGGATTGGAGGTTCTAGTCCTGGCTGAGCTACTGTCTCAAGACTGTCTCAAAAGAGAGTCAAATAAGCAAATCAACAGTCAGACAACCCGCTAACACTTCAGAATCCTGAATTAAAACAAAACAGAACAACTGAATTTATAATTATGTTATTTGTCAGTCTGATTCTTAGAGAAAGCACAACTTTGAAAGGTATCTATGTAGAGTATCTGTGTATCCACATTAGACTGCTCATGCCACATTATAATACTCTTGCCTGAGTTGCTATGCTCAAGAGGGAGTTCTGGGACAAAGAAAATGACATTTCTACATAACCTCATATTCCCCCCCCCCCAGACTTTTACCACCCTTCCTCTCTTCTCCCATTAAGCTGTTACCTAGGTCTATTTCCTTGGAGACAAATGACTGCCTTATACTCTGACTCTCTTAAATTCCCTGTGGTAACATTAATGAGAAACAATGAATAATCCCTGAAAAATTACTGGCCAAAGAAAGTAAGGACAGGAGTCACATTTTCAGCTGTTTTTCATGTCTATCTGATTGTCTCTGCTCAGGCAATGGTTTCTGACCCTCCACCCCCACCCTCCTCTACTGATCAGCTCCCTAGAGTGCTGGGTATAGAGCATGGCTTAATAAATGTGTGTTCAGTTGACAGGAGCAGGAGCCAGGGGCTGAGCTGATCTCACAGTATAATGCCAGCTCCTGAATAATTGAGCATGGTCTGTGTGATTAATGCATTTATGTATTCAACTTGTATTAGCAATATCCTCCCTGGCATCTTCCTGCCATTTCTCTTAGCCCTCAATCATACTTTTTCTGAAAGCCTCCTAAAAAGTGTGCCCGTTAATAAAACAAACAAGAGGAGGCATGTGCTAGGATAAAGATGTTAGGGTGCTATTTATTTGAAAATATGTAAGCAATTCATGTAAATGTTCTGTTTCATATTGATACACAGATTTCAGCTCCAGACAATCAACGGTTTATCAGCAGCAACTAAGATTGAAAAATGATATATTCATGAGATGGTAAGTTTATTATACTAGCCAGGGCTATTTTTTTTTCTTTTTATTATGTTTCTTAAGAATGCAATGCATATACAATGTATCAAAAAATTTCCATTCAAGGTCATAAATGATGTTTTACTTCACAGAAATAACACTGTATAAGCCCTAAGCAATGCTTCCCCTTAAGTGAAATGATGCACAATATTGCTAGGAAAAATGGTTAAGTATTTGCCTTTTTGTCACTAGAAAGAAAAAAAAAAACAAGCTGTTTCCTGGATCATGCTTCTATCTTTTCAGCTAGAGAGGTAGGAAGAGAGGTAAAGGTTAACCAGGTTTTATATGCACACCAACACAGAAAGCACATTGGTCAGATCCACTTAGATTTAGTATATTATACACAAGAACATCTAACAGGACTCATTTTATTTTTAATGAATATAGGTTCCTCTACAATACATCTTGTCCACAGTTTCCCTTCCCTCCACTTCTCCCAGCTCTCTCCCACCTTCCCTCCCCCCAGACCCACTCCCCCTCCGTTTTCCTTCAGAAAATAACAGGCCTCCAAGCGACTGAAACCAAACATGACAAAACAATATAAAATAAGGCAAGACAAGAGCCCTCATATTGAGCCTGGACAAGGAAACTCAATAGAAGGAAAATAGTCCCAAGAGCCCGAAAGAGCCAGAGGCACACCTGCTCTACTGTTAGGGGTTCCACAAAAACACAAGCCAACAACAGCTGTACCGTATGCAGGGGACCTGGGACAGACTGCGCAGGCTCTATGCTTTTGCTGCTTGTGAGCCCGGTTGAGCTGGGTTTAACTGATTCAGTGGGCCATGTTCTCCTGGTATCCTCCTTCCCTTCCGACTCCTACGATCTTTTCTCTCCCTCTTCCATGGGGCTTCCCAATCTGTGAGGGGAGAGACCTGATGGAGACCTCCAATTTGGACTGTCCATGTAATGCCTGGCTGTGAGTCTCTTCGTCTGTTCCCTTCTGCTGCCCGAGGAAGCCTTATACTTTGGCAAAAGGGTTTGTACTAGAATTACTTCACACCCTTCATGGTCATTTTTAGCTACTGTTTTTGAGGCAGGCACACTAGTCAGACCGCTGTTTTGTTGGTTCAGTTCTCTGGGAGTCCTCTTTTATTCTTATTTCTGGATCCATTCCATAATGTCTTGATGCATTCCCTTTAAAGCACTAGTTCTCGTTGCTAAGCGAATTGTAGGGCTATTGATGTTCTCACTGTGGGCCTTTTGAGTCCTTCTGAGTGAGGTGATTGTGAGGGCTGTCCTGTTCCTTGCTGACCGCTTTCTTAAATTCTGTCTTCGGCTATCTCTTGTGTCTTCTGTCTATGCACCTGGTGGAATGGGAGCAGTCAGTTTCAATTCATTGGGAAACTAATGCCTTTTGTCAGGAAAAAGATTTGCTGGAAGTATCACTTGAAACACCATTGTTTTCAGGAAGACTTCTGACAGCCCAGGGCAGATACTCAGGCTTTTTTGCTTTTCAGCAAGCTACTAAGATCAAAGGATGTTTGACCATTCTTGCTTGAAATTTAAAGCAATGCCAGTCAATTGCTACTAAGTAAATGAGTTATATGTTCCATTAAGATACGTTTTCTAATATTTCTTGTTCAGTTTTAGGATCCCAGTTGTAAATTCTTCCCCCCTTTTGTGATGACCCTTGGCTTCCTTTACAGTTCCAACTCAATGACAGTTTTAGTTATAACTCAATATTGGACCAAGATGGGTGAGTGACAAAAATCTGCAAAATATACTGGCTAAGTGACAGAGAAGACATCCTATTTCGGGGAATTTGGTGGATCTACACCACTAATTTGGCAGTGGCCAAATGCCCTGCCTTTCTGGAATCTCTACTAGAAAAAACAAAAACAAACAAACAAACAAATAACCTCCCCTCCCACACCATATCCAGAGTTTGGGGAGATGGCTCAGTCAATAAAGCATTTGCTTTATAACTCAAATAAAAAAGCTGAGCATGGTCGCACTCAGAGCAGTAATTCCACTGCTGGAGAAAAGGAGTGTAATGCCCAGTTCGTGAGACCCCCACCAAAAAGTCAATCAGAAATTGACTCCTCTGTAAATACATGAGGGTTTATTGTATATGTGTCCAAACAGGGGTCACAAAATTCATGTGGAAGCAGAAGAATGTGGCCCTGTGGTCTAGGGGAACAGGGTTTTTAAAGGGAAAAAGTGCAAGCTGGGGGGTTCTATGCCTTGGTGTTAAAGTATTGTGTAAAAATCATAAGGTCGAGGTGACCCTTTAGCTGAAGCATAACCACAATTGCTATTCTTATTCTAAACTATCTGAAACTACACCTAGAACATTGGGGAATTTTCCACTTGATTCTGATTGGCTGTTGCTAGGGCAGTTAGCTCTGTTTTCTGCCCAGTATACATTCTGCAGCTTTTCCTGGAACCTGGGTTCAGCTCCAGGTCACAGGTGCACACAAGATGGCTCTTTTATTCAAAATGGAGTCATCTAGGCTAACTTAAGCTCTTCAGGAGACAGGTAGATTCCTGTGAGTACTCTGGCTAGCTTATCTGGTGAGTTTCAGTCTACTGAGAGACCCTGTCTCCAAACAAACAAAACAAAAAGTACCTCAGGGTGGACAGTTCCCCAGGCATGATATCTGAGGTGGATTTCTGGCCTCCTTATGCCTTTTTCAATGGCTGCATAGCTCCTAGCCAACATGTGAGAACTAGTGTACCCAGGTCTGCTGTATGGTTTTTCTCCTCTTGAGGAGCTTATAACCAGCCATCGTCATCACAGCTCTCACAACTAGGTTGGTGAAATGATCCTCATTGACTTCATACTTGACATTTTAGAATGTCTTTTGCCTATATTTCTTATGTGGCTAAATATATTGCATCCAGTTAGTAATTATTTAAGGCTCTGTAGAGGAATTTTAATCCAGCAACACAACTGCTTTGGCAAGGGATCACTCATAAAGACCTACTGCCCTGTGTACAGACACACCCTTAGTAGCCACCTTTAATCCCTCTGGGTTGAGAGAGAACAGGATCTCAACAAGAAGACCAACAGAGCCAACTCAAATGGGCACAGGGAGGGGGCTTATGGAGCACCAACCAAGGACCATGCATGGTCTCTTACACACATGTAGATGATGGGTAGCTTGGGCAACATGTGGGTCCCTTAGAAAGGAGCATGGGGGCTGTCTCTGACATGAACTCTCTTACATGCTTTGAGTCACTTCTTCCTGGCAGGGCTGCCAGGCCACAGGGGAAGAAGAAGCACTCAATCCTGATCCAACTTGATGTGGGTCTGAATGGGTAGTGGGAAGGCTCCCCTTATCTGAGGAGTTGGGAAGGGGGTGGGGATAGAAGCACATGGGAAGAAGGATGGGAATGGGAAGAGTGAAAGGAGGGTCTGTGATTGGGATGTAGAGTGAATGAATAAATAAATTTATTTATTTAAAAAATATCTTTGTTTGAATATACACCGTTAATCCCTCTGGGTGGAATACAGACACACCTTTAGTACTCACCTTTAATCCCAAACGATGACAGGAAAGACAGTACTGGAATACAGTAGAGTTCATGGAGACAGTACAGTGGAGTTTGGGAGTACAGCATAGTTTGGTGCAGTTCAGTGGTGTACAGTTGAGTTTCTGGGGTTGAGGCAGTTTTTCCAAGCACTGCAGTTCAGTGAGAAGCAAAGAGAAGCCTGTTTGAATCAGTCATCTTGGAGAGGAGTTTTGAGTCAGAACAGCTGGATTGAACCACCCAGCCGGCTGGCATTCAGAAATAACTAGAAATGGTGTGCTTATTCAGCAGTATGTCTGGGAGGCTGAAACCATTTCTGGGCTTAGGTTAGCAGATGGAGGCTGAAAGCTGAAGCCTTCAACATTTGAGCTTGCAGAAGATTAGATTGTATGGAGGCTGGAAGTTTCCAGGCCTAGGCTCAGGGATATATAAATAGAAACACCATGGACTCATCCCAAACCATGTGTTTGTAAAGCTTGGGTAAGGCTCTCATCTCATCTTCTCTTCTGAGAAAGTAAAAACTACCTTTACAAGACTCTGCCTGTGCGTGATGCTATATGCTTCTAGCAACTTGGGAGAATGATGCAGGAATATCGTTTGAACCCACTCTGAGCAGCATAGTGAAATACTGTTCACAAACACAATAAGAATGCGACAATACTGCATAACTCTAAAAAGATAGTTACATAGGATCTAACCCTCTAGCAGGTCTTCATAAAATTTTTATCTGTAACTAACACTTATCTAATCATTCCAAATAAGTATAAATTGAAATTGGCATGCTATAATGTTTTTAAAATATAAACCATTTTGTAAAACATTTTATATAAATACATTACTTCCCAGTTTCATGAAAAATAGTTTCAATTTGGAATTCTACCACAATTGATATAAACTTCTGAGCTTCAATTTCCCACACTGTAAAATAAAGTATTTGTGCTACTTAATTTACTATTAAATCAACAATGTAGAATGTATAAAACTGATAATTTATAAATGTCTGTGTGAATTATCATAGCAACAAATAATTATTGATCTGTCACCAAATGCCAGCAACTCTGCCCTGTTCAGTTATTAATATGAATAATTTTATTTTAATGTTACAAACTATCTGTATTATTGTTTAAGTTTTCAAATAAATCAAAGTAACTACCATAAACAAATGACAAAAGCAACAACCAGCCTCTCCTAAGGTGAATATATGTGAAACAAAGGAGTATGTCTTAAATGTCTTAAGACATGGGTATTCAAAAATTCAATCATGAAGTCCAATGGTGGGTAGGAGTGATAATAGTTACTATTCATTGGATAGGTATTATGTGTAAGACATTGTGTTGGGAATCATACAGAAATCACTTCTTAATTCATAACAATTTTTCTGGGAAGAAAGTTGTTGAATTAGATGTCCCATAATTTAATCTTCCCTGATATCTAAGGGAACCCTCCTGGAGAGAGGGGGGAGGGAAGAGAGAGAGAAGTCAAATGATGTCCTTTAATCTCTTTTAAAATTAACCAAAAATGATGCTGTGGTGTAGTTCAGAGGATTCCATCCTCAGCATGAAAGAAAGAAAGAAAGAAAGAAAGAAAGAAAGAAAGAAAGAAAGAAAGAAAGGAAGGAAGGAAGGAAGGAAGGAAGGAAGAAAGAAAGAAAGAAAGAAAGGAAGGAAGAAAGAAAGAAAGAAGACATCTAGGTAAACAGCCTGATCATGTTTTGTAAGATTTTTTTTTTTTTGAGAGGGTCCACTACATACCTCACAGCAATCATCTTGCCTCAGCTCCTGAGAACTGGTATTATAGGCATGAACCATTGACCTGGACAGGAAGATAACCTTATTCTCTTGATGTTTTGTGTAGCAAATCCCTAGTAAAACAAATTTGCAATTGGTTATGATGAGTGAGTCAGTATCTATGAATTTAAGAAGTATTGCACTCACAGTGAATGCCATGTGTGCCCTACTACCATCTGGGATAAAAATCAGCAGCATTAGGAGTGAAAGTAAATTAATTTTCCAAGACTGTAAGTTGGGTGTGTTTCAGCACTACAATATTTGAGATAATTCCCTAAGTGTTTCACATATATTTAAAAAAGTTGTTTATGTGGATCATTTGTCTTTGTATGTTTGGTAAAATATGCTCACTTAAAAGTAATGCCCACTAAAGATGCCAATTTTATTATAGTTTAAAAGAAGTTGTTCTATCTGCGATGTCGGTCAATGAATGTTTTTGTGCTGTCAGGGTATTTAAAAGGTATTTCATGAAGTATTTGAATGATTTCATGTAATTCAGTTTTGAAGTAAAACAACTCTGTACTTAATCTTAAAAAATGCTTTGAAAGTCCTGGTGAGACCTGATAGGCTAGGTCAGATGGAAGGGGAGGAAGACCTCCATACCGGTGGACTTGGGGAGTGGCATGGCAGGAGATTAGGGAGGGAGGGTGAGATTGGGAAGGGAGATGGGAGGGGGCTACAACTGAGATACAAAATGAATAAACTGTAATTTATAAAAAAAATTTTTTAAAAAGAAAAAGAAAAAAAAGAAACAAATGGAGATATTTCATAACTTAAATGCTCCTCAGTGTAGGGTGTAACTTGGGGATACCACCTGGTACTCTGGCCTGGAAAGTATATGTACGAATCAGCAAGCAGTAATCTCGGGAGACAGAAACTGTCTCAGACCTCTTTAGGCTGTACCTGGACATCCTGGTTGTTTGAATCTGCTAGGACCTGTGGCAGAGGTAAACTAAGGAAGCAGATGGGATAAAGGATTCTAAGCATCTGACCCTTTTAGACAAATTGCATTGGATCATCCAATCCCAGAAGTCCTTAAAAGAAGAGTTAGGTAGAGGAATCAGTATCCATGTGAGATGACATGAAAGAGGTGTGATTAGTCATTGCTGCCTTTGAAGACTGTAGAGGTCAAAAGGCAAGAAATGCAGTGAACTGCTAGAAACTGGAAACGTCAAAACCATGGGCCCTCCTCTAGAGTGTCCCAAAAGACAGCAGCTCTGATTTTAGCTCAGCAAGACACCTGCCTCTGACTTCTGACTTCTAAATCATAAGATAAATTTGGTTATTTTTAAGATGCCAAGTTTGTGGAAATGTGTATCAGGAGCAACAGAAAACCAATGCAATAATATATACCCTACTTGTTCCTTTTCAACATTCTTTGTAAGTTCAAGCTGATATGATTAAGTAGATAAGCATTTGAGTCCAATTCCTCCAACCTGAAATCTTGCCATGCTGTTAGGACTTTTGCTCTTAGCAAAAAATGCTGTTGAATTTATTCTTGGATTATGACTATAGTTATTTTTTTTAATCATTTTTGTAATTATCTCCCCTGTTATATTTGGATTCCTTTACTTCTTAGTGGGAGAAACAGTTTCCACCTGCTGTCCCTAGCAGTGAGTCCTCTCCCTGTCTTTGAATGGAGCTTAAACAATAGAGAGATCATTCTGCTCATTGGTGCTGTTGAGGTAAGAGTGATTCAGCTCAAGTATAACAAAAATATTAGAATATTAGCAAATTTTATAGAAATAAAAATGGATTAGTTACCTGATTTAATAAAAGTAAAAATCAGGTTAAAGTTATTATAAGCATATAAAGTTAAAGTAAGCATATTGATATTTTAAATGGTGTCTTATGACAGGAACAGCTTTTACTGGTCATGTTACTAGGATAAGAAGCATTTTTAGTCAGAAAAACTTCTACTTAAATAGAAGTTGCTCCTGCAGTAATTATCTAAGAGCTTCAATTTTCTGACTTTTAAGACAGGTCTGATACATCTAAGTTAGGTTCAAATGAGGATTCATGTGGAGGACACTGTGATCTGCAAAACCCTCTACAGATAAGCAATGTAATGATTAGTGTTAAGAGAGTTGGGGAGAAGGTATGAGTATATCTGAATGCACTTCACTTGCTGTATGAAAAGTTTGGCTGATTATCATAGCCCCAAGGAATTACTACTGTCAGTTCTGTTCAAACAATTACTGGTTGATCAAGGAGAAATTATGAATCAATTTCAATAATACACATTGTTATTAGCTTACCCAAACTAATTTAGAGCACAGAGGGTCCCTCAGTGTTCAAAACTCATAACATTTATTGTTTATAATAATGATTTATAAACTTGACTATGCATCAAAATCATAGGAGGAAATTACAAAAAACATTCTGTATCCCATGTTGAGATACTGTGTGTGTGTGTTGCATGTGTGACTTTAGCTCCTGGTGAATCATGTTATCTAAATATGGAGGCTGCTAGTATATGCCTTTCTTTTCAGAGGCTGAAAAGACCAGTCAAGTTCTTGGTTAATTTTAGCAGCTTCACATCATCACATATAGTGGCTTAAGTTGCTAGTGATGTTTACATGAAAAAAAAAAAGTACTAGATTTTAAATTCACAGGCTATGAGTAGTGAATTATTTGCAGCTGAATTATTTGGACAGATAATAGTAAATTCTTAATTATTTGTGATGTACACTTGGAAAAGTTGGAACTTGAAGAAACCATAAAAACAGTATAGTTCATTCTGTCTTTTTTCCTAGATAAAGGAACTTATATCAAGTGAAGGTAAAAGGCTCGGCTAAGATGATTTGACTAGTCAGACAGAACCCTCAGTTTGCTGTTTTCCTGTATTCAGAAGAATTTTAAAAGACATAATTAAAATTCACAAAGGGACAAACTCCTTACATTTGAAGTCTAATTGCCTCTCTTTTATTAGCATTCTGAATTACTAGACCTCTGCAGAAGGACAGAGTGCACTTGGAGTGTTTCTGTTTTTCTCTAGACTAGTAGATGGTAGGTTGTGTCCAGCAAGCTTTTTTAAAATTCAGAGAATGGAGAAGAGATCATTACAGTCATCAAGTATTGAACGCTACATTGTTTCTATGTGATTTTTCCATCCTTTTGTATATTACCCAGCATATAAATTACTGCACTATTAAACCCCTCCTACATTATTAATGGGTCCAATTCACATTAAAGTGGACAAATCAGATATTAAAATGTGCAACGAAGAAGGCTTAGATAGCTCAATTGATAAAATGTGCAATGAAGACCTCATACTGAAGCAAAACAATCCATTGATAATGATAAAGCTGTTATTTCTACTTGATGTCATACTTGCAGTTAGAGGAAGATACACCCTTCACAAAAGTTTTTGCAATAGTATTTGCTGTTTTTATTTCAGGAGCCATGATGTTTAGGAAGACAGTGCCTAGGCCTCTTTTTTGTGTCTCCTGAGATAGAATGAACTCTGTTTCTTTGTTATTTCTACCAAATTTTACACTTTTTCACACTAGATCATGGATTGAGTTTGGCATTCTGCCTTTTCCATCATTAAGAAATACTTGTTGAACTGATAAAGAAAGAAAAATCTTGAGAGTTTGAATTAAGCAAGTTTAACAAGAGTTACAACTACAGAGCTATGTTTATTATCAAGAGAGTTCTGATGAAAATGACTTTTCATTAAATTTTATAAAGGAATTGGCTTTTGGCTCTTTATCAGACTAACCTTAATTTGACAACAAAACATATAATAATAAAGAGCCTAATGTTTTGAGTTTCAAGAATTAAATGTGAAATTGTTATTTGAGAGAGGTTATATTAAAATGTAACCAGTCCCTATAAGATTTGATAGGCTAGGGTCAAAGAGAAGGGGAGGAGGACATCCCCTATCATTGGACTAGGGGAGGGGCATAGAGGGAGAAGAGGGAGGAAAGGTGGGACTGGGTGGAGATGAGGGAGGCTGCCACAGCCAGGATACAAATTGAATAAATTGTAATAAATGACAATAATGAAAAAAAGAAAGAAAAAAAAAGCTGAAATGCTGACACAAAAGAAAGAGTTAGTAGGGGTCTAAGTCAGTTTAAAGCAATACCAATACCACGTGGTGTCCTAGATAAGGGAAGATGCAGGAGTAAATTGCCAGGCTTTCAAGACTGTGAACACTAGAATATAAACAAATGAATTTCACCAGCACTGAGGCTGGGGCAGAGGAAAACAGCAAAGGATAATTGGAGATGACAGTGTGGTTAGGTTATTGTACCAAGAACTTCTCAGAGGAAGTGTTATTTAAAGTGGCCAAACTCTAATTGCCCAATATAAGTAATTTTTAGAGCTGATATATGCACTTAAGTTGTTGACTCTTTCAGTTAGACTAAAATAACCAACTATTTTTAAGAGTGCAAGATACTTTAGATTGTGTGTCTGTTGATCATGAGTCCTCTCATTTTATGGGTGAGGAAACGGAGGCCCACTTTGAACAGTATTGTTTGTATCCCATTGATAATTGGTGACTTATAGTTAAAACCCTATTTCTTCATCTCCAGAACAATGTTTTTGCCCATCCTTTCTTACCAGCTTTGCATGGGGTCAGTGCTGCATTTGAATCTCATGTATTTCTCTTTGGCACAGCTGGTAGAGAAAGTTCTTTTTACCTTGTTTTCCCCTTAAGTGAGACCTCCTCATTGGTACCACGGATGTTCTAAATGCCCAGACTCTGAAACATTTCCTAAATTTACTTACCTTTATAGAATAGATTACATTGCATTTTGTGCCATTACTGTTTGCTTCTAGGAGATATTTGATTGTTGAAGAAGAAGCCAGTAGACAGCAAAGACAATTAGTCAACCAGAGGTTCAATTGGTTTATATTATATTGAATCCATGTAGAGTATGGGACAAATCAAGCCTTTTATGTTTCAAAAGTCATGACTTTACTTTCATTTCTTTGAATGAAATGATTTTCAAAATATACTTAATTTAAAAATTATTTTTATTTTATGCATGTGTGTGTTTTGCCTTCATATCTCTCTGTCTGTATGCCATGTGTGTTCCTGTACCCATGAAAGCCAGAAGAAGGAGTCCATTCACCTAGAACTGGAATTACAGGTGGTTGTGAACCACCGTGTGGATGGTGGGAATAAAACCTAGGGCCTCTGGAAGAGCAGCCAGTGTTTTTACCTGCTGAACCGTCTCTCCAGCTCCCAAATATATTTAAAAGACAACAATCTTTTAAGTTAAGTCAAAATTGAGCTCTCATTTCAGAGGTTGAAATCAATGCCACTTAGTGTTAAGTCAAATAAAGCAAAGTTCTCTTACTTTTTGTGATGGGGGTATCACTCTACATTGAAATTTAGATTATGGTTAAATGTTTTTCTGGTAAAATGAGATGATTTTAAACAAAGTTTACTAAAAATGAGATATGGAAAGATTCATGTGTTTTTAGAAGACTCACAAAGACTGGAAAACGTGTTAAACTGGTCATTGTTCTTTCATTCAGGAGTGCAAGTAAGCTTGGGGTTTCTATCTTCTACTGACCCTCATGGTTCTTTGTGAGTAAAGCAAAGTGAAAATGAGTATGTGCCTTCAAAACCGATAGGCCGGCCATTTTGACTTTTGATTAACATCTTTAAAAGGTAATTAGCATTCTGTGTGTGCCACTGAAGCCAGGTATTTTGCACCTCATGGTCTCTTGTTCTTTCCTTAGATTTAATTTTATTTGACATTTAACTTTTTTTTTTTTTAAAAAAGCCTAAAACCAACGTTGAAAGTCCATAAAATATAAATGTAAAAGGGACACTTATATTTTGAATATTCCACTTCCTGTTAATTGTGCTAATGGAAATGAGATACACGATCGGCTCTGCCATTAATTATTTAGATTTGGGAATATTAAATACGATTGGCATTTACAAGGAAAAACAGTATAATTGTGAGAGTAATTTCATCTCATCCTCTACTTTCCCCCAAATATTAAATTTATTCTAATTACACAAAGTAAGGGCTTTTATGGCTACTTTTCCAGACCTGCATATAATGTACTTTGACCATCTTTATTTCTACTGTTTATTACTCCTGTTGTCATCTCTTCCTTCCCCCTCCCACAGTCATAATTACTTCCCTCTTCTAAAATAATTTTGTTATTCTTTGAGATTTTAACATACTATTTCCTTCCTTGTCCTCCTTCCAAACCCTCCCATATACTCCCACTTTCTCCCTCTCAAATCCATGGCATACTTTTCTTTGTTGATATGTATGTTAATTTATATACATCAGAATTAATTCCTAAACATATAAACACAATCATGCCAATCTTCTCTCCTGGATATGAGAGAAACCAGGAAGAAGAGTTTGTTTTTCTGTGTCTGGCTTAGATCACAACATGTTCTCCATTGCTGTCTATTTTTTCTAAAAATAGCATAATGTCGTTCTTTTTTATGGCTGACTAAATTTTTATCTCATATATATCCCATTACGATATATATCACATTTTCTTTATCTGTTCACCTACTAGTGGTCACCGAGGCTGATTCGGTAACAAGCTATTGTGAAAAGTGCAGAGGTAAACCTAAGTATTCCTTTGCCTATCTATGTTGACCCTGATTCTTTTGTTTCCTTCTATTTTTTTCTCTCTCTATATTATTAAATTTTTATTTTTTAATATTAATTTTGGTTTATTCACTTTGTATCCCAGCTGTAGCTCCCTCCTTCATTCCCTCCCAATTTCACCCTCCCTCTCTCATCTCCTCCCATGCCCCTCTCCCAGTCCACTGATAGGGGAGATCCTCCTATCTTCCATCTGACCCTAGCCTATTAAGTCTCATCAGGACTGGCTGCACTGTCCTCCTTTGTGGCCTGGCAAGGCTGCTCCCCTTTCAGGGAGAGGTGATCAATGAGGCTGCTACTGAGTCCATGCCAGAGACAGTCCCTGTTCCCCTTACTAGGGATCCTGCCTAGATACTGAGCTGCCATGGGCTATATCTGAGCAAGGGTTCTAGGTTATAGTTTCCTTCCATTTTTGATTTGTATGAGATTGGGTGATCAGAGGAGATCAAATACAGAGGAAACAGAAATCTTTGTTGTAAAATTTAAATCTTAGTAAAAATCCAGAAAGAATTTTATCTTCATTTATATTATAAAAAAAAAATACCCTGTTACAATGTCTTAGAACCTTGTAGTCCATGATTTCTTTCTCTTGCAGGTATTTTCATGAAGTAGTAGATGGCTAATCCTTGTCAAGAGTCATATCTGTTACCCATTTCCCAGAAATCTGGCATTGGAAGCCTCAATAAAATATTGGGTTCTTCTTAGACTAGAGGCAAAACTTCAAAATTTTGGTTCTTAGTAACTTTTTCCTGTGTTTTGCCATTCAGATTGTGGTATGCTTTCTTTGCATCTAACACTCTTGTTCAAACCTTTCCTTCCTTGGAAGTCTTGAAGGAATCTGGAAAGCAGTTTGAAATTCTTCTTTAAGCTCAAGGAGGCATCATTGACTTTCTTGAAATCTCCATAGATTCCATAGTTCATGGACTGTCATAAATACTTAAATCTCTTAAGACTTTGGGTTTTAGAGAAAGACAGCTGTCTCAGGTTCTTTGATTAGGAGTGAGTCCATGCACACAGTATTCTGGTTCTCACTGGAGTTTGGAAGTGTTTAAGAAAGATGTTGACACTGACTGTGCCTTTTCTAGCCAGACTATGTATTTACAACTATATATCCTAAAACAAACCACACATAATACATCTGAGGATTTTAAAATATGTATCTCCAAAACTATAACTTATGGCACAGGGACAGGGATCAAAACTGTCATTATCTTAAGAGAGTAAAGTTTTGTGAAGCTTTTCTGCACACTAGCTAATGCAATGACATTTGTAGTGACTTAGTAGCAGCTGTGTCACAGGCTTGAGCCTCAATCCAATAGCAACTGGACCTACGTGAGGCAGAGATTACCTATTTCACTGGTTTCTCATGAGAGAGTGATCTAAAGTTGTCACTTCTTTTTCCCCCCTCAAACTCTTTTGGTATAACAGAAGATGACAAGACAAATGACAAGGGTTGTTAAACTTAATTTTATGAAATAACAAAATGGTCATATTCTTTCCCATTTACCCTAACTTAGAAATCCATTCATGTATTTGTTAAGTGAAACACAGTCTTCCTTTGGTACCTGCAGGAGGTTTGTTTCAAGGCTCGGGGGATACTCACCCCTACAGATGCCCAAGTCCTTATAATTAAAAGACATTGTTACACAAGCAACACAAACATGTGATCAACACTGTCAAAAAACAACACTGCATGTGTAAATGGATGAGGAGAGTTGGGGTGTTTTGCCCTTAAGACAAGACTTCTCTCTATTCCGGAAGCTGTTTTTCAGTCAGGGTGGTGGGTTGAACAGTGAGGCCCGTGCCTGCATTCTTATGTGGGTTCTGGGGATTCAAAGTTAGGTCCCCATGTTCACATGACAAGAGCTATTATTCATAGAACGAACTCTCCAGGCCCCTCCTATATGTTTTAAATAATCTTTTAAATTATTTGTAATACTTGAATAATGTAAAGATTTACTACATGTTCTTGTTTAGAGAATAATGAGAAAAACGTCTTAAGTGTTTTAGTTCAGACCCAATTTTTATTTTTAGAATGTTTTTCGTCTGAGGTTAGTTGAATGTACAAATGTGGAGTCTACAGGTAGGGAGGAACAACTGTCCGCACAGTTAAATAAAATTTTAAAAATAATGGAATGTTACAGTGTTGATTATTTTGAATCAGAGATGGACTGGACTAAAAAGCAAGGGGCATACAACTAAGTACTGTTCCCAACGCTTGCTAACTTTTGACTTTGGATAAACTACTTCATCCTTTTAGCCTCGGAAGTTTCACAGGTAATAAAAGTATTTGACTCTGTGTGTGTGTGTGTGTGTGTGTGTGTGTGTGTGTGTGTGTAAGAGAGAGAGAGAGAGAGAGAGAGAGAGAGAGAGAGAGAGAGAGAGAGATATTTCTGAGCTTTCAAATAGGGTAATACTGACCTCTAAAGATATGTTTAGAAAACTGAGTCCAGTTTTTGTCACAGTGATTTGGGATGTGTGTTGGCTCCTTAAGTCAACCCAACAGGAATTTCTTCACTAGACTGGCCTGTAGGTAAGCATGTGGTATATTTTCTTGGTTGGTGATGGAGGTAGGCAGGCCCAGCTTACCAGGGCAGCACTGTTCTGGGTGCCATCAGAAAGCAGACTGAGCAAGCCACTGGGAGTAAGCCAGTGAGCAGTGATCCTCCATGGACTCTGTCAGTTCCTGCCTCCAGGTTTATGCCTTGCCTTGAGTTACTGCCCCACCTTTCCTCAGTGATTGTGATGCGGCAGCTTCAGCTGAGACGAAACCTTTTCTTCCAAAGTTGTTAATGGTCATGGTGTCTTACAGTCACAGTAGGAATACTGACTAAGACAGGCATCCACTGGATGGCAGTTTGGCTTGTAAATATGCAGTGAGTAACACATATTAAGTAGTGAAGGATTGTCCTGCTCACATGTCCCCACTGTGAGGAAACTGTGGATGACTCCTTAAAATCCCTTCTAATTTGAAATCAAGCCACCTATTGGTGAATTTACAGAAATACATAATAAACTACAAGCACAAAGGAAAACTTCAAACTTTTACAAAATATTTGGGTTAAAATAGTTTATATGCATATCTGTTATAATAGAAAAAATTATAATTTACTGAATATTTCTACACCAGCCAAATTTCCTGTGTAGTCATGCACATAGATTTTGTTGAGGACTATTCATTTTATATGCTACAGTTATTACTGTTTTGTCAACAATAAGACTAGAGCTTAGGGAATAGTACCGTTTGTCTAAAATTAGATTGCAGGGAAAGAAGCAAAGTACCTGTTCATCTGGTTTCACATCCAGGACTCTCTTATCTCTTGTTATGCTCCCTTGAAAATGAAAAATGGAGGGAGTAGGGAAAAATAGTTCACCCGTGTCCATGAGTAGCCACCATGGGTGTTTTTCAGTCCCTTGAATGGAGTGTATTCTTAGGTCTCCAGGCCTTTGGAGAAGATGCCTTCTTTATCTGAACCTCCTCACGCTTGACCACATTATCTTCATCTGCCCTTGGTGAACCCTGATCTGACCACATGGACCTTACACCAGGTGGCCTTGGTGTTTTATTTGCCTTTTGTTTTTCTTCCACCAACTATATACCTGCCTTAGTGGAGCCGCTGAATCTCACTTCCACACTGGTGGCAAGATTCGTTAAGGTCAGGAAGGAGAAGGACGTTTTCTCGGGCCATATCAGTGCCCCTTACTATTTGTTGAACAAAGGGAGAGAAAAAGTGAATGCGGCAATTCATTTTAAGAAGTCCACGTGTATTACTGATGAACAGTTTGAAAATTTCTTTTGTAGTTTAGTTATCAGTTTATCTTATATGCATGAATAATTTATATTATACACACATATATATAACACACACATACTTATATATGCACATACATAAATACATTAGTGTGGCTCACGTCGATCTCTATCTCACTGTGTAGGACAGGTTGGCCTTAAACTGGATGTTTTTCTACTTGTGCCTCCCAAGTATCACGCTTAGAAGCTGGTTATGTTTTGCTTTAATGCTTATTGATTATGCTTCTGAGACTACTTCACTGGAAATCACTGGTGTTTTTATAGAAATATTGCTAATAGAAACGAGGTAAGTAAAATGGTTGAAGACCTATTATAGATGCCATACTTTTGGGCTGAATAGTTTTTCTTAACTGGATACAAATAGAAGCACTCCTGGGAAGAAGGAACCCCACTTGATAAATTGCTTGCACCAGATTGTCCCGTCAATGTGTCTGGGGAACATTTCTTCATCGTTGATTGATGTAAGAAGGTGTGGCCTACGGCGAGGGGAGAAAAACCTGGGCAAATGATCCTAGGCTGAGCAAGCCACAGGAAACAAGCTAGTAAGCAGTGTTCCCTTATCATCTCTGACTCGAGGTTCTTAGCTTGGCTTCCTTCAGCGACAAAAATAAAAACGGAGTGAATAAATTGTAATTAAAAAAAATAAAAATAGAAAACAAAACAAAAACAAAAAGCAAAAAAATCCCAACACCCCCCCCCAAAAAAAAACTAACAAACAAAAAAAAATCCTTTCCTTCTAATTTGCTTTTGGTTATGGCGTGCATCACAGCAACAGAACACAAACCAGGGCGACTCACCTTTGTGGGTATCATTGGTGACCGCATAGAAATGTCAAGATTTCCCAGGTGTAGCAGATGCTTGGCTGCCTATTTGGTAGTGGAAGTTGGAGCAGTGTATTAGAACAACTTTTTTTATTGTTGTTGATTAAATTGGCTAAGAAAAACCACAACTAAATTAAAGAAGCTAAGAAAAGAAAGGAACATAAGTGTATATTCTTAGAGCATGTTACTTAGCCTTTAATTGACCATTTCTGAGTCTTTTTTTCTTCTTATGGTTTCCATAAGTTACCATCTGGTATCCTTTTTCTATTCCAACAGAGTTTTGTTCTTTTCCATTTTCTTTGCTAGAAAACATGGAATTTCTGTGTGTTCTAAGACCAATAATACAATTATATACACATTGTTTTATATAACTACTTTTAATATTAGTTAATGAAATATGACTTCTGCAAATACAGTCTTTTATAATCCATTCCAGAATTCTTTCTTGGTACTATTTATGCTTTATCTTTTCATTAGTTAATTAATTTTTTTACTTTACATCCAGATTATAGCTTCCCCCCTTCCCTCCTCCCAGTTTCCCATCACCTTCTTTCTCTCCATTCTTCCTTCCCTTTCTTCTCAGAGAAGGGGAGACCTATCATACATCTCAACTCACCTTGGCATCTTAAGTTGCAGTAGGACAAGGTGCATCTTCTCCTGCTGAGGCTAGACATGGCAGCCAAGTTAGGGGAAAGGGCTTCAAAAGCAGACAACAGAGTCAGAGACAGCAGGGCTCCAGCTGTTATGGGACCCGCAGAAAGACCAAGCTGTACATCTGTTACAGCTGTGTAGGGGTCCTAAGTATGTCCCATGCATACTCTTTGGTTTCTGGTTCAGTTTTTTGTGAACCCCTATGGGCCAGGTTACTTGATTCTATAGGTTTTCTTGTGGTGTCCTTGACCTCTCTGGTGCCTTTATTCCTTCCTCCCCCTCTTCCACAAGATACCCTGAGCTCCACCCAATGTTTGGCTGTGGGTTTTTGCATTTGTTTCCATCAGTTGCTGGCTGAAGCCTTCCAGAGGACAGTTATGTTAGGCTCCTGTCTGCAAGTATAGTAGAATATCAATAGTATCAGGGGTTGGCTCTCTTATAGGATGGGTCTCAATTTGGGCCAGTCATTGGTTAGTTAGTCCCACAATTTCTTCTTCATCTTTATCTCTGTACATCTTGTAGGTAAGACAAATTTTCAGTCAAAAGGTTTTGTAGGTGGGTTGGTATCTCCATCCTTCATTGGAAGTCTTGCCTGGTTATAGGAGGTGGCCATTTCAGGTTCCATATCTCCCACTGCTGGGGTCACCCTCATAGATTCCTGGAAGTTTCCATTGTTCTAGGTTTCTGCCTCATCCTAGAACTCCTCCCATTTCAGTTCTCATTTCCTCAGTCCTCCCTCCATTGATCCCTCCTGTTCCCCTCCCCACCCCTTCTCCTACCAGATCTCTCCATTCTCTTCCCCATTTCTATTTTATTTTCCCTTCTCCATGAGATTCAAGCATTTACCCTTGGGTCCTCTTTGTTACATTTACTTGTGTAAATGCACCATATTTTTTTTATCCATTCTTTAGTTGAGGGACATCAAGGTTGTTTTCAGTTTCTTGCTATTACAAATTAACTTGCTATGAACATAGTTGAGCAAATGTCTTTGTGGTATGGTGTCTTTGGGTATATGTCCGGGAATCATAGAACTGGGTCTTGAGGTAGAACTATTCCCAGTTTTCTGAGAAACCACCAAATTGATTTCCAAAGTGGTTGTAAAAGTTTTCAATCCTACCAGCAATGAAGGAGTGTTCCTTTTGCTCCACATCCTTGCCAGTATGTGCAGTTCCTTGCATTTTTGATTTTAGTTCTTCTGATAGGTATAAGAAAGAATCTCATGGTTACTTTTATTTGCATTTAATTGATGACATTCCTCTGTTGAGAATTCTCTGTTTAGCTCTGTAATCCATTTTAAATTGGGTTATTTGTTTTGTTGGTGTCTAATTCTTTCAGTTCTTTATATATTTTGGATATTAGTCTTCTGTTGGATATAGGATTGGTGAAGATATTTTTCCATTCTGTAGGCTGCAGTTTTGTCCTATTGAGGTTATCCTTTGCTTCACAGAAGGTCTTCAGTTTCACAAGGTCCCATTTATTACTTGTTGATCTTAGTGCCTGAGCTCTTGGTGTTCTGTTCATGAAGTTGTCTCCTCTGCCAATTCATTCAAGGCTGCTTTCTACTTTTTATTCTGTTAGATTTAATGTATATGCTTTTATGTTGAGGTCTTTTCTCTACTTGGTCTTGAGTTTTGCCCAGGGTGATGAACGTGGATCTATTTGTACTCTTCTGCATGCAGACATCCAGTAACACCACCAACATTTGTTGAATATACTACTTTTTTCCATTGGATGGTTCTGGCTCCTTTGTCAAAAATCAAGTGTCTATAGGTGTGGGGTTGTATTTCTAGGTCTTCATTTTTATTCCATTGATCAATCTGTTCATTTTTATGGTAATACCTTGAAGTTTTTATTACTATTCCTCTGTAGCTTAAAATCAGGGATAGCGATACCTCCAGAAGTTCTTTTATTGTAGAGGACTGTTTTTAGCTATCTTGTTTGTTTTTTAATTTCTCCATATGAAGTTGAGTATTGTCCTTTCAAGGTCTATAAAGAATTGTATTGGAATTTTAATGGGAATTATGTTGAATCTGTAGATGGCTTTTGGTAAAACGGCCATTTTTACTATGTTAATTCTACCAAATCATGAGCATGGCAGATCTTTCCATCTTTTGATACCTTCATTAATATCTCTCTTTTAAGACTTGAATGTCTTGTCATACAAGTCTTTCACTTGCTTGGTTACAGTTACACCAAGATATTTTATATTGTTTGTGGCTGATGTGAAGGGTATTGTTTCCCTAATTCTGTTCATTTATCATTTGAATATAGGAAGGCTAGTAATTTTTTTTTTTGTGTTGATTTTATATCCAGCCACTTTGTTGAAGGTGTTTTTCAGTTGTACGAGTTTTTGTTTTTGTTTTTTGTTTTGTTTTTGTTTTTCTTTTATTGCTTCTGTTTCCATTTTCAGTTCTTGCACCATTTTATTCACTTCCTTCACATCTTTGATTCTATTTTCCTGCATTTCTTTAAGGGATTTATTCATCTCTGCTACAGCATGGTCTGTTGCTTTGTATTTGATTGTTAATTATTTTGCTCCCCAAGGTCTGCTTGCTTTCCTTTATGAGCAGACTTTCATGTACCCCAAATAATGCTGTTGCTATTGGTTAAAATAAAAATGAATCAGGTGGGCGGGAGAAGAAAACTCTGAGGATCGGTATTGAAAAGAAGCCCATATAAAAAACATAGGCAAGTATTTATGGAACTATGGATTGAAAGCAATCCAGATAGAAATTATTAACACAAATGGCAGGCTGCACTCCAGAGGGACCTGGCAGAGCATTGGGGGTAGAGCAAGGGAGTGGTAGAGCAAGGGCAGGGATGGGGCAGGGGCCTGGATATTCCTGGATATAGCCCAGAGATTGGAGCTCAGGGAATTGGTTACTATTATATATATATATATATGTGTGTGTGTGTTAGAGTCAATTTTACTTCTTCAGTATTTCTTGTATAATGAATCTGTTAGAGACAGACGGCCTCAATATGTTTTATGTGGAGATTTGATTATTTTGCTTTGGTTAAACAATGAGTTAAATTTAGACACTATTGTATTCTCCTTTTTTCAAGGGTGCACAGCTGTTTGTTAAGACATCCACCAGGTTGTGTGAACATTGCTACTGTTTAATTTCAGACCATTTGCATCATCTTGATAACAAAGTGTACCCTTAGTCATCAATCTTTTTTTCTCCCCCTTAGTACGTGGCAACACCCTTAATGTTTCTTATTAATGACATCAAATTATGTGGATTTATGTGTCTGGCTCCTTTCACTTAGCATCTTCTCAGAGTTCATTCCTAGTATGTCACACATGAGTACTTAATTCTTTTATATAGTAAAATAATTTTATGTTTATGAATATACCATGTTCTGTTTACACACTATAGACAACTGGATTTCACCTTCTTTTTGAACATTTAGGTTATCTCTGTCACACATATGTATGTTATATATAACAGTTTTTATGTAGATGAAATTTCAATTCTTTGGGGTATGTTACTAGAAGAGAAATCACTGAATCACAATCTCAGTGATTAACTTTTGAGAAAATGTCAAAGCACTTTTCATAGAAGGAGCAGTTTCCAGCTGCCACTGCTAGTATTTCAGTTGTAGTCCCTTCACATCTCTTTTAGCAGCTACTGTCTCTTTGTGGCTGGGAATGATGAGACATGGTGTTCCATTGTTCAAATGTGTCATTTATAATTTCTGATGAGAAATCAGGCTTTAAACTCATATAAGTTACTTTTTACATGATGAATCCTTTTCCTGATTTCTACAATAATTAATTAATTAATCAATTAATTTTTATGGCTTTATAACAATGTCTTTCAAACATTGTCATGATACAAGGGACTTTCTCATTGTTTTGTATTTTCACTTAATATTTCATGATGACAGGGGTACTTAAAATATTTTCTGTTACCCTTATAGGGATTTTCAGTGTTTGTAATACTTTGCCTGTGGTATAAAGATATATTCTAACAAGGAGCATTTTGAGTATCTTTAATACATGGATTGTTTTCATGCCATGTAGGCATGTCTTCAGCCTTTTTATAGTCGCTGTTTTCAAATGTTCTTTTTTCTTTTTCCCTTTGGTTTTAATTTTCCTATTACATACACGTTGGTGAGTTAGAGGTGGCTCATACTGCCCCACCCCTTTTTTAACCTACAATATGCTAGCACATGTTAATTTTGGTTACACTTTTTTTGTTTTTGTTTTTTCAATTGAATAGTCTTAACCAATTTACTTTCAATTTTTTTGATTACTTCTTTTGGCTCCTTGTATAACTTTTAGTCCTTTAGTGAAGTTTTTATGTTTGGCAATTTTGCTTCTCAGTTCTGGAAGTTTTATTTTTATGGTTTCTCCGAGTAACTTGTATGTCCTTGATGATACTGTTTGTTTGGTGAAACACTGCATTCTTTCGACTCTTTAGGCACAGTCTCTCTGACTGTGTACCCTTTGGACTTTTGTCTAACAGTTGCGTGAAGTCTGTGTGTAAGAAGGCCGTGTCTGAGCCACTACAAATTTCTAGTTCCCCTGCCCACCCAGCGTGTGGATCACACATTCATGCATCTTTGGAAGTTTCATATGTTTAAAACTAGACACTTAAGTTACTACATATAGTAATTACCGTACATCTAGGAAGCTCGCCTGGAGGACTGTTTTCATTTGGTAGGTTGGTTGGACTCATTCGAGATGTATTTCCTCTGTAATGTGCAGCGTCTGATATCTGCTCTGAAGGCACTACCTTAGGCATGCACACCATTTTCCTGATCACCAGGGATTGTCTTTCTGCTTTAATTTAAAAAGCTTAAGGCATTTAGGGTTGGTAGTTGATTGCACAAAACCAAATCAACTGCCAGCTGATAGCTTTACTATTTTTTTTGTAACAGTCTAGTTTATTAACTATCCTAGTTGGATACAATTAAAATTAATCCTCTTGATAAAGGTTGTTGCCATTGTTTCAGATCAGGTCTTATCTCCACCTGGGAAGAATCTCTTTGTTTTAGAAGCTAGAGCTCATGGGAAGATGGGAAGAGCTAGGTTCTTCATGGTGATTATACCTGGTCTCTCTCTATAGCGATTAGGCTATTGGAGATGGAAGAGAAAGAAGCTAGAATTATTGTTGTTGAGCTCTGTCTAATTCCTAATGTGGAATTTCTGTAACCCACGATAAGAGGGGAAAAGAACAATTAATATTCGCTAGTTGCCAAATGCTCTTTTCCCGAGGAGGCTGGTGGATATGAAAGTTGGCCTGCTGCCCAGTCCAGCCCACTGGGGTACCTCGGTGCTGTGTAGAAAAGGGAGAGTGTACTTCTCACCAGCTGTTCTGTCTGGTGCTGACCTAAATATTAGGAGTTGGTGACAGAACAGGTGCTTCCCAGCTGCCCCCCACTGCTTGATGTAGGGCTTCTGCTAAACAGCACAACAAAAGATAGGCTCTGTTAATACTTCCTAAAATGCAGCGACGATTAAAATTGCATCTGCATCCCAGGGAGCCTGGGTGGAGATCTGAGTTGGCATTTGGCAGCTGGGTCTACTACAGCTTAGGATTCCCCCTTTTTTTTTTTTTTTTTGCAAGGGAGGGCTTTTGTTGAATGGGAAGTCTCTGTCTTCAATGCTAGTGTCCTATCATCGCATTTCTACAGGTTTTTGTTTAACAACTGCTTCTCATTTTGTTGTCCGATATTTGTTTATGATATCCTAGACATTTTAAATATCGTATGTTGTTAATTTTGAGCAGCTTCATTACTATCACCCTGGTGGAGAGGTCACAGAGAGTCACTCTCAATGTCATCACAGCGAGTCAGCCCACAGCACGTATGATAGACTTATTTTAAAAACCTTGCATTTTATTTTTTTTCATTTATTTATTTTATTCACTTTACATCCTTGTAGACTCTTCCCTCCTCTCTTCCCAGGCCCACTCTTCTTCCCTCTTCTCCCCCCCTTTTTTTTTCTCAGAAAAGGGGAGCCCCCTTTCCCATTCAGGCCAGCTCATCAAGTTGCATCAGGACCGAGCATGTCCTCTTCCCCTGTGGCCTGTCAAGGCTGTCCCGGCAGGGGAAAGTCATCTAAAAGCTGGCAAGTGAGTCCATATTCAACACAGTCCCCACTTCCCTTACTAGAGGACCCACTTGAAGCCTAAGCTGCCCATGTGCTACATCTGTGTAGAGGGCCTAGGTCCAGTTCATGTGTGGTCCTTGGTTGATGCTTCAGTTTCAGAAAGCCCCTCTGAGCCCTGGTTAGTTGGCTCTGTTGGTCTTCTTGTGGAGCTCCTGTCACCTTCTGGTTCTTTTCTCTTTCCTCCCACTTTTTCCCAGACTCCTGATGCATCCACTGATGTTTGGCTGTGACTCTCAGCATCTGTTTTGAGGTGCTCCTGGGTAGAGCCTCTTACAAGACAACTCCATCAGGCTCCTGTCTGCAAGCTTAGCAGAGTATCACTCATGGTGTCATGGGTCTCCAATAGGATGGGTCTTTGGTTAGGCCAGGCATCAGTTGGGCATTTCCTTAAACTGCTCTATCTGCACATTTGTAGATAGGGTAAATTTTGGATCAAAGTTTTGTGGGCGGATTAGTGTTCCCAGCCCTTCACTAGAAGACTAGTCTAGTTAGAGGGTGTCCTTTTCAATCTCCATAGTCTCTGCTACTAAGAGTCTCTGCTTGAATCCCTGTCATATCCTCCCAGGAGCTTACACTGACTTAGGTCTCCAGCTTGTCACAGAAATGTCTCCACCCTCAGTTTCTCCTTTCTCTCCAGGCCTTCTGTCCTCTTGCCCTTGCTCTCTTCAGGTCTGATCTTCACCCTCTTAACTCTCTGTGCCTCCTCTAGAAAGATGGCTCAGAGGTTAAGGGCACTGAAGGTTCTTCCAAAGGTCCTGAGTTTAATATCCAGCAACCACATGGTGGCTCATAGCCATCTAGAGTGAGATCTGGTGCCCTCTTCTGGTGTGCATGCACACACGCAGGCAGAACACTGTATACATAATAAACTCTTTAAAAAAATCCTTGTACTTTAAAAAGCATTTGTTTTAATTGAGTGAAATTCCAGCTAGTCACCTCATGTAGCCTCTGAGAATGCTCACAGAGCTCAGGCATTGTTGTCATTCCTAGTTTACAAAAGACAGAAGTGAAAACATCCAGGTACATGACTGCCTAAGGATCTGCAACTAGCAACTGGCCCACAAGAAACTCAGGAATCATTAATATTATTCTATCACATGACTCACACATCTTACTTTGCTTTGAGAAGCACAAAATTTTTCTGGCATGCTACTCCACTGGCAGTGTACATCCTTAGAAAGTGAGAGTAAAACTACCCTTTGCCTTATGGTCTGCAAACAAAAGCTCCAACACAAATGCAATAATCCGCATGAGACAATGTTACAGGCTGGCCTAGCAGTAATCTAGATTGACATAAATCTCAAACTAAAAAAAGAACTTTGAAGTACAGACCCATTTAAGATCCAAAGTTCTGAATTTAAGAATGCTCACTGCCTTGAAAGCCAAACCACATAGCACGCTATGAGCCAGGAAACCTGCTGCAGAGCAGACAAGGAACACCTGGAGCTAAAGATGAGTCATAAGATGATGTCCCTCTTGTGTCTTCTAGTTATGGGACAAGAGGCAATGTGCAAAATATAGATGGTATTTCAGAAAATAGCTTTGTAGTGAAAAAAATAACAGATAGTAAAGCAAAGTTATCTTAAACCGTGAATATAAGTTTAGATCAACACGATCACGTGATATGATGTGTGTTACTGCGAGTAAAGGGTGTTCTTGCAGCTTCTGAAGTTTTGGGAGACAGTGGTGGTCATGTGAGTTTCCTATACAGCCACAGCACTATGGACAGCTGGGATGCAAATGTCAATCGTAGAAATCTGTGTCCAAGTTCTTAGAGAAGAAACCATCAGGAACCAAATGTCTTCATTTTGGGAGTGAAAATTAAAATACTCTTAATATGATAGGGAGGGGGCTGCACCAGGGATACAAAGTGAATAAATTATAATAAATAAATATATAAATAAAATAAAATTTTAAAAATGTTTGGTATGAGCTCAGGCATTGTTGTCATTCCTAGTTTACAAAAGACAGAAGTGAAAACATCCAGGTACATGACTGCCTAAGGATCTGCAACTAGTCTTAAAAACATAGACATGGTGGAAACTTTTTTTTTTTTTTTTTTTTTTTTAGTTACAGCACATACAGAACTGACCAAGATGACAGAAGTCTTAGCCAAGGACTGTGGAAGAAAACATTAGCAATCTTTAAGAAAAGGCAAAGGAAAGCTTCTAAACTAAAACACAGAAAGAAGGAACTATAAAACAGTCACAGGAAACTCTTAAGCAAAAATGAAGTCTGTTATAAAGAGACAAGGGGGCAGGAAAAACAATTGAAGAAATAATCGGTAGGATTTTGCTAAATCTGATGAGCAATAACCTTGGATATTCAGGACCCTGAATGAACCCAGGGAATAATAAGGAAGCTACAGCAATTTGCAGTAGAAACAAAGTATTTTAAGTCACTGATAGAGGAACAAACAAACAAATATCAAGTATTACAGACACAGAAATGAATCCGTTGATTTATTTCAGAAATAATGCAATGCAGAAAATGACAAAAATGCATGTCAATTAATGTGAGGGTCCAGGTGTGGGTTTATGAACCTAGAATTTCTATATTCACTAAAATTTCTGTAGGATAAATACAATAAATTATAAAGAGATTGGGTCCATCATGGGTCTGCTAACCAGTGGGAAGCATTCAATGAGCTCTAGAGCTGTTCTGCTATTCCTCCTACATGGCCCTGGACAGAACAGGATGTAAAATGAATAAGTAAAAAGTCCAAGTGGATCAAAGACCTCAACATAAAAACAGATACTCTAAATCGGTTAGAAGAAAAAGTTGGGAACAGCCTAGAACTCATTGGCACAGGAGACAACTTCCTGAACAGCACATCAACAGCACAGGCTCTAAGAGCAACAATCAATAAATGGGACCTCATGAAACTGAAAAGCTTCTGTAAAGCAAAGGACACTGTCTTCAGAACAAAACGACAGCCTACAGACTGGGAAAGGATCTTCACCAACCCTATATCTGACAGAGGGCTGATATCCAGCATATATGGAGAACTGAAGAAGTTAAACAGCAATAAATCAAGTAATCCAGTTAAAAAATGGGGTACGGAGCTAAACAGAGAATTCTCTGTACAGGAATATAGAATGGCAGAGAAACACTTAAAGAGATGCTCAACATCCTTAGCCATCAGGGAGATTCAAATCAAAATGACCCTGAGATTTCACCTTACACCCATCAAAATGGCTAAAATCAAAATCTCAAATGACAACACATGCTGGAGAGGTTGTGGAGAAAAGGGAACCCTCCTCCATTGCTGGTGGGAATGTAAACTGGTACAACCACTTTGGAAGTCAATCTGGTGCTTTCTGAGACAATTAGGATAGTACTTCCTCAAGACCCATCTATAGCACTCCTATATTTGCTCAAGAACACAACAAGTACATTTGCGTAACCATGTTTGTAGCAGCTTTATTTGTAATAGCCAGAACCTGGTAACAACCCAGATGCCCCTCAACTGGGGAATGGATATAGAAATTGTGGTACTTTTACACAATGGAATACTACTCAGGAATCAAAAATGAGGAAACCATGAAATTTTCAGGCAAATGGTGGGATCTAGAAAAGATCATTCTGAGTGAGGTACCCCAGAAGGAGAAAGACACACATGGTAAATACTCACTCATATAGACCCACAAGATATGATAAACATACTGAAATCTATACACCTAAAGAAGATAAACAAGAAAGAGGACCTGGAGTTAGATGACCAATCCTCACTTAGAAAGACAAATGGGATGTGCTTTGGATGTAGGAGAAAACAAGTAACAGGACAGGAGCCTACCACAGAGGGTCTCTGAAAGACTCTACCTAGCAGTGTATCAAAGCAGATACTAAGACTAATAACCAAACCTTCAGCAGAGGCAGGGAATCATATGAAAGAAGGGGGAGTTAGTATGACGTGGAAAGGATAGGAGCTCCACAAGGGCCAAATATATCTGGGCACAGGGGTCTTTTCTGAGACTGACATTCCACCAAGGACCATGTAGGGATATAACCTAGAACCTCTGCTCAGATGTAGCCTGTGGTAGCTCAATAACCAATTGGGGAACAGGGACTATTTCTGACAGGAACTCAATGGCAGGCTCTTTGACCTCCCCACCCCTCAAGGGAGGAGCAGTCCTGCTAGGCCACAGAGGAGGACTTTGCAGCCAGTCCTGAAGATACCTGATAAAACAGGGTCAGATGAAAGGGGAGGAGGTCTTCCCCAATCAGTGGACTTGGAAAGGGGCAGGGAAGAGATGAGGGAGGGAATGAAGGAGCGGGATACAGCTGGGATACAGAGTTAATAAAATGTAACTAATAATAATAATAATAAATCTTATGAACTCAGTGGCTGGCTGTTTGAGCACCTCCCCCTGAGGGGGGAGCAGCCTTGCCAGGTCACAGAGGAGAACAATACAGCAAGTCCTGATGAGACCTGATAGGCTAGGGTCAGATGGAAGGGAGGACCTCCCCTATCAGTGGACTTGGAGAAAGGCATGAGAGGATATAGGGAGGGAAGGTGGGATTGGGAGAGAGCAAGGGGACTATAGCTGGGATATAAAGTTAATAAACTGTAATTAATATAAAAATAAAAAAAATAATAATAAAAAATGAATAAGTAAATAAATTAATTAAAATTTTTCTCTGTTAAGAATTCTTTGCTCAGATGAAGCTCATGGTAGCTCAATAACTAATTGGTTTCCCATAGTGAGAGGAACAGGGATTATCTCTGACAGGAACTCAATGGCAGGCTCTTTGACCTCCCCACTCTCCAAGGGAGGAGCAGTCCTGCTAGGCCACAGAGAAGGACTTTGTAGCCAGTCCTGAAGATACTTGATAAAATGGCCAGAAGAAAGGGGAGGAGGTCCTCCCCAATCTGTGGACTTGGAAAGGGACAGGGAGAAGCTGAGGGAGGGAGGGTGGGATTGGAAGGGAATAAGGGAACGGGATACAGCTGGGATACAGAGTTAATAAAATGTAACTAATAATAATAATAATAAAAATAAAAAATAAAAAAAAGAATTCTCTGTTTACTTCTGAGTGACATTTCTTAATTGTTTTTTTGTTGTTGTTGGTGGTGTGTAATTTTTTTGAGTTCTTTATATATTTTGGATATTAGTCCTCGTTTGAATGTAGGGTTTCCCATTCTGTAATCTTCCATTTTGTCCTTTTGACTGTTCTTCAACATACAGAAGCTTTTCAGTTATATGAGATCCCATTTGTTAATTGTTTATTTTCGTGACTGAACTGTTGGTGTTCTGTTTTCTGTGAAAATGCATTCAAGGTTGCTTCCCACTTTCTAGTCTATTAGATTTAGTGTATCTGATTTTATGTTTATGTCTTTTATCCACTTGGACTTGAATTTTCTGCAGGGTGAGAAATATGGGTATATTTGCGTCCTTCTGGATGCAGATACCCAGTTAGATTAACACTATTCGTTGAGTACCCAATCTTTTTTCCTGTTGTGTAGTTTTGGCTTCTTTGTCCAAAATAAAATGTCCATAGATGTGTGAATTTATTTCTATGTCTTTGATTCAGTTACATTGATCCGCCTGTCTTTTTTATGTTAATAGCCTGTGATTTTTACTATACTGCTCTGTAGTACAGTTTGAAATCAGGGATGGCAATACCTCCAGAAGTTCTTATTATACAGAATGGTTTCAGCTATCCTGTTCTTTTGTTTGTTTGTTTGTTTTTGTTTTTCTTTTTTCTTTCTTTTTTTATTTTTTTATTAATTACACTTTATTCACTTTGTATCCCCCCCCGTGGTTCCCCTCCTCCCGTCCCAATCCCTCCCTTCCTCCACTCTCTGCATGCCAGCCCCTCCCCAAGTCCACTGATAGGGGAGGACTTCTTTTCCTTCCTTCTGATCCTAGTGAATTAGGTTTCATCAGAAGTGGCTGCATTGTCTTCTTCTGTGGCCTGGTAATGCTGGTTCCCCCTCAGGGGGAGGTAATTAAGGAGCAGGCCAATCAGTTCATGTCAGAGACAGTCCCTGTTCCTATTACAATGGAACCCACTTGAATACTGAACTGCCATGGGCTACATCTGTGCAGGGGTCTTAGGTTATCTCCATGCTTAGTTCTTGGTTGGAATATCAGTCTCAGGAAAGACCCCTGTGATCAGATTTTTTGGTTCTGTTGCTCTCCTTGTGGAGTTCCTGTTCTCTCCAGATCTTACTGTTTCCCACTTTTTCCTAAGATTCCCTGTACTCTGCCCAAAGGTTGCCCATAAGTCTCAGCATCTACATTGATAGTCTGCAGGGCAGAGCTTTTCAGAGGTCCTCTGTGTCAGGCTCCTGACTTGTTCCCTCTTTTCTCCTTCTGATGTCCAGCCTCTTTGCCTTTCTGGATAGGAATTGAGCATTTTAGCAAGAGTCCTTCCTCTTGATTATTTTCTTTAGATGTACAGATTTTAGTAGGTTTATCCTATATTATAGGTCTATATGAGTGAATATATACCTTGTGCATCTTTCTGCTTCAGGGGTAGCTCACTGAGGATGATCTTTTCCAGATCCCACTATTTACCTGCAAATTCCATGATTTCCTTGTTTTTTATTGCTGAGTAATATTCCATTGTGTAGATGTACCACAATTTCTGTATCCATTCCTCCACTGAGGGGCATCTGGGCTGTTTCCAGCTTCCGGCTATTACAAATAAGGCTGCTACAAACATGGGTGAGCAAATGTCCTTATTGTGTACTTGAGAATCTTTTGGATATATTCCTAGGAGTGGTATAACTGGATCTTGAGGAAGCGCTATTCCTAGTTGTCTGAGAAAGCGCCAGATTGCTTTCCAGAGTGGTTGTACAAGTTTACATTCCCACTAGCAGTGGAGGAGGGTTTCCCTTTCTCCACAACCTCTCCAGCATGTGTTGTCTCTTGAGTTTTTGATCTAAGCCATTCTGATGGGTGTAAGGTGAAATCTTAGGGTTGTTTTGATTTGCATTTCCCTGATGGCTAATGAGGTTGAACATTTCTTTAAGTGTTTCTCTGCCATTTGATATTCCTCTGCAGAGAATTCTCTGTTTAGCTCTATACCCCATTTTTTAATTGGATTACTTGTTTGTTTGTTTTTTTTTTTCTGTTTAACTTCTTTAGTTCTTTATATATACTGGATATTAGCCCGCTGTCAGATATAGGGTTGGTGAAGATCTTTTCCCAATCTGTAGGCTGTTGTTTTGTCCTGAGGACAGTGTCCTTTGCTTTACAGAAGCTTTTCAGTTTCATGAGGTCCCATTTATTGATTGTTGCTCTCAGAGCCTGTGCTGTTGGTGTTCTGTTCAGGAAGTTGTCTCCTGTGCCAATGAGTTCAAGGGTATTCCCCACTTTTCTTCTAAGTGGTTTAGTGTGTCTAGTTTTATGTTGAGGTCTTTTTTTTTTGCTATTTTTTTATTTTTTATTTTTTTTATATGTTACATTTTATTAACTCTGTATCCCAGCCGTGTCCCAATCCCTCATTCCCTCCCAGTCCCTCCCTCCCTCCCTCATATCCACCGTGCCCCTTTCCAAGTCCACTGATAGGGGGGACCTCCTCCCCATTCATCTGATCTTGTTTTATCAGGTATCTTCAGGACTGGCTGCAAAGCCCTCCTCTGTGGCCTAACAGGACTGCTCCTCCCTTCGGGGGTGGGGAGACCAAAGAGCCAGTCATCGAGTTCCTGTTAGAAATAGTCCTTGTTCCCCTCACTTTGGGAAACCAATTGGTTACTTAGCTACCACAGGCTACATCTGAGTGGAGGTTCTAGGTTATATCCATACATGGTCCTTGGTTGATTGTCAGTCTCAGAAAAGACCCTGTGCCCAGATATATTTGTTCCTTGTGGAGCTCCTATCCTTTCCCCATCAGACTAACTCCCCTTCTTTCTTATGATTCCCTGTACTCTGCCAAAGGTTTGGTCATGAGTCTTTGCTTTGAAAACACTGCTAGTTTGAGTCTTTCAGATGCGCTCAGTAGACTCCTGTCATACGTTCAATGCACAACCCATCTGTCTTTCTAAACAAGGATTGATCATCTTACCCCATGTCTGCTCAATTGATTATCTTTTTTAGGTGTATAGATTTCATTATGTTTATCATATCTTATAGGTCTATATAAGTGTGTATATCCCATGTTTGTCTTCCTCCTTCTGGGATATTTCACTCAGAATGATCTTTTCTAGATCCCACCATTTGCCTGCAAATTTCATGATTTCCTCCTTTTTGATTGCTGAGTAGTATTCCATTGTACCCATTCCACCGTTGATGGACATCTGGGTTGTTTCCAGGTTCTGGCTATTACAAATAGAGCTGCTATAAACATGGTTGAGCAAGTGTCCTTTTTGTGTACTTGAACAAACTTTGGGTATATACCTAGCAGTGGTATAGCTGGGTCTGGAGGAAGCACTATTCCTATTTGTCTTAGAAAGCGCCAGATAGCTTTCCAGAGTGGTTGTACCAGTTTACATTCCCACCAGCAGTGGAGGAGGGTTCCCCTTTCTCCACAACCTCTCCAGCATGTGTTATCACTTGAGTTTTTCATCTTGGCCATTCTGATGGGTGTAAGGTGATATCTCAGGGTCGTTTTGATTTGCATTTCCCTGATGGCTAATGAGGATGAGCATTTCTTTAAGTGTTTTTCTGCCATTCGATATTCCTCTGTCGAGAATTCTCTGTTTAGCTCTGTTCCCCATTTTTTAATTGGATTACTTGGATTGCTGCTTTTCAGCTTCTTTAGTTCTTTGTATATACTGGATATTAGTCCTCTGTCAGATAAAGGGTTAGTGAAGATTCTTTCCCAATCTGTAGGCAGTCGTTTTGTTTTGATGACGGTATCCTTTGCTTTATAGAAACTTTTCAGTTTCATGAGGTCCCATTTATTGATTGTTGCTCTTAGAGCCTGTGCTGTTGGTGTTCTGTTCAGGAAGTTGTCTCCTGTGCCAATGAGTTCTAGGCTGTTCCCCACTTTTTTTTCCAATTGATTTAGGGTATCTGGTTTTATGTTGAGGTCCTTGATCCACTTTGACTTTAGTTTTGTGCAGGGTGATAAGTATGGATCTATTTGCATTTTTCTACATGTAGACTTCCAATTAGACTAGCACCATTTGTTGAAGATGCTGCCTTTTTTCCATCGAATGGCTTTGGCATCTTTGTCAAAAATCAGGTGTCCTTAAGTGTGTGGATTTATGTCAGGGTCTTCTATTCGATTCCATTGATCCACCAGTCTGTTTCTATGCCAGTACCATGCAGTTTTTAGTATTGTTGCTCTATAGTACAGCTTGAGATCAGGGATGGAGATACCTCCTGAAGATCTTTTACTGTAGAGAATTGTTTTAGCAATTCTGGGTTTCTTGTTGTTCCATATGAAGGTGAGAATTTTTCTTTCAACGTCTGTAAAGAATTGTGTTGGTAATTTGATGGGAAGTGCAATGAATCTGTAGATTGCTTTTGGTAAGATGGCCATTTTTACTATGTTAATCCTGCTAAGCCATGAGCATGGGATATCTTTCCATCTTCTGATATCTTCTAATTCTTTCTTCAGAGACTAGAAATTTTTTTCATACAAGTCTTTGACTTGCTTGGTTAGGTTCACACCAAGGTACTTTATGTCCTTTGTGGCTATTGTGAAGGGTGTTGTTTCCCTAATTTCTTTCTCGGTCCTTTTGTCCTTTGTATACTGGAAGGCTACTGATTTTTTTTGAGTTAATTTTGTATCCAGCCACTTTGCTGAAGGTGATAATCAGCTGTAGGAGTTCCCTGGTAGAGTTTTTGGGGTCACTCAGGTATACTATCATATCATCTGCAAACAGTGATACTTTGACTTCTTCCTTTCCAGTTTGTACCCCCTTGATCTCCTTTAATTGTCTTATTGCTCTGGCTAGGACTTCAAGAACAATGTTGAAGAGATACGGAGAGTGGACAGCCTTGCCTTGTCCCTGATTTCAGTGGAAATGATTTAAGTTTCTCTCCATTGAGTTTGATATTGGCTATAGGCTTGCTGTATATCACCTTTACTATGTTCAGGTATGTGCCTTGTATCCCTGATCTCTCCAAGACTTTAAACATGAATGGATGTTGGATTTTGTCAAATGCCTTTTCAGCATCTAAGGAGATGATCATGTGGTTTTTCTCCTTCAGTTTGTTTATGTGGTGGATCACATTGATGGATTTCCATATATTGAACCACCCCTGCATGCCTGGGATGAAGCCTACCTGGTCGTAGTGGATGATGTCTTCGATGTGTTCTTGGATTCGGTTTGCAAGTATTTTATTGAGTATTTTTGCATCAGTGTTCATGAAGGAGACTCATGAGGGCTACTGAGTCTCAGAAAAGACCCCTGGCCCCAGATATTTTGATTCTATTGCTCTCTTTGTGGAGCTCCTGTCCTCTCTAGGTCTTTCTATCTTCCCTTTCTTTCATAAGATTCCCTTCACTCTGCCCAAAGTTTGGCTATGAGTCTCAGCATCTGCTTTGATACCCTTATGGGTAGAGTCTTTCAGAGACCCTCTGTGGTAGGCTCCTGTCCTGTGCGCTGTTTTCTCCTTCTTGTGATCTCTATCCTGTTGGCTTTTTTGAATGAGGATTGAGCATCTTACCCAGGGTTTCTTTTCCTTCTTGCTTAGCTTTTTTAGGTGTACAGATTTTAGTATGATTATCCTATATTATATGTCTAACATCCACTTATGAGTATATGCCATGTGTGTCTTTCTGCTTCTAGGTACCTCACTCAGCATGATCTTTTCTAGTTCCCGCCATTTGCCTCCAAATTTCATGATTTCCTTGTTTTTAATTGCTGCATAGTATTCCATTGTGTAAATGTGCCACAATTTCTGTACCTGTTCCTCCGTTGAGGAACATCTGGGTTGTTTCCAGATTCTGGCTATTATGAATAAATGGTTGAGCAAATGTCCTTATTGTATACTTGAGCATATCCTTGAGATTATCTGAGGTAATATCTACCTTTAATGCTAAGGTATGGTTCTTGTACATAGTAGAATGATAGAATCCTGTTTTCACATCCATTCTGTTAGCCTGTGTAACAACTTGGGAATTAAGTCTTCTGATGTTGAGAGGTATTATTGACCGAAGAGATTGTTAATTCCTGTTATTTTGATGTGGGTGTTGGTTTTGTGTGTATCTTTGTGTGTTTCCCTTCTTTTGGTTTTGCTGGTGTGGGGTTATTTATTTCCTGTGTTTTCATGGGTGTTCTTAACCTCCTTGTGTTGGAGTATTCCTTCTAATGTCTTTTGTAGGGATGCGTTAGTGGAAAGATATTGTGTAAATTTGGTTAGTCATGGAATATCTTCTTTTCTCCCATCTATGGTAATTAAAAGTTTTTTTGGGTATAGTAGTCTGGGCTTACATTTTTGGTCTCTTAGGGTCTGTGCCACATCTTTTCCAGCCTCTGTTGAGAAGTCAGGTGTAATTCTGATAGGTCTGCCTTTATATGTTATGTGGCCTTTTTCCTTTGCAGCTGTTAATATTCTTTCTTTGTTCTGTACATTTAATGTTTTGGTTATTATGTGGTGGTTATTATGTGGTTATTATGATTTTTTTTATGGCCTAATCTATTGGGTGTTACGTAAGCTTCTTATATGTTTATAGGCTTCTGTTTCTTTAGGTTGAGGAAATTTTCTTCCATGATTTTGTTGAAAATATTTTCTGGTCCTTGAAGCTGGGAATCTTTCTTCTATTCCTATTATTTTCAGTTTTGGATCTATTAGTAGTATCCCAGATTTCGTAAATATTTTTGTGTCATGAACTTTTTAGATTTAATATTTCTTTGACTACTGTATCGATTTCTTCACTTGCATCTTCTAACCTGAGATTCTCTCTTCCGTCTCTTTTATTCTGTTGGCGATGCTTGCATCTGTAGCTGTTATTCCTTCTCTACGTTCTCCATCTTCAGAATTCCATCAGTTTGTGTGTGTGCATGTGCATGTCCATGTATGTGTGTGTTTATTACTTCTATTTCTGTCTTCAGGTCTTGAAAAGTTTCATTTTCTTTACCTGTTTGATTGATTGTATTTTCCTGTATTTCTTTAATAAATTTATTCATTTCCTCTTTGAAGGCCTTGATCATCTTTATAAGATTGGATATAAGGTCATTTTCTTGTGTTTCAGCTGTATTACAGTGTAAAGGCTTTGTTGTAGTAGGATAGCTTGGTTCTGGTGGTGCCACATTGCCCTGGCTCTTGTTGATTGTATCCTTATGCTGGAGAGATTACCATTCCATATCTTAGGATATATTACAGAGCCATAATAATTAACTGAATATGTTATAGGGACCAAATCAGAAATGTAAAACAATGAAAAAAAGAATACCCAAACGTGAATACATGTAACGCCAGCCATTTAATATTTAAAAAAAATGCCAAAAATATACAATGGAGGAAAGAAAGTATCATCATCAAATTATGCTGAGAAAAGTGAATGCCTACTTTCAGAAGAATTGGATTACATGCATAGCTATAATGTGGTATAAATATTAATTCCAAATGCAGCAAAGACCTCATTTTGAAATCTGAAACACTGACACTGCTATAAGGAAAGATAGTCAGTGTCCTACATGACATACGGTGAGAAAAGACTGTGATGGTTTGAATAAGATTGTCCTCCAATAGTTCCCAAAGGTTTATATACTTGAATACTTTTTCCACAGTTGGTGGAACTCTTTGGAAAGGATTCAGAGGTATGTCTGTGTTGGATGAGGTGACTTTGAAGCTTCAAAAGTTCATGTCATTCTCAATTATTCTCTCTCTCTCTTTTCCTTGCTGTTATTGTCTCACCATGTAAACTCTCAGCTACTGATCCAGTGCCATGCCTGGCTGTTGAAAAAGAGCAAAAAGGAAGGTTTTGGAGAGAAGATAGGAAAAGGAGAAATTTGTAATTATAATCTCAGGAAAATTAAAGGAATAATTTTTAAAATTAAATATTTTTTAAAGTTAAAAACTTAAGAGACACATTGTTTTTAAAGTACTCTGAGACTGTAGATTTAAGTAAAAACTATGTTGGTCTGATTGTGGAGCTCCTGTCCCCTCCAGGTCTTTCTATCTCCCCATTTTTCCATGAGATTCTCTGAACTCTGCCCAAAGTTTAGCTATGAGTCTCAGCATTTGCTTAGATACGTTGATAAGTAGATTCTTTCAGAGGCCCTCTGTGGAAGGCTCCTGTCCTGTTCTCTGTGTTCTACTTCAGATCTCTATCCTGTTTGCTCTTGTGAATAAGGATTAAGCATCTTTTTTTTTTTTTTTTTTTTTTTTTTTTTGTGTGTGTGTGTGTGTTTACCTTCTTTAGGACTATAGATTTTAGGATATTTATCCTATATAATATGTCTAATAACCACTTATGAGTGAGTATATACCATGTGTGTCTTTCTGCTTCTGAGTTGCCTCACTCAGGATATCTTTTCTAGTTCCATCCATTTGCTTGCAAATTTCATTACTTCTTCAATTTTAATAGTTGAGTAGTATTCCATTGTGTAAATGTACCACAATTTCTATATCCATTCTTTGGTTGAGGCACATCTAGGTTGTTTCTAGATTCTGGCTATTATGAATAAAGCTGCTACGAACACAGTTGAGCAAAGAGATAAGTGCATTTTTAAACATTTTATTTTCATGTAAATGTATTTGAAGTGAAATTCAAGAGCACAGAGGTAAATACAGAAAAACCTCTTAATTACAATATTTTACAATTAAAGAAAAGTTCCTGATGTCATCATAAATCATAATTAACACCTTGGAGGTAATATATTTCCTGTGAATGATGCCTAAAGAGACCCAAGCCAAAGAAAAATTGTCCTCAATATAAAGGGGAATACATCACACTTTCACTGGGTTAAAACATTTTCAAAATAAAAATGTGGTGATCTGGCCAATGTAATTTTAATGAAGATATATTAATTGGGGGAATACTTTCTAAATTACTCTGAAATTGGGGGAAGACTTTGATACTAAATCAATGTCTTAAGAGATTAAGTCAAGATGCCTTAGAGTAGAAATAACGTACCTAATTATTACTCTTAATAATTTCAGATACATTTAAAACATAAAGTATAGGTACTTTATGGGCCTGTAGTAAATATAGCAAATACTGACATAATAGTAGTTACTAAAACATGTCCAATAAAAGAAAGAACTTTTATAATGGTAGAACTTTTAATATCTTGATCAAATAACATTATTAAAATGTAAATGATGCAAATAATTATTCAGCTATAGCAATGTTGCACAAAAGAGATTTCCAACATATCAAGTCTATTGAAAAAATATGCTAAGAAAAATTTTATCTCTGGCATGATTTCACCTGCTTGTAATTCCAGCACATAGGAGCTGTGGGTTCCAGCTAGTCTAGTGAGTACATTGAGTTCCAGGAGAGTTTGGTCTTGAAATAAAGACCAGGTCTCAAAAGTAAAAGGCAGTAAGCGTGGATGTATCTCAGTGATAGCATGTCCATGGTCTGCACTTGATCCCCAGCTACATACACACATGCTTATCCATACTCATTATTGCTTTATTCACAGCATCCAAGAAATGAAAATAGCCTATATATCCATCAGCTGACAAATGAATGATAAAGATAATGTATATTTGTACAATGGAATATGACTCAGTTATTAAAAGAAAAATTATAAAATTCACAGGTAAATGGATGAAGCTATAAATTATAATCCTGCTTGAAGTAACCCAGACCCATGAAAACAAATGTTACACATTTTTCTCACGTGTGGATGTTAGCATTGAACCTTTAGATATGTGCATTCTATTTGGAATAGTTATAGAGGTCTGGAAATTACTAAAAACTAACTGGGAGGAGCTTCCAAGTGTGGGGATTTAAAATGCACGTACTGTGTAAAGGGTTCAGAGGGAATTATGAAGACTGTAAAGCAACAGAAGCAAAGACACAAAAAGGAGGTAAAACAGCTTCTTTAGAAACAACAAAAATACATCCCGAGATGTCCATGGGACGGATAAAACTGCAACCTCCTACCTGAAAACAAACAAAAACAACCATTACATATTACATTAATGATCCAGGACATGAAAAACAACATCAAAACTAGGCAATGGTAGAAACGAATGTGTATGTTGAAGACAGTGATAAAAGCCTACACTGGAAAGAGCATAAGACCAATTAAGTAAGGACAGATACAAGAAATGAAAATTTTAATTCTGACACATAATAATTTCCTCTCTGGCCTTTGCAAGGTTTAGGGATAAGCTGCCAAGACTGGGACCTCTAAAGTTCTAAATCATATGTCTAAATCATCTTCCCTACTGACCCTCCATTCCAAGTGTGTAGGTTGTAAACGCTCCATCAGTGTTGCAAAGTCCTGTGCTACCTGACAAGAAAGGACTGATGATAGTGGTCCACAGGATTGCATCACCTAGGAACGTCACAGCCATCTTTGTTTGCATAAATGAGGTATGATGTTCACCACACATACCAAGTTACCTCAGAAATCTACAATTACATTGCAAATGACAGAGAAAGATATTTGCTTTAAAACTGGCTTTTACGTTTATGGAAGCTGGCAAGTCCAAAGAATGTGGACAGAACAGTAGAGTGGGGCCTCACGCAGAGTTGATGTTGCTGTCCAAGCCTAAGGCAATCTGGACACCAAATTCCGTCTTTTGGGCAATGGTAATCTGCTTTTTTCCAGATACCGATTTAAAGGTGGAACTCATATAAACTAAATATCTTCAAAGCAGCATCTAGATATGTCAGATACCTGAGTTTCACAACCTAGCCAAGTTGAAATATGAAACTCATGACTACAGATATACCTAGGCAGAGAAAAAAGTTTACTCCAACAGACCACAATGGAAAGATATTTACAAGGGCATAATTAAGAAAAAAGTTAAATGATATAATATAAAAGATCTGATATATAAGAAGAAAAGTTACTCAGCCAATTCTTTGTTTCTTTGTCTGCGTCATGAGGTAGTTACATATTGTACCGTTTACCAAACCCTGAAAAGATACAAAGATTCATAAATGAAATGGTAACATGTTTCATTTATACTTTTCTCTGCCTTGGTCTTTATTTATTCATATTGCAAATTAAAATCCTCTGATTTGAATACTTTTCTATTTGGCTTCTTATCTTCACTATCCCAAATCCAAGTCAATATTTTTCTCACAATCATTTATAAATATGGTAATTTCCACCTGCTCTCTTAATTTTTTTTGTTAAAAGGGGAAAGCAGCTGGCTTTACTTCTGGGAAATTAACAGGAAATATTCATGGATCATATTCCTAAAGCAATTATTGCTAGCTTGCCTGGCAGTCTAACGGCTGCAATCAATAGCTGGCATTGTGAACTGCATCTCCATGGGCCAAGGAGTAACTAGAGGCTGGGGTTGTACATGATCTCTATCTTCACTGTTATAGTACTAAAATACATGGTCTGCAGGTATTTCATATAGTTTCTTTTGATAATTGGGATGAACAGGAGGCAGTAGATTAGAAATTCCTTCACTTGCTTATTTGAATTGTTTTTGTAGATTGTCTTGCTATTATCAGGCCCTGGATTGGATTTAAAAACATTATACAACAAGATATAGGTCTAATGAACTCAGTGGCTTACTCTTTGATTACCTCCTTCTGAGGTGGGGGCGGCTATACCAGGCCACAGATGAAGACAATGCAGCCAGTCCTTAAAAGATCTGATAGGCTAGGGTCAGATGGAAGGGGAGGAAGTCCTCTTCTATCAATGAACTTGGGGAGAGGCATAAAAGAAGGAGAGGGAGCGAGGGTGGAAGTGGGAGGGGACAAGGAAGGGGGCTACAGCTGGATACAAAGTGAATAAATTAAAATAAATAAATAAAAAACCCAAAAAATCTATAACCAGAGGGGCTGAAAAAAATGATGTTGAATAGTCAAATAGGATTCTTTTCATGCACATATAACAGTCTAACCATTGCTTACTCTGAGAACAGTGAGTGATGCTTTGTAATCCATGTGCCTAATGTGGAGGTAGTTACCCTAGCACTCTTTGCCCTAGTTTGGAAACATAGATCTTAACAGAACCACACGCAAAGGTTCCTACTGAGCCTCAAAAGAGATATTCAAGAAGTTATGATAAACTGTTGTAACCCCTTAAAGCTCAGCATGTTAGTGACTGCCGCTATTATCACTGAGTTCTGTTTCAAATTTGAGTTGTCAAGGCTGCTATCTCTATAAAGGCACAAAAGTGTTTTCCACAACCCCGAGATATTGAGAAGGCTGGCAGCCAATTGTTACAGTGCTGTGAAACAACATCAGTTGTTTAAAGGTGCTATAGTCAGGGACTGCCAAGAAACTGAATTGGGAGAGGAATATACGCAACTCTGAAATCTCTTGAGTCAGGAAAAGAGTTGACTCTGCAAGGAAAGATGGAACAGACAGAGTTCTGTGATGCACAAGCCAATAAAAATTAGGGTTTTGAAACTATAAAGACCTTTGAGAGAGATGAGGTTAATTTTTTAGCTAGTATATGACTTTGGACTGAAATAAATGGATATACCATTTAAGAAGAAGATACAGGTCTATATCTCCAAATTTCCATGTTGGTAGACATAACTCAGACAGTAAGATAAAAGTTATCATAAATAGTAGTATAATGAATACATTTGAATTTGGAGATAAGCAGGTAGAATAGAAGCTTGTCATGGGTTATTAGGTCATCAAATTGCAACCTAGGGTAGTCAGGAAGACTCCAGGAAATTGGGGCATTTAAGATGAAAGTATAGCTCAAGTTAATTAGGATGACAAGCAGGGAAGAAAAAGTTCTTCAAACTTTTACTGAGCCAAAGTCTGTACAAAGGCTCCAGAATTAAAAAAAAAAAAAAAAAGTGATTTAAAGAACAGTAACTATCCCACACAACATTTCTAAAAAGTACACACATAACTGAAGTTTGTTCTGGTAAAATCTCATTCGAGAAAAAGAATATAATGAAATTATGCATGCAATTTTAAAAGTAAAGTGCTGATCAAAATATGTATAATATAATGTTAAAGACTACATGAGAAAAGTTCATACTGGTATAAAAATAGAAATACAACAGATGCCATTTACTGAGGCAAAAACAAATAAAACTGCATCTATTCATACAATAATGTAAAAATGTAAAGTACAGCTACCCGTTACAACATGGGCATATATGGAAAGCACAATAGTCAAAGATAAATGTCCCTGCAAACCCTATACTGTGTGATGCTTTATCTCCATTGTCAACTTGATGAAATATAGAATCACCATAGAAACAAACTTCTGTGCATGTCTCTGAGAGTATGTCCAGGAAAGTTTAACCGGGAAGAGAAACATACGCTGCTTGTGTATGACTCTCTCCTTGGGCTGTGTGGAAATAGAAATCAGGTAAAAGCTTAACATTCCTCTCTCTTTGCTCCCTGAATAAGAATATAATGTGACCAGTCTCCTTACAGTCTTACCTCCATGTCTTCACCCTTCCTTCAAGTTGGTTTGTCATAGCAACTAAGAAAGTATTGGGTGTATTAGTTATGGTGGCTTATACGTGTAGTAGCAGTGCTTGGGAAGCAGAGGCAGGAGCATAGCAAACATGCCAGCCGGGGCTACCTAATAAGCCGCTGTGGAAGAAATAAAAAGGAAGGAACGAAGAAAGGCAGAAAGGGAAAGAAAGAGAGATGAAGGAAAAAAAATTTTAAGGTTGAAATATTTTATTATTGAAGATACCATCAAAAGATGGGAAGGCAGCAATTTATGTTTAAAAGCTATAAATATAAATGATCTAGAAGTGTGTCAAGAATATATAAATAACAGTTATAAATCAATAATTTTAAACAACTCATGTAAAAAATGAGCAGAATCTGTGATGGTCTATATTGTTAACTTGAAAGATTCAAGAAGATGGGAGATGGACTTCTGGGCACACCTTGCGTACATTAATTGTGGTGGGGAAACCTACTCACTCTTGACGTCACAGCTCATGAACTGGGATCCTGGACCATGTAACAAATTATCCAATCAACAAATTATCCAATCAATATATGGTTTAACTGCATATACAGTTCTCAAAATACAAGAAAAATACACACGACCCCTTAGCCATCAGGGAAACATCGAATAAAACTTCTTCAAGAAAGTCAGAATAGCTCTCAAGAAAACAGTTACTGAATGTAAGGAGAAAGGGGTCCTTAGTCATTGTCGGTAGAAATGAGAGCTTGTATAGCCACTGTGAATCAGGGTGGATACTGGAACTAGCATTCAATTTAGTTATATCACTTTGGGGTTGCACGCTTGAAGGGCTTTGAGTCAAAATATGAGATATACTTGCATATTTTGCTCACTGCTGCACTTTTGACAGTGTAACCATCAGAGATGAACAGATAAAGACACTGTGGCACGTGTACATTTCGCATATATACACAATGAAAATGAAATAATTTCATTTGTGGGAGAATAGATGAAACTGGAAATCATCATGGTAAGCAAAATAAGCCAGACTGAGAAAGGCAAATATTACATGTTTTCTCTTATATGTAGAGCCCTACATTTAAAAGTGTGTGTTTGTGTGTAAATCACAAAGGAGATCATGATAGGGGAGAAAGATATCTTAATCGGGAAGAGAAGATAATGGAATACATGTGACATAAGAACAGAAAATGGACTGAGGAGAAAAAAAGTGATCCAGTCAATGAGAGCTGGAGAATTTACACTTTTAAGCAAAAGTGTAATGGCAAATATATATGAATCTGCCTGCTTTTAAAAATCTCAGTATTTGTTATGTTTCCTTAAAATTAATTTTACAATTACATTAAAAAAGTGCACAGATAAGAATCACCACAACCCTGTGAAAAGTTGTTCATCATCCATCATCCTCTAGGTGATGCAAACCTGTATCCAGGTAACCACTGTACCCTATAGTCACTGTAACAAGGACTGTCAATAAGGAAGAGCAATGGTCACTCTTGAGCAGGATGTGTGTGAGATGCTGCTTCCTGCCTTACTCTGACTTGTTTGCCTTTCATATACAGTCCTTCTCCAACTTCCCTCAATGACTGACCCTAACCTGAAAGTGTAAGCCAAATAAACCCTTTGCTCCCTGAGTTGCTTTTGGTCAGAATGTTTCATCACAGCAACAGAAAACTAACTAGAATGTGCCTTTTATGAATGTAAAGGCCAATCAGCTTTGTTCTTTAATTAGAGAGATGGTATATATATGCCAATAAATCCCTTTTAAAAGAGACAGAAGGGGAGGAGGACCTCCCCTATCAGTGGACTTGGAGAGGGGCATGGGAGGGAGGGTTTAGGAGGGAATGAGAGAGGGGATACAAAGTGAATAAACTGTAATTAATATAAAAAATAAAAATTTAATTAACGAAAAAGAGACAATAGTATTTCTAATACTAGCAATAGGCAATTAGGAATGAGATTTTCTTAAGCAATGCTACCTAATCAGAGACTCTTAGCACCAAGTGCTGATAAAGAGCTGCAGAAAATTAATCCCTTATGTGCTTCTGGCAAGGGAAGACTTTGCCACTGATGGAGGCAGAAACCAGTCAACAGTAAGGTTGAGGGCTGGATAAAAAGGTAAAGAAGGGTAGTCTGTGTGTGGACTAACTCAGCAAGATGGCAAACTGTGAAAAGAGAGTGCTTGCTTAGTTTGACTTGAAAGAAAATTGGTATTATAACAATTTACAGATCAGAATAAACAGAATGGAAGCAAAAAGGAAATAAACTTCCCTATTACCAGGAAGGTGGAAAATCAGGAATTCAAAAGAACAGGAAGCTGAGATCTTAAAAGATTGTATGCCAACAGAGAATTTAAGTTAACAGTGGATTCACAGTGAAAGCTGTTTTTTACAAAAATAGACCCAGCATAAGGTTTTTTGCTTAGCTAAAGGTTCCTTAATTTTTTTTAAGAACTAGGGGAGTGTTCTGTCAGTGTGGAAGGAAGCTCTGCTCAAATTTGTACATGAAGACAGGCACAGAATAAAAACTCATGAGAAGAAAGATAAAATGTTGTGCATCATTAATATTTAATATTGATTTATCTTTTAGTTAAACAGTGATTATTCCTAAACCAGCTGTAAACCAAATCACCACACAGAGACTAGGATTTATTAATTAACCTAGAGCACAATGCTGGGCAATAGTTACTTCATCCTAAACCTCCAAACCAGTATAGTTTCCTCCCATTCAGATTTCCCACATTATACTTGCTTTCAGTCATATCTTAGGTTTCGGTTTATCTCTCCTCATGCTTCCAAGTCCTCTCCTGCATATCTCTTCTCTCCTACTCCTCCTAATCCCTTCCTTCTCCTCCCTCTGGACCAGGATGTCCCACCCTATTTTCTCCATTGCTTGGCTATGGCTGGTTTTTTAATTGACAATATAGAGAACAAATGGTGGCATGTTTATTCTAAGCATCCCAATATACTGTCTGGATTGAAACCAGATAGTGGAGTAGAGAAGTCAGCATTTGAATGAACAAGGGTAAATTATATACATTTCACAAGAACATTATACTAACATTTTCCCCTTAAAAGGCTCCAATAAAGGCTCCCTTTCTTTCAATACAATAATAATTATAGAACTATGAAAACTATAAGGTAAAATTTACATGTGCAATGTCCAGTCCATGTGTATTTGGCAACCTAGGAAAAAGTATCTAATTATCTTATCTTGACAAGTTTAGAGTTTTCTACCTAAATTAACTTTTATCCTTATGGGTATTACCTATATGAAAACATTTTATTAAATTCTAAACAACTTAAGCATTTGATGAAGAAGGGTAAATTGTATACATTCCACAAGAACGTTATACAAACAAGAAAGAAAGACAAATGCTTCAAAGAACTTCTTTCCCTGGTCTTACAATTTGTGTGTTCCCATATAGGATGCTAAAATGAGTCTTATATTTCAAATGAATAAATTCACCTGCACACTTTTTGATGGAGCCCATACCCTGCTTGCTGAAAGAAGAAATCTCGAGTTGTCTCTATCCAGTGATGTTTTTCTTTATCAGTTATTTCAATATCCCTAAAAATTCAGGAGTGGAACTTGACAACCTGAGATATGCAGGTAGAGGTAAAACTGACTAGGCCAGGATCCTATTGTCCCAGAATCAAAGTGCATCAAATTAATGAGGCCCACTGAGACCCAGGAAGCTGTGGCCAATCAGAAACCTGCCTTGGATGCTTCACATTTGCTGTATGCAGCCTGGCAGCTCTTTTGTTTGTGTTTCAGACCAAAACCTGGGAAAGAGATCTCTATGTATTCTTCCCACCATACGGTTAGGTATGCAGGGAACAAATGTCTTAAAGCCCCAAAGTCTCACTTTAACTCTACACCAATCAAGGTGACTAGGCCAATGCCAGAGTTGGTTAGCTTTTTCTGGGTGGCGGCGGTTGTTAGTAGTGTCTTGTTCAATTGTAAGTCAGGTAGCATCTCTGAACTCCTGTCTCCTCTTAGGGAAGAAATTAAATAGGATTGATTATCCATTGTACCCAGCTCCAAAATTCTAACAAGTGCAAAACTTAATTCTTTGAAGTATGGTCTGGCCTGGCATAATGGCACTCACGTGTATTTCTAGCACTAGGGAGGTTGAGCTCCCTAGGGTAAACTCACCTACATAGAAAGAGCTGTCAAAAATAAATGTCTCTCATAAAACCCAGAGCTCACCAGCTGGCTAGACTGGCTGGCCAGCAAGCTGTGAAGATCAGCCTGGCTCTCCCTCCACACTCTGGGTTACAGACATACCACTGAGGGTAAGACTGTTAGTGTTCAAAGCTCTAGAGTTCATGCAGGCCACAAAAACCCTCAGAGGAGACATCCAGATGGTTCTGAAGACTTGCTCGTCACTAGAACCCTGGGCCAGAAGACAGAGGAAACAAAAAACAAGGTAAAAAACATCTAAAAAAAAAAAAAAAAACCACTCATGTGACAAAGATAAACTCAGAAATCAGCATCTAAACCTATAATAGCCGCAGAACCCAGATGGCTAAAGACCAGCATGAGAACACAATCAACAACAGCCAAAGCAATATGGCACCATTAGAGCCATCCTATCCTACTACTCAAAGCCCTGGATATCCTAACATAGCTGAAGCACAAGAAAATTAATTTAAATTCAACATTATGGAGATGATAGAGATGTTTAAAAAGGAAACAAATAAATCTCTTAAAGAAATACAGAAAAATGCAATCACACAGGTAAATGAAATAAATAAAATTGTTTAAGACCTGAGAATGGAAATAGAAAAAAATAAAAAAAATGCAAACTGAGGGAATCCTGGAGATGGAAAACCTAGGTAAGAGGACAGGAAGTACAGATACAAAAAAAACTAAACAGAGAGAAACTTAAATCAATCCCACTGAAATCAGGGACAAGGCAAGGCTGCCAACTCTCTTCCTATCTCTTTAACATAGTACTTGAAGTCCTAGCTAGAGCAATAAGACAACTAAAGGAGATCAAGGGATACAAACAGGAAAGGAAGAAGTCAAAGTATCACTATTTGCAGATGATATGATAATATACATGAGGGACCCCAAAATTTCAACCAGAGAACTCCTTCAGCTGATAAATACCTTCAGCAAAGTGGCTGGGTACAAATTAATTAATTAATTAATTGCAGTTTATTTACTTTGTATCCCCCCCCCCCCGTAGCTCCCTTCCTACTCTCCACCCAATCCCACCCTCCCTCTTCCCCACCTGTGCTCCTCCCCCAGTCCACTGATAAGGGAAGTCCTCCTTCCCTTCCTGCTGATCCTAATCTATCAGGAGTGGCTGCATTGTCTTCCTCTGCAGCCTGGTCATCAAAGGTCAGGCTAATCAGTTCATGTCAGAGACAGTCTCTTTCCTCATTAGTATGGAGCCCATTTGGATACTGAACTGCCATAGGCCACATCTGTTCAGGGGTTCCAGGCCATCTCCATGAGTGATCCTTGGCTGGAGTATCAGTCTCAGAAAAGACCCCTGTGCCCAGACTTTTTAGATCTATTGCTCTCCTTGTGGAGCTCCTGTCCTCTCCAGATCCTACTATCTCCCACTTCTTTCATAAGATTCCCTGCACTTTCCCCAAAGTTTGGCCATGAGTCTCAGCATCTGCCTCCATACCCTGTAGGGTAGAACCCTTCAGAGGCCCTCTGTGGCAGACTCCTGTCCTGTTCCTGTTTTCTCCCTCCTCCGATTGTTTCAAGTTTCTTAACATAATAAAACTGTACTTATTTTTATAGCTACAGAGAAAGGTATATAGCACACCTGGAAAACATCTTTTGACTTTGTAGAAGAGAAAGGTGTTCATTGTGATATCATACTTTCATGACTTTCAGTTAATGTTAGCTTGGAGAAATAAGTGCGGAGAATGAAATGATAGAAAGGGAAAGGGCTGGGGAGATGACTGTATGGATAAAGTGCTTTCCACCCAAATGGAAAAGTGCTGGAGAATTAAGAACAAAGGCTATACACAGTTTCAGAAGGTACAAATTACTGCATCTTATGAGCATGTAGATTGGTACAGTAAAAAATAAAGTCTCAATATAAAAATCATGGTGAATTAGGTTACACACATTAAAAATTAGTTTATTCAAGCTTGTATTTCTGTACAATATGGACTGATAATAGAACTATTATCAATGGACTCGAGTATTTCTGTTATGTCAGACATTATTCTACAAATTCTCTGTCCATTTATTGACTAATTCCTTACAATAATCCTATAAAGAAAAATGATTATTTATATTTGTACATGGCAAAGTTGAAGTCTATAAAGATAAGCAGCTTTCCTTGTCACAAAGGAAGTAGGTGACAGGAGAATTAAACCCAGGAGATTTGTTCAGAAAAGAGGTGTGATTGTTGTACTATTGACTATTGTTCTCCCAAACAGAAAGTGAAGAAAATACAAATGCATAGTTTCTTGAATCCTGAGATTGTACCCTGAGGGTTTTATTCCAAAGAATTACTCATATGTACACAACAGTGAATGTGCATGCATTTACCCCAACCTTGTCTGTCATAGCAATAGACTGGGAAGACATGTTTATTAGAACAGCTGTTACACACGCTGATGCAGCCATACAATGGGCTCCTCAGAAGCTAAGAGTAAAATGGAGAAACTTATCAATGTCTTCATCCTGTGTGTACTACCGGTGGATGAGAATATATCCACAATCTGCGTATGTATGGGCTCATGTTATATCAGAATTTCTCTAGAAAGAGTTATAGGATTTGGTAATTATTTTTGTCTTGGGAAGTTCCTGTTGACCTAGGTCTAACTATGTAGCACATGCATGCTCTCCTTGAACTAGAAAATGCCCTTTCTTAACACCCTAGTGTTGAGATTACAGACACATACCAACATGCTGAGCTTTGGTGTCATAATTTGACATATTTGAAGGGAAGGAGCTATTATTGTAATCATCTAGAATCTTTTTATCTCTCCAATACATTTGTCTTCAGGTATGGAACTTCACAACATCCTTTTTTTTCCCCCCCATCCTAGAGGGAAGTATCTCTCTGTGTTTTTAGTGGTGGCGAGTTTTATTTTTCAGTTCTCGCTAGTCTGATAGAGCTTCTTGTCTTGTGTCTCCCAGATGCTTCTGGTCTGGCCCTTTCCTGGATGGTTTTGTTTCACCTCATATAACTGAGATAAGTTCTTAATCCATTTAGGTTTGGAAGGTTTAAAATATTTATGGTACAGAGAAGCGATGGGTTGGACAAGAAAGTGAAGTCCAGCCAGTGATGTCAAGACTTATTTATTTTTCTCCTCCAGTCTAACTTTGGTTCTGAGACACTTCTGATCCATGTTTGCACTTGTTGCCTTCGAGTAAAGCAGAGGAGCAGAAGTATTCTGGACAAGTCACTTTTTCATAGTTATCTTGCTAGTGATGCCCCCATTTTAGTATTTGTGATGCAGTGTAGGAAAAAAAAAACAAACAAGAGTTTTTGTGCTATCAAAATCTGAGATTTGCCACTGGCCTTGGTAAATGAGCTGTGCAGATTAAACACTCACTTTGATGTGCAGCATCCTTGTTATGTGTGTAGGGTGGCAGAATTCCTCATTATATTTAAAAATTCATAGATGCCTTATAAAATTAATTAAACTTTTAAAATAATCAACTCATTATTTTAGATTTAGTTGCCTGGTTGTGATTAATATATAAGTGAATTAAAAATAATTAATTAGAAATGACTGCATCTTGTTATTATAGCATTTGATTGCAAACCAAAATATAATTAATGAAGAAAAATATTTCTATAACATTGAGGCAACACGTCAAAAACATTTTATTACCTTGACAGTCAAAGCTTATTCTGTAAATCATTGTTGGTGCTCATCACATGCAAGGTGGTACAAGAGCTGCCAAATGCTACTTCATTAATTGGCCTTATCATTTAAGAACATATGTATTGTAGCATAAGAGTACAAGTAATTTCTGCTTAGTTGAAAGTAGGAAGTTTTAGAACCTGTATGAAAGTTCTCTGTATTAAAGAGAAAATTCAAACCACAAATAAGTGTTCAAGAGTTTTGACAAAATTAGATTTTTATGCTTCAAAATAATCACCTTGAAACAGAGGTAAAGGTGAAGAAAAATAAAAAATTGTACAAACAAATGATAGGAAACCATTTCACTCATCAGAATTTACATTTCACAACAATTCTACTGCTGTTGTTCATAACATTGCAATATATCTTTTTTTTTTTTAAATCAAGAACACTAAGAATAATCAATGCCTAATATTGAGTATAATTAGAACCTAGAGGGTAAAGAAAGCAATCTTTGAAAAATAAGTCATTTTCATAAGCTGTCTACCCAAAACTTTTGAATGCAACAAGAACAAAGACTAAAGTTGTTATTTTAGGTTCTGAGGACTTTCATATTTAAACCCCCTCCTTGAAGAAAGACAATGCTAGACACACCCTCTGCTACTGAGCTTTATGCCTAACTCAACTTAGTGGGTTATTAAAAAATAAAAGACATAAGTTGGAATGGGACATGGGGAGGAAATGATGGGGCTTCAAGTGAAGATATGGGGGTATACATTTTCTCATATACATGCATGAAATTCTCCAGGATGAAAAATGTTAGCTTTATACTCATAGTACCCTACCACTTTTATTTTAATTAAACAAAAAATAATGGGAGGAAGATGGACTCAGTCCTCATGTGAATAGATGAGCTGGGGTATCTGGGTAGGGGGGTCCCCTAGTCTAAGGAATAGTGGGAAGGTGCACAATAGACGCAGGATGGAAGGTAGAACTTGAAGGAGAAGAGGGAGGGGCTTATGACTGAAATGTAAATCGAGTTAATAAAAAAGAAAAATGTATGTATTTGTGTTTTTGTGTGGGATATATTCACATGTGTGCAGCTGCTTATGAGGCCAGGCTGGGGGATCTGTTTCCCTGGAGCTGCACTTGTAGGTGGTTTTAGGTTCTTAACAAGGTTGTTGAGGATGAAGCTCAGGACCTCCTCAAGAACAGTACTTGCTGCCTGATGCGTCTAAAACAAAAAGGGGGAACTGTAGAGAGCTGCGGAATGCTATGCCTTAAAGATGGAGCTGGTTTCCGCCTTCCACCTTCCCGATGGTGAGTGCTCTCTGTCACGAACAACTCCATGTTTGGCTAAGGCTGAGGATCTGGCTTGCTTCCATGTATGTGGACCTATCTGCATCGCCCACGTGGCACGCTGGGGTTGGCTACCCAGAGGCTATTTAAGCTGTGGGCTGACTTTCCCCAGGGTCAGATGATTGTTCAAGGTTCCTGAATAAACTGCATTGAAAAAAACAACAACAACAACAACAAAAAAAAACAGTACTTGCTCATTACCATTAAGCCCTCTCTCCAGAAACTTCTTTTCTAATAAAATCCAAACATTGTTCCTATTCCCAGGAGAACATAAAACATAAAACTGCATTCCTTTTCATTTGGAATTAGATATTCCCCACTTTTCTTTTTGCTGTCTAATTTAGAATAAATGGCAATACCCTTTTCTGAAAGTATTTTATTCCAGCAACAGAAAAGTAAAACAGAGATGGAATAAAAGATAGGGTTGGTTCAGTTGGAACATAGAGAGACAATAAATAAATGAAAGTATACCTGACTAGACACAGAAGCACTATCTAGGGAATGCAGAGCAGGAAGCACAGAGCTCCAGAAAGAATCCAAGTCAATCAAACTCATCATTCAGAAAGGATATATATTACATTAAAAGGAGAACACTTTTAGTTTTTATGAATATATTGTTTAAAAATACGTTTGCTTATGTTGCCAAATGATATTTCCTTTGTTAACTATTTTATTCTTAATTATTTGCTGCTACATCTTTTTCAGTCTTTCATTTTTAGTCTTTTTTTTTTTTTGCTTGAGACAGGGTTTCTCTGTGTAGCCCTAGATTTCATGGGACTCACAGAGTAGACCAGGCTGGTCTTGAACTCACAGAGATCTGCCTGCCTCTGCCGCCTGAGTGCTGGGATTAAAGGATGTACCACCATTGCCCAGCTTTATTTTTAGTTTTAAGATGTTGCATTTTAGATTTTTTTTTCCAAAAGATATATAGCTAGCTTTAACATTATTTTGCCTTCAGAATTTTTTCTTCTAATATTCTGCCTATAACTGTTATAATTAATTATAAATTTAGACTAATTTGCTTAATCATTATACAAGTTTATACTTATTTCTCTTACATTTTAATTTTACAAAATGGGGGTGGTATCTGAGTAGGTTTCATTTCTTTTTTCCCTTTTTATTTAAAAGAGGCTCTTTTCTCATACTGTATGCCTAATTATAGTTTCTCCTCTTTATTCCTCCCATTTCCTCCTCACCTTCCTTCCTCTCTGGATCCACTCCCTTTCTGTCTCCATTAGAAAAGATCAGGCTTCTAAGAGATAACAAAACATAAAATAAAATCTAATAAGATAAAACAAAAACTATCACATCAAAGTTAGACAAGGCAAATAAACAGAAGGAAAAGAGCCCAAAAGAAGGCACAAGAAATAGAGACCCACTCATTCCTACATTCAGGGCTCCCATTTAAAAAACCACGAAACTGAAAGGCATGATGTTCACAGAAGACCTGGTGCAGATACCCAGGCAGGCTCTGTGCTTGCTGCTTCAGCCTCTGTGAGTTTATGTGAGCTTTGCTCGGCTGATTTAGAGGGCCTTGTTCTCCTTCCCGTCTGGCTCTTACACTCTTTCTACCTCCTCTTCCACAGGGTTCCCTGAACTTTGAGGGGCATTGGACGGAGACATAAATTTAGAGGTGTGTTCGGGGGTCCCTTTCTGTGAGGTATGTCTGGCTGTGGGTTTCTGTCCTTGTTCCCATTTGCTGCAGGAGGAAACTCTTCTGATGTTGGCTGAGTAAGACCCTAGTGTATGAGCCTAGAATATATCGTTAAGATTCACTATTGTTATATTTTTTAAAATTTAATTTAATTTTATTTTATTCTTTTAAGACCAGTAGTATTTGGATTTACCCTTGGTTCTGGGCTATCTCATTGCTGGTTCTTGGTCACTCAAACAGTATTTGGTATGGGTTCCATTTTGTATAGTGGTTCTTAAATCAGACAGTAGTTGGTCTCTCCCACAAGATTTGTGCTACCATTGACCTAGCATATTTGCAGGCAGGACAGACTGATGATCAAGGTTTGTTTTTTTTTTTTTTTTTTTTTTTTTTTTTTTAGCTGGGTTGATGCTTACAAGTTTGCACTTCTACCCCCAATGGAGGAGGGTTCCCTTTGTCTGCATCCTTGTTAGCATGTGCTGTCACTTGAGTTTTTGATCTTAGCCATTCTGATGGGTGTAAGATGGAATCTTTTGCATTTCTCTGAGGCTAAGGGCATTGAACATTTCTTTAAGTGCTTCTTCGCCTTTCAAGTTCCCTCTGTTGTGAATTCCCAGTTTAGCTCTGTACCCCATTTTTAAATTGGATTATTTGATTTGTTGATGTTTAATATAAGTTCTTTGTATATTTTATATATTAGCCCTCTGTAGGGTTGGTGAAGATCTTTCCCCCAAACTGTAGGATGCTCTTTTGTTCTTTTCACAGTGTTCTTTGACTTACAGAAGCTTCTCAGTTGCATGAGATCCCATTTATTAATTGTTGATCTCAGAGCTTGGGCTGTTGGTGTTCTGTTCAGGAAGTTGTCTCCTATGCCAGTGAGTTCCAGACTATTTTCCACTTTGTCTTCTAATAAAATTATAGTCTCTTGATTTATGTCATGATCTTTGATCCACTTGGGCTTGAGTTTTGTGCAGGGTGATAAGTATGGGACTATTTGCATTTTATTTTACACTTAGACATCCAATTAGTTCAGCAACATTTGTTGAAGATGCTTTCTTTTTTCCACTGTATAGTTTTGGCTTCTTTGTAAAAAAAATCTAGTGCCCATAGGAGTAGGGGTTTATTTCTGGGTCTTCAGTTTGGTTCCATTGATCAACCTGCCTGTTTCTATGCCAATACCATGCAGTTTTTATTACTCTTGCTCTGTAGTATAGCTTGAGATCAGAGATGTTGATACTGTCACAAGTTTTTTATTGTACAGAACTGTTTTGGCTATCCTCTGTCTTTTATTTTTCCATATGAAGTTAATTGTTGCTCTTTCCAGGTCTGTAAAGAATTGAGTTGGAATTTTGATGAAAATTGCATTGAATCTGTAGATAGCTTTTGATAAGAAGACCATTTTTAATATGTTAATCTTCCCGATCCATGAGCATGGGAGATCTTTCCATTTTCTGAAATCTTCAATTTCTTTCTTCAAAGACTTGCAGTTCTTATCATACAGGTCTTTCCTTTGCTTGGTTAGAGTTACACCAAGATATTTTATATAATTTGTTTCTGTTGTGAAGGGTGTTGTTTCCCTAATTTTAGTCTTAGCCCTTTTATTGCTTGTATAAATGAGGGATACTAAGTTTTGTTTGTTTGTTTGTTTGTTTGTTTTGAGTTAATTTCGTAACCAGCCAGTTTGCTGAAGGTGTTTATCAGCCATAGTAGTTCTCTAATAGAATCTTGGGGATCACTTATGCATACCACCATAACATCTGCAAATAGCAATACTTTGATTTCTCTACCAATTTGTAGCCTTTACTTGTCTTATTGCTCTAGCTAGAACTTAAGTGCTATATTAAAGAGATATGGTGAGAGTGCTCAGCCTTCTTTTGGCACTGATTTTAGTGGAAATGCTTTATTTCTCCATTTAACTTGATGTTGGCTATTGGCTTAATATATATTGCCTTTATTGTATTTAGGTATGTGCCTTCTATTCCTGATCTCTCCAAGACTTTAAACATGACAGGTATTGGATTTTGTCGAAGGCCTTTTAGAATCTTATGATATGATCCTGTGTTTTTTCCCCCAGTTTGTTTATATGTTGGATTAAGTTGATGGATTTTTGTATATTGAACAATCTCTGCATTCCTGGGATGAAGCGTACTTGATCATGGTGGTTGATGTCTTTGTGCTTTATGTTCCTGGATTCATTTTGCAAGTATTTTACTGAGTATTTTTGCATCGATGTTCATAAGGGAGATTTGTCAGAAATTCTCTTTCTTCATTAGATCTTGTTTGGTTTATGTATCAGGGTGACTGTGGATTCATAGAATGAATTTGGCAATGTTCCTTCTGTTTCTTTTTGTGGAATAGTTTGATGAGTATTGGTACTAGTTCTTTTTTAAAAGTCTGATGGAATTTTGTGCTAAAACCATCTGGCCCAAGGCTCATTTTAGTTGGGAGACTTTTGATAACTGCTTCTATTTTTCTTTTTTTAGGGGTAATAGGTATATTTAAATTGTTAACCTGATCTTGATTTAACTTTGGCAAGTGGTATCTATCAAAAAATAATCTATTTCATTTAGATTTTCCAATTTTTTTTGTGTACAGGTTTCTGAAGTACGATTGAATGATTCTTTAGATTTCCTCGGTATCTGTTGTAATATCCCCCTTTCATTTCTGATTATATTAATTTGGATACTCGCTGTCTTTTAGCTACTTTGGTTAAGGTTTTGGCTATCTTGAGAGGATGGACATCAGAAGAAGAAAACAGAAAACAAGATAGGAGCCTCCCACAGAGGGCCTCTGAAAGGCCTCTACCCTGCAGACTATCAAAGCAGATGCTGAGGCTCATGGCCAACTGTTGGGCAGAGTGAATGAAATCTTATGAAAGAAGAGGGAAACAGTAAGATCTAGAGAGAACAGGAACTCCACAAGGAGAGCAACAGAACCAAAAATCTGAGCACAGGGGTCTTTCCTGAGACTGATACTCCATCCAAGGACTATGCATGGAGATAACCTAAGACCCCTGCACAGATGTAGCCCATGACAGTTCAGGGTCCAAGTGGGTTCCATAGTAATAGGAACAGGGACTTTCTCTGACATGAATTGATTAGCTTGCTCCTTAATTACCTCCCCCGGAGGAGGGAGTAGCATTACCAGGCCACAGAAGACAATGTAGCCACTCCTGATGAAATCTAATTGACTAGGATCAGAAGGAAGAAAAAGAAGACCTCCCCTATCAGTGGACTTGGAGAGGGGCATGAGTGCAGAGGAAGGGAGTGATTGGGAGGGGAGGAGTAGGGAACCATAGGAGGGATATAAAGTGAATAAAGTGTAATTAATAAAGAATAAAAAAATGGAAAACAAAATAAAACAAAACAGCTCTTGTTTTTCTGATTCTCTGTACTGTTCTTTTGTTTCTAGGTTTTTGATTTCAGCCCTGAGTTTGATTATTTTCTCCTCTTGGGTGTGTTTGCTTCCTTTTTTTTTTTCTAGCGTTTTCAAGTAATTTGTAAGTTTTCTACTATGAGCTCTCTCTGCTTTCATTATGAAGGCACTTAGCGCTATGAACTTTCCTCTTAGTACTGCTTTTAGTATCTACATTGATAGTCTGCAGGGCAGAGCTTTTCAGAGGTCCTCTGTGTCAGGCTCCTGACTTGTTCCCTCTTTTCTTCTTCTTCTGATGTCCAGCCTCTTTGCCTTTCTGGGTAGGAATTGAGCATTTTAGCAAGAGTCCTCCCTCTTGATTAGTTTCTTTAGGTGTACAGATTTTAGTATGTTTATCCTATATTATATGTCTATATGAGTGAGTATATACCATGTGCATCCCTCTGCTGCTGGGATAACTCACTCAGGATGATATTTTCCAGATCCCACCATTTACCTGCAAATTTCATGATTTCCTTGTTTTTTATTGCTGAGTAATATTCCATTGTGTAGATATACCACAATTTGTGCATCTATTCCTCCACTGAGGGGCATCTGGGCTGTTTCCAGCTTCTGGCTATTATTGTATTACATAAGTTTTGGGTATTTTGTACCTTTATTTTCTTTGAATTCTAGAAAGTGTTTAATTTCTTTATTTTCTCCCTGGCCCAGTGGTCGAATCCATGGTGGTCTGATAGAATACAAGGTCTTATTTCAATTTTCTCATATTTGTTGAGGCTTGTTTTTTATCTGAGTATGTCTTTAATTTTAAAGAAAGTTCTATGAGGTGCTGAGAAGAAGGTACACTTTTGTATTTGGATGGAATGTTCTGTAGATATATATCAGGTCCTATTGACTTGTAATGTTGCTTAGTATCATTATTTCTCTGTTTAGTTCCTGTCTCAGTGAAATATCCATTGTTGAGAGACGTGTATAGTCTCCTACTATTAACGGGAGGAGTTTGATGTGTAATTTAAGCTTTAGTAATTTTTCTTTTACAAATGTGGGTGCCCTTGCATTTGGAGCATATATATATTCAGAATTGAGACGTCATCTTGTCAAATTATATAAACTCAACTCTCTCTACAGGAGAGTTTTCAAAAATTTCTCATCAATTCAGTTTTAAAAAGTAAGAATATCATGGGACAGGAGCCTACCACAGAGGGCCTCTGAATGACTCTACCCAGCAGAGTATCAAAGCAGATGCTGAGACTCAGCCAAACTTTGGGCAAAGTATAGGGAAGGAAAAAAAGGAAGAGACAGAAAGATCTGGAGGGGACCAAAAAGTCTGGGCCCAAGGGTGTTTGTAAAGACCAATACTCCAAACAAGGACCATGCATTGAGATAACCTAGACCTCTTGCTCAGATGTAGCCCATGGCAGCTCAGTGTCTAAGTGGGTTCCCTAGTAAGGGGAGTAGGGGCTGTCTCTGACATGAACTCAGTGGCTGGTTCTTTGATCACCTCCTCCTGAGTGTGTGTGTGTGGGGGCTACAACCTTACCAGGGCCACAGAAGAAGACAATGCAGCCAGTTCTGATGCGACCTGACATGATAGGGTCAGATGGAAGGGGTGGAGGTCCTCCCCTATCAGTGGACTTGGGGAGGGGAATGGTAGGAAAGAGGAAGGGAGGGTGGTATTAGGAGGAGATGAGGAAGGGGGCAACAGCTGGATACAAAGTGAATAAATTGTAATAATAATAAAAAAGAAAATATAAAAAACAGCAAAAAGGTAAGAATATCTGAGGACCTCTGTGGTAAGCTCCTGTCCTGTTCCCTGTTTTCTTCCTTTTCCAATGTCTATCCTGTTTGCTTTTCTGAATGAGGAATGAACATCTTACCCAGGGTCTTCCTTATTGCTTACCTTTTTTAGGTGAACAGATTTTAGTATGCTTATCCTATATTATATGTCTTATATCCACATATAAGTGAGTATATATCACGTGTGTCTTTCTGCTTCTGGGATACCTCACTCAGGCTGATCTTTTCTAGATCCCACCATTTGCCTGCAAATTTCACGAGTTCCTTATTTTTAATTGCAGAGTAGTATTCCATTGTGTAGATATACCATAATTTCTGTATCCAGCAGAGTATCAAAGCAGATGCTGAGACTCATAGCCAAACTATGGGCAGAGTGCAGGGAATCTTATGAAAGAAGGGGGAGATAGAAAGACCCGAAGGGGACAGGAGCTCCACAAGGAGAGTAACAGAACCAAATAATCTGGATCCAGAGGTCTTTCCTGAGACTGATTTTGCAACCAAACAGCATTCATGGAGATAACATAGAACCCCTGTACACATGTAGCCCATAGCAGTTCAGTATCCAAGTGGGTTCCCTAGTAAGGAAAATAGGGGCTGTCTCTGACCTGAATTCAGTAGCTGGCTCTTTGATCACCTCCCCCTGAGGAGGGGCAACCTTACCAGGCCACAGAGGAAGACAATGCAGCCATTCCTGATGATACCTGATAGGCTAGGGTCAGATGGAAAGGGTGGAGGTCCTCCCTTATCAGTGGACTTGGGGAGGAACATGGGAGGAGAGGAGGGAGGGAGGACAGGATTGGGAGGTCATGAGGGAAGGAGCTATAGCTGGGATTCAAAGAGAATAAACTGTAATAAATAAAAAGAATTTTAAAAAAGTAAGAATATCTGATTATTTGTGAAGGAATAGGATTTATGTTAGTATCAAGAAAACAGAGTATGTCAGAGGCCTCTATGGTAGGCTCCTGTCCTGTTTCTTGTTTTCTCCTACTTCCAATGTCTATCCCATTTATCTTTCTAAGTGAGGATTGACCATCTTATCCTGGGTCCTCCTTGTTTAGCTTCTTTATGTGTACAGATTTTAGTATGTTTATCCTATCTTCTAGGTCTAATATCCACTTATAAGTGAGCATATACCATGTGTGTCTTTCTGCTTCTAGGATACCTACCAGTGATCAAAGCAGATGCTGAGAATCATAACCAAACCTTCGGTAGAGTGCAGGGAATCATATGAAAGAAGGGGGAGTTATAAGACCTGGAGAGGACAGGAGCTCCACAAGGACCAAATATATATGGGCACAGGGGACTTTTCTGAGACTGATTCTCCAACCAAGGACCATGCATGGATATAACCTAGAACCTCTGCTCAGATGTAGCCCATGGCAGCTCAGTATCCAAGGGGGTTTCCCTAGTAAGGGGAACAGGGACTGTCTCTGACATGAACTCAGTGGCTGCTTCTTTGTCCTCCCCCTCTCCCTGAGGGTGGAGCAGCTTTGATAGGCCACATTGCAGCCAGTCATGATGAGACCTCATAAGCTAGGGTCAGGTAGAAGGGGAGGAGGACCTCCCCTATCAGTGGACTTAGAGAGGGGCAGGGAGGAGATGAGGAAGGGAGGGTGGGATTGGGAGGGAAGGAAGGAGGGGGCTACAGCTGGGATACAAAGTAAATAAACTGTAATTAATATAAAAAATAAGAGATAAGATAAAAAGAAAACAGTATTGTAAGTAATATTATTCAGACATTTTTTACCTTGATTAAGAAACTAGCCTCCTTTGATCACCTCCCCCTGAGGGGGGAGCAGCCTTACCAGGCCACAGAGGAAGACAATGCAGCCACTCCTGTTGAGATCTGATAGACTAGGATCAGAAGGAAGGAAAAGAAGACCCCCCCTACCAGTGGACTTGGGGAGGGGCATGTGTGGAGAAGGAGGAGGAAGGGAAGGATTGAGAGGGGAGGAGGGAGGGAACTAGAGGGGGGATACAAAGTAAATTAAATGTAAATAATAAAAAATTAAAAAAAGAAGAAAATATGAAAAAAATAAACTAGCCTCTTTATGCAATTGAACGCAATTATTTTGGGTTCAAAGATAGATTGCTTTTATCTATTAAGTATAGGAGGTGGGATTTCAAGCATTTTTCCAACATAGTCCTCAACTACATTGGGTGTACAGTGCTTTTTTAATGGAGGGAAAAGTTATTTCACGAGATTTGCTTTGAAAAACTGTTTTAAATACTGCAATAGAAATTCAACGGTATTTCGTGATGTTTCCTTTAGAATCGCCTAGAGTTTTACTGAAGCTTATGTTTCTGTGAATGTAGCATACAGCTAACTTATAAAGAATACAGGCCATGTTTAGCCAAAAGACTGGTGATATCCTGAGGTTACAAAGTTAGAAGCTCAGTTTCCAGGGGAGAATATTAGTGCATCAAGTCATTGCCAAGATGGTGAGGGACTAGTAACTCCCTCTTCACAGAATGTGCAGTGGGTGAGAAGGAATAATAATCCCTCTAGATCCATAACATTTACCAAGGTTGTTTGCTTCAGGCTTATATCCGGAATTAACGGATGTGTATCTTAGGGTTTGTGCTGTGAGGATCAAGAGAAAAGTCACCTAAAATTTGTTAAAAGATTGCTAATTTTAGGAAAGCATTTTCAAAATTTCAGATGTATCTCTGCTTGGTCACTGAGCCTCGTTTCTTTTGTTCATTTGCATAAATATCACACAGAGAAACACATATTTATGGAGTAGTAGATGGGCCCCCACAGGATGGGGAGCGTGGCTCATTTGTGTGTTTAACATCCAGTTCACAGCTGTTAGAGATGAACAGAGTCAGTGATCTTTGAAAACATATAAGTACAACAGAAACAGTTGACAGTCTTTAGGGCTTTGACAAGTTATTAAATGAATGGAAATACATATTCTTACATAATTATGATCATCACATAACATTTTTCTCTTTCATATCTCTTTTTAAAATATGCTTTTATTTTTCATAAAAGAATTATCCCCCAAACATTTCTATGTATGGAATGTCTCCCAGGGTTCTTGGAAGTCTGTCTCTAATCTGTGGTTGAAAATGGCAGGCTTACATTCCCTTTTCTTCAGTAATATCTTTCTGAATGTTTCTTGTTTTACTGGAATTAATATTCCTCACTTGTTACATGAGGCTTTTAAGTCTAGAAAATTCTGTTCAATCACCGAAAGACTGGCTGCAGCTTTATTAATGGCACGGTGTGTGTGTTTGTGTGTGTGTGTGTGTGTGTGTGTTTCTTTCTTTTTCCCCATCTGAAGTCTGCCTAATCTTCAAGGTCAAGTTAAAATTTTATTACCTTAAGCCACAAAATGTACAGTGACTCCTTTATTTTTTTAGGATAGGATAAATTAGCATTTGGAAATGGCCTTCTCCTAATGTGAATTTTTTTTTATCTTACCGAAACTCGTTTGTATTGTTTAAGTTAATACCTCGTGTCTTAGTTACACTCCTATTGCCATCATTAGACACCATGACCAAGTTAAGTTAGAAAATATTTAACTTTGGGGCTTATGTTTGTACAAGATTAAAGTTGATTATTATGACTTGAAGCATTCCTGCAAACAATCAGGTAGACATGACACTGGAGTAGCAGTAGTTGACAGCTTACATCTTACTCTATAAGCATGAGAGAGAGAGAGAGAGAGAGAGAGAGAGAGAGAGAGAGAGAGAACCATGAAAGGTATGGGCTTTTGAAACTTCAAAGTCCACTGTTGGTGACATACCTCCTCCAATAAGGCCATACCTCCTAATCCGTTCCAAACAGCTCTACCAACTAGTGACCACACATTCAAAATATATGAGCCTATGGGGGCATTCTCATTAAATCCACCGCATCCTTTCACTGACAAAACATCATATGTAGCATTCCTCAACCACATTATGAATTCCTGAAGAAAGTGAGCACTTCTTCGCGTGTTTTCCTGTTCATCATAGTTTCAGAATATGTTTGAGGCTATTTTTGAGAGCTACTCTGCCTTGAGACAATGCTAAATTTCAGAGTGAGATTCATGAGTTTCAGTGAAACTCATTGTTCCAATCTTTAGGCCATACATGGTAGAACATGCCTAAAACCCAAGCATTTGTGGGGAGTAAATAGGAGGACACCTTTGCTTACATAGCAAATCTAAAGCAAGCACAGGCTACTAGAGGCACTAAATGGGGAAGAGGCCTGTTAGTATTACACAGAAACAGACATTCAGTTCTAATGAAAGACAGTAAGCATATTATTTTAGGTATAACCGAGTGCCATGGGAATAGGGACAAGCTACCCATATTCCTGCCTTTGCATTAAGAAAGAAGATAATATTGCAGAAGAGTCTTGGAGGAAAAGGGGTTCTTATAAGGTTAATGGGAGAGGATGAATGGGTGCATGATGGCATATGAGACATGGTATAGGGAACAATAGGTCTCTTGGTGTTGAAGAGCTTTCACAGTTGGATACCTGGGGAGGTTTTATAAAATACTTTTATTTTTCCAGAGGCTTTGGAATACAATGAAATATTTTGAAGATAATAGATGTTACCTGGTTTATAGTTTAGGAACACTATTCTTTGTAGAATAATTGGGTGAAACAGAGCACTTACTTAAAGAAGAAGTAGGGAGGGTATTAAAGTGTTCTTGATGAACTCTAATACACTATGATCAGATACAAGTCACAGGAATGACTAAAACAATAAGCAGGTTCAATGATAAAAATCTAAGTACTTTAATACTTGCTACAAATGGGAGATGCAAAGACAAGGACCGTGTAACACCTGAAGTGTGACAGAGAGGGATAAGCATAGATGTCACTGGAAGAATGTTGGATCCTCAGTGTTTGCTATCTGTGTGTTGAGCCTGGGCTTGCTGTTAGTAAGCTTGCAAGCAGCAAGAAATAACAGAGAATGAAATAGGAAAAAGCAAACACCAACTAGGACTCAATGGCACCTCTCTGCTTTCAACTGCTTCTAATTGTATATCTTCCTTCAGCTGTTTGCTGAGGCCAATTCTAACCCAGAACCACATGGAGAGGAAGTTTGAAATAATAATAATAATAATTATATGTATATATATATATATATATATATTTTACAGAACAAAAGTACCACCCACATACAAACATCTATCACTAGGACAATTTGTATCAGCATGTTGTATCCTCCAACATGGTCCTTTTCCTGTATGCTTCGCCCCAGTTACTAAGACCTTCCTTTGGAATTCTTTAAAAATACATTTAAAAATTAATCGACACACGGTAATTGTACATATTTGTGAGCCATGTGACATTCTAGTACAAGAATGCAGTGTGTAAGGATGGCGTCAGGGTATTGGCAGGTCTGTCATCTCGGGCATTCACAGCTTCTTTGTGTCTGAAATCCCCATACTGTTAGCTGTTTTGAAATATTTCCTTCTGTGCTTTGCTATGCTTCAGAAAATTACACATCTTTCTATGTATCCAGCCTTCTGCACATATTCTATGTGGTTGTAGAACAATATTTCTGAGTGTAAATGTGATGACCTAGACTCTGATGAAGTCTATAGGGTAACTCTGAGTACATTTTGTGTGCTATACAGGGCTCTGTAACAAGATCCCTTTTGTTTTGTTTCGTTGTCTTATCATTTATCTTTGTTCCTTGGCCTTATGCTGTAACAAGAGGTAGTTAGTGCTTTCAATGTGGCCATATGGGTTTGTATCCTTAATGGAAACAAACTCTTTCTTGTGTTCCATTTTAACCACAGTAAAATTCTTTAGGTAAATGAAGAACCAGGAGTCAAATTGTTGGTGACATGCATGGACAATAGACCATCCTGCATATAAGTCCAACCTACATATGAGTTCTTTTTTCTTTCTTGTTTTGAGTGGTGTTAGGCATCTTTCACAAGACAGGGATGACATCTAAAAAAGTATCTGTTCTATAATCATAAGGAGTAGGGGATTCTATACACTTAGCTTCAGGGGTGTTGCCAAGAACCAGGGAGAAAGATGAAGGGAACGTTTGGCTGGATTTCAGTGAAGTTTAGATGAAAGGAACAAAAACATCTAAAAAGTCAACCAAGGCACCTGCTTCAGATTGCTGTGGCTGGGCTGCATTTCAAGTAGCGTGCAATCTACAGCTGGTAAGGGAGTGCTTGATCACACGACTGTTAGTGATGGCCCTGCGCAATCCTTCCTCAGGTATTCCCTGTATCTGGTGGCTGAGAATAGGGAGGACATTTGGTTATAGCAGACACATGTCTAGGCAGAACGCAGACTTGATAATGAAGAAAATCTTTTTTTTTTTTTAATTGTAAACTTCAAAAGATTTTTTTTTCTTTTTTTTTTCAATGCAGTTTATTCAGGAACCTTGAACAATCATCTGACCCTGGGGAAAGCCAGCCCACAGCTTAAATAGCTTTGGGTAGCCAACCCAGGCGTGCCACGTGGGCAATGCAGATAGGTCCACATACATGGAAGCAAGCCAGATCCTCAGCCTTAGCCAAATGTGGAATTGTTTGTGACAGAGAGCACTCACCATCGGGAAGGTGGAAGGCGGAAACCAGCTCCATCTTTAAGGCACAGCATTCCGCAGCTCTCTACAGTTCCCCCTTTTTGTTTTAGACGCATCAGGCAAGAGTAGAGGTCTGATCTCTGATATTAGAAATAAATTGGGACTTTGTACCGATGTTCATTTAGGTGTCATCCACCCAAAGAGCATCAGACCCGTCCGATACCTTTTTCTCAGAGGCGGGACCTGGGGTATCAACCCGCATGCAATCAGACATGCTCTTCTCTGGGTCCAAAGCGGCTGACCCTGAGTGCAGTGCTTAGCCTTGCATCCTGAGCCTAACATTTTAGCTTTTTATGGTATCCAACCATGCTTGGGGAGAATGTCCTGCTTCAATGGCTGTAAAGGCCTGAATGATCATGGCTGCATCACACTGTTGTGAGACTCTAATCTTGCATATATACCACAGGCAAACCAAGGAGACCAACACCAGAAGGCCTGCTAACGCTCCCATGCCCGCCCATTCCTTCAGATGATTCATGGCTGCAGAAATCCATGATGATAATCCTGTGGCTAGTCCTGCGTCCACTCTGGTAGAATTTACTGTGACAATGGCCACTCTCAGCTGCTCCATCATAGTATCGAATTCTCCAGTCCAATTACCTAAAATATAGCTCGACAATTGTTTAGACAGATTTGCAGCACAGGGAAAATTCGAAGAAAATCTTTTCTAGAGAAAAGAAATCGCCCATGTGATATACTGGTACTAAGTGATAGACCCCGCCCCCTCCACATGTCTATATTTTAGCGACTTTCAGTCTTCATTTGTGAACCCTCTAGTGTACTCTGTATAGTAGAGATTGTCTCTCTACTACTAACTCGCTTGAGGCCTTGGAGGATTGGTTACTCAGCTAGAGCCTTCGCTTGTTTATCTTGTGAGGTGAGGATGTTGATGAAGGTGTGTCTGAGGCTCATTCCTCTTCTGTTGTCTTATCTTTCTATGTTCAAATTTAAAAGATCAAAGAAAGTCATTTTCTTCAAAACTCTCTTTGGTACTCTGTATTGGCCTTCAGAATGACAAAGTATAAAGGGGCTTTAAAATGAGGCTAGTAGGTTGTGATAGCAACACACACATGTATGTGGAGATATATATATATACACAGATGCATGCTACAATAAAAAAAAAAAAAACAACTGCTACTGATAGTCAGAATTGTCTGATTGTCAGAATCCCCTGCTCCTCACTAAGCAGAGTTTCTATAGAAATGCCTATACTCTGGGAAGTAGGGACAAGTTGGTGGTTGCAATACTAAATGGTTGCATAAAACAGCCCTGCAATGCACCCTGACAGCAACTATCTACTGTTCCAAGTTACATTTCAGGATTATGGAATTCAGAAATATTTGTCTTTAGGTTGCTTCTCTTTTTAGCTGTTAAAATTTACAGCAGAGTGACCTTTGACAGGACAAACTTAATTTGAATGGCTCTTTAACCTCAACGGGATGAAGCAAACATGGCTCCAAATGTTTTTAGAAGCATCATGAAGAAAGCTGAGACAGGAGTATGGGTGGATAGTCAGGGAGGGAGGGAGAGAGGGAGAGAGAGAGAGAGAGAGAGAGAGAGAGAGAGAGAGAGAGAGAGGAGATATTTTCTTACCTTTTGAAAACTAGAATTGCTAAAACACTGAATTACAAAACAGATAGACATCCAAAGATAATGAAAACAAAGTATGTTTGAGGGGCTGGAGGTGGAGTGGAGTGGTAGAGAGCTGGCCTAGAATATGTAAGGCCCTGAGTTTAATCCCCAGTGCTACAACAACAACAGGGTAAACTGATGGAGGTGTATACATGCCCCCAAGCCTAGGAAGAGGCCTGTACAGGGTCGTTCTCTAAGAGGAAGTCACTAAATTGCAAAGTAAAATTCCATGATCCCAACACTGGGAACAGGGCTCACAATTGTAGCTTCTTGTGACTTTTGGTTGCAAGGAAGCAGGAAAAAAAGGGAAATGGAAAAAAAAAAAATCAAAGAGTGATGCCAGACTATAGAAGGCAAATGCCCCCAAAAGCAATAACCATGTCTCTTCTCTTCCATAACTCCTTTAAAGTAACAGATCCAGTAAACATAGCTCATTAAAAACTGAGAGATCAAAACAATCAGCCAAGGATACAACAACAACAAAACAAAGGGGAAAGCACAAAACAAAGACGATGTCTAGGAAAATGATGCTGCATTTGCATTTTGAGTTAAAAAAGACACCCTTCAATAAACTGGAGCATAGAGTTAGAGTAGAACAGGAGACAGAATACGAAGTGGAGAGCACCAAAAAAAAAAAAAAAGTTGTCAAAAACCTTTCAAATTCCATTAGACAAGTAGATTAGCAAGCCACAGGGCACCCAGAGGACCTCAGCGAGACATCAGGGTTGAAAAAAGAAACAAACTCAAAACAGACAAGACAGAAATACATGGAGAGGCTGAAGAAGAAAACTGAAATACTAGGGAAAAATGCCAAACACTGGTTGGCTTTTGAAAACACTTTGCATAAAGAAAAGCATTAATCTATAGATTGAATATGAGTACCGCCTGTTGGAGCAGCCATGGCCGGGGCTACTAGAGGTCTTTCAAACCTTAGTCTTACTATCCCTGTGTGCAGCTGGTTCACTCTTGACTGCTCAGCCCAAGAGTCACCATGTTGCAGTTAGGTCCAATGTCATGCAGTACCCATGACATTGGTACCCAGTGGTCGCCAGGGCTGTGATGTATATTTCTCTGTCACCTGCTCTCCAAATACCAAACTATACATATCTTCATTGCAATTACAACATTATTTCAGCAAAGTTCTTCATCCTTATGCTAGAGAATGTTCTAAGACCACAACAAACATTTAAAAGTATGTTGACTCAAAAAAAAAAAAAAAACAAAAAAAACCAAACATGATTGATTTTTGATTATTGTAATGGTCCAGGGCAAATGAACCAGGTTTCTTAAAAGGGAACTCTTCCCTCACAATAAGCCATACCCGTCACGCCATCACACACCACTGTCCTGTTTGCTCAGTGATTACTGTCTTTAGTCTTTTGCTTTCTCCCCTCTGTTTAGTTGTCACTGAAGTCCACAAAAGGGGTGAAAAACATGGAATTCTAGATCAGTACTATTGTGGGCTGGGCCAGGAAGTAACACACATATATGCTCAGAGCAATTGCTATTTTCTTTTCTTTTTTTTATTATTTTTTTTATATTAATTACAGTTTATTCACTTTGTATCCCAGCTGTAGCAGCCTCCCTCATTCTCTCCCAGTCCTAACCTCTCTCCCTCTTTTCCTCCCATGTCCCTCTCCAAGTCTACTGATAGGGAAGGTCCTCCTCCCCTTCCATCTGACCCTAGTTTATCAGGTCTCATCAGGACTGGCTGCATTGTTTTCCTCTGTTGTCTGACAAGGCTGTTCCCCCCTCAGGAGGAGGTGGTCAAAGAACCATCCAAAGAGTTCATGTCAGAGACAGTCCCTCTTCCCATTACTAGGGACTTGGATACTGACCTGCCATGTGCTACATCTGACAGAGGTTCTAGGTTATCTTCATACATGGTCTTTGGTTGGAGTATCAGTCTTAGAAAATACCCCTGTGCCCAGATATTTTGGTACCACTGCTCTCCATGTGGAGCTCCTGTCCTCTCCAGGTCTTACTAACGCCCCCTTCTTTCATATGATTCCCTGCACTCTGCCCAAAGTTTGGTTATGTGTGTCAGCATGTGCTTTGATACACTGCTAGGTAGTCTTTCAGAGGCCCTTTGTGGTAGGCTCCTGTCTTGTTTCCTGTTTTCTCCTTCTTCCAATGTCCAACCTGTTTGTCTTTTTGAGTGAGGATTGATCGTCCTACCTGGGGAACTCCTTCTTGCTTGGTTTCTTTAGTATACAGATTTGTGTAGGTTTATCCTAAATTATATGTCTAGTATCCACTTATAAGTGAGGTATACTGTGTGTGTCTTTTTGCCTCTGGGATACCTCACGCAGGATGTCTTTTCTAGGTCCCACCATTTATCTGCAAATTTCATGATTTCCTTGTTTTTAATTGCTGAGTAGTATTCTGTTGTGCAAATGTACCACAATTTCTGTAGTCATTCATCCGTTGATGGACATCTGAGTTGTTTCCTGGTTCTGGCTATTATGAATAAAACTGCTACAAACATGGTTGAGAAAATATCCTTGTTGTATACTTGAGCATATTTTGGATATATGCCTAGGAGTGGTATAGCTGGATCTTGAGGAAGTGCTATTACTCATTGTCCAAGAAAGCGCCAGATTGATTTCCAAAGTGGTTGTACAAGTTTACATTCCTACCAGCAATGGAGGCTTTACAGAGGTTTTTCAGTTTCATGAGCTCCTATTTATTGATTGTTGATCTTAAAGCCTGTGCTTTTGGTGTTCCGTTCAGGAACTTGTCTCCTATCCCAGTGAGTTCTAGACTCTTCCCCACTTTTTCTTCTAACCGATTTAGTGTGTCTGTTTTGTGTGGAGGTCTTTGATCCACTTGGACTTTAGTTTTGTGCAGGGTGATAAGTATGGATCTATTTACATTTTTCTACATGTAGATATCTAGTTATACCAGCAAAATTTGTTGAAGATGCTGTCTTTTTTTTATTGACTGGTTTTGGCTTCTTTGTCAAAAATCAAGTATCTGTAGGTGTGTGGGTTTATTTCTGGGTCTTCCATTCAGTTCCATTGATCCACCATTCTGTTTCTATGCCAGTACCATGCAATTTTTATTACTATTGCTCTGTAGAACAGCTTGAGATCAGGGATAGTGACACCTCCAGATGATCTATTGTTGTACAGGATCATTTTGGCAATTCTTTTTTTGTTTGTTTGTTTTGCTTTTCCATATGAAATTGAGAATTTCAAGGTCTGTAAAGAATTGTGTTGATATTTTGATGGGAATTGCAATTGCTATTTTCAAGTGTTCACTTTGTACATGGAAGCAGAGAGGAGGAGGGAGACCTCCCAGAACGTGGAGCAAGAGCTGTGGAAACAGAAACTCCCCATTATACAGCTAGTATATGACAGCACTGAAAATTCTGCCATTTTGTCAAGCTTCATGGTACTTGTCTAGGTGGATTCCACAAGTGCCTTGGCTGTCATTTCTCATTTTTCCACTTTATGGGTGGGGATCTCTTTATGCTGTCTCATCTATATTCTACTATTTTTTCATGTGTGGTTGGGGTTCAGGTATCCTTGACACAGTTTTAGTCATTTGGATTATTAATCCCCAGGGAGTCAGAACTCAGCTTGATATAAAGAATAGGAATCACACAGAAATCCTGACCTTGAGTGAGATGCAAAAATCTGGACAATCCAGTGTTTTTTTTTTTTTTTTTTTTTCTTTTGAGGAAGGTAAGTGCTTTTCACATGCGACTATTAGATCCACATGAAGGAAGGAAGAACACTGGAGAAGGGAGAGAAGAAAAGAGGTAGGTAGGGAGGAAGGAACAGAGGGAGGGAGGGAGGAAGAAAAGAAGGAAGGAAGGAAGGAAGGAAGGAAGGAAGGAAGGAAGGAAAGGCAAAGGACTGTGTAGAATATACTAGTACGCAGAACTAGGAACTAGCTTTCCTTTTTGGCCACTTAAATCCATTTTGAGTCTTCCATTATTTTGTATGATTACATTTTAGTCAACAGAAGTTGAGCAGAAGTGATGTCCTTATTTTAGATAAGGTCCATAGATCATCTCATGGGTGCTTTTCCAAGTTCATAGTTCTTCTAATATGTTGCTATTATGACCACAAACATTACAGGATGCAGAGTTGATGGTCATATGAACCAGAAGCCCCTCAAATCTTAGCCTGGTATATTTATCCCTGAACAAGAACTGTTTCCCTTTTCCTTTTTTTTAAAACAATTATCTCCCCCATCTCTTATTCTTACTCCCCCTCTCCTTCCTTCTTCCTCCTCACTTTCTTGCAGTGTGTGTGTGTGGGGGGGGGGTTGGCAATGGTGGTGTATGTAGTCAGAGGACACTCTGAGAAGTCAGTTTTCTCTTTACACCATTGTTTACATTCCAGAGATGAAATTTAGGTCACTAGCTCACACAGTGATTGCCTTTACACACTGAGCTTTCTCCCTGGCTCTGGTTTCATTTAAGCCATAATATATTAACTTTATTCACTGAGGCTAAAGTTGGAAGTTCAGCCTATGCCAACGAAGAAAGTGGGAAAAATTGATGCAGTTTTTCACGGTGTTTAAGACATTAGATAAAATCATTTGAGAAGCAAGTAAATAAAATCAAGACACTTAAAAAATGAAAAAAAAAATCAAACTGTCCTCAGATTGATGTGAATAAGTTATTAGTCTTCAAGGAGAGGAAATATGTCTCAAGGTCATTAGATCTGAAAATTGTCACTCAAGCATGAAGAGAAAAGATAAATGCGTCAAATACACAAACCTTAAAGAATATTTCTTTTATGTTTTTTCCCCATAGGAGAAGTTATGAGAAAATCTTCAGTTCTCTAAGTGATCAGGTAAAAACTGTGACAGAAACATTAGCAGTGACATATTGGATTTATGTAAATTTAACTTTTGACCAAATATCAAACACATCAAAGAAATACCTGCAACATGAATGAATCCAGCAAGTATACAGAAATTACAAGAACTAGTGAGTAAATACAGGCTCAACATTCATAAAGGAAATGTTAGTGAAAATTACAAGTAAAACTAGAATTTTATCAGTTACAAAAGATTTTAGCTCACCTTTGAAATCTCACAAGTAAAAAGGTTAAAAACTCAATTAAAGTTGTGAAATATTCAAAGTGAATAAACTGTAATATAAAAAATAAAAATTAAAAAAAGTTGTGAAATATTTAAGTACAAAATAGATTTATAAGGTAGGTTTACCTGAGATGTATTTATTTTTTACCTTAATAAAAAATGTACCCCTTTTTACATTACCTGTACTATAGTCTGATATAGAACAACCATGTTTATGCCACTATTGTGACTTCAATAAAGTAATTCTGAATTATAAGGTAAATCATATGATTATTTTCAAGTATTTTGGAAATCAATAGAAAACAAAAGGTAATCCAGACACAAGAGACAAATTATCTATGAATAAAAAAATCAACCTCTTGATTAGTTTTTTTAGGTGTACAGATTTTAGTAGGTTTATCCTATATTATATGTCTATCTGAGTGAGTATGTACCGTGTATGTCTTTCTGCTTCTGGGATAGCTCACTCAAGATGATCCTTTCCAGATCCCACCATTTACCTGCAAATTTCATGATTTCCTTGTTTTTTTATTGCTGAGTAATATTCCATTGTGTAGATGTACCACAATTTCTGTATCCATTCCTCCACTGAGGAGCATCTGGGTTGTTTCCAGCTTCTGGCTATTACAAATAAAGCTGCTACAAACATGGTTGAGCAAATATCCTTATTATGTACTTGAGCCTCTTTTGGATATATGCCTAGGAGTGGTATAGCTGGATCTTGAGGAAGTGCTATTCCTTGTTGTCTGAGAAAGTGCCAGATTGATTTCCAGAGTGGTTGTACAAGTTTACATTCCCACCAGTAGTGGAGGAGGGTTCCCCTTTCTCCACAACCTCTCCAGCATGTGTTGTCACTTGAGGTTTTGATCTTGGCCATTCTGATGGGTGTAAGGTAAAATCTCAGGGTTGTTTTGATTTGCATTTCCCTGATGGCTAATGACGTTGAGCATTTCTTTAAGTGTTTCTCTGCCATTTGATATTCCTCTATCGAGAATTCTCTGTTTAGCTCTGTTCCCCATTTTTTAATTGGATTACTTGATTTGTTGCTTTTCAACTTCCTTAGTTCTTTACATATACTGGATATTAGCCCTCTGTCAGATAGAGGTTTGGTGAAGATTCTTTCCCAATCTGTAGGCAGTCATTCTGTTCTGATGATAGTGTCCTTTTCTTTACAGAAGCTTTTCAGTTTCATGAGGTGCCATTTATTAATTGTTGCTCTTAGAGCCTGTGCTGTTGGTGTTCTGTTCAGGAAGTTGTCTCCTGTGCCAATGAGTTCAAGGGTCTTCCCCACTTTTTCTTCTAACAGATTTAATGTGTCTGGTTTATGTTGGGGTCTTTGATCCACTTGGACTTTTGTTTTGTGCAGGGGGATAAGTATGGATCTATTTGCATTTTTCTACATTTAGACATCCAGTTAGACCAGCACCATTTGTTGAAGATGCTATCTTTTTTCTATTGCATGGTTTTGTCATCTTTGTCAAAGATCAGGTGTCCATAAGTGTGTGGGTTTATTTCTGGGTCTTCTATTCAGTTCCATTGATCCACCAGTCTGTTTCTTTGCCAGTACCATGCAGTTTTTACTACTGTTGCTCTAAAGTACAGCTTGAGATTAGGGATGGAGATACCTCCAGAAGATCTAATCAAGATGGAGGACTCTGGCTAAAATGCTCAATCCCCACTCCGAAAGGCAAAGAGAATGGACACCAGAAGAGGAAGAAGAAAACAGGAAACAAGTTAGGAACCTCCCACAGAGGGCCTCTGAAAGGCTCTGCCCTGCAGACTATCAAAGAAGACGTTGAGACTTATGGCCAAACTTTGGGCAGAATGCAAGAAATCTTATGAAAGAAGTGGGAAATAATAGTAAGATCTGGAAAGGACAGGAGCTCCACAAGGAGAGCAACAGAACCAAAAAATTTGAGCACAGGGGTCTTTCCTGAGACTCATACTCCAACCAAGTACCATGCATGGAGATAACCTAGAACCCCTGCACAGATGTAGCCCATGGCAGTTCAGTGTCCAAGTGGGTTCCATAGCAATGGGAAGAGGGACTGCTTCTGACATGAACTGATTTGCCTGTTCTTTGATCACCTCCTTCTGAGGGGGGAGCAGCCTTACCAGGCCACAGAAGAAGACAATGCAGCCACTCCTGATGAGACCTAACAGACTAGGATCAGAAGGAAGAAAAAGAAACCCTCCCCTACCAGTGGACTTGGGGAGGAGTATGTGGAGAAGGAGGAGGAAGGGAAGGATTCGGAGGAGAGGAGGAAGAGAAATAAATAAAGTAAATAAAGTGTAATTTAAAAAAAACCCGAAAATATTCAGAATAAAAAAGCTAGAAAAATAGAAGTAAGTAAGAAGAGGTTGCCTAGTACTAAGGATAGTGAGGGATAGGGTCAAGACTCTGGGCAACGAAATGATTTTTTGTGGGGTGGGGGTTGTTGAAAAGACCTCTGAAATTAGACTGTGGCAATTGTTATACAACTCTGACTCTACTGACTGGCATTAAAGTGTATGCCTTTAGCTGTTGAATTGCTATGGTATATATAAAATACATCTTAGGGAAGCTGTAAATGGTTATCGACGAACATTTTTGATTTAACTATCGTTTCTAATAAAGATCTCTTCTGTTAGCTATGCCTACGATACTTGCTCTTCTGGTACTCCACCCTCCCATCTCACCCCAACTGAACTCTGTTTTTACCATTATTCTTCATTTCCCCCCCCCATACCTTTTGCATACTCCAAATCAGAGCCTTGAGTATGGAGTAGCAGCAAGGTGGTCATCCCCATTTTTAGCTTAGAAATTCTTAAAAATTGATGACTGATGACTGGTGGAAAAGAAGACCCAGTCTTCTTTAGAGATGCAGCCCCTGTGAGGGAACCCATGCTCTAATAGATGACTCCATAGCCATGTCCCTCCTGGCAGCACTGAGTGGACTCCATAAGTTGAAAAAAATAATAAGACATGGAATTGGCAGAGAACAATGGTGATGGGGTTAGAAGAGAGACTGGAGAGGATGAAAGTGTAGATTTCATCAAAATACATGTTATGCGTATATGAAATTATCAAACAGGAAAAATATTTCTGGCGAGACTGGAGGAAGTGACTAGTTGGAAGTTGGAAGGGAACAAGGCACAGAAGAGAGCTAAGGGGGTGAACCTGTTAGAGAGCATTATTCACACAGCTGTGAAAATGACATACTAAAAGTCGTCATTTTGTATTCATGACATATTTAAAACCGTGTTACTGGCTAAACCCCAAACAACAGCCTTGATTGGGAGGGGCCATGGCATCTCCTAAAAGTAACTGGGACAAGACAAGAGTTTACACTGTTAGTACTTGCTGGACTACTCAGAGCCCAACCAATTAGAGAAAATGCAGAAACCAGAAAAAGGATAAGACAAATTGTCATGACTTCTAACTTCTTATTGTAAAAGAAAAGAATGTAAGATAAAAATAAAATGAAACCAAAAAGATGAGTGACTATGAAATTAATGCACATTTACAAACATTTCTTAGGTTTGTACATCATCATGCAGGTTAGTTTGCTGGTTAAGGCCACCACTAGTTTTTCAGTCCAAGGTAAGTCGTTATATCTTCCATATAGCTCCTTTCTTCAGCACTAAAGTGCACACAAGAATTTCTAGTGTACCCTATATTCATAAAAATCACCAAAGAATATATACTTAAAAATCACACATAACAAAAATAACAATCATAAAAAAACCAAAAATTGTCCAAGGATTAGATTTACTGCTCATTCAATAAATGCTGATACTCTGCCATAGCTTTGCACTCAGAATAGGATGTTTCTTCAAGCTGGTTCACGTGCAAGGTCAGAAAGATGTAAACAGCAGAATGGTACCCAGGATGTTCACTTACCCTCCATTGTTAGCAGCCAAACACCATCTCCTGAAATACAGAGTGAACTTTGTATTTAATAGATCTTTAATCTTCTAACAATGGGAGATGGAGATTCCACGGTGAGAACACATGTAAAGCACCTCATGGGATGGGTGAGGAGAGACATCTAAGAACACGGGGTGTCTTTCCTGAGAACCACAGAAGGGAGTGTATTCATCAGACCAGACTGCACTAGCACACCCATCTCAGGTTTCTTGTTTTCATCATTTTTATAATTTCAGCTAAAATTTTATATCAGCATAAAAATTGCAAATGCTATGACATAAATGCATACATACCTGTATGCATGGCCTATGCATAAAAGATATTTGGTTTTACTAAGATGGCAATTAGTTGGCATTTGTTATTCACAGAAGCATATGTATAAAGGCAAAATATAGAATAATGCTGGTATAGTGACCTTTCTCTTCCTTCTCCTTTTCCCTCCAATCACATTATTGTCACTATTATTTGATCACATTTTCAGAGAGTGTTTTTTTTTCTTCTGAATTTAACTATGTGTAATAGTCCTGAAATATGAAACAGAGTATGCTATTTTCTAAAAGTCTTAAACACTGTGGATGGAGAGCTGTCTCAGCTGTTAAGAGCACTAGCTGCTCCTGCAGGAGACCTGAGTTCAGTTCCCAGCACCCACACGGTGGCTCACAACCACTGTAAGTCTAGTTTCAATGGAGGTGCTGTTCTATTCCGGCTTCCACCAGCACTGGGCATGCATGCAGTACACAGGCCCACACAAAGAAAGCATCCATACACATGAAATAAAAATTAACAGATCTTTAAATGTAATAGAAAACACACATGAACTTTACTTTTAACGAGTATCATTTTGCAAATCAAGATGCTAGGCATTTATTTCATTCATGCTGTCCTGTCTGAGCCATTTTTTGAGCTTTTCTCTGGAAAGTGCCACTATAGCCTGCAATATTTTCCTTTGGCTATTTGGCAACAGCTGGGAATGTTCACAGACAACTCCTTTGGTAACAGTACTGACAATGTATATTGACATTGAATTATATTACTTGGCATTCATACAAGAAGAAATTTCAATTTTGCTATTTTTTGAGACATGATTTTACTATGCAGCTGGCCTTGAACTCCCAATTCTCTTGCCTCGGTCTCCCAAGTCTCTGGCAATAGGAATGTGCCATCTCATCCAGAAGGAAAAATGTTAAGATTATATATAATATATATATTAAGATTATACTTTGGTATGTTGTTGGTTCATTGTTTCTGAATGCATTTCTTTACAGAAGTAAGAAAGAAAAAAAAAGAAAGAAAAGAGAAGAAAGAAAAAGAAAAGAAAACAATGAAACAACCCTGAACTGGTAAAAGTGTAAAAGTTGTTAAAAGTTGGTAAAAGTGTTTGTGAATGCAAGCAGGAGGACTTGAGTTCAGGTACCAGAGTCCACATGAGCTGAGAGTTGGTGGTGCATGCTTGAAATCCCATTGCTGGGAAGGTGAAGACAGGATCCCCGAAGTTCGCTGGTCAGCCGGCCTACCCTACTTGGAAAGCTCCAGGACAAAGACAGAGACCCATTTCAAGAAATAAGGTGGATGGCAACTTAGGACTGACACCTAGTTAACCTTTAGTCGCCACAATCATGCGCATATATGTGCACATACCCATGGGTGCAAACACATGTAGAGGTATGCACACACATGCAGAGAAAACGTCCGAGGATTCCAGGGAGTTTACCCTTGCCAGAATAGGTCAGAGAAGTTACTTTGGTTCCCCAAGTTTCTGTCACCACAATTAGTTCCAGACCAAAAGCAACAGAGTTATTCTATTTTCATGTGAATGGTGTTTTGCAATAATGTAGATTATTAATATGACATAAAGCATAACTTTAGTATGGTGGCAGTTTATCTTTTTTTTATTTTTTATTTTTTTATCAGTTACATTTTATTAACTCTGTATCCCAGCCGTGTCCCGATCCCTCATTCCCTCCCAGTCCCTCCCTCCCTCCCTCATCTCCACCGTGCCCCTTTCCAAGTCCACTGATAGGGGGCACCTCCTCCCCATTCATCTGATCCTGTTTTATCAGGTATCTTCAGGACTGGCTGCAAAGCCCTCCTCTGTGGCCTAACAGGACTGCTCCTCCCTTCGGGGGTGGGGAGACCAAAGAGCCAGTCATCTAGTTCCTGTTAGAAATAGTCCCTGTTCCCCTCACTTTGGGAAACCAATTGGTTACTGAGCTACCACAGGCTACATCTGAGTGGAGGTTCTAGGTTATATCCATACATGGTCCTTGGTTGAATGTCAAGTCTCAGAAAAGACGCTGTGCCCAGATATATTTGGTCCTTGTGGAGCTCCTATCCTTTCCCCATCAGACTAACTCCCCTTCTTTCATATGATTCCCTGTACTCTGCCAAAGGTTTGGTCATGAGTCTTTGCTTTGAAAACACTGCTAGTTAGCGTCTTTCAGATGCGCTCAGTAGACTCCTGTCATACGTTCAATGCACATCCCATCTGTCTTTCTAAATGAGGATTGATCATCTTACCCCATGTCCGCTCAATTGATTATCTTTTTTAGGTGTATAGATTTCATTATGTTTATCATATCTTATAGGTCTATATAAGTGAGTATATCCCATGTTTGTCTTTCTCCTTCTGGGATATTTTACTCAGAATGATCTTTTCTAGATCCCACCATTTGCCTGCAAATTTCATGATTTCCTCCTTTTTGATTGCTGAGTAGTATTCCATTGTATAAAAATACCACAATTTCGGTACCCATTCCACCGTTGATGGACATCTGGGTTGTTTCCAGGTTCTGGCTATTACAAATAGAGCTGCTATAAACATGGTTGAGCAAGTGTCCTTTTTGTGTACTTGAACAAACTTTGGGTATATACCTAGCAGTGATATAGCTGGGTCTGGAGGAAGCACTATTCCTATTTGTCTTAGAAAGCACCAGATAGCTTTCCAGAGTGGTTGTACCAGTTTACATTCCCACCAGCAGTGGAGGAGGGTTCCCCTTTCTCCACAACCTCTCCAGCATGTGTTATCGCTTGAGTTTTTCATCTTGGCCATTCTGATGGGTGTAAGGTGATATCTCAGGGTTGTTTTGATTTGCATTTCCCTGATGGCTAATGAGGATGAGCATTTCTTTAAGTGTTTTTCTGCCATTTGATATTCCTCTGTCAAGAATTCTCTGTTTAGCTCTGTTCCCCATTTTTTAATTGGATCACTTGGATTGCTACTTTTCAGCTTCTTTAGTTCTTTGTATATACTGGATATTAGTCCTCTGTCAGATAAAGGGTTAGTGAAGATTCTTTCCCAATCTGTAGGCAGTCGTTTTGTTTTGATGACGGTATCCTTTGCTTTACAGAAACTTTTCAGTTTCATGAGGTCCCATTTATTGATTGTTGCTCTTAGAACCTGTGCTGTTGGTGTTCTGTTCAGGAAGTTTTCTCCTGGTGGCAGTTTATCTTTAGCCAGCTATTTACGCAAGTAACAATACATGGAGACTATGATGTATTTAATTAGCTGTGAGCACAATACTGAGTAATAATTACTCCATCTCAAACCTCCAAGCTAGTCTAACTTTCTCTTAGCCAAATTTCCCATCATACTTGCATTTTTAATCATCTTCTAGCTCTGGTTCATTTCTCCTGATGCCTGCTGGTTCTCTCCTTGAGGCTCAATCTCCACTTCCTCTCCTTTTTCTCCACCTCTCATTACTCCTGCATAACCCAATACAGTGTCTGCAGTGCTCCGCATTGGCTGGTTGATGTTTTATTGGAAGCACAGAAAACAATAATAGGCATATTTACATAAACTTGAGACAGGAGATACTTAGAATAAACATCACAATGCCATGTCCAGATTGAAACCAGATAGTGAGGTAGAGAAATCAGCATTTGAATGAGCAAGGATAAACTTTACATAGTCCACAAAAACATTATGCCAACATTTCCCCCTTTAAGTCCAAAAAAGGCTCATTTTCTTTCAATAATAAAATATTAAAAAATAATTATGAAACAGTTACAAAACCATTTGGTAGAAGTTACATTCACCTTGTCCAGTCAAAATGTGTTTAGCAACTTAGGAGAAAGTATTCTATTGTCTATCCCATCTTGATGAATTCAGAGTTCTGCACCTAAATAATTTTCTATCCTTATTTGTATTACTGATCTAAAACCATAATTTTAGACCTGCACAACTAATTTTTTAAATTAATTTTTATTTTTTTAATATTAACCACAAGTTATTTACTTTGTATCCCAGCCGTAGCCCCCTCCCTCATTCCCTTCCAATCCCACCCTCCCTCCCTCAACTCCTCCCTGTCCCTTTTCAAGTCCACTGCTAGGGGAGGGGGCTACAGCTGGGATACAAAGTAAATAAACTGTAACTAATATAAAAAATAAAAATTTAATTAAAAAAGAGTTGAAACATCTCCACATATGTGTATTAGAAATTTTATCAATATAAAATAATCTATGCCAATGTATCAAAATAACCTACTTTTGTATGAATACATAAAATTCTGCACAATGTATCAAAAGAACCTTAATTCTCCTCCTATTATTATTATTTTAGTATATTTTAAATACTTTATTCACTTTGTATTCCAGTTGTAGTTCCCTCCCTCATCTCCTCCCGGTGCCACCATCCCTTTCCTCTCCTATCCCCCTCCCCTAGTCCACTGATAGGGGAAGTCCTTCTCCCCTACTATCTGACCCTAGCCTGTCAGGTCTCATTAGGATTGCCTGGATCCTCTTTTTCTCTGGCCTAGTAAGGCCACCCCACTAGGCAGAGGTGATCAAAGAGCAGACAACCAAGTTCATGTCAGAGACTTCCCCTGCTCCCCTTACGAGGGAACCCACATGAAGACTGAGCTGCCTATGGGCTATGTCTGAGGATCTGTCGGGGTCTAGATCCTCTCCAGGCATGGTCCTTGGTTGGTGCATCAGTCTCTGCAGGTCCCCCTGGGACCAGATTTTAACATTTAAAATTCTATACCCATGTATCAAAATAACCTTATTTTTTTTGTATCAAAATACGATAATCTATACCAATGTATCAGAATATCTGAGGATAACAATAGTTCTATAGTTAAAGAGCAGATTCAGTAATCTACCCTTTTATTCTATTATTCCTATATGATTCCTATATTCCCCCTTTTCTCAACTCCTTTCTCCTTACCTAAGGAAAAAAATATAGAGAAAAGAGAAGAGAGAAATCCCTGAGTCTAAATTCCTATACTTTGTTTTCTCTCTGATCAAGACCATTGAGCAGCAATGGAGTATAAGCTAACAGACGTAAGTTTCAATTCTGACATCCTTACTGGGTAACATTTAGGGCAGTTTAAGTAGCCTAGTGTTTTGTTATTATAAATCCCAATTTTGGGATAAAAGAAGTACCATTCCAGGTACTCAGTCCCATTGCATATTATATAAAGACCATGTGCCAATTTATGGCTTTGGATCAAATCTGAAATAAACTAGGTTATAATGCAGTATTAATTATAACTTCTAGTTTTCGTTTTAATTACCTAAGAATCACTCAATATCTCTAGGAAGTAGTTCTTTGTGGGATAAAAAAAAATACTGGTTTCTGTATATTTTGTACGATATTAGCAATTTTCTTTTTGTAGAACTTTTCTACATTAATCTTAGATAAGGGCACATTTATGACTCTAAGCTAGTCAGCCTGAAGTGGGTGACCAGGAGGCTCACACTTTAGTTTTATTCAGGGAAAAACACCTTCAGAGATGTTTGGGGCAGATAGCTCAAGGATCCAGGCTTAGTACTCCAAGTCTTATAATTAATGCTATATCCTTTCATGCTGGCCTAAGATTTTAACTACTTTTTTTCTGGTGATGTAATGAGGGCCAACCATCCTCAAGAGAACAATTTTTAGAGTAGCTTAAGATGTGAATAGAGACTGAATGATAGAAACGGAAGTGAGACTTGGTTTTTTACAGGGACAAAATAACTTTGTTTTGATTTAGGTTTTGTTCTTTTCAAGATATGATACTGTAAATAGGAGGCAGGTGCAGCTTTTCTTGAGGGACTCATTTTGCTAATTATATGCTAACCAGTAAAAATATTAGCCTGGTATCTGAGAGCATCATTGGTATTGAGTAGATAGATGATCCAGAAATTCATAATTTTTTGCAATTCTAGGACTGGAACCTAATGCTTTGTATGTGCTAGATAAAGTGCTTCTAAACTCTGAGTAACATCTCTAGATTGAAAAAAAATACTTTTATTGTTAGAAATCTCAATTCCCTTTAAAGTAATAGATATGGGTTTTTTTAGTTACAAGAATTATTTGCTGCTAAACCCATAGACATGCACATTTTGAACTTTATAATGATACAATTCCCCAAATTTTATATATATATATATATATATATATATATATATATATATATTTATTTATTTATCACATATAATGTGATGCTTTAATATGTTTATACATTGTGAAGTAATAAAATTGAACTAATTAACATCTGTCATATCACACATTTTTTGGCATGAAAACATTTATGAGCTACTGTATTAGCAAATTTCAGGCATATGACACATTGTATTTAACTACAATTGTTGTAATCCACAGTGGACTCTGGTTGTTTCAGAGTTAAATATAAGGGTACTAGCTTCTTTGGAAGATCCTGGCTTCTGCTGGTAAATTTACTGACACATTCAATAAGTCCAGTTGTTCATGTGGAATAAAATTTTGAGATGCCGTTGCCCCCTTTGTGAGGACTTTAAAAATTGTAGGGCTTGGTGTGCCGGTTTGGAGTATACTTTAAGAGTTTATTTAATCTAACAGAAAACAAACCAAAAGCTTTTTCTAAACTATCAAGAGAAACCACTAAGACTGGTCTAAGGTCCTCTGTAAACAAAGCTTTATTGGAATACAGTGACTCCATCCATGCACATACTATCTCTGGTTGACTTTTCACCAGAATAGCAGGGCTTAATAGCTGCAACAAAGATGTGATGGCTTGCAAGCCAAAAACATTTGCTAAGTGGCCTTTCACTCAGCTCTGCTCTAGAAACATAAAGTTTGTTGCCCCTGTTCTAAGGCTGTTCTCTGGCTTTTGTTCCTGTTCCTGGGAGTGAGTTAGAAATCATCTTCCCACTTAGCCTTTCTCTGACTTTCAGGAACCCTTTATTTTGGCAAATGGGTTCTCCAGCTTCAGTGTTTTTCCCACCACCTTCAACCTTGGTCTCTAACTCCTGTCACAGCGGCCTTCTCATTCTTCAGAACCACTGTTGAAGCTACTTCAGGACTTGTCAACAGCTTTGGAGGCTCTTCTACATCTTTAGCATATGCTTTCTTTAATACTATGCTTCAATGTCCTGTGACCAAAGAGGACATTTCTGACCAGTAACATTCCAGGATAGCCCCCTGTTTTCTCCCTCTTCCAATGTCCGTCCTTTTTGCCTTTCTGAGTGGGGACTGATCATCTTACCCAGGGTCCTCCTTCTTGCTTAGCTTCTTTAGGTGTACAGACTAGCATGATTATCTGTTATATGTCTAATATTCACTTATAAGTGAGTATATACCGTGTGTGTATTTTTGCTTCTGGGATAAAACACTCAGGATGATCTTTTCTAGATCCAACCATTTGCCTACAAAATTCATGATTTCCTTGTTTTTAATTGCTGAGTGGTATTCCATTGTGTAAATGTACCACAATTTCTGTATCCATTCCTCCATTGAGGGACATCTGGGTTGTTTTCAGTTCCTGGCTATTACAAATAAATCTGCTAGGAACATGGCTGACCAAATGTCCTTATTGTACACTTAAGCATATTTTGGATATATTCCTAGGAGTGCTATAGCTGGAACAGGACAGGAGCCTACCACAGAGGGCCTCTGAAAGAAAGACTCTACCCAGAAAGTATCAAAGCAGATGCTGAGAACCATAGCCAAATTTTGGGCAGAGTGCAGGGAATCTTATGAAAGAAGGGGTGGGGGTGGGGATAGATAGACCTGAAAGGGACAAGAGCTGCAGAAGGAGAGAAACAGAACCGAAAATCTGGGCAAAGGGGTCTTTTTTGAGACTGATACTCCAACCAAGGACCATGCATGGAGATAACTTAGAACCCTTGCACAGATGTAGCTCATGGCAGCTCAGTGTCCAAGAGGGTTCCCCAGCATGAGGAATAGACACTGTCTCTGACATGAACTCAGTGGCTGATTCTTTGATCACCTCCCCCTGATTGGGGATCAACTTTACCAGGCCACAGAGGAAGACAATGCTGGCAGTCCTGATGAGACTTGATAGGCTAGGGTCAGATGGAAGGGGAGGAGGACCTCCTCTGTCAGTGTACTTAAAGAGGAGAATGGGAGGAGATGAGGAAGGGAAGGAGGGAAGGGACTACACCTGGGATACAAAATGAATAAACCATAATTAATAAAAAATTAAAAAATGCATTGTTTTCTTCTGTGGCTTGGCAAGGCTGCTCCCCCATCCAGGGGAGGCGCTCAAAGAGCTAGCCATTGAGTTCAGGTCTGAGATAGTCCCTGTCCCCCTTACTAGGGTACCCACTTTGATACTGAGCTGCCATGGGCTATATCTGGGCAGTAGTTCTAGGTTATAGCCATGCATGGTCTTGGTTGGAGTATCAGTCTCAGAAAAGACCCCTGTGCCCAGATTTTTTGGTCCTGTTGCTCTCCGTGTGGAGCTCCTGTCCCCTCCAGGTCTTACTATCTCCCACTTCTTTCATAAGATTCCGGGCACTCTGCCCAAAGTTTGGTTATGAGTCTCAGCATCTGCTTTAATACACTACTGGGAAGAGTCTTTCAGAGGCCCTCTGTGGTTGGTTCCTGTCCTGTTTCCTGTTTTCTCCTTCTTCCAGTGTCCATCCCATTTGCCTTTCTGAGTGAGGACTGATCATCTTACCCAGGATCCTCCTTCTGGCTCGCCTCTGGTAGGGGAGGTGGACCTCTCCTATCCATGGACTTGGAGAGGGACATAAGAGGAGATGAAGGAGAGAGGGTGGGATTGGGAGGGAATGAGGGAGAGGGCTATAGCTGGGATACAAAGTGAATAAACTGTAATTAATATAAGAATAAAATTTAATAAAAAAGAAGTGAAAAATAAAAAATACATTAAAACCATTCCATGATAGTAGTATTTTCTTGCTTCATGAACTGTTAACTTATTCCTTTTTATAATTTCATTGCATAAATAACCACCTGAAATTATATAATTTTCTTTTACTTTTAATCAGTATCTATTTCTCTCATTATATTTTCAGCTCCAACACCTACAGTAGCACCTGGCACCGGAGAGGCTCAGTGTGTTTTCTGTTGTGTCTGCTAAAATGCCATAATGTGAGGTGTGGTTGGACAGCCTGATCCATATGTAAATTAGCATGTAAAAAGGCTGTTAATTTCACTGACATTGAAAGCCCAACTTTATTCATAAAACTCACCAAAGAATATCAACAAACTTGTTTTGAAATAACTTTTTATGGTTTTTATTAATTTGTAATAGAGAATTTTGTAAGTAAATGCTACTTGATACCTTCCCTGGCTCCAGGTACCAAATGTCTAATACTTGTTTTTTGTTGTTGTTGTTGTTGTTGTTTTGTTTTTTTGGTAGTCATTTTCAGACATGTCAAGTTCCAGCTATTACATGAATCAGAGAGTACAAGTGGAGTTATGTAACATTCTCCTCTGTTTTGGCTACCTAGTGTTACGGTTCCTTTATTTATAAATAGAAGAATGTGCATACTAAAAGTTCTGGCTGCTATGGTCAGGGTGTTGTCATGCACCAAAAGTTCATGTGTCAGAAGTTTAGTCCGCATTGTGAAGATGTTTGTTGGAAGGTAGCAGGACCTTTTAAAGCTAGGATTCACTGTGGTCCTTGGCTAAACACAGAAGCCAAGTCCTTGGAAGACACTGGGATTCCCTGGCTTCCCGTCTTGTGATGTCGTTGATTCCTCTCATACGTGCTTCATGTGACTCTCTCTACCATCTGCCATGCAGTCGTCAGCACTGGCACCTTGCCCATAACTGAAAGACAGAGAGCTGAAGAAAAGAAACGACCCTCTTGTTTAAAAAACAATGCTAACCTCACTTGTGTATTTTGTTATAGTAAGGAAAACTAATACAGAGGTGAAGCCTGAACATCTTACTTTTTAATCAGTAGATTTTAATCCTCGTGTATTTTGCATTGACTCACACTCATAGGAAAGCTCATTTCTGTCTTCTGTTTTCATTTCCAGATGTGCTTCATGTAGAGCAACACACTGTTCTTATTAGCTAAGCAAACAAGGGTACAGAATCTAGGTGAACAATTCTTAGTGGGAAAGGCTATTTGAATCCAATTAAAGAAATATGGTTTGACAAACCTCTAATGGGTTCACAAAGTTGATGAGGTAGTTTTGATATTGTCAAAGTTATTAGCATGATTAAATAGCTGCATCTTAATGCAGAATCAACAAAGAGAAAACAAAACAAACTAGCAGGCCCAGTTTCCCTTGTGCAAGATACTTGGAATGCAGCATAAGTTACGAAGTAGGTAATCTGGAGTCTTTGAAAGTAGTTATTGATAAACATGCCCAATTTAGGACAAAACACTGTCGTCTATGTGGTATTGTATACTTATGAGAGATATGGGGCTCTGTGCATCTGAAGAAAGATATCAACAGAGCTACTCTTTAATTAGTAAGATGCTGGTGAGGTATAGTAAATTACTCCTGCTGTGAATTAAATGACCTCTCTGGGAGGGGAGCACAATTTGTTTCCTCATGAATTTAATTTGTACCTAATTTGTAATGAGCATTGATATAGCACATTCTTTCACTTAAAGCTGAAATTTTAATTTGTTTTGCTTGGATGTTAACTAGACATTAACTAGATTTACAATTATATAGTTCATTTCCCTTTTCATGTCTGCTAGTATCAATTGTTGATATCACTGCCAGCTCATAGTTAATTTGTGTGGTGTTAAGTGGTATTAACTACATAGTTTATGTGTACCTATATGTGTGTATGTGGTGTATGTATGTATGCCTGTATTTACACACACATGTGGAGGCCAGAAGATGGGGTACACATCAGGTCTGTCCTGATTTTTATGTGCGTGTTGAGCTCCATCCTCAGATCCTCATGTTTGCCTAGCAAGCTGTCTCACCTCCTGAGCCATGTCTCCAGTCATAAGACACCTTTCTTAATAAAAAAATATCTTTGTTATGGAAGAAACTGTGTCCCATCAGATTTTGTATGTTCAATCACTCCTAGTAGGACAGTGTTTGGAAGTCGAGTGTATAGGAAAGTAATTAAATTATAATAGGGTCAGGAGAGTGGGATCCCAACCCAGTGGGACTTATATCCTTTCCAGATGAGGAAGAAATATCAGATCTCTCTCTACATGTGCACATGCATACAAAGAAGAGGCCAAGTAATGTGACATGAAATATAAGCCACAAGTTGAAAGAGTGACCTCATAGGAAGCAATCATGCTGGCCTGCTATTAAAATTATTTTAATTAACATGTGTTATTTGTACATATGAATGTAGGAAGGTGTGTAGACCTTTTGTATTTTGTATCCGTAAGGAAGCATCACTTTTCAGTTAAAAGCTAATGGACTATAGCTGAGGCAGGAAACAGAAGGTGGGACATCTGGCAGGCAGAAAGGATAGAGTGAGGCATGGGAGACTCATCTGGCAAGATGTGAGGAAGACAGATGCCAGGTACGTGAGCAGAGGTAACCAGCCACATGGCAGCATTGGAATAAATGGGTTATTTTAAGTTATGAGGTAGGCAGAGAAGAGCCTATATGGCGTAGATGGCCTATATATTTGTAAATCATAGTTTGAGTCTCACGAGTCTTTATTTTGAGACGTTGGGGCCAGGAGGACCCCCCCCCCACAAAAAAGGTGTGCTGTTTTAATTTATACATACAGCATACAGCATGCATCAATCAGATCCTGTCTCCCTTTACCCATAGATCCCTTCCCCTTCCCAACCTCTAGTAACCATCAATTTTCACTACGGTTGGCTTTTTTTTTTTAAGTCTGTACATGAAAAAGAAATATCTGGTACTTGTAGCTTATTTCACTTAATACTTAAGCCATATTTTAGTCAGGACGGTATGCAGCACACTCTAGGATTCCTTCTGTTTCTGCCTCTTGCCCAGTGCTAGGGTTATAGTCACTCTGCTTTCAGTGGATTCTGGGAGTTTCTACTCAGTTCCTTAGGTTTGCCCAACAAGCACTCGTAACCACTGGTGAGTCTCTACAGCCCCTGTCCTCAAGGTTTTGGCAATCTCTAAACTGTCTCCATATTGTTTGTTCTATTTTTCTTTCCCACCTACCCTATATGAGAGTCCATTTGTGTTCACATTCACACCATTGATTTTTTTCTCTTAATAACAAGCATTTCATCTAGGGTGAGAGACTCCCTGTTTGTGGTTTTGCTTTGCATTTCTTGATGGCTAATGAGACCAGATGCTATTTCCTGTGTAGGATGGGCACTTGTATTTCACTTGAGAAGTGTCAATTCAGATCAATTTCTCAATAGATTGGATTTGTTTACTTTTGGTTTTCTGCATTTTGTTTGTAGTTTCTTATTTAATTTCAAAATCAATACCATTGTCAGATATTTTGAAGTATTTTTTCTCCTAGTTATAAGGTGTCTCCTTACTCTACTACTTTTTTTTTTTTTTTCCCACAACAGAAGCCCCATACTTCAATGCTTAGAGACAGGCTTGTTTTTAGTTTAATTATTTATGGCTCTGACTGACTGGCCTGGAACTGACTATGTAGATGAGGCTGGCTTTAAATTCATATAGATTTTAAATCCCCAATCCAATGCTGGGGTTAAAGGCCTCAGGCACCACACCAGATGAAATTTTATCTCTTATGCACTATCATGCCTTTGAGAAAGGGCTTTAGAATTAGGTTGTCTTGGACTTAAACCCTACCTCTGTCATTCACTCTGATTATTATTCTCACTAAAGGGAGAATTTGGACACTAGGATTAAGCTTCAAATATCTTTTATTTATCCAACCTGTTCTAAGAATATCTGCCCACGGAACTTTTACTAGATGTGCATTTTATGCGTGGCCTTTATTAGGAAGTGGAATTGATTCTCCTAGTTCATCTATACTTCTTAAGAGAGGAAAGAAGTAATGGCATAGGTATTCACCATGACCAGAAAATATCGGTTAAATGATCTTTCATCATAATTTACAACTATAAATTTAAAGTTTATAAATTTATTTATAATTTGCGCATTTCAAGTATGTGAACTACATGGAGACAATTAAAAATAATGAACAACAAATTGTTGTGGAAACTTTATTTTCCTACTTCTTTAATAAAAGTGGTGTTTAAAATACCACTTACAGAGCTTTTTAAAAAGATGCACAAGTTAAGCTTTTAAAATGGTTGTTTATTTTTTGTGTTAATGAGCTTTTTGTCTACAGTATGTACGTATATGCATCCCTTGTGTGCCTGGTGCCCTCACAAGTCAGAAGAGACTGTTGGTTCCCCTAATACTGGATTTACAAAGTGCTGTGAGGCACTTTGCCAGTGCTGAGAACTGAGCCTGAGTCCTTTGCAAAAGCAACAAGTACTCAGAGCTGTTGGTATAATGTTCTTTTAAAATGTATATGCATTACCCTTGTTAATTCAAATGCTGATTTCCCCACCCCCAACTCTGTGGTTTCAATCTGGATATTGCATTGTGATACTCACTATAAGCATCCTGTCTCAACTCTTGTGTAAACAGGACACAAATAAAGCAACTAGATACAATGTTGTGCAATGGGAGGAGCCAGAGGACAGGAAAGAGGGGAAGAGCTAGAGAACAGGAAGGGGCAAGAAGGAGGAGGAGCTTGAGGAGAGGAGAGCACAAGGAGAACAGAGCGTGAGGAGAGAGCTTGGAGGACTTGGAGCATGAACCAGACCCAAGATTTCACAAAAAGCAAGTATAATGTGGGAAATCTAAATGTTAGGAAACTGAGGGCTTGGAGGTTTAGGAGGGAGTAAATATTGCCCAGCATTGTGTCCTAGGTTAATTAAAGACCCAGTCTCTGTGTGGTGATTTGGTTTTGCAGCTGCTGAGGATTAACAGCAGCATTACTAGAAGATAAACCCATAGTAAATATCAGTAACCGCTTACAACACAGAGCTAACTCTCCAACCCCAGAAGGTGTTTCACTAGGAATTTATATGAGCTTACAACCCAGAGCTAGAAGGTGAGCTCTGAAATTCTGTATTCCTGCAGTGTTTGAAGTTAACCCTTACATCTCTCAGCAGTGAGGGAGAATGTGAGGTCACCAGGCTTTTAATTTGATGTGATTTCTTTTCTTCTCCCACAGTTTGCCTCTTTCAGAACATGATATACACACATCATGTTGTGTAGTCTTTTCTGTGGGGACAGTTCCACTTGTGATAATGCTTTTGGGATTTCTCCAAGGTGTTGTATGTGTCTGTATTTTGTTTTGGTCTGAATAGCAATCCACTGTGTAGTGATACGACTTACTTATTCCTTTGCTGATAGACATTTAGGTTGCTTCTAGTTTTGATGATTATCAATGAATCGACAAATAGTTGCAAAGTTTTTGGTGTGGATATGTCTATTTTTATTGAGTAACTATCTGGGCAAGAGAGATGACTAATTTTATGTGTCAACTTGGCTGGCTAGCATGCACAGATATTTGGACAAATTAGTATTCTGGGTGTTTGAGAAAGACAAAGTTTCTTTGAATGAGATCAACATTCTGACCAGTAATTGAATAAAGCCAGTTGCCTAGAGGGATTGTGTCTTATCTAATCAGTTGAAGATTTGAGAGGGACAGAAGAATCCCATTGCATGGTGGCTTTTGACCAGGACATTGCTTGTCTTCTTTCTCTTTTCTTTGGACTTGAGCTGATACATTGACTATGCCTAGATCTTCAGTTTGTCAGTTTTCAGATGAATTATGCTATTGGCTTTCTTGATTTCCAGACCTTCAGATAAAGACTAGAACTAAATCCTAGGCTTTTCCTAACCTTAAGACAACTGATTTGGGAGCTTCTATAATCCTGTGAACTAATCTTCCTTCTCACATAAATGCAAGTGAATTATAACATTTTACAAAACTCCCAACCCATTTTCCAAGACAGTGCTACATTTCATTTCTCCCCTTTGAGACTCAGCTTTGCCAAACTTTTCCTTTAATAGGAAATGTAGCTGTATCATATTTGGGTTTTAATTTGCATTTCCCTGTGACTAACGAAACTGAATATCTTGCATTTACTTACTATTCATATATTCATATCTCCAGCGAATTGCATGCTCAAATCGTTTGCTCATTGTATTGGGCTAATGATGTTTTTTTTTTATTATTGAAATTTGAACATTTATCATATAATTTAGATTTCAACTTTTTTCTGCACATGTGATTTCTCTGTATTTTTCCAAGGATTTTCCTTGTGTTTTAAAGTACTTAAGACTATTTTAAAGAGTGGAGTTTTGCTTGAAATTTTGAATAAATTTAAGTGACCAGTAGTGTTTTATGACATATACTTCATTTCTGCTTGTCTATGATATTATTGTGTTACTTAAGATTGCCAATTTTCCTTCAATATTTTTGTATTGGTTTGACTTTTCATTGAATCTGTGATCCATTATGAGTTACTTTTAAACATGGTACAAGATATATTGTTATTCCCACTTCAACTTTTATGTATGAATATCTAATTGTTTTATAACATTTTGTTGAAAAGATTAGTTCTTTGTTGAATGTATTTTATACAGTATGTTTTAAAGACTCCAGATACTGATATTTCTAGAAGGTTAACTGCTGCTGACTTAGCCATTGATTATTTATGTAGTGACAAGACCAAAATAACTTTCAGGGTCTATTTTTTATTACAGAATGCTCAAACTCTTCTGGATGTTCTGAGTTTGTTTTAGTTTAGTGAGTGCTAAGGAAAAAAAATTTAGAGCCCTCATTTTTATTGATTAAAAAATAAGATAGAATACAAATGTGTTAAGCATATTTTAGCATGTTATTAAAAACATTCATTTAATTATTATTGCTTGTTTCTTTCTGTGCTGCAAGGAGTTGAGCCCAGGGCCTTGGGCATGTGAGCACTCTACATCTGAGTCATATCCTCAGCTCTTTATTGTTTTTAGAAAAACAAATTCAAATTGTATCTTCAAATTCTTCAGCTTTTCATTTAACTTATGCAGTATTTATTCTGTTTTATGAGGCATATCAATTGCAACTGTTCTCCCCGCCCCCAGTTCTAGGAATGGAACATTTTATGTTCACAGAGGGATAGACTGCTGTTATAAGAAAGCAAGACCTTATGATTAACAATAGCAATAAACCTATGCTCTCATGCATACACAAGCATGGACACACTCACACATAGATACACAGACACACACACACACACACACACACACACACACACGAAAGCACTTTCTGCCAAGTGGCTGGAAGCTAATAATTTTTTAATGGTTGCGAACACACACTGTTTCTCTCTTCTAAGTCAGTTTTAAATAAAGTGACCTAGAGTACACTAGAAAAGGCTGATTTCAAATGAAGGAAGAAGAATCCAGGATGAGCTTGGTGTAGAACTCAACTCTTTTCAAGGTAGAGCTCAAAGTCATAATCAAGTCAAAAGACCAGAGTGGCTGGCTCAAAAGTTTGAGAACATTGAGCTTTCAGGACAATGAGCAAAATCTGTTAAAAAAATAATCTACACATCAATTGAAGTACTCTAAATGATTAAGTAAAAAAAAAAAAGTTACTAAAGGAGCAGAGAGAAGAAACCTGATTTTTATAGAAGGAAAAATGATAGATTCCCTTCTCAAATCCCTTACTACATTTCTCTGAATTTGAGGAGTCCAACAGTAGATACTAAAAGTACTGCGCAAAGAGTAAGCACATTTACTGTGGGATGCCAACCGACATGTGTGACTTCGTCTGGGAGTTACAGAGGCAAAAAAGAACCCTCACAGTGGAGAGTTGAAATAAATAGTTAAACGATGATTCAGGGATATAGTTTCACTATTTCAGGTTAATTTAAAAATAAAGTAAATTTAAAAACTGAGAGACATTTCAAATTTAAGGAATTAAAAAGACATCAGTTTGAAACTTGACTATGCACAGGGACAGAAAAACTTACATGAAAGGTGTTAGAATGTGGGGAAACCTGAGTATGGACTGCATATTAAATGATATTTAAAAATTATTATTGTTTGTTTTCACACACTTAAGTATATGAATATACTTATTTTGGAAACTTGGGGAGTCTTGTGAAAAAGTGGGAGGAAGGATAGGAGGACCTGGAGGTGATAGGGCTCCATTAGAATGACCAACAGAGCCAATTAACCAGGGCCCAGAGAGCCTTGCCGAGACATAAGTACCAAACAAGGACCATGCATGGATTGGATCTAGGGCCCCTACACAGATGTAGCTGATGGGCAGCCTGGTCTTCATGTGGGTGTCCTTGTAAGGGAAGTAGTAGCTGTGTCTGACATGCACTCTGTTGCCTGCTTTTAGGTCACTTCCCATTGGGGGGGGGGCTGCCCTGCTAGGCCACAGGGGAAAAGGATGATCTCATTCCTGATGCCATTTGATGTGCTGGGGTGGGTTGGTGGTGGTGATGTTTCTTTTTCTGAGTACGAGAGGGAGGATAGAGAAAAAAATCGAGAGAGGAGGCTACTATTGGAATGCAAAGTAAATCAATCAATCAATTTAAAAATACATATTTTAAAGATGAATACTGAAGTATAAAGTAAGGGTGTTTATAATTCACTTTTGTAGCAAAACATGGTTCCTGGATACTAAAAAAAAAAAAGAGAGACGGAATGTAAAAAAATAGAATGACACTTTTAGATTTTAGGGAGCAATACATGAATATAGAATTCTTTCAATACTTTTCTTTTTTATTGGCCATTTTTGCTCTTATGACTTTATTTACTTTTCTCTTTTTAATTTAATTTTTATTTTTTTGTATTAATTACAGTTTATTAATTTTATCTCAGCTGTAGCCTCCTCCCTCATTTCTTCACAATCCCACTCTCCCTCCTTCATCTCCTCCCATGCCCCTCTTCAAGTTTACTGATAGGGGAGGTCCTCCTCCCCTTCCATGTGACCCTAGCTTACCAGTTCTCATCAGGACTGGCTACATTTTCCTCCTCTGTGGCCTGGCAAGGCTGCTCCTCCCTTGGGAGGTGATCAAAGAGCCAGCCAATGAGTTCATGTCAGAAACAGACTCTGTTCCCCTTACTAGAACACCCACTTGGATTGCAAGCTTTCAGAGGCTACATCTGAGCAGGGGTTCTAGGTTATATCCATAAATGGTCCTTGGTTGGAGTATCAGTCTCAGAAAATACCCCTGAGCCCAGATATTTTGGTTCTGTTGCTCTCCTTGTGGAGCTCTTGTCCTCTCCAGGGCTTACTATTTTCCCCTTCTTTCCTAAGATTCCCTGCACTCTGCCCAAAGTTTGGTTATGAGTCTCAGCATCTGCTTTGATACACTGCTAGATAGAGTCTTTCAGAGACCCTCTGTGGTAGGCTCCTTTCCTGTTTCCCGTTTTCTCCTTCTTCCTATGTCCATCCCATTTTTCTTTCTGAGTGAGGATTGATCATCTTACTCAGGGTCCTCCTTGTTGCTTAGCTTCTTTAGGTGTACAGATTTTAGTATGTTTATCATATCTTATTGGTCTAGTATCCACTTATAAGTGAGTATATACTGTGTGTGTCTTTCTGCTTCTGGGATACCCCACTTGGAATGATCTTTTCTAGTTCCTACCATTTGCCTGCAAAGTTCATGATTTCCTTGTTTTTAATTGCTGAGCAGCATTCCATTGTGTAAATGTACTACAATTTCTGTATCCATTCCTCCATTGAGGGACATCTGGGTTGTTTCCAGATTTTGCGTGTTACAAATAAAGCTGCTATAAACATGGTTGAGCAAATGTCCTTGTTGTGTGCATGTGCATATTTTGGATATATGCCCAGGAGTGGTATAGCTGGATCTTGAGGAAGCACTAATCGTAATTGTCTGAGAAAGCACCAGGTTGATTTCTAAAGTGGTCATACAAATTTATATTCCCACCAGCAATGGAGGAGGGTTCCCCTTTCTCCACATCATCTCCAGCATGCATTAGAGGATGTGGAGAAAGGGGAACACTTTCAATACTTTTCTTTCTCTTTCCTTCTTTCCTTTTCTTCCTTCTTTTTTTAATCTTTCCTTCTTTTCCTCCTTCCTTCCTTTTCTTCCTATCTTCCTTTCTCTCTTTTAGGATTTTTGAGACAAGGGTTTCTCTGTGTAGCTCCGGCTGTCCTGAAACTCACTCTGTAGACCAGGCTCAAAAAAAGAGATCCACTTATGTCTGCTTCCTGAGTGCTTGGATTAAAGGCACACACCACCACCATATGATTCAATATTTTCTATTTGAGAAAAACTGAAACGTGTTCAGGATAATAATTTACAAATAAAAACTTAGACACAGAACTGTGAAGGTAAAGTAATGAAAAGCAGGAATCAATGAAAGAGAAAGCACAATTAAGAGTAATACAGAACCAATAGGTATATTTGACTATAGAATAGAACAGTAGTTTAAAGAGAAAGGGCAAGTAGTATTGGGAAAAATAAGATTTTGAGAGAAACTGAAAATGTCCTTATTTACAGATGTTTGATTATTTTTCAATGATCAAAGTTGATGTAAATCTTTTTTCTTGTTTTCGAGACAGGGTTTCTCTTGTGTAGTTTTGGCAGACCTGGACTCGCTTTGTAGATGAGGCTGGTCTCAAACTCACAGAGATCTGCCTGCCTCTGCCTCCCCAAGTGCTGGGATCACAAGTGTGTGCCACCACGCCCAGCTTGATGTATAAATTTGTATAATAAAAATGTTGCAGCAGCATAATAAGATAAATTCTGAAAAGTCAAGGAAAATATAAGATCAGTATATTTCTATTCATTAATTCTAATTAGCAACTACCATTTTATTCATGAAACTTAGATATATAGAAACAGATCTAAATGGAAAATTTCAAATGCTTCAAGGGGAATCTCTCAGATAGTATTAATGATACAAAAATATTTGTGACATGCTGAATATTTCTATTTGTTCTTCGAGAATGAAAACCTCTAAGCCTTTTTATAATATTCACTCACACATTTTCATCCAGGCCTTTCCCCGTGGCTACGTTTCCGCTACATGCGCTGTCTTGAGAAACCCACTGACTCTAGTGCTGTGAGTATGTGTGCGTAGAATCTGTGGCGCGTATGTGCACGTAGAATCTGTGGCACATGTGCAAGCCACCAGGGCTACATACCTGAACAAAGTTGACACATTAATTTTTTAAAAAAATGTTTCAAAATGGACAAAACATGAAGACATCACTTCCACAGTTGGTGTGTGCTCTTAATGACTCTCCAGCTAAATTCTCAATAGTCGTTTGGAGGCTTTGTCCAAGTAATTATAAATTTACGTAGAGTAAAAGTGGATGAGAAACCACAAAATTAATAATAGAATAATGATACAAAGAAGTTTGTACCTTTGAAATATTAGTCTTTGGTATCAGTACAGAAATAGAAAAACAGATGTGTTAACTAGAAAAGCGAGTAGGCCTACGTATTCATATGCACACACATAAAATTTGCTAGGCCATGTATAGAAGCTAAACACTAAAGCTATCAGAAAACTTAGAGAATGGCCATACATATAAATGAGGGGGTATTTTTAAAGTCGTAATGCTCACTAAAGAGCTCAATAAAATGAAGCTTACTTGTATTTATCAATAACACAGATACCTTAAGTTTAAAGAATAAGTCACGAAAAGGGAAAAAAATCAGCATAAAAATTCAGATAACTTTAAATTGAGGTAAGAATCACAAGTAGGTGATGGTGGGTAGATGGGATTGAAATACCCACATTAGAGGAGGGTGCTTAAGTGGCCGTTGGCATAGAAAGTCACATGACTAACTAGATAACTCCAAAGTGCGACAGCAATGAGCTGTGTTCCTGACACTTGAACGTCTGTCACTACAAAATGTTCAGAATGGAAATGCTCAGCGTGTCCTTGCTAATGTGAAAACACTCTTATGCTTTGGAAAGTGTGTGATGATCTAGGGTAAAAAGAGAGTGAACATAGAATTACATGTTAAATGCTAAGCACTAGAGGCTAGCACAAATCTCTCTCGGGAGGGCGAAAGATCAGTGTGGCAGCATCACATAACGGAGCACTGTAGCTCAATAATGTGGATTAATAAACTTTATATATTATATATTTTAACTACATGTATAATTTAAAATAATATATATAGAGAGGATTCATAGACGTACTGAATATTATTTTAAATATTTCCACAATATCTTTAAGAAATAGTCTTTGGTTTTGGAGGGGATTGGAACTTTCAAAGTAGAAATGAAAAACTGGCAATAATTCTTGCTTCAAAACTGGCAAAATGGTTCAGTGGGTAAAGCCACCTGCTGCCGAACCGTGTCACCTGAATTTGATTCCTGGAGCCCACATAGTATAAAGAGAAAACGCAGTCTATCAAGTGCTCCTCTAACATCCATGCACCTTCTGTGGCATGCCCCTCTCAAATAAATAGATAAAACAAAATAATAGTAATAATAACAATAATAATAATAACAGTAATATTTTAAGGTGCCTTAATTTTGTGTGATAAATGTAATTACTTCCCTAAAAGTGCCATAGTTACAATTTTGAACTTTCTAAGACCCTGGGAGGGATTTCTGCTCTCATAGGACCCAGCATTGATGGTTGCACCACAGTTTTAAAGCTATAAGTGGTTAAGAATTTAGTAGGACATTATCATCTATTCATTGGGTATATTTAAAGACTCTCAAAGGTTGCTCAGCATGTCTGGTTTTGGTATGGCACGGACATAGTTTATCTCTTGTAACATAGATGCACTGAAATCTAGTTCCTGTCCTGAATGGAGGGCCTATAGAGGAGCAAGAGATGTATGTGCCCTGGGATGGTTACTGCTGTAGTGTCTACTCACACTTATGACCACTTGGAGTCATCACTTGTCTCAGACAGAAAGAAAGGGATCCTGAGATCTGTGTGGATAAGGGAGCCTGGGAGAAGGAGCCATTCATTGGGAGACAGTGACCCAGAATGGAGATGAGCCACCCAAGTGTTCTACTGCACCAAGAAGTCAGAGTTCAGGAGGGCACAAGAGGCTTTCCTGAATGCAGTGATGTCCCCATGGGCAGAGTGGAGACCATGGGTTCTTCTGGCCATCACAAGTCCACTTGCTCTCAGCTCCCAACACAGATGATGAAGGTGGAGGCCCTAAATACAAAGTTTATTTAAATGTCCATTTGAAGGAACATGACTTAATGGAAACTTTATTGTTTTTTTGTTTTTATTTATTGTTTTTAATTTTAAATAAAATTTAAATTTATTGTTTTTAAAGTTTTCTTTCTTTCTTTCTTTTTTTCTTTTTTTTTTTTTGGTGGTGGTGGTGGGGGTTGAGAATCTAACTTAGATTCTCGTGCTTGCAAGAAAACACTTGACAGGCTGAGGTATTTCCCCTCACCCTGTAGGGAGTGTTTTAAATATACAGACTGGAATTACAGAAGTTATTACATTGTGAACCACTGAATAGTGTTCTAGTAGAGTTGAGGCCATGGTCCTATTTAAGATGTTATAGAGCACTAGGATTTCCTAGCATTATTTCACCGCGGATTAAACGTTCAAAATGTTTTTGGGAGACTCACAAAGACCATAGCAACAGCTTGGATCCTCTTCCTCTGCAGTCTGGCTAGGTTGCCCCAATGGGGAGAAGTGATCAAAGAGAAGGCAACCGAGTTCATGTCAGAGACTGTCTCCTCTCCCCTCACCATGGAACCCACATGGAGACTGAGCTGTCTATGTCTATGGGCTACATCTGAGCATGGGGTCTAGGTCCTCTCTATGGTTGATGCACCAGTCTCTGCAGTACCTCATGGGCCTAGATTTATTGGCTTTGTTGGTCTCCTTGTGGAGCTCCTGTTCTTTCGGGTCCTTCTAAATCTCCCCCTTGTTCCATAAGACTTCATGCTCTCTGTCCAAAGTTTGACTGTGAATCTCTGCATGCTTTTGAAATATTCTTCTGAGATTTCATGCATGAATATAATGAAATATGATAGCATTTCCCCTCAGATTTCCCTCTTCAGTCGTACCCAGATTCCCCACTAACTGAGGGGCTGTTAGTAGCTGACAGCTACTCAGGGAGGGAGATTCATTCTTTTTAATTCTACCTTTTCCTGTTGCTTTCAATGGGCTTAGAAGACAAGAAAATCAGAAAGCAATCTTAGAGTTTTTCCACAGGGCTTAAAAAAACTTGGTTCTAATGTAGATATTTATTTATGTCAGGAAATTATCTTTTTTTTTTTCTGGAAGAAAAAAATTTAAAGATCTATTTTTCTGATAATACAACATCCGTTCTGGGCATCATGCTGAGTGCCCAATTCAAACTAATCATGTCCTTGGTGTTTTCTTCAACACCAAGCTAAGAGTATGTTCAAACATGCTCCTGAGCTTTTATCTTCGTGTCCTGTTTGGTTTATAGTTATGTGTTTTTGAGGCACTTTGTGGCAATGCTTCCTTTTCTACCAAGTCTTCCTCTTATGTATTACATAGGCTTCTTTTCATAGGACAACATGTCATAAGAGATTTTGGAACTCAACCTAAACATTTGTATTGTGCATGAAGTACCCGAGACACTGCTCAATGCTTGATGGAGTGACACCTCAGAATGCAATGTCTCATGGCTGACTGTGTAGGAATACTGAGGAGAAGGCAGACTTGTGCCTCTGCCTCTGCTGCATCGGCCTCTTCACACTCAGACACATGCATTGTAGCAACACTATCTGTCCAGGTTCCTCCTATGTTCAGGCAAATACTAATATACACATTGACACTTAAATATACTGACATTTCATATCTGATTCACTTACTGGGAACACGTTCACATGCCAACACGTAGTAGACATTTAATAAATATTTGCTGGATTAATTCATGAGCATATGGGCTAGTTTGCCTGAAATTATAAAATGTGAAGTACAGCATATTTTTATGATACAGTAAAGCATCATTCCATGACTTCCTTCTATTTCTTTTTATTGATAGTCTTGTTTTTTACTTTTACCCAGTATTTATTACAACATGAATAAGAGTGGAAATTTTATTTGGGAAGGGAAAATGAGAAAGGGACATTTTACCTTTGGAGAATGGGTAAGTCTACGGTTTTTGAATAGTCACAAGGCATTCTGGCTTGTAATCCTAGCTACTAGGGAGGCTGATTGCTCAGAGAGATTGCTCAATTGAAGTCTGCTTGGCTACTGAGGGAGTTCAAGTGCCTGCTTGGGCAACTTGGAGGGATTGCAAAATAGAAATGAGAGCTGGATACAGTTCATTGACTGAGCACACAGCAGCACATACATGACTGTAAATTCAAGCTCTAGTACCATGAAATCTGATATGATCATGTCACTATTTTGAAGTTTTGACACAAAAATCACAGTTCTCATCTCAATGGGAATAAGAAATAGTTCATTCTGGAGACATTTTGAGCCAGGAATACAGATTTGGGTTACTCCAAATTCCATGTTTTACTGTGAAAGCAGTTTCACAAATTTTTATAGTTTTACAGAACAGAGAAAGTCATAAATCATGGGAAGTTTAAAATACATTGGTGGGTACAACACAAAGGCAGTTATGACAAGATGGGGGAATTTTTTTTTTTTTAATAAACTCAACATGCTATTTAGTGACATTTTAGTTTTTAGGTTGGTGGAAGTTAGTGGTTTGCTAAGTCAATAGATTCCAAAAGGGTTTTATCCATTAGTCACAAGATATTAGTTTCTACACAGTGGTCAGTAAAATCAGAAGCCCTCCTGCATACCAAAGACAAAAGGGATGACAAAGAAATTAGGGAGACAACACCCTTCACAATAGCCACTAATAACATAAAGTACCTTGAGGTGACACTAACCAAGCAAGTGATAGACCTGTTTGAGAAAAACTTCAAGTCTCTGAAGAAAGAAATTGAAGAAGATATCAGAAGATGGAAAGATCTCCCGTGCTCATGGATTGGTAGGATTAACATTGTGAAAATGGCCATCTTGCCAAAAGCAATCTACAGATTCAATGCAATTCCCATCAAAATACCAACTCAATCCTTTACAGACCTTGAAAAAAAGATTCTCAGCTTCATATGGAGAAATAAAAAACCCAGAATCTCCAAAACGATCCTGTACAACAACAGATCATCTGGAGGTATCTCCATCCCCGATCTCAAGCTGTACTACAGAGCAATAGTCATAAAAACTGCATGGTATTGGCATAAAAACAGAAAGGAGGATCAATGGAACCGAATAGAGGACCCAGAAATAAACCCACACACCTATGAATACTCGAGTTTTGACAAAGAAGCCAAAACCATTCAATGGAAAAAAGACAGCATCTTCAACAAATGGTGCTGGTCCAACTGGATGTCTACATGCAGAAAAATGAAAATAGATCCATATTTATCACCCTGCACAAAACTAAAATCCAAGTGGATCAAAGACCTCAACATAAAACCAGGTACTCTAAATCTGTTAGAAGAAAAAGTGGGGAACAGCCTAGAACTCATTGGCACAGGAGACAACTTCCTGAACAGAACAGCACAGGCTCTAAGAGCAACAATCAATAAATGGGACCTCATGAAACTGAAAAGCTTCTGTAAAGCAAAGGACACCATCATCAAAACAAAATGACTGCCTACAGATTGAGAAAGAATCTTCACCAACCCTTTTTTTGACAGAGGGCTAATATACAGTATATACAAAGAACTAAAGAAGCTGAAAAGCAGCAAACCAAGTAAGCCAATTAAAAAATGGGGAACAGGGCTAAACAGAGAATTCTCGACAGAGGAATATCGAATGGCAGAGAAACACTTAAAGAAATGTTCAACCTCATTAGCCATCAGGGAAATGCAAATCAAAATGACCCCGAGATACCACCTTACACCCATCAGAATGGCCAAGATGAAAATCTCATGTGACAACACATGCTGGAGAGGTTGTGGAGAAAGGGGAACCCTCCTCCACTGCTGGTGGGAATGTAAACTGGTACAACCACTCTGGAAAGCTATCTGGCACTTTCTAAGACAATTAGGAATAGTGCTTCCTCAAGACCCAGCTATACCACTGCTAGGTATATACTCAAAATTTGCTCAAGTACACAACAGAGATATTTTCTCAACCATGTTTATAGCAGCTTTATTTGTAATAGCCAGAACCTGGAAACAGCCCAGATGTCCATCAACGGAGGAGTGGCTACAGAAATTGTGGTATTTTCACACAATGGAATACTACTCAGCAATCAAAAAGGAGGAAATCATGAAATTTGCAGGCAAATGGTGGGATCTAGAAAAGATCATTCTGAGTGAAATATCCCAGAAGGAGAAAGACAAACACGGTATATACTCACTTATATAGTCCAATAAGATATGATAAACATAATGAAATCTATACACCTAAAAAAGATAATCAATTGAGCGGACATGGGGTAAGATGATCAATCCTCATTTAGAAAGACAGATGGGATGTGCATTGAACATATGACAGGAGTCTACTGAGTGCATCTGAAAGACTCAGCAGTGTTTCAAAGCAGACACTAAGACTCATGACCAAACCTTCGGCAGAGTACAGGGAATCATATGAAAGAAGGGGAGTTAGTATGATGGGGAAAGACTAGGAGCTCCACAGGGACCAAATATATCTGGGCACAGGTTCTTTTCTGAGACTGACATTCAACCAAGGACCATGTATGGATATAACCTAGAACCTGTGCTCGGATGTAGCCCGTGGTAGCTCCGTAACCAATTGGTTTCCCATAGTAAGGGGAAGAAGGACTATTTCTTACAGGAACTCAGTGGCTGGCTCTTTGACCTCCCCACCCCCCAAGGGAGGAGCAGTCCTGTTAGGCCACAGAGGAGGACTTTGCAGACCTGATAAAACAGGGTCAGATGAATGGGGAGGAGGTTCCCCCCCCCATCAGTGGACTTTGAAAGGGGAAGGGCGGAGAGGAGGGAGGGAGGGTGGAATTGGGAGGGAATGAGGGAGGGGATACAGCTGGGATACAGAGTTAATAAAATGTAACTAATAAGAAAAAAAAAGAGAAAGACAAATGGGATGGACATTGGATATAGGAGAAAACAAGTAACAGGGCAGGGGCCTACCACAGGAGGCCTCTGAAAGACTCTACCTAGCAGTGTAGCAAAGTAGATACTGAGACTCATAACCAAACCTTAGGCAGAATGCAGGGAATCATATGAAAGAAGGGGGAATTAATATGACCCAGAGAGGACAGGAGCTCCACAATGACCAAATATATCTGGGTACAGGGGTCTTTTATGAGACTGTTTCTCCAACCAAGGACCATGTATGGATATAACCTAGAACTCCTGCTTGGATGTAGCCCATGGCAGCTCAGTTTCCAAGTGGGTATCCTAGTAAGGTGAACAGGGACTATTTCTGACATGAACTCAATGGCAGGCTCTTTGACCTCCCCCACCCCCAAGGAAGGAGAAGCCCTGCTAGGCCACAGAGGAGGACTTTGCAGCCACTTTGCAGAGGAGGACTTTGCAGGACTGAAGATACCTGATAAACCAGGGTCAGATGAAAGGGGAGGAGGTCCTCCCCTATCAGTGGACTTGGAAAGGGGCAGGGAGGAGATGAGGGAGTGTGGGATTGGGAGGGAATGAGGGAGCAGGATACAGCTGGGATACAAAGTTAATAAACTGTCACTAATATAAAAAAATTAAAAATTTTAAAAAAATTTAAAAAAATAAACAAACAAACAAACAACAACAACAAAAAGAATGGCTTTGAACTCTGCATCTTCATGTCTCTACCTCCAAAGTGTTGGGATTTAAGGTATGTGCCCTGGATTCTTACTTCTTTGCATGGTGGAAGCAGGTGTCTTTCTATCCTGCATCCTATGGTTGTCCACTGTGACAGGGATACACAAGGGAGAAACTTGAAGAACTCACACCATAGTGTGTTCTCACCTTAGTTCCTTTCCACTTTTCAGAGCGTCCCTGAGTTTATTGGGCTCTTTTACAGGGTATTTAATTGTGAGGGTTATATTATCTTGGTGCTGGTAGTCATTTAACTTATCTCTGTCTCATCTATCTATCTATCTATCTATCTATCTATCTATCTATCTATCTATCTATCATCTATCTTTTAAATAGGATCTCCTGATGTCAGACTGACCCTGAACTCACTATATTGTCAAGCGTTGAACTCCTGATCCTCTTGCTTTCATCTCCCAAGTGCTAGGTTGCAGATATGCACACCATGTCTAGATCAGCTTCATTGTGAAAGTCAGTGTTCCTGGATTTTCTGGTATTTATCACCCACATCATTCTAACTGGAATTCTATTGCTGAGCAGTAGCAATAAGCAAAGATGCTGAGCCACACAGGCATCAGTAATCAGTGGCTAAACTACTGCCTAAATTATCTACTGTGCTGCTGTTTTGTGGTTCAGAGTCAGATCACTGGAGACACAGATGATAGAGAAAAATCTCAGAGAGTTTTCTTTACACTTGATTAGAACATGTTGTCTGTGTGCCTTCTAGATGGATAGGTTCTGTTCTTAGGTACTTGTGTGTGTGAGCAAGCATGTGCGTGATTGCATGTGTCTATTCATGAGTGCATGTGTGGGTGCGTGTGTGTGTGTGTGTGTGATCTTAAGTATGTTCATAACTTTTTTTTTTCCTGTTCAGTGCTAGGCTTAACTTTGACACTTGTTCTCATCTGTCAAGACACTATCTTCCCTCACAACCCTATTTCTGCTACTCACTTTTATTTTTTCTTGACGTGTCAAAATTATTGTTTGTTGACCTGCTGCTTGGTTGGGAGACTGTCTTCTAGTCACTGTGGATGGGTTTTGTTAAAGAAGCTTTGTTGCCAGAGGACTTGTTACTAAGGCTATCACCACGGTAACAAAAGAACCACAGTATCTTCAAACGGAGAGTCTGACTCCACTGTTGATGTTTTCTGGCAGTGTTCTGTGTCTCATTTCTTCTTCTTTATTTATTTATTTTTGTTCCACACCTGGGCAGTGGAGGGCATGAATTCTCTGCAACCTGGAAAGTTCATGCATGCAAGACCAACCTATGGGGCTATCACTACAGTCCCAACCCTGCCTCTTGTGTAGGCTGTCACTGTAGTCTTATCCCTAAATATAATAAGATCCCAGTCCAGGTACTCCTCCTTGCTCACCCAGGCCTTTTCCAGACTTGCTTGGATCTGTTTTCCCAAGAGAGTAATATGTACAACCACTAGAACAGCCTTCTTGATACACATTAGTTGTTTTACTTAATCAGTTTTGACATTTAAGCATAGATTGTCTATTCCTGCAGCTTAAACACAACAGTATCCCATCCTTTGTGTTTCAGATACTCCAATGGTGGTATCTGAATTTTGCCAACTGGTTCCACTTCACACCAATTTTTCTTCAAAGGGGGAAAAACAGTGGAAGATACCAATGTAAGTTTAATACATTTAATACACAAAGTTTCTGGACACTGTCTGGGCATCATCATCAGGGCAGAAGCTATGACAATATTGTTCATATATATATATATATATATATATAGTTATGTTTTAATATAGTATGTTGTGCCTGAGATACTCCCAAACATTTCTTTTTATTTTCTCTTTTTGTGTGAGTGTGAATGTGCATGTGGAGGCCAAAGGTTTACTTCAGGTGCCTTACTCAGTCACTCCCCACTTAATTTAACTAAGGTGAGGTATCTCACTGAACCCCAAACTAGCCAGCTTTCCCTGGTCATTGCTGTCTCTGCCATTTGAGCATTCCAGGCAGGCCACCACACTTACGTGGACTTTACAAGGGCTACAGGGATTTGAACTCTGGCCCTTATGCTTGCATGGCAAGTGCTTTATCCACTGAACCACTTCTCCAGCCCCCAGGAAACCATTTTTGATGAATGAATAAGTTAGGCCCCATCGTGTTCTGCTAAAAGACTCTAATTTCGAGGGAGTCAAGAAGCAAGTTGCGGAAGTATCTATGAGTAGTGTCTACGGGGAATTCTGGCCCTGTTCTAGGTCTGAAACGTGACTCTCAGAAGTCAGCCACGGAAGACAGTGATACATAACTGTGCATTGTCCTCTCCACTTAAAGGCATTTTGAATGGCTTAGCTAAGCATAGACACCTCTGAGCATAAATTAATTATGATAAATGGTTGAAAACTGTCAATTATGAGGCTAGATTATATATCCCTAATAGGAAAAGAGGCAACATTCTGAGAATATATGGATTCATGCAATGTTAAGTAGCTTGTGGAACTGATTTAAACACTGGAAATGTGTTGACTTAGTCTACGAGGAGTAGATGATTCTCTTCTTTCTCTATGTTCTCTGTGATTCCTCCTCTGTCTCCATCTCTCTCAGCCTACAATTTATAATCCTTCTGCTTCAGCCTAGAATTCTGGGACTATCGGTGTGTGCTGGGGACACCTATAATAATATTTACACTTTGTAAAGGATTTTTTTTTTCAACAGTTCCCTTTGCTTGTTTGTACATTTCATTGATTGCTTTCCTGTTCCAGTGCTAGAGTATTTGTATGGCTTGTGAGGTCCCCAGTACTGGTTCTTTGGGGCTTTCCAGAGGAAGCTTTATAAATAAACTTCACTGAAAGATGACACAATCATGAGAGGAAGTATCTTGATGGAAGGTGATCCAGAAAAGGCACTTGGTGTAGAACAGGAGGATTTTTTTTTCGGTATTTATTTAAAAAAAAAAAAAAGAGAAATAAACTTTGTGCTTTGCAACTATTACATATATAATTTAAATGGCAGCTAGCATTACTTCCTCTAAGGTGCTAAATTAAGGCATATAAGGAGGAAAGGGTCATCTATGGAAGAGTGTAGCAAGACAGCACAGGTGTTTGAGTCTCTACCATGGATCAGACTCTAGAACAAAGGGCCTATCCCTGAACTTAGTGACTCAGGTGAGGGATGGTGGCTGCTGAGCCCAGAGACAGAAAGAGGCTGGGACTATTGTAGAGGTTTTACACACACAAGGCTGAACCGGTCTTCACTAGAACAGTCTTAAAGCAAAGGAGGCTATGCTTTATTACGTGGGGATTTGTAAACTTATGACTTGAACTGTGAACTCACTATTCCCCAAATTATTTCATCAGACAAGAAATGATTGCAAATAGCAACCAGGGACAAAGGGAGTCTAGCGAAGGAGGCAGCTCATCTTCAGATGAGAGCAAACACTTGGTTGAACTCAGGCTGTGTGTGGGGGAAATGTCCGTGCTTTTGATTTTCTGCTGTTCAGTTTCTGATATACACTTACATTTTCCTGTCCTCAGCAGCTGTTACTAATTGTGGAGAAAGCTGATAAAAATCTGGATTCAGTCTTATTGATGAACAACCTTAGATTCACACAGCCGTATTCAGTTTTCATAACCCAGGTAATCTATACAGACATTTTAAACATAGATGTCAACAGCATTTTTAATGAATAATAATAAAAATTTGGGCAAATCTTCACTGAATTCTTGGTAGGCTTCCAAATCATTTAAAATGCTTATGAAGTAGGGAGGCATGTTGGACCATGTAACGTCATGTTATTTTTGATAAAAAATTTAAAATGCTTCAGCATTTTACAGAAGGAGCATTCAAGATTTATAATAATAATAATAATAATAATAATAATAATGTTGTTCCTATTTATTGTGCATGTGTATGAGTGTGGCCATTCACATACTCTAAAAACTGAAAAAGAAATAACTGGCATGTGGGTGTCAGAGGATAACTTTCAAGAGTTGGCTCTCCCCTTCTGTCTTGTTGATTAAGGGTTTGTTATATTTCTGTCATGCTTTGTATTGCATGTTCTCTGGTCCATGACCTTCTGAGTAATTCTTTTGTCTCTATCTCCCATTTTTCTGTAGGAGTACTGGGATTAGTGGCAGGCATCAATATATCAAGCATTAAAATATATCTGTGTGTGGGTAAGTGTGTGTGGGTAAGCCCTCATGGGGGTATGTAGTGGAAGACAGTATGTAGGTGGTAGGTGGTATGTAGGTGGAAGACAGTAGACAAATCATGGGAATCAGTTCTCTCGTTCCACTATGTGTATTCTGGTGATTGACCTCCCGTCCTCAGGGCTAGCAGAAAGCACATTTTAACACCTCAACCCAATGAGCCATCTTGCTGGTCCCACATTTGGCACTTTCGGCTTGGGTTACAAGAATGGCTTCCAGGGTTGTCAAGTGTTGTCCAGCAAACACTTCTGCCTTGTGAGCCATCTTGGCTCAACATATTTTAACCCGGTTCGTATGCTAGTTTCTCATTTGCAGCCCTAACAAATTACCATAAACTTGGGGTTTTCAAAAACTTCTTGTCCTATAATTCTGTTTATCAGAAGTCTTACAGGCCTCACTGAAATAAAATCAGGGTATCCTCAGGGCTCTGTTCCTTGAAGAGGCCGGTGTGATGTGGGGAGGAAGGGAAGCGACCTATTTTCTTTCTCTTCTTGGTCTCAGGAGAGGCTGATGACCTCTTCCTCTGTTGTTTCCATCAACATCAGGTGTATTGCTTTTCACATTCCACTCTGTCCAATTTTTCTAGTTCTGTTTTTTTCCTTTTGAGAACGCCGAGGCTGTCTGGATGGTTTCAGATAATCCTCTCATTCTGCAATCAGTTCATTAGATAGCTGCATTTCTTCTGCAGTGATACCTAGATTTTCTTTTCCAAGAAAGGTTTCATAGGCCTCAGGAGTAAGATGAAGGTATTGTTGTTGGAGGGGGGCACTGTTGTTTTGGGGGTGCACTGTTTCATCTGCTCCAGTTGGAAAAGCAATTGTTATTAAATCAATTGGAAGTGCCTCTGTGGGTTCTTTGTAACTCTAAAAGCTGATAAAGAAAATACTGCCAGTTTCTTACAATGGACCAAACACTCAGATTCCCGCTTTCTATACAGTTGCTTTCTTTTTAGAATATTATTTATTTTCTAACAAAAAGAGAGTGGACATCTATTTCTTCAGGTGCATAGGCTCTAGCTTGCAATTTTGACTGAGATTTTTAGAAATACCTGAATAGCATACAAATAATAGGTTCAAATTTTTCTAATACCATGGTCTGTAGGCTGGAGTATAAACCATTTTGTATTTAGAAGAAAGAAAGCTTTATTGAATAGGGTTTGTATCCTTTTTGAAGCAGGAGAATTTGGCCACATAACAACTAGAAAATATAATTAAGATAATACATTTTCATGCAGAAAGAATATTGATAATATTATTATAAAATATTTGATAAAAACATTAACTTCAGTGTTTTAGTAGAGAGTCAAATAAATTTTGAGTAAGACACCGGAATTTGTGTAACTATTCTCCACAAGACTTTATGGCTTTTTTTTTGGATAGGAAGGACTTCAATAATGAAATAGATAATTGTTCTAATGTGGGTTTAATTCTTATGTCTGGGTTTGACTTAATGGTAATAGAGATAGTAGCTAATATGTTAGTTTGTTTAGTAGATAATTGGGGAAACTTTTTTAATGCAAAATATTATAAAATAAATATTTCTTTGAAAACTATACTCTTTGAACAGGCTCCTTAGTGATGGAAAAGGCAAATCAATAAATTCATGTTTGTGTCGCGTGCAATTCATCTGACTTTGCCTTGCATCTGCCCTTTATTTTTATATACTTACTACTGTTGTTCCAAATTCTAGAAAGAGCTGAAACAGATATCAGTGCAGATTGGAAGCCGTCTTTGATCCTGTAATTTCTGAGTAATTAATTCTGTGCCAGGTGGCTGAGGAATAGAAAACAGACAGGGACACCAACCATGACCTGGCATCCTCTGCTTCTTCTCCAGACCCGAAACAGCCCCTGCACATGCTGATAGCTTGCAAATGCAACTGTCTAGGTTACATGCAAAATGAACATAATAAGTTTTTATTTCCCTTGGTGATACACCAACGGCTACATCCAGCTTCTAATAGCCTGCAATTCAGTAATAATAGCTTGGTTCAGTTTAGTTTATTGAAGACATAAAAATACTTGGCAGCCAGAGGCTGGAATGTGTGGTTCAAGAGAACAAGATTCCAGTGGGGACCACAGGACCTGTGCATGGAGCATGGGTATTCCCAGTGCTTAGCAATTGTGATTTATTCATTTAGTGGGAAGCAGTGGCCCATCAACATGATTTATGCAATTACCGAGTGGGGAATTCAATCTCCACATGTGGAGGGAGGTTCTTCAAAATTTGGTGCACACATTTTACCTTTTTAATAACTTTCCTTTTGGCAGAAAAATATTTCAACTTCTTGTTTTTCTCAGGAGAAAAAAAATCCTTATTTTTATCCTTTAGGATATAAAAATAAATAAAAAAGATAAAAAAGTACTGAGCTCCTCTCCTCACTAACTGGCTTAGTATCTTAGGCATTACAAATGTCCACTGTGAAAATGAAGGATTTTCTGAATTCAGTTCACACATCTTAAAACAAGCAGCACTGTGGGGAATAACTTTATATAAAATGTATTTTCTAGAAGTAAAAAATGGGAAATATTACGGTTGATAAATAGTATTATACATGAGGGTCTATCCAGTGAGGCTTTAGAAAGTTTAGATAATATCGATAAGGAAATCCATCGTTATATCATTTACTTTTATGTTAGTGCCCCCCTCAAATGGAAAAGGGTTGTGGTTATCAATGAACTGAAAATACTAAATACAGCCACTGGTGTATTACAAAGTCCACTTTGGAGAACTGCGTGAGTCAAGGTGGCATGCCTCTTCACTAACTATAATTTAGACGGAGACAATGGAGGCACTTACAGCATTATCTTTTTTTTTTTTCAGATTTACAATGCTCTTTTTATTTTGAATTTTCTTTTATTCTTATCAGTTACATTTTATTAACTCTGTATCCCAGCCGTGTCCCGCTCCCTCATTCCTTCCCAGTCCCTCCCTCCCTCCCTCATCTGCACCGTGCCCCTTTCCAAGTCCACTGATGGGGGGGGAACCTCCTCCCCATTCATCTGACCCTGGTTTATCAGGAATCTTCAGGACTGGCTGCAAAACCCTCCTCTGTGGCCTAACAGGACTAACCCCTCTTGGGGGGGTTGGGAGGCCAAAGAGCTAGTCATTGAGTTCCTGTTAGAAATAGTCCTTGTTCCCCTCACTTTGGGAAACCAATTAGTTACTGAGCTACCACAGGCTACATCTGAGCAGAGGTTCTAGGTTATATCCATACATGGTCCTTGGTTGAATGTCAGTCTCAGAAAAGACCCTGTGCCCAGATATATTTGGTCCTTGTGGAGCTCCTATCCTTTCCCCATCAGACTAACTCCCCTTCTTTCTTATGATTCCCTGTACTCTGCCAAAGGTTTGGTCATGAGTCTTTGCTTTGAAAACACTGCTAGTTAGAGTCTTTCAGATGCACTCAGTAGACTCCTGTCATACGTTCAATGCACAACCCATCTATCTTTCTAAATGAGGATTGATCATCTTACCCCATGTCTGCTCTCTTGATTATCTTTTTTAGGTGTATAGATTTCATTATGTTTATCATATCTTATAGGTTTATATAAGCGAGTATATACCGTGTTTGTCTTTCTCCTCCTGGGATATTTCACTCAGAATGATCTTTTCTAGATCCCACCATTTGCCTGCAAATTTCATGATTTCTTCCTTTTTGATTGCTGAGTAGTATTCCATTGTGTAAAAATACCACAATTTCTGTAGCCACTCCTCCGTTGATGGACATCTGGGTTGTTTCCAGGTTCTGGCTATTACAAATAAAGCTGCTATAAACATGGTTGAGCAAGTATCCCTTTTGTGTACTTGAGCAAACTTTGGGTATATACCTAGCAGTGGTATATCTGGGTCTTGAGGAAGCACTATTCCTAATTGTCTTAGAAAGTGCCAGATAGATTTCCAGGGTGATTGTACCAGTTTACATTCCCACCAGTAGTGGAGGAGGGTTCCCCTTTCTCCAAAACCTCTCTAGCATGTGTTGTCATTTGAGTTTTTCATCTTGGCCATTCTGATGGGTGTAAGGTGATATCTCAGGGTCGTTTTGATTTGCATTTCCCTGATGGCTAATGAGGTTGAGCATTTCTTTAAGTGTTTCTCTGCCATTCGATATTCCTCTGTGGAGAATTTTCTGTTTAGCTCTGTTCCCCATTTTTTAATTGGATTACTTGGTTTGCTGTTTTTCAGCTTTTTTAGTTCTTTGTATATACTGGATATTAGTCCTCTGTCAGATAAAGGGTTAGTGAAGATTCTTTCCCAATTTGTAGGCAGTCATTTTGTTTTGATGACGGTGTCCTTTGCTTTACAGAAGCTTTTCAGTTTCATGAGGTCCCATTTATTGATTGTTGCTCTTAGAGCCTGTGCTGTTGGTGTTCTGTTTAGGAAGTTGTCTCCTGTGCCAATGAGTTCTAGGCTGTTCCCCACTTTTTCTTCTAACAGATTTAGAGTATCTGGTTTTATGCTGAGGTCTTTGATCCAGTTGGACTTTAGTTTTGTGCAGGGTGATAGATATAAAGTACCTTGGAGTGACACTAACCAAGCAAGTGAAAGACCTGTTTGAGAAAAACTTCAAGTCTCTGAAGAAAGAAATTGAAGAAGATATCAGAAGATGGAAAGATCTCCCTTGCTCATGGATTGGTAGGATTAACATTGTGAAAATGGCCATCTTGCCAAAAGCAATCTACAGATTCAATGTAATTCCCATCAAAATACCCACTCAATCCTTTACAGACCTTGAAAAAAAGATTCTCAGCTTCATATGGAAAAATAAAAAACCCAGAATCTCCAAAACAATCCTGTACAACAACAGATCATCTGGAGGTATCTCCATCCCCGATCTCAAGCTGTACTACAGAGCAATAGTAATAAAAACTGCATGGTATTGGCATAAAAACAGAAAGGAGGATCAATGGAACCGAATAGAAGACCCAGAAATAAACCCACACACCTATGAATACTCGATTTTTGACAAAGAAGCCAAAACCATTCAATGGAAAAAAGATAGCATCTTCAACAAATGGTGCTGGTCCAACTGGATGTCCACATGCACAAAAATGAAAATAGATCTATATTTATCACCCTGCAGAGCATTATCTTATAAATAAAAAATACCACACATACTTTAAGAGTCTGTTGGGTTCTCTGAGCTTTGATTTCTTCTATCAGATAAATGGGCAGGTGAATATCTGTTTCATTTCTATATCCTGGGCATGTTGTGAGGATGAAACAGGATAAAATGCATGCAGAAATGGTATGTCAACTGATGAGAACTCTGTGAGACTTTGCTATTATCCCAGGAAACATGCCAGTAGCCACCAGGAAAACAAGTGCTCACAGTGTTTCTCCACTGGTCACAGAGCCATTCTACCAGCCTGTGTTGTTAATGATGCCAGGTGTAACCAGTGTGGAATAAGTATGGGGGTGACACAAAGAATCTGAGTTAGAAGACAGCTAATGTTGATCTTGGTTAATACTCTAAGAATCTTAAAACCTAAGTCATCTCAGCTATAAAAACATAAATAAACCTCATTGATCCTATTACAGGCTCATTTCACTCAGAGCAACAGAACATCCAGAAACTTGGGACACATAAGACAAACTAAAATTATTATTATTATTATTATTGCATTTGGACATTGTAACCTTACCACTGACAAATGTAGCTGTGTAAAGCATGATTATTTCTTGACAAAAGATTGATGCTATTCTGGCAAAGGACGTCTCATTTATTTATTTATTTTTGGAGAAATGTAATTGCAGTAAATAAAACACTTAATACCTTTTCAAATATTTACTTAGTCAGAATTATGACTATTTCATATGCTGACCTTTTCTTTTGAAATAGATGGTCTTCCTATGAATAGAGACTTTAGAGTTTGAAAACTGACGACTGATTCATTGCTTTTAAGAAAGATCAAGGAAAACACTTCAACAACACAGGTGTTTGTTTCATAAATCCCACATGTGAAAACCCATGTTTAAAAGACAAATTGGTGATTTAGTTACTCTTCTGTTGTAAGGAAGAGACACCATGACCAAGGCAACTCTTCTAAAAGAAAGCATTTAATTGGGGGCTTTCTTACAGTTTCAGAAGCTTAGTCCATTATCATCCTGATAGGAAGGATGGAGGCTTTCAGGTGGGCATTAAACTAGTTGAAACTATATCTTGATCTGTAGGGAGAGAGAGAGAGAGAGAGAGAGAGAGAGAGAGAGAGAGAGAGAGAGAGACTGGGTTGGCACGGATTTTTGAAAGCTCAAAGTCCATTCCTAATGAGACACTTCCTTCAACAAGGCCACACTTCCTAATCCTTATAATCCTTTTCAAATACTCCCACTTAATGGCAACTAAGCATTCAAACATATAAGCTTATGGGGGGCATTCTTATTCCAACTACCACAGTCAGGGTAGTGACTGGTAGAATAAATGCTTTACCTGGTTATTCATTGCCTCTTCCTAACTCTAAGGAAGGTTCAACAATAACTGTATTATCTGATGAAATAGAAATAAAAATGTTGATACAATATAATATAGAATTAAGAGAGACAGGAAAAAGAATTGGCTTTTCTTATTTTAGTAGGATCAAAAGATTTTACTTGGTCTGAACTTAAAAATACATAGACACATTGAAATATTGAAAGTGCAATGAATTACATTTACCCCTGTATTTGCTATTGTGTATATACGTAATGTTTAGCTTGTCACTTCACCCATCTTTAACTGTTCAGCTCAGTGGCATTAAGTACATGTACATTATTCTATCACCACTTCCTTTAAAGTGGCTGTTTTCTTCATCTGCTGGAATCACATCACTTTGATAATCAGGTAGGCCCTGAGAGCTACTCCAGTTTCCTCTCATGGGCATGTAGAATTAGGGCGTGATGGGATTTGAATGTGTCCTTCAAGTTAACGTTAGAAACATAATTTTTAAGTTCAAGACAAATGGTATATGGAAGTGAGGGCTTTAAAAGGTTACTGGGAATAGGAGGTCATGAAAACAAGGTACTTGCTATGTTAACATTAACATTAACATAGCTCAAGAGAGACTTGAGCTACCATGATTGTGTTGTCTTGCTGTGTGAAGTCCTCTGTCATGATATGATGGAGCCAGAAGGTCCTCACCAGGTGCTGGCACCATGCCATTAAACTTCATAGCCTATGGAAGTAAGAGTTCAGTAATCTCTGTTCCTTGACAAAAGTACTTGGTCCAGTTTTAATATCAGAACAGAAAAATAGCTGTTGTAGTTAATTTTGTCAACTTGATTGGATTGCGAGGTGGTCAGAAGACTAGTAAGCCCACATTTTGGTAACCCAGAGGGAAGCATCTAAGCAGAAGAGACCTGCTTTCAATGCGGGCAACACTTTCCCACAAGTTGGGGTCCGTAGTGGACTAAAAGGAAAAGGGAGGAAGCCTGCTAGCATAGACATTCTCTCTGTTTCCTGGCTTTGTTGCCCTTCCTAACATAATTGACATCCCTAAAACCGGGAATCAGTGTAAAATTTCCTCACAGTATCAAAATTTTTACCTAAGAACTAAAACAATATTTCATCATTTCAAACCCATCAGAAACTGAGAGGGTCTGAGGAAGGATTATAGTTTTAGTAAAGATTGCTTTACTTGTCTGTCTTCGTGGGACTTTCCAGGTTTTCAGTGAAATGCCTTAAGAAGTATCCATGCCTTTGTTATTAAGAGTTTTCAGAAGATTAATGTCTGTCCTGACTAGTGCTCCAGACTTCAGCCCCAAACTTCCTGGAACCCAAGTACTTAAACATACAACATCCCAGGGAGACTCCTGGCATGTGATTGGGAAAAACCCTCCCTTTCTAACATCTCTCTCAGGAACCTCTTAGAAATTTTGTTTTTTAAAGCTTTTTTCCTATATCTAGTTTTTAAAACCGTTCCAACACTCAGAAATTGCCCTTTAGGAAAAACAAACAGTATACTTGAAGTTCTTCAACATGGGACTAATTCTAGTTTTTTTTTTTTTTTTTTGTAGCCTTTACAGTGTTTTTATTCCTCACTCCTACCTCTTCTCTATCTTGCAGAGACTTCAGTGTGGGTAAGCATCATCTTCAGCCCACTCTCAGAACTGATCAACACCCTTAGGTGATTGTAAGTTTACTTACAAAATGCTTTAGAATTTTATTTTTAAAAATTATTTTATTTTTTACAATTTATTTTTTAATTAATTACAGTTTATTCACTTTGTATCCCAGCTGTAGCTTTCTCCCTCACACCCTCCCAATCTTACCCACCCTCTCTCATCTCCCATGCTTCTCCCCAAGTCCACTGATAGGGGAAGTCTTCCCTTCCATCTGACCCTAGCCTATCAGATCTCATCAGGACTGGCTGCATTGTCTTCCTCTGTGGCCTGGTAAGGCTACTCCTGCTTAAGGGCTGGTGATCAAAGAGCCAGTCACTGAGTTCAAGTCAGAGACAACCCCTGTTCCTTTATAAGGGTATCCACTTAGTAACAGAGCTGTCATGGGCTACAGTTTGTGCAGGGGTTCTAGCTTATCTTGATGCATGGTCCTTGGTTGGAGTATCAGTCTCAGAAAAGACCCCTGGGCCCAGAATTTTTTGGTTCTGTTTGTGGAGCTCCTCTTCCCCCCAGGTCTTTTTATCTCCCCCATCTTTCATAAGATTCCCTGCACTTTGCCCAAAGTTTGGCTACAATTTTCAGCATCTGCTTTGATACTCTGCTGGGTAGAGTCTTTCAGAGGCCCTCTGTGGTAGGCTCCTGTCCTTTTCCCTGTTTTCTACCTCTTTCCATGTCCATTCCATTTGCCTTTTTGATAATGAGGATTGATCATCTTACCAGGGTCTCCTTGTTGCTTAGCTTCTTTAGATGTACAGATTTTAGTATGTGTATCCTATATTATTTGTCACTTATAAGTGAGTATATACCATGTGTGTCTTTCTGCTTCTGGGATACCTCACTCAGGATGATCTTTTCTAGTTCCTACCATTTGCCTGCAAATTTCATGATTTCCTTGTTTTTAATTGCTGAGCAGTGTTTCATTATATAAATGCACCACAATTTCTGAATCCATTCCTCAGTTGAGGGACATCTGGGCTGTTTCCGGATTCTGGCTCTCACGAATAAAACTGCTATGAACATGGTTGAGCAAATGTCCTTGTTTTATACTTGAGCATCTTTTGGATATATGCTTAGGAGTGGTATAGCTGGAATTTAAGGAAACATTATTCGTAATTGTTTGAGAAAGCGCCAGATTGATTTCCAAAGTGGTTTACATCTCCCTCCCCCACCCCCGCAATGGAGGAGGGTTCCCCTTACTCCACATACTCTCACTTGAGTTTTTCATCTTAGCCATTGGGATGGGTTTAAGTTGAACTCTCCGGGTCATTTTCATTTGCATTTCTCGGATGACTAAGGATGTTGCACATTTTTTAATGTTTTTTAATGTTTCTCTGCCAGTAGATATTCCTCTTTGAGAATTCTCTGTTTAGTTCTGTACCCCATCTTTAAAATTGATTACTTGATATTGTTACTTTTTAACTTCTCGAGTTCTTTATATATTTTGGATATTAGCCCTCTGTCAGATATAGGGTTGGCGAAGATCCTTTCCCAATCTGTAGGCTGTCGTTTTGTTCTGACAACAGTGTCCTTTGCTTTACAGAAGTTTTCAGTTTCGTGAGGTCCCATTTATTGATTATTGATCTTAGAACCTGTGCTGTTGGTGTTCTGTTCAGGAAGTTGTCTCTTGTGTCATTGAGTTCTAGGCTCTTCCTCACTTTTTCTTCTAACAGGTTTAATGTGTCTGGTTTTATGTTTAGGTCTTTGATCCACTTGGAGTTTATTTTTGTGCAGGGTGATAAGTATGGTTGTATTTGCATTTTTCTACCTGTAGATATCCAGTTAAATCAGCACTCAAAAAAAAAATTTAAAAAAAGTAGCCCTCCTGTAAACCAAAGACAAATGGACTGAGAAAGAAATTAGGGAAACAATACCTTTCACAATAGCCACAAAGGACATAAAATACGTTGGTATAACTCTAACCAAGCCGGTCAAAGACTTGCAGGAAAAAAGATTCAAGTCTCTGAAGAAAGAAATAGAAGATACCAGAAGATGGAAAGATCTTCATGCTCATGGCTTGGCAGGATTAATGTAGTAAAAATGGCCATCTTACCAAAAGCAATCTACAGATTCAATGCAATTACCATCAAATTATCAACACAATTCTTTACAGACCTTGAAAGAAAAGTTCTCAACTTCATATGGAATAACAAGAAACCCAGAATCGCTAAAACAATCTTCTACAATACAAGATCTTCTGGAGGTTTCTCCATCCCTGATCTCAAGCCGTACTATACAGTAACAGTAATAAAAATGGCATGGTACTGGCATAGAAACAGGATGGTGGATCAATGGAATTGAATAGAAGAACCAGAAATAAACCCATACACTTATGGACAACTGATTTTGACAAAGACGCCACAAGCATGCAATGGAAAAAAAGACAGCATCTTTAACAACTGGTACTGGATTTCCGTTTTATAAGGCAATGTCTGTAAAACTTTAAAATTGTTACCGCTTTTATATTTAATAAATAATACAAAAGACAATGCAGTCTTCTTCTTTGACAACATCAACAGATTAATACCATAGGTCCCATAAACCTAGAAGTTATTAGAAGTTCTTTTTATACTGGCAAAGTTTGGTTACTGGAGTGTGTGTGGGGGTTTCTGTTTTGTTTAACCTTAGCAGATGGCGGATGGTGGGATTGGTTTCTCTTCTCACTGACAATATGTCACTATCCATTTGCCAGGCACCAAGGCAGGGACGCTGTGTATATCAGTTACTTCTCTGGTTGTTGAGACAAATTACCAGCAAGAAGCAATTTAAGGAAGGAATCAGAAGACAAAAGCCCCATCATGGTAAAGAAGACTTAGTAGCAGGAATGAGAGACCAGCTGTCAGGAGTTAGAGAGTGAGCAGGAAGTGAGGCAGGAGCAGAAAGCCTCTAGGACCACCTGCAGCAACCCACTGATTCTAGCAAACCCCCATCTTCTAAAGGTTCCACAGCTCTCAAACAGCACCACCCGCTGTGGACTAAATGTTCAGACACAAGGCTACACGGCATGTTTCACATCCAAACCACCACACTTTATGCTCTCTGTTTTTCTGTTGTATTCACAATTTGGCATACGTTTTGGAATAGGTAGATGCTTAGTAAATACGTATTGAATGAATTAGTAAAAATGAAGCGTGTTATTATTTACAGGAGTAACAGTGTGGGTATGGTGCAGAAGTGGTGGTCTGGTGTTGGGGAACACAGTTTATTTGAAGATATTTTCCTACATGTTGGTGTTTGGGGTCTGTCATTTCCCTGTTGTATTTGTGAATTCTCAACCCCATTTCCTGAGAGACAAGGGGAAGTTGTTTCCCTTTGGAATTGGTATAGCCAATGATTATTCTCATGTGTGGGTATTCTGATGGTTATTCTTGATCTTCCGCTTAGCATACCTGGTAAATGGGAACCTGAACTGAGAAATTGCTTCTATTAGTTTGGCCTATGTATATGTCTGTAGCCAGCTTTTTACTATTTTTTGAGTGTTTCTTTCTTCCATCCTCTCCACACCTTTTCTTCTTCCCTTTCAACCCCTTAACACTAGACTGGTGAAAAAAAAATGATTGAGAGGAAAGAGGGAGGCATCATTGTTACACTACTTCCTGCTGACTAGTGGTATCAAACTCCTTGGGGCAAGTTTAATCATCATTTTTAGGCTATCTAATTCCTCCTCCTCCTTCTTGTTTCTTCTTTTCACTTTACTACTTAGCAAACCACAGCCAACACCAAACAACAGCAAACAACAACAAACCAACAACGCACCCTACAGAGATTTTTATACCCTCTGAAAAGTCCCCAGAATCCAAATGTCATACAATTGCAGAAACTATCTGCAACTGGCAAAATCATGCTCCTGCTAGAGCATGAGTGAAATCATAGTCAGCTGCTGTGAAGTAGCCCCATATCCCCACATCCGGAAGAAATAAAAACATTCATATAATATTTCTGTTTTTTTTTTTTAATTCCAAAATTCTCACTCCACATGTCCATGGATTATTTTCTTTTTTTTTTTCAAATTCTTTTTTTTTTAATTTTTTTATTTAACTTTTATTAAATACACTTAATTCCTTTTGTATCCCCCCATAAGCCCCTCCCTCCTCCCCTCCTGGTCCCACCCTCCCCCCCTTTCTGCATGCATGCCTCTCCCCAAGTCCACTGATAGGGGAGGTCCTCCTCTCCTTCTTTCTGATCTTTTTTTTTTTTTTTTTTTTTTGTTCTTCTCAATGCAGATTATTCAGGAACCTTGAACAATCTTCTGACCCTGGGGAAAGCCAGCCCACAGCTTAAATAGCCTCTGGGTAGCCAACCCCAGCGTGCCTCGTGGGCAATGCAGATAGGTCCACATACATGGAAGCAAGCCAGATCCTCAGCCTTAGCCAAATATGGAGTTGTTTGTGACAGAGAGCACTCACCATCGGGAAGGCAGAAGGCAGAAACCAGCTCCACCTTTAAGGCATGGCATTACGCAGCTCTCTACAGTTCCCCCTTTTTGTTTTAGACTGTATTAGAATTATTATTCTACGTGATTATAAATGGCATCTGTCATCTACCATAATAAACAAATTGGTATTACTGACCAAGGCAAACATCTTTTTTTTTTTCTCCTGCAAGAGATGTGATACAACTTAATTAAAAGTCACATCTCCAAAAAGCTGTATGCATTTTCCTTGAGTCATTCGGCGAAGACGCGTGTTTTTGTTTTCACCATTTAATTACCGAGGAGGCAGTGACATCTGACTAAATAACTCCAACAATCAGAGTGAACGCAAGGACTATGGATTGCTATAATTTTATCACAAAAGTTATTCAACATAGGTATTCCTGGGTGTTTCCAGGATTACAAGGATAGTGTTAGGGAACCAATGGGCAGATTTTCACCACTGTTGTTTTTATGCTGTTGACCAGTTGCCTTTTGAATTTATAAAACAGGTGACAGGATTGTTCTGGTCCTTAGCGGCATTTTCTTCCATGTTACAATCTGGTAGGGATTAGGAACTTCTTTTTTTCAAATGTCATTTAAGTGCATTTAAAGAGGAAGACTTAATTCATATTCAGAATCCTAGTTATAAGGACATGTGGAAATTGTAGTTTATATTATCACCGGGAAAACGAAAAAGGAATTAGAAACAAATAAACAGACAAGCAAACAAAAAACAAAGAAAAAAAGAAACAAACAAAAAGCAAACCCACAGAATCGACTGTTAGGCTCTTCCCATGTCATCTGAATGCACAATCAGATCAATTACCACAAGCTTGCTCCAGGCATGCTATAGGTGTATTATAGATAACCTTTGAAATCAAAGAACAATTAAATTTTCTTTTGAAAAATTCAGCTCATGCTGTTTCACATCCCTTCTTAGTTACCTCTGCCCATCTCCCCACAAACTCTCCTCAGCTATTCTGCAGGACCCCCAAGGAGAGGGCCATGGAACAAGTGTCCGTGAAAGGCATGCTAGTGTTTTGCCTTTTATAAGTTACATACAGCCTCCTTTCTCCACCTTCCTTCTCCTGTTTTTCGTTTGTAATTCTTCAAAGATGTAAAAACTATTCTTAATTTGAGGGCCACACAAAAGAAGCCACTGTCAATCATTTGCCAATCCCTGCTCTAGAGAATGGATTACTCTACCTTGAATTCTGTTACTTCAGTTGCTTAAGTTTTTCTCATCCAAAAATCCTTATTGTGAGGAGGTGCTTCTGTTTCCAGGACAACCAGGAATCAAGCCTCCACAGTTACTGTCAGCTGAGTTCTCTGCTCCATTGTCAATTTCCGGCTTTTTTTTTCTTTTCTTCATACACAGTCACCAGCAAGGCAGCATCTGCGGTCTTCTTGTCTCTGTTTCTCTAGAGGGACATAGTGTTATGTAAACATCCCCTGGAATTCAGTGGCTTCATGTGTTCTACTTTCACAGACAAATCCTGATACACTGTCTCAACACAGACTAGTTATTTTCTGATCAATATTAACTAAACAGAACACCCCAGATAGCCAGTACTACAAAGGGTCACAGGCTAACCAATGCTAATTAAATCAAAAGCAGATGTATCTATTAAGAGAGGAAACATTTTTATTCTCCATGAAAATTAACAAACCAAAATTCACCATATTGTAAATAAATTATTTGGTGGCAGTTTTATCCTTCTGTTGAAATATCACAACCACATGAAACAATGGGTTACACTAAGAGTTTACTTAGTAAAAAAAGAATGTTATTGATAGTCTAGGTATGAATTAGTCATTAAGGTGTTAGCGACTACAGGCAGAGTATGACTTCTTGAAAGCCATGAGGAATCAATAGAGCCTATTAAACCCCCATTTTTTTTAAATATTGCAAACTTGCATGTTTAAATTGACATCTTGAAAAGTTTTATAAAGATCAATTCAAACTCTCAGAATGATGAACAGTCTTTAATAAGGATACAAGTCCAGGAGCAGCTTGCAATACATCATCTGATCTAGTCTGAGAAATAATTTTGTTTTTCTAACATGATCACAGAAACAAAGATCTTTGCTCGCAGGAAATAAACAAATTCAGTTCTTGTATCAGATTTGCAAAACTACAGACATTAAAGGTTTTCCCATCATGCCTAGGCCTACAGCATACCCACTTTCAGGAGGAACCCTTGTCTGTTTTCTTTCCCTTTCTAAGTTAATTATTTTTATTTACATTTCATCCTGGTTGTAGCCCCTTCTCTCCTCCTCTCCCAGGCCCATTCTCTCTCCCTCCCCTCTTCCTTCCCATTTTCCTCATAAAAGGGGAGCTCCCTTCCCCATCCAGCCCAGCTCATGAAGTTGCATCAGGACTGAATGTGTCCTCTTGCCCTGTGTTCTGTTAAGGCAGTCCCTACAGGGGAAAGTGATCTAAAAGCCATCAAGTTAGTCCTTGTCCAATGTAGTTCCCACTTCCCTTACCAGAGGACCCACTTGAAGACTAAGCTGCCCGTCTGCTACATCATTTTAGGGAACCTAGGTCCAGGTCATGTGTGGTCCTTGGTTGATGCTTCAGTCTCAGCAAGCTCCTCTGAGCCCTGGTTAGTTGGCTCTGTTGGTCTTCTTGTGGAGCTCCTGCCACTTTCAGGTCCTTTTCTCTTTCCTCCCACTTTTCCACAAGACTCTCTAAGTGTCGCCCAATGTTTGGCTTAAGTCTCAGCCTTTGTTTTGCTTCACTGCTGGGTAGTGTGTGTCAGAGGACATCCCTGTCAGGCTCCTTTCTGCAAGCTTAGCAGATTATTATTCATAGTGTCCAGGGGTTGGCACTCTCCAATAGTGTAAGTCTTTGGCTGTGCCAAGCATTGGTTGGACATTCCCTCAAACTCTGCTCTATCTTTATCCCTGCACATCTTGTAGGTGGGGTAAACTTGGGGTTGAAGTTTTTGTGGGTGGGTTGGAGTTCCTCTCACTCTGAGGCTAGTCTATTTAGAAGGTATCCTCTTCAGTCTCTGTGGCCTTTGCTGCTAGCTTGTCACAGAGAGACCCCCACCCTCAGTTTCTCCTTTCTCTACAGGCCTTCTGTCCTCTTGTCCTTGCTCTCCCCAGGTCTATTCTCTACCCTCTTAACTCTGTGTCCCCTCTCCTACCTGTTTACTCTCTTCAGCCACTACCTCTGTCTATTCTATCTCCCCTTCCAAGTGAGAACTCTAAATCCTCCCTTGGATCCTCTTCATTATTTATCTTCTTTGGGTTTATGCCTCATTGCATGTTTATCCTGTACTATATGGCTAAAATAGCCTTATAAGTGATTACATACCATGTGTGTATTTCTGGGTCTGGGTTACCTCACTCAGGATGATCTTTTCTAGTTCCATCTATTTGCCTGAAATTTTCATGTTTTCTTTGTTTTTGATAGCTAAGTAGTATGCCTTGTTTAAATGTGCCAGTTTCTTTATCCATTCTTCTGTTGAGGGACATCTAGGTTGTTTTCAGAATCTAGCTGTTTCAAATAAAGCTGCTATGAACATAGTGATCAAGTGTCTTTGTTGTATGGCGGAGTGTCTTTGGGGTATATACTCAGGACTGGTATGGCTGGGTCTTGAGGTAAGGCTATTCCCAGATTTCTGAGAAAGCACCAGATTGATTTCCAAAGTGGTTGTATAAGTTTACATTCCTACCAGCAATGGAGGGGTGTTTCCCTTTCTCCACACCCTTGCTAGCATGTGCTGTCATGTGAGTTTTTAACCTTAGCCATTCTGAAAGCTGTAAGATGGAATCTCAGAGTCATTTTGATTTGCATTTCCCTGATAATTAAGGAAGTTGCACATTTCTTTAAGTGCTTCTAGGCCATTTGAGATTCTAATGTTGACAACTCTCTGTTTAGTTCTGTGCCAAATATTTTAACTGGGTTATTTTTAAATTGGTGTTTGGTTTCTTGAGTTCATTATATATTTTGGAGATTAGCCCTTTGTTGGATGTAGGATTGTGGAAGATATTTTTCCAATCTGTAGACTGTCGCTTCCTTGCATTAACTGTGTCCTTTGCTTTACAGAAGCTTTTCAGTTTCAAGAGGTCCCATTTATCAATTGTTGATTTTAGAGCCTGAGCTGTTGGTGTTTTATCCTTTTCTTTTCTCTAAGCACTAAACTAGATATTCCTAACAGTGTTGGGTAGAACACATTCTTAGCATCTATGTTAAGACTGGAAGAATTTTTCCTCTTAAAAAAGTAACACTAAACCAATTAGCTTTCCTAAATCAAGTTACCCTAATAGCATTCAAAAACTGACAAACATAATCTGCTTGCTTTAAGACAGAAGTGGATAAGTCAACAGAATCATATCTCTAGTCAGGTTCAAATCAAGTTATAAAATCTGACTAAATAGTGAGTGCTGGCATAAGTCATATGATGAGTATGCACAGTCACACTGATGTCAGCCTTAAGCACCACTGTGTTTCCAGTAGGGAGATGTAAAGTTTAGTGCGGAAGAATTTCTTCCATGATGTGGTAAAAGGGATGATTTTTCTTTGACATACATGGCTCCCTCAAGCCTTAGTCTGTTTGTTTACATTTCTTCTGTCACTGGAAATAGCTGTATTCCTTTTTATGTGCATTTTGTGCATGTTATAATTAATGCTTTTTGCCTTCCTGTTGCTTTTTGGAAATTTGCACCAAAGTTAATGAGGCAAAATTCTTTGATTTTTTTATGGAGATTTGCAAACATTTTTGTTATCTTTCTCATAGAAGCACTTTTTGGTGATGGCTAATGACAGAAAGATATAAAAATGAATACTTTTTTTTCATTTGAACCATTAATAAAATAAGCAATTAAGAGTTAAAATATACCTTTCACTTGTTAATATGAATTATCATTGTGAAATATGATCTGTCTATAATTTCTGCTGATCATGTGGGTACCAGGTACTTAGGTAATTAAGTTGAAGTCTCACTGTTGCTAAACAAATACTATTAGTGGTTAGACCAGCTGTCTTCCTTAGATGGCCACACAGAGAAGCTGACCTCTCAGTAGTCACACACTGACATAGCCAGTTCCTTTCCGTATTGAATTAGAGATGGCCCTGAAACTTGCTGTCATTGCTGCAGGAACTACGAAGCAGGGCCATACATGGCTTGTAGTTTTTGCCTAAATCTCTTGTCACAAGCACTCTGAAAAGAGCCAGCTGCCACCAAAATGTGAGCGAATGCTCACATGAGTCCAGCAGTGAGGTCGTGTGGGAGTGACAGAGATTCAGGGACAACCTTTTGTTCCTCTGCTCAACCCAACTGAGGGGGAGCTGAGAAGTGAAGATGTTGTTTTAAACCTTTAGGCCACTTACATCTTCAGCTCTCCAGTGAGAAAAACCTAAGTGAATACCATCCTGTACTGAGTTAGGGTTGTTTTCTTAAATAGCAATATGTAGCCAAAGCACAGGTATAAGATAATTCATGTGCATGTGTTCGTGAGTGTGAGTGCGCGTGTATGTGTGTGCATAAGCATGTGTGCATGCGTGTACGTGTGCATGAATGTGCACATACATGTGAAGGCCAGACAACAACAGTGACTAAGCATCATCCATTATCTTTTTTTTTAGACAGATCTTTTAGAGGCTTGGAACTCACCAAGTATGGTAGATTGGCTGACCTGCAAGCACCAGCGGTCAGTCTTACCAGTGACGGTTAAACATGCACGTACCATCCTACCTATTTTTTCCTTTTAATACTGTTTCTGGGGATTGAACTCATGCCTTACCAACTGAATTATCCTTCTAGACTCCCATTCTCAGAGTTCCAAATATATATATATATATATATATATATATATATATATATATATATATATATATATATTTATATTTAAGTAATATTTAATATTTCTTCCTCTCCCAATCCCACTCTCCCTTCCTCAACTCCTCCTATGCCCCTCTCCAAGTCCATGGATAGGAAAGGTCCTTCTCCCCTTCCTCTGACCCTAGCTTATCTGGTTTCATCAGAACTGGCTGCATTGTCATCTTCTGTGGTCTGGCAAGGCTGCTCCTTCATCCGGGGAGGCAGTCAAAAAGCTAGCCACTGAGTTCATGTCAGAGACAGTCCTTGTTCCCCTTACTAGGAAACCCACTTGAATACTGAGCTACCATGGGCTACGTGATTCTTTTGTGATCATGAGTCTCACAGATGTGTGGCATGATAGCGTAAGGGCAATTTTCTCTCTAAAGTTCAGAGAACTAAAGAATATATAAATTTCTTGTCAACTTCATAAACAATGTATCAGGGTTTGTGACTCAGTTAGGGTTTCTTTTTTTCTGTAACAGAGCACCATGACCAAGGCAACTGGGGAAGGAAAGAGGTTATTTGGCTTACATATGCCAGGACACAGTCCACTGAGGGAAGCTAAGGCAAGAACTAAAAATAAAGCAGGAACTTGGAGGCAGGAGCTGATTCAGACCATGGAGGGGTTCTGCTTGCTCCTAATGGCTTCCTTTTTTAGAGAACCCAAGAACACCAGCTTGGGGTGGCCCCACCCACAAGGGCTGGGCTCTTACCCATCAATCACTGATTAAGCAAATACCTTATAGGCCTGCCTAGAGCCTGATATTATGGAGACAAGGTTTCTCCCTTCCAAATTACTCTAACCCATATGAAGTTGACATAAAACTAGCCAGCACGGCTTGTTAGGTAACATTTGAATAAAATATACTAACCTGGAGATCTAAGTCTAGTCTCCCAATACATCACTAGTATACTTGTACCAGATTTTAGTTATGTAGCATAATTTATTAAATCTAAAAACTAAGATGTGATAATTACTCAGTGTCAGTGAACATATAACTAATAGTGCATGTTTCAGAGAGGCCAGGAAAACCTAATGATAAACTATGAGGTTTCTTCTGTGTAATTCCTTTAAGAGATTTTCCAGTAGTAACACTGTGCACAGCATGCATGGGGTAAATGGCAAGGCAGTATCGAAACATGAACATTAAGGTTTGTTTCTTTTTTAACATAATTTTTATTTATTACTATTTATTCACTTTGTATCTCAGCTGTAGCCCTCATCCTTGCCCCTTCACAATCCTGCCTTCTCTCCCTCCATCTTCTCCTCCCATACCCCTTCCCCAGTCCACTGATAGGGGTGGTCCTCCTCCCCTTCCATCTGACCCTAGACTATCAGGTCTCATCAGGACTGTCTTTCATAAACAGATAATTCTCAATAGAGGAATAAGGAATGGCAAAAAAACATTTAAAGAAATGCTTAATATCCTTAGTCATCAGGGAGATGCAAATCAAAATGACCCTGAGATTTTACATTACACCCATCAGAATGGCTAAGATAAAAAACTCAAGTGATAACATATGCTGAAAAGGTTGTGGAGAAAGAGGAAGCCTCCACCACTGCTGGGAATGTAAACTTGTACAACCACTCTGGAAATCAATCTGGCGCTTTCTCAGACAATTAGGAATAGCACTTCCTCAAGATCCAGCCTATACAAATCCTAGACATATATCCAAAAGATGCTCAAGCATACAACAAGGACATTTGCTCAACCATGTTCGTGGCAGCTTTATTTGTAATAGCCAGAATCTGGAAACAACCCAGATATCCCTTCACTGAGGAATGGATACAGAAATTGTGATACATTTACACAATGGAATACTACTCAGCAATTAAAAACAAGGAAATCATGAAATTTGCAGGCAAATGGTATTAAGGTTTGTTTCTTAAGTATAGTCAATGGCTAGAATGGTAGAGAGAGAGAGAAACAGAAGCAGAGGCAGGGAGAGTATTAGAAGTGGTCACCCAGGGCAGGACCCAGATGTCCTTCCTGTACACTGTTATACATCTGATCTTACTGTCCACTGAGTTTATATTCTATTTAAAAATGTTTAGATTATTTAAAAATGTAGTCATTGTCTGCTTCCTTTACGAGACTGTCAATTTGGAGGATACAAATGACTCATTCATGTGTGGGCCATTATGCCTAATATAGTCTCAGGCACATAACAGGCACTTAATTATACTTCCTAATGTCTTCATTTTATTGTAAAACTCTGTTTTCTAGTGTTACTGTAATAGTTTATCTTGACTACATGTAAATGTTCTAGAGTTAAGGATAAGGTAATGTTTTAAGAAGAAAGAGATTATTTTAGTTTTCGTTAAACCTGCCATACAGGATTAGAACCCTGGAAATGGTCAGTGACTGAATGGAAGTAAACCATATGTTTTTTTCTTTTTCTCTTTCTTTCTTTCTTTCTTTCTTTCTTTCTTTCTTTCTTTCTTTCTTTCTTTCTTTCTTTCTTTCTTTGTTTCTTTCTTTCTTTCTTTCTTTCTTTCTTTCTTTCTTTCTTTCTTTCTTTCTTTCTTCCTTTCTTCTTTTTTTACTATTTTATTAATCAATGATGGCCACATTTAAACCTTTAAGCCTTATAAAGTATTGGAATTGTTACAACACATGATCTAGAAGACAATAGGATTCTGCATTAAAAATATTGTTGTCATAGTTATTTCTGGTTGCCTAGAAACGAAGATATGAAGTTATATGCAGCTATACAGGCTTATGGTGATATTTTCTATGCAGAGGTCAGTTCTCTTCTTTGGATTCAGAAGGCATCTGCTCTGAAGAGCCCCAGAAACTGTGGCTTTTATACTTTCATGTTTGCAAGGTTTGGCCTTGTTTCCTCATAGCACTGACATGCATGCTTAGCTAGAGAAAGGAATTCCTGTAAAATGAGTGAAAGGACCAACTGCAGATCAAGGGCACCATTGTTTCATTACCAATGGTGGATACCTTTGCGTGATTCTGATGGGAAAGGTTATTACTCAAGATGTCCCTTAGCTCATCATTACACAGTGTGTGGTGGTTTGTGTAAAATGGTCCCCATAAACTCAGAGGGAGTGGTCTTTATGGAAGAAGTGGGGTGTGAGATTTCAGTTGTGTCACTCTCTCTCCTGCTGATTGGAAATCTGGTTGTAGAACTCTCAGCTACTCCCTAGCACCATATCAGCACACATTCTGACACACTTCCTACCATAATGACAATGGACTAAACCTCTGAAATGGAAGCCAGCCCCAATTGAATGTTTTCCTTTATAAGAGTTGCAATGGCAATGGAACCTTATCACAACAATAAAACCCTTACTAAGACTCAGTGCATGGAATAACTTTTTTTTTTATGCTACAGCAATACCAGAGGAACCTGGAAAATATTACTATCTAGTCCAGAATGCAGTAAGTATTCAGAAAGATCCATTAATTTCTTGATATAGACACTGATGAAATATTGGTCAATAAAACTGGTTTACACTTATTAATATGCAATAGCTTCAGAGTTTGTACAATGATGGCCAACAGTGGAGTGTGTGAAAATGGGAAATTATAGAACACTGATATTTGGTGTCTCATAAACCAGTGTTGTCAAGATAAGGGATAGTTTGGGCCAGTTGACGCACCACTTATGGGTGAGTAAAGGCAGAGTGTGGGCTGTTTAGTTTCTGCTCTTGTCACTTGTGTGTGAACAGACACTCAGTATGACAGTAAAGAGTCCCCTGCTGTACTGCCGACCTCAGACATTTATTTATATAAAACAGAGCTCACTTCGTCCTGATGGAAATGGGAAAGGCTGTTCTGATGATTTTATATATTTTGCATAGCTTCAGGAGAAAAAGGACGGTTATAAAGAAAAGTAAAAAGAATTAGCCCCATTTTCAGTGAGGGCAAGAGAAAGGAGAGCATGTTCTGGAGCAATCGATGAACATTTAGCCAACTGTTTTGGATACAGCTGGGAACAGCTTCTCAGCAAGAGTTTATATATTTTTCGGAGCTATTTTTCATGTGCCAACTGACTGTAACATTTACAACACTGCTAGCAGTCAGATTGCCTCCGTTAGCACCGGTCACCAACCAGCACTGAGCATAATTTAGCGGTGATGCAACAGAAATCACTCAAGAGACTAGTTGATAAATGAGGTCTCTTGACAACACTGTCAGTGCAACATTCTCCTTCGTTATTGGTGGTGAAGATCTTAATACAATTCTCCTGGGATGAAGATGCGCACTTGGAATTATCACACAGTCTTGGTATGCCTTTTCAGGGTATATCCCAGCCGCACTAGAAGAACCTAGAAAACACGGCGTTGTTCTACCCCAAAATGTGTTAGTGTTCTTACTCATGGCTCTCTGACGGCTCTAGGTGAAGCTCAGCATAGAGCCATGCATAAGGTCTCAGATTTGAACCCCAGCACTGAAGAAAAATGTAAAGCCAGGGTGCTCCTTTAAGGACTGCCTTATTGAACAGATTCGTGTTGAGATGATCTGTGCATAGCTGGCTCTGACTGATGACATCTAGATAATGACGTCTGTCGTTCTTTTTGTTGCCTTCAGAAGTTTTATGAGCTGATACCCATTCCTGTGTTTCATGTCCCAGTTGTTTCGTATCAATTCCATGCCAAAAAAGGGACATTGTAAGAAACACGTCACCTATTTAGATTTTCAGTGCACCCTTTAGCTATTCGGTGTTTAGTTTTGATGACAGTTGCTATCTCCTTCAGTTTTATCCTCCTTTCATCTCATGGTGACAATGTTAAGAGGATCAAAGATATTCTAAGGCAAACAGCTATTTAGTTTTGGGATTTGAGTTTCAGGCTTCTGAGTCTATGCTATTGAGGGTGGCATGTGAATCCAGAGAAACATGAGGCATTGTCTTTCTACATTATGTATTGCTGAGGTTTCTCTGGGAGAAACTTAATACTCAGTGTGAGAAAACTTTATAACATCACACCTAACTATATAATATATTCTTATTAATTTGGTCAGCTTATGAAAGACACGTTGCTGTGTTTGTGTGTGACTCTGAAAGAGTTTTTTAAGACAGAATAGTGTGTGTGTTTGTGTGTGTGTGTGTGTATGTGTGTGTGTGTTTGTGGCCTGTCTGTCTCAGAACTTACTCTGTAGACTTTGAACTTGCTGGCCTTGAACGCACAGAGATCTGCCAGCCTGTGCTTTCAGAGTGCTAGAATTAAAGGCTATTAATCAGTAAATGCTTTTTTTTTTTTTTATTACTTTACTTTCTGTCATTTCTTTTTTTGGAAATTCTACTAGTTTGATGTCATTCCTGTTTTATAAACTATGTCTTCACTTTCACTTTTCTCATATTTTCGTCTTTATTATTTTGTAATATGTTCCAATATTTTGTTGATTTTGGTATTCCAGATCTGGTGGGTTTTTTATAACTATAAATTATGTTTTCTGTTCCTTACTCGTAGCATCCTTTTATTGCTTTTGGTGTGAAACATCCTAGTTTTCAATGTAGTTCTGAGTAGAATTTTAATTTTGATTTTTAAAAAAAACTTCCCTTGATGTTGTTTCATGGGTCAGTTCGTCTTCACTCTGTCATAAAGACTTTCTGAAAAGATCTAAGTTAACAGCGTGAAATAAAATGTAGAGTTGACTACATTTTCTGGGCATGACCGCTGCCTTCACGTTAACTTGGAAGAACCTGAAGAGTCATACAAGATTTTCTTTTTCAACATCCTAGAATGCTGAGGCTTGACCCTGGATACCCCTACCCAAACCAGTTACCTAGAGTCTCTCCAGAAGGATTTTTCAGTTTCATACTTTCAAAACCAGAAGGTTTTTGTTTGTTTGTTTTTTCCTAGAAACTTGGACATAAAGAGCTGCCTACAGTTCATGGTTAGTGAATTTTTGAGAGGTTATTTGGAAAGGGACAGAGGCTACAGGGGAAAAAAAATCTTAATTTCCCTGTACCACCGCATTCTGTCCATCACCTCTGTATACTCTCTAAGATTCTCTGGTTCAGTGTGGCAGAGAAGGTAATTTTGTCTTTACTGTATTATGTATAATATGTACTAGAAACAGGTGCATAGCTTTTGTTCTTTGACAGCTATACCTTCTGTTTGGCTATCTATTTACATGTATATAACTTAAAAAAAGACTTAATAGGAATTTAGGAGAGAAAAGATGCAAGCATGTTTTGCTAAAAAAAAAAAAATAGCCCCACTACTATATTAACTACCTATGGCTTCTACAATAAATTACCCAAACCATTGTGTATTAAGACAATATAAGTTTCCTTTTCCACAAACAAAGGAGACAGGCTTTTGAAATCAGGACATCAACAGGTCATGCTCTCTCCAGAGGATCAAGGCAGAAATTTATTTTCTAGTCTTTTCTAGTGACTGTGTTTGCCAAAGTCCATAATTTCACACCTTAAGGTCATTAACTTATTCTTGTCCACATAATTATTTTTTGTTCATATAATACAGTTATGTCACAAATTCTAGGCATTACAATATAGCAATCCTTTAGATAGATACTACTTAGCTTCACAAAGTACATTTTGGATGAAAGGATCAGTGTAGCCATGGCAAGACATCTGATTAGTAAGTGTTTCCTAAGAAACATAGACATTGAATGGTGAGCTGTTTTTCTTCATGTCAAACATTATTCTCAAACTTGTTTCTGGACTGCCCATTGGCAAAAGAGTCCTTTCTGATGACATCTGCCTCAATAAAGACCTATCGGGAGAAAATTAGGTCTTCTATTTTTATTAATGAAAGCATGTGTTTAATTGTGAAAAATACTCATAGAGTGACCTATCTTAACCATTTAGTTATCTGCTATTTATCCTTTTATAACCTCACCTATCCTGTTTTCTTCACATTTTATGCCCATGCTTTCTCAATGTATTTTTTTATCCCATTTTTCCATTGAGTATAAATGGCCACCAGTTTGTTTCTCTAATGAAAGGTAATAGTAACATCAACAAACTCTTTCCGGTTCCCATTCATATTACATTAGATTGAATGTTGTCCCCACCAACCACGTGGTCACTATTTTATAGACTGAGGGGCGTGTCCCAGGATGAGAAGTGACTTACTCTAAAACACAAATCTAGTGAATGGAAGAGCAATTTAGAAAGTCGACATGTGCCAGACTTTGTAGTCTTTAAACTGTAAACAATTATTGAAGCTGCTTGTAATTTAAAAATCTGTAGATTTGAATCTTGCACAAACTTTTGTTTTTCTGTAAGTTCTGTATTTTAATAGTGTGGCTTTAAACTCAGCTCACAGTCATAAAATTTCAAATATGAAATGGGAAAAATGCTCAAGAGAATCTGTAAAATCTATAGGCAGCTTTATCAGCCCCTCAATGTGTTAGTGATTTGCAATGCGCCTGTGCTTTCCCGTGTTTGTTGCAAGCATCTCTCTTCTGTCATGAAGACTCCAGTGCTTTGGCAAAATAAGAATGCAGAATTCTAAAAGTGTATCTAAAAATGTGTTTCTCCTGCTGTAGGAAGTAAATTTTAGAAGGTTGACAGTTGGGCATCCAGATTTGAAGAAGAAGAAAAAAAAATTAATAGGAATGCCAGAATTTTACTTGGAAATACAAAACACCCCCAAAATAGGAAAAGGTGACAATCAATTTGGAGAATCATTTATGAGCTGGTATATAATAACATGCTTTGAATTCCATTTTGAATATGCAATGTTTCACAGAGTTCTAACTAAGGATCTTAAATAGCTAAAATGGTCCAAATAGTCTCTACTGTGAATGCCAGCATTTTTGCCTACAGTTGCACAGATTACGCACGTATTTCCAAAGAAAATATTTCTGATACAACTGAGGAAGTAATGTGTTGCTAATTTGAACTGACAGAACTACCATAACTGGTGAAGCACCTTAAGCTAAAAGAAAGGAACAGAGCCCATTTATATCCTAGTCTATATTTGATGCTGTATTTATTTATTTTTTACTGGAATGATTCATAAAAAGTCTATGCACGAGTTAGCAGGGCACTACGTAATGTTTACATCAAGTTAAACATATTAACTCCTCAAATATTTATCATTTCTTTATGGTAAAAAGGTTTAAAATACTTTTTACAGTTAACAGGTGTATACCCTATTATTGTTATCTACAGCCACTTTCACTGTCTATTTGTAACTTAATGATCATTGATTGGCTCTTCTCCATTCTCCATTTCGTCCCCCTGAGGCCCTGGGAATTATTATTTTTACTTGGTGTCAATGAAGTCGACTTCTTTAGATTCTGTGTGTTACTGAGAGCATGTGGTCATTGGCATTCTCTGCCTTTTTGATAATAGTCCTGCCTATTGCAGTGAGATGATATCTAATTGTGTTTTTAGTTTCATTTCCCTGATGATCAGTGATGCTGAGCATTTCTCCATATACTTACATGGCCAATTTATTTGGCTTTTTTGGAGGAATGCCTATATATATACTTGATCATGGTAGATGCTCTTTTTAATGTGCTGTTAGATATATTGAGTATTTTACCACGTAGGTTTATTAAGCCTGTTGGCTGACATTTATTTATTATTTATCTATTTATCTGTCTATCTATTTATTTATTTACCTATCCTCAAATATGAAAGAATTCATTCTCCTACTGTTTTGTGCCCACTTAAGGAGGATATATATTATTTCTTTGAATGTTTAGCAAAATTCAGTAGTGATCTTATCTGATCTTGGTGCTGTCTTTGATGGAAAACTTCATCACACATTCAGACATGTGCCTTGTAACTGATCGAGTTGGGTTTTTCATTTCTCTACCACACAGTCTTAGCTATGTGTAAATGGCTAAGACTTTGTCACTTTCTCTAGTTTTTCATTTTGGTTGGCACATACTTGAAGTCTTCTGTTTTTGCTGATATTTATGTAAATTCTATTTTACCTGCCACAAGTCCAGCTATTTCTGCTTTCTCTGGGGTTTCATCTGCATGGAAAATCTTAACCCAGCTCTTCATTTGCAGTCTCTATGTGTGTTTCAGATGAAGTGAGTTTCCTACAATCCCTTGGGTCTTAAAAGTCATACATTCAATCTCCGTCTTTCTTTTTTTATATATGAAATATTTACTTTCAAGTCTTTTTTTAAATATTAGTTACATTTTATTAACTTTATATCCCAGCTGTATCCCGCTCCCTCATTCCCTCCCAATCCCACCCTCCCTCCCTCATCTCCTTCCTGCCCTTTTCCAAGTCTACTGATAGGGGAGGACCTCCTTCCCTTCCATCTGACCGTAGTTTATCTTGTATCTTCAGGACTGACTGCAAAGTCCTCCTCTGTGGCCTAGTAGGGCTGCTCCTCCCCTGGAGGGGAGGGGAAGTCATAGAGTCCACCATTGAGTTCACGTCAGAAATAGTCCCTGTTCCCATTACTAGGGTACCCACTTGGATACTGAGCTACCATGGGCTACATCTGAGCAGAGGTTCTAGGTTATAACCATACATGGTCCTTGGTTGGAGAAAGAGTCTCAGAAAAGACCCCTGTGCCCAGATATATTTGGTCCTGTGGGGCTCCTGTTCTCTCCAGGACATACCAATTCCCCTTCTTTCTTATGATTCCCTGCACTCTGCCGAATGTTTGGTTATGAGTCTTAGTATCTGCTTTGATATGCTGCTAGGTAGAGTCTTTCAGAGGCCCTCTGTGGTAGGCTCCTGTCCTGTTGCTTGTTTTCTCCTATATCTAATGTCCATCCCATTTGTCTTTGTAAGGGAGGATTGATCATCTTACCCTGGGGCCTTTTTCTTGTTTATCTTCTTTAGGTGTATAGATTTCAGCATGTTTAGCCTATTTCAATTTGAAAATTTAAACCACTTATACATAGCACTACTCCTGCCAACCTATCTTCTGATTTTGTTGTCTTCATTTTGTTAATCTTTTCACTTTTAGTCTTTACTAATTGTCATACCTTTTGATTTATGGTTGCCATGGAGCTCCCCAAACATTTTTTTTTTTTGGTATTACTAACTATGTAGATTTGGTAGCACTTATACTAATCTTTACAGTTATGACTGATTTTTCTTATTTCTAATAAAAGAACTATAAATTTGCACTTTGTTCTCCCTAAATTTGAATTATTGTTGCATTCTATAACATATTGCCTATGTTTAATGTATTAGTTTAGCTGCTTTAAAATTAATTTATTCTTTGACAGTTCATGCATCTATGTGATGCATTCTGGTCATGTTTTACCTCTTTTTTCTTTTTTTCTCTTCCCTAATCTAACCCTATCCTCACTATACTTCTTTGCTTTTGCTTTGTGATGCACTGCATTTAACAAGGACCACTTAGGTGAGCATAAAGTGGAGAGATGACTTGGATACTGCACCCTGTAATTGGTGGCCGAACACAATGAATTTCTCTGCTTCAATAGATGGTAAGAGGATCTGGGTCCCATGAGCCCTGATTCTTGTCCCAAAACTGAATGTTTATGGTCTCAGTCTTGTCAAGATACTATGCAAGTAACCAGTTCCATGAGCTCATGAGTACCACAACTTTGTCATGCTCATAAGCACATTTCATAGCCTTCTTCTCTTTACTCATCTCTTATGTCTTTTGACTCCTGTTCTATAATGTTTCCTCAATCATGAAGGGGGTCATACAGTGTCTCAGTTAAGGTGGAATGCTCAACAGTCACTTGTTTGTTTTAGCACCTTGACTATCTCTATTAATCACTGTTTACTGAAAAAAAATCATCTTTGATGAAGTCTGAGGACAAAATTGTGAGTATATACATAAACATAAATATTTGGGAGGCAGTTGAACAATATGTCAATTAAGCAAATAAAAGTGGTAAGATCACCCCTGGTGCTAATGGTATCCACAGCCATGGGTCTTTGACCAAGTTCCCAGTGCTAGACCTCAGATCTATTCAGAAATCAATGGGTCACTTCCATAGCGGCTATGCCTCCATAAAAATCTTGCCTGGAAAGTTGGTATTGTAGTAAGCAAGGTCCAGAGCTAAATTTATTAATTAAATAATATTGCTGCCTTTCCTTCCTGGCTGTCTACATTTCAACTTCTACCATTATGAAGCTGTTTCAGATCGGCTCCAGCATGGCTTCTCTGTATTCTGCAACTAACATGTGTGTTGGCTTAGCAAAAGGGCCTTAGTGTCCGGGTCTCATCAGCAACTAAGAGCTGTTACATATACAATTTGCGGGGGGGGCGTGGCTCTGAGCTTTCTGGATCAACAACTTCCAAGGAGCTGCCACGCAGCAGGCATATGATTTTCATTTGCTAACCATGGCTTCCTGGATTGGCATCACTCACATAGTCCCTCTGTCTTTTAAAATTGTTTATAATGTGATAGATTTTGGTGTGGTTCTTCATACTTCCTTAGTTTTAGTTAGCACTTCCCCTAAAACTAACGCTAAGTTGTTTCTGTTTGTTTGTTTGTTTGTTTTTATGTTGTTATTTTGTCTATGTGAATCTGGAATTCCTCTATAAGCTGAATTTTTCTTATCTTTGTTTTGAATGAAAACCACCTTTCTTCTTTCAATGGAAACATTTTCAATGTTTAAAAAAACAATGAATTGTAGTAAGGTTGAGGTGTCTTTCTCCCCTGTGGAGCTGAAGTTTAGGCCTCAAGCTGTATCTCTACTCCTTTTTTTAATGTCAGCTACTGTCACCAACAGAATATCCAGGAGTCAACATGCTGAGTTAGAAGATATTGTTCCAAATTTTTCTCAGTGTGTAAAGGACATACCTCTACATTCTAAAGGCTACTTACAAAAAAAAAAAAAAAAAATAGCACATACAGCCACACTAGACAATGTAGGAAAATATTGAGTCCTCCCCGTTAAGAATACAGCTTTCTCCACTCTTATTCAACACAGTGCTCGAAAGAGCAAGAAGCCAAAGTACCTGTACTTGTTGACAGCATGATCTGATGGAGTCATTATGGACTTGTAGGTATGATAAATACTTTATGATGCAAGAGGGTATTGAATTATCATATAGAAGCCAGGGTGTGTCTATATGTAAATATGAATTTGCTTCAAAAGAAATGGAGAAAGAAATCTCATTGTAAACAAAAAGAAAACTCTGGCATAAAACTTAACAAGGAGGTAAAAGACCCCTACAATGAAAACTTTAAGGTCTTAAGAAAGAAACTGAAAAAGGCACTTGAAATGGCAAAATAGTCTACGCTCCTGGCTTGTTAGAATGAATGTTATGTGAGTAGCTATGTTAGGAAAAGCAACCTATAGATTCAATATAATATCTATCAAAATCCAAATTACATTTTCACAGAAATAGAAAAACAATCCTAAAATTAATCCAGAAGCACAAAAGACCCCGCGCTATGCAGCAGAAGCAATGGCAAGGCATCAAAGTACCTGATGTTACTTTACTGCAGGGGCCGTTGTAACAAAAGCAGCATATTTACTTGCACAAGAGACATGCAGACCAACGAGATTGAATCAAAGACTTGAAAAGACTCCCTGTGTATGTGTAAACCTGAAAAAACTTAACACTGAAAAAAAAAGCTCTTCAGAAACTGTACGTACCTCATGGAAGCCAGCTTTGGCCCTGCAGCTCCGGCTGTTGCCGAGGAGAAATTGTTGGAGCTGGCAGCATAGGTATGACTCTTCTCTGCCTCTAAACTCACTTGATCAGAATCCCCCTTGGATAAGCCTGTGGGACCCTTCCTCCCATCCCTGTGGTTTGGAGCCAGTGGCTTTGGGACTGTGAGAGGATGGACAAAGATTCTCAAGGTCTGCTAGATTCATCTCTGATGGCATCCAGCCCTGCCAGCCACTCAGAAGGTGAAGAATCCCTGGCAGGGCAGAAGTGAGCTTCCTCCCAGGCCCTGGATACTATCCCTAAACGGAGAAGCTCTTCCAGGTTCATCAAAAGGAAACAATTTGATGATGAGCTTGTAGAGAACAACCCGGCCAAATCCTCTACCCGAGTGAAGGGGGCCAGTGAAGTGGAATCAGGCCGCTGCTCAGGGAGGGAGCCACCCGCCAGGGAGAAGATATCCAAGGCTCCTAGTACTCCTGTGCCACCCAGCCCCGCCCCAACCCCTGGACTCACCAAGCGCGTGAAGAAGAGCAAACAGCCTCCTCAGGTGACCAAGGTTCTGGGCCGATGGAAGCCTACGGATGACCCCCTGCTCATCAATGCTGTGTTGCAGACCAATGACCTGACATCTGTTCACCTGGGCGTGAAGTTCAGCTGCTGCTTCACCCTTCGCGAAGGTCAAGAGTGCTGGTACGCCCTGCTCTACGACCCTGACATCTCCAGCCTGGCTTGTCAGGCCATGAGGCAGTTGCACCCAGAAGCCTTTGCAACCACTCAGAGCAAGGCCCAGTTCAGCAAGGCTGAGGAGCAGCTGCTGAGCAAAGCAGCATCGACCAACCAGCCCACCTTGGAAACCTTCCAGGACTTGTTACACTGACACCCTGATGCCTTCTACCTGGCCGTCCTGACAAGGCTCTGAGGCCCTTCTGTGATGCAGAGGACCTGATTGACGACAGTGGCCAACCGGCTCTAGAAAGGAGAGATCTGGCAGCTGGAACAGGAACTGTGTTAAGTGGCAGGCACTAGCGGACAGCACCACAGACAGGAGCTCTCCGGGCTGTGACAACCTGCCCCTGGCAGTGTTGCGGGCTGCGTGGTGCGCTCTTCTGAGATCACCCTCAGCAGAGCAACTAGGGACAACCAGATCAAGGTGGAATTGTGTCTGAAAGGTCCAGCCTGGAATGTTTCCTGAAAGCAAGGTGTCATCAAGCTGAAAAACAATGATAACTTCATTGCCAATGAGGGGATTGGAAGGAAGGCGAAGGTGTTTAAGAACCTTAAATAAAGTAAGTTTGGTGAAAATTCTAAGCCTACAGGATATCCATTAATCATGAGGAAATCCATACATTGGCTCTATGAAACTTGAAAATCTTTAAAAGTAAACAGTCTTATGAGAAAAAAGAGTCAAATGACTTGAGACAAGCCCTGGAAAACTGAAGGTTGAAGAGAAAGTGGTCTATAAACGAGAAGTTCACCTCTCATTAATGAACATAGGAAATAATGAGGAGAATTACCAGCATATTCCAGCTATCAGAAGATTGAAAGCTGTAATGGAGATGAGCAATTTCCCCCTTTGCGGAGGAGTAAAGCGTGGAGTGAGCCACGACGTCAGCTCTGAGGTGGGGTAGAATGGCTGCATGGTTTACCGTTGGGAGCCGTTTGCTTTTTAACCCACCGAGAGCTGTTTGTAGAACCTAGACGAACTGTAGCCATTTACTTAGAAGAGTGATTTTTCACCCCTGTTTAAATATTACAGTAACTCAGAGAGCTTTAAAAATGTGCTGGTTCCTAGACATTTCCACCTACTAAAACCAGAACTTTGCTGATGAGGTGAAGGTATCCACGATTTTAAACACTTTCCAAGCGACTCGTATGTTCAACAGGGATCGAGAGTCTCTTGCCTGAGGCATCCTTCCTCCTTTTCTGAACTTAACCGAATCTTCTGTTGTTATATTCATGAGAGCATAACACATTCAGAAATATAAACTGCCATATTAAAAATTTTTATCTATGTGCATTTATCTAACAATAATCTCTTTTTATTTTCCCCAAATCTGATGACATTTTAAAACTTCCATGTTCTGATATTAAATGGAATATAGAAGCACTGTTTAACATAAACCTGTGTTTTCCTTGGGCAAACCTGAGTCCATGAAGATTCCTTAGCTACACTTACATCTTCTTTTAATGAGGTAATTATTTTGCCAAGTGTGGAGCTGAGAGGTTTCCTATGTGTGCAACAGTGAATTAAATCGGTGCGCAGTAGATACAGTAATCATTTAACTCTTATTCATTTATTGGATTTGATCCTTTGAATTATTTTTACTACTTAGATATGAGGCCTTGAATCCACACTAATATGTTTAACCCTTTACCAGCTGCTTCATGAAAGATGTTTTTACTTTTTACACTGACATGGTTGTGGGCTTCCTACTAATAGCATGCTTTTTCTTTTAGGTAATTGCTGAGAGAAAAAAAATAAACTAACAAACACAGTCAATTATTTCTATGGAATTTCTCACGTTTCCTCATGATTTAAATATAATAAATAAAAGCTGTCAGGTATAGGTCTGAAGCAGGACATTTTTAGAGATAAATTTACCTAGTTTCTCAAGTACTTAACATGCAGGAATATACCTTCTGATGCTGACACTATTTCATGCATATTTTAAGAAACAATACCTCTGCTTTGTTTTATAATGAAGCATTAGAAAGTGGAGGCTAGAAGTATTGAATTTTCAAAGATGATTAATTTTTGTGTCTGGCTTTCCATCATGCTCTAAAATCATGTTCATTACCACAGGATCCTGCGCTCAACTGTTGAAAATCGTTAGCTTAGCAATATTTAATTTAACGAATGGGGAGCTCTATATGGAGAAATCAAGCCTGTTCTCAGATCCTGATACAATTTATTTGTTCTGGCCATTAGACACGATTGGCAGCGGGCTTCCCTTGTGCACCCCACATACCCATGTACCCCAGAAAACACATGAGAAGAAAATACTGGAAATTATGTCAGATAATCATGCAACACATTGGAACAGAACTAGTTACTGAAACTACTGGCTGTAGGTAATAAATGCATGTTGGAAAGGAGTTTTCCTACAGATTATCTTTTGGGGTAACTTATCTGATGACAGGGTAGATGTATTTCTCCAAAAACTGACAATCAGGAACCAGAATGGAAAGTCATGTCTACATTGTATGTAGTGGTATGAAAGATGCTCATGTTTCTGAACACTTGGTCTTTAGTTGATGATCCTATTTGGGGGAGGCTATTGAACCTTGCTGGAGGAAGTATGTGAGTGAGAACCAGATCTGAAGATTTATAGCATCTCTCACTCTCTCTCTCTCTCTGCTTGTGTATGTAAATAAATATGCTTTCTCTCCCTGCCCATATACCAGGTCTTTCCTGGCACTACAGACCCTAGCCCTCTGAAAAACCCAAATGAACTTTTCTACCAGTTGCTTTGTCCATATTTCAACACATTAGTGAAAATATAACTAATACCTAACTAATACACCCCAATTCTTTTTTGCTGTTTGGTCAAAATTAATTGCAGTAATTATCGCACTGAAGACTGATCTTGATTGTTGAAGAATTCATATGGCCAGAATATATTTGTGGTAATATATTTGAATGTATATTTGTGGTAATTTCTATTTCATATGATTGAATAGTATATCATTGTTTTTGGTTTCAAGGACCTCTGGCAGGCAAAAACATCTTTGTCAATTTCCTTTTAAACATGAACATAATGTGTTTAAAAGTGGGACTGCCCTTCTGTTGAAATTAATCCTGGAATAAGAAACACTGCTCTCATTTCTATAGCTACCAATTTTAAACACTATTTTTCCAGAAATTTTTTTTAACAACAACAACAATAACAAAAACCCAGATGAGCCATTTTTTACTTTTAACTATTTTTTTAAATTTTCTAATTAACCCCATTTGTATATGTCCCTTCTATTTTATAGGATGAATAAAAGGTAGCTTTTGAAACTATGGAATATACAACAAAATAAAAAGAGTAATAGTAATGAAGTAAATTAGTAATGAAATAATGAAGAACTAATTTGGATACAGATTGGAATGCATAGTTTCCATGATCTAGTAAGCTATATTGTGTCAACGGAGGAGTTTTTGATTCTAAGAAGCTGGCTTAAAATAAAATGAAACTGTTTATTCACAAAATCCCTAAGGACCATAATATGAAACATTTCCTAGGAGATACATAACCTCAGTGCTAAATTAAGACCAGTCAGCTTTTTCCCTCTAAAATTAAAAAAATAACGATGGCTATGGTAAATTCTAATAAATGGTCTCAGATGAATCTATTCTATTTACTTGATGAACCAATAGTTTTGAGTTTGGGGATTAAATTATAGTGTGTTTTTTTCAGGTTGCCAATGATGTATAAATGAATTTAACGTCACTAATTATTTTGTTTTCATGTGTAAATTAAATATCAGTGTATATTAAGAAAGGTTCAAATACTCTATTTGGATATGTTGAATGGGGTCAGAGTCTTTTCAAATTGTTCTCTTTATTATATATACCATAGTAGTTTTCCACACATACCTTAATTATGTACATTAAATATGCCAATAACTATGCTTTTACAATTTGTACTAAATATCCCTGTCTTATTTGACTTTGTTTCTAAGCTTTAATTTCTGTGTCAGATCCCCTGTAAAACTGACAAAAGACAATACAAATAAGTTTCCTGATACACTGTATATAGGTTGAAAGAGAAAGAAAGTAGCCAAGGATAACTCAGTTTTGGTTTCTTTTTTTCCCCTTTCTGTTGTTCCTTCCTTCCTTCCTGCCTTCTTTTTTTCTTTCTTTCTTTCTTTCTTTCTTTCTTTCTTTCTTTCTTTCTCTCTCTCTCTCTCTCTCTCTCTCTCTCTCTCTCTTTCTTTCTTTCTTCTGCCTGCTCTTCATGTTCTTCTGTTTCTATTTTGTAGACTAATTTGAGAAATATTGGTGTTAGCTCTTCGGAAGTCAGGCAGAATTCTATATGAAAATCTTTTGCCTCTGCACATTTTTAGTTGGGAGACTTTTAATGACTGCTTCTATTTTATAGGGGTTATAGGTTTATTTAAATTGTTTATCTGCTCTTGATTTAACTTTGGTGAGTGGTGACTATTGAGAAAATTATGGTTTTTTTTTTGATATTCCAATTTTATGGAGTACAGGTTTTTAAAGTATATACTTATGAGTCTTGGTAAGTTTTCCTTTTCGTTTTTGATTTTGTTAATTTGAATACTGTCTCTCCATATTTTAGTGAGTTTGCATATGGGTTTGCCTGTCTTTTATATTTTCTCAAAGAACCAGTTCTTTGTTTCATTGAATTGTTTTCTTTGTTTCTATTTTACTGATTTCAGGCCCCTGTTTGGTTATTTCTCACTGCACACTACTCTTGGGTATGCTTACCTCTTTTTGTTCTAGAGTTTTCAGGTGAACTCTTAACTTGTTAATATGATTCTGAGATCTCTACATTTTTTAAAAATGCCCAGGCACTTATTGCTATGAACTTTCCACTAAGCATCATTTTCATTGTGTGCTATAAGTTTGGGTAGACTGTGCTTTCATTTTCACTGAATTTTAGAATATCTTTTATTTCCTTCTTTATTTTTGTCTTGACCTGTCTTCTTTTTTATTCAGTAGAGATTTGTTCCTAATGATATTCTATATTCATAGATTAGTGTCTTATCCAGTCATCATCAGAGAGGCTTCCTCTGGCAGCAGTTGGAATAGATGCACGGACTCACAGACATTATGTGGAGAGAGGGTCTAAATTGGAGGTTTCCACCAAATTCTTCCCTCTGGCAGGGAATCCTGCCAGACAGGAAGTAGAAAGATTGTAAGATCAGAAGGGGTGATGGACACCAGGAGAAAACAGCCTCATGAATCAACTAAGCAAGGTGCACGTGAGCTCACAGAAACTGAAACAGCAAGCACAGGGCCTACACAGTGTCCATGAGGGTCTCTGCAGATATATTATTGCTATCAGCATTTTTGTGGGACTTCTGACTATGAGTTGAGTGGGTCTCTGACTCTACTGCCTGTTCTTGGGACTCTTTTCCTCCTCTTGGGTTGCTCTGTCCAACTTTTATATTAAAGTTTTGGGTCTTTTTTTTTTTTTGTTGTTGTTGTTATGTTTGGTTTTTATCTCTTAGAAACCTATTTTTTTTTTTCTACTGAGAGGCAGACATGGAGTGGATCCAGAGGAGAGGATATTAGTATTATTTTAAAATGCCATGCACACAACCAATCTTAAATGCAATGAGGTTTATTGGATGGAGATGGAGAGAGAGGGAAAGGAGAGAGATAGAGAGACATAATAGGGTGAGGGGGCGCCCCTACAGAGAGAAGGGAGAAAACAGGAGAAATGGAGAGAGCAAAAGCAAGAGAGTAAGAGAGAGGGGGAATGGCCAGCTGACAGGTCACTATGTACCTGACCCAGATGATATAGGATGCAGGTAACCTAGGTCGTTGCCAGGACCCTAAAGGTCCCTAAGGGAAAGCCAGTTGAATTGCCTCCACAACATAACAGAGAGGAGAAGGAGAAAAACTGGGTGGAATGGAGGGAGGGGAAACTATATTCAGGATATATTGTATGAGAAAAGAATCTATTTTCAATAAAACTCCCAAATATATAATAGACCACAACACACAGAGCTGCATAAAATGTTAGAGAATTGGGAAAACTACCTGACATTAGCAAGGCTGCAAACCTGAGAGAACAGGAAATCCCCCAGAAGCAAATAATTTATAATAAAACATGTTCATCAAAATAGACAGTATGGGAGATTAGAAGTAATTTGATTCCTTAGATAAGGAACCATTGTGAGAGTTCTCAGCTCTGCACCTGTATATATTTATACATATATGTACATATATACATATATATAAGGAATATACATATATATACATATATGTATATATGGAATAACTAATAAGATGAGAATGCACTGAAAAAAATGTATGTTATCTGTGAAAGTCTCTGAAAAAGTTCTGTTGTGCTCCCTATGGTATATGTAGAATAGTAAGTCGTGAGATAAAACCAAATCTCAGCCCTGTTTTCTCCCTAAACCCTGGTTCCCCTCCACTGACCAAGGCCATGATGACTCTGAGGATTGCCACAGACACAGGGGACAGGAGCTGACTGAGGGAATGCAGAAGAAAAGGCCACAAAATGGAAGAAAGCCATCAGGGAGAAAGGAAGCTTGAATTCTGGTAAGAGGAGGAAATGAAGCTACAAAGATGAATATAGGTCCCTTACAAGTTTTGGACATTTTTATACCTGACTGGACAGAATAACCAGAGAGCATATTTGAGACAAGCTAGCAAGGCAGGCCCTTGAGATCAGGGATCATATCATTTGGAGACAAGAGGCACATGATCATTTGGGGACAACAGACAGCCTGAGGGTGGCTTCCGTACAGGAATTCAACTCAGAATGGAAGAAAGCCAAAGGAGAAGATACTAAATGTGTCTGTTCTGTTTAACCTGTTTGGATTTCAGACCAATGAAGAGTTGCTTCCCTGCTACCATTGCCAGCTGTAATTGCTGTGAACTGCAAATGACAACACAGAGAATGGCTCCATCCGTAACTGTCCCGGAAAGAAATGTTAAGAGTTGTTATAATTTTTATTTTGAAACAAGCTCTTGCTCTACATTCTAGATTAGAATCAAAGTCACAGAAATCCTGCCTTAGCCTGTCAGAGTGCTGGTGAGGTAAGCAGGCACAAGAGATCGTTTAGTTTGGGGGTACCCTCCCTCTTGTAATGCACTTGCCAGGCTAGTCCTTTCACCTGTGTGTACTGTGCACACACCACCTTCTCAACCCCTACCTGCATAGGGTTTTATATATTTCCATGTCTGAATAATAGTCTAAGTTTCACCACTACTGAAAATCAAATTTACAGTTCAATTCAAGTATATTCCCCATCTATCTGCATATGAACAATAGAAAGGCTGATCCAGCCTAAACTGCTTTTGGTTGAATGTACAGTTAAGGCAAAATTGGATCCTTTGGTGTTATGAAGCATCTCCCATTAAACATCTTATGCCTTTTTATAATAGATAAGTAAGGAAAATCATATGTGCAATGAGAAGAGCTATGTATAATAAAAACGATTATGTAATTTGCTCTATAAATCAAAACAGAGAACCTTACTATGAATTTCTTAGTAATGAAATTTCTCCTTCTCTTGTACTCTAGAAAAGGAAGCCCCAAACAATGATAGGGCTGAAGGATTCTCCTCATGTGGCCCATTGTCAATCTACTGTGTACACCTCTGTAATTTGTATTATGGCTTTGCAAAATATGAAGTTATGTTGTTTCTTGTCAGAATGTGCAATTATTTTCAATTCTTTGGACAAGAGGCAACGATTGGGTCACCTGGCCCACACCTATATCAGTAGTCACACTGGGATTTCAAGAATGTGCTTTATTTTATTTTAATTTATACCTCATTACTTCTAAATTTTAATTATTTTGTTTTAGTTTTCACCTTGATTAGGTTTCTGGTTGTTCTGTCTTTCCCTACAATCATTTTTTGATGTGTTCTTTTCTTATTATTTCTCATATCTTTATCATATCAAGGATAGATGATAAGGTTAAGGTAATATTGCATTTAGATAGTGAAAAAGTCCGGTGTTAGCACAATTTTCAACAATCCTGAGACATGATCCATATCCATGCCATAAGAGTCTATGGAGTTAAGAGGCTGAGATACAAAGGTATAGATCAATAGGGAAATATGGTCATAAAAGTATAATAGACACTTACAACCCCAAATAGACTAGGCCAGACAAGTACCTCTCTAAGACACACTGTAGTAAAAGGGTAAAATATTACAAAGCAACAAACATTACTAAAAGTTACAAGAGAACACCAACTTCATACAAAGAGACTCATCAGAAACCGTCAGCAGAAATCCCAAAGGTGAAAAAAAAAATGGAGTAATGTTTCAAGCCCTAAGAATAAATAACTGAAAGTCAAGATTGTTATGTCTAAAAAAGTCATATTTTAAAATTGATGAGAAATAAAGAACTTCAAATTAAAACGATTAAACTAAAACAACTAATTATCAGATCAAATGGAATTTACCAATATCCATTGAAAAGTCCACTCAAAAGAAAAGAATAAACATTCAACTCAACAACAATAGAACTTTCTTCATAATAGGTTACATTCCAAGCAATAATGGAAATAGTAACAAGTACAAAAGAATCATTTTTTTTTTTAATTTGTAAGATCATAGGGGGAAAAAACTACAAGTAAAGGAAACTACATAAACTATATAAACACCTGAATAGTGAATAATACACTCAAATTATCAGTGGATCACTAAAGAAATCACAGAGAAAATTTAAAAAATTGAGTATCAAAGTGAAAATGTATGTTACCAGAACCACCGTAATATAGTAAAGCCTTTCAAAGAGGGCAGTTTGTATCTGTATCTGCATCAAAAAGTCAGGCATCTTTAGGAAATAAATCAGCATAGCATCACAAGCTTAGACAACAAGAAACAGCCAACCTAAAATAGTGGAAGTAAAGATGTAAAGAGGAGAGAGTTAAAGTTAACAAAACTGCATCAAAATGACAAAAAAATTCAATAAAATGGTGATGGTTCTTTGAATATATTAACATGATTGATAAAGCCTTAATCTAACCAAAGCAAAGAAGACCTAAGCTAATAAAATTAACGATCTTACCTTACAGTAGATACCAATTAAATCCAGAGGCTTACTCTGAAAATCAGTATTGCAATAAATTTAAAAACTATGAAACTGATATATCTCTAGAATATAACATACATATTAAGAAGACATATAAACATACAACATAGAATAAACCCACTAAAATCTGTACATCTAAACAAACTAAGCAAAAGAGAGGACCCTAACTAAAATGTTCAATCCCCATCCTGAAAGGCAAAGAGGATGGACATCAGAAGAAGAAGAAATCAGGAAACAAACTAGGAACATACCACAGAGGGCCTCTGAAAGCCTCTGCCCTGCAGACTATCAAAGCAGATGCTGAGCCTGATGGCCAACTGACAGGCAGAGTGAATGGAATTTTATGTAAGAAGTGGGAAATAGTAAGAGCTGGAGAGGACAGGAACTCCACAAGGAGAGCAACAGAACAAGAAAATTTGAACACAGGGAACTTCCCAGAGACTCATACTCCAACCAAGGACTATTCATGGAGATAACCTAGAACCCTGACAATGCAGCCACTTCTGATGAGAACTGATAGACTAACATCAGAAAGAAGGAGGGGAGGACCTCCCCTATCAGTGGACTTGGCGAGGGGCATGCATGCAGAAAGGGAGGGGGAGGGTGGGACCGGGAGGGGAGGAGGGAGGGGGTTATGGGAGATAAAAAATGAATAAAGTGTAATTAATAAAAGTTAAATAAAAAATTAAAAAAATAAAAAATAATAAAAAAAGAAGACATAGACAAATCTAGATGAAGTAATCATGGGAAGCAGAAATAAAACCTCTGACAATTGTGTAGGCATTTCTGTGCTGGGGGAAGACAGACCAAGATGGGGGCTTCTAATGTTTTCTGCTTTACTTTTTGAGACAGAATCACTGATTCTGAAGCTCACAAATGGCTAGAGTGGCTGCCAATGAGTCCCAGGATCATCCTGTGTCTGCAGACACTGAATATGAAACCAGCATCAATGGTTAAATTATTGCATATCATAGGAAAGGAAAGAATGATAGCAAATTTATTTCATCAGCTGGCATTGGCCCAACACCAAAATCAGTTAAGTCCACAACTAAAAACAAAAAACCAAAAACAAACATACAAACAAAGACAAACCACAGGCCAGTTCTTTATGAACATGCTACACAGATTGTTACTAAAATACAATTCATTAACATCTTTGAGAGACCAATTGCCATAAATGTTGGCTTTATTTAGACATGCAAGAGAGAATCAACATACACACACCAGTAACTGCAGCATAAACAGAATAGGTAGCAGAAATTATACAATCATCTCCGTAGACACTTAAAAGGCTTGTAACAAAGTTGAACATCTTTTCATGATAATGGCTATGAAGAAATTGAAAACGTTATGTTGAAAAGCATACTCAACATGATGAACAGCCAACATTGTACTAAATGAGGAAAACTGGAAACATTCGTCTAAAATCAGAACAGGACTCAAGGGTGCCTGTTCTGTATTCTTATTCAATACAATGTTTGAAGTTTTAGCTACAAAAGTAAGGTGAAAGAAAGAAATAGAAGGGACTATAAATGGAAAAGAAAGAAGTCAAATGAACTGTATTTTCAGTTGACATAATGTAATACTTAAAAGACACTAAGGTCTCTGACAGAAAACTGAGCTTTGGTGGATATTATCAGTAAAGCAGCCAGATATAACACAAGATAACAGTAAGAATTCTATATGTCAATAATAACATGATGAGAAAGAAACCAGGTAAACAATACCCTTCACAGAATATTCAAAAGCATCTAGGAGTAAATCAAACCAAGAAGGCAAGATTTTTATAATGAAAACTTAAAAAAAAGACTAATAATAAAAAAGAAAAAAGAAAAAAGAAAAAAAACAAAGAAAGAAAGAAAGAAAGAAAACTAGGAAATTGAAAGATCTCCTATGCTGAGTGGTCATAATTAATATTCTAAAATATGTCTGTATAGACAGAATTTATATAAATGCTCATTATAACCCCCCTTCAAATTTTAATAATATTCTTCATAGAGCTAGGAAAACAGTTTTAAAATTTATACGGAAGCAGAAAACTACTGCATCAGAGCTGTATTAAATAATAATAATAATGTATTATTATGAAAGAATAATAATACGATTCTTCCTCATGGAGTCCTGTAGACCAAGAATAAGCCCAAATTTGAATTCTCTTCACTCCTTGTATCTTCCATCTGTCCTTGTTTCTACTCTTTAAAAGGGAGCTTTTCTCTACATTTATTGAACACAGAAAACATGGTGTGGGATAGGATGCGGAATCACTTATTTTAAAACCGGTGGGAAGGATTTACCTTACTGTACGTGCCCTACTGGCACAATAACACTGAAAACCACAAACAGATGTCATTGAGCTGTATACCCATGCTTCTTCCAAAACTTTTTTTTTTCTTAAGTTTGCCTCCAACCTCTGGCTGCTTTCTGTTGTGAATGCTTTGGTGTATGGTATATAAACATGTTTTTGTCGATATTTGACAAAGAAGCCAAATCCATTCAATGGAAAAAAGACAGCATCTTCAACAAATGGTGCTGGACCAACTGGATGTCTACATGCAGAAAAATGAAAATAGATCCATATTTATCACCCTGCACAAAACTAAAGTCAAAGTGGATCAAGGACCTCAACATAAAACCAGATACCCTAAATCAATTGGAAAAAAAAGTGGGAAACAGCCTAGAACTCATTGGCACAGGAGACAACTTCCTGAACAGAACACCAACAGCACAGGCTCTAAGAGCAACAATCAATAAATGGGACCTCATGAAACTGAAATGTTTTTGTAAAGCAAAGGATACCGTCATCAAAACAAAACGACTGCCTACAGATTGGGAAAGAATCTTCACTAACCCTTTATCTGACAGAGGACTAATATCCAGTATATACAAAGAACTAAAGAAGCCGAAAAGCAGCAATCCAAGTAATCCAATTAAAAAATGGGGAACAGAGCTAAACAGAGAATTCTCAACAGAGGAATATTGAATGGCAGAAAAACACTTAAAGAAATGCTCATCCTCATTAGCCATCAGGGAAATGCAAATCAAAACGACCCTGAGATATCACCTTACACCCATCAGAATGGCCAAGATGAAAAACTCAAGCGATAACACATGCTGGAGAGGTTGTGGAGAAAGGGGAACCCTCCTCCACTGCTGGTGGGAATGTAAACTGGTACAACCACTCTGGAAAGCTATCTGGCACTTTCTAAGACAAATAGGAATAGTGCTTCCTCCAGACCCAGCAATACCACTGCTAGGTATATACCCAAAGTTTGTTCAAGTACACAAAAAGGACACTTGCTCAACCATGTTTATAGCAGCTCTATTTGTAATAGCCAGAATCTGGCTATTACAGAACCTGTATGGATATAACCTAGAACCTCCACTCAGATGTAGCCTGTGGTAGCTCAGATGTCCATCAACGGTGGAATGGGTACAGAAATTGTGGTATTTTTATACAATGGAATACTACTCAGCAATCAAAAAGGAGGAAATCATGAAATTTGCAGGCAAATGGTGGGATCTAGAAAAGATCATTCTGAGTGAAATATCCCAGAAGGAGAAAGACAAACATGGGATATACTCACTTATATAGACCTATAAGATATGATAAACATAATGAAATCTATACACCTAAAAAAGATAATCAATTGAGCGGACATGGGGTAAGATGATCAATCCTCGTTTAGAAAGACAAATGGGTTGTGCATTGAACGTATGACAGGAGTCTACTGAGCGCATCTGAAAGACTCTAACTAGCAGTGTTTTCAAAGCAAAGACTCATGACCAAACCTTTGGCAGAGTACAGGGAATCATAAGAAAGAAGGGGAGTTAGTCTGATGGGGAAAGGATAGGAGCTCCACAAGGACCAAATATATCTGGGCACAGGGTCTTTTCTGAGACTGACATTCAACCAAGGACCATGTATGGATATAACCTAGAACCTCCACTCAGATGTAGCCTGTGGTAGCTCAGTAACCAATTGGTTTCCCAAAGTGAGGGGAACAAGGACTATTTCTAACAGGAACTCAATGACTGGCTCTTTGGTCTCCCCACCCCCGAAGGGAGGAGCAGTCCTGTTAGGCCACAGAGGAGGGCTTTGCAGCCAGTCCTGAAGATACCTGATAAAACAGGATCAGATGAATGGGGAGGAGGTCCCCCCTATCAGTGGACTTGGAAAGGGGCACGGTGGAAATGAGGGAGGGAGGGAGGGACTGGGAGGGAATGAGGGATCGGGACACGGCTGGGATACAGAGTTAATAAAATGTAACTGATAAAAAAAATAAAAATAAAAAAATAAATAAAATAAAATTCTAAGTTGGGGATTTTAGTTTGTCCACACCCAAAGTAAGTGTTAAGTGTCTTGCACACAGCACAGCATGGTCTTTGCCAGGTGGAATTAGTTGAGTTCCGAGGACTTTGAGGGTACAAGTATGACAGCCCGGAGGAAGAAGGCGCAGCTGCTTGGGGGAGGACTGCTCCCTGCGGGCTCGACCTGCTGCTGCCTTTGCTGTTTGCTGATTTGCTGGTTACCTCAACTTCTGGATTTCTGGAGGACTGATCTTGGTATTTCCCCTAAAAGAATCCTATGACCCTACCCAGCAGGAAGTAGCAGACAGAACCCCACCCCCCGCCCCCACTAACCTTTTCCTCCTACCCGGTGTTAGGGAGTTGGAATAGAGGTAGAAGCATTTAATAACCCTAAATAAATAGGTTTGTTAAAAAAGTCAAGGACAGCGGGTGGCGCCCAACGTGGCTTCGGTACAGAGGGTAACTTCGCTTCTAAGGTAGTGGAGGAATCATCAGGTTTTGAGGGTTGGCAATGTTTAAGGAGGTTGGCAAAATAGCAGCTACTGCCGCTGGGAAGTCTCCTGTCTTACTACCAGAGGGGGTTTTCTGGTTTTGCTTCATAGTCTTTACATATTCCATGTGGAAAAAGGTTGGGAGGAAAGCTGAAAACTCAGGAGGTTCAGTCAATTCTCTAGTGTTAGAGAGGAATGCAGAGCTGGCTATTCACCTAGAGAGTTTGCGAATAGAGGCTGAGGTGCTTGGAAAGCAAAAAGTGCCACTGGAAGGAGAACAAAAGGGTTCAGGCCTGATGTCTGAGAGTGGAAACTTTTCTCAGGATGAAAGAGGAAAGCAGAGTTCAAAAAACCTTCCTAAATGAAACTCAACAATCTTCAGAAAAAAAAACAGAAACAATTCGGTATTCTAACGGAGAACATTTACAGAGATGATAGCAAACAAAAATACCATAAATATTTGCTTAAACTAACAAGTACACTAAGCCAAGACAATGAACACAATCACGAAGCTAAAATCAGGCAGCCCGCGAGAGCTCACGGATTGTGCAAGAAATGTTCAACGTACTCAAGTTGATGAAGAAGACCCAGCATGTCACTAGAGGAACCACGAAGCCATTTGCTAGCTCAACAGATTCAGAAAAGTCACCTGGTGAGAGTCAGCATCTTTTCATGGTAAAACTGAACAAATTATATACAGAAACCACATACCATAGCAATCCAAAATCTAACACACAGATAATGGGAGGAGTTGAGGCTTTCTCTTTTATATCTTAAATAAGGCAATAATGCCAAATTTTATCACTTTTTAATATAATGCTGGACGTCCTAGCCAGAGAAAGAAGACAAAATAAAGAAGAAAAGAGCATCCAGATTCTACAGCCAAATCCATGGTTCCCAGCGGATATACCTTTACACACAGACCCCTCCCCCAGATCCACCAAATCTTATTAGGCCTAATCAAATTTCGCAGTGTTGCTGTCTACAAAGCCAACATGCAAAAACCAGCAGCATTGCTATATAATAATGAAAATATTTGAAAAAGATGTAAGGACATAAGTCTATTCAAGATAGACACACAAAAAAAAAATGATCCAGGAGTAAATTTAGCTTTTGATGAGAACTATAAAACCTTGATTAGAGAAACTGAAGAGGACATAAAGAGATAGAAAGACAACAAAAATCAATATGCTTAAAATGTGCATGTTAAAACAGTCTATGGATACAATATAAGATTTATAAAAAAATCCCTTAAATTCTTCACAGAAAGAGGAAAGGCAAGACATGAGAATATGTGCAAGAATAAAACAAAACCAAAATAAAGGAGTCTCAAGCGAAGAGAACAAAGAAGGATCCAGTTTGCTGTCCGTCTCTAAAGCAAACGACAGAGGTAAAGTAATGAAAGCAGGGCATTGGCTATCACAGCACAAAAGAGGCTGAGGCCTGAGGATAGTGAAGTCAGTCTGGGCTATACCACAAAAACAATGTGAAAACCCCACACCCTCCCCAAAACAAAAACTAAACAACAATGATAATAAGTTGTTTGGTAAAAACAGAGAGAACAATGAAACAGAATTGAGGCCCGAGCAGTAAGCCCACAGATCTCCAAGTAAGTAATTTTGGACAAAATCCCTAAGAGTAAGCATTGGTCAAGAAACTGTCTTACACTAAGTGGGGCTGTGAAAATTTGGTACCACACAGGCAGAAGAAAGATACTTGTGTCCTGTGTCTTGCTGGTAGCAGTCAACTGAAAATGCACCAAAGCCTTAAATTTAAGATATAAAACTTTGACATTTCCAGAAGAAAAACATGAACCACTTGAGAATATCAAAACCGACAAGTGTCATGGAAGTTTTGGTTTCTTTTGTGTGCTTTTTGTTTTGGTCCCAAATGTGGGATGTGGAAATGTTTTTAGCTCATCCTCGGTTTCAAACTGGTGAGAGGACACATGATCTTGGTCAGCTGAAAACAGACATGCGAGAGGGCTTGTGATGTTTTGCTGGAGGTGTTTTCTGCAAGGGGAGTGGGTTTTGCCAGCTGGAGAAACAGCCTTGTGCTGGCTTGGAGAAGGAAGAAATAAAAGATCATCAGCAGAGACAACGCTTTTACAGGGATAATGCTTTGTAACGTTCACATCACTTCACTGCTCTTCGTTTTTCGACACTTCCCTTCTCAGAGAGAAATGTTCCAGAGAACTTTTCATGGCACTTTGGCTGAGTCTTAGCACTTTTGCTGAATCCTGGCAATTTGTTGGAGGAGTCTTACTGTTTCTGCTGAATCTTGCCCCTGCTGTTGATTCATGTTGCTGTTTGGTGTTTGCTATTTGACTGGACTGCTGGTATCTGGACAACTAAGAGTGAAATTGCCCCATGAAACTATGTTTAAAAAGGTCTACCCCCCTTTTTTTCCCAATAACCTTCTTTCTCCCCAACTCTGGTCAGTGGGTTGGAAGGGAGGTAAAAATATTTAAGAACCCTAAATAAAGTACGTTTTCAAAAAACAAAACAAATCAAAACTAAGCTTACAGACAAGAGTTTTTTTTTTTTTAACTGTACCTTCAAATGATGGCAATGGAAAGCAAAATGTAGACAAATGACATCTCATCAACCCCTAAATCTTCAGCACAGCGGAGGATATAATCAGCACAATAAAGAAAGAATCTTTACTTTGGCCTGTAAAATGAGAGAAAGGGTGTGCGAATTACACTTTAGACAAGAAGTTAATATCTATATTATATAAGAAGTTCAAACAACCCTACAGAAAAAGCTCTGCAAAATGAAAATATATCTAAATAGGTATTTTTCAGAGGCTCTCGTGGGAAGCCAGCAGGTACACGTATGCACATCATCCATCTTAAGGAAAATTCAAACCGAAACCACTTTGAGATATATTCTTACTCTAGGTAGAATTACTAATGCCAGAAAGATAAAGGTAGCAATTACCAATGAGGGTATGGAGAAAAAAGGGTTATTGCATGTTTTCTGGCAAAAGAAAATTCCTGCAGTTATTATCAAAATAGTACTGAGGTCCCTCAAAGAGTTAAAATACACCTACCTCATGAAGCAATAACCCCACTAATGGGGCACATATTCAAAAGCCTGGAAAAGAGACACTGTCCAGCTAGTCTAGCAAAGGTTTAACCTATCACCTGGCACCATGGCTAAGACAGAAGATGAACTTCCATCAAGGGATGAATGTAAAAGAAAGTGAAACATATGCCACAAAGAAACTATACTAGCCTGAGAAAAGGATGAAATTCTGGCATTTGTGGCAACATGGATACCACAGGATGTACTTAAGTTAAATAAGGAAAGCATAGAAATCTAAGCAAAACAAAACAAACAACTACACGGTATAGTTCATTTGGAATTTAAAAGCGTGATCTCACAGAAGCTCAGTGTAGAACAGAAGTCGCTGAAACCATGGGGAGAAGTGCAGAGGGGATGAATATGGCTGATGCAGCATTAAAGTAGAAGTAAAAATATCCTGTATTTTGCTGCACAGCAACTTACATGGACAATCATAATGTATTTGGTGTCTTTGTGTATATTGGCTGTACATGTGTATATATGCCGTTCATGTGCTCGCTATGTGTGGCACGTATGTACTATGCTCTAGTGCATGTGGAAGTCCCAGGCTGACATCTGAAGTCTTCTTCAGTCATTTGTCATATTACTAATTGAGGCAGCGTCTCTCAGTTGAATTTAGTACTCACCAATCTGGTTAGTCTGGCTAGGTGGCTTGCCTGGAAATTCCTGTCTCTATTTTCCAAAGCTGCAAATACAGGCAGCTTGTATGGGTACCTGGCATTAACATGAGTTCTAGACGTCCAAATTCTGGACTTCATGTTTGTGGGAAGCATTTTATCCACTGAGCTATTTCCCCAAGTTCCTGAAAAAAGCATTTTTAAAAGTTAAAGGATTTTAAAATTAATTTATTTTTTTATTAATTACAATTTATTTATTTTGTGTCCCAGGTGTAGCCCCCTTTCTTGTCCCCTCCCAATCCTACCCTTCCTTTTTCATCTCCTCCATGTCCTTCCTCCAGTCCACTGACAGGGGCAGTCCTCCTCCCCTTTCATTTGACTCCAACTTATCAGGTTTCATCAGAACTGGCTGCATTGTGTGAATTGGTTACAGAGAGAAGTTAAAAGGAAGTGTGAGGTGCAAACAAGGATGATTTTTGTCTTCACAACCCTAACCCTAACCCTGAGTCCTTCTTGAGAAATCTAATGGGGGGGTGTTTTCTCTAACTTCAAGACAAGAGAAATTTCAGGAACATGACAGTCACAGACATTTAATTGTAGAACTAAGACTAAAACAAAGGGTGGGAAGGGTTAAAAATTATGTTTTGTTGACAAAGTAGAAGTCTGCAAAGCTGTAGGAGGTAGATGAGGTAAAAAAGAAAATAAAAGGTTATCACTGGCTACTTACTTAATAGGTAATGGGAATATGGATTAAATTCTTATCCTACAGGGAGAAAGTTCAGTAGAGATAAAGGAGCTTATTAGGGGCTGAAAGTATGGCTCAGAGGTAGAGGGCTTGCCTAGCAGATCCAAAGGGGTAGGATTGATACTCAGCATGACAAAAAGAACAACAAAGTCAAATAAGGACCTATAGCATAATAAGAAGTAGTACACAGATTAATACAAATCCCCTCATCAGAAACAATCTTTTTATGTAATGAAGGAGAATTAACAAAAAGAGAAACATAATATAATATGATGCAATGGAACATACAAGATATGATGAAGATAAAAACAATTGCTATCCATCATACCTGGTTAGGTTCAAGGGCTTAGTTTGGCTATTAAAGGAAAACAATTTTAAAATTGTCTTGTGACATGAAAGCCCACCGAATGCCACGTGCAGGAAATACAACCATCACAGCAGCTTGAAGGCTGGACGCTGAAATGAAGATAGAGATATCAGAAGTGGAACCAATACTGTAGGTGTTCTAAACTCCTAGCATATGAACATTAAATGAGGCAAAGACCCTATCTGACCCTGGAAGCTCCAGTTAGCTATAAAGACAATTTATGCACCCAAAAGCACAGAAGTTCTGTAAGGGAAGAGAACAGAAAAGAACAGAACCCAAAGAAAGCACAGGGAGGTACAAAAATTATAGAAAGGAAATTACTGATATGGACCACGGAAGTGCAAATTAAATAAGCCAAAATCCTGTATCCTAGCAAAGGTGATCAACAAGTGAACAACTGACTAGAAAGGTCCTCAAGAAGAAAGAAGACAGAAATATGTAAAACAGTAAGTGACAAATGGAAAATGATGACACCTATTGCTCCGCACACCTCTAGGCGAAATAATAAAAACTTCAAGATATCAAGAAGGGACAGTTCATCAAAAATAGTATCAGCCAAAATAGGAAGCTTATAAAAAAAAAACACGCATGTAGAAGCAGCCCAAGTCACTTAGGAGCTACTCCATGAAAAGCAACAGTGAACAGATGGTTTTATAGTATCAATCTATAAATTATGGGGACCAATTAGTACCAATGCTACATAAATACAGAAAAAAAGTGCATGTTTGTTTTACAAAATGTGCAGTATCCATAATTAAATTTGTCAAATGTAACACAGAAAAAAAAAAAACATGGATAGATGTTGCTTATAAATGTTTACATTAAAGTCCCGAATCTCACACAAGCAGAGGCAGTCAATACTGTGTAAAGAGGAATAACACACAGACACCGGTATGTGCAGCCATTTTGTTGGGCAAAATGCTTGAAATGATAGAGTAGTACATTATGGGTAAGTAAGAGAATACTAATGAATCTGAGGGATACTTTTAGAAATTTACTAATTAATTGACCATCATGTTTGACTGAGGAAAAAAAATCATACTAAAAAGTCTTTAATATGGATAAATTCCCATTCCCAATAAATTCTTTTTTAATTTTAATTTTATTTTTATTAATTATAGTTTATTAACTTTGTATCCCAGCTACAGCCCCCTCCCCCATTCCCTTCCACTCCCACACTCCCCCCTCTTCTTCCCCTATACCCCTCCCCCAGTCCAATGATAGGGGTGGTCTTCCCTTCCATCTGACCCTAGTCTATCAGGTCTCATCAGGAGTGGCTTCTTTGTCTTCCTCTATGGACTGGTAAGACTGCTCCCCACTCAGGTGGAGGTGATCAAAGAGCAAGCCCGTGAGTTCATGTCAGAGACAGTCCCTGCTTCTATTACTGGGAAACCCTCTTGAACACTGACCTGTCATGGGCTACTTCTGTGCAGGGGTTCTAAGTTATTTCCATGCATGGTCTTTCTTTGGAGTATCAGTCACAGAAAAGACCACTGTGCCCAGATATTTTGGTTCTGTTGTTCTCCTTGTGGAGCTCCTATTCCCTCCAGGTCTTTCTATCTCCCCCTTCTTTCCTAAGATTCCCTGCACTCTGCCCAAAGTTTGGCTATGAATCTCAGCACATGTTTTGATACCCTGCTGGGTAGAGTTTTTCAGAGGCCCTCTGTGATAGGCTCTTTTCCTGTTCCTTGTTTTCTCCCTCATCTGATGTCCATCCCATTAGATTTTCTGAGTGAAGATTGTTCATCTTACCCAGGGTCCTCCTTCTTGATTAGGTCCCTTAGTTGTACAGATTTTAGTATGATTATCCTATATTATATGTCTAATATCCACTTATAAGTAAGTATATACCATGTGTGTCTTTCTGCTTGTGAGATACCTTACTCAGGATGATCTTTTCTAGATTCCACCATTAGCCTGCAGATTTCATGATTTCTTTGCTTTTAATAGCTGAGTAGTATTCCACTGTTTAAATGTGCCAAAATTTCTATATCAATTTCTTAACTGAGGGACATCTGGGTTGTTTCCAGATTCTGGCTATTACAAATAAAGCTGCTAGGAACATGGTTGAGCAAATGTCTTTTTTGTATACTTGAACATATTTTGGATATATGCCTAGGAGTGGTATAACTGGATCTTGTGGTAGCACTATTCCTAATTTTCTTGAAAGTGCCAGATTGATTTCCAAAGTGATTGTACAAGTTTATATTCCCACCAGTAATGGAGTAGAGTTCCTCTTTTTCCACTTCCTCTCCAGCATGTGTTGTCACTTGAGTTTTTGATCTTAGCCATTGTGATGGGTAAAAGGTGAAATCTCAGGGTTGTTTTGATTTGCCTTTCCCTGATGACTAAGGATGTTGAGCATTTCTTTAAGTGTTTCTCTGCCATTTGATGAAAATTCTGTTTAGCTCTATACCCCATTTTTGATTTGTTGTTGTTTAGTTTCTTAAGTTTTTATATATTCTGGAATTAGCCCTCTGTCAGATATAGGGTTGGTGAAGATCCTTTCCCAGTCTGTAGGCTGTTGTTTTGTTCTGATGACAGTGTCTTGAACAGAACACCAACAGCACAGGTTCTAAGATCAACAATCAAGAAATGGGACCTCATAAAACTGAAAAGCTTCTGTAAAACAAAGGACACTGTCATCAGAACAAAATGACATCCAATAAACTCTTGAAAAAATATAGTTGTATTTTCATAATTTGAAAATATATGTACACACATACTTTACCCTTAATCTACCACAGTAGTGAGAAGCTGAAAATGTTATCAAAAATAAAAATGATAGTCAAGGAAAGCAAAATATTTGCAACCCATGGCTGAAAAGGGAGTTGGAACCTAAACATGAAGGTCTTTTTCTCACTAATGTTTAAATTATCTGGAGTCCAATAAGAAATGTGGCAAAAAAAATATGTGCATGAAGTAGGGAGATAAACTCTGCCCCTGCAAGACTCACAACCTGATTTCATCTCCCAGAAACCTGCTAGGGAGCTTGATGCAAAGGCACGTTATAATCTTGATGCTCTAGAACAAAGTGGAGACAGGAACACAGTCTGGGCACTCACGGGCCATCGAGGCTGCTGCTCACTAAGCATCAGGAGCAGTAAAGAAATCCTGCCTTATAACACACACATGCTTGTATGCACACACAAATAAATTTAATAAACATTAAGATTAAAAAAACTCTTTAGTCATTAGGGAAATGTAAATAAAAATAAACCTGAGGTTTCACCTTAAACCCATTATAACTGCTAAGACCAAAAACTCAAGTGACAACACTGGAAAGGATGTGGAGAAAGGGGAACCCTCCTCCATTACTGGTGGGAATGTAAACTTGTACAATCACTTTGGAAATCAAACTGGTGCTTTCTCAGGCAATTAGAAATAGTGCTACCTTAAGATCCAGCTATACCACTCCTAGGCATATATCCAAAAGATGCTTAAGTATACAAGAAGGACATTTGCTCAACTAGTTTTGAAGCAGCTCTGTTTGTAATAGCCAGAATCTGGAAATGACCTAGATGTTCCTCAGTTAAGGAATAAATATAGAAATTGTGGTACATTTACACAGTGGAATACTACTCAGCAATTAAAAACAAAGAAATCTTGAAATTTGTAGGCAAATGGTGGAAACTAGAAAAGATCATCTTCAGTGAGGTAACACAGAAGCAGAAAGATACACATGGTATATACCCACTCATAAGTGATTATTAGACTTAGAATACGGGAAAAACATACTAAAATCTCTACTCCTAAAGAAACTACACAACAAGGAAGAGCCTAGGGAAGATGCTCAATCCTCCTTCAGAGGGACAATGCAATAGACATTGGAAGCAGGAGAAGACAGGGAATAGAACAGGAGCCTACCACAGAGGGCCTCTGGAAGACTCTACTAATGAACATATCGAAGCAGAGGCAGAGCCTCATAGCCAAAATTTGGGCAGAGTTCAGGGAATCTTATGAATGAAGATGGAGATAGAAAGACCTGGAGGGGATAGGAGCTCCAAAAGGAGACCAACAAAGCCAAAACAAAGCAAAACAAAGCAAAGCAAAGCAAAGCAAAGCAAAGCAAAGCAAAGCAAAGCAAAGCAAAGCAAAGCAAAGCAAAGCAAAGCAAAGCAAAACAAAACAAAACAAAAAAACGACTGATACCTCAACCAAGGACCATGCATGGAGAGGACCCAAGACCCCTGCCCAGATGTAGACCATGGCAGCTCAGTTTCCTAGTGGGGCCCTAGTAAGGGTAACAAGGACTGTCTCTGACATTAACTCAATGGCTGGCTCTTTGTTCACCTCCCCCTGGGGTGGGGTGGGGGTGCAGCCTTGTCAGGCCATAGAGGAAAACAATGCAGCTAGCCTGGATGAGACCTGATAGGCCAGGTTCAGATAGAAGGGTTGGAGAACCTCCCCTATAAGTGGACTAGGGGAGGGCATAGGGGGAGAAGATGAAGGGAGAGTGGGATTGGGAGGAGATAAGGAAGAGGGCCACAGCCTGGGTACAAAGTGAATAAATTGTAATAAATAATAATAATTTAAAAATGGGAAGGAAAGACTATTTGAAAACCTCATTAAAATTGAATATAAGTACACGAAAAGGAGGTCAGCACCAGTGGTCATAGAAAAATTCCAGTAAACAATTATACAGAGTTAATACATGCCTTTTAGAATACAAATTTGAAATAACCCACTAGCAAAAATTAAGAATGTGAAACAACAAATAAAAATATCTGTTAACAGAAATATCAAAAAAGATACCAGCATTGCTGGAAACTGTGTAGTGTTTTCTGGCAAAGTGACCTTTCTGTTACCTTGATACTCATGACCTCATTCTTATTTTCCAAGGTGGAAGACACATGTCCTTGCCAACACTTGTTCATAACATTGTTTCTAAAGTACCGTAGTTCCTCATTAGAAAGGTGAAGAAGAGTCAAGTTGGACATAGTCAAATAAAAGATCTGACCATTAAGAGGGGAAAGTACTGGTATATGCAAAACAGGAACTAATCTCAAGATATTAGAGGAAAATCAGCCAGACACACGGAAGGACAGGCCTATCAGCAGCAAAGAATCTCACAGTTAGATGAGAAAAAGCACATTTCTCACATGTACTGACAGTTGTCTTGGGATAGTTGCAATTCTTTTTTTATTGGCTGTTTGTCATTGTTATGTGTGTGTTTTACACTTTCTACAAGGATTATATGTGCCTGAAATGAGAAAGAGAGGCTTATATTTTAGGGTGCTTGGAGGACTGTTTTCTGGAATGGTTTCCGCAGCCATTATCAGAACTCACTTCAACATGGAAAGGCAGCTGAGGATCTTCGCGAAATGCGTGCATTTCTTGCCACACTGGGTCAATCTATATCACATCTTCAAAGAATGATTCTTTGTACATGAAAGCTCTCCATTTTCCTTTTTAAGTTTCTGTGCTTTAAAACCATGTCTAACAAAAATATAGGCTGGCTTGATGTTCTACCAGGGACAAATTTACTTCAGGTGCAGTTTAAAGGGTAGAACTATTTGTTATTGAACTAAGTGCAAAATGGTTAGTCATTCAGTTGTAGAAAGCACAATCAAATTATTTATCTTCTTTCTGTTAGTTTCAGAAGTGAATTATCATATCAAAAGTTTTATGGATAGAGTCTTTGAGAGGCCCTCAGTAGTAGGCTCCTGTCTTGTTTCCTGTTTTCTCCTTCTTCCATTGTCCATCCTGTTTGTCTTTCTGAGTGAGGATTGATCATCTTGCTCAGGGTCCTCCTTCTTCCTTAGCTTCCTTAGGTGTACAGATTTTAGTATGTTTATCCCATATTAGATGACTAATATCCACTTATGAGTGAGTATATACCATGTGTGTCTTTCTGGTTCTGGGATACCTTACTCAGGATGATCTTTTCTAGATCCCATCATTTGCCTGCAAATTTCATAATTTCCTTGTTTTTAATTGCTGAGTAGTATTTCATTATATAAATGAACCACAATTTCTGTATCCATTCCTCAGTTGAGGGACATCTAGGTTGTTTCCAGATTCTATTATGAATAAAGCTGCTACAAACATGGTTGAACAAATGTCCTTTTTGTATACTTGAGCATATTTTGGATATATGCTTACAAGTGGTATAGCTGGATCTTGAGGAAGCACCATTCCTAATTGTCTGAGAAAGTGCCAGATTGATTTCCAAAGTGGTTGTACAAGTTGGGAATCTTATAAAAGAAGGGGGAGATAGTAAGCCCTGGAGAAGACAGGAGCTCCATGAGGAGAGCAACTAAACCAAAAAAATCTGGGCACAGGGGTCTTTTTTGAGACTGATACTCCAACCAAGTACCATGCATGGAGATAACCTAGAACCCCTGCTCAGATGTAGCCCATGCTAGTTCAGTGTCCAAGTGGGTTCCCTAATAATGGGAACAGGGATTGTCTCTGGCATGAACTCATGGGCTGGCTCTTTGATCAGCCCTCCTCCCCCCCCCCCCCCCCCCCGCCGAAGCAGGGAGCATACTTGCCAGGCCACAGAGGAGGACAATGCAGCCTGTTCTGATGAGACCTGATAAGCTAGGGTCAGATGGAAGGGGAGGAGGACCTCCCTTGTCAGTGGACTTGGAGAGGGGCATGGGAGAGGATGAAGGAGGGAGGGTGGGATTGGGAGGGAATGAGGGAGGGGGCTACAGCTGGGATACAAAGTGAATAAACTATAATTAATATACAAAACAAAAATTTAATTTAAAATAGTTTCATGGATCTTGTAACTTGCTCCATTTTATTCTTTTGAGGAAAATCTGTCATTTTTATCACTTTATCTTTGAGCTAATACTAGACTTGCACAGTTTTTAAGTTACTAATCTGCAGTCACAGCAACCCAAACAACAGTGCAGAGTGTGGATCACAGCCTGTCTTTTACTGTGCTGGGTTTTTCTGGATTGCCTGGACAAGCAGGAGGTCTCATGTAAGGAAGAGCCTTAGGATAAACTTTTGTAGTTAATAAGTTTATTTCTGGATGGAAAAAAATGAGAAAGGTTCTTACTTTTTAGCCCAGGCTAGCCCCAAACTCACCACCCCCCCTTACATGCTGATATTGCAGGCATGCATCGTCACACCTGACAAGAGATTGAAGAATTCAACACTTCAACATATTTCTTGAGAAAAGACCACACTACATTTTTTTTTAATTTGTTCAGACCTTATGATACTGTTCCTGTGAGTGTGTAATCATGTAAACAACTAGCTTGAGAAACAGAACTGTAAAGAAGGTTATATGCTATGTTGTATCCCTGTGATATTGGCTGATACTTGTTGATCAAAGAATTTTAACGGTTCATAGTTTGTGTCTAAGCCCTTACAAAAGCATTGTTACTCTCATATCTCTGTGTGTTTTGTGATTATTTCTAATGATATCCCCTCACTGAGACTAAGCATGATATGAAAACACTACTCAGTGTTTCCAGAAAAAACAAACAGCCTTCTGTCCCATAGATTTTATACATTGTAAGACATTTAAAAAGGTTTATTTTGTATTTATATGTATGTATGTGTGCCTTTGAGTATGTTGTCTCTGTGTGTGTGTGCCTCTGAGTGTGTTCTGTGTGTGTGTGTGTGTGTGTGCCTCTGAGTGTGTTCTCTCTCTCTTCATCTGTCTCTCTGTGAGTGTGTGTGTGCCTCTGAGTGAGTACAGTAGGCCAGTAGATGGTTCTGGATTCCCCAGAAATGCAGTGACAGGTTCTTGTGAGCATGTGAGGTAGTGGTGGGACCTGAACTGAGGTCCTTGGCAAGAGCAGCAAATGCTCTTAACTGCTAAGCCATATCTCCAGCACCATGTATCCTTAAATTAATTTTTCTATGTATTTTTAGAAATTTAGTAGCGAGAGTTTCAAATATTACTGCTATCTCTATCTTTTACAACAAAATGTCCCAAATCTAACAACTGGTGTTATTGCCTGACATAGTAATTGGCAACATTCTCAAAGTAGTATTTTATGTTCACATTATCATTCTTGTGATTATACGATCATTTGATTTGGAGTACTGCTTCCATTGAAAATTAATTTTCAAAATTAATCATGTCATTGAAATTTTTTTTCATTTAAAATTATAATAAAAACTTTTAATCTTTGGTTAAAACTATACAATATACCATGTAATCATTTTGCAATGTAAAATTCAACAGATTAAATGGACTCTTCATTGATTAATGAAGGACATACATTCTGGCAATGTGTGATAGAGTGGTTTTATGTCTATATTAACCTCATAGACTGTACAACATGGCCTTCGATGGTCTCAGTAATTACTGGATATTATTGTGAGCCAATCAAGAGAGGCATGATAAACAAGAAATTGCTGAAGCAGCTGCCGCTGCGACACAACATACTGTCCTGAAATAAACTGATTTTAGAAGTAATGACATGATTTAAGATAATGATAAAAAGTTCACTGGGTTAAAAAGGATGGTGGATACTGAGAATCTGAATTCTATCTCCAGAACTAAAATACGAAAGCCAGCGGTAGGGGGCACCGTTATTTCCCAACACCGGGGAGGTAGAGACAAAGGTCCCAAAGGCTCTCTGGACAGAGTCTAGACTGCGCAGGCTAGTGAGAAAGCCTGTCTCAAAAATCAAGGTGGATGGCTGGCGCCTGAGCGATGACCTCTGATGTTGATCTCTGGCTTCCACATGCACACATATGTGCTCCTTACATAGCACAGTAAGGTGTATTATGTACACTTGCATGCACACTTACAAAATACATACAGTGCAGAAAAAACACAAACCAGTTACATGGTGGTTATTACCAACTCCCATGTATTCAACAGTAGCTTTTCAGAATATCGGGATTTTTAAGCATTCTCACTATGAAATTAAAATCAGTAGCTTTACGGTGAGTTTCAGTTTAGAAGTATGCTATGGAGACTTATGATTGGTATCTTATTCCTCATCAGAAATTTAGACTATTTTCCAGGAGAGGCATTTGTAAGTGGAGTTTTCTGTGTAAGGGCAATTCTAGAACTTCCTTTGTTTGTCTGACTTTATAACAAAATCACGGCATGAATATTAAGTCAGCTCCTTTGAGTGATTAACTTTCATTAATCCACTAAAACATTCATCATTGCAATTCAAGTGAGCCCAGACATTGCTTTACTCCACGTGGATGAGGTGCTCGTGATTACAGTGTATCTCTGACAGCTTATTTCTGGAAACTCTAATCAGTGTAGACTCTGATCACCACATGGCAACAGCAATGACAGGAGATAAAATTGGCTTTTCCAAATGGTAGCAGTGGGGCCTGAAGAGATGCTCCAGTGGTTAAGAGAAAGTATTGTTCCCGCAGAGGACCTGAATTTGGTTCCTAGCACCCATACGGGGCACCTCTATCTGCCTTTAACTCCAGACCTAGGGGAATCTGACTCTGAACTCTGATGGAACTGTACTTATGTGTACATACTCACTGACACACATATATACACAGTTAAAAAGAATATTAAAGTATTTTTATTTTTTAAAGATTAATTTTATTGATGATTAATTATATGCATGTGTGCATCGGGGGATATGTGCATGTGCGTGCTGATGTTCATAAAGGCCGGAAGTATTAGATTCCCTGGAACTAGAGTTACACATGGCGTGAGCCACTCACTGTGGGTGCTGGGAACAGAACTCAAGACCTCTGGAAGAGCACTATGTGCCGTTAAAATCTGAGCCATCTCCCCCACCAAAATCTTTTTAAAGGGGTAAGAGTGTTGCCGAACAATTCCACATTTGGCTAAGGCTGAGGATCTGGCTTGCTTCCATGTATGTGGACCTATCTGCATTGCCCACGTGACACACCTGGGTTGGCTACCCAGAGGCTATTTAAGCTGTGGGCTGGCTTTCCCCAGGGTCAGATGATTGTTCAAGGTTCCTGAATAAACTGCATTGAAAAAAAAATAATAATATGAATGATAAATCATAAAAATCCAATTAAAGTTAAAAAAAATTCCAAAAAAAAAAAAGAGTGTTGCCTTCACAGATTAGGGCAAATGACTTTAAGCCTCTGACTTCAAATTGCTTTAACACAAAAGGTTTGAATGGAGGAAAGGGAAGAGGATGGCATAATTGTAAAAATATAACAATGAGATTTTAGAAAATAAAGGAAGTAGCCTTGAGTATGTCTTGAGAGTGAAGGAGAGTAAGACTGGTAACATTCCCACAGGACAGAAAGACTTCAAACTCATTTGAGAAGCTGTGTTCATGTAGAGACATGAATTCATGCTGGCGGGTTGATACCCCAGGTCCCGCCTCTGAGAAAAAGGTATCGGACGGGTCTGATGCTCTTTGGGTGGATGACACCTAAATAAACATCGGTACAAAGTCCCAATTTATTTCTAATATCAGAGATCAGACCTCTACTCTTGCCTGATGCGTCTAAAACAAAAAGGGGGAACTGTAGAGAGCTGCGGAATGCTGTGCCTTAAAGATGGAGCTAGTTTCCGCCTTCCACCTTCCCGATGGTGAGTGCTCTCTGTCACGAACAATTCCACATTTGGCTAAGGCTGAGGATCTGGCTTGCTTCCATGTATGTGGACCTATCTGCATTGCCCACGTGGCACGCCTGGGTTGGCTACCCAGAGGCTATTTAAGCTGTGGGCTGGCTTTCCCCAGGGTCAGATGATTGTTCAAGGTTCCTGAATAAACTGCATTGAAAAAAAAAATCCTTCTCGACTTTTCAACTGGAATTTACCGGGAGAATGAGGGTGAATGTCTGATTTGAAGGCAAAGTAAGTCATAGGAAAAGGTTATACTCTCAACATGTCCCCACAACTGGGAAAGCCATTTTTGGAATGACTGTCAAGGGTGTCTGTATTTTAGAAGTGAGTTCTAGTGTCAGTGTATATTGTATGACATTTTAAAAATAAGTTTATGAGGGCTAGAGAGATGGCTCAGCAGATAAGAGCAAATATTGCTCTTGCAAAGAACTCCAGTTAAGTTCCCAGCACCTAAGTTGGGAGGCTCATAACCTGTTGTATCTCCGGCTTCAGGAGATGAAATGCACCCTCCTGATCTTTGGAGGAGCTATCACAAGAACAATATCCCTTCCCCCCAAAAGAAAATTCATGCATGCAGATAACTAAAAGTAAAACCCAGGGGTTTAGAAATCTATATCTCAATTATTGTAGTGAGAATTTGAGCCATTACTTCTGGTATGATTGTTCTGTTTTCTATTTTCTGAATTTTGAAGTGACTTCCCTTTACTTTCTGTATTTACATTTTGCCTCATGAATGTTTTGTTGAAAACAATGTGTCAGTTCTTCCTTCCTTCCTTCCTTCCTTCCTTCCTTCCTTCCTTCCTTCCCCTCTCTCTCTCTCTCTTTCTATCTCTCTCTCTTTCTTTTACTATACTACCAGAATTTTAGTTAGTTGAGATGGTTGAAAGGCATGGCTCTCATGTCTAAAAGTATTTGTCAAAGGCTATGATTATTAGTTGAGCATTCTGTATTTGTAAAATAATAAATTATTTTATTGTTGAGGAAAAGTAACCACACTATTCTTTGTAGAGTTTTAGCAATTTTGATATAAAATGCCATTTAATTTCAATACAAGAAGAAATTTTTCTTAAAATATTATCCGTCATTGAGGTTTTGAGGCTCTATATACCTAATTTTATAAAACCCTAGCTAGCTCTAAGGCCAAAGTTTTACTTGCTTCGGAGAAGGTCTGTTTATTGAGTCTCCGTGGTGATTTATATTGTGTTTCACAGTTAATCATAAAAATGAGTGCCTTCTGCCTCACCTTCCACCCACTGTTTCTCTCTTGCAGAGTCTGTTTGGGGTGACGCAATAGCTAAATGTGTTTGTGTATTTTCCTGCTGTTATGTTTACTAACACACATACACACAAACCTGTTAATAATTTGGCTTGGGATTTCTGGGATAAAATCTTCTTAATTCAAAACTTAAAAAAAAATTGAGTGTAAACACAGGTTTTCACGTTCATCACTGTGACGACTGCATCACCAGCTTGACTGGCTTTAGAATGCAATTGTACTTTTATATCTGAGGTCCTTTTCTTAAATGTGTAAGTGGAGAGGGAAGCTCTTCCCTGAATGCGGGCTGCATTGTTCCATGAGTTGGTTCATAGACTGAATAACAAGGAAGAAGAGGAACCGAGCACCAGCATTTGCGGCTCTCTGCTTCTTCGTTATAGACCTCACATTCCTGCTGCTGTGGCCACTGCCATGATGGACGACAGCACCCTCAAATTGTGACCCAAAATAAACCTTCCCTTCCTGAAGTTGCTTTTGTCAGGTACAGTGTCACGGCACCAAGAAAATTAATTCACTAAATTTCCTTCCTTGCCTTAACTATTGTGAATTCACCCAACTGTAATGCATGAGCCAACGGAATATTTATTTCAGCTTATGCTGGAAAGAAAAGATTATTTCATACCAAATAATAGTATTAATTGCAAACCTTTTCTTCAGGCTAACCATGAAAGTACTTTTCTAACATTGAATTAACCCTTACGAGAAGACTCTGAGGTGGTTGTGAGACCAAAGCAGTAACAACATAACTAACAGGTTATTTCTAGTTAAATAACCAGTTCCTGCCGTGTGCCTGTAATCCCAGCACTTGGGAGGCAGAGGCGAGTTTGAGGCCAGCCTTGTCTACAAAGCAAGCCCAGGACAGCCAAGGCTATACAGAGAAGCCCTGTCTCAAAAAACCCAAAACTAAAAACTATGCCTCCACCAAAACAGCAACAATAAACAAGAACAAGGTCCTGTTTGTCCTGTGTTAAGGCCTTGCAAGTTACGGTTTCTGTTTGTAATTAAGAATAAGTTCCTGGTTCTTAGATCTGATGTAAGCTGTATAAAACATGGTTTTGTTTGTTTTTGTTTTTTTTATACCTACACTAAACTTGCAACCCCATTCACATAATGTACATCCTTTTCCTTGACGGTTCCTTCGCTTTCACTTTATTGTTTTAACAATGTATAACAGCCAACTCTCTTGCCCCTGTGAAAACCTTATCTCTCCTGGAAAAGGGACTTCACAAGAGGCCAGCAGGATTGCTGTCTCAAATCCCAACTTAAGGTGGGATAGCCATCTGGCCAGTCTCAGGTGTTACCCAAAATACTTTAATTGAACAATTGTGGATTGGGTCTTTTCTCCTTGCAATTCTTAGATTTAACAGTAGTAACTGTTGAGGTCCAGAGCAAGCCAAACAAACCACTCAGACACAGATCTCAGGCAGATATAGATGGTTTTTTTCGTATGCAACACCCCAAAACTGACCATGGTCAGGGACATGGTGCACTTGGGAGCCAAACTGTGACATCAGCTTGTTCTTAGGGCTGTCTTTTTATAGGAAAACCAACTGCAGAAGACAAGGAAAGGGCAATAATAGATCGGCTAATTAGATAAAGTATTATCAGCTAACTTTCAAGCTGATTGGTTGCAAGAGAGGTATGTGAGGTAGTGGTTATTTATGATTCAAATTATTTTTGCTAACTAAATAAGCAGTTTTAGCTAACCTTGAAATTGTGCCTGGCAGCTGGGCCAGCTGTGCTTAGAGTTGGGGAATTTCTAGGAACAACAAGGCTTACAGAGTTTCTCACTGAACACAAATATAGTTTATTGTCAACCTGACCTTGTACAGGGATTCTTTTATGGGCTGAGTTGATATGACTTGTAGGTCTGAAATAAAAATTACTGCAGTTATGTTACCCCAAAGCAGCAGGCCTCAACAGTAACATTATCATTTCAAATTTACAGATGAGTCAATTAGGACTTAGAGAGATTAATAAAATGTCCTGATATGATAAGTACTTACATGTGGTAAGCAAGCATGAAACTACTGTCTGGTTTCCTTTTTCCCTCCACTCAGCATTCTTATTAATTTAAATATAAATTAATAAGTAAATTCCTGAAATATATGTTTAATATCCCATTGGAGCAATATGAATCAAAACCACAGAGAAAGTCTGTGTCACATCAGGCAAAGTAGTTATCATCAAGAAAAGAAGAAATGCAATGCTGAGGAAGATATTGGAGTAGGGAAGGAGACATCATGATAGTTCATTAAACCACATGACATAACGCTATCACTTTGGGGGATATATCACAAAGACGAGAGATGCCTGCATGCACATGTTTACAGTGGTTAATAATAGCCAATTACAGATCAGTGTCTAGGTATCTATCAAAAGATTAATGTACAAAGAAAATATGATATGATGTGATGTGTGTGTGTGTGTGAGAGAGAGAGAGAGAGAGAGAGAGAGAGAGGCAGAGAGAGAGACAGAAAGAGAAGAGTGAGATTTATTCAGACAAAAAGAGATCAAAATAAGTTATTTTCCAGGTAAATGGATGGAATTAATGGAGATAATAGATGAAAACAGCTAGACTCAGAAAGACAAATAACACATCTATTCTCAAATATAGAATCTACATCTGTATAGACATGCATACACATTTATCACACATGTGTCAAGATGTGAACACTCACGCAAAGCGGGGAGGAGGATGGAACTATTTGGGGTGAAGTGAGAAGGAGGACAAGACAGATTCGCAGGAAGGGTCAGGATGAGCCAAATATAATCATAATTCAACCCAGTATTAACTGCAGGTGAGTGTGGACTTTAGCAGGTAATTTTGCCCATTTATCCCTTTGCTGTAGAAGCACTTTGCTGTATATTACAGGTGGGAGCATCAGGTAGGCTACGGTCACATAAGTGACTGGGGTCTCAGCTACCCCTTTTCCTGGCTACACCATTCTATGCCCACTTTAATTGTAGTGCATGTTGAGATAATCCTTAATGGACATGCCAGTGCACACTTGTAATCTCTGTATTCTGGAGGGCCTGCGTTCAAGCCCAGCCTGAGAGACATTTGGGGTTCAGCCTTCTTATTCATGGAGCAATTCCCATCATATTTCTTCCTTTGCATTGATGTTTTCACTTAACGGTGCCTTTTTGAAATCTGGCACTGCAGTAGGATTCCTATCCTAACAGTCCATTGGAGAACCTTCAAAAATTCTACCTTGACTAAACAAGGTCAGTCAAGCCATTATCCTAGCGGCATCAGTCAAGAGGGAGATTCTCTTCAGAACTCTGCACATTGGTAGTCTTGTTTCTAGCATAAAGCAGTAGAACACAGCTCTGGAATTAGGTGGTGTGGGCATTCTTGTGGGGCTATAACTTCTGTGTATAATCACCCCAGGCATCAAGTTTCCTCATTTGCAAAACAAAGACACAGAAATTTCCCAAGTTTACATTGTAAGATTTTTATGATGATTTTTTTTCTGAGAAACAGAAGGAAAGATAAAAAAAAAAAAAAAAAAAGGGAGTACATGCCCATGCAACCTATGATAAGAGCACAGTGATACAGGTGTGAGCCAAACTGAATCAGTCGACAGGAATGGGGTGCTTGCTCCTTCTTGGTGTGCGGGAAGATCTTGACAACAGGAGACAATTCCAGCAAAGTGTGCCTTTTTCTTTCTTGTACCTCCAGCATAGCATCTGTTTATAGGTTTGGGTTAAGCCTCATTTACTTGCATTTTTCTTTGTGAAAATTTGTACCCAGAATGATAAGCAAACAGTCCCTGCTATTCTGTCTGAAGCACAGGTTCAGTATCTGTGAATTCAACCAGCCTCAGTAAAAACACGTGTGAAATGATTCTACTTATACTAAATGTTCACAGACATTTTCTTGCCATTCTTCCCAGAACAGTGGAACTTACCAACTGTTTGCAGCGTTTTGGCATCTCATTAGGTACTTCCTGTAATACAGAACCCCACATAATGGTGGAAGGAGAGCTGATTTCACAGTTGTCCTCTGAGATTATTTACATCCATGTCCTGGCAGGTAACCCTCTGCTCTCATGAACACACACGCACATCAAAGAACATCCCTGCTATACCCACACCCCCAAATGGTGCAAGGAATCAATTTCCTCCCACAGTCTGAAGCTTAGAAGGGAATCTTCACACTGGGAATGCTGGTGCACACTTGTAATCCTCAACACTAGGGAGAAGAGGACCGGAAGAACTCTGAGTTAGGAGCTGACCTAGCTGAAATAAGCAAAATGAACAAACAAACAAACACTAATACTCAGAAGTGAATCTGCCTATAGCTTCTAGATCCTCTTGAAAAATTTAACTTTGACCTTGAAAGATTTCACACAGAGCTGGTTTAGCCGGGCTAAAAAGACTAACAAAGCTTTGAGGTGATAAATGTGTGCTATTTTAAGCTTCACGGTTTGTGAGAAATTGGTATTCAACAGAACAAAATTAAAAGGCAGTTACTGGTATTCATTCCCTTATGCCAATTTTTCTATTTGGACTCCTTTGGCTCTATCAATGAAGGTTTTCATTGAAGCTGTTTTTTTCCAATGACTTTACTTTTGATATTTATAACTTTAAATATGGTTGTGAAATATTTATGCATTCATTCAGTAAATAGTCATCAATTGCTGATTATATTCCAGGACTTTCTAGATATTGAGGAAGAAATAATAAACATAGTTATTCAGAAGAAAACTAAACTCAAATATATAATGTTGATCTTGGTGTGCTTTCAGGAAATGAAGAGGATGAGGTTTCTGAAGATGTTTAAGGAATTTACATTCTTTGAACAAATTTGAGTGCTTCCTCAGTGTTGGAAACAGTTTATATGTATAACCAAAGGAATCTGCACCTCCTCTGTGGAGCTTGAGTCAAGGAGGATAAGCCAGCATTCATCAAGTACTTAGAGAGACAAGCACATCATTCCAATGGCCTGAGCACAGAAGGTAATACAAACACTACTTGTATGTAAAGACTTAGTTACTGTATGTGTATCATCTGTATCCTAAGACAATTTAAGGTCTTGATATCTCCCCTTTCTTCCACAAGATTCCCTACACTCTGCCCAAAGACCTGGAGGGGACAAGAGCTTCATAAGGAGACCAATAGAGCCAAAAACAAAGGGCCTCTGCAGAGATAGATGAATCAACCAAGGACCATGCATGGAGAGGACCTAGACCCCCTGCTCAGAGGAAGCCCAGAGGCTGCCCAATTTCCAAGTCCCTATTAAGGGGAGCAGAGGCTGTCTCTGATATGAACTTAGTGGCCAACTCTTTGATCACCTCCGTGTGTGTGTGTGTGTGTGTGTGTGTGTGTGTGTGTGTCGAGGGGGTGCGGAGCAGCCTTGCCAGGCCACAGAGGAAGACGATGCAGCTAGTCCTGATAAGACCTGATAGGCTAGGGTAGATGGAAGGGGAGGAGGACCTCCCCTATCAGTGGACTAAGGGAGGGGCATAGGGAGAAGAAGGAGGGTGTGTGGGGCTAGGAGGAGATGAGGGAGGGGGAACAGCAGGGATACAAAGTGAATAAATTATAATAAATAAATATTTAAAATAAAGAAAATTTAAGGAAAGAACTCAGTTTTAAATTTTTTAAAAATTCTTTATTAATTACACTTTATTCACTTTGTATCCTCCCTGTGCTTCCCTCCCTCTTCCCATCCCAATCCTTCCCTTCCTCCATCCTCTGCATGCATGCCCCTCCCCAAGTCCACTGATAGGGGTGATCTTCTTTTCCTTCCTTCTGATCCTAGTCAATTAGGTCTCATCAGGAGTGGCTGCAGTGTCTTCTTCTGTGGCCTGGTAATGCTGCTTCCCCCTCAGGAGGAGGTGATCAAAGAGCAGGCCAATCAGTTCACGTCAGAGACAGTCCCTGTTCCTATTACAATGGAACCCACTTGGATACTGAACTGCCATGGGCTACATTTGTGCAGGGGTCTTAGGTTATCTCCATGCACAGTCCCTGGTTGGAGTATGAGTCTCAGGAAAGATGCCTGTGCTCAGATTTTTTTTTGGTTCTGTTGCTCATCTTGTGGAGTTCCTGTCCTCTCCAGATCTTACTGTTTCCCACTTCTTTCATAAGATTCCCTGTACTCTGCCCAAAGGTTGCCCATAAGTCTCAGCATCTGCATTGATAGTCTGCAGAGCAGAGCCTTTCAGAGGTCCTCTGTGTCAGGCTCCTGACTTAAGAACTCATTTTTAAAAAAACTAAATATTTACATCTATTTTCTTACTTCTAGTAAATTAGAAAGTTTAAATTAAAAAAAGTTCAGATTTTCACTGACAAACAGTAGTCTCAGCCAGTGGCTATTTTTAGATTTCAAGTGGCACTGCGCTTTACCCTTTCCTCCATAGCCTGGAAGGCTTCACATCATGTTTGCGTCTTTGCATTTTCACCTATCATTCCTCAAAAAATTCCATTATCTTTTCTGCTAAATTGATAGGCTTTTTATGTCTCAAAACCACACCAGGCATTAGATTTGCATATGTTTCTCATTTCAGTCTTTTAATAGCTGAAATGTACATCACATCCTTGTTTAATATGTTGAAAAGACCAATAAAAGTGAATACATTATTCCAGGACAAACAGACCGGGTTGAATTGGCTTTAAAATTTTCATCTTTCCCCGTGCTGGCGTGGAAAGGACAGAGATAGACAGTACAAGGACGGCTAAATGTCAAGGTGACGTAGGGTTAGGGCTGTGCTCTCCCATGAGAATTACAGACCCGGGGGGGGGGGGGAGGCTTTCTCAGCGACAGTGACCATGTGAGGTACCTTTGCCTCTATTTACTAGTTCTTTGGCTTTACAATAATTTCACTGTTGAGGATTTTTCTCAAAAATGTTAGATATACATAGATGTTGGGCAGTTCTGCAGTTAGAGAGTTCTGCTACGTGTACAAGACAAGGTACAGTGGCCTTCAGAAGTGCTCTCTGCTCACTATGTTCTATCCAGAGTCTGGGAGACAGACTTGAGGTTGAAAGTGTTTATTTTCAACTCCCATTCTAATTTTCTTAAGAGACTCAATTTGTGGCTAGAGGCTGTCTCAGTGCTTCACATAGGTATGCAATGCCATTTGTTTTTGTTTTTTTTTAAGCAGTGTAGACATATCTGATGACTCCACTCTCAATTTCATTGTTGATTTAGGAGACTCATGAAAACCCAGCTGTCAGTCTGAGCCAGCTGGTGAAGCAAATGATGTTATGGTCTCAAACTGTGTCTTCCCAGGTTTATATCAAGAACGAATCTCTTTTTGGTATATACCATGCCTGCAGGTTCTCAAAATTAGTCTGCATTGGTAGGCACATTAACTCAGCCACTATGATTCGTGAATGGAGGAAAGGGCTAAACAGTTTTAATGCAATGAAATTTTGCAGAGTTATTAAAAACTCTTAGACTTAATGATTATTTAAACCAGGATTGGGAATGTTAAATTATTTGTTAATAATGTCTCCTACATTCGTTTCATGTAATTGTCCCTATATTTCTTATTCTTCCCTAGAGGACTATAGTCTCCTGAATAATGCATAGAGCAATTCCAAGACAGAAAATAAATATTGGATGTTTCAATCACATGGTTTTGGATTAAATAACAAACTGTTACCCAAGTTATTTACATTCTAAAGGCATCAACTCCCTTACTGGAAAATGGGAGCTAGTCTGACCTGCCCTACTTATATATCACGGTTTAATGGGAAAAAAAACCCAAAAAACAAAAAACAAAAATTATTTCGTGAAGAGAATTTTGTGATGGACAACTTTCATAAAAATGCCAGAAACTTTTTAACTTTTAAACATCCTTAAAACATATTGATATAAATCAGTATCTCTAAAGGCAATGTTTAAAGGCAGAAATAATTTAAATAGGATCTTAGAATCAACAAGGTTTGATGCTGGTAGGTATGTAAATTGTCCAGTGTAATTGTCTTTGATTTGATTGAGAATAATAGTGTCTGGCTTATTTCCTTCATTAGAAACTCAAAATTTGAGATGATGTTGTCTTCTAATCTGAGCATTTTTGTTAATTATGAACAAACTAAGATATTGGGAAAAGATGTTTGTAAAAATTAACTCCATCACTCACCTGTAACCTTGAACTAAATGAAGTGTTCCAAATTTTAGCTTTCTCAATAATATTAGTTTTATATTATATTTTCTGTATGATGATTAATATACATAGTTTATATTTTAGTAAAAAAATGTTAAGAAAATTACTTTGTAGTTAAGAACAATGATAGGTTAAAATATTTTAAGTATTAACCTTAGCAGGCACAAGCTAGCATTTTGTAGAAAAAATTCAATTATATCTTTATAAAAATATATATTATGTTATATAGTATTAAACTATTATTATATTATATTATATTATATTATATTATATTATATTAGGAATGTGTGTGTGTGTAAAACCAAGATTTTAGATGTTTCAATAAATTTACTGAGGGTTATATGGCTAGAAAAGATTGAACAAGATTTGTCAAGCAAGTTTCTAAATTTTTATACCTATGTCATCTGGCACTTCTTAACCTGTCTGAAAACAAATAGCCATTTAGTATTTCTTGGTGTTCTTACTGTCTATATTTGCATGTAGTATCTGCATAGATCTTATTTAGACATTTAAACTGTTTGTGTTATAGTCAAGTAAACATTAATCTGAATGGAAAAGGAGAATAATGACATGGTGACAATACTCTTATGTTCATGCTTTTACAAGCTTTTTGTGTAGATTTGAACTTATGTGAGTAAGCAGCATCCCAACCCTAATCTACCATTTCTGAGTTTCCTGGACAATCAAGGGCTAATTCTCCCGGAAGAGACATTTTGGTGCAGCTGGCAGGGCTTCTGAAACACTGTGGGCTTGACATCTGAAAAGTGATATGTTAAATAACTATTTTGAACTTAAAAATGTTTAAATTTATATATGTCAGTCCTACTTCAGATTAGATAAAGTATAGAACTCCACTATCTTAGACTGTTCAAGTTGTTACAACAGGATGTCACAGATTAGGTTTTACTTGTTTCGTTATGGAGAGAGAGTTCAAGAGCAAGCACACCAATTGGGTGTATAATGGTTGCTCTACCCACAGCCAATGATTCTATGTTTGTTTATATATCTATATTCGATTTTATTTATTTGGTGGTGGTCATCCTGACAGTTATGAGGTGATAGTTCACTATGGCTTGCTTATTTCTTTGATGGTTTGTTTGAGTGCATTTTTCTTTATTAAGAGCACTGAGCATCCTTTCATATTCATATTCAGAAAAACCCTGTTTGACTCACTTTATTACCTTGCTATTGAGGAGGTTGGTTACATGTTTGGTTATTAACCTCTTACACAGGTGGTTTAGAAATATATTTTTCTTTTTGTAGGCCACCTTTTCATTCTGTTAATTATATATGAATTAGGAATGATGCACTGTAATTTTTGAACGTCCATAAGTTGGTCTTTGTTTATGAAGATAAACTTATCAGAGGAAGGTGAGAGAGAAACTTAGCATTCTTTGAAGAGTTTGTTTTAATCATGTAAGAATATGGTTAATGATAAGCACTTAACTTTAAAATATAAAGGACTAAAGGAAATTTCATCACCTTTTTAGATGCAGAAACAATTTTCATCAGGTTTAATATATACTAAATGGTAGACGTTCACCACAGAATTGTCCTGAAAGTCACAATAAAAACAAAGGCCCTAGTTAGGGAAAGACAAAGATTCCCTAGAGATCAGAAGAAAGCATGGATTTCTCACTTCTACTCAAAGTTCTTTCCACTACGATTAGGCAAAGAAAATTCTCAGCATGATGCCAAAAACTAGTACAGAATTACCAGGCCTCATGAAGTTTAGCAAAGATGAGTATTTGAGAAAAATATACAAAGACTAGTAGTTTTTCTTTACAATGGCAATGAAAAATCAAGAAATAGATGAGAAAAACATTTATAATAACATACATTTGCAATTATCTGTAGCAAACTAAAAACCCAAACCAAACTTCTGAAGTTTGAAAATACCTAATAAACAGAAGGTATACAACAGAAAATTCAATAATTCTAAGATGATGGTTCTAAAAATATTTATCAACAAATCCAACACTATCATTACCAAATACAATCTGATTTTATTTTTAGAGGAACTGAGTGTCACATGTACCTATGGAAATGTAAGAAGCTGGAGGGGCCACCATGATTTAAAAAGGCAAAACAAAACACAAAGAGTAACCCCATGTGATTTTAAAACTCCTGAAAGAGACACAGAATTGCAGTCTCACTCAACAAAAGGAAACATAACTTGTACTCTGTCAAAGATGGGAATGATTGCTCTTTCATTAACAACTGAAGGAAAGTCACAGGGTAGAAAAAATGGCGTTTATTCATATTCTTACAATTAAAAAATAGGCCCAAAATTAAAAAGCACACAGTATATTTGAATAGAAATGCCATCAGCGAAGATATCAAAGGGCAAAAGAATGTACATGCAAGTGCTTGGCATCATTTTTAAAGGAAATAAAAAAAAACCCACACACAATGTACTACACCCAGTGCAACGGCTGACATTAAAACTTCCGACAACACAGACTGTTGGTGATTTGGCGTAAGCATACTTTCATTAATTACTGATAGGAATCCAAAATTGAAATGTCCATTTTGTAAAACAGTTCAAGGGTCTATTAAAAATGAAATCTATGCTTGACATAAACCTAAAAACTCCACCTCAGGTTTTTATGTAAGATAAATAACACAAATGTAAGAACACGTGTAGCTTCGTTATCCAAGATAGAAGAAGCTGAATTTCACTCCAAATGTGTCTACAATACAACAGTCTATATTTCTGTGTCTCAGCTAGTTCACATAACCAGAAACCATTGATGGGAAGAAAACCCAAGCTCTAGGAAGAAAGAGACTGCAGCACCATGGGAAATGTTTATAGCCATAGTTTTCCAGTCTTTTATTGGGCCCAAATTATAAGATATATAAAAATAGAAGTTTAAGTGAACTATCTAGAACTTCCTTCCCTTTCCCTTTTTTCCCATATTGGCAGCAATAATAACAACACTAATGTTAACTCATCCTTCCACATCCTCCTAGACCAATGCCATACATAAGCATGTCAAGAATGAAGGGGCACTAGTCCACATCATATCTATTTAATTCACCACTCTAGGCCTTTTAAAAGCCAAATGTTCTACTGCATTGCAGTAGTTTATTATAAACACAACCAGACAGTATCATAATCACAGATGTTAGCTATAGTATCTTTGCCAAGGCACATCAATATAGCTTCAGGAGCATAAAATGTGATCAGGTATCTCACAAGTCCTTTTCAATCCTTTATCAGAAAAAAAGATGTGTTAGCTTGGGGTTCCCTGGGAAAGTCCTCCTTTCATTGCTTCCTTTACATTTGACATTATGTGCATGCAAAAGAAAGGGAGCTTTGGATGAAGAGAAGATCAAGGACAATTCATCTTGATTTATAAGGAAGTGGGCCTGCTGTATTTAATAGGGGATGTCACTGGGTAGCCTCTTGAAATTACCTTGGCTCAGCTGGATGTCATTTGGGCAAATACTCCCATCATGAAGAAAGAATGGTGAGCATGAGGATAAAATCTCTCTGGTTTAAGAACTTAAACAAACAGGTGCACTTTCTAAAGATAAAGCAGGACTTTTCTAGAAAAGGCTGTTCAGGAAGAAGCTAATGGTTGTGAATTTCAACTTTGAGACCAGAACCAGATTTCTGTCTCTGTGACTAAATACCTGAGAAAAATGGAAGAGGAAAAAAGTTTGTTTTTATACATGGGTCTAGAGATTTCAGTCATACTTACATGGCTTCATGAATTTTGGATCTGTGGTGAAACAGAACATTAAGACAAAAGCTTTCAAACCTGCCCATCTAATGGCAGTTGAGAAGAAAAGAGGGGAGGGAGAGGAGAAGAAAGGATGACTAGTAGAGAAAGAAAGGGACAAGGCAAGGACCATGTATGGATGCAACCTAGAGCCCCTGCTCAGATGTAGCCCTGGGTAGCTCAGTATCCAAGTGGGTACCCTAATAAGGGGAACAGGTACGGCTTCTGACATGAACTCGATGGTGGGCTCTTTGACCTCCCCCCACCCAGGGAGGAGCAGCCTTGCTAGGCCACAGAGGAGGACTTTGCAGCCAGTCCTGAAGACACCTGATAAACCAGTATCAGATGTAAGGGGAAGAGGTTCTCCCTTATAAGTGGACTTGGAAAGGGGCAGGGAGGAGATGAGGGTGGGAGGGTGGGATTGGGAGGGATAGAGGGAGTGGGATACAGCAGGGGTACAAAGTTAACAAACTGTAACTAATATTAAAAAAATAAAAATTAAAAAAAAGAAAAGAAAAAAGAGAAAGGGAGAAGGGAGGGAGATGAGGGAGGGAGAAAACGTGGGAAGGAAGGTGGGAGGTGGGGTAGAAGAAGAAGACAACATATAATCGGATGAGAGAGGAGCAGAGAAAAGAAAAAGGATGAAAATATCCCTTTTACAGGTACACTCTCCAGTGAACAACCTCTTCCAACCAGTAGGCTCCACTTTCTAAAGTTTTTATCAACTCCCAGTACTATCAGTAGCTTCAATGCATGAGCCTTCAGGGGACTTTTCAGATATAAACCATAAAAGACTACAGCAGTGGTGGTGGGGGTTTATTCCATCAGGCTCCCTATTTAATTTTCTCAGGGAGAAAGTCAGGAATCCAAGAAAAACTTATCTTACTTATATTCTGAATTCCAGGTGGACCTATTGGTCACTCGGGGGCTCTACTAAAGACTGTGGTTCATTCTTCATGAGGGATACTTACTTCATCAGCTGCTTGGGTACTTGGCTAACTAGGCTGCTAGTAGCATACATTTTAATCCCTCTTACAATTTTCTTGTCCCAAGGAAGCTATCTTGCCCCTAAGGGGTTCAGTTGCTCCCAAGGGGCAGCTTGTATCTAGTGACTGTTCAATTTTATGGTTACAATTGGATTCTTAATTTTAATTTGGTACCTTTTAGATGGCCCATCTAGGATATGGATTACTCCTTGGGATCGCCAGAGGCCTCTTTCAGCTGCTTCCCTCATTTTCAACATTTTTCTGCAATACATTCTTGCTTCCCTGCTCTCGTTCTTACAGGTGTAGTTCTAGGAAAAAGCCATTAGCCAGATTTATGCAATTCATCTCAGAGTTTCTTTTATGGACAATCTAAGGGCTGAAGAATTGGCTCATGAGATAGCAAGTATATAAATTACATGTTTATATAAATATATTAAATTTTACTGATGCTTATCTCAGGTGATGGAATTTTAAATTATTTTAAATTTCCTTTGTCCTCTTTTTTCAGGTTCTTCTACAAAAGTTACATGCTCTTGTTATAATCTGAATAAAATGAAAACTTCTAAATAAAGTAAATAAACATTTAAAAAGATTACTGTCTTTGAGGGGAACCTCAGATATAATCTGCATGGCATTCAACATATCACTCAGATTTTGTTTTATAACTTGGATTCATCTGGAAGATGTAGCTTGTTTTTATTACACAGCTTGAATCCGTGTTATGGAAAGGGAAATAATGAATATAAAACACTTGAGAAAGTGTAATATGCTACTGATATTTTATTTGTTTCCAATTTTATTATTTGTTAACACAGTTTTCTATAACTTTTATCTTTGTGTTTTGGTACCAGGTGAGAATAGTGTTAGTTTAAATGACCAAGAGGACCACTATGGATATTTCATTTTTCTTTTATGGATAGATTGCTGCTGAGCCGGTTCCCATAGTCATTCTGTACCCGGATCAAAATTTGGATATAATTTACATAGTAAGAGAGCCCAATGCCTTGTTTGAGTTCTGTAACAATTTCATGCATAAGACCTATGATGGCATGTGAGACTCAAAGCCAGTACACTCAATGCATCTAAAATATAGCATTAGCAACGCACTTCTCTAACAGTCGGGACACAAAGAAATGGAAATACTCTATGAAGAATCTTGTTTTTATTTGGCTTCTGGAAAGAATGACTGAGTTTGGTAAGGCTGGAAGATCTTCGATCTTAGTTACAGGAGCCTTTTGCATTCCTCCAGGCAGTCATGTACACTTATGTAGTTAATAAAAGTCTGGCTGCTGCTAATGTTGGAAAGCATCTGTTCACAGATGCTGGAGGAGTCGTTCTCAATTAAAATTTGTGATAATTATTTGTATAGTTAACATCTTCTGTAGCTAAATCAGTCTGGTTTAGGTCAAAACTAATTTGAATTGATAGCTTGCCTTTTCATATCTGGTATTTGACTAAATGGTTTCTCTCTTTGTGGCCTGTGATAAATAAAGACAGAACATATTTAATAAAGGGCTCAATTGAAACTAAAGCTGATGGCGCCCTTTTTCTATGTTATCCCTTATTTGTAGTACATATTTGTTTTAACAAAGATATGGAACAATTTTAGAAAAACATGACACTTGTACAAACACATGTGTTAATATATTGGAGAAATGACAACCTCTGAAAAATATTACTAGAAAATCTGACTGTCTACATGAGGAAAACTGAACACTGGCCCCCAAATCTAATTCTTTTTAACAAAACCCAACTCAGGATGGATCTGAAATGTAAGACCTGAAATTCTGAAACTATCATATAAGAAAACATGGGAGAACACTTCAAATGTTGGATCAGAGAATATTTTCTTCTGGTGAGAAACATAACAGCATAGGACACGAAGCAAAAACTAATAAGTGGGATCGTATTAAACAAAAAATGTTTCTGTGTTCCAAAGAAAATAGTCAAAAGCAAAACAGCCTACAAAATGGAAGAAAAGCTTCACCAAATATTATTCTATTGGGAGATTAAGAATAAGGAACTTGCTCTTGGTGTAGAACTGGGTCACTCTAGTTCTATAGCACAGTCTGTTGCAATCTTTTCTTTCAGGTCATCTCCATTCCTTTGTGAAACCTACTGACCTGGACTTTTACCAAGGCCACTAGGGGTAGTGGCCCTATTAGGCTTCTGGGACTCAAGCCATTTATTTGCATGTCTTCCTGACATTCACCAACTCATAGAATCTTTTCTACTAGGTATCCCACAGCTACAGCATTTGACTAGGACTTAGAATGGGCAAAAGCAACCAAAATAACACTACCCACCCAATAAAGATGAGACCAGATATCCACACCAAGAAACACACCAAACATCTAATTCCCGGCGTCTTGATTCCAGTGCAAAGGCACAAACATAAATAGCAAACACAGTAGGCTTCTAGCAGCCCAATTACCACAAGCCCAGAAAAAAGCACTGAGTAGAGGATATGAATAAGTGCCATCATGAAGAGATGAAAACGCAAACAAAGTGCTCAATGAAATAATGAAGCTGGGCATGAAATGAGAAAGATGACATAACAAAGAAAATCTCAGGTGTTGAAGACAAGATAGAGGAAATGGATATTTCCATTAAAAAATGTTAAATCTAAAACAGTCCAAGCACAAAAGATGTAGGAAACATGGGACACTATGGAAAGACTAAAACTATGAATAATAGGAATAGAGAAAGGAAAATAAACTCAGATCAAAGGCACAAAAAGAGTATTTTCAACAAAGCCATTGAAGAAAGGGTCCTCAAAGAAAGAGATGAATATTCAGGCACACTTAATATACTAAACCAGAAAAGTATAGAGAAATTTTATTCAGCAACATGGCTGCCCTATCAAGGGATCACATCCCAAAGACGTTCTAGGTCTGTGTGATCTAGGAATGACACATTTTTAATCCTCTGGATTGCAGACACAACATTAGCCCATGCCTTTACTTCCAAACAATAAAGGGAAAGTTATTTTTGTAGAAGGAAGTGCTCATGTTTGAAAGTGATGTCTAATTGAGGGGCAGACAAAGTGACAAATCAGAGAAAGATTTGACAGAGTGAGTGAGAGATAGATACTATATGCCCAACTCTCATGAGAACAAACAGGAAAGAGAAGCTACTTAAGAGCAGCACAGGAGAGTTGGGAGAGTAGAGTAGGGTACAGGAGAGAAAGAGTAGACAACGCAATACAGTAGGGAGTTCAGTGGAGAAGACAGTAGAGTAGAGTTGAGTTCAGTACAGCACGGTAGAGGTAGTTCAGTGAAGTTTAGTTGAGTGCATTGGAGTTCAGTTGAGTCCCTGAGTTCTGTTCAGTTCATGCAGTTCGTGCAGTGCAGGTCAGTAGAGGCAGCTGAAGCCAGAGAAAAAGAAGGAGACAGAAGATTCAAACAAATTGCCAGAGTTAGTTTAAAGCCAGTTTGAATCAGTCAGCTTGGAAAGGAGTTTGAGCCAAAAACAGCCAAGTTAAAAGAGCCAGAATTTAGAAAGAACTAGAAAGGGTGAGCTTGTTCAGCAGTAAGACTGAATGATGACAATTACATCTGGCAAATAAAAGTTACTTTACAGAAGAAAATTTCTCCATGACCCATAATAACCCAAACACTAAATGTGCCAGCCAAGGAAGGATATTAAAGTGGTAGAAAAAAAAAGGACCAAGTCACATATTAATGCCCATTAGAATAACACCTGACATTTCCCTTCCTTCTTTCCTTTCTTCCTTCCTTCCTCCCTCCCTTCATTTCTTTTCCCTTCCTTCCTTTTTCCCTTCCTTCTTTCCTTCCTTCATTTACTTTTCCTTCCTTTCTTCCTTCATTTCTCTCTCTCTCTTCCTTTTTTTACAAAGAAGTAATTGGTAGCCAAGTGGTGGTTGCTGCGCAATCTCATCTAGGAGATAGAAGCGAGTGGATCTCTGTGTGTTAAAGTCCAGTCTGATCTACAGACTGAGTTTCAGGACATCAGGACACACAGAGAAACCTTGTCTTAAAATAAATAAATAAATAAATAAAATAAAAAAAGAAAGAAAAAAAGAAGGTAATTGGCATGTTTAATTTATTTTATTATTTATTGAGTTTATAATGTAATTAAGTCACTTCCCCCTTTCTATTCCTTCCTTCAAATCCTTCCATATACCCCTCATTGCCCTCTTTCAAATTCATGGCCTCTCTTTTCACGAACTGTTGTTACCTACATAGGCACATGTTTATATATACATAAATACAACCTGCTCAGTCTGTATAATGTTACTCTTTTGTATGTTTTCAGGGCTACCCATTTGGTATTGGATAACCAATTGGTGTGTTTTTCCCTAAAAGACTATTTCTCCTGTCTCAGCATTCCTTAGTTTGAGTCCTCCTGTGTTCTGAAGCTTTTTCTACCACCTCTTTTGAAATGTTTGCTCAGACTTAGGTGCAGTAGTTTTTTGTAGGTGTTTCAGTTTGGACTGGGCACCACAACTCTTTATTTTGATTGGTTGTAGTTTCCTGTATAGGTCTCCATCTGTTGCAAAGAGAAGCTTCTTAAATGAGGGGAAGGAGCACATTTACCTGTGGGTTTAAGGACAAATATTTAGAATGTAGGCAGGAATTATGATGGTTTAGTAAAATTTCCTCCAAAACCAAAAACTTTGTAATCTTGGCTCATTGGCTGAGTTTCCAGTACTTGAGATAATTATCTCTTTATTGAGAGTCTTCAGGGCTGTTGGAGAATTGTAGGTAACCACCAAAGTTTACATGCAAATACTGCACCATTAGGGTTATTATGCCATGCTGATAGTCATAGTTGTAGCTGATAGATGTCATTGCTGGGTAGGACTGTTGATTTCCTCTCTTCTTGGGAAGCTTGCATGGTGCCTTTCTGGTACCATAAAAACTAGTCCTCAGAGGAGGCTTTCACTTCAGGTCCAACCCAGGAGCCTCTGAGACCTGTTTCTGAAGTGCATTATGTTTCCAGCAATAACTTTCATCTCTGAGGAGCAACTGAGGGCAATAGCAGTAGCCTTTATGTTTACGGAATGTCTTGAACAACTCTGAGCAACACCTAAAAGAGGGCTTTTCATGCCCGGAATTAAAGATTTTATTAGGTGACCTTCAGCTTTTGGAGGGGACACTGTTAGCCCAAATGAGAAAATTTCTTTTAAACTATAAATGGTTATTTCTACACACACTTATTTGTATTATAGGTTCTTTTTAGGAAGATGAGAAATAATATTATTTATGACTTTTTCAGACACCTTTACTTTATACCTTATTCCTCTCTTCTGCATTTGTCTCCCTCTTCCCTCCCCCAGTTAAAGCAGTTAGTTTTCCATTTTCCTAATTAGATCACTGGTAGCCTGCCATTGCCCTCTCTACCACCCACCCCCTGTCTCAGCATTGCATTGTTCCCCCCCCTTTTTTTTTTTACCTTTACTAGATTCTGTAGTTACTCCAGGATATATACTAAGATCTGAATATGTGGAGCAGGAGTCTCAGATAATAGAAAACATGTGAGTTTTGTCTTTTCTGGGTCTGGGTTGTCTTACTAAATCTGATCTTTTCTAGCTCCATCTATTTACCTGCAAAGTTCACAATTTCATTTTTCATTACAGCTGACTAGTATGATATATTGTATTTGTACCACAGTTTCAAAATCCATTTATCAGCTGAAGGGAATTTAAGTTGTTTCAGTTTCCTAGTTATTGTGAACAGAGCAGCAATGGACCTGGATGAACAAATATCTTCAGAGTAGGATGCTGAGTTCTTTGGGAATCTGCCAAAAAATAGTATGGCTGAATCATATGTCAGATTTGTTTTTAGCTTTTTGAGAATTCTCCATGCTGATTTCCAGAGTGGCTGAACCAGTTTGTAATCCCACCAAGTGTGAATGAAGGATCCTTTTCAGAAAATATCCTCCAGCATTTATTGTTAGTTGTTTTGCTGATCTTTGCCATTCTGATTGAAATAAGTTGTTTTGGCTTGAATTTCCTAAATGATAGGGAGGCCAAGAATTTTAAAGTTACATCTTAGATGTTTTTATTTCTTTTCTTTTTTTTTCTTCCTTTTTGTTTTTTCTTTGTTGGTTTGTTCTGTTTTGTTTTCAAGACAAGGTTTCTCTGGGTAGCCTTGGTTGTCCTCGGCTCACTTTGTAGATCAGGGTGGCCTTGAACTCACAGAGATCCCCCTTCTTCTGCCTCCCTGAGTGCTAGGATTACAGGTGTGCATCACTGTGCCCAGCTTTTTCTATTTCTTAATTTGAAAATTCTTCTCTTCAGGTTCTTTTTTTTGGGGGGGGCAGGGGAGGTTGGGCTATTTCCTTTCTATTACTCTTTGTTTTTTTGAGTTCTTTGCATATTCTGGATTTAATCCTCTGTCAGATATATGGCTGGTAAAGATTCCCCCTCATTCTGTATATTTCTTATTCATTTAATTGGTTGTTAGATGAGCAAAAGCTTCTTAACTTTATGAAGTCCCAGTTGTCAATTGTTAGCTTTAATTCTTGGGCAAGTTGGGTCCTATTCAGAAAGTCCTTTCCTACACCTATATCATGTAGGATACTGTTTATATTTTCTTTTAGCAATTTCAGATTTCATGTTTAGGTTTTTATCCATTTTGGAATTAGTTTTGTGTGAGGTAATAGATATGAGTGTGAAAAGAATGGGAAAAAGACAGCATTTCTAACAAATGGTGCTGGTCTAACTGGATGTCTACATGTCAAAAAATGCAAATTGACCATATCTAACACCCTGTACAAAATTAAAGTCCAAGTGGATCAACATAAAACCATACACACTAAATCTGTTGGAAGAAAAAGTGGGGAAGAGCCTTGAACTCATTGGCATAGGAGACAATTTCCTGAACAGAACACCAACAGCTCAAGCTCTAAGATCTACAATTAATAAATGTGACCTCGTGAAACTAAAAAGCTTATGTAAAACAAAGGATGCTGTCAAAAGGATGCAGACTACAGACTGGAAAAAGATTTTTGCCAACCCTACATCTGACAGAGGGCTAATATCCAGAATATATAAAGAACTAAAGTAGTTAAACACCAACAAACCAAATAAGCCAATTTAAAAATGGGCCACAGAGCTAAACAGAGAATTCTTAACAGAGTAATATAGAATGTCATAATATAGAATGTCATAAACTCTTAAAGAACTGCTCAACATCATTAATCATCAGGGAAATGCAAATCAAACAACTCTGAGATTCCATTTCATACCTATCAGAATGGCTAAGATAAAAAATTCAACTGACTACACATGCTGGAGAGGATGTGTAGAAAGGGGAACCCTCCTCCATTGTTACTGGGAGTGCAAACATGTACAAGTACTTTGGAAATCAATCTTGGTGCTATCTCAGAAAATTGGGAATAGCGCTACCTCAAGCTCCAACTATACCACTCTTGGGCATACACCCAAAAGATGCCCCACCATTCAATAAGGACATTTGCTCAACTATGTTCATAACAGCTCTATTCATAATAGCCAGAATCTGGAAACAATCTGGATGTCCCTTAGTGGAGGAATGGATACAGAAATTGTGGTACAACTACACAATGGAATACTACTCAGTTATTAAAAACAAAGAAATCATGACATTTGCAGGCAAATGGATGGAACTAGAAGAGATCAACTTGAGTGAGGTAATCCAGAAACAGAAAAACAGGCATAGTATACATTCACTAATAAGCTGATATTAACTGTATAATATAGAAGTCATCTGCAGACCTACAGAAGCTAAATACTAAGGAGGAGCCTATGGAGGATGCTTTAATATTACTCAGAATGGCAAACCAGATATACACCAGAAGAGGTGGAAGAGAGGAAATAGGATGGGAGCTTACTGTAGAGGGTCCTCTGAAAGGATACACCCAATAGGGATTGAAGCAGATGCTGAGACTCAGGGTCAAACTTTGGGCAGAGTGCAGAGAGTCTTACGGAGGAAGAGAGGGGTGAAGATAGAGGGACATGGAGGGGACAGGAGCCTCACAAGGAGAACAACAAAACTAAAAGATCTGGGCCCAAGTCATCCTGCAGACACTAATACACCAAGAGACAATCATGCATGGAGGATGAGTTCCCCTGCTCAGAGTGGCAGATTGGCAGCTCAGTCTCCATGTGGATCTCTGAGTGAAGGGATCAGGGGCTGCCTCTGTCATGAACTCAGTTGACTGCTCTCTGGTCACTCACCCTTGATGATGTAGCTTTCCCAGGCCACAGAGAAAACACCTTCAAACAGTCCTGATGAGACTTAACAATCTATGGGCAGATGTCAATAGTGGAGAACTCCCCCTTTCAGTGGACTAGGGGAAGGGGATGGGGGAAAAAGGGAGGGAGGGTAGGACTGGGGAAGTTGAGGGAGGAGGTTTCAATTGGGATATATAATGAATAAATTGTGAAGAAAAAAGTTTTAAAATGCAGATTCAAACTATTTTGGGATTTCATCTTACTCCACTTAGAATTGTCCAGATCTATAAAATGAATAACAGCACATGTCAGTTTCAATGAAGGGAAGGAGAAACACTTATTCATTGCTGTTGGGAGTGAAAATTGGTACAACTTCTTTGAAAATTGGTCTGGAGGTTTTTCATGAGGCTGAGGCTCAATCTACCTCATATACAACTATGCCACTCTTAGGCATAATCCAAATGACTCTATCCTACTACAGAAGATACTTGCTCATCCATGTTGATTGATGGTTTTCCACAATACACAGGAATTAGAAACAGCCTAGATGTACATAAACTGATGAACGGTTAATGAAGATGTGGTAATTTACATAATAGGATATTATTCAGATGAAATAAAAATGAAATTACTAAATTTGCATGAAAATGGATGAATCTAATAAAAAATATCTTCCTGAGTGAGTAAACCAGATCCCAAAAAGCAAATATAGAGTGTATTCTCTTGTATATGGACATTAGATTTTAAGCTTTATATATGTGTGCTACACTACAAATAACCACAGAAGTTAGGTATCTAGTAAGGGACCAGGTTGGAGGAGAGAATCTTCTCCATAAAGAAATACAGGAAGGTGCAGCCAAACAGTTTGTGGCCTTCAGAGAGGAAATGATTAAATCACTGAAAGAAATAAAAGAATCAGAGGAATATTCAGACAAACAGGTAAAGGAATTGAAGGAAAACCAGGAAAATACAATCAGATAGGTGAGGGAAATCAACAAAACAATTCAAGATCTGAAGATAGAATTGGAAAAATTAAAGAAAACACAAACAGGAAATTATGTAGAGGAAGAAGTTAAGGAAGAAACAGGAACTACAGAGGTAAGCATAACCAACAGACTACAAGAGGTAGAAGAAAGAATCTCAAGTGTAGAAGATACAATAGAAGAAATCAATGTATCCATCAAAGAAAATGATAAATTAAACAATTCCTGACACAAACCATCCAAGAAATCCAAGACAACTTAAAAAGACAAAACCTAAGAATAATAGGAATAGAGGAAAAAGAAGATTCCCTTCTCCAAGGCCCAGAAAATATTTTCAACAAAATCATAGAAGAAAAACTCCCCAACTTAAAGGAGAGGCCTATCATAATACAAGAGGCCTTCAGAACACCTAATAAATTAGACCAGAAAAGAAAATCTTCCAGCCACATAAAAATCAAAACATTAAGTATACAGAACAAAGAAAAAATACCAAAAGCTGCAAGAGAAAAAGGCCAAGTAATAAATAATGGCAAACCCATCAGAATCACACCTAACTTCTCAACAGAGCCTATGAATGCCAGAAGGGCCTGGATGGATATCATGCAGACCTAAGCCCACGGTACTATACCCAGCAAAACTCTCAGTCATTATAGATGGAGAAAACAAGATATTCAACAACAAAAACAAATTTAAATAATACCTATCCACAAATACAATATTACAGAAGATACTAGAAGGAAAAATACAACCCAAGAAAACTACTTTCAGGAAAATACAGGAAATAAATTACCTAACTATAGCAAAACTAAAGGTAGCCAAGCACACAAACACACTACCACAGCCAACATCAAAATCAAAGGATCTAAAAAAAAAAATCAAAGGATCTAACAGCCACTGGTCATTAATCTCTCTCAACATCAATGGACTCAATTCTCCAATAAAAAGACAAAGACTAACAGAATTGATGTATAAACAAGACCCAACAATCTGTTGCATACAAGAAACACATCTAAGTCACAAAGATAGACATTAACTGAGGGTAAAGGGCTGGAAGATGGTTTTCCAAGTAAATGGACCCCAGAATCAAGCAGTATTAGTCATTCTAATATAGAATAAAATAGACTTTCAACGAAAATTAATCAAAAGAGATGGGTAAGGAATAATGTTACCCCAATTCCAGCTATTCCACTCCTAGGCATATATCAAAAAGATGCTCAAGTATAGAACAAGGACATTTGCTCAACCATGTTCGTAGCAGCTTTATTTGTAGTAGCCAGAACCTGGAAACAACTCAGATATCCTTCAATTGAGTAATGAATACAGAAATTGTGTGGTACATTTACACAATGGAACTACTCAGCAATTAAAAACAAGGAAATCACGAAATTTGCATGCAAATTGTGGGAACTAGAAAAGATCATCTTGAGTGAGGTTAACTCAGAAGCAGAAAGATACACATGGTATATACTCACTTGTAGGTGGATATTAGACATATAATATAGGGTAATCATTCTAAAATCTGTACACCTAAAGAAGCTAAGCAAGAAGGAGGATCCTAGCAAGACTATCAATCCTCATTCAGAAAGGCAAACGGGGTGGACATAAGAAGAGGGAGAAAAGAGGGAACCAGGCAGGAGCCTACCACAGAGGGCCTCTGAAAGACTCTACCCTGCAGGGTATTGAAGCAGAGGCTGAGACTAACAGCCAAACTTTGGGCAGACTGCAGGGAATCTTATGAAAGAAGGGGGAGATAGAAAGACCTGGAGGGGACAAGAGCTCCACAAGGGGAGCACAGGGATCTTTTCAGAGACTGATACTCCAACTAAGGAGCATGCATGAAGATAACCTAGAACCCCTGCACAGATGTAGCCCATGGCAGTTCATTTCCTAGTAATGGGAACAGGGACTGTCTCTGACATGAACTCAGTGGCCTGCTCTTTGATCACTTACCTCTCATGGGGATGCAGCCTTACCAGGCCACAGAGAAAGACAATGCAGCCACTCCTGATGAGACCTGATAGTCTAAGATCAGATGAAAGTTGAGGATAACCTTTCCTATCAGTGGACTCAGGAAGGGGTTTGGGTGGAGAAGAGGAAGGGAGGGTGTGACTGAGAGGGGATGAGCAAGGGGACTACAGTTGGTTTATAAAGTGAATAAACTGTAATTAATAAAAAATAAACTATTTAAGAAAGAAAAAGGAAAAAAAAAGAAGAGGTAGACATTGAGATTCACTTCTAACCAAGAGGCTATTTGTAATTGATACCTACTGCTTAAGGGAAAATCAGTTTTCTCCAGTGGAGTTTCACTGGAAATATCATATGATCAAAATATACTTTATAAAAAGATAAAACATTCAATGCTTTTACAGCACTAATTACAATAAAGGTAAGACTTAAAATAGAAAAGAATAAGCAACTTAAATAATAATATCAATATCAACAATATCAACAAAATTCACCAAGCAATCCAATTAAAAATATCTGAGTTGACTCTTTTCAAATTAAAGAGTACAAATATTCAATAACTGTATAAAGGATACTCAGTATCATTAGACATCAGGTAAACACAAATATAAATACAACAAAGTATCATCTATTATAAATAATATTATTTGTCAACTTGACTACATCTGGACATAAGTTGCTAAGTACTTCTGTGTATTTTTTTTATTAGATATTCGAAGCAGGAAGACCTACCCTAAATCTGGACCACACCTGCCTACATAAAAGGATATGAAGAAAGAAGCTTTGCTTTTTTGCTTGATTGATTTATTCTTGTTAGCAAATTTATCTACATTGTTTCTGAAGCTGGTATCAAGTCCACTTTATTCAAGATTCCAGTATAAACAGAAGAACATTACTTTTCCAGGAATCTTCCAAGACTCTAGGGACAGATTAGGACTGCTATAACATCCAGTCTAGTGGGCTGGACAACTAACACAATTTTGGATCTTCAATCACCAAACATCTTGCTGGACTATCTAGACCATATCCTGTGTGTCATAATAATTCTGTCTCTCTCTCTCTCTCTTCATTTTACACACACACACACACACACACACACACACACACACACACACACACATTCCATTAAACCCTTAGAGAACTATGACTAATACACCATCCTACTCAACTTAGAATCACTACAGTCAAACATTACAAAGCCTAGTCAGGATGTGGAGAAAGGGGAACTCTTTTGTACTATTGATGTGAATGTATCTTACTGTAGTCACTAAGGAAAAAGACATAGAGAATGAAACAATGAAATTTATAATAAAACAATGAAAATTAAATGCACTTATAATCCAGGCCTCTCACATCTATGTATATGTGTAAAGAAAATAAAATATGCAGTGCAGAGAGGTACTACTATGTTTTGGTTTTAATCACAAAAACTGAGATTTTGATTCAGACTAGCTGCCCTTCAATGGATAAAGAGAATGTTGTGGATATACAATGGAATATTCAGCCATAAGGAATAAAACTATATTATTTGCAACAAAATGCATAGAACTGGAAGATGTTGTATTAAGTGACATAAAGCAGACACAGAAAGGCCAGTACTGAATATCTAATGTGAAGGCTAAAAAATGTTGAACAGAAAGTAGAGCCGTCATTACAAGGTGGGGTGTGGGGAATGGAGTGGGAACGCATGGTTAGGCTGATGCAGTGTATCCCACTGGAATACACTATACCTGCCTTATACATGTTATGTGTTCAAAGAGCCTTATTAATGTGTACAATTACTTCATCTTAATGAAAGTAAATGTAGTAAATGTGACATAAAATGAGGCATGAAAGGATCCTCGAATCATGAGAACTTATATTTATTCCACTTCCTGGGATCCTGAACGTCCCATCAGCTGTTGATACTGCTTCCTGATTAGTCAGTGGGGGAAAGCATCAAGGTCCTTACTCTTGCCTTATTTTTTTTTTTTACACTTATGTGAAATAACCTATGTCAGAGCACTCTGTGATCTGTGAAGTTGCACATGAAATCCTTAAAGAGATGATTCAGTGGCATTCTGTGGCAAAATCTGTCTCATTCTGTAGCCCTGGATGGCCTATGACTGACGACTAGGCTTACCTTGAACTCACAGAGCTCTGTGTATATCTGCCTCTGAAGTGCTGAGATTAAAGAAGTACACCACTGCAACCGGCTTAATGCTATATTTCAACTTTCTGCATCTAGGTAATAAATTCTGGGCAGCATTAGAAAGTATAGCTACACATTTTTAATAGCTATACGACTTTGATATACATTTTAAATCATAATAATGTATAATACTATGCTTTAGAGAAGCCAGTATTCATACAGTGAACAAAATGTAAACCTAGAATTTGTGAGGACACTTCTTGCTCTTGAGGCACATTACACTGTACAGCTAGCTGTGCAGCCTCACCGACTGGAGAGGAATTGTGGCACTGACAGCTCTTGAAAGGTCAGGCAGCACACTGGTGTTTATATTAGCGATGTAATTGCATTGGTTGCTGACCTGGTCAGCATGTTCCAGATCTTGGTCTTATTGACCCATGAGAAAGAACATGCTTTTTCTCTTTTGGTTACCAAATTTTCACCAAATTTTAATCACTGCTACTACATTTTTAAGAATAGCAAAGATAGGATTTAAAAATATGACCCTTCTCCTGCCATTTTCCTACCCAATCTTCTGGTTTAAGAGATGCATAGAATTTTATTGTGGCAAGAAAGCAACTACAGACAAATGGGCAATAGCTGTGTTAACCACAACATAAAGAGAACTGACTCAGCCTGTGCCACACTCTTGGGTAAATTAATTTGGGTTTGCTTAACAAAGATCTCAGTGAGATAGATCAATTTTCCATCTGTGATTGGCTAGCTTGTAGATGTAATTTTCGTATTTTTGGCAAGCCAGTACTTCACACCTGATATGTGCTCATCTAACCAATGAGCAGATCTCCATCTCTGGCCTCTAGTTCTAGAGGCTCCTGGTAGAGATGACATTCTTTGTTTCATCTTCTTTGTAAGATGAATGAATTTGAGTATTTTGAAGGTACTGAAATTTGCCATTTGCTGGTGAATGTTGAGTCTGTCTTTGTATCTTATGTGAGCATGTTTACATACCTGTGTATGTGATCATGGTTTGAATATGTGTATGCATGCATATGGAAACCAGAGGTAAGTATTGGGAATCTTGAATATGTGTATGCATGCATATGGATCTTAATTTTTGAGATCCCTGAAAAAGTTTTTGAGATTCCTCACTGACCCCACAGTATGCTGATTTGGCTAGACTGGCTACCTAGCAAATCCCATTCATATCTTACTTAATGTTGCCTTAACTTTAATTTATGATTGTATTTAAGACCATTTTAAACATTATTTTTATTGAATCTTTGGAAATTTTACATCATGCACTCCAATCCCACTCATCTCCCAGTCCTTTATTATCGTCCCCTCACCCTTGCACCCCCCCCCAAAAAAAAAGTAAAGAAAAAGTTTCAAATGAAAACTAGAGAAAAAAAACCAAACAAACAGTAACAACAAAAACCATCTCCTCGACCCTTCTGGGCAATGACCCACTCTCTCTACTGCAGCCTTCTGAGCATGTAGCATTCCCCTCCTCCATAATTCCTGTATCTCTATCACATAGTTTCATTTCAGTGGCATTGGAAGTTTCAGTGTGTTGTAGTATCTCCCTGTGTCCAAACAGTTTTGCTTGTAAGTGTTCATTGCAATGTGTTGGTAGGCTGTTTGAGATCTCTGACTTCTGCTACAACATCGATAGTGGACTCTCATAGAGACTCTTAGGTGTCCTGCTGTTGCATTTAGTCATGAAGATCCTATAGCTATGGATCTTCAGGACCAGCCCCTTAACACATTCGAGCAGTTCATAGTTGGGAAAGATGTTGGGATGAGCCAAGTTAAAGCCCTAGATTGGGGCTTGGGTGGTAGTTCATTTGGTCAGCCTGCCAGCTTTCCCACACCCATGCCCCCAGAATGGGCTCTTTCACTGGCCAGGTGAGGGGGGGGCTGCTCTCCTGGCCATAGTCATCACTGGCACCCTAGTGTGGTGTCCAGTGAGGGGTGGAGCCAGCTCAGTGCACCCCTCTAACATCAACATGGGTCCAGGCTTCCTACAGATCACAAATATCCTCAGCCTTCAGTGGTAGTACAGGCCATAGGCATCAACACAGACACCAACCGTGGCAGGATGACCATCCAGACATGGCCCTAGGTGGCAGCATGGGCTGGACATCAGCATGGCCCCGGGTGGCTGATCAGGCTTCTCACATTAGGCTGTTCCTCACTACGGTCATGTCTCCAGTTCTGGCTCTCTCCATGGCTTCCTCTGCTCTCCCATCACTCCAGACAAACTTGCTTACTTCTGGCCATGCTTGTCTAGTAAGTGTCAGGCAAGGCCTATGGTGTCTTGACGCTTTCACTCTAAGACTGCTTTTTTGTTTGTGTATGTTTTTTTCAAATTGGTAACTATTTATATTGCCTCTTGCATGAATTGTCTCCATGGAGATGAGTATTAAGAGACACTGATATAAGTTCTTGACTTTATAAGTGCTGATGCTTTATTATTCAGTATTTATAGAAACAGAAATTAAAACAGAGGTAAAGCTATTTACTTTTTTATTCCTGAATTTTTGTTTATCAAATATGAAATTCTTTCCTTTGTGATTTTCTTTTGTTGTGTTTGAAGACAGGGTTTCTCTGTGTAGCCTTGGCTCCCCAGGACTTGCTTTGTAGACCAGGCTGACCTTGAACTCACAGAAATTTGCCTGCCTCTGCCACCCCCCAGAGTACTGCTTCGTGATTTTCTTATTGGGAAAAAAAAACCCTTTCACCTTAAAATAAATTTTATAGTTGAGCTCAGAGCAAAGAATAAATTTATGATAAAGCAAATCCAAATTATATTCACACAGCTAGATTAAGAACTGTTTATTAGGGTGACTTTTATGAATCAGCTGGCAATTTTGAAAGTGGAATAAACTCTTATTGCCACTGTGGGCTCTTTGAAGGATGAAGTTTTTTGGTACCTACATGCTTTCTTCCGACTTAGAGCTGTGGTTACTCACTTGTTACCTGGAGAAAGGTTGGCTACTGCAGAATATTCTCATCAGCGCTTCTGACATGGTAGATTCATGACTCATGGTCAATGAATGAAGATGGGCTGGATGTTCAGGACTAGAAATATATGAAGATATGCGTGAGGACTTTGGAGGTCTGGCCAGGATCATTGGTAATAAAAGCCAACATGTACGGTCTGGTCCCACTACTGCCAGAATCCAGACTTTTATTCTTTTTTGTGAACACTCCTTTTTAATAATTCACAACATGAAGGGTTCTCTGAAAATAGAAGCTGGGATGCCAATAAACAGGGAGCTTTGGATGTCAAGCAGCAGAAATTTGATGGTCACAGGGGCACTTGGATACTGTGGCTTGCCTTCAGTGTCTAGCACAATGCTCTTGATGAACCTCAGGTTCTCCCCGGCTGAAACACAACAACAAAACATCATGGAAAATAGGTTTCTGTCATTACAAGTGTTTAAGAAAAATAGAAAACCTTAAAAACAAGAACCAAGGATCTATCTATTCTAAGTCTTCTCTTACATATCTTACCATTATTCCAAATACCTTCTGAGTGGTTGATGAGATAAAGCTGGTATAAAATGGAGTAAAAGGTGATTATTTAAGGGCCTAGGAGGCTTTATTCTGTTCACAGTAGCATTGGGATAATTTATTCTTTTTTATTTGGTTTATTTCTGTATTTCTTGTCATTGTTGTTTCTTTTGGCTGTAAAAATTATCACAAACTCAATGGCTTCAGACAATGTAAATTTATCATTTGATAGTTATGAATGTTAGAATCCCAGTGAGTCTCTGGGATGAAATTAAGTATTAAAAGAATTGATAAGCCAGGTGGTTGTGGTACGTGCCTTTAATCCTAACACTCTGGAGGCAGCAGCAGACAGCTCTCTGTGAGTTCAAGGCCAGCCTGGTCTACAAAGCAAGTCCAGCACAGCCAACGCTATACAGAGAAACCCTGTCTCAAAAACTACAAGAAAGAAGAAAGCAGAAGCAGAAGAAGAAGATGAAGAAGAAGACAAAGAAGAAGATGAAGAAAAATAAGAATAAGAATTGGTAATTACTTCAAACTCCAGAGGAATTCAAACTCCAGAGGAAATGCTCCCTCCCCCATCCCACTTTAAAAATCCCAATACCTCAACTTGCCCATTGAAAGAAACAGACTTGCTGACTGGGTTACAGAACAAAACTCAACTATCTTTTGCCTTTAAGAAAACATATCCTGCTGATAGAGATATTAAAAAAAAACAAACCAATAAAAACAAAACAAACAAAAACAAAAAACAAAACTCAAGATTCAATGACCTTTCCAATATTTTATGCCTTTAGTGTTTCTTCTATCAAATTGGGAGCCCTAACAATTGGTGCAAAAACATTTATTTTTTTTTCATGTTTGAAATTACCAAACAAATTTATTTATTTAATTTATTTTGTAGCTGTTATTATTTATAATTTATTTGATTGCATCCCACTTGTAGGCTCCTCCCTCATTTCCTCCCAGCCTTACCCTCCCTAATTTTTCCTCCCCTATCTCTTCCCCAGGAGTCCAGTGACAGGGGAGGTCCTCCTCCTATACTGTTTGACCTTAGCCTATTAGGTGTCATCAGGACTGCATGGATCCTCTTCCTCTGTGGGGTGGCTAGGTCACCCCACCAGGGAGAAGATATCAAGGAGCAGGCAACTGAGTTCATGTCAAAGACTGTCTTTTTTCCCTTTACTAGGGAACCCACAGGGAGATTGAGATGTCTATGGGCTACATCTGGGCAGGGATCTAGGTCCTCTCTATGCATGGTCTTTGGTTGATTACCAGTCTCTGCAGGGCACCCTGGGCCCTGGTATTTTGCCTTTGTTGGTCTCCTTGTATGCCTCCTGTCCTCTCCAGATCCTTTTATATCCCCCTTCTTCTATATGACTCCCTACCTCTGCCCAAAGTTTGGCTGTGAGGCTCTGCATCTGCTTTGACCCCCTGCTGTGTGAAGTATTTTAGAGGACATCTGTGGTAGGTTCCTGTCCTGCTACCTCTCTTCTACAATTTCCTGTCTATTGTGTTTTCCCTTCTGAATGAAAATTAAGCATCTTCCCTAGGGTCCTCCTTGTTGTTTCACTTCTTTAGATCAGTAGATTTTAGAATTCGTATATAGTATATTATATGGTAATTATCCACTTATGAGTGAGTATATACCTGGTGTGTCTTTCTATTTCTGAGTTATGTCATTCAGGATGATCTTTTCTAGTACCATCCATTTGTCACTTAAGTTTTTGATCATATCCATTCTGTTGGGTGTGAGGTCGAATCTCAGGCATTTTGATTTGCATTCTGATGAGTAAAAGACATTGAGCATTTCTTTAAGTATGTCCCTAACATTTGGTACCCCTCTGTTGAGAATTCTCTGTTAGCTCTATATACCATTTTTAAATTGGATTATTTGGTTTGTTGTTGTTTAATTTCTTGAGTTCTTTATATATGCTAGAGTTTAGCCCTCTGTTAGATGTAGAGTTGGTGAAGATCTTTTCCCAATCTGAAGGCTGTCATTTTGTTCTGATGACAAAGTGTCCTTTGCTTTACAAAAACTTTTAAGTTTCAGGAGATCCCTTTATTGATTGTTGATCATAGAGCCTGAGCTGTTGGTGATCTGTCCAGGAAGTTGTCTCCATTGCCAACGTGTGCAAGGCTCTTCTACAATTTTCTTCCAATAGAAAATTGGAAGTGTGTCTGGTTGTATGTTGATGTCTTTGATCCACTTGGCTTTCACTTTTGAGAAGGGTGATAAATATGGATCTGTTTGCATATTTTAATATGTAGACATCCACTTAGACCAGCACCATTTGTTGAAGATACTATCTTTTTTCCATTGTATGGTTCTGGCTTCTTTGTCAAAAATCAAGTATCCACAGGTATGTGGGTTTATTTCTGGTTCTTTGATTCCATTGATCTTCCAGTCTGTTTCTCTGCCAGTACCATGCCATTTTTATTACTGTTGCTCTACAGTACAACTTGAAATCAGGGATTGAGATACCTCTAGAAGATCTTTTATTGTAGAGGATTGTATTAGCTATTCTGGGATTTTTGTTTTTTTCATATGAAGTTGAGAATGTTTCTTTTAAGGTCTGTAAAGAATTGTGTTTGTATTTTGATGGGAATTGCATTGAATCTGTAGATTGGTTTTTGTAGGATGGCTATTTTTACTATGTTAATCATACCAATCTGTGAGAATAGGAGATATTTCTATCTTCTGATATCGTCTTCAATTTCTTTCTTCAGAGACTTGAAGTTTTTTTCATACAAGTCTTTCACTTGCTTGGTTAGAGTTACACCAAGGTACTTTATGTTACTTGTGGCTATAGTGAAGGCTGTTGTTTCCCTAATTTTTTTCAGCCCTATTGTTTTTTCTTTTGTATAAAGGAGGGATACTGAATTTTTTGGGGGGTGGATTAATTTTGTATCCAGCCACTTTGCTGATGGTGTTTATCAAATGTAGGTATTCTCTGGTAAAATTTTTGGAGTCACTCATGTATACTAGCATATCATCTATGAATAGTGATACTTTGACTTTTTCCTTTTTGATTTGTATGGCTTTTATCTCCTTTAATTGTCCTACTGCTCTAGCTAGAACTTCCAGTATTATGTTGAAGATATACGGGTGTTGGCTATAGGCTTGCTGTATTTTGCCTTTACTATGTTTTGGTAGGTGTCTTATATCCCTGATCTCTCCACAACTTTAAACATGAATGAATGTTCAATTTTTCAAATGTTTTTTCAGCATCTAAGGAGATGATCATATGATTTTTTTCTTTCAGTTTATTTATATGGAGGATTTTCGTATGTTGAACCACCCTTGCATGCCAGGATGAAGCCTACTTGGTCTTGGTGGATGATATCTTTAATATGTTCTTGGGTTCGATGTGGGAGTATTTTATCGAGTATTTTTGCATCAATGTTCATAAGAGAGATTGGTCTGAGATTCTCTTTGTTGGATCTTTGTGTGGTTTAATATCAAGGTGGCCGTGGCCTGATAGAATGAGTTTGGTAATGTTTCTTTTTCTATTTTGTGAAATAGTTTGAGGTGTATTGGAGTTAGCTCTTCTTTGCAGGTCTGGTAGAATTCTGTACTGAAACTATCTGGTCCTGGGCTTTTTTGGGGGGAGATATAAGACTATTTAATTTATTTACCTGATCTTGATTCAGCTTTGGTAAATGGAATCTATCAAGAAAATTGTCCATTTTGTTTAGATTTTCAAAGTTTGTGCATATAGGCTATTGACGTAGGGCCTAATGATTCTTTGGAATTCTTCAGTGCCTGTCATTATGTTTCCCTTTTCATTTCTGATTTTCTTGATTTGGATCATGTCTCTCCGCCTTTTAGTTAGTTTGGCTAAAGTTTTATCTATCTTGTTGATCTTCTCAAAGAACCAGCTCTTGGTTTCATTGATTCTTTGAATTGTTCTCTTTGTTTCTAATTTATTAATTTCAACTCTGAGTTTGATTCTTTTCAGTCCTCTCTTTCTCTTGGGTTTGAGTGCTTTTCTTTTCCCTAGTGCTTTCAGCTGTGCACTTAGTGCTATAAACTTTTCTTTTAGCATTGCTTTCACTGTGTCCCATGAGTCTGGGTAAATTGTGCCTTCATTTTCCTTGATTCTAGGAAGTCTATAATTACTTTCTTTATTTCTTCCCTGATCCGGCTGTCATTGAGTAGAGAGTTGTTCAGTTTTCATGCACGTGCAGGCTTTTTGTTATTTCTGTTATTGATGAGGTCTAGCTTTAGACCATGGTGATCTGATATGATACAATGAATTATTTCAATCTTCTTGTATCTATTGAGGTTTGCTATGTGCCTGAGTATATGGTCAATTTTGGAGGTTTCATGATGTACTGAGAAGAATGTATACTCTTTGTTTGAGTGTAAGTTCTGTAGACATTTATTAGGTTCATTTGATTTAATACCTCTGTGTCATTATTTCTCTATTTAGTTTCTGTCTCAATGATGTGTTCCTTGGTGAGAGTGGGGCATTTAAGCCTCCCACAATTGGGATTGATGTGTGAGTTAAGCTTTAATAATGTTTCTTTTAGAAATGCAGGAGCCCTTGCGTTTGGAGCATAGTTGTTCAGGATTGTGATGTCATCCTGAGGGATTTTTTCCTTTGGTGAGAATGAAGTTTCCCTCACTTCTCATCTCTTTTGATTAATATTGGTTGAAAGTTTATTTTATTAGGTATTATGATAGTTATTCTAGGTAGCTCCTTCAGTTCCTTCGCTTGTAAAACATTTTTCTAACCTTTTATTCTGAGGTAGTGTTTATTTTGTTGTAGAGGTATGTTTCTTGAATGCAGCAGAATGTTGGATTCTGCCTCCACAACCATTGTTAGTCTATGTCTTTTTATTGGAGACTTGAGTCCATTAATAGATATTAGTGCCCAATGATTGTTAGTTCCTTTTATTGTGGAGTTGTTGGTGATTGTGTACATGTTTTCTTTTCTTTTATTTATTTTTTGTGTGAATGTCTCTTTATTCTGTGTTTTCTTGGATGTACTTGATCTCACTGGGTTGTAATTTTTCTTCTAGTATCTTCCATGAGGCTGGGTTGTTGCATACATATTGTTTAAATTTAGTGAGGTCATGGAATACTTTGTTTTCTCTTATTTAGATTTTATTTTTTTAATAATAAAAAAGGAAAATATGACTATAATAGTTGAAATTATCTGCACAGTTTTATATTAATTATATTCTATTAATATTATATTAATTACAGTTTATTTAATTTGTATCCCAGCAGTAGCCTATTCCCTCATTCCCTCCCTCTCATTTCCTCCCATGTCCCTCTCCAAGTCCACTGATAGGGGAGGTCCTCCTCCCCTTCCATCTGACCTAGCCTATCAGGTCTCAGGACTGGCTGCATTGTCTTCCTCTGTGGCCTGGCAAGGTTGCTCCCCCCTCACGGGGAAGTGATCAAAGAGCCAGCTACTGAGTTCTTGGCAGAGACAGTCCCTATTCCCCTTACTAGGAAACCCAAATGGATACTGAGCTGCCACAGGCTACATCTGTGCAGGGGTTTGAGGTTATCTCCATGCATGGACATAGGTTGGAGTATCAGTCTCAGAAAAGACCCCTGGGCCTAGATTTCTTGGTTGTGTTGCTCTCCTTGTGGAGCTCCTGTCCTCTTCAGGTCTTTCTATCTCCCCCTTCTTTCATGAGATTCCCTGCACTTTGCCCAAAGTTTGGCTATGAGCCTCAGCACCTGCTTTGCTACCCTTCAGGGTAGAGTCTTTCAAAGGCCGGTCTGTAGTAGGCTCCTGTCCTGTTCCCCTGTTTTCTCTCTTCTCCATGTCAGTCCTATTGGCCTTTCTGAGTGAGGACTGATCATATTACTCACGGATGTTCTTCTTGCTTAGCTTGTTTAAGTGTACAAATTTTAGTGTGTTTATCCTACATTATATGTCTAATATCTACTTATGAGTGAGTATATACCATGTGTGTCTTTCTGCTTTTGGGATACCTCACTCAGAATGATCTTTTCCAGTTCCCACCATTTGCCTGCAAATTTCATGATTTCCTTGTTTTTAATTGCTGAGTAGTATTCCATTGTGTAAATGTGCCACAATTTCTGCATCCATTCCTCAGTTGAGGGACATCTTGGTTGTTTCCAGGTTCTGGCTCTTACAAATAAAGCCTCTAGGAACATGGTTGAGCAAATGTCCTTGTTGCGTACTTGAGCATATTTTGAATATATGCCTAGGAGTGATATAGCTGGATCTTGAGGAAGCACTATTCCTAATTGTCTGAGAAAGTGCCATACTGATTTCCATAGCAGTTGTACAAGTTTACATTCCCACTAGCAATGGAGGAGGGCTCCCCTTTCTCCACATCCTCTCCAGCATATATTCTCACTTAAGTTTTTGATTTTAGCCATTCTGACGGGTGTAAGGTGAAATCTCAGGGTCATTTTGATTTGCATTTCCCTGATGACTAAGGATGTTGAGCATTTCTTTAAATATTTCTCTGCCATTCACTATTTCTCTATTGATAATTCTCTATCTTTGTACCCCATTTTTTATTTGGATTACTTGATTTGTTTCTTTTTAACTTCTTGAATTCTTTATATATTCTGTATATTATTCCTCTGTCAGATATAAGGTTGGTGAATATCCTCTCCCAGTGTTTTCTCCATCTCTGTTGATTGAAAGTTTTGCTTGGTTTAGTAGACTGTGCTGGCATATGTGGTCTCTTAGTGTATGCATGATATCTGGCCCAGGTCCTTGTGGCTTTCATAATCTCTGTTGAGAAGTCTGGTGTCATTCTGATAGGTCTGCCTTTATATGTTACTTGGCTTTTTCCCATGGAACTTTTAATATTTTTGTTGTTGTTCTGTAGATTTAATGTCTTGATCATTATGTGGCAGGAGGAATTTCCTTCCTGGTCTAGTTTATTTGGTGTTCTGTAAGCTTCTTGTATGTTTAAAGGCATCTCTTTCTTCAGGTTGGGAAATATTTCTTATGATTTTCTTAAAAATATTTTCTGGGAGCAGACTGTGAAAGCAGATACTGAACCTGATGGCCAACTGACAGGCAGAGTGAATGGAATTTTATGTAAGAAGTGGGAAATAGTAAGAGCTGGAGAGGACAGGAACTCCACAAGGAGAGCAACAGAACAAGAAAATTTGAACACAGGGAACTTCCCAGAGACTTAAACTCCAACCAAGGACTATTCATGGAGATAACCTAGAACCCTGACAATGCAGCCACTTCTGATGAGAACTGATAGACGAAGATCAGAAAGAAGGAGAGGAGGACCTCCCCTATCAGTGGACTTGGTGAGGGGCATGCATGCAGAAAGGGGGGAAGGGTGGGACCGGGAGGGGAGGAGGGAGGGGCTTATGGGGGGATACAAAATGAATAAAGTGTAATTAATAAAAGTTAAAAAAATAAAAATAAAACCTAAACTCCACTGCTAATATATATATATATATATATATATATATATATATATATATATATATTTTTTTTTTTTTTTTTTTTTTTCTGGGCCTTGGAGCCTGGAATCTTCTCTTTCTTCTCTTTCTGTTATTCTTTTGTTTTGTCTTTTCATGGAGTCCTTGATTTCTTGGATGTTTCATGTCAGGAAGTTTTACGTTTTTATGTTTTTGTTGATAGATCTATTAATTTCTGCAATTGTATCTTCATTGCCTGAGATTCTCTCTTCTATTTCTTGTATTCTGTTAGTGATAGTTACCTCTGTGTTTCCTGATCTTTTCTCTAAGATTTGCATCTTCAGGATTTTCTCGGTTTGTGTTTTCTTTATTGATTCTAATTCTGTTTTCATGATTTTATTTATTTCCTTCACCTGTTTGATTGTGGATTCCTCTCTGTTCGTGATGGTGTCTAATTTTTTTTGTACATTTCCTCTCTATGTGTCTCTCATAACTGCATAATCATAGATTTAAGATCATTTCCCTGTGTTTCAGCTCTATTAGAATATCCATTGATTTGGGGGGATTGTGGTGAAGCCATGATGTTGTAGTTTTTGTTGATTGATGCCATTCTGACAATGGCAGATAGCCATCTAGTTGTGCATAGCCTTGACTGTTTGTTCTTAGAGCCTGTACTGCAGACTGGGTCCACCTGTCCCCAGAGTCTGGAGTAGTCTACAGGAAGATGCTGGAGATTTGGATGCAGCTAAGAAAGGGAGGGTGCTCTGCTAAGTTCACTGTCTCTGCTGGTTCACTGTTTGTGACCTGGACTAGACAGCTGGAGCACAGGCAGACAGATCTCCAGCCTAGTGCTGCTCCAGTGCCCCACAGACTTCCTTAAGAGGGTAGACAGTGGGAGTTGTGTCCCACAGCTAGTTCAGCTCTGCTGGATTCACTGTCTCTATTTTGAGCTTGCTATTTCAGACCCAGGTACCAAGCAGCTGGTACCCATGTACCAAGCAGACAGAAAGATCTCTGAGCCTAGAACTGCTCCAGTGCCCCATAGGCCTTCTTGGGATGGAGGACAATGGAGCTGGTTACTCTGCTCTCACTGCTGAGATTCTGTTCAGAATACCCTGTATGATCTGTGCCACCATCTTAAAAGAATATTTATAATTGTTATATTTTATTAACTTTCTCTTACTAATATGTAGTGACCAACCATATTTTCCCCGAAAAGTTCTCTTTAGCCTAATTTATCAGCCGTAAAAATAGCTTTACCAGTATGTTGCAGCTTCAGTTTGCTTTGTAGGTTGATTTGCATCCAAAGATTCTTAGTTATTTAAGGCAAACTAAGAGTAACATGGCATTTATCAACAGAATCTCTAAAAGCCAAGCAGGCTGTGTAATGATATTTTTTAACTAGTATGTGTAAGTGTCAATTCATAGCCAAACCAAAAAAGTGAGGGAGGACATAATTAATAAGATGAGAAATAAAAAGGGAGATTTTTGAGCAGACACTGGTGAAATTCAGTTGATTATTAGGGCATACTTGGAAAACCTATATGCCATTAAATTAGACGGTTCTAAAAGAAATGGGTAAAAAAAGGAAATAGATTAAAAAGATGCTCAATCCTCATTCAGAAGGCCAAACAGGATGGACATCGGAAGTAAGAGAAGACAAGAAACAGGACAGGAGCCTTCTACAAAGGGCCTCTGAAAGACTCTGCCCACCAGGGTATCAAAGGAGATACTGAGGCATATAGCCAAACTTTGGGCAGAGTGAAGGGAATCTTATGAAAGAAGGGGGAGATAAAAAGACCTTGAAGGGTCTAGAGCTCCACAAGCAGAACAACAGAACCAAAAAATCTGGGTCTAGGGGTCTTTTCTGAGACTGATACTCCAACCAAGGACCATGCATGGAGATAACCTAGAACCCCTGCTCAGATGTAGCCCTTAGCAGCTCAGTGTCCAAATGGGCTTCCTAGTAAGAGGAACAGGGACTGTCTCTGACATGAACTCAGTAGCTAGCTCTTTAATCACCTCTACCTGAGGGGGTCCAGCCTTACCAGGCCATAGAGGAAGGCAATACAGCCAGTTCTGTTAAGACCTGATAGGCTAGGGTCAGATGGAAGGGGATGAAATCCTACCCTATCAGTGGACTAAAGGAGGGACATAGGAGAAGAAGAGGGAGTGCGGGATTGTGAGGGGTCCAGGGAGAGGACTAAGCTGAGATACAAATTGAATAAATTCTAATAAATAAAAAAATATATTAAAAAAGCAAGGAGATTGAAGCAGTAGTAAAATGTCTCTCAAATACAAAGCACACCAGGCCCAGATGGACATTTAAAGCAGGAGTACAAGTGCTTGACTCCTTCTATACTGTTTCATAAACCACAAAGCTACGTTGCAAAGCTCATCTGCTAAAGGAAGTAGAACTCTGATACCCAAACTGCATAAGCCAAAACAAAAGAAAATTATACATTGAATCTTTCCAATAAAAAGGATGTAAGGCAGTCTCCCATTATCAGTGAACTGGAGAAGGGGCATGGTAGGAAATGAGGAAAGGAGAGAGGGCAGGATTGGGAGGGGACGAGGGTGGGCCTACATCTGGTAGACAAAGTGAATAAATTGTAATAAATAAAAATTATATTTAAAAAAGGTAATAGCAAAAACATCCAACAAAGGAAACTGGTTTAATAAATTCATTTGCGTTCCTCAAAAAAAAAAAAAAAGAATGTAAGAATTTCTAGTAAAATATTTGCAATGTGAACTGAACACACTCAGAAAGAATCATTCATCATGATCACATTACCTTCTTTCCAGAGTTTTCAGGAAAAGTCAATATAAACAATTCAATAAACTTAATACATCATACAAATAGTGTTGGGTAGAAATACAATGATCACCTCAAATATTGAAAAAAAAGAGCTCTTTGACATAATCTAATGTCATTCACAATAGAAACACTGAAGCAATTAGGAAGCAAAAGAAGATACTTCAGCATAATAAAGTCTATACACACCAAACCAATACTCAACAACTTACTTAAGAAATTTTCTCAAAGTATTTTTTTCTAAAATCAGGAATGACACAAGGGTTTGAACTCTTTATCTTTACGCCATACAGTGTGTTGTAGATAGTTATTGATATTTACTATTGTTTTAACTTTTGGTAATGCTGCTGTTAATCCTCAGCAGCTGCAAAACCAAATCACCACACAGAGACTGGGTTTTTAGTTAACCTAGAACACAATGCTGGGCAATATTTACTCCCTCCTAAGCCTCCAAGCCCTCAGTTTCCTAACGTTTAGATTTCCCACATTATACTTGCTTTTTGTGAAATCTTAGGTCTGGTTCATGCTCCAAGTCCTCCAAGCTCTCTCCTCCCACTCTGCTCTCCTCGAGCACTCCTCTCCTCGAGCTCCTCCTCTTTCTCGCCCCTTCCTGTCCTCTAGCTCCTCCCCTCTTTCCTTTCCTCTGGCTCCTCCCATTGCACAACATTATATCTAGTTGCTTTATTTGTGTCCTGTTTACACAAGAGTTGAGACAGGATGCTTATAGTGAGTATCACAATGCAATATCCAGATTGAAACCAGAGAGTTGGGGGTGGGGAAATCAGCATTTGAATTAACAAGGGTAAGGCATATACATTTTAAAAGAACATTATACCAACAACAGTGCTTGAAGTCTTAGCCACAGAAGTGAAAGAAAAAGAAGACACAAAATGGTTACACATAAAAGGGCCCTAATTTCCCAATGGAGTGATGCTATATATCTACGACCCTTAAGTATCACCAGAATGTGCTAGAACTTATAAACAGTTTCATCAAATTATGAGGACACAAAATGAGCATATAATAGTCTGTAGCTTTTTATACCAATTATTAATTTGTTTAGAAGGAAACCGGGAAAAGAATTATACACACACATGAGAGAAGTGAAAACCCTCTACAAAGTAAAATTTAAAATACTGAAAGAAGAAATTGAAGACAATACTAAACACAAAAATTCTGATAATAGATTGGCAAAATTAATATTGCCAAAACTGATCTATAGAATGAATATAATTTCTTTCAAAACCCAGTTTTACTCATTCATTTTTTTCTTTTTTTAATTCTTTATTAAATACACTTTATTCACTTTGTATCCCCACTGTGGTTCCCTCCCTCCTCCTGTCCCAATTCCTCCCTTCCTCCACCCTCTGCATGCATGCCCCTCCCCAAGTCCACTGATAGGGGAGGACTTCTTTTCCTTCCTTCTGATCCTAGTCAATTAGGTCTCATCAGGAGTGGCTGCATTGTCTTCATCTGTGGCCTGGTAATGTTGCTTCCCCCTCAGGCTGAGGTAATTAAAGAGCAGGCCAATCAGTTCATGTCAGAGATAGTCCCTGTTCCTATTACAATGGAACCCACTTGGATACTGAACTGCCATGGGCTACATCTGTGCAGGGGTCTTAGGTTATCTCCATGCATAGTCCTTGGTTGGAAGAGCAGTCTTAGGAAAGACCCCTGTGCTCAGATTTTTTTGTTCTGTTGCTCTCCTTGTGGAGTTCCTGTCCTCTCCAGATCTTCCTGTTTCCCACTTCTTTCATAAGATTCCCTGCACTCTGCCCAAATGTTGCCCATAAGTCTCAGCATCTGCATTGATAGTCTGCAGGGCAGAGCCATTCAGAGGTCTTCTGTGTCAGGCTCCTGACTTGTTCCCTCTTTTCACCTTCTTCTGATGTCCATCCTCTTTCCTTTTCTGGATAGGAATTGAGCATTTTAGCAAGAGTCCTCCCTCTTGATTAGTTTCTTTAGGTATACAGATTTTAGTAGGTTTATCCTATATTATATGTCTATATGAGTGAGTCTATACTATGTGCATCTTTCTGCTTCTGGGATAGCTCACTCAGGTGGATCTTTTCCAGATCCCACCATTTACCTGCAAATTTCATGATTTCCTTGTTTTTTATTGCTGAGTAATATTCCATTGTGCCAATGTACCACAATTTGTGTATCCATTCTTCAACTGAGGGGCATCTGGGCTGTTTCCAGCTTGTGGCTATTACAAATAAATCTGGTACAAACATTGTTGAGCAAATGTCCTTATTGTGTACTTGAACCTCTTTTGGGTATATTCCTAGGAGTGGTATAGCTGGATCTTGAGGAAGCGCTATTCCTAGTTGTTTGAGGAAGTGCCAGATTGCTTTCCAGAGTGGTTGTACAAGTTCACATTCCCACCCAGCAGTGGAGGAGGGTTCCTCTTTTTCCACAACCTCTCCAGCCTGTGTTGTCATGGTACTGGCATAGAAACAGACTGGTGGATCAATGGAATCGAATAGAAGATCCTGACATAAATCCACACACTTATGGACACCTGATTTTTGACAAAGATGCCAAAATCATTCAATGGAAAAAAGACAGCATCTTCAACAAATGGTGCTGGTCTAACTGGATGTCTACATGTAGAAAAATGCAAATAGATCCATACTTATCACCCTGCACAAAACTAAAGTCCAGGTGGATCAAAGACCTTAATATAAAACTAGACACACTAAACTGCTTAGAATAAAAAGTGGGGAAGAACCTTTGAACTCATTGGCACAGGAGGCAACTTCCTGACCACCAACAGCACAGGCTCTAAGAGCAACAACCAATAAATGGGACCTCATGAAACTGAAAAGCTTCTGTAAAGCAAAGGGACACTGTCGTCAGAACAAAACGACTGCTTACAGATTGGGAAAGGATTTTCGCCAACCCTATATCATTCATTTTTTTTTTTTTAAACAGGTTGTCTTTGTGTATCTCTGGCTGGCCTGGAACTGACAAAATAACTGTAGAGCACTGTTGGCTTCAAATTCATAGATAGCCATCTGCCTCTGACTCTCAAGTACTAGAGTTGAAAGCATGTGCCTCCATACCCAGCTCCCAATGAAAAAAGAGAGAATTAGAGAGAGGGAGAGAGAGAGAGATTCTAAAACTTACATGAAAACACTAAGAGGTTTTTAATTAATTTTTTCAATTAATTCCATTTTATTTACTTTGCATCCCAGCTGTAGTCCCCTCCCTCATTTCCTCCCAATCCCACCCTACCTCCCTCATCTCCTCCCATGCCCCTCTCCAAGTCCACCAATAGGGGAGGTCCAACTCCCCTTCCATCAGACCCTAGCTTATCAGGTCTCATCAGGACTGGCTGCAATGTCCTCCTCTGTGTTCTGGCAAGGCTGCTTCTCCCTCGTGGGGAGGGGGGCATCAAAGAGCCAGCCACTGAGTTCATGTCAGAGACAGTCCCTTTTCCCCTTATTAGGGTACCCACTTGGATATTGAGCTGCCATGGGCTAAAGTACACAACAATGACATTTGTTCAACCATGTTCGTAGCAGCTTTATTTGTAATATCGAGAACCTGGAAACAGCCCAGATGTCCCTCAGCTGAGGAATGGATACAGAAATTGTGCTACATTTACACAATGGAATACTATTCAGCAATTAAAAACAAGGAAATCATGAAATTTGCAGGTAAATGGTGGGATCTAGAAAAGATCATCCTGAGTGAAGTATCCCAGAAGCAGGAAGACACACACAGTATATACTCACTTATAAGTGGATACTAGACCTATAAGATAGGATAAACATACTAAAATCTGTACACCTAAACAAGCTAAACAAGAAGGAGGACCAGGGGTAAGAGAATCAAGCCTCACTTAGAAAGACAAAGGGGAAGGACATAGAAGGAGAACACAAGAAACAGGACAGGAGCCTACCACTAAGGGCCTCTGAAAGACTCTACCTAGCAGTATATCAAAGCAGATGCTGAGACTCATAACCAAACTTTGGCAGAGTGCAGGGAATCATATGAAAGAAGAGGTAGTTAGTAAGACCTGGAGAGTACAGGAGCTCCACAAGGAGAGTAATAGAACCAAAATGTCTGGGCTTGGGTATTTTCTGAGACTGATACTCCAACCAAGGTACATTCATGGATATAATCTAGAAATACTAAGACTTTGACTGGCCAAAGGAATCCTGAATAACAACAGTGCAACAGACAGCATCATACTTGATTTCCAACTATTCTGTGAGTTTTACAACTTAAGTATCATGATACTGGCACAAACACACACACATGTATATCACCAAATAGCTTAGCCGACCCAGAATAAAGCCACATAGTCATAATTCACTGATTCCATTTAATGTTACCCATGTGTACCTGGGCATGGGGCCTGCATACAAGACAAACATTTTGCTTCACTGGAATAAGTGCAGTCCCTATATCTCTTTATTTTGGTGAGTGCTGTTAGGATGTGTTCATTGCCTATGAACTCGTTTGTAGTTCCTTGTAAATGAGTTATCTATTGATAAATATGTAAACACTCACTCCTCAACAGAAAAAGCAATTACGTCCATTTACAGCCCATCTTCTTATTTATTTGTGTTAGTTTGTGTTGTTCAGCTTTCCCACTGACCTTTCCAGGTCCTGTTAAAGTCTTTTTTTTTTTTTTTTTCAATGCAGTTTATTCAGGAACATTGAACAATCCTCGGACCCCGGGGACAGCCAGCCCACAGCTTAAATAGCCTCTGGGTAGCCAACCCAGGCGTGCCACGGGGGCAATGCAGATAGGTCCACATACATGGAAGCAAGCCAGATCCTCGGCCTTAGCCAAATGTGGAGTTGTTCGTGACAGAGAGCACTCACCATCGGGAAGGTGGAGGGCGGAAACCAGCTCCATCTTTAAGGCATAGCATTCCGCAGCTCTCTACAGTTCCCCCTTTTTGTTTTAGACGCATCAGGCAAGAGTAGAGGTCTGATCTCTGATATTAGAAATAAATTGGGACTTTGTACAGATGTTCATTTAGGTGTCATCCACCCAAAGAGCATCAGACCGTCCGATACCTTTTTCTCAGAGGCGGGACCTGGGGCATCAACCCGCATGCAATCAGACATGCTCTTCTCTGGGTCCGAAGCGGCTGACCCTGAGTGCAGTGCTTAGCCTCGCATCCTGAGCGTATCATTTTAGCTTTTTATGGTATCCAACCATGCTTGGGGAGAATGTCCTGCTTCAATGGCTGTAAAGGCCTGAATGATCATGGCTGCATCACACTGTTGTGAGACTCTAATCTTGCATATATACCACAGGCAAACCAAGGAGACCAACACCAGAAGGCCTGCTAACACTCCCATGCCCGCCCATTCCTTCCGATGATTCATGGCTGCAGCAATCCATGTTGATAATCCTGTGGCTAGTCCTGCGTCCACTCCGGTAGAATTTACTGTGACAATGGCCACTCTCAGCTGCTCCATCGTAGTATCGAATTCTCCAGTCCAATTACCTAAAATATAGCTCGACAATTGTTTAGACAGATTTGCAGCGCAGGAAAAATTCTCATGTTGTATGCTAGTGACACAAAGTCCAGCATACTTTCATTGACAGCCAGGTTGAGCGATTTGCCATAGGGTATCAATTTGCTCCTGCAAGAGGTCAATCCTCTGATTGAACACCATCAAGCTTCCTTTTAGTTGAGCATTAATTCCTTTATGTACAACTAAGGCATGAGCTACATTGGCTAAATGATTATTCAGGGTCTGAGCAGTCTGTCCAGTATGACTCATGGCTAATGCCCTGGTGGTAGCTCCAACAGCCGTCAATGAGATGGTAGTAACAATGGTGGCTGTAGTTCCAAGATCCCTTTTCTGTCTGAAGAGAGTCATAGCGTGAGGGGCATCAATGGGCATAGGCACCCAGTGAGGCATGCGAGTAACCAGGGCATACCTAACTTTACTAGCATTCCAGCATTGGGCAAAAAAGCAAGTATGATTACCACAATTACTTGGCTCTATCTGGCTAATAATGAATAAAAATGGGGGATATAGACACCTGTTAAAGTCTTTAACATGTGGTCATTCTCATTTCTCTCTGTATGCTGTGAGTCTGATACTTTTTAAGAAAAGATGAAAGATATGACTTAAGATTCTTGCAATAGGCATCAAAGCTGGTCACAGTGGGATAAACAGATCAAAATCTGTTCTGAATATAATATGGAAAAGCAAGGATTTCTGGCCAGAGTGGAGTGTCGGGTCCAGTTAGGGGACTTCAAGTTACTATGAAGAGCCATCAATGAGATAGGGAATTTTTGCTAAACTAATATGATTATTATTGAATTTAAGGCATCGTGATACAGTGTTACCTGCAGGATGGCATGGAATGAGAAATTTGGTGAGACATTAAGATACTGGAGTAATCCAATACCAAAGATGGAAAGAGTCTCCATAACCTAGGTTAGCAGGGATTTGTTAAAACTGGGCCTGAAAAGGGAGCCTAGTAAAAGAGAGGGCTTCGGAAAACCTGACTAAACTTTGGTCCAGAACACGGTCTCTATCAATATGATTTATGATTTTTTTCTGAAAATTATCTTAGAAGACAGGAGGTAGATAGTTTGTGCAGTAGAACACAGAGCTGGGCTGAAATGAAGCACAGATTTAGCTTTAGGTGAAATAAAACATGAATAATGAATGAATAAAGACAATATAGCTTAGCCTCTTTAGGTGTACAGATTTTAGTATGTTTATTCTATATTTCTAATATCCAACTATAAGTGAATATATACCATGTGTGTCTTTCTGCTTCTGGGATACCTCACTCAAGATGATCTTTTCTAGTTCCCATTGTTTGCCTGCAAGTTTCATGATATCCTGTTTTTAATTGCTGAGTAGTATTCCATTGTGTAAATGTGCCACAATTTCTGTATCCATTCCTCCCTTGATGGACATCCGGGTTGTTTCCAGATTCCGTATATCACAAATAAAGTTGCTACAAGTATGGTTAAGTAAATATTCTTGTTGTAAACTTGAGCATATTTTGGATATATGCCTAGGAGTGGTATAGCTGGATCTTGAGGAAGCGCTATTCCTAATTTTCTGAGAAAGCGCCATATTGATTTCCAAAGCGGTTCTATAAGTTTACATTCTCGCCAGCAATGGAGGAGGGTTCCCCTTTCTCCACATCCTCTCCAGTATGTGTTGTCACTTGAGTTTTTTATTTTAGCTATTCTGATGGGTGTAAGGTGAAATCTCAGGGTTGTATTGATTTGCATTTCCCTGATGACTAAGGATGCTGCAGCGAGGAGGACCCTGGGTAAGATGATCTAGATCTATCCTCCTTCAGAAAGGTAAATGGGATAGACATGGGAAGAGGGAGAAAACAGGGAACAGGACAGGAGCCTACCACAGAGGACCTCTGAAAGATCTACCCAGCAGGGTAGCAAAGCAGATGCTGAGGCTCATAGCCAAATTTTAGGCAGAGTTCAGGGAATCTTATGAAATAAGTGGGAAATAGTAAGACCTGGAAAGGACAGGAGCTCTATAAGGAGAGCAAAAGAACCAAAAAAATCTGGGCCCAGGGCTCTTTTCTGAGGCTGCTATTCCAACCAAGGACCATGCATGGAGATAACCTCGAACCCTTGCATTGATGTAGCCCATAGCAGCTGAGTGTCCAAGGGGGTTCCCTAGTAAGGGAAACAGGGGCCGTCTCTAACATGAACTCAGTGGCTGCCTCTTTGACCACCTCCCCTCCTGGTAAGGGGGGAACAGCCTTACCAGGCCACAGAAGAAGACAATGCAGCCAGTCCTGATGAGACCTGATAGGATAGGGTCAGATGGAAGGGAGGAAGACCTCCCCTATCAGTGGACTGCAGGAGGGACATGGGAGGAGAAGAGGGAGGAAAAGTGGGATTGGGAGGGGATGTTGGAGGGGACTACACCTGGGATACAAAATGAATTAATTGTAATTAATACAAAGACAATATAGCAAACACCATGAGATAATGTCTGGTCATTAAAAGAATAGCCTTATCATTTATAGCAATGTAGCTGGACTTGGATAACGTAAAATCAAACAAGCCAGGAATTGAAAGTCAGATTTTACGTATTTTACTGACATGTACAACCTAAGAATGCTGAGCTGAGAGAATCATAGAATAGAACAGTGATTATAATAGAGATGGAAACATGGAATAATGGCTTCAAGGTCACAACTGCATAGGAAAATAATTTCTTGTATTGCACAGAAGGGTGATTCTAATTAACAATATAATTGACATAATTCAAAATAGGTAAAAGAGGGTTTTGAATAGCATCACCCATAAATAATAAATATTTGAGGTGGTGGAAAAAATGTAAAATCCTGACTTGAGCAGTATGTGGTTTACAAATATAACAAAACCTGGGCTCTGTATCCTATAAAGAGGATCAAATATTATCTCTCACTAATGAAAAGGTTTGGTAATATCCAAGGAACAAAGAGAACAGGTTCTATTTTTGTGTACACACACCAATACAAAAAAATTGGTCACAGGAGCATTACTGGAAGAGGGAGCTACTTCCTGTTCCTCATCTGTGTCAAGCTATTACTTGAAATGCTGGCCATTCAAAAGCAATGCCATTTAGCAAAGTTCTATTACTACCATAAGTTTATAATTCGATAGTCTGACCTATGAGTACACATCTGTACAGAATTGGGTAGGAAGGAACAGTCTGGTGAAGACAAATGCTCTTGCTTGACCTAACACCACTGGCCCTCTGACCTTTTCTGAGCAACATGTGTAGACTATTGGCTTATTACATGCTTGTCATGGGCCCTCCCTGTTAGTAAATTTCAATGAGTTTCCATGTGTGTCTTCCAAGTGGTGACTGTTATTTCCTTTTACCATCTGGCAACTTCCTCACTCTGCTGCCCTTGGTTATTTTATGTACACATTTGCTACCTTGATAGACTCCATTTCCTTAAAAGGCATTAAGTTTTACCTTTTCAGCTTCATCTCATCAGAGTAGGTATGGACAATCAAACTCAATGAGTCAAATGGTCCACAAGGCTTCCATAAAGGTTTAGACGATTATGTAGTGATTAGCTGGCTCTTATTAGGAATATATTTTAAAGCCTGAAGGAAATGGGATTTGGAACTTTTCTTCCCCTGTCTTTGCCAAAAAGTAAAGTGAAACACAATGAATGGTTATGGATCAAAATTCTCTAGGTGTTTTCTTCCCTTAGTTAAACTTGGAGTAAATTTTCTAAATATTTCTACCCTCACCAAGGCACACTTCTTCCTTTCAAAGTGGCTCCAGTAAAGGCACACTTCTTCCTTTCAAAGTGGCTCCAGTATTTTTTCCTTTTCATTAATCTATTTATTTAATCAATTTACAGCCTGATGGCAACCAGCTCCCTCCCCTCCCACTTTCGCCCTCACTTCCCCCTCTCCCATGCCCTTTCCCCTTCTACCTAAAGAAGGGGAGGCCCCTCATGGGCTCATAAAGTTAGAGCAGGACTAAGAGCATCCTCTACCTGTCTCCTGAGAGGCTTCATCCACCAGCTGATGGAAACAGAGACCATAGCCGAACAATAGGTGGAGCTCGGGGAGTCTAGTGAAAGAGTGGGAGGAAGGACTGAGGAAGCCGCAGGGGTCAAGGTCACCACAAAAAGACCTACAAACTCAATTTTCTCAGGACCACTGGGGCTGAAAGGGTCTGAACCACCAACCAAAGAGCATGCATAGGCTGGACCTACGCTCTCTAAACACATATAGCATATTATGGCACCAACCAAGGACCATGCATGAAGACCCCCTGCTCAGAGGTAGCCCATAGGCAGCCTAGTCTCCATGTGGGTTTCCTTGTAAGGAGAGCAGAGGCTGTCTCTGTCAGGTACTCTGGTGCCTGCTGTTTGATCACTTTCCCCTGGTGGGGGGTCATTGCCAGGCCACAGAGGAAGAGGATCCAGGTAGTCCTGATGAGACTTGATAGGCTGGTGTCAGATGGTAGGAGAGGAGGGCTCCCCCTTTTTTAGTAATAGAGGAGGGAGATGGGGGGAAGAGGTAGGGAGGGTGGGACCAGGAGGAGACAAGGGAAGAACCTACAATTGGGATGTAAAGTGAATAAATTTTATAAAAAAAACAAATTAAAAAGAAAACAAACATAGATAGCTGATATGCAGCTTGTTCTTCATGTGGGTCGCCTAACAATTGGAAGAGGGGTGGGTTGTCTCTGACTTTGTTGAATGTAGAATGTGTATGTAGAATGTATGTATGCGTATGAATGTGTATGAATGTGTGTGTAGTCTATGTAGAATGTGTGAGCCTCATTTCCTTCTAAAGGTGTTCCCTCTTATGTTTACTGTGGCTTGTTCATTCAGTTAAGAATCTCCCCAAAATTCTGTCTCCATGTCAAATCAGCATAAAAAATGATGGGCTAGAGGGATGAGGTTGACTTCGTTTTTGCTCTAAGCAGCATACATGAGGTTGTATAGATCCTTTTCAATACTCCTGTTTCCTGTACCTCCTCACTGGGACCTAACTGCAAGGAGTTTATTTTTTTCTTCTTCTTCACAATTTCCCTTTCTGAATGGAATATAAACTTCTGAGTCATAAACGAGTTCTTAAAACACTTCTAAATTTTTTCTTTGAATACCCATTAGTAAGCAAACTCATTTAAACTTGGGAAAGTTATTAGAAGAAAGCAATATGGACTCATTTATAATGATTCCCTTGCTTGAGGAAACCATTAACTTTGGAAGCTATGTTATTAGTATGACTAAACTTCTCCTTAAAATAGCCAAGATTTAGGGATAATTAGGGACTGTGTAAAAGGCACTTGTTCTATGAGCAGAGGACACAAGAAGTGTAAATATATATATATATATATATATATATATATATATATATATAATTAGATCATAGAAATAGCAAAGAGGCTAAAATTTAATTCACTTGAGGCTTTCTCAATATACTGAAAAATATTTGAATCAATCCTGCAAAACACGTGCATATCTTTTCTCATTCTGAGTAACTTTCTTCATTATGCTGTATTTCGTACTTTCTTGCTCCCTCCTAGAACTCCTTGCCTACAATGCAGCTTTCCAAAAATACATTTCTTATTAGCTGCTCTCAGAATCACGGGGCATTGCTGCTATAAGGCTATGCCTATGGGTAGATTTCTCATGTATGACTACATTATTAATATACAACATCAGAGGTTATTTGGCTTATCACACTCAAAAGAGAAAAAAAAATCACACAACTTGTGGAATGATAACTCGGCAGATAGTGTTATGAGGGACTGGATGTATTTGTTAGAGACACTGTTCAGGCATGAGTGCTTTAAATATTTTGTCCCAGGAGTAGACTGGACATAGCAGGCAGAAACATGAAAAAGAAGGAAATAAACACATGATGACTATGGTTGCTGTACCGAGCATGCCAGGCAGTTATAACATGGTGACATCTGTCTATCTATCTCCACAGAGAGTATGTGTAGTAAAACAGTGCAGAAGAAACACGTGGCTCATGTGTAATGGGCGATTACTACATGCAACTTGCAGAACTGGCTGGCTGGGTGCTGAGTCTTGAGGACTGAGTGGTGGTCTCAATGTAGAGGGCCATCACATGACTGACTGTTCCTGTAGATGTCATCGACACAACACAGGCTACATCAAACTTTAGATATTAATACTTTGTCTAACATTTGACTTAATCAGCGGATCATTCTTTTGACTCTCTGCAATACTTAGTTTAAAAAAAAGAAATACATGTTTTAGGTACGTAAGTGTTTTCCCTCAATATTCTTATTTTATGAAGTTTTTCTTTATTAGAATTTGTGTGGGTGTTATATCTTCCTGTGTATGAGAGTGCATGTTCTAATATGCACATGCATGTGCAGGTAAGAAGTGGCTGTCAGGCATCTTCCTCTACTGCTTACTACATTATTTTGTAAGCCAGAATCTCTCAAAGCACCTGAATTTTGCTATTTTGGCTGACTGGCTGGCCAGCAAGACACAAGAATCCATCTATGCCTGCCTATTACCTTGATGCTAAAGATTTGAACTCAGGTTTTTTTGCTTTCATTGCAAGTACTCCAAACCACTGAGCCATCTCTACAAACCATCATATCTAGCTTTTACCTATTTTGTTAAAAACCAAGATACAAACATATCCATTAGTCTAGGTCTACACGAAATCACTATCATGAGATCACTAGTACTACTATAGTGTTGGCATTCTGTAACTATAGCAAAGTGTTTCAAATAATTTAAAAATAGAAGGGTTTTTTTTTTTTTTCATTTCATGTTTTTGAGGTTCTATTTTAGTATCAGTTGACTTACTGCTTTGGGACGTAGTGAGCATGCTTTGTGAAAATGATGGAGAACCAATAGCATAGCAAACTGCTTGCCTCAGGGTCAGGAAGTCAAATGGAGAGAGGAAGGGGTTCTTTCGGTCTGAAGCACCACCATTCTCTTCAATGTCAGACCACCAATGGATGAAAGATGAGCTATAGACTTCACTTCCTGGTGGCATGGAGCTCACTATAGCTCTACATTAGGAGTGAAGCCATTTCCACATAGACCTGGAGATATGTAAGATTCAACTATGACAATAATATTCTATTTCTACATCTTGTCTCACTGGAAGTTTGTCACTTTGAGAAGATAGCAACATTATCATCTATCTGGCTGTATCTTTTCTAAATTGATTTTTTTAAAGTACAGTTTATTCAGTTTGTATCTCACCTGTAGCCCCCTCTCTCAAGCTCTCCCAAGCCCACCCTCCCTCCCTTATCTCCTCCCATGCCCCTCCCCAAGTCCATTGATAGGGGAGGTCCTCCTCCCCTTCCATCTGACCCTAGCCTATCAGGTCTCAACAGGACTGGCTGCATTGTCTTCCTCTGTGGCCTGGCAAGGCTGCTCCCACCTCATGGGGAAGTAATCAAAGAGCAGGCTACTGAGTTCATGTCAGAGACAGTCTGTCTTCCTCTTACTAGGGAACACACTTGAATACTAAACTACCATGGGCTACATCTGAGCAGAGGTTTTAGGTTATATACATGAATGGTCCTTGCTTGGAATATCAATCCCAGAAAAGGCCCCTGGGCCCAGATTTTTGGATCTGTTGCTCTCCTTGTGGAGCTCCCGTCCCCTCCAGGTCTTTCTATCTCTCCCTTCTTTCACATGATTCCCTTCACTCTGCCCAAAGCTTGACTTTGAGTCTCAGCATCTGCTTTGATACCTTGCTGGGTGGAGTCTTTCAGAGACCCTCTGTGGTAGGCTCCTGCCATGTTGCCTTTTTCCTCCCTCTTCTGATGTTCATCCAGCTTGCTTTTCTGAGTTAGCATTGAGCATCTTACCCAGGGTCCTCCTCCTTGCTTCTTTAGTTTTACAGATTTTAGTGTGTTTAATCCTATATTATATGTCTAACATCTACTTAGAAGTGAATGTATACCATGGGCATCTTTCTGCTTCTGGGATACCCCACTCAGGATGATCTTTTCTAGTATCTGGTTGTATCTTATTAGAGTTATGTGGGGGTGGATTACTCACAACAGGTGCACAGAAATGGCATGAAATAGCTAAAAACATTTCAAAATATACATAATGTGGTTCTGGACATGTTACTCTCTGCAAAGCATAATGTACAATATGAATTCTACATAAGATAAACATAATTTTGACAAGTGTATGTACTTACTAACAACCTCACCAAGAAAATATTCTCCTTTCCCACCAACCCATATTTTTCATTATACTCTTGGGATTCCCTCAGATCTTGTACCTTTGTGAAGTGCTGGTCTATTTCTATATAAAGGATGTACAGTACTTTAGATCCTCCCTTTTAAAATTGCTTGTAAATAGGATGTTAGTATGTACTGTTTTGCATGTGGCTTCTCTCACTAGATGTTCTGATGTGAACTGGTGTCTGTTGTACTTTATTAATTACTTGTATTACTTTGCTTTGTGGCAGAGTCTTACGGTGTAGCCAAAGGCAGATTTGAACTCATAATAGTCCTGCCTTGGCCTCCCTGGTGCTGGAATAATAAGCAATATCATTTCCGGTTAGTATTCCCTTTATAAATAAGCCACTTCCCCCTCAAATGTAATGTTGGTAAACATTTTAGTGGATCTTATTTTATTATTATTATGACTGTTATTTTATAAACCTTTTTTTTTTTTTTTTTTATCTTTTCCTTGGGGAAAGTTCAAAGAGTGAAATGTCTGATAAAGTGCTAAATATTTGTCTTCTATAGTATATAGTTGTGCCCACCTGGATTTGCTTTTTCCTTCCAGGTATCCAGGCACCAGACTTGATTAGAGGGAGTGAAGCTTAGCCAGGGCAGGTGGGTACAGGCAAGATCTTTGTAGGCCTTAGTGCAGGAAAAAACAGCCTTCTCGCCAGCGAAACAGCATTCTGTACTGAAAGGGTACAAGGACTGTATAAATCTTGGGGAATGAATAGGGCTTTTTGTGGTGAGTAGAGCTTTTTGGGGTGAGTCAGTGGCTGCTGCCAAGGTGCCGTGAATGTTTTATTTGCATGAAGAGGAATTCCAGGTGTTTGCTGGACTTGTTCTTATAAGGAGAGAGGAAGTTGAACCCTGACCACCAGGCTATTTGACCACCTCAAGGGTAGCAGAGGTGGGGGTGGTAAGGCTTATGCACCAGGACATGCAGGCCCAGATCAGGAAGGGAACAGGCCTACTCTTGCTGGTGTCAAGAAGAGATTTTTTAGGGTTTGGACACACCTTGATCTTACTCTTGCTCCCAGGTAGCTTTCGCAGTTGCACAGTTCATCAGATCCACATGGTTGAACCATTTTTTCCTAGTGTTTATACGAGTTTTTACAAACATGATTGGTGTGAGTCTTTTCTTATTCTCATCCAGCAAGCTCATTGTGATCAGTTTTCTTTCTTCTAGACACACTGTTAAGTGTGAAATGACACTTCCTCATTTTTCAACTTTATCTTCCCAATGCCTAGGGATATGGAATATGTTTTTAAAGTGCTTACCAGGAAGTCACACTTTATTCATATGCCATCTTCTGATAAGTGTCCATTCAAATGTTTTCCAAAGAACTTAAACCATGTAACCTTGGGTTTATGCCTGGACTTGCGTATGTTTGAGGTTTGCTTTGACAAAGTGTTATCTGGGAAAGTTAGACACGAATATTTGATAATGTCTTTTTATTTTATTATTATTACTTTTCACAGTACATTCACTTTGTATCCCAGTTGTATCCCCCTCCCTCATCTCCTCCTAGTCCCACTCTTCCTAACTCTTCTACCTCTATCCTTCTCCCCTAGTCCACTGATAGGGGAAGTCCTCCTCCCCTGCTGTCTGATCCTAGCCTATAAGGTCCCAACAGGACTGTCTGGATCCTTTCCCTCTGTGGGCTGGCCAGGTCCTCCCACCAGGGGGAAAGTGATCAAGGAGAAAGCAACTGAGTTCATGTCAAATACTGTCTCTTATCCTCTTACTAGGGAACCCACATTGAGACTGAGCTGTAAAGGGCTACATCTGGGCAGGGGGTTTATGTCCTCTTTATGCAGGGTCTTTGGTTGATGCATCAGTCTCTGCTGTCCCCCTGGGCCCTGCTCTTTTGGCTTTGTTGGTCTTGTGTGGCTCTGTCCCCTCTGAGTCCTTTTATATGACTCTTCTTCCATAAGACATCCTGTGTTCTGTCCAGTGTTTGCCTGTGCATCTCTGCATCTGCTTTGATGCCATGCTGGGTGGAGTCTTGTAGAGGACATCTTGTCCTGTCCCTTCTCTTCTACCATTTCCGTGTCTATACTGTTTTCCGGTCTGAATGAGAATTAAGCATCTTCCCCAGGGTCTTCGTTGTTGTTTAGCTTCTTTAGGCCTGAAGACTTTATTATGTTTATTCTATATTATATGGCTAATATCCACTTATAAGGAGTATATACCAAGCGTGTCTTCTTGTTTTGGGATGCCTCACTCAGGATGATCTTTTCTAGTTCCATCCATTTGCCTTCACATTTTGTGACTTTCTTGTTTTTAACCACTGAGTAGTATTTCATTGTGTAAATGTACCACAACTTCTGTATCCACTCACATCTGGCTTGTTTCCCGATTCTGGCTATTACGAATAAAGCTACAATGAACATAGTTGAGCAAATGTCCTTGTTGTACAGTGAAGCATCTTTCAGGTATATGCCCAGGAGTAGTATAGCTTGATCTTGAGGTAGCAATATTCTCAATTTTCTGAAAAGGCACCAGATTGATTCCCGAAGTGATTCTACAAGTTTACATTCCCCCCAGCAATGGAAGAGGGTTCCCCTTTCTCCACATCCTCTCTAGCATGTGTTGTCACTTGAGGTTTTTTAAATTTATTTATTTTTTGTTAATTATAATTTATTCACTTTGTATCCCAGTTGTAGCCTCCTGCCTTGTCCCTCCCAATCCCACCTTCCTTCCCTCAATTCCTTCCATACCTCTCCCCGAGTCTACTGATAGGGGAGGTCCTCCTCCCCTTCCATCTGACCCTAGTCTATCAGGTCTCATCAGGACTAGCTGAACTGTCCTCCTCTGTGGCCTGGCAAGGATGTTCTCTGCTCAGGGAGAGGTTACAAAGAGCCAGCCACTGAGTTCATGTCAGAGACAGTTCCTGTTCCCACTACTTGGGAATACACTCAGAGACTGAGCTGCCATAGGCTACATCTAGGTTATCTCCATGCATGGTCCTTGTTTGGAATATCAGTCTCAAAAAAGAGCCTTTTGCCAAGAGTTTTTGGTTCTTTTGCTCTCCTTGTGGAATTCCTTCCTCCCCCCCCCAGGTCTTTCCATCTACCCCTTCTCCTTCTTTCATAAGACTCTTTGCACTCTGCCCAAAGTCTGGCTATGATTCTCAGCATCTGCTTTGATACACTGCTAGGTAGATTACTTTAGAGACCTTCTGTGGTAGGTTCCTGTCCTGTTTCCTGTTTTCTCCCTCTTCAGAAGTCCATCCTGTTTCCAAAGAGGATTGAGCATCTTAGCCAGGTGCCTCCTTCTTTGGGTTAATGGTTTCAGAGGGTTGCTATCCATAGTAGAGGAGAAGGCATGGCAGAGCCCATTGCAAGTCCCTGTTCTGCGGGTCTACCAGCAGTCAGTTGAGTTTTTTATCTTAGTCATTCTGATGGGTGTAAGGTGAAATCTCTTGTGGTTTTGATTTGCATTTCCCTAATGGCTAAGGATGTTGAGCATTTCTTTAAGTGTTCCTCTGCCATTTGATATTCCTCTATTGAGAATTTTTTTCTTTATTAATTGCACTTTATTTACATTGTATCCTTCCTGTGGTTCCCTCCCTCCTCCCATCCCAATCCCTCCCTTCCTCCACCCTCTGCATGCATGCCCCTCCCCAAGTCCACTGATAGGGGAGGACTTCTTTTCCTTCCTTCTGATCCTAGTCAATTAGGTCTCATCAGGAGTGGCTGCAGTGTCCTCATCTGTGGCCTGGTAATGTTGCTTCCCCCTCAGGCGGAAGCAATTAAAGAGTAGGCCAATCAGTTCATGTCAGAGATAATCCCTGTTCCTATTACAATGGAACCCACTTGGATACTGAACTGCCATGGGCTACATCTGTGCAGGGGTCTTAGGTTATCTCCATGCATAGTCCTTGGTTGGAAGAGCAGTCTCAGGAAAGACCCCTATGCTCAGATTTTTTGGTTCTGTTGCTCTCCTTGTGGAGTTCCTGTCCTCTCCAGATCTTCCTGTTTCCCACTTCTTTCATAAGATTCCCTGCACTCTGCTCAAAGGTTGCCCATAAGTCTCAGCATCTACATTGATAGTCTGCAGGGCAGAGCTTTTCAGAGGTCCTCTGTGTCAGGCTCCTGACTTGTTCCCTCTTTTCTCCTTCTTCTGATGTCCATCCTCTTTCCTTTTCTGGATAGGAATTGAGCATTTTAGCAAGAGTCCTCCCTCTTGATTAGTTTCTTTAGGTGTACCGATTTTAATACATAGTTTATCCTATATTATATGTCTATGTTTAGCTCTGTACCCCATTTTTTTACTGGATTACTTGACTTTTGCTGTTTAAGTTCTTGAGTTCTTTATATATTCTTTTCATTAACTATCTGTTAGATGTAGGGTTGGTGAAGACCTTTTCCCAATTTGAAGGCTGTTGTTTTGTTCTGTTGACACTTGACAGTGTCTTTTGCATTTCAGTTTCATGAGGTCCTATTTATTTATTGTTGATCTTAGATCCTGAGCTCTTGGTGTTCGGTCCAGGCAGTTTTCTCCTTTGCCAATGTGTTTAAGATTCTTCCCCACTATTTCTTCTAACAGATTTAGCATGTCTGGTTTTACATTGATGTCTTTGATCTACTTGGACTTTACTTTTGTTCAGGGTAATATGTATGGCTCTATTTGCATTTTTTTATATGTAGATGTCCAGTTAGCCCAGCAATTTTTGTTGAAGATGCTATCTTTTTTCCATTTTATGGTTTTGGCTTCTTTGTCAAAAATCAGCTGTCTGAAGGTGAGTGGGTTTATTTCTGGGACTTCAGTTCCATTCCACGGATCTTCCAGCCTGTTTCTCTGCCAGTACCATGCCATTTTTATTACTGTTGCTCTATAGTATAACTTGAGATCAGGGATGGAGATATTTCCTAAGGTTTTTTTTTTTTTTAATTGTATAGGATGGTTTTAGTTATTCTGTTTTTTTGTTTTTTTTTTTCCCCCATATGAAGTTGAGACTGTTTCTTTTAAGGTCTGTAAAGAATTGTGTTTGTGTTTTGATGGGAATCGCATTACATCTGGAGATTGTGTTTTGTAGGATGGCCATTTTTATTGTGTTAATCCTACCAATCCATGAGCATGGGAGATATTTCCATATTCTGATATCTTCTTCAATTTCTTTCTTCAGAGGCTTGAAGTTTTTTTCATACAAGTCTTTCACTTGCTTGTTTAGAGTTACACCAAGGTACTTTATGTTACTTGTGAATATAGTGAAGGCTGCTGTTTCCTTTCCCTAATTTTTTCTCAGCCCCCCTTTTATTGTATAAAGTAGGGATACTGATTTTTTTGGGGGGGATTAATTTTGTATCCAGGCACTTTGCTGATGGTGTTTAGCAAATGTAGGAGTTCTCTGGTAAAATTTTTGGGGTCACTCATGTAGACTAGCATATCATCTATGAATAGTGATACTTTGACTTTTTCCTTTCTGATTTGTATGGCCTTTATCTCCTTTAGTTGTCCTACTACTCTAACCAGGACTTCCAGTTTTATGTTGAAGAGATATGGTTGTTGGATATAGGCTTGCTGTATTTTGCCTTTACTATGTTTAGGTATGTGCCTTATATCCCTGATCTCTCCACAACTTTAAACATGAATGAGTGTTTGATTTTTCAAATGCTTTTTCAGCATCTAAGGAGATGATCATATGATTTTTTTTCTTTCAGTTTGTTTATATGGTGGATTATTGTGTGCTGAACCATCCCTGCATGCCAGGGATGAAGTGTATTTGGTCTTGGTGGATGATATCTTTAATACGTTCTTGGGTTTGGTGTGGGAGTATTTTTGTATCAATGTTCATAAGAGAGATTGGTCTGAGATTCTCTTTCTTTGTTGGGTCTTTGTGTGGTTTTGGTACCAAGGTGGCTACAGCCTGATAGAATGAGTTTGTTAATGTTCTTTTTTCTATTTTGTGGAATAGTTTGAAGGTCATTGGAGTTAGTTCTTCTTTGGAGGTCTGGTAGAATTCTGTGCTGAAACCATCAGGCCCTGGGCTTTCAGTTTTTTTGTTTTGTTTTGTTTTTGGATAGGAGATTTTGAGGACAGATTCTTTTTCTATTTGATGACAACTTTCTTTTTAATTTATTTACCTGGTCTTGATTCAGCTTTGGTAAGTGGAACCTATCAAGAAAAAGTCCATTTCATTTAGATTTTCAAATTTTGTTGCACATAGCCTTTTGAAGTAGGATGTAATGATTCTTTGGAATTCCTCAGTGTCTGTCATTATGTCACCCTTTTCATTTTTTATTTTCTTGATTTGGATAGTGCCTCTCTGCCTTTTAGTTCATTTGGCTGAGGGTTTGTCTAGCTTGTTGCTTTTCTCAAAGAATCAGCTCTTGGTTTCATTGATTCTTTTAACTGTTCTCTTTGTTAGTAATTTATTAATTTCAGTCTGATTTTGATTATTTCCAACCCTCTATTTCTCTTGGGTGTGTCTGTTTCTTTCTTTTTTTTTCTGGTGCTTTTGCTTATGCTGTTAAGTTGCTTGTATGAGATGCCTCCAATTTCTCTATGAAGGCACTTAGTGCTATGAACTTTCTTTTTTATACTCTTTTCATAATGTCCCACGAAGTTGGGGAAGTTGTACCTTCATTTTCGTTGAATTCTATGAAGTCTTTAATTTAGTTTTTATTTCTTGCCTGACACAGCTATCATTGAGTAGAGAGTTGTTCATTTTCTGTGCATGTGCAGGCTTTTTGTTATTTATGTTATTGATGAGGTCTAGTTTTAGGCCTTGGTGATCTGATATAATAGGAGGAATTATTTCAGTCTTCCTGTATCTGGTGAGGCTTGCTATGCACCCAAGTATATGGTCAGTTTTGGAGAAGGTTTCATGGTGTGCTAAGAAGGTATACTCTTTTGTGTAAAGTTCTATAGACATCTATTAGGTCCATTTGATTTAAGACCACTTTAAGTCTCATTATTTCTCTCTATTTAGCTTTGATAATGTCTTATCTGAGTACCAAAACCACTGCAAAATATAGTTAATTATTTATATCTATGAGTTCTGCATCCATAAATACAACCAACAACAGAGTGTAAAATCTAAGAAAAGACACGGCTACATTGAATATATAGACAATTTTTCATTATTCTCCAAAAACCACAGTAATATAACTCTCTAGATAACATTTATATCATGCTGATTATAACAGGTCATCTGGAGACAATGTGAAGTGTATTAAAGGACATGGAAAAATTACAGACAAACACTACACGACATAAGGGCCTGAAACATTTACAGACTTTTACAGAGATCCCTTCGCACAATCTCTTCCAGACATTTAGGGTTGACTATGTAAAACTTCCCTTCTAGGCCACAGAAGATGACAATGCAGCCACTGTTGATGAGAACTGATAGACTAAGATCAGAAAGAAGGAAAAGAGGACCTCCCCTATCAGTGGACTTGGGGAGGGGCATGCATGCAGAAAGGGGAGGGAGGGTGGGATCAGGAGGGAAGGAAGGAGGGGCTTATGGGGGGATACAAAATGAATAAAGTGTAATTAATAAAAGTTAAATAAAAATTAAAAAAATCCCTTGTCATTATATTCTTTTTTATACTCTTTGATATTTTATATGTGATGGCCATATGAAATAAAAACAATGTGTGATCCATAGAAAGCATACAATAAAACAGAATTAAGATTGTGAGAATGAAAGAATGTCCTTTTTAAATCTCTCCCCTTTCCCTCGAGTATCATCTTTGCTGCTAGTACCCTTCTCTTCTTGAATTTCCTTCCTTTCCGGAATTCCTTTCCAAGTAAAGCATGTTAAAAACCTACTGGAAAACTGTAAATTATCTACTGACCGTTTCAATTACCTCAGCTTTAGTTACCAAATTTTGCCGGGTTGGATCCTTAGAGATTTTTTTTTCTCTGACAGTGTCACTCTCTGTGGATGATAAAGCTGACAAATGACAGACACCTGTGTGTAGTGCTAAATTGGACACGCTGTTTCTGTGTATGCACTAAGGTTACTACATGTATTTTTCAGGAATGTTAGTGCCAGTTTTGTGTGCCTTCAATACTATTTATGCTTACCCAGGTGTATCAACTCCATCAAAAATTGTCATAAGGAATGGATGCACTGTTTTCAGTTTAACTATTATATTTTTGTGACAAAATAAAAAGGCAATCTTCATAGAGAGAAATATCTGCTACTTCTTGCCCAGATTGTTATCTGGGTCTTGCAGCTCAGTTGTGGTAGAGAGTAAAAGTATACCTAATTAAGGAGGAACAATCTCTCATTATGCTACATCTCTGCAGCACTGCTCTGTATATGAACCTGTGTCACCTCCACTGACCATGGAAGATTTGGCAGACTTAGAAACTTTAATTGCATAGCAGTTAACTGGACTTGTAACTCTACAGGTTAATTATGTACCATGAGAAATAAAAACTCATATGTTGGTCCCTATTTCCTCTTGTGTAACAAGTTATAGGCATTTATTTGTATGATATATATATATATATATGCAATTTATTTAAAGTTCTTTACTTTTTGCTCCAAGAAATAAAATGTTAGTTTAAAGGCAGATCCTAACTTGAAGACTGCATTTTAACATTTATGTTGATGTGTGATATGAGCAGCATCTAGTGAAAAATCATAAACTTTCATAACATTTTGCTTTTTAACTTATTTTTTTAATTTGGAAAGAATGGATACAGAAATTGTGTTAAATTTACACAATGGAATACTACTCAGCTATTAAAAACAAGGAAATCGTGAAATTTGCAGGCAAATGGTGGGAACTAGAAAAGATCATCTTGAGTGAGTAACCCAGAAGCAGAAAGACACACACGGTATATTCTCATTCATAAGTGGATATTAGCTACATAACATAGGATAAACACACTAAAATCTATACTCCTAAAGAAGCTAAACAACAGCAAGAAAGACCCTAGGGAAGATGCTCAATCCTCATTCAGAAGGACAAATGCAATAGACATCAGAAGCAGGAGAAGACAGGGAACAGGACAGGAGCCTACCACAGATGGCCTCTGATAGACTCTACTGATTGAGGTATCAAAGCAGAGGCTGAGACTCATAGCCAAACTTTGGGCAGAGTGCAGGGAATCTTATGAAAGAAGAGGGAGATAGAAAGACCTGAAGGGTACAAGAGCTCCAAAAGTAGACCAATAGAGCAACCAAAGACAAGGGATGGAGAAGACCTAAAACTCCTGCTCAGATGTAGCCCATAGACTCAGTCTCCAAGTGTGTTCACTAGTAAGGGGAGCAGAGACTTTCTCTGGCATGAACTCAATGGCAGGCTCTTTGACCACCTCCCCCTGGGGGATGCAGCCTTAGCAGGCCACAGAGGAAGAGGATGTAACCAGTCCTGATGAGACCAAATAGGCTAGGGTCAAACAGAATGGGAGAAGGACCTCCCCTATCAGTGGACTAGGGGAGGAGCATAGGGGAGAACAGGGAGGGAGGGTAGTATAGGAAGGAGATGAGGCAGGGGACCACCACTGGGATACAAATTGAATAAATTATAGCAAATGATAAAAAGAAAATAATTGTGTACTATAGTTGAAATTATCTGCACAATAACTCATTTTTTAAAAAGTGAATTTGGATGTTGATTCCACACCAATTGGTTGTGTTATAAAGAAAAAAAAGGAGTAGATTCCAGTAGTTGGGAATACAGAAACCTACTATATGATTTTTCTCTCCCAAGGAAGCATCAAACAATGGGAAGATAGAAATGTTTAAGGTGTATGATCTGATCAAGAGAGAGTACTGAAACTTATCATGACTTGGACATGAGAGCTGAAAACAGAGAAGGGAAACCAAAACAGACTAGAAATCTTGGCTTTGGTTCCTCATCAATAGGGACTCCTTATTTCAGGGAAAGGGTGAATGGGAGATATCAGTAGCTCCCATCATGATGGATTCTGGAAGCAATACCATGATCCAGAGAATGCATAAAATAAAACAAGACTGTGAGAATGGAGAACTGTCCTGTTTAAATCTCTTCTCTTTCTCTCAAGTATAATCTCTGCAGCTATCACCCTGGTTTCTAGAAAACCTAGCTACAGAGAGTTCAATAGGCCTCAAAAATTTGGAGCTCAGTCTGTGGTTTGGGTTAGAGTCCACACATCAACTTTCCTTTGGAGAAAGAATCCCCATATTTTTCCTTCTACTTTCAAAAATCAGGCTGCTATGTTTTATCTCAACATGAGAAGGGGGGCATTGTCAAAATTTATATTCCCTGGGGACCAAAAGCTTCTGAATATCACTGTTCCTGACACTGGCATTCTGATATACCAGCACAGAAGACTGCAGTATCATGGTTCCCTCCACTACCCTTCCAAACACAAACAAAACAAAGAGACAAAGAAACAAACCACCACAACAAACAGCAGAACAACTGTGGCCCAAGCACTCAAGAATAAACGTATATTGCACAGTGTTTCATGCATGGGTGTTGTCTTTCCTCTGCTGCTACTGGGGCTTTCAGTGCCACAAGCCCTTTCAAAAGTAGAGGTGATCCAAGAAATTCATAAGGAGGTACCCATCAAGTATTATGTTCCCAGCACCATAATTTTTATTTGTTGATTAGCCATAGAGTATGCATTCCACATGCCATGTCACATACATTACTCCTCCCTGGCTGCTAGAGCATTCCCACTTCTGCCGAAGCCTCGGGCAGACTGGTTATTTTTCTGATTATAAATGCTACTACAACAAGACCCATCATGTATAGCTGAAAATAGCTATAGGAAGATGCCATGTTGTGGTGGTTTGGACGAAAATGGGTCCATAGTCTCATAGGGAGTGGTGATATTTGGAGGTGTGGCCTTGTTGGAGTAGGTGTGGCCTTGTTGGAGGAAGTGAGTCATTAAGGCCAGAAAAGATGCTTCATATTATGATGGAGAGTCAGAGAACATGTAGATCTTTGTGTGTTTTGGAATGATGTAGACAGGTTGCCCAGAGAAAGCCTCTGTGAGGAACTGACATTTACTCAGATTTAAAGAAGGAGGAACCAGTCTTAGGAAATTCCTAGGCAAAAAAGTTAATGTTCCAAGCTGAAGTGAAGAGCTGCTGTTAAAAGAGCAACATCAAAACCTTTAAGCAGCAGAAGGATGACACTATGCCCAGAGGGCAGAAAAGAGATGGCAAAGGTGTGATTGTAAAGGTGGGCGATTAAGATCAAGCAAAAGCCTTTGGGCCATAATGGGAAATTTGTATTTTATCCTGGGTATTATTAATTAGTCCACAAGGAAGTACAAAGCAGAGGCAGCTGCTCTGTGGAAGGGTAGAGAGATACCACTGAGAAGTATTTCAGGGGTGGGAGAAACTGAAAGAACAGGAACAGGAAGGTGGAAGAGAGTAGGCCGATTCCTGGATTTTTGGTTTGATTCACTGTATCACTTATTTTGACCATTTCTGTGACAAAGTACCTGTAAAAGGCAGCAAAAGGAAGGGAAGTTTTATTTTAGTTTCTTGTTTGAGGGTACAGCTGAGCATGTGGGAGAGGAATGGTAGCGGAATCAGATTCTCCCATTGCACGCCCAAGTTAAATACTGGTATTCAGCAAATTATTATTATTATTTGTTCTTGTTTTGTTTGTTCATTTTTGCAGTCCAGGACTCTAGTTAATGGAACAATACTGCCCACTTACCAAGTAGCATGTGTTTTACCACCTTAATTATTCCAATCAAGAAAGTGTCTCACAAATATGTCCACTGGTTTGTCATCTAGGTGACAGGTTTACAATCGCTGTTAACCATCATAATTACTACTTAACAACATCAGAAAAATAATTGGAGAAACAGAAGTGCTGTGGTCCCACCAGATGGAATATGGTTGTGACAGCTAGAGGCCACTGTGAATTTCTTATGGTCCTTGGTCTATAGGTTGAGGATGGGGAAGGAATAAAAATATGCATTATCTTCATAAGAACGGTGATGTGCTACCAGCCTGGGGTAAGCCAGCAGTGATAAATCATTGCTTCCTCATTCCAGTGTTTATCTAGTAAAATGCAAAGGGAGGACAATGAATTTGATTTTTAGATGATTAAGATACAAGTAGTTAAGACTCTTCTGTTTCTCTACACAGAGTTGCCCAAAGACTGACATCTACATCGGGCCAGTACAGAGCATTCATATTTGTCTTTAACTGGGGCAGATAAACAACTACCTTTGTTTCTAAAACTTAAAGAAGTGTGTTAACAGATAACAACGTCGGAAGGTTGTTTTCTTCCTGCTGTTATATTTTCAAGCAGAAATGGTGAACATGCAGCTTTCTTTAGAAGGGTGGAGAAGTTGGTGGGATATGTTATAGCTGAGAATGTGAGGAGCACATGTAAACAAAAAAAAGTCGAAAGAATAGCCTCCTGGGGGTTTTTATAATACACCTTCTGGAAGGTACCGAATGGGAAGAACTTAGAGGCCTTTCAGAGACTTAAATATTAATGTTACTTGTACTTTTATGGACAACTAAATTTGTGATTCAATCACAATTTAAAGAGAAAAAAAAATGCCTCATCATTTCTTCTTAATCCTTGACCGTGCCCTTGTAATGTCACTGATCTTGTCAGAATTCCTGCACTTGACATCTGATAAATCTGATTCTAAATTGGTTTGTAGTCTAATTTTGAAAAGGATCAATAGATTCATTTACAACGATTCTCACTCTGTGGCCAAAAACGTGCCTGTACATGCAAAGTACTAGATTACAAGATTTGATTCATAACCTCTTGGCTGTCTCAGTAAAGCAGTGCACCTGGAATGCTATATAACATTTGAAGAATTAAATTAGAGGCACCACTGCCTGGACATGATGCTCTCATCTGCACCTAATGTACAGAAACAAGTAAATGGGAGGGCGATTTCTCCTACCACTAACAAACACCATTCTTGCATTTAAGCATCATAACTTTCAATAAAATAATAATTACAATGGAATTGACTGAAACGCTATTCCCGTTGTCATAACTTTAAATAAGGAGGCATATACCAGAGGATTGGGATTTCCTGTTTAATTTAAGCTGAAGAATTTTAGAGAAGTTGATTAGAAAAATGCCATTAATGTGGAACCCAGGATGAATTTTCTTGCTACTTATATATCATTGAATTCATTTCAAAGTACATTAATAGGATATACTCTTTATTATGTACTGTTTTGTAGTAGATGAAAGCATGCACAAGACAGTGTATTTTTATTCTCTTGAGTAATTTATAATTTACTGCAGTATTAGAGAAAGCCAGAACTAGCCAAAATGCAGAGAACAACTGGCCGTGGGGTGTCCAGCCCTAAATGACACACCTGCAACACAACCCCTACAACTTAGGCTCAGGGAACATGGAAGAAAAGGGGTAAAAAGATCATTAAGAGCCTCAAAAGGGAGACTGTTTGCTGTAAGATAATATCATATATATATGACAGGAAAGCTGAACCCAGGAAGCATTACCAGTACAGTTGCTTAAACAAGACCTGAAAAATGATACCGCCAATCGACATACCAACAATGGATGGGCAAAATCTCACAAGGTCCAGGCCCTAGATGAAACTACAGAAAATTGATAGTTGCCTAGAGAGGGAAAACCAGTCTTCTCCAAGGTCAAGCTCCCTCATTATTTATTAAATTTCAAGATGTGTGCCTTAGACATAGCAACACCAAATGAAATAGGCAGATTGCATTTTTACATATATATATGCAACAATACTAATTAAATAATAAGAGATCATGAATTTGAGAAATAAGGGAGAGACAGGAAGAGCTGGAGAGAGGAGAGGATGGGAGGTGTATTACCATCTCATATATATGAAATTCTCAAAATAGAGATAAATAAATTGAAGAGAAATCATGTACGTCAGGACAAAGGATCTGCTGTAATAGAACTGTTGTAATAAAAGTCCCATTGTTCTTTAGGGGCTATGCCAGCAAGGTAGCAGTTGACTCCAAAGGAGTTGGAAATGGGTAAGGTAGAAGTGGTGGGTTTCTAAGGTGAGAGATATGTGTGTGCAGAATGGTAAGCTGACATTTTAGGGTAAGAATAAAGCCATAAGAAACGGAGATGCAAAGTGAAGAAAACGTCATGGAGAAACCTGCCAGCGTCACTGCAGTCGAATGGAGAGGAGGAAGAGCAAAGGTTGTAGCCAGTGTGGAGAAGCTGTTGAAGGCAAAGGCCAGAAGTATGAGTTTGATGAAAGACCAATATAACATGAAGGGCAGTGTTTTATGCAGGAGAACAAGAGCAACCTGATTAAAAGATGGGTTAAATTAATACCAGCCTCTAAGTTACTGATAGAACTTATACCACATATGGACCCAGTGTGGCTGTATCCCCCCCCCCCCCCCGCTGAAAAAGAATATGAAGCTAGTGGTTGGAAGATATGAAGCAATACCTGTAAAATTGGGAAAGGATCTCCAAATGAAAATCTAAGACATGTTAAGTTGAATGCTTATCAAGTATGTGACTATTTTTTGGATATTGCTACATACTATAGCAACTATCTCCATTCTATATTCCTTACTAGGGCTCTTGAATATGTGTTGTGACAAAATGATGAGAGACTATATCTGTGGAAAGAATAATATGAAAAAACAGTGGGGTTTATCCATGTATGCAATGAGATGAGAACTCTGTCATCTTAGTAAAGGAAGGGTCTAAATTGGATCTGAAAATCAGGGTACTTAATTTAATTTGTTGTGTCATGTTGTTAGAAACTAAACACAATTTTTTTTCCTTTAAGTGCTTTTGTTTTTGCATGCAGACACTGGCTACGTGGGATGCATACTTCTGTACAAGAATTTTAATTCAGAACATGGCTGTTCCGACAGGAGACCACATTCAAAGATCTTCCAGGTCTGTGTGATCCTGCTGGAATGCAAATACACCTTTAATCTAGAGGCAGGCAGATCTGAGTTAAAGGCCAGCCTGGTATAAAGCAAGTTTCAGGTAAAGAAAAGTTTAGATCCAGGTGTGGTGGTATATTACTTTAATCCCAAACAGTAAGGTTAAAGGTAGTTTGTACTAAAGAAGTTAAAAAGCAATAAATCAAGTAATCCAATTAAAAATGAGGTCTGGAGCTAAACAGAGAATTTTCTGTAGAGGAGTATAGAATGGCAGAGAAACACTTAAAGAAATGCTCAACATCTTTAGCCATCAGAGAGATGCAAATCAAAACGACCCTGAGATTTCACCTTACACCCACCAAAATGGCTAAAATCAAAAACTCAAATGACAACACATGATGGAGAGGTTGTGGAGAAAGGGGAACCCTCCTCCATTGCTGATGAGAATGTAAAATGGTACAACAACTTTGGAAATCAATCTGGCGCTTTCTCAGACAATTAGGAATAGTGCGTTCTCAAGACCCAGCTATACCACTCCTAGGCATATACCCAAAATATGCTCAAGGACACAACAAGGACATTTGCTCAACCATGTTTGTAGCAGCTTTATTTGTAATAGCCAGAACCTGGAAACAACCCAGATGTCCATCAATGGAGGAATGGATACAGAAATTGTGGTATTTTTACACAATGGAATACTACTCAGCAATAAAAAACAAGGAAATCATGAAATTTGCAGGCAAATTGTGGGATCTAGAAAAGATCATTCTGAGTGAGGTATCCCAGAAGGAGAAAGACACACATGGTATACACTCACTTATATAGAGCTATAAGATATGATAAACATACTGAAATCTATACACCTAAAGAAGATAAACAAGAAAGATGATCTGGGGTAAGATGATCAATCCTCACCTAGAAAGACAAATGGGATGGGCATTGGATGTAGGAGAAAACAAGTAGCAGGACAGGAGCCTACCACAGAGGGCCTCTGAAAGACTCTACCTAGCAGTGTATCAAAGCAGATACTAAGATTCATAACCAAAACTTTGGCAGAGTGCAGGGAATCATATGAAAGAAGGGGGAGTTAGAATGACATGGAGAGGATAGGAGCTCCACAAGGACCAAATATATCTGGGTACAGGGCTCTTCTATGAGACTGATACTCCACCAAGGACCATGTATGGATATAACCTAGAACTTCTGCTCAGATGTAGCCAGTGGTAGCTCAATAACCAATTGTTTTTTCTCTAGTAAGGGGAATAGGGACTATTTTTGACAGGAACTGAATGGCAGGCTCTTTGACCTCCCCACCCTGCAAGGGAGGAGCTGTCCTCCTAGGCCACAGAGGAGGACTTTGCAGCCAGTCCTGAAGATACCTGATAAAACAGGGTCAGATGAAAGGGGAGGAGGTCCTCCCCATTCAGTGGACTTGGAAAGGGGCAGGGAAGAGATGAGGGAAGGAGGGTAGGATTGGGAGGGAATGGGAGGGGGATACAGTGGGGATACAGAGTTAATAAAATGTAACTAATAATAAAAATAAAAAAGATAAACTAAATAAAATAAAGTTCAAGCCAGAAAAATAAATAAAAAAGGAAAAAGTAAAAAAAAAAAAAAAAAAAAAAAAGGTAGTTTGTAGAAGGAAACACATTTGAAAGTGATGTCTACTTGACTGGCAGAAACAGTGATGAATCAGAGAAAATCTTGATAGAACAGGATATAGCCAGCTCTCAGGGAAAGAGAGAGAAAAGGGAAGCTATTTAAGGGGCAATTAGAGAGAGAGGAAGGCAGTTTTACCAGGAGAGTTTTGCAGAGAGAGGTTGAAGACAGAACCAGGGAATGAAAAGGATCCAGGAGATTAGAGCAGATTGCTGGAGTTAGTTTAAGGTCAAGCAGAGCAATTCAGAGGCTGAAAAAAAGTCAGATTGAGTATGTCAGAGGCAGTCCCTCTTCACATTACTATGTAACCCAATTGGACTCTGAACATACTCTGATTGGCCTGCTCTTTGATCACCTCCCTCTGGGGGGGGGGGGGGAGCAGCCTTACCAGGCCACAGTAGAGGACAATACAGCCACTTTTGATGTGAACTGACATACTAAGATCAGAAAGGAGAGGAGAACCTCCCCTATTAGTGGACTTGGGGAGTGGCATGCAAGCAGAGGGAGGAGGGAGGGTGGGATTGGGATGGGAGGAGGGAGGGGCTTATGGGGGGATGCAGAATGAATAAAGTGTAATTGATGAAAAAAAAAAAAGTCAGATTGAGTAAGTCAGCTGAAAGAGTTTTAGCCAGAACAGCTGAGTTGAACTAGCGAGCCCAGAGCTCAGTAAGAAAAAGAAAGAGTGATGCTTATTAAGCAGTAAGTCTCAGAGGCTGAAAACTAGGCCTAGGTTAGATTGTACAGAGGCTAGAAGCTTTCAGGCATAGGCCTAGGTTAGCAGAACCAGTAAATCTCTGAAACAAAAACTGAAACAGGCAAATAGAAGTTTCTTTTACATACTTCAATAAATATTGTCAAAGAGTATGGCATCACATTTAAACAGAAAAGAATTTTGTCAGATGATTGTTCAAGGTTCCTGAATAAACTGCATTGAAAAAAAAAAGAATTTTGAAGCCAGTTGCCATAGTTTGCGCCTAATCCCAGCAACTGCAGAGGCAATGGCAGGCAGATGTTTGTGGGTTGGAGGCCAACTTACGCTACAAAATGAGTCCAGAATAGCCAAGGCTACATTGAGAAACCTTGTCTCAAGCAACAACCACCAAAACCAAACAAAAACATTGAAATGAAGAAATTTAGTAGTAGCTACTACTGTTCTGTACAAGTGCAGCCAGACTGTAGAAAGTTTTCTTTTCTTTTCCCTTTCTTTCTTTCTTTCTTTCTTTCTTTCTTTCTTTCTTTCTTTCTTTCTTTCTTTCTTTCTTCCTTCCTTCCTTCCTTCCTTCCTTCCTTCCTTCCTTCCTTTCTTTCTTTCTTTCTTTCTTTCTTTCTTTCTTCCTTCCTTTCTTCTTTCCTTCTTTCTTTCTTTCTTTCCCTTTCTTCCTTCCTTTCTCCCTCCCTCCCTCCCTCTCTCCCTCCCTCCTTCCTTCCTTCCTTCCTTTCTTCTTTTTTTCTATCTATCTTTTCTTTCTTTTTTCTGTTGTCTTCAGGACATCTTTAAATAAATAATTCATTTTAGTGTTGTGGGTGGCTGAGATTCTGCATGGCGTTTTTCTGTAATTTCTGAGCTTCCTTATTTCCTGAATCCTGCTTAGAGCTCTTCCCTGGCTTCATTTCCCTTAACTTCTTCATTACATGTGTTAAGGGTCTAATTTCCAATATTAAGCCTGTATGAAATACCCATGGTGTTTTCTGCATTCCGGAAAGAATCAGGACTCAGAAATATTCTGGTAGTTTCATGGCGTTTTAAATTTGAGTGGAAGTTTGGGTGTGTGAGATTTTTGAGATGAAACAGATTGAAGATCTCATGGAGTATCCACTAACTTTGTATTTGAGACACTAAAAATGTTCTTTCTAGGTCCCTTAAAAGAAATAAATCATATGCTCCAAGTGGGTAATAAAGTTCCATTTATATTGGTGAGGGCAGGATATTGCCATTTATAGACCTAAAAGAAAGAGAATTTAAAACACAGAGAAGACAGCTGAATAGAGGACCACCAACCAGGAGCAGTAGCCTTCAAGAGAGGAAAGTAGCCTGTAGAAACGCCAAAGGACAGGCCCTTGCCTTACTATTTTTCTGCTATTTGACTTCCCACCAGCAAATTTCAAGTGACTCTGAGAAATGAATATAAAAGGTGTTTTGTTTAGTTTTAGAATTTATTTACTTTATATATTGTAGCCCCCTCCCTCATCTCCCGTGTCTCACTCTCCCTCCCTCTCACCCCCTATCTCCTTCTGCTAGTCCACTGAAAGGGAGGGTCTTCCTACCCTACCATCTGATCTGATCCTAACCTATCAAGTCTCATCAGGACTGCCTGGATCCTCTTCCTCTGTGGCCTGGCAAGGCCACCCCACTAGGGAGAAGTGATCAAAGAGCAGGCAACTGAATTCATGTCAGAGAAGCCCCTGCTCCCCTTACTAGGAGACCCACATGAAGACTGATCTGCTTATGGGCAAAAGGGGACTGTTACACACTCATTCCAATTCCCTATAGGAAATAATAGAATTACAAGAAACATCTAGCTTTCATGTGACTTCGAGGTATTTGGATCAAGGTCCTCATGCTTGCAAAGTGTTTTTACTCAATTAACCACATCACCAGCTCCAACATCATTGGTTTTACTGAGGAAGAAAGAAAATACTTTAATCTTAACTCAGTAATGGAGAACATTTTTTTTTCTTTGTAAAAGTTAATACATATTGAGTTTTCTGAGGTAATTTACTTGTCTTCATCAATATATAAAACCAACAACAACTAATGACATGTATTGTGCCTGTCACTGTGCTCAGTTAAGGGCAGAGGTACAAAAATGGCATTCATTGTCCTTGCTGTCCCAGATCATACTAGCCTTAAATATTCAAGTCCATTTTTTTTTTCTTCAGCCCAGCATGATTTTTACTGTGGTGTTAGTCATTGTGTTCCTGGGCGAAGCTAATATTTGCTAGAGCAAAACATAATTTGGAAAGTTAATCTTCCCAAATCTGAAAGCGAATTCCAAAGAGTAAAGAAGACTTCTGCTTTCTTTTTCTAGGGTAGTTAGATATTCTGCATGTCATTAAGAAAGGTTCACACTTTGTATGTGTACTTATGAGTGTGTGAGGACAGATGCTTATCCCATCTGTGTGGGTTTCAATGTACACTCTACCACTCATGGACAAGCCAGTAAAGAAGCTTAACCAAAAGGACCTTTTCCTCACCTTGGCTTCTATCTAGCTGTGGAATACAGCTCGATCTGCTTCCAGACACAGTGTAAAGAAAACGCTTGTTTTTAAGGCTCTTCTCCATTGAGCCAAGCAGAAAGATGATCGATTCACTTGAAGCTGATGGCCTCTGCAGCTTACAGCCCTTGGCGACTTCTCATAAATCTCTGGCTGTCATACAAAAGTATTGGGTTTTAGATGCAGTTGGAGGAGGATATTGTGTACTAGCGCCCAGTGCCCACCTGAAAACAAAATATCAACAGAGACATTAGACTTTGCCAGTCTAATGTCCTTGAATATATTATACTTTAGCTATTATGCTAAGTAGCAAATATAATGTCTCTTTAATACTCCAATAACAAATAGCTCTGCCCTAAGTCACATATGAGGAGGCTGAGGTTTAGGGATGGTAAATAACAAGGTTACACTGGCATATTAAACTTAAGCCGGCCACAGAACTGAGATGAGAACAGAGGTTTGTTCAGGCTCTCCAATTTATGATTTTGATGGACAGCTCTAGATAACTTGTTCTGTTTTTTTTCTTTTTTCTCTTTATTTGTTCTATTCTGTTTTTTTTTTTGATGATTTTATGTAATCATGAATACTAAGCATGAGATCCATCTGGGAATAATAGCACTTTTTAAAACAAACAACAACTCTAAAAACTCACTGTGCATCTTAAGTTCCTATGCAATAATACATTTACAATTTAATGAACAATATTAAAGTTCTAAATTTAGCTTACTAGCATTATTTTTAAATAAAACCAATGAGTGAGAGTGGCTCACCTTCCAACTATTGCTTTCTGGATGATTTCAAGAAAAAGATACATTGTAGAAGGAAAAAGGATCAAAATTTGAATTATTTCACCTTTCAATTGGCTTAACAAGTATACCTGAACTTGAAACATAGTTTCCAAAACCTGTGAGGTCACTTCCATTTCCAAGCTTAAATTTTCTGACGTGGGATCACTATTAGGGGATTTAGAACTTTCTAGAAAGGTCACTGTGCTTGCAAGTAGTCTCTGATGTTATTAAAAACCAATTTTAAACTTGTTAGGATTACTTGATAGCACTTTTTAAAAGGAAAAATGAAAAAGAATTTACTCAGGAACATTGCAATGAGCTTACATCCAACTTTGAATATTGAAATGGGCAAGTGGGCAATTACATCCAAGCACAGAGTAGACATTGTGGGGTGAGAAATGACCAAAAGAAAACATCAGGTATGGGGAGGGGAAATTTTGGCTAAATCAGTTTAACAGGATCTTTCTGAAGACAAGCAAGGTGATCAGGTGTCACTGGGGAATGATAGGAAATGAATGTTGAATCTGCTATTTTAGGTAATTATGTCTGGGAAGACCAAGAATTTCTGTCAACTGAATTAGCCAGGTTCTTGCAAAAGTAGGACGTATGAGAAAGTGCACAGATGGGATTAGTACATTCAAGAGACTGACAAAGGTTTGGATAAGCAAAGGATGGTTGCTAGTGTATAAGGTATGAACTTGGATTTTTGAGTGCCAGAATGAAACACAATAGAGAGCTTGAAATTATAATTGGCATGTTACAATGAAATTTATCTGTACGTTTATTCCATCAAAGGTTTTCAGGTTAGAAAGTGGGTGAAAAACTAGCAATTAATTTTAACCATTCATGTCTCACACTGTGCCGGATGGATGGGAGAGACATAGAACAAGGTGCTTTCAGGACATATGCATCTTGTTGGAGTTAGTAGCAAAGGAGCATCAGACAGAATGACATCATTGGGTGTTCATGTAATCTCCCTTTTAATTAATAGTACATGAAGGCAAGAGGATGTGTGTGGGAGAGGAAATAATTCAGATGCCAGAATCCAGAATAGGAAACATTAAAATCCTACACTCTAGGGAAGATAAAAATACACTAATGCACAAATGTTGATTCTATTCTTGATACTATCATTTTTACAAGAGCAGAGAGTGATTTTCATTTCTGTAATCATAGCTCAGAGTGGTAGTTCTGCTTTGCTTTAAAAATAAAAACTTCCCTTAAGTCATGACTTAATGTGACGACTGTATTCTGAAATAAAAATGAGCGACTGGATGAAGTCTGAATGGGACACACTGTGCTCATGGGTGGTGTAAATTCTGTGAGCCAAAGCCAAGAGCATATGGCTTAAAGCTCAATAAGGCAAGTGATGCAGCAAAATATCCCTCTATCCATGAGCTACCCCAAACTAGAGGGCAGATTCCCTTTTCCTTCTTGAAAAGAACGTATTTCTGATTTCTCTTATGAGATGGCGAAAAATCAGAGTTTATTTTAGTGATTTTAGTTTCTAGCCCATTTTGCTCATTTCTACCTGCTTTGCTAAGGAAGCACACCCACACAGTACTGAGGCGCCAGGGACATGCACTTCTTCATTGCTGCTCCCCCCCAAACACTTGCTGGAGTCAGAACAAGTCTTCTTACCAAAAATACAATAAAAATGTTCTTATTTTCAGTAACCCATTTTTAACATATATTTTCATATGATTAAACAAAAGAATTCTGGGGCTGCTTCAGTAGTTAAGAAGCTACTGTTCTTCCAGAGAACCAGAGTTTGATTCCCAGAACCCATGTGGTGGCTCACTGGGTTTCAAATAATCTATCAAAGCAAAACAAAATCTCTCTATGCTTTCTCCCACCCTGAATAAAACTTGCAAGTGATGAGAAACTAATGAAATTCAATGGGACACACATGACAGAGAGACCAGAAAGTAGAGGCGAAAATTTTGAGAGGGGATATAGTGAAAGAAGTTCAGGTAAGAGAGGGGATTAGGGTGAAAACTGGATAACATTCACTGTATAAATGTATGAACCCGACTAACATTAAGGTCTTTTAAAAATGAATACTAAAACGTTTGAAATATTTTCTAAGTAAAGGACTGTTTGGGGATGCTCACATGCTAAAGTGAGCCAATTTTTTTTTTTTTTTTTTTTTTTTTTTTTTAGCGTAAAATGATTCCTTTTTTGTTAAGCCCAACCAAAAGACACAAGTATTTATTTGCTATAATTAAAAAGATACTTCATGGGAACCATGCAGTAGTGTCGTAGGCAGTGCTGCCTATGGATGTTTGCTTTCTGAACCTGGCCATTTGTCTTTATGCTCATCTGTGGACAAAAATTAAAACTACAGCAACAATAGCAACACAGACCATATTTAGGTCTCTCTGTTTCTCTGTACTTGTCTATGTCTCGTCTCTCCCTTCCCTTCCCCCATCCCCCTCTTTCTGTCTCCCTCACACGCACTTCTGGGCCTCTAACTGACACGTGTTTCCTTTTGTATACATATCTATCCAATTTTTCTACCTTCCTATCCTCATTCTTCTTGGTTTCTACCATTGTTTCTTCTTGATATTTCTACATCCCACCTCTTATTTTTCTTGTCTTAAAATGACTCTCCTCAATTTCGTTTCATAGTTTAGACATTATTTATCTAGTCACAACATCTGTTTTTCAGTTTATTTTCCCCCTTTCCATATCCCACTATAACTTTCTGGTCTAAATAGAAAAGGAAATATTTCTGCCCACAAGGTAACTGTGTAGAATCCTCTCCTGTAGTGTATGGAGACTCATGGCTGTTAGCATTCCCTTCTGTAAGTTATAACATTTTAATAGCCCTACAAATTGTGACTTTCCATGACCAGAACATTTTGTTTTCCCCATTGAAAAAAAAGTCGCTGCAATGGGACACCATGACCAAAAAGCAAGTTGTAGAGAAAAGGGTTTATTCGGCTTTTATTTCTATGTTGCTGTTCATCACCAAAGGAACTCAGGACAGGAACTCAAACAGGACAGGAATCTGGAGTCTGGAGCGAATGCAGAGGCCATGAGGAATATTGTTTACTGCTTTCTCATAGAACTCAGGACCGCCAGCCCTCGGGGGCACCACACACAATAGGTTGGGCCCTCCCCATTGATCACTAATTAAGAAAATGCCATACAACTGGATCTTTTTTTTTTATTTTTTTTATTTTTATTTTTTTTTCAATGCAGTTTATTCAGGAACCTTGAACAATCCTCGGACCCTGGGGAAAGCCAGCCCACAGCTTAAATAGCCTCTGGGTAGCCAACCCAGGCGTGCCACGTGGGCAATGCAGATAGGTCCACATACATGGAAGCAAGCCAGATCCTCAGCCTTAGCCAAATGTGGAATTGTTCATGACAGAGAGCACTCACCATCGGGAAGGTGGAAGGCGGAAACCAGCTCCATCTTTAATTGGGTTATTTTGCCTATTGGTGTTTCATTTCTTGAGTTTATTATATATTTTGGATATTAGCCCTTTGTCAGATGTAGGGTTGGTGAAGATCTTTTCCCAAGCTGTTGTTTCATCCTTTGCCTTACTGAAGCTTTTCAGTTTCAAGAGTTCCCATTTATTAATTGTTAATATTAGAGCCTGAGCTGTTGTTCTGTTCAGGAAGTTGTCTCCTGTGCCAATGAGTTCAAGGCTCTTCCCTACTTCCTCTTCTACTAGATTTAGTGTATCCAGTCTTATATTGAGGTCTTTGATCTACTTGGATTTGAGCTTTGTACAAGGAGATAAAAATGGATCTATTTGCATTTTTCTACATGTAGACATCCAGTTAGACCAACACCGTTTGTTGAAGAAGTGAGAGCACCCCCTGGTGAGGGTGTGTAGAAAGGGGAACACTCCTCCATTGCTGGTGGGAGTGTAAACATATACATCCACTTTGGAAATCAATCTGGCACTTTCCCAAAAAATTGGGACCCAGCTATACCACTCTTGGGTATAGAGCCAAAAGACTCCACCACACAACAAGGATACTTGCCCAGCTATGTTCCTACAAGCTTTATTCACAATAGCCAGAATCTGGAAACAGCCTAGATGTCCCTCAACCAAAGAATGGATAAAGAAACTGTGACACATTTGCACAATGGAATACTACTATTAAAAATGAAGAAACCATGAAAATTTCAGGCAAATGGATAGAACTAGAAAAAAGATCATCCTGAGTGAGGTAACACAAATCCAGAAAGACACACATGAAATGTACTCACTTGTAAGTGGCTTTTAGTCATATAATACAGGATAAGTATACTACAAGGCACAGACCCAAAGAAGATAAAAAACAGGGAGGGTCCAAGGGAGGATCATAAAGCTCATTTGGAAGGGAAGATAGAATAGATAGAAGTAGTGGTTGAGGAGAGAGAACAAGGTAGGATAGGAGGCATAGAGAGTTCAAAGGGTGGGGATCAGACCTGGGGAAAAAGAGGGAGAGAGGACAGAAGACCTGTAGAGAAAAGAGAAACTAAGAGTGGGGCAGCTGTGTGACAAGCTGGAATCCTAACTCAGAGTAGGCTCCTGGGAGGACATGAGGGGGATTCAAGCAGAGACTCCTAGTAGCAGAGGCCATAGAGACTGAAGAGGACACCCTCTAACTAGACTAGTCTCACAATAGAGGGAGGGTAAACCAATTCTTCCATAGAAACTTTGACCAAAAATTTACCCTGCCTACAAGATGTGTAGGGATAAAGATAGAGAAGATAGAGCAGAGATTGAAGGAATACGAAACCAATGCCTGGTCCAACCAAAGACCCACCCTATTGGAGAGTGCCAACCCCTGACACTATCAATGATACTCTGCTAAGTTTGCAGACGGAAGCCTGCGTTGTTCTCAGAGAGATTCTACCCAGCAGCGCCTCAAAACAGATGCTGAGATTCACAGCCAAAGATTGGACAATGCGTAGAGAGTCTTGTGGAAAAGGGGAAAGAAAGAGAAAAGGACCTGGAGGTAACAAGGGTGCCACAAGAAGACCAACAGAGCCAACCAACCAGGGGCCAGAGGCGCTTGCTGAGGCTGAAGCATCAACCAAGGACCATGCACTCACTGGACCTAGGCCCCCTACACAGATGTAGCAGATGGGCAGCTTAGGCTTCATGTGGGTCCTCTAGTAAGGGAAGTGGGAACTGCATTGGATAAGGATTCACTTGCTATCTTTTTTATCACTTCCCCCCCGCCCCTCCCCCCCGGCAGAACTGCCTTGACAGGCCACTGGGGAAGAGGACATGCTCAGTCCTGATGCAATGTGATGAGCTGAGCTGGATGGGAAAGGGAGCTCCCCTTTTCTGAGGAATAGGTGAGGAGGTAAGAAGGAAGGGTGGGGCTGGGAGGTAAGGAGGGATGGGGCTACAACCAGGATGTGAAGTAAATTTAAAAAAAAATGATTTTTTTAAAAAGAAAAAAAAAGAGATTATCAACACATTTATTAAGATAAAATGGGATTGAATAGGACTATAATAGTATTAATTAGGTTAGTATTAGATTAGTATCAATAGGTTAGTATTAATAGATTAGATTAATATTAGATTAGTATTAATAGGATTAGATCTACTATCTGATTAAAAGCAGTATGTTTTATAAAAATGGAACACACCCAAATAGCCATGTATATATACCAGAATAATTAATACTCATGATTTAAAAGTAATCTAGGACTAGGGATATCACTCAGTATTCCTTTTTGTATTTGTTGAATAATGTGTGAGGTTCTGAGTTCCATCTTAAGCACTTGAAAGGGAAATGAAAGAAAAAAAAAGAGAGTTCGGGGAAAAGAAAAAGAGAGAAAGAACACTAAATCTGTCCTAGAAGAAGCCATTACAGAAATATGTTCAAGTTACAACAGAGAAACTGAGCGCCACGCTTTCTCATATGTCACTGCTTGGACCCCATGTTATGAACTCTGGTGAGTACTTGTCAGCATAAGAGCCTTTCATGCAAGGATTTGCTCTTTTCTGATCAGCTGGCTCCTGTTCATAAAATTCTCTTCTCGTCTGCCACTTTCTTCTCTACTAACTGGTTTTCTAGGTACTGTGAAAAGACTAAGAGTTTGTCTGGTAATAGTAACAGTTTCGCAGGATGTATTAGACTCTACATGCATTAGACTCCAGCAGATTCTGGAAACCAAATATGAGAAGCAATGAAGAGTCCTCATTACTCTTTTATTTTTTGCCTGGATTTTCTTCTGTCAATTTAAAAAGAAAACAGGTGTTAATTTGGCAATGAATAAAATAATACATAACATCACTCTTTTGAATGGGTATATTAGAAAAAAAGATTTCCAAACATAGGCCTGAAATTAAAGCTAAAATTATGTGGTCCTAAAAGAGCTGCTAAGAGGAATGGTGTCCTCTGTAACCTCTCAAGCAGCCTTAGAGCCATTACCTCAGAAGAGGAAATCCATTTCACTTGGAATTAATTTGGTAGTTTTTCTTAAATGACTGTAAGAAGGCTTGGGCTGTTGCCAAAAAGGAAAGCAAGCACAATAATTCAAATGCATGAAAATTAAATCAAATTGTAATAGAAAATATGGGTGAACTTATAAATAATTTTGGAATAGGGTATGAAAATGTACACTAAGAAAACCTCAAGTAAATAATTGACATATTTGAGTGCTAAGAAAATAGAGATATTCGTAAGTAAAACAGGACAATAATTTAGGGTAAAAGTTAAGAAAACATTTGTAGAAATCAAACTTATTAGGAGTTTTTTTTTTTGAGTGAGGTAATGAATCTGCCTAATGAGTTAACTTGTCATTTGCAAACTGTCATTTAGAATTTCTTTTTTGTTTTTTCCTCGTTTCTAAGCTTTTTAAATTCTAAAGAAAAGCTAGCTATAAATGACTAAGATGCCAACTTCTAGAGTTAGCTGTTCTATCAAGAAAGGAACAGGAGGAAAACTGGTCACAAGAATTTTTAATTATCCTTTTTTTTTAACATTTGTACAACCAAAACATTTATGACCTTCAAATAAGATCAGATTTGTGTCAGAGAAATGGGTTAATGATACTCTTGTGTACATGAGTCTGTGGACAAAGTATATTTTCTCTTTTTGTTTGTTTGTGTTATTTTTGAGGTTTGTTTTTAGCTCTTCATAATTTTTTAAATTTTTTGATAAATTACAGTTTATTCACTATGTATCCCAGCTGTAGCCCCCTCCCACATCCCTCCCAATTCCACTCTCCCTCTTTCCCTCATCTCCTCCCATGTCCCTGCCCATGTCCACTGATAGGTAAGGTCTTCCTCCCCTTCCCTCTGACCCCAGCCTATCAGGTTTCATTAGGACTGGGTGCATTGTCTTCCTATGTGGACTGGTAAGGCTGCTCCCCTCTCAGGGGGAGATGATCAAAGAGCCAGCCACTGAGTCAGAGATAGTCCCTGTTCTCATTACTAGGGAACCCACTTGGAGACTGAGCTACCATGGACTACATCTGTGCAGGGGTTCTAGGAGTTCTTGGTTATCTCCATGCATGGTCCTTAGTTGAAGTATCAGTCTCAGAAAAGACCCCTGGGCCCAGAGTTTTTTGGCTCTGTTGGTCTCCTTGTGGAGCTCCTGTCCCCTCCGGGTCTTCATATCTCCCCCTTCTTTCATAAGATTTCCTGGACTCTGCCCAAAGTTTGGCTATGAGTCTCAGCATCTCCTTCGACACCTTGCTGGGCAGAGTCAACAGGATAGGAGACTATCGTTGAAAGTGTGCTGAATGTTGAGGAGGAGGCTGACTGGAAGGCCTGTGCTCTGATAAAGAGGATGAGTCCTGAGTTAGCAGATAAAGAAATGCCATGTAGCTACAGTCAGAGACAAGAGAACCTGAGAGTCTCATCTTGGGTTTCAATGGAAACAAAACAGTAAAATTCTATTTTAAGAATTTACACTGAGGGGACATCTCTTTGTCAAGATTGAGGCCTGTGACAGGGTAGGCTACTGGGAGGATATGACTCTAGCTGAGACTCCTAACAGGGGGAAACATGAAAACTCAAGTGTCCACCTCCTACCCAGGCAGGACTTGTGGAAGGAGGGGAACAACAACCCATCAACAACACCTTTGATCCCAAAATTACCCTGCCTGCAAGAAGTACAGGGATGAAGAGGGAACAAAGATTGAGGGAATGTCCAACCAATAATTGACCCAACCTGAGACCCACCCCAACGCAGAGGGCCAGCTCTGACACTATTAATGGTGCTTTGCTAGGCTTGCAGACAGGAGCCTAACTTGACTGTCATCTGGGAGGCTCCAGCCATCAGAGGATTGAGACAGATGCTGGGACTTGCAGCCAAGCATGGGGCACAGCTCTGGGGTCCTGTGGAAGTGTTGGGAGAAAGATGGAAGGATCTGGAGGGGACAAGAACCACACAAGAAGACCAACAGAGACAACTAATCCCATGAGGATTACAGACTGAGACATCAACTAAAGAGCATGCACAGTCTTTACCTAGGGCCCCTGCACATATGTGGTCGATGGGAGGCTTGGTCTTCATATGGGGTGCCTGGTGAGTGTGTTTGTGTGTGTTTGGGGGAGGGTTCTAACTCTATTGCCTGCTTTTGGATCACTTCCTCCTGGCAGGGCTGCCTTGCCCGGCCTCAGGGGATGAGGATATGCTCAGTCCTGATGTGCCTTGATATGCTGGGGAGGGTTGATACAGGGGAGACTGCCCTTTTCTGTGGGGAAAGGGAGAGGGGAAGGGGGAAATGGTAGGAAAGGGGGGAAGGAGCACCCTTAGGATGTAAAGTAAGTAAACTGAAATAAAATAAATTAAAAAATGAATTTGCATTGGCAAGACTCCCATCCCTTAGGTTTCAAATCTAAATCTTAACTATGGGTAATCTGAGAAATCTCAGTTTGAGAATTTATTTAGAAGAATCCTCTGTATGATATTATCTTTCAATACCTTGATATCAGAAGACAAAAATCCACTTGGAACAGTCACAAAACTCCCTCGGTAATGCTCCCTAGAGATTGACCATATTGTCTGAAATGTGTGACACTTGATATAGAATGAGAAAGGATAGAAGTAGACCCCTCAGGCTACCAAATATAATAATTACTAATGAATAACCATGTGTAATGTTTTGTTTACTATGTTTGAAGACAGAGCAGAAAGAATGAAAAACTAATAAAAAGGAAGAGTTGAAAATGAACTATTTTTTTTTTCAATGCAGTTTATTCAGGAACATTGAACAATCCTCGGACCCCGGGGAAAGCCAGCCCACAGCTTAAATAGCCTCTGGGTAGCCAACCCAGGCGTGCCACGGGGGCAATGCAGATAGGTCCACATACATGGAAGCAAGCCAGATCCTCGGCCTTAGCCAAATGTGGAGTTGTTCGTGACAGAGAGCATTCACCATCGGGAAGGTGGAAGGCGGAAACCAGCTCCATCTTTAAGGCATAGCATTCCGCAGCTCTCTACAGTTCCCCCTTTTTGTTTTAGACGCATCAGGCAAGAGTAGAGGTCTGATCTCTGATATTAGAAATAAATTGGGACTTTGTACAGATGTTCATTTAGGTGTCATCCACCCAAAGAGCATCAGACCCGTCCGATACCTTTTTCTCAGAGGCGGGACCTGGGGCATCAACCCGCATGCAATCAGACATGCTCTTCTCTGGGTCCAAAGCGGCTGACCCTGAGTAACTATTTTTTAACCAGAGATGTCATAAATGCTGAATTACTTCATATAGACAAATTAAAGAGATTTTAAGCATAGATTTAAGATCAATTACACAAATACAAAAAAGCAAAGAAGGAACATACAATGTGAAGATTATATAATATGGCCTTTAGAATGAGAAGCATGAATGAGAAACAGATACATGAGAACATGGTGATCATTCCAATCCACCGGGGAAATAACAAAGAACAATGAGATTCTATCTCACCAGGGCGACTATCACCAGAAACATCAGTGATAAGGAGCTGGTGAGAATGTGGGGGGAAATGGACCCTGATGGGCTATTGGTAGGGATAGAAGCTCACACAGCTACCACAGAGGTGTGGAAGTTCCTCACCCTGCAACTAGACATGTGGCCGTGCTATTTCACTCCCGAGAATATACCTGAAGGAGTCTAAATCAGAACACTAAGGAGACATCAAGTTACCAGTGTTGATTGTGGCGCCCTTCACAATAGTGAATATAATCAACTAGCTTAGTAGTCTATCAACAGGTAAGTGGATAAAGAAAATGTGGCGTTTATACACAGTGGGATATGGTTCAGCTACAAGAATATCAAATGTTTGCTCTCGTTTGCTGTGATGTTGTGAATAAGAATGGCCCCCATAGGCTCCTAGATTTGAATACTCAGTCACTAGGGAGTGGCACTGTTTGAATGGATTAGGAGGTGTGGCTTTGTTAGAGAGAGTGAAAGTTGGGGTGGGCTTTGGTGTTTCACAAAGGCCCTTCCAGGCCCAAAGTCTTTTTTCCTGCTACCTGTGGATTCCTGGTAGAACACTCAGCTCCTTCTCCAGCATTGTGTCTGCCTGTGTGCTGCCATGCTCCCTGCCATGCTGAAAATGGACTAAATCTCTGAAGCTGTAAGCAAGCCCAAATTAAATGCTTTCTCTTATAAGAGTTGCTGTGATAATAGTGTCTCCCCACAGCAATAGAACACTGACAAACATACAAATATAAATTAAAGAAACACATTACACAACATACAGATATAACATAGAATAGAATGGACACTATTTGGGAAGAAAAAGGGGGGGGTAGTAAGAGGTGGAATGGGAAGAGATGGGTATAATGAGGTGTGATCACTGTCAAAGTCCATGATGCAATTGAACCAAAATGTTGTGATGCTCATTACTTTGTGCACTGAATATTCACTAATTGTAAAATTAATAAGAAAAAGAATCTGAAGGAGTTGAAGCAAAGAATTTTCTGTAATTGGTGAAATGGGACCTCATGAAACTGAAAAGCTTCTGCAAAGCAAAGGGGACCATCACCAAAACAAAGCAACTGCCTACAGATTGGGAGAGAATCTTCACCAACCCTTTATCTGACAGAGGACTCATATCCAGTATATATAAAGAACTAAAGAAGCTGAAAAGCAGCAAACCAAGTAATCCACTTAAATAATGGGGAACAGAGCTAAACAGAGAATTCTCTGTAGAGGAATACCAAATGGCAGAGAAGCACTTAAAGAAATGCTCAACCTCACTAGCCATTAGGGAAATGCAAATCAAAACAACCCTGAAATTTCACCTTATACCCATGAGAATGGCCAAGATCAAAAACTCAAGTGACAACACATGCTGGAGAGGTTGTGGAGAAAGGGGAACCCTTCTCCACTGCTGGTGGGAATGTAAACTTGTACAACCACTCTGGAAATCAATCTGGCGCTTTCTCAGACAACTAGGAATAGCGCTTCCTCAAGATCCAGCCATACCACTCCTAGGCATATATCCAAAAGAGGCTCAAGTACACAAAAAGGACATTTGCTCAACCATGTTTGTAGCAGCTTTATTTGTAATAGCCAGAAGCTGGAAACAACCAGATGCCCCTCAACTGAAGAATGGGTGCAGAAATTGTGGTACATCTATACAATGAAATACTACTCAGCAATGAAAAACAAGAAAATCATGAAATTTGCAGGTAAATGGTGGGACCTGGAAAGGATCATCCTGAGTGAGTTGTCCCAGAAGCAAAAAGACACACACGGTATATACTTACTCATATAAACATACAACATAGGACAAACCCACCAAAATCTATGCATCTAAAGAAACCAGGCAAGAGAGAGGACCCTAACTAAAATGTTCAATCCCCACCTGAAAGGCAAAGAGGATGGACATCAGAAGAAGAAGAAAATAGGAAACAACCTAGAAACCTGCTACAGAGGGCCTCTGAAAGCCAGAAGAAGAAATCAGGAAACAAACTAGGAACATACCACAGAGGGCCTCTGAAAGCCTCTGCCCTGCAGACTGTCAAAGCAGACGCTGAGCCTGATGGCCAACTCTCGGGCAGAGTGAATGGAATTTTAGGTAAGAAGTGGGAAATAGTAAGAGCTGGAGAGGACAGGGTCTCCACAAGGAGAGCAACAGAACAAGAAAATTTAAACACAGGGAACTTCGCAGAGACTCATACTCCAACCAAGGACTATTCATGGAGATAACCTAGAACCCCTGCACAGATGTAGCCCATGGCAGGTCAGTGTCCAAGTGGGTTACCTAGTAATGGGAAGAGGGACTGCCTCTGACATAATCTGATTGGCCTGCTCTTTGATCACCTCCCCCTGAGGGGGGAGCAGCCCTACCAGGCCACAGAAGAGGACAATGCAGCCACTTTTGACGAGAACTGATAGACTAAGATCAGAAAGGAGAGGAGAACCTCCCCTATCGGTGGACTTGGGGAGGGGCATGCATGCAGAAATGAGAGGGAGGGAGGGATCGGGAGGGGAGGAGGGAGAGGCTTATGGGGGGGATACAAAATTAATAAAGTATAATTAATAATAATAAAAAAAGATAATTTACCTACAGTTCAATATAAGGAAGAATTGAACTATAGTGTCAAAAGGAAGAAGAATGTCTATCTTTGGAGAACTATGACAGATAAAGGCTTCTGGGGTAATGATAAAGCCCTACTAATCTGGACTAGGTTTCTTGGGGAGCAGGAGAGAAATGAGACACAATGATGAATGTCAAAACTGGTCTAGATCAGGAAATAGGACAGCATGGAGTTTGAAATATGGCAGTTCTTCCCTTGAGGATATTTTGATAAACTGAGGAAACTTTCTGTTAGAACAGAAGGTTTGGGTGCTCTTCCTTGTTTTGCATTTTGGTGCATTTTCCAGAACTCGGGGATATCATGTACTTGTTTCATCTTGAATCTTAATATCCTGTTATTTGTTTGCCTTCGCATCAGCCTTTTGTGTGATTATTTCAAAATAGACCTCATTAGACAACTTCAAGCTATAATTCCCAATGAAGGAAAGTGCATTTTTTATTAACCTTTTTTTTTTTTTATAAAAAAATAATTTAATAGGAAAGCTTTAAGCTTGTCTTCCCCTAGGAAAATAAGCAGATGAATTTATGTCAAGAAATATCTTTCTATGTGAACTGGGAGGCTTATTTGCAGATTGTAAGGCTCGTGGCAGCTGGCCCAAAGAGACAGCCTTTTGCAGGTCACCATGCAAGTCTGAGTGTTAGAGAACAAGTGAGCATGCAAAGAGAGGACAGCACTGCATTTCAGGGCTCTCTCAACAAAACCAAGGTTCTACAACTCAAGGGCAGATTTGTTTTGTCAAAGACACACTTCTTAACTTATTCTTTGAGTTTTCCATAGGGCATACAGAAAATTCACGGGCTTGAATCTGAATGAGGATATTGTAGAGCACTTTGGCGGGTGGGCGTGCACAGGGTCCATACCCACACAAGTGTGCACACAGAGATGAAGAAACCTTTTCATAAGCTCTCTGTCATCTATAATCTACTGTGAACCTGTATGTCCCATTTCTATTAGAGACTTAATACTCATGGTGTTCTGGGATTTGAATGTGATGGTACTCTTATTTCTAAGTTTGCGTTTTAAATATAGAAACATAAAACCATCAAAATCATTGCTGTTGGTTTTGTTTGTTTGTCTGTTTTTTGTTGTTTGAGATAGGGTTTCTCTGTGAAACCTTGGCTGTCTTGGACTTGCTTTGCAGACCAGGCTGGCCTCAATCTCAGAGATTCACCTTTTCTCTGCCTCCTTGATTGCTAGGAATACAGGCGTGTGACACCACACCCAGCTAAAATCAACTCTTTTTTTTTTAGTTGTTATTTTTTTTCTTTTTTTTTCAATTTTTCATCAATTACACTTTATTCATTTTGCATCCCCCCATAAGCTCCTCCCTCCTCCCCTCCTGATCCCACCCTCCCTCCTCCCTCTGCATGCATGCCACTCCCCAAGTCCACTGTTAGGGGAGGTTCTCCTCTCCTTTCTGATCTTAGTCTATCAGTTCACATCAAAAGTGGCTGCATTGTCCTCTACTATGGCCTGGTAAGGCTGCCCCCCCCAGGGGGAGGTGATCAAAGAGCAGGCCAATCAGATTATGTCAGAGGCAGTCCCTCTTCACATTACTAGGTAACCCAATTGGACTCTGAACTGCCCTGGGCTACATCTGTGCAGGGGTTCTGGGTTATCTCCATGAATAGTCCTTGGTTGGAGTATGAGTCTCTGGGAAGTTCCCTGTGTTCAAATTTTCTTGTTCTGTTGCTCTCCTTGTGGAGACCCTGTCCTCTCCAGCTCTTATTATTTCCCAGTTCTTACCTAAAATCAACTCTTAAGGACAACCTGGTGTTCTATAACAATATCTCTAATATATTTTCTTTTAAAGCAATCTATACTGGGCATATAAATATACCTGACGATTACTATAAAATGGCCTATTGCCTTAGTTTGTAGACTGTTATTTGTCTGCTCACAGATTCTAATTTCAAAAGGCTCTATTACTCAAAACACAATGCCTATGATTTCTTGAAGAAAACTCTGATCCACAGTTTTCCTTTCAATTTGATGATTATTAAATTTAATCAACAACCCCACTAAACTCTAGACCTGTAGGTCTAATGGTCTAACAAATATTTCAATTTGGAAAGCTCAAAGGTACGTCAAATCAATCATATTGAAAAATTAATCATTGGGTTCCTCCAGACCTTTTCTGTGTTATCCATCTTGGTGAATGGTGAAACTTCAAGTGCCTTGTAATTTTACATTCTTTTTCTTCTTTTACACACCACACCATTCAGTCACTTCATTCTATAGCTCCTAACTGCGCACATCTTCTGTATTCGTCATCTTTTCTCTTGCCCTAGTTTAGGCTTTTATCAGTTTGTTTGCTTGCCTGGGTTTTAAATCTTTATTTATTAACAGCTCATCCAAGTCAGGTTTTGTTTGTTTGTTTGTTTTGTCTCCAACTCATTTCAACAAAGAGGATCAGAAGGAGCTTGGATGGAGGGTTTAAGGCAGTGCAGGTAGATAAAAGCAAATTGGGATGTGTGAATAACAAGTGATATTGGTGCACTTTGGAGAGAGGACTTAAAGTTACCAAATCATTGGTAGAAGCAAAAGCCTCAGGCGGACAGACTCAAGCACAACAGGGATTGGAAAAGAAAAAGAGCATTAGTGACCCACTCTCTGATCACAGATGTTGTTCAAGGAGAGTGAAAATTATGGTTTGAATATGAATTATACTACACATAGAAATAGTTTGAACTCTTGTTCCTCAGATTAGGACACAGTTAGGAAAGTGGTTGACACTTTAGGAGGTAGAGTCTAGCTGAAAGAAGTGAGTTGCTTCGTGCTAGTTACCGTGTCTCTATTTTGCCTGTTACCTTTCTTGAGTATTTTTGTTTCTGCTCACCGCGAAGAGAACAGCTTCCCTCTCTAAAAACAGTCCCCACCACGATGTTGTGTTTTATCATGGGCCCCAAATCAGAAAAGCCAAAGACTATGGAATGCAACCTCTGAAACTGTGAATGACAAAGTAAGTCTTTTCCTTCTGTAAATTGTGTGTCAAGGGTTCTGTCACATTGATGAGAAAAGTAATAGCCCGAACAAGACATATCCCTGCAGCTCTGTTAGATATACGTGTGTCAATCAAATATGAATGATGGAATGGGCAAGAAAAAAAAGTGGGGTGAAGACTAGGAAGCACAGGTCCTAGGTGAGCATTCGGTTAGGTCTGTGGAAGATCTAGAGAAGCAAATGCCTCTGAGAATCCTTTTTAACCACCAGAACTGGTTGGCAAAGAACGGGCTGACTTATGAGTGCATTCCTAGTGTTTGAAATGATCCTAACAAGACTGCATTCATGCTGTGAAGCCATTGCTGTGACTATTTCTGTATAACATAAATGCCTTTCGTGTACTATGCCAAGCTTCTTCCTAACTCTCAAGTGTTAGAGTTGATATTACCTCTCAGTTTGAAAGTTGTGCTTTGGTTTCACTGTGGGCTTATGTGACACATTCTCTGTGCCCTCCTGTGTATTATGAATTAACCTGCAGACATTTTCCTTGTGTTTCCTTTTGTTGCACACTAGACCCTCCAAGAAGACCTGAGTCTCATTTACATTCAACAAATGTCCTTCCCCTTTTCATGATTGTTTTTCTCCACTTCTGCTCCTGGCTGAATTGAGCTGCCAGCTAACTCAACCAGTTCAGTCAATCAGACAGACATTCTTCTGTGACTGGCTGGGTTCTTTAGAAGAACAGGAAAAATTTAGACACCCTGAGGTGCAGTGTGAAAGTCCTGAGATTTAGCATAGGTGAACAGAGCTTTTGAAAGCCAGAACTTCCTGCCGAGACCAAAGCCAGGCAACAGCCATGGAAGAGCTAACTGTGGAAGCTTCTAACCGAGGAGGCTGCGCATCTTAGATTTGTTGTCAGATGTAACATTTGGAAGTGGTAAATCATCGCAGAAGCCAGTGTGCTTGGCAACTGTGCCTCTGCCTAGGTTGCTGGCAACAGAAGCTGTGGCTTCATCATCTCAGATGGTTCTGCTGGGGACATGTGAGGCATCAGTGACTGATCATTTGGGGAAAACCTGACAGAAAACAGAATTTTCCTTACTTTCTCTTGCTATAATGAAGTGAGCAGAAGCTGAATGAAATAAAGTTGTCTCATTTCTTATACAGATGACTCACAGGCTTTCTGACTCATGCCAGTAAAAATCACTCTGCCACTAGCAGAAATATGCCAGGGTCCAAGAAAAATCGTGCTCTCTGCACCAGCTCCCCTCATTCTCCTGAGGCCTGGGACGTGGTGATGTTTTCAGGCTTGCCTTTTATCCTTGAAGCTAGAGCAGCATGTCATTGCAGCGTGACTTTTCTGACCAAAGAATTACTCTCTAGGATAAGATACTATTAATCAGCCCAGTTCATGACATCATTAACAGCTGTATATAAAGAACATAGTATAGCCTTGTTATCCTCATAATTAGAAGTGCTTCCGTTTTCTACACCCGCCAGGTAAGACAAAGATATGTGGAAGCAAAGCCTGAGCTTTCCAAACAGATGCCTTTGTAATTGTGCCCTTAAAATGATCTGTGTTTTGTCTTTTTTTCCATCTGCTTTTTGTCTAGTTACGTCGTAGTAGCAGCCATCTTCTCCCCTCAGCTTAGTTTTAATGGTCGATGTGATAAGGGTATTGTCATAGTTTGAATAAAAACAGAATGCAGTTGTGTGATGTCATTGTCATGCCCTCCCCCCATTACATCATTCTATGCCTTGGGAACTGATCATATTAGATAAGAATGAAATCCACTTGGACATTTATTCTAGAGTATGCGTAGGTGGGCTATTAGTTTTGGAGGAAGATGGGCAGAAACTCATGTACTCCATGCTGGCCTGGAACTTTCTACATATTTGTGGATGACCTTGAACTTCTTATCCCTCTTTTGTCTTCTACCTCCAGAATTCTAGGATTATAGGTTAGTGCTGCCATACCTAGGTTTTAGGAATTTCTAAATTCACAGTAAAATCCCAAATTAACTGGACACCCACATTTATCACTTGAAGTTGAATTTCTAGAGAAAGACATTGGGATTTTGTTGTTCATCTCTTTTTGAGAAGTAAAATTGCAGGTGTCAAACAAGTTTTTACTTTATGACTTAAAATCAGGATCACTGTTTGCTTTGATTTTTCTTTTCATTGCCCTCCTCTTTGAGAGAAGCGGCCTACAAACAAGAAGTAATCCTCCTAAGACAATAGGAAGAAAGTATCAGAGTAAAGCATAGACCTTAGCATTTCTTTGTAATATTCTCCTAAACATGAAACTCTACACATTATGTACTTTCACAAATGATAGCCTAATAAAGACATTGTAGATTCCTCAAACGGAGTCTTTGATGGGCTCCAATCCTCCTTTTCCCACTGAGGGTATTGCTGCATAATTGTTATTGGAGCCATCTTTTCCCACTCACTGACTTTTCTTTTATCTATCTATCTATCTATCTATCTATCTATCTATCTATCTATCTATCTATCTATCTAAAAAAATCTTTACTGGTGAGAGACTGAAGCAAGAAAAGAAGACATCTATTCCAACTGAAAGGTTTCTCTTTCAGATTCTATTTTTGTGCACACATTCATTTTTAATGTAAATGAAGCTAAAATTTGTAGAGAAAATGCTAAGCTGTTTAACAACAACAACAACAAAAAGAAACTAAATTAGATATGGCTGCTTGTTGACGCATCTCTGAATCAATTAAACTGTACCTAATGTTTCAAAAACTTTGTTCAGTTAAAATCCATTTCATAATAAGCTCAGTAGGTTTCAGAAAAGGTGTTTTCCCACAAAGACATTTAACAGCCATTAGCATGGTACAACCTTTGTGATATCACATAATTAAGAAACTCTTAACAGTGTTCATCCTTGTTAAATATAGTAGTTTTCGATGCAGTATATTGTTAATTGTTAATATATTAAAGATAGTACTCTTTAAGACTTTTTTTTTTTAATTTACAATGGCAATTTAAGGTCTTCTACCTGGTAAGCAAATTCTCTGCACTGAGCAACATGCCTAGACACTTAAAAGATATTTATTAGACATTCCTGAACTAAAGTTTACTTCTAGCAGTTGAGATACATACATAAAGATTATCTGTATAAAACATTTTTACAAGGAAGATTTAATAAAACCTGAGTGAATATTTAGTGCGAGTAAGATAACTTATTTAGATAAATAATTGCTTCCTTTAAGAAGACCCAGAAATAAACCTACACACTTAGGGATACTTGATTTTTGACAAAGAAGCAAAAGCCATACAACGGAAAAAAGACAGCATCTTCAACAAATGGTGCTGGTCTAACTGGATGTCTATATGTAGGAAAATGCAAACAGATCCATACTTATCACCTTGTACACAAGTAAAGTCCAAGTGGATCAAAGACCTCAACATAAAACCAGATACACTAAATCTGTTGGAAGAAACAGTGGGAAAGAGCCTTGAACTCGTTGGCACAGGAGAAAACTTCCTGAACAGAATAAAAACAACACAGGCTCAAGACCAAGCTCTACCACTCCTAGCCATATAACCAAATGATGCCCCACCATACAACAAGGACATATGCTCAACCATGTTCATAGCAGCTTTGTTTGTAATAGCTAGAAACTGAAAACAACTCATATGTCTCTCAAAAGAAGAACGGATAAAGAAACTGTGGTACATTTACACAACGAAATACTACTCAGCTATTAAAAACAAGGACATCTTGAAATTTGCAGGCAAATGAAAGGAACTAGAAATAATCATCCTGAGTGAGTCAACCACTCACTTGTGAGTTTCTTGTGAGTGAAGCAAAAAGACACAAATGGTATATACTCACTTATAAGTGGATATTAGACATATAATATAGGATAAATTTACTAAAATCTGTACACCTAAAGAAGCTAAGCAAGAAGGAGGATACTGAGTAGATGCTCAGTCCTCATTTAGAAGGGCAAACAGGATAGACACCAGAAGTAGGAGAAGACAGGGACCAGGACAGGAGTTTTCCACAGGTGGAGTCTGAAAGGCTTTACCTGGCAGGGCACTGAAACAGATGCCGAGACTCAAAGCCAAACTTTGGGCAGAATGCAGAGAATTTTGTGGAAAAGGAGGGAGATAGAAAGATCTGGAGGGACAGGAGATCCACAAGAAAATCAACAGAGCCAAAAAAAAATCTGGGCCCAGGGGCCCTGCAAAGACTGATGAATCAACCAAGGACCATGCATGGAGAGGACCTAGACCCCCTTGCTCAGATGTAGCCCATGAGCAGATCAGTCTCCATGTGGGTTCCCTAGTAGAGGGAGCAGGGTAAGTCACTGGCATGAACTTGGTTGTGTGCTCTTTGATCACCTCCACCTTGGCAAAGTGGCCTTACTAGGCCACAGAGAAAGAAGATGCACACAGTCCTGATGAGACCTGATAAGCTAGAGTCAGATTGAAGAGGAGGAGGACCTCCTCTATCAGTGGTCTAGGGAAGAGACATGAAGTGGAGGAAGAGGGAGGGAGGGTGGCACAGGGAGGAGATGAGGGATGGGACTACAGCCGGGATACAAAGTGAATAAACTGTAATAAATAATAATAATAATAGTAATAAAAAATATACTAAAAAGATGAAGAAAGTCTAATCTGTGTCTTCAGATAGGGACTAAGCCTTTCATGTTTGATACCATCACTTGGCATAGTGCCATGGTCTGAGCTCAATCTTTAGTGACTTAAAGCCAGTAAATAAAAAAAGTTATTTGAAATTTTTAGATCACCAAGTACATAGGAGTACTCACTTGCATGTTAGAAAAATCAAAATCTGTTCCAATCTATATAAAGGTGGCGTATTACCCTGACATAGGCCAGGATTTATTTCTTTGTCAATTTAAAAATCGACCCTTTTAATTTTCTGATAGTACCAGACATTTATATAGTTATATATATAACTATTCTTAGTTGTTTTTACCTTCCACTCTGTTTTTTCATGCCTCTTTCTCTTCCAGCTGTGACCCCTTTCTTCAACAGGATCCATTCTATTTTGATGTCAACCTTTTTGCCAGTGACTCAGTAAGTTATTTTTAAATTAAATTATTATTTTTATATTAATTACAGTTTATTCACTTTGTATACCATCTGTAGCCCCCTCCCTCGTTCCTTCCCAATCCTACCCTCCCTCTGTACTCTCCTCCCATGCCCCTTTCCAAGTCCACTGATAGGGGAGGTCCTCCTCCCCTTCCATCTGACCCTAGCTTATCAGGTCTGAGCACAGATAGAAAGCTTTAATTTTTTTAATTAATTAATTTATTTACTCACTTTACATTCTGGCTTTAGCCCCATCCATGTTCACCTTTCAGGCCCATCCTCCCTCCTTCTCCCCTTCCTCTCCCCTATTCCTCAGCTCCCTTCCTATCTACCCTAGATCATCAAGCCTTATTTATTAGACTGAGGATATTCTCTTCCCCTGTGGCCTGGCAAGGCAATCCCTCCAGGAGAAAGTAATTGAAAAGCTGACAAGAGAGACCATATCAGAGAGAACACCTCTCCCCTTACTAGGGAACCCACATAAGTTGCCCATTAGTTACTTATTTATAGGAGGCCTAGGTCCAGTCCATGCAAGGTCCTTCTTGGCCCTGGTTGGTTGGCTCTGTTGATCTTATTGTAGAGCTCCTGTAACCTCCATGTCATTTTCTCCTCTCCTGCACTTTTCCACAAGACTCCCTATGCCTCATCCATTGTTTCTTGTGACTCTCAGCATCTATTTCACGGTGCTGCTGGGTGGAGCCTCTCAGAGGACAACTCTGCTTGACTCCTGTCTGCAAGTTTAGCAGAGTATGGTTAGTAGTGTCAGGGGTTGATTCTCTCCCATGGGGTGGGCCTTGGGTTGAGCCAGGCATTCATTGGTGCTTCCCTCCTTCTCTGTTATATCTGCTTTATCTTTATCCCTGCACATCTTGCAGGCAGGGTGAATTTTGAGTTTTTGTGGCTGGGTTGGTGTTCCTCTCACTCTACTAGAAGGCTATCTTAGAGGGTGTCTTCTTCTGCCTCTATGGTTCCTCCTACCAGCAGTCTCTGCTTGAATATGTCTCATATCCCCCCAGGAGCTTACTCTGATTAAGGTCTCATGCTTGTCAGAGAGATGCCCTTGCCTATAGTTTCTCTATTTTCTACAGGCCTTTGTCCTCTCATCCTTGCTCTCCCCAGATCTGATCTTCACCCTCATATCTCTCTGTGTTTACTCTTCTACCTTGTTCCCTCTCTTCTTGTAGATTTTTAAAATATTTTTGTCATTCCAATGGTAATAAATACATAGTATTTTCCAGTGGAAATTTTACTTGAGTTTTTGTTGTTAGTAGTTTTCTTTTGAAATGCCTGAAAATACAGCACCATTATGTTAAGGTGCTTGATGTGTGGTCTTGTAAAGCCAGGAATTCAAAGTGATGTTGGCATTGTCTCTCCTCCTCCTCTTCTCTGTTTTCTTCTTCTGTTTAGTCCGGAGTTGCTCATGGCTTGGTTAGGGTAGGATCAATGGAAAAAAAGAGGGAAGTACATAAATTGAAGACTATTTAATTGGTGATATGTTATGATAAACTGACATACTGTTGATAAGATACCAAGTGGAGAGGAAATAAATGGTTTGCTGGGTATAATTTTATACTTGGCAATGCCACTTGCTGAGGTAGAAAGGATTTAAAGATGATGCTAGCAATAAAGCGTATGTGTGTTCTATTTTTTATTTGATATTTTTATTTTAAAAAATCTTATTATATTAATGTCAGAACTCATGTGTGACTGTGTATATATGTATATACAGGGGAAGGCATGCCACAGGACATGTGTACAAGTCAGAGGACAACAGGAGGGAAGCTGTGCTTTCTTTCTACTGGGTGGGTACCAGGAGTAAACCTCTGGCCATCCATCTTGGTAAATGGGTTTTATAATGATACTTCTCCGAAAATCTTCAATGTAAAATTGTAGCATATGGCTTATTATTTGTCACCCAATTCTACAGAACTGTCAAATGGATCATTTGGAAGTGATAGCCATCTAATCAACATGTGTGCTACTGTTTTAGAATTCACTGAATGTGAATTCTATCAAGCAGTGCCTTTGCTGCTTGATAAAGGTCATGCTGTCACATAATTCTCGTCTGCACAGCAACAGTCATGGAAAGGTGAATGTTTGAGAAAGAACAGGGCAGTATGACAGTTCCAGGCAGATGCATGGGTATATGCACATTCAATACAGAGCTGGGAATACAATTGGGAAACACTTATACTCTGATTCCCTTCTATGTATCCCTGATTCATAAGCAACTTATTGAAATAGAAAACACATAATTTTAATTAGGAGATCTAATCAAGAAATGTTGGTTCTTTATCTATTGAATTTTCCTTGGTGCAAAATTTGCACGTTTCTAGTAGATTTAGTCATCATTGTTTTATATGTGCATGTCTCTGAATTGAAAGGAAGTTACACTTTAAAAATGGAAGCTTTTTGTTTGTTTGTTTCAAAATACCCTTCATGGCTCTGAAGAAATAATCACATGGTTTGTTGCTGGTTTTATTTTAAGCAGGAAGGTGGTTTGGTCAAGGTTAAGCTGTCCATGTGAGAGACGTTATGTTTGTTTTGTTATTGTTACTTTTTATTCTAGAGGATGAGACCTTAAGCATGCCAATAGTTCATTTTAATATTTTCTTCTTATATTTTTCTTTATTATTATTATTTATTACAATTTGTACAATTTGTATCCATGCTGTAGGCCCCTCCCTCATCTCTTCCCTGTTCCACCCTCCCTCTTTCATCCCCTTTATGTCCCTCCCCCAGTCCATAGGCGAGTTACTCCCTTACTATCTGACCCTAACCTATCAGCTTTCACCTGGATCCTCTTTCTCTGTGGACTAGTAAGGCCATCTCTCCAGGGGGAAATGATCAAACAGCAGGCGACTGAGTCCATAACAGAGACAACCCCTGCTCTCCCTACTAGGGAACTCACATGGAGTCTGAGCTGCCAATGGGCTACATCTGAGCAGGGTTCTATGTCCTCTTCAAGCGAAATTTGCAGGCAAATGGATAGAACTAAAAAAGATCATCCCGAGTGAAGCAGAAAGACACACATGGTATATAAGCACGTATAAGTGGATATTAGCCATATAATATAGGATAAACATACTAAAACCTAGAATCCTAAAGAAGCTAAACAACAAGGAGGACCCTAGGGAAGAGGCTTAATCTTCATGCAGAAGGGCAAACAGATATCAGGAGTATGATAAGATAGGGGAAAGGAGCTTTCCATAGAGGGCCTCCAAAAGACTCTATTCAACAGGGTATTGAAGCAGATGCTGAGACTCATAGCCAAAGTTTAGGCAGAGTGCTGGAATCCTTATGGAAGGAGAGGGAGGTAGAAAGACCTGGAAGAGACAGGAACTCTACTAGGAGAAAAAGAGAGCCAAAAATGCTGGACACAGGGTTCCTGCATTTTTAACATTTTCAAACCAAACCAAATGGGAGGTGATCAAAGAGCCAGCCACTGAGGTCATGTCAGAGACAGTCCCTGTTCCCATTACTAGGAAACCCACTTAGAGACTGATCTGCCATGGGCTACATCTCTGCAGGGGTTCTAGGTTATCTCCATGCATGGTCCTTGGTTCGAGTACCAGGCTCAGAAAAGATCCCTGGGCCCAGATATTTGGTTCTGTTGCTCTCCTTGTGTAGTTTCTGTCTGCTACAGGCCTCTCTATCTCCCCCTTCTTTCATAAGATTCCCTGTACTCTGCCCAAAGTTTGGCTATGAATCTCAGCATCTGCGTCTAATATCCACAATATATAAAGTATTCAAGAAATTAAAAGGCAACAAATCAAGTAATCCAATTTAAAAATGGGGTACAGAGCTAAACAGAAAAGTCTCAATAGAGGAATATCAAATGGCAGAGAAACACTTAAAGAAATGCTCAAGACCTTAGTCATCAGGGAAATGTAAAACAACCCTTACATCCATAAGAATGGCTAAGATAAAAATCTCAAGTGACAACACATGCTGGAGAGGATGTGGAGAAAGGAGAACCCTCCTCCATTGCTAAAGGGAATGTAAACTTATATAACCACCATGGAAATCAGTCTGGCACTTTCTCAGACAATTAGGAATAGTGCTTCCTCAAGATCCAGCTATATCACTCCTAGGCATATATCCAAAAGATGCTCAAGTACACAAGGACATTTGTTCAACCATGTTCTTAGCAGCTTTATTTGCAATAACCAGAACCTGGAAACACTCCATATGTCCCTCAACAGAAATTGTGGTACATTTACACAATGGAATACTACTCAGCAATTAAAAACAAGGAAATTTTCTTTGAGAAAATCAACAAGATAGACAAATCCTTAGCCAAACTAACTAAAAGGCAGAGAGAAACTATCCAAATCAGTAAAATCAGAAATAAAAAGGGGGACATAACTACAGAAACTGAGGAAATCCAAACAATACTACAAAAGGCTATATGCCACAAAATTTGAAAATCTAAATGAAATGGACAATTTTCTTGATAGAGTCCATCTACCTAAATTAAATCAAAATCAGGTAGAAAGACTGACTAGTCCTATATCCCCCCAAAAAATTGAAGCAGTCATCAACAGTCTCCCTTCCAAAAAAATCACTCAGCCATATGGTTTCAACGCAAAATTCTACCAGACCTTCAAAGTGCTAACTCCAATCCTCTTCACACTATTCCACAAAATAGAAACAGAAGGAACATTACCAAACTCATTCTATAAAGCCATGATCACCTTAATACCTAAACCACAGAAAGACCCAATAAAAAAAGAGAACTTCAGATCTATCTCTCTTCTGAACATTGATGCAAAAATACTCAATAAAATACTTGCAAACCGAATCCAAGAACACATAAAAGATATCATCTACCATGACCAAGTAGGTTTCATGCCAGGTATGCAAGGGTGGTTCAGTATATAGAAATCCATCAATTTAATCCACCATATAAACAAACTGAAGGAGAAAATCCACATGATCATCTCCTTAGATGCTGAAAAAGCATTTGACAAAGTCCAAACATCCATTCATGTTTAAAGTCTTGGAGAGATCAGGAACACAAGGCACACACCTAAACATAGTAAAGGCAATATACAGCAAGCCTATAGCCAACATCAAATTCAATGGAGAGAAACTTAAATCAATCCCACTGAAATCAGGGACAAGGCAAGGCTGCCCACTCTCTTCATATCTATTAAACATAGTACTTGAAGTCCTAGCTAGAGCAATAAGACAAGTAAAGGAGATCAAGGGGATACAAACCAGAAAGGAAGAGGTCAAAGTTTCACTCTTCACAGGTGATATGATAGTGACATGAGTGAACTCAAAAATACAACCAGGGAACTCCTTCAGCTGATAAATACCTTCAGCAAAGTGGCTGGTTACAAAATTAACTCAAAAAATCAGAAGCCCTCCTGTATCCCAAAGACACAGGGCAGAGAAAGAAATCAGAGAAACAACATCCTTCACAATAGCCACTAATAACATAAAGTACCTTAGGGAGACTTTAACCAAGCAGGTGAAAGACTTGTTTTAAAAAACTTCAAGTCTCTGAAGAAAGAAATTGAAGAAGATAGCAGAAGATGGAAAGATATCCCCCCTGCTCATGGATAGGTTGGATTAACATAGTAAAAATGGCCATCCTGCCAAAAGTAACCAGATTCAATGCAATTCCCATCAAAATACCAATACAATTCTTACAGACCTTGAAAGAAAAATTCTCAACTTCATATGGAGAAACAAAAAACCCAGAATCTTCCAAAACGATCCTGTACAAAACAGATCATCTGGAGGTATATCCATCCCTGATCTCAAGCTGTACTACAGAGCAATAGTAATAAAAACGGCATGGTATTAGCATAGAAGCAGAAAGGTGGATCAATGGAACCAAATATAAGATCCAGAAATAAACCTAAACACCTATGAATACTTGATTTTTGACAAAGAAGCCAAAACCATTCAATGGAAAAAAGACAGCATCTTCAACAAATGGCGCTGGTCCAACTGGATGTCTACATGCAAAAAAATGAAAATAGATCCAAATTTATCACCCTGCACAAAACTAAAGTTTGAGTGCATCAAAGACCTCAACATAAAACCAGACACACTAAATCGGTTAGAAGAAAAAGTGGAGAAGAGCCTGGAACTCATTGGCACAGGAGACAACTTCTTGAACAGAACACCAACACCACAGGCTCTAAGAGCAACAATCAATAAATGGGACCTCATGAAACTGAAAAGCTTCTGTAAAGCAAAAGACATTGTCATCAGAACAAAATGAAAGCCTACAGACTAGAGAATTCTCTGTAGAAGTATATAGAATGGCAGAGAAACACTTAAAGAGATGCTCAACATCCTTAGCCATCAAAGAAATGCAAATCAAAATGACCCTGAGATTTCACCTTATACACATCAGAATGGCAAAGGTTAAAAACTCAAGTGACAACACATGCTGGAGAAGTTATGGAGAATTGGGTACCTTCCTCCATTGCTGGTGGGAATGTAAACTTGTACAACTACTTTGGAAATTAATCTGGCTCTTTCTCAGAAAATTAGGAATAGTGCTTCCTCAAGATCCAGCTATACCACTCCTAGGCAAATATCCAAAAGAAGCTCAAGTACATAGGGGCATTTGCTCAACCTTGTTTATAGCAGCTTTATTTGTAATAGCCAGAATCTGGAAACAACCCAGATATCATCAATGGAGGAATGGATACAGAAATTGTGGTACTTTTACACAAATGGAATACTACTCAGCAATTAAAAACAAGGAAATCATGAAATTTGCAGGCAAATGGTGGGATCTAGAAAAGATCATCCTGAGTGAGGTATCCCAGGACCAGAAAGACACACATAGTATATACTCACTTATATACACCTGTAAGGTAGGATAAACATAATAAAATATGTGCACCTAAAGAAGATAAACAAGAAAGAGGACCCGGAGTAAGATGATCAATCCTTACTTAGAAAGACAAATGGAATGGACATTGGAAGTAGGAGAAAACAAGTAACAGGACATGAGCCTACTGCAGAGGGCCTCTGAAAGACTATACCTAGGAGCACATCAAAGCAGATGTGGAGACTCATAACCAAAGCTTTGGTAGACTGCAGGGAATCATATGATAAAAGGGGGAGTTAGTATGACTGGGAGAGGACAGGAGCTCTACAAGGACAAAATATATCAGGGCACAGGGGTCCTCTATAAGACTGTTTCTCCAACCAAGGACCATGTATGGATATAACCTAGAATCTCTGCTCTGATGTATCCCATGGTAGCTCAGTATCCAAGTGGGTTCCCTAGTAAGGGGAACAGGAACTATTTCTGACATGAACTCAATGACTGGCTCCTTTACACCCCCCCCCCTCAAGGGAGGAGCAGCCTTGCTAGGCCACAGAGAAGGACATTGCAGCCAGTGCTGAAGATACCTGATAAGCTAGGGTCAGATGGAAGGGGAGGAGGACCTCCCCGAGCAGTGGACTTGGAAAGGAGCAGGAGGAGATGAGGGAGGGAGAGTGGGATTGGGAGGGAATGAAGGACAGGGCTACAGCTGGGATATAAAGTAAATAACCTGTGATTAATATAAAAAATAAAAATTATTAAAAAAAGAATTGTTAAAGTATAATTTTTTAAGCAAAGGACATGAATTTGTGAGGGGAATAGGAATAGGGCGTAAAGGCGGATATAACCAAAATGCATTTCATGCATCTATGGAATTCTCCAAGGATGAATTAAAATTATCTCAAAAATTAACAAGCTCAACTTTATCTTTTCACTTTTCCAGACTCTTTATGGATTTCCCTTACTACACTACTCCAGCTTCTGTGAGTTAAAAGTGTTTCAGGATCCTCTGTGTTACTTATGGTCTTTGGGGCAAATGGGGTGGCGGGTGAGGCAAGAGAATAAAAAGCCTGCAGAGAAAAGAGAAACTGTGAATGAGGGCATCTCTGACAAGCTTGAGACAGGGTAGGCTCCTGGGGTCTATGAGAGGGACTCTAGAAAAGACTCCTAGTGGTAGGAACCACAGAAACAGAAAAGGACACTCTCTAAGTAGACAAGTCTTACTAGGAACACCAACCCAGACTCAAACCACCCTGCCTACAAGATGTGCAGAGATAATGATAGAGCAGGCCTAACAGAGACTGTGAAGGTCCAACCAATGCCTGACCCAACCCAAGACTTACCCCATGGGAAAGAACCAACCCCTCACACTCTGCTATCCTGGTGGTCAGAAGTCAAGCAAAGTTGTCCTCTAAGGGGCTCCAACCAGGAGCACCTTGAAATAGATACTCAGACTCACAATCAAACATCGGGGGAAGTGTAGGGAGCCTTGTGGAAAAGCAAGGAGAAGGAGAAAAGGACCTGTAGGTGATAGGAGCTCCACAATAAGGCCAGCAGAGCCAACCAACAGGGCCAAGTGAGGCCTGCTGAAACTGAAGCACCAACCAAAAGACCTTGCGTGGACTGGACCTAGGCCCCCTACAAAGAAGTATCTGATTGGCAGCTCAGGCCTCATGTGGGTTCCCTAGTAAGGGTTGCAGCGGCTCTCTCTGACATAGACTTTCTTACCAGCTTTTCAATTACTTTCCCCTGAAGGGACTGCCTTGCCAGGCCACAGGGGAAGAGGACATGCTCAACCCTGATATGACTTAATGAGCTGGGGTAGATGGGAAGTGGGGGTTCCTCTTTTCTGAGGAATAGGGGATGGGGATGGGAGAGAGGGAGAGTGAGTAGACTGGGAGGTGAGCAGGAATGGGGCTGCAACCAGGATGAAAATTGAATAAATAAATAAATTAAAGTGTTTCAGGATCACATTGTAGCTGTAACTTGCCAAACACCCACCCTCAGTGTGTCCTATTGTGAACTGTCTTCATCACAATACTCGAATTTTATTTTTCTCTTCCCTTTCTTTTGTGTGTCTGCACTGGAATTTTCTAGAGTTGCAAGATCATGTGATGGTCTGACAGCTAATGGGATTTCTGTATGTGTATTTTTATGTATATATATATATATATATATATATATATACATATGTGTGTGTGTGTGTGTGTGTGTGTAGCTAATGTTGCATAGCTATGGATATAACCTGAAGAAATATGTTTTAGAAAACTCATTGATTTTTTTTTTTTTTAATATAAAAGAATCCTGCCAAAAAACGTTTAGAACCTTTGGTACAGACTGCTGCAACATGATTTGTAGATGGTATTATTAGATTCTATGGGATAAATTATATCCTATTATATCTGCTCCCCAATAAAAAGCTGTCTTACTGATTATCCTTAAAGTAAACAGTAAGAAATGTTAAAAAGGTAAAACTAGACAAATTCCATGGTAATTCTTAATAATATATAACTAACAATCATCACACATGTAGTTTTAAGTATTTTCTTAACATCTTTATACACCAAGTTCCTGCTCTGTTGAATGGAGACAGCCTCAACCATAGCCCATAGTTAATAATATAATAGAGTTAAGGCAATCAGACCACTGATTAGTATATGCTGGCATTAACAAATATTAACAATTAGCTCTCACTTTACTCCTACTCATTTGTCAAAAAGATAATGAGAAATTAAATTTAGAATGGGATCAAAATGTCTTCCAGTGTTACAAATGTAGGATTTTCTTCTTTGTACAACTAAATGATATCTTCTGTGTTTATGTGTGTTGTATGTGTGTGTGTATGTGTATACTCATGTGCCATGCATATCTGTGTGTGTGTGTGTCTGTTCCTTATCTAGTCACCTGCTAGTGGACACTTAGATTTAGGTTGATTTATTATAATTAAATAATGACAAAATCTTTTTTATTTTAATTTTATTTTATTTTTAATTACACTTTATTTACTTTGTATTCCCCCTCTAGTTCCCTCCCACCACCCCTTCCAACCCCTCCCTTCCTCTACCTTCTCCATGCATTCCTCTCCCCAAATCCACTGGTAGGGGAGGGTTTCTTTTTCTTCCTTCTGATCCTGGTCTGTTAAGTCTCATCAGGAGTGGCTGCATTGTCTTCCTCTGTGGCCTGGTAAGGCTCCTCTCTGCTCAGGGGGAGGTGATCAAAGAGCAGGCCATGTCAGAGGTAGTCCATCATCAGTTCATGTCAGAAGTAGTCCCTGTTCCCATTACTATGGAACCTGCTTGGACACTGAACTGCCATGGGCTACATCTGTGCAGGGGTTCTAGGTTATCTCCATGCATGGTACTTGGTTGAAGTATGAGTCTCAGGAAAGACCCCTGTGCTCAAATTTTTTGGTTCTGTTGTTCTCCTTGTGGAGCTCCTGTCCTCTCCAGATCTTACTATTTCCCACTTCTTTCACAAGATTCCTTGCATTCTGCCCAAAGTTTGGCCATAAGTCTCAACAAAATCTTAATATGAAGTTAAGCTCATACTTTTTTTCTTGCATCCCAACTTGAAAACTATGTTCATTCATTAAATGATTAGAGTAAATTTTTTTCAGTTATTTGATTAAATTAGTTAAATAAAGATAATAGACTTTGAAAAGACTTTGAGAGACTCAGCTAAAAAACAATAAAGACTTGGTTTTCTGCTTGGGATATAGACAGAACAATTTGACCTGTGAGTTTAGATCATCTGCTTTTGTTCACTTGAACTCTTGAAAATAGGTAGATGCTGAAGTGATTATCATATGTCATGCTCAATTATCTGTAAATGTTAGTTATTGAGACCAAAATGTGCTTTCAATTTCTGAATGTTGACATACATTACCATTTACAATCCAAAGGTTGGTGTTAAAAGAACTAAGAATACAAACAAAAGGCTTTTTGTTGCTGTCAGATGCAGTTTGATGAGGCTAATGACTTGTGACATGAACCTGAAGAAGCTACTATAATTGACATAGTCCAAAGTAGCAATTTGATTATAGCACTTGCAGTTGCAGCTTTCCCTTAAACTAATTCCACCTTGGCCTTGGGGAATGATGTCATGATATCTCTTTGTATATATCTCCCATGACTATAAAAAAGAAGTAGGACCCACTGACATTTTACATGTGAGGATCTGAAGGGACCAGATTGCTTTCATGTTCAGAGAACTCATAATTTAACCTGGGAAGGGAGATGATGCTGGCCACAACCCTAGGAATCTCTCAATTCTTCTTTAAATTTTCTCTTTTCTACATAAGAAGATGCCATTTAAAGAAGGTACAATTGTGGCTGAGAGCCACCACCTAGAAAGAGCTTGGTGGTACATGGAGAGTTGTTCTTTGTTTAAGTCTCGGTATCAGAATAAAAGTATCAGAGAAAACAGCTATTTGGCCCAATTTCAGTATGGGCCCAAATGGAAAATTTTGTCTTGATACACTTTATATGGGGTATCTCAGATCTGGGTTAGGGAGTATCCTTGGCTAGCAGTCTTGGCCATCTTACTCTTTACACTTTTTTCTAGGGACAGAAGTCTGTCAACCAGCAGGATGGGAGAAGATAGCTGTTCCTTCTAGACAGGAAGGGGCTGTGGGGAATATGAGCTACTCTGTGATGTAGCAATTCCAACGTCTTCAGAACATGAGAGCTATCCAACTCAAATGTTCTTTTTATTTTCTGCAAAAATATTGAATAACAGAATGTTATTAAATCCCACTGAGACAAATTAGCATTTCTTCTGGGAGGAGTCTGACAGTGATGACAGTATAGGACTCTTTCAGTTTCTTTTTAGCTGGAAATGAACTGTATTAGTTTGTTCTACCTGCTACAACAAAAAGCGATTGTCTGACTGTCTAGAGGGCAAAAATTTAGATCTGATAGTTGTAGGGGTTGAAGAATGAGGCACTGGCAGACATGGTGGCTGGTGAGGGCTACTTTTCTAATAGATGCTGACTTCTTGCTGTGTGCTCACATCATGGGATGGTAAGACAGGAGCTCAACACATCTTTTTATGAGGATGCTGCCCTCGTGATCTATTCACTTCCTATTAAAATCACCTTGGGGTTTACAATTTCCTCATAAGAGTTTGGGAGGACTCAGAGATTCAGACATTAATGCCACCTCATGAAATGCTTCCAGTTTCTAAAGTAATCAACAAGGTATGCAGAATAAGTGCAATATAAGTAGCTGTGAATATAATTAATAAGTTCACTAGTTTGATAATTTGGAATTAGATGAAACATCAAGTTCCTTTTTCCCTAGATGATAGCACCCATGCCTGTGATTTATAGTTTCACCTTATGATTATAAATATCTTTTATTATGACCTAAGTATCCATTGGTTTTGCTGATTTTGAAGCAATACATGTAGTCCATAGGGACCTCAAAACAACTTCGCTAGGGCTGATCTCATAATATCTGACATATGTACCTAAAACGTGTGCCTTGTACTTTCAATTTAAGTCTTGTAGGCAGGGAGTTTGTACTTTCGTTTTAAAACTATAGGCAGCCAACTTCAAGGTGTCTCTCTAGGTCTCTCATCTTCTCAGTTTAATCATCCGTGCATATGACTATTTTTGCCATTTGGGGATCTGTCACTTTTCTTCCTTTCCATCTCTATTTTCAAATTAAACATTAATTTTCCTTCATGCACAGTATCCCCTAAATATTGCTTTCTTCTAAACGTTTTTACCTTAACATCAGATATCATTATGATAAAATTTCAGTTAGTTCCTTCCCGAAAGATAATTCAGTATTTTAAATAATTATGACTTTTAGTACATTAATATGCTAGAAATTGAGATTATTATATTTTATTTAATCATAAACATCCTATGAGCAGACACAATGTTGCATCTTATAGCTGATGAAGCTGAGTTTTAAAGAAGTAATTTGCCTTCGGTCAGCCCAGATTATAAATGGTGGCTCAGGATTTGAGCCTGCTGGGCAGTCTGTTTTCCTCCTGACTCTTTCATATTCCATTTGTGGTCATAGTCCATCAAACTCTCTAAAGACTCTGTTTTATACTATCAGACATTTCCTTTATTGAAAGAGACCCCTTCACTCTCTCTTTGGAAACTATGCATGGTTTATCCCAAATGTCTTTTAAACCTCCCCTAATTCCTCCAGATTTCTTCTATAGTATCTGTAAAGCTCCATTTATTGATTGTTGAAATACTTGGTTGTAGTAATTTTGTACTTTGTGTGTACTGACTGCTCTCTTAACAGCCCGGAAACATCCTAAGGAGAACAGCCATGCCTTTTCAGCTAAGCATATTTAGGACATAGAAGCAGGAACAATAAACACATGCCTAGATTGGTAATTATTGAATAAGGTAACTCAGGAACCATAATTTTCCTAATTATGTAGAACTAAGATGTCAGAAGACACTCCATTTTGAGTAAACTTTGTGACATTTTTATATGATTTATTCATTAGTGTCTCTTGTGCTTAAAACTGTGCCAGGATGATAAAGACAATCATTCTGTAAGTGCACATAGAATAAATAAACTTCACCACATTATTGACCCCCTGGAATTTATGTTAAAGGTGAGCATTTTCCATTTAAGAGCCTACCTACATTATAATTGGTGATGACCATCAGTGCCAATATTGTCTTTTATGAGATATACTGGTGATCAAACAAATAAGTTTCTGACATCCAGCTAAGACTTAGGCCCACCAAATTCCTTTCAACTTGTCTGAGTTAGTCTGTTCACCTGAATGGTTACTGGTGTGATAGAGCCACAAAAAGAGGCGAGTGGCAACCACCCCATGGAGAAGCACAGCTTCTGTCATGTTTACGTTCATAGCAACTTTAAAAGATCTAAAGTTCTGAAAACAAGGAACATTCAGCAAATTATGAAGTACTTCCATTTGTGTCTTCTGAATAGATGATTTTTAACACTGAACTCCATTGGATATCTCAAATACATACTTAAAGACAAACAATCTGTATAATTAATATTTTCTTTAATTTCTCTCTAATATCATTCTCTACTGTAATTTCCAAAAAATATGGGCAAGGTGACATTGTTAGCTTCAAGATGGAGTATTTTAAGATTATTTCCATAAATTAGGAAAAAAAAGTGAATTTTGGTGTTAAAAAAAGATATGGCAAGAAGGATATAATTAAGCATTGCTAAGAAAATTTTGTTTACAAAAGGTCCAGATTTATTGAGAATAATTGTATCTTGAGAATTGACTAATACTATAACATTGTAATATCAGGTTCCTAAGCTCTGGCTTGTGATTTATCTAGTAATGCCAGGTGTAGCCAAGCTTCTATCTGGGCACTTGTTTTATATTTCATTTAATTACCAATATCAATAAATTATAAACTTCTGGGTAAGTAACCTTGCCTATAGGTCTTCAACACATTATGGTTGAATGGTAGTTTAATGCCAGAGGTAAAATCAAGCATTTAAACAAAATAATACCTTTCCAGAGTATCAGCACATTTTCAAAGTATGAGATTTTGTGTGATTATTCTCTTCTTTATCAGTTTTTTTAGTGCTCTTTTCTTTGTGACCATATTCAGAATGAAAAGTTGTAACTCACACTCTCAAAGATAAAGTTGACAGTGAAATCAGTTAAGCCATGTTAGTATAACTTGTGTAAGTCCCAATTACCGGCTGTGTTGTAGCCTTTACAATGAAAATCTATGAGTTAAATTGGCCAGAACAAATAAGGTGACAAAGGGTAATGATGAATGACAGAAAGAGAAAGAAACCGTAATTTAGGAACCAATACAGCCATTGTAGTTAGGTCAGCACAGCAACATGATGAGATACATCAGATAGCTAATTATGTCTCATAAAATAAGTGGCTGAGGATTTTACTGTTTAACTAGTAAAGTTCAAAGGAAGGCTTCTTATTGGGAAATGGTTTGAATGATAGAAAATCAAAGTGTCATTTAAATTAGAATTATAGAGAAAGCCATTTGCACAAGACATTTAGGAGATTGAGCTACATAACTGGAGGTCTTCCAGGAAGAGTTTCATTTACCAGACTGAAAAACAAGTCAATTGCTAATTAGCAGGACAACCAAGTGAACAAGGTGTTCTTGATGCTTTTTCCAGAAGAGTATTATGGATCCGACTCGATAAACACAAAGCTGAATATGATTCTTTACCCTTGAGCCCTTGTAGAAAAGAAGTAATTCTCCCTCTGTAGATACTAAATGGTTCATGTCTTGCAGACCTAAAATCTACAGCTATTTGCTTGTAGAATATTGAGGTAGAGGCTGTGGGTATTGATTGGGATTAGAACATTGGGTCCCCAATGACAACAGTTAGCACACATTGTAACATGTGATACCTTCGGCCAAGAAGGCCCTCACCAGATGCTGGTGCCATGAGAACTAATCTCTGTTTCTGATCAATTTTCCAGTCTCAGAAATTTTGTTATAAAACAGAAAACCAACTGACACCTGTGACATCAGTGATGCCAAACATGGTTGAGTTATTTATTGTAGGTAAAATCAGTGATTGATATTTTTTGGCAGAACCACAGCTTTGCAGACCAGTGTTTATCATCAACACAATGGTATCACCAATTCTGAGATTGAATAGGAAATTGAAAAGTCCTATGACAATGTAAGTGGTTAGAAGACTTCATGACGCTTATTAACTCTAAGAGCTGGTAGAAACATGTCAGGCTGCAAGGCACTTAAACAAGAATACCAGGCTATCCAGTCAACTGATCATCAGATTAAGTTCCCGATACCTGGGACCTGGGTTGAAATCGTACGATATCATGAAAGGATCTTCAGGTGATAGGATGGAAAACTATCTAAGCTTGAGGCAGCTTACCCTTTTCCTCTCTCTTTCTTCTGAAAGAACAATAAATGGAGACATAATTTACTGTTCTCTCTCCCTCTCTTTTTTTTTCAGGCAACAATGTGGAAAGAGCAGTAACTTTAAACTGTGTGGAATGAAAAGCCCATTTTAGTGGAAACACGTTTAGTATGTACAGTGGGTTCTTGGCACATGGCAGAGGCCCATTTATATTTCCTATCTGGATTTATTATACGTTATAAGCTTTTGCCCCAGTGTTTCTTATTTATAGGAATCCCTCCATAACCTTCCGATAGAAGTTTTGAAATGTATTTATATGATAATGCACTTGAGTAAATTTGGACATGTAAGGTATCGCAAGCACAATTTCAACTGAAATTGGCCCTTCCCATTTCAGCTTCATCTTCTTCACGCTTCAGTTTCTCCTAGTACTTGAATGTCCATGAGTGTTTAGGGATCTGTCTCTGAGAAAATTGACTTGAAGAAATATTTAGTTGCCTTTCAGTGGAATATATTTTGAGGCTGGGAGTGTGATGTTGAATGGCCAGTTATGTAATGGGGTTACTGTTATGAAAGGCAATAGCAAGGGTTTAAAACCAGGCCAGGGTTTATAGGCATATGTCATATGTGATTTATATGGTATTCAACACTTGAAAAGGTCCTGTAGTGGTTTAACTGCCTTCATCATAATCGTGAAGTTTTTAATATTTGTTTTTAACAAAGGACTTCACACTTTGGGTTACAAATAGTCCTTCAAAGACAGAAGTGTAAGTACAGGCTATATTACACTCAGCTTATTCTTAGCTTATTTCAGACATAATATGACTCTTATCTAAGGGTGTGAGTCATCTGGTACCTTTCAATAGTTGTTTGTGTTCTTTTTATAGTTATCATATGATTACAATTATTTACATATAAATGTTAATTTTATCTTTACAATAAGAGGTTAAGTCTAATGAGATCATCAGCATACTATAAGGCAATTAAAAGCTTATTTCATGAGGAGGCAGATACCTCTATATCTTTAAAATAAAGTTTCTCAGACTTAGGGAGAAACTTGAATGGAAAAATAGTTCAGAATTACTCAAAAGTTGTCAAAGGCCAACGTATTGTTGTGAATGAAAAGATCAATGACTCTTTGGAAGAATCCTGACTTTAAAACATATAATTTGCAAGGCTATTTATTCAAATACATGGAAGAAAATTCAGATGAATTATAAAAGTAGTAGAAAGTATTCAACTATCTAAAGATTAATAGTAAAAATCGATTTTCTGTTTTCCAGACATATCAAAAAAAAAGTAAGAAAAAATTTCAGCTGACTGAATAAGTAAGCATTTTCCTTAAGCAAATGATGAAAAAGAATAATTTACTCATATAAGCAGATGTACTTGAACACTGCAAACACACAAACATATGAACAAATATAGTTAATGTACAAATTTTAATTGACCTGAAACTTTATAATTCATATACAAGAAGCTTGATAGATTTCCTACATCAAATAACATGATAAAATTTATGTGATTTATAATACATAGTGAAACTGAAAGAATCTACTCTCTTTTTTTTAATTATTAGAACTACAAAAACTTTCCAGAGTGGAGAGTGGATTATCTTTTTCACAGATAGAAAATATGAAATCTTATGTTGTCTCTTTCTTCTGGATTTGGTGATACTGGAGGTTTTAAGCCACTTAAAATTTACAATCATTTGTGATTTACTTTCTCACTTTAAGGAACTCTTTACTGTGGAGAAATATAAGGCATGTACAAATCATAAATGTCACTTAACCTAATTCCTTCTCTTTGAAGCCCAGAGATGTGACTATTAGGTTGAGGAGAATGTGCTAGAAGATGGGTTAGACTTTTTCTATTAACTTCTAGCATTTGTTTATTTTAAATTGAGAATTTATCAAATGCCAGTCACTTGGTAAGGTCTTAGAAAACATGCTATGAAGGCAGAAAACCAGAAGGAATACATAGGGAGTTTTGGGACAGGATTCTCCTTGACCTCTGTATGCTGGGTTCCTGAGCACAAGACCTGCATCCCACAGGCATTTTGAACAACATTTTAGAAAAATTTCCACCCCTTTTTCTATGACTGTAGAATGGTTATTGCTGCAAAGTCAATGAGAGAGATCAATTCTTTCACCTTTTCTTAGACTGTTTCACTGTTTACAGTCATTTTCATGGAGACTTACGTGTAAAACTTTTGTGTATATATTGCATTTCCTATATACTTCCTCTAGTCATTATTTTTATCTTTCATCTTTTTTTTTGAGATAAGGTCTTCATATGTAGTTCAGCTGACCCTAACTTTATGATTTTCCACTTCTGAGTTTTACAGGCATGTGCCAAAATGCCAGCTCTGATAGAAAGTTGAGAGTTTAAAGTTAATAACACAGGGAGAAATAATTTTTAAATACCCCTAACTGAGTGTAATACATGCAATGCATTTCAACTGAAATGTGTTCATCAATATTTAAATAAATATTTACAGGCTACGTTAGCATTCACAATAAGCCATGATATGTTCAACACACACACACACACACACACACACACACACACACACACACAACATTCTCAAATCAGGAAGAAACATGCAAACAGAAGCTAGCTAACTAACAGATACTGTGCCTGTCTATAGTGCAAGGCTGGCTAGTGAAGGCAACAAATGACAAAAGCAGGTGGACAGAGAGACCTTGGGATTAAACTGATTGCTATTGTCGATTCCAATTGCATCTTATAAATCTACAGTTGCTAGCAAGTACTTGTGTCCTACTCAGGCTTGACATTGTTATCACTTCTGTCCTGAGGAATTAGGCTTTCCTGCTGTACAGCATCGCTGTTTATAAATAGATAAGTGTTAAGATTTTATTCTGAGATTCCACATTCTTCCTCAGTATTGTGATTGATGCTGTAAGAAAAATTCCAAGCTACTATTTGCTTTGACTCTAATTCCTTGAATATTTCCTTCTGACAAAAGTATAGCTGTATTTGGAGTAGAAAGAACAAGGGTCAGAATGAAACAGTTCTGTAGGCTTTGTTCCTTCAATTAAAATAATAGTGCAAAAGTCTTTTGAAAACCACAATCTGGTACATGACAAACTTTTCTCTTGGTGTTCATGGAGTCTTTTAAACTAATTATGTTTAAAGACCTCAAATCTTCCTCTGGTCTTTTAGTTGTCTTTCTGCTGCCTTATAATCTACTCTACCTGCATTAGTCAGAGTGACCTTTACAAATAAAAATTGAATTTAGTCATTCCTGTTTTAAGATTCTGTAATGAATCTCCTTCATCTTTTAATGAGATGCAAATGTCGTGTGCCTTTCCTGCTCTTGTGGGTGAATTTCATGCTGGTCTCTGACTCTCATACTATTCTCTTGACCATCTGTATTTTTCTTCTGCTCTTAGAAAATGTGAAGCTTTTCATAGCCAGCTTTATCTGCTTCTACCACTTTGAATTTCTAAAACTCATGTCTCCAATATTGTCTCATATGTCTTCTCAATAGATGGACAGTCTTGAAAACACTTACTTACAATATGCCCATAGTCATGTTCTTTCTCAATACTTTGCTTCCAAAGCATTGATCAAAACATGGACTTTTGAGCCAGCAGAATGATGAATACCTTTAATCTCAACACTTGGGAGGTAAGCCTGATTTACAGAACAACTTTTAGGACAGCCATGGCTATATAATAAATCCCTTTCTTAAAAACAAATATGTAATTCAAAATGTTTTTACTTATGTTGGCTTCATGTTCATCCACTCAACAAAGTATTTATAACACATGTATTGTATTATACACTGCACTGGTATAAAAGACAAAAATTCTTATGAAATCTAAGTTTCTTAAGCAAAGATAGTTGTTTAAAGTCACCTAAAAGTCCCAATTTATTTCTAATATCAGAGATCAGACCTCTACTATTGCATGATGCATCTAAAACAAAAAGGGGGAACTGTAGAGAGCTGTGGAATGCTATGCCTTAAAGATGGAGCTGGTTTCCGCCTTCCACCTTCCCGATGGTGAGTGCTCTCTGTCACGAACAATTCCACATTTGGCTAAGGCTGAGGATCTGGCTTGCTTCCATGTATGTGGACCTATCTGCATTGCCCCCGTGGCACGCCTGGGTTGGCTACCCAGAAGCTATTTAAGCTGTGGGCTGGCTTTCCCCAGGGTCCGAGGATTGTTCAAGGTTTCTGAATAAACTGCATGGAAAAAAAAATTTCAATCTTAGGGTGAGTTATCTGTTCTTGTTGAAGCTAATAAAAGTCTTTTCATTGAAAAAAAATAAATTAAAATAACATAATATTTCAAATGGTCTAATTTTCACAGAAAAAGAGTAAGTAGCAGTGAGTTAAGAATACAGTTTAGTGAACTCTGAAGAGAGACTCCACAGAGCTAAGAGGTTTGCCATTCCTTTTTAGGTTTTGCGGAAAAGAAGGCTAAGCAGAAGAAAAGGCCAGAATGAAGTTCTTGCACATAAGAATGCCCGATAGGTTAGGGGGAGACTGAAGAGATCAATGCGCTGAAGCAATGTGGTAGGGAGAGCAACAGCTGAGAGGTGTTAATTAGGGGGGGCTTCCTGAGAAGATGGGGACTTTTCAGGTGTCTGATAGGTCGACTTTTATTCAGGGGGAGAGGGAGGGCCACTGAAGGTTTCTGAGCTTCCCTTATTGCCAGTGTAGGAGTATTCTTTTGGAGACTTGCTGAGAAGGTTGTAAGAGTTCTAGGAAACAAAGAAACTCACTTAGAAACTCGCTGTTGGAGAACACTGGTTCAATGTTCACTCTTTAAACGAGTATGTATTATGCACATATTACATTATGCCTGGCACTGACCTATAAAAGACAAATGTTCTGATAAAACTTAAGTTCCTTGTGGGAAGGTATTTGGGGGTATTTAAAAATCCCCCAAAGTAAGTTATAAAACACATTAGAATGATGGATAGTCTGATTATTATAAACATGAGAAAGAAAAGCAGCAATAAAGAATAAAGTGAATACTGTCGGCATGGGGATGACTTAGAGCTTGCATCTAGCAGAGGAGATTGAGAGAATTAGTCAGAGTCTGAATAAACTGTGACAATGCAAACTGTCCAGTGTTCCATCAGGTTGGGGTGGACATATACAATAGAGAAACAAGAAAAGACTCAAAGACCCAATCAAAGATATTTCAGCTATTAGTAGAAATGGAGACTGTAGCTTGGAAGAAATAGTCTGAAGGAGCAGGGGGAGGTGCTTCATTTGTGGTATAGAAAGTTTGAGATACCTTTTTACTGCTGTCAAAGTCAAGTGTCTAACAGACCACTGGGAAAGAGCTTGAAATGTGGGAATCACTGGCCTAGAAATAGCACTTAAACATGTGGAACTTAAAAGCATCTAGGAGGCGATGATGTGTAGAGATAAGACAAGGAAGAAGGAGAGTGTACTAAGGATTTCATATATTAAGAGTGGGAGGAGAACTGCAGTGTGAGCTAAGGAAACTGAAACACGGCACTATTTCTAGGAGACCCTGACGCTGAAAACAATGCAAAAATGGGTTTGAGGAGGATGCAGGGATTATGCACATTCAGTGCGCCTGTTTTGTTGACTTTTCCTCTCATTGATATGTCACAAGAGGGCAAGAGTCCTGCCTTTCTCACAAGATATTAGAGCTCTAATTTCCAGTACTTGGTACTCATCAATAATCACTAAGTATTTGGTAAATAAAGTTGAAAACAATGCAATAACAATGAAATTACTGGACTAGATATGTAGTTATAGCTAAAGGTATTATTAAAAATGGAAAACAAAGCTGAAAATACATACATGAAAAAGTGGAAGCATAGAGAAGGTGCAAAATTAAGTCAGTTAATCTACGTCAGCCATTCCTAACACACTATCTTGAAACACAAAGTGTTCAAAAGACCTTAAGGGTTTAAGTGCTGACTTGGCCCTGCAGGGAAAACAAAACAAAACAAACTGTGTATGTATATCACCCTTACTAAGAAGAAAACAACACCACGGCAGAGAAGATTTTCTTTTATTTTCCTTCAGATTTATGAGCACCAACAGAAGTGCCTAGAACAGGGTTGTTGAATGGGTGAGTGGTTATGAAATTAGGACTGGGTCTTTATCAGTTGACTAAAGCCTCTCCAGCCTATTCAAGAAGGGACAAAGAAAGGTGAGGGTAGAGAGCAGACTTGGGTAAAGCAGAGGTGAGAGGACAGAAGCCTGCAGAGAAAAGGGGAAATGAGGGTCGGGTATCTCTGAGACAAGTTGGAGACCTAAGTCAGGGTAGGCTCCTGGAAGTGTATGAGTGGGACTCAAGCAGAGGCTCCTGGTAGCAGCGGCCATAGGGAGAGAGAGAACACCTCTAATTGGACTAGTAGAGGTGTTCAGAGAGAGGGGAATGCCAACCCACTCGCAAAAACTTGCACCCAAATTTTACCCTGTCTACAAAATGTGCAGGGATAAAGATAGAGCAGAGATTGAGGGAATGCCTGGCCCAAACAAAGGCCGACCCTTAGGAGAGTGCCAGCCCCTGACAGTATGAATGATACTCTGCTGAGCCTACAGATAGGGGCTTATCAGAGTTGTCTTCTGAGAGGTTCTACCCAGCAACGCCTCAAATCACAACCTGAGACTCACAGCCAAACACTTGGTGACGTATAGGGAGTTTTGTGGGAAAGTCGAAGGAAAAAGAAAAGGACCTGGAGATGACAGGACCTCCACAAGAAGACTAACAGAGCCAACTAACCAGGGTCCAGAGGGCTTTCTGAGGCTGAAGCATCAATCAAGGACCATTCATGGATTGGATTTAAACCCCCTACAAAATGTAGCTGATGGGCAGCTTAGGCTTCATAGGTGTCCTCAAGTGAGGAAAGGGAGGGAGGACTGCCTCTGACATAGGTTTTCCTGCCAGCTTTTGGATCATTTCCCCTTGAAAGGACCGCCTTGCCAGACCACAGGGGAAGAGGACAAGCTCAGCCCTGATGCAACTTGAAGAGCAGAGGTGGACAGGAAGGGGGCCTTCCCTTTTCTGAAGAATAGGAGAGGGGAAAGGGAAGGAAGGGTGGGGCTGGGAGGTGAGGTGGTATGGGGCTACAACAGGATGTAATGTGAATAATGAATAAATAAGAGCAGAGATAGAATGGTGACAGTTTCAGAGACGACACAGATGGAAGTGATGCGGCACGAGGCTAGCATGTAGTAGAACATAACACATTTTGTTGCTGAAAGAGTAGGAGCAAAGATCAGCCAATGGCCTGTGGGAAAAATACTTTTTTGTGTGTGATAAGATCTGAAGTAGAATTACATTAGTGAGATGAGAGTAGAAAATACAAGTTAGTTTAAAATAAGGGGAGGGGGACCCAGATAGAGCCTGATGATTTGATCACTGGTAAATAGAGCCAACTTCCTATCACTGTGACATGAGAAGGAACGGAAGAAGTGTCAAAAGCTATTTTCTGTTTTGTTTTGTTTGAGAGAGGGTACAATATTCAATTTTGGCAAGATAGGTTTGAGGGATTGTTAGAATCAGCAAGAAATTAAATAAGTTCATTTAGACAAGAATAAAAGGGAATCTTTAATTAAAGATCCCAGCCACCTGCAGAAGTTACACATGAAACCAGGAAGATGACCAATGTAAAGAAGGATGAGATTGTAGAGCAAAGATAGTGGGTGTCAAAAAAAAATTGTGTGTGTGTGAGTGAGAATTCTTGGAATGAACCTGTGTTTACAAAGACTGATTGGCCAATTTAAACTACAGTAATGTGAGAGGTTGGAAGGCTGCAGGTCCTTTAACTAATAGTTTGGGGCTAGCTTTAGCTTCCTGCGTAGCCATCCCCTAACTACCTCTTTGTTAGAACTAACATCCTATAACTAATAAATAAAAATGTGTGAGTTTATTGACCTAGCAGACACTTAGCTTTCACCAACCTAAAAGCTAAGAATGTCATCAAATAACATCTGATATTTATATAAAAGCATTCTTTGTCTCATTATGAAGATTCCCTGATGTAATTCATAAGTGTATTTTAAGTTTACTTTGATTTATGATTTTCTTTGTTCTGCAAATTTCTAGAATTTTATGAAATGGCTTCCTGTTAAAACATAGGATTTGGGTTAATCTAAACCTGTGTTCCAGGACCATGGGGCCTCAAAATCACTCCAGAATAAACCAACCCTTATTCCATTAAGGTGAGAGCTGGGGTGCTTATTTGTTTGTTTGTTTTGTTTTGTATCAACATGGGTAACTGAAAGTTACAGGAAAATTATTGAGCTGCAGAGAAATGGAAAACCGACCTGGATAGGAAGAAAGTCCGGGGTCTGGAATCTGGATTGAAAAATGAAGATAGAATGAAAGACACTGAACTCTAAAAGGAAGCAGTCTTATAGTTCATCTTAAACTGTCAGGTGTAAGGAAAGTAAGGAATTCAGGAATTTGTAGAAACAAAACCAAGAAGAAGGGTATTTTTTTTTTTTTTTGTATTTTCATCCTAGAATTCTGCATATACACAGTGAACTGAGAGACAAAATACCCTAAAGGCCAAACTTCTTTCATGGAAGCAAACACAATCCACATCAGAAAGAAGGAAATCCCTCAAGAGGCTATTTATTTTATTTGTCTCCCCATTCTGAGTTTTCTAGGGAACCAGAAGTTGAGAATGGAGAACTGGAGCCAACCCTGGCTTCCTGGCTTCTCTAAGGAGGGAAGTCCATGTACGTAGGCACCCTGATCAGACTGGGAACTGTGTAGAATGGGAAACTGACATAGAGTGGAGAAAAGAAAATTCTTGCTATAAGTCAAGAGAGAGAGGCTCAGATGATGCTCTTGATGGAGCAGACTCTCTGGAACTGCACCTCATCGCAGCTGCCAGGAAAGCAACACCTCTGGGTACAGTGGATTCTATTAATGCACAGAAATGGTTATGCTAATGGAAATCCCACTGGAAGATCTCAAAAATACTTTATAACAATACAACAAGGACATTTGCTCAACTATGTTCATAGCAGCTTCATTCATAATAGCCAGAATCTGGAAACAACCTAGATGTCCTTTAGCTGAAGAATGGATACAGAAATGGTGGTACATTTACACAATGGAATGCCATTCAGCTATTAAAAATAAGGAAATCATGTAATTTGCATGCAAATGGATGGAACTAGAAAAGATCATCCTGAGTCAAGAACCCCAGAAGCAAAAGGACACAGATGGTATATATTCACTTATAAGTGGATATTAGACATATAAAATAGAATAAACCTTCTAAAATCTATAGTCCTAAAGAGGGTAAACAACAAGGAGAACCCTAGGGCAGAGGCTTAATCCTCATTCAGAAGGGCCAATAGGATAGTAGACATCAGAAGTAGTAGAAGACAGGGAACAGGGCAAGAACCTTCCACAGGGGGCCTCTGAAAGACTCTACCCAGCAGGGTATTGAACCAGATGCTAAGACTCATAGCCAAACTTTGGGCAGAGTGCAGGAAATCCTATGGAAGAAGGGGGAGATAGAAAGACCTGGAGGAGACATGCACTCCACAAGGAGAGCAACAGAGCTAAAACGTATGGGCCCAGGGGACCTACAGAGACTGATGAATCAACCAAGGACCGTGCATGGAGAGGAACTAGACCCCGTGCTCAGATGTAGTCCATGGGCAGCTTAGTCTCCACGTGGGTTCCTTAGTAAGGGGATCAGGGTTAGTCACTGACATGAACTCAGTTGTCTGCTATTTGATCACCTCCTTCTGGCAAGATGGCCTTACTATGCACAAAGAAAGAGGATGCAGACAATCCTGAGAGACCTGATAGGCTAGAGTCAGATAGTAGGGGAGGAGGACATCCCCTATCAGTGGACTAGGAGAGGGATATGGTGGGGAGGAGATAGAGGTAGAGAGGGAGGGACTGAGAGGAGATGAGTGAGGGGGTTACAGCAGGGATGCAAAGTGAATAAATTGTAATTAATAATAATAATAATGAAAAACTTTATAAAGGCTCTTTAGATTTTATAAATGAAGATTCAAAAATCTTAATCCTAGGGAACTTAGCTATTTTTCTTTATCCTAGAATTATTTCCAAAATTTAAAAAAAAATATGAACAACTCCATCAACTTATCATTCAGTTGGGTTAGATGAAGTGATTTTATACTATCTCTGTTACACAGGGCAGAAGGATTAGGGTGATTTATGTACCTACTCTTATATATAGAAATCTTATACAACACTGAATACAAATCAAGATTAAATTGTTGGAACACAGTAAGCTCAGTACTCTTGTAAGCCAGCACAGCTAACCTACAGTTGTTCTCTAGGGGTAGGATTCCTTGGCTAAAATGTAAAGATCTAGTGGTTGTGGAGATTGTTTATTTGACAAGGTACTGACTGTGAAAGTGTAAAGATCCAAGTTCAGGTCTCTAGCATTTCCATTAAAAACCAGATGTGGCAGCATATCCTTTTATCACCAGCACTGATGTGTGGAAACAGGCATATCTATGGGCCTTGCTTGCCTGGCTAGCTGAAATGGTGATCTCCAAGTTTTGTGAGAGATCTTGTTCCTAAGCATAAGATGTGGAGGCTTTTGAGGAAAGCATCATGATATCAACCTCTTCCCTCCATAGTTGACTGACTGGTGATTTGCACCTGTATACATGCATACATGACACACACACTTACACAGGGGGTGGGGGAGGGAGAGATATCTAAGTCTGCCTATCTTAATCTGATAGTGTATGGCCAGGATTCCTCCATAGAATCATTTGATGTTTAATGTTTGTACCTGCTACAGACATGTTACAATAATGGATAAAAGTAAAAACATCAAAACTGAAAACTGAAAAGAACCGCTGTCAAACTTGAAAGCAAAGTAAATACTCTAAGGACTACAAACACTGAGAAGGATGTAGCACAGAAGTTGCAACTGTCTTCATGTCTCTGAGGGCGGCCAGAAGAAGGTTATCTCTACAGCCTAAAGAGAATAAAAATGTACATAAATCCGAAGCTTTGCTCATGAAGGAAATAAGAGATGCATTTGCAGTTAGACAATAGCAAAAATGAAAGGAAAACGAACTTCAAACATGTGCTGCCCAAGACTGGAAGGAAGCTTTCAGCAGGCTGCGAAGATGGAGAGGTGGTAAGTCTCAGTCCTGGAACCAGGAAACAATTCAGGCCATTCTGGATCAGCAAAGCTCAGAATTTTATTAAAAGATTTCCTTTTCGGAGAAGTCTAGTAGAAGAAATTCAAAACCGTTAGAGAAACATAACGACCCTCTATGTAAAATGAGCCTATAAGCTCAATTCCCCAAATATGTGAAAGAATATGAACTAAAGTCAAATTGTCAATGAAATCAATAATTAGAATTACTATATATAAAGTTATTATTTTAAATTAGGGTAAAGATTTGGGGTGTATTAGTAATGGAATTGTAGAAGGTAGAATGATATCTGGGTTGCAGCACTCACGTAATTTCCTTGTGAAAGTTGAATGATGAGAAAGCAAAGAAATGGAGCCTGTACTTGCAGCATCTTAAGAGGCAGGATCATACAGATGCTGATTTTTCTAGGCCATGGAATATAGAACATGGGACCAAGCAGAGCTAGGAAAATAGAAAACAAACAAAACAAGACAAAACAACCACAGTGCCTGTGGTAGGAGGGACACTGACCTGTGAAACCTGCCAATCAAACACTCAGATATGAAATATTATGCTATCGAGAACTTTATTTATTTGCTCATAATTACTGATGGAGAAAAATTATTATTCACATGCTCATTAAAAAACAAGACTATCTCTGCAACTCTTATAAAAGAAAACATTTAACTGGGGCTTGCTTACATTTTTCAGAGATTTGGTCCATTAATGTCATGGTAGGAGGCATCATGGGAACTATAGCAACAAGCACGCAGACACTGTGCTGGAGGACTGCCTGAGGCTTCTAATCCACATCTGTAGGCAGCAGGCAGAGTGAGCCCCCGGGCCAAGTCCACCCCTAATAACACACCTGCCTCCAACAAGGCCACACCTTTTCATCCTCCCAAAGTGGTGCCACTCCTTGATATCTAAGCCTTCAAATATGAGTCTGCAGAGGCTGTTCTTATTCCAATTACCACAACTTTCACTTGTGCATAATAAAAGACTTGATTTCATTTTACAAAAATGAAGCTCAGTGCCCAGCAAAACTAATACTTATTTTCTTTCTCCTTTCTTATTGGAAAACTCCTCAAAAAATCAGCAATAGAAAAGAACATATACAACATCAGGCATTTCCATTAAAATTTAATATTATCTGAGTCACAGAATGTGATGTTTCAACTTTTACCAAAAGAGAAATAATAAAATAAAAATTAAATTAAACTAGGCTCTAAGTCAATTTAAAGTGTGTAATATCTATTACAATCCTATGCAATTTAACAGAATGTATCAAGCTTAGGTAGAAAACTATAATTATGAGGCAGTCTCATAGTTATCAAAGTTTAGATGTTGATAAAGGCAATTTTTAGACATTACCAATTCCTGAAACTTGAACGTTAATGTAAAATATTGTAAATTATAATAATGCATCATTATTGTTCTCTGATCATGTACTCTGTAATAGTCTCTGGCTGTAAGGTCTATAAACCACGATGAATTGCCCTGCAAGATACCCTCAATGATGCAATACTGGCACTCTTTTTCTTCCTTTTATTTTATTTTTTATTCCATTAATTTACTTATTTAATCACTTACAGCCTGCTCCCAGCCTGCTCTCTCCTCTCCACCAAGCCCCATCCTCATAACCCCTCCTCCCATCCCCCCTTCCCATTCTCCTCAGAAGGGGAACTCCACCATGGGTAACAACCCACCTTGGAACATCAAGTCACAGCAGGACTAAGTGTGTCTTTTCTCACTGAGGTCAGACAAGGCAGCCCAGCGAGGGGCATAGGATCCAAAGGCAGGCAACAGAGTCAGAGACAGCCCCTACTCCAACTGTTAGGAGTCCCACATGAAGAACAAGCTGCTCAACTGCTACATATGTGTAGGGGGCCTAGATCCAACCCATGCATGCTCTTTGGTTGGTAGTTCAGTCTCTGTGAGGCCCCTTGGGCCCAGGTTGGTTGACTCTGTAGGTCTTCTTGTTTTGTTCTTGACCCCTCTGGCTCCCTCTAGCTTTCCTCCCACTCTTCCACAAGCCCCCTCATCTCTGAATATTGTTTGGCTGTCAGTCTCTGCATCTGTTTCCAGATGAAGCCTCTCAGAAGGCTTAAAAGGTTTCACTTATTCCTGCTGCCTCTCTAACTTGTTGTGCCAGGGTGGGCACCCATGGTGGGTCTCCTCTTCTCTGATGAGAAAGCAAAGGGGGAAGGGGGAGGAATTTGGGGTGGGAGGCAGAAGGTTTCTAATGTCCAGAAGACAAGAATGAGTGCTGTCAGGTAGTGTCTTCTGTAATTGATAGAGCGGCTGCAATCAAAAAATTTCAATTACACAAATCCCTGTTCCTAGACAAAATTTCCTTCATCTACATGGCATGGCAGTCAAAAGCTACAAAAAAGGGTATAATCAGCTTTCTCCAGGGAAAAAAACCCTGGTTTTCCAATACCAAGTTGTCAGCACTAAACATGAGCCCCCTCATCAACACTAAATGGGCTAAGTAAGTTATGTGTGTATTACAATAATAAAGAAGAGTAGATCATGAATTTGAGAGGGAGCTGGGGGACATGCCATATTAGAGGGTAGATATGTAAAGGATCTAAATACATCACAATGTATAAAATTCTCAAAAAGTAAATTAGAAAATTGTAGCATTGCTTATGCCCAGAAACATGAAATAAGATTTCCTTATATGATATTCGTTATCTTTGGAAAAAGAAGGCAATAAACATGATTAGTTTCTTACACAGTACTGTCTTAATTCTAGATAAGAGAATACTTTTGGCTTATATTTTTAAAGAGTATGGGCAGAAAGAAGAGATTTAAGGCTTTGAGCTGAACCTTCGAACCCATGACTACATGAACCTCAACAGGTTACTCAATGCCCTTTAGAATATCTTTTCTTCCCCATCTATTCAAATGCAGCACATACCTCCAAAACAATCTTCCCACAAGTACTGTAGCCTTCAGTACTCTTCTCTGTTTATAATTCTATAGAACTTAGAGTATATACCAAAAATCTTGTCTTTTGATAACTAATAATTATCATAATATCTGTGTGTGTCTCTTGTGGTTAGGTACCTAAAGAAGACTAGGCAGCATATAAGAAAGTCATCAGCAGAATTCCAAAATATTTTGAAGGTCCATTTTAAGAATAAGAATATGGAATAAAGATGTTATAGATATTTGTTCAACTATATGGATAACCAGAGAAGCAGGAGAATGTCTAGCACACAAGTGAAGCTCTGAGATGTGAAACATTAGCTTAAAGATAAAGCATAAGTTATATATAGCCATCAAGTACACAGATGTTGGTCATAGGTCCTTGAGAGAACTTAATAATATTTTCTTAAGTGGACACAGAATTAAACAGACCCCCTAAAACCTTATCCTTACGCCCATAGAGTGATGCATCACTCAACCATTATTAGAGAGGCTTTTCTTCTTGCAGTAGGCAGACAACAGTTAACACAGAGATCTGCAACTCATCGAAATGAAGAGTATATGAGGCTCGCAAGGTTTCAGAGGAGGGGCATTTAATATATTAAGGGCCAGAGGCAGTGGCAAGGATGACTAGAGCAAACAATGTTTCTAGGACACAATGGGCAGTTGGACATATGAGTCTACAGTGCATATGACATCTTGCACATGATGCATGCAAGCTCAAGTTAGGTAAAACCCTACAATAAAGAAAGAGGTAGGAATAAAGTTCGCCCACTATCTAAGCAGCTATTGACAATTGATAGTTGCTAGGGGAGGAAGAGTCAGTTTTCTTTAGGGGTTTGACTTCAGGTAGACCATGATCTAGAAGTCTACCTAAGAGTTTGGGGGCAAACAAATTGGATTCCATGAGATAAAAGGAAAAGAGACAGGAAGTTTGATGAGTAGAAAAATTAGGGTGGGCCTGGGTGGAGTTGTATGTAACTAGGTGAAGGGGGTAAATTTGATCATTATGCATTAAATATAATTCTGGAGAAATTAATAAAAATATCATTTTTTAAAATTGGAGTGCTTTTCCCTAGGGGAGACTACTTCTGCTGCTCTCAGTACTCCTTGGTTGCTCATAGTTATCTATCTATCTATCTATATATCTATCTATCGTCTATCCATCTATTTATCTATCACCTATCTACCTGTTGGTTTATCTATCATCTATCCATCTATTTATATATCATCTATCTACCCATTTATTACGTCTATCTATCATTATCATCTATTGATCTACCACCTGACCTACTGCCTGCCTATCACCCATCTATTTGTCTATATACCTATCATTTCTCTATCTATGCACCTGTCTATTGATTATCTTTCCATCTATACAAGGTCCATGCATAAATCATGCTCAAAAACATTTGACTATACTTGTATTTGATGAATTAAATCATTAGTGTTGACAGGTTAGGTGACTGGTAATAAATTAAATTCAGGCAGAGAGTAGAAAAGTATTTACAAAGGCAAAACTTAGTCTCGTCAGTGCTGTTACTCAAGAAATGGCAAGAGCTTGTGTTTCTTCTTTTTGTTCATTTTATTTTGTTTATTTATCCCTAAAAAGTTCCTTTGGAAATGCCTTTGCTGAGATGTAATTCACATCTGTGATGGTTTCCTTATTTAGAGTGGTAAATCCATTTCTAAAGCCTATATTGCTGGATGACCAGCAGCTTAATGCTTTAGAGCACTGTTCTGCTACATAAAAGAAATATTCTTCTCTATGCAGTAGTCAGTGTGCTCCATACATTCTCCTCATCCTGCCTCAGTGCTAGGTAACTGCAGACCTGTTTGTTCAGGTTAGCCTTTGTGAATATTTCATATACATATTCAGCTTTGACAGGTCCAGGGTAAACTGTTACAGTTATTTATATTTAACTGTGTTTCTCTGTTTTTCTCTTAACCCAGCTATCACAAAATACTTCAGATTCTTTTATATTTGTAGAAAATGGGCTTCACAACACAATAACTGAATAGATATTACTTTATTCTTAACCCTCTAAGCTAAATTGATTTCCTGCTAGTGTACAACCCAGAAATACTTGCATTTTTTTTGCATTTTGTAACTTTCCTTGGTGAGCTCTCGCCTCATGTTTCCCAGACCTTTGCATTTCCTGGATCTCTGCCCATGGCTCAATCCCCTTGCTGAATTCCCTACTTCCTATCCTCTAAACTCCACCTCCCTTGGCTGGCAGGAAGTCCAGCTTTAGTCTCTCCCCTGCTCAGTGATTGGCTCTAAACTGCTTTATGGACATAGCAGAGGACCATTGGGGAGCAGAGTTTACACACCATTAAGACAGGAGATTTTCAGAACAAGGCTTGTAACCAGATATGGAGGATAAAGAAATAAACATTTGAATTACACGATAACCTTAGGTCTACAGTAAACTGAGATGGAACATAAATCTAGAGAGAGGGGGGGGGGAGAGGAGATCTGAACTTTGGACCTTCACACTGGAAGCTATTCTGCTTCTTTTGTCCCCTGCCACCAGAGCTGTTTTCTCTGGCTAACACTTCCCACTGGCATGTATATGAATCTAGGGCTGACTACATGGTATTGGATAACCATTTAGGGGACACAAACTCCCAAACCTAAGAATCAGGGAACATCATGGAAGCCTGGCCAGAAAATCTGTAGGAGCTTGAAGACCAGGAAGTCCTTTGAAATATCTATATATGAAAGAAAGAACTACGACCATGAAATCTCAATAATATGACATAAACAGTATTGGAACAATAACAACAACAATTGACATGTTAATATGACTGGGGGAAATCTCACATAGCTTCATTCTTAGATGAAGAACTACAGGTAATTAACAACTACTGAGAGAGGAAGAGTATTTTAAGTTTACTTTTCATTTATGGAATTAATCCCACGTTATCTTAAATAGTGCTTTGCATATGTTGCCAAATTCACTCTACCACCCTTAAGGTAAAATTAAAAAGTAAAAGTCATATATGTTTGTGATGTACGACATGTTCTACGTACATATGAAATGAGTATATCAAGCTACAAAATATGTATTTACCAGCTAAGATGTTTATCTTTGTGCATGAGGGGAACATTTAAGATTCACTACTCTTTTCAAATACATAATTGTTAATTCTAGTGAACACATTGTACAACTACACTCCATAAATTATTCATCTCATTCATCTAACAGAAACTTGCACCTTTGAATCATTATTTTCCTAAGTCTGTACACTCTTTGTAACCACCATTTTATGCAAATGATAGACTCCTGTTTCATGACTTAACAGTTTTCTATGATATATTAAATATGTATGTATGTATATATATATATGAACATACATATTCATGTGATATGTATATACATAGTTGTGTGTGTGTGTGTGTGTGTCATGCTGCATTTTCTTTATCCATCCATCCAAGATGAATATGTAGGCAAATACTGTGAATTATAAGCATGAACATTTCTTCTGATTTACAGATTTTATTTCATCAGTTATATATTGTTAATGATTTTGTGTTTATGTTTGTAAGAAATGGTTATTTGTGGTGTATTTTGTGTATATATGTATGGGGAAGACTTATAAAAGAATTTTTCTATTGCATCTTGGTCTTCATGTGGGTCCCCTAGAAAGGGGAGTGGGGCTGTCTCTGACACAGTTTCAGTTGCATACTTTTTGATCACTTCTCCCTGGTGGGACTCCCTTTCCAGGACACTGTGAAAGAAGAAGTGCTTAGTTCTGATGCGACTAGATACGTATGTATTTATTTATTTAGTCACATTTATTTAATCACTTTACAGTCTGATCCTAGGAACCCTCTCCTCTTCTCCCAGTCCCACCTTCATGCTCGCATTTTTCTCAGAGAAGGGGAGGTCTCCAAGGGGTATCAGCCCACTCTGGCACCTCAATTTGCAGCAGGGCTAAGCACATCCTCAACCACTGACACCTGACAAGGCAGCCCAGCTAGAGGGAAGGAATCCAAGGGCAGGCAACAGAATTGGAGATAGCCTCTACTTTCATTGTTAGGGGACCCACATGTTTACCACTCTGCACAACTGCTACATATGTGTAAGGGGTCTAGGTCAAGTCCATGCATGCTTATTGGTTGGTGGTTCAGTCTGTTTAAGCCAGGATTAGTTGACTCTGTAGGACCTTTTGTGGTGTCCTTGAGCCCTCTGCCTCCCTCTATCTTTCCTCCTACTCTTCCACAAAACTCCTCCAGCTGGGCCCATTATTTGGCTCTGGGTTTCTGCATATCTTTCCATCTGCTGCTGGATGAAGCCTCTCAGAAGACAGTTATGCTATGTTCCTGTCTGAAATCATAGTAGAGTATCATTAATTGACACGGGTTGGCTCTATCCCATGCGGTAGGTCTCAAGTTGGGCCAGTCATTGGTTTGCCATTCCCTCAACCCCTATTCCATATTTATGCCTACACTTCTTGTACATAGAAACACGTTTTGGGTCGAAGGTTTTATGGGTGGGTTGGTGTCCCCCTTCTTTCATTGGAAGTCCCACCTGGCTCAGGAGGTGGCCACTTCAGACTTCTTAGCCACCCACTACTAGAAGTCTCAGCTAGGGCCACTCCCATAGACCTCCAGGAGCTTCCCCTGTCTCAGAGACACCCTCCCACACTGATTTCTGTTTTCTCTCTAGGTCCAGCCCCCCACTATCGCTCTCCCCAAACCTGGTTCTCACCCCCTTACACTCCCCACCTCCTCTACCGCCCAGTTCCCTCCCTTCATCTACTTCAGATAACTATTTTATTTTCTGTTCTGGCTGAGATTTGGCATCTTCCTTTGGGCCCTCTTTGGCTTCTTTGGGTCTTGTAGAATGTAGTAGCAAAGTTAACCTGTTCTTTATGGCTAATATACTTTTATAAGTGAATACATACCGTGAATATCCTTCTGTGTCTGGGTTACCTCACTCAGCATGATCTTTTCAGTTCCATCCATCTGCCTGCAACTTGCATGATGTCTTTGTTTTTAATAACTGAGTAGTATTCCATTGTGTAAATGTACCACATTTTCTTTATCCATTCTTTAGTTGAGGGACATCTAGGTTGTTTCCAATTTCTGGCTAATACGAATAAAGCTGCGAAGAACATTGTTGAGCAGGTATCCTTGTGGGAATACAGAGCATCATTTGAGTGTATGCTCCAGCTCTACCTGTAATCCCAGAGGCAGCATCCATCAAGGACTACCATGCTGGCAGTCCTCAGGGGCTACCTGCTGGGTCATTCCCAACAAACACAGCAGAGTCCATGCCCTCTGTAAGCCAGTTCCTGGGCCCCAGATCAACCTGCAATCCTAGAGGGTGGCAGCCATCCACCAGGAACCACCAGCTCTACCTGCACTCTCAGAAGACTACTGCCATCAGGGTCTACCAGGCCTGCCAACACCAGGGACAACCAGATGGCTAAAGGCCAGTGTAAGGACACAAACAACAAAATCCAAGGCAATATGGCACCACTCGTACACAACTATCATACGACAACAAGCTGTGGATACCCTCACACACCCAAAGCAGAAGAAAACAACCTTAAATCTAATATTACGAAGATGATGGAAGCCTTAAATGGGAAATGAATAAACCCCTCAAAGAAATACAGGAAAATATAATCAAAGAGGTAAAGAAAATGAATAAACCCCTCAAAGAAATACTGGCAAATACAAGCAAACAGGAGAAGGAAATGAATAAAAGTGTTCAATACCTTAAAATGAAAATAGACATAATAAAGAAAAAGTCTCAGAGGGAGGACTAGGTAGGGAATGGTCTGTGATATCCACAGGAAGCACGGACAACAGTTGGGACAGGATCATAATACGCTGATATATATATATATATATATATATATGGAATGAACCTTAACAACAAATGAAAGACATACAATGAAAACTTTGAAACTCTGAAGGAAACAATGAAAGAAGATGCCAGAAAATAGAGAACTCTATGCTAATGGACTGGTAGGATTAATATTGTAAAAATGGTCATCCTACTTAAAATAATTTATAAATTAATGCAATATTTATCAAAATTACAGTACAATTTTTCACAGAAAATGAAAGTGCAATTTTAAAATTTATATGAAAATATAAAAGACCCTGCATAGCCAAAACAACACTGAATAAGAAAACACTGGTGGTGTCATAATTCTTGACTTTAAATCTACATCACGTAACTGTGGTGATTAAAAAGAGTATGGTACTGGCATAAAAATGGACATATTGATCAGTGGAACTGAATAGAGGACCCAGACATAACTGCACAGTTCTTCAACTACCTAATTTTAGACAGTAAGCCAAAAAGGAACACTGAAGAAGCACAGTATCTTCAACGAATGGTACTGGTTAGAATAGATAACTACATATAGGAGAATTAAATTAACTCAAAACAATGTATCAGCTACAGGAAAAAGGAGGAATAAGCTTCAATTTTCAGACATTTAAAAGGTTTTATGAATAAGACATCTGATTTCTGAAAAAGCACTTTTTTGAGATAAAAATTTTAGATTTTGGACTGGATAAAACTAAAAACATTCTCTACAGCAAAGGACTCTATCAATTGAGTGAAGAAGCAGCCTACAGGTAAAAACATCTTTGCCAGCTATACATGTAAGACAGCATTAATTTCTAGAATGCATAAAAAGAAAGAAAGAAAAAAACCTCACAAAAACTATATACCAGCAAATCAAGCAACCAACTCAAATTGGGCTGTGAAACTGAGCAGACAGTTCTCAAACGAAGAAATGCAAATGGCTGAAAGATAGTTGATGTTCAGCAGTCTTAGCCATTAGCAAAATGCAAATTAAAACTACTTTGAGGTTCATTTCACCTCAATCAGAACGGACAAGGTGAAGACAATGACACTTACGCAGGGGCTGACATGGGGAAAGAGAAATTCTTATTCACCGTGTAGGAATGCACGCTGGCGAAGTCTCTGTTGAAATTGGTGTGGAATTCCTCAAAGAGCTAGAAATGGGTCACCGTCTGTCTGACCCAGCTAGACCACTTCTCGGTATAATACCAAGGACTCTGTATGTTCTTGGTATGTTCATTTCTTCTTTATTCACAAAGACTCACGGGTGCAATAGTGATAAGAATATTACAGGAGTAAACAAACCCTTTCTGACTAAATGTAAAATCCACTCTGTAAGAAAATGCTCCTGTCTGCTAGTGTTGACTGGACCTGGGTAGTGTGGCCTGGGTAGTCCGAGGTTGCAGAGAGCCCACTACTATTACTCTGCCAAATGGACATAACATTAAACTGCCTTTAAAATACTTAGTATCTTTGCGATTATGACATAATTACAACATTTCCCTTCCCTTTCTTCTCTTCAAACCCTCCCATATACCCTTCCTTGCTCCCTTTCAAATCCATGGCCTCTTTGTTCATTAATTGTTACTACGTGCATACATGCACACATGCACTTACTTTCACTAATACAATCTACTCAGTCTTTATAACATTACGTGTATTATATTTTTAGCCTAAACATATGGTATTTGATAACAACTGGTGTGCTCTTCCCTGAGGAAGACTATTTCTCTTGCTTACAGAATTCCTCACTTACATGTAGTTCTCTTCATGCTTGAGGCCCTCTAGGCTTTCCCTCATTCATGTCAGCATGTTTATTGGTGTCATTCTTGTTCAACTCACGTTTAAGAGGCCATGTTGGTCAAAATTTACGGATGTAGTCTTTGACATTTCTAGGAAACACAATCTCATAACAAACTCCTTAAATTTTCCATACCCTTATTTTATTTTTTTACACTCATGGATCAATAGCTACAGTTCTCAGCCCTCATCAGAGAAACTTTATTTTTAGTAGGCTGTGATCAATATGGACACTCATAACTGGTGAAAGTTGAGACCATAACTGACTACAGAGTCCTCAGCCCTAAGGGGAAAATCTACATCACATGCTCACACATGTGGGTCATCAAAGAAAGCTCAGGAAAATACGGTTTTCTGAACAAGCACAGCTGCCGCACACAGAACCTGCCAGCAGCAGCTCTGATTGCATGTACAGTATCTGCACGAAATTAAACCAGCAAAAATGCAAGCGAAATGAAGAAACGGCTCATAAGTCCGACCCATAACTGAGGCCCTACTGGCAGATGATGGCTGCTGGAGATGGTGGAGTTTGGACCCCTGTTAATCTGTTGATTCTCCACTGATTGACTCTTATTTCCAAGCACATACTAGCAGCCACTCAGTGGGTTAAAAAAAAAAAAGGTACATGAAATTTGGAAGGAAGAGTGGTTATATAAGTTTAGAAGTGTCAGAAGGGAAGGAATATTGGAATAAATGTGATTTTAATACTTTATATGCATGTATAAAGCTCTCAACCAACTAAAAAATCTAACAATTTCATAATATCACTTTAACAAATTTTATTTCTATTTTAACATTAAAGGGTGTGTCTCTGGCTTCTTAATTGCCAATCATTTCATGGGCATGCCTATCATTGTTTTAACCTCTCTTGCCTCATACTTACTAGAAATGGATTTTTTTTCTTTTTCAAAATCTATTTTAATTTATGCAATTATTATTACTATTATTAGTGTGCACTTGTGTGTGTGCGTGCAGCTATGTCTGAGTGTAGACACATACATGGCATCCATTTACATCATAGTGTGTGTGTGTGTGTGTGTGTGTGTGTGTGTGTGTAAGTCAGAGGAAAGCCTTTTCTATTTAACTTTTATTAGTTACACTTTATTCACTTTGTATCTTCCATAAACCCCTCCTACTTCCCCTCCCAATCCCACCTTCCCTCCCTCTTCTTCATGCATGCCCCTCCCCAAGTCTGCTTCTTTAGTCAGTGTTCTTCTTCAACCATAGGAAACATCCACTCACTGGACTCAGGTAGTCAGGCTTGTGTAGCAAGAACTTTTCCCTCCTGACCTACATCACTAGCCTGATACTAAAACTTAGCATCCTTTTCTGTGACCCGTTTCTTTTTAAAGTTTCCTGCCTTTTTAGTCTTCCTATGTCTGCATTTTTTTTTTTTTTGGTAGCTTCATGGCAGGGTGTATTCAGCCTTGCTACATTGCCAGCCATTCACATGTCCTCAAGATAGTGAGTGGCGATCATTACACTAATGAGCATATTGCTATGGTGTTGAGTGTTATAAAGATAATCAATGGAGACTCACCGTCTTGTTATTTTTCTAGCCAAGACATTAAGTGCCTTAAGTTAAGGGTGGGCACAGTTTGTTCCTCATGAGTTGTTACGGAGCCAGCACTTCTTCCTCTGCAGCACATCACACTGCAGGGGAGCACGGACCAACACATCTGCTGGGCTAGGTGACAGATCCTCTGTCATCTCAAAATAGCTTCCTGTGCTTCCTGTCTGAGACTTCTGGAAGTAACCGGCTAGCTAACTTGGGCCACAGATTTTAGAGTCTGTAAGTGCTTCACCGATATCCTGACTAAATTGGTCAATAGCAGGTGGCACTTTTATTCTTCTTCAATTCCAAACACTGTTTTTTCATGTTACCTTTCAGAACAGTCTGGGCACCTTATCTCCAGTGGAACATTGCAGGATGGACAGTGACAACCCTTTATGTTCTGCTTTATGCTTGGGGTCTTCTGGAAAAAAAAAATCATTTACATGACACACGCTCTCCACCCCAATCTGTGAACCCTTCAATGACTTCCACTGGACTCATCCAGAGACACAGGGGCCCAGCTTGAACACACAATTGGAATGCTTTTGCTGCTGTACTACATTTTACAATGTTAGAAAACAAAGGACATCAATGAAAAGAATTGCGAAAATGGAACAAAAAAAAAAAATAACAAACGAGAAAACAAACCAACGAAGCCAGCTTTCTTTTGCCCTTTTGGAAATCATTTCTTCTAGGGTTTTTAGTGAAGTGCTTTTCTTTCTTCTCTTTAAAGCTTTAATTCATGCCCAAATGATAAGGATCTGTTTAGACTGGATTCTGTGGAATCCAAGCCTGCAAGAAACCATGACGTAGAAGTTCAAGAACCCTGGTGCCTATAGCACTTCCCGGTTAGCTGCATAACTCAAGGGTTTCTCTTTGCTTCTTCTGTGGTTGGAAGTTCCTTTGCCGAAGCAATCATCTGCACTTCTCTCACTGCAAATGGAGAGAACAGCCCACTCTCCAGCACTTAGTCTTCATAAATAATAAATCGATGACCCCAGGCTTTCATACCAACCCAAACACATCCTTTCCCCAACCTCTGGAATACATTTGAAATGGCATTAAAATTTTAAGAGGATTAAAATATTGGTCAGGCAGGAACCACCAGCAGAAATGCAAATTTTCTAGATTCTTTATTTAGAAGCATTCAATAATATTTTGTGATTCCCTATAAAGAATTTTTAGAACAGATATGGCACTGAATGGAATCAATAGTCACTGAGAGTCACCGACTATGATAGTCAAATCAGATAGTCATTGATTTTATTTTAAAAGCAAAAATTTTCATGAAATTGACATTTGGGTTAGATAAAAATTATTTAATTGATATAATTTTAATTTAGACTGATAAAATAACATGAACTAACATACTTCTTACTCGGGATTATTTTTTTACAAATGTGTATTTATTTTTATTCTTTGAAAATTTTATGCATTGTATAATTTATCAGGGTCATTTAAGCCTCATATTACCTCTCTCTCCTCCGTCCCATTCCTATTGAACTTTATTCTTTTATCAAGTTCATCTCCCACTGTCAAGTTTAGTTTAGTTCTGTTTGCAGCACACTGAGTTTAGTTAGGGTTGCTTATATGAGCATGGGTGGATGGTTATTTACTGTAACATGGGCACTTACAGGTGACCATGCCATCAAAGAAAATGGTTCTACTTCCCCCAGGAAACTTCAGCTACAGTAGCTTGCTATTCATGAGGAATCATCGAGGAACCCATTTTGTGTGGGTTTTGTCAGATTACACTTAAATGCAGAGAAAGGTATGAAATGAAACATTCACTTTTTAAAAGAAGAAATGAGATTTTCTGTTCATTAGTATTAATAACATATCCATGTAATAAGCTGTATTATATTGTGGGTATGTTTATCTCAGTCTGCAGGAGTCCAGATCTGACTCACTGCAAAATCTGCGCAGGCCTGACTGACTTCTCTGTGCATTATTTGTCCAAATAATGGAAAAAAATAGATGTAATTTTTCTTTTGTCTCTCACCTTTCATTTTAAAAATACAATAAGAATGCATGACAATACATTTCAAATTATTTATCCTCTTATATTTTTAGGCTTTTTTTAAATTAAATTTTTATTTTTTATATTAATTACAGTTTATTCACTTTGTATCCCAGCTGTAGCCCCCCTCTCTTACTCCCTCCCAATCCCAACCTCCTTCCCTCATCTCCTCCCATGCTCCTCTCCAAGTCCACTGATAGGGGAGGTCCTTCTCCCCTTCCATCTGACCCTAGACTATCAGGTCTCATCAGGACTGGCTGTATTGTCTTCCTTTGTGGCCTGTTAAGGCTGTTCCCCCCTCAGGGGTAGGTGGTCAAAGAGCCAGCCACTGAGTTCATGTCAGAAACAGCCCCTGTTCCCCTTACTAGAAATCCACTTGGCCACTGAGCTGCCATGGGCTACATCTGTGCAGAGGTCCTAGGTTATCTTCATGTATGGACATGGTCCTTGGTTGGAGTATCAGTCTCAGAAAAGACCCCTGGGCCCAGATATTTTGGTTCTGTTACTCTCGCTGTAGAGCTCCTGTGCCCTCCAGGTCTTTCTATATCCCCCTTCTTTCATAAGATTCTCTTCACTCTGCCCAAAGTTTGGGGGAGTCTCAGCATCTGATTGGATACCTTGCTGGGTAGAGTCTTTCAAAGGCCGTCTAGGGAAGGCTCCTGTCCTGTTGCCTGTTTATACACTCCTCGGGATATATCCAATATATGCTCAAATATACAGCAAGGACACTTGCTCAACCATATTTGTAGCAGCTTTATTGGTAATACTCAGAATCTGGAAACAACCCAGATGTCCCTCAACAGAGGAATGGATACAGAAATTGTGGTACATTTACACAATGGAATACTACTCAGCAATTAAAAACAAGGAAATCATGAAATTTGCAGACAAATGGTGAGAACTAGAAAAGATCATGCTGAGTGAGGTATCCCAGAGGCAAAAAGACACCACTGGTAAATATTCACTTATAAGGGGATATTAGACAGATAATATAGGATAAACACACTAAAATCTGTACCTTAAGAAGCTAAGCAGGAAGGAGGACTCTGGATAAGATTATTATACTTCTTAAAACCCCTTCTCCCTCTCCAAGTAGGTACGCTTAGAGTTGCACAGACAACAAAAGTTTTTCCTCTGGAAGCTCTTAAAAGAAAAGAGTAAAATGAGGCTGTTATACTGGCCGCTTCAGGTCAGGACCATCTTAGTTCAGATCGGATACACTTGGAAGATACAGCAGCCATGGGTACAACTCAGAGGGAAGACACTGTCTCCCACCCAGAGTTTGTACTTAGGATATGGTTGTGTTTTGGAAGATTCTCAAAATTCCTGATTTGTTCATAAAATTAGTCCCAGTTTTCTTCCTCATGAAATAACTGAAGGTTCCAAGAAATATCTCATCTAAACTATTAGATTTACATTGAATTAATTAGCTCAGAGACTAATTAATGCAAAAGATTGACTTTGTATGAACATATGGGATCAGGTTCATATTTTTATTTTCACTGAAATTCTAAAATGAATTGAGTTTCTGTTTTCCTCCTGAGGAAACAGAGCAGATCTTCGGATAACTCTCCCTTCTAAAAATGTCCATTAATATGCAAACATTACACATTGTTGTAGGTGAAAGCCTTTCATTCAAACTGCTCAACAAAACCAGGATTTGGATCCGAAATTTTGGCCCTACTGAGATGTTTTCTCTGTTGTTTTTATGTGATTTCTGTAAAATGTCATTTTCACAGTATCTACAGTTTTTTAATCTGTTGTCTTCTAAGTTAACATTAGAAGATCAAAAAGAAAGACAAAAATAGTCTACTTCCCATAAAATACAGAGGATTTTCTCTGTGCATCTCCTGTACATTGCCAGATGCTTCTACAGTGGTCTATGCACAGCTGTTATCTCTATGACCGAAGTGCTGAGAATGGAGCTTACTTCCCTCTGCAGTTCACCTGCTACAGAGACTGTACTCCTTTGTACTCTCTTGTTTGTTCAGACCTAACATTTATGAGAAGTGCCCTTTTTTATTACTTGTGTTACTTAATAAAAATGCTGCAGTGCCTTGCTGTGAACAATTGAGGGATATGCTGCCTTCTAAGAGAGTTTTAATAGCCCATATATATGAGAACAGAAATAGACAAGGCCCTCTTAAGAGCAAGGATCATGACATTTACTTTGTTTTATTTTCATAGAGCATCTAGTGTAATGAAGAGACACAAAGCAAGAGACTAACAAATCTTTAGTGAATTGGAATGCACATTTTGAGCTGTGTTCCTGATAGGAGCTGACAATGGATTTTTCTGGACATAACCATCAGCCTCTAGGCAGGTTTTCAGTGTAGAGAGCAATAGTGGAGTTATTTTAATGGTTTCAGACAAACAATGGTATAGCATAGTTCAGTCAATTAGAGATGGCCAGCAATGTAGCCTGTCATATTTTCTCATTTAAGCAGACATTTACCAGCATTGTGTCTCATACACAGTGAGAAGCAAGATGTGTTCTCTGTCTCCAGGGAGTAAACTGTCCAATGCCCCAAGTCAGCTTCAAGAACATTTTATATATAAATCTTTTAGAAACAACAGTTTTGATACAGTTCAATACTTCTTTCATTTAAAATTTTAGAGGCAAATCTTGAACATTAAATTGATACCATTACCTTATTTAGAAATTATTATTTGTGTAGAGTTTCCCCATACTTATTATATACTTAGTTTATTATATATACTTAGTCTACTGTTCATCTGGATGATGTTTCCTCTTCCTACACTAATATGTATGAGTAGAAGCCTTTGGTTGGCAGACAATCTAAGTTCTCAGTCAATATTAGCCATTTTAAAGAATAGGTAAATGAGGGTGGAGATCAAACCTGGGAAGAGCAGGGACAGAAGAACAGAGGGCTTACAGAGAAAAGAGAAATTGTGGTTGGTGCATCTCTGTGAAAAGCTGAAGGTTAGGCCTGGGGGAGGATATGAAGGTGACTCTAGCTGAGAATCCTAGTGGTAGGGGTCTTGAAGACTGAAAAGTCCATCCTCTAACTTGATAGGACTCCTAGAAGAGGGAGGAGAACATCAACCCACCCATAAAATCTTTGACCCAAAATTTACCCTGCCTACAAGATATGCAGGAATAAAGATAAAACAGAGATTGAGGGAATGTCCAACCAATACCTGGCCCAACCTGAGGCCCACCACATGGGGGAGAGGGCCAACCCCTGATACTATTAATGATACTCTGCTATGCTTGCAGACAGGAGCCTAACATAGCTGTTCTCTGAGAGGCTCCACCCAGAAAAGGATTTAAATAGATGCTGAGACTTCTAGTCAAGCATTGGCCAGAGAGCCCAGAGACTTGTGGAAGAGTGAGGAGGGAAATAAAGGGAGAGGACAGGAGCTCCACAAGAAAACCAACAGAGCCAACTAACCAGGACCCAAAGGGTTTACAGAGACTGAAGTAGTAACCAAGGACCATGCCTGGACTGGACGTAGGCCCCCAACACAGATGTAGCTAGTGGGCAGCTGGGTCCTCATGTGGGTCCTCTAATAAGGGGGCTGGAGGCTTTCTCTGACATGGACTCTGTTGCCTACTTTTTGATTACTTCACTCTGGTGGGGCTGCCTGGCCAGGCCACAGGGGAAAAAGATGCCTCAGTACTTTTGAAATTTGATATTCTGGGTGATTTGGTATGGGCAGGGGCTCTACTTTTCTGAGAAGTAAGGGAAGCGGTAGGGGGAAGAGGGAGGGATGTTGGAACCAGGAGGAGGGGGGAGGGGGCTACAATTGGGATGTTAAATAAATAAGTAAACAAATAAGTAAATGAAAGAATAGATAACCATCCAACCATAATATTACTTATCTTTGCAACTCGTCTCATTTTATATTATTTTGAAATACATGTTAATGTAATCACATTTAAAAGGATGCTATAGCCTGAATGTGTGTGTGTCTTGTCCCAGTTCTAATGCCCAAGATAACGACATTGTGGGAAGAGCTCTGGGAGACAGAACTGCCTTGAGGGAAGAGTCTTCATGAATGGTACTGGTGCCTTTATATCAGATCCATGAGAACTCCCAGGGATATGCCATGAAACACACACTGAGCAGACAGCCATCTCTAAACCAGGAAGCCATTCTTTCATTGCAGTCTGAATCTGCTAATGCATTGATCTAGGACTTCTCACTCAGAACCACAAGAAAAAAGCTTTGGCTGTTTCTAGGATACATGAGTAGCCAACGTGACTAACGCAAAAGTACAGGAATTGGCCTTCAGATTGTGGAAACTGATGAATGTTCTCAGAAAAGGATAATAGCTGGAGGTTGGCTATCGTTATTATTCTGCTGGCATTTTGAATAAATCTATTTTGGCATTGAAGATGAAAAAAGGACAGGCATTACTGTAGCAAACCCATGCTGTATATGCTAATGCTCTGAATTTAAATGATTTGCAATCATAACCTAAACCCATCAACATTCAACATATTAATATGATTTGCTAGACATTTGGTAGACATTCCAAATTTTATTATTTTGAATTTTGAGTGGAAAAGTTGGGAACGGAATTAGAATTATATTGTATTCTTTACATTGAAAACACATTTATAAATACTGTTATCCTGTAAACTGCATCTAGAACTGATTAATTGTGGTTACTACAAATGTTTAGGAAAAAATGAATAACATGATCTATTTTTATAACTCTATAATAGTACATGATCTTTACCAAAATTTAACTACAAGCTCAGTACCGATAAACTTAGTATCCTGAGATGCTAAATATATTTTGAAACACTAAAGCATGGTTTCTAGATCAGCATGAGATCTGGTTTGAGAATTAATGTTTTATGCAGGCTTTTTTATTTGACAAATAATTTTCAAGGGTTTTCTGTCTGGGAAGCACTATTTTCAAAGCCATTAACAGAATGGTTGATAAAATAGAGCTGTCAATCTCAGGTTTTTTTCCCTCTCCATTTCTGAGGTAGATTTTCACTATGCAACCGAGGCTAGCCTTGAACTTAGGATGGAGATTTGAGTTTAATGGGTGATATGACTAGAAATGAGTGAACAAGTGAATAAATGAGTTTAAAGGAGTGTTGGGTGATATGAGAGCATATATAGGACTCTCATTCATTAATTTTCAAATGTATTAAATAATAGCATTGTCTATCTATTTTGTGTTGGTAACTTTATATAAAATTCTCATTAAATTTGCTAAATATTCTTACTATCTTAATGAATCTTTTAAAAATATTTTTAAGTCGAAAAGAGAAGAAAAATTATTTTTCTTTTACCCATCTTAGATTCATTGTCAGAAGCCCCAATGAATCAGACTGGCGTAAGAACTATTAACAAGCCAAAAAAATATACAGATTTATTGAATGTACATTTTGTGTGACAGTGAAGTTCAGATTGGAAGAAATGGTGAAACCCAAGTATTTGGTGGGGTATGGGAAAGGTGGGAGGACAGTGAAGGCTCTGAGATAAGGGAGTGATCTGGAGGTTTGGTTGAGGCCTGCTCTTTCAAAACTATCTTGTTATTTTTTAGGTCAGAGCATATGTTCTTTTCTTCTTCTCCACCTGCCTCAGAGAATCAAGGAGGTCAGAGACCTTTTTGTGTCTGTTGGGTCTCCAAGGCCTTCATTTTAATTATGTAACATATGAAAGCATCAAGTTTGACACAGTAGATTGTGAATTCTTTTGACTTCTTCAGTCATTCATCCCTTCTGTAGATATTGATTTTCTCCTATATTTTTAACACAAGGACAACAGTAATGATGAAAAAAAAAGACTTATGGCTCATGCAAATCATAGCACAGTGTAATTCTTTTCTCTTGAATTAGTTTCATAGACACTTAGAAAATATCCTTGGATATTTCATCAAAATACCTGATACAAATTATATCAGAAAAACAATTTATGTTTGTGTATAAAGTGCAATTTTCTAAATATCATGAATTCAAAGGATGCACATGAGCAATATGGGTGCATGAGAGATAGAGAAAGAGAGAGAGAGAGAAAGAGAGAGAGATATAAATATTTGTTATAAGATTCTGTTTGTAACAGAATTACTAGATATGTGCAAGGAATTTTAAATGAAATTTTCCATGTGCAATAACTTAAACGTTCTTAAATTTAGCTGTATGCAGTAATATTGAGATCTTATTTTATTCTCAGCTACATATTTTTATTTTAACAATTTCTATTAGATTTCCCTGGTTTTCAATATATAGTTTTTAAAAATACTAATATTTGATGCAAGTGTTAGAATTATTGAAAAGTAATTTTTATAAACCATATATTAACTTGAAGATTAAAAACACTAAACTCTACAATAAAGTTTAAAAACAATACAATATATATTTTATGGAACATAGTGTAATTATTCCATACATACATGTGGTACATAATGGCCAAGTTGGGATAATTTGATTTCTTGTCTCATCCACTATTTCTTTAAACTGAAAAGCTTTAATTTCATCTCTTTTAACAAAATTCTTTTCTTACTTTTTTTTTTTTCATTTTGACACAAAGTCTCATGTAGCCAAGCTAACCTTAAATTCACCATGAAGGTAAGGCTAGCCTTGAGTTCCTGATCCTTTTGCCTCAGCCTCCAAAGCTCTGGTATTATAAGCATGTGGCATCATGCCTGGCTGTAATTAAATTTTGGAAACCCATTTAGAGATATGTTTCTTAAGTTAAATGTGCAGAGATCACCAGAGCATCTGTTTTCTGTAAGGGATCCAATCCGAGTCTCTAGTACATTCCTCCAGGACTATAAACCTCATTTTCAGAGTCAAAGAACAATGAGGTTTTCGTTACTGTTGTTAAAACATCAGTCATATTAAAAGTCGTCAGTGAAATATAGGAATTAAATAATGTTTGTCTAGTTTAGTTTGTGTGTCTCCCAAGATAGGTACTCTTTCCTACATGCATCAAAATCTTGAAAAGACTTCTCTTCAGTGAATGTTAGCATAAGAAAGAGAAGATTGCTATTTTATATGGATTAATTTACCTGACTATCCGAAGGGTTTCCAATTATTTTGTTAACTGTTGGCTTAAAAGATGGGAGCACTACACAAAGCACTTCCAGGTGGCAGCCTTTTAATTTCATCTTCTTGTTAGAGTTGGTTTTGATAAAATGTTCATCATTGGCTATGAATGAGACTTAAGCAATTCCAGATTGTCTGCATTATTCAATGAAAACATTGATAAAAAGACCCATATGGGACTATTGCAATGGAGTTCTCTGCCCTAAAGTATATGAATAATTCATTCCTTGGGTGGAGATCATGAATACCTAAATTTGATTCTAAGTCTAGGCTAAGTGTTCCAATACAATTTATGAATTATCCCACTTAGAGACACTGTGTCCTGTCACAGTGACACTGGCTCCTTAGCTAATGGGGGAAATTGTAATGTATTTTTATTATTTTAATACTCCAAAGTTTTCTTTTTTATAATTTTTCTTTTTTATATTAATTACAGATTATTTACTTTGTATTCCAGCTGTAGTATCCTCCCTAATTCCCTCCCAATCTCACCCTCCCTCACTCATATCCTCCTTGCCCCTCTCTAAGTCCACTGATAGGGGAGGTCCTCCTCCCCTTCCATCTGACCCTAGTTTATCAGGTCTCATTAGGACTGGCTGCAGTGTCCTCCTCTGTGGCTTAGCAAGGCTGCTCCTCCCTCAGGGGGGAGGAGCGTCAAAGAGCCAGCCACTGAGTTCATGTCAGAGACAGCCCCTGTTCCCCTTACAAGAAAACCCATTTTGATGCTGAGCTGCCATGGGATACATCTGGGCAGGGGTTCTAGGTTATATCCATGCATGGTCCTTGGTTGGAGAATCACTCTCATAAAAGACCTCTGTGCCCAGATATATTTGGTCCTTGTGGCACTCCTGTCCTCTTCAGGTCTTTCTATCTTCCCCTTCTTTCATATGATTCCCTGCACTCTGCCCAAGGTTTGGTTATGAGTCTCAGCATCTGCTTTGATACACTGCTAGGCAGAGTCTTTCAGAGGCCCTCTATGGTAGGCTCCTGTCCTGTTTCTTGTTTTCTCCTACTTCCAATGTCCATCCCATTTGCCTTTCTAAGTGAGGATTAGGAATAGTGCTATCTCAAGATTCAGCTATACCACTCTTAGGCATATGTCCAAAATATGCTCAAGTACACAATAAGGACATTTGTTCAACCATGTTTGTAGCAGCTTTATTAATAATAGCCTGAACCTGTAAACAACCCAGATGTCCCTCATCAGAGGAATGGATACAGAAATTGTAGTACATTTACACAATGGAATACTACACAGCAATTAAAAACAAAGAAATCATGAAATTTGTAGGCAATTGGTGGGATCTAGAAAAGATCATCCTGAGAGAGTATCTCAGAAGCAGAAAGACACATATGGTGTATAATCACTTATAAGTGGATACTAGACCTATAAGATAGGATAAATATACTAAGATATGAACACCTAAAGAAGCTAAACAAGAAGGAGGTCCCCGGGGTAAGATGATCAATTCTCACTTACAAAGTTTTCTTATATTATATTTTTCTCTATGCCTCACTGGTCATCATGTTCCATTTCTTTGCTTCCATTCATGTGATTGGTACCAAGATTCTCTGGCTTTCAAACGTTTAGTCACCTGTGGACTACAGGTTGAGAGTTCACTCAACAGTTATCTTTCTTCCTGAAAATAACTTAAAAGTGATAAGAGAAAGATAATCCGAGTAGGGTTAATCTGGAGTATACAGATACAAAGAAAGAAAAAAATCTCAACTCACATAATGGAGATAGTCTATGATATGAGGGAGGAAAGTGAAATAGGCACCTGACTCTTGGATGGTAAAGCAAGAAAAGCCATAATAGCTCACTTTACAAGTAGGTTGTTAAAAATATCTTTTAACTTAGTCTTTAGAAGTTGCAGCCACTTCTGATGAGAACTGATAGACTAAGATCAGAAAGAAGGAGAGGAGGACCTCCCCTATCAGTGGACTTGGGGAGGGGCATGCATGCAGAAAGGGGGGGGAGGGTAGGGCCGGGAGGGGAGGAGGGAGGGGCTTATGGGGGATATAAAATGAATAAAGTGTAATTAATAAATGTTTAAAAAAGGAGCCATTTTAGGCAGACAAGACAGAGAAAAATAGATTATCAGTGTGTCTAAGCTAAGGTGTATCTGGTGTCTAAGCTAAGGTGTATCTGCCTTAGCATGTAAAACATGCTAAGGCACCTGCTTTGTGTAGTCTGAAAAAATGATTAATTCATTAAGACAGAAAAATGTTAATTCCGCACCTGTAATAGTCATATTCCTCTCTGTTCTGAACATCTATTCTAAGCTAACTGCTAACTGTTGCTACTCATATTGAAAGATGTGAATAAAGTTACTCTGCACATTAAAAAAAAAAAAGAAGTTACGTACACATAACGCGATTTACTTTGATCCTATCTTCCCACACTCTCTAACTCCAGCTCTTCCCAGAAACCCTCCCACAACTTTCTCCCAACTTTATATCCTCTGCGCATTGACTGCTGTCAGTACATACATGCACGCAGGACCATCCTATGGAACGCGGGCGATCTACCACCGCTCACAGCCTTGTAGAAAACTGACTGCCCTCGCCCAGCAGTCATTAGGTGCCAATAGCTCCTCAACTAGAGGTAGGGCTTTGTGACTGTCTTTCACGCCCACACGGAGGTCTTACTGACTTGATCTCCTATAGTTGTTGTAGCCGCAGTGATTAGGCAGAATCAAGTTGGTGGTATGGTTTAGAATGGTTCCCAACTTTCCAGCAGTTAAAGTCTCTTACTTACCGCTGTCCTTAAAATAACAACCTTCAAGAATGGCAAGAAGTCTCAGCTGAGTAAGAGAGCTTGTTGCTAAGCCCGAGGACCTGGGTTTGATCCACGTGGCGAAAGGAGAAAAACTATTTCTTTAAGTTGTACTCTCAGCCGTCAGGAATACTGCGACACTTCACTCTGTACGTGTACAAAATAAACGTTATACAAAAATAATTCAAGCATAAAATAGGTTGAAGAGAGGATCGTATAAAATTCATCATTAACTATATTTTGTTACTCTAAGAATAATATATTAAGTATTTAATAAGTGCAAAATTATATCCATAATTACACATGTATGTGTTTTCTAATGCTGTTAGAGATCAGAGACATTGAGATTACTTAAACCATTTTTGGAATTCACAGATAACCCCTGAAAATGAATCACGCTGGAATAACTAGGATTTAATGGGACAAAATGTGGTGACTGTGACCATGTTTTCTCCTCCTAATAATGGGACAATTAGTCATGAAATTTCTGTAAGACGCCTTCAGTGTGCACCAAAGGCTATTTTTAATAAAAAAAGGATTTTTATGTTATTGATGGGGAAGAGGTGCTTAATACGAATTTTTAAGAGGATTAAGAAGAGTTCAGTGCTGAAAATTGGATTTCATTTTAATAAAACAGTGGATTAAAGTAGAACTGCTGGAAACATAAAACCGTGTAGTGGTGTAGCGACAGCAAAGTTGAGGGGGAATAAGGCAGCCCCTCTACAAATATTGTCAACCACAGCTTCTGGACACCATAATAATGGGGATTCTTGAAGAAACACACTCAGTGTTCTGTGTTCTTCATAAAATATTTAAGACAGCGATTTAAAATCCTGACAAATTTCCATGAACTATGGTTTGAAAGAGAAGCATAACAATTGTTAATAGTAAGGCAACATGGTTTATAAGAAGCATTCTAAGTTCTATGACTATTCTCTGACATTCCTGACTAAGGAATTTATGAAAAAGACTTAAAAGATGGGACGTTGATAAGTATAGTTTAGTGGTAAGCTATAACCTACCACACAAGACTCCTTAGTTTGAGTCTAAGCACCCCGGTAAATACATAACTAACTAACGAGCTCACTGAAAGAATAAATCAGGAAACCAATAAATATTAAGAGTTACATTATATTGTTTCAAAAGATATATACACAACAGTAAGGAGAGTAGCTGCTTCTCACGATTTCTTCATCTAGCTTTTAAAACTTTCTTTTTCATGTCCCTCAGAGGAATTCTTTTAAAAACTTTTTAACTTCAGAACTACAGAACTGTGCTCTATAACACACTTATAAATAGTAACATTTTTGAGCATCACATAAAAGCCCCCCTTTGTGAAATACACTTATTTAATATCATATAAAGTAATAAATATAATATAACTAGTATATAAATCTCTTTATAAATACATATATATATACATTTTATTTTATTGGAAACTCATTTCATATTATCTAGAAAGAAAACTATCTAGTGAAAATACTAAATAGCAAAAAATAAAAAACAAGTATAAATTCTGGATTTATAATAAAGTAATATATATATCTGATGTCTCTCATTTAATTGCTCACTGTGGACCTTTGTAAAAAGGCAGGAATAGGAAATACACATACACACATATATTAATTCTATGGATCCTTCTAGAAAATTGTGAGCTTGGAATAGAGTTGTTAGGTAATTCCAATAACTAAACCAGTTGCTTAAATGCAAAGTAAATACCTGGACTGAAACAAAAGGAGTCTTGCTGACAGACCGTGATCAACAGTAGCTCTGGGTTATAGGTGTCAGAGCTAAACTGAATTGGGTTACGCCATTTTGTGCCTAGAGAATTAGAGGCAAAGCCTCATACATAAGGTAGAGGCAGAACCTGGTCACATTACTGGTTTTAGGGTACAGTTACTGGGGGAGACGGAGATAGGAAAAGGGAGTAGAGGAGAAAATACACACTGTGTACCATAGTAACTAGGTATGTTTTGGACTCCAGAGTTCTAAGAAGATTGGTTGCAAACATTCGTGAAATACAAATTACCCTCAAGTGTGCAAAGAGTGACAAAATCCCCTGCCATCCACATTTTATCGTGGTCAATACCATCTGGATCAAGCACATTTGTGCCTGCTACTAGCTTAGGTTTAACTGCGCTTTAGCTATGAAATTCTTCTTTAGTGACTACTGTGTGTGAACTGAAAGTTCTTTTTATGTAAAAGCCTTTGTAAACTGCTGAATGCAATGTTAAAACTTCGGAAATTGAAATGTCAGAAAGTTTTAGACTCTTTAATAAGGTTGAGTACAATATTCAACAATCTTCGATGAAAACAGACTATTTTACAATGGAAAACTGAGACAATAACAAGCCAGATATTGTTATAGTTCACTTAAAATGTTCTTGTCATTTCCTCAATAATTTCTCTGAAGCTTCTTCTAATAAACTGAATGACTTCAAGTATTTATTCCCATTAATAACTCTGACTCACCAGATGATCTTTTTTTTTTTCTCATTTCATTGTTCTTCTGGTTTTTATAATATTGAAGTTAGTGTTCACTGTAAAATTGTTAACATTTATAAAAATCTGTTAGATCCCAGGAATTATATTTCAAAATTATTGGATTTGATTCATGCAAGACATTTTTCAGGAGTTTTCTGTTGTTGTTGCTGTTTTTGTTGTTGTTGTTGTTCTTGCATTTGAAAGATCAGGGAGAGGAGAAAGTGAGGCATGCTGAACACCTCCCAGGACTGACCACCTCATTTGTGGTTCATATCTCAGTTCAAAGTAAAGTCAACTTTCTCTGCCAGCTTCAATGCGTCACTATGAGAAAAAGAATCCCCCTTTAGGCTCTAGAGCTTGTGCATACTTGTGGCTATTTTATACCTTTCACATGGTTGCATCTCTCTGTCAATAAACTTCTTTTCTTAAATCCACTGTTGTTTTTGTTAATCTTCAAGTTTCTTGAGTATATACATATATACAAAAATTGAGCAAAGAGGTTTGTGTTTCTTCTACTTTTATCAACTTCCTGTCACAGCTACACAACTTTGACAGAATTAATTGTAATGTGGACTAACCTTTCACATGACATTCCTCTCTAGAAGATTTACTGTGGCATGTGAATTTTGACCTCCTCCAAAACTGGAAAAAAACTTATTCATAGGTTAATTTAGTGAAAAGTATCAGATATAAGGAGAGCTTTTTGTTTTTTCTTTTGAATATTGATAGTTTCAGTATATATCACTCGCAGAAACTTACTTAAAGGAAATTCCAGGTTACTGAAAACTGTTTTATAAACAATACTAATTGTTGATTGAACTAGCAAACATTAAATTGTATTCATTACATTTCTCATTCTTATCTTTGTCTAATCACTCTTTATGAGGAAGACTGCTTTGTAGCAAATACAAAGCCAGGAAGGACACAGTTTTTTGTTTTTTTTTTTTTTAATTCAAGGTTTTATTTCTTTCTTTCTTTTTTTTTTTTTTCAATGCAGTTTATTCAGGAACATTGAACAATGCTCGGACCCCGGGGAAAGCCAGCCCACAGCTTAAATAGCCTCTGGGTAGCCAACCCAGGCGTGCCACGGGGGCAATGCAGATAGGTCCACATACATGGAAGCAAGCCAGATCCTCAGCCTTAGCCAAATGTGGAGTTGTTCGTGACAGAGAGCACTCACCATCGGGAAGGTGGAAGGCGGAAACCAGCTCCATCTTTAAGGCATAGCATTCCGCAGCTCTCTACAGTTTCTCCTTTTTGTTTTAGACGCATCAGGCAAGAGTAGAGGTCTGATCTCTGATATTAGAAATAAATTGGGACTTTGTACAGATGTTCATTTAGGTGTCATCCACCCAAAGAGCATCAGACCCGTCATGGATTGCTGCAGCCATGAATCATCTGAAGGAATGGGTGGGCATGGGAGTGTTAGCAGGCCTTCCGGTGTTGGTCTCCTTGGTTTGCCTGTGGTATATATGCAAGATTAGAGTCTCACAACAGTGTGATGCAGCCATGATCATTCAGGCCTTTACAGCCATTGAAGCAGGACATTCTCCCCAAGCATGGTTGGATACCATAAAAAGCTAAAATGATACGCTCAGGATGCGAGGCTAAGCACTGCACCCAGGGTCAGCCGCTTTGGACCCAGAGAAGAGCATGTCTGATTGCATGCGGGTTGATGCCCCAGGTCCCGCCTCTGAGAAAAAGGTATAGGACACAGTTTTGTATAGAATTTTTTCACCTTTTGTGAACCTCAATTTGTCATATGTTTCTATATTTTTACGAAGTTGTTATAAATAAATAAATTTTGTATGCGAAAGGATTACTGTTATTTTTTTCTTAAATTATTAGGGTGGTGAGTGTTAAATGTCAACTGGGAATGAGCCTCTCAGAATGTCTGTGAGTGATTATGTTGATGATGTAATTGAGATGAAAAGACTCACCCGTTCTGACGACATGTTTCCCCAGGCAGACAACGCTCCGCTATGTAAGAGTGCGGTGCTATGGTTTTGGTCAACCAAACACAAACTATCTGGGAAGAGGGTGCCTCAATTAAGAGAACGCTGAAATCAGATTGGCCTGTAGACAATTCAGTGGGGTCTTTTCTTGAATAACGATGAATGCCGTAGGGCCTAGCCGCTGTGCAATGGCAGCTCTGGGCAGTTGGCCCTGGACTGCATAAGAAAGGTAGCGGAATGCCTGAGGAGCAAGCCAGTAAGCAGCTTTCCTCTCAGGTCTCCGCTTCACTTCCTGCCTCACGGCTTCTGCCTTGAGGCCCTGCCTGATGTCTCTTCATGATGAAATTTACTTTGTGAGATGAAATAAACCCTTTACTCCACAAGCTGCTTTCACTCAGAGTTTTATCAGAATGGTAGAAAGCAAAGTAGGACAAGTTGAGAAAGGGCCGAGCGCTGGCGTGTGCCATTAATCCATTGCTCTGCACTTGAAGTTCCGGTTGCTTTTATTCCTCCACAATACTGGGTTATGACCTTAAATTGTAAGCTGGATAAATCCGTTATCCCTTGAAATGCTTTGTTGGGGGCATTTCGTCATATCAATTGGATGAGAAACTAAGACAAATATGTTCCAAATTTCATATAAATCGTGAACGTGGACCGTCCTGTCATTCTGCAATGAAAAGGCTAATAACAATAAATAAGCCGTTGGTGCTATTAGGTCATGTTAACTTACGTGTGCTAATGCATTGCGTGTGACAGGATTTATAAAATCTGCGTAAGCCCAATTAATTCTTTCTTGAATGGCTGTTAGGAAGGCAGAAATTTACGACTGACCTTCACATTCAAGTCAGAACACCACCAGCCATGACTGTATCTAAGTGCCCGGACAGTGAGGAAAAGCTGCATCACAGAAGATAATTCTCTGAGTTTGAGATTGATGTGACAGCCCCATGCTACAAATAAAATGAAATGTTTCATTGAGAAGATCGGAGTCCCTGGAGACGAAACAATGGAGACTCTCAGATCAGGTCGTGCTGATGCACACTGTGCAGAGTGGGGTGAACAGCAGCAAAAAAGCCCAACTGAACTGTCACACCCAGGCTGAGGCCAGCATAACTACCCTAAATGTCTTTGTTGCTTCCAATTTTTCTTGGGCTCCTGACCTGATATTGTTTTTCCATCTATATTTTTATTAAGACAGTCTGGCCATTGACTGATGAATAACTTGATTCAATTTTAATTAAGTTGATAATATTCTTTATTATTATTGACCATATGTATATATATTATAATTTATTCACTATATATCCCCACTGCAGCCCCTCCCTCATCTCCTCCCAGTCCCACCCATTCTTCCTCTTCTCCCACTATGCCCTTTCCCTAGACGCCTGATAGGGGAGAACCTCCTTCCCTTTATCTGACCCTATCTTATCTGGTCTCATGAAGGCTGGCTACATTTTCAATTTTTTTCTGTCACATGTTCTCTCCAGTTTAAAGCACTCTTTCACACACTTAAGAGTCAATAGCAGATGTGGGAAAAGAGGAACCCAGACTCACTGTTGATGAAAAGGGCAAACTGGCAAAGCTACTGCAGAGGTCCTCTGTACTTTCCCTTTTATAGAAAATAGATTTTTTTTCATGCAATGTATTTTGATTATAGTTTCCCCTCTTCCTAGTCCTCTGAGATCCTTTCTAAATCCTCTCCCATCCAGATCTATACCCTTTATATCTCTCATTAGAAAACAGACAAATAAATTATATAATAATAATAATAATAATAAAGAAAACAGACAAACAAACCAAGTAGGGCAAAATAAGCAAACAGAAGAAAAAGAACCAAAGAAAAGGCATGAGATATATAGACATAAAGATGTACACGTTTATAGACCTAGGAATCCTAATAAGTCCCCAAACCAGATAGCTATAAAACATATACAAAGGACCCATAAGGTTAAATAAAAGTGCCTGACAAAATACCATGAGACAAAAAAAGAAAAAAACAAAAACAAAAACAAAAAAACAACTCAGAAGATGCCACTAAGTTTGTTTTGTGTTTTACTATCTACTGCTGGCCATGCTGTTTGTCCTTAAGAGTGTTTTGTATCCGCAGTGAAACTCTTTTGGAGAAAATTAACCTTTCCTCAGTTGGAGATAGCTTCTTGGTTAAAGATGTGAACATGTGTCCACACCCCCTGTCAGCACTGGGATCCCGTCTGGTGTTGACTCAAGCAGGCCCTGTGCATGTCTTTCCGAGTTCACTCTGTTTAGAGAGCCTTGACTCCTAGGTGTCATCCCTCTCCACTGGCTCTTACAATCTTTCTGTTTCCTCTTCCGTAGAGTTCTCTGAGCTCTGAGGGGAAGAATTGGAGGGAGACATTCTTTTAGTTCTGAGTGCTCCGTGGTCTATCACTCTCTGCACACTGTTTGGTTGTGGGTCTATGCATTTGTTTCCAGGTGCTTCATGAGGAAGAGTCTGATGATGACTGAGCAAGGTACTCATTACAATTATATCAGAATGTTGCTAGAAGTCATTTTATGACTATGTTCCATTAGCAGAACAGTAGTGTTTGGTTATATGTTATATCCCTGGCCTATGTAGTCTTAGGTTCTTGACCACCAGTGTATAGCATGGGTTCCATCTTATTGTAGAAGGAACTTTTATTTGCCTGATTCAATTGTTGTGTCAGAGGCTTATTGCCTATGCATGCTATCCTGGAAGCTTTTAGCATCCATACATTCTAATCTAGGCCTAGAATGTTTTCAATATCTGAGACATACTGTTTAATAAGCTCAATTCCTTCTACAAACTAACTTTACCTTTATTGTTTTGGGATCGGATGTACGGGGTTTTTTGTTTGTTTTGTTTTATTTATTTATTTATTTTTTACCTGAAACTTGCTCTATGCCAGGCTGGCCTTGAACTTAGATCTAGGGAAGAATATTTTTCCTGTTCTCCCATTCCCTGGTTGCCTCTAGTTCTTTGCCTAGGGATGAGGCTTTGTGAGATTCCCCTCTTGATGTTAGCATGTTTATTGGTGATCTCCTTTTCCAGGTCACGTTTAGACAGCCAGGTTAGTGAGACTTCATGTGTGTGTAGCTTCTGACCTTTCAAGGAAACACAATCTTACAGAAAACTTCTTGCTCCTTTGTGTTTTACAATCTTTCTGTCTCCTCTTCCTCAGTCATCTGAACCTTGGGGACAGTTGCACTATACATGTAAACCAGCACATTCCCTTCCTACATTTTAAGTATTTATTCCTACATCCACAAACGGGTGCAGTTCTCACCCATTATCAAGGAGATATTTCTCTGCAACAGGGACCATTAAAGAAAACCACAACTGACAAAATGTTAGAGTTGTGGAGCACAATCGCAACTCATTAATTTACAACTAACTCATTATTTTTCATGCTAACTTAAACATTTTGTTCTTTATTTATTTACCTTTATTTTATGTGCATTGGTGTTTTGTCTGAATGCATGTCTATGTGAGAGTGTTTGTGTTTTGGAGTTACAGACAGTTTCGAGCTTCCATGTGGATGCTGGGATTTGAATCCAGGTCCTCTGAAAGAACAATCAGTGCCCTTAAGGACAGAACCATCCCTTCAGATCCTAACAAATATTTTTAAAAGAAATTTTAAGAAGATATATTTTAAGCTTTCCTAGACAGCTATTCAAGGTCTTCCACTGTCTTCTTACATTAATCTCATTAGTATATTATTTACTATATTATCTAAATATTAAATCTACTAGATTTAATTTTTAAATTTTATTTACATTTGTGTGTTTCAAGTGTATGTATTTTGGATGTTGTATTCATACATGTGTATGTCAGTGTACAAGCCATTATGCATATTTGAAGAACAAAGAAAAAAAAAAGAATCTTGTTTGTCCCCACACACCCTTAATATGCTTATGCTTCAGTGCTGTTTGTTCTCCCTACATACTTTTGACAATGAAGATTGTTATCCACAGTAAAGTGCCATTTATTGTAAAATGTCTGCTTGTGTCAAACTACGTGATAAAAACTAAGTTCTCTAAAATAGAACCCAGTGAAAAGAAAGCAATACTTTGCCCAACTGATGATGCATATTGCTTTTTTGTTTCAGAATAACATGCTATTATTTTCAACATCATAATGACACGGAACAAATTCACTGGTATGATTAGTATGAGTCTGTAACTGAATCTAGTAACTGTGTAGCCAAAGAAAATAGATACATAGTTAAGAAATAAAAGTAATATCTATATGTATTTCATAGTTTTACCCATATATATTTATTAGTTTTAATGAATAGGATGTAAAGATAGAATTGTAGAAGAAAACTTGGTTTCTTAAGACACAATAGTATTGTTCATATCTTTTTCAATCTTTGATGTCAAGTTGATTTCTAATCTAATCTTGAATTTTCTAAAACAAAAATATTTCAATCAAAAGAAGAAAAAGAATCTCCTGGGCAGAGGAGACAGTTCTTGTTGTAGTTCTCTCTTAGTTTCATTTTTTATTGCTATTATAAAACAGGCCAATACAGCAGCTTAGAGGAGCTTCTTACAAGGTTATAGTTCACCATAGCAAGGAAGTAAGACAACAGGAGCTTGAGGCAGAGGGTTATGTTACATGTGTTGCCAGAAGAGAGCATGCGCACTAGTGCTCATATCCCTTTCTCAATTCTTATTACGCATCCTCTGCATAGAGAATGGTGCCACTCACAGTGGGAAGGTCTTCCTGTCTCAGCAAATATCGTCAAGATAATCCCCCACAGACATGCTCAGGGGGGTCTACCTTCCAGGTCATTATCACTTCAGTCAACTGAACGGTTAACACAAACCGTTGCTGGGTTCTGTGTGAGTAGAGATACTTATGCTTCTAGAACAATTTGAGGAATTCAATTAGATGTGAATGTGAGTAATGGAGAGATGAGGCTGCTAAGGTCAGGCAAAGGAGAGCCTCCTGTAGAACAGAAAAAAAGATCAAACTTATCAAAAGCTTACTGCATACAGGGCATGGTAGTGTGTGCCCATAGTCGTAGAAGACAGGGTGTTGAAGCAGGAAGAATGCAAGTTTGAGGTCAGTCCAGGATGCATAGTGACAACCTTATCTAAAACTTTAAAGCAAAACTTAATATCCTTTCTGTAGTTTTGAGGAAGAACTGATCTCATAGTGAGGGAGATGGATTAGACACAAACAAGGCTTTAACGATGCTAATTAGTCTACAAGATAAATTACTTGACTTGAACAGGGGAAATGGCAGAGCCAACATAGAATATGAGAGATGGCTGAGTGCTAATTAGAAGGCAAGATTGATCGGATCAATTTATTAATTGAACGTGAAAGGACATGGGAAAATATGATTTCAGTTTATTGAAGTTTTTAGGTTGCACAGACGGTTGGAGAAACCATCATATTGTAAAACAATACACTGTTTGCATTCCGTATGCGGGCAGCACATCCACAGCGGCTGTGGGAAGCCACCAGACTGCTCATGGCTCATGCCGTAAGTAGCTTACACTGCACCGGGAAGTCCAAGATACACATGACTACCGTTCAAGACCATGAAAAGCCCAAGGTCAGGGCCTTTGTCTTACTTATTGCTGTAACTGGACACACAACAGAGGTTTAATATCTGTTCCTTGCGCTAAGGCTTGGAGGAAGGGAAGAAAAGGTGAAGGACTGGCATATTTGTCCTTGCATTTTTCATACACAATAACCGATTTTCTGGGTCGTGTCCCTTTGATAGGAGACATACATTTGAGACAGTGGCTCTCCTTTTGCAGAGAGTAGTCAGGTGGTGGGCTTTAGATATAATTTCTAGTGGCTCTTCTTACTGGTATTAATACTTTTTCATGACAGACTTGAAGGTGTCAGTAAGCCTACAGCAAATCCCAGATTTAATAACAAAGCCTAAACCACTCAAGTTTTTCTAGGCACTGAATTCCTGAAGGTCTTTGGTAATTCCTTTCCCCCCTTGTTACAAGTACCACAAAAAAATCAAATTACAAAAATATCAAATTTACATGCACACACACACACACACACACACACACACACATGAGCACACAAGCACACATACATACAGAGAGAGAGACTTAGGTGAAAAACAATGCTCGATTTCAGTGTTAAAAGATGTAAAAGAGAAAAATATATAACAGCTATGCATAGCTGTATTTGAACAATTTTCTACAGAAAGTAGAAGTTGTGGACAATAATAATTTAAAAAAAAACACTTTAAAAAGCTGTACTGGGAACAGAGACTGTCTCTGACATGAACTCAGTGGCTGGCTCTTTGATCACTTCTTCCTGATGGGAGAGCAGCCTTACCAGCCCACAGAGGAAGACAATGCAGCCAATCCTGATGAGACCTGATAGGCTAGGGTCAGAGAGAAGGGGAGGAGGACCTTCCCTATCAGTGGACTTGGGGAAGGGCATGGGAGGAAAAGAGAGAGGGAGGGGGTTTGGGAGAGGATGGGGGAGGGGACTACAGCTGGGATACAAAGTGAATAAACTGTAATTAATAAAAATAAATCAGTAAATTTTTAAAAAGAAAGCATAAAAAAGATGTGAAAAGCTCTCCAAGTACAGTATCTTTTAAAAGTGAAAATTTAAAAAGGGTTGTATTTAATAATATCTATGGCCCCTTTCCATATTAACTTGATTTATGTATATATATATTCCACTCTTTAAGATTCTAAACTTAGTCATTTACTAATTCAAATGTAAGTCTAAATTAGTATATGCACTTAGAAGTGTGTCAACAGCATTGACAGAATATTTTCAAAATTTTATAAAAATAAGAAAGAATGGAAAAACAGAAATAATTATATCTACTGTCTTGAGTGGTGAAATCTAACCATAAGTGTGAGAGCCAAGCAGATACACAAGCATGGTCATAGTAGCATTCTGAATGCTTTTGCTAATAAACTTTTCAATTTCCTTAAAACAGAAGCTTGTTCATATTAATGTGCATTTCTATTGCTTATTAAATATTGGGTGTTTTTCAGGAAAAGATAATTTTTGAAATTACAAATGTTCCTTATACTGTACTATCTCAGGCTTTCTACTTCCAATACCCAGAGTGGGGACTGGTTAAAAATTGCATTATGTCATGTTCCTGAAAACATGGAACAGATTTGTTTTTTGGCTTTGTTGGTCTCCTTCTAGAGCTCCCGTTCCCTCCAGGTCCTTGTTCACACCCTCCCCACCATTCTTTCATAAAACTCCTTGTACTCTGCCCAAAGTATGGCTGTAAGTCTCAGCATGTCCTTTGATCCCCTGTTATGTGGAGCCTTTCAGAGGACCTCTGTGGTAGGCTCCAGTCCTGTTCGCTCTCTTCCATTGCTTTTGTTGTCTATTCCATTTGCCCTCCTAAGTGAGATTTAAGCATCCTTCCTAGGGTCTTCATTGCTGTTTAGCTTCTTTAGGTCTGTAGATTTTAGTATGATTATCTCATATTATATTATATTATATTATATTATATTATATTATATTATATTATAAGGCTAATATCTGCTTATAAGTGAGTATATACCGTGTGTGTCTTTCTGGTTCTGTGTTACCTCACTCAGGATTATCTTTTCTAGTTCCCATCATTTGCCTGCAAATATCATGATTTCCCTGTTTTTAGTAGTTGAGTAGTATTCCACTGTTTAAATGTGCCACAATTTCTCAATCCATTCTGCCACCGAGGGACATCTAGGTTGTTTCCAGTTTCTGGCTATTGAAAATAAAGTGCTATGAACATATTTGAGCAAATGTCCTTGTTCTATGGTTGAGCATCTTTCAGGTATATGCCAAGGAGTGGTATAGCTTGGTCTTGAGGTAGTACCTTTCCCAATTTTCTGAGAAAGTGTCAGATTAATTTCCAAAGTGGTTGTACAAGTTTGTATTTCCACCAGAAATGGAGGAGGGTTTCCCTTTCTTCACATCCTCTCCAGCATGTGTTGTCACTTGAGTTTTTGATCTTAGCCATTCCTATGGGTATAAGATGAAATCTCAGAGTCATTTTTATTTGCATTTCCCTGACAACTAAAGACACTGAGTATTTCTTTAAGTGCTTCTCCACTGTTCAATATTCCTCTGTTGAGAATTCTCTGTTTAGTTCTGTACCCCAATTTTAATTGGATTATTTGGTTTGTTGGTGTCTAATTTCTTCGGTTCTTTATATATTCTGGATTTTAACCCTCTGTCAGATATAGGGTTAGTGAAGATCTTTTCCCAGTCTGTAGGCTGTCATTTTGTTCCATTGACCTTGTTCTTTTCTTTACAGAAGCTTTTCAGTTTCATGAGATTCTATTTATTAATTGTTGATCTTAGAGCCTGTGTTCTGTTCAGGAAGTTGTCTCCTGTGCCAATGAGTTCAAGGTTCTTCTCCACTTTTTCTTCCAAAAGATTTAGTGTGTCTGGATTTATGTTGAGGTTAACGCTAAGAAATTTGAGCACAGGGGCCCCTGCAGAGACTGATGCACCAACCAAGGATCAAATATGGAGACCTTGCTCAGATGTAGCTGATAAGCAGTTCAGTCTCCATGTGGGTTCCCAAGTAAGAGGATCAGGGGTTGCCTCTGGACACAAACTAGGTTACCTGCTCTTTGATCACTTACCCCTGGTGATGTGATCTTGCCAGACCACAGAGGAACAGGATCCCGGCACTCCTGATGAGACTTGATAAGCTGAGGTCAGAAGACAGGAAAGGACAAAACCCCCTTTCGGGGGATTGGGGGAAGGTTGGGGGGAATGAGGAAAAGAAGGTAGGACCTGGAAGAGATAGGGAGGGGGCTACAACCAATATATAAAATGAATAAATTGTAGAAAAATTAAGGGAGGTTGTGGAGAAAGAGGAACCCTCCTCCACTGCTTGTGGGAATGTAAACTTGTACAACCACTCTGGAAATTAATCTGGCGCTTCCTCAGACAATTAGCAAGAGCACTTCCTCAAGATCTATCTATACCACTCCTAGGCATATATCCAAAAGATGCTCAACTACACAACAAGGACATTTGCTCAACCATGTTTTAGCAGCTTTATTGAAATAGCCAGAACCTGGAAACAACCCAGATGCCCCTCAACTGAGAATGGATACAGAAATTGTGACACATCTACACAATGGAATATTACTCAGCAATTAAAAAGAAGGAAATCATGAAATTTGCAAGTAAATGGTGGGAACTGGAAAAGATCATCCTCAGTGAGGTATCCCAGAAGCAGAAAGACACACAGGGTATATACTCACTCATAAGTGGATATTAGATATATAATATAGGATAAACCTACCAAAATCTGTACACCTAAAGAAACAAATCAATAAGGAGGACTCTGGCTAAAATGCTCAATCCCCATTTAGAAAGGCAAAGATGGACATTCAGAAGAAGGAGAAAACAGGGAACAGGACAGGAGCCTGCCACAGAGGGCCTCTGAAAGGCTCTACCTTGCAGTGTATCATAGTAGATGCTGAGACTTAAGGCCAAACTTTGAGCAAAGAGCAGAGAATCTTATGAAAAAAATGGGAAATAGTAAGCCCTGGAGTGGACAGAAGTTCCATAGGAGAGCAAGAGAACCAAAAAATCTGGGTACAGGAGTCTTTTCTGAGACAGATACTCCAACCAAGGACCATTCATGGAGATAACGTAGAACCCCTGCACAGATGTAGCCCATGGCAGTTCAGTGTCCAAGTGGGTTCCATAGTAATGGGAACAGGGTCTATCTCTGACAGGAACTGATTGCCCTTGTCTTTGATCACTTCCTCCTGAGGGGCGAGTAGCCTTACAAGGCCACAGAAGAAAATACAGCCATTCCTGATGAGACCTGATAGACTAGGATCATAAAGAAGGGGAGGGAGACCTCCCCTATCAGTGGACTGGGATAGGGCATGGATGGAGAAGGGGGAGAAAAGGTGGGATTGGAAGGGGAGAAGGGAGGGAGCTACAGGGAGGATACAAAGTGAATAAATTGTAATTAATAAAAATTAAAATTTAAAAAAAGGAAAAGAAAAAACATGGAACAGACATATGATACAAGCACAATGCATGCTGCTCATTAATCAGTGGCCTATATGCATAGAATGGAACATTAATACTAATAAAAATCAGTACCTTTGTGTCAATAAGCATGGCCTTGGGCTAAGATTTTTGTAAAATGCTTCAGCTGTATTGAGCCTAATAGCCTCTAATTAGAAATTGCCACCATTTAATGGACTAATGATAAGTGTAGAGAGTGACTAGATTTTGAAATAATTGAAACTAATGGGCTGACACTGTCTAATGATACTCACTTTTTCCCCTCCCACCCTCTTTCCTCATCACTATAAAAGCTTCATCCAGGATGTGAAGGATAAAGTTATAGTGAAAGAAACCCAACTTCATTTTTCCTAAGATTTGGAATTTTACCAGTTATAAACCTGAAATATATTATGATAGGCAAGTTTACTGACTTGATGTATCCAATACTCTGATAAAATAGGATGCAAGACTATACAATTGTTCTTGACTGTATGTGTGTGTATTCCCAAGAACACCCAGTTTTGAGAGTAACTGCATTAGATCATCATAGAGTGAGTAAGAAAATTTCTTTAATGTGGTACCTTTGCACAATGGAATACTACTCAGTAATTAAAAACAAGGAAATCATGAAATTTGCAGGCAAATGGTGGGAACTAGAAAAGATCATCCTGAGTGATCCCAGAAGCAGAAAGACACACATGGTATATCCACACTTATAAGTGGATATTAGACATATAATATAGGATAAACATACTAAAATCTGTACACCTAAAGAAGCTAAGCAAGAAGAAAGACCCTGGGTGAGATGATCAATCCTCATTCAGAAAGGCAAAAGGGATGGATATTGGAAGAGGGAGAAAACAGGGAACAGGACAGGAGCTTACCACAGAGGGCCTCTGAAAGACTCTACCCAGCAGGGTATTAAAGCAGATGCTGAGACTCATGGCTAAACTTTGGGCAGAGTGCAGGGAATCTTATGAAAGAAGGGGGAAATAGAAAGACCTGGGAGGGAACAGGAACTCCACAAGAAGAGCAACAGAACCAAATAATCTGGGCACAGGGGTCTTATCTGAGGCTAACACTCCAGCCAAGGACCATTGATGGAGATAACCTAGAACCCCTGCATAGATTTAGCCTATGGCAGCTCAATGTCCAAGTGTGGAATAGGTTCTATCTCTGACATGAACTCAGTGGCTGGCTCTTTCATCACTTCCTCCTGATGGGAGAGCAGCCTTACCAGGCCACAGAGGAAGACAATACAGACAGTCCTGATGAGAGCTGATAGGCTAGGCTCAGAGGGAAGAAGAGGAGCATGTCCCCTATTAGTGGACTGGGGGAGGGGCATGGGAGGAGAAGAGGGAGGGAGGGCAGGGTTGGGTTGGGATGAAGGAGGGTGCTACAGCTTGGATACAAAGTGAATAAATTGTAATAAATGCAAAATAAATTAATTAAAATACTTAAAAAAAAGAAAGAAGTTGACCGTAGGACCATTCAAGGCATGCAAAAATTTCCTGCTATTCATTCTTCATTTTCTGTACCAAAAGTCATGGTTAAATGCTAGTCCTGCCTGTAGTTCTAGACTGCTGGGAATTCATCATGAACTAGAACAGTCAAATAAATTAAACAAAACTATTCCTGGTTAGTGTATATTCTAATGAGTAATAACACAATCTACTTACTGTCTGATATACATATATATATACATATATATGTTGTATTTATATACATGTATATGTATATATATATAGTCTATAGGAAATGACATAACTACTTTTCCTTAACTTCTATAAGACAAGGAGAACACATATAACAGTACCCCAGGGTTATTATAGACTAGGAAACAGCTAATATAAAAGATCATTAGAGTAATGTACACAGTGTACAATATGCACATTGTATGCATTATAGAAGTGTTTGCTAATATTATCATTGCAGTAGTACAATAATATGTCATAACCCTGACAACAACCCAGATGTCCATCAACGGAGGAATGGATACAGAAATTGTGGTACTTTTATATAATGGAATACTAGTCAGCAATTAAAAAAAGAGGAAATCATGAAATTTGCAGGCAAATGGTGGGATCTAGAAAAAAAATCATCCTGAGTGAGGTATCCCAGGAGCAGAAAGACACACATGGTATATTCTCACTTATATAGTCCTATAAGATAGGATAAACATACTAAAATATGTGCACCTAAAGAAGATAAACAAGAAAGAGGACCCAGAGTAAGAAAGACAAATGGGATGGACATTGGATGTAGGAGAAAACAAGTAACAGGACAGGATCCTACCACAGAGGGCCACTGAAAGACTCTACCTAGCAGTGTATCAAAGCAGATGCTGAGACTCATGACCAGAGTTTGGGCAGAATGCAGGGAATCCCATGAAAGAAGGGAGAGTTAGTATGACCTGGAGAGGACAGGAGCTCTCCACAAGAACCAAATATATCTGGGCACAGGTGTCTTTTATGAGACTGTATCTCCAGACAAGGGCCATGTAACCTAGAACCTCTGCTCAGATGTAGCCCATGGTACCTCAGTATCCAGGTGGGCACCCTAGTAAGGGGAACAAGGATTGTTTCTGACATGAACTCAATGGCAGGCTCTTTGACCTCTCCTCTCCCCTGAGGGAGGAACAGCCTTGATAGGCCACAGAGGAGGACATTGCAGCCAGTCCTGAAGAGACCTGATAAGCTAGGGTCAGATGGAAGGAGAGGAGGACCTCCCCTATCAGTGTTCTTGGAAAGGGACAGGGAGGAGATGAGGGAGGAAGGGTGGGATTGGGAGGGATTGAGAGAGGGGGCTACGGCTGGGATACAAAGTAATTAACCTGTGATTAATATTAAAAAATTAAAAATTAATAAAAAAGAAAAAAGTTACGCTCAAATTTGCCAGTGACATCTATGTACTCACATTTCTCTGTCAATAGTAGGTTTAAAACATAAAAAAGATACTCATATTTGCTGTTTAGAGACACCCAGATACAAACTGATCAGAAAAATGTAAGGTGTGAGTTCTGTAGTAGATACTATAAAAATATAGGAATTAAGGTGTTTGAGGGTGCACAGGAGTGAGAGAACTCACCTTTCGGTGGAGAGAAAAAAATCACCTGAAGGAGAGGTGAAATGTAACTAGATTTTGAAGAATATTTTCCATGCCAATAGCTGAAAAATGTATAGTGGATATGGATTCAGGGGCTGGTGCACAGAGACTATGTTCTTTAGGAAGAAGAAATGTGGCAACTAAGGGGTAGGCAGGGAAGCAGTCTGCTTTCAAGTATGGGGAAGACCAGCTTAGGTATTGATAATGGAAGCTATTGCATTTTAAAAGACCTCAGGAGGTATAGAATGGGAAGTTCTTCGTTTATTGGGGATGGACCTTGAAAAATAGTGGGATTTGAGTCTTTCCGTCTGCCCATATTTCTTTGAATCTCTTTGGGTGTTTTTGTCTCCCTCCTTCTCCACCCACCTCCTTCTTCCTCTCCCTGCCCCTTCTCTGTCTGTCTCTGTCTCCGTCTCATACTCTTAGCTTTGGTCCATGTGCCACGATTTTGCCTCTCAATCATTCCCATCATGGCCTGCCACCACTCACAGCTTCTACTGCAAGGCCTGCAAACGCCTTTGGACCAATGAAACTGTGAGCTTAACAAAGTTTTCTTTAAGATGAATTGTCTAGAGTATTTTGTAATAATAACTTATTATTGGTTAAACCAGTCATGGTTCTCAAGATCACACAAAACGATACCAACCTTTCTCCCTGAGTCTTGCTAAACCACATGCATATTTAAAAATTTAAGAGAACATTAGACAGTACTTTTCCTTTACATTGGAATTAACAATATAATAAGTAGCATGGCCTAATATACAATTTGTGTAAGGTGAATGTTTCCAGAAATAACTGGACTCAGTGGATAAACTCCAGGAAACTGAAGCATTACTTGATAATACGTAGACATGAAGATTAAACTAGATTGTGGCACCCTCTGAAGAAAGAACCCAGAAAATCATAACACTTTGGCCATAAACAGCCCTTCTTTACAGAGCTTTACTGGAATCCTCACATAATGGAGGAAATGAACTCTCTTTTCCCTTTCCCAGAAACTATCTTCCTTAAAATGTGCTATGAGCAAACGTTACTGATAAAGTTACAGTGTCCACTTAGATGGTATCAGGAAAAAATCCAACAAAGAATCTTATCAATGAGAGAAAACGCTGCACTCTGGGGAACTGATATGTTTACAAGAGCTTAGTGGACTGAAGACATTAACTGAATGGATGGGAAAAGAAGCAGGGATGGGTGCCAATGGTCAACGAAAGCAAGAATTGGGGATAAGTATGAGTCCAATTTCAGCACAGTCCTTCTGAGGAAAAAGTTGAACTTGTGAAGGGTTGCTTTCTCTGTCCCTGCTCACCCCCTCCCAGGACACAGAGCTCTCTGCTCCACTCTCATTCCTCAGTTTATCTTCCTGTGCTGGGAAAAACCTGCACAAAAACCCAGTTGGCTTTTAGGAGTACTCAGTAGATTTCAAAGAAAATCTTCTAGAACAGAGATTATTTCATCAACTACTATACCACTCTAGTTTCAAGACTTTCTCATTTCATGTGTATTCTGATTATCATAAACTTTTACTTAGGTGATTTAGTATGTCATGACATGCAGGGTGTCAGGTTCAAAAAAAAAACAAAACAAAAAACAAAAACAAACCATGACAAATGGCTGTGGTGCTTATACAAAAGTGTCTGCATGTCCTCTAGACTCTCTCATCATCACAGCTAGTAGCTGCTACAGACTCCTGGCTCCCTCAGCGTTTCTCATCTTCCTCCTACCTAAACCTGTCAAGGCCAGGGACTTCACTTCTCTTACCCCAACTTCTTTTTCCTATATGATCCTGCCATTTTGCCACATCCTCTCTTGGTCCTCTTTGTCCTCTTGGTTTTGTTGGCACTCTCTCTTGGTCTTCTTGGCCCTTTCTCCTCTCTCTTCTCTTCCTCTCTCTATTCTCACCCCTCTCTGTTCTCTCATTGTCTGGTTCAGTCCACTGGTTATGTCCAGTTCACCAGTTTCTCACCTGTTTCTCAACTGTTGCCTCTGACTGCACTCTTGCTCATCTCTACAATAAAAAAAACCTCCTCCTCAACCATACCTTGGCACAGTCTTGTCCTCATTTTAATTCACAGGGTAGATGTAAAGTTCTTAGATAGGACTAGTATTAAAAGGTGCAAAATTCAAAGGTGAATGAAGACGGGGCATGTTGTAATTCCCATGCCTATGTGAAGATATTATCTTAAATGGAAGAAGGACTTTATAGGAAAAATTAGAAATATAGACCAGGGCAGAAAACCCTAGCCTGCCTAGTTGACTACAGTCTAATCCTCAAGGTCTACAGGTCTGAAATATCTCCAGCTTGTGTGAGAGATGCAGTAGAATGTAAGCAGCGGAAGTAAGATGTGGAAGGCATGGAAGCCTAAAAGATTACAACTAATAGCTGATTTCATACCCTGTTTCGGCCCTGGTGTGCAGGCAGAGCTACAGAGAGGACCATAGAAGCCTTCAACATCTACAACAGAAATAACAAAAATCCAAATGATATTTCCTACAGAAAATCCTTGGTATCAACCTTATGAACTTTGATCAAAGAAATCAGCAATATTGACTTTCTATAAGGAAAAATAATGCTGAATTAAACTGCGATTGTTTGATGATTTGATACAGCATCAATAGAGGACTAATACAGGCAAATGTATACAATAAACATGATTACAGATATAACTCTTTTTCTGTAACTTTCTTGTGGCTAACTTTTAGTCTTAGAAAAGTATATTGTGGCCTACAATACCACTGAGCTAAACCCATGTGCTATGCAACTGTAGCTATGTAGGCATACAGAGACTCTGCAAATATGTGCTTCAGTTTCAGCTTTCCTTGAATATTTTCTAATTGACTGTAATCTGGTGTTATGCTTGTACTGGTGTTGCTAACTTTGGACTTGACCATTTCTGTCCACTTAGACTTTATGCCTATGACCCAGTATTCATTGTGGTTTATTCATTCAACACCACAGTTGCTTCTTACCACAGCCTCGCTTGATTTTACTCTTTATGTCAGTCACCCTGACACTTGCTAGGATGAGAATTATGGCTCTCACCTGGATGCTGGCTCCTGCTGATTCTCTCTTGTGCCTTGGGTAGACCTTCACCAAGATTATAGTGTTCCTGGGTGAGTAGACACAGCCGAGTTTCTCTTGGTGGTAAAGCTGAGATTCCAGGTAAGGTTCATGTCATCAGTCATTTGGTCCCTTCTTTTATTTATTTATTTTTATTTTTATTTTTTTCTTTTTTTTTTATCAGTTACATTTTATTAACTCTGTATCCCAGCCGTGTTATTTTTATTTTTTGGTTTTTAATCAACACACGATTTATTTCATATTTATGTGGTATGACATTATTATCATATCATCATAACATGTCGTACATACATAACATAATATCATAATATCACATACAGATGTTATGACATTGACACATACATTGCCCCAAACATTTAAGACGTCTTTTTCTAGAGACTGAATTCATGTTTATGCTAGTCAAGCTCTCACCAATTGGCCTCATCCACAGTTCTCTTTTAACTAGTCTACTGGGCTAGATTTTGAACTCATTCTGTAGCTTAAAATTTGTGGTCTGCCTTCCTCAGTCTATGGAATACTTGAAATTATAAGCTTTTTTTCCCCCTCTCGTTCAAACTTTTCCATGTAACTGTGATATAAATATTTTCTTCTAGATATCTTGAAATGGTACAGTACAATATTGTTAAATTATAGCCTCTGTACTATACTATATACATCAGGATTTATAGCTCTTCTAGTAAATTTTACCCCTTGATTAATCTCTCCCCAACTCTGACTTCAGTTTTTGATTACTACTATTCTTCTCTGTATTCTTATGAGATCAACATTTTAAATCTCACAAATGAGTAAGATAATATATTTATCATTTTATATCTGATTTATTTTAGTTCAAAATATACTACAAAAATGATAGTAGCTAAAAGAGAATGGTATTGGCATAATAACAAACACAAAATAAATGTATGTATTTGTAATGTGAGTTGCTTTGCAACAAAGTTTCAATAGAAAGGCAGTCTTAATTAAAGGTGCTGGAAAAACTGGGTATCTAGATGTAGAGTAATGTAATTAGATCCATATTACTTATTCTGCATACAAATAAAGCCAAATGCATAGTCTAAAGAGCTAAAACAGTGTCACCACTAGACTGCACTGTGGGGGAAGTTGTATGACTTTGGGCTGGGCAAGGTGTATATATATATATATATATATATATATATGTATGCATATATGTGTATGCATATATATATATATATATATATATATATGAAAGCACAGTAATGAAAACAAAAGGAGAATGGGTTATACCACACTAAAAAGCTCCTGCACCCCAAAAGAAGTAATTCACAGAGCAAAGTGGACACTTACAAAATGAAACAAATACCCACAAACCTTCTTGGTTTAGTGTCAAACACTGCACATGGTTTACTGGTTTCCCAACCTGCAGAGACTCTTCTCATGCCTGCAATTTCTGCAACAGTCCACTTGATTTTAGCTATTTACTAAGTGATTTTCTAGCTATTACTTGCTGGAAAAAAAAAAAAACCTACAGATATGATCAAGAAAGGAACAAAAGAAAAAAAACCCTAGAAGCTTAAGCTTAAGGAAAATGTTGAGCAACAACCTTTATGTTGAAGAGTGTGTTATTTTGAAATGTGTGTCAAAAAAGAAATCAGTCATGGAGTAAAGGCCTGTAACCTACAACATCTAGAAAATTCAATAGCGTTAACATTTTCATTTAACTATATAATGAGTAATAGCAGTAATCCTTCCCTTCTTTTTGTTTTATTTAAAATACAGTATGATGGGGGAGTATTCACGTAGTTATATCCCCCACTTCTGTTGTTATGTTTATAGACTTGATTAGATATAGAAAACAGCTTGGCTTTGTGTTGAGTATTTTTATGTCTGAAGTTTTCTAGAATAAATATGGGCGTATGCTTGATGGTTGATTATTATTGATGTATAGCAGTTTCCTCTGAATGGAAATATTTCCTTCTAGGGGGCTGGAAATTTGGCTGATTTTATTCAGTATTCCACGTCTTCAATGCAGGCTAGCATGTTGGAAACTCCTGAGAATATTAATGCTGCAGTCTTGATGAAGATTTTTTTTAAGGAAACTTTGGTTAGACTGAACGAGGCTCAGCCATGTCACACAGAGTGATCTGCTTTGGATGAAGTCAACTGCAGGTAAATGTTCCTGACATCTAAAAGGAAGACCTTCACAACATCATCTAAGTTGTTGTTTTGACCTAATGACTGTCCACTGTAACCAAACCCACAGCGTACATAAAATTTGTCAGCAAAATCCATTATTTTTCAATGTGACACTTCTACTCTGCACCTCTCCATAAGCCATAGACTCCAAGTATAGACAATGACAAACCAAAGTTACAACTGTGACACAACTGTTTTGAATAGCACAGAAGTTGCACTTGCTTTCGTGTCCCAGGAGAAGCAGTGAAGTCCATGGATTACGTCTGATCCATTCATCAATATTCTATAAATTAAATACTGTAATATAAGGTCCACAATACAGTGAGAGTAAGGTAATTCACCTTTTCACATGAAAAGAATATAAAATAACAAAATACATTTGCACTTGTATGTAGATTCAAACATATGACAAAAAAGGAGAACTCTTCATAACACTTAGTTCTAACTTGTGTAACTTCTTACCTTCTTTCACTATGCTTTCATGTGTGCCCCTTGCTCTCTTCAAGTATCCAAGCTGCTGTTAAGTCCATACCTGGAGGTGTTTCATGTTCCAACCTAAAGAATCTGGGCCATTGATTATCCTATGGGAATTGGGTTGCTGTAGTTTGCCACTGACATTCTGTGCAAGGTACTGAAGGTTTACAATCCTCTTCCTCAGAATTTGTTTGTCGGTTTGTCCCACAGCTGTTACAGCAAATGGAAATTCACTGTGAAATTTAACTCACACAAGACCATTGTCTTCTATGGAAAAATATCCGTATTCCACCACAGAGCAACTTACTCTTTTGCTGGTGGCTCAGCAAAGAGTAACCACTAGAACTCTCATGTCCCTAGTATACTCTCCAGGCATCTCCAGCTTTCTGCTCTTTTATTACCACCAGATATAAGGCAGTTAAAATGCATTTATCTGAGAGCTCATTTGCTTTAGCACATCTCTATGCGAAAATGGCCAAAAAGAGTCAACTCTGTGAGGGATAGAGTTAAAGAAATGGATTTTAATAAGGTCAAAATACTTTGAAAATATGAATTAATCCCTCAAGATGTTGGGTGAAAGATTAGTCATGAGGGAAGCAAACATTTGGCTTACTTTGGTTTTGTATTTAGGAGTATTCTTGGAGAAACGAGCTTCATTTAAAATCATAACGCACAGGGCTAGAGAAATACCTCAGCAGGTAGGAACACGTGCTGCTCTGTCGATGACCAAGGCTTGGTTGCCAGTAATGACACGAGGCTCACAACCACTATTACCACAGTTCCAAGGTATCCAGTGCCATTTTCCAGCCTTCATAGGCACCGGTCACTCATGTGGTCCACAAACATGCATGCAGGCAAACACTCACACAAAAATAAAAATAAATATTTTATTTTAAAATATCATAAAACATGTAAAGAGTTGCTAACTCCATGCTCAGTAACAAAACTGAAATGATAAAATGATACACGCCTGCCGGACGGGAGAGAAAGTGAAGATCACAGCATTCTTTTTAGATCGGCAGTTAATGTAAAATTTTTCAGTCTTTAACTGTTCCCAAATTGTTTTTTTTTTGTTTTTTTTTTTTAATACCAAAACTCATATTTTCTTAAAGCAGCAAAATCCTTTAGTTTGAGGGTCTTAAGATGGCTCTAACATGTTTGTTCACCTTTTTATTTACTTATTAAAACAAAAATAATTTGGTTGATAAGTCCATGTTTCTGTAACTCGGTTTGGTGGGGGAAAAATCCTTATTGTCATTCGCCATTCATTCATATTTTTTCTGTGTCTCTCCATCAGTTTTTCTCTTTCTCTTCTCTGTCTCTTTCCTTTTTCATAGTGTCTTATTATACAGTTCAGGATGGTCTAGTTCTCACTATGTAACTCAGGTTGCTCTCAAAGTCATAATTCTCCTGTCTCAGCCTTGCAAGTACTGAGAATCTAGAATAAGGACAACCGATCTGTCTTTGTGTCTATAGTCTGTTGTCAAGAAGAAAGAAGCATATATTACATGAAAAAAGAGAAGCAGCAAAAATTTTCAAAGCACTGAACACACCCAGAATTTTTTAAATGTTCAAGTAAATGAAGAGCTAAAGTCACCAGTAAATGAACATTTAATCATTTCTGAAATAATGCATAACTTAACTAGCAAATTGGGATCAGTTGATGCTGGTGTCACAACCACAGAAAAATCAGGCATAGGTTAAAATGCAGGAATGTGTTTGTGCATTGAAGAGGGGAGGGATGAGAGAGTACCTGATGAGCATTTCTGAGAAACACACATACACACACACACACACACACCAGACATTAGCTCATTTGTGGTTAGCCACTTGAAAGGAAAATCTACAGTGCTTAAGAGCTTTGAAAAAGATGATACAGCTTCCTGCTAACAACCTTCCTGTGAATTCCAAATATTTACATTCTGCTATTAACTACATGATTTTGTGTGGCCTTTTCTCATACCTTACCAATTATTTTTGCCAGTAGCACTATATACCATCCACATACGTGAGATGATAAATACTTAAGCTACATTTAGGGAATTTAAATTACCATTAAGGATTAAATGAATGGCACTCATTTTGTGAATGAAACACTAGCACAATGGAAATTTATTTCTGACAATTCATGGGTTATTAGAAATTATTTCTCACAGCAAAAAGTATATATATTAGTTAACTCAGTAGTATCGCCTTAAGGAATATCAAATATCCAATGTCAATTCAAAGATAAAATTAAATGTAAATCAGACTATGGGCAACTTACAAACGATCCTGTTAATTAGCAAATGACTTTCATGTAATCTACACCTAATCAATAAGGAACACTTTAAGAGAAACCTTGTTAAATGCAGTGAAGGTCAACTTTTGGATAAGAGCAATGTTTTTTAAATTAAACTTTTTTAAATTAATAAGAATTATCAAAAGATACTTTACATATTTGTCATCTATCTTGTCCACCAAGGGACTATTTTGCATTGAAGTTACATAGTAACAGACTTGAAACAAGAAAATACTGCTCAATCTTTTACATGTAGTTGAGGAACCATGGATATGCAGAGATTAAATAAATCCTGTTTTCTTTCTGTCTTCATTCATTCTCCTGGCCTTCATTTATTCTTCTGCCCCTTTTGTCTTTTTATCCTGTCCCTTTCATTTGCTGTTTACACTCTGCTGGGTGGTTTGATTGATTGCTGAAAAATAAATGACTCTCAGTTAGCATGGAATTAACAAGTGTTTTTCTGGTCTTAAAAAAACACAATAGACATCTTGCAAACAGGAGACGACAGAGAACAGGACAGGAGCCTACCACAGAGGGCCTTTGCAAGACTCTACTGACTGAGGTATGGAAGCAGAGGCTGAGACTCATAGCTAAACTTTGGACAAAGTACAGGGAATCTTATGAAAGAAGGGTGAGACAGAAAAACGTGGAGGGAAGAGTAGCTCCAAAAGGAGACCAACAGAGCTGTAAAAACTGAGCCGTGGGGGCCCTGAAGAGAATTATACCCCTACCAAGGACAATGCGTGGAGAGGAGCTAAAACCCCTGCTCAGATGTAGCCCATTGACTCAGTCTCCAAGTGGGTTTCCTAGTAAGGGGAGCAGGGGCTTTCTCTAGGATCAACTCAGTGGCAGGTTCACCTCCCGCTGGGTGTGGGGTGCAGCCTTGCCAGTCCACAGAGGAAGACACTGCAGCCACTCCTGATGAGACCTAATAAGCTAGGGTCAAATAGAAGGGGCAGAGGACCTCCCCTATCAGTGGACTAGGGTTGTAGAGGGAGGAAGGTTGGGGTTGGGAGGAGACGAAGGATGGGTCCACAGCAGGGATACAAGTTGAATAAATTGTAATAAATGATAATAATAATGAAAACGATGGAAAAAAAACCCTACATAAACCAAAACAGAACCCCCATAGGCTATACTGTCTATAGCCACGTTGTCAAACTAACTCCTTGAGTGTTTCCCCTATGGAAGACTGCTTCCCTTCATGTTCTACATAAGTGACAACATGCTTCTGTTGAGGTTGATCTCTTTCTTTGTCAGGTATTCTCCATCAATTCATGTGTAAGTACACAATCATGTATTCTTTATAAATGACTCAACCTATAGTATCCAGTTATAATAACAGAAAATATGCTAAGACACTGGTAGCAGGAAAAATATACTGACTTGGATAATTGCTCATGAAATTCTCCATAACAGGATCAAATTCTAGTAAAACCTGAAATGCTCTCAGCAAGAATATAAGATGGAGGAAACTTTGCATTGCTTTGGCCTGTCATAGTAATTACATTGCCAAAAAACAAACAAACAAACAAAAAAGCCAACAGACTGAAATGTGACAATGGATATAATTCTAGGAATTAGATGGGTTTTGAGATTGGATAGTTAAGTCTTGGCAACATTCTATAAAAGGCCAGTTTGGGTTACAACTGGCAAGGCTTATTTCTCTTTCACATGGCATGACCATCATGAGTTAGCCTCTGCTCCATGATTTCTTGGTTCTACTTCCTCAGTCAATGTAGCAAAAAGGAAAGGCAGAGTCCAGAGCATGTTCCACACAGATCTGGTTTTCAGTATTGCTGGTATACTCTTGGTCCAACCAGTGATAAACCCAGAGATTAACCTGGAAAGAGACATACACATTTTTTACAAAGAGAAGCAGTATGTACCAATGGACACCAGTGAAAACAACCACAGGATGCTGAAGATTTTGTAGGCAGGGATTGCCCTGAGAAAGTTTCACATACCTGGAAATGAGCTGTACTCTCCAGTGCTGTATTCAAAGTGGCTGACAGAAGTGGATGTTAAATGAAGGTCATTTCCCAATCTCGGCGAGAATGTCTATGATAATGCGTTAAGTGGAATTTGGGTTGGTACCAAAAAAAAAAAAAAAAAAGGCACTACTCTCTTGGCCTACTTTTCTCCACAAATTAGTCTTCTATTATTCTTTCCACTAGAAAGCACAGAGATAGGTCATTTTAGTCCATACCTCTGAATCTAGTGTAGCCTCAATAGAATCTAGACCTTATAGATGACTGCACATCATCTAGACAGCTCAGTGTTTAAAATTCGTCTCTGACCAGATGAAATTTTTGTTGTTAAAAGAATGAAAATCTTAATTATTTGATTTTATCAATAAAGACTCAGGAGCCAGATACTGGGGTAAAAACCTACTAGTTCAGAGAGGTAGAAAAAGCACCCAACTGATCTTCCTACTCAGCCAACATCCCAGAAGAAAAAAAGTCTTACTCAGCTCAGGAGCCCTTTCTTCTCCACACTGTCTTAAATACTCCTCAATTTAAAGTCCCTCCTTTCTGTTTAATCCCTGTCAGCTGGTTAGTTGCTCCACCTCTTGATATAGGATTAACTTTATTTACTCCTGTGTACAGGAAACTTTTGGATTAAAGCTGTATGCTAGGGCTGAGCCACACCACAACTAGAAACAGGTTTTACAGTTCACAGTCTCGGAGTTCATAATGGGATCAAATATCCTGCAACAAAATTTTTTTATGTGGATGTTTGAAAATGTGGTCTATTCACTAGAATGTTGTTGAGGAAGACACTGTGTTCTCAAAATATCTGGAACATAGACTATAACATTCTTCTGGATCTCCATATTCCCTTCACTGTCTACCAGGTGACTAGTGATGACCAATGTGCTCTGTGATGGTAACTGCAAGGCTCAGCCTGTGCATACTCTGCACTCTCTCCAGCACCAACTGACAGGGCACACCTCCCACTTTAATCTATGCACCTGCTGTGACAAAACAGCCACCTAGACTCTCTTTCTAAGGTGGTGGTTCTCAACCCATTGCTCATGATGCCTTTTGGGGTTATCCTGAATATCAGACATTTTTATTACAATTCATAAGAGTAGCAAAATTGAACTTAAAAAAAAGAAGCAACAAAATAGATTTATGGTTGAGGGTCACCATCTGAGAAATTTCATCAAAGAGTCATAGTAGTAGGAAGCTTGAGAACCACTATTCTAAAGGCTAGGTGCAGATGTTGGGAGAAATCAAAAAAACTCTGCTGATCTTCATGGGCACAAACCTGACTGAGCAGAAAACATTTGTTTTGTGATGTTTCTAGTTCATGAATGAAGTGAAATTTTTTTGTAGGCTTTAGCTCATCAAGATGAACTCAATGCCTGAGTTCTTTTCCTTCATATTGATAAACAGACTTCATGTAGCTCATTCCTTCTCACCTATATCTACAGCTCAAGGGGAAAAAGAAATATAAAAATAATGGTGAAAGTGCATACAGAAATCTCTACCCAGCTACAAATGTACTGTTTTAAATGCCACAAAGTGTGGATAGAGGCTTTGTTTTTCTCTTCCCACATAATGGAACATCAGAGGTTAGATACACTCAGGAGAAGATTACTGTTAATGTTTTATGAGAATTCCATAATGGGCTCTAGTCTCTGCATTCTTCACAATCAATGCAGAACTGCAGCTTGTGGGTTCCATAAGCAAAAGCGCAGACATTTAATCACACAAATGCATACAGACCCCAAAGAGGAATTAACTATTAATGATATTGTGGCTGGGCTCAACTTTAATTAATAAATAATATAGAGAAACACATTATAATAAAAAATAAGGAAAAGTCTTAGTAGAAACTTCCACCTCAGAGTTTGAGTAGTCATTTCTCAACACTAGTAACTCCTAACAGTACTAATCCGGCTAGTCCAGGCCTGATTTTACATCACAGCCCCAGCTGTGCAAAATGAGGAAAAGACTTTATTAATACTTACAAAAATATTGTCAGCAGTATATGATAGTATATTGTAAAACTGGGCAGAATTCAAACTGTGACCTGGGTGCCATCCAACGCAGTGATTATTAACACATAGAGAGATGACAAACTTCTTTCTGTTGCTTTTATGTCTAGACGGTGCCAAAGCCTTTCGAATCACAAAACTATTGTAAGCAAATTAACAAACCATGCTCATAAGGTTCCACTTTAAACTAATGGTCCATCTGCTGCTCCAGGCTAATGTATGTGACAAGTTACTTCCGGAAATCCATCAGCAATTAGACTCAAGAGACAAAGAATATCATCATGAAATGCAGTTTTTGTTTGTTTTTTGAGATGCATTATGGTCTGATAGTATTACAAAATACCCCGATAAGACACCAGGAAGAAATTAATTAGGAAAGTCAAAATTTGAGAATTGTTTTTAAGAATCTCTGGTGACCCTTCCTTTTCTCTTCTTCCCACAACAGTGAGAAAGACACAAAACATGATTTCCAATTGATGTTTCAAGTTTCTTTGGCAGTAACAGCATTTCTAAAAACCAAGAGACATTTGGATGGCTTCATATCCAGTAAATTCAATGTGCTGTTTCCTGTCATATCCTTCTGCCCGCAATACAACTAATTTCTGGCATTTGTGAATCCTTTGTATAAAACTGTCGATGAGCATAATTTAATTTTCATAATTTCTTGCCTTTTAAGAATCACAGATTCATTTGAGTCACACAAAAATATTAGTCATTTGGGCTGTCTGTGCCTGTCATCTGAGTGTGAAAATTAGACAATGAAGAGATAGCCACCTGGTATTGATAAAATGATCAATCTTGCACTAAAACTCTAATTCCAGTTTTACTTGTAAATAATTACAAACTTCATGAGGGAAGTTGTGGCTTTGTAAAATAGCCTAAAATTAACAAAATGAAATAAAAGAAAGGGCTCCCCAGGCTTCTGATTCCACTTTATATTACCTGCTGTAGAGTTGGCTCTATTCCTTCCTGGTCATGAACCAAGTGCAGTAGTAGCAATGCCTCAGGGAAAACACATGAGAACATTTTGTAATTTTATAATAACAAAGTTATTATCAAGTATCTCCTCTATGGTATGTTACATATTCTACATTATCTAATATGTTACATTTTATCTATAATATAGAATGTGGTTAAATTTTTATTAGTTAAAATCAGAAAGTATTGGGAAGAATGCATTTACATTAGAAGCACTGTGCACCGTTTCAGGAATGTAACATAGTGTATGCACTGTGGAAAATAGGGTAAAAACTCTTTATATTCCAAGACAGTTTCTCTCGGTAGCCTTGGCTGTCCTGGCTCACTTTGTAGATCAGATTGGTCTACAGAGATCTGCCTACCTCTGCCTCACCAAGTGCTTGCAATTACTGGTGTGTACCACCACACCCAGCTTGTATAAAAGCTCTTTAAAAATTAAAAATAAAATGACCATATAGTACATCAATCTTCTTTCAAGCACTGGTCCAATATAATTGAATCAGGATCTTAAAGAGATGTCTTTCCCCTTACGTTCACTGTAATATCCCTCCAAATAGCCAAGGCAGAGAGAATTAAAATGTCTCTCAGTGAGTGAATGGATAAGAAATATGCAGTGTGTCTATTAATATTGTTATTTAGCCTTAAAGGAGGTAAGCAATGTCATTTTTGTCAAAGCGTAGTTGAACTTTGAAAACACTCTATTGAGTTGTAGGAGGCAGTCACAGGAGGACAATTTCTTCATGCTTCCACTTACTGAAGGAAATTGAAATGGTTAGACTTCCAGATATAGAGAATAAGATGGGGTGAGAAGAAAGTGTTTCAAGGTTAGAAAGTTTTAGTTAAATAAGGCAAGTAAGTTTTAGAGCTCTGTTGAAAAATTAACACACTGTACTATGTACTTAAAATTTTGCCAAAGGTAGATTTCAGGTTAAGTATTCTTACCACAACAAAAACATGAAAAGAAATTCTCTAAAAGGATAAACTTCAGGAACTTATTAGTCCAGAATCCAGGACCCAGGCAAATTATAAGATTAAATGGTATAACATTAGTAAGCCAGGGAGCTGAATCAATTGGGACATTTGGGGTGGTGAAAAGGACCATATTTATGATAGTAGTGCCCTAGACTCAACCAACTGATCACTTAAAATAGGTGAATTTCACACTAAAAAAATGAATAGGAGTAAACGATAGGTGTTAAAATTAGTAAAGAACCAGAGATGGTAGAAGACTACAAGAGAACTGTCTTCTGGACACGATAGGGCAACTGCGCATATATAGTCCTAAGGGTGTGATAACATGCACAAGACCAGTGCAAGCTGAAGCCAGAAAAATTACACTATGGACATAGGAGGTAAGCATGAAAGGCCATCGCTACCTGAGGAGCTGATAACTGAAAGCTGCCGGGAGAGTGTGCGCCATTTTTTTCTTCTGTCAAAAAGCACAGCCCACGAGCAGGGGACCATGATTTAGTGGGAAAGCACACATCTAGGCATATATGAGCAGTGCAAACTGACCTTGGTGGGTTCTAGGGGAAAAAGAAAAGAGGATACAAAGTTGGTAGGAAAGGAGGTGGTAGATCAGAGAGGATATAGGACAAGGGAATGGATACGAGCAAAACATAGTATGAAATTTTCAAAGAAAGTAACAGAACGATAAGCCAGAAATAAAGATATCTAACATTCTGGACCAGGTTTCCATACCAAATTACAGTTATATCTACCTTTAAATGAATAGTATTTCCCTTGAACAATGGACTTAATTTTAGCAAGCTATAGCTGTTGTTTTCAGAGAATGGGGGGAAGTGATAGACTCATTCATCTGGATGTAGAAGTATGCATCTGTATCCATGGCACTCAGGACGGTGAAGCAGGAGGACTGTGAACTTAAGGTCAGTGTGGGCTACAGTTCAAGACTAGACCGGGAGAAACATGTCTTTCTCATCTCCATTAAGAGATAGGTTGTTCCTCACTACTTTCTCATACAGTATCGTAAAATATACTATTCTTTTCATGTAAATTCTAGTCTAATAATAATATTTTTACTCTATCCAGATAATAATAATCCCATCATTTAGTAATGTTGAAAGGTTCTTTCATTCTAAAACACCACTAGGTTCTTAAAATACTTAAGTATTTGCTGATTTGTCTTCTCCTTTTCATTCTTTTTCTTCTTTTCTTCTTTTCTCCTTGATACTGCAGATCAACTCACACATTCTGGGCAAGCCTTCTACCGCTCAGCATGATTGTGAATTCAGTGCACCTGATTAGTATTAAGAGGGTGAACCTGACTTAGTGCTTTGTTGGCCTCATTAAGTGCTCCACAGGCCTCTTTGCTATGGCCTTTGTAATCCTCGTTGTGATCAGATGTAAGAAGGTCTTGACTCAGTTTTCTATATCCCGTCAAACAGATATTTGTGCTTGTATTTATGGTTTTTCATTTTCACTTACTTTAGATTAAAGGGCCCAGTACATTCTTAAGGTAGCAGAGATCACTGATTAAAGAACACTCTCTCTCTCTCTCTCTCTCTCTCTCTCTCTCTCTCTCTTTTACACAATGAGCATTAATGCTTTAAATTCCCATGAAATGATGGGGTAGTTGAAACTGATAAGTAATGGCATTATTATTCTTGAATTTTACTCATATTACATACAATAAAATTTACTTTTGGAGGTTAGAAGTTGTGGCCATGAAGGAACTGGACCTAATCCCCCTACAAAAATGTAGCAGATGGGCAGCTTAGGCCTCATGTGGGTCTTCTAGTAATGGAAGTGGGGACTGCATTAGACAGGGACTCACTGGCCAGCTTTTTGATCATTTTCCTTGGCATGACTGCCTTGCCAGGCCACAGGGGAAAAGAACAAGCTCAGTCCTGAGGCAACTTGATGAACTGGGGGTGGATGGGAAAGGGAGCTTCCCTTTTTTGAGGAAAAGGGAAGGGGGAGGAGAGACAGAAGAGAGAGATTGGGTGGGGAGAAGGGATGGGATTGCAACAAGGGTGTAAAGTGAATTAAAAAGGAAGTTGTGGGTAGTAAACTATATTTTGTCTTTATTTCAAGTTCAGATTATTATTACTTTGCTTTCCGAAAGGGCAAAACTAATGAAAATGTAAGACTTTTAGTTTCTTGATTTTGGGATATACCTTATTTCTGTCTCCTTATTGTGATAAGCCACTACTTAGCTAATATTCACTGAAGATTGGCATTTCTCCTTAAACTTTCAGTTCCTCTCCCCATTTTGTCATTAAACATTTTCTGTATAGCCTGAGCTTCAGCCTAGCTGACCTACTTGCTCTGTTTGAATGTCACATTTTCTCTCTAGTTTCAGTGCCATGACCTCTGTTCCTTGTTCTATCCCTGGTTCATCATTTCTATTGCTGAATGGCATGTACTCTTCCCGTTACTGAACATACGTTTCTGGAATTGGGTTTTTCTTGTCTCAGTACGGAAATTTTCCAGTGAATTTTGGTACAAGAACAGTGGTTATGCTGACTCTTCTCTGTGTTCTAGCTACCAACTAGTTGATGCAAAATGTCTTTTTAAAATAGTGTGTGTGAGCCCAGCACAGTAGTACTTGCCTGTAATCCTAGAACTCAGGGAGGAAGAGGAAGGCAGATCTCTGTGAGCTCAAGGCCAGCCTGGTCTACAAACCGAGTCCAGGACAACCCATGCTATACAGATAAACCCTCTCTTGAAATACCAAAAAAAAAAAAAAAAAAAAAAAACCAATCAAACAAAAAAAATTGTGTGTGTGCACATTCACAAGTGTGTGTGTGTGTGTGTGTGTGTGTGTGTTGTGTTGTGTATATGTACATGTGTGGGCACTGCAGAATCCAGGGGTGGTGATTTCGGGTGTCCTGTTCTATCACTTTCTAGCTTCTTCCTGAGAATGAATGAGACAGAATTTCTCATCGAATCTGGAGCTCAGATGGTGGCCAGAGGACCCACCAGCCCAGTCTCTGTTCTTTACGCCCCACCTAAAGCACTGGAGTTCCTAGCACTCATGAGCATGCCCACCTTTTTATGTAGAATCTAGAGATTTGTACTCAGTTCTGCATGCTTGTGCAGAAAATGCTTTTTCTGGCTAAGCCTCTCTACAGATCACAGATTCCTTGTTCACTGAGTAAATAAATGAACACAAAAGAAATTGCCTTTGGTGAGTTCCCAATGTGATATCTAAAGACTGAGCTGAAGCTGCAGATTTGCAGCCCTTCCTTGTCAGTGGATGTCAAGGACTTGTAAATTCGAGGATTTTCCCTAGTCTTATTTATAATTAGTTCAATAACTCTTTCTTTGACTTCTGACTCACCATGCAGGATGCCTTTAATTCTAAACTAAGTAGTATAGTAATGTAATAGCAAAGAAAGAAAGGTAGTTTGACTGAGGATAGCCAAGGGCACATGTTGGCCTGAACCTAAGCAAAGAAAATCATAGTCTAAATATAGTTAGTTCCTAATTTTTCTTACTCATCTCATCATTTCCAGAAAACATTTTTTTTGGCACATAGACTCAATGGATCAATATCAGAATGGGATCAAGGAAAAGACAAGTGGAAACTATAACCATTGAGACTTCTTACAAATGCAAGATTCTGATTCCTGAACTAGGGTTATAATTTCCTTTTTTTATTTTTATTTTTATTTTATTTTATTTTTAATTACACTTTATTTACTTTGTAATCCCCCTCTAGTTCCCTCCCTCCTCCCCTCCCAAACCCTCCCGTCTTCCCCTTCTCCATGAATTCGCCTCCCAAGTCCACTGTTAGGGGAGGATTTCTTTTTCTTCCTTCTGATCCTAGTCTGTTAGGTCTCACCAGGAATGGCTTTATTGTCTTCCTCTGTGGCCTGGTAAGGCTGCTCCCCCTTCAGGGGGAGGTGATAAAAGAGCACGCCAATCAGTTCATGTCAGAAGCACTCCCTGTTCCATAGTAATAACTATGGAACCCACTTGGACACTGAACTGCCATAGGCTATATCTGAGCAGGGGTTCTAGGTTATCTCTATGAATGGTCCTTGGTTGGAGTATGAGTCTCAGGAAAGACCTCTGTGTTCAAATTTTTTGGTTCTGTTGCTCTCCTTGTAGAGCTCCTGTCCTCTCCAAATCTTACTATTTCCCACTTCTTTCATAAAAAAAAAATAATTCTTATGAAATTCCCTGCATTCTGCCTGAAGTTTGGCCATAAGTCTCAACATCTGCTTTGATAGTCTGCAGGGCAGAGCCTTTCAGAGGCCCTCTGTGGGAGGCTCCTAACATGTTTCCTGTTTTCACACATATGATTGTATGTGGATTTACACTTTGATAAGTGAGTAGTGTATTTACTGATAATTATAAAGATGCTCGCTGCATGCCTTGGAGTTGAGTTCACAGATTTATTTTTCACACAATCTGTAATAACAGCAATAATTTGTGCCAAGAAAAAAAAAAAGAACAGTTTTGAGAATCACAAGACTATGAGCACAAATATTTAAAACTTTTGCCTAATTTTTCTGTTATTTTTTCCAGATAAATTTCTAAGAAAGATAGAACTTTAAATTAATGGGCCATGCCTTCTTAATGTATTTTGGACAACCCAGAAGAGGGAAAGGAATTGCTTTGGTTTAATCTTTTGACCCTTGGGAGATTCCAAGAACAACAATTGCTTTCAAGGCTTCATGAATAAAGGCAAATCCTGATGGGTAAAGTACCTAGTCCTTGTGAGCCTCTGAGTTTTGTATTATCTGGTAGTTACTCTCATCATTTACATGTGGTCTAAGTTTACCCAGTTTAACAATGCTTTGAAACTTATAACTTGCAAGGTTTTTTGTTGTTGTTGTTGTTGTTGTTTTAATTTAATTTTTTTTATCAGTTACATTTTATTAACTCTGTATCCCAGCCGTGTCCCGATCCCTCATTCCCTCCCAGTCCCTCCCTCCCTCCTTCATCTCCACCGTGCCCCTTTCCAAGTCCACTGATAGGGCGGGACCTCCTCCCCATTCATCTGATCCTGTTTTATCAGGTATCTTCAGGACTGGCTGCAAAGCCCTCCTCTGTGGCCTAACAGGACTGCTCCTCCCTTGGGGAATGGGGAGGCCAAAGAGCCAGCCATTGAGTTCCTGTTAAAAATAGTCCTTGTTCCCCTCACTTTGGGAAACCAATTGGTTACTGAGCTACCACAGGCTACATCTGAGCGGAGGTTCTAGGTTACATCCATACATGGTCCTTGGTTGAATGTCAGTCTCAGAAAAGACCCTGTGCCCAGATATATTTGGTCCTTGTGGAGCTCCTGTCCTTTCCGTACCAGACTAACTCCCCTTCTGACTGCTCTTCCAGAGCACCTGGGTTTAATTCTTAGCACCCACATGCAAGCTCACTCCCGTTTCTAACTTGCAAGGTTTTTTAACTATCTTCTATTTTTCTTTTTAGTATACTTAGTTTGCCTTGTTCAACATAAACTTCACAAAAACAATCATACACTGAGAAGGAATGTGGAAACCTCTCTGCTTTGGACTATATGTATTCATATTTCCTTATGTGAGTATATATATGTTTACACACATATATGCATATATAGATATATATGTAAAATGTATGTTTCTTAATTTCACTCTTGTTATGTCTCGCCTCCTACATCCTCATCTTACATCCTTTAATGGGTTGTAGGAAATTGGTTTAGAAACTCTTTTGTGTGGCTTTGAAATTATATTTATGCCAAAAATTGGTTGTTCTTCAGGAAAAGTCATAATGTGATATGATGATTAAAACTGGGTGTTGACTTGACAGGGTCTGGAATAATCACCCAGGAGATGAGGCTGGCGGCCTGCTTGTAAGCACCAATCTAGATTCACTAAGGTGGCCTCCCTACATGTCTATAAAGAATATTTTATTAGCTTAAATGATGGAGGAGACTATTCCTAAATGTGAGCAGCACCATTTCATGGGCTGCAGCCTAGAAAAAATAAAAAGGGAGAAGGGAACTGACCATGAGAATTCATCATAATTTGCTTCCTAATTAGAGATACTATGTGACCAATTGTTTCACGATCCAGCTAACTTGAATTCCACACCATGATACCCTCAAATTATGAGACAAAAATAATCCCTTTCTACATCAAGTTACTTTTGTGAGGGGACTTTATCACAGCAATACTGGAAATAACTATGATAGAAAGCTGGTACCAGGAATTGAGGACATTGCTGAGATAAACCTGGCCATATGGTCCATAGGCTTTTGGAACTGCTTATGGGAAGAATGAGGAAGACTTTGCAACTCTGGGTTAGAAAGCAGAGTGCAACAGGAAATTCTGACGAGAGTTTGGAAAATGAGATTGCTAAGAAAAACATAGGGCAAGCCCAGCCCGTGAAGTTTCAGAGTAGTAATGGGACTTGGGTCTGTTTCATAATTTGGCCAACCATCTGGTCTCAGTTTCCCCTGGAACCTAAATAAAGTTCAATTTAAAATTAACAGAATGATTTGTGTGGTGGAAGAAGCTTCTAGACAGGATAACATGTTGGTTGGTGGTGAGAAATAAGCTGTAGTTGTAAAAGATGACATCACTGAAAAGAAACCTTTTACACTACACTAGTATAACATGTAAGGTATCTTGAGGGTAAAAGTCCCACCCTTGGAGGCTCCATCTTTATAAGTCTCAATGTTTTTAAAGGGAAAAAAAAATCCTCAGAGGAAGGGTTCCCCTACTTGAATCCAAACACCTAAGGCAATATTCTGCCAAGGTCAGTCTGGAAGCCACATAGAAACCTTGCAGTTGTGGTCCAAGCAGGCCGGGCTACATTCTTAGCCAGGAACAGAACTTGACCATGTGGTAATGTTTTTAGAGGAATGAAAAACAAAATGTTGAGGGTATCATGTTGCACGGCTCTATACAGCTATTGAAGCCAAGCACTGTGTGATCGCTTTGTTTGGAGTGTCAACAAGGAGGCTGTAAGAGGTCCCCGCATAATGCTGGGATGAGGACACCTCACTTGCAACTGGTATTACAGTGTGGAGAAAGCACTAGAGCCGTGGAACAGCCTCAGGAGAAAGCTGCATGCGTGGAGCTGAGCTGATGCAAAAGGGAGCTTTCAGCAGAATGGAAGGGGGCTAAGCTTCCCCATCTTTTGGGGGCCCTGATAATTCCATCCCAGATGTCAAACACAGGGTCACAGGATTTTGTGTCTCTTTGCTTGCTTGATTTTTTTTTTTTTCATGCTTTGGTCTGAATATTCCTTACTGCACCCTGTTCTTTCATCTTGAAATGTTAACCCTGTGCTATTCTATACTAGAATTATGTAACTTGTTTTTGGTTGTATGGGAGCTTACAGTTAAGAGATTGTCAGAGTCTTGGAATAAAGCTAAGCACTTACACTTCTGAGAAAAACTGGAACTAGAGGACTTGGGTATGAGCAAGGCAGAACGCTGGGACAGCAATATTCAGGAAACCTGCAGAGTAAGTCAGCCAGAATATTGGCTCAGCAGGAGAACACCAAATTTCCATTCTTCAGATCCAGCAATACTGTGTTTTGAAACACCCTTGCAAACACTGAACAGAATCACTTTAATATAAATCACAGACAAATAAAGGAATAGTGTTAAGGTTTTTTTTTGTTTTGTTTTGTTTTTGTTTGTCGTGTTAAGAAATATGTCAAGCATTTTGTACATGCTGAGCAGGAGCTCTATAAGTAAGCTATAACCATTGTCATTTCTAGTGACTTTTTATTGTCTTGACTTATGTATTATGGAGAAAATATTGAATTTAGACATAGAGCTGAAAAATAGCAATATTTGATGAATTTAAAATGGTTTTGGAAACACTATTGGTTTATGATATTTAAATTGATAGCTTTAAATTTTCTGATTATATCTAGATAAAATCCAAATGTACATTGTACATTGGGTTATCTTAAATATTATTGCTGTAGAGAATTACCAGCTTCCTAAAATTATTCTTGCGTGAAGATATTTTTGCATTGGTATAAGTGTCTAATTTCAATTTATTTATGGTTCAATATTTTGAGGATATTTTTGTGTTAAGGTTAATTAAAATTTCATTATGCAGTTGCATACTTTCCAAATAAGAAAACTGTGTTTCTTAAATTTCTCCTAAACAGATGACTCTAAAATTACAAAATGATTCAGAAGAGAGAGGGGAGAAAGACACACACAGAGAGATTTATTTTAGTCAATGTCCATCAAGCCTTTTCATAGAATTTTAATTTTTGAGTCATAAGATGAACCTTTATGTTACTTAGTCAATTGAGTAATTTGCATGAAAATGAACTTTCCCAAGCTGCTGACTTACAATGTTTAGATCTGTTGTACTCTTGACCTGAAAGTATAATATTGTGATTTTTTTTTCTTTTTAATTTGGGTTGGGCTTAAGAATTTCTCAACAACAGATTTGAAATGGGGGTCATTTCTGTGTCTGTGAAACAATATAAAACTTAATCATGAGAAGAAAGATGTGTCTGTTCTCTTCTTAAAAGTTGCTATCAACTGAAATCAAAGTGCTTGTTGAATTGTCCACAGAAGTATGCAGGGTTTTGTTACAAAGACATAGCAGACAAAGTGTTTCACAAACACGTGAAATAAATTCCTGTGCTTGAATGTACACTGAGAAAACATTATACATGCAGTGCTCATCTTTCACACAGAACAAAGTTACTAAGAGCAGTGTTTTAGGAAGCTGAAGATGATGGATGGACAATGACCCTTCCTTTTACGTGGCACAACCAGCACAGATAGAGTACAGTGCATGGACCCTGTCTAACAGATAATCGTTATCTCCTGGAGGTACCCAAGCTCCTTGTTATATCATCATGGATTCTCAGCAGAATAGTGAATGAGGCACTAGAAATCGGTGCCAGGAAACGTTCTGGCTTTTCCCCCCCATCCTGAATACCACTGGCCTAAGAATCTATGTACATGTTTTTCCAAATAGTGCTCTAACACTAGGATCTTGATTCAGGCTCCTTTTGATGCCCTATTTCTTGTGATCTGTGTCAAAAGAAATGAGAAGAGACATACAGGGTACAATGTAGAAGATAGGCACATTATAACGGAGTAAAGAGATGCACTTTCAAAATTCAAGACTGAGCTATGGACAAAAGGCCCCTTATGTCTACCTATAATTTAGTCAAGCTTTACAGTATTTCTTTTTGAAAAAAAATATTGTTTTATTTTCTTTATTTACTTTACATTCTTCTTGTAGCCTCAACTCCCCTCACACTCGGAAGGGGAGAAAGAATAGACAAAGGTAGTGGCTGAAGAGAGGGAACATGGCAAGAGAGTGGGCACATAAAACGAAGAGAGTGGAGATCAGATCTGGGGAGAGCAAGGGCAAGAGGACAGAAGGCCTGTAGAGAAAATAGAGACTGAGGGTGGGGTTATCTCTGTGACAAGCTGGAGACCTGAGTCAGGGTAGGCTCCCAGGAGGATATGAGGGGGACTTAAGCTTTACACTATTTCTAGAATCCCTGAAACAGTCAGCTTCTCTTCAAAGCCATTTTCATATGGGTGAGCTGAGGCAGGCCCCATAAAGGCAACATATATCAATGTGTTGAACTGTAGTCTATGGCTTTTGAGTTTCTGAGGAAAAAAAATACTTACCCTCAGGAATCCTTAAGTGAAACTTGGAGCTACAGAGGAAATAAGATGCTTCATAAATAAATTATATTTTATATTATTAGAAGGAGAAAATTATGAGCCAAGCATAGTGAGCTTTTAATCTCAGCACCCTGGAGGTTAAGTCAAGAGGATATCATGTTTGAAGTCAGTTTGAGATATGGAGCAAGACTAAGACTCAAAAATATTTTTTAAGTGTTTTTAGAGAAGAAAAGTAAATAGATCAGGTTTAGAGGACCTCCCAGGTGCTTGACTAATGAGTTCTAATACTAATTGATAAAGGCCAGAATATTTATTACTTAAAAACATTTTAGTAAATACTTGAAAATGGTAGCATTGACCACAAGAATGATTAGGAAAGAATGTCCCAGGAGGGTCTCACAGGAGCTCTGAGGTAAAGGAGGGTCAACTGAGGAAGACACTAACAAGTGAACACATGTGTGTCTAAGTGTGCCCCCTGCCCTGAGACAAAGAACTTCAGGCAAGTAAAGAATGGTGATAACAGGAGAAATAGTCTCACTCAGGGAAGAAGCACCCGAATAGTTGTCGAACACAAAGTCATCAGCCCTTAAATTATATACATACAAGTGACGTTATATGGACTGTGCAGGAAAAAGATGTCACGATTTCCAAAGTGAACAGGGTATGCATAGAAGGGCTTGAATAGAGAAAATGGAAGAGGGGAAATAATAAGTTTTTGTTGTTGTTGTTGTTTTGTTTTAAAGAAAGTAGCTGAACAAGCCACAGAGAGTGAGCCTGTAAGCAACATTCTTGCCTCCTAGTCCTTGCCTTGACCTCCCCTATGATAGAGTGTAACCTATAAGACAAAACAAAAGCAAAAAACAAACAAATAAAAAACATTCTTTCTCACCCTGTGAGGCTTATGGTGCATCATGAAAGAAGGGGAAGAAAGATTGTATGATCTGGAAGATGTTTTCTTTGTAGATTCTAATTCTGTTTTCATGTCTTGCACCATTTCCTTCATCTGTTTGAATCTGGATTCCTGTCTTTCTATGATGGTCTTTATTTTTTTGTTCATTTCCTCTCTATATGCCACTAATTGTATCTCTACTTGTGCCTCTATTTGTTTGGCTATGTTTGCCTGTGTTTCTTTAAGAATTTTGTCTATTTCCTCTTTCTTTACCTCCAATTGACTGGCCAAATCTTTGATAGATTTGGGGTCTTTTCTGAGACTGACATTCCACCAAGGACCATGTATGGATATAACCTAGAATCTACGGATGTAGCCCATGGTAGCTCAGTAACCAATTGGTTTCCCATTGTAAGGGGAACAGGGACTATTTCTGACAGGAACTCAATGGCAGGCTCTTTGACTCCCCACCTCCGAAGGGAGGAGCAGTCCTGCTAGGCCATGGAGGAGGACTTTGCAACCAGTCCTGAAGATACCTGATAAAACAGGGTCAGATGAAAGGGAAGGAGGTCCTCCCTAATCAGTGGACTTGGAAAGGGGCAGGGAGGAGATGAGGGAAGGAAGGAGTGGGATATAGCTGGGATACAGAGTTAATAAAATGTAACTAATAATAAAAAATTAAAATTAATAAAATAGATAATATGAAAGATTAAACTACAAAAAAAAAAAAAAAAGATCTGGAAGATGGAAGAGAGCTGTGAAGTTCTGGCCTCCGGACAGGATATGGTTGTTACACACATGAATTCGTGGCAGCCATGGTTACCTGCACAAGATCAAGCCAGTTGAACATTCTACATGGATTGGGGAGGGGCTACTCTCTATCACCATTAGATAGAGTGTTTAGGACACTAGATAGCTGCTGAGGGAGAAAGTGTCACTTTTCTTTGCTGGGACAGCCATTGGTATGCTGTTTGAGTACCAGTGAATGACCCTATACCTACCCACATAAGGGAAGCACCAATTAGACTCAGTGGGAGATTATATATATATATATATATATATATGTATATATATGTATGTCTGTGTGTGTAATTTATATTATATAAAATTATATATGGTCAGAATTTTATATATATGTATATATATGTATGGTCATAGGAGATTATATATATATAGATAGATATACATATATATATATATACATACATATATATATGTATATCTATCTATCTGTCTATCTATCTATCTATCTATCTATATATATATAGAGAGAGTGTCAGGGGACAATATCAGAGACAGAGTAGAATATATATCAAAATATATTGTATATATCTCTCTCTGTATATATATAGATACATTAAATCTTTGAAAAATTAAAAAAATAAGTGTGTCAGTAACATAGAGCTTGTGAATCACAGTCTGAGTGGAGGAAAACCAGAGCTAGTAGATAAATATCATGGCAGAATCATAAGACCTTTTTCACAGGTTTACAGAGTCATTCTTCTGGCTGTGTTGAGGATCTGATTCGCCTGTGTTATAGGGTAGCACCTGGAGAAATTTTGTGGTAGTTTCAGAGAATAGATTAATGATAATGGTGAGAATGGGTAAGGTTGTTGACAGCGTGCTTTAGACACCAACTCACTTTCCTCCTTGTGGTTCAGTAGATCAAATCCAGGGCTTTACACATTTTAAGAAAGTTCAGTGGTAGCTACATCTCCAGCTCTCCAAAAATTTATTGAGTAAATGTGAGTTATGATATTGTGCTAGAGGGTAATTAAGAATGACTTGAAACTAAGTGGAAAGGAAAGGGTGCTGCCAACATCAACAGAAATGGGGATTATCTTAGAAAAAACAACTTCAAGTGTTCTACCATCCATAACAACACAGTAGAGTAAAATAATGCTGTAACATATGAATCTGATTTCTTGCTTTGTGTGTGTGTGTGTGTGTGTGTGTATTTTACATAATCTGTGTGTAGGTGTGAAGACCAGAGGAAGACGTCAGGTGTCATTCCCTATCTCTGTCTTAATACTTTGAAACAGGGGTATACTACTGAATGTGCAGCTAACTCGTAGTTAGCAAGTGCCAGTGACGCCTCTGCATTCACCGGGCCCTCACAGTGCTAGGTTTATAGGCATGTTTAATCATCTCAGCTTTCTTTTGTGGGTGACGAGATTCTTCTGCAGATGCTGAGATTTGAAATCAGGTACTTGTGCTTGCAAGCAAGTGGTTTTTTGTTTGTTTATTTGTTTTGTTTTTTGTTTGTTTGTTTTACACGATGAGCTATCTCTCCAAACTCTTAATCTTCTTGATCTGTTATATAACAGCCATTTCGACAACTTATTAAATAACTGTTTTCTCATCCTTACTTGATGCTACCTTATAGAAAGACAGGATTCAACATCTTGTTTAGTTGTTTGTTTAGTTTTATTTTCTTCTCTATGTATGGAGAGAGAGAGAGGGAGCCAGAGATAAATAACTAAGCTAATGAAGGTAAATTGTTTTATTTTATTTTATTTGGTTTTTAAAGAAAAGCCTTCTCTGTGTAGCCTTGGCGGTCCTGAAACTCGCTCTGTAAAACAGGCTGGCCTCAAACTCAGAGATCTTCCTGCCTGTGCTAGGGTTAAAGGCATGCACCACCAATCCTAGTGGTAAAGTGTTTTAATATACTCTATAGAGTTCAATTAGTGAGTTCATAATTTTATAAGCTATTATAGTTATAAAATATGAGCCTTAAGTTCATTACAGAAATACAGTAAAATGTAATGATGCTATTTGTTTTAAACATAACAAGCACTAGGTACTGCATAATATAATTTGAATATCTTAAATTTCAATGCAACTTCACAGAAAACTTTCTAGAAGTAGAAATTGAATTCAGAGAATTGAAGCAAATTCTTAAATTCATGTCAATATTAGTATAGCTATAATGTAAATGTAGATACTTTCTCTTACTATCTGCTTATTAGTAAACAGAAAAGTGTTAACTAAATCTAATGAATTATAGTTATTTCTCCTTAAATCCTTTAGAGGTGACAGGTGATGAAAAAATAGCAGCATCTCATCTATGCTGAGTCGAGGGTTTTTTTTTATTTTAAAGCATGTTAAAACCTTTTAGATATAGGATTGAAGATACATGACCATCTCGGGTTAGAAAAGGCCACTTCATGGATGCATCTTTTTTTAAAAATTTTTTATTTTTTTTATTTTTGTATTAATTACAGTTTATTCACTTTGTATCCCCCATAAGCCCCTCTCTACTCCCCTCCCAGCCCCACCCTCCCTCACCCTCCTCTCAATTGCCCCTCCCAAGTCCACTGATAGGGGTGGTCCTCCTCTCCTTCCTTCTGATCTTAGTCTATCAGATCTCATCAGGAATGGCTGCATTGGCATCTTCTGTGGCCTGGTAAAGCTGTTCTCCCCTCAGGGGAAGGTGATCAAAGAACAGGCCTATCAGATTATGTCAGAGGCAGTCCCTCTTCCCATTACTATGGAACCCACTTGGATACTACGCTGTCATGGACTACATCTGTGTAGGGGTTCTAGGTTATCTCCATGCATGTTCCTTGGTTGGAATATGAGTCCCTGGGGAGACCCCTGTGTTCAAATTTTCCAGTTCTGTTGCTGTCCTTGTGGGGTTCCTGTCCTCTCCAGATCTTACTATTTCCCACTTCATGGATGCATCTTACAATATGTTGTTGTTGTTGTTATATAAAGAAGTCTTGTATGCTTGAGACTTTACTTAAAGTATGTAGACCTTAGGAATCTACATAATTCTTGTGATGAAATCTAGTATTCACTCCTTTATATATCTTCTATTAAATAATACCAAAAATGCACAGTTTTATTCATTTGACGGGTTGTCACAATATTTAGGCTATATGATGTTTTTGTTTTTCTCAAGGGAGATGGCTCATCGTCGATACTATCATGTCCTACTGAGCATTTTTTAAAAATGTATTTATTTATTCACTTTACATTCTCATTGCACCCCTTCCCCTCCTCCCAGTTCTGCCCCCTGCACATTCCTCTCGGCCATTCTCTCCTTCCCTTCTCAGGGAATGGGAGGTCTCCATGGGTAAAAATCAGCCCTGGCAGAATAAGCCCCTGCAAGACTGGGCACATCCTCTCCCACTGAGGCCAGTTAGGGAAAGGGCTCCAAAGGGAGGCATCAGGGTCAGAGAGGGTCCTCAGTCCAGTTGTTGGGGGACCCACGTGAAGCTCTAGATGCACATCTACCACACATGTGCAGGGAGCCCATGACCAGTCAGGAATGTTATTTTTTCATTGTTGAAAACTCAAGTGACAACACATGCTGGTGAGACTGTGGAGAAAGGGAACCCTCCTCCTTTGCAGGCAGGAATGCAAACTTGTACAACCAATTTGGAAATCAATCTGATAGATTCTTAGAAAACTGGGACTAGCTCTACCTCAAGACCCAGATATATCACTCCTGAGCATATACCCAAAAGATGCTTCACCATACAACAAGGACACTTACTCAGCTACGTTCATAGCAGCTTTATTTGTAATAGCCAAAAACTGGAAACAACCTAGATGTCCCTCAACCAAATAATGGATAGAAAAATTGTACTAAACTTATACAATGGGATACTACTCAGATATTAAAAAAACAAGAACATCTTGAAATTTGCAGAAAAATGGATGAAACTAGAAAATATCATCCCAAGTGAGGTAACCCAGACCCAGAAAGATAGGCATGGTATGTGCTCACTTATTAGCCAAAAAGTACAGGATAACGCTGCTATAATTCATAGACCCAAAGAAGCTAAGTTGTATGGAGGGCCCAAAGGAGGATGCTTGAATATCAAAGGGAAATAAAACAGGTATTGGAGGTGGATGGAGGGAGGGAACCAGATAGGAGAGGTGATGGGGAGAGGAGCAAGGGGGTATTGGGAGTAGGGAGAATGGTGAGGCAGGGCAGGTGAGAAAACAGAAATCATGGCTGGAAGCATCTCTCAGACTTCCCTGAAATAGGAGAGGCCCCAGGAGGCCTATGGGGGTCACCCTAACTGAAAATCCTAACAACAGGGGATATGGAGCCCGAAGTGGCCAGTTCCTGTAGCCAGGCAAGGTTTCCAGTGTGGGGATAAGGACACCAATCCACCCACAAAACCTTTGACTTGAAAAATGTTCTACCTACAAGATGTACAGAGACAAAGATGGATTAAAGATTGAGAGAATGGCCAACCAAAGACTGACCCCAATCCCATTGGAGGGACCCAATCCCTGACACAATGTTATTCTGGTTACTCTGTTATGCTTGTAGACAGGAGCCTAGCATAACTCCCCTGAGAGGCTCCACCCAGCATCTGATGGAAACAGATGCAGAGATCCACAGCCAACCATTAGACTGAGCTCTTCCTCCTGTGGAAGAGTTGGAGGGATGATTGAGGGAGCCATAGCGGCCAAGGACTCCACAAGAAGATCTACAGAATTGACTAACTTGGGCTCGTGTGGGCCCACTGAGCATTTTTTAACTTTATTTTTGTGATCTCAAGTGTCTCTCAGAGCTGGAGTCTGAGTGAAACTCTTATATTTTCCTCATTATATTTTTATTAGTGCCTTAAATAATGAAAGTTATACACATTGATGAGCTAGCATGATGTCTCAAACATTTAAATATTTTACAATGTTTAAATCAGGTTGAACATATTTAACATATTTATCTCTTCAAACATTCATTACCCTTCTGAAACCCCCAATTTTCTCTTCCAGAATTTAGAAATACATATTCACTGCTATTTACAGTCCCTCTTCTGCACAACTTCTTATTATAACTGAGGGCTACTGCTTAATTCTTAACCTTCTCTCACTCCTTGCAGTCCACAGCCTCTGATAACCACCATTCCGCTTTCAACTTTCATTAAACAAACTCGATTTTGAATAGGAAGCAAAATGCTGCTATTATATTTGTTCTTTATAATTCCCACAAATGGTGTACAAGGGACCTCTTTCCTTCACGTCTTTACTAACACTTCCTATTTTCCTCCTTGGGTAACTACTTTGGTTTTAACTTGAGTAGGCCTGACACTATTGTCCAAGCTGTGTGAAAGGTTCACTTCCTTTCCTCCCCAAGCAGGAAATATCTCCCAAACTCTGCTATCTGGGTTGGGAAAGAACTGACCTAGACAGTGTAAAGTTCTTTTTACCCTATAATGTATCATATCATATTTTTTTACCCAGATATTCATTTCTTAAATTATTCCTTAGCTCTTGTGAAGGAAATTTTTTTATTTTAATTTCTTTTAATTTTATGATTTTTTAAAAATTTTTTTTCTTTTTTTTTTTTAAAGTATACTTTATTTACATTGTAATCCCCCTCTAGTTCCCTCACTCCTCCCCTCCCAATCCCTCCCTTCCTCCCCCTTCTCCACACACTTCCCTCCCCAAGTCCACTGGTAGGGGAGGGTTTCTTTTTCTTCCTTTGATCCTAGTCTGTTAGGTCGAATCAGGAGTGGCTGCATTGTCGTCCTCTGTGGTCTGGTAAGGCTGCTCCCCCCTCAGGGGGAGGTGATCAAAGAGCAGGTCATTCAGTTCATGTCAGAAGCACTCCCTGTTCCCATTAATATGGAACCCACTTGGACACTGAACTGCCCTGTGGTACATCTGTGCAGGGGTTCTAGGTTATCTCTATGCATGGTATTTGGTTGGAGTATGGGTCTCAGGAGATAAATTTGGGAGTTGGGACCACCTGATAAATATGGGAGGGGTTGGTAGGGTACTTAAATTGGATGGTGACTAGATAACTCATTGCCTCACACATGATGACATAAAAATATTTTCTGTCTTAGTGAGACCTTTCTTTCCCCACTATGAGACCCATTTCTTTATCCTTCCATCTATATGTGTTTTCTGATGGAAGCTTCCAGAAAACTTAACTGTCACTTTTCCTGGTGGTAGTCACATGTTTATCCACCCTGTTTAACTACAATAACACAGAGGATACTTTAAAATGCACGTGAAACACACAAAATTTAACTATTTTTTTCCTAACAAGTAAACTTAGAAATGACCTCATTTTCATATTTTATTGATTGTTTTTCTTATGACTCCATTTTATAAATTCTGGATTTTAGCCTTTTCATAAATATATGTCACAGAGATGGATACAAGGGCACATCTTTAGAGTCCCAGCTACTTGAGAAAAATATAGAAGTGAAACTATGACTCCAGTAGTTTTTGGTTTGCCTGAGCAACATAGAATAAACTTTTTTTTTTTCAATGCAGTTTATTCAGGAACCTTGAACAATCATCTGACCCTGGGGAAAGCCAGCCCACAGCTTAAATAGCCTCTGGGTAGCCAACCCCAGCGTGCCTTGTGGGCAATGCAGATAGGTCCACATACATGGAAGCAAGCCAGATCCTTGCCTTAGCCAAATGTGGAATTGTTCCTGACAGAGAGCACTCACCATCGGAAAGGTGGAAGGCGGAAACCAGCTCCATCTTTAAGGCGCGGCATTTCGCAGCTCTCTACAGTTCCCCCTTTTTATTTTAGACGCATCAGGCAAGAGTAGAGGTCTGATCTCTGATATTAGAAATAAATTGGGACTTTGTACCGATGTTCATTTAGGTGTCATCCGCCCAAAGAGCATCAGACCCATCCGATACCTTTTTCTCAGAGGCATCAACCCGCATGCAATCAGACATGCTCTTCTCTGGGTCCAAAGCGGCTGACCCTGAGTGCAGTGCTTAGCCTCGCATCCTGAGCATAACATTTTAGCTTTTTATGGTAGCCAACCATGCTTGGGGAGACTGTCCTGCTTCAGTGGCTGTAAAGGCCTGAATGGTCATGGCTGCATTATGCTGTTGTGAGACTCTAATCTTGCATATATACTACAGTCAAACCAAGGAGACCAACACCAGAAGGCCTGCTAACGCTCCCATGCCCGCCCATTCCTTCAGATGATTCATGGCTGCAGCAATCCATGATGATAATCCTGTGGCTAGTCCTGCGTCCACTCTGGTAGAATTTACTGTGACAATGGCCACTCTCAGCTGCTCCATCATAGTATCGAATTCTCCAGTCCAATTACCTAAAATATAGCTCGACAATTGTTTAGACAGATTTGCAGCACAGGAAAAATTCTCATGTTATATGCTAGTTGTAATAGCCAGAAGCTGGAAACAACCCAGATGCCCCTCAACTGAAGAATGGATGCAGAAATTATGGAATATTACTCAGCAATGAAAAATAAGGAAATCATGAAATTTGCAGGTAAATGGTGGGATCTGGAAAGGATCATCCTGAGTGAGTTGTCCCAGAAGCAAAAAGACACACATGGTATATACTCACTCATATAGACATACAACATAGGACAAACCCACTAAAACCTGTGCATCTAAAGAAACTAAGCAAGAGAGAGGACCCTAACAAAAATGCCCAATCCCCATCCGGAAAGGCAAAGAGGATGGACATCAGAAGAAGAAGAAAACAGGAAACAACCTAGGAACCTACCACAGAGGGCCTCTGAAAGCCTCTGCCCTTCAGACTATCAAAGCAGATGCTGAGCCTGATGGGCAACTGTTGGGCAGAGTGAATGGAATTTTAGGTAAGAACTGGGAAATAGTAAGAGCTGGAGAGGACAGGGTCTCCACAAGGAGAGCAACAGAACAAGAAAATTTGAACACAGGGAACTTCCCAGAGACTCATACTCCAACCAAGGACTATTCATGGAGATAACCCAGAACTCCTGCACAGATGTAGCCCAGGGCAGTTCAGAGTCCAATTGGGTTACATAGTAATGTGAAGAGGGACTGCCTCTGACATAATCTGGTTGGCCTGCTCTTTGATCACCTCCCCCTGGGGGGGAGCAGCCTTACCAGGCCATAGTAGAGGACAATGCAGCCACTTTTGATGTGAACTGATAGACTAAGATCAGAAAGGAGAGGAGAACCTCCCCTATCAGTGGACTTGGGGAGTGGCATGCAAGCAGAGGGAGGAGGGAGGGTGGGATCCGGAGGGGAGGAGGGAGGGACTGATGGAGGGATGCAGAATGAATAAAGTGTAATTGATGAAAAATTTAAAAAAAAAGGGAAAAAAATAATTCAAGAACCTTAAATGACTTTCAAAAGTGGAGGAAAACATGGAGTTTGTCAATTGGCATGGAGCACGTCTCGCCCCTGGGGGCAATGGTCTCCTGAACCTACTCAGACCTCGGACACCACCACTGCTAGTTCTAGAACTGACGCAGGATGTTCCAATGAGGGGGTTAAGGCTTCTCATAATATTTCCTATAAGCCCACACCTGTTTGTTTATATCCCCCATTTTTATTCATTATTAGCCAGATAGAGCCAAGTAATTGTGGTAATGATACTTGCTTTTTTGCCCAATGCTGGAATGCTAGTAAATTTAGGTATGCCCTGGTTACTCGCATGCCTCGCTGGGTGCCTGTGCCCATTGATGCCCCTCATGCTATGACTCTCTTCAGACAGAAAAGGGATCTTGGAACTACAGCCACCATTGTTACTGCCATCTCATTGGCGGCTGTTGGAGCTACCACCGGGGCATTAGCCATGAGTCATACTAGGCAGACTGCTCAGACCCTGAATAATCATTTAGCCAATGTAGCTCATGCCTTAGTTGTACAAAAAGGAATTAATGCTCAACTAAAAGGAAGCTTGATGGTGTTCAATCAGAGGATTGACCTCGTGCAGGAGCAAATTGATTTTTTAATTTTTATATTAATTACAGTTCATTCACTTTGTATCCTAGCTGTAAACCCTCCCTCATTCCCTCCCTATCCCACCCTTCCTCGCTCATCTCCTCCCATGCCCCTCTCCAAGGCCAATAATAGGGGAGGTCCTCCTCCCCTTCCATCTGACCCTAGCCTATCAGGTCTCATCAAGACTGGCTGCATTGTCTTCCTCTGTGGCCTGGTAAGGCTGCTCCCCCCTTGGGGGGAGGTGATCAAAGAGCCAGCCACTGAGTTCACGCAGAGACAGTCCCTTGTTCCCCTTACTAGGGAAAAAAATTGAGACAGGGTTTCTCTGTGTAGCTTTGGCTCTCTTTAACTCAATTTTTTGACCCAGCCTGGCCTTGGATTCACAGAGATCTGCCTGCCTCTGCTTGCCTGCCTGCTGGGATTATAGACATGTGCCACCACACCTAGCTTGTGAAGGCATTTTCAAGAAGGAATGTGTGTGTGTGTGTGTGTGTGTGTGTGTGTGTGTGTGTGTGTTTTATGATGCAGGAGTGCTAGAAAGTCCTCTTTTATAATCCATGGCATTTGCACGTTATATACTTTATGAAGATGCAAAAGATGGAGGGAATTGAGTTTTATTTTCAAGCAAAATATCAGAGCCCATTATGAATTAGAATGACTCTAGAATATAGTCATGAAAGTGGAAGTAACCTTGTGTTTTGTGGGTGATATTGGGCAAGAGGGCACAACCCACAGAAGAGAGAGAGATTAGGGATGGAAGCTTGTAGAAAAAGAACAGTAATCAGACTGAGCTGCTTCTAGACTGAAAGAGATTGACTATCAGGATGGGTGATGAATTTTCAGTATCAGCTGTTGAGGAACAGCTGCGCGGTAAGATGAATGTAGAGAGGAAAATTTTGGATAGGTGTCTTCAGCTCTTGAAGTTTGATACTGACTTCAGAGGACATCACATAGGTCATGGCTTCCTAAGTGTCACTTTACATTTCAAAGTCGCAGTGGACACGATAGAAATGGACATGGAAATGACACTAATGTGTAATGATGGTGAAAATACTTTCAGCTTTCATGTGGACCGGATCTTCCACTGTTAACAATGGAGAACAAGTGGAAAACAGAAGCATTACCTTTGATTTGTGTGATCTGAGCACTGTGTCCTTATGTCTAGAAACAAAGGGCAGTTTGCATGAGACACAGAGAATAGGAATGGCCATTTGTTACCTTTGTGTAAGAATGAGGATGAAGGAAGGTGACTTTGATATGTGCTATTATAATATGTATATAATGTAGCTTTATGGGAGTGAGTAAAGAAATTCCTAAAGATAAACCAGTTAACCCAATGCTAATGTCTGGAAATAAGTGCTGACTCAAAACTAAATACTGTTTTGTTTTTTCCAGTATAAACCAAATATCAAAGGAAAATAAAATGTTAGCCATCAGAGGTTCATGAAGAGCTTACCAAAATAGCTGCATTTTTTTTTAAGGTGAGGGAATATTTGAAAAGTGGAACGCCCTGGGAACAGCAGGCCCAGATGGTATGCACAATAGGCTACTAAAGAGAACCAGCTGTGAATTCGCCAAACTCAGCTGCTTCAGTCAGTAATAAATCATGGGCATCTGAATGAGAGGAATCAAGTACAGCTCACAGAGAACCAAAACACACCTTCTATTGTAATGGAGAAGAAAATGGAGAAGAAATATATACACAACTGTTATAGTAATTTAAAAAATGAGTGTTGGGCTACATAATATTTATTATTTGCCCTATGATTATAACAGAAGTATTATCTAACCAGTTATCACAAATAATAAGACACATACACCTGTTAAGTTTTATAATTGCCTTATTTACCTTGGGCTGGGCAGATATTTCACCTATACTGTCTCAGTAACCTCACCATCTATCTCTCAACCCCCATCCAACGCCATCCTCCTTAACCATCCTCATCTGGTCTACCTTTCATCCATAATTTCAAGATACTTGCTTATATTTTTCATCTTGGTATTTTCTCCATCTATGCCATCCTTGGAGTCCTTTCCAGCCCACACGGTTCCTTCTCCATGCTAAACCATTTTGGCATCCTCCTGCCTTCTTTCTGCCTGTTCATCTCTCTCCTGTGATTCTCCTGTCCTCAAAAGCCCAGGAACCTTAGCCACGCCTACCCCATTCTGCCCTGACCAGGTAGAGGCCTTTTAATCAACCACTCAGTATGACTTAGGCAGGTTTAGAAAACAAGGATAGGGTGTCCGAGTGGCAACTAGATCTTGAGTGCCAGCATTAGAGCAACCGTCAGCACGCAATGAAAACTTCCTGCCAACCAGCAGATGGGAAGGTAGGTAATGCAAATCAACAAGTGCAAGTCTGAGAAATAAAACTATGCATTTTACCTTCTGGTTTTTCCCAAGTAAAATAAATTATTTTATTTGTGATTGTAAATGTAATCAGCTTTATAGCCTGTGTATTACAGAAAAGCAACAAGGGCCTCTCCTGAGTTAGAAGAATTTATTTTATCAGGATTTGGTGGGCATCTTAGAAAGTACTTACAAAGTACTACCTTACTACAAATAACCAGTTTCTTAGGAAAACAAGTCATGACGGTTCACATCAATGGCAATATATTTACTGTATTTTCTTGGAAATACATCTCATGTAAAAATATACATTGTTTTTCTCTGGATTAGATACACATATAGTTGTAACACTAATGTAGTCAAGTCTACTGGATAATGTGGTACAATGAAGACAGTGTTTCAAGTTTTAAGACCCACAATGCATGAATTGTAATCTCCCCTTCCTCTTTTCCACCTGTCGTCTTACTTGGCTTTGTGTTGGAATGTGAACTGTATCATTCCAGATCAATGAACATACTCACTTTACTGTGAATACTAAGTTGTTGAAAAGAGATGTGTACAAGATGCAGGTGGATATACACAGAGGTGAGGACCTGCTGTGTACTTAGAAACACGTAAATACACACACACACACGTGTGTGTTCACACAAACACGTACACACAGGCACAGACACATGCATGCAAGTTCACACATGTACAAGCACAAATGCAAACCACACGTACATACACAACGTATACACGTGTGTGCACACAAACACATACACACATTCAGACATGTAATCCTGTGCATGTACACACACACACACACACACACACACACACACACACACACACATACAAAGGAAGATGCTGCCATTTCCCTGATAAAAGTGGAGCCAAAGTAATAGATCAACAGTGACAGCCACAGGCATCTTTGAAATTCTTACCATGTCATATGGTCCTCAATCTTTGGGAGACATTGTATTTTATCATTCCAATGCTTCCTCATTCAATATAGGAGTATGTGGAATTCAGAGGAATTTCAGAGCTTCAGGAAAGCTCTGAAAAGTACACCCAGTAAAGTTACCACTGCATTCTTTCTCATACAACAAGGCAGACAATGAGTAGTTATCAAAGGCTGCACTGTCTTCTAGACTAATACAAAGAGATGTCCACGCTTCCCAGAGTTCTCTATTTCAGGCCTTGGAGAAGTGAGTTCTGCATCATTGGTTACGTGTGTTCAACCTTAAAGGAAGCTGCTGTGTTCAGCAAAGGGATTGAGCTGTGTTCAATTGTAACTTTAAGGGCTTTAGAACTTTATCCCAGTGAAGAAAAATGCAGGACATATTTGCCTGATGATAGCTTTGAGCCATGGTCTGATCAGGTTTTACTTGGACCGGTAAATGGAATTCCCTGCTGAACAGAATGAACACCACCTATCTCCCAGAGCATGCTGAAGCTCTACCACCTCCAGGCTGTGGTGTTGTGCTATGTTCTGAGAGGACCAAGAGAGGCAAACCAGGAAAAATTCTTGAAATTTATCTCTGATAGATGTGTACAAAGGAGAAAAAAAAAAAAAGACATGATAAGCACTTTCTTAGGTTTTGCAGTAATGGCAGAGGTTTTTGATTCAAGGTGATAAACTTCCTTTTGCCTCTTTTAGCTACTCTTATCTTCCTTAAATGGAAAGTTTTCTATTATCTTTTTAAAGATTTGTTCTTTGTGCATACATGTGTTCTGCATGCATGCATGCATGCATGTGTCTGTGTGTGTGTGTGTGTGTGTGTTTATGTCTTTACCAGTTGCACTCTCCTAGCTGAATTCTCAGTTAGCAGTTAATGGGTTATACAAGAATTTGAGAGGGTGTAGGTTGCCATAGATGATTAGCCATACAGTCTGTGTGCCTTGGTAGATGGGAGAACCCACAACCCAGATGTGACACCTGTGGTCAGCTGTCACCTCAGGAACCTGGAGCATGAGTCAATGTGGTGATTACAACACATGGGAGTAACTCAAATGAGAAAAGAGGATCAGCTCCAAATCTTTATGAGGAATCATTGGCAGCAACTTTCTTAGGAGTATAGGCAGTAATACTGAACCTTAGCATATTATTGCCTGATGAAACTTTTAGAATCAGCCACGTTGGCTGAAGCATCAAGAAGAAGATGGAAAGCAACAGGAAGTTTCATGCCTACATGCATCACATCTGAGGTAATTAGTTAGTGAGTTTTGTTAGAACCTCTAGACTTCACATAGGGGAGATTTTATTTTTTAGAAAAACTGTTTGAATGCTGAATCTGAAAGTGGAATGGTTTGAGAAGTGAGAAGGGATTTATTTTAGGCAAGGACTATCAACAGTCAATGAATTTATAAGCCAAATAATTCCATTTCTCCAGGTATACTCTTCCCTTCTAAAACACTCAAGCCTCTTGTGGTCAGTGATCTGTTCTTACATTGGAGTTTGTTTTGGTGTTTCAATTTCAGATTGCTAACAGTACACTCTAAACTACCATCAAAATCATTGAACCAAACTTGGTCCCTAAGGCAACCTGAAGTTTGCTTTTCTTAACCCTTATAATAGTACATTTGCTAACATAGATTAGCATTCAGATTAGTCACAAGCCTGGCAAAAGTGTCCATTATTTCCGTTTAGAAGCAAAAGCTCACAGTTACCAGAAAGTTGTCCCTGCGAGTGTTCTGAGCATTAACTAGGCAATATGATTTCTCTCAGTGTTGAAAATGCTACTTTCTTATAAAACATTAATATTAGAACAAAGTTAAGAGTTTGCTTTACGAAATTTCTTTAAAAACATGAATACCCTTTGGACTGACTCAGTTCAGAAGTTATTACTGAATTATAACAGGAGTCAAAGCATTCTAGTATTATATTATAGTACTGTGACTTCAGTTGAAGATTTCTCAGATTAAGCCCAAGTGACAAAGTTAACAAAAAAAAATCAAAATGTAATTCCCATTAGAAAACTTCTTAGTCTTTACCTCATATTTTAAAAAATTAGAAAACATGTGTATAGATTGCATACATAAATATATAATGTGTATATAATTTTAAACCATAAAATGTAATTCATATTTTTACCATTTATTTTTTAAGATTACCAATATGTTATATTTGAATGTCTTGCTACATAATTCCTGTAGGCTTACCCAGGAGGTGTTGCTGATTTGATTCTGCACCATCACACTAAAGTAAGTCACATCAATATATTCACACAAAAATACAGTTTATCAGGTGTGTGATGGGATGATGTCTAAAAAGGAAGCTTACGTACTTTGATTAAAAACACATTTTGATAAAGATTCATGTGAATCTAGGGAGTTGTAAACGTATTTGCTGTTGGAATATCTTCCCTCAATGTTAACGACAGCACACTGAACAAGGTAGATGAGGTGACTGTTGCAATTTTTTTTACAGTAAGGCATGAAGTGTACGACTCCAATAGATATTTCCTTTCAAAAGAGATTTCCTGTTTCTGCTTTGACAATTAAGTTTATGCAGTACTTTGAGTCTTTTGTTGCCATGCCAACAATCTTTACAGCATCTTCACTGATAGATTTTATCTCAAGAAGCTGTTTTCATCGCTTATCCCTAAGAAGCATCCATTAATGTCTCATCATTACATTATAGTAATTCGGTCATGCCATCAGTCGCCACTTCCACAATGCAAATCTGCTTTTCCTGTACATGCTTTCAGCAGTGACTTCAGCTGGACATTCTAGATTGGTTGTTCCAGCCTCTATACTAACACTGCCTGCTTCACCTTGCAATTTCATGTTATGGAAATAGGTACTTTCCTTAAACATCACAGACTAACCTCTGTTAGCTTCCAACTATCACCCACCTTGTCCTTCACATCACTGTAGAGAAGGCCTTGCTTCAGGGTAGGCTTTGACTTAAGAGAACTTCTATCATGACCACACATACTTGCTATTTCATGAATAAGGCTGTTTCATTATCTAATAACCAGGTTTTTTCCTGAAGTAACATTTCTGATTTTGTTTAAGAACCCTTCCACCTCAATTTCTTTGGCAGATGCAAATAAATTTAAAACTATTATAACCTAGAGAAATTTCTCTCTCTCTCTCTCTTTCTCTCTCTCTCTCTCTCTCAATAATGACATAAATAAATGATAGCTAACATTTTCTAGTTTGGAAAGAACAGTATTACAGAAGTGTTAATCAATTGTCTTTTATTCGATTTAAATTTTAATGGAACCACAATTATAATATCAGCAGGATATTTGCTGGAATATGTCAGTCTAATTCTAACTAAAATATGTGTGGAAAATTCAAAGAGAAATTTGGATCACCTTCAAGCACAATAAAATCAGACATGCTCTATCACACATCAGTTCACATAATACACCTACGATAATGAAGCTATGTGTCATCTACTCAAGTATTAAAAATAGAAAGATGAGCCACCTGCAACCCAGCTGCCTGGCCTACATGGGTCACAAACAGTGAACTAGCAGAGACAGTGAATCCAGCAGAGGTGAGTTGGGCACAGGACCAAAGACCCATTGTTCTTCATCACATGGAGACCTGTAGGGCACTGTAACAGCTCTAAGCTGGGAGAGCTTTCTGCCTGATCTCCAGTTGCCTGGACCATCTGGATCAAAAACAGCAGGCTAGAAGAGACAGTGAACTCAGCAGAGCACTTTCCCTTCCTTAGCTACATCCATTCTTGAGCCTCTGGGCATCCTTTGTCATCCTGTAGACAACTCCAGACCCAAAAAGAGTTGGACCCAGTCTGCAATACAGGCTACAGGAACAGTCAAGGCTACAAACAATGAGATGGCTAGAGGCAGCATAAATATACAATCAACAAAACCCAGGATAGCATGGCTTCACCAGAATCCCCCCAAATCAATGGATATTCTAATGCAGTTGTAACACAAGAAAATTATCTTAAATCTATCATTATGCAGTTATCAGAGGCACATAAAGAGGAAATGAACAAACAAATAGAGGCCATCATAGACAGACAGGAATTCACTATCAAAAAAGTGAAGGAAATGAATGAAATTGTTAAAGACATGAAAACAAAAATTCGAATCAATATTGAAAAAACAAACTGAGAAAACCTTGGAGATGGAGAACTTAGAGAAGAAATCAAGAACCACAGCAGTAAGCATCATCAACAGAACACAAGAGATGGAGGAGAGAGTCTCAGGCACTGAAGATACAATTGTGGGATTGGCATCAGAAGAGGGAGGAAACAGGGAACAGGACAGAAGCCTACCAGAGAGGGCCTCTGAAAGCCTCTACCCTGATGCTGAGGCTCATAGCCAAACTCTGGGCATCTTATGAAAGGAATCTTATGAAAGAGGAGGAAAATTGAAAGACCTGGATGGAGAGACAGGAGCTCCACAAGGAAGGCAACAGAACCAAGAAATTTGGGCTCAGAAATCTTTTCTGAGATAGGTACTCCAACCAGGACCATGCATGGAGGTAACCTAGAACCCCTGCACAGATGTAGTCCATGTCAGCTCAGAGTCCATGTGGGTTCCCTAGTGATGGGAACAGGGACTATCTCTGATATGAAATTGGTGGCTGGCTCTTTGATCAACTCCCCACAAGGGGGGATCAGCTTTACCAGGCCACAGAGGAAGACAATGCAGCCATTCTTGATGAGGATTGATGGGCTAGGCTCAGATGGAAGGGGAGGAGGATCTCCCCTATTAGTGGACTTGGGGAGGGACATGGGAGAAGAGAGAGGAAGGGTGGGCTTGGAAGGAGGTGTGGGAGGGGGATACAGCTGGGATACAAAGTGAATAAACTATAATTAATATAAAAAAAGAAATTGATACACCTCTCAAAGAAAACATAAAAATGGAAAATTTCCTGATAGAAAATGTCCAAGAAATCAAGGACACCATAAAAAGATGAAATGTAAGAATAATAGAAATAGACAAAAAAGATGATTCTGCACTCCAAGGTCCGGAAAATATATTCAAGAAAATTACCCCAACCATAGGAAAGAAATGCTCTTAAACATACAAGAGGCTTAAAGAACACCAAATAGACAAGACCAGAAAAAAATTCCTCCCACCATGTAATAACCAAAATACTAAATCTACAGAACAAAGCAAAAATATTAAAAGTGGCATGGGAAAAAGGCAAAGTAACATATAAAGGCAGACCTATCAGAATCACACCAGACTTCTCAACAGAGACTATGAAAGCCAGAAGGGACTGGACAGACACAGATGCCAACCCAGACTACTCTATCCAGCAAAACTTTCAATCAACATAGATGGAGAAAACAAAATATTCCATGACATAACTAAATTTAAACAGTATATATGCAGCTATCCAGCCCTACAGAAGATACCAGAAGAAAAACTCCAACCCAATGAGATCAACTAAACCCAAGAAAACACAAGTTAAAGATACATTAACAACTAAAAAACAAAAGTAAAAACAAGTGCACAAATACACAATCACCACCAACTCCACAATAACAGGAACTAACAATCACCGGTCACTAATATCTATTCACATTCATGGACTCAACTCTCCAGGAAAATGACACAGACTAACAGAATGGCTGTAGAAACAGGATCCAATATTCTGCTGCATTCAAGAAACACACCTCTGCAACAGAGATAGATGTAACCATAGAATAAAGAGCCAAAACAAAACAAAACAAAACAAAACAAAACAAAACAAAACAAAAAACCAAAAAACCAAAAAGGTTTTCCAAGCAAAGGGACCCAAAACGCAACCTGGAGTAGACTTCCTACTAGCTAATAAAATAGATTTTCAACCAAAATTAATCAAAAGAGATGGGGATGTACATATCAATCTCATCAAATGAAAAATCGATCAGAAAAACATCACAATCTATGCCCCAAACACAAGGGTAAAAGAAGCATTATTAAAGCTTAAATCACTCATCAATTCCAACACCTTAATAGTGGGAGACTCCAACACTTGAATTTCACCAACAGACAGATAGTTGAGACAGAAGCTAAATAGAGATATAATGACACTTACAGAAGTCTTAAATCAAATAATAGATATCTACAGAACTTTACACCCAAACACAAAAGAGAATACATTCTTCTCAGCACCTCACAGAACCTTCTCCAAAATGGACTGTTTTTTCGGGCACAAAGCAAGCCTCAACAGATACAAGGAGATTGAAATAATACCTTGTATCATATCAGGTGACCATGGTCTAAACCTATACCTCAACAATATCAGAAATAGGAAAAGCCTACAGACCCATGGAAACTGAACAACTCTCTACTCAATGACAGCTGGGTCAGGGAAGAAATAAAGAAAGAAATTAAAGACTTTCTAGAAGCCAATAAAAAAAGAAGGCAAAACTTACCCAAACTTATGGGAAACAATGAAAGCAGTGCTAGGAGTAAAGTTCATAGCAGTAAGTGCCTTCATAAAGAAACCTAAGACATCTCATACAACCAACTTAACAGCACACCTGAAAGCACCAGAAAAGCAAAATACACACTCAAGAGGAATAGATGGCTGGAAATAATCAAACTCAGAGCTGAAATCAATAAATTACAAACAAAGAGATCAATTCAAAGAATCAACAAAACCAAGAGCTGGTTTGTTGAGAAAAATCAACAAGATAGACTAACCCATAGCCAAACTAACCAAAAGGCAGAGAGATACTATCTAAATCAACATAATCAGAAATGAAAAGGAGGATATAATGACAGACACTGAGGAAATCCAAAGTGTCATTAGGTCCTACTTCAAAAGCCTATATTCAACAAATTTGAAGATCTAAATAGAGTGAACAATTTTCTTGATAGATTCCATTTACTAAAGTTGATCAGATAAATAAATTAAGTAGCCTTACATCCTACATCCCCTAAGGAAATAGAAGCTATCATCAAAAGTCTCCCTTCCAAAACAAAACAAACAAACAAACAAACAAAAACAGGGCTGGATGGTTTCAGCACAAAATTCTACCAGACCTTCAATGATAATTCCAATACTCTTCAAACTATTTCATAAAATAGAAAAAGATCATCCTGAGTGAGGTAACGCAGAAGCAGAGAGGCATGCATTGTGTATACTCACTTATAAGTAGGTATTAGCCATATAATATAGGGTAAACATACTAAAATCTACAGATATAATGAAGCTAAACAACAAGGAGGACCCTAGGGAAGATGCTTAATTCTCATTCAGAAGGGAAACCAGGATAGACACCAGAAGTGGTACCGGCGGGGGAACAGGATGGGGACCTACTGCAGATGTCCTCTAAAAGACTTTACCCAGCAGGGTCTCAAAGCAGATGCAGAGACTCACAGCCAAACTTTGGACAGAGTGCAGGAAGTCTTATAGAAGAAGGACCTGGAGGGGACAGGAGCCACACAAGTAGGCCAAAAAAGAAAAAAAAAAAAAAAAAAGAAAAAAAAAGCTGAACCTAGTGTGCCCTGCATCAACCAAAGACCATGCATAGAGAGGATATAGACCCTCTGCTCAAAAGTAGCCTATAGAAACTCAGTCTACATTAGTAAGGGGAGAAGAGGCAGTCTCTGATATAAACTCAGTTGCCTGTTCCTTGATCACTTCTCCCTGAGGTGGTGACCTAGCCAGCCCACAGAGGAAGAGGATCCAGGCAGTCCTGATGGGAGCTGATAGGCTAGGGTCTGATAGTAGGGAGGAGGACTTCCCGTATCAGTGGACTAGGAAAAAGGGAAAGGAGAGAAAGAGGGAATGAGGGTGGGACCAGAAGGAGATGTGCGGAGGAGCTACAACTGGAAAACAAAGTGAATAAATAATAATAATAATAATAATAATAATAATAATAATAATGACAATGATGCTAAAATAGAAAGATGAAATGAAATATAAAGTAGTTAAAATACTCAGCATATACAAATAATTGGTTATAGAAAAGCTATCCCTGTAAAGCTGTGGCAAGCACAGAGAGTTAGACATGCTCCCATCCTAAAAGAAATTTTGTTGTCTTCATTATACAAGGATGAAAAGGAGGAGAAAATCAGATTTTAGAAAAATAAAGTAAAATAATTTTTATGTGTTAGCCCATTAGGAAATGTCTTTATGATTTAGGGCAAGACATATATTTGTTGAATGAGCTGACATTCTTAAACAACAACAACAAAAATACCAGTCAAAAAGAAGGCACACTGGGAATATATTAAAATTAAGAACATAAAAGTTAACAGTGAAAAAGCAACTTATCAACATTTTTATTCAGGAAGTAGATAAATACATAAAATGAATGCCAGAGCCACCACCAAATACAGACAATGATGTAGGGACTTGAAACCAAACTCCAAAAACAAACAAACAAACAAACAAACAAAAAACCCACATCCATTTGGACAGAAGTTTTATCCAAATGTGCTCAAACTCAATTTGGGAAATTTAAAACTATCATCAGATAATGTGCAGTTAATAATTGGGAAGTTTGAAAAATTATATTGTAGAGAAGAAAGTAAAACAATTGTAATTTTAATCCACTATTGGTGAGAATCAAAATGTTCTAATATTGGAAAATTCATAATAGTCATAGTGCTAGCTACATAATCACATACTTATGAAACTGCCAGTTTCCTTCTGGGTACCTGCTCCTCCTCGTCATTTCCAGAAAGTCTATAAATGATTAAATAATGTGTGTGAGTGCCCATATGATATCATAGTCACATTGTTTGTATACTTATAGCATATGCTCCACCACTTCACCCTAACAATAAATTATTTACACAATATATGTGAGTCTATGAAGTTTTAGAATAGAAATATTCTGACAGTTAATTCTGAAACTTGCAGAAAATAGAAGAGGCATTAAGTCTTGGTGCTTGTAAAAACGTGCTACTGAGATTTCTATTTCCATAATGTTGTATTTATAGTGTTGAAATTACATGTTGTTCTCTTCATTGCTAGGAAGTTAATTGTAAAAAGAGTAGCCATATCCATGAGCTCCAGCACCCTCATCACATTAGACACACTACAAGGTATTAAGGTAGATGTTTAGTAAATGTTAGCTGAATGAACCAATGAGCCTATCATGTGTAATGTCAAAAGTTGTTTTTCTAAGATGCATTGGCAATAATGAGACAAACAGATCAGAAAGGCAGCATAGGGATTCGAGAAACATCAGCTTTCCAACATTCTTTTCTTCATATCTAAATTGTGATACTTAATGTTCTTTCTAGTTATGTTTGTCTAAAAATCATTTTTACTTGAGCTACTTACAATTAAATCTCTCTTTTACATTATAATAATCTTGACTAATAATTTTGATATTGGCCAAATAAATAATTTAATAGAAGAACACTAATGTGGTTAGAAGAAATACATTTCTGTATTTTTTTAAATTTTTATTTTTTTTAATATTAGTTACAGTTTGTTAACTTTGTATCCCTGCTGTATCCCACTCCCTCTTTCCCTCCCAATCCCACCCACACACCCTCAACTCCTCCCTACCCCTTTCCAAGTCCACTGATAAGGAAGAACCTCTTCCCCTTCCATCCAATACTGGTTTATCAGCTGTCTTTAGGACTGGCTGCAAAGTCCTCCTCTGTGGCCTAGCAAGGCTGCTTCTTCTGGTGCAGGGTGTGTGTGTGTGTGTGTGTGTGTGTGTGTGTGTGTCAAAGAGCCCACCATCAAGTTCATGTCAGAAATAGTCCCTGTTCCTCTTATTAGGGTACCCACTTGGATATTGGATACTGAGCTACCAAGGGCTAAATCTGAGCAGGGGCTGTAGGTTGCATGCATACATGGTCCTTGTTTGGAGAAACAGTCTCATAAAAGACCCCTGTGCCCAGATATATTTGGTCCTTGTGGAACTCCTGTCCTCTCCAAGTCATATTAACTCCCCCCCCCCTTTTTTATTGGTTCCCTGCATTCTGCCAGAGGTTTGGTTATGAGTCTTAATATCTGTTTTGATACACTGCTAGGTAGAGTCTTTCAGAGGCCCTCTGTGGTAGGCTCCTGTCCTGTTACTTGTTTGCCCCTACATCCAATGTCCATCCCATTTGTCTTTCTAAGTGAGGACTGATCATCATTCCCTGGGTCCTCTTTTTTGTTTATCTTCATTAGGTGGATAGATTTTAGTATATTTATCCTATCTTATAGAACTATATAAGTGAGTATATACCATGTGTGTCTTTCTGCTTTTGGGATACCTCACTCAGGATGATTGTTTCTAGGTCCCACCATTTGCCTGCAAATTTCATGATTTTCTCGTTTTTAAATGCTGAATAGTATTCCATTGTGTAAAATTACCACAATTTCTGCATCCATTCCTCAACTGAGGGACATCTGGGTTGTTTCCAGGTTCTGGCTATTACAAATAAAGCTGCTACAAACATGGTTGAGCAAATGTCCTTGTTGTGTACTTGAGCCTCTTTTGGATATATGCCTAGGAGTGGTATAGCTGGATCTCGAGGAAGCGCTATTCCTAATTGTCTGAGAAAGCGCCAGATTGATTTCCCAAGTGGTTGTACAAATTTGCATTCCCACCAGCAATGTAGGAGGGTCCCCCTTTCTCCAAATCCTCTTCAGCATGTGTTGTCACTTGAGTTTTTTATCTTAGCCATTCTGGTGGGTGTCAGGTGAAATCTCAGGGTTGTTTTGATTTGTATCTCTCTGATGGCTAAGGACGTTGAGCATTTCTTTAAGTGTTTCTCTGCCGTTCTGTATTCCTCTACAAAGAATTCTCTGTTTAGCTCTGTACCCCATTTTTTAATCAGACTGCTTGATTTGCTGCTTTTTAACTTCTTTAGTTCTTTATATATTCTGGGTATCAGCCCTCTGTCAGATGTAGGGTTGGTGAAGATCCTTTCCCAGTCTGTAGGCTGTCATTTTTGTTTTGATGACTATGTCCTATATATTTTAATTGGTCAATTTTTTCCATTAATCTTCTGTGTTCTGAGAACACAGAGGTTTCTGAAACAGATAAATAGCTTCAAGAAGCTCACATAGCAGTAGAGAAGAAGACATATTTTAGTACAGGAATACTTTTACTCAACATTAAATGGAACAGAGAGGGAAATAACTCCATACAGAGGACTGTTGAGGATTTGGGTATATACTGGGATGGTTTAAATGAGAAATGCCCCCATAGGCTCTGATATTTTATTGCTGTTTGGAGATGTTGAGGAGGTGTGATTCTGCTGAGGAGTAAATCACTGGAGGTGGGCCTAGAGAGTTTAAACCAGAGGTTTTCAACTTTCCTAATGCTGTGACCCTTAAATTGATCTAATAATTTAATTTGATGCAGTTCCTCATGTTGTGGTGACTCCAAACCAAGAAATTATTTTCGCTGCTACTTAATAACTGTAATTTTGCTACTATTATGCATTGTAATGTAAATATCTGTAATGTTTACTGATGGTCTAAGGTAACCACTGTGAAAGCATCTTTCAACTCCCATATGGGTCCTGACCCACTGGCTTAAAGCCATACTTATCCTTCTCCTGGTTTTCTCTCTTAGTGCTTGTGATAAAGATATGAGCTCTAGGCATCCTGTGCTTGCTAGCTCATGCCTGCTTCTTGCTCTCATGCTTCTAATTTTGATGGACTGTTATCCTTCTGGAACTGCAGGCCCAAATACATGGAGTCATAGAGTCATAGCTTACGCAAAATCTTGAGGCAGCACATTAATCCTGGTGACTGCACGCATCCCAAGCTGGCTTTTAAGAACTGCTTGTTAGGGTCTTAGGAATTTTGACAAGCAGGCTCTAAACACATTTAAATTTTTATTAATTTTTATTAATTTTTAAAATATTAATCACAAGTTATTTACTTTGTATCCAAGTAATAGCCCCCTCCCTCATTCCCTCCCAATCCTACTCTCCCTCCCTCATCTCCTCCCTGTCCCTTTCCAAGTCCACTGCTAGAGGAGGCCCTCCTCCCCTTCCATCTGACCCTAGCTTATCAGGTATCTTCAGGACTGCCTGTAACGTCCTCCTCTGTGGCCTAGTAAGGGTGTTCCTCCCCTGAGGGGCAGGGGAAGGTAAAGGAGCCAGTCATTGAGTTCATGTCAGAAATAGTTCCTGTTCCCCTCACTAGGGGACCCACTTGGATACTGAGCTACCATGGGCTACATCCGAGCAGAGGTTCTAGGTTATATCTGTACATGGTCCTTGGTTTGAGAAACAGTCTTATAGATATATGTGCCCTGATATATTTTGTCCTTGTGGAGCTCCTGTCCTCTCCTGGTCATACTAACTCCCCCTTTTATCATATAGTTCCTTGCACTCTATCAAAGGTTTGGTTATGAGTCTCAGCATCTGCTAGGTAGACTCTTTCAGAGGCCCTCTGTAGTAGGCTTCTGTCCTGTTTCTTGTTTTCTCCTACTTCCCATGTCCATCCCATTTGTCTTTCTAGGTGAGGACTGATCATCTTACTCCGGGTCCTCTTTCTTGTTTATCTTCTTTAGGTGCACATATTTTAGTATATTTATCCTATCTTATAGGATTATATAAGTGACCACTCCTAGGCATATATCCAAAAGAAGCTCAAGTATACAGCAAGGACATTTGCTCAACCATGTTTGTAGCAGCTTTATTTGTAAAAGCTAGAAACTGGAAACAACCCAGATGTCCATCAACAGAGGAATGGATACAGAAATTGTGGTACTTTTACACAGTGGAATACTACTCAGCAGTTAAAAATGAGGAAATAATGAAATTTGCAGGCAAATGGTGGGATCTAGAAAAGATCATCCTGCGTAAGTATCCCAGGAGCAGAAAGACACACATAAAAATTAACATCCATAATTTACTCCAAATTTTAGAGCTAAAGAAGAGCATTTGCTGCCACTCATCACCAATTAATTCTTTGACATTTCCAGTACATGTACTCTTGAGGTTTTGTACAATCTTTGTATCTGTGTAACTTAAGTGTCACTGACAGTGTGGCATGCACACACTCTGCCTCAGCTCCATGTTCTTTGATGCCATGACGCAATAAAAGTTAACTAAGGTAAGGAGACTTGAACACTACAAATGATCGATTTTTCACTTGTTTTATGAGCTAGATGTTAGGGTTTCTAGATATCCACATTCTTCTAGATATTGCAGTTACTGTTTTTCATCTGAACTTGTCCTTGAGATGTATAAAGAATACTTCTTTCAAACAGCAATCCGGTTTTCATTGGATTTGAACCCATGTTATATTTTTATCTGTAGTTGACTTTTTATTACTGCAAAAAAAAAAAAAAAACAAAAAAAAAACAAGTAGGACACTAATGATAAGAACTGGTCAGAGTCCCATAAAAGGCATGTACCAATGACCTGAAGGGCTCACTTCCTTTTAGCTCTTACAGCTCCCAGTAGTCCTGCTGTTGAGAACAAGCTTTTACACATTGCCCTTCAGCAAATATTTAAGATGAAAACTCTGCATCTATTATAGGAAAAGTGCATTTGAGGTTAAGACAGCAGCAATGCTCTGGTTATACAGTGGGAGAGAAGAACATAAAGTGACAGGTAAATTTCAATATGTTTATATTCTAACTCTGAATCCTGGCTGATGGTTACATAGGCATGCCTGATTTGTGAATATCAACAAGCTTCAAATTTGGAGTGTCATATTTAAATGTCTGTGTATAAAATTAAAACATTGTAAAAATAACATGGGCTAACCATTATTGTTTACTGCTATAAAATTTTGTCAAATATTTGAATTGATAGGAACAACAAAACATTATTTTTATCAATAACTTTGAATATCTACTTGGCAGTAGCAAGTTTTGATTTATAACTATAAGAACCAGAAAAGGCCTCACATGATGGTGTTTACTTTTCAAAAGCAATACATTTGTTTTGTTTTATTTTTGGTATTTTTGAATCACTACAGTTCTCCCTTCCTTTTCCTCCCTCCAGATCTTTCCATGTATTTCTCCCAATTTTTCTCCAAATTTATAACTTCTTCTTTCATTGTGATTGCATATATATGTATATATGTTTATATGTATATATGTTTATATACATATATATGCATTGATATGTATTTATATATATGTATGCACATATATACATAGGTATATATATTCCTAGCTAAATCTGTTCAGTCAATATAATGTTACATGTTTGTGTGTTTTCAGGGCTGACCATTAGGCACTGAGTAACCAATTGATACACTCTTCCCTAGAAAGAAATGCTTCTCCCACTCTCAGATTTCCTTAGTTGTCTATACTACTTTGTATAGTATTAAGGCCTTATGGACTTCTCCTCATTCACTTTGGTATGTCCTTTGTTGTCCTTTTTGTTAATTTATGTTTGAGAAGTCATGTTGGTGAGACTTTATGGCTGTAGCTTCTGATGTTACTCAGATACACAAACTCCCTAATCCTCTGGCTCTTATAATCTTGTTGCCTCCTCTTCTAAAATGTTCCCTGAGCCTTAGGTGTGGGCGAATTTTGCAAATGTAGCCATTGGGACTGGACTTTAAAACTCTGCTATTGGTTTGTGGTATTCTGTAGTGTTTGCTGTATGTTGCAAAGAAAAGTGTCCTTGATTAGGGGTGAAAACTATACTTACCCGTGGGTCTAAGGACAAAGGTTTACAGAGTGTTGTTAGGGATTATACATGTGTAGTAAAGTCATGGTTGTAGATTCTCCTCCAAAATCCTTGACTTCACTAGAACTGAGTAATAATCTGGGTTTCCAGTACCAGGCATGGTCTCTATGTTGTTGAGAGGGTCTTAAGTCCAATTAGAGAGATGTTGATTACCACCAAGGTTTGTGTGTCACTACTGTACCCATTGTTTTATTGTTCTTTGCTCTTGATGTCATTCATAGGCATCATAGCCAGATAGGCCTGTTGATTGGCTTTTGCCTTTGGAAGTTTGCATGATGCCTTCTGGTACCATGAAAGCTAATCTTTGGAATTGGGGGATGGTATTCATGTCAGTTCCAGCTGAGGAGTCTCTGACCCATGTTTCTGAAGTACATGTTATTTTCAACAGTAGACTTCTACCTCTGAAGGATAACCAAGGGCAACAGCAATGAGTTGTATGTTTTTAGAGTCTCTTGGGCAACCCTGCCCAAAAATTTCTCAAAAGAGGGCTTCTCATGTGTAGTATTGGGGCTTTAAAAAAAAGTGGTCTCTGGGTCCAGAGGGAACGCTATTAGCTTAGATGAGAAAAGTTCATTAAAAATACATATTTCTGTTTATACACAGAATTCTGTGCATTAGAGGTTGGTTGCTTTAAAGTAGACACTTAATAGTTTGATTCCTTGTTACTTTTCCAGACATCCTTATTGCCATCCACTTCTGTCTTTTTGTATTTACCTTCATTCCCACTCTTAAAGAGCCCCTACTTTTCTTATTTCCTCTATCCTGATATTCACCTTTACCCTCTACTTTCTTCTGTATTTACCCCTCCTCCCAAAGCAGCCCCATTTTTCATTTTCCCTATTGAAATACTTGTATTCTGCTATACCCCCTTGTTTCCTCCTACCTTTTATATTTTTCTCTCTTCCTCCCTAAAGAACCCCTTCCCCCTCTTTTTTTTTTTTTTTTACCATTTTCACGATTAGATTACTTGTTTCCTGCAATTCCCTCCCTCTTTGGCTTTCCAATCCTCCTATCCTGGTAATTTGAAAGACATATTTTATCTTACCCTACTTGTGCCATGCTGTTTGTTGATGCAGTACACAGACATCTTAGTTTACGGGGTTGCTAGAGACCATATATTCACATCTGAAGACTGGAGCGAGGAAGTCCAATCAGAAAGAACATGAGGTGTTTGTCTCTCTGGATCTGGGTTATTTCTCTCAATATGATTTTTTTTCTGTTTTTCTTTTCTTTTTCTTCTTTACTTTCATACATTTACCTGCAAAATTCACGTTTTTATTTTTCTTTGTAAGACAAAATAGCATTTCTTCCTGTGTATGTTCTGTAATTTCATTATCCATTCATCAGGTCAGCTGTAGGAGATTAGAGTTGTTTTCATTTCCTAGCTATTGTGACTAAAACATCAATAAACATGGCTGAGCAAGTATCTGTGGAGCATGATACTGAGCCATTTGGCCAAATGCCAAGGAGTGGTTTAGCTGGGTCATAATATAGATTTAATTTTAGCCTTTAGAGAACTCTCCACACTGATTTCCATTTGCTTTTAAATTTCTTACTTTTTTTTCCTGAAATATGTACAGAAAAGACTTTTCAAATAACTGTCTGGTTTCCATAATGGTTAATTTTGTGTATATAGTTGAACATTTCCTCTCAAGATTCTGCTGCTGTTTCCCCTGTATTTATATTCATCATGAAAACATACAAAACACAGCATAGAAAATACTTTAAGAGAACTTGAAAGTTATACAGTTGAACTGGAACAATTCACTAGAACTACCCTCCCCCTAGTCTCCCTTCTACCCTCTTTCTCTCCTCGAGAAACATTGCTGAACTTTTAGTACTGTGCTGGCCAAACTGAATTTACCTTATCTGTTTTCAATTTGCCTTTTTTCTCTCTTGACACTTTCCCATTTCTTACATCAATGGAAGCACAACACTGACTTTTCCATCATTTAGGCTTGGTTGATTTTCATTAATTCTCCTCTCTTACTGCCCATGCACCAGTGTAGTCAGTCTCAAAACAAGAAATATTTTATATTTTCCTGCATTCGCTCTTCATGTCTGCTTCTACTACCACAGCTGCTTTTTAGTTCTTTCTTGCGTTCTATACAATGATTTTAATTTACTTTCTGATATGTTAGTAACTATACTATGAGTTAATTGGCATTTAGTTCAGAGAATCTATTCTTATGTGAAGAATGAAAGTAAGGCACCCTGTAATGTCAGACTTGTTGCTTTTCATAGGCATGTGCTTTTCTGGCCGTAGGTAAGCAGAAATGGAAGAAGACTGTGTGCTGTTTTGAATAAGATTTTTCCCTATAGTCTCATATAGGGTATCCTGTTGGAGCTGCGGCCTTCTTGGAGAAAGTGTATCACGCGGGGGGGGGGGGGTGTTTGAGATTTCATAAGCCCATACCAGGGCTAGAGGTTCTCTACCTCAGTTACTCTTCTTGTGCCTGCCTGTACGCCAGCACGCTCCCTGCTATGATGATAATGGTCTAAACTCCTGAAACTGGGAGTATGCCTCCAGTTAAATGCTTTATTTCATAGGAGTTACTTGGGTCATGTTATCTCTCTTTAGCAGTAGAAAAGTGGTTAGGACAAAGACAAAAACCAAATTCAATCTTGTTGAAGGAATATGCCTAGAATCCCAACACATGGGAGGACTCAAGATCATGAAGCTTCTATTACAACTGAGTAATATAGGAAGTGAATATACAAAAGAATTATGTTGTACACAAGTAGCTAAATGCTACAGCAATAGGAAAAAAAGTAAAAATAAAGAGGAAATATTTAAAAATTAAGTTTATGATTTGTGTGGATTCAAGAAGGTAAATTTTGGATAAGACAATATCAAGGAAAGCTTATTATCAGAATTTGAAAATTACGAATTTCCAGCTCATTGTGATTTTACACACAAACACACACTGTGTCGTCAGTGATATAAGACTAGAAAGAAAAAGGGTCTTCACGTGAAATGTATCATTCCTCAATCTGAAGATTGTAACAAGAGTCACCTGGGAAAGTGTATACTACATAGCTTGTAAAATGACACCTGGAGAAAATCTGTGCCTTTGAAGAGTGTTTTACAGTTGTATCTGCAGTGTGAAATATTCAGATATTTTTATAAAGTTCAAACATATGTGTTTTTCTAGAAGGATACCATCCTAAATCTCTCCCAAGAATGCTAATTCTAAAGACTAGGCGAACAAAAAACGTAGTTTGTCTATTTCTTTTTTTTACAGTGTAATTAGACAAATCAAAGAAAAATGTCATCTCCCAAATTCTTGTCACAGTCATTTAAAATATTAATCTTGTTATTATCCCTAATCTCTCCATGTATTTTTCTACTTTCCTCCTGGATATGTACCTCTCTTTTTATATATCTATGCAAACATAAAAGGATCCTTGAACACAGGTGGTTTCATGATACAATTTTAAAAGGCCTGATAATATAAAGCAAGGAAGTCAAGTTAAAAAGACTGAGAAGCCACACAAGAGAAAATTAAACTGAATTACTTATAAATTATAATCTGTTAGATTCTATAACAATGCATGAAAGCCTACTAATAAAAGTGACAAAAGGAGCAGATAAATGGGAGCCAAAAGAAAGACCCTTCGTACAAGAAAATGACTATTTAAAAAAGAAGTAGGAACTGTAAAGTTAGAAAATTATGGTTTTGTAGCCTCCTTTCAAACCTGGTTAGGACAAAAAATGATTACTCTAAGCTAACAATGAAGAAACTGCTGATGAGGACAAGGGTGTTTACATAGTCTCATATCTCACCAAAAATTAGCATGACTAACCACACAAGAAATAAAAGATATTCAGATAAATGAATATTTAAGAAGCTTAAAAATCGGGGATGGATATACCTCCAGAAGAACTTTTTATATTGTACAGTATTGTTTTAAATATTCTGGGATTTTTGTTTTTCCATATGAAGTTGAGAGTTTTCTTTCAAGGTATGTAAAAAATTGTGTTGGTATTTTGATGGGAATTGCATTGAATCTGTAGATTTCTTTCGGTAGGATAGCCATTTTCACTATGTTAATCCTACCAATCCTTGTACAACCACGTTGGAAATCAATCTGGTGCTTTCTCAGAAAATTAGGAATGGTGCTACCACTCATAGGCAGATAGTCAAAAGATGCCCCACTATTCAATGATGACATTTGCTCAACCATGTTCATTGCAGCTCTATTCGTAATAGCCAGAATCTGGAAACAACCTAGATGTTCCTCAGTGGGAGAATGGATACAGAAAATGTGGTACATTTACATATGGAATACTACTAAGCAATTAAAAATGAGGAAATCTTGAAATTTTTGGGCAAAAATATGGAACCAGAAAAGATCATCCTGAATGAGGTACCTAGAAGCAGAAAGACACATATGATATACACCCACTTGTAAGTGGATATTAACCATATAATATAGGATAAACATGCTAAAATTTATAGTCCTAAAGAAGCTAAACAACAAAAAGGACCCTAGAGAAGAGGCTTAATCCTCATTCAGAAGAGCAAAAAGGATAAACATCAAAAGTAGGAGAAGACAAGGAACAGTACAGGAGCCTTCCACCGAGGACCTCTGAAAGTCTCTACCCACCAGGATATCGAAGGTGACACTGAGACTCATAGCCCAACTTCTGGCAGAATGCTGGAATCCTCATGGGAGAAGATGGAGATAGAAATATCTGAAGGGTACAGGAACTCCACAAGGAGAAAAACAGAGCCAAAATACCTGGGCCCAGGGAGGCCTGCAGAGACTGATATTCCAACCAAGGACCATGCATGGAGAGGACATAGAAGCCCTGTTCAAATAAAGCCATTGGCTGCTCAGTATGTCTGTGCAATGCACTGACATAATATAGAAAATACACCATATGCTTAGGTACTATTCCAGTTAAAAGTGCATGTATCATGTCTGGATGAAAGGATTGCTCAGATGGTAAAAGACCTTGCTATATAAGTATGAGGACTTGAGTTTGGCTCTCCCAAACCCACATGAAAAGTTGAGTATAAAGGCTGGTGACATGATTGTATGGTTAAGATCACTGACAGCTTTTGCAGAAAACCTGGGTTTGTTCCTAGCACCCACACGGTAGCTAACCAGCACCTGTAACCTCAATTCCAGAATTCCCCAATTCTCAGTCCCTTTTCTGGTGTCGAAGGACATGCATGCATTGCACAGACATACATGCAGGCAAAACATATATAAACATTACATAAAAATAAATAAATGAATAAATGAATATTTTAATTTGGGTTTTTTACTTACCAAGCACGGTCAAATACGGGTTCCATGTAACCCTTCTTTGGCTACTTTGTGGGTTCTTCTTTCTTCCAGCCTTCTTCAATCCTCTACCCTTTTCTTCTACCTTTTTAACCCCTTAACACTAGAGAGGAGAGAAAAAAGAATAAAGGGAAAATGGGGTGTTGTTATCATTAGACTACTTCCTGCTGATTAGAGCATAGAGTTCCTTGGGGTAAATTTGATCTTTGTAGTAAGGATATATATTTTTTTCTTCACAGTGCTTTGTACACAACTACTTAGCAAAATGCAGTCAACAACATCTAATCAAACCCAGCAAACCACCCGGCCCCTGGGGTCCTAGCATTAATATATCCTCTGAAAAGTCCTCAGAATTCCAAATGCCATACAATCGCAGAAACTCTACATCTGGCAAAAATCACACCCCTGATCATACATGAGGCAAATTATAGTCAGCTGATGTGGACAGTCTGAAGTAGCCCTGTGTCCCACACTAGGGATTACAATAAAAACATATTCTCACAATATTTGTATTTTTCAAAGAAATCAAAATTCTCACTACCATTCCATCTCATGGACTGGGCCATAAATCCTATCAGATAGTGGTTGGTTACTCTCACAATTTTTCAAGTTTTATTTATTTTTATTAATTACAGTTTATTCACTCTTTATCCCAGCTGTAGCCCCCTCCCACACTCCCTTCCAATCCCACTGTCCCTCCCTCTACTTCTCCTATGCCCCCTCCCCAGGCCAATGATAGGGGAGGCCCTCCTCCCCTTCCATCTGACCCTAGCTTATCAGGTCTCACCAGGAATGGCTGCATTGTCTTCCTCTGTGGACTGGTAAGGCTGCTATCCCCTCAGGGGGAGGTGATCAAAGAGCCAGCCACCGAATTTATGTCAGAGACAGTCCCTATTCCTCTTACTGGGGAACCCTGTTGGACACTGAGCTGCCATGGACTACATCTGTGCAGGGGTTCTAGGCTATCTCCATGCACAGTCCTTGTTTGGAGTATTAGTCTCACAAAAGATCCCTGTGCCCAGATTTTTTGGTCCTGTTGCTCTCCTGGTGAAACTCCTGTTTCCTCCAGGGCTTTTCTATCTCCCCCTTTTATTGTAATATTTCCTACACCCTGCCCGAAGTTTGGCTATGAGTCTCAGCATATGTTTTGATACCCCGCTGGGTAGAGTCTTTCAGAAGCCCTCTGTGATAGTCTCCTGTCCTGTTCCCTCTTTTCTCCCTCTTCTGATGTCCATCCCGTTTGCCTTTCTGAATGAAGATTGAGCATCCTGCCCAGGGTCCTCCTTCTTGATTAGCTTCCTTAGGTGTACAGATTTTAGTATGATTATCCTATATTATAAGTCTAATAGCCTTTTATAAGTGAATATATATCATATGTGTCTTTCTGCTTCTGGGTTACCTAATCCAGGATAATCTTTTCTAGAGCCCACCATTTGCCTGCAAATTCATTATTTCCTTGTTTTTAATTGCTGAGTAGTATTCCATTGTGTAAATGGACCCCAATTTCTATATCCATTCCTCCACTGAGGGACATCCTGGTTGTTTCCAGCTTCTGGCTATTACAAACTAAATGGAGAGAAACTTAAATCAATCCCACTAAAATCAGGGACAAGGCAAGACTGCTCACTCTCTCCATACCTCTTCAACATAGTACTTGAAGTCCTTTCTAGAGCAATAAGACAATTAAAGGAAATCAAGGGGATTCATTTCAGAAAGGAAGAAGTAAAAGTATCGCTACTTTCAGATGATATAGTAGTTTACATGAGTGACCACAAAAATTCTATCAGAGAATTCCTTCAGATGATAAACACCTTAAGCAAAGTGGTTGGATACAAAATCAACTCAAAAATAATCAGCCCTCCTGTATACAAAAGACAAATGGGCTGAGAAAGAAATTATGGAAGCAACACCCTTCACAATAGCCACAAAGTACATAAAGTACCTTGGTGTAACTCTAACCAAGCAAGTCAAAGACTTGTATGAAAAAAGTTTTAGTTTCTGAAGAAAGAAATAGAAGATATGAGAAGTTGGAAAGATCTCCCATGCTCATGGCTTGGCAGGATTAACATAGTAAAAACAGCCATCTTCCTAAAAGCAATCTACAGCTTCAATGCAATTTCTGTCAAATTACCAACACAATTCTTTACAAATCTTGAAAGAAAAATTCTCAACTTCATACGGAATAACAGGAAACCCAGCATTGCTAAAACAATCCTCTACAATAAAAGATCTTCTGGAGGTATCTCCATCCCTGATCTCAAGCTGTACTATAGAGCAACAGTAATACTCTCACAACTTTTATTGCCACTATTACACCAGTGTATCTTACAGATATGCCCATATGTGCCGATATATAACCCCAATATTGGGGAAGGTGGATAAAGACCAGAAGATTGTTGGCTTGCTAGTTTTCCAGCTTTCCTGGAAAACAAACAAACAAACAAACTGTGAGTTCCACTTTCAATGAGAGACCACATCTCAAAATTTCAGGTGGACTTCTTATGAGGTTCTTGTCCCCTCCAGGTCCTTCTATCTTTCTCCCAACACTTCTACAGGACTTCTAGAGCTCTGTCCCATGCTTGGCTGCAAGTCCCAGCATCTGTCTCAATCTCCTGCTGCTGGGGCCTCCCAGAGGACAGTCAAGTTAGGTTCCTGTTTGTCAGCATAGAAGAGAATCATTAATAGCGTCAGGGCCTGGCTCACTACTCTGGAGTAGGTCTCAGGTTGGGTGAATTATTGATTAGATATTCCCTCAATCTTTGCTCCCTCTTTATCCTTGTACTTGTAGGAAGGGTAAATTTTCGATCAAAGGTTTGTTTGGGGGGTTGTTGTTCACTTTCTTCCACTATTTCTGCCTGGCTAGGAGGTGGTCACTTCAGTCTTCATGTCGTTTTTCTACCCTCCTACCCCCTGTTAGGAGTCTCAGCTAGAGTAAAGCCCATATTCTCCCAGGAGCCACTGCCCAGTTCCCTCCCTTCATAAACTTCTGCGCTTTATGCTATTTCCCCTTCTGAGTGATATTCTAGCACCTTCTCTTGGGCCCTCCCTGTTACTTAGCTTCTTGGGGTCCATGGATTGTGGAATGCTTATCCTATGATGTTATCCACCTATAAGTGAGGACATACCATGTGTGTCTTTCCGGGTCTGGGTTACCTCACTCATGATGATCTTTTCTGGTTCCATCTGTCAGCCTACAAATTTCAGGAACCTCACAAGAAGACCAACAGAGAAAACTAAGCCAGACCTACGGGGGCTTACAGAGACTGAGACGTCAACTAAGGAGCATGCATGGTCTGGACCTAGGTCCCCTGCACATATGTGGCCCATGAGCAGTTTGGTCTTCATATGGAGTGTCTGGCAAGTGGAGAGGGAGGCTGTTTCTAACATGGACTCTATTGACTGTCTTTGGATCACTTTCCCCTGGCAGGGCTGCCTTGCCTGGCCTCAGGAAAGGAGGATATGCTGAGTCCTGATGTGGCTTGATGTGGTGGGGAAGGCTGATAAGGGGAGAGGGGTGCTCCTGTTTTCTAGGGGGAAAAGGGGGAGGGAAAGGGGGAACTGGGAGGAGAGGAGGAAAGGGGTGCCCTTGGGATATAAAGTAAATAAACTGAAAAAAAAAATAGAATTCAGGTGGGGAGCTGTACAGGGAAAAATTGCAAGAGAATGGGCTTGATGAGAGAAACATCAGAGAATCTCTAAGAGACATTCTCCAAGCAGACTCTTCTTTAACATTTCAGCATCATAAAGAATTAAAATCTAAGAAATAATTCCACACTGAGATGGAACAAAGAAACCCAACGGGCTAAATGCATTGAATGATCATACAGTGGATTGCTTGTAAGTAGGATAAATTATGCTATAAAAATAATGCTGGCACAATTGACATACTTCAGTTCCCAAGTAAGCAGCCATATGGTTGCATCTATATAACTCATGGAGACTTTATAAAGGAAAATCTTGGTTAAAATTCTTGAGAATTCTTTTGAAGAGTGGCCCCTCCACATTTCCCAGCTTTAAGGGTCCGCTGCCCTTCTGTGAGAAGGGCCTAAATTGATGATAACTGTAATTTTTCTGTTTGTTTTCTCATACTTTATCTTCTATCACTTCATCTCATTGCTGAACAACCTTGGTTAACAACCGCATACGCTGGCACTCTAAAGGCATCACTACTCTTTTCTGTATTATTAAATGAATGTTGATAGAAAAAGGTCCTTTTCTTTGAATATTTTATCTATTGATGACACAGGGACCAATTGTAACTGTTTTCAGTCACTCATATTCCTTATGGCCCATTATCATGCAAAAGCATTAATTCAGAAAGATAGAGGCAGGTGGATCATTGGGAGTTCGAGGCCATCCTGATTTATAAAGCGAGTCCAGGACAGCCAAAGCTAAGAAGAGAAACCTTGTCTCAGAAATATATATTAAATTAATATAATGCCGATTTGTCCTTTTTGTAGTTTAAGTGATGAAATAAACCTTAGATTTGTAAATAGGTACATTGGTATAATCTATTCATGTTTGTCTCATTTAACCCTTACCATCAGTCGAAAAGAGAAAGAACAATTAGCTTCATTCTTAAGAGTAAATTCAGATTCAGAATGATTAAGCAGCAAGCCTATGGTAACCTGGGAAGGTGTGATTTAAGAAAAGTTTCCTGCTGTAAGTTGTAGATTTGTTCATTATGAAGGGCAATATCTAGTTTTTCACTGAGGCAACTTGGTAGAAAAAACTAAGTAGAAAGATGACCAACTACCACATTTGTCTGAGCACATAACACATAACACATAACACATAAGAAAGCTTCCTGCCTAGAAAGCAAATCTCATGCAGGAGAAAAAAACTGATCATCAAAGTATCCTTGAGTCTCTGTTATGTGTGGAACCTGGTGCAATTCTCTCTCTTCTCTCTCCCTTTCTTTCTCTCTTTCTTTCCCCGTTTCTCTGTGTGTGTGTGTGTTGTGCTTCTTTCATGTACTCTTCTAGAGCTCAGTCTTCCAAATAATCGTTAATTTGATAATATCGTCATAAAGTACATCATTCCGATATCGCTGTGTTTATTTTCCTTGGGAAAAAAATTGGGAATCAGATTTAGGGTGTCAGTAAGTACTCAACTTTGGGTAAAGGGATATATTTTTTCTCTGTTCTAACTTTAAATCATTTACTAAACAATAATAATTTATTTATAAATCAACATTCTTTGACACTGCCACACAATTTGCTTAAAGCACAGTCAATTATATCATGTATCACACATGCCCCACTGTAGAGTTCTTTCTAATCACAATGGAAAGTGCAATTTATTTCATTATATTCATTGTTGTGTTTAAAAAAAGCTTCACACATACTAGGTAATCAATAAATTTCTAATAATACATAAAGGTAATAAGTATAAAATGGTGTTGTTGTAGTTCTAAATTAGGTGTTTTTATAAACTCATATATAAAAAAACTTCCTACTTAAATTTTGTTTTCTTTTATTTTTTAAAACATTTATTTATTTTTTATTAATCATAGTTTATTCACTTTGTATCCCAGTTGAAGATCCATCTCTCATCCCCTCCCAATCCCATCCTCTCTCTCTCTTCTCCCATGCCCCTCCCCAAGTCCATTGATAAGGGAGGTCCTCCTCTCCTTCCATCTGACCCTTGCCTAGCAGGTCTCATCAGGACCGGCTTCATTGTCTTCCTCTGTGACTTGGTAAGGCTGCTCCCTCCTCAGGGGGAGGTGATCAAAGAACCAGCCACTGAGCTCATGTCAGAGACAGTTCCTCTTCCCATTACTAGGAAACCCACTTGGACACTGAGCTGCCATGGACTACATCTGTGCAGGGGTTCTAGGTTATATCCATGCACAGTCCTTAGTTGGAGTATCATCTCTGAAAAGACCCCTGTGCTCAGATTTTTTGGCTCTGTTGCTCTCCTTGTGGAGCTCCTGTCCCCTCCAAGTCTTTCTATCTCCCTCTTCTTTCATATGATTCCCTGCACTCTGCCCAAAGTTTGGTTATTAGCCCCAACACCTGCTTTGATACCCTGCTGGGTAGAGTCTTTCAGAGGCCCTCTGTGGTAGATGCCTGTCCTGTTCCCTGTTTTCTCCCTCTTCCAATTTCCTTCCAGTTTGCCTTTCTGAATGAGGATTGTTCGTATTACCCAGGGTCCTCCTTCTTGCTTAGCTTCTTTAAGTGTACAGATTTTAGTATGTTTATCCTATATTAAATGACTAATGTCCACTTATAAGTGAGTATATACCTAGTGTGTTTTTCTACTTCTGGGATACCTCACTCAGGATGACCTTTTCTAGATCCCACGATTTGCCTACAATTTTCATGATTTCCTTGTTTTTAATTGCTGAGTTAGTATTCTATTGTGTAAATGTACCACAATTTGTGTATTCATTCCTCAGTTGAGGGACATCTGGGTTGCTTCCAGATTCTAGCTGTTATGAATAAAGCTCTTACAAACATGGATGAGCAAATGTCCATTCAATATTCCTCTATTGAGAATTCTCTTTTTAGCTCTGTACCCCATTTTTTAGTTTCTTTTTTATTTTTTATTTATTTTTTTTACAATTTATCCACTTTATATCACAGCTTTAGCCCCCTCCCTTCTACCCTCCCAATCCCACCGCCCTCCCTCCCTCTCCTCTTCTCATGCCCCTTCCCCAGTCCACTGAGAGGGGAGGTCCTCTTCCCCTTCCATCTGACCCTAGCCTATCAAATCTCATCAGGACTGTCTGTATTGTCTTTTTTTGTGGCCTGGTAAGGCTACCCCACCTCTCAGAGGGAGGTTATCAAAGAGTCAGCCAGTGAGTTCATGTCAGAGACAGGTCCTGTTCCCCTTACTAGAGAGCCCATTTGGGACTGAGATGCTGTGGGCTACATCTGTACAGCGGTTCGAGGTTATCTCCATGAATGATCCTTGGTTGGAGTATCAGTCTCACAAAAGACCCCTGGGCCCAGATTATTTTTGGTTCAGTTGCTCTCCTTTTGGAGCTCCTGTTCCCTACAGGTCTTTCTATCTCCCCCTTCTTTCATAAGATTCCCTGCACTCTGCCTGAAGTTTAGCTAGGAGTCTCAGCATCTGCTTTAATACCCTGCTTGGTAGAGTCTTTCAGAGGCCATCTGAGGTATGCTTCTGTCTTCTTCCTTGTTTTCACCCTCTTCTGCAATGTCTATCCCATTTGTCTTTTTGAATGAGGATTAAAAATCTTACCCAGGGTCCTCTTTTTGCTTAGCTTCTTTAGGTGTACAGATTTTAGTATAATTATCCTATATTATATGTCTAATATCCACTTGTAAGTGAGTATGTACCCTCTTACTTAAATTTTTAAACCAAGGTGCAAAATGAATGTGGGAATATGGGGTTTCTAAATTTATAATGTGCTTAGTAAGTAAAGATTGCAGGTGCCTGCCTGGCATCGGTCTGTTTTTGAACCACGACAAATGTAATTAGCAGGTGAAATCCCAACTTCAATAGCTAAGGGACTGAGTAAAATTATGCTGCTTCATAGAGAAGTCAATTATCATAGGTGAGAAAAAGACGCAGTGTATACTGAGTTTCACTCTCTGACACGTTCCTATCTTTAATGATGCTAAAGAGGTTGGAAGTAATTTTGATCTCATTGTCATAATATAATCAGACTGAGCTCACATCACTCAGCAACTGACAAGGGTTGCTTTTTTAAAAATAATTTTTGTTTTGTTTTGTTTTTCTGTGAATAACCTTTGACCCAAGAAATAATTACCTTCCAAAGTGTTAACCTGTTAGCAGAAAGCACAAGCCAATATTCTTGCAACTATGGAGGTTTTTTTCTTTTCTTTTCTTTTCTTTTCTTTTCTTTTCTTTTCTTTTCTTTTCTTTTCTTTTCTTTTCTTTTCTTTTCTTTTCTTTCTTTTCTTTTCTTTTCTTTTCCCCTAATACATTGGCAGGGAACGCTATCTTCTTTAGCAGCTTCCCAGAAGAAAACATGGGCATTTCTTAGCAATACCTCCCCCCATGCCTTTTTTTTTCAAGGCTAAATTTGATGTCCTTTTATATTGTAACTGGTAGAGAATTTACTATCCTGAAGGCTATTAAATCATTTTAAATGCAATACAGAATAACATAAATGTGGGGTATAAAGTATGAAAATTAAAAAAAAAACAAAGCCTTTAATAACAGATAGAGTAGATATGAAATCCTTTCATAAATAAATACTTTGGCAACTGGATGTTTCACAAGCTGAAGAAAATATAGCTGATACCAATGACAAGGAATTTATTAGTATGTTCCCAAACATCACAAATTACAAACTGTTGCCTTATTGGTATATTATCATTACTGTTATGTTTTATTTTTAAAAAGCCTAGTGTCACATAAGGAGTTCTCCATTAGGTTTTAGGAGTGGACTGCTATCCTTGAGTTTCTTTGGGGTGTAATATTTATAGACTTTCATTCTTGTTACTTTAGGTTTTATAAATATTGCAAACACTTGTTTAATTTTTATTTTGCAATCCACTTTGTAAATTTTCCCTCCCAAGAAAGCTTTAAACAGGTCCACACCAGCATGTTTGGGATACCTAACTCTTGTTTTAGAAGTCTGACTACATATATGATCAAAGTCCTTCCCTATGAATGCAAAAGAAACTCCTTGGACAAATATTGATATTTGTAAAGAAAGTTTTACTGAAAACCACCATGTCAATTCTTACTCTTAATGGCTATTTTTGTGTGGCAGTGATAGTTGAGCAGTTGTGATAGTCTTTTTGTGTGACCTCAACTACTACAAGCCTAACACCACAATCCTAGCAAGTTATTCTGAGAAAATCTTGTTCAGATATTCAAAACCTGCATTTTTTTCTTTTTTCGTCCTCTTCTGGATGACATGTTCTGTTTCCATCTCACTGTTTATTATTTCCAGGACCATGGAAAAGACTAGACTTCTGGACTTTCTTAGAGTTATTAGGATTATATGACTGGTGGATTGTGGTTAAAAGTGATGTGAAGTATATTGTAGTTTTCATACTTTGCATTTACCTTAAGAAAAGATCATTCTGAGTGAAGTATCCCAGAAGGAGAAAGACAAACATGGAATATACTCGTTTATATAGACCTATAAGATATGATAAACATAATGAAATCTATACACCTAAAGAAGATAATCAAGAAAGCGGACACGGGCAAAGATGATCAATCCTCATTTAAAAAGACAAATGGGATATGCATTGAACGTATGACAGGAGTCTACCTAGCAGTGTTCCAAAGTAGATACTAAGACTCATAAACAAACCTTCGGCAGAGTACAGGGAATCATATGAAAGAAGGGGAGTTTGATGTGGAAAGGATAGGAGCTCCACAAGGACCAAACATATATGGGCACAGGGTTTTTTCTGAGATGGACACTCAACCAAAGTCCATGAAAGGATAAAACCTAGAACCTCTGCTTGGATGTGACCTGTGATAGCTCAGTAATCAATTGGTTTCCCATAGTAAGGGGAACAAGGACTATTTCTGACAGGAACTCACTGGCTGGCTCTTTGACCTCCCCACCCCACAAGGGAGGAGTAGTACTGAAAGGCCACAGAGGAGGACTTTGCAGCCAGTCCTGAAAATACCTGACAAAATGGAGTCATATGAAAGGGGAGGAGGTCCTCCCCTATCAGTGGACTTGGAAAGGGGCAGGGAGGAGATGAGGAAGGGAGAGTGGGATTGAGGAGGGAATGATGGAGCGGGATACAGCTGGGATACAGAATTAACAAAATGTAACTAATAAGAAAAAATAAAATAAAAAAAGAATATTTTACATCTTGTGCCACTGTTTTCTTCCTTTGCTTCTACATACCTCAGTTCCTAGAGGAGGGTGTTTACGACTTAAGAGTGGATTTTGTCAGAATGAAAAAAAGAGTCCCATTTAGTTTGAGCCAAAAATATAGTTATTGCAGTGTTGACTCACCTCTCCCTCCTAATAAACATACGTAATCTCTTCTTGAAATTGACATACTGTTATTTGGATCACCTAGAATGCCATATTTGGGATTCATCCTAGAGAACAGGCAGGCAAACATGAATGGGAACTGGGGTATGTTATGGGTAAGCCTAAAAGGGACTGTTAATCATGGGTGTTCAATTCTGGGTATGAGCAGGAGACATAAAGGACTTTAAACTCATCCTGACATGAACAGCCTTGAACAAAATTGTGATAAAGGGGTCTTAAATACTGGTATGTAAACCTGAGTATGTACTGGGAACTTATGGAAGTCTCTTAGTGATCGAGAACAAGAGACTAATCTTTGTTAGAGAGACTTCTATTTACTCATAGATATATCAAAAAAAGAGGAAAGTCGGATTAAACCGTCATTATTGTTTAGTACCATTAGAAAATGCCCTGTCTATAAAGAATGCTAGAAATTACAAGTAAAATTTCATAAAATATGAAATATGTATAGCAATTGTCCTAGAAATCATTAGTCAAAGGTAGTCTTTATGTGCTGAGTAGAGCAATTGAGCTAACTATGACACCGCTTTGAAGGATCATTCCCACCCACAGAGTTCAGTGGTTCTGGTAAATTATATCCATGCTTTATTATTTCTTTCTTTACTTACTTTTTCTCATAGAATAAGCGTGTCTTGAGTAACTATCTCTAATGGGACAGAATAATGGTAACAGAACAGAAGTAAGGTGAAAACAGAAGCATGCCGCAACAGCCCTGAAATAACAAGTATGAAAAGCATTCTTTGACCAGAATTGGGGTCAGGAAAGTTCCCACAAATGTGAGGATATGTAATTTGACCAATAAAGACTGCATTTAAGGACATATCTAGATACTATAATAAGCATTTACTACCTGATACTTTGGTTTGTGTCAAAATGAAGAAATTATACTGTAGATGATAGGCAGGATGAAGGTGCTTTACAAAAGTGATTTTTAAAACTCCAGGAAATAGCTTACTCCCCATTCAAATACCCACTGAAAGGAAAAAATAACACTCTCTGTAAATTAGAGATGAAAACAAATTGGAAACTTCCTTAATCTTTTGCCCAGTGAAATGAAAGAAAGACTCCCAGAGAAGTCAGTCATAAACAGCCAATATTCTTGGGCAAAGAACATCCACACTGTGAAAAGCTTGCTGCGTTCTAATTAGTCTTAGGTAGATGAGCCCTCCACCCTGAAGTGACATTTTCTTATTTTTTAATAAAAGGAAACATAAAATTCCAGACTAGGGTAGGAGAAAATACGCATTCATTAATGTGGAAGAGCTGTTCTTTTTTCTCAGGTCATTTTGTCCTTTGCCAAAGAGACATTGCAGAAGTAATGGATCCCTCTGGTCAGAGAGCTTTTTAACCTTATCCATAAAACACACACTTGCTCTACATTGTCTTGTTCCACTCTGTATGTTCAAGTTCCCTCAGACTTGAGGAGCCAGAAATCCCAACCAAAGGCCTATTGGCTTGTAATTGAATTCAATGACTGTATTTTATTGATATTGTGCCTGGGAAGAGAAATCAAAATATTACCCTCCCATGAGATCCCCCACAGCTGTTCTGTAGGTCTGGTTGAAGATCAATGTCCCAATCCTCAATGTATTACTCTAACATCTGCTCCTTGCAATACCCTTTTGCTTTTTTAAACTTGGGGCCAGACATACTGCTCTTGGAGAAGTCAACCTGAGTTTCACCAGGTTTTGTGCTCTTCCTCTGACACCAAACAACATTCATTTTGGTCTACCCTTCGACAACCATGATTGAAGCTGCCAAAAAAAGTGATCTTAGTTATGCAACTTGAAGGCCAAATGCTTAATAATATCCAGTTTTACTTTCAGCAATTGCAACATGATCAACACGAAAAACAAGACTCCTAAAACTCATGATTTCTTTCAAGGCTACACAGAGAACAAATTGTTGCTTATTAACAGAAAAACTTCTTTCAGAGTTTAGTAACATCATATTTCAATTCAGTCACAAATGTACATGACTCAAAACCATAAATATATTACTTTTCCATGGAGAAATAAAGCCTAAATTTAGCTGCATAGCACAACCTGTTTTTTCATGAAGTCTAGGTACATCCTCTATTTATTCACTCTAAAAATAGACTGGGTTTTCACTATATATCATTCAACCCTTGAGTCCTTCAACTGATGATGCTGGTTGCTAGTATAGTTGTGTTTCTTGCAGCAGTAGGTCGAGGCTTTTAGCCCTAATACTTATCCACCTTTCCTTGCTATGCAACCGTATCTCAGTCGGCTTGCCCAATAAAACAGAAAAGTAACCCTGTTACTTCCCCCATTTCTAACTTACAAATCCTCTTTGAGGGGTTCTCCTAATTGAGTGAGGTGTAGTCAACAGTACAACCTTTTGAGAAACACAAAATCAATTCATGGAGACCTTGATATAACCACAAAATTTCTTCACCTTTGCCACATAATATAACATAGATAATATAACAGGGAGATTTCCTATAGTGTTATTGGATAATCCCACCTTCCTTCTTCAAAACTATTAATGGTTTCCCTTTCACTTGCAATAAGATCCCAATGTGGTCTGGAAGGTTCAACATTTTCTAGTTTCTGCCTCTCAAATGCACTCTCACATCTAATGTTCTTTGGCGTCAACGCTGGGAACTCACTGACTTGTTGTAACAATGACTTTACACCTCTGTACTTCCTTAGTCTTCCCTGTGGTTTTTATATGGCTGGTGCCACCTGTTGTTTAGGCATTGACAGAAATGTTAACTCACAGTTAACATTTGTTTTCACAATATATCTATGTTTGTAAAACTGTCTTCTCCAGTTTTTATGTCTTATCTGTTCACAATATAATGCTGCCTCATGGGTCATGCACCAGACTGTACCCCAGGGAATCTAAAAAATGCCTCCCTTGCATGAATAGACTTTTTAATTTTTTTTTTTTTTTTTTTAGTTTCAGTAAATTTTTTTTTACCGTGTAATCTCACTAAAAACCAGATTTAGAATACATCCATAGTATAAAAGTAACTTTTATTTGCCAGATGTTATTGTTGGCTTACTGCTGACCCTTTATACATTACTCACCCTTTGTAGCTTATGGCTTTAAAGGTGTTTTAAAATTAGAATGGAAGTCAAGGAATATGTTAAGTGGAATTTTGTCTACATTTTCACAGGTGATGAAAGACTATAGGTTTTATCTAAATTTGTAAAGATTCAGTATGAATAAGTTTGGCTTTATGGCTTACTCACCCTTTATTGTTCTTTCTGAACTCTGGCTGGCTGGTTCAACTCAGATGCTCTAGCTCAAAACTCCTCTTCAAGCTAACTGATTCAAACTGGCATCGCTCAGCTTCTGACTGAGTTACTATGCTTGGTTTCAAACTAACTCTGGAATTCTGTTCTAATATTCTGGCTCCTTCTCATTCTCTGGCTTGTTTTGTCTTCACCTATAACCTGTCTCTGTAAAATTGTCTTGGTAAAACTGCCTCCTCTCTGAACTCAACCAAACTCAACTAACTCCATTTCCCTGCATTGCTCTCTTAAGTCCTCTCTTTTCTGACCTGTTCTTATGAGAGTTGGGTGTATCCTATCTCTGACTCATTCTGGCAAATCTTTCTCTTATTCATCCCTTTGTCTGCCTCTCAATTAGATATCACTTTCAAACATGGTTGCTATCTTCTACAAACTAACTTAACCTTATCAAAAGTGTATAGTAAGTTTGTGTTTCTATTCTAGCTTGAGGGATTAAAGGTGTGTATTAAAGGTTTGTGTGTATTCCAGCCAGATCACAAAAACCTAAGTCTTTGATGTGATCTCTTGCTGGAGTAGACATGTTCCAGGATTAAAATTCCTCTACATTTTGCCCCTTTCTGTTTAAGCTAAAAATTGTACATAGTATAGCTATTATAACAGAAACAATTATCAATCCCATAAACTTAACACTCTGAAAGTCCTTATGAAGACCCTTGATGTGATGATCCTTTATAGCTGCAGTCCTGATCATCTGTCCTTCAGCAAATGTCCATTTCAGCATCAATGTTTTCCAGGCTGCCAGTCTTTTGAATGATCAGTCCTTTTCAGCCATTTTTGTTGAGCTGTCCTGACTTGAAGTTTTTTTCAAACAAGTCTTTCGCTTGCTTGGTTAGACTCACACCAAGGTACTTTATGTTATTAGTGGCTATTGTGAAGTATGTTGTTTCACTAATTTCTTTCTCAGCCCTTTTGTCTTTCATATACAGGAGGGCTACTGAGGTTTTTTTAGTTAATTTTGTATCCAGCCACTTTGCTGAAGGTGTTTATCAACTGTAGGAGTTCTCTGGTTGAATTTTTGGGGTCACTTATGTATAGTATCATATCATTGGTAAATAGTGATACTTTGATTTCTTCCTTTCTGATTTGTATCCTCTTGATCTCCTTTAGATGTCTTGTTGCTCTAGCTAGGACTTCAAGTACTATGTTGAAGAGGTATGGAGAGAGTGGGCAGCCTTGTTTTATCCCTGATTTCATTGGAACTGATTTAAGTTTTTCTCCATTTACTTTGTTGTTGGCTATAAGCTTGTTGTGTGTTGTCTTTACTATGTTTAGGTTTGTGCCTTATATCTCTGAACTCTCCAAGACTTTAAACATGAATGGGTGTTGGAAAGAGGAACCCTCCTCCATTGCTGGTGGGAATGTAAACTTATACAACCACTTTGGAAATCAATTTGGTGCTTACTCAGACAATTAGAAATAGTGCTTCCTCAAGATCCAGCTATACCACTCCTAGGAATATATCCGAACTATGCTCAAGTATACAACAAGGATATTTGCTTAACCATTTTCATAGCAGCTTTATTGGTAATAGTCAGAATCTGGAAACAACCCAGATGTCCCTGAATTGAGGAATGGATACTTAAATTCTGGTAGATTTATACGATGGAATACTATTCAACAATTAAAAACAAGGAAATCATGAAATTTGTAGGCAAACGATGGGAACTAGAAAAGATCATTCTGAGTGAAGTATCCCAGAAACAGAAAGACACACATGGTATATACTGACTTATAAGTGGATATTAGACATATAATATAGAATAAACATACTAAAATCTGTACACCTAAAGAAGCTAAGCAAGAAGGAGGACCCTAGCTAAAATGATCAATCCTAAGGCAAATAGTTTAGACATTGGAAGAGGGAGAAAAAAGGCAACAGGACAGAAGCCTACCATGGAGAGCCTCTGGAAGACTCTACCCAGCATGGTACTGAAGCAAATATTAAGACTCATAACCAAACTTTGGGCAGAGTACAGGGAATCTTATGAAAGAAGAGGAAGGTTGAAAAAACTGGAGGGGACATGAGCTCCACAAGGAGATCAACAAAACCAAAAAATGTGGGCACTGGGTTGTTTTTTTTTTTTTTTTTTTTTTTTTCTGAGAATGACACTCCAACCAAGGACCATGCATGGGAAATAACCTAGAACCCTGCACAGATTTAGTTCATGGAATCTCAGTGTCCAAATGGGTTCCCTAGTAATGGGAACAGGGACTATCTCTGACATTAGCTCAGTGGCTGTTCTTTGATCAACTCCTCCTGAGGTGGGAGCAGCCCTACCAGGCCACAGAGGAAGACAATGCAGCCAGTCCTGATGAGACCTGATGGGCTATGGTCAGAGGAAAAAGGAGGAGGACCTCCCCATCAGTGTACTTGAAGAGGGGCATGGGAGGAGATGAGGGAGGGAAGTAGAAATTGGGAGGGGAGAGGGAGGGGCTACAGCTGGGATATAAAGTAAATAAACTGTAATTTATAAAATAATAAATAAATATGAATTTTTTAAAAAAGTAAAATTAATAAAGCATTATTCAGTCTATTTCTGGGAATTATTATTCCCCTTTTCTGTTTACTAAGCATCTCATTTAAGATATTGTTAGATCTTTCTGTAACTATTTGACTTGTTGGATTGTATAGTATACCTGTAATATGTTGGGCACCAGGAGTAAAAGTAACTTTTGTTTAGCAGATGTAATTTTATATATACTACAGGAACTTCATTCTAAAAAAGGGACAAATTGACATTCACTAAATATTTCATAAATGAATGAGTGAGTAAAGCATGAATCTTTTGTCCCCATTATTGTTCACATGTTTTGCTCTTCAGGGAATCTTCTCACTAATGCCTTTGCATTATCATTTGATTATCTTTTCTCCTTGTTTTTCTATGTCATTTTCTCTTGTGTTACCTCTTGTTAAATTGTATTCTTCTGTAACTATAAGATGGTATATACATAAGCATATGCCATTTTAGTTTAGGTCTTGTATACTACATACACATAGAGCAATTTGTATATTTTATATACATAAAGGATAATTTTAAACATATATTTTCTCCCACCTGGGCTAATTTGGATTGTTGCTACAAAGAGTGCGTACTACAGGATAAAATTATGTACCTGCTCTCCTCTGCCCTATACTAGGTACTCCGAAAATGCTGCACAAGATGCTACTTTGACAGACTCCCCCGGGTGCATTTTACACCCTATCTGATAGGACATAGATGAATTAGCAGAGTTCGACTCAGATATGATTTGTAGCACACCAGGTCAAGAGTCAAATGGTAGGACTGGGAGCCACATGTGACTGCAAAACAATTTTTATTGACCCATCACAGGGTTAGTAACATCCATCAAGTGGTGCACAGACAGCTACGTTATATTTTATGGCTATAGTGAGAATTCCACTGACTTTTTTTAGACATTCTTCTTATCTGTCTCCATTTTTTTGCTGCCCTTTCCCCATTATCAAAATTCATTTATGATCAGATTGCTTGACTCAGAGGCATGAGTCTTTTCAAAATATGTTAGAAAAAACAGGGATCTTCAAACTAGTATTTCCTTTTCTTTTTATACTGTTGGGCATGATGATAAAAAAATGGCATGTATTTCTCTGACAAAAGTGCATCTTCTCTTGGCTACCTAAGATTTAAATATTCTTCAAAAGAAGATATAGACCAACAGGTCAAATTTTTATATTTAAAACATTTCAAGTAGCTTTTTTTTTTTAAAAAAAAAAAAGGGGGGGGGGCTGTTTTAGAGTTCAAAGTCCATTCAAATTTAAATGAACTTGTGTTGAATTTTAAGAAATATCAATTTGTCTTACGGAAATTTGTTCTTTCTTTCTTTTACCAAAAATCTTTAAAACTCACTAACAGATATATAGAGAGAATATCTAGCAAAGAAATAGAACACATTTTGTGGCTTTCTACATTGCTGTTTTACCTTCCTGTGCATAATTTCCCTAACAACTCAGAGTGATTACTCTGGTGCATGTCTGAGTTCATGTATTTGTAGTTGTGCTCTACTTAGCTTCATGAGTTAATAAACCCTTTACTAATTTGGAGTCATGTTTCACGAATTCATTTAATAATGACTATTTCACTTATTGAATGTTAGTGAACTTAGGTTTGAACTAACTGTAGCATCTCAGCAAGTAGTTGCTGACAGTCAATGTGATGGGTTCTATAAAAGATCAATTGCTTATGCAGAAACTGGAGATAAGAAAATATAATGCTGCTAATTTGTGGGAAGTCTTCACAGGAACCTTACTTAGGGAACAATTTGATTGCACTACAGAGTTATTAAATGACATATATTAACTCTAACATTTCCTCTTTATTTTTAATTTTTTTTTTGTACTGTGAAAACTACTTGTTGAAAATTCAAGGCAAGATTCTGGCCACTCATTTCAATCAGGTATGTAAAGAAAATACAAACTATCCCTTATTCATTTTTCATTCTAGAAAATTTAACACTTTAATATTTTTTGCCTTTTAAAGGATAATATATATTACTATGACTCTTTCAGAATGAGTAATATAGGTTTATTTTTCATTATATCTTATAAATATAGATTAACCATGCATTATCATGTACATAAGACCTTATAATTTCATAATATTAAAGATAAATCTAAACTAATAAATTCCCTAGAGGAAAAAAAATCATTGAGACCATATTTTATGTATGTATTTTATTTAAATCCTTTCATTCAATATATTTTGATCATATTCTTTTCCCTAACCCAACTCCTCCAAGATTTTCCTGACTATCTACTGGCCCAAATTCATGAGTCTCTCTTTGTCTATTAAAAAACAAAAATTAAAATCACAATGAAAAAACATTAAGAAAAAAAACCCCACAAAACATGCAATATACTATTTAAAATTGAGACAAATATGAAAGAACTGATTTGCTAAAACTCAGTTTGTACGGACTTTTAGCAAATTCATTTTTTCGTATTTATTGAAATTTATGTTTTTTAGAAATTTTATTACAGAACTAGTACCTTTTGTCCTTTCCATCTTTTTAAAACTATCCTCCAACTACTACCAAATGTAATTGATAAACAAACAAAACAATTGAGAAGTCAACCGATAGATTTTGACAATAGTCCAGGGAATTGAACGGGGTTTAAGCAAATACTCTACCGATAAGTTACACCCACAGATATTTTCACATATCCTTCATATTTTAGAGCACTAGCTATAAATACCACTTATCCTTCAGTAAACCACCTGCTTTTTCCTTTTTATTTTTTATTTTTTTGCTGAAGGAACAAAACATCCCCATGAGTATTTCAAGCAAAATGTAAGTGGCCGTGGTGAAAAATGGCTTTTCAAAGTGACTGTGCTACTGGTAGGATTTATTGCACGCAGCGCATTATCACCAACAGCGTGTCTTCAATATATTCAGTTAGTCCTTAAAATAACTTTGAGGCAATTAGATCTATTTTTTCTTCTTTATAACCAAGGGTTAGGTAAGACTGTACCACACCGTTCCTAAAGTCACCATGTAACTGGCTCACACTGCCTTAGGTGTCTGTCAGCTTGCTTTCAGTCAAGGTAAGGGAGCCTGTGCTCGCTTCCTTTCTGGCGCTTAAGCTTTCCATGCTGTGTTAGCACGTCAAAGACTTGAATTTCCTTCAAATGATCACAAGGTGGCAGTGTATCAAACTTTAAAGATGTACGTTAGCCGTCTGCAGTACGTTGTCAGTTGCCTGGATGTAAACTTGACAGTTGGTAGATATATCAACAAAGGAAAGCCTCATTAGGAATTTAAAGCCTATCCTGTATTTCTGGTTACATACTTTTTCTTTTTTCCTGAGAAAAGATTTTACTAAGTAGCATAGGCTGGTCTAGAAGTGATGATCCTTTTGCCTCAGCCTTGAGTACTGGGTGTGGAAACATAGGTGATTGTAACTAGATTGCATTTTTCCTTTATAATCTACAAGGAAAAAAACTTACTTGAAGATATAGGCATGTCTCATACTTTGTATTTTTTATATAAATTGAAGGTGGTTTTAGTGCAAATATCACTCTAGGACCTAAGATTTGCATGAATTTCTTATGTGAAAACATTTGTCAGGTTACTACTATTTTTCAACATTATGCTCTGCTTTCAGGAGTCATATAGAATTCATATAGTGATAGAAATAATGTTAGGAAATCACAAGGCTGTTATGGAGATCTTAAAATTGAGTACTTCTTAACTGTAACTTTAAAATCATTATGGTAGAAATGACTGCTATTCTATTCATGTGATCTTTTAATTTCATAATTATTGCTTTCATCGCCTTATTAACTTTTTTGAGTTAGGAATATTTCTTTAGCCCAAATCATTAAAAGAACTTTCGTTAAAGAGGCATATTATAGACCTGATATTTCATATAGAGAATGAGCCAGGGCTGGCATTTAAAACACCATATGCCTTTGATGTAATTTTAATTAGCTTTTGTACTTATGTGTCAGATTAAGACATTTCTAATCGTATTCAGATGATAACAAGGAAGACCTTTCTGAGAAGGACATACACAGATATATCCCTAAAGTAACCATTTACTTGCGGGCATAATAATTTGTTTCATCTCTGTAATTCAGAACTTCTACCTTGCTTTTAAAATTTCTCGGGGATCTCTTTCACAAACACATCCTAAGTCATTGTTCACCATATTCATCCTTTGCTTGGCCTACAAAAGACTGCAAAGTCCCACTATGAAGGCTGAAAGATAATTCTGAATTTAGATTCCCTCCCTTAAGCACAGAGAAAATGCATTACAAGTGTTCCTTTAATACCTGCAGAACACTTTAATCTACTTTTCTTGGTGTGATAAAATAGCCTAATAATCTGCAAAACATAGGTCTCTCAATTCTTCTGCTAGGCAACAGAAACAGAAGTGTGGTAGCCATGAATATTCAAATCAATGGAGAAAAGGGGATTGTTTTCTTGTCAAATGCACATTTATGAAATAAATATTCTGTTGGTGTGTGAGCGTTAAACTCAAACATGTCCAAATGCTTTTTTATTTTTCATTGCTTTCTGTAATGCTGCCAATTTTCTGAGAACAAATTCATCTAATGAATTCAATTTGTTTTACATTTTCTTCTCTTCAATTTATCTTTTGTACGAAATATTTTTCTAACTTAATTTTATTGACATGGGTTGTCTTTTTCATAAACATATATATTTTTTTCCTTCAACATTTGGAATGTGCTACCCAGAATAGACAAAAGGGAACTATGAACTTTAACTCTGCACTTTCACTGTCTTGGCAGATACTGCTTAAGCATATATAAAAATGATGAATCTTCTTTAAAATTTAATGACAAGGTCTTTCGGATATCCATCTTATCATGGAAAGTAGATTTTTTTTTCTAGTTCTAGACAGAATCAGAAATTTTAGCTTGAAAATATTTGTTACAAATTCTAATGGTGAAATGAAGTAGTTCACATAATCACTAAATCATAATTTTCCTAGTAACATAAAATTTGCCGTTTTTCATGCTTATGATCTGATGCATAGGAGAATTTCCCTCAGATAGTCTAGCTGTCTTTCTCATATGGCTTTTATGAACCAAGGGTGCAGACACTGTCATTAGAGAAAACAGAAATACTGTTCCCTAAGGTTTTCTGAGTGCATTATAGCTTTAGGCAGAGTGCACAACCAGTAACATCATCGTAACTTGGTGCAATTTAATGCAAATTGGCAACCCATTGCTGTGAGTTTGTGAAAGAGTAGACAGTGGTCAGGGTCAGAGTCCAAAGAAAATAGTTGTCATCTAATAAAAACAAAATTTCCATTTTACAAGAAAAGAAAGTTGCAGAGATTGATACTGGTTGCAGAAATGAGTGCATATTACAGAATGGATGACAGATACTGGGATGGATGCTGGTTGGTTATGGAGGTGGATGCTGGTTACAGAGATAGATACTGGATACAGGAATGAATACTGGTTACACGGTGCATGCTGGTTACAGGTGCATGCTGGTTACATGGAAGGATGCTGGTTACGGAGATGAACACTGATTACAGAGATGGATACTGGTTAGAGGAATGGATGCTGGTCACAGAGGCGGGTGACAGTGATGGTTGCACATCATTTGGGGCATGGATTTAGTGCTACTGGTAATGATTAAAATAGCTCACATGGTAAATATTATGTTTTCTGTTCTTAAAGAAAATTTAAAAGCAAAGGGAAGTCTACTTCACAAACCTAGAAAAGAAATTGAGGAATTCAACATGTTATATCTATAGCCAATTGTTGATTTGAATGTCAGTTTCATGGAGATGGTCTTGGCTATATCATTCTCCTCTGCTTTCCTGAGATGATTACCCTAAGATGCATACCTGTAAATAAATTCACAACTTGATTATTAGTACGTATGAATGCACTTTGAAATCCTGCACCAAGCTCAAGACAATTATTGCATCCCTCCCCTCAGAAGTTTGTTCATGCTCACTTGTAATTTTTCTCTTCTCATGACTCACCTCCAACTCCAGCTCCCCAAGCAAACACTGGATTACTTACCCATTAGGGATTATTGTATAGTTATTGATTTTCTACAAAAGGATTTGAAGTCTATATTTTTACTTTAGCAAATATTGTGACTCATCATAATTGTTTTGAGCTTCTTCAATATTATGTGTAATGGTTTAAATGAGAAGAGCCCCCAGAGGCTCATTTATAGGATTATTTACTCCCTAGTATACCCACTAGGAGGTGTGGCCTTTTTGAGAATCATACACATGTATATGCAACTATACACATGTATGTGTCACATACAATAGTCCTTTCTGATCTTTGAAACTTCAGTCCTTAAAAATTATTTAATAGTTCAGTAAATAGACATACATATATGTATATGTCTATTTTTCATGATTTGGAAAAAAGTTTTTGATTTTGATGAAGTCCAATTATCTTTATTTAAATAGAAGCATCATGTTTTTAGTGACATATTTAAAATTTTGCCTTGATCTATAGATTAGTGCATAACCAGGCCTCATCAAAAAAGTTCTCCTAGTAGATGGTAGTTAACATCACAGACCCACAACTGACAATATGCAGACAGTGAGAGATGTTAGAACACTTAACCATAAATTGAGTATCTGTATTAGACCATCTCCCTTAAGAGAGTGAGGCAGAATGATTGAATAATCCAGACGTGGTAGATGACTCAAAAGAAACAGATTTACCAGACAGACACACTTATGAATGCAAAGAGATTATTGCAGCAGGCACAAAATGTGCAGAGGTTCACCCCAAACAAAATCCCAGCACCGAGAAGTGGAAACAAAGTCCCACCGTAACCAAGAAGCTGTTTGCAGTTGGTACCTTTTGGGGAAGGAAAAGTCACATCTTTCCAATAGAGTTTCACCAGGTATATCAACCATACTACAGGCATTCGCCATGCCCAGTAGTAGCTGATCAATACAAACAGAGCTGTATCCTGTGTGTCATCAATATAACATCTTATCAGAACACTTTCACATAAAATTAATCTCTTATCATTTTCTAAGAATAAATCTATACCTGACCACTTAGAAATACCCTCTATGCCTGGATTTACTGATGATCAGTAAATTTACTGATGATCAGTGCTGGTCAGACTGGTGTTCGCATGCGCACACTTGGCTCTTTAAACATTTCTCCACACCAAGCCAGAAGTCTTTCAGTTGGACACCTGTGTACATCACCCACGGCTGTAAATGTCTACCACGGGAGAGGCAAGTATGTTCTGTGTTACTGTTTAGTGTTGTGCATGACAATTCTGCTGCAAATCTGAAGCCTTCTTTTTTTTTTTTATTGAATAATCATGGAAGCCAGGAACCCTGCATGTCCTTTTGCCTTCCAGAAAATCTGATCTCTGTGTTCATTACTAAAAATATCAATGTGAGGTCAAATTGAAGTCTGTGGTAATGATCTAAGTATTCATGTCATAAAGAATATATCAAAAGAAAATAAACAAGGAATGCTAAGAGCACTCACTCTGAGTCTGTCCACTGTCTATGAGTTTCTGCCCTGACTGCGGGAGACAACTCTCTTTCTACCTGACCCTGTGGCCCTCTGTGCACGGGCAGTTTCTTCCACCATTTCTGCTTTTCCCCATCCCTTTCTTTTGGACTGAACAATACAATTAATAAATGGCTAAGTTGGTCATACTCTGGTTCTGACTATTAGTATTTTTCATCTATAGCCAGTTTTCATGTTTAATCTGCCCTCCAGGATTAGGTCTGCCACATTTTGGATATTTATCTTTGCATTTTATTGTCAAAATGGCTTAAAATTTCCTAAGATTGTGTTCACTATGTAAAGGACCAGAAAAAAGAAAATAAATTATCAAACAAAGCCAACAAAGCCAATTTATTATAAGAATACAGTAGCTCTTGAAAAAAATCAAAGAACCCGGAAAGAGAGAAATACCAAGCAATGGTAGATAACATTTTCCCAGAGAAAATCTAAAAAGAGAAAAAAGGAAGTGTGCCAGAAACCCATTACTCAGAGGATATATCCCAGCTAAAACCAGAGATATTTTTAATATTGTGAATAGTTTACCATTTATTTGTTTTCCTTTTCTCAAAAGTAGGCATTTTTCTTAGATTTAGAGCTATGTCTTCCAAGGTCTCTTTTTCTGTGTAATGCCTGGCTGTGGGTATCTGTATTTGTTCATATCTTCTGTAAGAGAAAGCTTCTTTGAATATGCCTGAGCAAGGCACTCATCTATGAGTATAGCAGAATATCATTAGTAATCATTTACCACTACCTTTTTCATCATTATTATTATTATTGTTATTATTTATTACAATTTATTTACTTTGTATCCCAGCTGTCACCCCCCTCCTCATCTCCTCCTGGTCCTACCCTCCTCCTTCTTTCCCTCCTCTGTCCATCCCCTAATTCACTAATAGGGGAGAGACTACCTGACCCTAGCCTATCAGGTGTCATCAGGACTGTCTGGATCCTCTTTCTCTGTGGTCTAGTAATGCCACCTTGCCAAGGGGAGGGGATCAAAGAGCAGGCAACCAAGTTCATGTCAGCGACTACTTTTTTAAAAGACTTGTAGTATTTGGTTTTACTCTAGGTCTCTGAGCTATCTGGTTCTTGGTCACCCAGGCAGTGTCAGGTATGGATTCTATTTGGTGAAGTGAGCCTTAAATCAGATCAGACACTGCTTGATTACTTCTTCAAGCTTTGTGCCACTATTACCCTACAGTAACCACACCACTGGAAGAGGAGGCTGAAAGAGTTTAAGAGCCCAAGGGATTGAAGGACACAAGAACAAAGCCCTAAAAATGAACCGATCAGAGCTCACGTGGACTTACAGAGACTGAAGCAGGAAGCACAGGGCCTACATGGGTCTCTACCAGGTCATCTGCATGTAAATTATAGATTTCAGTTTAGTATTTTTATAAGGCTCCTCAATGTGTGGGTCTCTGGTTTTTGTGCCTTCTCTTGGGACTCTTTTCCTTCTGTGAGTTTACCTTGTCAATTTCAATGCGACAGGGATATATATTATATTTTACCTTGTTATGTTTTGCTGTTTTGTCCTAGAAGCCTGTTCTTTTCTAATGAGAGACAGGAAGAAAGTAGATCCAGATGGGAGAGGAGGTGGGGAAGAACTAGGAAAAGTAGAGAGAGGAGGAACTATAATCAGTTTATATTGTGTGAGAAAATAATTTCAATAAAATGAAAAAAAAAACAAAAATTCAAATCAAAACAAAAAGGGATTATTTCCTCAAATAATATATCCTACTTACAGTTTCTTCTCCTTGTACTCCTCTTAGCTCCTCTGCACATTGCTTTTCATCTGGATTCATTCCCTTTCTTTCATTATAAAACATATGGGCTTATAAGTGATAATGATAAAAATAAAATAAAGTGATAAAACAAAAGTGAACACATTGGAATTGGACAAAACAAACACACAGAAGGCTGAGAGCCCAAGAGAAGGCACAAGAAATAGAGACCTACTCATCCACACACCCGGGAATCCCATAAAAGCCCTAACCTGGAAGCCATAACATATATAGCTAACCCCGTTCAGCCCCTTGTAGCCCCGTGGGAGTGGCCTCAGTCTCCGTGTGGTTATATGTGCTTTGAGAATCAGAAAGAATGAACAAAAATAATCTCTTCCCCTGTGTAAGCCAGAAGTTTCTAGATTCAGCTGTTTTCTGTTAGTAGAAAAATAGAGTGAGAAATTCTGAAAGCCTAAGGGGAAAACTCAGAGATAGTTATTCGTGGGTCATAGATGTGGACAACATAAAAGGACACTACACTCATTTATTCATGTCTTGTCAGGGATTCGGCCTTTGTAGAATAAATGACTGGAGGCATAAAGTATCGGTGTTTATAGTCATAGAGAGCTGTTTATTAAGTGTTTGTCTGAGTAATGCTTGCACAGTAATGAGCTTACAGGTCCATTTCTGTTTTGTAGCATCCTAAGCATGAGTTAAATTGGAGCTAACAAGAAAGCTTCTATATATTTCTCCCTTAATTCTTTATACCTAAAGCCACTTCAGACTAAGTATGATTGATGGTAATGTGTATAAAGTTTAAATATTTTGAGTTTGACAAAACTTGACCTTTTTGTTTAGGGAAACTTTTAAGTGCAACTCTTTTTAATATAATATAAAACTATCTTACTAAGGACAATTTGCTCTTGTCTAACACGGATTTAAAAGCATTGTTCTTCGGTGTAGGTTAAATATGTCATAAACCTCTGTCAATACAAGCATCCACTTTTTAATTCAAGTGTTTGTTATTTGCTTTCAAAAGGCTTACATGAAATATATACTTAAGCTCTAGTTCCAAACTGATATTTTCTGTCTAGCATTTTACAGCAATGGGTCAAAAAGGAATTGTGTGTCATATGGTGGATATGCGGTAGGAGTGGGAGGGTGTTCATGAGGGTTCATATGTATGAGCAGCCACACATGTGCATGTGTAGGCTCAGGTATCCAAGACAGAAGTCAAGCTCAGGTGTCATTACTTAGGTATCGTCCACTTGGTATTTGAGGCAGAGTCGCTCACTGCAGCCTGGGACTCACACAATAGGCCAGGCTGGATGGCCATCTGCATCCCAGAGATCCTGCTCTCTGATGTCATAGCAGTAACGAATGTCGTGACCGACGTTGGGTTTGTAAATTCCAGGACTTGAAATAAGTCCCAGCGTAAGATCTTAAAGGAATCAGATGAGTCATAAAGACTGATGTATATAGCACATTTATTTCACGGGCTCGATTATAAAGATTTTCACATTCCTTTGCATTCCAGACATATTAAAATCTTACATATCAACTGGACTATGAACCATTCGCTACTTCACATCATTTCCAAGCACTGTCCTGACAAAGATACACCGCCAGGGCTAATGAATTTACGTTTGCTATCTCCTTTCTTTGTGCATAGGTAGACCTTTGGAATACAGTAATGAACATACTCATTTTTTTCTTAGTTAAATTTTATTATCACAGCTGTATCCCAGCTGTATCCTGCTCCCTCATTTCCTCCCAGTCCCACCCTCTCTCCCTCATCTCCTCCCTGCCCCTTTCTAAGTGCACTGATAGGGGAGGACCTCCTCCCTTTTCATACTCATTTTTTTTTTACTACTTTAATAACATATAGCAGAACATTGTACATTTTCTTCTAGAAAAACTATTTTCCCGAGGCTATTGAAACTTTGTTTTTCTCTTCTTTATTTATGGAATTCATTATTTATCATATGTTTAAAAGTTCTCAACAGTAAATTTTTTTGTTATTAAATTGGTTCTTTTGTAATTTCACACACAAATATAACACATTTTGGTTGTTCTTTTTTAAATTAGTTAATTTATTTATTCACTTTAAATCCTGATCCTAGTCCTCTCCTTCCTCTCCTCCTGGTCCCACCGTCCCTACCTCTTTCCCATCAAAGTTCCTGTACTCTTCAGAAAAGAGGAGCTCTCAACCCCATCAACCCACCCCAGCACATCAAGTTGCATCAGGACTATCCTCTTCCTCTGTGGCCTGGTGAGGCAGCCCCACCAGAGGGAAGTTACTGAAAAGCAGACAACAGAGTCTATGTTAATGACAGCCTCCACTCCCCTTACTAGGGAACCCACATGGAAACTGAGCTGCTAATTGGGTACATCTGTGTAGGGGGCCTAGATCCAGCCCATACTTGCTCCTCAATTGGTGCTTCAGTCTCTGCAAGTCCCCCTGGGCCCTGCTTAGTTGGCTCTCTTGGTCTTCTTGCAGAGCTTCTGCCCCCTGAATCTCTCCATCATGCTACCCACTCTTCTAGAAGACCCCCTGTACTGTTCGCAATGTTTGGCTGTGAGTCTCAGCCTCTGTTTCTAACTGCTGCTGGGTGGAGCCTTGTCTAAAAAGTTTTTGCCTCCTCTTTTACACGCCTTTCCACCTGTGAAATATTACTTACTTAGTATTAAAAACATTAATTAATATAGGTATTTGACAGCAAGAGGAATACTGACAGAACATTTTAACCTGAGAAGATGTTCTCAGGTTTTCAGATGGGTTTGTTTTTCAGGGAATCAGAGAATAGGTTTGCCTTAAAGTGTCAGTTTGTTCTAAAATGTGAAAGATCACAGTGGAGGATGAGACTTGGATATTGTTAAAAATTTAAAGAATACAAAGGAAGGAAATTAAGTTGGCCTTTAGCTTATAACAACTAAATCAAAAGAGAAGCTAGGAAATATGTGAAACTTGACATGTGCTCAGTTTGTTGAGCTCAGTTTTAGGTACTATATTCTTTAAAAATAACTGGGAGAAAGGCCTCCTGTAAACCTTACTGCTAAGTATTTATTCAGTAGTCAACTTTTTTCTCTTTAAAGTTGAGTATTTAAATGCAATGTTGCACTAGAATTATGAAATAGCTTTAAAATATTGGAAGAGATCACATTACTCATCTCCATTCCTTTCTCGTCAGCATGGATAACAAAGTTGGTGTCAGTAGAATACCTTCCTTGCTTTGCACTGACTTATGTTTAGTTCATTTCCAAAGTTTCTGGACGCAAAATAGACTTAATGCTTTACACTGCAACAATTGACTTCTGTTTTAGTTTTAGATATTTTATAGCATTTTGATTAAATAGTATAATCAAAATATCAAAAAATATAAAAAGTATCAATCCAATTTTAATCAAATTTCATTTGCTCTTTGATGTTCCCAAGATTAATCTTAGAAATTAAAAACAAACCAAAATCAATTCAGTGTGTTTTTTACACTTAAATACATTATTTTAGCTATTTTTTATTTTTTGAGAATTTCATTGATTTATACAATGAATATAATATTTACATACCATTCCCTCTAATCCTCCCCAGATCTATCTCCCACAAGTCAACCTCCCAAATTTATGTCTTCTTAAACTCCATTAAGTGCTTCTACATGTAGATGGATTTGGGACCAACTACTTGATCGATCCTGGACAACCCACCCTTGGCCACAACCCCTAATACAATGATTCCCAACTCTTAGCAGATGTCCAATGCTTTTAGCTTCTCCAAGTTGCATTTAGAAACCACCATATTTCACTTTTTAGTGGAAAGATGTGGGAAGAAATTGGTGGCGTGCTCCATATTTAATCATTAACTCAATACATTGCAATGCCTTGAAGTAAGAGAAATTAGCTTTTGAAGAGATTGTGTTGATAAAATAAGCACACTATTTTTTATAGTTCTTGTATTTGTAAAAGGTTGCTAGATTAACTGGACATACAGGAAGCATCCACAATTGTCCTACAGAATCCATGGAGGATTGGTTCCAGGACCATTGAGTTTACTCAAATCAAAGGATACTTAAGCCCCTTATCTCCAGATTACATGAAATACTCAATATAATGGAAGTACTATGCCAACCTTTGTTATATTGTGGTCTTCAGGGAATAATGAGAGACGTCCTGTATATAATCAATACAATTGTTTTGTTGTTATTTTTTCCACCAGGGGGGCCTTTACTGAAGTAAGCTAGATACTGAGTCTGCTGAGGAAAAGAGTTTCAAGATAAGCCCAAAAAAGGAGTGCAAGTGAGTTTAAGTAAAAATAGTACATACTTCAGATTTAGGTAATGATAGAGAGGGGGAATAAGAAAGAATAAGGATAAGAATAAGACTAAAAGAAAAAAGAATAAGGTCAGTTGGTAGGAGAGGAGGGCTTTCTTTTTCTGAGGACTAGTGGAGGCTGATAGGCGGAAAGGGGTAGGGAGGGGGACAGGGAGAGGATGAAGGAGGAGGCTCCAATAGGGATGTAAAGTGAATAAATTAAAAAAAATAAGTTTAAATTAAAAAGGTAAGAATAAAAGGAGAAGGAAGACGAGGATGAGAAAGAGGAGGAGGGGAAGAGGTGGAAGGGGAGAAAGAGGATGAAAAGGAGAAGGTGTGGGAGGAATATGAGGAGGGGGAGGAGGAAGAGGAGAGACTTAAAGTATTACAAACCCAAAACATTCCTGTCAGCTTCTCAAGAAAAGAGAGTCAGTTCATGTCAGAGACAGTCCCTGTCCCCATTACAATGGAGGCCACCTGGATACTAACATGAACTGATTGGCCTGCTCTTTGATCACCTCCCCCTGAAGGGAGAGCAGCCTTACCAGGCCACAGAAGATGACAATGCAGCCACTCCTGATGAGACCTGATAGACTAGGGTCAGAGGGAAGGGGAGGAGGACCTCCCTTTTCAGTGGACTGGGAGATGGACATGGGTGGGGAAGAAGGAGAGTGGGATCGGGAGGAGAGGAGGGAGGGAGGTACAGGGTGGATCCAATGTGAATAAACTGTAATTAATAAAAATAAAAATAATTAATATAAAAAGTAAAAAAAAAAAAAGAAAAGAGAGTCTTCTTAGGAGTCCCAACTATGGATAAACACACACAAACACACATCCACATACACGGACACACACCACACTACACCATACACATCACACACAACACACCCATACACAACACACCCATACACAACACACACATACACATACACACATGCACAAGAGACTTTTCAGTTTTTAGTTACAATGATCAAAGGATTAAATTTACAAGCTTTAAATATTTTTCAAAAATTATAGTTAAAAATTAAAAATGAGTAAAAATATATGAGGATGTTTTTTCTTTTTAATTTGAAAGTGTATTTTTCTCTAAGTTAAATTGTAAGGTAGGTTATTTGGCTTTGTGGATGATACAAAAGTGTTAATGCAATAAACAGGAAGACAAAACATCCTGGCCCCCCAAGCAAGCATATTTTGCTGCTTTGGACTCTGTTTTTGTAGGCATTCTTGCTTTTAACAGGCATGTTGAGTGTTCTTGATTCTTACTCAGCAAGAAATGCAAACTAGCTCCTGGGAAGAGGGTAGGGCTTCTTTCCCTTCTTATCTTCTCCAGGTTCTTCTGTCTTTATGTTCCACTTCACTAGATATACATAATATTAAAACATTGAGAATCATATGCTTTTCAGTCACTTTCAAATAAGTATCATCAATTTCACTGTTCTTATCTTGCATGGCTAAGGATTAAAAGCACAAACATGAGAAGATAAGCCCTCACAAATATAAAGGCATCCACAGAGATAAAGACAGTACTTCAACCCGGCCTACCTCCCCATTAAACGGTATTGATGTAAATATTACTGACTTTGCTTCCATGGTTTTAGTTGAGGGACAACTCATGACCAAAAGAAATGCCCTTTGTTTTCCAGGCAATTTTAATGGTTCCATTCTGATTTTACTGGTAAATGAGTAAACTGAGGACATTCATGGCCATTCTTCCTTACTCTTGGTTTGTCTCAGACTGAATCTCTTACTCTCAGCAAAATTATGCAGTGGAGGATTTACTGGACCTCATGAAACTGAAAAGCAAAAGACACTATCATTAGAACAAAATGACAGCCTACAGACTGGGAAAGGATCTTCACCAACCCTATAACTAGAGAGGGCTAATGTCCAAAATATATAAAGAACTCAAGAAAATAAACACCAACAAACCAAACAATCCCATTAAAAATAGGGTACAGACCTAAACAGAGAATTTTCAATAGAGGACTATTGAATGACAGAGAAACACTTAAATAAATGTTCAACATCCTTAGTCATTTGAGAAATGCAAATCAAAAACAATGCTGAGACACATCAGACCCATCAGAATGGCTAAGATATAAAAAACTTAAGAGATGGTGCATGCTGGAGAGGATGTGGAGAAAGGCGAACCCTCCTTCAATGAGTTGATAATGTAACCTGTACAACCACTTTGGAAGTCAATCTGACGCTATCTCAGAAAATTAGGACTAGTGCAACCTGAAGATACAAGTATACCACTGCTAGGCATGTACCCAAAAGATGACCTACCATTCAATAGGGACATTTGCTCAACTATGTTCATAGGAGCTTTATTTATAATAATCAGAATCTGGAAACAACAGAGGAATAGACACAGAAACTGTGGTACATTTACACATGGGAATACTACTCAGCAATTAAAAACAAGGAAATCATGAAATTTGTAGGCAAGTAGTGGGAACTAGAAAAGATCATCCTGAGGGAGGTTTCACAGAAGCAGAAAGACACATGATATATGCTCACTTGTAAGTGGATATCAACCATATAACATAGGTTAAACATTCTAAAATCTATAGCCCTAAAGAAGCTGAACAAACAAGGAGGACCCTATGTAAGATGCTCAATCCTCATTCAGAAGAGCAAACAGTATAGATATTTGAAGTAGGAAAAGACAAAGAACAGTAGAGGAACATTCCACAGAGGACCTCTGAAAGACTTTACCTACAAGGGTATCAAAAGAGATACTGAGACTCATAGCCAAACTTTGGGCAGAGTGCCAGAATCCTTATGAAAGAAGAGGGAGACAGAAAGACCTGAAGAGTACAGGAACCCCACAAGAAGAACAACAGAGCCAAAAACCCTGAGCCCAGGAGGCCCTGCAGAGACCAATACTCCAACCAAGGACCACAAATGGAGAGAACATAGAACCCCCTGTTCAAAGGAAACCCAGTGGCTGCTCAATTTCCAAGAGTGTTCCCTAGTAAGGGGTACAGGAGTTGTCTCTGACATGAACTCAGTGGCAAGCTCTTTGATCACCTTCCCCTGGGGAGTTCAGCCTTACTAGGCCACAGAGGAAGATAAGACAGCCAGCCTTGAGTCCTGATAAACTAGGGTCAGATTGAAGGGGAGGCTGTCCATCCCTATCAGGAGACTAGGGAAAGAGCATGGGAGGAGAAGAGGGAGGATGGGTGGGATTGAGAGGAAACAAGGGAGGGGGTGGCAGTGAGTATACAAAGTGAAAAAAATTGCAATAAATAAATATGTAAGTAAAGTAAAATTTTTAAAAAAGGGATATGCTTCATATGTGGAACCAATCATAAAATCTTTTCCAAGAAAAAATAATTTGCATTTTGTTTGTAGAATTCTAGTCTCATAAATGGCAATAAGAGTTGTTTCTTAGCTGTCCAGGAAAAGCAGAGAGTTTTGTAAACTTGAAGAAGAAAAAAATTCATTAAAATTTGCAGATGCTATAGGTGAAGTCTGATGAGAAGTGCTGCTGAATTTGTAACCTTTAGAAAGAAGAGGGGATGATAGAGCATTCTAGAAAGGTATTAAGATTCTGAAGAATTTAATACAGTAGCTGGTCCTCTAGGTTTTTGGGTGGTTACAGAGCAAACCCAAGGAAGCAGTTGTCATGGGCACTCTTGCTGTACCTAAGTAAACAATGAGGCCAAATGTAAAGAGCACGGTCTTTATGCTAACCATGAAGAAACTGTAGCAAATTTGTGATTACAGGGAATAGGGGTGGTTGATTTTTTGCTTAAAGTCCTCAGGCTAGATGAAGTTGTATGATAACCTATAAATTCTTGCACAGTTGAGAAGCAAAAAAATTCTGTTCAGCAGATTATTCTTTAGGACAAAATAAGACATACATAAAAATCTAGCAATAATTATGGGTCCTGTCTCAGTATGTAAGTCACTCTGGTCTACCCTGTTGCTACGCTGTTTCTTATAATAAAGTAACTTTTCTCATTATAAATATATATTAAAGGAAATAAATATTCACTCTAGTGATCTCATTTTATAGCTATTGGTAAGGCTAAAGTAAACATGATGTTGAGCTATTTCCTAGAAAAGAATAATTGATGATAATTATAGCATACTAATACTGTAGTAAAATGGCTGAGTTAACCATCTAGGTGATTTTCAGTGGAATTTATTAAGCAAAACCAGTTCTTATTTGTTCAAGCCCTTCTAAGTTCTCCCACTAGATTATGACCATTCAGCTGTGTCAAATGCTCCCCACTGAGTCCATTTTGTACTGAAGAAAGTCATACTTGAGAGCCCTGCTGAATATCACCCAATGAGCACCAACTATTCCTGCCACATTAAGTAACTATCATTTAGCAATGAAAAAAAACGTTGGCATTATGAGGAGCTACAGAAATATAAAATATATTTTATATATATAAAATATATTTTAAATATATTATATTTAAATATATAAAATATAAAATATTTTAAAAATAAAAATATTTATATTTATATTATAATTTATAATATTTATATTATAAAATATAAAATATTTTATAAAATATAAAATATATTTAAAATATAAAATATAAAACGTTGGAGCTACAGAAATATAAAATATTTGACAGTACTCCCTCATAAAAACTGATGTGGAGTGAGTTATCAAAGAAGACAATAGAGGCGAGGAAATCCTGGGAGTACAGGAGGAAGAATAAGCAAGAAGGAGTGTCTTACTTCTCTGTTGTCATGACAAAGCGTCGTAACCAAGGCAACTTAGAGAGGAAATCATTTAATGCGAGCTTACAGTTCTCAGAGCATGAGTCTATGACCATCAATGGTGAGAAGGAGACTTGGCAGCAGACAGGCAGGTATGGTGTTTGAAGCAGTAGCTGAAAGCTTTCATCTGCTCAAGAAGCATAAGGCAAAAAATTCTAACTGGGAATGGTGTGGACTTTTGAAAGACTAAAACCTGGCCCCGTGACACACCTCCCCCACCAAGGCCACCACCTCCTAATCCTTCCCAAAGCGTTCCATCAAATGGGAGTCAATCTTTCTAATAAATGAGTCTGCAGGGGTGATTCTCATTCAAACCACCATAAGAAGTTTTCAGGGTTCTGATGTATACTATTGGCTTTTTTTGCCTAATCACAATATTCATTAGGCATTCTTTAATATGTAATTGAGAAAGTATATTAGTCCTTGTTTATATGAAGATAAAAGTGGTACAGCGCTTGTGACAACAAAGTATGCAGAATTTCAAGTTGGCAGAGCTGGCTTTGGGGAGGACTGATAGAGCGTTATCTTGGAAACAAATTGATTGACAATGAAAAGTGGTTTCAGTTGAAAACCCTCTTCATATCTTTTTATGAGATCTACCATTTTTCTAATTAAAGTCTGTGCAAAATGTTTCTTTTCTTGTCTCGTCTATTCTTTGTAGTGGGATAAAAGAGTAAGAGAATTGAGATAACGTACTGATTTTTAGATTCCTTTGCTGTGCTGATAATAGGGGAAACATCGTGAGGATCTATGGTTCATTCCTATCATTTCCCCCATGCACAACTTCAAACACTTCGCTAGCAAGGCTGAGAGTGTCGCTGTGCATGATGACATTCTTTTTACTGAAGTAAGAGATCTTGTGGAAGAGTTAACCTCGCTTCAATTGTGCATCTCTGGATGCCTTGTATATTCTTCTTATATGACATTTGGAAACACGAGTATCTTGTGTAGTTTTCTGAGACATCTTTTGAAAAAAGACATAGCAAAACAAAATCAGTGTTTAAATATGCATCTATAGAAAATCAAGATATAAAGGCACATAGTTTGCCCTCTTAAAGGCTTTGAATTTGGAAGTTGAGTAGCAGTCATTGGTATGAATGTGCATTTCACATTCTAGACTAAAGTTAATTATTATAGTCTATGATGCATTTGTTCCAAAACCTCCACGTTCCATTAATAGAAATTAATATATTCTTAGAAAAGACTTTTTTTTTTTATCTTAAAGGAATGCATGTTTCAGGGTGCGGAATGGCTCAATGTTTGTGAAGCATGTACTAGGCCTTAGGATCAGTCTCTAGATCAATAATATGTAATCAGATATTATATTTTTTTATTTTACTTAGTATCACTGTATAAGTCAAATATGCTTAACAGTGTTTGTGTAGACTTCAGCCTTTGAACATTTGCATGAAACGAAAGGCGCAAATAGTAGAGGATGTAATTATAATTCTGAAATGCTTTGATATAGTTAAAGGTCAAACTTTTGTTTTATTTGACTCTTCAATGGTGGGGTTTAAATCTACAGTTAGACACAGGCTAGTCAAGTACTCTAACACTGAGCTACATTCTCAACCTATATTAAATATGTAAAGCATGTAAAAAATTTGGAAATTAATTCAAATAAGTTTGGACAAATAAGTTTTCTATGAAAAGTTTAGTAGTGCAATCTGACTTAATGTTTTTAGAATTATTCCCTATAAATGATAAGCATTATATAAATAAAATAATAGAACAGGGGTATTGTCTTTTTAAAATGTGAAGACTGCTTTTATCATAATTTTAAAAATTATTTTAGCAAATTGTAGGAGGAAACTCTGATATGATAGAGAAATTTTGCTAACTCAATGTAGAAGAATTGTTTAAAAATTCAGGCCAATACCTTTAAACAAAACACACTGCCCCCACATTAAGGAACAATACCCTCTAATAACATTCTTTATTAAATTTAAGTTTGTCTTGAACTGAAACATTTGCAATGAAAAGTTTGGGCAGTCATTATTCTCTTGAGAATTCACAGCAGGGTCAATGATGTTCTAATACTGACAAGGAGTCACAGAAATATATCATGGTTCTTTTCAACATCTGTTTTTTTTTTAATTTATTTTTTCTTATCAGTTACATTTTATTAACTCTGTATCCCAGCCGTGTCCCAATCCCTCATTCCCTCCCAGTCCCTCCCTCCCTCCCTCATCTCCACCGTGCCCCTTTCCAAGTCCACTGATAGGGGGGACCTCCTCTCCATTCATCTGATCCTATTTCTGGTTTTTATCTTCAGAAAATTGGAGCATATTTATTTCAGGTTGCATGTCAATGAAAATTGAGTAGATAAGTCTAAATAGATTCCGTCTTAAAAAATGGTTTTATAGCCACCAAACCAATTCTAATTCAGAAGGACAAACAGAATTTCTCAAGAAAGCCTTGTTTCATTGTAACTCTTTGCCAGGCCCAGGCTGGCTCAGTCATGGTCTTAAAGACCTGCCTCTTAGGTGGGAGCTTTTCCCCCATGGCTCTGCAGTGAGTTGGGAAGACTCTGTCCTCACAGATTCTGTCAGCTTTGTGACTCTCTGGAAAACTATTGTAAGAAGCCTACTTGAGGCCGATGTGTTGCACTTGGAAAAAATTTCAGAGCAAAAGAGTGACCATAGAGAGCATTGCTATGAAAGCAATGAAAGCAAAATGAGCCATTTAATTACACCTGAGATAACAACAAAACTAACATCAGTGTAGACAACTAGGATATACCAAAGCCATGGGGACACTTTGATGAACTGAGGCATTGGAATTTTGTGTCTACAGAGGAGAATTTACCAAGGTATATTTATGTTCCACAGCAGGACATACGCTCAATAAAAGAGCTAAAACTCAAAGCTTTGATCTTTGGTTGATAATTTTGGCTGTACAGAAACTTTTCAGTTTCATGAAGTCCCATTTATTGATTGTTGCTCTTAGAGCCTGTGCTGTTGGTGTTCTGTTCAGGAAGTTGTCTCCTGTGCCAATGAGTTCTAGGCTGTTCCCCACTTTTTTTTCCAATTGATTTAGGGTATCTGGTTTTATGTTGAGGTCCTTGATCCACTTTGACTTTAGTTTTGTGCAGGGTGATAAATATGGATCTATTTTCATTTTTCTGCATGTAGACATCCAGTTGGTCCAGCACCATTTGTTGAAGATGCTGTCTTTTTTCCATTGAATGGAATTGGCTTCTTTGTCGAATATCGAGTATTCATAGGTGTGTGGATTTATTTCTGGGTCTTCTATGTGGTTCCATTGATCCTCCTTTCTGTTTCTATGCCAATACCATGCAGTTTTTATTACTGTTGCTCTGTAGTACAGCTTGAGATCAGGAATGGAGATACCTCCAGATGATCTGTTGTCGTACAGGAACGTTTTGGAGATTCTGGGTTTTTTGTTTCTCCATATGAAGCTGAGAATCTTTTTTTCAAGGTCTGTAAAGAATTGAGTTGGTATTTTGATGGGAATTGCATTGAATCTGTAGATTGCTTTTGGCAGTATGGCCATTTTCACAATGTTAATCCTACCAATCCATGAGCACAGGAGATCTTTCCATCTTCTGATATCTTCTTCGATTTCTTTCTTCAGAGACTTGAAGTTTTTCTCAAACAGGTCTTTCACTTGCTTGGTTAGAGTCACACCAAGGTACTTTATGTTATTAGTGGCTATTGTGAAGGGTGTTGTTTCCCTAATTTCTTTCTCAGCCTTTTTGTCTTTGGTATATAGGAGGGCTTCTGATTTTTTTGAGTTGATTTTGTATCCTGCCACTTTGCTGAAGGTGTTTATCAGCTGAAGGAGTTCTCTGGTTGAATTTTTGGGGTCGCTCATGTATACTATCATAACATCTGCAAATAGTGACACTTTGACCTCTTCCTTTCCAATTTGTATCCCCTTGATCTCCTTTAGTTGTCTTATTGCTCTGGCTAGGACTTCAAGTACTATGTTGAAGAAATATGGGGACAATGGACAGCCTTGTCTTGTCCCTGATTTCAGTGGGATTGATTTAAGTTTCTGTAAAGCAAAGGATACCGTCATCAAAACAAAACGACTGCCTACAGATTGGGAAAGAATCTTCACTAACCCTTTATCTGACAGAGGACTAATATCCAGTATATACAAAGAACTAAAGAAGCTGAAAAGCAGCAATCCAAGTAATCCAATTAAAAAATGGGGAACAGAGCTAAACAGAGAATTCTCGACAGAGGAATATCGAATGGCAGAAAAACACTTAAAGAAATGCTCATCCTCATTAGCCATCAGGGAAATGCAAATCAAAACGACCCTGAGATATCACCCTACACCCATCAGAATGGCCAAGATGAAAAACTCAAGCGATAACACATGCTGGAGAGGTTGTGGAGAAAGGGGAACCCTCCTCCACTGCTGGTGGGAATGTAAACTGGTACAACCACTCTGGAAAGCTATCTGGCGCTTTCTAAGATAAATAGGAATAGTGCTTCCTCCAGACCCAGCTATACCACTGCTAGGTATATACCCAAAGTTTGTTCAAGTACAGAAAAAGGACACTTGCTCAACCATGTTTATAGCAGCTTTATTTGTAATAGCCAGAACTTGGAAACAACCCAGATGTCCATCAACGGTGGAATGGGTACAGAAATTGTGGTATTTTTATACAATGGAATACTACTCAGCAATCAAAAAGGAGGAAATCATGAAATTTGCAGGCAAATGGTGGGATCTAGAAAAGATCATTCTGAGTGAAATATCCCAGAAGGAGAAAGACAAACATGGGACATACTCACTTATATAGACCTATAAGATATGATAAACATAATGAAATCTATACACCTAAAAAAGATAATCAATTGAGCGGACATGGGGTAAGATGATCAATCCTCATTTAGAAAGACAGATGGGATGTGCATTGAACGTATGACAGGTGTCTACTGAGCGCATCTGAAAGACTCTAACTAGCAGTGTTTTCAAAGCAAAGACTCATGACCAAACCTTTGGCAGAGTACAGGGAATCATAAGAAAGAAGGAGTGTTAGTCTGATGGGGAAAGGATAGGAGCTCCACAAGGACCAATTATATCTGGGCACAGGGTCTTTTCTGAGACTGACATTCAACCAAGGACCATGTATGGATATAACCTAGAACCTCCACTCAGATGTAGCCTGTGGTAGCTCAGTAACCAATTGGTTTCCCAAAGTGAGGGGAACAGGGACTATTTCTAACAGGAACTCAATGACTGGCTCTTTGGTCTCCCAACCCCCGAAGGGAGGAGCAGTCCTGTTAGGCCACAGAAGAGGGCTTTGCAGCCAGTCCTGAAGATACCTGATAAAACAGGATCAGATGAATGGGGAGGAGGTCCCCCCTATCAGTGGACTTGGAAAGGGGCAGGGAGGAGATGGGGAAGGGAGGGAGGGACTGGGAGGGAATGAGGGATCGGGACACGGCTGGGATACAGAGTTAATAAAATGTAACTGATAAAAAAATAAAAAAGAAAAAAGAAAAAAAAAGAAAAAAAAAGATAATTTTGGCTGAGCGAGGTGGGCAGATTTGTGGAATTAGTAAGTGAAATGTTGGACAAAGCTATTCTGCAAATACTGGCTGAAGTTTTTCTTCCTTTCCTTTTTGAAGAATCTCTGACCATTGAGCCACATTTCTGTTAGAATACTAGTTTCCATAAGCTAAAGCAATTGTGACTTTGTGTCACACAAAGCTTACAATATCTACCAAAAATGTGTAGAACAACCATTTAAACAAATAAACAACTCCCTATATCAAGAAAGCAAAATATACCTAACAATAGTGAATCTAATTTCAAGGATTATCGTAGCATCATTCTCAATTATCTAGTTTTCCACAGGAGATTACGAAGCATGCAAAGGAGCAGCAAAGCATTGCATATGAAGACCAAAATTAACAGGTGACCAAAAAGAAGCACAGACATTAGGGTTGCTAAGAACTTTGTATTCATATTTTTAAACTTTATTTTATTTATATATTTATTTATTACAATTTATTCACTTTGTATCACCACAGCAGCCACCTCCCTTGTCTCCATTCAGTCCCATCTACCCTCCCTCTTCTCCCCTTATGTTCTTTTCCTAGTCCCCTGATAGGGGAGGGCCTTCTCTCCTTTTATCTGACCCTAGCTTATCAGGTCTCATCAGGACTGGTTGCATTGTCTTCCTCTGTGGCCTGGCAAGGCTGCACCCTTCAAAGTAAGCCTGCCACTGAGTTGATATCAGAGACAGACCCTGTACTCCTTACTAGGGAACCCACTTGGAAACTGAGCAGCCAATGGGTTTCCTTTGAACAGGGGGTCTATGTTCTCTCCATGCATGGTCCTTGATTGGAGTATTGGTCTCTGCAGGGCCCCCTGGGCCCAGGGTTTTTGGCTCTGTTGTTCTCCTTGTGGAGTTCCTGTACTCTTAAGGTCTTTCTCTCTCCCTCTTCTTTCATAAGGATTCTGGCACTCTGCCCAAAGTTTGGCTTTGAGTCTCAGTATCTTCTTTGATACCCTTGTAGGCAGAGTCTTTCAGAGGTCCTCTGTGGATTGTTCCTCTCCTGTTCTTTGTCTTTTCCTATTTCAAATATCTATACTGTTTGCCCTTCTGAATGAGGATTGAGCATCTTCCCTAGGGTCCTCTTTGTTTGTTCAGCCTCTTTAGGGTTATAGATTTTAGCATGTTTATCCTATATTATAAGGCTAATATCTACTTCAAGTGAGCATATATCATATGTGTCTTTCTGCTTCTGTGAAACCTCCCTGAGGATGATCTTTTCTAGTTCCCACTACTTGCCTACAAATTTCATGATTTCCTTGTTTTTAATTGCTGAGTAGTATTCCATTGTGTAAATGTACCACAATTTCTGTATCCATTCCTCCCTTGAGGTTGTTTCCAGATTCTGGCATTTATGAAGAGAGCTGCAAAGAACATGGTTGAGCAAATGTCCTTATTGAATGGTGGGGCATCTTTTGGGTATATGCCTAAACAGTGGCCTACAGACTGGGAAAATATCTTCACCCACTCTACATCTGACAGAGAGCTAATATCCAGAATACAGAAAAAACTGAAAAAGTTAAACACCAACAATCAAGTAATCCAAATAAAAAATGGGGTACAGAACTAAACAGAGAATTCCCAATAGAGGAATATTGAATGACAGAGAAACACTTAAAGAAATGCTCTACATCCTGAGATGGCTAAGACCAAAAACTAATGAAGTATGCTGGAGAGGATGTAGAGAAAGGAAAACCCTCCTCCATTGCTGGTGGTAATGTAAACTTGTACAACCACTTTAGAATTTAATCTGGCACTTCCTCAGAAAATTAGAAATAGTACTACCTAAGATCCAGCTATACCACTCCGAGGCAAATAATCAACTTTTAAAAATGTATTTAAATTTAAATAAATGTATTTAATCCACCATGAGGTGGATTAAAGGAAACTGTAATAACAGTGAATGCCAGACAGAAAATATCAGTGCAAAGGTATAAATGAGAAAAGAGTCAAATAAAGATTCTGGAGTTAGAAAATGAAATAAGTAAAATGAGAATTTTATTAGAGAGTTAACAGATTTGAGCAACAAAAAGAAAAAAAAAAGAATCCATCAACCGAATTGTGTTACATCTAATTGAGTTTTTGTCCAAAGATGCCCCACAGAAACCTCAAATTATCCTAGGCTCTTGCCAAAACTCAAGGTTGTTCTTCACCCACTGGAGACAAGACACCATTGCTGATGAAACACCTACACAACTCATTAAACATGGAGAAGTCAAACTGATACCTACACAGAGCCTTCACCATATTGTTATCATGTTTAGTATGGAAAGGTACCAAAGGCGAAACAAAAATAACAATCATCCCACAAACCTTTTATCTACAGGCAACTAGTGCCTTGGTGGCCCAAAGCCTGTGGAAGTAAACAATCGTTATCTGGTTTGTGTTAAGGCCTGTTCCATGAGATGGATGAAACCTGCCACATCTCAACCTGCTTGATAACCAGAACCTGAGGCCAGATTTAAAAAAAGTATCTAAAGTAAAACCAAATACTACTGTCATATTAAAAGAATGTAGCAATAAAATGACTACTAATACCATCTTGCTGATCTCATAGATCAATGTCATATTCAGCCATTATCAAAGAAGCTTCCTTCTGCAGCAGAGGGGAACAAATACAGGGAAGTACAGCCAGACATTATGCAGAGAGTACAGGACCTTGGAACACGCAGTCCTAAATGGAATGACTCCATCAAATCCTTCCCCTCAGGGCTCAAGGAATACTGTGGAAGACGAGAATATTGTAAAAGCCAGAGGGGATAGAGGACACCAGAAGAATAAGGCCCTATAAATCAACAGTATTGATGCACATATGAACTCAAAGACAATAAGGCAGAATGTACAGAGTCTGCATGTATCTATAACATATGAGTTCCGACAGCTGAAAGGGAAAGTAAACATACACACCCATCCTTAACTCAGAAGTGATCTCCAATTAATAACCACCTGTAAATGAAAATTTAAGGAAACAAACAACCCTTACAAGTATGCTGTCTGCTCACCAATACATGAACAACACAAAACAAACTCAACAGCATCATTAGAGTTTCCTTGTCTTTTTATAAATTTTTTAATTTATTATTAATTTCAGTGTTGGTATAATGTTCCTTTGGAATGTATACACTTTACCTATGTTCATTCAAATGCTTGATTTCTCTCTGCCACTCCCTGCTTTCAGTCTGGAAATTGCATTGTGATACTTATTCTAAGCATCACTTGTCTCAACTTTATGCAAACATGCCAAAACAAAGCAACTAGCCACAATGTTGAGCAATGAAAAGGGAGCAGGAAGAGAGAGAGGAGCCAGAGGACAGGAAGGGAGGCAGAGGAGGAGAGAGCTGGGAGAACAGAGGCAGGAGGAAAGGTCTTGGAATGACATGGAGAGATGGACTTTATATATCACAAAAAGCAAGTATAATGTGGGAAATCTAAATGTTAGGAAACTATAAGGGCTTGGAGGTTTAGGATGGAGTAACTATTGTTATTAAAAGAAAAGTGAGGCTGGTCAACCGATCTGCTACGCAAGAGGTTTATTAAGTGGGTATGGAGAGAAGGGGGGAGCAGGACATGATGAGAGAGAGAGAGAGAGAAAAGAGAAGGGGTGCCGCCGAGAGATAGAGATAGATAGAGAGAGAGAGAGAGAGAGAGAGAGAGAGAGAGAGAGACCATGTGTCAAGGTTCCCTTTAAGGGGCAAGGTAACCATGCCTTCCAGGTGTGGCCACCTGGCCGGTGACACATGATGACATCATAAATTGCTGGGTAACCCAGGAGCAGGTTGTGTTCCAAAATACTAACAAGCCTCTGCCCTGAAAAATTTTGGGTAGAGGGTTGTCAATAGAGAGTTGCCAGCCATGCAAGGCAGCAGGTAGGGACTGGGGAAGGGAACGCTGGGAGAACCTGGAGCTGCTTGTCCTGGTCCTGAAGCAAACCATTTCAGCCTTTTGTTAACAACAAGTGAATAACAGGCATAGATTCTCTTCTGGCTACTTCCTGCTGACACTGGGGGTGCCGTAGGGAGGTCAAAAGGCTGAAATGTTGGCCAAGTCCAGGAAGAATAGGCTGTTATGATGCTTTCCAGGGTCTGTGGGAACATCCATAGCTGGGAGGAAAGGTGCAGGTCCAGGTTCTCCCAGCGTTCCCTTACCCAGTCCCTACTGCAGAAGCTTCCCTTACTCTTGACCTTGTAATCTGACCATTTTGTTGCTATAATTCTCTCTCTCTCAACCCCTTGCATGACAACCAAGAGCTACTTCCAATGAGCCTAAATTTATATACTTTAACTTACCTTATAAAAAGCAGCCTAAGCTCCCCATTTTTTAATTATAGAAAAAAAGGAGGAATGTTAATATTTTGGAACACAACCTGCTCCTGGGTTACCCAGCAACTTATGATGTCATCATGTGTCACTGGTCAGGTGGCCACACCTGGAAGGCATGGTTACCTTGCTTCTTAAAGGGGAGACCCTGACACGTGGTCTCTCTCTTACTCTCTCTATCTCTCTCTCGGGGTGCCCCCTTTTTCTTTCTTTCTCTCTCCCCACCATGCCCTGTTCTCCCACTCCCTCCATACCCAATTAATAAACCTCTGGCATAGAAGATCAGTTGACAAAGCCTCATCTTTCTTTTAATAATAACAACTATTGCCCAGCATTGTGTTCTAGGTTAATTAAATAAATCCCAGTTTCTATGTGGTGATTTGGGTATACAGCTAGTTTAGGACTAACAGCAGCATTAATAAAAGATAAACCAATAGTAATTATTAATTGTCACCTACAACATTTCAGTTTATTCACATTGTATCTCAGCTGTGGCCCACTCTGTCCTCTCCTCCCAATCCCACTCACCCTTCCTTTTCTCCAATTATGCCCCTCCCCTAGTCCACTGATAGGGAGGACCACTTCCCCTCCTAGCCTATCAGGTCTCATTAGGACTGGCTGCATTGTCTTCCTCTGTGGCCTGGCAAGGCAGCACCTCCCAGGCGGAGGTGATCAAAGAGCATGCCGCTGAGTTCATGCCAGAGAAAAATCCCTGCTCCCCTTACTAGGGAACCCACTTGGAGACAGAGTATATGGGCTACATCTGAGCAGTTTTAGGCCCTCTCCATGTATGGTCCTAGGTTGGGGTATCAGTCTCTGCAGGGTCTCCAGGGCCCACGGATTTCTGGGGCTCTGTTCCTTTCCTTTTGGAGCTCCTGTCCCCTCCAGGTCCTTCTCTCTCTCCCTTCTTACATAAAATTCCATGAACTCTGTCTAAAGGTTGGCTATGAATCTCAGCCTTTGTTTTGACACCTGATCAGTAGAGTCTTTCAGAGGCCGACTGTGGTTGGCTCCTGTCCTGTTCCCTGTTTTCTCCTGCTTCTGAAGTCTATCACATTTGCCCTTCTAAATGAGGATTGAGCATCTTCCCTATGGTCTTCCTTGTTGTTTAGCTTCTTTAGGACTGTAGATTTTATTATGTTTATCCTATATTATATGTCTAATATCCACTTATATGTGACTATATACCATGTGTGTCTTTCTGCTTCTGGGTTACCTCACTCAAGATGTTCTTTTCTAGTTCCCATCATTTGCCTGCAAATTTCATGATCGTTTTTAATTGCTGAGTAGTATTCCACTGTGTAGATATACCACAATTTCTGTATCCATTCCTCCATTGAGGGACATTTAGGTTTTTTCCAGATTTGGGCTATTAATAGAGCTGCTGTTAACATAGTTGAGCAAATATCCTTGATGTATACTTGAGCATATTTGGGATATATGCCTAGAAGTGGTATAGCTGGATCTTGAGGTAGTGCTATCCTAATTGTCTGAGAAAGCACCAGATTGATTTCCAAAGTGGTTGTACAAGTTTACTTTCCCATCAGCAATGGAGGAGCCTTCTTCTTTCTCCAAATCCTCTCCAGTATGTTTTGTCACTTGAGCATTTGATCTTAGCTATTCTGATGGGTGTAAGGTGAAATCTCAGGGTCATTTTGATTTGCATCTACCAGATGACTAAGGATGTTGAACATGTTTTTTAAGTGTTTCTCTGACATTCAATATTCCTCTATTGAGATTCTCTGTTTAGCTCTGTACTTCATTTAATTGGATTACTTCGTTTGTTGGTGTTTAACTTCTTAAGTTCTTTACATATTCTCGATATTAGCCCTCTGTCACATAACTTCTTAAACAGAACACCTGCAGCACAGGCTCTAAGATCAACAATCAATAAACGGGACCTCATGAAACTGAAAAGCTTCTATAAAGCAAAGGACACTGTCATCACAACCAAACAACAGCCTACAGACTGGGAAAGGATTCTCACCAACCCTATATCTGACAGAGGTTCCTTGTCTTAAGAAGTCATGTCAGGGCTTTTTTATTTATTTTAAATCTAATATATATATATATATATATATACATATATATAGCATATATGATATATTTATTGTATTTATTATATCATATAGAAATGCCATATATATTATATATGCCATATATATTATATATATATAAATATATATATATATTTCTCCTTGCAGATTCTTTGTTTATATACTGTGGCTCTAGTTTAGTGTTTTTATGAGATTTCTAAGTATGTGAACAAATGGGTCTCTATGACTATATCTGTTTCACAATCCTTTTCTTTGGCACTCTTCCTTAAGTTTGTCCTATTCTGATATATTATTTTTTGTTTTATCTTATTGTTTTATGTTTTATTACTGCCCCTTAGAAGCCTGTTTGCTTTTTAATGAGGGACACTGAGCAAGTAGAGGAGAGCTGGGGGAGGAACTGGGAGAAGGTAGGGGGCAGTAATCAGGCTATATTATGTGAGAAAAAAGCTATTTTCAATAAATGAGAAAAATTTTTAAATAAGTCGAATAATTAACAATAATTACTGAGAGTTGTAAAGTGATAGGGAGGCAGGAGAGTGGGAAGTTAGATAATGGGCACCAGATAAACAGAGAGAAGCAATGCGTTCTAGGGATGCAAGGTAAGAACACTGCAGTTCATGGCCTATTTTTTTTATGAATTTGTAAAAGAGAACTTTGTAAGAAATGACTTTGTTGACTTCACATACATGTTAATAATCACCCTGATTTGATTAGTGCATATAACATATACATATATTGAAATATAACCATGCCTTATAAATATGGGCCATTATATTAATTGCAATTTTAAGGAGAGGGCAATGTTAATTACTCTAATTTGATAATGATACACTGTGTGTACCCGTGTATTAGCACATTATTCTCCACAAATCTGTGTGACTGAATGATTTTTAAAACAGGCCAGAAATTCTCTTCTACCATTTCCTTTATCTATCCTGTTTTCCCTTCTGAATGAAAATTAAGCTACTTTTCTAGGGTCCTCCTTGTTGTTTAGCTTCTTTAGGTCTGTAGATTTTAGTATGTTTATCCTATACAATATGGCTAATATGCACTTATAAGTGATATTATATAACAAGAGAGATATGCATGTCTCTCTGCTTCTGGGTTACCTCACTCAGGATGATCTTTTCTAGTTCCATCTATTTGCCCTGCAAATTTTGTGATTTCCTTATTTTTAATAGCTGAATAGTATTACATTGTGTAAATGTACCACAAGTTTTGTATCCATTGTTTGGCTGAGGGAAAACTCCCACCAACAGGGCATTAAAGCAGATGCAGAGACTTGCAGCCAAACTTTGGACAGAGAGCAGGGAGTCCTATGGAAGAAGAGTATATAAAAGGACCCGGAGGGGACAGGAGCCACAGAAGGAGACCAAGAAAGCAACAAACAAACACATAAACAAACAACAACAACAGCAAAACAACAGGGCCTAGGGGAGAACTGCAGAGACTGATGCATCAACCTAAGACACACATAGAGAGGACCTAGACCTCCTGCTCAGATGTAGCCATAGATAGCTCAGTTTCCATTTGGGTTCCCTAGTAAGAGGAAAAGAGACAGTCTTTGACATGAACTGCTCCTTGATCATTGGGACAGCCTAGCCAGCCCACAGGGGAAGAGGATCCAGGCAGTCCTGATAGGATCTGATAGGCTAGGGTCATACAGTAAGGGAGGAGGACTTCCCCTATCAGCAGACTAAGGAAAGGGATAGAGGAGCAAGATGGAGGAAGATTGGGACCTGGAGGAGATGAGGGAGGGAGCTACAACTGGGATACAAAGTGAATAAATTGTTTATAATAATAATAATGGGTAATAATAATAATAATAATAATAATAAATAGCAACAATAGAATAATCTGGAAAAAAAAAAACAGACCAGAATTGGTCATCTTTTCTAAGCTTTTTAGAAAGTGGCTGACTCTAGGCTCTTGTTATAGCATCTGTCATTAAAATAACTACTCCTCATATGGGCAAAGTCCTTATTTATTACTTGTCTGCCTTTGCACTGCAAAAGAAAGATGATCTTCATCTGTGATGCACAGGAAATACATTTGGGTAGAAATTGGAAAGTGGGGTCAGCACATCTAGATGTGGGCTCCGGTTTACTGAACATAGAGGATTTTACGTTTCACAGTTTATGATGGTGAAACAAGGATTGTAACTGTCACATATAGGTCACAGGTTGCTTTGAAGTATGAAAATGTTTTATGCAAGACAAGAATAAGCAACTTTGTATTACCTTGATTGTATCACAGCAGCCAGGCTAGCACATCTATTAGTCAGATATTGTGAAACAATAAATAAATGCTCTCAGTCAGTGCAGGTGAGTATTAATGTAGGATGCCAAATCTATACAAAGTTGCACTTTAAACATTCCTGATGAATGTCATCATTCATTGGCATGAAGTGAAATAGAGAAGAGATGTGTCTGTCTGAATATTTAAAAAATTACTTTCTTCTTATTACTTATTACTGGATATATACACACATTCCTTTTAGATACTCAGATTTGAGAATGAGCACCCCATTTCCAACAATCCATGGCTCAGATGATCGATTACAGGTATTAAAAATGTAATCCAGTCTTTTCCCCATGAGTCATCAGAAATTATATTCTTGTAATTTGGAAAAATATTTGACTTCAGTCAGATATGAGCTAAACCATTTTTCCAACACCAGTTGAAGAGTTTTGATTTCCCAGTTCCCATTTCTGACGTACTCATGACCTGTCCATTGAATACAGAGTATGCTACAGATATTAGCTTAAGTATATACAAATAACCACTAAAAATTATCTTTGTTACTACTTCTTGCAAGATACATTATGTGTTAACTACATACAAAAATATAGTCCAGGGAAAAAGTTGTACCTATAAGATCAAACCTGAAGCTACAGTTTTAGACTTCTTAGAATTAGCAAGTATATTTTTAGTGCTCGTACGGCAGCTTTAACAAATGCATTCTATAAATAGGAAAACAGTCCTGATTATTTAGACTTGTGCTGCAGTGTCTGAATTTCTCAAAACATATGGTGATTCTCAAAATGATCCCTTTCTCACCTACTGTTAGAAATTTCTTGCCTGCCAATTTCAGCACCTCTTCAGTGGTGTAAAAACCAATTAGTAAGATATCAATGGGTTTTCTCTTTCAAAATAACAAGTTTAGATACTACACAGCATTTGCATATTCAGCCCTAAGAAAATGAATGATCTTTAATGTGTCCCTATAAATGCAGGCTTATGCATGTGTTTCTATGACTACCCTAAATCAGATCAAAGAAACTTGAACACAATAGTGACCTCTACATAGCTTTGTCAGATGCTGTGGTACTCACAGGACAAGGCATAAAACACATGTCAGTCTTTTCACATAGACTAGGTTCCCTCTTTAGTCTTCCCTGTGGTGTGTTAGTCAAACATCAGTCCTTTAAACATAGAAAATTCAGGAAAAAACAAAACAAAACAAACAAACGGTGCTCTAAAAATGTACAACAAAATAGCTCCATATAATCAAACTGTTGCTTTTGTCTCGATTTTGTTTCAATTATACTAAAAGATCCAGCCATTTAATGTATATTAACTTATACACATCACCCGAAAGTATGGTATTTATTCACAGACTTAGGAAGTTATTTTGACTTCAAACAGATCTGACAGAGCACAATATTACAACTTCAGTAAAGGATTTAAGTTCAGCATCCAATTCTGGGAAATAAAAATTTTGAGGACTAACAAACATAGAGTTCTGTCTGTAAGAATGGTTCATAATTGTACTTGGGTTGCCACCATTTCTTGACATCTTTTTGTTTCTTGTCACCACAGAATCCACCAGACTATCATATATTATATATCTTGGTAAAACAGCTTATATTTAAAGGAGAACATGGGCTAAATTCAATACCAGCATGGAAATTTAGTGTCAATTATTCAACATAATTGAGCCTTTGCTCCCTCATCTTAGAAGTAGGATCACAGTGCATATTTCATAGTATTTTGCGAAAATTAAGTGCCAAAGTTTTATATAAGAAACATTGTGATGTTTTTCATGTAAAAACAAACAAAAACAAACCTTCAGTTGATCTGGTTTTGTAGCTTGGTAGTAGAGGTTTTGAGTAGGGTGCACAAGGGCTGAAATTTGCTCCCAGCATAGACGCTAAGGGTCGGGGTAGGGAAGAGAGAAAACAAGCAGCATTCAGTCAGTTATTCAGCCTTGCTGCTGCTGCTGACATTGTGTATTTATGCACGTGGGTTTTAGGAAGAAGTTAGAAAAACATATTTAGAGAATGAAATTTAAGAGTGAAGGTGGGATGAAAACAGATAGCTACAAATTACTGATCTTTTCTTCAAAGGAAAGGCAAATGAGAAAGAAGAGAAAAATAGATATGTAAGGTTTCATAGATGGAGTAGGTGTGGCTCACAATGGATGTGTGTGCTCTCTTATAGTTGTCATACTAAATAGATTTAATTTTGAAGAGACTTAATTCAAGAACGTAAAATATTGCAGAAATAATTAGAATATGGATAACATGCTGAAATGCTGAGAAACAACATTTGGAATACACTGATTTTTTCACTTTTTTGTTTTTTTATTAAATTTTTATCTTTTACATTAATTACATTTTATTCGCTTTATATCCCAGCTGTAGCCCCCTCTCTCATTCCCTCCAAACCCATCCTCCTTCCCTCATCTTGTCCCATTCCTCTCTCCAAGTCCACCAATAAGGGAGGTCCACCTCCCCTTCCATCCAACCTGGCTTATCAGGTCTCATAAGGACTGGCTGCAATGTCCTCCTCTGTGTCCTGGCAAGGCTGCTCCTCCCTCAGTGGGAGATGGTCAAAGAGCCAGCCACTGAGTTCATGTCAGAGACAGTCCCTGTTCCCTTACTAAGAAAACCCACTTGGTTGCTGAGCTGCCATGGGCTACGTCTGAGCAGGGGTTCTAGGTTATCTCTATGCATCGTCCTTGGTTGGAGAATCAGTCTCAGAAAAGACCCCTGTGCCAAAATTACATTTTATTATAGTTTATTCACTTTGTATCCCAGCTGTAGCCCCTCCTTCATCTTCTCCCAGTTCCACCCATCCTCCCTCTTCTCCCCCTACTTGCCTCCCCCAGTCCACTGACAGAGGATGTCCTCCTCCCCTTCTGTCTGACCTTAGCCTATCAGGACTTGGTGCATCATCCTCCTGTGTGGCCTGGCAAGGCTACATGCCCCAGTGGGAAGTGATCAAAGAGCCAGTCACTGAGTTCATGTCAGAGACGGTCCTTGCTCCCCTTACTAAGAAACCCATTTGGAAACTGAGCAGCTTATGGGCTTCATCTGAGCAGTCGGTCTAGGTTATCTCCATGCATGGTCCTTGGTTGGAGTATTGGTTTCTGCAGATTCCCCCTAGGCCCAGTTTTTTTTTTTTTGGCTCTGGTGGTCTCCTTGTGGAGCTCCTGCCCCTCTAGGTCTTTCTATCTCCCCCTTCTTCCATAAGATTCCTTGCACTCTGCCCAAACTTTGGCTATGAGTCTCAGCATCTGCTTTGATACTCTGATGGGTGGAGTCTTTCAGAGGCTCCCTGTGGTAGGATCCTGTCTGTTTCCCATCTTTTCTTACTTTAGATGTCGATTCTGTTTGCTCTTCTGGATGAGGATTAAGCCTCTTACCTAGGGTCCTCCTTGTTGTTTAGCTTCTTTAGGACTATAGATTTTAGTATGTTTATCCTATGTTATATGGCTAATATCCAATTATAAGTGAGTATATACCATATGTATCTTTCTGCTTCTGGGTTACATCACTCAGAGTGATCTCTCCTAATACACACCATTTGCCTGCAAATATCATAATTTCAATATTTTAAATTGCTGAGCAGTATTCTATCGTGTAAATGTACCACACTTTCTGTATCCATTCTTCAGTTGAGGGACATCTCGGTTGTTTCTCCATTCTGGCTATAATATGAATATAGTTGAGCAAATGTCGAATATGCTGATTTAAATTAAAGGTGCCATTATTTTTCTTTTATCTCCTTAATTGTAGCTTGTAGGGCACAGAAGATTAAAAAAAATGATTCCCATTTTATTTCTATTGGACAATCTAGGTATCATGGGAACATAAAGATTGTGGATCTAGCAAGTCAGGAATAATTCAACATACATAAATTAATAAATATAGTTCATCATATACAAAGACTCAAGGAAATCAACTGATCATCTCAATAGATGCAGAAAAATCCTTTTGACAACATCTATTGTCCCTTAATGATTAAAGTCATGGAGAATCTGAGAGTGGAGAGTGAAAGGGTGAAGCTTGGAGTAAGTACCACTATCTCAAGCCAGTCACCCATTTGCTGGTGCTTCAACACCGCTTAAGGTCAAGCCAAGGATGCAGATTGTTCTTTCTTTTCTTCAATTCCTTCCAAGTTCCAACTGAAAAACCTATGTCTTGGAAACCAGTTATGAAGAAGGCAGTCTGCATTTTTCCCTCTTGTATAATCTTAGATGGCCCACCTGCTTGTGGGTTTTGATCTTGTGATGCTATCTTCCACAGGTAAGGGATTTCTGGACTGGTTCTAAGATTGGCAGAACAGGAAATAAAACCAGCAATTGACAAATAGAATCTCCTGAAAAGAAGGAACATCTATAATTCCAGTCCCATGAAGAGGCAGCTCCTAGAATTGGAAAAAAGCCAGTTACACATCTCACAGTTTAATAGCATATACAAGGATCTCAAAATTAAACATCAAGAAAACACAACTCATCTAAAAGCGAGCCATGAAACTTGACAGATTGTTTTGTCACAAATTGTACTAAACCTTTAAAACTTTTCTACATCCTTAGCCAGCATGAAAACACAAATTAAAATGAGATGAGATAGGCCTTTATTAAAAGTACAAATGACACCGAATGTTGATGTGGATAAAGAAAAAGGGAAACTATACTTGTTGGTAGTAGCATAAATTGTGCAGCTACTTTAGAAAAGTGACCTACCTATGCCATTCCTGGGCATTTACTCAAAGAACTTTTGTCTGCAGAAATGAAAAAGAACCATTGTCCACCCATGTTTATTGATGTTCATCACAAAGCCAGGAAATGGAATCAGTCTAGATGTCCACTAACTGGCATATGGCTAATGCAAATGTGGTACAGATAGACGATTGAATTTTATTCAGCAGCAGAGATAAAATGAAGTCATTAAATTTGCAGGGAAACGGGTGGAACTAAAGAATATACTCACCTGAGTAACTCAGGTGCAGAAAGACAAATGCTGTATGATCCCTCATGTGTGGATCCCAGCTTTGGATCTTTTGTGTGTTCCTCTTCAGGCACAAGTGGACACAAGAAACTAGAAAGCAACCACAGTGGACATATTAAGAAGGGAGGGTATAATACATGTGGATGGAGATTAGAGAGGGGAGATACTGGGAGTATGAGTGTTTACTCAGGGAAAGGGGAAGGGTTAATCAAATGAAAGGTATATGAAAAATCCATAGGAAACCTACTAACTTGCATCCAAACTAAAAATATAATTAGAAAAGAGAGTAGAAGACATATGATATTAAAGAAGAAGTGGAATATTTGGTGATTACGGTTTAAATTGGGATGGGATATAGGAAACAGTAAACAGTAGAGGTGTGTTAAGGTGAACTAAGACTGTATACAAAAACCTTATGGAAACGCACTGGTTTGTAGGTAATTACAGAATATTTATTTAGAAGACATTCTAATGAGTATGAAGACATTCTCAATGAGTAAAAAAGGGGTTTAAGTGGAGGCTTAAATGGAGGGTAGACAGTGGTGCTTCCAGAAGGCATGGGCTTATTAAATGGAAATCATAGTGGCAGGTCTGGGATCCCTCCTGTAATTATGGATCAAGAAGACGCCAAAGGTCTGCAAAACAATAAAGGCTATTACCGTTGCTTTTTGTTATCTCCATTTACCATAAAAAGATAGTAAGAACATTTTGCTGAAGCTATCACATAAGTCTCAAACTGACTGGGAAATGTCCTTCCTCTGGCTAGCTTTCATAGTACCAGAGGTTCTATACAAGCTTCTAATAGAGAAAAGATATCAGTGTTTATACAGTGCTGTTCCCACTATCCTTGCATGCTGGAACTGGCATACAAGACAGGATGTGAACATTGATGCAACAGTGGCATAGTTGTTAAAGGGTAACCAATGACTTTCTGATTTCATTTGAGACCATTCTCATATGTAGGAAGCAATGACTACTATTGTAAATCTGGTCAAAAGTCCACAAGTGGAAAATTATATGTCCTAGAGGGGAACCTATTGTTATTTTGCTAAATAGCCATACTGTCAATGTGCCTTTTAAATGTTTATATTTATACACACAGATCTTGGCTGCTCTCGACTTTGGTCAGAGAAGCTTCTTTTTATAGTGGTTAAAATGCAAAAATTTGTAACTGGTTAAAGGGCTAAGAAGAAGTGACTATGGGTCTCTTTCCTGAATGGTACAACCACATCAACACCCATTCCCCCAGGACTCAAGACACACTGCAGAAGAATTGTTGAAAATAATGTAAGAGCAGCAGGATTGGAAGAAGTACTATGAAAACTTGTCTTTGTGACACAACACGGATGTTCTGTCCATGAACTCATGGCAGCTTTGGTTACATGCATAAAACCTGGACAACATCAAGCTAGTCAAAATTGGAGCATGGATGGGAGAAAAGCTCATGAGGATTCATTCTTGACTGTGTTGCTGTTAGTAGCTGATGACAGCTGGGTTAGTCATTATTCTTTGCACTTGAAGCAACTGATAGCCTGCCTATTATCCAATGGATGGTCCCGCACATGTGCACATAGTATAGAATTAAATAATTACAGTAGGATAAGTTAGAACAAAAAAAAAGAAGAAGAAGAAGAAGGCATGAAATTGGAAGGGAAATGTGTTTGGGTGAACTTCTGGAAGGATTTGAAGGGAGAAGTGGGTGGTGGTTATGATCATAATTTCTTATATACATGAAGACATTCTCAATGAGTAAAAAATATTTATGAGAACAAACCCATAAAAGCAAAATCTTATAGATTATTTTTAAGTTGATCATTTAAAATGACTAAGTCTTTGAGTTATTTTTAATTTGAAGTATGAATTTGATTCAGGAGAACTAAATTTCATTAGCATGCATCATGTTTTCTATTTTAACTATAAATCTACCGACATCACAGAGGTTATAAATTAATCAGGGTGATGTGGTGTAAAGTTTGGTGTACTAACAAAAAGCAAATAGTGATTCACTGAATTAACATGCACATTTAAGCACTAATCAATCAATAGCTAAATTATTTTCTGCTTAGCCCAAACAAAATATAATTTTGCACTCAAATATAGTCATTACAGTGCATAACTTGATGAGGTGTTTAAGTGAGGAAAACAGCATCATGGAATTATGCAGGATCATAGGTTTAAAGACTCTAACTGCAATCTGTCCTCATCTATGAAATATTAAAGTGAAAAATGAGATAGCAGTCAGAAGATGGAAAGAGATTTGACTGCTTATCAGACGTTTTTAATTAATTAATTTATTATTAACTACACTTTCTATCCCAGCTGTAGCCTCTTCCCCTCCCGATCCCACCTTCCCTCCTTCATCTTCTCCCATGCCCCTACCCAAGTCCACTGAAAGGGGAGGTCCTCCTAACCTTCCTTCTGACCCTAGCCCATCAGGTCTCATCAGGACTGTCTGCATTGTCTTCCTCTGTGGCTTGGTAAGCCTGCTCCCCTCTTAGGGGGAGGTGATCCAAGTGTCAGCCACTGAGTTTATGTCAGAGACAGGGAACACTCTTGGAGACTGAGCTGCTATGGGCTACATCCAAGCAGGGGTTCTAGGTTATATCCATGCATGGTCCTCGGTTGGAGTAGCAGTCTCAGAAAGGACTCCTTTGCCCAGATTTTTTGGTTCTGTTGCTCCCTGTATGGAGCTCCTGTGCCCTACCCCCCAGGTCTTTATAGTTCCCCCTTCTTTCATGAGATTCCCTGCACTTTGCCCAAAGTTTGGCTATAAGTCTCAGCATCTGCTTTGATACCCTGTTGGGTAGTCTTTCAGAGTCTCTCTGGAGTAGGCTCCTGTCCTGTTCCCTGTTTTATCTCTTCTCCATGTCTGTCCCATTTGCCTTTCTGAGGAAGCACTGATCATCTTACCCTGGGTCCTCCTTCTTTCTTATTTTTTATAGCTGTAAAGATTTTAGTACGATTATCCTATATTATATGTCTAATATCCACATATAAGGGAGTGTATACCATGTGTGTCTTTGTGCTTCTGGGATACCTCACTCAGGATGATCTTTTCTAGTTCCCATGATTTGCCTACAAATTTCCTGATTTCCTTGTTTTTAATTGCTGAGTAGTATTCCATTGTGTAAATGTACCACAGTTTCTGTATCCATTCCTCAGTTGAGGGACATCTGGGTTGTTCGCAGATTCTGACTATTATGAATAAACCTGCTGTGAACGTGGTTGAGCACATTTCCTTGTTCTATCCTTGAGCGCATTTTGGATATATGCCTAGGAGTGGTATAGCGGGATCTTGAAGTAGCGCTATTAAAAGAGCAATAATACCTAATGTATTCAAATAATATACTTTATAAATACAAACAAAATATTCACATTATCAATTACCAGGGATTCCCATAATAGTGGAAAGAAAGAAACATTCATGAAACATTCTGCTACCAGTTCTGAGGGACAATGACTTTAATAAACACTCATGTAAAATGTTATGGCATGGAATTTGCTGGCATAAATGAATTTCAGCTGGCAGCTCCGCAAAACTTCTTGAGGGAACAAGCATCAAATCTTCTTGAACAGTGGCTGTTTGACTCTCTTTCCTTTTGTAGGTCTGAACCTGAAGTTCATTTACATCAGAAAAGCCTGGCTAAGCAAATTCTTCCACGTATGTTTTATGGTTTAATATCTAGAGTGCAGCGGACTGCTTTCTGTAATATTTTCTTTCCTTTTTCCTAAGTGTGGTAGTTATGTGTGCTATATGTTGCTACTATAGATGAAGAGTGCAGAGGAAGCATTCACGCGTCCTCCTCAGCATTTCCCAGAATGGGAGTCATTACGAAATTTTCAGAAATATGCCAATGTGCTTTGTTATTGTGTGTTCCTCTTCTTCTTTGTCCTGTTTTGTAAATCCCCTCCCTCATGCAAAGACTGCCTTCTTCTTGCCTGCTTTCATGTTATACACAGTTCTCTTTTGTCCCATCGTAAACGTTGTTTTCCCGTCTCAGGGTCCTCTGTCTAGTTTTATGACACAACATTTTAATGCTTGCTTTAAGACTAGACAACGATGCCCTTGACAAAAGGGTTGCCTCCATTTTAATATTGCGTTACCATAGCCTAGTCTAAGTCTAGTAGACTTGAAGCATTTACAAATTATTTACTTGACCAAATAAATAACAGCACAACAATATTATTTATTGGTTTTTTACAGTTTGAAAAAGATGAAAGATCAAGGATATAGAAGATTCTGTATCTTTGACAGTCTGTTCCTTGTAAGTAACATCTTGCTGCATCCCTATTACAAAAGAGAGAGCAAGCTCTTCCAAACCTCTTTTCTAAGGAAATTTTCCTTCTGCGCTGGGGCATATTACACCTAATGCAGGTAATACACCATCACTAAAATACTGGGTATATGGGTTCATAATGTTTGCAAGGACAAGAACTTTTCATCGTATCTTAAATCTCTCCAAATTCTTGTGTTTCTCACATACAAACTATATTTTTTCTTCCAAACCAATAATTCACAAAGCCTCCTGGTTCTTGCATAAACTTTTATGATAAACAAATAATAAACCAACAAAGGAAACAAAGTATACTGCAGATTTGTTTTTCTGATGAACACAGATGAAAAAAAATCACAAAATACTTCAAACAAAATTCAAGAATACATTAAGAAGATCATACCTAATTGCCAACTGGGTTTTATCTCTGGAAGGCAAAGTTGGTTCAACCTAGACAAGTCTATACACACCATATAAATAGACTTAATCAATGGATAGAGAAAAGGAATTTGACAGAACTCAGCATGTCTTCGTGATAAAAGCCTTGAATAAAGTAGGAGTAGGCAGGAGATAGCCCAACACAATAAAGTTTATATGCGATAAATCTATAGAAAACATCATGCTAAATACTGCTAATGAGATCGTTTCCTCCAAAATCTGGAATGAGACAGTGTTCCACTTTCTTTGTTCTCATTAACATTGCAACTCAAATCTTAACTAGAGCAATAGGGCAAAAGAAAAGCAAAGATGTCAAAGTATCCACTTGTGCAGGTGACATAATTTTATACTTAAAAGACCCCATGGGAACAACAGAGTCAAAATACCTGGGCCTAGGGGGTCCTGCAGAGACTCATACTCCAACCAACAACCATGCATGGAGAAGACCTAGACCCCCTGTTCAAAGGAAGCCCGTTGGCTGCTCAGTTTCCAAGTGGGTTCCCTAGTTAGGAGTATAGGAGCTGTCTCTGACATGAACTCAGTGGCCTTCTATTTGATAACCTCTCCCTGTGGGTGGGGATGGGGTTGCAGCCTTGCCAGGCCACAGAGGAAGATGATGCAGCCAGCTTTGATGAGTCCTGATAAGCTACGATTAGATAAAAGGGGAGGAGGTCCTCCCCTATCAGGGGACTAGGGAAAGGGCATAAGGGGAGAAGAGGGAGAGAGGGTGGGGCTAGGAGGAGATGAGGGAGGGGGCTGCAAAGTGAATAAATTGTAATAAATAAATATATAAATAAAATTAAATTTAAAAATTAAAAAAGAACCTATGGGAAACAATACATTTAAAGTTAAATTTGCTTCCTTTGAAGCACCAGTCCTGTTTGTCCTAGCCGGTAGCATTGTCTTTGAAATAGCTATCACAGGCCATTTAGTCCAGATCAGTCCTATGCATTCACTAAAAATGGGCATCTCAACAATTTCAGCCAGAGCTCACCCAAAATTAAACTCTGCCAGTGTGTTCAATCAAATCAGTGTGTTCTGCCTATCTTACAATGGTACCTGTATAGACTAGTTTTGTTTTTAATGAAAAAAATCTAAAAATATTTATCCAATCCAAGATTGTGGTACCAAATCAATTAACTTTTCAGAGGGTCTTCAAGGACTCACCTGGTTGACTAAATTTTGGGGACAAAAATTATGTGATTGACAAGGAAACTTGCTATTTCTATTGTATATGGTATGGTCAGATAACTAGAATTAGGCTACAGGTTTCTTTACATTTTAAACAATTTCTGGAACTTAGCAATAAACTATAAACATATAATGCAAAACTTAAAAGCATCAATTAATATTTGACAATGATTCTCTTATAATTTGTATCAAACATGACTAATTAATTCAATATGGTCTTTTTCATATGTCCTGGAGGCCCTTTAGAAATATTCCAAAAGTAGTTTGGAGTCAAGGGATCTAATTAGATAGATATTGATATAGATATAGATATAAATATATAGATGATATAGATATAGATGTAGAAGTAGAGGTAGAGGTAGAGGTAGAGGTAGAGGTAGATGTAGATGTAGATATAGATATAGATATAGATATAGATATAGATATAGATATAGATATAGATATCCATCCCTGGGCCCTAGTGGCCTTCCAGAGACTGATAACCCATCCAAGGACTATGCGTGGAGAGGACCTAAAACCCCACTTCAGATGTAGTCCATAAACTCCCCCTTCATCAGTGGACTAGGGGAGAAGAGAGAGGGAGCTTGGGATTGGGAGGAGAGGAGGGAGGGGGCCATAGCCGGGATACAAAGTTAATAAATTGTAATAAATAATAATAAAAACTCCTGATTCTGGCCATCTTGTAAATTGCAATAATCTGTAGCATGAGGCCTGTAAAACAGCATTATTGTGAGTACTAAAGGAGACATTGTATAAAATGATCAAGATAACGTCCTATAGTAAGTGTATTAGTTATCATCATTTTTGAGAGGGAAGATAAAATTATGTGACTTGCTGATATTTATTTTATAATGAGAAACACCTAGAGGGTTGAAGCAATAATCTACGAGAGTATTGCAGGATTTTCATGGTGTGTGTGTGGGTGCTGAGGGTTAAGTCCATGGCTGTACCCTTGCCAAGTCACCTCTCTGCCACTCAGACCTACAAGTCTTCATTATTTGCAATGCATCCTACTTTCGTGTTTCATGACTCATTTTTTTCTTTCCTCAAACTGCACCTAGTCACTCCCTATAAATCTTTTAGCAAATGTCTGAATCTAAATTGTCCCTCGGTTCCTTTGAGCCATTGCAATTTTCTTTTTCCTTCTGCCAATAGCGTCTGCTGTTGTTAATTGTTAAAGCATCTCCCCGCAAAGGTAAATGAAGGTCCAGTCTAATATTTTTGTTTTTGTGTGCATTTTATACAACCCTTACAATAATCAGGCCACAGGGGTGACTAATTGACTCAGAGACCACTCTCATTCTGAATGGCATCTCTATAATTGTAGTTGGTATGTCATCTAAAGGAAAACTGAGCGCTCTCCCTTTTTTTCATTCATTTATAAAAATAGTGCAGTCTTGATTCAGGTTTTGGAATGTAAACATCAGACATAGTGTGATAAGGTACCACATTTCCATGAGGGCTTTTTTTTCCCCCTTAATTTACGTCTTAAATGGAGACAATATGTATGCCTGCTGATAGCTTGATTAAAAGAGGCTTCTGGTTAAATGTATAATTATACTGAAGTTGTTCAAGGGCTGATACTCAGTAGATGGTGCTGGGCTAAAGTGGCATGTAATTATTGGAGGTAAATATTTTTTTATCTTATAAGAACTATCTTCTTAGTTCAATATGCTAAGTTTTGGTTGAAGGGATGATTAAAAATTGCTTCTACATCAATTTATATTTGCTATTAATTGAACATTAAGTGAGTGTTCATTTCTCAGGATGGTTAAGCGTGTCCAAGATCTCCAACCTAACCTTTGAAGAGAGATGTGCTATTGACTTGGGTACCCTGTATAACAGTGAACATGAAGATGACCTGGGAGGAAAGGCTAGGAAAGCCATTAATGACATTAGCACTGCTCTCTCCTTTAACATGCCACAAATTATAGTCAATGGATTATGAGATTCCTAGGGACATAGGATAGAAAGATAGATAGACAGAAAAAGGCCAACATGTATCAGCTGTATTCAAAGCAGGTATTATTGCCTATACATACAACATTAGCAAGCTTAAAACATGCTCTTTGTTTGATATGACCTATAAGATATTGAGATTGAATTATGCTTGCTTCCCCATGTAGAATTTATCCCACTGGATAAAGGAGAGCTTATATATATATATATGTGTGTGTGTGTGTGTGTGTGTGTGTGTGTGTGTGTGTGAACCTTTTGCCATATAAATTCCTTATGATTGGTTCTTTGGGCTTGTTTCATAAACTTCATTTTAGGAGGAATTATGACAATTATCTCCAGAGACCACTATTGCACCAGACATAACAAACCAACTATGTATGATTCCTGCAAACACATCTGTGCAAATAGTGACTGAAAAAACTTCTTCAGGGGTTGTTTCATCTCCATGTTGACACCTCAATCCAGAAATATTGTATTCCAGATTCTTGCTTCTACTCCACCAAGTCATCGCCATATTTGCCAAAAGAGGTGGTCTGAATACATTGGTCTTAGACCTGAGAAGCCTCTGGGGTTTCACCAGTCTTCCTGAAGCTTTATATTTCTCATTTGCTTTTTCATAATATTAGCATGCCCAACATTTAGAAACAACACTGGAAGCTAATTGTGAAGCTCACTAGAATCTTAGCTGTTCTTTTCATTGATAAAATAAGAACTACTTGGCCCAGAGCCATGACCCACATGCTCCTACTGGACCATGACAAGTGAGGATGATGCTCTGTGATGATTGCCCTAGCTCGGAGTACTACAGCTCCAACTCTGCTGTGCCGCCCTTTACTTTACAATGTTTTTGTTTGAAAGTGATTGCATTGCCTTTTATTTCTTAATGTGTTTTCAACTTGATACATACCAAACATGGATAAAATATAAATTTTGAAAAATATGCATAGGCCAAAGAGAGCACACAATATCCTGTGGTTTACACTGTTATAATTAGTTTAATGTTTTATTGCCTTAGATATTTTTTGCATGTATTTGCTTATTAGTAATTGGGATATTTATTGTCTTTTTTGTTTTTCCTGTTGTGGACCAAATTTGTAAATTTCTGTGAAGCTGTTAACGATTTTTATATGTGGGTTTCCTAGTAAGGGGAGAAGAGACAGTCTGACATGAACTCAGTTGCCTGATCTTTGATCACTTATCCCTCTGGTGGGGTGACCTAGCCAGCCCACAGAGGAAGAGGATCTGGGCAGTCCTGATGGGACCTGATAGGCTAGGCTAGGGTCAGACAGTAGGGGAGGAACACTTCCTATATTAGTGGACTAGGGAAGAGGAATAGAGGAAGGGGGGTGGGACTGGGAGGAGATAAAGGAGGAGGCTACAACTGGAATACAAAGTGAATAAATTGCAAATAATAATAATAATAGAAAAAATAAGAAAGTATGAAATTTGTTGGTGAAATTAATATAGGTCCTATTTTCACTAAAATGGCAAATGAAATGACATTTAATTATAAAAATGTAAAATCAAGCATTAAAATAATGATAATGAAAAATGCACTATTAAAAGATATGCAATATAAGAAAAACGTATGTTGTGACAAGTTTTTTGTTTCAGTGACAAATTATACAACAAAATCACCGTTAAGAATGTAAGAACTCACAGTTTGAAGATATAGTTCATCTTGGTGAGAAAGTGTGGTGACAACAGAGGCTCTAGCTGTGAGGACAGGACCATCAGGAAGCTGCTTGTGTCCTGTTGTGTCAAAAGCAGGAAGGAGAGGGGATGCTGATGCTCCGAGTGGGGCACAAGCCCATAGAATGCTGTTGTTCAAATTCAGGGTGCATGTTCCACCTGTGCAAAACTTCTCCAGGAAAAACTCCCACAGATAAGTTCAGAATCAGGTCTCCAGGCTGATTCTAAACCCCATCAAGTCTCCAATCAATACTAATCAGGACAAGTTCATCCTTTGCCAATTTGACCTGCAAACACAGTGCTTTGAGCCTGTGACTCTTGCCGTTTGAATGCCTGCAAAGGCACACCATATAAATGACGTTGCCATGGTTTGCTGACAGCTTGAGATGGAGGCTTCCTGCTACTTACCGCACTTGAAGTGACCTCTGAGCATCTTGGTAATTGAACCTGGAAAAAACATTTCCCTAGATGATGCTTTCTGGAATGGAAATTCTTCAGCGGTGTTCTTAGTTCATTCTTTACTTTTTTACTTAATATTTTTTAATTTATTTTTTGATTATTACATTTTATTCTCTTTGTATCCCAGCTGTAGTGGGCTCCCTTATCCCCTCCCAACCCCACCCTCCCTCCCACTTCTCCTCCCATGCCCCTCCCTCAGTCTGCTGATAGGGAAGGTCCTCCTCCTTTTCCACCTGACCCTAGCCTATCAGGTCTCATCAGGACTGGCTGCACTATCTTGCTCAGCAGAAATGTGTAAAAACTGTGAAGTTGGAGCTGGTTTCCGCCTTCCACCTTTCCAATGGTGAGTGCTCTCTGTCACAAACAACTCCATATTTGGCTAAGGCTGAGGGTCTGGCTTGCTTCCATGTATGTGGACCTATCTGCATTGCCCACATGGTACGCTGGGGTTGGCTACCTAGAGGCTATTTAAGCTGTGGGCTGGCTTTCCCCAGGGTCCGAGGATTGTTCAAGGTTCCTGAATAAACTGCATTGAAAAAAAAAATTGTAGTAAATAAATAAATAAATAAATAAATAAACAAATAAACAACTGTGAAGTTGGTCAGGAAGATAAAGTAAGAGAGTTTAAAGTTTCTTTCAAGGAAAGCTTTGATTGTTAAATAGATTAGTGGAATTAAGAAGAATCGTGTACTTTGCACTGAAAAGGTTCCTTGAGAGCTAGACCTTGTACAAGCCTTTGAATAGTGGGGTCTTGCTCTCAAGGAACCTTTTCAGTGTAAAATACATGATTCTACTTAATTCCACTAATTTAGCAATCAAAGCTTTCCTTGAAAGAAACTTTAAACTCTCTTCCTCAACAAACTTCACACTTTTGACATCTTTCTGCTGTAGTTATGCAAATCCAGGTATGAATGAATTTAAATGCTATGCTGCCTTGAAATTTTATCCTGCAGAAAAAAGTATTCCATTATTTTTAGCCTTTCATATATGTCATATAGAACATATGTCATATGTCATATTTTAGGCTTTCAAAAATGTCATATAGAAACATATTTAGGGAGATAGGAGCAGGGAGGAAGGAAGGGAGGAAACAAGGAAGGGAGGAAGGTAAGGAAGGAGGGAGAATGAGACAGAAAAAGAGAGAAAGATAGAGAAAAACTGAGACTCAATTTGGCTATCCTATGGGTATGCCCCTACTACTCTTTAATGGACATTTTTAAGAGATGAAAGGATAATCCACATACTGTTAGAAAATATTTGCAAGGCATCTATCTGATGAAGGACTTGTATTCAAGACCCACACATAACTCTCAGATTAATCCCAGCATTTGGGAGGCAGAGTCAGGCAGATCTCTGTGCATTCCAGGCCAGTCTGGTCTACAGAGCGAGTCCAAGAGAGCCAAGGCTACACAGAGCAACTGTGTCTCAAAACCTGAAACCAAAACCCAAACCAAACAAATAAACAAACAAAAAGCAAAGCAAACACAAAAACAAATAAACAGAAACCCAAAACCAAAACCAAAAATAAAAACCCTGGACAAGGGCCAGTGAGGTGGTCAGTGAATGAAGTGCTTAGAGTAGCAACCTGATGACACAAGTTCAATTCCCAGAACCCTGGAAAAGATAGTAAAATAGAACCACAAAATTGTCCTCTGCCCACCACAGAAGAGTGACACCAAGGTGTTCCCACACACAAAATCAAACACACACAATACTCACAATAATTATTATAGTTCTAGTAACACCTTCTATGGAGGAACACTTCATTTAGGGCAATGTAAGTCTGTGTTCTTAGACCATGGTTACTCATATTTGGCACCAAAGAACCTACCTTTTAATTTTCGCAAGCCCAAAACTGTGCTTTCCATCAACAACTCCCATATGTAGCTTAGGTCCAAATTATTAATTCTATGCTGTTTTTACAATGTATGCTAGCTTTGTACTGGTGTGAATTATGACTCTGAAAAATAACCCCATGAACGAAATGACCCAGGATATTGTTCTAATAAAATCTCTTGTTTTTCCTGCTTCATAAAGACTTTGTGGACTCTGAATTTCTGTTTTCCTTTCTCTTCTTTGTGAAGTGGAAATGTGAAGGGAATGTTAAGGAGTCCAACTTTATGTCAATATTTTGTGTGGCAACTATTAGAAATAATTCATAGGCAATTTCCTCAATCTATCATATATCATCATATGGATGGTATTTTGTTGGCCTATTCTCATGCAGATACTTTAGAGAAAATATTTAAGGAAACACAAAGAATTCTACCAAGTTGGGGTTTACAGATTGCTTCAGAAAAATTACAAAGAGGAGATCCATTTAGTTATTTGAGCTATAAAATCATTGACAAAACATTTGACCACAAAGGTACAAAACCATAGGGATCAATTTGCAAACTCTTAACAATTTTCAAAAGTTAATAGGAGGCATTAACTGGCTGAGGCCTACAATTGGATTGAGTACTTATGAGTTATCTAATTTGTTTCAGACATTTCAAGGAGATTCAAACTAAACAGTCCAAGATATCTAACAGCTGAAACAGAGTTGCCTCTTGTAGAACAAATACTGCAAGATGCATATGTGGATCAAATTAATCCTAAACTTGATTGCATTTTAGTCATTTTGCCTTCAACTCATTCTCCTACTGGACTCATTATGCAAAGGGGAGATAGTATTATGGAATGGATTTTCTTAGCACATAAACAAAGTAAAAAATTGAAAACATAGATAGAAAAGAGTTCTGAATTAATTTAAAAATGTAGAATAAGACTATGTCAATTGTCAGGAACAGACCCTGCTGAAATTGTGGTACTTTTTACTAATACTGAGATCATTTAATTCTGGGTGATCAATGAAGATCATCAAAGAGCTTGTGGTAACTACTTGGGAAAAATTAATAATAAATATCCCAAGAGCAAACATATTCAGTTAATAAAAAAGAACTAATTGGATTCTTCCATGTATTGTAAAGAGAACACCAATCCCAGAGACACCAACATTCTATACTGATACAAACAAGAAAGGGATGGCAGGTGATAAGTCAGAGAAAATAAGCAAAAGTCCACGTACCTCAGTTCAAAAATCAGAACTGCATGCAATACTTACGCTATTACTAGATTTTCCTGAATATCTTAATATAATTACTGATTCTTTATATGCAGAAAGAGTTGCTTTGCATATAGAGACTGCTGAGCGAGTTGTTCCTAATAACTCAGAAATAACCTCATAATTTATGTGATTACAACAGGCCATTAGAAGTAAAAACTATCCATTATATGTTACTCATGCTTGGTCTCAAACAGGTTTGTCAGGTCCATTGGCACAAGGAAATGAGGAAATTGACCAGTTACCAATGGGGAATGTGTTAGAAGCCTCCAAATGTCTGAGAAATATAATGTTAGTGGGAAAGGTTTAAAGAAAAAAGTGTGAGACAAAGTGGGATATTTGGAAGGTCCTCATGACACGGTCTCAGAAGAGAGTGTAGCATGGTTTCCTTTTCTTGGGATGTGATCTTTCTATCTTGCTCAAATTTCTGCCATTCTTACTAGTTAAAAAGTGTCAGACCCAAAGACACCCAGTCTGAAGCATGAACAAGGCTTATTAGACTATAAGCCTGTGATATTCTGAGCTCAATAAACTCCCTTTCCTTTTGAAGTTGGAATGCCTCAGATATTTTATTGTAGTAACATAAAATGCCAATGTATTTTCCCAAATTTAAATCAACAATCAATTGCAAACTTTTATGAAAAGGAGTCCCATCTCCTACACACTACATTTCTGTATTTAGAGCATCTTCTTCCTGCCCGTGCTAGATCTGCACGGCATCCAAGAGATGTTGCTGTGAATGTGTCATGGAGTAACTATGGATTCAATCATCTTGATTTTTTCAAACTGACTGAACTGACACTGTTATTGTAACTGCCAAAGGTCAGCACAAGAAACAGAGTTACAAAAGGTTCTGAGGAGACAATGTGCACTTCTTGTGGCTTATTTTTCATGTTTATCTCAAAACCAAAGATTTTTCTACATTCAAAGCTTTGGCAGAGCCCAACATTTGGTAATGGTTGTTGCTGTCACAGACAACACTAAGACCCCATCCATTAACATCTTTATTTTTTTTTCATTTATAATAGATGATTTTAATTACATTAATCCTTACTTATCCCATTCATCCACTCAACAATATTTATTGATTATATATTGTATTCCAAACACCATTCTAGGTCTAGGTTAATAAATATAAAGACTTCTGAAAAACAAAACAAAACAAAACAAAAAACAGATCTGGATTGTAGTGAATGAGTTATTGAAGAAGTGAAGCAACACGGAGGATCCTAGGGAAAATGCTCAATCTGCTCAATCAGAAGGGCAAACAGGATAGACACCAGAAGTAGGAGAAGACAGGGAACAGGACAGGAGCCTACCACAGAGACCTCTGAAAGACCCTACTGATCAAGGTATCTAAGCAGAAGCTGAAACTCATAGGCAAACTTTGGGCAGAGGGCATGGGATTTTATGAAAGAAGGGGGAGATAGAAAGAACTGGAGAGGAAAAGAGCTCCAAAAGGAGAACAGAGAAAAAAAATACTGAGACCTGGGATCCCTGAAGACAATACATGGAGAGGTCCTAAAACCCCAGTTCAGATGTAGCCCATAGACTCACTGTCCAAGTGGGATCCATTAACTTCTTAACGCATTCACAGATCTCTCATTGGAGAGTTGACCTGTACATATGCCTATAGTCAAAAATTGAGAGTGTGGTCTACACAAGAAAGGTAAGTGTTTTCAAATATTTAATTGAAAATAATCAACACTTATGTTCTTATTGTTTTTTAGTTTAAGTGTTTCTCATCATCTGCAGTTTACTTTTCATTTGTAAAAATTATGTGGACAAGGCCCAGTGGCATAGACTGGGCTGTACCAGCTCTGTTTGGCTAAGCTATAATCTTAGCTATGTGTGAAACAATGATAGGAAGGTTGGAAATTCAAAGCCAATTTAGACAAAGTAGTGATGTCCTGTCTCAAAATTAAAAAAAAGCTAGAGATAGAGCTCCGTGGTATAATACCAAGTGCCAATAATAAAAACAGAAAAAGAGAATGGGATTAAAGGAAGAAAAGAGGGCAAAGAGAAAGAAATTTTTTGGTACTATTTTAATAATTTATATACCTGGATTGCCTTTAAAACTTATTAAATCAGAATGGCTGGAGCTGAAGCTAACAATTTCTCATTTTTACAAACAGCTATACACAGTTAAATTACTCACTCACTATTAGCAAGATTTAATAGAAAGACCGACAGCCATTATGTGAGCTGTTAAAAAAATCCAGGTAACTGATAACGTGAGGAAATGCAATACATGAATAAAATACATCTCTCTGCTATCAGTTGTACAATGTAACTATATTTTGTGGGCATTAATGATAAATTGGCAGTAAAGTTTAATAATATTCTGAACAGTGGTTGCACCTTAAAGATGCTTCAAGCCATACAAATATTCTAGAAGTGATCAAAGCATGAGATGCTTATTGAAATAAACATTACAGGGATCCTTAAGGTCACTCTAATTAAATATATATGGAGTTCTTTCATAGCTGCATGTATCTAGATATTGCTCAGTTTTAAAAATCTGTGTACTTATATTTATAGTTGTGAGCCTAGCCTTTAACGGCTGAGCCATCTCTAAACAAGAAACAGGACAGGAGCCTACCACAGAGGGCCTCTGAAAGACTCTACCTCACAGTTCATCAAAGCAGATGCTGAGACTCATAACCAAACCTTAGGCAGAGTTCAGATAATCACATGAAAGAAGGGGGAGTTAGTACTGGAGAGGACAGGAGCTCCCCAAAGACCAAATATATCTGGGCACAGGGGTCTTTTCTGAGACTGATCCTTCTCCAACCAAGGACCACACATGTACTTCTGTGTACTTCTTAAGTATTTAGTTCTGGAAAACTAATAAAATGAAATGTGTCTCCAGTTAGTTAATTAACCTTTGATTAAATCAAAAGATACATAAACAAACTTCCACGTATCTGATATGTGGCCTATACTGTTAGTGTCCACTGTTTTTGTTAGGATCTAGACTTTTCTAGGCAAATATGGTAGAATGTCTTATATCACACAAGACTTCTTTTTGTTAGAGTAAAAGGTGGGTAAAACTGATTAACAAAGTTACATTTGAAAAACAAAGGGATTTTCCTGTTAAACGTTAAATTCTTTGATACATCACTGGAAATTTAGCAACAATATTACCACCAAATTCCCCATTATGGTTATATGAAAAAATAGATAATGTGTAGATACCACAGACAAAATTGAAGAAAATGCATAGTTGATTATGCTTTATGTGTGCCTAGGGTATTCTAATTTATCCATCTGGACTATAATAAATCATCACCTTCTGAAATAAAGGGTTAGGTCTTTGTTGACTGAGCAAGAAATACTCATTTTTAATTACTGCAATGGAATAATGCCATTTCACTGAACCCATGGGCAGGTTGCTTAAAATGCTCCGGGCATTGTCATCCAGACACAGTTACAGTGACAATCAGGATGTGAAGTGGGAACTCAAAAGCCTTTCAGCAGATGGGAGATTTGATTTATTCCTAGCAACCAGATGTCACCAACTTCTCTTTCTGACAAAGATATTTACTTTTATTTTTTTCAGGAAGAGATAGTCTTCACTCTGGAGTATATTTACTGTGAGTTTCAACTCCCAGTTAAGTACAAAGATTCTAACTCAATAGCAACTAATTAACAGGAAAAAAATCTCCTGTGATTTAGAGAATTATCCAACCAAATCTTCATTGCCTATTCCATTAGCAAACTTGCAAGATGTTTGAGCACTAGTATGAATTGTGTGGAGCAGGAAGCAAAACCCAAAATAGACTCACATGCCTAAAGCTGACCTGGGACCAGAGTATGTAGAAGGAAACTTCAGTTAATAAATACCAGCTCCTGCTTTGTTATCACACTAACCCTTGAAATAACCTTCATTGGAAGGACTTCATCAGAATCCAATAAAAGGTTGACATTAGTCTGAAACCGTCTTTTCTAAGGTGTGTTCTGGAGTTGAAGGCTACTGATATTCCTCCAGAGAAATTTGTTTGGAGTCATCCTAAATACTACATGGTGAATCTTTCTAACTCTTTAAAGTTTACCAACATGTATATTCTTGAAGAGTGACCACAATAAGAAGGTTACCTAGCTTTTTACATGTACATCCATCTGTGGGACTGAAGTTTGGGTTGAAATGTGAATTATCATATATCACATATCACAAAGCGTAATAATTCCTGATGAGACCTGATAAACTAGGGTCAGATGGAAGGGGAGGAGGACCTCCTCTCTCAGTGGACTTACAGAGGGGCAGGGAGGGAGGGTAAGATTGGGAGAGAATGAGGGAGGGGGCTACAGCTGGGATACAAAGTAAATAACCTGTAATTAATATAAAAATAATAATTATAAAAAAGAAAATAAACGAGAAAAAATAATAATTCTATAAATAAATGTTCACTTTAGCTTGTTATATTCTCTCCCAGGCAAACTCTAGCTTTTCAGAGATATCTTTTTGTCTAGCCTTCAACATACATTGTCTAAGACATAAGGACTATGACAGTTGCCAACAGCCTAAGACTGCAATCTGATTATGAACTTCCCTTGTCTTAAAGTACTTATTTGACATAATTCAAGGTACAAGGGTTACGTCTATGTCTCCCATAATTTGTGGGAAGGTTGGATTCTAACTTGGGTGGTACCAGATGACCCACACTGCTGACATAATTTGTGGGAAGGTTGGATTCTAACTTGGGTGGTACCAGATGACCCACACTGCTGACATAATCATGTTTATGTGCACTAACCATTTGCTGCTTTTCACTTTCCGAATTCTATCAATCCCCACTAACCCTTCAATTTTGTTCTTCTCCCTTTAAAATAGTGTCAACTCTGCGCAAAACAAAGCTCTATTAATGCTAGACTTTTCTCTATTGTGATAGTCGTTGCTGAATAAAAATCTGTGCCTACTGCTTAAATTAGTGTTTGCCTAGTTATCTTTGACACAAGCTAGACTACAGAGTGCGAGGAATTGGTTTTTTAGTGCAATGTCTTTTAACAAACCCTTCAAATATACCTGCGAGGGGGCTAAGACTTTGCCTGTGATGAATTCACCATGTCTGTGTGAAATTGCTTTAGAACTGGAAGCCATATGTAAGAACAAACAACATCACTTTGCTCAGGTTGGAGCCACAAAAGCGGCTCATGGATCTGCCATCCCCACAAGGTTAGGAAGGAAAGATATGTTAGTTGTATTTCTCATAAGGGAATTATTTATGAAGCCCTTAGCTTAGCAGCCAACATAGAGTAAATGATTATGAATGTTTGATATTTTAATTAACACATCATCACTAATAATTAATAGTCATTTTTTACAGACCAGATAATTTTACTAATTTTTAATATTTTCTAAGAATACAGTACCATAGACTTCTTGGCCATCTTAGTGGGAATTTTTTTAATATTTCCTTAATTATTTCCTGAACAAAGAATATATTTTCTACTACAGTTCTGACCTTCATAAATCCAAATTCTGCTTAACAGGGGTAAAGTCAAAGCATCTTTGACCTGATTCCCTTTGTGGGAGCTAGGAAGAATTTAATAGTTTTATATATTATTTCCATTGAAGTATGTGGCATATACTTAAAGACATGTCTTATTAAATCAGCAAGGATGGGAATATTTCATGGACTACCTGGTACACCACATTTGTAGAATATCATTAAAGAATCATTTACAAAATTTAACTGTACAATGGAAATACTCAAAACAAGAAAATTTACTTCTTTGCTTTGTCTAGCATTGAGAGAGCAAAACCACTTCTTGGTTTGTGTTTTTTATCTTCAAAGCTACATGCATAGTTATTGGTCAATAATTTTCCCACTTCCTCTTGTTCTCCTTTTCTTATTGTCTCATTATCTTCTCTGTCTTTACCCTCTTTCATCTTTCTTAAAAGAATTATAAAGATCTCATACTAGGCTCACCAAAAACAAGCAAGCAAACAAACAAACAAATAAACAAACAAACTGAAACACTGATGACAGCCTATAGATTGGGAAAGAATCTTCACCAACCCTATATCTGACAGAGGACTAACATCCACAATATAAACAGAACTCAAGAAGTTAAACATCAAAAAAACCCCAAATAATCTAATTAAACAATGGGGTACAGAGCTAAACAGAGGACTATTGAATGGCAGGGAAACGCTTAAAGAAATGCTCAACAACCTCATCTATCAGGGAAAGGCAAGTAAAAACAACCCTGAGATTTCACCTTACACCCATCAGGATGGCTAAGATCAAAAGATCAAGTGACAATGCATGCTGGAGAGGATGTGGAGAAAGGAGAACCTTCCTCCATTGCTGGTGGGAATGTAACCTTGTACAACCACTCTGGAAAGCAATCTGGTGCTTTCTCAAACAATTAGAAATAGTGCTACCTCCACTTCCAGCTATACCACTCCTAGGCATATATCCAAAAGATACTCAAACATACAAGGATTCTTTTCATTTAAAATGGCAAATTTAAGGGTTTCCAGAATTGCAATTTTGATATTGTCAGGTATCTGTTACTCAGCCTTCAACAATAACTGAGACATAAATGCTAAAACGTGTTTTACAAACTTAGTCATTCAGAAGTGACATGATCCGTGTTTCAAGTCTCTGAGCTGAGTGTTCTTGCTTAACTTTCTGATTCTTTTCATAGACAGAGTGCTTAATTATTTTCATAGTTTCAGAGACCCATATTACCACATTTTTTACAAGTATAAGTAACCCACATATGGCATTTTTTTGTTTGTACAGAGTAAACCCTGAACATTTCTGTGCCCTCTCCTCTGGACAATCTCTCAGTGAAGTATCTTTTTTGTGTCCATTTTATCTCTTATTGTGATTTTTGCACATTGTTCTCTTCCAGACTGTTTTTGTTTGCTAACCAAACAAAACAGTTTGGTTTGGGCCCACTTAGTTCAGAACTGCAGTTATTGTGTTTTTATTTCTCGTTTCCCATTATTTCTACATTGGTTCAAGAGTCTCATGGATTACCTAACATGTGATACTGCTGGTCTACGACAGTATGCAGAAATCCTGATACACAGGTTTTACAAATTAGACCGATTATATAAAAATAACACCTATCTAACACTAATTTATCCATCTACCATGATTATTTGGGTAATCATTGATGACCTCTCACACAATTGCATCCAAGCTGCTCAAGAGAAAGATAGCTAATTTGCACTTGTTTAATTCTGGTCAAAATGCAGGGTGACTGCTGCCATTTCTCATCAATATCTCCTGAATGTGGTCATCTGGAATTTCAGTTATCTGAACTTATGTGCAATCTTTAGTTAAAGTCACATTGTCCAGATTTTATTCTGTTTATTACTAAAGCAGGAAATGGAAATTTTAAATAGAATTATTTTAGAACTATAAAATTTCAAACATTTCAGTAAGTTTCAATTTTAATTCTATCCTAGACAGAAAACAATTTGTGAACTTCAGATTGGGAAGTAACAAGTTCATCAGCATTATAATACTATGTGTTCTTGTCTCATACTGAAAATATTTGAATGGTTAGGCAATATACTTTAACGTATTGATACTTTAGGTCTGATGCCAAGCCCAAACTATTCAAAACAAAATGCAGAGTGCAGACAACAAGGATAATGTGCAAACAAGAAAGATAATTTTCCTTAATCAGAAAGAAATCTAAATGTAGCGAGTGTAGTTGGGAGTAACACCATATGAGGGTCCTGAGAGATTACCCAGATAAGAGGACATGCAGGCCCTCTGAACAATGAAATGGCATTTCAATGTTCTTACAAGTATGACAGTAACCAAGAGGTAGTCAAATGATTCCAACTTCATTGTCAAAGCATCACTTCAGCTATGCATGCAGACTGAGTCATGGGATCCAAGATTAAAGCAAAGAGACAGGGAAGGAATAATGGCCAATAGTACAAGAGGCACTGACTATACCTGGATCACAATGACAGCAGTATGCTTGGGAAAACAGGGAAAGTCCTGGAAAGTGAAAAAAATCAAGGAGGCTGCAGTTTATTGGCTGTACGTCCAAGAGAAAGAAGAAACTAAAAGCTGGCTCTAAGCTGGTCTTAAGCAAAGTTTAAGAGATATGATGGACTGTGTTACCATATGGAGTACTAGGCAAAAGGCAGTATTTCATTTTAAGAAACCTAGAAGATGACAATGCAGCCACTTCTGATGAGAACTGATAGACTAAGATCAGAAAGAAGGAGAGGAGGACCTCCCCTATCAGTGGACTTGGGGAGGGACATGCGTGAAGAAGGGGGAGGGAGGGTAGGATCGGGAGGGGAGGAGGGAGGAGCTTATGGGGGGATACAAAGTGAATAAAGTGTAATTAATAAAAGTTAAATAAAAAATTTAAAAAAAGAAACCTATTACTTGAAGATATCTAGCAAGCAATTACAGCAAAGACCTGAACTTCATAAAGAATGGGCTAGAAAACAAAGCTTGAAATCCTCAGAATTAAAAGCCATAGAAAAAAGAATAAATTGAAAAGATAAATTGATGGATATATTGAAAAGAAACAGAGGTATAGGGTGACTTCTGAATGGGGATTCAATTATAAAGCATTGAATTACATTCACAGGGAATGTGAAGGAAAATATCAACGTGGAAAAAAAAAGAAGGAACCGGATGAACAAGAAGCAAAAGTTTCATAGCAATAGTTTCAAGTGTATAAGATGAGAGAATGGACTCATAGACTGGAAAGCAATCATTTGCACTAGCAACCGAAAGACAGATATGCTTTTGATAAGAACTATGCTTCCTAATTGCTGAAGCTGGGAATGAGCAAAAGTGATTGGCAAGTACACAGTAGAAGAGCTTGCAAAAAGTACTTTCAAACTTCAAGAACAATGAAGACCAATGATTAGACAGATAAAAAAGACATGAAAGCAAAAAAGACTTGTTGAAACATGGGAGAAAGCACTCTGTAGTGAGTTTCTACACTAAGAGCAGTGCCCCAGTGGAAACAGAGTGGTTGAATGAAGAAGAAGAAGAAGAAGAAGAAGAAGAAGAAGAAGAAGAAGAAGAAGACAGTTAAGGAAGCAGAGGCTTGGAAATGTGAGATAGAGTGTGATGACACAGAGCACAGAAAAAAAATACTATCAAAAGAAGAGATAAGAAAATGCTGGTTACTTTCACAGATTTAGTTATAAGAAGATGGCACATCTTTGTTACATTTTTGTGTTTCAGTGTGTTGTTATACACACTGACTAGATAAATAGAAGGGAGCTGAAGAGGGCAAGAGACTCACTGGGGAAGAAGAGATATGAAACATTTACCCTTAGAATAAGAAAACACTCTCATATTAAAACATACCTTAAAAAAAAAGAAAAAAAAAAAACCCAGAATTTCTAAAAAAACAAGAAGTCCTGTATAATAACAGATCTTCTGGAGGTATCTCCATCCCTGATCTCAAGGTGTATTATAGAGCAACAGTAATAAAAACTGCATAGTACTGGCATAGAAACAGAATGGTGGATCAATAGAATCAAATAGAAAACCCAGAAATAAACCCACACACCTATGGGTATTTGATTTTTGACAAAGATGCCGAAACAATACAATGGAAAAAAACGTACCGCCTATTCAACAAGTGGTGCTGGTGTATTTGGATGTCTACATGTAAAGAAATACAAATAGATCCATATTTACCACCCTGCACAAAACAAAACTCTAAGTGGATCAAAGATCTCAACATAAAACTAGACACACTAAACCTTTTAAAAAAGAAAGTGGTGAAGAGCCTTGAACTCATTGGCACAGGAGACAACTTCCTGAACAGAACAACAACAGCAAGGCTCTAAGATCAGCAGTCAATAAGTGGGACCTCATGAAATGGAAAAGCTTCTATAAAGCAAAGGACACTGTCATCAGAACAAAATGGCAGCCTATACTGGCAGAACATACTGGGAAAGGATCTTCACCAACCCTATATCTGACAGAGGGCTAATATCCAGAATGTATAAAGAACTCAAGAAGTTAAAACACCAACAAACCAAGTAATCCAATTAAAAAAAGGTGTACAGAGCTAAACAGGAATATTGATTGAATAGAGGAATATCGAATGGCAAAGAAACACTTAAAGAAATGCTCAATGTCCTTAGTCATCAGGGAGATGTAAATCAAAACAAACCTGAGATTTTACGTTACACCCATCAGAATGGCTAAGATTAAAAACTCAAGTGACAACACATGCTGGAGAGGATGTGGAGAAAGAGGAACCCTGCTCCAATGCTGGTGGGAATGTGAACTTGTACAACCACTTTGGAAATTAATCTGGCGCTTTCTCAGAAATTTGGGAATAGTGCTACCTCAACTTCTAGCTATACCACTCCTAGGTGTATATCTAAATACGCTCAAGTATACAACAAGGACATTTGTTCAACCATGTTTGTAGCACCTTTATTTGTAATAATCAGAACCTGGAAACAACCCAGATGTCCATCAACGGAGGAATGGATACAGAAATTGTGGTACATTTACACAATGGAATACTACTCAGCAATTAAAAACAAGGAAATCATGAAATTTGCTGGCAAGTGGTGGGAACTAGAAAAGATTATCTTGAGTGAGGTAACCCAGAAGCAGACAGACAATAAGAGATATACTCACTTATAAGTGGATATTAGCCATATAATATAGGATAAACATTCTAAAATCTATACTCCTAAAGAAGCCAAACAAGGAGGAAGAACCTAGGGAGGTTGCTCAATCCTCATTCATAGTAACAAATGTGATAGACATTGGAAGCAGGAAAATACAGGGAACAGGAGAGGAGCCTACCACAGTCAGCCTCTGAAAGACTCTACTAATTAAGGTTTCAAAGCAGAGGCTGAGACTCACAGCCAAACTTTGGGCAAAGTGCATGGAATCTTACAAAAGAAGGGGGAGATAGAAAGATCTGGAGGGAACTGGAGCACCAAAAGGAGACCAAAAGAGCCAATAAAACTGAGCCCTGGGGGCGCTTCAGAGACTGATACCCCAACCAAGGACAATGCATGGAGAGGACCTAAAAAACAGGTTCAGATGTAGCCTATAGACTCAGTCTCCAAGTGGGATCCCTAGTAAGGGGAACAGAGACAGTCTCTGGCATGAACTCAGTGACTGGCTCTTTGATCACCTCTCTTGGGAGAATGCAGGCTTGCCAGGGCACAGAGGGAGACAATGGAGCCAGTCCTGATGAAACCTGATAGGCTAGGGCCAGATAGAAGAGAAGGAGGACCTCCTCTATCAGTGGACTTAGGGAGGAACATATGGTCGAAAGAGGGAGGGAGGGTGGGATTGGGAGGAGAGGAGGGAAGGGGGACACAGCCAGGATACAAATTAAATAAATTGTAAGAAATGATAATAATAAAAGAAATTAAAAAAAACAAAAACATACCTCAGGGATCCCAGGAAAAAGGGAGAATTCATTTGAGCCTCGAGGCCATGAATTTATAGAAATATCAGCATGATAAGCTTCTTTTGAGACCTTAATACACAAATAATATGAAGAAGGCAAAGGTTTAAATACTGCCTTGTAAATTTCTAGAAATACAAAACATAAATATAAAACATAAGTGCAGAAAAGCGATTCCATTGATAGATTTTTATTAGCATTTTATAATTTTCTTTACATGATATTAAACCACAAATGACCTTAAATTCCAAGTAAAAGTTACATGAGCCATCAGTGTAAGAGGCTTATTTTTTGGGGAAAAAAAAAGCTTTATGAGAACTTTAATTGTGTGTGTATGTGTGTGTGTTAAGATCAGGCTAGTGAACACTTCACTCAACATAAAATAAAAACTTTGGCTAAAACCCTCCTGTACATAATGCTCATATAACAAAATCTAGCAAAAATCTATAAAATCTAGACCTGGTGTTGAAAGAGTGGTGGTGGCGCAGCGATTTGCAGGCCTGGCCTTCTCGGTGGCCAGGTCTGTATGTGAGTCCCTTGTCCCTGTTTTCTCAAAGAACTTCAGAACCCGAAATTTAGAGACGGGATGAAGTGTGGCATTGGGTGAGCTCTGCTTTGATGGATCTTTTAACTAAGCTGTAATTAGAAGAAACAATGTTGAGAGTGGGTGAATAGATTAATGTGCTCGAAGTGTTAAAGAGGTTGAATCCAGGCTTCAAGAAAATGAGCAGTTGCAATAAGGGCGCCTTTGTCTGTTGAGACAAAGCTGCTACTCATGGTTGCTGCACATATAGTGAGTTCACTAGATGCAGAGCTGAGGGGATGGATGCAGTTGGAGACTTAACCCAGTCATCTAACAACTGTACTTCCTATGCTCGGGTTTGTTGTTGTTTGTTTTGTTGGATTGGAAATAATTGTGTCTTTTTTTTTTCATTTTTATTTTTTTCTTCACAATTTATTCATTACATATCCTGATTGAAGAGCCCCTCCCTCAACTTCCCCAGTTTCATCCTCTCTCCCTGTTCCCTTCATCCCCTTCCCCTAGTCCACGGAAAGAGGGGGTTCTTCACTATTGCCATCTGCCCATAGCTTGTTAAGTCTCATCAGGACTGCCTGGATCCTCTTCCTCCGTGGCCTGGCAAGACTGCGTCACCAGGGGAACGTGATCAAAGAGCAGGCAACCGAGTTTATGACAGAGGTGGCCCTTGCTCCCCTTGATCGGAGATCCATATGGAGACTGAACTGCCACATGACCACATCTGAGCAGGGGGTCTACGTCTTCTCCATGCATGGTCCTCCATTGGTATATCAATCTCAGAAGGAACCCCTGGGCTCAGCTCTTTTAGATTTTTTGGTCTCCTTGTGGGGTTCCTGTCCTATCCATGTTCCTCTAATCCCACCTTTCTCTTCCTCCATAAAACCCCCTGTGCTCTGCCCAAAGTCTGGCCCTGGGTCTCAGCCAGGGTTGAGTGAATCCTTTCAGAGGACCCACTACAGTAGATCTTATCCTGTTTCTTCTCTTCCACCACTTCTGCTGGCTATCCTGTTTGCCATTCTGAATGAGATTTAAGCATCCTCTCTAGAGTCTTCCTTGTTTGTTTTGGGTCTGTAGATGGCTGTCCTACATCATACGGCTAATATCTGCTTATTAGTGAGTGTCTACCAAGTCTGTCTTTCTGTTTCTGGGTTACCTCACTGAGCCATCCTTTGCTTTAAGCCATGAGCCTATAGCAATAAATAAAACAAAATTGTTCTGCCCCAGTAAATTTTATGTGTGGTAGATAAAAGAGACAAACAGCAGAAAATGTAATAGTTCCAGGCATGTCAGTATCAGGAAATAGGATGGAGAGGTGGCCAGCAGCCTGATCAAATAGAAGTCCTCATCAGTGATGACAGAGTTTGAGATTCTTTTTACTATGGTAGAATATAGCTAGAAGATTATGGAGGTGTGTGTGTGTGTGTGTGTGTGTGTGTGTGTGTGTGTGTTCATGAGCACGTGCAGGTACTGAGGGAAGATGACTGGCATGACATGATCAGATCTATATATGTGCACATGGTAACAATAGATCTTTAGGACTAAAATCTGAGTATGCACCTGTTGTGAGAAAATGAGAGAGGTGTTTTAAAATTTCTATGGTCAAGTAAAGAGATAAATATTCTTCCCTGTGTGAAGAAAATTATAATGAATGTAAGAGAGGAAGAAGTTGGATTTCATAACAAAATGAATACAGTGTTAGTTCTCTGGTTCTCAGACATTGGTGTTTGAGAGGTGGCTTGGTCAGTTGTTCAGCAAATTCAACCTCAGGAGAACATTTCTATTCAGGAGCCTGGCATGCTCAAAACTCAAGGCTCTCGATTCTGTTCACTTTAAAAACTGCACTTACCCACCACTTCTGCTCTTACTCAAAAGCAACCGTGCAGGTCACCATACCGTGGACCTCAAGCACAGCTTAGGAAGAGCTAACACAAGAGACAGTGAGCCTGCAGCTACCAAGGGAATGCTGCATTTGTGGGTCATTATTTATCTTGCCTTATTTTAATAGATGCTTAGAGTTGAATTCTATTTTGAGAATTCACAGGAGAGGATACATATTTCTGTTTCTATGTTGGAAGAGTCTATGTAGTTTTATTTAAGAAAAATTCAAGACATAAATTTGGGTGCACCTAAAATATCCTAGTTTTTTTTTTTTCTCCTTGCAGAAAGTGGTCATGTTTCATAGTTCAGTGAATTGCTCATTTTATGTTCCTTCTGCATTGTAGAACCTATAAAAGGAAAATAAGTGTAGCTGGGGGAAGCAATTGTTGTTTAAAATTACTTTTACTTTTAGAATGTTCTTTGGCATTTATCACAGAAAATTTAGTTGGAGAGCAGCGGCTGCCACTGTTTTTCATCCTTGTTTCCTCAAGAACCAGCCTCCTTCCTCTCTAAGACGAAGACCAACAAAAGACTTCCTGAGATGCTTATGACAATGGTGTTGAAGTAACATGAGGGCTCAAGGGGATTAGAAACCAGTGTATTGGAGAACAGTTGCATAAAATGTTAAAATCACTTTAAATTCTGTCGGAAAAGATGTGATGAAGGAACTGTCCCGAAAGAATCAGTTGAAGGGAAATGACATGGAGGCCAGTGGATGCTAGTGATGAAGAGAAAGCAAGTATTATGTGCTACCAGCATAGATCTCGGAGTTTCCAGAACAACAAGGGAGGCAGGTTATAGCTACTGGAAAGGAGGACACCACACACTTTACTTCCTAGCTGTGAAATCAGAAGAATGTGCGAAAACAAATAGCAATTCATAAGTGCTTTCAGGGAGGAGCAAGCCCTCAAGTAGGGAAAAGGAGCAAAAGGAATTTACAGAGAAAAGACCAAGGATAGAAAGTGTGCTAACCATGGCATAAGATATTCATAGGACAATAGTGCAAAGGGGGTATTGTCTTTAAACACAAGGCTGAGCTAAGCTGACAGTAAGGAATGGTATTTTCCCCTGGGCCACAACTCTTTTAGATGGCAGTAGAATTTTCTCATTTTGCAAGTTAACTCTTGGCGAATCCATGCTTTCTTGCAATGGACATAGAGTAATTCAGTATGATGTTAACAAAATATTGTTATTTAACATATGTTAATAAGGAAGCATTGTTACATGGACTTTTAATGTATTCATGATAATTCAGAGATAGACTCTGTACTCACCTGTTAGAAATCTCAGTGTGTAACAGACAGCTGACTATTTGGCAGTCTGACACTTGATGGACCTTCCAATAAATGTGCTCAAATCTGGCCAGGGCTAACTTTAGACTTTAATAGCTCTTAGTACCTGCTTTAAAACAGGCTTGGAAAAGGAACAAATATAAATAGATTTGGCTGAAGGATGTTTGGCTAATTCACTGTGCTGTTAAGGACCATCTCTGCATTCAACTATAAATGATGTTCTATGGTGTCATGAAAAATAACAGTTTACTGCCCTGTGCCTTTCTAGCATCAGCTTTTACTTTCAATTTTGTTTTTCTTTATCAATGATAAAATTATTCTAATTTTATTTCTTACCTGAATATAAAATTCAATTTTATGCATCCCTCCCTCAATCTGTATCTGGTCAAAAGGTGATGGAGAGAGTGGGTAGGGTTGCCTTAGCAACCAGCATACACAACAATAAGTGAAAAATCCCTATGAAACTTAGGCAAAGACTTTCTATAGTTCACAATATAAATAACTTTTTAAAGCACAATTTTGTTTTTTCTTCAACTTTAGGGAAAAGAGTTAATTTATATGGCAGTTGGATTTTTAAATAGAATTTTCAGTTTGTAGATTAGAGAAAGCTAAAACAGTACGGAAGAGGTGTGCATCTGTAGACAGAGGTAACAATAAAGCCTATTTTACATAAAAAGGTCTCTGAATGGAAAGGAATGTAGATGTATCAAAAGGCTGTTGGGATGGACTGAGGGCTACATGAAAAACCAAGAGATTTGTTTCTTCCAGAGAGTATGAAAAGTCATATCCTCTTACAAAACATACAACCAGCAGATGAAACATATGAATATAGGGTAATTTTACTCAGGATAGTTGGAGAGTCAGACTGAGGTTTATAAAAACCATCAAGAATCAGCATAGGAATACTAGTCTTCCAAACCTGTTCCTTTTCATTGCTCTAAGAACAAAGATCATTTCAATCTGTACTGGGCTTATCTTCCCCTTGCAGGATAGTGCACATCTGCAAATCTAACACTCTGGAGACAGAGGCAGAAGTCATGAATAGAAACCCCACCTGGGATGCATAATAACTGCCTCAAACTATGCAAAACCCCAATTTAAAAATGTCTAGTCACCAAAACTAGGCTTCAAGCCAGAATTAGTCAGAAGAGTCATATTTGTTAAAGGAAAAACCCATCAAGAGGCTATTACAACTCTAAATATGTACACACCAAACGTATTCATATCCAGGTTTTTTGATCTAAAATTGCAGATTAAATTCATATTCATATCCAGTTTACTTGATCTAAAATTGCAGATTAAATCTAACATTGCAATAGTGGGTGACTTCAATGATCAATTCTCACCAGTAGATAGGTTATCTACACAAAAATAAACAGGAAGCCTGACATTAAATGATACCATAAATTTTTAGGCAAATGGTAAGAATTAGAAAAAAAATCATCCTGAGTGAGGTATCCCAGAAGCAGAAAGACACACATGGTATATACTCACTTATAAGTGGATATTAGACATAAAATATAAAATAATCATACTAAAATCTGTACACCTAAAGAAGCTAAACAAGAAGGAGGATCCTGAGTAAGATGATCAATACTTATTCAGAAAAGCAAACAGGATGGACATCACAAGAGGGGGAAAACAGGGAACAGGGCAGGAGCCTACCACAGAGGGCTGCTGAAAGACTCTACCCAGCAGGGTATTAAAGCAGACCTGTGGGAGGTGGGGACTGGAGCTCCACAAGGAGAACCAAAAAATCCTGGCAAAGGAGTCTTTTCTGAGACTGATACTCCAACCAAGTGAATGGTCATTCATGGAGATAACCTAGAACCCCTGCACAGATGTAGCCTATGGCAGCTTAGTGTCCAAGTGGGTACACTAGTAAAGGGAACAGGGGCTGTCTCTGACATGAACTTCGTGGCTGTCTCTTTGATCACCTCCCTCTGAGAGTGGGAGCAACCTTACCAGACCACAGAGGAAGACAATGCAGCCAGTCCTGATGAGATCTGATAGTCTAGGGTCAGATGGAAGGGGAAGAGGACCTCCCCTATCAGTGGACTGGGGGAGGGGTATGGGAGGAGAAAAGGGAGAAAGAGCAAGATTGTTAGGGCACAAGGAGGAGCTACAGCTGGAATACAAAGTGAATAAATTGTAATAAATTTTAAAAATGATACCATAAATGAAATGGACTTCACAGGTAATCACAGAACATTATACCAAAAACCAAGGAATCCACATTCTTTTTTTTTAATTACACTTTATTTACTTTGTATCCCCCCTCTAGTTCCCTCCCTCCTCCCCTGCCAATCCCTTCCTTCCTCCCCCTTCTCCACACACTTCCCTCCTCAAGTCCATTGGTAGGGGAGGGTTTCTTTTTCTTCCTTCTGATCCTAGTCTGTTAGGTCTCATCAGGAGTGGCTGCATTGTCTTCCTCTGTGGCCTGGTAAGCTGCTCCCCCCTCAGAGGGAGGTGATCAAAGAACAGGCCAATCAGATTATGTCAGAGACAGTCCCTCTTCCCATTACTATGGAACCCACTTGGACACTGAACTGCCATGGCTACATCTGTGCAGGGGTTCTAGGTTATCTCCATGCATGGTACTTGGTTGGAGTATGAGTCTCAGGAAAGACCTATTTTTTTCTAACTATTTTTTTCCTACTTCTTTCATATGCATTCTTCCCAGTTTGGCCACAAGGAATACACATTCTTATCAGCTTCCCACAGAACTTTCTTCCAAATTGGCCACATAGTAGCAGAAATAGAAAGTCTTGAAAAATAGAGGAAAACTGAAATAACATTCAAATTCTGTCCAATCACATGTAATAAAGTTGTATATCAGTGGCAGCAAAAACTACAAAAGAATACAAACTATTAGGCACCAAACACACACTATTAAATAATTGGGTCAAGAAAAAAATTAAAGAAGGAAATTAAAAAAAAAATTCGCTAGAATTGAATGAAAGTACAACCTACCCAAACAGGATGTAATGAATGTTCTGAAGGGAAATTTTATAACACTTAGTACATGCATCAAAAAAAATTTTGAAAGATCTCAAATTATTAAATGAATTATATAACTTAAGGCCTTAGTAAAACAAGAGCAGACCAAACCCAAAACATTACATGGGAAGAAATAATCAAATTTGGGACTGAAATATAATGAAACTAAAATGAGGAAAACAATTCAATAAAAAAGTAATAATGCAGATTTTTTGAATGGAAAAACAAGACTGACAAACCCTAAGCCAAATTAAACAAAACTGAAAAAGAGGGATGATCTAAGTTAATAAAACTATAAATGAAAAGAGAAACATTTCATAGAGTCCATGAAATTCAGAAAATTGTTAGAATGTGTTTTAAAAACCTCTATCCCATCGTCTTAGCTAATTTTATATTGCTGTGATAAAGAAAAGAAAAACCATGACCAGAAACAATTTAGAGAGAAAAGTGTTTATTTCAGCTTACAGCTTATACTCTGCTCTCCAGGGCAGTCACAGCAGGCACTCAAGATGGGAACTGATGCAGAGGCCAAGGAGGATGGCTGTCTATTGATGTGTTCCTCCTGTCTTTCTCAGACTTTCACCAGCCTAGGGGTGATGCTGCCTGCAGTGCGTTTTCCACATCAATTGTCAACCATGAACAACCACAGGCTTGTCCACAGGTTAATCTGGCAGGGACTTTTTATTTAATAGAGGTTCCTTCTTCAAAACTTACTTTATGTTGCATCAAGTTGATATACCCAGAAAGCTTGGGGACCTAAAGGAAATGGGAAAAAAATTTCTATATGCATACAACATATCAACATTAAATCAAGGGGGAAATGTATGCTTTAAATAGACCTACAACCAGCAAAGAGATTGAAGCAATAATAAAAGTTTACAAACTAAGGAGAGGAGGACCTTCCCTATCAGTGGATTGGGGGAAGGGCATGGGAGTAGAAGAGGGAGGGAGGATGGGATTGGGAGGGGATGAGGAAGGGGTCTACAGCTAGGATACAAACTGAATAAATTGTAATAAATAGAAAAAAATAAATAAAATTTAAAAACGTTTCCAAACTAAAAAAGCTCAGGGCCAGATGATTTACAGCAGATTTTCAAAGAATTATCAACAATAGTACTTAATTAATTTTATAAAATAAGAAAGTAAGGAAAGCTTCCAAACACCTTTTTCTGATGCCAGTATAACCCTGACACCAAAATAAAGATAATGGCACAACAAAACAACAACAACAACATAAATTACAGACTGATCTCTCTAATGAACATGGTTGCAAAAGTCACAACAAAATATTGGCAAACTGAACCCAAGATCATAAAAAAGTTATTATGATTAAATTGGCTTTATTCCAGTTACACAAGGATAGATCAACATGCATAAATCAATAAATGTTATGTTATCCATCGCATGAATAGGCTCAATGATATAAATCATGTGATCATTAGATACAAAAAGTTCTTTGAAAAAAATTAACATCCCTTCTTGACAGAGTTCTGGAGAGTCTAGGAAAATAGAGGACATGTTTCAACATGATGGAGAGATGTATAATTTGCCCATTCTGAAATATGGTGAAAATTCTTTTTTTCCCAGCAAGACCAGGAAGACTTCAAGCTAGTTATTTCTGTCTCCTGATTGTCGTTTGAGATGAGTGCTCTCAGCTGTTCCTGTCACCATGTTCTTGTTGTACCACTGTTTTGGAGTTTCTATTGCTGTGAAGAGGCATCATGACCACAGCAACTCTTATAAAAAAAATTAATTGGGGCTGGCTTTCAGTTCAGAGGTTTAGTCCATTATAATCATGGTAGCATGAAGGTTGACACGGTGCTGGAGAGGGAGCTGAGAGTTCTACATCTTGATTTGCAGGCAGCAGGAGAGACAGTGAGCCACTGAGCCTGGGCTTAAACTTCTGAAACATTCAAAGCTAGCCCCAGCAGCAAACCTTCTCCAACAAGGCCTCAACTACTCCAAGGCCACACCTCCTCCAATAAGGTCACACCTCCTATAATGCCACTCCCTAGGAGTCTATGAGGCCATTTTCATTCAAACTACCATAGCCACCATATACTCTAGCCCTTTGGAACTGTAAGCTCAATTAAATGCTTTCTTCTATAAGATGCCTTGGTCATGGTGTTTAATCACCGTAATATAAAAGTAACACATGAGTGAGGTATCCCAGGAGGAGAAAGGCACACATGATATATATTCACTTATATAGACCTATAAGATATGATTAACATAATGAAATCTATACACCTAAAGAAGATAAACAAGAAAGAGGACCCCAGGTAAGGTGATCAATTCTCACTTAGAAAGACAAATGGGATGGGCATTGGACATAGGAGAAAACAAGTAACAGGACAGGAGCCTACCACAGAGGGCCTCTGAAAGACTCTACCTAGCAGTGTATCAAAGCAGATACTAAGAAAGACTCTTAACCCAACCTTTGGCATAAACACACTGTTTGAGAATCTATGATCGTGTGTTAAGAAGAAATAGTAAAACATATCTGATATGAAAGAACATGGAAAGAATTCACTGGGATTTCAATGTCTAAAAGAGAATGGGGACAGGGGCTTAGGGGAAAGTAAACCTAAAGCCTGGGCTAAACAAAGCAAAGAATATATGAATGAATCTTAAGAAAGCCCCCTAGACACTACGGATGAAAATGTTACACACTTTGGCTTCAGGACACAGAGAAATCAGTCTTGAATTGACTGGAAAACAAAGCCTGGTGTCGAGCTTTCACAGGGCTCTATGCTGTCATACAGGCTTAAGGGGAAGGAATAATCAGTGGTATTGCCCAGTGCTGGACCAGGTATGCTTCAATACTGACCTGCTATGCAAGGTTTGCCCACAGATGAAAAGGTGTCATGATTCGTGTGGGAGAAACCAAGATCTCCCTTAATTGGATTTTAGTCCTCTTCAACAAAAGTGAACTAATGGTATTGTAAATATTGTCAAAACCCATGGCTAGAGAGGTTGAGGCTCCATGGGAAAGTTTATTAATGCTACTCTACTACATGGTCATATTATAAAAATGCCTACTAAATATTTCCTTTAATATCCATAGATTGTGTGCTTTTTATTGCATTGGGTAGTTGGTTAATTCAGAAATGCTCTACTGTGCAAAATGCTGAAGATAAGCAACTATGAATGCTCATCCATAGACTCAGGAAACATAACAAAAGAGGAGGCAGAAGGAACAAGCACCAAAGGACGAGAACCGTGACACGCTTTCCTTAAACATGACATGGCTGTTATGCACATGAACTCACAACAGATAGGGTTAGTTGTACAAGACCTGTGTATAATTAAGCCACTTGAAAATTCAAGCATGGGCTGTAGACGGACGTCAGAGGCCTCACCCTTAACTGAGGATCTATGGTTTGAGAGGAAAGAGTCACTTTTCTTTAGGAATATAGAGAATGGTATATTGCATATTCCTTAGTGAATGACTCCAACGCACTCACTTATGGGCAGCACAAATGCATAATTATAAAAAAAATAAGAGCATAAAGTTTGAACGAGGCTGGAGGTCCTGGGGGAGTTGAAGAGAGTGAGTGAGAGGTATGTATATTAACCAGATACACTGAACACATTTACAGAATTTACAAAGAATAAATAATGTTTTAAGTCCCAGAAAGCAAAACTAACAACATTAAGCTCAGCAAATTGGCATAAAAATTGGCAAGTAACAATAAATTCTCTGTGTTTATTTTTCTTAGTCAAAATATACAGATAATAATAACAACTACTTTTCAATGCTATTGAGTGAATTACATGAGGAAACGTGTATAATGTACCCAGTCACCATTAGCTCAGCATTTATTGATAATACAATGACTCTACTTTTCAGTAGAAAGAATCAGGTGGGAGCCTACAGGATGATTGCTGCAGCCACAACACTAGGAGGAGAATGTGGCCCCAGGTTGATGTGTCTCAATAATTTGATGTCTGTTGGGAGACACTATGCTGTCATTTATGGCAAGTACCGTCCAATACATAGCTATTTTAAGGATCTTAGTATTTGATTATTGGCTGATGAAATCACAGGTATGTATAAATGTATGTATGTATGTATGAATGAGTGAATGGATATACATGTATATGCATCAATAGTTCCAAGTCATTTCATAAATGCCTAGGTCTATATCAAGATACTTCCGTATTAATTACTTTTGACATCATGGTTTATTTTTCATTGAAATATGTCCTAAGAAGAAAAAAAATCACCAAACAAGTACTTACATAAGTATGTATTCCAGTTTCTTTTGGACAAGGTCTCACCATGTAGTCTTGGCTAGCCAGGAACTCATACTTCCCACCATACTAGAGATCCACCTACCCCTGCTTTGAAGGCACTGAGATTAAAAGTTCTTTCCTTCTTTCTCCTTCCTTCCTTCCTTCCTTCCTTCCTTCCTTCCTTCCTTTCTTTCTTTCTTTCTTTCTTCCTTTCTTTTGAGACAGGGGTTCTCTGTGTAGCCTTGGCTGTCCTAGACTCAATTTGCTGCCAGGCTGGCCTTGATGTCACAGAGATATGCCTGCCTCTGCCTCCCAGAGTGCTGGGATTGCACCACCACAACCGGCTTCTTATAGAACCCAGGACAACCAGCCCAGGTTTGGCACCACCCATATAGGTTCATATGTTTGAATGCTTGGTTGGCAATTAGTGGAACTTTTGGAAATGATAAGAGGTATGGCTTTGGAGTATGTGTGTCCATGGAGGAATTGTGTCACTGGGAGTAGGCTTTGAAACTTCAAAAGTCCATGCCAGCACCCCCACCCCTTTCCTTGCTGCTTGTGGATCAGGATGTAAACTCTCAGTTACTTCTTCAGCACCAGGCCTGTCTGCTTACTACCATGATGGTCATTGGCCAACTCTCAAACACTATAAGCAGCCTCTAACTAAATGTCTCTTTTATAAGAGTTGTCTTGGTCATCATATCTCTTGACAGCAATATAACAAACAGTAATTAATATAGTGGGCTTGTCTACAAGAATTAGCAGTGGCTAGTTCTTCAATAGTCACCAGACTCAACTGAGAAGAAGCAAGGCTAACGTCAAGTAAATTGACAACTACTGAATTCTGTGGAATGTCCCTGGATAATCAAGATAGTTGAAGAGTTAGAGGAATGATTAAATTCTGCTTCTTAAATTATCTAATTTATATTATTTGATCATGAATTCACCAACTCTGTATTATATATCATGGAACTATTTATTATAAAAATTAACTGCTCAGTAAATCTTTTGGCTAATTAAATGTACTTTCATCTATATTGTTACCTCACATTCTTATATGCTAAGAATATAATCTGGCCATTAACAGTAGCATACATTCCTCACAATTTAACTTTGTGTTCTGCTATCATTTAAGAAATAATGAATTCAATGTCTTTGGATTGCTATCATGATATCCATTGTGATAGATACATGATATTTACTAACACATTTTCTCTTCTTAGGGAACTAAATTTTGTTTTGACTTTAATCTTTGCTATTCTGTCCCTGTGTTGATAAACTTTCTCCCCAATCTCAATCTCTCTACATATAGTATATTTGAGCAACAAAAGAAAAGGCTTGGTTCCTAGAAGTTTTCCCTGCTTTAGTAAATATCAATCATTTTGGAACATCATTTTATTTAAAGTGCAATATTAACAAGGAAACTCATGATCAATGCAAGTATTCTGAGGAGCAGTTATATTGTATAGTCAGCAAGATTATCAAATTTTGTGTCCTAATAGCTCTATTAAAGAGAGCTGTCACAGTGATACTTACTCTTGAAGGAGTCAATAAGCATACATAGGGATTTTATGATTAAGACAGTGTATGTGGGCTGTGCCAAGATAACACTTTCTTTCACAATCTACCCAAGCTCTGCCATGCCCAATTCAAAATCATCAAAGGCAGTCAGTAAGGGCAAAGGTCATGAAGGCTTGGAACAGTACTAAATAGGAGCCAATATGGTGTATGGTTTGGAAACAAACATTTGTGGTAAATTTATATTAGCGTACACATCAAAGATGCTCATTCTATCAATTGATCCAATGGAGTGCAGGTCGGGAACACTAGCTCCATAGACTCAGTGCCACCTAGTGGCTAATCTGAGTGCCAGGCAGCAAAGAAATGCCACTTGGGCAAACACTCAGATAGATCAGATACACAGGCTATGTGCTTTATTCTATAGTCCAGTCCTTAGAGAACCCTGACTCTCATTCTTACTTGAAAGGAAACTATTTTGGCTCACACACCATATTTATAAAAGTTTGTACTGGCAGCCACTAATCATAGACTGTGTCCTTGATAAAAACCAGCTTTCTGGTATACCTGATTCCATTGGGTAGGCTGGCATGGTTCATCACAGTTGAGCTTATAGAAGAGCAACATACATGTAAAATAGACCTTGGGACCTGTCTTTTTTAGCATTCAGCCTGTATTTGAGTCAGAAAGACAAATTTTACTATGCAGTTGCATTCAAATTCTATCTCCAAACTAGGAAATTATCTCTGGATAAGTTATTTAATCTTTTTTTAACCTTATGTCTAAAGATCTCTGAAATCTATAGAAACAATAACTACTAATATCATCAAGTTATTACACATATTTAAATGAATTTATCTCTGTAATTTTCTAGACACAAAAGTTAATGAAACTGTAAATACTAGTACTTTAAAGTACTTTAAAGGAAAAGAGGCATATGGCTTAAAATAGTCACTAAATATTAAGTGACAAGATGCTTATTTGCTGTAGTTTGCTTGAGCTTAGACCCTCTCATATGCTAAGAGACTTCCCACCAATGAGCTATATCCTCATCCATTTTAATCATTTTTAAAATTTTGAGAATATCCCAATAAATTTTCCAGGATGACTTTGAACTTAAAATACCCCTGCTGCAGTCTCAAAATTTTTAGGATTACAAGTTTGGCATTAGGACCAAAAATGATTTTTAATGTTTTTTTAAACCTTTTATAACTTGACAAATACCAATTTTATAATTTTTACTTGGTAATCCAAACTTCCAGAAAATCTGTATATATGTTTATCAATTGTAGGTATATAAGTATTGATAAGAATGGAGGAAACATCAGAATTTTGAGCCCAAATGATTCCTTTTCTCTCCCATCATTTCAGTAGTCTTTGAGATATCAAGTGACGCTTTCTTTGGCCACATGGCACTCTTTCAAAAACCTGAGGAGATTTAATTCTACCCATAGTTATTAGTTTTTGTGCAGAGGCTTGCAATCATTCCACTACAATTTTAGAAAAGTGACTTGACTGTACTGGATCGTAAATTCAGAAGGCAAATTCATCACACCTTCTTGTTAAGTGAGCTCTTTCCTTGACCATCTCCTTGCGGAATTCTAGTCAGCATTTATCACCTTAAAATTTTATATTCTTGATAGTAGCAGAAAATAAATCATATGTGGTAACAACACTGTGATCAAAAGTGAATAGATTGGTTTACTACTGAGAGTTATCGCCCTTAGTTACATTTCTGTCTTCTTTCATGTGGCTAACTTAAAGTTAGGCCTCTGAGTCCTCACCAGAATTGAATATAGAAATGGCTGCCATGGGGTAGCCATGCTCACTCAGAGAATGATATCTGCCCTGGGGTGTCAACCTTGCATGTGCCAAGGAGGTGAAGAAGATTTATCCAAACGACAGCTGGCTATTCCTATGCTTGTCTTTAAATTGGTGAATGTTTAAAAATAAGCAGGAAATTACCTTCAGAAGATACGCGATCATGCTTTCATTTTTTTTTTCATTTTTCTTGTCACTAATCTTTACAAAAGCAAAGGGCAGCTAAGTGATATATAAATAATAAGCTAAATATGTCTCAGGACTACAGAAGGATCATCTTTTGCACAGAGATGGATCATGTCTCTCAATGTCAAGTAAAATGCATTTTTCTGGAAGCTAGCAGGCTTGAGTGTTCTATCATAGACAGGGGAGTAAGGGAGATAAATGTCTTGGAAAACAAGAATACAGAACAGAAAACAGTGTGGAAATTGATGGTGAGTAGCAACCAAAGGAGGCAGAAAATGTCTCAAATACCTAGATACTGAGGAACAATTCCGTAAGAAATAAAAAAGTATATTTTATTTAAAAGAGTTATTAAAACAATATATAAGAGTTACCTATAAGACTACAATGTGTAGCTGGGCACTGTGGCACATGCCTATAATCCCATCGCTCAGAGAGGCAGAGGCAGGTAGCTCTCTGTGAGTTGGAGGACAGCCTTTTCTACAAAGTGAGTACAGGATAGCCAAGGCTACACAGAGAAACCCTGTCTCAAAAAAAAAAAAATTCTATAAGCTGTGTCAAGGATCAAAGAATGTTTCCTATCTACTCTGAATGATGGAAATTTGCAACAGGAAAACATTTTAGGACATGGATCAGCACAAAAGTTGGGAAAAATTGCAGTTGGAGACTGAGGGAGTTTATGCCACATACCTACTTACAAGGTGCATAACACAAAAGTATTGTAAATGGAAAAAAGTAGGTGTAATGAGACATTTCAGAAGCACTGAATGTTTCTAAATGTCTTATTATTTTCACTAAAAACAATACAGCTGACACAAAACATCCCCAGCCTCCCTCATGTCCTTAGAGAGCAGAAGACACAATTAAAAGACATGGTGTGTCCTGACAGTCAAGGCTACACTGCAAGCCACGTTGAGAGAAGAGTAAAAAGGTCAATTTGGGATCCAACTACTGATAACAAAACTCAGAAATTTCCCTCAGATTAAATTAAACCACATTTTTCAGTGCTCAGAGATGGTATTTTTTTTCTTAAATCAGAGTTAAACCACACAGCTCTGTTTTTTTATAATTGCTCCTGGGCTCTATTCTATTTATTCAAGAGCTACAGTTTATGACTTTATTTCTTGTTTGACACCTGAGTTTGCTCTACATATTTTCTTAAAATAGCATTTCTAAAACAATGCCCTTCATAGACCCAAAGACGCCAAGTAAGGAGGACCTAAGGGAGGATGCTTGAATCTCACTCAGAAAGGGAAATAGAATAGACGTCGGAAGTGGATGAACAGAGGGAACAGGGTAGGGGAGGATGTGGAGAGGAAAATGAGGGTGAGGATGAGATGTGGGGAGAGTGGGAATGGGAGGCCAAAGGGCTTAGAGAGAGAAGAGAGACCATGGGTGGGGCCATCTCTGTGACAAGCTGGAGACCTATGACAGGATAGGCTCTTGGGAGGAAATGGGGTGATACTTTTAACCAAGATACTTTTAACCATGTAATTTTGAGTGTACATGGGAAGAAAATAACCATGCATAAAATTTTCAGTTCATGATCCGTGATAAAGAAGATGACAATGCAGCCACTCCTGATGTTATCTGATAGACTAAGATAAGAAGGAAGGAAAGGAGGACCTCCCTTATCAGTGGACTTGGGGAGGGGCATGCGTGAAGAAGGGGGGAGAGGGCGGGACTGGGCGGGGAGGAGAGAGGGGTAAATACAAGCGTTGCAATTCTAGAACTCTGTATTCTCTTCTTTTCTATCACCTCATGGATCTCTCATAGTCTTGAAGCTGATTTTATAGCTTCACACAGTTGCCCTAATGCTGGCACAGTGGAGCTCTGTCCCCTCCCCTCCTCTCCAGCCAGAAGAGTTAATGGAGGGCACCAGATCTCACTACAGATGGTTGTGTGCCATCATGTGGTTGCTGGGAATTGAACTCAGGACCTCTGGAAGAGCAGCCAGTGCTCCTAACCCCTGAGCCATCTCTCCAGCCCCCAAAGCTTTAGTGAATGTGAATTTCAAATGCCACAGGGTCCATGGCAAAAAGTTAAAGTTTGCTTCTCTTTGTGTACCCTTCATTTTGGCTTCCATTCTCTGAGAGGGAAATTTATTTTCATTTCTCTTTTTAGGTGATTTTAGAGAAACGTAATGACCTCTCATTCATTGTTCTAGAATTTGATAGCAACACTCTACACAATGGCAGACTGCAGAATAACATCTGAAAGAGAGCTAATTTACCCTCTGATATTGAACCTACCCTGCCTGGCTGATCCAGTTCGAATCCTTATGGGTGGATTTCAGTGAAGTTATAGTAGGGTGATCTGCAGAAATGATCTGGGAGCCCAGCTAATCCCTCACCTGAAGTGTCCCTTGAGCCCAAGAGTGGCCTTCTCTTAGGCATAACTCTTCTCATGATCACAGATAAAGGCACAGTCATGGATAAGGAAGGTCTCTCACTTTCACTTCATAATGAGTAAAGAAAGGGGTTATCTAGTATTTTTCAAGTTATAAATGAAGATTTGAAAACACAAAATTCTCTTTTCTTCTTCTTCTTCTTCTTCTTCTTCTTCTTCTTCTTCTTCTTCATTTTCTTCTTCCTCTTCCTCTTCCTCTTCCTCTTCCTCTTCCTCTTCCTCTTCCTCTTCCTCTTCCTCTTCCTCTTCCTCTTCCTCTTCTTCTTCTTCTTCTTCTTCTTCTTCTTCTTCTTCTTCTTCTTCTTCTTCTTCTTCTTCTAGTTTCTCCTTAAGGTCTTCTTATTTCTCCTTAAGGTCTTCCCACTGACATTACCAAGTACAAAACCACTCTATTCAAGCTGTGTAGAATGTTTTATAACACACTAAAAATTAAGATGTAGAAAGTGAGTTTAACTTGAAAATTTTTCATGCTACTGAAAGGGAAAAAAGAAACAAAAATCAAACTATTCAATACCGTAATTTATTTAGATATATTTTCTTCTATATCATTTTAATAATTAAAAGTCTTAGAAACAAAAATGGGCAGGTAGAATCTAATGCTTTCTAAAAGGATGAGGGCACTGAAAGTAGATTGGAGTGGTTCCTAATGACTAAATTACTTAAGATCCTAATGCAATGTTAGGACACAATAGGTAGATGGAGCTAAGCCATTGACAGACCCAAAAGAGTTGAGGAGAATGACTCCAAGTCATGCTGTCTGTATCAACTGATAAATACAGGATTTTCATGATATAGGTAAATCAGGTTGAAAAGTGTGGAGCGCAGAGTGGGACATCTGCATTCTACGAACTGTTACCAAGAGACCGAGTCTGGCAGCCACTTGTTCCCCAAAATGAATCTCTCATACGCAGCCCTTGAAGGATACTTAATTATGATTCATATGAAAAATGGACACTGATAAATATCCCCAGGTATCTCCACTGGGCAAATGATATTGAGAAAGGAGAAAATGTGTTTATCCACACATAGTATTTATCAGAATATCAGCATCAGTGTAAGTGTATATTATTATCTATCATACATATTTTCTTCACTAACTGCAAAGAAATATATTGTCAAGCTTTAATGTTGAGTGTGGAATCTCATTACAGTTCAAAACTCTCTCTTTCTAAAGGCTATATTTATTTTTAATTTTTTGTGTATGAGAATCTGACATGTATGTATGTCCACCACGAGTATGCCTGGTGCTTTGGGAGGCCAGAACTGGAGTGATAAGTTGTTGAAATGGAGTGGGAACACTCTTCATTTCATTTCGAAAGATGGGTAGAGCAGGATGCAACTTGGCTGGTCTCTCACAATGACTGAAACAAAACAAAACAAAACGATACAGCCAGAGCTCCTCAGCCACTGTCAGCTGCATAACTCCCTGTAAGCTCCTTTGCTAGCCATTTGATATTCCTTCTCACAAACAATAACAAAACATAATGAGCCAATGTTCAGCAGGAGCTGTCATATTAGCGAAATTGCTGAACAATAATCAAAGAGAATGGATCACGGTGTTCAGGCTCTAGCAGTGACTATTCCTTTGTGGAGCTATTAACAAAACCAGATGATTGGATCAGAATACATTTTTAATGAAGTCAGGAGGGCACAAATAGAAAGCACAAAGGAAGTGTTTTCTGGGTCCTTGGTCATGGTGAGTACGTGGAGTCAAGTTGTACAAATGACTGGCTTTGCCACTTTGGGGGAGAATATGACCATGCACACAATCATCTATGACTGTTACAGATCACAAGCCCTAGCTTATTTTTGTTTTATTTCATTTTTAAGTAAAAAAAAAAAAAGAACAACTTTCATTAAGCAAATAGGAAAGGGAAGGTTGTATTTTTCAGATATGAAGTAGGAGTAACCTCAGCATTATGTAAATCCTATTTGAATTTATTTTCTTCTTGTTACATGCATGTGTGTGGTGTACATGTGTGCATTAGCGGTCATTTGTGTGGACTCATGTGTGAGCAGGTGCATATGTGAGCATAAGAGTGCGGAAACCTAGGATTGATATTGTGAATCTTCCTTTGTTGCTCTTCCACGTTATTCTTTGAGCAAGGCCATTCAATCAAAGGCAGAGCTCATTCATGCATCTAGCTTTACTCAACAGCTTTGACCTGGCATTACTGACTAATGCAGGAAAAAATGGAAATAAAAATCAACCTGCTCTGTCTCTGCCAAAGGTTACCTTAACATTTGCTTGACATAAGAAAAACTGTTATATAACAGGTAGATTCCCTGGTAACTAAGGAGCAAAATTGACACATATTGTATTCCACAGTTTCAAGGTGTTCTCAGCATCATGCACAGAAATTATACAGGACACATTGCAATGTATGGCTGAAGGTGAGTAAAGCTTAGAAGATATGATCCGTTAAAACCACATTGTTCTTTTTGATTTCTCAGAAAAAAAATCACCTCAGATCAAAAGTACTATGTGGCAGTCAACTGTAGGATTATGATTTGATTCAGAATGCATTTACTGGACATTCTACCTAGAAATGTTGTATTATGCAGCTGGAGGCATATTAAAATAATGGGAAAATACAGTTCTTGCCAGCAAAAACCAGGAGATTTGCCTTACCAGGCCACAGTAGAGGACAATACAGCCACTTTTGATGTGAACTGACAGACTAAGATCAGAAAGGAGAGGAGACCCTCCCCTATTAGTGGACTTGGGGAGTGGCATGCAAGCAGAGGGAGGAGGGGGGGTGGGATTGGGAGGAGAGGAGGGAGGGGCTTATGGGGGGATGCAGAATGAATAAAGTGTAATTGATGAAAAATTTAAGAAAAAAGGGAAAAAAATAATTTAAGAACCTTAAATGACTTTCAAAATTGGAGGAAAACATGGAGTTAGTCAATTGGCATGGAGCATGTCTCGCCCCTGGGGGCAATGGTCTCCTGAACCTACTCAGACCTCGGACACCACCACTGCTAGTTCTAGAACTGACGCAGGATGTTCCAACGAGGGGTTAAGGCTTCTCATAATATTTCCTATAAGCCCACACCTGTTTGTCTATATCCCCCATTTTTATTCATCATTATCCAGATAGAGCCAAGTAATTGTGGTAATGATACTTGCTTTTTTGCCCAATGCTGGAATGCTAGTAAATTTAAGTATGCCCTGGTTACTCGCATGCCTCACTGGGTGCCTGTGCCCATTGATGCCCCTCACGCTATGACTCTCTTCAGACAGAAAAGGATCTTGGAACTACAGCCACCATTGTTACTACCATCTCATTGACGGCTGTTGGAGCTACCACCAGGGCATTAGCCATGAGTCATACTGGGCAGACTGCTCAGACCCTGAATAATCATTTAGCCAATGTAGCTCATGCCTTAGTTGTACATAAAGGAATTAATGCTCAACTAAAAGGAAACTTGATGGTGTTCAATCAGAGGATTGACCTCTTGCAGGAGCAAATTGATACCCTATGGCAAATCGCTCAACCTGGCTGTCAATGAAAGTGTGCTGGACTTTGTGTCACTAGCATACAACATGAGAATTTTTCCTGTGCTGCAAATCTGTCTAAACAATTGTCTAGCTATATTTTAGGTAATTGGACTGGAGAATTCGATACTACGATGGAGCAGCTGAGAGTGGCCATTGTCACAGTAAATTCTACCAGAGTGGACGCAGGACTAGCCACAGGATTATCAACATGGATTGCTGCAGCCATGAATCATCTGAAGGAATGGGCGGGCATGGGAGTGTTAGCAGGCCTTCTGGTGTTGGTCTCCTTGGTTTGCCTGTGGTATATATGCAAGATTAGAGTCTCACAACAGTGTGATGCAGCCATGAACATTCAGGCCTTTACAGCCATTGAAGCAGGACATTCTCCCCAAGCATGGTTGGATACCATAAAAAGCTAAAATGATACGCTCAGGATGCGAGGCTAAGCACTGCACTCAGGGTCAGCCGCTTTGGACCCAGAGAAGAGCATGTCTGATTGCATGCGGGTTGATGCCCCAGGTCCCGCCTCTGAGAAAAAGGTATCGGACGGGTCTGATGCTCTTTGGGTGGATGACACCTAAATGGACATTGGTACAAAGTCCCAATATATTTCTAATATCAGAGATCAGACCTCTACTCTTGCCTGATGCGTCTAAAACAAAAAGGGGGAACTGTAGAGAGCTGCGGAATGCTATGCCTTAAAGATGGAGCTGGTTTCCGCCTTCCACCTTCCCGATGGTGAGTGCTCTCTGTCACGAACAATTCCACATTTGGCTAAGGCCGAGGATCTGGCTTGCTTCCATGTATGTGGACCTATCTGCATTGCCCCCTTGGCACGCCTGGGTTGGCTACCCAGAGGCTATTTAAGCTGTGGGCTGGCTTTCCCCGGGGTCCGAGGATTGTTCAATGTTCCTGAATAAACTGCATTGAAAAAAAAAAAAAAAAACAAAAAAAAAAACAGGAGATTTAACACAACTAGACTGAAACACAGTGGCCACTCAGTAGCTAATATCCCTTAGTATTCCAAATGCAGATCTATTTGTCTCAATCTTCCTCTGAGTGCCCTTTAATTGCTGTATTATTAGTTTGGTTTTGTTGGGTTGTTCTCTTAGTCAGAGTATAAAATACTAAACTCTCATACTGATGATTTAGTATGAGAACCCAGCTTGATGTTCAGTTGAATTGGGATAATCTGTAAACTCTGTATTTAAAGATAAGACATTCTCAAAAAATCATCACCAAAACTTATATAAAAAATGTGTGTTTCTTTTTCTGCTGAACAGAAAAAGATTTTTTCTTATTTCTAATTTTGCAATTTCTTTGGGTTCAGGTAAACTTTCATCCTTGGTCCACCTCACAAGATAAGGGATGAAGAGATTTCTGTCCACATTCAGAGCCAACTTCATGTCCAAGATATGAAAAAAGGAAAAGGTAATAAAAGAAACACTGCAAAATCACTTGCTATAAATTCCATGCAACCCTAGTGTTCTTTAAAATGATGAATTGGAGGAAAGTGAAATGTGTACGAAAGTAAAATGTGTACGTTCATGTGAAGTTTGAGGACAAATAGACGGTAGTGTAGGTCAAATGGAAGTTATAGAATGGCAATGAACTGGATACCAACTCCCAGATAGAGATCTATGTTCCTTCCTTTGTCAGTGATATAGATAGCCTGCATTACATTGAGTTTGTGTCATTCATGCTTTACTGTCATTGTTTAAAGACAACCTGACGACAGCATGCTGATCTATGTCCTTCAGTTGGGGATGGTCACTGGCTTTGTGCACTCAGAGTTTCCTTTATGACAGGCCTCTTAAACAGTACCATAACAAATCACCTAACTCTAGTGGTGTAGGCAACTCAAATTTCTTTTTTAATTTCTACAGATCAGAAGTTTGAGAAGAATCTGATTGTTGATATCAGTCAAGAATCTCCAGAGAGGCAAAACAAATAAACTATATATATTAAAGGGGAGATTATTAAATTAGCTTAGATGATCAGTCACTGCAAAGTCCCACATTATTGTTCACAGGCTGGAGAAATGAACAAACCAGCTAATAATTTTCAGACACCAGAGCCTCAGAATAAGAGAGATCAATGACACAGCCTCAGTCCGAAACAGGAGCTGGGAAAGAGCCCTGGCGGGCCATTTACGTAAGTCAATATTCAAAGGCCAAAGAATATGAAGTTTGAATTCATGAGTACCATCATCATAAACCACCACTACCACCATCATCACTGGCGGCAGCAGCAAAAGCAAACAAACAAAGCCACTTGTTCAAGAACAGCAGGGAATCTGTAAACATTTTTCTTCTAGTGTTGTTCAATAAGGACCTCTGCCCCACCTCCAGTATATTGGACAACGTTGGCCTAATTCACAGTGAGTCTTCCTCAACTCACTGTGCTGACCAAAATTCCAACAGTCTCTAGAAGTAGCTTCACAAACATACCCAGAAGTGTGATTGTCCATTTCATGTCTCTCAATCCAGTCAAGGGGACAGCTAAGGTTAAGTATCATAGTGGGCTAAAAATCAGTATCATCAGATGCTATCTGAGGACCTGTGGAAGGGGCATTCCTTTTCTTACCTATACAATGTACTAGACCTGTCTGCATCTCTTTCTTATCAAGTTCCCTCATTCAAAGCCAGCAATATAGCCTTTTCAAATCTCTCTAATATTTATTCATTTCTAATTCAATTAATCCAAAGTAATTTAACTTAGTCATATCTTTCAAAACTGTTTAGCATGTACGGGAACAAATCCATTAGCTGTTGGCATTAGGAAATGAATATCTTTGGAGATGGGTTATTCTCCCTCTTTGAGTACCCAAACAACCACAGTCTGCTTAATAATCTAGACACGTGCATATCTGAGCTCACCCAAGCAATGCTTCCTTGGTAGTGCCAGGACCGCTCTCAGAGCTACATGACTGCGGTGGCATGGCATACAGAATTTCAGGTTTGTCTATGCATGCCTGCTTCTCACCTTTTGAATGTGTTTCTGTTTATGATGATTTTGGCTATGTTTTTTAACAGATTCATCATAATTTGACTATTCTAAGACTTAAAATTATTGCGAAACTTAGATTTTCAGTTTTCAGGCCAGTACTGTTTTTCCTTCAGGCCCCATTCTTCTCTAGTGCAAAGTGGAATATCCTGCCATGTCTGGAAAAGGAAGCTTGGAGTGGTAAGTATTTGAACAGAAAACGAAATAGCCATGACAATCACAAGAGACTGCCATTTGCTGTCTTGTCCTCTAGATTTTAAAGTTTACAAATAAAAAAAAAAGAAAAGGGATTGTATGTTTTCTGCCATTTTTATCAATTTTATCATTATTATTACTATTGTAAATACTATTATTTTACTGCCACTTTTTCTTTGTTTTCCATACCGATCTGTTTAATTAAAATAACCCTTATCTTGTTTGGAAGTTTTGTTTAGAAATGTTTGTTAATAGCTGAATAGTATTCCATTGTGTAAATGTACTACAATTTCTATATCCATTCCTCTGTTGAGGGACACCTAAGTTGTTTCCTGGTTCTGGCTATTACGAATAAAGCTGCTAGGAACATGATTGAGCAAATGTCCTTGTATACTTGAGCATATTATGGGTATATGCCTAGGAGGGGTATAGCTGCATCTTGAGGTAGCACTATTCCTACATGTCTGAAAAAAGCGCCGGATTGATTTCCAAAGTGATTGCGCAAGTTTACATTTACACCAGCAATGGAGGAATGTTCCCCTTTCTCCACATCCTCTCCAGCATGTGTTGTCATTTGAGGTTTTGATCTTAGCCATTTTGGTGGGTGTAGGGTGAAATCTCAGAGTCATTTTTATTTGCATCTCCCTGATGACTAAGGACATTGAACATTTCTCTAAGTGTTCTCTGCCATTCAATATTCCTCTAATAAGAATTCTCTGTTTAGAGCTAAACAGAGAATTCTCAACAGAGGAATATCGAATGGCAGAGAAACACTTAAAGAAATGCTCAACCTCATTAGCCATCAGGGAAATGCAAATCAAAACGACCCTGAGATATCACCTTGCACCCATCAGAATGGCCAAGATGAAAAACTCATGTGACAACACATGCTGGAGAGGTTGTGGAGAAAGGGTAACCCTCCTCCACTGCTGGTGGGAATGTAAACTGGTACAACCACTCTGGAAAGCTATCTGGCACTTTCTAAGACAATTAGGAATAGTGCTTCCTCAAGACCCAGCTATACCACTGCTAGGTATATACCCAAAGTTTGCTCAAGTACACAAAAGGGATACTTGCTCAACCATGTTTATAGCAGCTTTATTTGTAATAGCCAGAACCTGGAAACAACCCAGATGTCCATCAATGGAGGAATGGGTACAGAAATTGTGGTATTTTTACACAATGGAATACTACTCAGCAATCAAAAAGGAGGAAATCATGGAATTTACAGGCAAATGGTGGGATCTAGAAAAGATCATTCTGAGTGAAATATCCCAGAAGGAAAAAGAAAAACATGGTATATACTCACTTATATAGACCTATAAGATATGATAAACATAATGAAATCTATACACCTAAAAAGATAATCAAGAGAGCAGACATGGGGTAAGATGATCAATCCTCATTTAGAAAGACAGATGGGATGTGCATTGAACGTATGACAGGAGTCTACTGAGCGCATCTGAAAGACTCTAACTAGCAGTGTTTTCAAAGCAAAGACTCATGACCAAACCTTTGGCAGAGTACAGGGAATCATAAGAAAGAAGGAGAGTTAATCTGATGGGGAAAGGATAGGAGCTCCACAAGGACCAAATATATCTGGGCACAGGGTCTTTTCTGAGACTGACATTCAACCAAGGACCATGTATGGATATAACCTAGAACCTCTGCTCAGATGTAGCCTGTGGTAGCTCAGTAACCAATTGTTTTCCCATAGTAAGGGGAACAAGGACTATTTCTAACAGGAACTCAATGACTGGCTCTTTGGCCTCCCCACCCCCAAGGGAGGAGCAGTCCTGTTAGGCCAGAGAGGAGGGCTTTGCAGCCAGTCCTGAAGATACCTGATAAAACAGGATCAGATGAATGGGGAGGAGGTCCTCCCCCATCAGTGGACTTGGAAAGGGGCACGGTGGAGATGAGGGAGGGAGGGAGGGACTGGGAGAGAATGAGGGATCGGGACACGGCTGGGATACAGAGTTAATAAAATGTAACTGATAAGAAAAAAATAAAATTAAATAAAATAAAGGAATTCTCTGTTTAGTTCCGTACCCCATTTTTATTTAGATTACTTGGTTTGTTGGTGTTTAACTTCTTAAGTTCGTTATATATTAGCCCTCTCTCAGATATAGGGTTGGTGACCTGAACCCCTGCTCGGATGTAGCCCATAGACTCAGTATCCAAGTTGGGTCTCTAGTAAGGGGAGCAGGTGTTTTCTCTGGCATGAACTCAGTGACAGGGTCTCTGATCACCTCTGCCTGGTGGGTACAGTCTTGCCAGGCCACAGAGGAAGACAATGCAACCAGTTCTGATGAGACCTGATAGGCTAAGGTCAAATAGAAGGGGAAGAAGACGTTTTCTACAGTGGAGTAAGGGAAGAGTATAAGGGGAGAAGAGGGAAGGTGGGTGGGATTTAGAGGAGATGAGTGAGGGGCCACAGTCAGGAAATGAATTGAATAAATTGTAATAAATGATAATAATAAAAAAGAAAAAACAGTACATCAATAAAAATTAATTTTAAAAATGAAAAAATTACAGAGCTACTTAAAGCTTATATAAAGTGAAAGGTTAAAAAAAAGAAATGATTGTTAATATTCATTTATTAGTTATTTTAATGTAATAAATTACCCAGATCCAAATTTTCCTCATCATCTTTATTTAAAGTAATTCTAAGCCACATTTTACTAGAAGAGATCCACTGACTTTACATTGGTGCTATCCACAATAATTCTGTCACTTCAAGTCCAAACTGTTAGCACAGTATCGAAATATAACAAAAATATTTATTTGCACTTAAATCAGAAGAGAAATAGTGACAAGTGGACATCTGAGGGAGTGTTTAAAGCTATAAGAAAAGTTCTCATTGGTATCAACTTCAAACCAAATCAAATTCAACAGAAATTATTGAAGTCCCCAAAAGCGGATTTAGTCATGACAAATAGTCACTGTGCTCCCTTAATAGCAACTGAGGCAAGATAAGGAAATTAAAATCTACAAGTAGAAAACAAACAATTAGCAGAGAGAGCTGCAGTAAGCTGCCCAGGTAATTTAGGCACAAAACCAGATGTTACAAAACAAACACCACTCCATAATGAGTCTTTAAGAACATATTTTATTTTATGTGAGTGTGTACTTGTATGTAAGAATGTGTGTGCGTGAGAGAGAGAGAGAGAGATTTGTGTGTGTGTACACATGGAAGCAGGAACCCATTGATGGCAGATGATAACTCTGAATCCCTTGGTGCTTGAACTACAGTTATGAACAGTTGTCACTCATCACATAGGTGTTGAGAAAAGAGTTGCAGTTCCTCTGAAGAGCAGCAAGCACTCTACTGCTGAGCCATCTCTCCAGCACCCACAGAACAAATTCTGAATACTTAATTTTGGTTGCCAATAAATTTAGAAACAATACTCAAGATATCCATAGTAACCACCTTTTTGGACATCATGTTGGAAGTATTAGCTGATTCAATTAAAAAAGAATAAATAGGAGCATAAGTACCAAAGAAGTGATAAAGACATTTCTATTTATAAATGTTAATTCATCAGAGGAAGTCAACATGGAATGATCTACTACAAATCATAATTAAACATTGATATATCTGAGTTCTGAAATGTATCGTCAGGACAAATAGCAAAATACTAGCAAAAATGTGCCATCTTTCAAGAAATTCTTCAGAAAACGCTATTTGCCTTGAAAATTTGATTTTGCTTAATAATATTTACTGCTTAAGACTTTGATATGTTTAAATTTAAAATTTTGACAGCTAGCATGGTGGTGCACACCTGAAATCCCAGCACTCAGGGAGGAAGAAACAGGCAGATCTCTGTGATTTCAAGGTCGGCCTGCTCTACAAAGTTAATCCAGGACAGACAAGGCTACACAGAGAAACTCTGTCTTGAAAAAGAACAATAACAAAATAATAATAAAATTTTTGAAGCATATATATGTATATATATACATATATGTATATGTATATATATACATATATACATATATATATATGATTCACTGAGGTTAGTTCTAGATGAAATGCAAAGTAGTCTAGCATTTTATAAAGTACAGAAAATGTCAGAGACCAGAAGAAAAATGTTTTGTTTCACACAGATGCTTAGAAAATTTTATATATTTTTTTTCTTTTTGGTCCTTCTAATTTTCATTTTTACCTTACTACCTTCTTATTCTCCAATATCCTCCATTTCGCTTTCGAAGCTTCCCACAAACACAAGTTCCCACATTTGAGAGAGATCTTGTGTTATTTGTGTTTGAAAGACTTTCTTATTTTGCTTAATATGACAAAATATGACGTAGCTCCATCTATGTTCATGTGGACTACATTATTCTGAATTTTCTTCTTTATGGCTGAATAAAACTGTGTCTGTGTGTCTCTCTCTCTTTCAGTGTGTGTGCATGTGTGTGTGTGTGTGTGTGTGTGTGTGTGTGTGTGTGTGCATTGATATAGATATTTAGGCTGGTTCCATAACTCTGCTACTTTGCAGAGTGCTGAGACAAACCCGGATATGCAGGTATTTCTATCATAAACTGATTATGAATCTTTCTGAGCTGGTAAGTTCATAAAATCTAGGTAGGATCCTGTACCCTAGGGCAGCTTCCTATACACTATTTGAGAGACCTCATAACTTTTTGTCTTTGATTTATAATAGCAGTTCCAGGAGGATTTCTTCTCAGAGGTAAGTATAATGAAAAGGATGTCTGTGATATTTGTTTTCCTGCCTTTTATCTAAATTTCAAACAGTCAAGAGAGAAGATAGCATAACTAATTTTGCGAGAATTCTATATAAAACTTAATGAATTCATTCTTTGTGTTCCTCTCTCTCTGTTTCCCCTCCCCACCCTTTTTCTCTGTGTTAATGTATGTGTGAGTCCAGTGGGTACATGGGACAATTGCGTGTGACGGTTCCACCTTGCTTGAGACGGTCTTTGCTGTTTGCTGAAGTACGCTCCAGGCCAGGCAGCCTGTGAGCTCCTGGAGACTATCCTGTCTTCAGGTCTCATATTAGGCATATATAGATTGCAGATGTGGACAAGTGCACCCAGATGTATGTGGGCTATGTGGATTTGAACTCAGATCCTCATGCCGTCACAGCTGTTCTTTTACCCGCAGAGCTATCTCCCAGTCCTCTTGTGAATTATTCAGATGTCTTTCTCTTCAAACAAATTCTAGACTCTGGATAGACCTAATACTAAAATAAATAAAATCAATGTGATTTCGAACAATTGGCCTATGAACAAGAAAAATTAAGATGTCAGAGATTGTTTCCTTATTGGCTTCCTAGCCCATGCAGCATTCTTCTCTACATATTTTCTTCAAGGTTTGGATTTAGGTAAAGTCCCAGGAAAATGTACGCCAATGTATTTATTTAGCCACCTGTATTGCTAACGTTTAACTGTTGGTCATTTTGCTTACTCAGGTTATTTGTAATTAAATGTGATTTTGAGATATTATGACTTCCAAGTATCAAAAGGGAGAAAAGTGGAAACAAACAAAAAAAAAAATCATGACATTTTCTTCTGTATTGAATTACGGGCTGCTTTAAATTTCCAAAGCTATCTTTATAGATTTATTTTATGTATTTTGCCTGCATGTATGGACCACATGCATGCCTAGTGTTTGCTGAAGCCAAATGAGGGCATCAGATCCCCTGTAACTGGAATTTTAGATAGTTAGAGTTGTCATCTGGGTGCTGGAAACCTAACTAAGGTCCTCTGTAAGATCAGCATGTACTTTTAGCAGCTGAGTGAACTCTCCAGCCTCTGTAATCAAAGTTATTCATAACAGAAATTTAGCAGTAACGCCACAATTTATGTTCATCTTTTCAATATTTATCTAACTTTAGTGTTGTTTAATATAAATTAATTATGTATATTTATTAATAAAACTTTAAATTAATTTTCTAATGTTTGTTAGAGTTTTAGCAAGTGAAATTACAAATATAGTCTTCACATCACTGGTTAATATGAACTATATTAGTGACTTACATTTTAATAATGGATTTTTCATTATTTTTGGTTTTAGGGAAAGATCAATGTTACGGTTTGATTGCACATTTAAAGCACTGTAGAACCAACCCAGCAAATGTCTTCCTTCACGGCTTCCTAGTTTTTGATAACTCCCCCAGTTGCTTAGATGCTTCCTAGAAACTGACACATAATTTGATATGCTTAAAAGAGAAAAGAAAGGTCAATTTTCACAATTGCTGAGACCTTCATTAGAATACATCAGTTATTTGTAATGTTTGCCATTTCATGTAAATTCTTCCAATTAGGAAACCTTTTGAGAGTCTTGTGAAGGAGGATGAACCTGCTAAAATGCATCAGTACTGACAGATATTCTTCTTCTTCTCAAATTAGCTAAAAAACATTCCAAATATGGGAAAATCTTAGTCATAATTTTACAATTAAAATGCGACATGGGCAGCCCCCACCGCTAATGTTTTCTGACTTTGTTATGAATGAGTAATTTGACTTATTTTTGTGAAATAAGAATCAATGTTTTTTATTTTTATGGAATAGAAATATTCAGATTAAAGAGAGGAAACTCATTAAAAATTTTCTCTGAGAGAAGACCCATATTTTGTTAGACTAGAATTCAGAGTTTTCATTCAGGAAAGGAAAGCTGCGATGAATTTTTAACTTATGTAATTTAACCATATTTTATTTGCTTAATTTTTAGCAAAGCATGGGACAGTATGTTATACCCATGTTACAAAAGTAAATAGCTATACCAATTTACTTCCCAATGAACATGGGAAGTAAATTGGTATAGCTATTATGGAAAGTGACATGGAAAGTTCTCAAAGAAAAATAAAACAGAAAATGGAAGTACCATGAGACCTACCAGTCCTACGTCAGGGCACATACACAAACAACTACAGCAGAGTGTGAACTAAGCATAATCCCTCCCACACCCATTGATGCATCACCCACAATTGCCAAAAGATGAAAGCAAGGGTTGTGTCAACCAGTAGATGGACAGATAAAAAAAAAAAAGTCATGCATATAAACAGGTGATTTCCATTCAGCCTTAAAAAGAATGACATTGTCATTTGCTGCAAAGTAAGAGAATCTAGAGGGCACCAAGCTCAGTTAAGTAGGTGAGTGCAAAGTGATAGATACACAACAACCTCATTAATACGCAACAGAAAACAGAAGCATACTCTTAGAAGCAGAGTGTAGCTGAGATGTTGTCCAGTGGTACAAATTGTAGTTGAAGAACAGACAAATTCTAGTGACCGGAGTCAAGCACATATACTGCTTATTTCAAAATGGCTTTTAAAAAACAATTACTGTTGACATGTTTTCAACAGCACAAAAACTGAATGAAACTTAAAAAACCTCTATAGGTGTACAAATTTTAGTATGTTTATCCTATTTTATATGTCTATTATCCACTTATAAGTGAGTATATACCATGTGTGTCTTTCTGCTTCTGGGATACCTCACTCTGGATGATCTTTTCTAGTTCCCACCATTTGCCTGCAAGTTTTGTGCTTGCCTTGTTTTTAATTGCTGAGTAGTATTGCATTGCATAAATGTACCAGACGTTCTGTATCCATTCCTCAGTTGAGGGACATTTCCAGGTTATGCCTATCATAAATAGAGCTTCTACAAACATGGTTGAGCAAATGTCCTGGTTGTGTACTTGAGCATATTTTGGATATATGTCTAGCAGTGGTATAGCCGGATCTTGAGAAAGCATTATCCCTAAATGTCTGAGAAAGCGCCAGATTGATTTCCAAAGTGGTTGTACAAGTTTACATTCCTACTAGCAATGAAGGAGGGTTCCTCTTTCTTCACATCCTCTCCAACATGTGTTGTCATTTGATTTTTTATCTTAACCATTCTGATTGGTGTAATATGAAATCTCAGGGTCATTGTGATTTGCATCTCTCTGATGGCTAAGGATGTTAAACATTACTTTAAGTGTTTCTCTGCCATTCTATATTGCTCTATTGAGTATTCTCTTTTTAGCTCTGTACCCCATTTTTTCATTGGATTACTTGGTTTGTTGAGGTTTTAATTTCTTGAGTTCTTTATATATTCTGGATAGTAGCCCTTTGTAAGACATAGGGTTGGTGAAGATCCTTTTCCAGTCTCTAGGCTGTCATTTTGTTCTGATGACAGTGTCCTTTGATTTACAGCTTTTCGGTTCATAAGGTCCCATTTATTGATTGTTGATCTTAGAGCCTGGCTATATAAGTGAATATTAGACACATAATATAAGACAAACATACTAAAATCTGTACACCTAAGGAAGCTGGGCTAGAAGGAGGACCCTGGGGAAAATGATCAATCCATATATAGATACTCAAAGACGATGGACATAGAAAGAGGGAGATAACAGGGAATAGGACAGGAGTCTACCTCAGAGGATCTCTGAAAGACTCTACCCAGCATGGTAACAAAGCAGATGCTGAGACTCATAACCAAACTTTGGGCAGAGTGCACGGAATCTTATGAAAGAAGGGGGAGAGAGAAAGACCTGGAGAGGACAGGAGCTCCATAAGGGGGAAGAATCCTTACCAGACCACAGAGAAAGACAATGCAGCCAGTCCTCATGAAACCTGACAGGTTAGGGTCAGAGAGAAGGGGATGAGGACCTCCCCTATCAGTGGATTTGGAGAGGGTCATGGGAGGAGATGAGGGAGGGAGGGTGGGATTGGGAGGGGATGAGGGAAGGGGCTACAGCTGGGATACAAAGTGAATAATAAAATTAAAAATTTTATTATAAATAATAATTTATCATAAATTTATAATAAATTTTATTATAAATAATAATTATTAAAAATAATAATAAAAATTAAAAATTAGAAAAAACCAATAACCTTTATTCTGAATGGCTCTTCCAAGTTGTGTAGTCTTTCAGTCTGGTTAGTTTCAGTGTGTAATACTCTTGGTTTCCAACTTTTTTATTAATATTTAAATTTTTAAGATTAGTGAGTGAAATAAAATGGTTATAAGTGTGTTTTTAATTATGACACACAACTATATATCACATTAAATTTACACATGTATACAATTTTTGTTTTTCAATTAAAATACTTTTAAATCTAAGTACGTGACTAAGCATCAACCTGAAATCTAAAGTTCATGCAAGATACCTCTGCACAAGGATGAGATACAGGTTCAAGAAATCTGATATCAAACCATCCACCTTCCTGTGTCAAGAAACTAGAGATAAACATACTGCCAGCCTTTGAATGAGGCCCAGGGTGTATAAGCAACCCCAGCCATATGGCTGAAACTGTAGCTATATAGTTCATCCGTGGTATTTGGGTTTTAAATGATATTTTAAACCAAACTTGTCTGCTTTGTAAGCAAACGAACAGATGGCTTCTTCTGGACAGAACCACAGGGGCCAGTCCAACACTTTATTATTGGCTAAAGGACACTCTGTCAGGCATGTTCTCAAGCTATTCATTTATTTTACTGGTGTACTAATGTTATTATTATATATTAGTTATTAAAAGATTGGTGCCCTCATCTTCTGCATACTATTCTCAAAGCACTATGGCCAGTGCATATGCTGTACATTCTGATATATCAGTAGCAATATTTTCCTGGCCACAAGTTATTTCTAACATGCACAAAGAGAGTAGACTAGTTTTTTTTTTTTTTTTAGTAAATAACATGAATTTATAATCTCAAGACAAAAACTGTAAAAATAGATTTACAGCCTTTCAGTCTGTATTATATATAAAACATATATGAACTTCCTTATAGACAAGAACCCGAATGCTCCAAACCTTGCCAAATCCCCAAGAAAGAACAGCACATGTGTCATATGTATTACATACAAAAATACGTAGCACATCTGGCAGCAGTGAATACACATTTTTATTTTCTTCCAATTTGTTTTTGGGGTTTCTCTTTAAATTTAATTTTATTTATATATTTAGTTATTACAATTTATTCACTTTGTATCCCCGCTGCTTCCCCTTCCCTTCTCTCCTCTCAGTCCCACCCACCTTCTCTCTTCTCCCTCTATGTCTTTTCCCTAGTCACCTGATAGGGAATGACCTCCTCCCTTCCCCTTCTGTCTGACCATAGTTATCAGGTCTCATCAAGGCTGGCTCCATCATCTTCCTCTGTGGCCTGGAAAGTCTGTACCCCCAGGGGGAGGTGATCAAAGCGCAAGCCCCTGAGTTCATGTCAGAAACAGCCCCTGTTCCCCTTACTTGGAAACTCACTTGGGAACTGAGCAGCCAATGGGCTTCCTTGAACAGGGGTATACTTCCTCTCCACGCATGGTCCTTAGTTGCAGTATTGGTCTCCACAGGCCTCCCTGAGCCCAGACGTTTTGGCTCAGTTGTTCTCCTTGTGGAGTTCCTGTCCCCTCCAGGTCTTTCTATCTTCCTCTTCTTCCATAATGATTCCAGCACTCAGCCCAAAGTTTGGTTATGAGTCTCAGTATCTCCTTCCATACCCTGGTGGGTAGAGCCTTTCAGAGTTCCTCTGTGGAAGCCTACTGTCCTGTTCCTTGTCTTCTCCTACTTTCAATGCCTATCCTGTTTGACCTTCTGAATGAGGATTAAGCCTCTTCTCTAGGGTCCTCCTTGTCTTCTAGCTTCTTTAGGGCTATAAATTTTAGTATGTTTATCCTATATTATATGGCTAACATCCACTTATAAGTGAGTATATACCATGTGTATCTTTCTGTTTCTGGGATACCACACTCAGGATGATCTTTTCTGGTTCCGACCATTTGCCCCCAAATTTCATGATTTCCTTGTTTTTTTAATTAAATTTTTATTTTTTATATTAATTACAGTTTATTTATTTTTTATCTCAGCTGTAGCCCCCTTCCTCATTCCCTCCCAATCCTACCCTCCCTTGCTCATCTCCTCCCTGCCCCTCTTTAAGTTCACTGATAGGGAAAGTCCTCCTCCCCTTCCATCTGACCCTAGCTTATCAGGTCTCATCAGGACTGGCTGCAATATCCTTGTTTTTAATTGCTGAGTAGTATTCCGTTGTGTGAATGTACCACTCTTTCTGTGTCCATTCCTCCGTTGAGGGACATCTAGGTTGTTTCCAGATTCTGGCTATTACGAATAGAGCCACTACAAACATGGTTGAGCAAATGTACTTATTGAATGATGGAGCATCTTTTAGGTTTATGCCTAGGTATAGCTGGTTCTTGAGGTAGCACCATTCCTAATTTTTTGAGGAAGCGCCAGATTAATTTCCAAAGTGGTTGTACAGGTTAAATTCCCACCAGCAATGGAAGAGGATTCCCCTTTCTTTTTTTTTTTTTTTTTTTTTTTTTTTGCTATTTAAATTATGTGTATGTATGTGTTTCTTTCTGGCTGTAGCACACATGGGTGCAGTACCTTCAGAGGCCAGAAGCATAAACTAATCATACATGACAAGTAAGGGGATTGAAAGAATTGACAGAGATGCATGGCAGCTGGTGATGTGGACTTACCCTCGGCCAACTACTTTCACCCAGAGACAGTGTTGTCTTTCTTAAAGTTGGCATGAAACCAGGGTCCAGTGGATTTGGACAAGCCAAGTTCATAAGCAGAAGCTCTGACACCCTGGAGTCTCTGTTGCTACACATAAAGAAGACAAAAACAAAGAACAGAATTTGTAAAGACATTCAAGGTAAAGGTTTTAAGGGTCCATTAAGTACGCATAAAACAATGAAATTAGGGGCTCTGTTGATGGTTCAGGGGCTACTAAAAGTACATGCTGCCGTTCTAGAGGACTTGAGTTAGATTTCCAGTATCCACATCAAACAACTCACCACTGCCCATAAATTCAATCCTGTGCAGCTTCTGCAGTCATGTTCAATTACCTACACACAAACACACACACACACACACACACTCACACAATTAAAAGTGAGAAAAAATGTAGCTCATTATAGCCAATAGAACCCAGGGCACATCTTATATTCAAGCCCAGCTAGCATTTGTCTGGTTTTCCCAAAATAGTGCAATTCCATCTATACATAAGTATCTTTCAACATGAATATAATACAGCGAGTGTGAACTGCTGACATTAAAGAGAAAAATGATCCCCCAAGTGCTGCCTAGCAAAGGGACAATCCTTATAAATTTTAATTTTTATAAATTTGAAAAAACTAAAATGTTTTCACATGATTCATATCTATGTTTTAAAAGAATGTATCATCCTGTTTTCTGTACTTAAATCTTTCTCGACACCACATAGTGTCATAGGCTTGCATTGGCTATGGGATTATCTAATATTTACTGCTTTTGATTAACACTGACAGTTTAAGTCATTGTGGTCAGGAAATGAGTAGATTTCCCCTCAGTTGACATTTGACTGGCGTTTTCTAGTTGTTAATGTTATGATATCACCAAAATGATACATGTTAAAGAGTAAGATCACAAAGATGAAGCATTATTTTAATTACAACGTTTTATGGTGTCATACCATCAGCATTAACTTAACACTGTGTTTTCTAGTTTTATGTCTACTTGATTCTATTTTGGGATAAAAGATAAGAGAACCCCAATTGATAAAATGCCTTCATAGCTTTGGCTTTAGCTAGGCCTATGGGACATTTTCTTGTGATTTATGTGGGAAGATCTGAGCCCATTGTGTGTTGGGCCAGCCCTGAGCAGGTTGTCTTGGATGATGTTAGAAAAAAGACTGAGCAAACCACAGAGAATAAGACAGTAAGTGGTACCCTTCCATGGATTCTGCATCAGTTTCTGCCTCTATGTTCCCACCCCGTCTTGAGCTCCTGATCTGACTTCCTTTGATAATGGATAGTGTGTGGCATGGAAGTGTAAGTGGAATAAGCTCTTTCCTCCGCAAGTTGCACATGATCATGGTATTTTAGCACAGCAATAAAAACCTTAACTAAGGCACCGTTGGTGTGTTTTCCAATTTTCTGTATCATAAGATTATATTCTCTCATTTCTTTTTCACACTCTTTAGGACAAAGTTGTACTAAGGACATATACCTACATACATTACTTACTCTTGTCTTATTGTCCTCATTCAGTTAGTATTTCACCCATTCAACGATTAATTTACCGAAGAATCCATTCAAATGCATTTAGTTTCTATCCTGGGTTACAATCCAATGATACTCCATTGTCCTGTTGTTCAGATTATTTCCATCTTGTCATGAGGGAAATTTTCTAGACACTCCCTTCTCAGACACGCTAGCATTATTCTTTCTTCTTTTCTCTCCTCACCCTGTCTCTCATTCTTACTTCTCTTCATGTTCTACCTCTTTTTAGACCAAAAGATGATTAAGGATTGTCTTGTATTTTACCTCCCAGTCTTGGATTCAATTGTTTTTCTAAAGTAATCTAATTCCTTTCATTGATATTTTAACTTCTTATCTTCTATTAGCTGATAAGAAGGAAATAAATGGATACATTCTGATCTGTGTACATGTATTTATCTATGCATGCTTTCAAATAGGAGCTAGGGCCTATTTAGTGGCTCAGTCAGTGTTGCCACATAACTATGAGGAACTGAGTTCAGTCCCCAGCAACCATATAAAAGCTGCTGTCTCTGTGTTTTCTGGCTACCCAGTTCCTGTTTCAGAAACTAATGTAGAGAGCAACTAAAGAAGACATTTATCATTGACCTTTGACCTTACATATATGTGAACACACACACATGAACATAAACACTTACCACACAAATAAGCATTTTCAAATATAACTATTTGCAACTATAATAAATTACTAAGGGCAGTTTTAGCTCATTTTCTTGCTCATCTGTGGAAAACATCCAATGAAAAACCTAGCTGCTACTATTATTGATTTATTAACTTGTTCAATTTCAGCATACATATGTTGTGGTTAAACTCTCTATATATAAGAAACAAACTTGATTATTTTTATTTAATGTTGGCCTACTGGTTTTTCCTTTAATCTTATAGATTTCATTAACCTTCAGAGTTATTTAGGATGCCATGTTTTTCTCACATCTTATTTAGTGAGGTTATTTTGTACATTTTTAAGGCATTTCTTTTTTTTTTTTTTTTTTCTTCTCAAGGCAGTTTATTCAGGAACCTTGAACAATCTTCTGACCCTGGGGAAAGCCAGCCCACAGCTTAAAATAGCCTCTGGGTAGCCAACCCCAGCGTGCCTCATGGGCAATGCAGATAGGTCCACATACACGGAAGCAAGCCTGATCCTCAGCCTTAGCCAAATATGGAGTTGTTTGTGACAGAGAGCACTCACCATCGGGAAGGTGGAAGGCAGAAACCAGCTCCATCTTTAAGGCATAGCATTCCGCAGCTCTCTACAGTTCCCCCTTTTTGTTTTAGACACATCAGGCAAGAGTAGAGGTCTGATCTCTGATATTAGAAATAAATTGGGACTTTGTACCAATGTTCATTTAGGTGTCATCCACCCAAAGAGCATCAGACCCGTCCGATACCTTTTTCTCAGAGGCGGGACCTGGGGCATCAACCCGCATGCAATCAGACATGCTCTTCTCTGGGTTGAAAGCAGCTGACCCTGAGTGCAGTGCTTAACCTTGCATCCTGAGTGTAACATTTTAGCTTTTTATGGTAGCCAACCATGCTTGGGGAGGCTGTCCTGCTTCAATGGCTGTAAAGGCCTGAATGATCATGGCTACATTATGCTGTTGTGAGACTCTAATCTTGCATGTACACCACAGGCAAACCAAGGAGACCAAAGAAGGCCTGCTAACGCTCCCATGCCCACCCATTCCTTCAGATGATTCATGGCTGCAGCAATCTATGATGATAATCCTGTGGCTAGTCCTGTGTCCACTCTGGTAGAATTTGCCGTAACAATGGCCACTCTCAGCTGCTCCATCATAGTATCGAATTCTTCAGTCCAATTACCTAAAATATAGCTAGACAATTGTTTAGACAGATTTGCAGCACGGGAAAAATTCTCATATTGTATGCTAGTTACACAAAGTCCAGCATACTTCCATTGACAGCCAAGTTGAGCGATTTGCCATAGGGTATCAATTTGCTCCTGCACGAGGTCAATCCTCTGATTGAACACCATCAAGTCTCCTTTTAGTTGAGCATTAATTCTTTTTTTTACATCTAAAGCATGAGCTACATTGGCTAAAAGATGATTTAGGGTCTAAGCAGTCTGAATAGTATGACTCATGGCTAATGCCCGGTGGTAGCTCCAACAGCCGCCAATGAGATGGCAGTAACAATGGCGGCTGTAGTTCCAAGATCCCTTTTCTGTCTGAAGAGAGTCATAGCATGAGAGGCATCAATGGGCACAGGCACCCAGCGAGGCATGCGAGTAACCAGGGCATACCTAAATTCACTAGCATTCCAGCATTGGGCAAAAAAGCAAGTATCATCACCACAATTACTTGGCTCTATCTGGCTAACAATGAATAAAAATGGGGGATATAAACAAACAGGTGTGGGCTTATAGGAAATATTATGAGAAGCCTTAACCCCCTCGTTGGAACATCCTGCATCAGTTCTAGAACTAGCAGGAATGGTAAGGCATTTCTTGTGCTGTACTCATTTTCTCAACGGGATCCTTTTACCTTCTAAGTATTAAATTAAGGTTTACTCTATGGAGTGTTCCAAATTTTGTCCAAAGTATGGTATGACTTATCAACCATGTTACTGTTAGGTAAAATTATATGAGCCATGTGCTGTACTGATCTAGTCTCCTCCAGTGAATTCTTGTCAACTATTGGTCTGTTTGCTATTTGTATAGTTTTGCTTACTCCAGAATGCTACATGACTGGAATAATATAGCATGATTACAATAAAGCCACCTTTTAAGTTGGCTTCTCTCACTCAGCAGTATGCCTACAGGATCTATGTATCTCATGAAAATCTGACACTCACTAAAAGACAGTATTAGAGACACTCTAATTTAGCACCTCAAGACTGATATTTTGTTGGTATGAATTACTGTTTTATAATATCCTCCATTTCTTTCTTAAGACAATGTTTTCTTAAAAGCAATACTGATGCTCACTTAGAAAGAGGTAAGACTTGACAAAGGTAAAAGGAACCATAAATACTGATAAGCAGCCAAAAAGGAGATTCTTGAGGTCAGTTGTTCCTACGAAACTTCAATGGAGGAGAAACTGCAATACAGCAAATTCTTGGGTTTAAAGAAAAAAAAAAAAAAAGAAAGAAAAGAAAAGCCTAACTGCAGTTGTCTTTCTGTAAGGCTGGCTTTAGAATGCCCTGATAAACACATTTATTTTAGAATCGTGGTTGTTTGTTCACCTGCAATTAAGACAAGATGCCAAGGTAGTTAGAGTTTTCAGGCCCACTGGTGGTGTTCCCTCCCTACATCACTACCTGCTGTGACCTTCAGTAAAAAAAATGTGCTCTGCCAAGAACCTTTACATTCCTAGGTACATACTGCTATAACATTTCTAAATTCAGTAATAGATGCACAGGTGTGATTTGAGGTTAGTGAACAGTGGGAGACTGAGTCATCAGCATGAGATTCTATGAGTCACACTTTGAAAGAACTTCAATTAGTTGAATTGCCTAATTTCATCAGATTCCATAATTTTTTTGGACCATTAATCTGGCACCTTGAAGTATTTTAGGCCCCATAAATTGTATTTCTCTTTGCTCTAGAATGTAAATAAAAATGTTATTGACTCTCATTGGTTTATTTCTTACAAGCAACTGAAGTCACATTAATGAGCTACTATTACCTCCTTACTTTAATACATTGACCACACTTTCTGTGTCATGTAAATAGACTGAAGTCATAAAGTTAACATGCATACTTATCAAAAATCATTCTGCAACCATTGGCTTATCATACTGTTTTGTGCTAAGTTGGTTTTGTTTGGAGTTTACAATTATGGTTGACAATAAATAATAGGCTTTAAAATGTAATAAAAATGTGATAATAATTAAATTCCTTCAAATGATGACACCAATAAAAAACAAAATTTTTGAGATTTTGCTGCGTTCCACTCTATCTGTTACTAGTAGCTGTCAGTTATGAATGGAATCAACAGCATCAGTATAGTACATCAAGTAACTGAGAGGCAATTAAGAAGACAGAGTTGCATCTTGAGGAGATCTAATACAAGGCATTCTAAGTTGTATCATGTGTTTCCACTTAGAGTAAATATGGAAAAGAAGATGTTTCAACAATTGTCAAGATCAGTCTTCTTTCATTGGCTGTGGCTGGTTTTTCCTCTATACACATGTCCAAGGTGCTTATGTGACAATCACCGCTGTCTAGATACAGTGCCTTTTACCTCTAAACCTACATCCTATTCAGTATGAATTAATTTTCATTCAGCTCCAATTCCTTATTTTTTAATTGTGTCCTTGTCTCTGTCTCTCTGACTCTCTCCCTATCAAAGAGAGAGGCTGATGTAGGCTGGGCTAGTGTCAAACTTACTGTGCCAAAGAGGATGGTCTTAAATCCTTAATCCTCATCCCCTTCAAACTCCTAAAAGCTGAGATTACAAGTATGAGCTACCATATCCAGCCACAATTACAAAATTTCTAAGAAAATTTTCTCATTAATATTTAAAATAAAAAAAAAATGTTACTCTTGTTGTATTGGAGCTCAGGGACATAGCCTTTTTTTTTTTTTTTTTTTTTTTTTTGGCACTTAGGTTTAATTTCCAGCAAAGAAAAAAAGTACAAGTGACAACTGGTCAAATGTCTGGGCACATACACCTATGTAAAAACTTATTTCAAAATTCCTATACTCATTAGTAATTTAAGTGAGGTATATTGAAAGACTATGTTTTTCTTCACAGGAACTCACAAAATGGGTCATGAAAAGTTTGTCTCCCCATTATGGTGTTCAAATCCCTGTATCTCTGCATCATACAATAAGAATGAATGTTATAGCTGGGCAAATAAGTTGTAGAATCTTGAAAATAAAAGGAAATGAAAACTCTTAAAAGTTTATTAATTTCTGCATTGAGCTGAGCCACTGGGGTTGCCATGTCCCTCCTTTTGGCCCTTTACTGGGATCACATGGCCAGAAATTTGGCTGATATGAGTGTAAAGAATTCTTCTTTGTGCATGTCACCTGGCTCATAGTTATACCCAGGAACCATACAGTGAAAACTCACATAGAACAAGAAAAACAAACAAAATTTACAAAACTTGCCAAGTATAGTAATGATGTTATTCTTCTAGGTTCCTCTGTCCACATACCTAAAGATAAGCTTTAATGTTGTTTTCTTTATTCTTGAGACTCTTACAGATACAGTCACATCATATATTTATATCATATATAATATATAATGAAGTGTGATCACATCAACCCTTTTCTCCTTCAGTTCCTCCTCTATAGAATACTTATGAGATCTTAATTACCTTAGGAAAACTTAAGAGTTATTTACTATACTATTAGTGCATCAGAAATGCGTTGAAAATCACAGACACTGAGTGAAAGTCTATGATAGCTGAATTCTGTCTTTTATGAGTGATGCATGCTGGCAAGGATTCTGAAAATCAAATAGAAAAATACATTGAAATATACACTTGGAAATACAGGTTAGCAAATATTAACTAATCCAGTTTGTTCACCACATTACTGGCATCTGAACACCTGCTCACTATACTAAATATTTGAAAATAACTCGGTAGGTACCTGCATAGCAACTTCTTTGAAAATATGGGTGTTTGAGATCTACAAGAAACACATTCCACATCTTCAAATGTTACAGTTACAGTGTCTTGGACCCTTCATGATTTGGAAATTGTAAAGCCATAGGTACCAACACCCTGATGGAAATAACATAAAGATGTTATTTCTTATGAAGCCAACTGAACAAGATCGTCAAGAAGGCAGCACACACACTCAACTTCATGAATAATATAAAAATGTCTCTGTGCAATTCAGTTATTTGAAATTTGCAATAAAGAAGAGAATGGATGGTGTGTGTGCTTACAAAATCTTCTAGGACTTGCTTATTGTTAAAATTAAGCAATGTATTGAAAGATAATTCTTTTAAGCAGCAAGAAAGAGGATTAGGTATATGGTGTAAATAATGTAAATTTTCAGAATTCTTTTTTAAGGTTCAAAATTAATTATTATTTCTATCATTATGCTTAAGTGGCATTTGTTTATAAAATGTAAAAAAAAAAATCAGAACATTAAACTAGCACAACACATATTCACATTAAGTTTCCTTCTGCCTTCCTTTAGTATTACAACTAATGGTGAGGATTTGGAGAGAGAGTCCAGAACTTCACATTTTGCTAGTGGGAATTTCAACTCTTATGATCATTTAGCATTTTGGTAGTTTTTCAAAATGTTAAGCCTACAGTCACTATATAAACTTAAAAATCCCCAAAGAACTGGAAACATATGTTTATAAAAAAAAACTTATAAACTGAGATTCCCCACAGCATTTTAATTCAGAAGTGACAAACAACTAAAATTACTCAAATGCCCATCAAAAGATAATGGATAAACAAAATCAAAGTGTTTATATAATGAGATACTACTCAACAATAAGAAGGAATTAATGGATGATGGATGTTACTATATGTTTTGACCTTGAATAGATTACACCTCATGGAAGACATAAGCTTCCCAAGATTTCATATTAATTTATTTTATTTTTAAGAATTGTCTAGAAGAGTTAATCTACAGAAAAAGAAAGCAGACTAGCAGTTTTCAGGGCCTTGGCATGGGTGAATGAATCCTGTGTAGCAATTTAATGATAAAACTAATTAGGTAATTACATGAATATCCTTAAAAATATTATGTACTTTAAGTACATGCAGATTATGTATTTACAAAGATGTTAAAAAGAATTCAATACTTTAAAAAAATGAGAATTTCAGACACATCGGCACAATAATAGTTGAGCACTATGAACTTCCATCTAAGATAGATTTAACTAAGAAATTTTTACCTTGGACAAATGAAATAGTATCCCATGTTGAATTTAAAAAAAAATGCTACTCTATTGCTTAGTCCTAACAATCAGAGCTCAATGAACTACATCTAGGTGCCCTTACACCTACTGTATGTAAATATCTGTATAACTATAGCTGGAATATTAACTGTAAGTTAAACATCTTGCTCCAGAATTGCTAAAACAATCCTCTACAATAAAAGATCTTCTGGAGGTATCTCCATCCCTGATCTCAAGCTGTACTATAGAGCAACAGTTATAAAAACTGCATGGTACTGGCATAGAAACAGAATGGTGGATCAATGGAACCGAACAGAAGACCCAGAAATAAACCCACATACTATGGACACCTGATCTTTGACAAAGATGCCAAAACCATACAATGGAAAAAGATAGCATCTTCAACAAATGGTGCTGGTCCAACTGGATGTCTACATGTAGAAAAATGCAAATAGATCCATATTTATCACCCTGCAGAAAAGTAAAGTCCAAGTGGATCAAAGACCTCAACAGTCCTATATCTTATGTATTTGCCCATTGGTACTGCTTGCACTTTTCACAGCCCAATAGCTCCTTAACATTCCGTGTTTGCATTCTTTTTTTTTTTTTTTTGGCAGACATTCATTTTTAATATATTTCTTTTTTTTTACACTTTATTCACTTTGTATCCCCCCATAAGCCCCTCCCAATCCCACTCTCCCTCCGCCTTTTTCATGCATGCCCCTCCCCAGTCCACTGATAGGGGAGGTCTTCCTCTCCTTCCTTCTGATCTTAGACTATCAGATCACATCAATATAATGAATTTTCCTAAACAAATTGCTGTGTTTTGTGAATAAAATTTTTAAGGTGAAGATGACTTTTTAATATATATTTAAAAAATTTATATTGTAGTTTTCAAATAGTCTTGTTTTATAATACATCTTCATTTTGTACCTTTGTAATATAACTATGGTTCACTTAACCTACTAATAAGCATTAAACGATCATATAAAAACTGAATGTTGATCAAATGTCATATAACCTTATCTCTTTTTTTCTGTGTTCACAATGACTTACTAGAATCAGCAATTTCTTTTTTTTTTTTTTTTTTTTTACTCAGAAGACTTTCTTAAATGCATGGGCCTCTATCAACACCTGTCCCATGCCAGAGACTGATACGTCTTTGTTCACAGCTAAAACCAACCTTCATTAAAACAAAACAACAACAAAAAAATCAAATCTGTGGAGTCTTTCCCAGAGCTATGTCCCATTTTAGTAAATGATGTGGTCCTTGAGCTCTTAAAGCCATTAATGAACATTTTTCTATAACAGAATAATCAAATCAAATCTCTTCTTGTAAATCAGAATATCACCCTTTACTAGGCAACTGGTCTTTGACAATATTCATTTCACTTGCTCTACTTTGCTGTTCAATATTTATGATCTCCTCCCTCCACCACTGTAACTGCTGCCCAGCCTCTGGCACAGCTGTTAACAGACCCTCCCCAGGTATTACTTGTTTTACATAAGGTGAATGCATTCTGTAGGAAATCATGACACTTTAAAATCCTCAGGTCTATCATTTCTATAGGATGCCATAGTATTTCATCATAATCATAATCCCCATCATTAGCAGCTTTCCAGTAGGATTTCTGAAAAGACCAGTGGTTATTTTAATTCCAGACCACCCCACCTCTGGCAGAGGAATATCGAATGGCAGAGAGACACTTAAAGAAATGCTCAACCTCATTAGCCATCAGGGAAATGCAAATCAAAACGACCCTGAGATTTCGCCTTACACCCATCAGAATGGTCAAGATCAAAAACTCAAATGACAACACATGCTGGAGAGGTTGTGAAGAAAGGGGAACCCTCCTCCACTGCTGATGGGAATGTAAACTTGTACAACCACTCTGGAAATCAATCTGGGGCCTTCTCAGACAACTAGGAATAGCGCTTCCTCAAGATCCAGTTATACCACTCCTAGTCATATATCCAAAAGTGTCTCAAGTACACAATAAGGACATTTGCTCAACCATGTTTGTATCAGCTTTATTTGTAATAGCCAGAAGCTGGAAACAACCCAGATGCCCCTCAACTGAAGGATGGAAACAGAAATTGTGGTACATCCACACAATGGAGTATTACTCAGCAATGAAAAACAAGGAAATCATGAAATTTGCAGGTAAATGGTGGGAACTGGAAAGGATCATCCTGAGTGAGCTATCCCAGAAACAGAAAGACACACACGGTATATATATAGACATATAATACAGGATAAACCTACTAAAATCTGTACATCTAAAGAAACTAATCAAGAGGGAGGACTCTGACTAAAATGCTCGATCCCCATCCCGAAAGGCAAAGAGGATAGACATCAGAAGAAGAAGAAAACAGAAAACAAGCTAGGAACCTGCCACAGAAGGCCTCTGAAAGGCTCTACCCTGCAGACTATCAATGCAGATGCTAAGACTTATGGCCAACTATTGGGCAGAGTGCATGGAATCTTATGAAAGAAGTGGGAAATAGTAAGAGCTGGAGAAGACAGGAACTCCACAAGGAAAGCAACAGAACCAGAAAATTTGAACACAGGGGTCTTTCCAGAGACTCATACCCCAACCAATTACCATGCATGGAGATAACCTAGAACCCCTGCACAGATGTAGCCATGGCAGTTCAGTGTCCAAGAGGGTTACATAGTAATGGAAAGAGGGACTGCCTCTAACATAAACTGACTGGCCTGCTCTTTGATCACCTCTCCCTGAGGGGGAGCAGCCTTACCAGGCCATAGAAGATGACAATGCAGCCACTCCTGATGAGATCTGATAGACTAAGATCAGAAGGAAGGAGAGCGGGACATCCAATATCAGTGGACTTGGGGAGGGAGTGAAGAAGGGAGATGGAAGGTGGGATTAGGAGAGGAGGAGGAAAGGGTTTATGGGGGGATACAAAGTGAATAAAGTATAATTAATAAAAGTTTAAAAAATGAAAAAAGACATACAACTGATATTAGTTCTTATGAATATCATGTTAATATCATAGGACAAGCTATTTCAAAATGCCTGGTGCTTCAATTGTGGGAAATTCAGCCATTTACAAAGAAATTATGACCAAGCTGTTAAAATCTTCAGATTTCAAAATGCCAGGAGGGTGGGACTGGGAGGACACAAGGGAGGGGGCTACAGCTGGGATACAAAGTAAATAAATTATATTAAATAAATTAATTAATTAAACAAAATAAAATAATATATTATCTAAATAATAATAATAATAATGCCTAGTGCATTAACTATAAGAAATGCAGTACTTTCTGCCAGAGAAGTGAAGAAGCCATTTCTTACAACAATGGTTTTTTGAAAAGAACTCCTACGCTTCCTGGGGTATACAGGCATTGCGGCAAGTGATATCACTGGACCAATGAGTGTACATGCAAAAGAGATATCAAAGGCAATTTCTTGCTCTTGGGAAACACCTCTTGGGGCCAGGTTCAAGGCCCCACATCAAAAAGTATGAACCATTTCATAAGAGTCACCATGTCATAGAAAAACAAAACAAAAACCAAAAAAAACACAAAAAAAACCCTTAACCACTGATCTGAAAAATTCTTAGTTGATTAAAACTGTCACTGTTTATAATTTCTCACTAAACATGGTACAGTTAATGGATTAATACAGAAAGACAGAAATGTAGTGAGGATTTTTTTAAAAAAGCAAAGAGTGTTGTATGAATGTTTTGGGTTTAATGACAGGTGTGGCTGACTATGATTTGCCTTGTGCTCCAGCAGGGGTGTGATTTTGCCAACTGAAGATAGTTTACATGTGGAATTCTGGGGAATACAATGGCAGAGCCCTGAGAGGCGATGGGTGGCTGCTGCTCCCCATGCTGCTGCCCTGCTGATCCTCCTGCTGTTGTTTGTTGCTATTTTCTAAATTGCTGGTTGCTGGTTGATGATATCCTGAATATGAAAATCAAACTCATGGAGCTAAATGTCCCTAACCAGCAGGAAGTAGTCTAAGGACATCACTGTCCTCTTCCCTTTCTAACCTTCTTTCTTTCCTACCTAGCATTGGGGGGCTTAAAGGGATAGGGGTGGTGTGGTCAAATAATTTTCAAGGCAAACTCCACAAGTGCTGATATCACCCATCTATTTGTGTTCTCAAACTCATTGTTCCCCACATAACATATTATACGTAGAAACAATTACATGACTGAGGAATGAAGGGATGACTTCTTAGTAATTGATATTGTTCCTAGCTTTTAATAAACCAAAGATTAGATGTTGATAATTGTTCATAAAGTCATATACATGTGACAGTTATTCGTTTCTAAGTATAATGAACATGGCTGTCAACCTGAATTGAACTATAATTGACTAAAAGACACGCCTCTGGGCACATCTGTGATCAATTTCCTCGATTAGATTCATTGAAGTGAAAAGATGCACCCTACAATAACTTCAGTGAGAATGTCCCCAAAAAGGTTCAGAGATTTGAACACTTAGTCTTAAGATGGTGCTGCTATTGGGAGGAGTTTAGGAAATATGGCCTTGTTGTCCTGGTAATGTTATTTTATCACAGCAACAGAAAACTAAAGCATGCCACAATTTCCCTGACATAAGGAGACCCAGAGGAAAGCTTTTACTTTTTTGTCTGCTTGCTTCCACATCTTACTGGCAAGTTCATCTACACAGTTAATCTCATTGGCCACTCTTGTTTCCATCCTTCACTGACATGATAACCCAGCTTCTCCCATTGTCCAAGACAATCTGAAAACCGGTATCTTTACAGGGATGCTCCAGGCCTCCAAAATCTGGCTGGGACTGCTAAGGCATCTAGCCTAGTGAGCCAAAAAGCTACCCGGTCCTCAACCTCTACAGTTTGAAAAGAACCTTTGCTGAACTTCCCAAACCTTATAATTAAGTCAATATAATAAGACTGCTTTCATTACATACCCACTGTATCTACTCTCTTCTTCTAAACAGCACTCACTAATACAAGTGATCAATAGAGTGACCTAATAGATGAAAATAAATCGTCACCAAGATATGTCTGTTATAATATGATCCCATTAATTCTGACTGCATACAAGCATGATTATGTGTCTATGGATTCCATGTCATTGAAATTTATCATGTTAAGCAAGCACTCACCTTTAAGAGACTTTTGCACCTAAAAATATTACCACTTCATTTCCACTTTGAACAAATAAGGCATACTCAATAAGATTATTTTTTTTAAAACTCTGAGATTCTTTTAATATAAAGGAAATGGTCTTTTCATTGTCACACCATGGAGAACCTTCCAAATACATGTCACTCTAATTAATTAAAAATCCTAACACTGTGGAATACATATGTTATCACTATTGAATTATGTCCTAATAATATTAATGTTTGCTGAACAGTCACCAAGTACATGTCCATTATGCTTGCTCAATTCTAGGTATAATTCAGGTATAAAACACAGTAAGTCAGAATCTGGCTTACTCTCATTCCTTTTTAGTCAGTTGAAGTAGTTTACCTACAAGTCATTCTACAAATACTAGGCAGGAACCTTACGCATATCAAACGTTCATCTCAGTACTACGGATGCATTGGCAAAAAGAATAACCTGGTCCTTCTCTTCATGGAAACGATATAATGAGTTTCAGTAAATTTGGCTTCTTCCCCCATCCCAATGCTTTGGAAATGTAAGGTAAATTACATTTGGAGCCTTACATTTTTATGATCAGACATCTTGTAAGTCATACATTTCTACCACTTGATTTAACAAAAGTGGGCATTGAAACCTATGGACATAAGTTGTAAAACATCAGATAAAAGATTAGAAAAGGTAGGCAAAAAAAATGGAGCAAATAAATCCTCACTGACTATTTATAGTAGTTGTGTAAATAATTGGTTGTCAAATCAAGTTCTGTATGTAACTAAATCATATAAATGTGCTAGGGATTATATGAATTTGCCCTTTAGATGACTTAAGAAATGTGAACAAGGCAAATCACCAAAAACTTCTAACTGCAAAATCTGATTGGCTTTCCATGAGCACACTCTCCAAGTCTGTTTCTTCTGAGTATATTTGCAACACTAGTTCTAAGGAATATGTTCCCCTCAAGCCTTAGAACAGTTGTTTTATAAGGTCATTCCTCTTGGTCAGCTGTCCTGTGCACAAGATACTTCCTTGCACTTAAGTCTAGAACTAAAAAGAGATTTTAAGAGACGTTTAAAAACAGATCTTTTCCCTTTGAAAAGTTTCACGGTACAATAAAGAAAATCCCGGGAATGTGCTGGAGTTGCAGAAACTGTGGTCTCTGCAGGTTTCAGCTCCCCACAAATGACTGTATGCATGAACTCACCCTAAAGGGAAGAACATGCACAAATAGTTTTTACATATTTTTAACTTTAATACCGTATACTTTTCATTCAAAAATATCTGTCAAGCAAACTATGACAGAAGCCATTTATATCGGTAGATAGTGGTGTGATTCAAGCACATGTCTACTTAATGAATATATTGTGATTCATTCTTCTTCAATCCCTCTTGTTTGCAATGCTGTGTGATTTGTTTGGAAAATACCAATGAAGCTTCTGTAAGACTTTAGGGCAGTAACTACCAGATACGCTGTTTAAAGAACCAAATAAAAAGTACGAAAAGCAGTCTTGCATGCATTTTAAATTTTTATGAACGGATTCATTTTTCTATACAGAGGATTGAATCTAAGTCCTTGATTATGCTAAGTACGTGTTCCATGTACTTCACTTTTATTCTCAGACCAGGTCTTGCCAAATTATTCTAGGTGTCTTTGAATTCATTCTCTATCCCAAGATATTCTTGAACTTATAATTATATGCTCCAGTCTCCTCAGTAGCTTGGTTTCCAAGTCTACAACACAAGACCAGATATGGATATACTTCAGGCTTAATTTTTGCTTTGTGTGAGTGTGTGCATGCACATGTATGTGTCCATCTGTCTGTCTGACTCTTTGTCTATCTATGTGTGTTTGCCAGAGGAATTATTAAAAAATTTAATACAATAGTTTTTTTCCTGAAAAGTAGATATAGTCTGATAATCCAGACCCACCATTGGATAAGTGTAGATCAAATAAAGAGTATCTTTCTGTTAATATTTCTGAAAATATTTTTCTTTAAAAATAACAAATCTTTATTGAGATATAAATATATCATTATTATATTATTATACATAGCTTTGGTTTCATGAAGACAACTTGTTTTGAGCATATCATATATCCTGACTGTATCCATCCTCACATTCAACTTCCTGTGCCTCCTCCACGTGCAATACTTTTTCACTTTTGTCTTCCTCTTTGAGTTCTATTTTGCCTTCCTGATGACTCTCTGACCTGTTCTGGAAGGTCCAGTTAATGAACTTTTCTGTCTATTCAGCCTTTAACTCTGTCATTTCCCTACCACAGCATACGATGTGTGATTCTGGCATGTGGGGCAGAGAGGAAACACAGCAAGGCTCTAGATTTGTGTCTAGATTAGCATTGTTGTTACCACTGTACTTTAAATTTGTTTTAGATTTGTGTGTGTGTGTGTGTGTGTGTGTGTGTGTGTGTGTGTGTGTGTACTGCTTGTGTTTCTGGTCTCCACAGAGGTCAGGAGAGGGTGTCAGATCCCTAGGAAGTGGAATTACAGCTAATTTTTTATACAATGTGTTCTAATCATGGTTTCCACTCACTCACGTCCTCCCAGATCCTCCCCCATATCCCCACTCACAACTCTACCTCTTCTTTCTCTCTAAAAACAGGCAAATAAAGCAAGCAAACAAACCGGAATAAATAAAACAAACAAGAAGACAAAGAAAATGCATGAGAAATTCTCTCTCTCTCTCTCTCTCTCTCTCTCTCTCTCTCTCTCTCTCTCATACACACACCATTAAAAACACAAAACCAGAATCTATAATCTACAAACAAAAGACCTGTCCTGTTTAAAACAAAAGCCAAAACAAAGCAATATGAGATAAAATAAATCTCCCAAAATACCTCTGAGTTCATCTCATGTGCCCATCTACTGCTAGGCATCAGATCTGCTCTTAAGTGTGGTTTGTGTACCCAATGAGATTTCACTGGAGAAAACAAATTTTTCCCTTGCAAGTAGTTGCCAATTGGAGCGAGCTTCTTGGTTGGGGATAGGGGCTCACGTCTGCTTCTCATCTGGTGCTACCATGTCTGTGAGTTCATACATACATCAGTCTTCACCAAAACATTCCATTTAGGACCGAGTTTTCCAAGGTTAAGACTAGTTTTGAATATTCTAAGTTCCTCAAACCTCAGTCTCTCTCTCTCTCTTTCTTTCTTTCTTTTTTTTTTTTTTTTTTTATTGTTTGGTTTGGTTTTGTATCTGTGGGTTTATATTTTTCTAATTTTAAAAATTACACTTCATTTACTTATTGTGCTGTGCATGTGTGTGTTTGTGTTGTGTTTGGGGTGTATACAAAATGTCCCTTGTGCGGAGATCGAAGAGAAACTTGTAGGAGTTGGTTCTCTCCTTCCACCACCTTCATCCCATGGATTGAGCTCTGATTGTAAGGGTTGACAGAAAATGCCTTTGCCTACTGAGACATCTGTCCGGCCCCATATATGCATTTCAGTTGCATACCAGCTTCCTTTTTGTGCCATGCACATTCTTCATTCTATGCTTTCTAGCTAAAGATGCTTTCTCCTAGCTACCCAGAAATGCTCAATGGCAGCTGATCAGTTTTATTTCAAGTGACAGGAAAGTACATCAAGGACAATTGCCTTACTTTCTCTTGTAAGGGTTTGCACATTTTTTTTTTTAAATTTCATATATGTTTTAGATATCAAGCAGTAATTAGGCAGACATTTCTATAGGATCACCTTTACTACTAGAAGGTAGAAGTAGAAATGATACCTCCCTTGTTCATTTCTACATGTTGGTTTTGCAATAACTTTATAGGTAAAAAGTTTAATAAACTAAGTGAATACTGAGATTAGTGTCTCTGTGTGGACTTTTGATCATTAATTTATAAATTCTCTCTCACAATGTAATTTTCTGAATTGCCTACTTTTTCTCAGATCAGCCATTTAAATTTCATTGCTAATATTTTCACCGTCTTTTTAATAAATTCATGCTCCCTCATGCTTTTATCTTATTGTTCTAAAAAGGCCAATAAAACAATATCCTTATTGTAGATTGTTCCTCATACATTGTTATGCAGTTTGAACTTCCTCATTTTCCCCTCACCAGGAATAACAGTTATCCTTAGATAGTCAAAAAGAAACCATTTCTCCCTTATATTTTTTTTTAATTAGAGGATGAGAAAATGCTAGGGGCATTATTGATCTATTTGGTGATGCAGGAAACTGAGAGTTATTATGGTTATAGTCTTTTTCCACCTTGTTGTTATTGTCAGCTGTTTCAGTTGTTTTATTATCTTATGTGATTAAAGTGTACAGTACTCACATTCTCTGTTGTGATAATCACTTTGCTGTGCCTCAGTTTGATATCTGCTTTTTTTTATTGCTAACTATCAAGACATTTTACCATGGCCTCTATATTCATTAACTCTTTACTCTGACAGATCCTTTTACAAAATACAATCAAAGATATTTTAAAAAACCTTGTCCATGATATTTAATAATCTTACTTGCTTAAAAATATCTGTATATATTTGCATTGCATTTTCTCCCTCAACCATATAGACAGTTTTGCTGTGTTATACCCTATAATAACATTGTGATGGAACTCAAGGACAACTGTTCTTTAGATATACAATAGAATTTCTGCATGAAGATATAAAGAATTACTTCCTCATCCCTCATAATCAGTCAAGGTGTGTATCTAAGAAGGTATTGTTCTTGGAAAACAGTATGATCTTTTGCATATAAATATATATATATATAGTTGATCTATACATTTTATTTGTAATTAAAATACTTAAGATAGAAAACTAAATTCTTAAGTAAAGGAAATCCTTTCATAAATTTAATTCTTCTATCACAAAATATGTTTTGATCATAGTTTTTCCCTCTCCAAATCCCTCAAGATCCTCCCTCCCCTCTGCTTCCACCCACATTCATGTTCTCTCTTTTTCTTACTCTTCAAAAACAAAACAAAACAAAAAAAAATGAAAATCAAAGCAAACAAACAAACAAAGAAGCAATTAAACAAAAGCTACCCAAAATAAAACAAAAAGCCCATAAAAAAATATATGGACTCTATTTTGTGTTGGCTAACTAGCCCTGGTTTAGGACCTTCTCTCTAGTATGGCTGTTACACTCAACAGCATTCCATGGGAAAGAATTGATTTTCCTTTCTCAGCACATGTCAAGCAACTTCTTGACTAACAGTGGGGGTTTTCTTATCCACTCCCTTCCTTAAATCTGGAGTTTGTTTGAACCTGTACAGATTTTACTTGTGTATGCTGCCAGTCCCTGTGTTCGTATGTATATCAGTCCTATTGTGTCTTGCCATCTTTTTGAGTTATTGGCCAACGGCATCCCATAGATTCCCTCCACCCACAACTAATACAGGTATTGCCAAAAATATGGGTTGTTCTCCACAATCTGATTAGGCTCTGTTGCTAAAGTCACCATTTACTGATAATATCTAATAAAGAAATCACAGCCAACTAGATGTTTCACCCTTACTGTCCAGTTTTTGTGGTGCCGGAACATACTCTGTATGCGACCAGAGAAGAAAAGTAATCATCAGTTGCCCAGCTACAAACTCTGTGACCTACACAGTGGCATGCCTACAGGATATACCAGTATAGCAGTGGCACAAGTGTGTGTGCAATAAACCACGTGTTCATTGCATTTAAGGCTTTCTTCATGAATAGAACCCATATTGGCTACTGCTAACGTGGCCAAGAACCTGAAACTAGACAGGAAATGGGCCCAGAAGAAAACATGACACTGTTATTTTGCTAAAGGGACAGAGCAATGATTTGACTCCTATCGGTGTGCTGCGTGCTCATTAAACAGTGCTTCACTAAACCCTCATTAGGGAAGCTTATTTTTGGAGTAGATAGTAACTAACACAGAGACTCACAATTGGACAGTGTGTAGAGAATTGTGGACTTTGAAGCAGTCAGTTCTTTTTTCTTTAATTCTTTATTAATTACATTTTATTCACTTTTTATCCCCCATGTGGTTCCCTCCCTCCTCCCCTCACAATCCCTCCCTTCTTCACCCTCTGCTTGCATACCCCTCCCCAAGTCCACTGATAGGGGAGGACTTCTTTTCCTTCCTTCTGATCCTAGTCAATTAGGTCTCATCAGGAGTGGCTGCATTGTCTTCTTCTGTGCCTGGTCATGCTGCTTCCCCCTCAGGGGGAGGTAATTAAAGAGCAGGCCAATCAGTTCATGTCAGAGACAGTCCCTGTTCCTATTACAATGGAAGCCACTTGGGTACTGAACTGCCATGGGCTATATCTGTGCAGGGGTCTTTAGGGTAACCTCCATGCAGAGTCCTTGGTTGGAGTAGCAGTCTCAGGAAAGACCCCTGTGCTCAGATTTTTTGGTTTTGTTGCTCTCCTTGTGGAGTTCCTGTCCTCTCCAGATCTTACTGTTTCCCACTTCTTTCCTAAGATTCCCTGCACTCTGCCCAAAGGTAGCCCATAAGTCTCAGCATCTGAATTGATAGTCTGAAGCAGTCAGTTATTAATGGGATGTCTCTATCAAAACCACTCGCGAGGTCAGGGATTCATATGGAAAAGGAAGTAGAAAGATTGTAAAAGGCAGAGATGGTGGATGAGTTCAAAGAAACAGCATCTTCATACAGCATGATCATTAAAGCATCAAAATCTTTTCTCAAACTTTTTAAAATTATAAGATATAAAATATATATTTAAAAGGATGGATTTGGTATGTGTTCCTGAAGTAATTACCTCTGCTATTCTTGTTGTCCTGTTTTAACACAATGATGTTTTGTTTCCATACATAAAGTTCTTGAAGTCTTCACTTGATCTGGATCAATAAGTTCTTCAGTTTCTTCAGTTCAGTAACAGGGCAGACCAGGGAATAAGGAGATAAATAGTATAGGAAAGCTGGGGGGTTAGGAGAGTTTGTACAAGCTGTGTCTTATGTCAACAAAGTTTATTAATAAATACATCATCTTCTATACAGAGTGTAGGAAGACAATGAGACAACATCATCAAAAATGATCACACAGAGGGACAGAGCCTGTAAAAAGCCAATCAAGCAATGCTGTACAAAAAGAACACAACACAACTCAGTTGTGCCACACACCAATCATGGGGTTTCCATTCACAAAACTGTCCTAGCTAAACAGATTTGCGTAACTAGAATTTTAGGGAAACTTTCAAGGCAACATAAGAAAGTGGAAAATAATACTAGAATAAATTGAAGCACCAGTAACTTCAGAAAACAGTAAAGATAGCCTTATGTGTAGCCAGAAAAACTTACATTAAAGACATTATGACTTTAATTCCTATTATGTAACATATGTAACATGGCATTAAAAAAAGCAAAGTCAGGCTTAAAGTCAGTAAAAAAACAAAACTAAACAAACCAATAAAACAAACAAAAAACCCCACAGTCTGAAGTTAGAAAATGAACAATAATACCAGATTAGGAAATTGTGGAGAGGAGAGATCATCATATTTAGAGCTTAAAATAGCTATGATTATTAATATGCCAAGACTACGTTATTATGGACCATTTCTCAAAACCACCTCAAATCCTGAAGCCAATTACCAGGTTATGAAGGTCATCAGCACCTCCTTAATATCTGTAAATCATTCTATACGTGTAGCAATGTTTTATCACAAGTAAAGGGTATAAGTTAAAATCAACCCAGAGAGTAGGAAAAAAGACAAATGCATGCATTCCATGGGCATATAATGAGGAAAACTCCCTGCAGACTTAATATCTAGATTCTCTATTGGGGCTCCATCGTAAGGACGTGGCCACAGAGGTTACCTTGCTGTAGTCAATACACAAGAGCAGCTCTTTATTTAATAAAGGTGACTATCTTCATTATATAACTCTAATGAAGTTAGCAGCAGGAAGAAGATGAGATATTATGTGGCAGTATATGTTATGAAAGCCTTCAGTACACATGTCCGTTTGATAATGTTTGCATATCTGTCTCCTCAAACATTTATATTTGTCTATGGGGAAACAGTCAAACTCATATGTGTAGTTTTAAATGATCATTACCCTGGAAAATCAATCTTCTCCTCCAACCCTTCTCCTTTCCCTTTCCTTCTCTCCCTCCCTCCCTTTCTTCATCATTAGGATCCTTTGCTTTGAAGTCATCAATTAAGCCCTAGTCATCCTCCCTCTGGGTTTCCAGTCTTTTTCTCACTGCGGTGGATTTGGATAGAGACCTCTTCTCTGTTTCATGAATAGTAAATATTTTGTCATTGCTGCAACAGAAGTCAGCTTGTACTTGTCTTTATCATATTTTCTTTGCCACTTTCTGGATGGTGCCGTATAATAAACAGTTATTTTTAAGCTTAGTGTCGTTATATTTATGAGTTCTAAGTGTTTACGCAGACAGTTTCTATACATGTTCTTGAGAGATGGTTAAACAGGTAAGAGTATATACTGTCTTGTAGAGGACGTGAGTTCGGTTCCCATCACCACAAGGGGCGGCTCAAAACTCCAGTTCTGTGTGATCTAACACCTCTGGGCTCTGCAGGTACCTGTACTCATGCAAACACTCATACACATAATTAAAAATGTTAAATCGAAAAATTCATACATGTGGTCACATAGTTTCCCTTACTCTCCTTAAAGCCTTTAAATTTTAGCTTTGATTTTTTTCAATTCCTCTCACTCTGACAAACTGCTGTAGTGAATTCAGTTTTCTCTTTAAAAGTTTTACATATAGTTTTTACATAAAATCTCAATGATCTGAATGAATTTGAAAATGAATGAAAAAGAACATTAGTATATAGAGTCACACGTATACATATTCATAAATCCTCATTTGTTTTATTTTTATATTAATAAAATCCATGTGTTGTGGATTTTATTTCAATATTTTATAAGATTTAACTCTCTTATGTTGAGAATAATTTCCTAGAGCAAATATTACCATCCTGTTCTTCAGAATTCTTGGACTTTCTTGGTTTGTTGCTCTTCTGCCCATAATTTCAGTGGATTTTTTTTTTAATTCCATATATTGTGTTCTTTTCTTGCATTCACTGGGTGACGTGCTGAAACGCTCCTGTTATGTGCATTTAGTACTTATTTCTCATTTGCTTCTAGTCTGGGTTTTTTTTATACATACACAAGTATTTAGCTTTTTCTAATTTGTTTATTTCCTTCCCCCCCCCCCATTCTTCCCTCCAATATTCCTGCTTGGGATAAATTCCATCATTCTTTCATCTGGTGAACATGGGAAATAGGAAATTAACCGTACTTCTTGCCGCTCTGAAAATTAGGAAATGTGAGATCCGGGCCAGTGTGTTTCTTTGTACAATATTGCCCTATCACAGGAGGGCAACAAGTTGTGAGGGAGCTGCAGGAAACGGCTCTAGATCACCTTTGTCAGCAGGAACAAGTATCCTTGACAACTAACCCACATTTGAGTTATAGCAGTGATCCATTCCTGGGGGACTGAGTGATCCAATTACTCAGTGAAGTTTTAACATTTCAGCAATGCTGCAGCTTGTATTAACTTTCCAACGCACAGACTCTGGGCAACGCATTCAAGCCATCGCCAACATGTTTTTACTTTAAAAATATTGCATCATTGGCTTCGACTTTGTATTAGTTTCGTTCATTCTCCCATATTATTTCTCTGTCCCTTCTTTTATTTTCTTCTCTTAACATGTTTCTGAACATATTGCTCACACTCATTTAAAAGGCATGTCTTTAAATGTCAGTGTCTGGATAATTTTTTTCTGTTATTGATATTTACTTTTATCTTCAGATGTCTAGAAAATATTTATGAATGCTGAATATTTGTGCAAATAAATCAGAAGTTTTAAATTGTGTTTTCTACTCAGAAAGCTTTCCACTTCTTATGTTTTGCAGGCAAATTGACTCCTCAATTGCCTTCTTAATCCAACAGGAGCATAATCTGGGGTAGAGGCAGGTTGTAATGTTGGTTAAGTCCATTCTGTTCTGCTAACTCTGATCCTCCAGGATCCTACACTCTGAGGTGCAGCAGTCCTGGGGCTCATCATCTCCCACTGATATATGCAGGAGCTAAGCTGAGAGCCATGAGGATTCTGACTTCCTTATCCTCAAAATCTGATAAATGTCCTGGGCTTCAAACACATGATGCTTTCTCCAAGCTCTGATCACTGCAGAAATTCTCATTCTACTTTTTGGAAATTATTGGCCTTGTTTCCCAATGCCTGGAGAGCACCAGGATTCAGAAGGTATTCTGTGGTGAACCATTTTATTTGACCACCCTGTGATTCCTGATCACCCCAGTAGCCATTCTTATCCCTTGCATATACCCTCCTCTATAGTAAGAGCAGTGGATTGTTACTTAATAATTATTCTGTGTGTCCTTCTGAAGCTGTAAACTTCTTAAAGACAGAAGTGATCATAATTTTCTGTGTATCTTCAGAATACCAGATACAGATCTTTTAATGATTTTACAAATATATAACTATGTATCATAAAAATGCTCCACTTTTTATGTTTTGAATTATAGTATTATATTGACCCTATAAATATAGCTTATCAAACACATTTGGTCACTATTTTGATTTTGTGGACATGATAAATAATTTTTGTATGTGTACATGTTAATTTGTCTTATTATTATTCTACCCTATTAAATTAAACCCGGAAACATGACTCAAAATTAGAGCACATATATTTTGTAATAACTAAAATGAAAATGGTCAGTTTAATCATAAATGTAATATTATTAGGCATCTTTATAAGATTTTATTACCGATTTATTAAAAACATAGCTGTTTCCCTCAACAAAACTATATTTCCATTTCTTTTTAAGCTATTAAAATTGCAACATACTTTTCTTCTCTCCGAAGCAGGCAGTCATTTTAAACCCTTCTTTCCAACACATTTACTCAGGTCAAAACTGAAAACTTGAATGTGTGAATCCCTGTGAAAACTGAATAAGGGACAATACTTATGTCCTCTAATTGCTTGCCCTTTAAAGTATTGGCTACTTTAAGTTATAGTGACATTTCTTCCTGTTAAGAAGAAGCATGCAGGAGACCTCACTTAAAAGGTTAATGGGGAAAAAAAGAAAGAAAAAACAAACCTGAGCCTTTCTAATTTATATAAATGCCAGGTAGGTAGCATATCTGGAGCACAGAGCGGAGAGGACCTCTGTCGTTATACAGCACCCTCTCAAAGGTTCTCCTCTGCCAGCATTCCCTTACATTGCCTGTCCGTTCTAACCCCTTACAGGGCTTTCACAAAAGTACAGATTGGACTGGAAAACAGTTCTGATGAACAGTCTTCTTCAGATACCTTTAAGACTATTGGGTCTGTTTTGTTCTAATTGTACACAATAATTCGATTGAGCTGCTCAGTTAGTGAGTTTCTTGTTTTTTAGAACTGTTTCTACTTGGACAAATTTAAATTAAACCATTAAAATGTTTCTTCTACTGCACACTTTTTAAATGTTTAATAGCTAGATGAGGCTTGCAGCAATCTAGTAAACTGAACATGTATTTTTGACATTTCCATTGTCACAGACTTTTCTCTGAACAGATTGACCTAGAGTTTTCAGCAGACTGGGAGGAGAGGTTTTGCTTTTCTGTGAAAGGTCTGAGTAAACTTGGTGAAGCATTTACTTAGTCATTTCTGGTTTCTCTCTGAACATATTTTTGAACCAAACATGAGCTGTGTATATACAAATAAGATTATTTGACCAAACTATTTATACTTCCTCAAATATAGAATATCCTAAGAAACATTTTATTTGGTAAGAAGCAAGTTATTGAATGAGGGTTCCCCTTTCTCCACATCCTCTCCAGTATGTGTTATCAATTGAGATTTTCATCTTAGACATTCTGATGGGTGTAAGGTGAAATATCAGGGTCATTTTGAGTTGCATTTCCCTAATGACTAAGGGCATTAAGCATTTCTTTAAGTGTTTCTTCTGCCATTCTATATTCCTTTACTGAGAATTCTGTTTAACTCTGTATCCTATTTTTAAATTGGATTACTTGATTTGTTGCTGTTTAACTTTTTGAATTCTTTATATATTCTGGATAGTAGTCCTCTGTCAGATATAGGGTTGATGAAAATTCTTTCCCAGTCTGTAGCCTTTCAGCATAGGACAGAGTGCAGGGAATCTTATGAATGAAGGGGGAGATAGAAAAGACCTGGAGGTGACAGGAGCTCCACAAGGTAAGCAACAGAACCAAAAAATCTGGGCACAGGGGTCTTCTCTGAAACTGGTACTCCAACCAATGACCATGCATTGGTATAACCTAGAACTCCTGCACAGATGTAGCTGATGGCAGCTCAGTTTTCACGTGGGTTCCCTAGTAAGGAAATAGGGGCTGTCTCTGACCTGAACTCATTGGCTGCCTTTCATCATCTCCCCTTGAGAAGGGGCAGCCTTACCAAGCCTCAGAAGAAGGCAATGCAGCCAGTCCTGATGAGATTTGATAGGCTTGAGTCAGATGGTCCTCCTCCCCTACCAGTGAAATGGGAAGGGACATGAGAGGAGAAGAGGGAGGGAGGACAGGATTGGGAGGGGACTAGGGAGAGGCTATAGCTGGGATACAAAGTGAATAAATTGAAATAAATAAAAAATGAATTAAAAAAATTAAAAACATAAAAAAGCAAGCTCTTGTTTGGAAAGTCAGAAGTAAAGCTGGAATTTATACACAAGTCTTCCAGCATGTTACCACTCAGACTGTAATTCCATGCCATCTCATTTAATAATATTTCAATGCTGTTTCTTTACTTAACAGCAAAGAAATACCCCAGCAAATGAGAAAGCTGTCAATACTTTAGTGTAGTCATTGCTTACTGGTCAAATTATGTTACCAGACAGGGATTTGCATAGCAACAAGGAAATGGCACATATTCCAGACTCAAACTGAAAAATGGTACAGTTAATAGCCAGCACATTTTCATATAATATTTTGCTTCCTGTTATAAGCAAATACGTATTCATGCTCTGGCAGCTTATAGACCCATAATTAATATCTTCATGAAAAACTATCTTTTCCATATAATCTCTACTCACTGCCTCTGTGCATAAGATCTATTTGTATGTCTCCCATTGAGATTAAAACTCTTTTAAAAATTAGTGTATCATCATGAACTTGTGTGTTTCACAATATAAATTTATTTATAAAGAATATAATTATAAAAATGAGGAGAGATCCAAAGACAACACACATCAATATTTTGATCATGTGTTATATGCTATTTTGACATACTTAAGTCAAGCTGGATTCTAAACAAACAAAAATGTCAAAGTTTATTCATCTTCAGGGCAACTTGTTGATCAAAACTAAAGACATTAGGAGCTAGAAAAATGGAGGACTACAGAAAAACAAACAAACAAAAAAAAAAACAACAACGTTTTCTGGACATAACAGAGCAATTCAGACATGAAATCAAAGCAATGTGTCAGCATGCAAAAGACCCATGCACGATCAAACCAGACAAAAAAACAACATCGAGAAGACAGTTATTATCAAGATAGACTCTGAAATTCAAACAGTAGTCATGAGACTCAGAGTTTAGAGTTTTCATAGAAAATCATCACAGCAACTAATGCACAAGATGATTGATTATTAGGTGCTATTGGTGTACGTGATATACGATGAGAAAAGTAGGAAATAGCCCATATTTAGTTCAGATGGTTACATTTAGTTGTCAACTTTGCATAATCTAGAATCAACTGGGACAGGGGTCTTAATATGGAATTGTCTGGATTATGTTACCTGTAGTTGTTAGGTTTCAAACCTGAGGTAAATGATTGAGATGGCTATTTAACATATCAAAGAGGATCTGGCCACCAAGTTCTCCCAGTATCCCCCAGTCCCTACCTCTTACAGGGTATAGCTGGCTTATCTTGCTCCTTACACTGAATCTAGCCTTGGGGGCTGGACTGCCCTTCCACCAGACACCAGAAAGCAGTCTAAAGGGCATGGCACCGTCTCTCTTACCTCACCACTCAAACCTTCCTATTTATTTACTTTTTATAATAAACAAAAGGGAAGAATGTTAGTTATGCTAAGAACTGCCCACATTCTGGAATCAGGTTTCTCAGAGTTTTCCCAACCCCCCACTCCCCAACCTTCTTCGATGACTCAGCTAATGTGACTTGTTTCCAGCATGGCTTTATTTTCTCTATGCTTGTGCCCCTAATCCCTATAAAGCCCACCATCATGGCCTGGTCTTTTGCTGGGTCCCCACTCAGATGCAGCCATTCTGTGTAACCTCTCTCCAATAAATCTTTTCCATGAAGTCTGTTACGTGGTGTAATCTTTGTGACATTCCTTAGCCCCAGCCATTTCTTAGCCTCTTCAGGTAGGCATGTCTGTGAGGGTCTTGAATATGTGCCTTGAAGTGGGAAGACCTAGCTCACTGTAGGAGCCACCATTCCCTAGACAGGGGATCTTGAAATACCTAAGTGTATGCAGCAAGATGAACACAAACAAGAATGAATATATGTTTTTTATTTCTTTTTGTTCTTTTTTTTTCTTTCTTTCTTGAGACAGGGTTTCTTGGGTAAAAGCCCTGGCTGTCCTGGACTTGCTTTGTAGACCAGGTTTGGCTCAGAATCACAGAGATCCACCTGCTTCTGCCTCCCAGGTAGGTGCTGGGATTAAAGCCATGCAACACCACACCGAACTTTCTTTTTGATCTGGATGGTAGTGGATGTGATGTAACTAGCTACTTCAAGTTCCTGCCTCAACTTTCCTGCAATAAAGAACTGTAACCTGAAACTTTTCAAACAACCATGTTATTTTTCAAGGTTGCTCTTTGAAGGTAATATGAGTTGGGAACACTGGGAGTTCATCTATGAACGTATTGATTTTCTAGTACTATGAATATTGTCCTTACACGAGGAGTTGTGATTTCATTTCCATTATGCTAATTTCAGCACAGTAGTCTTTCCATTCCGGGAAAGCAGCCTTTACACCCTCATATATTTATTCTTTCAATTTTATCTTTTCTTCCTTCTCAAATGAGATTATTTAGGAAATGTTCCTCATATATTTATTCTTTCAATTTTATCTTTTCTTCCTTCTCAAATGAGATTATTTAGGAAATGTTCCAAATCTAGCCTCTGTAATTTTTAAAGATTTTATATACTTTTATTAGTGAGTTTTGTGGTAGCAGAGAGAAATTTACAGTTTATTATCCTTATAATTACTCTGTCCTTCAGCTATAAATAGATGTTACATCTAATGACATTTAAATTTAATTATATTTTTCTATTTTCCACTATAAACTGTGTATAGCTTCCATTTTAATCAGCCCATATACTTTATACCAAATATCACAATTATTTTATTGTTCTAGTTTAAACTTATTTTTATTTTACCTTTATTCACTTAGATGTAAAGCCTTGCATTTGTATATATTTCACATTTACACAAAAATAAATGCTTTTATGAAAGTAATTTATTGATATTTAACTTTTTAATGTATTTGATCATATTCTTTCCTCCCCAAGTCCTACCAGATCTTCCCCACCTCCCTACTTACCCAAATCCATAAGCATGTGCTTTCCCCTCCCTCCCTCTCTCTCTCTGTCCCTCTGCTCACTCTCTGTCTGCTCTCTCACACACACAAAACAAAGAAAAGATTTAAAAATGAAAGTCAAAGTAAATATACTTCATGTATCTTTGTAGCAGCCTTGTATACCCCTCCACAGAGGCAGTGTTACAGAAACATTTTTAATGAGAAATAGTAAGTCTCTATTCTTGCTTTTGGCTTAAAAAACAGTTTTATTATCTTACAGTTCTGTAATTTCAGGAGTCTGACATAGTTCACAATAGTGGAAACCATTGCATTCTTCTGTGGAATCAAGAAAAGACAGCTTTCATTTCTGACTTTTCCCAGCAATAGAAGTGACATGTGTCAAAGGCATGCCTTTCTTCTTCCACGTTCAAACCAACAACATTACATGCCTTTGATTGTATTCCTAGCTCCTGACAGTATCTCAGAGTCCTCTATGTTTAAGAACATTCAGATAATTCAGAATGGTGTCTGTAAGACTCTTGAGACACTGATTAGCCAGGCTCCTCCCCAGAGAACCTTCAACCACCAGGCTTCATGCACAGAACCCTCTAACAGCCAAAACAGCTCCTCCAGACACAGGCAGCCAAACTCTACACTAAACAGTACAAAGCTCAAGCTCAGGACTTGACACCCACCAGTCCCCACCCCGGAAATCTCTACGTTGGAAAGCCCTGCCACCCCCACCCCAAGAAACCCTGTATAAATGCTGTCTTCCACTCATTTTTCTGTTGTTTTTCACAAAGACAGTCACCCTCCTAAATTTTTTTCCCTCACAATAAATCCCTTTTATGAAGTTTGTTGTGTAATGTGACTTCGTGGTACTCCTTGGCTCCTGACTGCCAGCCTTTCCCTTCAGAGCTATAACACTTGTATTGGGAGACCCTACAACAAAAATGAACCTAGAACAGCACGTGATACCATGGGAGTTTTTGTCATTCTGGATATCAAATATAAGACAAAAGAGGAGAGTTATCAGTGATTAAATTCTACCTTGAATAATTGCCTCTGAGTTAAAGAGCAAGAAGAAAGAATGGGTGATTAGAAAAAAATAAGAGCTTGTCGGAAGCATGATGAATTTGATGCAGGTAAACTGTCATCTAGGAAGTAATCTGGTGTACCGTGACACACAGAAAAGTAAACTTTTAGCTTAAAATCCCTTCTCACCAATTTAATTACTTACAGAGGCATTGCAATTTCCTGAGCTATTCACGCTTCTTGGAATAGTTCATTAAGTTAAGGCAAATGATTTCTATTTCACTTCATACTCAATGGTCATTACTCTTTCTCTGAAAGAGAACTGCAAGTAAGTTGATGCCCCTTTTATCATAGTGTCTATGATTTGCAAGAGATCATTTCACTGTATTGATTTTCCTTGTCCTGGCTAAGCATTGCATTCCTGCTGGTCTTATTCGCTGATGTTCTTCTGGTGACAGTTATTCTCAGGTGACTACTCTGCATTCCATAACAGGTTTTGAGGAACCTGAATAGCATTAATATCTGCCCAGTCTTTGATCAGCAGAGTTTCATTACAGATTCTCCTTGGAAATAAATTGATCTTTTACTTTCTTTCTCTTTCTTTATTATTGTCGAGCTCATTGCCATTTTCAAGCTACACATTATTTCAGTGTCTGCTCCACAGATTTCAAAACCAAGTATTATAATTGCATTTGACTCCTCTCTTCTTTCTGATTTGCATTATTCTCTAACTTTGCATAATTCCAGGAAGGCCACTAAGCCCTTTAAAGAATATTATTCCTCTGTCTTCAGGGTGGTAGGGGAATTTTTACAACAAGAAGTATTATTATAGTTGCCTAGAAACCAAAAGACATTTTAAATAATAGGAAAATGGGAGGAATAGATGAAAATATCATCTATGATGGCATTTGATTTAGGTGAGAAAATAGCTGAATGATGTTGTACAGTTTTGACTTGTAACAATCTGTCTGCCCTTCAAAATATACTCTTTGCGAGTGTTCATTTACCTGAATATTAGTGTATTACCCTCGAAGTTGCATATATTTTTCAGGACTGCAGTGAGTCTCATAAGCTTATTTTACTGAACCATTGTTTTGATTTCACAAAAGGTCATGGTTTATCCAAACTATCTCTTTGGTATATATTTGTTTGAAGCAATATTCATAAGATTTAAGAGTTTTACTGCTGCTTTTGGAGTAGAGATTTTACTATGTTTATTCTATATTATATGTCTAATATCCACTTATAAGTGAGTATATTCCATGTGTGTCTTTCTGCTTCTGTGATACCTCACCCAAGATCATCTCTTCTAGTTCCATTCATTTGCCTGCAAAGATAATAATTTCCTTGTTTTTAATTGCTGAGTAGTATTCCATTGTGTAAATGTACCACAATTTCTACATCCAGTCCTTCGTTGAGGGACATCTGGTTTGTTTCCAAATTCTGGCTATTACAAATAGAGCTGCTACAAACATGGTTGAGCAAATGTCCTTGTTGTATACTTGAGCATATTTTGGATATATGCCTAGGAGTAGTATAGCTGGATCTCGAGGTAGCACTATTCCTAATTGTCTGAGAAAGTGCAGATTGATTTCCAAAGTGGTTGTGCAACTTTACATTCCCACCAGCAATGGAGGAGGGTTCCCCTTTCTCTACATCCTCTCCAGAATGTATTGTCGCTTGAGTTTTCGAACTTAGCTATTCTGATGGGTAGAAGGTGAAATCTCAGGATTCTTTTGATTTGCATCTACCTGATGACTAAGGATGTTGAACATTTCTTTAAGTGTTTCTCTGCCAGCTATTATTCCTCTATTGAGAATTTAGAGAATATGCTCAATCATCATTCAGGGGAAACAGGACAGACATCAGAAGTGGGAAAAGACAAGAAATAAGACAGGAGCCTACTACAGAGGGCCTCTGAAAGACTCTACTGATCAGGGTATTGAAGCAAATGCTGAGACTCGTAGCCAGACTTTGGGCATAGTTCAGGGAATCTTATGGAAGAAGGAGACAGAAAGACCTGGAGGGGACTAGAGCTCCACAAGGAGACCAACAAAGCCAAAAACTCTGGGCCCTGGGTTTGTTGCAGAGACCCATACTCCAATCAAGGACCATGCATGGAGACCTAGATCCACTGCTCAGATGTAGCCCATAGGCAGCTCAATCTCCAAGTGGGTTCCCTAGTAAGAGGAAAAGGGGCTGTCTCTGGCATAAACTCAGTGGTCAACTCTTTGATTACCACCCTCTGGGGGTACAGCCTTGCCAGGTCACAGGGAAAGACAATGCAGCCAGTCCTCATGAGACCTGATAGTCTAGGGTCAGATAAAAGGGGAGGAGGATCTCCCTTATCAGTGGACAAAGGGAGGGGCATAGGGAGAGTAGAATGAGGGAGGGTGGGACTGGGAGGAGATGAGGGAGATGGCTAAAGCCAGGATACAAAGTGAATAAATTGTGATAAATAAATAAATAGATTAGTTTTACTGCAAAATACTGAATGTTATATTAACATTTTCTGGAATTTGTAAGAGAGAGAATTTGCAATATAATAACAGCAGCAAAGGATGAGGCCAGTGGTACCTTTTTGTTTTCTTGCATCTCTAATATTTTAAATTCCAGTGAATTTGCAACATTTATTGCTAGAAATAAGCAAAGAATTAAATAGATAGTGACTTTTGAGTCCACAATAAAACAAGCTATTTTTGTTGTTTGTTTTTAAAGCTATGTTGTAACTAATACATTAGTTTGATCACCACTTTAGTTTTAAATTCTTACTGAGAAACAAAGTTAAAATTTAAAAATGTCTTTTGCTTTACATAAACTTTTCACTTTCATGAGGTCCCATTTATTGATTGTTGCTCTTAGAACCTTGCTGTTGGTGTTCTGTTCAAGAAGTAGTTTCCTGTGCCAATGAGTTCTAGGCTCTTCCCTACTTTTTCTACTAACCGATTTAGTGTGTCTGGTTTTATGTTGAGGTCTTTGATGGTCTTTGATCCACTTGGACTTCAGTTTTGTGCAGGGTGATAAATATGGATCTATTTTCATTTTTCTGTATGTAGACATCCAGTTGGATGAGCACCATTTGTTGAAGATGTTGTCTTTTTTCCATTGGAAGTAGGAGAAAACAATAAACAGGACAGGAGCCTATCATAGAGGGCCTCTGAAAGACTCTACCTAGCAGTGTATCAAAGCAGAAGCTGAGACTCATAACTAAATTTTGGGCAGAGTGCAGGGAATCATACAAAAGAAGGGGGAGTTAGTAAGACCTGGAGAGGACAGGAGCTCCACAAGGACCAAATATATCTGGCACAGGGATCTTGTCTGAGACAGGGGTTCTAGGTTATGTCCAACATGCATGGATATAACCTAGAACCCCTGCTCAGACATAGCCCATAGCAGCTCAGCATCCAAGTGGGTTGGGAACAGAGACTGTCACTGACATGAACTCAGTGCTCTTTGACATCTCCACCCACCGTGGGAGGAACAACCTAGCTAGGGCACAGAAGAAGACAGTGCAGCCAGTCCTGATGAGACCTGATAAGCTAGAGTCAGATGGAAGGGGAAGAGGACCTTCCCTATTAGTGGACTTAGAGAGGGGCAGGGAGGAGATGCGGGAGGGAGGGTAGGGTTGGAAGGGAATGAAGGAGGGGGCTACAGCTGGGATACAAAGTAAAAAAAAAAAACTATAATTAATATAAAAAATAAAAATAAATAAATAAATTTAAAAAATTAAAAATGTATTTACTGGTGAAAGAACAAACGTGGCTTTTAATGTCTTACAACCTAGCATCTTGCATTTTCAAGGGGCCACTCTGTATAGTTTCATTCACTGTTTATGAGTGTGTGTGTGTGTGTTCTCATCTATCCGTGGATATTTCCAGAGGTGTTGAATCATCTACTTGATGCACTATTATGCTGTACAGTCTATTAAGAACTTTCAGCTGATGGAACATCTTCATTATGTATTACAAAGTGGAAAAGTCAGTATGTGAAAGATGGATGAACAATCCCCAAAACCTTTGATATAAAAAATTGGATACAGCAAATAAAAGTGCTTTTAAGGCAATGAAATACCAAAGAGTTGTTAAGGCAATGAGAGATGCAAGCCAAGAGAATAGGTTTTATTCAAGCAGAGTAAAGGAGTCATATCACATGATGAGGAACTGTAAAAAAAAATTTCAGTAGAATTTAAATTGATAATTTCAGAAGGAAATAAAGAGCCCATTCATTACAGTCTCTTTCTAGTGGCCTGTCATTCTAAAGACTTAATACCATTAATACTCTGTCAAATGCTGTGATTTTTCTGCTACAGGTGAGGACAGGGGTGAGAATGTGAAATCTACTGTATATGATAGCCTTCTGAACCCATTTCTAAAATCAATTTTATTCAAAAACTGTGAAAGAAATTAAGTGAGAATACTTGAATCTCTTCTTTGGAACTATCTATTTAAGACTGATAAGAAATTACATTATATACTTTATAACAAGCGTATCCAGACTGTTTCCCCATGCAATGCTTTCTCCAAGTTTTCTGCAAGTCTGTCCTAATGCATATACTTTACAGGCATCATATTACTAGCTTGTGTTCTTACTGGAGGTCTAGTATTTTTGTCGATGACTTTCCTCTCTTTTCTAACTGTCAGCTGAATCCCTCCACTAAGCTAAATTGCCATATATCAAATCTTTGTTTTTCTTCCAAATTCTCATTTCCTGTATTGGCATTTCTTCACTTTCTGATCTTAGTATCTGGCTGCAGTAGCAAGGAGCACCCAAGGTTTGGCATGAAGAAAAGAAGCTTTGCGGGAATAGACCTTCCAGAAAAGTACATTATTTTAGGCAGAAGATGTTAATTCCTCTTTCTCCATCAAATCTCAATCTTCCTCCCTCATCTAATACATCTTCCTCCTCTATAGCTACTGCCACTCTGTTTCCACCCCTTTTTAGTCTTTTTTAGTCTAACTCTTCTGTTATTTTTTCTATTTTTTAATTTTTTATTAATTACATTTTATTCACTTTGGCTGCGTTGTCTTCTGTGGCCTGGTAATGCTGCTTCCCCCTCAGGGGGAGGTAAATAAAGAGCAGGCCAATCAGTTCATGTCAGAGACAGTCCCTGTTCCTATTACAATGGAATCCACTTGGATACTGAACTGCCATTTGTGCAAGGGTCTTTAGGTTATCTCCAGGGCATAGTCCTTTGTTGGAGTATCAGTCTCAGGAAAGACCCCTGTGCTCAGATTTTTTGGTTTTGTTGCTCTCCTTGTGGAGTTCCTGTCCCCTCCAGATCTTACTATTTCCCACTTCTTTCATAAGATTCCCTGCACTCTGCCCAAAGGTTGCCCATAAGTTTCAGCATCTGCATTGATAGTCTGCAGGGCAGAGCCTTTCAGAGGTTCTCTGTGTCAGGCTCCTGACTTGTTCCCTCTTTTCTCCTTCTTCTGATGTCCATCCTCTTTTGCCTTTCTGGAGGGAATTGAGCATTTTAGCAAGATTTCTTCCTCTTGATTAGTTTCTTGTGCGTACAGATTTTAGTATGTTTATCCTATATTATATGTCTATATGAGTGAGCCTATACTGTGCGCATATTTCTCCTTCTGGGATAGCTCACTCAGGATGATCTTTTCCAGATCCCACCATTTACCTGCAAATTTCATGATTTCTTTGTTTTTTATTGCTGAGTAATATTCCATTGTGTAGATGTACCACAATTTGTGCATCCATTCTTCCACTGAGGGGCATCTGGGCTATTTCCAGCTTCTGGCTATTACAAATAAGGCTGCTACAAACATGGTTGAGCAAATCTCCTTATTGTGTACTCGAGAATCTTTTAGATATATGACTAGGAGTGGTATAGCTGGATCTTGAGGAAGCACTACTCCTAGTTGTCTGAGAAAGCGCCAGATTGATTTCCAGAGTGGTTGTACAAGTTTACATTCCCACCAGCAGTGAAGGAGGGTTCCCCTTTCTTCACAACCTCTCCAGCATGTGTTGTCATTTGAGTTTTCGATCTTAGCCATTCTGATGGGTGTAAGGTGAAATCTTAGGGTCATTTTGATTTGCATTTCCCTGATGGCTAATGAGGTTGAGCATTTCTTTAAGTGTTTCTCTGCCATTCGATATTTATCTGTTGAGAAATCTCTGTTTAGCGCTGTACTCCATTTTTAATTGGATTACTTGATTTTTTGCTGTTTAACTTCTTGAGTTCTTTATATATACTGTATATGAGTCCTCTGTCAGATATAGGGTTGGTGAAGATCCTTTCCCAATCTGTAGGCTGTCGTTTTGTTCTGACGACAGTGTCCTTTGCTTTAGAGAAGCTTTTCAGTTTCATGAGGTCCCATTTATTGATTGTTGCTCTTAGAGTCTGTGCTTGTTGGAGTTCTGTTCAGGAAGTTGTCTCCTGTACCAATGAGTTCAAGGCTCTTCCCCACTTTTTCTTCTAAGCAGTTTAGTGTGTCTGGTTTTATGTTGAGGTCTTTGATCCACTTGGACTTTAGTTTTGTGCAGGGTGATAAATATGGATCTATTTGCATTTTTCTACATGTAGACATCCAGTTAGACCAGCACCATTTGTTGAAGATGCTGTCTTTTTTTCCATTGAATGGTTTTCGCATCTTTGTCAAAAATCAGGTGTCCTTAAGTGTGTGGATTTATGTCAGGGTCTTCTATTCAATTCCATTTATCCACCAGTCTCATTCTATGCCAATCCCATGCAGTTTTTAGTATTGTTGCTCTACAGTACAGCTTGAAATCAGGGATGATCTTTTACTGTAGATAATTGTTTTAGCAATTCTGGGTTTCTTGTTGTTCCATATGAAGTTGAGATTTTTTTTCCAAGGTCTCTAAAGAATTGTGTTGGTAATTTGATGGGAATTGCATTGAATCTGTAGATTGATTTTAGCAGGATGGCCATTGTCACTATATTAATCCTGCCAAGCCATGAGCATGGGAGATCTTTCCATCTTCTGATATCTTCTTCTAATTCTTTCTTCAGAGACTGGAAATTTTTTATCATACAGATCTTTGAGTTGCTTGGTTAGGTTCGCACCGAGGTACTTCATGTCCTTTGTGGCTATTGTGAAGGGTGTTGTTTCCCTAATTTCTTTCTCGGCCTTTTGTCTTTTGTATACAGGAGGGCTACTGATTTTTTTTTTTTATTTAATTTTGTATCCAGCCACTTTGCTGAAGGTGATAATCAGCTGTAGGAGTTCCCAGGTAGAATTTTTGGGGTCACTCAGGTATACTATCATATCATCTACAAATAGTGATACTTTGACATCTTCCTTTCCCAGTTGTATCCCCTTGATCTCCTTCAATTGTCTCATTGCTCTAGTAAGGACTTCAAGAGCAATTTTGAAGAGATATGAAGGGAGTGGCCAGCCTTGCCTTATCCCTGATTTCAGGGGGAATGATTTAAGTTTTTCTCCATTGAGTTTGATATTGGCTATAGCCTTGCTGTATATCGCCTTTACTATCTTTAGGTATGTGCCATGTATCCCTGATCTCTCCAAGACTTTAACCATGAATGGATATTGGATTTTGTCAAATGCCTTTTCAGCATCTAAGGAGATGATCATGTGGTTTTTCTCCTTCAGTTTGTTTATGTGGTGGATTAATTGATGGATTTCCATATATTGAACCACCCCTGCATGCCTGGGATGAAGCCTACTTGGTCATAGTGGATGATATCTTTGATGTGTTCTTGGATTCGGTTTGCAAGTATTTTGTTGAGTATTTTTCCATCAATGTTCATGAGGGAGATTGGCCTGAAATTCTCTTTCTCTGTTGGGTCTTTGTGAGGTTTAGGTGCCAAGGTGACTGTGGCTTCATAGAATGAGTTTGGTAGTGTTCCTTCTGTTTCTATTTTGTGGAATAGTTTGAAGAGTATTGGTGTCAGCTCTTCTTTGAAGGTCTGATGGAATTCGGCGCTGAAACCATCTGGCCCTGGGCTTTTTTGCATGGTAGACTTTTGATGACAGCTTCTATTTCCTTAGGGGATATAGGACTATTTAATTGTTTTTACCTGGTCTTGATTCAGCTTTGGCATGTAGAATCGTTTAAGAAAACTGTCCATTTCATTTAGATTTTCAAATTTTGTAGCATATAGACTTTGGAAGTAAGACCTAATTATTGTTTGGATTTCTTCAGTGTCTGTGGTTATATTCCCCTTTTCGTTTCTAATTTTGTTGACTTGGATAATTTCTCTCTGCCTTTTAGTTAGTTTGGCTAAGGGTTTGTCTATTTTGTTGATTTTCTCAAAGAACCAGCTTTTGGTTTCATTGATTCTTTGAATTGTTTTCTTTGTTTCTAATTGATTGATTTCAGCCCTGAGTTTGATTATTTCCAGCCATCTACTCCTCTTTGGTGTGTCTGCTTCTTTTTTTTCCCTAGGGCTTTTAAGTGAGCCATTAAGTTGCTTGCATGAGATGTTTCAGATTTCTTCTTGAAGGCACTTAGTGCTATGAACTTTCCTCTTAGCACTGCTTTCATTGTGTCCCTTAAGTTTGGGTATGTTGTACCTTCATTTTCATTGAATTCTAGGAAGTCTTTGATTTCTTTCTTTATTTCTTCTCTGACCCAACTGTCATTTAGTAGCAAATTGTTCAGTTTCCATATGTGTGTAGGCCTTTTGCTATTTTTGTCATTGAGGTCCAGCTTTAGTCCATGGTGATCTGATAGGATACAAGGGATTATTTCAATCTTCTTGTATCTATTGAGTCTTGCTTTGTGACCAACTATATGGTCTATTTTGGAGGAGGTTCTATGAGGTGCTGAGAAGAAGGTAAATTCTTTTGAGTTTGGATGAAAGGTTCTGTAGATTTCTGTGAGGTCCATTTGATTCATGACCTCTGTCAGAGATATTGTTTCTTTGTTTAATTTCTGTTTTGTTGACCTGTCTTTTGTTGAGAGTGGGGTGTTAAAAGTCTCCCACTATTAATGTGTGGGGGTCTATGTGTGGTTTAAGTTTTATTAAAGTTTCTTTTACAAATGTGGGTGCCCTTATATTTAGGGCATAGATGTTCAGGATTGTGATATCTTCCTGGTGGATTTTTCCCTTGATGAGTATGAAGTGTCCTTCTCTATCTCTTTTGATTAATTTTGGTTGAAAATCTATTTTATAAGATATTAGAATGGCTATTCCTGCTTGCTTCTTGGGTCCATTTGCTTGGAAAACTGTCTTCCAGGCCCTTTACTCTCAGGTAATGTCTATCTTTGTGATTTAGGTATGTTTCTTGTATGCAACAGATTGTTTGGTCTTGTTTACGCATCTATTTTGTTAGTCTGTGTCTTTTTATTGGAGAATTGAATCCATTGATGTTGAGGGAGATTAATGACCAGTGGCTGTTAGACCCTTTGATTTTGATGTTGGATATAGTAGTGTGTTTGGCTACTTTTGGTTTTGCTGTAGTGAGATTATTTATCTTCTGTGTTTTCTTGAAAGTAGTTAGTTTCCTTGGGTTGTATTTTTACTTCTAGTATCTTCTGTAACACTGGATTTGTATGTAGGTATTGTTGAAATTTGCTTTTGTCATTTAGTATCTTGTTTTCTCCATCTATGAGGATTGAGAGTTTTGCTGGGTACAGTAGCCTAGGCTGACATCTGTGTTCTCTTAGGGTCTGCATGATATCTGTCCAGGCTCTTCTGGCTTTCATATTTTCTGTTGAGAAGTCAGGTGTGATTCTGATGGGTTTGTCATAATATGTTACTTGGGCTTTTTCCCTTGCAGCTTTTAGTATTTTTTCTATGTTCTGTATACTTACTGTTTTGATTATTATGTGATGGGAGCATTTTCTTTTCTGGTCTAATTTATTAGGTGTTCTGTAGGCCTCTTGTATTCTTTTAGGCCTCCCCTTAAGTTGGGGAAATTTTCTTCAATGATTTTGTTGAAAATATTTTTTTGGCCTTGGAGGAGGGAATCTTCTTTTTCCTCTATTCTTATTATTCTTAGGTTTTGTCTTTTTATGTTGTCTTGGATTTCTTGGATGGTTTGTGTCAGGAATTTTTTAGATTTATTATTTTCTTTGACCGATACATAGATTTCTTCCACTGTATCTTCCACACCTGAGATTCTTTCTTCCATCTCTTGTAGTCTGTTGGTTATTCTTACCTCTGTAGTTCCTGTTTTATTTCCTAGGTTCTCCCTCTCCATGATTTCCTCTATTTGTGTTTTCCTCAATTCTTCCAATTCTATCTTCAGATCTTGAACCATTTTGTTGATTTCCTTCACCTGTCTGACTGTATTTTCCTTCAATTCCTTCAGCTGTTTGTTTGAACCTTCCTCTGTTTCTTTTATTTCTTTCAGTGATTTAATCATTTCCTCTCTGAATGCCACAAGCTGTTTGGCTGCATCTTCCGGTAATTCTTTACAGATGATCATGATCTGTTTTATTAAATCTTCCCCTAAATCTTTATGCAATTTATTTGCTTCCTCTATTAACCTCTTCATAAGCATAGATGTAAGGTCATCTTCTTGAATTTCACTCATGTTAGGGTCTCCAGGGCTACTTGTCTCTGGATAACTGGGTTCTGGCGATTCCATATTGCTTTGCCTTTTGTTGGTTGTGCTTTTTCGCTGGCTTCTACCCATCTCTCTATCTCAGGTATTGTATGTTGATTTCTGGTGCCTGCTGGGTCCTGGGGTGGGGAGAATCCACTTGGCGGGTTTCTGAAGTTCTCCTCTGCTTTTTGGGTATGGTCAACTGAATGGTGGTGTTTCTCAGGAATTGTCACAGTTCACCTGTGTGGTAACTGTGGTGTTCAGGAAGGCTCTCCTCTCATCAGGAGAGGTTCTGGTAATGGCTTCCTTGCTGCTGGGTTTCTTGCTCTGAATTTAGTGAGCAACAGCTGTTGCTCTTAATGTGCAATTGTTGGGTGCAGCCCTCCTGAAGAACCAGGGATTCCCACAGTTTTGTCAGTTTAGCTAGGAATAACTGGTTTATCCTTGGAACAGTATCTGAGGGCTGCTGTAATGGCTCTCTGGCTTTTGTAGGTCTGAGGATGCAGCTATGTGCCCCAGTGCCCTAGTGGTACTCAATAATGGCCAGTAAGCACAGTGCTCATGCATTCAGTAGAAGGCTAGAGCCTAGAGTCTGCGTGAATCCAGAAAGTCTTTTGGTGCTGGGTGACCTGAGCATTGGACCTGATGATTCCCCACCCCCCAAATGTGGGTTTCCTCCTGACAGGGACACCCAGTCTTTGCTTTGGGAACAGCCGCTCTGTCTGTGATGGCAAGTAGAACTCTCAGGCACAGACTTACGTGGCTCCACCTTTCTGTCTCTCTGGGGATTGGGTGCCTGGGCGTCTGCCAAAACTGGGTAATTTTTCCGAGCCCTTTTCAGGGTGGTGGTATCAGCTGAGTGCTCTGAGATCAGACCAGCCATTTCCCTCCCTGTGGGTTTGCACCCAACAGAGAAACTCAGTCTCTGGTGCCCTGGTGCCCACAGTTCTATCTGGGGCAGCGAGTCAGGCTCAGGCAGTTCTCTGTGCCGGAGCCTGGGTCCCTGGCTCTGCCTCTGGGCTGGCTCCTGGGCACCCGCAGAACCCTGAGTCTTTTCCAGGGGATGTCTGGGTGACCTAAGGTTGGTCCCAATCGTTTCCTGCACCGTGGGGTTATCTCTAGACTGGAAATCTTAGTCTCTGATGTTGTGGCGCCCACAGTTCAGTCTGGGACACACACTGACATGTGGCCCTGGGCTGGTGACCAAACACCTGGCAGAACCGGGATCTCTTCCGAAGTTTGGCCAGGTGAGTTAATTGAAGCCCCCACTGTGGGGTACCCTCTCGCCTGGGAAACACAATCACTTGTGTTTTATGGCCGCGAGTTCTGACTGCTGGTCACTGTGCTGATCCTGATGTGCTGCTGGTCAGAACGAGAGTTGTCCTGGTGCCGCCATCTTGCCTAATCTCTTTTGTTATTTTTTAAACAAAATCTCAGTTATTCAATTTTACCAAGAAAGGCTTGGGTGCCAGACAACAGGTTTTCTCTCTCTCTCTCTCTCTCTCTCTCTCTCTCTCTCTCTCTCTGTGTGTGTGTGTGTGTGTGTGTGTGTGTTTAAAATGAGAGAGGAATTTTTGCAGTACTGTAATAGGTATTCAAATAAAATTAAGCGTTTAATAAAAGAGAACCAACTAAGACCTGGATGTCTTACTTTCTTCCTCTTTACCATCTCTAGATTCTGTTTTTCTTTTTGTAGGAAAGGAGGAAACACAGCTCTTTTTTAAAAAAAAGTCTAGTTACTTTTCTAATTTTTCTAACATGTTCATGTACTAGACCATATTTGATAGTAAAGATTTTCAGTGAATTAGAGCATATATCAAATCAAGTCTGCATTTGGTAAAATTACTTTTATTATTAATGAATGAAAATTGCAGTGTCATCATATTATAATATAGTATACTTATATAATTCGAATTGGGTAAACAGATGAACTTGGTAGTGGTGAAAGAGTTGCCAACTTTCTGTGTCTTTCTCTTGAATAATTATTCATGCTCTCTCCTTCCCTTTCTCTCTCTCCCTCTCCCTCCCTCCTTCTCTCCCCTTCCCCATCCTTTTTCCTTATCCCCTTCCACCTATTTCCCTCTTTCTCTCTTTCCAGTTCAATAATGATCTAACACCTGTTAATTTTGAACGCAGGTAAACTGGATACTGTAATTTGAAGGCCTAAAATCCAGAAACCCTAAATCTTAAATTGAGGACAAAAGGATAATTGTCCCAACTCAAGTTGCCAGAAAGGTAAGTTCTGACAGTTTAATTCCCAATTTGTAGTATAAACTTATAATTTCATCTATTAACCACCTTCTTAAGTAGCTCACAACATGAACATCCTAATATATGTCATATTTTATTTTGAAACATTATTCATTATTCATGTACTAGTGTATGAGAGCAAAGACTTATACTGTTAAATTAATAATGAGAAATTATTTGTTTTATTAAACTTATTTTTTTTCTGAATGAGTGCATATCTTTCTATATATATTTAAATTTCAAATGTATGTATGTGTTTCATGTGTGACTGCTTCCTGTAGAGATAAAAAGAGGGAATTACATCCCCTAGGGCTGGAATTACGATTGTCAGCTATCATCTGGATGCTAGAAATGGAAAAAGTGACCTTAACTGCTAATTCATGTCTGCAGCCCCACTTTTTAAATTTTGAAATAGTATTACCAATCTTTCACCAGGGGTAGAAAATTATATTGATCACTAATAACCATTGACCCTTACTTGGTACAGAGAGTTTAGCTTACTAACCATTACCATGTATCATTGTATTTGTTTCGCAATACTGAGGTCAACGCTTTGCTTTCTCCAAAAGACAAAGCACATACTAAAGAGCTTTGGTAAAAATGTTGCAACCATCTGTAGCAGAGCAGAGTACTGGAGACATGGAACACTGGAATAATGGCCACGGGGACTGCTGTGCAGAGTCTTAACACCTGCTGAGCTGGTACATAAGGTGGCCCACCATTCTACCAATGGCCATTATCCTTAAATGTAATGAAAGTGAAGAATATTCATCGTTTTCTTAAGCTCTCTGAAAAGAAAAAATTTCAAACAAGAATCAGCAGGACCACTGAATTTTACATGATAAATGCCTCTAAAGTTTATTAGAAATGTCTAAATATCAAGAACATAATGGTTTGATTTGGAATTTATGAGTTTCAAGTAAAACCAAAACTTAATGTACTAAATATTACAAGCTACATTTTATTCTAAAAAAAATGTTGATTTTCTACAAAGGAAGAGAGAAATAGAGGAGAGTAAATTTAGCTTTTAGAAGAGAAAGTGAGCAAAGAAGTGAGTCTGTAAGAGTATTTGAGGGTAATAACTTAATTCACTTAGAAACCAAAAGGCTTCATAACTCCCACATTTGTATCAAAGTAGAATAATCAAAACAGGAAACATTCCTCATGCCCTGACTTTAATCTTCTAAATAGATTGTGCATATTATTACTTTATGTCTTCCTACCATTTGGCAGTCAGAGAGCTTATTGCCGCCCAGAGCTTTTTCCAGCTTGTCTCTAAAACCCTCTTGTGCTTTCACAACTGGGTTCTTTTGTACAGGCATAGCTGTCCAGATTAACTTCAATAATCATGATCTCCAACCAAGGACCATTCATGGATAAAACTTAGTACCCCTGCTCGGATGTAGCCCATGGCAGCTCAGTATCCAAACATGTGCCCTAGTAAGGGGAACAGGGACTGTCTCTGAAATGAACTCAGTGGTGGGCTCTTTGACAACCCCCCCCCCGAGGGGGGAGCAGCCTTGCCAGGCCACAGAAGAGGAAAATGCAGCCAGTCCTGATGAGACCAGATAAGCTAGGGGAGTTGGACCTCCTCTATCAGTGGACTTGGAGAGGGGAATGGTAGGAGATGAGGGAGGGAGGGTGTGATTGGGAGGGAATGAGGGATGGGGTTACAGCTAGAATACAAAGTGAATAAACTGTGATTAATATAAAAAATAAAAATTTAATTTAAAAAATAATCATGATCCGTAGAAGAAACCAATAAAACCAAGCAAGTCTTTCCTTAGCCAATGGGAAGGCTAAATTAAATTTTTTCCACAGGAGAGCTACAGAGGATTCTGTAGTATTCCACAAGGCCTCTGCATTATTGTGAGAGGTGATTGCCTGAAGAAGGATTGACACAGAATTTCATGACACCAAAAATCCAAATCTACCTGGAAACTTAGAACAAAACACAGACCAAAATAGTCAGTGCATCCCTGGGCAGATGCTAGATACACACACACAGACTTAGTGTTCAGGTCCACCCTCATCAGCAGGAAATGGAAAGAAAATTAGTTTTAAGGCTTTCTCGTTGGACAGGAGATTTTACAACAGGAAATAGGGTCTAAACTTTTCACTGTGGCAAATCGTTAGAGGAAATAAAACACAATCTACTGAAACAACTTCAACTATAAAGGTGTTTCTTTAACATTGCTGAAGTCTTTTCCTTAAGCTCTGGATTAGCAATAAGACTTTGTGAAATATTAGTTCTTTTTAAAATTACTGTTGTTAATTAATTCAATTTACATCTCAGTCATAGGTCCCTCCTTCCTTTCCTCCCAGTCCCACACATCCTCTTCCCTCCCCCTATTTCCTCAGAGTAGAGGAGTCCCCCTTATCCAGACACCCACATTCATTTATTCACACGAGGATTGAGTTTGTCTTCTTCCTCTATGGTCTGGTGAGGCAGTCTCATCAGGAGGAAATGATGAAAAAGCAGGTAATGCACCCATGTCAGAGATACCCATACTCCCCTGACTATTGGGCCCACATGAAGCCTATCATGCACAATGGGTAGTTATAAATAGAGGACCTAGGTCCAGGCCATATGTTTTCCTTGGCACTTCAGACTCCATAGGCCCCTCTGGGCCCTGGTTGATTGGCTCCGATGGTCCTTGTTCCCACTCTTCCACCATTACCTCTGTCTATCCTACTTTTACTTCTGATTCAGCTATACCACTTCTGGGCATACACCCAAAAGTTGTTCCACCATGCAACAAGGACATTTGCTCAACCATGATCATAGCAGCTTTATTCATAATAGCCAGAAACCAGAATCAACCTAGATGTCCCTTAACCTAAGAATGGATAAAGAAACTATGGTACATTTACACAATGTAATACTACTCAGCCACTAAAAACAGATAATGAGACTCATAAAAACAAACTTTGGGCAGAGTGCAGGGAATCTTAGGAAAAAAAGGGGGGAGATAGGAAGACCTGGAGAGAACAGGAGCTCCACAAGGACAGCAACAGAACCAAAATATCTGGGCACAGGGGTCTTTTCTGAGACTGATACTCCAGCCAAGGACCATTCATGGAGATAATCTAGAAACCCTGCTCAGATGTAACCCATGGCAGCTCAGTATCTAAGTGGGCATCCTAGTAAGGGGAACAGGGACTGTCTCTGACATGAGCTCAGTGGCTGGCTCTTTGACTGCCTCCCCTGGATGGGGGAGCCACCTTGCCAGGCCACAGAGGAGGACAATACAGCCAGCTCAGATGAGATCAGATAAGCTAGGGTTAGAAGGAAGGGAAGGAGGACCTCCCCTCTCAGTGGACTTGAAGAGGGGCATAGGAGGAGATGAGGGAGGGAGGGTGGAATTGAGAAGGGAAGAGGGAGTGGCTACAGCTAGGATACAAAGTGAATAAACTGTAATTAATATAAAAATAAAAAACAAATCATGAAATTTTCAGGCAAATGGATGGAACTAGAAAAGATCATCCTGAGTGAGATAATACAAACCCAGAAAAACACACATGGGATGTTCTCACTTATAAGTAGATTTTAGTCATATACTACAGGATAGAGATATAAAGTATAGACCCCATGAAGATAAGTAACAAGTAGGACCCTAAGGAAGGAAATATTTGTCCTTTTATTTTGCTTGTTTTGTTTTTATTTGTCATACCTAGGATTTTGAGATTATTGCTTAAGCCATACATTTTTTTAATCTAGACTTTTTTAAAGTTCTGCAAAAGGAAATGAAGATAAATTTTCCTAACTGGATAAGAAAAATTACAGAACAAACACACACAAACATACACACGTGTGTGTGCGTGTATGCATCATGTATTTTGTTTGATTACTGTGAAAGCAGCAAGGAGGTAAATACTTAGTTGATAGTCATTACCATAAAGAGTAAAGCTCTGGTATATTTCATATATATAATAAGAAAAGACACAAAGATTAGGTATTGAAGTAACATTCAGTTTTTTAAAAAAACAGGTACAGAGTAAGATTGGGTCTTCATCTTTTCAACAAAGTGTAATATTAACTCAGTACCTAGTATCTGGATCACATTTCACTTTTGCATTTATTTTAAAAAATATTTATTTTTAATTATGTGTACTTGTGTTTGCCTGTGTGTGACTATGTGCAGATGTGTGCAAGTGCCTGGGTTAGGTTAGGGTTAGGACTAGGATTAGGATCAGTGGCAGCAAGAAAGCATGCCAGATCCCCTGGAATTGAAGTAACAAAAGGTTGTGAGCCTCGTAGAGTGGGTGCTGGGAAGTAAACTCAGGTCCTCTATAACACAGTGACCACTTTTAATTGCTGAACCATTTATCTGGCCCCATTTTAGCAACTTCTGCATTGAAGTCTCCTTCGATTTATTAACCATAAGCCTATAATGCTGCTCTCATTTCAGTAAGGAGTAATTAATACAGTAATAGGCATAAGACATAATAATCTGACTGAATTAGCTTAACAAGAAATAAAGGAATTTGTATTCAAACATGCATAGAAAAACTTTGTCCAAAATAATATTTAATATTGTTCAGATTATTTAAATGTTTTGTAGTTTATATTTTTAGGTCCTCAAAATTTTTACGGTTGTTAACACTTTTTACAAAAGCTAACAATAAGACAAAGGCAGATTTCAAGGTGTAGCAGGCACTGTTAGTGCCTTACCTGGTTTTCATGGCAACCCTACTAGAAAGAAATTAATGTAGTGATATTTCTATGTGAGAGAGTGGAGGCTCATATCCTTAGAATACATTTGTGCACTAACACTAAACAACGCAGCATAGAATGCTCGCATCTAAATCTTTTATTGTATATAACAATGGATGCTACTTTGCTATTTCCCCTAGCCAAAAGTGTGATGACTGTTTCTTTCAAGCTGCTTGTCATAGATAATTCTTTTTTTTTTTTTCCATTTTAAAGGATCCTCTCTATCCAAGGGATTCATTTCTTGGATTCTTTTTATTATTATTATTAATTACACTTTATTCATTTTGTATCCCCCATAAGCCCCTCTCTCCTCCCCTCCCCATCCTACCCTCCCTCCCCTGCCTTCATGCATGGCCCTCCCCAAGTCCACTGATAGGGGAGGTACCCCTCTCCTTCCTTCTGATCTTAGTCTATCAAATCTCATCAGGAGTGGCTGCACTGTCATCTTCTGTGGCCTGGGAAGGCTGCTCTCCCCGCAGGGGGAGGTGATCAAAGAGCAGGCCAATCAGATTATGTCAGAGGGAGTCCCTCTTCCCATTACTATGGAACCCACTTGGACACTAAACTGCCATGGGCTACATCTGTGCAGGGGTTCTAGGTTATCTCCATGCATGGTACTTGGTTGGAGTATTACACAATAAGGACATTTGCTCAACCATGTTGGTAGCAGCTTTATTTGTAATAGCCAGAAGCTGGAAACAACCCAGATGCCCCTCAACTGAAGAATGGATACAGAAATTGTGGTACATCTACACAATGGAATATTACTCAGAAATGAAAAAAAAGGAAATCATGAAATTTGCAGGTAAATGGTGGGATCTGGGAAGGATCATCCTGAGTGAGCTGTCCCAGAAGCAGAAAGACACACATGGTATATACTCACTCATATAGACATATAACATAGGATAAACCTACTAAAAACTGTACATCTAAAGAAACTAAGCAAGAGAGAGGACCCTGACTAAGACGCTCAATCCCCATCCTGAAAGGCAAAGAGGTTGGACATCAGAAGAAGAAAACAGGAATCAACCTAGGAACCTGCCACAGAGGGCCTCCGAAAGCCTCTTCCCTGCAGACTATCAAAGCAGATGCTGAGACTTATGGCCAACTGTTGGGCAGAGTGCATGGAATCTTATGTAAGAAATGGGAAATAGTAAGAGCTGGAGAGGACAGGAACCACACAAGGAGAGCAACAGAACCAGAAAATTTGAACACAGGGAACTTCCCAGAGACTCATACTCCAACCAAGTACCATAGATAATTCTTAAGACTAAAAAATTCTCTAAGAAATTTGTAAACCTTTAAAGGTCAGCTTTTTCATGGATGGAGATACAGCTCAATAATAGTGTATACCTGGCAGGCACATATGTTCTGTGCCTTGAGTTTAACCCCCAATCTAATATATGTGTTGTGTGTGTGTATTTGTATGTATATGTAATGTATATTTGTATGTATGTAGATATGTATGTATGTGCACCTATTCTTTATTTATATCAACAAAACAAGGAAACGTTTCTTGTAGTATGTCCACTTTATGGCCTTTCCCTTGTTCTTCCTTAAACTGGTCGAGCTGATCCTTTTCTATGCCTGTGAGTATACACATTTCTGATGTTACTGTTATTTCCTATCTTTTTTTTTTCTCATTTTGGTTCTTTTTTTTTTTTTTTTTGCCATGGTCTTCTAAGTTCTAGGGCAGAGTTGATGTTGTTAGTGTGTGTTTGTATAGATTTTAAAATATTTTAGTAACTAATATTTTTTTTTTACTTTTTCTAAAACGTTCTATAAAGCTGATTCATTTCTTTTTTAAACATTACACACTTGCTTTTTTTTACGGTGAACATGTGTGAGGATGTGCTGGCATGTGTGCCACAGAGCACATGAAGAGGTTAGAGGACAATTTCTCTAACCTCTATTTCCATTATGGAGGTTCTAGATTCAAACGCCCGTCAGTAGTCTTGGCAGAAGGCACCATAAGCCTCTTACCATTGAGATGAGAACCAGACCTTCCAGGAGCTGACCGTTAGAGCGTTGGCTGAATGGTCCAGTGCCTTGGTCATTCAAACAAAATCTGCCTGTGGTCTGCCTGTTCCCTTGGCTGAAAGAGGAGCTTTGTCAAATGCATTTAGGCTGACGTTTTGTTGTTGTTGTTGTTTGGTCAACTTGACAGAAGCTGAAGTCCTTTGAGAAGAGGGAACTTAAATTGAGAAAATTTTAAGAACAGATAGGCCTGTGGGCAAGCTTGTGGTTTATTTTTTTAACTAGTGATTGATGTGGGAGGGCTCAGCCCATTTTGGGTGGTATTATCCTTTGGTAAGTATACGAAAAGAAAAAAAAAAAAAACAGAAACGAAACAAAAAAAAAAAAAAAAAAAAAAACACAACCAAGCAAGGCATAAAGAGCAAGTCACTAAGCAGAACTATTCCATGGCCACTGAATTATTACTTGCTTCCAGGTTCTTGCCTTGCTTGAGTTCCTGTCTTGACTTTCCTCAGTGATGAACTGTAAGACAAACTCTTTCCTTCCCAAAATGCTTTTGATCATACTATTTAATCACAGTGATAGAAACCCAAGTAAGACAGTAGGCTGGCCTGGCCAAACCACATTCTCTTAAGTGCTGACTTGCTCTGCAGTCTTCAGTGGCCTGAAATATCACTAGTCTTTTCAGCTTATAGCCATAGGTAAGTTTGAGGTCAGTCTCTCGGGGACTATCTGGGAGAGTTTGATGCTGGTTGTGTAGCTGAACTTTATCCAGTCACGAACCGGAGGCTAGATGCTACCAGCTGAGCATGCTGGGAGTGCAAGGGTGCACTGGGTGCCCGTGGAGACCACCAAGCTCCCCAGAGACTAGTTGCTGCCTGCTCTAGGAAATAGGCCAGTAGAAGCGGATGCTTGTGTACCGTGTGCAAAGGCTGAAGTAATGGGTGTTTATCACACAGAAGCGGAAATCTGAGTTTAAATGTACACTTAGTCTATGCTGAGCAAGAGGAAGTGCTCATGTACTCAACATGCAAAAGCCCTACCATTTTCCCTGATCCCCAGGTTCAGATGTCACACGTGTGGTCCAGCTCTCACCTGAGGAAGAGGCTAGGAGCGGGGAAGGCCGCGTGGTCTCAAGACGCTTCGCCGGGTAAGAAGCTCAAGCGAAGAGCTCATCTCTTAATTTCCTCTCAACATTAGTGTTCACTTTTTCAGATATTTTTGGTATGTTAGTCTCACAACCAGTGCCTGGGTTCTTCACGGGGAATGGTCCATGCGTTGCTTTTTTATTAGTGTACTAGTAGAAGGAGAGAGACTCCAGAGTGTTCTATTTTATAATTGTTTGACCAACATACATTTACCCAATTTTAAGCCATGTATGTGCTGCAGGTCCTCAGTTTCTTGAGTTTTTTTTAGGAGCTTTTCTGGTGTGTATTCTCTAGTCTGAATCAAATTCACCGATCTTATGTAATTTATCGCTGTGGCACGTTTCCTATGGATAACCTAAAAGTCTTTAATTTTTCTTGCAACAAATAATAATTTTAGAATACCACAACTTTTAATCCATTCCAAGTTAATTCCAAGTTAAACTCCATCACCTCATGCGATGCATCTCCTGTATTTATCTCACTCCCCTCACATTGCTTTCTGTTGCCTACGTGAGCTGGCAACTCCTGAGCAGTTAGAATAAAAGGTGGATTATGAGGGAAACTTTGAAAAGAAATAGCTGTCATATCCAATACTCTATGAAAGTATGTACAGGAATCCTAGTTGTATAGTAAAATGTACACTAAGGTAAATTCCACTTTTATAACTATAGTTATTCTAGTTACTTTATAACTATATATGTAAGTATATATAGTTACTACATAACTATATTCCCTCCAGCTTCATCAAGACTTGATGAGTAAATATATTGCAGCTATTTGTGCTGAGCAAAAAAAAAATACCTCCACTTCTATTGCCATAAGCAACTTATAAAAGTGGGACAGGTTTATGACAGATTGCTTCCTGTACAACTGGCTTTAATCATGCTATTTTGTGTCTTACTATTTACACACTACTGCATGTGTGAGAAAATTTCTTTGTCACACTTTCTTGATCAGGAATAAGAAAAATACTCTGTATCCGATGTAGTAACAGTACATTTTATTTACTGGTTCATTTTAATTTTAGGTTCAATTCAGGAAAATCGTTTACCATCTTAATGTTATGAGTATGTAAATCTTTTTGTGAAATTTTTATTTTGTTTTATTGGTTTTTTGCTTATTTGTTTTTACTTTTTTGAAGTTTAATGGGTGTTTCTTTTTTGCTTTTGTTTGGCTTTATTTGAAAGACAAAGAAAAGTTGTTATGTAGGAAAGTGGGGAGGGAATCTGGGAAAAGTTGAAGAATAGGAAAACATGTTCAAAATATAACATATGCAAAATTAATTTAAAAATAGATATGTAAATCTGGAGTAAAATCATGGCTTTGTATTAATATCAAATGTTTTTACTTAAATATTTGTATGACATTACTCTTTTTCCATGAATATGCATGTATTGCTCTCATTTTTATGGATAATTTATGATCACACTATAATTTAGGAATGTTGATTTAAGATATTGGAAAACATTATTATATATTTCAGAGATCAGAATCTCTTTCTTGCTTAAGAAATGATGGTTGTGAAATAAGCTGAGTTTTCATTGGTTTGATATGGCTGACCTGGGAAAGTAGATTTGTGATCTTCTGACAAACTCTTTGAAGTTGTTTGAGCTTTTGTGTTGTTCTTGTATATTTTTGGATGTTATTTTTCTAACTTTGTCCATCCGACATGCCCTTGAATTACACATGCCAAGACATTCTTTATTTTATTTTCTATTTTATAATCATTTCAATCTCAAAGGCTAACACAGCTATAAACTTTTAATTTTTTACTCTATGTTGGTGTTTCATTCAGTTGTTTACTTTTTAAGAATATGCACAAGCATCTGCCAAAAATTTGTGCGTGTACAGCATTGCAATATCCTGTATACAGCTCTACAGAGAGGAATTCAGTGTATACTGTACTGCACATTGGAACATCTATAAAATGAGAATGCCCATCTCCACACTTGAAAGAACGGTAAATAAGCCAGAATATTTCATCTTACAAATTGCTGATCAGTAAATCACAGCTTTTAAAGTTGCTAAGTAATTACTTGCTGAAGCTTCAAGTAATAGCATCCTCATTTACATATTAACATATTTATAGCAATAATTTCTGTTATGGGCTTGTATATGTGAAACATGATAAATTATTCATATAATTTAGACTGTTTTGCTAATGCACAACAAAATGCTGTTTTGGGGGCTAAAATACATGTGCACCTTCTATAAAATATAGAATAGTTGTAAAAATTAAATGTAATCACTCTTAAAGAATTTGTAAGTGTAAGTACTTTTGGATGAGTAGATTACTAACTTTGAGGAAAAATATTTTTACTAAAGACAGGATACTCCAAGGCTTTCTAAACATCAGCTGGATTTAAATTTCTTTTATCAAAAAGGAAAAAAAAATAGTTAAATTTGTAAATGTATCCAAAACACTTTTGGATATTTGAGTCGCTGGAGATTGATAACATGCGGTACTTTTGTTGATTGCTGGAAGTCAGTGTGGACTAGAATAATGATGAGCAACAATCAAGGGTCCACATTTTGATGGCCACAATGATTATTGGTTTTGCTCTCAGAAACCCTTCCTAATTCTTACAATGAAGAAAAAAGGCAAAAAACCATCATGTTACTTATGAAACAGAGAAAATGAGGAGTCGGAAGTAGGCCCGGAGAACTGTCCTTACTGAAGCCCACCCTTCAGAGGAGAAGGTCCTTCACAGCCTTGTCTGGTCTGAGCTGGAGAAATATGACTCTAGCTTTTATGTCTCGCCTTAAGAGAGTGGAACTAAGATCAGAAGTACAGTAAGGTCATGGATGAGGAACTGTGATGCTGAGGCTTAATCTTGTAGTTCTGGAAAGCTTCATTTTCTCACAGTGACTTTGCTTCAGTGATTCTGAAAGATGGTTAGTGCTTCTTTAAAAAATTAAAATACTCTTACCAAATAATCCAAACATATGTTCGGTATTTACCTAAATGAGCTAAAATCATGATGGCAAAACAAGACCTTTTCTTGGATGTTTATAGCAGTTTCAGTCATAATTGATGAATCTTGGAAGCATCCATGATCTCCTTCAAGAAGGGAACAGACATAACTGGTTACATTCAGACACATAGTCCATTCACCCCTAAAGTCACTCAGAAACACGGAAATATTTAGCATGTGCTGCTCAATGTAAAAGTGCTGTGAAATTCTGGCTACACAGCATACTGGTATGGACAAAACTGTGAGTAAACTAAGTCCTCAGATGTGGGGGTAGGATGGGTGAGGAACTGAAGATAGAACTATTTAAGACAGTGATCCTATAATGGTGTGACATAAAAGCAAACACAACTTTAAGTTCTTATTTGAACAAATAGAGAAGAGTTTGTTCAAAACACATACAGTTACAGAGCGGGCAATTGGCATTTACAAATAGGTGAAGAGTGTGGCAGCAAAATTGTAACTAGGGTGGGAGGAAAGAAGTAAGTTATCTGTTCTAGCCATGGTATACGTGTGTGTATGTGTGTGTGTGTTTGTGTGTGTGTGTGTATAAAGAGATACAAAACAATGTAAGCATGTCATCTTCATATATAAATTGTTACTGTAAATATAAGTGATATAAGCCATGTCACTCACGTTACACCTAAAGTGTAAAGCTCTTACGTGGTTGAAGACAACCCCACTTATCTCTGCTCATAGCTCATCTTTCTTCTGTGGGTCCCTGTAATGAGGGCATCTTAAGTGCATATCAAAAGGCAGCACCCCACTGCAGAGTCCTTGTAATAGTCTTCTGTAGTTTAAAATTGTTTAATTTAAAATTATTATTGCTATATGCTATTATGTATATTTAATATTTATTAAACATAATTTACTCATTTTATTTTAAATAAATTTTAAATTAGTAAAACAACAGGATATAATGCATTTTTTTTGCCTGAGCTGGTATTTTTGTTTGTTTTGGTGATGTTATTTTTCATTAAAAATGGATTTTTTTCATATAATATATTCTGTTCATATAATATATTTCCTCTCCTCTAACTCCTCCCAGAGCTTCACCGCTTTCCTACCTACCCAAATCTATGCCTTTTCTTTCTTTCTCTCTCTCTCTCTCTCTGTCTCTCTTATTAAAATATAAAATAGGCTTCTAAAATTATAAATGCATTTCTATAAGAATAGCAAAATATTTGAAGATAGTAGAAATTCAGACATGGAGTTTTGGTTTGGGGTCATTACCAAAAAGAATAAATACTGTATAAAAATATCATGCCAAGAATTTGTAGACACAATGTCAACTTGTCTGAGAACAATTTTATGAAAAACGTGAGGCCAAAACTAGCAAAATAAATCTACCATTAATAATAAAACAATTACCTATGTGGAAGCTTCAACACTCTCTTTCAAAAACTGTAAATTGACCATCCAGGAAGGATAAGCATAGAGGAGACATGAATAGTATCATCAGTCAGTTTCATTTAGTTGACATTTATAAAAGACACAGTTATACTTTATCTCCAAACAGCAAAGTACATGGATTTCTTAAGCTTTTTGAAACAATCATCATCATGGATGATATTCAGGGCCAGAAATATACCTGAGCAAACTTGAAAAAAAAGCATGAATAAAAGCATGAGCATTCAAGAGGCTGAGAATAGAGTTCAATATGTGTTGCAAATGCAAGAAGACCTGAGTTCAACTCCTCAGCACCCACATAACTGCCAGGAATCGCTGCATGTGTATGTAACTCCAGTACTGGAAGGCAGAGACTGGTAGATCCCTAAAGCTAGCAGGCCAGCCTGCTTATAAAAAAATGACAAACTTCAAGGTCAGTGAGAGATTGTGTGTGACACACACAAACACACACACACACAAATAAACAAAAAATATAAATAATAAAAAAAATAAAAATGAGTTGAAGAATGATAGAAGCTGCCAGATGGATACTCTCTTTGGCTGTCTGTAAGAGAGCACATAGACATTTATACAGGGGCCCTATACACACGTGAGCATGCATTTAGCATACACAGACAATCATATTCATACACACAATGTATATTCACAGAGTACAGTGATTTGATTAACAAATAGCAATAGAAATACAACTAGATCCATAGACATGTGTAATTTGGGAACACACAAACATGTGACATTAACATGAGTTAAAGACTGTAAGAACCAGAACGGGTAGTTTTTTATGAGATTGAGTCTCTCATGAATGTCAGAATCTACACTATGAAATATAGACAACAAGACTGAACAGTCTGAACAATGACAACACCAATAAGCATGCTAAAGTAGATAGGGGAAGTAGTGAAGGGGAGGCCTTTGTCTACAGAATGAACTGCAGGCAACTAAGAAATGCTTAGAGTGGGAAAAATAGGGAAAAGTATTCAACTGGTTATGCAACATCAAATAGTCAGCCATGAAAACACACACACACACACACACACACACACACACACACACATACATATACATACATACACACAGAACATTTTACAGACTTAAAAGGCTATATTTAGGAATGCACATAACAATATTTAATGAAAAAAAGAGTTCATGAATTTGAAAATGAGCAAGGAGGAGGGGTATATGAAAGGTTTGGAGGAGGGTAAGTGATAAATAATGATATTATATAGGATAGACTATGGATATAGAATTATCTTGGATATAATATTGGATATAAAAGAAAAGTTAAAGATATTTTTTACTTAGTGAGCATAACAATGCAACTTGTCAAAATTTGTGGAATGTACTAGCTAGAAAAGCAAGATCAATAATAATTACTTGCATTCTACACTGTGAAAGCAGAGAAATAATGAGAATGAGGTCTGGAGGCAGCTGAAGGACTGAAAGAATGCGCACTAGGGCAGAAACTGATGCCTGGTGTTTCCACGTCTTACACAGATGTGAGTCAAGTCACCACCCTCTACACCTTCAGCCTACACACTAGTTATCTGTCAATGAGATCTTAAAAAAGTAAAAGTAAAACTTAAACTATCCAGTGAAAAATAATGCTATATCATTTACTTTATGTACATACATTTATAAATGTTCATTGCTTAGAAATAAAAGTTATAGCATATACTTCTATACCCTAAATCTGAATTTTATAGTTTCAATATGCTTGTAAATTTGTGAACCATCATTAGGTGATCTGAGAGCAAGTCCATGAAGGCCTCACTGTTTTTCCCCATATCTAGAGATATTCTAAGGCTCCCAGCCTCCCACCCTAACACACATGCTCAAGCACCAACACCCATTACCCAGAGACTATTGCGATCTAATCTTTTCCCAGGTTATTTGTTGTTAATATGCCACTACTAACAGAAGCAACTTATAGGAATTTAAGGGCCAAGCAGAAATACCCAGATGGACAGCTCTTAAGAGGAAAGAGAGCTAAAACCGTGGTCTTAATAGGCACGTGCTGGCAAAGTTTCAAATAATGGAGTTGGAGTGCTGAAGTCTTTGTAGCACATATTAGATCACACTTCTTTCCATATTCAACACCTCCGAGCTGGGATAAATATCAATAACTTAATGTTCTATAAGTGGAGAGACCTATGAAAGCATGGTCTTCACTCCACAACATAGAAGAAAATGAGAACAGGAAAGCATGAGTCAAAAAAGTCAGATCATAAGCACGCACATAAAATCAAACACATTTAAGAAAAAAATGAAATAAAGAGAAACAAATGGAGAAAAACGTTAAAAGGACAATTACATTTGTCAAAAAGAACAGGCTCGCCAATGCTACAGATATTTAGAAAAGGACACAGATTCTATGGGTAATGGACAAATATTCTGAATTCTCTCCAAAATACATAGGTTTTATTTGTTTGCTTATTTTTATCCAGAGTCTTGCTATGTAGCTGGGGTGCTGAAACTCCTGGTGATCCTCCTGTTTCAGCGTCTCTAAAGCCTGAAGTATAGGCATGTGACATCTCGTCTTAGTTAGAGTTACTATTTTTTGATGAAACACCATGACCAAAAGCAAGTTTAGGATAAAAGGATTTATTTGGCTTACACGTCCACACCACCAGAAAGTCAGGACAGAAAGTCAAAACAGGCCAGGACTGTAGATTTTAGTATGTTTATCCTATATAATATGGATAATATCCACTTAGAAGTGACTGTATACCATGTGTGACTTTCTGCTTCTGGGTTACCTCACTTAGGATGATCTTTTCTAGTCCCCATCCATTTGCCTGCAAATTTCATCATTTCCTTGTTTTTAATTGCTGAGTAGTATTCCAGTGCGTAAATGTACCACAATTTCTGCATCCAAGAGACCAATACTCCAATCAAGGTCCATGCATGGGGAGGACAAAGACCCCCTGCTCTGTTTCCAAGAAGGTTCCTTAGTAAGGGGTACAGGGGCTGTCTCTGACATGAACTCGGTGATCTGCTCTTTCATCACCTTCTCCTGGGGCAGTGCCAGACCACAGAGGAAGGTGATGGCGCCAGCCTTGATAGGCTAGGGTCAGATAGACAGGGAGGAGGTCCTCCCCTATCAGTAGACTAGGGAAGTGGTATAGGGGGGATGAGGAGGAGATGGAGGGGGCTACAGCTGGAATACAAAGTAAATAAATTGTAATAAACTATTTAAAAAAAAACATGCCAGGAACCTAGAAGCAGGAGCTGATGCAGAGGCCATGGAAGGGCTCTTTTTACTGGCTTGCTCTTCATGGCATGCTCAGCCTGCTTTCTTATAGAACCTAAACGACCAACCAGCCCAGGGGTGGCCCCACCCACAATGGCTGGACCCTCCCCCATCAATCACCATAGTTAAGAAACTGCTGGTGGTGCCAGTTTTCAAGAAGAGGAAATTTGTGGCTGATGGCATCTTCAAATGGGATCTGACTAAAGATGGATACTCTGTAATTGAAGTCTGAGTTACACCATCCACAACAGAAATCATTATTTTCGGCACCAGAACACAGAATGTTCTTGGTGAGAAGGATCATTGGGTCAGAGAGTTGAATGCAGTGTTCCACAAGAGGTTCAGCTCTGAGGGCAGCATATAGCTTTACTCCAGGAAAGATGGCCACAGAGGTCTGTGGGTTGTTCTCCAAGCACTCTCTATATTAAAAACTCCTAGGACTGCTTGCTATGAAATGGCCTACTATAATGTGCTTCCATTTATTATGGAGAGTGAAGCCAAGGGCTGCAAGGTTGTGGTGTCTGGGAAGCCCTGAAAACAGAAGGCCAAGTCTGTGAAGTTTGCGGAAGATCTGCCGATCCATAGTGGAGACCCTGCTAATTACTCTGTCGATACTGCCATGTGCTCCTCAGACAGGATATGCTGGGCATCAACAGGAAAATCATGCTGCGCTGGGACCCAGTCAGTAAGAGCAGCACTGCAGAACCTCTGCATGAAATCTTGCCTACCACACCCATCTCAGAACAGAAGGGTGGAGACAGAGCCTCCTGCCATGACCCAGCCAGTGCCTGTAACATAACAACCTTTTTTGACTGCTGTGACTGGAGGGTGGATATTGTCCTGTGAAGACATTTAATAAAATCTTACTCAAAAAAAGAAAAATGAATGAAAAAAAAAAAAAGAAAAAATGCCCAACAAGCTATTGAGGCATTTTTAACTCAGGTTCTCTCCTCTCAGAAGACTTTAGTTTATGTCAAGTTGACATAACACTAGCCAGCACACATGGGCCGTCATGAAAGTGTTTGGATAACAGTGAAGTGGTCACTTATATAGGAATGACTACTAAACCTACGCTGGTTCCCTCTACTGCAAATGAGAAAATCTAAGAAAATTGAACATCTTAATGGAAAACAAATCAATCCAAACAAACAGTCCTACGTAGCTGCAATATCAAAACTTGTGTGTGTTTTTTCACAGATGTTGAATTCTAAATTCTGTGTATTTGGTGTTTATGTTTTGACCACTGGTTCTTTTTACTAGGTGACATTACTGCAGAGTAATATATATCATGCTTGTTTGCTGTTCACTTAATCTACTGCAGAAATCATGGAGATCTCAGTTGTTTCCCCAACTGAGCACAGAAAACGTTGTTTATGAGATTTGAAGGTATTTTGTTAAATGGTTAGTTATTCTGCCTAACTGTAATTCATTGTTGTCTCTCTTCATTTCAAATAACACTGTGTTTTCTTTTTGTGGGGAAGATGTTCTCACGTCCCCTTTCTGATTTTAAATTATTATAAAGTATTTATAATACTTACAAATACTTATGAGGAAGTAGAATTCAATGTAGAGTGCAGAGCAGGGAAATACACAGCAAGGAATCCCCAAGACTTTCAAAGGCAGCGTCTAACGATTAACTGAGCATTGAGTCACAAGTGTACAATGGACATCTGCAGAAAGGGGAACCTTGATGTTCAAAACAGAAAATAGATAAATGCACCAGGCTTATCCTGACCTGTGCTTAAATTCTGATCTGTGCACCTTGCAGGAAAGGATTATGAGGAGAGGTTGTATAGATAGCTGGAAGATATTTTTATTTATTCTTACTTTGATAATTTCATAGATATATATAATACATTCTGGTTTATCTGATCCCATCTTCTCTCATCTCTCTTTCCTCTGCCCAACTCCCATGCCCCCACCACCACATTGCCTGATTTCTTTCTTCCTAATCCATGTTTCCTTGTTTTGTTTGTGCCCCACTGAATTTGATCAAGGCCATCTTTGTGGACTTAGTATTGGAATTTTCCACAGAGAAAGGGAGTCATAGCTTCCCAAGATGCTGAGAGTAACTGAATGATGAGGGCTCAGTCCTCATCATTTACACAAAGCTATTTGTGTATACCAACCAACCAAAGTAAAGACACATGTTGGCTATATTGAACATTCATCACTGGTGATGTCTTGGGGGGGGTGATTCAAATAGATCGATACTGAAAGCTAGTCTATACATCATATTTCCAAATCCCTAAACAGCTCATTAAGACTTGGGATTGATCCGTGAGTACAGTGCCTCCTTAAAAGCTTCGATACTTTTCAAACAACACAACCAAATATAAGCATTCATCATCTTAAAATTCAAGTGGCTATTATCAAATAAACAAAAAAATCACTAGGCATCTCAAAGAACAGGAAAAACATGACCTGTTACAGATTTAAAAAAAATAATAAAAGTTTATATAAAGAGACTAAAAAGATGACAGATACAATATGATTAGTAAGTAAATGATTCAAAAGAAACTATTTTAGACATGTTCATGCCAATTTCCCCATTGTTTCTTAAATTTTTAAGCATTTTTCCTATGTATTTGTGTATTCTTCAATCTGTGTGATAATATGAAGAATACTTTTCCTGAAATTCATTTGTCTTTTCATCTGTCTTTCTAGTCCATTTTAAAATTCAGACACCATGTTTTAATATTTAGGAGCTACACCTTGTGATTTTTTTTCCTTTCATTTCACTTGTCATTCTGCGTAGGTTTTCCTGTAAAGAATACAATTACTGAAAGAAAAAGCATCGTAGTTAAATGTCTATTTTCAAGTAAAAATGACAAGAAATAGCTGGATCTTGAGGTAACACTATTTCTAATTTTCTGAGAAAGCACCAGACTGATTTCCAAAGTGGTTGTACAAGTTTACATGTCCACCAGCAATGGAGGAGGGTTCCCCTTTCTCCACATCCTCTCCAGTATATGCTGTCACTTGATCTTGATCTTAGCCATTCAGATGGGTGAAAAGTGAAATCTTGTGGTCATTTTGATTTGCATTTTCCAGAGGACTAAGGATGTTAAGAATTTCTTTAAGTGTTTCTCTTCCATTCAATATTCCTCTGTTGAAAATTCTTTGTTTAGCTCTGTACCCCATTTTTAATTGGATTACTTGGTTTGTTGCTGTTTAACTTCTTCAGTTCTTTATAAATTCTGGATATTAGCTCTCTGTCAGATGTAAGGTTGATGAAGATATTTTCCAGTCTGTAGGCTGTCATTTTGTTTTGTTGACAGTGTCCTTTGCTTTACAGAAGCTTTTCAGTTTCATGAGGTCCCATTTATTGATTGTTGATCTTAGAGCCTGTGCTGTGCTGTTGGTGTTCTGTTCAGGAAGTTGTCTGCTGTGTCAGTGAGTTCAATGAATCAACCAAGGACCATGTATGGAGAAGACCTAAACCCCCAGCTTAGATGTAGCCCATAGGCAGCTCAACTCCATGGGAATTCCCTAGGAAGGGGAGCAGAGACAGTCTCTGTCATGAACTTGGTTGCCAGCTCTTTGATCACATACATCCTCCTGGTGAGGTAGCTTTACTAAGCCACAGAGAAAGAAGACCCAGGCAGTCCTGATGAGACCTAATTGGCTAGGGTCAGATAGTAGGGGAGGAAGACCTCCCCTATCAGTGGACTAGGGGAAGGGGGTTGGGGGGAGGGCAGGTGTGACTGGGAGGAGATGAGAGACTACAGGTGGGATACAAAGTGAATAAAATGTAATAAATAATAATAATAATTTTAAAACCACAAGACATTGAAAACAGTTGGGATACGTGATCTGGTGATGAGTAAAATATTCAAAATGTGGCAGAGTGAAAAATATTTTTAAAATCTCACAATCTCGGGTGTCAGAGGCATGCATTCAGACAGCATGGTACCTGGTAATGTGTGGACAGATGCATCGGGCCACAGGAAAATATAACTACCCTTGGAATATCTCTGCACATAGTTAACACACTGACACTTGACAGATGTGCTAAGGGAATCTAATCTATTAAAAAATCAGTCTTGGAACACTTGGATATTTAACAAAATTAACTTTAAATCTATCTCAATTATATACACAAATTAACTTGGGATAAATCATAGATCTAAATGTAAAAGTGAAAACCATAAATCTTGGGGCTGGAAAAATGGCTCAGCTGTTAAGAGCACTTGCTGATTTTTCAGAGGACCTGGTTTTGCTGCTAATCCTCCATGCAGCAGCTTACAGCATTCAGGTGAAACAGCCACACACATGAAGTAAAAGTAAATAAATCTTTATAGAAAACTATAAACTATATTCTAGGAATAACACACTAGAATAACTTCAGGGTAGCAAACATTAAAAAAAAATAAATACAAAAGTGCTAAATTGCAATTTATTGATATTCAAACTTTTAGTTCTTTAGCATTTTTAAGTAAATATGAGGGTAAGCCAGAGACTGGGGAAAACTTTAAAAGGAAATTGTATATATATATATATATACATATATATATATATATATATGTATATATATATATGATATATAATAAAACTTTAAAAGGAAATTGTATATATATATATATGTATATATATATATATATATGATATATAATAAACACACATTAACTAGATCAGAGAGATAACTGATGAGGCAAAAGTTTTTGCTGCCCACTCTGATGACCGGAGTTCAATCCTGAAAGTTCTCTGACCTTTACATGTATGTAGCAGCACAGGTGGATACACACATACACACACACACACACATTCTTATAAGAAGTTGTAGATTGTGCAAAGGTAATTTACGTTACAGAAAGCAAATGGTTAGCTGGGTGAGCAGTTAAGAGTGTTCATGGGCTTTGCCTGCAACATATTCCAACATCATTTTAGCAATCCTTTTTCCAGTGGATAAAACCTTTCTTCAAAATTACAATAATAACAGCTGATTGTGCTAGATGGACATTAAACAAACACCACCATATTCCTTTACTGTTGGCTTGGTTAAGAAGAGAATATTGTTTCTTCATTCTATGTTCCTCACATAGGTTCAGATGGGAGATGGTCAAAAGGAGAAAGAGGTAAGGCAACAGAGATCTCTGCAAAAATCACAAGTTGTGATTTTTTTTCTTCCTCTTATTTCTACCACAGTACACAAGACTAAAGAGCCACAGATTCACACAGGAGCCACGGCTTCTCAATGATCTGTCATGGCACCTTCACTAATGGCTTGGGTCACTGGATCGGAATCTTCGGTGTACTGCTACGGCTTTCTCTAGTCCTTCAGTAAGAATCCTTATTATACACTTTCCTAACTCTTGACGACTGTGAGGTTAACTTCTTTTGTGACTACTTCTATTGATCTCTGGCCTTGACAACTTGTCTCTCCTTCCTTCTTATATACCTCATTTATTCAAAACGGACACAGACGTTTTCACAGCTAAGTAAAACATTTTCAAGGACATATACATAATTCTACTATTCTTGTTTATACTGTTTGTGGAAAACCTTTACAAATACAGTTTCCTATTTATGATGATTTGATTTGCAGCTTTTCACCTTTATAAGATACAAGCAGTCAATACGCTACACAATCAGTAGAATGTGAACCTCTGAGTATTCAGAAGATTGAGTTTATTAAATGCCTACTCAACTTAAAATATTTTGTTAGATAAAATAAGTTTATCAGTATATAACCCTTGGGAAGATGAAGGAGTATCTATTATGAAGGTCAGTGAAGAAACATTAAGAAATTACATGGTAATATTTAAGTACATTGGACATTAATCTATTGTTCCTATGCCTATTTCATTAACTGTTTAACTTGTGTGAAATAGGACTCTAGGTTTTTTTTTTTGTCAGAGCCAATTGTTAATTGGAAAGTCTCACATTTTACATTTTACTGTAAGTATTCAACTATTTCATTTGAGAATCGTTTAGTATGCACATATTATAGTCCATGCATTGCTAAAAAATAGGCTTAAGAATTTTACAACAGAAAGGCACTCACACAATAGAAAACTCAGCTGAGAGGGAACCCTGTGGAAAGGACTATGTACAAATTGAGTGAGAAGGAAATTTCTGACTGGAATGAGTGGGGTTTCCAAGGTAGCCTTAACAGGGGGCTCAAAAGAGAGTTTGCGTGGATATCCCCCACTCCTTTGTTCACTTGTTTATTCACCCTCTGTTGAAACTGTCATTTGTGCAAAGTGAGCAAGGTTGGTGACTTCACGGTTGTACAATTTAACCTTACTAAATACTTGTAAAGTGTATTTGCATGTATAGCATGAGTGTTAAGTTTTCTCTGCTACAAGAAAAGCTATTTGGATGGCAAATCACGACCTGCAGAGGACAAACAGCTGATGTGTAAGTTGTGCATGGTGTGTAAGAGTGCTTGCTGTTCAGTCATGAGAAGCTAATCCTAGAGCCCATGTTACAAAAGTCTGCCCATTTCTAAGGGTGGCAGAGACTGGAGGATCGCTGGGCTCCTTGGCCTCTAGCCTTGCTCCAGGTCCTGTGACAGTTCCTGCCTTAGGTAAACACGATAGAGAGAAACGGAGAATTGGATGTCCTCCTTTGGCTACCCTGTGCACATAGGTTCACAGACCTGCACCAACATATGCACCCACACACATATAACACACTCTGTTTGTATGAAACAGACATACAAAATAAAACTAAAAAGAAATACAGCAACTCATATAAAATTTCAAGTATATCTGCTGCCCTGACATTTACTTCTTAGGTTTCTGAAAACTGCACTGCTTATTTGTTCATATTTATTGAGATAGTAATGCTTAATTTTCATCGGTTTTAAAGAACTCTGTCCATGGGCACCTGTGAAATTGAGAGAAGCAATCTTTCTGAAATCCATGTTGCATTTTCTTTCCAAGTCTGCCCTTGCTGTGTGGTTGTGGTGCTTCAGACGGGATCACAGCAGAAGGCAGATGGCACACCCACGGAGTTCATTTTAAAGAGTTTAATGAATTTCCAAAACGAAGGGACCAAACAATGGATAATGAAACACCCAACTATTATCAACGCAGGGAGCTACAGCTGGGGGAGCACCACTAGGAAGACAGCCTATCAGAGCCAAGTGAGAACAGGGGCCTTGGAGAGGAAGCCTTCTGGTGCCCTGCGGCATTGCCCCTGAGTCAACACAACCAAGAGGCTAGGAGGAAGATCAAGCCCAGCATTGCCGTCACAGAGGTCGGTCTCTTGGAACAAAAATCAAGACATAAAAAAGTGAAGACTGAATCCCCAGGCAGTCTTTGATTTATATAGATTTCTATTTTTCAGCCAGCCAGGAGTAGCGCTCTTTTTTTCTTCATGTCCAATTTCATCTCTAAAACACACCCTTCTTGAAGAGATTATGTAAGGGTTTTTTTTTTTCCCATGTCTTTATTTTTGTTTAATTTTTTTTATTTGATTGCTATTTTTAAGTTCTCTGATGGTTTCTTGACAGTTCTTTTGGCAAGACTTCCTTTTATAAAATCTCAAGGATAACTTTATAATTTTATCAGAAAACAGAGCACAGGTAAAGTGAAAATGCCAGCATTCAGTAGGAGTAATGGAGATAAAAGCAAACATACCTTTAAAGTTAGGCATTGAATAGAGGCAAGTCATCTATTTTAAAAAAAAAGGAAAATACAGCCACTTTTGATGTGAACTGACAGACTAAGATCAGAAAGGAGAGGGGAACCTCCCCTATTAGTGGACTTGGGGAGTGGCATGCAAGCAGAGGGAGGAGGGAGGGTGGGATTGGGAGGAGAGGAGGGAGGGGCTTAAGGGGGGATGCAGAATGAATAAAGTGTAATTGATGAAAAATTAAAAAAAAAGGAAAATAAACTCTCAAGGAAAGAAGGAGGCTAGAGAACTGAGAAATAGCTCAAAAGGCTTACTGTAAGGCCTCCATGCTGATCATTACATTATTATTATTATTGATGATGATGATATGTGGCTATCTCCCAGTGATATGCTTAGCAAATGGACTCTAGGTCTAATAAGTCAGGAATCCTGTCTTTGGAAATGATCACGGTGCAATTTGCAAAGACTAAGAAAATTGAGCCTTGTTGCCAGACACAAACATTTTACTCTCCAAACTAACTTTTATATCCAAAGGGACAAACAAGGGAATGTTTTCAAGTGAGTGCTATCAGAGCTTCTAAGATATTTTATAGTGAGGATGGAGAGATGATTCAGTAATTAAGAGTACTGGCTGCTCTTTCAGAGGCTTCAGCTCCCAGCACCCACGGTGGTTAACAACTGTCTGTAACTCCAATTCCAGGAGACCTGATGCCCTCTTCTAGCATATATATATTGCACACATGATGCATGTATATACAGGCAGGCAAAACACTCATAAAGTAAAACTTTACGACGGAACACAAAGAAATGCTAAAATGTGTATTTTAGAAAGTAAGCATTCTTTAAAACTGAGAACTACAGAAATTATTGTAGCTCATGTAGTCAACACAAGATCCATTTATTTTTCATAGACAAGGCAAGTGCTGAAGAGTAAATAAGGCTGAATTCCAGAAGAAAGGGCAAAGGATGAGTTTACCATGTTCTGTGAATAGAGGGAGCTGAGGAAATGATGTGTGTCTTAAGCATTCTTTCCGGTCTGTCCTCGGAACCTTTTAAAGCAACTTATTGATTTCACACCTGTGTTAACCTTTCTGTCATGCTATATCACCAAATCCCTTAAGCATCATGCTCAGACTGTACTCACACTACGGTCTGTGGATCTAAGTGAATTATGGAGCACGACGAATATCTTTCAAAAGAAAGATTAACTGACAACCTGCTTTATCCTCATGGTAACTTCAAATATTTTAGTTAGAATGAGCAAAGGACAATTTCACACTGGAAATTTTCAGACATTGCCATGGAAAGAACTTAACAGTTCTGTGAGGCCCATATGCCTGGAATGAATATATCTAAGCTGAGGTAGACTGACTACCATCCTGAGGGTGGAGTACATTTGTCAGAGTTTATTTTCTACCCTGTGACAGATCTGCAGTGATGGTCCGACTGACTCAGACATTCTGGTTGAGTCCTCCTCGCTACCTTGGTAATCCGACAGATGGTTTGTCTCTTCCTGCCTTGGATATAATGAGAAAGGAGAACAAAATCAGTGTCTGGTAGGGCCAGTGTTGAAATTCTACCACAGATCATGGACATCTTCACACCTGTGCACATCAATGATGCATCTAGTTGTCCATGCCAGATTACCAATTTAATTGCCTTGGCTCTGCATCTCTGGTCTGTTTTCCTGTGGAGAGGGTCCTTTTGGGGGCACAGTCGGCTGTTTGATTTATATTGCTTCCCATGTAGTTGTTACTACATTCTAGTTCTAAGAGACAGAAGTTCTCTGTTTTGTTCTAAAGCAAACTCCCCTTTTCTCTCCCCTCACCAACCATCTCCACGGACCATGCTGGCCAAACTCTCAAAGACAAAGTGTTCCCTGCAAAGCATTGCAGTGTTAAAAATAGATGTGCTTTGGGTATGGAGGTGATTTTTACTGAGTGACAAATTCATATCGTAGCCAGAGAGAGTGAATGTTGCTTGTTTGGAAGGCTTATCTAGAGAACTGCATTCTAACTAGCAAAGAGGCATGTTAATTTAGGCACGCATTCCTGATGTGAGGGAAAGGGTGACCACCCTGCTTCCCATTGTTCCTTCTAACTCATTGCCATCTGCTCAACAGGGACTTTAGTGTTAGGTACATGAGGAAGCCCACATTTCCCCACATTTTTTGGAAATCTTTAAGCAACCAAAGAATATTGAAACAAATAAAACCTACTCTGTTACTTCCTGAATATTCTGCATTCATGGAACATTTTTATCAAGAATAACAATGTTTCCTCTTTATAGCTTTATTTCTAAATATTTTAAGAGCACTGCATCTCCAGTTTGTAACTTGAATCCAATGTTAAAATAGGCTTGTTGTTAACAATCATAACACACAAGCAGTTTATCAGTTAATATTAAGTTTGGAATATGTGAAGGCAGAAAATAAATTATAAAATCTACATTTGAAAGAACAGGCTTACAGGGTTTATAATGGCAAAATACGGATTTTAAAAGCAATATTATTACTTCTTACTGTTGGGATTAAAAAGTAAACGGGTAGAAGATTAAATACTATGTTACAAGCCTATGGAGAAACCTATTTTTTTTTATTATTTCCAAAATATTGTAGTCATCTATTCAGAGTCCTGCAGAATTCCAAAGAGAGACTATTTCCCCACAATGTGCATCACTAGAGTGATGTCACCAGGCTGCTTAATGAACGCTCTGTGTTTCTGTCTTGAACTCCCTCAAATGTATCACAATGCATTTTTAAATGCTTAGCAGCGTGCCTGCTGCCTGTGGACATTCTCCATCATTCCTCCTGTCCTTGATAATGATGGTATGGCTGTGTTAGGCCAAATTTCCTTGTGTATATTAATACAATTTCAAATTGGTTCAATAAAAACTGTCAACCCAAGTTGCTAGATGATCTCAAGGATGACCCAACCCATCCTTCCAGGAGCAATACCCTAATCGAGGGCTGGTCTGAGCAAAGAAAGCACAGATTATCCACTTTTGTGCATGACTAAGTTCTCTACATTTTTCTACTCTTGACTCTCAACATTGGATGCCACACTGATGGACTCTCCTATCTTATGCTTGTGGATTTTTTTTATTTCCCTAATTCCACCACCATGTTCTGTCCTTTTTTCAAAGATATTATTCTAAACCAGTTGACCTATATAATTGTTGTCAATCACATCTTATCTCGATACCACTTCTACAAAATGGTTTGTTACAATCTCCACAAGTAAGAGGCAGCCCTTTCTTCTAGTAACTCATTATCTTTCTATATTTTGAAAGACAGCAATTCCTTTACTCTGTCCCTTCATTTTAATACTTTTATACTTGTTTCCTTGGCAATTGGTAGGTGTAGGTGCTGTTTTGTCTGTGTTCTTCACAGAACTATATCCATGTGAACCTAAAAAAAACTTCTACATATCATCGTTTAACAAAAAGTTCTTGCTTTTACCTAAAAATTATTGATATATGCAAATTTGTAGAAACACATGTATATGCTTGCTGAGTTTCTGACTTTTCAGTGGTTGAGCTCAGAGTAGTACAGGTTATTATTGAAGAGAGAAAGAATGCATACTTTTAACTCAAAAATGATGTTGAGATCAGGGAAGCTCACTCAGTGGGTAGAATACTAGCTGCATAACCAGAGCACCCTGAATTCCAATCTCCAGAAGCTATGTAGAAAGCTGGCCTTGATTATGTGCGTACCTGTAGCCCCAACACTGTTGAGGGGTTGGGACAAGAGAATCACTGAGGCTTGCGGACAGCCGCATCGCTCCAGACCAGTGAGAGACTGTCTCAAATGAAAAAGGCAGACTAGAGCAGGACACCAAAAATGCCGTCCGTTTATTATCCTCCATGTGCACAGGGGCTACCCTCACTCAAACACCTGCGTATATAATACATGTGTGTACAGCACATAAAAACAGAATAATGTAATGATGCGATTTTATAGTAATGTGCAAATTTGTAGAAATATATGTCTGTATGTATAGATTTTCTAATTTTTAAGTGTTATTGAAAGTTAAAGCAACTTTGCACACACACACATATGTATATATATCACAGTTCATTAAGAAAGATATTTACACCTTGTGACTCTTACTGCGTCCATATAAAGAATTTGTCATCCAAACTGAGACATCATTGGCTTCATGCTTCTGTTATTTATAATAGCCATCAAAACATATGTTCAAGTAAGCATTCTTAAGACATTCACAAACAACTTTCTCTAGTACCATGGAATATTCATCTTTGAGAATATGAACACTTCAAATTTCTAAAGCACTTGAAGTGTTCTTTGTGGAAATGTACACCAGGTAAATTGGATTACAAGAAAGTGATTGAGGCTATGATGGGGTTTACTGTACGCACTCAAGAAAACATATCAATCCTAAAATTTACATAAAAGCCATAACTAGACAATTTGAGGAATTTTACAGTTGAATTGTACCTTTTACCTCAATATGTAAATTGATACATTTGTATTCTTGTTTGCATAAATTCATGCAAACCCATACGCATAAACAGAATATTTTTTTTCCAAGCCTAATGTGTAATTGTAAGAAATAAGGGGAGAATAAAATTCTGAAACTTTTTATTACAATGAAATTTGAAAGATGCATAATAGAAACAAGTCATGAAATATGCATGTCTCCATGCAATGGTAAGTGGTCTTAATTAGACTATGAGCATAATGTTTCAACACTCATACTCAGGCATCATTTGGTTTTTTTTGTTTTGTTTTTTTGTTTTTTTTTTTACTTACGAACAGACATTTTGACTACAATAAGTGTCTGGTACAAGCATATGAATTTATTTCAGAACACAGAAACCCAGTCAAATGTGTCAGGCCTACCTACACACAGGGTCACTTCTAGGATCATGTCTGTGGGACTTACCACTGACTAGGATTAGACAACAAATGATGCTATACAACAGGAGTGTGTGTTTTGCTTCTTCCAAATGCTAATAGATCCAAGCAGAATGTTAAACTTCTAAGGTACGTTCCAATGAAGACAGTCTACCATTTAATGGGTCTTGTGTGATTGCCTAGCAAAGATTGTTCTCAACCTCCATCTTGATCAATTGAGAGAATTTGGAATGGTAACTCAGAATGGCATAATAGGCATTTGTGCTGTACGTGTTAAAAAAATCTGTAAATGCTGTACTATGAACCACAGAATAAAAAGGGATACCATGATAAAGATGTTTCAGTACTTCTTTTCATAGTATAGCTTCCCATAAATGATAGTTATAATGTCTGTAAACGTCACATTTTCAGGAAAGAAAAGTTATAAGACTATAAGAAACGTTAACTCTGAAATGTCAGAATTCTTAATAAGGAAAAAGGTCACAGATTATCTAAGCATTGAAAAGGAGATATTGGCTCTCCAATGAGCAGGCAGCAGGCACTATAAATAATGACTTTCTGTAGGGTTGGGAAACGCATAGCCAGAGACTGACAAAATGTTGGTCGTGACTGAGCGTGAGCAAGCCCATCCCTTCCTCTTCTATTTCCAGAGCATTATGCTCAGTCATCAGTCATGGGACTTCATTACATCAGACCATTACATTTTACATTTCTTACTTTCCCACAAAACTGGGAACACATTGAAATAACCGGCTGTGCCTTTACTGTGCCATCTTCCAGACATAGAAACTTACTTAGAAAATTGCCATCATCAGGAGTTTTCAAGAATGAAGGATGTGGATCTATAATCATAGAAAGGGGAAAGCATATGAAATTCCATCATTTCCCCTCTATTCTACCTGTGTCAGGGTAACTGTCAAGAAATCTGCTAAAGCCAGAGGAAGGGTGGCTCAACTCTACAGAGAAACAATAAATTAGGAAAAGGCTATGATTACTCCTCCTGTATTTCATTTTAAATAGTATATATTAGCCATGATATAAAATGTCGTTTGGTAATATTTTCTTCTGCTTCCTTAAATTACACTATATTGCAGTGATGATGATAATTACAATGGAGCAGAAAATAATAAGTGTTTCCTAAAACATTTCTATAGGCCCTTTATCACCCTAAGACTTTACAGAGCCTGACACTTCACTCTTGCAGACAGTGTTACTATCCCCACGTTTACAAATGTGGAGACTAAATTGAGAGGCTAAGTAACTTATCAAAGTCCTTAGGTCACTGATATATGAAGTTGACCTTGAACCTCAGCTCCAGGACAGTCCCTTTGACCACTATTTTCTCCTATTTTATACACTTAAAGATAGACTGATCCAGATCAGCAGAGTCTTTCAGAGGCCCTCTGTGTAGGTTCTGTCCTGTTCCGTCTTCTCCTGCTTCCCCAACCAAGGACCATGATGGAGAGGTCCTAGACCCCCTGCTCAGATATAGCCCATAGACTCAGTCTCCAAGTGGGTTTCCTAATAAGGGGAGCAGGGGCTATTTCTGTCATGAACTCAGTGGCTGGCTGTTTGATCAGCAGCTCACAAGGTACAACCTTGCCAGGCCACAGGGGAAGACAATGCAGCCAGTCCTGATGAGACCTGATAGGCTAGGGTCAGATAGAAGGGGAGGAGGACCTCCCCTATCAGTGGACTATGAGAGAGCCATAGGGGGGAAAAAGGAGGAAGGGGGGAATGGGAGGAGATGAGGGAGAGTGCCTCAGCCAGGATACAAAGTGAATAAATTGTAATAAATAATAAATACATTTTTTAAAATGAAAAAAAGGTGTGACCTTTGGCTCACATCACTATCCTTACTTCAACTAACTCATTAAGTAAGCAGCAGAAGCAATGACCTTGTTCATGGTAAGTACAGTTCTCAAACACGCTGAACTGACTGACATCATTGCTCACTGAATCCTGAGCACCTAGGCAAAATGCAGACTATTCAAAATGCTAATTCCGTAGGTAAAGAACCTGGTGATTGTATGCTAAGGCTCTCTTTGTTTTTCTGTCTGCTTCTCTCTGTCACTCCCATTTCTCTCCAATTCACAGTGATCCTCCTGCCTCAGTCATTCAAGTACTAGAGCCTTAGATATACACCATTATGCCTAGTTTCAATACTTAGGTATTGCTTGTACTATAATGCACTTATACCTCATCAGTTGTTAGATAAATTCATATTATATACTAGTCAAATTTCCTAAATAACTTTGAATAACTAATTCTGTTTATTTTAAAAATGTAGGTTGAAGTTAATATAGAGATATTTTATATGGACATGAGTCTAAATGTAGGGACACATATATTTCACTTAATGCACAACCAGGCACAACCAGGAGAAGCATAATTATTCTATTTTCAGTATTACAAATAAGAAAAGTATATGTACCTCGTCTATTTTGTCCCTGTTCACATATCCCGTTAGAGATTCTGTGTTGGAGAAACCTAAACCAACTAAACACCTCCAACCTCCCAAATTCCCAACTGAGCCACAGTTAAGACAGAACAAAGAAAATCCCTCACCCCAAATCCACAAGCAAAAGAAGATGCCTGAATTTAAATTATTAAATTTCCAGTTACTTGTTACATGAAAGAAACCAAGACAAACAAAACAAAAATTACAACCTTTTCAAATTTTAGTAAGTAAATAAAAATAAATAGGAATTCTTGACATGTTCAGAAAACAGATCTTTATGTTAGTCACTGAATTAGTATAGTATAATTCTTTCTGAAATGTTGTTATCTGAAAAGACAATTATAAGGTTGCTTTTTAATTGGTTAACTGGGTGAAAATTCTTTTTAATTTTAGGCATTTTTTTTTGTTCACTTGGATTTAAATCAATTGCTTTAATAATTGGCATGCTTAAATCTTGTTTTTAAAATAGTCTCCCGAAATAGTTCTTTGCATTACATTTCCATTTATAAAAACTCAGTCTTATCTCTTCACATGCAAATCACAATATTTCCCTAGCAAACCAGAGAAATGCAAAAATATTCCACGATTATATATCTATTAAAATTTACACATTCTGATTTGGTTGAAAGTTCAAACTCTCTCTTATATTGGCACTCCTGTTTCAAAATGCTGATCACTGTGTTTGCCCCACATATTCTTCCAGTATCACCTGATAAATCCTCTCAGGTAGAATTATCTTTAACACCAGAAATAACTTTAAATAGTAAAGTTAATCATGTTGTTTCATATTTATATGTTTATAAATATGAAATATGTATATAAATATAAATATGTTTGTTTATTGTCACTTTCTCATATATATATATAATTTAAATCCATGATTACGTAATAAAACACAGCTACTTCTCTTAGCGTAACTCTTTTGGTTGTCCATCCACATTAGTTTAGCCATTGATCCTTCCACAGTACATTAATAACCTTGTTTAAAATAACCTTTCTTTATATTAAGCACATTAATTCTAGTTGGCAACAGTTAAGACAGTTTGTCCTCCCCATTCTCTTCTTTCTTCCCTCTTCCTCTCCTTTTCCTGCTCCTCAAACCCTTCCTCCTCTCCCTACTCTTGAAACATCCTTGGAAGGAGGCCAGAGATAGTGCCAACGAGAGTCAGGGGAGTGAACAAGATTCACTTACCCTTTCCATTGCTTCTTCAGCCTGAAATGTGCTTTTTCCTCTCCCAGGTGATACCCAGACAAGAGCCTGGTATTTCCGCAGAGGTGAACCTGGGCCCTGGCATGCCAAGGTAGATGAATGTGAATGTCACATTCTGATTAAAAACTGTGTGTTTTCTCTTCGGGAGTTTGGAAAACTTTTCTTACTTATTCTTGCCAAACATAAAGTTCACACATTTGGAAAAAAAAAAAAAAAAAACCACCCAGAATCACAGAATGTGTGAGGGATTCATGCTAAGGGATCGTACATACTATCAAATGTCACAACAAACCCCAGATTGTTATATAAATAATATACCCCAATAAAACATTTTAAATTTCCATATGAGCACATTTACAACAGGAAGATATGCCCTTGGGAACCTCATTTTTTTTTTCTCGTCTTTCTTTTTCCTTTGAAATTGTGGATAGTTTTTCATAGTTCACTTGTTGAGGCACATTCTAACACAGATATTATTCGAAGCATTTTTATACATTGTGACCCAGTTCTCTTTACTTCCTGAGACAGGATCTGTGATCTTCTTTTTGAGGCCAACTGACTGAAGCACAGACAAGCTACTTCATCTGCCCAATGTCTCATGCTGAGAGAGAGTTTACACATAGACAATATAAAGCGTGACTGTCCTTCAAGGGAACCTCAAACTCATCATTCATATTTGACAAAGTAATGAGTTAAAATGAAAACTGACTGTCATTCTCACACTTGTAAAGGTAGAGTTGATACTGCAGTGAAAATTAAAGTTTGATCTACCTATCAAATCTTCTTACATCTCTAATCTATAATCTCATTTTCTAAGGGCATTTTACTGTATCATTCAGTTTTCTCACTTGTGCTTTTTCAAATGCTCTGGCTACTTGCATATAACCATGCAGTTCATATTTACTCTATGAAACTTACGAAGCTGCCCAATTATCCTTCATCATCTGCAACTATCTCTTCTTTCGTTAAAATTCAGCACAGCTGCTATCTCTTTTAAAAGAAATGATTGAATTCTACTATGAGTAAATAACTGTTCTATTACTCAGTACTTTAGTATGTCATACTTTTCCTATTTCTGTGTTTTGGGTTTTAGTGAGATATTGTTTGATCCATGAATTAGAATCATTTGTTTATACATTTTACTTCTAATGTAAAAGGGTTGTCTTTCCAAGGAGGTTTCCATACAAAATTCTTACATTTAACATTGTATCAGACATAATAGATGCTTGTTAAATTAAAACTAATATATGGAAATTGGGCTTTAAACCTGTGATAGTGACCTATAGAAAATCTATCAGGTTTCATTAATTAAAGGTATATGACATCACCAGTGCAATTCACAGACTCTTGCATAGCAGGTGACAAGTACTTTACCAAACAGGAAACATTGTTTTAAAGAATGATGGGCTAGTTCACAGTTAATTCCCAAGTGGATACAAATATACATAATTTCTCTATCTGGTGTTACATAGAGGAGACAGTATAATCTCACATTTTCCTTTCCAACTTACAAAAGATTGGAGGAACAAATAGGCATTTTCTCCTCATGACTGAAAAAAGAAATAGTTTAATGACAAATATCCTGGGAGGAGTGTTTACATGTAGCATGTCTATAATCAATGTCAATTTAAGCTATAGCTACTTTTATCATCTCCATTTTACCAATGAGTTATGGAACACCCAGGGAAGTTAAGTGAGCTTTGTGCCATGAGCCAAGCTGAAAGCTGGCCTGTAAGGTAGAAATGGTAGACATCTGATAAAGGCACAAGAAGGCCCTCAATAACCTTGAAACCTGGGGTGGCCTAAAAGCACAGGGAATGCTAATGTTCCGTTGTGTCACCTTGATGTGCTACACTCTGCCTTTGAAATAAGGCTCCTTCCAGAGCTGTACTCTCTCTGCCAATGTCCATCTTCCTCCCTCCTTCACTTCCTGAAATCTCCACCTCAGAGACGCACAGTCTTCACTGTGCCTCTGGATAAGGGTACCTTATCCAGGGCTTCCGGTTCTGACCTGAGTGGGTCAGACTTCATCAAAGATGCACACGGCTGTTTATTGTTTTATCTTTTGTGCTTACTAAAGTGATATATATTTATTAAAGCACATAGACAATTACAAAATCTATAATATAAATCCAACTACTACTTAAATATTGGTGAATATGAAAAAAAAGAGGAGGGATGTTTCAAAAGAGAGAGAGTGAGTGAGACAGACAGACAGAACATAGAGGGAAGTATTAGAAAAATTGAAATTCAGGCAATCTTACATAGATTCTTCCAAAATCTGATTTCTTAATTTCTATGGTCAATATTTTTTCAAGGATATAAGACAAATTTCTTACTGCTTCTGTATAATACTGAAGAGATTGTCCTCAAGGTCTTGTCTCTCCTTAGCAATTGGCTGATTTACAATAGTGCTTTTACATAGTGCCGTGGCTCTGAGGGGTTGAAGGCAAATTCTACAAGGCTTTATTTCATCACACAGGTTTGCACTCTCAGTTTACTTGAAACAGCTTTTGACAGCAGAACATTCTAGACTGTTCTTAATATTTCTTTTTTTTTTTTTTTCAATGCAGTTTATTCAGGAACATTGAACAATCCTCGGACCCCGGGGAAAGCCAGCCCACAGCTTAAATAGCCTCTGGGTAGCCAACCCAGGCGTGCCACGGGGGCAATGCAGATAGGTCCACATACATGGAAGCAAGCCAGATCCTCGGCCTTAGCCAAATGTGGAGTTGTTCGTGACAGAGAGCACTCACCATCGGGAAGGTGGAAGGCAGAAACCAGCTCCATCTTTAAGGCATAGCATTCCGCAGCTCTCTACAGTTCCCCCTTTTTGTTTTAGATGCATCAGGCAAGAGTAGAGGTCTGATCTCTGATATTAGAAATAAATTGGGACTTTGTACAGATGTTCATTTAGGTGTCATCCACCCAAAGAGCATCAGACCGTCCGATACCTTTTTCTCAGAGGCGGGACCTGGGGCATCAACCCGCATGCAATCAGACATGCTCTTCTCTGGGTCCAAAGCGGCTGACCCTGAGTGCAGTGCTTAGCCTCGCATCCTGAGCGTATCATTTTAGCTTTTTATGGTATCCAACCATGCTTGGGGAGAATGTCCTGCTTCAATGGCTGTAAAGGCCTGAATGATCATGGCTGCATCACACTGTTGTGAGACTCTAATCTTGCATATATACTGTTGTGAGACTCTAATCTTGCATATATACCACAGGCAAACCAAGGAGACCAACACCAGAAGGCCTGCTAACGCTCCCATGCCCGCCCATTCCTTCAGATGATTCATGGCTGCAGCAATCCATGTTGATAATCCTGTGGCTAGTCCTGCGTCCACTCCGGTAGAATTTACTGTGACAATGGCCACTCTCAGCTGCTCCATCGTAGTATCGAATTCTCCAGTCCAATTACCTAAAATATAGCTCGACAATTGTTTAGACAGATTTGCTAAACACTCTAAATTTAAATTATTAGATCATATTAGGTACATTATTATAATTTTTGCATATTCATGCATGTTTCTGAAAAAAAAATCTTTTAAAACCCTTGGACCAATGACCCTCATAATAATGGAGTATATATCTAGTTTTGTAAATTATTGACAAAAATGGATCATTTGTAAAAACATTATCACGTGCAGTCAAAATTACGTCCATTTAGTATTCAACTTCCTGAATTTTAAGTAATATTGACATTAATATTTTAAAATACACATTTTTCAGGCCACCTTTGCTTATTTTTATATATACTAAGTCATACATTTTTAGTAGAATAACATTTTCTCTTTTAAAAATTTTTATTTTTTATATTAATTACATTTTATTCACTTTGTATCCCAGCTGTATTCTCCTTCGTCCTCCCCTCCCAATCCTACCCACCCTCCATCATCTCCTCCTATGCCCCTCTCCAAGTCCACAGATGGAAGGGAAGTCCTCCCCTTCCATCTGACTCTAGCCTATCAGGTCTCATCAGAACTGGCTGCATTGTTCTCCTCTGTGGCCTGGCAAGGCTGCTCCCCCATTTTGGGGGAGGCGGCCAAAGAGCCAGCCACTGAGCTCATGTCAGAGACAGTCCCTGTTCCCCTTACTAGGATACCCACTTGGATAATGAGCTGCCAAGGGATACAGGGTTTCTGAGCAGGGGTTCTAGGTTATATCCATGAATGGTCCTTGGTTGGAGCATCAGTCTCAGAGAAGATCCCTGTGTCAAGATTTTTTTTGGTTTTGTTGCTCTCCTTGTGGAGCTCCTGTCCCCTCCAGGTCTTACTGTCTCCCCCTACTTTTCTAAGATTCCCTGCATTCTGCCCAAAGTTTGTTTATGAATCTTAGTATCTGCTTTGATACAATGCTAGGCAGAGTCTTTCAGAGCCCCTCTGTGGTAGGCTCCTGTCCTGTTTCCTGTTTTCTCTTTCTTTTAATGTCCTTCCCATTTGTCTTTCTGAGTGAGAATTGATCATCTTACCCACATCCCCCTTCTAAAAAATTTGTACAATATAATTGATGATTTGGCTCCACATAACACACTGAAATACCGAACTGCCTTCATTCTTGTTTGCATACTAAAATCAACCTCTGTTCACTCATACATCTCCATGCTTCTGTTTCACATATAGTTCTGTAGACTGGAAGTTAGCTACAGAGGATGGGAATCTCATAAAATTATTATTAATAAAGAATATCATTTACTTGGCTATTACCACTTCTTTATTGGAAGCCTGCCAGCCATTAGCCAGTTATTTTCAATCAAAGCATACTTTAGGATACCTTATGCTGTTTGTTAGACAAATTTTCTTTAGCTTTCAGCCAGTTTTGATTCATTCAGTTCAAAGTGAGGCTCAGAAATAGGTCCTTGTAATTAGCGGTCTGTTAATTCTAGTGAATAGGCTTGTTAACATCATCCTGAGGAATATAATGGACTAGAAAATACCCTGAATTAAAATAGGCAACTGGAATATGGCAGGGTCGGTATTTGTAATGACATTTAGAATTATGTGATTAGGAACAAACAGAAAACCACCCAACCTTGTCTGTGATGGTAAAAGGGGCTTCTTGGCTCAGAGCTTATGCAGACGTTCTACCTAATAGAATGACTATAGCTGTAGTGAGAAGATTGAACACAAATCAGCAATATGTTTGCATTAAGAGATATATGAGGTAAATGATCCCAATACTTGAAGATGATGGGGAAAGCAAAGAATTACTTGGGGTATGAGAATTCTAATTTTCACCCTGAAAACCATATCAGCCTTATAGTATGTCTTTTAATTTAGAAAGATCACTTTGGATCATACACTATCAGTGGAGAAAAAAAAAGACCCTTTAGAGGATCATTTAAGAGCACTTTAAGCTAATGAAGGCAAGAAAAAGAGAAAACTTGACCATGACAGTTTGGCAGGGAATACAGAAGCAGAGAGATTTGGCTTTAAGAGTTGAGTGGTATTTGCCTTTCCAAAGAATGAGAGGAAGAGAGCAATAAAGAAAACTGCCAGAATTGCCAGATTCACTAATAGAAAGAAGTGAATGGATGTGCCTTCCATGTGCCAAAGACTGATAATATAGAGAGGCCCAGGCACGCAGCACAAGTGAACATTGGAGGTCTTATGGAGCTTGAAGTACCTGTGATTTACAACTCCCTTCTCCGCATTCTTCACACAAACATACTTCTGTATCCTACCTGGCTATCTGAAGGTGTCCAATTTATTAAAAATTCTGACCACAGGTTATTTTTCTTTTCTTTTCCTTTATTTTTTCTGAACATATTCTCATCACATATACTCTCTGTATACTAAAGCAGTATGCAGAGAAAGGATCCTAATGTGAGCATTTACAAGCCTATTAATTCATAGAGCTATATACCAGCCTAATTTGAATGCCAGTGTTCTGTCTTACCACCCACAGTTCAGTGTTTCCCAAGAACTGGGAATCACACTGAAGGTAAAAGTCATGAGCAAATTCTAGACCTTTCATGACATAGCAGTTCCAAAGCTCATTTTCAGTTATTGACTTAGTTGGGAGAACTGGATTGTTGTCTTTAAACACGTGTTTAATCCCTCTGTGATTTCTATGCATGCATCCTTTGTCCTGGGGTATGTAACTGATTCCCATCTGCCACCTCTCTGTCAGACAAGAGTCTCAAATCCATTTTAGGGACTGAAGCTTCCCATCTGCTAAGTAGCAAACTCTTCCCTTTTCAATATTTCACTTAACAAATGAAGGATGTGAAGACTACGTAGAATTTGGAGCTGTTGTGAAATTATAAATGAACTTATGCATGAGACTGAGGTTTTTACCACAGTGCAGGAAGCTACTTGTCAGTATACTTGTCTGTGCAACTCTTCCAGGAAGAAAATAAAAATGTGCACCGTTGGGACACTCTGCCTACTGAACTGTTTATTTCTTTTTAATAATACTGACACATTAGCATTATTACAAGGAAAATTTGCTATTTAATATCAAATGCATGCTTCAACTTTACATTTTATGATAATACAGTTCTTCCAGTTGCTGAACCCATACCTGTTCAGTGCACTCTGACATGTAAGTTTTAGTGTAAGGAAAAAGGTCTATGTCATTCACAAAGATTATGCAAAGCTCCAGAGAGACTTTTACTGATTTCTTACATAGATTAACATTCACAGTGGACAGATCCAGTTGAGAGACAGATATTAATTGAAATTTTAGTTTTTTGAAAATGCAAATGCAGAATGTAATAAAATTCTTAGGCCTTTAAAAGCTTGATCAGCACCCATGGATGAATGGATTAGGACTACTGCTGTTATTGACTCTAGTGGCTATGTAATTGGAGAAGCAATAATCAATAATTCTAGCTACAAAATGTCCCTTGTTTTAACTCTTAGAGGCAGGCCATTTAAAAAGACGTTGTAGGCAAGATGTTCCTAGAGACATCATTAGAAGACCTCAGCCTTCCGGGATTTGTAGAAGATGTGGAAAGGGTAGGCACTGGACTAATGAATGCAGATCAACAAGACATATTTGAAGTAATCCCTCACTGATGAGAAGCTCGCTGTGACATAATTCTTTGGATTCGCTGGTACCCTGACAACAAACAGCACACAAGCCAGGTATTTCCTGTCAGCAATCCATGCAACAATGGAGAAAACTAAACTAGGAAATGGAGATCTAATGTATACTACAGAAGGAATTTCTACCTTAGACTTAGCCATAAATAAAAAAATCTAACACTATCACCAAAAATTCAATGCTATAAAAGACCCACTGGAGTTCATGGACCTCTACCTCCAAAGATGTAGGAACGGTTCTAGGAAGAAATAGCAGAATATTTCAAGGATTCATTGTGCATCCAGCAATTACAGATAAAGACTTCAAGGGAGATATTAAGGTTATGGCTTAAGTAAATAAAAATATGCAGTTTAAAGTGGAAGATGGGATTGCTCAACTTTTACTGTTTCCATATGTCAAAGTCAAAGCAGCTCCATTTAAAAGAACAAAAATTTAAAAATACTGGAAGACAGGTTTGTTGGCAAACTGTTATCAATGACTAAAGACATAAATTAAAATTAAAATTAAATGGCATTGAAATTGAAGGTTTGGTGGACACAGGAGTTGGTGTAAATATAATCTCAATGAGATTCTTGGACTCCACATTGGCTCCTTCAGAAGGTATCTACAAATTTTGCAGGGATTGGAGCATTATCCAAAGGAAAATAAGACAAACTAAATGTGTGGATGCAGAAGGTCAAATAGAAAGATTAAGGACTTATGTGGCAGATATAGGCATAAATCTATGGAGAGATATCTATTACAACAATGGGGTGCTCAGATTAATATTCCTTCAATCTCAGACAATGGATACCTATCTTAACTGAAACTGTGTAATGACATTTTATGTAATATGGCTTGATTGTTTCTGTATTTAAATAAGAAGCCCAGCTTGCTGGCATAGATCCAGGTAAGGACTGTGAGTGCCTAAGTGTCTAGTTTAAAAGGTATGAAATCCGAGCTCTTGATTTGTGTGGCTTCATAAAATTCTAGTTGTACCTTGATAAACAGAAAGGTGGAAATAAGATTAGCTGAAAGATACTGGATTGTAGGAAAAAAAAAAAAAACTACTGAATTAGATCAACCTGTACACATTATGTTGAGGAAGAGGTTTTCCCTATATCTCCACAAGTGATGAAAGACTTTGGGTTCCATCAAAGTTGATGAAAATCTAACCTGAATAAAAGAAGCTTCCACATAAAAGGCATGACTCAAGAATGATGAAGAAAACTGATTCCCCCTCATGAAGACAGCTCAACAAAATGGCTGAAAAAGGACAGAACATTCATAAGACCAGCAGACTGAAAAACCTTGATGCTGAAATGAACATTTGCTGAAGGACAAATAATCAGGACCGCAGTTATGAAGGAGGATCACCTCAACAGATCTTTATAAGGATATTCAAACTTTATAGAGATTGATAGTTGTATCTGTTGTAATAGTTAAACTATGTACAATTTTTAGCTTAAACAGGAAGGAGGAAGATGCAGTGAAATTTTAATCCTGGCAAAGGATCACATCCAAAGATCTTCTAGGTTTATGTGATCTGCTGAAATGCAGACAGACCCTTAGTACATACCTTTAATTCCAAGCAATGAATGTAAGTGTAGTATATGGAAGGAAGAAGCCAGCCATGTTTGAAAGTGATGGACAGATAAAATGACAAATCAGAGAAAGATTTGAAAGAATGAGTCACAGATAGGACATTCTCAACTCTCAAGAGAACAGGACAGGAAAGGGGTTAAGAGCAACAGAAATAATTCAGGGAAAGAGGGATTTTTTTTTTTAACCAAGAGTTTCTTATGAGGACAGTCTAACAGAGGTTACAGAGAGAACACAGGTAAAGACAGAATGATCCAGAGAAGCAGAAGTAACCAGAAGATTAAAACATTGCTGCAATTACTGAGGCCAGGCAGAGCAATATGGTCAGAAGCAAAAGAAGCCGGTTTAAATCAGACAGCTTGGAGAGGAGTTTGGCCAGACAGCTGAGGTGAACCAGCCAGTGGGAATTCCGAGGAGTAGGGGAAGTGAGAATATGAGGAAGAAGGAGGGAGGGTAGGACCAGAAGGAGAAGAGGGGGCTATGATCAGGATATAAAGTGAATACATTAATTAATTATTTTAAAAAATAATTCACTATTGTATGGCGATTGTAAGACCCATGCATATAAACCAAAAACAGTATCTTGCATAAGTTCATAGAGATCACAATAGACTGAACAAAAGTTGACTTTTACGTATCTATTTTATCTGTTTTATATATCACTTTTATCTATTTGTTAGGGTAATAAAAGAAATCACAAGCTGTGCCTTGAGGGGTCTGACAATGCTTTGGAAAGGTATGAAATGTCAAGTGCACTTTCCTCAAATTGTCATTCTGTTTCCTTCCCTCTGTTCATAGTCTATGCTTTTAGTCCACACATGTAATTCCCTAATCCAGACCTTCCTGGCTGCCTCTTATATGCTTCTTCACCTCCTTCCTGTGAAATGATTCCAGGGCTATTCCTCAGTCAGCATCTTCCTGGTGCATGGATCCCATTCTCTCTCTCTCTCTCTCTCTCTCTCTCTCTCTCTCTCTGTGTGTGTGTGTGTGTGTGTGTGTGTGTCTTTCTGTCCTAAACTGGTCTTGAGCTAGCTACATAATTAAGAATGATCTTGGGGGAGGGGGATTCCAGGAAATAAGCTCTTACCACTATAATTTTAAATGCCTTGGTTTATAATTTTCTTCGTTGTTTTACCACAAAAACTCCATGAAATTACTTTGACATTAGAACAGTTACTTGGCATGACCTAAATCTATGTTCCTGGACTATAGTCATTCATATTTTGCTTCTGAATAAACCCTGTATTTTATTCCTTTAAAGAAAATTTTTAAAAAATAAAAGAAAAATAGAAAAAGAATTATGAAGCGTTTTTATAATTTTGATTTTAAATGTGATGATATATATATATGTAATTTATTTGATAGAAATTTGGTTTTAACAAGTTAAGAATCATCTTTGGTAGTTGTCAGTGAAATTTTATATATTTTAGAGATGTTGTGAATTTTAATTTAAAAATAATCAAATGATTTATAAATATTTTTGTTTTCTTATTTCAATCACTGATAAATCCTGTTATGTCAAAATATAGTTAATGTTTTGTGGACAACCATTTGAATATGAATGTGTAGTACTTGCTTATTTTATTAAAGCCTTTCATTAGTCAAATTAGTGGTGTCTAATTCATTGTCTAATTCTAGTCCTGTGGCCTGGAAGGAGGCATCTGCCCACATTGGCCAGTTCTAATGAAGTGTTTGCTAAAGTAGCCTCTGGGCTGGCCATCTGTCACATGAGTACCAGCAGATATCCACATTGCAGAATAACCTGGAACTGTGGCCATTCCTCCACGCTGGCCCTAATTTCCATAATATATTTCGCATCTTCATTTGCAATTATGAGTGAGACTCTTTCTCATTCCAAGTGTTGTTCAACTGTTGAACAACTTTCCAAGTGCTGTTCTTTGTTGAAGCTACCCTGTTTTTGCCTGAACACCATTATGATATATACAATTCTTTTATTTTTAAACTAGGGATATTATCTCCATTCTAGATGATGCATTTCTGAGTTCTGGTACAATGTGATAAATGTGGATAGGAAGAAACAAGCAACTAGATCCTTAAAATTAAGTTGGCTAAGTGTCCCAGTGATTGGCAAATATAGAAAAAACTAGAAGTCTCACCCCTTACTAGTGGAAAAGTATGATGGCACACTAACTAAAAAAACTGGAAAATTGTTTGGTATATAAATTTATTATAAACTTAATTTTCCAAAAAGAGACTTGTAAAAATTTCAATCTTAGACATTCATCTTAGATAAATGCAAACAGAAACACAAAGAGAAAGGAATGCAGTGTTAGCCAGCTGCTTCACTCAAGTACCAATTACAAACTTCTAGCTTGAGTTGCAATCTATAAAATACTTGTACTGTACGCATGTCAAAATCTCTAAACACGTTTCTGAGAGGCAGAGGAGCTGAAGCACTGGAGTTGGTGAGTAGAGAGAAGACTAAAGCCAGGGAAACTATGGTGAGGCTTTCTGAACTAGAGGGAACGTCACACAAGGTGAGACCTTTTGTCTGAGGTCTTTGGGGAAGGAGAGAAACTATCTCCCTGTACTCCCCTTTTTCAGGTCTCCCCCTCCTCGGTATAGCGGCTCACCAAGATTCTCAGCTCAGAACTCACTGCCTGGGGACTGTGACAACAGAGGTGGAACTCCTAGTCCTTCACCCACAGCTGCCAGCTGTACCTGCCTTCAGAGTCCCAGATCCACGGCACCATCCTCGCTGAGTCCCAGGTCTGCGAGCAGCCATACCAACTCCTCAGGGCCTCCCAGCCACTGACTGTATGGCCGAGCAAACCCTCAGTGGCAGATAGTAGGCTATATATCCAACAAAGTCCAGGAGACCAAACAAACAAACTAGGTACACCAGGCACTGGGCCTCCCAGGTCTGGAGACCACAGTGATGGGCCCCCAGGTCTTCCCAGAAAGCATCTGGACAGGCATCCCAGTCTCCAGCTGCAGCTGAACTTCCTAACCTGGTGGATGCAACAGCACTGAGGTGGCAGAGCTTGTCAGTCCTCTTGCATATGACTAAGCAGGTCCAAACCAGAGAAAAGAGAGCCGGGATACCCCTGATCCTTGCCGATGGGACCTGCTTCAGACACCCTGGAGTGTCTGAAGAGCCCCAGATTCAGGGTCCTTCTAAACTAGCAGCCAGACATCAGACCCCTCCCACCCACACAACCCATTGTGGGAAACAGAGGGACTCGTGAGACAACGAAGCCCCTGCTCTGCAGATCCAACAGTGGAGTTAAGGCAAATAATGCCAGGAGCTCAGACAGAGCTGAATAGACCACTGAGGTGTTCAGGGAATTTGCATAAGGAAATTGCACCTCGATTATCACCAGTGCATGCTGCATCTACAGCACATGCATAAGTAACACCTTAGATGCCTGCAAGGCAGAGCCCCTCCCACACACTCAAGGGTTCAACATTCTCTATCACTCTGTCCCTCAAGGCATGCTTACACACACACACACACACACACACACACTAGTTCCCATTTGTCCTTCTACACCCACAGACTTTCCTCCCACAGGTACAGCTGAAACACCAATGCACACATTGAAACCATGGGGACCTCTCTCAACTTCCTGAAGAATTCTCCAGACACCAGAGAAAGACAGTACCACTCTGAACTGCAGAATCCAGGAACATACAGGGAAGGTTATGGATAAGCCAATGGCCAGAGGTCGGCTAAAGAATACGTCCAACATAAATCAGGACATTATGGCTTCACCAGTAACCACCAAAATTGATGGATACTCCAACTCATTGTAAACACAGGAAAATGACTTTAAAGCTATGCTTATCCAATTATCTGAGGCACCTAAAGAAGAAACAGACAAATCTCTCAAAGGAATAGCCATACAAATACAGACAGTTAAAGAGGAAAGGAACGAATCTCTCAAAGATTTGGCCAACCAAGTGGAGGCAAAGAAAGAGGAAATGAACAAAAATCTCAAAGAAACACAGGCAAATATAGCCAAACAAATAGAGGCACAAGTAGAGATACAATTAGTGGTATATTGAAAGGAAACCAACAACAACAACAACAAAAAAGAGACCATCATAGAGAGACAGGAATCCACATTCAAACAGATGAAGGAAATGGTGCAAGGCATGAAACAGATTTAGAACCAATTAAAACACACACACACACACACACACACACACAAACTGAAAAAACCCTGGAGATGGAGAACTTAGAGAAAAGATCAGGAACCACAAAAGGAACATGTATGGATGTAACCTAGAACCTCTGCTCAGATGTAGTCCATGGTATCTTAGTATCCAAGTGGGTACCTTAGTAAGGGGAACAGGAACTATTTCTAACATGAACTCAATGGTGGGCTCTTTGACTTAGCCTCTCCCCCGAGAGGGAAACAGCCCTGCTAGGCCACAGAGGAGGACTTTGCAGCCAGTCCTGAAGATACCTAATAAGCTAGGGTCAGATGGATGGGGAGGAGGACCTTCCCTATCAGTGGACTTGAAAAGGGGCAGGGAGGAAATGAGAAAGGGAGGCTGGGATTGGGAGGAAATGAAGGAATGGGATACAGCTGGGATACAAAGTTAATAAAACTGTAACTAATATTAAAAAAAATAAAAATAAATAAAAATTAAAAAAGAATAAAAAAATCTAAACACACTAAAATTTAATGGCTTTTCTCAGACCTGTGAGGAAATCGAGCTTACATGTCAAATTACACTCATCAAATGTGAAAGAATAAGTAAATATAGAAAATCAAAGGATTTGTCATATTAATTGGGATTAAGGACATTAGATACATTAGATGGTAAAGACTTTAAAAAGTAATTATGGTTATTTGGTAAAAGCTAGTTATAGGCTGGAGTAAATACTGTGTATGTACTTGACACTGCAGTCTTTGTGTGTGTGTGTGTGTGTGTCTCCATGTATGTCCATGTATGTATCTATACTACATCCATGACTTGTGCCCACAGAGACTAGAAGAGGCTATTAGATCTCCTGGAACTGGAATTTTAGGGGGTTGTAAGCTACCTAATATGGGTGCTGCACAAGATCAGAACTTGCTCTTGATAGCTGAGCTGTCACTCCAGCCTGATGTCACTCTTGCTGTCACTGCAGTCTTTGTAGCAGCTTGTTGGGCTGGAGAGCCATGGGACAGAGGGTAGGGGCCAACCCAGAGTAAGAGTGGAGTCAAGATGTGTCCAAACTCAGGAATTCTAATCTCGAGATCACCAGTAGGACTGTTTCCCCTGCTACCCCAAGCCTGCACATCCCAGCACACTTAGCCCTGGGTCTCCACCCTTGCCATCCTTGAGGTGGTCGCTAGCCTGGTGGCTAGGTTAAACTTCCTCTTCTCTTATAAGGTCATGTCTGGAAGCACTGGGATTTCTCCTCGTGAACATAAGGCATTCCCAGCACACTGGCCTCAGGCAATGAGGTGGACTCACCTGATAGGTACCATTCACCCCGCAAAGGTTTAAGTAGCCTTTGTTCCCCCAATTAAATGAGCTGTCTCATTGAAACCTGTCTCCCAAGAAGTCTGTTTCTGTCCATGCTCACCACCTCCTGAGGTCTCTTTCACCCCCACTGTTCCTGCCTCCAGCTTCCTCTCCTCAGGACTCACGGGCCAGCTACGCTGGGACAGGTGGGGAAAGGGGAGGCACCTCTTAGTTAGAAAGTTATTTTAGTATGTCCCTAAGTGTTTAGCTGGGATGAGCAAGGAACTGGGAATAATTAGCTGTATGCTAGCTGCACCAGTCCCTGGTATTTGAAAGTTACCTTGGTTGCAAATAAATAGTGAAAACCACTATATAATAAAAATAAGTATTGTTCTGAGGAGAGAAAATGGAATTGTATTAAGGACTCACTTAAAACCTTAAGGTGAAAAAACAACAACAACAACAACAAAAAAAAAAACACCAGCTGCAACAAATATGAAACAATGGCAATCCTGATAGCTACTGCTTCAGCTTTATCAATGATCATGAAGTATGAATGCTCTAAATTCACTAGGATAAAGACAAAGATTGTCTCATGTGGCATCGACAGCAGTGGCTCCCAACCTCCCTAATGCTGCAACCCTTTAATATGGTTCCTCATGTCCTGCCAATCCCCAACCATAAAATTGTTTCTGTTGCTACTTCACAACCGTAATGTTGTTACCATTATGAATCACAAAGTTGAGATCTGATATTTGCGGTGGTTTTAGGCAACCTTTGTGAAAGGGCCATTTGACACTCCCCCTAAGCGGTTACAACCCATGAGTTGAGAAGCACTGCCCTAAATGAATCTATTAAATACAAAACCAGACTAAGAGGAAATTGGGGGAGAAAAATAGAAAATGTTAACATCCATCAAAAGAAAGTGAGATCAGATACAGTGCATTCTAACAAAACAGACTTCAGACCACCCAGCCTGGAGAGATGTCTCAGTTATAAAGCTGCCAAGCCTGAACACCAAGTTCAATCTCTGAGACTCCTGTGGTGGGAGGAGCCAACTGACAGCTTGGGTTGTTCTGTAACCTCCATATGCACACTGTGCACACAGACAGACAGACAACCACACACACAAAGACAGACAGACACACGTACAGAGACAGTGAGTAAATAAATAGCGTAAAAATTTAGAACATAAATTGTAATTTGTGTAAAAGAGGAGCTTTACATAAAAATAAGAAATAAAAATAAGTCAATTGTCCATGAAGATATAATAGAGCAGAACTAAATTTGTATGTGTCTGACAGGTTGCCAAACTGCATGAGGCAGAGTTTGGAGAAATCAAAAGAAATAGACCAATTTCACTGTTTTAATTGGAGACTTTCACACTTCCTTTTCAGTAATTGACAGACTGAGCTGGTGGAAAATCAGTATGATCTAGATGGTTTGCACAGTATTGTGAACCTACCCGGCTTAGCAGTGCAGAGCAGTCCATTTGACAACAGTGGAACATACTCTACTCCCAAATGCACGTGGACACTCACCAAGACACGCCACCCTCTGGGCTGTGAGTCACGACTTAGCCAAAAGAGATGAATAAAACCCACACAAAGTGTCTTCCAAGACCACAGAGCTTTGTCAGTTACCAGAGGAATCAGTAAATCCATACAATAATAATTTCTTTACAAAATAGACTGTTCCTACATATAAATATTAGCAAATACATCCTGATATTGAAAAGTAATTTCTATTAATTTGAAGACTGGGTCACATTCTTATACATTGATAGCACTATGTATAGGCAGGAATGATAAACAGTCTGATGTAAAGGATCATGAAGGTTATTTTTTTTTTTTTTTTGGTGCGTGAACTATTCATAAACGGATTTGGTTGGTAATTACTTAGCTTACATATTAGACAGAATTTATTTTAATTCTATTTCAGGGGCAAGGAGGCAGCTGGGTGGATAAAGCACTTTCCGTGCAGGCAGGAACACCTAAGTTCAATCCCCAGATGTGTAGAGCGAGCATGGCAGCAGAGACAGAACACCTCCAGAGCAAGATGGCAGGTTAGACTTCAACAAGGACCCCATCAGCACAGCTAGTAGCCAGCGTCACATAAAACACATGCTCCAAACTTCAAACAAGAACATACTTGGGAAAAATAAAATCCCTTTATGACTCCTAGTGCTTGAGAGGCTGAGGCAACAGCATGAGATCTGGAGATTAACACAGGTTTGTCTATGCATTCTCAGCCTGGGTTATGCCCATAAAACCACAGTAATGAGGAAGAAAATAACTGTGAAGTTACAGAACAACACATCTACTATTTGTCCATATATGTATTAGTCACATATATATATATATATATATTAAGTATACAGATCACATATGAACATATATCATTTACTCATATGTCTAACTTAATTCCAATTCAAGAACTGCCTCTACATTTTTCAGATACTTTACACTGTGATCTTGCCCGCTGAGACTTTGTGAGTTCATTGTGAGTGGAGGTAGTAAGATTTTTAGAAACATATAAAGTTACCCAGGTTTCAGGACACAGATGGCTTTCCTAGTCACTGGAAGAGAGAAAAAAAAAAGGTGATAGAATTCAGTAAATTACATCATGAAGGTGGCTGTCAGCTCAGGAAGGAAATTAGTTTTCTTTATCACTGGTTTTTGTTAAATTTTATTTTTGACTCATTTGCTCCATTGTTTCACTCTCCATTTCTCTCTCTCCCCCAACCTGTTTTAGAAAGTTCCTGAATTCAGCATAACCAGTGTCATCTTGAGTAAAATTGTCAATTACAGCTGTCATGATTGTTCCTTAGTACCCAGTCAGGCTTGCGTAGTTTCCAGCAAACAACTAATTGAACAGCCCAATGTTAATCCCTCCCATGCTCAGAGATTGCCTTTGAAATTAGCATTCTGGTGGCTCTTTTTAGATATCAAGAGACAGAGAGAACACCTCCCATCAGCCAACAAATATAATTATATTATCACAGTACAGTGATGCCTCCCAATAGCTAGAAAGGCAGTTTTCTCCTTTGCTTTCACTATCTAACTAGTATCAGTCACTGCCCACATAGCGTTTCATCCATTTAAGAATCAGTTTTCCTATGTATTTTATGTAAAGTCTGTAACCTACACATATATCACATAACTTTCTCAGATTAATATTCATCTCACTGGCTGCCACTGAAGTATACATATACTCAACTATAGAAAAGTAAACACATGCATTAAGAACAATGTGTAAGTTGACCTCTGGAAGAGCTTGGCAGTTCAAATGAAGACCCACTAACACACCATTCATATTCTTTTTATCATTTATTGATTTATTTTACATTTTTTGTTTTGCTTTTTTAATTAATTTATTCATTTTACATCACAATTGTAGCCTCCTCTGCCTTCTTCTCCTGGTCCCTCACTCCTTCCCTCTCCCCCATATTTCTGTCTGCTAGTCCTTAGAAAGGGAGAGCCTTACTCTCTTACCAACTAATCCCAGACTACCAGGTCTCTTTAGGTCTGTCTGGATCTTCTTCCTCTGTGATCTAGCAAAGCCGCCCCTCCTGTGGTATTTGATTGAAGAGCAGGCAACAGAATTCATGTCAGAGACAGCCCATGGTCTCCTTACTAGGTGATCTACATGGAGACCGAATTGCTTATGGGCTACATCTGAGCTGGGGTAGTGGTTGCTCTCCATGCATGGTCCTTGGTTGGTGCATCAGTCTCCACAAGCCACCTCGCCCAGATTTGTTAGCTCTGTTGGTCTTCTTGTGGACATCTGTCCTCCCTCAGGTCTTCTTCTCCCTTATTCTTCCAAACCTCGTTATTGGTGATTTGTGAATTTAACATCATATACTCCAATCCTACTCTCCTCCAACCCACCCTCCACTTTTGCAACCTCCCTTCAAAAGAAAAGGTAGTGTGTCACAGTGTCACACGCTCTCATACAGTGTACCCTTTTGTCCCACCCTTCTTTTCTTGCAAATGTTCACTGCAATGACTTGTTGTGGTGGTACATGGCCTCTGGCTTCAGCTACTCTATCAAAACTGGAATCTCACTGGGACTCCTCTCAGATATCCTCTTGTTGCCCTGTGTCATGGACATCCTGCGATTTTAGAGCAGTAGGATGGGCTTCTCCATGGACTCTAGCCGTTCATCAATGAGGTAGATGTTGGGATGGGAAGTCCTGGATCTGAGCTTGAGAAGTATGTGAGCTGGTTAGCCTGCCAATTCTCCGGATATCATGCCCACCAGCCCAGCTCTCTAGCAAACCCACAGCCAGGGCCAGCTTTACCCTGCAGCCCAGGCGAAGTGCAGTGCCTACCCTCTTGAGTGTTGAAGCTGGTGAGGGACATGGCCAGTTCTCCCACTCTCATGACCCTGCGACCATCTCTCCTGCCTGCCATAGATGGCACAGCAGACAAGAGACAGAGCCGGCTCTCCTGTGCTCACACTGTCGGGACCAACTCACTACAACCCTTAGCCCCCACATCCAGGGCCTAAGATTGAGAAGCACTGTGTGTGAATTGAAGTATATCTCTTTATCTATCTATCTATCTATCTATCTATCTATCTATCTATCTATCTATCTATTTATTGTTTATATCTATCTATTTATTTATTATTTCATAAATTATTCTTACTATTTAAGTTCACATTATAAATAAAGGAGCTTCTTAATGCACTTTTCTTGAACATTCTACTGATCAAGTTTCTGTTGTTGAATATCTATATGTATGTACATAGATATATAGATATGAAATAGACTAAAACTGTTACAATTTCAAATTGTATTTTATGATTTAGCACTTAATGAATTCTTAAGTACTATACCTTTATTTTCTCTCTATAAAGAAAATAACTTGAAATTCTTGAGTCTAGGCTCAAAAACATACTGACCACTCCACTGTACTCTTGACACGTTTACATATGTGGTCAGTATTCCCTGTCTTCAGCCATGACTCTGTTACTTGGATATATGTTCCCTTTTACTTATTTTATTGCAATTTTGTCATTAGCATACAAGACATTAGATTAAAACATTTTTGAACGAAAAAAAAAACAAAAAAACATAACTGCCTTTAAACAAAAATTATATAAAAGGAATATTCAGTGTCTATTATTCATAGTAGCAAAAACTAGAAACAAGTCAAATGTTTCTCAAAAGCATGATAGAAAATGTCTAATATGTTCATATAACATAATCTATGAACTACTAAGCAAAATGATAAATAATATAAAATAAATAATATATGATAAAAATTATCAAATTGATATCTGAAACAATATACCTTTTATTGGGTATTTTTTTAAACAACAGAATTGTATACCCCCTAGAGTCTTAGAGAATGGATATTCCACATTCACAGTGCCAGCAAATTGGTGTCAGATGAAAGTTTATCCCATCTTATGAAAATTCTTCTTATTGTCAGTTCATTGGGCAAAATAAGCCAGAGACCAATGAATAGACCAATACACGTCTTCATGCCAATTAGTCCCATTCATTGGGGCATTCATGACATAAATCTCTTCCTAAAGGACTCACTCTTAGTACTACTGAACTTGGGGTGCTGTTTCAACATTAACTTTGGAGAGACTGAAACATTCAAACCAAAGCAATGTATAAGTAATAAAGATGATATATAAAATCCGCTTAAAATATCAAATGAAATTAATCTTTCAAATTGTTGCTACATGCAAAATATGTCTGAATATTTACATTATAAGTTTGAGTTTTGAAGTTTTTCAGATACAAAAGAATGTGATTCTTCTATGAAGTTAAAAAATGTCTGAAAGTATCTGCTGCCTCCATCTTGCAAAGGGAGTCTTCTGAAGAGTGGTCAAGTTATTGATCTTGATGCTGTTAATGTTATATTGCTATAGATTGTAAGTACAATTCTGACCACTGACTGAATAGTCACTACATAATTTTCCTGATGACTAAGGATGCTGAGCATTTCGTTAAGTGACAGCCCTAAGATTTCACCCTATACCCATCAGAATGGCTAAGATCAAAACCTCAAGTGACAACACATGCTGGAGAGGATATGGAGAAAGGAGAACCCTCCTATATTGCTGGTGGGAATGTAAACTTTTGCAACCACTTCGGATATCAATCTGGCACTTTCTCAGATACTTAGGAATAGTACTACCTCAACATCCAGCTATACCACTACTGGGCATATATCCAAAATGTGCTCAAGTATACAACAAGGACATTTGCTCAACCATGTTTGTAGCAGCTTTATTCATAACAGCCAGACTCTGGAAACAACCCAGATGTCCCTCAACTGAGGAATGGATACAGAAATTGTGGTACATTTACACATTGGAATACTACTCAGCAATTAAAAACAATCATGAAAAAAAATCATGAAATTTGCAGGCAAATGGTGAGAACTAGAAAAGATCATCCTGAGTGAGGTATCCCAGAAGCAGAAAGACACACATGGCATATACTCATGAATAAGTGGATATTAGACATATAATATAGGATAAACATACTAAAATCTGTACACCTAAAGAAGCTAAGCAAGAAGGAAGACCCTGGGTAAGATGCTCAAGCCTTATTCAGAAAAGCAAATGGAATAGACATAAAAATAAGGTGAAAACAAGGAACAAGAGAGTAACCTACCACAGAGGGCCTCTGAAAGACTCTACCCAACAGGGTATTAAAGCGGATGCTGAGACTCATAGCCAAACTTTGGGCAGAGTGCAGGGAATCTTATGAAAGAAGGGGGTGGTTAGAAAGACCTGGAAATGGCCGGAGCTCCACGAGGAAAACCACAGAACCAAAAAATCTGGGCCCAGTGGTCTTTTCTGAGACTGATACTCCAACCAAGGACCATTCATGGAGAAAACCTAGCACCCCTGCACAGATGTAGCTCAGTGTCCAAGTGGGTTCCCTAGTAAGGGGAACAGGGACTTTCTCTGACATGAACTCAGTGGCTGTCTCTTTGATCACCCCCTCCTGGGGCAGGGGCAGCCTTACCAGGCCACAGAGGAAGACAGTGCAGCCAGTCCTGATGAGACCTGATAGGGTAGGGTTAGATGGAAGAGGATGAGGACCACCCCTATCAGTGGACTGGGGAAGGGGCATGGGAGGAGATGAGGGAGAAAAAGAAGAAGGTAGGGATAGGAAGGGGATGAGGGTGGAGGCTACACCTGTGATGCAAAGTGACTAAATTGTAATAAATAAAAAATTATATTAAAAAGATATACATGATTTGCTAGATATGCTTAATGCTTCAATAAAAATTGAAGAACAAAGGTTTGGCTCCATTCTTCTTAGCTTCCTCCTTCAGCCAATTGCCATCCAAACAGGAACTTCTCAACATCCCAGGCTCTGAACAAGGTGCTCAGTATTTCCTGTCCCTAGAATCTGTATTTTCTTTTTGCCTCCCTAGTTTCTCCAGGACTTCATTTCACAGGAGGTATCAAATAATTTGTGTTTATCATTATAGCAACAGCTAGAAGCTTCCTTAAGCAATTTTTATCAACATTTTAGTGACCTTCGTTGTGCCAAATTGCTCTGCAGTATCTTTTTCACAATAAGGACATCAACACTATAGATTCCATGTACTTCTTTATCTTTCAATAATAGTATAAAACACCTTAAACTGTATGCCTTATAAGTAACATTCATTTCTGTTTTAATCCGTATTTATTTAAATGCTAGATGATTCCTAATATGTGTCTATTGCTTGCAGTTTCTTTCCAGTCATTGGGTATTCATGTTCACATGTTTGCATATGATTTATTAGCAGTTTCTTATTATCCTTACAATTATAATGAACCATTCCCTACCTTTTGCACATTCTGTTTTTTCCTTCTGATACTCAGGGGGAAAATGAAAGCAGTTTAAAATGTTATGACGTACATGTAAGATTAATAAACAAGAACTCCTGTCTGCCAAGCATCAGCGAGTGAGGACTATGACATGCCATTACTGAAATCACACACTTCTTTACATCTACAGAGTGCAAACACTATGTAGGGTTTACCCAAACCTAAGCTAGTTTAGTTTTTCGTGTTGTTAGCAGTGATTTGTTATAAAAGGAATTAAAGACTATTCTACTTTTTTATGCCACTTAACTACTTAAAGCATTGCTAATGCTGAGGCTTCAGTGAAGTCAAGCATAACAGATGCCATAAGGAACAGAAAATTCTCTGTGATCAACTATCAATCTGCTATTTACACATGCTCCTGAGAACCCATAATGCATCCCATTTCAACAGAAGGAAGACAGTTAATTTCACTTGTAAATACATTCTGTCTTTAAACCTGCTTAAGAAAAATATCAGTAGATTTTTCCTATTTCTGTACAAGGGAAACTAAAGAGATTGATTTCACATGAAACTCACAGTCCCCAATTTTTCCTAATAAATCGTAATAAATATAATGGTAGAGTGCCTTCTAAAAACACCGACAACAGTGAATACATAATGGGATATCTTACTTTACATCTGATATTTATCATGTGCTGTGTTAGTTTTATCAAGCCACTTTTTTAGATCACAGACACAGAATTGAATAATAGTGGCTTCTTCTTAGTTTATAGTAGATCCTAGTAAAATATTATAAATAAAACCCGGTATCGCACTGTGGAAATGCCATAGCACAAAATATCACCTAGGTAAAGAAGCCTGGAATAGTTGGTAGTAGAAAATAATTTTATCATTAATATTCATAGTAGATTTAAAAGATTTTTAACAGAGCTCTTAGCACTTGCCAGCACCACGGGGAGAAATGCTTACTTTTCTCCACGATCTAACCTGTTGAGTTTGCCTAATCTTCCTTTTGGGGCCCCCTCCTCAACCTACCAGATCCAGCCCAGATCCCACATTCAGGTCAGAGGCAAACAAACATTTCTACATGGCAACCAAGCTCCAGGGTTTCACTATGAACCCAACTGCCCTGATACTCCCAAACTGCAAGCTCTGCCATACCACCTCCAACCTCTTCACCTAGCCAGATCTACCCTACCAACCAGGCTTGGACCATGGTACACATCTTACACAGAAGCCCAGTCCCTTCCTTTCACCCAAGCCACTTCCAACCTGCAGGCCCAACCGCACACCCTCTTTTCTGCCCTGACTTGCTCTGCCCCTATTAGATACAAAACTGACAAAAGAAGTCCTCAGTCTCATCCCCCAAATACGAACAATGTGGAAGATCAAGCCAGTGTCTCCCCTCCAAAATCTACCAGTCCTTTAGAAATACCTACCAATCAAACTTACCTAGATGAATTCTGGACAATGAATTAAAAATAAATAAATATCCTCAAAGAATTCAGAGTTTAGAGGAGACACAAAGAAACAGCTCACTGAAATTAGAAAGAAAGAACTTAAGGAAATAAATGCCTGAATGATGCAATAGAAAAGACAAACATAGGGCAATGACAGAGGCAACCCAGGACTTGAAAATGCAAGTACATGAAAAGAAACACTGAAGAAGACTCCATCCGAAGTGAAGATGGAATAGAAAAACCTAGAAACTCAAAGAAACCTGGAAAACTCAAAGAAAATCTTTACAAGTAGAATGACTCAAGCAAAGACAGAGTGGACAGGACTTGAAAATAAGGCAAGACTCTCAACCAAATAGACAACAATAATGACAATAACAACAATAATAATAAACCATTGGAAGGAGCGTGCAGAAAACATGTAAACTCCCAAAGAAAACAAATCTTCAGTACGGCACAGATGAGGAAGAAGAATCTCAAGTCAATGGCACAGACCAAGTCTTCAACAAGATCACAGAGAAAACTTCAGCAAACTAAGGAAAGATGTGAGAAACACATAGAATACCACATGGACAGACCAGAAAAGAAATTGGACATAGGGCATGCAACCACAAAACCGCTCCCGTGACTAAGGTTCAAGGACCACTGTGAACAAGGAGGCAGAAAGACTGCAAGAGCCCAAGAATCATGGGCTTTGCTGTGAGGTTGGTAGGCCTAGTAATGCCAGTAGCTACACAAATTCGGTCTCATCAACAAGACTGCCTAATGAGTTGAACAAGGACAGCAATAGACATGCTAACATGGATGGGGAAAATCCAGAGACCCAAACCCTACACAAAAATATCAGGGAACTCAGAAATGGTGAGAATGGCAGAAATAGTCTTCACCAGGGAAGAGCACACCAATTGGATATCTATATCAAACAGTCAGCCCTGAAAACATCCATACAAAGAACATACAGACTAAGAAGTTTGCATTTAGGTATCTAGGCATATATACACATGTATGTATATAACAGCAATTAATAAAAATAGAGACCATGAGTTTTAAAGAGAGCAAAAAGGTAGACATAGGAGAGTTTTGAAGGAAGAAAGGTAAGGGGGAATGACATAATTATATTATAATCTCATAAATAAAAACATATCAAGTTTGGCTGCAGGGAATCATGGAGTTGGCCTCGCCTAGCTCCCTTGAGGGTTATACATCATAGGATTTGAGGTTAGAGTCAGTGGCTTTCTGAGGCACTATGTGTCTTTCAGTTCCTGAGAAACCTAGGCACCTCCTCAGGCGGAAAGGTGTTCAAGCTGCCTGTGCATCTCTTTGTTCCCTAGACGTGAGCAAGGTAAATAGAAGTTTGGTAGAACAGTTAATCTTAGACATTAATCATGTGTACCTTGTGTAGCTTGGAAACGTCATTGTATCCTGGCAACTATAAAGTCATTCAGAGTTCTCCTCCACTGCTGCTGGAAGTGCATGTTCCCCTTGAGGCTAGTCAAGGCACTGTGGCTTCCGGCAGGAGCGAGGGAACGGAACCTCAGAGTCCCAGGTTCCAATTTTCTCAGGAACACCTAGAGCACTCAGAACAACATGTGCAAAGCTCCGGATCTCATTGGCGGTATAAGATAAGAGTTTTCCACTGTCTCACAATTAACTCTTTTTAAAAAGATTGCCAGGACAAGACAGATTCACAGACCCAGGAGTTCTGAAGCTCAGTGCGATAGCCCTTCAGTTAAGCTGCCTTGTTCCTGGATGAGGGCCTGGGGAGTTCACTGCCTGGCCGCGGGTCTGGAATGCTGACAAGCACAGAGCCTTACGCAATAGGGTGGGTTTCAGGCAGCCAGGCCTCGGGGTCCAGAAAAATTCCTCAGGGAGGAGAGAAACACTTCCTTCCCCTGAACAAATGATGAGTCTGAGACAGCTGTGGTGAAATAGGTGATGGCAGCCCATTTATTTCCTCTGAAACAGGGACTTATATACCTTGGGCAGTGGGAGGAGTTTTGGGGGTGAATGTGTTTGATTCTCGCAGGCTTGCGGTTCCAGGAATTCCATGTACATGCAGTAGCACAGTCCTATCGTAAGAAGGGGAACACAGTTAATTATCCTATGCGGTGGGGTGGGGGGAAAGATACAGGTACAGTTAACAGTCACTGGTTGGAGGGTAAGGTACCAAAACATCTCATTAGCACGGGACAGTATTTCCAGGAATCCCCAGGTGCACACGGAACAGGTTTCTTATGGGGGAAAGATAGAGCCTGTAATCTCCCTGAGAACTTTGTGACACTCCTGAGAGGATCCGTGATTTCCTTAGGTCAGGCTGAGAAGAGGGAATCCAGAGTCTGTCATTTTATCACCCAGTTCAGGGACTATCCAGTGATGCCACGCTTAGACCTTAACAGCAGGGTCCAACACTGTAACTATTCGTCCTGGTAGCCGCCATTATATTCTGTTTCTGATAACTGTATAAAGTCTGACTGATTTTAATAAACTTGCCTGAGCCTCAGTCTGGCTGAGACTACTCCAACCTGGGGCCTGGTTTCGGATCCTACCAACCATATTTGGAGACCTTGGTTTGGCAAGCAGGCCATTGAGCACTGTGGGTGACAAGTACAGTTCTGTCTCTAGGCTCTTCAGGGTCCTTTGAGAGAAGAGGCATAAACAGAAGCAACACTGAGCCCTGGAGCAGACAAGTACGCGGCGCTTGGAAGGACACTGGAGAGAGTCCTGTGGGGGTTTGACTGAGGAATCCTCCATAATTTGGCACATTTGATCACCTGGTCTCCAGTGGGCAGAGCCGTTCAGGTGGTTTTGGAGACTTGATACTTTTGGAGGTTGTCATTCTTGCAGGCGTCAGGACCTCCCACCACACTTAGGGCAACCATCTTCCTGCTAGATGTTCAAGAAGGGGTGCTTCAGCTGCTGCTCTGGACATCCGTTTCCTGCTACCTGCTGCGTTCATATCACCATATCACCGTGCAGGACTCTAGCCCTCTGAAACTATAAGGCAAGTAAACTCTTTCACACACACACACACACACACACACACCTTTGTCACAGTTTCACTTTTTCCTATAAAACTATTCTGACTATCAGAACTGCACATTAATGTTTTTAATACAGTTCCTATATATCTAAAAGGTTTTTGATACATTTTTACTAGACTGAATTCTTTTCAGATATAATTTCTTATCCAGTAACTATGTCTTTTTGTCCTTTGATAGTTTCCAATACATTTTTGACTTATTCTACATTGTTCTGTTAGTGTTTAAGTTCTTGGATTTTAATCTTGATGGCATACGAAATGATTTTAGCCTTGATGATACATGAAATGTTTCACATTTGGATAATACTTCAATTTACTTCCAGTTAATTTTTAGTAGACGTTTTTCCTCATAAACATTTTTCTGGTCTTAAAATGGACACTTCACATGTAGTGGGTTTGCATGCAGTTTCAGGAGCCCTTCAGCCATCAACAAGCCAGGAACAATTTTCCTTATTCTTTTTATTTGAATGTTTCCACTCTGTTAGAAATCATAATGTTTATGCAGCATCTGTCATGCAAGACTGGTGTTTCATCTTTCCTCAGAGCCTTGTATTTCCCATTTGCAGTCCTCATAGACACAGGCAAGCAATAGACCAATATCATCCTGTGAAGAGAGATTGTTTTCCATTGAATGATTTTGTCAATAGGGGCCCTTTGACCCTGAGGAGTGTCATCTGCTTATCTCCACCTCATGTTGACTCATGATCTGTACCTGAGGAGTTCCATGCTAAGGGAGCTCAAAGTTATAGCACAGTTGACCCTTCATCTCATCCTTAAATTCAGTCATCTGTATGACATGATTTCTAATATATCTTAACTAGAAAGGTGTGTGTGTGTGTGTGTGTGTGTGTGTGTGTATGTGTGTGTGTGTGTTGGGGGTATACATGTGTTTATACAAGTGCCACACGTGTATGGAAGCCTGAGATTAATGTATGTTCACCTGATCTCTCCCTTATTGTTTGTTGAGGTGAGAATTTCTCACTGAACTCAAAGCTCACTGTTTGGCTAGACTGGCTGGCCACCAAACTCATGTGATGTCTTTGCTCCAGCTCCACCTCTTGGTTTTAGACATGTTCTGCTCCCACTGCTGGCTTTCACATGGGTCCTTAGATCTGAACTCACAGACCTGGGCAGGCGCATTGCAAACTGAATCCTCTCCCAGCCCCTGAGGATGAATTTAAAGTCACTGTCCTCTGACAGTTTGTAGAGTTACAGTTTATAAATTGTATTCACTTGCCTTTTGTTTTCAATTTAAAGTTTTAAATTAAATTAAAACTGTATCAAATGTGCAGTTCTGTTTCATTCACCTTGAGCTTTAAGGCTAGCTTATTAGGGGTCAGGGGCCCCAGGAGAGCCAAACCAACCTCAGCAGACAGTGGTTTCTATCTCCTGACACTTACAGATATTTGTCTCTGGATCACTTCATTGGAGGCAGACAATTTGGGTTGAAATCACAGCATGCCCTCTGTGGCATTTTTAATTAAAGTCTTTTTCAATTTGCCTTTATAACATATAATGAGTTTCTTTGACTTTTTAACTTTGTTTTTCTCATTGCTAGCCAATAAAATTTTAATTATTAGCCTTAAAAGTATAAGGCTTTCTATCTCTTGGTTCAAAGGAGTTAATAAAAAAATTGAAGCTATGGCAGTTGAGATAATGTAAGTATTACCTCTTCCAAAAAAGAAAAAGAAACAAATACACACAAAGTAAAATTTGAATCTAAGTAGTAATTCTTATAAAAACTGCAGACTTTTGATGTCATTGAGTCTTATTAAATTAAACCTCCAAATATGAGAGGCTTATAGTTATAATTCCTTTCTTTCACTAATAGTCTAGTGTCCTGAAATAATATGTAAATGGAGATCACTATTTTCTCAAAGGCATGAATATTGAGGGTTTTCTCTATTAGCTACCGTTTTTTGTTTGTTGTTTGTTTGTTTGTTTGTTTTGCCTGCCCTTCCACTTACCTCCCACTCCTGCACACACAAATTAGGGGAGAAATAAATGGAATATCACATCTTATTTCGTATTTAACCACCCTGAGTGTCTTGGCTAGCTAAAGTTCCCAGCAAGTGTAGCTTTAGAAAACAGCGCCCTCTCCACAGGAGACTTGAATGATGAAATAAATGAGGAAGGGACATAACACACAGAGTCCGCTTGGCCCACACAGAGGCAAGTCCTGTGCTGTGTCATCCCAGTGTCTGCTGAGCACCCTGCTCTCATTCCTAGGTCCCTCCTCTTCACAGTTGTATGCATGCATGTATTTTTAATAATTTCTGCTTTTCAATGGAAATGTCTCTCTTTCTTATCCTTTCTTTTGAAGAGTTTCATGTCATTGCAACTAGCCTTATTTTCAAATGTCTTTTCCCAAAAGTCAGGGAATTCAAAGCTGTCATATAAGGTTGATAAAAAGAGTAAAATTTTAAAGAAGTACGCCAGCTATCATCACTTGTATCATTTTGCACTGGTACCCTAAAACCAACTTGCAGGATGATGCCCAAAGAAATGTTTCAACAAAAAGACAGACATAAACAAGGGGTCAGATATGCCTCCAGGGAAGCATGGAGGCCTCTGGGTTTGCATTATTTCTAACTTATTTTGGATACTTAATACACAGAAACATCAAGTATGTATAAATGGGAAGAGATTTCATGTTTTTAGTTGTGGTCTTGCTGAGATAGTCTTTTATTACCTTCTCTAGTTTCTTCATTTTTATACTTTTATTTTTAATTTTATTTCTTATAAATTACATTCTGACTGTAGTTCCCCCTCTCTGTACTCTTGCATCTCCCCTCACTCTCAGGTCCACTCTTCCTCCATTTCCCTTCAGGAAAGAGCAGACCATCCAGTGATACCAACTGAACATACATAATGAGTTACAACAAGACCAGACATAAACCATCATATCAAGACTGGACAAGGGAGCCCAGTAGGAGAGAAAGGATACCAAGCTCAGGCAAAGTAGGAGACTCCCACTGCTGGGAGTCCTACAAGAACACCAAGCTACTCACCCTAATGTATATGCAGAAGACCTAGCTCAGACCTATACAGGGTCGTGTCTGTCAATTCAGTCTCTGTGAGCCCCTATAAACCCTGCTTAATTGACGTTGTGGGCTCTGTTCACATGGTTTCCTAGAACCAACTGGCTCCTACAATCCTTTTACTCTACTTCTGTGAGGCATCCCTGGCTCTACCTAGGTTTTGCTGTGGGTCTCTGCCCATCAGTTGCTGGATGGCAATTAGGCTAGGCACCAATCTATAGCAGAATATCATTAAGAATAATTTTTACTGGCTTTCTTTGTTTCTTTCTTTGCTTCTTCCTTTGTTTCTTTCATTTCTTTCCTTCTTTCTTGTAACTCTCTCTGTCTCTGTCTCTCTCTGCCTCTGTGTCTATCTCTGTCTCTCTATATGTGTCTCTCTCTTTCTCTTCCTTTTTGTCTTTCTTTCTTTTTCCTGGATGTGCTGGGATCATGCTGGCACAGAACCTGTTGGAGTGACCAATCAGTGACTTGAGGCAAGGAGAGGGAGCCCATGCCTGAAACTGCCTAGACAGTCCAGAGACCTTCTCTGGCATCATGATTAAAATTTCCCCTGGGTTGAGTTTGAATGAGCATGTGTAGTATTTTTGACAATCCTTGAACCTATACAGTATAAGCCACTGTGAGTGAGTTGGTGGGTAATACTGTGACTTTTGCTCCCTTGATAATTCTGAATGATTAATAGGAAGTTGAGACATTTTCATTTATTTGACTTCCTCACAGGTGAGAATGTGAACTACATTTTTTAGGCTTAACTATGCTTACCTTATAGACAGATCCCTGATTCCTTAATTTCTTTTACCATAAATTATGCATTATTACTTCATTACTAACTTTGAAATCACAGCTTCTGAAATAAAAAAAAAACACAAGGTCATCAATCACTACTATGAATTAAAAACAAGAGATTGCTAAATCAAATCTCTTATTATCAAGATGAAAGAATTGACAAGAAGCTCTCTCATTAATCTTAACATGTGCATGTTGTGGTGGTGAAATATTATCAGAAGCAGATCCTATACGTGTCTGGCATATACATGAACTAAAGAATAGAAGTCAACAAAAATAAAAAGTTATATGCAGAATCTACTGAGTTTCTCCTCTTCATCTTCATCTTCTCATGAATGTCTCTTTCTGTCATAGAGAATTGAGCCTAGCTAAACTTTGCTTCTGATTTACACACAGATATAATTTCTAAGTCCAAGTCATCCAATTTTGCCTTATTGGATGCAGATGGCATTAACTGGCTCTTTAGACTGCCCCACTCGCATTGGAAATACTTAGGGAAATGGTTTCTCAGCGTGCTTATCATGAGTATCTGCGCCTGAGTAGGTGCAGTAATAACAGTAGGTGTCGGGCTCTCCTTCCACGTCCTCGCTTTGCAGTCCTGAGTGAGTTGGGGTTGGTTTTATGGATTTGACTCTCGGGCATGTTGAATCAAATAACTTGAGTCATAACTCTGATGACTGGATCATAAGGTAGAGAAAATCCCTAATACATATAATTTTGACTCGTCACTTTCTATGAGTCACAATCTCCTGGAGATGCTCTTAATTTGGAGAATCTGGGCACAGGTATTTGTATCATTTAAAAACTGTGTCATGAGGAGTCACTATATTAATGGATTTAGTGAGAAGGAAATAAATCAGCTATTCCCTAAGCATCATGTGAACATTTTATAGACTTCTCTTAATTGGATTAGAAAATAAAACTTCCTTGCTCAGCTTAAAACAAGACAATTTGATTGAATTCACTTGGTCATGAAAAAGATCAATAAACCTCATCCATTCATATCAATCAGTACCAATAAACAAACTGGATTTAGTTAAGAGAAAGAACTGAAAAGCAATTAAAACCGTGGCTGTGTTTAACCTCTCTGCTGATTCACTCAAAGTTTCAATATCTGGTAACATATATTGAAAAAAAAAAAGACAAACAATTGAATCAAGTGTGTCTTCAAGGTGCTGGTGCCTTTTTCTGGTTCTAAAATTATCAAAAGCAAATTGTTTCTCTAGTGGCTATGACTAGAAAAGAAATAAATAGAAAAATATCAAATTATAAACATGCATGCGAAATTTATTAATATTTATAGGTCCCTTATAATTAGTCTCAAGAATAAGTATTAATTCCACTTAAGAGAATGAAACTATTAATATAGATCTTAACTTAATTACTAAAAATTGTCTAATACAGACAGTCAACTTAGGCATATATTGGGCCATTGTTTAAAAGCTCTAAGTTACATGTGTGTTACATTCTAACAGAATAATAAGAAAAATGCTCCAAGTGTACATACTGGAGGTGGCTTTCATACCTACCTACAGCTGAGGTTTTAGTGGTTTGCCAGAGATTTTGATAGTGTGGTTACTAAGCTACAGGCATGAACTGGGTAAATTAAAGCAAGTAATGCAGTTTACTTATGTTGAAATCAGTCTTTCCCAGCTAATATTACTAGATTTGAATCCTTATATGGGAAGCATTTTTCCCTTAAAGCTGATCAGATCATTTACTTGGCATTTGTCAGTTGTCAGCTGGGCACTGTCATTGTGAAAATCCTCCCTGGACTAAACACTGAGAAAATAGGGTTTCATGCTCAGAACCCCTACAGGCACCTGGCAGAGCTGGAAATCCTAACTGATGACGTTGCCAGACCCACTGTGTCAAGTGACAGAAGACCCTTTGCAGAAGCACATATCAGCCTTTCTAGTGTCCCCTTCCACACAAAAGCTTTCTTCTGGTTCATCCCTGCTGCCATTCCTGCTGGCACACAGGTGGTTTCTTTTCTTGGGATGTCTGGCTCCTGAGAAGCCCACATTTATTTTTACAACAATCATAAAGCCCAATCCAGCTGCTCCTCAAACATCAGTGGCAACATTCGCCTGAGTCTGGGCAAGGCTGTATCTCTGGGAGAAGCTGAGCTCCCAGCAGTCTGTACAACTGTTTGCTTATCATATTCTCAGTCCCCGAGATAAGATTCAAACCTGCCTTGGGACTGAAAAACAAACATGAATCAAAGTCATATCTTTCAAAGGCAGAAAAACAAAATTAAAATTATCAGGGAAGAAAAGACCACCAGGGAATGAAGATCAGAGCTAGGAGCCTGCAGCAAGTTTCAAATAGCATCACCCTGTCTGCTCTCCATAAGGAATTTTCCAGACATGGAGAACAGAACTCACATCTGTGACAAGCTGTTGTGTTACTGGTGAGCACTCCCCCAGGGATCTCATTTACCCTCTCCACTACACAGCTCACCTTGTGGTAATTTTGCCAGGGAACATATAGGGTCATTTTTAAAGTCAAGTAGAAAGTTTATTTGTCAGCCAGTGGTTGCATAGGAAACTTGTACAAATCTTGCAGCCTAATTCTCATACTTTTTTTTTCATTTATGCATAAAAATCACATCCTGGTTGACACACATCAGTTTGCAAGAACAGCTAGGAAGAAACCGACCTATAGAAACCAAAAAGCAGAGTTAACACATTTGGGAACTTTTCTGGGTCCTGAAACTATGGGTCAGTTGTTTGATGGTTTGGGTGATTGCTTTTATTTTGGCAGGTTTTAGGGCCTGTCTTTTGGGTGCTACAGTCAAAATGGTGCCTATAACCTAGTGTCAGTGGTGCCATTGCCTGGAGGCATATTACACTACAACATCTTAGCTTTAGAGATTAATTGTGAAATATTTGTTCTCCTAAAACACAACTTTAACTTACTACATAAAGAATGATAATAAAAATAAAAAATAATAATATATCTTGCTTATCATAGTAACATTATAAAATGTGCTGGCTGGTTCTATGTCAACTTGACTCAGGCTAGAGTTATTGGAGAGAAGGGAGCCTCAATCGAAAAAATGCCTCCGTGAGGTCTGACTGTAGATAAGTCTGTAGGGCATCTTAATTAGTGATCGACGGGGGAGGACCCAGCCCATTGCGGGTGGGACCATCTGTGGGCTGATGGTCCTGGGTTCTAAAAGTAAGCAGGCTGAGCAAACCATGAGGAGGAAATCAGCAAGGAGCACACTTCCATGACCTCTCCGTGACCTCTGAATCAGCTCCCACCTCCAGGTTCCTACCCTGTTTCAGATCCTTTCCTTACTCCTCTTGATGGTGAACAGTGGTATGGAGGAGTAAGCCAAATAAGCCCTTCCATCCCCAACTTGCTTTTGGTCATGAAGCTTCATTGCAACAATAGTAACCATGACTAGGACATATAACTTGAGGTAATATATTAATAATTTAATGCAGATAAACTTCATGATTTTATCTGAGAAGATAAACCCAGAACAACTTACTATCCCTCAGCCATAAATGGAAATTGTTCCATGGCACTTTCTTAGAAAAGTGGAAATAGTGCTACCTCAAGACCCAGCTATACCACTCCTGGGCATATAGCCGAAAGATGCTAAACCATACGACAAGGACATTTGCTCAACTATGTTCATAGCAACTTTATTTGTAATAGCCAGAATCTGGAAACAACCCAGATGTTCCCTCAACCTAAGGAATGGCTACAGAAATTGTGGTACATTTACACAATGGAATGCTACTCAGCAATTAAAAACAAGGAAATCATGTTTGCAGGCAAATGGTAGGAACTAGAAAAAACCATCCTGAGTGAAGTAACCTAGAAGCAGAAAGGCAGGCATGGTATGTACTCACATGTGAGTGGATATTAGCCATACAATATAGGATAAACATACTCAAATCTACGTACTTAAAAAGTATGACAAAGAGAAAGTAAGAAAATTTCCCCTTTTCACTCTTGGTAGGGGTCAGAGGCCCAGTAATTCTACCAGAGAGCAGTCAAACAAGACTAAGGAATTTAAGTCTGCATAAACCTAAAATAATTATATTATTTATTTTCAAAAAGAAAATGTTTTAAAAATAAATGTAAATATAATAAGAAATAGGACTAGCAAATCTTTGTACCTCTTCAGCCATCATATTTTAAAAGTTTATTCTCCAGTGTGAAGATGATGACTCGAGAGAAGTAATGGAGGCTAAACATGGGTACATGCGTAGGCCCTGAACCACAGGCTTAACATCCACACAAGAAGGGACAGAAGAGAGATTACTCCCCTTTTCCCCGAACAGGAACACATACACAGAAACATACACACACACACACCACATAAACACCACACAAACACACACACATACACTACATATACCCACCTAACACTACACACGCACAAACACAAACACACACAGTAACTTGGGCACAAAGTTGCAGCTTTTTGCAATACACAGGGAAGATTCTCACCAGGCATGGACCCTGATCTTAGGCTTCCTAACCTCCAGCACTTTGAGAAAATGAATTTCTATTGTTTGTTTAATGTCCCCACTTGGTGATATTTTGTTATGGATACCCATGTACAGTAATTTAATAGCATGGTCTATACAAGCCAAAATGTACGGTCATTCAACATGTACATCACACAAACTGGCAGCCAGAGCCCTGGACTTGTGATTCCGTTAAGTGTTCATTAAAGCATCGTTTGAAGAAAGCTCTCAGAAGTTCTGAACTAAATCCACCTATGTGACTGTATTACAATCGAGTAAAAAGGAGAAACACAGTCTATAATACAATATAATTTATGTGAATTTTAAAATATTGAGAAAATAATGAAGAATCTACCACCTATGTACATGCTCACAGACACACACAAATACACACACACAAATACACACATACCTTAGGTTACAGAGCTGGAAGCAAAAGATGAGAAATGGCAAAGCAATCCCCTTGAGTCTGACAGCAAGCTGACCTGAGCAGAGAGCAGTTTGTTGAATTCTAAGCATCTCAGCCACATACTAACAAGTTCACTAATGTTTGAATGTTATCAGAAACATGAAAGAGAACGATTTCGGGAACATTTGTTGATTTATTGATGAGGCTCTTCACTCCTTTGTAATGTAGTTCAGAGTATAGAAGATCAGTATGTTAACAGTTGTTATTGGATTTCTGTTGTGATTTTCAGGTTCAAATGAGCTATATCCCCATGACAGTTCATTTCTACAAGAAAAAAATTAATAAATCATAGAACGTTCTATGATTTAAAAATTGAGGTTCAGAAATGTTTCAACTCTACAACATGAGGTGTGCATGCAATGCTAGTATTTGGTCTCCCTAATTTTTCTTTTGTTTCAGTTTTGTTGTTGCTTTTCGAAACTGGGTTTCTCTGTGGAGCCTTGGCTGTCCTGGACTCGCTTTGTAGATCAGGCTGGCCTGGAACTCCAGAGATCCACCTGCCTCTGCCTCCTCTGAGTGCTGGGATCACAGGCGTGTGCTGCCACATCCGGCTAATATTCAGCTTCTTTGTCTCTAATTTAGAAGTACTATCCAAACTTATAAATCCATCTCTCCTGCCTCTAAATGTTTTCATAATTCCAGAAATCAATTCTTCTGTTGTACATTGGTAACAAAAATAACAACAAAACCCTTCACTTCTTTCAGTATCCCAGTGTTGTGAAATGTGAGTTTTCAGAGTCTTCTGTTAAGGAATGGAAGGTTGCTCCCAGTCCATTTGGTGACTGTAATCTTAAGAACTCTTTCACCAACCCAAAGCATTTACTACAAGTGTACAGTTTTTATGTGTAGATTTTCAGGGGCCTTGCTCTATTCCTCGGAATCCTGCCACTGTACAGTGGACAAACCGGATGGGCTGCTTGGAAAATTTTAAGACCTTATGAAATGGAAACAAGCCACCTTACTTTCACATATCCCAGGCCAACTAGACCTCTGTTTCCGAAGATTCAAAAATTATTTTGATGGCAAGACACAATCCATTGACACGTGGATAAGGAAAAGGCATTTTCTTATTGTTCTTAATGCTGTTGCTTACAACTCCAAATTAGGGGTGGCTGCACCTAGGGCAGGTTAATGGCAAGCTGAATCATGGAGTTCGTATGTGACAAACAGGTGACTGTATCTAGAGTTCAGTTTTTCTGTAGTGGCCAATGGGGATAATGTCATGGACTTCAGTGCATAAGCCCTGTTCTTAGCTCAGCAGTTTCTTGTTGCTGCGATTGGGTAGTAGGTACTGATAAGGCAAATTATCGGAGGAAGGACTTAGCTGCTCAGAAAACAGACCCAACTAACCAGCACTTCAGAGGGGTGAATCAAGGCAAGTTAAAATATGTCACAGGGCAAAAAGAATATATATATATAACTTTAGACAACCCAGAATCTGTCCAGCTGAGCTGAGCTCCAACCAAGTTTCTGATCCATAGAATCATAACTAGAGTTACTGTTTTAAACTACTAAAATTTAAGGTAGTCATTGAAGAAAAACAAAACAATTACTGATCTCAGGACAATAGAAAATTGTTATAAATAAGATAAGCAGGAAATTTAGGCTTATAAATGCATGCTTTAAATGGACAAGAAAAATTCCAAATTTGACTTTGATTATAACAATGGAAAAAAAGTGAGTCTCTGAAGGGGGCTCGTCAAAAAAGGGGAAGCCACAGATTGAAATATTTAATCATCAGTACAAAAATAGTTGTTTAAACTTTACAATCACAATTCCTTAGAGTCTAGCTTTACACTGACAATCAGTCACGATATTTGTCCTTTTATCTAAACACAAAGGTCTACTGGACCATATGTTTCACCCAGAAACAGTTTACAAAAGAATACAGAAAAGAGGTAATAACATCAAGAATGAAACAAGATTTAGTAGTGTATTGTTAACTGTGTATGAGCAAGCATATCAAATACTTTGCTAAAGAAAACTATACATTTTTTATTATTGTTACATATATGTGCATGTATGCATATGTGTATAACTGTATGAATACAACTTGCTGGGTCCTTTTTTATTATTTATCTGTAGATGGTTTCAGGGCTGACCTGGGACTATCAGTTTGAGAGTTGGGGAAGCATAAAAGGATATGGAAGAAAGGGACTTGTGAGGGGCTGTAGGAAGGAAAGAGAAGGGGAGAAGTGTAATAATTATATTTTAATTTACATATATATGTAATTATATTACATAATTACAATATTATATATAATATAATTATTTACAATATGTAAAAAACACCTCCTAGTAAATGATATCTTTTAGCCTAAGGGAAAATCATGACACATGAATGATACCAGTGAAAAAAGATTCACCTGGAATATTTTTTTATACTACTGAGGAATAACAGACATGGTGAAAAGAATAATAAAATATGAACAAACTAGACTACATTGGTAATGAATGAATTCTACATTTAAGCAACCAGTTCTCCCTTTGTCACTTAGTTTAGTATATGTAAATGAAAGCAAATGGATTAATGATTCCCTAAATTGATTTTTCCCAAGAGATCTGGTATGTTTTCTCTATATTACCCACACTGTTTTTCTTAGAATTTCTTTTTAACATTTATTCTAACCTTTCCCAGCAACATTGACCGTAAAAATGTTTAATGTGTGCAAAATATATGTATACTTATTATCTCTGTATGTGTATATCTAGTATGTATGTATAGTAATATTCTATTGTATATATGTTAATGTATAAATACTAAATATATAAATATGTAAAATTATATGTATATATATAGACATGTATTTTACCTCATAATTTTAAGATGCACATTTTCCATGTTTACTTGCAATCTCTGCATGCACAATGACAGCAGTCACGATCACTGATGTATGGGGTTATCATCTGTAAATGTCATTTTCGGCACATGTGGCAATTTGGCCACAGCTTTTCACACAATTAGCAATTCGATCGAATTACAGACATGTTTCATTAAGCAGAGCCTTCCTTAGTCTTGAAGAGAAAAACTCGTAAACATGGCACATCCTCCCCTATAAACCTGAAAAGGGAATGATTTCTCAAACAACCTCAGCTCTAAGGAATACTACAAAAAAGAGGTTAAGCAGCTCAAGCTAGACAGCAAGGAGTCTACTTTGCTTCCCATAGCCATTGTGGATGTCCTAGGGTGAGAATTTTTACTCAAACAACTGAACAATAAGTCCTGGAAAAATACAGAGTTGTGAAGGTTACCCGTTTTGGACAATAGCAATCCTTGACATTTCAGTCTACATGAATAGTTTTAAATTCATGGAGAGAAGTGGTTTGGCTTGTAGTTATTAGATAGAACTGGTTCTTTTCAAAACTTTCAAAAGTCAAGGAAAGTCCTATGCTAAAATAAGACAGTGAAGAAGAACAGCTCACAAGAATGAATGACTTACTATGGCTTCTCCATGGAAACAACAGTAGACAAAGTGTTTTGTTTCCTGTAAATGTATCTTCATAGATGTCCTTGATGGAACTGGAAAAAAAAAAAAAAAAAAAAAAAAAAAAAAAAAAACACCAGCACTAAGGACTCTGACTTGGAAAATTATTCAAACTCAGCATTGAGTTTAGGAAAATATTGAATAACACACTTTGTTTATATGTACAGTTTTCCAAGTGCATTAACGATATGTGATAGAACATTTAATAATCATATCATTACACAAATACTTATGAATAAAAGCAGTTGTAAGTTAAGGTAGTGTCCTAATTTGAAATATGATCTTCTTTTGTGATGTTGAAAATAAGACATTTGCTTATTTGCACCATCAGTGGTGCCTTAGAAGCTATGCACTGTGGAATAGCTTAACTTAATATGTATGACACATGCTCAGCATCCTTTCCTTTGTGTCAGTTCTGGAGACGCAATCCCAGCTCCTTATGTTGTCACAGCAAGAACTTCACTTACTGAATCATCTTCTGTTTGCTCCAAAGCAAAATATCCAAGTTACCTTAGATCTAGCCTAAGAGCTGCAAAATATGACTCCTGTTTTCTGTTACTTGTGTAACAGAAGTTACTAGAACCATAGCAGGATTAATATCAAATAAAACACATGGAGACACGTGTATATTAGAACTGCAGAGAGTCAAAGATGAAAGGAAATATGGTGATGGTTGTATGACTCTATTATCTTTGAATTGTCCAATTGAATTGGATAAGTCTCATATGTAAATTATACTACAGTAAAGCTGTTTAAAAAATGAAAAAAAAAATGGGGATGGGACTTGGGCCTGGCTTCTCAAGGGAAATGGTAGCAAGGGATTTTCACATAACTTTGCTCTCTCTTCAACTTCAATCACAAGTAATTTGCAGATTCCTCTCAAATGCAAACAAAAATGTATGTCTCTCACATTTGCTTAAAATTCCATTCAAGATCAGAAGGAAGGAGAGGAGGACCTCCCCTATCAGTGGACTTGGGAGAGGCAATTGAGAAGACGGGGGAGGGAGAGTGGGGCTGGGAGGGGAGGAGGGAGGGGCTTATGAGGGGATACAAAGTGAAGAAACTGTAATTAATAAAAAATAAAAAAAATTCCATTCAATAATGTCATCAGCTCCAAGTTCAAGATTATATCATTAAAGGAAAGTATTTGCAAAGAAAATCTTTAGGTGAGGTTTTCAAAAACCTAATTGTGGGTCCTATTGTAAGGAAAGGTGCATAAAATTGAATTATATCCCACCTGCATCTCCACATACAATCAACATACAAAGGTGATACATGGGCAATAGGAGTGAATGCTCCAGCTAAGAGATATGGCCATGAGAAGTCATAGGGTCACCAGCCAAGGCTATCTTGAAATCCAGCTGAGCACTTGTTCCTAGATAGCAAACATGATTCAGCCTTGGTCTCTGGATGCCCTTACACCTCACCCTTGTTCTCAGCTGAGGTCTTCACACCCTTTACTTTTCATCATCTTTGCTTTCTCAGGAAATCTGCAAATGGACTTGAACTTGAGTCTCAGGTTGTTCTGGTAAGACCTTTAAAGGTTCTTCTCATCCAAAACTGATTCTCGCTTATTTTAATGGTTGGTGCTTTCCCTAACATAACTCTCATGAAATACTTTGGGATTTTCTGTAGCTCTTATTGTGTAACATTCTGTTAGAAAAGGTCACACACACTGATATCTTTCAGGTAAGTTCATCCCTAGATAGGTTTTATGCTTAGCGTTTCATGAACAACACACTTTAATATTTTCAGAAGTTTAAAATGCCCATAATTCATAGAGAGTATCCTTTAAGAAAAGTTCTTCTTTGTTATATAATGTCTAGGAGGGCACATTTCATATTCTTTTAAGCGCAAACAGGCATTATTTACATCTTTCTAAAACCTCACATAGAGCCATTTAATTGCAGCCTTGAGCTCTGATATCATTCTTTACAGATAGAAACCTAAGCTCCTTTAAGAATCTGGAATTCTTTTCCAGGAAAGAAATCATTTTATTTTAAACTCATCTCTTTGGTATCCTGTGAACTGTTCTTATACTCAAGAGTAGTTTCTTCTTTAATGTATCTGTGTCCTCATATATAACCACTGATAGCAACAGGAAACATTTATTATCTAAAACATTCTTTTTTAATTTTTTTATTCCAATTTATTTATACTGAAGCATTGATATGAGGTGAATTTCTGTCAGTTTCTCTATTTTATCTATATTTATTTACCTATGTAATTGTTCTGTTAAGTTTAACTTGCATAATACTTTTTTAGGTATATTAAAGCTATTTAGTAGTAATACAACTAGCATTGAGGGCTGTAAATTACAATGTTCTTGCCGCATTGGTTATTACTATTATTATTCTAAAAAAGGAATAGCAGTATTAGCACGCACCTCTTGGCCTGTACTAGGGCCAAATATGACCCTGTTCATCAATGTTTCTAAAACTGCAGTGCACAGCTCTTTCTTAGTGTTCAAAATAAACTGTCAAATGGATTAATAATTATTTAATGAGATAATTTATATGAGTTTAACATATAGGATAAAAATACTGAAATTTGTACATCTAAAGAAAATAAACAAGGAAGAGGACCGGGGGAAAGATGATCAATCCTCACTTAGAAAGACAAATGGGATGGACGTTGGATGTAGGAGAAAAAAAGGACAGGAGCCTACCGCAAAGGGCCTCTGAAAGACTACCTAGCAGTGTATCAAAGCAGACGCTGAGACTCATAACTAAACCTTCAGCAGAATGCAGGGAATTGTATGAAAGAAGAGGGAATTAGTATGACCTGAAGAGAACAGGAACTCCACAAGGACCAAATATATCTGGACACAGGGGTCTTTTATGAGACTGTATCTCCAACCAAGGACCGTGTATGGATATAATCTAGAACCCTTGCTCAGATGTAGCCCATGGTAGCTCAGTATCCAAGTGGGTACTATTTCTGACAGGAACTCAATGGCTGGCTCTTTGACACCCCCCCCCAAGGGAAGAGCAACCTTGCTAGGCCACAGAGGAGGACATTTTAGCCAGTCCTGAAGATACCTGATAAGCTAGGGTCAGATGGAAGGGGAGGAGGACTTCCCCTATCAGTGGACTTGGAAAGGGACAGGGAGGAGAAGAGGGAAGGAGGGTGGGATTGGGAGGGAATGAGGGAGCAGGCTACAGCTGGGATACAGAGTTAATAAACTGTAACTAATATTTAAAAAATAAAAAATTAATTAAAAATAGAGTTTAACATAATACATTGGAAGTATTTTACTAATAAAACCAGAGACATTATTACTAACTTGAAACTTAAAAATGAAAAAGAGAACACATATGCTGTTATTTCAATAATTCACCTTATTGAAGTATTATTTTGACAAGGTCCTATAATATGTATCTTTTCTTCTACTCTCCTTTTCTAAACAGGTTAACTATCCATTTTCCTGTTATTTATAAAAAGATAGAGCTGTACAGATCCTGAAACTTATTTTTTTTTAAATCAGAATAGAAATATTCCTCTTGACTAACAGCAGATCCTAAATCTGGGCTTCTAGCTAGATGGATGTTTTCTTCTAGACTTCTAAAGATTTAAAGCTGGCAAGAGCCTGATAAATCACCAATATCATAAATGCAGCAGCCAAATGACTTTTAACAAGCCTTTACCTTTTCCTTGCTCAGTCCCTCCTGAACATTATCACCAGGTTCCTAAGTGTCAAAGAGTATCTGGAGAAGAATCAAGACAAGTCTCTGGGAACATTTTTGACCTTATTTGCCATTTGCAGTAAAGATTTATCAGCTCCAAATTGAAAGGAGTAGGAATTGGCTGTAAAGGCAAACATGTTTTCACTCCAAAGAAGCAAAAACAGACCTAGCTCCAAAAGAAAACTTCAACCAAATGTCATGAAGCACAAAGAATTTCAGACTGTTTTTTTGATAGGTTGCTCCTTCCAAATTATTGATAAGATTGAGAATTCCTTTCCTTTCCTCTTATATCTTTACTCATATTCATGGTGACTTCACTAGCCATAAAAAAAATCAAATAGTTTTTAATTTCACTTTTTTCCTAATATTTCATCATTAAATACTTGGAAAATTCTAGAAATAGTACTAGAATGTTATATTAAGAATCAATTAACATTGACTACATGAATTTGCCTTGCCTCTATTGTTCCTTGAACCCTTGAAAAAAAAAAGTGGCACAAAATAATAATAAATTGAAAGTCAGTTGTCCTGGTTGAAGACAATGACGTGTGACAGAAAGAATAATTTGTGAAGAATTTGCAGAAGAACAATAATATGTAAAACCTTTCCAGAGAAATATGTTTTTTGTCCAGGTAGAAAGGGGGTCTCATGATCCCTATAAAACAGAGAAGAAAATGATAGGGATGGGAGTGGGGTAGAATTGATTGGAAAATTGACACGTAAAAGTCTGAGACACTCACATTTTCCCATGCCTTAGAGGAAGGTGGACAATTGCAACTCTCACCAAAGAGAAAAGAATCCAGTTCTTTGGAGAAATTGAGCCAGTCACATTTGGAAAAGAGCAAATCATGTTTTAATGAAGAATATATGTGAAACATCATAATGTGAAGGAGAGAAATTAGAAATATGGTTATCATTGATCAAGGGGCACAGGGACCCTGTAGCTCCTTGATGAGCGCCCAGTGGCTACCACAGCATAGGCTGGAGTCAGAAGTTCCTCTCAGGCTAGCAAGATCATTCTGAAAAACGTGCTCATCTGCAAACTTGACAGGAACTTATATCCTCCTTTTTCCTCAAATCCTTAATAAATAGAACAAAAATAAATCCTGCATGTTTATTTTAAACTGTAGCAAATCCATTTAGTGGTGGTACAACCTGCTCTGAAAGCTGTAAGTTACTGTGTTTACTTCATCACGTATGTACAGCCCCAAACTGGAAACCAATAGTATTGACACACCTCTCAACCTGTAATAGAGCCAACTCTTCTGTTCACCGATGTGTTTCTAAAACAATGGAGAGTGTGTTTTCCTGAGAACCTGAGATCGATCCCCAGAACCCACGATGGAGAGAAAACCAGCTCCTGAAAGTTGTCCTGACTTTCATTTGTTCACTGAGCCACACTCACACCCCCATTCATACACAGGCATCCGATACACCGATAAGAGTAACCACAATAGTAAACACGACAAAACTTTAATTTCGTTTTCTTAGCCCAAGAGGAATTATTTTCAGAGAATGACAGTGACTTGCTCCAAAATCACATGGCCTACTCTGCAATTTACCTATGAGGTCAATTCCTCTGAATTCTCCCACTCTGATGCATGTCATAGCCATTGTTTACTCTTGTCTTGACCTCTCCGTTAGGCATTTTCTCAAATACTGTCATATTCATATATATAATATTTTTATAATTTATAATTTTATAAGTATAAATATCATATATATTATAAATACTATATAACATACCTTATAAATTATATTATATATCATATATTTCATATTTCTTGGTAATTTCACTTCTTAGTCACATTCTTAGTCTTTCCTTAACAACCTCCCTCAAAATTTGCCCAATTTAGCTCTTTGCATTGCTGTCCCAAACTATACCTTTCTTATTTGAACTTATGACGACTTAGTAGTTTATGTATTATATTTAATATGTTTCTAGTCTCACTCATCCAATAAAACCCCCATAAAGAAAAGAAGTTTAATCCATGTTGTTTACTGATATATCCTATAAATCTGTCCTACTTGCAGTAATTGTTTGAATTTAAAAAATAATTGATCAAAACACTCCAAAAAGAGGAATATTCAAATTTAATAACAATAATAAACTTAATGTATTAAGTACTCAGTAATATCCAGATTCAGAGGCTGAAATACTTTTTTAATATTTTGTAATTTTATTTTTTAACACAGTGAGGTAGGAAATGAGTCCTATCAGTCAAATCAGCCAGGTGAAATGTCACCTGATGTTTCTGGGGTGGGCTTTAAGAGGAAAAGATCACTTGACATAACCAAGAGAGTGTGGATCCTCAGTTTCTCCCTAACTTCTTGCCATGACCAGAAAATCTGATATTGATTCAAGTTTGGAAAAACACACACATCACTCTTTGAATCCTTTCCTTCTAACAGTGTGATATAGACTTCTCAGTGAGAAATATTCCTGGTGGAAGTCTGTCTTTGGGGCACCAATAGTTTTTGCCACCTTAAATGGTATTCTAGGGAACTTAATTTTCCAATATCTGAAGACTTTGAGGCCAAACAAGGCCTTGACATGACAGATCTCCTTAAAAGAAGAAACAAATACAATCTAAACAAATACCCTAAGAAGCTGAGTGCCAGTGCTCAACTTTACCTGCAAAAGAAACATCCAGTCAATCCTGTGGCTGTATTATAGATTTTTTTTTGGGGGGGGTTGTTTTTGTTTTTGTTTTTTAGAAAAGTTTCCAGTGGAGACAAGGTTTTTATACTCTCAGAATAATCAGTTCTTAGAGGAGGTTACCCCAGAACTAGTCCAGATTTACAAAACAAGTTGCTTTTATAAAACACATTTTCTAGATCTGAAAATTTTAATCTAATCTTATAATTTCAACAACCAAATTTACAATTGAGGAATAAATGTCTCAGTCACAAAGTAGGAGGATATGGTCAGTGTACCATAGCTTGCACGACAGCCTCATTTACTCTAAATTGAATTTCTAAATTGAAATGTGTCATAGAATTTATGATCTTAACCTCCACTGTATATTCTCTCTCTCTCTATGCAAGAGCACTTAGAGTTCTCAAAACCTAGAAAAGCAATCATACAGGAAGTGGAATTAATACTATAAAAGGTCTACCATTGTTGAACAACAAACTATAAAATCATTTGGGAACATTTTTACAATAACATGCTTTCAATAAGTCAGAACGCACAAAAATTTTAATGAGAATTATAAATATTTGAAACCAAAAAAGCAATATTGCAAACCCAAAAGTAGAGTACAAACAGTAATTCGTTCCTTGCATAAGGTAGAGGCTGGATTATTATAACCTATCCTATTAAAGCAATTTGTCATTACAAAGTCATTAGTAAGGAAATTGCTATTAAATAATCTCTTCAGTTATACAAACTAAATTATTTTACTGTGATGAATTTGTGTAGGCAAGATTTGTAAAAGACTCTATGGGAATTGAACCATTAAATTATATATCAAAATGACTGAATTCTTACAGGGCAAAAGCAATAGGAAGCTTGTTTATTACTTTTGCTGCAGCTAAGTCAAAGAACATCAAATTACACTTGCACACTACTAAATGTAGCAACCTTAAGCAAGTGACTTAGTGCTTTTCTCTTCGCTTCCTTGTCTATACCCCTGAGATGATGCGTAAACAACCTATCTTCCCTCTCCTATTGGACAGTCAAAATGAGATCATCAGTGGAAAGAAGCTGACCACTGAAAAGTAATAAAGAAAGCATAATAGGATTTCTTTTTCTTTTTTTTTTCTGTTCAGCAACTTTATTTAAAAAAAAAGAAATAATAGGATTTCTTTTTGAAATATTTCTGAAAGTTGGCTGCAGGTAAAGTGTTTTGTATTACTATAATCCGTTTTTTTCTGGATCTCACAGTGTATATCAGGCTAGGCTTGAACTCACAGAGATCACTTGCTTCTGCCTCCTGAGTGACGGGATTAAAGGGGTGCACTATCATGCCTGGATTGAGCCTTTTTTAATTTTTGATGGATTACTCAACATTTCTAGATGATATTTTTGAAATGTAAAATGAAGAAGCACAATTACATTCAAAAAGCCAGGGTGAAGAGATGGTACCCCGTAAAGCACTTGTTATTAAAGATACTGTGGAGGGGTAGGACGATTTAGCATCGCTTTTCCCAGGGAATAAGGTAGAAAGCCATTGAAAAAAAACATGACTGCTTGCTCCTCTAGCCTCTGGGAATACGCACAGGGACAAGAACAAAGCATGTGTCACACAGAAAGACAGAGGGGGAGGGAGAAGAAGCTAAGGTATCTCCAGTCTTAGACTTACAAGCGACTGAAGAGATGGCACAGGTGATAACGCTCTTGCTACTCAAACATGGAAACCTGAGTTTGATCCTTAACAGACAGGTAAAAGTTGGCTGAGATAGCATGCATCTGTAAGCTCCATATACGGAAAGTAAAATAAGAGAATCCCAGGGTTTAACTAGTCAGCCTCTCTAGCTAACTGCTGAGCTCTTGCGTCAGTAAGAGATCCTGTCTTAAAACGTGAAGGTGGAGAGAGATTGATATCAACCTCCAGCCACCTCAGCCACATTCATATATGTGTACCCACACAAATGCTTACACACATGTGTACACATACACAGAAGAAAAGAAAGAAAATTTTAAAGCAATTTCAACTCCACAGACTCTGGAAAGATTAAGATAATAATGACGACGAAACAGCCACCTCAAGTTTGTTTTCCTCGTTCATCAAATGTTTTTGCGATCAAAGGACATCTTTAAATTCTGATTCTATACGTCCAACAGCCCATCTTCTTCTGCCTTCATGGATTAGCATCATCACGGCCACTTCTGAGTCTTGTCCCAGAAGGGAAAGCTTCTCATGTATCAAAACAAATAATTTGGGATTATGTGGACAGCACAGCGTCTTCATTATGGCCCTCATTATATATTCAAGAATGAGATTTGTTATGGAAACTTGCTATGCCTTAACAAGTACATTTTAACTCAGGAATGCAAATGATGGCTTGGTTTGTCATCTGTGTCCCTACATTCTTTCCTGTTTTCAGACAGCTTGAAGGTTCTTTGGGGATTGTACTTGCACACAGCTCAAAGTTCATTACTTAGTGGTTAGTCATTCTGAACAAGTTGTTGTGAGAACAAAAACCTGAGGATAACCAGAAGATGTGTTTATCGGAAACACTAAACCTTTGGATGGATGACAAATTTCTCCTGATCTTGAGATTTATTTTGCATGTCCATATCAAAAGCATTTACTGAAAATGGAGAAAAAAAAATACTTCATAGGATTTTGCCTTTATGAAGAAAAGGTAGATGTTTTTCTTCAGAACTATTATACAAAAACAATTAGCTATTTGATATCAAGTTCTGATGAAACACTTCAAAATTTGCATCTCAGATTCATAAAGTTTTATAAGAACCAAAAATTGTTTGACTGGAAATCTTTCTTCCACATGAATGGTACGTACTCACTTATAAGCAGATTTTAGCCAGATAGTAAAGAATACCAAAATTCACAGACCCAAAGATGATAGGTAACAAGGAGGAATGGAAGGAAGATGTTTAAATCTCCCTCAGAAGGGGAAATAGAATAGATTTTAGTGGATGAAGAGAGGCAACAGGGTAGGAGAAGGATCGAGGAGAGAAATGAGAGTGGGGTTCAAACCTGGGGAGAGAGGGCAGAAAAGGACAGAGGGCTTGCATAGAAGAAAAACCTTGGGGAAGAGCATCTCTGTGACAAGTTGGAGACCTATGACATAGAAGGTTCCTAGGGGGAAATGAAGTTGACTGTAGTTGAGAATCTTAGTAGCAGGGGTCATGGAGATTAAAGAGGCTATCCTCTAACTAGACAGGACTCCTAGTGGAGAGAGGGAAACACCAACCCAACCACAAAAAGTTCAACCTAAAATTTAGCCTGCCTGCAGGATCTGCAGGGATATTAATAAAGCTGAGACTGATGAAATATCCAGCCAATGCCTGGCCCAACCTGATACCCACCTCATGGAAGAGAGCCAACCCCTGACATTATTAATGATACTGTGCTATGCTTGCAAACAGGAGCCTAGCATAGTTGTCCTGAGAGGCTCTACCCAGTAGCAGATGGAAACAGATGCTGAGACTCACAGCCAAACATTGGGCAGAACTCAGAGAGTCTTGTGGAAGAGTTGGGGTAAGAAGAGAAATACTCAGAAGGGACAGAAGCTCCACAAGAAGACCAACAGAGCTAACTGACGAGGACTAAGGGGATTACAGAGACTACAGCACTAACCAAGGACCATGCCTAGAATGGACCTAGACTCTACCCAGATGTAGCCTGTGAGCAGCTCAGTCCTCATCGGGGTTCCCAAGTAAGAGAAGTGGAGGTTATCTCTGACATGGACTGTGTTACCTGCTCTTTGATCACTTTCCCCTGGAGGGGCTGCCTCACCAGGCCACAGGGAACAAGATGCATTCAATCCCTATGCAGCAGAGGACTATGACTGGGATGTACAGTGAATTAATTAATTAAGTAATTAATAAGAAAGACTTTCTTGCAATTACATACACACAGTAAAAACAGAACAGAAGACTACAGCTGAACTGATGCATGCTGAATTAAATATGCTGAAATAAAATTAGAGTTTTGGGGAAACCACTCCAATAAAAATAAAAATAACTAAAATTGAGAAGAAATGTAAGAGAGTAAGACCGACCAAAGAAAAATTCATAGAAAAAAACCAGAATTTCCCAACTAAAACAATAACTTATGCAGTTCCCAAGGAAAAATGCATCCAATCAGAAATTCAATGATAGTCATTAAAGATAGGTAAGAAAATAACAGAAATCAAATATGTTGAAATTGAGAAAGGGTAACTAAGCAATAACAGCCAAATCATTTTTCCAGAGGAAAAAGCAAAACAACAGGACAGAGCTAATGTTCAATATTCTAAGCTGTCACATTCCAGAAATAAAAAGAGACCAATATCTGAATGAATATTTGAATATTCTCAAATTATACAAAATAAAGTCTTTCCCAAATGCAAATACACCTGGATATTTTTCAGCAATTTATTAAACTCTTGCTAATATTTATGTAGAAAATGGGGTACTGGACATTTCAAATTCAGCTAAAATTCAACTCTAAAAGAAAGAACAAAAATTAAAAACAAGATCTTTTCCCAGTCTGTAGGCTGTCATTTTGTTCTGATAACAGTGGCCTTTGCTTTACAGAAGCTTTTCAGTTTCATGAGGCCCCATTTATTGATTGTTGCTCTTAGAGCCTGTGCTGTTGGTGCTCTGTTCAGGAAGTTGTCTCCTGTGCCAATGAGGTCAAGGCTCTTCCCCACGTTTTCTTCTAACAGGCTTAGTGTGTCTGGTTTTATGTTGAAGTTTTTGATCTTCTTGGGCTTTATTTTTGAGTTCTATTCCCTTACCATTATCAAGTGCTTCACATACGCTTTTAACTCCAGTGCCATGGGTCTGATACTTTCTTGCTTCTGCAGATATCCACCAATAAATGCATATGTATACACATATACAAAAAAGAAAAATTCTTAAATCTAAAAGAACCATAAAACTATATGACATGGGAGGGCAGACAAATACATCCACAAAACATAACTGCCATAGAAATATGTTAATATGGAGCATATAACACCTAAATAGGTAGAGAAATAAATAACTGAATATGCCTTGCTGGGATATGAATATTCCCCCCAGAGAAAGAATAACACTATGTCCTAACAAATCTTGCATAGAGAAATGAACTACAGAAGGACTAAAGACCTGTTTGTTTTCAATAAGGAAGAGAGCTTTGGCATAGAATCCGAAATAAAATACCCCAAATACAAATCCTAAATAAAATGATTTGTTGTATTCTATTTTCTGCCACTGCAACAGAATATCAGACGCCAGGTATTTTACACACGATGAAGTTGGACTCATGCGTCTTGCATCTGGGCGGTCAAAGGCCTGGTGCTGGCACCTAGCGAGACATCTGGTCCTACAGCATGTAGGCTGTAAGGTCAAGCAAACAGAGACAGTCTCACAGAGAGATGCGTGTCTGGCTGAATTCATCCTTTTGGTCAGGATCCCACTCCTGGGGGAACAATTAACCCATTCATGTCCCAATCAGCTCATTAAGTTCTGCCACGTAAGCCATGCCATGGCAGTTAAATTTCAATGTTTGAACTTTGGAGGGAAGATTTTAACCATGGCAATAATGAAGGGTAAAATCTGTAACAATTAGACATTTTCTTTCAAGGAATGTTAAGCCAAAAAAAAATTTGAAAATGAACAAATAAAAAATATGCAAATTTATGCTGGGTGTGGTGGCACAGGCCTTTAATCACCAGAATGTATAGGCAGAGACAGGTGGATCTTTGGGAGTTCCAAGCCAGCCTGGTCTACAAAGTGATTTCCAGGAGAGCCAGGGCTCTGTTACACAGAGAAACCCTATCTCAAAAAACAATAATAATGCAAATAATAATAATTATTATTATCATTATGCAAATTTATAATATGCAAATTCACAATATGAAAATCAACATGGCCTATTATTTAAAATAGAAAATAAATTAAATTAAATTCAACAAGAAGTGTAAAACCTCACATTAGAAAAGTAGACAAATGGCTTCATAAGCAGCTCATAGAAGCAGAAGTACAGGCTAACAGGCTTGGAGTTAAGTATTAACATTTATCTGTAATCACATAGGGAAATTAAAATAATGAGATAGACTCTGCTCAACAAGATTGAAGATTTGACATTCTGAAGTATCGGCAATCCAAAGTCTATATACAGCCATGCAGTCCACATTTCCGTTCCTGATGATTCGTTCCTCTTCTGGGCATTCTCATACCAAAGGGAAACAACCTGGCCATTAGTCAGAATAAGAGATTTGGTATAATTCTTACCTGCTGTTTACTGAACAAAGACTAGTAAATTTAGTGGGAGCACAATGTGGACTACCGGATAGGGCCCAGAAAAAGTATTTTTGATCCAAATGTACTTCTGAGTTAACAAGTTGAAGCAACAATTGTTTCTATAGCATAATCATATCTCTACATCAATGAAATAAAAAAAAAAGAATCAGACTAAAGTCCAATGACTCCTTTACAATGATGTTAAAAATAGCACAGCGGAAAGGCTTATAATGGCTAACTAAGAAAACAAGTGACTGCATATCCATGATGGATATAAACCAGAAATAAAATGTTAACATACCTCCATCCACTAATATATACTGACGTACACACAATTGCGTGCAAATACAGAGATATACACAGGGCAGCAGACAGACCTGCAGAAAATGATGAAGAGAGTGTGTTATGAAATAAGATGATGAACACATCATATGTGCTTATAAGAACTGCTTATATAACTGATCTAAAATGGTACAGTAATATAAATATAAAGAATGATTTTTATTGTTTATTTGTTATGCTACTCATCAATGTTATATTTAAATATATCTGATGTTTCTATTTTATCTCATTTTATAGGATGAGTGTATGTTGTCCATCCACTGAGCTTACTACTATCCATTAAGTAGGTGATAGTTAAGAATGCTGGGTTTCCCTAGTAAGGGGAACAGACACTGTCTCTGACATGAACTCAGTGGCTGCTCTTTGATCACCTCCCTATGAGGGGGGAGCAGCCTTACCAGCCACAGAGGAAGACAATGCAGCCAATCATGATGAAGCCTGATAGGCTAGGGTCAGATGGAAGAGGAGGAGGACCTCCCCTATCAGTAGACTTGGAGAGGGGCATAGGAGTTGATAAGGGAGGGAGAATGGGATTGGAAAGGAAGGAGGGAGAAGGCTACAGCTGGGATACAAAGTGAATAAACTATAATTGATAATAAAATATTAACATTAAAAAATATAAAACAAGGATGCTGACAACTTTTTCCTGAGCATAATAGTCGTAACTTTCTCTTTGGCTAGTGTGAGAATGTCTTGAGGATGACCTCTCAGGAATGGAAAGTTAGTTTGTGCAGCCTGTAGGTAGTTAATAGCACTTTGGACTGCCAATACTTCAAAACATCAGATCCTCTACTTCCTTTCCAATCTGATGGTGCAGATTTTATCTCCTTACTTCAATTTGCCTTTATGCAATTACATAGAAGTATGAATATTTAATTTCAAGCCAGTTAGCCTGTAGGGTCCTGCTCCTGTGATCTGGCTTTTGATATCAGCGGTGTATTTTTCTAACACGAGGTCTTTCTTTTCTTGTTGAAGTCAGATAATGCATTCTCTATAATAAATACTAGGTCCCCTTTGCTTTGTATAGTATGAATTTTTGTTAATCCAATTTAAAATTTGTCATATCATCCTTTAAAAACAAATAATAATTGCTACATATTTTATCCTTAATCATTTCAATGACTAAATTTACAGACATACACAGAGAGAGAGAGAGAGAGAGAAAGAGTCCAGGTTAATTTGAATCAGGTTCTTCTCACTATGTAGCCCAAGGTGGTCTTAATTCTGTAATCCTCCTGCCTCTACTTCAGAGTTTCTGAGATCCTGGTGTGCATGACCACACTAGCTGACAGAATTTATATATGATTAGTTTGAAATTATTAATATAAAATATAAATTATTTTAGATAATTTGTAAACCATCCTGTTAATTCTTGTCAGCATATTTATGCTTTACGTATTTCCTTAAGAAAAAGATACTTCATGAGTCAAATAATTAGATATATATTCACAACAAAAAAAGCTAATCTTATGGCTTAATAGTCAGCATTTCATTCACATACCAATAATTATAAGTTACTTTTGGCAGAATTTTATACATGACTGTTAATGTGACTGTCATGTGACTTTTGTATTGCTACTCAATATTGATGCAATGGTCAATTTTACTTATTTATTTATTTATTACAATTTATGCACTTTGTATCCCAGCTGTAGGCCCCTCCCTCATCTCCTCTCAGTCCCACCCTCTCTCCTTCTCCCTCCCCCTGATGTCCCTCCCCCAGTCCACTGACAGGAAAGATCCTCCTCCCCTACTCTCTGACTCTAGCTTATCAAGTCTCATCAGGACTGCCTGGATCCTCTTTCTCTGTGGCCTAGTAAAGCCACCTCACCAGGGAGAGGTGATCAAAGAGCAGGCAACCAAGTTCATGCCAGTGACTGCTCCTGCTGCCCTTACTAAGAAACTCCTATGGGAACTGAGCTGCCCATGGGCTACATTTGAACTGGGGTATATGTCCTCTCCATGCATGGTCATCAGTCTCTACAGGACCCACATGGTCCATGGTCCATATTTTTGGCTCTCTTGGTCTTCTTGTAGAGCTCCTGTCCCCTCCAGATCTTTTCATCTCCTTCTTCTTCTATAAGATTTCCTGCATTCTGCTCAAAGTTTGGCTATGAGTCTCAGCATCTGCTTTGTTACCCTGCTGGGTAAAGTCTTTCAGAGGTCCTCTGTGGAAGGCTCCTGTCCTGCTTCCTCTCTGCTCCTATTTCCAGTGCCCATTGTGTTTGCCTTTCTGAATTAGGGTTAAACATTTTTCCTAGGGTCCTCCTTGTTGTTTACCTTCTTTAGGACTATAGATTTTAGTATGTTTATCCCATATTATATGACTAATATCCACTTATAAGTGAGCATATACCATGTGTGTCTTTCTGCTTCTGAGTTTTGTCACTCAGGATGATCTTTTTAGTTCTATTCATTTGCCTACAAATTTCATTTCTTTGTTTTTTAACACCTGAGTAGTATCCCATTGTGTAAATGTACCACAATTTCTTTATCCATTCCTTGGTTGAGGGATATCTAGGTTGTTTCCAGATTCTGGCTATTATGAATAAAGCTGCTATAAACATAGTTGAGCAAATGTCCTTGTTGTATTGTTGACATCTGACAGAAGGCTAAAATATGTAAAGAAGTCACGATGTTAAACAACAACAAACCAAGTAATAAAAATAAAGATGGGCCCAGAGCTAAACAGAGGATTCTCAACAGAGAATTCTCAAATGGCAGAGAAAGACTTAAAGATATTCTCAATGTGTTCTTAGTCATCCAGGAAATCAAATCAAACCAACCCTTATCTACTCACCACCCAGAAATTGAATATGAAAGATAAAATTCAATGAAAATTATATCACACTTCTCAACCTTACCAGTCTCGTCTACTTCAAGTAAAATTCAGCACAAAGACGTTCTCTCTTCAGGGTCTTCACAGCTCCTACTTCTGCTAGAACAATCTTTTCTCTGATTTTGCAGTGTGCGGCTTCATTCCCTCATGTCCCTGCTCACTTCTCTTCTCAGAAGAATAACTCAATGTAAACTCCTCTCCATTCACTCCCAACATCTGCATACTCCTTTTTTCCTGTTACCATTATCATCCCTGACAGAGTCAATTTGATCTAGTGTTTGTTGCCCAGATCTTGTGACTACAACACAAGTACCATAAAAACAAAATCATCTGTTTTCTAAACCTACAGAACTTTAACTGACATCTATTGCTCTTTAATAAATATATGTTGACATACCATATCTCAAGAGATCTTATTAGAGTAATGAATTCTTTAGTTATTTGTTTCTGAGATTTTTGCTATGAACGGAGAATATTTCTTCCTTTATTTTAATTTGGGATTTTATTGTATATTATATTAGACATAAAATCATAATTTTATAGTACCTGTGCAGCTATTCAAATAACTGTAATATATTTTCCAGTACTTCATTTCAATCTATAAAGCATCTTGGTTTATAATAATCTTTTCTCTTTTGCTTTTCAGTTTCACTGTTGCTACTTTTACAACACAATTTTTTTCTAAACTTTTGCTATAACTAATTTAGTTTGCTTGAATATCTGATTAAATAAATATAAAATCATATTTTAGATAATAGTTTAACTGCATATATCAGTAGATTTATTGAAATAGTTTTGTAGGTTGTATTTGTCAAATGTCTTGGCTGAACACAAATATAAATTATGTGACAGCAAGATCCATGACATTTTTATTTTCAATACCCTTATTATAAATTCTGCTCAAATCGCACGTACTTGAATGGATAGAGGTAAATCAAACACACTTTTAGATAATGAAGCTGGAATAGCTGTTTACCTTTTCTCCTTACACGTCTTTAAAGATGGTTCTTCCAACAACAATTACTTTATGCTAGGAGAAGATTTATGATAGAGATCATTGTCTATTGCTACAGGCAGCAGCCTGGCTTATTTATAGCAGGAGAATGCTGTTAACTTCCTTACTATAAAATATAATAATCTTACACCACAAAGAAGGTGCAAAGCAAACCTGCATGGGTGCTTGCAGTGACTAACTATAACTAGGAAAGAATATAATAAGAAATCTAAAGGTCACTCTTATCCCTCTCTGCTGGACAGAGATGGGAACCTGGGGAAAGATGCTGGGTGGCTCAGCTGTGAGGAAATAGAGAAGGGTCAGAGCTCCGCTGGTCCACTGGACAAGAGTAGCTGCACTGCACTCAGGAGCATCACTGGGCCTCTTCATTGGCTTTACCTGAATTTACCGTTGTTTTGTCAAATGTCTGGACATCACATTCTCTTGTAGGGATTTTGGGTTATTCAGTATCTCCAGACTTGAGGGTGACATCTTTCCCAGAATGAGGCTTCCTCTGTAATGCTTTAATATTTTTTAGTTGGTTTTGTTTTGTTGTTTCAGAAATGATTTCTCTGTGTAGCCCAGATCCACATATGACCCGGTGCTTATTTTGTCTTTCTTCTGATACCCTACACAAAATCAGCTCACATGCTGTGTTACTATTGCTATTTCTAAACTCCATTCTACTTGATTTCTCTGTGTCCATATTGCCTTTCTATTCTCTGTTTTCTAACACATATCCCAATTATTTAGCAGTCTACCAAAGGTTCCATCATGCGTGGCTCATGCCTTCTTCTCCAGACAATCCCCTTCAGTCTATCCCCATTTAACCAGTTTCTGAGTCTTGCATGATATCTTTCCTTACACTGTTTTTACTACAGGGGTGCTATGTCCCTCGCGTTCCATTCACCCTCTTGTCCAGGCTAGACAAAACAATCTGGATTCAACTTGAGAGTTGAATGTGAAACTAATTTCCTACCATCCGCGGTTTTTAATGTCTTAGGACCTGGGACATCTGTCACATCTGTGTGCTTTCTGATTTAATTGACTAATCACTTTGAGCCACAGGCTGCTAAAAAGCCAGGGTTTGCTAGCTTTCAACTTCCAAGCAAGTTTAATTAAAAGTAATAACTGGTTAAAATCATTTGCTGTGGAAAGAAAATTGTTACCTGGATGTCTATAGATTTATCAGATGAACTGATGTTAAGTATCCTATTTGATTGCATAAATAACTTACAATAATACTTCTTCTGGTGTTTAAGTATTTGACATTATAAGTCAAGAAGCATAGAAAATAAACATACATCTATAATGACATAAATAAAAATAAGTATTAAATGAAAAAATCAAACACAGTTGCTAGGGACTTTATTGAAGAAGGCAGAATCTAAAGAGCAAAAGAACAGGAGTTTGTTTCTCTAGCCATGCCCAGGAATTTTTGAGTACTAATAGGTACCTAATTCTCTTTAAATTAATTCACAGGATGAATCAGATGTGAACACTGTGCTATGGCATATCACGGGGGCCAAGAGAGAAAATATTTATTATTTATGGTGAATGATAGATTACTTTGTTCGTTACAGTGAGTCCTTAGTAGAGAATGCAAAGGAAGCAAGATAATAAGTTGAAGTGATTCAATTTTGCCACTTACAAAACAACCTGTTATTTAATATTCACTTGTTTTAACTAAAAATACATTTTTTGTAACTTTTCTCGAGTCTGATAACTTCATCCTCTTTGTACTTCAAAAGCATACTAAAATTACCTCTCCGGAATGATGCATGTACTTCTACAGGAAATGAAAAGATCAGAAAGCATGGCTAAGACGGATGTTATGAAGATTCTAATAAGATCTGCCTTCAAGCGGCTGTTTGCCTGCACCCATCTCTGCTCCTCCTCCTCCTCCGCTTCCCTCTGTTGTCTACCATTTTAAAGGGTGTCTTCTTTTTCTCCTCTCCCAGGTTTGTGGCACGTTTAAACTGTGCTGATGTGTTCCCTGATCTGAAACACAGCCATAGGAAGTGGTACATGCAGAAAGGTTCCTCTTTGAATGACTTCGAATTTTTTGTCAAATCAGTAACAGCGAAGGTCAGCCAGGCTCTGAATGGGCTTTATGTTATATCCGTTAACTATTTACCTATTGCCTCAAGATGTCGTATTTATAGACCTTTGTTTTTGAAATGGTCTGATTGTAATTTTAATTACAGTATTGCTTACTTACAGATGTGAGATAGATAACTAAGCACTACTAGGTATCACATTATTTGGTACATAGGGTTATACCCAGAAAGAAAGGCTACTCCATTCCCAACATTCTAATATCTTGTGAAGTCATGGTATGCTAAAAATATTAGGTGACATTGACTCATAATAACAATTTCTGAATGAAAACATTAGAAAATATTTCTTGGTCATTTAGTCTAATTCCTTTATTTCATTTATAGAAATAATCCTTCCATCAATGCTCATAAACTATTTTTGTACCACAGCAATCTGTTTAGAACACTAACAGTCGATAGTCTGATAAACTTAAGCAAACATTCTCTGGCCACATTTCTCATTTATAAAAAAAAAATTATAAAGTTAATTTTGCTTCAAAGTTTACTTATCTTTTTTTCTGTAGCTATATCAAACAAAATAGTCTTCAATTCACAAACTTTGAAGGGAGTGAAAACACACTGAATGATGGAAAGCTGCTAATTTGTCAAAAGGGTTTAACAAGTATAGCTATCGTTGTGTCAAAATAGACTTTTGAGATACATATTAAAGTACCTGACGGGTGAGATACACTATATCATAACAATACTAAGAGATGTAAATATCCCACCTTCTGTAATAGAAGGAGTATTCAGGCACAAACTTTAATGTGAAACCCTGAACCGGGGTAACAGTTGATGTGAAATGGATCTAACAGGAGCTTATGAATTCTTCTCAAGCACACAGACCATCCTCTAGGTAATATCTGTGTGCAAAGAACAACTTTTAACAAATCTCAAAATTCAGCTGGTTCTGTGGGCTTTGTTCTGGTGGTGTCCCTGACCACTCTGGTTTCTCCTATTCTTCCTTCCCCTCTTCTGCAGGGCTCCCTGTGCTCTGCCTAATGTTTGGCTGTGGGACTCTGTATCCACAGAACATTCTGCAGGCAGGAAGAACTACCGGAAGAACTGTAGGGAGAAGGTTTTGTGGCTGACTTGGTGTCCCAATCTCCCCACTTAAGGTCTTGCCAGGTTACAGAAGATGGCTGGTTAAGGCTCTGTGTTCCCCATTACTAGGTGTCTTTCTAGTGGTCATAACTAAGGTTACTCTTGTAGATTCTATGGAGTTTCCATTGCATTAGGTTTCCACCTTACTCCCTACCCAGAGAGTGAGTCAACTGATCAGGACTCAAGGGGGACTGCAGAGATCAGGAAACTTGTAGGGGTCTGACCTAGGTCCTCTGCACATATGTTGAGTAGCTTGGTGATGCTGTGGAAATCCTAACTGGGAGCAAGGACTGTCCCTGCTTCTTCTCCCTTTTCCTCCTACAAGGTTGCCTCATGCAGCCTTGATTTCATATGTCGGCCTGGTCTTTTTGCACCTTGTTATGCAGTGTTTGGTTGATGTCCCTGAGATGCTTGCTCTTTTCTTCAAAGGGAGGCAGAGAGGGAGTTCATCTGGGGAAGACGGGAGGTGAAGGGGGAAACTGAGGGGAAGGTAATGAGGGGAAACTGTGGTCAGAGCGTAATATATGAGAGAATAACAAAAGATTCAGGAAAACAATCTAAAATTCAAGTCTCTTTTTTAAAATAATGGTATATTAGAAATAAATTGAATCTGATGTGAGCATAAGAAAATTGATAATAAAGATCAGATTAGAAACAATAAATATAGAAACTAGAATAATAACACAAGAGATAAAACAAACTAAATGTTGGGTTTTTTTTAATTGAAAATTTTAATAGGTGAACCTTTAGTTATCCAAGGGAAGTAGGGCAGAGGAGGCATATAAAAGAAGAGACACCAAGCTGATAACATATATATATATATAGGGATATATATATATATATGGATATAACTCCCAAAGTAAATAGCTAGGAGTCAGGACCTCTTTATTGTATCATTGTGCATACTACCAATGCATAAGAATAATAAAAACGCATAACATCTCAACAAAATAATGAGAAATAACACTGAGTCGGTTACTGAATACCTTTCTCTAAAGGAAGATACGGTATCTGACAACATCACTGCTGAATTCTACCACACACCTACAGTAAAATAGCATTTAAAAAAGTATCAAACTATTTTTGTGAGGCCAGGGTTACATTGGTACCAAAACCAGAGTGCAGAAAGAAAATATGGGCTATTATCCTTGATGAGCCTTTCATGATGCAAAATCCCCTCCAAAAACTAAGTTTAATAACAAAGCCGAAAGATGATTACAATGATCTGCTGGGGTTTACCACTGAGATGCAAGGATGATTGAGCATATGTAAATCAATAAATATAATGCATCTTATTATTCAAATGAGGACAAAACCAATACCTGATTATTTCATTAAAGACAGCCAACTCGTTTTTTCAAAATTCAAAATCCTCCTGTGACAAAAAACACCAAAAAATGGAAAATAGAAGTACCGTAACTCAATATAATAAAAGAAGTTCAGAGCCAGCATTGCATGCAATGGAAAAAATAACTGAAACCCTTTCATTTGAGATCTGGACATGACAAAATGCCCACTCTCATCACTGTCATTGAACTAGTGCTTGGCAAAACAATAAGACTAAAGATGAATATGAAAGACATCCAAATAGAAACATTGTCACTGTTTACTAATGGTATGTTCTCCTCTGTAGAAAACTGTGAATCGCTCACAAAGACCATCAGGACAGAAAATGAATGCAGTGAATTTTCAGACTACATGATCAACACACACACACACACACGCACGCACGCACGCACGCACATACACATATACACACACAGACAAACCCACGCAAGTCTATACATTGACAATGACATAGCAAAGAAATCAAGATAATGTTTCTGTTTATGAAGGGTACAAAAATGGTACAATATTTGGATATGAACTTAATATCAGAGGTAGAAAGGCTATACATTGAAAACTGCAAAACAACAGAAATAAATGAAAACACAAACAACAGTAATAAAGACTACAGAGAGAAGAATTGCTACTGCCTTAATGTCTATACCACCCGTTGGAAAATAATGACAGCACCGGTACTTTCAAGATCCTGGTGTCCTTCTTAATGAAACAGAACAGGCAATCCTAGTATTCGCATGCAATCTTGATTCATCTTGAATAGCTAAGAAAATCATGACCAAAAAGACGAAGAAACACATAACCTAACTAAAATTTTCACCCCCAAGCCAAAAGTACTGAAAATTGTATTGCACATGCATTAAATAAAATGAGTACCCAGAGAAAAGAGCTTAGAAAGAGTAGAGGTGTGAGAAGAAAAGGCCAGTTGTACATACTGGGAAAGGAATGCCTCTCATGACCAGAATTGAGAAAATTATTCATATTTAGAGAATGACTTTGGACCCTCCTTATATAGCAACATAGAGAAATCATGCTGAATAACAAAACTCATATAACAAAAAAATGAACCAAAATAGAGAGGACCCTGGGTATGAACAGCTTATTTCAAGCTAAAGTAACAGGCAATCACTTCAAAGGATAAAGACTGTTCTATTTTTGCAACAATTACAAATTTAACTCATATAATTGAGCTTAGAAATGAACACAAATGAACCATACACTTACATGTACATTCCAAAACCATAAACTTCTCCTAGAAAATACCATATAAAAGTTTTGTGACTTGAACTTATAGAGCTTATGTATGACACTTAACTTATAGAGATTATGCATGACACTAAAGACATAAAGCATAGAAGAAAAATATAATAAACAGGCCATCTTCACAATTAAAACTTTCAGCCTTCAAAAACAAATTGGAAAGGGGTTCTAGGTCCTCTCCATGCATGGTCCTTGGTTGGAGCATCAGTCTCTGCAGGCCCCTTGGGCCCAGTATTTTTGGCTCTGTTTTTCTCCTTGTGGAGTTCCTATTCCCTCCAGGTCTTTCTACCTCCCTCTTCTTCCATAAGGATTCTGGTACTCTGCCCAAAGTCTGGCTATGAGTCTCAGTATCTTCTTCAATACCCTTGTGGGTAGAGTCTTTCAGAGGTCCTCTGTGGTAGGCTCCTGTCACGTTCTTTGTCTTTTCCTACTTTTGATGTCTATCCTGTTTGCCCTTCTGAATAAGGGTTAAGCATCTTCCCTAGGGTCCTCCTTGTTGTTTAGCTTCTTTGGGAGTATAGATTTTAGTATGTTTATCCTGTATTATATGGCTAATATCCACTTATACGTGAGTATATACCATATGTGTCTTTCTGCTTCTGGGTTACCTCACTCAGGATGATCTTTTCTAGTTCACACAATGTGCCTGCAAATTTCATGATATCCTTGGTTTTAATAGCTGAGTAGTATTCCATTGTGTAACTGTTCCACAATTTCTGTATCCATTCCTCCATTGAGGGACATCTAGTTTGTTTCCAGATTCTGGCTATTACAAACAAAGCTGCTACGAACATGGTGGAGCATAATTATTGAATGGTGGAACATCTTTTGGGTATATGCCTAGGAATGGTATACCTGGATCTTGTGATACCCCAACCATGCATGGACCATGCATGGAGAGGACCTAGACCCCCTGCTCAGATGAAGCCCATAGGCTGCTCAGTTTCCAAGTGGGTTCCCTAGAAAGGGGGCAGGAGCTCTCTCTAACATGAACTCAGTGACTAGCTCTTTGATCACCTCCCCCTTGGGGGGTGCAGCCTTACCAGGCCACAGAGGATGATGATGAGACCTGATAGGCTACCATCAGATAGAAGGAGAGGTGGACCTCCCCTATCTGTGGACTAAAGGAGGGGCATAGGGGGAGAAGAGGGACGGAGGGTGGGACTAGGAGTAGACAAGGGAAGGGGGTACAGATGGGATACAAAGTGAATAAGTTTTAATTATAATTAATTAATTTACTAAGAGACAGATTGAGGAAAAAAATGTCACTTACTGAAGAATATATTCACCTTCTGTCTGGGCTTTTTCGGTGTGAGTTTGAGTGCATGATGAATGACTTAAATGCAGAATATGTGCCCAGTAGTCACTACTCAGTAAGAGCTTAGGAAGACAAGGCATTTAAAAAATGAGCTGAGGATTTCTGCGAGCAGGTGAACTAATGAGATACTGTACAGGGAAGTGAAAGATCTTCTCTCAGAAAGGGGTAGATGGGAGCTGAGGAACAACATACAATGTTATCCTCTGTCCTGTATACACATATACATACACTTATACATAGACACTCACACACACACACACATACATACACATACAGACACAGTTAAATGCACCACCCCTCTCCACCTAAACACACAAATACAACATGCACAGATAAACAAGCCCAAGTATATTTTTTTGAGAAATGCATAGATTCATTGTCATGCTTAGTTGGTTTCATGCGTGCATACTCAGTTCACAGATTCTCAAACGTTTCAAGGTTGTTTGCTTCTCAATTTTACTTCAATATATGAAAATTATTTTTTAAATGAGTGAGGAAACTAGACCCTATCTTACTTATTAAAAGTAAACTATGATCTGAAATATTTCTAAGAACTTGGTTTATCTGCAAACTCTTCTTATTTAATCTTGATAATTTGATTTCCATCTTCTGTGACCTTGTGGTATCTATTGTTATTAAATAAAATCAAATAATTATATATAGCTCAACATTTGATCCAAGTAAGTTAGTCTTGGGTAAATTAGCAGTAATATTTCACTGTGACAACATATTCAGGTATACTTTAATCATGAACACTCACTCTGCGTGTTGGAAGTGGCTTTTCCTCAATCCACAGACAAATTCAAAAGAAAAAAACAAACATACATTTATTAATATGTATGTTTTCTGAGAAATATCTATATTTCTCAGGCAGAGTAACTGTGAGACAGTTGATTTAAACCCTTTGCTTGTATAGCATTGATAAGACAGAGTGCTTGTAGAGCAATGACGAAGGAAAGGGGCCGTTCTAGGTGCTGAAAACTGCAACTACAGATACAGAACAGATCAAGACTCAGGGAAGTTTGTTACATGGAATTCTCTGGTGCTGTATCCTGGCTGAGCATCTACCTTTGGTAACAGTCCCTGCTGACAGAGTAGAGAGCCATTTACGAATTTATGTGCTGCTCTAAGGAACTTAAATTGAGAAAGATGACTTCGCTCAGTTTCTTGTCATTTGCTTCAGCTTTAAGAATCCTTCCAGCAAATGTCATATACGGGAAAAGCATATTCTGCTACCCGGCAATGTTAAAGAAATAATTACCCTTGCATCATTTCTAGCACAGTGGCCATGAAGCATGCACCTGTGTCCTTTGTCTTCTGCCAGGATGACTTTTACATAAAGCTTACTAAGAGAGGTGTTATTTATCTCTTTCCTGCATAGAACTAATTAGAATAATAGTTCCTTGACCCTACCCTTACAATTCTGTTCTTCCTGGAAAGGTTATAGCATAAGACAGACCTAGCCATTGATTCTATTCATCACATCCTGCAGATGAATCATGCAGTATGTTTGGGAAAATCAGGAACTAGCAACACCATTTCACAGGCTTCCTTCCCACAATGCCTTTCTACACAATTTGACTAAAATATAAACTAGCAAGACATACATTTTTCTAAGAAGGCCAAACATTTGCTTATCATGACTTTTTCTCTTAACATGAAGAATATCTGTATTTGAAAATAAAGATGGACAGTAAAAAAGGAAATGGGGCATTTCCCAACACTGATAAAAAGCAGCAGCAGGGCTGCTAGGCCACACACATGCTACCCATTAGCACATGGCCAAGATCACTCAGCTCAACAGCGACTACTTTTGTTGCTTAGTTGCTTTTTGCTGTGTTTTAGCCTGAGTATTAATGCCTTCATTCCCTTTCTTGTTCTTGCTTACTTTCCTGTTCTCTTAAACCTTTAACTTCTCTTCCTCAACATAGTTAAAGTTATCAAGTACAGGCAATTCTGAAAAGCTATTTCAGCCAAGGATCCCAGGGAGAAAAGAGGATAAAATGTAAAGCAACATACAGAAGTAAGCACACACACACACACACACACACACACACAGAGCCAAGAGATGAAGGTTGGGACATAGAGGATAGCAGTGGAGCACAGGGTGTCAACTTTTGACTAGCATGTAGGAAGCTTAGGGCTTGGTCCAAATTAAGAGTAAACCAAAATGAAACAAAATAGTAAGGGCCTTTGAATAAACTGGTGATTTTGGCTATTCAACAGTGATTCATCAATACTGATTCAACAAATGCAGCAAATGTTGCCATCTTACTCATCTGTGGTAATCAGCTTTTCATCCTTGTGACAAAACACCTGAGGACAATACCTAAAGAAGGAAAGAGGTAGTTTGACTCACTGTTTTAGACTCAAGGTCAGCTGGCCCCATCATCACCCATGTGATGATGAAGCAGAACATCCCAGCAATGAAATTAATGGGAAAACGAATCTGCTTGACTTATAGCATAGAAGGAGTAGAGGAAGGGATGGGAAGAGAGATAGAGTGGGGCACATGGAGGTATACCCTTCTAGGCACAGCCTCAGTGCCTTACTTTCTCCAACCATGTCTATCCCTAAATTACTTGTAAAGCTATAAATTAATTTGTGGAGTAATCAATCCATTGATGAGATTGGAGTTTTCAAGATCCAGTCAGCTCTCCCTGTTGCTGGCATGTGGAATATATATATATATATTAGTGTAATGTATTATAAGAATATCAGAAATCTTATGTTGGGTGCATGGCAACTATTGCAGTCTTTCCAGAGTTCCTATGCATCTAAACATTGTAAAAGTGAAAAATTATTTCAATGTCATTGTCTTTTTCCTAAAAATGCCTATAAAATAGTTCCTTAACATTGGTTCTTAATCTGTATGTAAATGTTGGTAAAACTATTTTATATATGCTCATCAAATTTTGTGTAAATCCTATAGCTCTCTTAATTGTGTTTTCGCCATCTCCTGCTGTGTCTATATTAAGACTTTACACACACAAAATGAGCTCTCAGCAGATCATTTTCTATCTCACCACCCCACTTGCACTACAATAAATTTTACTTGTTTATCTTCTGATAAAATAAACTTTTGTATACAGCCTGTTTCTGCAATTTAGAAAGAATGGGACTTAGGAATGATTCTTGACACATAAGCGTGATGATATGAATTTGTGTTCATAGCACCTACATAAAAAGCTGGGTGGGGTGGCACACCTTTGAAACCCCAGTGACGGGAAGCAGAGGCAAACAAATATCTAGAGTTCACTGGCAAAAGTCCCAGTTCGGTGAAAGACCCTGTCTCCAAAACTAAGGTATAGAGTTGTTGAGACCACAACAACATTAACTTCTGTACTCCTGGTGCATGCACACATGTTTGTATATACACATCAACATGTCTACAAATATGCATGTGGGAAATAGTTTTAAATCATTGTAGAACTAATCTAAATGAATAACTAGAAGAGCCAAGGAGAGCTCTGTGCTTGGATACCCTGTTAGCATCATGAAGTTGAGAAGTAACTCGAGGGGTTTGTACCATATGTTTCATGAATCTATGGACCTCAAGTCTTGGTCATGTTATAATATAAAAGAAAAAAATATATATATTTATATATATTCCATAATATATATATTTATATATTCCATACATGTGTGTTGCGTGTTTCTGTGTGTTGAGTGTATATACATATATAATTACAATCACACACATATATAAACATATTTATACATATACATATATCTTTATAATGAAACTAATAAAACAAAATTTATAAGCCAATTTAATACTCTTTTATTTAGAAAACTGCATTCTTTTTGATAATTATCTTCCAGAAATTAGGTGCTTCTTAATTATTTCCATTAGAAAAGATAAATTGTGATCACCTGGTTTCTGAAAAGAACTGACTGGGTTAGACTAGGTCAACTGTTTCTGTCCTAGGAAATGCCAGGTAAGCAGTCTCTCCACTAAACAGACTTTGAAACAAGCATGATAAAAGAAATTTACAGCAGCTAAAATTAATGCTGAAGGATCAGGCTGTGAGTGAATGCTGCTGTGAGGACCAATTTTTAATCCCGTGGAAGTATGATATATTAACCTACTGCTTCATCATTAATTACTTATACTTCACACAGTGAGAATTTCCTCCCAACTCTCACCACCATTTCCCCAAATATCAAGTAAACTGAAAATCAGATATGAAGTATAAATTTATAAGACTTTCCATCTATACAGGACCCCTTATTTCAATCTGTCTATCTATTTTAAAACATTTAAGACAGTAATAGAGAAACCAACACAGTTGTTCCCTAAGACACTGACATAAATCTCCTCTATAGAAAAGTTCATCCAGTTAGACAAGGATAAACATACTAAAATCTGTACACCTAAAGAAACTAATCAAGAAGGAGAACTCTGGCTAAGATGCTCAATCCCCATTCAGAAAGACAAAGATGATGGACACCAGAGAGGGAGAAAACAGAGAACAGGACTGGAGCCTACCACAGAGGGCCTCTGAAAGGCGTTCTACCCTGCAGGGTATCAAAACAGATACTGAGACTTATACCCAAACTTTGGGCAGACTGCAGGAAATCTTATGAAAGAAGGGGGAGATAGTAAGACCTGGAGAGGACAGGAGGTCCACAAGGAGAGCAACAGAACCAAAATATCTGGGCACAGGGGTCTTTTCTGAGACTGATGCTCCAACCAAGGAACATTCATGGAGATGGAGATAAGCTAGAACCCCTGCACAGATGTAGCCCAAGGCAGTTCAGGGACCATATGAGTTCCATAGTAATGAGAACAGGGACTGTCTGACAGGAACTGATTGGCCTGCTCTTTTATCACCTCCCCCTGATGGGGGCGGGGGCAACAGCCTTAACAGGACACAGAGGAAGACAATGCAGCCACTCCTGATGAGACCTGATGGACTAAGATCAGAAGGAAGGAAAGGAAGACCTCCCCTATCAGTGGACTGGGGAAGGAACATGGGTGGAGAAGGGGGGAAGGAGAGTTGGGAGGGGAGGAGGGAAGGAGATACGGGGGGATACAAAGTGAATAAACTATAATTACTAAAAATAAAAATAAAAACAATAAAAAAGAAAAGTTCAGATAAAAATTTCAAACGTTTAAAATTCTGAAAGAAGAAAACATAGTGTGTCACAAACTCTCAAAGAAGTGAAGATTTTTAAATGTTAGTGTTTAATAAGCAAATTATATGATTGGCATTCCGTCACTAGTCTTAAAGAAAAAAGAAAAAAAAAGACCAGTAGCTCCCTTAGAAAATGAGTGTGTGACTTTCATTAGAGAATCCTTCACTGGGAAAAAAAGGACAGGGAGATAGAGGGAAGGACACAGAGAAACATTTTCATGGATTTTCTGTAGATAGAGTATTTGCAGTTTCATTAACTTTTATTGATTTATAAGAAAGAACAACAAATTATTAATTGTGAAACCTTTGAAGAAATGCACAAACTGTTATACGTTATAAAGTTATTTTCCCAACTGTTATCATTTATTGGCTGGTTTTGCCTAGAAAGGTTTTTGTGTAAACTGGGCAGGCATAACAACAGGCTCAGTGCTGAACACACAAACAAACCCACAGCAAGAAAGGGAAGAGGCCCTGAGCTCCAGCACCTTGATTTACTCTCTAACATCCATCTATGTGTCTCTCATGAGTGTTTTCTTTTCACAGAAGCCCAAAGAGCAACTCTGAATGAACTCTGCAAAAAGCGAATATTTGACATTTGACACAAACTGTGGTTAGGGAGAATGATAGCAGGTGTGATGTTAGAGAATTAAAAAAAACTGCTTGAAGAAAAACATTTAGTGAGAGCATTCATTAAAAAGTGGAATTTCAGTTGATCTAAATGCTTTAGATCTTGAGACTTCGTCTGGGATTTGCATTTTCAAATATTACTCACACATTTTTGTTTGACTGTATCTTTATAAGTTTACTACACATGGCTAACTTTAACTTGGAAGAACCACTTTACAATCCAAGATACAAAGGCTTGAGTGGATGACGCTAACTAAACACTCTATCCTGAGCTATGCTCTCAGCTCATTAACTGCAGAGACTGTGCACCAACCAAGGACTGTGCATGGAGAAGACCTAGACACCCTGCTCAGATGTAGCCTATAGGCAGCTCAGTCTCCATGTGGGTTCCCTAGTATGGGGAGCAGGAGTTGTCTCTATCATGAACTCTCTTCCTGGTTATTTGATCACTTCCTCTTGGCAGGGTGAGCTTGCCAGGCTTTGGAGGAAGAGGATGAGACTTGATAGGCTAGAGTCAGATGGTAGGAAAGGAGGGCTTCCCCTTTTTTTTGGACTAGGGGAGGAGGATAGAGGGAAGAGGGAGAAAGGTTGGGGCCAAGAGGAGACAAGAGAGTGGGCTACAATTGGGATATAAAGTAAATAAGTTATGAAAAATTTTTAAAAAATGCTTCAACATGTTAATCTTTTAAAATACATTTTAGTAGCTCTAAACAATATAATTTAATATATTTTAACCATATTCACCCCAACTGCTCAGCTTAACTTGACCCATATCTGTTCCTACTCCCCAACCCCCAAATTCATGTTATCATTAAAAAAAATTAATAACCTATTTGTGACATATATATCCTTCTGGACCAAAGCATGGCCAATCTACCAGGAGCCACATCCTTAGAGAAAACTGTCTCTCCTTCTCCTAGAAGCCATAGTCCATCAGCTAGAAGTGAGGAATGCAAACTCCTTTCTGTTCCATGCTACGGTGTTGTTTGGCCTAAACGTTTACAGCCAACGATAAATATTACTTTGTGAGGTCCACAAGGCATTGATGGGAGGTAGTGTTTTCTATATATGTCAGACAAGTGCCAAATCAACTCTCAGCAACAGAGTTGCCTAAGCAAGGCTGGCAGAATGATAACATGATTTGATACACCAGCACGGATAGGGAAAATCCCACTTGGACTCACCCTTAGGAGAGCTATAGGTAGTTAATCACTGCTGAGAGAAGACAGCCAGTCTCCTGAAGGGACAAGCCTCATATAGGTTGTGCAATCTCCAGTAGAGAGCTCTTGATATTTGTACAGATAAGCAAAGCTGACTGGACTCACAGTGGGGTGTGTGTGTGTGTGTGTGTGTGTGTGTGTGTGTGTGTGTGTGATACTTAAAGACGAGATCATGACCTTGGGAGGAAGGCTCTAAGAGGAGGGAAGGACAGTTTGATGTAGCTGCAGCTCTCATATATGGAATTCTCAAAATAATTAAAGTTTTATCCAAAGAAAGAAAGGCAAGGCTTCCAAGAATGTTTTTGAAAGAAAAAAAAAATCTGATCAGAAGTCAAATGTAATTCTAATAGGCCGAACTTTATATGTGACTTGGCCTTTTTCCCGTGTAGCTTTTAATATTCTTTCTTTGTTCTGCACATTTGGTGTTTTGATTATTATGTTATGGGAGGATTTTCTTTTCTGACCCAATCAATTTGGTGTTTTGTAGGCTTCTTGTATGTTTATAGGCAATTCTTTCTTTCGGTTGGGGAGGTTTTCTCAGGATTTTGTTGAGAATATTTTCTGGATCTTGGAAACAAGGGTAGAGATCAGATGTGGAGAGAATGGGGTGGGAAGTGAGAGGGCTGGGAACTGAGCAAATGAACGGGGACATCTCTTTGTCAAACTGGAGGCCTGTGACAAGGTAGGCTGTGGGGAAGACATGGGTGTGACTCTAGCTGAGACTCCTGGGGCGGGAGGACATGAAGACTGAAGTGACCTCCTCCTAGACAGGCGGGACTAGTGGAAGGAGAGGAACAACAACCCATGGACAAAACCTTTGATCCAAAAATTACCCTGCCTACAAAAAGTGCAGGGATGAAGAGGGAATCAAGATTGAGGGAATGTCCAACCAATGCTTAGCCCCACCTGAGATCCACCTCATGATAGAGAGCCAGGCCCTGACACTATTAATGACGCTCTGCTATGCTGGCAGACAGGAGCCTAACTTAACTGTCTTCTAGGAGGCTACAGCCAGCAAGAGATTGAGACAAATGCTGGAACTTGCAGCCAAGCATGGAGCAGAACTATTGGGGGTCCTGTGGAAGTGTTGGGGGAAAGATGGAAGGACCTGGAGGGGACAAGAAGCTCATGAGAAAATCAACAGAGAAAACTAACCCAGTCCCACCAGGGCTTACAGAGACTATGACATCAACTAAGGAGCATGTATGGTCTTTACCTAGGCCTCCTGCACATAGGTAGCCAGTAGGTGGCTTGGTCTTCATATGGGTCACCTGACAGTCAGGGGGATGGTTTTAATGGACTCTATTGCCAGCTTTTGGATCACTTACCCTGGCAGTACTGCCTTGCCTGGCCTCAGGGGATGAGGATATGCTCAGACATTATGTGATTTGATGTGCTGGGGAAGGTTGATAAGGTAGAGGGGAGCTCCCCTTCTCTGGGGGTAAAGGGAGAGGGGAAGGAGGGAGTGAAGAGAGGAGAGGAGGGAAGGGGAACCCTTGGCATGTAAAGTAAATAAACTGAAAGTTTTAAAGGAATAAAGATAAAATTAAAAAAAATCTTAGAATGGTTGTGTTTAGCTCTCACAGAAATTCTAATGTAACGCTTGTTGGGTATTTCTGGGGAAATTAAAGAAAAAATAAAAATAAATATCAGGACATCCTATGTCATGAAGAAATGATTACAGCTTTGTTGTTCCGAGATCTAATAACTCATTTAATTTTACTGTGAAATAGTCTAGCAAAACTGACACAACAGAATGAGTAATCATTAAAATAACATTAGGTATGCTAATTTAGCAACATTAAAATGTAGTTACAGTGCATGTCACTTTCTAAATGTATATGCCTCATACTTGGGTTCAGAGTGTTGAATGGACATTTATCTCTTTATAATTTGCATACTGCATACTAAGCTACTGTATCTTCACTTTGAGTCTTATGTGTTGAGTAAATCTGAGTCTTAATGTGAAGTGATAAACCTTAGCAATATGTGTCCAAAGCTAAAACTGTAAAATAAAAAAAAAAAGAACACCAAATGTGCCAAAGCATTTTAGTAACTATGAAATTGCATCAGTGTTTAGGCAGTAGGGATGCAGTGGAGAGAGGACAAGAAAATCATATCAGGGTGAAATTCATCCTACAGTTATTACACAAGCTACCAGTAGTCATAAAGGTAGAATCTGAGACTTTATTTCTCATGTAGACCTTAGGACATCCATTACAAAGGAACGACATTACCATTCAAAACACAAGCACTCGATTCCAACTATTTTGTTAGCTATGTTGATGTACCATGACCTGAAATGTGAAGAGTTTCTCCTTCTTCCAATAAAAGGTAGGATACTAGCATACGGATATGCTACCAAGTGCCCCATGGAACAGGCCATCTATACATCTACACATGTATATGTGCCACCGTTTGAAACATTCACAGAGGAATGATGAGAACCTGTAAAAATATCAATATCTTTCTTAAAACACTGATAGCTATAAACATTGATAATAAATGGAGTGAAGGGGCTTGGGTTACAAAATGCATCATCAAGTTCAAACATCTCATAGTAGCTTTCTTGGCTCACTGAGAATTGGTAACAACTTTTTTTTTAAGGAAATTGAATGAATTTCATCTTTTTCCTTATGTTGTTTCTTAGCAATCCTGCCTTCAGCTTTGGGACTAAATCTAAATTCAGAATAAGGAATTTATTCTAACAAGTTCTCAAACACATCTTGGCAAAGCTGTGATTTTTATTATAGCGTGAAGATCCAAAAAAATAAAACTCAAGGCTTTGCCCTTTCAGTATTATTTGTTTCCAGAATTATGACTATTTATATTCTAAAGGTTCTCAACATAGTCATATAATCTTTCAAATGGATAACCGGAGTCAGAGCTATGAAGCTTTATTGTCTGGAACTTGAAAATAGAAAACAAAAAAACATCTAAAAGCCTAAACATTATCTCTGTGTCAGGGTTTGCACTTTTAACTAACTTTATAATGACAGGGCTATCTTATAGTTCCTTTGGAGCAGAGGTTAATTTGCAGATTGTTGTCTAAAAAAACATGTAAAAATTTCAGCACCATGGAAATGTCCCAAGTTTTATTTCATCGTAATTGATTTGATATCAAACTCAACCATCTTCTTTCAACATTTCTTTAATAATCTGCCCTCAACAATTTAGCTTCTCAAATGTTCCTTTGGTGAGTTACCCATCCAACTAGCTTACAAATTGGTATCACAACTTCAGAGCAACCTCTGATATATTCATGTTATATTTACCTAAAAAGCCAGTGAGACACAGTGGGTTTTTTGTGGAGGGAGGGGAGTAAGGGATATTTCAGGACGTTAGAAAAGAAAAAAAGAATAAGGAAAAACAGACTAGATGTGGTCACTTACCAACCATAGAAATTTTGAGATAAGATTGTGTAGGGTTTCTCATAGAATTAGATTGCAATTAGGATGTTTTTTAAGGTGAGTTCCAAAATTTTTCCTTCTTTTTTTTTTCTTTATTTACTTAATCACTTTAAAGCTTGATCCTTGTCTCCTCCTCCTCTCCTGCAAGTCCTACCCTCATATCACCTCTCCATTACCCCTTCCTTTCCTTCTAAGAGAAGGAAGTGGGTACATCTCAAGTCTCAGCAGTACTAAATTTTATCATTTCCCACTGTGGCCTGACAAGGCACCCCAGCTAGAGGAAAGCAGTCAAAAGGCAGGCAACAGAGTCAGAAACAGTCCCTCCTCCCATTGTCAGGGGACCCACATGCTTGACCAGGCTGTATATCTGCTGCATATGTGTAGCGGGGTCTAGGTCCAGCCCATGCATGTTTTTTGGTTTTTGATTCAGTCTCTGTGAGCCCCCATGGACCCAAGTTAGTTTACTTTGTAGGTCTTTTTGTGGTGTCCTTGACTCCTTCAGCTCCCTCTATCCTTTGTCTCACTCTTCTACAAGATTCCCTGGGTTTGGTCTATTGTTTGGCTGATGGAAACAGATGGGTCTCCGCATCTGTTTCCATCAGACAGTTCTACTAGGCTCCAGTCTGTCAGTATAGCAGAGTATCATTAATAGTGATAGAGGTTGGTTCTCTCCTATGGATTGGGCCCCAAGCTGGGCTAGTCATTAACTTGACATTCCCTCAATCTCTGCTCCATCTTTATCCCTATACTTCTTGCAGGCAAGACAAATTTTGAATCAAAGGTTTTATGGGTTGGTTTTACAGATTGTTGTCCTGCTCCCTCCACTGGAAGTTCTACCTGGCTACAGGAGGAGGTGACTTCAGGCTCCTTAACCCCTGCTGCTAGGGTCACCTCACAGACTCCTACGCACAGTGAGACATTGCTTTTTGGATCAACATCACTGCACTGATCTTTGTGCTTTGACCCTTGACTTCACAGAGACAATCCAGAGAACTTTTCAGGGCAATCCAACTGAGTCTTATGGCATTCACTGACTTGTCCTGATCCTCTGAATCATGTTGCTGCTTGGCATTGGCCTTTGGACTGGACTGCTGGTATCCTGATGACTGAGTATGGTAATCTTCTAAAGACCCATCAACCCTAGTCAGCAGGAAGTACACACACCCAGACAACTTCTGCTCTCCACTGCACCCATTGGGTTTTTACAAATATAGAGTGGCCCTAACCTGCTGACTAGTAGTCTGGGTCACAGAAATGAGAGGAAAAGGATGTGAAGTTTGTGTGTTTAGAGTGTGCTGCTTTCAGAGTTGTCTCCAACAAACTGCGTGGCATTGAATACCCCATTGGTCAAAATTAACTAATTTGTGGCAGAAGAAATTATTAAAGCCAGATTGGTAAAATTTAAAACGACCACCCTATCAATTTCGTACTATTTCCGGGGTTGAATTAATAATTCATATGCATGTTAAATAAAGGTCTTCCATGGTATTCTACATAGCTTACCGTAATGGCTTATAGAGCTCATTCTCAGCCATTTCTTTTTATGCCTTAACATACAGTTACGGAATTTCACCTTAGGCCATGAATTATGACACAAACTAATTTTTAGCAGTCAGTACTATCCTAATCCTTGCCTTATTTCTACTACAAAGGAGCAAAGAAACAAGGAAACTTCCCTAAGATATTGCAGATATAACTATCAAAGGGCACTATAGATATTAAGCCATCATCTGCTCAGTACTTCAAATAGTAGAGTGATGTTATCTCACTTGAAGAAAGATGCCATTATACGAATTTATCAATATTATACGTTGGGGACTTTGTTTTTGTGAAATTTATTGATTCTGATCTTCAAACGCAAGTTTTATTCTAATAGCATATATATATATATGAAAACAAATATATATATATATATATATATATATATATATATATATATGAAACCAAATTATACACACAAGGCCACAGTGAGGGTTATAAGCAATGTTTAAGTACTGGTACCAGTTACATATAGTGTCTCAGCTTCAGTGAAACATTTTTACTTTTCTCTCGTGGGATGATGCATATACATAGCAACAGGTACTGTACTGTCCAGCCTTAGAGATTTTATTCATTCAAAATAAAAACTTAGTTATTTCACATACTGAAACGAATAAAATAAAGCATTGCATTTGACATTGATACACAAAGTATTCAAATTTTAATGTTTGGCTTTGGGCTATCTGTTGAATTTTTTAAAGATATGTTTAAAATCTTTAAAACAATTAAGGGTTTATGTTCTACTTTTATCTTGAAATCTGCCTCCATTTTATTTCAGATTATTTTCATTTCCAATATGCATAGTTATATGTGACCCTTTTAAAGTACTAATGTGAATTTGATTTCTGATAGTAGCTTTATTTTGCTATAGATGAAAACTCCACCACAAAAAAGTACTTTAAAAGCTATTGCCAATTAGCTCTAATAGTCTTTCAGACCTCTAACTCAAACAATTGCAACTTTAATGGTGTTGTTTTGAAAAATCCCATTTCCAAACAACATTATTTAGTTACTGAAAAATGGCGTGTGTTTTGATGCCAGTAAGACACATTCTCAAGGCATTTTCTAATTCTTGTCTGTAAGATGCCATGCACTTCTGAGAAAATGGGGCTAACTGAGGACACTGGAGCCCTGGAATAGACTATTCCTCCCCTAAAACCTTGTCAGAAAAAAAAAATGTCATTAGTTGTTTTTCTCCTTGAAAACTTTATGATGTCAGGTACTCACTTTCAGCACCTCCAGAAATTCCCATACTGCTAACTGCTTGGCTTATATGTCTCTAACTATTATTTTTCTTCTTCAGGATCTGAGCTAGGAAGGAAGATTGGTGATATTTGCAGAAATAGACCAGCATGTCTTCATATCCATGGAATTGATTTTTTTTATAAGGGAACAAAAGAATGCTTTGCAATTTCATTTCTAAAACATTTGCTAAACTTCTGTTTCCTGTTTTAGATAGTTTAGTATTTTTTGTATTTTGGTTCCTGTTTCAGATAGTTTAGTATTTTGTGCTAAGTCAAAACTTTATCAGTTTGATTGCATATTTTAAATGAGAATTTCAGAGCTACCATCATCCATGCTAAAACCACCTTTAGTCAGGGAAAGAAGGCAGAGGCAGGAGAGATAGCAGCTCCAGGTCAGTTTCTCTACCCCTTGTGGCCAGCACAGACTGAAACTATCACATAAGCTATTAGTGTCTGTGTAACTGCTAAGCCTCAAATAATGTCAGCAACATTCAAGAAAAGCAGAAGTTGGGAGAAAGGTTCTAACATGGCAAAATCTTTCTTTTCTACAAATTTACTTTTTTCCCCTGCCAGTTTCTAAGGATTCCTTTCCCCTTTGACAAAGGCCTTGGGTACGAAATTTTAAATATATGAATAAACTCAATTACTGCAGAACTTTCGATAGACTCTGAGAGGTGAGACATCCTTATCTTCAGCTGTGTATGCACTGCTGAGTCCAGCCAGCTCGAACCATAGCTTCAAACCCTCAGTCACACCGTCTGGTTTAAATTCCGTGTGTCAAGAAACAAAACAAATAGACATGAAAACGAGAGGGAGATTTGTGAAGAGGTGCGTATAGAACGATGGAAGGAAGAGGGAAGAAGGTAAGGGTGATCAGTTTGCATATGTGCATGTGTGAAGTTGCCTAAGGAAATGTCATTAATAAATAAAAGCATGAGTTATAAAATATTTATAGTAGCTTATAGTAGCTTAATTAAAATTCCTGGACAAAGTTAGAGATTTAAATAAAGCCAAAGAAAAGATTATTTACTATATATGAAGTTAAAATCATTTACAAAACCAAATGTAAGGTACAAAGAAGATGTGCAGGGATACTCCTTAGAGAGATGGGACAGCAACAAGAGCCCCATCCTGAGTGACAGGAGACAGATGGGAGTGGCATTCCAGGGTGTCGCTGATAGCTGGCATATCAGCGTCTACCTATCCAAGCATAAACCCACCAAAACACTAAGCTGACCATGTGCCCAGAAGACTCTTTACTAGGAACCCAAACATTTCTCAGTTTTTAGCATCCTAAGGGATCTTAGCAGAGTCTTACACACTTTGATCTCTTCTTCTGTGCAGGAGCTTTGAAACTTACACACTGATGTTCACATCAAGTGAGAAGAAAAGACACCCTGGACTAGGCAAAAGCGGTAAAAGCCAGAGTCAGCACAAATTCAAGAGATGTAATTTATTCTCACAGTAAAACCGTTACATACTCCTGTTCAGATCCTTTATTACCTTGAAAAATAATGTATGTTCAATATAAGGCATCTTTTGAACATATACTTTATAACTTTCATACAAAACATATTTCTTAAAAAGTTACATTCCATCATCCTGACTTTCCATAGCTATAAATTAAACCTAAAAATTTCCATGAAATGCATGTATACATTTAATGAATAATTAATTGACTTTTATGAACCAATACATTGAGATCTGTCAATCTAAAATGAGGACAGGTTCTACCAGATTTCCACTATGTAAGTCTAAATAATCATTTTCAGGTAGAAGAGAAATGTCCCCGGTCAGTGCTACAGCAATAGAATTACTACTTTGTACCTGTGGGTTCTGCATTCGTGGAGTCAACTAATTATAAAATTATCCAAAAAAAAAAAAAAGTTGTATGCATTGATATGTGCCCACATTTTCCTTGACATTATTGGTAACAAAATACAGTAAGATAACAATTGCTATAGCCTTTCTACTGTATGATCCAGATATTATTTAAGTATAAATTACTTGCAGAGACTTCATGGAAAGTTTTTGAACATAAGAAATGCAGTTTTATATAAGAGAACAAAGCATCCTTGGATTTTCCAATGAAATCATCCCCTGAGGAAAACAATGGTCAACTGTATGTCCAAGGACATCTAGGAGGCATTCAGATCTCTACATCCTCATTATCAGAGAACACAGAAGAAACGCTATACACAAATGCACACATTATCAGAAGGCAGTTAAGACAGGAAATTTCCATGCTATCAAATTTCACATACACTAATTTGAACAGTAAGATTGCTAGGAAAAAAGTCCATCTAGGTTAGTACAGAAAAACATGATTCACAGTTTTTTGTCCCCTTTTAGAAACCATATATATATATATATGTTAGCAATTTCATATTTTCTATGATTCTTTGTTTCTAACACTAAAATAAAAAGTCAGGCTCTCTTGGTTTGCTGCAACCGCTTCCAAAGTCAAAGCTGTTAACTGAGTAGACTCTTAAAGGCCTCAGGGGTACCTCTCAAACATGAACGCTAATCCCCACACATTAGCTTTTAGCTAAGCCTTTATTTCAGATGGCGTGAGTTCCTCACAGCCCAGGAGAACAAGGATGCATGCACACAGAAAAAAAAAAATCTGTTGAGTCTGTTGCATGGCTTTCTTCCCTCTAGAACTATTTTTCCTGTTTTTTGTTTGTTTGTTTGTTTGTTTGTTTTGTTTTGTTTTGTTTTGTTTTGGGGGGGAGGTTCCAAGAATGAAAATTAACTAAAGAGCAGCTGTGTGATGGGGAGAATCAGGTGTTATTGTTATCTGACTTTCTTTTTAATAGTTGTTGAATATTTGATCCTGTATCTGCAAGACAACCAAGCACTAGCTTTCTCACTTGGGGGCCTATAGGAATCCACAGGGATCAAGAGTTCTCTGTCTTGTGATTAGACAGAGTATGGCATCTAGTCCGCATCTCAGTTTTTCACAAACGCAGGGAGAGTGTTAGGCTTCCCTCACACAGGAGTCAAACTGCTTTCACCAAGTATCAAGTCGGGAGCTTAAACACAGAAGCACTGGGATATAATTCACAAAGACAGAAAAGCAGGAAATGAGGAGTAAAGTTCCAGTCCTTGCCACCAGCATGACAACACCTGGCAACTTGCTCCTATGACAGTTTGACAGTTTAGGGGTGGTCCCTGTTGGATGGGTGGGGCCCAATAAATAGACTCTTATACTTCTTATCTTAGAGAAATTCTTTCTCAGACTTATGGGGCTAGCTTTAACAGCAACAAGTCTGAATCATATCTGTGCCCCAACCTCCAGAGATGTGGTAAACAAAAGAAAAGTGAGGCACTCAGAATTGGGCATGCCTTCTCATTATTTCAGGTATACACCTCTGAGGATTGGGAGGATACAGGCAAAGCCAATCAGGAAATCTACTCTCGCCATCTGTACCATAGACGAGAAGCACAACTAAGCCTGTGAATGATATTTCTGAGACATGCAGATAGCAGGCAATCATAATTGGTGTTTTGTGTGCATTGGTTTGTGTGTATGTGTGTTGTATATGTGTGTATGTGTGTGTGTTTGTGTGAGTATGTGTGTGAAGGTCAGAAGAGAACCCCTATTTTCATGTTCTATCACTGTCTGACTTATTCCTTTGAGACAGGGTCTCTCACTAAACATGAAGCTGGTTATTCTAGACAGGGTGATCGGCAGGCTCTAAAAAGCTATCTGTCTCTCTTCCCACACTACTGAGGTTAGCCACAGACACATGTGTGGAACTCTTATATAGATTCTGAGGATCTAAACTCATGTCCACATGTTGATGCAGTGTGTCCTTATCCAAAAAGCCATTCCCCCAGCCCATGATATTCATTTAGAGAAACAATCATCATTGGATTTGCACACATACTCTGGCTTGGAGAAAAGGCACCTGGTAGAAAGGATACAGCAAGAGTCAAGTGGTTACAATAATTTGAAGGGCCAAGCTCACCCGGTCACTGGCCAGTAGCAGTGAAGTTTCTACAGTGTGAAAGCTTTTAGGTTTGAAAACGGAAAGGGGTACAGGAAAGAACAATCTAAAGGAACAGATTCCAGGTTTATGCCAACAATGGCAGTGCAAGTGTTTGGTAGAAAGGCTGGGTTCTCTGGAAGGCTGGAGTTCAAGCAAAGGTTCCATTGTTAAGCAGAGCGTTAGGATGCTAATTAGAGGAAGTGCCTTCTCTGCAAAGCTGTCCTTTTGAATATCTGAGTTTGAGAAGATTTTGAACTTGAGACTCTTGGAACTCAGAGTTTATGCAAACACCTGGAGCACATCCACACTGTTCGTGACCTTTTAGCAGCAACCCTAATTTACACTGCCCATAAAAAAGTATCACCAAATCTCCTGGTGTCCTCTTTTCTCTAATTGGGGTTGCTTCTCCTATCTTTGGTCAGGGCTGCAGAGAGCTGCTAGAATGAGAAAGCGAGGAGAGCACTGGCTCTACCAAGAAGCTGTGCCATATGCAGCTGCTACTTGAACACATGATTCTCCAATTACCAATATTGATTTTCCTATGAGAAATAAAGCAGAGAATTATTAAGAGAACACTTTACTAAGGGCATCTAGAAACTCAGAGAGCACAGATGAGACTCTTCTAAAACTCTTGTGGTTATTAATCCTGAATACACAATAGAAAGATCTCTGAGATCTTTGATGGCTCAGCAGGTAGAGAGTACTTACCATCAAAGTTGAAGACCTGGATCCCATATGGTAGGAGGAGGATTCAACTCTCTCCAAGATTTCCCTGACCTCCATACATGCACATGGCACCTACATATACACACACATCCATACATACATATATACATGCATACATACATACACACATATATATAAATACAACTTAAAGTAATAAGTATATTTTAATTTATTATTTTTTATTAATTACAGTTTATTCACTTTGTATCCCAGCTGTAGCCATCTCCCTCGTTCCCTCCCATTCTCACCCTCATCCCTCTTCTCCTTCCATGCCCTTCCCCAAGTCCACTGATGGGAGAGGTCCTCCTCCCCTTCAATCTGACCCCAGCCTATCAGGACTCATCAGAACTGTCTACATTGTCTTCCTCTATGGCCTGGTAAGGCTGTCCCACCTCAGGGGGAGGTAATCAAAGAGCCAGCCACTAAGTTCATGTCAGAGACAGCCCCTGCTCCCCTTACTAGGGAACCCACTTGGATACTGAGCTGCCATGAGCTATGTCTGTGCAGGAGTTCTAGGCTGTCCCTGTTAGGAAATGTGCACCTGTGAAGATTACGCAACAGGTTCACAAATCACACCACGAGATCAGGTCCATGTTGGGAGGTTTATTAGGAGAAGGAAAAGGGGTTGCAGAGTGGCGAGGCAGAAGAGAGAGAGAGAGAGGAGGGGCTCCAGGAGTTCTCTTATAAGGTGACCCAGGGCATGCTGCGCAGGTAGTTCCAGGTGATCAGCAGGTGGTCTGGTGGCTTCACAAATGCCTGATAACTAGTTTGTCAGGTCCCTTGGGGCTGGCCGTAGAGATGCCTGCTTATTAATCCCAACAGTCCCCATGCATGGTCCTTGGTTGGAGTATCAGTCTCAGAAAAGACCCCTGGGCCCAGATATTTTGGTTCTGTTGGTCTCCTTGTGGAGCTCCTGTCCCTTCCAGGTCTTTCATCTTGCCCTTCTTTCATAAGATTCCCTGCACTCTGCCCAGAGTTTGGCTATGAGTCAGCATCTGCTTTGATACCTTGCTGGGTAGAGTCTTTCAAGGCCCTCTATGGTAGGCTTATGTCCTTTTCTCTGTTTTCTCCCTTTTCTGATGTCCATCCTGCTCCTGCTTGCCTTTCTGAATGAGGATTGATCATCTTTTGATGACAGAACCAGTACCTCACTAACAGGGCCAGTATAAGGTACAACTAAGATTGACATTTGAGGGTCATAAGATCTTTGGACATGCTAGACAGAGTACTTGACCTCTGTTGGAATTTATCTTCAACAAGCAAACATTTAATGTTCTTTTATCAGTTACTCATATTTTATAAAGTCTTCATCTTTTTTCTAGTACTAACAACCTATCTAAGATATGCTTGCTGGAACTTGTAAGAATTAGAAGGCTTTGATTTCTTCTTCTAAATTTGTAGTAGGTGGAAGGAATAGTAAAATTAACATATTAATATCCAATGAAAACATCATGTGTGCGTAGAGGGCTACTTGTTTATGTTTCTAAAACACAAGGAAGAGAAATGATACGCGTTATTCTTGCTTTTAGTGATATCTTAGGTCCGGTTCATTTCTCCACATCGTTCCAAGACCTCTCCTCCAGCTTCTCTCTCCCAGCTTCTGCTCCTGCTGCTTCTCCTCCTCCTCTGCCTCCCACTCTTTCCTCTCCTCTTGCTCTGAACCAGGATGTCCTACCCTATACTCTCCATTGCTCAGCATTTGGGGCTGGTAGTTTTAATTGACAATATGGAGAACAAATGGTGGCATGTTTACACAAACTTGAGACAGGTGATGCTTAGAATAAACATCACAGTGCAATGTCTAGATTGAAACCAGATACTGGGGGAGAGAAATCAGCATTTGAATGAACAAGGTTAAGGTGTATACATTCCAAAAGAACATTATACCAACAGTTCTTATACTTGTGGAACTCATAGTTTGAACTGAGAAAACCAGGCCTGATCCCCCACCCCAAAAGTCACCAGTTCCAGTAACTGGGCCATAAAATTTCCTACCTAGAGAATAGCCTAGAGGTAACGAGAAGAATGGGAGGGTATCTTATCTCAGGGGAGCACCTGTGCAGGGCAGCCCACCAACCAGGTAGAAGAACTTTCACGGTACAGAAATACCTAACATTCCTGAGGTCCACAGACAGCTCACTCAGTGTTAGTTCTGTTAGTTAGCCAATCACTGTGTAACAAGCTTGCCTTTGGCGAATGTCATCCAGTTGTGCAACTGCTACGCTGAGAATTCCCTGTTCTTGCTCAAACCCCAATAAAAACCCTGCTACGCAGCTGCTCGGGCTCTCCTCTCTGATCCATTGCACTGGTAACAGTGGAGAGACCGAGCTTAAGCCCAAAGAAAGCTCTTGGCTCTTCCCTATGTTGCCTGGCTCCTGGTGTTCTTTGAGGACCATAAGATCTGGCCATAAAAGATCAAGATGTTGACCCATTTTAAAAAGATGATTTAATCTGGTATTACCTAAGGTTGAAAGTTGGCACTTGTGCTTTCTGATTTTTAGAAAACAGTATGCAATGAGAAAAGTAATTTTTTTAATGTAAAGATGGTATTAAAAAACACTCTCAACATTTTAAAGAGCTAGATACTTCTCAAAATATTTTAAAACAATAAGATCATTTTTATTTTTGATAAGAATTTTTCTATAAATGTATTATAAACTGCACATTTCCAGTATATTTTAAGCATCATGAAATAGGGGGCTGGAGAGATGGCTCAGTGATTAAATACACTGGTTGTTCTTCCAGAGACCCTGGGTTTGATTCCCAACATCCACATGGCAGCTCACAGTCATTTATAACTCCATTTCCAGAGGAACCAATACCCTCTTCTGTCTTGAGAGCAAGGTACACACTTGGACACACAGACATATATGTAGGCAAAATACCCCCCATTTAAAACCTATAAATAAGTAGATAGATGATAGGTAGATGGAAAGATGATAGAGTATATTAGATAGATAGATTATGTATAAATGACAATTACAGATCTATAGAAATTATTAGAGGTGAAGATCCAAAGCAAGCAAAATAAACAAAAGTCAATATGGTAATAATTATTTTCCGGAAAAAAGACATAAAGCTGCCCATATCAGAAGTAATTCTCCTACCACAAAAATGTGCAACCAGCTGTACTTTTGCAATATATATATATATATATATATGCTTTATTTTTAATTATAAATAATTATATTGTTTCCCCATCCCTCTGCTCTCTCCAACTCCTTGTTCTCTTTTAAATTAATAACCTATTCTTTATTGTTATTACATAGATTTTTAAAAATGTTTCAAAACTACATGTGAAATTCCATAATACATTTAAATTCTACAGAATCCTTCCCATGCAACACACATGTGCACATGCTCCAGCTCTCAAAGGTCTTTATGTAGATAGTAATTCAAGGCTAAAATAGTGTAGAATAGCTGAGGGAGCTTCCTATGAGCACAGACAACATTGTCTGAAGGGAGATATTGGCTCCTAAAGACTCATTTTAGGTAGGGGGCCTAAATCTCCGCCGTCTTGGGTTCCTATGTCTTCAATTTGGGTTAAAAGTGCCTGAATAAAAAAAAAAATTATATACAAGTAGAAAGGATAAAATACTCCCAAGGAATAAAAACCAAGAGACAATACTGGAGAGCAAAAGGAATGTGCTGCAAACTTAGAAGCATCAACCAGGTACAAAGCAGAGGGTGCAGCCTATAAATCACAAGGAGATCTTTGGAGTCTCAGTGATGATCACATCCAAATCCCTGCTGAGGGATATTGATTCCACCTAAAACCAAAGGCAGAGGTGAAATTAATAGGAAGAATTCTGCAAGACTGACAGAAGTTAACAACAGTGGGTTGTCTTGTTCTACCGCACTGCTGGATTTACAAGAAAGATTGCATTCTTCACAGTGGATAGATTTAATTGATTCTCTACTGCTTTCATTCTTTTTATGGTGACTGAAATATGTTAGACACTTATGAGACACTTAAAAATATAAGAAAATAGCCTTTGGAGGTAAGAATTAGTAGGTATGGAAGTACAGATTGCACAGATTTTGTGCTATGACACAGGGATTATACCTATGGTATAGAAAAGGCAGGTAGCACAAGAAGAATTTTAGTTGAGAAACATAAACCATAAATGTAAGCAAATGGGAATACCCAAAATCATAGATAGATAGATAGATAGATAGATAGATAGATAGATAGATAGATAAACAGATATATTCAACTACTATAGTTATAGTTGAATGATTTCATAATAAATAGGATATAGCATAGCAAATAATCAATGAACTTGAAGAAAGGTTAATAAACACTTTCCAAATAAATGAACAAGAGGAAAACAAAAAACATGATGTTTAAAAGTGTAGAATGCAAGATTTTGGAGCCAAAATCAGATATTCGAGCGAATTTTACATACATCGTTCTGGGCATGTTCTTGGGATTTATATTCTCTCTCTCTCTCTCTCTCTCTCTCTCTCTCTCTCTCTCTCTCTCTCTCCTCCCTCTCTCTCTCTCTCTCATTTCCTAGCTTCTACAAGATGAGCACATTTGAAGTAGCAGGACCCTCTGTCGCCATGGTGCCCTCCTTTTCCACTGCAAAGAACTGAATTCTCTCAAACTAAAGCAGACCTAATCCTGCTTCCTTTTTGCTGTTTCCACTGAATGTGTGTCACAGTAAAAACAATGCCTGACTAGCTCAACAAGCACAGACTTTCAGGACTCAGGACAAAAGGAGTTACAGACATGGATTATTGCAATCAGTGCACCATTTGATAATGTGTTTAACACCAGTGAACTCTACGCTAACAGTTCAAATGGAAAATTCCACCATGTTTATTTCACCACAATAAGAAAATAGAGGAAAAGATAGCTTAAAAGTATTTAAATTTCTTTAAATGGCTCTTGACTATACAAATCAATAATGACAATATATTATAGGGTTTGTATATGAATAGGAGGAAAACAAATCATGAGAAAATATAAAACGGAAATGACAAACAGGGCTATATTGATGTGAACTTAATAATGGTGACCATTGAGATGAATATGATTTAATCTCCAGGGAAAGCATTCAGAAAGAACACAAAAATAACAGCCAAAACTCAGCAGAGTTAATAGAAAACTATAAAGAAGAAACAAAAAAAGGAAACTTTAGAGACATAAATATTTGTATCAATTGTTAATAGAGCAAATGCTGCAATTTAAAGGCAGAAAATTGATTCTGAATATAAGTGAGAAGCATTCTATACTGTTGAAATATTTCCCAGGGTAAATGTTTCTGTTATTTATGTGCTCAACCCACATTTTTAGATGAGAAGGTACAGACAAACTAAAACTTATGAGACAGAAAAAAAATATATGCCCTATAAATGTATAGCCTATACAAATTATGAGACGGAAATTGATATGATTAACTGAAAATGTGATTCAACTATACCATCCCTTGTATATTCTCAAAAAAGGCTAAATCAGAGATACAGCCATTTGTTACAGAACTATTCATAATAGCAAAGTGTGGGATCAGCCTAGATGTTCATCAAAGATGAGTGGAATTAAAATGTGATGATACACACACACTCATATACGTATACATGTATATGCATATATCCATATGTCCTTGAGGTTATATAAAACTCTACTGTATAACTAATTATGTCATTTGAAAAAAATAGATAGCACCAGCGACCATATTAAGTGAAATGATGTTTTCCCTTAACATTTTAGTCGTTAGCTTGTGCTTTAATGGCTGAGCTACCTCTCCAGACCATTTTCTCTAATATGCGAAACCCAGCCTAAATCAGTGAGATGTAGGTTCAGTGAGAGACCTTTATCAAAGAAAGAGACAGAGAAAAAGAGACAGTCATACACATATATGGACATATTGATTCACAGAAACATACCCACACATATACACACAGAAAGTAATGGGGTATGAATATGAAGAAATTATATAATGTAAAGGAGTAAAATGTCACAGAAATGCATTAATATGTACACTATTTTAAAACTACACAGAATAAAAGAAGAGAAACATTGAACCTCTGAAGCAACACAGGAAAGAAACAGAAATTGATATTGCTAGATTAGGGCAAAAACAGGCATTCCAGGTCATATCGAAATTAATAAGAATTCTTACAATAGTGGAAGGACCAAGTCAGTAAAAGGATGTGTATGAACAATGTCTTAAAATGAGCAAATGAAATTTCATAAGGCTAAACCCACACACATACACACACACACAGAGATTCTTACAATACATTCAGTAATTGCTAGAATAATTGAATTTTGACAAATGCAAAATTCATAAGTAAACAAAACTGCATTTCAACTGTTAATGAGCTCATTTTTATATGAATTGTGTCACACCCAATAAACACTTAGCACACAATTTTTTTTTTAAATAAAATAGCAAGTTAAATTGATTCAGGTCTTTGGACAAGTCTCAATAATAAGCACAAAATATTCTAGAGCTTACATGATTCGAATTTTATTTTTATTGCCTAACTATTTATGTTGCATTTACTTAAATAAAAATTACATTTTGACCCTAATTAGGTGTAAGCATATAAAATAAATTATATGTAAGAATTCTAAGCGGTAGATACCACTAGGTATTTAGATAAAATGATTACAATGGCATCCACATTTGCACATATGTTAGGCGCACATTTTTAAAGAGCTCGTTGCTGTAATGTAATTTTTCTTTTATAATGATGAATTCATAAATTGAATTAAAAAACAAATTGCCTGAGACCTAATTATAAAATTTCTCAGTAGACAGTTACTCAAAAGGTAACATTATAAGATACAATGTACACATTTTCAAATACAGTGTATTTAATTACTATGACTTTCTGATAAAGTTGGAGAAAGATCATTAAAAGTTTAACCTGTTGTTCTAATTCTGTCTCTGTGTGTGTGTTTCTGTGCGTGTGTCTGTGTGTGTTTGTCTGTATGTATGTGTGTGAATCTACATGTGTGTGCCTGTGCATGAATGTGCCTATATGTATTTCTGTGCTGACCTATTGAGTTTATTTGGATATAGCTTCATACTAATTGTCTGTTTACCTGTAGTTGTTATTCCTATCCAAGGGAAATATTAAAATGTAAATATAGAGATATGCATAAAATTAGGTAATAAACTATGACATACATATGAATTATGTAAATACAAACAATGAGACCAAAAGAAATGCAGTAACAGATTAGGCGAATTGCACATCCATACAATTTCAATTTCATGTACTGGCAAAAAAACAAAAACAGACAAAAACAAACAAACAAAAAAAAACAAAAACGGCTTTAGAAATGATAAGAAAGAACCAATAGAAAAATATAATTCTAAATTTCATTTTTTTGGTATCTACAGAATTTAGATATTCCATTAAATTTCTCACCTACTGACCTGCACATTGGTAAGCTGTGGATATTTTCAACATGTCAAAATGTAATAAGGAAGAAAACATCACTAACATTCATTGGAATTATCTTGCATTTCTAGAGTGAATGCTTGCTTGATATGTAAAACAGACATTTTTCTTACTAAGTAAGTCAAAAGCCTATCATGCCCAAATAGTGCTCAACATTTAAAAAAATATTACATTTTATTTTACTACAGGTTTTAGTCCTTTTAAATAAATTATTTATGTAAGTTTGAGCTCTATTTAAGAATATAAATCTCGTTGGGGGAGCCAAGATGGCGGCGCCGGGAGAGCACCGCGTTTGAGAAGCACGACAGCACTCGCCATGCAGAGACCAGGAGACTGAACTCTGGGCCCTGAAACTACATCAGTCGTGTTTCCCAGGTGAGGGGAGGCTCCCACGGTGTGGGAATCGGTCAGGTCCACTCACGGCTACCCAGCCAGAACCTAGAAGAAATCCCGGGTAACGCGGGCTTTGTGTCTCTGGGCTGGAGCCGCAAGCGTCCGTGTCCCAATCACTTTCCCAGGCTGATCCATGAGCACAAGGGTGCCTGAGGCTGGGAGTCCCAGCTGCGGGGGGACCCCACTGGGAAGCAAAGTTGCCAGACTGATCACGGGTCACCCAGTCTATCCCCGGAAGGTCGCTAGGACAGCTGGTACCCACCGCCAACACAACTGAGCTCCTGCCGCGCAGAGATCTGCGCGCTCAGCTCAGCGGTACAGACAAGCTGCGCGCCCCAGTACAACAGGGACTGGGAACCCCTGTCCAGGGAGGACCCCGCAGGGAAGGAAGAAACCGTGCTGCTGGGGTCACCTAGGGAAAGTCTAGCAGCCTGCAGATCGCAGGCAGGTGAGTACGCCCAGCCATCACAGATCTGGGCCCAAACAGGGAGCACAGAGTGATCGGAAACTCAGCTTCCGCAGAATAGCAGGCGGGCGCACGCTCCACCAGCCCAGAGGCCTGCATTGTACCAAATACACCTTACAGGCTGAACTGTGCACCCCAAGACACCAGAGCAGTACTCACCCGCCACAGATTACCTCTTGGGTTCTGGGGCACAGAGCCCCAACCTCAGACCTACAAAAGACCGGGAACCCTGAGATCAACCCCCCAGATACTGCTCCAAGGGGCAACCAGTTATCCCTAACAAAACCGACCAAACCACGGGACATACAGGTTACAGCAGTTGATCACTAAATTTACAGCAAGAAACCCAGAAGGAGGGCAACTGTCTCCAGGACTTCTCCCAGTGAGAGGAGAGCCCTCTCGACTAATCAGGACCACAGTTACTACCCAGGTCTCTATGCCTGAGGTGAGCTGTAGCGACTCCTGAAAAACACCGGACATCCAGTGACTATACCCAAAAAGTTGGAAAGGCTTCCTTCAGGAAAAACCATCTTCCTGCCAAAGGGATTCTCTCCACTACAAGAGTCCAGGAACAACCAGAAACTAAATTCAAACAACTAAGATAGCCCAATGGGTAGAGGACAGCGTAAAAGTCCAACCAACAAAAGCCAGAGCAATATGGCATCTCCAGAACCCAGTTATCCAGGGGCAAATAGCCCTAGACACCCCAGCATAAATGAAATTAAAGGAGATGACCTAACATCTATGCTCATGAAGAAGATAACAGAGGAAACAAATAAAATACGAAAAGAATTAGAGGAAGATAAAAACAAACAGATCATGGCTATCCATAAAGAACTGAAGGAAATTAAAGACAAGGAGATTATGGCCATCCGTGAAGAAATACGGGAAGCTGCAGCCAAACAGTCTGTGGCCTTTAGAGAGGAAATGCTTAAATCACTGAATGAAATAAAAGAAACAGTGGATTGTTTAAACAAACAGCTGAAGGAATTGATGGAAAAACATGAAAATACAGTCAGACAGGGGAAGGAAACGAACAAAATAGCTCAGGACCTGAAGATAGAATTGGAAAAATTAAAAAAAAACACAAATGGAAGAAATTGTGGAGAGAAAGAACTTAGGGAAGAAAGCAGGAACTACAGAGCTTAGCATAACCAATAAGATACAAGAAATGGAAGAAAGAATCTCAGGTGTGGAAGATACAATGGAAGAAATAGATGTATCTGTCAAAGAAAATGTTAAATCTAAAAAATTCCTGATACAGACCGTCCAAGAAATTCAAAACAACATAAAAAGACAAAACCTAAGAATAATAGGAATAGAGGAAAAAGAAGATTCCCTGCACCAAGACCCAGAAAATATTTTCAACAAAATCATTGAAGAAAATTTCCCCAACTTAAAGGAGAGACCAATAAGAATACAAGAGGCCTATAGAACACCCAACAAATTTGACCAGAAAAGAAAATCCTCCTGCCACATAATAATCAAAACAGTAAGTATACAGAACAAAGAAAAAATACTAAAAGCTGCAAGAGAAAAAGGCCAAGTAACATATAATGGCAAACCCATTAGAATCACACCTGACTTTTCAACAGAGACTATGAAAGCCAGAAGGGCCTGGACTGATATCATGCAGACCCTAAGAGAACACAGATGTCAGCCCAGGCTACTATACCCTGCAAAACTCTCAGTCCTCATAGACGGAGAAAACAAGATATTCAATGACAAAAACAAATTTCAACAATACCTACAAACAAATCCAGCATTACAGAAGACACTGGAAGGGAAAATACAACCCAAGAAAGCTAGCTACATTCAAGAAAACACAGAAAATAAATAACCCCACTACAGTAAAACAAAAAGCAACCAAGCACACAACCTGATGACCACAGCCAACATCAAAATCAAGGGATCTAACAGCCACTGGTCATTAATCTCTCTCAATATCAATGGACTTAATTCTCCAATAAAAAGACAGAATGGATGCGTAAACAAAACCCAGCAATCTGTTGTATACAAGAAACACACCTAAGTCACAAAGATAGACATTACCTGAGGGTAAAGGGATGGAAGACGGCTTTTCAAGCAAATGGAAACAAGAAGCAAGCAGGAGTAGCCATTCTAATATCTGATAACATAGTCTTTCAACCAAAATTAATCAAAAGAGATGGGGAAGGACACTTCATACTCATCAAGGGAAAATTCCACCAAGAAGACATCACAATCCTGAACATCTATGCTCCAAATACAAGGGCACCCACATTTGTGAAAGAAACATTGATAATACTTAAACCACACATAGATCCACACACACTAATAGTGGGAGACTTCAACACCCCACTCTCAACAAAGGACAGGTCAACAAAACAGAAATTAAACAAAAACAATATCTCTAACAGAGGTCATGAATCAAATGGACCTAACAGACATTTACAGAACCTTACACCCAAACACAAAAGAATTTACCTTCTTCTCAGCACCTCATGGAACCTTCTCCAAAATAGACCACATAGTTGGTCACAAAGCAAGCCTCAACAGATACAAGAAGATTGAAATAATCCCTTGTATCCTGTCTGATCACCATGGAATAAAGCTGGACCTCAGTAACAACAAAAATAGCAAAAAAGCCTACACATACATGGAAACTGAACAACTTGCTACTAAAAGACAGCTGGGTCAGGGAAGAAATAAAGAAAGAAATTAAAATCTTCCTAGAACTCAATGAAAATGAAGACACAACATACCCAAACTTGTGGGACACAATGAAGACAGCGCTAAGAGGAAAGTTCATAGCACTAAGTGCCTTCAAGAAGAAATTTGAGACAGCGCATTCAAGCAACTTAATGGCTCACTTAAAAACCCTAGAAAAAGAAGAAGCAGACACACCAAGAAGGAGCAGACGGCTGGAAATAATCAAACTCAGGGCTGAAATCAATCAATTAGAAACAAATAAAACAATTCAAAGAATCAATGAAACCAAGAGCTGGTTCTTTGAGAAAATCAACAATATAGACAAACCCTTAGCCAAGCTAACTAAAAGGCAGCGAGACACCATCCAAATCAACAAAATCAGAAATGAAAAGGGGGATATAACTACAGACACTGAGGAAATCCAAGCAATCATTAGGACTTACTTCAAAAGTCTATATGCAACAAAATTTGAAAATTTAAATGAAATGGACAATTTTCTTGATCGATTCCACTTACCAAAGCTAAATCAAGACCAGGTAAATCAATTAAATAGTCCTATATCTCCCAAGGAAACAGAAGCAGTCATCGAAAGTCTCCCATCCAAAAAAAAGCCCAGGACCTGATGGTTTCAGCGCAGAATTCTACCATACATTCAAAAAAGAGCTAACTCCAGTTCTCTTCAAACTATTCCACAAAATCGAAACAGAAGCAACATTACCAAACTCATTCTATGAAGCCACAGTCACCTTGGTACCTAAACCTCACAAAGACCCAACAAAATAGAGAACTTCAGGCCAATCTCCCTTATGAACATTGATGCAAAAATACTCAACAAAATACTCGCAAACCGAATACAAGAACACATCAAAGATATCATCCACCATGACCAAGTAGGCTTCATCCCAGGTATGCAGGGGTGGTTCAATATACGGGAATCCATCAATGTGATCCACCATATTAACAAACTGAAAGAAAAAAACCACATGATAATCTCCCTAGATGCTGAAAAAGCATTTGACAAAATCCAACATCCATTCATGTTTAAAGTATTGAAGAGATCAGGGATACAAGACACATATCTAAACATAGTAAAGGCGACATACAGCAAACCTATAGCCAACATCAAACTGAACAGAGAGAAACTTAAAGCAATCCCATTGAAATCAGGGACAAGACAAGGCTGCCCACTCTCTCCATATCTCTTCAACATAGTGCTGGAAGTCCTTCCTAAAACAATAAGACAGTTGAAGGAGATCAAGGGGGTACAAATTGGAAAGGAAGAAGTCAAACTATCACTATTTGCAGATGATATGATAGCATATGTGAGTGACCCCAAAAACTCTACCAGGGAACTCCTACAGCTGAGAAACACCTTCAGCAAAGTGGCAGGATACAAAATTAACTCAAAAAACTCAGTAGCCCTCCTGTATACAAAAGACAAAAGGGCTGAGAAAGAAATTAAGGAAACAACACCCTTCACAATAGCCACAAATGACATAAGGTACCTCGGAGTAACCCTAACCAAGGAAGTCAAAGACTTCTTTACAGACCTGGAAAGAAAAATTCTCAACTTCATATGGAATAACAAGAAACCCAGAATTGCTAAAACAATCCTCTACAATAAAAGATCTTCTGGAGGTATCTCCATCCCTGATCTTAAGTTGTACTATAGAGCAACAGTTTTTAAAACTGCATGGCACTGGCATAATAACAGAATAGTGGATCAATGGAACCGAACAGAGGACCCAGAAATAAACCCACACACTTATGGACACCTGATCTTTGACAAAGGCGCCAAAACCATACAATGGAAAAAGGATAGCATCTTCAACAAATGGTGCTGGTCCAACTGGATGTCTACATGTAGAAAAATGAAAATGGATCCATACTTATCACCCTGCACAAAACTGAAGTCCAAGTGGATCAAAGACCTCAAGATAAAACCTGACACATTAAATCGGCTAGAAAAAAAAGTGGGGAATACCCTAGAACTCATTGGTACAGAAGAAAACTTCCTGAACAGAACACCAACAGCACAGGTTCTAAGAGCAACAATCAACAAATGGGACCTCATGAAACTGAAAAGCTTCTGCAAAGCAAAGGAGACCATCACCAAAACAAAGCGACTGCCTACAGATTGGGAAAGAATCTTCACCAACCCTTTATCTGACAGAGGACTCATATCCAGTATATATAAAGAACTAAAGAAGCTGAAAAGCAGCAAACCAAGTAATCCAGTTAAAAAATGGGGAACAGAGAATTCTCTGTAGCGGAATACCGAATGGCAGAGAAGCACTTAAAGAAATGCTCAACCTCACTAGCCATTAGGGAAATGCAAATCAAAACAACCCTGAGATTTCACCTTACACCCATGAGAATGGCCAAGATCAAAAACTCAAGTGACAACACATGCTGGAGAGGTTGTGGAGAAAGGGGAACCCTTCTCCACTGCTGGTGGGAATGTAAACTTGTACAACCACTCTGGAAATCAATCTGGCGCTTTCTCAGACAACTAGGAATAGCGCTTCCTCAAGATCCAGCCATACCACTACTGGGCATATATCCAAAAGAAGCTCAAGTACACAAAAAGGGCATTTGCTCAACCATGTTTGTAGCAGCTTTATTTGTAATAGCCAGAAGCTGGAAACAACCCAGATGCCCCTCAACTGAAGAATGGATGCAGAAATTGTGGTACATCTACACAATGGAATATTACTCAGCAATGAAAAATAAGGAAATCATGAAATTTGCAGGTAAATGGTGGGATCTGGAAAGGATCATCCTGAGTGAGTTGTCCCAGAAGCAAAAAGACACACATGGTATATACTCACTCATATAGACATACAACATAGGACAAACCCACTAAAACCTGTGCATCTAAAGAAACTAAGCAAGAGAGAGGACCCTAACTAAAACGTCCAATCCCCATCCAGAAAGGCATTGAGGATGGACATCAGAAGAAGAAGAAAACAGGAAACAACCTAGGAACCTACCACAGAGGGCCTCTGAAAGCCTCTGCCCTTCAGACTATCAAAGCAGATGCTGAGCCGGATGGGCAACTGTTGGGCAGGTGAACGGAATTTTAGGTAAGAACTGGGAAATAGTAAGAGCTGGAGAGGACAGGGTCTCCACAAGGAAAGCAACAGAACAAGAAAATTTGAACATAGGGAACTTCCCAGAGACTCATACTCCAACCAAGGACTATTCATGGAGATAACCTAGAACCCCTGCACAGATGTAGCCCAGGGCAGTTCAGAGTCCAATTGGGTTACATAGTAATGTGAAGAGGGACTGCCTCTGACATAATCTGATTGGCCTGCTCTTTGATCACCTCCCTCTGGGGGGGAGGGAGCAGCCTTACCAGGCCACAGTAGAGGACAATACAGCCACTTTTGATGTGAACTGACAGACTAAGATCAGAAAGGAGAGGAGAACCTCCCCTATTAGTGGACTTGGGGAGTGGCATGCAAGCAGAGGGAGGAGGGAAGGTGGGATTGGGAGGAGAGGAGGGAGGGGCTTATGGGGGATGCAGAATGAATAAAGTGTAACTGATGAAAAATTTAAGAAAAAAGAGAAAAAAATAATTTCAGAACCTTAAATGACTTTCAAAATTGGAGGAAAACATGGAGTTAGTCAATTGGCATGGAGCACGTCTCGCCCCTGGGGGCAATGGTCTCCTGAACCTACTCAGACCTCGGACACCACCACTGCTAGTTCTAGAACTGACGCAGGATGTTCCAACGAGGGGTTAAGGCTTCTCATAATATTTCCTATAAGCCCATACCTGTTTGTCTTTATCCCCCATTTTTATTCATTATTAGCCAGATAGAGCCAAGTAATTGTGGTAATGATACTTGCTTTTTTGCCCAATGCTGGAATGCTAGTAAATTTAGGTATGCCCTGGTTACTCGCATGCCTCACTGGGTGCCTGTGCCCATTGATGCCCCTCACGCTATGACTCTCTTCAGACAGAAAAGGGATCTTGGAACTACAGCCACCATTGTTACTACCATCTCATTGACAGCTGTTGGAGCTACCACCAGGGCATTAGCCATGAGTCATACTGGGCAGACTGCTCAGACCCTGAATAATCATTTAGCCAATGTAGCTCATGCCTTAGTTGTACATAAAGGAATTAATGCTCAACTAAAAGGAGGCTTGATGGTGTTCAATCAGAGGATTGACCTCTTGCAGGAGCAAATTGATACCCTATGGCAAATCGCTCAACCTGGCTGTCAATGAAAGTATGCTGGACTTTGTGTCACTAGCATACAACATGAGAATTTTTCCTGTGCTGCAAATCTGTCTAAACAATTGTAGAGCTATATTTTAGGTAATTGGACTGGAGAATTCGATACTACGATGGAGCATCTGAGAGTGGCTATTGTCACAGTAAATTCTACCAGAGTGGACGCAGGACTAGCCACAAGATTATCAACATGGATTGCTGCAGCCATGAATCATCTGAAGGAATGGGCGGGCATGGGAGTGTTAGCAGGCCTTCTGGTGTTGGTCTCCTTGGTTTGCCTGTGGTATATATGCAAGATTAGAGTCTCACAACAGTGTGATGCAGCCATGATCATTCAGGCCTTTACAGCCATTGAAGCAGGACATTCTCCCTAAGCATGGTTGGATACCATAAAAAGCTAAAATGATACACTCAGGATGCGAGGCTAAGCACTGCACTCAGGGTCAGCCGCTTTGGACCCAGAGAAGAGCATGTCTGATTGCATGCGGGTTGATGCCCCAGGTCCCGCCTCTGAGAAAAAGGTATCGGACGGGTCTGATGCTCTTTGGGTGGATGACACCTAAATGAACATCTGTACAAAGTCCCAATTTATTTCTAATATCAGAGATCAGACCTCTACTCTTGCCTGATGTGTCTAAAACAAAAAGGGGGAACTGTAGAGAGCTGCGGATGCTATGCCTTAAAGATGGAGTTGGTTTCCGCCTTCCACCTTCCCGATGGTGAGTGCTCTCTGTCACGAACAACTCCACATTTGGCTAAGGCCGAGGATCTGGCTTGCTTCCATGTAGGTGGACCTATCTGCATTGCCCCCGTGGCACGCCTGGGTTGGCTACCCAGAGGCTATTTAAGCTGTGGGCTGGCTTTCCCCGGGGTCCGAGGATTGTTCAATGTTCCTGAATAAACTGCATTGAAAAAAAAAAAAAAACATAAAGAGCTTTTACAATCAATAACCCCCCCCAAAAAAAAAATTCTTCCTTTCTATGTAACTATCAGTAAAATTAAACTTAATTTTTTTCTTATATAATGGTCTCCAAGTTCAGACAGCCCACTGAAAATCCAAATGTTTAACTATAAGCATTGTTAATTCTGCCCAAGTTTCCCTTGAAAATCCAAGGGAATGGAATACTTCCCAACTCATTCCAAGAGGACACAGTTAATCTGATACAAACAAAACAAAATGAAAGAAAAGAAAAGACGGAGAAAGATACAGGAAATACAACAGAAAACAACTACTGTCAGCATGAAACCCCTAGAACGGAATACAACTTATAACTAACTTATGTGACAAGAAGCTAATATCCAGAACAAAGTATCCATCTAATTCAATACCAGTTAAAACACTTGTTAAGCACAGATAAAGAATTTGAATAGATTTTTCAGTAGAGGAGATGTAAGGATGGGGTCCGATGATTGTTCAAGGTTCCTGAATAAACTGCATTGAAAAAAAAAAAGAATATAAATCTCAGAAACATGAAACAAGAAGAAAACTGATAGTAAATGGCTATCAATCTGTTAATTTGTGCTGTAGCCAGAGAAATTGCCTAGAGACACAAGTGGAGGCAAATTTTTCCTCCTCAGTTTCAGAGAGGCAGTCACAGTCCCCCTGATGAACAATTTAATGGAGAAAATAAAGTGTTCTCACCATTAACTGCCTTGACACTATGAACTCAGTGAAAATGTGACTATTATAAGTTCTCAGGTTCCTTTTCTCATTGTAATACCATTCATTAATTGTACAAAACAATGGTTTCATGGCATTTTATACAGGTAGATACTTTAGTCATCTTTAATTCCTTATTATTATATCCTGTTCCCTAGGATACTATTCCCCTCTCTCAACACCCTCCTTATACTTTCGTTTATTTTTTCTATTGTTCTCTTTCTTTTAATTATTATTGCTACATGTATATCTACACATAAAAAACTTACTGAATCCATACAGTGATGTTAATATCTATTTGGTTTAAGGCTGACCACTGGGCATTGGATATTAGAGGTCTTGTTTCTTAGGAAGACGGATTCTCCCTCTCTTGGAAGCCATCAATGAATTCTAAAAGAATTACTGTACAGAGAAGTTGTGAACCCCTTTCCTGGTGGAGATGACAAATGTTCATTGGGAAATCAGAAGTATCCAGCTGTGCATGGTGGTGAATGCCTGTAATCTCAGTGTCTGTTAGGCTGAGGCAGAAGGATTGAGACTGTGAGACCAGCCTGGGCTACTTAACCAGATCACTAAAAAGCAAATTAGTGGTCTTAGGTCAAGGAGTCCTGAAAATCTTATCCTGAAGCATCCTTAGAAACTGACAACTGTGGAACCGAAATGCTGAGAAAGGTAAGGAAACCAACATATGTAATGATAAACACAGGTGGTTCCTGGGAAGTGAGAAGTCGGAGACTCCATCCTTTGAGCATTGCAATACTGACCAGGCATTTGTCAATACTAATGAATATTACTGGCATACTTAATTTCTGGCTTTTGTGTATAATACGAAATTTCAATAGTTTACTGAGGTTTGTCACGCCAAGTGTTTGACATAAAATGTTCTTATTTGTACAGCTGAAATCTGACCATGATAATACTTTCTCTTGGCAGCAACTTAGTGTTTTCTCCCCTGCTGATTGCTCGACAGTCATTAAAAAAAGATGGTTCTGAACTTTGATTACTGTCTGCATATAGCTTTTTTATTTGCCCCCATGATTTAAGGCATTGTGAATTATACCTCCTATCTAAATATAACTATTCTTCTCTAACAACTATAGAAAACAGGTAAAAGGAAGAAAATGTGCTCCTCTGCTTAAGTCATCAAATCCTTCCATCACCTTAGGGTCACCAAATGGTGGCATGCAATGAAGATGCATACAGTTGAAAGGATGGAAGTGCAGCACTCAGGGACAGCACCAGCAAAGAATTCTTCTGGTGTGTTTCAAAACAGAGGCAGCTGGGTCTTGATGCCAAAAGTCCTAGCAGAATCTATGGGTAAAATACAGTAACACACGCACTTTCAATATGTCCAAAAGTATGGTCATCTCCAAACCATATGCCTCAAGGTGCTTGAGGACATTTAACAGTGAGATAACTACCATCTGAAAGATTTGCTGATGAGACACCAGCAAAAGCTCTACTTTTGTAGCCTAGCAGGGCTGCTCCTCCCTCGGGGTGGGGGGTCGAAGAGCTCACCATTGAGTTCATGTCAGAAATAGTCTCTGTTCCCCTTACTAGAGAACCCACTTGGATACTGAGCTACCATGGGCTATATCCAAGCAAGGATTCTAGGTTATATCCATATATGGTCCTTGGTTGGAGAAACAGTCTCATGAAAGACCCCTGTGCCCTGATATGTTTGGTCCTTGTGGAGCTCCTGTCCTCTCCAGGTCTCACTAACTCTCCCTGATAAGCTAGGGTCAGATGGAAGGGGAGGAGTTCCTCCCCTATCAATGGACTTGGAAAGGGGCAGGGAAAAGATAAGGGAGGGAGGGAGGGATTGGGAGGGAATGTGGGAGGGGGCTACAACTGGGATAAAAAATAAATAACCTGTGATTAATATAAAAAAATAAAAAAAAATTTCAAAAAAAAAGGTCTGTTTTAAAGGCTGCCTTTCATTTCAAATTTAAGAAATATGGCATGGGGAAATGCTATTTCTCTGTTTTCAAAATTTGTTAGGATATTTTTTTAAATTACTTCAGTATTTGTCTTTAAGTGAAGGGTAGGGTATAGGAAAGCTTGATACACTCTGATGCTATGGCTTGCACATGTCGGCTCTGTTCTGAAGATGGTGGTGAAAGCAAACCCAAGAATTGATGGGTGTGACATGGATGTACTCTAGGAATCGCACCCTTCAGACATTAATACCTAACTAACTCTGGTACTCTCTGCTGGGTTTTAACTTTGTTTCTCAGCAGTAAGGAATGTAACATTTTGATATGTCTAGGTGAAAAGTTAATAAGCACAAAATTAAAAGTACAAATATGTAAAAATAGCAAATAATCTCCCTTTATACTTAAATTTGAAGTGTCTTAGATTTTATATTTGAATGGCTTCTCTTTAGAGTACCACACCTGACAGGATACAAGAAAGCCCTTCCTGTGAAACATATTTGCAAAGCTGGGCCAGGTGTTGGTTTTTTGTTGTTGTTGTTGTTTTGTTTTTTGACCCATTCCTTGAAGAGGGCTACCTATCAAGTGAGGAAACTTTATATATTTTCTTACTCTCCTTCAAACAATATCAGCCTGGAAGAAAACACAACGTTTAAACCAAGGGAAAAATAACTTCTAGCTTCTAACCTTTCCTGTCCTGGCCAAAATAAGATGGTAATGAGACCAGAAACATAGAATCATTTTAGCATAGAAGGTGATTGTATTGCTATTAAATTTTAGTTATTGGCTAACAGAAGATCTACAGACTCATTTTTTTTTTAAATTTTCCCATCTGAAAAATTATGAAAAGAAAACTCAGTCTAAAACTATACTTCAAAGCTGACTTTGAAGATATTAACCCTTCCATTCCACTATCAAAACCTTTTTAGATGCTTCCCAAAATGCAACAGTGCATTTGTCATCATACTTCCTGAGCTATGAGTGGTGCTTAACAGTCTACAAAGGTCCCTATTTGTACTTGAGCATTAACTTTGACAAGTTACTTTGGAGACCCAAATTATTTTGTATGTGTTTAACTATTTTACCACAAAATTATGAACTGACTTAATACTGACCAACAAAAAGCTAGTATGGGCTGGATACATCATCTGGTAGCAGAGAGTCAACAACAGTGATATGGAGCCCCACTTTCTACCTTCCATTACGTTAGAAATGTAAAGTAGAAAACAGGGCCATTTTCTTTGTTAAAACTTGTATTTTATTGCTTCATTCATTTTATTTAATGTATCTCCATTCATGCCAACTACTGAAATCAAAACAAATGACCAAATCTATGAGCTGGAGCCACATCAGTGAAGAATCTCCAAAATAAATATAGATCTGGGCATTTAAACAAGTACAACAAAATAGATCAAACAGATGACAATTATTTTTAAGTATAGTGGAAAGAAAAGAAATAAACAAGTAGATATTAGGAAATGCAGAAAAACCTCATTGTGCAAAAGAAAATTTAACTCAAAGAATCAGAAAAGTCAGGACCAAGAAGATACCTAGTAGAGGAAAGATGATTCTGGCATAGGAGTAGCTGAGAATCAAGGTTATTTTATTTTCATTACTTGCTCTAAAGAAGGTGAGAGAACTGGGTGTATGTTAAAGGGATAAGATACAGAAATTTAGCTGGAAAAACTGAGGCAAGATGGGAAAACACATCTGAGGCTTCCTCAAGAGGTTGCTCCAGGAAGCTGGTTACAAACAAAAACAGAGAGTGAGACAGCAGGGAAATTTCCTCGAGACAAAGACCGCAAGAACTCCAATAGAACAAGTTCATCCAGAAACTTCATTCTGACTTGATGCTTCGGCAAATCACAAAACCTCCAAAACACTTAAACGACAGTCACAGAACCTAATATGTCAAACAGAACGCAAGACCTCAGGATTAAAGAAAAATGCACCCGCCAAGCCTGTGTTTTCTAAACAGTCATGATTTCAGTGCTGCTGTTTCTGATGGGCCTTAAGTCCTTTATCTACACTAGACGTTAAGAGAGCTTTACACTTTCTGCTGAGGCTCTAGTGATGGAACACAAACATCCCAATTCTTAAGAATTTAGAGCCTTCGCTGTTGGCCTTCTGGAAATGGTTGCCTGACCTCCTGGCTCTCACGTCAACCAGGCAGAAGCTGGGTGCAAATTTCACTGCAGAGCTCCTAATGTGGCTCAAGCCAGGCAGTGAGAGTTCAATAAATATTGATTGATGGTAATAGAGACAGTATCACTCGTCTTAGATATGTTGCTATATTCTCACAGGAAGCCACTGAGAGTCTGCACTGTGCAGGACAGTTTCCATGGCAGCAGAAATTAAACACCAGAAAACTTGAAGCTACACAAAAGTAATGGGGCAACAGCACACTAAATCTTGCATCATTCATGACTGTTTCTATTGTCTCAGTATAAAGGACAGACTGTGATTTCTCCATATGTCTACACTGTGAATAGATTAACTGTATAATGGCTATACTATGCTTTTAATGGGACTGTATTATTTTAAAGCTAAAACATGGATTCTCAGAATGAGAGACTCTGAGGCTTATAAGATCTTTTCATGCTTGAGCCTAAGTACTAAGACACAGAACTTTATTAGATTTCCGTAGTATTGTAGAGATGTCTGACCTCTCTCACTACACTAAAAAAAAAAAAAAACTTCAGTCTGTAGTAGGCAATATAACTGGGCAGCATTTGGTACACTGGACGTTGAAATACAATCCTCTAAAAGAAAACTCTGTGTCTTTCGAAGTTCCACTCCCTACCATCCTAGATCTAATTTTAATCATGACTAGCCAAGTAATACTCTAATTCCTATAGCAGTGATTTCAATCTGCTTTGGAAAAGCAGGCTCTCTCTGTGTCTCTCTGTCTCTCTGTCTCTCTCTGTCACACACACACATGCACACACACCTCTTCGCACTTCTGACTCTTTAGCTTTAGAAACAATACTTGCTACCTACAACAGCTGTGCAGAGAAACACAGAAATCCATGTAATTTACAAAGTTCCCTGGATGTAAAAGTCATTCTACTTCTTAAAGAGAAAGAGATAGAATTAGTGACCTACCAACTGTTTAGCAATTACTGTACTGAATGTTTCGTGTGTTGGCATACTTAATAGCAAACTCAATTAGGTTTTTATTTCTATTACTATTTCACATACGATAAACAAATGACATATAGTGGCTTACCCAGATATTCACTAAAAAGTATCCTGGAAATCTGGAGATTTGAACCCCTTTCTTGTCAACTATATATGAAGTGCATATCACTATCAATAACACCTGTCACTTACTGAGAGTTTGTTAAAGGCCAAGCCTCTGGTAAATCAACTACATTTTATCTCAATGAATTGCTATGAGTAGATATTATGTTTTATATTATAGAGACTAAAATGAAGCTTCATGGAATAAGTAAAAGACAGTGACACAAATGACTGGACCAGAGACAGAAAGCCGCATGTGAACTCCAAGCCCTAAGGGTCTCCCATGACACGCTTCTCCTTCTCTGCCACAATTCTCCACGTGTTTCCTTACACTGAGACTTGTGAGATTATTGTCTTTGGTGCCTGGGGTCATAGACAAATTAAACATTGTTAACTGATAAAGTCTGTGAAAACTCAAACATCTTCAGGGTTTCGGTGTCATGGCAATGCTTTGAAAAGTGTGTCTGATAAAGACTCTCATAAACAATTATTTAATTAAAGAATCAGGGTTCGGTTACCAACGGAGGCAACTAAAAAAAGCTATGAAAGAAGCCTGGAATACTTCTCAAAGTATACAGTGGCTCTTTTAGGACTTTGGAGGGGGAAAAGATGATGGTGAAGTAAGAAATTTAGAGGAAAAGGTTAATCAGAGTAAAAGTGTTGGCTACAAAGTAGATTGAGAATTATTACACCCCCTCCCTCGCTTGGAAAACACCGTGTAAAATAAATATGGAATACAATATCTAGAAATTCATTACCCGAGGCTCTACAAATGGGCTGCTGAATATGAAAGGCTTGGATCACACCAGCAAGATTAGGCTCTACATTCTTTGGGAAATGGCATCGAATAGGGAAGTTCCTGAAAGGCTGAGGCTTTATGTTTCTTGGATTCCAGGGCAGATCTTTCATTTTCTCAAAGCTAGTTTAATGATGCACGCTTGTCAAGGTTTCCATAAGAGGCTCTCCTCTTCAGCCTGTATCTTCTGCCTGCGCATTCCTGGTTCAACACCATCCCTACGACCTCAATTTCCGAAATCTTTTGAGTAACAAAATGCAGTTTTAAGACATAGTATACAGAGGAGATAGAGAGAGCTCAAGCATATCTCCCTACCAGGCAGGACTGCCTGCTGAGGAAGGTGGGAGAGAGTCAGTTTGGCTGAGATGATTCAGGCGCCTAGAGTGGACTATGAGGTATAGTGACAAGGAACAAGTGAAAAGAGAGAAGATGCCAACCTTTCTTTCTCTCTCTACAATTCAATGAGAAGAGAATAAGTATCTCTTCACTAGGTAGAGGGCTTTAAAAGACACAGGCTGAAGAAGAGAGTCTCTTATGTAAGGCTTGATAAACATGCAGCATTCTTTAAGGGCTGTTTCGGGGTCAAGACACTTAGAATCAAATAGAAAAGAGGCAAGGAACACTGAAAAAAGAGTGGAAAAATATTCCCCCTCTATTCAAAAGTCTCACGGGGAAGAGGAAGAAATCTTCACTCACTTTTACTTATAATGAGGAGTTGTTCCTTAGGCTATTTTTCAAATGCATACAGATTTAAGTTTGATATAACCAAACAAACTAAATGTGTTTAAGAGAAAAGAATACTGAGTTATTAGAGTTGAAAAAAGTGGCAAAGCTTGTAGACTTCACCATTGTCCAAGTAACTATGAGAAATTGTTGTGTTCTGGATGTGGCATATGCTACAGTGTCCCTCCATGCCTTGCAAGCCCAGCCCTTTGTCTTCTGTAAAAGAGCCCACAGTTTCAGGTGGGCACTACACTAGGAAAATAAATTTCCCATCTCTACAGAATCTGTTGTGTACATAAGACCGATTCACAACCAATGGGGTGTAGCAAAAATGGACTATGGACGTTCTGAAAAATCTTCTTCATTGTCTGTCTTTGCACCTTTCCACATTTCACCTGTGAGGCTTAGACTAGAGCAAAATTCTGAAGTATGAGATGGTAGACAAGTGCTTTGGAAGACAGAGGGGCAATGCAGGACTGTAGTTCCTTGGGATTTTGAAAAGTTCCAGTTTTGCCTACTCTACCTTGATGGCCAACTCCCATTGACCTTCTTTTCTAAAGGAGGTAAAGCCATATTCTTTAGTCCATTTTCACATGTGGCTTTTTTTTTTTTTTGTGACTCTTGGACAACATAACCCTATAAAGCACTCTGGTCCTCTGCACTATATAGTTCACAAGACTGGTTACTATCTTGCTGTATCACATCTGCCACGACTGTGGGGCAGTGTTAAATTGTGCACTGGTTACAGATAAGAGTTGAGAATTTAAATTACATAACATTTAGGGTTGGAGAGATTACTCAACAGTTAAGAGCACTGGCTACTCTTTCTGAGGCCCAGATTTGATTCCCAGCACCAACATCGTGGTTCACAGCAGTCTGCAATTCCACTTCCAAGGAATTTCATGCCCTCACTGGTTTCCAAAAAGAAAATGCTGAAACACCCAAAATGTTGATAAATAAATATGTAACAGCTAATCCCAGGTACAAAGTGAGATTCTTTCTTAAAACAAACAAACAAACAACAAACAAACAAAAACTTAAACAAGTAAGATACTGTAACTGAGGCAAAGACTGAAAACAATTTTCACCAGGCTAATTCTGAAGAAAGTAGAGACAATGAAAAATAATGGTCAAGAAAATAGATGTTTCAGATTAACCGTATTCAAAGATTTTCTGTACTACCTATTGCATAAATTTGGCAAATTACTTCAGTTTTTTACCTCATAGTTATAAAATGGACAAAATTATAAGACTTGTTTACTAAGATTGCCATGGGAAGCAAATGACCTTCAACACTAACAGCCATGTCTAGTAGCCAGTACGTGCTATTAACTAACCTAAATGAAAACCTACCAAATGACAATTAATCGGAACATTTCAGTTCCACAAAGAGCTAAGCTTAAAATCCTACAAGAGGAGAACACCCTTAATGTCACTCCATCCATATTGCACTGCAGAGACAGTTACATATGAGTTCTTCTTCACACGGATCACTCTAGATGTGAAGGCAGAACTGCCACAGTTAAACCTTGGGGATCTTCAACTGTCACTGCAACTGTCAGTGTATCAAAAGTCTCCATAACCAACTGAAAAATACAGCCTGAAATAGCCCTGCAGTAAAACATTAGTATCCTGATTCTGACTCTCCAGTTCATCAGTGAATAGTTTTATACATTTGACTATTTTAAAATACTTTTACAGTACCAGGGGTAAAACCCAGGACTTCGTATAAGCTAGGCAAATGCTCCTCCACCACTGAGCTATGCAAACCTCCAGCCCTAGTACACATTGTTAATAGTCTTTATGGATTATTTTTAGTTTGCCGAAGGAACATAAATGTTGCAAATTTCTGCAAAAAGTCCAGATAGTTTTAGAGATATGAAAGATTTTAACATTACTCTTAATAATTTTTAAACAAGCCCAAGTAGGGACCCAAGGACACACTTTGAGTAAGCCACGGAGATCTGTGGGTCAGAGTCAGGGTGAAGGCCACCCCTTAGCCCTCATCCTCCTTTACTGCCAGGTTTTATTTTTCCCTTTGATGTTATCTCAGTCTTTAAATGCCTCTCTCCACTGTGAGTGGAAATATGCTGTCTGAATCGAATCTTTGTCACCAATCCCAGTACTTGAGCCCTGTTTATTAATAGGATGCCTGAAAGGTCCAGCTGAGAGAGCACAAAGGCTGAAGGAGGATGCCTGCAGGACGAGCAGCTGGCCGCTCCCAGCCTTCTAGGCTTGCAGTTTATAAACTTTCTCTCTCCGTGAGACTTTTGCACCACACTGGGAAACTTCCAAATATAACCCCATTACAGAGCCATCTGAGGAGACTAAAGAACATCCGTGCTGATCCGCAGCATAAAAAGGATGACGCTTGGACTTGTCAAAACATTTCACCTGTGCTGCTTTGACAGCAAGTGCACAACCAAACCAGAATCACTAGAAAAAGTGGAGTGGAATGCTTTTTGATTATTTAAGATATATTTATGTAACTTCCTAGTACTAAGTTCCTTGGATATTGTAAATATATTTTTTTATTATTTTCTCTTTTGCCAGCTTAGCCTATAGAACTTAACATGAAATGTTTATCAAGTCTCTCTTTACTTGTAGCCCTGTAGGGCATCACTTATTGATTTTCCTTTGGAGATAAATGCTGTACATCCCAATACCTAAAAACATGGACTTCTCAAAGCTGAATAGTCCCACAGCTTCTGCACATAACTGGTGAGAGTATTGAAAAGACAGGCCATTCGCCTCTTTCGGCTTCATGAAGAATGTGGATTGTGACTAAATAAAGAACTTCTTAAAAAAAAAATAACAACAAAAACCTGGCCTATACTCATTCAATTAGAAGAATGACTTGAAAAGGTCTTTTCCAAGTTAGTTCTAGAAACTTCTCTGGGTGCAGGGTGTTTAGTCTGAGTTCTGCATACTTTCCTTTGATGACTACAAAATAAAAAAGGAAAGCCACATCCCCAAAATATGAGTGGAAGCCATCTTCTTAGATGAAATTGGAGAAAAAGTCACTGTCATCACCGGTGAAATCATTGCCACTAGAGCCGCTGGATGCCTCTTCCCTGAAGGACAGTGGCCAGGGACGGACACCAGACCACAACATTGCAACATCGTCACAAAGCTTCTGTGCCACTGTCACACCTACACCACCACTGCTGCCTTGTCTCCAGGGAAGACAGTTCTGGACTGTTCTCACTTTCCCGTTCCTTCCCAGACAATAAAACTGCACACAGCAGTTGGTAGTGGACTAAGCTCTGAGAGGAATCTCTTCAACCCACATGAAAGCCCACAGAAAGAATTGCAGCTCAGTATATTAATATGAACTCATATAACTTTAATACAGAAACATACATAGCTACATTCACAAATACACACATATACAGAGAGACGTGGGTGCACAAGATAGTAAAACAATACTCTCTTGTTCTGTTAATGTGAAGGCCTGAACACAAGAGCAAACCAGTTACACTTACTGTGTGTGGTCCTGTGTTTTGGCTTCTAAAACTGCTCTTTGAAACATATCATGAATGTTTACAGTGAAATAGTGTTTTTTGTTTTGTATGGTTTTTTTGAATTTTTTTTGTCTTTATCCTTTTTGTACTGACTGTTTGGAACTGATTACTAACATCTCCAAAGAAAAGAGAAAAATATCATTTAAAAAAAAGTGTGATGGTTTGAATGAGAATGGACTCTGTAGGCTCATAGTATTTGAATGATGGATCACTACTCAGTGGAACTTTTGAGGAAGGATCAGAAAGTGTGGCATTGTTGGAGGAGGCGTGGCCTTGTAAGAGAATATTCATCACTAGGGTTGGCTTTGGGGTTTCAAGAACCCATGCCAGACCAGTTCTTCCTGCCTCTTCCTCCAACTTTTGGATCAGAATGTAAACTCTTAGCTACTGATCCACTGACATGCCTGCCTGCCTGCTGCCACATTCCCCCCATGAAAGCCATGGATTCACCTTCTGAAACCATAAGGAAGCCCCCATTAAGTGCTTTCTTTCTATAAATTGCCTTTCTTATCAGTGTCTTTTAACAGCAATAAAGAAGCAACTAAGACAAAAGGATTCCTGGGAAAATGGCTGATTGTAGGATTATACTAGAACACAAATACACAGTATGTGGTTGCAAATATATAAGGAAGTGTTTAAGATTCAGAATTATCAAGGTATGTGAGAGGAGTACAGGAGTCAATAAAATGTCCTGAAGTTCAAAATGACTCAGCATCAAAAGAAAGGCAAACTGAATTATGACTCAAAACAGAAAATTAATATTCATGAATTTATATTTATATGAGTAACTGATAGGCTATTTAAATAAAAATACTGTCCATTGCTGAAAAAGTCCAAATAATTGTGTAGGTACCTTTTCATCTAAAACAGCTCTTCTTAATGAAATTATTGTGCACATAATAATTTCCTTCCCAAAATTTCAAAATTAGAGGTGGGAAAAGAGTAAAAATGGAACTTCAGGGCACAGAATCATGGGAGATGCTCCCAGTCAGATGGCCACGGTAAGGAAATGTACCATTTACCCAGTGCAGTGAAAATGGTGCTTGACTGCCTTTGGCTTTCATACATAAGTGGACATCTCTTCTGGAATTGTAAGAAAAATGTCAGACAAATTCCAGGAGGGGACCACTCTGTAAAGTCTCTGAACAATACTTCTTAAAACTCTCAAAGTCATAACAAGCCAGGCAAGTCTGAAACAGACAGTCAGGAAAAGCCCAAGTAAACTAGAAGAGCCAATACACCATTTATCCCTTAAGGACTCTTTGTGTTCGGAATGGTCTGTTAAATCAGCAAAGTCTGTACTTATTTAATTACAAAGTATCAATATTGGTCCCTTAATTGCATTACATGTACCACGAAGGTAGAAAAACATAACTAACCAGATGTGGAATGTCAGAGAACTCTGAATATTAGTTTATAATTTTCCTCTAAATCTAAAATTATTCTAAAATATGAGATGTATGTGGCAATTTGGATTTGGAGTACCTATGACATTATCAACAGTTTTCCCGTTGACCGAGTAAACTATATATAGAAAGTCATAATGAAGAACTAGCCTACAATTACAAGGACAGAAATGATAAACAATGAAAAAAAAAAAAGCAGCCAGTGTGGGGGACAGAGAAAGGACTGTGTCAAAGCAATGAGTTCAGGGTGCTCTAAAGGAACAGGGATAGCTTATCTAATCTAGCTGCCATATTGGCCCTAAGCTTAGGCAGCACAAACAAAAACAAAACCCTCAAATTATTCAAATAAAGAGAGATACAAAATCAAGTACTAAAATTACTACAAATGGAATTTAAGTTGCTGCCTTTTCATTTTGGTTTGTCTTTGTATTGTTTCAGGACACTGAGGACACTATGCAGGGCTGTGTATGCTAGGCTAGCTCTCCCATGGTGCTAGAGCCCATGCCTTAACCTCATGATGAACCCTACTCCATCAATTTACACAAGAACCGGATTGCTTGAGAGCTGGGAAGACCTCCAGTTCATCCCTGAATTTACTACTTATTACCATATTACTCTTACAAAGGTACTCTTTGACAATGAATCTCAGTTTCTTAATATGAAATTGAATGTAATTTTCCCTTTACAAAGTTAAGTGGATTGAAACAAACAAAAAAAATTTAGGCCAAGTGCCTGTCATATAATGTGTTCTGTGAAATATCAACCTTTTTGTTCCCTTTTTATGTCAATTAAGTTAACCAATATATTTAAAAATATATTCTGTGTATCATAGAAATAAAACTCATAAGGCTGATCCAAAGAAAACAGTAGCCAATTTGAAAAAGTTTTCAATAGAAGATGAAGCTAGAATAATTTGACTACTATATTATTATATTTACTTATTGTTTGTATGTGTACATACACAAATGTGAATTCTAGTGCATCAGTGTGGCAGTCGGAACATACATTACAGGAGCTGTTTTTTTTTTTTTTTTTCCATTAACCAAGGGATCTAACTTCAGTCGTCAAGCTTGGTGGCTAGTGGATTTATACACTGAGCCATCTCAATATACCCGAGAAATAGTATTTAACACACTACTGGATCTTAACCCAAATTATACTACAAACATATACATATACTTAAGTTCATATTGGTATTAATGAATGATTGAATAATTAGAGAGGGAGTAACCATTCTCACAGCAGATTTCAAATATCACATGGATAAAACCATTTCCTTAGATGTGTAGTGGACTTAGTGAGTCACATTGCAGGAATAAAGAACAGAATGGAAAAAGAATTTAACAGGCTAGGGAGACCTGGTAGACATGCCGTAACTAAGCAACCAAGTTATACATTTGTCATATGGAGGTCATGTAGCCCTGGATATGATTAGAAACAGGAGTGCTTTCTCCCTATGGTGTGCTCTCTGAAGCCCCCACACAAACACAGAATACTATATAAAATCATCAGCCAGATCTGAAGGTTTTATATCGGTAGTCTTCAAAACTGGCAATGCCTTGAGAACAATTGGACTGTCAAGATGAGAAGACAATAGGAGGATAAACCTCACAGAGATTAAATGTTCATTGTGATGGTTCTGGATCAGATGTTCAAGCAGAATAAAGGAAAAATAGGAGAAGCCTGACAAGATGAAAACAAAGCCTGCTTTACTTAATGGTGGCAGAACAAACTTTTAACTAAAAAACCCAAAAAAATAATTTTGCCAGTTTTGAGTAGAGAATGGGCCTAGTAGTTCTTATCCCATCTTCAAACACTCACTAAAAAGGTGGAAATCAAGGAAAGTGAACTCACAATGAATCAATAACTTTACCTGTCTCCCAAATGAAGCATTTAACATTTCTAACTTTGGGACTAGAGCTCCACAGGAGAGCAACAGAACCAAAAAAATCTTGGCCCAGGGATCTTTTCTGACACTGATACTCCAACCAAGGACCATTCATGGAGATAACCTAGTACCCCTGCACAGATGTAGCTCATCTCAGTCTACAAGTGGGCTCCCTAGTAATGGGAGCAGGGACTGTCTCTGACATGAACTCAGTGTCTGACTCTTTGATCACCTCCCCCTGAGGCGGGGGGGGCAGCCTTACCAGGCCACAGAGGAAGATAATGCAGACAGTCCTGACAGGCTAGGGTCAGATGGAAGGGGAGGAGAACCTCCCTTATCAGTGGACTGGAGAAGGGGCATGGGAGAAGAAGAGGGAGGAAAGATAGGATTGGAAGGGAATGAGGAAGGGGCCTATAGCTGGGATACAAAGTGAATAAACTGTAATAAAAAAGATAATCAAGAGAGAGGACATGGGGCAAGATGATCAATCCTCCTTTAGAAAGACAGATGGGATGTGCATTGAACGTATGACAGGAGTCTACTGAGCGCATCTGAAAGACTCTAACTAGCAGTGTTTTCAAAGCAGATACAAAGACTCATAACCAAACCTTTGGCAGAGTACAGGGAATCATATGAAAGAAGGGGAGTTAGTATGATGGGGAAAGAATAGGAGCTCTACAAGGACCAAATATATATGGGCACAAGGTCTTTTCTGAGACTGACATTCAACCAAGGACCATGTATGGATATAACCTAGAACCTCTGCTCAGATGTAGCCCGTGGTACCTCAGTAGCCAATTGTTTTCCCATAGAAAGGGGAACAAGGACTATTTCTAACAGGAACTCAATGGCTGGCTCTTTGACCTCCCCACCCCCCCCCAAGGGAGGAGCAGTCCTGTTAGGCCACAGAGGAGGACTTTGCAGCCAGTCCTAAAGATACCTGATAAAACAGGGCCAGATGAATGGGGAGGAGGTCCCTCCCTATCAGTGGACTTGGAAAGGGGCAGGGTGGTGAGGAGGGAGAGAGGGTGGGAGTGGGAGAGAATGAGGGAGCAGGATACAGCTGGGATACAGAGTTAATAAAATGTAACTGATAAGAAAAAATAAAAATTAAAAAACAAATTTGAATTAAAAAAAAAACATTTCTGACTTTGGACTGTTTTGTGTTGTTAAGAAAAGCTCTCTAATTTTGTTCTTGGATAGGCAAACAAGAAGCCGAATGGTGCTCCTGTAATGATGCTCCATGCTTTTCACTATGACATCTAGCTCCTCTCATTACCCACTTTCCTGTAGACAGGGGCTTCTGGAAGGAATTTCTTGACAAATATCATATTTAGCAGGGATGATTCAAGAAGCAGTGGGGCAGGTGGTACAGAAAGGAAGAAGGTAGAAGCCACCATAGTGACATTGAAAGTATAAAACATAGCCCTACTGGGAAGGTTCCTGGGCAGGAGGTGAGTAGCTGTATATACCATTTCCTGTTCAGTTCTGCACATAAAAAAAAAAAAAAAAAAATAGAAATCACTTAGGAAAATATCCTCCTCAGAAGCTTCATACATCTCAGGCGCGTGCAGACCCCTGACAATAAAAACAGCTGAAAAGTACACCAAAGAATCTACTCAGCACACTGAAAATTAAAAAGAAGTAGGACCACGTGAGTACACTTCTGAGACTGGACTCTTGGTTCAAAACAATAAAGTTTAACAAACTGTGCACTTTAAAAAAGTAATAGATTTAAGATATTAAAAGAATTAAAAGAAAATTAAGATTCATTAATAAAACAATACAAAAAGTTTGTGCTGTTTGGTTTACTCTGCCCCATTTTCCTTTTTCCCTGGTAACAAAGATATTTTCATTTAAAAAAATGTATTAGTAGAGTATGTGTATACATGTGGTGCCACAGAACACACGTGGAGGTCAGGGTACTCCACCGAGTCAGTTCTTCATATCCACCAATACATGGATTCCAACATCAAATGGAGGTGTCAGGCTAGTCCTTCAAGCGCGTTACCTGCTGTCATATCATCAGCCCACAAGGCCTTTGTTTAAACCATTTGGATGTCTTTCCACGGACTGAGACCGCCAACCACATGCTGGCTTGGATGCGTCATACAGCCTACCTGGATCATCATCCTTGTGAACTTTAAGAGCTCATGAAAACTAGAAAGAAGACCATGAGAGGGGGGAAAGACTAAGGAATTAGTCTTTAAGGAATTAGATGGAAGAGAGGTGGTGGAATCCACAGGAAAGAAAGCAGAAGTGGGGATATTGAGACATGGAACAAGCCATAGGAATGGTGGAGAGCAGTGGGGAAGGAATGAAAACTTTATGAACTAATTTTATAAAATGTTATACTGATAGGCTTTAGGGTGACCATGTCTACAGGGCAAAGGTTTGTGGGTTGCCAGAAATTTGCAGGTAGGCAAGGTCCTTTCCAGATAGTTGGCTTCATAATCGTAGCGATGGACCAAGACAGCCTCAGCTGTAGCTGACATAGGAAAGGATGAGGGTGCAGGCCCATCAGCAGTCTCCCCATGCTTAATGGGGAACTGTGCAGCTTTTGGGCTGTGGAGACCCAACAGCATTTGCTTGTTACTACAAAAACAGAGGCTCTGTTTTTTTTTTTTCACTCATTTGACCCATAACTCAACCTTTGAAAATCATATTTCTCATGATACCTAAACCAAGTAAGTATAAAGGCAGAATAAAGGAAGAAAGAAAAGGATAGAAGAGTGTCTTAGTTGTTCTATTGCTGTGAAAAGGCACCATGACCAACATAATTCATAAAAGAAGACATTTAAGTGGGGGCCCGCTTACATTTTCAGAGACTCAGTCTATGATCATCATGATGGGAAGCACAGCAGCAAGCAGGCAGGTAGGCATGGGTTTTGGAGGAGCAGCAGCTGAGACCTTATGTCTTATTCACAAGAAAGCATGCTGTAAAGAGATCATGAGACTAGGCTTGACTTGGGCCTTTGAAATCTCAAATATAGTGACACACCTCCTCCAACAAAGCCAGGCTTCCTAATTCTTCCCAAATAGTTCTACCAACTGGAGACCAAACATTAAAATATATGAACCTGTGGGGGTCATTTTTTTTTTATTCAAATCACCACATAGAGAGAAAAAGGAGGAGAGGGAGAAAAAAGTTAATAATTCCCACCAAGTCAATCTCAAACTCTAGTGGGAGGAGAATAAAATAATTGTTTATTTGTGTGCATAATTTTGAATAATCCCAAGCACGTTAATATCTTAGGTTTATCTATGCTTCTGGGTAACCACATCATCTCACACTTTTCCAAAGAGAAACAGATGTGTGCATTTCAAGCTTGTCAGGTGTCTGAGCCTGTCCAGTGTTGTTAAAACTGCCACAGACTCTGTCACAGCACCTGGCAGCAATGGCTCAGTTACCTAAGCAACACCTGCCCTGGAACGGAACAGGGCTACCATCTCCTCCCACTGCTTCTGCCTTGATTTATTGTGCCAACTCAGTGATTCACTTTCCAGGCTGAGAAGAGAGATGAAAGTGTGGTCGCTGACCACAGCTGAGGCCGTCACTGTCAGCCGTGTGCCCTTCCTCAAACAGGCTCAGAATTCAGATTCTCTGCCCAGAACAAAAATATTAGCTGTGAAAGCAAAACTGGATCAGAATCCCACCACATACCCAAATGCATGTGACAGTCTCACACTGATTTGTCACCCCCTGGTGAATCATTTGGCAGAGAAATGTCTCCAATAATGTAATTTAATTTTCATTACCACCCACAACACACAGGGTAAGGGAAAACACAGAGCTGTATCAAGAGCTAATATGCACCAGATCTCATCAACATATTGCATTGAACCTTGTCAAATGAAAGGTCTTCCTCCTTTAACAGATGAGACACTAGATTCAGAGAGCTTAACAAGTTAACCAAGGTCAGCCTGGCAGAGGACAGAGCCAGGCATCCAATCAGAATCTTATACATGCTGGTCAGTATTTTCAACTGGCCTAAAATCTAGAGATAGGTGACACATATGCTAATATAGTTTAGTCATGTTCAGGGAAAGTTAAGGGGGAAACACAGAGGATTCATAGAATTACAAAAATGCACAATTGCCTCTCTTGGGACACGGGTGAAGCCCAGTGTCAAGGGGGTCCCTCTGCAACAAAATGCTCTCTCCAGGGCTTGAAAATCCTTGATCATTTACATGCTGTATTTACATTTTGTGTGTATATATTTGTATGTGGTGATGGTGGTGGTGATGTATATGATGTGAGTGTGTGTGTGTGTGTGTTTGTATGTGGTGTGGTTAGTGTGCCTATGTGTATGCGGTATCATACATATTTGTGGTATGTGTGTATGTTTGTGATATGTGTGTATGTGTATATGATGTGATATATGTGTGTGTCGTTTGTTTGTATGTAGTGTGGACTGTGTGTGTATATGTGTGTGGTGGTGTTGGTATGTGTGTGTGTTGTATACACATGTATGTGTGAGGAGACACGTATCTGCAAATATCTCAGGAAGATATCCGGCCTAGTCTATTACTTCTTACCTAATTTTCACAAGGCAGGGTCTCTCAATGAACCTAGAACAAGGCTGGAAGCCAGAAACCCCTAGCTACATCCAGTCATATTTAATATCTCAAACTTATAAAACCACTCTGTACGTCAAAGAGATATAAGTCAATGTACATCTCATTATAAAACTTTAGTGATCCATCTTATTGAACATCATTCTATAACTTTTGCAATTTCGTATCTTTGTCATCTATAGTTTTAATCATTACTAACAAAATCATAGACCTTTAAAGCCAGAGTAAAAGGGGAATGATGGTCATCTGTGAAGAGAAAAACAAAGAAACCAAAATCTTCACAGGACAGAGAGCTGAAGTAGCAATGAATCCGTGTAAAATTATTTTATTTCATCCTATTTTGTTTGTTCTACTTGCAAAGAAAAACAGCAACTGTCTTGATCAAATGCTTTATATAAATTTAGGTTCAATGTGCACTTATTCCATTGCTTATAAAATATTTTCATAAATTATTTTATATGCAACATAAGTAAACATAAAATAATCACTCAAAAAATAATGTCATGATTTTATTCTGATTTATTTTAATAACTTTATGTTTTAGTTCAATAATTATAATTTTTCCATCGTTAAATATTATAAAAACATTTTTATTGACTTTGGTGGTATAAATGACATTGATATACCTGAATGTTTGTTTCCTAGTTGGTAGACTGTTTAGGAAGGACTAAACAGGGTCTGTGGCCGTGTTGGAGGAACTGCATCACTGGGGATGAGCTTTGTGGTGTCAAGCCCAGGCTAGGCTCAGTAGCTCGCTGCCTCCATCTTGTAAATCAGGTCTGTGTTCTCAGCTACTGCGTAAGCACCCTGCCTGCCTGCCTGCCTGTCTGCCGGCCACCATGCTGATCATTGACTAACCCACTGAAACTGTAAGCACGCCCCCAATTAAATGCCACCTTTTATAAGCTGCCATGGTCACACTGTTTCATCACAGCAATAAAACAGTAAACAACACTTTCTAAATTTTGTCAGTTTCATAATTAATGCACTGATTTATATTTTCAGAATACCTTCCTCTTTCCTACCTTCTTTCTTCCCTCCCTTTCTTTTATCCTCCCTTCCTTCCTTGCTTCTTTCTATAGAAAGCACATTAAATGACTATTCTATGTTATACAATATGTTTGATGCTAGGTAAACACAAATAAATGAAATAAATGTGTTTTTTGTGTTTTTTTTTTTGTTTGTTTGTTTTTTACAGATTCATGTAACGGAGTCATGAGAACAACTTAGGCACAGAAAAATGAACTATGTTGAATAAAAGTGTTACAGAGAAAAGTGAATACCAGAGAAGTATATAATTTGGTGACAGGGCTATCAAGCTTCTATTTGAGCAAAGCTATTGAGTGAAGAGGTACTGGCTGCACAAGGGAAAACATCAGGAAAATGACAACGCAGAGCAAACATCACTGGGCCAGCGAGCTGGCTTGGTGAGCAGAGGTGCTTGCCTCCAAGCCTCATGGCCTGAGTTTGAACACATGTAGTAAGAGGAGTGAACTGATCCTCAAAAACATCTCCGGCCCCACACATGTTCCGTGGTATACTCACACCAACCCTTATATGCACATGAAATTAATAAATGAAATGTACTTCAAATGTAAAGCTGAGTCATCATCTAGAGATGATGACATAAATGATTTCATAATTAATGTTAATTGTTGAGTACTGTCTTGGGTCCTAAGAAGTTAGTGAAGAATTTTAACAAGATTCTAGAAAAAGAGTCAAAACAGCCACATACAAAACAAAAATAGACACACACGCACACTGCAAGAGAGAGACACAGAGAGAGAAACAGAGACAGACAGAGACAGAGCACAAACCAGAGATAATGACCCACACTGTTAATCCCAGCATTGCCAAGTAGAAGCAAGATTATCAGAAGTTACATATTATCCTCAGTTATATAGTGAGTTTGAGGCCAATTGAGTTACATGGGAGCCTATATTTACAAAGCAAAACAAGAAAACAAACACACAAAAAATGAGAGAAAAGAAAAGAGCTAAGAGGATCAATTAAGAAAGTATTTACTATATCAGGTAAGGAATGATGGGAATTAGGTTTATCAAATTAGCAGCTCAGCAATTGATGGTAGATATTTATTAAAAATAGTCTTTATTGGGATAATACTGAGGTCAAATTAATTCACACATTGGTTTTGAAACATTGTATCCCACAAAAACTATCTAGATTGCTGGATATATTTAGTTCTCAGGAAAGCTCGGAGTTATGTGTTGCTCTCAAAACAGTCATGTTAGCAGTAATCCAGTAACAATTAAGAGGAGCACAAGATTAAGTCAAGCCCTGATACATGCACACCCGCTTAGAGACAGCAAAGAGGAGTACACACCATAGCAGACTTAAGACATGAGAATAGAAAATGGAAACAAAATATAAACCCAAGTGGTGTTTTGAGGGCACTGAGTGTTTCCACAGGACTGTGGGTGAGGAGGCACCCCAGATAGTCAACAGCAGACAATGGTGACAGAACAGCACAGGCAGAATCTACAGCACATTAGCTAAAGCCTTTAATCGATTGTTGGTGTAAGTTGTCAGTGAACTGGGGAACCATAGCAAATGGATTCAGTGACATTCTTAGAAAGCATGGCTACTGAAAGCATGGTGCTCCGAGGGTAGGAACTTAAAATAGGAACTAGGAAGGAGACAGTGCAGGAGAGAACAGTATCATGGGGAGGAGAAGACAGAGGCAAGTTTATCACCTGACTGAAGGGACGAGGATCCAGGATGCAAGTAGAGACAACAGCAGCTAAAGAAGAAAGATCCGTGTCCACTAGAAAAAGAAGAGGTGACTTGAAGAATAATGTAGCAATGTAGTGAAACTGATGGTCCATAAAGTTGAATACACCAGCAAAGAGCAAGAGTCATTTTAGACTTATATTCAGGATTGTTAGCCATCAGGTATATCCTACATAGGAAAAAGAGAAAATGTGGAATGGCTGCGTACACTCTACCAGATAAACACTGGAAACATTTGTACACATATAAACCAAATGAGCATCTGTACTGTTGCATAGATTTTTCTAGTTACATGTGACACAGGAATATAAAAATATGTACTTTGCATTTTAACCTTGTTTATCTCTGGAATTAGCTAGAAATATGATTTGCATATATTCATTTAACTTAAGTTACGATCTTAAATAGAAAACTCACAGGTTTTTATGTGCCAATATCTAGTTTTACAAAGAGAGTCTAATGGAATTTTTTCCCCAGGTCTTGGCTCTTGGATATGCCTGTAAACACCCTATGAGAGAGTGATGCCAGAGCATGGAAATGAAACCAAAGCTTAGATTTCTTAACTGCTACTGGTGCATATAAATGATTCTTGAAATTTATTCTCTGGTAGATTTGTTCTGCCATCTGGGATGGCTTCTGGAATATAGGGTTACGTTCCTGTTCCCAAGTTATGGTGGTTCCAGCAGGCTAGAGATAAGGCCATCTGTAAATTAATAATTGCCATCCTTCTGTGTTATTTCAGCTCAATATTTGCTGTCATATCAATTAGTTGATTCAGAGATTCTCACTTTATTAAATATAGACTTTTGCAGATAAATTTGCATATTTCTCAATATTTTTGCCAGCACCTACAAAAACAAATGTTCTATTTCTAATAGTGTGCCTGTTATAGCTAGCTTTGCTGGGCCACTCTTTGCTCTGTTCTCATTTGCACTGAAGAGTTTAAATGTAATTAGGGAGCACTTATTAACAAGGAGAGCAACAGAACTAAAAAATCTGGGCACAGGTGTTTTTTCTGAGACTGATACTCAAACCAAGGACCAGAACCCCTACACCTATGTAGCCCATGGCAGTTCAGGGTCCAAGTGGGTTCTTTTCATCTTTTATGAAGCAAGATTTGGCCTGCAATTTTTCTGGACTCTTAGACATGAAGCTAATAAAACTGTTTATATTTGGAAAGACCAGACTCATAAAATAAATCACTACTGAGCATTTTACACAGAGTAGGTGCTAAATATATTCTGAAAAGGTGACTACAAGCTCATTATAAAACAATAAGCAATTATCAAATGATTAAATAGTAATGGGATTGTGTACAGGAAAAAGAAAACTATGCTTAGAACAAAATTATACCCACAATTTGATATGCCTGCTTGTATTAACTTCTCTTCTATAGTATCCAGCAATTAATTCAAAATTCTATACTTTTAAGGGTTAATCTGAATTTTTCAGAGCAATAAAAAACATGAACATATTTAGTCCATTCTGTACAAAGATGAGACATACCTTTGAAACCAAAACATCTACCTTAAATTCTCCACATAGCTAATAATTAAGTTTACTTCACCTTCATTGTTTTAAAAAGATAAGAATAATGGGTTTTGGATTTTTGGTCAAAAATCAAGTATCCGTAAGTGTGTGAGTTTATTTCTGGGTCTTTCTATTCAATTCCAATGATCCACCATTCTGTTTCCATGCCAGTACCATGCATTTTTTATTACTATTGCTCTGTAGTATAGCTTGAGATCAGGGATGGAGATACCTCCAGAAGATTGGTTTTTGTACAAGATAGCATTTTTGGCTTTTTGTTTTTGTTTTTGTTTTTCCATATGAAATTGAGAAATGTTCTTTCAAGGTCTGTAAAGAATTGTATTGGTATTTTAATGGGAATTGCATTGAATCTATAGATTGCTTTTGGCAGAATGGCGATTTTCACTATGTAAATCCTACCGATCCATGAGTATGGGAGATCTTTCCATCTTCTGATATCTTCTTCAATTTCTTTCTTCAGAGACTTGAAGTTTTTTGTTTTGTTTTGTTTTGTTTTGTTTTGTTTTTTTCTGGAGAGGTCTTTCTTGGTTAGAGTCACACAAAGGTACTTTATGTTATTTGTGGCTATTGTGAAGATGTTGTTTCTTTCTCAGCCCTTTTGTCTTTTGTATACAGGAGGGCTACTGATTTTTTTTTTTTTTTAGTTAATTTTGTATCCAGCCACTTTGCTGAAGGCATTTATCAGCTGAAGGAGTTCTCTGGTAGAATTTTTGGAGTCACTCATGTATATTATCATATTGTCTGTGAATAGTGATACTTTGACTTCTTCCTTTCCAGTTTGTATCTTGTTGATCTCCTTTAGTTGTCTTATCGCTTTAGCAAGGACTTCGAGTACTATGTTGAAGAGATATGGAGATAGTGGGCAGCCTTGCCTTGTCCCTGATTTCAGTGGGATTGATTTACATTTCTCTCCATTTAGTTTGATGTTGGTGATAGGCTTGCTGTATATTGTGTTTACTATGTTTAGGTATGTGTCTTGTATCCCTGATCTCTCCAAGACTTTAAATAAACCCACATACCTACAGATACTTAATTTTTGAGAAAGAAGCCAGAACCATACAATGGAAAAAAAGACAACATCTTCGTTGTGTACTTGAGTATATTTTGGATATATTCCTAGGAGTGGTATAGCTGGATCTTGAGGAAGCACTATTCTTAGTTGTCTGAGAAAGCACCAGATTGTTTTCCTAGTAAGGGGAACAGGGACTGTCTCTGACATGAACTCAGTGGCTAGCTCTTTGACCACCTCCTCAGATGGGGGAGCAGCCTTGCTACAGAGGAGGACAATGCAGCCAGTTCTAATGAGACTGGATAAGCTAGGGTCAGATAGAAAGTGAGGAGGACCTCCCCTATCCGTAGACTTGGAGAGGGGCATAGGAGGAGATGAGGAAAGGAGGGTGGGTTTGGAGGAGAGGTGGGGGGGACTACAGCTGGGATACAAAGTGAATAAACAGTAATTAATATAAAAAATAAAAATTTAATTAAAAAAGACAACATCTCCAACAAATGGTGCTGGTCTAATTGGATGTCTACATGTAGAAAAATGCAAATCGATCCATATTTATCACTCTGCACAAAACTAAATTCCAAGTGGATCAAAGACCTCAACACACTAAATCGGTTAGAAGAAAAATTAGGAAAGAGCCTGGAACTAATTGGCACAGGAGACAATATCCCTGGCACAGGAGTTCCCTGGTAGAATGTTTGTGGTCTCTCATGTATACTATAATATCATCTGTGAATAGTGATACTTTGATTTCTTCCTTTCTGATTTGCATACATTTAATCTTTAGTCTTATTATTCTAGCCAGGACTTCAATAACTATGTTGAAGAGATACAGAGATAGTGGGCAGCCTTGCTTTGTCCATTATTTCAGTGGGACTGATTAATTTTCTCTTCCTTTGGGTTTGATGTTGGCTGCAGGCTTGCTGTATATTGCTTTTACTATGTTCAGGTATGTGCGTTGTGTTCCTGATCTCTCCACGACTTTAAACATGAACGAGTACTGGATTTTGTTAAATGCTTTTTTGGCAACTAAGAAGATGATCAGGTGTTTGGTTTTTCTTTCAGTTTGTTTATATGGTGGATTACATTGATAGATTTTCTTATATTGACTCACCCCTGCATGCCTGGGATGACTACTTGGTCGTGATGGATGGTGTCTTTACTGTTTTCTGGTATTTGGTTTGGGAGTATTTTATTGAGTATTTTTGTTTATTATCGAGATTGGTCTGAAGTTCTCTTTCTTTGTTGGGTCCTTGTGTAATTTAGGGTTCAAGGTGACTGTGGCCTCATAGAATGAGGTTGGTAATGTTTCCTTCTGTTTCTATTTTGTGGACTAGCTTGAAGAATATTGGTGTTAGCTCTTCTTTGAAGGTCTGGTAGAATTCTGAGCTGAAACAGTCTAGCCCTGATCTTTTTCTGAATGGGAAACTTTGGTTGACAGCTTCTATTTCCTTAGGGTATGTAGGAGTATTTAATTTATTTACCTTATCTTGATTCAGCATTGATAAATAGATTCTGTAAAAAACTTAGGCAATTGTCACTGCTCTTGGCTGTCCACTGTAACTAGATGATAAGGCCTTATTGCAGAAGACATTACTCATTTTGAATAGAAGACATAGAGAAATTAACCCCCAATGACCAGGAAATGCTCTCCCAGGTGGCTAGCCTACAGAGTACCAGAAAGTGATATGCATACCTGAAGCATCTCTCAGCCAAGTTCCCTAAAAACATCTAGTCAGAGCGATGACTACGTCTGCATTGGCTCTCTGCCTCTGCCTCCAGAAAGCCCGTTGGAACTGTGGCCTCTTTGACTTTTTTGTAGCCATTCTGTAACTGTCTACATATGTACAGAGGAGGTGTCTACTGTGTGATGTGAGAGTTAATATTATTAATTAAGATTTAAATTAAACAACCTGCTTGTCAATGACCACATACCAAGGGAAATAAGAACTCCTTGGTAAAAAGAAACCAACAAGATTGCAAATTTATTGCTACTCAATAAAATTTGACATTGTGGAAAGTCAACAAATAAATGTAATTTATTACCAAGGTATATATAGTAGAGATTGAAAATGAAAATGCATCATGGCCAAATAAGTTTGGAGTTTTTGTTTGCTTATTTTCTTGTCTAGAGCTGAAATTTTATTTCTATATCCATTAAACCAATAAAGAATAAAAATATCATAACTATCAATAGCTGTATCAAAACATACAACAAAATTGATTTTCTTTTACTGAGCTTTTAAATTTATTTATAAACTAAGGATAGAGTTTATTCCTGATCTTATATTAGGTTCTGTCTCTCAACCATGCAATCAAGCATTAGTACAAGATTACAAACATCCCTCCGCTACCATAAAGAATGGTTAATAGCTCATTATTTTAGTTAACATTTAGTTCATTATTTTAAGTTAATAATTAGTTCGATATTTTTTAAACTGATAAATTACTGACCAACAATATATGAACAGGAGAGAAAATGCTAAAATATCATTATTCACAATCGACCCCCAAAGTACAAATAAGCCTGAATGAATCTCTAGGTGGGAATTTTCAATCCGACTCAAAAGCACTTAATTCTGAGGACTAATACAATTTTGAAAAGTTAGTCAATCTTAAAAAATTTTGTTGACCTGACTCTCATGATTAATCTTCACTGAAGGGTTATTTCAATATTCATTCTCTTTGGATTTAGAAAGATTTGTGCCTCAACTTTTAAGAAGTAAAATCATTTTAAAGGGAGAGATAGTCTTTCTTATGAAAGAGCACATTCTACCAATCAGCCTTGAAAACATATATGCAAGTAACGCTATACAGACTGAGCAGGTTATATTCATACATATATGTATAAGAATATATATATAAACATATGATAATAACTAATAAAAAGAGGCCATAAATTTGAAAGAGATAAAGGAGGGTTATATGGGAAGGTTTGGAAGGAAAGGGGAAAAGGAGAAATGATAAAATTACATTATAATCTCAAAAAAAATTGTAAAAAGCAAATATATTTAATTGATGAATATTAAAATAACTTTTCAGTATCCTTTACACTTTAATATCATTAAAATGGCTTTCTTGATTACATTTATTTAAAAAAAAAACATTACTTACACACTTATGACAAAACATACTTTTCACATTGATTTTGTAATACGATTGGAAATGCACTTTTCCTGAGTTGTTCTGGTTATTACCAATTTTAATTTATTTCAGCTTGAAAAAGTACTAATATGCTAAGGAGATATAAACGAGACTGTTTGTAATTTATTTTACTTCTTTGTTTGTGTATATATACATTTATAGACAGGTCTTCTGGCTAGCCTGGAACTCACTGTATAAGCCAGGCTAGCCTCTAAAGGGATTGATGAGAAAATAAGAGCCGTGAATGCAATTAAAATACGTAACTTGCAAGCATGAAGATGTCACATTGACACTCATTACTTTGTATAATTAACACATATTCTACTCAAATATTTTTAGAAGACAATTAGGGCATAATAAGTAATCCATGAGTTACAGATATTTTTAATCATCATGAACAAAAATATAAGACTTTGGCAAAGATAAACATTCAGTGATTTTTTAAAATATTTTTTGATGGATAAAAATTAAACTATAAGATCAGGGATGGAGATACCTCCGGAAGATCTTTTATTGTAGAGGATTGTTTTAGCAATTCTGGGTTTCTTGTTATTCCAGAGGAAGTTGAGAATTTTTCTTTCTAGGTCTGTAAAGAATTGTGTTGGTAATTTGATGGGCATTGCATTGAATCTGTAGATTGCTTTTGGTAAGATGGCCATTTTTACTATGTTAATCTTGCCAAGCCATGAGCATGGGAGATCTTTCCATCTTCTCATATCTTCTTCTAATTCTTTCTTCAGAGATTTGAAATTTTTTTCATACAAGTCTTTGACTTCCTTGGTTAGGGTTACTCCGAGGTACCTTATGTCATTTGTGGCTATTGTGAAGGGTGTTGTTTCCCTAATTTCTTTCTCAGCCCTTTTGTCTTTTGTATACAGGAAGGCTACTGATTTTTTTGAGTTAATTTTGTATCTGGCCACTTTGCTGAAGGTGTGGGGGTTAAGGCTTCTCATAATATTTCCTATAAGCCCACGCCTGTTTGTCTATATCCCCCATTTTTATTCATTATTAGCCAGATAGAGCCAAGTAATTGTGGTGATGATACTTGCTTTTTTGCCCAATGCTGGAATGCTAGTGAATTTAGGTATGCCCTGGTTACTCGCATGCCTCGCTGGGTGCCTGTGCCCGTTGATGCCCCTCACGCTATGACTCTCTTCAGACAAGAAAGGGATCTTGGAACTACAGCCGCCATTGTTACTGCCATCTCATTGGTGGCTGTTGGAGCTACCACCGGGGCATTAGCCATGAGTCATACTGGGCAGACTGCTCAGACCCTGAACAATCATTTAGCCAATGTAGCTCATGCCTTAGTTGTACATAAAGGAATTAATGCTCAACTAAAAGGAGGCTTGATGGTGTTCAATCAGAGGATTGACCTCGTAAGGAGCAAATTGATACCCTATGGCAAATCGCTCAACTTGGCTGTCAATGAAAATATGCTGGACTTTGAGTCACTAGCATATAACATGAGAATTTTTCCTGTGCTGCAAATCTGTCTAAACAATTGTCGAGCTATATTTTAGGTAATTGGACTGGAGAATTCGATAATACGATGGAGCAGCTGAGAGTGGCCATTGTCACAGTAAATTCTACCAGAGTGGACGCAGGACTAGCCACAGGATTATCATCATGGATTGCTTCAGCCATGAATCATCTGAAGGAATGGGCGGGCATGGGAGCGTTAGCAGGCCTTCTGGTGTTGGTCTCCTTGGTTTACCTGTGGTATATATGCAAGATTAGAGTCTCACAACAGTGTGATGCAGCCTTGATCATTCAGGCCTTTACAGCCATTGAAGCAGGACATTCTCCCCAAGCATGGTTGGATACCATAAAAAGCTAAAATGTTACGCTCAGGATGCGAGGCTAAGCACTGCACTCAGGGTCAGCCGCTTTGGACCCAGAGAAGAGCATGTCTGATTGCATGCGGGTTGATGCCCCAGGTCCCGTCTCTGAGAAAAAGGTATCAGACGGGTCTGATGCTCTTTAGGTGGATGACACCTAAACGAACATCGGTACAAAGTCCCAATTTATTTCTAATATCAGAGATCAGACCTCTACTCTTGCCTGATGCATCTAAAACAAAAAGGGGGAACTGTAGAGAGCTGCGGAATGCTATGCCTTAAAGATGGAGCTGGTTTCTGCCTTCCACCTTCCCGATGGTGAGTGCTCTCTGTCATGAACAATTCCACATTTGGCTAAGGCAGAGGATCTGGCTTGCTTCCATGTATGTGGACCTATCTGCATTGCCCACGTGGCACGCCTGGGTTGGCTACCCAGAGGCTATTTAAGCTGTGGGCTGGCTTTCCCCAGGGTCCGAGGATTGTTCAAGGTTTCTGAATAAACTGCATTGGAAAAAAAAAAAGGTATTAATATGATTTATCCATTAAATATTTTCATATAACTGGCATTAAAATATAAACATTTTCTGTCCTGTTCTCTGTCTTCTCCTTCTTCTGATGCAGAGGACCTAAAACCCTGGCTCAAATGTAGCTGATAGGCTCAGTATCCAAGTGGGGTCCCTAGGAAGTAAAGCATTGGCTTTCTCTGGCATGAAATCAATGGCAGGCTTTCTGATCACTTCCCACTTCCTGGCAACCCTGGCCAGGCCTCAGAGGAGGACAATGCAGCCTGTCCTGATGAGACCTGATAAGCTAGGGTCAGAGAAAAGGGGAGGAGGCTGTCTCCTATCAGTGGACTAGGGGAGGGGCATGAGAGGAGAAGAGAGAGGGAGGGTGATATTGGGAGGAGATGAGGGAGGGGGCCACAGCAGGGATACAAATTGAATAAATTGTAACAAATGATAATTTAAAAATTAATAAATATGTAAACATGTTATAACATAAAAAAATTAAACTATAAGCTTTCACACATATTTATAATAATTCATCATGGAATTACATTTGTAAATGTATGAGAACTGAGTACATTTAAGTAAAATTTTAACAAATGTGATACTTATAAATTCATTTTTTCATTAATTACTTTTTATTAATTATAGTTTAATCACTTTGTATCCCAGGTGTAGCCCCCTCCCTCATTCCTTCCCAATCCCACCCTCCCTCCTTCATTTCCTCTCAATTTCCTCTCCAAGTCCACTGGTTTGGGAGGTCCTCCTCCCCTTCCATCTGACCCTAGCCTATCAGGTCTCTGCAGGATTGGCTGCATTATCTTCCTCTGTGGCCTGGTAAGGCTGCTCCCTGCTCAAGGGCTGGTGATCAAAGAACCAGCCACTGAGTTCATGTAAGAGACAGTCCCTGTTCCCATTACTAGGGAACCAACCTGAAGACTAAGATGCTCTACATCTGTGCAGGGCTTTTAGGTTATCTTCATGTATGGTCCTTAGTTGGAATATCAATCTCAGAAAAGATCCCTGGGCCTAGATTTTTTGGTTCTGTTGCTCTCCTTGTGGGGCTCCCATCTCCTCCAGGTCTTTCTATCTCCCCCTTCTTTCATAAGATTCCCTGCACTCTGCCCAAAGTTTGGCTATGAGTCTCAGCGTCTGCTCTGATACCCTGCTGTGTAGAGTCTTTCAGAGGCCCTCTATGGTAGGCACCTGCCCTGATCCTGTTTTCTTCCTCTTCCTATGTCTGTCCCATTTGCCTTTGTGAGTAAAGATTGATCATCACACCGAGGGTCCTTCTTCTTGCTGAGCTTCTTTAGGTGTACATATTTTAGTATGTTTATCTATACTGTATGTCTAATATCCACTTATACATGAGAATATACCATGTGTGTCTTTCTGCTTCTGGGATACCTCACTCACAATGATCTTATCTAATTCCCACCATTTGCCTGCAAATTTCATGATTTCCTTGTTTTTAATTGCTGAGTAGTATTCCTTTGTGTAAATGTACCTCAATTTCTGTATCCATTCCTCTGGTGAGGGACACCTTGGTTGTTTCCAAGTTCTGGATACTACAAATAAACTTGCTACAAATATGGTTGAGCAAATGTCCTTGTTATATACTTGAGCATCTTTTGGATATATGCCTAGGAGTGGTACAGCTGGGTCTTGAGGAAGCGCTATTCCTAGCTGTCTAAGAAAGTGCCAGATTGATTTCCAAAGTGGCTGTACAAGTTTACATTCCCATCAGCAATGGAGGAGGTTCCCCTTTCTCCACAACCTCTCCAGCATGTGCTATCATTTTAGTTTTTTATCTTATCCATTCTGATGGTGTAAGGTGAAATTTCAGGGTCATTTTGATTTGCATTTCCCTGATTGCTAAGGATGTTGAGCATTTCTTTAAGTGTTTCTCTGCCATTCTACATTTCTCTACAGAGAATTCTGTTTAGGTCTGTACCCCATTTTTTAATTGGATTGTTTGATTTGTTCCTTTTTAACTTCTTTAATTCTTTATATATTCTGGATATCAGCCCACTGTCAGATATTGGGTTGGCGAAGATCTTTTCCCAGTCTGTAGATAGTCATTTTGTTCTGATGACATTGTCTTTTGCTTTACAGAAGCTTTTCAGTTTCATGAGGTCCCATTTATTGATTGTTGCTCTTAGAGCCTGTGTTGTTCAGGAAGTTGTCTCCTGTGCCAAATGAGTTCAAGGCTTTTCCCTGCTTTTTCTTCTAACTGATTTAGTGTGTCTGGTTTTATGTTGAGGTCTTTGATTAACCTGGACTTTAGTTTTGTTTAGGGTGATAAATATGGATCTATTTTCATTTTTCAACATGTAGACACCCAGTTGGACCAGCACCCAGTTGGACCATTTTTTGAAGATGCTCTCTTTTACATCGAATGGTTTTGGCTTCTTTGTCAAAACTCAAGTATCCATAGGTGTGCGGGTTTATTTCTGGGTCTTCTTCTATCTAGGTTTCATTGATCCAGCATTCTGTTTCTATGTACCATGCAGTTTTTATTACTATTGCTCTGTAGTACAGCTTGAGATCAGGCATGGAGATACCTCCAGATGATCTGTTGTTATATAGGATTGTTTTGGCAACTCTGGGTTTTTTGTTTTCCCAAATGAAATTGAGAATTGTTCTTTCAAGTTCTGTAAAGAATTGTGTTGGTATTTTGATGGGAATTGCATTGAATCTTTAGATTGCTTTTGGCAGGATGGCCATATTCACTATGTGACTCCTAAAATTCAACCAGAGAACTTCTTTAGATGATAAACACCTTTAATAAAGTGGCTGGATACAAAGTTAACTAAAAAAAAAAAAAACAAAAACAAAACAAAAAATAAAAATCAGTAGCCCCCCTGTATACCAAAGACAAAAGGACAGAGAAAGAAATTAGGGAAACAACACCCTTCACAGTAGCCACAAATAACATAAAGTACCTTGGTGTGGTTCTAACCAAGCAAGTAAAAGACCTGTTTTAAAAAAACTTCAAGTTTCTGAAGAAAGAAATTGAAGAAGATGTCAGAAGATGGAAAGATCTCCCATGTTCATGGATTGGTAGGATTTACATTAATTCTTAAATATCAAAAATGTTGCCCCTCTTCATATTTGTTCCTAAAAACTAGCAAAATTTAGAGGTCTCCAGTTTTTAAATTAAAGCTTCTCCCAGAGAAACAAAGTATATCCTTTTGTTCTTGAAAAACACAGTTATTCCATTGTCCAGAATTATTTAACAACCACAGGTACTTTTAGAGGAAAAAAATGGGATGTGCTGATTAAAGTGCTATGAGAAAGACTTTATTTAAGACAACTGTGAAGGACACATAGGCCACCGCAATGGTGTGTCTTAGTGCCAATTTCAAATATCCAACAAACAAGTTGGAATTTAAAATCAAAGATCATAATAGAAGGTTGGTGCATGAGAAAATATGCAAAGGAGTATTATAGGAAAGGGGATCTGAGTAAACAGACCTAAAATGATCTCTACTGAAGACCACAGGAGGTTTTGGGGGCTGGGGATTAAGAGCCCATCATGGCCGAGGCTGGTTCTTCCAGATACTTCATTTTGGTAAATGCTCAGAAAAGGCTAAGGGAAGGTTAAGACTGGCTGACTAACATCTGATCTAATAAAAACTGTGTCAGCATTCTAAAATATAAGGGTGTATGTGTATGAAATGTTCAGCAGTGTAAGGTTAGAGTGAGCTGCTTCTGAAGGCATTCTGTTAGCTACGACGACCTCTGTACTTCCCCGCCTCTGAGTCAGAATATACAACTTGAGAATGCGTTTCAGATGGGGCAAACTACCAAAACAAAAGTAAGAAACATAAAAACAATGTGTTTCACTATACATCTGTCCAACAATCCTCCCATTTACTCACCTTCCACCTTGCTCAACATACAGCCATGCTTCTTTTTTCTTTTCTTTTCTCTCTTATTTTCTTTTATTTTTATATAAACAATCCAGAACTATACAAACAAATTTAATTAGCAAGGAATATTTGCAAATATTAACTGTGGTTTTCATAGAAAACTGGCCATTTTCTCTGTTTGGGACCTTTCCCCATATTTCTATAATGTTACTTGCTTGTCTGACAAGGAGGAGGGCTGCATTCCTGCCTTATCTTGATCCTTGCATACCTGTGGGTGGAGAATTTTTTAGATGTTGATTTTTTTTAAATAATTATCATTTATTACCATTTATTCAATTTGTATCCTGGCTGTGGCCTCCTCCCTTATCTCCTTCCAACCTCTCCCTTCCTCCCTCTTCTCCTCTATGCCCCTCCCCTAGTCCACTGATAGGGGAGGTTCTCCTCCCATTCCATTTGACCTTAGCCTATCAGGTCTCATCAGGACTGGTTGCATTGTCTTCCACTGTGGCCTGGTAAGGCTGCACCCCTGAGTGGGGAGGTGATCAGAGAGCCTCTCACTGAGTTCATGCCAGAGAAAGTCCCTGCTTCCCTTACTAGAGATCCCTTACTAGGGATCCCACTTGGCTACTGAGTCTATGGGCTACCTCTGATCCAGGATTTTACAACCTCTCCATGCATTGTCCTTGGTTGGGGTATCAGTCTTTGCAGGGCCCCCAGTTCTTATTTGTCTTCCTTTTTGTCCCCCTTCATCAAAATTATTTGAAGATTTTTGTTTGAGGCCGAGACCACTTCAGAACATTATCTTCTCAGAGCACTTGGGGTCTTTGTGTCTGTTTGGGCCTCACTATCTTCCCTCTAATTTTTTTTCTCTCTGAGGATAACATTTTATAGCCATAGCCATCACTAACTCTGTGTCAAACCAGCCCTCTGATTTTAAGTGTTGTGTCAGTGGTACAGCTATGCTGAAATCACAGATAATGACTGCATCTTTTAAGCCATGTGTCTCCCTATCAGATCATATCACGTTGTTACTAAATGGAAGTTGGTGCTACATTTCGCCTTGGGCTCTGGTCACAGCACAGTGACAAATGTTACAAAAAAATAAGAAGTTTGAAAATTACTCTTAAAATCCTTTCTTTCTCCTCCTCCCCTTTCTTGTTCTTTTTCTTGATTTCTAGTATAATATAGTCATAATAACTCAGGATTCTTTTTCATATAACTCAGTTCTTTCCCTCTGAAAAATGAGTGAAGAAATAAACATTCTCATCCTAAGCAGTGACTTCAGGGCCTTCTCTCTGTGCTGTATCAAGGCAGCAATCCTTTAGAAGATTCATCCAGAACCAAAACAAAACAAGACAAAAAAAAATTCTATCCATAGGGCACATTGTGACATGTATAGAACTAAAGGACCTGTGATATTGAGACAAAATACTTTGTTTCCTACAGGATCAGTTCTGTTTTTCTCCTTAATTACACTCATTTGTGACTTCAGAACAAAATCTACTCTGTATTCAAGCTACCTACCAATGCCAAATGGGATTTTATTGAATTTGATAGCAATTTATTTCTCCTAGAAAACAGCCATCAAAAAAATTCTATAAATCCTATTAATCTTTTTATTACCAACAATAAATGTCTCCTGATTCTAGATGCAACGGCACTAGATACATAAAAGGTAATTGAATTTTACAATTATGTCCTTTAGGGCACAAGCCCTGTAATTCTCAATGTATGAGTCAGAAGAAAAACCATTATCATCTACTTTGGAATGTAAATGTTTTTATTAAAATATTCATTAAATGTTTTTGCAGTCATTGTAACTTGTTCCTTGGAGTTAAATGTTAATGCTGAGGAATTGTGAGCACTGCTGATTATTAGAATATGGAAAGTAACCTTATAAAATTTTCTTAAAGGGTCTGTAACATTCAGTGAGAACTAGGTTCTCCAAAAAGATTAGATGTTTATATTATGAATATAACTCAAAACATACATTAGCTCAGGCTTCTAAATAAGAAATTACTGGTATACTGAGAGTATTTGCATGTGCCCAATTGCATCTCTCTCAGAACACTCTTTAGCCAGGAAAACCCGTGGGGCATTCCTTCCAGGACAAAGCTAAATCTGTCCACAGACTATGCATATGATACCGCTTACCATGGCTCAGGCATTAAACCAACCATCGCTGCCAACTTTGCTTTGAGGGAGATCTCCCCAAGCTCCAAACACAGAGCAACTATTTTTTCTTCTTGTCCATGAAATACTTCCAATAATAAATCCTGGGAACATGATTACTGCGCTTTATGCATCGAATGTGTCACAGGAAATTTTCATGGGAAAGAAATAAAGGAAATGCGTACTGAAGGCTCTCAATGCACAGAGTCCAGTGACTTACAAAGAACACCCTGCAGCCTTGATGGAACCTTGAATTCATCAGATGAAAGTTGTTATTCTTCAGGTGAAGGGACATATTTGTTGTTTTTCTCTGCATCAAAAAAGACAATGGTGGGTTCTTCAGCACTTAGTACACATAGCAGTACCAAGCTACAGTACCAGCCGGCTGTTCTGTTTTTACTATGGGTATTCTTAGTAGAGAAAAATGGTTTCACTCAAAAATGTTCTTGATTAAACAGTAAATAATTATTAGTTATACTATATATGCCAGGATACATTTGTGTTTAATATTCTGTGGGAGAAAATGGGACAAATACAAAGTACTTCTGAAGCATATCAAAGTACAGTAACCATCTCAAAGAAAATGATTTATTCTGTTTTATAATATGTGCGCTGAATTTGCCTTTTATTTATAGAACAGTATTTTTACTTGTGAAAATAAGTTAAAGGGGGCTGGAGATTTCTCAGTAATAGAGTCCATTACATCGTATGTTGGCACTCCTACCAAGGGTCCAGCCAGTGGGTGAGGACAGGGTGTCTAGGCCAGGGGGTGAGAGGGGCAGAGTCACCACACAGACACCAGGAGTCATGTGAATGCAAACCAAGGGCAAGCGACTGCAGCCCCGTTTGTTCTGGAACAGAAAGTAGGTTTATATAGCTTTGGGTAACCAATCAGGCTCCTCCACACCATCTCCAAGCCTGCCATTGATTGTTTGTCTCTGGGCGGTCTCTCCAACATCAGGTCACGAATTTTCTGCCTGACTACCTCCGAGTCACATCTGTGGAAGCTGCCCAGGCCAAGGGCCATACTGGCTACAATCCAATATGACGATAAGTACCTACAAAGGAAAGGGTAAGAGGGAAGGGAAGGAGAGCCGGAAGGAGAGGGGAAGTAAAGGAGAAAAGATGGAAAGAAGAAAGGGATGGAAAAGGAAATTTTGAATAAACTTAATTATCAGAGATGAACATTTAGCAATAATTTTCTCAAAAATTAAAAAGTGAATTTATCACTTTCACAAAATTAATTGATGTTATTTTTAACATCAAAAAGGACATAGGAAGGAACTCAAGAGTAGGCTGAGCATGTGAGTTGTCCCAGCAGCAAAAAGACACACATGGTATATACTCACTCATATAGACATACAACATAGGACAAACCCACTAAAACCTGTGCATCTAAAGAAACTAAGCAAGAGAGAGGACCCTAACTAAAATGTCCAATCCCCATCCGGAAAGGCAAAGAGGATGGACATCAAAAAAAGAAGAAAACAGGAAACAACCTAGGAACCTACCACAGAGGGCCTCTGAAAGCCTCTGCCCTTCAGACTATCAAAGCAGATGCTGAGCCTGATGGGCAACTGTTGGGCAGAGTGAATGGAATTTTAGGTAAGAACTGGGAAATAGTAAGAGCTGGAGAGGACAGGGTCTCCACAAGGAGAGCAACAGAACAAGAAAATTTGAACACAGGGAACTTCCCAGAGACTCATACTCCAACCAAGGACTATTCATAGAGATAACCCAGAACCCCTGCACAGATGTAGCCCAGGGCAGTTCAGAGTCCAATTGGGTTACATAGTAATGTGAAGAGGGACTGCCTCTGACATAATCTGATTGGCCTGCTCTTTGATCACCTCCCCCTGGGGGGGAGCAGCTTACCAGGCCATAGTAGAGGACAATGCAGCCACTTTTGATGTGAACTGATAGACTAAGATCAGAAAGGAGAGGAGAACCTCCCCTATCAGTGGACTTGGGGAATGGCATGCAAGCAGAGGGAGGAGAGAGGGTGGGATTGGGAAGGGAGGAGGGAGGGGCTTATGGGGGGATGCAGAATGAATAAAGTATAATTGATGAAAAATTTAAAAAAAAGAGAAAAAAAAAGAAAATAAATAAAATAAAAAAAATAGTCTTTAGAATTTAAAAAAAAAAAAGTGTGTACTTGCACTGTGCCCAAAGTTTGGCTATGAGTCCCAGCCTCTGATTTAACACCTCCATCAGTAGAGTCAGAGGCCCTATCTGGTAGACTCCTGTCCTGTTCCCTGTCTTCTTCTCTTCAGATGTCTATCCTATTTGCCCTTCTGAATGAGGATTGAGCATCTTTCCTAGGGTCTTCCTTGTTGTTTAGCCTCTTTGAGTATAGATTTTAGTATGTTTATCCTATATTAGATGACTAATATACCCTTATGAGTGAGTATACACAATGTGTGTCTTTCTGCTTCTGGGATAACTCACTCACAATGATCTTTTCTAATTCCCACCATTTGCCTGCAAATTTCATGATTTCCTTGTTTTTAATAGCTGAGTAGTATTCCATTGTGTAAATGTGACACAATTTCTATATCCGTTCCTCTCATAGACTCAGTCTCCAAGTGGGCTCCCTAAGTAAGGGGAGCAGAGGCTGTCTCTGACATGAGCTCTGTGTCTGGCTCTTTGATCACCTCCCCTTGAGGTGGGAGTAGCCTTGCCAGGCCACAGAGGAAGACAATGCAGACAGTTCTGATGAGACCTGATAGGCTAGGGTCAAATAGAAGGGAGGGAGGGTTGGAAGGAGAATAGGGAGGGGGCTACAACCAGGATGCAAAGAAAATAAACTGTAATAAATAATTAATAAAAATTTATAGTGTGTACTTATAGAGGATCCAAGTTCAAGTCCCAGCACCCATGGTGGGAAGCAGAGAACCATTTATAGCTCCAGTTCAAGGGTATCCAACACCTCTGTATTCCACAGACAACTACACTCACATGCAACCAGTATGGGTGCCAAGACTGTAGATCTTCTACAGGTTATGCTCTTAAGTCTGGAGTTCAGAAACTTTGGCCCCATCCCAGGTCAACCTCTACTATCAGCAATCACACTGAGACTTCTTTCCAAAAGCCATTCTCCACTCAGCTTTTATATTACTCTATACCTCGCTACCCCTTAATCTATATAATACCTAAGGTCAATATATCAGGATACCTGGTACATCACTATTTGTGCTTTTTAATTTCTTTTCTTCTTTCTTTTTCTCCATAATCCTTTCTCTAGGTTTTTCCTTCCCCCAAACATAAACGGTTCACATATGCAGGGTCTCTATAATTCATCTCCCAAGAAATGAAACTATTCTGCATTATCTGAGAGCTTACTATTACCTGTCTCTTTTCAGTTAAAACTCCCACATTCACTAAAATCTTTTCTATATTATCCTTTCCCTCTAATATTGTGTTTCTATATACATCCTTCTCCTCCAGCACCTACATATAAATTTAATATAAACAAATCCTGTGATGATTCCTTTTTTTTTTTTTTTTGCTTCTTTTACTTAATTTTTGTTCACTCATATTCACTCTCCTAGTTGGCTTTAGTTTGATACAACCTAGAGTCATTCTAAAAAGGAGTTTTTTAGTTGAAATGTTATTCAGGTCGTATTGGCTGTGGACATGTCTGTCAGGGATTGTTTTGATTGTTAATGATATAGGAGGGCAAAGTCCACTGTAAGGAAACTATACTGTGAACATAAGTCCTGGGCTGTATAAAACTAACGTAAGACTTCAAGCAAGCCAGCACGTGGACTTCGATGTTTTCTACACCAAGTTCCTAATTAAGCTTCTCCTTCCCCGACTCCTCTCAGTGATGGACAGTCTGAGTATTTTGTAACAGTAACAGGGATGAAACTGGAGCCCCATGAGGACTATTACATTAACATACATAATACTATTTATGTCCTTTACTAACTAAAGAATTGGACACATAATGAGTAACTGTACTGTGGTGGTGGACCTTCTGCTGAATTCATACACGACTGCTATTGTGACATTCATGAGACTCTAGGAAATAAAATTAAAGAAAAATTATACCTTCGAAGACAACAATAAAGATGCAAATAAACTCTTGAATGAATTCCAAAGAGTATTTTTAATTTTCTTTTTTCTTTGATTTACTTTTTATTTTAATGTAAACACACATGTTTGCTTTATCTGAGAATTAACATTATAATAAATTTTATTTGTATAAAATAAATTAATATTTACCATCCTACATAAGCTATGTCTATTTTTTCTTTATTATTATTATTATTATTATTATTATTATTATTATTATTTATTCACTTTGTATCCAAGTTGTAGCCCCCTCCCTGAAAGCCTGGGGGATCAAGAATAGTGATATGAATACTAGTCTAAAAAGGGAAATTTTCATACACTACAAACATCTCCACCAAAACAAAAAATGTCACTGATTAAAAGAAAAGAAAAAAAAAAAAAGAAAAAAGAAACTAAACAGTGTTCTAACCCTAGATGTAAACATCCCAGCACAAAAACACAAGTAATATAAAAAATGAGACAACATACACCATATTACAAATCCAATGACCCCATGAGTGTGACTTTTATGAAACTCTCTTATGAACATTGACGCAAAAATTCTCAATAAAATATTTGCAAACTGAATCCAAGAACACATAATATATATCATCAACCATGACCAAGTATTCCAGGTATGCAGGGGTGGTTCAAATATTTTGTTGAGTATATTTGAGTAGGGAGGGGGCTACAACTGGGATACAAAGTGAATAAATTGTAAAAATAACAACAATAATGAAAATGATAACAATAAAAAGAAAAAAGTGACAGCTTATGTAGGATTGTAAATATCAATTATTTTATGCAAATAAAATTTATTATAATGTTAATTATCATATAAAGGAAGTATGTAGGTTTATATTAAAATAATAAATCAAAGAAAAAAGAAAATTAAAAATATTCTCTTGGAATTCATCCAAGAGTTTATTTGCATCAATATTGATGTCTTCGAAGGTATAAATTTTTTTTAATTTTATGTCCTAGAGTTTCATGAATGTCACATTCATTGGGATCGTTGGATTTGTGATATGGAGTATGTTACAGTATGGATGGATGATGATTGGGTCATTGAAAAACTAAAAAAAAAAATCAAACATTCCTATAATTAAATGAAAGTTGAAAACATAATATAGCAAAACTTATGAGCTACAATGAAGAGAGGAGTTGATAGTTCCAAATGAAGAGGTCTCAAAAAAAAAATGATGTACTTTAATGTTATGGAAAAAACAAGTTTGACAAATAACAAAAGCAGTAATTGAGGAAAAATAACTAAAATCATGAAATTTATGTGAAAAAAATCAGTGAGAGTTAGACACTGATTTATTTTTTATTTAAATCTGTTTTGTTCCCTTCTCTTGTCTCATTGCTCCAGCACTATAATGAATATGAGTGTCTTCCTTCTGACTTTAAGAGTAATGATTTAAGTTTTTCTTCATGAAGCGTGACATTTGGCCAGAGGTTTGTCTTTATCATGTTGAGATGGACTTCCTCAATTCCTAACTTTTCCAGGGCTTTATTAAGAAGGAATGTAAAATTTTGTTAAGGGTCTTCCTTTTATGCATCTATTGAGATGATTATATGATTTCTGTCATAGATACCATTTTTATTGTGTCTTGCTTTGGCTGTTTGCTTATGTTGAACCATCCACGCATCTCTGAAATAAAGTCAACTTGACTATGATGAATGATCCTTCTGATACGTTTCGGTATTCTGTTTATGTATTTTGTTGAGAGTTTTTTAATCTGTGTTCAACAGAGATATTGGCACTGACAGCAGCCTTCATCAGAGAATCTTCCCCCCTAACCCCAGTGGCAACAGTTAATGCAGAGACTAGTCGGACTGTGGAGATAACTGATTGTGGACTTCTTAGTCTTGAACTGGGCATCTGTATTGCTGCCTCCAGCACTCGGGCAGTACTGCAGAAGAAAGAGTGAATGGCCCGTAGGCACCGAGGTTGGAAAGGAGTAGTGTGAAACGTGAAAAGGAAAGGAGTGCAGGGTTTTCTGGATATGGCATGGCCATTGCTGTCAGTACTGAAGCAGAATTGTTGATGAAAACACCTAGGTAGGACTGAGACAGTCAACATATCAAGGCTCATGAGGCCCCATCCCTCACTGAGGAACCTCAGGTGATAGAGAACGGACTATTACTGTATGCAGTGGGATAGACAACTGAATAAGTTGCTTAATTTCTAGTAAGAAACTTCATACTCACATTCATGACTACAGCCATAATTAAACTCAATGAGTTAAAAAAAAAAATCAACGTAGGAGGAGTCTCCTGGGAAGAGAAAGAGCTTTTGTGGAAAAAAGAAAAAAGGAACAAAAGAAACAAATACCGAACTAATATCAAATTAGTATATGCCTACATGAAATTGTTATCTATTTTTAAAATTAAAATTGAAATGAGTTTTCATTTTAAGGAAAAATTTGAACTTTAGAAAATTTACACAAGAAATAAGCTTAAGAACTCAATTTTAAGTGTGATTTTTTAAATTATTTATTTTGAATTTTGAGATCATAATTACACCATTTATCAACTTCCTTCCCTTTGCTTTTCTTTCCCTTTCTTCTTCCTTGCTGTCTCTCTCAAATTCATAGCCTCCTTTTTAATTGTTGTTATATACATATATATATATATACTTATAAATTCCTAAATACATAAATACCACCTATTCAGTCTGTACAGTGTAACATGTATGTATGTTTTTAAGAATAAGCATTTGGCGTTGGATAACCAATTGCCGTGATCTCCTTGGGGACTATTTCTCCTGCTCTCAACATTCCTTTAGTTGCCTGCAATTCTTGGGCTTTCCCCTATCCATTTTGACATGTATACTGTTGTCATCCTTGTTTAGTTAATGATTAGACAGCCAAGGTTTCATCAGTGTAGCTCATGACAGTCCCAGGAGAAACAATTTCATAGCAAATGGGTTGTTCCTCCATCTTTTACAATCCTTCCAAGTCCTCTTTGGCAATGGTTCCTGAGCCTTAGGTGCAGAAGATGTGTTGTAGGTTTAACAGTTTGGACAATAAAAAATGAGTCAACAGAAAAAGCTTCATAACACAGTGATTCAGAATATTCTAACAAAACTGTAACAAAAGCAAGCCATGTTTTAGAAAGTTATTTGCCATCAGTTTGGGGGATTTCAATGTAAGAAAGATAAAATGTTCATTGACAACATTTTTTACTTTGTGGTATATCTTATCATTAAGCAAAGGAATTTTCTAAAAAATTGTATATATGTATGTATGTGCCCATGAAGTCTAGAATAGGGCGTCAGATTCCCTTGAGCTGAAATCATAGGATGTTTTGAGAAAGTGTTCTTAACCACTCAGCCATCTCGCCAGCCCAAAACATTTAAAAGAAATATCAGGTTTTGGTGACAAAACTTAAACAATATCCATTATCTTCTCAGAGAGACAATTAAACACTTCTACAACTATAAATCTGTGAGACTGGAATTTTTGGAGTTACGGAAATTAAGACAAAATACTGCTGCTGAGCACATACAAAAAAACAACTATGTTTCATAACATAAATTCACTCACTATGATATAAAGAATTAAAGAGATTAGAAAAATGTAAAACCATGCTGCTCTTCTAAATTGTTGCTTTTCCTTCTTCATTAAAATAAAGTCTTCATAAGTGTTTTATATGCATGTTCTTCAATTTAGCACGCACTAAAATATTTGAATAGTTGATAAATATTTAAACTTTTAATTTTAGTCTATTAAATATAGACATATAAGTAAAAGCTTTCGGGCAATTCAAATAATTTGTCAAGGTCAAATAAATAAACCTGTAGGGATTGCTAATTCGCTAAGAAGACTAAAATGCAGACATTGATCTACATTTTTTTTCAAATTTTTATGATATATTTGATATAATTTTGTCATATAGGAAACAATTTCCTCCAAAAGAAGTATAAAATTAAATCATTAGTCCAGATTCTTCTTCATAAAAAGACAGTGCTCTGGATAATTTTACAGTTTTCATTTCATGTACTAAAAATGATAATTTCTGTCTTATAGAAACTGTTTTAGAGTATAGATTTCTGTTTAATACAATTTTAACAGTAATATAATATTGACCCAAACTGGACAATAACCATAAAACAAAATAAGCTAATGTAATTTACAAACATAGGAGCAATGCTCTTAAATGTTAAATATAATAAAATACAAAAATCCATCACAACTAAGTAATATTTAATTCCACATATGTAAAGATGTTCAATATAAAATAAGCATGTGTGGAGAAGGAGGAGGAAGGGAGGGGTTGGGAAGGGAGGAGGGAGGGAACTAGAGGGGGGATACAAAGTGAATAAAGTGTAATTAAAAATAAAATTAAATTAAAATTAAAAAAATTTCCAAATAAATCTTAAAGATTCCCTTCTGCTTTCATCAAAACAGTATTAATTTGCACTGTATTATTTTATGACACCTTGTTGGATCTACATTTTTAAAGTCAAAGTTGACCAAAAGCTATCAGATATAATATCTACTTTTGTCTGGATTCCTACCGCATTATTTTTCTAAACTCTACTGTCAATGCACCATAAACCTGGCAGGTTAAACAGAAATCTCTGTATCACAGTGCTGGGGACTAGAAATCCAAGATGAAAGGTCTGTAATTTTGTTTTATGCCTTCCTCCTAGAGGTTAGCCATTTTCTGGCAACCTTTGGTTTTCTTGGGTTATGCATCCATCATTCTGCCCTCTCCTTTCATATTCACGTATGTACAAAGTGATGATGTGATTAGAGATGCTGGAACAATTCTAACCGTGTGAGTATAGTATATGATGCTACATTTCTGAGAAGGTAATCTCGTCATTCAGAGATATGTCACTGTATAGACATCCATCCCAGCTGGTGTTGGTTTTACTCGTTAGATCCTCACATCATTGGTGGCTAGGAAGCCGACAATACGAGTCAAATCAGGGGCCAGAACATTTGAAGTTCTACCCTAGTTTTTCACTTTAACCATTAAATTTCCACCTTCTAATGCTTCTACAAACCTGGGGATCAAGCAGTCTAAATATGAAAGTGATGAGAGGGCAATTAAGATTCTAATAATGGTACACGTTAATAAATTTATTTTTAGAAAATTATTTTAAGTCATTTCATTGTCCATCCTCTGATAATACTAACTCAGCCCTATTTTTATAATTTTACTTCAATCTTATTTTTAATTTCTGAAATTACTCATAACTTGACTGAATGGCATCACCTTATTTCTTGTCATCATTATTTCTTGAGACAAGACTTCACTCACTATGTACCTAAGACTGATCTCAAATACTTAATCTTCCCGCCTCAACCCCTTGAGTACTGGACTTACAGGCTGTGTCACTACTCTCAATTTGATGTCATTGCTGTAATCACCAGAACCATCATTACTTCATGATTCTACTGTCATCTGGTGCTGAGAGTTGAACCCCCACACACATTTATGTGTGTGTCTGTATATATATATATACATATATATATATGCTCAGTAAACCTACAGCTGTGTCATCAGCCTTCTAAGATAACATTTTTGAACATCAATGCTTTTTAAATTTTGTTTACAAATTTCCTATATACCCTCTTCTAATTACAAATTTTTAAAACTCTGAGCTATCAATTTATGAAGCTTATCTCATAGAAACCCGTGGGTTTTCATATTTATTGATTAGATTATATATATATACACACATATGGTCCTTTCTGCCATTATTAAATGGCACTGAAGTCATGTTTGATTGGCTTTGGAAACGACATACAAGGATGAATCAAGAGTACATAAAAACGGAATCATTTGCTTTTCAGGGCAGGAATTATCCTACATGTTTACATGTTGTGTGTGAGACAGGGCCTGACTATGTAATCCTGGCTGATCTGGGACTCTGTAAAATCCAAACTGGACTTAAACTCATGGTTCTTTCTGCCTCACCCTCTTAAGAGCTCAAATTCTAGGCGAATGTCACCATGTCAACAAATGCCCCTGGTCATTTTTAAATAATCCACATTAAAGAAAATGTATCCAAAATTATATAAAGTATGTAAGTCATAACGATAGACCTTGAAGATTTATGTAGCAGACACTTAACACCCTTTGTGTTTCTACAATGCAGATTCAAAACACTATCACCCTTAAAGACCTCCCACATTCTGCCCAGTCCAGTTTGCCTACAAGTGGCTTTGTCTTGTCACATGAGTAATATTTTTCCTCTTTCAGGTTTCATATGTGTAGACCATATGTTGTCATTTATGCGTGATTTCCCAACCTGCCTGCGGCATTTGTGTCATAACTGCCATACGGAGTAGCTTTGGTCAGAGTTTCTTTCACCATGGATTCCATATTGTTTTGTTATGTTGGTTTGGTTTTGCTCAGTGCTGGAAACTGAACTCGGGGCCTCAGACATGCTAGAAACTCACTGTGAATTTCCTACTGTGGATGAATGTGGGAGTGCCTCACTTTTGAGTAAGACATAATGTAGATGAGAACATTTCTTCTCCCACAAAACTCTGAATAAAGTTGCTGGTTCATAGTCAGACAGACATTTTAACTGAATGGTCAATGCCAACTGGCAATCATATACTTAAGGAAGCAATGCCCCATTTCCTCTTTTTTTAACTTTGACATGTATTTTCAGTTTTTAACCATTTTATTGTGAAGTTCATATTGTCACTGTGGTTCTACTATACAGTTTACTGTTGTCTTTAGTTAGCATCTCTCCATGTGTTTATCAACCATTTGGGTATCTTCTTTACAAAGTATGTTTAAGGCATTAACACATTTTATTATTACGGTCTCATTTTTAAATGATTTACTGGAGACATTTTTGTAGGTGGCTTTATGAAGTGCATTGTCCCATCAACTTGAATTTTAACAGTTTAAAGATATCATTGGACTTTTGTCTAGAGAGTAAAAACATGTTCCTAACACAGCTCTGCCGTACTATTGCAAAACCACCGGAAGTTTCCATTTTGATGTTAACACATTCTTATAGCATATATGCTGATTTAATTCTACAGCTTTTTTCTCTAATTCCATGTCTATTGTCTGTGTTGTTCCTTTTTAATTACCATTCAGAGAGTTTAAAGTTAACAAAGTACCATTTAGTCTATCCCTAGGGGTCTTTAGTCTGCCTTTTTGTTTTACAAGCATTATTTTCAAGTGTGATTAGATCTTACTGTAACTGCTTGTCCTGTAGGATGTGTGGTGTATCTGTGATATGCTCTATATTAGAGGAGAAAAAGGATTGCTTCATCTTACTGGAGACATATGCAGGGCGTTGTCAGTCCTAGTTTGTGCAGGTATTCCAATAATAGACATCGCTTCCAATAAATGTATAATTACAGAATCAGCCTTTACAGACGTCAAGGAAGTTGTCCGTTGAAATACTGAGTACATCAATGGTATTGTGTACAAACTTTAGTTTTCCTATTTCTGAAAAATGAAACACAATCATCTGCCAAATTTCATTTCTTTTGGTACCCCTAGTGTTACTTCTGGTGGGAGACGTTCTTTGGTTATTCAAAGAACAAGTAAAGTAGAATATTTTCCTATAATGTGTTTGGCTTGTTGCCAAGGATAGAGTTTTTTTTTTTTCTTTAAACCTTTACTGTTAATGTGGGTTTTTTTTTTTCATGAAATTTTAAGGCTTCTAATACATTTCCTATTAGTAATTGGTCAATTTTTTATTTTCTTGTGCCACTATACCTAGGAAACCTGTCTGAAACCAAATATGGGTGATATATAATGGATACAATGGTTACTTTTTATTTCTGATTACCTTTTGCAATTGCCTAAATAACAAGGTCAACTATGAATTATCATGGACAAAGTAAGCAGGTTCTATATGCAAAAAAAAAAACTCTTTCTGCAAATTGAGAGTCAGTAATTATATTAAGAAATGCAGGAAAATCTAATAATGCCATAAGGATTACATGCAACTCTGACTTTTGAACTAACGTGTATGGGCTTTGAACTACTTTGCCTATTTTGTCTGACTTATAGCCTGCCATTCTCAACTTATTTGCACAAGCATGAAAGGTAGGTGCTTCAGGAATTGGTATTCCCATTACAATACATGGGAGAATCCAATTAGTTCCTTTCATAAACTGAAGAACACTTGCTTTTAGGATACTTGTTGTTTATTTCTCCCAAAATGTTACTACACGCTCTTTTCCAATCTTCATTGATTATCCATAATGACATGATCTCAGCATTAGTATAAGGCACTATAATTTCACCCATGTCTGGTCCTGACAATCAACATGGTCGTATTCTACCTTTTATGATTAAATCAGAAACTTTTTGTGTTACTATATTTTACTTTGTTTGTGTGTTAAGAAAACCCATTCCATTATACTATCTTCCCTTTGCATAATGAGCCCCGTAGTAGATGAGTTAAAGGCAAAATAATCAACATACAATCAAGTTTGGGATCTAGTCAATCCACATAAGCATCTTGCAGTTTCTGTTCTACTCGAGTAAACTCTATCTTTGCTTCAGCTTTTAACCATCTTGGACTGTTTAAGTCCAAATCTCTTTGTAATATTTCAAACAAATTACTTAATTTATAAGTAGTTACTCCAATTTAGGCCATAGCCAATTAATATGTCCCATTAATTTTTGAAAATCATGAAGAGTTTGCAACTGGTCTCTTCAGATGTGCACCTTTGTGGTTGATTTTTTTTTCTTTTTTTTTTTTTTTTTTGACTTATTTTATAATTCAAATAGCTAATAGAATCCCCTCTATGTATTTTTTTTTTTCAGGAGCCCTCTATAACTGTCAGCAAGGCAGAATTCTTTGTGTTTCCTTAAACATTTTCCCTAAAGTATCAGCATCAGAATCAGCCAACAAGATATCACCCATGTAATGATAAATAATGGATTGAGTAAATTGTCTATGAATTATTCTAGTGGTTGCTGCACAAGATAGTGACATTATTTAACACTGCCTGTGGAAGCACTATTCAGGGTTACCTTTCTACTGGTCCACCATTAGTATAAGTAGTTACTAAGACAGAAATCCTTTCTCTATCCTGCTCATGAAAGGGGATTGTGAAAAAGCAATCTTTTAAATCAATAATAGGCCATGGCTTAGGTAATGAAGGTAAATGAATTCCAGGCTGTAACAGACTCGTTGGTTGATTATTGTGTTCACAACTATTAAATCTATTAACATTCTCCATTTTCCCAATTTCTTTTTGTAACAAACACAGGTGAATTCCCTGAGTTGGTAGACTCCTCTATATGCTGGGCCTCCAGCTGCTCTTATGTCACCTGCTCACATATCTATAACTTTTCCTTGTTAAGGTCCATTGATCTACCTATATAGCCTTGTCAATAAGCCATTTTAAAGGGAAGGCCTTTGGGAGTACAGGAGTGGGCCCCCTTGTAAAACTGGAAATTCAAGCCCTGTGATACCTGTGTTTGGGTAATTGGCATGGAATGAGGTTGTTTTTGATGACATATGTCAGCACTTTCTTCAGGAGTATCTACCATTTCATCCCTAATTTTATCATGAGTTCTCCCTGGAATTGTAGGAACACTTCCCCATAAATTTATGGGTATGTCAGTCACATAAGGTCTTAGTGTCTCTGTTTGACTTTCTGGTCCCACATATTCAACCATCAGATACTTTGTTTTATGTGAGATAACTTTCCAATTCCTAAAAACTGTATATAAACCTTTTGAAGTAGTCATTCTGAATTCCAAGGTTTTTTTTTGGGTGGAGAAATGATAGTTACATCAGTTCCTGTATCTACTGAACCCTCTATTTCAACACCATTTACTTGCAATTTTAATTTTGGCCTCTGATCATTAACCACTGTCTGCAAATTCACATGTTTTCCAGTATTTCCAAACCCTCCTGTTCTTTCTACTGGAGTAGCTTTGCATTTAATATAAGGAAACAATATCAGCCTCACGATCCTATCACCTGCGTTAATTTGCATCTATTTTTTTACATAGGCCATAATTTTAATTTCTCCTTTCAAATCCCCATCTATAATTCCTGGATATACAATAAATCCTTGGAAAGTTAATCCACTGCTCCTCAAGTTCATCCCAACTGTCCCTAGAGGTAAAGGATCTGAAATACCAGTGATTATTTTGTAACATTGAACTTTGGGGGATAGGGTAAGAAATTCATGTGTGGCCAAGACTATAGCAACACTGCCTATAGCTGCATGCATGGGATCAGCAAATTATGCTTTTTTCTGCCTGCTTGTTATTTCTTGTCTGGCAAGAGGAAAATGGCTCATAATTTTTTGACGTAGAGCTCTAAGCTGCCAGGTCCCCATTTTGTTTCCCTGCAGCAAAGAGTTGCCTTCGATATCCTTCTTAGACCTGAACTCATTGATCCAATGGTTCTTTGCCACAACATCTGAAAACCTCAGGAAGCCTAAGTGTTTTTGCTGTTGTTTTGGTTTGGTTTTTTGTTTTTGTTGTGGTGGGGTTTTTTTTAACCCATTTTCACTAGAAATGGCTTAGTTCATTTCTCTGGAAGAAAGTATATCATATTTCTCACAGTTAAAAGACCAGGCATTTTGAGATTTGAGGCTTTTAGCAGTTTGGTCTTAATAAGTTTGTAAATGACCAATTTTTTTTACAGTTAAAGCCCTGGGCCTGGGCAGACTTTAAGACACCACAGATGTCATTCCAGACTACTATACCAAAAACTAACTGTTAATCACCATAAATGGAGAAAAGAAGATATTCCATGACAAAACCAAAACTCAAACAACATCAATCCACAAACCCAGCCCTATAGAAGATACTAGAAGGAAAACACCAACCCAAGGATTTAATTACACCTAGAAAAAAAAAACACAGGAAGTAAACAACCTCACACCAGCAAAACCTCTCATAAAAGGAAGCACATACACATTCTCTTTCTCTCTCTCCCCACCAACATCAAGATAACAGTAATTAAAAATCATTGGCCAATAATAATTTTTAACATTAATGGATTCAATTCCCCAACAAAATGAAACAAGCTAACAGAATAGGTGCAAAAAAAAAAAAAAAGGACCCACCATCCTGCTTGCATATAAGAAACACACCTCAGCAACAAAAATAGATATGACCTTAGAGAAAATGGCTGGAAAAAAGTTTTCCCAGCAAACAGACCCAAGAGGTAAGCTGGAGTAGCCATACTAATATCTAATAGACTTCCACTAAAATTAATCAAAATAGTTGAGAAAGGACATTTTATCCTCATCAAAAGAAAAATAACTCAATTCTGAACAAATGCCCCAAAGAAATAATACTGAACCTTAAATCACATATCAAACTCCACACATTAATAGTGGGAGACTCCAACACTCTTCTCTCCCCAGTGAACAAGTCATCAAGACAGAAACTAAACAGAAAAATAATGAAACTAACAGATGTTATGAATCAAATAGACATAACAGAAATTCCATTCAAATACAAAACAATATACCTTTTTCCAGCATCTCATGGAACCTTCTCCAAAGTTGACCTCATAATCAGTCACAAAGCTAGCCTCAACAGATACAAGAAAATTGAACTAACTCCTTATATATTATCAGATAATCAGGAATGAAAGCTGGACTTCAACAACAGAAACAACAGAAAGCCTACAACCTCATGGAAACTGAAGAACTCTCTACTTAACAACAACTGTATCTGGGGTAGGAGGAATAAAAAAAGAAATTAAAGACTTTCTATAGAATTCAATGAAAATGAATGTATAACACACCCAAACTTATGAGACACAATGAAAGCAAGTGCTAAGAGAAAAGTTCATAGCACTAAGTACCTTCATTAAATAAATAAATAAATAAATAAATAAATAAATAAATAGAGCTCATACTAGCAATTTAAAAGCATATCTGAAAGCTCTAGGAGGAAAAGAAGCAAACACACTCAAGAGGAGTAGATGGCAGGAAATAATCAAACTCAGGGTTGAAATCAATAAATTAGAAACAAAGAAAACAATACAAGAAACATCAACAAAACAAAGAACTGAGAAAATCAACAACCTAGATATACCCTTCACCAACCTAACTAAAAGGCAGAGAGACAGTACCCAAATTAACAAAATCAGACACTGAAAAAAATCCAAAGAATTCTTAGGCCTTACTTCAAAAACCTGTAGTCCACAAAATTTGAAAATCTAAATGAAATGGATGATGTTCTTGATAGATACCACTTGACAACTTTAAATCGAGATATGGTAAACAATTTAGATAAACCCTAAGGAAATAGTGGCAGTCTTTAAAAGTCTCCAAAACAAATAAACAAACAAAAAAGCCCAGAGCCAAATGGTTTTAGCACAGAATTCTATCAGACTATCAAAGAAGAGCTGATACCAATAATCCTCAAACTATTCCACAAAATAGAAACAGAAGGAACATTGTCAAGGTCATTCTATGAGATTTCAGTCACCCTGATACCTAAGCCATACAAAGACTCAACCCAGAAAGAGAATTTCAGACCAATCTCCCTTATGAACATTGATTTAAAAATACTCAATAAAGTACTCAGAAACCAAATACAAGAACACACCAAAAACATTATCCATAATGGTCAAGTAAGCTTCATCCCAGTGATGCAGGTATGGTGGATGGTTCAACATAAGAAAATCCATCAATGTAGTCCACCATATAAACATACTGAAAGAAAAAAACTACAGAATTGTCTCATTAGAGGCTGAAAAGCCTTTGACAAAATCCAACACCCCTTCATGTTAAAAGTCTTGGAGAGATCAGGGATACAAGGTGTATACCTAAACTTAATAAAGGCAATATACAGCAAACCAACAGCCAACATCAAATTAGTATGGAGAGAAACTTAAAGCAATTCTACTAAAATCAGAGACAAGCAAGATGCCCGCTCTCTTAAACATAGTTCTTAAAGTTTTAGCTAGAGCAATAGGACAACTAAAGGAGACCAAGGGAATACAAGTTGAAAAGGAAGAAGTCAGGTATCACTATTTGCACATAATAAGATAGTTTACATAAGTGACCCCCAAAATTCTACCATAAAACTCCTACAGCTGCTAAACACCTTCAGCAACATGGGTGGATACAAAATAACCCCCCAAAATTAGTAGCCCTCTTTTATATAAATGATAAATGGTCTAGAAAAGAAATTAGGGAAACAATACCCTTCACAGTGGCCACAAAGAATATAAAGATTCTTGATGTAACTAACCAAGTAAGTGAAGGACCTGAATGACAAGAACTTCAAGTCTCTGAAGAAAGAAATTGAAGAAGATAGCAAAAGTTGGAAAGATTTTCCATGCTCATGGATTGATAGGATTAACATAGCAAAAATGACCATTTAACGAAAGCAATGTATAGATTCAATACAATTTCCATCAAAATTCCAACACAATTCTTTACAGACCTGGAAAAAAATCCTCAACTACATATGGAGGGGGAAAAAAAGATAGATAAAACAATCCTGTACACTAAAAGAACTTCTGGAAGTATCACTATTCCTGATTTCAAGCTGTACCATAAAGCAATAGTAACAAAAAAATGCATGTTATTGACATAAATACAGAAAAGTTTGTCAATGAAAGTGAATCAAAGCCCCAGAAATAAATCCATAAACCTACAGATACTTGATTGTTGACAAAGAAGTCGAAACTATAAAATGGAAAAATAAAAGCAACCTCAAAAAATGGTACTGGTCTAACTGTATGTCTGCATATAGAAGAATACAGATTTATCACCCTGCACAAAATTCAAGTCCAAGTGGATCAAAGACCTCAAAATAAAACCATATACACTAAATCTAATAAAAGAGAAAGTAAGGAATAGCTTTTAATTCATCGGTACAAGAGATAACTTCCTGAAAAGAACACCAGAAGCTCAGTCAGTAAGATTAACAATCAATTAAAATAGGATCTTATGAAACTGCAAAGCTTCTGTAAGGCAAAGGACACTGTCAATAAGACAAAATGGCAGCCTATAGCATGGGAAAAAATCTTCACCAACCCGACATTCAATAGAGGACAAATATCCAAAATATATTAAGAACTCAAGAAATTAAACACCAACAAACCAAATAACCCAATTGTAAAAATGGGGAACAGAGCTTAACAGGCGATTCTAAACAAGGGAAATTCCAGTGGCTGAAAAACACTAAAGTAACTGCTCAAGTCCTTAGTTATCAGGGAAATGCAAATCAAAATGACCCTGAGATTTCATCTTATATCCCTCAAAATGGCTAAGATCAAAACTTAAGTGACAGCACATGCAGGAGCAAGGGAAACCCTCCTCCATTGCTGGTGTGAGTGCCAACTTGTACAACCACTTTGGAATTGGAAATCAATCTGGTGCTTTCTAAGAAAATCTGGAATAGATCTACCTCAAGACCCAGCTATACCACTCCTGGGCATATACCCAAAAGGTGCTCCACCATACCACAAAAACACTTGTTCAACTGTGTTCATAGCTAGACACTTGTTCAACTATGTTCATAATAGCCAGAAACTGGAAACAACCTAGTTGTCCTTCAGTTGAAGTATGGATAAAGAAAATGTGGTACATTTACACAACGGAATATTACTCAGCTATTAGAAACAAGGAAATCATGCTATTTACAGGCAAATGGATAGAACTAGAAAATATCATCCTGAGGGAGATAACTCAGACCCAGAAAGACATGGATGGTGTGCACTCACTTATAAGTGGATATTAGCTATAAAGTACAGGATAACCAAGCTACAATCCACAGACCCAAAGAAGCCAAGGAGGATCCAAGGGGAGGATGCTTGAATCTGATGCAGAATGGAAAATAAAATAGACATGTGAGAAAGGATTTGGGGAGGGTAACAGGGGTGGGGATTGGCTGTGTGTAAGTAAGATGGGGCTGGGGGGGAAGACTGGGAAATAGAATGGAAATTGGTGGAGGGGCAATCTCTGGGGCAGGGGAGGCTTCTGAAAGTCTATCAGGGTGACCTTAGCTGAGAGTCCTAGCAGCAGGACATATGGAGTCTAAAATTGCTACCTTCTCTAGCCATGCAGGACTCCATTGGAAGAAGCAGGACACCAACCCACCCATAAAACCTTTGACCCAAAATTTGTCTTGACTACAAGAAGTGTAGGGATAAAGATGGAGCAGAGATTGAGGAAATGGCCAACTTGAAACCCACCCCATGGGAGAGAGCCAATCCCTGACACTATTAATGATACTCTGCTCTGAGTACAGACGAGAGCCTAGCATAACTGTCTTCATAGAGGTTCCATCTAGCAGCCAATAAATGTGCCAGGGTGGATTGGGAAGTGGCAATGGGGGAAGGGAGCATGAGAGTGTTATGGGGAGGAAAGAACAGAGGGGGTGGGATCAGGCTGTAACCTAATTAAATAAATAATGGGGGGAAAAAAGCACTGGCATTTTGATATTGGAGACTCTTAGAAATAGCTTATTCTATGATAGTAGCATGATACTTGTGAAAACCAATATTGGTCGTGTCCCTTATCCATCGGTGCTACCAGTGCTTTTAATGGTCTGATAACTTTTATATTCAGTATTTGTATTCTCAAATGCAAGGGTCTCTATCAACAATGGTCTCACTTTAGGATCTGACATGACTTTGTTCACAGTTGAAACCAATCTTTATGAGAAATCTGTGAAGGCTTCCCCAGAGCCTTGTACAATCCCAGGAAATTAGGTGGACCTTTACCTGGGTTCCTCAACTTTACCCCAAGCTCTTTATGCTGCTATGTGACATTGTTTTAAAACAGCATCATCAAATCAAATCCGTTCTTGTAAATCAGAGTACCACCCTTCACCAAGCAGCTGATATTTGACAACTCTGCAATCCTTTCAAAATGAGAGACTAGTGATATTTTTGGTTTTCTTTTTCCATCCATTTTTTGTTTCTCAGATTCCTTCATTTTCCAACTTCTCAGTCATTCTCCCAATCTTTTTTTACAACAGAATATAGGAGAAAGAAAAAGAAGAAGAAAAACAAAACAAAAGAAAACAGAAAACCCCCTCTGGGGGCAAAATAGAGAAAAACCTAGCAGCAGTAGCTATAATAAACCCTTTGCTGGTGTCCTGAAACAGAATATGCATCCTTTCATCTCTGCTGTTTCATCTGCAGTATTTGTAATCAGATTACCCATTCTGCCTAGCCCTGTGGTAGGCACCACCTGTCGCAATACATTTTGCTCCTTTATTGGGTTCTTTTTTCTACCTCCGTACACCACCCCTATCCCTTCCAATCCTCCAACACTAGGTAGTAGAGAAAGGGGGTTAGAGGAGAAAGGGGTTAGTTAGAGGTGAAAGGGGTCATTGATATCATTAGACAACTTCCTGCTGATTAGGGGCATCGAGTTTCTTGGGGCAAATTTGATCTCTGTTGTCAGAATATCTCCATCCAGCAACCAGCAACCAACAACTTGCAACCAGCAGTAGCAACAACAGGGTCAGCAGCAGCCGGGGATGCAATAGCTGCTGCAGCCCCTCTTGGGGCTCCATCATTTATCAAGAGTCCCTAGAATTTTAAATGTAAACTATCTTCAGCTGAAAAAATCGTGCTTCTGTGAGCGCATGAGGCAAATCATAGTTAGCTGCTTTGGTCAATCTGAAGCAGCCCCATATCTGACACCTGGGATTAAAACAAAAATATATTCACATAATGTTTCCATATTTTTCAAGAAACCAAAAGTTCTCACTACAGCTAATAATAGTCCATCACGACTGGAAGTTGGGCAGGAACTCAAGGCAGGAATCTGGAGGCAGGGACTGAAGCAAAATCCTTGGAGAAATGCTGCTTCCTGGTTTGCTCAGCTTACTTCCTGATACACCCAGGACCTCCTTCCTTGTGGTGGCATCAGCCATAGTAGGTTGGGGCTTAACACATACAGGCTTGCCTACATGCATCTGATGGTAGCATCTTCTCAGTCAAGGTTCCTCTCCCCAGATAACTCTTGCTTGTATCAAGTTGACAGAAAAACAAAACAAAACAAAACTGAAACCCCATGGGTGTGTGTGTAGTTTCTTTTGTTACTGATTTTTAGTTTCATTATATTACTATATGATAAGACACAGAAGTGTATTTTGATTTTTGTGTTAGGTGAATCTTGATGTGTGACCGAGAATGTGGTCTATTTTATAGACTGTTCTGTTGGTATAATGTTCTTTTGGAATGTATAGAATTTACCCTTGTTCATTCAAATGCTGATTTCTCTACTCCACTATGGTCTCAATCCAGACATTGCATAGTAATGTTTATTCTAAGCATCACTTGTCTCAAGTTTGTGTAAACATGCCACCATTTGTTCTCCATATTGTCAATTAAACAACCAGCCCCAATGTTGAGCAATGGAGAGTATAGGGTGGGACATCCTGGTTCGGAGGGAAAAGATGAAGGATGCAGGAGAGTAGAAGCAACGATTGGCAGAGAAGGACTTGAATCCATGAGAAGGGATTAACAGGACCTAAGATATGACTAAAAGCAAGTATAATGGGTAAAATCTGAATGGTAGGAAACTATGTGGGCTTGGAGGTTTAGGATGGGGTAACTATTACCCAGCATTGTGCTCTAAGTTAATTAAATAAATCCCAGTCTCTGTCTAATGATTTGGGAATACAGCTTGTTTAAGAATAATTGCTGCTTAACTAAAAAAAAAAAGTCAATAATAAATATTAATACCCACAACACTAGTCCATGGGCTTGTGGAAAGAATTTGCATTCTGTTTCTGTCAGATGGACTATTCTGTAGATATCAGATAAGTTTATTTGCGTTAAGGCAGTAGTTCTCAACTACTAAGGCTGTGACCCTTTAATTCAATTCCTCATGTTGTAGTGTTCCTGCCATAAAATATTTCTGTTGCTATTTCATAACTGTAATTTCCCCAGTGTGTGCATTGAAATCTAAAGATCTGTGATTCCCAATGGTCTTAGGTGATATACCTGTGAGAAGGGTCACGACCCACAGGTTGAGAACCACTGCTCTCAAAGACTCAAACTGATTTTTAGTTTAGTTTTTCCTATCTAAAGGTCAGAATGTGGTATAAACTTTACATACTACTATTGATTCTGAAATTTATTTAACTTTTGAAGTCCACAAATATTTGCTCTACTGAATTGCAATCCTAGTAATATATATATATATATGTGTGTGTGCATGTATATATATATATATATAAAACTGTTATATCCTTTTTGAATAATGATACTTTTCATTAATTTGTATTCTTTTGTTGTCTTTATCTCTTTAGACTAATTTTGGTTTGAAATCTTCTCTATCAAGTCTCAAGATAATTATGTTAGCTTGTTCTCTATCCTTTAACTATATGTGTGCTGATGTCAGGAAAGAAGTATATTTCTCAGAAACAACAGACTGTGTCTAGATTTTTTAATTTTCTTAGATAGTTTGCCTCTTTCACTGGCTCCAACAGAGGTAGCCTCTATGTGTGCTATCTTATCTGGAAGACCTGTGTTAGTAGCCATATTATTAATGGTCATTTTTCTCTCTACAGATTAGTCTAGGAACTATAAGTTATCTCTATAGGGGTCTTTCATCTCGAGTACAAGCCACATAAATTCTAGACAGACAGGATAAGGTCATAAAAAGGCTGTGCTTAGTTTCTTTAATATAATTTTGAGGGACTGAAATGGGGAGGGCATTGAAGGGTACGTTTTTATATGAAAAAGATGAGTGTGCACAGGAGAATTAAATCATGAGAGGTAAAACCATGGGCAAAGTAAGGATCTTGACGTTTGAATATTCCCATCATGCTAGATAAAGGAGTTGATGAGAAGAAAGGACTCCCTTGGATGCAATTTATCTCTGCTGTAAAAATTGTTCCAGGAAACATAACACATACTGAGAATGAAGGGAGCCAGGCCAGGACTGAACTTCCCTCCTTTTCACATATTCAGTGTGACTCAGGCAGGAGGAAATGGAAGATTATTAACTTTTGGTACCTGCAATTCATTTTACTTTATTTATCCTGTGAGGTGAATATTTTTAGATTATGGCAATTGACATGATGGAACAAAATAGAAACTAAAATGTAAATACAGAACTGTCACTTGAGTCCTCTTTTTTGACAGGGACATTGAAAAAACAGGATATGGATAAGCAGAGGCATGGTGGTGGAATCTGCAGGGGACATAGTGACGTACAGCTGCTTTCAATAATAGTTTTCTTATAATTATTTTTCATATGACGGAAATTCCAGTTTAGTTAATGTAACTTAAAACTATTTCATGAAGCTAAAGGGTTGAACAGTTCTTAAGGATTCTGATTCAAGATCCCAGATTCTCAATCAAGTCTCAGTCTCTGGCAAAACCACCAGGAGACATTTTACATTATACCTAGAACCAGTGCCTGACTGTCTGAGCCTGCAAACTTTACTGAAACTCTCTAGAGTTACATATGTTGAGTTCCCCTTTCTGTTAATCTTTGTGATAACATTTGAAGCCCTGGTTATTTATGGTAAGTGCCTGCAGAAATGTCACTTACTTTTTCAGCACAGCCATGCGCATTCTCATAGAAGATGTTTATTTCCATATCACAGGGTGAAAGTACATTGAATTCTGATAATGTACTCCCACCTTTACAATGTTTCTCTTGGGAACTTGTGTGCATGGGGGGGAATTATGTATAAAGCTTGTATATAAAGAATATGAAGTCACAGAAATACTATTTTTCCAGAGAGAATGAGCTATTGTATAGACATTGTTTAAGACGCTCCTTCTAGACAAATGAATATGGCTTTGTTGTCAGAAGTTAGTTCCATTTAAAAGGATAAATGTTCTTGTCTAATGATGGGTTGCATATGAGTAAGCATTCTGCCACTTGGAAAAACAAAACAAAACAAAAAAATGTAAAAGCTTAAATATCTTTGAACAAGGAATTTTCTATTGTGAGTTTTACTGTCAAATTGCCTTTTCTGTCTATAGTTTCTACACAATTCATATTCAACACATCACAATTGAGGAAACAATTAATAAAAAAGGCTTCTGATCTGATTCACCTATAAGGTCTCAGCAAATATCTGTACTGGAGTCCTTGCCTAAACAATGAGTTTCTCACTATAAATAAGCCAAAACCATCATGGTGACTGAGTGTCACACTATCCTTTGAGAAAAGATTCACTTACCCGGCACAACAACATTGCACATGCCCAATCTCCCTCTGAAACCAAGACTTCCAGGGACTTATAAAGCTCTTTCTGTTCCTAGGATCAACCCAGGAGGGAGTCAACAAAGAATGCAAATGATTAGTAGTGTTCCCTGCCCACCCACAGTCTCTAAACTAGGCTTACTTCTTTCTCCCTGACCAGAATTACCAACTCAGCAAACCCTCATTACCCCATGAGCATGGGTAATAATTTCCAGGAGGGCTCCTCAAAATAATAAATACTGCTTAGCATCCACTAATAGAAAAAAAAAAGAATCTCAAATTGAGAGTCCCTTAAGTCACTTCTCAGCACTTTGACAAGAATCATATAAGAATCCTTTGTGAAGGAAAAGAAGGGGAGGATAAGGAGGAAGAGGAAGAAGAAGGAGGAAGAGGAGGAGGAGAAGGAGAAGAAGAAGGAAGACACAGCTAGGGCCTGGACTTAACCGCAGTAATACCTGTTAAGTGCACTTAGCATTTGGCACACACTAAGTCTAAATGGAGCAGCAATAATTAAAACAAGACACATCGAATGGGAACTCCTATTGAGAGGCTTTTCACTTTCTCACATGAGCTAAAAGCAATAGGCCTGTATAAATACTGGAAATCCCACGATTACAAGAGACGGGAGATCTCAATGTCTCCACTTGTTTGTTGTGACAGATCTTCATGTACTGCAACCTCCCAAATTCTACTGAGCCTCCAAGACATTTCCTGTCTTCTTGGAAAGCCCTTTGTTTCACACTAATAATGCATTTAAACTCAAAGATGCATAAGCAAGAGTCTGTGAATACCTGAATGGCCCTTAACTGGGACCTAAAGAGGAGAGTTCAAAATATGTTTACAAGTACATGCTGAGCACTCTGTGATTTTCCCACTGGGCTAGTTTTGGGGATTAAGTGGTAAACAAGAAAGCAAGGGAGTGAGAAAGGAAAAGAAATGGAAGAAAGAAGGGGAAGAGAAAAAGAGGGACATTGTTCTTTTCAGCTTAGCAACATTCATCAAATCCTTCAAATATGAAGCAAAAAACTGATGTGTACTATTAAACTACACACACAAAAATATCAGGCTGCAAAACGGGAAGATTTGATCAAGTAGTTAGATTAGTAGAGCTTTCCCTGAAAAGATCAAAGTTGGCAGCTTAGAAGAAAGGTCAGTCCAGCCACTATAAATGTTGTTTTTACTTCCTGAGATGATGGAATGAGATGAAAGCCATAGCCAAGCTTTACCAATGCCTGGATTGGGCTGGGTCCAGAGAATTTCTCTCTGACCATCCTTTGGCCTAGGCCTGGAAGATTCTAACCTCTGTACAATCCAATCTTCTGCAAGCTTCTATCTGCTAACCTAGGCCTAGAATGTTTCCAGCCTCCAAGACTAACTGCTGAATACGCCTATACTTTCTAGTCGTCTTTGAACTCTGTCTAGATAATTCAATTCAGCTGTTCTGGTCCATAAATTAGATAGGTAGATGATAATAACAGAAAGATAGATGATAGATTATAGATAGATGATAGATAGATAGATAGATACATGATAGATAAATGATAGACACATGATTGATAGATTAAATAGATAGATATAGACATAGATGTTATAAACATAGATATGATAAGTATTTTCCTAGTATTGTCTGACTTTTAAACTTTGAATATATTTTGCAATAAAATATTTACTAAAGTCATTATCATATTGCCTTCCATCACTTATCTATCCTTTATTTTCTTTTATTCCCTCAGTCACATTCATAACGCATTTTTCCACATTCAGGCAACAGAGTAATTGTGATACTTACGCAGTTTCATGACCCTCTAACTTCTACATCTGGTCTGAGCAACTGATCTCATTTAATCTTTGTCTAATCTGCTCTTTGTTTATTATGTTGCCACAAAGAGCATTAATTTTAAAGTCTGGTGCTCTCCTCGCTTTGAGAGGCCATCTTTATCATTTACTAGGCTTTTATGTGTGGTAAAATGTATTATTGAGCTTTTTAATCTATTTCGTTGGTTCTGCCACTCATGGGCCACTTCTGCTGTGTTTTAATACCACAGAATTTTTAGTGCACTCTAACATGAAGTTAGTCCTATCTTAGACCTTCCTTTTTTCCAAGCTAACCTAGGAATTTTGGGGTTTTTTCCATCTGAATTTAATACTTGCCCTTTCTAGTTTCACAAAACAACTCACTGGGATTTCCTCAAGGCTAACTACAGAGATATGACTTAAGCTCTTGATGTCTAAAGAACTATTAGACATTCTTCCCTGTGTCGTTTGCTTCTACCTTTGATCCAACAACGCCTGTCTTATACTTCTGTTCGCACATGCTCTGAACCTACTGCTAACAGGGTATATGTTGCTGCTTTACATGTAAACTTCCCTTCATTATATTTTCACACTGGTTATCTCTGTATATGTGAATAGTATTTTGTATCCTTGCTCTATTGCTTCAGTTCTTGTGTTTATTTTGTCATGGATTCATGTGGGTTAGAAAAGTATCTGCACATGCCATTTCACATTAATGATGTTTTTCTTTTCTCAGTTCATGTGGCCTTTCTGGCTCCACCCTATTTAACTGCAATGTTTATATTCTGAGCAAAGTAAAGGAGCAAGGCCTCCTAGTCTCTTTTTATGGTTACCCCTTTTTTCTTTTTTATTATTATTATCATTTTATTACAATTTATTCAATTTGCATCCCAGCTATAGCACCCTCCTTTGTCACCTCCCAATCCCACTCTCCCTCCCTCTTCCCCTCCTATGCCATAGTCCACTCATACGGGAGGTCCTCCTCCCTTTCTTTTTTTTTTAATTCTTTATTAATTACACTTTATTCAATTTGTATCCCCCCTGTGGTTCCATCCCTCCTCACATCCCAACCCCTCCATTCCTCCACCCTCTACATGCATTCCCCTCCCCAAGTCCACTAATATGGGAGGTCTTCTTTTCCTTCTTTCTGATCCTAGTCAGTTAGGTCTCATCAGGAGTGGCTGCATTGTCTTCTTCTGTGGCCTGAGAATGCTGCTTCCCCCTCAGGGGGAGGTAATTAAAGAGCAGGCCAATCAGTTCATGTCAAAGACAGTCCCTGTTCTTATTACAATGGAACCCACTTGGATACTGAACTGCCATGGGCTACATCTGTGCAGGGATCTTAGGTTATCTCCATGCATAGTCCTTGGTTGGAGTATCAGTCTCAGGAAAGATCCCTGTGCTCAGATTTTTTTTAGTTCTGTTGCTCTCCTTGTGGAGTTCTTGTCCTCTCCAGATCTTACTGTTTCCCACTTCTTTCCTAAGATTCCCTGCACTCTGCCCAAAGGTTGCCCATAAGTCTCAGCACCTGCATTAATAGTCTGCAGGGCAGAACATTTCAGAGGTCCTCTGTGTCAGGCTCCTGACTTGTTCGCTCTTTTCTCCTTCTTCTGATGTCCATCCTCTTTGACTTTCTGGATATGAATTGAGCATTTTAGCAAGATTCCTCCCTCTTGATTAGTTTCTTTAGGTATACAGACTTTAGTACGTTTATCCTATATTATATGTCTAGATGAGTGAGTATATACCGTGTGTATCTTTCTCCTTCTGGGATGGCTCACTCAGGATGATCTTTTCCAGATTCCACCATTTATCTGCAAATTTCATGATTTCCTTGTTTTTTATTGCTGAGTAATATTCCATTGTGTAGATGGAATACCACAATTTGTGCATCCATTCCTCTACTGAGGGGCATCTGGGCTGTTTCCAGCTTCTGGCTATAACAAATAAGGCTGCTACAAACATGGTTGAACAAATGTCCTTATTGTGTACTTGAGCCTCCTTTGGATATATGCCTAGGAGTGGTATAGCTGGATCTTGAGGAAGCACTATACCTAGTTGTCTGAGAAAGCACCAGATTGCTTTCCAGAGTGATTGTACAAGTTTATATTCCCACCAGCAGTGGAGGAGGGTTCCCCTTTCTCCACAACCTCTCCAGCATGTGTTGTCGCTTGAGTTTTTTATCTTAGCCCTTCTGATGGCTGTAAGGTAAAATCTTAGGGTTGTTTTGATTTGCATTTCCCTATGACTAAGGACATTGAACATTTCTTTAAGTGTTTCTCTGCCATTCAATATTCCTCTATTGAGACTTCTCTGTTTAGCTCTGTACTCCATTTTTTAATTGGATTATTTGATTTGTTGCTGTTTAACTTTTTTAGTTCTTTATATATATACTGGATATTAGTCCTCTGTCAGATAAAGGGTTGGTGAAGATCCTTTCCCAATCTGTAGGCAGTCATTCTGTTCTGATGACAGTGTCCTTTGCTTTACAGAAGATTTTCAGTTTCATGAGGTTCCATTTATTGATTGTTGCTCTTAGAGCCTGTGCTGTTGGTGTTCTGTTCAGGAAGTTGTCTCCTGTGCCAATGAGTTCAAGGCTCTTCCCCACTTTTTCTTCTAACAGGTGTAGTGTGTCTGGTTTTATGTTGAGGTCTTTGATCCACTTGGACTTTAGTTTTGTGCAGAGTGATAAGTATGGATCTATTTGCATTTTCTACATAGACATCCAGTTGGACCAGCACCATTTGTTGAAGATGCTTTCTTTTTCCATTGAATGGGTTTGGCATCTTTGTCAAAAATCAGGTGTCCATAAGTGTGTGGATTTTTGTCAGGGTCTTCTATGGTTCTTTGAGAAAATCAACAAGATAGACAAACCCTCAGCCAAACTAACTAAAAGGCACAGAGACACTATCCAAAACTAAAAACAAAAAGGGGGATATAACCACATACACTGAAGAAATCCAAACAATAATTAGGACTTACTTTAAAAGTCTATATGCCACAAAATTTGAAAATCTAAATGAAATGGACAAGTTTCTTGACCGATACCACATGCCAAAGCTGAATCAAGACCAGGTAAATCAATTAAATAGTCCTATATCCCCTAAGAAAATAGAAGCTGTCATCAAAAGTTTACCATGCAAAAAAAGCCCAGGACCAGATGGTTTCAGCACAGAATTCTACCAGACCTTCAAGGAAGACCTAACTCCAATTCTCTTCAAACTATTCCACAAAATAGAAACAGAAGGAATACTACCAAACTCATTCTATGAAGCCACAGTCACTTTGGTCCCCAAACCTCACAAAGATCCAACAAAGAAAGAGAACTTCAGGCCAATCTCCCTCATGAACATTGATGCAAAAATACTCAACAAAATACTTGCAAACCGAATCCAAGAACACATCAAAGATATCATCCCCTACGACCAAGTAGGCTTCATCCTAGGCATGCAGGGGGGGTTCAATATATGAAAATCCATCAATGTGATCCACCACATAAACAAACTGAAGGAGAAAAACCACATGATCATCTCCTTAGATGCTGAAAAGGCATTTGACAAAATCCAACATCCATTCATGTTTAAAGTCTTGGAGAGACCAGGGATACGTGGCACATACCTGAACATAGTAAAGGCAATATACAGCAAGCCTATAGCCAATATCAAACTCAATGGAGAGAAACTTAAATCATTCCCACTGAAATCAGGAACAAGGCAAGACTGCCCACTCTCTCCATATCTTTTCAACATTGTTCTTGAAGTCCTTGCCAGAGCAATAAGACAATTGAAGGAGATCAAGGGGGTACAAATTGGAAAGGAAGAAGTCAAAGTATCACTATTTGCAGATGATATGATAGTATACCCCAAAAATTCTACCAGGGAACTCCTACAGCTGATTAATGCCTTCACCAAAGTGGCTGGATACAAAATTAACTCCAAAAAATCAGTAGCCCTCCTGTATACAAAAGACAAAAGGGCCGTGAAAGAAATTAGGGAAACAACACCCTTCACAATAGCCACAAAGGATATGAAGTACCTTGGTGTGAACCTAACCAAGCAAGTCAAAGACTTGTATGAAAAAAAATTTCCAGTCTCTGAAGAAAGAATTAGAAGAAGATATCAGAAGATGGAAAGATCTCCCATGCTCATGGCTTGGCAGTATTAATATAGTAAAAATGGCCATCTTACCAAAAGCAATCTACAGATTCAGTAAAATTTCTGTCAAAATTACCAACACAATTCTTTACAGACCTTGAAAGAAAACTTCTCACTTTCATATAGAACAACAAGAATCCCAGAATTGGTAAAACAATTCTCTACAGTAAAAGATCTTTAGGAGGTATCTCCATCCCTGATCTCAAGCTGTTCTATAGAGCAACAATACTAAAAACTGCATGGTACTGGCTTAGAAACAGACTGGTGGATCAACGGAATCGAATAGAAGACCTCCTGGTCTTGATCTTGCTCTTGCTATCTGGTCTCTCTCTCTCTTACCATGTATCTGGGAAGGGGTTCCCCTCACTTTCTTTGATTTTCATCTGAGTCACTGTTTTTTTTTGTTTTGTTTTGTTTTGTTTTGTTTGTTTGTTTTAAGTTTGACCTCTTTAAAGCTTGGTAGGTCTTTATTTCAGAATCTGTCTTTCTTAGGGAAGTTTAGCTTATGTATATTTACTGATTTTTTTCATATGAGTAGTCAGGGTTAGGGATGGTTTATAAGTGTGACAATTATAAAACACAAGTGTCTGTTGTCCAGCCTCAATGGTTTAGATCTAATTTTCAACTATACAAAGAGGTAAATATGTATTTATTCTTCTTTCACACTAAAACCAAAAGTCCTACTTTGTTTTTTCTTCTGCTTTTTTTTTCTCACTTTGGTAATTTAAAAAATACATTCATAATAGTTTGCTTTACTGAAAGTATAGAATTTTGGAAATAAATAAATAAATTTACACTTCTGGAAATGAAGAGATGCCTCAGTGAGTAAAATACTTAAGTGCAATGAATCATAAGGATCTGAGTTTAGATCCCCAGAATCTATATAACAACCCAGGCATGGTGGTATGTGCCTGTAACTCCAGCACTGAATTAATGTTTGTGGTTGTTTGAACTAAAATGGCCTCAATAGGTCTATAGTGGGTGGCATTACTAAGGGGTGTGATCTTGTTGGTAAAGGTACAGTCTTATTAGAGGAAGTGGTCCCTGGGCTCTGAGGCTTTGAGGTCTCAGATGTTCAAGACCACGCCCAATGAGGTAATCTCTTCCTGCTGCCTGGGATCCAGAATTCTCAGCTCCTCACCAGCATCATGTCTGCCTACATGCAACCATGCTTCCTGCCCTGCTGATAATGAGCTGAACCTTGGAACTGTAAGCCAGCCCCAAGTAAATGTTGTCCTTTATAAGAGTTGCTGTGATCCTCTGTGACAACCCTACCCCCATCTACACTCCCCACAAAAAGTAACAGGCTAGACATAAAGCCATCAATGATAACTCTTTAAAATTGTATTAAGGATCCTGAAGTATAGCTCTCCATAACTGATATCTTCTGTTGGTGGTGGGAAGGACATAGTTTTCTTTAAGGGGTTGGCCATTGTAGTTAGACCATGCTCCAGGGAGTATATGGGCAACACAAATTGGACTTTTTTATTTCTCCTCCTCCTCCTTCTTTTTTTTTTTTATGTGTGTGTGTGTGTGGTGGGATGGACAGTCCCCAAGTGTTTGGGGATGGAATTTGAAGGTCTGAGAAGTGAGGATGCTTGAGGTCACAATTTGAAATTCCCAAATAATCAATAAAGATATTATGAAAGAAAAGACAAGTTTCCATGGTTATGATGACTCTTCACAGCAATAAAACATTAACTAAAAAAATGTGTCATATAGGTAAATAGGTAATTCCCCAAAACTTATTGGCCAACTAGTCCAGATGATGATGAGCTTTAGGTTTAGTGAGAGCTCCTGTCTCAAAAAAAAAAAAAAAAAGAAAAGAAAACTGGCTTCCACACAAATACATTTACATGTGCACCTATATACATCATATATTCACACTGAGAAGAGCATAGACCACAAACATCACACACACGAACACACACAGCTTCTGCTCCATAGACTAAACAATATTATTTTTCCCTTTTCCAGAATGACATCTAAATTTTTCTACTTTTGTTATTTAGAACTTCATTATTGGTAAAAGGATAGAAAACATGTTACATGAAGCCATAGAGTTCATTTTTACTGTTTTTCTAATTTAATTCAGATCTGACATAATCTTACGTTCAAATTGTATAAAATTGTATAATTGTATAAAATTGTGTAAATTGTATAAAATTGGTATTTCCTGGATATTTGCATGAACAATAAATTAATAACAAGATATAGGTAGATATATAGGTAAATATTAAAAGGACAGCTACTAGAGAAAATAATAATGTGAAGAAGCAATTTTTCATGTGAATAATTTAACTCAAGCTTAATGTTAAAAGATTAAGAAAAAATATGAGAAAGAAGAAAGAGAATTACCCAAAAGACAGGTTGGGGCCCACTGACCACACAGGGATCTGGGAAATTATTGGTGGTTCTGTCCTCTGATTCTATCTAGAAAATAGTCACTATTCACAGTAAGCACAAACAGTTTTTTTTTTTCTTAGCTTTTAATATTTTTATCTGAACGGTTTCATGGATCCTTATAGAAATGCCTGGTTCTAGAGATGTGTAGAAAGTTTGAAAGTATGCTAATACAATCTAAAATACCTCATCATGACAGAAAATGAAAGTAAATGTAAAGATGGCCAGGGATGCAACAGATACACAGCCTTAGCGAAATCAGTAAGACCACACAGGATTATAACCCAAATCACAAAATAAATGTGACCACAGACTGATATAAATAGATGCTGATTTGCTTTATAGAGAGAAGAAATAATTCCCACATGGAAGAATCACAATTTTTTTTTTTTTGCACAGATTCTCTATCGAACTCACAAAGCTCACTTCTCCATAAACTGTCAGCTTTGCCTAATTGTCTCACTTCCACAATGTTGTTTATTTTTAGCATTACCAGCATTAATATAAGAAAACTATTTTGAAATAGAGATTTAAAAAACCAAATTGAAAGGCTAATCCCAAGTTTTGCTCTTTTACTATCTGAAAGTCTGTTGAGTTTTTCCATTGTATATAAAAGTATGTTTTATAATATGAAGCCTAATTAGGAAGTGATAAAATTGTCTTGCCCAGTGCTTTCAAAGGTCTAGCCTACTAATAATGTAAAAAGGATCTGTATCAAACTAGAAGGCACTGCTACTTAAATACATTACAAATGATTTTTATCATTTGGGCTTTATAGCTCTAATTGAATGTTTGTACCATTTACAATGTCACAGCCATTAAGATTTAACTTAATAAGTGTCACATGATATTTCTTAGGCTCCCTACCAGTATTCTCAAAAGGTTTAAGTACGTGTTTATGTCAGTGTGTGATTTTCCTAGATTTCAATTCTTTTTCACAAATTATTTTTGAAATTAAAATATAATTCTTTCCTCCCTCTACTCCTTTCCATGTACTTCCACTTGCTCTTGTGTACGGCCTTTATTTCTTTAATTAGATACACACACACACACTCCAACATAATAAATATATCCTGCTCAGTCTATATCATGCTACTTTGTATGGATATTACCTCAGAGCTTATTTCTTGGAATTGGACAAACAATTAGTACTCTTCCCCAGGGAAGAATATTTCTCTCTCCTCCAGCATTCCTTAGTTGGCCTGCATTTTTCTTTTCTTTTTTTTTTTTTTTTTTGGTCTACCATTAGAATTTTACCGCAGTCACTGCTTTCTACACAGCAGTCCCACAGCAAACTTCCTGTTTCTCTGGCTCTTGTACTCATTCTACCCTGTCCCAGAAACTTATGGTTCTCAAAGACACAACATACTGTATTTTTCTGGTTTTAATTATCCTAAAGTGGTATAATTATTCGTTCTACTTTTTTTAAGAATTAGATGTGCACTAGGCATCATATCAGCCAGTAAGATAATACGACAAATCATTTTACTCAGTTTTTTTTTCAATCCTGTTGTTTCTTGGTTTTGCAGTCTGTCAGTAAGATAAAATGATAGAATCCTTTCACTTCTCTTTTTCCTACCATTGTTTCTCGGTTTTGCAGTGCTGGGGATTGAACCCAGGACCTATCACACACTAAGCAAGCACTGTGCCACATCTATACATGAACTGTCAGGGTTTTGTACTGGTAAAATTTATATATTAGTTTAGCATGCAAAGGTGCAAACCAATAATGACTTCCCAAGATTTTTAGATTGATCTAAATAGCTATGAAGCATAATTTTATCAAGGCCAAATGGGTCCCAAACAGTCATTAAAGCATCTAAAGATGCTGCTGTTGATAAAATTTCTGAAGCACAGTATTGATGTTAAAATACCAAATCTCAAGACGTCTTTAAAGAGCAACAAAGATATTCTTTAAAATGATGTTCCCATCTTATATTAAATATTGTTTGAAATCAACATGAAAAATTGATAGTATTAATAAATTTTGATTTGTTAATATATTTTAGTTGGTTATTTATCACCTTTTAAAACATACACACTAAACTATACTAAAATTATTTTAAGTTATATAAACTTCAATTTAATTACTAAAGATCCAGACAGTCCTGCTGAGACCTGATAGGCTAGGGTTAGAGAGTAGGGAAGGAGGACCTACCCTATCAGTGGACTAGGGGAGGGCTCTGGGGTGGGGAGGGAGGAATAATGGTACTGGGAGGAAATGAGGGTGTGGGCTACAGCCAGGATACAAACTGAATACACTGTAATAAATAAAAATAACAAAAAAATAAAGATTATGCAATAGCTATTTTGTTCATTTGGTATTTATATCTATAACCTGAAGTTTTACAATGAATAGTTTTGTGCTGTTTTTTACCTTGCTGTTGAGGAATGAAGTGTGTGCGCAAAGAACAAAAGGAAAAGCAGAGTAGACCAGACTTTATCAGCATGAAATGTTTCCAGTCTACACCATTCAGTCTCCCAAGACTCTACATCGGAACACTGATTCAAACGAGAAAAGAATCTCATTTGAGCATGGGATGCGGACAGAGTGGTTTCTTCTTGCTTCTGTGGTGGGTGTGCCAGCACACAGGAGCAGCACACTAAAAGCTGAGGATGCCAGGAGACTGGTATAGAGCCCACAAGCACAAAGAAGAGTTAATGCCATAATTGCCTTGGTTTGTAATCAAACAGAGCACACAGCGAAATAAGTTAGAAAGGAAAGCAAATGTGGGTAGAAGTAGAAATAGAGGAAGTATATAGAGTAAAGAAGAATAGGAGAATCCAGTGCAAAGCTTAGTTTGTGGTTACCACTACCAACGGGTGACAGGAAGGAACAGGGGATAATTCACTAATAGAGTTTGTAGTCAGAAACAAACCTCTGTGTTCTCTGAGATGGAACAAGCTGACTCTAGGCATTGGGTCACCTTTATTTCTGATTCAGGAACCCACAGAACATTGGTGTGGGTGGCTTAGACATTTCCAAACATGTAGCAACCCCTGACTCTGCAGTGACAAAGGAAGCAGAACTTCAGGGAAATCCTCTTAAATAATGAGGGAAGCGGTGCTATGTGTATTTTGCCTCCTAAGATGCATTTTGAGTTGCATAAACCACACCCTGGTAGAAACAAGCCAAAAGTTATAGCAAGTCCAAATTTGGTGCTGGAACAAACTACTAAATCATGGAATAGGAAGAAATTTTTAAATGAAAGTCACGATAATGTACAGTTAGAGAATTGATATAAACCGTTAAGGGCATACTTTCATAGTTTTTCAAGGGTATCTGAAGGATACTAATTAATTATTAATTAAGTGAGGCTGAACTTACGAATCTAGAGTAAATTATTTATGTTTTACGTCAAATTCTAGTAATGTGAAGTCTTAAGAATTGTCATTTGGCTTTTTCCTTGCTTTCATGTTTTAATTTTTAAAAGGAAGCATGACTGTTCTTTGCATGTGGCAAATCCAGCTCATATGACGCACATGCTCTTTGCCTCTTGCTGCACTTAGGAAGCAGCTGATGAGTCTCTGCAGCATCACACTGGAACGAAGGCATGAGCTTCCGGGCATCAGCCTTTTCACTTCTGCAAAGCCTGAGTGACAAAAGCAGAAGTAGACAAATGGGATTCCATCAAATAAAGCGATTCCAAACAGCAAACAAAACACTCACCACTGGAGATAAACACTCACCAGCCAGTGAGATAAAATATTTGCATAAATTTATATAACAAGAAATTAACATATGGAATTCATAAGGTACTTAAAAGTCAATGATTTGTTTTTAGATGGGCATGATCTGGTGAAGTATTTGCCAAGTAAGCATGAAGACGTAAGGTTGGGATTCTAGCATCCACATAAAAAGCCAGCTGTGGCAGTGTGCACCTGTAAGTCCATGGCAAGAGAGGAAGCCGCCGAGCACATCTGATTACCCGTCAGCTAGAGAACTGAACTGAGCTCCAGGTCAGTGGGAGACACAGTCTCCAAAAACAAAGTGGAAAGCGATAGAAGACATCCACCATGCACCTCCAGCCACCATATGCCTAAGTATATATGTGCACACCTGTGCTCTCTCTCTCTCTCTCTCTCTCTCTCTCTCTCTCTCTCACACACACACACACACACACAGATGGAAGTGGATAACAGATATAAAATGAGACTTTAACTTGCTGCTGCTACTAGTGACATGACAGGAGGAAAAGGGGGAACAATATTCACTAAACCAAATTGGAAAATAATCTAAAATACCATTTCTCAGAAGATATACAATAGTACACGTGTATGAAAAACCCCTTAGTATCACTAGTAATCAGGAAAATGCAAGTTAAAGCCATATCAGATACCCCATCTAATATCTGAATTGGGCCAATTCTATCAAAATGGTCATTTGTACCCATCTTTATAAACCTTTCCTAGAATTCACAGTCACCGTGGAAAACAGATTCCTTGGCTCATGCATACTCCTCCCTCCGCTTACAACTCACACGAGTAAGTTTGTCACACCATTGTGGCTTACAGCATACATTCTGTAAGTCAGATCTGAGTATAAATCCAATCTCTGCCTCAAACTAACTTTTAACCTTGTGCCGTTTAATTTCTCATTGTCCTCACTCAGAATTCATTTGTTTTGTTTCACCTTTAATAACTCAGATTCAAATGGACATGCGATGGTTTTCTGTTTGCCTTCCTTTCTTCACTAGCTGGTGACCTATCCCAGCTCTCTTCTTGCTGTTGGGTTCTTGCGATAGAGAAACATTAAGTCACCATGCTCCACTCTACTCCCGTCTCCATGATTAAGGATATTTTAAAGATGCTGTAGCATAGCCTTGTTCTTTTCCTAATCATAGTATCTTTTAAAGTAGAGGAACCTAGAAATTCCTTGGTGACTTCTTGTGTCTTCACAACCCTCTCAATGTGACACAAAACTCCTCACTCCAATTTCTGGAAGACAAAATGGCACTAGGTGCCACTCTCCAATGGCTGGCACCAGAAGAGTCTGAATTCCAACTCCACTGTAATTTAAAATGGTGGTGGAAGAGAAGGAACAGGATAGGAGCCTACTATAGAGAGTCCTGTGAAAAATTCCACCCAACAGGGAATCAAAGCACATGCTAAGACTCACAGCCACATTCTGGGCAGAGTGCAGGGAGTCTTATAGAAGAAGGGGTGGCTAGAAGGACAGTGAAGGAACAGGAGCTCCACAAGGAGACCAACAAAGCAAAAAAGTCTGAACCCAAGGGGTTCTACAGAGACTGATACACCAACCAAGGACCATGCATGGAAAGGACCTAGACCCCCTGCTCAGATGTAGTGGATTGGCAGCTCAGTCTCCATGTGGGTCCCTGAGTAAGGGGAGCAGGGGCTGCCTCTGTAGTGAACTCGGTTGCCTGCTAGTTGATCACTCCCCCCACCCCTGGCTATGCAGTCCTGATGAGATTTGATAAGCTGGAGTCAGATGGCAGAGGAGAACTCCCCCTTACAGTGGACTAGGGGAAGGGGATGGGGGGAAAGAGGGAGGGAGGGTAGGACTGGGAGGAGATGAGGGGTGGGGCTATAATCAGGATATAAATGACTAAACTGCAAAAAAATAAAATAATACTGTTAAATCCATTTTAAAAATTAAAAATAAATTCCATGCTGTCATGAGGCTCCTTAGTTTTGTTTAGTTAGTGTTTTCATGCTTGCATCACCTTCAGATCTGCTCTCTTCTATAAAAACAAATACTTTTCTTATCGCCAACCATGTCTAAGGGTTTCTCTTTCCCCACAGCTCAAACAGTGTCAGATTTTTAACTACATCTTTTTACAAATTCTAGGAGAAATCCATACAATCATATTCACCCCCAATTTCTATTTAATTCCTCCCATATCTACTTCAGCCCCCACATCCCTCCCTCAACTTTTTGTCCTAGATTCTACTAGAAAGCTATCAAATCTAACAGACACAGTAAAATTGGAAGATACAAAATCAATAATTGAAAAAAATAGTAACCACCATTTATACCAACAAAAACTTGCAGAGAAATAGGTTAGAAAAATATATCATCCATTATAGTTCCAAAAATAAATAAGGTATCTAGTATTAACACTAACTTAAAAAAAAGTATAATTATTCTACAGGGAAAACTTGAAGTAATTGAAAAAGAAAATCAAAGAAGATACTGGACAGAAAAACACATTTTATGTTCCTAGATTAGTAGAGTTAATATCATGAAACAGTTTCTACTAACAGAATTAATATACAGATTTAATGTATTGCCTATGAAAATTTTGATGCCGCATTTCAAAAATCTAGAAAATATAAATCCCAGAATTTATGGGGAGCCACAAAAGACCAATAACAGGCAAAGAAACCCCAGAAAGTATGAACAGAGAAATATCGACCTCAAATTTGTATTATATAGTTATAGTGATAAAGATAGCCTGGTGCTGGCGTTAAACAGGCAGGTAGACAAATGGAATAGAAGAGAGGACCTGGAAATAAACTTACAGAGTTATGGTACCAAAACTTCAATTATTTAAGCACTAACATTTATTGGTATTGTTTTTTTCCAATTGGATATGTATTCTTTTTCCTCTTTCTATTCACTGGTTAAGAGATGAAAGTGTAAAAAAAACCTTATGCTCCCTTTAAAATATAATAAATGTCAGTGTAACAGCCTTCTTGTGGGTATTGATTGCAGTTTCAGGGAAGGATATTCACAGTCTTCCGTTTCTATGTCAGAAGAGTTGATATATATATATATATATATATATGTATGTATGTATGTATACATATTATTTTTCATACAACATATTTTGATTATACTTTCCCTCCCTTAACTCTTCCCAGATTATAACAAATCTTTACCCACCCATTTTTCTCTTCATGCCTTTTCATGCTCTCTCTCTTTCGCTCAAAAAAAAAAAAAAACAACTTCACCAAATCAAAACAAACCAAAAAATCCTAGTAATATAAAAAAAAAATGTACACCAAACAAAACCACCTAATTTTGACAAGGGTGGCAACAACGTGCAGAAGAAAGAATGTGGCCTTTTCTACAAAAGGTGCTGGCGCAACTGGATGCCGCCTTTAGAAGGTGAATTTAGAATGATGAGATCTATGTCTTTTACCTTCCACACAAATCAGTTCATGAATGGAGCAATGGCCATCATTTAAAATCTGAAATGCTGAAACTCTTAGATGATGTTATAAAGAACATTCAAGAACTGCAACAGGAAAGAGCTCTCTGAGCAGAACGTCAATAGTGCAGTGACTTTTAAATATCTTTTTCTGATTTGTTTTGTTCCCGTTCTATCTAAAAAGAAAACCATTGTAGCCCATATTTTTCAAGAAAACACTTCTAGTTATTTATTGCTGTATCTCAAACTATCCTAAAATACAATAAAAACAGCGGCATTTGCAGTTTTCTTGATTCTTCAATTCAGGGAGGACTTCAGGGAGGCAGCTTGGCTCTGCTGCTTTGGCTATCAGCTAAGGCAGCTTGAAGACTAGGAGTCAGAATCTGTTGAAAGCTCTCTTGGTTACATAACGTTCTAGTTAGATTTCTTTTGTGTGTTAAAACACTGAGCAAAACAACCTTAGCAGAAAATGTTTATTTCGACTTTCAGTTCATTAAAACTTTATTTCAGCATCTGCAAGAGAAGTCAGAGCAGGAACTCAATGCACAAACCTGGGGGCAAACCAGAAGCCCACAGAGGAATGGTGCTTATTCAATTTCTTCCCATAGCTTGCTCATCCTAGGAGTTCCTGGGCTGTCCCTGGGCTGTTAGTCCTGGGTGCTGTTAAATGGAAGATGAGTAATCCCATAAACAACACTCCTCCATGGCCTCTTCATCAGCTCCTACCATCAGTTCCTGCCCTGAATTTTCTGGATGATGAAGTAAAATAAAACCTTCTTCCCCAACTTCATTTTGGTCATGGTAGAAACCCTAACTAAGACAGCATGGGAAGCATCTTCTAGGTGTTAAATTCTTTTGCCACTCTGTGCATGTTTAAATAAGAGCATGAAAGTGCCAGTGTGCCGGTGCTGATGTTACAAACTTTACCAAATAGATGACGTCATTCGTATTCAATCTATAAACATCAACGATTGACTGTGGGCATTAATAGTCTTCTAATAAATGGCCTGAACCAGTCACTTTTGGGTCCTAATAATGAGTTTTTAGAGCATGCCAAAATGTGTGACAGTCCTAGAATATAATATTTTAAAACTGAGGTATTTAAGTTTTTCAGATACTAGATTTTCTTAAAACTTAGAAGAGGTGGCAACTATTAGTCCCCAGATCCAGTTTGGCAGCAACAGTTCACAAGACTCAAATTAGGAACTGAAATTTTTCCTTTTCATTCTATGTCCAGAAACACTTTCTTTATACTTCAATGTGTTCTGATCAATGCTGGCCTTAAGAATAAGGCCACGGATTTGAAGCCCCATGTCATACTCTTTTTTTTCTCTAGCTGAAGTAATTCATAGCTGTAATTCAAGCTCCAATAGCTTTAGAATATACCAGGGACTGACAATTCCTTAAAAATCCAGGTGCTAATGATTTAGCAAGCAAAACTCTTCATCCAGAACCCTGACCTTTTCTCTGTGTCTAAAAGAAAATTTCACTCTGAAGGGTATTTCAAGTCTAAGATTGTTAGATAAAGAACATTTTTCAGCTTCTAACATCATAAAGAAGTTTTCTACACACCAGTTAATGAACAGAAGTAATTTTTAATAAATGTAGCTCTACTATAATAGCATCTTCTTTTTAAAACATACATTTATTTATCTGTGTGTGCATTTGTGTGTGCATGTGTGCCATATATGTGCCACAGTGCCCATGTGGACGACAGAGGACAAATTGCTGAAATCAGTTCTCTGCTTCTACTTTATGCTCAAGCCTGAAGATTAAACTCCGGTTGTCTGGCTTTGTGGTAAATGCCTTTAGTCACTGAGTCATCTCACTAGCCCTAGAATCTTCTCATGAAAAACTAACTATTTCTAAAATCACAGATCTTCCATTGTTTTCATATTTGGGTAAATTCAAAGATCAATCACATTTTTTATAAACACACAAGCCATTTGTATTAGTTACTTTTTTTATTGATGTGTTAAAACACTATTACCAAGCAACTTATAGAAGAAAGAATTCAATAAGTTGTTTTATTCTCAAAGCCCTCCTCCAGTGATTTACTTCCTCCAACAAGGCCACACCTCCTAAACCTCCCCAAACAGTGCCACCAACTGGGGACCAAATATGCCAATGCCTGAGACTATGGGGACCATCTCATTCAAACCACAGCCCTTTGCCCTGTATTCTTACATCTAAGTGATTGCTGCACTGGTGTGCTTCAGCATGCCAGGGTAACAATTTCATTCGAAATGTCAATACACCTCCATGTGATGTGCAAAACTAGTGTCATATTCCATCCACCGTTCATATGCCATAAAGGTCAACTGCTCTTTGATCACCTTCCCTTGTCTGGGTGGCCTTATTAGGCCACAGAGGAAGAGGATCTAGCCAGTCCTGATGAGACCTTATAGACTAGGGTCAGATAGTAGGGGAGGGGGATTTCCCCTCTCAGTGAACTAGGGAAGGGGATGCGGGGGGAAAGGAAGGGAGGATGGGACTGGAAGAAGATGAAGGAGGGTACTACAGAGAGAATACTAAGCGAATAAATTGTAAATAATAATGAAATTTAAAAATAAACCTAAGTATAATCAATATTTATATAGTGAACATTAAAAAAATATGTAGGTCTAACACAAAGTACTTGATAATGTAGATATTGCAGGAATTTAAAATTTTTTAGTTTATTGTGTGTGCTTATAGGTGTGTACATGTTTGTGTTTGTGTCTGTGTTTGTATGAAAGAACACGTGAATGTATGCATTCAGGGGCCAGAAGTTAACATCAGGGACCAATCAATTATTCTCAATCATTCTCCACTTTTGCTTAAAATTTATTTTGTTATTTTATTTGTGTATGTATAAACACGTGTCCAAGTACCCTTAGAGGCCAGGAGGGGATGTCAGTCTGATGTCAGAAACCCGGGAAGTGGCACCACAGGTGAATGTGAGCTGCTGAGAACCCATCTCTGATTCTCAGTAAGAATATCAAACTAACTTCTGAGTCCTCGCTGGCCCTCCCACCTTACTGGGGGGATGGGGAGGAAAGAGTCACTCACTGAATGTGAGGTTCACGGATGCATCTAGGCTGGACAGCAAGCCCACGGTAACCCATGCCTCTATCTCCCTAGTGTACTGCTGCAAACAGGTAGTTACACGGAGGCCAGGGATCTGAACCCCGGTCCTCACACATCCACAGAAAACACTCTACTCCCTGATCCAGCTACTAAGTCCTATCGTTGGACTTAGAAGCATCATGAAAGAAAACTTAGATGCCCCCGCATCTCCCAAGATACTCAATCATACAACTTCTACAAACTACATTCCCCTCTAAGCGCCCTGCAGTTTCCAGTAGCCTCTCCTCCATTCCTCCCTTTGACGGTTAATAGACAGGAAGAGTGGAAGCTCCAGATGTCAATGTGCAAACGTTTTTACTAACTCTGCTCCCTCAAAGATGCCAAAGCACATTGGCATTAGGTGTAAAATATGCATTGTATTTCCACATTTACTCATTTCCTCACTTTAGTGAGAATTACATTGAGGCAGAGACCAGGTCTGAAAACCCAGCATAGTCCCAGAGACAAGCTTATGGCAGGCTCACAGTACATGTTGACACTGACTGTCCCCTGCATTGGGCTTTTGTCAATGTAATATTTGTATACATTCTGGGTATAAATGTCAATATTTACATGTTGCCTGTGTTAATCAATGACATAAGACAATTTCCAGTAAGCAGTGTCACCTGGAGAACTTGGATGGAAAGGGGTTAAAATTTTTGCTGCCCAGCAAATGGATCTTCAATACTAATGGGATCTTATTTTAGATCATGAAAAAAAAAACACAAAAGAACAAAAGAAACAAATACAAGCAGTTGTTTTAATAGTTATTAATGGCTGTTGTCAGACTCACAACTATTGACCGAAGATGAATCAGACTGACCGTAAAAAGCAGTTGGGTCCTGAGCGTGAACGGAAGCGAACAGGGCCTATAGCTGTTCAGGAGCTAACCAAAGAGAGTCTGCTAATTAAATATTGGAGTGTTTACCTCCAACAACCATTATGGGAAACTAATGAACTTGTTCAAAGGACACAAGCAACTTATCACCTGCTTTGTCAGTCAATAGAACTGAAAAGAAGCAATTTTCATCCCTGTAGGGACTCACAGGTTCATTCAGAAGCCACCAGGTTTTAATTAGCTTCAAAGCAGCCGTACTGGGTGGTAAAGTTTACCCATCCAGATTTTTTGTCACATGAAAATCGTTTTTAAATAAAAAACACTGTGCAGTTGTACATGCCTCTATATATCATTTATTTTATCTAGAACAGGAAGGAAAACTAAATATTAGAAACATGATAATTGTCTGTTTTGAAATAAGTATAACAGAAATTGGCTGAAAAATATTCGATCAAAATGTCATTGTTCGGTATGCATCAGCTTTAGAAAACATCAAAGTATGGCAGAGTAATAAAAATCCAGTGCTTTCTCTCTACTTTGTGCTGCCTATGACACATGTTTCTTTGAAATATACAGTGGTTTCTATCAAAATATATTGTTTTATAATATTAAATTATGTTTTATATTAAGCATTTACCTTAAACATGATAGATTCTGCCTGCATCTGGAGATCCAGGCGATTGTAAGTCACCTGACATGAATGCTTGAAAACAAACTTGGGTCCTCTGTGATAGATGCTCACAACGGCTTGTAACCCCAGCTTAGGGAACAGAGAAAGTAGGAAGTATAGAGAAGCCACCAGGAGATAGGTGAAAGGATGTGATTCAACACCACCATTGCAATCTTAATTCACAACAACTGCAGTTGCCTGCACTCTGCCCATCTAACTTGGCTTTATCAACTGTCAGTCAAAGAAGGAGAAAGGATTCACTAGGCCCCACCATGTACCTCCAATAGATTTGGAGAGGGAAAATCACTGTCTTTAGTTGTGTGCCTACTGTTGTCCAACTAGGCTCCAATAGACAGCTCCAATCCCATGGACACACAGGTATTCCTGGTTAAACTCTGGGTCACAAAACAAAACGAACAGATGTGGACATGTGAGAGAGTTATAGGAAAAAGGGTAGACAGGGAGGCTAGGAAAGTGACAATGAGAGTGGTCATTATGCATGGCATACATGCTCAAAGTTGTATAAAGAAAATTTTAATTAGCAAAAAAGATAAAGATATTTCTATAACTTTTAAATACTATCATTATTTAGAACCAGAATTAAGTAATAACAAAACTACTGGGCGGGAGGCGCATTAGCTCATAAATTTTTTCACCTTCTTCTCTTCCCTCCTCCTTTCCTTCCCTCCTTTTTCCTTCCTTTGTTCCTTCCCTTCTTTTTCCTTCTTTCCAGCTTTCTGTCTCTCTTTTCTTCCACCACAAAACCTTGCAGGTATTAAGCAGTCACTCCTGCTGTCTTCTGCCTCTCAGTGCCTGCTAACCACCCCTGAATCTGACCATCTAATAAACATGTCTTAGTCTGGGAAACTACAAGAAAATTTTAAAAATGAGCTTATAGACAACAGACATTATTGATCATGTTTCTGGAGTCTGGAAGGTGAAATATCAAGGTCCTTAGCAGATTTGAAGTCTGGTGAGAGCCAGTCCCCTGAAACAATGGTGGTGGTTTCGACTTGGGTCCTCAGAGATGGGAAAAAGACCAAAGAAGAAGGATAAGAACAGTAACCCTATTCATGAAGGGAAAATAATCAGCCAATGGACACCTTTCTAATACAATTGGCTTGGGCCTTATATTTCAGCAAATGCATTGAGGTAAAGAACTCAAGTATACCATACAGTATTTATTTTTTAACTCTGGTTTAGTTTATTTCGCATGTTTTCCAATCTCCTTCGCATTATAGCATGTAATCAACTTTTATTTCTTTCAAGGGTTAAATAATATTCTACTGCAAGTATAAAGCATATTTTGTTTACCCATTAACAAATAAACTATTGGATTACTCCCACATTATAGATATTGCAAATGATGTTTCTTTTTACTTAAATTTATTTTTATAATTTATTCACTTTACATCCTAATTGTAGCACCTTCCCTTGTCTCCTGCATTCCCACCCACCTCTCTCTTCCCTCCTATACTCCCTCCCCTAGACTACAGAAAGGGGGAGCCCAACTCCCTACCGTCTGACCATAGCCTATTAAGTCTTTCAGGACAGCCTGGATCCTCCTTCTCTGTGGCCTGGCAAGAGGGAAGTGATCAAAAACTAGACAACAGAGTCCATGCCAGAGACAGTCACTGCTCCTTCTACTAGGGAAAACAAAATGGAGAGTGAGCTGCCTATTGGCTACTCCTGAAGAAGGGATCTAAGTCTTTGGTTAGTGAATCGGTCTCTGTAGAACCCCCTGGATCCAGATTTGTTACCTCTATTGATCTCCTTGTGGAGCTCCTGTCCCCTCCATGTCCTTCAAACTCTCCTCCTCCCCAATTCTTCCATAAGATTCCCTGCACTCTGTTCAAACTTTGGCTGTGACTCTCAGCATCTGCTTCAATTCCCGCTGGATGGAGACCTTCAGAAGACATCTGTGGTAAGTTCCCATCCTATTCCTTCTATTTAACCCCTTCTGAATGTGAATTAAGCATTCTCTAAAGTGTCCTCTTTGTAATATAACTTCTTTAGGTCTGTGGATTGTAGTACGGTTATCCTGTATTATATGGCTAATGGCTACTTATAAGTGGGTATGTACCATGCATGTCTTTCTGGTTCTGGGATACATCACTCAGGATGATCTTTTCTAATTCCCGCCATTTGACTGCAGATTTCATGATTTCCTTGTTTTTAATAGCTGAGTAGTATTCCATTATGTAGATGTACCACACTTTCTGTGTCCATTCCTCCACTGAGGGACATCTAAGTTGTTTCCTCTCTAAAGACCTCAAACTCTTTGACTGTACCTTCCTATATTTCTTTAAGGATGTTATTCCTCTCCTTCATATGATTTTCATGAGCATAGTTTTAATGTCATTTTCTTGTGTTTCAGTATTGTTGTGGGGTAACTGAGCTCTGGGGCTGCCATTTTGCTCTGGCTTTTGTTCACTGTGTTTTTATGCTGGCCTTTAGCCATCTGCTTGCCTCTGGCATTGGCTGTTTGATCCTGTTGCCTGCTGGAGTTTTCCAGGTAGGGGTTGTGAGAAAAGCCCGAGGCAGAAAGCTGGATGTTCCTACAGGAGTCCTCCTCAGATTGGAGGGAGTGCTCTCAGAATGAAAGGTAATTCTTAAGGACTTGTTCGTAGCCCTCTATAGAAGTATGATCATGGGGACCAAGTGGTGTCCTTGGGAGCTCAGGGACCCTCCTTTTCCCAAGAGAAGTTCCTGGGTCAGCCACCCCATTATTGGCTTTCTTTCTGAGGTAATGAGCTCAGACTCTGTGCTCAGACACTGGGCTCGCTGGGCACGGCCATTTTGGAGAAACTGTGAGCCCAGAGGTCTTGCTGGTCTTTATTTTCTTATTTCTTTTTTAAATTACTTTATTGCAATTTATTTACTTTGTATCCCATCTGTAGCCCTCTCCCTCGTCCCCTCCTAATTCCACCTTTCCTCCCTATTCTTCTCCCATGCCCCTCCGCCAGTCCATTGATATGGGAGGTCTCCTCCCCTTCCATCTGACCCTACCCTATCAGGTCTCATCAGGACTGGCTTGTCTTCCCCTGTGGCCTGGTAAGTCCAGGCCATCAGGGGGAGGTGATCAAAGAGCCAGCCACTTAGTTCATGTCAGAAACAGCCCTTGTTCCCCTTACTAGGGTACCCACTTAGACACTGAGCTGCCACAGGTTACATTTGTGCAGGGGTTATAGATTATCTCCATGAATGGTCCTTGGTTGGAATATCAGTCTCGCAAAGGAGCCCTGGGCCCAGATTTTTTGGTTCTGTTGGTCTCCTAGTGGAGCTCTTGTCTCCTCCAGGTCTTTCATCTCCCCCTTATTTCGTAAGATTCCCTTCATTCTGCCCAAAGTTTGGCTATAAGTCTCAGTTTCTGCTTTGATACCCTGCGGGGAAGAGTCTTTCAGAGGCCCTCCGTGATAGGCTCCCGTCCTGTTCCCTGTTTTCTCCCTCTTCCGATGTCTATCCCGTTTGCCTTTCTGAATGAGGATTGGGCATCTTACCCAGGGTCCTCCTTCTTGCTTAGCTTCTTTAAGTGTACAGATTTTAGTATGTTTATACTACATTCTATGTCTAATATCCACTTATAAGTGAATATATACCATGTGAGTCTTTCTGCCAGTCTTTTTAGCAAAAGGGGTTTAGCTTTGGAGCAGCCACTGGAGTTGCTTCCATGGATCCTGAGCATCAAGAGGCCCAAAGTTGGAACTAAGTGCCCAGATGGTGAGAGTGGGTACCCAAGTTTCAAGCTGTGCCTCCAGTGCTGGAAGGTATCCATTCCAGGGGATGGTGAAAGTGGGTGCCAGAGGTTGAAGCAGCAAGCTGCTGATACCTGGAAGTTATCCACTCCATGGGATGAAGAGAGTGGGCAATGGAGGTTGGAGCTGCAAGCTACAGGTACCCAGAAAGTATCCACTCCTCAGGACGGTGGGAATGGGTGCCCAAAGTTGGAGACAGGAGCAGCCAGTACCCAGAAGGTATCTATACGCTGGGCATGTAACCTGAGATTGGACCCCCATGTTTCCCTTCCCATGGGCTCTGCTCTCATCTGCGAAACTCAGATGCTGGGGCTTGGGGGTTCCGCCACACAGCCTGTCATTCATTCATCTCTCACTGCTGTTGTGCTGATTCGATACCATGTGCGAATGATGCTGCCATTTTGGATTAAACCACAAATGATGCTTCCAAAGAACACTAGTGTACAAGTATTTGTTTGAACTCAGGCTTTCAAGTATTGGCATACAAAGACAGAGGTAAAATTTCTGCTCTTAAATTGACTTGATTTTTAAGATACTCTTTTCCACAGTGACTCTACCATTTATATTCACAACCACAATGACCAGTGTTCTAATTTATTCACATCCTCACTAGGGATTGTAATGTTTTTAATAAAGATAATAATCAAAATTGTTGTTAAGACATGTGTTCTGCTTTTTATTTTTGTGTTATGCTTTTTATTTAAATTTTCCTAATATTAGAAATGTTATTTATCATTTATCTGCCTGTTTCACTATTTATCCATCCTTACATCTCCTCTACTGAAAAATCTATTCAAATTCTTTATCTGTGCTTAACAAGTGTTTTAACTGGTATTGAATTAGATGGATACTTTGTTCTGGATATTAGCTTCTTGTCACATAAGTTAGTTATAAGTTGTATTCCGTTCTAGGGGTTTCATGCTGACAGTAGTTGTTTTCTGTTGTATTTCCTGTATCTTTCTCCGTCTTTTCTTTTCTTTCATTTTGTTTTGTTTGTATCAGATTAACTGTGTCCTCTTGGAATGAGTTGGGAAGTATTCCATTCCCTTGGATTTTCAAGGGAAACTTGGGCAGAATTAACAATGCTTATAGTTAAACATTTGGATTTTCAGTGGGCTGTCTGAACTTGGAGACCATTATGTAAGAAAAAAATTAAGTTTAATTTTACTGATAGTTACATAGAAAGGAAGAATTTTTTTTGGGGGGAGGGTTATTGATTGTAAAAGCTCTTTATGTTTTTTTTTTTTTTCAATGCAGTTTATTCAGGAACATTGAACAATCCTCGGACCCCGGGGAAAGCCAGCCCACAGCTTAAATAGCCTCTGGGTAGCCAACCCAGGCATGCCACGGGGGCAATGCAGATAGGTCCACCTACATGGAAGCAAGCCAGATCCTCGGCCTTAGCCAAATGTGGAGTTGTTCGTGACAGAGAGCACTCACCATCGGGAAGGTGGAAGGCGGAAACCAACTCCATCTTTAAGGCATAGCATTCCGCAGCTCTCTACAGTTCCCCCTTTTTGTTTTAGACACATCAGGCAAGAGTAGAGGTCTGATCTCTGATATTAGAAATAAATTGGGACTTTGTACAGATGTTCATTTAGGTGTCATCCACCCAAAGAGCATCAGACCCGTCTGATACCTTTTTCTCAGAGGCGGGACCTGGGGCATCAACCCGCATGCAATCAGACATGCTCTTCTCTGGGTCCAAAGCGGCTGACCCTGAGTGCAGTGCTTAGCCTCGCATCCTGAGCGTATCATTTTAGCTTTTTATGGTATCCAACCATGCTTGGGGAGAATGTCCTGCTTCAATGGCTGTAAAGGCCTGAATGATCATGGCTGCATCACACTGTTGTGAGACTCTAATCTTGCATATATACCACAGGCAAACCAAGGAGACCAACACCAGAAGGCCTGCTAACACTCCCATGCCCGCCCATTCCTTCAGATGATTCATGGCTGCAGCAATCCATGTTGATAATCCTGTGGCTAGTCCTGCGTCCACTCTGGTAGAATTTACTGTGACAATAGCCACTCTCAGCTGCTCCATCGTAGTATCGAATTCTCCAGTCCAATTACCTAAAATATAGCTCGACAATTGTTTAGACAGATTTGCAGCACAGGAAAAATTCTCATGTTGTATGCTAGTGACACAAAGTCCAGCATACTTTCATTGACAGCCAGGTTGAGCGATTTGCCATAGGGTATCAATTTGCTCCTGCAAGAGGTCAATCCTCTGATTGAACACCATCAAGCTTCCTTTTAGTTGAACATTAATTCCTTTATGTACAACTAAGGCATGAGCTACATTGGCTAAATGATTATTCAGGGTCTGAGCAGTCTGCCCAGTATGACTCATGGCTAATGCCCTGGTGGTAGCTCCAACAGCCGTCAATGAGATGGTAGTAACAATGGTGGCTGTAGTTCCAAGATCCCTTTTCTGTCTGAAGAGAGTCATAGCGTGAGGGGCATCAATGGGCACAGGCACCCAGTGAGGCATGCGAGTAACCAGGGCATACCTAAATTTACTAGCATTCCAGCATTGGGCAAAAAAGCAAGTATCATTACCACAATTACTTGGCTCTATCTGGCTAATAATGAATAAAAATGGGGGATAAAGACAAACAGGTGTGGGCTTATAGGAAATATTATGAGAAGCCTTAACCCCTCGTTGGAACATCCTGCGTCAGTTCTAGAACTAGCAGTGGTGGTGTCCGAGGTCTGAGTAGGTTCAGGAGACCATTGCCCCCAGGGGCGAGACGTGCTCCATGCCAATTGACTAACTCCATGTTTTCCTCCATTTTTGAAAGTCATTTAAGGTTCTTAAATTATTTTTTTCTCTTTTTTCTTAAATTTTTCATCAGTTACACTTTATTCATTCTGCATCCCCCCATAAGCCCCTCCCTCCTCTCCTCCCAATCCCACCCTCCCTCCTCCCTCTGCTTGCATGCCACTCCCCAAGTCCACTAATAGGGGAGGTTCTCCTCTCCTTTCTGATCTTAGTCTGTCAGTTCACATCAAAAGTGGCTGCATTGTCCTCTACTGTGGCCTGGTAAGGCTGCTCCCCCCCCCCCAGAGGGAGGTGATCAAAGAGCAGGCCAATCAGATTATGTCAGAGGCAGTCCCTCTTCACATTACTATGTAACCCAATTGGACTCTGAACTGCCCTGGGCTACATCTGTGCAGGGGTTCTAGGTTATCTCCATGAATAGTCCTTGGTTGGAGTATGAGTCTCTGGGAAGTTCCCTATGTTCAAATTTTCTTGTTCTGTTGCTCTCCTTGTGGAGACCCTGTCCTCTCCAGCTCTTACTATTTCCCAGTTCTTACCTAAAATTCCGTTCACCTGCCCAACAGTTGCCCATCAGGCTCAGCATCTGCTTTGATAGTCTGAAGGGCAGAGGCTTTCAGAGGCCCTCTGTGGTAGGTTCCTAGGTTGTTTCCTGTTTTCTTCTTCCTCTGATGTCCATCCTCTTTGCCTTTCTGGATGGGGATTGGACGTTTTAGTTAGGGTCCTCTCTCTTGCTTAGTTTCTTTAGATGCACAGGTTTTAGTGGGTTTGTCCTATGTTGTATGTCTATATGAGTGAGTATATACCATGTGTGTCTTTTTGCTTCTGGGACAACTCACTCAGGATGATCCTTTCCAGATCCCACCATTTACCTGCAAATTTCATGATTTCCTTATTTTTCATTGCTGAGTAATATTCCATTGTGTAGATGTACCACAATTTCTGCATCCATTCTTCAGTTGAGGGGCGTCTGGGTTGTTTCCAGCTTCTGGCTATTACAAATAAAGCTGCTACAAACATGGTTGAGCAAATGTCCTTTTTGTGTACTTGAGCCTCTTTTGGATATATGCCCAGTAGTGGTATGGCTGGATCTTGAGGAAGCGCTATTCCTAGTTGTCTGAGAAAGCGCCAGATTGATTTCCAGAGTGGTTGTACAAGTTTACATTCCCACCAGCAGTGGAGAAGGGTTCCCCTTTCTCCACAACCTCTCCAGCATGTGTTGTCACTTGAGTTTTTGATCTTGGCCATTCTCATGGGTGTAAGGTGAAATCTCAGGGTTGTTTTGATTTGCATTTCCCTAATGGCTAGTGAGGTTGAGCATTTCTTTAAGTGCTTCTCTGCCATTCGGTATTCCTCTATAGAGAATTCTCTGTTTAGCTCTGTTCCCCATTTGAAAGGAAGAAGTTTTATAATAATTTTGGCAATTTGTGCATTTCATGTAAGATGTTGGAAAAACTAACAATTGTTTATAATATCCCCTTTCTAATCTTTAAATAACTGTGTTGTTTGTTTTCTCCTGCTCCCTAGCTCCTCCTCCCCTGCTCCTTTTGCCTTGTTTCTATGTCTCTATGAAGTCTTTCAGTTAGGCGTTTCTGCTTTTTAATTTTCCTTCCAGTTTCTTTTCTCTTGTAGTGCATTGCTTTCTGCATTGATCTGTACCATCCACTTTTTCTTGGTTCTGGTTTTGTTGTGGTTCTGGTCTTCAGATAGTGGAGTAGGGGAGGGGTAGAGGGGGAGAAGAGAGATGGAGGATGGAACTGGGAGAAGATGAGGGAGGGGGTGACAGCCAGGATACAAAGTAAATAAATTGTAATAAATTATAAATCAATAACTATATTTTTAAAAAGCTGAAATCCTTGATGGCTCTTCTTGCTTCTCACCTTTCCTGAATCTGAATCTCTGACCTGCTCATCCCTCATAGTTCCATCTGCTTGATTAAGTCAGGCTCAAAACTGAATTTAGAGAAAAAATGTCACATTCATCTTCCTTTCTAGCCACAAAATATCACCATCATTTTTAAACATTATCTAGGAATTTTCTTGGTGGAAGGGAAGAAGAATCTCTAGCTAGGTACAAACTTGCTTTATTCATCCAGAATTTTCAGAGCCTTTAAAACTCTTCCATTGTCCATAAAAAAAGATCATTAAAGTGATAGAAAGCCTCCTGATCTTTTATTTTCAAACATGTGTGTGTGTGTGTGCTTGATCATAAAACATAATGGTTTTATTATGGCAGTTACATGCACATATGTAATCATACTGTGTTCTATTTTTCTTCTCAAGCACTATTTCTCAAATCGCTCTTGAACTTCTTCAAGCTGATTTTTTTATGATTCAGTGACTCTTGTCAATACATTTACATGTTATATCTTTTATTTATTAACTTAGATTCTCTATTATATCACTTAAGAGATATATAGTCATGGATGACACAATGACATATGAGTAAAAGATGAAACAAGTATATGAAAGTGGGCGTTCCTTATGGCCTACGTGATAGTTGGCCCATACACTACAATTTTTCTAAGGTTCTCTCTATGACTTCCTGATAGTGACAAAAGCACCTAAGATTATTATTTTCTAAAATATATCCCCATTCATAAGAGAAAAATAACTATGTAAATTCACATTGTTGTTAAATAATTTCTGCTTCGGTATGGCAGTTCTACCAACAGCCTACCAATAGTTTATCAATAAACTTGAGCATCTTCAACCCTCTCATTTGTATACTGAAACTAATAATAATGTAGAATTGTAAAAGTCAGTCATTTTGTAAAATATCTGACACAGTGTTCCACCTAAAATGTAATTTAATATTGTGTGCTAGAAGTGAGAAACAAAATGCTCATGGGTGTGATTCTTGAGTGCATCATCATTAGCTACAATGATTGTGCTTTTTAATACAATTTCGATTGGTTGAAATATTTTACCAAATATGTCTGCGAAAAGGAAAGTGATAAAAATGTCCTAGCATGCCAGTTTTCTTATGACCATCATACACATATAAATTATAAGGATTTTGGTACAGACAAGAAGAGAGAGAAAATGCATATCTTTATATCTGTTTTTCTGGTTTCCCCACTAACTAGCATTTTCAGGAAAAGATTTCTTATTCAGGGATTACAAGCTGAAAAATGTGCAGTGTGTGCAGCTCTCATTCTTCATTCTAGTAACCGCTGCTTCCTTCTAGGGTGAAATTATAAGACTTTAAAATACAAAGTGTCAGAATAACAGACATACTTCAAAAAAATCTTCTAATTTTGGTTCATCAATGAAAATATGTACTATTTGGGATGTCTTTATTATAGATGTACAAAGGTGCTTTATCTAGCATCACAAAATCTAATCATTTCTAATATTATGCAACAGAACACCCCACAATTTGGTCAAATTGGGATGTTATTTAGAAATGCAGTATGATTTAACCTCATGATTTTCTAAGTTAGGGACTCAGCCAGTATTTGTTTCTGGTATATGATTTCTAAACCTTCATGTAAGATGAATAACTGGAGTTACTATTGCTGGGAGCTCAGCTGAGCATCCTACAATTGCTCCAGATGGCTTCTATGGCTGGCTGGCTTGGATTCTCCTCATGCTAAGACAGCACTGGTGCTCCAAGACTGTGCAGTCTTATCAAATGTGGATTCGAATTTGTCATAGAACTTCTTGCACCACATTCCATCATCAGGAAGTCAATTTCGTGGAGAATGGGAGCAATCCTACAATATGAATCAAAGTGTTGCGGCCTTCATTAGTGCACTAGCACATAAGCTGGATGCTTAGACAGTGCCTGGTTCCAAGTACCATCTTTACATTCAAACTGAGGTGCCTTTTTCTTATTTGCTATTGAACAGTCACCATTTTGGAAGTAAATGGCTCGTTACTTACTGATCATAAAATTGATCTATACAAATTTTTAGGAATTAGAAAAACATAAAGAATATTAAAGAATAAACAAACCATTATACATTCACATAATGTCACTCAAAATTGTAAAGTTCTTGCTAGTATTTTTATTTTTTTCCTCAAATAATAATTGTGTTATATGAGTTTTACTGGACATAAACAAAAAGTGTGTATACTCCAGATAGGACACAAAAAACAAAGCAAAGAAAATATTCCACCCAAGTCTACCTTAGTGAACCAGTGAACTCACTGGGCCTAAGGTTTTTTAGAAGAGCCTTGGTGATTGGAGACAGCAGCATCACCAAACAGCACCACTCCATGGTGATGGACAATTCTCAAAAACCACACTGCTGAAGCTCTCTGCACAACCTACAGGCTGCTCCATCAGCTAGAGTCTTCTCTACAGCGACTTTTTGCTACTTTTATACCTTGTGAAGGAGCCCCCATGAAGCTTGTACCATTCTGAGTCCAAGAAACTGGTACATTTCCTTAATGTCTTAAGGCTCTGGCTCATCTTTCTGGAGGCCATGGCCTCCAAAAAGGAGAGGAAACCACTACACAACATAATAGAGATAAATGTTGAAATTTTTAAGCTAAAAATAGGGCAGATAATGAGAACCAAAATACAATTAAGCAGCAAGAATTAATTCTGGTGTTCCATAACATAGAAAAGAATTATTATATAAATCTTATTACACATTTCAAAATCATTAGAACACTTTGAAGCTCTTTAAAATGCAGAAAAAATTCTGAAGAGATGGAAATATTAATTACTTTATTTGATAATTAAGCATTACATACATCTGCCAAATTATTATACTGTATCACAAATATTGTGAGCTAAAACAAAGAAAATATTTGCACTTAAAAACATATTCAATCAGCACAGAACATTTGACTCTAAGTCATTGCACACATTTTAAAATATTACTATGATATTGTACATTAATGAATTTTTTAAAAATTTATTTTGAGGAGACAAACTCAGATGCCATAGTATGTATGCAGAGGTCGGAAGACAACTTGTGGGAGTCAGTCAGTTCTCACCTTCTGCCATGTGGGCCCTTGGAATAAGACTCAGGTTGCCAAGCAGCAATTCCTTCACCATCTTGCCAGCCTAAAATAATTTTATGTTATGCTTTTATCAGTAATACCCATGTTTTTTACTAATTAAAATGAAATAAAACTTTCTCACTCTCCAAAGATATCCTGAGGACCTGAAATGCCAGCCACACTCCTGAGCTCCTGGGGGAACTGCTAAGTCCGAATCCTAAGTGTTTCCTAAGGTCCACGTGGTGACCTGGCATAGCATTACTGAGAGATGGTGGACACAATACTAAAGAGCTGGTGGGAAATGTGCAAGTCACTGGGGCATGTCCTTGAAGGACACAGCGAGACCAGACTCTTCCTCTTTCCTTGCTTCCTGAATCATCATGTGGTGAGGGTTTGACTCTGACACAGGCTCCAATCGTGCTGTTTTCCCAAAGTTTACAGCAACCAACAATCAATCATAGACTGAAACCTTCAACACTGTGAGCCAAAGCTCACAGCAACAAGGTCGTCAATCACAGACTGAAACCTCCAACATTGGGAGACAAAGCAAACCTTTCCTCTCTGCAAGTTGATTTATCTCAAGTATTTGTTACTTTAATAGAAAGCCAACACAGTAGAACATTCTAGAATGGAAGGTGAGCAATAAGCAAATCAATGAGGAAAGAAGAGGCTATGAAAAATCCAAACCAGAATTAAAATTGGCTGCTTTGGTTGGGCAGTCTAGAAACTGTAATTCATGAGATGCAATGCAAGTTGGCATGATGCTTAGCCAATCATAGCAGATCTAAGACAAGAGCCTTCAGGGCAATAGAAATGCCCCCAAGGTACAGGTTATCTTGTTTGTCAGAACTGCAGTGAAAAGCTGTGATGGCTGAAATATACTGACTAGGAGGGGAAAAAAAGTTATGTGACTGGAGACAGAGGAAGTGCCAAAGAGGCAAGAGAAATTAACTTAGGCTTTTTTGTGAGTGTATTTTAATGCATCATATTTCACAGTACTTACTAAATAAGCTTGATTTTATCTCAAGAGCCACAGTTATCACAGAAAAAAAATGCAAGAGAGCTTAATTGTTTACTGATGCATCATCCTTCAGGCTGCATGAAGAACAAAATGCAGAAAGATTGCTGGAGAAGGTAAGATACTAGTTTGAAGACAGGAGTTTATAGAACAGTTGTCATACTTCAAAAACAACTCCAAAATTGACAGTATTTCTGGATATAGCAGATTTGGGAAAGGCAGAAAGGAACAAACACCTAGAATGATTGTGTGGGTCATTATCCACTGCATACTTCAGGTCGAAATCAATTATCCACACACAATGTATTTCTACTTTTCCTAGAGACATGTGGATAATGAAGTTATATCCTTAGGTATCAATTATCTTTAAGGTTCATATTCTGTCACCACTGCTATTTCTTAATGAATTCGACTGCAATGGGTCTACAGAGTGAGCAAGAAGTTAATGGCTTATGTATAAACAAGCTGTTAGTGAGGACACTCATGACCACATAGTATTAAAATTTATTGATTTTTTTAAGAGAAAGACTTTATACTTGGTAAATATGACAAATATAAGCTACTAAAGTAATGATATTTAATTTCAGTATCATTTGGGAAGAAAATGCCAATAATATTTCTCTTTTGTTATAAATAACCTTGAATACTTTTGCCTTTCCCTAGTAAAAGTTCATAACCATTATGCAAGACTTGAAGCTCTATGTACATCAGCATCAATTTTGCAGAGCACAGGGACCTATGCTCTGTTCAGTTGAATTCCAAATGCTTTTCAATGTAAAAACCCTTGAGCAACGATTTAGAAAAGAAGCTTACAACTCAATGTAACTGATGAACAATTAGCACCCTTACTTGCCATTTGGGGCAATCTGCAATGGTCTAACACCTGTTGTTTGTCCTTGGGCATTCATATGACTGGTAATGAATCATAGTCCAAGACAATCACTATGCATCCCACTACAAACAACAGTGAAAAGACATAATAAATCATTTCACTTGACTTTCTCCACAGCAAAGAAATAAGCAAAAACGACAGGCATAAAATGTTGTCCTAGCTGGTCTCTTTGAATTCCAACATAAACCTTTACTGAGCTAACTCTGTATCCTCCACTAAGTTGGGCAGAAGGTAGAGGATAAGAGCCTAAGAATGGGACGGCTCTAAGTATGAATCCTGGCTCTGCTGCGTAGCGCATAATGAACCTAGTGTTATTAAGATAATAATGTGATCATCCCTCCAAACATAGTGAGAACCAGTTTAAATCACTTCTGTAACTTAACCCGACGCCAAATTCACACCCTTTACCATTGATTCTCCATTGCCACATAGTGACAAAACATACATGATGAGATCCAGGTTTACATATTGGATTTTTACAATTTTACTGCATAAAAGAAAGTCAAAATTTTCTTTCATGGCTCTGTCAAAAGTCCCAGAATTCATCCAATGTGCACGGATTGAGTCATGAGGTCAAGAGACCCAATGTTCTGATTGAGAAAGATTAGACTGCATGGTTTCCCCTGGAGTCATGAAGAAAAGCCAAAACTCAAAATCTGTAAGTACTGAGGAAGAGGAAGAGCTGGGTCTATAAAGTGTCATAAGTCTTCCATGGAACCCAAATTTGACAACTTCAACTCTATCGTCCACAACAATGCATTGTTATCTTTGAAAAGTTTCTAAAGTTGTCTGTCTCAGATTCTCAATTACAAAATATATTTATAACAACCAGTGCCTCATGAAGTTTCTATAAAATTGTAATTAAATTATAATAATATACATGAAACAAGCTAGGCCACTTGGCAGACACTGAGCATGTGTTATTCCTTTAGCCCTTCTGTCTCGAGCACACTGAATACTCACTGATGCCTTGGGACAGCTATGTCTCCACTATTCTGTTTTTCTATTTCAAATTCACAGCCATGAATATTTTTCTAGATTTCATAGGTTTTTAGCTAGTTTATTATCTTGGTTCCATCAACCATTCATCTCAATTAAAACATAGTATCCATTTAAGTACATGATATTTTACCTATAATGTATCTAAAAAAAATTGACTGACATCTTTTTGAAGTGAAGACATTTTAACTGATGGTGTTTGAGCTTTGTAAGAAGCTGGCATGATGCTTCAGAGGTATCCAAGCAAGCCACTCCTCCAGGCCTGAATGAGACTTGCTGTCAATGTGCATTTCTTCCAATATGTGTTCATGAAGTTGCCCTTCAGAGTGAGACATTTATCCCTATTCCATAATATCCTATCAGACCTTAACCATTATTTCTCAGTATCTTTCCAGGTACAGATAAGCCAATCCTCAAAGTTTGAATTCACATACAAATTTATTCAATATTCTTTATTCTCTTTCTTTTCTTTTTTTAATTAAATTTTCTTTTTTATACTAATTACATTTTATTCATTTTTTATCCCAGCTGTATTCCCCTCCCTCATTTCCTTCCAATCCCACCCTCCCTCACTTATATCCTCCCATGACCCTCTCCAAATCCACTGGGAGGGGAGGTCCTCCTCCCTTTTCATCTGACATTAGCTTATCAGGTCTCATCAGAACTGGCTGCAATGTCCTCTGCTGTGGCCTGGCAAGGCTGCTCCTCCCTCAGGGGGGTGGTCAAAGAGCCAGCCACTGAGTTCACGTCAGAGACAGTCCCTCTTCACCTTACTAGGGAACCCACTTGGATACTGACATGCCAGGGGCTACATCTGAGCAAGGGTTCTCTAGGTTATATCCATGAATGGACCTTGGTAGGAGTATCAGTCTCAGAAAATACCTGAGCCCAGATATTTTGGTTCTGTTGTTCTCCTTGTGGAGCTCCTATACTCTCCGTGTCTTGCTAACTACCTCTTCTTTCATATGATTTCCTGCACTCTGCCCAGTTTGGTTATGAGTCTCAGCATCTATTTTGATGCACTGCTGGTAGAGTCTTTCAGAAGCCTTCTATGGTAGGCTCCTGTCCTGTTTCTTGTTTTCTCCTTCTTCCAATATCCATTCCATTTATCTTTCTAAATGAGGATTGATTTTCTAACCCGGGTCCTCCTTCTTGTTTAGCTTCTTTAGGTGTACAGATTTTAGTATGTTTATCCTATCTTATAGGTCTAGTATCCACTTATAAGTGAGTATGTGTGTCTTTCTACTTGTGGGATACCTCACTCAGGATGATCTTTTCTAGATCCCACCATTTGCCTGCAAATTTCATGATTTCCTTATTTTTAATTGCTAAGTAGTATTCCAATGTGTAAATGTACTACAATTTCTGAATCCATTCCTCTGTTGAGGGACATCTTGATTGTTTCCAGGTTCTGGCTATTACAAATAAACTTGCTACAAATATGGTTGAGCAAATGTCCTTGTTATATACTTGAGCATCTTTTGGATATATGCATAGGAGTGGTACAGCTGGGTCTTAAGGTAGCACTATTCCTATTTGTCTAAGAAAGAGGCAGATTGATTTCCAAAGTGACTGTACAAGTTTACATTCCCAACAGCAATGGAGGAGGGTTCCCCTTTCTCCATAACCTCTCCAGCATGTGTTGTCATTTTAGTTTTTGATCTTAGCCATTCTAATGTGTGTAAGGTGAAATCTCAGTATCATTTTGATTTGCATTTCCCTGATTTTTTCAATTTTTTAAAATTTATTTTTATTATTAGTTACATTTTATTAACTCTGTATCCCAGCTATATCCCTCTTCCTCATTCCCTCCCAATCCCACCCTGCCTCCCTCATCTCCCTGCCTCTTTCTAAGTCCACTGATAGGGGAGGACCTCCTCCCCTTTCATCTGACCCTGTTTTATCAGGTATCTTCAGGACTGGCTGCAAAGTCTTCCTCTGTGGCCTAGCAAGGCTGCTCCTCCCTTGTGGGGTGGGGAGTTCAAAGAGCCCACCATTGAGTTCATGTCAAAAATAGTCTCTGTTCCCCTTACTAGGGTACCCACTTAGATACTGAGCTACTATGAGCTACATCTGAGCAGAGATTCCAGGTTATATCCATACATGGTCCTTGGTTGGAGAAACAGTCTCAAAAAAGACCCCTGTGCCCAGATATATTTGGTCCTTGTGGGCTCCTATCCTCTTCAGGTCATATTAACTCCCCTTCTTTCATATGATTCCCTGCACTCTGCTGAAGGTTTGGTTATGAGTCTCAGTATCTGCTTTGATACATTGCTATGTACAGTCTTTCAGAGGCCCTCTGTGGTAGGCTCCTGTCCTGCTCCATGTTTTCTCCTACATCCAATGTCCATCCCATTTGTCTTTCTAAGTGAGGATTGATCATCTTACCCCAGATCTTCTTTCTTGATTATCTTCTTTAGATGTATACATTTCATTATGTTTACCATATCTTATAAGTTTAAATAAGTGAGAATATACCACGTGTGTCTTTCTCCTTCTGGGATACCTCATTCAGAATGATCTTTTCTACATCCCACCATTTGCCTGCAAATTTCATGATTTCCTCGTTTTTGATTGCTGAGTAGTATTCCATTGTATAAAAATACCACAATTTCTGTATCCATTTCTCAACTGAGGGACATCTGGGTTGTTTCCAGGTTCTGGCTATTACAAATAAAGCTGCTACAAACATGGTTGAGTAAATGTCCTAATTGGGTACTTGAACCTCTTTTGGGTATGTCCCTAGCAGTGGTATAGCTGGGTCCTAAGGAAGCACTATTCCTAATTGTCTGAGAAAGCACCACATTGATTTCCAAAGTGCTTGTTCCAGTTTACATTCCCACCAGCAGTGGAGGAGGGTTCCCCTTTCTCCACAACCTTTCCAGCATGTGTTGTCATTTGAGATTTTGATCTTAGCCCTTCTGATGGCTGTAAGGTGGAAATCTCAGGGTCGTTTTGATTTGCATTTCCCTGATGACTAAGGACATTGAACATTTCTTTAAATGTTTCTCTGCCATTCTATATTTTTCTATAACGATAATTCTTTCCTTGGCTCTATACCCCATTTTTTAATTGAATTACTTGATTTGTTGGTGTTTAACTTTTTGAGTTCTTTATATATTCTGGATGTTAGCTCTCTGTCAGATATAGGGTTGATGAAGATCCTTTCCCAGTCTTTAGGCTGTAATTTTGTTCTTATGGTAGTGTCCTTTGCTTTACAGAAGCTTTTCCGTTTCATGAGGTCCCATTTATTGATTGTTGCTCTTAGAACCTGAGCTGTTGGTGTACTGTTCAGGAAGTTGTCTCCTGTGCCAATGAGTTCTAGGCTCTTCCCCACTTTTTCTTCTGATTTAGTGTATCTAGTTTTATGTTGAAGTCTTTGATTCATTTGGACTTTAGTTTTGTTTAGGGTGATAAATATGGATCTATTTTCATTTTTCTGCATGTAGGCATCCAGTTGGACCAGCACCATTTGTTGAAGATGCTTTCTTTTTCCATTGAATGGTTTTGGATTCTTTGTAAAAAATCAAGTATTCATAGGTGTGTAGGCTTATTTCTGGGTCTTCTATTTGGTTCTATTGATCCTCCTTTCTGTTTCTATGCCAATACCATGCAGATTTTATTACTATTGCTCTGTAATACAGCTTGAGATCAGGGATGGAGATTCCTCCAGACAATCAGTTGTTGTACAGAATCGTTTTAGAAATTCTGGGTTTTTTTGTTTTGTTTTGTTTTTCCATATGAAGTTGAGAATTTTTCTTTCAAGTTCTGTAAACAATTGTGTTGGTATTTTCATGGGAATTGCATTGAATCTGTAGATTGCTTTTGGAAGGATGGTCATTCAAAGTGGCTGGATACAAAATTAAATCAAATAAATTGGAAGTCCTCCTTTATACCAAAGACAAAAGGGCCAAGAAAGAAATTAGGGAAACAGTACCCTTTGCAATAGCCACTAATAACATAAATTACCTTTCTGTGACTCTACCCAAGCAACTGAAAGAACTGTTTGAAAAAACTTCAAGTCTCTGAAGAAAGAAATTGAAGAAGATATCAGAATATGGAAAGATCTCCCATGATCAGGGATCAGTAGGATTAACATAGTGAAAATGGCCATCCTGCCAAAAGCAATCTACAGATTCAGTGCAATTCCCATTTTTATTTTTAATTTAAAAAAAAAATCAAGACTTCGGGTGAAATTAGTTCCACAGCAAATCATAATCTGTAAAAAGTCAGAGTGGGGCCTAACTCAGTTAAAAACGTGATCACCAGAGGACCTGAATTCAATCCCCAGAATTTTAGTTAAACATTGTTAAAGAACCCTGTTCTGATGGCACATGCTTGTAATCTTAGTGATTGAGAGGTATAGACAGGAACATACCTGGGTCTTATTGCCCAGTCAGTCTAACCTACTTGGTAAGTTCTAGGCTGAAAAGAAACTCTGTCTCAAAGAAAACTGTGGAGAACACCTGAGGAATGATGCCTAAGCTTATCCTCTGGCCTCTACTTTTACACACACACATACACACACATGAGAGGGAGAGAGAGAGAGAGAGTCAGGGAGAGGGAGAGAAACAGGGACAGAGAGACAGAGGCAGAGACACACAGAGAAAGAAAGACATGGAGGGAGGGAAGGAAGGAGGCAGAGAGAGAGAGATTGGCAAAGGTCTTGTCAACAGCATTCAAGATCATTAACTAGTACTCAGTCAAAGTTATACACCATCCTCTAATCCATATGTGCCTATCTTCTGTGTAAAAGATTGCGATGCTTAAGCATAGAAAACTTTCCTTGGTTTCCATAAACATACATTTCTGTTAATTTTGTCACTCAGCTGACAGTGCTTAACATCTCTCTTCATCAGCACTGTCTCATCTTGTCTTCACAGTAAGAGCTCTCCATGGGAATTCACTGTGCATATCAAAGCACTGGGTACATAGCCTGTAGAAGTAGACACATCTAAGCAACCAAATGTCAGGAAATGAAAGATCGATCACAAAGATATGTTAAGTGACTTTCAGAAGAAATCAATAAAAATCAAATTTAGACAAGAGCGGTGAAAAGCGAACTAAAGATATTCCATGTTTCAAGTGACAGAAGGTTGTGTTCCCAGGGATCCCACTGTCCTAGGATGCAAAGCCACCCTAACCCAGAGAGACTCCCACACAGGCTAATGCCTAGTCTGACTTTGGTACACACACTCAGTGTGTGAATGCACACAGCATGCTCTAGAGCCTTCCTGAATACTTAGAAGAGGATACAGAGGCTTGCCCTCTGCCGCTGTGTGAGTAAGAGGGAGGCCACAGAGACTGCATAACCGGTACCAGTTGTGATTCCCGCTATCAGCATCCATGGGAATCAAGATTGTCAGTAATGGCTATTTTTCCATCATTTTTCCATGATCTATACTTTTGGAATTTCTTATAATGAGTAAGACTGTTTTATTCATAAAAACTCATAAACGCAAATATATACTTTACAAAGACAAGGCAGAATTCTTACTTTATTAGTTTGTGAGGTTTTTTTTTAACAATATGCCTTTCCAATAAGCAGAACTGTTGTCTGACAAACTCTTCCCAGTGTAAAAGTAACAACCCTTTAAGCAAATTTAGAAGTGATGTAGAAGGATTAGAATGGGGCAGGAAAAGACCTTTCAGACCCACCTTCACATTTTTACCCAAATTTTGGTTACTTGTGCTTTCATTTTTTCCTAATTCTAACAGTTTTTAAAAATCATCCCCAATATCTTCAGTGGCATACATTTTTGTATCATTTGACCTACGTGTTTTTATATATTTTATATGGATTTTTATTTGTTGTTATTTTCTTAATTATGATTTGATAACATTTCAGAAATCATTTTATTTTATCAGTTAATATTTGCTCTATAACATAAAATGTGATATATTCTAGAGGAAGTCCCATGGGCTGTCCTGAAGCATGTATATTCAGATACTTTGGATAGAATTTTTTGTATATGACTGTCAAGACCCTCTGATATATGATGCCACTTAACTCTGAAGGTAAATTTCTTTTTCTTTTTTTGACCTGGATGACCTATTCATTGGTAAAAGTTGAGTATTAAATTCACCTACTGGATTTGTACCACTGCTAATCTTTCTGTTTATGCCTGTTAGTTGATGTTTTATGAAATTGACAAAATTTAAATGAACATGTGCTTACAATTTTTAAAAAATTGAAAAAGAAGGACGTGGGGAGAGAAAAAAAGATAGAGTAGTACTTAATTATGGTAAGACATCACTTACCAGTGCCTGGCCATGTGCATGAAGTAGCTTTCTAGTAACCCATCACACCCGCCATTCTAACAGACTTAGGGAAATTTAACTACAGTAATACTCAGTAGCAAGAGGGCTGAGTAACAAAGTCAAGCTGGAGGTTGCCTGTATTGGAGATTACATGAGGCTCTTATGAAAGGATCAGACTAACTTTGTAACCTACATGTCTTCTAAAGCCTATAGTTTAGAGTTTTAGGCCCAGGTTAAGCTAAAGCCTGGTAGTACCTTTCCAGAGAATGGAGGAATATGACCCTGGCCATCTGTGAGGACAGATATAAAAAAAGCGGGCAAGCAATGACCTTCACCCAGCAAAAAGAATGACCAGACCCTTGTCTTCGAGATAGCGTTTCTTAGCAACCAACCCAGATGGCCTCAATCCTTCATCTGAGTAGCCCCTGACCTCCAGCCAAAAGCCCACAGCCCCAATCTTCAAGGATGAGCTAATCACCCCCACCTTTAATTACAGCCCGCATCCACACTTGGCAGGACTTGCCAAGCTTGAGCACCTAAGACTAACCAATTATCTTACTTTATAGCTTCCTCATCCAATCCTGAATTGCCAAGACTGCAACCCCTAAAAATTCCTGCGCCTTGTCCTTTAAAAATCCAAGGCCTTTGTCTCCCAGTGCCACTCTTTGCTGACCGGCAGGGGTGACCCCATTGCATGATGGTTAAAATAAACCTCTTGCAATTTTGCATCGATGAGACCCTGTCTCCTGAGTTCTCTTCATCCCTTCTTGAAATTAGGCTCGTGCTGGGCCTAACACTTAGAAGTGATTATAAGTAGTAATCTCAGTCCCTCTGAATCCACCTTCCTCAAAACCGGCTCTAAATTCTATAAAAAGCAGCAAACTGTAACAGTCCAAATAAATAAATTTCAAAAGATAATAAACAGAGTCTTACACTACTGAACATATTCCCAGTGCAGCCACAACTGTTACATTTTAACACTTGAACTTCAGAGCAAGAGAGATTAGGTTTATTTTGCTTTTCCAGCTTATACGAGAGAGTATGACAATAATAAAATTTCCCTAGGAAAATCCTGTTTAATTAGCAAATACTTTAGGTGTGCTTGTCAGGATATCTCAACAGTATTCATTCCAAAACTAAAGGTTGCAGAGTGTCAGCAGGCAGCAAGGTCTGAGTTTGTAACTGCTGCAAACCAAACAAGGGGATTTGTCAAAGTAAAAAGGAGTCCTGCTTCAATTCAAAGTTTGTCTGAACAACAACAACAACAAACAGGCGGTGTGGGGAGGGATGGGGAGACAAAAACTTAAATCAGGAATCAATGGAAGTAACTGTTAATAGACAACTACCAGGAAGAACTGAACAGAATCAGACACGTGGACATAGCATACTTTGCTATCCTAGTTGCAACCACATACAGAGCAAATGGAGGAAGAAGCATGTCAACACAAATGCCTAGAAGTGAAGAATCTTTTTTTTTAGCTTCCTTATTTTTTTTAAATTTATTCTTTTCTCATATATTGCATCTTGGTTGCAGCTTCCTCTCTCTCCACTCTTCCCAATTCCTCCCACATCTTACGTCTCTCCAAGATACACTGCTCCTCTGTTTCCCTTCAGAAAAGAGCAGGCCACCCACATATATCAAATGAATACGATATAAAAAGATGCAGTAAGACTAGGCATGAACCCTCATATCAAGGCTAGACAAGGCAACCCAGTGGAGCATCCCAAAAGCAGGCAAGAGAGTCAGACACTCCTATTCCAAATGTGGGAGTCCCACAAAAAACCCAAGCAAAACAAGCACAGTATGGATACTGAGGACCTAGGGGAGATCTATGCAGACTCCATGACTGCCATTTCAGTGTCTGTGAACTGTTATGAGCCCTGCTTAGTTGATTCTTTTTTAATTAATTTTTTATTTTTTACATGAATTACATTTTATTTGCTTTGTATCCCAGCTGTAGCCTCCTCTCTCATTCCTTCCCAATCCCACCCTCCCTCTCTCATCTCCTGCCATGCCCCTCTCCAAGTCCACTGATAAGAGAGGTCCTCCTCCCCTTCCATCAGACCCTAGCTTAAAGCCCTTGTGTTTCTCCCACCTGTATCTGATCTCTGGTGAGGCATAACCACTAACATTGTAAAACAAAGGTGCCAGACATCCATGAACATTTATTACCCCAAAAATCTCTAAATTAGTTTGTTAAACCTTACAGGACCTTCTGAGGAGTAAGGCCATCTGAGTTATGAAGTTCATTGTTATCGGTGACCTCGAAAAACATTAAGAAAGGTATGACTAAAGAAACAATATTGGGTTTGAACCTTACCTAGCAGATAGACACCAACAATGAGAAGCCAATTAGACCCTTTTTAGCAGACTGCAGAAACCCACGCAGTGTGAAGAAATAGGAGAAGGCAACTTTTAGAATATGGGAAATTCCGGATAGAGAGGAAAGTCTGATGTAAGACAATGAGTCATTTTTAATTTTAAGGTAAGAAATCTGGAATCAAAATACTGCACTGGGGAAGTTAATTTGCAGCAGCCTCATGTTCAGTAAAAGTAGACAAATCAGAGGTTATGTGGCCCTTGAAGAAGCAATTGTAACCTACGGTAAGTGCCTGAAAAGAGCAGCAAGAATATAAAATATGGAATGTGGAGTATATGAAACAATTTTATAAGATTTGTTACATGGTACATATGTTAGATATTTCAAAAACATGAAAGAAAGATGAGAGCCCTGGGTTTGTTGATGCTCATAAAGAAAATGAAAATTCCTAGAGAAAATGTGAAAAGGTGGGAGAAGGAACTGAGGGAAGACTTTGAAGGAACAAAGACCCTCAAATGTTCTAAACAGTCGAATGATGAAAATGCCAGAAATGAATATAATTATGGAACTAAAAAGGATGCAATGTGTCAAGAAGCCAGAAGCCAGTGATAGTTCACTCTGGAGACAAGAGGAACATATAAAGGGGGGGGTGGTAGATAGCACATTTGAGTAGATGACTGGAAAGTCCAAAGAATGAGAATTCTGATGAAGGTTAGATCCAAGGTAAAGGAGCCTGAGTAATTAATATGCATGAGTTAGAGGTTGATGATTTGGGAGTGAAAGAAAATAGAACAGACCAATACTATGGCCAAAAAGAGTATTTAAAGCAATATTTTTATACTTGTTTTGTTTACATTTATGTTTTTAAAGATAGGATTGTCAAACTGCCTGCTGAATATAAAATTAACCATTTCATCCCCAATACCAGGAACTAAATTTAGTGCCTGGAACATGTCAAGCAAGCACTCTACCACTGAAATATATTCCAAGCCTCAAATTAAGTTAAAAAGAAATGTAAGATAGAAGCACAAAAAAAGTACTTTTGGTTTTCTCTCATAGATGGAATCTAGGCCAAAACCCTGAAAGAAAACATAAAAGTAAATGGGAGAGTGTTAAAGAAGAAAGGGAATCAATGTTAAGATAGGGTAATGGAGAAACTAGAATAATAAAATTATTATGTATATGAATAAAGAAAATGTTGTAATGAAACCCATCATTATGTATAATAAATGCACACTAATGAAAAAGAAAGACGATCTAATTAAAAGGAAACTTGCATATATGCAAACTTAAAAAAAACTACTAAATAAAACAAAATGCAGAAGAGGTGAAAATGAATATGATTCACCCGAAATAAAAGATTGGAAAGAAAATAGAAAAGGGTTAATGAATACGACTGAAATGTCCTTGGTGGGGAAGATGTTAGATGGTGAATACAAACATGTTGAAGGTGAGAGGAAAGAAGTCCACACAGTCATTGCCAAAGCAGCCTTATTCTTTACAATGAAATCTGACTTTTTATCTCCTGCTAAGATTAGTAAGACACACCGGCAGACCTGCTAGCTTGAAATGAATGCTAAATGTGGGGAACAATGTGTGAGGAAACTGAAGTGATGTGAGATGAATACAAAGAAGGGCAGCAAGGTGAAGGGAGGGGGCGTGATTTTGATTCAGACAGAAACACAGCACAGCTTCCCTCTGCATCGCTTGGCAACTCAGGAGTAGATTAGATGATGCCCATGTCTCAACATGTGATGACACAATTTCATTTTGTTTCTGCCTCAAAAGCCCTTATGGTAATGGCTTGATCCCCAAGTAGGCATTACTGAGAGATCTCAGAACCATTAAGGAGTGAGGACTAGAAAGGGTTTCAAATCATTTAGAGGCATGCCCGTGAAGGAGATGCTTGGATTCTGTTCTCATTCCTTCTCTGTTTTATTCCCTGAGACTGGTAGGTTTATTCCACTACAAACCCCCATCACTGCCATGCAGTGCCCCATCAGTGACGCAAAGCCCAGATTCTACCTCATCTTGAACTAGAGCCTCTCAATCCATGATGTAAGCAAACCCCTCATCTACGTAAGCTACCTACCGGCGATGGCTTATAATGGTGGCAAGTGACGAGGGCCACTCCCTGTTGGTGTTGTAGTTTTCTGTATACACACTTTTTCTCCTTAATTTTGAAATTTAATCAGCATTGGTGTCTCTATTTTATCATTCTTGTATATTTATATTCCAAGGAGGGGTTTTGTTGTTGTTGTTGTTTGGTTTGTTTGTTTCTTGTTTTGTTTCTGTCCTGCCATGATAAGGGGGGGGGGACAGGAAATAGGAAGCTCAAGTTATTATCTCTAGTGAGACAATCTACCTGCACCAGGGGCAGAAGGCTGATCATGCAAAAGGACCTAGAAGAAAAATCTTCCAGTTCTCACAAGGACACATCTCTTGTAAACTACATGGTTTTAGATTTTAAAACCACAATTCAAATTTAATAAGGCAGAGGATGTCCCACTGCTACCAGACACTCAGGTCCATCTCTTGCTGTTATGGACTCCCTAGATTCCTAATGAAGTTGGTGCATGAAAAGAAACATTAATAGATTTAGCTGAACAAGGGAAAGAAAAGAAAACTTAATTCCTTATTTAAAGCTGTCTTAAATTGTATAGACAATCAGCCAGGCACTGTGGAACACACCTGCAATCCCAACACACACACACAGGAAGCAGAGGCAGGTGGATCTCTGAGTTTGTGGCCAACCTGGTCTAAAAAGCCAAGGCTATACAGAGAAGCCCTGTCTTGAAGAAACCTACACACACACACACACACACACACACACACACAGAATCATTAGACAAAGGCCAGGAGATGCAGGTTTAGCTCTGAGACCCTTTAACTGGTCTTTTTACAAAGGTGACTGGGCCCCAGGTGCCCCATGTTTCTGTCCTCAGCAGTTCTGCTTACATTTCAGAATAAAGGTTCTTTTTATTTTAAAAGAAATATTACAGAAGCAATGTTGAATGCAAGTCTGAGCCTAAGAAAAATAGGATAAGCCTTTTATCTTAAAGACTCAAAAATAAAAAAGTTTTTTTTTTAATAAAAAGCATCTTGAGGTATTAAAGTTAGTGTGTGAGAAATCTCCAGCCATTCTGATACTGGCAATTCTTTGTCTCCAGGTTCTGCCTCTTTGAAAGGTGAGCCTTTATGTGTGTTCTGTAATATTTCTGTGGATGTCAGTTGCAAGCTTTGACTCCTACATCCTGTTAAACACACTGACTTTACATGCATCAAAATGATGAGAATCTGAGAGCTTGAGAGGAATAAGTTTCTCCTCAGAAGTCAGGATATCTTCTCTGTCTGGCCAAGGCTCCAGGTCATTTTCTCTCTCATAGGATCACTGTTATAGCACCAGCTTTACTAAAAACAATAATGAGAAGCATGGAAGGTATTAAACATGACTATGGTGTTGCGGGACAGATACAGACCAACCTCATAAGGTTTGACGCAGGTTAAGTAGAAGATGGAAAGAACAAATTACAAAATTGTTCAACTTACCTATCTTATTATAGAGAGAATATCTTGTGTGTTGACACCTGTCAATAAATAAATGAATAAATAAAACCCTATGGCCTATAGGAAAGGGTGGGGCATCTGGTAGTCAGAAAGGATTATGGGATAGAGCAGGTACTGGGAGATTCACTTGGGAAGATATGAGGAAGTCATATACATGGTGCCTGAGCAGAGGTAACCAGCCACATGTCAGAATGTAGATTACTATAAATGAATGATTCTAAATTATAAGCTAGTCAGAGAAGATCCTAGCTATATGGCTAGGTATTAGTAAGTATATTTTTTTGAGTCTCATGAGTCAATATTCCAGGAGCTTGGGGTCAGGAAGAAAACACAAACCCTACTATGCCCTACTAAGATAACAAAGTCTTCACTCAGTTGAAATTCCTCTGTTGGTTTGAATGAGAATACCTCCCCTCCCCATAGGCCTAGAGTGGAACTATTTGAAAGGATTAGAAGGATAAGGAAGACATGGCCTTGGTGAAGCAGGTATGGCTTTTTTGGAGTAAATGTGGCCTTGTTGGAGTGGGTATGAACTTGTTGAAATAGGTCTGGCCTTGTTGGAGTAGGTGTAGTCTTATTGGATTACCTGTGACCTTTTTAGAGGACGTATGTCACTGGAGGTGGACTTTGAATTCTCAAAAGCCCACACCAGGCCCAGGCTCTCTGTCTCTGAATCAGGATATAAAGCTCTTAACCAGTACTCCAGACCTATGTGTTCTGCAATGTCCTGCTATGCTGTGCCATGACGATGATGACCTAACCTGTGAAACTCCAAGCAAACCCCCATTTAAATGATTTCTTTTATGAGTTGCCTTAGTTATGGTGTATCTTCTAAGCAATAGAATGGTGATTAAAACATTTTTCAAGGGGTAATACTCAAACATGCAACTTCTCCCTGGTTCCTAGACCCCCACCAACCCCAGAACAATTCAGATAGTACCATGACAGTGAAATGGACTGTGATAGGGGAGGGTCCAGATTGTATCTAATCTACCAATGGAAATTTCTTTATCATAGATTTATTTTCCACAATTCATTGTACTTTCTTCTATTATAATTTCTAAGGTAGTTAGAGAATTTTAGTACCCCCCCCACCAAATTGTGACTGCACTTCTACCTGTTAGCATTATAATTTGTTGACTGGTAGACAAACAACCAGAGTTAAAATACAAAATTTAATGGGTTTTTTTCTTAATATTTATTTATTGTTCTTTAAGCCAGTTCCTCGCAGTATTTTAAAATCTTGAAATTAATGAAGACATTAAGAATTTTTTTTTCTTATCAGTTACATTTTATTGACTCTGTATCCCAGGTGTATCCCGCTCCCTTATTCCCTCCCAATCCCACCCTCCCTCCCTCAGCTTCTCCCTGCCCCTTTCCAAGTCCACTGATAGGGGAGGACATCCTCCCCATTGATCCGATGCTGTTTTATCAGGTATCTTCAGGACTGGCTGCAAAGCCCTCCTCTGTGACCTAACAGGACTGATCCTCCCTTGGGGGGTGGGGAGGTCAAAGAGCCAGTCATTGAGTTCCTGTTAGAAAAAGTCCTTGTTCCCCTCACTTTGGGAAACCAATTGGTTACTGAGCTACCACAGGCTACATCTGAGCAGAAGTTCTAGGTTATATCCATGCATGGTCCTTGGTTGAATGTCAGTCTCAGAAAAGACCCTGTGCCCAGATATATTTGGTCCTTGTGGAGCTCCTATCCTTTCCCCATCAGACTAACTCCCCTTCTTTCTTATGATTCCCTGTACTCTGCCAAAGGTTTGGTCATGAGTCTTTGCTTTGAAAACACTGCTAGTTAGAGTCTTTCAGATGCGCTCAGTAGACTCCTGTCATACGTTCAATGCACATCCCATCTGTCTTTCTAAATGAGGATTGATCATCTTACCCCATGTCCACTCTCTTGGTTATCTTTTTTAGGTGTATAGATTTCATTATGTTTATCATATCTTATACGTCTATATAAGTGAGTATATACCGTGTTTGTCTTTCTCCTTCTGGGATATTTCACTCAGGACATTAAGAATTTTTACCTTCCACTATATACCATTACAATCTGTTTTGTTTCCTATTATTCTGGCCTCATACTTTCACCACAGATGTTCACCATGTTCAAACTTTGTTAGACATGGCCTTGACAACATTATGACCAAAACTCAGCCTTTCCAAACAGGAAAAGAAGAAAAAAAAATGCTTGTTTTGATATCAAGGGATTAGAGTTACAGGTGTGATAGGTGAAGTTAATTTGTTACAACTGATTCTCTGGGTCTTGTAAGCCACATCCCAGAGGCACTCCAAGAAATCTGCTTCAGCCAGGTGCTAAAAGAAAGTAGTCCACAAAGACTGTTAGCTGCTCAGCTCCTGACTATCCTAATCTCAAAAGTTCAAAGCCCTTTAGCGTCACGGAAAACCTTGTTCTAAAACAGGAATATCAGGCCTAACTAGATCCTTGTATGCAGCCTGGAACAATGAGGATGAGCAGCATAGCATTTACTCTTTTCCCATGGGTGTACCTAGAAGCCATTAGCTTCAGCTGTCTCAATACAGTCTTCCATGTTTTAATTAGTTTCAAGGATTCTGAAACACTTTTTAGGCAGTGACATGAAGACAACAAAACAATGGTTAGTAAGAAAATAATTAATGATGGGTCAAACACTGAATCAGTTGATGCAGGAATCGGCAGAACACATGATAAACTCTTAACTTCAAGTCATCCTTTTTGAGACATAAAAAGATCTGTTTATTTTCTGGAGACCTAAATGAACATTCTCATTTGTTACTTATCCTGTCAAAGATCTCTCTGATAATTTGTTTTAAAATGACATTCACCCAAGGTTTTAATTTTATTTCAGTTATGCTTCATATACGTTTGATTTCTGGTTTTAGTACATTTAAAAACCAAAAAGCTGCAATGGATAAAATCATGTTGCATCCCAGGAATCCTTGAAATAAATTTTCTTACCTTCACAGTGAAACACAGGATGACAAAAAAGGTAGGAGAGTCATGCCAACTGGGTAATATATACAAGCTCGTAAACCACACACTACCCAGGGTCCAGGAGACAATATTGTAAGTGGACAAAAAAAAAAAAAAAGCCAAAGTCTGTGAGTAAAGCAGGTCTAAATCAAGCTGGAAGTCACCAAAGAGTAAACAAGAAGGGACCCTGAAACACACATATCTTTGTAAATTGGCCTGGCCCAAGGGCTTTCACAAAACATTGTTCCTTAATCACTGTTCCCTTACTAGCTGTAACAGTAGGCCATTGATCAGAATCAAGACTTGGCAACTTTGAGATGAAGAAGTCAGAGTGTCAAAAAGGGATACTATGTACTATGTACTCTGTATTCTGTACTTAACTCATATCTCAGTCAAAAGAACATGTAAGACAACAGGCATAGTGGCCAGGGGCTTCAGACATAGATATCAGTAAAAGCCCCAGAGAAAGCTGGAGAATTCTGAGACTAATGTCCTGGGAAACCTCTTTTGAGGCCTTCCCTTCTCTAAGATTTTTCTGATTACAGGGCAGCGAGTCAAGGAGCAATCCAGGAAAGGAGGAAAAGATGGTATGATAAGCTGAATGTTTCCTCAACTAAGTTCACCCTCCAATCCCCAGAGCTTGTAAATATGTTGCCTTCCAAGGAAAGGGGTGTTTGTAAACTTAATAAAGGAAATAATGTTGAGATGGGGGATTATTCTGATGAGCCCAGTGTCCTCCCAAGACACCTCTGAGTGGGAGAGAGAAGTCTTGAGATCAAATGAATGTAACAAGGGGATTAGAAGAGACTGAGAAAGATGAGGTCCATAAGGCAAGGGGTGCAGATGGCCTCTGGGACTTTGAAAGAACAAGAATACGGTTTATCTTCTCCAGACTCCGGGAGAGATGCTATCCTGCTGATGCCTTGATTTTATTCAGGGATTCCCACATTGAATTCATCACCAGAACTCTGAAGTGATAAATCGTATGTTTTAAAGCCACCATGTTCAACCAACAATAGGAAACTAACACAACTGTGAATTATACTATTATAAATATTGTGTGACAGGGCTCTAGGTGGTTATTGGTCACAAAGTAAAGGTCTAGAAAATTTTCCAGTGGCAAGCACAAGTGGTATCAAGCCACAGACCTGGTGGATGATGGCTTTATATACTCCCTACCCACCTCTTGTTCTGTCAGTGGTTTCAACTGATACAACAACCAGGTCACATACTGAACAAAAAATCTGATATATGAAGAAACCATAGAAAAGGACAACCCATTCATCTCATTACTTGAGGTATTTCATCACAGTCATTCATTCATTTGCCAAACACTTGGTGAGTCATGCTGTTAAATACTCAGGCCAGAAATAAGAATTAAATAGTTATAATAAGAGACTTGATATCACATGGCTGTCCAGAGAGCCAATTTTCCTTGGGAAAAATATAATATTGTCTTTCCTTTTTTTTTTCCTCATTGGGATCTATTTATACTAAAACATATGCTCACTAAATAAAAATGTACTTGAGCAAGGCATAGTTAATGCTTTGGTTATGAAAGTTGTGTTTCATTGCTGGGGAAGAAAGAACAGCAATGCTCTTACTCAGAATTAAACTATATATGTTGTATTACATAACTGCCAGGCAGGATGCACTCACTAGTGCAATTCTGACTTGACTGCTATGGGAGTAAGTAACCACTTTCTGATTGGATTTGAGGCCTTCTCCATGGGACAGAATAGAATTGCATGCCTGATGCTGTAATCCTGGTAAAAGTTCATGGCTATAAAGGTCATAAGCCTTAGGGTAGAACCAATTATTATCATTCTGTTCAATGGTCCTGTAGTTAAACTGCCTTTTAAATATGAATGTTCATACCCATAGATCTGGGTTATTCTCAACCCTAGTAGGGGAAGTTTCCTTTCCAGAGGGCAGTCAGTACAGAAACATCTAATTAGTCAAAGTGCTAAGAATAAGAAACTAAGTACTCAGCCCTATGTGGGACACCTCCATAAACACCCACCTCAATAAACACTGTGAAAGAGGAGGTTAAAAGAATGTAAGAACTGATAGATGAAAGAATGCCATTACATGTTGTCTTCTGAACATTACATAGCTACTGTCCTTAAGAAAACTCACAGCAGCTCTGATTACCTGCACAGGATGGAACCAGACAGATAAAATTCCTGCATAGCTGTGAGATAGTCTCCAGACCCAATCTCTAACTGTGGAGGTGTTGGCCATTGATGGCTACTGGAGGAAAGAGAATCATTCTTTTTGAAGGTGTTCTCACTGGTAGGTTCTCCATGCTCTGGTGATGGCCCTACATTCATGAACATATGGTCAGCACTAAATGGATTCATTGGGTTGTCAAAAAGAAAATTAGGAAGAAGACATGAAGTTGGGAAGATAATGTGTTGGGGAAAGGGTACAGGAAAAGTTAGAAGAAAATGGGGAGTGCATAGAATTGTGTTTTATTGTGTATATGCAGAAAAATATCAGGAATAAAAAAACATATAATAAAATTGTGTTTCCTGTACTGAACACTGATTCTTGTAACAGTGATAAAACGTCATTAGGATAAAAGCACAACAACAGAGTCATGGAGAATTCTTAAAACTTTTATACCGTGGTTGTCCTACAATTATACTAGGACACTCACTGTGCTTGGTGGCACAGAGAACAATACGTTTAGATTTGAAACCTTAGGAAAATGGTATGGGAAGCTGGATCCTTATGAAGCAGACTGGAGGATGATACCTGTCAATCTTATACAGACTGATTCTAAAAATGGGCAAAGAGTTATCTAGAAAGAATACTTAACTTGTGTTTAAAACAAGTGAGAGTCTAGTGAAAGACTGAAGAAAATGAAACCAGAGCAACAAGTTCCCTGTGGAGAGCTGCTTGTTTGTCAGGCTGCTTTGTTATTGATCTCTCAGTGCAAAACACGTTTTCACCCTGGCCTTCACCTTTAGTCAGGGATAAGCAGGATGTTTTGCCAAGTTCACTTTTGTTTGAGACAGCAGGCAGGATATTTTGCCAAGTTCAGTTCCTTTTGTTTGTGTGAGGATCACACAGACAGGTGGTCGAGGGAAACAAGTTTGACTTCTCCATGAACCCTTTCATTATACTGAGGTGCTTTCATCTGACCATGAAAAGGGATTATGGAATAAACTGGTCCGCCAGTTTCTACTGGAAGCACTCTTGAACAGATCCCATGTGTAGTGTATTGGTTTTTTAAATTTTCTTTCGGTCCTCATTCCCCACTCAGGAACTGTCCAACTCTGCCAACAGGCTCCAGCAGTTCCCAACAAGGTTTTAAAGAAAATGAAGAAAAAAGCAAGGAAAATCGGGGGGGGGGGAGTGCTGTTTGCTTGTTTGCTTTGTTTCATTTCTCTAAGACCTAAATAACCAATATCTTAGACCTTGCAGGTCATGTGGTCAGTCACAACTATCAATCTCTACCTCTGTAGTATGAAATTTATTATAGATGGATGCAAATTAGTAGGTAATAGCTGTGTACCAATAAAATTTTACTTATAGAAACAGACAATAAGGAATTAAAAACCCAAATATCAACTTAACTGTGTAACATCTGTGCTACAATCCTGCCTTCCCAAATCAATGATCAAACCAGTGGTGTGAAGTCAAGCAAGCTTTGTTAAGCCACAGTTTTCTTAGCTTTCATTATAGGACTAGACCAAAAGAATATACTTAAACACATGCTGTCACACCTAACCCATAGGGGTGGCACTATTACTATTATCATTGTTGTTCTCTACAATTGCTTATTCCCTGTCTATAATCAATTACTCTGCTCTTCATGAACCCCCTCCCCACCATTGTCACTATTGCTTAAACTTTTCTGTGAACAACATAGAAACTCATGAGTCAGCATCTCCATTCTTTATCATTCTAGGAATTATTCAGACTGTTTCACCTCTTTTTGTTTCACACCAGTCTGTTTGCTTGCATTTTCAGTTAACTTGAAAAGCTTTGGAAAACCAAAGTCATTGTATAATAGCTTGAGGAACATATCAGAAAATAACCAGCTTTCTTCGAGTTCTGTTCAGATTCTAAAATGAGCCTGAGGTTGGTGGGGGGAAAGAAAGCATTAGCATAAACAGTCTGTGAGGACAAGGAGAAGATAAGAGAACAATCATTTTCAGGAGCTGGAAAGCAAAGCACCATCTATAGAAACAGACCCTTGGGCTCAAAGCCTGGAGGTTTCTGACAGTGAACCCAACATCACATAAGTACATTGTTTCTATCTTTCACAGGCCTTAGAGTTTCTCTGTATAAACTCCAATACTGGCCATGGACATGCAAGGGCAGAGAAGCTGAAGCGGCCCTTCTAAGTTGCTAGTTGTCTTGACACAGAAGAAGAAAACACTAGGATTTCTTTCCCAGATACACATAAGAAATTCTTTTCTAACTCTTATATTTTATTTACTCAAGGAAAATCCAAGAGTGGATATTCATTCCCCAAGAATAACTTTGAATCCAAATAACTAATAGTCCTCTTTTCCACTCTGTATCGAGAACCTCTCTACTTCTGGGACCTTTGAGCTCCTGCAACCTGCCTCCTGCTTCACCATCATACAAGGTAAAGGGTTAAAGCTGATTCACACTTGGACTGGGAAAATGTGAGCTTTATCTCAGGGGACACATAGATGTGTGCCGTGACCCTTGCATTTTAATTCAAATCCAAACACCTACAGGTAGGATTCACAGAGGAAGAAGTATCTAGACAGAGCCCAAAGCAACAAATATGGTCACCTGGCTTTGTTACTTAACTCCATTCCATGCATGCCACAGTTCACTGTTAATAATTCTGTTTTCCAGCTTTCAGTGTGAAATGCTATTTGAGCCATGAATTATTTCATAAATATATGATGATATCTACTTTACTGTATATTAGACATGAGCACTAAAACCCAATGTCATGAAAATTTTCTTTGCAAAATTTTGGGGCTAAGGGGAGAGTAAGTCAACCAGGTTTGACAGAAAGGTAAACTAATTAATGCACTATTTAGAAGTGCCTAATGAGGCTAAAGTTGAGAGCTTCAAATTTATGAGTCTAAATCTTAATATCAGTCAGAAAACATACAAGATTCACCAAACGTTTGCACAGCAACCGGTGTAATCCCACACACAAAAAAGGCAAATTATCTGACTCATCATGAAGCTTATTCCTGCCACAGAACTTAAAGTAACTAAAGGTTAATATACTGCAGCTACCACTGTCAACAAAATTGAAACTCAGAGCTACAGATCAGTGAGAGAATAAAAGAAAGTTGGTATAAATTCCCTGATCCCCTTTCTGTATCATTTAAAACCCTCAACTAGAGTTTAATATTCATAAGAGTCTATACAGAAAGATACCAGTGATATATCTGTTTATGTAGAATATACAAGAAGACATCAAGTGAGAAAAGCAATGCCTGATTATTTTAATGTAGAAATTCAGAGAAAAATGATGGTAATAGGCTTCAGAAAAATGCTACAAAACACTAATATAAAGTAAATTGCAGTGAAGAGTATCAGATATAGTACTTTGCTTTTATTAAACTTTAATTCATTAAATATGTCAGCATATAAATTTTATTCATTATATGTGAATGCATTACATAGAGAGAAAGAAAGAGAATTGTCCTTCAATATTCATGGATAGTTGGTCCTAGGATACTCTGGATACTAAATGCATGGTGTGGTCTTTGCGCATAACCTAGTACTTCATCAAAAATAATATAAATCATCCCCTGCTTAGTTACTACCAGCACAGTGTGAATTGTCATGTTGTTCAGTAAATATTGATAAGAACGTAAATGCATTCAGGGCTGGGAGGCTGGATCAGTGGTAAAACGCCTGCGGCACAAGTCTGAGGCCCTAAATTCAGATTCCCAGAACCCGTGTATAGCAAAAAGTGGTGAAGCATCTGTGATCCCAGCATTCCAACAGCAAAATGGGAAGCAAAGACAGGAGGGTTCCAGGAAGCTCAAAGTTCAGTTAGACTGCCATGTGCAGAATCCAACAAGAGACTCTGTTTCCAACAAGGCAAAAGGCAAAAACCAATACCCAAGGTAGTCAGGACTTTACAGTCTCAGATCATTAGGGTACATTAGCATTTGTTGCAGCAGGCAGATGTGGCACTGGAACAGCATCTGAGAGTTTTCATCTTGATCCACAAGCATGAAGCAGAGAGAAAGCTAACTGGAAATGGTGTGGGCTTCTGAAACGTCAAAGCCCAACCCAAGTGACCCTCTAGTAAGGCAACCTCCCTCATCCTTCCCGAATAGTTCCACAAATTGAGGACAAAGCAAGGTCAAACATATGAGCCTGTACGGACCATTCTTTTTCAAAACAAAATCCCAAGTTATTTTGAATATTTTGACACCAGTTGTATCCAATCTGTTCTGTTAGGGTAGTAAAGAAAATTCTTATTTTCTTCCATCTCCAAGCATCTTGTTATGATTGCAATGTCGCCATTAAAATTTATGTTGAAATTTACTACTTCTGTCATAGTATTTGGAGGCAGGGCTTTCAGGACATGGATAGTTCATGAGGTCAATGGCCTCACTGTATTAAGATCATTGTAATAGGGGTAGGTTACAGTTCTCAGTTACAGGAATGGCTCTTTCATAAAAACCAAATCTGCTTTTTCAATTTGCCTAGCACTCATTCATTCTCTTGCCCTTTTCTGGGCTTGATTGCCAATGAAGCTTTCCACCATGTTATGACAGAGTAAGAAGATGCCAGCACCTTGACATTAGGCTTCCCAGACTCCAGACTGTGAAAAATTAGTTTATGTTCTTTATAGCTGTCTTTCTTTAAAATGTATGCTTGCTTATTTCACCAGTACAATATGGACTAAGTTGTTTCTAAACTGTCACAGCATGCTTGTTGTGGCTTCATGTCCACATCACCTTGAGATCCTTGTAAAAATGTCAATTACACCTGACTCAATTTAGAAGCAAACAGCAGTTCCAAACAGATTAGTGACAACTATATCCCAAGCCAAATGAAGAAGCATCAGCATGTAGGGACCATGAACAAAATTTTCCTCCTTGCAGAAAGAGACAATTGGCCACCAAAGTTCTCCCTCAGGCACAAAGACATCAGTGTGGTTCTTTGATCAGAAGGAAGGCTTTCACCCCAGCATCTGACTCCCAAATCTTTATTGGTAAAGTCAAATGATGAAGATTTTGTTCAAAACAACAGTCAAAGCCTGTTAAATATTCCATGTCCAATCAGAAAGGATTTTAGGCTTAGGTGAAACTCAGATTGGCATGAAAAAAGCCACACCCATGTCCCAGGTGAATAAAGCTAGAAACTTAATAAAAATGAAGATCTCTTGCAGAAAGGAGGTAGAATACTGGGTTCTTTTCTCACAGTAAACAACAGGGCATGAGGGTGCTCACTCTATTCACCCTTCTCTGTTTTGGTTGATTTTCATACCTTCTATTTCAGTTCTCATTCATATTCTCTCTCCCTCCTTCTCTTCTTCAATCCCTCCCCATCTCCTTCTCCTTTCCTCCAGTTTCTGTACATTTCAAAACTTATAGAGAGATACAAGGGCTTCTCACACACCGTCACCAAGAAATTCACCATTGTTTGTTTTTACTCTGTTCTCTGATCACTTGCACTCCAGATATATTGCAAGGTTCATCCTACTGCTGCCTTTTCTGTGGTTCAGTTCTTCTGTTTTCTCATCTGAGGTTAGAACCTCAGGGTTAGGGATAACTTAGTGTCTCTCCAAAGCCTCCTTCCCGTGGGATCTGAATCAGTTGTCACCTTAGACACTGCGGAAATATCTACTTTGATCCTTGCTGGTGACTCCTGAAATGCTTGTCTTTGAACCTTTGAGCAGCGCACACCTGTCTTGGCAAACAGTTCATCAGAGTGTACCTGTTCCTAGTTCCCTTTTCTACTGGAATCAGCCTTTATGCCTTTTTTTACCTTGAGAGCCCCAACCCCACCTATGCCTCTGCTGGATTCTTTTTACTATATGTCCAGCCTCACTCTGGACCCTTTCCCCTAAACTTTCTTTTACAAATTGGTTAATAACTCGAGCTTCCGAAGAGCTGCTGAATGAAACGGAGACTTCCACTTAATTGTCTAACCTCCAATGTCTGGAGGTTTGAAGACTTCTGATGCTAATGCAGATTTTTTTTAAGTTATATAGCTTTTAAAGTTTACTGCAGCAGGAACATTGATCAGATATATAGCTGAGGTCCAAATATCTTTCTTTTAGATTTCCTAGTATGCTGAGGATTGCTATTTTTCAACCATAGACACACACATAGCGACAATCATCTCAGGATGGCCTTTACTTCCATTTAATTGTTTTAGACATAATCTTTGATGTCTCCTCTTTCTCTGTTCTACACATCTTTTTCTCTCAACTGACTTCACACATTCCCTGACATTTTTCAAACCAACTCTTTTGACCTCATCCCTGTGTTAAGTAATGAAATATCTTCCAGAAGGAAAATGATCACAACCAGCTATAGGTCAAAAATAAGCATTTTAAAACTTTATCATTATCAATCTTCAGATTAAAGTGTATCAAAATAACATTTCCTGGTTTCCAAAAATTTATTTAAAGTATTTTTTCTGCCTATATAAACAGAAAGAAAGAAAAAAAAACAGAACCAGAATTCAATAAAAACTGTTTTTGTTACTTATGATTATTATTACTGTTATAAAATCCAAATTTTTCCTCAGCCATAAACATTAATGTTTTCAAAAAATAGTAAATAGTCAAGATAACTACTTTCTGGGCATGCTTGACAGGGAACAATGTATAATCGTCTCATTCTTACTAAATGGCATGATCAAGAGGGTATATGAAGCCTTTCTGTCAACAGGTTAACCTATAAGCATCAATTATTGCTCTAAAAAGGTCTGATATTTAAAACTACACATATATAATATTTTGTTTCTCAAAGGAAATTACGTAACGTTTTATTAAATGTTTACATAACATTTATACTAAAATATATGTGTATACAAATCCATGCATATGAAAAATGCATATATACTGTCATGTTCCAACATTATAATATATGGAATGTTTTTAGTTTTTCAAAATACCCCTACACTCTTCATATACCTGCTATTGCTCTCCTAACTCCTGGCCACCACTATCTCTATAATTTTGTCTTTTCTAGAATGGCACACAGTTGGAATTATATAGTATAGAAAGTGTAAAGCCCTGTCAAATTGTTTCTTTTTTTTCACTTAATAGTATCCATTTATAGTCCCTCTATATTCTTCCATGGCTGGCAAACTTCTCCAGTGATAACTAATATTGTGGATATAGCACAGTTTATTTAGCATTCACCTTCGGAATGCAAACAACCTACTTGCTCACAAGTTTGGACAATAATGAATCAAGCTTCTATAAACATCTGTGAGGAGGTGTTAGAGTGAATGAAAGACTTTTATTCATTTGAGTCAATACCAAGGAAGATGAAGTGTGTGTCAAAAGTGTGTCTATGTAAGAAACTGCCTGAATGTCAGCCAAAGCTATTCTATTCATGTCGCATTTCCACCAATGGATGAATGTTTCCCTGACTTCACGTGTCTGCCTGTCTTTGGTGTGGTTAGTGGTTTGGACTCTGGCCATTCTAAGAGGAGTACCTTGTTTAAATTCACAGTCCTCTAATGGCACATGCTTTTGATCATCTACAAATCTTTGATGAACCACATGATCATATTTATTTTTTCTATTTCAGCTTAGAACAGTTTGGTTCAGTGGTTTGGACTCTGGCCATTCTAAGAGGAGTACCTTGTTTAAATTCACAGTCCTCTAATGGCACATGCTTTTGATCATCTACAAATCTTTGATGAACCACATGATCATATTTATTTTTTCTATTTCAGCTTAGAACAGTTTGGTTCATGACCCCTTTGGGGAGGTGAACAACCCTTTCACAAAGGTTGCCTCTCAGATACTCTACATATATTTAGATATGTATATATTTATAATTATATTAAATATCTACATATATTTAGATATGTATATAATATATATTTATATTTATATAAATAATATATATATTTAGATATATGTAGAGTATCTGATATCTAATATATATATACATAGATGTTTACATTACATTTCATAACAGTAGCAAAAGTATAATCATGAAATAGCCAAGAAATAATTTTATGGTTAGGGGTCACCACAACAGGAGAAACTGTGTTAAAAGGTCTCAGCATTAGGAAGGTTGTTGTTAGAAAGAAAGAACATGCCAATTATTCCATTTTACCAAATACTCAGGAGCTAGATGTAGGGGGGAAAGCCTGCTAGCTCAGAAGTGCAGAGAAAGCACCCAGCTGATCTTCCTACTCAGCAGACATCCCAGGAGGAAAAAGCCAAAAGCCCCCTTTTTTTTCCTCAAGCTGTCTTAAATGCCCTCTCTCGATGTCCCCCCTTTCTGTTTAATCCCTGTCAGCTGGTTACTTGCTCCACCTATTGACATAGGGTTAATTTTATTGAATCCTATTCACAGAATTACTTTTGGATTGATGGTGAATGCTAGGGCTGAGCCACAGACAACTACTTGTTTAGAGTAAACAGAAAGCTCTATGATCAAAGCTGAGTCATTACACAATTAGGAACAGGTTTTTACAGTTCATAATCTCAGGATTCCCAAGGAGCTCAAATATCCTGCTACAGAAAGCTGAGAACCACTGACTCAGGAAGGCCTCTGTGGACCCATTGCCAGCATCACTATTCCATTCTGATCCTATGGTTTGCCTGTTATAGGTATTCTTCATTTCTACTTCAGAGTTTTAAAATCCAGCCTTAACTTCTCATTAGTTCTTACAGTTCCCAGCCCTCTAAGGCCATTGCAAATTTAGTTTTGTAAGTTGTCCATTTCCTTCCAATATGGTCCTTGACATATAAGCATGCTTTTATGAAATTCCTTTTCTGGTAATTTCACATATGTATCACATCCAAGTCGGTTTCTGATGATTTGTCTTTTCAAACTGTACTATTCTTGGGCTCTGGCAGTCTTTATAATTATTTTGTTGAAGGCTAGATATCTTGTATCTTAAAGATGTACTGAGGTTAAGCAGACCTTCTATGTGAGTATTTGTTTTAATACTGCCAGAAGTCGGCTGAGTTTGATGTTTTGTTATGGCCGTGGGCACTAGAGGCTTGACAATTCTACTGACCTTGTTTTTGCCCAGTCTTGGCTGTGGGGCTTGCCTTTGTTCTGCTTTTCAGAGAGACTTTTTATCTTGCAGCTTTTCAAGCATAAAGCGCTGCAGTAGTACAGAATGCTCCTTTTTGTGGGGTTAGGGAAGCAGGCTGTAACCTGATCGGGCCTCGGTATTTGGCCAGGCTTGAGGCTGAACTTTCCCGAGAGTTTCTGCCCTTTCTTCACAAAGATAGGTCTTCCTTAATGAAACACAACCCTGGTCTGTGTCTAGATATTCCATGTTTATTTTCCTTTTATTTCCTGTGTCTTGGGGACTATGTTTATTTTTTATTTTTGTGTTTTTTGTGCTTTGTTTTACTTCAGCCCACTAGGGGAAAATTTTTCAATTGAAATAAGTTTCTCAACTGCCCTCCAGTGAAGCAGATTTTCCAACAAAAAGGAGCTTGGGGATGGAGAGGTTCACAGCACCTACTTTTTCTTCTGTTATGAAAGAACCATGGGGAATCTGATACTCAGTTGGTGTATGGGGAGAATCTCTGAAAGGAAAGCTTATGAGTTCCACCTATGACTGTTCCTACAATGGCTCTCAGAAGTAACTCACTGTGATAGTTCCACACACTCAGCCACTGACAGCTCAGTAAGCAGCTCCTGCTCCAAGGGTCATCTCCACTATGTCCTACTGGACTTCTTGGCCTTCCACACCTTTGGGTGATGCTCTACTCTACAACCTCAGGCTCCTGGCTGATCCAATGTCTCTTGTTGAGAGGATAAGGATGATAACCTCCAAGGTCTTTTACACATTGGGACTGAAAACAGGATGCTAGAACCAGTATCATACTGTTTGACATATTTGGGGTTTTGATATTTATTAGGATTCCAGGTTCCTTTGCATCAGTAAATTTCAGTAAATCAGCATTTATTTTTAAGTAAACTACAACCTGGAAATATGTGTTCAACAAAACAACATAAAAACCTTTGCTTTTCAAAAAGTAGCAAAGTGGCCCAAAAGATGAAACTGTCTTGATGGTCTTAACAGACAGGAGAGAAAGAACATCAACAGTCTGTCTTGGAGGCTTTGGAGGCTTGATACTGGGATAAACATGAAGAAACATGGTGCTCTGGTGGGAAAACTGATCTCATTAGAGCAGTGTGGAGTTTATGAGACACTGTCAACCTCACCTTCGCGTTATCAATTCAGTTTTCTGTGGAGACAGCTTCTAAGTGACTGGACCCAGGTGGTGCACTCTGGTTTGGGTTCCGGGCACTCTTGTATTTATCCCTCTCATTTTTCAACTTTGTCTCACATTGTCTCTTCTTTGGCTTTCTGTTCTATTTTCATATCTTTTCACTTGTTGTAAAGGATACCCATTTTCTAAATCACTACATTGATTTTATTTTTTTTCTTTTATTTGAGGTTATAATTAAATCATTTTCATCTTCCCTTTCCTCCCTTCCTTTTTTTTTTGCTCTTTTTCAAATTCATAGCCTGTTTTTTCATTGTTATTACATTATATATATATATATATATATATATATATTCTTAGATATAACCCACTCAGTTTTTTTAATGTTGCTTGTATGTATGTTTTCAGAGATGACGATTTAGTATTGGATAAGTAATTAGTATGTTCTTCACTGGGAGGACTAGGTCTGCTGCTCTCAGCATTCCTTAGTTGCCTGAGGCTCTTGGGTAAGTTTGAAACCTCCTGGTCTCCCACTCTTCTCACTCCCATCCATGTGGCATATCTATTGTTGCTGTTTTTGTTCAGCTCATGTTTAGGAAATGCTACATTAATTTTGTACAATATTGAGTTTTCCAGAGGTTGTTTCCATTTTGTTTTTTAAATATATTCTCTAAGCTTGTGTGTGTGTGTGTGTGTGTGTGTGCGCGCGCGCCTTTGCTGTGTTGTCAGATAGAAAAGATACTGCTTGAGCATAACCACTTTGTCCTGTCCTCTGACTCTCCAATTATTCTTCACAGGACTAAATAAACTACCTTAGGACACTGCATGACACATAGGAAGTGCATAGGTTGTTATATAGGCTATGTGCCCTTCATTGTCCTACTTTCATGGCATTAGGAATGGCTTCCATTTTTCTTTTTTTTCCCCCCTTTCCCTTTGTTTGAATGAATCCAGGGCTTTTCACATGCTAAGTAAGCAGGCTACACTATACTACATACTTAACCTTTTAAGAATGATTGCTTGCCTTTCTTTGATTTTCAGACTCATTTTTAAAAAACTGTAGATTTTTTTTCTCCCAGATTAGTATAATCACCTCTGTTAACTCTCACAGGAAGAAGAGAATTTGTTCATTTTGCAATAAAGTCATATTTGGACCTTTGTTTGGGAACTGCATTTTCACTTTCATTTTTAATTAGCAGATATTGTAGTAAGAAGCTAGGAAAATCTTTTTTTCTTTATGCTAGCATTTGGACATGGAAAGAATGTTTAAAAGAAAATATAAAACTTCACAGTAATTTCTATATACTTGATTATATTAGAACAGCATTGGTTGGATGTGGATTGTACTAGAAGCAGTCAGGGGCTGTAAGGCCAGTCACCAATGTGGTGACATAAAATGTAGTGGAACATGCAAACTAGGAGAGGGCTGGGTCACAGGAAGCAGTACCCTCAGACAGCACCGTTATCCACCAAGAAGTGTAGATGCTTGTATAGGGGCATAACGTTAAAAGACTCGTACACTCCACAAAATATCCCTTCTGCATTCCTCTGACGGTGAAGCCAAGCAGCCCTCATCATGAGATGAATGAACAGTGCTCTAAAGTCATGAATTTTGTTTTTCTGAACTGTGAGCTAAATAAACCACATTTCTTTATAAGGAATCCAGAACCAGGTATTTCTAACAACAAAAACCTGAGTAACACAGTAAGAAGAGTGATGGCAATGAAAGAATCCTGGTTTGTGGTTATTCTTTTACAATCTAGCCCAAAAGCATTTAGAGGACTAAATCAGTAAAAACTTAAGAAGCATGAGGCTTCTAGATAAAGAGATGGCTCAGAGATTAAGAACACTTATTGCTCTTCCAAAAGACCCAAGATTGATTCCCAGAATATCACATCAGGCAGTTCACAACCACTTGTAACTCCAGATCCATGGGATCTGATGCTCTCTTCTGGTCTCTGTAGGCACCTGCACATGTTTGTAACAGACACTCACACATAATACACATCCATCTAAATTAAAATAGAAATAAAATTTAAAAACAACAAAAGTGTTATAAAAAGTTAGACTTACATATTTTAATTTTCTATACCTAAAAATGCCTTATATTTCGTCCTTAAATCATTTTACTGATGCAAAGCACATGAGGCCAACTACCATTATGACAATTATCTACAACCAAATAGAGAAGCAAAATCAAAACGAAGACCCAAGTTTCTGAGTTAACTTTTAGTGCAGCAGCTTGTTGACACCCCAGTGTAAGTAGTAATTACAATTTTTATATTATTTTGATTCTTAAGTCGGTTTGTGGCTATGTGAAATACTGTGACAGAATGTCTGGCCAGAGTCACTTAAGAAAGCTCATTTTTAGTTGGCTCAGAGTTGTACGGGGCAAGGTTCATTATGGAAGAGCTGCTCTGATGGTGATGGTGGAACATTTTGCACAGCCTGTTCAACCTCACAGTAGACAGAGGCAGGAACCAGGGCCAGCGTTATCTCCAAAGGTCTGCCCTGGTGAAGTAAGGCCCCATCTAGGCCCCATATCTTAAAACTTTCACAGCCTTCCAAAATCATGCCGTTGACTGGAGAACAAGCACTCAAAACAAGAGCCTGTGGGGGTTGTTTCAGATTCCGACTATCAAAACAATTTTCATAAAATTTAACAGCATCCTTGCATGGCTTGATGCCAGTTTCCCTTGTTTGTTCCTACAGCTAGACTCATGATAAACAAACAAACACACAAAACTGAAAAAAAAAAAGACCAATTAGTGGCCAAAGGCTTCAGACTGCACAGGGTAGACTAAAATGTATGAATGAATTCTCTGCTTCTAAGGGCATCCTTGTCCACTGAGTCTCAGATAAGATTTTGTCTTTCTGACTACAAAGCACTTACCTTATATGGTTTCTCTATATCCAATATAGGGCTCTGAATGCTGTGACCATTGTATTTCTCCCCCAAAGCATATTCACCTGTGATGACTCATATTCCTATAATGGATCCAAAATTATCACTCACCAACACACTGAGCTCCAAGGATAAGACCTGAGTATAAATATCTAATAACAATTTAGAAAAAAAAAAATTCTACTGCCCAAGTAGGAGAGAAGTTTAAAGCTCACAAATGCAAGAACAAGAATATACAAAGCGGAAATATGTCCACCCACTGGCTAGTTTAAATGCAGGGGCCCCTGAAGCTCAGAGCTCTAAAAAGAAAAGCAAGGTGCCTTCTCTCTGTTCTTGCACAGCGGCAGCTTCAGCACCATCGGATTTACGTTCACTCAAGCTTTTTCTTTTAAACGCCACCTCCTCCAATTTTCTAGGAAGAAATATTTGGTGTGTTTAGGGTAATCAACATAGTTAAGTTACTACAGATATTAAAACGACACATGTCAAGAATTTTAGGGTAGTGGTTCTTAATCTTCCTAATGCGGTGACCCTTTAATACTGTTCCTCAGGTTGTGGAAACTGACCCAACCATAAAATTATTTCTGTTGCCACTTTGTAACTGGAATTTTGCTACTGTTATGAATTGTAACGTAAATATTTTTGGAGACAGACATTTGCCAAAGAGGTCATGACTTCTAGGGAGACAGTCCTCTTACAGCAAATTAGATTGTTCTCACAGAATATTCAACATGAAAAGTTGGGATTCAACCTCCAATGCACAGATTGGAATGTTTTGTTCCAGTCAAAGTCGGTGTGAACAGGAGGGTGAAACCAAGTCATCTCTATAATTTGGAAGTGTGTTCCCCCACCCAGGACCTACATGTTAGAAATTTGGGCCCTGGAGTGGCACTATTGGCTGAGGCAGAACCTTTAGAATGGGATAGCCATAAAGTCTGGCTTTGTAGGAGACTTGGATACCCCAGTCTCATCCTTCTCTTTCTCTGCTTCTGGTTTTACAAGTTGACTTGATTTTTTTCTACTTTATAGTGTTTTTTTTTCACCATGGGTTCGTACCAAGACCCTTGTTAGCTGTGCAAATCAAAGAGCCTGCCAATCTTACAGTGACACTTCTATACTTGTGAGCCAATATACTTTTTTCTCTTTATTAATTAATTGTGCAAGGTAATTCATTACACTGATGGAATTGGTGATAAGTAGATAATTGCAAGGAGTTATCAGTCCTGAAACAGGTATAACAATTCAAATGAGGAAAAAAAAACTGATAAGGAAGAAAAGGGATCCTTCATTTTTAGGTGATCATTCTAATCTAGAAAAACAAGTGTGATGCTGGAAAAAAAAAAAAGCCTTTGGCTTGGGTGTGGTAACAGAATGAAGATACCAAAATCAAAGCTAGAGAAACTGTATGTCTAACTGGTCAAAAAGCTGATCATTCCTGATGGATAAGATAACTTTTCTGCTATTTGACTGATATTTCTGTTATTCGTCACTATATCCAAAATGGGAAAGAGACAACTCAGCTTGAATGAACTTCACTTTCCTATACAAAATCCCAAACCATTTACAGCTCTTGTACTCAGAATTTTTTCACCTAATCACATGATTCCTGACAGACAGTGATAATTCTCACAGCTCAAACAATATCGTTTCATTAGATTATAGGTCTGTGGGAAGAATTTAGGTGGTCTTGGCTGTGTTCTGTCTCAAGGACAAAATCAAGGTCTTAGTTGAGCTGACGTTCACCTGGAGACTCTGGGAAAATAATCCACTTTGGCTTCACTGAATTTATTGGAAGAATTCGGTCCTTTGAGGTCACAGACCAAGGTCTCTAGTTTTTTGCTATTTGTTGTAAGTGGTTTACAGCTTTTAGGTGTCCTCACTGGTCTTCTCAGGGGTCTCTCCTTACAGTTCACTCAACAGCAGTTAGTCAAGACCTTACTATTCTTCAAATTCTGCTGATTTCCTTCCGGCTTCCTCTTTGCTACCAGCCAAAGAAATCACTCAGCTTTTCAAGGTTCATACATTTAGCCTGGGCTGACCCAAAAAGCCTCTTCATCATCAGGCCAACCATGTTATACAACATAAAAGAACCATAAATGACAGTCCAAGACTTTCACAGGTTCCAGGAATAAATGTATGGTGTACAAGAACATTCAAGTACAATATTGTACAACAAAGTAGAATGTGATATCAGAATTCAGTTACTACTGGAGAGCTAATTGATGCAGTCAACGAGGGTTAAGAAGAAGTAGGAATTAAGTCAGATGATATAAACACTAGATACCAGAATATCCTAGAGCTGAAGCAGGTGGACAACAAAATCAAGAAACAAAATCACTCATAATGCATCATGAGTGGGTGATTTGGGGAAAAAAGTTAGCAGAGAACTGTTGAGAGGTATGGTCTAGGAAGGAGACTAAAATCAGAAGGTATACTGCAATATCCATAAGGGGCTTTTTCTCACAGGTAGAAAGATGTGTTCATATCTTCTACATAAAACCATCTAGGACACAGAAGCTCTGGCTAGCCTCATCTCAGAACAATATTCAATGAAGTATGAGTATTCATCTTTTATTGTGGAAATAGGTCATAAGGAGAAAAGATTCAGACTGATTTCTTCAGTATAGCATATATTATCCAAGGACAGTGGATGGGAATCATGGTATAAGCCACACCTCCTGTCTTGTCTTCTCACCCAACGTCAGAAGCCTTACCTCCCCATATGCTATTGTGTTGATGTTTGACCACCAAATATTTGTGCACTGGAAACTTGGTCCTCAGACTGATGTTATTGGACCTTTAGGACACAAAGCCCAAGGGGAAATGTTTAAGTTGTAGGGTGCTACACTCTGAAGGGAATGCTGGTCCCTTGTAGTAAGTTCTTGCTGTGATATTACAAAGTCCTTGATAGCTGAATCTCTCCTTGATTTCATGTTTTACTATATAATCCATCCTCCCTCATATGCTACACAGGGTGCAGAAAAAACAAACAAACAAACAAAAGCAGGGACTGTACTGATCAAACAACCTGACCCCTAAACTGTGTGTTAAATGAACCTCTTTTTCTCGAATCTAGCTCACTCCTAGCATTTTGTGATAGCAATGATCAACTGAAATACATACAGAAGCTGCATGACTTGAGTGGAAATTCACCTATTTCTCTGAGTATAAGTTTATTTTTTGTTACAGTAATATAACCAGAAAACAGAGCTTGTCCAGGCTGTGGTTTATCAGTACTATGCATTGTCCTAGGTAAATGAAAGACAGATTAGCTGTCCCATTTTGGAAACAGATGAAACTTGAAAAAGAGAAAGAGAAGAGAGAGGGGGAGAGAGAGAGAGAGAGAGAGAGAGAGAGAGAGAGAGAGAGAGAGAGAGAGAGAACATCTTACTACCTAAAAGAAAAGCCTACCTGGCAGTGAAGTCTTCACCCAAGAATGCAATCAGACACCATAGTGCAGAAATGAAACTTCATCCTAATTACACTATACTTCAGACTTGTCCTCACAGCAGAAGAAAATGCAACATTTCCAAATGTTCCGAGCTTCCTCTGTGATACAATAAGGCAAGTAGAAATGACAAACACAGGAAGAGAAATATACTAAAGACTGCTTCCAAGGGTCTCTTTGCCTTATGATTAAAAAGGAAAGTGTTCTGGATTCTTGTGGTGATCTTGGTGAACAGTATTATCCTGAGGAGAAAAGAGTGTTTGTTAATGCTGAGGGAAACTGCTATAAAATTAAGTTTGAAAAAGAAATAAAGAAGAGAGCTAACTTTCCATTTTTCAGCTCACCGCAGGGGAAGCAATTTCCATTTTCAGCTTCTCAATTTTTCCTCATTACATCTGATTTGTGAGGGGCGGAAGGAGCTTCCATTTTTTAGCCTTCTCTACTAGCTTTACACCACTGCAGCACATCTATGTAAGTTCATATTTTGGTGCTGGTAATAAAATGCTTGCAACCCGCAAGAACACCTACACCATATTCAAACTGCCCTGCCATTGCGAATGCTTGTGTCTGCTGGATGCCAAGTTCAGACATCACATTTGTCAAATGGGATAATCATTTTCTCGCCTGAAGACAAGAGCCTGGGGAAGTTCACAAATACCAGTCAGCACTTAGTCAAGCAAGACTCCCTGGAGAAAAAAAAAATGGCCAAAAGACACAAACCATGAAAGGCATGCAAGTAGCTGTTCATCTTCAAAGCCAACTGCAAAGCAAGTGTTCTGGCTCATCAGCACAGGAGACAGTAGGGTGGACAGACTAATGAGAAAACTCCTTAATGTTAAGAAAGCATATATCTCAAATGAAACATACTAACCAGAAAGTAAGTTACACACTTCAGACCTCAACCGGGAATTAATATCCTCAACCGTTCTGCTTTTTCATCTGCTTTTTAAAATCCTTTCATTACATTTATGTGCAGTAGAACATCACCTTACACATCAGAAGTACATAATTTTTAAAAGAAAGTTTCTCTGGGATGCCGTTCCAAGTGGTACAACCCCCATAAACCCCGGTTGCTAGGGAACGTATAAACCCCGTGACTAGTTGGCGATAGATATGTGTGAGAGGTAGATCTTCTTGCTGCTAACAGGTGGCACATTAGTAACTACATCAAAAACCAATCCATCATGATTGATCAAAGGCCTCATTAAAATGGGAGAAGCCACTGTCCAAGACTTCCTCCTCTTCATTCTTCCCAAAGCAGCTTAGGGCCAATTTCCATTTTAGAGATTGCAATATTTATTACTGTAAAGCAATAGTTAACAATTTGAGCAAGATGCAGAAATAGAGAAGTGTGGGGTAAAAACAGCAATCTCAGAAAGATGGTTAAATTTTGTGAGAAAAGCAACAGATGCTTCCTTTTGCGTTTTAGTGAAGAGGACCACAAACAGAGAAGGAACTTGAAGGGAACCAAAAAATCTTGGAGAGGTTACCTGGACTAGGTCTAGACTGTGGTTTGCCTTGAGTGAGCACATCGGTGTTTTATAAAATATACAGAAATGAGGTATGGACCACACATACACAACTAGTCATGTCTGCTTTAGCATACTACGTAGCAGGTCAAGGTTTGATAGTAAAACTCAAACACAGGTTCGCCTCAATGTCTGGCTCTTTTAATACTCTTTCAAACTTATATTAAAGAGCTAGTGAGATGGCTCAGTGGCTAAATGTATTTTCCATACAGCCCTGCTCTGAAGCCTTCAAACCCACGTACAGAAACCAGATGGATGCTTTGAGTTTGTAACAGCAGTCCTAGCATTTGTACAAAGACATGGAAGGTAAGAGAATCTGACAATATCACATGTATGGCAACACAGTGACAGAAACAGTAAGAGAAATAAGATGGAAGGAGAGAACTGACTTTCAAAAGTTCTCTGACTTTCACCCATGCACATAGGCATTTTTCTCACACTTATTTGTACTCATCCCATAAATTAATAAATTAATCAAACTTAATCTTAAAGTTTATATGACACTTCATAGATTGTTTTCATCAAAGCTGTCTACTTATGACGATGATCCTAGAACAAATCACTGAGTTGTCAGTCACTTTCCAGCCAGCTCTCACCAACAGACTGTCATCCTTCTAAGGACATGCTTTTAGGCTGTTAGGAAGCAGCATCAATTTCTCTACTTAACATGGTGACAGGCAAAGATGAGCCCCACCCCCAGACTGCTCTGTCTGTATTTTAGTGCCTGTCCTAGATATGATAACATTTACGGCTGTCTTTAGTTCCTCGATGTCTTATTGATATATTTATTTATTATATGAGGGGCCCAAAAAGCTCGGGTAAGAGCACATCACATGGGAGTTATCCTTTCACCAGATGGCTATGAGGATTGAACTCAGAGCTAGTGAAAAATAAACTCCATTTGACATTGGTTTCAATAGTTTTTAATTTATTATGACTTTAGTTGCTTTTAAGATTTTTTTTTACTTACATGTTTATTTTTTGAAAATTTCATACATGAATACTATATTTACAACATTTCTATCCCTTTCTCTCCCTGTCCAACTCCTCCCATATTCTCTCACTCCCTCTCAAACTCATGACCTCTTCTTCTTTGATAATTGTCTATACATGCATACATACACATACCCAACCTCCTGTTGCCATTTAGTGCTGTTCATATGGACATGTATTTGGAGCTGACCACTTTGAAGTAAATAGTCTTCCGGAAAGTTCATCCCCGGGAAAAAAAAAAAAAAACAAAACGATTCTCCCTCTCCTAAAAATCCATTGCTTTCTCTTCATCCCACCCCATTTGGGTTGTTATGTCAACTGGTGATGTGACTATGCAGCTTCAGCTTAGACAATCACAATGTTGAGGTTTCATGGATGACGCTTGCCTGTCATGTTTAGAAGGCATTACCTAGCAGCAGGTGCCCTACTCCTCTGATTCTTAAAATCTTTTCACCCCTCTCCCATAAATTCCCTGAGACTTAGATGTAGGGTTTGCATTTAAAGTTTGAATCTCAGGTGGGTTTCCCATGGTCATTTGTTCTATACATTTTGACCAGTTGTAGAACTCAGTGATAGCCTCAATCCGTGCCCCCCACACACACCAAAATGTATTTTACTAGGAATGAAATCTGTACTTATCTGTGTACAAACATGTGTAACAATAATAAAGAAGATGTGATCATGAATTTTAGGAGTGGAAGAAACATGAAAGGAGATGGAGGTAAAGGAGTAGAATTCAGGTAAATACAGTATTTGTGTGTGAAATTCCCAAAAAAATTAATTAAAAACCTCTTATAATTGTGGTTTTCAAAACAAATAGTCTAAAAAGAGCCAAAGAAAAAACACAAGAAACAGAAATAGACTCAGAAACACACATGCCTTACACACAGAAATTCCATAAGAACATAAAAGCAGTTTGTTTTGCCCTATTCTGACTTTTTTGCTCTTGTTTTATCTTACTTTACTGTTTATGTTATTATTATTCTTTAGATGCCTCTTGGAGTTTTAATAAGAGACAGAAAGGGTGTGTATCTAGATGTAAGGGGAAGTAGGGAAGAACTCAGAAGACCTGGGGATGAGGAACTGTAATCAGAATATATTTTATGAAAAAAAGAACTATTTTTTTCCGTTGGACTTACTGTTTATTGTTTCCAATGATATTAACTTCTTCCTCAGTTATTTTTTCTTTATTAATTACACTTTACTCATTTTGTATCACCCCCGTGGTTCCCTCCCTCCTCCCATCCCAATCCCTCCCTTCCTCTACCCTCTGCATGCATGCCCCTCCCCAAGTCCACTGATAGGGGAGGACTTCTTTTCCTTCCTTCTGATCCTAGTCAATTAGGTCTCATCAGGAGTGGCTGCATTGTCTTCTTCTGTGGCCTGGTAATGCTGCTTCCCCCTCAGGGGGAGGAAATAAAAGAACAGGCCAATCAGTTCATGTCAGAGACAGTCCCTGTTCCTATTACAATGGAAGCCACTTGGATACTGAACTGCCATGGGCTACATCTGTGCAGGGGTCTTAGGTTATCTCCATGCATAGTCCTTGGTTGGAATAGCAGTCTCAGGAAAGACCCCTGTGCTCAGAATTTTTTGGTTCTGTTGCTCTCCTTATGGAGTTCCTGTCCTCTCCAGATCTTACTATTTCCCACTTCTTTCCTAAGATTCCCTTCACTCTGCCCAAAGGTTGCCCATAAGTCTCAGTATCTACATTGATAGTCTGCAGGGCAGAGATTTTCAGAGGTCCTCTGTGTCAGGCTCCTGACTTATTCCCATTTTTAAAAGAAGAACAAAAAAGGAGGGGAAGGCAAGAAGGAAGGAAGGAAGGAAGGAAGGAAGGAAGGAAGGAAGGAAGGAAGGAAGAAGTGAGGGTGGGAGGGAGGAAGGGAGGGAGGGAGGGAGGAAGGAAGGAAGGAAGGAAGAAAGGAAAGAAGGGAGGGTGGGAGGGAGGAAGGGAAGAAGGGAGGGAGGGAGGGAGGGAGAGAGGGAGGGAGGGAGGGAGGGAGGGAGGGAGGGAGGGAGGGAGGGAGAGAGAGAAATAGGTTCACAAATATTATCTCCTCTGCAAGCGGATCCCACTTCTCTAAGAGTTTGTCCCTGAAATTATGTTATCTAAAAAGTTCTCTAATAGCATCAAAGACATGTTTGCTCTTTGTTTGGCTTTTCAAATTAATCAAACCAGCATGTAAAAAAAATAAAATTCAAACAAAAACTGGTATTTAAAATAATTTAACAAAATCCTAGCAATAAAAAGTCAGTTAAGCAATAATTTTGCATTGTAATATGGAAACAGGAGGACCTCCTTTCCTATCTTTGATGGGTTATTCTCGATATATAAAACTTTAAAAAACAGATTACGAATTTCTACAGAATATCAAATGTCTACCATGCTGTCAAGGTGACAGGAGCTTATTTATAGCCACATTGTTGATATGAGAATATTGAAGTGTCTTTGAGAGCAAAATTTCTCTGATTCTCAAGCAGCTTGACCCAGGGAATTCCAGATAACTGGATGGACACCAAAGCTACAGAAGCCAATGGCTTTCATGTTCTTGTTTTGCAACTTGAAAAAAAAAAATTCATGAACTGCATTGTTTTAGAGAGGAGTTGGCTATAGATTCATAGTAGGGTGCTTGAAAGAGAGGCAACAGAAAAAAAAATAAAAGACACAAACACAGAGAAATGGAGAGACAGAGAGACAGAGAGAGGATTCCTGTATATAGGCATAAGGTTATGGTGTAATTCAAATGCTGATTTCTGTATCCTCCGTATCTGGTTGCAACCCTTGTTATGAGAATCTACTGTCTCAATGTTATATAAATACTGATCCCCAGTTGTCCCAATATGCCAATAAAGCAGCTTAGAGCCAATCACTGAGTAGAGGAGAGAACAGCACTGGACTTCCTGCCAGGCAGGGGAGAAAGAGTTAGAGGAGGAGGTGGGTTATTGAGCCATGGGAGAGGTCCAGAGACATTTGGAGAAGGAGCTGGAGCCGAGAAAGCTACAAGGCACAAGTATCTCTGGGATGTATGCGGAGAGGAAACCAGATTAACTTGGGGGGTTAAGAATAGATTAATAACTGCTCAGTTCCTCTGGTGTGGAGTTTGTTAAAATAATATAATCGAGTCTCAGCCTGGGTTAAGAGTGAAACTGAGAAACAGACACAGTTTTGTAAAATTGACTTTTACAGATGTATAGCGGGGAAAGTCCCTAAAAATAGGATTCCATGGAGCAGCAAACTGGGCACATTTTAAAGGATTTATGGCTGAAGTGGGGGTGAGACACAGCAGTGAGGATGGGCTGTTCAGTCAAGATGCTCCAACCACAAAGTGCTTCCTCCTCATGTCAGTCATGTCCTAACCTACAACCTCTAGGCAGAGATCTCTTTTAGAAAAAGAGATAAGACAAATGGGATATGCATTGAACGTATGACAGGAGTCTACCGCAGAAAGCATCTGAAAGACTCTACCTAGCAGTGCTCCAAAATAGATACTAAGACTCACAACCAAACCTTCGGCAGAGTGCAGGGAATCATATGAAAGAAGGGGAGTTTGATGTGGAAAGGATAGGAGCTCCACAAGGACCAAACGTATCTGGGCACAGGGTCTTTTCTGAGATGGACACTCAACCAAAGTCCATGAGAGGATAAAACCTAGAACCTCTGCTCGGATGTGACCCGTGATAGCTCAGTAATCAATTGGTTTCCCATAGTAAGGGGAACAAGGACTATTTCTAACAGGAACTCAATGACTGGCTCTTTGACCTCCCCACCTCCCAAGGGAGGAGCAGTACTGTTAGGCCACAGAGGAGGACTTTGCAGCCAGTCCTGAAAATACCTGACAAAATGGAGTCATATGAAAGGGGAGGAGGTCCTCCCCTATTAGTGGACTTGGAAAGGGGCAGGGAGGAGATGAGGGAGGGAGGGTGGGATTGGGGAGGGAATGAGGGATACAGCTGGGATACAGAATTAACAAAATGTAACTAATGAGAAAAATAAAATTATGGGAAAAAAAAACAAATCCCCCATAGCTTTTTCATCATAATTATTATATTGGTAAAATAAAAAAACAAGCTATTAAAAAAAAAAGAAAAAGAGATAACAATAAAACAGAAAGTAGAGCTCTCTTCAGGCATGGCTGGAATCCAGCAAGAACATACTCAGGACTGTTACAAGGGGTCCCTGCCCCACCTGATCAGTTTCTATCTCCTGCAGTTATCAATCGCATAAGTTCAGACTTCTTAGAAATCAGAAAGCATTGAGCAATATTTTGGGAAATTTGATTGTTATTAATTGAAAAGTCTAATAAACCCATATGTAATAAATTAAAATGATTTTATTAAGCTGTAGGAATCCATATATCAGAAGTATAAGGTAAGAAAAAAAAGAAGCATTTAGATAATTTTGCAAAAATATCACAACTTTTTTCTATATGATACATGTTTTAAAAAGAAACTCAGTTTTGCTATATTTCAGGCAGTTTGTATACATTTTAACTTAATAAATACTACTATGTTTTCCCCATGTCTACTTTAAGGAGATTCATTTTAATTTTATATCCAAAACACTGACTTTTATATAGGTCTGGAGCACAGAAAACTAGAAAACACTAAAAAAGAAAATGTGGTGCAAGTAGAAACTCAGTACTTTAATTTTTTTATTTAATAACATATTGCGTTATTGTTACCAATATTTTTAAAATTTATCAGAAAAACTAAATTCTTTCTGAATTCATGACGAGTGTTAAATGAATCATTGATGAAAAGGAGCACAGATTTCCCTCCCTTTGTCACTTCAAAGATCTTCCCATGATCATCACAGTCCTAAAGAGATGCTGAAGAATTGAAGAGGTTTTCACCAGGGTCCCACACTGGTGTGCAGCCAACTTATACATATGCATGGCCAGAGTCCTTGATGAGTCTAGCTTGGCATCCTAGTCTACAATCAAATATAAGCAAGCATTCCTACAATCTCTGCTTTATTTTTGTCCCTACCTATCTTGTGGGCAGGGTAAATTTTGGGTTGAAGTTTTTGTGGGTGGATTGGTGTTCCCTTCCCTCCACCAGGAGTCCTGTCTAGTTAGAGGGTGGCCTCTTCAGTCTCCATGACTCCTGTTGCTGGGAATCTCAGCTACAGTCACCCTCATATCCTCCCAGGAGCCTCCCCTGCTGTAAGTCTCCAGCTTCTCACAGAGAAGTCCCTGCCAAAGGTTTCTCTTCTCTCCACAAGCCCATTGTCCTCCTGCCCCTGCTCATCTCAGGTCTGATACTGACACTCATTTCTCTCTGTGCTCCCTCTCTTTCTGTGTCTCCACTCTTCAACCACTTCTGCTGTCTATTCTGTTTCCACTTCTGAGTGGGAACTAAGCATCTTCCCTTGGGCCCTTTTTGTCATTTATCTTCTTTGGGTCTGTGAGTTGTATGGTTTTCCTCTGTTTTATGGCTAATGTCCGCTTATGAGTGAGTACCATACCATGTCAATCTTTCTGGGTCTGGGTTACTTCACTCAGGATGATCTTTTCTAATTCCATTCATTTGCCTGCAAATTTCATGATTTCTTTGTTTTTAATAGCTGAGTAGTATTCCATTGCGTAGATATACCACAATTTCTGTGTCCATTCTTTGGTAGAGGAACATCTAGGTTGTTTCCAGATTCTGGCTATTATAAATAAAAGTGCTATAAACATAGTCGCACAAGTGTCTTTGTTGTACAGTGGAGCAACTTTTGGGCATATACCCAGGAATGGTATAGCTGGGTCTTGAGGTACCAATAAATGACTGGCCCAACCTGAGACTCACCCCATGGGAGACAGCCAACCCCCATATGATTAATGATACTCTGCCATGCATACAGACAGGAGCCAAGAATAGTTGCCCTCTGAGTGGCTCCACCCCACACCTTATGGTAGCAGATGCAGAGACCCACAATCAAACATTGGGTGGAGCACAGGATTCTTGTGGAAGAGTTGGGGGAAGGACAGAAGGATCCAGAGGGGACAGGAGCTCCACAGAAAGCCCAACAGAGCCAACTAATCAGGGCCCAGAGGGTGGACCTGTGGAGACTGAAGCACAACCAAGGACCATGAATGGACTGGATCTATGCACCCCTATTCAGATGTAACCAATGGGCAGCTTGGTCCTTATATGGGTTTCCTAGTAAGGGGAATAGGGGCTGACTCTTACATGAACTCTGTTGCCTGCAATTTTTTTTTATTTTTTTATTTTTATTTTTTTTATAAGTTACATTTTATTAACTCTGTATCCCAGCCGTGTCCCGATCCCTCATTCCCTCCCAGTCCCTCCCTCCCTCCCTCATCTCCCTTCGGGGGTGGGGAGGCCAAAGAGCCAGCCATTGAGTTCCTGTTAGAAATAGTCCTTGTTCCCCTCACTTTGGGAAACCAATTGGTTACTGAGCTACCACAGGCTACATCTGAGTGGAGGTTCTAGGTTATATCCATACATGGTCCTTGGTTGAATGTCAGTCTCAGAAAAGACCCTGTGCCCAGATATATTTGGTCCTTGTGGAGCTCCTATCCTTTCCCCATCAGACTAACTCCCCTTCTTTCTTATGATTCCCTGTACTCTGCCAAAGGTTTGGTCATGAGTCTTTGCTTTGAAAACACTGCTAGTTAGTGTCTTTCAGATGCGCTCAGTAGACTCCTGTCATACGTTCAATGCACATCCCATCTGTCTTTCTAAACGAGGATTGATCATCTTACCCCATGTCCGCTCAATTGATTATCTTTTTTAGGTGTATAGATTTCATTATGTTTATCATATCTTATAGGTCTATATAAGTGAGTATATCCCATGTTTGTCTTTCTCCTTCTGGGATATTTCACTCAGAATGATCTTTTCTAGATCCCATCATTTGCCTGCAAATTTCATGATTTCCTCCTTTTTGATTGCTGAGTAGTATTCCATTGTATAAAAATACCACAATTTCTGTACCCATTCCACCGTTGATGGACATCTGGGTTGTTTCCAGGTTCTGGCTATTACAAATAGAGCTGCTATAAACATGGTTGAGCAAGTGTCCTTTTTGTGTACTTGAACAAACTTTGGGTATATACCTAGCAGTGGTATAGCTGGGTCTGGAGGAAGCACTATTCCTATTTGTCTTAGAAAGCGCCAGATAGCTTTCCAGAGTGCTTGTACCAGTTTACATTCCCACCAGCAGTGGAGCAGGGTTCCCCTTTCTCCACAACCTCTCCAGCATGTGTTATCGCTTGAGTTCAATCACTTTCCCCTGGCAGAGCTACCTTGCCAGGCCAGAGGGGAAGAGAGTGCACTCAGTCCTAATGTGACTTTGATATCCTGGGGTGGGGGGTTGGGCTCCCCTTTTCTGAGGAATAGGGGATAGGGGATAGCGGAAATAGGAGGGAAGGTGGGACTGGAAGGAGAGGAGGGAAGGGCTACAATTGAGATAGAAAATGAATAAATAAAAATAAAAACTAAATAAATAAAATAAAATAAAATATTTCAATAAATAAATGAATAAATAAAAGCAGTTGTTTTAATCTATCTCAAGCTCTGTTGTCCTTCTGTTACCTCATCTATGAAACTAGTTATTATCAGGAATTAATCTGCCATGTTTAAATACTTTCAATATTTTGAGAAAGGGTTTTATTATGTAGTCCTGGCTGACCTTCCTTATGTACATGGAGCTGTCTTTAAACTCACAGGGGTCTGCCTGCGTCTGCCCCTGAGTGCTGATATTACAAGCATTCACCATTGTTCTTAGCCTTTAAAACACTTTTTAAATGGCTATGGTTAAAAAGAAATATGTATTTACAATAATGTAGCTAATTATTTTTTGTTTGTTTGTTTTTTGTTTTTGAGACAGGAATTCTCTGTGGAGCCTTGGCTGCCCCTGGTGTCAATTTGTAGACCAGGCTGGCCTCAAACTCAGAGCTCTGCCTGTCTCTGCCTCCTTAAATGCTGGGATTACAGGTGTGAGCCACCATGCCTGGCTAATTTAGCTAATTCTCTCAACTTGTTATACAACATGATTGTTCTCAACAAAGGTTATGAATTGATTCAATGTTATCCATAGGAAACCTTGTATATCATAGTATAAGTGAGTTAAAACTGCTCTAAAAAAAACCAAAATAAATTTCAATTTTACAAATTGCTAATACTGTACAATAATATGATACAGACCTGTCCATGTTCATTCCTGCAGTATGTGAACTGCTTTTGAACTGCGATTTTTTTTTGTTTTTGTTCATTTTTATATACTTATTTATTACATTTCTTCACTTTCTATTCCTACTGCAACCCACTCCCCTATCTCTTCCCACCCCTCCTCTTCTCCCCCTATGCCCTTTCCCTAGTCCCCTGATAGGGAAGGACTATCTACCCTTCTATCTGATCCTAGCTTATCAGGTCTCATGAAGAGTAGATAGTCCTTCCCTATCACCTTACTCTGTGGCCTGCCGAGGCTGCACCCCCACCAGGGGGAGGTGATCAAAGAGCCAGCCACTGAGTTCATGTCAGAGACAGCCCCTGTACCCCTTACTAGGGAACCCACTTGGAAACTGAGATGCCATGGGCTACACCTGAGCAGGGGTTCTAGGTTATATACATGAATGGTCCTTGGTTGGAGTATCAGTCTCTGCAGGGGCCCCTGGACCCAGGTATTTTGGCTCTGTTGTTCTCCTGTGTACTTCCTGTCCCCTCCAGGTCTTTCTCTCTCCCTCGTCTTCCATAATGATTCCTTGGAGCTGTGATTTCTTTTACTGAATACTTCATCGTAATTATACCTCCTGTCATTGCAATCACTGTTTTCCATGAAGGGATGATCTCACTGGCATAAGAAGTTCCTCATTTTTCAACATTAATATTATTGACAAATTTGTATATTACTGCAATGGTGATTTTCTTATATAAACTTTCTCTTGGATACATGATGTATTTCCCAGAGAGTCAGTCTTTAGCTCTCTATTTACATTTTCTTCACTGGTGATCTCATTTCGTCTCAGGCTTTTAATGCCAAATATATGCCAATAATGCCCAAATTTAGATCAGCAGCCAAATAGCTCTCCCGCAAGTGCCGCGCTTTCATATCCAACAACCTACTCAAATCTCTATTTAGTTATCTAAAAAAATCTCAACCAAGTGTGTTTCGGGCCGTGGTTTGCCACTGTCCAGCCTACCACGTTTCCTAACTGGTAGCCATTTCCTCCTTGTGGGCTATTTTCAGCACAGTAACAAGAGTGATCCTCTCAAATGCCAGCCAGTCTGTGACACTCTTCTTTTTTCTCTCTCTAAACTTTGCAGCGGATCCTAGTTTCATTCAGCTTAAGAACCAAACTCCTTGTAAAGACCAACCCTAGAGGTCTGCATCTCATTTTTCTGACACGTCACTTTCTTACGTTCCTTCTTAATAACCCTCGGGTCCAGTTGGAATATAGCAAGCATGCTGATTTCTCCGTCAAACATCCGTGTGGCATCCATTCCTTTTCAATTTTGTGATTAAAATTTATTCTAAACTTCCGTTAAAAACCGTAATTCTGGGGGCTGTCAAGATGGCTCACCCGGTACAGGAGAGTGCTTTGCAAGCCTGGGAACTTGAGTTCAGTCTTCTGGCGTCCATGTAGAAGTGGAAGGAAAGAAATGACTCCACAAAGTTTTTCTCTGACCTCTCTACATGTGCACACATCATGCACAACCTCACACACACACACACACATGCGCACACACACCTTACTTTTATTACTCCTCATAAGTATTGTTCAGCTCCTTTTGTTCTCCACAGCACTAACATTTACACATTCATGATTACTGTCTATTATTAAGCCATCCACCCTCTCAGAGCATAAATTGCATTTTGTTCAATGATACACACAAAATGTCTACAACAGCATCTGACTAATAGGGAACATGTTTCATTATTTCTTGAAAGAATTCAGTGTCATTTTAGACTAAGAAATTATTCTTTAGAATAAAATACTCTTATTCATATGATGGTAGGGCCAAAAGAATAAACATTTTATGATCCCTGAAAGACATAACCTATGGCTATCTAAACTATTCATATCATATGGATTTTTCATTAGTCATGTTAAGTGCTCTTGTTTCACCATAGTCTCATTAGAAATGGATTCCTATCCTGTCTTTCAAACAAATCACCTATGCATTGAACCAATAAGAAACAGAACTACTTGGCATCAAATAATCTGATGGATTATTCCATCTACTCAGGAGGGAGGTACTGACTGACTAAAAACACTTCGAAAAATCATCCTCTATGTTTTTTATGAGATCACAGTTTATTCAAAGGAGAAAAGACACATGACATGAGTAACTATCATAACAAGTATACAGTAAACTTTGCCAAGATCTCCTAAAAGGTACTACTGATATTCAGTTAACTACCCTAGATATAATTTAATAGATTTAGGTAACATTCAAATAAGAAAAAAAAAAAGAAGTCCTCTTCTGAATATAACAGGGCTATTGTGCTCATGAACTCAGAAGCTGTGCCTACTTCTGCACGACCAAATCAGTCAACCCTGCAGCAGAGACAGGAGAGGGGCTCAGGAGGCCCCACCCCTCGCTGAGGAGATAGTGACAGCTGAAGCGTGTAGCCCATGGTAGGCTGCCAATCTGCCGGTGCACGGCCCTATCCTCATGTGCTTATGAACTGCGCTCATCAAGCTCAGTGGATGGGTAGGGGAAGAGGGAGAAGGCAGAGAGGGAAGGAGGAAAAGAGAGGACACGAAGTTAAGAGGGGATGTGGGTGGGTGGTTCTATAGGACTTGGAGGAGGAAAGTAGAGGGTGGTTATGACCTAAATACATTGTACACATACATAACCCCAAAGCACAAACATTTTAAAACAAAATAAACAAAAGAGCTCTTCTTCACTGTATTTCACTAGAGGTATTTTATTCTCATATCAATTTCCTTACACAAGACAGGACTAACCTTGTGAGTGCCTCTCTCTAACCTACATGAGCACTCCCCAATAATCAACAGTAATATATAATAACTGTGCTTTTATTCAAAAGGAAAATTACTCTAACTTTTTTTTAAATTGGAATTTCCCATACTACAACTCCAGGGTTGACCTTTAAGCCAAAATGTGTGTCAAATTTCCATTGACAATGGGAACTCTCTGGGCTAGCCTTGTGTCATTCTCTCATGACTCCAGAACCTGCTAGGAGGAAGCCATACCTGAGAATGAGAATAGCGTTCATGAATAGAATCAAAGGTGACCTCAGAAGCTGAACTACACCAGGAATACTTGAGGAATTAAGAGTCAGATGCTGGAAAAAGATTTTATGGAGCCATAGTGGCACTGATAAGACAAAACAAGGCTTTGGCTCAGGACCACAGTTACACTAAGGATCATGAAACCTGGGATGGTGTTGCAACTTAATTAGAAGTGAGTATTAGATTTACAAAATGGAATTCCAATTTCTAGCAAGCCAGGCAAGACAATTTTAAGATGTTTTACCTTAAAGAAAACATGGATTGCTTTAAAGCAGTGACTTCCTACCTATTATTCTGCTCCTTCTAAATTTTAGTAGTAAGTAACTAAAAGGGAGAGCTAGTAGTACTTTTCCTAGTTGATAGTCTTTAAAACTCTTTTTAAATTGTGAAGTCTGAGCATTTTTAACCTGTGGTGATTGACAAGTATGAAGTGTTTCACTTCTGGATCAGTTCCTTCTTGTATTTACTCTGTACTTGGCATTTAATAAGTAGCCAGTTCATGCTACTTTCACTTACAAAGCCATTTTATCAGCCAAATCCATGTGAAATTGGTCAATATTACAGTCATTAAAAATGATTCCAGAGATCTCCAAGCAATTTTGGGGAACAACTTAGCCAAAATGTTCACAAGAGTTAGATTACTCTTTTTGTCTGATACTAGGCTGCTTTTTCCAATAAAAGTAGAGTTTTACTTTATTATCCTTTGATTGTAGCATTCCACTCCCCAGTTCTACAGCCCTAGAAAACAACTTCCAACAGAAAGCTGTTATGTAAACTCGGAGCAACCTAGAGAAGGTACAGGGCAAGAACTTTGGAAGTTTTGTATCAAACTCTAACTAATATAAAGAAAATATGGAATTCAGCAAGTCACACTCATCAAACTTACAGTAACATGACTCACAACAAGAAAATCATTCGATAAAATACGCTGAATGGGAAATGATTCAGTGAAAATATTATTCAGAACAAGCAATTACTAAGAGAAGGTATTACCCACAGCAGACAATTACTCAGTGAAAGTATTACAGGGAGCAGGCAGATATTCAATCAAACACTTGATAGGGAGAGCAATTATTCAATAAACAATCATATAATTGTACCCAATGGGGCACGCATGCCATACGGCATACGAATCATTTACAGACACCAGGATGGTGCTCTGGCTGTGGAAAATGTGGATAATTTATGGTACCCATTTGTCATTTTTAAGATAATTTCATTTCAGTTCTACTTTCAAGTAAACAACATTAAAATACACACACAAGCATACTAAACATCAATTTCTCAAATAATACACTTCCAGGTTTTTGTCCTTTTCTCTTGTATTACTCACCCCTTTTTCCTGTCTCTTTTCTTATTACTTTCTCTGTTTTTTTTCTCTTCCATCTCACTAATTCCTTCTTTCCTGTGATTTATAAATGTAAAACTGATTATTAAAAATCCACACTTAGTATTAAATCTTCCTCTATAAATCATCTGTGCATTTTGTAAAGCAAAAACATTACCAGCAGATGTTAATCACACAATGATAGGTTATGGGTATAATCTGGAACACTCTATCCAGTCACAATACAATGATGCCTTCAAACAGTTTATATGTCAAGTGGAGACGAAAAATAAATTGATAAATGCTTATTTCAAAGAGCAATACTTACTTGCTGTGTACTCCTTGTCAATCACTAAAACATACACACCAAGACATACATTTAACAATTCATGCTGCCATTGCACTAACATGGCAATAGCCATTAAAGAACACATAAAGGAAAAGCAAGAAGGAGCTTGAGGAACTGAGATAAGCTTGGAAGACACAGGAGCATTTGTAATCAAATACATAGATGTGTCCTAGGAGACAATTCAGGATGAAAAGAGACACAGGGCCAGAACCCAAGAGGAGTATCAGAGCTACATAGAGCTTAGAGTTTCAGCAAGTAACAGATATGGACACAGTAGAAAAGAAGATGGACACACACACACACACACACACACAAAGGTAAAGCAACACTCCCCTTTACTTGTATCTAAAGGTGCATAAAACATGATTTTCTTGCTTGGTTTCCAATTGTGGAAAGAAATTGAACAGTTGATTCTTCTCATTTGTATTCCACAGAAGAGACTGAACAATGGCCCATTCAGAAAGGCGAGATCATGCTTCAACACAGGAAGAGGAAATTTTCAAGAACAGTAAGTAGCTTTGGATATACATGGAAAGGATATGGAAACTAAGAGCAGAGTACTGAGGAGAATCGGATGTTGGGTAACAAGCTACAAGACACTCCTCTGGATGAGTTTGCACTGCACATGGCTCCAGAAATCCTATGGAATTCTAGGAGCCGTCTTAGTTTCTGGGTGTCTAAAAAGACAGCTTGCAACAAATCATGATTCAGTGTTTAAAGAGGTTCTACTCTTCCTAGGCTTCAACAATTCCTCCAGGACAGGAAACACATAGTCCTCCTGTAGGCCACAAACTGGTATTTCCTGGAACTTAGGGTAAAAAAAAAAAGATGCTTTCACTCACGTACTGAATCGGGTGGATGAAAGAGTGAATGCAGAAGTGCTAAGCAGCTTCCTACAGATGGTGACAGGACTGAATAGCGGTGCACACCAGACCCCCATGCCATTTTAGAGCACATGAATGTACAGTACAGGTTAATGCTCTGAGAAAGCCATGGGAAGTCATATCTTTATTCCCTGAGCTTTTAGATCATGACAATGCCCTAGACTATACCTTTTCATACTGGGGAGAAAAAAGATCTTGTCACAAAAACTTAAATTTTAAAATAGTTTATTCTTTCTACTACAAATTAACCTATATAACTAAACTAAATAGATTATCTGTCTGAGCTTACAACAAGAAGCCATAAACATTAATATAATCTTCACAGCACTTTTCAGACACCAGAAACATACACTGTTTGAATCAGGCATTTGACCTTAATTGGATTCATATTGGCTTATATAAGAAATATATGATCTTACTGGATTTATAAAGAGCTTTAGTCAACTTCAAAAGACCTAAATGTGTGTCAGGGCTTGAGAAATGGCTCAGCAGTTAAGAAAGTTACTGTTCTTACACGGGACCTAAGTTTGGGTCCCAACACCTACATGATGACTCACAACTATTTTTAACTCCATTTATAAGGGATCAAAGGCCCTTTTTTGAGTTCACTGGCTCCTGCATGCTCATGGTGCATACATATTCAGGCATACAGACACATGCATAAAATAAAAATAATCATTTTTAATGTAGCACTTAACATTATCATCCATGTCCATTTATTTATTTAAATACCTTTTCTAAAAATTCTGAAAATGGAGAGTGCCAGAATTGCTTTAACTCGATTTGTATAATGAATGGAATGATAGCTGGAAATACACTCTCTATTTTAAGGCTCATAATCACTGGGTTGGCATTATGTCTTACAAATTCAGGGCCTAATTATTCATTCCTTTATTTATTTTAATTACCTGATTAGGCAAACAATGTTGAATCATTAATTACTCACCTCAAAAGGGTAGAGTATAATTGACTTTCTGCACAAAGAAGTTCCATTTTTCCTCTCAGTCAGATTAGGCTCTGTTTAATGTGTCTTCCCTCTTAAGGGAGAAGATGCATTGTTCTATCCCTCTTCATCACGTTCCTAATAATGATGCTCAATGCCTATTCCAACAAGGTTTGTGCAGTCAAGTCGACAATAGGAAATTGCATGAATGCTTTGAAACTTGACTCCATTCGCATCATGGGAGACAAGGGGAAGAAAAGCAGCTGTTCAGGACATCACTCATACAATTTTATATCTCTACACGGGGTGAACCAGAAGTTTATGATGACCGTGTGTTTTGATTACCTTTACTAGATTCTACATACTTTAGACATATTTATTTATTTTTATGAGTATGGGTGTTTTGCCTGTTTGCATGTCTATGTGCCACGTGCATGGCAGGTGAAGGACTTGAAAAAGGTATTAGATACCCTGGAACTGGAGTGACAGAATTGGTAGCCACTATGTAGGTGCCGGAAATCAAATCTGTGTGCCCTGGAAGAGCAACAAGTACTCTTCTTTTTTAACATATTTATTTTTTAATAATTACAGTTTATTCACTTTATATCCCAGCTGTAGCCCACTCCCTTATTCCCTCCCAACCCCCCCCCTTTTCTTCTCCCTGCCCCACTCTAAGTCCACTGATAAGGAAGGTCCTCCTCCCCTTCCATCTTACCCTAGTCTATCAGGTCTCATCAGGACTGGCTGCACTGCCTTCCTCTATGGCCTGGTAAGGCTGCTCCCACCGCAGGGGATGGTGATCAAAGAGCCAGCGCTCAGTTTTTGTCAGAGACAGTCTGTTCCCCTTACTAGGAAACCCACTTGGACACTGAGTTGCCATTGGCTACATCTGCTCAGGGGTTCTAGGTTATTTCCATGAATGGTCTTTAGTTGGAGACCCCTGTGTACACATTTTTTGGTTCTGTTGCTCTCCTTGTGGAGCTCCTGTCCCTTCCAAGTCTTTCTATCTCCCCTTTCTTACATAAGGTTCCCTGCACTCTGCCCAAAGTTTGGCTATGAGTCTCAGCATCTACTTTGATATCCTACAGGAAGATCAAGGTAATAAAAATCAGAAAGGAAGAAGTCAAAGTATCACTATTTGCAGATGATGTGATAGCTAGCATACATGAGTGACCCCAAAAATTCTACAAAGAAACTTCTATAACTGATAAACACCTTCAGCAAAGTGGCTGGATACAAAATTAACTTCCAAAAAAAAAATCAGTAGCCCTCCTGTATACAAAAAACAGATGGGCTGAGAAAGAAATTAGGGAAACATCACCCTTCACAATAGCCACAAAGGACATAAAGTACCTTAGTGTGACTCTAGCCAAGCAAGTCAAAGACTTGCAGGAAAAACTTCCAGTCTCTGAAGCAACCTGTACTCTTAACACGTGAGTCATCATGCACTTTAGAATATTTTTTTCTTTTTAAATTAGTGATAAAATATTGAGCAGCAAGGAATTAATTAAAAGCAAGTAGCAAAAGTCACTTGCTCTTAGAAGCTACTAAGATAAACAGTTATTTATAACTATTTACAGTCAGATTAAAGTAATCATGACTCTCAGCCTGCAGATATAGTATTTATTATTCATAAGGAAGTCTGAGATTCCTAAAGGAGAATTGGACCAGGGCAAAAAGACATGGAGTTGGTCAAACAGGAAGAATCTCTCCAGAATTAAAACTCACATGGAAATAAATGTCAATAAACACAAGCATCTAAGGCATTATCTATCTGTTTCAGTCAAATGAACAAAACGGGAAAAATTAGAATGATGTGATAATAATATCATATTTCTAAAATGGATTCTAAATACCTAGAAAGAAAAGAAACACTATGTTATTGGGCATAAAACCTGGGATTTAGGTAACCCCAAAACATGATTTGAAAACCAAATCCCTGAAACTGAGCCATTTAAAAATGAGGATTCAGAGGTCAAGTAGCTCAGTCAGTAAAGTACCTACCTACCATGCACAAAGACCCTGAGTTTAATCTCCAGAATTTAATAAATGAGGGATGATGTTCCATTTCTCTAAAACTAGCACTCAGGAGATGGAGACAGGAGGATTAGGAGGAGTTCAAAGTCATCCTCAGCTATACAGCAAGCTTGAGGCCAGGCCTGGGATACAAGAGACACTGACCAGAATAAAGGAAAGAAAAAGATGAAGATTAGTGAGTTCGGTGGAATGATTTTATTACAATCCTAGAACTTATGGAGGAAAAAGGGAACCAAAGAACCCCGGGGGTCTCAGTGGCTTTTTATTTCAGTGATTTGTTCATCTCTAAAATTTAGTCTTAAGCATTTTTTCAGATATTATAATATTTTTAAAACTGTCATGGTGTTTTCTAAATGTCTAATACTTCTTGTTTATTTTTTAACAGTTGCCTTTTTATGATTTTTTTGCTCACCAATTATCCATGCAACATTCAGCTACTAATGCCTTCTTCAATCTTGTGGTTTTTCTTTTCAGATTTTAGTTAATGTTTTCAACCACTGCAAATGCATTAGTAACTATTCTGTACCCTGGAGTGTTTTTATAAATTATTAAACATTAACTTTTTGCTTTCTATTTTACATTTTCATCTAAAATTCATATCCATGCAATGATATCAGTTTTACAATTTAGCAATATTTTTTCAGTTTTTACTACATTCAATTTATATTCAGGAATCATTTTTCAGTTTTAAAACACCAATGCCTAGCCAGGCATGGTGGCACAGGCCTATAATTTCAGCATATGAAAGGGAGAGGGAGAATGACCAGGAGTGCAAGGCTATCCTCAGCTACTTAGCAAGTTTAATCCCGACATGGGCTAATAAAATCCTATCTCAAAAAAAAGAAAAGTAAAACATTTGTAAGAGCAAAAGTGGCATTTTGAGTGGATTTTCCTAAATGGATAGAGACTTTAAATACTATTTTACATAAGAATACAAGTCAGAGCTAAAAAGATACCTCAGGGCTTAGGAGCACTGGGTGTTCTTCCAGAGGATCAAATCAATTCCTAGCAACCAGGTGAGGAAAAAATAGTCCATAACTCTAGTTCCAGGGGATTCAATAACCTCTTCTGGCCTCCAAAGATACCAGGCACACATTTGGTGCACAGACATACATGAAGGCAAACCGCCCATTAATAAATTAAAAAAAAAATGAAAATCAGACTCTGTTGATTTTTGGTTTTGGTTTTGTTTTTTCTTTGTCTTTGTTTTTGTTTTTATGAGAGCTTTTGTTCTGGTCTTTTGTCTTGTTTTGCTTTTCTTAGAGAAAGAAGAACATGAAGTCAGGCTAGGAAGGATCTGGGAGGAATTGAGAGGCAAGAATATGATAAAAATATATTGTATGAAATTTACAAAGAATAAAAACATATTAAAATAATGTATTATAAAATGATGTTTTCATGTTTAGAACCTTAAATTTTTAATAACCAGAGCCATCAATGTAGCTTTCATTCTATTAATTAGTATATTATCAGTGCTATCAACAGTTCTAAAAAAAAAAAAGAACAGATAGAGAATTCCATGTCAAAGTGAACACATGATGGTAGGTTGAAATGTTACAAAACACATGATTTAAAATACAACCCTGGGGCTGGAGAGATGGCCCAACAGTTAGGAGTGTGTATTGCTTTTTCAGAAAACCCACTTGGTGCCTAACACCCTTGCCACAGCTCAAAGCCACCTGAAACTCCACCTTCAGGGAATTAAGTGCCCTCTTCTGGCCTCCATGGGCATCTACAATTTTGCGTGCATATACCTTCAGAGAAAATAATTAAAAATAAAGATAATTCTTTTAAGGATCAAATGAGGCCTCGTAGACTTTTCCCTGCTCACTTTGGCATGTCCATTTGTTTGGCTCAAAATTAGGCAGTAATGTTCATGAGACTTTAGTGTATAGCTTCTGATATTACTAGAAGAAACAATCTCACAACAAACTCCCTGTTCCTTTGCTCTTACACTCATTCTACCCTCTCTTTCCAAATGTTCCCTGAGACTTAGGTTTGGGAGTGTTTTGAAGTTGAGAGAGCTGAGTAGCATATGGGAATGTTTGGAGAAAGGAAAGGGAACAGAGATAAATTATAACTATATTTAATCGTAAACATAAAATAAAAAAAATGAAATAAAGCCCATTTGTTGTTTCTACCAGTTCAAGTATCATGTATCTACTCTAATTTTTCAGAACTTTCTTCAAAACACCAGTGTCTTATAAACAGAAAGGTCACCCAGTGTTCAACAATAAAACCACACAAAGAAGAATCTTGCAGATTGAAGCAGCAGAGCCACAGTAAACAAGTTGCTGGAGAAATTATTCAGGCTTGTGTCACACAGTCTTTGGTTCTAACATCTGTTCTATTACTTAAGAGATGCTAAGCCTTGACTACTTAGTTAATCATTCACAGTACAAAAAAAGAAGGATAATGTATTGTACAGAATTTATAGCATGACTGAAGAGACAGCCCACAGTATCCAATAAAGGATTATCCTCAAGTAAGGCATATACATATACTTTAATTCACAGTGGTGTGTGTCCTAATAAACACACTATAGATTGAAAATAGCATAAGTTGAAAATGCATTCAATGCAACCCTACTAAAGACAAAGTCTTAATTTGGCCTATCTTAAATGTGCTCAGAACACTAATATTAACCTACATTGTGGCAAAATTATCTAGCAAAAATGGCATTTTACAATAAAATATTGAACAGTTATGTAACTTATCAAACACTATATTGAAAGTATGAAACAGGATAGTTGTGTGCATATGCTTTATGTCAAAAAGTCAGAGCCAGTTATTTATGGATAAAACACTACACAATTTGAGCACTATGCTGGGCACCCTGGGAGACAGAAATGTAAGCATGAAAAGATTTACTCATGGGCAGAAACAAGAAGCCCACTCATTTAATGAGTTCTCTGCTCGAGGAGTGGACTTGTAGAAACCCATTCAGAAGAGCAGTTTTTAAATAGCCTCCTAAACCTTGGTGTTTACAATTAGTGAACTAAAATAAAGAGAGTGTCTTTTTTTTATTGATTTAGGTTTGCTTGATCTTACTCGTGGCTTTATTACAGACACAGATAATCTGGGATTCCACAAAGTTGAAAGAGACCAGGCTGTCCTAGTTCCTTGCCTTTTCTCAAAGATAAAACATAGATAATGATAAAAGGGTTATAAAATACACAATAACCCAAGAAAGCTCCAATAAACCTTATATTCACAGGAAGATAAAAACATTGTATTTATAAAATTGACCATACTTTATATGTTCTATCCACTGGCAATCTTATTTAGACTTCCTGATACGTAGTTTTTAACTTCTAAACCATGTCAATCCAAGATGGAATTCAACAAAAATGAGGTTCAAGCTCCATGTGAAACCAGAGCATGGTATGAGATAACCATAGCAAAGGGCATCTGTGCTGTATAAATGTTTTCTCTCTTGCCTTGAAAAGACAGGGTTCAGCAAGTGTTTTGTGCACCTCAGGTGCCAGATTCTCCTCTGACATCAGCTAACCCTGTCCCTGCTCATATAAATAAGAAATACAAAGGGCTTTGAAGATTGAATCAGATTTCCAGACACTTAGCATATGCTAAAATCCCCATCAAATTCAGTACTAAATTCTCGTTTTATAGCATTGTGCCATTCTTGTCTCCCAATTTCCATTATTTTCTGCTCATTTGTTCCATCATCATGAAATTCCTGACCTGTTGTATGTATCAGTGATTACAAAGGCATGCCACATACCTTCAAGAATTCATCAAAGATAATTATGCCATAGACCACAAACATTCAAAGCCATAAAACTTATATTCTAACTTTTCAATATTTGTGATAAACTATGACCTTATCCATCACTGTAAGCTGAAAACTTCACCTGATAACTCAACTTGAGGATGGCTGAGTACCAAGTCACTTCCCAGGCTGTTGACCCACGTACATTTTCTGAGCATTTTCAGGCTGGCCAGTTGGCATTGCTTCTTTGTCGCATGCTGTTGTGCATGGCAACTGACCTCACCAAGGAAACAACTTTTTGTGGGGCCCACCTAAACCGAATATAACTCAAATACCAGGTCAATGCAGGTGACTAAAATTTATTGTAATCAAGTCATTACTGATCAGTCAGGGCACCAGAACAGACCCCAGAGCTGAACTATGACCCGAAGAGATGTTGTACAGCATATTTAAAGGATGAAACCACAAAGTAAGGAGAAGTGGGGTGGGCTGTAGCATTGTCATAAGGAGTTGAGCAATCAGGATAGATGTAGGTCCCTGGGCCGGAGAACTTAAACTTAGTTCATCTTACCATCAAAATGGAGAAGTTGTCCTTGAAATGGCTGGACTCAGACAATCACCTCCTTATAAACTGTCCCTGAGATATTCCAGCTCAGACAACTATCTTCTTACAACAGAAGCTGTTCAGCTCTCAGAAAGTCCCCAGCCCCACTAGGGCCTGGGGCCTTGAATTTAGTTTCTCCCTAAGATTAAATGGAGTCTGAAAACAAAATGGTAGTACTTACAGTAAGTTTCTTTTGCTTGTTCCCAACAAACTGATGCAACAAGAAGAGTCCAGTGAGAGAAGGAACACTAGAAGACCATCCTCATAGCTCAACCATGAAAGTAGCTTTCCATCACTTTTGTGTTCCACTCTATTTTTAACAATCAAGTCACACAATGGCACTAAAGAAGAACAAGACACATAGCTGCTTGAGTCACAGGACCAAAGATCCCTGGTGGCAGGGTGAGGAAGATGCCTACTAGTGCCCTCTAGAGGCCCAGAGGAGCCAACATCCATGTTTTTTTCTGGTAATGCTTAGGAAAGACTTGAAAACTTGATCAGTCTGTCTTGAATTCGTGGAGAAAGCAAAACTAAGATTTGTGCCCATGTCCTCTGAAGACAAGAAGAGCTAACAAGGGTAAAGGAATGTGGACTCAGTGAAAACTGAGTGATTTTCTTTTATTTATCTCACAACATTCCACTTCTTAGAGGCAGAACTTGTCAGAGTAGGGTGTGTGTTGAATACATCTGAATCTCCTGGGTCATTAACAAAAATTCAGTCATTCCGTTCAAGCAATTGTTCATTAGAGACCAAGAAAAGTTATTTACTGTCTCTGACAATTACACTGCGTATGCAAATTACCTAAAGACAATGTGATTAAAACCAGAGTTACTTGTTGGAAATGCCCACTAATTACTTTTGCCCTTCCGTTTCCATAGTTACAAATCTGTGGCTGTTTGGAATGAACCTGTGCACAAGGGAGTCTTTGAACTGGTTCAATCACGGTGAACAACTCCAGGGCCACAGTCAACGCGAACCCCTAACTGGTAAAGTCTCCTGTCATAGTTAGCCCGCTCTGCTGGCCACCATCGTTCTCAACCCTCCTGTAACAGCCATCGATGGGATCTGGGGCAATCCGAATGTTAAAACAGGAAAAATATATTTCCAGCAAACACCAATGTAAATTCTAATTTTATCTGAAAGAAGGTGAATATTTGCCTTCAGGCAGAGCCCATACAATACAAATTCTTCTTTTAGAGTGACATTGCAAAGGCATTCCTTCTAGATGAGAAAGTCTGTTAGGCAATTAATTTTTTAAAAATTTTTAATTGAAAAAAAATTATACTATATTTCAATCACAGTTTCCCCTCCCCCAACTCCTCCCAGATCCTCCTGACCTCCCTGCCTACCAAACTTCACACATTTTCTTTCTCTCTCTTTAGAAAATAAGCAGGCCAACAAACTAACAGCAACAACAACAAAAAAAATCACAAATAAAAAAGAAAAGACCCAAGAAACAAACAGCTTGTAAATATTTGTGTTTTTCTCTGAACCTATCCCCTATCCTGTGCTCGCTTGCCAGAACAAGGGCAGAAGAAACACCTCCCTTGGCCCACTTAATAAACAGAAGTAGCAGGGGGTGCTGGCTTCAAAGTCTTGGAGCTCTGCTCTGGTTGTCAAGGGCTGAGCCCCAGGTTCTCCCAGGATAACCTACTGAAGCCTCACATAACCGCTCTGAATTTTCAGCCTTTTGTCTAGCCTAGTCTCCATTTCCTGGAATTTTCTAGCATTTTGGAAGTTCACCTCATCACACACACACACACACACACACACACACACACACACAAAAGAATACAAACCTTTGTTTTCTATAAACCCATTAATAAATTCCAACAACATTTAAAATTAGCATGTTACACAGATCACAGTGTCCAAGGACTTCTTAAGCTTCTTTCTCTGTTTCACCTCATAAGCCCGACTGGATTCTTTTGGGTTCATCTCATTTCCAGCCCTTCCTCAACCCATCGTCTTGGCCTCATTGTGTTCTGTTTGCAATCTTCCCCCTGACCCTCTCACATTTATTCCGTCAATGATGCCCACTTCTTTGTCCACTCGGTATTAAGTTCCTTATTTGGTGGAAATCTCTTTCACTGAGAATGCTGACCTAAGGTACCTGTGCTTTGATGCATTGCTCAGTCAGCAGGGTGTAAGAACAGAGCCGCTTCCAGCCTCTTCTTAGCTCTCCATCCTCATCGCCAGCATAGCACCATCGTTCCCAAACCACACGCGAAGAGGTTCATTTTTCCAACTTCTTCCTCTGGAAGTTTGATGTAATCCTGAATGTGCGGAATATAAAATTTCAAAGAGAGACTTTGGGTGGTGACTCTTAAAGGAATGCTTATGGGATGGTGAGGTTTTAAATACAGGAGTGGAAAATAGACACAAAGTCTTAGCCTGTTCATAGGTTGAAACTCTCAAGAATTGAGCTGTTACGCAGGAAGAGAGCATAGACTGAGGGCCTGGACTTGTAAAAGACCTGTTTTCTTATAAAAGCTACCAGAAATTATAAAAAAAAAACATACTTAGGAATTGTTACTGTGACCCCATGATATAATTCAAGTCCGGTATCTACACAATAATGCTGAAGTCTTAGTACTTCTGAGAAAAAGAAAAAAAAAATTCAAGGAGCTGAGCAACATGTGGACTTGACAGAAATTCAATTTCACTCTATGACAGCCCCTTGAATAGTACTAAATGCAACATATATGAATAATGTAGAAATGATTTGGTGTGTTCCTGGCATAGTTCTCTCACTGCTCAGCCCTTCCTGATAACTGAGAGAGGGGTGGAGCAGAGAAATGAAGCTAAGGTGCTCTGAGTTCAATGTCCAGCTTCACCAGCCATGAGAGTCATGTGCCAGAAAGGCTGCTTTATTAGATGATGCTTTATTTATATGCAAAGGTATTGGTAAGAATCATATAAGATAAAAAAACCGTGAAGTATTTTGTTAATTATAAAAGGCCACATGATGAAGAAATATAAGGTGAATTGTTCTCTTAGGAACAATGGGTAAGAATATCTTTTTATTTTGTTGCATGGTTTGTAGTTTTTGTTTATTTTATTTCTTCCCTTTCAACCTTCCTTTTTATTCTTTCCTTCCTTCTGTTTTGAGCCAGTCTCACTCTACAATTGATACTAGCCCAGAATTTATCCTGTAGCACAGAGTGGGCTATGGTTCACAGCTATCATCCTGCCCCAACATGTGAAGTGCTGGAATTATAGGTATAAGCCACAGGACAGAGCTCATCTGTCCCGTTTACATTTTAGCAAGCTGTGTGTGCTTAAACACTGGCAGATGAGGTGCTAACCAAGGGGTATTCATTCTACCTTGTATCATCCTAAAATGGGATGGCTACATGCTAAACCTTTATGTGCTATGAGAGTAAGCATAATTTTGAGCTTTGTATTAAGTACCACCTGAAACACTCCTGCTTTAACTCATCTGTTTTCTGATGTTGTTCCTGTATTTGACACCATCTTATCCAATCCAGGAACTTCTACTTTTGTATTGAACTCTTGTTTGTGACCTTTGTAAAGAATAGTAGACAACAGAGGCAGATGTGCCTCAGTTCTTGGCATTTTCTTATTACTTTTCTAGAATGTTCATAATATTCTTGAAAGTCTCTGCAAAGGAGTTCTCTAAATGAAGAGCAAACATGCTAAGCTAGCTGAATTGCTTAACAACCAATCCTGTCTAATGTTCCACATATATGTTGCCTTGAAGCCATCTGCCTGGAAGCTGGGACTTAGAGGACCTTGGATTTCCATGCCATCAAATTTCTTGGCACGCCCATTTTGCTTTTCTTCCTGTTTCACCTTCACTGGAGTAGAGCAGTACATGATGAGCCTTTAGGCCTGATATCTTTCCTTGGCAAGACAAAACCAACCAAGCAATCAGGTCATCAAGACCACAGCTGGTGAGAATGCTGCTTCAGTGGGAACTAATCATGAGGAATGGGAAGCAGACACTGAGAGAGACAAATCAAGAGCTTTAAGCAGAAACCACAGATATCAGCACAAGGCATGGTTGTAGACAGCATCGGTCTTCAGTATCACCTGAGGTAAAGAAGCATTGGCAAAAAGCAGACAAGCTTCATTGGCAGTGGTACAATTACAGTCTCCATAGGATGCTGTTACTATGAGACTAGTAACAGTATCCCAAATACATCCATGCCTGAAGACTGCCTTATTTTCTATGTATTGGTAAGGCCCTTGCTGTTAGAGGTCACAGATGTGCCTCCTGCATATATGAAATTACCTCATTACTGTAACCACCTCACACCTTCTACATCTATTTCAGCACCTGACACTTCCATGTTGCTTCATTTGCTATCAGAGTCTTAGGGTAAACAGCTAAAATCTCTTTCTCTGTGGTATTCACACGGAGTAGATTCTCTCCCAAATCCTGGTATTCTGGTTGGTTTCCCATTACTTTCTCATTACTTCTTCCAGAGAGTTCTACTGCCAGCTGGCTTGCTGGACTCTACCTATCACCTGCTGCCAAGTTCTCTGAATTCTCATTCCACCCACCTGGAAGCAGGCCTTCCAGATGGCAGAGTGTGGGATCATCTGTTGGTGTCTTGCCAGGAAATGATGTAGCCTTCTTCCTGTCACCTGTTCTCTGCCTTCCTGCACTGCCTGCTGTGACCAGCCATGCTCCATTTCTGACCTGCCCTGAGTTGACCTATCTGGGTCCCCCGGTGCCCCTTCTCTATGGACTGACTGTTATAGTGCTTGTTCAAGAAGAAGCTCCTTTTGCCTTATGCTGGGTGACTTGCAGTAACTGCTTAACTGGTCCTTCACACACCTAATGAGTCACTGAGTTAGGTTTGGAAGAGACTTTGTGGATGTGCTTATATTGAGAAACTATGAATACCAGACTTCTTAGACAAGTGTATTCAGGGTCCTCTCAGTCTGACTCCTATCTGCTCACACGAGCCCTCTGCTCCAGAATCAAATTAAATTTACTTTTATACATTCCTTCCTGTGCATTATTTTCTAATAAATTATAGTACAATCACCCCACAGTCCCCTCCACCTATTGGAATCCTACACAAGTGTCATGTAATCTATTAACTCTATTCATAGAGAGCCTGTGTACTTACTACTTGCCACACACAATATTAGTTGGAAGTCATTTAAATAGATAAAGGATTTCTTGCTACCAGAGATTTATAGCCTGAGCAAGAGAGTCAAACATTAGGCAAAAAATTTAAACTAGAACTTATTCAATAGGGAGGCCATGTAAAAGAGGAGGCTGAAATTTTTACCTAGTTCTTGGAGAAGACACAGAGAGAGAGAGATTCTTATCCTATGTTTTTACTTAATGATAAACAAGTATTTGTTAAGTTTCAGGATTAGGGAGGTCACAGGAAAAAGTGGAGATCCATGTCATATTACTAACAACAACAAAACCCCACAATTTTTGGCATCAGGAGGGTCATGGTATAAGATGGAAAGAAAAACAATCATTATATCTTGGAAAGAGTCAATGTTCTTGTCTTGAAGATTAGGGACATTTCATAGTTCTATCCTATGTATTCCCGTTGTCATTCTCAATTCTGTCACTCAAATGTAGGGACACCACAGATCCATACTCTTCCATCGTACCCTTAAGCTTTCAAATGATGTCCCAACATTTTAATTAATGATATCTGTCCTTCCTCGATTCAGTAAGGTGGGAATTGCCTACACTTAAAAGCACTAACAGTTAATTCATTCAACAAACAAGCCTTTGTTATGGGTCTGTAGTGTGTTCCATATCTTCCTTCAGGACTCATACTTTGAGAATGTTGGCCACTGATGCCTGAAAGCTAATAGCTATGTAGAAACAGAACTCTGCATGGGAGTGGTCTTTCTCGACATTTTACCTCTTTCCAGAAACAGTGAGCAAGAAAACAAAGCGACCTGTAGAAGCAGTCAAGATGGCCTTGGGAACAGTATCACCTATATATGCCCAGTCTCGCTTCCCTCATTTTTCATGGGGCTCTGACAAACTCCTCACTAATTACCTCTGTGCAAATCTCAGAGCCTTGGGGTTATTTCCCACAGAATCATGCTTCCAATAAGAAACACTATGAAGTGAATTTTGCTTATTAAGAACTCTTAGGTAGATAGCCTATTCCGGCAGGTGTGTCACATCTAGGAAAGACACAACCGAGAGGAAACCGCTTTGGGGGTGGCAGGGCAGCCTTCATTCGGAGGGCAGCCTGCCACAGGGAGGCCTTCAGCTGGTTTCCAGCCTTCCAAGTGCTACAGGAGTAAATACAAAATGGAGTGTTTTACACAGTCTACGCCTTTCTTGGAATCTTTAGTAACAAAACTCAAGTGCCTCAGCTGAAATTGTAATCTTGCTACTTTTCAGAATAAGAGAGCAGACTAGATCAAGCCTCGGAGTTCTTTTCAGTCAAGACTCATCTTGATATTTAAAATGATAAACAATTGGAAACAAGCTACTTCAGCCTTGACCAAGAAAACATTTGGGAGGGCCCTCAAGAAACTTACTTTGGGTTTTGCTTGGTACAAAGACTATTTATTGAGGATAGGCATCACCCCCATAGGTCTTAATGTTAGCTCTTAGTAGTATTTTCAATACATCTTTCTGTCTAGTAAGAATGCTAAATGCTGATAATCAGTTGCAGCCCTATCCTAAAGCTACAGATCTGTTGCTTAAGAAGAATTACTGAGAAGTGGCCATGAGCATTTTTATTAAAAGAGATGATAATGAATGTTCCCCTGGGACGGACCCAGCCTACTGTGTCATCATCCCAGACTGCTTTTAGATGGGTGTGGGTTTGCATCTCCTAAAGAAAAAAATGAAAATTTGCACATTCCCTCAACACCAGCATTATTTATCAAAATGACAATGTGCCTATTTTTCTCAGCATTTAAAATGGCACTTTGATGATAATTATTTAATTCTACTTTTATTTAGTGCACCATACATGCTTGAATTGCTGATGTAATTTTGAAAGTAATTTTTATTTATAAGAGGCTTCTGTGATCTAGAGATTCAATCACACACACAGTCAAAAAAAAAAAAAAAAAGCTAAGTGGAGTATGTATTTATAGACTGTGCCAAAGGAAGACAATCTCAAGTTAGAAGAAAGAAATGCACGGGGAAGAACATACAAAAACTCTTTGTGCTCACACTTAGATTAACTCGCAAATGCATAACAATTATTTCCTCCTGTATTAGTGCAGAAAAAATTACATTCTGTGACACGCGAACATGTATGTTCTGCTGTGAGTATGTGTATAAGGAACTCTATGGAACAGATTCCGTTTCCGCAGAAACCTTGCTTGTGACATTAGTTACTTCTCCTATGACTGCAACAAAAATACCCAGCTGAGGCAACCTCAGGGAAGACTTGTTCGGAGTTAGAAGTCCTCAACCTGTCCTGGTGGGGCACTCCGGAGGTAGGGACTCTGCATGTGTCTGAGGACTGTGAAAACGAGAGCTTGGATGAGAAATCTTGTGACTGCATCTTGTCAGCAGCTAATTGAGGGTTTCCATAAAGAGCTGAGGAGCTGGTTTCCGCCTTCCACCTTCCGGATGGTGAGTGCTCTCTGTCACGAACAATTCCACATTTGGCTAAGGCTGAGGATCTGGCTTGCTTCCATGTATGTGGACCTATCTGCATTGCCCACGTGGCACGCTGGGGTTGGCTACCCAGAGGCTATTTAAGCTGTGGGCTGGCTTTCCCCAGGGTCCGAGGATTGTTCAAGGTTCCTGAATAAACTGCATTGAAAAAAAAAAAAAAAGAGCTGAGGTGCAGTTCAGTTGGTGCTTGCCTAGCATGTGGAAGAGTCTGGGTTCCATTGCCAGCAAAGCATAAAAAAGGAGTACTGGTGCATCCCTATAATCGCATACTTGGAGAGGGAAACAGGAGAATCAGAAGGCCAAGGGTCAGTCTTGGCTACATAAAGAGTTTGAGGCTGTGGGAGCTACATGAGATGCTATGCCAAAACCAAATAAATAAATATTTTAAAGGATTTAAATAAAATTATTTCCAAGAAGCCTTGGCAGTTCCTCGGGGAGGAGAGCCGTTTGATGGCCTCTGATTGGCCCAGTGTGCATCCTTGCATAGTCTGTTCCCAAACATTGAGTTCTCAACACAGAAAATACAAAAGAACTGGTGACTATCTAGTGGTATTAAAACAGGTGATAGCTTCCCTTATGCAGGAAAACAGGAGTCCATGGTGGATCGTGAGTGAATCTGTAGGACAAAGGACATCCCTCAGCCTACCAATGGATGAGTAACTCTCCAGTTGGACAGTGGGAACACGCTTAAGGTGTGTGAACTGCTTACTGCCTCAGCTCGAAACGAAACCAAACGCAATAAAGATGACCTCGGTCTACATTCAGTTTCCTTCATAACAACCATAAAAGACCACTGGGCACGAGGACAGTCATAGGAGTGTTTTTCTCATAGTGACCACATTAACCTCAAACAGGGCTACCCAGATGCATAAAGGAGCCTGAATATTTCTATAAGCCTATAATATTTCTACAGCAAGAACAGTGCTGTAAGAGACATCCTCACTGTCTCTCTGGTATTTAGAAAAGCCGGAATAGCTACCTCATTCCTCCCTACGTGCTTACATTTCTCTAGGAATGTCCCCACGGTGGGTTGGACTCCTACAACTACTGAAGAGGAACTATTGCAGGGTTGTTTTTTTTTTTTTTTTTGGAGGAGGGGCTGTTTGTTTTATGAACATGAAACATACATAAGAACAAGAGAGAATTCCCTTGATAGACACACACACACATACACACACACATTTGACTTATGATAATGAAGGGACAGAGATGGTCCAAAGCTACTGAAAGAGACCCTTAGAATTTGCATTCATGCTGTCTTCTGCTTACATCCTTTCCGCATTCAAAATGTGCAAGGTTTTGTTTTGTAAACCACCAAGAAATCTCCATAGCAACAAGCACTACATTCAAACTGCATTATAGCTTTGAGTTCTGGGATCTGTGAGGTAGGAAAGGAAATTCATCCAGGGATGAGAATGGTCAATATTACATAATATGATTAGAGCTTAAAATTTCATATCAAACCTTTGTGCTGGTGAATCACAAATAAGAGTGCATTTAAAGAATGTTAGCTCATAATGTTTCATGTAAAAGTGAAACTTAGCTTTTTTAAAACTTACCATAGGGGTTTTCCACAAAGTAGGCAAAGCAACTCGATTCAAAGCTGATATTATATATTATGTTCCATTATGCTCCTGCACTGTTTGAACATTTTCCTTGTGTTTATTTTGGTTAAAATGAATAAGTGATACACATTACCTAGTTGATCTTCAAGAATATTACTCAGTAGGTTAATGTTTTGTCCTTTTCATCATACTATACTTCAGAATGGTTCCTAAGGCCACTGCCATAGACTTGCCTCTCCTAAAGAGGTCCCCCAAAAATAAAAGCTCTAGTGAGAAACAGCCAGTGTAACCCAAGAAGTAAGATTTTTTTTTTAACTATAAACACCTGCTTGACTCAAAAATAAGATGTTCATAGAAGCTCTTAGAGGGTGAAAATTGGGTCTGAAAAACTAAGGATGTCAAATACTATCAAAGCACTGTGGGGTGGTGTCCCTTGTAAGCAGAGATGCTGTTGGCCATCAACTTCTCTGACCACCATATTGTTGAGAACACTTGTGACCTAGAGGACCTGGCCAGGAACACATACCACCATCTCTGCAAACTAAAAATGGCCCTCCCTCATCCTTTATACAGGATAATAAAGGCACTGCTTCCTTTTATTTAAAAAAAATAAAAATACATTGAAAACATTTTGCTAGACGATTTCCTGTGAAAGCAAGAAAGCAAAGCATGTTCTGAAGCCAAAAGCAACTGCAAAGGAAACCATCTGGAAGTAGAAGCTGAAAACCAGCTTTTCCCCAGGAAGCTCCTGTCCAGGGATGCTCATTTTCAGCTTCAGTCCCAATGGCAATGCCAAACCTACAAGATAGCTAACAAGATCAAGGACTAAATAAAATTAAAAGGTGATTAAGGGATCTTTGCATATGACAATCCTGGAAGATGAATACGAATTAAATCTTCTAGATGGAAAGATTGACAAGTCAGCTTCCCTCTTTAAGGCTTCCTGGCTAGAAAATACAATTTTGTTCTCATAATCAATTTTTCAGTTGTGTTTTCTTTGAGTTCAGTTGCTAACAAAGACTCTTAAGTGGTTCCTAATGTGCAGCAGCATCAGATGACAAACAGAGACAATGAACATATTCAGCAGCTAAATGCAATTGTATCCAGACCTCAAAGAATTACCTCAGGTCAAGGCTCATAATAGAAAACTATGAAGTGTGTGAGTGAAATTGATGACAGGCAGCAAAATCAACATGCCTACAAGTATTTTAAGACATTTGGACTTTCCAGAAAGAGGATAGGAAATGATTCATTTTCAGATACTTTGTACCAAAATTATGTGAAAGAGATGAGGTATGGAAATTAAACAGCAAAATTTGAAACAAGTGAAGATAGCTTTTAGAAATTATAAAATAATTAAAACGTAGAACTTAGCAGATAAACTACAAAGAAAATCAAATATAGCTGAAGGAAAATTTAGTGACGTAGGAATTGGTTACAAATAAACTATTCAAAACATATGCCAATAGTACAAGCATAAGGTAAGTAAGAAGTAGGTGAGGAGAGGGACAGGAATTCAAACCCACACCCAAAAACCACATATACATGGCAGAAAAGAGTCAAAATAGAGGGATAGATAGGAGTAAATTCTGTTCTAAATTACAGAAGGACACTACTCAGATTATAGAAATCTGTGGTTTTCTTTACTTAAGTAGTAAATATAAAATATGTGTCTATAAAATCCATCATCAAACTTTTGGTGAAATTATAGCAAACCGGACACATGTATGATATATAATAAGCCTGAGTTTAAAAATCAGTAACAATATTAAAGACAAAAGCAGTAAAAGACTAATGTGCAAAAAGAAACAACAACAAAAAAATAGCGATTTCAAGTTATGTAGAAGTGAAGCCATCTATCAATAACAATAATAAAATTTTGGTTTTTCAGCCCCCCCAAAAGTATGTTTATCATAAACTGTTATTTTTTTAAAAGTAGTTAAAGAATTCTTAGAGTACGGGGATTCGGGTCTAAAACTGAAGGTGTCAAGTATTTACAAAGCACTGAATGCTTTGCTTGTAATCTCTGCTTGCTAATTTCCCTTTTAAAGGAATAAGGCCATCAGCCATCATCTACACCACCTTTTCTCATGACACCTGTGACCTAGAGAGCCGGGCCAGCAACACATTCCTCCAACTCAGTGAACTGACACCAGCCTTTCCTTATCTGTTCTACCAGATACTAAGGGTGCTCTCCTTTCCATTTAAGGTCACTATTTGAATTTCCTCCACTCCCTCTATTTGAATCTTCTCCACTCCCTCACTTTGTCTCCAACAACCATTGCCTCTTTGAAAAATAAATATGTTGTCTGAGGATGCAGATATCCACAGACTCTGATTTCATTTCTAAAAGCTTTTCTTGACCATCTGGATGCGTATAATACAGAACTACAGCTCTGTGCTTTTCCTGTATTACAGAATCTAGAAAACAAACATAAACAAAAGTGACTTCACTAGGTCACCCAGCCTGGGGTTCTGCAGCTGGTCTGCATGCACTCTCTGAATAACAGCTGAGTTAAGTTCTCCTACAGAAAACACAGCAACGTCTCTCCTTTACAGCAATTTGGACAGAATAGCCCCAAGTGCATCCCGATTGGTACCTTGGCACTAGTAACTAACTAAGCACATTGTCATAGCCTCATATTAAAAACAAGAGATTCTTAGTAATAGGTTCCTTCTAGTGAAGTCAGACAGTTCAGGAACTAGAATATTAGCTGGGTGTCTGTCATTTTCTAGCAAAGCTTTCAAAGATAGGGAGTCAGAAAGGATAGAATAAAGAACATTCAGCCAGATGTCATGGAAAGTACAAGAGGCAATGAGCTAGGATCTTGAATGTAGAACTCACATTGCCCAGGTTGAGAACATCAGACTTCCTAGTCAATACACACTGCTCAAGAAAATGGTAAGAATTCCAGAGTTTCTAGATTTCCTAAAAATCTGCTACTTCTCCAAATATTACTATTCTTAAACCATAATTTAAAAAAATTGTCTGAGTTCCATGTAACAAATACTCAAATATACATATATTTTAAAAATACAGACATTAAAAACACTATCAAACTACTGATTTAACCACATGATTTCAAACAATTTCTTTGCATTTTACAGGAAACAGGCAGACTTCCCAAGACCATCCTTAAGGTGAATAAATAGGTTCATTTCTTTGACATGAGATAACCAAGTATTCTATGAACACAAAGGGCTTTGTAAGTTCCTTTTGCTCTGGAATAATAATTGCATATATGCATGGTTTCCAGAATGACATGAGGGTCAGATGAGGGTTGGTGGTATATCTCCCTCGTCATCTCTCATTTATTTATGTTGGGAACATTCAAAATCCTTCCCTCAAGCTATTTTGAGACACACAATTGGTTTATTTTAAGGTCTGTTCTTTGTGTTATTCAGAGGCTTAGCTGTATAAGAAAATAGTGATTTGCTATCTCAAGGTCAAAGCTAGACTCATGATGCGAATCCTTTAAGTTCTACATTGTCAGACACAGTACCCTGTAGGTTATTCAAATGTGGATATTTAAAATTAAATGTACTGAAATAAAGTGAAAGTAAAAATTTAATACCTAGCCACAGCTATACAGCACACAGTTAAGAAGGGTAAGTGTCTAATGGATACTCATTGACATCACAGCAGATTTTTTTTTTTTTTTTTTTTTTTTTGTCAAATAACACTGTAAATGATAGACTGAAGTGCCTGGTATCACTTCTCATCTAATTTTATCTGATTAGTACAGACCATTATAAAGTCATTGGAGAAATTAATCTCCAATTTAGAGTCTAATGCAATAATTAAGAAATCTTATTTTGTAATTATTTAGGTTCATTATTCCCAGGCAAATTCAGGAGGCTGTCATGTGTATATTTCTTAGTTCTAGTACCAGGAAAATTACAGAGTACCATATGTCTGATGGACAGCTGGTAATTTGCAACATGTGTAAGAGATTCCCTAAGCAATCATTTCTCAGTAGGATCATATGTAAACTATGATTTGATCCAGACTCCTCAATCAGTCTACACAGCAAAATGACACTTGACTGTCACAAGAAATCTGTGCTGTAAAAGGATCTTAAGTAAATTATCAAAAACTGTAAAAATAATTGCTTAGATTAAATTTTCCAGAATAAAAATTCTTATATCAAAATTTGCTATCTTAATATCTAAGGTCATTGTACCTGAATATCCTGCTCTTTCAGTGTCTTAGCTTTCTCACCAATAACCCCCAAATGCAGCTTCTTTCCACTGCAAATCAGATGCCTACAGCCAAAGTCCCAGCCATGACCCTACCAGGCCCTGCTTAGTTTATGACATGCAAGATTAACATGGTAGTTTCACAGCTTCAGGAGGTCCTACTTTCTTCAACATCTTCCATAACACTGCTGTTTTCTCACATTCTTATTGTGACTTCCTGTAGGATGAAAAAGTGGCCACACATGGATTACAACGAGCCTTAAAAGAACACTACAGAGTATTTCACAACTGAAAGAAAAAAAATAGTGAAGGGATGTGTTGCAGAACAGTGGCCATTTGGGGGATGTGAGATATCTTAGAGATTGTTCTGGAGTAGTTATAAGGCAACTACATGAAAACCAAAAAGCAGAATGAGGGCTAGAGAGATGGCTCGGCAGTTAAGAGCTTTTGCAGAGGGCGAGCACTCATAGTGGATTACTTACATAGGATGGTTTACAACTTGTAACTCCAGTTCCAGGAAATTCAACACCCTCTTCTGGCCTTCATAAGCTTTGGTTTCATGTGTACAACCAAATACACAGGCACACGCACACACACACACACACACACACACACACACACACAATTTTAAAATAAAATCTTTTTTATTGGAAATAGGAGTTGGCAAAGAGCTGTTTGGAGATTGTGTGTCCCAATTTTCTTGTTCAATGTGTAAATAAAGGGAAATTAAGAGAGCAGAAGAGCACAGCAGTATCATATAGTGATTTAGACGTGGACTATTACAAAGAGATGATCCAGCGCTATTTCTGCTACTCACAGGCTAAGTTAGGTCTCAATTTCCTCTACTTACATAGAGATTTTATAATCTCAGAACTACTCACCTTAGACCAGTGGTTCTAAACATGTGGGTTATGACTCCTTTGGGGGTCAAATGACCCAGAGGTTGCCTACACCTTTGGGAAACACAGATATTTACATTACAATTCATTAACAGTAGCAAATTTACAGTTATGAAGAAGCAACAAAAATAATTTTAAATTTGGGGTCAGCACAACATAAGGAAATTGTATTCAAGGATCACAGCATTAGGAAGGTTGAAACACACTGCCCGAGACACTTACAAGAATGAAATGGGTAATGTGTCAAGTGTTAACACAGTACCTAATGAGTGCCACTTGTTACTCACAGAGGCAGTGATGATGGTGGTGGTGGGGTTGATAATGTTGACGAATGACTGTGATGATGAAGATGATAGCATGGCCACCCAAGCCTACCCACAAGACAGTGTTAAAAATGTAACTTGTTTCTGTGATTCTGACTTAGCCTAATGCCTTGGTTCATGAAGCTTCTGGCTAAAGTAATTCAAAGCTTAGTACAACCTGCTCCCTATTGACCTGCAATGATCATAGCCACTACAGCAAGGATTCTCACACAGAACTCAGGCATAGAGCAAAGGGCTACCATGTCATCCAGATTGATCTCATCTCCCCGCAACAGGTCTGTTATGTGCTGATATATCAACAGCTTGTTTTCAAGATGGGAGAATGTGGTTACTTCCTCTGGGGTAAGCTTGGGTCTTTCACAACTTTCTGGCTTGTGTCAGCCCTGCCCACCTGGTGTTCTTTCAAATGTTCCCACTTCCATGCCTTACTTGGATGCAGCATAGCATCCATATGCTCTTTCTCCTGCCTTCCTAGGTCATTTAATTCAAGCTCAGCATCATGAGCCCAAACGGAGTCACAGCAAAACAATTCCATATAAGAAACTGGCCATTTCCTAACTCATGAGGGTCTCACTGTCTGGCTGCTCTGCCTCAGTGGATCCACTTTTATTTAATACTAGGAGAGAATTTTCAGTGTACCTCCTGAGTATGCCTAACATAATATCCATACTAAACCTGAAAAAAGGATGTGGATTTATTTTTTATTCTGAGGCAAATATAAGTGGCCATGGTTTGGAAACACAAATTCAGGTTGCCCCAAATACCAGGTTCCAACATGGAAATAGTTCCATGAACTTTTATAGTAAAAAAAAAAAACAAAGGAAAGTCATAAAACAAAGCATCCTTTTTGGAAATTTTCTGTGGAAGACATTTGTGACATATGTTATAGCAAAGTAAGAAAAATGTATGAGTTTTTAATGCTACATGACATTCTTAGTCTTTAAATTGATAGAAGCTGGTGTTTTTTATTATCTTCCAAAATTTATACCTAATAGTTGAAAGGATGTTAAGTCAGACACAGAGGTAGACAAAAAATTAATGTTAAAAGAGCTCAAAATAGCCCAAGATAATTTGCCTCTGGATCTGCAACATTCCAATCCACTACCATCAGAGAGTTCTAATCAGTCGTCAGCCTTATAGACTCTTTAACATAGGTGTGGATTTCTGAGACCTCAGCTCTCAAGAGGGTATCTTTTATTCCAAATCTTAAAACAGGTACATATTTAACATCATTGACTTAACTGAATCTATAAAAATGGAACTTGTATTGTCAGTTATATGTAGAATTTTACATGTTTCTTAGATTTTTGAGATACTCTCTTTGAAAAGCTTCACCTTACAGAAAATATTGCTCCTCTCTCCTCCATTATTGTTCAAGAATCTGGACTTAAAAATGACACATACAATATGAGAAAAGCGTTTGACAAACTGATCACATACCATATGCCTATGAATAGTGATTAACATGTTACCCACCCCAAAAACATCTGTCTCCCTTCCCTGCCAGCCTATTTAGAGCTGCAGAGTCATTATCACCTGGATCCTGATTCCATTTCTCTGTATTAGAATGTGTATTTAAATCTCACAGTGAGATTTAAAGTTGTCAAAATGCCAATATACTCTTTAGATTATTTCACTGGTCAGTCTTCCTCACATTAAAATGCTGCTTAACTGCAATTCCATTGCCTATAAGCTCCTAGCTTGTCAAAAGAGTTGCCAATAAAGATCTTAGAAATCATCCATTGTGCTACTATGGAGATGGCTCAGATGACCAACTGCTTGTAAAATAAGCATTATATGACCTGAATTTGATTCCCAGCACCCATGTAAAAGAGCAGGTCACACAGCATGTAGCTGTAATCCCAGAGCTTTGGCGGTGGGGACAAGAGGGACTCAAACTCATGTTTTCAAGCTTGAAGGTAGATGCCTTTACCCACTGATGTCTCCCTCTGTTATGTAAAAGCTTAATTCTTTGCAGAGGGGTATAAATAATACAAAATGTAGTTTACCCGTGGGCGAACACGGGATTAATAGGCATGCAAATTGCATCTCCAGAGAGAAGGCTTCTGCTCAGTTTTGACAGCCTTCTCCCTCTTAGCGTCTGGGTCCCTGGTAATTACTTCTGATGACCTTAATGCTTGGTATGGTAATAGCCTTGTCACAGATTTAGCTGTAGACAATGTAGCTGCGAAGAATTCTTTCCCTACAGACCAATTTTCTAGACCTTGCTGTGTGAACAAAGAAGAAAATGCCATGTTAAATTTATGTGCAGATATAATCAAATAATACTCAATGAAAGCCCCAAGGGACTGTACCCAATTTATAAATAACTGAAGCATTTCAATTAAATCTGAATCAGGTATTTAATTTATAACAATAATATAAAATCATAAGCTCTAAAGAATTATTTACAAATTTCAAATATTTGTGTTTTTATTTCAGTTATCCTTAAAATGATCCAAACATATATTATGAGCATACAATTCCTAAAATTATACAGTGTAACTATCAGGATAATAAAACAGAAAACATTTATATCAGTTCCTTAACTTAATAGATATGTTTATTTTATTAATAAAACTAAAATATATCTATATCATATGCTAAAATAGATATAAAGTTTTAGGGATGATTAAATTTATTTCACATTTCATATAAGATTAGCTGCATAATTTCAAATACTTTTTCAAGTTTCTATTCTCTAAGTAACATTGAGTTCATTCAGGAATAAAACAGTTAAATTCTTGACTGACCAAGGCAAGTTTTTCTAAATTTTCTAAAATTTTCAATCTTTCTAAAAGTTTAAAGGAAACATAAAGGAAAAAAGAACATTTTATAGTTATTTTGTAGATGATAAAATTGTTCTTAAAAATTGAATAAAAATAAATAACAAGATACAGAAGATACAGTAGAAACTCTCTAATTCTCTTTTCTTCATTGAACCAAAACTCCCTGTACCTTTTGAGCCAACCTCTTTTCCCAAAACCTCACGTGCCTAAAGGAAGTTTACTCTCAGCTTTTGTAGGAAGCCTTATGACTATAAGGTAACTCCAAATTTCCAGCCAGTTGTTTATTCTGGAAAAGGTAAGAGATTGATATTAAGTGATATGTGCAGGCTTTTTACAAAAAATCAATTTTGAAAAATTCTTTGACTCCTTTGAAAAGTTGTCTAAAACAACTTTTCCTCCCATTGCATATATGTAACACTACTTTGTACATAAGTAAAGCCAAAACATCTAAAGACATCTTAACATCCTGAAGTCATAGCCAACAAAAGGAGACCATAACATTTCAAGAAATTCCTGACAAGTGTAAATAAGGCTACAGTTATGGAGCTTCTAACCAATACTGTATAATAAAATATCTCACTAAGTTAGCTGATACATTTTTGAAAAACTACTTGCTTTGCATTTCCATTCAAAAGAATGTTCTCAGATCCAAAGATTTAATGCAAAGCCAACTTTCCCAGTTACCAAACTATGCACTTAGAAAGTCAGTGTTTTTGTTAGAATGCTGTCTTCATATAGCACATGTTTAAATAAACTATTTAGCTATATGAAGACATATATGCCAACTACAATCTTGGTATATTATCGCTACTAGCAAGAACTAACTTGTCAGACAAATCATTACTTAGAAATAAAGATCACTTCCTTAGTTAAACAGAAATGGGCTGAGTACCTATAATATGCCCAATGATACACTCATCAATATGGCTGCAATAATGAACAAACTGGACAGAAATTCATGTTTTTATCAAGCTTATGTTCTACAGGAGAAACAATATGAAATATTTGTAAAATACATAAGATGCCAGATGGTAATGTGCTAAGAAATAAAATTATAGAGGCATAAAAATCAAGGGTTTGTAGATAAAAATGGAGAGGTAATTTGAAAAAGTCAGGGGAAAACCTCCAGCAAGTTTGCAATGGAAAGGAAGATGGTGGCTATAAGGTAGGAGTAAACAGTATGGTTACAGGACAGAGAAGCTAGAAATGGGGTGTGTGTTTTAAAAGAGGAGATATTAAAATCTCAGATTCGTTTTGATTTGCATCTCCCTGATGACTAAGGATGTTGAACATTTCTGTAATTGTTTCTCTGCCATTCTATATTCCTCTACAAAGAATTCTCTGTTTAGCTCTGTGCCCCATTTTTTAATTGGATTGCTTGATTTGTTGCTTTTTAACTTCTTTAGTTCTTTATATATTCTGGATATCAGCCCTCTGTCAGATATAGGTGGTGAAGAGCCTTTCCCAATCTGTAGGCAGTCATTTTGTTCTGACGACAGAGTCCTTTGCTTTACAGAAGCTTTTCAGTTTCATGAGGTTCCATTTATTGATTGTTGCTCTTAGAGCCTGTGCTGTTGGTATTCTGTTCAGAAAGTTGTCTCCTGTGCCAATGAGTTCTAGGCTCTTCCCCACTTTTTCTTCTAACCAATTTAGTGTATCTAGTTTTATGTTGAGGTCTTTGATCCACTTGGACTTTTGTGCAGGGTGATAAATATGGACCTATTTTCATTTTTCTGAATGTAGACATCCAGTTGGACCAGCACCATTTGTTGAAGATGCTGTTTTGTTGTTGTTGTTGTTTTGTTTTGTTTTTCCATTGAATGGTTTTGGCTTCTTTGTCAAAAATCAAGTATTCATAGGTATGTAGTTTTATTTCTGGGTCTTCTATTTGGTTCCATTTATCCACCATTCTGTTTCTATGCCAGTACCATGACAAGAGCTCCACAAGGACCAAATATATCTGGGCACAGGGGTCTTTTCTAAGACTGTTTCTCCAACCAAGAACCATGCATGGATATAACCTAGAACCCCTGCTTGGATGTAGCCCATGGAAGCTCAGTATCCAAGTGGTCTCTCTAGTAAGGGGAACAGGGACTGTTTCTGACATGAACTCAATGGCTGGCTCTTTGACTTCCCCCACCCCACCCCCCAAGGGAGGAACAGCCTTGCTAGGCCACAGAGGAGGACATTTCAGCCAGTCCTGAAGAGACCTGATAAGCTAGGGTCAGATGGAAAGGGAGGAGGACCTCCCCTATCAGTGGACTTAAAGAGGAGCAGGGAGGAGATGAGGAAGGGAGGGTGGGATTGGGAGGGAAAGAAGGAGGAGGCTACAGCTGGGATACAAAGTAAATAAACTGTAACTAATATAAAAAATAATTTTAAAAAAAGAAAGTAAAAAAAAAAGAAGAAGAAGAGATGGAAGCCTTCTTACTTGCTCTTTCAATCCCTAACAAAAATGGGCTACAGCAGCAGGGGGTGGGAGCAGGAAAGATGAAGTAGTAGAAATGATGTGAACTAATTTGCATTTAAGGGTAGCTACAGTGGAGACATACATGCAAATTTTTAGAGCAGGTCTAGCTATAGGTACAATTTGCAAATAAAGCATCAAGAAAACATTAATAGAGAAAATGTAGAGCATAAGAGAAATACACAAATCAAAGTTGTCTCAAATGTTTTAGACCCAGAGAGCTAGCTGGGTAGAGCTAACATTAACAGAGAGAAGACTGCAATAAATTTCTTTAGAGTGGAGCAATATTGTCAGAATTTAGTTTTATACTTGTGAAAATTTGGGCTGTGTATCAGATATCCAAACGCGAGGTCAAGGATTTTGTTGAGCCTATTAGTTAAGAATCTAGAGCCAGAGAAGCATTCATGACTGTAACTGTAAATTTAGAAACTGACATTGTTAAATTTTAAAAGTGAAATGACTTGGAAAAGAAAGGTGAGTTATAAAAATTGGAGAAGCTGGGACTGTAGCTCGGTATACAATGTGGGTTTAGCACATATAAGAACCTAGGCTCTGTCACGACCAACAAAAGGATTAATAAATAAGACATCTAAGGACTGAGCTTTGGTGATACGAGACAGTTACATTCAGTAACCTGCTGTCTCAAACAAAAGGAGAGAGACTTGGAAATTTATCACTGACTCCAGTGAAGGCCATGGTAAAAGCAGTCTTTCCACTAAGATCTAAATATCAAAGCAGCTGGTAGACCAGCGGCTTCCAACACCTTCCCATATCTTCAAGTCTGATAAGGAGCTAGAGAGGTTTATTCCAGTAACTGTGTCACAGAAAAAGTTGACAGAATAATCCAGAAGGAAGTGATTCATAAGTGATGTCCAGTGATGCCACTGAGCTCATTAAATATAGAATATATTTTCAAGTACTTTCTAATTGCATTTTCTGCTTCTATTATTAGTCTTCCTACAACAAAACTTCTCAAGGACATTAGCAAATTCCTCTAAGCCTTGTTTGTTTGTTTCATTTCACCATCCATTGCCTGAAATTTAAACAATTATTTTCTAGGCCTACTATATTAACTGTCACCATAAAAATGTATTTTATTAAACCCCCATACACACACACACACACACACACACACACACACACACACACATATTTTCCTGAATCCCATGAGAATCCCAGAAGACTTTAATGGTATTTCTCTTTTTGTTTATCAGCTAAATTAGATCCTGTGTTCATAGGATCTCACCCACAATCCCAACTAATATGAAGGAGATACTGTGATATTTGCAAAGTCACTTTTATTCTAAAGGTAGACTCTTTCTCTGAGTTGATATTAAGAAAACAAAGGACTGGGCTGTGTTTTAATTTACTTTTGCTGTTACTATGATAAAAGAGTTTGACAAAAGTAACTTAAGGGTCAAAGAGGTTTATTTTAGCTCATAGTTCAAGGGTTCAGTCCATTATGGTGGGAAAGTACTGGCAGCAAACCAGTTTGAGGCAGCTGGTCACATTTACCCATCCTCAGGAGAGCAGAAGATGAGGAATGTTTCCATTCATCCAGCTTCCTCCTTTTGGGATAGTTCAGGATCCAAGCTCAGAAAAGGTTGCTGCTCACTTTTAGCGTATGTCTTCATATTTTAATTAGACTGCACAAGATAACCCCTCACAGGTATAGCCAGAGATTAATCTAAACAGAATAATTCCTTACAGGTTTGACCACAGGTTTGTACCTTCTATGGCTCTAGATTCTGCTGCTAATTAATAATAATCACCATGGGTTTTCAAAAAGGAAAGAAACACTGGGCATAAGGCCAACGGTATGTGATATCACCGAGGGTAGCACTGACATTCTGCTCAAACCAAAAGAAAAGAGCAATGATTTATAAAAAGTTCAAAAATACAATCACAAGCATTATGCAACCACCTATTTTATTTTAAATGTTATATTTTTATATAACCCAAAATATTAGGAAAATTAATGGGGATCTTTAAATAACTTTCAGTAGTAATTTTTTGAGCTAACTCTACTTGTGATAAAAAATGTGACTTGTTATAAAATGACATAAATGCCATAGCTCTGTTTTAAGAAAATTAAATATTTTGACATTAGATACCAAAAGTATTGTTACAACTTAAATTGATTGGTGTTAGATATATTAGGGATGGAAAAGAGATATAGGAGGAGAGACAAATGGATAAATGAATGATATAAGGATGAATGACAGATGATAGAGATGATATAGATAGATAGACAGACAGACAGATAGATAGATAGATGTCATAGATACAATTTACTAACATATACATCAAGAGTCAGAGAGAGAGAGATACAGAAACAGACAGGCAGGCAGACAAACAAACAAATGGACAAACAGACAGAGAGTCATTTCCACTAGACAAAATTGAATTTTCACTTTTTATTTTATTTGTGAACTTACTGATCATTAAATTTCTTTTCACAATTTTATAAATATATAGTGCATTTGGATTATTCACGCCTCCACCTTCTCTTATCTCTCTCTCACCTTCAATATGACCCTTCCTCCTTACAAGACCCAGTGCCTAATATGAGAGACTTCTCTATGATTTTGGGTCAGGAAGGCCTCAGAGCACCCTCCCCACAAACAACAAAAGATATTTTTGCTGCTCTTGGCTGCCCAAAAGAGCTAGGTAGTAAGCTGCCATTGCTGAAGACACCACAAACTTTGGTTTCAGGACATAGAAAAATCGATCTGGAACTAAACTGAAAGTTCTTTCCCTGCTGGCCAGAGTACATTGTGCCAAAAGATATTATGCAGGCATCTGGAGGAAATAATCCGTCAGTGATTTATCCTGTGGGTCTTGAATGCTATACTACTATCGCCCTGCTACGCAAGCTGTGCCCACTAGTACAGTAACAACATGGCTGTTACAAAGGTAACCAGCTACTCTCGGGTTCAATTTGTGGCCTACTACGTGGAAGGGAATTCATTCCTATACTATAAACCTAATTTAAAAAATAAATAGTTGGGGAGGCCATGGGTTCTAGTGAGCAATTTATTACTGTATTTTTGCTACATAGGCATGACATCAAATAGCCTTCTATTCATGTTTATTTCCATAAATAAGTACAGCTATCGGCCTTGCTCAGAGAAGCTTCTTTTTGCAGTAAATGTCAGTGAATACAGATACTCCTTTGCTCAAGGGGCTGAGAATAAGTAACTGTTGAGTGTCAGTCCAGCCCTACTGCAAAGCTCAGGGAACTTCACAGAAGAAGGTGTAGAAAGAAAGTAAGAGCTTGATGATTGATAAAGAACGGTTGAGAAACACTCTTCGGAATAGGGCACAGTCACTGAAACTATGAATTCACAGAAGCTTTTTCCGTCTGCACTAGGCCTTAACCAGACTGGCTCTGTCAATAGTCAGTCAGAGGTGGAGGCGGAACTAATTGAATTCTCCCTCCCTGAGGTGTTGTTAACTCCTGGTGTGTGCTGGCGGAAAGGGAGCAACTATCTTCAGCTGTGTACTCACTGGTGAGTCAGCCATTCTCTAATGGATAGTTCCATGCTCGTGCTTATACAAAGGAAACTTTTGAACTCAGTCACACACACACACACACACACACACACACAAAAGAACCTTTAGCATGATGGTTTTGGAGGGAGCAGGATGTCCCACAGCAGGAGACAACAGGTTTAGCTAATAAATAGACTATGTTGGACACGTGGTACATGCCTATCATCCCAGCATTTGGGGAGACAGAAGCAGGCAGATCTCTGTGACTTTTTGAGGCCAGCCTGGTCTACAGAGTGAGCCCAGGACAGCCAAGGCTACACAGAGAAACCCTGTCTCAAAAAAAAAGGCAGAAGAAAAAGAAAGAAAGAGAGAGAAAGAAAGAGAGAAAGAGAGAGAGAGAGAAGAGAAGAAAAAGTAGCCTATATTATGTGCCTAGAGTCATTGTCTCTAATTCCTGGTGGAAGTAAAAGGGGAGGGTTTGGCCCTTGGTGACTACAGCAATGACAGGCTTTGCCTGTCAACTCCTGCTAAGAGGATAGAGGCTTCGGTGAGTGTGGCCAGTCCTGTGAAGCAGCATCAACTAGAAGGAATACAATTTACTGGTCACTATAATATTTTAAATAGAACTCTGGTGTCAGGAAAATGCAAAATCATGTTCTATCTAGCAATAGCATAATACATTTCAGAAAGTAAATGACTTTACATAAGCTTTTGTCAGAAAACAGCAACCTTGACTTTTATGAGGTAACTCAGTAGAGCTGCTTTTGAAGCGAGAATATAGACAAAACCAGATAAATTATAAATCAGGTAAAAGCTGGTGACATCAGTCCCAGAGGCAGCTTGCCATTTATTATATGTCTACTGTTCTCCCTTTAAATGGGAAAACTCTAAATTGATACTTAGAAAAGCCACGGGTCACTTCCTCAGATCTGCTACTCTCATCAAGCACAAACCTGTAGAATCTGACCTTTCTTACATTCTTCTCTAGTAGGGTCTCTGATGCACTTACTGCCTTAAGGAAATTTGTTAGAAGAACACCACTTCAGCTTAGTCACATGCAAGGCTGTTATTAGAATACAAAGACTCTCTTCTAAGACACAAAGCAAGATTTCTAAAAGATATATAGAAATATATTGTCTAGTTTGCCATGTCCTTATTATTGATGATTAAACATGATTCCTGCGATCCTTTATACATGACAGGTCTAACCTGAGAAAACATCACCACTATTGATTTTCTGTTAAACAAAGTTACCAGTGCTGCCTGCTTCTGTGTATGTTCAATTCATATGTGGCACTTATTTATGTTTTTCTATCAGTGTTGTTTTCGTTAATAAAAAGCCATTTAGGAAATGAAATTACTATTATTCATGTCATTGATGAGGCTTCTCTACTAACTAGTTTATAAGTTAATATCCCAGAGATCTGCCCCTCAGAGAAAAATCCATTTTCTCATTTTAACTTAGATTTAAAACATTCATCTCTTCTCGGTTCTCTACGATAATTTCAAATTAACTATCACTCTGTATCAAGAAGAAGTAATGAAAATACTGTCAAGGAAAAAAGGAAAAAGAAAGGAAAGGAAAAGCATAAATGATCTGACTTCTTATGAACCACTCATGTGAAGATTTTCTTTTATATTTTAAATAGTCCCCAGGGTCAGAGTAAGGATAATTCATAATTTATTACATAATTTTTCTTTGGAAATTTGAAAGAAAAAAGAGGGAGGGAGGAAGAGATGAAGGAGGGACATGAGAGGAAGAGAAGATTAACTGGGAAGAATAAGGTCTGGTGGAGCAGGAGGAGGACAGAGAGAAAAGCATTGAGTGAGTGTCCTTCCAGTGTATTGCATATGAGTATGATCATTAAAATAAAAATAATTAAATAAAAATGTTTTTATTTTTTATTATTATACTTATTCAAATTGTATCCCAGCTGTGGCTCCCTCCTTAATCTCCTCCTAATTCTCATCTCCCTATGGCCTTCCCCTAGTCCATTGATAGGGGAGGTCATCCTCCCCTTCTATTTGACCCTAGCCAATCAGCTTTCATGAGGACTGGTCGCATCATCTTCCTTTGTTGACTGTCAAGGCTGCACCCCTCTGTGGGAGGTGATCAGAGAACCTGACTGGGTTCATGCCAGAGAAAGTCCCTGCTCCCCTTACTAGGGATCCCACTTGGAGACTGAGTCTATGGGCTACATCTGAGCCAGGGTTTTAAGTCTTCTCCATACAGTGTCCTTGCTTGGAGCATCATTCTCTTCAAGGCTCCCAGGGCTCAGTTTTTATGGCTCTGCTGCTCTCCTTTTGGAGCACCTATCCCCTCCAGGTCTTTCTATCTACCTCTCCCCCCAAGTCTTTCATAATATTCCCTGCACTCTGCTGAAAGTTTGGCTATGAATCTCAGCATCTGCTTTGATACCTTGATCAGTAGTCTTTGAGAGGCCCTCTCTGTTAGGCTCCTGTCCTGTTCTCTTACTTCTCCTGCTTCCGATGTCTATCATCTTTGCCTTTCTGAATGAGGATTGAGCATCTTCTCTAGGGTCTTCATTCTTGCTTAGCTTTTTTAGGAGTATAGATTTTACTATATTTCTTTTATATTATATGGCTAATATCCAGTTATGAGTGAGAATATACCATGTGTGTCTTTCTGCTTGTGGCATACTTCACTAAGGATGATCTTTTCTAGTTCCCACCATTTGCCTGCAAATTTCATGATTTCCTTGTTTTTAATTGCTGAGTAGTATTCCACCGAGTAAATGGACCACAATTTCTGTATCGATTCCTCCACTGAAGGACATCTAGGTTGTTTCCTGGTTCTGGCTATTATGAATACAGCGATATGAACATGGTTGAGCAAATGTCCTTGTTGTGAACTTGAGCATCTTTTGGATATATGTCTAGGAGTGGAATAGCTGAATTGTTAGGTAGCACTATTCCTAATTGTCTGAGACAGTGCCAGACTGATTTCCAAAATGGTTGTACAAGTTTGCATTCCCATCAGCAATGGAGGAGGTTTCCCCTTTCTCCACAACCTCTCCAGCATGTGTTGTCACTTGAGTTTTTGCCCTTAACCATTTTGATGGGTGTAAGCTGAAATTTCAGGGTCATTTTGATTTGCATCTTCCTGATGGCTAAGGACATTGGACATTTCTTTAAGTGTTTCTCTGCCATTCGATATTCCTCTACAGAGAATTCTCTGTTTAGTTCCGTACCCCATTTTTTAGTTGGATTACTTGATTTGTTGCTTTTTAGGTCTTTATTTCTTTATATATTCTGGATATTAGCCCTCTGTCATATAAAGGGTTGGTGAAGATCCTATCCCACTCTGTAGGTTGTCATTTTGTTCTGATGAATGAGGGAGCAGGACACAGCTGGGATACAGAGTTAATGAAATGTAACTAATAATAAAAAGAAAAAAAAAGAATTGTGTTCGTATTTTGATGGGAATTGCATTCAATCTAAATTGCTTTTGGCAGAATGACCAGTTTCACTATGTTAATCCTACCAATCCATGAGCACAGGAGATCTTTCCATCTTCTGATGTCTTCTTCGATTTCTTTCTTCAGAGACTTGAATTTTTTTTTTCAAACTTTCACTTGCTTGGTTAGAGTCACACCAAGGTACTTTATGTTATTACTGGCTATTGTGAAGGGTGTTTCTCTGATTTCTTTCTCAGGCCTCTGTCTTTGATATACAGGAAGGATTCTAAGTTTTTGAGTTAATTTTGTATACAGTCACTTTGCTGAAGGTGTTTATCAGCTGAAGGAGTTCTCTGATTGAATTTTTGGGGTCACTCATGTACATTATCATATCATCTGCAAATAGTGATACTTTGACTTCTTGCTTTCTGATTTGCACCCCCTTGAACTTCTTTAGTTGTCTTATTGCTCTAGCAAGGACTTCAAGTACTATGTTGAAGATATACAGTGAGAGTGGGCAGCCTTGCCTTGTACCTGGTTTCAATGGGATTGATTTAAGTTTCTCTCCATTGAGTTTGATGTTGACTATAGGTTTGCTGTATATTGCCTTTACTATATTTAGGTATATGCCTTATATCCCTGATCTCTCCAAGACTTTAAACATGAATGGGTGTTGGATTTTGTTAAATGCTTTTTTGGCATCTAAGGAGGTGATCATGTGGTTTTCTTCTCCTTCAGTTTGTTTATATGGTGGATTACATTAATGGATTTCCATATGTTGAACCATTTTTGCATGCCTGGGATGAGGCCTACTTGGTCATGGTGAATGATATCTTTGATGTGTTCTTGGATTTGGTTTGCAAGTATTTTATTGAAGACTTTTGTACATAAGAGAGATGTACATAAGAGAGATGGGTCTGAAGTTCTATTTTTTTGTTGGGTCTTTGTGTGGTTTAGGTATCAAGGTGACTGTGGCTTCATAGAATGAGTTTGGTAATGTTCCTTCTGTTTCTATTTTGTGGAATAATTTGAAGTGAATTGGAGTTAGCAGCTCTTTGAAGGTCTGGTAGAATTCTGTGCTGAAACCACCTGGCCCAGGGCTTTTTTTGGAAGGGAGAATGTTGATGGCTGCTTCTATTTCCTTGGGTGATATAGGACTATTCAATCTTTCTACCTGATCTTGACTTAATTTTGGTAGATGGACTCTATCTAGAAAATTGTTCATTTCTTTTAGATTTTTGAATTTTGTGGCATATAGGCTTTTGTAGTAAGACCCAATGATTATTTGGATTTCCTCACTGTCTGTAGTTATGTCCCCATTTTCATTTCTGATTTTGCTGATTTGGATAGTTTCTCTCTGCCTTTTAGTTAGTTTGGCTAAAGGTTTGTCTATCTTGTTGATTTTCTCAAAGAACCAGCTTTTGGTTTCATTGATTCTTTGAATAGTTTTATTTATTTCTAAGTGATTGATTTCAGCCCTGAGTTTGATTATTTCCAGCCGTCTGCTCCTCTTAGGTGCATTTGCTTCTTTTTTTTCCCTAGGACTTTCAGTTGGGCCATTAAGTTGTTTGTATGAGATGTCACAAATTTCTTCTTGAAGGCACTTAGTGCTATGAATTTTCCTCTGAGCACTGCTTTCATTGTGTCTCATAAGTTTCAGTATGTTGTGCCTTCATTTTCATTGAATTCTAGGAAGTCTTTAATCTTTCTTTATTTCTTCTTTAAACCCAGCTGTCACTGAGTAGTGAGTTGTTCAGTTTCCATGTATGTGCAGGCTTTTTGCTATTTCTGTTGTTGTTGAGGTCCAGCTTTAGACCATGATGAAAAGATAGGATACAAGGGATTATTTCAATCTTCTTATATCTGCTGAAGCTTGCTTTGTGACCAACTATATGGTCTATTTTGGAGAAGGTTCCATGAGGTGCTGAAAAGAAGGTATATTATTTTGAATTTGGGTGAAAAGTTCTATAGACATCTATTAGGTCCATTTGAGTTAGGACCTCTGTAAGTGCCCTTATTTCCCTGTTTAGCTTCTGTCTTTTTTTTTTTTTTTTATCAGTTACATTTTATTAACTCTGTATCCCAGCCGTGTCCCGATCCCTCATTCCCTCCCAGTCCCTCCCTCCCTCCCTCCCTCATCTCCACCGTGCCCCTTTCCAAGTCCACTGATGGGGGGGACCTCCTCCCCATTCATCTGATCCTGTTTTATCAGGTATCTTCAGGACTGGCTGCAAAGCCCTCCTCTGTGGCCTAACAGGACTGATCCTCCCTTCGGGGGTGGGGAGACCAAAGAGCCAGTCATCGAGTTCCTGTTAGAAATAGTCCCTGTTCCCCTCACTTTGGGAAACCAATTGATTACTGAGCTACCACAGGCTACATCTGAGTGGAGGTTCTAGGTTATATCCATACATGGTCCTTGGTTGAATGTCAGTCTCAGAAAAGACCCTGTGCCCAGATATATTTGGTCCTTGTGGAGCTCCTATCCTTTCCCCATCAGACTAACTCCCCTTCTTTCTTATGATTCCCTGTACTCTGCCAAAGGTTTGGTCATGAGTCTTTGCTTTGAAAACACTGCTAGTTAGAGTCTTTCAGATGCGCTCAGTAGACTCCTGTCATACGTTCAATGCACATCCCATCTGTCTTTCTAAATGAGGATTGATCATCTTACCCCATGTCTGCTCAATTGATTATCTTTTTTAGGTGTATAGATTTCATTATGTTTATCATATCTTATAGGTCTATATAAGTGAGTATATCCCGTGTTTGTCTTTCTCCTTCTGGGATATTTCACTCAGAATGATCTTTTCTAGATCCCACCATTTGCCTGCAAATTTCATGATTTCCTCCTTTTTGATTGCTGAGTAGTATTCCATTGTATAAAAATACCACAATTTCTGTACCCATTCCACCGTTGATGGACATCTGGGTTGTTTCCAGGTTCTGGCTATTACAAATAGAGCTGCTATAAACATGGTTGAGCAAGTGTCCTTTTTGTGTACTTGAACAAACTTTGGGTATATACCTAGCAGTGGTAAATCCACACACCTATGAATACTCGATATTCGACAAAGAAGCCAATTCCATTCAATGGAAAAAAGACAGCATCTTCAACAAATGGTGCTGGACCAACTGGATGTCTACATGCAGAAAAATGAAAATAGATCCATATTTATCACCCTGCACAAAACTAAAGTCAAAGTGGATCAAGGACCTCAACATAAAACCAGATACCCTAAATCAATTGGAAAAAAAAGTGGGGAACAGCCTAGAACTCATTGGCACAGGAGACAACTTCCTGAACAGAACACCAACAGCACAGGCTCTAAGAGCAACAATCAATAAATGGGACCTCATGAAACTGAAAAGTTTCTGTAAAGCAAAGGATACCGTCATCAAAACAAAACGACTGCCTACAGATTGGGAAAGAATCTTCACTAACCCTTTATCTGACAGAGGACTAATATCCAGTATATACAAAGAACTAAAGAAGCTGAAAAGCAGCAATCCAAGTAATCCAATTAAAAAATGGGGAACAGAGCTAAACAGAGAATTCTCGACAGAGGAATATCGAATGGCAGAAAAACACTTAAAGAAATGCTCATCCTCATTAGCCATCAGGGAAATGCAAATCAAAACGACCCTGAGATATCACCTTACACCCATCAGAATGGCCAAGATGAAAAACTCAAGCGATAACACATGCTGGAGGGGTTGTGGAGAAAGGGGAACCCTGCTCCACTGCTGGTGGGAATGTAAACTGGTACAACCACTCTGGAAAGCTATCTGGCGCTTTCTAAGACAAATAGGAATAGTGCTTCCTCCAGACTTAGCTTCTGTCTTAATGATCTGTCCCTTGGTGAGAGTGGAGTGTTGAAGTCTCCCACTATCCTACTACTAAGGTGTTGGGATCGATGTGTGATTTCAGCTTTAATAATGTTTCTTACAAATGTATGTGGTCTTGTATTTGGGGCATAGATGTTCAAAATTGTGATATCCTCCTGGTGGAATTTTCCTTTGATGAGAATGAAGTGTCCTTCCTCATCTTTTTTGATTAATTTTATTTGAAAGTCTATTTTATTCGATATTAGGATCACTACCCCAGCTTGTTTTCTGAGTTCATTTGCTTGGAAAACATTTTTTTCCAGCTCTTTACTCTGAGGCAGTGTTTATCTTTGTTGCAGAGGTGTGTTTCCTGGATGCAGCAGAATGTTGGATCCTGTTTTCGCAACCATTCTGTTAGTCTGTGTCTTTTCATTGGAGAGCTGAGTCCACTAATGTTAATAGATAATACTGTCCAATGAATGTTAATTCCTTTTATTGTAGAGTTGGTGGTCTTACTGTGATTCATTTATTGTTTTCTTTAAATTTTTGTTGGAAAATTATCTGTATCCTATATTTCCCTGGGTGTAGTTGTTTTCATTCGATTGGAGTTTTCCTTCTAGTATCTTCTGTAGGGCTGGTTTGCTGTGTAGATATTGCTTAAATTTAGCTTTGTCATGGAATATTTTGTTTTTTCCATCTATGTTGTTTGAAAGCTTTGTTGGGTATAGTAGTCTGGGTTGGCATCTGTGGTTACTTAAAGTCTACATGACATCTGCCCAGTCCCTCCTGGCTTTGATAGTTTCTGATGAGAAGTCTGGTATGATTCTAATAGGTCTACCTTTATATGTTACTTGGCATTTTTCCCTTGTTGCTTTTAATGTTTTCTTTGTTCTGTAGATTTAGTGTTTTGACTATGATATGACCTGAGGAGTTTCTTTTCAATCCAGTCTATTTGGTGCTATGTAAGCCTCTTGTATGTCTATGGACATCTCTTTCGTTAAGTTGAGAAAATTTTCTCCTATGATTTTCTTGATGATATTTTCTGGACCTTGGAGCCTGAAATCTTCTTTTTTGTTGATACTTATTATTCTTAGATTTTGTCTTTTCATGGCATCCTTGATTTCTTGGATGTTTGAGACTTTTCCGATTTTATATTTTGAAAGATGTATCAATTTCTACAGTTGTATCTTCAGCGCCTGAGATTCTCTTGTCCATTTCTTGTATTCTGTTGGTGATGCTTACCTTTCTGCTTCCTGATCTTTTCTCTAAGTTCTCCAGCTCCAGGGTTTTCTCAGTTTGTGTTTTCTTCATTGATTCTAATTCTGTTTTCATGTCTTGTACCATTTTCTTCATCTATTTGAATGTGGATTCCTGTCTTTCCATAATAGCATCTATTTTTTTATTCATTTCCTCTTTATGTGCCTCTATATGGGTGGCTATATTTTCCTGTATTTCTTAGAGAGCTTTGTTTCCTCTTTATGTGCCTCTAATAACTCAATAAGCATAGCTTTAAAATCATTTTCCTGTGTTTCTGATGAATTAAAATAGCCATTGATTTGGGGGGTTGCTGGTGAAGCCATGTTGTCCTGATTTTTGTTGGATGTATTCTTATGCCTTCCTCTATCCATCTGATGGTTAGTAGGCTTTGCTGTTTGTTCCTGGAGCCTATACTGCAGACCGGGTCTTTCTCTTGCTTGAGTCAGGAGTATTCTTCAGGAAGATGAGAGAGGTCCACTGATTTGAGAGTGGGTGTTGGTGTTTCAGACACAGTTAAGGAAGGAAGATGGCAGGCGCCAGTGCGCAAGCACAGGAGTGTGCTTAGAGGTGTGCCTTCCTGGAAGGGTGAAGTAAAAAAGAGAAGCAAGTGCAAGGGCAGGTTGCAGTGCAGGTTCCCTTTGTGTGAGCAAAGTGCACATGGACAGGTGCCCTGAATGGCTCCTTGACCCATAGGCCTGTCTAGGTATTGTGTTCCAAGCACTCAGATCTGCCTGAGCTGTACCATCTTGGTTCCAGAAATTGTTTGGCTGGACTCCACTAGGAGACCCACAGAATAGGGGTTTCAATGCTGAGAATGCTGTCCCAGAGATCCCTATGTTGCCCAGAGTGGGGGGGAGGGGCCGGGGGAGAGGGATCCTATGTCTAGCTGCGATCTTAGAGGGCCTCTGCAGGCACTCTCCAGCAAAAGCACTCACTCGCAGGCATAAGTAGTAATCTCAGAGAGCCCCTAGTTTTCTACTCTCAGACTTGTGGCCCCATCTTGGCCCTTAGAGTAAGGAGTCACCCCAAACCTGGGGTTATGTGCTCTCTGCTTCTGCTGCTGTGCTGCTGGATCAAGCCAATGTGCAGCCCAGTATACAGCCAAGAGTTCAGGGGGTGGACATTCACCACTCTAAGACCTCTGGGGATATCCACAGGGGAAGGGAGTCTGGATCCAATCTATCCCAGCTCATGGGTTGTCCCCTCTAGCCCTGGGAAGCCCCGAAGTCGATGCTCTGGCTTCAGCCACCCCTTCACTCATCAGTTTTGGAGCTTTGGAGCTTCTGCCCTTCAGAAATGGTATGCCCTGCTTGCCACCATTTTGGAACCCCCCAAATAAAAATGTTTTAACTACTAAGTAAAAGAACAATTACAAAGAGTTGAGGCCAGATTCTGAGTGCAGCTGTTACCACCTGATAAAAATAACTTATGGGATAATGATGAGGAAAACATTAATTAAAATTTCCACACAATGCATAGTTTACTATCATCCTTGAACCTTCCTGACTAAAGACAGATCTATGGCAGCTCAGTAACAGATGAGTCACCACTGGAATTTAGGATGGTTCACCAAAGAGAGCTGCACTTTCTATGTTCTTCAGTGCCATTGTTTTTTAACACAATGATTCACTTCCAATTTACGAGAAAAACAATTCATCATGACTTACAGTGCCAAATGCAGTGGCACACATGACCCAAATCTCCAAATTTAAATACAATTTAACGAAAATGTTGTTTTAGGATGGGACTTTGATACTAAGACCACATTGTCAAGCAATCTCTCTAGAGCATGGCATATGGAAAGCCAATATCCAAGCCAAGGCCTTAGTTAATTGTGATGAAACATTTTCCCCTTTTCAATACAGCAGTCATTTTCCTGAACAAAAACACTAAGCAGGCCTCTTGTCACCCTGTTGACAGGCACCACCTCTCAGTTTTGCTGAATCTCATTCCTATGTCTGCTACCACTACTGTAGCTCTTATGCTGAGCACAGCCTGTTTCTGTTGAGGGAATATCTTGTGTCTGTATGGAAACTTCTCCTGTCAATAATAAATCTATGGCCTATAGCTTAGGCAGGAGGAGGTGGGACATCTGGCAGCCAGAAAGGATTCTGGTATAGAGCCAAGAATGTGCGATTCAGCAAGCAAGATGAAAGGACAGAGACATGTTAACTGATCACAGGTATCCAGCCATGTGGAAAAATGTAGATTAACAAAATGGGCTATTTTAAGTTATGAGCTAGTCAGAGAAAAGCCTAGCTATATTGCCTAGGTATTTTTAAAGTAATATTTTGATTCTCACGAGTCATTATTCCAGGAGCTTGGGAATGGGAGAAAAAACCCCATACTACACATTTCCCTAACACACATAGGACCTTCAGCTCCAAACTCTAGTGCACAGAAATCAAACAAACAAAAGCTATGATTTTAAAAGCTATGTATTTAAAAACAAAAGCTATATATTTCCTTTTGCTTGGCATGGTTGCTCACCCTTGTAATTCCAGATTTTAGGAAGCTGAGGTAAGGTAATCAGAAATTAAAGGCCAGAATGAGCTGCATTGTGAGCTCTAGGTCCACATGTACTACAGAATGAGACTCACAGAAACATACAATGAATATTAAAAATAGCCTTTGTTGTCCTTGGCCTAATAAAGAAGCAAATATGTTTATCAAATTATTCCTAGTTTCCCTGCCTTTATTCTTACATAGTTTGTCTAACACATCCAGTCTTTAATTACCAAATTCCTTTCAACTATTTTCCTCAGCTCCTTTTTTGTGCTTATTTCAGTATGATGCAATGACTTTCAGTCCTACTGCCAGCCTGCCCACATGAGAACAACCACCCTTCCTCTCCTGAGGAGTATCTTGTTTGCTCATTGCTTCATGTTGTCTTTCCTGCCTTTCTTCCCTGACTTACTCTAGATCATCCTGAAGCCGGTTCCTGCAGAAGACTTGGGAAGTATGGTAGATAAACTTTCTGAGTCTTTGACTTTTTATGAACATTGCTATGCTGTTAAACAGTTGATTAAAATGTTGGCTAAGTGCTGAAGTACAGGTTAAAATTATTTTCTTTTAGACTTTGACATGATCATCTTATTAGTTCCAACTGAAGGCTTTTGTTCTCTTCTACCAGAATTTTTTGAGCTATATTATTTTCTTTAGATAGAACTCAATGTTTTAATCACCTCTACCCTCACTTCTGACCTAAGATTTGAAAGCTGAGATGAAAAACCCACTTCAAAGAAACTTAGAGACTTTGAAACTTTCCAATCCTAAACTGCAATGAGTTGGTTTCTCTTTAACAAAGTGCATCATCATAGAAACTTATCTTAATGCCTACTGACACTTGATAATAAAAGAAAGAGGAAGACCAGAAAAGGTAGGAAGGGCAGAAACTCCTAGGTTGCATTTTCAAAATTGTGTATTCTAGATGGATCAATTATCTACTTAAGGATCTGTTCTTGAATAACAAATTGTTTTATAAAATAATCCTCAACCACTCACATAGCATTCTGTGTACTGTGTTGTAAAGGTAAGAAACTTTAAATTCTCTTATTTTCTGTGAAAAACTGTAAAAACAACATTGTACTTGTCCTTCCCCAAAAATGGTTTTAGCCTTTTCTATGTGCCTGCTTTCCCTCCTGTTGCAAGAATACTTGTCTATCCAGATACAGCCAGCTTCCTTTCTTTGTTAAAAAAGATACGTGTATTAAAACAAAGACAACTAACTCCCCAATAACAATACACCCTCCTCCACTTCCTTCTCTTTTCTTGTTGTTTTCCAACCTAGATAATCAGGAATAGACCGAGGTTGAACCCTAGTCAACAAGAAACAGCCAATACACACATATGCGTGTGCATACACACACATAAAAACAAACAAACACACACACACACTTGTGTTATCTCCAACTCTGGTATTTGCTCCTACATTCCTGTGAGTTAATTATTCTTCTGACAAAAAAGTAAAGTTGCTTTGCTGAGGTGCTTCAACTGAAGCGGTGGTCTCTTTCTTTGTGATCTTCAGAACATTTCTAACAAGAATACGTTACAACATGCTCTTAGCTCATTCAGTCCTCACAACAGCCGAAATGAGAAAGATATTTCTATTTCTTTCACTTTGAAGGTTAAATATCTGAGATACAGGGAAGTTACATTTTTCAACAGAGCTCATGCCTATAAAGGAATGATTAATGATCTGTGTCCAAGATGTCTTGCTCAGGAGACTGTGAGCACCAAACTATGTTATCTGTCAAGAGTAAAATATTTCAGGCTTTTTAAATATTCTCATACACTATGGGTAACATAATAAGCATTTGAAAATTATACATGAATAGAAAACCCAACATGAAGATGTGGTAGTATGAAGGTTTCCTTTTTGTTACTTAGGCCCATCTAAAATGTCTGAGTTCTTCATCAGCTTGTCATGACATTCAGAACCCTCACTGAACATTAACTTAATATTACTGCAGATATTACAGGCCTAAAATCCAAGCATAATGAGGCTTTGAGAGAAAACTTACTACTTACTTTGTTCCATATATTGAAATATCTGTCCATGTAAAAACACAACTCTCACCTAAAGGGGGAAGAAGAAAGAGTTTATTCTGAAACAGTGACCATAGCCCGGGAGCACAGACTTAGGTTACACTGAATTCCATGTTTCAACATGGTAGCAGTAACTGTGGGTTTTCCTTCTGCATACCGGTTCCCAAAATAACAACTCTGAGAACTTATTGTTTATGAATAAATGACTAGACCATAAGCTCCGGCTCATTCCCTGACTAGCTCATAACTTATTTTACCCCTTTATTCTATTCTGTGAGTGTCACATAGTTCCCTCTCCTCAGCTTCATGCATCCTTCCTCAGAGTCCAGGATGAATATCCCTCTCACTCTATTCCAGAGTTCCTCTCTCTCGGCCAGAACTCCCACCTCCTATTCCTGCCTCAGCTAACAGGCATCAGCTCTTTATTGACACGTGATGCTTCTGCAAGATATTCTCTACATGACAGTTTGATGGAATTTTTATAATAACAATAAAGTCATGAATCAAGACACTTTTCAAATACATTTGTCAGTGTTATTATATATCTCATATATTATCTGATAGCACTACTAGCCCTTTGGCTGATTAGAAGCTAATATTGTGTTTGGACATTCCAGAGGATTTATCTAATGATCATGAAGATGTTAAGTCAGATGCAGAGAAGGACAATAAATGGTTATCAGCAGGACTAAAGATGTCCTAAGATAACTTGACTCTAGTCTTGCAATATTTCATATTTTCTAAGACTGTCGAAGTTCCAACAGTTGGTTAGCCCTCCAGAAGTGCAAAAGGAGTGTATTATCAGTATATCTTTCTCTCCATTTTATGAGCATTATAAAAATAAAAATAAATGCTCAAAATGAGGAATCTAAGATTTTTTTGGTGTTCTTTTATATCATTATAGTTGATAACAACTCATATTTTGTTTTTAGGTTGTTTCCTTCTCCCTTTTTACTAAATTTTGATTTTGAATAAGAAAAAGTTCCAACTTAACAGAGTAATACCTTGAAGTAGTATTTTTTTCTATCTTTATATCTAATTTTTATTACAAAAACCACTCAGTATTTTCGCACCATGTTCTTTTGTCTGTATCGGGTTAGCTTTTTCTGGAGAAAAATGAGTCTGCTTACCCCAGATTGGGCATTGATGACACACGAAAGCCATGATTCACCGAAGTTCAGCTTGGTGAACCATGAGTCTGCTGGGGTTACTCACACAGCATAGGTGAAGCATGACTTACAGATGCGTGGATGACCCTCAAACAGCTAGTACAAAAGTCCCTGCAAGGGTCTCACCTAATCATAAATGACAACCTCACAGAAACTTCCTATTTCTGTTCACTCTCTACTTCCTGTGTGCTCTGTCATCTCCCAGTATCCATTTGCTGTGTGATGAGGGCAGAAGAAAGTTATAACTCAATCCATAGTAAAGGTCTTCTAACAGCGAGTGTCAACAACTGTATTATTATTACCACAGATCTCTCTATTTCTGTATTGTTCTGTTCAGGTAGTTGCTATGGCTACCAAGCCACAGAAATCTCTATTGTAAGATGGTGATCATGTTATAGTTGGAGAAAAAGTCTCACTACAAAAACCAGCTCAGTTAATAAGCTCTTCCGGTATCCTTTGCCTGATAGGGCTGCCTTCATGTCCTACATCTGATATTTATGTAGACATGAAACCCAAAGCAAACTTCCATCTTCTCAGAAATGTATTTTCTTCCTTTATAAGGTGGTATAGACTCTGTTGTCTGCTTTTTGAACATTTCTCCCTAATGGGACTGTCTTGCCCTGCCTCAGTGGATGAGGATGAGCTCAGTCCTGATGCAATTGGGTGTGCCTGGATGGGTTGGTGAGGGACAGGCTCTCCTGTTCTGAGAAGAAGGGGAGGGAGAATTGGAGGAAAGGGGGAGGTACAGGCGGGTATACAAAGTGAATAAACTGTAATTAATAAAAATAAAAATAATTTGAAAAAAAGAAGGCATTGTTCATCAAGAAATGGATCTGTGGTTAAGAGCACTTTCAGCTCTTGTGGAGGAACCAGACTCAGTCCCCAGCACCCAAATCAGGTGGCTCATGGTTGCTTGTAACTCCACTTCCATATGGTCAGACAACTTCTTATGACACCTGCAGAAACCTGTATATGTGTGTTGCACATTCATGCTTACACACACACACACACACACACACACACACATACACATAAAATTAAATTAAATTAAAAAAAGGAATACTCTGTCCTTAAATGTAAATGGCTTAACGATTAACTAATCATTAATTTTTCCAAAGATGAAAAATGCCAATGCATAGTTCCTGGACTCAAGTCTCCATATCATAAATCACAAAAATTAGTTTAACTTCTCAAAAATGAGATTTGCTAAATCGGTTATTTAGTATGAAATAATGCACTGTGAATACCAAACAATTCTTAAAGGCTTCTTTCTAACTGCAGGTCATTAATTATGATTATTGAGCAAAGTATTTTTTTCTCTTGTACATATTAACATCTTAAAAGAAATCTTTCAAACCCTCAGTAATCACACAGAAGTTTTTAGCATTCTCTCTTTAAACAGCCCTGTTGGAAAGGGCTTTCATCCTTCTATCACAATTAAGCTACTGTGAAGCTCCCTGGGTGAATAGCTTTTTCCACATTGTTAATTAAGAGGATGTCTGAGACATATCGAAGATAATGATAAGCAGCCTGCCTTGAAATTCCCAACTTCTCTAAGCTTGGTCTTTCCATAAAGCGTCTGGAAGGTCTAAATGTTATAAATGAAGCAGTCTGACTTGAGACATTACTCATTCGGCCACCATAAAGCTAATCACACTTTCAGGTTGAATGACAGACCTGCATTAGTGCATCTTCTTACAGGCTAAGAACAGCATTCAACATGAGTCTCTTTCTCCTCAGCAATCAAGACTGTTGTGCCATGATCTGCTGAAATTCTGGTATTACCTGCATTACCTGCTGGTATTACCAGCATTACCTGCTGGGGCAGTAAAATCACAGATGTTTGAGGCATGCAAGATTCCACCAATGAGCCCTCTGACTCCTGGTCCACAATGTGAAATACTGAAAATGTAAGACCAGGCATCAGTATTGATGACATAATTACAAAGAATTATATTTTATGTTACTGTATGCTTTATATAGTGACATAATGAATATGCATCCTTTAAATTATGATATTTCTGTTTATTTAGGAGTCACCTCAAGAAAATATTCATTTTTAAGTCAGTGCCATGGTGCTTGTGCCTTTGGTACTTACTGCAAAGATATTTAGTCCCCTGAAATTGGTTATCTAAAATTTTTGGCATCATATGTACAAAGAATTGTACCTGGTATTAACCTTTGCAGCAGGGCCTGGCCATGTGTTTAATACTAAACCAACTAAACGTAGGTAGGAATTCAGCGTAGGGATATCGTCAGTAAGTCCATTCAATGGATGGTGATGAGAAAAAAACACATTTTTGCTCTTCTGCATTTTCTAGTCTCAGAATATTCAACAGAGATGACTGGGAAGATGGAGGTCAACAGAGAAAATGGTAGAACTCAGCCCCCATGAGAGCCCAGGTCCCTGGTGAACATGAAGATACAGTACTACCCTAAGTGATGTTCTGAAAGAGACAGAAATAAGTTTATATCTTGTTTCAGCTATGGCATTTGAGGACTTTTCTTTTCCATGCACCTCTCCCACATAATCATCCCACCCACCATGGTCCTAGACCACTTCAGCAGTTACATTAGTGAGTAGCTACAGAAGGAAAAAAGTCACAATCGATTTCAAAATAAGTTTTTTTAAAAAACTTGGACACAGAGAAAGGAAGCATAAAGGAAAACAAAAATAAAAGCAGCAATATATGTAGCCTGACATTCCAGCAAAACAGCCAACCATCATTAACCCTAATCTCACTACAGCTTCCCTAAGCAGAATACTTCACTTCATCAGTTTATTCTTGCTGGCAGGAATAAAGGAAAAAAAAAAAACCCTGATAGTCTCTTCCTATAAACTGTCTGCATACCTGTGAAACAAAATTACTAATAGTTATAATCTGGACATTTCTTGGTAAGGTTAAGTTTCTCCCTTTCAAGCGATACTGTTTCACTTCTAATTAGTTAATTACAGATTTTTTTAAATTACAAAAAAAAAACCTACAAAGCAATAATGAAATTTCAAGAGTGAAATGGATACTAGATTAATCTAATTTTGTGAATATTTCTTCTGTCACTTTGGGTTTCATTTGTCTAGTTATTTGAGACATGAAATTTTTAAATACAATGTGACACGTGTTCACTCATATTTCAAATGAGAGAACAATGTAACGTTTTTCTTTTCTATGAAAACATCATGCCACCTCCAGACTCACCAGCGTTTCCACATTTAACACAGGGCATTTAACACAGGGCCCTTGACTTGTTTTCTGTTACATTCTAGCTCCTCTGGGGCTTGTTTTCCCTATGAGTACATTCCTAGAGGTGGCTGGACTGTACTGACTTCCCTTTCTCTCCAGAAATCAGACTTCTTTGCACCCTTAGTGATGAAACTAGGGTGGCACCTTTGCCTGGCCAACCCCTACTTCTGTGTTCTCTGGCACTACAATCATGGTATTAATAACTGCTAACATTATATACCAGACATTGTTCTGGGCACTTTATCACAAATAGCTTAATAAGATATTTAAGTATATCCTATGGACAAATTAAATGTTTTCACAAGGTAAAATTATGGCTCTGAGAATGTTAGGAATTTTTCCCAGGCCACAGTTAAACATCAGATTCAGTGGATAACACTAAAGACTGAAGCTCACGTGTTAAATACTTATGAATATAAATCTGAGAGAAATTGTTCATAGAAATCTCATAGTAGCTAGGATTTCTCTATACCGTACTTGATATTTGTGGTCTGTTGATTCCCTTAGATTAGTCTTTGACCAACTATTCTCACATATATGTTACAATTCACTTCGCCCTCTCTCTCTTAAAACCTGCATTTTAGTCTCTTTATTATATAGCTTGCATAACATAGACCTCCCTCTGTTTACAAAACCTTTAAGAGAGGTCTTTAGTTTTTTACATCTAGGAAGTCAAGATAGAGAGTTAATGATAAAGAGGGAGATAAATAATAAGAAACAATGTCCCTTCACATAAGTACCAAGTCCTAGTGCTTTTTATCTAGCAATCAATTTATTATTCAATATTATTAAAATCAATTCACAAGTAATATCTCTATCTCCTTCCTGAGGAGTACCATATCATTTTCTTGTTCCTATGTAACTATAATTTGGTACCCATTAGTTAGCCTACACCCAACCTTTTTTTTTTTTTTAACCAGCTTGCCTGGCTCTGGACATAGTCAGCAAGGTTGAACTAGTCCCAGCTTCTAGGTCCTGGCTAGAGCCAGCAATGTCTCCATTGTGCAATATCCTGAACTAACAAATCACCAACATCAGCATGGCCATGGGGAAGAACCGACATCCATGTTGCTGTGGGATGTCTACAGCTGAGGCAGACTGTGACCCAAAACTCTTGCAACCAGGTACAAGCACAAACTGAATAGAGGAGACTATGTCCACAGTGCTAGCACTGAAGCTGTCCCAGAGGCAGAAACGAAGACAGGACTCATGAAAATCCGACAGTGCATCCAGCATTAAGTTCTAGGCAGAAGCTAGTACTGAACTTAGGATATTTTTTTTGTGAACTAGGTCATAACTGGCCCTCACAGAAGCAAAACCTGCTCCATCTCTGGAAAAGTGTACTAAGGCACATGCTATAGCTCTTGATGATGGCAGCAGAGTCCTTTCATCTTGGACTTAAAGCTCTGCCTGTTGCCTGGACATTCTAGAGTTTCTGACAAGGCAATAACTGTGCTGTCGGGATTAAAGGACAAGGGTGGAAAGTCTCTTGACACCATAACTGAAGCTAAGATAGTTTGCACCTGATTCTCACTGCCAGAAGAACTGACAGTATCAGGAGTAAGACAACTATCTCCCAGGACCTCTCTAAGCCTCAAATGATGGGCCCAAACTTGAGCTTGTGCCAGACCTACTCACATGTGATATCAACTAATGTGGGATGACCCAGAAGTTCAGTCTGTGAGTTCTAGGCTGGAACCAGACCTTGAGTTTGGTCTCTATTAAATGTTGGGTGTCACTGTGGCAACCCAAGAATTGGGCTCAGAAACAAAGTCCCAGGCTAGTCTATGTTCCCTCCTCTCCCACAGGTGGAATCCTGCTCCGAGCAATGCTAGTAGAGGTTAGAAGGGTGGTAGGTGACTGTAGCCACCAACCTACCAGTTTCCTTAGCTTGTGCATGGATACTCACCTGGTGGCAGGAGTCACTGGATCTTGCCCAGAACAGGTCTCATCATTGGAGATCGGATCTTGGGTTTCAAGTCTAAATCCTAGATCGAACCCATTTTCTCTCCCTATCGCCATAGTCATCTCTCAAAACCAGGACAGATGATGAGAAAGGTCCATTCTTCCTGCCTTCTTAAACACGCATTGAAGTCTCAATACTAAAATCAGGCCCTGCAGCCTCTCACCCAGTTACCTTAGCTCTCTCTCCTATGTGGTCTTTGGTGCACAATCAGTGGTTCACCTTGGGAGATCCCTCTAAGAAGGTCACAGAAGGAGATCTGTAAGCTGCCATCTTGAAATTCATTCTTTATATGTCCCAATTGAAGCCCCCTCCCTCAACTCCTCCCATTCCCACCCTCTCCCACTAGTCCCCTGGAAGGGGGAGTTCTCTTCCTTTGCTATCTGCCCATAGCTTGTCAAGTCTCATCAGGACTGCCTGGAACCTCTTCCTCTGTGGACTGGTAAGGCCACATCACCAGGGGCAAGTGATCAAAGAGCAGACAACCGAGTTCATGAAAGAGGCAGCCCTTGCCCCTTACTCGAAATCCACATGGAGACTGAGATGCCAACCGGCTATATCTGAGCAGGGGGTCTAGGTCCTCTCCATGCATGGTCCTTGGTTGGTGCATCAGTCACTTCAGGACCCCCTGGGCTCAGATTTTTTTAGGTTTGTTAGTCTTCTTGTGAGGCTCCTGTCCCCTCCATGTCCTTCTATCCCAACCCCCTCTTCTTCCATAAGACTCCCTGCACTCTGGCTCTACCCAACTGGGGATAGAAACAAATTCTTAAATACAAAGTAACAGGTAGCATGTTTGCACCCTTGGACATAAGCTGAGTCATGCCCTCTGAAAGATCTTATTAAATTCAGAATAGACGTTTGATCTCCTAAGGACTATGCAGAAGTTTTAAAATGGCAAATGCTAATTTTATTTTTAAGAGCATCTGCTTCTGTGATGATCAAAATATTTTACAGTGATTATATTCCATTTCTATTTCACTGAGGCTTCCCAATAGATCTTAGTGGGAAATGCTGGATAATAGTTAAACATAAATTCACCTCGTTTTCTTATAAGGTAACATCTTAATAAATCTATCATAGATTGCAAATATGATCTATTGAAAGCTCATCTAAGACACCTAACCCATGGAGCTTCAGAACACGCCACTAGAATCAATTATTTATCAGCAGCACCTGGCTGAGTAGATGTTGCTTGCTGCCACCTCCCAGCATCAAGAGAATGATGCTAAAGGTAAAAGAACATTATCCCAAAGTATGAGTAACATTGATTTTGTATTGACTTTGCTCCATTTCAGAGTTAGAAAAAAAAATCATACATTAAATCTGTCAAAAGTCAGCAGTTATCCATTAGTGAAAATTCTAAGGAAAAGAGAGAAATAAAATAGAAAGGATTATTGAAAACACAGTGGCAGATTTTTACATAATTAATGATAGAAAACTATAACTCTGACCTCGAACAATGGTAAGCCAATTAGTAATGTGCATTTGAACACACACACACTTTCCTAGACATATAATAAACTACTAAAAATAGAAACAAAAAATCCTAAAGCCTCATGTATTTAGCTGTAGCAGATAACACTATACTAAAGACATTCATTATACATGTTATACATGTTGAAATATTCAAATATGTGTGTGTATTCCCTTTTATAACACTATAAGGAAATAAAACACAAAATTCAGCCTAGAGTTATATACTTGGAAACATTTTTTTTTTTTTTTAAACGGAAGTTTAAAAATTCTTAGGGACCACACATGATGGCAACTTGGTGATCTCAACAGTTTGGGGACCAAGGCAGGACAACCAAATTTGAGTCTGGCTTAGTTGATATAATAAAAATACACATTCAAAACAAATTTTACAGATAAAATTTAAAATGCTCAACTAAGTTTAGAAAATGTTTCTTTTTTTCTGGAGTAGTACATTTCACAGGTATAATAAGTATTTTTATTTTAAAAAATTGTTTTAATACAATATGTTCTGATAAAGCTATCCCCCTCTGTCAGCATCTCTACACACCATTTCAGGCTGTCGGTGAGGATAAACTTCATCTCAGCTGATACCAAACAGGGATGTGGATGGCACACAGACCATTATCATGAAAACAAAGGCAAGTATCTCAACTAATTAATAAATGCACTCCAACATCATATAATTAATATAACGCATCACGACTATGTAGCTTAATCCTAAAATGCAAGATTTTTCCACAATGTTGTTTGTCAATAAAAAAGAAAATTCTGTGATTGCATCAATGAATGCAGAAGATGCTTTTGAAAAAAGCACACCATTTATATAATAATCTCCCAGGGAATAAGAAAGAAACAAATTTGACTTGATAAGCTCATAGAAAGCTGCTTTGAAAGCATAACACCTAAAAACGTTAGGTCTGATACTTCTTTCTTCTTCCCCCCTAAGATCAAGAATAAGAAAGGATATTTGGATTTTTTTTTTTTATTTTTGGATGGGAGGTTTTGATGATAGGTTCCATTTCCTTAGGAGATATAGGACTACTTAATTTATTTGCCTGCTCTTTTTTTTTTTTTTAAATCACAGGTTGTTCACTTGTATCCCAGCTGTAGCCCTTTCCCTCTCCCCTCCCCCAATCTCTCCTCCCTCCCTCATCTCCTCGCTGCCCCCTTCTGAGTCCACTGATAAGAGAGGTCCTCCTCCCCTTCCATCTGATCCTAGCTTATCAGGTATCTTCAGGACTGGCTGCCATATCCTTATCTGTGGCCTAGTAAGGCTGCTCCTCCCTCGGGGGGAGGGGAAACTCAATGAGCCAGTCATTGAGTTCATGTCAGAAATAATTCTTATCCCCCTTATTAGGGAACTCACTTGGATACTGAGCTACCATGGGCTATGGCCGAGCAGGGGTTCTAGGTTATATCCATGCATGGTCCTTAGTTGGAAAAACAGTCTCATAAAGACCTCTGTGCCCAGATATATTTGGACCTTGTAGGGCTCCTGTCCCCTCTAGGTCATACTAACTCCCCCTTCTTTCATATGATTCCCTGAACTGTGCCCAAAGTTTGGTTATGAGTCTCAGCATCTGCTTTGATACACTGCTAGGTAGAGTCTTTCAGGTGCCCTCTGCGGTAGGCTCCTGTCCTGTTACTTGTTTTCTCCTACTTCCAATGTCAATCCCCTTTGTCTTTCTAGGTGAGGATTGATCATCTTACCCCTGGTTTTCTTTCTTGTTTATCTTCTTTAGGTGTAAAGATTTTAGTATGTTTATCCTATCTTATAGGTCTAGTACCCACTTACAGCCTATTTGCCTGATCTTGACTCTGCTTTGGTAAATGGAATCTAGAGCCTTCCACAGAGGACCTCTGAAAGACTCTACCAGACAGGGTATTAAAGGAGATACTGAAACTCGTAGCCAAACTTTGGGCAGAGTGCAGGAAACCTTATGGAAGAACAGGGAGGTAGAAAGACCTGGGGAGGACAGAAACTTCACAAGGAGAACAACAGAGCCAAAATAAATAAATAAATAAATAAATAAATAAATAAATAAAGGGTCCAAGTTATCCTGCAGAGACTAATACTGAAATCAAGGACCTTGCATGGAGAGGACCTAAACTCCCTGTTCAGAGGAAGCCCATAGGCTACTCAGTTTTTAAATGGGTTCCTTAGTAAGGGGTATAGGTGCTGTCTCTGACATGAACTCACTGGCTGGCTCTTTGATCACCTCCCCCTAGGGGTACAGCCTTGCCAGGCCACAGAGGAAGATGATGCAGCCAGCCTTGATGAGACCTGATAAGCTAGGTCAGATGGAAGGGGAGGAGGTCCTTCCCTATCAGGGGACTAGGGAAAGGGCATAGGGGGAGAAGAGGGAGAGAGGGTGGGGCTGGGAGGAGATAAGGGAGGGGGCTGCAGCAGGGATACAAAGTGAATAAAAAGAAAGAAGAAAAAAAGAAAGAAAGAAAGAAAGAAAGAAAGAAAGAAAGAAAGAAAGAAAGAAAGAAAGAAAGGAAGGAAGGAAGGAAGGAAGGAAGGAAGGAAGGAAGGAAGGGAAAGAAAAAGAGAGAAAGAAAGGAAGTATATTTGATCCCACCATTTCTATTCATAGAAGTAGAGGTCCCAACCAGTTTTAATAAGGAAACACAGATAAGGCATACAAATATGAAAAGGGCTAAACAAAACCTTCCTTATTCACAGAAAACAACATTGTCTACTTAGGAATCACAAAGAGGTTACTAAAAAAGTATACGGTAACAATTGAAAATTGAGCAAAATAATAATCAAAATATCTCTGAATGAAACAATTAGGCATACCTCTAACAAAACTGTTTATAACATTTGCACTATAAATGTACAAAACAGGGTGATCTCCAGAACTCGCTTAATCCAGATATGGTAAGGTGCATCTATAATCCTAGCGCACCTGTCCTAGTTTCACTTCTGTTGCCGTGTAAAAAGTTCCCCCAACACACAGCAACTTCGAAGAGAAAAAGTTATCATCGACATTGCAGGATAGCAAGGCAAGAACCTAAACAAGTAGTCACATCCTCACTCATGCGCAGAAAGAGAATAAATACATGCATGCTGAGTGCTCAGCTGGCTTCCTCTACTCATTTAGTCCAGAGCCCCGACACAGAGACACTGGGTTTCCTACATCAATCAAGACAACCCCCATGTCCACAGACCAACATGATATAGATAATTAATGTTTGAAGAAATAGATATGTTTATCCTGATTTGAAAATCGTCATTATACAATGTATACATATTTCAAAACATCATATTGTCCCATAAATGTGGATATTGTTTATGTGTTTATGTTGTATTGGTTAATAAAAAGATCCTTATATTAGAAAATTATAGGCTTCTGAGACCTAAGGAAACCTCAGGATCCTGATGTCATCCATCAGGACAAGTTCACATCAGAAAGAAGGAACACTGGGAGAGAATGGGAGGTAATGCAGTGTCACACTGGCCTATTCGAAACCGCTCACACGTTAGCATGCTGAAGACTCATCAATAGTTTACATCTTTTGTCTGTTCTTCTTTTTGCTGTAGTCCCAAGGAACTATTTGCATGTTAGCATGCTACGGACTCATCAGTACTTTACAGCTTATGTATATTTTTATGTATTTCCATTGAAAATGAAAACACTCTTACCTCTACCTTTATATGAGACATCTCTAAAGTGAAGGGGATAAAATTGCCACTTACAACAGTTTACAGATCACGTGATAAATTTTCTGAGGACCTGTGCTTACAATAGAGCTTTGCAGGTTTTACCTCTCCAAAGGAGATAGCCTGGCTCTGTAACAGGTAAAGAAATTTTATTAAGCCTATCATAGTTCTCTCATCTACAAATGAATAGGATAAAAAATATGGGAGCTTTCGGTTGAGGTTTAGTAGTCAAAATTTGTGAAAACATATCTCATCTGTGAGAGTAGCCATCTAAATTATGTGAGAACACAATGATACATTCAGGTCTCATCCTGCATCCTACACTTGCAGCATAACAACTCATTAAAACATTTCCATTGTGTACCTATTTGGAATGATATTAAAATCTAAAGCAACCACTTCAAGTTCAAGAGGTAGAAAGGAACAACCTGAAACTCTGGAGTTATATATTCAGAGAGAAACTTTTTACTTACTCTTAAAGAAAAAAATACTTTAAAATATTTGACTTTCAAATAACTGGTAACATTAAGCATAACTTAACAATGGAACATAATTGAAATATTGAGGATTAATTTTAGTAGGCTTTCTTATAAATTCTGGTGAGAAAAGTGATCTCCATGCAATAAAACTGATTAGGCTCTTAATATTTATGATAATAAGAAAAGTCCTAATTTATTTACTGTTGTTACCTTGTGAACTAAAACAATCAAAAAATGTCAATATTCTTACATTAAAGTTAAATAAAACAGGTATTTATGTGTTCTCTGGTCCTAAAACTAGTTTCATATTTTACATCAATCTAAATTATAGTATTAAGAGCACAGGATAATTACTTGTAACCTTGAAGAGGAAAAGACAGCTTTTAGACACATATCAGAAAAAGCATAATTAAATGTCAGGAATCCCCCAAAGGATTCATAATAGAAGCTGACTTGTTCCCTGCCAGGTGTTTATCAGGTCCTCCAAGCTTAATTAAGAATGTGAGTGAAATGTGAATGACTGGAAAGGGAAAGAAATGTGACAGGAGCGGCAACCAGAACTAGTCACTGGAAAACACATAGGAAAGGTCTAACTGTGGTGTGACTGCACAAAGCCAGGTCCACCAAGGTAGGGCAGATGAACCCTCCGAAGGCAGCGTTCTGACCAAGACAAAAGCTGGAATGGCCACATCCCACAATCCAGTTTGTTCTGCTGTTCAGTAAGTTTACACATTAAATTTTGATCATCAAACCCAAAACCTCACATAGAGCCCTCGGAGGGAAAAAGCATACAGTGAAGGGAAAAGGATATAGTGAAGGGAGCTATTTCATTAGGGAAACTGGTCCTCTCCTCCCCACTATGTTCCCCTTGGGTGAGTGTCTTGCCTGAATGTCCAGGTTTTCCATGGTAATGCAGTCCTCCCTGGAACACAACAGGTTTGGAAGGAATTAAAGACCTTTGGTTTTTGTTTTCCCAGTAAACACAGCAAGAACCCAAGGGTGTCCCTTTATTAAGCATACGGCAGGTACTGCAATGCCTTCTTCAGTGACATCACCACATAAAGGTGATGCTGCCATTTTTCTTGGTCCATTTGGTTTTAGTGGAGGATGCTGCTATTGCACTTCTCTCTCCCAATAAGACATTTGTTCTTGTCTTCTTGTCACGCCTCTGCCTCCCATTGCATGTTGTCACTCTGTGACCACACACACACACACACACACAAAACATACACACACAAAACACACCAAGCCATTTGACATTTCCAGTCTGCATTCAAACGCTGAACCCACAAGTTTGTGTAACTATTAGACTTAGGTACACACTTTATTAGTTACCATTAGCCAGTGCTAAAGAAAATGGAGTTTGAGTTTGTGGCACACTGTGTGCAAAACTCACAATGAGAATTTGGGCCACTAGCCATTGAGACCATGGAGTAGGCTGTGGACTGCCCAGGGGTCCAACTCCATGGACTTCATGAGGATAATTAGCTTTGGTTTTACCACAGGAATAAGTGTACACACCACCAGCGCAGCCCAGTCAGGGCAGGTGCTGAGGGTTTCTTGATCCGGTTTGATCAATAACATATATTGAACATGTGCACAAGGCTGAACATATTTGTTATTGCTATTCTGCCTTAGATTCCTCTATCTTTAAGATAAATATACTTCGTGTCTGCTTTTTCATCAACTCAAGGGAACGCAGACTACAATATAAATTTTCAGACCAATGCTGCTTCTTTTCACTTCAGTTGGCCCCAATGTAGCCACACACAAGAAACTCAGCAAAATTGAAGTTTTGTTAATGAAAAGTTATGTGCCAGAAAGGAACTAAGGAAATGTGAGTGGCTGCAATGTGACAAGTACTTTACTGAGCAGTTTCCAATCAAGCATGTCTAACCTGGTACACACTAGCCCGCCGTGTGTCCCGCAAGAGCTATCAAAGGGGCCCAAAACGTTTGTAGGTGACAATGTCATACAGCTGCGTTCTAAGATTGGACAGAAATGGCATATCAGTGACTCCTTTGACCACAGCAACAGTCACGTGAGGGAGCACTGCTGTTTCTGTTTTACAAATGAGGACCAGAAAGTCAGGCATTCTGCACATTCCCAGAAAAGGCCAGAACATGCTGTCAGGTCTCCTCCCAGCTGGGAGACAGGAGAATGAATGCTTGTGTTCCGTTGGAAGGGACTGTTACTTCAGCTTGTTTCCCAACTGACAAGGAAATGATGTGGGAATGTTATTCTAAGAGTACTCATGACTGGAAAACTTAGGGTCCCTAATTCTTCACAAAAGCTCCCAGAATGTCCCACAGCTCCCAAGCCAGGTCAGTGGGCCACAGATGTGTCAGCTTGCTATCTGACCATAAGTCACCACACGGAGGCTGCCTGCCTATGTCATGGTGGGCTAAATGAAATGGAGAAAGACGAGCTTGTGGCACAGGTAGCTGATAAATGAGCATGACTCCTGGTGCCAGGTACTTAGAATTCAGACCCTGGTTCTAGTATATTTAGCTGTTAGTAACCTGTGTGAATTTGTTCACAGGTGCATGCCTTTGGCTCTTCATTTACATTGTCATGTGGGCAGAAGTAATTATTGTCAGGAATAAAGGAGGGAAGACATAACATTCTCCAGAGTTCCCAGCCCACAGGAAATTATCACTAAATGCTCGCTTTGATCTCTATCAGCGGCATGCTGCTGTTATCATTTCTATCTCCAGTCTAGATTCAAAAGCTCTTCTCGTACTGTCATTCATCCATCGAGAAAGAGATATCCATGTCTGCTGTATGCCAGGCTTCTCACCAGGTGTCAAAACAACAAGATACGCCAGTCACTAACAGTCTACTGAAGAATATCAATTAAATTCACATATTGCTGAACACTTTCTTGCCTCTCGGAGATAGATGCTCATACTTCTAGCAATGAATTATCCAGTGATCTTCTCTGCCAGAACAGCTTTTTTTTTCCCTCAAACCAGCTAAAGGGCAGTGATCCTTTCAATCTAATGCTATTGCTGCGATGAACACAAATATTCACTGAGAGAAGTTAGGTGAAGATGTAGCAGGACTGAACATCAATCTCTACGCTTTGGTTCTGTTTTGGTTTTAGAATTTGGACACCTTGATTTGACCCTTCGGTTTCTCAATAAAGGGAGAAGTGATTGCGTTACAGTGGCCCATACATCATAGCTGGTTTTGCTCTTCAGGTTCTCATTAGAGAAAAGAGAACTGCATGAAGACCCTGGTGCCATTAGCTGATCTTCACAAGTTTCTTCTAAGATGTCCTATTTTTCTGCCCCTGTGAGTTGCAGTTCTATCTAATTTTTATTTCTCTGTACCTATTTAATCCTGTCACAAACATTATTTTTAGGGGAATTATTACAAAAAAAAAAGATTCGTTGTAATCTTCCCCTGTTCACTCCTTGGTTGGCCTTCTTGTTTTCTCATATCTGTCTGAGATGCTGTCATATACTAAACATAGGCACATACAAGCATGAGCACACACACATACAACTGCTCACTCAGCTCATAGGGTGTTTCAGTACAAATACAGAGGTGGCTTCCAAGTCAAAAGAATGTTTTGGCCCTAGATACCAGTCAGACACTCATGGTGCAAAAAATAAAGGAGGCTGGGTAAATTCAGGAGTGTTCTGTCTTAAGCACTAATACAGCTTCATCTGTTTACCTGAATAAGCAAGGTTTACATTCTCTATTTCTGATGCCTTCTGAAAAATAAAAATGGAAGGACTAAGCCAATTACACTAAAACATTTTTGCAACAACAGTGAAGTCCCAGTTATTGTACTCTAATATAGCATCGCAATAAGAACTGGAATGACCTGCTTCACAAGGCTTCTATCTAGGTATGTGTAATACTGTTTCTGACTTTCAACACATGCTTATAACTAGAGCTATAGATGTACAAAGCCCAACCCCACTTTTACGTGGGTGCTAGGAATCCAAACATGTGTCCCCGTGCTTTTGAGGCTGGCACTTCACTCACTGAGCCGTGTACCCAGGCCCTATATCCGCTTATCTTAACATCCACTGACTCCTACAAGGTGAGTAGAAGATTTACAACACAGACACGTGATACGACTTAAGCAGAGAGAGGGAGCAAGCATGGGAGACTTTTAGGGTAGTGAAACTACTGTGTACGGTGCTGTATTGGTAGTAATGGTATAAATGTCATGATGCCTATGTCCGAACGCATAAAATACGCAACGCCAAGACTGAACCCTGTGCTGGCTAGTGTTTTGTCAATTTGACCAAGATAGAGTCGTGTAGGAAGAATGAACTTCAACCAAAAAAAAAAAAAAAAATGTTTCTGCCAGTTCAGCCTGTGGGGCATTTGCCGGATTCAGGATTGATGTGAGAGGGCGCAGCTCATTGTGGGTGGTACCACCATGGGCAGGTAGCCCTAATCTGTACAAGGAAGCAGGCTCAGAAGCCAGTAAGCAGCATTCTTCCATTGTTTCTGCCCCAACTTCTTCTTTGAGCTCCTGCCCTGACTTCTCTAGGTGGACTGTAATCTACCAGGTAAAATAAACCGTTACCTCCTATTGGCCATGGTGCTTATCAAGCACTAGACCTACAACTAAGACAAACCCCGATCTGTGACAATGAAGCTTAAACACATATTCACCAGTGGCATCAAGCGTCTCACTCTGAGGGGGATGTCGGTAGTGAAAAGGCTGGGTTTGGAAAAGGACGACACGAAGATTATTTTTCTGTGAACATGCTATTCTGAAATGCAATGTATGTATTTCCTCTGCTGATGCTTGTGCTTTCTTATTCTTGTTTTTATTCTCATTCTTTTTTTTTGAGATGGTGTCTCAGAAAGTAATTCTGGCTCTCCTGCAACTCACTATGTAGACCAGGCTAGCCTTGAATTCACAGAGGTCTTTTTTCTTTTTTCTTTTCTTTTCTTTTTTTTTGAAACAAAGTTCTACTACATAACTCTAGCGAGCCTAGAACTAGCTTTGTAGAGCATGCTGGCCTTGAAAACTATATTTTAAATTGAAGAAATGAGAAAAAGAGGTCAATAAAAGCAATGGAGTATGTAAACAGGTGCATGGAGAGTTTACCTAGAAGGATCTTTGTGTATCTGCCTTCCATGCTAGAGAGTATTCCTAACTTAAAGGAAGTTTCCCCTGACCGTTCAGTGACTATCCCTTCTGCTGTGCATTGTCGTTAATTGTAAGAACCCTGAGAAACATGCTAGGGACACATCAGTAGGAAAGGAAAGTATGTGCTCCCCTGTTTCACCATCTCCACTGGCCTCAGGAGAAGCCCTACAGTTATAAAGATGTCACTCTGACACAAGCAGTCTGCTCTCTTTCCTGTCAGATGCTGAAAGTGAAAGAAAGTGACTTTTCAGTCTCCCAGCTAGAAACAGACCAGCTTAGGCTCAAGGAACTGATCACAACGTTCTCTTGGGCAGGCTGCACTACAATTTAAATAAGAACAAGTCATAAAAAAAAAAACAATGTTTACAGGTGTTTATTGAAATGTCCCTGACATTTTCTTCCTGTGTCTCTTCATCCCATCCCCCTACAACACCTTATACTATCCTCAAATGACCTCATCTATACCTCTCTAAATCTAAGACTCTAGGATGACAGCTCTCTGAATATTTTCATTTCTACATGACAGACAGCTCCAAAACTCACCATATCATCTTATTTGGACTCTCAGAAGCCCTACAGCGTGCCTGACCTCTCCTATTCCCTCAGGCCACTCTTCACTCACTCATCCAGTTGTCACCTTCCTGTCTATATACCTATTTAGTTAGCGCTTTTTCTCTGTCCCTCACAACTGCCTTATACCAGTGTAACCCTTGCAGAATGTATCAACTTTCTATTTTTCTCCAATCTCCATCTTTAATCCATGTTAGTCTTTTTTAATCAATTAATTAATTAAGCAAATTTTGTCACTTAAAAAAATGCTTCCATGTCCTCATCACTTTTAAAATAAAGTCTCTAACTGGTATTTCCCATATATGGAGTTTCTTGTAATTGTCTATAAGAAACGGAAATATGCCTCAACTCTTTAGCGTTTGTTGGGATATATACCCACTCTTTTCCTGCCCTGGCTCTGCCAAACTGCCTCTTACCTAGCCTTCAGAGTGCAGGTCACATGTCTGCTCTAAGGTACCAGGCAGAGGATAATGTCCTGCTGATGGAACATCCTCGTACTGGCATTTTATAACCTTGTGGGAGCTTCTAAGTTTCCAAGACTATAAAAGCTGTGGTTGGTAGGAAGGAAAAGCCAAGCCAAATTTCTGTCATGTGGGTCATCAAAGGCCCAGCAAATAGAGCTTATTTGCATACAGCTATCCTTGCAGAGGAATGGCTGGCAGTAACCCAAGAGCCTTCCCTGTGAGGGCCTTCTCACTGTTGCAGATGGGAGCCCTGAGATTCACTGAGGCAGGCACAGATCCCACTACACCTGGCAAGCTGTCGCCACCCCAGCACCTACACAGGTGGGTGCCTTGCTGATGCTCTGGCCCAGGCCCTGAGAGAAGGCTTGTTTCAACTCTGATAGCACACGAAACCAGAGGACAATAAACTTAGGTATCTTAGAAAGATGAACCTAGCCTATGAACACTTTATTCCTCAAAGTCAGCCAGCTTTGACAGTCTGAGTGTCCTCCTTGCCCACTTAGTACCTTCTTCACCCTGAAGAAACTTATTATTTAATGTCTACTGTATTTTAGTAGCAATACCTCTAAAGAAGAAGAAAAAAAAGGTGCAATGTTGCTGAGATAAGTAGATGATCATTTGCCAAAATAAATAAATAAATATATAAATAAAGATGAGGGAGGGAGGATGGGATTGGGAGGGAATGAGAGAGGGGCTACAGCTGGGATATAAAGTAAATAAACTGTAATTAATATAAAAAATAATAAAGAAAAGAGAAAAAATATATGTAAATAAATAAATTAGGCTTAAATAAAATTGACTAGTGTGGCATTAGGATGTCCCCTGTGTGTCATTCACTGATTCAGTGAAAGCTCTTTCACCATGATCCTTTTTATAAATTTGAAGTGATTATTTTTAAAAGGCAAGGAACAAAAATCATTATTTTTGAGTAAAATGCTAAGTGCATTAATTTGCAAGTCTGACTGGTATCTCTTTTAGAGAACCACAAGTAACATAATTAGTACGTGAGGAGAACCGTCATAGTAATATCTGCACAGCCTTCCTTAGCTCTGTCTGTCTCATTCTTGGATAAAGTCAATAGCATTATATTTATATGCTAATAACTAAAATAATATTATTGAGTGACTTTTGATCAATGGAATTTCAAGCCCTCTTATTTCTCCCAATTTAATACATTGGAGTCAACTAATTTACAATCAGGTCAGCTCACAGTTTGCTAGCTAAGTCAAACAGTAAAGGAAAATCAGATATGTAGATGGACTTTAACAGAAAGGGAATTGAATGGCAATCTAGATATCTACTGTGCTGATGAAAGTTTTCGTTTCCTTCTCATTGGAAGGGAGAAACTTCTCTAAGCATTCATTCTATTCAGGGTCTTTCACTGCCTAGACCCAGTCTCTTGTTAGCTCTTCATACGTACATCACATTCCAGCACCGATAATTGCAAACTTGGGGTCTGAAAACCTGGAGGAAAAGCTTAGCTCTACCTACTCGGTTGTTTTCCCTTTCCGCTTTCTCTGTAGGTCACCTGCAGCGTGTGCTCCGGCAAAGCCCAGATGCTGCCTCCAGAAAGGCCCTATGTCTTCCCTCTTTGAATCAACACATTTCTTTCTTCATACGTCTGTTCACACTTGTGTGTGTATATATATATACATATGTGTACACATGAGAGTGGCGATGTGTAAATGCGCAGAGACATTAGGTATGATACTGTAGGTGTCATACTAGCTATGATACTGTACTGCTTTCTACCTATCTTGCGTATGCATGGTGTTGAACACACGTACGTATTTGTTAGCATATGTGTTCTCTCTTACAGAGAGGAGCATCTGCACATGTGCGAGTAGAGGCATGAAGCTGAGGTTCAGTGTCTTCCTCGTTCCCTCTCCACCTTATTTACGAAGGCAGGGTCTTTGAGCCTACATCTTGCTGATACTACCTAGCGTGGCAAGCCAGCTCGACCCTGGGATCCCTATCTTTTCCTCTGGAATGCTGAGATTACATGGTGCCATGATACCTGCCCAGCTTTTACATGAACTTCTGGGGATCTGAACTCCTGTCCCCATGGTTGACTACCAAGGACTTTACACACTGATTTTACACACTGAGCAGCTCCCTGCCATACCATCTTATACCAAACTTCCTGCTGCTTGAGGCTCGGATATATGCAACTACATCTTTTCCCAGGCTGACCACAGCTGAGACGTACCTATACCTCCCTTTCTCAGTGAAACACCTACCTCCACCAAATGTGAGTTACATTACTGAGAGTTATCTTTGGAGAGGACTGGCTGGATTTTGATTGTTTTCTAACGTGCTTTAGAAGTTATAAAATGTCGTTTCCATCCATTTAAGCCTATGAAGCAGCAGTTCCATGACTTCCTTTGCTGTTGGAAGCTTGTACCACCAGGGAATGTGGTACCCTGCATAGCGTAAGACTTGGAGATCTCCACAAGCCAGCTCAAGTTCCATCACACCACTGGAACATGCTCATTCCTAGTATGCTAGTCCTGGAGAGAAACAAGTCAAAGAGATGGAGAAGGGGTGTGTAGAAATTCCTCCTCTCTTGTCTGAGACACCTATATTCTAGAAGCATTTTCTCTCTCTTCCTTCTCCAGCAGTGCCCTCCATACCCAGTACTAGTATAGACTTCACGTCGACATTAAATTACATGTAAATGTTGGTTATATAACTAAATATGTATGTATAAAACTTAAAAGTAACAACCATTTCAGGTGCTATAGGGGAAAAAGAAAAGAAAAATACATTCACTTGGGTAAACAAAAAGCTAGAAAAAGGTATCCTAACCACACAGGTCCTGGAATATGTGATACCAAATAGGAGCCTAGAAATTCTCTTACAAACATTCTTCCAGGAACATATGAAAATTATTTCTGTCCAGGGCTCTAAGGGGAAATTAACTTCATTATCACAAACAACACTATCTACAACATATGTAAATATTGGGATACATTTAGCTATCTAGGTAAATATTCCCAGGTTGAGATATTAACATAAATAGTTTATAAGAACGCCTTGGAGCTTTACCAGAGGAACTGATGCTCCCCAGAAGAAATAGTTTCATAATCCAGGGAGCATTAAACTCCCACAGCCAAATGAACAATGAAGTTGAATTTGCCATGAAAAAAAAAAATCAAACAGGAAGTTAGGACAAAGTTTACCAATGGAAAACAAGCTAGAAACAGCACTTTCAAACATTTTATACAACACAGGAGCTTTTTAAATTTTATTTATTTACTTTACAACCCAACTGCAGTTTTCTCCCCCGTCCATTCTTCCTTCCTTTCTTCTCAGAGAAGGGGAGACCTCCCATGGATATCAACCAGCCTTCGCATATCAAGTTGCAGTAAGACTAGCATATTTTCCTATTTTACCCAGATAAGGCAGCCCAGTTAGAGGGAAGGGTCCCAAAGGTAGGCCACAGAGTCAGAGACAGCCCCTCCTCCCACTGCTAGGAGTCACACATGAAGATCGACCTTTACAACTCTTACATGTGTGCAGAGGGCCTAGCTCAGTCCTTTGTGCTCTCTGGCTGGTGGTTCCGTCTCTTCGAGGCCCTCTGGGCCCAGGTTAGTTGATTCTGTAGGTTTTGTTTGTTTGGTTGGTTTTCGTGGTATCTTTGACCCCTCTGGCTCCTACAATCCTTCCTTCCCCCTTCCACAGCATTCCCCAAGTTCCACTTAATGTTTAGCTGTGGGTCTCTGCATCTGTTTCCATTTTTAAAAATAACTAATTAGTTAATTAATTATATGTGTGTGAGTGTCTTGCCTGCATGTATGTCTGTGTGTACTTGCTTGATGCCCATAGAGCCCAGAAGAGAGCATAGCAACCCTGGGTTGTTTTGAGCCATCCTGTGAGTGCTGGAAAGTAAACACCAGTTCTCTGGAAAAGCAGCCAGTGCTCTTGACTGCTGAGCCATCTCCACAGCCCAGAGTGCAATACCCTTAAAACTATTTTAAAAGTTACAGAATTAGCACCTCCAATATTAAAAAAAAAAAAAAAGAATGAGCTGGGTGCAGTGGTGCACACCTGTAATCCCAGCACTCAGGAAGGCAGAAGCGGGCACACGTCTGTGAGTTTGAGGCCAGCCTGATCTACAAAGCGGTCTATACAGAGAAACCCTGTCTCAAAAACAAAAATGAAAAAATTAACCAAATGGTAATATCAGACTTGACTAGTAAAAACAAGGTAATCAAAAATCAGGTGTAAGTGAAAATAAATAAAACGTTTACAATGCAAATTGGAATATACTTAGAATTAAGCAGCAAATGAAACAGTGTATTTACTTGATGAAACATGGCCAAAACAATTCTTAGAGTAAAATGGGTGAAAACAACAACAAACCTTAAAAATATGAAAAAAAACCTCCCTGAAATTAATAAAATAGAAATAGAAAAATTGTAAAACAGAGTAAAAATTGTTTAAGTTCTTTAAAAAGACTAAAAAAATAATCTCTGGAGTATCACTCAATATAAAATAATAAATGCACAAATAAACATTTTGTAAAATGATAAAGGCACAAATAAACACTATTGGTGAAAACATACAAATAAAATAGAAATTAAAAATTATTAATACTGTCAGGAAAAGCTTTTTGTTAATAAACATCAAGTTATTTTTTTAGTGCCCCAAAATACAAAAGAAGCAAAGCTATTCATACAGAAATAGAAAACGAGAATTTGAATCTTACCTACAATTCATATGAACTTGAATTTTACCTCTGAACAAAACACTAGCCAAGATAATTTTACAAATGGGACCATGCAAATAAAATGTTTATATAAAGGAAAACAATTGCAAATGTGAGAATAAAAAGAAAGAAATTATTTACATTTGTGAATATTGTCAACTACAATAACCTCTCTCTTGGCAAAACATACCCACTGATGCAATAATGGCATAAGCATCATAGGAGTAATCAACCAATCTCTGGATTGATTTAGGTCCTGCTACACAAGATGAAACACCTATCTGATTCCATTGCTGGGCCACGAACCTGTGGCTAGACAGGCCATGGTCTCTAGGCGAGAACCTGCTCCTAATACGCCGCTAAATGGATAAAGTATTAAACGGACTCTAATGACTTATTGTTATACCCTGTACTGACTGGTTTTGAGTGTCCACTTGACCTTGCTAGAGTCATCGAAGAGGAGAGAGCCTCTGTTGAGGAAATGCCTCCATGAGATCCAGCTGTAAGGCATGTTCTTTATTAGTAATCAACAGAGGAGGACCCAGCCCATTGTGGGTGGTGCCATCCCTGGGCTGGTGGTCCTGGGTTCTCTAAGAAAGTAGGCTGAGCAAGCCGTGTGAAGCAGGCCAATAAACAGTATGCCTCCATGGCATCTGCATCAGCTCCCACCTCCAGATTCCAAAACCATTGAGTTCCTGCCCTGACTTCCTCCAATGACAGACTGTGACCTGGAAGTGTAAGCCAAATACTTTCCTCCCCAACTTGCTTTTTTGGGCTTGGTGTTTCACCGCAGCAATAAGAACCCCAACTAAGACACACCCATAGGTCAAAGTAATCTCAACCTTCATCTGAGAAGCTTCTATTTGAAGCAGATGATGATCAACACAGAGACCCACAACTGGCCAAGATATATAGAATAAGAAACTGAAGAATTTCCAATCCTACAGGCAACATATATACTGTACCCTCTTCTCAAGTCTCAGTGATCATTGCAGAAGGTTTAGAATTAATGTAGGGACCAGAGGTGGCAGATTATCACAAGAAAATGGTGTATTTTGGACACACCAAGAGAGTCACACATATAAATTCACTGGTTGCTGTAGCATGCGATCCCAAGCCAGACCAAATTCAGCTGTGGAGGAAAGTCGGCAACCCAATCCCACTTCTAGGCTTGGAACTATTGGCAACTGTTAGCAGCTGGGAGAATGAGAGTGTTTGTTTGTTTGTTTGTTTGTTTGTTTGCTTCTTCTTCAAGAGTAGAAGACTTTGCTAGTCAACCACACTCAGGTGGAAGGGCACACATTGGTTAAGATTTGGTAAGAATAAACTGGTCTTGAAGGGTTGTTGCTTTAGGCACAGAGTTTTGATACAAATATGAACAAGACACATTGTACTAAACACTCAAAGAACTAATAATTTTTTAATACACCACATGAAATTCCCAAAGGAAAGACATACTCTTTTGGCACTAGGACAAGAAATGAAACACATGCTGGGAGATAAATATTTTGAAAACACAGCAAGTTTAACAGTGAGCTTTGGAAACCTCAGCTTTCCAACGTAAGCAACACACGATGCCTTATCATTTCTTCATTCTCACTGTGACTGGAAATATCACAATGTGTGTTATTGTGTGAGTGGTGACCTAAAATGGAGCTCCAAAAAGGAATCAGAGCTGAGTTTATTCTTCCATCCTGCTCTAGTGTTGTTAATATGTGCTTGCATTTTCAAAAGTATCACAGGATCCCAAAATGGAGAGAAGAGTACCATCGATTTTATGTGTGAAATAAGTGCTGCAAAGGAAGACAGCAAAACTGGAAAGGTACACTTGGAAGGGGAGTCAGTTTACATTTTGCTTTTTGATGGCAGATACAGTGTAATAAGCCAGCCTCTGACCCTAGCAGCAAGCCTTCCCTGCCAGGACAGAATATATCTGTTCAAACTGTAAGCCAGAACAAATTCTTTGTGTCTTACATTGCTTCTAGTCAGCTATTTTGTAAGAGCAATGAGAAAACTGACTAATACTTCTGCTTTAGTAATGAACTAAAGAAAATAACAAAAGCATTCCCCTTGTCATTAGAATGGTGCTACAGCTCTCCACTAAATGGTTCTTTTAGTCTATGCACCTCCTCCATATTTTAGGACATGTGAGCTTTTCTCATTTTTCTTGCTGAAAATTGATATAAGGAGTAGTTTTATTGAGCCCCTTTGTATATGATTGAGAGTTAGTAGTTTTGTTTTGTGACCACATGATAGACAGAGACAACTTGCAGAAGGAAAGCTTATTTTGGTTCACAGTTTCAGACGCTGCATGGGGGAGTGAGGCTCACTGTTGTGGAAGATGTGCCTCTGGATCCTCACACTACAACCGACCAAGAAACAGAGATACTGACATTGAAGCAGAAAATCAAATCCAGCCTTCAACGGCTGTCCTCCGGGTTACCTGTTTCTGCCAGGTAAGCCCTATATCCCTAAAGCTACCATAGCCTCCAAAAACAGTGACCACTAGCTAGAGATCAATTGTCAAACATATGAACCCGTGAGGGTATTTCAGACTTAAACAACCAATACCAATGCTATTCTTCTGCAACTTACTGTAAGAAATGATTGCTAGCCGATTAAAAATGAGCAAACGGGAAAATCTTCTTATCCCTATGAAATAATCTTGGCAATGGTAGTCTCCTCCACAGAACTGACTGCACAGACTCCAGGAGGGACCCCTGGGGAAGCTGTAGCTTAGGCAGATGGAGCAGTGATGAGACTGTGATTCTAGAGTGCAGGTGTAAAAAACTGCAGGAAAGGAGGCATAAAACAAGCAGACAGCCATCAGCATTATAAGTCTGTGTTTATTATTTTAAAACAAAACTTACAATCTGAGAATCATGCTGTACATGCATACTCTAAATATCATGCTAATACAGTGTCAGCAAATGCAATAGCTTTAGTCAAAATTACATAACATTTCATTTTCTGTTAAAAACGTGTGTGTAAGGGAGTAATGGTGCGAATGAGAAATGTCCTCACATATTTGAACACTCGGTTTCTAGCTTCTGCTGCTGTTTTAGGAGGAAATGAAATCTTTAGAAAGCGTCGTCTTTGCTGAGGATTAGGCTTTGAGGTTTCAAAGCTTTACTCTCCTCCCTGTCCTCTCTCTAACTCTGCTTCCTATCCATAAATGAAACCTGATCCTGCTCCTGCCCCACGCCTTCACTACCTTTCACTGGCTGCCTTGAGGACTCTATCCCCCTATGTCTGTAAACAAAAATAAACCCATTTCTCCTCTAAGTTGCTTCTTCTGGCCGTGGTGCTTTATCACAGTAATACAAGAGTAAATACTGTGCCTGTGTGTGTGTGTATGCGCACTTGCGCACGGGTGTGGGCATGCACGTGCCAGCGCAAGTGTCCATCAGTTACATTTTCCTTAGCCAGTCCTTCGACAAATATATGTTCTACCTTTCAAACATGAAAACAAGAAATACAAATATGCTCTACTTAAGTTTTTTTTTTTTACGATAACAATAAGGCATATACCTCTAATTTTTAAGAAATAAGATCTTTGGATTTGTCTATATGTTTATTTTATTATGATCACTAATTGTGATGGCCCATAGATTCCACCCAACTGCATTAGAGCAAACTCCAGTGGTGGGCAGGGGGAGTCTTTGAAGAGCCTCCCTCCTACAGCCTTACAAGGAGTATATATATATTTTTTTTTTAAAGTAACTTAACCAACCCAGACAGCCTAACAGAAAAGCCTTTGGAAAGCAAAGACACAGAAGTCTTTAAGGATTTTTCCGTTATCCCTGAGCCACAAGCAAACTTCAAAGCCCAAGTGAAGGTTAAGGCATCCACTCTCATCCTCCCACAGAGCCTTAGCTTTGCATCTCAAAAGCACTTTACAAACATTAACCAATTAACAGGCATGAGCGGTCATGAGCAAAAGAAGCAAGGGCAGAGTTATGTAAAAGCTATAGTAAGGGTGTGTTTACACACTCAAAACTAACAATATAATCTCAGAAATGCCTCAGTCAAGAACAAAACTTAGAGGGGATTGCACTTACTGATGACATTAAGTTTATTTATGATTAAATTTCTAAATAAATTCTGAGTGCAACCTATGGGGAATTTATTCTCCTATTCTCTTTCCAAAAGTAATGTGCATGATCTAAATGGACCCTGCTTGTTTGTTTGTTTGCTTGTTTTAGTCAATGACATGTAAAAATATTCTTTTGTAAAATTTTTTGTTTTTTTATTTTTTATTATTAGTTACATTTTATTAACGCTGTATCCCACTCCCTCATTCCCTCCCAAACCTACCCTCCCTCCCTTATCTCCTCCCTGCCCCTTTCCAAGTCCACTGATTGTGGAGGACCTCCTCCCCTTTAATCTGACCCTGTTTTAACAGATTATTTATTACAATTTATTCATTTTGTATCCCGGCTGTGCCCCTCCCCCAGTCTCCTCCCAATCCCACCCTCCCTACCTCTTCCCTCCCTATGCCACTCCCCCAGTTCACTGATAGGGGAGGTCCTCCTCCCTGACCCTAGCCTATCAGGTCTCATCAGGACTGGCTGCATTGTTCTCAAGAGCTCTGTCTATCAACTTGAGATTTAAGGAGACAATCTGGTAGGGACTGTAGAAGGAGTTCCTTTCACTCTATTATAAATGGCTAATTACTTTTCACTTTTTAGAAGAACCATGATAAAAGTATTTTTTTTTATAGTTTGATTGACAGTTTTAGAAAAATATACCTCAGGGGGCTAAAGATATGGACCTGCTTGCAAAGGACTCAGGTTCAATTACTAGCATCCACATTGCAATTCATGACAGTCTCTAGTTCCAGAGGACCTGAGTCCTCTTCTGACCTCCACAGACATCAGGCACTCATGTGGTGCACATAGACACATGCAGGTAAAAGAATTAAACACGTAAAATGAAAACAAATAATCTTTTACAAACAGAAAAATATGTCAAACACACACATATTTCATTTTTTGAATCTATTTTTCATGACATATAAAAATGATATGCTGACATTTTCCATTGCTACAGACACTCTGTGACACATCAGAAAAAAGAGTAACTATGTGCTGGAAATGAGGTTGGATGGCTTACCTAGCTCCTTCTTCCCACATAACCAAGATGGGTATGCTCTTTAAAGGGCGAATTCCTAAAATGGAGTTTTAATTGTTTGCAGACTATGCATGTATAATAATTATTTTAGCATCCTAATTATGTCGTGTGTAGCGATTGTACACATTGCTAATTGGACATTTTCTACTCGTATATCTGACAGCAGTGAAATGAATTTCAAGTACCCCTCCAGAAACAAATTAATAGCTTGTCTATAAAAAATAGATTTTCTTCTAAATATTCCCACTTCTTCTAACAGGTTCTGGTAAATACAAAGATGAACTTAAAATCTTGTTGAATTAATTACAAAGATGGCTTTGAGAATATATAAGCAATATAAGACATTAGATGAAAAAACTAAAAGATATAGGCAGCAAGGATGACACTAATAGACGTACTGCATGGAAAGGGGCCTCGACACCAGACAACTAAGAAATATTGATAGTGGGAGAATTAGTCTTCTCTGCGAAAAGCATCCCAATCGGTTGTCCAATACCAAATGACAATCCTTAAAATCATTTGCATATAAGCAAACATGTAACATGCATACTGAGTAGGTTTATTTATATACTTATGAATATTCATATATATACACATATATATGCTGTAGGCATACACACAGGTGCACATCTTGGGTGTGTGTTCGTGTGCGTGCATGTGTGTTTCATAATTCATGTACTCAGGAGTTTAAGGCCAGCCTGCACTGCATGGAAAGACCCTTTCCCATTTCCCATTTAAAATCAGTATTAGGAGAGAATGATGGTGGGGAGCATGAAGTACATGAAATATCTAAATCAAACTGTCATCCTTAAATCTATTACTTTGTCCAATAAACATACTCATGAAATTGTTTTTTAAGTATGAAGATTTATTTTTTCCTCTCTATTTGGTTATAAAATTTTAACAATTGAAAACATTTCACCCATCTTGAAAACAACATTGGCCCCCATATCTCATGGGAGTACATGAGTACTCTTCTAAATCCAAATAGCCATGGTATTCTTACACACTAGGAGATAAGAAAAGTAAGATACTGCTAGAGTAACACAGGAAACGTCATGTTCCTCACGAGAGGAAGCTGTGTCCCAGGAAGAAGATGAGAAGCCTTGGGACCAAATGCTAGAGTGTCTGGTCCTCATATCAATGGTGGAGAAAACCTTGGAATCAGGCTAACTCCTCCTCTTTTACTTCTATTGTTGTGGCGTCAAATCTTATGTTCCTGTGTATCCCTTGTGTCCCATGCTTTGTTTGTGCTCTTTTGCTGCATCTTTATTAGTCTCTCTGCTAGGCTGCCTCTGAAAACCACATTCTCCAAAGCTGCAAGCACATCTTTTTATGATAGAGACCAGTCATGCCACACCGCTGCTCTGTAATCATGGTTACATATCACCCTCTTTCTAAGTCTAAACTTCTCAGCAAGATACATAGAAGTCATTATTAGCTTCTTCATCTACCTATTCCCCCATCAGCTCGCCACGACATCTTCTCGCAGCTTGAACTTTTGCTGCCACCCTTCTAAAAGTTTATAGAACACCAAACAAGCCTTACGTTCATTCATTCTTCTCTTCTGGGCCACTGTTATAAAGTAGCCACAATTTTCTCCCTCTTAGAAAGTAGTATCATGACAGATCAAGTAAACTCTCTTTACTTTGAATATTAAATTTTATTTTCCACATAGCTTTTTATTTAATAAAATAAAAATACAATTAGTACAGAACAGTAAAATGCTTACAAATTACCCTGAGGTTTATTTACACATTTTCTGGTGCATCCCTGGGACCATTTCCTAATCATTCCTAAAACTTATTTGCTAAACTATGACACACTCAATGAGAAGTAAATGAAATCCATATAAATGGTACTCAAAGAATATGTATTTTATTCCCTTGGGAAGACAGGAAGAGCTGTCTCCAATACTGTGTAAAGGAATTTTAATCTAGCAACATTGCTTCTCTGATCACACCAAAGACCTAGTTCTGTGTGATCTAGCTGAAATGCAGGCATGCCACACACAGCTTTAATTCCTGTGGCAGGAATACAGACACACCCTTAGTACAAACCTTTAATCCCAAACAATGAAGGTAAGGTTAGCTTGTAGAAGGAAGCAGTCACTTTTGAAAGTAATGTCTAATTGAGGGACAAACAAAGGAACAAATCAGAGAAAGATCTGACAGAATGAGTCAGAGATAGAATAAGTCCAACTCTCCCGAGGACAGGAAAGAGAGGTGACCTAACAGCAGGGCAGAGAGGGAGAAAGGAGGCAGTTTTTAAATTTATTATTTATTTATTCACTTTACATCCTGGTCATAGCCCCAGCACTCCTCATCTCCCAGTCCACCCACCCTCCCTCTCTCCCTACCCCTCCCCTATTCCTCAGAAAAGGGGACCCCCCTTTCCATCCACCCCAGCCTTCTCAGGGCAGAGCAAGTCCTCTGATCCTGTGGCCTGTCAAGGCAGTCCCTCCAGGGGGAAGTAATTGAAAAGCTGGCAAGAGAGTTCATGTCAGAGAGAGTCACCGCTCCCCTTATTTGGAACCCATATGAGGGCCTAAGCTGCCCATCAGCTACATCTTTGTAGGGGCCTAGGTCCATTCCATGCAAGGCCTTTGGTTGGTACTTCAGACTCAGCAGGCCCTTCTTGATCCTGGGTAGTTGGCAATGTTGGTCTTCTTGTTTAGCTCCTGTCACTTCCATGTCCTTTTCTCTTTCCCATTTTTCCACAAGGCTCCCTATGCCTCACCCAGTGTTTGGTTGTGAGCTTCAGTGTCTGTTTTGAGGTGCTGCAGGACAGGGCCTCTCAGAGGACAACTCTGCTTGACTCCTGTCTGCTGGAATTTGCTTCATCCATGAGTTATAATATGTATATAGATAAGCATTTACATGTAAATGTGGCTGTCTGTCTGGTTTTTGTACATATGCTACATGAGTGTGTTTCAACTGTCTGCATGCAAGGAACTCCTTTTGTATTGTCCATTGTATGTGTGTATGCATATATACAGATCTATAGGTCTGATTGTCTATATGTACGTATGGGCTGATACTATGGAACTGGCAGCCTAAAGTTGCTGCAGTTTCTGCAGAGGAGATACTAGCTGAAATCAACATCGTCTCATAAGTAAGCTTGTGGGGATCTGTTGAAGTTCTTAACTTATCCACCTTTTCCCTTGAACATTTGTGCATAAAGGGTCTTTGCTTACTTCCTCTCCTCTTCTTTTTCTTACCAATTTACAAACAAGTTACCAGATTCAGGATCCAACTATCAGCCTAAGATAATCAGAAAAAAAGTTTACATTAGCCTGTGGAGGCCTCCAAGACAACCTGCTCCTTAGTTGAGGGACCTAATTGAGGGACATCTAGGTTGTTTCAAGTTTCTGTCTTTTACACATAAAGCTGCTATGAACATGGTTGAGCAAGTGTCCTTGATGTATGGTGGAGTATCTTTTGGGTATATACCCAGGAGTGATATAGACAGGTCTTTAGGTAGAGCTATTCCCAATTTTCTGAGAAAGTGCCAGATTAGGAGAAGGCTGTTTTACTGGGAGAGTTTTTACAGAAACAAGTTGAAGAGAGACCAAGCTAAACACAGGTGAAGACAGAACGAGTCAGAGAAGAATGAGAAGGAGCCAAAAGATTAGAACAGATATTTTTTGAGGCCAAGCAGAGCAATTCAGTCAGAAACTGAGAGAAGCCAGTTTGAAACAGTGAGCTTAGAGAGGAGTTTGAGCCAGAACAGCTGAGTTGAACCAGCCAGCCAGAGTTCAGAAAGAACTAGGAAGGGTGAGCTTATTTAGTAGTAAGCCTCCAAAATGACAATAACATCTGGTGAACAAAAATTACTATTACAACACTGAAACAAAATATTCTACATATAAGACATGAGAATCAAAAATAGAATAAAGCGATACTACAGGTTCTCTGCATCTCAGCAATTATGTAGAACAATGTTTCTCAACCTGTGGGTCATGATCCCTTTGGGGATTGAACAATACTTTCACAGGGGTCATCGAAAATCATCAGAAAACAAATATATTTACATTATTATTCATAACAATAGTAAAACTACAGCTATGAAGTGGCAACAAAAATAATTTTATTGTTGGGGTCACCACAACATTAGAAACTGCATTAAGACAATGCAGCCACTCCTCATGAGTCTATCATGAGACCCGATAGACTAGGATCAGAGGGAAGGGGAGGAGGACCTTCCTTATCAGTGGATTGGGAGAGGGACAGGGGTGGGGAAGAGGGAGGGTGGGATAGGGACGGGAGGAGGGAGAGAGGTACAGGGGGGATACAAAGTGAATAGACTGTAATTAATAAAAATAAAAATAAAAAAGAACTGTATTAAAGAGTCACCAGATTAGGAAGGTTGATAACCACAAATTTAGAATATTATCTCTTAAAATGATGGTGTCTGGGGCTATCGAAATGTCTATTATTGAACCATGCACTGCTTTTAAGGAAAACATGAATTTCGTTCTCAACACCCACAATGGGCAACTTAAGAGGTGGAACATACTATGGGGTGGTTAGGTCATTGGGGGCATGCCATCAAGAAGGAATTAACAGAATTATCATGAGACTTTGTGTAATATCCAATAGATATTACACAATGGCTGTGACTGGACAGTCCTGCCACTGAGTTGCTGTCACTTTCCCTATTGCCCTGGACTCTTTCCCCATCACGTGTTACTGTCAAGTTCCACCAAGCAGTAGGCCTTCCCTGTTAGGGCCACCCCTAACATTTCTAGTCTTGAAAACTGTCAACTGTGCCGTCTATGGCTGTGCGTGTGGAGGTTGGAGGTCAACCTCAGATGTCATTTCTCAGGAGCCATCCACCCTGTTTTCTGAGACAGAGTCTTTCATTGACCTGACAGAAGATTGCAGAGTTAGCTTGACCAGCTGGCCAGCCAGCCTCAGGGAGTTCCCTCTCTGCCCTCTGGCCTCTGCCTCTGCCACTTCCTCTCCATAGCTGGATAGAACACACCCTACTCTCAGCACTTTTTTTCATAGGACTGGGATTAAATTCATGTCCTCATGATTGCCTACATGTTACTGATTGAGCATTGTCTCCAGCCCACCTTCTTCTCCCTATACATGACACAGCTCAGGTATTCTATTATAGTAAGGAAAATGGGCTAAGACGCTGACTGTCATGATGGTTCTAGGAGAAACCTCCTCTCTAAGGACCTGCTTTCTTCTTGAGCTTTCTCATCTGTTCTTCCATTTGCATGTTTTTTTGTTTTTTTTTCAATGCAGTTTATTCAGGAACATTGAACAATCCTTGGACCCCGGGGAAAGCCAGCCCACAGCTTAAATAGCCTCTGGGTAGCCAACCCAGGCGTGCCACAGGGGCAATGCAGATAGGTCCACATACATGGAAGCAAGCCAGATCCTCGGCCTTAGCCAAATGTGGAGTTGTTCGTGACAGAGAGCACTCACCATCGGGAAGGTGGAAGGCAGAAACCAGCTCCATCTTTAAGGCATAGCATTCCGCAGCTCTCTACAGTTCCCCCTTTTTGTTTTAGACGCATCAGGCAAGAGTAGAGGTCTGATCTCTGATATTAGAAATAAATTGGGACTTTGTACAGATGTTCATTTAGGTGTCATCCACCCAAAGAGCATCAGACCCGTCCAATACCTTCTTCTCAGAGGTGGGACCTGGGGCATCAACCCGCATGCAATCAGACATGCTCTTCTCTGGGTCCAAAGTGGCTGACCCTGAGTGCAGTGCTTAGCCTCACATCCTGAGCGTATCATTTTAGCTTTTTATGGTATCCAACCATGCTTGGGGAGAATGTCCTGCTTCAATGGCTGTAAAGGCCTGAATGATCATGGCTGCATCACACTGTTGTGAGACTCTAATCTTGCATATATACCACAGGCAAACCAAGGAGACCAACACCAGAAGGCCTGCTAACACTCCCATGCCCACCCATTCCTTCAGATGATTCATGGCTGCAGCAATCCATGTTGATAATCCTGTGGCTAGTCCTGCGTCCACTCTGGTAGAATTTACTGTGACAATGGCCACTCTCAGCTGCTCCATCGTAGTATCGAATTCTCCAGTCCAATTACCTAAAATATAGCTCGACAATTGTTTAGACAGATTTGCAGCACAGGAAAAATTCTCATGTTGTATGCTAGTGACACAAAGTCCAGCATACTTTCATTGACAGCCAGGTTGAGCGATTTGCCATAGGGTATCAATTTGCTCCTGCACGAGGTCAATCCTCTGATTGAACACCATCAAGCTTCCTTTTAGTTGAGCATTAATTCCTTTATGTACAACTAAGGCATGAGCTACATTGGCTAAATGATTATTCAGGGTCTGAATAGTCTGCCCAGTATGACTCATGGCTAATGCCCTGGTGGTAGCTCCAACAGCCGTCAATGAGATGGTAGTAACAATGGTGGCTGTAGTTCCAAGATCCCTTTTCTGTCTGAAGAGAGTCATAGCGTGAGGGGCATCAATGGGCACAGGCACCCAGTGAGGCATGCGAGTAACCAGGGCATACCTAAATTTACTAGCATTCCAGCATTGGGCAAAAAAGCAAGTATCATTACCACAATTACTTGGCTCTATCTGGCTAATAATGAATAAAAATGGGGGATATAGACAAACAGGTGTGGGCTTATAGGAAATATTATGAGAAGCCTTAACCCCTCGTTGGAACATCCTGCGTCAGTTCTAGAACTAGCAGTGGTGGTGTCCGAGGTCTGAGTAGGTTCAGGAGACCATTGCCCCCAGGGGCGAGACATGCTCCATGCCAATTGACTAACTCCATGTTTTCCTCCAATTTTGAAAGTCATTTAAGGTTCTTAAATTATTTTTTTCCCTTTTTTCTTAAATTTTTCATCAATTACACTTTATTCATTCTGCATCCCCCCATAAGCCCCTCCCTCCTCCCCTCCCAATCCCACCCTCCCTCCTCCCTCTGCTTGCATGCCACTCCCCAAGTCCACTAATAGGGGAGGTTCTCCTCTCCTTTCTGATCTTAGTCTGTCAGTTCACATCAAAAGTGGCTGTATTGTCCTCTACTGTGGCCTGGTAAGGCTGCCCCCCCCCCCCAGAGGGAGGTGATCAAAGAGCAGGCCAATCAGATTATGTCAGAGTCAGTCCTTCTTCACATTACTATGTAACCCAATTGGACTCTGAACTGCCCTGGGCTACATCTGTGCAGGGGTTCTAGGTTATCTCCATGAATAGTCCTTGGTTGGCCATTTGCATGTTTTAAGGAATCATTTCCTCAAGCAGTCTCAGCCAGCAACTGTGGTTTTGATCAATACTTGTCTTCCCATGCAGCTAGATCTCATGCCTGTCATTCTTTCATACTCTCCAAACTTTCTTTGGAGCAATTATCACCACGTATAATTTTTATACTTTATTTGACGTTAATAACTTGCTTAATATTTCTCAAATCTCCTCCGAGAGAGATCTAGTCTATTTTATTTGTCATGGTATCTTAAATGTCTGCTACAGAATGGATGCTCAATAATCCAATAAGTAAGGAATAATAATATGCTTATAAATCTGGCCAGTGGTACTACCAGGAGACAAACTTTATACAGTTTAAAAGACAGGGCATCAGAACTGTATTAACTTGATACTGCCTGTAACTTCTTAATATGTTCTCCTCTGTATACAATAGGAAAAAGCCTTAAATTATTACAAGATTAGATATCAATGACTTAATAAATGTGTACTTTTGAGTCAATACATTCTAATTTCCAAGGACATTAGCTATATGACCCTAAGAATACCCACATCTCTCAGGACCATTTTCTTCATTTGAAAAATAGAAGCAATATTATGTGTAGAGGAATGTTAATTCAGAGCATTGCTGTTCTGGCAAGAGATCACAACCAAAGACTTTCTAGGTCTGTGTGATCTGGCTGGAATACAAACAGGCCTTTAATCCAGGAGACAAAGGCAAGCAGATCTTTGAGTTCAAAGCCAACCTGGTATAGAGCAAGTTTCAAGTGAAGAAAAGCTTAGGTCCAGGTGTGGTGGTACATGCTTTTAATCCCAAATAATGAAGGCTAAGTTAGTTCATAGACAGAAGCACCCATGTTTGAAAGTGATGTCTAATTGAATGGCAGAAAAGGTGATGAATCAGAAAAAGATTTGACAGAGTAGGATACTCCCAATTTTCTCAAGAAGAGTGAGGAAAGAGAAGCTACTTAAGGGACAATGCAGAGAGAGGAGACAGTAGCTGAATGAGAGAACAAGCTAGACACCGTTGAAGACAGAACAAGCCAGAGAATGGGGAGGAGCCAGAAGATTAGAACAGATTTTTGGAATTAGTTTGAGACCAAGCAGAGCCATTCCAAGGCCAAGAGAAAGGCCAGATTGAATAAGTCAGCTGGAAAAAGACTTGAACCAGCCAGCTATGAACTCAGAAAGAACTAGAAAGAATGAGCTTATTAAGCAGTAAGTCTCAGAGTCAGAAAACATTCTAAGCCTAAGGTTAGCAGAAAGAGCAGTAACCCTCCAAGACAGCCAACAATTGAACAAGAGAATAAAAGTTCCTTTTTAATTTTTTATTTATTACAGTTTATTCACTTTGTATCCCAGCTGTAACCCTCTCCCTCATCCCTCCCAATCCTGCCCTCCCTCCCTCTTTTCTTCCCATGCCTCTCTCCTAGTCCACTGATAGGTGAGGTCCTCCTCCCCTTCCATATGACCCTAGAATATCAGGATTCATTAGAATTGACTGCACTGTCTTCCTCTGTGGCCTGGTAAGGCTGCCCCTCTCCTCAGGGGAAGTGATCTAAGAGCCAGCCACTTAGTTTATGTCAGAGACAGCCTCTGTTCCCCTTCTAGGGAACCCACTTGGAGACTGAGCTACCATGGGCTACATCTGTGCAGGTGTTCTAGGTTATCTCCATGAATTGTCCTTGACTGGAGTATCAGTCTCAGAAAAGACCCCTAGGGTAAATATACCAAAATCTGTACACCTAAAGAAGCTAAGCAAGAAGGTGGACCCTGGGTAAGATGTTCAGTCCTCATTAGGAAAGGCAAATGGGATAGGTATGGGAAGAGGGAGAAAACAGGGAACAGGACAGGAGCCTATTACAGAGGGCTTCTGAAAGACTCTACCCAGCAGGGTATTAAAGCAGATGCTGAGGTCCATAGCCAAACTTTGGGCAGAGTACAGGGAATCTTATGAAAGAAGAGGGAGATAGAAAGACCTGGAGGGGACAGTTGCTCCCCAAAGAGAGCAACAACACTGAAAGTTCCTTTTACAATTATGTACTTACAGAGCTGTTACACAGAAAGCAATGTAGAATTCTGAGAACAACCTGCTGCCTGGCATTGCAAAGACAGGTAAGTTTCTGCACAGCCTGATCTCTACAGGAACATTAATATTCCCGTTACCTACATGCCTTGAGCTTGTTTTACTAGCTTAATGAAACAAATTCACACTCCCTTTCACAGGGCTCTTAGGTTATTTTGAAGTTTCTTCTGCTATAGAGACTGGGGTATTTTCTAGAAGATATCTCAAAGGTTTCTAGAGCTGACCCCCTTTTCTCCCCACAAAGCTGCCACAGACTAGATGGCAAAACATAAACAAAATAAAATTATTTTCTGTTACTTCTTGTCACGGTGTCACATAGGCTGGTTTCTGGTGAGGCATCTCCCCTCAGCTTTTGGGCGAAGCCTCCATGATGAGTGTGTGAGAAAGAAACCCCCAATGTCTCTTCTAAAGACTCCGGTCCATTATCAGTTAGGTTTCTACCATCCCTACATAGCTTAGTGATAATTATTTCCTTTAAGGGCCATTTCCAAACACCTCTATATTGGAGGTTGGGCTTCAAACTACCTATTAAAGGCACCGTTCAATCAATAACAGGCTCAGACTAGGAAATGCAAGTGGGCTTCCATTCCTTCAAAAGACCTAAAAACTGTTCTTAATCCAAACTCAAATTCCCACAGCTCTCCTTTTTGGGGGGATGACTCCCCTTTTTCTGAAATTTCTTGTTAGTAATTTGATAAACAGACTGTTGATAAATTCGAAACAAGAGTCCTTATTTCCCATTTAACAAACTGGTCTGTGAACTGTCCCTTTCCATCCTCATACACCTTCAGACATATACAAATCAGCTTGATCTCCTACCTGTCCCATCTTTGCTTTCAAGTACCAAACCTGAGATGACCCTGACCTCACATCGTGTGTATTCCCTAGAAACTAGAGGAACAGGAGAACCTGGAAGGAATCAGTTGTTCCGTCAATCACTGGTTGTTCATTTTTCTCACATAACCAAAAAAAAAAAAAAAAAAAAAAAAAAGGATTAGGAATGCAGCACAGAAGCACTGTTTTATTATAGAAGAGCAATTTATGCTTTGGGGGATGATGAGACATATTAACTGCTGGGCCCTGTGTTAATAGGAAACAGTTGCTTTTCTCAAAAGGCCATTTAGCTCTTAAATTAGGTATGTTCAGAGCCTAAGGTAGAAAAAGGTAGCTTTCTATATGAATAAATTTGTGTCTGAGCCTGTTCACTGAAGAGGTTAGAGTCTTGTGTTAATGAAGGAGATGCACATCTTTAAGCCCTAGAGTGTAGTTGGGGTCATATACACAAGGAACTCTGTTCCCCAGCTCATTACCTTGTTTTCCCAAAGAGCTGTGCTAGCCAAAACTGTCTACATGACGTCTACAGAAATGCTTCTGTAACCCTGAGCGCTACAGTGAGTAAATAAATGCAAATAAAAACCGTTCTCTCAAGTGTCCTCCAGTCAGTGCCATTTAGCAAAATTACAGAAAAGCAAAGTTGCCCCTATAATGCGGCTTATCCTCTGCATGACACACGTTGTTTTTGGCATTTTGCAACATAGCAAGTATTTTCATCTACAAAGTAACCACGGTATGTACATGTCGTTCGCTCTGACCGCCATTTCAAAAAGAATCAACGTGAAAAACTGTAGTTGCCTGCGACCACCAATAGTAACTGCCTGCACAAGGGTCTGGGAATCAGAGAACACGAAGAAAGGATGCCAAGACAGTGCTCTGATCAAGGCGCCATCTTTATTACAGAGTAAACCACTTATATAGGTTTCCAAGTAAACATATCCAAGCAAAACAGGAAACTTAACCAAGCAAAACAGGAGGCTTAACTAGGTAAAACAGGAGGCTTAACTAGGTAAAACAGGAGGCTTAACTAGGTAAAACAGGAGGCTTAACTAGGTAAAACAGGAGGCTTAACCAAGCAAAACAGGAGGCTTAACTAGGTAAAACAGGAGGCTTAACTAGGTAAAACAGGAGGCTTAACCAAGCAAAACAGGAGGCTTAACCAAGCAAAACAGGAGGTGTCTGCTGAAAACAAGAATGGCGAGCCAGCATGACTTGCACACACGTGCCCATCTCAGGTCCAATGGAATGGCTACCTCAAAAAACTATAAATTATCCAAGGTCACACAGCAAGTACATAAACTTGGGTTGTCTCCCAAACTCCAAATTCATGTCCCCAAAGACAAGATAAGGGCCAGAGTGGTGGCAGAGGCAAAGCATGTGTAAGCCTGATGATCTGAGTTTAATCCCTGAAACCCAAGGTAAAAAAAAAAAACAAAAACAAAAAAAAACTATATACAGTGGTACATATGTATAATTCCAGCACTCCTATATCAAAATGGGAGGTGGACACAGTGGAATTGCTCTGAAGGTCTTGAGCCAGTGGAATAGCTATGAAGGTCTTGAGCAAGGCAGAAACAAGAGAAAAACTGCTTCAACAATGAAACAGGGAACTGCCATGGGAAACAACTTTGACTTCCCAGGCACATGCCTACTACCCATACTCATATACACAACGAATTGAAAAATATTAGCTCATGTCCAATTTATGCTCATACTGGCCTTATAGACTTTAATTCTAGCTTTTAGTCTACCTATATATTCATTATAATTTTATAAACACTAATATGCCAATGTGAAGAATGTGGTTTTAATAACAAAGCTTCTAGTAATTTCAAAGATGAGAGTCAGACACATAACACTGATAATTAAGCAAAATCAAGTTATAATTACCTGATTTACACTAATTGGTCTTCCATAAAATAGACACAAAAGTTGATTATAGGGTCCTGGATCATATCATTAATTTTCCTAACCATAATGACATTGTGAAAACAAGGTGGTTTTTTTCAACCTTCATTGTGCTAGCATGCAGAATTCAGCTCCAATAATTAATGTATAACTTGGCACTAAGTGACACATAGAGAAACTTTTATTCTTTGTAAAATCCATATACGTCAAAAATCTGCTGCAAGTCTAACGATGAGAGTTCTATATTTGCATAGCACTTTTCTTCTCATTCCACACAGCCAGGCTCTGCTTCTGAGGAATTCACAGAGACGTGATGGAAGCTAGTCCACAAGCATACACAGCTTACTGACATGAGTTTTGTCAAGTCTACCCGGCTGCAGTCAGACGAATGAAGTGCAGAGGTTATCAGACTTGACCAGATTGTAGAATCCCCTGGGAAGCTTTAAGAGATTTAGATGCCAGGTTCTACCACAGAAATTTCATTTAATTGGCCTGGGATTCAGTCAGCTGTTTGTGGTCTCAGAAAGGTGTTCCCATGGGCCAAAATGCAATGAGGCTGAACAGCGCTGAGACATCCAGCCATGATTCCAGAGGAGCACAAAATGAGACATTAGGAAAAAGAAAAGCAGAGGCCGAGTCCACACTTAGGAAAGAACCAGGGTAGGGGACTTAAGACGCTAATATTTTTCTACATTACCTACTATCCCTTTTCAATTAGCAACACTCAGACAAGAGCTTCCTTACTGGCTTCTTTCCACGTCAGCATGACTGGGAAAGAGCGGTTGGGTGCTGGAGACAAGCTCTGAAAACCACGGGCAACAGAAGCCACCTTTACAAACTCAGTGGATTACTTTCCACCGATAGGGAATGGCTTTCTGAGCTGCAAAGTATTGAGGAATTTAGCAGTCATTATATCTTCCTTTCCCGAAATTGCAAGCCCAAATTTTCTTTAAGTTTCAAAACAGACTACAAAAGATTTTCAGTAAAGGTAGTGCCTTAGTTTTAGTCTCTTGACATTCTACCACAAAAAAACAAGATACACCACCACTTGCACAGAGTCATGTTCCCAGGTGGTTCTTTAAGGGATGGGAACTTTGTAGCTTTGTCAGAAGAAAACAAAGAAACCCTCTGTCTACACCGCCGCAGTTGCTGAGATGAAATATTCCCCTGTACATATTTCCAGGTAGTTATTTCCTTGCCAGAAGCCACTGGAGAGAAATCTAAGACACCTGTCAGCACACTGGCTGCCAGTGGTGAGCTAGCCCAAGGAGCTCCTCACCAGGCTCAGACAGTGGGAGGCTCCTGACTTTCTTCAAAGAATTCGGATGTGCCACGCTTCTAAGCAAGTCCTTGAACAAAAATTTCATAGAGCTATTTAAACAGAATGTAACATTTTAGAACTCAATTCATTGACTTCCAGTTCCAGAATATGCTCAGCCGAAGCAACATTATCATAGAGAAGTGTTTGATGTTAAGAAAAGAGTAACAGCGAGCTAAAAAGTAAAAGGAGTCCTGTGCCTATGATTAAACAGCCTGCTTCCATCTTGGGCTTGAAAGCCACCTTTAAAAAAAAAAAAAGGTTCCTTCCTGTTTATAATTAAATCTGTTTCTTAAGAACTGTGACCTGTAACTAACTAAAAATGGCTGTGTATTACCTGTTCCAGGAAACAGCAATCAAGCCTCTCTCTGTCTTAAGAGGTTGTTATGACCACTTTGTTATGACCACCTTGCACCATGCCTTTGTTTCAGGAGCTTGTTATGACCAACTTGTTATGCTTATGTTCTTCTTCTATGACTCCCATTTATTTGCTTTCCAAATTCCCCATTCTGAACACCCCCGCTACTCCCGAGCTGTAAAAACCTTATCCTCTTTCTCTATCTCAGCCTATCATCTACCCTTACCCATTGGGGAACCATTTGCCTGCAGCCTCCTGCCACTTTCACAGCTACTGTACCTGTTAGCAGCTTCTGTCTGGCTTCTGGACTACCCCAGTGGTCTCTGATACCAGATCTCGTGATGTCAGCCCACAGTCAAAGCAATCGTTAAGAACAGATTTCAGCTCATGCCATTACCCTCTTCTAAGAGTGTATTAAGAGCCCAAGTCCTGCAGGGGCATGAGTGGAGAAGGGGAAGGAAGGGAGGGATGGGAGGGGAAGAGGGAGGGAACTAGAGGGGGGAAACGAAGTAAATAAAGTGTAATTAAAAATTAAATTAAATTAAAATTAAAAAAAGAAAATCATATTCTGATTCGAGAATATTATCTCGCAAATAACACAAAGTATTCTTTTATAATATTAACATTCTGAAGAAAAATAAAATAATTAGTCTGTGATAAATGAATTATTAACTTAAAATGTTTGTATCTAAATTTATTACTAAGTGTACTTTGTTGCCATTTCATTTTTGGAATGACGACATTTATGTTGGTTACTTTTACTTTTCTGGCTTGATGGGTCCAGCAATGAAAAATAAGCCCAAGTCCTTACAATAGCTCCCAAGCTCCTCCTTTGCCTTTTTGACCTAATATGGAAAACTCTATGAAATAGTCTATTAAAGATGTAATAGAAAGTATAATTTAAAACTATTAAACATATGTGGAAATTTTAAAAAAGAAAGAAAATTTACCATTAATTAAAGTTAAATAATAGGAAAATATAAGATACTACTCTAAAATAATTATATTGGTAAAGTTCAGCAAGTCATCTGTGGAAATAATGTCATATATGTACACCTAAATAACCATGTATGGATAACAGCTAACGTCATAGACATCTTGGGATAAAACATAGTGGTAAACATTCATGACCTTGGACTTGGTGATGGAGCTTCAGATGTGACACCAGAGTGCAAAAAAAAAGAAATAAACACAGACGCTGACACGGAGATAGAGATGCCTCTATACCAACACACATGTCGAGGGTTTCATCACAGTTAAAAGCATCAAAACACACAGAATGGAAAAATTATATGCAACCCATGTACTTTTAATACTGTTCTTGTACTCAGGCTACATCAAGGGAGGCAACCCAATTAAAATTTGGCAAAACATTTGAATAGACACTTCTTGGTGATACTTAATGAGCATATGAAAAGATACTTAGTGCAATGAGATTTGGAGCAAAGGTAAATCAAAACCAAATAAAGGTGTCATGCTCTACCCACTAAGATGGATATAATAAAAGTACTGTAAATACGGTTGAGAACACATGTTGGCAGATAATTCAGAAGCAAAAAAACAGGCCACAGGTAAGGTGCCCAGGTATCCACATAGCAGACTGCAGAAGTGGGGTGAGCCAGTCCTGACTCTGGATATAACATACAAGTAAATGAGCCCAGAAAACAAGGTAATGAAGACTGTTGATGACCTGCACCAGCACACCCTACTACTCATATTGTACACAGTCGTTGACTCTCAGGGGAAGACTAAGAAAATTACCAATGACCCTGAATACCAGTGACACAGAGTAATGGCATTTCAACCATATTACGACTTGTCATCTCCTGGATATTATAAACAGGTCTATGGGAAACAGAATGATTATTTGGTAAGAAAAAAAAAATTGAAAAAAGAAGAAACAAGAAGCCCTAACTTTTGATGTATAACAAAACAGTGCACAAATGCAAATACCAAAAACAAACAAACAAACAAAACCATGATGACATGTCTCCTCCAAAAATTACCAATTCCATTGTCATGGCCTTTAAAGAGAGACACTTATAAAAGCTTCCAAAGAAAAAGGAATAATTACTGACAAATCCAAATAACTCAGAGGACATGAATATACTCTAAAACAAAAGCAAATAAACAGCTGAGTTAAAACCCTCAATAACAGACTGAACCATGTGGAGAACAGAATTATCAAGCTCGAAGACAAGGAAGAAAAATGGCTCATTCTTGTCTACATGCAAAAAAATGAAAATAGATCCATACTTATCACCCTGCACAAAATTAAAGTCCAAGTGGCTGAAAGATCTCAACATCAAACCAGACACACTAAATCAGTTTGAAGGAAGAGCCAAGAACTCATTGGCACAGGAGACAACTTCCTGAACAGCACACCAACAGTACAGGCTCTAAGAGCAACAATCAATAAATGGGACCTCATGAAACCGAAAAGCTTCTGTAAAGTAAAGGACACTGTCATCAGAACAAAACGAAAGCCTACAGACTGGGAAAGAATCTTCACCAACCCTATATCCAACAAAGAGCTAATATCCGGAATATATCAAGAACTGAAGAAGTTAAAAAGCAACAAATCAAGCAATCCAATTAAAAAATGGGGTACAGAACTAAACAGAATTCTCTGTAGAGGAATATAGAATGGCAGAGAAACACTTAAAGAAATGCTCAGCCTTCTTAGCCATCAGGAAGATGCAAATCAAAACAACCCTGAGATTTCACCTACACTCATCAGAATGACTAAGATCAAAACTCTAGTGACAACACGTGCTGGAGAGGTTGTGGAGAAAGGGGATCCCTCCTCCATTGCTGGTGGGAATGTAAACTGGTACAACCACTTTGGAAATCAATCTGGCGCCTTCTCAGACAACTAGGAATAACGCTTCTTCAAGACCCAGCTATACCACTCCTAGGCATATATCCAAAATATGCTCAAGTACACAAGGACATTTGCTCAACCATGTTCATAGCAGGTTTATTCGTAATAGCCACAAGCTGGAAACAACCCAGATGTCTCTCAATGGAGGAATGGATACAAAAATTGTGGTAGTTTTATACAATGGAATACTACTCAGCAATTAAAAACAAGGAAATCATGAAATTTGAAGGCAAATGGTGGGATCTAGAAAAGATCATCCTGAGTGAGGTATTCCAGGAGCAGAAATACAGACATGGTATATACTCACTTACAAGTGGGTGCTAGACCTATAAAATAGGATAAACATACTAAAATCTGTACACCAAAAGAAGATAAACAAGAAAGGGGACTCAGGGTAAGATGATCAATCCTCACTTAGAAAGACAAGTGGGATGGACATTGAAAGTAGGAGAAAACGAGTAACAGAACAGGAGCCTACCACAGAAGGCCTCTGAAAGACTCTACCTAGCAGTGATTCAAAGCAGATGTTGAGACTCATAACCAAACCTTTGTCACAGTGCAGGGAATCATATGAAAGAAGGGGGAGTTAGTATGACCTAGAGAGGACAGGAGCTCCACAAGGACCAAATATATCTAGGCACAGGGGTCTTTTATGAGACTTTCTCCAAAGAAGGACCATGCATGGATATAACCTAGATCCCCTGCTCAGATGTAGCCCATGGCAGCTCAGTATCCAAGTGGGCTCTCTAGTAAGGGGAACAGGGACTGTTTCTGACATGAACTCAATGGTTGGCTCTTTGACTTCCCCCACCCCACCCCCCGAGAGAGGAACAGCCTTGCTAGGCCACAGCGGAGGACATTTCAGCCAGTCCTGAAGAGACCTGATAAGCTAGGGTAAGATGGAAAGGGAGGAGCACCTCCCCTTCCAGTGGACTTAGAGAGGAGCAGGGAGGAGATGAGGAAGGGAGGGTAGGATTGGGAGGGAAAGAGGACAGAGGCTACAGCTGGGATACAAAGTTAATAAACTGTAACTAATATAAAAAATAAAAATTTAATTAAACAATGGATCATTCAGTAAAGGTTGATGATATTTTAAAATATACAAATGGGACACAGAATTGCTTTGTAACACCATGAAAATCAAGGCTCTAAATTATGGGCATAGAAGAAAAATAATTGCATGCCAAAACCTCTAGAAAATATTTTAAATGAAACCATAGAAGAAATTTTTCCGAATCAAGAGAAATACCTACCCAGAATACCAAAAATACAGGAATATAGAATAACCCTGATGTCTTAATTAAAAAACTAAGCATCAGAGGAAGATAATGCAGCCATTCCTGAAGAGACCTGATAGACTAGGATCAGATGGAAGGGGAGGAGGATCTCTCCTATCAGTGGAATGGGGGAAGGGGATGGGTAGAGCAAGGGAGGGTGGGATTAGGAGAGAAAGAGGGAGGGGGCTACAGGTGGGATACAAAGTGAATAAATTGTAATTAATAAAAATAAAAAATCTAAAAGCACAGAATAAATAAAGGTTTGGGAGAAGCTATAAGGGAGAAGGGCCAAGTCACATGTAAATGTTGGCCAAAGTAACTAATGATTATTCAATAGACACCTTTAAAACAAGAAGGGTTTAAAACATATATTCCAATCTCTGAAAGACCACAACTGCCATTCAATAGTATTTTACCCAGCAAAACCATCTCTCGTATTTGAAGGAGAAGCCAAACTTTATATGATGAAAGTAGACTAAAAGTTTATGGTTGCTGAGCTATAAAGATCCTAGAAAAAAATATTTTGCACAGAAGAGAAAAATAAACATATCAAACAGGGCACAGAGAAACAGAAATGGGTGTAAGACACAGTTGTTAAAGGAAAAAAAAACTGCAAAATTCAAAGAATCAACATAACCTTTTCAGTAATAATTTTGAATATTGATGATCTCAATTTCCTAACAAAAAATACAGAGGAACAGATTGTATTAGGAAATAATATTGTTTCTTTTACTGTCTCTGAAAAATATACCTCATTACCAAAGATAAATACTATTTTAAGGAAAAGCATAGAAAAAGACTATTCAAGCAAATGAGACCAAAACACAAGCAGGCATTGACAGTCTAATATCTGACAAAATAAATTTCAAACTGAATGTAGTCAAAACAGATAAAGAAGATCACTTTATACTATCCAAAAGGAAATCCATGAAGAGTAAATTACAGTTTTAAAAATATATGTATTAATTGCAGGCTCACTTAATTTTATTTTTAAAAAATGTATCAGTAGATAAAAAGGCAGGCTCAATCCCAACATGATAATAGTGACTCCAACACCCCACTGAAGCCATTAGACAGATGAATAGCCCCCAAAATAATCAAACAGAATAACACTGGAATTGAATTAATCATAAATCAAAACAAAACATTCCACCCAAACATTATATAATACACATTCTTCTCAGCATCCCATATAACAGACCACATATGAAGACATATAGTAAATCTTAACAAATATACGAAAATAGAAATAATTTCTTGTATTCTGTCTGATCACATGTAATAAGACTATAAGCCAGTATCCAAATAAGTTACAGAAAAATATATAAACTTGTAACTATTCAACTACACACTATTACCTAATGAATGTGTCACTGAAGAAATCAAGACTAAAATAAATGTGTCTCCTGGAACTTAATGAAAATAAAAACGGTACATACCAAAACCTATGGAATATAAGGAAGGCAGTCCTAGGCAGAGTGGTATAAAGCACTAAGGGACTGCGGGGGAAAAATCAGAGAGATCTCAAACAACCTAACTATCCATCTTACATCATTTGAAAAACAAGAATAAACCACGCCCCAAGTTAGTATATGGGAAGATGTAACAAAAGAGAGAGAGAGAGAGAGAGAGAGAGACAAATTAATGAAATGAAAATCAACCACAATAAAATTATAGAAAGAACCAATGAGATGAATAGTTTGTTTTCTGAAGAGTTTGTTCTTTGGTTCTTTCTAACCAAGAGAAAGGAAACACAAAAATTAATAAAATTAGAGATGAAAAGGGTGATGCTATAACAGATACTAATGAGATCCAGAAAAATCATGAAGACATAGTTTAAATTTTTATATTTCATGAAACTGGAAAACCTAAAAAATGGATAAATTTTTAAATGTATATGGTCTACCAAAGTTAAACTAAGACAAACAAATAATTTAAACAGACCTGTAACCAACAATGGAATCAAAGTAATAATTAAAAAATCCCTTGACTAAAAGAAGCTCATGCTCAGACAGATTAAGTACAGAATATTAGCAGTCCTTCGAAGAACTAACACCAGAACTCCTCTCATTATTCAGTGATATAGAAAGAGATGGAACACTTCCAAATTCTTTTTATGAAGTTAGTTTTATTTCTGATTCCCAAAGGAAGACAAAGAATCGAATCCTGATGAGACCCTGATAGACTAGGGTCAGATGGAAGGGGAGGAGGACTTACCCTATCATTGGACTGGGGGAGAGACATAGGCGAAGAAGAGGGAGGCAGGGTAGGATTGGGAGGGGGTGGGAGAGGGGACTACAGCTGGGATACAAAGTGAATAAACTGTAATTAATAAAAATAAATATATATATTATAAGCAAATTTCCTTCATGAACATAGACATAAAAATTCTCAATAAAATATTGGCAAATAAATTGTCAGAGCATATAAAATATCATTCATCATGATTAAGTTAGCTTCATTCCAGATATGCAGGGCTGGTTCAACATAGGTAAATTTAAAAAAAACATGTAATCCATGAAAGAAAAAAAAAATCACAAGAATATCTTAATAGATGCAGAAAAGGCCTTTGAAAAAAAAAATCTAACACCTCTTCATAATAAAAGCCCTGGATGGTCTAAAGATGTAGAGGACTTGTGTCAACTTAATAAGGGCTGTAAATAACAAACCTACACCTACAAACACGCGGAATGTCTTAGTTAGGGTCTCCACTGATGCAACAAAACACCACGATCAAAAAGTAAATTAGTAAGAAAGTGTGTATCCCGCTTACTTTTCCATACGCCGTTGACCACTGAAGGAGGTCAGGACAGGAACTCAAGCAGGGCAGGAACCTGGAGGCAGGAGCCGACACAGAGGCCATGGAGGGCGCTGCTCACTGGCTTGCTTCCAAGGCATGCACAGGCTGCTTTCTTACAGACCCAGGACCATCGGCCCAGAGGTAGCACACCTGCAACAGGCTGGGGCCTCCCCTGTCAATCACTGGCTAGGAAAATGCCGCACAGCCAGACCTTATGGAGGCATTTTCTCGATTGAAGTTTTCGCCTTTTAGGTGGCTCTAGCTTGTGTGTCAAATTGGCAAAAGACTGGGCAGCACACGAAATGAAGAAGAACTCAAAGTCCTGAAGATGAGATTGGGGTAAAGCAAGGGTACCCATTCTGCCCATCCATACCCACATAGTGTTTGAAGTCTTAGCGAAAGCAATGAGACAAGAGGAAAAATAAGAAAGGAAGATGTCGAAGTATTCCTATTTGCAGATGACACGATTTGAACACGAGGCTCCACCAGAGCACTCCCAGAGTTGATAAACACTTTTGGCAAAGGAAATAAGATAGCAACAAGACCCTTCGCTTATTGCTACGAAATTATATTTCCTTAAACATAACTTTATCTGAAACTAATGTGGAAGATTCATTCGTTTGTTTGTTTGTTTCAAGACAGATTTTCTCTGTGTAGCCTTGGCTGTCCTGGACCAGTCTGGCCTCAAACTCACAGTGATCCAGCTGCTTCTGCCTCTCTAAGTGGTGGAAGTTTAATTTTAACAAATACGTGGGGCAGATGTCTTTTAAAATGTTGGTCTTTCTTTTAAAAAAAAAACTCCTGCTTAATAATTGTTATATAAATAGGTAAATAAATAGTTCATTTATTCAATATAGAACCTATGTCAGGAATTAGGAAATCAACAGCAAATAAGGAATGCCCCGTTCCACTATAAAATACAGTCTTTTGATTGGGAAATGAACATGTAAACAAATAAACGTCTTAATGTGAGAAGGTAAATGTAACAGAAATACATTAAAGATTTAGTCAATATGCAAAGGAAGATTAATCAGTTCTACCTTAGACTGGAGAAATACTGAAGGTCTTCAGCAAATAAATTATAAGTAGTTTCTCTCCCAGTGGAAATAACTTAATTCTAGACATTGTCTCACACTTTAACACATTGGCAGTTACAGTTCTCTTGGCTGGGATCAGAAAACTGAGCCATGGTATTTGCAGTCAGGATCAGTCTCTGTGATTCTAAACCTCTGTGCCTTAAAGGAACTTGCGTAAATAAACCTTCACAGAACGCCGTGACTCTCATGCTCGGATACAGCAAAGAGCCTTAATGCGAAACAACTTACTGGAGGCAGAAGTTTGCCGAAAGAGGTCAGAAAAAGTCAGACTCAAGTTGATCCTTGAGTTTTGTCACTTATCCCAGCTGCACAAAGCAAGGTCAATTGCTGTGGCCTTTGAGGATCAGCTTCTCTGTGACTGTGTGAGAAAGCTGCTTCCCCATGCTGTGTGGCCCAATACTTTTTAATAGCTCTGTCTAGATAGAGCTCTCAGATGGAGCTTGCTTGTGTTCAGAGTCATTTAAGAAATCCTTCCAATTATGAGTTCAAATTTTTCTCCATATATTAACACTCCTAAAGTCATTCTTCTTAAAGGAGTCACACCTCTGTCCAATAATAAGTCACTTCATAGTTCATTGTGGTAAACACTAATCCAAAAATTGGATGTTTTGCGTTCTTGGGTGAATATTGCACACGTGTTCTAAAGATCGGTTTTCTAAATAGCCATTGTGAAAAATAGTTCATAGTCTTTGTACAAATTGTCCTCGGCATTGACTGCAAAACCAAGTACCGGATAAAGGGAGTGCTGCGGTTTAGTTTATTATCTAGACCAGAATCCTTGCTTGTGCGTAGCCAGAGGTTTTACTCTTATTTCATACCCAGAGAAATAAACAGCATGTGGCTGCAAGAGCGACATAAGCTTTTCAACGTAAGTGCTTTGGGGAGTTACTCCCCTCTTGAGAGAGAAACAGGCTGCTTCAGTCCTTGAAAAGGCAATGGGTCTTTACAATACTGAAATAATCTATATTTAAAATTAGTGAGATGTACACACAACATGAGTTCTACATGGCTTACTCCAAGAACAAAGTGCTGGGGTTAGTTCAAAGGCTTTTCATTGCCGTTGTTGCTTCATATAGACATATACTCAAACACATACACACAGAATTAAAAATCACAAAAACATTTTTTTAGAAAAAAAGACTTTATGTTAATATTGTTGATAAACTGTAATTGCAAAGATTGCCAAAGCCCCTGGAAGCCCAAACCCTGACAACAGCAGAGGTGATAACAGTCTTAGGAGAACACATCCACTGTGAACTTGTACTCGGCTGTGTAGGGTTAGAACTATGCCAGCAGTGAAGCTTCATTTTATCCTGGAGCACAACACAGGAAGTTACAGTGCCCAAACTCCAGGCATTCCACGGGGCCCTTCCTGAGATTTATTTTTATGGCCACGGTGGGCATTTTTTCCGCCCACATTGAAACTGTTCCAAAACTAAAATTATTCTGGCCATACTAGGGGGTGGGGGAGGTCTGCCTCCCATCTGCTCAAGTGCTGGAAAAAACCTCAAACATTATCGGGGAAAATCTTGGCTTCCTTCTCAGTACTTGCTCAGCTTATCCCCCTGTGGAGCCGTAAAGGCCTCCTATTTTAACATATGCAAATTCCCACTTCTAATGGGGCAATATGCTATGTGAGAGCTAAAGTACAAACATTAAAGCGGGGGAAAGGTGTGCAAAGAACACAGACTCATGCACATACGAATATGTATGTGCGCGCATGCATGCACACAGGCACATACCACCAAAACCCACCACGAGAAATCCACGTTCGGACTAACTACTCTCCTGCTACACTGCGCAAGCGTGTTCTACCAAAAGCCTGTGCGGAGTAAGAGTAAGGAGACTTGTTGAGGGCATTGTTCATTCTATCAACCAGCCCTTTCCCAGGCGCCATCTAAAACTGTCTTATAGTAAACCTACTCAGGAGTCAGAACCAGGAGCAATCCTGCACTCTAAATCTGAAAACTTGGTTGTTTTATCTTATGTGCATCGTTTTGTAGTCTTTCGTAGTGTTGGCTGACAGAAAGAGAACCTACTTTAGGTTCTCTTTATAGCATTTGGGAACTATTAACGAGCATTTTTGTTTTCAAATTTCACCCCCGAGTATCTTATTATTCTGATCCTTACTGTCACTGTCACTATAGTTTCTTGACTCATAAAGATCTTAGTGGACTGTGACTGCTTCTGAGGAAGGTTTTGAGAAAAAAAACAGAAGATCTGATGTTTTAATTATTATATTTGAAGAGAAAGAGAGGTGTGTGTGTGTGTGTTTGTGTATGTGTCTGTATGTGTGTGCTTGTATGCACATGTTGAAGGCAGAGAAAAACTTGTATGAGTAAATTCTCTCCTACCACGAGAGTCCTAAGGACTGAGCTTGGGTCATCAGACTTGATCATTTAGCTAATGAGCCATCTCTCAGGCCGCAAACTTCTTAAACTGTGCATAATGGGTCCAAATGGGACTACAAAATGGAAGGTTAAAACTGATAAACATTTGTCAACTGTCAAAGAGTTCCGAAACTTAAAATTCCAAAATGAGTAAGGACGAAGCCTGAATGGATGGATGCCTTCCTGCAGCGCTAGCACACCCTTGTCGCATTCACAACCACTACAGCCTTGGCCCTTAACAGACGTGTACTCCGTATCACATAGCCACTGTGTGACGCCAGCCAACACTCAGCTCAGATGTGAGGCTACAGTCTGCTCGGAACTGCAGCTGCTTTAGTGCGCACAGGCAACTTTCTCCTGTTTAAAATAGTGACTTTTGTTATTTTTAATTATGTGTATGTGTGTGAGCAGGTAGGTATGTGCCCATGACTGCAGCTACCTACGGAGGCTCAAGGTATCAGATGCGCCCGGCGCAGGAGTTACAGGCGGTTGTGAGCCACTTGATACATTACTCAGGACCAAACTCAGGTCCTCTAGAATTGGAATATGGAGCCCTAATCGCTGAGCCATCTCTCTGGCCACATACAAAGTGTTTCACTCTTACAGAAACATAATTATTTTATTATAAAAAAGAGGACCTAGATCCCCTGCTCAGATGTAGCCGGTTGGCAGCCCAGCCTCCATGTGGGTTACCAAGTAAGGAAAGAAGGGGCTGTCTCTATCATGCCTGCTTTTTGATCACTTCCGCCTGGTGATGTGGCCTTGCCAGATGATAGAGGAAGAGGATCCAGGCGGTCCTGATGAGACTTAACAAGCTATGGGAAGATGGCAAAGGAGAACTCCCCTTTTCAGTGTGACTAGGGAAAGGGGATGGGGGGATGAAGGGAGGAGGATAGGACGAGGAGCAGTTGGGGAGGGTGTCAATTGGGATATAAAATGAATTAATGGTTAAAAAATAAAAATTAACCTTAAAAAAATAAAGATGTTGGTGTTTTCTTGCCATCGCTGCTAAGTATATAAATATGAACCTAGAATACTTTTGGATTGAATTGTTAGAATATTTTACTTTTTTAATTGCTTTTTAGGACCAGCAAAATGCCTCAGTGGATAAGGTTACCTACTGCTAAGCCTAACAACTTGTGTTTTATACCTGGAGCCCATCGGGTGGGAATGGACCGTTTCCTATAAGCTGTCTTCTGACTTCCGCTTGCAAACTATGGCAAGACTAGCTTCGTACATGCTAGTCTTGTACGCACAAGATACGCACGTACATGCACACTACACACACATACACACACACACACATACACACACAAACATACAAGTAAATATTTTTAAATGTTCATAGAAAGTTTCTGTCTGAGATTCTGATCTGAGTTTCACAAAAGCTCATTAAGCAGATTTTAGCTTGGGATTAACACAGAATTTCAACGATTCCTAAAATAGCCCTTGTCACACCACTGCCACTTTGCATTTAATATTTATGCAGAATAGTATTCCTTTTTTTCCCAGCATTTTTAAATATTTTTATTTGTTAAAATTTATTCACGGCCAAGATGGCGACTAGCACACACAGTTTCTGAGCAGTGGGATACCTGATCTTCTGAGTTGGAGAATGGAAGGACCCCCAACCCAGGAAAACCACAGCGAGGCTTTCTGAACACCAGAGAACATCGCAGGAGGTGAAAACTTTGGCCTCTGGTCACCCGGAGACTTGCCTGGGGAAGGAGAGAAACGATCCTTTGTTCTTGCGGCACTCCCTTCCCCCAGACCTCCTTCCTCCTCGGCACAGCAGCACAGCGGACTCATCTTTCTCAGCGCAGACCTAACTGCCTGGGGTATACAACCGCTGAGACGGAGCCCCAACCACTTTAGCGGCAGACAAAAGCCAGCAGTACGTACCCCGGAGTCCCAGATTCGCGCAGCGGCTGCACCATCCTCCCAGGGCGCGAATCTGCTAGACACCATACTAGCTCCGCAGGATCGCCATCACTGACGGTACGACCCGCCCAATCCCACAGTGACAGAGAATACGCTATATAATCACCGAAACCAGGCAGAAACGTCATACAGCCTGGACACACCAGGCACTGGGCCTCCCAAGCTTGGAGAGCACAACGAAGAGATCCCAGGACTTCCCAGAAAGCATTGGGACTAGCAAGCCAGTCTCCAGTTACAGCAGGACGTGGCAGCGGAGCAGTACTGAACTGGCGGGGCACCACAGCCCTCCAGTTTAAGACTAACCAGGGCCAAACCAGAGAACAGAGAGCCTGATTACCCCATCCCTGCTGAAGTGACTGACCACCCTGAAATCTCCAGCTGCAGCAAGACCTCAGAACCTGGCAGTGACAGCAGCACAGAACTGGCAGAACACATCAAAGAAGCAGGGCCAAACCAGAGAGCAGAGAGCCCCAGATACCACGATCTCGGCCAAGAGACCTGCCTGTAAGTGAGTGCACCCTTGAGAATCTGCAGTTCCCCAGATCCTGGGTCCTTCTAAATCAGAAGCCAGGCATCGAACCCCCTCCCACCCACATACCCACTTTGGGAAACAGAGGGGCACTAGGGACATTGAAGTTCCTGCCCTGTGGGCCTGATTGAGGAGCTAAGACAGTTAATACCAGAAATTGCGCTGCGATCATCATTAGCGCCTGCGACATATACAGTACAGAGCCCCTCCCACACACTCAAGGGTTCAACATTAGCCATCACTCTGTCCCTCGAGAAACTCATCCACGCACACTTACACACAGACACACACGCGCGCGCACACACACACACACGCTTGCATTTGCCCCGTTTGCGCCTGCGTACTTTCCTCCCACAGGTACAGCTAGTCCTCAGCACACGCTGAGAGTGCTCAGCTTCCTGAAGAACTCTCCAGACACCAGAGAGAGACAGCACCAGTCTGATCTGCAGAATCCAAAAACAAACAGGGAAGGTTTCAGATAAGCCAATGGCCAGAGGTAAGCGAAAGAACACTTCCAACATAAATCAGGACATCATGACTTCACCAGCAAACCCCAAAATCGATGGATACACCAATTTAGCAGAAGCACAGGAAAATGATTTTAAAGCCATGCTTGCCCAATTATTTGAGGCTCATAAGGAGGAAATGAACAAGTCTTTCAAAGAGATGGCCAGTCAATTGGAGGCAAAGAAAGAAGAAATAGACAATATCCTTAAAGAAACACAGGCAAACATAGCCAAACAAATAGATACACAAGTAGAGGAAAAATTAGTGGCATATAAGAAGGAAATGAAAAAAGAAATAGAGGCCATCGTAGAGAGACAGGAATCCAAATTCAAACACATGAAAGAAATGGTGCAAGGCATGAAAACAGAATTAGAATCAATAAAGAAAACACAAAATGAGAAAACCCTTGAGCTGGAGAACTTGGAGAAAAGATCAGGAACCACAAAAGTAAGCATCACCAACAGAATACAAGAGATGGAAGAGAGAATCTCTGGAGCGGAAGACACACTTGCAGAAATGGATACTTCTCTCAAAGAAAAAGTAAAATCAGAAAAGTTCCAATCACAAAATATCCAAGAAATCAAGGATGCTATGAAAAGACAAAATCTAAGAATAATAGGAATTCACGAAAAAGAAGACTCCAGACTCCAAGGTCCAGAAAATATTTTCAAGAAAATCATAGAAGAAAATTTTCCCAACTTAAAGAAAGAGATGTCCATAAATATACAAGAGGCCTACAGAACTCCAAATAGACTAGACCAGAAAAGAAACACATCACGTCACATCATAGTCAAAACACTAAATCTACAGAACAAAGAAAAGATATTAAAAGCAGCAAGGGAAAAAGGCCAAGTAACATATGAAGGTAGACCTATCAGAATCACGCTGGACTTCTCATCAGAAACTATGAAAGCCAGAAGGGCCTGGGCAAGTATCATGGAGACTCTAAGAGATCACAAATGTCAACCCAGACTACTATACCCTGCAAAGCTTTCAATCAACATAGATGGAGAAAACAAAATATTCCATGACAAAACTAAATTTATACAATATCTACACAGCAAACCATCCCTACAGAAGATACTAGAAGGAAAACTCCAATCCAATGAAAACAAATTCACCCAAGAAAACAGGGCATACAGATAATGTCCCAACAAAAATGAAAAGAAAACAAGCAATGAAACAGGGTTAGATCATCGACTCCATTACAAAAGGAACTAATATGCATTGGTCACTATTATCTATCAATATCAATGAACTCAACTCACCAATAAAAAGACACAGGCTAACAGAATGGTTAAGGAAACAGGATGCAACATTCTGTTGCATCCAAGAAACACACCTATGCAACAAAGACAAACACTACCTCAGAGTAAAGGGCTGGAAAACTGTTTTTCAAGCAAACGGTTCCAGAAAACAAGCTGGAGTAGCCATCCTAATATCTAATAAAATAGACTTTCAACCCAAGTTAATCAAAAAAGATAAGGAGGGCCACTATATTCTCATCAAAGGAAAAATCCACCAAGAGGACATCACAATCTTGAATATCTATGCCCCAAATACAAGAGCACCGACATTCGTAAATGAAACATTATTAAAGCTTAAATCATACATTGATCCTAATACCTTAATAGTGGGAGACTTCAACACTCCACTCTCACCAAGGGACAGATCAACTAGACAGACACCAAATAGGGAAATAAAAGCACTCACAGAATCCCTAAATCAAATGGACCTAATAGATGTCTACAGATCATTTCACCCAAACTCAAAAGAGTACACCTTCTTTTCAGCACCCCATGGAACCTTTTCCAAAATAGACCATATAGTGGGCCACAAAGCAAGCCTCAACAGATACAAAAGGATTGAAATAATCCCTTGTATACTATCTGACCACCATGGACTAAAGCTCGACCTCAACAACAACAGAAACAACAAAAAGCCGACACGCACATGGAAACTAAACAACTTACTACTCAATGACAGCTGGGTTAAGGAAGAAATAAAGAAAGAAATTAAAGACTTCCTAGAATTCAATGAAAAGGAAGGCACAACATACCCAAATTTATGGGACACACTGAAAGCAGTGCTCAGAGGAAAATTTATAGCACTAAGTGCCTACAAGAAGAAATTCGTAACATCACATACAAACAACTTAATGGCCCAACTGAAAACCCTAGAACAAAAAGAAGCAGATACACCCAAAAGGAGCAGACGGCTGGAAATAATCAAACTAAGGGCTGAAATCAATCAACTAGAAACAAATAAAACTATCCAAAGAATCAATGAAACAAAAAGCTGGTTCTTTGAGAAAATCAACAAGATAGACAAACCCTTAGCCAAACTAACTAAAAAGCAGAGAGAAACTATCCAGATCAGCAAAATCAGAAATGAAAATGGGGACATAACCACAGACATTGAGGAAATCCAAACAATTATTAGGTCATACTACAAAAGCCTATATGCCACAAAATTTGAGAATCTAAATGAAATGGATAATTTTCTTGAAAGATTCCATCTACCAAAACTAAGTCAAGATCAGGTAGAAAGACTGAATAGCCCTATATCTCCCAAGGAAATCGAAGCAGTCATTAACAGTCTCCCCTCCAAAAAAAGCCCTGGACCAGATGGCTTCAGCGCAGAATTCTACAAGACCTTCAAAGAAGTGCTAACTCCAATTCTCCTCAAGCTATTCCACAAAATAGAAACAGAAGGAACACTACCAAACTCATTCTATGAAGCCACAGTCACCTTAATACCTAAACCACACAAAGACCCAACAAAAAAAGAGAACTTTAGGCCTATCTCTCTTATGAACATTGACGCAAAAATACTCAATAAAATACTTGCAAACCGAATCCAAGAACACATCAAAGATATCATCCACCATGACCAAGTAGGCTTCATCCCAGGCATGCAAGGGTGGTTCAACATACGGAAATCCATCAATGTAATCCACCACATAAACAAACTGAAGGAGAAAAACCACATGATCATCTCCTTAGACGCCGAAAAAGCATTTGACAAAGTCCAACACCCATTCATGTTTAAAGTCTTGGAGAGATCAGGGATACAAGGCACATACCTAAACATAGTAAAGGCAATATATAGCAAGCCTATAGCTAACATCAAACTCAATGGAGAGAAACTTAAATCAATCCCACTGAAATCAGGGACAAGACAAGGCTGTCCATTGTCCCCATATCTCTTCAACATAGTACTTGAAGTCCTAGCCAGAGCAATAAGACAACTAAAGGAGATCAAGGGGATACAAATCGGAAAGGAAGAGGTCAAAGTGTCACTATTTGCAGATGATATGATAGTATACATGAGCGACCCCAAAAATTCAACCAGAGAACTCCTTCAGCTGATAAACACCTTCAGCAAAGTGGCAGGATACAAAATCAACTCAAAAAAATCAGAAGCCCTCCTATATACCAAAGACAAAAAGGCTGAGAAAGAAATTAGGGAAACAACACCCTTCACAATAGCCACTAATAACATAAAGTACCTTGGTGTGACCCTAACCAAGCAAGTGAAAGACCTGTTTGAGAAAAACTTCAAGTCTCTGAAGAAAGAAATTGAAGAAGATATCAGAAGATGGAAAGATCTCCCGTGCTCATGGATTGGTAGGATTAACATTGTGAAAATGGCCATACTGCCAAAAGCAATCTACAGATTCAATGCAATTCCCATCAAAATACCAACTCAATTCTTTACAGACCTTGAAAAAAAGATTCTCAGCTTCATATGGAGAAACAAAAAACCCAGAATCTCCAAAACGATCCTGTACAACAACAGATCATCTGGAGGTATCTCCATTCCTGATCTCAAGCTGTACTACAGGGCAACAGTAATAAAAACTGCATGGTACTGGCATAGAAACAGAAAGGAGGATCAATGGAACCGCATAGAAGACCCAGAAATAAATCCACACACCTATGAATACTCGATATTCGACAAAGAAGCCAATTCCATTCAATGGAAAAAAGACAGCATCTTCAACAAATGGTGCTGGACCAACTGGATGTCTACATGCAGAAAAATGAAAATAGATCCATATTTATCACCCTGCACAAAACTAAAGTCAAAGTGGATCAAGGACCTCAACATAAAACCAGATACCCTAAATCAATTGGAAAAAAAAGTGGGGAACAGCCTAGAACTCATTGGCACAGGAGACAACTTCCTGAACAGAACACCAACAGCACAGGCTCTAAGAGCAACAATCAATAAATGGGACCTCATGAAACTGAAAAGTTTCTGTAAAGCAAAGGATACCGTCATCAAAACAAAACGACTGCCTACAGATTGGGAAAGAATCTTCACTAACCCTTTATCTGACAGAGGACTAATATCCAGTATATACAAAGAACTAAAGAAGCTGAAAAGCAGCAATCCAAGTAATCCAATTAACAAATGGGGAACAGAGCTAAACAGAGAATTCTCGACAGAGGAATATCGAATGGCAGAAAAACACTTAAAGAAATGCTCATCCTCATTAGCCATCAGGGAAATGCAAATCAAAACGACCCTGAGATATCACCTTACACCCATCAGAATGGCCAAGATGAAAAACTCAAGCGATAACACATGCTGGAGAGGTTGTGGAGAAAGGGGAACCCTGCTCCACTGCTGGTGGGAATGTAAACTGGTACAACCACTCTGGAAAGCTATCTGGCGCTTTCTAAGACAAATAGGAATAGTGCTTCCTCCAGACCCAGCTATACCACTGCTAGGTATATACCCAAAGTTTGTTCAAGTACACAAAAAGGACACTTGCTCAACCATGTTTATAGCAGCTCTATTTGTAATAGCCAGAACCTGGAAACAACCCAGATGTCCATCAACGGTGGAATGGGTACAGAAATTGTGGTATTTTTATACAATGGAATACTACTCAGCAATCAAAAAGGAGGAAATCATGAAATTTGCAGGCAAATGGTGGGATCTAGAAAAGATCATTCTGAGTGAAATATCCCAGAAGGAGAAAGACAAACATGGGATATACTCACTTATATAGACCTATAAGATATGATAAACATAATGAAATCTATACACCTAAAAAAGATAATCAATTGAGCGGACATGGGGTAAGATGATCAATCCTCATTTAGAAAGACAGATGGGATGTGCATTGAACGTATGACAGGAGTCTACTGAGCGCATCTGAAAGACTCTAACTAGCAGTGTTTTCAAAGCAAAGACTCATGACCAAACCTTTGGCAGAGTACAGGGAATCATAAGAAAGAAGGGGAGTTAGTCTGATGGGGAAAGGATAGGAGCTCCACAAGGACCAAATATATCTGGGCACAGGGTCTTTTCTGAGACTGACATTCAACCAAGGACCATGTATGGATATAACCTAGAACCTCCACTCAGATGTAGCCTGTGGTAGCTCAGTAACCAATTGGTTTCCCAAAGTGAGGGGAACAGGGACTATTTCTAACAGGAACTCGATGACTGGCTCTTTGGTCTCCCCACCCCCGAAGGGAGGAGCAGTCCTGTTAGGCCACAGAGGAGGGCTTTGCAGCCAGTCCTGAAGATACCTGATAAAACAGGATCAGATGAATGGGGAGGAGGTCCCCCCAATCAGTGGACTTGGAAAGGGGCACGGTGGAGATGAGGGAGGGAGGGAGGGAGGGACTGGGAGGGAATGAGGGATCGGGACACAGCTGGGATACAGAGTTAATAAAATGTAACTGATAAAAAAAAATAAAATTAAAAAAAAAATTTATTCACTTTGTATCTATCCCAGCTATAGCCCTGTCTTTTGTCCCCTCCCAATCCTGCCCTCCTCCCTCTTCTCCTCCCATGCCCTTCCTCCAGCCCACTAATAGGGGAAGTCCTCCTCCCTTCTATCTGACCCTAGCCCATCAGCTCTCATGAGGACTGGCTGCACTGTCTTCCTCTGTGGACTGGTAAGGCTGCCCAACCCCTCAGGTGGAGGTGATCAAAGAGCCAGCCACTGATTTCATGTTAGAGACAGTCTTTGTTCCCCTTACTAGGGTACCCACCTGGACACTGAGCTACCATGGGCTACATCTGTGCAGGGGCTCTAAGTTATCTCCATGCATGATCCTTGGGTAGAGTATCAGTCTTAGAAAAGACCCCTGGGCCCAGATTTTTTTGACCTTTCTATCTCCCCCTTCTTTCATAAGATTCCCTGCACTCTGCCCAATATTTGACTATAAGTCTCAGCATCTGCTTTGATACGCTGCTGGGTAGAGTCTTTCACAGCCATCTGTGGTAGGCTCCTGTCTATTCCCTGTTTTCTCCCTCTTCCGATGTCTATCCCATTTGACTTTCTGAATGAGCATTGATCATCTTACCCAGGGTCCTCCTTCTTGTTTAGCTTCTTTAGGTGTACAGATTTTAGTGTGTTTATCCTATATTATATTTCTAATATCCATTTATAAGTAAGTATATACCATGTGTGTCTTTCTACTTCTGGGATACCTCACTCAGGATGATCTTTTCCAGATCCCACCATTTGTCTGCAAATTTCATGATTTCCTTGGTTTTGTTTGCTGAGTAGTATTCCATTGTATAAATGTACCACAATTTCTGTATCCATTCATCAATTGAGGGACACCTGGGTTGTTTCTGGCTATTACAAATAAAGCTGCTATGAACATGGTTGAGCAAATGTCCTTGTATACTTGAGCATATTTTTGGATATATGCCTAGGAGTAGTATAGCTGGATCTTGAGGTAGCACTATTCTAATTTTCTGAGAAAGTGCCAGATTGATTTCCAAAGTGTTTGGACAAGTTTATATTCCCACCAGCAATGGAGGAGGGTTCCTCTTTCTCCACAACCTCTCCAGCATGTGTTATCACTTGAGTTTTTGATCTTAGCCATTCTGATGGGTGTAAGTTGAAATTTCAGGGTCGTTTTGATTTGCATCTCCCTGATGGCTAAGAATGTTGAACATTTCTTTAAGTGTTTTTCGGCAATTCTATATTCCTCTATTCAGTTTCATGAGGTCCCATGTATTCATTGTTGATCTTAGAGCCTGTGCTGTTGGTGTTCTGTTCAGGAAGTTATCTCCTGTGCCAATAAGCTCAAGCCCTTCTCTCGCCTTCATACTGTTAGTTAAGACCTACATTCTGTAAAATGAAACAGGATAGACTTGCTGTAAGTGCAGCTTGCTTCTCTGAACAACATGACCTCCAGTTACTTCCATTTTTCTACAAATGACATCACTTCAGTATGTATGTAAAACTGCTTTATGTATGTTATCAAATTTTCTTTACATGTTCATGTGTTGGTGGATATCTAGGATGATTGCACAAGTTGCCTAATGTTAGGTAGTACAACAGTAACCATGAATGTGCAAGTATCTCATGGTATGCTGACCTTCAGGTAAATACACAGGAGCTGGGTTTTCTAATAAGCATAGCTTTAATTTTTTTGAGGACCTCTGAAAGACTCTACCCACCAGGGTATCGAAGGAGATACTGAGACTCATAGCCAAACTCTGGGCAGAGTGCTGGAATCCTTAAGGAAGAAGAGGGAGTTAAAAAGACCTGGAGGGGACAGGAACTCCACCAGGAGAACAACAGAGCAAAAAAAATTCTGGGACCAGAGGGGCCTGCAGAGACCAATACTCCAACCAAGGACCATGAACGGAGAGGACCTAGACCCCTTGTGCAAAGGAAGCCCATTGGCTGCTCGGTTTCCAAGTAGGTAAGGGGAGCGGGGGCTGTTTCTGACATGAACTCAGTGACCAGCTCTTTGTTCACCTCCCCCTATGGGGTGCAGCCTTGCCAGGCCACAGAGGAAAATGATGCAGCCGGTCCTGATGAGACCTCTTCCTCTATTTTATTATCTGTGAAGAAACCGTCGCTCTACTTATACTCCTTAGAGCTGCATTGACCAACTTGCTCTTCAGAATAGACCTATCTAGTTTTCTATGTATAAGACTCATTACAAGTAGCAGGAGGTTTTTTGTTTTGTTTTGTTTTGTTTTATAAAAACTCTAAGAACAGAACTTTGAATCACTTCCTTTATGACAAGCTGCTATGGTCAAGCCATCTTCCCTCATGGTCTCTCACTCAACTCCTCCACTTAACTTGATATTCACTTTAAAAAAAAATCACTTTTGGAAGTTGCCTTCAAAATCAGCCATGAAACAAAAATGCTAGTGTTTGCATCAACAGAGGAAAAAATCTATTGCTTTTAGTAAATGGCCTGTGAGTATTTCAAGATTAATATACTCATTCAGTTGAAAGAACTAGGGGACAAAACACAAAATTCCACACAGTATGCAGTATTTTAGATAGGAGATGGCTGCTTGTTATAATACAAACCAGAAGTCAGGCCACCTATGCATGCACTATAGCTCTGCCACATTCTATCTTGCATCTCTGTGCCTATGTTCATTCATCTGTGAAGGGCAGAAAAGGTGATCGAAGGATCAAATGAGTTAGATCAGGTTACCAAGCACCTAGAAGCAGTTCATATTTTACCCTCGATTTATTACTAGCCAAAAGCCATACATTTAATGTGAATTAAAAATATCCACAATGCTTGATCTATGGTAGTTTATATTATAATACAATCGTAAAAAAAATTTCTCTATAAATACCATTTTGATTTTCATTATGGATAGTAGCAACTATAAGTCAGTATAAAATATAGGATTATAGTGAAGCTACTTCAACTGCATTCCAATGTTACCCAGATAAAATTAAAAGTACCACAAGCCACCAGTAACTTAAAGCACTCAGGAAAATATATGCATAACAGTTATCTTACATGTAAATTGAATTAATTAGTAAAAAAAACAGTTATCTTACAATTTCAGCATCTTTTTATAAAATATATGCATTGGAGGTTAAATTAAACAAAATAAATGGAGAAGATTATATGAGGTTGCTACGCTATTCTAATGGTTTGCCATGGGTATATCTCAACGGTATAATACTTAGCTAGCCTGTAGCCCTCCAATAAAGATATTCTAGTGGAATATCTTTACACATATTAAATAATACGATTGAAGAAGCCTTTTAGAAAACTGGTTTCCAATGTCTTGACCAACTGAAAGAACGACATTTGTTTTGTTTCAAAAACTTATCAAGCCAAAATGAGTGAGATCTGTGGCACTTCTCATGAGCTACACTTCATGACTGATGTCATAATACCAGACAGAAACAATGTAATTAGAATGCTAACCTAATTCATTAGGCAAAAATAACTCCAGCACTTTGACTGTCCCTTCTCCAAATCTGCTCAACTTGCCTTTCCTCAAAAATATTGAAGTAGCTATTTATGCTCAGTAGAAGTAATTCTTTAATTTAGACTAAGGCTATAGCGTTGGTTTTGTATGCCAACTTTTAGACACAATTCTAAAATTCACATCATGAAATGTGAATTGCGTGCCCACAGAGTATTGCTGACATCTCCTGAGAGAAGTTAATACCCACCCACGCCAGATAGAGACTGGATCCCTCGCTCTCCTTGTAGCCTCCCTATCAGAATATGCTTGTTTCTACACTAACTTCAGGCACCTCCATTGAAATAAAAGCTAATTTCTCAGTGACATCACTTTTTTTTCCTTGTGTCTGTTCATTAAATCACTTCAAAGTATTATGTCATCCAGACTTAACTCTTTCTTCTGGAAGCCAAATGAACTAATTGTACACAAAACAAGCAGCAAAACTCTGACCAGTGGAAGCTTGCTTGAAACACTGCTCAACCATTTTTTCAGTTGAACAGTTTATTTCTTCTAAGTCGCAGTTTTAAAATCTCTTGAGGTTTAGGGCATGATGTCATCTCATTTTATGTGACATTTTTAACTTACCATATATTCTGCCTAACTGTTATATAGATTTATTTCCTTTAATATCTCAACAGAATCTAAAAAGAGGTCAGTCTTTGCTATAGGATTTCTAAAAATTGTCTAGTTACCTTATTTTTCTTCTGTAACCAACAAAATTACTTTCTTGATTTGCTTCAGCATATTTAATTATTTCAGCAAGCAGAATTCTTGGAAACCATCTAATCATTGCTCAAGTTCTTCCAATAAGTATCTGATAACGGTGGACGCATCTCCCTGGGGGACAGGTCACTCCTGTGGGACCACTTGATCTGCACATCCTCTATTGGAGTTATAGCCAGCCAAGAAAAAAATTGTCTTCAATAACATATAATGAAGAATACTACTGCTATTCTGACATTTTTTCCTAGGCTGCATTAACATCAGAATTGTCTTATGAGGTTAATATATCATCCCAGATATTTGAAGTACCCTCCTTCCTGTGATCCTTCTTTTTCTCCTCCCTAAAGCATCAACCAGCAGAGCTGCACACAATATCTGAAGCGCCTGAAGCAAAAAGCATCTTTCATCTTAGTTCAGTTAATATAAAACATTTCTATTTTCTATTCATTCACTTGAAAGTTGTTTAGAGTTGATCCTATTCTTTTTGGGGGTTTGGGGGTTTTTTTGGGGTTTTTTTTTCATTTTTTATTTTCATTTTTATTAATTACAGTTTATTCACTTTGCATCCCCCCTGTAGCTCCCTCCCTGCTCCCCTCCCAAACTTACCCTCCCTCCCTCTTCTCTACTCATGCCCCTCCCCAAGTCCACTGATAAGGGAGGTCTTCCTCTTCTTCCTTCTGATCCTAGTCTAGCAGGTCTCATGAGAAGTGGCTGCACTGTTTTCCTCTGTGGCCTGGTAAGGTTACTCCCCCCTCAGGGGGAGGTGATCAAAGAGCAGGCCAATCAGTTCATGTCAGAGTCAGTCCCTGTTCCCATTACTATGGAACCCACTTGGACACTATACTGCCATGGGCTACATCTGTGTAGGGGTTCTAGTTTATCTCCATGCATGGTCCCTTGGTTGGAGTATCAGTCTCAGACATCAGAAGGCGAAAACAGGGAAAAGTACAGGAGCCTGCCACAGAGGGCCTCTGAAAGTTGATCCTATTCTGAAGGTAGGTATACAGCTGTGACCAGCTCAAGCAAACTTCTGTGTAGTGTCCAGCAAAGGGAATGGTGAAGGACAGTAAACAAGCATGCACACAACATGGCAGATGGAAAGAGCCTGCAGAGGAAAGCCAAACAAGTCAGGGAGACAGTCCAGACAGAGAGTGTCGCAGATGTGCAGATGTAGGACTGTGCGGTGTTATTCTGCACTCAGTTCAAAGTTCTGGGGTACATTGCACAGAGTGCATGTTGGAGCTGTGTGCTCTGCCACCCAATACCTAACTTGAATCCTCCATGTTCTTTAATAGCTGTGCAACTTCTGCTTAGCTGTTGCTGCATAACAAATTATCCCAACACTGTTATTTTATACAATAGCCATTCATCGCACACATGAGTCTGAGTCTCATGAATTCTGACAGAATAAGGAAAAAAAGTTCTGTGCAATATGATGTTTGCAGCTCTGGCGGGGTGACTCAACAGCCAGAACTGTAGCTGTCACAACTGATAGTCCCAGAGCATCAATCTTTCTGGACACAGCCCCTCTGCTTGGCTGCATCGGTCTTTCCCCAATATGACAAGCTCAAGGTCATCAGACTTTTTACAAAGTGTCTCTGGGCTTCAAGTATGAGTGTCCCAAGAGACAGGAAGTAAAAGTCACCAAACTTTTAAAGTTTGGACATCCAAATTGGCAAAGTTTCACTTTTACCATATTTTATTAGTACAGGTTCAAGTAGAGGACATCTTTCCACAGAGTATTTTAAACGGTGGTGCACACCTGTAATCCCTGCACTCTGGGAGGCAGAGGCAGGCCAATCCCTGTCAGTTTGAGGCCAGCCTGGTCTACAAAGTGAGTCCAGGACAGCCAAGGCTACACAGAGAAACCCTGTCTCAAAAAAAAAAAAATACATTAAATAATGTGTGACCATCTTTACCACAGTGATTTGGGACAAGCTCATTATTTCCTCATACCTTCACTGTCTGAACTCTGAGTATGAAAAACAGGTTCTAATTTCAAGTTCTGTAAGAATAAGTTAGTAAAAGTCAAATGTTTGATAAGCTCTGAGTATGTATTAGTTATTTTATCCTGTTTTTCTTTGTGGAACTATAGATTAAACCTAGAGTCTCAAATAATCTAAGCAAGTGTTCTGCTCATTCAGTCACTTATTCTTTTAAAGCAATTTTAAAATGTATTTAGGGTGTTCTCTCACCAGGCAATGTATTTAAACAGGTGTAGGTGAACTGGAGCTTGATCATAGGTAACGATGAAGAATCTAGCTTCTTGTGACCAGTTTTTAAATGAGTGACAGCGCCCTCTGCCTTCCAAGTTCCCTGTGCCTAAAAACAGGCTGGTGAAGCCACAAGAGCTCGCTTGCATTCTCTACCCAGAGAACACATTGTTGGTCAGCTAGAAATGGCAGTGATAGCACTTGATTACTTAAGATGGCATTCATATTTTGGTTATAGAATGAAACCTATAACGGCAAAGCATTATAGGAAATGTAGTTTTTCATTCCTAAATGACTCCCTAAGGACAATCAAACAGCCAAGGATACTGCAAAATGCAACACCAGCCCTGGAGAACATGGTTGGTGGCCCATGTTCCTCCAGGGGGAATCATTCTTCTTCATACTTGCTTCTGAGTTAGAATTGTCCGGGATGTCTTTCAGGTGCCAGCCCCAATTAGACAAGCCACTCCTGACTGCCACTGACCCCTTAGTCTCTCAATGGCAGTGCTGGACACAAGGGAGAATAGCACCACTGTCCTTGATTAGCATGTAAGAAACAGTTTCTTTGTATGGTTTCAGTGATATCCCACTCGGGTTTTCTCTGCAAAGGGTACTGTAATGTACTTCTTCCATTCCCCTCGTGAAATGCCATTCAGAGTTGAAATGGGGTCTCCAACTTAAGTTACTCTTGTAGAAAACAGGATCACTATGGCATAGGAAAGCCTTGGTCTTCTTTTGTTTATTTTGCAGTGATGGGAGTGGGGAGTTTCCCTGTAAGGTGATAGTAAGGGGTATGGTCCAGCTGAGTCAGGAAAGAGAACCCTGTCTGGTTCATGGTACCAACCTTGGTGTTGTGGCCAGATCTGCAGCAAATTAACTTGAAAACATTAATTACTGTAGTTCGTAGCAGAATTTTATGGAACCTTGAGTAATAACTAAGCTAAGCATAATATTAATCACTATACCTTAAGCAAAGCAGCAAAACAAATATAATTCCCATGATAGCTCCCAAAGTAAACAAATAAATAAATGTACATCCTATAAGGAAACAATCGAGTGTCAGTCTTGCCTTTCCTGTAGTTTTGTACACCAGATCACTTAAAATAGATCTCCCAAGTACTAAGCTGAAACCAAGCTGCTAATATGCAAAATAAAATCAAATACATGAGAAAAAAATCCATATTTTTCTCTGAATAATGTTGATTTGAAGCCTCAAGGGGAATACAAAAAATAAATTGATAGCAATTTCTTGAAAAAGGAGAGCAGTGGGTGTTTTCATCTGCAAAGCGAATACAATATCTAATAAACTTAAATTTTAAATGGATGTATTGACTTATATTCTTTACATTTTTTTCTTTCCTGCCACACAATGGCTATAGAAACCTGACTTACTAAAGAAGGTAAGAAATTAATGGAATAAATCAGTATTGGTTAAATTTGAATTTAACATCTGTTGGATAGTAAAAGCTGAAAATTGAGGGGCAGGGACTTTGAGCTCTTCATTCTTACCTCTGACTGAAGCCAGGATATATCCACACTATTTGCCAATCAGGATTAGTCAGCAAAGAGGAAGGGTGAGATGTTCCTTTCCTGAGATGTGTTTGCGTAGTTTCTGGATTAGCACTAAGTAGAGCTGATTTAAATGTGTGTTTCCTGAAGTGGGAGGGGTAACCACAGAATCTCAGAAAGTTACTCTTAATCATTGGCCTCTTCGTCTATTCAAGTTTCTTTCTCCCACTGTTTACAATCAGATGAATATAAAAATATTCTTGAGAATCCTAAAGATGATGTAATTTGCTATTTTTAAAATTTATTCTTGCCCTTAAGAAGCCATTCCAGGGACTAAGTATACAGCGTGGTTGGCAGAAAGTTTGCCAAGCCTACATGTATAAAAAGTTTAAACTGGGCATGGTAGTACACACTTCTAAGCCCAACACTGAGGAGGTAGAGGCAGAAGGATCATAAATTCAAGGTCATCGTAAGTACATGGTAAATGGTGAATTAAAAAGCATCTGAACTGCAGAAAGGAGAGGGAGGTAAAAGTCTAAAAGTTAACAGTTTACAACAAGATCTTACTATTTCCTATGATTCTAAGCTTCACTGGAAATTCTCCACTCTCTCTGAGTGACTGAAACCATTGACATAGGATCAACCAACTATGCACTCGGTGTTATCTCCTATTAATTCTAATCTATGTGTAGCTGGAAGTTTTTCCTTCCTTCCCCAACCTCCCTGGAAATAATAGCTCATGAGACTCAAAATATTATTTACGAATACTTAAGCCATATAGCTAGGCTCTTCTCTGACTAGCCAATAACTTAAACTAACCCAGTTATACTGATCTACATTCTGCCACATGGGTGATTACCTGAGCTTAGGTACCATGCAACTGTCCTCCTCCTCACATCTTGCCAGCTGAATTGTGTACATGGCTCTCTCCTAGAATCTTCTCTGCCTGCCAGATGCCCCACCTTCTATTTCCTGCCTCTGCAATAGGCCATAGTTTTGTTTTGTTTTTTAATTGACAGATGTTACATCTCTACAATACACAAGAGATTCCTTCTATGTCTTTGAGATGTTTAGCCTAAGCTTCCTTATAACACAGTATCTGCCTTCTAAAGAGGAGTGTTCAGAGACAAAAATGAGCAAACTCATCAAGACTCAGCTTGTATCATGCTTGCTGATTGGTCAGAGCAAGTTATTTGACTGAACTCAATATCAATAAAGAAAAGGATTAAACAGGATATAAATATTAAAAAGAATAGTGACTAAGGAGAAAGAACAAAACAGTGTTTCCCAAACACTTTGCTATTCAAGGCAAAATATCTCAAATAAGTAAACACTGTAATTATTTGTGAACAATGTAACCAGATAGAACTGACAAATTCAAGACAATAACTGTAGAAAATACTTCCATTGGCTCCTTCTTGCTTATACCCACTGGTCCTATTCCTTCTCTCTTAAGAAACATATAAAGTTGAATTTCATTTCTTATCACAAAGATAATACCTAAAACAATAAAAGAGGAAAATAATGGCCTTTCTTCACCCTCAAGTCTTGTTGAAGTCTTTATCAATATCTGTCTTCTCTCCAGGTATCTCAATAATATGAACTCTATTGAGACAATATGAAAAAACATATTGAGAAAACTGTTGTGATCAGTACTTAGATAGGAAGGAAAGGGAAGAGTGCAGAACTGGTAAAATACAGAAGTTGTTTTCACCCAAGGCCTCAACTATTCACTCAGAAAACTTTAACTGTATGACTCTTCTTTCCAAGTTGGGCTGTAAAGGGTAGTCTTTCACCCCTGCATTGATATTCACAGAATTTGGCCTTCTCCAAGAACGGGAATGACCTCTAAGCCAAGAACTTTGTAACAAGGACTTTTACCTAAGGGTCCTCTCAACATACCACACTCAAGGATCTGTTGAATAAGTCTTCCCTGAATGAAAAACTAGTGCTGTTGCATAATAGCACTGTTGACTTTAATGTAGTGACTTTTGAAATGGCTTCAATTGGTGATATATAGCTGTTCTAAATAAAGTACAAACTTTTTCTTACATGGTTTGACTGATACTCTGAGCATCCACAGTTTGGTACCAAGGTTTAATTTGAGAATTTGGAGACCTTAAATTTTAAACTTTGATATGATGGTTTATATCCAAAATTCACAACATACATCAGTTCCACATAATGCTCCTTCTACCTCACTCAGCTTTTGGGAGCAGAAAATGCAGCACAAAATACTGCTGGCATAATCCAGCTCTGTTCGCTAAGAAGTTATTCTCAGAACAATTAATAAATTCACAGAACAGTTTATTGATTTTGAAGCTGCCTAGCTTTTGATATAATTAATGTAAATGTGAAAACATTACAGAACATAAAGATACCATATGATATTATTATTGTATCTTTATTTTGCAAAATAAGTAAAATATTCCCCATTGTGAGTTCACCTAGCCAGATCAATTGGTTCAGACTTTTTGTCACCATAGACATTTTTACTTTCTTTCCAGTTGTTAAAGATTTCACCTCAAATTGGTAAAGAAAGAAAGAAAGAAAGCACGAAAGAAAGAAAGAAAGAAAGAAAGAAAGAAAGCACGAAAGAAAGAAAGAAAGCACGAAAGAAAGAAAGAAAGAAAGAAAGAAAGAAAGAAAGAAAGAAAGAAAGAAAGAAAGAAAGAAAATCACTACTCCACTACTCCATTCTCCGAGGACCCAGTTTTGGCCCCTCTCAGCCCTCCCTTCCCTCTCATTCCATTCCTTTTTGTCAGTGATAGACACCTAAAAACTCTCTCTATCTGGGACCCCAGTAGTCACTACAGTAGGCAATTTTTACTCTCCTTTGCTTCATCTATTATAATCTCTCCAGTTATGACACAACCTTGTGGCAATCTCCATGCAGGTACCTCTCCTCCCAGCTCAGCTCCATTCACTGAAGAGTCTCACTTTGAGACAGACCCAAGGCCTTCACAGCCCATTCATCCTTGTCTTTCCAGATTATTCTTGGCCTTACTGAAAGCCTACTTGCAGGAGCCCCTTATCCTACCACACCTCCGGCTCCTTAGGGGAACCTGTTTCTTGATGTGAAACCCCCATAGCTCTCTCCCACAGCAACTCTGAAAACTTTTTCTAAACTCTCTCTATTTCCCTACCAGTCACAGACCTGCAGAAGTACTCCCTGCTATGCAATCCACAGCTACCACCCTTTTCCTAAGCTCCAGAAAGGACAAAAGAAGCCAAGGACTAGAACACTGACCCAACAAAACCAGGATTAGATATGGACACGTGGAGACACCGTAATCAACTAAACTCTAGATGCCTAGATAACAACACAAAAGTACAAACATTAATCACCAAGACAATAAGGCAGTAGCTCTACTGCAGTTGACCCTGAGAAATTTAACTAAAGAACAAAGCCAAGGACTTAAAATAGCAATTATTAATATATTCAAGAATCTTAACAAGAATATAAATAAATCCCTCAATAAAGTCTGTGAAACCCAAACAGAGAAATGAAATAATGAAAACAGATCAAGACATTAAAGAAGAAATAGAATCATTAAAGAAAACTGAATTTGAGATAAAACGGGAAGTGAAAATTTTAGAAAGTCAAACAAAAACCTTAGCAGTAAGCCTCACCAACAGAGTATAAGACATGGAAAACATAATCTAAGGCATTGAAAACAAGGTAGAAAAAATGGATACTTTAGTCAAAGAAAATTCTAAATCTAGTATAATCCAGATAGAAATCATCCAAGAAATCTGAGATATTATGCAAAGATGAAATCTATGAATAATGAAAATTGGAAAGAGAAAGACACAGAGAGAGAAAAAACCCAAGTCAAAGACACATAAAAATATTTGTTTTGGCAGCTCTGCAGTTTTATTTGACATACAGTAGATTAGTCTCATCCGCATTGACCATCTGTAGACTTTTGATCTTTTCTAGATCCCATCATTTGCCTGCAAATTTCATGATTTCCTCTTTTTTGATTGCTGAGTAGTATTCCATTGTGTAAAAATACCACAATTTCTGTGTCCATTTCTCAGTTGATGGACATCTGGGTTGTTTCCAGGTTCTGGCTATTACAAATAAAGCTGCTACAAACATGGTTGAGCAAATGTCTTTATTGTGTACTTGAGCAAATTTTGAGTATATGCCTAGGAGTGGTATAGCTGGGTCTTGAGGAAGCACTTTTCCTAATTGTCTGAGAAAGCACCAGATTGACTTCCAAAGTGGTTGTACCAGTTTACATTCCCACCAGCAATAAAGGAGGGTTCCCCTTTCTCCACAACCTCTCCAACATGTGTTGTCACTTGAGTTTTTCATCTTGGCCATTCTGATGGGTATAAGGTGAAATCTCAGGGTCGTTTTGATTTGCATTTCCCTAATGGCTAATGACGTTGAGCATTTCTTTGTTTCTCTGCCATTCTATATTCCTCTACAGAGAATTCTCTGTTTAGCTCTGTTCCCCATTTTTTAATTGGATTACTTGGTTTGCTGCTTTTCAGCTTTAGTTCTTTATATATACTGGATATTAGCCCTCTGTCAGATAAAGGGTTGGTGAAGATTCTTTCCCAATCTGTAGGCAGTCGTTTTGTTTTGATGACGGTGTCCTTTGCTTTACAAAAGCTTTTCAGTTTCATGAGGTCCCATTTATTGATTGTTGCTCTTAAAGCCTGTGCTGTTGGAGTTCTGTTCAGGAAGTTGTCTCCTGTGCCAATGAGTTCTAGGCTGATCCCCACTTTTTCTTCTAACAGATTTAGCGTATCTGGTTTTATGTTGAGGTCTTTGATCCACTTCGACTTTAGTTTTGTGCAGGGTGATAAATGTGGATCTATTTTCATTTTTCTGCATGTAGACATCAAATTAGACCAGCACCATTTGTTGAAGATACTATCTTTTTTCTATTGAATTAATACCAACTTTTCAATCAAGACTCTGAACCCAGAAGGGTCTGCAGATATTCTACAAACTCTGAGACCCCATAGTTACCAGGCCAGACTATACTATATCCAGGTAAATTTTCAATCACAATAGAGAAAGAAAAACTTTCCACACTAAAATCAAATTTAATCAGTGTCTATCTACCAGTCCAACTCTACAGGAGTTGCTAGAAGGAAAACCTCAGCCTGGAGAGGTCAACCATACTCAAGAAACCACAAAAAACTAAATAATGCCTGACAAGTAAATCAAAAAGAAAAAAAAACCCACACCAAAATAACAGAAATAATAAACACTATTCATTGATAACAATAATGATCTCAATTCCCCAAATAAAAAGACACAGGCTGACAATTTGGATTAGAAAACAGGATTCATCTTTCTGCTGCATCCAAAAAATATACCTAATATCACAGGTAGATGTCACCTGAGAGTAAAAGGATAGAAAAAAAGATAGCTAAGCAACTTGACACAGAAGCAAGCCAGTATAGCTATTTTAGTATCTGAACAAAAAAAGACTTCAAACCAAAACTGTTTAGAGAAGGACTCTACATATTCATCAAAGGAAAAAATCCAGAGGGTATTGTAATTTATAAACCAAACACAAGGGCACCCACGTTTATTAAAAAAAACAAACAAATGAAAAAAAAAAACCACTATTACAACTTAAGTCTCATATCGACCCTCACACTCTGATAGTGGGTGACTTCAATCCCCTACTCTCTCAAATGGACATGTCATCCAGTCAAAAACTAAACAGAAAAATGCTGAAGTTAAATGATGTCATAAATCAAATGGGCCCAGCAGATCCTTATAGAACATCTTACCCAAAACAAAGAATAAACCTCCTCAACAGCTCAAGGAATTTCCCCCAAAATTATATACATATATGGACAAAAAGTAAGTCTCAACAGATACAAGAAATTTGAAATAACACTGGGAATCCTATATGACTGCTGGTGATGAAAGCTGGATATCAACAACATAGAAAACAATAACAAAAAAATACAAACTTATGGACACTGAACAACTCAGCACTGAACAAAAACTGGGTCAAGGCAGAAATTTAGAAGAAAATTAAAAACTTTTTAGAACTGAATGAAAATACAGCATACTTACACCTGTGAGAAACAAAGTGGTTCTAATAGGCAGGTTCATAACACTAAGTGCCTACATTAAAAAAAAAAAAATTGGAGTGATCTTATGTTAACAACAAAATATAGGAAAACCTAGGGAAATATTAAGAATTATACCCAAAAGGAGTGGACAGCAAGAAATAATCAAGTTCTGGTCTAAAATTAATAAAACAAAAACAAATAATAATAAGAGCCAATGAAGTGAAGAATTGCTTCTTTGAGAAAATCAGTAAGATTGATAAATCTGTAGCCAAATTAGCTAAAATATGAAAAGAAAATATACAAATTAATAAAATTAAACATGAAAGGGGGACATCACAACAGACAGCAAGGAAATCTAGAGAATCTTAAGGACATACTTTAGAAATCTATTCTCCACCAAACTGAAAAATCTAAAAGAAATAGATAAATTTCTTGATATATATGACCTACTTGAATTAAATCAAGATCAGCTAAGCAAGTCAAACAAACCCATAAGTGAAACAGAAAAATTAAAATCTGTGTGGAGCCATAGAATGGCTGCTTGATTCTAGCCTGCTTGAAATCCATGAAGCACAGTGTGCTTAGCACGACATGGTGATTTTTCACCCCTGGGCCACAGGTGTTCTTTGATTGTTAGAGGTTTGCTCAACCATTTAGATTTGGCAGGTGTAGTATGAGAACTTTACTCCTGCTTTGAGAACTTCCTTGAGAATGTCCTGCTCTGTGATTTTCACCGAAACCTGTTCCTCCCCCCGAATTGCCCATTCTTACCCCTAATAAGCTGTAACCTAAAGATCATTAAACGGAGACTTGATCAGCATTCTGTCTTGTCTCCATTCTTCGTGTCTCTTGTCCCATCCCACTCTCACCCCCTCTCTTAGGGTCTCATTCGACTGACCTGCGGGCCAGGTCAAAAAATCTCCCAACCTGAAAAAAGCCCAGGATCAGATGGATTTATCACAAAATTTACCCAGACCTTCAAAAAAGGACAAACACCAATACTCCTCAAATTATTCCACAAAATAGAAACTGAAGGAAAGTTTCCTAATTCTTTTTATGAGGCCACAATTACTCTGATACCTAAACTACACCTAAGCTCAACAGAGAAAGAAAAATTACAAACCAATTTTCCTTATGAACATAGATGCAAACATTCTCAATAAAACATTACCAAACTTAACAAACTGAGAGATTATCCACCATGACAAAATAGACTTCATTCCAGAGATTCAGGAATTGCTGGAATGGTTCAACATATGTAAACTGATAATCATAATCCACCACATGAACAGAATGAGAAACAAAAACCACTTGGTCATATCATTAAATGTAGCCCTTGACAAAATGTAACATCCTCTCATGATAGTCAAAAAATAAAACACAAGTGGCTAAAGAACACATAAAGCAATATGCAAAATGCTTAATCATCAAGAAAATACAAATTAAAACTACCTTGAGATTTCATGTCCTGTCAGAATGGCCAAGATCAATAAAGCAAGTAACAGCTCATGTTGGTGAGGATATGGAAAATGAAGAACACTTATCCATTGGTAGTGGGAGTGCAAAATGAACTCAATGGTATTTTTGTTGAGTTTGTCTTATGGTGCTTTGCTTGGACATTTTATTATCTTGCTTGTCTTTTGCTTCTGTATATGGATTCTGGTTTTGTATTTTATGCTGTGTGTCTCTGTGTGTGGTTGTTTATTTTATTCTTGTTAATTTGCTTTTTTTTGCCTTTTTGTTTTCTTAAAAAGAGAAAAAAGACATGAGTTTAGCTGGTGGGGTGGTAAGAAGAAGGCAGTAGAGGAAGAGGAAACTATAATCACAATAAATCCTATAAATTTCCAGTGAAAAATCAGAAGCTAAACAAATATACAGAAAATTAATCTCTCTCTTTCACATACATACACACACAGAAAGAAAGTGAAAGAGAGAGACTAAATTTGATTATCCTGAATTCTGTGACACTCCCTAATTAGATTAACATATCAAAGCTCCGGGTTCCAGTCTGTCATTAACCCTGCTAAGAGTTGTTTTGTTCCCGTTAAGTTGAACTTCAAAGCAGACCTGAGAGCCTCTCTGAGAAGAGAGATGATTTACTTGATTCTATTTTGCCATCACACACCCAGTTTTTACTTCATTCAGTTCAATTCAGGAAATGATTACTGAAAGGTTATTGGTCTCAATATGTTGTGAGGGATAGCTTAACCAGACACAGATTTGACCTCCTAAGTTTATTAGAGAAAGAGACAGACAGACGGACAGAGAGACAGAAAGAGACAGAGAGAGACAGAGAAAGAGAAAGAGGGGAGAGAGGGAAAGATCAGGATTCTACAAATTAAATATAGTAGGTTGACATATGAAATTGAAAACATTCGTCTATAAGAAAAGAAGAGCAGATGAATTTGCTTCAATTTAATATAACATAGCAGACAATGTAATTAGTTTTGTTTTGTTTTGCTTTGCTTTGTTTTGTTTTGTTTTTGTTTTTTTTCCCTGCCTTCTAATGTGTTTTCCCCCTAGGGAAAGGAGAATTTTTCATAGGAAAAAAAAAAAAAAAAACTAAAATCAATAGAAGAAAACAGTACCAACAAGCCAAACAACAAAACAGTTTTGTTTTGTTTTGTTTTGTTTTGTTTGTAAAAATAAGCTAGATAAAACAAACTTTACAACAAGGAGAAATTAATCAAGATTCAAAACTTTCTTCAGTATTTATGAGTTTAATTCAAGTATTTTTTAAAGTGCTTTCTTTAAATTATAAAATTTGGAGGTAAATGTGTGAAACTAGGAAAAAAAAAAAACTACAGAATGAAGTCACTCTGACCCAGAAAGACTCATGTTGCACATTCTGACATTTTGAGGATCCTAGCATCTAAGCTTTAGATTTGTGTGTTAAATTTGAAGTACACGTAGAATCAAGGAAGCCGGAAAGGGGACAATAGGGAAAAGGAGAAGCCTGATCTCAAAGGAGGGCAGTGGAACACAGGCGATGTAAGAGGGGAAAGAGGGACGATGTAAAGGTTTCAGTGGAGTAAGACAGATCGGCAGGGAGAGTAAATGAAGTAGTGGTGAAAGGACTGGAGATGTTTGAAAATGGCATCTGGAAAACACAAACATGGGGGTCAGAGAGGAGATAGAGAGTGTTTAATTGGAAATACTCTATACAGTGGCTAATACTCCTCTCAGCAGCCGTAAGTTACCAAATGAAAAACCCAGTACCAAGTGTGGGGTATCTTTCTGTGAGTTTTGGCTAGGGGTCCTGGAGTCCTCAAAACTATACAGGCTATTGTCATTGCTCTTTGTTGCTCCCCAGAACTTGAAGATAAGACCCTGTAGCTAAAGATATCACATACTGGTGACAAGGCATGGAAAGATCAAGGTAGTATTTGTTAGGCCCAGCATGAGCCTAATTTCCAGAAGGGATGAAGAGAACTCAGGAGACAGGGTCTCATCGATGCAAAATTGCAAGAGGTTTATTTTAACCATCATGCAATGGGGTCACCCCTGCTGGTCAGCAAAGAGTGGCACTGGGAGACAAAGGCCTTGGGTTTTTAAAGGATAAGGCACGGGAATTTTGAAGGGTTGCAGTCTTGACAATTTAGGATTGGATGAGTAAGATAATTGGTTAGTCTTAGGTGCTCAAGCTTGGCAAGTCCTGCCAAGTGTGGATGCGGCTGCAATTAAAGGTGGGGGTGGTTAGCTCATCCTTGAAGACTGGGGCTGCAGGCTTTTGGTCGGAGGTCAGGGGCTACTCAGAAGAAGGATTAAGGCCATCTGGGTTGGTTGCTAAGAAACACTATCTCGAAGACAAGGGTCTGGTCATTCTTTTTCCTGAGTGAAGGTCATTGCTTGCTCGCTTTTGTATATCTGTCCTCACAGATGTCCAGGGTCACATTTCTCTGTTCTCTGGAAAGGTACTAAGAGGCTTTAGCTTAACCTGGATCTAAAACTCAGAACTATAGGCTTTAGAAGACATAGGTTACAAAGTTAGTCTGATCCTTTCAGTACTGACCAGAAATTCCCAAAGCATTAATAAACACTCTAATGTTTTCAACAGATAATTAGACATTTAAATTTCTTTGTATTCTATTTTTCAGGAAATTTTAAATATTTATTCTCTGAGAATCTCATATATCTACCGTTAATCCCAAAAATTCAAGAAGAAAGACCACCAACCCAAATCATCATTGTCAAATTAATTAAGGCAAGCAATTAATTAAAGCAAACTTTTTGTATTTGTGTACACAGGCTGTCTCCCCCTAAGGCAAGGTTCAAGAGTTAAGTACTGGATGTGAAGAAGACAAGGTTTTTATAGTTCAGGGGTAGGAGATTTCCAAACGGGGGATTTGGTGGGCAAAATAGACAGGGATATAGGAGCAGAAAATAAACATAACAAGTTAATCATAACGACCTCCCAAAATAAAGGCATGATTGCAAGGTGGTAGTAACAAAGTTGTCATAACAACCTTTTGGAACAAAGGTAGGGTTGCAAGATGGTTATAACAACTTTTTGAAACAAAGACATGATTGCCCTTCCTGGAACATGCAATACAGTTAAGATTACAGGTGGGGCATAGATCAATCCTTAGGAAACAGAGATTTAATCATAAACAGGAATTAGTCTAGTATCCCTTACTATAAGATGGCTTTTAAGCCTAAGGTGGAGGCAGGCTGGTTCACTAGCATACAATGAAGTATGATCACATCCATCCAATTTTCTTCCTCCTGTTAGACATATCTCACCAGAAAGGACCACTCCGACACAGTTTATATAGCCAGTTGAGAGTATTCCAACCAGCTGAGATTACACTCAGGTATGCAAGACCCAAGTATAGCATGAGTCTTCAGAGAACCTGCTTTTTAAAGGCATCAACCAAGGCTTGACATTTCGCCCAGTAGTGATAGGAGGATTTTCATGTAAGCAAGGAATTTGACAGATGCTTAAAAAGCAATTATCTGAGCTGGGCACAGGTGGCACATGCCTATAATCCCAGCACTTTGGAAGACAGAGGCAGGTGGATCTCTGTGAGTTTGAGGCCAGTCTTGATTTATAAAGAGAGTCCAGGACAGCCAAGGCTACACAGAGAAACCCTGTCTAATGGGGGGGGAAAAAGAAAAAGAAAAAGAAAAGCAGTTATCTGGATGGGGTTCTGCACAAAAAATGAAAGCTCAGATAAGTTAGCCAGTGCAGCTCCACCTTGGGTTCCTACAACAGAGTTGGGTAATTTTCCATGGGATTCTCCATCAAGAAATTCAAATTCTAGTTACACCTAAAATGACCTCAGCGAGAATACAAGATGGAGGAACCTTTGTCTTGCCCTGTCATACCTCAACTACCCTATATACTCCCTTACAAATCCACAGTCCCAATGCCATGTCTTTTTTTTATTTTTTTTTTGTTTTTTTTTTTTGTTTTTTGTTTTTTGTTTTTTGTTTTTTTTCAATGCAGTTTATTCAGGAACATTGAACAATCCTCGGACCCCGGGGAAAGCCAGCCCACAGCTTAAATAGCCTCTGGGTAGCCAACCCAGGCGTGCCACGGGGACAATGCAGATAGGTCCACATACATGGAAGCAAGCCAGATACTGATAGGTCCACATACATGGAAGCAAGCCAGATACTTGGCCTTAGCCAAATGTGGAGTTGTTCGTGACAGAGAGCACTCACCATCGGGAAGGTGGAAGGTGGAAACCAGCTCCATCTTTAAGGCATAGCATTCCGCAGCTCTCTACAGTTCCCCCTTTTTGTTTTAATATCTCACAATGAAAAAAAAATTTTAAATAATGAGATGGTAAACTATTATGGAAAGCCAGGATTAGAACAAGTTCCTTCTAATTAGAAGAATTAGAGGTTTCATGAAAGCCCACAAACTTGCTTCAGTACACAGCTGGGCATGGTAGATGACTACAAAGAGAGACAGAGTTTGAGAGAATGGAACTCAGGGCCAAGACTAGAAAGACAGCAACTTGGAGAACTTTCTTTCCCATGATGTTCCACATACTTTCTCTTGAAAGTTGTTTTCTACAAAAGTATTTGTTATTTTGTTTGTATGATTTGGGCTTTGGATTCTGTTGTTTCACTATATTGTTGTTTCTTTGTGATGTTTTGTTGTTGTTGTTGATTTGGTTGGTTTTTGGTTGCTGTTTTCTGTAAGGAAAAATAGAATCTCCTAGAGCCTAGTATGTTTTTTTGCCCCCATGAGGGAAAAAAAATAGTTTCAAACTATTACAAAAATAATATTCTGCCTGAACTGCCCAGAGAAAGGGAGGTTTTTCCTTCTGTCTGGCAAATGTGGAGTCGCTATTACAGGAAAGCAGAAGATGAACCCTGTGAAGGCCTATCCTTCATTTAGTCAATAAAAACATCCTCCCACCTTTTCCACCCACACTAAACAATCGATGGGAATGAAATTTCAGCCCACACAGACCAAAACTAGGAAGCTACAGCAAGAAAGATACTAGAAAAGGATTTGATATAAAATCCTAATCTTATTTATTATGTTTCCCCTTCATAAAAGCATTTTATAAAAAGCATTTCACATTAAACAGAGATTAGTGGGACCAAACTTTTATTCTCAAAACACAGAGCCAGGCTTTGAAGTCTCAGAAACAAAATAGAATATGAAATGTCTCAACACTTTAAAAAATTGATTACAAATAGAAATTATAAGACTTAACATATTAACTTAAAAAACATATTGAAACTAATTTTACTTTTATTTATACATTGTTTAATGTAGCAGCTAGGAATTTTTAAATTACATGAATCACATTATATTTTTAACAGACAGCACTGGTCTAAGAAACATACCCTCTCTGAGCCTCATTTCTGTGTTGCTAAAAGGGAGGAAACCTGTCTAACGTGATAGTTATAGTTTAAGTTTAAATTACTGTGCTTAGGAGATCAATAAAACCAAAATGGTTCTAACTTGTAAGCCCCACTTGCCCAAGGATAGATGAATTTCTGGGATGCTGGACACTATTCATGGAAGATAACAAGCTATGCGTTTTCACTTCTATAAATGAAGCCGGTTGCCCCAGCAGCACAGGATACGCTTATTCACACATAGGAGGGAGGTACACAGGCAGGAAGTATGTCAGGATGTATGCTTGCTCCCACTGGAGGAAGGCAGGGACTATGCAGCTTTGTGGGCCTTGTCTTTACAAGCAACTGAATAATTCAGCACCATTCTCTGGGAATCCCAGATATAGACCTGCCCAGTGTCCATTTTCTTGGCCAGTATTTAATAAAGTTTACTTCAAATTTAGGTAGAGAACTGTGATAGTGGTCTTATTCTCACCCAGTGGGATTAAAACTATTTGTTCTCAAGATAAATGACCTAAGGGCTAGAAACTTGGCTCAGTTGATAAAGCGCTTGCTGCCAAGCATAAGGGTCTGAGTTCAAATCCCCAGAACCCAAGTACAGCTTTGCACTGCAATCCCTGTGCTCCTGTAAGATGATGTGAGGTAAAGACAGAAGCAGCCCTCAAGTTGAGAGCCAGTTAGCTTGGCTTACTCAGCAGTAAACAGCAAGGTAGAAAGCAGAGACTAACATCTGAGGTTGTCCTCTTACCACATTCTTGCAATGGCGCATATACACCCTCATTCACATATATGAATACACACATAGACACTATACACACAAAGGACCTAATGTATAGATACGTTTAGAATTTGGTAAACAATACAAACATAATGATATTTTTGAAGGATTATAGTAAAATCTAAGTAAAGAATCTAAGCAAAAGCAATTTTTAGATCTGAAGAAAAAACCCAACCACCCCAAAAGGCCAGGCCCATTGACTTGGTCCAAAATGGCAGTCTTGGCTCAGCTCATGCCGGAATGTAGGATTGCTGATGGAGATTTTAAGCATTCCTCAGAAACCTGTGAAAAGTTTTCTGTCTGACAGGAAGACTACTCTGGTCCCTATCCATATGTACTTATTATGCATTTCAAAATCCACACTAGCCTCCTGGCTCTTCTCACCTCCCCCACTTCTCCTCCACTAAGCTAGCCTCCAGGCTGCTCCAGATTACAGCTCACTCCCCACTCCACTCTTCATTAGCACAGGGTTTTCCCCCTGCCACTGCTATTCTTGTTCTCTTTTTCTTGCTATCTCATGCTGTTCTCCACCAAGAAATAGCCCCAGCCATGGCCAATCTACTTCTTTTTCTATCTGTTCTGGACTCTTCCGGACGCTTCTGGGTGCACTCTCCCTTATTCACAGTCACTCCACCAATAAATACCCTTCCCCCAGTATAATGGAGCAGCTATCAAGGTGGTTTCTTTACTGCACTCTTGTTTACAGTAACTATAAAGAGAAATGATTCCTCTTGTAACAGCTGAGAATGAACGTAGGAACAGCTTCAGCTCTTCTGCCGCTGAATTCCAATGCAGCATAGAAAACTAAGCAACAAGACCTTGTTCTCCAAGACCCTCAGTGTGCTCTTCTTGTATACATTTGAAATGCCGAGCACAGGAAGCCCTGTGACAGGCTTCCTGATAGATGAACCCCTGTGAGAGCAAGATGCTACTTTGTAAGCAAGCTCAAGGGATGCAGTTAAGTGTCACTCTCTCCTCATAAGCAACCTGCCTTGGAATGAGAAACTGGGAGGTTAGCATCCGTGTAGCTGGTGATCTTATCTGGCATCTGCAGTAAACAGCAATATTATCTAGACCCAGGGTTTACGATCACTGCTGAGAGTCAAAGCATTGGCAGTTTTCTCAGGATACTGTAGATATAAAATCTATGCCTAAGTTAGAAAAAGCTGATATTTTTGAAACAGAAACTGCTTCCTAGGTTCAACTTTTCCTGCAATTGCACCTGAACTTCCGGGAAATTCAAGAAGGGATAGAAGACCCAAGATTCTAAGGGTGAGGTGGACAAGGTCTAAAAGTGTACAAAGCATGAAATTATACCAAGTTAGCTTACATTTCAAGCAAAGGTGCCTTCAGAATCTCTACCAGCAATGTTAAGTTAGCCCACTGGACAGAACTTCCAAAAGGCAAACTTTTAAAATATTTTAAACCTTTTAATCAACACCTGAAAATGGAATATTCTCCTGGGGTGCAGTGTGGTATTTCAGTACATGTGTTCAATGCAGGTGCCTATCTCCCTCAGACATTTATCACTTCTTGGCATTGTTAACATTCAAAAATCCTTTATACTAGCCATATTGACGTATGCAATCAATTGTTGTCAACAATCTTGTCCTCCTGGGCTGTAAAATATTAGAATTAATTTCTTCATATTCAACAGCAACTAGTATCTGTTAATCATCTTCTCTCAACAAAGGGGCAAAGGTTACTGCTATCAAAAACAGGGCACCTGAGTCAGTAAACTGCGCCTATCATACATCATAAGCTGGGCTCAATGTGTCACTCTTGACAGCTCACATTCTGAAAGCATCAACAGTGTGCTTGTTTCCCGCAAATGCATCAAGCCTCAGAGCCTGCATTTCTCTGCCAAACTATGCTTACAAAGCCCCCGTCCTACCCCAGTCATTCAGGAAGGATGAGTAGCACCTCCTCTAGCGTTCTCCCTCTGACACACTCTAAGACTCTCAAACCTATATTAAAAAAAGTATGCTTCTTCTGTTCTGGAATTGTCCGCATTTGTAGGTGGGCTCTACATTTGACTAAGCTCTTCTAACAATGTGTCTTCACGTAGCCCCATCTGTTAGGGGCAGCCTTTGCTCCTTGATTGTCCAGACAGGGGGACCTCTATCAGAGTGATATATTTTGCCTTTCTCTGCCTCCTTTCACACTAGTCCTCCATATTGTCATGTACTAGAATGAAGTAGGCAGCTTCAGCAGTCTCTTTTCTTCAGGATCAGCATATAGAATGAAGGAGTCTGCACAGTCTTTCTCTTATGCATTGGAGGGGCCTGGCTCCTTGGTCTGTAGTTTTCTGGGACCACCAGGCACTGAAGAAAAGAATGCACTAGCACAGTAATTTAAATGATCTCAGACACAATCTCTAAATAGCTTTATGTTCATTATGAAGCATCATTTTATCGTTAGCTACTAGACCTTAGGTTCCAGGCAATCAATTTCAAATAAAGTAGAAGGGGAAAATGATTGTTTATTAGTCTCCTAAAACTACCTACATAGTCCCTGGACATTTAATAAATAATTGGGTCACAATTCAATGCCAGAGATAGAATTTGTTTTTAAATAGCCAACCCCAAAAAAACCGTAAACTGCTTAAAGCTGAACACTTCAAATGCAGAGGACATAGATGTCACACTAACAGTCTCCTTCCTGAAGAAAAGACACAGGTAATAAGAGCAGGCTTATTTGTTAATTCATATTCTTTTCCCTGTTGATTCTCCCTCCTTTTGCAGAGGAATCAGCTAATTTCTTTGTGTTTCCTGATTTAACACTATACAGTACAAGTATTTCTTTAATTAATTATTAATAGCTTGTACAGATTTACAGACTCATCCTGGAAAGACAGCATAGATAAACACTAAAAGGTTTTTTTTTTATACTAGCCAGACACAGAGATCAAGTAAACCGTAGTTTGTGTAATGCATTATTTCTAGCAGAGATATTATTATGGAGCAGCAGTAGGTTCTGTGAATTGAAGTGGCTGGCTCACGTCCTCCTAAACCTCAGTCCTCAGTTATAAAAGGAAGCTAGTGAAACAGTTTGCAGTGCAGAATTTCTGTGAGGCCAAGAGCTCCACTCACATGGGGACAGTGGTTCATCCTGCCACGCAGGAAGTGTGAAACATCTCACGGGGGCGAAGGCAGCAACAGCAGGATTAGAAACAGCAGCAGTTTAACATCTACACACAGAAGAATGAAGAGACATCATGGCTTTTTTTTTCAATCCTGCAAGTGAAGGGGACTGATAATTTCATAATCTCTAGAGTTAAGCTGAAAATGTGTTTCTTTTACTCTAGCCACTATCATGGGGAGCCCACCAGAGATGACCACTCAGAAATAGTTTCTAGCCAACTGAAAATATTTATTCTAGCTGTCTGGGACTACACTCAGGTATTCGGGGTCCAAGGGTAGCACCAAGTGTCCAGAGCAAATGATTTTTGAAGGCAAAAGCCACCTTCTAGCTTCTAAGTCAGCAGCTGCAGCAGGAAAAGGAGTTTTATGCAAACAAGCCATTTTAACAGCTAAGCTCAGCTGGCTGGGGCATCTTGACCTCAGGTTCCTCAGGTTGGATAATTTACCATGGGGCTTCTCATTAAGAAAATCAAGTTCTAGTCAAGCCTAGAATGGACTGTCAGCAAGATGGAGAAACCTCTGCACTGTCTTTCACTATCACATTCCCACTGGTTCTATCAGCATGAGTCAAACCATTGACTTTTCCTGTTCCGGGAAGTCACAGTTGGCCCTAAGGACCAGTAGCGTAGCTGAGATTATTCTCTGTTTAATGTAGTTAGACACACAGTTGAGGATGCAGACTCCAACCACCAGCCTGATCAGCATAAGAGTCAATGGTCTAGCTGATGCTGACAGTAAGGTGGTCAGCCACGGGGACCAGGTAAACAGAGCCTGATGCCAATTATCTCATCTATGCCTCCTTTCTCCCCCTTTTTCTTGAGCGTTACCCTGGGTATGGCAAGGTTTTCCCTAATTACCCCAGTTGGTTGGCATAGAAATAGCAGGTTCTCCTAAAGTGATCTATAGCCTTTATGATCCAAGAAAAGATGTAAGTCTCTTTGTTTTATGGAATGGCTTCTGTTAGAGAGTCTACTTGATCTTTCTGGTCTCGATTTGGAGTCTTCTAATACCCATAAGTTCTTCGTCCACTTGCTTGCTTGTTTACTTAATTCTCTAAAGTTTTGATCTCTGTAAAGGTTGATGTTCCTATGGCTATCGCCCTAGTAATACCAGCTCCATCCACGAGTAGAATGGCTCACACTTTCATTCGTATCCTGTGAGTCCATATTAAAGTGTGCTCTTAGGGTTATATTTACAAAACTGTGTTTATTTCTCAGTTTCTCTCTTAACCTGTCGATCACACAAATAATTGAGATTGCTCAGTGACTGACTATAAGCTACTCTATTGGCATATTGGGACAATTGGGGAGCATTGTCTATACCACACTGAGACAGGAGATTCTCAGAACAAGGATTGAAACAAGATATGGGAGGCACAGAAATCAGCATTTGAATTACACAATAACCTTGCGCTTACAGCGTGCTCTCCTTCTTTACTGTTGTATCAGTACACCTGGGCAGGATGTGTAAGAGGGACATACTGTATTGTAATGTTTCACAGGAGTTAAAGCATTCGTATACTCTCACCAAGTGGGCTCAAGGGCCAAAAAATATTGGCCAACCAGTCTCCCTCCCAGACTTACAGGAAGAATGGGTCTGCTGTCCAGCAGCATCGACCATCCTTACTTATTCTTAAAGGCCAGTTCATGGTTCTCCCAGTCAGTCTTGCATGGTATGTCTTCCAGGCAGTCGGGTAGCTGGGCTGCGGCAGGGCTACCAGTACTTGGAGAGGTCACTCTGTTTCTACGGCCTCTTGTCAGGCAACCAAATCTGTTACCTTTGGCTTCTGGGGAATCTCCCCCTATGTTTTTAGCCTTTGGAACAGACAATGTTCACCCTTCTTGGAAATAGCTTCCAATAGAGCTAAAATTTATTCTCTAGTTTTATTTTCCTGCTGAGGTTAATAATCCTTCTTCCCCATGTGGGCATGGGCCAGGATGAAAGCATATTGGCTAGCAATGGTGATAGCCTTGTCTTTCCCCCAGTAGAATACCTGAGCCAAAGCTAAAAGCTCAGCTCATTGAGCTGAGATTCCCCTGCTTAAAGATTATGCACAGATAGTCCTATCTTGGGTCATCACTGCTTATGCATACCTGAACCTCTCTTGAATGAAGCTGCTCCCATTTGTAGATGGTATTTCATCTGGTGTTGCCAAAGGGATCAGGCCCGGCAGACTAGATCAGATCAGTCACCTCAAGACAATCATGCAGAGGTTCCATGGGGTCATTATCTGGCAGGGGACTGGCCGAGGAGAGGGCTAATGTTTTACGGAACTGCATACAGGGCTAATCCAAAAGCAGAGCCTGCTATTGGGTCACCCAGGCATTATACACCCTCCTCTCAGTTGCCCCTCTCAAGAGGGCCCCATCAGAGTGTGGGGCTGTCAAGAACAGTTCTTGTCCTAAAGTCAGTCAGTTTCTTTTACCAGCAGGACAGCGGCAGCTATGGCCCTAATACATGCCTGCCACCTGGCTATGACTAGGCCAAGTCTCTTTAACAGATAGGCCACTGGTATTTTCCAGGGTCCCAGGGTTTGCATGAGGACTCCCTTATTAATGTCTCCAGCCTCATCTGGGTACAAGTAGAACGGCTTAGTAATGTCTGGCAGGGTCACGGCTGGAGCAGATGTCAGTGCTTTTTTAAATTATTTATTTATTTATTTATTTATTTATTTTGAAGGCTTTGAAGGCCCTCTGCTCAGTCCATTCCAAAAGCTATTTACCTTTGGGCTTGGCTATCTTGGCTATCTCAGCCAAACCCATTATCCATAGATGGCAATATCCAACCTCTCCCCCAACCAGGAATTCTTATACCTTCCTTTTCAACGTGGGAGCAGAGATTTGCAGGGTGTCTGAAATATGGCTATGGCATGGTATCCTTTCCTTCATCCAGTTTGTAGCCTAGTACGTGACCTGAGAGATGCAGAGCTGAGCCTTTTTGTCCTTATCACAGGACTTGGAGAGTTTCTAAAACACCTTCTGTTCCTGTCAACACTCCTCCTCAGTGGTCACAGATTTGAGGAGGTCATGTACATATTGGAACTGGGTGCTTTGCGGCTTTTTTTTTTTTAATTCCATCAGATTTCCACTCAGGAGTTCACAAAAAAAAAAAAAAAAAAAAAAAAAAAAAAAGTTGAGTTTCTTAACATTTGTGGAGACAGGGAACATGTTAGTTGACTGGTATATCAATTCCCTGGGTTCAAAGACAAATACAGTTGGCTGACCAGAGCCAGTGGGAGTTAAAAAAAAAAAATGTCATTTACATCCAGGAAGTTTTGGTTGTGTTGTGTGGATACGTTTTTATAATAGTCGCAAGTATGGGATGTGAGAATGCTTTGTCCACAGCTAATGTCAACAGGAAACTGCCTTCTGCAGGGGATGTAGTTTCTGTCAGTTGAAAAACAGCCTGCTGTGGACTCTGAGAAGGTATGAAGAGGAGCCCACAGACAGAGAACACTTTGCTTCACTTCTCATCGCTTCGCTCCTAGGGAACAAAGGTCCAGAGTACTCTTCCTACTGCTTCTGCCTAATCGTTAATTCGGCTGAACTCTGCAGCATCTGGTGCTGGTTCGGCCCACTCTGCAGCAGAGGGCTGTTGTTGCTGCCATTTGCTGTTTTGTTGTTTGCTTTGGGTTGCTCTTTGCTGTTTGACTGAACTGCTGATATCCTATGAAGAGTGAAATCTCCCCAAGGAACTATGTCTAAAGAGGTCTACATCCCCCGTCACTGTTAACCTTCTTTCTCTCCTACCTGAGGTCAGTGGGTTGGAAGGGAGATGGAGGTGTATAGGAACCCAATGACCCTAACCTGCAGGACATAGCTAAAGAGAAATATACCCCCTTTCCCCACTAACCTTCTTTCTCTCCTACCTGGTGTTGGGGTTTTGAAAGGGATTGGGGTGAAGAGGGAGAAAGAGACATAAGAAAGCCAAATAAAGTAGGTTTTAAGAAGTCAAAGCCTACACAGGAGCATGAAGACTTCACTTTTAGAGAGCAACAAGCTGAGAAGGGTGTGAGGGCTCAGCACTTTTGAGTGGATCATTTTCCCCATTTGTTGTCTTCCCTTAAGCCCTGTGCCATTTGGGAGTCTCAAGTATCAGGCTTCATGACAAGAAGCAAGGGAGTGTTCCATGGGGAGTTGCAGGGGACAAGAATTCCTGTCTACATCAGTCAGTGCATTTGAGGATCCCTTGGTTGACCTCTGGCTCATGGGGTATTGTTTAACCCATACCAATGTTGCAGAATTTAACAACTTTGATGTGTAGCAGTGTGCTGCTAATCGTGGTAGGTTCCCCTCAGCCTACATATTAGGATCCTTGCTTCTAGTCCTTAAAGATAGCCTGGGAGTTGCTCTTCCTTTCTGTGGCTGAGTCCTCAGATAGAGGACTTGGCTTAAGTCCAGAGTTAGACTGTGTTCCCCCTTGAAAGCAACTTGACTCTGAGGGTTTTTGTTTGTTTGTTTGTTTGTTTGTTTTATAATAAGTGTCTTCCAACCAAATATAGACAGTTCAACATAACCAGAAAAAAAATGAGTCACAGTATTTTATACTCCTTGGACTGCTATCTTCCTGGAGGTAAGGAGTCCAAGGAATTCTGTCAATACAGAGCAGGCTCCTCTGGTTACTATTAGAAACTTAATGGGTTTTCCCACTAATCTTGCTGCCATTCTGGGCTGCCAGGGGCTAAGTTATAGCAGAATTGTCAGGTTTAGTTAGCTGGAATGTGGAATAGCTCTTCTTCTCTTTCACTTTCTGCTTGAACATTCATTCTTCCAGTGACTCCTCTGCTTACAATATGCAATTTGGTCTTTTTCCAGACACTTTCTTTCCCTTTCTCCTGGTCTCTTTCCCCTATTTCTCTCTTGTCTGTTTCCCTAAGGGCAACACTCATGGCATGAGAGGTTTATTTGCTGTAAACATTCTCAGGAATTTTTAAAAGTTGAGACAATTCATCACTTCAAATCCTTCCAATTTCTGGAGCTTTCTCCTTATGTTTGGGGCCAACTACGTGACAAAGGCAATTATTAATAGCACACTGGTTTTCAGAGGCATCTGGGTCTATAGGGGTAAATATTCAGTATGCCTCACATATCTTTTCCTGAAACCCAGTGGGCAATTTATCAGGTCTTTGAATAACCTGACTTGCCTTAAATAAGTTGGTAGGTTTCTCTGGCTGCCACCTTTAATCCCCCCAATAATGTTTGGTGAAAGGATTCAATACCCTCTTACCTTCATTGGTACTAAAATCTCAAGTGGGTTGGGTGGATGTGAAGGTCCACTCTGTCTAGGCCTTTGTATCTAGTAGTGACCTGCCATTTCCATATGGATTCAGTCTCACTCCTTGGCTGTAAACAGGATGGCCAGGAGCTGCTGGCAGTCATCCCAAGCTGGTGTGTAGAGAAAACAGTTTCCAACAGGCTGATGAGGGTCAGCAGCTTCTCTAGAAAAAGGACTTTGAGTCTCCCAAAAGTGGAGAAAAGGGCCTACACTATAAATGGGGGCAAGGTATCATTTACCTCTTCCCCTTCTTCCTCTTTGTCTGTAACTGTCTGCTGGGGCTTCCCTCCATGGGAGAACAAATGATTGTTCCATAGCCCCAGGCAAAGCCTGCCAGCACTGACAGAGCAGCTCTGCGTGTATGGGGAGAGAAGGAACCCTGAGTAATAGAGCAGGCCTCCTGACCTCCTCTCTGAGAAAAAACATTTCCTCCTGTCTTTCTCCCATTTCCCATTAATCCAGCTGGAACATGAGGAGGCAAAATATCTCTTTAGTTATAGCAGAAAGAACCTGTGGTTTTTGTTTTTTTTTTTTTTTTTTTTTTTTTCAGCTTATCCAAGAATTCTGGTTGAACCAAAAGGACCCTGACTCCCAACAAGAGAGCAGAAGTTTTCAACCACTGGGGTGGAGGAAGGGCAAAGGTTAGCCAACAATCAGTGTAAGGGAACTAATCAGGATGACCAGGAAATCCAGCCACATTTCAGACTACTCTGACTCTCACTCTCTGGGGACCCAAGATCCCTTAAGTGGCCCCTATGCTTCAAAAACAAAGATCACTCAAGTGCAGAGTAGAGAGTCTTCCTGGGGAGAAATAAATAACAGAAATCATCCCTATCAGGGAAACTCTTATGAAAGTGTTTTAAAACATACTTTAAAGGGGTCCCTGGGCAGCTCACATTTTTCCCTCTATTACCCCAAATCCTAAGGGCAAGCGATAGGCTGACTTAAAAAGACAGAGTCAAACAATGCAAACAAAAATAACAGTGACCAGAGAAATCACAGGTGGTCACAAAGCATTCATTCATCCGACAGACCAGGGAGACATATCACACAGACCCAGAACACAGGACCTGTAGTTGCATCCAGCTTCTCTCCTGTGTCCTGATCAGATGGCACCTTCTGCAAAACCTCTGGAGATGTTCAGATCAGACAACTTTTGGTTTGCCTTTTTGGGTGGTGGTGTCAGGATGACTCCAAAGCACCCAGGAGCAACTGGGAAGAGAGGGCTTTCCTGGGCCCTAGAACATCTCAGGAAGCACACCCCATAAGAGTCTCCTTCTACACTCTTCCCCAGGGACCCCAGGATAACTGAGTCTCAGGGATCTCAAAGAGACCTCCAAAATGTTATGGGGAACCGACTAGAGATTACCACTAAGTCACTGCTTAACCCAAGTGATTTTTTTTTTATTCTTATTACAGGTAGCTGGGACTACACTCAAGCTTCTGGGACCCAAGAGTACCATGAGTAAACAGCAATGGGATTTTTAATGCAAAAATCATATTCTGGCATCTCACCTGGCAGCTGTGAGAAGAGGTGGGGCTAGGGGGACGCTGTTCAAGCAAGCAGTTTAACAGAAGCTAAGAGAAGTGGTTAGCTGGAGGGAGAGTTTCTGAGCAAGCAAGCAGTTTAGCAGAAAATAAGATAAGCAGTTAGGTGGAGGAGCGTTCTGAGCAAGCAAGCAGTGTAACAGAAGCTCAGATAAGTGCTTATCATGAAGAAGGGTCTGTACAGGCAGGCAGTTTGATGGAATCTAAGATAAGCTGGTGGGGGCATCTTGACCTCAGGTTCCTAGAATAAAGCTGAGTAATTTTCTACCTTAAATGGCTTCAGTAAGGTAAAACCTCTGAACTTTGTGCCCTGTTTTACTAGTACCAAATAAACTGAGCTGTAACTTCTTTTTCAAAATGTATGCTTATAATTTCATATACTTTTACATCATCTTTCTGACCTTTTCTATCCCTTCTCATAATATATTTCCTTCCTCCATGATGTTCCTCCTTGCTCATGACCAAGTGAGTCATGAGTGACTTTGTTTTAACTGGATCATAACCAGAACCAACTGTAAATTAAGTTTTGCTTCTTGCTATCCATATTATCTAGTTATTTTAAATTTTGCATCTTTATCATACTAAATGGATCCAAACTCTCTTAGATCTTCTGGAAGAAAAAAAATTTCAGTTCCTTTTCCTAAAGCCAGTTCTCAATTTATTCCTATAGCTGGAGAGCTATCACCCACACTTAAAATGTCTGCAAGCTGTCATTCCTAAGATGCTTCCTTAATTTATGAACACCTGTTTTCTAACCCCCCTTGAGTCACCTAGGCAACCTAAAATAAAAATTTTGAAGAATTTAAACATTAAAATGTGCTCACAAATTTATATATCTTCTCACTTGAATGAACCAAAGCTGGTGTCTGAACCAAATATTTCCCCATCAAAATTCTACCCAGAAGAAAATGTCGAAATTCATATATACTTCATATATATTCATATAAATGCATATATTTCATATACATATATACAGTCTCAGGCTTCAAGCAAAAATATTTTCTTTCCTTACAATTACAAGAAAGTCATATTTACAGCTGTATTGTGACAAATTACCTCTCCTATATCATATATATATGAAATATATATATATTACATATATATACATATGAAACTCTTTACAAAGATCAGCTGATCAGCCATTGTGTGCAAAGGCTCTACATTAACACAAGTATAACAAATTACTAGAAATTTGTTTTTCTTCATTTATGTGTGTTTATATATTTGTATGTGGATAAGTTAATATGCATGTCCATGTGTGTAGATGTATGTAGACAAAGCCAATATCAGATGTCTTCTTCAATCACAGCTTACTGACTTGGCTATTCTCCCTGGCCAGAAAGTTCCAAGGATTTTCCTGTCTCCACCTCACCAGCGCTAAGACTGCAGGCACATAGGCCAATGATGCCAAGCATTTACACAGCTTCTAGGGATCCAAAGTCACATCCTTAGCTTATGAAGCAAACTCTTGACTAACTGAGTTATCTTCACAGCCCCAGAAACTAGTTCTTATGAAGCCTCACATCTTTGTTTATTTGCCAATGTGAGGAATTCCTTTTATCTTAATTTTCTTACACTATTTAGCAATACACACATACACATTACCAGCACATTTCTTCATGAGCAAGCTTTGGGATTTTGACTTTTTAAAGATTTTTTTTGTTAAAATTTCATTTATATTCTGCTGAAAAATATTTTTCATATATTTTTACTTTGAGAAACTATGTTTTTTCAAGAGAAGATCCTAGACCACTACTTCTTTTTTTATTATTTTATGTGATATTTTGTGCAAATGTATGTCTCTGTGAGGGTGTCAGATGCCCTGGAACTGGAATTAGAGGCAGCTGTGAGCTGCCATGTGGTCGCTGGGAACTGAACTGAGGTCCTCTGGAAGAGTAGTCAGTGATCTTAACCACAGAACCATCTCTCCCATCTCTAGACCACTACTTCTAAAGTTTAAGTTCTATAATCTTAGTATATAAGTACATTTGGATATAAAATTTATTTTAAAAGCACACATATACATAAACTCTATGTAGAACTATAATAAACAAATTCATTTGATAAACAATATTTTAATTGATAAACCACAGAAGAAAGCATATTACTAGGTGCAAATCCACTGAACATCCCCACTAATTTTATAATACATTTATATTCTTATTCCATGTGTATAAATGGTTCTAAGCCCTACGTGTGAGCAAACAAAATGCTTGAAATTTCTCACCACACTTTGAAAACACAAAGTCAAAACCAACCATGCTAATAATGCCTCGATAAACCTAAAACTTTAAAGGTCACATATATTTTATTTTCTCAAGTCTGGCGTACTAAAAATAAATCATAGGTATATTTCCCAGCTGGAATTTAATTACCCTCTGGAGATCAGCAGTTACAGTCAGAGGGTGTCATTTAGCAACTGAAGAGAATGGAGAACAGAACTTCTGTTTGTATTGCTTCCTTCCTGAACTCAGATAGATTCATCCTCCCCCTCCATCCCATAGGAAAAGGTCACAGTCTGCCATTAGGCACTTGAGTGAGAAATGGCAATGTGAAAATTTTTTGTGATAAAAGTTGAAGGAGCCTAAAAAAATAATGCATTGACATTTAGAGTAGGCATTTATAAAATAGAGGGCACTTGTGGCATAGCACGGGCATGTTATTCATTGAAGGGTTTCATTCATTTACAGAAGATTTGGGTTGCAAGCAGCAGTAAAGTCCACTCTGTCCAACTACCACCTTATTCTCCTGGAAATTCTCCTTTCCAAGTGATTAAGGCTAGTCTGTATTCTAATAAATCATAACTATAATCAGTAAGAAGACATCTTTATAATTGAAATTTAACCTTCAGCTATGCATTGGCTAGCATCACATTTATTTATTTATTTATTGGGGGGGGGGAGTTGTTCATTTGATTTATTGATTTTGCTGCTGGTATTTTTTTAACTTTTATTAATTACAGTTTATTCATTTTGTATCCCCCCATAAGCCCCTCCCGGTCCCACCCTCCCCCCCCCTTTCTGCATGCATGCCCCTCCCCAAGTCCACTGATAGGGGAGGTCCTCCTCTCCTTCTTTCTGATCTTAGTCTATCAGTTCTCATCAGAAGTGGCTGCATTGTCAGGGTTCTAGTTATCTCCATGAATAGTCCTTGGTTGGAGTATGAGTCTCTGCGAAGTTCCCTGTGTTCAAATTTTCTTGTTCTGTTGCTCTCCTTGTGGAGTTCCTGTCCTCTCCAGCTCTTACTATTTCCCACTTCTTACATAAAATTCCATTCACTCTGCCTGTCAGTTGGCCATCAGGCTCAGTATCTACTTTCACAGTCTGCATGGCAGAAGCTTTCAGAGGCCCTCTGTGGCAGGTTCCTAGGTTGTTTCCTGTTTTCTTCTCCTTCGGATGTCCATCCTCTTTGCCTTTCAGGATGGGTATTGAACATTTTAGTTAGGGTCCTCTCTTTTGCTTAGTATGTTTAGATGTACAGATTTTAGTGGGTTTATTCTATGTTGTATGTTTATATGAGTGAGTATATACCGTGTGTGTCTTTTTGCTTCTGGGACAACTCACTCAGGATGATCCTTTCCAGGTCCCACCATTTACCTGCAAATTTCATGATTTCCTTATTTTTCATTGCTGAGTAATATTCCATTGTGTAGATGTACCACAATTTCTGCATCCATTCTTCAGTTGAGGAGCATCTGGGCTGTTTCCAGCTTCTGGCTATTACAAATAAAGCTGCTACAAACATGGTTGAGCAAATGTCCTTTTTGTGTACTTGAGCCTCTTTTGGGTATATGCCTAGGAGTGGTATGGCTGGATCTTGAGGAAGCGCTATTCCTAGTTGTCTGAGAAAGCGCCAGATTGATTTCCAGAGTGGTTGTACAAGTTTACATTCCCACCAGCAGTGGAGGAGGGTTCCCCTTTCTCCACATCCTCTCCAGCATGTGTTGTCACTTGAGTTTTTGATCTTGGCCATTCTGATAAATCATAACTATAATCAGTAAGAAGACATCTTTATAATTGAAATTTAACCTTCAGCTATGCATTGGCTAGCATCACCCTTATTTAAACCTAAAAAAAAAAAAACCCTCTATTGTGGTTTTTGTTTTATTTGTGTTTTTTTGTTTATGTTCATGTTCATACATATATGTGTACCTGTGATCTCAGTACATGTGACTGTGGAGGTCAGAGTTCAAAGCTAGGTGTTTTCCTTAATCATTCTTGTCCTTATTTTTAAGACAAGTTTTCTCACTGATTGACTGAGCTTGATGGCCTGCAACACCCAGGGATCTTTCTGTCTATATCCCCAGAGATGGGCTTACTAAAATGTACCACAGTAGTCGGCTTTTCACATGGGTGCTGGAGATCTTGACTCATAGCCTCATGCCCATGTGGCAAGCACTTTATCAACTGTCTTCTCCCTATCCTCTCTTTATTCTTGAGGCAGAGTGTCACTGTGTAGCCTAAGAAGACTTCAAACTCACGATCAGCTTGCTTCAGCTTCTTCAGTGCTAAAGCTAGGGATGTGTACCACCCTGACCAGCTGTTTCTCCTCTCGTTATGACTCTACACTTATGCTCTGCCCCCAAATACAGGGTTGATTAATATGGTGATTTTTAAGCACAAACATTTTTGCCAGGATGTAAAACAGCAGCAATTCTAGGATTACAGGAGTGATATATGCTATGATAATCTATGACTTCATACACACTGACCACACAATTATGTCTAAATGCTAACAGCATTACCCATATTCTTAAAAAAGCGAAAGGAATCTTTGTGTTTCCTTTGATTTGGTAAATATTTGTTTTGATCTTGATTCCAGATACATGTGTGTCAAGTACCTCTGTGACAAAGGAAAAAATAAGTATGATATTTGTTACCAAAGAACTCATTCAAATGGAAGAAGACTGACATTATAGTGAGGAACACTCAGCAATACTTTAGCTGGTGAGGGGGCCACAGAGAAGTTGTGATCATCCAGCCGGAGTCACAAGAAGACAGTGCCTCTGTGCTGAGTTTCCAAGGAGGGAAGGAAGTCAGCGAGAGAAAAGAAGGGGAAGGAGGCATTCTTCTCCTGTACAGTATCTGAGTCTCTTTTAGGTCTAGAACTGATTAGATATGAGATGGTCCAGCCAACCAGCTACTTTTACATTTGAGAAGTTGAGCACCTGCTTTAAGCATCTCCTCGTTAATATCTGCAATGCCTTGTAGAGATGATCAAAAATAAATATTGTATTGACTTTCTAAAGAGGACACTGAAACATGAATAAAGTGGTTTGCCAAAATTCCCCATCCCAAATTATCATAATCAATAGCAGTACATAGGGTCAAATCAACCTTCATTTTTCATATTAAAACAAATATTGATTGTTTGGGTGAGCAACAAGCAAAGGACTGAGAATTTTGCATCTGACACTGAGGCCTAAAGCTTTGAGAAGACTATTATTTTTTTCTTCTTTTTTATTATTTTTTTTATTTTAATCACAGATCATTCACTTGTATCCCAGCCGGAGCCCCTCTCTCTTTCCCTCCCAATCCCACCCTCCCTCCCTCACCTCCTCCCTACCCCCTTCCAGGTCCTCCTCCCCTTCCATCTGACCCTAGCTTATCAGGTAACTTCAGGACTGGCTCAATCTCCTTATCTGTGGCCTAGCAAGGCTGCTCCTCCCTCAGGGGGTGAGGGGAAGCTCAATGAGCCAGTCATTAAGTTCATGTCAGAAATAATGCTTGTCCTCCTTACCAGGGAACCCACATGGGTACTGAGCTACCATGGCTACATCTGAGCAGAGGTTCTAGGTTATATCCATGCATGATTCTTGGTTGGAGAAACAGTCTCATAGAAGACCCCTCTGCCCTGATATATTTGGTCCTTGTGGGGCTCCTGTCCCCTCTAGGTCATACTAACTCCCCCTTCTTTCATATGATTTCCTGCCGAAGGTTTGGTTATGAGTCTCAGCATCTGCTTTGATACACTGCTAGGTACAGTCTCTCAGATGCCCTCTGCGGTAGGCTCCTGTCCTGTTACTTGTTTTCTCCTACTTCCAATGTTGATCCCATTTGTCTTTCTAGGTGAGGATTGATCATCTTACCCCTGGTTTTCTTTCTTGTTTATCTTCTTTAGGTGTAGAGATTTGAGTATGTTTATCCTATCTTATAGGTCTCGTACTCACTTGTAAGTGAGTATATACCATGTCTGTCTTTCTGCTCCTGGGATACCTCACTCAGGACGATGTTTTCTAGATCCCAGCATTTGCCCGCACATTTCATGATTTCCTTGTTTTTAATTGCTGAGTAGTATTCCATTGTGTAAAAGTACCACAATTTCTGTATCCATTCCTCCATTGAGGGACATTTGGGTTGTTTCCAGGTTCTGGCTATTACGAATAAAGCTGATACAAACACGGTTGAGCAAATGTCCTTGTTGTATACTTGAGCATCTTTTAGATATATGCCTAGAAGTGGTATAGCTGGATCTTGAGGAAGCACTATTCCTAATTGTCTGAGAAAGTGCCAGATTGATTTCCAGAGTGGTTGTACAAGTTTACATTCCCACCAGCAATGGAGTAGGGTTCCCTTTTCTCTGCAACCTCTCCAGCATGTGTTGTTACTTGAGTTTTTGATCTTAGCCATTCTGATGGGTGTAAGGTGAAATCTCAGGGTCGTTTTGATTTGATTCTCTCTGATGGCTAAGGGTGTTGAGCATCTCTTTAAGTGTTTCTCTGCCATTCTATATTCCTCTACAGAGAATTCTCTATTTAGCTCTGTACCCTATTTTTTAATTGGATTGCTTGAATTATTGCTTTTTAACTTCTTTAGTTCTTTATATATTCTGGTTATCAGCCTTCTGTCAGATGTTGGGTTGGTGAAGATCCTTTCCAAATCTGTAGGCTGTCGTTTTGTTCTGACAACAGTGTCCTTTCCTTTACAGAAGCTTTTCAGTTTCATGAGGTCCCATTTATTGATTGTTGCTCTTAGAGCCTGTGCTGTTGATGTTCTGTTCAGGAAGTTGTCTCCTGTGCCAATGACTTCGAGGCTCTTCCCCATTTTTTCTTCTAACCAATTTACTGTATTTGGTTTTATATTGAGGTCTTTGATCCACTTGGACTTCAGTTTTGTGCAGGGTGATAAATATGGATCTATTTTCATTTTTCTGAATATAGACATCCAGTTGGACCAGCACCATTTGTTAAAGATGCTGTCTTTTTTCTATTGTATGGTTTTGGCTTCTTTGTCAAAAATCAAGTATTCATAGGTGTGTGGGTTTCTTTCTGGATCTTCTATTCGGTTTCATTGATCCACCCCTCTGTTTCTATGCCAATACCATACAGCTTTTATTATTATTGCTCTGTAGCACAGCTTGAGATCAGGGATGGAGATACCTCCAAATGATCTGTTGTTGTACAGGATCGTTTTGGAAATTCTGGGTTTTTTGTGAGAAGACTATTATTATGTTTCCTTGTTTGTCAAATGATCCAGTCACATGAGAAACCCTAAAATTTCAGCACTTTATTTCATGGACAGTTTCCAGTAAGTGGTGTTAAAATGCATTGTTGCTTGAATATGGCAGAGATTCAAGAATCTGTCCAAAACATCTGAAATTAAATGCCCCATCAAGGTTTCGCGGCTTAAAATTTTTAATCATACATTTTCCCTTTAATATATTTTTTTAAATCCAAGCTAGATTTCCTGAGCTGTAATCAAGCATTTGAGTTTCCCAACAAGATTATTCTATAGAAGAAAAAAAAAGCACTTAGGAGTACACCTGTAGCTACAGAACCAAAAAGCACTAAAGCTACAATGTTTATCTTATTTCATAGCTGAAGTCACAATAATCCTCACTTCAGAGGGAAGTGAAAGCCACCCAAATGCAGAAGAAAATGATAAAATATTAACACAAAGAGGTTTGATATTCAAGGTCTTATAATTCAGGCAAAAGCAAAGTTTTCTCTTCTCGCTATTACAGCAAAGTTATATTTACAGCTGTATTGTGACAGATTACCTCCTCCTGTATCTTATTCCATGAACTGCTTCTTTGCTAAATCTATTTAGTCATCTCCTTTTCCTGTTTACTCACTGAAACCATTTAAATTCCCATCTTCAACCCCAGTGGTAAAATTTCTACATAAAACATTCCTCTTGCTTAAAAAAAATTGGAAAAAGTACTTTAAAGAGGCAGGTCACATTGTAGAGGAATTTTTTCAGAATTTTTTTCTGGCAAGAGATCACATCCAGAGATTGTCTAGGTCTTTGTGATCTGGCTGGAATACAGATGCACCTTTAATCCCAGCAGGCATGGGCAAGCAGATCTGAGTTCAAGGCCAGCCTGGAACATCGTGAAAGAGAAGGTGACAATATTGTAAGGCTGAGAATGAAAAGTAGTACTGTTTAACACTGTCTTCTGGAGCTAGCATGACTGTCATGAGCACATGACAATTGCAGCTACCTGCATAAAACCTGCATACACACATAATATACTCATACACACGGACGCAATATACACACACAAATATATATGTGTGCATATGCACAAACATATATACACACACACACATACACATGTACACACAGGATGGGGATGAGCTGGGAAGAAAAAATTAGTAAGCAGGAGTGGAAGAGAAATAAGAAGATAATGGTGACTATAATCAGAATACACTCTATACATGTACATAATTATCAAAAGTTAATAAGAATTAAAAGCAAGAAAAACAGATATTTATATTATGATTCGTAACAGTAGCAAAATTATGAAGTAGCAACAAAAATAATTCTTTTGGTTGGGGCCACCACAACATGAGGAACCGTATTAAAGGGTCACAGCATTAGGAAGGTTGACAACCACTGTCCTAGGTTATATTGTCGTCACATGTTTTTCTTTTTCCTATTTCTGTAGGATCCACTGTGAGATAGCCTATGGCTATTCTTCAAATCCCAAGGATGATGGAGTTGACTGTGTGACTCGCCTTCATTACTAGAATCTGATAGTAATCAAAGTGTGTCAACTTTTTTTTTCAATTCTTAACTGTAAGCATTGCTTCTGCTTGAAGAACAAGCCACAGGTAGTCACGGATCTCAGAACAAAGACTTTCAGAGCCAACTGTAACTCAGCTCACAGCCTAAGGCAAAATCTAAGCTGCTGAGATTTATCGCATGGTGTCCACTGCATAGCCATGCTTACTTTATGTTCTCAAGAGCTCTGATTTATAAACTACTTGTACAATGAACTATAACATAGTAAGGACTTTGTATCTACTACAGAAAACAATGGTCTTGTTTTGCACACCTCTGGGATTTCCTGATGCCTTGTGTAGTCTCACAGCTGTTGGCACTGATCATTCTCTTCTACCATTTAGCACGGCAAAGGCCTTTGCTGCCATCATTCCCCTCCTAAATATACTTGATCATCATGATAATTATCATCTTTTTATGTGAGTGCTTAGCTCAGATTACATCCATAAACTTCAGAAACATTGCATTCTTACTCTTCAAGTTTGGCTGTTTCAGATGCATCAAAAAAAAACAAACAAACATACAGATAAGTCTAGTATTAAAAAATATGTGACATGGTAATGAAGGCTAAAAAGACCACTTAGGTGTTGACGCCAATATGGTGGCTAAAAGCATTTTGAGGTTAAAAATTATAAGGACTCAATCCTTGACATCATTAAGATTGTATTTTTCCTTTGTTATTTTTCTTCTAAGACCAAATATAGGTTCATATCCCAAATAAATTTAGGTCTAAGGTGGCTTGGGGATTAAAGAACAGATGGAAAACTAAGAGTCTAAAACTGGAACATTTTCCAACCTCTGATTTGCTGTCTGATACTTAAAACATTGCTCTTTCAATTCTAAAATGAGTTGATTTGACAAAATACTCCAGTTAGCAATGTCAAAGCTATTTTGGAGATGACCTATTCAGGACTTTTTTAGACACCTTGGGGATAACAGAGCTGAGAGTTCTCATATGGAGAAACTTGTTGAGTTCAACTTATAATTTGATAAAAACACACACATACACAGAAAATGGGGAATGGGAGGATAGCTCAGTGGTTAAAGTTCTTACTGAGTGAGTATAAGTAACTAAGTCCTAAGTTCAGATCAGCTACACACATGTAAAACTGGGGTTTGGGGACCACATGCTGTCACCCGTGTACTCGGATGAACTGGGCAGAGACAGGTGGATCCCTGGGGTTTGCTTCCTAGTCAGTCTATGCTTCTGTGCTGAAAAGCTATTAAGGTTTTTGGTTTGGTTTGGTTTGGTTTGGTTTGGTTTGGTTTGGTTTGGTTAGCTTTGGTTTCGTCTTCTGGAGGGTAACAAAATAATCTGAGGCTTTTAAGAGGTTAGAAGTTAAGCATATGTGCATAGTGTAAAATCACCAGCAAAGGTTACATCTCAGTAGATGGAAAATAATTCCCACCGGCATGGTGTCAAACCATTGAGCTACAGTGATGTGTTTATACTTTGAGGCTTACTTGCTGAAATAGAGCTGCTTGTCACAGGTGTCTAGGACTCACGTGGCTTTGGAACTGTGTTCCTAGGATTAACTTTGTTGTACCTGGAGAATCACAGAACAGATGAACAAAGGAACCTTGAGCCATTAGGAAGAAAGAGTAGCAATATATAAACAGAATACATAGATTCTCCCATCACAATTATACTATACAAACGTGGGTCTCATCACAAACCAAGGTTACACGGTCATTGACAACACCTTCTTTATCCAGTCTGCTCCCGTTCAGCTCAACCTACTGCTCACTGTCAAACTGAAGAATAATCATCTGAATCAAAATTCCAACAGCAATACAATCAATGTGCACTACCCATTCTGTGCCAGGGCCCATTCTAGCTCCCTGACATTCTTTTTATACCTCCTTTACTATTCTGAAAGATTCTAGAACTCCAGCTGAAAGATCAAGGGATAGGCCATCCCCAAGTAAAGGCTTTCTAGTTTGCCACGCAAAGAGTGAGTGTTGTGTGTGTGAGACTCGCAACAACTAATTATACGAGGCTAAGGCTCCCTACTTCAGCAAAAGCCTGGTCACAGCTTCATAAAGTTTGGGACTGAAAAAAAAAAAAGGCAGGGGCTTCATCTAACCCAACCATGTATGTGATACATAATGGAACTAGATTATAGGTCAGAACATCCAAGTAACTTATCCACATTTATAAAATAGAGAAAGATAAAAACCAAAGTTACCCTTCAATTAAAAAAAAAAAAAAACCTTACAAATGAACAAGGTTGCAAGCCCAGTTCTCGCTAGCCATACACACTCTTTCTATGACTCCCAGCATTATATCAGAACCATACCTCCTCCTCAGCGTCACCCACCTCTGAACTCATGGCCTCTGCCACTTCGGAGTTGCACCACTAAATCTATGAATACAGTCAAAACTTGACTATAACATTCTTCACGTGTACTGTAAGGCGATTTGAAAATTACATTTACTTATTCAGTGGACTGTGATATAATCCACAGGTTTTTAGAAAAATATTCTGCTTGGAAGACAAGAGGATATGCTTAATGAAGTACAGAGCGAGGACCTATACTTTCTGTCTCCAATAGCATTGTTGTAAAGACGTGGAGATCTGAGTGGGTGGCGGGCACATTGTTAGGGGAGAGAAAAGCAGCTTCTGCCAGTTTGTTTTTCCCATCACGCAGGAAGTCAGCTTGACAGGGTCTCACCTGATGTAACCATCCTGGTGACTGTTCCCATTGACAATCACCTCATGTACACTGAAGCATGGGCTCTGACGTCATGCTGACTACTTCGATTTGCCAACGTAAGTCGAAGGTTGTGCTTTCAGGCAAGGAGCCAACACAAAGGCTTTCTCTTCCACAGCTCCCATACCGCTCTGGATGCATCATTCTGCAAACTAACAGTCAAGGTCAAGAGCATTGTCTTTGTGCTGTGCTGTACTGACACAAAGTCTAGAGCCTGCTTGAAACTACCTTCACAACACTTCAGTGCCGAGCTCCATGAATCACTCTCTAGGACTTTTCTAATCGCAATGACTATTTTCAGGCACTTTTTACAAATGACATCATTTCATTTCATTTTATATTAGTTGTTTGTTAAACGTGCAAATAAGAGGATGAAAAAGGATTCTAAATTCCAGATCATTACAAAGAATGCTTTTCCAGATGAGAGGATGGTTTCGATGGGATTTCGTGATGTGCCTCAACCCCCAAAGACTATAAACGCCACTATTCAGTAAATAGAGATATCCATGGGACCCTCAGGAAAGTACATATCTTGCAGATATGATTACATGGCAGGAGCATATGGGGAATGGGGAGCAGGTATTAACATAGTCCTCAGGCCATACAACAGACTTCCATGTCAGCTCAATTACCTAATTCTCTAAGTGAAGCCTGTGGGGAAAACAAGCAGTTGTTCTCCTCTTTTGAATGAGTCTTCAAAAGATGTTTCCCCCACTAGGATAAGCACATCACCTTGAATCCTCTACTTTAAGACTCAGACAGAGAGTGAACTAAGACAGAAGATAGTCACTCTGATAGTAAGGTCTTGATGCACCTTCAAATGAATTTGTCCTGAATAATACATCAAGCACCTAAGAGCTCAAATCTTAAGATATTTTTTTAAGTACATTGTGAAGTACAAAGCATAAAAAAAAAAAAAAAACAGGAGAGTGTCTATTAAAATAAAAAGGCTTTTTTTCCCTGGACAAATATAAAAGTGAATTCCTGGTCTGGGGTTTCAGTTTCATAAAAACTTTCTTGCTTTTAGATCTCAGTTCAAAAGCAGAAGGCTGGTGCCTGAAGTCCAAGGCCTAACAGATCTATAGCATTTCCTCTGCAAGAATTAAGAGAAAGAAATGCATAGAGTGCCAGTCCTGACAGAGTGGTCACAACAGTGTTCCCCAAGTAGTGTTAAATACGGGATCTCTATTGTAACAGTGGATATCTGGACAGAGTGATTTTCTACTTGAAAGCAAATACTCACTGGTCTCAAAGCAGCTTTGAAAAGGATCAAACACTTCTTATGAGCTCTAAATTGTAATGTGGAAGCTCAGGATAAAAAAAGGTGAAGGGACGGCAGCCAGTGATTTGACAGAGACTTAGAAAACCCCATTGCATGGTCTTGGTACCTAGGAGAGTAGCACCTTTTCCTCACCAACAGGTACGGTATACCAATTGCTGTTAACATTGTAAGAAGTCTTAGGAGCATCTACCAAAGATACCATCACAAGACAAGGCCCCCTTTTCCAGGTCTCTGAATGACACATTTCAGAAAAGCTTTCTGTTTTCAAAATCAGTGCCTTTGCCTGTCAGTACATCCCGTTTAATCAACTGTTGCTTGTACAGCTCCATCTCTTAAACTCCAGCTCCTTTTAAGCGATCTACTCTGTGAACTGTATGCATGAGTAGATTGTGTCTTGGACCTTCCCCCTCCCCACCTTCCCCCTCCCCACCTCCATCCCAGTACTAAGAAACCTATAGCCTATAAAGTTTGGTCAACTAATTAATGCCTGCTAAACTTTAAAAATCGCTCACCCACAGCAGTGTATGTAAAACATCAATAGATCCTTTGACTTTGTTCTCACATTATCAGTGGTGCTCACAGGCTGAGTATGGGAAATTCCATGATGGGGAAAATGTCCCTTTTAGACTCTGTGACTGCTTCATAAGAATGGATGAAAGCCCAAAGTCTCCCTATGCTTTTACTGACTTCAAGCAGCTTACAAGAGGCATTTTCACATTTTAGAAAGACTTCCAGAAATGCAGGTCACACCCATGCTATATTCATGTGGTACCAAGTACCAGGATAGAGGTAACATGGACAGTGGTACAGAGGCACCCATCAAAAATAAGCCCCTGTGATAAAGGTGGTTTCCCAGGGCTTCCATCACATCCCAGCCCACAGATGCCTAAGATGGCCTCCCAGAGCTGCAACAAACCATCCCTTCTGTTGCTGATATTTGAGTTGGTGTCAGGGCAATGAAGACAAGCCCAAAGAACAACATTTTGAACCCACACATTAATAAAGTTTCTCCCATTCACCAAGTACTCTAGCATATCCTGTTACATCTGAACTTGATGGGAACCCAGGGAAAAGAAAGGGCAGCACCATTTCCAAATTCTAATTAGAAAGTTGGTGCCAAGGGAAATGGAGGAGCTAACCCACTGGTGCATGCTGATGCTAGGGCCAGTGCCCCTCACCACTCCTCTGGTGCCACTGCAGTTTGTCTCTGAATATTCCACCTGCTTCAGCCTATCTGATTTACCCAAACCAGTTGTGAATAAGCAAATGAAATTAAGCACTCTTTTATGATCTCTGCACAACAAGAAAAGAAAACATTAATAATAAGAGCTGTACTAAGAAGAAAAAAAAAAACCTAAGAAAATCAAGTCAGTTGTGGTAGCCCATACCTTTAATCCCAGCATTTGAGAGGCTAGGGTAGTAATATTGTTATGAGTTTAAGATTAGCCTGCACCTAGAACCCCTGCTCTGATGTTGCTCCTTGGGCAGCTCAGTCTCCATGAGGGTACCCTAGTAAGGGGAGCAGAGGCAGTCACTGGCATGAACTTGGTTGCCTGCTCTTTGATCACCTCCCCTAGTAAGGTGGCTTTACTAGGCCACAGAGCAAGACAGTCTTGATGAGACCTGATTGGCTAGGGTCAGGAAGTAGGGGAGGAGGACTTCCCCTATCAGTGGACTAGGGGAGGACCATGGTGGGGGGAGAGGTTGGGACCAAAAGATGAGGGAGAGGGCTACAGCTGGGATACAAACTGAATACCTTGTAATAAATGATGATGATGATGATGATGATGATGATGATGATGATGATAAAAAAAAAAAGATTAGCCTGGGCTACATAGTGAGCACCAGACCACCAGCTTAGGTTACAGAGTAATACAGAGACAGAGTAATAAACAGAGACAGAGCAGGATTAGAGAGGAAACCATAGTTGTTACAGAGATTTAAAGAAAAATAGCTCTAGAAAAATTAGGAAATTTCCCAATAAAACCCACCAATTTGCTGACCATGGAGGAATATGCCTGGAATGACAGAATATGAGAGGAAGAGTTAGAACTGGTCTCAGCATCAAGGCCAGCCTGAGCTAATAGACAAAAAGTTCAAGCTACATGAAAGATGAAAGAAGAGAGAAAGGAAGGAAGGAAGAAAGGAAGGAAGGAAAATAGGAAGGAAAGAAGGAAGGGAGGAAAGAACAAACAAACAAATAAAGAGAAAATAGAGGTGGGAGGGAGAAAGGGAGGAAGGCAGGAAATGTAGGTCCATATAATTCAAATCCCCAGCCACTACCATAGGAGAGAAAAAGAAGAATGTATTTTCCAAAGAAGGAACTGTTCTGGCTGCAGCAGCAGGAACACTGCAGGGAAACAGCAGGCAGGCTGCTGGACACCATGATAGCAAGGCCACAGCTTTACTTCTTATGGTAATCAGACAGCAGGGAGCTACAGAAAGCCCAGTTAACACCAGTGACCATCAAGCTGACAAGTCTGACCAAGTACTAACCTTGAACCTCATTATATTTTTATTGCAATATGTTAGCATAGCACGATCTTTGCCTGGGGACCTGTAACACAAATCTAGGGACGTTCAGAGCCATGAGACAGTTTATGCTGAAGTCTCCTCCCTTCACCACCAAAAGCATGTCTAGTCAATGCCTTTCCTAGAAAAGACATGGATATTCAAACCAATAAACAATATATTGTTACTGCTAGCCTGCTCATAAGACAGTATGCTGCCAATTTTCCTTCAAGACACTCTTCCATGGATGGGTTGCTTTTGGTCTGCTCTTCTTTCCTATAAGTAACTTTCACTTTTTTTTTTTTTACTTCAAAACTAATCTGTATCTAATTTCTGTGCTACAGGAGAAGGACCCATCTGGCCATTAACATTTTAAGATCATCCTCCTTCATGAATATCACCTCAAACATGCTCTATTTTCCCCATTCTCCAGGTAATTTAAAGTATCCAATTCTCTTAGACAACCTCTCTTACTATAACCCCATCCCTCAAATGGACAAGCAAGACTGCTGTGTAACCCTACTTGAAAAAGCAAAGTTTCTGGAAATGGAAAAGAAAAGAAAACATGTTATGATGGCTTGAATGAGAAATGCTCCCCATAGGCTCCAGCATGTGAACTCAGTCCTCCGTTGACGGTGCTGTTTGGGAGGTTTGAGAGGGTGGCGTTGCTGGAGGGTGGCATTGCTGGAGGAAGGGCACCGCTGTGGGTGGGCTTTGAGACTTCATTGCCTCATCCCATAACCAGTTTCCTGTCTCTGATTTGTGCTTGAGGTTGGAGATGTGATCTCTCAGTTCCCTGTTGTCGGGTCTCCTCCACCCTTATAGACCCTCCATCTGCAATCATAACCCAAAATAAATTCTCTCTTCCATAAATTGTCTTGGGAACAGCAACAGAAAAATCACCTAATGAAAGTGCAGCCACTCAACATCAAAACAGGAAAGAGCGTTGCGTGAAAGTCTTCCGGGCTATCATTCGATGAAGGTTATTTAACTTTAGCCGTTGTACAGAACCATATCAAGTCTCAAGATATTGAAAATAAAAACGCTACTGTGGCAGACGGAAGGCAAGGAGCGCCTCCCAGCTTCTGTGAGTCAGAACTGAGATGAAAAATAGCAACGTGGGAGCCTGAGGGAGCAAGCTCAAGTCTAGTCCTTGGACAAACAGTGACTCAAAGGGACTCCAGCTATTGCAACGATGGGTGAAAAACAACATATCACCTTTCAGCCTGTGGCAGACGGGAGGCACAGCAGCGGGGAGGGCTAGCAGATAGGGAGAGACAGAAAGATGGAAAGGGTAAAGCTGGCACAAAAACAGATGTCAGACACTAAAGCAGCCCGAGCTTAGACCATCCCCATGCTATGGAGCAAGGCTGTGTGTAAGAAATGTTCTGGGTTTCTCAACATGAAAACACAGTGCTGTAACACTGAGAGCCATCTAAAAATGGTCAACAAAATGGTGCTGGTCTAAATGGATGTCTACATGCAGAAAATTGCAAATAGACCCATACTTATCACCCTGCACAAATCTAAAGTCCAAGTGGATCAACAACCTCAACATAAAACCAGACACATTAAATCAGTTAAAAGAAAAAGTGGAGAAGAGCCTAGAACTCATTGGCACAGGAGACAACTTCCTGAACAGAACACCAACAGCACAGCCTCTAAGATCATCAATAAATGGGACCTCATGAAACTGAAAAGCTTCTGTAAAGCAAAGGACACTGTCATCAAAACAATATGACAGCCTACAGACTGGAAAAGGATCTTCACCAACCCTATATCTGACAGAGGGCTAATATTCAGAATATATAAAGAACTCAAGAAGTTAGAAAGCAACAAATCAAGTAACCCAATTAAAAAATGGGGTACAGAGCTGAACAGAGAATTCTCAGTAGAGGAATATAGGATGGCAGAGAAACACTTAAAGAAATGCTCAGCGTCCTTAGTCAACAGGGAAATGTAAATCAAAACGACCCTGAGATTTCACCTTACACCCATCAGAATGGCTGAGGTTAAAAACTCAAGTGACAGCACATGCTGGAGAGGATGTGGAGAAAGGGGAACCCTCCTCCATTGCTGGTGAGAATGTAAACTTGTACAACCACCATGGAAATCAAACTGGCACTTTCTCAGACAATTAAGAATAGTGTTTCCTCAAGATCCAGCTATACCACTCCTAGGCATATATCCAAAAGACGCTCAAGTATACAACAAGGACATTTGCTCAACCATGTTTGTAGCAGCTTTATTCGTAATAGCCAGAATCTGGAAACAGCCCAGATGTCCCTCAGTTGAGAAATGGATACAGAAATTGTGGTATATTTACACAATGGAATACTACTCAGCAATTAAAAACAAGGAAATCATGAAATTTGCAGGCAAATGGTGGGATCGAGAAAAGATCATCCTGAGTGAAGTATCCCAGAAGCAGAAAGACACACATGGTATACACTCACTTAAAAGTGGGTATTAGACAAAATGGTCAATACCAAGACTGGTGCTTTAGAAAACCTAACTTTCACACCTTCCACTCCCTGGAAGCACACAGTAAATATGGACATGCTGTCTTAGACTTGTACTTTGTAACCCAATGTGGCCTCAGGAGAATGCCAGTGAAGCTAGATCACTAAAATATGACTGGGATTCAGGCCCTAAGCGAGTCAATGAGTGAACTTGCTTTGGCTATAGAGTTCAGTCAGAAAGCTAAGGAGAGTCAGGAGACCCTCGCCCCTCTGAATTGTGAGAAGGCACTAGCCCTTGAGAACATACAGCTCCACGTGGGCTCTCTCTTGTACTGCATGCTGCTCAATCCCCTGTGTAGACTACGTAGGTTGCCCCAGCTAATCTGGCCCACGTAGCCAAGAAAAAGTTGAGTCCCTGATACCCGGTACAAATCAGGGAGTTAAATGTAACCCCAGCAACCTCCAGTTCTAAGCCATGACCTCTGACTTACTGACAATACCAAAAGAGGAAGGGGTAGATATTTCTCAGGCTTTGCATGCTCTGTGGCTTGCACAGTCCACCAAGACATAGAAAGATCAGTGGGAGCAAAGAATATTTACTCACCCTTGTCCTTGAAACAATGACAGTATTCTCTCTTCTTTTTTTACTTTTTATGAAGATTTGTTTTTATGCTTCAAATGAGATTATGATTTTTTTCCTTTGTATCTTTTTATTCATATATTTTTATTATTAACTTTTGGATTTTTGTTCTTTCTCTTTCCAATCATCAAAACCTTGTATTGTATGTTTCTTGCTTTTACTTAGTCTTCATTGAATTCTGCTTTCTGTTTTTTATTCTCTTCTTTCTTTATTTTTTCCACTTCTTGTGATGTTTAAAAACTGTTTGATTTAAATTAGTTAACACTTCTGTTTGTTGTTCTTATTGCTGTTAGGGATGTTGGTTTCATGGTTGGCATTTGGTTTTATACCTGGTTCATCACTACCTGTTGCACTGATTTTATTAGTTTCCTCCTTTTTATATGGTGAAAGGTATGAACCTCAACAGTTAACATGCAAACTAGTCTGTTGCTAAGCTATACTCCTAACTGACATTCAGAATAAATTACCACACATGCTACTCACCCGCACTCGACTTTAGTGAATGCTTTTTACTTAAGCAGTAGGGAAGAAAAGAAAAAAGAAATATGAGACAAGTATCCATGTAGGTAGGCATAACCGAAGTAGCCTAAAGACCCACTTCTGACATAACCAAACAAGAATTTGAGGCCCACGTGAGAATCCTCATCCAAATAACGGCAAGGCAAACTGGAAAACCCATCAAAATGCCAAGAAAGGTCGGTTTCATTTCAAAGATGCCATGATGGTTCAACTTACTTAACTTCCTCAAATAACAAATATAACGGAGCATATAAGATAATCAAAGACAAAGAGCCACGTGGTCACATCGATATTAGAAAACCCTTTGACAAAACCCCTTCATTGTAAAAGCTCAGAACAAACTATGTAAAGGGATTAGTCATTACTATGTGAAAATGTTATGTGACAAACTGACCATGGACATGATACTCAGTGAGGAAAAACTGAAAGTATTTCCTCTGAAATAAGAAATGTAACAAGGATTCCCATATTCCTGCTGTTATTCAATGCATTTCTTGAAATTTAAGGCAGTGCACTTAAATCAGGGGTGACAGGAAGGAAAAGACTACCAATAGGAAAGGAAGAAATCAAATTATCCTTCCTATAGAAAACATGATCATATACTAAGAAGACCCTAAAGATTCCAACTGCACAACTAACAACAACAAAATTCAATATATTTTTAATTTGATTTTTAATTTAGTATACAAAGTACTGTGCATAGTAATAGTATTTTTTTCTCTCTCTTTTTTTCTTTTAGACAAGGTTTTACTACGAATCTCTGGCTGACCCAGAACTTGCTATGTAAATAAGGCTGCCCTCAAACTCTCAGAGGTCTGCCTGCCTCTGCCTTCCAAGTGCTAAAATAAAAGGTGTGTGCTGTGCACCCCCATGCCTGCCATAGTGTTAACTTCAGACTTAAGTATGTGATAGTTGCTTCTCCTCCCACATTTCCCCAAATTCTCCCCTCCTCTCATATCTTTCCTCACCTCATCCTCTTGTTTGCTTTTATGGTACCCTGTCTTTTCACACCCCACCCTTCTTTTGCGCCTCTCTCAATCCTATTTTGTTTTCCTGTCTAGATTGTTAGACTTTACCCACATTTATGCCCATTTATGTATGTAAATGTGTACATTACAAGCTGGGATCACACAGGAGAAAGAGCATGAAGTGGTTGTTTTTCCAAAGGTTGGTTACCTCTTTCCATACCTTATCTTCATCAGTTTTCCTAAAAGTTTTATAATTTCCATTTTTGCTTACATCTATATAAAATTCCATTGTGTGTATGTATGTACTACCAAGAATGATTCTTCTGAGAAAAAAGTAAATAAAGAAATCCCATTCATAACAGCCTCAAAAATATTATTGTACCTGCTAATAAACCTAACCAGGAAGATAAAGACCTCTACTTAGAAAACTATAAAATGCTAAAGATTGAATGACATCCCGCATTTATGTTTTAAAGAATACTGTTAAAATGTCCACATTACTAAAATTACTCAACAATTTCAATACAATCACCAACAAAATTCCAATTACATTCTTTACAGAACTACAAAAGAAACCACTTTAAAATTTGTGTATATTCACAAGAGATCCCAAACAGCTCCAACTAGTAAAACAAGAAAAAAAAATCAATTCTTATAAATATCACCGCACCTGAACTCAGAGTATACTCTAAGCCATAGTAATAAAACGCACATAGTAACAACATAAAAAAGAAATGTACACCAGTGGAATAGAGGACCCAGAAATAAATTCAAGAATCTGCAGACATCTTGTTCTCACTAAAATATATGTTGGACAAAGCCTCTTGAACAGTCACTGAGAACCTGGTCTTGTAGGAATTAGGATTAAACTACTGCTCATCCTGCACAAAAATCACCTCAAAGTAGATCAAATTTGCTAAAGTCATGAAACTCCACGCATACCACCAGAAAACACAGGGGAAACACTTGAAGGCATAAGTGTGGGAAATGGCCTTCTGAACTATACTCAGAAAATATAGGAAATAATAAAAGGACTGGCAAATGATATTGAGCCAAGCTTGAAAGTGTCTTAATAGCAAAAGAAGAGAGAAAAGATAGTCTACAAAACAGAGAAAAGCTTTCATCTTATTCATCTGCAGGAGGATTAACACATAGCAGCTATAAAAACCTTAAAAATTGAACACACACACACAGTGAAATTAGTGACCCCCACCATTGAAGGGACTAGTGAGCTATACAGTTTTCTGAAGAAGTGACAATAGCCAATAACCACACGTCAAGGCATTCAACACCTTTCATCGTAGGGAAATGAAAATGATTTCTCTTTGGTCCTAGTCAGAATGGCTATAACCAAGAAAATAAAAAATAGCAAAGTTGGCAGGAGTGCAGGGGACAGAGGATTAAGCACTGTTGGTGGAAATGTAAATGAATGCAGTTATGATGCAAATCAGTACAGAGATTCCCCTCAAGAAAAGTAAAATTAGAACTACTATATGATCCACCTATATGACTTAGGGGTAGGTAGGCGGGGGAATCAGAATCAGCATTCAGTAGAGAATTTTGCACACCTGTATTAATACTCCACTACTCACAGTGACCACACTGTCAGTCAACCCAGTTGTTCATCAATGGGTGAAGGAAAAAAAATGCTGAGTACAGATGTGCTTCGGTCATAATGAAGACGGAGGCCATGCTATTTCAAGAGCGTGGCTGGACCCAGAGATCACTAGGTTGAGTAGAATAGATCAGATTCAGAAAGACAAGCCTAACCCATTTTAGAATGAGAGATAAAGAATAAAAAACATACAGTCATGAAAGTTGAAGAGGGTCTATTAGGGATGAAGACGGGCATCACCAGGGGAAAGAAGAATTTTTTAAAATAGGCGGTATAAACATGACCAATGTGTAAATGTTATTCACTTGCCTGAAAATATCACAGTGAAAGCCATTATCTTGTACAATGAATTAATATGCATATAAAAATAAAAAGCACAAATTAATATTTTAAAGTAGACCTAACATTTGACCCATATAGACAAAGAAATAAAAACCATCATATCCAAAAGGTATTTACACTCATGGATTTGATGGAACACTACATAGTGTAGCCAGAATATTGAGTCAACTTTAGTGTCCTTGGATGAATGGATAAAGAAAATATTGTATTTCTTTCTGTATTTGTATTTCATTTACACAATGGAGCATTATTTTCAAAATAATAACGTGCTGTTTAAAAGGGGGAGATCTTGACATTAGCAGCCCAACACATGGAAGTATCGACCATCATAAGAAGTACAATCAGCCACAGACAGACAAATACTACGCATCTTTACCTTCATATAAAGAAGCTAGGACTGTAAATCTCGAAGTATAAGAGATCAAAATAGAAATTACTACAGAGAAGAATGGGGAGAGGAAGTAAAGGGAGCTTGGACTTGTATACTGAGACACATTTTCTAGGGGTTTCTAGGGACTGTCTAGATTTTGGATAACTGAAAAATAGTACTGACATGAGCCTAAGTGAGTTCACACACTGAGCCAGTGTGATTGCTAACTCTGCAGGATACATAACTGTGGTTTTCTTGGACTTCCAATATCTTCCAAATGACACAGTTTAAAAAGTTAACTTATTCAAAAAAGGTTTCTGACATGGTTAACCCACCCTGGCCTAACTCCAGCTGTTCTCCTCAGACTACTTCTAACTGCGTCTGAAAGTAGAGAGAATGTTGTAAGGTTCAGTCACACCCTTCCTCCAAAATGACTTTTTTTTCCATTAGAATTTTCTGGTTTTAATTTTCACTTTCACTCTGGAATTAGAGCTTCACCTCTCTGTGTGAACCTGGCAGCCTTGGTCTCTAGAGCCGAAGTGTAGACAGGAGTTACTCTCCATTTGTCTCATGTCAGGTTGCTTGCTTTAGAACTGCTAAAAAATTAATAAAAACCAGAGAAGAACCAAGCAAGGCAAATACATGCAGCACAGAGACACATTCACAGAGGACAGGTATCTGGAGGTAAAATTCTCAGTCACTAATATAACGATGAGCTGATCCCAGAATCCCCATGCCTAACACAAACACCTTCTAGCCCGCAAGCACAGCTGGCAGGCAGCTTATTGCTCCACACTCTTCAGTGATGGAGGCACCTAAGCAAGCATCTCATTGTTTTCAGTGTCCAACACCAGCTTAGCTGCGCCATGTCCTGGCTTAGTTTAACCAGACTAGGTTGATCTGTTTCCCTCCCTGTTTCAAGCTGAGAGAGATGTCTGCTTCACACTCATTCTAATAACAGCAATTACTGAAAGTCCTGAAATAAACAGATAACTAAATCAGGTCTGGCTGGAGGATGGTACTCACAACCAGATTCCTCCCAGCAGAAGCATTTAGGAAAACATCCTGTATTGGGTACATAAATACAAATTGATTATAACACACATAGATTCTCTCATAACTACACATAAGCACATTTAAGGCCATATGACAGGAAGGAGCTGCAGTGATGATACGTCAAAATATGATGATGTCACTCCTATAATCATAAATATAAAAAAAAAACTGAGGCAAAGAGGACAAGTCCTCAGAATCTCACCATCATAATGGCTGTCACAACTGTTCTTGTCCTAACTCTTATGCAGCAAATAACTGCATGAAGTTAATGGGGCAGGGGGCACAGGTGAGCCACCACATCGGCAAAAAGGAGGAAAACGCAGATGTGCCCCACTTGGTGAGAAGTCGCCCTCCTCATCCACCCACACCCCAACACAACCATCTCCTCTGGTGATGGACCAATGCACTGCACTGGTTTTCCCAGTGTTGGAGAGCTACTGCATACAACAGAGCTGATTGTTATGAAGGCACCATTGCTTTGTAAGCAGCCCTAAGGAGGAAGAGACTTCTCCAGTGGGAAGATGGGTTTGAAGCACCCAAACAGAAACACACACACACACACACACACACACACACAAGAACTGGCTCAGAACATAGAATTGAAACAAACTTTGTTTTCCTTTTCTAACCATTGTTCATTTTTTTTTCCAGTTATACAGCTACATTTCATGTCTTAACAATAGGTGTTAGTTAATTTCTATTGTAAACGTGATTGGATTAAGACATTAATAGGGTTCTCTTTGGGGGATCATTCTCAAGGATATTTTCAGAAAGGCTTAGGTATGAAGGGAAAGGTGACGCTGCATGTGACAGCACCATCCCAGGGCTCTGGTCCTGCACTAATAAAAAGGGGGAAGACAGGAAGGGCTGAGCAAGACACCACCTTTCTAAGTTGCCTTGTCAGCACTGGCAACCAAATTTTCGCTGCCGTATCCTCCCCACACAACAGGCCATGCTTTCTTGAAGCATAAGCCCAAATAAATCAGTCCTTATGTATTTTGGTCAGCTATTTTATGACAGCAATAAGAAAATAACTAAAACACCATGTTGTTTCTACTTTAATATAATTAAGGTTTAAGTCTTGCTTGCATTTAAAATACAAGAAACCCAGATGAAGAGAGAAATCAGAAAACCTTGGAAACCTTTACTAACCTTGCTAGTAAATATGTAGCAACTCCAACCAATGAAGAAACTCTCTTCATTCTGGCAACAAAAGACTGCTCTGTATCCACTATAAAACTATTTTACCACGTATGGTTTAAGGAAATAATTATTGACAGTTTTACATTAAAACCATGTACATAAATTCTATATTCTATAATTAAATTTTTCCAAATAATTCCTTTTACAAAACAAAGTTTATCTTCTTGAAAATTTGTATTCATTATGGAATTATTTATAAAAGTAAAATATTTAAAAATACAAAAATTCAACTTTAGAGAGTTTAATGAAAACATTGGTATCTCTACTGAACTTGATGGAAATTACACGGTAATGACAAATAAAAAGAATTCAGAATTCTGTTATTACAGCTTTATGCCTATAAGTATATAATTGAAGGGAAGACGGAAAGATTAAAATGCTTAATTCCTCTGCATAACAAAAGTATAAAGAAAATAATATTGCCATTATCATTATCATCTTATTTTGCAATTGAAAGTGTTAAATGCAAAGAAAACTATACACGTATTTGTGCAAAAATAAGATGAAGATCAGCCTAAAAAGCTGACAGGAACAAGGAAGACTTTTCAAATAATATGTAAAAATCATGTACCTAGCTTATCATTAAGTCAAATGAAGGTCTGTGAAGGAGGGATGCAAATCTCTCTACCAGTCATCAGGAAGGTATAATTTCTAGTGTATATGATTAAGAAATACTCCAAGATAGTCGTCAGTGGCCTCTCCCTCACTTTATGCCATTCAGAACGTGTAAGTAAAAGGTAAAGGGGGAAAAAAAAGCAACACGTTGACTTTTAGAAGCTTGGGAGGGTTCCGTACGTCAGCCATCAACTAATTCAGGAGTCTTTCACCCTGCTTGTACAGAAATCGTGAGGAGACAGGAAAGGCTTCAAATACTGGCCTCCAGCAGCTTTCATCCCCCCTGTGAGTTTGGAGACGGCAGCAGCAGTAGGCTGAAACAACAAGCGAGCGGCACCCCCAAATGCGATAGTCTCCATGCAAGCAGAGGGTGTTGGGGACCCTTGGGCCTTGCAGTAGCTACTGTAACAGCTTTCAGCCTGCACCTCCCTGAGACCCTTGCCCCTGAAGACTTAACTGCTCTTCTTGAAACAAGGAACTTCAGGCTCTAATTTTCGCTCCTTAATGCTCTGCAACCATGCGGCTGGTTCTTCAGTTGCCCTGAAGCTGCCCGCCTGACCTCTTCAGTAGCTGGAGGCAGAACTGACTTGGGGTGCCTGCCTCCGTCAGGACTGCACTCCAAAGCTGGAGTGTGAGCCACGTAGGAGGCTGCTTAGTAACAGGGTACTGGGTGTGGTCCGGGACCACGCAGGTGCAAACGTGTCCCTCAGGCTGGATTCTCCAGGGTGGAAAGAGTCAAACAGGTGGGGGCGATCATCAGATCTTCAGCTACCAAGCTATGGCTGCTGACACTCTGCATGTGGAAGCCAGGGCTGGGAAAACGGATGCTACCCAAGAGCTTAAATGTTTGGGATCCTAGTGCTGATGGCAAGAAGCCATGTCCCAGCACCCTGGCCCAGCTCTAGAGCTGATGGAACCTCTTTACCCATCAAGCAGAATGTCTGCGTACATTCTGTGCTCAGAACCGTGCTCCCAGAACTTGGGAGTTTGTACACTGAGCCCAGTGTTGAGGGTGTGAGGCCAGGCAGAATCTGGTCCACCTGTGAAGCACATCCGGGATTCTCAGCGATCGAGCTGATGTGGAGTTGGTCACCTTTTCATCTAGCAAGCTGCCACTAAAGCTCTCTGAGTGCCTCTGATGGTCTTCTTGTGGTGCCATTGTCACCTCTAGGTCCATTATTTATCCTTCCCTCCTCTTTTCCAGTAGACTCCCTGTGCTTTCGCCCAATGTTTGGCTGAGCCTCTGTTTCAAACTGGTGCTGGGTGGAGCCTCTCAGAGGACCGCTCTGATAGGCTCCTTTCTGCAGGCACATCAGGATATTGTTAATAGTGATAGGGGCTGGCTTTCTAACATGGCGTGGGTCTCAGGGTTGGGCCCGGCATTGGTTAGACGTTCTCCCAAGTCTCTGCTCTAGCTGGTCTATCTTAGTCCCTGCAGCTCTTGTAGGTGAGGTAAGTTTTGGATTGAGGTTTGAACTGACCATCAGAACCAATCAAGCAGTGCCCCGAGGGGCCTATGGAGTCTGAAGCACCAATGCATCGTCTAGACCTGGGTCCTGTACATATAGGTAACCAACAGAGGGGCATTTTAGGCTTCATGCGGGCCCACTACTTAGGGTAGTGGGGATATCTCTGACATAGACTATGTTGCTTGCTTTTTCATCACTTCCCCTGATGGGATTGCCCTACCAGGCCACAGGAGAGGAAGACAAACTCGGTCCTCATGTGACTAGATGAGCTGGGGTGTATGAGTAGGGGGGCTCCCCTATTCTGAGGAATAAAGGAGGGGGATATGGGAGGAGAGGAGGGAGGGGCCTAAATTGAATTAATTAATTAAAAAATGAAAAAAAGAAAAAGTCCTCTGAATGAGCTTGCTTGCTTGCTTGCTTTGTTACCAGTTCAGCTCACACTTAGTCAAGGAAAGAGAAGTCTTTATTGGACCTGGCGTTACAACACAGAAGTGTCTCAGTGAGCCTAAGCAGCCCGCCTCTACAGCCTGAAAAGGGGTGTTCAGACCAGTCATTACCATTTAGTTGGACCAATTATACAGTCTTTTAGGCCAATCACAGGCTTGCATTTAAACGTCATTTTAGGCTTGTGTTTTGGACCGGTCATGGCCTGTCCCTTAACACCAATCACAGTAAGCCTCACCCTGGGAAACTCGCTCCACCTCTGGTGGAGGCAAAAGGGCTCACTGAGGTTTACGATTGCCAAATGTCTGCTGCACAACTGCTTCTAACAGCTCTGGCTGGGGCAATGGCTTCAAGAGCCAGGGCAATCAACTTCAATCTTTTGCTTAATCACTTCAAGGCATCAGCAGAGCATTCCAGACACTGGTCCTGGCATAAGGGTAGTCCAGCTGGCTGTTTACACTGATAGTCCTTTTGATCAAGGCAATCCAGGCAGCAAGAGAGAGTTCAATAACTGCTAATTAGGGAGTCAAACCGATCGTCCCCAGTGCCTTGCTTATTTACAGGAAAATGATCGGAAAGAATTTTTATTATTTTAAATGTTAAAAAAAAGGTAACACTAATACTAAAAGCAATTTTTCAGGCCTTTTTAATTTACTTTTTATATTAATTACAGTTTATTCACTTGTTACCGCAGCTGTAGCCCTTCCTTCATTTCTTCCGAATCCCATCCTCCCTCCCTCATCTTCTCCTAAGCCCCTCTCCAAGTTCACTAATAGGGGAGGTCTTCCTCCCCTTCCATCTGACCCTAGCTTACCAGGTCTCATCAGGACTGGCTGCATTGTCCTCCTCTGTGGCCTGGAAAGGCTGCTCCCCTCTCAGGGGGAGGTGGTCAAAGAGCCAGCCACTGAGTTCATGTCAGAGACAGTCCCTGTTCCCCTTACTAGGGTACCCACTGGGAGACTGAACTTCCATGGGCTACATATGAGCAGGGGTTCCAGTTTATAACCATGAATGTTCCTTGGTTGAAGTATCAGTCTCAGAAAAGACCCCTGTGCCCAAATTTGGTTCTGTTGGTCTCCTTGTGGAGTTCCTTTCCTCTCCAGGTCTTACTATCTCCCCCTTCTTTCATAAGATTCTCTGCATTCTGCCCAAAGTTTGGTTATGAGTCTCAGCATCTGCTTTGATACACTGCTGGGTAGAGTCTTTTAAGGCCCTCTGTGGTAGGCTCCTGTCCTGTTTCCTGTTTTCTCCTTCCTGTGTCCAACCTGTTTGTCTTTCTAAGTGAGGACTGATCTTCTCACCCAGGGTCCTCCTTCTTCCTTGGTTTCCTTATGTATACAGATTTGTGTAGGTTTATCCTATATTATATGTCTAGTATCCACTTATAAGTGAGTATATACCATGTGTGTCTTTCTGCTTTTGGGATACCTCACTTAGGATGATCTTTTCTAGATCCCACCATTTGCCTGCAAATTTCATGATTTCCTTGTTTTTAATTGCTGAGTAGTATTCCATTGTGTAAATGTACCACAATTTCTGTATCCATTCCTCCATTGAGGGACATCTAGGTTGTTTCCAGCTTCTGGCTATTATGAATAAAGCTGCTACGAACATGGTTAAACAAATGTCCTTGTTGTGCACTTGAGCATCCTTTGGATGTATGCCTAGGAGTGTTATAGCTGGATCTTGAAGTGGCACTATTCCTAATTGTCTGAGAAAGTGCCCAATTGATTTCCAAAGTGGTTATACCAGTTTACATTCCCACCAGCAATGGAGGAGGGTTCCCCTTTCTCTAAACTCTCCCCAGCATGTGTTGTCACTTGAGTTATTGATCTTAGCCATTCTGATGCATATAAGGTGAAGACTCAGGGTTGTTTTGATTTGCATCTCCCTGATGACTAAGGATGTTGAGCATTAAGTGTTTCTCTGCCATTCTATATTCCTCTGTTTAGCTCTGTACCCTGTTTTTTAAATTGGATTGCTTGCTTTGCTGCTTTTTAACTTCTTTAGTTCTTTATATATTCTAGATATTAGCCCTCTGTCGGATATAGGTTCGGTGCAGATCCTTTCCCAGTCTGTCGGCTGTCGTTTTATTCTAGCGACAGTGTCCTTTGCTTTACAGAAGGTTAAAGCAACTTTTAAAATGGTTTGGCAGTTCTTATAGCTCCCTAATACCCAGAGAATGATAATCGGGTTTGTTTGTCTCGGTTACATTTTTCTAAAGCCATCTTCAGGAAGCTCCTTTTACCCTTATCAAGTGGACAAGGCCCACTAGTCTGCCTGCACTCTGGAACAGCTAAGGAGATTCATCCCAGGAAGAAAGTACTTCAAAGGAAATATACCCGGTTGGAATGCAAGAGCAAAAAATATGATTAATGTCCACATAAATCAGCCTTAAGGCACGGAAGCAAATGGAAAATAAGTAAATATAGATGGACAAACAAAATTATCCACCACAAATATCTATAGAAATCAAATTTCAACAGCATTTAAGCAGTAAAAATTTGAACGTTTTCCTTTTGAGATCAAGACTAAGACAAGATTGACACCAACATTACTAAAGAAGGTAATGATTGGAAAATAAAGATTAAAAACTTTATTATCCACAATGAATGATTGTGTGCATTAAGGCCACACACACAAAAAAAAAAAATTACAAAGAAACCACTAGTTTTAACAAGTGAGTCGTAATGAGCAAGTTTATCATAGTTGTTAATGTGAGATCAAAACACAGAAAAAAATTATATTTTTGTATGCAAATGAAAACAAAACCTAAAATTTATTTTTTAAATATTGTACTACATGTGTTTGTTTGGAGGAAAGGGCATATGTGGATGTCAGGGGACAACCTTTGGGAGTCAGCTCTCCCTCCATCATGGGCTCTTGGTAACCAGCCAAGGTCATCAGGTCCAGCACAGGTATCTTTATCCCCTTATAGTCTTGTTAGCTAGTCTCAGGTCTGATTCGTGATTCCATTAAAAGCAAGGTTTTAGTACACATTAAAACTGTAAGACAAGGTGCAGTTGGTCCATCTGACAAAATGAGCTTCACATTCCATCAACAGATGCAGTGTGCAAAGTTTGCATCCTCAGAGACAGTCTGCTCGGAACGGCCTCTGTAGAGCACCTGCCTCCTGTCACATGAAAACATGCTCTCCTATAAAACCTATTACAATATTTAACATTTATAACAAAATAAACCTAGGAAATATTTAGGAACAACCCCCCTAATAGATGTTGGATAACTCAACACACACAGTTATAAAAGCCATGTTGACAGGAAATTAAAAAAGACTTGACTATGTACAAATATAAGCCATGTATATAGATCAGGATGCCTGATACTAAAAGACCGTCTGTCTCCCCAAAACCATAATGATGGATTAATTCAACCCTAGAAAAACCACAATTGATTTTGTTAAACCTGAAAATCTTGTTTTAAAACACACAAAATTGAAAAAGCTGAGAATTACCCACTATTATTTGTTTGTTTGTTTTAAAAATATGGAATGCTTCCAGAACTTGCATATCATCCTTGTGTGAGGGCCATGCTAATCTTCTCTGTAGTGCTTCAGTTTTAGTGAATTTGCTAACAAAATGAGAACAATTACATATATGTATATATATTTTTTTTTTAAAAGAACATACTTTATTTGACAAAACAAATTGTCAGAAGATCAACACATCATAATTTCAGAGTATTTAAAAGTGTAACATTTGCCTAAGAATACATAAATGTGTTAGTAGAACAGAACTCAAAGTTATAAATCTAGACAAAAATTTCCACTTCTTTTATACTCATTTTACAATGTATTAGAGAAAGAAACAACCTTTCAATGAGTGGACAAGACAACTGGCTATCCACGGAGAAGGATGATACAAGGCCACTTTATACCTTTCGCGAACACCTCAAGGCACATCTTATACCAGATTCCTCATGAAGCACGCAGTTGTGTGTAAGAAGTTTATTGAGGTATGTCCTGAAGCTCAGCACTTGAGACAAGGATTAGTCACAGAATGGACTCAGCTGTCACTCCACGGGCTGTAGGATAAGTAAATGCTTTCCTTCCCCACATTGTTTTGATCATGTGTTTATCACGGTAACAGAAAACCAAACTAGAACACATAGGAATCAAAACACCTGGTTTCTGCTTTGGTACAGCTTCAGTCTCCCAAACTTCTGTACTTCACTGAACCTCAGAAACTATTGCTTATTTTCTCTTTTGCTGTTTCTCTAGAGAAACTGAACCTGTTTTTTTTCTGGATTCCCTGTTTCCCAAATTATTCCCAATTCCTTTACAAATTACCACATCATATCTTTTTGAATAAAAGGGATAGTCTATAAAATTAGTAAAGTAAGTAGACATACATCATCAATATCTTTGGGAAAAGTTTTTAAAATAATTGTAAAAACAGTAAACCCATAGAAGTATGTTGACACTGCATGTGGAGGGCCTGCTGCAATACGGAAATGCGGTTGCTCCTCAGAGATTCCCCTTAACCCTCAGATGTATCCTGCACGGAACTGAAAAGTGTGCACCACAGAGTTAACTTTCTTGGGAATGTCTAGAGGACTGTGTCCACTCAGTGCCTACTTTTATGCATACTTAATGATAAACAGCACCTTCAATAAGGCTCTCAAATAGCAAAATGCATGTTCCTCAGTTCCATGTTGTATATAATATCTTCTTTCAGTTTTAGTAGGGAAGGAAAAGAATAAGTATAGTAACATGCAAGTAAAATAAAATAAAATAAAATAAAATAAAGTAAAATGGAAAAAGGAGACCGTGAACAAAAGGGAATTGAGAACCGCAAAAGAAAGAAGGTAAGGGCCAAGAAGATGGCCTGGTGATAAAAGTGTTTGGAGTTCCAGTCTAAGGACCCAAGTTCCATTCCTCCAACCCATGGTGAAAAGAGAAGCAATTCTTCAAAGTTGTCCTCTCACCTGCAGATACACATCATGTGTGCCTTTCTCAGTGATGATGATGATGATGATAGTAACAGTGATTATAAATAAATAAAAATATTACATTTTATAAAAAGGTAAATATGCAAAAATGAATTAAGAATGTTTTGGTGGAGTACTTTGATAGATTTTCTTAGAACTACAACTCAGAGTTCACATTTGTAGTTAGCATAACAACAGAACTGTACAGTTCATATGCAAAACCCCTGCTAGATGTCATGGAGACTGTCATCTTCTCTGTGGGTGCCTAGCATCAGGACAGTACAGATGGGCCATCAGTGATAAGTCATTCATAAATGCACAGATTTTTTTTCTTCCTCATATAGTTTGTTAAAAAGCTGTAAATGATTACTTAGCCATCATTGGTAACTGGATGTTTTGTGATTATTTATCAGTACATTTAGTGAAAGTATGAATAACATGATTAACCCAAGTAAGAGAATTTGAAGAAAGAAGAGAAAAGAAGGTGGAGATGAGCACTAGAGTTGCAGGTGAGGTGAGGTATATTTAAAGAAATCTGAAAAGGTCAAACAAGTTCTTAGTGACTGTTCTGAAGAAAGACCCAATGTGAGCTAAAATGATGCCAACAAACTAGAGAGGACTTAGAAGAACAGGGAGTAAATGAAGGTGATGGGAAACAACCTTAAGTGAAACTGATGGGGAAAAGCTGAAAGTGTAAGAGTTTTGGAGAAGACTCGGGTCACGGATCAAACATGCCATCTTGCAGCAAAGAATGAACTTTCTCAGTGGCAAGATTGTGTTCCTGCATCAATGTTCTCACTGAGAAGGGGCAAAAGAAGAGCTTTCTAAATTCCACCATGTGTATAAGCCACTTAAATCTCAGAAGAGTGCAAGACTCAGTTCAGCAGACCTAGGCCAGACGTATCATTCTACAACTTTACCAAGCTCTTGAGGAAAGTTGAGGCTACTTTGAGCAATGGAGTCCAGCATGGTATTTTCTAGAGTGTGGCAGACACACCACTCAGAATTATCATGGTGTCTGTGAAAAGCACTCATTATGAGCAACACTATACTTCTGTACCAATTCTGAAGAAGTAAAGACTACACTCAATTTTTTCTTTTTTTTAAATTTTTTTCAACTTGTAATTAAACTTTATTTGATGCCAGATGAGAAACAAATGCTTCTGAAGACCATATAGTTGGTCGCAAAGCAAGCCTCAACAGATACAAGAAGATTAAAGACTTCCTAGAATTAAAGAAAGAAATTAAAGACTTCCTAGAATTCAATGAAAATGAAGGCACAACATATCCAAATTTATGGGACACAATGAAAGCAGTGCTCAGAGGAAAATTCATAGCACTAAGTGCCTTCAAGAAGAAATTTGTGACATCTCATACAAGCAACTTAAAGGCTCACCTGAAAGCCCTAGAACAAAAAAGAAGCAGACACACCCAAGAGGAGCAGAAGGCTGGAAATAATCAAACTCAGGGCTGAAATCAATCAATTAGAAACAAATAAAACTATTCAAAGAATCAATGAAACCAAGAGCTGGTTCTTTGAGAAAATCAACAAAATAGTTAGCTAAGCTAACTAAAAGGCAGAGAGAAACTATCCAAATCAGCAAAATCAGAAATGAAAATGGGGACATAACTACAGACACTGAGGAAATCCAAACGATCATTAGGTCATACTACAAAAGCCTATATGCCACAAAATTTGAAAATCTGAAAGAAATGGACAATTTTCTTGATAGATTCAATCTACCAAAATTAAGTCAAGATCAGGTAGAAAGATTGAATAGTCCTATATCCCCCAAAGAAATTGAAGCAGTCATCCACAGTCTCCAAAAAAAGCCCTGGACCAGATGGTTTCATCTCAGAAATCTGCCAGACCTTCTAAGAAGTGCTAATTCCAACTCTTTTCAAACTATTCAAAAACAAAACAAAACAAACAAACAAAAAGCAGAAGGAACATTACCAAACCCATTCTATGAAGCCATGGTCACTTTGATACCTAGAACACACAAAGACCCAACAAAAAAAGAGAACTGCAGACCTATCTCTCTTATGAACATTGATGCAAAAAATACTCAATAAAGTACTTGCAAACCAAATCCAAGAACACATAAAAGATCTCATCCACCATGACCAAGTAGGCTTCATCCCAGGCATGCAAGGGTATTCAACATATGGAAATCCATCAATGTAATCCACCACATAAACAAACTGAAGGAGAAAAACCACTTGATCATCTCCTTAGATGCTGAAAAAGCATTTGACAAAATACAATACCCATTCATGTTTAAAGTTTTGGAGAGATTAGGGATACAAGGCACATACCTAAACATACTAAAAGGAAATGTACAAACAGCCTATAGCCAACATCTCAATGGAGAGAAACTTAAAGCAATCCCACTGAAATCAGGGACAAGGCAAGGCTGCCCACTCTCTCCATATCTCTTCAACATAGTACTTGAAGTCCTAACTAAAGCAATAAGACAACTAAAGGAGATCAAGGGGATACAAATCGGAAAGGAAGAGGTCAAAGTGTCACTATTCACAGACGATATGATAGTATACATGAGTGACCCCAAAAATTCAACCAGAGAACTCCTACAGCTGATAAACACCTTCAGCAAAGTGGCTGGATACAAAATTAACTTAAAAAAAATCAGAAGCCCTCCTGTATACCCAAGACAAATGGTCCGAGAAAGAAATCAGGGAAACAACACCCTTCACAATAGCCACTAATAACATAAAGTACCTTGGGGTGACTCTAACCATGCAGGTGAAAGAACTGTTTGAAAAAAACTTCAAGTCTCTGAAGAAAAAAATCAAAGAAGACATAAGAAGATGGAACGATCTCCTGTGCTCATGGATCAGTAGGATTAACATAGTGAAAATTGCCATTCTGCCAAAAGCAATCTACAGATTCAATGCAATTCCCATCAAAATACCAACACAATTCTTTACAGACCTTGAAAGAAAAATTCTCAACTTCATATTGAGAAACAAAAAAATGCAGAATTTTCAAAATGATCCTGTACAACAACAGATTATCTGGAGGTATCTCTATCCATGACCTCACGCTGTACTACAGAGCAATAGTAATAAATACTGCATGGTATTGGCATAGAAACAGACAGGTAGATCAATAGAACCAAATAAAAGACCCAGAAATAAACCCACACACATATGAATGCTTGATTTTTTACAAAGAAGCCAAAACCATTCAAAAAAAGACAGCATCTTCAACAAATGGTGCTGGTCCAACTGGATGTCTACATGGATAAAAATGAAAATAGATCCATATTTATCACCCTGCAGAAAACTAAAGTCCAAGTGGATCAAAGACCTCAATATAAAACCAGATGTACTTCTTTCATAAGATTCCCTGCGCTCTGCCCAAAGTTTGGCTATGAGTCTCAGCATCTGGCTCGATACCCTGCAGGGTAGGGCCTTTCAGAGGCCCTCTGTGGTAGGTCCTATCCTGTTCCTTGTTTTCTCCCTCCTCCTATGTCCATCCTCTTTGCCTTTCTGGATGGAGATTGAGTATCTTAGCCAGAGTCCTTTTTCCTGATTAGCTTTCTTAGGTGTACAGAATTTACTATGTTTATCCTATATTATATGTATAATATACACTTATGAGTGAGTATATACCCTGTGTGTCTTTCTGCATCTGGGATACCTCACTCAGGATGATCTTTTCCAGTTCCCACCATTTACCTGAAATTTTCATGATTTCCTTGTTTTTTTATCGCTGGTAGTATTCCATTGTGTAGATGTACCACAATATCTGTATCCATTCCACAACTGAGAGACATCTGGGCTGTTTCCTGCTTCTGGCTATTACAAATAAAGCTGCTACAAACATGGTTGAGCAGATGTCCTTTTTGTATACTTGAGCTTCTTTTGGATATATGCCTAGGAGTGGTATAGCTGGATATTGAGGAAGTGCTACCTGGAGAGGACAGGAGCTCCACAAGGAAAGCAACAGATCCAAAATGTCTGGGCACCAGCGTCTTTTTTGAAACTGATACTCCAGCCAAGAACCAGTCATGGAGATGGCCTGGAACCCCTGGTACAGAGGTAGCCTATGGCAGTTCAGTATCCAAATGGGTTCAGTAGTAATGGAGAAAGGGACTGTCTCTAACATGAACTGATTGGCCTACTCTTTGATAACCTCCCCCTGAGGGGTAAGCAGCCTTACCAGGCCACAGAAGAAGACAATGCAGCCACTCCTGATGAAAACTAATAGACTAGGATCAGAGGGAAGGGGAGGAGGACCTTCCTTATCAGTGGGCTGGGAGAGGCACATGGGTGAGGAAGAGGGAGGGTGGGATTGAGAGGGGAGGGGGGGAATCAGGAAGGATACAAAGTGAATGAACTGTAATTAATAAAAATAAATAAATAAAAATAAATTTAAAAAACAGATACACTAAATCAGTTAGGAGAAAAAGTGGGAAGAACCTAGAATTCATTGGCACAGGAGACAACTTCCTGAACAGAACACCAATGGCACAGGCTCTAAGAGCAACAATCAATAAATGGGACCTCATGAAACTGAAAAGCTTCTGTAAAGCAAAAGACAATGAAAGAGGAAGAAGTCCTCCCCTATCAGTGGACTTGGACAGGGACAAGGAGGAGATGACTGAGGGAGAGTGAGATTGGGAGGGAATGAGGGAGCGGGATACAGCTGGGATACAAAGTTAATAAACTGTAACTAATAATAAAAAAATTTTAAAAAGAAATATAAAAAGACACTGTCATCAGAACAAAACGACAGCCTGCAGATTGGGAAAGGATCTTCACCAACCAAACATCTGACAGAAGGCTGATATCCAGAATATATAAAGAACTCAAGAAGTTAAAAGGCAATAATTCAAGCAATCCAATTAAAAAATAGGGTACAGAGCTAAACAGAGAATTCTCTGTCGAAGAAAATAGAATGGCAGAGAAACACATAAGGAGATGCTCAACATCCTTAGCCATCAGAGATATGCAAATCAAAATGACCCTGAGATTTCACTTTACACCCATCAGAATGGCTAAGATCAAAAACTCAAGTGACAGCACATGCTGGAGAGGTTGCGGAGAAAAGGGAACCCTTCTCCATTGCTGGTGGGAATGTAAACTTGTACAACTACTTTGGAAATCAATCTGGTGCTTTCTCAGACAATCAGGAATACTGCTTCCTCAAGATCCAGCTATACCACTTCTAGGCATATATCTAAAAGATGCTCAAATACACAACAAAGACATTTGCTCAATCATGTTTGTATCAGCTTTATTCGTAATAGCCAGAACCTGGAAACAACCCAGGTGTCCATAAACAGAGGAATGGATACAGAAATTGTGGTACATTTATACAATGGAATACTACTCAGCAATTAAAACCAAGAAAATCATGAAATTTGTAGGCAAATGGTGGAATCTAGAAAAGATCATCCTGAGTGAGGTATCCCAGAAACAGAAAGTCACACATGGTATATATTCACTTATAAGTGAGTACTAGACCTATAAGATAGGATAAACATACTCAAATCTCTACACCTAAAGAAGATAAACAAGAAAGAGGACCCAAGGTGAGATGATCAATCTTCATTTAGAAAGACAAATGGGATGGGCATTGGAAGTAGGAGAAAACAAGTAACAGGACAGGAGCCTACCTCAGAGGGCCTCTGAGAGACTGTACCTAGCAGTGATTCAAAGCAGATGCTGAGACTCATAACCAAACTTTGGGCAGAGTACAAGGAATTGTATGAAAGAAGGGGGAGTTAGTATGACCTGGAGAGTACAGGAGCTCCACAAGACCTAATATATATCTGGACACAGAGGTCTTTTATGAGACTGTATCTCCAACCAAGGACGGTGTATGGATATAACCTAGAACTTCTACTTGGATTTGGCCCATGGTAGCTCAGTATCCAAGTGAGTACCCTACTTAGGGGAACAGGGACTATTTCTGACATGAAATCAGTGCTTGCTTCGGCAGCACATATACTGACATGAAATCAATGGCTAGTTCTTTGACCTCCCCACCTCCAAGGGAGGAGCAGCCTTGCTAGGCCACAGAGGAGGACATTTCAGCCAGTCTTGAAGAAACCTGATAAGCTATGATCAGATGGAATGGGAGGAGACCTCTCCTATCTATGGACTTGGAAAGGAGCAGGGAGGAGATGAGAGAGGGAAGGTGGGGTTGAGAGAGAAACAGGGAGCAAGCTACAGCTGGGATACAAAGTGAATAAACTGTAACTTTAAAAGATAAAATTAAAAAAAACAAATGCTTCTGAAACTGAAATTTTAATATAATAATTATTTGCTTTGCATGTGCAGACCAGGAGCCTCATATACTATGCCCATTCTGCAGTTAACATGCCCTTCTAAATAACACAGAAGACGCTATCCCATTTTCCCCCTATTTATCCATTTGCTTTGTAATGTTTGTTTTCAAAAGTAAATTATTTCCAGTTACTGGTAGAGATCATGCACACATAGGCCATCATCTACCTAAATGTCTTCATTTTTTTATTTAAATATTGTACATTTCAATTTATTTATTTATTTGCTCACTGGTCCATTTATTTACTAATTTTCAGTACTGGGGATCAAACCCAGGGCTTTGTACAATCTACTCAACTGCTCAATACCAGCCTACATCCTTAGCTCTTAACTATGCCCTAAATTGTGACATATTTCTTTAAAAGATGCTAGGATGCATCATATAAAAGTTAAATCTGTTTTTATTTCTTCTGTTAGTCTGTCACTTATTTCTTTTTCTTAGTCATCTTTTTTATTTGAATTCCATGAAAATCTAAAGGCAAAAGGATAAGAGATTAGAGAGATGTCTCAGCAAGTAAGAGCTTTTTCTATGAAAGCATGAGCTCTTGAGTTCAGAGCCCAGGCATGTATGCACATATAGATGCAACTCCAAAGCTGGAGAAAGCTTCAGGGTGAGGGAGGAGAGACCAGGAAAATTTCTGGGGCTTGCTGGATTCCACTCTACCTTTAGGTTTGTTGAGAGAGCCTGTCTCAAACAAATAACACAGAAGCGGTGAGAACAGGATACCCAATGTCCTCTTCTAGTCTCAGTACATGTGTATGGCCACGAATTTCATTCACATATGCATCTGTACACATATGAGCACATGTAGTATCCATTCTTTGGTCTGTTATCAGTTCTTTATGTGAAGTAACAATTCCCCAAGCATAATGACACACAACACCCATCCCTTCCTGTATTTCAGTTTCTCAGAAACAGGGCACCCATGCTAACTGTCTCAGAAAAATACCACTGACAGAGAAGATAATGAAGAAAGAATATGCAGATTCAAAGATATCTAATCTCAACCCCCAACTGTCCATTTCACTTCTAAGTCACTTCTTTGCCTCATACAGTGCCCTGGAACTTACTGCCCCCAAAACACATTCTTTCTCTAACCCTTCCGTGAGCCTTAGTGCACCCACTATTCTTCTTATTAATATTGTTACTGCTGCACTGAGTTCTGCTGTGTGCTAAAAACTTTATATGTAATGCCTTAAATCTTGAGTCATAATAGAAAAATAAAAAAGGCTGCTAATCCATTCCTACCTCATAGATTAAGAAAGAAGAGTCGATTTTCTGAAAGATCACAAAGCAATGACCAATGACCAATTGAGGTTGAATTTGAACTCAGATTTGTTTGATCACAAAGAATGAACTTCTTGCCTTTAAGCTATACTTGTCATTATACTTGTCATCAAATTGATGACAACACTGAATTTCTTATAGCGCTTTTTGAATACTGACACACACAGTTTTGGCAGTTTCTAATAGAATGCCAACCATTATGTCTTCCCAAGTCTATTCCTATGCTATGTAGATAGAAAGTCTTCCTGGAGACAAAAGTGTTATCACTCCCAGGGCTCTGCAGGGCTGAGAAGGGTGTGTCCTTTCTAATTTGCCCAAATTTGGAATGCCATAGTCATTTCTGTTGCCCGAGTTTACAGTCATATCTACATCAGTGGAAAATACCAATATGATATTAGCACTACTTCAAGGAGGGGAAATGTAGCAAAACTCTTTAAATATGTGAATGGATGTAGAGATTTAGACACAAGGTTTACCATTAACCTACCACCTGGGGAGCTGGTCTTAAATGGTTCTCCAGACGGCCTCCCGCATTAAATGGCTATTTGAACTCTGTTGGCGTCTTCTATTAGTGCTCATCAGCAAACATGAGATCTCTCTGTTTCTGAGGCTGTCAGCTCCGATTACAGGATGAAAGCCGAACAGCTTCTTTGACCAAATTGCATCTTGGCGCTTACAGCTGTGATCCACTTTCCAGTGATTATTTCAAAACCCATTAAAATGAAGAAAATCAAGAGGGTGATTCTCATGTGAACCTATTAGATGCAAAGTCATGTCTTGCTCTGAGACTGACACTGTTCAAAAAGACAAACACCCAGTATTGAGGCTCAGGAACAAAGGCAAGGATTTCCCAAGTAAATGCTTTGTTCATGGCTTGCACAGATCCTTGCTGCTTCACCTGTATTTTCCTGTTTTAAATTGGAAACATAACAAGCGGCTAGCAAAGGCTCTATCAAGCTTTTACCTTGTCTTGGGTAGAAAAGCAGACATCAATTCCTGTATGGTATTGCCTTTGAAATGTTTCTCCCCCCATCTTTAAAGGTAAACCCTGCAGCTATCTCAAAGGATGTAGTTAGTTGATCTGCTAGTCTTTCAAGAAGAGAGAAGACTGTGGTTAGCTAACTAATGAAGCATCATACTTTGAAAGCTACTTGCACCCAGCCTTAGAAAACACTGCTGAAAATGTGAAGAAGATAACTTAGGATCAAATACTGTTGCACTAAGAGAACTGGCTTCTGTCACAACAACAAAGACAAAAGAATTCACTTAGAGTTAAGACAATGGCTTTTGCTGTAACTCGTTTTATTGTTGCCCACCCCACAACAAATAAATGCAAGAACTTTATAAACCTATTAATATCAGCTCAGTTTTGAACCTTTACTTAAATGTCAATATTACAAAGAAGGGTTATAGAAATGCACTATTGTAAAATCATAGAGTACTATGGTCCTTGAAATATTCGAGGAAGCTTTAGACTGCAGTATCCCCTAACTGCATGTAGTAGGTGTGAGAGAATGTGAAGTACCTTTTAGCAACTTCAAAATCTCTCTTGGGCATGAAAAGCTAATGGTGTGATTTTTCTTCCATATGAAGAAAAAAGTAACTTTCTGTCTAGATGGAAAGGGTACAAAAAGCTCCAAAAGAACTCTAAAAACTCTATCCATATATATTTTATGTGGGATTTATTGTCTATAACATTAAACAATAGGTGCAAACATTTTTAAAGAAATAAAAGGTAATGAAGGAAAAACAAACAAACAAAAAGTGGCCTCAGCATACAGGCAGACTGTCAGCACTGGCTTATTTCAGAGATATTCCAGGTGAATGATATCAAACTCTCAGACAAATGTTGAAATAATATTATGCTTTAAGTATGACACGTCCACCACAAAACTGTGCATGAATACGTGGGCCCCAGCTAGTGATGATGTCAGAATAGTCCAAGTAATTTTCAAAACAAAGTAAATAATCGGTGTAGTCCTTGGTTGCCTCGCTGGGATTAAGGGTTGTCCCTGTTGCTGAAGATACCATATTTATGAAGGACACATGACCCAGATGATTCAAGCTAGAACTTACCTAAAAGCCTCTTTCCTGCCAAGGGTAGGGATCAATTAAACACTCCTATCCAGCTGCAAAACCTATGAACTACAACAGTTACCAGCACGGCAAGATATATATAAAGGTGCAACCTTTGGGTTTAAGGTTTATTCAACAGGATGGAAACAAATGCCTCGTACTGGAAACCTGGCTTCCTGGGCTAATGAGGTTATCTTAGAAAAGAATTTGCTACTGCCACTTTGCTAGATCAGCACTACTCCTTCCTATATTCTAAATTTTACCCTATTCCCAAGAGATGATGGTAGCAGATAGTGGTAATACAGCAAATGGAGACCATTACTGAAAACCACAACTGAACTTAATGCATAGATCAACAATTCATGGGGGGGCTCAGGCTCAACACATATATCTGCAATCACAGCTCCTGCATGTAAGGCTCAGGGAACATCATAGAATGGGAGGCAGAAAGATTATAAGAAGGCAGAATACCAGGAAGTCCGTGTTACTCTCAGAAATAGTTGCTTAAACAAGACCAGGACGATGACAATTTTGATTGTTATGTTAGTGTGGAAGGGGTAAATGTCCATGGTGCCTGACCCCTAGACAAAGAACTACAGACAATTAATGACCTCTGGGAGTAGGAGAATTAGCCGGTCCCAGGAGGCAGCCATTAAATTATTGGTTGTCCAATTAGACTGGTTACTGAGACCATATGCATGCAAAACTAGACTCAGTTTATATGTGTGTATGTAGGAGTGGATGGATGGATGGATAGATGGACAGATGGATGGATGTACATTTGTATTGCAGACACACAAAAACAAATGTATTCAACAACAATAATCAAAGAAAAATGAGCTATCCACTTGAAGGCTGATGGGGGGGTTCAAAAGAAGTTAGCTAGCAGGTCTGGTGTTAGGAGAGAAGAGAGGAAAGTGATATAATTCTTTCAATGAAAGCCATATTTTTAAAAACCAAGTATATCATCAGATTTTTTTTTTAAAGCCACTTAATTCCATCTAAAGGGTTCTAAATGTCTGGGTTCACGCAACGTAGTTTATCAGTAAAGATGTTGAAGATGTTGTATGACAACTTCAGGGCACACCATTACAAGTGCCAGTGCCAACACTGTAAGTACCATAGATGAAGGTAAACAGCTTCCTTTGTAAATTTCCTGAGGAGGCTTTAATCTAAACTTGAATTCCTTGGTTAGTCCACACAATTTAAAGTCTAAAATAATCCACCCAAAATCAAGCTCAGTCATGGTCTAACTTAAATGTCTGATCATTGTAGCACAAAGTAAAAATTTCTTGTCCTTCTCAGAAAACTTTCAAAGAAGCTAAAAGCCAAGGTTCTCAAGATACAGCCTTACAGTCTGTCTCAGAGCTGTTTCTTCATCGTCCCATCTCTTACTGTGAACTGGTTTGTTTGTCTTTCTACTGCTCCTTGGCTTGTAGCAACTGTGTATCATTCTTCCAAGACCTCAAAATTAAAATTAGTTTTTATGGAATACACTTTTGGAAAAAATCCAAACTTAATAGACATACAAGATTGTTCTTTTTCTACATACAATTTTATAAAAATGCAAGCAGTTTCTAAACTCTTAGAGAAGTAAACTCAGAAAGAAGTATGTTCCCAGTACCCAGCCTTTGCTACTTGAGAACAAGAGAACAGCGAGGCATACTGAGAATATTTTCTCATTTCATTCTAGTCGGTGTGCTTTATGAGATCGTTAATTTTAATTGCTTTAATTTAAGAGGAGAAATAGCGGGGAAGTTAGGATTACGCACCCCAGTCATGTCCGGGAGATTATTCAGAAATGATTAGATCGTAAAGGCTCTGACCTAATCAATAGACAAATCCCTAATGGATTCATAATGCACTTGCCTATCAGGAGGTAGTAAAGAAGAAAAGGAGGGCCTGGCCGGAGCAGGGAGGCCATGATTTTAAGACAATATCTTGCCCTGGCCCCATCCTGTGTTCTGCTCTGCTTCTAGCTCTCCGTGAAGAAGTTTCTGGGATGCCTGTACCAACTGCCATGATGTTCTGCCCAAGTTCATTACAACAGCTGAACAGAGATTTAACACCCTGAAAGTATGAACAGAAATAGTAGGCTTTTCTAGAATCCATGAGTTTTAACCAAACTTACTTAGGAAAAAGTGCTAACTGGAGCTCATAGTACTGCCTGTCTTACAGGGCAGGAACGCATTCCTCTGCATGTCGCCCCTCTACACCCTTCCCAAACCTCAGTCAGGCCATTGCAGTGAGACGTCACAAATTTGCCATAATAGCAAACCAACTAAGTCCTATTGGTGAAGTATGTCTCCATCTGCCATCTTTAATTCTTACTATGAGGTTCCTGTTTGATCGTGGCACCTGCAGGCCATGTGTGAGATAAACTCCACAGAGCACAAGCTCCATTCTCTCCTAAAAGTGGTAGCTTCAGTTTTGTACAGCTCTGGCTGCTCATGGAGTTTCTTAATGTGGCAATGCTCAGGCATACAAAACATTCTTCTTCAGGAAGCTTTTCCTTCGGCACCGCATTTGCTTCAACTGGACAAGTGCACTAAGAACCATGAACTGGAACTCTACTGATGTTCCTGAACATTTTCTAGAAGCCTATCGAGGATCGATTGTTTATAACATGATGCTGAAGACCACATCCTCCCTTGGGTATGATCATCCCAGCCTGAGAATACCATTATTTTTTTCACTAACTGCTTCTCTCCAGTGAGGAAACCTACCACCAATATTTCTTTTTACATTATTATTTTTTTATTTTTATTTTTGCTAGCCTCCTTCTGAAGAGTTCACTTCCATGCACTGTGCCCAGATATTAAGCATTCTAGCTCAGCGTGTGAAGTAGGTTAAGAAGATCCAACTCCTTTTCATGACTGGAAAATCCATCCTCATATCAGCACCTGGAAACCCCCTTTTTGCCTGTAAGCATCACTTTGGAAGCATATTTTCTGTGACGTAATTCTTGGTTTTTTGAATTGTTTACCCAGTCCTTCATTTTGACTGTTGGCAGTCACAATCAAACATAATCAATCTGCTGTATCGATCACAGCCCAATTAATACAGTTGTACAAAATGCTCTAAGTGACTCTAAATTGGCAGCAGACTGTGAAGCCAGATGGGAACACTCCCAGCATCACAGTCTTTCTGAGGAGAAAAGAAAGTAAACATGCATGAAAGAAAAACTTATCATAACACATAAAGATGAACAAAGTAAAAACAGACATATATGAAAAGCCATGATGAAATCCATTATTTTGTATGCTAACTAAAAATAAACTCAAAAAAAAATGATTGAGATATTTTTCACTAAATGTGTTTCACGTCAACTGATTTGAGGAGAGATTGAACATTCTACATTCTTTCTCTCTTCCTCCCCCCTGACAACCCAAAGCACAAGCCATGCTTGGCTCTCGTCTTTGCAATATACTACATATCCTTTTGAGAAAACCAGGAGTCAGCCCCTCCCCCTTCCCTGCCATTTCCTCCTTACCCTCTCTTCTTTATCATACCCTTCTGCAGATTAGAGACATTGTTAATTTTGACTTGCTAATGGGTTTTCCAGTTCTTGTTACCTATCAGCCTGGCTCTGGCAGGTACGTTTTGTGATTGAGTGAATAGCCCTAGTTGCTGTTCTCTCTTGATTCCAGTATCCACTCCTGCCTTAAGCTTTTTGTTTGAGACTTGTGATAGATTTCACATCACTGTTCTTGCTGGCAGGTGTTTGCTTCCTGGAACTGAAGATTAGCTACAAGGTTCTCTACAAGTGAGGTCTCATTTCCTGGAAGAAGTGGAAAATTTCTCTAAAAGCGTTCTGAACACTCTGCAGTTTTAGGTGGAACAAGGTACCAAAATGTTGCAAATTAGTATATTATATATATTAATTATTAGGCTGTAGCCATGTTCTCTCACAGGGATGGCTGTCAATTTCTGTTCTTTCTCTTCCCTATGTCCACTTTAAGTAGATAAAAGCATAATTTGGATAGAGATTTAGCCTCTATGCAATCAATGTATTATTCTAGGCACCAATGCTGTATATTTCTATCAAATTCTCTGACATTGAAATCATCAGGGCAGAAGACATTGTATTTGAGGAAACAGCATTTTCTGTCTTTGCATCAGGTTAAGGGCCCTTTTTATAACTTTGCAGTCAGCAATGCTGTGTTGTAAAAACTACAGAGCAGTTCCCTAGCCCATGGTTTTTTCTTTCCATGGTTCTAGCTGCCTGGAGTCTGAACATATCACATGGAAAATTGCAGAAAATAATTTAGCTGCCTGGAGTCTGAACATATCACATGGAAAATTGCAGAAAATAATTTACAATTTTTAAATTGCATGCCCTTCTGGGTGGCTCAGTGTAACCACATGCCATCCTGTCCACCCCACCTAGGACATGAACCTCTCCTTTGTCTAACACATCATACTCACTCAGTAGTGGTCTTGGCAGATGGATATTCTAGTGCTTATGAAAAAGTACCTCTCAGGCAGAATCCTAACACGGTTATACTACCTGTACAGGTACTGCATAACCACTCCTAATGCCACTAGAAATAGGACGAGAACAGTGTAAGACATGCTGAGAGCGGGAAGCCAGGCCACAGTCCCATAGCTGCTATTCCAGTATACGGCTATGCTACTTTATCATTACTGTGACGTTTATGCGGTGTATACTTTAGAAGTTCATGTTTATCCTATACGTGTAAAGACACAGCACACACATAATTTCATAATATTTATCCATTTAGTGTTGGTAAACATGTTCCCAAATATAAATGAAGGCTAGTGTTTAGAAGGATCTTGAAGCGTAACCTCCCTATCTGCCGTACAAAATCTTCCACTGGGTATTTCAATTGATGTTTCCGGTGAGGGAAAGGATTCCTGCCATCATGTTCTTTCTTCTTCCAGGTAGCATTATTGTGTTCCTTTGGGCCATCTGTTCTGACTTTTTAACTTAGGAAAATTTTTCAACCCTTTATGTATTTTGCCCCAAACCAGGGAAACGTAATCATTTTTTGGTTTATTATAAAGAATTCTAATTTTAAAGTGTACACTTTAATTTTTAAATAAACACATGATTAACTATGATATAGGTCATAATTTGAAAAGATGAAGACAAATCCTGTCGTGTTACTGTGTAGGAAGGGACACAGCGTACTACACTTTACGGCTTTTCAAAGCTTAAGAAAGAGCATGCGTCAACCTAGATGCTTGTAAGTGACACCACAATGCTCAGCCACCATACTGGCATGTGAACTGCAGACCAAGATGGAAAGGAAGAGTAGATGCCAGACCGGGGGATGAGTCAAGCACAATTTCTACAAGGAAAGATGTTAATGAGAAGCAAAGTAGTTAAGAGATATAGACATATCTTGATATATTTTATATATATATATATATATATATATATATATATATACACACACATATACATATACACTACGATATATAGAGAGCAAAGAGTCTAGTCCTGGAGCTCAAGGTTGCTAATAACACTTGACTGGCAGTTACATTGCACCTTTGGAAAACTAGTGCCAATTTTCAGGAAGAAGGCCAGAGGAATGGCACTGATACAGGCAGGCTACCTAGAAGTCCCCAACCCCTCCAGCCCAGCCAGTCACCACATCTCTCTCAAGAGTTTCAACATATGCCAAATACACTGCAAAGCTCAGTACTTAATGTAAACTTTGGAACCGACCCGGTCTTTTTCAGGGTAACGCAGGCATATTGCAGGGTACAGTAGCCAGGAAATAAATAAGGGACAAGTTCCTCATTCAATTCTGACAGTCATACTAACATTCATTGATAATGCTGCATATATGAGTGTATATTACATTGAAATTTAATATTTCAATATTAAAAATGAACTCTAAAGTGTTTTCACTATTTCAAATTCTTGAGTTTATAAGATCCTGCTGGGTTATTTTGTACTACTTTTGATTGATTTGGGATGTAGCTGACAGGTACCGATGGGGCTGAAAATAGGCTGCAAAGCCAATGAGATCCTCAAAGAGTTATACAGTAAAGATACTGTCTCATTTGACATTATTTTTCAGTGTTAGTAAATCTTACTATATCAAAAATTTTATTAGCTGTTCCAAATTATTTTAATTATGCTTGAATCTTTATTACAATTACCTGTCTGTATTATAATGCTAAAAATCAATACTAATTGCTTCAATGCTTTGGGGGTGTTAGTATATGAATTAGATAGCATATGACCAAGATATGAAGCAATTTAAATCCAAGTGATAAATTCCCATCTAATCTGTAATTTTTACATATACTGGACAAGTATTCAGTAGCTTTCAAACTGATGAGACTTTTAAAGGAAAAGTTCAAATCATTAGCTCATTTATTGAGATATGCAAATAGAGTCTATTTTGACCTTTGGTGTGATCTTCTGGCTGCTTTGTAACTAGTGGTGGAAATGCTTTCCTGCCCTGATCTGTCCCATGAGGCACCGAACTCATTCACTCTACTTGTGCCCTCCACGTCGGACAGTAACGTTAGGGAAAGTGGGAGGTATCTGTGGAGAGGATCTAGCATTGCCAAGAAAAATGAGCAGGAAGAAAACTTGACAGCAAAGCAGAATAAGGAGAACGTTTGACACCTTTTAAGGAATCTAACCCCAAAACTGAGCTCCATCTTTAAAGGAAAAATCCATTTTAAAATAAAGAAGGGGTAGGATCTGAAGGGGGGGTTGTTTGTTTGTTTGTTTAATCTTTTGGGTCACACAGGACTAAATAGCAATCACATAAGAGCGACAGTAAACAGCAGGACCACGGACTGGCAGCAGCATGGAGAGAAAGGGTGGGCTTGAGAAGTTTAGGAATGCTGCATCATGTGCCCCAGTAGTAGAGGTGTTTTTTCAACTTTTAAAAATTGGTACACAATAATTACACACGTTTACGAAGTTGTGATATTTTAACACACGTATTCAGTAGATAACGAAAGCAGCCTTGTAGTTTAGCCTTCACCACAGATACTTCCCGTTTCTTTTGGTTTGGAATACTCAAAATCCTCTCCGCTCGCTCTTTTTTTTAACTATTCAGTAAATACTGCCAACTACATGACAACTTACAGCTGTCCTAACTAACTGTGCCTTTGTGCACAATCACCATCCTTTCTTCACTCCTTCCTCGTACTTCCTAGTTTCCAGACCATCATTTTATCCTTTGCTTCTATGAAATCAACATTTTGAGCCTCTAGATTTAGCTGACAGTATGCAGTGTCTTTCTGACCCAGACTTGCTTCACTTAACCAAAGTCCTCAAAGCTCATTTGTGTCTATGGACACATGAGACAAGAACAGGTCTACAGCAAAGCCATCCCTGAGTGTACTGAATAGAATACATCTATGTGCAGAGGGAAACAGAAAAAAAGAAAATGAAACTAGAGGCACTGTGTGCAGACTGATAATAATGATGAATAAGGAGCCCACTTATCACTTGGGTTTCTGAATGCTGAGGTTAAAATAAGTAAACAGTAAATCCAAAAACAACTGTTTTGCAACAGTTGAGGAAAAAAAAAAAAAAGCAAGCAGGCCAGGGACTCATGAGGAGTCTGAATTGTTCTTGAGGAGCAATTTGGAAACACCATGAAAAAGCAAAACATGTACACTTTTCTTACCCACCTATTTTTGGGATTTCAGTAATCTTTATAAAGATATTTACCACCCAGCGTATCTTACAATTACTGTGGTGTCTCATAATGCCTCTGTAGATCTTGACATATTTTCATACCTTCAGAAAATACAAGATGTAGCCTTTAGATTGAACAATCTGCACACTCCTAACTTATAGAGAAATATACATTAAATATGAGCCAGTCCCCCTCCAGTTAATCTCTGTGTCACACATGGATAAGATATAAGATAAGATGGAATGTCCTCTTGACCTCGACCTTCACTATTCACTATCTCTTCAGAGAATAACTGTGGTTTTTATGTTTGTGTGTGTATATGTGTACATACACACATGCCAATAAAAATGCCTGCAAAGGCCAGAACAAGGCATTGCATCTCCTGAAACTGAAGTTACAGGCTGTGGTGAATCATACAGTATGGATACTGGGAATCAAACTCTGGTCCTCTACAAAAGCAGCAAGTGCTCTTAGCCACTGAGCCAACTCTCTAAACCTAGAAAAGAGTTTTGAATGCCAAATTAGGTAAGCACCCCTGGGCATTGTTTTTCTTCTCAGGTCTTGACACAGATTGAACAATAGTGTTTTCTTGTTAATGTTATACGGTTCAAAAGGGCAGAGACCACACTGGTTTTGCTTATTACTCTTCCTTCCAATGCCTGAGTCATGCAGCAGGTCTTCAATAAACAGCTGAAATAAACACCTAAAATAAAGAACAGATAAATAGGAGAAATAGATCTGTGGCCAAATATAATTTCTCTTTTACTGACCAAAATGCTCGATGAAACTCTTCAATTCTGATAAGTCCATTTCTTTTCAAAGCCATCGGAAAATACTAGTGTTCTGCAACAAAAAAGTGGGGTGGAGGGGTGGCTGAAGGAATTTTAAGATGTAAACTGAATTGCCATGCCTTTGCATTTTCTATTTTTCGTGGAGAACCTCATTGTGAGATAGTAAGCGGTGGCAGACGCTGACTTTTCATACTCGGTAGATGGTAGTAGGAGCTGCAGTGAGTGAGAGGCGGGGTGGGGGATGAAGCTTGTGATATCAAGCTGGGATGAACCATGAAGGCCACGATGCATCATGATTTAATGAGAATAAATTGATAGAGATGATGGGTAAAGTCACTAAAGAGCTTGAATGCAAAATTTTATGCATAGGTAGGTCCTTACAGAGCTGCTTGGAGAAGGGAAGAAATGAGTTAGATTCACAGGTACGAAATCTGTTAGGAGATTACCAGTAAAAGTACACACAAGAAGCAATTGGGCCCCATATAAGATCATGGCCAAGACAAAGAAAGAGGTTCTGTTATTCTTTTTTTTTTTTTTTCAATGCAGTTTATTCAGGAACCTTGAACAATCCTCAGACCCTGGGGAAAGCCAGTCTGTTATTCTTTTGAAGGTTGTAGTCATTCACTGCAGTTTGATTTTAGAAAGAAGGAAAGATTTTGAGAGTTACAGGTGAGCTCAGCTTCTCTGCTAAAGCACAAGGCCATCCTTGTAAAAGTTCTGCACATAGGTGGGGAAAGGGCTGGAGCTTTAAAGAGAGTCTGAGCAGAAGATTGTGTGGGTAAAATCAAGTGAGGAAGAAGTTGCAAAGGCAAGAAAATTGAGATTAAAGGGAGGACACTAACTGGTCTTGTAGAAGGAGAAGGCAGATTAGAAGGAGGAATGATGGAGGAGCAATAACGCCAGATCTAAGGAGGCTTCAAAAAACACTGGTGCTGCTGCAATTTCAAGGCTAGGAAGAAAAAGAGACCGCTCGGTTGTAGTTAGGAACTGAGCGATCGATTTATTCGAATAAAGCTGCCAGCACTCAGGTATGGTTAACTTAAGGCTCTTAAGTGAGAACAGATTACCTTAGCTGATTTGGATAGGTCCCAAGTAATACAAGTGTTTTTATGAACAGGAGACAGCAGAGGAGAACAGACAGGGAAGCCATCAGGATATAACGACTTAAGCATCAGGCTGAGAAAATGCCACGCTGTAGATTTTGAAGATGGGGAGAAGGATCTGTAAGCCAAAGAAGGCAGATGTTTGCTGGAAGCCAAATAAGACAGGGAATGAAATCTAAGAAAGGCAGAGAAATGTGGTGTGCCCTAAAGCCTTCCTAAGGCTATAGCCTTGTCCTGCTGATACCTGGGTGTCAGTGCATTGAGAGTGTTTTCAGAACGCCAGCGTCAAGAACTGTACAAGACTAAACCTGTGCTGTGTTGAGGCATTTGCCTGTGACTTATTACAATTGTATCAGGAAACCAATTCATGAGAGAAGACTGAAACTGTTTTCAAACGCTCAGAAGTGAGTAAAATATGAAGTAGTGGTAGAGTATATAATACGATCTTGGGTTTTCAGCAAAGTTGTGATTGCTTGAAGAGAAATCAGGTTTAAGATAAATTTGTGTGTGGGGGGTATGTGAGAGTTAGCTTTATATTCAGGGACATCTGGAGATGGGCCCTAGGCATGGAAGAGTCGACAGAAAGTAGAAGAATCAAGAGGCGGGATGGCTGGATGTCTCTCTTGAAAGGGAAGAAAGCAGCAGGTGGCTAAACATGGGGGAGGGGAGAGTGGGAAGGAGCCCCAGGGCAGGCAGAATACAAACGATTGTCTTACCATTTGTTTAGTATCCCTCAGCACACATTTATGGATTATGAACTGCCAAGCAAAACACAGATTGGCTAGGCCTGACCACCACAACGCAGAAAGTGTTCTACCATTTTATGTAATTCAGTGTTTTCAGTTGTCCGTGTTACAGTCTCCTTCCACCAGTATGGTATTGTAAACGCCGTCGGTTTTTCCAAGGAGTTAAAGAATAATGCAGAATGATAAGTAATGGACACTAAAATGTGTCAGGATTATGTTTCGAATTCTAAAAGCGTCTATACTTAAGGCTCATAATTAGCCCTGATTCTGAAGTGACCTTTGTTCAAGGCAATTATAGCGTTTGAGCACCATCCTCAGTATTGAAGATCACAATACCCTGATCTTTAGGAGCCGGACATGACTAAGACTCTACAACTTGTGTCCTCATCAGAAAAAAAAAAAAAAAAAAAAAACTGACCCAGTGATTTGCAAATGACTAATTCAGAAGAACACATCTCCTTAGCATGGCCCTTTCATCTTCAGACTTCCTAATAAGTTTTTTTTTTTAATCCGAAAATAACAAAAACAATTCATTCATATGTTGAAATAGGCACAAGTATATCCTTCAAAGCACTGGTACTTTGAGGAAATTGGTGAATTAAGTGCCTGTCCACACACCTCATTGTACTAGAGCAGTTCAGAGATGAGGAAACGCATACAAATGGTCTCAGATAACCTACTTATATTTCTTGAGAGTCTGGCAGCACATAATAGGGCTACACAAAAGAAAAACAGGCTTTTTCTTTCTCTGAAATGTCAGATTATAGAATGAAAGGGGAGATAACTACATGTCTTAAGTTCCTGAAAAAAAGATACTCATCTTTATTGGAATACTTCTCTACAGAGAAGGCTTGAGAGGCAGGAGACTAGGAATCAGATACACTGTAATTTTCATACACTGTAATTCTCTGTAGATAGACAGTTGTGCTTCTTAGCTGTTTTCCTGTTGAGCAAATGGTTGACTGTCAGGGCCCACAGGGAGTGGGCACAGGTATTCTTTCAAGTTCATTAAAGAGCTGAGAAAGATACTGGATAGGGCCAGGACTTTTCTTCTGTCTAATAACTAGGAAGGGTCTGCACAACCTCCGAGAAAAGCCATATCAGGAGAAATAGCTACTATGTGAAAATGAACCACCTCCAGTGTAACCCGGAAAGGATGCCGGCTTCAAATTGGAAGCATACCAAGAGGTGGGAATGTGGTGATTGCAGGGTTAGTTACAGCACTGCCCTCAACAGCATGAGAAAGGTAACCGCAGTTCAGGAGCTGAACAAGACCACTGGCTCCAGAGGCCTGGCTCCCCCTGAAAGCTAGGTACAGATGCTGCTCATGAGCTCTCAGTTGTCTTGGCTTTTTAGTCACTAGTCTCCAGTTGAGCCTCTTAAACTATGCATTATATGCTAAGTCCCCCTGGTCGGTCATATTTCAGCAGCTCATTGAAAACATAAAGTCAAGCATTAGAAACATGGATCTTGAGTAAAGCAAAAGGATGAGGATGGAAAGAAATGAAATGGGAAGAAAAGATGATAGAAGGTTAGCAAGGAAAGCCTAAGATCAAGCCTTAAGAAACTTCAGAATGAATTTTGACTGAATCAACATACTAGGATATGAAAATGCATCCCATCCCAGCCACATAATATTTAAAGTTGAACATAGGACAAAAATAAAAATCGTACCCCTTGTTTGAGAGTACATACTTTTAACAGATGAATCTCAAAATGAATTTTATTCTAGCAAAATTGTGACCTCTCAAGATGGCGCTTTCCAAGTGACCTTCCCCACTTCAGAGCCAACTGTAATTAGGTATTCTGATAAATCTGCTAAGCCATCCAACAGTTACAATAGCCCAAAAGAAAACAACTGGTAGAGAGTCATATAAAAATTAATTAAAATACCACATGCATTGTCTGCATGTACTTCAGTCTTCTTAGTTGACCTGCTATTCTCTGAGTAATTATCTGCAGATCTTTAAAACTGGTGAGAATTTAATCAAAGGGGAATTTCTTTTAATACTATGTCTTTCGTGGTAGGCTTAAAAAAAAAGAATCATGTACCTGTAAGAAAAGCACCCTGAACATTATGAAGATAATTATGACAAAAAAAACTCATGCGTAAGAAAAAGCGAGGCAGAATGCCATCTTGCCAAGTAGACAAACTTTTCCCAGAAGTAATACTTTTACCCTTTAAAAATAAATTACCTGAAAGCAATGATTGTCCCTTTCCCGGAACCAATCAATTGCCAAAAGTTTGGCAAAGAAGGTTTGGGCCTCATGAGCCCCACCTCAATCCATGATAGGCTCACCCTGGTGGAGGCCCAGTGCAGGCAAGCACAGCTGCATGTGACCATGTTTGCAATGGCTGCACCATGCCTGAAGACAGCATTTTGCATGTTTTCTCCTTATCTATAGCCTCGTACATTTTTTTCAGCTCTCTTCCATGAGGTTGTCTAAGCCTAAGTTTGAGTGGTATAAATGTCCTGTCAGAGCTGGGTGGGAAAGGAAGAACAAAAGAAGTGGGGGGGGGGGAGGAAATAAAAGGAAGTGAAATGTGGGGGTAAACAGAATACACTAGGTGTACATGTGGAATCGTCAAAGAACAAATTTAATCAATTAAACAAAAACAACTATTGGTGTATCTTAGCCTTCTTTGTGCTGTCACAACAGAACACCTTGGTAATTAATAATGAAGAGAAATATATTGACCTCCAGTTCTGGAGGCCACTGAGTTCAAGATGGAAGTGCCAGTCTGATCTACTGTATCCTACCATGACAGGAGGTGAAAAGTCAAGAGAAGAAACCCACTTTTATACAATGGCAATAATCTACTTGTGAAGACTCTGTCTACATGACCCACTCACTGTCATTAGCACCCCAAGCACTGTCATACGAGGCTAACTTTCCAACTTGAATTTGGGGGACATATTTAAACACAGGTCTACAAAACTCCACCCCATCCCAAACTAGTACCTGGAGTACTTGATCCCAAGCACAATGGGAAAGGATTTCTTTAATGACTCATGGTCTTTCAGCCAATTCTCTATGCTAAAATAGATTTGGTTTCTAAATAGGGACAAAGGAATTTCCCAGTCTCCATGTGCAAACTTTAGGAAGCACTTCAGACTTTTACAAAAATAACAAATGAAACTGATATACAGATATTGTAATATTATGTATAGCATCCATTTTTTTACTTAAAACCCAAATTCCTTAGGGAACCTCCATTCAAGTCATACTTCAAACTGTATCTGCCCTAGTGACTATACAATCTCAAGTATCCATATTCACCATGCATGTAAGTGTTTTTGCTATCTAGAAGTTCTGGTTAGGTACTAGAGCCAACAGATCAGCATGAGTGATGCTTCACACAGAGGCACAGGAAACCATCCTTGAAGATGCCTTGCTACTCTCTTGGTTGTAGTCTGACTTAGTCATCACCTATTTTCAGCTAATGGCTTAGTACCTGATGGTTCAGGTACTGTTACCTTGTTTCAGGTCTGCAGAGCCACTGGTAGACTCCTACATCATTTCATCATGGTCATTTGCCTAGATATAGACAAAGCCTCTCAACTCCACAGACGACCTTCCCCTATCCTCAAATCCCAGACCACCTGACAATCCCAGACACCCCAGACCTTCAGATTGATATCACCTAGAGCCATCATTGTTTCTAAAACTTCAGTTTGGCATGATTTCTCTCAGTGTCAGTCACCTTCTTGACCCTGAGCGTTGTCAAACAGCAAATCTTTAATGAGGACCTCACCAGACTCAACAGGTATAACTGCAGATGTCTCCTGACTTTACCCCATGACTGCCAATAAGCATACATGTATACATACATACATACATACATACATACATACATACATACAAAAACCAATCCCACTGTCATAGTTCTGGTGTCTCTTCTGTGTATATGTATAGCTGCAGGCTCTCTATCAGTGCTAGGCTTAATGATTAGGAAAATTCTAGATCCTCAAAAATATAGTTATCTTGTCAGAACAGTTTTAGTACCTACATTTTTAGAGAATATTAGAGTCCTGAAAGAATTGTTAAATATTATTTTATCCATAATGGAAAAAAATAATCCTAGTATTGTCCTTCTCTTATGGAATAGTGCCGTCATTCATTCTGAATTATCTATTTCATGAGACCATTTTGTGGACTTTCTTATATTAAGTAGCAGTGAGATCTCCTGTCTTGTATCTGCATGTCTGTATGCAAGCAGCATCTATGTGTATGGCCAAAAAAAATTCAACATATGAGTTATTTTGGAGGAATTTCAGTGTTAGAACTTAGAGAGAAATGGGGAGAGAGGGGACGGAAGAGAAAGAGATTAATAGGATCACCCTTGAGGATGATGAAAAATGAGATGACAGAAAATAAAACAAACATAAATCCTTAGAACATCTGGAGACAACCTAGAATTTTTACCAGCAGCATGAGCACTGGCTCCTCATGGTGGCAAGGAAAGTTGGTGGTTTTCCCAGATCATTAAAGTTTTCAAAAACCCAGTCAGACCAGGTTCGATAAGCCACCTTGTTGGAGGTTGGTCTAATGCTAATTACCAACCCAGAAGATCTGGTTACTGCTGGATACACCCATCCTTGTTTGTGTAAAACTGCCTAAGATATACCTGATTGGTTGATTATACAGCCTATTCCTGGGCAGGGCAGAATGGGATAGGCATGGCTAGGGTTCCCAGGTTTTTGAGAAGAATCACAGGAGACAGACAGGAAGAGAGGAAAAAGGAGGAATCCACAATGGGTTAACCTGGAGAAGAAGCCACAGGGGTGGGGGTGGGGAGGAAGGACTCTAATAATGGTACATAAAGGCCCAGATGAAGAATAAAAGCGAGTATTTATAAGACTATGGATGGATGATAGGATGGTTAAGGAGGATGGCATTGGATGGAGGCTGGGAGATGAATGCTGGGGTGATTCAGATAGCATAGGAAGGTAAATAAGGCAATTATAAAATCTAACAGGTATCTGTGTCTGATAATTTGTGATAATACCACCACAATAATCGTGGGCAAATAATAGTAAATAACATTATATAGCCCAACACTATATTTTTATTAACTACAACACATCCTCAAAATATCCAAAGACGAAAACTGCACAGAGCCCAGAGTGACAAGATTTTGCCAAGTTCTCACAGCAGTATCCCTAGGAAATTCAGCAACTACTGAAGGATTGAACAGTAGTGCTGTCAGTACTCAGACACACTTTAGTTACAGGCGGTTCTTGATTTCCAACACTCGGAACCCTGGAGACTCATTTAAATATCTCTGAGGAGAGTCTCTGACCGAACTGGGGCTGTCTGACAGTGTCATTGCATTAAGACCGACTTTTCTTCACACGAATTCCACTGAAATGGTCAACGCAGCTTATGTAACTACAAAATAAAATTGGGTTAAGCCATTAATTTTCTTCTGAGATAACCTACAACCCCTGCTCAGACACATTCCATGGTAGCTCAGTATCCAAGTGGGTTCCCTAGTAAGGGGGACAGGAATTGTTTCTGACATGAGCTCAATGTCTGACTCATTGAGCTTCCCTTCCCCTCTGAGGGAGGAACAGCCTTGCTAGGCCACAGATAAGGACATTGCAACCATCCTGAAGATACCTGATAAGCTAGGGCCAGATGGAAGGAGAGGAGGACACCCCCTCTCAGTGGACTCGGAAGGGGGCAGGGAGTAGATGAGGGAGGAAGGGAGGGGAGGATTGGGAGGGAAAGACGGAGAGGGCTACAGCTGGGATACAAGCGAATGTATAAAATTATTTAAAAATAAAAAATATTTTAAAAAATTTTTGTCTGAGGTTTTCTGTTTTCTTATTAATTCCAGTAAATTTTCCGTACAAATTCAAGTTAGACAAATGAAAAAGAAAATGAGGCCAAGTTTACAAATATGAAAAAAAAAATGAAGAATATCCAGGAGACAATTCCAATTCCCCATAGATTTACCCAAATAGAACTTAATATTTTAGATCCAGGCAAGGCGGCAAATACCAACAATCGCCCTTGGAGAGTTAATGATGGAGGATCATGAGTTCCCAATCAGCATAGGCTCATAGCAAGACTCTTCCTTAAAAGTATATGTATATGGAGATTGTGTGAACTGCTTTTAAAGACAGCTTTGATTGCCCTTTAGCTAGTGAAAATCACATGTGATAGTAAGAAATGTCTGTACTTGATACCTAGGAATAAATGTAATGCCAAGGCATTAGAGAAATGGTAATTATCAAAGCTTAGGAAGGGGAGAAGGGATGAAAGAAGAATTAGTAGAAACGGGTGTAGCTGTGTGGGAAGAACTTCCCTATTCTGTAGCATTATAGGATACTGTAATTCAAATACCTAAAAATAACTATAAGAAAGAATTCCAAATATCCCCAATACAAATCAATTATAAATATATAAAGTGACAATGAACAAACTGCCCGGATGTAATCATCACACGTTGCATACATCAATTAAATGGTGGTTCTCAACCTTTCTAATGCTTCAAGCCTTTAAAACAGTTCCTTATGTTGTAGTAATCCCCAACCATAAATCATTTTGTTGTTACTTTATAGTTTTGCTATTGTTATGAATTGTAATGCAAATATCTAAGATACATAATATCTGATATGCAAGCCCTGTGAAGGGTCATTTGACCCTTAAAAGGTCATGGCCCACAGGTTGAGAACTGCTGTATTAAAACATCACATGTGCCACATAAGTATGAATAATTAATGTGTCTTCTTTATACGACAAGAAAGTTGCATCTATGAAATCCCAAACATATGACTGCTTAAACAATATCTGAATGATGACAACACCAGATGACATGCTAATGTAGATGTTTGAATTTCATAAGGTTCCACCACGAACCCCATCCCTAGCCCTGCTCCTAATCCTACCTCTAACCCTACCCCTGTAAGTGAAGACTTACAGGCAATCAATGGCTGGTGTGAGAAGACTCAGTTTCTCTAGAGGCAAGCTCCCAAGTGGTCAGCCCTAAACACATGTACACATAAGCAACACTAAATAAATTAAGTAGCTTAGAGTATATATGTGTATATAGCTGTGTGTATATACATATATATAATATACAGATATATATATATACCAATAATAATTAAAGAAGAGACCATGATATTAAGAGAGATATGGGGATGGGAAAAGTTGGAAGGGATGTAGAAATTATATAAATAAAGGTTCCTGCATAAAATTGTCAGAAAAATTAAATTTAAAAAAGGAAAAGAAACTGCCCATAGAAATAGGATTTCCTCCCACCATGGATGGACCAGTTTTCTTTGAGGGAAAGGGAAGGGACCCAAGTGTTAGCAGCACTGATTCCCAATGGGTAGACTTGTAAGTGAAAATGGAATTTACTCATGTCTGTATTCTTCATGTCAAAAAATTTTCTCAGGACTTGAACTTTAAAGTCCCAGGAATTTTAAGTAAAACTGCCTTAGCAGAAACTCACTCTTAATCTAGAACAGCTCAGTTTGTTTATGTTGGACTTTAACATGAATATGAAGAAGATTCAGGGTAAAACAGCTTTAGCAGAAACTCACTCTTAATCTAGAACAGCTCAGTTTGTTTATGTTGGACTTTAACATGAATATGAAGAAGATTCAGGGATGATTTAAACCTTCTCCTGTTTCTCTTTCTCTAAAAGGCTTCTCACCCCACTGACTTTTACAATGACCTATAAATTACCGACACTGGAATGTTTGGGTGAGAACAGCTTGTCCTGATCCTCCCATTAAAGTACAGGTGTGTTACTGGCTGACATTTGCACAAATGTTCTAGTAAATCCTCAGGGAAATGACCTCAGAAATGCTTCTAGATCTATTCTGATGTTGAAGACAAGGGCCTCCACATTAAAATAATATTTGAGGGCATCCTGGGATAGACCTGGTCTTCATAAAATAAAACAACGACAGCAAAAGGAATAGAGGCTAGCTCTATTGTAAAATTATAAGAGATATCAAAGTGGGAGCATCGCTTCAAAGTCATTTGTCTAAGAGCTAATGAAGGTGACAAGACTTAAATAGTAACAACAGGACCAGTAACAGTCATTCTCACCCCAGCAGCAGCAAGAAAGCTTTTCTTAAAAAGTGACCATGTGCTTTATTTATAATAGCCAGAACCTGGAAACAACCCAGATGTCCCTCAGTTGAGGAATGGATACAGAAATTGTGGTACTTTTACTTAATGGAATCCTACTCAGCAATTAAAAATGAGGAAATCATGAAATTTGCAGGCAAATGGCGGGATCTAGAAAAGATCATTCTGAGTGAAGTATCCCAGAAGGAGAAAGACACACATGGTATATACTCACTTGTTTAGACCTATAAGATATGATAAACATAATGAAATCTATACACCTAAAGAAGATAAACAAGAAAGAGGACCTGAGGTAAAATGATCAATCCTCACTTAGAAAGACAAATGGGATGTAGGAGAAAACAAGCAACAGGACAGGAGACTACCACAGAGGGCCTCTACCTAGCAGTGTATCATAACCAAAACTTGGGCAGAGTGCAGGGAATCTTATAAAAGAAGGGGGAGTTAATATGACCTGGAGAGGACAGGAGCTCCACAAGTACCAAATATATTTGGGCACAGGGGTCTTTTACGAAACTGTTTCTTCAACCAAGGACCATGTATGGATATAACCTAGAACCTTTGCTCGGGTGTAGCCCATGGTAGCTCAGTATCCAAGTGTGTACCCTAGTAAGGGGAACAGGGACTATTTCTGACATGAATTCAATGGTTGGCTCTTTGACACCATGCCCCCACGGGAGGAGCAGCCCTGCTAGGCCACAGAGGAGGACTTTGCAGCCAGTCCTGAAGACACCTGATAAAACAGGATCAGATGAAAGGGGAGGAGGACCTCCCCTATCAGTGGACTTGAAAAGGGACAGGGAGGAGATGAGGGAGGGAATGAGGGAGCAGGATACAGCTAGGATACAAAGTTAATAAAATGTAACTCAAAAAAAAATGACCATGTTCTTCTCTTCAGGTTCAAATCATCCATGGAGATAATGATGAGCAAAGCCATGGAGTCCTTAGCATTAACAACATAGATTTAAACAGAAAACCCCTCCAACAAATAATAGCAAAAAGCACCAACAGGCCCAGACATCACAGAGCAAAGAAGATTTTCATGGGTCCAGACAACCCATAACAGTAACTCTAATATGATTCCAAATGATGCCGAGGAAGACGAAAAGGGCAAAGGCAACTAATGAAATCGATTTGTCTCTAAGGAAACTAATTGCATGATGGAAGAGAGCCCCACAGACAAGAAACACACAAAAGAAGAGTGAAAATCTTTGAAACTGCTGGAAAAAGGATCAGGAATAAACAGAGGTTTGCAGACACTGGACAGATAAGGGGGAGCTGAGTGCATCTTCGGCGGGAATGAGGTCGGCAAGCATGGAACCAGCACCGAGGAGAGACACCGAAACTCTGACAGATGTGGAGAGAGGGCAAACTGTCCATTTTCCGTCTCTCTAAAACTCTTAAGCTTCACTTCTCACAGTCAGACTGAGAACTATGAGGATGACTTTAGCAAACTGAGACCAAGGTAAGCAAGGGCTAAAATGAAAGCAAATTGTACTGTTCTAAAAGCCTTTTTTAAGCTCAAATAAGAATATATTCCCATGTACTAAAGAGTGTAGATGTGACTGAAGATTGTAGAAAATGAGAAAGGCAGAAAAAAATGTAAGTACTGTTGTCATTTTTAAAATGACAAAAAAATTAATGTGGACACAATGCCCTAAAATAGTGATTAATCTCCAAGACGATTCTAAAATTGTATATCAAGCAGAAATACAGGAACAGTTTTAAGTAAAAGCTTTAGCCACAGTGTTTTCACACAGCAGATGCCCCAAACATAATTCTTCAGTGTGTATAAAGACACTAAAGGTTTCTCCCAGGGTTCTACACAAATGCCTCCTTTTATTCATTTAATTTTCAATTTAATTACTATTTCCTCACTGAGGTTTTACAGACCATCCAGATATAACATTCCTCCATCCACCCTTCCAGATTCTACACTCACTTACCCTATTTGACTTTCACTGTACAGTTTGTCTCAAAGCATCTGTCATACAGACCCCCTCTGCTCTCTCCTGCCACATCCCATGTGGCTGAGCTCTCCCAGCACTGCAGTGGAAGCCATCTTCCAATCATTTCCATCCACCCCGTAGACCACCAGGACCACCTGACATCAAGGAGATAAAATTTCTGTGTCTACAGTGGCTGCATCCTAAGATCACGTCATTTCCCATCAATCAGTTTATTTGCTAGATCTTAGAGAGTCCACCACAGTCCCCAAGCCATCATTCACACACACACACACACACACACACACACACACACACACATCATAATATACACGTAACGGTAAATATAAACTCTATCTCAGTACTTTTGTCATTTCTACATAGAAAGGCTACTGGGTTTTGTGTGTTAATTTTATATCCTGCTACTTTGCTAAAAGGTGTTTATCAATTGTAAAATCTTTAGAACCTTTATATTTAAAATCGTATCTTCAAATAAGGATACTTTGGCTTCTTATTTTCCTTTTTAAATCTCCTCGATCTCCTTCAATTGTCTTACTGCTTTACCTAGGATTTCAAGCATTATATTGAATAGTTATGGAGAGAATGGACACCTTTGACTCATTCCTAATTTTAGTAGAAATACTTTGAGGTTCTCTCGGAGTAGAACAATGCTGTCTGTGGGCTTGCTGTATATTGTGTTTATTATATTGATATATGTCCCTTGAATCCCTAGTCTTTTCAAAATGGGAAAATCTCTAATTATACATCTGACAGAGGGGGTTAGCATCTGGAATTCTCAAAGCACTCAAAAAGCTAAACATCAAGAAAACAAACAACCCAGTTTAAAATGGGATATAAAATTAAACAGAGTTCTCAAAGGATGAAATACAGATGGCTGAAAAACTCTCTTAGAATGTACATAAAAATCATAAAGCAATGTTAAAATTTGTCAGAATGCTTTTTTATTATCTAATAAGATGATCATGTGGTTTTTGTCTTTTACAGTGCATATATGGTAGAATGCATTTATTGGCTTATATATGTTGAACCATCCACTCACCACTGAGATAAAACCAATTTTATCATGGTTGATAATCTTCTTGATTTGTTCTTCAATTAATTTGAAATTTTTTACTGAGAATTTTTGCATCTATGTTTATATTGGTCTACATTTTTTTTCTTTTTTGTTGTTTCTGAGTTTTTCTGTAGTTTGTAATCAAGGTAATGGTGGCTTCAAAATATTAAAATCAATTATGGAAGCAATACCTTTCATAATAGTTTCAAAAATACCTTGGAATAAGTCTATTGTTTTTATTACATAATAAAAACTTTAAGAAACTGAGGACATCAGAAGATGGAAAGATCTCCCATGCTTATAGATCAGTAGGATTAATATAGTGAACATGACCATCCTGTCAAAAGCAATATACGGATTCAATGAAACATTCATCAAAATTCTCACACAATTCTTCACAAAGAAATGAAAATATATCTTAAACTTCATATGAAAAGACCAAAAAAAAAAAAATCAGGGTAGCTAAGACAATCCTAAATAATAAAAAAATTACTGGTGGTATCACCATCCCAGATTTCAAATTGTACTACAGAGTTATAGTAATAAAAACAGCATGGTATTGGCATTAAAACAAATTAATGAAATAAAACTGAAGGACTGATTATAACTCCACATACAAATAGATAACTGAGTTTTCACAAAGAAACCAACAATATACAGTAGAGAAAAGACGACATCTACAACAAATAGTGCTGGCCAAACTGAACAGCGGCATATATAAGAATAAAAATAGAGTCATTTCTATCACCCTGAATAAAACTCAACTCCAAACGGATCAACGACCTCAACGTAAGACCTAATATACTGAATATGATAAAAGGGAAAACAGGGAATGTACTTGAACTCTTTGGCACAAGAAAAGACTTTCTGAACAGGAAATCAATAGTAAAGACACTAAGACCAACAATTAATAACTGAGACCTCATGAACCTAAAAAAAAAAATTACATAAAAAAACACCATCATTTAAATAAAGAAGTATTCTGTAAAATGGGAAAATCTCTAATTATACATCTGACAGAGGGGGTTAGCATCTGGAATTCTCAAAGCACTCAAAAAGCTAAACATCAAGAAAACAAACAACCCAGTTTAAAATGGGATATAAAATTAAACAGAGTTCTCAAAGGATGAAATACAGATGGCTGAAAAACTCTCTTAGAATGTTCAGCATCATTAGCCCTTGGGCAAAATGCGAATTGAAATGACTTGATATTTCATCTTTCCCTAGTCACCATGGCCGTGACGAGTAAAACAAACAATAGCGCATGCTGGCGAGGATGTGGGTAAAGGGGAGCATTCACCCATAGCTGACAAAAATGTGGTCTTGTACGGTCTCTACCAAAATCAGTGTTGACATTTCTCAAAAAACTAAAATACATCTGCCTCATGATTCAACCACACCCCTCTTGGGAACATTTTCAAAGGACTTTACATCTTAATACAAATACTCTGTTCATCCATCTTCGCTGCTATTCAATTCATAATAGCCCAAACCTGGAAACAACTTAGAAGTGCAATCAACTGACAGATGGATAATGAACATAAAGTTTGTTTAGACAAAGGAATAGTATTTAGCTGTTAAGAATGAAATTTTCTGGTAAATGGATAAAACTAGAAAAATCAACCACCCTGAGTAAGCAAAGCCAGACCCAGATTGATATACATTGCACGTTTTTTTTTTTTCCTATGTGTGGGTATTATCTTTTAAGCTTCAATATGTTTATTGTATTTAGACTACCTACACAGGCTAGGTAGCTATTAAGGGATCAGTATGGAGGATGGATCTTACAAAGAAGGACTAATAGAATACAGTGTTATAAAGAGGTAAGGCAGTAATTAAAAATGAGAATTAAATGGGGGAGGGGCAGGCAGACAAGGTAGAAGAGCGAATGTGTGGATAATTGAGGGTGGAGGACTTTTGAAAAGTCATATGGACACCTACCACAACGGAAGCTTGTATATTATATATGTATTACATAATATGGACCGTTTTATACATTATATAAATATATTATCATCTTAAAATACAAATGTTATAAACAATATATTATACTTACATATAATATATATATATATGCTATTAAAAAGCCCAACCAATGACCGGGAACGAGTTACATCTGCTTGAACTGTTGACCTAACAGGCCCTGGACACCCTTTCCAAACATTACCGGATACTGCCAATACTACCGGTTACCCTCCACACCTGCATGGTAAGACGCCATTACTGACAACACACACTGAAGTCTTCAAACATAGAAGAAAAAGAAAACAATCTGGTGTCCCACGAGAAGTCTCACTCTGTGACTAATGTTATAGTGCTGGAAGGTACTATGCACGCTACCGGAGAAAGAAGTTATCAACCTCATCTAGCTAAGAACCTGTGAGCTACAACACAGCCTTTCCTGCAAGAGATGGCACCATTTTTTGTGTGATCAACCACTTTTTGGTTGGATTTTTAAGCCCAGTCCATGAGGCAGAACCAATTCCTGCCACTATTAGTGAAGCCAAGAACCTGGATAGGTTTGGGGCCTAGGGGAACCCACTATTGTTCTGCTAACTGAACATAGCAGTAAAAAGACTCCTGAGGACATACTGTTATCCCTGTATATTGGAGCCATCGCTCACTCAATGCTCATCAGACAAAAGAAACATCAGAGAAGTTTGTTGCTGTTTGGTTTGGTTTGGTTTCCACTAGATGACAATTAGCATAGCTAGGCAATGTGCAGACAGAAACTTTGGAACACTCAGCCCTAAAAGGGATCTTTATCAAGCCCTCCCCTCAAGGCTCAGAGCTCTGTTCAGAAGAGGAGTGGGAAAGCCTGCCTGACTCCAGAAGTGGTTGGTAACTTCCGGGAAAAAGCACACAGTGGGCCAGATGAACAGAGACTGTCACAGCACACACAAGCCAGGCAAAATTTTAGCGTGGAGGAGGGTAAATTTCTACAAAACACCTTCCTAACCAAGATGATACTTGCAAGTGATATACGTGGGGAGAAGAAAAAAAAATTAGTCTTCTTCAATGGGATGACACTGGGTATATCAACCACACTCTGCAACAGTCAGGCCTCATGCTCAGGAGTAGCTGACTAATACAAATCAAACTTCATCTTTTGTGACAAGATCAAACTCCATTTCGGTTTGGTATCATTTTGTTTTATCTTAAGATAGAGGAAGAAGATGAAGTTGAATGGATCTAGGAGAAAATGAATATAATCAAAATATAAGACTTGATGAGACCTGATAAACTAGAGTCAGATAGAACAGGAAGAGGTCTTCCCCTATCAGAGGATTAGGGAAAGGGATAGGAGGAGAAGGGGGGTGGGACTGGGAGGAGACAAGGGAGGGGCTGCAGCAGAAAAACAAAGTGAATAAATTGTAATAACTAAACATATAATTAAATTTTAAGATATATTACATAAAATATATAAAAATTAAGTTAAGTAAATAAGAAAGTTCTTTTAAAATAAATACATCATTCACAGTTTGAAAGACAACAGACTATATTGGGGAGGTTGGTAATGCAGAGACTCAGTGAACATATGGGCGTAGTCTCCCCAGGATCAAAGCCAGACCTGACAGTCCCCTTAAAGCTACCCTGAACTTGATGTCGAGTCTCACAACGAAGAGGTCATGGTGGTGCCCCAGCAGAAGCTTCACCGTGCTGACTCTCTACACGGCATCATCATGATGAGCTTGCTTAAAAGTCTAATAATCACAGGCCAGCAATGCTGAAGATGCTTTCCAAATCTGATAGAAAAGCAGACCGAAACTTAGGGCTTTCAGCCACAATTCCTGACTTCTCTGTGATTTCTATAATTCTCTGTAAATGAGTAAGCATATACAATCTCTTCACAGCAACAACAACAGAAAAAGTCTTGAATAAAATGAAAGTCACTACTTTTTAAATCCCCTGAAGTGACTCAGTGTTTAATTTATCACTGGACAAAATACTATGTCTGTTTTTATGCCCTCATCTCCAAATCTGCTTAAAACTCTGTTGTTGTTGGAGACAAGGTTTCTATGTGTATAGTCCTGGCTGTCCTGGAACTCACTTTGTAGACTAGACTAGCCTCAAACTCACAGAGATCCACCTGACTTTGCCTCTCAAGTGCTAGAATTAAAGGTGTGTGCCACCACACCCAGCTACTTAAGACTCTAAAAATGTTGTATTTTTAATAATAAATTCAGTATGATAAAAATAAGATTAATAAATTTAATTTCCTTTCATTGGCTCACTTAAAAACCTCACTAATTCATTCATTCATTCATTCAGAATGCCTGTACTTAATGACAGAACAGAAGGAAGGCGATAATTAGCACTAACTCTATCACTCTTCAGCAGGTACGCCTCTAACTGTCCTTTCTAAATTTTGTGTGTCAAGATTTTAGATACAAAGTTTTGATTTTTTTAAAACTTTAAAGATTTTATTTTAAAAAGCAAAAAAAATGTCAGCAAAGCATGACTCTAATCAATACAGGAATCCAGCAAATGGGAATGAAATTCATACCAAATAGAAATCGTTGAAGTGACAGTGTGGTATTCTATAAAATAAATAATCCAGTTTCTCCAACAGCTCAGTAACATAAGGTGGAAAAGAGACTTTAGATATTTCCCTAAGTAGAAATGAACTGTTTTGAGTCCTAATTAGAATAACTTAAAGAGAAACTCGGAGGCCCAACTGGAGAGTAACAGGTAGGGACAGCTGGGGAGACTGAATTTGTAAGCTGAGAATTTCACAAAGTGATGGAATCACCATCCGTGGTGCTGCAGATGACACCTTACCATGGCCATCCGGGAAAAATGCAGTAGATGGCAGTGCCTGCCAATGTGTTTCCAGAGGAATGAATGACACATTATCAGGGTACATGTCACAATGCCCACTGCAACCGAGAACCCAGAGTTCCCACATGTTTACAGCAGCACTGGAGGAATTGTCATATGCTCAGCTTTGATATTTCTTTGAAAATTTTCCCCAAATAAACTGTTCTCTTTAAAACACGTAGTCTTTCCCAAGAAGAATGCATTCAAATAGACATCATACTTAATTTATGATTCTAAGGGTCACAGAGTGCTAAACTGTTTTCAGATTAAGACATCTCCACAGAGAACCTCTGAAAGGCTCTGCCCTGCAGACTATCAAAGCAGATGCTGAGACTAATGGCCAACTGTTGGGCAGAGTGCAGGGAATCTTATGAAAGAAGTGGGAAATGGTAAGATCTGGAGAGGACAGGAACTCCACAAGGAGAGCAACAGAACCAGAAAATTTGAACACAGGGGTCTTCCCAGAGACTCATACTCCAACCAAGTACCAGATATGGAGATAACCTAGAACCCTTGCACAGATGTAACCCATGGCAGCTTAGTGTCCAAGTGAGTTACATAATAATGGGAAGAGGGACTGCTTCTGATATAATCTAATTGGCCTGTTCTTTGATCACCTCCCCCTGAGGGGAGAGCAGCCTTACCAGGCCACAGAAGATGACAATGCAGCCACTCCTGATGAGATCTGATAGACTCAGATGAGAAGGAAGGAGAGGAGGACTTCCCCTATCAGTGGACTTGGGGAGGGGCATGGGTGAAGAAGGGGAAGGGAGGATGAGACTGGGAAGGGAGGAGGGAGGGCCTTATGGGGAGATACAAGGTCAATAAACTGTAATTAATAAAAAAAGGACGTCTCTGCATACTGTACAAAATAAAACATTTATGTGTAATCTCAAGAGACAGTGCTGTTAGTGGGGAAAAATGAGATTTCCATGAAAATTAGCTACAGTGCAGTGCTCTGAAATCACCAAAAACAAATGCTCACAGAATACGACATGTGGGGAGGCAGAAAAAGCCACCCCAGGGCCTGTGAGGTTTGGGCTTTCAGGTTTCCTAGGAAATAATGATTGACACAGAACACAGGAGTCTGCAAAGCTAAAAAGAAAATGGAGACAAATGAGACGACAGAGCTAAAATAGTTCAACCACGAGGCCAGTATTTCTCTACCAAGCATAGTATTTGGAAGCTCCTAGTTATAAAACTAGTTACTGGAAACTGTATTTCTGAATAGTCCTGCAGACAGAGAGAGAAACCTTGTGTACTTGTGTGTGTGTAGGCACGCATGTGTGTATGAGTGTGTACATGTACAAATATGTCTGTGCAAGTGTGTCCAGTGCCTCAAAGGGACATTTAACAAGAGCAACAAACACCCCCAAAGCTTTTCATTTGTCCGCAATAGAAAGACCAGTTTATACAAGTTAGAATATCACTGGTAGGAGTACAATTGTTGATTTTTTTTTTTGATTCAACAGTAATCCCATGAGTCTTGATAGTGTCAACCATTTAAAGTTAGAAATACTTTTTGAAAAACACATATACAGTTTAGAGTAGGAGATAGCACTTCATTCTTGTCACCAACTTCTCTCTACTAGCGGGCTCCAAGTGGGTTCCCTTCGAGGTACGCTCACTTCACAAGGCTTCTTGAGGATAGGGCATGCGAAGACAAGCAGGGAGCTGAAGGTGCTTCCCAAAGAAGGCCCAGACTTCTCCACCCTCCACGCCTAAGAGCCTGAAGAGGAAAACATAACTGCCTTTCAACAAAAGCAAAACGCAAGCATTCCACGCTCTGCCTTACAGCTTCTGGCTTCCCACACGCTCCGAATAACCCTGGCTGGCCAGCAATAGACACGGAATACCAAAACTCTCCCAAGTTCATGCAGCGAAGAGTTTTCTGTTCATACTTCCGTTGGGGAAGCAGGAAAAAGACAAGCAAGAGCCTGCACAGAAAACTGTGCACACAAACCAAGACAATGGGGGATACCTACAAATCCACTAGCTGTCTGTCTGGCAGATCTTCGGGAGACCTCATTATCTGCTTTCACTGCATTAAGAAAGGAGTTTTGGACAGCCTATTAAGAGCTTTGCAAAGTAATCTTTTGACATGCCGCTCTCTGCTGGGCCGTGAAACCCTGGAAAAATGGATTTCTCGTTTTGATCCCTTCCTTGGCTTTGTTGCTACAAACGCGGCCATTTCAGAAGCAGTCAAGTGGGGTGCGGCCACCATGGGCCTTCTCAGCCCCTGTCTAGCATCTTTCACTTAAGCATACTTGGCTCCTTGAAGAATTTTGACTCCACCACGGACTGACAGGCGCACACTGCCCCCCGCAGGCCGAACGACTCTGCAAAATTAGATTGATTTTTTTTTTCCCAGCATAATATTTCTTACTGATTATTTGGGAACTTCACATAACACACCCCAATGATACTCACTTCCCACTCCTCCCAGGTCCACCCCACCCACCCTTGTGATCCTCCAATAAAAAAAAAAAAAAGAAGAAAAAACAAAAAGGGGAAAAAAAGAAAAGAAAAAACACGCCAAAGTCCATTTTGTTTTGCCTATATACTCACTGGAGCATGGTCAAACTCCCAGTGGCCAGCTTAAGGGACAAAACTGAGTTCTCTCCCACCCCCACAGAATCCATCAATAGTGAAGAGACAGACTTCAGCATACTATCACAAAATCTAAGAGTTCTTTTCAATGGTTTCCTGTCTAGACTGTTTCTTTTTTTTTTTTTTTTTTTTTCATCTCCCATTCTCAACTGTGAGTCTACAGTCTACAGTCTCAGTTCCACTGGGGGGGGAAGCTTAAGAATCAGCTGAACTAAGAAGTGTGGAAAAGCAAGCATATTTCGAGTATTTGGATTCTACCTTGCCCAAAGCAAGCTTATTTTAAGATGAAGCATTCTTTATTTGGGTCATTATTTAAATTTCCATTCTCAAGCACTGCTCAATTTTGACAGCACACAAAAGGATCTCACAGGCTCACTTCTAATTTAAAGAAGTCATCTGAGAAAAACTGTTCTCTCTGCTCCCTCAACATTCAATTATTTTGATCCTTCACCAAATCATGTTAATCTGGAAATGCCTGCAGGTTCCAAAACAAACTTCATCACTCTGTCCCATAACATGATGGGGATGTGCCATGTCCCTTTTAAATAAGAGTTACCGTTTCATGCTTTGTGACTTGCCTTCCTTAAATTGCCTGAACATCAGGCTTTATGGATGAGTCATAGCAAGTAAAGCATAGATACTGGTGGTCCTGTAGCTAACAGTTACGTGTTATAAATACACTGAGGTTTTATTGTTGTGGGGGGGGTTGTTTGTTTATTCAGGTTTGGGGGTGCTGTTTGTTTTTGAGAGAGAGAAGAGAGAGAACTGATGCTCACAAACACTACTTAATACTGGAAGCACCATGCCAGCCTCTGTAGGGATTCATCCTCGAGGAAAGCAGGACTGGTCATGTGACATATGTTGTAATTCTCAAAGGGATTCTCACCTGTCTACCAATTTCGATACAAATTGCCTTTTGAGTAAGGTTTTAAGTATACATTCTAACAAAGCAGAGAAGGGTAACCTAAGATTTACTAGCTTATCTGATAATAATCTGTGAAGAAAAAAAAATTGTAAGATGATTAGGTTTGATGTTTCGGATAAAAAAAATTGCAAGCAGGAGGGAGGCGTGGTCTGGCGACACTGCAATGATAACCCCTCCTGCCCGGAATGATCTGTCTACAAAATTCAAAGCCATTTTAGTTTCCCATTCCATTAACATGGCACTTACGCATGGCACGTTTCTTAAATAGACTTTTATTGAATACAGCATATATGAAGACATGATAAAAATTTAAGGTTAATAGTCCAGTGAGTTGTCACAGAGTTCAGGGAGTCATCCATCCAGTACTCAAAACAAGACTGACGGCTAACCACCACCCCTAAAAGTTCTCTTTAGGCCCCTTCAAAATGATTGCCATCCCAAAAGGTACTTTGACACCTAACAGTAGAGCTAAGTTTTGCCTGGTTTTGAATTTTATTTACATGGAATGGTATAGTGGTTTTGTTTTTCCAACCTGCTTTTCTTACTATTTAAGATGTATCCACACTACTGCACATGAGTTCATGACCTCCCACTACAGTGTGCTAGGAAGTTGAATGATAGCACAATAGTTTATGTGCACATTCTACTACTGATGGACATTTGGATGGCTCCCAACTTGCAGGTAGAAAACTACTATGAACAACCCACCATAAGTATTTGGGTGAATATATCAACATCCATACTTTTCTTCATGTATTGAAAACTAAACCTGCTGATAGAAAGTACATGGAATTTCATTAAGCATTACAACCAGCTTGACAAATGATCATAATTTATTTTCCAGCTCACAGGGATCAAGAGTTGCAGCTATATCCTGTCTTTCCATTTCTTTATTACGGCCCACCTCCTTTTTAATAAGAGCTCCCCCTTAATGCATAGTGAGGTGTCATCAGAATATGAACCTGAATGTGAAGGCCGACTAGGGATACTGAATACTGTTCATGAGTTCATCAGATTTAAGGTGAAGCGATGATTTAAGACCACTTAGTCATTCAGTTTTGATTCTTTTTTCTTGTTGACTTATAAAACATTTTTAAAGTTAAAGCAAGTTTATTTTAATTTCAGTTTTTTTACTTCACATACGAAGGGTGCCTCCTCCCTCCTCTCCTCCCAGTTCCCCCTTTTTCCTCTTTCCCCTCTCCCTTTCCCCCTAGAAAAAGGGAGCCTCCTCCACCCCAGATCAACACTCTCCAGCACATGAAGTCACATCAGGACTGAGTATATCCCATGATGCCAGGAAAGGCAGCCCTACCAGGAGGGAGTGATTCAAAAGCAAGCAATGAAGTCCATGTTAGAAACAGCCCCCATCCCCCCTCCACTAACCAGGTGACCCATATGAAGACCAAACCGCCCATCGGCCACATATGTGCAGAGGGCCTACGTCTAGACCATGTCTCAGTCTAGGAAAGCCCCATGGGACTGGGTTAGTTGTCTCTGTTAGTCTTCTTGTGAGATTCCTGTCCCTCCGGGTCCTTCCATCTGTCCTCTAAGACTTCCACAGGACCCCCATAGTCCTGTCCCATGCTTGGCTGCAAGTCACAGCATCTGTCTCAATCCCCTGCTACTAGAGCCTCCCAGATAACAGTCAAGTTAGGCTCCTGTCTGCAAGCACAGCAAAGCATCACTAATAGCTCTCTACCTTGGGGTGGGTCTCAGGTGGTACCCATTATCAGTTGGACATTCCCTCAATCTTGATCCCCTCTTCATCACTGCACTTCTTAAAGACAAGGCAATTTTTGGATGAAGGTTTTGTTGATGGGTTGTTGTTCCCCTCCTTCCACTAGTCCTGCCTGGCTAGGAGGTGGTCACTTCAGTCTTCATGTCCACACCCTCTCCCCTGTTAGGGGTCTCAGCTAGAGTCACACTCATATCCCCCCCACCCCGCGCAGTTTCATTTCTTGTTCCCAGACCTCTCACCTCCCACAGTTCTCCCCACGTCTGCTCCTCACACTTGTTTTTCTTCCCATCCCATCTCCTACAATTCTGTGTGACATTCCAGCACCCTCTCTTAAGCCCTTCTTGTTACTTAGCTTCTCTGGGTGTGTGGAATGTAGTATGGTTATCCTGTACTATAGAGGGCTAATATCTGCCTATAACTGAGTACATACCATGTGCATATTTTTGGGTCTGGGTTCACCTCACTATTTCCTGCAAATGTCATATCTTTGTTTTTAACAGTAGTATTCCATTGTGTAAACTACCACAATTTCTGAATCCATTCTTCAGTTGAGGTAGAACTATTTAACCAACTTCATATGAAAAAATTAAAAGGATAGTCAAAACAACTCTGTATAATAAAAGGACTTCTGGCCATATTAACATCCCTGATTTCAAGCTCTACTACAGAGCAACAACAATAAAAACTATATGGTACCTACTGGCATAGAAACATTAATGATGCCATTAAAAAAAAATCAGCCTAATTTCCCCTCTTCTTCTCCAAGGCAGGCCATGCAAGATATCAGTCCTCTTCCCGTGGAGTAAAAGTAAATAAAAATATACTCTAGTCTTTCTAGTTTTTCCATCTTAGAGGTGGCCATGATAAATCTATCTGACCCACTATATCTCACAGAAATCTTAAGACTCCATCTCAGAAAGCAGAGGACAGAACAGAGCTCTCTGAGGAAGAAGATGGGTCTTGCTAACCTTCCCAGACTGTTCGGATTAAATAAAATAATCTTCTCCAACCCCATGTCTACACAGTGTCCTGTGGCTTAGCCAAGGTTATACAACTAAGTCACCATAAAAAAAAAAAAAGGACGTCAAAAGACAGTCTTCAGAGAGCGTTGGTTCAGCTGAACACACAGAGGCTTGTGGGAAGGCAAGTAGGAACATCTGCATGCCAGGGGAGGAGCATAGTACATCCCAATTCCTCAGAAGTTACTATGCTCAGGACCCATCCAGATTTAGCCTTTTAAAGACGTTTAGGTAAATTTAAGTGTTGCTTTTAGTTGAGCATTAATTCCTTTATGTACAACTAAGGCATGAGCTACATTGGCTAAATGATTATTCAGGGTCTGAGCAGTCTGCCCAGTATGACTCATGGCTAATGCCCTGGTGGTAGCTCCAACAGCCGTCAATGAGATGGTAGTGACAATGGTGGCTGTAGTTCCAAGATCCCTTTTCTGTCTGAAGAGAGTCATAGCGTGAGGGGCATCAACGGGCACAGGCACCCAGCGAGGCATGCGAGTAACCAGGGCATACCTAAATTCACTAGCATTCCAGCATTGGGCAAAAAAGCAAGTATCATTACCACAATTACTTAGCTCTATCTGGCTAATAATGAATAAAAATGGGGGATATAGACAAACAGGTGTGGCTTATAGGAAATATTATGAGAAGCCTTAACCCCCTCGTTAGAACATCCTGCGTCAGTTCTAGAACTAGCAGTGGTGGTGTCCGAGGTCTGAGTAGGTTCAGGAGACCATTGCCCCCAGGGGCGAGACGTGCTCCATGCCAATTGACTAACTCCATGTTTTCCTCCACTTTTGAAAGTCATTTAAGGTTCTTAAATTATTTTTCCCCTTTTTTTTTAATTTTTCATTAAAAGGAAGCTTGATGGTGTTCAATCAGAGGATTGACCTCGTGCAGGAGCAAATTGATACCCTATGGCAAATCGCTCAACTTGGCTGTCAATGAAAATATGCTGGACTTTGAGTCACTAGCATATAACATGAGAATTTTTCCTGTGCTGCAAATCTGTCTAAACAATTGTCGAGCTATATTTTAGGTAATTGGACTAGACAATTCGATACTACGATGGAGCAGCTGAGAGTGGCCATTGTCACAGTAAATTCTACCAGAGTGGACGCAGGACTAGCCACAGGATTATCATCATGAATTGCTGCAGCCATGAATCATCTGAAGGAATGGGCGGGCATGGGAGCGTTAGCAGGCCTTCTGGTGTTGGTCTCCTTGGTTTGCCTGTGGTATATATGCAAGATTAGAGTCTCACAACAGTGTGATGCAGCCATGATCATTCAGGCTTTTACAGCCATTGAAGCAGGACATTCTCCCCAAGCATGGTTGGATACCATAAAAAGCTAAAATGTTACGCTCAGGATGCGAGGCTAAGCACTGCACTCAGGGTCAGCAGCTTTCGACCCAGAGAAGAGCATGTCTGATTGCATGCGGGTTGATGCCCCAGGTCCTGCCTCTGAGAAAAAGGTATCAGACGGGTCTGATGCTCTTTGGGTGGATGACACCTAAATGAACATCGGTACAAAGTCCCAATTTATTTCTAATATCAGAGATCAGACCTCTACTCTTGCCTGATGCATCTAAAACAAAAAGGGGGAACTGTAGAGAGCTGCGGAATGCTATGCCTTAAAGATGGAGCTGGTTTCCGCCTTCCACCTTCCCGATGGTGAGTGCTCTCTGTCACGAACAATTCCACATTTGGCTAAGGCTGAGGATCTGGCTTGCTTCCATGTATGTGGACCTATCTGCATTGCCCACGTGGCACGCCTGGGTTGGCTACCCATAGGCTATTTAAGCTGTGGGCTGGCTTTCCCCAGGGTCCGAGGATTGTTCAAGGTTCCTGAATAAACTGCATTGAAAAAAAATAAAAAAATAAAAAAGAATTGCATAATCAAAAAAAAAAAAATTAAGTGTTGCTTTGAGATCTGTGAGCAAAAAAATCAAACCTAAGGACAGGAGCCTTGAGAACCTTAATTTGTAGCCACTCAGTCCTAAGATCCATAGACCTAGACTTACTAAGTGTAGACTGAAGTAGTCCTGTGGGGTTAGCCCTTCAACTTGTCCAATATGACACTGTCTACAGACAGACGTGGTCAGAGCTGAATTGGGTCGAAGGATGCCCAGATAGTATCTGCTAAAGAATTCATCATTTGCTTGTTGGTGGGGTGAATTCTCAACATAAATTTTGGATCACAGGCATGATTGCTATGGTTTAAGATTTCTGTAGTTAAAGAAACTGGGTCCATTTTTCCTTTATATCTTGAGACTACCGTTAAACTATAGCATTATTTTTCAAAGGAAATGGAATTCATGTTAAACATTGTCTGGTTATAATAAATAAAAATAAAAATAGCAGAAAAATCTCTAAGTTCTTGGAATTTAGTCTTGTAGAAATAAACCCATGTATTAAAGGAGTTGTAGAATAAATTAGAAAAATTACAGCAGCCTACAGGACCTCAAGCATGCAGCTCCGTAAGTCTGTCCAGTCCTTTGAATTACTCAGAAGAGCGTAACTTTTCCTTTTCTTATATCTTCATTTTTCTAAGCATACCTTCCTCTGGTATTTTGAATTTTCCTAGTCTTTCTCTGCATCTACCCTCCCTGATGTGTAGCTGCCTAACCTCCATCCCAGCTTAACTCAAAAGGTGTTGTTTTTTTTTTCATACAAGTAGAAATTAATTTTTTTCATAATTTATTCATTATATATCCCGATTGAAGCCCTTGGGTCAACTCCCCCCAGTCCCAACCTCCTTCCCTCTTCCCTCCACCCCCTTCTCCTAGTCCATTGATGGGGGGGGGAGGTTACCACCATTGCCCTCTGCCCATAGCTTGTTAAGTCTCATCAGGACTGCCTGGATCCTCTTCCTTCTTGGCCTGGCAAGGACACATCACCAGGGGCCAGTGATTAAAGATCAGGCAACTGAGTTCATGAAAGCATCTTCTTCCCTCACTCGGACATCCACATGGAGACTGAGCTGCCAATCGGCCACATCTGAGCAGGGGTCTAGGTCCTTTCCATTCATGGTCCTTTATTGGTGCATCAGTCTCTGCAGAACCCCTGGGCTCAGATCCTTTAGGCTTGCTGGTCTCCTTGTGGGGCTCCTGTCCCCTCCATGTCCCTCTCTTCTTACATAGGAATGAATTCCTGAGCTCTGCCCAAAGTTTGGACTTGAGTCTCAGCATCTGCTTCAATCCCCTGTTGGGTGGATTCTTTCAGAGGACCCTCTATAGTAGGTTCCCATCTGTTTCCTCTATTCCACTGCTTCTGCTGTCTATCCTCTGCCATTCTGATTGAGATTTAAACATCCTCTACAGAGTCCTCCTTACTGTTTAGCTTCTTTAGGTCTGTAGGTGGCTATCCTGTATTATACAGCTAATATCCACTTAAAGGTGAGTGTATACCATGCCTGTATTTCTGTTTCTGGCTTACCTCACTCAGGATCATCTTTTCTAGTACCCACCATTTGCCTGCAAATTTCATGATTTCCTTGTTTTTAGTTGCTGAGTAGTACTTCATTGTATAGATGTACCACAATTTCTATACCCATTCCTCCACTGAGGAACATCTAGGTTGTTTCCAGATTCTGACTATTACAAATGAAGCTGTTATGGACAGAGCTGAGCAAATGTCCTTGAGTGGTGGAGCATCTTTTGGGTATATTCTCAGGAGTGGTAGAGGTAGTGCTAGTAGTGCTATTCCCCGACCTTTTTTTTTTTTTTTTTTTTTTGAAAGTCCCAAATTGATTTCCAAAGTGGTTGGACAAGTTTATATTTCCACCAACAATGGAGGAGGGTTTCCCCTTTTCCACATCCTCTCCAGCATGAGTTGTCACTTGAGTTTTTGATCTTAGCCATTCTGATGGGTGTAAGATGAAATCATAGGGTCGTTTTGATTTGCATTTCCCTGAAAAATAAGGATGTTGAGCATTTTTTTTTCAGTGTTTCTCTGCCATTCAGTATTCCTCTGTTGAGAATTCTGTTTAGCTCTGTACCCCATTTTTTAAATTGGATTATTTGGTTTGCTGGTGTGTAACTTCTTGAGTTCTTTAATATTCTGGATATTAGCCCTCTATCAGATGTAGGGTTGGTAGATATCTTTTTCAAATCAGTAGGCTGTCATTTTGTTCTTTTGACAGCATCCTTTTGACAGCTTTACAGAAGCTTCTCAATTCCATAAGGTCCCATTTATTAACTGTAGATCTTAGAGCCTGAGCTGTTAGTGTTCTGTTCAGGAAATTGTCTCCTGTGCCAATGAGTTCAAGGTTCTTCCCCACTTTTTCTTCCAACAGATTTAGTGTGTCTGGTTTTATGTTAAGATTTTGATCCACTTACACTTTAATTTTATTCAGGGTGATAGATATGGATCTATTTGCATTTTTCTACATGTAGACATCCAGTTAGACCAGCACCATTTGTTGAAAATGCTGTCTTTTTTCCATTGTATGGTTTTGGCATCTTTGTCAAAAATCATGTGTTCATAGGTGTGTGGGTTTATTTCTGGGTCTTCTATTCATTTCCATTGATCCACCATTCTGTTTCTATGCCAGTTCCATGCAGTATTTATTACTGTTGCTCTGTAGTACAGCTTGAGATCAGGGATGGAGATACCTCAAGACGATCTGTTATTGTACAGGATTGTTTTAGCTATTGTGGATTTTTTTGTTATGCAATATGAAGTTGAGAATTTTTCTTTCAAGGTCTGTAAAGAATTGTGTTGGTAAGTTGATGGAAATTGCATTGAATCTGTAGATTTCATTTGGAAGGATGGTCATTTCTACTATATTAACCCTACTGAGACATGAGCATTTATCTGATATCTTCTTCTATTCATTTCTTCAGAGACTTGAAGTTGTTTTCATACAAGTCTTTGACTTGCTTAGTTAGAGTTCCACCATGATACTTTGGGTTTGTTTTTGTTTGTTTGTTTGTTTGTTTGATTGATTGATTGATTTGGTTTGGTTTTTTGTGGCTATTGTAAAGGGTGTTGTTTCCCTAATTTCTTTCTCAGCCCTTTTGTCTTTTGTATACAGGAGGGCTACTGATTTTTTTTTTTTTAGTTAATTTTGTATCCAGCCACTTGGCTGAAGATGTTTATCAGCTGTAGGATTTCCCCGGTAGAATGTTTGGGGTTACTCATTTATACTATCATATCATCTGCAAATAGTGATACTTTGACTTCTTCCTTTCCAATTTGTATCCCCTTGATCTCTTTTAATTGTCTTATTGCTCTAGCAAGGATTTCGGGTACTATGTTGAAGCGATATGGAGAGAGTAGGAAGCTGGGAAGCCTTACCTTGTCCCTGATTTCAGTAGGACTGATTTAAGTTTCTCTCCGTTTAGTTTGATGTTGGCTATAGGCTTGCTGTATATTGCCTTTACAATGTTTAGGTATGTGCCTTGTATCCCTGATCTCTCCAGGACTTTAGAAATTAATGGGTATTAGATTTTATCAAATAATTTTTCAGCATCAAAGGAAATAATCATGTGGGTTTTTTTCTTTCAGTTTGTTGATATGGTGGAAAACATTGATTGAACCATATATTGAACCACACCTGCAACCCTGGGATGAAGCCTTTTTGGTCACAGTGGATGATACCTTTGTTTTCTTGGATTCTGTTTGTGAGTATTTTGTTGAGTATTTTTGTATAAATATTCATAAGAGAATTTGGCCTTAAATTCTTTTGTTGTTGTTGTTGGGTCTTTGTTAGGTTTAGGTATCAAGGCGACTGTGGCTTCATAGAATGAATTTGGTAATGTTCCTTCTGTTTCTATTTTGTGGAAGAGTTTAAAGAATATTACTGTTAGCTCTTCTTTGAAGGTCTTGTAGAATTCTGTGCTGAAACTATCTGGCTCTGGGCTTTTTTGTGCGTGGGAGACTTTTGATGACAGCTTCTATATCCTTACGGGATATAGGATTATTTATTTACCTGGTCTTGGTTCAGCTTTCGTAAGTGGACTCAATCAATAAAAATGTCCATTTCATCTAGAATTTCAAATTTTGTGGTATATAGGCTTTTGAAGTAAGACCTAATGATTGTTTGGATTTCCTCAGTGTCTATAGTTATGTCCCCCTTTTCATTTATGATTTTGTTGATTTAGATAGTGTCCCTCTGCCTTTTAGTTAGTTTAGCTAAAGGTTTGTTTATCTTGTTGATTTTTCTCAAAGAACCAACTTGTGGATTAATGATTCATTGAATTATTCTCTTTGTTTGTAGTTTATTAATTTCAGCCCTGAGTTTGGTTATTTACAACTGTCTACTCCTCTTTGGTGTGCCTGCTTTTTGTCCTACGGCTTTCAAGTGAGCCTTTAAGTGACTTGTATGAGATGTTTCAAATTTCTTATGAAGGCACTAAGTGCTATGAATTTTCCTCTTAGCACTGCTTTCACAGTGTCCCATAAGTCTAGGTATGTTGTGCCTTTATTTTCATTTAATTTTAGGAAATTTCTAATTTCTTTGTTTCTTTCCTGACCAAGTTGTCATTGGGTAGAGAGTTATTCAGTTTCCATGTGTGTGTAGGATTTTTGCTATTTCTGTTGTTGTTGAAGTCCTGCTTTAGTCCATGGTGGTCTGATAATATACAAGGAATTATTTCAATCTTCTGTGTCTGTTGAGGCTTGCTTTGTGACCAAGTGTATGGTCTATTTTACAGAAGGTTCAATAAGGGGCTGAGAAGAAGATAAATTCTTTTGTGTTTGGGTGAAAAGTTCTGTACGTGTCTTTTAGGTCCATTTGATTCATGACATCTGTTAGTGTCATTGTTTCTTTGTTTAATTTCTGTTTTGTTGACTTGTCCTTTGTTAAGAGTAGGGTGTTACTGTCTCCCACTATTAATGTGTGGAGATCTGTGTGTGGTTTAAGTTTTATTAGTGTTACTTTTTACAAAAGTGGGTGTATTGGGGGCATAGATGTTCAGAATTGTGAAGTCTTCTTGGTGGAATTTTTCTTTGATGAGTGTAAAGTGACCTTCTCCATCTCTTTTGATTAATTTTGGTTGAAAGTCTATTTTATTAGATACTAGGATGGCTACTCCTGCTTGCTTCTTGGGTCCATATTTGCTTGGAAAACTGTCTTCCAGCCCTTTACTCTCAGGGATGTCTATCTTTGTGAGTTTGGTGTGTTTCTTGTATGCAATAAATTGTTGGGCCTTGTTTATGCATCCATTCTGTTAGTCTGTGCCTTTTTATTAGAGAGTTGAGTCCACTGATGTTGAGAGAGATTAGTGACCAGTGGCTGTTAGATCCTTTGATTTTGATATTGGTGGTGGTAGTGTGTTTGTGTGCTTGGCTACTTTTAGTTTTGCTGTAGTGGGGTTATTATTTCCTGTGTCTTCCTGGATATAGCTAGCTTTCTTGGGTTGTAGTTTTCCTTTCAGTATCTTCTGAAAAGCTGGATTTGTGGGTATTGTTTAAATTTGCTTTTGTCATTGAATATCTTGTTTTTCCACCTATGATGATTGGGAGTTTTGCTGGGTATAGATGCCTGGGCTGACATCTGTGTTCTCTTAGGGTCTACATGACATGTGTCCAGGCCCTTCCATCTTTCATAGTCTCTGTTGAGAAGTCAGGTGTGATTATGATTGGTTTGCCATGATATGTTATTTGGCCTTTTTCCCTTGCAGCTTTTAGTATATTTTTCTTTGTTCTGTATACTTACTGTTTTGATTATTATGTGGCAGAAGGGTTTTCTTTTCTGGTCCAATCTATTAGGTGTTCTGTAGGCCTCTTGTATGCTTACAGGCCTCTCCTTTAAATTGGGGGAATTTTCTTCTATGATTTTGCTGAAAATATTTTCTGGACCTTCCTGTTATTCTTAGGTTTTTGTCTTTTCATGTTGTCTTGGATATTTTAGATAATTTATGCCAGGAATTTTTTTAGATTTCATATTTTCTTTGATGGATATATCGATTTCTTCCATTGTATCTTCCACACCTGAGATTCTTTCTTCCATCTCTTGTAGTCTGTTGGTTATGCTTACCTCTGTAGCTCCTTTCTTCCCTAAGTTCTCCCTCTCTATAATTTCTTCCATTTGTAGTTTTTTTTATTTTTATTATTAGTTACATTTTATTAACTCTGTATCCCAGCTGTATCCCACTCCCTCATTCCCTCCCAATCCCACCCTCCCTTCCTCATCTCCTCCCAGCCCCTTTCCAAGTCCACTGATTGGGGAGGACCTCCTCCCCTTTCATCTGACCCTGTTTTATCCTGTATCTTCAGGAATGGATGCAAAGTCCTCCTCTATGGCCTAGCAGGGCTGCCCCTCCCTTGTAGTTTCTGTTCCGATTTCTATCTTCAGATCTTGAGCCATTTTGTTGATTTGCTTCACCTGTATGATTGTATTTTCCTGCTTTTCCTTCTACTTCTTCACCTGCTTATTTGAACCTTCCTCTATTTATTTTATTCTTTCAGTAATTTAATTATTTCTTATCTAAAGACCACAAACTGTCTAGCTGTATCTTCCTGTATTTCTTTATGGATAATCTGTTTGACTTTATCTTCCTTATTTCTTTACACATTTTATTTGCTTCCTCCATTTTCCTCCTTATAAGCATAGATTTAAGGTTATCTTCTTGAATTTCACTTATGTTCTGTTATGTAAGTATCTAGGGCTACTTACTTGGATAGATAACTGGGTTCTGGAGATGTCATATTGCTTTGGCTTTTGTTGATTATGCTTTTATACTGGCATTTACCCATCTGGCTGTCTCAGGTGTTGGCTGCTAGTTTCTGATTCCAATCCTGGGGTGGGGGGGAATCCTCTTGGCAGGAAGATGGTTGTTTCTCCTCAGGTTTTTGGGTATGGTCACCGAATGGCCGGTGCTTCTCAGGGAATTGCCAGAGCTCTCCTCAGGTGTATGGTCCTGTGGGGTAACTGGGCTCATTTGGGAGTCCAGGGGCTCTTCCTTCACCAGGAGAAGTCCTGGAGACAGCTGCCCTGCCACTGGGCTTCTTGCTCTGAATTTAGTGAGCTGCTGCTGCTGCTGCTGCTGCTGCTACTGCTCGTACAATGTGTTTGCTGGGCACAGCCCCCTTGAAGAACTAGGGAGCCCTGTGGTTTAGTCAGTTTAGCTAAGGAGACAGGTTATGCTTTGGAGCATCCCATGGGTCCCAGGCTTCTGTAGGTCTGAGGTTGGAGCTCTGTGCCCCAGTACCAAAGTGGTAATCAGTGGCAGGTGATTGTAGCATACAGGCCTGTGGCTAGAGACTAGAATCCTAAGCCTGTGGGAACCCAGCAACCTTTCTGGGGATTAGCTGGGTGTACTGAGGTTGGACCTGATGTTACCTTCACCATGGGGTTTGGAGGCCCAATCTGAGGTGTTTGGGGGACCACAATTAAGTCTGAAATGGTGAGTAGAGCATGCAGGCCCAGGCAAGTGGCTCCACACTGGCAACTTGGTGCCTGCAGGAAACCAGGAACTTTTCCTTAGAACTTTTCTGGGGTGGGGGAGGGTTTGGCTGGTTGCCCTGAGGTCAAACCCGATGTTTGCTTTACCATGGGATTTTCTCTCCACTGCAAAACCCAAGTCTCTGGTGCTGTGGGACCCACAGTTCACTCTGGCATGGTGATCAGAGCACACAGGCATATGGCTCTGGGCTGGCAACAGAGTCCCTGCCAGGACCTAGGAACTCTTCCAGGGTTTAGCTGGGTGACCTGAGAAAGGACCCAATTGCTTCCCACACTGTGGAGTTTCCTCTCACCTGGGAAACACAGTCACTGGTGTTTCAGTGCCCACAGTTCGGTCTGCTAGTCGCTGTGCAGTCACTGCTATCCTGCTCCTCAGACACAGTGTCCTCTCAGCACCACCAGCTTGGTTCCAATGCTGCATTGTTTCATTTAAGAGTTAAAAGGTCAGGTGCAAAAAGAGCAAAGCTCTTTTTAGTACATATACTGGGTAAAAATTCTATACACAAATCTATAAAAGAATCCCACAGGTCACTGAGAAGCAGACCAAATACCCAACATAAAATGTTGACACAAACTACTAACAGAAATACTAAAGGTAAGGAGTATATGGGAAGACAATAAACATAATGTTCCCTTAAAAAGAAACAACTTCAGAGTACAATCAGGTACTGATCTAAACCCATTCAAACAACTAAAGTGAAAAAGCTAATACATACTAGTCACAATAGCAGTTAACTTCAGGGAAGACTGGATAATGGCTGTGAGGTAGGAAGAAAGGCTCCTGTTGTAAGATGTTTTCTTTTGTGCTACTGAAGCAGTTACACGAGAGTAAAAGCCACTTGGTGCAAACTCTTCTACGTGCATGCTATGCTTTAGGTGAAAACAAGACAGACAAGACAAATGTGAAAGAATAAACTGTAAGCGGCTGAGAGGCTAGACAGAAAAAGTCCTTCTCTGTTATGCTCATGCCGTCTCCTGAAGAGAAAGGGGAAGGGGTGCTCTCCACTGCAGTGTTCTGTGACGCACAAGCTAAGAAGGCTTGGCTCTGTTCAGAAATAGGACTTTTTTGTTCCTAAGATCAGGTGCTTCAGAGTGTTCTCAGAAAGTCCGAGAGCGGGTTGACTTTGTCTCACTTTGCAAGACGGTGCTTGTATCAGTTGTTAGGAGTGGTGATTGGAATTATAGCGAAGTGCAGTAGACTCCAGCCATGTAAGAATCATAGGCAAGTTGTTCGTTCCTCCCTGTGCCTCCTGCACTTGCTTCCTTGGTCTGCATCCCTCTGCATCATCCACACTGTCAGCACACGACCCATAATACATAAACAGTTTTCTCAGCAACTGACTGGACAAATGAATAAGTGAAGCAGTTGGTACCTAAAAGGGCGAAGAAGAAACAAGAAAGGAAGTTGTACTACTCCACAACGTGCTCACAGGTAGTCTCTGACATGGCATGTTTAACCTGAATTATTGATAAAGCCATGTGTAAATGACCCTCAGTGACAGCAAACTAATTCAGAAATTAAAACGCCACACAGTCATCTTCCTGCAGATGTTGGCAATAGAGCTCCAGAATTCATTTCCATTTTTTTCCAACCATTTAAAAAGCTGCTCTACTAAACAGAAAATCCTCTGTAGAGGAAGACCGAATGGCAGAGAAACACTTAAAGAAATGCTCAACCTCACTAGCCATTAGGGAAATGCAAATCAAAACAACCCTGAGATTTTACCTTTCACTCATCAGAATGGCCAAGATGAAAAACTCGAGTGACAATACATGCTGGAGAGGTTGTGGAGAAAAAGGAACCCTCCTCCACTGCTGGTGGGAATGTAAACTGGTACAACCACTCTGGAAATCAATCTGGCGCTTCCTCAAGACCCAGCCATACCACTCCTAGGCATATATCCAAAAGAGGCTCAAGTACACAATAAGGACACTTGCTCAACCTTGTTTGTAGCAGCTTTATTTGTAATAGCCAGAAGCTGGAAACAGCCCAGATGGCCCTCAACTGAAGAATGGATACAGAAATTGTGGTACATCTACACAGTGGAGTATTACTCAGCAATGAAAAATAAGGAAATCATGAAATTTGCAGGTAAATGGTGAGACCTAGAAAGAATCATCCTGAGTGAGGTATCCCAGAAGCAGAAAGACACACACCGTATATACTCACTCATATAGACATAACATAGGATAAACCTACTAAAAACTGTATGTCTAAGCAAAAGAGAGGACCCTGACTAAAACGCTCAGTCCCCATCCTGAAAGGCAAAGAGGTTGGACATCAAAAGAAGAAGAAAACAGGAAACAACCTAGGAACCTGCCACAGAGGACCTCTGAAAGGCTCTGCCCTGCAGACTATCAAAGCAGAAGCTGAGACTTATGGCCAACTGTTTGGCAGAGCCCATGAAATCTTATGGAAATAGTAAGAGCTGGAGAGGATGGAAACCACACAAGGAGAGCAACAGAACCAGAAAATTTGAACACAGGGAACTTCCCAGAGACTCATACTCCAACCAAGGAACATGCATGGACATAACCTAGAACTCCTGCACAGATGTAGCACATGACAGTTCAGTGTCCAAGTGGGTTACATAGTAATGGGAAGAGGGACTGCCTCTGACATGAACTGATTGGCCTGCTCTTTGATCACCTCCCCCTGAGGGGAGAGCAGCCTTACCAGGCCACAGAAGATGACAATGCAGCCACTCCTGATGTGATCTGATAGACTAAGATCAGAAGGCAGGAGAGGAGGACTTCCCTTATCAGTGGACTTGGGGAGGGGCATGAATGAAAAAGGGGAAGGGAGGGTGGGATCGGGAGGGGAGGAGGGAAGGGCTTATGCGGGGATACAAAATGAATCAAGTGTAATTAATATTAAAAAAAAACAATAAAACTGTGCTTTAAAAAAAAAAAAAAAGCTGCTCTACCCTGAAAATGGCTATTTGACAAATCGATACAAAAATGCTCCAAGATACCATCCCCAAGTTGGAAGCAATTAAGTAAGAAACTGCTAGTCCAGGACCTTATTGCTTGAGCTGACTTCAGATTTGTTCTGGAAAGCCTTTCTTCTGGCCAAGCTTTTATTGCCATGCTTTCCTCTCGCCCACATTTTAGCCAAGCCATTGGCTCAGTTGGCAGGTGACAGAGTGTCCCTGCACCTGAAATTGCATTTGTCAGTTTGCTATCAATGTGTCCTGTCTCTGAGGATTGCTGTAGTCTTGTCTCTAAGTGAAACTATCTGTCTTCCATTTCCCTCCTGAGTGAGATTTATGAGAGAGAGCACTGAAACCGCTCATCTTCTGCTAATTCAGTCATCATTCTGACACCAGAATGCCTCTGAGTTTCCTCCTCTACTGCAGAGGAAAAAGAAGACTGCTTCCTTCTTTGCTGCCCTAACTTTTGTTAATAAATCAAGCAGCACAAGATGCTGTGTTAGGTTTAAGAAGCACACAGGCCCAGAGGCAAACATCTTCCCAAGCATATTAATCAAGGTTCTCTAGAAGAACGCAACTTATAGAATGAATAAATGTATAGGGGATTTATCAGAATGGCTAACTGGCTGTGGTTCTAATAGTCTAACAATAGCTGTTCACCAGCAGAATTCAGTAACTGAATTCAGTAACAAGAATTCAGTATCTGTTCAGTCCACAAGGCTGGATGTCTCAGCTAGTATTCAATATATGTCAGAATCCTGCACAAGTAGGTTCTTCTGCCAGTGAAAGAATGGACTTGCTAGCAAGAACGAGAGCAAGCAAGTGAAGAAAGCAAGCTTCCTTCTCCCCCATCTTTTATATAGGCTGACAGCAAAAGGTGTATCCAGAGAAGTCAGTCTTCCCACTTCCAATGATTTAATTAAGAAAAAAAAATTCCTCATAGGTGTGCACACTCATCTGGGTTGTATTTCACTCCAGATAGAGTCAAGCTGACAACTAGGCACAGCCACCACAACAAACTTAGCTGGGTCCATCCTGAATACCTTGCTCACAGCTAATTCACAATCACATCTCTCAGGGTTCAAGTTTTACATAGGCAACTGACTGAACAAACTCTCAGTGCTCTTCAAAATAATGTTTATGATCAGAAGGACTTCTAGCCACATAGGAAAGGTAAAAAATAAACTTAAAGTTCTTAGAAGGAAATTGCTAAAAGATACACACTTCCAAATAAGAATAAGATGTTTAGTTTGATCAAATAAGTATCAAGAAACTTTTGTCCGGTTAATTGCCTAGAAAGGAGTAATTCAAATACAAAAGCTTTGCAAGGAGCACCCAATGTATGGTAACTATCATCATGTAGTTTGGGTTTTTCATTTTATTTTGCTTTGCTGTTTGTGTGTTTGGAGCAATGGTATAGCCCTCTTTCCTTTTTCCTTACTTCCAGTTGCAGGAATGGTGTCTTGATGATAAATGGCAGCACCACAGAAACGCGAGTTAAAGATGAACTACACCTTTGTGTATTCTCACAACCACATCTGCTCCTAACGCCAAATTCAGCACTGCCAGCTGTGCTTCCCAGTGTGCAACAGTGGCTTCTTGAGAGATAACTTGGTAGACATGGAGAAAATGTACTCAGTACACATGTACAACCGGAAACATATTAAGTCCTACGCCAGGATTTACGTAGCAAATATCCCAGCTTTTAGTACGCTTTTAATCTTAGAAACACTGGCTGTGCCCAGTAGGGCTTCCACCAACCTGCATCTTTTCAAAAAATTAGAGACATTTTTTTTCAAGTTCAAAAATTCAATTGTTCCACAAATCTTTGGAACTCTCTAAATGATAACTAACTAGCACATATAGACAGATCAAATCTACCTTCTTTTAATATTTCCACCTAGGAGTCTTAATAAACGAAATTTCCTATTAGGGTCCACCTTGAGGTAAGCATACCCTTGGTCTCTGCATTTGCTCTCCCAAATCTATTGCCTTCCTCATTTCAATGCACTAGTGGAATCCAAATGTCCAAACAAAAACTTAGAAACTCTTCTTGCTTCCTCTTTTTCTCTCCTTTTCTAAATCCAATCCATATCAAACCTAATGATGGGAGACATATGCCAGTGTGTCTGCAAATATAAACCATTTTCTCTGAACCAGATGCTTTTTGAAATAAGGTGATACAGTAGTTTGAATCCAATTCCTGCAGCTATCTCCCAACTGGTCCAAACCTAACCTAGCCTATGGCACTAAAGCAGAGCCTCTTCTTATGTAGTCCTTGAAACAATTCCTTACCCTTTAACTAAGTGAAAATGAGAGAGATAATCACTCTCTTGCAGAGTAAAGAATACTAAAAATACCGTTCTATGTTTATTTTGATTTTTTTGTTTAATCAATACATACAGTTTACCCAGCCCTTCTGTGTGTTTTATCTGATTTTTATGGGAATTTGATATTGTTCATCCAGATGAGAAATATTTTTTCTTTTCTGTACATACGCATTAAGGATACAAGGATTTGAGGTTTGACAAGCTCCATCTACCTAATTCAGATCATGATATATGTTAAACAATGCTTGATGGGCTCATCCTTACAGAAAGTTCTGACTCTGTATTTCCATGAGCACAGATTTCTGTTTTCTATGGTTATTCCCAATGAGCTCACATAATTCTAGAGCAGCTGTTATAGAAGGAAGCTGTGTAATTTACATCTGGGGTACCACAGTGGAAATCTCTCTCTGCATTAAAAGCAGTCAGGCATAGGAGAAAACAAAGCCTTGTGCATTATTCATAATTATAATTCTGTATCATATGCAACCACCAGGCAAGCCAAACACACTCTCAGTTTCTATTACAAGTGATGTAGACAGCTCACACTCATTTATAAAATGCCTGAGCAGTTCTTACATGCATAACGAAGAGTTCTATAGTTCCCTTGAATAAATATCCTTTAAAATATCTGTTGTTCCAAATCTTGAAAGGCACAGATGATAAAAGCATTGTAATAATTCTCATGCAAAATGACAATAGAGACTATCTCCCTCAAAGCCAATAGGTTTTCTTGTTCATTACCTCTTGGCTTCAAATGGAATTTCTCAAGGGAAGTGATGAATCCCGAATCCTGCTTCCTAAGAAACAGCTCATCATCACACCTGAAGAACCAAATGGGTAACATCTGTCTGAGAAAAACATTCCAAAATATAAGCTCCATCTGTGTAAAAGGAGAAGGATCCAGAACTTCTAAGACATGCTGACTTTGAAGAGCAATCTAGAATGTTTGAGACTCCATATAAAAACCCGGGAAGGTGAGTTAAAGATAAGAAAATGGAATAAAAAAAAGGCATTATCCTGAGGGACTTCAATACTAAGAATATTTAAAAGAAAAGGGGGTTCTTGGGAATGGGATACAGTTGGAATACAGAGTTAATAAAATGGAACTAATAATAAAAATAAAAATAAGAAAAAGGGGTTCTTGGGTTCCAAAAAATGTGAACAAGATATACAGTCACTGAGAACATGTGAGACCACATGACATGTCCTTGAGAACCTACTGAAGGTTCTTAACACTGTTCAAATGTGTATCCAAGGACAGGCATCCCCCAACTTGATAGTCTGCCTTATACTTGTGCTATTTTCCTGTGGTATAAAAGTGGTATTTAGTCACAGATATCATACTTGGTCTCTGCTTTCTTGCCTGTTTGTGACAAGATCTCCAGTGTCACAGACTGGCCTCAAACTCACCATGTAGCTGAGAATGACCTTTTTTTCTGATCTTCCTGCTTTCCAAGTGCTGCTATTTCAAGTGGTTTATGCAGCACTGTTGATTGACCCCAGGGATTCGTGCATATGAAGCAAGAGCTCCAAGAACTGAGCTATGCCAGTGTGGTGGCACATGCCTGCAATCCCAGCACTCAGGGAGTCAGAGGCAGGTGGGTCTTAGTGAGTTCCAAGCCAGCCTGGTCTACAAAGTGAGTCTAGGACAGCCAAGGCTACATAAAGGAAACCTTGTCTCAGGGGGAGAGAGAGAGAACAGAACTGAGCTATACTCCAAGCCCTAGAAAAGGTATGTACAGCTGTAAATTTTGCTCTTTTACTGGACTACCAACATATGGTCTGACCCTCTTAAGCTAAGCATCAGGAAAGAACCACTGCTCCAAGCCAGGCATCTGACCAAGAGGGGATAGTGTCTATACTCTGTGTACTGTTATTAAACTAGAATGCCCCATAAATTAGGTAGATTCTTATCCGCATTGTGGTAATTTGTTAGGTCATGCCATACAGACTACAAATTTTAACATTCCCAAAGAACAGTTTCTGAGTTCTCCGTTACCTGGTGCCCATGATAGAATTGTGGGAGAAGCCATCGTTTCTCTATGTGTATGGATTGGAAGGAGAAACTTATTGATGAAGAAGGAACACATTGGTCTGTCTTTACTAGATTTACTGTTTGCTTGGAGCTACAGATTACTCACCTACAAAGAACTTCAGACTGTGACTCTGCCACCGAAGTTGAGGCTAACAGTTTGCTTGTGGTGGAGGGTATTACAACTGGGTCCCTTCTTGGTTCATTTAAACTCTGGGCTTAATTGTGTTGGGTGGTGCAATGAGGAGACTAAACAAAACAAATAACAACACAAACGAACCAAGTATTCTGCCTTCTATGCCCTTCAGAATTTATATCAATTTCCATCCATGTAAAGCCCAAAACTTTATAACAATAGCCCTGCTATATGCCCCCATTTGGAAGCTCTTCTGGTCTTTCAGTGGGATTAATTTTCATCATAAGCAGGCTACAGCTGGCAGCCAGGTTGTACCTAGCGGCATTGCCTGCACTTGTTTCCTATAGCTCATCCCTTGATCCTTTAAACATGCCTGAAGAAACAGAAATGTGCCTCTTGTCAATAGCATAAGCTGCCTGAGCCACACATCTCTAAACAGCATGAAAAACAGGAGCTATACTACTTTTCAAAAACCTAATAATGCAAAGAATGCCTCATAAATGAAGGTAAACACACTCAGGGAAAAAGAGTGGGAAGGCCCTGGGTCACGAGCTCACTCTTAACTGGATATTAACTCTGTCGAGTGTCCCTCCACAGACTCATCCAACCTCTAGCCCATCTCCCTTCCCAAGCATCTTATGTGCTCCCCTCCCCATCCACCCATCCTTGTAACTGAATTTATCTTCATGGAAAAACATTGCTCTCATTAGGCTCAATATCTACACCCTGATTTTAGAATTTCCTCTACAGTAGATTTCTATTCATAAAACAAAGATACGTGTGAAGCTTTGATGAAAGGTCTTGGTACAACTTTAAAAAAAAATCTATGTTTTTTAATTTAAAGAGCAATCATATCACCATAATTGATCTACTGATCAAGAAAAAAATTGTTATTTTATATGTTAACATTTTATGTGTTATCTCATATTTTATATATTACCCCAGATAAAAAGGTTAGAAAATATTTAATAGCAACATACCAGCCAAAAACCAGAGCTCATTTACCTAAAAGGAAGCCATTGACAGGTATGAAATTCTTCCCACCACACACTTCTTAAGCTAATTTGTGGAAATGACCACATTCTGTGCAATCAACTTCAGTCATCCTCAGAGACAGCAGGTACCTTTCTCTGTGTTAGCTCCATTAGAAGCATAGTTTTACTTAATCTCCCCATGAACACCAAAAATCTTCATTAGTGTTATTATTAATCTTGGTTTACAAACTTAAAACAAAAAGTAGGCACAGAGGAGTGAGGTAAGTTCCAAAGGTCCTGAAGCTGTCGAAGTGACAAGATAAAGCATAAGCCTTGGTGGGTATCATTCCAGAGGGTAAGGCTCACTATGTCAGAGATGTATCACAGACACCACGTGAGACTCAAGTCAGCTGAGACTGACGTCACTAGCCAACATCCTACGGGTATGAGTTTGGGTATCAAAGTAATAAATACTAATCAATTATGTCAGACAGTCATTATGACACTTTTTAGTGAGCGTATTACCCTCATATATACCCAACAGTGATGACTGAGAACAAACGTAATTTAAATATCAAAATGAAATGAAACTTAGAATAAAAATTAGCACTAAACGTCACTGGTCATGATGGTGCCACACAAAAGCGCTTCCCAGTGGTTCCTTTTCCTTCCTTACAGAACAGCAAGGAGGCATTTAGATCACTGGGTGGGCAAGAGTTTCAGGATTCCTCGAGGTTTCGACATGGCAGGGATTTCTTAGAGACCTCACACCTCAGGTAAATCACTACCACATTTTCCTTTTCTTCCTCCTTGACAGACTGCATGAGGCAGACGTGGGACAATCACTGCATCACATTCCACTGAACACACATCCGCTAGCCCAGTTAACAGTCCACTGTTCCCTCTTCTTAGTGGCTTGATCTATGTTAAGCCAAATGAGACAGCACTGCTACAGTACCTTCTTGTGCCAGTCCACTCCTCTGTTAGGAATCTAGCTTCTGCCATCTGCAGTGGCAGAAGCTTTACTGACTGCCCTGTTGTCCTTTGAACAGCCGAGTTCAATTAGCATTCAAGAGACCCACCAAGGAGCCAGACACTGCTCCTTCTTGGAGAGGAAGCCAGTGAGAGAATGTGGTCTCTGCTCTCGAGGAATGTGGGTGATGGCAACAGATAGAGAGAGAGACTGCTGGTGGAAGTGCACAGGGTACGCAACAAAAGAGAGCCAACCCAGTCAGCTCGGCGTCAAGTAAGCGCCTGGGAAAGGGTCCCCTCTACACACGGGCGCGCGTGTGCACACACACACACATGCATGCACACTCACATATATGTAAACACAGAACATGCCCCCACTTTTTCTCCACTACTCCTTATTAATTCCATATTCTTTCACAAGCTAAGAAATTCTTGACAAGAACAAAAAAACAGAAACAGAAGAATCAGCTCCCCTACAGTCCTCAAATTCACAGAAGTTCTGGGACATGAGTGTATAAATTCCCAATAAGGAGATGTCCTAGCACATTTATTGCCATACCAGAGGCAAGTAGATAAGAAATAACTGCGTTAGAACCAGGCCTGGAATCTGTTACTCCAGCGTGAAAAGAGGGTTATGGAAACAGAGCAAAAGGAGAAGACTGTGGCTGGGTGAGGTGCCTGTGATCCCAGTACTGGGGAGGTGAAAGCAAAAAGAGCAGGAGTTTGAGGCCAGTCTGGTCTACACACACACACACACACACACACACACACACACAAAAGCTGACTCAGTGTTCTCCCACGAAGCAAATAGAATCAAGAAAGGCTAGAAAGACCTCCCAAACTAGTATAACAGTGCTGGGATACTACTGATAAATAGAAAATTTAAAACTGATTTGAGTTCAGGTCCAGCTTTCCTGACTTTCCTGAACTATTGAGAGCCAAAAGCGTCCTTGAACACAAACAAAAGGTTTCTGTGTAATAGTTGGAAATAATGCTGAAGACCCACTCAGATTAGTGAAGGGTCCCGTGTTAGTCTGAACCGGTTTTCAGTACTGAATTCAGAACATCCCGAGTCTATTTGCTGACTTAATGTGTGTGTAAAGCTATGTAATGCACTTAGGTCACTGCCATTTGAATGAATGTTGTCACATTTAAGAAATCACTACTTCATGAACAATAGTGTAAAACTTCAGGCCACCAGGATAAAATTCCTAAGTTTCCAGTGTATACAGATTACATATGTATCTATAATTTCTTACCATCTTCTTTTAAAGAAGAAAGGTACAAATACTTTGTATATTTAATTATTATTTACAATTTATTCACTTTGTATCCCAGTTGTAGCCCCCTCCCACATCTCCTCCCGTCCTATACTCCCCTCTTCTTCTTCTTCTTCTTCTTCTTCTTCTTCTTCTTCTTCTTCTTCTTCTTCTTCTTCTTCCTCCTCCTCCTCCTCCTCCTCCTCCTCCTCCTCCTCCTCCTCCTCCTCCACCTCCTCCTCCTCCTCCTCCTCTTCCTCCCCACCCCCATCCCTCTTCCCTAGTCCACTGATAGGGGAAGTCCTCCTGTCCCCTCCAGGTCCTTTTATATCCCCCTTCTTCCATAGGACTTCCTATGCTCTGTCCAAAGTTTGGCTGTGAGTCTCTGCATCTGCTTTGATCCCCTGCTGGTTGGAGTCTTTTTGAAAACATCTGTGGTAGGCTCCAGTCCTGTTTCCTCTCTTCCACTGTTTCCAGTGTCTATCCTGGTTTCTCTTCTGAATGAAAATTAAGCATCTTACCTAGGGTCCTCCTTGTTTAGCTTCTTTAGGTCTGTAGATTATAGTATGTTTATCTGTAGATTATAGTATGTTTTTTGTACATTTCTTACTTTATAATATGTCACATAATTCTGTAGATTCCTATATATATACATTACCAAACATAAATTATAAGAAATACATTTTAAGATGTGCTATAAAATAGAAGAGAGTTTACTCCCCAACAAGGCAATGAGAGTGAAAATAATGTATCTCACCCTTAACATAACGTCAAAGGCCTAGACAGACTCTCAGCAGCTGACGCAAACTTTAATCAGAGGTCTTAGACAGAATAAGCCACAGCAGACATGAGCTTAGAAAGCCGAATGGATTTTAGCTATCTTGCTCTTCAACAGTCTTTAATTGGTATATGTATAAGCTCAGATTTCAAGAAACTGGTGTTAGGGTTGAGCTAACAGGAAAATATGAAAGGTGCAGTCAAGGTTGACTGTTGGTAAAAAAATGTAGAGTAGCTGCTCTGGATGCAGAGAATTGAGACGGTTTTAACTACAGCAAGTGATAGTATCCTGGTTTCCTGTGGCTGCTATTACACATTACCATAAATCAAAGAGTTTAGCTTAATGCAAATGTGAAATATAATAGTTCTGGAAGTTAGAAATCCAAATGAAATCTCACTTAGCTAAAATCAAGATGCTGCCAGGTCGAGGCTCAGTTCTTGGAGAAGCTAGAAATTGCACGTTTTCCTGTCTGTTTTCAGCTTCTAGAGAATGCTGGAACTGCCTGTAACCCCTCCTTTATCTTTAGAACCATCTTAGCGTGCTTCTCATGATGTGCCATCCATCCATGATGTCCCTGTTTGAAGGACCTGTGTGATCAAATTAGAGTCACTTTAACAATCCAAGACAGTCTTCCCACCTGAACACTCTGAACTCAGGCACACCTGCAAAGGCTCTTTCCCACTAAGGTTGCAATCCAAGTTGCAGGGATGTGGTCAAGTGTGGAAAAACCATAATTCAATTCTGCTGACACAGGATGGCTTACAGGCCTACTCAACAAGCCGCTGCTGGTATGGCCCCAGTCCTCAGTCACCACACAGTAGCTGGTCATCTCCCCACCAGTGGCTTACCCCTGCTCTACTGAGTTAGTGTGAGTTTTGTGGGGACATCTTGGCCGAAATCAGCTATTATACAAAGTAGATTAAACTATACTTCAATAAAGCAGCCTCCAAGAGGAAAATTATAGTAAGAAGCAAGGAGAAAGTTATGCCTCTGATTTCAGCTTTATTATGTTTTCCATTCTCACTACTGCATTTTGTAAAAGAGAAAAAGAAAAAGGTTTTAATCAGCCTGCATCTACTGGCTTCCTTGAAAACCAAACCGAACTGTTTTCTTTTGTAAAATCAAGTTTAATAAAATTTCGCCAAGAATCCACTCTTTAGGGAGAATGTATTTCAAAGCCAGAAAAAGAGTGAGTCTCTCGGTCCAAGTAAATGCTTACAGGAGAAAAGTATGGGTCGTCTTTTAAGAATAAACTTTAGGAATATCTCAGTCAGGTAGGATACTGAGTAGTGAGTGATGCATATGGAAATTCCCAACCGTATGCAGTGGATGAATCAAATGCCATCAGATGAGTTATGGCCTCTGCGAGAGACTACCTCTACTTTCAGTGTAGAAAGGACTCTACGCCAGCTGCTTTGTGAATTTGGTGAGCTTCTAACACTCAGTCTTAACCAAATTCAAAATTAGTTCCAGAAACAAATGAACAAAAAGAGTGTAGACGGATCACAGGCCTGAAGAAAACGACACAGGAAGCAACACTCCCAGAACATGCTGGTCTTGACAAGGATGTCACATTCACCAGAGAAGATGAACATAATGACCACTGCTTGCCAAGGCAGCCATGACAATGTACCGCAGAGTAGAAGGGGGGAACTTGAAAACTTTGTTCCTCAGTTTTGAGGACTAGAAGTCTAAAATATGGTGTTGGTAGGTACTGTTCCCTAACCTTCCTGCTTCGCTTTGTTCCTGGAGTTTTCAGACAAAAAAAGCCACAGCCAAATGGGGAGGTTTGAACAACCATCTCAATATGCTAATTAAAGAGATTCATGGAGAAACACAGAGAAAGAAGATTTGATCAATGCGTACATTGGAAAAAGGGGGTCTAAAGAACTACCCCATCCCTAGCCCCTCAGTCTATCTGTAGGGCACAGACACAAGCTTCAGGTTTAAATGAGGAGAAACTGAGACAGGACAAGAGGCATGCCTAACTAAGCAGCCTTGGCCAAAGTGAAAATGCCAACTGTTGGCACAGTTGGCACTGTGCTAGTTGGCACGGTAGCTCAGAAAAGTCCTTCCTGCTTGAGGTGAGCATCCTGGTACCTGAGAGACAGTGCTCCTGCCAACAGTGCAACCCCGCCAGCAGAGAGAACTGCCCTTATTAGGGGGATAATGTTCCTGGGATACAAGGTGATGGAAAAGGTTAGAACAATGGCTCATCTGTGGCTTTAGCCATGAAGGGGAATGAGGTAAGTTAATGTCGTGATTCTTGTTGCTTGATAAACACTCTTTGAGTGAATGATACAACAACGTTATGAAGCCCAACAGGAATCTAGCCCAAGTAAAGAATACAGATATACATATAAAAGATATCATCCACCATGACCAAGTAGGCTTCATCCCAGGCACGTAAGGGTGATTCAATATATGACCAAAGTAATCCACCATATAAATCCATCAAAGTAATCCACCATATAAACAAACTGAAGGGAAAAAAACCCATATGATCATATCCTTAGATGCCAAAAACATTTGACAAAAAAAATTGACAAAAGCACCCATTCGTGTTTAAAGTCTTGGAGAGATCAGGGAAACAAGGCACATACCTAAACAGAGTAAAGACTATAGCCAACAGCAAACTAAAAAGAGAGAAAATTAAATCAATCCTACTAAAAGCAGGGACAAGGCAAGGCTGCCTACTCCCTCTGCATCTCTTGTATCTCTTGAACATATTATTGAAACCCTAGCTAGAGAAATAAAACAACTAAAGAAGATCCAAGGGATAAAAATTGGAGAGGAAGTCAAAATATCACTATTCACTGATGATATAATAGTATACATGAGTGACCCCAAAAATTCTACCAGAGAACTCCTGCAGATAATAAATGCCTTCAGCAAAGTAGTTGGATACAAAACAAACAAACAAAAAAAAAAATCAGTAGCCCTCCTGTACACAAAAGATAAAAAGGCTGACAAAGAAATGAGGGAAACAACATCCTTCACAATAGCCACAAATAGCATAAAGTACCTTGGTGTGACTAACCAAGCAAGTAAAATACCTGTTTGAAAAAATGTCCAAGACTCAGAAGAAAGAAATCGAAGAAGATATTAGAAGATGGAAAGACCTCCCAGGCTCATGGATCAATAGGACTAACATAGTAAAAATGGCCATCCTGCCAAAAGCAATCAACAGATTCAATGCAATTCCCATCAAAATACCAACACAATTCTTTACAGACCATGAAAGAACAATTCTCAATTTCATATGGAATAATAAAAAAAAAAACAAGAAGTGCTGCTAAAACAACCTGTACAATAAAAGATCTTCCGGAGGTATCTCCATTCCTGATCTCAAGCTGTACTACAGAGCAACAGTAATAAAAATTGTATGGAACTGGCATAGAAACAGTATGGTGTATCAATGGAATTGAATAGAAGACCCAGATATAAACCCACACACCTACCGATACTTGATTTTTTATAAAGAAGCCAAAACCATACAATGAAAAAAGATAGCATCTTCAACAAATGGTGCTGGTCTAACTGGATGTCTACATGTAGAAAAATGCAAATAGATCCATAGTTATCACCCTGCACAAAATAAAGTCCAAATAGATCAAAGACATCAACATAAAACCAGACATACTAAACCTCTTAGAAGAAAAAGTGGGGAAGAGCCTAGAACTCACTGGCACAGGAGACAACTTCCTGAACAGAACACCAAAAGTACAGGGTCTAAGATCAACAATCAATAAATGGGACCTCATGAAACTGAAAAGCTTCTGTAAAGGACACTATCATAAGAACAAAATGACAGCCTAAAGACTGGGAAAGGATCTTCATCAACCCTATATCTGACAGAGGGCTAACATCCAGAATATATAAAGAACTCAAAAAGTTAAACACCAACAAATCAAGTAATTCAATTAAAAAATGGGGTACAGAGCCAAGGAAAGAATTATCAATATAGAAAAATATAGAATGGCAGAGAAACATTTAAAGAAATGTTCAATGTCCTTAGTCATCAGGGAAATGCAAATCAAAACGACCCTGAGTCTTCACCTTATACTTATCAGAATGGCTAAGATCAAAAACTCAAGCAACAACACATGCTGGAGAGGATATGGAGAAAGGGGAACCCTCCTCCATTGCTGGTGGGAATATAAACTTGTACAACCACTTTGGAAATCATTCTGGTGCTTTCTCAATTAGGAATAGCACTACCTCAAGATCCAGCTGTACCACTCCTAGGCATATATCCAAAAGATGCTCAAGTATACAACAAGGACATTTGCTCAACCATGTTTATAATAGCCAGAATCTGGAAACAACCCAGATGTCCCCCTCAACTGAGGAGTGGATACAGAAATTGAGGTACATTTACACAATGGAATACTACTCAGCAATTAAAAACAAGGAAATCATGAAATTTTCAGGCAAATGGTAGGAACTAGAAAAGATCATCCTGAGTGAGGTATCCCAGAAGCAGAAAGACACACATGGTATATACTCACTTATAAGTGGACATTAGACATATAATATAGACTAAACATACTAAAACCTATACACCTGAAAAAGGAAATCAAGAAGAAGGACCCTAGGTAACATGATCAATCTTCATTCAGAAAGGCAAAAGGGATGGACATCAGAAGAGGGAGAAAACAGGGAACAGGACAGGAACCTACCACAGAGGGCCTCTGAAAGACTACCCAGAAGTGTTATCAAATCAGATGCTGAGACTCATAGCCAAACTTTGGTCAGAGTGCAGGGAATCTTATGAAAGAAGGGAGAGATAGAAAGACCTGGAGGGGACAGGAGCTCCACAAGGAGACCAACAGATCCAAAAAATCTGGGCATAGGGGTCTTTGCAAAGACCGAAACTCCAACCAAGGGCCATGGAGATAACCTAGACCCAGCTCAGCCCCCAAGTGCCTTTCCTAGTAAGGGGAGCAGGGGCTGTCTCTGACATGAACTCGGTGACTAACTCTTTGATCACCTACTCCTGGGGGAGTACAGCCTTACCAGACCACAGAGGAAGACAATGCAGCCAGTCTTGATGAGTAAAAAAACAGTGTGCAAGTGCCTGTTAGCTTTCTCGAAGACTTGGTTTTCTGACTCCTGTTGTTTCCCCACAGTGGCTTGCATCCTTGCAGAGGGGGTAAAGATGAATTGAATCACAGCAGCGTTGCTCACAGACAACAGCAAAAGATGAACCAGGCCAACAAGAGTTCTACCACCACACCATGAACATTCTATTTTTCCTTTGTGCCTCCTGGATTTTCTAGGTGGCATTTAAAAGCCTGTGCCACAGAAAGGTGCAAACACCTTTTAGAAAGGTCAACAGTTTTGAAGATTGCAATGACTCCGTTTACACTGTGGTTTTGAGAAGTCTGTGAGGAGCTTCAGGGGGGAAGTGACAGATCAGCTATGCATGGCCAAGCACCATTGTGTGCAAAAGATTAAAGAGAAGCAAGGCAAGCTTAAAGAAGAGCAACTGAGAAAGGAGGTGGTGGAGCAGGCACACAAGTGTGATGTCACCTATCATGGCAGGGACAGCCAGATGGAGGGAAACGCTTAGCAGAGCTCTGGACAGTTAGACTCAACTGTGCTGAGTGATCAACTGAACACAGGTGAGAGTTAATGAGTTCTTGTGTTGGGCAAGAAGGGACTGCTATGAGAAGTTTTAGGAGGACATATCATGCATTCAGACCTAGACAAAGTGGGAAAAAAATGAAAAAATAATATTAGGTATTTGAATATACAACTCTGGAACCAATCGAGTCTAAGACAGGAATCTCAACCATGAAAAACACAGGAATGCATTGAAAATAAAGTATCCAGGGGGTGCACATTGTGGGGGGCTGCAAATAATAATAATAATAATGCAAAAGTTGAAAGAGAAGTAGTGCCAAGTGTTCTTAAACACAAGACCTCCACACCCACCCAAACTGTCTCAAATAATGGCAGACAGAACATGAGGAAAGAGCCAGAGGCCCCAGTGGCCCAGTGACCTGCCATACCTCCTAAAGGGTCTCGCACAGCCCAACAGCACCATGCTTCAAGCTCTGAGTCCTTCTGTTCTATTTATTATCTGAGCAGTCACATTCGGCCATTGCAAATTTCTTGATGCAGCCTGTATGTAGTTTCTCACTGGAGAATATGTCAATCAGAGCATTTCGGTGTCCCAACCTCTTTCCAACATTCAAATATTTATTAATTGTTTACAGGGTTTATAATCTGTACATAATTTGTTTAATCTTATCTCCGTGCCTTGTGATTCTTAATCTTTAGAACTGCAGAATCATTCTGGATGTTGTAAGAGACAAGATGTTGTAACCGTTCTGAACAATAAGGAGTGTCAGGAAATTCAGTTGATATCTAAAGTCCTTCAGAACTTTCAGGATTTAGCCTAATCTCGCTGCCTTAATAGTGCAGGTCTTTTCATGTTTCCTTATCCCTAGAGTACAGTTGAGGTTGTAAATCCGCTCATCTTTTATCTTTCCTTGCTGCTTTCTTTATTGTTTTTTCTTTCAGAGAATATAAATTTAGAAGCCTTCTGCCTTCGTTCTCTCCCTCTCTGAAGATTGACAAGAAGCAGTGTTGATGCTGTCTTTTGCCAGAAGGCACAATATAAAACAAATAAAAGCAGACACCACATTGGTTTTATGAAATACCAGCAATAGAAGTTTCTTTATCCTTAACACTCCATAAGAGAAAAACACAATTTTGACACATCTCAATGTACAAGGAAAAGCAAGGTACCTCCATGCATCAAAGATATTGTATTTTTCAATGTCCTTATTAGCACATTTCGGTTTGGGGTAAGATATTAATGAAAGCTTGTGGAATTTTGACCTCTGTTTTCTTACCTGTAATTTGATTTTGACCTCCTTGAGAATTTATAAGTCCTGTGAGGGTAAGAAAATTTGAAAAGATTGTGAAATCGAGTCAGGCGATACTCAGATTTATCTTCTTTTCATTTGCTATCCAAATGTTGGAGCTCCTGAAGATCAGCTGGCGCTGTACTTCTCTTCATTTTCCGCCCTCTCCCCTGGTGATCTCATTCAATATTATAAGCTGAATGAAATCTCCCAACTCTAGGCCCTGGCAAGAAAAGGATATGAAAACCTTTCCATTCCAAGCCTCTAGAAGTACCAGACAGAATGTGCAAAAATCATTTTTAATGTATGAGCTAAGGTTCAAAGAGACAAAGTATGCCAAAAATTGAGGGGAAATAGGTCCCCAAGTGTAAGCAAATAAGCCAGTGCTTATTTAATAGTATCAAACATCTCTGGAAGGAGACCTAAGGAGAAAATGTTGGATGTATGATAAAAATTTGGCAGAATAATGAGATGGGGTTGATGTATGCACAATCACAAAGGAAAAGGTTGACACAGCTCGCAGAGAGCCTGAAAAGGTTAAACAAATTAGAACAGAAGCAACGATCTGAGCGCCTGAGTGATCAGCTTTACATGCATAGAATCGCACACCTAACAATTGAATAATACAATGTAAGTAAACTACTAAAAGTTTATAAAATTGACTGTAGTTGCTTCGACTGAATGTCCCTGCATAGGAAAAGAACTACTGACACAAACCAAATTATGGTACCACGGAGCATAAAAACGGACTACAATTTTTAAGAGGAGTAGATACCAGCATGTTAAACAGGTATCTACAATGTGAAATATGAAAGATGTATGATGGAAAATAAGATATCTACAATTAGAAGTCAGTGTAAATCAGAAATAGTGGGACAGACTAGAGTTTCTGGTAATGTACAGGAATGTTGAAACCTAGTGCTACACAATGCAGAAACCCCTGAAAACAAACTAGCTTGTTCCATAAATGAATGTGCTCACAGGAAAGAAGACAGTCACAGCCAAAGCATGAAACCGAATCACCAGTCTCTGGAAGAAAATAAACACTGACACTGACAACAACCTGTGAAACACAAGCCCCAGCGACGTGCCCAGGTCACGTCCACATGAACCTTTATCTAGTGTGGTCTCTGATCATTTTTTCTTGTTCAAGATAGTTCAAAAGCCCAGGTCCTGACCACACCAAAAACTGCTGAGGTTTGAATGGACGGCTTTGCGGGGCACAAAATAACTTCTCATAAAAGTCTGGAGGAGGACAGCAGGGGAAGTCTTTTATCTTGGTCTCTGGAGTGTTAAATAAATGGAGGTCTCGCACAGAAACCACAGCCACAGCAGCTGGCCCTTGCAAGCCAGGTCAGAATCTTTGATGATCTAAAAGTCACAAGCTGACCGTTACAGTGAAATGTTTTAAGTTCTCGGTTTCCTTTCTCAGAGTGACCCATTAATCACACCATACAAAGGCCATGTCATATTTTGTGGTTATTTACTTTGACTTCTATTTAAGTTGTTAGCATTTGTAAAAATTCACAAAAGTGTTTTATATTTGGAGGTTTACTTCAAATTTAGTTGTATCGTCCTAATAAAATGACAATGGCAATCCTTTACTTTAGGATTATGACTTAAAGTAAGATGAATTTTCATACATAAGCTACATGTATGTTTCTGTGAATGTATTTACACAGCATAATATTTTCCCCCATGATTAGTAGGGTTTACCATAGGATACTGTCCTGGCTCAAAATTAAGAAATTGATGAAAAAACAAATTCTGAACTAATGAAAAGAAATAATTTGTTTTAGAAAGTACTTTTAAGAAACATTCAATAAATGTCAATTTTTTTTTCTCCTAGAAAAATAAAAAAAAATTGTCTGGCATAAGTCATATTACACATATATAACCCAAGTAAGTACATTAATATAGAAATATTTTATGGATTCTTATGTTGCAGCTGTATGCCTGCTCTCACAGGCATGAAACTGTTCCCATCTTCCCTGTCCTTGTATCCACAGTCACCCACACACTAAAGCTAGTGGCAATCCTTGACTCCTATTTTCCCCTACATCTAATATTTAATGCACCACTGGATTAATCGGTTCTTTCAATATATCCTAAATCTGATTTCCATCCATTTGCACACCTGCCAGTGAGACGAGCTTTCCCTCTCGCTCATGAGAACCTCAATAATAACCCATTTTTATCCACAAAATCCATTCCCCACATAGATGTCAGACTAATTGCTTCCTGTTGTGAACCAAAACAAGAGGCGTCTCCTCCACTCTAATCCTTACAGTAGTTTCCATGTTATCTTTTCAAATCAAAGCCTTTGAGCATTGTCTGCAGGTCCCCACTGGCCCAATATTCGGACTCTCAGAGTTGACCCTGGGTCTATCACACACTGGTCACACTTGCCATCTCTCAGTTCTTTCCCTGCTCCAAGCCTTTTCCCTTTGGGGACGTCAACATTTTTATGTCTGTCTGCCTAGAATGTTCAGGTTTCTGCTGAAATGCCAACCTTACCGACTGCTCTCATAAACAACCTCCCTAAATGCTCTATCTCATTATTTTCTTCTGCTTTCCTCACAACATTAACCATGATTGCCAGCCACATTAATTATTGATGTGCTTGCTTATTTTCACTTGACCCGCTAGCAGGTAGACTCTTGGAGAGCAGGAAATTTCTCCATCTTGTCCATTGCTGAATCCTTTGTACCTCCATATTACCTGTTATACAGGGGAACTCAGTAAATATCTTTGAATGGACAAATGAACCTAACCTACCACTATCCCAAACATGACCACACAATTATTAAAACTGCTCTATAATTATATAAGGAAACTCTAGTGACAGTTTGACATGTCCTTGATTATTCCTCCCATGTTTTTAGAGTATTACCAAAGTATTGGCTTGAAATCTAATTAGTAACTTTGTGTGTGTGCAAATGTGTGAATTATTTGTGTATTCATGGGTGAGCATATATGTGCACTCATGTGAAGACCAGAAGACAGCCTCTTGTGTTCTCCTTGGGCACCATTCATATTAGTTTTCAAGAATGGTCTCTCACTAGCCGGGAGATTGCCCAGTAGGCTGGGTAGGCAGCAAACCCCAGGGGTTCACCCAACTCTGTGCCTGAACCCCCAGCACTGAGGTTACAAGCACACTACACCACGCCCAGCTTTCCTTAAATGAGGGTTCCAGAGATCAAATCAGATCCTCGTGCCTGCATCACAACAAACACTTTACCAACTGAGCCATCTCCGGAACTTTCAAGTTAATCACATCAAGCATAATCTTTCATCATAGATGGTTTAACAAACAGGGATTTAGAGATTGGCTCTCTATGTCTGCTTTTTCATTACTGAATTTTAAATGTTTCAATAAAATTCTGATTATCAAATACACAGCAGCCCCTAAGTTAGACTACAAATGAACAAAACATACACTATGGCCTCAAGAATCTTCCTAACTCTTGAGGAAAAACAGGTCCCTCGTGATTATAATACAGTAGAACAGAATCGTGTAACAAGAACCATGGTGGAAAGAAGAAAAAAACACCTCGCACTCATTAGAAAGATCACCCTGGGGGAGATGATGCTTAAAGGGAAGGGAGATTGCCAGGTGAGCAAGAGAGGAAAGAAAGGCAAAGAAAATCAAGAACATAATGCATTTTGAAGGGCACATGCATTAGAATCCCTAACAGAGAGTGAGGTAGAAAATAAGGCTAGAGAAGCCCTTTAGTGCTCGGTTTTATTGTGGAAGATAAGCGATCCTATCAGCCTTTGCTCAAAAATTACAATTCTTCCCACACTGACCATGCTCATTTGGGACTGTGAAATCTCAGCAGATGCCTTAAGAACCTTCATGGAGTTAGTTAGCCTAGTCTCTTTCCCTCTACCATGAACCTAGAAAGTCCCAGATATGACTGTCTTCCAGAGAAACTGAGTCTTAGAGTAGGGACATGAGCTACAACCAACCCTCAGTGAACATGGAACCAAATTGACAAATACACTTTGGGCACTGTGACCCACTAATATAATTCACCACACGGAGATGTGGGCTAAATGTTCTGTTCCCAAGTCCATCGTGGCAAATAGCTGAAGAAACATGGTGCAGAGATATTGGGTCCAGGAGTAAATATTAACCATCACTGCCAGCTTCTGATCCTTGCACTACAGCCTCTAAAATGTGGTTGGTCTCCTGAACTGATGTTTTAATTTGGAGCATAAACGTAAGATTCATGACTTGCAGATTCTAATAACATGTCGTGCTGTGCGGTGCCAAGCCACACTGGTAAGATGCTATTCATGAGCTATGGAAATCTGAATGAACCTTACATCACAGTACTGAGAGACCATGTTAAAATAGAAGTTGATGGGAACTCTAGAAGAGGACAAGTTCCAAAGCTTTTTCTGGATAAAACCCAAACCAATATGCTGACCAAACCAATAAAGAAAACATGTTCTGAAAAGTGCATGATGTGCCAACAAAAGATCTGGGACTGCCAAATCTGAGACTCTATAACTGCCGTCAAGATTTCTTGTCATTTCTCTGTGTCCCTAGAAACATGGCAGCTGTTAGTTTCCTGCTTCACCATTAACAGTATCTTTTTCCTGTTCCAATAAGATAAGCTTATTCTTTCAAGTACAAATTCACAAATGCCAAATCCATAACCTTTTGATTTATAAACTCCTCACCCTGTTCTTCTGAGGAGCAACAGCCTCTTGATGGTGCTACTGCTTCCCAACGCCAGCATTAGGTCCTATTCACTTCTGCCCTAATGAAGATGCCATCTGAAGAGCAGGGATGCTCCCCAAATCTGCAATCCAGCAGTTTGCAAGATTTCAATACCCTGTAAAAAAAAAAAAACCTGAATGTTGAATGTCTATCCATATATCTAAAATGAAATGCTGGTCAATTGAAACCCTACTTCTTGTGTGACAGATATTACAAGCTGAGCTTCGGGGATGTAATTAGGTCACAAAGGTGGCATTCTCATGAATGGGGTCACTATCCTTAAAGGAAAAACTATAACGGCTTGCTTCCTTTGTCTGTTCTCCACAATGCAAAAATAGAAAAGGAAGGACTCAGCCTGATGCACAGAAGAACCTTCTCTAAAGTTTCTCTACACTACAGAACGATGAGGAGTCAAATTATCATCTTTGTGAACCATATCGCCTACTGTAATTTGTTTATAGCACCCCAAACTGATAGAGACACCCAAATTCATTAATGGCATTTGTCAAAATTTCCTGCATACCAAACACTAGTGTGTGTGGAAAAGAAGAAAATAAAAAAACATATCACATGACTTTCATACCTTGATGATTCCCTGATGCCCCAGAAACCCTGTAACATCCTGTTCTGTGTTCTTTATTCAAGGTGACTAGAACATACAGGGCAGTATTTGTCATTACTTTAGTCATGAGGTTCTCTTTAAAGGAAAATGTAATCGTATTCATCTATGCATTTAGTTATGTAATATTGGTTTTACATATTATCTCTTGGTGGACAAATTATAGAAACACTTTCAATGATTATGTTAGAGAATCATGCTTTTAAACAGACCCATAAAACCAAAAGTTCAAGTATCAGTGCTAACATAAAACCCACATGCAGCTGTCCATTCTCCTAAGGCTTTGCGTTTGCCTACGGTTCACAGTTATTCAAAGATGGCAGCATCTTAGGGTCTAACGATCAAAGGATCTAGGTCCTCCTATTCCTTTTCATCCTGCCTTGTAGTTCCTACATTTTGCTACCATCAAAAGATAAACTGCTTTTCTTTGGACCAGGAAATAACAAGGATCTCCTTGCAAGTTTAAAGATGAAGACACCAAAAAAAACATCGCAGATCCATGGAGGCCAAACCAGAGCTCTGAGTGAAACTGTGTTTTGTATATCTGTTCCTTGGTTTTTCACTGTAGAAATATTTTTCACGTAAATCACTGACCATTACTTCAAAAAAGTCCTAGAATCCTAACTGGTTTACAAGTCATAATCTCAAATCAAAGACCTGAAATCACGCAGACTCAGTTTGCTCTAATAACAAATAATTAAATGGTTAATGATTATTTTGTTCGCTATATTATGTGAAATTCAGTGTCCACTTGGAAGAAACGGTGATCAATAACAATCATTCTTGCATAAGTGAAGTTGTCATCAGCATTTAAAAAAATGTATTTGGGGGCCTATTAGCTCATAGCTCAGTGGTGGAATACTTGCCTAACATATTCAAGGATCTCGGTTCAGCTTCCAGAACCACAAAAAAATGGTATTTTAATCCATCTTAGTATATGAAAATACTGGTGTTATTGTTGTCTTCAAATTTTTTATAAGTCACATATCACAAGCATGGGGCAAGAATTTCTTTTCCTGTCTCTTCAGGGTAGTTTTTGTTTGCTTGTTTGGGGGGTGGTTTCCATTTAAAAGGTAAGTAACAGAAAAGAGAAGGGAAGGAGAGAGAAGCTGGCATTTTAGTTTACAAAGACTGTACTGCAGCTTGTTGGCATATCATATGGCTGCTCAAGTGACACCCCTGTGCCATCAACGGGCACTGTGTTTGTATGAATGGAGGGCAGAACACTGTTTTGCTGAAATACTGGAATATTTGGGGGGCTTGGGAATCACTGTCGGGTTGTATCTCATTCTACCTGTGCTCCTTGGTTCTGCAGAACCAATAGCCTGACAATTGGGAAGCCTGCTGTATACTGGATACTGATCTAGTTTCTGGAGTCACAACTTAGATTCAGGACATTATGTCTCCTCCAGGGAGCTAGTATCAGCCATGGAGAAGTAAAGAGAATATGAAGATGCTTGACACAGTAGATCAACAGAGGAAAAGCCAAGGGGACAAAGGCAGGAAGAAGAACAAGGTGTGGCAGGTTTAGGTAAAGTAATCAAGTTGCAGGGACTGAGGCACCAGCTGTCATCACAGAGACTGCTTGATAACAGTATCTGGACATGGAAGAGCTCTACCTCCAACTGAGGGACTGAGGCTTCCTGTCTTTGAACCTAACAAGGAATCAAAAGATTAGAGAAGTGCAGTTCCTATGTTTCCCTGGGATATTGTCCTACAAGTTCAGGGCTTGGAAGTCAAACTCCAGCACTGCTATTTACGGCCTGTGTAATCATTAGGAAGTTAGTCAGACACCAAGGATTTCACCTCCCTCAGCTATAAAATTTTACCTCTCAGAGTAATATAATAGCCCTCTTTTCTCATGGTTTTATTCTGCTCAGTTCTGGTTACCTAGAATCCACCACAGTCTGAACTACTAAATGGAAAACTACAGACACACACACAGCCTAGGTTTTAAACTGTGTGTCTTTCTGAGTGTTATAATGAAATCTCATACTGCTACATTCTATCGTATCCACACAGTATATGCTACTCCCTCGCTAGACACCTCTACCATGAGATTGACTGTCATAGTAGTATAGAGCCTGTCAACTTGCCTATAGCATACACCTCATTTTATCCCATCACCTAGGCGTAATAGTGGTGTGATTTTAATTATCCAGGAAGTAAACACATTATAATGCTATACTCCTCAGTATACGAGAGGCAAACTATGGTCACATAACTCGTGCTATATTGTACTATAACAATTACATACTGTTGTTGTAATTGTTACATTTTGCTATTAGTCATTATTGCTGACCTCTTACTGTGCCTGATTTATAAGTTCAAGGTAGCAGTAAATATGTGTGCATAGGGAAAAGCGTAACATATGGCATCTGGTATGCAACATGGTTTCAGGCTTTTACTGCAGGGTCATGGAACATAACCTCTGTGGGTAATATAGGAGGAAGAATTGAGAATCAGGGAGTTGTGTAGCTAGAGCTAGTGTCCTGCTCTCAGTAGACAATGCTTGTTTTGTTTTTGTTTTTGTTTTTCTTTCCATTTCAACTCATCCCTCTTCAGGGCAAATGTCCTCTAAGAGTGAATGTTTAGCATACTACCTGCATCGCACAGACAGACAGGCACAGACACACAGACACACACAGACACACAGACACAGACACAGACACACACACACACACACACACACACACACACACACACACACAGCCTAGCTGATTTTCGGTCCAAACAGATATCCTAAACAACCCTGCCTAATATTGCTCTCAGTCATGTCTAGTGAGGTGACAAGTTTGGAAGGGACACAAACCTCCTTTATCTCCATGACATGCCAGAGAAGGTACAGAGTTTGGGATAGACCCTGCAGCTGCCCCTCCCCATTCTCAAAAATGAAAGTTGAAATGACATGCTCCCCCTTTCAATTTAGAATAGATGTTATGAAATAAAAGATGTTTATTAAGCACTCCCTAAAAAAATATCTAAACAAACTGATCCAACTTATGACATTGTATTCAGAAAATGTGAGCCTTTCAAACACATTAAAATCTATTGGTCCCCAAGAAGGTATCCACGATCCATTCTCAGCATAAATTATAAACGCTCTGCTGCTTCGTAGCCTCTTTGGTTTTTAGCGTGATATTTCTCTCCTTTAAAAATGCAACAGATCAGAAGAGCAGTGCAACTATCATTTCAGGTTATATAAGATAAAAGAGGCGCTACTAAAGAAATAAAAATGCACTCAACCAAAACGAGAATGTAAATCTCCAGGGGATGAGGGAGATGGCCCCATGAATCTCACCAGGAGACCAAGTGATATGTGGGAGACGTTAATAATAAATGAACAAATAGATAGGAATCAGTTACTCAAATCTAAACCCCCCAGAAGCAAAGTCCTCACCTGCCACTCCTGACTTTGACTCTCCTTATTCCTTTAAACAGTGTGCATCCTGGGCTGGCCTGAAAAAGAAACATGCAGTCTCTAGAAATACCACTTTATGAGAAATTAAAAAGAGCAGCTCTGGATATATAGGGCTTAGCTTTTTAATAAGATAAAAATTAAGAATTTATTCAATAGCACACTTCCGTTCAGGACTTGTAGGTTTTGCTAGAGAAAATAGTATCCCAGAGGATGGAATATGATGGAACAACCTGCCAGCCAGTAAAGAGTTAAGTCAAGCACTGGTTATTTGTGCCCACACATGTAACTATTGTATTTGGTATGACTAATGCCAATTAGTCCATACACTCTCATAATCTATCACCTGCCCCAGCCCCCCATTTATAAGAAACACATCACTCTGCCAAGGATGAAGTCCATCACCCACCATATCTCTTTAGCAAATCCATCCTTGAAAAGGTCCAGCAACAGAAAACTGAAAGTGTTTATAATTATTCTGGTTTTCATGTGCAGAGAGATGGGCATTCTGCTTTCACAGGAGGAGAGGAAAAGACACTCACTGAGGACCATATCTCTTAACCTAAGGAGAGACAGCCTTAAATCCCAGTCAACTCCAAACCCTTGGCTATTGCCTCTACACTTGGCAAGCTTCCCCAGTTGTGCGGTTCCCCCTCATTTGACCTCATTAACAATTGGCCATAGCTTGATTGGAAATTTACATTAAACAAAATAATCATCTATGCACTATAGGATAAAGTTAAGGCATTTAAGCCACTGTTTATAACAAATATAAAATATTTCAATATAGGCTATATTCAAAAGTATTGTGCAAGTGTAACATGCTGCTATCCCAGTATATAAACTGGACAACTGAGACTGGGACAGTTAAACTTTTCCAGCTCACACAGCTGGTGCCTGGCAGGTGCAGACTGAGATGTGTGTGTGTATGCATATATATTGTGGGTATAGATACAAATATATATATATATATATATATATATATATATATATTTGTGGGTGTATATATACATAGATAGTAATGATATATATTTATATATATATATCACTATTGTATATTTTAAAATAGCAATTAGAGAGGAGTTTTTAGATGTTTCCATCACAAAGAAATGGTAATTGTTTGGGAAGAAGGGTATGCCAGATACCTTGATCTGAGCATGATCTGCTGTAGACATGCATTGAAAATCCGTGCCATATCAAATAAACATGTACAATCACTATTCATTAACTGAAAAGTTGTTTAGTGCTTAACATAGAAATTTTGGCTGTTTGTGATGAAACAGAAAGTAAGCCCACAGAAGACCAAGGCATCAATCCCACCGAAGTCCAATCTCATGAACCATGAGTCTTACTGGGGTTACAAAAAGGAATAGAAGTGAGGGGTTAGTTACAGTAACAGAAATGCTTCAGACTAGCTGCGCCACCGAAGCCCACCCCAGGATGGGTTGCAGATCACAAAAGCTGGGAACACGGAGCACACGGCACAGCCTGTGGGTAGCTCACAGGTTGGAATGTCTCCTTTCCAGGGGCCTCGGTTGACCTAAACCTCTTCCAAGCATGTAGGCTGGTTTCTGCTTCTTCCAGGCAGCTAGCTGGTCTGGTCTCAGAGTCCTCTTTGAAGCTTGACTTGTCTGAGAGTCTTTGAAGCTTTATTCGCTTACTCAGGCAGAGGTGCTAGTGAACCTGGCCAGTTTCAAGGAATTCCTGAAATTTAAGGAGCTTCGCCGAAGGATGGACGTTTTTTGTTGTTTTTTTTTTTAATTTTTCATCAATTACCCTTTATTCATTCTGCATCCCCCCATAAGCCCCTCCCTCCTCCCCTCCCAGTCCCACCCTCCCTCCTCCCTCTGCTTGCATGCCACTCCCCAAGTCCACTAATAGGGGAGGTTCTCCTCTCCTTTCTGATCTTAGTCTATCAGTTCACATCAAAAGTGGCTGCATTGTCCTCTACTATGGCCTGGTAAGGCTGCTCCCCCCCCAGAGGGAGGTGATCAAAGAGCAGGCCAATCAGATTATGTCAGAAGCAGTCCCTCTTCACATTACTATGTAACCCAATTGGACTCTGAACTGCCCTGGGCTACATCTGTGCAGGGGTTCTGGGTTATCTCCATGAATAAATAGTCCTTGGTTGGAGTACGAGTCTCTGGGAAGTTCCCTGTGTTCAAATTTTCTTGTTCTGTTGCTCTCCTTGTGGAGACCCTGTCCTCTCCAGCTCTTACTATTTCCCATTCTTACCTAAAATTCCGTTCACCTGCCCAACAGTTGACCATCAGGATCAGCATCTGATTTGATAGTCTGAAGGGCAGAGGCTTTCAGAGGCCCTCTGTAGTAGGTTCCTAGGTTGTTTCCTGTTTTCTTCTTCTTCTGATGTCCATCCTCTTTGCCTTTCCGGATGGGGATTGGACATTTTAGTTAGGGTCCTTTCTCTTGCTTAGTTTCTTTAGATGCACAGGTTTTACTGGGTTTGTCCTATGTTGTATGTCTATATGAGTGAGTATATACCATGTGTGTCTTTTTGCTTCTGGGACAACTCACTCAGGATGATCCTTTCCAGATCCCACCATTTACCTGCAAATTTCATGATTTCCTTATTTTCATTGCTGAGTAATATTCCATTCTGTAGATGTACCACAATTTCTGCATCCATTCTTCAGTTGAGGGGCATCTGGGTTGTTTCCAGCTTCTGGCTATTACAAATAAAGCTGCTACAAACATGGTTGAGCAAATGTCCTTTTTGTATACTTGAGCCTCTTTTGGATATATGCCCAGGAGTGGTATGGCTGGATCTAGAGGAAGCGCTATTCCTAGTTGTCTGAGAAAGCACCAGATTGATTTCCAGAGTGGTTGTACAAGTTTACATTCCCACCAGCAGTGGAGAAAGGTTCCCCTTTCTCCACAACCTCTCCAGCATGTGTTGTCACTTGAGTTTTTGATCTTGGCCATTCTCATGGGCGTAAGGTGAAATCTCAGGGTTTTTTTGATTTGCATTTCCCTAATGGCTAGTGAGATTGAGAATTTCTTTAAGTGCTTCTCTGCCATTCAGTATTCCTCTACAGAGAATTCTCTGTTTAGCTCTATTCCCCATTTTTTAAGTGGATTACTTGGTTTGCTGCTTTTCGGTTTCTTTACTTCTTTATATATACTGGATATTAGCCCTCTGTCAGATAAAGGGTTGGTGAAGATCCTTTCCCAATCTGTAGGCAGTCGCTTTGTTTTGATGACGGTGTCCTTTGCTTTGCAGAAGCTTTTCAGTTTCATGAGGTCCCATTTATTGATTGTTGCTCTTAGAGCCTGTGCTGTTGGTGTTCTGTTCAGGAAATTGTCTCCTGTACCAATGAGTTCTAGGGTATTTCCCACTTTTTTTTCAAGCCGATTTAATGTGTCTGGTTTTATGTTGAGGTCTTTGATCCACTTGGACTTCAGTTTTGTGCAGGGTGATAAGTATGGATCTATTTTCATTTTTCTACATGTAGACATCCAGTTGGACCAGCACCATTTGTTGAAGATGCTATCTTTTTTCCATTGAATGGTTTTGGCGTCTTTGTCAAAGATCAGGTGTCCATAAGTGTGTGGGTTTATTTCTGGGTCCTCTGTTCGGTTCCATTGATCCACCATTCTGTTTCTATGCCAGTACCATGCAGTTTTTAAAACTGTTGCTCTATAGTACAACTTAAGATCAGGGGTGGAGATACCTCCAGAAGATCTTTTATTGTAGAGGATTGTTTTAGCAATTCTGGGTTTCTTCTTATTCCATATGAAGTTGAGAATTTTTCTTTCCAGGTCTGTAAAGAATTGTGTTGGTAATTTGATGGGCATTGCATTGAATCTGTAGATTGCTTTTGGTAAGATGGCCATTTTTACTATGTTAATCTTGCCAAGCCATGAGCATGGGAGATCTTTCCATCTTCTCATATCTTCTTCTAATTCTTTCTTCAGAGATTTGAAATTTTTTTCATACAAGTCTTTGACTTCCTTGGTTAGGGTTACTCCGAGGTACCTTATGTCATTTGTGGCTATTGTGAAGGGTATTGTTTCCCTAATTTCTTTCTCAGCCCTTTTGTCTTTTGTATACAGGAGGGCTACTGATTTTTTTGAGTTAATTTTGTATCCGGCCACTTTGCTGAAGGTGTTTATCAGCTGTAGGAGTTCCCTGGTAGAGTTTTTGGGGTCACTCACGTATACTATCATATCATCTGCAAATAGTGATAATTTGACTTCTTCCTTTCCAATTTGTATCCCCTTGATCTCCTTCAACTGTCTTATTGCTCTAGCAAGGACTTCCAGCACTATGTTGAAGAGATATGGAGAAAGTGGGCAGCCTTGTCTTGTCCCTGATTTTAGTGGGATTGCTTTAAGTTTCTCTCCATTCAGTTTGATGTTGGCTATAGGTTTGCTGTTTATCGCCTTTACTATATTTAGATATGTGCCTTGTATCCCTGATCTCTCCAATACTTTAAACATGAATGGATGTTGGATTTTGTCAAATGCTTTTTCAGCATCTAGGGAGATTATCATGTGGTTTTTTTTCTTTCAGTTTGTTAATATGGTGGATCACATTGATGGATTTCCGTATATTGAACCACCCCTGCATACCTGGGATGAAGCCTACTTGGTCATAGTGGATAATATCTTTAATGTGTTCTTGGATTCGGTTTGCAAGTATTTTATTAAGTATTTTTGCATCAATGTTCATAAGGGAGATTGGCCTGAAATTCTCTTTCTTTGTTGAGTCTTTGTGAGGTTTAGGTACCAAGGTGACTGTGGCTTCATAGAATGAGTTTGGTAATGTTCCTTCTGTTTCTATTTTGTGGAATAGTTTGAAGAGAATTGGTGTTAGCTCTTCTTTGAAGATCTGGTAGAATTCTGCGCTGAAGCCATCTGGTCCTGGGCTTTTTTTGGATGGGAGACTTTTGATGACCGCTTCTATTTCTTTGGGGGATATAGGACTATTTAGTTGATTTACCTGGTCCTGATTCAGCTTTGGTAAGTCAAATCTATCAAGAAAATCGTCCATTTCATTTAGATTGTCAAATTTTGTGGCATATAGACTTTTGAAGTAAGTCCTAATGATTGTTTGGATTTCCTCAGTGTCTGTAGTTATATCCCCCTTTTCATTTCTGATTTTGTTGATTTGGGTGGTGTCTCTCTGCCTTTTAGTTAGCTTGGCTAAGGGTTTGTCGATCTTGTTGATTTTCTCAAAGAACCAGCTCTTGGTTTCATTGATTCTTTGAATTGTTTTATTTGTTTCCAATTGATTGATTTCAGCCCTGAGTTTGATTATTTCCAGCCATCTACTCCTTCTTGGTGTGTCTGCTTCTTCTTTTTCTAGGGTTTTTAAGTGAGCCATTAAGGTGCTTGAATGAGCTGTCTCGAATTTCTTCTTGAAGGCACTTAGTGCTATGAACTTTCCTCTTAGCACTGCTTTCATTGTGTCCCACAAGTTTGGGTATGTTGTTTTCATTGATTTCTAGAAAGACTTTAATTTCTTTCTTTATTTTTTCCCTGACCCAGCTGTCATTTAGTAACATGTTGTTCAGTTTCCATGTGTGTGTAGGCTTTTTGCTATTTCTGTTATTGTTGAGGTCCAGCTTTATTCCATGGTGATCAGACAAGATACAAGGGATTATTTCAATCTTCTTGTATCTGTTGAGGCTTGCTTTGTGACCCACTATATGGTCTATTTTGGAGAAGGTTCCATGTGGTGCTGAGAAGAAGGTAAATTATTTTGTGTTTGGGTGTAAAGTTCTGTAAATGTCTGTTAGGTCCATTTGATTCATGACCTCTGTCAGAGACATTGTTTCTTTGTTTAATTTCTGTTTTGTTGACCTGTCCTTTGTTGAGAGTGGGGTGTTGAAGTCTCCCACTATTAATGTGTGGGGATCTATATGTGCTTTAAATTTTATCAATGTTTCTTTAACAAACGTGGGTGCTCTTGTATTTGGGGCATAGATGTTCAGGATTGTGATGCCTTCCCGGTGGAATTTTCCCTTGATGAGTATGAAGTGACCTTCCCCATCTCTTTTTATTAATTTTGGTTGAAAGTCTATTTTATCAGATATTAGAATGGCTACTCCTGCTTGCTTCTTGGGTCCGTCTGCTTGGAAAGTCGTCTTCCAACCCTTTACCCTCAGGTAATGTCTATCTTTGTGTCTTAGGTGTGTTTCTTGTATGCAACAAATTGCTGGGTTTTGTTTACATATCCATTCTGTTAATCTGTGTCTTTTTATTGGAGAGTTGAGTCCATTGATGTTGAGAGAGATTAATGACCAGTGGCTGCTAGATCCCTTGATTTTGATGTTGGCTGTGGTCATCAGGTTGTGTGCTTAGTTGCTTTTTGTTTTACTGAAGTGAGGTTATTTATTTCCTGTGTTTTCTTGAATGTAGCTAGTTTTCCTGGGTTGTATTTTCCCTTCTAGTGTCTTCTGTAATGCTGGATTTGTTTGTAGGTATTGTTGAAATTTGTTTTTGTCATTGAATATCTTGTTTTCTCCATCTATGAGGACTGAGAGTTTTGCATGGTATAGTAGCCGGGGCTGACATCTGTGTTCTCTTAGGGTCTGCATGATATCTGTCCAGGCCCTTCTGGCTTTCATAGTCTCTGTTGAAAAGTCAGGTGTGATTCTAATGGGTTTGCCATTATATGTTACTTGGCCTTTTTCCCTTGCAGCTTTTAGTATTTTTTCTTTGTTTTGTATACTTACTGTTTTGATTATTATGTGGCGGGAGGATTTTCTTTTCTGGTCAAATTTGTTGGGTGTTCTGTAGGCCTCATGTATTCTAATTGGCCTCTCCTTTAGCTTGGGGAAATTTTCTTCAATGATTTTGTTGAAAATATTTTCTGGGTCTTGAAGAAGTGAGTCTTCTTTTTCCTCTATACCTATTATTCTTAGGTTTTGTCTTTTCATATTGTCTTGGATTTCTTGGACGGTCTGTGTCAGGAATTTTTCGGATTTAACATTTTCTTTGACAGATACATCAGTTTCTTCCATTGTATCTTCTACACCTGAGATTCTTTCTTCCATCTCTTGTAGTCTGTTGGTTATGCTTACCTCTGTAGTTCCTGTTTTCTTCCCTAGATTCTTCCTTTCCATTATTTCCTCCATTTGTGTTTTCTTTAATTTTTCCAATTCTATCTTCAGGTCTTGAGTTGTTTTGTTTACTTCCTTCACCTGTCTGATTGTACTTTCCTGTTTTTCTTTTAGTTCCTTCAACTCTGTTTCTTTCATTTCATTCAGTGCTTTAAGCATTTCCTTTCTAAAGGCCATAAACTGTTTGGCTGCAGCTTCCTCTATTTCTTTACGGATGGCAATATTCTGTTTGAGTTTATCTTCCTCTATGTCTTTACATATCTTATTTGTTTCCTCTGTTATCATCTTCATGAGCATAGTTGTTAGGTCATATTCTTGGATTTCAGTTATGCTGGGGTGTCCAGGGCTACTTGCCCCTGGGTAACTGGTTTCTGGAGATGCCATATTGCTCTGTCTTTTGTTGCTTGAGCTTTTACACTGGCCTCTACCCATTGTGCTACCTTAGGTGTTTGGGGTTATTTTCTGGTGGTTCCCGGGGATCCTGTGGTGGAGAGAATCCCCTTTGCAGAAAGCTGATTTTTCCTGAAGGATGTCTTCTCAGCTTTTTGAGTATAGTCCCTGAATGGCTGGTGTTTTTTCAGGAGTTGCTCACCTCAGGGATATAGACCTGAGTGGTAACTGTGGTCTTTGTTAGTCGAGAGGGTTCTCCTCTCACCCAGGGAAGTCCTGAGGGCAGCTGCCCTGTTTCTGGGTTTCTTGTTGTAAATTTAATGATCAGCTGCTATGACCCAGTTGGACATCAGGCGAGCAGCAACTGTTTGTGCCTGTGTCTGGAGCACAGCTGAGTGGTGGCCCCTCTGGTCTGCTAGACTGCTAGACTTTTTCTAGGGAAGGATTGGGTGATTTAGGTCAGTACAGTTTCCTTCCTTCCCTGTGGATTCTCTGGAGACACGGACTCCCAGTGTCTTTTTTGCCCTGGTGCACACTGCTCAGTGTCTGCCAGCTGGCTGGCCGCAGAAACTGCCTGTGCCTGGAGCACAGTTGAGTGATGGCGGCTCAGTCTCCGCCAGCTGTCTCGTGCGCAGGAACTGCCTGTGTCTGCCTTTGCGGCCTTTGGGAGCCTAGGTGCCTCCCTAAGCTGGGTAATTTTCTGGGGACCTTTTCAGGTTGGGGGTGTCGGCTGAGCGCTCTGAGATCAGACCAGCCGTTTCCCTCCCTGTGTGTTTGCACCGGACAGTGAAACTCATTCACTGGTGCCCTGGTGCCCACAGTTCTACCTCAGGTGGCGAATCAGGCGCGCAGGCAGGCAGGGCTCTGTGCCGGAGCCTGGGTCTCGGGCTTTGGCTCCAGGCTGGGTCCTGGGGTGCCCGTGGAACCCACCCGAGTCTTTTCCAGGGGATGTCTGGGTGACCTAAGACCGGTCCCAATCGTTTCCTGTACCCTGGGGTTATCTCTCGACTGAAAATTCCAATCGCTGATAGTGTGGTGCGCACGGTTCAGTCTGGGACCGTGACCAGAGACACTGGCTTGTGGCTCTGGGCTGGGGCTGGGGCTGGTGGCCAGCAGCCAAGGGTCTGGCGGAACCGGGATCTCTTTCGCGGTTTAGCCAGGTGAGTTAAAAGCTGATTGAATCCCCCACCGTGGGGTAGCCTCTCACCTGGGAAACACAATGACTGTGTTTTATGGCCGCGAGTTCTGATTACTGGTCACTGTGCTGATCCTGCTGCTGCTGCTCAGAATGAGAGTCCTCCCGGCACCGCCATCTTGCCCCTCCTCCTCAGGATGGACGTTTTTAACCTTGGATGAAACTGTTAGATAACAGTCCAACATGATCAATATATACTGTATTTATGTATCAAATTATCACATTGTATCCATAATTAACATAATTAAAATGACAGCTAATTCTGAAAAATAAAAAATAGTAGTATAACCTAAAGCTCAAAAAAAAAAACCCTAAGTAATCCACAAAAAAATAAACATTCACTTCTTTTTTTGTATTTTTTTATTTTTATTGGTTACAGTTTATTCATTTTTATCCCCCCTGCAGCTCCCTCCTTCCTCCCCTCCCAATCTCACTCTCCCTCCCCCTTCTCTACCCATACCCTTCCCAAGTCCACTGACAGGGGAGGTCTTCCTCTCCTTCCTTCTGATCCTAGTCTATTAGGTCTCATCAGGAGTGGCTGCATTGTCTTCCTCTGTGGCCTGGTAAGGCTGCTTCCCCCTCAGGGGGAGGTGATCAAAGAGCAGGCCAATCAGTTCATGTCAGAGACAGTCCCTGTTCCCGTTACTATGGAATCCACTTGGATACTGAACTGCCATGGGCTACATCTGTACAGGGGTTCTAGCTTATCTCCCTGAATGGTCCTTGGTTGGAATATCAGTCTCTGAAATGACCCCTGTGCCCAGATTTTTTGGTTCTGTTGGTCTCCTTATGGAGCTCCTCCACACCTCTGTCTTTCATAAGATTCCCTGCATTCTGCCCAAAGTTTGGCTATAAGTCTCAGCATCTGCCTTGATACCCTGCAGGTTAGAGCCTTTCAGAGGCCCTCTGTGGTAGGCTCCTGTCTATTCCCTGTTTTCTCCCTCTTCTGATGTCCATCCTCTTTGCCTTTCTGAATAGGGACTGAGCATCTTAGCCAGAGTCCTCCTTCATGATTAGTTTCTTTAGGTGTATAGATTTTAGTATAGAATTAGTTTATCCTATATTATATACCTAATATCCACTTATGTGTGAGTATATACCCTGTGTGTCTTTCTGCTTCTGGGATACCTCACTCAGGATGATCTTTTCTAGATCCCACCATTTGCCTGCAAATTTCACTTCTTATTGCTGAGAGGCCCCACATTATGGCTCACACAGAGAAAATACTCAATTTGTGCGTATAGGCTGGTTTTTATCTAAAAACTCATTAAATTAGGTCAAATTAGTTTGTTCTAGTATATGTTAACTTCTTTAACCACTAAAATAACCTTGATCATTTTACTTAGTAGCACTTTCTAACCACAAACTAACTTTTTGTTGACTAAAACTGTTTTAAAACATTAAAACTGTTTAAAAACATTTTAAAACTGCTGCAATTGTCTAAACATATGAGCTCATTTCCTGGAAGTTTTAATGCAAGCTTAAAAGTAGAGTTTCTGAAACAAAAAAATTTACAGAGGACTAATATGCATATAAAGTGAGTCCCTGGTTTGTGAATTTTGTAATGGAGAATCGCTCATTTTTCTGTAGGAAAATTGCTTTGTTGGGTAATGTGGTTATCTGACAAGCCTTTGTCTGAACACTGGAATCTTTATTGTTTCATGCAATTTTAAAGGCCTGTCATGCAAGTCAACAGGTAAGGCTTTCAGAGTCAGCAGGAACTCAGTTTTAGCTGTTTATTAAATTTGCCTTAAGAAAACAGTTACATTAGTAGCTGGCACAGCTAAAAGAACTGTTCATATCCCAATGAGTATTTGCTCATGTTTACCAAGGTGAAAGCCATTATTCCTTGTCTGAAATATGCATGAGTGTGTGAAGTATTAAAACCTAGCACCTTTGTTCAAATTCTGCCAGGCAGTTGGTTTTCTTCCCTATGAACCACAAGCCAGCTCTCTTTGGAAAGGCCAAGAAAAGTCTAACCTCATACACAAGACATGGATCTCCAATAGAAACTTAATTTTCTAGAATCAGAATTAGAAAATAGTTTTTAATTAACTGACCACTATGTTGCTCACACACACACACACACACACACACACACACACACACACACTTTGAATGATTAAGAAATGATAATTTATGAAAGTATCACATGGTGTTGCCCTCTCATGGTTGTCTGATGAGATCAACAGCGTGTACCTACAACTACACATTCTGCAAGGAACACCCCCCCCAGAACTCTATTAAGTAAAGTTAAATCTCCTTTTAACAACACTGTGATGCTGCCCTTCTCCTTTTTGAAGCTAGATAGATCTGGCTCAAAGGTCAGATCTCGTACTTAGTGGCTGTGTAGCCTTAAGCACTCCAGCTATTATCAAGCTTATTTTAGGCCTTTGCACTCTTCTGCACCCTGGGGAGAACCCTGCAAGGCAGACATTTGCTGTTCAACATTTGAACAACATTTGTTGTTCCATGAGGTACGTAGAAAAAAACAATCACAGAGTGGTCAAGTGACTGATTCAAGTTCACAGTTATAGAACATGTCAGAATTCAGATACTAACACAAGTCTTTCTACCCGTCTCTATCTCTCCAACCCTGCTATTCTTGGCTATAAAACGTACAATAAAAAATTTACAAGTGAAGACTGAAAGAAAAACCATGAGGAGAAGTGCCTAGTGGGTCTCCAGCATCTATTTGTCTTGTGTAACTCTAACTTCATTTGCCATCAAACAACTCCGTTTCTTCCTCCCTTTATCTCCTAGCAACCAGCATTCTACTTTCTGCTTCTGTAAACTTGGTACCTCATGTGCATGGAATCATTTATCATTCTGTGATTATCTTCTTTGTTAACAGTCTCCTGGGTCCAGCCGTGGTGCTGCAAGCAGCAGGACTGCCCTTTGTTTAAAGGCTGATGAATAGCTCACTGTGTATACCATCCTCAAATTATAATGCTTAGTGTAAACAATGGTGTTTTTACTTTATTACAGTGCAAAAGCTATACACATCCAGGAACAAACACTGCAAATTCTGAAATTCCATCTTTTCCCAGGCCAGAAAGATGTGGTACAGTCCTTTGTCCTGCTGCTGGGCAGAACCAGTGAGCTAGAAAACTCAGTCACACTGTAGAAAGACACCGTGCAAGGACACACAGTGGACTGAGTTTATGAAATGCATTTTTGACTCACAGTGACAAAACTCCGCAAGCCAAAGCCAATCCACTCACAAGCGAAGGATACAAAGTGATATCTAGACAGAAGTGATCAGTAATGTCTTAGTTTGCTTTCTAGTACAGTAATAAAGAACATGAGCAGAAGCAATAAGGACATTCTCTAAACTATGTTCATAGCAGCTTTATTTATAATAGCCAGAATCTGGAAACAACCTAGATGCCCCTCAACCGAGGAATGGATACAGAAACTGTGGTACATTTACACAATGGAATACTACTCAGCAATTAAAAAAAAGGAAATCATAAAATTTGCAGGCAAATGGATGTAACTAGAAGAGATCATCCTGAGTGAGGTAACCCAGAAACAGAAAGACAGGCTTGGTATACACTCACTTACAGGCTCATATTCTTAACTTGAGGTTCCATCATCCTAGAGACTCTAGCCTGTGACAAGTATAAGTGCTGAGATCTAGTGTATAACACAGCACCTACAGCTGACAATACAGCATTTATACTTAAATATTATTGAGAGGAGGGACTGTAGGCTAGATAATCTTCACACACACACACACACAGTGAAAAACTGCAAGGGAACTGTTCTCCAAACAGCAGAAATTGTCACAGTATACACAAGATCTGCACAAATTTGAGCCAGTATGGATGAGGAAGGTGAGCATGCCTTACCCCTACTGGAAGAGCTGTTGCTGCCTACTGAGAGAGAATGAGTCCTTCACTTTAAGAGCGTGGCCCCTCGTAGGTTGACCCATGCATCAGTGGATAGCCAAACCAAAGGGTTCGTGAACAACAGAAACAAGACTTAATTGTTTTGCTTTTATTTCAAACACAGTAAGTTGGGTGGGTGGGAGGGAGGTGGAGCTATGAGGAAAACTAGTAGAGAAACAGATGCAGAACAGAAAGGCAGTGTGAGCTTAACTGACCCCAGAACCACACAGTATGCTGACACTTACATCTAGTGCTTTCTGTCTCACAGAAAGCTGATGGGAAGCCACCTTGAAGAGACTGTATCTAAGAGTCTTGCCTTAGGATTCTTATACTGTCCTTTCCCTCAAAATTCATAAGTCCTACTGTGCTGCTGGAGCCTGCCTACTCCATGGTGCCCATAGTACATCAGTGAAGTGGTTTCATTTAAAAAGAAGGGTCAGCTTACCAGGCCACAGAGGAAGACAATGCAGCCACTCCTGATGAGACCTGATAGACTAGGATCAGAAGGAAGGAAAGGAGGACCTCCCCTATCAGTGGACTTGGGGAGGGACATGGGTGGAGAAGGGGGAAGGAGGGTGGGATTAGGAGGAGAGGAGGGAGGGAGATACAGGAGGGATACAAAATGAATAAACTCTAATAAATAAAAAATAAAAATAATAAAAATATTAATTCTAAAACAAAAAAAAGGCTCAGTTGGAAGGGGAGGAGGACCTCCCCCATCAGTGGACTTAGAGAGGTGCAGGGAGGAGATGAGGGAGGGAGGGATTGGGAAGGAGGGAGGGAAGGGGCTACAGCTGGGATACAAAGTAAATAACCTGTAATTAATATACAAAAAAATAAAAAGTTATAAAAAAAAGAAGTGCAGAAGAATTCATTAGGGTGCAGAATGGAGTGAAACTTGCATTTCCTTTTTTAAGAGTGCAGCCAGGTAACAGGTGCCAAGAATAGAGCAGGGAAGAATTGTGTGCAGATACTGGGACTAGAAAACAGTCACGGGACACCATAAGAGCAACAACTGATTCACCCCTCCAGACAGCACAGCTGACTGCTCCACTCTATCTGCTGGCTTGGCATTGAAGACATCAAACAGCAATGGAGGTAGGTCCAGAGTAAACTCCAGCTAGAGAATTTTTGTTTCCTACTGCCTCATTACTAGCGAGCAAGGAGACAAATGCTGTTCCAAATAGCTCTGGTGGCAAATGATTTGCACATGACTGGTAAGGCTTTGCTGTCTCCAAGGATCACACAGAGCAATAAGACACGGGTAAGTGTGGATTGTTGTTAAAAGTATGAGTCTGTTTCTCTAAGACAATCAGTCTTGAAAACAGCGCATAATACCTGATGTAATCTCCCTGGAAACAGAGCTAAGCTTTTTGTTTATGATAAGTTGTCCCTACATGCTTCTTGTCACAGCGGCTGTACTGAAACTTCCTGCCACCCCCTGAAAGCATTGAAAAGTCATGATTCTTCCAAAAATTCATAATTCTCCATCAACTGACTGTGAAGATAATGAAATGAATTAAATGCTACATAAGTAATTCATCCATGATTTTTAAAAGATCAATGAATTGCAAGAAAATGAAAACCCATCTAAATAAATTAAGGAAAATAATGCAGAATATGCACACTAGATTCAACTAATGGAAATTTGACGGGAGTCCTAAGTTTATGAAACAGATGTCAACAACAGATTAGTTCAAGCAGAACATTTTCAAAGTTTGAAGACATTCATGAACGAGAACTTGCAGACATAATAAAGAAACAAAAAAACTTGACAGAACACAGTCCTTGAACCAAGCTGTGTGAGATTTCTCATACCTTGTGAGAAAACTCCAAGTAGACAAGAGTCCTGTAACCTCTGTTCCTCCACAGCATAGGTTGTTTGTGGAATGTAGTCTCCACCCCTTCCCTGGTATGTTGGGGAGGAGTGAGTTCACTTTATTATTCATTACAGCTGGTTACTGTTATCTGTTTGTTTATATGCCTCTAAGGACAAACACATCTCCCCACGTGCAGCTTGTCTTTGTGATTGTGTACTTTCTCGGGTGACTCTTCTGAACCCTCAGCCTGCAAGTTGTCTAATGCTCTGAATAAAGTTGGCTATTGCATGAGACCTTAGTGTGACTCACTTTTAGGGTCCACCCTCCCAGGAAGGGATTTATTTAGCTGATGACTCCATATCACTGTTCACCAGCTAAGGAAGTCAAGACAGGAATTCAAACACAGCAGGAACCTGAAGGTAGGAGCTGACGAAGAGGCCATGGCCATCGGTCTTCATGGCTTGCCCAGCCTCCTTTCTTATAGAACCCAGGGCCACGAGCTCAGAGATGGCATCACCCACAGCAGGCTGGGCCATCCCCCATTGATCGCTAGTTGAGAAAATGCCTTACAGCTGGACCACATGGAGGCATTTCCTCAACTGAGACTCCCCTCCTCTTTGAAGACTCTAGCTTGTATCAGGTTGACCTCTTGTCAATCTGCACACAGACAAATCATATGTTAAAACTAACCTTTCCAATTCTCAAGATCTCATACTAATAAATACCCCAAATATAAAATATTACAAACTTAAAAGTTTCACTGTCTTTACCAATTCAAACACCTTAAAGGTTGTGTCTTTAAAAAAAAAAAAAATTTCAAAGTCTCTTTTAAAATCCAAACTCTTTGTAAAACTTTAAAATATCTTTAAAAGTACAAATTCTCTCAATTGTTGGCTACTATAAAAGAAAAAAACAAATTAAATACCTTCTATTTCAAGAGGGAAGAACAAGGGTGCAGTCACAGTCTGACCTAAGTAAAAACAGACTCTAAGAGTGCAAATAACTCGGTGTGCAATCTCTGGGATCCCCTCACCATCTTCTGGGCTCTTCCAAGGGTCTTGGGTCACTTCTGCAGCTCTTCACAAGCCATTACCTGTACTTCCCTCAACATTGTTATCTTTCAAGCTCCCACACCATAGCTCACCGAGTTTTGGACACTCAGCAGATTTTCCAGCCCCAAGTTCCAGAGTCCTTTCACAATCCTCCCCAAGACAACGTGATCAGATCTGACACAGCAGTACCCCACTATCCTGATGCCAACTTCTGTCCTACGTAAGGTTTCTATTGCTGTGATGAAACACCTTGACCAAAAGGATTTATTTGGTTTATATATCCAGAGTCATGTCTAATGCACGAAGCCAAGGCAGGAACCTGGAGTCTGGTACTGACACAGAGACCACGTAGGAAGGCTGCTTACTGGCTTGATCCTTGTGGCTTGTTCAACCTGTTTTCTTCTAGAAGCCAGGACCGCCACCCCAGGAGTGGCACCACCCACAAAGGGCTGGGCCCTCCCCTATCAATCACTAATTAAGAAAATGGCCTACAAACAAGAATTGGGAGATGCATATTAAATGGAATACTTTATAAATAATTTATACATTTTAAACTACACAACCTCCTGTGTGATGTGATGAAATCTGCTGACACGTTGCTTCATTTACTCTGACCTGCCTGGGATGAGAAACATCCCTTTGTGTAGTTTACTATATCCTGCATATGCTACCTGCCTACCAGTCAGGTAAAATCCCCTCACTCCCTGCTCTGCAAGGTTTTCAGCCTTCAAGATGCAAGTCAGCTCCGGGAAGTTTTTTGTGGGTCTTCACACATGAGAAGGAATAAGAGAATAAATAAGGGATATATCTCTTGACTACAACCCACGGGTAAGGTAAATTACCAGGTGATACTGCTTGAAGACACAGAGTTCAGAGTCAATCAGACAGATTTACAGACCCTGTGATCCTGAGCAGGCTGTCCTGTCTCCCAAACCAGAGCAAACAGTCTTTGCCTCCTGGTGTGTTTGTGGCGCAAGCACAGTCACACAGGCGGTACCTCTTAGGAATTATTTTCTTCTCTGACCCAAAATAGACAATATATTAAAGACTAACAATTGTAAGATATACAACAGTGGATTGCTTGCACCTTTATCCTTAGAAATGCAGCATCAGAGAGAAACTCAGTGGCCATGTCTGAACTCTGGTTAAGATCCTCGGAGGGAATGCCACATGACCATTTTAAACTCATTCCCTGGGCCGCAATGTCACGACATAAAAATCTTTTTAATGTTCCTTATATTTAAGACTTTAAATGTCATTAAATCTTACTAATGATCACATTTCGTTCCTATATGATAATAAAGCATCAAACTAATTAGAAGCCAACCTCAGACATTAATTGTATTTTCTATTACCAGTCCTTTCAGACTATTGAGCTCCAGTGTTTATTGGTCTCAATTTAAAATATTGATGGGACATCTGATTGCAGGGTGGGTAAAATTCAGTGAGAATCTAGTGTTATGAAAGGAAATACATACATTGCAAAGCATAATAAAGAAGTCACTGAAATTTGAAAATAGATTATACATGTGTACTTCAATTCACTGAAGTATTAAGCTCTAGAATCTTTTTAAGATATTTTAACTAAGATAGCTAAACAGTGCTTTAAAAAATCCCTGTGTCTCTTGAAAAATTGCCCAAACACACATTTGTAAAATCACTTAAAGTCTGCTGGAGTGGCCAGTGGCACTCGGTAGGCACTCCTCATGCTAGACCCCCCGCTTCCTGTCTCATTTTCAATGAAAATGGAGCAAGTGCCTATTGATTAGAGCAGTTTTGAAGAGACATTAAAATCATGTTTCCTACAGTCTTTTCAGGGGAAAGGTCTGTTACTCGGGGAAGGCTGGCTGATGACAAAATGCTACCGAGAGGCTTCAGGGCTAGAGGTCCAGCCAATTACATCCACCTCTCCTGGAAGCTTAGAAGGAGCAGGACACTAGAGCGTCCATCCATCTTCTCTGCAATTCTTTAACGACAGGGCGCTTGGGAAAGGGGATTGATGTTTAGAGCAGGGCTATAAGTCGTGTTTGTGGAGCCCACAGCAAGGGTACAAAATAGAGGCCCATTTTCATACATCTAAATATCTGAAACTTACTATAACAAACAAAACATTTTAAAATGAGGGATGCCTTACTAAAAAAGAAAAAAAAATGATGGGATGTCTTTTTTGTTGTTTTCATTTTCTCCCCTACAACAGCACAACCATTGCCCTAGTGAGCAAAGTTAAAGTCATCCAAAAGACTTTTGAAGAGCTCTCCTGGACCCTCACGGCATCAATCCAGGAAAATACTTTGTGGATCACAGATGAGTTGTTCTGGGCTCTTAATTTGTAGTGCCTCAATCAGGTAGCCAACCTTTTCTGACCTTGTCATTAGTAACCCTCAGAAAACTTTTGACAAAATAGGCTTTCATCATCCTGTGGTAGCAAACATAACAGTGTTGGCGCAAAGCACAGGTTTGGACGCAAAGGCAATATGAGCTCACTTATTCTGAGTCAAGTAGGAATGTCTGAGGCCTGGGGGCGTGGATTTGCATTGTCCTGAGTAACACATGCAAGGGAATAGATCATGTGAATTTTTATATTAAGATAACAAGGGAAATAAATCTATCGATTTACCAAACACATTGGTGGAGACATTAGATCAACAGGCTACCACAAAGTGGGTAATCTCTTCCAGAGATATCGAAAGTTAGGTTAACACCATCCTTAGCTTTAGAGCTGATGGTGTTACTTTGTCACAGGTGGGAATTTACTCTCAGTTCTCCTTTTTATAATCCCAATCCAGGTGATGGCACCAACCAACGTGGGTAGGTCTTTTCACTCAACTAACCTAATCAAGACAATTCTCCAGAGGCATGCTCAGAGATTCCTCTCACAAGTGATTCTCAAGCACATCAAGTTGAGAATTGAAATTAACTACCACAGGCAGTCTAGAGGGTTTAACACAGACATATTTGTTTGGGGGAATTTCGTTTTCCAGATTTGAGTTTAGAATTCTCCCATTGCATGCTCGTACATGATGTGTGGAAAGTACACCCTCCCCTGCTCCCCTTTGCCTCCACCTGTGATCTTTCAAAGTATTTGTTAGCCCTCCTGTAGCATGTATACAACCACTGCAGCTTTCAGGTAGCTCTGTCCAGGTAGCCTAAGTTCCAGGGAGATGGAGTGCACATCAGGCCTTTCACAGGAAGGTCTGTGGCTCCAGAGGCACCTTTGAGAGAATATAGGTAAGAGATCAAAGGTCATGGGTATCAAGGATGTAGTCTGCAATAACCAGAAGGAAACTGCCTGGCCCCACAGACTGTTCATCCTTGATGAGAAATGTGACCAGCATGAAATGGAGAAGGTCCCTTCAAATAAAAGGTGGTTGCAGCTAGAGATACACAATTCACTTGCCTGGCAAGTAGGAGGTTTGGTCTCCAACACTGGGGGAAAAATAGAGTTTTAGATTTCTTTACTATAAAAATAACTAATGTTTTCCTCCCACTCCCTGGAGGTGTAACAGGCCTGAGACCTTAGCACCAGTTAACACCATGTTGGCGGCACTATTCTGACCCTATAATGCAGCAAGTAGGTCACAACACCTGCCAAAATGATAACAAAGACCTAATCCAGCAAAGACATAGCACATAGTTGCCCGTGGCTTCTACAGTTCTGATTCCCACTTACTGTTCTTTCCAACCAAAGTATGTCTACAAGGATGTGGGTTTTGTTCATAAAAGACAAAAAAGTATTGAGGTTCAGGGCTGCATAATTTGGGTGAGTTCCTCATGTAGTCACTGACCAGCAATACAGACTGTCTATTTGACTTTAAGAGTGTCCATGTGAAAAAGCGCCAGATTGATTTCCAGAGTGGTTGTACAAGTTTACACTCCCACCAGCAGTGGAGAAGAGTTCTCCTTTCTCCACATCCTCTCCAGCATGTGTTGTCACCTGAATTTTTGATCATAGCCATTCTGATGGATGTAAGGTCAAATCTCAGGGTTGTTTTGATTTGCATTTCCTTGATGACTAAGGACACTGAGCATTTCTTTAAGTGTTTCTCTGCCATTCTATAATTCCTCTCTTGAGAATTCTCTGTTTAGCTCTGTACCCCATTTTTAATTGGATTATTTGATTTGTTGCTTTTTAACTTCTTGAGTTCTTTATATTAGCCCTCTTTATATTAGTTCTGTATATTAGCCCTCTGTCAGATATAGGGTTGGTGAAGATCCTTTCCCAATCTGTAGGCTGTCATTTTGTTCTAAAGACAGTGTCCTTTGCTTTACAGAAGCTTTCAAATTTTATGAAAGAAAGGGGAGGTAGAAAGACCTGGAACAGGCAGGAGCTCTAAAAGGAGACCAACAGAGCCAAAAATACTGAGCCCTGGGGGCCCTGAAGAGAATGATACCCCAACCAAGGACAATGCATGGAGAGGACCTAAAACCCCAGCTCAGTCCCCAAGTGGGGTCTCTAGTAAGGGGAGCAGGGACTGTCTCTGGCATGAACTCAGTGGCAGGCTCTCTGATTGCCTTCCCCTGGGGTGGGTTGGGGAGGGGAATGCAGCCTTGCCAGGCTAAAGAGGAAGACAATGCAACCCGTCCTGGTGAGAGCTGATAGGCTAGGGTCAGGTAGAAGGGCAGAGGACATCCCCTATCAGTGGACTATGAGAGGGGCAGGGAGGAGATGAGGGAGGGAAGATGGAATTGGGAGAAGATGAGGGAGGGAGCCACAGCTGGGATACAAATTGAATAAATTGTAATAAATGAAAATAATTTAAAAAAGAAAAAACAAAGTGTCCATGTGTTCTCTGTGGAATTACCTCTCAACATTCTGGAGGCACCAGCAAGATTCCCAGAGAAATGGGGGGCATGAATTTCCTTGGCCAATAACACTGGGAACAGATGGGGTGCATAACCTGAGACATTCCAGGGCCCCACGAATATCTCTCACCCCTTAGAGGGGTACAAAAGCATAATCCAAGAACAATAGCATGTTTTTGAAGAAACTGAGCACACACGCCTCTTGTCTTGGTTTCTTGGAGTTTTCTCAAAAGCACTCAGAAATGTCCTCACATGACGCATTCTCAGAGCATGTTCCAACAGACGCCTGTTCAAATGTCCCTGCAGTATCTTTGTAGGTCATGGGTAGGTTCTTCCGAGAATACTAGAGAAGAAATGGCTTCGGCAAGGAGCGGATTGAGTCCTAACTGTCACACTGTATTTCCTCGTTGGTGATGGCATGCTGCAGATGAGAGTAGTCCTGCAAGACGGACGTGCAGCAGTCATTCTGAATGGTCTGTGTATACGTCTTCTGAAATCCACGTCTTCTGAAATACACGTCCTTTTTTAGTGCTATGGATTTCCTCCAAGCTTGGCACCAACGATTTATAAAACATGTGCGCAGTCTGAATATATACCAATGTCCTTATCAGACAGTGGTTCTTCAAGTTATCTCAAAGGAACATCAATGAGTCTTGAGTATTCTTTGATATTTGCTTTGGAAGCCTAAAGCCTGTGACAAAATACAATGAGTTGAAAGAACATAAATAGAGTTTGAAGTAGTTTGGTTAGAAGGAAATGATTCAAGTATAGCATTAAATTTTTCTGGTTTTCAGAAATTTACAATAAAAGAAAATCTTGCTGTTTTATGAATGTATAGAGGAACAATTTTTTAAAAACACTGTAGGAGAAATGGAGAATGCCTTTGATGGACTGATTAGTATACTGCGCACAGCTGAAGAACCGCTGAGCTTAAGGATAGAGATACACTCAACAGAAACTTCAAACACTGAAAAATAAAGAGAAGAGACTAACTACAAAACAGAACAGAATTCCCAAGGATAGCACAACTTCAAAAGATTTACTAAATACATCATCAGGTGAGGAGGCCATGGGAGAAAGAGAGAGAGGGGAGTGTTAAAGTAATAATGAGTGCTTCTCCCAAATTAAAAACAGTCTCTCAGAAAGTTCATAAAATACCATGTAGAATGTATACCCCCCCAAAAAAAAACCACAAACAAACTTAAGACATATCATTTTAAAACTGAAAATTAAGAGAAAAAAAAATCCTTGAAAATGCCAGAAAGGAAAAACATCTTTTCCATAGAGGCAAAGATTTAGTGTTGAGAGAAGAAAAAAAGCAACCTCAAACTTTGTGTTCCTCAAAAATAAATTAGAAACAGACTTCCTTAGATAAGCAAACATTGAAGGAAATTGTAGCCAATTTAACTGCCTTATAAGATAGAATAAAAGAATAAAAACAATATAGGTTAGAAATTCAGGGCTACATAAATAAAAGTATTAGAGAAAACAATATAAAAGCTTGTTTTTCTCATTCTTTTTTAACTTTTTAAGTTAACAAAGTCAAGAATTTAGTTACTGTCTATACATGCATGTGTCTATGTGCTTATGAGTATGTGAGAGCTTTGTTATTTTTTACCCTTTCTCCTAGCCCCACTGTCTTCTCTTTCCATACCCCCCATAACCCTCTTTTCTAATTTTATATCATAACTTTGTAACCATTTCCTCTCATTTGAAGCAGCGCCTCATCCAGAGAAGAGGGAGGTCCATAAGACACAGGATGTACTGGAAACTTACAAGAATCAAGATGTTCCTGAGGGGCTGGAGAGATGGCTTAGCAGGTAAGAGCACTGGCTGCTCTTCCAGGTGGCCAGGTTCAATTCCCAGGACCCACATGGCAGCTCACAACTAACTGTCTGTAATTCCAGTTCCAGGGGATCTAACATCCTTATACAGACACACATGCAAGTGAAACACCAGTGCACATAAAACTAAAAAATAAATTATTTTTTAAAAAACATATTCCTGAAATGTTTAAGATCCACAAGGCTGCTCCCCAAAGTTACATAAAAAGTAACAATTTCTAGGAAGGGGACTCTTAAGATCAGCTGAGCGGGTTTATAACATAGGACAAACCCACTAAAACCTGTGCATCTAAAGAAACTAAGCAAGAGAGAGGACCCTAACTAAAATGTCCAATCCCCATCTGGAAAGGCAAAGAGGATGGACATCAGAAGAAGAAGAAAACAGGAAACAACCTAGGAACCTACCACAGAGGGCCTCTGAAAACCTCTGCCCTACAGACTATCAATGCAGATGCTGAGCCTGATGGGCAACTGTTGGGCAGAGTGAAGGGAATTTTATGTAAGAACTGGGAAATAGTAAGAGCTGGAGAGGACAGGGTCTCCACAAGGAGAGCAACAGAACCAGAAAAATTTGAACATAGGGAACTTCCCAGAGACTCATACTCCAACCAAGGACTATTCATAGAGATAACCCAGAACCCCTGCACAGATGTAGCCCAGGGCAGTTCAGAGTCCAATTGGGTTACATAGTAATGTGAAGAGGGACTGCCTCTGACATAATCTGATTGGCCTGCTCTTTGTTCACCTCCCCCTGGGGGGAGCAGCCTTACCAGGCCATAGTAGAGGACAATGCAGCCACTTTTGATGTGAACTGATAGACTAAGATCAGAAAGGAGAGGAGAACCTCCCCTATCAGTGGACTTGGGGAGTGGCATGCATGCAGAGGGAGGAGAGAGGGTGGGATTGGGAGGGGAGGAGGAGAGGCTTATGGGGGGATGCAGAATGAATAAAGTGTAATTGATGAAAAATAAAAAAAAAAGAGAAAAAAAAAAGATCAGCTGAGCGGCCATCCCAAGCTCCACTGTCTGGCCACTAGTCCAGACTGCACCAGGCCCACAGCACCAGGAACACCCAGTTTAGATGCCTTCCTCCAGCCCATCCCTCCACCGCCAAACACCCAGCTTTCCTGAGCTTCCTGCTGCCCTCCCGAGTGCCAATGCCTGGCCACCACTCCACTGGCCTTCACCAGACCCACTGTCCACCAAAGCTGCCCACCAGAGACCTGCTGAACCAGAAACTTCCAGGTGAGGCCTGCCTGCCCAATACCTGCTGTGCCAGAAACATCCAGGGACAACCAGATGGCTAACGGCCAGGGTAAGAACACAAACAAGAGTCAGGGCAATGTGGCACCTTCAGAGGCTAGCTATCCTACTACCCAAGTCCTGGATATCCTAAACTGAATCCACAACTGAAACACAAGAAAATGACGTTAAATCCAATCTTATGAAGATGATAGAGGCCTTCAAAAAGGAAATGATTAAATCCCTCAAAGAAATATAGGAAAATACAATCAAACAGGTAGAGGCCTTTAAAGAGGAAATAAATAAATCCCTTAAAGAAATACTGAAAAATACAATTAAACAGGTGAAGGAAATGAATAAAACTGTTCAACACCTGAAAATGGAAGTAGAAGCAATAAACACGTGCACACACACACACAAACAGAGGGAATTCTGGAGATTAAAAACCTAGGGAAGAAAAAAAAAAAAAAGAAAACCTAGGGAAGAAAACAGGAACAAATGTAAGCATCAGCAACAAAATACAAGAGATAGAAGAGAAAATCTCAGGCCTAGAAGATACGATAGGAGAAACTGATACGTCAGTTAAAGAAAATTGTAAATCTAAAAATTTCCTGACACAAAACATCCAGGAGATCTGGGATGCTATGAAAAGACCTAACCTACGAATAATAGGAATAGAAGAAGGTGAAGAGGCCCAGTTCCAAGAACCAGAAAATATTTTCAACAAAACCATAGAAGAAAATTTCCCCAATCTAAAGAAAGAGATGTCTATAAAACATAGAAGAAACATACAGGACACAAATTAGATTGGATCAGAAAAAAAAAAATCTTTCCGCCATATAATCAAAACACCGAATCTACAGAACAAAGAAAGAATATTAAAAGCTGGAAGGGAAAAAGGCCAAGAAACTTTCAAAGGCAGAGCTGTCAGAATTACACCCAACTTCTCAACAGAGACTCTATAAGCTGGAAGGGCCTGGACAGATGTCTTGCAGCCTCTAAGAGACCACAGGTGGAGGAAACCGTGCCTGGTACTGAAAACCTAGCTTCCTTAGGCTAGTCAGGTCATGGACTTTAGAAAACAATGTATAGTCGCACATTTTGAGACCAGCATAATTCCACACTACATCCTAAATCTTATTCTTATATTCACAAACAGTGTAGCTACCATTTCTCACCAAAGAAGCCTCTCTTTCCAGCAAACGGAGGCTGTCAGAGTAAATGAAACTACACACAATGTGGAGATCAATGGATCATAGAGGGCCCAGTCCCAACCAATACATCTACAGCTCCTGCATCTGTGTCTTAAGTACCATTACTGAAGATGAGTCAGGAAGGTTGTTAAAAACCAGAATACCAGGAAGTCTGCTGTGAAACAGTCTCTCTTAGAAATGACTGCATAACAAACAAGAACAATGCCCATACCAACAGAGATGCTGATGTGAAGGGGAAGTTTTCATCAGGGCCAGTCCCTAAACAAAGAACTATAGTCAACCAATGACTTCTAGGAGAATTAGCCTCTCCCAGTGATGAGCTACCTTGTTGGTTGTCCAGGGCTGAGTGATCAACCCTTGAAACCATATAGACACAAACAACAAAAACAGTCAACATGCTCTCTGTGTGTGTGAGTGTGTATAACAATAACAACCAAAAAAAAAAGAGACAATAAACTTGAGGGGTGATACAGGAAGAGTTCAAGGGAAGGTATCTGGGAGGGGCTGGAAGGAGGAAAGGAGGAAGGGATGTAATTTTATTTCAATTAAATCAAATTTTTAAAAAGCAAAAAAAAAAAAATTGAAATGAAGCACACAGAACAAATTTATTCAATGGGATAAAATACAGTTATATAGAATTAGGAAAGAAACCCAAAAACGTCTTGGAAGAACAAACTGGGCAGTTCTACAACCTGGGAATAAGGAGATGCTGGGCAAAAGAGCATCTCCCTCAGAGATGCCCATATCCTGCTCCCCAGACCCAAGAGTACATCCTCTTACACGAAAAGAAGAACAAATAATCAGTTGATGCTGACGCAGGAAGAGCATAGATGACCCTGGTGGACCCAAGAGCGGAAGAGGGAAGTGAAAGAGCAGAATCCGACCAGGAGGAGATTAAGCAGGTTGTGAGAAGCCGAACTGGGGTACTGGAGAGCAAACTCTAGAAAAGCAGTAAGCACTCTTCACCACTGAGCATCTCTCCAGCCCTCAGAGTAACTTCTGAATTGCATTTGATTTCCAACTAGACTCAATGGAGAGAAGGGGAGGAGGACTAGGGAGAGCAGGTAGCTTTTGAGTGCTGAGATCTCCACACTCACCCTCGGGTTTCTCTGGACTTCTGAAACCTTTCAGCTGCACCGGGCGCAGCCATGTCTCCCCCACCCACCCACCCCCGAGCCTGTGACTATTTCAGGAACACACAGACACCTTCATCCCACGGCCAACTTGGCCCAGGAACAGCAGCATGGTTTGTTTTTTAATTAAATTTTTAGTTTTTTACATTAATTACATTTTATTCGCACTGTATCCCAGCTGTATCCCACTCCCTCATTCCCTCCCAATCCCACCCTCTGTCCCTCATCTCCTCCCTGCCCCTCTCCAAGTCCACTGATAGGGGAGGTCCTCCTCCCCTTCCGTCTGACCCTAGCTTATCTGGTCTCATCAGGACTGGCTGCAATGTCCTCCTCTGTGGCCTGGCAAGGCCAGCAGAATGGTTTGTTTTTGTTCTGTTCCTGGCAAAATATCCCTCTAGGAATACTTTAGCAAGCAGGTCTCCACTCAGCTTTACAAGGACAAAAAGTAAAGGCGGGATCTAAGTCTTCTTCCTTTGGAAAAGGCTCACTAAGGAGCAGGGAGGCCTTTGGACCCACAAAGAAAAACATACTGAAGACGTGTTTTGACAGACCCGGCATGGCCAGCTTGGTGATCATGTCCTACTGTGTCCAGTTCCTGATTTGTAACATTTAACTGGAAGAGACAAACTAAATGAATGAGAGGAACACATCAGTCTCTGCGGGATCGCCGCCTACATTACCTACAATGATTTAATTTGTGGACTGTTAAAGGATTCAGTTCCATGAAGCACAGGAGATCCTGAAATTTTTGCCTCTGTGTAAAAAAAATAAAAAAAATCAAGGGAGAATTTTAAGGTACACTAGTGACTTTGTGAAGTTTCCTGGTAAAGTATTCAGTAAAGTATTCAAGGGCCAAGAAATTCTATAGTTTGCAGATATCAAAGAGTAATAATAAGAAAACCCCTGTTCTCAGGCAGAAATGGGTAGAAGTTCTTCCACTTTGAGATAATTGACAAGTTGGCGCCTCATCCCTCCAGAGGGATCTGTTTTGCTACACTTACAAAATGAATAAAATTAGTTGTTTTCATTTATTATTTCGCCATGGGAATTTCTAGCAAATGTGTCCAACAGTAACTTTAAAACAAATCATTCTCTCTATCTTATTTCCGTTTCATCTAAGAAAATTCCACAGAGGGGCATTCCCTGTTATCCTCTTCCTCCAATGCTAAAACATTCTTCTCCAAAGACGCTTCCTTTTTCTACATAACAATGGCACTTTGTTCTGACAGATGTGTTTTAAATTTCCTGGCACAACTGTACATCACATTCAGACTAGCGGGAATCAAGAAGCCAACTGATACAGTGTGCTTTAAAGTATTTATGAAGTAATCACGACCAGTGTGCAGCTGCTCTCCTGCTTCTCCATAGATAGAAGTGCTCTTGGCATGCTTTGCTGATTGATTATGTAAATTTCCTTGTTACACTGCCATAGCAGAAAACTCCTCAGGCCAATGAGACGGCTCAATGGGTCAACATGCGTGATGCTGGGCCTGACAACCTGAGCTCAATCCCCAGGACACACATGATGTAAGGAAAGAACAGATTCTGTATGTTGTCCTCTAAATTCCATACATGCTCATCATATGCAAGCCCATATAAGTGCATACACATAGAGGATAGATAGATAGATAGATAGATAGATAGATAGATAGATGATAGATAGACAGACAGATAGATAGATAGATAGATAGATAGATAGATAGATACAAAGATAGACAACATAGGTAGATACATAAATTATAAATTGATGATACATACATAAATATAATGTGTACATGGGACATAGACAGGTAGGTAGATACATAGAGAGACATTAGAAAGCAGAGCTCTAATAACTTGATGCCTTTTTCTCTGAAAAACTATCTTTCTGGAATCTAGGAGAGAGCACTGTTCATACTAATAACAGGAATAACATTTGGCTCAGGGAAACCTTATCTCTATTCAAAAAGTTATTCTGTACCAGAATATCTCACGAAAGTCCTCTTAAGGTCCTTGTTTGAAATGAATTGTCCTATAAGTGGCTATAAATAGGTGGCTCGCGTAGCTATTCGTGTCGACTTAGCATGGGTAGATGGTATCTTCAGAGCTCTTTTACCAACAGTGTCATCTGGTTTTTCCTGACATGCTGCACAGGCTTGAATGAATGAATGGAATTACAGATGATTCTTCAGAAAAATCTACCTTGAAGTGGAAAATACATCCAGAACACGTCAGTCCATTGCTGAACGGTGTTGGAAAGTTCCAGTGACTATAAATAGAAGTTCTAAATTGAAAATGTCATTTTGACCTTCCCCTACTTTACTGCTGTGACTTTAATAGTTTCTCTGGATGTCTTAATTTCCTTGAGTACAGCATGACCACTTCCTAGGATTAGTGGGTACTGTGTGATCTTTTCTAGTTCTATTCAGTAGCATCTTGTTATGATTATGGCAGAAAAAGAAGCATGAAGCATGTTCACCTACTGAATGAATTTGCATGCATGGCCTTTAAAGCCACTGTTCAGCTTGCCAGCACCCCCAGCAGCCATGTCATACTTGAAGCTACTTCAGAGTCCACTCCAGCAGTCATTTTCCATCACATCAATTGGTACTCTATCCACAGTAGTGTTGGTAGATAGTTCACAATTGTTAATTAATCTCATATACAACTGTAAAAATTAAAATATACATATGAAATTCAGGATCTTGAATGGAACTGTCCATTTTCTGTTGATGGAACAGAGTGCTTGAAATTGGGTTATTTAAAAAAATTAAAAGACTTGTTGAACCTCAAGGATAAAGGACCTGGGAAGTCTAAGATTGAATGGTAGTGTGATTTGTTTCTAGTGATGGTTTTGTGCTTTTAAACCCATGATGGAAACGTGCAGATGAAAGGAAAGTAATAAGGAGCAGGGCTTTACAGCCTTCTTCTTACGATAGCTAACCCAGTCTCAAAGAACCTCACTGATTGTTCCACAAAAGTTGAGCCCCAGAGGCCCTTCAGAGACTGATGTACCAACTAAGAACCATGTGTGAAGAGGACCAAGGCCCCCTGCTCAGATGTAGCCCATTGGCAGATCAGTCTCCATACAGGTTCCCTATTAAGGGGACTAGGGACTGTCACTGACAGGGACTCTGTGACCTGCTCTTCATCACTTCCCCTGGCAGGACAGCCTTGCCAGGCCACAGAGGATCAGGCAATCCTGATGAGACTTGATAGGCTGGGGTCAGTTGGTAGAGGAGGAAGACTCCACCTTTCAGTGGACTAGGGGAGGGAGGGAAGGGAGATGAGGGAGGGCAGGTGGGACCTGGAAGAGATGAGGAAAGGGACTATGATGGGGGATGTAAAGTGTAAATTTTAAAAAACAAATTTAAATTAAAAAAAAAAAGTTGTGCTCCATGACCCAAACCAATTATAGGAACCCCGTACACAGTGTAGTCAACTCATTTCATTTCGTACAGAAACAAAAAAACATGAAAAAAAATTCTCAAACCTGTAGGGTTCTTTGGTTGCTGTCCCCCAAAACAGAACTAGAGTTCATTATATACAAGGTCAAAACTAGACAAGTGGCAGCTGATGGTTTTGACAGACAATAATAGAATAAACTGTTCAAGGAATGCTCTACTACTGTGACTATGGCACCAACCTGAATAGGACAAGAACAAAATTTTAAAGCACAGGGAATCGATAATAAAAAATATTCATCATTTTATTAGGCTGTATTTTTATTGCATCAGTACAGAAATGGTCATTAATAATTCCCATATGTAACTAAAAAAGATAAAACAAATAGTGTTGGTCTGATATATTGCTGTGTGTCTATATGTGATTATTTGGTTTGATTTTGATTTGATTGTTTGATTTCAAACTTACAATTCACCTGCCTCCATATCCCAAGTGCTGAGATTATAGCATGTACCACCATACATGGCTGTTGGTGCTGTGTATCTCTGAGTAAGAAACGAGGGACTTTAAGCAAAATTATATCACTGAGTGTACCAACAATGCTTCAGAGTACACGCCAGAACTGAGAGCAGTTGAGCAACGTGAAACGAACTCCATGTTTTATTTTTTGGGCTTTTTGGTTCATTTTTTTATTTCGGCTTTTTTTTTTTCTTATTGGTTTTGTTTTGTGTTGTTTTCTTTGGGGGACTTGGTTTATTCATGTTTGTTAGAGAGCAGGGAGAGAGATAAAATATGAAGTCGGAAGAGTAGAAAGGTGAGGAAGACCTCAGAGGATTTGGGGGAGAAGAAACATAATCAATAATATTGTATGAAAACAACTAACAAATAAAATTTATATGCAACAAGTGAAACTTAAGAAAAGTACAAGAACCAACATTTCAGGAGGAAGAGATGAATATAACCTAGACACCATGGAAAGAAATATCAATAATTACTAAAACACAATGTACCACTGCGCACAACCAACAACACAGTGACTGCCATTAACACACACATTTCAAAAATAACTTTAAACATCAACGGCCTCAGTTTTTCAATCAAATGGTAGGCTGCCTGAATAAATCAAAAAAGAAAACCCATTTATTTTGTATCTATAAGTAACACATATTAGCTTTTAAAGTGGCACTGCCTTATAGTAAAAAATGAACAAAAGTATTCCAGTCAATGAGGACCAGGAAGCCAGCAGGCATTGCTACCCTAATATTAGACAAAATTAACTTCAAACTAAAACCAACGGGAAGAGATAAAGAGGTGCACTTCATCCTAATGAAGGGACCAATAACCAAGAAATTATTGTGATCTTAAATATATATGCATCAAACTCTGATACTTCCAATTTCCTTTTTAAAATGTACTACTGGATTTAAAGATATACGTTATTATCAGCCTATTAAGAGCAGGTGACTTCAGGACTACACTTCTTCCAATGGGCACATCACTGGACAAAAATAAACAGAGAAACATCCAAATTAATTACCATCATATATCAAATGGATATAACAAATATCTATAGAATATTGCACCCAAACACCAAAGACTACACATTCTATTCAACAGCACACAAAAGCGTGTCTAAACTAGACCACATCCTGGGACAGAAAACAAATCCTTACACGTGCAAAAAGAATGAAATAACTTCATGTATACTATCTGACCATAATTTAATACAATTGAAGACTAACAGCAAGGGAATCATTAGTAAGCACACAAACACAAATGATGAATGAGTCAAAAAAGAAATCAAGAAAGAAACAAAAACTTTCCTGGAACTAAATGAAGATGAAAACACAGCACATGAACACATGAACACATTTGAAAGCAGTCCTATGAGGGAAATTTGTAGCTCTAAGTGCCAACATTAAAAAGCAAAAAGAGCACAAATACATTACCTAATGATACAACTCAAAATTTAAAGAAAAATCAAGAACAAAACAAATCCAAACCCAGTTGACAACAAGAAATAATAAAAGTCAGAGCACAGATTAACAAAATAGAAACAAAAAAACAAGACAAAGAATGATTCTTTAGAAATATAAACAAGATTAACAGGCCCTTGTCCTAACTAACCAGAAGAGAAGATCAAAATTAACTGAATCAGAAATGAACAGGGAAACAGTATGACAAATACCCAAGAAATTCAGAATGTAATAAGAAAACACTCCCTTTTTATAATGTATTTACTTTATACATTATAAAGTATGTAGCCCTGATTGTAGCCCCCTCCCTTGTCTCCTCCCAGTCCCAACCCTTCTCCCACTCCCTCCCCGAGTCCACAGAAAGGGGGAGCCCTCCACCTTCTCATATTCCCTCCCCTAGTCCAAAGAAAGGGGGAGCCCTCCTCCCCTACCATCTGACTCCAGCCTATCAAGTCTCACTAGAGCTGCCTGCATCCTCTTCTTCTGTGGCCTGACAAGGCCAGTGGGCCAAGGGGCTAGTGATCAAAGAGACAGCAACAACAGAGCCCATGTCAGAGATAACCCCTGTTCCCCTTAACTCGGAAGCCCACATGGAAACTGGACTGCCTATAGGCTACATCTGAGCAGGGGTTCTAGGTCCTCTCCATGCATGGCCTTTGGTTGGTGCATCAGTCTTTGCAGCCCTCCCCCCTTAGGACCAGAATTGTTGGCTTTATTGGTCTCCTTGTAGAGCTCCTGTCCACTCCTGGTTCTTCTATTCCCCCACTCTTCCATAAGACTCCCTGAACTCTGCCCAAAGTTTGGCTGTGAGTCTCAGCATCTGCTTCGATCAGTGCTGGGTAGAGTCTTTCAAAGGACATCTATGGTAGTTCTCCCTCTCTTCATCCACTTTGCTTCCAGAGTCGATTCTACTTGCCCTACTGAATGAAAATTAGACATCCTCCCCTACGGTCCTCCTTGTTATTTAGCTTCTTTAGGTATGTGGATTATAGTATAGTTATTCTGTATTATACTGCTAATATCCACTTATAGGTGAGTACATACCATGTGCACCTTTCTGGTTCTGGGCTACCTCACTCAGGATGATCTTTTCTAATTCCATCCATTTGCCTACAAATTTCATGATTTCCTTGACTCTAATAGCTGAATCGTATTCCATTGTGTAAATTGTGTACCACAATTTCTTTATCTGTTCTTTGGTTGAGGGACATCTGGGTTGTTTCCAGATTTTGGCTATTATGAATAAAGCTGCTATGAACATAGCTGAGCAAATATCCTTGTTGTATGGTGGAGAATCTTTTGGGTATATGCCCAGGAGTGGAATATCTGAGTCACGAGGTAGCACTATTCCCAATTTTCCAAGAAAGTGCCAGATTGACTTCCAAAGTGGTTGTACAAGTTTGCATTCTCTCCAGCAATGGAGGAGGGTTTCCCTTTCTCCACATCCTCTACAGCACATGTTGTCACTTGATTTTTTTTCCCTTAACCATTCTGTCTCAGAGTTGTTTGATTTGCATTTCCAAAACCCACACACGTACAGACACTTGATTTTTGACAAAAGATCCAAAATCATACAATGGAAAAGATAGCACCGTCAACAAATTTTGCTGGTCTAACTGGATATCAACATGTTAAAAAAAAAAGCAAATAGATGCATATTTATCACCCTGCACTAAAGTCCAAGAGGATCAAAGACCTCAACATAGAACCAGACACACTGAATCTACTAGAAGAAAAAGTGAGGAAGACCTTGACTTCATTGGCACAGGAGACAACTTCCTGAACATCACAGCAATGGCACAGCTTCTAAAATGAACAATTAATAAATGGGTCCTCATGAAACTGAAAAGTGTCTGTAAAGCAAATGAGAGTGTTAAGAGAATAAAATGAGAGCCTACTGACTGGGAAAAGATCTTTACCACCCTACTCCTGACAGAGGGTTAAAATCCAAATATATAAAAACTCAAGAAATTGAACAACAACAAATCAAATAACCCAATTTTAAAATGGGGTACAGATTTAAACAGAGAATATTTCTCTCAACAGAGAAATATTGAATGGCAGAGAAACATTTAAAGAAATGCTCAACTTTTTAGTCATCAGGGAAATGCAAATAAGGGAATGCTTTAAAAAAAAAACTGCATTCCATTAAGTTGGAAAACCTTAAAAAAAAAAAAGGTTAATCTCAAGATTCAGCCAAACCACCAAAATTAAGCCAAGAAAAATTTATTACCCTAAACCCATAACAAATAAGGAGATTGGGAGAATAAAATTAATAATAATAATAATAATAACTCTCAACTTAAAAAAAGTCTAAGATAGATTCACATGAGAATTCTACCAAGCTTTCAAAGAAAATCTATAAACAATCCTTCATAAACAATTAAAAAAAAAGGAAAGAAAGAAAAAAGAAACAAAGGAGTACTCCTAAAGTCCTCCTTCTATCACTCTGATACCAACCAAGTAAAAACAAAACTAAAACTAAAAAGAAAACTACAGGCCAGAATCCCTAATTAACAAATAATTGAAACTGCTCAATAAAATACTTTCCAACAGAACACAGACATACATCAAAAATATTACCTACCTTGACCAAGTTGACATTATCCCTGGAATACAGGAATGGTTCAATATATGCAAGTCAATAAATGCAATAAACCACATAAATGAACTTGAAGACAAAATTTCTATGATCGTATCAACAGACAAAATTCCAACATGGCTTTTTCATAATAATATTCCTAGAGAATGTAGGACTACCTCAACATAATAAGACCTATATGAGTAACACACAAGCAACATCATCCTAATTGGAGAAGAGCCTGAAGGAATCCCACAGGAGTCGGGAGCAGAGCTGCTCACTATCCCCACTTTTTTCAGTGTCATGATGGAAGCACTAGCTGCAGCAATGGGGCAAGAGAAGGAAATTAAAGAGATACAAATCGGGAGAGAGGTCAAACTATCACCATTTGCAAGTGACATGATATACTTTACCAAAAACTTCTAGAAATGAAAAACAAATTCAGCAATGAGGCAGGATACAGAATCAACCTGCATTAATCAACATATTTTTCTACACATCACAACATAGATACAGAAAAAGATACCATAGACACATTCCCATTAACAATAGCCTCAAAGAAAATAAAATATCTAGACTAACTTAGGTGGTAAAAGACCTTTTCAATGAAAACTTTAAACTTCCAAAGAAATAAAGACATTAGAAAATGAAAACCTGAGTTCCTGGATTGGTATAATTAATATTGTGAAAATGACCATACTACCAAAAGCTATTTACTGATTCAAAGAAATCTTTGATTATGTAATTTTATTTATTTTTTTCCAAATTTCTGACATTCTTACAATGAAATATGACCATAACTACCCCACATTTCCCCCTCCCCCTCTTCCCATATACTCCCTATCATGCCTCCAACCAACTTTATACACTTTTTTGTTCATACCTCAGTAAGGCCAGTTATTTGGCCCCATGTATCTGGGTATGGGGCCATCTACAGAAATAAGAGAACTCTACAAGTTGACATATCCTCAGTAAAAAATCACTCTCCAACACTAATAAATTTTCCACTACTAATATTTCTCAATATGAGGTGGAACATGTGAACTTTTTTGCTTTGCTTTCTTTTTTCTTGTTTTTAATTTTTTTATTTATTACCATTTATTCACTTTGTATCCTAGCTGTGGCCCCCTTCCTCACCTCCTCCCAAACCTGCCCTCCCTCCGTCTTCTTCTTCCATGCTCCTTCACCAGTCCACTGATGGGGGAGGCTCTCTGGGGGAACAGCCTTACCAGGCCACAGAGGAAGATAATGAAGACAGTCCTGATGAGACCTGACAAGCTAGGGTCAGATGGAAGGGTAGGAGGATTCAAGGAAATCTCAATCAAAACTCCCAACTCATTCTTCACAGATGTAGGGAGAAAAAAGATTCATATGAATCAAAAAAAGATAGCAGGTAGCCAAAACAATCCTAAACAAATAATAATAATAATAATGCTGGAGAACTCCAGATATCGAGAAATATTACAGAGACATAATAACAAAAATAGTATGAAACTGTCACAAAAATAGACATTTAGGCCAATAGAAAAAAATAAAAGAATCAAAGATGAATACATGTAACTCTTCAGCCATTTAATATTTCACAAAATGCCTAAAATATGCACTGGAAAAAAACAAAGCATTGTCAACAAATGGTTCTTGGAAAACTGGATGTCAACATGCAAAAGAATGAAACTGGGCTATTATCTATCACTGTTGTAAATAGGATTAGTATTTACTAATAATTATCTTTTAGTAATGCTTGCTGTTTAAACCTAAACAGCTGTATACCCAAATCACCACACAGACACTGGGTTTGCTTAGTTAACCTAGAACGCAATGCTGGGCAATAATTACTCCCTCCTAAACCTCCATGCCCTCATAGTTTCCTAACATTTAGATTTCTCACATTATACTTGCTTTTAGTAATATCTTGGGTCCATTCCATCTCTCCATGTAGTTCCAAGATCTCTCCTCCAGCTCTCTCTAAGCTCTCCTCGTGCCCTTTCTTCTCCTACTCATTTCCTACCCTCTAGCTCCTCCCACTCATTTCCTGTCCTCTGGCTCCTCCAGAGGAGGAGCTCAACATTGTGTCTAGTTGCTTTATTTGGAAGTTTACACCAAGTTGAGACAGGATGCTTGGGATTGAAACCAGAGAGAGAGTGGGGGGGGAGAAATCAGCATTTGAATAAACAAGGGTAAGTGTACACATTTTAAAAGAACATTATACCAACATATCACCTTGCATAGACACTAAGTCTAAATGAATCAAAAGACCTAAATGTAAAACCTGAAGCCCTGAAACTACTAGAAGAAACATAGATGCTACCATACATGATGTGTAGGTATATGAAAGGACTTTCTGATAGGACTCCATCTGTCCAAAAATTCAGACCAACAATTGTTAAGTGCATCTAAAAAGCTCCTGCACAGCTAAAGAAACAGACAGTTGAAGAGGAAGCCCACAGAATGGGTGAGATCTTTGCCAGATATACCTCTGACAGGAAAATAATACCTAAAGTATATTTTATAAAATCTCAAAAAAAACCATCAAAAAAGCAACAACCCATTCAAAGAATGGGCCTATGCATTTGACAGGCAGGGAAAGAAAAGAAAGAAAGAAAGAAAGAAAGAAAGAAAGAAAGAAAGAAAGAAAGAAAGAAAGAAAGAGAGAGAGAGAGGAAGGATGGAAGGAAGGAAGGAAGGAAGGAAGGAAGCCTCAGAAATACAGCAAAATCTGTTCATTATCCCTAGCAATTAGGAAAATACAAATCACAAGAACTTAAGATTTCATCTTACCTCAATAAGAATGGCAAAGCTCTATTTCCCCTTCTGATTCGGATTCAAGCATCCTCCCTTGGGCCCTCCTTGTTACTTGGCTTCTTTGGGTCTGTGGATTGTACTATGGTTACCTTGTATATTATATGGCTCATATAATACATAAAATACATATAGTACATTCCATGTGTGTCTTTCTGGGTCTGGGTTACCTCACTCAGGATGATCTTTTCTAGTTCTATCCATTTGATGTAACTTGCATGACTTCCTTGTTTTTAAAAGCTGAGTAGTATTTCATTGTGTAAAAGTACCACAATTTCTCTATCCATTCTTTGGTTGAGGGATATCTGGGTTGTTTCCAGCTTCTGGCTATTATAAATAAAGCTGCTATGAACATAGTTGAACAAATGTCCTTGTTGTATGGTGGAGCATCTTTTCAGTATATGCCCAATAGTGGAATAGCTGGGTTTTGAGGTAGAACTATTCCCAGTTTTCTGAGAAAGCACCAGATTGATTTCCAAAATGGTTGTACAAGTTTGCATTCCCACCAGCAATGAAGAAGTGTTCCCCTTTCTCCACATCCTCACCAGCATGTGCTGCCATTTGAGTTTTTGATCTTAGCCATTCTGACAGGTGTAAGATGGAGTCTTGAAGTCATTTTGGCTTGCATTTCCCTGATGACTAAGGATGTTGAGCATTTCTTTAGGTGCTTCTGGAAGTTGAAAGAGGATGAAGAGAGGGAACTGGGTGGGAGAAGGTGTAGGGAGAGGACTAAGGAATCGGATGTGGGGAGACTTGTGGTGGGGGAGAGGGCCAGGAGAAAGGAAACCAAGAAGAGAGGACATCTCTGAGACAAGCTGGAGACCTATGACAGGGTAGGCTCCTGGGAGAATATGGAGGTGACTCTAGCTCAGACTCTTAGCTGCACGGAACATGGAGACTGAAGGGGCAAACTCCTAGCCAGGTAGAACTTCCAGTGGAAGAAGGGGAACACCAACTCACCCACAAAACCTTTGACCCAAAATCTACCATGCCTACAGGATATGCAGGAATAAAGATGGAGCAGAGAAAGAGGGAATGGCCAACCAATGACTGACCCAAGTTCAGACCCATCCTATGGGAGAGAGCCAACCCCTCACATTATTAGTGATACTCTGCTATGCTTGCAGACAGGGGTCTAACATGACTGTCCTCTAAGGGGCTTCACTCAGCAACAGAATGAAACAGATGCTGAGACCCACAGCCAAACATTAGGTGGACTTAGTAGAGTCTTGTGGAGGAGTGTGAGGAAGGATAGAAGGTCCTGGAGTGGACAAGGTTCTCTCAAGACCAACAGTGTCAACTAACCTAGGCCCATAGGGGCTTACAGAAGCACCAACAAAGAGCAGGCATGGACTGGACCTAGGTCACAACACATATGTAACTGATGAGCAGCTATGTCCTCATGTGGGTATCCTAGCAACAAAGGGAGCATGGGTCATATTTGACATGGTTGCCTGCTTTTAGATCACTTTCCCCTAGCTGGGCTGCCTTGCCTGGTCTCAGTGGAAGAGTATGTACTAAGTCCTGATGTTATTTGATGGGCCAGGGTGGGTTTATAAGAGGGGCTTTCCTTTTCTGAGAAGAAGGGGAAGGAGGAAAGGGAGAAGAGAGTAGGAGGGTAGGGCCAGGAGGAGAAGAGTGAGGGGGCTCTGATCAGGATGTAAAATGAATAAATTTATTAAAAAAAAAAAAGAATGGCAAAGCTCAACAAAAATACGGAAAACAAAGTGTTAGCTGGGATGAAAAGAAAGGGAACTGCCAATTCACTGTTGGTGAGATTGTGAAATGGTCCATACACTATGGAAATAAATGTGGAGAATTCTTCAAAAGGTGCCATGTGACCCAGCTATACCACATCTTGGTATGCCCAAAGGATTGATCATCCAGCTCCACAGACACTTGTACAGCCATGTTTGTTGCTGCTCTAGTCACAACAGCTCGGGAATGGAATCAACCTAAATGTCTTACAACCAACAAATGGATAATAAAAATGTGATACATGTATACTTTGGCATACCATTCAGCTATATAGAAAAATTAAATCATAAGCTTTGCTGGTAAATGGATGTAACTAGGAAAGATCATATTTAGTGAGGTAACCCAGACCCAGAAAAAACAAATATCATGTTCTCTCTGCTCTGAGATTCCTAGTTCCAAATCTTCGGATCTGAGTACATAACCTGAGTAAGAGCAGAAACTAAAGTAAAAATGGACCATTGCAGAAAGGGCTTAAGATTTTAAGAGCCAAACGAACAGGAAGCTTGCCATGAGGTAGAGTCTCCTAGTAATGTTAGAAGCTTTACTGAGAAAAGTCTCAATAATATGAGTCCCTAAACATGAGCTAAACAAGACAATAGGGATGCCAAAGTGTTGCAGCAGGAGGCACACTCACAAAGTGTCAACCCTACGAAAAGTTAGAGGCAACTAAGAACGCTGAGAGTGGGAGAAATAGTCTTCCTCAGGGAGGAGCACACAAATTGTTATCTAACACCAACTTGTCAGCCTTGAAGTCATACCTACAAGTAACATCATACAAACTGATACGGTTGTGTTTACGTATTTAGGAATATTTATAAGTATTTACAGATACACATACATGTGTATAATAACAATTAAAAACACTGTGAATTTGAAAGAGAAAGAGGGGGAAGATTTAGAGGTAGAAAAGGGAGGGAAAATGACATAATCTTAAAAATAATAAATAAAATAATAATAATTAGTGAAGCTCTTTTCCCAGTCTGTAGGCTGTCGTTTTGTTCTGATGGCAGTGTCCTCTGCTTTACAGAAGCTTTTTGGCTTCGTGAGGTTCCTGAATCCAAGAACACATTAAAGATGTCATCCACCATGACCAAGTAGGCTTCATCCCAGCTATGCAGGGTGGTTCAACATAAGAAAATCCATCAATGTAATCCACCGTATAAGCAAACTGAAAGAAGAAAAAAAAAAAAAAAAAAAAAAAAACATGATCATCTCCTTAGATGCCAAAAAAGCACTTGACAAAATTCAACACCAGTTCATATTTAAAGTTTTGGAGAGATCAGGGATACAAGGCACATACCTTAAAAAAATGATTAAAAGAATACTTTAGAGAATGATTTTCTTCATAAACATCAGTTAATGGAGAATCTATCTCTCTCTCTTTCTCTTCAGTTTTTCAAGGCAAGGCCACACTGTGTGGCTCTGGCTGCCCTAGAACTTTCTCTATAGACCAGGGCTGGCCTTGAACTCAGGGATCTTCGTGCCTCTGCCTCCTAAGTGCTGGGATTAATGGCACGTACCACCACACCTGGCTCAGAATCTCTTCTTCATGGAGCTTTTAAAAAGTACTCTGAAAACTTACAACACAAAACAAGTATATTCAAACTGTTAATGTAAAGTTCTATCTGCACATCAGCTATTTCTCAGTATAAGAGCTACTGTTGTAACAGCACAATGCCAGAATCAGATTTCTCTTCAAATTAACTTACTTTTCCTCATTTTCTTAAAGAAAAAGGGGCTTTACAGGACAGAGCGATGGCTCAGCAGGTAAGAGTCAAACTCAGCGTCCAGCAGCCACATGAAAACTCACAGCCTTTTATGTAACTCCAGCCACAAGGGCTCCTTCACCTCTGTCTGGTTTCCATGGAGACCATACATAGACCATATACAGACACATGGCCCCAACTAACTTTTCTTTATTGCAAATATGGACACTACCCAGCTTTCTCTTCTCTATACGTCCTATCTTTCAGCTGCACAGGCAACTTTTTCCATCTGAAAATAAGCCTGCAGCTGGCCATGGCTGAACCTTCATGCTGCCCCTCCTGTCCTCACCTCAACAAACTTCCGTGCAATTCCTCCCTGAGCCCCTTCTCCCACAGCCTGGAAATTTTTTATTTGGCACTATCTTTCTAGATACTTTTCTGACTTTTTTTGGGTAACCTGGATTTGTTCATTTTTTTTAAATATGATAATAGATTGCTAATGTCAGGGGGAAGTATTCAGAACACATTTTAAAGTTGAATGAAAATGATGTAAACATCAAGATTCTAATTTGTCACAAAAAAGAATGTTGGCAAAGAAAAAACATACATGAAAAAAATGAATATGTATATACATATGGACAAAACAGAGAGGGGGGTTCTATAACCAATTTTGTGGTTTTCTTTGTGTGTAACATGTTTCCCAGAATTTTAACCTATGCCTATATAATCTCTTTCATATAAAAAAGGAACTAAAAATGAAGCTAGCAGTGTTGGTACACCCTGAGAATCCTAGCATTCGGGAGGCTGAGGCAGAAGGATCACAATAATGCCAGAAATTATTGAAGCCCTGCTCAGAGTGCAGAGTGAAATTTATCTTAAAATAACGCAGAATGGGGCAGGGGAAATTGTTCAGTTGGCAAAGTACTTGCCATGTAAGTAATAAGGAGCTGAGTCCTAGTCCTCAGCACCCGTATAAAGCACAAGGTGTGCAGCATGAGCCTAGAATTCCAGCCCCTGGTGGAGGAGACAGGAGGACCCTGGCTGGGAGCTCCTTAGCCAGGCAGCCCAGCAAAACTGTCAAGTTCTAAGTTCAGCTAAAGAACCTGCCTCATAAAATATGGTGGTGAGTGATGGAGACACTCAAAATTGACCTCTGACCTTGACACACAACACACATGCATACCCACAGATGTACATAAACATACATAAAAGCATGTACACAGTACATACACAAAGATAAACATCTAAATAAATGTCATTGGTGACTTTTCCCATCAAGAGTCTCTGTCCCTGCTGGTTTCTCAGGGCAACAGGGTTCTCACCACACCTCCCTTTAGTGGCCAGAACTCTGTTCCCAGGCCCTGCCTTCTGTGTGTAGCTCTCCTTCCTCACAACATGGGAACGTCCCTAACCAAGTGATCCACAATGTCTCTTTCCACGGGCCTGTGGAAAATGCCAGAAATTATTTCTGTGTACTTCAATGACCATTTCTGTATACTTAACACAGATGTAATCTCAGGACTAATTTCCACCCTTGCCCTGCAAAAATTACTCTGGAGCACAGCACCATAATTCAGTATTTCCTCATAACCCCATTCCTCTGCTAATCTCCATATGTGTCCCAGGAATCAGCCTCTCCTGGTCACATGATAGCGTTTACCCACATTCCATTTCTCCTTTGCAGAGTTCACACCTTTCTTCCTGTTCCCACTGCCAGTCTCTCACTCTGGACTTAGCTGAAGGAGCCTCCTTGTAGCCCCCAAGACTGGACACTCTGCATTTTAATCCAGGATACAAGCTGGTCCCTTCCTGATGATCAACATCTCCTAAAAACATCAGCTGGAGGCACTTCCTGTGGTGTCAACTGACAGCTAGTTAAGGGTGCAGAATCCGAACCTTAGCTTCCACCCGAACCTCTGACAACAGCCTCTTCGTTTTTTGTGACTCTGACAGTTGACACATATGTCACTGGAGTTCAAAAGCCCTGGCTTACTGGCACCACAGTGCTGCTCTTCTCAAGGCCTTTCCTTTCTGACCACACTCTCCTGGTTCAGAGCCACTCTCCAAAGCTGTTTCACCCCCAGCTCACTTGCACTCACCTTTCACCAATTGCCTCTTGCAAGTTTCCTCCCATCTTGATGCTTAATATTCTATTTCTCACTCTCAGAACCTGCCAGCCTTCTCCAGCTACACTGTAATTGCCTGAGCAAGGACTTAATTTGCTTTCTCTCATACACCTGCATGGGTGATAAATGTTTATAGATCAAATATATTGGTTCAATACTTTCTGGGCTGAAATTCATTAAAGTGTTTTCACATTTTAAGACTATTTGATTTTACTGTATGCCACATCTTACTGCCTTTTTAAAGCTGATTCTGTGTCACAGATAAATTCAGCTATAGATTTGTCTCCCTAAATAACACAATGCAAACATTTTTACTTCTAGAAAATCCCTTAAAACATAATAGCTAATGTTTATTGATTTCTCTCTGTGCTCCAAATGCTTTTGACTTACTGTACTCAGATTCAGGCTGTGTGCTATTTTCCAGTTCATCTTGCAGATGAAGAAAATGAAGTTCGGATGTGTCGGCATAATGCTATCCTGCACTGTGTATAGTTTACCCTTGTACTATCCAAGGCTGATTTCTCTGGTTTCAATCCAGACATGGTTTTGTTATGTTCATTCTAAGAATCTTGCTCCTCATTCATTCTCTGTCTTGCCAATAAAACACTGACCAGCCAATACTGAGCAATAGAGAGAAAAGGGTGGGGCATTCAATTCCAGTGATGGGAGGAGAGAGTGGAAGACTGAGCCACGAGGAAAGATCCAGGAAGCATTAGGAGAAGAGAGCTGGAACCAGACAAGAATAAAATAATGCAAGTATTTATTATGGGGATTTTGGCTGGGAGGAAGCTAGATTAGCTTGAAGGTTTGGGATGGAGTAATAATTGTTCAGCATTGTGCTTGAGGATAATTAAACAAATCATAGTCTCAATGTATCATTATCTGGGTAACCAGCTAGCTAGAGATAAAGTGCCACCATACTAATTTTATGTACTTATATTCATATTAATAATCATTTTACACAGATGGGTCGAGTTTTTCACTTGAGGTCTCATGGTAGGCACTGGTCAAGCTAAGTTGGAGCCTATAAATATTCTTAATCATTAGGATTGCAGTTTACTTACTTTACCTGTGTAATCAACTTGTACCACTGACTCTTATTAACCAAAATGATATACAAAAGCTGAGAGATGCGAAGGATTAATTACACCGTGCCTGAAAGCTGTTTGATTCCATGAGAGAACAACTGCATAGACGCAGAATCCACTCTCGTTTTGGAGCATGGCATAATTCTTCCCCGTCATTACTCACATGTGTGTATGAAGATTCACTAGATGTCCTATCATGTACACCCAAACAATCCAATAGTACCCATTTATTTCAACTATCGTATGAGTGAGTCACTCTTCTTGCTTTTATAACAAAACACCTGGAAAGAAGTAACTAGAGGAAATACTTGTTCTGGCTTAGTTTGAGAGGATACAGTCCATCGTAGTGGGGAGAGCAATGGCAGCAGGAGGAGACAGTGGCTGGTCACTTCACATCTGCAGTCAGGAAACCAATAATGAATGGGAAGTAAAGAGAAGCTGTAAACCTCAAGGCCTTCTCCTAGTGACAGCATTCTTCCAACAAGGCTCCACCTTTCATAAGTTCCTCCAGCTTCCTGAACAGCAGCTGTGTATCCTAGTAACATCAGAAGCCACACAAATAGTCTCACCAACATGACTGCCCAAATATGAGGTGCATATAGACAGCATAAATGAACACGCCAAACTAAATGGAGAAAAGCCCACAAAGCCTCTACCCTAGACTAAGATCAGTAGGCAGCTGAGGAAAACCATGAAAGGGAGAGGTGGGCCCCCTTGGGAAAGAGCACCTGAATTGGCTTGTCAGTTCCAAATGGCTAGCCTTGAAAACATAAGCATGAGTAACATTATATAGACTGAACAGATTATATATGTGTTTACATATGTGTATGAAGATTTGTACATAAGTATATTCAAATGCATATATACATGCATTTAACAAGTAGTAAAAAAAAAAAAAAAGGCCATAAATTTGAAGGAGAATAGAAAAAGGAGGTAAAAAAGTAAAGGAGAAATGTTATATTTAAATGATAATCTTAAACTTGAAAAAATAAAATAAAGTTGAATTAAGAAAAATAACTCTCTTTTAGGGACTCCTTTTAGGAGTCAGACGACCCGTGTTGACAACAGGCATCTGTGTGTTTCTTTGTAAGGAAGCACCTTAGGAAACTCTGGGAGAGGCTGAGGACTATCAGCCTTCCGGGGCCAGTCAGAATCTTTGCAACTGTAGTTCCAGCTACCTGGAGGCTGATGCGGGAGGATGGAAAACTCAAGGCCATTCTGGGTAACCTAGTGAGTTCAAGGCCTTCACAGTAATTTAATGACAGTCTGTCTCAAAATAAAGAATATATAAAAAGGACTGGAGACATAGCCCAGTGGTAGGGCACTTGGCAAGACCCTGAACTTAATATCCAGCACCTCAAAATAAAATAAAATGAAAAAATAGTTACAGGAATGGCCTGCAGCTGTCAGCTATAGCAGAAGAAGCACAGAGGCTTTCCTTCTCTGTCCCAGGATTAATAGCTTAATCCTGCAGAATCTTGTAACTGCAGCTTTGGTAAAATGAGGGTGGCTTCTATATTCTTTGACTCACTTCTCAAATGTTGGATCTCGTGTTCAAGATCAAAGCCTTACATATTACAAAAATGTTTAGAGTGTCATGGAAGATTATTGGTCAGTCTCTAGGCCTGCATTCCACTGGCCTCATGAGACTTCTATGGTGTCAGCTAGAAGTAAAGATTATACCCATGAGGACCTCTGCTGAGGGAAACGCAGTTGCTGAATTACACCTATTTTCACATGGTTGCCACAGAACCTTCCAGCAGAGCAACTGTTTCATAAATAGCAACTTTGTGTTGTTGTTGTCAAGACAACCTAAGGAGTTCAAGAGAGCTCAAGAGGTGGATTTGCAGGATTCACTGAAATGTATACTTCCCTGAAAAATAAGCGTGAATATACATGTTATGCAATAATCACCCCAAAATGATATGTAACATATAATTACCAAATAACATGCTTTGCTGATGCACAGGGCAAGATTTCCTTCACTCCCACTGGGTGCATCATGAGAGTCACTAGAGCTTTCAATGAGAAAGACACAATCACTACCCTCAGAAGGAAAGCACCCAGAGAAATAGAAAAGAGGTCGCCTATTAATTTTTAAAGATATGGGATATAGATTACATCCCCTCCCCACAAGGTTCAGGAAACTTCACAGAAAAGAGGTTGCAGGTGTCTGCACTAAAATATTACTTGCTGGGACATGGCAGGATCACTGCACACATGAGTTCACAGCAACTGGGATTCCATGCATGAGACCTACACAAAACTAAGCCAGCCAAAATCCCAGGATGGAGGAATGAGGGACTCATGAGGCCCTACTCTTAGCTAAGGAACTATTGGCAAATATTGGTGGCTGGAAGGAAGAGTCAGGTTTTCTTAGGGATGTGACCCCTAGAGGCCACCCATGCTCTAGTGATAGGCCTACGTACAAGCAGTACTAACTGGACTTCATAGATTAAAAATAAAAATTAAAAAATAAAGGATATCACATGAATTTGGAAAAGAAGTGAATCAGTGGGGAGATGGGATGGGGGAGGAAATGAAGAGACATGATTTGATCAAAATACATTAGATGCATATACAAAAAAATTTAAAGTTTGGAAACACCCAGGCTCGTGAGATCAGCACACATCCCTGAACAGAGAACATAACAGCTGATTTTTTAAAGCCTTAAACAGTTTTTTTCCTACCTGATGAATAAAGTGATTAGCAGGCAGCAGCTGTACTCACGGATTATCTCATTTAAGTGTCTGCACTAGCTGCTTCCACCATTGCTGTGGCAAAAGCAACTTAAAGAAGGGAGAGATTTGTTTTGGCTCACAGTCAGAGGCGATAGTCCATCAAGGCAGGGAAGTCACAGCGGCAGGAGCTTGAGGCAGGTGATTATATGTATCTGCAGCCAGGAAGCAGAAAGAGGCGAATTTTGGTACTCAGCTCACTGTCTTCTTTTTCTTCAGTCCAGGACCTCAGACCATGGGGTGATGTTACCCACACTCAGACTAAATCTTCCATCCTCAGTAAACACTCATAGACACACCTAAAGATGTGCTTCTATGGTGATTCTAAATTTAGTGTACAATGAAAATTAATCATCACATCACATGCAATAAATAGATTACATTTCTTCAACCATTTAAAAAACTGGGACTTGGGGGAATATGTTATCTACAGTTGCAAAACCAGTATGAGAGTTTAAATAGGAGCCCAGAGAGTAAGCCCCCAGCTTGCTTTAATCCCTGTCAACATATAGCAATTTATTCTGGGTGGTAAAGGAAGAGAGCCAATGCAGTCATATGAAGCAGTTTCCAGAATTCATTTGGTCAAGAAATAAAAGAAGAGCCATTTAAGGCTTATTAGGGTCAATCTGTCATGTCCAGGAGACAGGCTTGACTCTGTGTAGTGTTGGTATAATGTTCGTTTGGAGTGTATGCACCTTTCCCTTGTTCATTCAAATGCTGATTTTTCTGCCCCACTATCTGGTTTCAATCTGGATATTGCATTGTGATACTTATTCTAAGCATCACCTGTCTCAAATTTGTGTAAACATGCCACCATTTGTTCTCTGTATTATCAATTAAAACAACCAGCCACAATGCTGAGCAATGGAGAGGATAGGGTGGGACATCCTGGTCCAGAGTGGGAGGAAGAGGAAGGAGGAAGGAGAGGCGGAGAATCTGCAGGAGAGGTCTTGGAACCACATGGAGAAATGAACTGGACCTAAGATATGACTAAAAGCAAGTATAGTGGGTGAATCTAAACAGTAGGAAACTATGTGGGCTTGGAGGTTTAGGATGGAGTAATCATTGCCCAGCATTGTGCTCTAGGTTAATTAAATAAATCCCAGTCTCTGTGCAGTGATTTGGGTATACAGCTGTTTTGGAATAACTGCTGCTTAGCTAAAAGATATATCAATAGTAAATATTATAACCCACAACAGTGTAGGCTCTATGGAGAAGCAGGACTTTCTTTCTTCTGATGTCTGTGTGTCCCTTCTTGGAATGGGATTTCTATTAACTCCATATGAAAATTGGAAATACTAAGACTAGCAGGCAAGCAAGACTAACCTTGAGTTTGGGTCTTAATTCTAAGACAACACATTCTTACCATTGTGTGTAATCCAGGCTCTGATCCTATTCCCACAATATAGGCTTCAAATTGACCCCCACTCCTAGAAACAGATTCCTAATACTCACTCTGATCCAATAATCTAGGTTCATATAATTGTCCTTGAGTTGACTCCCCAAAGTATAGCAAGCCCTTCTGCCTACCTGCCGACTTAGTCTATGCCCCAATGTCTACTAGTCTACTGGGGTAGTCTAGGTTCCAAACAACTGTTTGCTTCCTATCACATTTTATTCAGTAATGGCAGAAGTGATTTGCTTTTTATATTAGTAAATACATTACTTTTATCAAGTCTTTGAGGGTTTTAAGCATGTATTCAGTATTTTGATCATACTCACCTCTGACTCTTTCCAGTAATCCCTCCTGGACTCATTTCCCTACCCCAACTTCACATTTTCCTTTTCTACAACTCTCCAAGTCCAGTTTGTGCTGCCCATGATGCTCATGGGCGTGGGAGTACCCAGCACTGGTACACTGGTACCCGGTCAGTGCACCAGTGTGGCTGGTCTTGGCTACTATGTGGGTTCTTCTTTTTCCCGCCTCTGATTCCCGGGTTTTACCCTCTATCACGAGAAAGGAGAGAAAAGAGGTTAGAGAGGAGAGAGTGAGAGAGAGAATTATTTTTTTTCTGTTTCTTCTTTGAGCACAACTACAAACAAACTGCAACAACCCCCACCCCTACCCCGAATGACAACCACCCACCCATCCGCGTATCAGGGCTCCAGCATTTATATACCTTCTGAGAAGTCCCCAGAATTCCGAACATCACACAGTCGCAGCAACTATCTGCAGCTGGCAAAGCTAGGGCAGAAGGCAGCTCATAGCCAGCTGCTGCAAAGCAGTCCCATAGCCTCACATCTAAAATTAAAACAAAAACATATTCTTATAATATTTCTGTTTTTCAGAGAAACCAAAATTCCAGGATTGTCACTACAGACCAAGTTGAAGAAAACTGACTCTCCCTTCCCCAGAAGTAATCAGCTGTCAATAGCTCCTCAGTTAAGGGTGGGCACTCGTGAGCCCTGGCTAGAATGTTGACTGTCTTGGTCTTGCGAGATGCTCTCAGCTCGTGTGCGCATTGGTCTGGTCACGTCTGTAGGACAATGTTTCACGCTGGGCTTCCCAACCCTTAGCTCTTACAGTATTTCTGTGCCTAGACTTCCACGGCTCTTGGCTGAGCACTGTACACACACTTATTCTTGCACACTGACCTGTTGAGTCTCTGCCCTTATTGCTATACACTGGACAAGAAAACTTCCTGATGAGACCTGAGAGTTGCTGGAAGTGATGGACTTCTAGTTATTGTGTGGACTGAGTGTCCAGTGCTGGTGAGAGAATGTAGCAATCTCAATGTACTAAGCCTCTTGCACTGTGACTCCTGAGCAAATGTGTACTGATAGTATGGACGCAGTAAAAGAATAAGAAGCACAGAACTAACCTTTCTGCTGATAAAAGGCCAAGAACAAATGAAATAAATTTATCATAATAGAGATCAGAACAATAGTTACCTCTTAAGAGAGGTATTGATTAGAAAGGCCACACAGGAAGTTAGGAGGGAATGACAATGCTTTCTGCCTCATTCTGGTTTGGTCGATGATGATGCTCAAGATTTGAGCATTGTACTATATGGAAATTAAAATGCCAAAATAAAAGTGGGGAGACAAAGCTTTGAAAACTTATTCCACCTTTCCTCTTCCTGCTTTTTAAATATGGTTATTCTTTTTAAAAGTATTTTTAAATTTATCTATTTATTTATTTATTGGGGGAGGGGCACATAGCCCTGAACACCTGTAGAGGTCAGAGGACAACCCAAAGGAGTTAGGCTCTCTCTTTTTACCATGTGAGTCATATGATTTGTTTTGAACTAAGGTCATCAGGCTTAGAGGCAAGTGCCTTCACCCAGGGAGCCATCTCACTGACCTGCCATTATTATTCTTAACTGTTCACAGTGGGGGAGCTTTGTAGGAGACTAGGCTTTTCTGTTTTGTTCCACAAAAGCACATACACCGTCACCATCCAATCTCACTGATTTTCTTCGGCTAGAAAAAAAGTAAACAATTATTTATTTAACATCAAAGATAATTTTTTAAAATATGTTTTCTGTGATCTAAAGTGAAATCATAGAGAATAATTAATGGCAACAGGCAAGAACAAATTAAATTCACTCATATTTTTATAATTGAAATTCTCACTGTTAGCATGCCTGTGCTTCTTTGTAGCCAAGCATTGGTGAGTAAAATACATTGCAGAAACAAAGCTATGACATTGTTGTGTTTAACTTTTCTCCATACAATGTTCTTATCCTCTATCTCAGGTTTTAAATGTTTCTTATTCTTTACACTGAAAGTTAAATATTGCTTTTAATCTAAAAAGGGGTGGTGAGAATTTCTGGAAATCCATAGAAATGATCAGCAGTCATATCGTGTGTTAATTAGCAGTCATATAGAATCAATTTGGGAGAAAATAAAATTCTCTTTAACTAATGTGTTAGGGGCATAAGATCCACTAGTTTTCTTTATAGGTGTCATTCTGAAATGAGTAAGTCTGAAACTGTGTGAAGCCAAAGTCAAGACACTTAATGCCATCTGGGCTGAATTCTGATTGCCTGTGTAAACAACTCATCAATCTTACCATCTTCAAGGGGCATGGGAGACACAATTCCCTATTACCTGACACAAAATAAATATGAAAAAATTTTAACATCGATGTTGGGCTTTCAAACACACTAAACAATTGGAAATTGAAATGAAGTTTCACTTATTCTCAAAATTGAATTTTGTCCCAAGATGACAAGCTCTATTTAGAAGATAACAAGTCATTGCTGTGTTTGGAGAAGATTGTTCCAGCCATTACTAGATTTAAATTTCCAAGGCTCTGTTCTCTCCCTTTTCATTTATTTCAGGGAAACGAGGTAAGGTTAAGTCCTAAGATGAAAATTTAGTATTGCTTATATTCTGTTGAATAGTAAATATTTTTAACAACAGTGTTCCATTGCAGCATGTTTGTAAATTTAGTATGTAACTTCTCCAAGAAACTAAGAAGTGGCAGCAGTTTACAAATAGAATGCTGTCTTTAATGAAAATTCCTGGACAAATGTTCTACTTTGTAATATATTATTCTACTAAGTTGTGACCCAGCATTTGTTATCTTTCCACTGCAATAAAATACTTGTTTAGGTCAATGGCACGTATGTAGTAATGTGTTCCCACAAATACGTGTGGCAATTTGAAGAAAAAGATACCTATTACAGCATTTGTTTGTTTGTTGGCTGTTTGGTTGATTTTGAGACAGAGCCTGACCATATCACTTTGGTTGGCCTCAAACACAAGATCCTCCTGTCTCCTCTCCTAAGTTTTAGGATTACAGGGGTGCCACAGTCAAGTGGGATAATTTTTTTTTATATATTTGTATCCTTACAGCCTACTGACTATAGCTGTAAGATTCTCAGAATACATCTGTTAGAATAAGTTAATTATTCTTTATTCTTCTGTTGCAATGCCTGATTATCTCAAATGAATTACCACACCATTCCTCATGGAACAATATTTCTTTTGTATTTTACTTAATTTATTTATACACTTTACACCCTGTTTTCAGGCCACCCTCTCCTCCCAGTGCCCCCCTCACACGCCCCTTCCCTGAATTCTCCTCTCTCCTTCTCCTCAAAGGAGGGGAGGTCCCCATGGGAATCGACCTCCCCTGACCCATTAAGTCTCTAAAGAACTAGGCACATCCTCTCCACTGAGGCCAGACAAGGTAGCTCAGTTACGAGAACAAAATCCAAAGGGAGGCCTCAGAGTCAGAGAGGAACCCCCCCCCCACTGTTGTTGGGGCATCCACATGAAGACCAAAGTGTGCACCCGCTACATATGTACAGGGGGCCTGGGACCAGTGCATGCATGCTCTTTGGTTGGTGGTTCAGTCTCTGTGAGCCCCCATGGGTCCAGGTTAGTTGACTCTGTGGTCTTCTTGTGGAGTCTTTGACCCCTCTGGCTCCCTCAGCTGCTCCCCCCCCCAACTTTTCCATAGGACTCCCCGAGCTCTATCTATTGTTTGGCTGCGGGTCTCTGCATCTGTTTCCATCAGCTGCTGTGTGAAGCCTCTCAGGGGAGTTATGCTAGGCTCCTGTCTACAAGCTTAGAAAAGTAATATTAAAAGTGCCAGGGATTGGGTCCCTCTCAAGGGATGGGTCTCAAGTAGGGCAAGCTAGTCTTTGGTTGGCCATTCCCTCAATTTTTGTTCCATCTTTGTCCCTAAACATCTTGTAGGCAGAAAAAAAATGGGGGTTGAAGGTTTTGTGGATGGGTAGGTGTCCTCATCCCTCCAATGGAAGTCCTGCCTGGCTACAGGAGGGGACCATTTCAGGCTTGATATCTGCAGCTACTAGGAGTCTTGGCTAGGGTAGCCCCCATAGACTTCCTGGAGCCTCCCCTATCCCAGGTCTCTGGCATGTCCCAGAAATGGCCCCACTTCTGATTTCCAGTCCTTCACCCTGCCCTCTCTCCCCTGATCTCCCTGCTCCTAATTCCCAGCCCTGCTCCCCTCCCCATCTCCTCTCCTACCCAGTTCCCTCCACCCATCCACCTCCAATACCAATTTTATTTCCCTTTCTGAGTAAGATTCAACCATCCTCCCTTGGTATGTCTGTTTAACTTAGCTTCTTTGGGTCTGTGGATTGTAGCATGGTTATCTAGCACTATGTGGCTAATTTCCATTTATCAGTAGTATATACCATGCACATTCTTTTGGGTTTGAGCTAACTCACTCAGAATGATTTCTTTTTTCTAATTCCATCCATTTTCCTGAAAATTTCAAGATATACTTGTTTTTAATAGCTGACTAGTATTGCATTGTGTAAATGTGTCACATTTTATTTATCTGTTCTTTGGGTGAGGGACATCTAGGTCATTTCCCTTTTCTGACTATTGCGAATAAAGCTGCTATGAACATAGTTGAGCAAATGTCCTTAAGATGAGGTCAGTCATCTTTTGGGTATATGCCCAGGAGTGGTACAGCTTGGTTTTTGTGGTAGAACTAGTCCCAATTTTCTGAGAAAGGACCAGATTGATTTCAAAAGTGGTTGCACAAGTTTCCATCCATGTTCCCCTTGCTCCACAACCTCACCAGTATGTGCTGTCACTTGATCATGGCCATTCTGACTGGCGTAAGATGCAATCTCAGGGTTGTTTTGATATGTGTTTCCCTGATGACTAAGAAGGATAAACATTTCTTAAAGTGCTTCTCAGCCATTAGAGATTCCTCTGTTGAGAATTCTTGGTTTCACTCTATACCTTATTTGTAATTGGATTATTTGGTTTGTTCGTGTCTAATTTCTTCAGTTCTTTATATATTTTGGATATTACCCCTCTGACAGATGAAGGGTTGGTGAAGACCTTTTCCCATTCTGTTGGCAGCCATTTTGTCCTATTGACAAGCTTTTCAGTTTCATGAGGTCCCATTTATTTATTGTTGATATTAGAGCCTGAGCTGTTGGTGTTCTGTTCAGGAAGTTGTCTCCTGTGCCAATGAGTTCAAGGCTATTCCTCACTTTTTCTGCTATTAGATTTAATGTATCTGGTTTTATGTTGAGGTCTTTGATCCTCTTGGACTTGGGTTTTGTGCAGGGTGATAAGCATGGATCTATGTGCATTCTTCTACATGCAAACATCCAGTTAGACCAGCACCACTTGTTGAAGATGCTTTCTTTGTTCCATTATAGGGTTTTGAATCCTTTGTCAAAAATCAAGTGTCCATTGGTGTGTGGGTTATTTCTGGATCTTTGATTTGGTTCCATTGATCAACCTGTCTGCCTTTATGCCAATACCATGCAGTTTTTATTACTATTGCTCTGTAGTACAACTTAATCAGAGATGGTGATACCTCCAGAAGTTCTCTTATTCTTTAGGATGCTAATCACTATCCTGAGTTTTTTATTTTTCCATATGAGGTTGATAATAGTTCTTTCAAGGTTTGCAAAGAGTTATGTCAATATTTTGATGACAATTGCATTGAATCTGTATATTACTTTTGGTAGGATGACCATTTTTAATATGCTAATCCACAAGCATGGGAGATCTTTTCATCCTTTGATATCTTCATTTTCTTTATTCAGGAACTTGAAGTTCTTGTCATACAGATCTTTCACTTGCTTGGTTAGAGTTACACCAAGATGTTTTCTGTTATTTGTGGCTATTGTGAAGGATGACATTACCCTAACTTCTTTACAGCCCATTTATTATTTGTATAAAGGAGGGCTACTGAATTTTTTGAGTTAATTTTGTACCTAGTCACTTTGCTGAAGGTGTTTATCAGCCGCTGGAGTTTCCTGTTAGAATTTTTGGGGCCACTTATGTATACTATCGTTTATCTGAAAATTGCAATACTTTGATGTCTTCCTTTCCAATTTGTATCCCCTTGATCTCCTTTAGTTGTCTTATTGCTCTAGCTAGGACTTTAAGTACTGTGTTGAAGAGATATGAAAAGTGTGAGTCATCTTGTCTTTCCACTATTCTTAGTTGAACTGATTTAAGTTTCTCTCCATTTAGTTTGATGTTGGCTATAGGCTTGCTGTATGCTGCATTTACTATGTTTAGGTATGTGCCTTGTATCCCAAATCTTTCTAAGACCTTTAACAGGAAGGGGTGTTAAATAATGTCAAAGGCTTTTTCAGCATCTAAAAAGATGATCATGTGTGTTTTTTTTTTTTCAGTTTGTTTACATGGTGGATTATATTGATGGATTTCTCTATATTGAACCACCCCTGCATCCCTGGGATGAAGCCTACTTGATCATGGTGGATGATTTTTGATGTGTTCTTAGATTTGGCTTGTGAGTATTTTTTTTTTTTTAGTATTTTTGCATCAATCTTTGTAAAAGTGATTGGTCTGAAATTCTCTTTCTTTGTTGGATCTTTGTGTGGTTTAGGTATTAGGGTGAATGTGACCTCATAGAATGAGTTCAGTGATGTTCCTTCTGTTTCTATTTTGTGGAATAGTTTGAGAAATATTGGTATTAGCTCCTCTTTGAAAGCCTGGTAGAATTCTGTCCTGAATCCATCCGGCACTAGGCTTTTGGTTGGAAGGCTTTTTATGCCTGTTTCTATTTCTTTAGGGGTTATAAGTATATTTAAATTGTTTACATGATCTTGATTCAACTTTGCCAAGTAGATTCTGTCAAGAAAATTTTCATTTCATTTAGATTTTCCAATTTTGTGGAATATAGGCTTTTGAAAGAAGACTTAATAATTCTTTGGTTTTTCTCGGTGTCTGTTGCTTTGTCCCACTTCCATTTCTGATTTTGTTAATTTGGATTCTGTCTCTCTGCCTTTTGGTTAGTTTAGGTAGGGGTTGTCTATCTTGCTGATTTTCTCAAAGAACAAGATCTTGGTTTCTTTCATTCTTTGTATTGTTCTCTTTGTTTCTAATTTATGGATTTCAGCCCTGAGTTTGATTATTTCCTGCCATCTAGTCCTCTTGGATGTTTTTCTTCCTTTTCTTCTAGAGATTTCAGGTATGCTATTAAAGTTGCTAGCATGAGATCTCTAAAATTTCTTTATGAAGGCATTTATTGCTATGAACTTTCCTCAGCACTGCCTTCATTGTGTCCCATAGGTTTGGGTATGTTGTGCCTTCATTTTCATTGAATTTTAGGAAGTCTTTAATTTCTTTCTTTATTTCTTCCCTGACCCAGTCGTCATTGAGTAGAGTGATGTTCGGTTTCCATGAGGTTGTAGGCTTTCTGTTGTTTCTGTTATTGTTGAAGTCCAGCTTTAATCCATTATGATAAGATACAAGGGTTTATTTCAATTTTCTTTTATTGGTTGAGGCTTGCCTTGTGACCCACTAGATGGTCAGTTTTGGAGAAGATTTGTGAAGTGTTAAAAAGAAAGTATATTCTTTTGTGTTTGGGTGAAAAGTTCTGTAGATGTCCATTAGGTCCATTTGATTCATGACATCTGTTAGTTCATCTGTTAGTTCCATGAGTACCCGCACATAGATGGCAAACCCTCTCTACACACATACACATGCAGATAAAAAACAATATTTAAGCCCCTCTGGAAACTTGCTTCTTAAAGGTCTCATTAATACCCTATTATTATTTAATTAAGTTGAGTTATAAATCAAAACTAACATCACAAGGCCATCCCACAAACACATCATTCTGTATCACAACACTCTACCCCCAACCTGCTAAGTTCGTGGAGATCTCGTCATCCAAAATATGTTTCTTCCAGCTGTAAAAATCCCCTGATCTTAATAGTTTCAATGCTGTTCAAAAGTCTTTTTTTATTATTTAAAACCATCTCTTGACTGAGGGTCCCTGTCATATTAAAAAAGTAAGTTCATACTTCTAATGTATGTTGCAGGATATTTGGTCACATTGTGAACACTGAGGTTTTGTTGTTTATGGGGGGGGAGCCTATTTCTAGTTATGGTCTCACTCAGCCCTAGCAATCCAAGACAAGATTAACCTTTAATCCAAGACAAGATTAGCCCTAGGTCAAGAGGAGAAGCAAGCAACAAGTAGACAGGGAATGGACATAGAAAAAAGAGGAAGTGAGAAGGACAAATAAGAAGAAGCACAGGAAGTAGAGGGGACATTGAGTTTGAGAGGTTTTGAGTCATTGTGGAGAACTTCTTTTTATCTTAATTTTTATTTCTTCACAGTTTATTCATTATATATCCTGACTGAAGCCCTCTCCCTCAACTTCCCCAGTCCCACCTTCCCTCCCTCTTCCCCCATCCCCTTCCCCTAGTCCGCTGAAGGGACATCTCTTTTTTTTTTTTTTTTTGCGGGGGGTGGGGGGTGGGGGGTGTTGCCAAAGAAGGAAAGCCAGCTGGATGTTCTCTTTGCCTCTCCGCGCTAGTAGGCTTTCATCCCAGCATCTGGCTCCCAAGACTTTTCTGGTAAAATTGAATAATTGAGATTTCATTAAAAACAACAACTACACAATGGAACAGATTAAACATTCCATTTCTAAAAGTAGGAAAAGGAATGTAGCAAACAAGGTCACCCCACAACTCAGCATGGCAAACATCAAACATCCTGCAGCTTAATGGGGCTCTTAGTGGCTCCATCTGGACTCAAATAGACCTTGGTACCCACCCATGCAGTTTTGATATGTATACATAGCCTCTCTCGGTTCAGCTCTACTCCATACCCGAAACTCCTCTCATCAGATGTCCCAGGGTCATGGCATGTCCAACAAGTACAGCTTTGGCTTCATTTACAATTTCTTAAACAACCAACTTAAAAGCTGCATACAGGAATCCTACTCTGCTATGAACACCCTTGCCTCAACAGATTTCTGGAACTTTGGTGAAATCTTCCATCATGATATAACTCTTGTATTTTGCATGGCTGAAAAACCAGTAACATAAAGATAATGCTGCCAGGTTCAGCTGCCAGCTTGAGATACAATCTGGCTTCCTTCTGCCACAGCTGTGCACCTCAGTGTCAAAACATGGGCGAACACATCTCTGGATGATTGGTTTCACGCAGACTACTTTGAATGGTATTCGCAGTTCAGTCACTCCCCTTTCAGGTGCATTTAGGTTTTTACGTGATGGGATCTTCCTTGGGTTGTGTCTTGTCCTCAAATCATCTTTATTGTCTCATTCAAAATGTGAGTTTTCTCCTAACTTGAGCTAGTCTCCATATGTGGCATAACTAGCCCACTGGAACTCTGTGGACAGGGGCGAGAGTCCTGCAAATGTAAACAGTGTTCTACAGAGTCGCTTTCCCTCAATCCATTAGCCTTCTGGCTCCTGCATCTGTGTGATGTGAAACCTTGACAATTACTGGCATTCCTCCCAGACAGCAATTTTGTCCCTTTGCTAAGGCACTGAGAATTGGATTCTGCAAGAAACTTGCTTCGCCAATTGCCTTATTACCAAGAGCTGTCCACACTCTTCGGTGCATTTCCTGTGTGTGTTTCTTCGGTCATTTGACTTGATCCTCTTGGACTCTTAATGTGCTATCACAGACTATTGGGTTTCTTGCATACCCGAGACACCTGCAGTGTGAATGTCCCCTACCATCATATCAGTTCCCACAATGCACTTCAGAAAGCCAAATCAGAACCCTCAGAACCTCTCTTTCAGTAACACTGAGATAAGTTGAACTATTAATAATTTCTCTGATATTGAATGTAATCAATAAAAATATACCAAAAATCTGATTAAAATGCGGATTGAAAACTCCTACATTTTTTAATGTTACATGTTGTTTTGAGAATGTCATACAATGTATTTTGACCATATTTATCCTCCTCCCTCTACTCCTCCCAGATCCACCCCCCTTCCATACTAACCCAACATACTGTATTCATTTTTTTTTAACCTGCAGAATCTAATGCCCACATAAAAGCCAAAAGCCTGAGGGGGGGAGGGAGAAAGCCTTACCAGGCCACAGAGCAAGACAATGTAGCCAGTCCTAATGACAGCTGATAGGCTAGGGTCAGATGGAAGGGGAGGAGGACCTCCCCTATCAGTGGACTAGGGGAAGGGCATGGGAGAAGAAGGAGAGAGGGTGGGATTAGGAGGGGATGAAGGAGGGGGATACAGCTGGGATACAAAGTGAATAAATTGTAATAAATTTAAAGTAGGAATTAATTTTTAAAAAGCCAGGGGTTTGCTTCTATAATCTCGGCACTTGGAGAGGCAGAAACAAGGGGATCGTTGGGGCTTGCTGGCCAGCAAGTTTAGCCAGTGAGCTCCAGACTCAGTGAGAGATCCTGCCTCAAAAAACAAAGTTGAGCACAACTGAAGAAGACACAACTTCAAACCCTGGCTTCCACACATGTACTAAGACACACATGCGCACACACACACACACACAGAGAGAGAGAGAGAGAGAGAGAGAGAGAGAGAGAGAGAGAAAGTGAGAGAGACAATGGAGTAGTGTAACCAAATCCTTGACCTCTTTATCTTGAAATGGCAAATGTGCTTTTTGTTTAGTACTTCCAGTCCACCACTGACTGCAGGCAACTGAAGCCACAAAAAGCTAACTCAAAGAGTAAGTGAATACCACTGAGCTTAGAATGCTTTTGGCCTGTGCTAACAGCGCTTCTACATTTGTTTGATTGCTTATCACCTAACTTTCATGCTAGATAAAACAGCATTAAGCACAGAAGAGCTGTATTTAAACTATTCCATGAAGAACAGTATATGCCAATATAATATAAAAATACATATTAAAAAATTCAATATATTATTTTATTATGATTCTATTTGGGAGCTTTAATCTGAAATAAATTTATGAGCTATCACTTTCAAACAGCTCTTTCCAAATGTGATAGGCAGATTATTTCATTCAAATGCAGGCAATGCTAGAAAGCTTTAAAAGAACAATCCCCATGCCTAGCTGTGGCTAGGTAAAGTTTTAAACAAAACTCACACAAATCTCCAACTTAGCTGGCTCCCCTAAGTATTCATGTTACATCTTGTTCCCTCACACATCTCTCCCAGTAGGGTATGTTTATGGCTAAGTGGCTGTTTTGCAGTTTCAAAGTCCTTTGATATTTATGCTAGTGTTTCAGAAAATCACCCTTTGCTCCAAGGGAACCATGAATTTGTGATGGAGGCCCAAAACACTCTACAGTTGGCAAGTGGTGGCAGATCTCGGCTGTTGTAGACTTTTCCAAACTATAATTGTCATCAGAGCATCTCTCCAACTTCTCTTTGCTAAACGCATTTGTAATTCCCTCTCCTTGTCCTTTATCCAAATCCCTACTTCTCCCAAAGGATCGCTTTCCTCTAATAACTATCTTGGAGTTATCATCTGCTGTCCTCTTGTGACCTGCACGGCAACCAAAACATTTATAATTTATGAATTGAAACAGCCCCAGACACAGAATTGGGATCACAGTATGATGCAGGGTTCACCTTTGTACAGTAGGTTGGAAAAGCTTCTCCCCTTCGGGTTGGTGTGAGGACAGCAGCCAGCCTGCCCTCTGCCAAGAGATGCACTGACTCTGATGATCGCTTGACAGATCCCTTACTGTCAAGGCTGGCAAATCTTGTCGAAGCTTTCAAAAGGTCCGAGCATCCACACAGGATTTTTGAAAGAGTGAGGTATTTCTCATATGACCTCACCTGCCTGGAAAGTGATTGATAGTGCATGGAATTGAGTTATCAATACACCCTGATTTATAATGCACCCCACATCCTTGGGTACTGTCAGATAAAGTTGTCAGCACGTGGTAAGCCCTAAGTGTTTGTCTCAAAGACTTTGAAGTAGGCTGTGAAGCACTTGTCTCCCAAGTACCTCAAACAACTGTTCAAGGATCTGACTATATCCTGGTATTCATACTCAGGGAAAGCTGCAGTCATTTGCAAGAGATGTACAATACATCAGTGAACTCTGGGCTTCTTTCACAGCCATGATTTGCTTTACTAATAATGGAAAATTGATCAAACTAGATGTATAAAATAAAAATATCTCCTTACACACTATCCTCAGATAAATTCTGAGTACATATTTATAATCAATAAACTAAGACAAGAGGCAAAATTTGTGTTCCAGCCTTTAAAATTACCAATTAAGGGAGATGCAAGATGGTGCACCGTATCTGACCAGCAGCTCAACAGTGAGAGCAGAGTGACCGCAGGTGGTACTGTAGACACCAAAACTGCAGTATCTCTGTTCCTCAAGCAAGAGGAAAGCCCATGGGAAAACGTGAGGGTTCAACTTCAGGTCACCCAGATAATCCCAGGAGAAGTTCCCGGGCTCCCACCCAGCACAGCCTCAACCCTGGGCCACCCTCCCAATCCCACCTTCTGTGGATACCATCTGGGTACCAACAGCTCTCGTCCCCAACCTTGGGGGACCACTCTCACCATCCCGTGGAGTAAATACCTTCCAGTACCAGGGACAAGGCTCCAACCTGGGGCACCCAATCCCACCATGAAGTGGAAAGGATACCTTCTGATACCAGGAGCCCAAGGCTTCAAACTTGGGTGCCCACTCTCACCATATCCAAGCTTGGGGATCCAACCTCTGGCCTCCTGATGCTTGGGACCCACAAAAGCAAACCCAGATGCTGCTCCAGAGCTCAACCAGTCTGACTAAGGAGACCAGCAAGAACTCTGAGCTCACAGGTTCTTTAAAAAGGCTGCACCCAGCAAGCACAGTGTCTGAGCACAGTGCCTGGGCTCACTAACCCAACCTCAGAGCAAGAAAACCAGTAGCAGGGCAGCTGACTCCAGGACTTCCCTTGGTGAAAAAAAGGATCTCCAAGCTCCTAAGGAATCCACTTGGTCCCTGAGAGACCAAAGGATTAAAAACCAGCGGCTATTATTTTAAAGTTTAAAGCACAAGCCTAAACAGAGGCCAGCAAATAGAGATAGGTCTAGCCACCTTCGGGGAAGAACTAGCCTTAATGCCCTGAGAGGAAGAACTAGCTTTACTGCATTCTTTCCTGCCCAATAGCTATACAGTTGCTAGGAAACTGGCCCATCCCCCTAGGAAGGGACGCCAGACCATTAATGGTTTGAGGGGGCCTTCCTATAGCCAATCAATTCAAAATGCAACATCCCCTTTTGTGTTTTGACCAATAGATGCTTACCAGGCAGGAATCCCCCTGCTTTGGGCACACTGGGAGGGACCAGAATCTTTAAATCACCCAATTGCCCTAAGCATGAGGCTCTCAGCTTTCACTGCTTTGGCGGTGAGGGTATGTGGGCCCAAGCTGCAACTTGTAATAAAAGGATCCTCATGCATTTTGCAATGGACTCAACTCCTGGTAGTGGTCTTTTGGGGGTCACATGATTTGGGCACAACAGTCCCGAGGATCAAGTCTTTGAGATATACCCACAAATCTGAGCTCATTCCCACCAGTCTGAAAAAGGCTCCTGCAAGAACATCAAGCTTCTTGCCCAGGGCTCTTCCTGCACCCCCAAGAGAGGGTTCCAGGAGGCAACAGTATCTACAATGCCAGAGACAACCAGATGGCTAAAGGACAGAATAAAAACACAAGCGACAAAAGCCAGACCAATATGGCACCCCCAAAACCCAGTTATCTCAAGGCAAGCAGCCCTGGATACCCTAAAGCAACTGAAACACCAGGAAATGACCTTAAATCTATGCTTATGTAGATGATAATGGAGAAAAAGAATAAAATCCATAAAGAAATACAGGAAGATACAGTCAAACAGATTGAGGCCTTTAGAGAGGAAATAAATACATCACTGAAACAAATACAGGAAAGTACAAACAAACAGGTGAAGGAAATGAACAAATTATTTAATGAAAGGCAGGAAAATGCAAACAAACAGGTGAAGGAAATTTAAAAATGGTTCAAGAACTTAAGTTGAAAATAAAAATATTAAAGATAGCACAAACTGAAGAAATTCTGGAGGGGGAGAATTTAGGAAATAAAACAGGAACTACAGAAGTAAGTATCACCAACAGAATACGAGAGATGGAGGAAAGCATCTCAGGTGTAGAAGACACAGTGGAAACAATCGACACATCCATCAGAGAAAACATTAAACCCAAAAAAATCCCGACACAAAACATCCAAGAAATTAAAAATACCATGAAAAGATGAAACCTAAGAAGAATAGGAAAGAATAAAAGCAAAAAACCAAAGAATAAGAAGAAAGTAAAGATTTCTGACTCCAAAGACCCAGAAAATATTTTCAATAAAATCATAGAAGAAAATTTCCCCAATCTTAAGGAAAAAAATGCCTTTCTACATTCAAGTATTGTCGGTGGAATTCCTTTGAGAAATATAAGTACAATGATATTATATATTATATTACATAATATATTATAATATGTTATATAATATATTATATATTATAATCCTATCAAAGATAACTCTTTCTAAAAGAAATGCCCATTCTTTCCAAGTTTAGGTAAAGAGAGTCTATTGGGCATAATTCAGTGTTTCTCAATGGATCAACGGTTGTTGTCATGAATAGTAATTACTATACTGAACTGTTTTGAATGTTTTTCTTTCTCTTTCCAACTTCATGCCTACTATTTACTGTCTTTTGTTTGTCTTTAGTTCGTTGTATGTTTAATTTTAACATGTAAATAGGGGAATGAATACAATTTAGAGTCAAAAACAAATACTTCCTCTCCTGTCTTACTTATGAACTAATCTGATAAAAAAAAATAGATAAGTGAGGTATTGAAGGAGATACTGAGACTCATAGCCAAACTTTGGGCAGAGTACAGGGAATCTTAGGAAAGAAGGGGGAGATAGGAAGATGTGGAGGGGACAGGAGCTCCACAAGGAGAGCAACAGATCCAAAATTCTGGGCACATGATTTTTTTCTGAGACTGATTCTTCAACCAAGGACCATGCATGGAGATAACCTAGAACCCCTGCTCAGACGTAACCTATGGCAGCTCAGTCTCCAAGTGAGGTCCCTAGTAATGGGAACAAGGACTGTCTCTGACATGAACTCAATGGCTGGTTCTTTGATCACCTCCCTCTAAGAGGGGAGCAGCCTTACTAGCCATAGATGAAAACAATGCAGCCAGTACCGATGAAACCTCATAGGCTAGGATCAGAGAGAAGGGGAGGAGAACCTCCTTTATCAGTGGACTTGGGGAGGGGCATGGGAGGAGATGAGGGAGGAAGGATGGAACTGGGAGGGGATGAGGGAAGGGGCTACAGCTGGGATACAAAGTGAATAAACTGTAATTTATAAAAATATAAATAAATTTTTTAAAAGTGAAAAAAGAGATAAGTGAATAATTGATTATTACTCTTGAAACTGATCTAACTAATATTTGAATGATATTTAGAGTCTGACTAGTTAAGGATTCTCGAAATTGACTCAGAATATGGCAGATTTATAACGCTATGTCTTAGATGCTGAAAGGGACAGTCCAGATATCTACTTCCTGAGAATAGCTAATTCACTAGAGAAAAGAGAGACGCCCAAAATAATATACATTGCTGCCATGGCCCTTGGTTGCCTCTTGCAGCTAGAATCTAAGACCATATGCGTAAAGAAAGCACACACTTTGAACCCAGGACTTAGAGGAACTGACCTGTAACTTCTCTGCAAGCCTCCTCCTTGAGGCCTACTTCTAATAGTATCTAAGGTGCCAAGGGAGAAAAGCAAGGAAAAATCCTGCTAAGCTGTAAAGCCTGTGAACCATAATGATGACCATCACCAGAAGGTCCCAAAAGGTACAACAATGGCATTTACATCTAGGGAGAAACAGGAAATAAACTAGAGGCTTGCTTCTAAATTAGCTGGTAGCATCTAAAGGAGTGGAGGGTACAGGCAGGCTAGAGCAAACCACTATGTGTCTTCATACTTAGCCAACTGGCAGTAAGAAAGCTTCACTTCCAAACAGCCAAACGAACATAGGAATCCCAGTTCTCAGAACAACGTGAGAGAATGACCTACAGACAATCAACAATCCTCACTGATCTGGGATATTTTCGTGATTAAATTAAAAGATAAATGCTGTGTGCTTAATTATGAAGATTAAACTAAACGATATTTGATTGTAAGTAGAAGACTGAAGGCCCTCCAAAAATGCAGAAGGCCTTCACTGAGCCCCAGTACCACCTCCTTTTTTTCTCTCTCATCTTTTCTTGCCACTTCCTTGGCATTAGAACCTGTGTGACATGACAACAGTAAGCTCTGCAAATTAACAGGAGTGTCTCTCTCCATGGTGACTGACAAGTAACTAGAGATCTCTTCACTTCAGTTTTTCTTGATGTATTCAAAATGCCATTCGCTCAAAAATGTTCTCAGCCCTGTGCTACCTGGAGACTGTTCAGAAGTTTGTTGTTCGGTGTGATGCAGCCATGATCATTCAGGCCTTTACAGCCATTGAAGCAGGACAGTCTCCCCAAGCATGGTTGGATACCATAAAAAGCTAAAATGTTACGCTCAGGATGCGAGGCTAAGCACTGCACTCAGGGTCAGCCGCTTTGGACCCAGAGAAGAGCATGTCTGATTGCATGCGGGTTGATGCCCCAGGTCCTGCCTCTGAGAAAAAGGTATCGGACGGGTCTGATGCTCTTTGGGTGGATGACACCTAAATGAACATCGGTACAAAGTCCCAATTTATTTCTAATATCAGAGATCAGACCTCTACTCTTGCCTGATGCGTCCAAAACAAAAAGGGGGAACTGTAGAGAGCTGCGGAATGCTATGCCTTAAAGATGGAGCTGGTTTCCGCCTTCCACCTTCCCGATGGTGAGTGCTCTCTGTCACGAACAATTCCACATTTGGCTAAGGCTGAAGATCTGGCTTGCTTCCATGTATGTGGACCTATCTGCATTGCCCCCGTGGCACGCCTGGGTTGGCTACCCAGAGGCTATTTAAACTGTGGGCTGGCTTTCCCCAGGGTCCGAGGATTGTTCAAGGTTCCTGAATAAACTGCATTGAAAAAAAAAAAGATCTCAAGGAAGGGGAGGAGGACCTCCCCTATCAAAGGACTTGGTGAGGGGAATGGGAGGAGAAGAGGGAGGGAGGGTGAGATTAGGAGGGAAAAAGAGAGGGGGCTACAGCTCATATACAAAGTGAATAAACTATAATTAATAAAACAATAAATAAATTAAAAAAAAAAGAAGAAGTTTGTTGTTACCAGGTGACAGCAGAATGTCACAGAAACTATGGTTTTAGCTTTGGTTGTCTTATTTTTTTTTAGGACTCTTTCTTTAAATGTTGCTGTGGGGTGGGGAAATATGTAAACAAACATATATATGTTCCCAAATAAACAATACAACCTCCTCACTCTATATGATAGTACTTGTATGTGTATGTGTTAACACACGGTTATTTTGTCCTTACACCTGCAGGTGTAGTTCTCACCTCATAGCAATAAACTTCTTTCTGTAACAGCAGGAAACCATTACAGAAAACCGCACCTGATCAAAATGGAGGACCTAGAGAACACAGTTTCACCTGATAATATAAAACACTACTCCTGTACTAAAAGCTCTGGGAACATTGCAGAAGAAGGGGTGGGAAGATTAGAAGGGCCTGAGGAATAGACAGCTTTCCGTGAGATTGTGTCTGAAGCTAACCATGAGGTCTCACCAACGTGACTGCCTACTCATGAACCGAATGACGATGGTACCAATGGACACGGTGCCGTGGACAGGGGAAAGCGCACAAGATCTACAAGAAGAAAACTACAGGCATGCTGAGAGAAGAAAAAATAATTTTCCCCAGTAAGGAGCAGACCAACCTAGACAGTAAGCATAATTAGTTTCTTGAGTTTAAAAAGATTTAAAATGTGTCACTTAATTTTTCTAAATATTTGCAACCTAGTTTTAAAACAGCTATCATAAGTTGTTTCAAACCCAAAATGTTTGCAGTGAGTACCAAGATTAGGAGCACTAAGGTAAGTGAAGAAAGACAAGAGAAGTTTATTGCACCTCATCTACAATGAGAGGATGAGAAGAAAACCAGTATAATATTCAAGTTCAGCATCACATATCACAAATATCACTCAAACGTGCACACATACAAAATAAGAGAAGTCCATACTCACAGGGTAAAAGCAGATAAACGATATAAGCACCTCAGAAAAAGATTAATTTCCTGATAAGGCTGTCATTAAAATAACAACAACAAAAATGGAACCTAAAGAAAGTCTGTAGACCCTGTAAACTTGTAAACTTGACAGCAGCCAAGATGGCAGATGGAGTGACACCGAATGGCAGATGACCTCACCGAACGCTGCAGCCCAGGGACTGAGGCTTAGAGCCGTGTCCTAGGCCCCATGGCGGTTATAGCAGGTGAGAGTTAGTCCAAAGGCCCTAGAAACGACCACTTGGGCAATTAGCTGCATGCAGAATGAGAGAAGTTGCAGTCTACAGTGCATGTCCGTGGTGACCCTCAGGAACCTCCAGCCACCCCAAGGGTAACTAGGTGGCTATTTTCTAGATACATTCGCATCCAGAGAGAGATGACCGCTGCTCATTCATGCGATGTCAGACTACTGCCTGAGGTCAGACTACTGGAGATGGTGCCCCAGCCTCCGCTCTTGGACCTGGTTTATTCATGCCTACAGGAGAGTACAAAATAAACAAGCAAGCTTGGATATATCACCCTCCGCTTCATGCCTGGTTCTCACAAAGGAAGATTTCCCCAAGATTCACTCTCAGATAACTTGGATTCTCTTCACTGACTTCACCCCTAAGATGCGGAATGACCTAAGTGATTATTTGGTGTTGAAAGAATAAATGGTCACACCCAGTTTACCCCTCCCCCCCCTTTTGGAGTAAGATTCCTAAGCCCATATGTTTCTTCCCTCCATTTTAGCTTCTATTCCTGAGGAAGTTTTCTTCTTATATTTGTCCACTATGTTTCTTGGTCACAATGCTTAAAGGGGAAAGATGTACTAAGCAAGCCAACTCTAAGCTCTATAACCCTAATTAAACTCCTATAGTTTAACTACAACACAACAGCTGCAATCGTTTAATGAGAGTGTTTAAATCGACAGAAATAATAAGGTCATTTTCCATAGTAAGGGGAACAGGGGACTATCTCTGACAGGAACTCAATGGCGGGCTCTTTGACCTCCCCACCCCCCCCAAGGGAGGAGCAGTCCTGCTAGGCCACAAAAAAAGGACTTTGCAGCCAGCCCTGAAGATACCTGATAAAACAGGGCCAGACGAAAGGAGAGGAGGTCCTCCTCAATCCCTGGATTTGGAAAGGGGCAGAGAGAAGCTGAGGGAGGGAGTGTGGGATTGGGAGGGAATAAGGGAGCAGGATACAGCTGGGATACAGAGTTAATAAAATGTGACTAATAACAATAAACAATAAAAAAATTTCAAAAAAACCAGCATCTTTATTTAGCACAGGAAAGCTATATGCACTTATAGCGCAAGTTAAACTCTTAGTTCCTTCAAGAAATAGTAAGGCATTCCAGTGCTAAGGATTGACCTAAACAAGTGGCCCAGCACTGAACTACATCTGTGAGCCTAAAGAAATAGTTTAAAGATGTTTTTAGGCGAGACAACCTAATCAATATGCTCTCTATACCAGAACAGCACTAGCCTTATTAACCTGCTTTATGTGATGCCATTTCTTGGCATCACTTTAAAATTCCTCTCATTGAATGGAACATGTAAATAAAGAGAAAGTTTCTTCATGAGAGGTTTCTTGTTCCTAGACAATAAATGTAAGTATTTCTGAGAGGCAGCGCTATCTGAGCTTAGAATCCCAAATCATGAGTCCCAAAATATTATCCAAACCATTATACACACAAAAAAATGGTCTTACAGCACCACATTATCATAAAATTCCTCTTTGCCTGGAACAGTGCTAGGTAGGAACCTGAGAGAAATTAAAGAGTTTAAGTAGGTTTTTTGCATTGAATTTTTAATATAGTGTTTAGTGACAATAATTCCAAGAACCTCTTTTCAGTATGTGATTCAATATGTAGTCTTTGGTTATGTGAATGTATATTTTTCATAGTATTGGAACAAGTGGAAAAACAGGTTTCAAAGCAGTAAGATTTCATTTTTGTTTATATGTTACTTAGCTATGGTGAAAACAGGCTGCAGGTGCAGCATACTAAATCAGCAGTGGGAGTTCAGGATGCTTTTCTCCTTTTTCATTGGGGCACTTTGTTGAGCATCTTGTAAGCATTATAAAATGGGCATTAGCATAAACTATAAAAGGTGTGTATCCTTCTTGCCATCTCCCATTTCCTCTGGTCTCTGTGAGGAGTCGCTTGCTAATTGCCATGCTACCAGGTCCCACTCACAAACCCCCTACTGCAATGATTCCTTGGGTAGAATGAACACCAATGCCAATTACCCATGCACACATTTGAAATTTCCCATCATCTTAAAGATGTGTCTATCTACAGCATCAGTAGGCTGTATGCATTTTTCTGAGCTTATGAGGTTTCCTCAGTGTCCTATAAACCTGACAGTATCAAGCATTCCACTAAAAAGTTCCTTCTGTTCAGATGCTGACACTCATAGCCAAACTTTTGAGCAGAGTGCAGGGAATCTCATGAAGAATGGAAAGGCAGAAAGTCCTGGAGGGGAAAGGAACTCCACAAGGAGACCAATAGAGCCAAAAGAATCTGGGCTCAAGAGGTCCTGCAGAGACTGATGAATCAACCAAGGACCATGAATGAAGAAGACCTAGAACCCTGCTCATATGTAGCGCATGGACAGCCCACTCTCCTTGATAGTTCCCTAGTAAAGGGAGCAGGGGCTGTCTCTGACATGAACTCAGTGGCTGGCTCTTTGATCACTGCCCCCTGGTGATGTAGCCTAACCAAGCCACAGAGAAAGAGGATCCAGACCGTCTGATGAGACCTGATAGGCTAGGGTCAGATATTAGGGGAGGAGGACCTCCCCTATCAGTGGACCAGGGGAGGGGTATAGTGGTAGAAGAGGGGCCAGGAGGAGATGAGGGAAGGAGCTATATATATATATATCTGAGATACAAAGTGAATAAATTATAATAAATAATAATAATAAAAGAAAAAATTAAAAGAAACAAAAATTATTTTACAAAAAAGGTGCTTCTACAATAAGTAACTATACTTAAAATTATTAATGATTTTGCTGAAAATGCACATTGGTACACTTGGTTACAAGCAGCAGATAAGCATCACTAAGAATCAAGCAAAATGTTCTCAGACTATTTGGAATAGCGCTTCCTCAAGATCCAGCGGTACCACTCCTAGGCATATATCCAAAGAATGCTCACGTACACGACAAGGAGATTTGTTCAACCATGTCTGTAGCAGCTTTATTTGTAGTAGCCAGAACCTGGAAACAACCCAGATGTCCCTCAACAGAGGAATGATTACAGAAATTGAGGTACATTTACACAATGGAATACTACTCAGCAATTAAAAACAAGGAAATTATGAAATTTGCAGGCAAATGGTGGGATCTAGAAAAGATCATTCTGAGTGAAATATCTCACAAACAGAAAGACACACTTCTAAGTGGATACTAGACCTATAAGATAGGATAAACATACTAAAATCTGTACACCTAAAGAAGCTAAGCAAGAAGAAGGACCCTGGGGAAGTGGATCAATCCTCACTTAGAAAGACAAATGGGATGGACATTGGACGTAGGAGAAAACAAGTAACAAGAAAGGAGCCTACCATAGGGACCTCTGAAAGACTCTACCCGAGCTGTGTATCAAAGCAGATGCTGAGACTCATAACCAAACTTTGGGCAGACTGCAGGGAATCATATAAAAGAAGGGGGAGTTAGTAAGACCTGGAGAAGACAGGAGTGCCACAAGGACCAAATATATCAGGGCACAGGAGTCTTTTCTGAGACTGATTCTCCAACCAAGGACCATGCATGGATATAACCTAGAACCCCTGCTCAGACGTAGCTCATGGCAGCTCCAAGTGGGCTCTCTAGTAAGGGGAACAGGGGCTGTCTCTGACATGAACTCAGTGGCAGATCTCTTTGACCTCTACCCCCAACCCCCGAGGGAGGAGGAGCCTTGCTAGGCCACAGAGGAGGACATTGCAGCCAGTCCTGAAGATACCTGATAAACTAGGGTCAGATGGAAGGGGAGGAGGACCTCCCCTATCAGTGGACTTGGAGAGGCACATGGGAGGAGTTGAGGGATGGAGAATAGGATTGGATGGGAATAAGGGAGGGGGCTACAGCTGGGATACAAAGTGAATAAATTGTAATTACTATAAAAAATAAAAACAAAAATTATAAAAAAGAATCAAGCAAAATGATGGCTTAGATTGTTACTACAAAATCGCACTCTGTAAGAAATGCAAGCTAACTAGTGAGCAGTCTCTGAACAAAGCCTCAGCAACCTGAGAGGAGACGGAGGGTGGAGAAACTACCCCGAGGACAGAATGCTCTTTATGAGGACCAGTGTTCCGTTCCCAGCACCCACCTGGGTGGCTCACAACTCCAGGGATCAGCTGTCCTCTTCTGGCCTCTATGGACATGTGTGCACATGCATGTGGGCGCGCACAAGTGTGCACACTGTTACACGTCTTTTTTCTACTTTATTTGCATTCCTACACTTCTACTCCCTGCCAGACCCCTCCCCAACATTAGGTAAGAGAGACAGAAGGTTGGGGGGAAAGGGGACACAGACCTCTTTAGACCTAGTTCCTTGGGGCAAGTCCAATTTTCGTAGTCAGGATATCCAGCAGTCCAGCAAACCAGAAAACAGCAAGTGCAGCAGCAGGCAGCAGCTGAGGGCCGACAGCGCCAGGGAGGGCAGCAGCCAGCTTGTTCCTCCGCCAGGCCACGCCTCTCTCTGCGCTCTACCACGTGTCCCTCTCAGAGGCCTCAGAACTAAACTCTCTGCAGCTGGCCAAGATCAGCTTCTGCCAGAGCACAAGGCAGTCATAGTTAACAGCTGGGGCCAAACTAAGGCAGCCCCATACATCTGGGATTAAACCAAAGACATGTTGCCATAACATAGCCGAATTCTTAAACCAAAACTTGAACTACAGCACACAATCACACACACACAAATAAACCAAATATCTTTAAATAAAAATGTAAAAATAAATTTGGACTTATGTTTCTGGTTGCTTCTTAGACAGCCTGGTTTACACTGTGGGTTCCTGGGATAAAGATGACCATTATTTACCTGAAATCTCTCAGGGCAAAAACATCAGCCTCTGCTCAGGTGATTGGCACAGATAAGTTACCTCCTTCCTTTCATGTCCCTTCATCTTTGTTCCCACATTTTAATATGAACTAATCAAAAGCTCATGAACTCAAAATTCCAACCTTCTGCTTTCTGTTGCCTGCTCCTGCAGCCACAACCTATCTTTCTGTGCAGACAATTTACCTCTGCAGCCTGACTCCTCCATCACAGAGGAGTAGGCTGCTCAGCAAACACGACGCTTATTTCCAGTTCTAAAATTCTCAGCGTCAGACTATCCTCCACCCACTCCTAGTTCCTTAATTTTTACAACTTTACATTTTTAAAGAGCTTGGCAAATCTCTAAGTACTTCTAACATGTGACCTTGCTTGCTTCTCATCGTATATCTGCCGGATGAAATGTCTATGCAGCCTTTGTAGAGATACAATGGACTAAACAGAAAAGTTCAGACCAAGTATTGGTAGGTACTGAGGATCCAAGAAGCAGTGATCCCAAGTTCCTGGCTACTTCTACCTGGCGACCTGCATTCTAAGGGTCACAGTTTCTACTGTACCTACGGGACACAGCTTAGAACAGGAAGGTCACCCTCTTTGACCCGAAAGTTTCCATTAAAGTGATCTAACCCAGTTATAGATCAGAACCTGGAGGTCTAGACATTTCCCCATAAACACAGCTCAGAGCATTGTCTCTTTTGATCTAAGCATCTTCCTTCAATCAGCTGTGCCCTTCCAGAATGAATAATTTCCTCTGGAGGCCGGGAAAATAGATGGAGTAAATTCCACTGAATCCCTCTGTAAATGGTGTGCAGTTTATCTGGCTGCCAGGTATTTCCTTTTAAAGGTCACTCTTCCTTGGTGAGAAATTTTCTCTGATGTTCTTGTTAGAAGTAAACTGAGTTGTTTGGAGAAGAAGAAAGAAAATGTGATTCTGTGTGAATTCATTCTCTCTTTCTCTCTCTCTCTCTCTCTCTCTCTCTCTGGACAGGATTTCAGTTTCTTATATGTGTGTATACAAGCTGGTGTCACACTTCTAAAAATATGAAAAGCCAAATAAATATAAGCAATGATAAACTAAATACTGTTTATTTATCAGCAATTTGGTATGTGCCGTGTGCCTGCTGTATGCAGTTTGGCTGTTTCTTCTCTAGCAAAGGTCGGTTTCGATGTGCTGATCCTATAACTAAATACTGAGTTTCATAGTCCTGTTCTGCTGTTTTTGGTCTTCTTCACAGACAGCTATGGAACATCTTGTTCAAAAACGATGTGAACAAAAGGCGACACACCTAGTGAGATGAATTCCAACCCAGGGAGAATGGGCAAAGTAAGTAAAACTCATAAATGCTTAATTCTAAGAAGCTGTTATGAGTGACTTCATCTACTGGTTCACTTAGCCCACGTCAGCTCTCAGAGTGAGTTACACTTGAGAGACTAGAAAGAAATCTGATGACGAAAAGCATGGGCTCTGGTGAGCAGAACCAACATTGACAGGGACACTGAGGTTTAAAGTGATGGTGCACTGAAGGGGGCGGAGAGAACAAGACAGAAATTAGGTGAATATACTCTTTCACATCCGTGCCATGCTCACCCATGTCCCTGTGATTCGCCCACAAAGACCATGGCAGGATCCTGGAAACGGTAAAAACCCAACAGAATAGCAGCTGAACACATGACAGTGTAGCGGCAACAAGGAAGGTGTGACCCATTGTCAGAAACAATATCAAGGCCAGAAACTGAAAACAACCCAGATGTCCCTCCACCGAAGAATGGATAATGTGGTACAGCTACACAATGGAACACTACTCAGTTATTAAAAACAAGAAAATCATGAAATTTACAAGCAAACGGATGGAACTAGAAAAGATCATCCTGTGTGAGGTAACACAGATCCAGAAAGATACACATGGTATGTACTCACTTGTAAGTGAATTTTGGTCATATAGTGTAGGATAATAACCATACTACAGTGCAAAGACCCCAAGATAAGTCACAAAGAGCATCCAAGGGAGGACACGTAAATCTCACTCAGAAGGAGAAATAGAATAGGTAGCGGTTGAAGAATGGGAACAAGGTAGAAGAGGGAGTGCAGAGAGAAATAAGGGTGGCGATCAGACCTGAGAATAGGGGCAGGAGGGCAGAAGGCCGGCAGAGAAAAAGAAATGGTGGGTGGGGGCTTCTCTGAGACAAGTTGCAAACCAAATCAGAATAGGCCTCTGGGAGGATATGAGGTGGACTCTAGCTCAGACTCCTGGTAGCGGGGGTTATGGTGACTGAAGAGGACAGCCTCTATCTAGACAAGACCCCTAGTGGATGGAGGAGATCACCAACCCACCCAGAAAAACCTCAGTCCCAGGACAAAGACAGAACAACTAGAGCAGAGATTCAGGGAATATCCAACCACTGCCAGGCCCAACCCTAAAAACCACCCCACAGAAGAAATGAACAATACTCTGATATGGTTGCAGACAGGAGCCTACCAGAGTGGTCCTCTTAGAGGCTCCACCCAGCAATGGTTTGACACAGATACTGAGACTCACAGCCAAACATTGGGCAAAGCACAGGGAGTCTCCTGGAAAAGAGGGGGGAAGGATAAATGGATCTAGAGGTGACAAAAGCTCCACGAGAAGACCACCAGAGCCAATCAACCAGAACCCAGAGGGGCCTATGGAGTCTGAAGCAGCAACCAAGGACCGTGCATGGTCTGGACCTAGGTCCTCTGCTTACAAGTAGCTGATGGGCATCTTAGGCTTCATGTAGGCCCACTAGTTAGGGTAGTGGGGGATACTTCTGACATGGACTATGTGGCCTGCTTTTTTATCACTTCCCCCTGATGATCCCTACCAGGCTACAGGGGAGGGAGATGAACTCAGTCCTCATGTGAATAGAGGAGCTGGGGTGTCTGGGTAGGAGGCTCCTCTAGCCTGAGGAATAAGGGAGGGAGGATGTGAAACAGAAAGTGAGACTGGGAGGAGAAGAGGGAGGGGCCTATGACCGAGGTGTAAATTGAATTAGTTAATTTTTTAGAAAAGGAAAGAAAATGTCTCTCAGCCTTGCCTGGAGCTACCCAGTCTGCTCCATCCCTGTTCTCCAGTACCTCTGCCTACACTGAACAACACATCTGCAAGAGGGGGAAAGAAAAAAATGCAGACAGCACCACCATGGACTGCACTAGGTCGACAGGTGCTGTCCAATTCCCTCTCATTCTTACCTGCTTGCCCCCTTTTCCAGATGAGTGAAATGACACCTCCAAAACTTAAATAACTTGTGTAAGTTTATGCAGTTAATAGAGAGAGCCATCTAGATAGTTCCAGCTCTCCACTAGACCCATCTCTGCTCTCACCAAGAGACTGCAAGGACAAATCCAGGTTCATTAAAATCTACATTAGTTTGTTGTCAGAATTTCGTGTTTCCTTTAATTTCTCGGCAATTTTGATTTGCAAAATATGAGTTAATAATATTGTCTTCAGATACAATGATGCCACATCTAGATGCTTCACATCACCCAATTATGGTTATTTTTAAATAACCAGATTTAACGTTTTTGTTTTTTGAGACACTCACTATATAGCCCAGGCTGAACTTGAACTTATGATCTTCATGCCTCTCTCTGCCTACAGAGTGATGGGCTCTTGGGTAAGTGCCACCACACTGGGCTGGATTTAATCACAATAACAAGAATAAATTTACCACAGTACCATATGGGCTATGGCATTGTCTCTTTCCTTCTGTCCATCATCATAAAATACTTACCACTGATGTAGAAGAAAATACAGAAGCAGAAGCCCAGTGATTTCACCTTAAATTATACTTCCTAGAGATTGGGCACTAATATGAAACTAGACATAGTTTCAAAAACCTTGGCCTTGGGAGCCAAAGGAAACCTAATCTGGAGACTGTTTTGAAACATGGAGCAATCTTGAGGACTCGTGGGCCACATGTCACCATGATTTAATGGTTCTAACTCTTGGGGAGGCCACAGGAAGGGGCAAATTTCTCTAGTGATTGTTCCTACAAAATTATTATTTTCAGCAAAGACTTTACAAGACAAATATTTCAGATCTTTATCACACTATACAACTAAATTGACCTTTTTCAAAATGATTCTTTTTTTTGTTTTGTAGGGGAAGGTCATTTTCAGATTGATTTAGACATAATGCTCCTATTTGATTGCAGGCTGATTTAATTCTGTAATCAAAATGTCTTACGTGTAGGGCTGGCTATTCTTCAGGCAGATTTTTCTGTCTGAACGTAGCCTAAATGGCAGACAGCAAAAGGCTGTGTAAATATCAGTGGTATCTGAAAACTTAAAGGCCTGGAGCCACACATCTGCCATTTCTACTGCACTTACACAGAGAACATGTCAATGTCAGCCCCTCTGGCCCTGCTCAGCTTCAAACATAATCACAATAATAACAATGATAATAACAATAACAATCCACTTCATCTGGAATAAGAAACTATGTTTGAGGTTGAAGACTGTGGAGATAGATCAGAGAATAAGAGCCCTTATGAGAGCTAAACCAAGCTAAACCACCATTTCCCATGTTAAAAAAAAAAAAAAGCCAGGCATACATGCATTGAAGAGCAGAAACAGGAGGATCCCTGAAACTCATTGGCCCACCAGCCTGGCTAAAACCTCAAGTTTCCTGGCAACCTATTCACAACTACTTATAATCTGCTACAACTTACTGGCAGACCACGACTCAAAGAAATAAGTTAGAATAGAGGAGGACATTTGATGTTCTCTTCTGACTCTATATGAGCATGCTTGGGCATGCGCACCAGCAGACACACATCACACGCACATGCATATACCACTTCATTCTGTGTTCACGTCAGTACTAACCAAGTGTGTGAAGATATTTAACATCCCACTCTCTCTAGGAAGCAAGTTGGAAAATCAGTCAGGTGCCCTTAGCATGTGCTCTCTGAGAAGCTTGCAGCAATAGGCCCGTAGCATCTCCAGGGCCGGGGATGGAGCTCAGCAAAATGCACCCATAAAACCCTGGATTTGATTCTCAGCACAGCATAAAACTAGGCACGGGGATTCACACCAGGGTAATCTCAGCACTCAAGAGGTAAAGGTGAGGGAAAAATGAGTCAGAAGGTTCAAGGTCTTCTCAGCTGTAAAGTGAGTTCAAGACCAGGCTGCACTATGTGAAATCCTGTGTTGAAAAAAGGCAAAAATTGTTTAGTCTGGTTATCTCTAACATCCACAGCATCTTTGTCAAGTGTCTGGGCACATACATGCTATAGAACAGGAACAGACCTGTTCAGCTGAGGCCCTAGAGAACTGTCCTTTCCAGGCCATTTCTCCTTCCAATTCTGGAACTTTCCACTGTCCCAGGGTACCTTGTGTCCAGAACTCCACTATAACACACCCCTCAATCTGCTTTGATCTCTAGCCAGCATGATTAAAGCAGCATGATTATCACATAATCAAAGGTACAACTTACTGAGCAGGATGCTTTAATTGCTGTGTCAATTGAAATGACAAAGATAATCCACATAATCTTTTTCTCATCGTTCGAGTGAACAGAAATTTCCATCTCTAAGTGCTCTCTATGGCGACTAGAGAAGTAACTCAGTGAAAGAGCACTTGCCTAGGGTAAGTGAAGTCAGAGGCTCCATTCACAGCACTGAATGAATGAATCAAATAAAATAAACTCTGTTTCTACTAGATTGGCTCCAATAAAATCTGTCCCAGCAAACCCACCCTCTAATATATAATCACGGAAATATCATTCATACTGTTTCTCACTGCTGTGACATTGCTAATTATTACCCCTCCTTTTTGTAAGCCTTTTTCAAAAATAGTTTCCCTCATGTGTGTCCTCTGTCACTTTTGCAGTTCGGTGGCAAGCAAGAAAGTTTAACACCCTCCCTAGTCAACAAGTAATGACAGAAATGGATGCCTACTCAAGCCTCTGGCACCTAGAGCCATGTTCTCTGTAGCACTTCTAACTCTTAGGAAATTGAGTGTATAAATTCAGCAGAGTGTGACAGAGGCCAGCATGCTCTATATACCATGTTTATTAAACTCAGTGTTTGTACACCACCAATGTAAACATGACACGTAACATGCCAGCTACCAGACAGCTGTGTGATAGGTATGTAATTCACCTACAGCTCAGCTTTATGAACCAGGCCCCTTAGAGACACCGCAGCTCTGATAGCTAGGTACACAGTCAATAATTACTTTCATATTTCTCCTTTTATTTACTCTTTAGGAGATTCATTAAGATGAAGGATGACATCATTGCTTTGCTAAGCCGTTTTGATTGCTTTCCTAATTCATTTATCATGACCTTTGGAACTGTTGGTTTGGTTTTCACCTTCTAGTCATATCAAATCTTGCTTTATTAAAACTAGGCTCGGTATCCTCACTGGTTGACTTCAAATGAGCCTTTTGGTCTACACCCTATCTAATAACACTTGATATATGATATAATTTTTTATAAAGACATATAAGCACAATTCACAGGGTCACTGAGATTCACTGTATGTACTTAAACTAGTGCTGAGGTACTGATAAAACTTTTTACGTGCCTATTTGCTTCTTAGCCTCAAATCCCTCAGCAGAAGGGAGAGCTAAAAACAAAAGGGAAAGTGAACAGTCACTGATGTGAAGAATGCATGCCACAAGCCAGGCACAGTTCTGGAAACCACGGCACACGCCATGTCACGTAATCCTCACAGCAGTCCAAAGAGTAGATAAAAGTGAATTTCCATTGAAGATAAAAAGCTGTGGCTCTGAAAGGGGTAACAACATTCAAGACCATTTGGCGAGTACTGGATGTGATGCCTCTTCTATAGACCCTGCCCTTCTATTCTCAATCTTAAGCACCAATGATCCACCAACCGCTGAATATAGTCACTGTGTGAGATAAGCAGAAGGCCACCTTGCTTACCTGTCTCCCTTCCCTTAGCTCTTCCTGACAGGAGACCTCCAGGCACTGCTCTTACACTCTGTACTGGTCCTTGGCAGGTGAAATATACAGAAAGATTGTTCTGTTTTGCTACAGCCTTGAATTACAACTCCGTTTGTTAAAACAGGCTATGTATGCCCTTAGAAAGACACCATCATGAGAGTCTGAAGATGAGCCACATGTGAGGAGAAAATAATTACACAAGCTACATCTGGAATGATCTACCAAAACCCTTTTAAGACTAAACAATAATGAAAAGAATAATTAAAAATAAGCAAAAACTGTGAAGAGATGCCCTACCAAAAAACATATATATGGCAAAAATATACACAAAGGTGTTCAATGTTCTATGCAATCTCAGGAACAAAAACTATTATGAGATGCCAGCACGCAGCCATGAAAATCACCCAAGTCCAGAACACTAACACCACCAATGCAGGCGAGCACGCAAAAGAGCAGGATCTGCCCACTTGTCCACTGACATAGACTACAGAATACACACACATGGAAACTGTATGCGTGGATGAGGGCTCACTAAGAATAACAAATGTACCCTCACTGTGGTGAATGTTGATGATGGAGTGTGTGTTGGGAACATTAACATATGGAAAATCACTGCGCCTTCTTTTTAACTTTGCCACGGGCATAAAACCGCTCTAAAACAAAAAGGGGGAACTGTAGAGAGCTGCGTAATGCCGCGCCTGAAAGATGGAGCTGGTTTCTGCCTTCCACCTTCCCGATGGTGAGTGCTCTCTGTCATGAATAACTCCACATTTGGCTAAGGCTGAGGATCTGGCTTGCTTCCATGTATGTGGACCTATCTGCATTGCCCACGTGGCACGCTGGGGTTGGCTACCCAGAGGCTATTTAAGCTGTGGGCTGGCTTTCCCCAGGGTCCAAGGATTGTTCAAGGTTTCTGAATAAACTGCATTGAGAAAAAAAAAAAAAAGAAGAAAATTCTGAAACAAAAGCAAAAAAAAAAAAAAAAGAATAGGCTGCTTGTGAAATGTCAGCATTACTGTTTGGGGGGGCAACCAATGGCTCTCTGATTGGATTTGTGCTGCCACATGAAGGAAGCCATGTCTGGTACTATAAACCTGCTCCAAAACTCATGTTGGAAAGGATAATGGCCTCAGACTGGAGACTGCACACTACTGTTTAGTTGAATTGGCAGAGTTAAGCTGCCTTCCAAATGTGTATGTTTATACCCACAGACAAATGCTAGTCTCAGCCTTAGTCAGAGAAGCTTCTCTTTCTAATGAACACTGATAAAAATGGACTCATGGCTGTACAAGGTACTGAGGAAAAAGTGAGGGAAGAGGGGCTAGCCCTAAACAAGAGATAGATAGATAGATAGATAGATAGATAGATAGATAGATAGATAGATAGATAGATAGATAGAGATACAGATATAGATATATCCTTGTAAACCTCAAAATTCATTGCAGTAGTGGTGGGAAAAAGTATGTAAGAGACAATACAGGGAGAAGGGGTGTGGCCAAGACAAGGTCATTGCGATCTGAGCCCCACACAGATGTAGATACAAGCCCCATAAGAACAAGCCCCATGGGAGCTGGAGAGATGGCTCAGAGGTTAAGAGCACTGACTGCTCTTCCAGAGGTCATGAGTTCAATTCCCAGCAACCACATGGTGGCTCACAACCATTTATAATGAGATCTAGTGTCCTCTTCTGGTGAACATTGTATACATAATAAAAAAATCTTAAAAAAAAAAAAAAAAAAAAAAAAAAAAACAGGCCCAATCAACAGTCAAGCATGGATCCAAGAAGGGATGGAAGGCTCTACCCTTCTCTGCTGAATTATTTGCTATTGGTAAATTACATATGAGTGGGGATCATTTACTTCAGTGTGGACTCACTAACAACCCTACCAAGCTCCCTACCAAGCTCCAACAGATAGTTGCAAACCAGTGATCACACAAACGGCTGTGGTTGAACTAAATGGGTCACAAAACAAAAACAAATATTTGATTCTGGGAAAAGGATTGGTAGGAATGAGCTGGCATGGATAGCAATGGCAAAGAAGTGAGAGTAGGCGTGCAGAAGAGAGACATCAAAGTACCATATACAAGGATGAAATTGTCAATCAAAAGAATAGATTTCAAAAGACAAAAAATGGGCTGTTTGCATTGATTCTAAGGAAATTCATAATACACAGGCAAATTTAATTAGATACAATCCACAAAACTTAATGCCATATAAGAACATACATTTAAAAAAAAAAAGGAAACCTTAAAGTTTTTGGAAGAATATAGGAAGGGATTCTATAATACGACAAAGAGAAACACATGCCATAATGCAATATCACCAAAAATTTCAGAAAGCAAGATATATCATAAGTACCCAAAAGAAAAACAAGAGATAATGCACTCCTAACTTTATCTCAAACACATGTATTTCACCACTGAACAGAATCAGGAAAAGTTTCAAGGGGACTGACTCCAGGAGAAGCATCTTAAAAATCAGCCTTGTTAATAGAAACAAAAGGAGCACTACCAAACTCATTCTATGAAGCCACAGTCACCTTGGTACCTAAATCTCACAAAGACCCAACAAAAAAAGAGAATTTCAGGTCAATCTCCCTTATGAACATTGATGCAAATATATTCAACAAAATACTTGCAAACCGAATACATGAACAAATCAAAGATATCATCCACTATGACCAAGCAGGCTTCATCCCAGGTATGCAGGGGTGGTTCAGTATAAGGAAATCCATCAATGTGATCCACCATATTAACAAACTGAAAGAAAAAGACCACATGATAATCTCCTTAGATGCTGAAAAAGCATTTGACAAAATCCAACATCCATTCATGTTTAAAGTATTGGAGAGATCAGGGATACAAGGCACATATCTAAACATAGTAAAGGCAATATACAGAAAGCCTATAGCCAACATCAAACTAAACGGAGAGAAACTTAAAGCAATCCCACTGAAATCAGGGACAAGGCAAGGCTGCCCACTCTCTCCATATCTCTTCAACATAGTTCTGGAAGTCCTTGCTAGAGCAATAAGACAGTTGAAGGAGATCAAGGGGATACAAATTGGAAAGGAAGAAGTCAATTTATCACTATTTGCAGATGATATGATAGTATACCTGAGTGACCCCAAAAATTCTACCAGGGAACTCCTACAGCTGATTAACACCTTCAGCAAAGTGGCTGAATACAAAATTAATTTTAAAAACTCAGTAGCCCTCCTGTATACAAAAGACAAAAGGGCTGAGAAAGAAATTAGGAAAACAACACCCTTCACAATAGCCACAAAGGATATAAAGTACCTTGGTGTAACCCTAACCAAGCAAGTCAAAGACTTGTATGAAAAAAATTTCAAGTCTCTGAAGAAAGAATTAGAAGAAGATATCAGAAGATGGAAAGATCTCCCATGCTCATGGCTTGGCAGGATTAACATAGTAAAAATGGCCATCTTACCAAAAGCAATCTACAGATTCAATGCAATTCCCATCAAATTACCAACACAATCCTTTACAGACCTGGAAAGAAAAATTCTCAACTTCATATAGAATAACAGGAAACCCAGAATTGCTAAAACAATCCTCTACAATAAAAGATCTTCTGGAGGTATCTCCATCCCTGATCTCAAGCTGTACTATAGAGCAACAGTAATAAAAACTGTATGGTACTGGCATAGAAACAGAATGGTGGATCAGTGGAACTGAACAGAAGACCCTGAAATAAACTCACACACTTATAGACACCTGATCTTTGACAAAGATGCCAAAACCATACAATGGAAAAAATATATAGTATCTCAACAAATGGTGCTGGTCTAACTGGATATCTACATGTAGAAAAATGCAAATAGATCCATACTTATCACCCTGCACAAAACTAAAGTCAAAGTGGATCAAAGACCTCAACATAAAACCAGACACACAAAATCGGTTGGAAGAAAAAGTGGGGAAGACCCTAGAACTCATTGATACAGGAGACAATTTCCTGAAGAGAACACCAACTGCACAGGCTCTAAGAGCAACAATCAATAAATGGGACCTCATGAAACTGAAAAGCTTCTGTAAAGCAAAGGACACCGTCATCAAAACAAAACAAATGCCTACAGATTGGGAAAGAATCTTCACCAACCCTTTATCTGACAGAGGGCTAATATCCAGTATATATAAAGAACTAAAGAAGCTGAAAGGCAACAAACCAAGTAATCCAATTTAAAAAATGGGGAACAGAGTTAAACAGAATTCTCCACAGAGGAATATCGAATGGCAGAGAAACATTTAAAGAAATGCTCAACCTCATTAGCCATCAGGGAAATGCAAATCAAAACGACCCTGAGATTTCACCTTACATCAATCAGAATGGCCAAGATCAAAAACTCAAGTGACAACACATGCCGGAGAGGTTGTGGAGAAAGGGGAACCCTCCTCCACTGTTGGCAGGAATGTAAACTTGTACAACCACTCTGGAAATCGATCTGGTGCTTTCTCAGACAACTAGGAATAATGCTTCCTCAAGATCCAGCAATACCACTCCTAGGCATATACCCAAAAGAGTCTCAAGTACACAATAAGGACATTTGCTCAACTATGTTTGTAGCAGTCTTATTTGTAATAACCAGAAGCTGGAAACAACCCTGATGCCCCTCAACTGAAGAATGGATACGGAAATTGTGGTACATCTACACAATGCAATATTACTCAGCAATGAAAAACAAGGAAATCATGAAATTTGCAGGTAAATGGTGGGAACTGGAAAGGATCATCCTGAGTGAGCTGTCCCAGAAACAGAAAGACACACACGGTATATACTCACTCATATAGACATATAATATAGGATAAACCTACTAAAATCTGTACATCTAAAGAAACTAATCAAGAGGGAGGACTCTGACTAAAATGCTCAATCCCCATCCCAAAAGGCAAAGAGGATGGACATCAGAAGAAGAAGAAAACAGGAAACAAGTTAGGAACCTGCCACAGAGAACCTCTGAAAGGCTCTGCCCTGCAGACTATCAAAGCAGATGCTGAGACTTATGGCCAACTGTTGGGCAGAGTGCATGGAATCTTACGAAAGAAGTCGGAAATAGTAAGATCTGGAAAGGGCAGGAACTCCAAAAGGAGAGCAACAGAACCAGGAAATTTGAACACAAGGGTCTTTCCAGAGACTCATACTCCAACCAAGTACCAGGCATGGAGATAACCTAGATCCCCTAAAAAGATGTAGCCCATGACAGTTCAGTGTCCAAGTGGGTTACATAGTGATGGGAAGAGGGACTGCCTCTGACATGAACTGATTGGCCTACTCTTTGATCACCTCCCCTTGAGGGGGGAGAAGCCTTACCAGGCCACAGAAGATGACTCCTGATGAGATTTGATAGACTAAGATCAGAAGGAAGGAGAGGGGGACCTCCCCTATCAGTGTGACTTGGGGAGGGGCATACATGAAGAAGAGGGAAGGAGGGTGAGATCAGGAGGGGTTTAGGGGGATACAAAGTGAATAAAGTGTAACAAATAAAAGTTAAAAAAATTACTGAGGAGCCTAGAAATAAAAGGAACATATCTCAACATAAAAAAAAAATCAGCCTTGTTGCATTTTAACCCAAAGAGAGCTCTTTAGGTGGAGTTCCTTTGAGAAATTGAATTTTAAATAAATAAGTTACAGCCTGCTCTACAGGTGTGTATATACTGGATAGCCATGGTATCAGTTGATGTGTCAAATAACAGGCCTTTCCCCAAAAGAGCATGACAAGCAAGAGCATCTTTACAAATAGAGAACAGATACCAAAAATGACATAGGTTTACGTTAAAATCCCGGTGACCTTCACTGCAGCCTGGGTATTAGGACTGGCAATTGTCTCTGCTTACTGTACAACTCTTACAAGAATATTTTCAGCACCACTGAATCTGATAACTCATAAAAGTGAAGTGCCAAAGAGATTTGGAATGAAGCCTGGATGCTATGCAGTATATTTCTAGCTCTGACTTTAATGATTCAAAGTTGGCAATGGGTTAGATCATCGCAAATGTGTTAGAGCAGTAGAGTAAGTGCAGTGTAGAAATCAGCAACAGATAGATGAAAGATAATTAGATACACAGATTCACAGGGAGGCGGTGCATGAGAGACAGCCATACACACAGATGGATTATTGATTGGTATGTGGCCAGGAAGATGATATAGATATAGATAGATGACAGGGAAATAGATGATATATGGATACATAAATCCATACATAGACAGATAGGTGGATAGATAGATGATAGGTAGCAGATACATATATACATACATGCACACAAACATATATGAGAGACAGGTAAATGATAGATAGTAGATAGATAGCTACACAGGTGTATAAGTAGATACATTGATAATTTACAGATGATAGATGACAGACAGACAGACAGATAGATAGATAGATAAATAGAGTGCATGTGTGCCGATTTTTCTTTAATTTTTGCTTAGTGGGAGGAATACGAAGTATAACTACTCAGTCTTCATGCTGAAAAGAAAATCTCAACTGAGCATGTATCTCCAGAAGTTGTTCTAATGGGGCAGCTTCCTTAGTTTAGTGGGAATTGTCTCTTAGGGTTTCTTTTCTATAACAATGTTTAAAATAGTTAGACAAGTGTCGACTTTCTTATCATCATGTACAATTAAAAAAAATGATGGTGTGGTAAGCTTTTGTGGAATTTTATTGGAAGAATAAAGATGATATGAATAAGATTATCCATGTCCCCAAAAGCTAAACTATGGTCAAGAGTCATAACACTAATGGTATAAAACATTTATAAAAAAGAGGCAATTTTTGTTTGTTTTCTGTTTGTGATCTAGAATGCCATCTGTGAGAGCAACAGCATTATATCGAGTACAAAGACTCAAACCTGATTGACAGAAGCTAATCACCTATAAGGGAGCAAATGCCTCTGGAATACACTTTAATAATGTTTGATGATTCACCATTTCCCTCCTAGACTCCTCATTCTGGGCAAGCTAAAATCACATCCAAGTGTCGCTCGCCAATGGTCTCATCATAGTCCCTCTGTCTGTATTCCCCCCAACACGACAGTTGCCGTGGTTTGCTTTCGAGGGAACAAGGAGCCTCAAGAGGTTTCCCCTTAATACTTTCAATGTAGGCCCAGCGCTAGTCACAAAGAGAAGCATGGAGAGCTTTACAGTGTTTGTTCTGCTCACACACACACACAGAGAGAGAATATTACAAGGTGAATTTGAATTTACATTGGACATCTAGAAGAAAATTAATTTCTTTTCCTGTTTGCATCAGACACAATCACAAGAGTGGCCCCCTGAATTCCCATTGCCTAGAGCATCTGCTTGGTTCTATGGTCTCTGAATGATCTGGCTATTTTCATTTTTCACAGCAAACTATATACCTAGTAAATTGTCCTGGATCTCTTTGGGAAAAAGCTAAGAATAAAGTTCTGTTATGAACACAAGACCTTTCATCAAGATTCAGGACCAGCCTCTCCTCTGAGGACACTATGGAGGTGAATGACTTCATTCTGAAAACTGCCTGAGTAAAGTTTCTGTCAGTTTCCCGAGTCAGGTTTCTACACCAGACTCATCAGCTTTTAAGGTAAATATTTCATAGTACCTAAGGGGAGGGTACACTTGCACAGGATCAGATAACCACAAAGATAGATACAGGTCAGCACGTTCCAGCTACATCTGCTGCTTTTCTTAGAATTCTATAGCTGAGACTGTGTGCCCCTCAAATGCTCAGATGGAGATATCCCGGTCTGAAAGAAGCACTACTGGAGGTAGTGGAAAAGAGATGGTGCCCAACAACAGCTCTTTAGGTCATTGGGAAATGTGAGCAAAGATGGCACTAGGACCCTGGTCCTTTCCACATCCTATCTTCCTGAACATGAGATAGCCAATTTTTCTCTGTCATGAATCCCTGACAGTATATATACTGTCTTAACAAAGGAGTAAAAGCAACAAGGTCAGCTGATAATGATGGAAACCTCAGGATCAATGAACTGAAAATAAGTCTTTTCCTCTGTATTGGAAGAAGAATAACAGAAAACCATGCTAGCTTAAGTGCTTTTGCATGAATGACCTTTGATACCCTAAGGTTCTATATCCAGCTAAAACTGTGGAGTCCGTTTCAACTGCCAAAATTCCTTCAAATATTACTTTACAGAGAAGCAAAGATGCAAGAGCATCCTTCCCCAAAGCAGTCCTCAATGCCTAGGTGAGTGAGGTAGTGGTCTGTTAGCGAACAGAGTGACAGTGTGGATGGCCAACACATAGAGCTAAATGTATTCATAAGGCAAATGTAATGAAGATTCTGCATTTGGCAAGTTAGCCAGAGCAGTGGTTCTGTTTGTTGTTGATGACTGAATATTTTAATTGAACTGATTTGTACTGGTTCTACAGGAAGCTTGGAAGCTAGAGAATCTCTTCCTCACATGCTTTCACACATACTTTAAATGTATCCTCTGTAAATGCAAGGATGTCTCCAAATTTCTGTGTGACATTTTATGTCTTTATGAAAAATAATTCTGAAGCCAATATAGCAAAAAAGTAAAAATCTCCCTATGTATTTGCATACTTCAAATATGTATGAACTTCATTTCTCCCTCCTCCTGGCACCCACTCGGAGGACTTTACCCTCAACAGTAATAGGACATCAGTGTTTCTCAGCTTGCCACCAGATTCCTGTTATTAAGACTAAGATCTATGGCAGTGTGGGTGAAAGATGATGGCTCCTTTCACAATGCTGCAATATGTAATTAAGCATACTAGCATGTACATAATGGAATTACTGAAAGGGGAAGAGATGAAGTTGCCCTAAAGATGCTTCTGATATTTTGGTTCCTCATATTTATGTTCTCAGCAATGAGAATTAGAAAATCAAAATATTGATCAATTCTGGAAAATCTCAAAGCTATTCTATATCTTGTAGCATCAACTATTCAACCAAGATTAATTATTTATGTAAAAACAAATAAGTATAGCCATATTATTATGTTAAATTATATGTATTTTAAAATTGTTTTAAAACACATTTCATCGTGATTTGTTGTCAATAGAAAAAAGAAGGAAAGACAAACGAGCAGAAACATTTCTTGATGAAACAATGTCTGGAAAGTTCAAACGTATTGAGAAACAAGATACTCATGTAGAGACTTCGATACTTGGGAACAGCACACCGAGTGAGAACGCTGGGTCACTAATAATTTGTCTTGTCTATGACTTCCATGGCAAACTGAAAGGAGTTCCAGCCACTGGAACCTGCCCCTCGGCTTTAACTAAGCTCTTACTCACAGAAAAACTCACCATACTCTACACCATCGGTTCCAAAGCCCTGGTTTAGACTCTGTCTGGGAGACGCATCAAGCTATTAAATAGATATGCTCTGTCTCTGAAGGAGATGATTTCATCAGCGGAGGATCACAGAGAAGTTTCACTCTGAGGAGAAGTGAAGGTCACGGCAAAAGTGATTTGGTTGAGTTTATTGTTTTAGCAAAGATGTAACCAAGACCGAGACCCCTGATGTTCAGGGGAGAATAAGGGATGATGACAGCATCAGGAAGTCCTGCTAATTTTCATGAATTTCATCTCACTGACCTCAGAAACTATTCCTGCAAAGAAAGGAGCTAGAATCTTATTTTGTATTTTTAGGGCAATTCTTGCTCAAGGAAATTATTGAAAGTAATAGGGGAATCTTTTTATAAGTGTCATTTAAAACTTGGGCATGTGCCCACACCACTCCAACCTCTCCACACAGCCAGACCCTGCTCATCCTTCTCCAGGGCTAGCATCATGAGTCTCTCTGACACCCTCATCCTTCAATACACCCTCCCCAACCCACCAGGTCCCACATCCAATGTGCTGGCCTGGCCTGGCCTGGCCACCCATGTCAGGGGAGAATCAACCTCGAGGCTTTGGCCAAGGTCTATGCTTCCTGCATACAACCCACAGGCCCCTCTCAACTGTTCACATCCCCTCCACACAGCCAGATCTATACTCACACTCTGGACTCAGACCAGAACACACATCCTGCACACCAACCGAAAACTCTGTCCACCTGATGCCATTCCATCTAAGCACTTCCCAACCCCTAGGCCAAACCTGCTCACACATCCTCTCTTCTGCCCCAACTTGCTCTGTCTGTATCAGACTCAAAACTAACAGAATAAGTTCACTTGCTGAGATCTCATCACAAAACACAAAAGTACAAAGAAAGATCCAGCCAATATCTCTCTTAGAGACCCACCAGTTATTCTGAATTTCCTACCAATAAGAATTATCTAGATGGCAGCCTCACCAGGCCGCAGAGGAAGATGACACAGCCAGCCTTGATAAGACCTGATAAGCTAGGGTCTGATAGAAGGGGAGGAGGTCCTCCCCTATCAGGGAACTAGGGAAAGAGCATAGGGAGAAGAGGAAGGGTGGATGGGACTGGGAGGAGACGAGGGAGGGGGCTGCAGCAGGGATACAAAGTGAATAAATTGTAATAAATAAATATATAAATAATTTTTAAAAGAATTATCTCGATGAACCCCAGGACACAGAAGTTTAATAAAAACACTCATAAACTCTATCAAAGAATTCACAGAGTTTAAAGACACAAAGAACAGTTCAGTGAAATTAAGAAGAAGGAATTTAAGGAGAATAAACATCTGAGACATGACAAAAAAAAATGCAGGTATAAAGCTGATGGAAATGATGAAGGCAACCCAGGATTTGGAAAATGGTATTCAATGAAGAGATCAAAACATTGAAGAGAGCTCAAGATGCAATGGAGTTGAAATTGGAAAACCCAATAATCCAACTAGAAAACTCAAAGGAAAGCCTTAGAAGTAGAACAAATCAAACAGGATATAGTGTCAGTACTTGAAGAAAAGGTAGAGGATCTAGACCAACTAAGCAAGAAACATGGAAAACATTAAAACACAGAAAGAGAGAATACCAGAAATGTGGGATATTATGAAAAGAGAAACCCATCAAATTTTAGGCATAGATATGGGGGAAAAAATCCCAAATCAATGGCATAGATCAGATTGTCAACGTCATATAAGAAAACTTCCTCAAAACTCAGAGTTTGAGAAAAAAATAAAACACATACCCATAATACAGATAGATACAAGAAACACTAGACAAACAAGAAAAGAAAATGTCCACGGCCTATCATAATTAAAACAATAAGTATACAGAACAAAGTGAAATCTGCAAAAAGAAAACCCACCTCAGATATAAGGGAAAACTTATCGGAACAACAGCTGACTTCTCAGTGAAAACTGAAAACAAATCAGAAGTTATAAAGAGAAAACCAGCAGCTTTCGAATTGGACTTAAGGCCTGTTCAAAAAGAGAAGAATCATGCATGTGCTGGAAACCTAGCCAACTAACCAGGGTTAGCAAATTCATGTATCTTGGAGAAGAACCCACAACTGTCATTTTATTAAACCAACATAATCCCTAACTACATTATAAATATGTGTCCCTATACCCACATATATATTTAGTATTTGTTCCTCAACAAAAATCTTCCCTTTGCAACATTAGGAGACCATTACTGAAAAAGCACAACTAATCAAAATATATAACTGTGGAGCTCATTCCCACGGGATACATCTACAATTCTACTCGCACACTTAAGACTCAGGTATCACGGTGGAAGATGGAGCAGAAAGATGGCAGGATTGAAGAGTTTGCAGTGAGACTGTAGCTCCCTGGAATGTCAAAAATACACCCGTAAAATCTTACTCACATGACTGCCTAAACGTAGCTTAACAAGAACAACAGTAGACATGCTACTGTGAAAGGAGGAAAACTCAGCAGGCATCAACTCTATACAAAGAACTATAAACAACTAAGGAATGCTGAGAGTGGGAGGAAGTCTTCTCCTGGGAAGAGCACACCAGTTCGTTACCCAAAACAAAACGGTCAGCCCTGAAAACATACAAACAAGTACCACTATACAGAATTAGAAAGTTGTATTGTGTATTTAGAAATACGTATGTTTGTCACCGGCCAGCAGTGACACCTGAATACCACCTGAGAGAGGGCTGGGAGAGAGAGAGACAGGGCGACACAGAGAAGGACACCAAGTCTACATGATGATCCAGGTGTTGATTTAATGGATGTCAGGTTAACACTTAAGTAGGCAAAAAAGTACAAGCAGTTTCTCACATAGGAGCTTTACTTGGTCAAAACATAGGAGAGTTCACTCAAAGTTACACAGAGCCTGCTGTCTGGTTACTATGGTTGCACAGAGTTTCTCAGGATCAGAGCAGTCCGCTGCAGGACCACCAACGTCAGTTTATGAGAAACTGGACTTTGGAAAATAGCCAAAGCCAAGAGGCCGAATTCCACTGCTCAGATGCCATTAACTCCAAATTTGCCATTAACTCCAAAAAGGCTGCCACATATGTTTATAATGACAACTAATGAAAAAAAAAAGGACATACATTTGAAAGAGAACAAGAAGAAACATATAGAAGGGCTTGAAGGGAGAAAAAAGAAGAAAAATATGTAATTATATTAATTTTTAAAAAGAAATAATTAAGTGAAATTTAGGACAAATGAAAAGGGGGAAATAAAGGAGGAAATAAACCCAGCCAAAACCACTATCAACATGGTGACCAGGAGCATACAAAGCTCCAGCTATACAACATCAGAAACTTGACTCAGGAAGAAGGTAGATCGGACTTCACTAAAGTGACCTGGCCGGTCATCAGCAAGTTAAAAAGGGCTAGAGGCGCAAGGGCCAGTATGGCATTGCTAACATATGTCGACTAAACTTTCCAGTTTCTAACAAAAACATGTCAATAAGCAAAGAAATTTAATAATAGAACAAAAACAAACTATACAAATGGCATATGTGACTCAGATGTTATGTTTATAGGAAAATAATTTCAAAATGATCATTATAGGCCAATTCGCAGAACTAAAAGTGACCAAAATTAAACAGACAAGGAAATTAGCTGTGATGGTATATGACTGTAATCCCAGCACTTGTGCGGTGGAAGCAGGAGGTTCAGAAGTTCAAGGTCAGTCTCAGAGAGTTTAAGGCCAGTCCATGCTTTCATCTTGTCTGAAGAAAGAAATGAGAAAGAGAAACAGAGATGGTATTTACACAGAGAGGGACAAAGAGAAAGAGAAATGCATGTTGATGTGTCACATCAAATACAGAATATTGATAAGGGTAAAAAAAAATACAAAACTGAAAAGCAAGTTGAAACTCTGCATATAAAGAAAATGATCCCTAGAACTGGGAAAGAATTCAAAAACTGAGGAGCGCTTCAGATTTGAGACCTCATCTCCAAACACACAATAAGCACATGAAACTAAGATGAGTTGAGCAGTAGCAGAAACTGCCCTGGCAGGGAAGCTGTAGAGCAGCAATCAGAGTTTGGAGGTGGAAGAGATGTCCACATCAGAAGAATCACTCAAAACAACTCATCGCATCACTGACCTACTTGAGATGGCTCTTGGCGATTTCCTGAATGACCTTAAGTCTCCTGGGATGAGTCCAATCTTCCCCATCTTTCCATACCCATCACACAAGTCTTTCCACTTGGGTTACCACACAAATCAGTGGTCCAGGGAGCCCATGCTGTCTCCCTCAGCTCTTGGCCATTAGGCATGCTGCCTCCTTGATTAAATACCTTCCCCATAGATACCCATCCTTCATTTTACGGCTGTATACTCAAAGCTTCTCCTTTGAGATCCATTCATGCTTTATGGGTTCCTGAAGCCAACTGCAAGTCACTGAGGACCAACTGCCTGCCATTTTATGCACAGAATTAGCCAATGCCTGACACCTGGTGGGAACTCAGTACATGTTTGTAACATGAACTTGGTGCTCATTTCACTAAAATTAAAACTTGCAGAATGAAATTCAAAAGAAAATCCAATTACATGCAGTACACAAAAAAAATGAAAACACAGGGGTAATAAAATGAAGAAATGAAGCTAGATTCGAGATGAAATCATTAAACAAATCAGAGAATCACTGCAACTACATGGTGCAGTTTCTTAAAAAAGCAATGCTTGCACGAGATGATACTGCTCTACGAGGCCCTTCTTCAAAGACCCTAGGAAGGTGTCCCAGCTTGGATTTTATTGCTGTAAAGAGACACCATGAGCAAGGTAACTCTTATAAAGGGAAACATTTCATTGGGGCTGGCTTAAAGTTTCAGAGGTTTAGTCCATTATCATCATGGTGGGAAGCGTGGCAAGTATCCAGGTAGGCATGGTGCTGGAGGAGCCAAGAGTTCTACATTTTGATCCTCAGGCAGCAGAGGGAGACTGTGTGCCACACTGGGCGTAGCTTGAGCACAGGACACCTCAAAGCCCCACCCCCACAGTGACTCACTTCCTCCAACACGGCCATGCCTACTCCAACAAGGCCACACCTCCTAATAGTGCTGCTTCCTGTGGCCAAACATTCAAATACATGAGTCTGTGGAGGCCATTCCTATTCAAAGAAGGTATTCCTACCTCCATCATCCTGGTTTAAACCTCCCTCAGCTCCTTCCCCTGTCATCATCTTTCCTGGTGTGTTTAGCCACAACTCTGTGGGTTTGACAAGAATGACCAGGGGGCTTTCAGAGACTGAGACATCAGCTAAGGAGCACGCACGATCTGGATCTAGGGCCCCTGCACACACGTAGCTGACAAGCAGCTTGGTCTTCATATGGGGCATGTGGAGAGTAGAGGGGGAGTGGCTGTTACTAGCACGGACTCTATTGCCTGCTTTTGGATCACTTCCCCCTGGAAGGGCTACCTTGCCTGACCCCAGGGCATGGAGATATGTGCAGTCCTAATATGATTTGATGTGCTGGGGAGGGTTGACACGGAGGGAGGGGCTCCCTTTTCTGGGGGGGAAGGGAGAGGGGAAGGAAGGGAAACTGGGGGGAATAGGAGGAGGGGAGGGAGGGGCACCTTCAGGATATAAAGTAATAAACTAATATAAAATTTAATAAAAAAGAGGTAAATTTTTAAAAATAAAAAAGTAAATGTAAATGAGTGAGTGAAAGAACAAATGAGGCAATGGCATGAATCTTCTACACTAAAATAATATGACATCAAACTTCATAAAATAAAAACCTTTAAAAATGAAAGTAGAAACGACAGTTATTTGATCATGAGATATTTTAACACACCACTATCAATCTATGACAGACCAATTCAATAAAGAAAAAAGAAGGGCATAGAAGAATTGAACTATATAACAAAATTACATTAATATATATGAACTCTGTAACCCAGCAATGGAAAATGCTTCTATAAATCAAATGTTCACAAACACAGATCATGACTGGACTACAAAGAAAACTTGAGCATACAGCTCAAAACACAAATTACACAGAATAAGTTCCTGAAAGAAACACACAAGCAAGAGAGAGAGAGAGAGAGAGAGAGAGAGAGAGAGATGCAAAACAGAAAGGAAAGGGGTCAAAACTTTGGAAACAGCTAGGCCCTTTTCAGAATTAAAGTCTGTTGTCTCTTACATGACTTAGAATGCTATGTTACAAGAACAAGTTAATGCAAAAGCAGAAGAAATAACAAAAGCAAGCCAATGTATGTATGAGTGAACACAAATTTTCAAGTTAGTATGAAATTCTCAAGGAATTAATAAAAATTCAAACTATATAAATCAAAATAAAATTAAAAGGCAAATAATAACTCAATAAAAATGCTTTTCCAAAATGTAAAAAAAGAGAGAGAGAAAGAAGAAAAGAAAGTTCATCCTTAAAGGAAAAGTGCTTGCGCAGACCTCTGAAAAAATATTCACAGTACAATTTACTAGATTTGTTCATTTTAGCCGTGGGAGTAGGTCAGCTTGCCACGGCTCACATATGGACATCAGAGGGCGACTGTACAAGTTAGCTCTCGCCTTCTACCATGTCGGTTCTAGAGACTGAACTCAGACTTGGCTGCAAGTACCTTTACCCACTAAACCTTATTACTGCCTCCTGATATCCCAGCTTTGATGCTGAACTAGGAAGAGGTTATTAAATATTTAAATAGTTAAACTCACTAAGAAAGAATTGAAGTGTAAAATGAAATACAATTTTATCTATTAAATTAAAAGTTCTTTTTTTTATGACCAAAGGAACAAAATGCTGATATAGACTACACCATAAACGAATGTTAGTCCATTATGTGTCTTAGTTAAAGTTTTATTGCTGTAAAGAGACACCATGACCAAGGCAGCTCTTATAAAGGAAAACATTTCATTGGGGCTGGCTTACAGATTCAGAGGCCTAGTTCATTATCAGCACGGCAGTAGCCGGCAGACAGCGTGCTGGAGCTGAGTTCTACATTTTGATGGGCAGGCAGGATTCCGGAGACCGGATTCCACAGTGGGCGGAGCTTGAGCGCAGGGGCCCTCAAAGCCCGCCCCCACAGCGGCACACTTCCTCCAACAAGGCCACGCCTCCTAACAGTGCCGCTTCCTGTGGGCCAAGCGTTCAAACACACGAGTCCATGGGGGTCAGACCTATTCAAACCAGCACATTGGTAAAAACAACAAAATACAGAAGGATATGCAATCCATAGAACAGGCACACGTGTAATGTGGCAACATTAGGAAGTAGGGGCAGAGTGTAGAGAGAGGCACCAGGTTTCTTTGGGATGACAATGAAAACTTTCTGGAATTGGGTAGTGGTAATAGTTGTGCAAATTTATAAATATGCTAAAAAATCATTAATATATGTGATTAATATATACATATATGCTAATATTATTTATTAGTTTTATTGTTGATTTAGTTTCACCCCTTTGTTTCCGACAATGCTTTCTTTCAGTGCTAGCAAGGTTACAAAGAAACTCCTACTCTAACAGTCTAAGGCAAAGCGAACTAGACAGGCATTACAGAACACAGTTTAGAGAGGTTGAGGAGAGGCCTCGGAACACTTGCTCCTTTCTGAGAACGTGCTTTGGGGTTCCAGCACCCTCCTCTAGCAAATCACCACTGACCATAACTCCAGCAGCTCCAGGGAATCTCAGGCCCCTTGCTGGACTCCTCAGAGACACATGTGCCAACGCACACATGCACGTAAATACAAATGAGTAAAACAATTTAGAAACCTCCACGAATGGTCTTACAAAGGTTGGCATTATTTTTCTACCCAGAGTGCCAAGTCACTGGTGTGACACCTGATGTAATCCTAACCTCTGGGAGGCAGAGAGAAGATCTGTAGTTCAAGGCCAAGGCCAGCCTAGACACCAAGATTGGCATGGGGGGAGGATCCTAATCCTGCCTCATAGTCAGGCATACAATCTTATTATATTATTCATGATAGTAAATAGTAACCTCTTCAGTGCTTAACAATAAAAAAATGACAAACTTCGGTGGATCTACCTAATGAACTATTCTGAAGCCACTGAATTTACATTTATAAAGATTTTAAGAGCCTGAGAATACTTGTAACTAATATTTGGTCTAATTGCTATGTAGCAATTTACCCACGAGAGGCTACCACGGTTCACTCTCCATATTTCTGTGGGTCCACTGTGATTATCCAGCTTCTTGAACTTACTGACAAAGATTCTGCAACAAGTGAAAGGTTCCAACTACCTCCCATATAAAATAATATGAATCTTTATATTTCTATGAATAAAAAAATCTATGGTCCTGCCTCAAAAACCATGAGTATTTCTTTCATGCCTTTGTCAATCTCTCTACTATATCGTTGGTATAGTATTGTTGGTATAATATACAATTAGTATATCATTATAATATAATACATTATGAGTATGTAATACATAGTGCGATGTAAATACTTATTGTCCTGTATTGTTTAGGGATTAATAACAAGAAAACTTTCTGTGCATGTTTAATACAGACATAATTTTTCCAATATTTTTAACCATCATTGCTTAAACCAGCAAATAAAGAACCCACACACATAGCGCTCCAACTTGGAGTTCATACACGAACGAATAGACCTGAAGCCAAGATGCTCACAAAGACTATCTGTGAGTAGTGGAAAGGCATGCTTTCAACTTCTTTTTAATGTTTTCTGATTTTTTTCCAGTTATGGAAATAATCACACACATACAGAGAGAAAGAGACACAAAGACAGAGAGAGACAGAGATCCAAGTTATGTGAATGTATTACTTTTACATTAGAATATATTTTAAAGATATTCTTTTGAATTTCATATAGGAAAAAAAAACAGAATTGCTAAAACAATCCTGTGAAATAAAAGATCTTCTGGAGGTATCTCCATCCCTGATATAAAGCTGTACTGTGACCTGGAGAGGACAGGAGTGCCACAAGGACCAAATATATCTGGGCACAGGGGTCTTTTATGAGACTGTTTCTCCAAACAAGAACCATGTATGGATGTAACCTAGAACCCCTGCTCAGATGTAGCCCTTGGTAGCTCAGTATCCCAGTAGGTACCCTAATAAGGGGAACAGGGACTGTTTCTGACATGAACTCGATGGCGGGCTCTTTGACCGCGCCCCCCCCCCCCAGGAGAAGCAGCCTTGCTAGGCCACAGAGGACAACTTTGCAGCCAGTCCTGAAGACACCTGATAAACCAGTATCAGATGTAAGGGGAGGAGGTTCTTCCTTATCAGTGGACTTGGAAAGGGTCAGGGAGGAGATGAGAGTGGAAGGGTGGGATTGGGAGGGAAAGAGGGAGTGGGATACAGCAGGGATATAAAGTTAACAAACTGTAACTAATATTAAAAAAATAAAAATTAAAAAAATAAAGCTTTACTATAAAAAAAACTGCATGGTATTGGCATAGAAACAGAATGGTGGATCAAAGAAATCGAAGAGAAGATACAGAAATAAACCCACACACCTACGGATAATTGATTTTTTACAAAGAAGCCAAAACCATACAATGAAAAAAAAGACAGCATCTTCAACAAATGGTGCTGGTCTAACTGGATATCTGCATGTAGAAAAATGAAAATAGATCCATATTCATCACTCTACACAAAACTGAAGTCCAAGTGGATCAAAGAACTCAAACTAAAACCAGACACACTAAATCTGTTAGAAGAAAAAGTAGGGAAGAGCCTAGAACTCACTGGCACAGGAGGCAACTTCCTGAACAGAACACTAACAGCACAGGCTCTAAGAGCAACAATCAGTAAATGGGACCTCATGAAACTGAAAAGCTTCTGTAAAGCAGAGGACACTGTTGTCAGAACAAAACGACAGCCTGAGAAAGGATCTTCACCAATACTATATCTGACAGAGGGCTAATATCCAGAATATATAAGGAACTCATGAAGTCAAAAAGCAACAAATCAAGTAATCCAATTAAAAAATGGTGTACAGAGCTACACAAAGAATTTTCAATAGAGGAATATCGAATGGCAGAGAAACACTTAAAGAAATGCTCAACATCCTTGGTCATTCAGGAAATGCAAATCAAAATGACCCTGAGATTTCACCTCACACACATCAGAATGGCTAAAATAAAAAACTCAAGGTATGATGCATGCTGGAGAGGTTATGGAGAAAGGGGAACCCTCCTCCATTGCTGGTTGGAATGTAAACTTGTACAACCACTTTTGAAATCAATCTGGTGCTTTCTCAGACAATTAGGAATAGTGCTACCTCAAGATCCAGCTATACCACACAAAAGCAATGCAATGACACTTTTATTTCTACAATTTCATAAAGCAGAAAAAGGGAATTTTTTTACAAGCCACTATGCTATTTCAACACCACATAATAAATTAATTTTTCATGATTCTGATGGTTACTTCAGATAATACAAAAACACAAAGGGGAAAAAATACATGCTCTTCTATTCTACAGTCCTTTCACTAGAAATTATTGTCAGGGACCCAGAGCTGCTACTATAAAGGACTTTCTTGCCCTCTACATACTGTCATCAAAGCCTAGCTCTTACTTCTGACTCCTGGCTATTATGATATATTATATTCAGTAAAATCCTGTGTTCCCAGGAGACTTGGAAACAGTCTTGGTTTATTTAAAAAAAAAAAAAAGCCATGTGCTTCACAAAGAAAATTCTCTCTCAAAAATGATTCTACAGAAGGAGGGAGGGTGGGGTTGGGAGGGAATAAGGGGGTGGGATACAGCTGGGATACAGAGTTAATAAAATGTAACTAATAATAATAAACAATAATAAAAAATGATTCTACAGTACAACACAGTTTAGGAAAAAAGGATAAATAACAGGAATGTATGTAGCAATGCAAGTAAGCTTTTACAGATGTGCACCTGTTGGCTCTCAGAATTTCTCAATTCTGGTCTTCTGCTAGTGCACACATACTAGGTGCATCGTTTCTTTTTGTTTTGTTTTTGTTTTCTTTTTTAATTTTTATTCTATTTTTATTAATTACAGTTTAGTCACTTTGTATCCCCGCTGTAACCCCCTCCCTCAGCCCCTCCCAAACCTCCCCTCCCCCCTCCTCTTCTCCTATGTCCCTCCCCCAGTGCAATGATAGGGGAGGTCCTCCCCCTCTGACCATTCTCTATCAGGTCTCATCAGGACTGGCTTCTTTGTCTTCCTCTGTGGACTGGTAAGGCTGCTCCCCCCTCAGGTGGAGGTGATCAAAGAGCCAGTCCATGAGTTCATGTCAGCGACAGTCCCTGTTCCTATTATTGGGGAACCCTCTTGGACACTGAGCTGCCATGGGCTACTTCTGTGCAGGAGTTCTAAGTTATCTCCATGCATAGTCCTTGATTGGAGTATCAGTCTCAGAAAAGACCCCTGGACCCAGATTTTTTGGTTCTGTTGCTCTCTTTGTGGGGCTCCTGTTCCCTCCAGGTCTTTCTATCTCCCCCTTCTTTCATAAGATTCCCTGCACTCTGCCCAAAGTTTGGCTATGAATCTCAGCATATGTTTTGATACCCTGCTGGGTAGAGTCTTTCAGAGGCCCTCTATGGTAGGCTCCTGTCCTGTTCCCTGTTTTCTCCCTCTTCTGATGTCCATTCCATTTGCCTTTCTGAATGAAGATTGTTCATCTTACCCAGGGCCCTCCTTTTTTATTGGGGGGGGGGGGTTGAATATGTGATTTTATTTTATTTTTTGAATTTTTACTTATTTTTATTATTAGTTACATTTTATTAACTCTGTATCCCAGCTGTATCCCTCTCCCTCATTCCCTCCCAATCCTACCCTTTCTCCCACATCTCCTCCCTGCCCCTTTCCAAGTCCACTGATTGGGGAGGAGGGTCCTCCTTCTTAGGTGTACAGATTCAGCTTAAGGTGTACAGGTCCTTAGCTTCCTTAGGTGTACAGATTTCAGTATGATTAAAAGCTCCCACCTCCATTCTACAGATGAATTCTTAGCTATCTTTCTCCAAAAACTTCACAAGTTTGGGGGCTTCATGTCCCAAAAGTTCACAGATTTGGGGGCTACATGCTACAGGGAATATATTTTAGCATGTAAACTTATTTCAAAGCCAGGAAAACAAGCCTTTCCTTTCGGTCAATAAGACCAATTAGGTTGTAAGCACTGTCTGGAATCTCTGCAAGCAAGAAAAATGTTTTGTTATTTCTCTGTGAAAGCGTTCCCGACTCGGTTGCGGTGGTTCAGTATCTATTACATATTTCCACGGGTTAAGAAAAATAGAGGCTCTGTGAGCACTAATGAGATCTCAGGAGAATGTTCTAAAATGCCTCTAATCCTTCCTCCTGTTTTATCATTGCTCATATGCACTTCTTTCGCCATCATTAAGCCTCAAAGCTTTTTATAATAATTATTTCCATTGTTGGTGGATTCTGAGTGCATTATGGTAAAAGATTAATTTGTTTTGTCTGCTTGCTTGCTTGCCGGCCTTGTGAATTTATCTTAAACTTTTCAGATATTTTTGAGGGGAAGGGGTTATACTGAATTGTTGGCCTATCCCTTTCAAGCCTACTTTTTGATTGACTTACTATAATGTCAATGAAAGGAACTTAGTATGTGTTCAGTGCTATTTTGTTTAATGATTGGTTTAGTTCTGAAACTGGAACTGAAAATTAAAACTTCATGATTTTTTTTTTCAATGCTAGGAATTGAACCCAGACCTCCTGCATTCTAGGCAAGTGCTTTACCACTAAGCCACATCATCTTATCATGACATATTTGAACAAACTCATTAATAAATACCTCTGGGCTCTATAAAGCACCAAGATTCGGGGTCCTAGATTACACTTCTAAACTCATTCCTAGTCCACCATTTCCCAAGTACCCTATGTTCTTAAAGCCGGGCAAAACTATAGGTTAACCAAGACCCGAGAGTGGGACAGCCTCAGAAGTGACAGCTTGCAGTGCGACAAGGTACCTGGAAGAGAAGCCAGCCTCATACAACTCTCAGAAAGATGACCTCATGCTCAGTGTTGCCTTGCTGCAGCTTCAGCCTTCCTCCCTATTTCTTTTCTTCTCTCAGAAACGCACAGGTCATCTTCCTTGCCCTGAATCTCAAATTTAGTGAGCCCAAACCATTTTCTCGTAAGAGTATTCTATTCCCAAACCTGAAAGGTAACGTACTTCCTATGCTCAACATACGAGGTCAGAGGTTGGGTAAGGTTCTTCTCAGCAGATGCTGCTGTTGCACCCGGGATGCTATCATTTCCCGTTACTGCAGCTACTAAATTAAGAACATGCTCAAAACAAGTTCATCTTACTGTTACCAAAACTGAGGCTGGAAAGCAATTGCCACTTCCTGTAACGATCGTATTGTCTGCAGCACACGTTTTATTTTGTGGCCTTGTGTGGGTTTACTCTCTTTTTCATTTAAACACAAATCACTGTGTCTCCGTGGCAGACACATTTCCTCCACTTCAGGCGGTAACAGAGAAAGCCCCATTTGGAAGGCAGTTTGGGAAGATGTTCTTCCTTAATAAAATGTCATCTTCATTTATCTAGGATTAATAGAGCCACACTTAGAAGCGCACTCAACTGTCTCCCTCATCTTGAGGTGCTGGAGTTTTACAATATTGGAAGTGCAGACAAGTGTTTTGAGAGCATAACTGATTATTTCTTCTGTAAGCTGTATCAAAGTTCAATGATTTTTAGCTGAACTCATTCTATAAAAAGTTACATACTGTGATTTCACCCTTATCTCCTCCCAAATGATCTGACTGGTTCATAAACAGCAAGGTTTCTGTTTTAATCCCCCAACTCTATTCTGAGATAGGAGCTCTATCAAAGTGGAAAGGCTTTCCTGTCAATAAGTCCATCCAAAAGGATTCATTTGTTTATTTCTGTTTTCGTGCTTTCCTGTTAAGAAGGAATCATGGCACTTAATCCTACCACAACCTAGTGAGAGTTCTCTTCTTTTTATACTAAAAGATCTTACAACTAATGCTTCATCAAATCAGAATACCAAACATTTGTAATAAGATCCCCATCTCGAGAGAAAAGCTCCTAAGATGTTAAGAACCAGACCCTGAAGCAAAGCAGCCTGGCAAAGGGTAGGAGGGGCCTATATTTCAGCTACACTCAGCTTCTAGTTCTAGTTCATTTTAAATGGAATGGTTTCAATTCATTGTTTTGGATGGAGCAACATAAAATTATGAAAAGACTTCAGACCATGTTTTTTTCCTTAACACTTTAATATTTTATAATTTAAAAAAAATGTACTATTGAGTAACATTTCTTTGAGCAATACTGTATGAAACAAGACATTTATCTTAACGTAACTTCAGTGGGGACCAATAACTATCCAAGTCACAGCTCCATTGGTAGCAGGGGCTCCTTTCAAGGATCTGACTGCGGGCCCAACCACTAACTTAACTGGGCTTTAGTCCTCAGACCTGCTCTTCCTTTTAGTCCTTTGTCCTTCCTGGATTAGTTCAAGTTCAAGAAGGGTCAGACCCAGGTGATAATTATCTCAAGCCAGAACCACAGCTGTTTCCCCAGGCCCAGCAGGACCCTCAAAAAACGCATCTGAGAGACTGACCAATCAAACTCCACCTTGGCTAGCACTGGATGCTATATGTCACTCTTCCCCATCCTACTTCTTCATCTGTGTACTTCTACAGTTGTTATTGGGACCCAAAACGGGTTTAGAATGCTTGTCCCTCTCTTATCCCTGCGATGACCATACTAAAATCAACTTCTTTCCACTGTGTTAATACAAGACTCTGGGGTTCCCTGGGGTTCCCTCTTTGTACTATTAGTCTTTCTTTGAAGATCTTAGAAATGGACCGGGCAGGAAGCTCAAAGACTTTTTTTTTTTTTCTCAAAGACATTATTACCAGAGTGGGAGAAAAAGAACGGGACAGGTAAGCCATAAATCTGCAAATCTCAACAGCTGCTGCAAGTAGAAGGATAAAATAGAGTTAGAATAGAATAGAAGGGTAGAATAGAAAGAGTTAGGGTGAAGAAAACCAGCATGTGAGTCAGGAAGATGAGCCAGCAGCTACATGCTGGCAGATGTGAGTACTTAACTGTTTGGTCTACATATATGCGAGTGCATGCCACTCATGTAATGCCTGCACAGGTCAGAAGAGCGTGTCAGATGCACTGGAACTGGAGTTAGAGACAGTTGCTTGTCACCATGTGGGTGACAGGAATCAAACCCGGGTCCTCTGCAGGCGCAGCAAGTGCTCTTACCTGCTGGGCCAGGGCTTCAGCCCCGATTGCCTTGTAAGCAGGGAGACGGTAGCATGCAACATTCTAGTCTTTGGATCAGACCAGAAGGTCATGTCTCTACCAGGACCAGAGCTAGGAGGAGGTGGCTCTCTCTTAATGGGCCTCAACAAAGCCCTCAAATCCCCCACCTCCCAACATGGAACTTCTTAATAGTAAGGAAGGGCAAAGTTGATGTATCCCTTCCTTGTGTTACCAGGGAAACAGGGTTCCCAGCCAGCCTTGAGGAAAGGGGTCCATACTCAATAGCATCTCTCCTGTTATAAACAAGGGCACCCCACATTTGGAGAATTTATCCTCACTTTTACATCACTAACTCTTGGCCTAACCATCACTGACTCTTTCAGCAGACCTTGTTCAGGTGTCATCATTATAACGTTTTGTCTCCTTACTATAGAGACGAAACAAATCCACGGAGCATTGTCCTGCATATACAGTGCATTCTCCATAACCTTCAAACATTGCGAAACAAACCCTCAAGTACAGCCTTGAAAGTATAGACAGGCCCGCGCGGGGGCGGGGCCATGACCCGGGAGGCGGTTCAGCGGGTTCGCAGCTTCTCCTCATCCTGTGTCCTAGGCTTCCTTCGGAGCACAGAGGAGCCCCGCGATGCGCTCTGGTCTGGGGTCGCTAACCCAAGCTGCAACCTTGTGGTATTAGTCCAAGTGAAAATTCTGATTATGTCTGCAATCCTTCAAGATGTGAAAGGATTTTTTTGGAAGAACTTGCCCAACCTAGCCGCCTGAGACATTTGAATTACCCGCCTTATAAGAAAGTTTGCAAGACATCGGGTAGTACTGATTTTCAAAAGAAACCAAGAGATAAGGTGTCTTTTTCATCTGCTTCTGTGGATGAAGAGATTAAAAGCCTTCGAGAGAAGCTTAATCAACTTAGGCAACAGAATGCTTATTTGGTCACACAGAACCATTCTTTAATGACTAAGATAGAATCTATCCACTTTGAGTTGACACAATATAAAGCAAAAGTACGTCTCTTGATTTGCTAAGAGAGTGTTTGTAATATATATGTTTGTATGTGTGTGTATGTGTGTGTGTGTGTATATACACACATATATATACATATATATGGATGTATATTTGATTTTTTTTTTTTCGGACAGGGTTTCTCTGTGTTGCCTTGGCTGTCCTGAACTCGCTTTGTAGACCATGCTGACCTCAAATTCACAGAGATCCACCTGCCTTTGCCTCCCTGCGTGCTGGGATTATAGGCATGTAACACTGCACCGTCTTCAATTATTTGTACTATTTGATGATTAATAACCAGAATATACTTATTTTGCCTATCTAATAGGTAAAAATTTCTATATGCTAGTTGAATATTGACAGGGACTAAAATCACTATCCTATCTGAAGATAATTTAAGAGAACTTTTAATAATTTTTGCAATAAGATAAATCAGCTTCTTAAAATCTTATTGTTGGAAACTTAAAAAATAGAAAAAAGATGAGATTGGAGAGATGATTTACTGATTAAAGAGCACTTACTCATTCATTTTCCATTTCCACCACATGGTGGTTCACAACTATCTGTATCTATAGTTCTGAGGATCCAGTGCTTACCAGGCATGCACATGAGGACAGATGTACAAACAGGCAAAACACCCACACACATAAAATAAAATTATATCTTAAAAAAAAAGAAAAATCATTCTGAATTTTCTATTACTTAGAAACCCCCTTATTGTCTGTCTTAAATAGTATCCACACTATTTTGAATAGTTTGTTATTCTTTTTAATAAAAAATTGTTATTTTGTGTGTTTGTAGAAAGAAAGAAAGAAAGAAAGAAAGAAAGAAAGAAAGAAAGAAAGAAAAAAAGAAAGTATAGACAGTTCTGGGAAGCTTGCATCTCCATTTTTTTTTTTTTGGTCTTTCCTAGAAAAAAAAAAAAAAACTTAAGCAACAACTTCATTTTTTTTTTTATTTGTAGACTTTTTGCCACACTCAAAACAGAATTTGCGCAGAAACCAGCTCAAAGATATTTTGTGGATCTGTGCTTTTCCTCCAAGAAAGCAAGTATTTATTATAGAAATGATTTCGTGCTCACTCTTAAGTTAACAGACAAAAAAACTGTACAGGTTTTCTGCTATTGCCTGGTGGGAAATGGCTTCTACACAGACCCTTCTTGTTAGGCAACGACTTTTCTGACAACATAGCTACAGAAATTCCCCCAAGAAGTGCACCCTGTGGGTATTTCTCCCCTTTCTAAGTTTCCCTTTCATTCATAAGCTCAGAACTTGACATCAGTCTCTGTTACTTACTAGTTTTATTAATTCCCAGAATCCTAACTTCTTTTTTAATTATTTAATTTTATCTTTGAGATTATAATACAATGACACTATTTTCTCCTTTCCTTTCCCTTCCTTTAAGTCCCCGCACATGCCTATGTCTCCTTGCTCTTTTTCAAGTTCGTGGCCTCTTTTTTCATTCTCGTTACATACATATATGAACAATAATCAAAGTTGTTTTGATTTGAGTTTTCCCAGTTGTCAGAGATAATGAACATTTTTTTGCAGTATTTCTTGGTCATTTTATTTCTTCTTTTGAGGCCCATTTTTTGAATAGATAATTTGTTTTCGTTTTTCTTATTTTTTTTTTTTAGTTTTGGATTATTACAATTTATTCACTTTGCATTCCAGCTGTAGTCCCCTCTCTTGTTCCCTCCCATTCCCACCTTCCCTCCTTCCCATGCCCCTCCCCCAGCCCACTGATAGAGGAGGTTCCCCTTTCCTTCCATCTGACCGTAGCCTATCAGGTCTCATGAGGACTGGCTGCATTGTCCTCCTCTGTGGCCTGGTATGGATCCATATTTAACACCCTGCACAAAATTAAAGTCCAAGTGGATCAAAGACCTCAACATAAAACCAGACCTGTTAGAAGAAAAATTGGGGAAGAGCCTTGAACTTATTGGCACAGGAGAGAACTTCCTGAACAGAACACCAACAGCACAGGCGCTAAGATCAACAATCAATAGATGGGACCTCATGAAACTGAAAAGCTTCTGTAAAACAAAGAACACTGTCGTCAAAACAAAATGACAGCCTACAGATTGGGAAAGAGTCTTCACCAACCCTACATCTGACAGAGGGCTAATATCTGGAATCTATAAAGAACTCAAGAAGTTAAACAGCAACTAATCAAGTGATCCAATTTAAAAAAAGATTTGGCTTATCACATTCAATCAATATCATCCTAAATTTAATTTTTGTTGTTTAAAATCTAGTTGAGATAAAATATACATCCACAAGAATATAGAGCCACAGAAAAAGCCTTGTTGGACAAAAAGCATCCTTTGATGGCTTCTTTAGGATTAAAAATTAAAAATAAGCAACCTTTGGAAAACTTAAGGGCTCAATATACTAAGAATACTGTATGAGTTTATAGGAAAGTGTGGGGAGAAAGAAAAAGAAAGAGTGTTTCTTGTATGAAAAAAATTCTGGTCAGACTGTACAGAAAGGGATTCCTATTATCCACAAACTCCCTGGCCACCATCTGGTCTGTTTATTAAAAGAAGAGTCCAAACAGGACAGCCTGCTGGGTGCTGCAGAAGTTGGAGCCCTTCAGGCTTCAGGTGGTTTGCAGGTGGTGAGCAGTGACAATTCAAGTTCCAGACACTGAGGTCAAAGGAGACCACGGCCAGTCAATATTCCCTGAAGGGTGCCAGCAGCTGTGGGGTCAGACACAGTGCCCTTGCAACCTTGTGGGTTTCTTACAAAAATCAAAACTTGCAAGAAGTCAGTGAAAGTACAACCATGGCTGCGATAGGCAGGTCACTATGACACTGATCTGAGGAACCTACAGCGCCCTTAGTTTTGCTTCTTTTTTGCTGCTATTGAGGGAACTTCTGGCTTCTTGCTAATAGAAAGAATACATGTATGTATTGTGAGTTGTGTGATAGAAATGAAATTTTGTATTGCATGTCGAGTCTGAATTCAGCATTTCTCAGTGATCCTTTATGTGGAGGTCAATAAATGTCTCTGCATTTTTTTCTTTTTCATACTTCGCTGAGTTGGGCGAGGTGGAGTAAGGTTAGTTCTGCAAAGGCATTGTGTAGGCAACATGGAGGAGAGGTAACTGTTACAGTCAGCCATCTAGCCAAGCACAGCTCCTGACTCCCAGTGCACAAAGGTCAGGCCACGGATGGGGGCTCCGGATCTTCCTGCGGTGCTGATTCTACTGTAGAGGAGCAGGCTGCATTTCATGCCATGCCGGACCTGGGCCTGATTTTTTTTTTTTTTTTTTTTTTTGCTCTTTTCCCAAAACACAGTCATCTCTCCCTAAGAGGTGTTGCTTTGACTTGCAGTTACTTCCCTCCCTGCCTTCTTCAATGCATCTTTTCTTTTGTTGTACTAAGTAGGCACAATGTTCCCTCAATATTTTTCCCACAGCCTAAATGAAGACCTCTGTGTGGCTGGTAAGTCTGTCTGCCCTAAGTATAGGCCCACTGATGGAAGTTCTCAGCCATCATCTTGCCATCTTGCTCCACCTCTGGTATTTTCTTAGACAGGAGGCAGGGGAATTCATGTCTGATCCTCTTCATGAGCTTCTGAGGACCCTCCCCACATATTTTCTAATCGTTCAGTCATAAGATACTTGGGGGCTGGGAGGCTATATTTGGATGACTTTTTTCTAAATAAGGAATATGGAATACTGAAGATAAAAATGTGCAGCCTCTCTCTCTGTATCACATATGTGAGGTGAGGTGCTAACCCCTAGTTCTTTAAAAATATTTAGTAAATTAGTTTGACCATTTTAAATATAAGCTTAAGAGACTGAGTGTGTATGTAAATTTTCAGAGTTTATTTCTACCCAATGACAGTTATAAAATCATAACCATCTCAAATGATAAAAGTGTTTAATATTGTTTTTAAAAGGATAAAAGGGATGGTTAGTATGAGACTCACACTGCATTCCTAGCACTCAACAAGCAGAAAGAAAAGAATAATGAATTTCAGGTAAGCCTGGGTTATTCTGTCTCAAATAAGAAAATAAATGTAAATTATTAGTTAACCAGTAAGTAGGTGTAAAGGCATATTACTCTTCTTTAGAAAAAAAAAAGAAGAAGAAGAAATTACTCATGGCCACAGCAGTATAAAGAAGTTGGTTAATCTACTTTTACCAAGTCCAGGACATAGATGTTAACAAGAATAACCACGTCAAGATTATCTAACGGTGTTATCGTGATAACAGATAAACGTTTCTTCTCAAAATACTATTAAAACTTAGTTAAGCAAAATGAGATTATCTTCAAGAAAATAAGCAAAATGTATTAGTAAGGATGTGGAGAAAGGGAATCCCTTTTGGCGGAAATGTAAATTGATGCTTTATCTGACAGGGGATGGTGCCAGAGAATGAAGTGGCCAATTCTAAAGTGCTGTACTCTAAAAAGAGATAAAAAGAGACTACTTCACATTCTTTCAGCCTGCAAACCTAGCCAGATAACCGGCACATAGGACACTGGGAACAACCATCGGGTCACTCATGTCTTCCAAACCAACCCTTTGTGACTGACAAAGTAGTAAATGTCGCTGCTTAACCAAATCCACTTCTTAAGTGTCTGAGATTTGAACAGCGTTCTCTAAGTTTCTCAACGAATTTCTCTGCCAGCTTCTTTAAGTTCCTTTCCAACAACAACAACCACAGAGTAACTCTAACTACCCATTTACTCTCCTCCTCAAGCCTCAGGCATCATAGCAATCAATAACAAGCCTTTTAAGAAATTTTCAGGGTTTGTCTGACTTTTTTTTTCCCCCTGCTGGGTGTCAAAGCCAGGGCCTTGCACCCACTCAGGAAACTGCTTCGCCACTCTTGCTCAAACCCTTAATATCTCTGCATATTTATTCTTTCAATTTTATTTCAAGGACTATACGAGAGATAGGAGTATATTCTCTGGGTCTGTCTAGGGAGCACTGGCATGAACACGATAGAACAAATTCTGTTCACCCTTGTCACATGTGCTCTGTGCAACTTAGCACAGTCGCAGATGTAACTATTCAACCAGGAGCCAGGAATGTTCATGGTTCCTTAAATTTAAAAAATACACAGTTGTTTCTTTATTTGTACTATTTAGACAGACCTGCTCAATAGAGAATGAGCATTTCTTCAGGTTTTTTTTCATTGTGTTATTTTTAAAGCATTGTGATTTAATACTTGTTAAATGGATTCAATGACTTCGTGATTAAAACTCCTTTTTTACTCTTTTCTTCAGCCCAAGCCTAAGCCTTGCCTGTGAAAGACTGCACACTGGAGCTGAATGAGACCGTCTCATTGAAAGCCGCGTTCAGAGTATTGAACACTGGGAGGCTGAATGCCTCTTTCTCTCTGAAAATATCTGCTGCTGCTGATAGAAAACTCTTCACGTTGCAATGTGAATGACAATCATTCTGTTTGGCAAATTACATAAAGTTCTGTGAATTGCAACCAAGGTCAATGGTTTTTCCAAGAACAATTTTTTGTTAGGACAAAGTCTAATGTTACAGAATTTTAAACAAAAAGAGAACATAAAATCATGTTGCAGAGATTCTTAAGTTTAGAAAACTGTATTTATAAGCTTTTAAAAATTAATTAAATTTGAAAAAGCCAGTTCTTTGTTAGAGATAACTCATTGTATTTCTTCGGGGTTTTAAAGGATTATTTCCTGTTTTTAATAAATTCTATGGAAATCTTCCTAATTCAGTTAGAACTTCATTTTACTTCAATAGACTAAAAAAATTAATGATGCTGACAAACTTTGTTCTCACCTAAGTAAATCAAATATGGCATCAAGAAGCTTCTCGATCTTCCAGAGTTCACACTGAGCTTCCCACACTGTCCTGCTCTGGTCGTGTTCATTCCCATCATAGGCTTGTGGCACCTTACACAGCTTCCCCATGGTCCAGGAATCTCTACATGCCATCATTAGAAGTGGATTTTTTTTTCCAACATCCTTCTGTGATAGACTGCAGTCAATGTATCTTCACAGGGTTTCTTTCTAGCCTTCCTTAGCCAGGACAGTAAGTGCTTTAAGCAAAACAATCTTCTTTCGTGAATGCTATCTTGCAGTGGTCTGTTACTGTGCCATGTATGCTTCACAGGTGATCCTTGCTCTTAGCAATCAACACTTACCTGAAAGACATATTTTTCTTCACTGGATTACATGGGGAAAGGATTACTAAAGTCAGTAATTAGAACTCTTGTATTAGTCGGTGTGAAATAAACAGCTGTCCACGGAACCAGGCCTATCTGTCCCAGGCTGTCCATGTTTCTACATGCCTGCCCTCCTTCAATGCTGCCATGTGATTGTCTGATGGAGACTGGTGATCCGTGTGCCTGGAGAGATGGCTAAGTTTAAAAGAATGCTTGCTGGGCAAGTGTAAGGATCTATGTTTTTGAATCTTTAGCACCCATGTAAAAAAAAAAAAATGTTTGTGACCATGCATATCTGTAATCCCTAAACTATAAAGGAGGCAGAGATAGGAGAAGCCCTGAGGCTTACTGACTGTCAGTGTAGTCAGATCAGGGGGCTCCAGGTTCAATGGGAGATCTGGTCTCCAGGGAAGAAGATGGAAAATGAGAAAGCCGAACCCTTGACAGCCTCCCCTGGCTTTCACACGCGTGTGCACAGACATCCAACACACATGTGAATATATGTGTGCCTACACATATGCAATATGTGTATCAGAGACAGAATACAATAATTAGCATCAGCTCAAGGCAGAGCTGTAACGATACTCAGACAACTGAGACTATAACCTACATTTGAAGGCTTCTCAGACAGCATCAGTCATCACTAAAGAATGTCACTATATTCACACCCCCACCACGGCATACCCACACAAACTTGTAATACACAGCAAAATGAATAAATAAAGCTGAGGTCAAGCGGGGGTGTGTGTGTGCGTGCGTGCGTGCGTTCCTGCATGTGTGCTCCTGTGTGTGTGAAAAAGATGAGCCAGAGGACAAAGAAATAGAAATAAAAAAAAAGAAGAAATAAAAATAAATACAAAGCAGAGGTAATGCAGACAGCACGAAGCCTGAGCTGATTTTGCCGAGGTATAAAGAAAAGACATCTCACTACGACCCAAGTCATCTACAGGGTGTTCCAGTAATGAAGGAGGCTCCAGACCTGCAACAACCCTCATTCCGGAATGTTTGCATGACTCCACTGATGCTGTGTGATTGGAGGCTATTTTAGATATCTGCTTTTTATTTTTAATTTAATTTTATGCTTATGTATAGTAAGAGAAAACAGATGATAGAAAGATTAGAACTTTGAAATCCTGGAACTTTACTAGGTATAAATGATACTCTATGTTATTTCCTATTGGTCATGCTCTAGAACCAAAATAAGAAAAATAAATCAGCAACAGAACACAGATTCTAGGAGATAAGAAACGGGTTCACAAAGAAAATGCCTTGAGCAATTTTAAAGTTAATATTGTTTGTAAACAGGACTTATCCTCTCCTCCTTATCCCATCTTGGAATTTAGGAAAAGTTCTACCTGAAGAGATTTGCTAGAGCATAATTTGAAGGGACAGGATCTCCCCTGACTGTTTTCTATCAAAGCCGTCTTGGAGATGATGGTTCAGCAGCTAAGACCAGTCACTCACTGACAGGCCTGAGGATCAGAGTTTAATCCTTGGAACCCACATGGTACACACAGAGAACCAAGCCCCCAAGTTGTCCCCTGAACTCCACACTCACACTGTGGCATGCCCAGATACACATACACACATGTGCGTAGACACAATAAATAAATGCAAGACAACTTTTAAGACCTCCTCACAGCAGTGGCTATAGACTGGCAGATATGGAGTAAGATAAATTCATTTCAGACTTTCTCCCACTAACCTAAATATCCATCAAAGAAAACAGCCCATGAAACGTTTTGTGTTTCTGTATATTCTATGTTTTCCCTTACACATTTATACCTGTGGCAAAATTCAGCATGGGTACACTAAAAGATTAATGCCAAAATTGAATGATTATACAATATCTTATAATGAGCTATGTGACTCTTTGTCAAAACTCTTTCACAGTCAACATTTTAAAGTTATCTTTAAAAGCCACTTAACTCTACTCCCATTAAGAAATTCTCCTGTTGTTTTTATCAAACAGTGGGTGTTAGAGACTCAGTCATCAGAAACAGGTAATGTGTGCCTGATCAGAAGAAATCAGGCTGGCCCCCAGTCTTCAGTTTCCTTAGTTTGGAGGTGGCTGTGCTGTTTAGCAGAGCTTGTCAGCTTGTGATTTTCCAACTCAGGAAGTGAGAATGTCCTCAGAAGGACTTCTTGGGTGTGTATATTTCTGTGCAAGAATACTTGTTTGGCAGTCTATTGAATTAATTTATCTGTGATATACCTTATCTGTAAGAACTACCCCTTTATGCTTTATGTCACAAATAAAACAAAGACCAATTTCTTTTTTTCTGTTTTCCAAAAATAAGTTATTTCATGGCAAAAGAGAAGATGCTTCAGTTTTTTTGTTGTTGTTTTTTTGTTTTGTTTTTGTTTTTTTTGTGATTTCAAGCCTGTGCCACTGAACCTGACTTAGGCAGTATTAGGTGTTGAACCCAGACTATCTTCGTTGCCCTTGGTTACCAACCATAACTACATGGTAGGGCCCTATTGCTGAAGATACGACGAACGTTAGCCACAGGACATAGACAAATAAATCTCAGACCCATAAGGAAACTTCTTCCCTGCTGCTTCGCTTTTACAGTGTGGGAAGGTGCTATCTAGGCTGCTGGGGAAGAAAAGGCATCAATGGCACTGACCGACCTGCCAAGCAAGTTGTGCCCAATGGTACAACAGAAACGTCACTGTTATGGGATAACTAAGCATTTTCTGCCTGGATTGGGCATTGTAGAGTGCCATCCTGACATGTCTGGATGTCACACTCATAGTTCCACAGCAGCTGTGGTTATCCACCTAAGACGTGCTCAAGACCAAGCCAGCCAAGTCCTGACCTACCAAGGAACTATTGGCAGCAGGGCATAGTTACTGGGAAGGGAGGATTGTTCTTTTCTGAGGATGTGGGCAATGGCAGGATTCCCATGCATGTATGGGCGGCACTAACTAGACTTAGAGGGTTAACAAACAACAAAAATAAATAAATATTTAAATAAATAAATATTTAAATAAATAAACAAATGACATTTGATACGTTATCAGTGGAACCAGCCACCATGGGACTGAAATCTCTGAAGCTTGAGCCAAAGTCAGCTTCTCTTCCCTTGAAGTTTTTTCCGGTGTTTGTCACAGCATTGGAATGCTGGCCTAGCATACACCACTTAAACTCGAGTTCACACGAATACTTAGTCATCTCTGACCATGCACAGCATCCTCTGTCCCAGATGACTCAACTCTCAGACTTAGCACTCTGCAGGAAACTTCTGCTGGCTTCTCAGCATGTGCTCACTCGCTGGCTTCTGATCATTATCTCTAAAAATATACACTCAATCATTCTTCATTGCATGCCAATGACAAGATTCTTTATTTTCAATATTTCAACAAGGCTATTTATTCAGTTAGCTAGCCTTTGTTAACCACCAAGTTTCCTCTGCCTTGACTATTCAATTTATTTTCATGTTTGTTTGGGTTTCTGAGACAAGGTCTCATGGAGCCCAGGCTGCCTTGAACTCCTATTATAACTAAACACAGCCTTGAATTCCTGGAACTCCTGCCTCAACCTTTCAAATGCTAGAATTCAAGGTGATTGTTACTACATTCAGCCCTTACCTTAGTCAACTTTTAAAGAAAAAGGAAATATAAAAACTATCAGCTGGAAATAGCAGAATTTATCATTTCTAATTGAGCTGCTGCTTTATTTCAGTGTTGCCTTTGAGAAGCAATGGAAATAACTGAAGATGAATAATTTGTATAACTAAGCAAAGATCTGATGTTATGTTCTCATTGTAGGGGGGTCTATAATTGCGCAGACCCACTTGAAGATGGCCAAACCAAAGATTTAATTTTTTAGGAAAATTTCATTGTTAATGAAAATGTTGGTGGGAGTGGTGCTGCAGGTCTGTAACCCCAGCAAGTGGCACACTGAGGCAGGAGGCTCATATATTTGAGGCCAGCGTGGGTTACATAACAAAACCTTGCTTCAAAAATTGTTGTTCATATCAACCACAAAGGCATAAAGCTATTTAAGGTGTTTGTCAGTTTTCACACTGTGCTCATAAAACATTTTCAATGTCAGTTCACGTGTTATCTGATGACACCTCTCTGCTAGAATGTTAAACACTTGAGCCAATCTCAGTGGAATGAACTGGAACACATTTTTAAAATTCAAACCTTATGCTGCAATAGCCATAAATGTTGGCTCGTGGAAAACGTAGTCATTGAAGCTCTTATTCCTCTCATTTATTTTGTTGCTTTCCTGTAACTGGTCACTAATCCTGTATATTCCATGTGCATTTTCTACATAGAATGGCATGGAATGGACATTAGTCTTCCTTTGTTGTATTGTTATCACTCTTTTATTTCCTGAAGACTTGGTACAAGTCCTCACACTGTTTTCTGGTATCCAGTCATTAACCACTGAAGTTGTCCGTCACAGCTAATGTGTGTGTTTATTACAGAATGGCTCAGGCCCTGCTGACTCTGCTCCAAAATTTCTGCACCTGTGACCTTGTTAAAACGCTCTATCTCTGTGAGAAATCTTTTCGTTAGGAAGAAATCTCAAATAGACTCAAGCAGATATTTCATCCAAATGAAAAGTCAGACTTGGTAGTTTTGTGGTGGTGAGTGCAGGTTTGTCTGCCTGGGTCTTCTGTCTGGGTCTTCTTTCTTCCGTTCTTTGGAGTTGACTCCGTTCTTGGGCTCCCTGTAGGGGTTTCTGCTAAGGTGGGCGCCTCTGCACAACAAAGGCAAAGCCAGATGAACTGTCCAAGAAAAGTGCAGTCTTCAGCTGAGTTTCCGGGGTTGACTTGGGCAAGGTGGCAGACGCTGGCAGTGAAGCCTGTCTAAGTCAATCTCCCATTCTGGAGTTAACTGCAGTCCTAAGCATGAGAGCTAAGAAAGAGAGCAGATGGACCTGCAGGCAGGAATCACGGTAAGAGGAGCACGGACGAGGGCAAAACCAATCCCCAGCGCACATGGCGGTGGCAGCCTTAGGATAGTACTGCGCGGGACATGAGAGTCAGCCATGTCCTGTTACGGCTGAATTCTCAGCCACCCATCTCCCTCCTTTTGGTTCCAGAAGACACGTGTTGGGTCAGGTCTCTCCTCCTGCCTCCGTTCCCAGAACACACCACAGCGAGGTGCATACACGGGCCTGAAATTCCCTTCAACCCGTACAAAACCCTGGTCCAAGAATCCAGGACAGTAGGCTGCTCAGCTGAGTTGCCACGTTCCGCTCTTGGGAAAATGTCTTTGCTTTTGCATTGGTAAATGCCACTGTTTAAGTTTCCTCTGTATCTGTCCCCGACATCTTTTCCTGAGTAGGTTAAGAATCCATGAGACCACGGAGGCCAGTGACAGAGGTCTCTGTAGTGTGGATCCACCTTTGTGTTTGAGGGAATTTGATACTATCTTTCCTGCAAAATGTTGGTTGAGGAGTAGTACTCTAGGCTGTGTGTGCATGGATACCAGGGCATTCCCCGTGACAAACACACCCACAAGAATACCCAACAATATCCCAACCTGTTCGGATGAAAGCAATTACCGACTCGGTGGTGCATGAGGATGACAGAGCTCCTAACGATGTAACTACATTTCTTCTGTCCTTTAGCTGCTCCTTTACAAAGTCATGCCTTTTGCTTTATTATTTTTTTAAGTATGGTGACTAATGCAATGTCATACACAAATACCTTCTATTATTTATAAAGACTAATTTTTTTATGAGTTATCTTCAGTTCTTCACAGAAATCCAAAAATATTCCCTTGACTTAACATTTCGTAAGTCATGGTTTTAGCTATTTTTGCCCCCTTTGGACATGGCACTAACAGCTCCTGGCACTGGGAACCCATTACGAGTCTGTTGTTAATATCCTCTGGCTTTTTGCCACCTTTAAGCTCTGATCCTTTTAGCACTTCCAAGGCCATGGCCACCACCTTTCTCTCTGGTAAACACTTGAGAACTGTATCACATAGCATGTTATCATCTTCTCTCCCACTTGCTTCCCTTTACGTATTTTACTAAAAATATTTTCTCAGAAATACATTTGGATTTCTTTAATGTTAAAACAGTATGTTTGTGTACTATAGACTTTTTGAAATAATGCTAAGAATTTTGGCTTGGGATTGAGATTGATGTAGTGGGTTTTGTTTCGTTTCAGTTTCTTCTACATTTACTCCTGTTCACGAAATTGACATTTTTCCCATTCAGGATTCAGTTGAGGCTTTAATTCTTCACTTTCCTTTCTCTTAAGACTTGCTTAGTAGTTTCTTAAATATAATTAATGCAAATAACCCTTCAAAAACATAAAATAATGTCTAAACCTACACCAACCATTATAATTTTTTTGTTATTTTTCCTCTGTATAAAAACTAAAAATGTTGTCAAAAATAAAATATTCCTAAACTTGCTAATAGTTCAAATTTACATTTACCTATTCTGTGTGAGTTCTATAATAGTGCTTTAAAATGCTGGATATTTTTGTCTCTTTATTTTAATTAAATTTACCTTAGTTGTCTAGATTGTAAGTAAGCTACCGAGAAGAAATGCATGAAAAAAAAAATCACAAGCATGTTTTTATCCCAGCTCATGGAGGTGAAAAAACTAATAAGCCACCTCCACAGAGAATTTCTAGTGAGGCATTAACTAGGGATTTGTCGCCTTGGTTACTGAGCCAGGTAGAGATTCCAGTAAAAAACCAATGTGACCTATGAGCTCAGGAAACCAAAGAAGTAAAATTTCTGCATGATAATATTTGCAGTTACTACAAAAAAATGAAAAGAATAAAGCTGTATGCTAAAATACAGAGTAAAAAAATGATCTAGATTTCTGACTCAGTGCTAGAGACATTTACACACACACGTTTTTAATAACAGCACTGTGGTGTTTGCTTACTGGTGGGATATTGCAGGGCGCAGACCATTCCCAATATGTGAGGCAGCCTCCCACCTTAGAAAACAACGCATTCGGCTTCTCGGTGGCAAATGAGCCTTCTGTTGACAAAGAGGCAGATGAAAAACACTCAGAAGACAGAAAGTAAAATATCCAAACAGATTTTCATGCAACGTGTCTTGGTGACTTTTCATTATACTGTGTCAAAAATAAAAAGCATGTGGCTATCAGTAGCAGATCTAGAACCAACAGCAGAAACAGCGGCTATAATCTGAGGTGCCAGCTGCCTGCTTCATCTTCAGCATGGGTTGGAACTGCCCTTATCACCACTATTCTTGCTTGGGATTTTTTGTTTTCTTATATGCTGTACTTTATCTGCTATAACTTAAAAGATAGCATACACTCCACCAGGAAACTCTTGAATCTGACATTTCTAACAAATTTTCTTTAGGTCAATAACAAAGTTAGTTGCTAAAAGTAGGAAAACTATCCTGTTGATGAGAACTTTAAAATATATATGAAATAAAATACCTAAAAATTAACCTAACTGAGAAGGTAAAGGACCTTCAATGGAAACTTTAAGATGTTGATGAAAGAAAACAAAGACACTGGAAGATAAAAAGAGGCCAGATATAGTAGCAGAAGCATGAGGACTGAGTCCACATAAAATCCGATCTGGGTGCCAGGGCAGGAGAGATGGCTCAGTGGTTATGAGTCCTTCTCACAGAGGACCTGGATTTGATTCCCAGTGCACGGTGATTCACAGCCTTCCAAAGGCATGTATATGTATGTAAGCCACACTCATACCCATAAAATGAGATAAATAAATCTAAGAAACTTTAAATCTGTATGTGACAAAGCATTCCTCTAACCCCAGCGGTGGGAAAGCAGAGACAGGAGGATCCTTGGGGTGCTCGGCTGGCCAGCCAGCCACTGAATCAGTGAGCTCCAACTTCAGTGAGAGACCCCAGACCAAAAAACAAGAGAGTGAGCAACTGAAAAATATTCCAAACATCAATGTCTTAGCCCACACACACACACACACACACACACACACACACACACACACCAAAAGAGAAAACTCTACAGAAGCCTCAGGAATAATTGCCCATTCTCCAAAAGATAGGCTGTAATTAGAATCAATGAGACAGCACATGCAAAGCCTCCACTTAATATGAACACCTTCCATCCTCGTTTCCATCTGCACCTCACTGACCTCAACAGGTCAAATTCTTAAAATGTTTAAGCTGTGGCGCCACACACAAACCCCAAACGCTGTTTTTCTTTATGTGCAATATCGTTATTGGCGATTGCTGTAGAAACACCCTCAACCCCCGTAAATCACACAAGCATTTGAAAACAAAACTAAGGAAGAAGAAAGTGGAGTTAACATACAAATCAAGCTGCGAGTCCCTCAAGAGCGCACCCTATGTAATGAGTAGCCAAACTTGAATGTAGCACATGAACCTAGCTCTACATCTTCCTCAGACTCCAAGCTTCTAGGGTCAAGATTTGTTTCATCCACAAAATGCCCCTGGAATTACAATCTTCCACCATCTTCTTCCCTGTAATTGCAGACTTTCTTTCCCCAGTACTAATTCCGTTTGGGAAACACACAAAATCCTGGATCCACGCAAGTCACTAGAGTAAGATGCAGTGAATATTCACATTCTGTGGTTTATTTTGAACAGAAGGGGCTAAGATTTGTTTAATTCCCTGTCTGGCTTTGCTTGGGCTGCTTTTTGTGGAAGTAATGGGCTTTCTGCCTTTACTTCCTGTCAAAGTTCTGAGATGCCTACTCCCTGATATTTATTTCTCCTTTACCTTTCAGAGACAGCCAAATTCTAAAATATTTAAATGTATTATCCAGATTATCCAGATTCACTTTTAATAAAAAAAATTATCTTAGGGGTTAACAAACTGGCAAAGATATCCCTGGGACTCTTGCCCATGCTTACTCCATGAGTTGAAAGCACATTATATTTAATTCACAAGAAGTGATTTTTAAATATTAGCAAATAAAATTCAAGACTGTGTAATAAATAGTTCTATCTTGAGGGTACTCTGCAAAGAAAAAATTTATTGATCCCCATGTTTTCCTGATGTTTTTTACACAGATATGGGCCACTGGCTTATTCAATTGATACTGAGTATCAATATAACAAACATTGAAACTATTTCTGCTTTCCAGGTTTACAACCTCTCAAGAGGACAAATATACAGACACATTCTTATCACTTCATTGTGATCAAGTCTCCCTGGAAAGCCAAAGTGAAGATCTAAAGAATATTTGGGGGCCACACAGTCCTAAGGAACAAGAAGAAGGAATTCTGTAAGTGAAGTACTGTGGGAAGCACAGCAAAAATGATGAGTTCTTGAGTAGCAACTCTTCCTGCGGTCCTTGAAGAAACAGCCTAAGACTGGAAGAGCATTGCTCAGCTGCCTGGATGTCTCCAGACACTCTGCACAGAAACTGAGGTCTACGAAAAGATGAGAGAAGCCATTTTGCTTCCTGGCTTCTTCAGGCCTCCCATTCCCTTCCTTTGACAATGGCTTCATTGTGTTGTGATTCCACTGCCCATGACTTTGCATCATCAAGCACCCAGACTTGCAGCCAGTAGTCTCAGAGGGAGTAAGAGCTGAAGCTGAGCTGCAGGCAAGGCAACCTTGTCTGGAGACTGAGCCAACAGAGTCAGAAGAAAAACATTAGCATGACCCAGACAAAAAGCCAAGAACAAAAACTACTGATGAACAAAAAGATAAAGTGATGAAGCTGTTTTTTATTGAAAGAGTATATGCATACTATAAACATAATAAAAGCCAAAATGTGGCCCACTAGACCTTGGATTGCCCATTGTCCAATCTATGCCCTAAGCGTGAAGTAAAGAATGAGTTAGCTGTTTTTCTAAAAAGAACGCTCCTGTGGAGCCAGCACCAGTGCTGCAAGCCTTTAATTCCAGCACTTGGGAGGCAGAGGCAGGCGGATCTCTATGAGTTCGAGGTCAGCAAGTTTCAGAACAGCCAAGGCTACACAGAGAAGCCTGTCTAGGAAAAAAGGAAGAGAAAGAAAAAAAAGGAAGGAAGGAAGGAAGGAAGGAAGGAAGGAAGGAAGGAAGGAAGGAAGAGAGGGAGGGAGGGAGGGAGGGAGGGAGGGAGGGAGGGAGGGAGGGAGGGAGGGAGGGAGGGAGGGAGGGAGGGAGGGGGGGGAGGGAGGGAGGGAGGGAGGGAGGGAGGGAGGGAGGAAGGAAGGAAGGAAGGAAGGAAGGAAGGAAGGAAAGAAGGAAGGAAGGAAGACATAAGCCCATTGACTGAAAACTTCAAACATAGCAGAAATATCAGAACCAGTTTCCAAATCATGTGTTTTGTTGAGACCTGCTTATTCTTTCCTGGATATAGAAGGTAAGAGATTTATAGATGATAGAGAAAGCAGGGCACCTATGCTTTAATGTAGCTTTCAAAATTCAGGTATCACAAAAGACTGCTGACAATAACTTCTAGTGTGCTCTGAAGTTTGGGTATGTCAGCAAAAAGTTTAAGTAGTAATGTCAGTTTTGTGAACTCTGGGGAAATGGTTTCACTCTGAACATGTGCCTTCTCCATGGACGATAGATCTCTTTTCAAGCAGTTTCTAAGTCTTGACTTTAGCGCCTCGGCTGCTCATGTGCCGTAGGCCCCGATCTGCTCTGCTTTGTCTTAAGCATAATAAATAATTCTGGGAAAATCAATCACGTCCTTTGCAGAGCTCAACTGAAAATCCAGCATACCATCTCTTGGATCAATTCGTGTGTGTAATTCTCAACTGACCTTATTCAACCTTGCTAACATTCCTACAGTTCAAGCTTTAGACACTAACTCTGTGGTTACAGCCAGATCTAAATTAGGAGAACAGAAGAGGTCCAAATGATTCCAAAAGGTTCAAATGAATCCCACCAGCACCTCTACAACGGTCCTCGGGCATAGAAAGAAGGGCAATCTGTAGATTCACAAAGCATAAATTTTCACCAGAGATAATCTGCTTTTCTTCCTAAAAGACATGTGCACATACCTTTTGAGAGAAAAAAAAATTACAAAGATAAAAGATGTTCTCTCTTTCATGACTTGTGGAAAGTTCCATGCATAGACTCATCTTCATTTTTCTAATGCTTTTATTACCTAAAATTCAAATAAATTCTCTGTAAGTTCAACCTGAACTTTTAATATCTTGCTTGGGATTTTTTGTTTTCTTATATGCTGTACTTTATCTGCTATAACTTCGGAGATAGCATATACTCCACCAGGAAACTCTTAAATCTGACATTTCTAACAAATTTTCTTTATGCCAATAGCAAAGTTAGTTGCTAAAAGTAGGAAAACTGGGGAGGAGGGAGGGGTTTATGGGGGGATACAAAATGAATAAAGTGTAATTAATAAAAGTTAAATAAAAAATTTAAAAGTAGAAAAACTATCCCGTTGATGATCTAAAAGTTAACCTAACTAAAAAGGTAAAGGACCTTCAATGGAGACTTTAAGATACTGATGAAAGAAAGCAAAGATTCTGAAAGGTAAAAAGAGGCCAGATATGGTGGCACTCTGTGAGTTCAAGACTACCCTAGTCTGCATAGCTCCAAGGCAGCCAAGACTGTAAGGAGACCCTATCTCAATAAATAGATGATAGATAGATAGATAGATAGATAGATAGATAGATAGATAGATAATATGATGAAAAGGGTACTCGTGCTTATGGATTTGCAAAATTAATATTGTGAAAGTGATAATATTTCTAAATGTAGTTTACAGAATCAGTTCAATTCCCATCAAAATCCCAGTGGCATTCTTCAGAGAACTAAGGAAAAAAAAAAAAACAGCCCTAAAGCTGATATGGCAATGCATGTCTTTATTCCAGTACTGGGGAGACACAGGCATGTGAATCTTTATGATTTTGAGGCCAGACTAGTCTGTTTAACAATCTGCAGGCCATCCAGGTTACATAGTGAGACCTAAAAAAGAAAAAAAAAAAACACCTCTAAAATGTGTATGGAAACACAAATGATCCTGGAAGACCAAGCAATCCTAAGCAGGAAGAACTGCAGTTATCAACAAATCTGAACTTCAATTATACTGTGCATCCATAATGGCAAAGGCAGCATGGTACTGGCACAAAAGCAGAACAAATAAGCTGCACAGCTATACACAGCTTTTTGGTTTGCTTTTACAAAGAAGCACTTAAAAAAAAGACAGAGCAGAGATAGTCCCTTGAGTAAATGGCTATGAGAAAACTAGATACCCAAATGCACAAGACATTAGATCTGCATCTCTGCCACGTAAACCTATTATAAATGTAATAAAAAGCTGAAGTGTTGATGCTGCTAGAGAAAGCACTTCAAGATAGGAGCATAGGCCAGAATTTTCTGAAAAGGACTTCATTAGCACAGGAAATCATTCCAAAAGCTGACTTCAAACTAAAGAACTTCCGCACAACAATGCAGACTATGAGCAAAGTGAAGAGACAGCATACAGAATGGGGAAAACTGAGCCAGCTACACATCAGATAGGAGCTAATATGAATATGCAAAGAACCACAAAATGAAGTACCAAAAAGCAAGTCTTCCAACCAATGAATGATAGAAACACAAATGACCCATACACTTTATTAAATATACTTTAATTAAAATATAATTAAATAAAAAATATATAATTAAATTATTTCTCCCTTTCTTTTCTTCCCTCCAACCATTCCACGTACATCACCTCACCCTCTTTCCAATTCATGCTGTGTTTTCCTTTAATCATTATTTTCCATATATGTATAAACGCATAAATACAAAATACTACCTTCTGAGTCCCCTTAGTGTTGCTTCTACGAATACGATTTCAGGGCTAACACTTGGAATTAGGTAACTAATTAGGAGACTCATTCCTGAGAATAGATAATTCTCCCTCTCTCAGCATTCTTTAGTTACCTGTAGTTCTTTGCTTAAGAATGAGGCCCCTGTAAGCTTTCCACCTTCCATGTTAGCCTGTCTACTGATGTTGTGCTTGTTCAGGACTTATTTAGGCAGCCATGTTGTTTAAGAATCATGGGTAAGGTTTCCCTGTCATTCCTACGTGATAAACACCCTTAAACACTAGCAAACTAGTATTACTTCGAGATTTCATTTCATCCTCCTCAGAAAGGTTAACATTTTTTAAAGAGTTCTGGCGGTGATGTGACTGAAGAACCATGGTAAGAGTGTAAACTGGTGCAGCCACTAGGAAAATCAGTATGAGAATTAAAAGGAAAAAAAACTAAAACTAGAGCATCTATATAACCCAGCTTTCCACTGCTGGACATACACTCTGAGTCACTTTATTTACCACAGAAATACTTGTTATATCTATGATTACCATTACACTTGCCACAATAGCTAGGAAATGGAACCAGCCTAAATAACTATCAACAGATAAACAGATAAGAAAATAGGGTATGTATACACACTAGAACTTAATTTTGTCATAACGAATGAAATTGTCGGTAAGATGGTCTAGCATTATTGCCAGCACTCATGATCTGAGTTCAGTTCCCAGAGGGCATACGGTAGGGGAATAGAACTGATCACTGTGTGCTGCCCTCTGACCTCCACATGCCATGCCATGGCCTATGTGCCCCTACATACCTACAGGCAAAAAAAAAAAAAAAAAAAAACATTTAATAAAAGAAGAAAAGTGAAATCATGGTTTTTGCAGGAAAATGGATGGAACTGAAAATTATTATCTTAAGTAAAATAAGCCAGACTTAGAAAGACAAACATTGAAGGTTTTCTATCATGTGTGGACCTTACGATTTAATTTTTATATGTCAAGGTAGGGAGGCAAGGGTATAGGTTATGAAACTAGAAATGAGACCATGAGAGATGACAAAGAGATCTTAAGGGATGGTGGCAGAAGGGGAAACGAAAGAGGGTAATAGGATATGGATGATATGAAAGCAGAAGGAAGGCTATGGAGGGGCAAAGGGGGACCACCATGGGGTGGACAGAGGTAGAGAAAGGGGTGGGGAGGAAAATCAACAAAAGCAAAAAATATATAAAAAGTAAATGAAATTCTTTGCTCTGTGTGATTACTTTATAACCTGATGAAAAATTTTAAATATAGTTTTAATTGCAGATTTCTTGACATGAGCATGATCATAAACAATGATACATGGTAAAATTGTGGGACTATGGATAATATATGCACATATACATATATGTGTACATATATGATATATGTATATATCGTTTGTGGAAAATCCACAGAAACAAAAGATTTTAACCTAGTAACTACATTTTGAATAACATCTGCTCTGGAATTCAACACATGCAACCTCTTGCAATAACTAGAAGAATGGGACCTAGCCAGGCCAGCTCCGTGCTTGATGGCACTTTAATAAGTAGAATCCACAATGTGAGCCATAGCAGAGCAAGAATTGCCATCTGCATCAGTGAGCAGATACTGCCTGGATGATGTGCTCTCTCCTTTGTCTTCCTGCTATCAAGTGAGGAGCCATTAACCCCTGCCCTCTGCCCCTGACCTCTCAACTCTTCAACTCGGAGCACAGTCCCTTGAAGAGCTGAGGAGACAGACACATGTCCACCTACCAATTCATTTGACTATTTCTCACTCTCTTAGAACAGCTTATTTGAAAATTTGGAAGCAAACTCATATAAAGGTAAATAAAGCCTGATCAGAATGAACTATTCCCCCTTGAATCTAAAAGATTCAAGGCTTTAAAAGATAAAGATATCATTCTAAACATACAGTATTTATTTCAGCTACCATACAATGAGACCTTGGAAAGACCAAGAAAACCCCAAAGGCTAGTTAGATTTCCATTGGTATAGCCGAAACTGTTTGGGGGAAGAAAGGGTGTATTTGGCTTATACAATTATCCTAGATAGAAGCCAGGGCAGGATTTCAGGAAGAAACCTGGAGGCATTTACTGAAGGAGAAACCACAGAAGAAGATTACGAGCCTGCTTTTGCTGGCTTATTCGGCTACTTTTCTTATGCAGCCCAAGACCACATGCTTAAGGATGATACCACCCATATTAGTACCTGTATCAATCACCACTCAGCAAAATATCCCACAGACAAGTCTGATAAAGGTAATTCTCCAATCAGAGCTTCCTTTTTCCCAGGTTACTCTAGTTAGTATTGAGTTGACAAAAATTAACCAGTACAGTTGGTAAGAAATTCACAGCCATCAAAATCCATGACTGGCTAAGATGCCAAGAATAAATGATGGTAGAATGTTCAGCCCCAGGCAGGTCAGAACATCCAAGAAAATGTGAGACTGTGGGGCCAGAGGGTGGGGAGACTTGAAACACAAATATGTCTTCTGTCTATAACATGGCCATTGCATTCATGAACTGACTGCAGCTCCGCTTCTCCATATAAGGATTGCTTCGGCAAGAAACTCGAACGGAACTCAGTGGGTCCCACAACAAATGTCAAAAGATGAGACTTTGTATGGCCCATGGTGGACCTTGAAGTTATCCCACAGATCCTGTGTGATTTGTGAAAATGAGTAACTTAGATTTGTGCTACCCAGTGATAGTGAGTTATTTGGAGAGAACTCAGTGACAGTTTTGATTAGGATTTGGTAAACAGAAAAGGTGTTTTCTGTCCAGAATCTGGCATGTAAGGCTAAGTGCTATCATGGTGTTCATCCAGAAGTTTTATTTTCTGTCTTTCCATATGCACACACTAAAATGAGTTTATTATGCTTCTTACAGCTTTTGGGGAACCCATCTTTAAGACTGATAAGAAGGTCCACACATAATTTTGCAGGTTATGCAGAAAAAAATGAAATAAAACTTATGGATATAATTCTAAGTTCATGTGATCTAGAAGTGATGTATAGAAAGGATTGTAACCACTACATCTCAGGGAATAGTGAGGTATTAATTGCTTCTGAAACAGACATCAGCCCTCCTAACACAGCATCTATTAAATGTCAAAATCTTCACAAATATCAAGAACACTCAAGGTCTCCCTAGCCTACATAACTAAATATAGAAACTCTCAAGATGGTTCTTTCAGCCAAGAACCATGAATAGGCCAATGTGCTCATTGGGGATGACTCAAGCCACACGCATAGGCCAAGAGCTGCATGAAAATGTAAATAATAGTGAATGAGGTTCTGGAACTGACGTCCAAGTCCTCTTACCACACTGGCAAACATGTCACTGGTGTGACCAACAGCACGACGTCGGCTAAGATTTGTGTAGCACCATCTTCCAGAGAGGCATCAATGTGCTGTACTGTTTCATACTGTGATTATCTTGGTAATGGAACCAAAGGCCCTTCGCCTGTTGATGGAGACTGAAGCTTTGCTTCGTTCCAATATGCTTTGGAAGAGAAATGCTCGCAGGCTGATTTGTTTCCTCCTGTTAGAATAGCTTGTATCTTCCTGCTGGTATAAAAAATTCCAACATGATTGACTTGCGCAGAATTCTCTGCTACATTCTCCTTAGGGTGTGAAGGACACAAGGAAGGTTCATTCTGCTCCCTTGCTGGGAAGCGTTTCTATGGTATTAGAGCTCCAGCTATAAACAGACCACAAGGCCACAGACATGCCCTGCCTTAAACATTTTCTCTTCAGGGCTGAAAACTCAGAAGATGGTTCCACACACATCATATAGTATACTCGATTAACTGTCTACTGTGACATGTTTGCCATGTTATCAAAAGTGATGGTGTTTGCGAGGATCCCAGCTTTTTGAGGCAATCATCAAACTTTTCTACCTGAACTTGGAATCTTGCTTGATACTCCATGATCTCTAAAGCCCCCGTTATGAGAGGCACCAAGATGGCATTAGTGCAAAGCTGCCCCAGTAGTTAACACACCGTGTCACCATTCAGCCTGGAAACAGAAGTCTGCCCTTAATGTGTGTTTTCCGGGCTGTGACAGATTTGCTGTCGTCAAAGTATGATTTAGGACTCTGGTCTTTACATTCTGCATTGGTTAATAATTACCAAATTGCCATCATTCACTTCTGCTGTCAGTTGAGGAACGTTATGTTGCTTAAAAATGAAGCACAGTTTGCGGCACACATTTTTCTCTTTTTACCATAAATTCAGAGCCTTGAAGTTATTGCCTCTCTGGCTAAATATCCAGGTGGAAATAAGTATCGACATGTGATCTGAGCATCCTCACACAGAAGGCTCGACATCAAGAGGCTCTGTTGTGTCACCGCAATGCCAAACCCCCAACAGTCCTGTGACACCCCTATCCCACTACAGGAAAAGAAGTATTTCTACACAACAGCACACTAGTCTCGGAGGCCTACGCAAGAATGCTACCCATTCTGACTTTAGCATCGCAATGGGGATGCTCTGTTACTTAAAAAAAAAAAAAAAAAAAAAAACACTTCAGTTTTGGCTATGCCTTGTCATGCTCCTGACTTGCTCTGTAACATGTGTAGAATTACTTCAGAAACTGTATATCATGGTAAATAGTACCTCCCCAGAATGGTTTCAGAAGTGCAAAATGATTTAACAGCCTGGTGAGAGAATGTGTTGGGCCAGGATGGAAAATGAGAAATGAAAGCTATGGATTCACACTGGGGAATTATCTCTTCTCCTGGCCTCTATCCTTCAAAGACAGAGATGGCAGAGCTACTCTTAAATAAACTAAACACACAGATGCACTCTCCATGGAAATAAAAAAAAAGTTCTGAGTTAGTGTGGGATAGGGAATTGCTCCTCTGCTGATGATTGATAATGGTGTTGGTGGTGAAAGTAGTGGTGCTGGTGCTGCTGATGGTGGTGGTGATGGTGGTGATGATGATGGTGGTGGTGGTAGTGATGGTGGCGGAGGTGGTGGTAGAGGTGATGCTGATGGTGGTGATGATGATGGTGGTGGTGGTGGAGGTGGTGGTGGAGGTGGTGATGGTGGTTGTAATGGTAATCATAAGTATCTTTCTCATTAGAATTACATAACCCGAGAGATGAAAGCAATTAGCCACCATCTATCTATCTGCCTCCACTAAGTACCTCATTTTGTAAAAGAGAATATCAAGGCTTATGCACCTAAAGCAATGGGCCCTAAACTGCATGACTGCTTAACAGTACAGCTACAAGAAAATAAATATTGGATTACTGCCTGATGCGTTCTCCATACCTCACCTGTATATTCTGTAATTCCTCCATCATTTTTCAAATCAGCAGTTTTAAAGGGTATTTTATTTATTCATTTGCTCAACAAATACTGACTGTTTGCTTTGAGCTAGACAAATTCAAAGCACCAGAGACCCAACAATAAATAAAACAGAAATATCCTGTTTTCATAGGACAAACACAAAAGAAATTGCTAAAAATAAAATAGTGCAAGAGAAAGGGAAATAAAATTTCTAAATATCTAGGGAAAATGCCTTTTAAGGAAAAAATCCAAAGAAAGTGAAATAGGGGGCTGGAGAGATGACTCAGAGGTTAAGAACACTCACTGTTCTTCCAAAGCTCCTGAGTTCAATTCCCAACAACTACATGAGAGATGACTCAGAGGTTAAGAACACTCGCTGTTCTTCCAAAGCTCCTGAGTTCAAATCCCAACAACTACATGCTGGCTCATACTCATGTATAGTGAGATTTGGTGCCCTCTTTCTGGTGTGCTGTATAAATAATAAATAAATAAATCTTTTTTTTTTTTAAGTAAAAAAAGCTAGTGCTACAAGTATACAGGAGGACATCATTCCAAATAAAGAGCAAAGCGAGGGCAAAGGTCCTGAGGTGGTATTTCTTGCTGTACTCAAGGAATAGCAAAGAGGCCAATGTGTAAGGAGTGCCTGAGTGACACGTGGAAGCTAAAGATATGTGACAGGAAATAAGTCTGCTCAGAGCCAGTGTTCATAGAAGGGCTGCGACTGAGTCCAGTGAGATGCCTCACAGAGCAACATGTTGACAGGAGCTCTGTGGTCAGGTGCTAATGAAGCTGAGACTACAAAGAGGAAAGACGGTAAGAACAATCTGGCAGAGACCTGACAGTGGTGGGGACAGTTCTGCTGACAGCCAGAACCAAGGGGACAGTTGTCAAGTGGACCAGCTTTGCTAATGAACTCATTCAGGACATGAAAGCGATGTCAAGCACAGCTGCAGTTTTTGCTATGAACAAGGAGAGTTGCCATCAGCAGAGAGAAGGAAGAACCGGACAGAAGCTAGTTCAAAAGGGGTGTCGTACTCATGCTCTCCATGCTAGACATGCGCATAAAAAGCTGGTTAGACTTTGGAAATCAATCTGGCGCTTTCTCAGACAATTAGGAATAGTGTTCCTCAAGATCCACCTATACCGCTCCTAGGCATATATCCAAAAGATGCTCAAGTACACAACAAGGACATTTGTTCAACCATGTTTGTAGCAGCTTTATTCGTAATAGCCAGAACCTGGAAACAACCCAGATGTCCATCAACGGAGGAATGGATACAGAAATGGTGGTACTTTTACACAATGGAATACTACTCAGCAATCAAAAATGAGGAAATCATGAAATTTCCAGGCAAATGGTGGGACCTAGAAACAATCATCCTGAGTGAGGTATCTCAAAAGCAGAAAGACACACATGGTATATACTCACTTATATAGACCTATAAGATAGGGTAAATATACTGAAATCTATCCACCTAAAGAAGATAAACAAGAAAGATGATCAATCCTCACTTAGAAAGACAAATGGGAGGTGCATTGGAGGTAGGGGAAAACAAGTAACAGGACAGGAGCCTACCGCAGAGAGCACCTGAAAGACTCTTCCTAGCAGAGTATAAAAGCAGATGCTAAGACACGTAAGCAAACATTCGGCAGAGTGCAGGGAATCATATGAAAGAAGGGGGAGTTAGTAAGACCTGGAGAGGACAGAAGCTCCACAAGAACTAAATATATCAGGGCACAGGGGTCTTTCATGAGACTGTTTCTCCAACCAAGGACCATGTACAGATATAACCTAGAACCCCTGCCAGGATATAGCCCATGGTAGCTCAGTATCCAAGTGAGTTCTCTAGTAAAGGGAACAGGGACTATTTCTGATATGAACTCAATGGCGAGCTCTTCAGCCCCTCCCCGGTGCAGCCTTGGTAGGTTACAGAAGAGGACATTGAAGCTAGTCCTGAAGAGACCTGATAAGCCTGGGTCAGATGGAAGAGGAGGAGGTCCTCCCCTATCAAGGGACTTGGAAAGGGGCAGGGAGGAGATGAGGGAGGGAGAGTGGGATTGGGAGGGAATGGGGAGGGGGGCTACGGCTGGGATATAAAGTAAATAACCTGTGATTAATATAAAAAATAAAAAAATTAAATAAAAAATCTTAGAACAAAAAAAAAAAAAAGCTGGTTAGATGCCTGTAGACAAGAGTGAACTGAAACTTAACTATAGAGAGTTGATTCCAGAGCACAGGTGCTGGTTGAAGATGTGCAACCAGCAGCCAGGCAAAAAGAAGATACCAAAACCATGAGAATGGGAGGGCCACATGGGGGAAATGAAGATGAATAAAAGGGAGGGTTTTGCACCCAGCTGCAGCATTCTTCACCACTTCAGCACTGAAAATCTGAGGTAGGAAAGAATGACGGGGAACTAGAGACCCCACCAAACCAGGGCACAGTCTGTCTGACGGATTTCCTTTCTGCACTCACTCAATACATGCCTTCATGCCTCAGGTCTTCTTTTCTTTTATTAGCTGATTTTTCTTCAAAATAATATGCCCTGTTCTAGTTTTTATCTTATTTTACATCTTTACTTCAAAGGACCTGCTATATTTTTCAAAACACAAATCCTTTTCCACCCTCTGAAAGAAAAGATTCACTACCCTCGGTTACCTTCAAAAGAATATGCCTGTGCCTCTCAGGCTCTTGATGGGAGTTTATACGGAGACACGCCAAAATAAGAGAAAAATAGACCGCACATCTTTTCTCTCATGTAAAGAATCTAGAGGTAGGTAAATGATAGACAGATGACTGTAGATAGATAAATACAGATAAACAGCTGATAGGTACATACATACATACATGCATGCACACATGATAAACATACATACAGATAGATAGATAGATAGATAGATAGATAGATAGATAGATAGATATAGAGATATAGATATAGATATAGATCCAAATAGGATATGAAAGCAGAAAGGAGCAGAGAAAAGGTACCAACGGAAAGAGGAGGGGGATCAAGAGGATGAAGCAGTTGAGAAGAAGAGTCTTGTACAATGATAGGCATATGTGAAAATGTCATAATGAAACTCACTCTTTTGCAAACTAAAATTCTTTTAAATAAATAAGAAAAACATGAGTCAGTGGAACCATGAAACACAGGGAGATGTAAAAAGGAAACAATGGTAGGTGTTTATTACCAGTGTGGTACAGCTTCTCAAGATGGGTGCAGAAAGGTGGGGCGTGGCCCTTTGCACATGCCTTCACTCACATGTGTGTATGTACATGAAGCTCATTCTTGTTAAATGTTCTCCAAGCCACTTTCTATGAAACATGTTATCTATCCACACCTCAAAATCCTTGCAATAATCACAAAAAGAAAATTATCTGTTTACTTTTTGGTTTTCTTACAGTGCCAAGGGTGAGCCCGGGGCCTTGAGCATGCTAGGCACCCACTCTACCACCGAGCTCTATCTCAGCCCCTCTCTAGCTACACTTTAAAAGAGAAGAAAAATGACATTTGGAGCATGTAAAATAACTTCCACAAGTACTGAATCTGCACAATTTGGCTGCTTAGTTCCCACTACAGACTTGAGCTCAGAGACTGCAAACTGGCCATGAAGTCCTGCCTAAAATCAGTGCTCTGTAGGGTGTTTTGAGAGAACGCTCAAAAATAGATAGATTTTAAATGCCTTTAGGTGGTGTTTGGCTTCTCTGTGTCACAATCACAGCCATGATTTCAGCTTTATTCTCACACTGCATCATCTTTCTTACCGCCTGCAATGGTGTGCCAGGGCGGTTGGATATTAGTCTAACAGACTTCCATCCCTAACAGGCTCCACATGGCTTCAAGTGAAGAGCATTCACACGAAGCCACACACATCCTACATACCCTGTCAACACCAACACTATCGTCAGGAAAACTAACACAACACAGATGTCCTTTCCATCGCAATACTTGGGGGGTTTGCTGCTGCTGTTTGTGTGCTTTGTTTTAATTTGCTTTGGTTGTCAGTGGTGGTGGTTGGTTAGTTGGCTTTTTGTTTGGGGGGTTGTTTGTTTGTTTGTTTGTTTGTTTGCATGTGACAGAGTCACATGGAGACAAACCTGGTCCTAAACTCATATGCAACCCTCCTAACCTTGAGCTAGCAATCTTCCCTCCTTAGTCTCCCAAGATCTAGGATTAATTACATGTTTGCACACCAGACCTAAATCCATCTGGGTACTCTTCCCTACAGAGGTCATTCATAATGCCTAAAGTACCTTCGCAAATGGATCTGTCCAAATAGAATTCAAGTCAACTTCCACAACTTAACAACAAAGTCAGATATTGTCTAAAAGCAAAACTCTGCCCTGAATGGGCCTGTAATTGTGAATTCGTGTTTTTTTTGTTTTGTTTTGTTTTTTTGTTTTGTTTTGTTTTATTTTTTGTTTTTTGTTTTTTGTTTTTTGTTTTTTCTTAATGACAAACCTTTTGCAGAGAAATGTCTTAAAAACCAAAGACTTGAAGTTGGGAGAGAACATACTGGGGAAGATCTGGGAGGAATTTAAGGGGAGGAACAAGAGTTAGATGTGAGGCAGGTATGCTGGAGCATGCCTTTAGTCCCAGCACTTAGGAGGCAAAGGCAGGAGCATCTCTATGAGTCTGAAAGCAGCCTGGTTGACATAGTGAGTTTTCGGACACCCAGAGCTCTGTAGCATTAGATGTGATCAATTACTGTAGACATGTATAGAATTCTAAAGAATAAAGAAAAACTTTTTAAAGATCACATTAAGAAAAATTTTAACCATTTTGTTAATTTTTGGGTTTTTATACAAATAGCCAATTTAATTCTGATATTTTCTTACATGTTCATCGTTGTAGTTTTCCTGTTACAAATCATTAAATGTCCAGCACTTATGATTCCTTTCTTGTGTTGTCTATATCATCAAGCCAGCATATTTATTCAATACCTTCTGACCCTTAACGACTAAAAAGTGCACTCTGGTACTGACCATCTGATGGGAGGAAAGTTGTAAGTAGTGTTTGCTGTCAGTTTTTGGAGGTTCTTTAACAAAAGTCCAACTGCTATCGAGCTTGCTGGAAATGATAAGAGATGAGGGATTTATCTGAGGGCCTAGCTTCTCCTGAGTATCATCTAAGGAAGGCGTTAAAGCCAGTTTCCCAAAGACCACTCTTCACTCTGCAAGTTCCGGCAGAGAAAAACACAACTGGCTGCTGAGTGCTAAATTGGGCCAGCTGCGACTCTGGTCTAGCAGGGGGTTGTTGTTGAGTATAAAAGCAGCCAGTCACCAGCCTGTGGGGCTCTCTTCTTCTCTCCGGAAAAGGAGCTTTGTTATTTTTCTTCTCTTTATTCACTTATACACAAAAATATAGATAGATAGATTTGGATTATAAAGCTATAAAGAGTCACCCACAACGTGTTTAATAACTCAGTTCACTGATTAGAATACCAAGCCTTAAAAAAAAAAAAAAGAATACCAGGCCTTGTGCCCATCCAGAATTTAAGAAATACTTTAAACATGTTTTTGAAATCAAACGTATATTGTCATGCTTCCACACGCTTGAGTACACATAATTCAAAAAATTAATTCTGGTACTAAGTTGCAATTTCATAATCACCATCCACACATGGGAAAACTCAGAAAATGAAACAATAGTCCCAAACTCACATAGCTGCAAAAGATCCCAGAGCAGGGATTCCAACACAAACCCCATGTTCCTTCAATGAGGTACTTGTCCTTGTTTGTTAGCTACCATGACATTGGCGACATAATCCTGAAGCCAGTGGGTCATTGCCTAAGCACCCAGTCACCTTACGGGGTTAAAAATTGTTTTGGAGACTCACAGATGTGTACAGCAGAACAGTAGTATGTCAGCTGCTTGTCTTGTTGCTATGATAAAATACATACTAAAAGGGACTTAAAACAGGAAGGGATTATTTTTGCTCACAGTTTGAGGGTCCACTCCCTCAGGGTTAGAGAGTCAGAGACGGTAACTTGAGGCAGCTACACACAGTTACACACAGTCACAGTCAGGAAGCAGAGACAGATGAGCACTGCTGCTCACTTCTTTCTCCTTCTATGCCTCTGTACCCTCAACCCCCAGAATGATACCTTCCACATTTACGGTGGCTCTTCTGATCTCAATGATCTGGAATATTCCTCACAGAAATGCCCAGAAGTTTGTTTTGATGGTGATTCTAGATCCTGTCACATTGACAACCAAGATTAGATTATCACAGGCCAGAAAGTGGGGAGAAGAGGACAGAGCAAAGAGGAGAGGCTGCTTAAGATGGAAAATATTGGATATCAAGAATAAGCTCCACAGTTCTACTGCATGACAGAATGACGACACTTCACAATAGCAGGGCTGGGGTCTCACTCAACGGTATAGTACTTACCTGACATGCACAAAGAGCTTGGCCGATTTTCAGGGAGAAAAAACATATATTTCAAATAGCTAAAAGAGAGGTTTGTGGATTCTTTCTTCTAAAAGACAAATGCAGTAAAATATAAGGTAGTGATTATCCTAATTAGACATTAGACAATGTATACGAGTGGTGAAACATTACATCATACCATCATACTGTAATGTATATACAATGTATATGCCAATTTAATTTTTTTAATAAAAATGTTAACAATTATTGAAAATGCTAACTTGTGTATGTTGAAGAAAGAGCAGCAGTATAGTGGTGGATGCCTACAATCCCAGTCCATGAGAGTACAAAGCAGGAGGAGTGTGGGTTACAGGCCAAGCTGAGCTTTTCGGACAAGGTCCGAAAAGAAGCAAAAACAAAAAGGGAGCAAGAGGAAGAAATGGAGGAAATACAGGAGGAGGAGGAAAAAGAGAAGAGGGAGCATGAGATAGAGGAGCAAGAGGACAAGCTCAGCAGAATGGAAAACAGGTTCTAGTTTCCATAATCTTTCATTGCCTTCTTTTCCTCGTGTACCAGACTTCTATAGCAGATACATAAGATCATCAGCTTTTAAGGAAGAGATCTATTTGGGCCAGACTTTTGGTCATTCCTGCCCATGATCTGGTAGATTTATTGCATCTCTAGTGGGGGCAGGGGGGAGGTGCAGATGCAGCTCTTTACGGCAAAACAAGATTGTCAACGTCATCGTCAGTATGCAAATCAAATAGGAAGAGATGGAAGTCCCGTAATCCCCTTTGGGGTTACAACCCAATAACCCAAAATCTCCCAGTAGGCTGCACCTCACAGAATTTTTACCTTCTCACCTCACCAATGGCTGACAGCTGTGACTTCAACAGGCAGTCAACAGAGAAACATTGAAGAACTCAGGGGTAGGAATCTTTGTATGGAAACAAAGGCTCTAGCAGTTTGTCCCTAAACTGCTGGAACAGTTTGTGTGTGTGTGTGTGTGTGTGTGTGTGTGTGTGTGTGTGTGTGAACACTAGCTCTGCATGGTGTCAGATATGAAGAGACTGTGTGATCACATCTCTCAGCACATATGCAATGTGCTAATGTGCCCCACGACCTTCCTAGAAAGGGTACAAGCTGAAATGTAATCCGAGTATATTTCAGCTCAGAATTCACACTGTGTGTACATAGATTGGGAACCAGGGGGATCCTGCAGGTCTTCTGTGAATTCTTGCAACTCATCAAATCCCAGGAAAATGTCCTAGGATGTATTTCTCTTACCCAGTATAAGAGAACCTCATAATAATTCTGATAGTGTAGAATTCAATCATACAAAATTTGATATAGAAACAGAGGCAGAAATGCCTCAAAATGGATTTCTGAATGGTATGTTAATCATAGCCAGTTGTAGTGAACTAATAGTGGCACAAACCTAATGGCCAAGGCAAACTCAGAGTTGCCACTTAGCCTAGGTCCAGCCTGCCACTCACAGGACGACCCCAGCATGGCAGCTCCTGGGTCTAAAACTTACTTCAGAATGATGCCCAGCACTGTAAACATGGTAGGAAAGACAGTTTTAGACAAAGAGTAAGAAAGTACTGGGAAAAAAAAAAAAAAAAAAAAAACATGCTTGGGGCCTCAACAAAATCCAAAGAAAGAGACAAAAAAGAAGAAAAGTGAAAAGTTACGTCAAGGTGGAGAGACTCAACAGAACGTCAAGGCAGCTTCTTGGTGCTGTGCTAGGAAGTGGGGATTAATTATCTTTTCCATCCATTTAGCACACCTTAAAGTGAACTCACCCTTCTGAGGGGTGGTCTCTTGGCCAGGTAATAACTCTTAAAGGATGAGGCAACAGTACATCTCCAACTGGAGGTAGACTCCACTCTTTTGGGAGATAAGAGCTTTCCCTTAATGGGCCTTCAGTGTTAACAAATTCACAGCTATGAGTAAAAATTATGCAAACCAGGTACTTGGAACACTTACAGTACTGCTGGGGGCAAGGGGAAACACAAATTAGAGATAAGTCTAGGGCTGAGAATTAAAAGCAGGTACAAAGCAGCCAGGTTCCGTTCATTACTTCCCTGAAGACTCACACATTTTAAGTGGCTTGTGAAACATGTCTAATGAGACAGCTCAAAAGAGCCAGGGTCCCTTTTGAAATCCTAATTTTGTTTCATTGACAGCAATCTTTGGGCCACCTTAGGAACTTCACTGAAATCACCAAGGAATTATTTTAAGACACCTTCACTTTCAAGCAAAAATTTTGACTGAAAGAAGGTATGCATTGTTTTATAAGTAGATCACTCTCTAAAATTAAAAGCTTGCCTTATAGATACCATTGTTTAAAAGAATATTCCACAAAATTTAGGAACAACGAAACTAGCTATTAAAAAAATATTTTTGGTCAAACACTAGAATGTTAATTAAACAAAAAATTTCAAAGACAGACCTTTCGTAGAAAAAATGAGTTTGTTTTTTTAACTTTTTAAAAACATTTTAATGATTTATTTTTTTTAATTTTTCATCAATTACACTTTATTCATTCTGCATCCCCCCATAAGCCCCTCCCTCCTCCCCTCCCAGTCCCACCCTCCCTCCTCCCTCTGCTTGCATGCCACTCCCCAAGTCCACTAATAGGGGAGGTTCTCCTCTCCTTTCTGATCTTAGTCTGTCAGTTCACATCAAAAGTGGCTGCATTGTCCTCTACTATGGCCTGGTAAGGCTGCTCCCCCGCAGAGGGAGGTGATCAAAGAGCAGGCCAATCAGATTATGTCGATTTATTTATTCTTATTGTATGTGCATTGGTGTTTTGCCTGCCTGTGTTTGTCTGTGTGAAAGTATCAGATCACCCGGAACTCAAGTTGAAGACAGTTGTGAGCTGTCATGTGGGTGCTGGGAATTGAACCAGAGTCCTCTGAAAAAGTAGCCAGTGCTCTTAACCATTGATCCATCTCTACAGCCCTGAGATTAGATTTGTATATAGAAAGACAAAATACTATGAAGTCTGGCACTTTCCACCATTCTCTAAGACAGTGGTTCTCAGCCTAGGGTTGTGACACCTTTGGGGATTGAAGGGCTTTTCACAGGAGTCACCTAAGACCATTGAAAAACACAGTATTTACGATTCACAAAATAAGTAAAATTACAATTATCAAGTAGCAATGAAAATAATTTTATGGTTAGGGGTCACCACAACATGAGGAACTGTATGGAAGGGTCACAGCATTAGGAAGGTTGAGAGCCACTGCTCTAGAGGAAAAGCCATTATCAGGCGCCACAGATCTCTTTCCCTGAAGTGGAAGACAGGAAGGCCATCTTGTAGTTTTTCAGCATGAGAAGAACGATGATTCCAGAGTCAGAGCAAAGATCTCCAATGGACCACATTTTAAGTGCCAGACCCACAGCAGACGCCGCGCTGTTTACTAGCACTGAAGGAAGTTTGCCTTCACCTCTCACTCAGGTGTCTGCCTGTACCCACTGCACAGGGACACTCTTCATTTTCCAGCCTCTTCGGAGAGCCTGGCATCTGCTGTTAAAAGCCCAAGGTGACATGCTGCTGAGGGGACGGCTCCGTTAGTTAAAGTGCTTGCCACATGAGCATGGGAACTGTTGGGCAGATGTGTGACATCCCACATAAAGAGCTGGGATGACTCCACATGCTATTCCAGAACTGGAAAAGCATACATCGAAGTCTCTGGTCGCTTTGAAGACTCAGTTGTGCCATGTGATGTCTTGCTGGAAGGTGTCTCAAGAGAGGGCGTGTGATGTCTTGTTGTGAACTGTCTTGTGCTAGGGGCGTGACTTACATCCTCAGGTGGACTTTGAGGAGAGGAGATATATAGAAGTCCAAGGATAGTGAGACAACGCTTTTTGGATCAGCATCACTGCGCTGGTCTTTGTTCTTTGACACTTCACTTCGCAGAGAAAAACGCCCCAGAGACCTTTTCAGGGCAATCCTACTGAGTCTTGCAGCTTTCGCTGACTTGTCCCGATCTGCAGACTTGTGCTGATTTGTGTTGCTGTTTGTAGTTGGCATTTGGACTGGATGTCTGGTACCCAGATAATGAAGAGTGGACTCACCCCAAGGAACTACTTCTAAAAATGTCGACAACCCCCCTTTTCCTATTAACCTTCTTTCTCCCCTGTCTCTGGTCAGTGGGCTGGAAGTGGGATGGAAGCATTTAAGAACCATAAAGAAAGGTTTGTTGGAAAATCTAAGGCTACAATAGATAAAAGGATTCCTGATGCTTTCTGGACATCCAGTCTAACCAGCTGGTAAGCTCCGGGTTCAGCAAGAGACTGTTTCAAACACCATGTAGGGGCTGGAGAGGTGGTTTGGAGGTTAAGAGCACTGGTTGCTCTTCAAGATGACCTCAGTTTGATTCCCGAGACCCACATGGTAGCTCACAACTCCAATTCCAGGGAATCCAATACAATGCCCTCTTCTGGCCTCCACAGGTACCAGGCATGCACATGGTACACAGACATAGATGCAGACAAGGCATCCATACACATCAAACAAAAATAAGTAAGTCTAAATGTTAAATAAAAATTAAAAAATAATGGGAACTATTCATCAAAATGCCTGACATCAACCTCTGGCCTCCACACCCTGTGCATACACGGAGACATACACCTACATGTGTATGCACAGGCAAAAAAAATAACTAAAGTAACATAAAATATTGGTCCCTATTCCATTACAAAGGGGTTTCAGCAGAAACAAGAGCATGTCTCCAGCTGCCTTCCTGTTGTGCAGCCTTCAGCAGCAAGAGGCCTGAGCTTTGCAAAGTAAGGGAGGTAACACACTGCATGGCCAATTCCCCTCAGGCAGAGCTGTCCTCAGGACAGAACCCGTTCACACATCTAGCCCTGTCCAATGTGTTACTCCACCAAGGTCTTTCTCATTCTATGTGTTTCTCCAGTATTGGTATAATGTTCTTTTGAAATGTATACACCTTACCCTTGTTCATTCAAAGGCTGATTTCTCCCCCCCTCCCCAACTCTCTAGTTTCAATCTGTATATTGCATTGTGATACTCCTTCTAAGCATCCTGTCTCAACTCTTATGTAAACAGGGCAAAATAAAGCAACTAAACACAATGTTGAGCTGGGAGGAGCCAGAGGGCAGGAAATGAGTGGGAGGAAAAGGAGAAGAGGAGAGCTAGGAGCAGAGCTGGAGGACAGATCTTGGAACTACGTGGAGATGGACTGGACATAATATATCACAAAAAGCAAGTATAATGTGGGAAATATAAATGTTAGGAAACTATGAGGGCTTAGAGGTTTAGGGAGGAGTAGCTATTGCCCAGCATTGTGTTCTAGGTTAACTAAATAAACCCAGTGTCTGTGTGGTGATTTGGTTATACATCTTAGGATTAACAGCAGCATTACCAGAAAATAAACCAATAGTAAATATTAATCACAGCTTACAACACTCCAGCAAGGGCTTTCAAATTGCTAATACTGCTCATTATTAAACCTGCCTTATGCTAGCATTGGTGGCACAAGCCGTAATCTTAGACTAGGAAAAGAGGACCATAAATTCAAAGCCAGACTGAACTACATATTAAGGACCTGTCAAAACAGTGAAAACACTGGGCGGTGGAGGCTTGCGCCTTTGATTCCAGCACTCGGTAAACAGAGACAGGCAGGTCTTTGAGTTTGTGGCCAGCCTGGTCTACAGAGTGAGTTCCAGGGCAGCCAGGGCTACACAGAGAAACCCCGTCCCAAAACAAACAAATGAAAAGAACAGGGGGAAATGACAGCTGCAGTAGTACATGCTTTAATCCTAACACTTAGAAGCCAAAAGGTCCTAAGTTTAAAACCAGTCTGAGACCCTATCCCAAAACAAAATGACCAGCAAGATGGTCAGGCTCAGCAGATAAAGGGGCTTGCCCCGCAAGCCTGACAACCTGAGTAGTGAAAACTTACAGGGTGAAAAAGTGAACCAAATTCTCCAAGTTGTCGTCTGACCTTCACACACGCATTGTACATGCGCACTCATACGCACACATTCGTTTAAAAACATTAAGTTTTCATGCCTAATTGAATGGCATTTTTATATGAAATTATAAGATTTCCCTATTAAGGGATTTTTTTCATTACTTTATTTATTTAATCACTTTACAGCCTAATGACAGGCCCTTCTCTTCTCTCCCCCACATGCTCCCTCATACCCTTCCTCCCAGCTCTCCCTCCCCTTCTCTAACAAGGAGGGTAGCATGGGTGTCAACCCACCCTGGCACATTAAATCGCAGCAGGACTAAGCACATCCTCTCCCACTGGGGGCTGACAAGGCAGCCCAGCTAGGAGAAAGTGATCCAAAGTCAGAGAGGGCCCCACTCCAACTGTTAGGGGGCCCACATGAAGAACAAGCTGCACATCTGCTACATATGTGTGGGGGACCTAGGTACAGTCCATGCATACTCTTTCACTAGTGGTTCAATCTCCATGAGCCCCCTCAAGCCCAGGTTAGTTTACTAAGAGATTTCTTCTTTACTGCTTTGGAGCCCAACAATTGTTGCAGTATTGGGTCACACTGTGAACCCTAAGATTGTGTTGTTTACTGGGGGAAAAAAACTGTTTCTAGTTGGGATGTGGCTCAACCCCTAGCACACACCTTTAATGCAAGAGCTTTCTGTAAACAGGATTAAGTAAAGTCAACCAGAGGTCAAGAGGGGAATCAAGCAAGCAATTAACAGGACATAGGAAAAACCATAGAGGGTAAAAGGAAGTCAAAAGAACATATAGAGAGATGGACAGGAAGTAAAAGGGAGGAACTTCTGGTTTGAGGGATTGTCAGATGCTGTACGGAAGGAGCATGTCCCTTCTTTTGGGACACTAGGTGAGAAGGAAGGTCAACTGGGTGCTTTCTCTGCCTCTCTGAACTGGCAGGCTTTCATCCCAGGAGCTGGCTCCCAAATGTTAAATGGTAAAATCAAATGACTGAGATCTTGTTTAAAAACACAAACAGTATGCATTTTCAATCAAGAATGAATGAATGAATGATGTTACTAACTAGGAAATTTCAAAAACATTCATAGTACATAATCACTCATTATAGACTAGAGCTGCTGACTACAGACAGCTTCTTGGCCTGAGCAACTACTGAGTTATCAGTCTCATGGTATGCAGATAGCCCCCGTCATGAAAGCCAATCTAATAAACTCCTTTTTACAACATATATGCATTTTATCAGTTCTGATCTTTTAGAGAACATCGCCTAAAACATGATCAAATTAATATTTCCAGTCCTCAAATTGTATTGTGTTTTTATTAATTCATGTTCCAAAAGATGTCCTAGAGGGCTTTGCAGCCAGTCCTGAAGATACCTGATAAAACAGGATCAGATGAATGGGGAGGAGGTCCCCCCATCAGTGGACTTGGAAAGGGGCACGGTGAAGATGAGGGAGGGAGGGAGGGACTGGGAGGGAATGAGGGATCGGGACACAGCTGGGATATCGAGTTAATAAAATGTAACTGATAAAAATAAAATAAAAAAAAGAAAGAAGGGGAGTTTGATGTGGTTAAGGATAGGAGCTCCACAAGGACCAAACGTATCTGGGCACAGGGTCTTTTCTGAGATGGACACTCAACCAAAGTCCATGAGAGGATAAAACCTAGAACCTCTGCTCGGATGTGACCCGTGATAGCTCAGTAATCAATTGGTTTTCCATAGTAAGGGGAACAAGGACTATTTCTAACATGAACTCAATGACTGGCTCTTTGACCTCCCCACCTCCCAAGGGAGGAGCAGTACTGTTAGGCCACAGAGGAGGGCTTTGCAGCCAGTCCGGAAAATACCTGACAAAATGGAGTCATATGAAAGGGGAGGAGGTCCTCCCCTATTAGTGGACTTGGAAAGGGGCAGGGAGGAGATGAGGGAGGGAGGGTGGGATTGGGGAGGGAATGAGGGATACAGCTGGGATACAGAATTAACAAAATGAACTAATGAGAAAAATAAAATTATGGAAAAAAAAAAGATGTCCTAGACCACACTATGCAATTCACCATGATCTCAATTTTGGCACAGTCTCTGGCATATGCTGGGCACTCCACAAGTACTCTGAGTGACAGTGGCAGACTGACCTGAAGTGACTCTTGTACATCTACGAAGAAGACAGCAGGAGAGAGAAAAACACTTCATGCTTCTTCTAATTCTGAGCCTTTCCACCCAAGTCAACTTTAAGAACACAAAAATGCCCTATCTTCACTATCTGTCTTCACTATCATCCTCTTTAGCAATAAGAGTTCAGTTTCTCTAACATATCTGAGGTTAAGTAGATCTCACTGTCAAAATGCCCTCCTAAAGCATGATGTGAAATCATAGTATTTCCTTTTAAATCATACTTATAATTTGGTGTGATACATGTTATTTTCCTTAAGCTATCTTTTTTGGAGGAACCAAGAAAATTTGAATGTATCAAAGCAGATGCTGAGACTCATAACCAAACTTTGGGCATAGTACAGGGAATCTTAGGAAAGAAGGGGGAGATACTAAGACCTGGAGAGGACAGGAGCTCCACAATGAGAGCAACAGAACCAAAATAGTGGCTGCTACCACTAGGATATTCCCTACTTTGCTCCCAGAGGAGTTTTTCTGGGTTTGGTTTGGTTTCGTTTTGATTTTTTGTATATTTTGCTTCAAAAGAGGTTGAAAGTCTAGCTGAGCAGTTGGAAATTTTGTAGGTGAAAGTGGAGGGGCCTGAGAAACAAATAATGGCCAAAATGGAAAAACAAAAAAAGGTCATTATGCTCTCTCATTTTTTAAAGAGCTGCAGAATTGGCCTGTGAGAGGTTATGAGTGGAGACGGAAGCTCTTGGGAGGCAAGAAGCACTGGAAAAGAGAAAAAAGGCTCAGTCCTCCCACAGGAGAAAAGAGGAAAAGTAACTGTGCCAAGGGTGGCTGGGTCAGAGAAAAGCTGAAGAAGTGGGAGGACAGTCTGATTAAACCATCCATTTAGAAGAAAGGTTAATCTCAAACCAACTGAGGAGGGGTGGTTTGGGGTCATGAGATCACCATCAGTTTTCCCAATAGTCATTCAGCATATACCTGCTAATGGTGTGGCTATAGCTAGATGTCTCCAATATCAAAATGGTGCTTCAATTGTGAGAAATACAGTACTTGGTGCCAGAAAAGTGACTGAGCCATTTCAGTCAAGGAATAACGGCAGCCAAGAGATACTGGGTTATAGAAAAAAAAAAAAAAACTGGAATTAAATCAATCTATATACTATAAAGACATGTTGACATTAGAATGGAAGCAAGCAAACGTTTAGCATTGGGGACACAGATTTGTTTGTATTTCCACAGGAAACGAAAAACTGTGGATACCATCAGAAATTATAAAGATTAGAATTGAACAGGATAGATCTGAAAAGTTTGGCCACTGACCTGAAAAGCGCTTAGTTCATTGAAAATGTCTCTGTTTATAATTTTCTGCTACATCCAGCATACTTAAGGACTTAAAACAAAAACAGGGAAATGTAGTGAGAATCCTAGAATTTTGGTTTCTTTAAAAAAAAAATATTGTAAGAATGGGTTTTCATTTTAATCCCAAGTGTGAGAATATGGGGCTTCTTCGACTGTCCACAGCAGCTGACTATGATTTGCCTCCTGCTCTAGCAGAGACATGGTTTTGCCAGCTGCAGATGGTTTCTGCAATTATGTGACATTTGAAATTCTTGGAACTTTTCAGAGGGTATATAAATGCTAGATCCTCAATAGGCAGGGTTGTTGATAATTCGGGGGGAGTTGCAATTTATTAATAGTCATGCTCAAAGAAACAAGAAGAAATTAGATTCAAGGATATATCTCTGTCTCCTTTGTCCCTAAAAATAGAAAGATAAAGGGTAGAAAAAAGAACCCACAAAAGTTAATAAATAACTTTTATTAGGGAGAAAAATAAAATAAGAAAAAATATGGACAAATTGTCAGCAGCCATCTCTCCCTTACCAGTGTTCCACATTGGCCAAACATATGTAAGGATTCAGAATATGAAAAGCTATTGATGGGGCAGCTCAGCCTCCCATGTCTGAGACTAAAACAGAAAAGGGTAAAATATAGCTAGCAAAAGAATAGAGGATATCCTCCAAGTAAGACTCAATTGAGCATTTTTGCCTAGCAAAAATTATTTTGTCCATTTGCCTGGAGCTTATCAGGAGCAATGACAGGCAAGGTACAAACAAGCAAAACAAAGTAAAATAGGAAATGAACATCTTAATAATTATACCACATTTCTTTGGAATTCTTTAAAAATGATTTAAAATTTAGAAATGATTTTATTACTTGTGTCATAGATTGATAGAGGATACATACATAAGATAGATGATAATAGATACTGATTAGATGATAGAGATAGATGATGGATGGATGGATAGATAGGTAGGTAGATAGATAGATAGATAGATAGATAGATAGATAGATAGATAGATAGATAAACAGACAGACAGATAGAGATTGATCTGGGCCATTTAGTAATTTATAATACTGTGATCAAAATACCCAACAGAAGTAATTTAAGGGAGAAATGGTTTATTGTGACTCATACTTTCCAGGGATTTCATTCTATCATATCAGGGAAGGAACGACAAAGCAGCTCCATCCTTAGCAGAGTAACTGAAGAAAGCGATGCCAGAATCAGGAATTGGATACAGACTTCAAAGTCCACCTCTAGTAACCCACTTTTAGCAGAGAGGCCTTCCACAAGCTGGCGACAGTGCATTTAAACCACATACCGGTAGGGAAAATTTCAGATCCAAACTACATTCTTCCCTTGACCCTCAGTAGCTCACTGGTGATTGCACAACACAAAATGCAATTAGTTCAGCTACAGGCACCTCCAGTACCTAAGTCTAGCATCCAGGGCACATGTTGGCATGGTCAGAGCTTCAAAGGGCTTACGTAGTCCTGCCTTATGGCCCTGACACCTGCAGCATCTGTGGCTTCTCTCCTGGGCCGAGTGCCAGAAGCTTCCTTGGCAGATGTCCCACACTGCTGGCCTCTCGAATATCAATCAAAATTAGAATTCACTCTGAACACCTCACACATAGCCTGGTCGGACTGTCACGTACAAACGTTAATAACCTCAGGAGTCATGCACTCTTGTGTGCTTCAAAAACAGTACGATCCGGTGCTAAGATCTGCTGCCAGCCTGAGACAAAACTGGGCCTCTCAAAAGAAACCTTTTTCAGCTGGGTTTGCAAATTTCTGTGTCCTGGTTTCTCAGGTAAGTGCTGCCAAGGCACCCTCAAGGCACTTTCCTATCGTCGAAATGAAGGTGCTCAATTTTCACAAATGTTTACACACATAGAGGAAATGAATACACAGACTTATATGTTGGCAAAATACCCATACACATAAATTAAAACTAATAAATCTTTAAAATAATGTTCATGTTTATCTCTTCAACAACTATGGCCGCTTTGTCTGCACTTTGTCTGGAGCTTTAACCACACTCCCACTTCCAAACTGCATGATTTCCCAATCTTTCGGTTCTGCTCTTTTGTCTTAATTTTTTCTGTAAACCTAGTTTTAAAAAGTAAACAAGAACCTGCAGTTCCTTCCATCTCCCAGGAGGCCCTGACACCACCCTATCGGAAATGTACGGTTCCGGAAGTGTACGGAAGGTCCCAGCACCCTCGGCTTCCGGTCAGAAAAGGGTGAAGCGCGAGGTCAAAGGTTCCACCCCTCCCAGGAACGCTGTTCTCCAGGCAGAGGAGGGTGGAACATGGAAAGGCTTTCCATGCCCGATCTCCAGTTCAGCCAGCGGTCCGGGAGAAAAAAAAAAAAAAAAAATCTCCTCACTAAGTGTAACTGCTCTTTGAGCTGGGCTGCCAGCACCAGGCCAGGCGGCAGCAGGAAGCTCAGGACGACAACAAGGGCCTGGCCTGACTCGGGGAAGTCTGTGGCTGCTCCGGGAACAGCTGGCCCATTGCTCCCACAGGTGGGCACTGTGGTGGGCAGAGGTGCTGGAGAAAGATGGCTTGCAGTGGCCAGGCGGGCTCTAGCAGTAACTGCAGTGGTTCCACTGTGGCTGCCCAGCAGTCAAGCCTGGGGGTCCGGCCGTGAATTCTTCAGCAGTGAATTCTTCGGGGAGGAAGGGAACCCCTCCTTACTCCAGAATAAATGGTTCTCAGATGGTCACTGATGAAGTAGGTGGTTTCATGTGAAACAGAGTTATAAACCTGGAGTGGTGGGGCGGGGCTTGGGGTATGAATGTGTTTGAGTGGCTGGTGCCAGGATCTTTCGACGCTTCATTTGCATGGGGAAAGATAACAGGTGACAGCTTACATCACTCACCGTTTGGGGGCTGCGTCATGTACTCCTGAGGCAGGCACAGAAAACAATGAGAGAACTTTGTCTCACACCTGAGCTCAGCCTCAGGATGAGATTTTAAAAGTGTCAAGTGTGAGATTTCCTGGGTTTGAACATGCTCCACTCGCCATAGTCCCGTGACAGTTCTTCCGGAGGCGTGGTCTGCGAGCCCGACAATAACCGTGCCACACAGTCTAAATGAGAATTCCTCTGCCAGATAAATTAGCCCATTATTTTTAACTTGGCCTAACTCAAGTCTTCAAGACATGGACAGGATGTTGCCAGACTATAATAACACGAAGAGCCCCTGGTCCAATTCTGAATTGTGTTCACTCTCGTCTAAAATTTCATGAGTCCAGGCTTTACTGCTATGTTTTTATAGATGCTTCAGTGCTCTTGACTCCCACCAAAAGCCGATTAAACTGTACCTACATCACTCTAGAGTGTCTCTAGTGCACATCTTGAAACTCCTCCACCTTCCTCCCACAAACCAGTTTCAAGGTCCTACGAACCGCATAATCAACTTTAACACAGCAACCCCACTGCTACTAAAAGCTTTGTTTTGGCTCAGGCCTTCGGAGTTCCGTGTAATCCGGAGGAAGAAGCACAGTGAAGTAACTCCGGTAGTGGCGGTGGGGTTGTGTAGCAATATGTCTTCACATGGGGACAGACCAAGAAACTGAAACAACTAAACGAGAACTGAGCTTGGGTAATACCGTCGAGGACCCTCTGTTCGTGGCCAGATCCCACGTCCTGCAGAAGCCACAGCTCCGAAATACCTCATCACCTAGAGACCGAACGTTCAAACCGTGGGTCCGGCAGCACAGTTCAAGTTAGGCTATGACTTGAGAAGCTGTCTTTTCTTTAATCTTCTTTTTGAAATGTACAATATACTTATTTAGAAATGGAGAGAAGGCTGGGCAGCTAAGAGCGTGTTCTTGCACAGGACCAGGTTCCTGTCAGGCAGTGCATAATCACCTTTAACGGCAGCTCCAATCCAGTGCCCTCTTCTGGTCTCTGCAGACACTGCATGCACATGCACACATTATTTTCTCAAGATTGATTTATTAGCATTTACGTGCATGAGTATTTTGCCAACATATAAGTCTGTGTACCCAATTAATCTGTGAATGTAGACATTTCTAAAAAGCTTGTTTCAATCAGTAAAGTTTCATTTTGTGATTAATTTCTACTACTTACCAACATCATGTTTTTTTCTCACTTATGTGTCTATTTGTGCATGTTCAAAGGGGTTATATTTACATACAGCTTTTCTAGAATAACTTGATACATGTCTCACTTCACACGTGCGCAATGATGGTAAACAGGCAAATGTTACTGTGTCTGCTAAGACATAGAATGGTCTTTCAAAGCATGGATTCAGAAGTGCACTCTGTTTTTATAAATTCACTTATTTGTTGCATGTGTTTGCACATGCACATACATGGGTACACACACACAAAAGACAGCACATGTGGAGATCAGGAACGAATTGTAGGAATTAGCACTCTCCTTTCCTTATACCATGTGAGTCTGAGATTCAAATTCAAGTCATCAGGGTTGGGGACGAGCACTTTCGAATGCTGAATGGTCCCCATAGCCCCCAGAAATACACTCTTAAGCATGGTGTTAGGACCAAAGCTGTGTCTTTCAATAATTCTGTTATGAGTGTAAAACATTTTTAAAAGGTACTACATTCTCCTAATCTTAAAATATAAGGTAAAGATGTTAAAATCTAATGGCCACAATGATTCTGGGGAAACTGGATTAGCAGACTCTAAAATCAACCCCTCATGTGGTCAGTGTTTTTGTTCTGTCATTTACTGGAACTTTACATACACATTCTTCCTAAAAGAAATGAAATGTATCATTCATTCTCTTCTTGCTTTTTCCCTTTCCCTAGATTGAAGAGTGATAGCTTCGATCATGTTCCATCAGAGCAACAAAACCACATTCCACCCGTACGTTATTTGAAGGCCCAGATTTGCTCAGGATAGATGAAGCTGACTGCTGTGAGACCGCCTGGCCACTGGGCTGTCAGCAGGAGAGAGCCCATGTCCTCTGCCTCCCTCTGCAAAGGAGATCTATAAAGGGGTTGGACACTGGCATCTCACCCCCCAGGGTTTTCATTTTACACATTTTCAACTCAGAATATTTTCAAGAGCAGAGCTTCAGCAGGTCCTTCAAACTGGGTTAATGTCGTAGCAAGTCAAAACTTAGCAAGTATAAGGCTTTCATAGAAAAACAACTCTCAGCTGCTAGACAGCAGGTACATGGCGAAACCTTTAAAATTAACATCGATAGTGCTTTTTATAATGGACATTGTATTGATTTAATTTTTGTTTCTAATGCAAAGTTCATGTTGATCTCATCCATCCACTTCACCCATCAAACCTTCCTAATCAGCCTGTCTTGACTCTCATATTTTTATCACATCAGCAATTTTTAAATATGCAAATCCTTTTACTACTGGTTGCGTCGGCCAATTCTTGGTACAATGGATTTTTTATTAAATTATCATTAAATATTTTAACTATTACCCAGAGCATAAGTACTATGGAAAACAATGATTATCTTAAAAGTGTTTTTCCTCAAATTCAGTAAAGCATAGTGGACACAGAGCAGTGAAAAATCTTAAAAGGAGCAATCGCGTTCTGGGTATATAAAAAGTGTGACTGCTTTCAGACCTGCCAACTTCGTCCAGCACATACACAGGTAGAAGTCCTGATCTGCCATCAACAGTTCTTTGCTGGGAAAAGAAGAAGAAAACAAAGGAAGATGCTTATTCACCTGAAGAGTAATGTAAAATCTAGAAGGACCTCAAATCACACATCTTTGTCTAACGTTTTTCATGCTCCTGTTGAGGACCTCATTTGAGGGAAGCATGGAGCTGAAAAGCAAAGACAGAAGCAGCATAGGTTTATACTTCTTGAGCCACAAATTTCTTTCTATTCAAGGGTAGAATCGAAAGGTCCCATGAGATATTTAAAAGCAGAGATGATCTGGGGTTAATAGAAACTTCAGCTCAAGATTCAGTCAGCTCAACACTAATAACATTTTTTAAATACTTTAGTAAAAGCAGAAGATCACAAGTTCAAGAAACCCTGAGCTACAGAACGAAGCCCTTTCTCAAGAAACAAGGAAAGAAAAGACTTCTCTTCAGCTTCCTGACAAAAGGAAAGGCGTGAACAAAAACTAAATGTAATTCTCACTTTATTCATTTTTACATACAACATTCAGCATGCAGCAAAAATTATAATGCATGGCCTAAACCTGAGTATGCTAGGCAAAGGAGCTGCAGATACAGACCACAACTGGTTGGGATATTAGAATCAGCACCCTGGGACCTTAGGTCACTATTGCAAATATTTTACAGAATAAAGAAAATTTTGGACAAAATGAGTAATCAGCGGAGAAATAGGTGCACCAAGGAACTGATAAGAAAATCAAATTGAAAAATAATGGCAAGTAAGGATTAGAATTTTGAAGTAAATACTCACTGGATGAGCTTCAAAATAGGTTGGACAAAGTAGGATAAAGATCGGTGACCTCAAAAAAAAAAAAAAAAAAGATCAGTGAACTTGTAGATCATTCAAGAGACTTACCAAATGTGGTGAACACAGAGATCAGACATTCAGCAACAGATAATACCAAATACTAGAAACCTGTCAGAGGATAACATGGACTTGGAAGAAGAGAACGAAAAAAAATATATATATTAAAAAACTATAAACATTTTTTGTTCTGTGAAAACCATCAGTTTAAACATTCATAATGCTTAATAAATATGAGTCTAAAATATACAAAGACTATTTATGGATACTGTCGTGAAGATACTGAAAACAAAATAAAAATTGAAAATCTGAAAAGCATCCAGGAGGAAGGCACTAAGGGAACCTGTGGAAACTTACAGAGGAAGTGTGGATTGGGCGGGTGTCGAGCACAGATCCAGGCAGGTATGGAGTCCTGGGTCTTAGCTACTGTGATGAGCTGTCTCACTTTTAAAACAACTGCTTAGCACATCACTCAAACACGATACATCAGAGACAAGACTACAGATAGAGTTTGCCATGCCACACCAGACATCAAAGCAAACTTCTATGAGGTGATCAATGGTAAAACAACTACAAGACTTTTCAATGCTAGCACTCAGGAAAAAAATCTCTAAGGTCTTTGTTGTTGTGAATTTCTTATATGTGTCTCAAATCTAGTAATAAACCCTTTTGTGCTGTTTGCTGTCATCAATTATTGATGCTGACGTGAGATTTTTAGAAGAATAAGTGTTTTACATTACTGTTGAATCTAATTGATTTTATGTTTGCCTTTTTTATACTTGGCCTTGGGTGGAATTGCCATTGGGTTTCTATATTCCAATAGGCTTCCTGGACTTCAAAGCACCAGTCAGTAACATTAATCTCCTTTGTTTTAGTCATTGGTAAAGTGACTAATGTAAAGACCATATAATAGGAACATTTACAATGGAATCCTCATAGTGGCAGGTGTCTGCGCACGTATGTTTGCTATTATGCTCTGATTATTCATATATCGAAGTTACACATTGACATGTTGATTCTATTTCTTACCTGCTTGGACACCATCTAAAACTAATTTTTCAATGCTAAAGAACTGGTACAAGTTACTACATGAACTTTTGAGGACCTCATTTATAAAATAACCTCATTGAAATCAAATTTTTAAAAACTTCTATTTTTAATCTAGCATTTATTCAGTAGGACTGAATGAGTGTTGGAAAAAAATTTGCAAGATTCATTCAGTTCGTTCATTCAGGAAAAGGCGAGTTTAGGTATGATTAAAATAAGAAAAACTGTACACATGCTAATCTTTGTAAGGAAAACAACCACTTAATATTTCAAATTTGTTCTAAAAAATGTTTAGTAAATATTACATTGAAAGCTTGGTGTTTTGTATCTGCTCGAGGACATAGGAAAACATTTTCACTACATGGAAGGGAAGCCATCACTAATAATTTCTGTTTATTTCATTTGCAACTCATGAATAATTAATCTCTGATTTTGATTAGGAAATCCTTTCTTATCACACGAGCTACACTGTTTTGTTTTTTAGTTCTCCTGTGTCTGTGTGTGTGTTCATCTGTTAGTGTGTGTCTGTGCGTGCTCTTGTGTATTCACTTTCACACATCCAGACCTCAGTTGCCATTGGATGCCTTCCTTCTTGGTCTCCATCCTACTTTTTTTCTTTCTTTTGTCTTTTCATTATTATTATTATTTATTACAATTTATTCTAATTGTATCCTGGCTGTGGTCCTCTCCCTCATCTCCTCCCAATCCCATCCTCCCTTCCTCCCTCATCTCCTCCCAATCCCATCCTCCCTCCCTCTTCTCCCCCTATGCCCCTCCCCTAGTCCACTGATAGGGAGGTCCTCCCCCCCTTCATTCTGACCCTAGCCTATCAGGTCTCATCAGGACTGTCTTCCTCTGTGGCCTGGCAAGGCTGCAACCCCCAGGGGGAGGTGATCAGAGAGCCTACAAATGAGTTCATGCCAGAGAGAGTCCCTGCTCCCCTTAGTAGGGACCCCACTTGGAGACTTCTTTTCCGATGTGTATTCCCTTGATCTCCTTTAGTTGTCTTATTGCTCTAGCTAGGATTTCAAGTACTATGTTGAAGAGATATGGAGAGAGTGGGCAGCCATGCCTTGTCCCTGATTTCAGTGGGATTGATTTACGTTTCTCTCCGTTGAATTTGAAGTTGGCTATGGGCTGTCTGTATATCGCCTTTGCTGTGTGTAGGTATGTGCCTTGTATCCCTGACCTCTACTTTCTGAGATGAGGTCTCTAACTGAACAGAAGGCACGCATTCAGCTGGAGGAGGACCCAGGGAATCTGTCTCCATATCCTTAGCTCTGAGATTTTTAGGCACTTGCCACTCTGCCAAGCTTCTTATGTAAATGCTGGGACTCCAAACTTAGGTTCTTATGGTTACAGAGCAAGAACTTTAACAACTCAATGTCTAGTTTTAAAGTTGAAGTTCAGTTAATCACGTATCTAAGAAAACAAAAGTTGGAAAATGCAATGAGGGCAACTGTTATAAATATGCATTACAAGAAAGAGAAAGAGATGAAAGACATACTGGTAAAATAAACTTTAATTCAGAGAAGAAACCGAAAAAGGAATCAAACAATAATAAAAGGGAAGCACTGGAAATCTACAAAATTATAAGAAAAATTCTTGGTCAGATGATGCAATTGCAGCTACTTTCCTTATATTCAATTAAGTATAAAACAGAAAAATATTGCTCTCTAACGTTGAAGTAGAAATACACCCACATCTATTATTAAATAAGCTGAAGAACTGCATATATTTGTGAATGTTATTACAGGAAATTGCTTTAGCCAAACCAATATATCAATATGCATAGGGAACTCTCTGGAAGAATACACACCCAACTATGAGAAAGTTGGAAAAGAAAAGAAAGCATCAGGATCACTGTAATAAAATGAAATTCAGTGCTTATGTCTAGGCAATTCTTTATTGTTGACCTTTCAATAGTCCGAAAATTGGAAACTGGGCCAGGATCTGTTGGCCGCTCCTTCTCGGCCTCCGTCCTCCATCCGCATGCGCGCACGATCCAGAGCTTGTCCGGGAATCATCCGCTGGGGCCCTCCCCGACCCAGCTGGCTGACCTTTGAAGGCCGTCAGAAACCATGTCTCTGCATCAGTTTCTCCTGGCGCCCATCACCTGCCACGCCTGGAACAGAGATCGCACCCAGATCGCACTTAGCCCCAATAATCATGAGGTGCACATCTACCGGAAGAACGGGGACCAGTGGGCGAAAACCCACGAGCTGAAGGAGCATAACGGACACATCACGGGCATCGACTGGGCGCCTCGGAGCGACCGCATCGTCAGCTGCGGGGCGGACCGCGACGCCTACGTGTGGATCCTGAGAGACGGCCTCTGGAAGCCCACCCTGGTGATCCTGAGGATCAGCCGCGCGGCCACGTTTGTCAAGTGGTCCCCCCTGGAGAACAAGTTTGCCGTGGGGAGCGGGGCCCGGCTGATCTCGGTGTGTTACTTTGAGTCTGAAAACGACTGGTGGGTGAGCAAGCACATCAAGAAGCCCATCAGCTCCACGGTCCTCAGCCTGGACTGGCACCCCAACAACGTTTTGCTGGCTGCGGGGTCATGCGACTTCAAATGCAGAGTGTTCTCCGCCTACATCAAAGAGGTGGACGAGAAGCCGGCCAGCACACCCTGGGGCAGCAAGATGCCCTTCGGCCAGCTGATGTCCGAGTTCGGCGGCAACGGCTGGGTGCACGGGGTCAGCTTCTCCGCCGGTGGGAACCGCCTGGCCTGGGTCGGCCATGACAGCACCGTGTCCGTGGCTGACGCCTCCAGGAGCGCGCGGGTTTCCACTCTGCAGACCAAGTTCCTGCCTCTGCTCAGCGTGCTGTTCGTCTCGGAGAACAGCATCGTGGCTGCCGGCCACGACTGCTGCCCCATGCTCTTCCACTACGACGACGGCGGCCGTTTGACCTTTGTGTCCAAGCTGGACCTCCCGAAGCAGAGCATCCAGCGCCACGTGTCCGCTATGGAGCGCTTCCGCAACCTGGACAGGAGGGCCACGACCGAGGACCACGACAGCACAGCCCTGGGGACGCTGCACCAGAACAGCATCACGCAGGTGTCCGCTTACGAGCTGGACAAGCAGGACTGTCGCAAATTCTGCACTACCGGCATCGACGGGGCCATGGCAATCTGGGATTTCAAGACCCTCGAGTCGTCCATCCAGGGCCTCCGGATAACGTGACGCCGAGCGAGACCCCGCCCACCCAGCGTGAGGAACGGGGCTGAGCACACGCTGCCCTTCGCTGGGTGGCGAGAATCTCCAGCCCACGGACACGCTGTCACACTGATCAAGCAACTAGCGCGTGTTCGTGTGGGTGTTGTGGGGAAAGGGTGGGTCTTCGTGTTGTTGTTGTTGTTGCTGCTGTTTTTGTTTTGTTTTGTTTTTGCTATCTCGTGCCATTTTTGACCAAAGCGTCTCTTTAAGTAGTTTTATTACGGAAGATTTTCACACTGACTTAAAGGGCGAGGGAAGTATATACATTGTCTGATAAAAATAAATAAAAATAAAGATCCCAAGTGTGTAAAAAATAAAAATAAAAAAAAGAAAAGGAAAAAAACTCTTAAGTATCTAAATCTGTGATGAATGTGCACAAGCTTTTAGTGAGTAATGCTATCCGCTGAAGATCATGGGGGCTAGATTGCAGCTCACTGTGGAGTTAGTTAAATCCAGTCCCAGATACACGCGGCATATGTATGAGTCATCCTGTCAAGATAAAGAGAATGCCCCCAATAATATCGTCATCTTCTTTGCATATATTTTACTATAAAAGGTCAGATTCAAGTCAAACTTTTCCAGCTACTGTTTTCTTGAGGAATTTCTAATCCTTTTTGTTGGGGGTTGGTCCGATGCTTGTCTACGGTTGCCTGGATACACTTATCCTCGTTGTGTAAACCTACCTGATTGGCTGATTAAAAGGCCCGGACAAGAGAATCGTGGGAAACAGACTGACAAAGAGAAAAGGCAGGAGGGTGCACCGTGGGTTAGTGTGGAGAAGGAAAGCTGTGCCTGGAGGAAGGACTCCAATAATGGCGTGAAAAGGCCCCGAAGAAGAACACACAAGAGTACCATGGGATTCTGGATGGAAGGTGGTCCAGACAGGAATGAATAAGGTGGATGGCATTGGATGGGCACTGGGAGATGGATGGTGAGGCGATTGAGACAGCGTAGGTGAAATATCTGCCTGGGCCAAGGAAAATAAGGCAATTCCAAAAGCTAGCAGGTGTCTGTGTCTTATCATTTGTGATAGTGGGTTAGATAGTACCTCCGTGATGGTTTTTCATACAGAATGAGAAAGAGAGATCTGGTTTCACTCTTCTATGTATCCAGTTTTCCAAACGCTATTTGTTGAAGAGGCTGTCTGATGTGTATTTTTGTCATCTTTGTCAAAGCTCAGTTGACTATAGCTACACAGGTTTATCCCTGGGTCATCTGTTCTGTTCCACTGACCTACATGTCTGTTTCTGTGTTGGTGTCATATGTTTTGAATACTATGGCTCTGTAGCTTAACTCGAATTTGAGAATAATGATAGCCAAGCTGAGGGCTGCTTCTTCTTCAGTACGTCTGTAACCCGTACATGAGGACGCTACTGATTTTTATATGTTAATTTTTGTTTTTTTTTATTTTATTTTTTTACATCCTGGTTGTCACCCATCCTTTCTCCCCTTCTAGCCTCTCCTTCCTCATCCCATGCTTCTTTCTCAGAAAAGGGGAGCTCCCTTTCCCAACCACCCAGCTCATCAAGTTGCATCAGGACTGAGCATGTCCTCTTCCCCTGTGACTTGATAAGGCAGTCCTTCCATGAGGGAAATGATCGAAAGCTGGCAAGTGAGTCCATGTCCAATACAGTCCCACTTCCCTTACCAGAGGGCCCACTTGAGGCCTAAGCTTTCCATCTGCTACAACTTAGTAGGAGGCCTAGGTCCAGTTCATGCACAGTCCTTTATTGATGCTTCCGTTTCAGCAAGACCCTCTGGACCCTGGTTAGTTGGCTCTGTTGGTCTTCATGTGGAGCTCCTGTCACCTACAGGTCCATTTCTCTTTTCTCCCACTTTTTCACAAGACACCCTAAACACTGCCCAATGTTTGGCTGTGAGTCTCAACATCTGTTTTGAGGAGCTGCTGCATAGAGTCTCTCAGAAGACAATTCTGTCATGCTCCTGTCTGCAAACTTAGCAGATTATTGTTAGATTAGCCGCCTAATAGAGGGAGGGGAACTCCAACCCACCCCACAAAAACTTCAACCCCAAATTTACCCTGCCTACAAGATTTGCATGGGTAAAGATAGAGCAGATAGAACAAAGATCAAGAGAATACCCAACCAATGCCTACCCAACCATTGACCTAGCCTATGGAGGAGGGTGTGTTAATTCTGTATCCTGCCTTTTTGCTAAAAGTTCTGATTACATCTAAGAGTTCTCTGATGGAGTATTCTGAGTCTCTTATATATAGAATCTTATCAACTATTGTTGATAGACTTTTTCTTATGTCTTTGTATCCATTTTTCTGCACTTGTCTTTTAATGCTCTAGCTAAGACTTCAGGTCCATTATTAAATAAATGTGCAGACAATGAATACCCATTCTTGTTCCTTATTTTAGTAGAGATGCCTTCAGTTTCCTCCATTAGTATAATATTGGCCATATGCCTGCCATTTATTGCCTTTCTATGGATTTAATTCTTTACCTATACAATGAAAAGTGAGAATTATATGTATCGACTACAGTAATTATAAAGTACATGCAAAGTACCTAGAATGGTGCTTGGAATTCAACGATGCTCATCACTATTATATGGTCCCAATTAAGGCTTTGAGAATGATCCTGAATTCTATTTTCTTCATGAACCTTCAGTATTTTAATTACATAAAATTCTGTTTTTCTAGAAAATATAAGGAGATCATAACTTTACTTGCTTTTACTCTGTCTCCCATGCTATATGGAGTGAGTACCCTATGGGTGTGGCAGTGTAAAGGAGCCTGTCTTCCCCATTTGCCTTGGTACTCCGGGTACTGCCTGCTGGGTGGTTTTGTTCGGGGCATTGTGTATCCTAATTCACCATTATCAAAATATGACATTCTAGCACGAAGATTGTTTTCCATTCACAGTGATTCATAAAAACAGGTGTCCTGGTAGAGCTGCGTGAAACTAGATCACTGATTCCTTTGATAGGGTGTTTCCAAACTCCTCCACTCATCATCAGGAAAAGACAAGAGAGCAAAGAGAGACAACAGAAGGCTCCAACCACATAACTTGCCATGGCTGCTGTTATTTTTCCTTCCTATAACTCATCTCCCCTCAATGCTTAGAAACCCTTTCCCTTTGTCTTTTTGTTCCTTTCAAGATCTTCACTTTTGTCCAAATAGCATAAAAGCATCGGAGCCCAGCCATTTCTTAGGGGAGTTCTTTGTTCTTTCCACAAGGTATCCCTTTGCCCCGGTGCCACATAAAACTTTCAATATCGCATGCACTGTCTGACTTTTCTCCCATTAATCTCCTGTCAGTTTGTTTCACAGACAAAGCACCTAAAAGAGTAGAGACTCTTTCTCTCTATGGTGCATAATTTCAGTCTTCAGCATTTTTATTTGGTCACCATTGACATCATCCTCTCATTAAGGGTGAAACTGTATTATAAATATACGTGTATTATTAGAAGAAATGAATTGCATGCAATAGTGTGACTCATACACAACCCATATTCATAAATCATTTTTATAGCATTCTCAAAGCAGAAACATCATAATTATAAAATACATTGAATTCTTGAAAATAAAAAGGGTAAGACTTTCATGTTAAATAGTTCATTTTAAAAGTTTCCCTCAGAGGAAAGAAAAAATTTCCTCGAAGCCGTCCTTCAAAATACAGTTCACAAAAGAGAACTGCGAATGGAAAGGAATTGAGATAGACATAACCCTTAAAACTTCTGAAAGACTCTCAAGAAGGATGAAATATATTCTCTCCCATTGTGTCAGCTAATGAGCAAGAGTGACAATGGCAGAGCCAGAAAATGTAAGATCTTTCCACAATAAAAAAAGACCTTTAGCCAAAATGCTCAGGTTCTTGTCTGTGGGATGCTGAAGCAGGAGTTGGGTCATCTTCTCTTGGGATTGTCTGAAAAGAAAAAAAAATCATGTAATTCAAAGATCACCAAAGAATCTGAGAAACTGACAAGATTTGAGGGCCGGAGATCTCTGCTTATTATAATGCACAATAAAGATATTTAAACTGTGGAAATTATAAAAATAGCAACATTCTGCTGCCTAGATTTATAACAGCTTTGTCCAAGGGTGTCTGACACTGAGTAAGGCATTAGTATGACAGCAGTTATCAGGCTCCAGCGTGTTCTCCTGGCTGTGAGAATGCAGGACTTGCCAAAATGTGGCAAATTTATAAAAACGTATTGTTGATATGTTGACAGATAGAGACCAAGCAGGGGGACATTATCAAAGAAGCATATTTCATGAGCTCAAGAGAAAAAATAGGAGAGCCAGAAGATATTCCCTGAAGCCAGTGACTACAACCTGTTGTATTGAGTTATTAATATTTACTATCTGTTTATCTTCTAGTAATGCTGCTATTAATCCTCAGCAGCTGTATAACCAAATCACCACACAGAGACTGGATTTTTAGTTAACCTAGAACACCATGCTGGGCAATATTTACTGCCTCCTAAACCTCCAAGCCCTCAGTTTCCTAACATTTAGATTTCCCACATTATACTTGCTTTTTGTGAAATCTTAGGTCTGGTTCATGCTCCGTGTCCTCCAAGCTCTCTCCTCCAGCTCTCCTCCTCTCTCTCCTCCCACTCCTTTCCTGCCTTCTGGCTCCTCCCCTCTTTCCTGTCCTCTGGCTCCTCCCCTCTTTCCTGTCCTCTGGCTCCTCCCATTGCACAACATTGTATCTAGTTGCTTTATTTTGTCCTGTTTACACAGAGTTGAGACAAGATGCTTATAATGAGTATCACAATGCAATATCCCGATTGAAACCAGAAAGTTGGGGGTGGGGAAATCAGCACTTGAATTAACAAGGGTAAGGCATATACATTTTAAAAGAACATTATACCAACAACAACTCTTCTTGAGAAATCTACTATGTGACAGGTCCCACAAAGATGAGGTGAATCAGCTACAAGCAGCAAAATGGAAATGCTCTGGTATCATGGAAGTTAGTGGGAAGCTTTGAACTCAGTAGATACAGACCCAAGGTTAAAATAATGGGATTGTGGGAAAGAAACACAATGTACCTCTTACACAATTACCAATGATAGCATGACTAATAAATTCAGGGTATGATGGCAAAGAATGGTGGGAGAATACAGGCTGACCTCCTCACCCCACTGGGAGGTCAGTACAAATTGTGTAAACATGAAGAATATGTACCATTTTTAGATATATGTTGATGCTTGCAGCTATGAATGCCTCTCATTCATTGAATATCTCGCAGTGGATTTTTGAGTGTTTTCACTATAAGGAAACAATACATTTGAGGTGGCAGATGTTTAATTTGATTTTTTAAATTACACAATTAGACCAGCAGTGTGGCTCAACAGGTAAAGGCTCCTGCTGACCCAATGCCTGGTATCCACATGGCAGAAGGACAGAACAGACTCCCATAGTTGTTTTTAACCACCACTCAGACTCCTTGGTACCCACGCACACACGCATACACATGCACAAACACACATTAATGGTAGTAGTAATAATGATAAGCTAGGCGTTGTAGAACACACCTTTAATCTCAACATTTGGGAGGAAGAGAAGGCAGACAGAATTCGAGGTCAGCCTGGTCTATGGAGTGAGTCCCTGTCAGTCCCGGGGCTATGCAAAGAAACACTACCTCCAAAAAAACAAACACAATAATAATGATGATGTAAAAAGTAAATTTAAAAAGTAATTTCACAGAGAACCAGTCATTGATACATTCATAGCTCAGTTGTTGAAGCACTTGCCTAGCATACATAAAGCCCTGATTTGGATCCACAACAGTGTATGAAATGGTATGGGGAACCTGCCTATAACCGGAGCACTTGGAAAGTTCAGAAGTTCCTGGTGGGTCCCAGGGAAAGAACTTTGTCAGTAAAGTGCTTGTCATACGTACCTGAGGACATGAGCTCCAACGGCTCAGCAACACTAATACATAAGATGTGCGCAGGAGGGGAAGGGGTGGAGACAGGCAGATGCCTAGAATTCATTGGTCTGCCTCTCCAACCAATCAGTGAGTCCCTGTTCAATGTGAGACCCTGTCTCAAACCGTAAGGTGAAAAACAATAAAGGAAGAGACCCAAGATCAGCCTCTGGCTTACACACACACACACACACACACACACACACACGCACACACACACACACACACACACCATATACACCAAATAAAATAAGATTTAAAACAAGTTCCAGAACACCCTCAGCTACACAACAAGTTCCCGGCCAGCCTGGATTACACGAAATCCCGTCTCAAGGAGTAACTTCCCGGTTAGATGGCAGGTGAACGCTCCATCTGAATGAGTAGATTAGTGTATTCAAGTAAAAACTGCAGTAGGTCAAGAGAGAGACAGAGGGGGTGAGAGAAAGAAGGCAGGGAGGGAAAGAGAGAGAGGGGAGGAAGCACAATTAGTAAGGTGTAAGAGACTCGCACAGGTTCAAGCCGGAGAGGGTCCCAGCATGAGATGGGAAAGTGGACACAGGCTTCCACCTCTGACCAGGAAACTATTTGCAATTGGTACCAACTGGCAAACAGAAATCACTTTTCTCCAATGGAGCGCCTCTGGGTTTATTAACCACACTCAAGGCAGGCCCCACATCCAGTAGTAGCTGGCCAACAAAACAAACTCCATGTTTGTCTCTGTTTCGATTGTTTGTTAACTTTTGGGTTTCTTTCTTATTTGAAAATGGGAAGTGAGAAACAACCTAAAGGGGGATGAGTAGGGAAGAAGGGAAGATCTAGGTGGAGCTGGGGGAAGGAAAAAAACATTAAAATGGTGTAAGAAAATCTTAAATAAGAGCTTTTTAAAGGAAATTTAAAAGGGTAGATTGGAGGTTTGCTTTTGCTTTGTTTTTATTTTATGTTTTTAAGTATATACTGTTGTGCGTGGTAGGGCAGGCTGTCATCACAGCAGTCACTATGCTGAGGCATGAGAATCACCTTATATTTGAGGCCAGCCTGGGCCACGGAGTGTAAACTGAGTCTCTATCTCAAAATACCAAAAAAGGAAAATAGTAATTAAAAAAATAGCATGAGCCAGGACTGATGGTATACACCTGTATTCCAACACTGGGAAGGCAGTTCGGTAGGGCAAGACTGGCATTGGAGAACCATGCATCCGTGATCATCTTAGCCTTCATAGCAAAACTCTATCTCAAAAATCAAACCAAAAATGTATATAAATTAAACTACTACCATACGCCAAACATAACAGGTCTAGAAGTGTTAATTCTATGAATGCAAATCCATTACCCCCCCCCCCCACATTGCTGAGCTCCATTGAACAAATAATGGGCATTTTAAAATATTTTTAAACATGGGTCTTTGCTAGAGTTTTATAGAGTGTGCCAACCTGCATTAATTTCAGAATAAAAAATTCACAAATAAAAGTCACTATGGTTATCCCTACCCCATAAATGACTTTCTTAATCAGGACTTCCCGTTAGGGTAGAATCTTAACGCATTCACATCACTCAAAACACAAGGACAACGAATTCACTGTACATGAGACAGCGCTCACAGCTTTAAAACAGTTTCTTGCTCAAAGAAGCAAGCTCCTTTGGTTGCTCATAGTCTCTTATGAATAGAATGCCGTCCATACACAAAGAGAAGAAGCAGAAAAACTGGCAAGCATCCAGAGGACCTAGCTCAACACTGGAGACTCTGGAAAGAGGACCCAGATCACATAAGCTTGGGGTTTAATCTGTCCTAGACAACAATGATGAGAAGGCATCAGGAGCGATGGCGACACACTGGCCGTCTTTAATGAGAACAACTGGAATGAGAAGAAACCTTTGGACGAACATGTGAATAGAAAGTTGGGTTCAAATTAAGCTCTGTCTTCAGTGGGTCAGTAGTACTCAGAAAAGGCTGAGGTCAGGATGAGGAAGGTCCAGACTCAGAAGACCCCGGCAGCAAGGAACTCACAGAGCCCACAGAAGGTCCAAAACTTGTGTTTGTTACAGGCAGGAAGCATTGAAACACCAAGAAAATAACTTCAGCCCATATTTTCTTCTAAAGAAATCCCTACGGTAAAGGGGAGAGGAGTCGTCTTGTTCGAGAAAAAACAGCTGCTCCGTGACCTTCTGATGTGATTAAGTCCATTGATGATGATCAGGGAGGCGGCCCTTTATTACATTTCATTTTCTAAGTGCTTTACAACCACTGTAGTAACTAATTAACGGTGAGAACCTGATGTTTCTTGAAAAGGACTGCTGTTGCTACTTTTTTCCACCTTTTAGATGATCTTTTTTTTTTTTTTTAAATCTTGAGATACAAAATGCATACAATAGGTGATATTTAAGCTTTTCAAACTAATGATTATAGCAAGCAGTTCATTCTCCTGGTACCTCTAGAGTTGAGCTGCAATTAATAAGGACACGAGCAAACCACCCAAATAGAGAAGCAGTTCCACTCCAGCTCATAAATGCCCATCTGTGAGAATCAGTGAGCTCTGCAAAGGATGAGGAACAGCAATTGGAAGATGTCACCGTTGCCATGGCTGCCGCACCCTCCAGAAGCATATGGAAGAGAGCTGTCTATCCCCACCTGCACAGAGCATCCTGTCATTGGTGCCAACAGAGACCTTTTTCCTTACCTACAGCAGCTTTTAAATCAACGATAATCAAGCACTTGTCAAAAGAATGTTGGGGGCTAGGGAGATGACTTAGTAGACAGGACTGTTACTGTCCCGGCATGAGGACCTGAGTTTGAATCTCCAGCACCCATGTTTTAAGAGAGCGTCACTAACTCTAGCATTGAGAGGAGGGAGCAGAGACGGAAAGATTCCAGGACCTTGCTGGCCTGCCAGGTTAGCCAAAACAGTGGGCTTCGAGTTGGACAATAAAACAGAGAGCAAAAAAGGAAGATGCCAGAAATCACCCTCAGGTACCTACATGTGCTTGTACCACATATTCATATGCCATATAAGACACACTCACACACACACACACACACACACACACACACACGGAAAAACACTAAGGTATTCCATTTGAACACAACTATCTGCGGGTAAAGGTACCTGCTGCCAATTCTGAAGTCTAATCCCTGGGACCCACATGGCAGGAGAAAAACAGATATCCCAACAAGATATCTCTGGCCCCTATAATCATGTTGTGGTCCATACATACCCACACACATACACACAAAATAAATCAAGAAATAAAAGGTAATTTGAAGACAAATGAATTTGTGCAAAAGTCTATTGAAGGCTCACGTAGGAATAAGGTCGAGGCTGTCGGGGAACACTCACCCCAGCTAGCACAGACTAAGTACCTACAATGGGCAGGGTCCCACGAGCAGGGAGGACACGTGTTTAGTGTGTGAGAATGGTTGTCTAATTCAGGAGCTGGGTGATTATAGATGTGCTTATGCACCTCCTCTCTGCTCATAAAATTCCTGTCTGTCCAAGTCAATCAAGCTCAAATCCTCACTGCAGAGAAAACCTTCATCAGACACAGAAGACAGCCGTGGGCTGGGCTGTGCACATACGGCCAGTTCGGGACACACTTAGGAGAGTTGTCTTTCTACCCTCTGTGAGCAGTTGGCTCCTTACAGAAAATGACAACAGTGTATCAATAGCTGCATAAGGCGAATCTGTACATAGAGTCCGGTTGGCTTTGTTGCTTTGATTTTTTTAAAGTTTTTCCATTATTATAATGCTAATGTGGAGGCTGTAGTTGGAATTTCAAGTTTGTCAACAATTTTCCCAGTAATTATAGATATTAAACAAAGCGCTACAGTAAAATTGCCAATGATGCACTGTATCTGTAGACCTGGTTAGAAATCCTCCTTATAGCAAGGTGTGGTGGCACAGCCTGTAATCCCAGCACTGGGGAGGACACAGGCAGGTGGATCTCTGTGAGTTCGAGGCCAGTCTGGTCCATGGAGTGAGTTCCAGGGCAGCCTGGGCTACAAAGAGAGACCCTGTCTCAAAAAAACAAAAGGGGAAGAAGGAAGGAAAGGGAGGAAGGAAGGAAGGAAGGAAGGAAGGAAGGAAGGAAGGAAGGAAGGAAGGAAGGAAAGAAGGAAGGAAGGAAGGGAGAGAAAGAGAAAGAAAGAAAGAAAGAAAGAAAGAAAGAAAGAAAGAAAGAAAGAAAAAGAGAGAGAGAGAGAAAGAGATCGTTGTCATAGCTGGGTTGTGGTGGTACACACCACAACACTAATACTTGGGAGGCTGAAACAAGAGGATCATAAGTTTGAGACCAGCCTGTCTACAAAAACAAAAACAAAGCCTTAATTGCAATACTCGGTGAGCAAGGGCCACGTGTGAGTATCATGCTTATTGATTTCCCCTGATGTCATTCATAATGTTTAGTATATTCAAATATTAAATTTGCATTGACTTAGTCTCATAAACTACACTTGTATATGTATGTACAGGACAAAACAGGAACTCAGACACACTGTAACTGTACTTCCAGCTGTGTAGTAACAAGCAAATTCTAGAAGGGTCTTTGAGATCTTCTTGGTAAAATTAGCCCTCAGAAATATTGGGGTCATATAGATGTCAATTTAACGTTTCTGGAGTACACCCATCGCGGGCGCAGCATCTTCACAGCTCGACTCCTAGGAGTAATGTCCTTACCCACGACCTGAGCTTTAAGAGAAAGAACACGTGAACCAGCAGCATGGCTCAGCAGGCAACGGCATTTCCTGCCACACCTGACACCCTGAGATCAGTCCCTGGAACCCGCTCCCACAGCTCTCCTCTGATCTGCATATGTGTACTGATGTATGCACAAGTCCATACATCTACATGCATAAACATGCATACCGCACATAAAACAAATGTTAATATGAAAGCAGTGAGCTCTGGAAACCTGGATAACCCCCTTTATCTTGGGCTAGTCCGGTTTTTATTTATGTGTACACGTGTTTTGCCTGAACATATGTCTGTGTCCTGGAGCACTTGGAGACCAGAAGAGAATGTCAGATTTCCCTGCTGCTAGAGTTACAGATGATTGTGAGCCACCATGTGGGTGCAGGGATCAAAGGCCTTCTGAAAGAGCAGCAAGTGTTTCTAGCTGCTGATGTTAGGCCCAGCACGCGCCTTATTTTTAGAAGCGATGAAGATAATTCAGGAGACCAGATTTCATCGTTGCAAAATCGCAAGAGGTTTATTTTAACCATCATGCAATGGGGTCACCCCTGCTGGTCAGCAAAGAGTGGCACGGGGAGACAAAGGCCTTGGGTTTTTAAAACTGTATCTGTAGACCTTTTTGAAGACCTTTTTGAAGCGGGAATTTTGAAGTTGCAGTCTTGGCAATTCAGGATTGGATGAGGAAGCTATAAAGTAAGATAATTGGTTAGTCTTAGGTGCTCAAGCTTGGCCAGTCCTGCCAAGTGTGGATGCAGCTGCAAATTAAGGTGGGGGTGGTTAGCTCATCCTTGAAGATTAGGGGCTGCGGACTTTTGGCTGGAGGTCAGGAGCTACTCAGAAGAAGGACTGAGGCCATCTGGGTTGGTTGCTAAGAAACACTATCTCGAAGACAAGGATCTGGTCGTTCTTTTTGCTGAGTGAAGGTCATTACTTGCTCGCTTTTTTTATATCTGTCCTCATAGATAGGGTCACATTCCTCCATTCTCTGGAAAGGTACTAAGAGGCTTTAGCTTAACCTGGACCTAAAACTCAAAACTATAGGCTTTAGAAGACATATAGGTTAGAAAGTTAGTCTGATGCTTTCACTGAGCCATCTCTCCAGACCTGCTATTCCAATTTTAAGGAATATTCTTTCTGATCTCTGCTTCTGCACCCTTTAATAATTTATTCCAAAGGTCACAATGGCAAACACTATGAACCTAGTAAATATTTTCCTAGAATAGTTCCTTTCTTTTTTCAGTCTTCACAGTCATCCTTTAATCAAAATGAGACCTGAGCAAATAGGCACAAATTCCAATTTGTTCTATTCAGACAAATGTTAAATCCCACTTGACTATTCCTAACTTTTTATTTATATTTATGATATGATATTAGCTATATTTGTATACACATAGAAAAGAGCAATTGTAAAAAATATATGTATATATACAAGGAATTCTCTTTGGAGAACTGTTCTCATAATAAGCAAAATTGCTAGCATCTATCACCCTGTGATGTAATCATATAAAAGCCTCGTCTAGCCGTATCCCCATAAGGTACGTCTCTCTATTATATTATGGTGACAAATGGATCAGTCTTTGCACAGCACTGAGCCATTACAGAATTCTACAGGGAATACCAGAACACCACCGACAGCTCCTGATACCTACAACTAAGTCAGCCTCCTGTGAAACCGACAGCCTTCACTCACCGTGCTTACTTCTGGAAAAACAACCTTCAACTAAATACAACTCTACTCTACGATCATCACAGACATGGTCCAGGAATTAGTAAGTCACTGTGTGTTGGGAGAGATGGAGTTTGGGGGATAGATGGACTCAGATGACAAGCATCATGCTAGTGTATCCTGCCACGCAGCAAAATCTAGCGATTTAGAACACCTTGTGCTCCGACATGGGCAACTATGGTCTGGAAATGAAGCTCAAATTCGTATTACCCTACAATAGAATCCAATCATCCATTTTCTTACCTTATCACCTCTGGTAAATGTTGAATTCTTCACCTCTCAGTCTTTATCCTATTTTCTCCCACCCTCGGATTATCATTCCCTCTTTTCTGCGTCATATTTTTAGTTCATAGCACAATAGAGTGGCATGTTTCTCTTGGTTACAAAATACAAACTTTTGTGCTAAAACAAAACATGCATTCCTTTAAAGGATGCTCTCTGGGTCTCTATTATAGTTTTCATTTTCATAATTTGAAGAGTAAAGCCCACAAATGCATGTAATAGTTTTTTCCTCGCAGAAACTATTTGTTAGACACCTGACAGTGTTTATGCCTTTCCTGGGGCTCTTGTCTATGCAGAGCTGCAGACTGCCACACCCAACTATGCCGCACCCGAATCTGCCACTTTGGTACAAGCACTGTTTTGAGCTGATGGCAGCAGAGAAGCACGTACAAGAAAAGCTCCCAGATGCCTTTCTACACGGTAGCCCGAAAGCACATGCCCCTCTCCGTCCCTCAACAAAGAAGGACAAAGTTTAGTCACCCAACGCAATATTCTGAGTCAGGAACTGACATCCCAGGAAGCAGTACAGAAAAATGGGACCAAGTAACCTTCGACTGCTTGCTTTCCCAGAGACTGGCCTTGCCACATCAGCTGCCCCGAGACCTGGGTCCTCTTTTGTCTTGTCACCTCCTGAGCCATCTCCTTGGAAGTGGCTCATTCTGTGCACATCTCTCATCATGTGTACAGCACAATGCTAACGTCCCTGCTTCTTGTCTCACCATATGTAAAACATATGCTAACGATGCTGCTTCTTGTCTTCTAATTTTTTTTTTCTTTTGTCACAGGGATCCCAGCTAAAAACTGCACGCACGTAGAGGGATACTGTTTCCGCCTCGCCAAGACATATTCTCCGTTCTAACATTCTAATGCCTAGCACCTGAGGGATGTTTAACCTGTGTCACCCATCATACCTTAGGCAAGAGGTTTTAGGGCTAGGGGCTGGCTCTGTGATAAAGCATTTGCTGTGCAAACAGGAAGACTGGAGCCCACTCTCCAGAGCCCACACAAATGCCAGGTGGGCATGTCTGCCCACCCGTGATCACAGTGATCAAAAGACGCAGATAGGGATCCCTGAGCAATGTGCCTGCTTAGCCTAGTCCACATCAGGGAGATCTGTGTCACTTGAGAGGTCACACCCATGAATACAGTAGAGAGTCACGCCTATGTCAGCCTGGGGCCACTGCATGCAGACATGTACACATAAACTCACATATATGCAAACACACGTGTGTGTACCATGCACTACACACATGAAAAAAACCTAGGAATTACATATCAAGTTGCTATTATGCAGAAATATAAGTGACATCATCCAGGTGCTGAGGGATGAAACAGCTGGAGTAGAGAAGAGAAATGTGTGTCTAGTACTGACCTAGCTGTTTGCACGTTTCTGTGCTTGTTATTTGTTCTCTTTCACCTTTTATTGGCTAACCGGCTATTGAGAGGGCTTGACCTCCAGACAGGAGTCACTGAAGTGCAATAAACCACACACGTGAGGAGGGCACAGAAAGACGGCGGAACAGGCAAAGGTACCTAAGACCAAGCCGGACACCCTGAGTTCAGTCCCTGTGACCCACATGGTGGAAAGGGAGAACTGACTCCCCCATGTTGTCCTCTGACTTCAACCTATGCTGTGGCACAGGCACATGCATTACACACACACACACAGGCACACACACACACTACACATACATACTCACTGCAGACACACTCACTGCACGCACGCACGCACACCCAATAATGTAAGAAGAAAATATAGCTAACACACCTAGCTACGGCTTAGCAATATAACTCCGTGTGGAGTACCACCTGCTCACGCCGTGATTACGTGGCTGGCTGCAGTTTTCTGCTGACGGTACCCAGAGGCACGGGGGATGTTGTGTTCTGTGTCGCTAGACAGAAAGCAGGCAAGTTCAAACTCAAAGTCGTGTTGCTTTGGCAACAAAACTTAAGACATCGTAAATCAGACTATCACAGTCGGGCACATATATAAACATGTATCTGTTTGTATATGCATACATGCGGAAAGTGTACACAAGAATGTCTTAACCACTCGTGACAGATGAAGTATCCAAGTGTAGGGGGCCCCCATGAGAACCAAGGGCGGTGCCCGTGTTCTGAGACACGGCATTATGAATAATTACAGCCTGCCTTCCAGCCCAGCCCTGTCACTAATACATAGAGCATCAAGAGACTCACTAGAATTTCAAAGCCCGTTGCCCTGCTGTCCATCCTTTACCCCCGAGAACACTAACCTTCCCCGTGCTGAAGCCGTCTCTAAGCAGATGAGCAAGGCCTCTGGCAACTCCGCTTGTAGTGGAGACCATGTCAAAGATGACAAGGAGTAGAGCATGGATGTGGGAGAGCAATTCAGAAAGTTTTGGGCAAGGAGAGAGCTTGGACTTTAGAGAAGGACGGACCCCGGCTCCTGCAGTCTGAGGACTTGCCTCAGCTGCCTGTCGCTGCCTCAGCTCTCTGCAGGACGGTATCCTGGAGTTCTTCCACCTCACGCCAGATCCTGCCCATTCCTCCTCTCTTCCTGGGGCCCCTCCTGTCACCGTTCCTCCCCACATCCGATCCTAGCATCCCTCTTTCCCACCTCCGACAACCTAAAGCAATACTTTCCAGTAAAAGGCGCCCCATCCCGCACTGCAGAGCACCAGACTGTACCTAGGCCAAACTCCAGCAAAGAGGTGTGGCGGACCAAGGCATCAAGTATAAAAGCAACTAGTAAGATCACCCTGCAAGTCAGCTGTGCTTGTCGTACAGGGCACATACACTTATGCATGTTTGTCTGTTTGCAGGTTTTCGCAAACCTAGTTCTGCTTTTACTCAAGCGGCCAGCATTCAGCGTGGAGGTTTAACAGTCTCTCCGGGCCGGGAAAGACACAATAGGAGGAGTTCTGCTCAGCGCTGAGCTGGCAGGGGGGTTTTCTCTCCTCCTGGGGTGACTGAAGGAGGTCCAGAAGCAAGATGGACACGAAGCAGCGCAGCAGGCTGAGGAGCCCACGCTGAAACCGGGGATTGCAGAGCACACGGGCAAACACACAGAGGGGGCACCTGGGTCACCGCGGAACCGCACCCTGTGGGAACCTGGACTCTCAGGACCCAGGAAGGCTTCTGCTGCCGCCGCCCTGCAATGTAAAGCACACCCATTTCCAAAAAGGCTTCATGACAGATCCTCCGCAGAGATACTGAAGAGACTCTTCCGTTCTCAGTCTTTGTTTTTAGAACGCGTGCCTGAAATCTGTCGGTGGAAACCGTCTGTATTACCCCTTCCACTGGCTCCTTGGTATTCTGCTGTCACCTGTTAAATTTATTGTTCTGGTCAATGCTTTTTTAAGAAGCACCCCTCCCTTATCCCAGTCTTGCTGTTTGGCTCAGGTTTCCCTCATACTTGGCATATTCCTGCATCTGTGACTCAAGTGCTGGGATTATCGGCACGTGCTGCTTCTTCACCCATATGGTTTTGTTTTTAGGAGACCAAGAGAGTGTGAGTGTGGATAGAATTAAAAGGTCAGTAGAATTCGCCTCTTTCCCATTGACTGCTTTGCTGCAAGCTAAGAATTCAGACATCAATAGAAGCTCCACCCATCCCCACCCTCTTTGTTTTCCTTTTTTGTCTGTTGCCAAAAATCTCTAAAATAAAACAAAAATACAGTTAAGGCAAAGTTACTCAGCAGCTCCACTTATTTGGGAAACAACGAATCAGTAATTTGAATCTTGTGAAGCATCAGGCACTTCCCAGTTCGCCAACAGCCCCTTGACTGTAACTAATAATTCCTGTTATAGAAGCCCCAACATTGCAACTCTTCACATCCCCAAAATATCTTCACTACCTTCTCCACTTAGGGGCAAGGAACAAACAGAATCTTCAGCAGAGTTGTGGGATATAGGAATAAGCGATCTTTTTAACATCCCACCAAGAGTCACGCACGTTGACAGTCTAATTTTCTGTAACTCAGAATGTGACTGTACTTGGAAACAGGTACTTTACAGAAGAAATCAAATTAAAATGAAGCCCCGAGCACAGGGCCTAATCAATACAACCAGTGCCCTTATAAAGAGGAAAAATTAGAGCCCAGAGATGCAAATGGTAAGATGATGTCACTGAGGATCAGAAAAAAGACGGCCACCAAGAGAAGCTGAAACAGAGTACACCACAGCTCTCAGGTGGAATCAGCCTGACGGGGTCTTGAATTTGAACCTGCGGCCTCCAGAACTGTGCAAAAACAGAGCTAGACATTGAGCAGTCGAGTCCATGATACATCTTTGTGCATATCGAAAGGAAATTTTTACAATCTTAAAAAGGCAGGTATGCTTTCAGGCTCATTTTAGCACTGTTCAGCTTTGCTGTCTGTTGGTGTGATAAACAGCACAGTCAAAGGCAACTTGGGGAGGAAAAGTTTATCTGGGTTGCAGGCCGGTCACAGCCGTCATAGAAGGAAGTCAGGGCAGGAGCAGAAGCAGGAACCCAAAGGTAGGAACTGAAGCAGAAAGAACCATTTAGCGACCTGCTTTCCCTGGCTTGCTCAGCCTGCTTTCTCATACAACCCAGGCTCTCCTCCCTACCCAGGGGTGGCCCTGCCCACAGTGGAGTGGGCCTCCCACATGAATCATTAATCTAGAAAATATCCCACGAGCAATCGGATGGGGAAGGTCCCTCAACTGACATTCCAGGCGATTCTAGTTGATGTGACATTGACAAAAACTAACCAGCATATTCATATCATCTACCCAAGATATGGGGGTAGGGAATCTATCAGTGGGTGAGTGGGTAAATAGAACAGATGTGTATGTGTAGAAAATTATTTAGTCCCTAAAAAAGAAAGAGAACTTCCTTCTACAACCGCAATAATCCAGCCTGGGGAGCATGATGGCTGAGCCAGTCACAGAAAGATAAATACAGAGCGCGGAAGGTGGCGGTGATCAGTGTGTACCGTATCTAAGGAGCAGAGGAACAGAGACTGCAAAGCTGCTGAGTAAACAGGCGGCTGGATCCAAACACCAACTTTGGTGCTTCCCAGACTGGAGGGGACATCCGGGAGTTGGAAACAATCAGATCCAAACCCCCGGAGCCCCGCCCCCGCCCCCTGTGGCATCTCCCAGGTCCAGGATTCTGTGAGCACTGTCCTTTCCGCATGCTCGAAAGAGTGCAGGCCCCCAGGTCCAGGGACCCTCCATTCCAGCAGCCAGACAACAGATCCCTCCCGCTCCCCGGAGGGCAGTGTCTGGATTCCTGAGACAGCATCCCAACCTCCAAACCAGGGTTCTACTTGTCCCCCTGTGGAGATCAGGTGGACAGTAAAATCATAGGGATCCTGGATGGTAGAGCCCAAGCTAATCTGACTTCCAGGAGCAGAATATCTGGTAGGCCTATAAGCTGTAGCTCAGCTATCTTCTGTGGCACCACATCCCCCTCTACTGCCACCTGAAACAGACGATAGTCCCACCCCTCGAGCTTCCACCTGGGGCACCTGTGCCCTCTCAGTTACCAACTGACACACCCGTGCCTGGCCCTTCAAGGCACCCGTGCCCATGCCCATGCCCATGCCCATGCCATTCAAGGCACCCAAGCCTTCGTCCCACTGCACCCTACCTTCCAAAACACCCATCCCAGCTTGGCTGCATTCAAAATGCCAGCACCCATTCGTGTTCCCCTGGATCTCTCTCATTTTCCTGACACCAAAGACAGGTGGATCCAGTCTTCCATGCAGGTTCATGGAATAAAGAGCCAAGGCTATGGACAACCCGAGGCTACAAGCCAGCATAAGAACACAATAAAAATAAACAGAATCATGGTTCCACCAAACCCCCCCCCAAAAAAAAAAAACACAATGGATATTCCAATGCAGCAGAAACACAGAGAAATGACTTTAAACTTATGTTTCTGCAGTTATTAGAGACATATAAGGAAGAAATGAACAAATTTCTAGAAGAAATACAGGGAAATACAACCAAATAGGATAGATAGAAAACCACAATCAAACAGGTGAAGGAAATGAACAAAACTGTTTAAGACCTAAAAACAGAATTAGAATCAACAAAGAAAACAACCAACAGAAAAAAAACCAGGAATGGAAAACTTAGAGAAGAGATCAGGAACCACAGAGGTAAGCATCACCAACAGAATACAAAAGATGGAGGAGAGAATCTCAGGCATTGAAGATAAAATTGAAGAATTGAAGAAATCAGTACATCTCTTAAAGAAAACATTAAGACAGAAAAGTTTCCGACACAAAACATCCAAGAAATCAATGACACCATGAAAAGATGAAACCTAAGAATAACAGGAAAAAAGATTCCAGGTTCCAAGGTCTAGAAAATATTTTCAAAAAAATCAAAGAAGAAAATTTCCCCAACATTAAGAAAGAGATGCCCATAAATATACAAGATGCCTACAGAACACCAAATAGACTAGACCAGAAGAGAAATTCCTCCTGCCACATAATAATCAAAACACTAAATCTACAGAACAAACGAAAAATATTTAAAAACAGCAAGGGGGAAAGGCCAGGTAACATACAAAGGCAGACCTATCAGAATCACACCTGCCTTCTCAACAGAGACTATGAAAACCAGAAGGGCCTGGGCAGATATCATGCAGGCACTAAGATAAACAACATAGATATATATATATACCCAGCCAAACTTTCAATCACCATAGATGGAGAAAACAAGATATTTTATGACAAAACTAAATTTAAACAATATCTGTGCACCGACCCAGCTCTACAGAAGATACTAGAAGGAAAACTCCAACCCAACAAGGTCAACTACACCCAAGAAAACATAAGATACAGATAACCTCACAACAGCAAAAGCAAAACAGAACAAGCACACAAACACACTCTTACTACCCACTCCACAATAAAAGGAACTAACAATCATTGGTCACTAATATCTATCAATATCAATGGACACGCTCTCCAATAAAAAGACACCAGTTAACAAAATGGTTGTGGAAACAGGATCCAACATTCTGCTGTATTCGAGAAACATACCTCAGCAAGAAAGATAGATACAAACGGACCCAAGAAGCAAGCTGGAGTAGCCATCCTAGTATTTAATAAAATAAACTTTCAACCAAAATTAACCAAAAGAGATGGAGAGGGACACTTCATTCTCATTGAAGGAAGAATCCACCAAGAGGACATCATAAGCCTGAACATCTATGCCCCAAATGCAAGGGCTCTTGCATTCATAAAAGTAACATTATTAAAGTTTAAATCACACATTGATCACATTAGTAGCGGGAGACTTTGATACCCCACTCTCACCAATGGACAGATCAAGACAGAAGCTAAATAGAAAAATAATGAAGCTAACAGAGGTCATGAATCAAATGGACTTAATAGATGTCTACAGAACTCTTCACTCAAACACAAAATAGACTTTTTTTTCTCAGCACCACATGGAACCTTCTCCACTAAATTGACCATATAGCCCGTCACAAAACAACCCTTAACTGATACATGAAAATTGAACTAACTCGTTGTTCTTTATCAGATCATTGTGGATTAAAGCTTGACCTCAACAACAACAAAAAGAAGAAAAAGCCTATACACTTATGGAAACTCAACAACTGCCTGCTGAATGATCACTGGGTGAGGAAAGAAATAAAGAAATAAAGACTTCCTAGAATTCAATGAAAATAAGGGCAGAACTTACCCAAACTTATGGTACACCTTAAAAGCAGTGCTAAGTGGAAAGTTCATAGCAATAAGTGCCTTTGTACAGAAATTGGAGAGACCCCATACTAGCAAATGAACATATTATCTAAAGCTTAAAAAAAAAAAAAAAAGAAGAAGCAAACACACCTAAGAGGAGCAGACAGCATGAAATAAGCAAACTTGGGCTGAAATCAATAAATTAGAAACAAAGAGGGTGATACAAAGAATCAACAAAACCAAGAGTTGGTTCTTTGAGAAAATCAACAAGTTAAACAAACCCCTAGCCAAAATAACTAAAAGACAGAGAGACAGTTCCCAGATTAACAAAATTAGAAATTTAAAAGAGAAAATAACAACAGACACTAAGGAAATTCAAAAATTCACTACATCTTACTTCAAAAGTGTGTATTCCACAAAATTGGAAAATCTAAAGGAAATGGACAATTTTTCTTGATAGAATTCACCTGCCAAAGTTAAATCAAGGGCAGATAAACACTAAGGAAACTACTAAGGAAATAGAAGCAGCCATCAAAAGTCTCCCAACAAAAACAAACAAAAATCCCAGGGTCAGATGGTTTTAGCAAGGAATTCTACCAGACTTTCAAAGAAGAGCTAACACCAGTACTTCTCAAACTATTCCACAAAATAAAAACAGAAGGAACATTGTCAAACTCATTCTATGAAGCCATAGTCACCCTGATATCAAACCACACAAAGTCTTAACAAAGGAAGAAAATTTCAGACCAATCTCCCTTATGAACATTAATTCAAAAATACCTATCCAATAAGATACGCAAACCAAGTCAAGAACATATCAAACACAACATCCACCCATCCACCAAGATCAAGTAGGCTTCATCCCAGGGATGCAGAGATGGTTCAATATATGAAAGTCCATCAATGTAATCTACCATATAAACAAACTGTAAGAAAAAAAATGACGTGATCATCTCATTAGAGGCAGAAAAAGAGCTTTTGATGAAATCCAACACCCTTTCACGATAAAAGCCTTAGAGAGAACAGGGATACAAGACCCATACCTAAGCACAATAAAGGCAATGCAGCAAGCTGATAGCCAACATCAAAATAAATGAGAAGAAACTCAGCAATCCCACTAAAATCAGAAACAAGACAGGGTTGCCCACTCTCTCCATAGTTCTTCAGTACAGGGCTAGCAGCAACAAGACAACTAAAGGAGACCAAAGGGATACACATTGGAAAGGAAGAAGTTAAAGTATCCCTATCTGCAGATGATATGATAGGATTCATAAGTGACCTCAAAAATTCTACCGGAAAACTCCTGCAGCTAATAAACACCCTCAGCAACATGGCTGGAGACAAAATTAATTTAAAAAACCAGCAGCTCTCCTGTATACAAATGACAAACGGGCTGAGAAAGAAATGGGAAAACCACACCCTTTACAATAGCCACAAATAATATAAATTATCTAGGGATAACTCTAACCAAGGAATCAAAGACCTGTATGACAAGAACTTCAAGTCTCTGAAAAAAGAAATTGAAGAAGAAACCAGAAGGTGGAAAGCTGTCCCATGCTCATGGATTGGTAGGATTAACAAAGTAAAAATGGCCATCTTACCAAAGGCGATCTACAGATTCAATGCAATCCCCATCAAAATACCAACACAATTTTTCACAGACCTTGAAAGAGCAACTTTAAACTTCATATGGAAAAAAAAAAACCCAGAATAACTAGAACAATTCTATAAAACAATAGAACTTCTAGAGTATCTTCATACCTGACCTCAAAAGTTTACACTACAGTACAATAGTAATAATAATAATAATAATATCTGCATGGTATTGCCATAGAAATAGCTGGTTAATCAATGAAATCAAATCAAAGACCCAGAAATAAACCCACACACCTATGCACACCTGATTTTTTACAAAGGAGCCAAAACCATACAATGGAAAAAGGACAGCATCTTCAACAAATGGTGCTGGTCTAACTGGATGTCTACATGTAGAAAAATGCAAATAGATCCATATTTATCACCCTGCACAAAACAAAAAGTACAAGTGGATCAAAGACCTCAACAAAACCAGTTATACTAAATCTGCTAGATGAGAAAAGTGGGGAAGAGCCTTGAACTCATTGACACAGGAGATAACTACCTGAACAGAACACCAACACCTCAGGTTCTAAGATCTACAGTTAATAAATGGGACTTTTTAAAACTGAAAAGAATCTGTGGTACATTTACACAGTGGAATACTACTCAGCCATTAAAAACAAGGAAATCGTGAAATTTGCAGGCAAATGGATGGATCCATAAAAGATGATCCTAAGTGAGGTAACACAGGCCTAGAAAGACACACATGGTATACACTCACTTATAAGTGGATTTTAGTCTTAGAGTACACACTAGACGTACTACAGTGCACAGACCCCAAGAAGATAAGTCTGATGAGCATCTTAGGCTTCATGAGGACTCACTAGTTAGGGGAGTGGGGGATATCTCTCTGACATGGACTATGTTGCTTTTTGATTACTTCCCCCTGGTGGGACTGCCCTACCAGGCCACAGGGAAGAACAAACTTAATCCTCATATGAATAGATAAACTTCAGTGTCTGAGTAAGGAGGCCCCCCTGTTCTCAAGAATAAGAGAGAGGGGATGCAGGAGAGAGGGTGGGTCTGGGAGGAGAAGAGGGAGGGGCCTATGACCGAGATGTAAATTGAATTAACTAATAAAGAAAAGAGGAAAAAAAGAAAGACAAAAATATGGCGAGCTCACTTGTATATGAAATCATAAAAAGACTGAACTGACAAAAACAGAAAATAGAAAGACGGTTACCAGGGTCTTGGAGGGTGACAGAAGATGGAGAGGTGGTAGTCAAAGGTAGACACTTTCAGCCACAATGCCTCAGTTCTGAAAACCAAGTATATGGGATTATGATTGTAACAAGCTGTAGTGAAATTTGCATTTCCTAAGAGCATGGACATGACCTACGAAATTGTATCTATGTGATTTTGTTAATCCAAACCGAGAAATATGTTAATTAGTTTGAGAGTGATCACTGTTGCAAAACGCATACCCACATCAAAGCATCATTTTGCAAATAAAACAGAAAAAAAAATTGGCATCACTTTGTACAGTTTAAATATGCACAAATTTTATTTATTAGTCATGATTCAATAAATCTGGAAAAAAGTCAAGTTTGTTTTTTTTGTTTTTTTTTTTTTAATACAGGCTTAGAGCTTATGAGACTGGCTGGCGGAGGGGATGAGCATGCATGCGCATTTTCACACATTAAACATGCGCAAATATTTAACCGAAGAGTCACTTTCGGGTCCCTTTAACCACTACCCAGAAGGCTCAAGTGCACGCCCTGCTCTATCGGATCCCAGCCCTTCCCACAGGAAACACTTGTTAACCTGCAGAGCGCGCACATTTCACAAATAACAGACTCTGGGGAACAGCAAGCCAATGGCTTGACGAGAAGGTCGCAGTGCGTGTCCCGTTGGAAGGCCCGTTACACCCATTTCTTGTCCCAGTCCCCTGAGAAACTTTCAGTGCTCACATTTGAAATGTCCTCCACCCTTATTGGCGTCTGTCGTGACTGTGAAATAAGCTCTCTTCATCTGCACCGGACTCGTTTTCCTACCAACTGCACCGATTTTTGATATTTACATCCCCTTTATCTTTTTTACTCGGTTTGTTTGCTTGTTTTGTGTGTGTGTTAAGATGAAGCCTAACGGGGGCCGGAGAGACGTCACAGCAGCTGAGAGCGCTTACTGCTCTTCCAGAGGACCAGAGTTCGGTTCCCGGTGCCTGTACCGGGTGGCGTACAACCTCCTTATAATCACAGCTCCAAGGGATTCGGTGCCCTTTTCTGACCTTTGTGGGCAGCTGTACACACGCGCATATACCCACACAGAGACACAAAAGTACACGTGAAATAACATAAAATAAAATCTTAAAAAAAAAATCTTTATAAAAAAAAAAAAAAGGCGGCGTCTCACTGTACAGTACAGGTTGTCCTCAGACGTCCAAAGGCTAGGGTTACAAGCACGCCTTGCCAGGCTAGGTTGTCCTGTCTTCCTTCGGGGAGATCCCAAGTCCTTCTGACATGACCCCAGATGTCTTTGGTGGCCCCTTTGACTTTGCATGTCTTCTGCTCGGAGTCTGAACTTAGTTATTTTTCCAAGGACCTAAAGTCCTTTGAGAGCAGGTGAGTGTTTTTGATGCCAGCCTGGTCATTGCCGTTCCAGCCTTTATGGGGGTGTTCCTAGGCCTATTTCCTGAGTCCATACTGTCATTTTCAACCTAGACTTAGGAACCTAGAGGATTTGTGTCTTTGATTATGCTTGTCTGACACTGAAAACGAGGCATTTCACGACATTAACAAAACCATGTATTTTAGCCACATCTATATGTGTTATATTTTCAAAACGAGAACACTGATGCTATCAGTATCATGAATTTGTGCACATAGCTATGGCTATGTGTGCAGTATCGGTAGTTGCATTCTGTGTACCTGTAGTTGATTTTATGTGTAAGGGTTTTCCAGAGCTGTTTTCGTTAGTCTAATTAATTATCTGTTGAGACAAGCTCTTACTATGTAACTCTGTAACCTAGGCTGACCTGGAACTTGCTTTGTAGCCCGGACTTGTCCCAGACTTATTCCCTTTCTGCTCAGCTATTATAGGTGTGTGCCTCCTCATCAGACAATTTATATGCTCACTTGGCTGGACAATAAGACTGAACATTTGGTCCGTCACTAAGGGGTTCCCATGAGCGTATTTTTTTCGTGAGATTTACATTTAAATCAGTGGACATTAAGTAAAGCACCTTGCCCTCCGTAAGGTGTGAATGCTTTATCCAATCAGGTGAAGGTCTGGAGGAAACAGTAGGCTGACCATCCCTGAGCAAGAGGAATTTCTGTCAGAGGTTCCAGTTACAACCTCAGATCTTCTGGAGTCCCCATCTTGTCACTCTTCCTTAAGATTTTGAACTCAAAGACTATCATGGTAAGATCTCACTCCTTCACGTACACGTTTGACGGATTTGCTGTGGATGGTGTACTGCACATATATGAATGTTACATACATGTACATATATATACACACATAAACTGAATATCCTTATTCCCCTTATACATTCTGTTGTACAGTGCTCTCCACAGCAGGACCTTCCTCTTTCCTGCCTTCTTCTACCTGTCAGACTGTTACATGGTCACACCAAAAGTTCCTCATTCTCTACTGATGAACGCTTGGGTGGTCTCCAATGTTTTTGGTACAAATTACAAGACAGTACATTGCACTGTGGGTCAGTGATTCTGTTTGTTTGGGCTTTTTCAGTGAACTTTTTTTTTCTCTGCTTTGGTTGTAGTGTGTGTGTGTGTGTGTGTGTGTGTGTGTGTGTGTGTGTTTGCCTGCTTCTGAGATCATGTCCAAGTATGTAACGCAGGATGCCCAAGAACTTGCTATTTAGCCCAAGGTGGATTTAAACACAAGATCCTCCCACCTCAGCCTCATGAGTGCTGGATTACAGGTTTGTGACACCATACTGGTTCTTCCCTGTTAAGCTCAATAGATACCTACAAGTGGAGCTGTTGATTCAAAATTTACAAACGCGTATATTCACACGTTAACTGGATGAGCCCTGATATCCAACTACCGACCTGAAAAAAAATGCCTTTCCCCCGTTCCTGTCTGAAAGGCCTATCAGAAAGAATTCACTGTTGGCTGATAAGTCCAGCAGTATACCTTGTCTTAACTCTGCAGCTCTAGGTCACGGGTCCCTTGACTGCCATAATGGTTCATTCTGTCATCTTTACAAGATTTGGAACCAGTCTACGAGACAAACTCTTGACTGTGTCTGGAGATGGTTCTCAGACATAATTAACTGAGATAGAAAGACCCACTCCAAATTTGGACAGCATCATCTGCGGGATGAGGACTTAGACTTAATAAAAAGCAATTGGCTCCCAGCATCGGTCTTTCTCAGCTCCCTGAGGGCAGACACAAGGTGGACACTCTCCTGTGGCTGTGCATTTTGTACACCCTCAAACTCTGGCCACAACAAACCTTTCTTGCCTTAGGTTTTGGGGGTTTTTTTCTGTTTATTTTGTTTTGGGGTTTTTACTGTTTGTTTATTTGGGTTGGGGTGGTTGTTTTTGTTGTCACAGTGATGAGAAAAGTACTTTTTTCCTTCTGCAGGATATCACACTAGTTCACTGACAACCCTAACAGCTCTCTACCTGTATAGATAAGGCATTTGGAAGTCTATTTCAGAGTGGGAATTAATTTTGTTAAAACATTTCTATCCAGGCATGATAGTACATACCTACAATCCTGGCACTCAGCTCTAAGCACTCGGGAGGCTGAGACAGGAAGATTTTAGGACTGGCCTGGGTTACATAGCAAATTTGAGGTATATCTGAGCTATATCACAAGTCTGAGGCCAGCTTGGGCTATAGAGCAACTCTCAAAGAAAACCAGTTAAATTCCTAAGGGTCCAATAGCGTGGGCCATGTTGAGATGGCCCTCCAAGGTGGAAGATGCGTGGCTGCATCCGACCCTTCTAAACACTATGAAAGAAGCTTAAGGGGCAATGATGCAAATAGATTTTGGAGGTGCTATATTTCTCATTTGCATATGGTACTCTGATCCACTTTACTAAGGAGCCCACAGAGCTGCTAGGGGTGTTTTGTTTGTTTGTTTTTCAAGACAGGATTTCTTTGTGTAGCCTTGGCTATCCTGGACTCACTTTGTAGACCAGGCTGGCCTCAGACTAACAGAGCTCCACCTGCCTCTGCGCCACCACTCTCTCCCCTCCTCCAACTCTGCATCCTGGATTTACAGGGGTGCCCCACTGAGCGCAGTCAGAGCTGTTAGTTTTGAATAAGGCGGAAGACTCTGAAGTAGGTCCAGGGTGCTGTGCAAACTTCTCCTCAAACTAGCTCGGCCACGTGGATCATCGTGGGTGCATAGGTGAGGGTGCTTCTGGGTTACATGGACACTTGAGTCAGTAAACTGAGCAAAATAGATTGGTCTCGCAGCTTTAATGGGCTTTATCCAGTTTTTGAGGGAGTTCACAGACAGAAAGGCAGGGTGGGGTAGAATTCATTCTTTCTGCCTTATTACTTTGAAGCTGGACATCAACTCTTTTCTAAAAATATTTTTATTTTTATTTTCTGCATATGAAGTTTTTGCCTGCATGTGTGCCTGTGTCACATAAATGCATTGCCCACGGAGGCCAGAAGGAGGCGACAAATACCCTGGAATGGTAGTTACAGGTAGTTGCTAGTCCCCATGAGGGTGTTTATAACGGAACTCAAATCCTCCTGAATTATAAATGTTATAAACCCAAGAGCTGGGCTATCTCGCCAGCCCCCTTTCTCTTTTGTTTTAAGTTCTTGTTTATTCTCTAAGTTAGTCCCTTTTATGCAACAGATATTTATTAAATTTCCCTCTGCTACAGGGGGCAGCCGAGGAATGCAATAACTTTTTATTTCCTCTCCCCAATAACTACTTCATATAAATGATATTGGTGCTAACAATAGAGATGTTACTGAAACTGAACTACAAACACAAAGCAGGGAGGAAAAAACATAGATCTGACAGTATTGATAGCACCGTGAGATGTGATTCTCTTCTCCACTCCATCCAATTTCTGCTTTGGTCTTTTGTCTTAATCTGCAGGTCACCCATACCATAAGGGCTTGGAGTCAAATTCAGGATAGCCGGTGTAAATGGAGCTTTTTGTCCTCATTTGTCTCCTAAGGAAGACAGTTCCTCTTTCATTGAGACAAGTAGTGCATTCTGCCGAGACCATCGGTCTCTGAAGGTTTGGGCTCCGGGATGTGGAAGGGCCACATTTGTCTTCTCTGAAAAGGTTAAACAACACGCTCCAGGGAGTGATTTATTGGGAGCTTTGATTCTGAATGAAACTGAGTCAAGCGCGGGGCTCCTGGGAAGAGGGTAGGATAGGGCAGAGACTACAACAGGGATCGTTCTGATTCCTAGGAGAGATGTCAAACGAGGGGAGCCGCAGAAAGAACAGCTGTGTGCACAGCGCCCGAGCACCTCCGCATGACGTCACTTCCAGGGTCTTTCACCAGGTCACAAAGACACTCTGGCACATTCTCCAAATACAGCAGCAGAAGGAACACGTTAAAATCAGTAATGAAGAGTAGAGAAGGACTCCTTGATTTATCTAGCAAGGATACAAATGGCTACTTCTCTAATTGAGGGGTATCCTTGAAATTTGTTTTTAAGGAGCAAACCTTTTATCCTTCCACCAAAAATAAAAGTAAGAATAAATATGGCCCAGCCATGGTGGGGCAGTCCTTTGATCCCAGCACTTCAGAGGCCAAAGCAGGTAGATCTCCCTATGACTTGGAGACTCACCAGAGCTAATTGAAGGTTGCTCTGGAGCCAGGAATTGTGGAATGCACCTGAAGGCCCAGCTGCATGGGGGCTGAGGCAGGAGGATCACGTGAGCTAAGGAGTCTAACACTAATTTGGGTTACATACAACAACAAAATGAAAACCAAACCGAACAAAATCAACAACAAAGAACGAAAGGGAAACACAAGAACAAAACAAATATATCCTCACTGTTAGGAGAGAATATTGTGTGCATGCAGGGAGCAGGTGGTGATCAGGCTGATAACGCTATGAGTACAAATGGCATCCCAAGAGATGCGGACAAGACAGGCATCATCACTGCCAGCCATGAAATCTTGGGCACATGTGCTTTGAATAATGATGAGGACCAATTAAGGAAACTTCTGAAGGTCGAGCGGAAAATGGTGAAACCAGTGAGGGAGAAGATGCCACCAAAGGGGAGAGAGAAGAAAATGGAGCCCTCAAGCATTCCTGTGGGTGAAAACCTTTTTACTGTGAAAATTTTAGATTAACTAGAAGAAGATTTGAGCCTACTAGATTTATAATAATAACACAAATACACACCAATTCAACATGAGCTGAAACTAACATTAATCTTTTCCCCACCAAGAATAAACAGGATGTTTATCTCTTATGCCAATTCTGGGACTATTACTCTCCTCCAGAACAGGAATCATCTCCCTGGAACTTTCTTCTTGACTCAATACATCTCCCAGTAAACCCAGGGTAGCTGATGATAAATTGGAAATGGTCATAACAGAAGATGATAGATTGTTGCAACTGTCCCTCGGTGCTGACTATCGCTGCCGTTCTAGCTTTCCGTTTTCAGTAAGCATGTGTTGTTAACCAGAACAACATGAATGCATATCAAAATTCAGTTTTAATGCCTGGTTTCATTCCCTTCCCTTTGTATGTGTCCATTGGAAAGCCTGTCCAAACGGTGAGCCCTGTGCTTGGTAAAGGGACCTGCATATGTAGACTCAATGTTGTATAACTTTGTTCAACTCAAGAAACACTTCAAATGGATAGCTGCATGCCCCATACAATGCTGTTTAGTTTTATATCTATTTTGCCGATAATGTTATAAATAATGACCTTCAAACATTAAAATCCAAAATAAATACAGACAGGTTTTTTTAAAAAAAAAACACAACAGATACATTTGAATATGGACACACAACAGAAATAATAATATGAGCACACAAGGAGAGGACCATATGATAACAGGAGCAGACTAGGGAAATGGAGCCGCACCCCAAGACTTTGCTACTCACCCACAGCTGGGAAATGGTACAATGGATACACCGAGGGCTACCAAGTCTCTGAGAACCAAGGCCCTGCAGCACTTTGATCTTGAACTTCTAGCCCCCAAATGGTGAAGGGAAAACTCCACACACAGGGATAAACCCTTGCAAAATGCATAATTGATAAAAGCCCTGTATATAAAATACATAGGGAAGTTCTAAACTACAACAGAAAGAATACGATGTTCCAAGTGTTTCAGATGGGTAAGAGAGCTGAACAGGTGTAAACACATGAAAAATTACCCCGTATTAAACGTCATTAAGAAATATCAAATTAAACCAAACTTAAGATGCCATGACCTGTCTAAGAGATGGCAAAATTCTAAATACTGAGACCACCGAGTACGGGAGATGACATGAGGCAACTGCTCTAGTTACTGAAGGAAATGAAAAGTGCAATGTTAACCAGCATCCAGAAGAAGCAAAGCATCAAGCCCTGAGGAAAAGGGAAGAGCCTTCAATGCACTCAGTGAAAGTGGCCAATCTGAAAAGGACTCAGGGTGCATGATTCCAATCCTACTCCCAGAATGGAATTCTGGGAAGGCAAAACTAAGAAAGCTGAGAGCAAAAAGATTCTTGGCTGCCACCAGTTGGGGTGAAGAGAAAGACCAACACACAGAAAGAGGAGGGGGTTTGAGGACAGTGGGAGCATTCTGAGGAATTGTAACAGAACGCATGTGCCATGCACTTGCCAAAATCTTAAAACAACACGATGAAAGGCTAAACCATAGGGAATTAATTAATAATAATACATCAGTATCAGGCTCAGCAGGTGAAGGTGCTTGCTCCGCAAGCCTGATATCCTGAGTTAGACCCCAAGGTGAAGGGAGGGAACTAAAAAGGACTGACATCTGGGAGATGACCTTCATCCTCCATGTCATTGCCGGAGCACGCCCACATGTGAGCAGCATTACAATAAATCCCTTTAAGACAAGAATGCTCGCCAGTTGTAACAATGTACCACAGCAACACAACATGCTAACGTAGCTATGGAGGGAGGCTACAAGGCAAGAGGAAGCCTATGGCAACTACTAGTTTCTGTGAATTTTTTTCTAGAAAAACTAAACTACTCTTTTAAAAAGTCAATTAATTTTGTGAATGTTTGTATAAAGGCGACTCTCTAATGTTGAGTCTCAGAGCAAAACCATCTATCAAGCCCGATGGTGTCTACGTGCGATTTTCCAGCAGCAGGTTACACTAAATAGTCCTGAGCTGCTCTCTCCGCCTCCAGTAAGTCAACTTTGGGCTGTAGCCTGTGAGTCATCCTGCCCTATTTTCCTCAGAATAGAAAAGTCTTCCTGCCAGTTCCTTTTCTGGATTGCTTCTTATGTCTGCCCACCCCCAGAGGCCTCTGAGCCAGGTGTTTTCAAGCTTTGTCACCCTGGCATTCATCTCTCTTTTATCTTTGTTGTTTTGTTAGTATGCCACCACTGCTTTTCCCCAGAAAAACCCCGCTGTCATTCTCTCAGGACCTGGATGTCCCTGATTCTTCCCACGGTGCCGCTACATTTCACACTTGTCTTCCTTGCCGTCTTGCTACCCCGGCTTCCAAAAATTATTTTTGCTTTCAGCTCCTCTCCTAAATTCCTGTTTCATGGCCTCTCTCTCATATGAGTCAGTTCATTTCGCAAAATTCAGACATCCAATTTGGATGGACTGACAATTCAATGTTCAATAGATTTGCGTGGACTAACAAATAACACAGGCCTTAAAAACTACAGCAGAATTAACTAATGCTTGTTTTAACATTTTAAATTATTTATTACATTTTATTTAGTGTGGGGAGCCACATGTGTTTGGAGGGTCTCTAGGCTCCCTCTAGAGAAAGATAAATATTTCTAAATATATCAATATATCACATATAGTTTCTGTATCATTAAACAAAATTTTCAAGGTGGTAGTGGTGCACACTTTTAATCCTAACACTCTGGAGGCAGAATCAGGTGGGTCTCTGTGAATCTATGGCCAACCTGGTCTAGGACAGCCAAAGCTACACCAAGAAACCCTGACTCAAAAAATAATAATAATAAAGAATAAAAAAAGAAAAGAAAGGAAAAAGAAAATTTTCGAGAACATTCATTGGATTTCTAGAAATATAGTGGGTTTTTTTAACTTCCATTCTTTTTACCCTCTTACATTTTTTTTTCTTTACTATTTTAAATGATATGAAGAAAAATACTTTTACACCCAAACCTTACTGAGAACTTCTAATTATTACCTTGGGAAGGTGCTGTTTTGTTAGAAGTTGAATTCCTGGTTTTGAACAGGTTTAAGGCTCTTAATCTAAATCAAATCTTAACTTAATTCCCAAACTTTTGTCCAGACTTAAACTCCTAGTAAAAACGCAGGAGCCTGCTCCTGCACCACCTCTGCAGCGAGGAGTGCATTGTAGTGGTCCATGACTGAACTAACCTTGCATGAGCATCGTGGATTGGAACTGATTTCATTTCGCTGACGGTGTGTGAGAATGGGTAATGTTCGTTTGTGCGTCCTGCTCTGGGTGGCTCCCACTCATTCCCTTCGTTTAAACTGGCTCTTGCTCATTTTCTTTAGGTATTCACTTTATAACCAAGGAAGTTAACCTTTACCTTAACAACAAGCATTTTTATCAATACAGCATTGATCTTCTCATTGGGGTTATGATATCTGGACATAAACGAGGAAAGAGCCATGATTTGTCATGTACTGTGGTGAAGTCGGAAATCATCAATAACTCTCTCTAAAAAATACACACCGAGTCAGGTGTAGTGGCGTATGCCTGTGATCCAGAAGAGAGAGGAGGAGAGGAGAGGAGAGGGAAGAACAGAAAGGAAAGTATATACACATGAAAACACATACATTTGCAAAATTTTAAAGGGCTTGTGAGTCATTTAAACTCCATCTCTGGCTCTTGCCAATTATATCGTGTGCTAATTACTGTTTCCTTTGGCCTCTCGCTACCCCACAACCCACTCAGGGTAATTATGCATTCGTTGCAATTACCTACCACTTTTTCTCTTTGGAGATAGACTCTTGATGTATAGCATTGGCTGGCCTGGAACTCTCTGTCTAGATGGAGCTGATATTAAACTCTGAGATCTTCCTGCCTCGGCCTCCCAAGTGCTAGGACTAAACGCATGCCCTACCATGACCGCTCACCAATGTTGATGTATAAAAGACACACATTGTGTTCTGGGTCGTGCTGTATTTAGGACTTAATTCGCCTCCAGCTCTTCATCTATAAAGTATACCCGTGTGTACGTTTTCTATCTACATGCATGTGTATGTGTTCTGAAATGAAGAGAACTAGCATTCTCTGAAAGTCCTGTCTCTATCTAGAATACGCATAACTTATTTAGCAAAGCAGTGTTCCACTATCCAGCTCTTTTATTTCTGAGTCATTGAAAACAATGCGGTAGGAAAGACAGCAAAGGCCAAACGGCACAGCTGTTCCCTATAGCTCCCTTAGTCACAAGAAGCTATACCACCATTTAATGATGTCATTAAAAATACATTGTTACCATAGCAACCACAACACTATAGATACCCAAGTTTTCCCTGCCCTGCGCATGCTGTGCGTGCTTGCTTTCTTTTTCAGCACGCACACTGCTTTCTCCACCCTGACCCGCCCCCACTTTTCTGTAATCATCAAGAAAAATCATCAAGAATCCACTTTTTTAAAAGCAAAAACTTTCTGATACCTGCAAACGTGCCGCATTGGTGGTCAGCATGCTGCTCCTTATGGACAGAGAAGCAGAAACGATCCTACTGGAAATAGAACTTCCGTCTTCCTCCTTCTATGACCTTTCCATACCTTTCTCCTATCCTGGTTTTTTCTCTCCGGTGTGGCCCTCTGGCTCTGTTCTGTCACCGAATCACTAATGACACCATGCTGCTTTTACATATTCTGTCTCTTTATTTAAGGAATAAATTTGAAGGACCACATGCACTTCAGGTGGGGGATCTGGGAAACCACACATTTCACAGGACTTGAAGACGCCTGCGCATTAATAGTCATGATGTGGGAAATAGGAGCAATTCAGAGAAAGCAACTAAACCCTCCTCAGCTGACTCCAGACAAACTCTCCTCAACACCATCTACTCTGGAGGCCTCTCTCTCTTCTCCACTATGCAGGGCTTACTAAGGCATCTGTTGAGTTTTGTCTTAGGCACAGAAGATAGACCATCAAATGATTTTTTTTTAAAGCACACATTCTCTTGTCTAGTTCAAGGTGGAATAGGAAAAATAAAAATAAAAAGAAAGTGATGGAAGGAAGAGGAAATTCTCACAGTGACTAAGCTGCCTTCTGAGGATTGGGAAGGGCTTTCCATGCACAGGACGCTGCCGGGACCACGCTCCGAGATGGCGAGGAATGAAGCATGCTTTGGAACAACAGAAAGTCAATGTGTCTGTAGGCAGGGCCTGGAAGAAAAAGATCAGAACAAGATCAGAGAAGAAAGGAGGTGTGGGCCAGTTCAAGTGAGATCTTGAAGAGAAAAATGAGAGGTCTGGAATTTATTCTCAATCTAATAAAAGAGTCACAAGCCAAGGCATAAACTGACGGGATGCATTCATTAAACGGCTGCCTTGGATGCTACATGGTGGATGTCTAGGGAGAGATAAGGAAAAGAAGGAGATGATCAGGAAGAGTGACCACTGAGATGCTGGAAGTTTCCTCCTAATTACAAAAACAAACAAAAAAAAGTTTTATTCGCTTTTATAGCTCTCCAAAACAGTATCGTGGTTACTGTTGTCATGCCCAGATTCTGACAAACGGATGAAAAGAATCCAGTCTTTCCTCTTCTACTCCGGGGCTTCTGGGTCCGGCTCTGATTTAGCCAAATATTGAAGTGAAGCACAACTTGTGAGGTGTCTCAGAACTTTTAACAAGCCACAGCGAGAGGCATCCGTTCGGTATTATATAACAGCACAGGGTTGGCGCGGGAGCAGAAGCGCAGCGCCTTCTCCTCCCACGTGCGGTCCCGCCTGCTAGCCTATAGCTCTTGGATTCCAGATTTGCCCCATTTCTCTCTCAGTGCTCCCTCCAAAAGTACTGATTTGTGCAGTAGTCATCCAAAAGGAATGCAGCAAACAAATGAGGGAAATCATTAGTGGCTAATTAACCTTAAGACGTTGTGAGAAACTTTAGCAGGGGTGTGCCTGAGTATTTTTGTGCTAATTGAACCTATCCCCCGTTAGCGTCTATGTCATGAGCTACTTCTGTGATGAATCACAGATGAATAGACTACAGAATCTTAGGACAAACCACTGATAGAAACATAGGGTTTATTGTAACCTAAGCCTCTGGTCGTGTAAGCCACAGATTTAGGTAACTTCCCCCACGTAACTTAACCAGGATCTGATACAAAGCAAGACATCACTGGTACCTTTCCTCACAGGGGTACCTGGGGAGCGCTTGTCTCCCAAACCCTTACCCTGCTGGTGGTGTCATTTCCCCTCTCTGGAGGCTCTTATTCGTGTACTCTGTCCTTGTCTACAACAACTGCTCCCCTGCTCAGTCATCTTGAGCCTCCATAGCCCTATCATACTCCACAGTCTGTATCACGACCAGATCCAACCTTCTGTCTCCGCCATCCCTCTACCCTAAGTCTAATTATGGTTGAGGAAAATCACATGGTTGACAGGTTCCGCTAAATTGAAAACACCGGCCTCCAAGACCGCTGGTTCTCTCCTGTGATCCCACTAAATTACTTTCCCCCTCTTGAACCACCTCCACCTTGAGCCTCTGTCTCTGCTGGTCTGTTAACACCATTGTGTTTTTGCACTAAGGAAGCTGAAGAAAATTTCAGAAGAAAATTTCAGAAATTTCCACCAAATCTGTCCTCCCGCCTTATATGTTTTATATATATATATATATGACCTTGGCAAGTTGTCTGCTTGTTGAAAGTGAATTCTGGGAGCAAGGAGGCCCTCCCTGCTCTCAGCCCTCCAAAATCTGCTGTCTTGGGTCAGGCTGGCCCTTGCCTCTAAAAACAGAGAACAGCTAAGGGAGTTGTAATCCTTGTGTCCTTGAAAACAGCTTGAAGGTGAGCTGTTTCCAACAGCTGTAACTCTAGTTCAACCCCTGGTGTAAAAACCTCTGGTGTAGTGGGAACAGAAAGCACAAAGCTTTCAACCAGGAAGTCAAGCTGGCCGCCTCAGTGCGCTTTCTAAAGTTAATGTCTGCCGGAGGTTACGCATTGTTTCGTCTGTGTTGTCTTTCTTTGCTCCCTCAACCATGCCACTCCAGTCATCTGTCGGTTTGGTGGGTTCATGATTTGACAATGTTGGGGTCCACCTGATGCTTCCACCCACCTGCTACTTGCGATTTGTTCTTTCACTTGTGTTTGCCGCATTCTAAACAAACTCACTTGAAACTGTCAGTGTACCCTAGGTCATTCTCCAGGCCACACAAAGCAATGCCACCTAATTTATATGCCCTCCTACTGTCAAAGAAGAAAGCCTCCCTGTGTTCTGGGGTCCTTCCTTTTTTGACTAGACTTCCCCACTTCTTTCCTAGTGCAGAGCTTGGTTCTCACATGGGTCCTCAGCCCCCTGGTGCCCATCTTCTCTTTCTATTCAATGTAAGTACAAGGTAAATTTGTTCATGATGCTCGGGTTCAGGCTGAGTTTTGTTTTTCTTTTTTATTATTTTTTAATTAATTACAATTTATTCATTTTATATCCCAGCTTTAGCCCCCTTCCTCCTCCCCTCCCAACCCTACCCTTCCTTCTTCTTCTCCATGCCCCTCCCTGAATCCACTGATAGGGGTGGTCCTCCTCCCCTTCCATCTGACCCTAGCCTATCAGGTCTCATCAGGACTGGCTGCAGTGTCTTCCTCTGTGGCCTGGTAAGGCTGCTCCCCCATCAAGGGGAGGTGATCAAAGGGCTAACCACTGTGTTCATGTCAGAGACAGTCCCTGTTCCTCTTACTAGTGAACCCATTTGGAGACTGAGCTGCCATGGGCTACATCTGTGCAGGGGTTCTAGGTTCTCTCCATGCATGGTCCTTGGTTGTAGTATCAGGCTCAGAAAAGACCCCTGGACCCAGAATTTTTGATCTGTTGCTCTCCTTGTGGAGCTCCTGTCCCCTCCAGGTCTTACTATCTCCCCCTTCTTTTCTAAGATTCCCTGCACTCTGCCCAAAGTTTGGCAATGAGTCTCAGCATCTGCTTTAATACCCTGCTGGGTAGAGTCTTTCAGAAGCCCTCTGTGGTAGGCTCCTGTCCTGTTCCCTGTTTTCTTCCTCTTCCGATGTCCGTCCTGTTTGCATTTCTGAATGAAGATTGATCATCTTACCCAGAGACCTCCTTCTTGCTTAGCTTCTTTAGGTGTACAGATTTTAGCATGATTAACCTATATTATATGTCTAATATCCACTTATAAGTGAGTATATTCCATGTGTGTCTTTCTGTTTCTGGGATACTTCACTCAGGATGATCTTTTCAAGTTCCCACCATTTGCCTGCAAATTTCACTTACATCCATCAGAATGGCTAAGATCAAAAACTCAAGTGACAACACATGCTGGAGAGGGTGTGGAGTAAGGGGAACTCTCCTCCATTGCTGGTGGGAATGTAAACTTGTACAACCACTTTGGAAATCAGTCTGGCACTTTCTCAGAAAAGATCCAGCTATACCTCTGCTAGGCATATATCCAAAATATGCTCAAATACGCAACAAGGACACTTGCTCAACCACGTTTGTAGCACCTTTATTCGAAATAACCAGAATTTGGGAACAACCCACATGTCCCTCAAAGGAGGAATGGATGCAGAAATTGTGGTACATTTACACAGTGGAATACTACTCAGCAATTAAAAACAAGGAAATCCTGAGTTGTCTTTCAAGGTGCTCTCTCATGAGTTCACTCTTATGGCCACTGTCATCTGATAGTTGACTCAGTTTCACTTGTGATAAGCAAAGTTGTTGGCCGGGGTTACTCCATCCTCTTCTGTACAGGATTTCTGACAGGAAAGCTACTCCAACCCTGAGTATGGAGGAGACCATCCCAACTGGGAAAGAACAGAAGCTACAGAGTCTGTCCAGACATTGTGGAGAAGCCGTATCATCACTTCCAGTGCAAGATACAAAGGCAGCTCAGATTGAAAGAGAGGGGAAAGAGACTCCAAATTTTCTCTGGAAAGGCTACACAGAATCTGTGGCCATACCGTGCATGTTTAAAATCTTCAACATGGTGCAATAAGATGACATATTTAATCAGACGGTCTGTGGAGCAGGTGAGCATCTCAGTCATCTTACTTGGTTACCATGGCCATATTTGGTCCAGCAGTAGTCAAGAGAAACTGAGAACAAATAATGCCTTGTTTGCTGAATATTCAAAGATGTCTACTTAGCCTCTACACCTATTTGTTCATGGTGCTCATGGATGCACACTGAACGTTCGGAGGAAGAGCCGGGCCCCACGCTTTAATTGTCCACACTGACCAACTCTCTCAGAGTCCACCTCAAGGAACACGGGGAACCATCTAAGAAAGTCTCCTCCTTCCCGTCTTAGGAAGAATGTCTCAGACACATCTCAATTTTGACAGCAAAGCCTTTCCTGAGAATATCTGGGGAGGGTGAGAAAAAAAGGGAAGGAAGGGGGGAGCTGCTGGCCGTGTGCTGTTCATTTGTTCTGAACAAGCTCGCAAGTCATTTCAAACACTCATTCAACTAAATCATAAAATACGTGGAAGTGGCAGAATTTTAAAACTCCTTCACTGAATATAAAAGAGGATTTAGATTATATTAGTCCGCTTTGGAAGTAAGTGGTACAATCTGATGAGAGGTGTGTCTAGGTTTGCCTAGGAAATTGGGTAGAAAAAGAAAGTAATAGATATAAATTAGCTATTTAGAATAAAAGGTGCTGAGGTAGAGCCTTGAAAATGTCAGAAGGTAGCTTAGCTAATGAGGGGAAAGATCTAAACGATGACAGGTATTCTAATGTGGAGAAATTTTTGTTTTCTTCCCAGTTTGCTCAAAAAAAAAAATCTTTGTAGCGAGAGCATTGCCTTTATTAAGATTCCATTGTAAACCCGTTAGCCGCAGGAACAAATTAGTTGGACTTCGGTTTGTCTGAAGAAGAGGCAAAGTCCTCAGCACTCAGTACTTTTTTTTTTTGAAAGAGAAAACTGTTTTATATGAACAAAAGAAAATTCAGATCGCCAAGCAGAAGAGACGGGTTGCATGTAGAGAAACACACGGGGCTCCTAAAGAAGAGAAAACAGGGCTAGAAAAACCTGTCTATGAGAGAGGCACCATACATACATGTATGCATGTATTTATGCACACATGTACACAAAAAGAACCAGGTATACAAACACATCCATACATATTCCATATGTACACTTATGCAAACATGCACACAAGAATCTACCAGTCTACCAAAACTTATGAAACCCTACATTTACCTTCCTTATAGATGTCCTGTGTTATATGTGGAAAAAAAAAAAAAAAAAAACAAGTAATTTCAGAAACACAGACAAATGTTCATTTAAACTAGTCCCAGAAAAAGGGACAGAAAAAGTCCCAGAAAAAGGGACAAGAATTGTAACATCTTTATCCTCTCTATCTCTCTGTTTCTAAACATTATCCTCGGCACTTCAATTTGCTGGTGGCGGAGAATTTGGCACACAGCACCTTCAGGCCTCACAACCCACAGCCTTATCACACACTGAGCCACAAAGGATCCTGCTACTGTCTCAGCATGGATCGGGTCTGCTTTCTCCTACATGAGCTACTGCAGTAAAAAAGAAAATATCTCCCATCGCAGACAGTGGGATACTGGTCCAAATGAAAAAGGGAAGAATTTCGACAAATAAGCAGTGTCTGTGGTGGGAATGTCTCAGTGCCTCCAAATTCAGGCTGAAGCATCATTCCCAGTGGAGCATTTGGAGGCAGGGAAGACTCGGCCCTCGGAGCGGGGTTAGTACTCTTACCAAGGGGATATTGTCCCTTTTCTTTCTTTTCTTCCCCCACAGGAGGACACAGGAACGAGGGGCCTTCTATGAGGAATGGAACCTCATAGACTCCAAGGCAGCTGGCACCCTGGTCTGGGGCTTCTCAGCCTCCAGAACTGAAAGCAACATACTTTTGTTGTCTGAAGAATTTATCCATTTAAAGTGTTTTTTTGTTTGTTTGTTTTTGTTTTTTGTTTTTTTTTTTAAGTTGATAATGTCCCATGTTTTATTGGATCTAGGTACCTTATTTTTTTTTATAATTTTTATTTTTTATATTAATCACAGGTTATATCCCAGCTGTAGCCCCCTCCCTCGTTCTCTCCCAATTCCACCCTCCCTCCCTCATCTCCTCCCTGTCCCTTTACAAGTTCACTGATGGAGAGGTCCTCCTCCCCTTCCATCTGACCCTAGCTTATCAGGAATCTTCAGGACTGGCTGCAATGTCCTCCTCTGTGGCCTAGCAAGGCTGCTCCTCCCGGGGGGGGGGGGGGGGAAGGGTGTCAAGAAGCCATCCATTGAATTCATGTTAGAAATAGTCCCTGTTCCCCTTACTAGGGTATCCACTTGGATACTGAGCTGCCATGGGCTACATCCAAGCAAGGGTACTAGGTTATATCCATACATGGTCCTTGGTTGGAGAAACAGTCTCATAAAAGACCCCTGTGCCCTGATATATTTGGTCCTTGTGGAACTCCTCTCCTCTCCAGGTCATACTAACTCCCCATTCTTTCATATGATTCCCTGCACTCTGCCAAAGGTTTGGTTATGATTTGCAGGCAAACGGTGGGATCTAGTAATGTGTGTTATTGTAGCAGTGGGAACAGGAACAGACTAGGGGGGCTAGCTCTGCAGGCCAACTAGGGAGAGAGTAAACAGAAGCCACCCAACATTCCATGTTACAGAGCCAAAAATACAGTCACATTTTTTTTTTCTGGTGCTACTGATTAAACCCAAGGCTTCACATAGGCTAGACAAGAGCTCTCCCACTGAGCTACCGCTCCCATCTCCAGTAACTTTTGAGAAACAATTTAACCACATAATCGCTATTTTCTCCTTTATCATCAAATACATTATAAAATTTCTGCTTCATTTTATTTGTCTGTTTTTTGAGACAGAGCTCATTATATAGCTTAGAATGTTCTTAAACCTGATTTCCTCCTGTTAAGTCCCTCAAGTACTAGAATCACAGTCTTTTTCTCCCAGAAGAGTTCTTTTAGCAAATGGCAACAGATTAGGGTTCCATATGAGCAGATATTATCCAGAAAATTGAAAAAATACACTTAATCCATGTTAATTTTTCTTATGGAGCCTTAAATATATGAATGTATGCATATACTTATTTCATATAATTAATACCATATATGTTTTTAAAAGCTGGAAAAAATTTATTGACATCTGAGAGATGTCCCAAAAGGGTAGGAATCTTCTTTTATATAATTAAAGTAAATGTGAATTGAAATAGGACTATCTTGCCAAATTAGTAAATTTCTCACCTACATGGTACAAAATTAAATCACTTTAGAATTTTTCCAGGTTTATCTACTAAACCCAAGTAGTTCCTGCTTATTTTTCTCTTAAGAGAGAAATCAATTATCTCTGGAAGCTAAATATTTAAAAGCAAGGCCAATTTAAAGACAATCGATACTTGTGGTTAAGTGATGGCAATTACGTGTAGCGACTGTCCCTAGAAGGCAGGCCTGCAGCTTCTAGGTTTATGACCTCCAAACCCAGCATGCACTTCTATACACTGTACGGTACAGGAAGGAAGGAGCCAGCCATGTCTTAGAGCCTCTTGGTCTTATTCTTAGAATAGGAGGGGTTGTAGCCTCTGGTGGTACTTGTCACTGCTATAAAGTTAGCAAGGAGGACAGATGTTGCCTTGATGTTTTCTTTTATAGACTCCATGTTGAGGGATAGTGGTGGGGGTAGGAGTGGGGGTAGGGGCAAAGGCTGTGGCTCTTCTTGTCCTTGCCTTGTTAGATCTCAGTCACGGACTAGCAAAAGAAACCAAAGGGAAAATAAAACCTTACTGTGAGAAAATGAAGAAAGACTGTTCAGATACATTTCAAACTGGGATGGCCACATGCAGACTCATCCTAGCCCTGCCGCATGAGCCTGCCACTCCTTCCCTGCCATCGCTCCAAACGGTGGCTCTCAAGAGGCTTGAGACACAGACCCTATCAAGCCCGAGAGTCCTAGAAAAGGAGTCTGTATGCCAGAAGTCCTATGGCATCAGATGGCAGCCTGGAGGTCCGAAAGGACCTTCCTCACAGGTCTACGGCCTGTGTTCTGACTGTCGGCTGGTCTTGTCCTATGTGCTCTTATTCTCAAGCTCATGAACTAACATTCCAGTTCAATGTGAAGTAGGAAACAACCAATTGCTAAACAAATCAATCCCAATCAATAATGGATACCTTTGGTACATTTTTTTTCTTTTACCAAATAGTGTTTCTCTGTGTAGCCTTGGCTACCCTGGGCTCACTTTGTAGTCCAGGCTGGCCTCAAAGTCACAGAGATTTGCCTGCCTCTTCCTCCCTGAGTGCTGGGATTACAGGCATGTGCCACCACACCTGGCCACTTTTCCTTCTTTTAATTTGAAATGTTTTTAAACTTCAGGAATAGAGAATAATATTTTAAAAAACCACTTATATACCCAAAACACATAATTAATTAAATTTAGCTTATTTTATATGGTTTGATTTAGACACAGATTTTCAGAACAATGCCTACTAGATACAATGAGGTATGGTTGTGATGATGTCTCTGAGAGATACACAGCTGTTAAACTTCCAAACTCTAATACAACTTGGGAAAATTAGTTGTCACCTAGTTTCTCAGATTTTAATAATCAAGCTGCTAGAGGATTATAACGTGTGCTGTTTGTGTTTTTCCACTTGGGTCATTTGTTTGCATTTCCTTTGGATTCCACTACCTGCCTCTAAAGTCAGCAGTGTTTCAGCAACATGTTGGCTCATAAACCACCCATCAGGGAAGAAAATATAAGCCTCCGTCTTCCCATTCATCACAGCTTACATTGATTTCCTAGTGGGTACCTTGGCTGTTTTCACTTCCATGGTTTCTGAGAACAGTTAAGCTAAAAAAGCTTCCAGAACCTAAATTTTAAAGTAAAAAGGACATCTTCCGAGACAACATATTTAAAAGCAATGTTTTGATTGCACATCCTCTCAGTGGCAGAGGGAAACATAAAAACTTCTGGATTCTTTTTATAGATTTCACTTATAAACTCCTGGTTTAAAAGGAAGCATGTTCTACTCTATATACAGTTAGAGCTCTGTACTGTTCATGAAGATGTGTTTCTTTCCTTAAAGTCCTTGTTGCTTCTTTTTAACCTTCACTTTTTAAAACCACCAGAACACCCAGATGTAGTCCTTTTTCTGTTATGTTGACAATGCTTTATCAAAAATCAGAATTTGATTCACAACGGTTGGTTTAACAATACAGGCAAGGGACAGGGCTGTTGCTTGGGGGTAGAGTGCCTCTTGGCATAGCCAAGGTCCTTCATTTGATTTTCAGCACCAAAAAAGTGGGGAAAGAAGGCAAGGACCGCTATCTTTTGTCTTCAAGAATCACATTTAGCTAGCACAAGATGCCCAAAGAAGCAAGATCAAGCTACGAAGCAAACAGACACTGTAAACAAGAAAGGGCGGCCGTTCTTGTATCTGGTGCAGTGGACTTCAGACCTAAACTAATCAAAAGAGATAAAGAGGGCACCACATATTTTAAAAAGGAACAAAACAAGAATACATAACAATTATGAACATTTATACACCGAATACCAAAGCCCCAATTTTGTGAAACAAATGCTAAAAACCACAAAAGGCCACATAAGTCCTGACACAATAATATTTGAAGACTTCAATTCCCAACTCTCATGTCAAGTAGATCTTCCAAACTGAAAGTCAGCAAAGAAACTTCAAAGTTAAATTATAATCTAAATTAACTAGACTGAACAGTTATATACAGAACAATCCAACCAACAAGTAGAGCATACACGTGCTTCTCAGAAGCACAAAGAACCTTCTCCAAAATTGATCGTGTCATGGGCTACAAAGCAAATCTTAATAAATTTTTAAAAAGTCAAGATAATTTCTTGTATTCTATCATATCATAACAGAAAAAAGTAGAAATCAGCAGCAATGGAAACAAGTGGAGACAGGACTTTTGAATGAAGAGTGGGTCACTTAAAACACTGTGGAGGAAATGCAAATTCCTAGAGTCAAATGAAAATGAGAGAAAATCTACCATAGCCTCAGAGATATGGTCAAGATAGCCCAAAGAGTAAAGTTTGTATCTGCAAGTGCTGATAGTCACAGAGAGTTCAAATAAACAACCTAATAATGCACCCCATGGCTCTAATAGGACAAGAAAATCATAGGCGAGGATAAAAATTAATGAAATAGAGACTAAAAGAACAGTATTCAGAATCAAACGATGAAGAGAAAAAGATCCAAATTTAAAAAAATATAAAGATTAAAGGTGGTGTTATTATAATGGACTCCAATGAACTCTGGAAGATCATTAAGGAATGCTTTGAAAACTCAGATTCCAAGAAAGTTGGAAACCAAGAGAAAAAAATGGATGAGTTTCTAAATGCCTATGACCTACCAAATTAAAGCCACCAGGAATAAACAACTTATACAGACTCATTGACAAGCAATAAAATTGAATCTATAATCAAAACTCTCTGAACAAAGAAAAAAAAAATAGGGCCTCCCTGATGGTTCAGCAGGTAAAGGTCACATATAACTGATGTTCTGAGTTCCCTGGAACCCACCTAAAGGGGGAAGAAAGGAACAACTCTGATAAAGTTGTCTTCTGTTCTCCACACATGTCTTGGTATGACATGCACACCCATAGACACACACACACACACACACACACACACACACACACACACACATTTTTTAAAAACTGAATCCAGTCATCTAGGTCTACCCACATGACTACAGAGAGCTTCCAGTGTGGTAAAATTGTCAGAGCATTCCTTGTACATAGCAGTAGACACCTTGGAGGTTTCTTGTCAACCCGAAGACTCGAAGCAGAAAAACAAATTGCATCGCTGCTTATCATAAGCTCTGTTCTCTCATCTCAAGCACCAAGACTTAGGTATAGTATGAAGAATTCAGGCATTCACTCCAGAATCAGGACCAAATCCTAGCCCCATCACTGGGCACCAGCAGAACCATCACATTAATGACTTTACCAGATATTTTCCTTTATCTTTGAAATGGAATGTGGCACCTAACACAGAAGGTACTGTAATGATTGAATTGGTATTGCAGATACCAAGTGTGCTTTAGCCCACATTCTTTTGGAACTTTTTTGCTCTAACCACTACATGAAAACTGACTTCATGCAATATAATCTGATAGCCCAAGACAGCTCCATAATTTGGAGCATCTAGTGAAAATAAAAGGCCAAAGTCTCTGATTAAAAAATCATTCAGAACTTCAAGAGCCTTGTGGGGTTGCACAGGTTGTAGATCTGCTACTGGTTCCTCCTCTCTGCTGTGGCAGAATCACCTCTCCATTTCTGCTTCAAGCCTTCTTTGACTGTATGGCCCCTAAGAAAATGAGGGATTACAAGGTTGGTGCGAAGGAGGAAGGAAGCCAGTGGACAAATGCCGTGCAGATGAGCGGTTTAGAGGGGTTCTGCAGGCATCCTCAGTCACGCAGGAGGCATCCTCAGCTGTCCACAGCTGCAACCAGCCCGCTGATGCCAAGAATCAGTTTCCTTCTCTCTCTTACCTGCACACAAGCTTTGGTCTTCCACCCTGTCTCAGGCTGAGGTAGACACACTGTGGGAAGCTGTCTGATGTGGCACCTCTCAGGAAGCTCATTACCATGTTCTTTGTCCCCTTCTGGGTTGCAAGAGCCAGTGACCAGAGAAGAGAAGTGGAGACCAAATCCCCACCATAACAGTGAAGAAGAAAACAAAGAGAGCTCATCCTCTCTTCATGGAAAGAACCCCCTTTGCAAAAAAATAAAAATAAAATAAAAAAATTAAAAAGAACCCCCTTTGCTTCAAAGTCATGTACTAATTTTGTCTTTAAACTGTCTGATATAAGATTCTGGACATTTCATTTATTGGAGTTCTGTTTTCTCTGACATCCAGTTGGCCTTGATCCTGTAGTAATCTCACCGGAAAAGAAAAGCATGAATATGACTCAGGCTCTGAATGGGGCAGAAGAGCAAGATTTATGATCTTACCAATAACACAGTAAGCTAATTTAAAGGAACTGAAGTGCTCTCAAGACATCGCTTTAAAAGAATGAAGGACAATTGGATCCTTGACCAGCTGAGAACCTCATTCTGATAGCTATTAAAAATTTATAAATCCTGCTTGGTTTATATCCTGTGTAACAGGGCTGGACTTTTCTTTCTCAAAATAGAATCCTCTATCTTATGTCTTTAATTCATCAACACGGTTATCCAACAACATTGTCTCAGAAACAATATTAGAGCGGGAAAACCAGATCAAGCCCACTTTCCAGTTTAGGTCCTGCCACCTGCTAGATGTCTGCACTTAGACACAGTTCATTCAAAGTTTGGCCCAACAAAGGCTAATGAGTCTCTACCAGATTATTGGGTCTTTCTGAACCATTGAGTACAGGGACGATCACTTTGGGCATGAGCAATCTATCACCAGGCCTGACCCTGGAGAAAACTGACTCTCCTGCCCTCAGCAGCTCAACTGGAGCAGGGGCCTTGGGAGCTCTTCCTGAGTCCTTGCTGGAGTGTTGACCAGTGTGGCCTTGTACAGGTCCTGTGCAGCAAGCCTACCGTAGAGAGTACATGGCTACAGCAGTCCTGTCGGGCCCAGAAGACACCACACATTTTTAACAGGGAAAAACGGAGCAGTTATGTTTGCACAACTGAAAAAAAAAATGAATGCAATAGAAACATATACGAAATAGAGATACGAGTTAAAAGCAATACCAAGCACCAGCTTACCCACTAGGTAGACAGCAATCAAGAACACTCTGCAAGTAAACGCTCTGTAACTGGAAATAGCCAATTAATGCAACCTTCCTTCAGTAAAATCATATATACATACATATATATATATATATATATATATATATATATATGTCAGATAATCTATCTTTAAACAGAAAATTCCCTTTCTAGGGATTTATTCATTTAGATATGTTCAAATAAGGACTGTGTTGAACGTATAAGACATTTGCCACAGCACTATTTCACTTAGCAGAAGCTTGAGAACAACCTACCTGTCAATAGGTGATTGGCTAAATCAATTTTAGTACATATGTCCAACGAAATAGTTTGTGGCCATGTAATGTAGTGAGGTCCTTTTTGTAACAATATGTAATGATTTTAAATGTTAAGGTTTTTTAAACCACAGGAGTTTTAAGGGGTGAGTATTTTATCATCGGCCTGAAGAAGAGGAGCATTTCTGCTCACGTATTTGTTTGCACATAAGTAGACAATTCTGAAATCTCTTTTTTTGTGTGTGTGTGTGGTGTTGTTTTGTTTTTTTTTTTTTTCAAGACAGGGTTTCTCTGTATAGCCTTGGCTGTCTGAGACTCCCTTTGTAGACCAGGCTGACCTCCAACTCACAGCAATCTGCCTGCCTGTGTTCTGGAAGCATATTAACAAAACTAATAGAACGCTTTGCTTCTGAGGAGGGCTAGATGTTTGGAAACAGAATGGAATGTAAAATCTCGCTACATGCTTTTTGTAGCTCTCAAAGCATGTGAATGTGTGCTCTAATTCAAAATAAAAACATGGATGAGGAGATGGCTCCGTGCCCAAGAGCACTTGCTATGCAAACATGAAGACCTGAGTTCAAACTCTCAGTGCTGTTGGGGGATAGAGGCAGGAGGATCAAAAGGCTTGCTGGCTGCCATCTTAGCTCCAGACTCATTGAGAGGCCTTGTCCTCAAATGAATAAAGTAGAGAGTGTAAAACAGAACCACAGATATCTTCTGTGCACCGATGGCCTTATATGCAACACACACACACACACATACACACACACACTCATGCACTTTTCTTTTAAAGTCAGAGTAATACTACATAGTCCCAGCTGACCTCAAACTCAGAGATGGACGTGTCTCTGTCTCACTAGTGCTAAGATTAAAGGCATGCAATAAGGAAATGGGTTAGCAAATCTTTAATGTCTTCTTACTCTTAAATTTGGGGAATGTGTAAAACAATCATAATTTTTTTTTGCATTTTGCATGTAAGTCTGAAGAGAATAAAGCCTGAAAGGGCCAGATAAAGGTTAAACAACATGGCATCACTGAGGATATCTGGAATCAATTAAAAGGGCCACTGAGGAACTATGAGAAAGCAACAAACATGACTATTATGTACGTTGTTACCTGAACAGCTCTGGCAAGAAGGCACTTCTGTGTGATTCTCTTTAAAATGTCCTTGGGACCAAGAGCACATTTGCCAATGGCTCCCCAGATATTCTTTCATCTCTTAGTTCCTTCTAGCCTCAATCCCTGGCCATTGAACTTGGCCCTGTCAAAAGCTTAATGGTTGCCTTGGTCCATAGCAAGTTGTGATTCCAATGCTTTATAGTCATATAGCATATAGTAAAGTCATATAGTCATAGAGCAAAGTAGATTCCAAGACAATCTACTTTCTTCTCACAAATACCTAACATTAACGTGGTCTAAAACTAGGCACAGATATGCACAACCCTGTGATCACACGGCAAGGAAAGAAACACCTGCAATTCTCCACCTCACGGCTCCTAACGATGGATAATTCTCTTACCACACTTCACCTAAGTAGTGTCAACAGCTCCAAGACCTACTCAGCTCCCCCACTCTCACTGCAGAGAAAAATCTGCCTCATATTAAAGAATGTTGGGAGTGGAACTGGAGAAATGGCTTGGTGGTTGAGAGCACTGGTGGCTCTTCAGTTCCCAGCATCCACTGGAGACTCACAGACATCTGTAATTCCCGTCCCAGAGGAATCAATGCCTTCTTCTTCTTGCCACCATGGTCACTGCAGGCATGTGGTACACTGACATACATGCAAAACACCCATACATACAAAAATAAATGAAAATAAAGGCCTAAAATTCTTAAAGAATAAAAATAAATAAAAGTCTGTTATGTTTTATTTGTGTGGATACAGTTTTGCACATTTAACTTAGTTGTAGTATACATACATCTTAAGGCTTCTTGTATGTAATGAAAACGGTCAAGAAAATGGCTTTTGTACATAACACTAGAGTGCAGACACTGGAAATTAAGCCTAAGAACTCATAACACTTTAACCTTAATTTATAGTTATAAAGAAGATGGTCAGTCAGGGAACTCCTACAGCTGATTAACACCTTCAGCAAAGTGGCTGGACACAAAATTAACTCAAAAAAATCAGTAGCCCTCCTGTATACAAAAGACAAAAGGGCCGAGAAAGAAATTAGGGAAACAACACCCTTCACAATAGCCACAAAGGATATAAAGTACCTTGGTGTGACCCTAACCAAGCAAGTCAAAGACTTGTATGAAAAATATTTCCAGTCTCTGAAGAAAGAATTAGAAGAAGATATCAGAAGATGGAAAGATCTCCCATGCTCATGGCTTGGCAGGATTAATATAGTAAAAATGGCCATCTTACCAAAAGCAATCTACAGATTCAATGCAATTCCCATCAAATTACCAACACAATTCTTTACAGACCTTGAAAGAAAAATTCTCACCTTCATATGGAACAGCAAGAAACACAGAATTGCTAAAACAATTCTCTACAGTAAAAGATCTTCAGGAGGTATCTCCATCCCTGATCTCAAGCTTTACTATAGAGCAATAGTAATAAAAACTGCATGGTACTGGCATAGAAACAGACTGGTGGATCAATGGAATCAAATAGAAGACCCTGACATAAATCCACACACTTATAGACACCTGATTTTTTACAAAGATGCCAAATCCATTCAATGGAAAAAAGACAGCATCTTCAACAAATGGTGCTGGTCTAACTGGAAGTCTACATGTAGAAAAAGGATCTTCACCAACCCTATATCTGACAGAGGGCTAATATCCAGTATATATAAAGAACTAAAGAAGTTAAACAGCAAAAAATCAAGTAATCCAATTAAAAAATGGGGTACAGAGCTAAACAGAGAATTCTCTGCAGAGGAATATCGAATGGCAGAGAAACACTTAAAGAAATGCTCAACCTCATTAGCCATCAGGGAAATGCAAATCAAAACAACCCTGAGATTTCACCTTACACCCATCAGAATGGCTAAGATCAAAACCTCAAGAGACAACACATGCTGGAGAGGTTGTGGAGAAAGAGGAACCCTCCTCCACTGCTGATGGGAATGTAAACTTGTTCAACCACTCTGGAAAGCAATCTGGCACTTTCTCAGACAACTAGGAATAGCGCTTCCTCAAGATCCAGCTATACCACTCCTAGGCATATATCCAAAAGATTCTCAAGTACACGATAAGGACATTTGCTCAACCATGTTTGTAGCAGCCTTATTTGTAATAGCCAGAATCTGGAAACAGCCCAGATGCCCTTCAACTGAAGAATGAATGCACAAATTGTGGTATATCTACACAATGAAATATTACTCAGCAATGAAAACCAAGGAAATCATGAAATTTGCAGGTAAATGGTGGGATCTGGAAAAGATCATCCTGAGTGAGCTATCCCAGAAGCAGAAAGATGCACACGGTATATACTCACTCATATAGACATATAATATGGAATAAACCTACTAAAATCTGTACACCTAAAGAAATTAATCAAGAGGGAGGACTCTTGCTAAAATGCTCAATTCCTATCCCAAAAGGCAAAGAGGCTGGACATCAGAAGAAGGAGAAAAGAGGGAACAAGTCAGGAGCCTGACACAGAGGACCTCTGAAAAGCTCTGCCCTGCAGACTATCGATGCAGATGCTGAGACTTATGGGCAACCTTTGGGCAGAGTGCAGGGAATTTTATGAAAGAAGTGGGAAACAGTAAGATCTGGAGAGGACAGGAACTCCACAAGGAGAGCAACAGAACCAAAAAATCTGAGCACAGGGGTCTTTCCTGAGACTGATACTCCAACCAAGGACTATGCATGGAAATAACCTAAGACCCTTGGACAGATGTAGCCCATGGCAGTTCAGTATCCAAGTGGGTTCCATTGTAATAGGAACAGGGACTGTCTCTGACATGAACTGATTGGTCTGCTCTTTAATTATCTCCCCCTGAGGGGGAAGCAGCATTACCAGGTCACAGAAGAAGACAATGCAGCCACTCCTGATGAGACCTAATTGACTAGGATCAGAAAGAAGGAAAAGAAGACCACCCCTATCCAGTAGACTTGGAGAGGGGCATGCATGCAGAGGGTGGAGGAAGGGAGGGATTGGAACAGGAGGAGGGAGGGAACCACAGGGGGGATACAAAGGGAATAAGGTATAATTAATAAAGAAAAAAATGTAAAAATAAAAAAAAATACAAAAAGAAGAAAAAAAAAGATGGTCAGTGATAGAATAAAGCAGAAATAATGCAGGGATAGCTAGCTAGTTTTCCCTTGGACTTAGCAGAACTGCACTGATTTCACATGTGATCAAGTGTAATAGAGGCATTTGCACTCTTGTTTAGAACTAGGTAGTATGTATTTCAACCACAGTAGCCCAACTATGGAACCAACTATGGAAATCTCTTACTTAGCTAAATTTCATTTATGAAATCCCAATTTTAGTTGGCCTTAACATTTAAAAAACATAAGTAATCGTCCTAATTTGTAAGCTAAAATTTGGAGGCTATGAAGTGTTTTGTCTCTACCTTCCTCGTTTGTAAGATAATAATATTTATTCTTACTCCTCAGGTTCCTTTTGAGGATCAGATGTTAAAAGAGGTAGTAACAAAATTTTACAAACTGCAACCAAATCTACATATGTCAAAGGTCAATTATTACCACAAAGTCCTTCTTGGAGGACCTTCTTTCAGTGGTCATGCAAACTTGAGCAGTCACGGCCAAAACTGCTGAACTGTGAAAGACCTCAAAAGGTCCTAATGAAACTGGGGAACTTGGAGCTGTCTTAACATTTAGTCTAGTAATTGAAATTAAAACACCGGTTAGAAATTAATGCATTGTGTGTGGATCTTCGAGTAGGTCTATACAATGTGCTTGTATTTGATCCACACAGGCAAATTTCCTAGCAAGAAGGGTTTTTGGTACCCCTCTAGTGCCTAACAAGTAACTGTTGAAGTAAAATAAGCCAAATTTCCTATTCCCCCCTGGGAAATATGCCCTGAGGATACGTAATAACACACGCGGTTTCTTTGCAATCATTGTATTACTATGTGCAAACTCACCTCCAGGCTCTGTTTTAATTACAAGAGTGCCATGCACAAAACATGGGGACATTTCAACATGTTCGTTAGCCTGTGCCACGTTCAGCTCGCGAGGCAGGTACGCTCCTAGTGTATTTATTAATTCTTACTTAGGCTTAAGATTGCTAGAGGTATTGATTAGAGCAGCTGAAACCAGAGACAGGTGACCCTTACTGGGAGGTGGTATAAAATCTTGTGAACACCAACACCACACTAGTCTACGCTGCTCCCCCGTAGGGCTCTGATTATGGAAATAGGTCCACATATAATAGCCTCAATTCTTTCTCAAATGAAACCTAAAGCATCCGCGCAGGTCAGGGCTGATCTAACACTTCAAAATGTCTTTTCTTTCAGGCAGAGAAACCTATTGGCAGCTATGTGTTCTCCAAATTTTGCCAAAGGAGCACAATGTTTAATTAGATATGCTGAGGCTCTTTAACCCTTCAAAGTCTCAGCCACTGTGAATACTGAATCATTGAATGATTTCAGGGGAAACATTTTTGAAAGGTTTTCCTGAAATCCAAAGCAATTTAAGAAATCCCAAGCTACCCAAGGCTGGAGGTATTAAGATGTAATTAGTTGATATAGATACACCATTGTTTCTGACAGCAGAACAGAAGCTTGCTTCTCAGAAGAGAAGCCAAGTAAAATGTCAGTGTGGAAATGAAGAGACAGACGTGTAAATAAGGCTCGGGGACTTCAGAAGACAAAACAATCAAAAGTTATTAGAATTGGGTAGTGGCATTAAGCATCCAGGGCAACTTAGGTGATTTTTATATATATATAATAAAAGCTAGGTGCCCTGAGGAGAGAAACTCTAATTGAATTGGTGTGCAGGTGTCTGAAAGGAAAGCAATTTTGATCAGCCACCGAAGAGCAGATTTAAGCCCCAAACCAAAAGAATAAAAGACTCTCCAGTTAAGGAAAGATGAGACAAGATAAAGCACAGCATGTCTCCATTTAAGTCACGTGTGTGGTTGCTTGGTATGGTTCATCCATTCTAGAACTGCAAGGTACAACTGGACCTTCGAGGCAGGACAAGAATTCTTATGTGTGAGAAAGTTGATTGTTCATCACTTGAATTATAGCTCACAAATATTTAGACAGCTAAAGTTGTTTCAATATCCAAAGGGAGACAAGTCAAGTTAGAAAGGGCAACTGGAAATGTCCAGAAAAAAAGGCCAAAGTGTTTGTCTCTAAGATCATGAAATCCCAAGGGTAAAAGATATTAGACATTCCCCCACCTCCCAAAGAGTCTCTTTATGACAAGGAGCCAGGATTCCTCTACTTAGCTTTCTTTTCCAATCCAATTTTCTCAAAAAGATATAACCTGCACATTTCAAATTTTAGAAGATTTTAAAATAATATCAGCTGGGTACTCAATAAATAACTCTCCAAATAACTTTGTAAAAAGGCAGAGCTGCTTTGGATTGAGTCTTGCAAAACTATGAAGGGAAAATCCTAGCACAGTGACTTAACACAGCAGACATGAAAACATCAAATGGTCCCCTCATTGCACCTCTTTTACCTGCTTTTCTGTGTGGAGAAATTTTTTCTGGGTGGAGAAATTTTTGTCATTCAGAGTGATATCTAGTCTAAACTCGCCATAGATTTAATTCTTCTATGTCTTAACTGTCCAATTAGATTATAAAGTTCTCGTGATCAGTATTGAATCCCACTGTGCCTCAAGGCGATGCAGGCATAAAGAAGGCATTCCGCTATAAGTGCTTGCAGGATTAAATAATTAGAAATTAATTTTTATGTTTCTCCATGTTTCCTGCTATCCTTTCCTGTAGAATTATTTTAACTTCATTACGATCAAAGTGAGATAGTTACATGGCTGTGTGTGGGCACGCAGAGCAGCTAAAGAGCGGTGACAGGTGTCACACTGAATGAAGATAGACATGCCACGCCTGGACAGAGCGCAGAGGTCATACCGCTCTTGCAGAGGACCAGAGTTCAGTTCCCAGCTCTCACAGAAGCCTGTAACTCCAGCTCCAGGTGACACAACAGCTTCCTCTGGTCTCCATATGCACAGACCCCCACATGTACATATAAGTTTTTTAAATAATACTTTTAAAGAAAAAATATTTCTGCCTCTAATCAGGTATATCATCAGAAACTATAAAAATTGTTAATATTGAATATAAACTACTTTTTAAAACAATAGACTAAAGCACATATTTGGCTCCAAGGAAACCTTTTGTTTTCACAGATTAAACTCCTGAAGTTGGGGGTTTAGGGGAGGAAGGGGACACTGGCCCAGCAAATGCAAAGGCCCTGGGTTCAGTCTCCATGTGAGAGAGGGGGCTGAGGAATGGGAGGGAATACTGTGATGATTTGGGTTGTCAACTTGAGAAATCCCCTGGGGGACAGCCTCTGTCTCCTCAAGTCCCCTCTTGTGTGTAGGAGACTATATTGATATGTTAAACAAAGAGGGAAGGCCCAGCAGTGTCGGCAGCTCGGCTCCCCCGCAGGGAGGCCTGGGCTGTGAGTGAAGAGAGCGAGCTGAGCACTAGCATGCACTTGTTGCTCTTCTGTGGATGTAATACAAGCCGCCATTTCAGGCTCCTGATACCTCTGCTTCTCAGCCGGGATGGATTTTGTGTAGCCCTGTGAGCTAAAATAAGCCCCTATTCTTTACATTGTCAGAGTATTTTATCACAGCAACGGGAAAATAAATTAAGACAAAGAGAAACTCAGATTAAGATCCTAACAGTATAAGTTGTGTTTGTTTTGCTAGAGCATTCTAAGGTTTTCTTTTGTATCAATGTTACTATTGAAATTATTTTCTTTGGACATAGTATCAAACTGTCCTCTAAGTCTGAATCTCTCTACCCATAGGTCAATGCAGCTCATCTCAGACCCCCCTCAGAGAAGTCTCTTTGTACATCGGACAGTGATGAATGATGAAAGCACAGAGATAAGCGTCAGTGGGTTATTCAGCCACAATGGTGCATCCTAGGTTACAAGCACACACATGTGCGCGCTCACACACACACACACACATACGCTCGCTTGGGCCCACACACACAACCAAGACTCAGGGACAAACTATCATGCAAAGGGAACAGAATGATTATAAGATCCATACGTCAGGGAGGACTGGACTGAAACTGTCTACTCTACATAAAAGACCACAGGACTCGTGAGCTCAGAGCAGCTGTGCTGGCCTACACCAAATCAAGCCAGTAATATCCTGGTTTACTAGCTTCCACCTCTGGCTGAGGAGCACTTGAGAAGCTGATGGTGGTGTGAGGCAGGGAGAAACAGTTTCCTTTAAGGGTGTGGCTACTCCTAAGCCAACCATATTCCAGGAGTAGGTGGATGTCTGAGTTAGGGTTTCATTGCTGAAAGGAGACACTGTGGCCACGGCAACTCCTCTAAAAGAAAACCTTTATTTGGGACTTGCTTACATTTCAGAGGTTTAGTCTGTCATCATCACGGTAGGAAACATGGCAGCATGCAGGCAGACACGGTGCTGGAGACAGAGCTGAGAGTTCTGCATCTTGGTGGGCAGGTAGCAGAGGGGACTGTGTCACACTGGGCATGAGAGACCTCAGAGCCTACCCAACAGTGACACACCTCCTCCGACAAGGCCACACCTCCTAATGGTGCCTTTCCCTACAACTGAGCGTTCAAACACATAAGTCAATGGCGGCCATACCTATTCAATCCACCACATCGCACAGCACAAATGGGATTCAGCGGATTATTTAAGAAGAAAAAAAAAAAGGAAAAGGAAAAAGAGGATGCAAAGCTGAAAGTAAGTTGGAGCTGGAGTTTGGAGTGGATCTGGAAAAGTAAAGACAGGAGTCAAGGGTGAGTATGATCAAAATTCGATGTATAAAATTTTCAAATAATGAAATTCTGTACTTTAAAAGAAATTATCTTCTCACTTCTGGTGTCACTTCAGGAGAAATTTTATCAAGCTAGATCTAAGAAAATATTCACCTACCCAAGGAAATTGATGAATTAACATAAAAATCAGCATTTATAGCCACAGTATTACTTTAAGAATCAAGGGAAAGCCCAAAGTGGTGGCACACACCTTCAGTCCCAGCACTCAGAGGCAGAGGCAGGCAGATCTCTGAGTTTGAAGTTAGCCTGGTCTACACAAATAGTTTTATGACAGCCAGGACCTCATAGTGAGGCCCTGTCTAAAAAATAACAATAATATAATCAAGAAATACAATGTACAATGCTTGGTCATATCTATGACCAGTTTTACAAAAACTAAAGCCAAGGCAGAAAATAGCTAGCTGCAAAGCAAGCGGTAGCTTGATTGCTAACATGCAAGGCAAGTTAGGCTCACAGAGACTATTTGAAGTGGGAGACCTATCCTAAATATGGTGGTACCTTCTGGGGACAGCCCAGATAAAGGATACAGAAGAAGGAAACTGCTCTCTCCTGCTTGCCCTTCACCTTTACTGGCAAGTGCATTCATCCTGCTGCTGTGGCACCCCTTCACCAGTATTAAAATCAGCGTCTTTGGGATTCCAGCATGGACTGAAGAACACCAGCTCTGCAGGAATCCTCCTGGCCTTCAGCACCAGATTGGGACACCTGGGACATTCAGTCTTAGGGGCTGAGCAAGATCGGATTGTCAGCCTGGGTGAGACAGCCATTGTTGGATTATCCACACAGTCTGGTATAAGCCAATCTAACACATCTCCTTTTAATACACATACAAACACACACATATTATGCAAACACTTTACAAATACTATCATTCCTAATATCTTGTATGCTAAGTTTTTAATTAATTTAACTTAAATAGAAAAGAAAGTATGAGTGCCCATTGACCCTGGGTCCTGTCCATCTGTCCCTGTCTTTTAGTCTTTCTCTTCCTCCTTATTCATGTTCACTCTATAGAAAGCAGTGAATTTTATCTTCTTTCTTTCTTTCAGCAGCTCTGAATACTCCTTGTAGAAAACTTTTTTTTTTTTAACTCAGGAAAAAAGAACTGGGTTTGAGACCAGACTGCCGCTCCAGGTAAAACAGAAGACAAGCCTCCTTGCCTCTCTAGACCTTATCAGTGAATAGATTGAGAGCATCTCTGCATCACAGAATCATGAGGAAACAGCAGATGCTGCACATAGCATCAAGTCGTCAACTACAAAGCTTTATCAACATCGAAACATTACACTGGGTAACTACAGTTTCCATGGACTCTATCGCAGACCTCCCCTTCCCTACATTAACCTTCAATTTTAATCAAATGTCTCCAATCTACCGTTAGCACAGACTTGCTGAGTTCCTATTATGTGTGGAGCACCGTGCTAGGAATGAAAGATCCCAAAAAGAAGGAGATGAAATTGCATGCGCTCAGCTGTGCTATTGAACACAACAGAATAGAACAACCTTGAGACACATTGTATACAGAAATGTCTGACATTCTCATCACCTAAGGCTTTTTCTCCTCCATTTTCTCTTTGTATGCTTTTAGTTACTAAAGTTCATGAATGCCAAGAGCGCAAACATGTTTTCCTTTACAGAAATGGCCATAGAACACTGTGTCTTCAGGCATGAAATCTGCACCTAGTATGGTGCAGTTAAACAGAATGTATGTATGTAAAAGCAACTTTGCCTGGGCGAGGGTTAGACTCTCTGTGTAGCCTCTCCATTCCACCATTTTGTCTGACGGGCTTTCCAAGTATCCCCTTCCCAGTGAAAGGGTGATAAAGCTGGTCCATTTTTCCTAGTCATGTTGGAGAAAGAGGACAATGGAAAGAAAGGGAAAGAAACAGAGTAGAACAGGGAGCTACCCAACGGAGATCACCATCTTAGAAACCTTCATGTGAAATGGTCACTTCTAATCTCTTTATAGCCCTCTGGAACTTGGCCCATCATGCTGGGTTTAGCTTTGTGGTCTATTTTATATCCCCAAGGACTACACCGGAGGCTGAGTTCCTTTTTTTTATTTTTATTTTTATTTTTTTTCTGGAAGGAGAAGTCCAAACATGCATTTCCTGAGCCACATAGTCTAATACTTCTTACCCATGAGATTCAGGCTGCCTCATTTGGCCTCAAGTTTCCTCATTTGTAAGATAAAGAGAATTGGGTAGCCTGCTTTCCATTGCTACAAAAATAAAAAATAACTGAGAAAATCAACTTAAATGAGGAAGGATTTTTGGTATTCAAGGTTTCAGAGATTTCTGTACATGGTCCCTTGGCCCCATCACTTTGGGCCTGAGATGAGGCCAAGCATCAAGGTAGGCATTCAACACATAACCCTACTATAACAGTTAAATAGATGGTTGCCATGTTCCTCCCATTCTAAAAATAATATGTTTTTAAGGTATTCGGAATTAAGCTTGGCATTTGGAACTGATAAAGTGGTTTGTTTTTTTTGTTTTTTTTTTTTAAAGATCACTAATATCATTATGGTTCAGGAGCTGATTCCCAGCCAGAGCTACATGCCAGGATAAATGATGTGGGGAGAAAGGGCTTCTAGACAAGAAGCGTGATCCTTCTTGTACAAAATGGAATGGATAGATTCTATGGTTCATCTAAACACTGTTCATGTTCGTTTATTCCCTCTTCATACGAGAATTCCATATGACTTCACTCACGATGCAGGGAGTTCTTCCCCTGGCACTGGCAGTGAACCTGGCTTTGCGGCTTGTTTAGCCAACAGTCTATGCAAAAATATGACCTAGTTCATATCTGAGTGAAAACACAGAGTTTGTTTGATTCAACCAGGTCTCCTTCTGCCATGACCTTGTGCCACAAGAAGGACACATCTCATTAGTGGCTATTTCTCCAGCCAGAGTCACAGAAGCAAACGACACATGTGATGACTGAATTTGACACGCAGTCTGAACCAGAACCAGAACCACGAAGCCTCAGCTACAAACATGTAAAGTAAGAAATAAACCTTGTGAGTATGAGCCGGAGATACTGAGGGGGCTTACTGTTACATAAGAGCACACAAACAGCACCTGCTAGAGCTCCCGTAATAAAGCATGTTCAAAGCGTGCCTACCCGGTGACTTAGCGGATGAACTATTCACTCATTAGCTCTCCGTTTCTGGGCTCGTTTCTCTACTGTTCTTTACAAAATATTCCATTAAGAAGTTAGTTGGTTATCCTCTCCACCTTCTTCCCCCTCATCAAATCTGTAACCCACTCTTGTTAGGCTTTCAAATTGAGCAGTAAGTTTTCCTTTATCAAATCTAATGGTCGATCATTTTTTTCCACATAAGTGCAGCATTAATGCAGTTGACAATCTCTCTGTTTAACCTTTTTTTTTATCCTTCACAGTCTCCCTATTGAGTTCAGATTGACCCTGGAACTTGCAACTCTTTGACCACACACTTTCAACGCCGGGGGTGTTACAGGTGTACGCCACCATACCAGGCTTCAGCATTTTCTCTACATGCCTTCAGAAATTTCAGCCTCTTTTTCTTCCAGTATTCCCTTTCCCGTCATCCTATTTTTCCTGTCTTTCTACCTTCTTCCTAAAGGGGAAGAATTGACAGCAGGCAGAGTTAGGGGTGGGGAAGGGACATGCGAATCATTTAAGCATGCTTGCCCAAGACATGGCACGTGAACGAGGAGAGCTCCGTGAGCCAAGCTGTCAGCATACTAACCAGTGCCCAGGACTGCAGGTAGAGGAGGGGGTAGGTGTGGGGGCTGCACAGCAACTGCCTGGACAAAAGAGCCTTGGCAGTTCTTCCCCATATAAATATACTGGTTCAGTTTCTTTCCAAACAAAACCCAATAGGCTTTTCCTATATGAAAACTGAAAACCCGATTTCAAAGCTTACATAAAAGTTAAGAGTACTTAGGATGAAAAAAGAAGAGGAGAAGGAAAAAGGAGAGGGATGAGGGGAAAGAGGAGGAGAAAGAAGAGAAAGAAAACGAGCTGGCAAGATGTTTTGATTTTGCAGATAAGAACATCTGCCACCAAGCCTGCCCACCTCAGTGCGATCGCTGGACTCACATAATGGAAAGAGAGAACAAACTCCTGAAATCTGGCCTCTGACCTCCAGATGCCCGCTGCGGCACGTGTCTACACACGTACACACAGATGCACAGTAAATAAATAATATGGTTTAAAAAAGAATAAACTGTACGGACTGATTTGATCCGATTTCAAGACCTACAATAATCAAGACCTACAAAAACTATAATAATCAAGACTGTGAAATTGGCACAAATGAAGATGTGTAATTCAATAGAACAAAACTGAGCCTACAAATAATAAACTCACGTGTCTTTGTTGGTAGTGTTTTCTTTTTTTAACCAACCAACACAATATCAGGGGGAAAAAAGGTTATCAATAACTAGTGCTATTATCAACTGGTTAACACTTGAAAAACTGAACATTCTCAAGGACCCTGGGTTCCATTCCAGGCACTGCAAAAGAAAGAAAAGACAAAAGAAAGGAGAGACAGAAACAGAGAGAAAGAAAGAGAAGGAGGAGGGGAGGTCTGTTTTTCTAAACCACAAATTATCAAAACATTCTAAAAACAAAACTGAAAATTCAAAGAACCCCTTAACTACTAAATTGAATCTACCATTTTAAAACTTCCAACAAATTCATTGTCCAAGCACAGATTTCCCTAATAAATTCCACAAAATATGTAAAGTCTTGATAGACACCAATGTTTTTTAATTTATTTATTGTTTTATTAATTACAGTTTATTCATTTTGTATCCAAGCTATGGTCCCCTCCCAAGTCCCCTCCCAATCCCACCCTTCCTCATCTCCTCTCATGCCCCTCCCCAAGTCCACTGATAGGGGAGGTCTTCCTCCCCTTCCCTCTGATCCTAGTCTATCAGTTCTCATCAGGACTGGCTGCATTGTCTTCTTCTGTGGCCTGGTAAGGCTGCACCCCCCTCAGGGGGAGGTGATCAAAGAGCAGGCCACTGAGTTCATGTCAGAGACAGCCCCTGTTCCCCTTACTAAAGAGCCCATTTAGAGACTGAGCTACAGTGGGCTTCATCTGTTCAGAGGTTCTAGGTTATCCCCGTGAATGGTCCTTAGTTGGAGTATCAGCCTCAGAAAGGAACCTGGGCCCAGATTTTTTTTTCTCTCCTTGTGGAGCTCCTATTCCCTCAAGATCTTTCTCTCTCTCCCTTCTTTCATAAGATTCCCTGTGTTCTTCCCAAAGTTTGGTTATTAGTCTCAGCCTCTGCTTTGATACCCTGCAGGGTAGAGTCTTTCAGAGTCCTTCTGTGGTAGGCTCCTGTCCTGTTCCGTTTTCTTCCTCTTCTGATGATAGACACCAACTTTAAATGAGTTCTTCAATACACCTGAACAGGAAGGATCATTTTTCAGCTCATGATAAGAGGGAGTATTACCCTGGCACCAAGAACAGACAGTCAGTGCAAAAATAGAGTGTCACAGGATATTTTATCTCATTGTGAACCCCAAGATTGTGAACTGTCAAAACCTGTTTCTTGTTTTGTGTGGCTCAGCCCTAGCACACACCAAAAAGTAAATAAAATCAACCTTAGGTCAAGAAGTGGAACAAGAAACCAGCTGACAGGGATTAAACAAAAGGGAGAGATATTGAGAGAAGGATATTTAAGACAGTGTGAAGGAAAAAAAAGGTGAGGGGGGAACTTTTGGCTAGGTGAGGGGGGAACTTTTGGCTTTTTCCCTCTGGGATGTAAGCTGAGTAGAAAGGTTTTTTTTTTTTTTTTTATTTCTGGGACATTGGCTGAGTAGGAAGGTCAGCTGGGTGCTTTCTCTGTCTCTCTGAGCTAGTAGGTGTTCACCTCAGTATCTGGCCCCTGAATCTTTTTGGTAAAATTGAATGATTGGGACTTTTGATTAATAACAACAATAGATAACTAGAGGCTTATGTGTCTAATAAACTGAGACACAAAAACTCTCAACCAGGAGCTGGTTAAATGTGTGGAGGTGATAGCTGGCAGGCCTGATGACCTGAGTTTGATTCCCCAGGACTCACGTGGTAGAAGGAGATAAGTTGTTCTCTGATCACTGCATGCACCGTCTATCATATACACATACTACATAAACAAGTAACTAAATACAACCTCTAACATCTTCAGTGAAAAAGAAACTCTTATATACCACCAATGGGGTGTAAACTGGGGCAGCCACTTTGGAAACAGGTGTGGAGGAGTCTCAAGAACTAGAAATAGAAATGCCATATGACCCAGCCATCGCACTACTGAGCATAGAGCCTTGTGGAAATCTACTAGCCAGTAAGCTAATTTCAAAGTACCCCTTTAAACAAAACAAAGCTCAAATGGGATGCCTAGAATATAATGGTTATTGAGTGGAAATTGCAGTACAAGGCGTAAGATGCCTTCATATGAGTTGTTGGTCAGAGGGGTCCTAGAGGTCTCCGAAGCAGCACAGGCTACTGCCATCGCCCTTAGTAACCCACTGTTAACTATGTCCTAAGTCCTTATTGCTGACGACGCACCGCACTCTGGCTGCAGGACAAGGAATCAATCTGAAGAGGACAAGGAAACCTTCGGTCTGCTAGCTGGCCTCTATAGCGCAAAAAAGTGCTATGGAGGCTGCTAGGTAAGAAAAGGTATCCCTACACACTGCAACACTGACCTGCCAGGGGCGGTGTTCCCCCTGATGTAGTCTTACAGGAGCCAGGCAGTGGTGCATATGCCTTGATGCCCAGCACTTGGGAGGCAGAGGCAGGCAGATCTCTGATTCAGCGTCAGCCTGGTCTACAGAGAGAGTTCCAGGAAAGCCAGGGCCACACAGAGAAACCCTATCTCAAAAAAACAAAACAAAACAAAAAAATCAAAGTGTTAAGGGATAACTGCCTTCGTTCTGATCGGATCTGAGGCCTGCTGCACAGGAAGGCACTGCATGCCTGCTACTGTAATCCTGGTCAAAGGCTCTTGGGAGGGCAGGTCACAGGCCCTAGCAGTAGAACCTGCTATTGCTCTTTGGTGTTCTAGTTTGCTTTCAGTTGCTGCGATAAACACCACGACCAAAAGCAACTCGGGGAGGAAGTGTTGGTTTATTTGGCTTACAGATTATAGTCCACCAAGGCAGCAATAGCCTGGAAACAGGAATTGAAGCCCAGACCACAGTAGAACACTCATTACTGCCTTTCTCCCCGTGGCTTGCTCAGAACCACCTGCCGAGGGATGGTGCTCACAGTCACCAGGGCCTTCTCACATTAATCACCAATCAAGACAGTGTCCCACAGACATGTCCTCAGGCCAAACTAATAGAGGCAATTCAATCTGGGCTCCCTCTTCCTTAACGTGCCGGGTTGGAAACCAAGATCAGCCATCACAAATGGTTATGTCAAACTACCTTCTAAATATTTGTATGTACTGTCATAGACTGGGGCTGCTCTCGGCCTTGGCCGTGGAAGCTTGTTTTTGTGGTAGGCAGACAGCAATGGAGTGATATGAAACTGGCCAAAGTGTTGAGAGAAAGATGCTCGGTACTCAGCCCTAAATGGGACAAATAAATTAAGCTTCACCAAGACTCGGGGAACACCACAGAAATGGTAGAAAGAATGGAAGAGCTGATGGATGGGAAGAAGCGCCGTGAAACCCTGTCTTCGGAACGTGACATAGCCCTGGAACTCACGACTTCACAGCAGGTGTGGTTACCTGCGCGAGACCTCCACAAGACCAAACGAGCTGTTTCTAACATAGGTTAAGTAGATCTCTGGGCTCACCCCTAACTGAGTAGCTGTTGGCAGATGATGGCTGCTGGGAGGGAACAGGTTTTTTAAAGGACATTCCTACTAGCACAGTTCCCATGTTTCAGTGGACGGTTCCACACTAACGAACATATGGAGAGCACAAACTGGACTTAGTGGATTATAAAAAAAAAAAAAAGACATGAAGTTGAGATGGAGGTAATGAGGGATTAGGAGTTGGGGGAATATGGGAAGTAGATATGATCATATTTCACTGTATATACATAAGAAACTTTCAAAATAAAGATTTTTATTCAAAAAAATATTAACAAATGAATTTTAACAATATACTTAAAAAGAGGTTATTTAGATGAGCTCAAACCTAATCAGAAACCCATTAAAAGTAGTGAATTTTAATTGCACATAACATTTTTATTGCTTCTCTGGAAGTTTTACATCTTGCGCCGTGATTACAATTTCCATATCCACCCCACCTTGTGAAGCACCCCTGTTAGGCCCAGCATGAGCCTAAATATAAGAAGGTATGAAGAGAACCCAGAAAACTAATCATCGATGCAAAATCGCAAGAGGTTTGTTTATTTTGACCATTGGGCAATGGGGTCACCCCTGATGGTCAGCAAGGAGTGGCACCGGGAGACAAAGACCTAAGGTTTTTAAAAGACAAGGCGCACTTTTGATGAGAACTGATAGACTAAAATCAGAAAGGAGAGGAGAACCTCCCCTATCAGTGGACTTGGGGAGTGGCATGCATGCAGAAAGGGGAGGGAGGGTGGGATCGGCAGGGGAGGAGGGAGGGGCTTATGGGGGGGATACAAAATGAATAAAGTAATTAATAAAAAGTAATTAATAAAAAAAATTTTTTAAAGTATAAAAAAATTTAAAAAATAAAAGACAAGGCGCGGGGAATTCTAGGGGTTGCCTTCTTGGCAATTCATGATTGGATGAGGTATTTAACTTTTAAAATGATTGGTTGGTTCTGGGCACCCTTCAGTCTGGTCAGCCCTGTCGTAAATATCTGATCTTCAAGTCAGTTTGGAATTTCCTGCCATATGAGATATAGCCACAGTTAAAGGTGGGAGAGTGATTAACTCATCCTGTGTCTGTTCTGAGTGGGGGCTGCAGGCTTTGGATCAAAGGTCAGGAGCTATTGAGGAGAAGGATTGGGGCCATTTGGCCCAGTCTCCAAACAAAGCTCATCTCACAGGCGCCAGCTGGTGATTTTCTCTCCATTTAGTAGAGATCTCTGCTTGTTCTCTTCCTTATCTCTGCCCTCACAGATGCTAATGTCAGGAACTTTTACATTCCTCCGCTCTCTGGAGAAGCACTAAGAGGCTTTAATTGACATGGGCCTAAAACTTGAAATGTAGGTTATAAGGCAGTTAAAGAAACATAGGTTACAAAGTTAGTCTGATTCTTTCACCCCCAAAGTAAAAATACAATTTTTTTAAAAAGTCCAATTTGTGTTATCGATATACGACTAGAGTGTGGTCAAACTCTTAAACAGAACTGAGTCCTTCCCCTCCCACACCTCTGCCAGACGCCATCAATTGTGGAGAGCGTCCTTCAGCATCGTTATCACTTTTTGAGAGTTCTCTTCCGGCGGCTTCCCATCTAGGCTGTCACTTTCTAGGGAAGAGGTGAAGAGGTTGTCACAGAAGCCTGCCGTGTCTCTCTCCCTCTCGGCTGTGTGTCTGCTGTCATCAATACTACAAGTAGCGACAGTAGCCTCCGTGCTCTCCACAGTCCCTGGGAACCTGGATCCTGGGCCTCCACCCAGTGGTTTTGGCAACAGCACAAAGCACAAACACAGTCTACAAACACAGCCCCTCGCCACAGTCGGACCGCAGACCCAGACAAGTGTGGCGGCTTCTCAGACTACAGACGTCAACATAGCTTCAGGCTGCAGCACAGACTGTGGACACCTCTATGGCTCTTGGTGGTAACAAACGCCACAGATTTCAGCCCTCCCTCAGAAGGGCGTATCCTGATGGAGCGCCTTCTCCTCCCTCTTCTGCCGAGCGTCCTCCCCATGGGGCGGGGTGCAGGCCCCAAAAGCAGTGAAAATTTTTTAGAGTGGCATAAAGGAATATCAGATTCAGAGACAAAATGGAGAGAGTCTGCTTATGCAGGCCTTTAATTTCAACTACTCACAAGGCTGAGGCAGGATTCCAAGATCAAGGGTTAACTGGGCAACTCAATGAAGTCTCGATGCTCTTTTCTTTTTTCTTTTTTGGATTGGGTGTGGCCCAGTGGCAGAGCTCTTGCCTATCAAGTTCAAACTCCACTTTGTTTGTTTGGTTTTGCTTTTTAAAGGACTGTTTGCTCTTGTGGCTTTGAAGCTGGAGGGCCAAGCGCAAAAACCAGACATGGAGCAGTGCTGAATTCTGCTCCACCAGATGAGCTTTTTTTTTTCTCTCTACAGCCTTCAGGTAAAAGCCCAGCCAGCCACTAGCAACAACAAAATCTAGTCCTGACGGATTGAAGCTAACCTAAGAAAAGTGAACTAACAATGGAGGCTAATTTGAGCCATCGTGGTTGTGGTAATTTGTTGTATCAGCAACAGAGAACTACCAACAAATGAATAAAAATCTGGTTTAGCCACACAATCATCAAATACTGCTTACCAGATCATACAATGGGAAGATCTCAAAATAATTATACTGAGTGGGAAAAAGACTAAAAAAAAATGTAAAACATGACTTCATTTCTGTACAGTTTTAAGATGTACACAAGGGAAAGCAGATCTGCGGCCTGAGGGTGGTATGGGGGTGGTTAGGGAGAGATGGGTCATAAAGGTCCAGGAGAAAATTCACGTGATGGCAAGCTCCATATAACTAAGTTTATTATCTTCCGTGAAATGGTGACTTCAAGGATATACACACACAGTAAAACTCAAAAGCCACACATTTAAACACTGTCATTTATTGTAAATGGATAATATAGAAAAACAAGTCTTTAATTCATCAGTAAATTTAATATCATTTCATTAAATTGACGAGATCAGGCGCATTTGTCAGATCTAATGTCTTAAAGAGTGCAGTGCAGAGGACAGGGTGCTTTGGTAGCTCTTCTGAACCAGCACATTAGCTGCCTGTTCTCTTAGCATTACATCCACTAGCCTGAGTCAGGAAATAAACAGAAATTTAATCCAGGTGCAGCTCTGCCCCTCCATTTCCCTTAGTGGTCTCTAAGCTTCCATCCCGCTCCACAGCTCCCGGTTTGACTAAGCTGCAGTGTCCATTAATTTCTTGAATGTGTCGTGTCTATTCAGTTAAGTCCAAGGATACATTAAAAGTCTGTTCATTCAGTCATCGTATATTGGCAGTTTCGACGTGATATGAGGGAGGGAAAAAAATGTTCCCTGTATCTGTATAAATTCTTGGCTGGGCCCTCTCTAATAAAAGGCAGATTAACAAGAGAAAAACAAACAGAAGCTTATTAACATGTGTATTTCAAATGCACAAGGGAGGTACTCAGGGAATAAGACATTCCCACAAGTGGCTTAGCAGTCTGGTTTAAAACAGTATCTTCACCAGAGAACAATAAACCAGAGAGCTAAAACAAAAGGGCCTGCGTCTCCTACCCTGGAGCATGTGGAGAAGCCAGTGCTAACGTCAGAAAGGTAGAAGCCGCTTTTGTTTTGTGTTTTCCTCTGGTGCTGTCTCCGGGCTGACAGCGACAGAGAGTACTCTCAGGATGATGGTGGACTTCAGTCCTCAGCGTTTCCTCTGTAGAGAAGGGATGGCCATCTTTGTAAACTCACGTCCTGCTTTTTAACAAAGGAGGTCAAGGCCGGGAGCTTTGCTTGTTTCTGCTTCTCGACCTCCAGCTTAATACCCACCTCTGCTCAGAGGATGCTCTGGCAGGTTGGGCTGCCATGCGTCGGTACGGGAGGGCACTGAAAAGTGGTCCTACCTCACGCAGTCTATCACAGAGACAGAGAGATGACCTGAGGCACGCTGGAAGGTGCCAAAAGCCCCTCGGCTGGGGCCTGGCAGTTCCTTGTCTGGTGAGAGCTCAGCTTTCTCCTTGACTCAGCAGTGCTCACCAGATGGAGATCTTAACAGACTCAAGAACAAGTGCGAACACCATCCAGAAGGGAGGCAACACCAGGTACATGGGAACAAACTGCTGCTGGGGAAGGCGAGGGAGACCAGGGGCTACGGAGAAGTAGCAGTCCCAAGCTGCTGCTTCTCCAGTGCACGGGCGCCCTGCTGGTGCTACCGTCATGGTCATAAATAACAGCTGGAGAGTCAGCGCCTCGGCCCTGAAGGGACCGGGAAACCATTTTAGCTCCTCATCGCCGGGACAGCATGCCTGACATAAACAACTTCAAGGGAGAAAGCTCAATTGTGCCATTTTCGGAAATTCGGTCCATTACGGTGGGTGGGGAGGGCGTGGCAACCCTGCACAGTTTACATCTGGACAGCCGGAGAGCAGAAGTGTGGTCTTGCTCCATGGCCTTTTCCTCTTCCCCGTTATCTCACCCTGGGCCTCGAGAATAGCAGACGGAGCCACCGACGCGCAGGGGGAGTGCCCTCCCTAGGTTAGCGCTCCCTGGGAACATTCTCGGGCACACCCAGATGTGATGTGCGACTCTCTTATGTCACTTGCCATACAAGGAAGTATACGGTCAAAAATAACCGCCACGGGGCTGGTGAAATGGCTGAAAGGTTGTGCTGCTCTTGCAGAGGACCCAAGTTGAGTTCCCAGCGCTCACACAGGAAACCCACACCTCTACAATTCCATCTCCGAGGGATCTGATGGCCCCTTTCGGCCTCCAAAGGTATCTACCCTGATACGTGCACACCCCCCAAAACAAACCTAAAAGTGAACAAACATTATACATTCTGATCTGGTCACAGAACTGACTGCAGTGCTTTTGGCTTGAATCATCACTTGACACATCAGAACAGACCAGGACAGTGGTAGCTGGAGATGCTCTCCCAGCACTCATTCTGCCATATCTGCGCATGCTCTTATCAGTGAGCAAGCTGTGCGCAATCTGGGAAACCACTGTAGGTGATGGCTCAGTTTTCTGAGATTTGGTTATCAAGTATGGTGCCACTAAGCTACTGCTGGCTCCTTGCGAAGCTCCTGGTGTCATTGTAGCTTAGATAATGTTAACTGAACACCTTCAAACTTCTGGGTTTCGTTTTGCAAGAATTCCTCACCTGTTAGATGCCACTGAGCAAATTCTTCCATTTTATCTCATTCCTACATCACAGCGACCAAGAAGCACTGTGAGACAGCTGCTCTGCTACTTCCTATCTTACAGATCGTCCAAATGTACACACTGTGATGCTTATGGAAACACCTGTGCCTCATCTAGACAGGAATCTGGCTGTTACTGAACTGATTGTGGTGCCTTGGCAATCAAGAGACCTAGGGAAGAGTGTTACGAAAACACGAGCAGACTCGGGTGTGATGGATGGAGGAGCAGTTGATGTCCTTTCTAGACTGCTACCTAACCTTGCGACCAGCATTCAGAAGGAAAACACACTGTAACTGGCCATCAGGACCAGATCAGAAAGCCGTGAGTCGTGGATTAGTCCAGTTGTTCATTGCTGTGGAGAAGCAAACTGTAAAACACATATGAGCTGTATCCTTAGGCTTGTGCCCAAGTATGTAAGTGGTGGAACAATTGAACAGACTGTAAACCTCATTCATTGCGACACAATGGTACCATCAATGAGTCTCTTAGCAGTTAAGGACACCAAGAACAACCTGGCTGTTCTAGATGCCACTTCAAGTATCTTTCAAGCTTGCATAAAACTACAAGAAAGTGAGACTTACAACTCAACAGCACGGGGCTTGACAGAACAAAAACAAGTGTGTGTGGAGTCTCATAAAGCAACTTTGCAAAGGGACAGAGGATAGACCAAAGTGTGCCGAAAGTAGCTTTTGAAGTCTAAGCTCGAGATGGGCGGAACCCCGGGGGCCTATGAGTTATGGATTATACATCTGAGGTGGAGTTAGTGTCCATTTCTCTAGTAAGAATATTTTTTAGGCCAGGGAGATACTTTATTGGGTGTAAGTACCAGCCTTGACTACATAGCAAGTTCAAGATCAGCCTGTGCTAAGTGAGACCTGGATGTCATACTGTCTTTAATGATACTGGCTAAAAGCAACTCCCATGCTGCAAGGCAGCATTCACCTGGCTGAGCCGTCACCGCAAGGTGCCCACTGCCCGTGCAGGACACTTAGGCCTATGTGCAAACCTGAAGGAGCAGCGAACAATGCTCCTGTGTTCTGCACTCCTAGAGATCCCTTTATTCTTCCTGGCCCAACGATGTGGATTGACCTTGGGAGAAAGTCTGCCGATTCCACTCAAGTTTTCAGGAACTGGAAGATCTAGCCTAGCTCTAAGAATGTTCATGCACAAAAGGCTGGCTGTGCAGTTCAACACCAGGACAGTTCTGACTTTAGCAACCTGGAGCAGATTGGTAACAGAACTGATAATTAAGACCCTCTGTGGAATTTTGGGTTGGTCCATACATCAAAACACAGATAACTGACAATACGAGTCATTTGTAGCATTTTTAGTTTATGGAATCCCCCAATTTTAACTACTTGAACTCAGTGTTTTGCAGACCTTCCTTAAAATGTGCCTGAGTGGATAAACACAACCCATGCTGATGTTAATGGCTTAGTCGAAACATTTAGCAGCCCAGTAGATTTTTAAACCTCTCTCAGGCTATCAATTCACCTATAAAATCTTTAACAAGAAACACTGTGTCAGGAACATGAGACGACTGATGCTACAGCACACTGAAAAAGGTGTTTCTGTGATAATGTAGGAGACGTTGTAAACACAGCTCAGGCTACACAATGAGCCCTCTGATTAGGAGCTAATGAGACTGTCACAAAGATCTTGGCTTCAGGGATAGAGAGACAGCTCTGTGGCTAAGCGTACTTGCTGTTCAACTTCCAGTACCCATGTGGCGGCTCACAACCACCTGTAACTCTAGTCCCAGGGGATCCAACATCCTCTTCCGGCCTTTGCTTGACACCAGGCACACATGTAGTACACATATATACATGCAAGCAAGACATTCATAAGCATACAGTTTAAAAACTGAACATGAATAAGCATCTCAGGTGCATTAGCAAATGGTACAATATAAAGTACCTTCAGTAAGGAACCCAAATAGAATTCAATTTTTAGTATACCAGTTAGCCTAAGGACATGCTTCCTCATTTTAGCTACATCTCCATAAGTACTGAGGGTAAACCAAGAGGACTGGCAAACTGGGAACTACGCAGTGCTCTGGTACCTCTGAGGATGTGACAGGTTGGTGATACATGAAACAAAAATGAGGGGAAGTGGCAGCATCTTCAAAGAAGGTGAGGCCCAGGGCTGAGGATGGCCTGGCAGTTTAGAACGATGGTTGCTCTTATAAAGGACCTGGGTTCAATTTCTAGCATCCACGTGGTGGCTTGCAACCATCTGTAACTCCAGGAGACCCAATGATTCTTTTGGCCTCTGCTGGCATCAGGCACACACACAGCACACAGACATACATACAGACAAAACAGCCATATACATAGCAATAATAATTTTTAAAAACAGGAGAAGGAGAAAGAAGGGGAGGAGGAAAAAAGCAGCGCAGAATAGCCATTTGAAATGGTTAGCATCTTTTGAATCATATCAGTAGAAAAGCCTAACCTAATGTGTTCCTGAAACTAAAGATCCTCTCAGAGTTTGTGTCTAGAGCCTGGTGTGGTAATGCATGCCTGCAAACCAAGGTAGGAGGATTGAAGGTCAGGGCTACCTGGGTTACACAGCGAGACCTGTCTCAAAAGATGAACTGTCCCTAAGTGAGAAATGTAGAAAGGAAGACTTGGGAGCCTAGGGAGGATAAGCTTGAGAACTGGGATGGGACAAAGCAGATAAAGCCCACAGTGAGGGCAGAGTAATGGCAACAACTAAGCCAGCCTCAAGCCACGTGTGACCTTGGTCTTCTTCTTAAGGCAGAGCTACAGTGAGAGCAGAGATTCCAAAGATTCCTCTGTAGAAAGTTAGGTGCAAGTCAGGATATCTGGTGCACAGAAACAAACAGAAATGTAAACAGAAAAACTCCATAGAAAGCTTTCAGAGATGCACAACTAATCTTCACCTTGCAGTAAATTCCTGAGTGCAGTCCAGATTATAAAGGCCTCTTGGGCTTGAGGAGGAGCAGGAAGTGGTGCTCACTGCTGAGTGCTTACATCCTCCAGGCACGACTGCAGGTGCCTTTCACGTATTTTACTCAAGCCTCGTAACTACTGAGGTAATACTGCTGATTGTGACTGAGGATGGGGACACGGGGCCTAACTCACTACGACTAAATGCCAGTTGGTATTCAGATCTAGTCAGGTTGGCCTCAAACTTGCTGAGATGACCGCTTTATGTACAAAGCACAGCTGACAACAATGACCGAGATAATTTTAAAAACTAAGTGAAGACACAAATAAAGGGAGGGGAACTAAAGATGAGCAAGACAAAGGGCGGTGTGGAAGAGGGTCTCTAGGTGAGCTGTGGTGGCACACACCTGTGATGTCAGCACTCAGAAGGCAGAGCCAGGGGCCAGAAGGTGGGAACTAACCTGGACGACAGAGTGAGACCCAGGCTCGAAAATCCAAAACAACTAAGCAATGCAACTGTCAACAAGCTACTTGCCTTAAATGCATTCCGGGTGTGCCCCACCATTCCAACAAGAAGTTGCAAAAGTAATATATAAAGCCCTTTATGAAAAAAAAAATCTCAGAATAAGTTTGTCGGGTCAGTTGCCTAAAGCTGAGTGGTAACACCGGCAGGTGCAGTGTTCACGCTTGCTCTCGGAAGCACAAGGTGTGCCACCACAGACTCTGCAGTCATCTTACATCAGCAAAGGCCCTGGTAACAAAGCTGCTTTTATGAATAAGGCCCAGGGGTGATAGAACTTAGAGCTGACACTGAACTCCTGCCGGCTGAATACAAGGCTCATTGAGCAAAAATTCCTTTTCTCTTTCAGGACTAATATTCATGGAGAAAAAAATTCCAAAAATATGCTAATATCAAATGCTTCCACAAAACTACACACACACACACACACACACACACACACACACACACACACACACAAATCTGTAAATACAAGAAGCTGAGAATAATTTCAAATGAAACCCTGAAAAGCTTGCTTCAAGTTCAATGTCATTTTCCATTTAAGTAGAGAGTTAGGGTACATCTTCAAACACAAAATTGAGTTTTTGATATTAGCCATTCACTAACGGCTGAACAAACTTCAGAAATAATTTCTGCCGAAATGAGTGAGTAAAATAAGTGAGGCTGTCAAAGTAATTTCAGTCTAACCATCTCCTAGGTAAAGGGTGAGCAATTTATAAACAGTATCAATGCTTTTATTAAATGCTAAGTGAAAGAGGCCAGACACAACAGTTTCTCCACTAGATGATTCCACACCTAGGAATTTCTAGAAAGGAAAAACGGGTGGGAGAAAACAAGTCACAGTTTTCCAGAGAGTAGGAAGGGAAGAGAGGGACTCAGTGCAGAGGGCCATGGAGACGTACGTATGTTTCCAAGCACACTGACTGGTACGGGGACGTGAGTCTGAAGGAAGGAGCTGGGGTAGAGACAGCGCGACAGCAAGACTTTTACAGTCAGTGTCCGGACTCCAGGGCAATGAAATAATCCACATGCTGAAATTTGAGGACTTCGTTGCCCCAACTCATCCAACCTGGCAGTAAATTTCGAGCAAATAATTCCAAACACTCCCCACCAGGCTTGATGTAGTCTTTCAGAACTTCTGTCAAAAAAGAAAAAAAAAAATCAGTATTAAGAAAGAAATAGGTTTCCTTTTAAAGAGCAGGGAAGAGTAGCAAAGGCCGATAGGAAATGGCCATTGTTGTGTTTTGGCTGGCATCAGGTGGAGAGGGTCCGGGAAAGCACTGACTCTGTGGAAATCTCCCCTTTCTCCATTAGTGGCTCTTTCAGCTCTCATCTTTATATGCCAGTGAGTTATTCTCTCACTGTTTTAACAGAAGAACCCAACAGCATAAACTCCTTGCATACCCTGTTCAGTTGGAGAATTTTAATGTTTTTCATTTATCATTGTAAACCAAGGACAATTTTGTAACTTTCTGTAGGTAGTAGCTGTTACACACAGGGCAATCTGTCTGTGAGTAGGAGTAAGTCACTCTTAAACAAAATGATCCTAGATAGTTTCCCTTCAAGTCAAGGGTCTTGTTGTTTAAATAAACTTCTTGTTTAAAATGAAAGGAAAAAGAAAAAAAGACAGCAAATTAGAGTCAGGCATGTCATGGTTGTTCAGTTCTCCTGTCACAAAGACAGAGGAGCGAGCACCTGCAGCCTCGGGGCAGCCCCCTCCCGCCTGCATTAGTTCTGGTTTACTGCTTTTCATTTGCAGGGGAGAAGGGAGGGCTTCAACAACCACGTGCTCACTCTCCAGTTTTCCAGTACTCTCACAGCTCTCCTGACAGTTTATTTTTTTAATAAATTAATATGCATAAAAAACCATGAAAATGAGATGAGGACAATCTGCTTTAAGGCTGAAGAGAAACTCTAAGTCTAGTTTTAGCACACACTAAAAGGTGGAAGGATTAGCCAGAGCTGCACACACACTGAGCTAAGTGAAAGCAGCCACGACAGCCCCGCTGCTGTAACCTGGAACACAAGACTATGCCCTTGATTTCTCACTATAGCTCTTTGATTACATTCCACCGTGCTATGTCAGTTAAGGAGTCCATATCTATCTATTCATAGCTACTACACTGAAAAATCATCTTTTGCTGAAGAAAAGATTAGTTAGGTAACTGTGGACCACACTGCCTAAGAGAAAAGAAGACCGTGGAAACGTGTTTCAGAAGCACCTGTTCACTGAGAGCACAGAGAACTAAATCGATCTAACCCTGATCATGTTCTGGTTGCTCTGACTGGCCATGTAACAGGAACTGGATATAACAATAGTTCCAAGAAGAAAGTGCGTTAGCAAGCAGAACATGGTTGACAGTTGCTGTTAGGCTGGCCTTAGAAGGAGCCTATCAGATTCTAAGAGTGACGGACCAGGCTTCTTGGGTTTTCTTCTTCCCTTGGGAAGTACAGATCAGCCCCGGGTCCCACACACGCTAGGCAAGCACTCCACCTCTGACCTATGCTTCCAGCCTCGTGGCTTCTTCAGAAATAGCTGAAAGATTTACAAAATAACAACTGTGAAATAGAGCTGGGGTGGGTCTGGGAGGAGACGGGAAGAGAGAGGAAGTAATATGATCAAAACACATCATATGAAACTCTCAGAATGTTCTTTGTCCAAGAGTAATATTCTTACTTTTCAAAAATCAAAGAGAAATTAAAAGCTATTACTGCCTGAGATGGAGCCAACTCAAATTTGGGCTTTGATAAGTTTCAACATGTTGACATAAAAGACTTTCATACGTATGGACTTAAACAACGAAACAGAAAAATTTCCCTAGAGATCTAAATCCAAATGTGCCTTCTATTTTCTAGAAGTCACTGTGGTCTAAGGTACAGTGATGAGCGACTGTGGTGTTTCTCAGCCTTTGGGCCCAGAGATGCTCTCTAAATGATGGGGCTGGAGAGATGGCTCCCAGTTAAGAACGCCTGCTGAAGCTGCGAGACTGGCTGGGGCTCTGGCGCTGGCTTGCTCTTGAAATGCTTTTCCTCCTGTTGGGTTGCCATGTCCAACTTTGATAGGATAGCTCTTGCTTCATCTTAATGCATTTTATTTTGTCACATTTGGTTGTTGTCTCTTGTAGGTCTGCTCTATTCTGATACAAAATGGAAGGAGAGTGGATATGGAGGGGAGGGAGATGGGAAGAACTGGAAGGAGACTATGAGCAGGATGTATTATATGAAAAAAATATCCTTTTCAATAAAAGGGGGAAAAAAAAAACCACTTGTTGCTCCCCCAGAAGAGCAGAATTTGATTCCCACATGATGAGTCACAACCATCTGTAACTCTCGTTCCAAGGACCCAATCCCCTCTTCTGGCCTCAGCAGGCATCTGAGAGATATAAGGTGTACAGACAAACATGGAAAACAAAACACCTATACATACAAAAATTATTTTATAATTTTTAGAATTCATTTTATATTTAGCTTTTGAAATATTTATAATTTAATTAGAAAGATATAACTTGAGGTTTTAAAGCAAGAGAGGACAGTTCATCTTTTGAGTATACATAAGACAGTTTAAAAAGATTCACAGGAAAAAGCTCTAAATACTATGTACAGACCATGTACCATACAAGGCCCTAGAGTTATGACTTCACTATTAAAAACAAAAAAAACAAAAAAACCTCAGGAGTCTTTGATTACTTTCCAAAGGCTTTAATTCATACCTTTCTATAGCTAAAATACAGACGCTAAACTAACATGGAGTCAAAAACAAAAAGTACTACAAATACTTCTAGAATATTACCATATAACCAAAGCTTGAAGATTAACCAGATTAAGTCATTCAGATTTTACCCGCAAATACTTATTGAAATGTATGTGTGCTGCTCTCTAGCGGCAGCATAGCCAAACTGCACCTTATAGACTATTCAGGCCAAGACTAATTTTAAGTCACTATCTTTAAATCTTTTCTCTTAAGAAGCATCTTTAAACATATTTCTATTCTATTTTAAATTAAATGACAAACAGATTAAAAATTATTTCAGAATAAAAAGGTTAGGGACTTAGTTTTGGGTTTTTGTTTGTTTGGGGTTTTTTGTTTTGTTTTTGTAAATCTTTTATAGCAAACAATGAACCCTAAAACAAATGGCTTATAAATCAAGTGTTGGTATATACCAAATAATAAACAAAGTTAAAGAATATAAATTAGATTTCCTTAAAGTACAACTGATGCCAAATAAAACTTTTTCTAAAGGAACAGTGTGGTTCATTTCCATCCAGGTCACAAACTAATGCACTAGCATTTATGCAGTACCGAGTGGGAGGCTTCAGAGAACCCTTCTAAGCCAAAGAAGGGTCAAGCCCATCATGAACACTTCTCAATTAAATGCACTGTAAGGCTCCTCTGCGAAGCTGGACAAGGTAACAGAGACCCTGAGCACACTTTCTTTTGCTTGAGGTGTCTGTGTGTGTCCGTGTGTACGGGTGTGGAACAAACAGAGCGCGTCACCACCAACGTGCATTTGCCGTGGTCAGAGCAGGGTCCTCAGCACGGCTCCCGGCCTTATTCCTTCGGGCGGGGCCTCTCTCTGAACTGGGGGTGCACCATCTGGCTAGACTGCCTGGCCAGGGAGCACTCTGGGAGGGAGGAGCTGCGGGCACACCCGGCCATGCTGGCTTTTGGCGTGAACGCTGGGGGCCTGAATTCACGCTGCAGAGCCGGCACCCTCACCCGTGAGCCATCTCCACAGCTCCCCTGTCTGCTTTCTTACCTTTTCTTCTCCTGATCCATCAACTATATTCTGCAAAATTAAAATGATAAGCAGACCATAGGTGTCTTGAGTGGCAGCGTACAGACGCTCTGTTGTTTGGTGGTTTTGTTTGTTTTGGATTTGCCTCCATTTTTAAGTAGTAATGATCAAATTAATAAAATCTCTTCCTGAAGAGGTTATCTAAAAATAAACCTGGAATATCAATTTCAGACTCTCAAGGACTTCCATGACTAAATTCTCACTTGAAAAAATTGAGCATTTACTAACTTTTAAATACATGAGCTGGGCGCGGTGGTGCATACCTGTAATCCAGCACTCAGGGAGGCAAAGACAGGTAGATCTCTGTGAATTCAAGGCCAGCCTGGTCTACAAAGTAAGTCCAGGATAGACAAGGCTACACAGAGAAATCCTATAAATAAATAAATATATATATATATATACACATACACACACATATATATACATATATATACATATATACATGTGTATATAGATACATATATATGTATGAGTGTGTATATAAACATGTATATATGCGTATATATGTATGTATACATATACCTATACACACATACAAACACACATATACATATATATATATATTTATACACGCTCATATATATATTTATAAATAAACATAAGCAATCCTTACCACTCTGCATTATTAGATATCATTACTCACTCTTAGAACGAGGGGGTCAAGGTAAAAGATTTAGGTAATCTGCTGGAGCAGCAAAGCCAAGATCCACACACACGTGAGCTAATGCTGGCCTCTGGTCCTTGCTGCTCAGTTACTGATGAGGACTGTGACACTGAGCACCCCAGCCTGAAGGAACTGCAGCCTCAGCAGCTGCAGAACAGCTCCCCAGGATGCAGAACAGCAGCCTGCCTTCAGAAAAGATAAACTGCCACAGTCGGGGGATCTCAGACCTCTCTTCTACTATGCCTGGTTCCTGATTTCAGAACAAGCGAGGGGTTTGCTGGCTCTGAATCTCACACCTGAGGACAGAACAAGGCCACTCACCGAACTATGTCCTCTGAGGCCCTAACGGCTTCCACCTGCCAAGGCCACTACTGGAGGGACAAAGACAGTAAAGAAAACCTGAAGTAACACAACTAAACCTGTGCTCTATTTTATAAATACTGCTATGAATTTTCTACATTTCTGAATATTAAAACGAACATCTAATTCACAAACCTACACAACATTCAAATAGGAAATTCAATCCTTCTTTAAATATCTTCAAAGCTCAGTTGGGCCACGTACCGGCCAGAGGTGGCTTGTGCGAGTGGAGCACGCAGGGCACGCTGACAATCAATCTCTGATCGGGAACGGGGGGCACTTTTACACCTGTGCTCCTAATTAAAGCAGAGCGAGATAACAGACTATTACTCGGAGGGTAATTTCCTAATTATATGCTACAGTTGCATTGATTGTTTTCTCTTTCAAATAGTTATTAATTCTAATAATAAGTAAATTTAAGGACAGAATCAATGAGGGAAATCAATTTAAAAATTCAAACATTTTGAGAATATCACTTTTCATATCAACTATACTCCTGACAAAACAAAAGGCAGTATAAATTTATATGTATCTTATATCTTATACTTTTCACCTCTGGGCCATTTTCAGATTTCAAAAGTATAAAAATTAAGAAAATGGATGACCTCTGTGTTAATTTTAAAAGCCTGTATTTATATAATTTTGGAAAAAAAATCACTTTTCTTACCTTAATGCTAAAGCATTTTTTTCTCGAACTCTCCCCAGTACAAGACATTCATAAGGCTTTTTGTGTGGAGAATCCAAAGGAAACACGAATTCTCCTGAATTTGTGATCTGAAGGAAGGAACCAAGGAAAGCCATTATTTTTTTACCATCATTATACGGTTCCAACAAAAAGAGAAGTTATTAAACCCCCAGGCTAGTATTGTCCAATAAAAAATATTGTATGAGCCACAAATGCAACGCACATATATAATTTTAAATTCTCTGGTAGTAACATTAAGAAGAAGTAAAAAAGAATGCAAGGTAATTAACTCTTATTGCATTTAAATCTAGCATGTCTGAAACAGAATTTCCATATGCAATCAATTTTAAGAGGTACCAAGATATATGACAGTCTTTCCTCCATTGTGGGTCTTCCAAGTCCAATACAAAGGTAATACTCAAGAGTACCTCTCTATCTGAAGGGCACAAGCCAAACCCTGGAGAGCTACACGTCACAGCACCATACTGGACAATGCAGTTATAAGGAATGTTTTAAAAACTCACATAAATGGACATTTTAAATATATTTTATCATCTTACACATAAATGATCTCTACTTTTTATGATCACTTGTTTCTGCAAACCAGGCCATTGTTAATTCAGTCATTAATTCACTCAAATAGCATTCACTGACTACTAGCTACGTGACTACGTAGTTAAAAATAAAGTCCTCTAAGAGAGAAGGAAGTGGGTAAGTGATTAGGCAGGAAAGACTGGTGCAGGAACTGGCTAGTGGTGCTATAAATTCCAGCCTGGCAATTTAGCAGAATCCTGTCTCCAATATAAAATAAAACAGAGACTGAGAAGCTGGTGCACACCTTTCATCCCAGCACTCAGGAGGCAGAGGCAGGTGGATCTCTGTGAGTTTGAGGCCAGCCTGGTCTACAAAGGGAATCCAGGACAGCCTGAGCTACACAGAGAAACAGAGACTGAGAGACTAGGAAGCAGCCAACATGGTTACATAGGTTCTAGGTCATCCAAGGTTACACAGCAAGTTCAAGGCAAAGTGGATTACAGAAGATGGTGTCTCAAGTGGGGAAAACCCAACAGAGAATAAAGGGTTCTTGGTTTTCGCATCTTCTCATACTTTCCACAGTGGTGTTGCTATTCTCTGCCCTCATCCCCATACACAGAAAAGGAGATGGGCAAAGCAAAGGGCAGTGAGATTGTTAGCATAGGGAAAAGACAATGAAGGCAAGACAGCTTCCAACTTCTTGCTTGTTCATTAAACCACAGATATCACATCGGTGGGCGCGCACACACACAATCTTTTTAATTAACTAGAGCTTTTTATGACTTTATTCTAATCTCTCTCTGATTTTCTAAAGCCAGCAGTTTGGAGGCCTACTACAGAGGCCAGATAACCAAACAAAGGCCTTGAGAGCAGGAAGACAGAGCCTGACGAGGTAAGAGTGACATGGGTACACTGAGAACACCTGATGCCCTCCTGAGAGCATAGCTGACGCTGAGTAACTTCTGAGCTCACTTTCACCCAGTACCATTCCGCAATGACCTCCACAGACCACGAGGGATATAGCTCCTCCTTCACAAAACACAGGTGCTTCTGCCTGTTTGTCACCCAAGTAACGACCAGACAGCCGGGAGCAGCCAGCTTAGGGATGGGCATTCGCTTGATCTGCTGTGGTGATAAACAGCTGTACCTAAAAATGAACAGAAAAATGTGAGAAAATTCACTTCGAGAAGGAAGCATGAGCAGGGAGAGACCCCGCAAACACAAAGGTCCTGGAGCCACACATGTGGCCAGCACGGAGCCACACTGACACCTGCTGGACTCGCGGGCACTCACACATGCACCAAATTTTCTGTTTTACTAGTTTTAAACTGCCAGGCTGTATGGTTTTTGTTTTTCTAATTACTTTCATGATTTACACTTTGGTAATTTCCCCACACCTAACGTACTTGTTCTCCCATTCCGAATGAAACAGATGTTGTCTGGATTCCATCACTGTGTTTCAGAGGAGCTCCATCAGAGAGAGCGTGCCCAAAGCACTGGCTGGGAAGGGCCCTGCCCACTGTAAGCCTCCAGTCCAGCACCCGTCGCTGACCGCTAGACCACCCATCACCTCACACAACTGCACCTTCCCGTAACAGTCCCAAGGCCCAGTGTACCACCCTGCTCCTGTCTTCCTGTTCTATCAGCTCACTGGGCTCTCCCGAGTCCTCAAGCTCTCGTTTTAAAGGGCCCACTGCCGTAAGCCTCCTGGCCGTTGACAGTACAAAGGAAACTTGTCTGGCTAGAACACATAACTGCTCTACAAATATCCAAACACCACTCTTTCTCCAGCCTTCCACGTGCAGACAGGGAGGGCAAGCCGGTATCCAGTGCTCCGTTACTGCTCTTAGGCCATCAGCTTTGCAAAACCTCCTCTTCTCTTTAAGAGCATGTTATCCAGCCACGCTGGTGGCTTCCTCAAACTTTCCTACAGAATACAGTTTGTCCTCATTCTCAATATTCTGAAATACCTCAACCTCAACCAGAAAAGCCTTGACACTATCCTGGGCAACTTCAAACACAACCCACGTAACGTGCACACAACTGTTAGTCCACCTACACAAACAACAAACTCACCCTCCAATAGCCCATTCCAGTGACATAAGCCAGGCCTTGTCATCATTCATAAACGCCATGTGTGCGTGTGCATATGCCTGCACACAAAAGGGACTGACTCCAGGGCCCTGTGCATGCAAAGCACACGCTCCATCACTGAAGTAAACCTCCACACGCGCACCAGTGCCACAATGTATGCAGCTTCTTCACAGAGACAAATGAAGGACAACACACACAAAAGAGTTAGACCCCTGAAACAATCAGTCTGTTCTCAAGTTCTCAGACCGATCATGGAGTCCTTTATTTACCCATGGTTAAATAAATCCTCACACTTTTCAGGTCCTTTGCCCATTACTTCCCTTGGCAGATGAAGTTATCTATTCTTTAGTTAAAATAGAAGGCGCCAAGTCTCTTCACCTTCCGATCTCCTCCCTCCCTTCCATACTTTATTTATCTACGGCAATCTTCTCTACGGGGAAATGTATGACATTGTTTATCCTCCCAACACTGTCTTCTCATTCCTCTATTCCAACATCCATAATGTCAGTCATTCTCCTACGTCTGCATCTTCAACCTCTCTGGTAGTTCATGATCAACCTATAAGCAATACTTGGATTATACAATTTGAAAGGAGGTAAAGAGGAGAGATGGAGACCAGGGAAACGAAAGAGATGGAGAAAGGAGGGAGAAGAGAGGATGTATTAGGCTTTTTAAAACAACATTTTTTAGTCAGGAGTGATGGTGCATGCCTTTAACCCTAGCACTCTGGGAGGCAGAGGCAGGTGGATATCTGTGAGTGGGAGGCTAGGCTGGCCTACAAATTGAGTCCAGGACAGCCAAGGCTACACAGAGAAACCCTGTATCAAAAACCAAAATAATAATAATAATTCATTTATTTGTTTGTTTATAAAGGCGGTGTCTGTTGCAGGGTGTGCGTGGAGGTCAGAGAACACTTTGAGTCAGTCCTTTCCTCCCATCATGGGAATTCCAGGGACTCAAGTCGGGTCATCAGGCTTGGCAGAGTGTGTTTGCCCAGTGAGCCATCTTGCAGGTCCCAGCATTATTTTAACCTGGAATATCCCCCTTAGGCTCATGTGCTGAATGTTCAGTCCGGATTTTGGTGCTGTTCTGAAGACTGGAGGTGTGGAGGCTGGCTGGCTGATAGTTTAGAGAGGAGGTGATCTTTCTTAGGTTAAGCCCACCCCTGGTTCCAATCTAGGGCCCTCTACACTTCCTGTCTGCTGCCATATGCTTTTACAGCTGTGAAATCTCTAAGAGCAAGAGCCAAAAAACGTCCCTTTAAGCTGCTTCTACTGGGGATGTTGTCAGTTTCCTCCCATCGGCAACTAGGCTATGGATGCCATGGACTTAAGTCTTCCTACTTCCTCTCCTTTGTTTCATTCCTCAATCAACTCCAGAGAAACTTCTACTAAAACTCCACTCAGAAAAAAGTGAGTCTCCAAGGGGCAGACACCGGCATCAGGTTCTGATGTAACACAGTTTACATTAAAGGGCGTCAGGAATGGCTGACAAGCCTTTTCAGCAAATGAACTAGTGAAAGAGCTCAGACTCGGGCCCTCTGGGCTCCTGCCACCCAAACATCACACTCCCAGCACACCAGCTATCCCATTCTTACATAGATGACTTTCGGAGACTATTCTGTCACAGCAGGAAAACTATTATTCAAAACTCGGCGGTGAAGTGTTTTCAATAGCTGCAGACTCCTGACTGCCTTATCTTTACTTAACTGTATTGTTTGGAGACAAGGAAATAGTCACGCTTCCTCTGGAACCAATACACTCAAAAAAAAAAAAAAAATCACTGAACAAACTCCAAAGAATGCATCCTATGTGTTACAATGATAGCCATGCAAAACCTGGCTTTTCAAAGGTAACATACATCTTCATATACCTTTTTAATCTGGAATGCAAACAGGCTTATAGGACTTTCACAGATGCTAGGTTTTAATTGGTCCTCCTTCCCGGCTCCTCTCTCTCATCTTCACACCCCCTATTTATACCCATCTACCCTAGTGTTCCTTTTTTCTCAACTTTTATATTGTGTGTTCTATTACCCTCCCTGCCCTCCTCCGCTAAAGTGTCTTATGACTTTGTTTAAAAAAAAAGTCTTGTTTTTTGAGGCAGGGTCTCACTATGTAGCCTTAGCTGTCCTGGAACTTACTATGTAGACCAGGCTGGCCTCAAAGTCATAGAGATCTACCTACACAAGAGTCCAGCAGAACTGACAGGTGTCCCCAGAGCTTCAAACTAGAGTATGAAGGCGCAGCCCTACAACTGAGCCCACTTTTAAAACCAACCGTAAGTCTCTAAAATCCCCTCAGACCCGACACCCTGTCAGAAAATTTCACAGAACTTACTAAATGCAATCACAACGCGGTTATGAGTCACAGAGGAGCCTCAGGACACTGAAGGTATACCTCTCAGTGTAGAACGTGATTGCGGTTACCCTGTGCTACAAAGGCTTTTGGCAACAACTGGAGAATTCTGAATAAGCTCACAGATGACACTAATGTGGCCACAGGAACCTTGCACTAATATTAGTTACCTACTTGATAACTGCATTGTGATGATGTAACAGCACTCTGCTTTTTTTCAAATGTGCACCAAAATTTTAAGAGTAACTTTCTCTTATTTTGGGGCTGGATAGACGGCTGCGTGGCTATGAGCACTGCCTGCTCTTCCAGAGGCTCTGGGTTCAATTCCTAGCACCATACGGTGATTCTCAACTTTCTCTTATTTCGTTCTGAAGTCATTGAGAAAAATATAGAGACATATATAGGATACAGATACAAACACAGATAGATAGATAGATAGATAGATAGATAGATACATATATGCCCAGAATAGATACATGAATTCTTCACATAACTCTTATAACTTAAAAAGAAAACTATCACATACATTACAAACACTTTCCCAAGAAAGTTGAAGATAAATGTTGAGAAGAACTCCAATCTAAGTTTACAACAAAACGGGAATTATTATGCCTGGTAAACTGAAAGGTGAGAAGAAATGGAACTGAAAGCGTTCACTAGAAGGGAAGCCAGGTACAATGCCACACACCTGTAATCACAGCAATCTGGAAGGCAGAGCAGGAAGATCTCTGAGTTCGAGGCTAGCCTGGTCTACAAAGTTAGTCCAGGACAGCCAAGGCTACACAGTGAAACCTTGTCTCCAAAAAAAAAAAAAGAAGAAAGAAATAGAAGAAAAAGTTTCTTCAAATTATAAAGATGTGATTAAAAATAAATACCACCCTAATAACTAACTGAATTTATCTTATGAGATGACATAAACTAAAAATGCAAAACAAATACAGGATGAACTAGATGAATATATATATTATACATATTATATATTATATATAGCCAATATATAGGTATATGTATTGATTATTGATGATTGATTATTCAATCATCAATATTGATATTATTTATTATATATAACCAATATATAACTAGCATGATATATAATATAACATTACACATATATGCACACACACACAGCTCCAGGTCAGGTATCTAGAACTAAGGAAATCGTGTTTGATGAGGGCATGTTGGCAGCTCAGACAACGGCTCCCGTGGTTAGAGTGTACTAAGCCAGAGCGCACAGTTTCTAACGCATAAGTCATTCCCACTCACCTGTTACTTCTTTTAACCGATTTGTTCTCCCATGGCGGATCGATCACAATTACATCAAATGTCTTACTACCTGAAATCAAAGGCACAATCTGATTTCACAAACACTCTCTGCAAATGATGAATTTAAGAGTAAACCCAGGAACTGAGGGGAACCGAAGAGCCCACACGGTCATAAGCAAGACTGTGAGCAGAATCCACGGAACTCCTCAAACACAAAAACCAAACGTGTTCTCCAAAAGTAAGGCACTCACACACAGATACACACACACACAGATACACATGCACACTCACACATGCACACTCACACACAGAGACAGACACACATGTATGCACACATATGCACGCACACACACAAATGTAGTTAAGGCAAACATTTTAAAGATAGGCCAGGAAAATGGTCTGCAGATAAAGGCCACCAAACCTGCTGATCTGGGCTTGATCTCTAGAACTCACATGAGAGAAAACAGATTCCACAAAACTGTTCTCTGACCCCCATACACATTATAGAGATACATAACGACAACAAGAAATTAATACATTTCTAAAGTACAGTACTGTTTTTTAAATCTAGAGCCTTGGACATGCTCAGAAAGCTGTATATAACTGAGCTATAGCTTCAGCCCAAGAGAGGACTTTCATTACAGACACAAATAGAATGGAATATAAGGGTTTATGGCATTTACCCGAAGACCCTGTAATGCTGAGTTCTGGGCCTGTAACCCTAGCACCTAGGGTTACATTTTAAAACATAAAATCAGCATTTTAAAACTAAACTTACATTCTAAGTTCATAGTCTTTAACTTCTGACACAACAGAAAAATTATCTTGTCTAAAACAGACATAAAATTACTTACAGTTAAGAAGTGGCTGCATACAAGAAATGTCAGACAAAAGAAAGCTGCTTTTTGGTGGCAGCAAGTATTTCTGCCCCATTAAAGTAATCTGCCTTAGGAAGCTAAGGCAGAATCAGGGTATCAAGGCCATCCTGGGATCAACAGCAAGTTCAACACTAGCCTGGGCTACATTACAAGACTCTGTTGTGGATGTTTCGCTTTATAATATATAAACGTGTTTTGTTACAATTCCAGGTTGGGACTAGGTCCACGCCTGTTAAGTGTCTCGTGCGGAGCATGGTCTTTGCCAGGTGGAATTAGCTGAACTCTGAGGACTTTGAGAAGTATAAATATGACAACCCAGAGGAAGGCACAGCGGCTTGGAGGAGGGCTGCTTGCTGCAGGTTCCTCCTGCTGCTGCATTTGCTGTTTGCTGATTTGCTGGTTACCTGGACTTCTGGATTTCCCGACGACAGATACCGGAATTGCCCCCAAAGAATCCTACAACCCTACCCAGCAGGAAGTAGCGGAGAGAACTCTGCCCCCTGTCCCCACTAGCCTTCTTTCCCTCCTACCCAGTGTTGGTGGATTGGAAGGGAGGTAGACGCATTTGAGAACCCTAAATAAAGTAGGTTTGTAAAAAGTCTAAGCATACAAGACTGTCTCAAAAATATACAATATCAGAGCAAAAATCAGCATTTTAAAACTAAACTTACATTCTAAGTTCATAGTCTTTAACTTCTGACACACAGAAAAATTATCTTGTCTAAAACAGACATAAAAATTACTTACAGTTAAGAAGTGGCTGCATACAAGAGATGTCAGACAAAAGAAAGCTGCTGTTTGGTGGCAGCAAGTATTTCTGTCCCATTAAAGTAATCATTTTAGAAAAGCTACAGTTGTTTTCAATGACCTGTGAAGATAAATCCAGCTCTGTAATTGACATATCATCTTCCGTCAGCTGCAGTGGCTGAGGCTCCATTTCATTCAAGGAGGGCAAGTGCTTTGCCATCTCACATAATTCTGACAAATTGCAGGCATCAAGCGGTAAAGCAATGCATCCACCACTTCCATCCTGTTTTTCAACAAGTGGATAAAGGAAACCACTTTTGAGTCCTTCTTGGATTAACTGTGAAGATCCATCCAAAATCAACTCTCTGATCTGTTAAAAAAAATTGTTTAAAGTACATTAAAATAATACTGGTTTTAAAATCATTTTCCAGGGGCTAGAGAGATGGCTCGGCAGTTAAGAGCACTGGCTGCTCTTAAAGTGGTTATGGGTTCAATTCCCAACTCCCATATAGTCGCCCACAGCCAGCTGTCAATCTAATTCTAGGAGATTCATCACCTTCTTCTGGCCTCAAAAGGCACTAGGCATATACATGGTACACAGATATGCATGCAGGTAAAACATCCATATACATAAAATAAAATCATCTTCCAAATAATTAAATTTCTACTGTGCTTTGAATATTTTAAATATATTCAAATCCACTTTTATTAAGCTTAGAGCAGTTTTATACTACAATGAGACTGTAAGAGTGTTGAGAGCATGCTTTTGAACTCTGCAAAATGAAACACGCCACATAAACTCACTATTAAGTATTGTGACAATCAATATGAATACAAAATGCTGAAACTTTGAGCCCAAAATACCTTTTCTTTGCTTGGGTTGTTTCTGTCAGATATCTGGATGTGGTGCTGAGAAAAGTGACCAACTCTGCACAGCAATCACTACATGCTTATAAGATGTGGGGTAGGTAGAGAGAGCCTAGGAACAAAAAGCACATGCTTCTCCTTTGCCAGGACCCACGCAGTCCTTTGTCCTGGCCCAGACATTCCATATCTTCTGCCAGCATCCATGAAATGTCACGGCAGGCTAACCTGTTCCTTTCCTAAAATTTCAGCCTTCACAAGAGTGCTGGGAATCACATTTCATCTTTCAGTTAGGGAGAAATACCACAAACACTGTCCTAAGCCCGTCTTTTAAAGCCTACCCAGTAAAGGCAGGACAGCTGATGTAAAACTTGTGCGGACACTGCCGTTCTCAGCACTGCTGCACACAGGAGAACTACATCCAGCAGTTACGCAACATCTGTCCTTTTCAAGACCACAGCACAACCCCAAAGAGAAGCCAGACACTGGGCAATGAAACAAAGCTCAATAAACCTAAAAGGACCAGAATTTATTCTTATATCCCAAAGGACTTCAGCTGGAAATCAAGAACAAAAGGATACTAGGATCAACCCCAAATGCAAAGGAAATATAGTTCTCTTCTAAATAATTCATGCATGTCAAAGATGAAATCACAGGACCGATGAGAAAATGTTTTTACTACAGTGAAAGTGAAAATATAAAATATCAAGACACAGAATCACAACAAGATCACATTCATATCCATTAGGACGGCGATTAAAAACAATAGAGTGTTTTGGTGAAAAAGTTGGAACCTTTATGCACTGTTGGTGGAAATATAAAAACGGTACAGCAGCAATGAAAAGCAGAACAGCAGTTTTTTGGGGGGGATTCAATATATGTAACTATTCTATTACTCCTACAGTAGCAATCTGACTATCAAATGTTCAAACCAAGAGAAGATAACTGGGGGGGGGAAGAGGAGCCAAAAAAAAAACCAAACAAACAAACATGTTTTCTCATGCAGAGTGGAGATTTGATAATACACGCGCATATCATTTAACTCTGTGTATGCATCATGAAGGAGGAGGGACTGGTTGGAGGGAGGAGGAAACTAGCAAGAAAGGTTACAAAGAGAGAAAGGCAGTGGGGGTGGAATATGAGCAAAGTATACCTATGTACAAAATGTCATGATAAACCTCCCTATTTTCTAAGCTAACTGAAACAATTAATTCAAAAAATCAGCAATTCATCATGGTACAAGACATCAAAACATGATCACGGGGGGCGGGCCCTCCGAAGACTACCCCATGCAGCTGTCCATCATTTAACTCCCATGTTGAACTCTTGGAAGTTTTCTTGTTTTTAGGGATTTTTTTTTTCCTACTATAAACTGTCAGCATTATTTTCATAATTTGCCTTGTTATATATATCATTTTCACATCATTTCTAATACTGAAAATAAATACAGATTTTCAGACTTTTAAAAAGTTCTAATTTAGTCTATGCATTTTTCCCAAATTTGACTCTACAAAAGTGCATAAATAACCATGCTGGTTTTGTACATAAAAAGCCTCATTCTACTCTCCCCATTCCTCTTCCACGCATCACTGGTCCCTTTCACCCCCTAGTAATCCCTTTGTTTTCATGTCACATCTACAGTTAAATAACAGTCTGTGTTCAGATGTTTACTGCTGAACCTAAATCCAGCACAGGGGAGAAAACATGCAAAAGTAAAAACACTGAAATATCCTCACTGAGCTTTACCAATAGCACAAGAGTGCATCAGCCACTTAAACTTACAGAAGCAGATGTGGTGTTAACAGAGACTGGCTTAAAATGCTCATCACTAAGAAACAATACACCACGAGAAAATTCTAATTCTAGCCAAAACTGCTTTAACTCTAAGAGAAAGTCTTACTTATTTTGTTCATTTTTCATGCTGCTTCACATTGATCTTTTCGCATGATCAGTAAGTACTTTAGACGTACCTTTGTATGATACTCCATGGCATCCAATTCACCTTGATTGAAGGCAATACATCTTTTACGCTTCTAAAGACAGTGACAAAAAAGAAATGTTGCAGTCCATCACAGAGTTGACATTTTGACACATGCTAGATTTTATGTTTTGTACATTTTTTAATATTGTATCTGTTTTTTAAAGGTGAGACTTTAAAAAGCTCACACTGAAATCAAAATCAATGCAGAGTACTAGTTCGCATGGAATAAGAAGGAGCTGTGATTCTTCACAAGATGTTGCCAGACTTGCCTATTAGTTTCTTTGCACATGGCATGCTTACTCCCAATTATCTTCACTTCTAAACATGAAGCATCTACAGGCTACCAAAGAAAGTCTAGGATTGACGCAAGGAACCAATAATTAAGAGCACTGGCTGCTCCTGCCAAAGGCCCAGGTTTGGTTTCCAGCATTCATGATGGCTCACAACTGTCTGTGATTCCTGCTGCAGCAGATCTGATGCCCTCTCCTGGCCTCTGCAGGCACCAGACATAGTTATGGTGCAGAGAGATACATATAGGCAAAACACTCACAGGCAACAAATCCCTAAAAAAGAAAGAAATAAAGGAAGAAGGAAGGAAAGAAAGCAAAGAAAGACGGAAGGAAGGAAGGAAGGAAGGAAGGAAGGAAGGAAAAAAGGAAGGAAGGAAGGAAGGAAGGAAGGAAGGAAGGAAGGAAGGAAGGAAGGAAGGAAGGAAGGAAGGAAATCTCAAAGCCAAGTATGGCCTCTCAAGCTTGCCATACCAGTAAATGACAGGTAGGGACAGGAGGGGTTCAAGGTCATCTTCTGCTACACAGTGGATTCCAGGACAGCCTGGGCTACCTGGACCCACCCCACCCCCCAAAAAAAAGAGAAACAGAGACAGAGAGAGCAAGCCCAGTGCAAGTGTGATGTTATACAGTTATAATCCCAGTGGCCAGGAGACAGGAGGATGAAGTTCAAAGCTAGCCTAGCAGCACAGCAAGATTGCCTGGCCAAAAAAAAACAAAAATAAAAACAAACAAACAAACAAAAAAAACCCCACATATTTCAAAAGGTATTTAGCTGAATGGTGGTAACACATGCCTACTCAGGAAGCAAAGGCAGGCCAATGTCTGTGAGTTCGAGGCCATGTTGGGATATAAAGCAAGTTCCAGGACAGCCAGAGCTATTACATTAAAAAAAAAAAAAAAACTGTCTTTTTTTTTTTTTTTAAGGTATTTAGAGGGCTGGCAAGATGACTTTTATTGCCAAACCCAACAACCTAAGTTCTATCTCAGGACCCACCTCTGTGCAAGGCCAGAGCTGGCTTCTGAAAATTGTTCTCTGACCTCCAGATGCACACCATGGCACATGTGCACCTACAGACACTACAGAAACAATTAACGATGTTAAATGCCTTCAGAACTGACCCAGGGTTACAAACAAACCACTTCCACTAACAGTATTCTGCATCTGATTACACCACACTACAGAGCATATGCCATCAGGAACACGGAGAGCTGTAACTTCCTTCTTTTCATTGTTGACCTGAGATTAACATGGCACCAAATTCTCAGCGGGCTAAAATACATGTTGTTGGCTAATTATATAAAAGGATTTAAGATTAGGCTAATTCTGTAATTTCATGTCAGAAACAATGTAAATTTTATAATGATACCATTCCATTCATTGCTTGTGGTCATCTGTATCTTCCACATCAAAACGTGAAAGTTGTCAGGCATGGTGGCAAGTGCTTGTCATCATAGCACTCCAGAGGCAGGGCTGTGAGTTTAAAGCCTGGTCTACACAGTGAGTTCCAGGACAGCCTGAACTACATAAGACCTTGTCTCATCAAAAACAAACAAACAAAAAATCTCTTACCCAAACTAAAATCAATGCTTGGTGGTCTGAATTAGTAACAGTAATATACCTGAGATTTCTTTTCTATGTTGTACATGTAGATGAATCAATACAAACTCGTTGAAAAGAAAAAAAAAATGTGTTCAAGTAAACAACATGCATTTCTGACTGCATTTCAGGTATCTCCAAAAGAAGAAGTCGCTACTAGGAACTTGCTCACTCTAATTCCCTAATTCTAATTCCCTAATTTCTTAACTAATTGTAAGGTACAATAGGCACAGGCACTGTGTTTAGCCTCGTGGTCACCGTGGGGCCTGGAAGCATGGGCAGGCAGATGACGCAGACTAGAGCCTCATGCAATAGCCAACTGTACTCAGAGCATCAGAAAGCTTATAGTCTGAGGGTTAAGAAGCGCCACTTGAGTAACCTGTACCATCGCGAGGACGAGCCCCAGGAGGTGGACAACCAGGCATGGCCAAAACGTGTTTTTGCCGTAGAGGTAAATAAATAACAATGGCCAGCCGTGGTGAGTAAGCTGAACTCACTCCTGTCTACACCTGGGAGGAGCACAAAAGCACATTCCAAGAACAATTTCTTGTTTTTAAGGAAACTTAAGCCACGAAACTCGTTTTCACACAAGCACTAGGAATTCTTGGACCGTGTTACAACACAAAACTACACAGTTTTGTTTCTTTTATAGACAATTTACTTCTGAGCCTATTACTTACATTGATTTTTTTTTTTACATTTATTTATTTATTCATTCATTGTGCATTGTGGAGAGGGGTGCACAGCCATGGGACCCATTGGATTAGAGGAGAACTTCTCAGTCAGTTCTCTCCTCCCACCAAGGGGTCCGTGGTGACCAATCTCAGACTGTGAGGCTCAGCATCAGGCACCTTCACCTGCTGAGCCATCTCTCCCAGCCTCTGTTCACTTTTGGAAAGAGTGACAGGGTGTTAGGAAGTAAGATTAAAGGTAAGTGATGGCACCTGCCTATAACCCCAGCACATTCGACATGAAGGCGGGATACGAGGTTTGTCATCCTCAGCCTCGGAAGCGAGTTTGACAACAGCCCACAATTGTCCTTGGATATGCTAACACCTTCTGCCTTACTAATTCTCCTTTACACTTAGAAAATGAAAAGATGTTTGAGATACTGGAATGAAATTTTTGTTTCATGTAAAGAAGAAAAGAAGCAGCTTAAAACTTCCTACCTTCCCAACAGAAACGGAGACTTGTTTATCACCGGTCACTAGATGTTCATTTTTGTTACTCTGCTGGCATTCACTGAGAACAGCCGAAGTTATGTAAGGTTTGGTGACACTAAATAGCTCAGATCGGAAAACATATTTCTGGGTGATCATTTCACAGTTTCCTCTGTCCTCGCTGCCTGGCACAGGGGCAAAGCCTGTGGCAGGAGACACTGGATGCAGCTGAAGAGAATCCTGGTAGACGGAAGAAGTGGCCTTGTTTCTACTGCAAAAAGGTTCTTGATGCTGGCGAAGTTGGTAGTTTACCTTGTTAATAAAAGAGAGATGATCCAGGAACCACCCATGGGGCAAACAGTGCACCACAGACATTCTCTTTAAAAAAAATAAAATAAAAAATCTGAGAATAAAGAATCAGAACTAGGAGCATTGCTCAGTTCAGGGTCCTGAATTTGATACTCAGTGCTGTAAAAACACGCAAAAAAAAAAAACTTTTAAAATCAAGTTCTTAATATACTACACTTGAATAATGATGTACTTTGTGCACACAGTAGGTTTGAGATGCAGACATCCAGGGTGTGCATGTACATAGCACTGCTAAGGAAAAACGCAACACTTTAAATGTCTTTCCATTTCAGAGTTGGCCATTCAAGCTTTTCAGCCATCTTAGCCAAAGATGCCTTCAGAGTGATGGGCCTGGATTCCTAGTTTAATCCTCCTTTCTTCCACTGCTCTCCATGGTCCTGTTTCAGTCCTTGGATTCCACATCATCTAAGCAGTCAAGTCACTAAATCCCTAAAGGTGAGCATCCTGTCAAGTCAAAGGACAGTAATTGTTAGTCACCATTTTAAATGACATAAACCCAACTAGAGAGGGCCACAGGATTTCAAAGCATTAACTTCGTGTTTTCAAACTTCATTTGCCACAGGAAGTCATTCCATTACTTTGACCCCTGCCCTACTTAATATCTATCTATCTATCAGTGGAAGAGCAGTAAGATTAAAAGACTGCTCCAGCCAATCCAAGCGCAATATAAATAGCACATCGGAAGCACACAACTAACTAGCTTGCTAGGTCAAAACGTCAAGATTAAGGGTCTAGACTCAGAGGTTCTCAACCTTATAATGCTGTAACCTTTTAAAACCTTTCTCATGTTGTAGTGACCACCTAACCATAAAATTACTTTGCTGCTAATTCATAACCAAAAATGTTGCTACTTTTATGAATCATAATGTATATCTGATATACAACTCCCAAATGAAGTTGCAACCCACAGGTTGCAAACCCCTAGGAGCACACCAGCTTCGCTAATTCACAACTTTAAGATTAAAGGATTAGATCTGTAATCTGCTTGAGCCACACTCCAGGAACTAGGTTTTTCAGAACTTCTTTATCTTCCTTTAAAATGTTTTGCAGTTCTAGTTATAGTTTATTTAATTATAATGCAGTGGAAATCTTAAGAGGGCACCAAGGAAGAAATAATTTAAAGGCACAGTTAATAATAATAGAATTTATAGTCAAATTTGTTATGCAATTGACCGTGGACTAGTTTTTGTGTGTGTGTTTTTTTTCTTTTTAAATTTGGGGGTCTCACTATGTGGACCAGGTTAGCCTCAAATTCAACAGATTCAGAGATCCGTCCATCTCTGCCTCCAGTGCTGTTATTAAAGGTGTGTGTCCCACTTTCATGCTAAGTTATTTGATTTCACTGAACCTCGAAGTTATTCTTTTGTGTGTTTGGGTTGGTTTTTGTTGTTGTTTTGAGATAGTGTCTTACTGTGTTGCTCTGGCTGTCCCAAACTCGCTGTGCAGACCAAAGCTGGCCTTGAACGCACAAAGATCCCCCTACCACCCTAGTGCTGGAATTAAAGGTGTGCAAAGTCATCGTTTTTTGTTCTATTGCTTATTAGTTTGGAGAACTAAATGAGATAATCCCCATGAACTGCCGATCAGGATCTGAAACATTAATATCGGCTAAGACTTCTGGGGACTGCTACTGGAGGTGGGGATCCTGGGGATAACTGTGATTTTAGTTCCTCCGTCGAGACCTGAGCTAAGGAGACACTGTGACGGCTAAGGAAAACTGAAGCTCAAAAGGCTGCTGACCCCAAAACTACAACTGTAGCTAATGGCACCATCGATCCAGACATCTAAACTTTCGCCCAGGGACCTCCGACCACCGTCTGGGAACTGGCCATGCCTGCTTGTAGCTCCGACTCTCAAGAGCGGGAATCCACAGCAGTTGGGGAACCCTGCTGCTACTTATCCTTCAGGCTTTAGGCCTCTGGCCAGTACAGCATCACCACCCAGCAGTTTTTCCTGCAGTTTCTCCTACCGTCAGAAAAGCTCACGCTGCCTCCCAGACTCTCCTCATGAAAACAGCACTCAACTAAAACTGGTCCTGACCGACATCCTTTCGTGAAGAGTCAAAGAAAACCTTCGCGTCCCTACTCCATGGGCGCAGCCATATTGCTGTACGGAACGGCACTGCAGGAGGGCTGGGACCGCTCGGCCGGACGACACTAACTTATCCTAGCTGCCGGCCCCGAGGACAGGGCCGGACTCCTCTAAGGACTCGCACATGGGCTACGAAACGCGAGGGGGCCGGCAAGGGCCGCGGCGCAACCGAAGTACACACTTCCGGTGACGAGAATGGCGCGGAGGAAGCGCGCATTCGTACTCGGCGCAGACGTCTGACGTCACGGCGGCGGAGATTTTAAAATTCAAACCGCCCTTGGATGGCAGAGGCGGAAGTTGTTGTTTTGGCGGCTGTTTTCCCTTGCAGTCGAGCGGTTTACGGAGAGTAGGGCGCTGGGTCTCATCACGAAGCCAAGAGAAAGATAACTGCTAACGCGGGGTCAGCTCTGCTTGGGCTCTCTGCGGCGCGATAGGCGATTGTTGTGGGGGACCTGGGGTGCAATCTGCCGGGCTCTGCTTCCACGCGTCAGTAAGTTTGTGTGGGCAACCTTTGTAGCGGGAGAAGGGATGCTGACTAGGTGGGGACTGACCGGGAGGAGCTGTGTCGTGTGCTGCGCTCGCGGCTTAATACTTCATCTTAAGAGCCGTGTAACAGAAAGTCTGAAAAACAGCGGGATCTTGAGAGTAAAATTAAGTGGAATGTAAGCAGCCAAAACAAGGAGGGATGTGGGTGGGTCAGGGCACAGCTTAACGCGCTTAGAGGGCCTGGCTTCCCATCCCCAGCTCAAACAAAACAATAATAATACTATGTTTTGAAAAGTGGATGAGCAGCCTGTGCATCAAATTGTAGACCGGACGGCTTCTCTTTGTTGAAAGGGAGATTAGAACCAGAATGACAGTAGTGTAAAGTGTAAATGAAACAGAGGAAATATTTTGAGGGGAGTGAGGGAACCTGAGATTTCCTATTGAAATAGACACAAGCAATAGCAGTGATGTGGTCAGGGCTGTTTACAGAAATTTTTGTGAGCCTGGATTGCCTTGTGCTGCAGAAATCACACATTGTTTGTTTGTTTTTGTATTGTGTTGTACACATTCAGCGTTTAAGTGTCTTGAATACTTGAAGTTTTATAGGAGTTCTTTGTGAGTGAGGACTTCAGTACACATTAACAAACAAATACAGCACTTAGGGAAAAGACTGCCATAAAGAAAGAAACTTAGCTTTGCTTTTCTAGTTGATGAAGATGATGATTGTTGCTTAGTGAACACTTGCATTGGACAATCTTTCTAACACTGACATCATGAATTAGGTTATAAGCATGAAGCGCAGTTCGGTTTCTACGGGTGGTGCTGGCCGCCTCTCTATGCAGGAGTTACGATCCCTGGACCTCAATAAACCAGGCCTTCATACCCCTCAAACGTAAGTGCCTCCGCCTGTGGCTCTCAGCTGCATACTTTACTGTCTGGGGCAAGGAACATGTAAGAAATGGTTAGCCCAAAAGTGTAAGTGATGTCTTAGTGATAAATCTTGTCTCTTCCCAGTAGTACTGGATTAGGGGGCGGGGTGTCAATGAAATGTAAAAGTGGACCTGAGGCTAGGTCTCATCTCATTGTTTTCCTAATTCCCTAAGTCATGCTATAAAAGGATTGCAATGCCCTCTCAAGACTCCTTGTTTTCCTCTTTTACTTTAGAATTAAACTGTTTAAGTGGGCACTGTGATTTACTAAGGTGTTTCCAGCTCGTAAAGGTATTAATAATCAAAGCAGTATTATTTGTTTTAGGGATAAGCTATAAAGTTATTTCCTCAAGTTTGCAGGAGGGGTCGTCTAAATGAACTTGCCAGCATAGCTGCTGCAATCCTGGTATTCAAAAGGCTCTAGGAAGAAAATGGCTCAGTGTGCGTTCAAGGCCAGTGTGGACTATATAGCAAGTCCCCCAGCCTACAGAGCAAGGCCATAGTTCCAAAGCAACCAACCAAAGAATTTGTTATTGTCAGCATTAGTTTTTTTACTCTGAGCATTGCTCTTCCAGTTAACAGGTTATTTCTAACCCACTGTATATCATATCCTATAAAGCCTACATATAAGCTAGCTGTTTAGTATAAGCCATTCTTAAATCACTCGGGTTTATATAGTATGAGCCTCTACTGCTTTTGGAAATCTGAACTATTTACATATCTAACTACTTGAAACACTTTTTTTTTTTTTTTACCATTGCACATTGCTTATACCAAAAGCTTTTGTTCAATTTTATTATAAGCAAAAACCTTACCATTGCCATTTTTTTTCATAGTTTGGAAAATATGACTTAAATGGCTGTATGTATTACGGGGCTGAGAGAAAAATGTTGAATCTGAGGCCAATCTAAACTACATAGTGAGTCCTAGAATACCCTGTAATACAGACGAAGACCTTATCTCAAAATTTTAAAAAGTAGACTTCAAAAAAAAAATTCGAACAAATCTGTCAACCTATAATTAAATACTTAATTTCTTTAAATTTTTATCCATACATAAATTTTAAGATAAATATAGATTAAAATTTTTAACATTTTAAAATTCTACTGTTTTTCAGCTCGTCCCAACAATAACAGATACCAAAATCTTCTATGATTTTGAAAAATTTTTATAGGTAGTGGGAAAGAGGTATTAACTCTCATGTATTTCCAAAATTACTTGAGTTGGTATTTTTACATTTATTTTAAAGAGGTGTTTTTTGTTTTTATCTTTAAAGCAAAGAGAGATCAACCTTTGGAAAGCTGAGTACAAACAAACCTACATCTGAGAGAAAAGTCTCAATATTTGGTAAAAGGTAATGAAGTTTTTAATTATATTTAATGAGTAGATTCTTATAGACATTCATTGATTCCCTTAAAGACCAAAAAAAAAAAAAATTGTAAAGATGCTTTCAAGATAAAAGGTCTCATCCAGTTTTCCTGTTTTAGGTGGTTAAAATTCTACATGGTATCTACTTTCCATGATTCTAGAGATAAACAGATTCAGACCACTGTTCTATGTTTATAGGGTGATGGTTAAGTCTATTCTGTGTTGTATACCTAGTTCTCAGAAACTGTAGCATCAGATAGTAAAAGAGGAACTATCCTATAGTTCAACACTTCAACCCTTTTATACTCTGAAGGCTTATGATGACTTCAGAGACAGTTCTAGGAGAGCCAGGGCTGTTACACAGAGAAACCCTGTCTCAAAAAAAAAAAAACAAAATAACTAGTATTTATTGGGTTTTCAAATAGGCTAAACATTGTGTTAAAATAAGCTAATACTTTATATATGTTAATACTCAAGACAAAGATGATTTTCCCCTTAGGAATAGTGGGCGAGTGAGGGAGTAGAAGTAAGAAAGCAGAAATAGAAATAGAAGCCCTTAAGTTAGTGTGGTGACTAGAAATAGAAGCCCTTAAGTTAGTGTGGTGCTGGAGATTGAACAGAGCGCTGCACATGCTGAGCAAAGCTGTCGCTGAGATACCTGACTAGTCCCAGGAGCACATTTATTTCCACCTCATCTTATGCCTAAATCAAACTGCTGTAAACTCATACTGTGCTCTCCTGTGTTTAATTATTTAAAAATTAAAGGTTAATGTTTGATGCTGTTTTTAGTGTGTGTGTGTGTGTGTGTGTGTGTGTGTGTGTGTGTGTGTTGTGTATAGCCTTGAAATGATGTAGGTTGAACACAAAAGGAAATACTTTTCATTTCCTTTTTAAAATATGCTTTTAGGACTAGCGGGCATGGATCCAGGAATAGTCAACTCGGTATATTTTCCAGTTCTGAAAAAATCAAGGACCCAAGGCCACTTAATGACAAAGCATTCATTCAGCAGTGTATTCGACAGCTCTATGAGGTATTCTATAATTTAAAGTGTCTGAATTGAGCGGTTTTGTTTCCAATATTTTTTCTAATCCAGAACTTTCAATGCTTCATAAAAATGATTATAGTTTCTTACAGAAAACGGTTATGTATATAGTGTATCCATGAAATCTCTACAAGCTCCATCTACCAAAGATTTCCTAAAGATCTTCGCTTTTCTTTTTGGCTTTCTGTGCCCATCGTATGAACTTCCTGATTCAAAGTTTGAAGAAGAGGTCCCAAGAATTTTTAAAGACCTTGGGTATGTAATATTTTTTTAAGTCTAGAGGCCTTATCAGAACACAGAAGAAACAAATGACGCGTGGAAAAGTTTCTGAATAGTTTTAATTAGTGATTCAGCTTCAAGGTGAGCACTATGCAGTATTTGTAGGATAAATTGAAGAGAAAGGAAAACTGATACGTACTGGAATTTCGATGTTTTTGTTCTCATTGTTCCTGTAGCAAAACACCAGTGCTCAGTAATTTGTAAAATATGGGAGTTATTGAGCTAACCTGCTCGTGCTTAAGAGTGCTGGCTGCTCCTCCAGGGGACTCAGGTTAGGTTCTCAGCACCCACATGATGGCTCACAATCACATATAATAATGATTTCTCTTCTGGGCCCAACAGCTGCTAGGCACACACATGGTATACATACATGCAGGCAAAACTTTCATATACAAAAAAATATATAAATACACATATCATACAAATATATATATATATATTAGACTACCTGGTACATCTAAGCTTAGGCCACACCTTAATAACATACACATGTACGCATGCACACATACATACATATGTAAGCACCTGAGTGTCTTAACTCTTGGTTATGATAAATGGGAAGCCTAAACCATAATGGTACATTATTACAATACTTTGGGTGACAGAGTATGAGGCTCAAACAGTGAGGGGTATACAGTATAGCCTGGTAAGCTGGGGCAGACCTTTCATCGCTGAAAGCCGAGGCTAGTAGATCTCTGAGTTTGAGGCTACCCTGGTCTACATGGTGAATATCAGGCTAGCCAAAGCTATCCAGTAAGATGCTGTCTCAAAAAAAAAAAAAAAAAAAACAGAGTGCAGCCTGGCTACCACAGTTTGTAGTAGCAAAATCATAACAGTAAGGTCTAATAATGAAAACAGTGAGATCATCTTAGTTTGGTTTTTTGGTACTTGGATAAGACACAGACTAAAAACAACTGGGGAAGTTTATGTGGTTTATGTATCCCTGCTACATTGATCATTGAGGGAAGTGAGGACAGAAACTCCGGCGGGAACCATGGAGGGAACTACTCACTGGCTTGTTCTCCATGGCTTGCTCAGTTTGCTTTCTTGTACAGCCCAGGACACCTGCTCAGGGGTGGCACTGCCCACAGTGCACTAAGCTCTCCCATCAATCTCAGAGTACGAAAGTGCTCCGCAGCAACGCCCACTGGCCGGCTCAATGAGGCACTTCCTTTATTGAGGTTGACAGAATGAGTCCAAGACAGGATATGCCCAGCCAGAGAGGGGGGGGGGTGAGTTTGTGAGGACAATACGGTAGTGTTCGGGAGTACAGTACAGTTCAGTTGAGTTCACGCAACTCAGTTTGTGGGGTTCAGAGGCAGTTTTCCCAAGCAGAGCAATTCTGTGAGAAGCAGAGAGAAGCTAGTTTGAATTAGTCACCTTGGAGAGGAGTTTTGAGCCAAAACAGCTGAGTTAAACCAGCCAGCTAGAGTTTAGAAGACTCAGATCAGGGTCTCAGCACCCATGTGGTGGCTCACAATCATATATAATGATTCTTCTGGCCTCAGCAGCTACCAGGCACACACGTGTTATACATATATGCAGCCAAAACATCCATATACATAAACTATACATACATAAACAGAGCTAGGAAAGGGTAAGCAGTAAGTCCCAGGCTGAAAACATTCAAGGCCTAGGTTAGCAAATGGCGTCTAGTAGCTGAAGCCTTCAGTGTCTGGGCTTATAGGTTAGAATGTAAGGTGGCTAGAAACTTCTGGGCCTCGGGACAGTTAGGTATTAATGCTCTGGACTCAGCCGTGTAGCCATTATGCTTTCTGATGTGGTGGCTCCTTTTCCCCTGATTTCTCATAGGTATCCCTTTGCACTGTCCAAGAGCTCCATGTATACAGTGGGAGCCCCTCACACCTGGCCTCACATCGTGGCAGCCTTGGTCTGGCTCATAGACTGCATCAAGGTACTTAATAGTTGATAGTTTAAATGTTACTTTTGGTTTGTTTTTTTCACAAATATTTTCTATTTCTCTCCCAGTCTGATTTTTGCAACTTGTCTCAGAATCTGTTTCAGTTTGCAAAGCATGTTTGGCTTGCAGTTCTTCAAACTGTTAGCATTATAAGAAAGATGAGTAAGGAGAAGTTCTGCTTGACTTGGACATTGTTTTCTTGAGGTGTTACAGATTAGATAAAAATGAGCCCATAGTTTCTTTATGAAATTCATTTTCTCCCTTTTTTATTAAATTTTTATTTTTTATATTAATTACAGTTTATTTACTTTGTGTCCCAGCTGTACATTTTCTCCTTTTTTATTTTCATTACTAAAGGAAATCAGTATTCATTACAAAGATGGCGAAATAAAGAAGGAGTATTCTCCCAACTTATAGACAAAAGTTAAAATTTTTTTTATGTAATTTTATTTGGTTTTGTGGTATTAGGAGCTGAACCCAGGGTGTCTCTGCCTCTGAGCTGTACCTCAGCCCTGGGTATAGGTTTCAAAGTCCTGTTTGCTCTATAAAATGTATACAATCATGGGTTGCATGCTGGTGTTTCAGTCCATGATGGATGACACAATAGTTCCGTAAAATTTATATTATAGATAGGAGCTATTTCCATCACTTAGTGGTGAAGCCATGTACAACTTCCTGTGTCTCTAGTGATTCTGATGTAAACCTGTGCTGGAGCCATATTAATATAGCATATGCTGCCTAACGTGCAGAGTGTACAAACTTAAGACAAATAATGTTTACTGTAAAACAGTAACTTATTATTCTGGAAGCAGCCTCATGTATTATGTCTCTTGACCAGATCAAGGAGCCACATCAAATGACTAACCTATACCACGAAGGTTTGTGTAAGTACACTAGGAGTTTCACACAGCAAAATCACCTGACCTTTCTAGGAATGTATCGCCATCATTAGGCAATGCATGACTGTTTATTTTTTAAGCTTTTGCTACATACCGACAAATCTTTCTCTAGGGAAACGTGTAGCTATTAAAAAACTAGTCAGCTGCCAGATGTGATAGCACATACTTTTAGTCCCAGCACTCCTAAGGCAGAGGCAGGTGGCTCTATGAGTTCAAGGCCAGCCTGATCTACACAGAGAAGTCTGTCTCTGCTCAGCCATGTGTGAGCATAGCACGCCTATGGATAGGCACTATTGTTTTAAACTCTTTACCTATTTAGAAATTTTAAAACAGCTTTTTTCCATAGTTCTTTTCATCTTACTATTTGCTTGTGCTGTTAATTTGAACCTTTTATTTTTTTAATTGGTTGGTTAGCCTTTGGAGGATTGGCTCCTACTCTGGTGCTTAGGCTACACTTAAACTCTGGGACCACATGATTTTTCCGCTGAGTCTGATGAACAAGTGGAACTATGGGTGTGTGCCATGGCACCCAGCTATTAACCTGAGCTCCGGCGTATGAGATTCATTGTCTCAGACAGCCTATCATCTGGGGAGGGGAGAGTTGTTTTCTTTGGTTTGGTTTGTTATCGGGTTCCTTTGGAGTGAGGAGGGAATGGCTAGGGTATGGTGAGTGGTTATTTTGGTTTGGCTTTTTGGAATGGAAACTATTTGTGTTTCACAGCTAGTCTTAAAATTTTCCCACCTCAGACTCCTAAGTAACTGGGCCTCTAGTGCTTGGCATCATGTCTAGGTTTTTGGTTTTTACTGACTTCCACTTCTCTAGGCTATGCCCCATCTCTCCAAAACCCAAACCTTTGCCCACCCTTCCTAACCCCCATATCTGAGCCTCCTGTATGCTATGCAAGCACTCTTACCCCGAGCTGTGCATCTAGTCCTGATGTTTTAAAAATGCATATTTTCTGTGTGTATTGCTGTGGGTGGGCATGCTGATGCCATGGCACACATGTGAAGGTCAGAGGGCAGCTTTTGGAGTTGGTTACTGAGCCAGGTCCCTTGTTCATGTTTTTATCAGTTGACAGCATGACAAAGAAAAAGAATACAGCTAAATTTTTTTCATATTTTTATTTTTTTAAAGTTGGACATAAAAGTTTCATACAAGAGTAATTACCTGGGGCTGGAGAGATGGCTCAGTGGTTAAGAGCACAGTCTGGTCTTCCAAAGGACCCGGGTTCAATTCCCAGCACCCACATGGCAGCTCAAAACTGCCAAGGGATCTGACACCTTCACACTGATAATTATAAAATGAAATTAAATAAATTTTTAAAAAAAGAAATTACCTTAAAAGAGTAATTATCTATCATTTTCTTTTTTTTTTTTTTTTCTTTTGTATCATCATTACTGTGGCATGTATGGTGCATACACACAGGCGTACATGCTATAAGATATGTGAGATCAAACCTATGCTGCCAGGGCTTTATAACATGCTTTTACCTCCCTTTCTCCGGCCCTCTATTCCTGTTTTCCTATCAATTTACAAGAATGCTGTTTTGTTTGGGGGAGGCTTGTTGGTTCTGGTGGTATTTTATTTGCTTTAGGGTGAAGCCACTTGGGAGCAGAGCAAAATGGAGTTCATCAACCAACCATTATTTATGTAGGTGAAGAGAACAATATTTTCAGAGCTGGAGAGATGGCTCAGCACCTCGTCCACATCCATGTAAGGCAGACTAGGTTTTTGTTTTGGCACTGTAAGAACACATCTCTGTGGTCCAGGATTTTGCACAGAGGATCCCACTCCTGTTAGTAAGGTTAACACCCTCCTTGTTGTCTCTGTTCAGTTCAGGGAAAGGAGCTGATGCTAGAACAAGGGGAGAACTCGTGAAAGGCTGCTAGCTGCTGCTTCTAATTAAATTTCCCACTTAAACTTAGAAATTTTATCCACAATTTTGGAGATATCCTTTCTCCTTAAGGTTTGAGTTGTTTTGTTTTGTTTTGTTTTTTGGTTGCTTTTTGTTGTTGTTTTGTTTTATGTAAGCTCCAATTTTTTTTCCTTAGTATTTTTATGGTTCTGTATGCTTCCTTGGGTTTTTTGTTTGTTTGTTTGTTTGTTTGTTTTGGTTTTTGTTGCTCTTTTGTGTTGTGTTTATATAACAAGGTCTTGTGTTCCTCAGACTGGTCATGAATTTCTGAGCTCAAATGATCCCCCTGTCTCAGCAGTCCACCCAGCCTCCCAGTGCTGGGGTTATAGTACCCACAGCCTTGCCCAACTCTTACATGGTGCTGGGATCCAAGCTGAGGTCCTCATGATTGCACAGTAAGCAATTTACCTTCCCCAGCCCATTACCTTTTGAGACAAGATTTCTCACAGATCCTTGAACCCTCAATTTGGCTAGACAGACTGACCACAAAACTCCAGGATTTACCAGTCTCCACTTCACAGAACTGACTACAAATGCACAGGTCCTCTTGCTTGTCTAGTGAGCGCTGTGTCCACAGAGCATCTCCCCAGCCACCAGACATAGCTCCTCAAACACACAGCATCTGCCATGTGTTTCAAATTGCATTCAAAACATATTAGGGAAAAATTCTCATCTTGACTTTTTTTAAGTCTATTTGTTTTGATGTTTTCTTAATTATATTTCTAAGTTATTGTTGCTGAGACTTTTCTTGTCTCACTACTTGTAATGAACTGTCTTACACCTATTCTAAATTATCTTCTATTATTACCACTGTTTACAAATAAAGGATTTTTTTTTTTTTAAGTATTTAGTCATATGTTCAGCTAGAAAATACTGTTTTTCCTACTGAGGTGAATCTGCTTTTATCTCAAAAGTGGTTTGAAGCCAGGCTTAGTGATTCAGGCCTGTAATCTCTGCTACATACATATAGGAATCACAGCTTCCAGCCAGGCTACTCTACAGAGAGAAGTTAAGGCCAGCCTGAACAACTTAAGAACTGTCTCAAGATAAAAAGTAAGAGAACTTAAGAATAAATAACTCAATGATGGGTGTAGCATGGCTTAGCATACATACATAAGACTATAGGTTCATCCCTCAGAACCTCAAAAAGAAAAAGTGGTTTTTGGTGTCTGGTGATGGAGCTGAGTGATAGAATGCTGTCCAGCAAGTACAGAGTCTTGGATTCAATCTATTGCCCCCCAAAAATGGTTGTAGGAGCAATTGAAAAATGTTCTTTTAAAAATGTTGTTCTATGTATACATGTGTATCTCTGTGCAGGAGCCTTTAGAGGCCAGAAGAAGTTATTATATCCACTAGAGCCTTGGTCACAAGAATTTGTGAGCAGCCAACACGGGTGCTAGGGATGAAATGTAAATCCTCAGGAAACGCATCAAGTGCTCTTAACTGCTGAGCAATCTCTCCAGCTCTGAAAATATTGTTCTCTTCACCTACATAAATAATATATTGGTTGATGAACTCCATTTTGCTCTGCTCCCAAATGGCTTCATAATCTTTATAAGTGGTTTGATGCCATATCTCACTCTTCGCTGTGCTCGGAGCTTGTCACATAATCTGTTTGCATAGCAGTTGTTTGGCCAACATCCTCATGTCTTCTATTGAAAGCTAAGTGAGAAAGTTGCATGAGCCCCATAATAATGTTAGTTAGGTCCTCACGAACATCTTCTGGGCCCTGAACATATGACAGTGCTCAGATAGAATGTATGAGAAATACCACCTTTGGGGTTGGGGCATGGCTCCATTCTACATTTTTAGATATTTGTAGATGTGCATAGTGACTTGTGCCTGTAATTACAGCATTTTGTAGGCTGACATTGGAGAACCGCATGAATATAAGGCTCCATAGTGAGTTACAGAACAGCAGGGATACAGAGTGAGACCCTGTCTCAAAAGATGTTAGTAAATGACTTGAGAGATGACTTGGTTAAGAGAGCTTCCTGCTCTTCAGAGAACCAGAGTCTAGGTCCCAGGTGTCTATCAATTACCTGTAACCCCAGCTCTAGGGGTCCACTGCCCTCTTCTGGCCTATACAGGAACCTACACTCACATGCACATACCCACACATAGATGTACAAAGACGTATAATTTAAATTTTTTTAATTCTTTTAAATATAAACATAAGCCCTTGTGATAGTGGCTCATGCCTTTAATCCAAACACTTAGAAGGTAGAAGCAGGCAGATCTCTAAGTTCCAGGCTAGTCAGGGTTACATAATGAGACTCTTATCTCCAAAATAAAACAGATTTTAGCCTGGCATGGTGGCGCATGCCTGTAATCCCAGCACTCAGGAGGCAAAGGCAGGCGAATCTTTTTGAGTTCAAGGCCAGCCTGGTCTACAGAGTGACTCCAAGACAACCAGGGCTACACAGGGAAAACCTGTCTCAAAAAAAAAAAAGAAAACATTTTAAAAATAAGTGTTTTTAATCTCTGCATTTTTAAAGTTGGTGCTGTTTCAAACAAATCTAAGTACAGCACTCTTCTGTCCTGGAGAGATGTGCCAAAGCTCCCAGGTCTGAGTGTGGGCCTGTCCTCCATCCCTGTTAGCAGTGCTAACAGGCAGTGGGGTGCCTTACCTTAGAGAGAAGGTAGACGGCCTGTTCTGGTTCTTGAGCTCTGCGCTCCCCATCTCTCAGACCTCATGGAATTGGTCACTCTGCAGCCTTTTGAAAAATAGCAGGCAGGGGTGAGTTGTTGCTGCTTTCCTGATTTGTCTGGGTCTTAGAGAAGGGCTTCTGCGGGGTGCCTTCAGCACAGGAAGATGAAGCCAAACAAGCAGCCTAGCTAAGTGAATGACAGTGTCTCCTAAAATCCATCTCTACTCCCAAGATACGAACACTGATGCTTTTCAAAAGAAACCGTCTTTGGGCTGTTTTGTTTGTTACTTGTTTTATACAGGTCTCACTGTGCCCAAGGCTAGCAGGACCTCCCCAGCCTTCCTGCCTTAGCCTCCTGAATGCTAGTGGTATACTGCAGGCAAGCACATTCTTACCAGTTTCAAACTTAAGCATCTGTAGTGTTTCTGAAATTTCATATTGTAAAATGCAATCTATAATTCATATTTGTGGGCTGAAAGTTAGACGTTTAAAAGCTGGGTGTGGAGACACACACCATTACTCCTAGCACTTGGGAGGCAGAGGAAGGCTGTTCTCTGAGTTTGGGTCCAGTGTGGTCTACATACAGGGGTCCAGGATAGCCAGGGCTGTCCCAAAACACACACACACACACACAAAACCACATAAAGTTTATGTTTTAATGTATATAACAAGCCAGTTAATTAATAATTTAATTAATAAAAAACATGAAAATATCCTTTGGTCTCCTTATACATGCTGTACTGTGTGCACACTTGCATGCACGAAATAAATATAAAAAATATGTATGTGTTCTTACTGTTTTAGTAACCGCAAATCTGTTTAGTTATTAAAATATGAATATAAATATATATATAATACGTAAGACTCAATATAATCTTTTTTAGGACTTTCAGTTGTATGATTGAATGCGTCTAAAAATTACTCAAAAAAGTGACTTTTATAAGCTATCAATCAGCCAATTTAATGTGTTGTTTATGTGCTAATTAGATTCATAATGCCATGAAAGAAAGCTCGCCTTTATTTGACGATGGGCAGCCTTGGGGAGAAGAAACTGAAGATGGAATTATACACAATAAGGTATACTATACATTATAAATAATGTATAAAGAGGTTGCTTGATATTATTAACTAAAAACTATTCTTTTATAGACCTTGTCTTGCTTTCTAACAAATATGAGGTGTTTTTTTTTTTCTTTTAAACATGCTTAATTCACTTTATTTTTCTTGTATAAAAACCTTTATGTGGTAGCCACAGCTGGAGCCTCAATCTTATGAACAGAAGCTCTGGTATAGATTTTCACAAGATAGTCAGTGAATTTTAATTAAATTTTTATTTTTTATATTAATTACAGTTTATTTACTTTCTATCCCCCTGTATCCCCCAGCTGTATCCCCCTCCCTCATTCCCTCCCAATCCCATCCTCCCTTCCTCATCTCTTCCCTGCCCCTCTCTAAGTCCACTGATAGGGGAGGTCCTCCTCCCCTTCCATCTGACCCTGGTTTATCAGGTCTCATCAGGACTGGCTGCAATGTCCTCTTCTGTGGCCTAGCAAGGCTACTCTTCCCTTGGGGGTGGGGGGTAGGGGAGGTCAAAGAGCCAGCCATTGAGTTCATGTCAGAGACAGTCCCTGTTCCCTTTACTAGGGAAACCCACGTGGACACTGAGCTGCCATGGGCTACATCTGAGCAGGGGTTCTAGGTTATATCCAAGTATGGTCCTTGGTTGGAGAATCAATCTCAGAAAAGAGGTCAGTGAATGGTTGTGAGGCACCATGAAGGTGCTGGATCCCAGGTACTCTGCAAGAGAGGCAAGGGCTCTCAGCCGCTGGCCTTCTCTAACCCCAGCACTCATCTTAAAGGACACTTAACTTTGTGCATTTTATGTTGAATTACATTTGTTAGTAAACTTCCTGGGTTGGCTTCAAAATACCTTCTCTGTCCAAATTTGTATTTTCATCCCCTCTCATATTTAGAAGTAATAGATTGCATACATCTCTATAGCACACTTAATGATAGGTTTTTAATCTCTTGTTCTTAGAAATTTATATACCTGCTTACTATTCTTCACTTAATTTTATATTCAAATTTGAATTTCCAATCTGAAAAAAAAAATAATGAAGCAAACTAGAGAATCATGTCTTTGTTTGTACAATCTGCTCCACCCAACCAGTTGTTTCTGGACTACACCATAAAATGCTATGAGAGTTTCATGACCGGTGCTGACAGCTTCGAAGAGATGAATACAGAGCTGCAGTCAAAGCTGAGTAAGGCCTTCCTGCGGTACTGTCACTTAACTCTGGGGTGGTTGCTTTTCTTTCCATGCCTGTGTTTTCATGAGTGACTTCATAGGTGGGTACCTACAAATTGTTTTTTATTGATTCTTTAATGGGAAGAAGTAGTGGTTAAACAAAAAATGACTTATAATCAGATCTGAGTCATAACCCTTACTAAGTGAATTTAAGAATTACCTGACTTCAAAGTTTTGCAAACTAAAGAGCAATGTAATAGAACCAAATAAGGTAGATAGTGATGTCATATGACTTTAATCCCAGTACTTGGAATGCAGAAGAAGGCAGATTGCTGAGTTCAAAGCCAGCCTGGTCCTTCAAAGTGAGTTTGAAGACATCCAGGACTACATAGAGAAACCCTGTCTAAAAAAAATACAAAATAAAATGCAAAATGCTTTTGTAGGAATCAGAAGATACTGTCTGTGCTTAAATATGTAAGAAGTTACAGCACTTCTTATGGAAAATATGTATAGTCTCTCTATTAAAAGTTGGAGGAAGTTAAGAGGCCTTTGCATTTCCAAATAAATTATTTTTCATTCATTGTTACCTAGTGATAGGGGAATATCACCTTGACATCCATGGCACAAAGAGTGAGAGGGAAAAACAAAAGCATTTCTTTAGGATTTCCTAGGAATATACCATCCTAAAGAGCAAAGAGGACAATTCCAGATTGTGCACATGGGACAGGGAACAGATGGATAAATTTAAGAAGGCAAAAATCTTGGGGCTAGAGGAATGGTTCAGTCAATAAAGTGCATCCTCAACAAGGATGGGGGCCTGAGTCTGGATGCCACACCCATAAAATAGCAGGTGCAGCAAGTGGACTATGACCCGAGTGCTAGAGAGGTAGAGTCTTGAGATCCCTAGAGCGTGCTGACCAGCCACCCTCGCCAAGTCAGGAAGCTCTAGGCTTGGCCAGAGACCTTATCTAAACACAAGGTGAAAGTGACTGTCAGCCTTTGACTTCTACATGCACACATGCACACTCATGACATACATCACACACACAAAGAAAATTCATTTTGATCTAAGATGGAAAGCAGTGAGTTACTTACTAAACATATAGTTACTATGTTTTTATGTAATTAATTTACTCAAATTATGTGTTAGGCACCAAAAATAGACTAATGAAGAACAGAAAATCTTGGCCTCAAGAGCTTATGTTCTGCTAGATAGAAAGGAATGGTATTAAGTGAAGAGCTGTGAGGCAAGTGACAAGTGCTGTGGAGGACAGCTCCAGCAGGGGAAGGGCAACAGGTTATTCCATGGAGTAAAAATAAGGCTATCACAGAAAGCAGTGTCTGCTGCATTGGTGGTTTGGGGAAGTAAGGGAATAAGATTGTGAAAATCTAAAGAACACTGTAGGTTGATTCTGATGAGATTTTTGTGCTTTGCCTCCAGAGGATTTATATAAGGTAGATGCGTCCAAGCTGGAATCATTGGCAGCAGAAAACAAAGCACTAAATGAGCAGATTGCAAGGCTGGAGCAAGAAAGAGAAAAAGAACCGGTTAGTAAAGGTGTTTCTGAACCCACTTGACAGCTCTTTAGGCTCTTGAGCCTCTTTCAGAAGACTCTTATGCAAGGTTTTCCTTAACAGGTTAACAAATACGCTTCAATGGAACCATGTGCCGTCTGTGGCGCATAGCTCTCCCTGTGCTCTCTCAGTCATGGACTAATGATGCTCAGAATATGATGAAAGAGTCTTGCCTGTTTACATATCTTTTGAGCAAGGTCCCTGAAGTATATACTTGCAGGGAGCACCATTCTCAAGAGGCTGGAGTTTTAGTTAGTGAAAACAGAATGGTAACAAACTGGCTTATAAAGTACAGTGTAGCCTACGTGATTTCATAAACGCAAGATGATAATATGAGGTTTTTTAAATGTGTATTGGTATTTTGTCTGCATGCATATCTATGTACCACATGTTAACAGTACCCATGGAGACCAGAAAAGGATGTCAGGTCCCCTGAACTCAAGATTCAGGTGGTGGATAGCTACTAATGGGTGCTGGGAATCGAATCCAGGTCTTGAGGAAGAGCAGCCAGTGCTCTTAACCCTGAGCCATCTCTCTAGCCCTGAGAGCAGTAGCTTAACTTCCAGTTTTAGTGGAGCACCCAGATTGTTCTGCAAAGTAATCAGATATTAAATATTTATGTTTCTACATTTTCCTTGGTTTTTTCCTATCCTAAACTGTTATAAACTACAATAGTTATTTTTCAGTTCTTTTAAATTCCTCTAAGATACGTGTAAATAACATCGCTTTCTTTAAAATACAGAATGCTTCTAGGTGAAAATAATTTAACGTGTTCTTTACTTAAAGAATCGTCTCATATCATTGAAGAAACTGAAAACTTCCTTACAAGCAGATGTTCAGAAGTATAAAGCGTACATGAGCAACTTGGAGTCTCATTCGTCCATCCTGGACCAGAAACTAAGTGGTCTTGATGAAGAAATTGGTAGAGTAGGTAAGCAGAGCTAATGGTAAAAGAAGTCAAACAGGCAGGTAATCTTTTCCTTCTACAATAACTTTCTATAGCAGTCTACCAGATTTTCAGTGCTTTCTGTAGTAGTCTCCTGAAACAGATGCTCACACCGTTCATGGATGAGAGCAATCAGAATTTGGTCTCTCAGTCAGGCAGAGGGGTGCACACCTTTAATGCCAGCACTTGGTAGGCAGAGGCAGGTGGATTTCTGTGATTTTGAGGCCAGCCTGGTCTACATAGTGAATTCCAGGAAAGCCAGAGCTACATAGTGAGACCTTGTCTCGAAAAAAACCCAAAATAATCGTAATAATAATAAATTTGTTTTATCACCATTATAAATGTAATCTAAGATTCAATAAATTTGTGCTTGCCTAGGAACTCAGGGAGAATCTTTTCTTCAGCTTCTGTGGCTGACAATATTCCTGAATTTATGTCCACATCATTCTAATCTCTGCCTTTGTCTTTCCATTGCCTTTTCTCTGTGTCCTTTTCTTTTCCCTCTTTTTTTTTTTTTAAGACGATCAGTATTTCATGCTGACTTTGGATTGATCATCCTTCCTCAGCCTCCAGAGGGCTTTAATACATAGCCCAAGCTTGCCTCAAACTCAAAATCCTGCCTCCTCAGCTTCCCAAATACTATGGTTATAAATTGCGACCACGCCCTTCTGTCCTTTTTTTTTTTTTTTAAGATTTTTTTAATTTTATGAATATGAATGTTTCTCCTGCTTGTATATAAGTGTACCACATGTAATTGGTGCCCTCGGGTCAGAAGAGGTTGTCAGATCTGCTGGAACTGGAGTTGTGGATAGATATAAACCATCCATGTAGGTGCTAAGAATGGAATCTTGGCCCTCTGCAAGAGCAGCAAGTGCTGCAAACCGCTGAGCATGTCTCTGGCCCCTACATCCTCTTGCGATCTGCATGAATTCTCCCGTTGCCTCCATCTTAGAGTGACAGCCATGGTGATGTTTCAGACACCTGCATAATCCAGGGCTATCTCACATCAGCATTCTCAATCACGTCTACAAAGACCATTTCCAGATAAGGAGATGTTGATGTATGACCATTTACCGAGTACTGTAACTCATTTAGACAGGACGAACCACGGGACACATGTGGAGAAAAAAGGACAGCTCTTGCAGATTCCATTTCTTCCTTGCATCTTTACATAGTTCTGGACATCAGACTCCATTTGCCAGGCTTAGACAGTCAGGGTTCTGCTTACTGAGCTATTTACTGGTCCTAATCAGCTAGACTCTTCATGTCTCGTCCTCAGGCAGTCCCATGTAAGCAAGTCAGCAGCTGAGACTGATTGTACGTAGATGGAAACTGCACGTGCACCCTCCAGTAGAAGCAGAAGCACAGCTGAGGAGGCTTGTGTGTGTCCTGTGTCTAACGTTATCCTCGGGAACACATACCAACCGCAGTCGAGCTTTGGAAAATACTATGATACATATCGCTTGCCAGCCTCTGATAGCGGAAGCAGAGCAGAAGAAGCTGACTAAAATCACAGAGCCATCAAACTACAGTTTAAAAATAAATATATGAGCAGCTGCAGTTTTCCTAGAACTCTACGATTTCTCTCTTTAGGATTTCCCAGGCTCTGTCTATTCTGTGTAGATTGTGTAGATTATCTTTAGGGTTTTGGCTTTAACTCCTCATATGTGTATTTGATCAGCTATAAAATCAAGGCTTTTAATTGTCACATAGTATGTGCTAAAATCAAGATTTTCCAAATAATCCAATTATGTATATCGTGTTTGCTATAAATGAACTCTAAATATTGTATTCTTGTCCCCTGGTCAACATCCTCTGCTGTTCTCTATCATAGATTATTCTCTCACTCTTCCAATGTAACTAAACCAATACTAATATTATCTTTTCATTAGCATATAATCACTTGTTCTTGTGTGTGTTTGTGTACATGGCCTGTGTACATCTTTGTGTGGGCTTATATGAACTTGTGCAGTGTGTCTGTGCATGCATGTGTAAGCCAGAGACCAGCATCGAGGTCTTCCTTGATCACTCTGCACCTTAGCTTGAGTCATGGCCTCTCCCTGAACTTGCTGCTTATCTGTTCAGCTAGGCTGGCTGCTGCTCACCTCTAGGGATCTGCTTTGGTCCACCTTCCACCCATAACCTGAGGGTCACAGATGCGTGCCCATGACCAACTTTATGTGGGTGCTGGGAATCTAAACTTAGGTCCCCATTCTTTTACCAATCATACCATTTTAATACCTCCTGCTTCTTATGAGAACACTTTGTTCAAAAATTGCTGAGTAGATGAAAGAATAATATTTCATCTGTCATTTGTTTTAATTCTCTAAATATGTTAACTTCCTTGATTACTTAAAGCCATGTATGACTACAAATGAATAGGTCATATTTAAATTCTTGTGAAAGATCTATCGTGCTTTTGTGCAGACACACAATACATGCTTAAAGTTGTTTGAGCCACCTCAGAGGTAGAGCTTACCGACTATTGTGCTATGAGAACCACATCTCTGAATAATGCAAAGAGCTTGTACAGGAGTACTAGAAGCATTTAAAATGAACGTCAACAGAGACAAACCTATGCTTGTTTTGAATGAAACCTTGGCTAGGCCCACGTGTTTGACATAGAGTTCTTTGTGAAGCTGGAGTAAGCCAGTGTGGAAGAGGCTAAGATAAAATGGTAGATGTTTTGGCTAGTATCATTAATGAAGTAGGACCAGCTACCCAAAAGCAAGGTGTATGTGCGTAAAGTGATGTGTAAACATCAGCCATCTTACATGATGCTTCGGTTTCTTTGTAGAAATTAAACTTGAAAATTGTGCTTCTTCCAATGCAGAACTAGAATGTGAAACAATAAAACAGGAGAACGCTCGACTACAGAATATTGTTGATAACCAGAAGTACTCAGTCGCTGACATTGAGAGAATAAATCATGAAAAAAATGAATTGCAGCAGACCATTAATAAGTTAACCAAAGACCTGGAGGCCGAACAACAACAAATGTGGAATGAGGAATTAAAATACGCCAGAGGCAAAGAGGCCGTAAGTCACAGTAGAAACGCTCATAACCTTATGTCAGTTCGTTAACACCCAATATATGTCAGTCAAATTTAAGATAAGCTCAGTTTTCTGATAACGAAACAAGAAATCCTGGGGCAGGGGCAGGAAGTGTGTGCGATTCTAACATAGAGTGAGTCAGCAGTTCAGTGTAAGTAGTCATCTGTATTATCTTTCTGACTCTCTTAGGCAAGCTCCATCCCGGTGTGGAGAAGACATATGCATATATACGCGCACACACACATCTGTAAGAGCGGCTTAGGGGTAAACCTCAGTGATGGAGTACAAGCTTAGCATGCTCGGGATACCAGGATCAATCCCCAATCCCAGAGAAAAGGATGCGGCACCCAAAGTTTGAGCCTAGAATCTAGTCAGCCTTGGTACAGCTTTAGCCTGCAATTTGCTACTGTCTGCAAGCATAGTCTGCATCATCTAACCTTTCAGCTTTCACTTGCTTTAAAAATGAAGGTAGTGGGGGCTGGAGAGATGGCTCAGAGGTTAAGAGCACTGGCTGCTCTCCCAGAGGTCCTGAGTTCAATTCCCAGCAACCACATGGTGGCTCACAACCATCTATAATGGGATCTGGTGCCTCTTCTGATGTGAAGGTGTGCATGCAGATATTGTATACATAATAAATAAATAAATAAGAAATTAAAAAAAAAATGAAGGTAGTTAGACTGCCTCAGTGACTCTGAAGTTACTTCAGGGTATTCTAGCTCAAGTACTGTGTAAGAGGAAGGTTATAAATCTCTGGACTAGGTAAACATTGGTTCTACAAAGCTAAAAAGAATAACAGATTTATTTGGATAAACACACTGAAAGAAGAAAAGAAAGTCTAGTAAATAGGTAAGCAGTAGCCTAGGGAGGAGCCCAGCTCTGGCCATGTGAGCAAAGCCAAGTGTGTTGGGTACCTGAGAGTTGGCTAAGAGCAGTGTCAAAGGATCCACTAGGAAACAAACACACTCTGGACAGTTCACCTGTAGCGTTCTTCTCTACTAAACGCTTGCCCCGCATTTCAACTCTGGAAATCGCCTTCTAGCACTCCTATGAATGATTACGCTGCACCTATGTCTAAAGATCAGGAGAGTTTACTGTGGGAGCAAGAAACCAGACATACGCTGTGAACTCTTGGCTTTTTCTTAAACTAAACAGGAGCCAGAAGCAGTAGAACATAAGTTACCAGTTGGTCCTAGGGAGTCACTGTGTTACAAGAGGGCAACAAAGGGAAGGCGGAAGACTGCCAGGCTGTGCTCTCGGGTCAGGAAGGGGAAATATCTGCTTCTATAGAGCTTGCATTCAGCTAGTAAAAGTGAACAAATATGTCATGTAATAATCTGAAAGAGTATGGGAAGTTAGGGGCTCTAGTAGAGGGAAAGAGCACCTTTCTGGTAACGTAATTCAGAGGTAGCTCTGAAAGACACAAAGAAATACAAACTACTAAATTTTTTTCAATATAGTTAACACTTTGAAATGTAAATGATCTACTTCCTTTATTTTTGGTAATTAAATTTTTTAATTTTCTAGGTTTGAGAAGGTATATTTTAGTTGATAAAGAAACATGGACTTAATCTAAATTATGTGGAGTAAATGAAAGAACAGTGGTATGCTGCTCACCAACCAATTACAGACTTAGTTATTTTACAAACCTTTCATTTACATATTTTAAAATTGCTATCTTTTATTTATCAAACTACCAGAAACTAGCATACAGCTTGTGTAGAGTTGCAGAAATGGCTATTGAGAGCCCCATGGTAAAGGGCTGCGTAACTTTTAACATCTCTCTTTGTTCTCTTTACCAGATTGAAGCACAGTTAGCAGAGTACCACAAGTTGGCTAGAAAATTAAAGCTTATCCCCAAAGGTGCTGAGAATTCCAGAGGCTATGACTTTGAAATTAAGTTTAATCCTGAGGCTGGTGCCAAATGCCTTGTCAAATACAGGGCTCAAGTGTATGTAAGTATGTGTTCAAACTCCAGTTTATCATGACCTAGCATTAGACAAGGAGTAAGACACTGGGCTGAGCTCTTCCTTCTGATGGGCAGAAATCTTGTTTCATATGTGACTTTTGAACTTAAAAAGCCTCTTCTTCTGTACCTACTTCATCCAACTATCCACAAAGAAAGTTGGTTACAAATAAGACAGGTATCAGGACTGTGTTGACAATCTGAGGTAACCTTTGTTTCAAGCTACCGATGACCCTCTTGGGAGAGCAACACTAGCAAATTAACAACAACAAAAAGGGCTTAATTTTGAAATGACCAAGGAGATAATTTTGAGAAGAAAAAAATTTCATTGCTATATTAAAATTTTTAGATTATTCATAAGTATTGTAGTTTTATTGTCGGTACTAAAATGCCACCTTTGAAATAATTAGCTTTTGAATACAAAAGTGTAAGAGTCAAACGCAATGCATTTTTCCCTTGAGAGTTACTCATCTAGTCTATGGGTAAGCCACCCTTGAACCTGCTGATCTCATCCAATTGGAAGCTAAGCAGGTTTTGGTCGGTTTTGTACTTGGATGGGTGACTTCATCCACCATGGATCTGATGTGTATAACCTGTTCCCGACCAGCTGTGTGCTAGAGATAAAACACAAAGTAGAACCTTGTTTTCTCAGAGGTGGAGAAAGTTTATTGATGAACAGGCGCTGCTTAAATGGGTCAAGCCAGCTAGATTCCCCCCACTGCTTTGAATGGTTTCATATTACTGGAGCAATAAAATAATTGCGTCAATCAAATAATCTTGTAAAAGATTATTCAGGTACAGAGAATATGTTCAGAAAGGAAGAAATTTACCTTACTCTCGGCTCTAGAAATACTTTAAAAAGTAACAGAACAACGGGAGTAGAAATAGGATGCTGGAGCAACTGGCTCAGTGGTGAAGAATGTGTGGGGCTTTTACAGAGACCCCAAATTGAATTCTAGCACCTACAGCAACTAATTCACACCTACTCCAGCTCCAGGCATTTTGCCTCTGACCTCTGCAGGCATGTGTGTTGAACATGCACATGTAGCCACATAGATAATTAAAAAATAAATCCAAAAAGAGAAAGTAGATACAGTTAGGAATGATGCCATCCATCAGTCAACCTAGCTACTTGAAAAGGAGATATAAAAAGATGTTGAATCTTTTAAAAACAGGAGGGGGCTAGGGTAGCTCTTTGTTGTGTTGTGTTGTGTTGTGTGATTTTGGGTTCAGCAAGGGTTTTCATTTGTTTTACTTTTTTTAGCACGTTGAGGGGTATATAGAGTACATAAAGAGTACATGCAATGACATACATGTGGAGGTCAGCTCTCACTTTCCACCTTTAAGTGGTTTCTGGGGCTCAGACTCAGGCCTCTAGACTTAGATAACAAGGGCTTTACCCACTGAGCAGTCTTGCACATCTGTTGTGGGTAGTTAATATTTATTATTGATTTATCTTTTAGTTACACAGTGCTTACTCCTAAACCAGCTGTATACCCAAATCACCACACAGAGACAGGGATGTATTTAGTTAACCTAGAACACAATGCTGGGCAATAGCTACTCCATCCTAAACCTCCAAGCCCACATAGTTTCCTCCCATTCAGATTTCACCTATTATACTTGGTTTTAGTCACATCTTAGGTCCAGTTCATCCCTCCTCATGGTTCCAAATTCTCTCCTGCCGACCTCTGCCTACTCTCCTCATTTTCTTCTCCTCCCCTCTGGACCAGGATGTCCCACCCTATTCTCTCCATTGTTCAGCATTGGGGCTGGTTGTTTAATTGACAATAGAGAACAAATGGTGGCATGTTTACACAAACTTGAGACAGGTGATGCTTAAAATAAGCATCACAATGCAATGTCTGGATTGAGACCAGATAGTGGGGTAGAGAAATTAGCGTTTGAATGAACAAGGGTAAATTATATACATTCCACAAGCATATTATACCAACACATACCCTATTTTTATTTTGCTGAAATTAACTTGTAATCTAGAATGGCCTCAAACTTGTAGATCAGAGGCTTGTGCATCCACAGCCATTGTCAGAGCCCAAATTTGTTGCAGAAGGTCTTGGGTTTGATGCACAGCACCAGGAAAGGAACTGGTCAAAATTAGAGGCCAGCAGTAACCTGTATAACATTGCAAGTATACTAAATCCACTGTTTAGATTCAAGTTAAGTTTAATTTTACTTAACTATTTCTATTTAGTCATTTTAAAGTAAGTATTATCTCAGTTTTAAAAAGTACAGTAAAATAGGGGGCTGGAGAGATGGCTCAGTGGTTAAGAACACTTTCTGCTATTCCAGCAGTCCTGAGTTGAATTCCCAGCTCACAACTATCTATAGCGTGATTTGGTGCCAGATTCTGGCATGCTTGTGTACATGCAGATAGCACATTCATATACATAAAATAAATAAATAAATCTTTTTAAATAAAAAACAATGAATATATATGTGTGTGTGTGTATATATATATATATGAAATATAATGTTGAAATTAAATCAGTAGATTAGAAGACAAGGTATTTGCAAGGTATTAAGAGAGATGGGGACTGGGCTGGAGAGATGGCTTATGGTTAAGAGTGTGTCCTGCTCTTTTAGAGGACCCAGGTTCTGTGCAAAGCACCCATATCAGTCAGCTTACAGCACTTTACAGCTCCAGCTCCAATATGTATACTCAGGTACCTGCACTCGCATGTACATGCATACAAACACATAGACATGTGTCAAGCATTTGTAATTCTAGCACTTGGGAGGATGAAGGTTGAGACCAGCATTTTTTTCTTTTCCTAAGCTTTGCCTTCAAAAAAAATCAAAGGTATCTTCTCATCAGTGGTATATTAGATTGAAAATGTTACAAGTTTTATAATTCCATATCTTTTCACCGCATTTTTATGTATTTTCTAGTTACCTCTCAAAGAACTCTTGAATGAAAACGAAGAAGAAATTAGCAGAGCTGTGAATAAAAAGATCGGCCTAGAGGATGCCTTAGAACAAGTAAGTGTGTGGCACAAGGCAACTAAAGCCTAACACGAGTGTGACCCGGGGTTTCTGAGCAGTACTGGTTTAACTTCTTGGTTTTTTGTTTTTGTTTTTGTTTTTTTCCGAGACAGGGTTTCTCTGTGTAGATCTGGCTGTTCTGGAGCTCATTCTATAAACCAGGCTGCCTTGAACTCAGAAATTTGTCTGCCTATGCTTTCCATAAATTTTAACAAAATTATGAAAAATGAAAGTTGGTGCTATCCTTGACAGGTTCATATAAAGGAACTAAGTTCTTTAACCATTTGAGGCTTCATTTACCACTATGATAAAGTAGAAGAAACTCAATTTTCTTTGCTTGATTCTTGACATAAACTAGTGTCCTGCTTATATTCAAGTGGATTTGTAGTGGGTTTCTTAAACTTAGTATGTGACATTAGTGCTGAGAAGCCAGTCAGCTGGGACCAGTTAAGAGGTTTCCTGCCAAGTGTTTCATTCTGGACTGTGAAGTCTTAGAATGAGCCAGGGGCCTGGGGAAGTTTATTAAAGTAGTTTTCAGTTAGATGTGGTGGTGCAAGCCTGTCATCCCAGCACTCAGAGGCTGACAGGGAGGATTGACGAGAGTTTCTGCTCTTACACGCTGGAGACATAATGCCATCTGTAACCCTGAGACACCATGTATTTAGTTACTTTTGGTGTTAAGACTACTTCAAGTTCACTCAAACTGTGCTTGCATGCTTGTAAACAATGATGAAGCCCTGGTTAACTCAACTTTTCCAGAGCTGTTCTAGCCAAGATTTAATGTATTTATCTGTCTCAAAACAGAAACTTGTTTGGTTTTTTTTTTGTTGTTGTTGTTGTTGTTTTTGTTTTTAATCTATAAATAAACCTGTGGCATTTCATAAGTAACTATCCAAGTAATCCCCAGAGAGGTGTTTTCAGTGTGGGCTGAAAACATTTTCTTAGCATATGCCTGCAGTCCTGGGTTCAATTCCTGTACCACAACAACAACAAAAAAGGTGTGTGGGGGGGAACACAATGTATTAGGAGGACCTTTTCTTTTCTTCAGTAAGCTAGAGACCAAGAGTGTTGCCTTGTACTTGCAATTCCAGCATGCTGAAAGTAGAAGCCAGGAGGATTGCAACTTTCAGGCCATGCTGGATCACAGAGTAAGACCCTAGCTCAAAAAAATAAAAGACAGAAAATTTTAAAATGAAAAATGAACTATGTTTAGAAAAAGCACAAGTTAGTTTGAATTATGAAGAAATACGGTATATATAGAAATCCATCTTTTTTAAATTTTTTCGTCACTATGTATTCATTATATATCCCTATTGAAGCCCCCTCCCTCAACTCCCCCAGTCCCATCTTCCTTCTTTTTCCCCTCATCCCCTTCCCCTAGTCTACTGAAAGGGGGAGTTCTCCACTATAGTCATCTGCCTATACCTTGTTAAGTCTCATCTGGACTGCTTGGATCCTCTTCCTCCGTGGCCTGGCAAGGCTGCGTCACCAGGGACAAGTGATCAGAGAGCAGTTAACTGAGTACATGATAGAGGCAGCCCCTGATCCCCTCCCTCAGAGATCCACATGGAGACTGAGCTGCCAGTTGGCCACATCTGAGCAGGGGGTCTAGGTCCTCTCCATGCATGGTCCTCAGTCTCTACAAGACCCCCTGGCCTCAGATCTTTTAGTTTTATTGGTCTCCTTGTGGGGTTCCTGTCCCCTCCGTGTCCCTCTATTCCCACTCCTCTCTTCCTCCATAAGACACCCTGCACTCTGACCAAAGTTAAAAAAAATTTTTTTTTTTTAGTTAAACCTGAGCACAGTGGTACATACCCATAATCCCAGCTTTAGAGGCAGGAAAATCCAGTGTTCGAGGCTAACCTGGGTTACATGAGCCCATGATTAACACATATGTACATATATATAATATATATATTACATATATATGGAGCTAGAGAGTTGGCTTAATAGTGAAGAACACTGGTTGCTCTTACAAACAACCTGAGTTCAATTCCTGACACCTACATGGTAGCTCACAACCATCTGCAACTCCAGTTCTGAATTTCATGAACATATCCTACACATACATAAACACAGGCAAAACATTGATGTACATAAAATAATTATTTATATAATAATTGATGGGCTGGAGAGGTGGTGTAAAAGTAACTTTGCTGATGTAATTGTCTTGGAGGCTTACTTCCTCTGTCTGCTAACCTGGGCCTAGTCCTGGAAGCTTCTAGCTTCCATACAGTAACCTAGGCCTAGAATGTTTTCAACATCTGAGACTTACTGCTGCATTAGCTCACCCTTTCTAGCTCTTTCTGAACTCTGACTGGCTGGTTCAACTCAGCTGTTCTGGCTCAAATGCCTCTCTAAGCTGACAGATTGAAACTGGCTTCTCTTGGCTCTGACTGAATTGTTCTGTTTGGCCTCATATTTACTCTAGCAATCTGTTCTAATCTTCTGGCTGCTCCTCATTCTCTGGCTTATTCTGTTTTCACCCATGTCTAGCTTGTTTTCTCTCTCTCTGCGACCGGTCTCTGTATAACTGTCCCAGTAAAACTGTCTCTGCACTGCCACCGACTCAACTCCACTACACTGCCTCCACACTGACTATCTCTCTCTGTCCCTGCACTCTTAAGTTGCTTTCTTCTACAAACTAACTTTACCTTCATTGTTTGGGGGTGAAGGTGCGAACTAAGACTGTACTGTGTTCCAGCCAGAGGGAATAAAGGTGTGCGCCACCAGAGTAGCCATGTTGCTGGGTTAAAATCCTCTACAACGTGGCTCTGCAATTAAGAGGATTTGTTGTTCTTCCAAAAGACCTATGTTCAATTCCTAACACCCACATGGAGGCTCACAATCATCAGAAACTCCAGACCACACTGATGTACACATGCTTAGAAAATACCCATACACAAAAATTATTTAAATAATGACAATTGATGAGCTAGACATGGTGGCGTATCGCAGTAATCCTAGCACTCTGGAAGCTGAGGCAGAAGATCCTGAGTTCAAGGTTACCTTGAGCTACATAGCAAGTTCAAGACTAGCCTGGCTTGTATAGCAAAAACCTGTCTCAGGCAAAAAAAAAAAGTTATAAAACTGATAAACTGGCTTACAGCAGAAATAATAAAAATCTCAAAATTGGCTCAAAATGAAGTCAAGTAACCAGCGGAAAAAAGAATTAGCTCTCAAAAAAGATTTCATTAATAAATTATTTTACAGATGAGTGTTTTCAGATATTAAAGGTTAGATGATTTTAAGACATAAATTATTTGTCCCCGTGTTAAACATAAAAGGCATCATAAAAAAGAAAATTAAACCAATCACTGCAAGACATAAAATGCAAAGCTAAGTAACTGCCACTGAGATGTGTTTAGCAAATATGTGTACCTTATTTAAGACAGGGTCTCGCTTAGCACCAAAGAGTCTCTGACGCGCAGTCTTCAGGCCTCGGCCTCCTAAGTGCTGCTTGCGCAGCCACAACTGGCTCAACAAACGCTTTACACATGACCATCTGCCTAGCACTGTAATAGATGTTGCCGCTGCTACTATAGCACCGCGCCTGTGGACACCATTTCAGGTGGGAAGAGGGCTGCAGGGACAAACACTGTCCATTAGCAGATCTGCTGCTACAAAGTAGTAGGTTCCATCACGGCTTTTTATACATGCTTTGTTCTACCGTGCTGCCTCCCCTTCCCCGTATCCACTCTTGCTCTTCCCTTGCCCATAACAGCCTCCTTTCTGCTCTGCTGGTACAATATTTTATTACCATTTCTCAAGCCCCCTCCCTGTCCCACACCCCTTATGATCTTTTTTTCCCTCTCACAACCCTCTGCTTTCATGAACCATCCATGAACATACACAATCACACTTGCACACAGAAACTTAAATCAGGGTTCCACATAGGAGAGAAAACACATATTATCTGTCTTTCTGAATACAACTTCCTTCTGAATGCAACTTATTTCTTTTAACAAAACGATTTACAATTTGACCCATCTTATGAAAATGTCATATTTTTTTATTACTTTTAAATATGTATATATGCATGTGAGTGCAGGTACCCATAGAGATCACAGATGTTGGACCCTCCTGAAGCTGGTGTTACAATTGGTTGTGAACCACCTGGTGTGGGTATTAGGAACCAAATTCTTGTCCTCTGGAAGAACCACAAGTGCTCATAACTACTGAGCCATCTCTTCAGTCCCATGATCTTTTTAATGCAGATGAATAGTTACATTGTGAACATAAACAACATTTTGTCATTTTGTGGATGGACATCTAGAATGATTCTACTTCCCAACTCTGGAGAATATTGCCCCAATAAACATGAATGTTCAAGTACGATGTGGTAGGATTTAGAATCCTTCGGGTATGCACTCAGAGGTGAGATGGCCAGATCATATGATAGTTCTGGCTGTAGCTTTCAGAGATGTGTTCATCCTTATGTGTGTGAGCATTGTTCTTGCATGGATGTATATACACCATGTATGCGCCTGGTACCTGTAGAAACCAGAAGAGGATGTGAGATTTCCTGGAACTCAAGACAGTTTGGTTCCCATATGGTTCTGGGAACCAAACCCAGTTCCCCTGTAAGAGCAGCCAGTGCTCTTAACCACTAAGCCAGCTCTCCTACCCCTTTCTTATTTTAACAAACCTTAATACTGATTTCCATAGTAGCTGCAACAATTTATATTCTCACGAGGTTCCTCTTTCCCCACATCCTTGCCAGCATTTGTTGTCATTTGTTTTCTTGATGAAAGTCATTCTGAGCAAGTAAGGTAGAATCACAAGTCATCTTTAATTCGCTTTTCCCTGATGGCTTATAATGTTGAACCTTTCATCAAATATCATTGGCCATAACTGTGTCTACCTTTGAGAACTCTATTCACCTCACTACCTCATGTAGTGAATTTGATGTTTAATTTTTGCTGTTTCATACATAGTACAAACATATGTATGTTTCTTACATATCTGATACTTAGGTGGCAAGGGTTTCTCATTCTGTAGGCTGTCTCTTCAGTTGTGGGTTATTTCTGCTGTTATGCAGTTTTGTTTTGTTATTTCCTATAATGCCATTCGTCAGTCCTTAGGGTTATTTCCTGGGCTGTTAAAGTCTTTTTAAGGTTCCTGCCTCTGCATAGGGAGATTGTTGATGTAGGATGTAGGTGACCTGTCTTCCCTGGTAGTTAAGATTTTTGGTCTTACCATGAGGTCTTTGATCCATTTTCAGTGTTTCATTTAGGGTAAGATTCAGGACCTGGTTTCATTTTTCTACAAGTACATACCCAGTTTTCTTAGGAACATCTGTTAAAGAGGCTGTGTTTTCCCTAATATATGTTTTGACATCTGTATTTTTAAAAAAAATTAAGTAGCTGCTGGAGCTGGAAAGTAAAAGAGCGCTTACTGTTCTTGCAGAGGACCCAGGTTCAGTTGCCAGCACCCATATGGCAGCTCACAACCACTTGTAGCTCCAGTTCCAATGTCTCTGATGTCCTCTTCTGGACTCCAGGGGCACCAGGTATGCACAAGGTACACATACATACATACATACATAAATACATACATACATACATACATACACACTCATACACATAAAATAGAATCTTTTAAAAAAATGGAATTTGTTAAAAGAAAAACAAGGGCTAGAGAATTGGCTCAGCAGTACTTGTTGGTCTTGCGAAGGGCCCAGGTTTGATACCCAGCACCCGCATGGCAGCGCACAACCATCCATTAACTCCAGTCTTTAGGGCTCTGATGTCCTCTTCTTTAGCAGGCAATTGGCATACACAGGGTACACAGACATGCATGCTGGAAAAATAGTCATATATATGCACAGTGAATAAATAAATGTTATATATCAAAGAAAATATAAAATTTTATGCTAATGAAATTTTGATGTCTTGTGTTAGTTATGATTTCTCAACCAAAGTTTTATCCCCAAGCTGAACACCATGAAAACAGAAAGCAAGAGGATTGTGAGGACGCTGAAGGAAGAGGTTCAAAAGCTGGATGATCTTTACCAACAAAAAGTTAAGGTAAGGACCTGAGCCACTTGTGCATCCTAGCCAGAGCTCTGTCATGACTGATTGTCTATGCATATACTCTGGCGTCACTCTGAAGTCTTAGCAGCGTGTGGTGCACACACTCACTGGGTGCAACTCAAAACTCGACCGGAAAGCCAGCTGGGAAGTCGTCCCTGTAAGCTCAGTACTTGGAAGACCCTGATGAGAGGATTGGCACAGGGTTGAGACCCCACCTGGCCATAGCAAGACCATGTCTCAAAAATATGTAATAAAACTATAATCTCTCCTTTTTTGTTTTTCGAGACAGGCTTTCTCCGTGTAGCCTTGGCTGTTCTGGACTGGCTTCGTAGGCCAGCCTGGCCTTGAACTCACAAGATCCACCTGTCTCTGCTTCCCCTCTGGGATTAAAGGCTTGCATAATTAAAACTTCCAGCTATGCTATTATTTGGTTAAACTAACAGAATGCAACCTTTTGCATGGTATTATATCATATATAGAATGTTTTTTTCAGCAGTGTAAAATTTAGAAAATGTAAAACAAAATCTGACTGCACATGAGATTTGAGGTATTTAGTGATCATTTTTACTTTTATTATGTTTTAATCTTGAAAGTCTAAGTTTATTCTTGGAAGCACTTAAATGAAGGACTTTATAAGTCCATACTTCATCTTCACAAACCTAGGAATCTGAGATTTGGAACTGCTTTTGCTATACATAGTTAATACCTGTGTGAAAAATTTAATCAAAATTCCAGGTTTTTTATAAATTAGACTTGGAACACTGTTGAGTGAATTGCTACCAGAATCATCTTGGAAAGGGCACATTTGTGTTTTTCATTCGGAATCCCCAATGGAATAGTTAAAGAAGACTGTCGACACCTTGGGAATACAAATGATGCAACATTATGTTATGTAAATGCTTTCTACTTTTTTAGTCTACCTAGAGCAAATGGAAGATGCATTTCAAGGAAAATGACGTTTTTTTTCCTATAGGAAGCTGAGGAAGAAGATGAGAAGTGTGCCAATGAGCTTGAGTCCCTGGAGAAACACAAACACCTGCTAGAGAGCGCTGTAAATGAGGGCCTCAGTGAAGCCATGGATGAGCTAGAGTCTGTCCAGCGGGAGTAAGTTCACCTCACCAGATAGGATTCTTTGCACTTCGTAAAACTGGATCTGCCCAGGTGCAGTGGCACATACCTTAGTCCCAGCACTTAGGAGCCAGAACCAGGCAAGTCTCTGTGAGTTAAGGCCAGCCTGGTCTACAAAGCGAGTTTTAGGACAACCAAGGCTACACAGCCAAGGACAGAGAAACCCTGTCGCAAAATGTTTTGTTTTGTTTTGTTTTTCCTTTAATTCCTATTATAAAGCTATTTGGGGTGCAAAGAATGAGAAGATTTAAAGAATTCAAGTAGAAAAACTTAAAACGTAAGAAACCTGCTGCCATTATTATAGTTATTGCCCAACTAGATTATTAAATGGCTTTTAATGCCTGGAAACAAGTAAATTTTATTGTTACTGGTTTGGTTTGGGGGTTTTGTTTTTGCAGCCCTGGCTGTTCTGAAACTCATTTATAGAGCAGATTGGCCTTGAACTCACAGAGATCCACCTGCCTTTCCTGGAACTAAAGGCATGCTCCAACATACCCAGCTTGATACATCTTAAATAGTTAAGAAGTACATAAGTAATGCAATAAACATGGAACTCTTCAACTAAGAAGACCTACAAAGCTAGGCATTGTGGCCTAGCACTTGGGCTAAGAGGTGGAAGGTCTGTCTGAATGGGATGGAAGGTATTAGCACCAGGGAAGCTGACCCCATAAGCAGTGAACTGAGGCAGCTGGTGTGCTTATTGTATATGGAATTTAGATGGATTCTACCAGGTAAGGCTTTCTGCATTCACCAAATATTTTCAGGGAAAATGGTAACATAAGTAAATGCAAAATTTGCATTTTTCTCAGGTTTCTACATTGTGCTGGTTTATTCATTTGTTTTCTAGACATTAAACAGTTGTCTTTTTTTTTTAATTGTGTAGGTACCAGTTAGTTGTGCAGACTACCACTGAAGAAAGGAGAAAGGTGGGAAATAACTTACAGCGTCTTTTAGAGATGGTTGCCACACATGTAGGGTCTTTGGAGGTAAGTATGGAGGGAGGGCTTTACTGAATTCTAAGAGACATTTTCTACTTTGTCTCTATAAGAACTAAATCACAATTTTTATTTTTTTTGGAAAATTGTAATTTATTAGAAGAATCTTGGTGACCGATGTGGCCAGGTTACAAGAGACCACTTGTATATTTATAAAGTAGTGTTTTGCCCATGTTCACACACATCACGCATAAAGCAGGTGGGAGTAGTCAGACATGGTGCTCATGCCTGTAATTCCAGCAGTTAGGAAGCTGAGTCAGGAGGTTTGCTGTGAGTTCATATCCACCCTGTCTGAAATAAAAAGTTTAGAAGTAGATGTATGAACAGTATTTGAGAAGGAAGCACTGCAGAGTGCTGAGGGAAACATTCGTTGATGGTGTTGGATCCTCCCTTACGCAGAACTCAGGTCCAGATAGACTGAACGTAAGGTGAGGCGAGATTGTGAGACTATCTTTGCAACTCACAGCTTATAAAATGTTTTTAAGAGAGATACAAAAAGAAACTCTTGATAAAATTAAGTTGAATTTTCTTAGCCAGCGTAGCAGCACATCCTGAAATTCCAGTGCTTGGAATGTCAAGATCCTTTGCTTAAGGCTAGGTGTAATGAACAGCACAGGATGATAATCCCAACGCTAGGTAGCCTGGCCAGAGCATTACAAGTTTAAGACCAGCATGAACTACAAAGGGAGACACTGTCTCAAAAACAAATCAAAGAAAACAAAAATCCTTCTGCTGTGTAACACAGTCTCAGGTTCCTAGAATTGGGTCATGGACATTTATCTGGGCAGAGTGTAATAATTCAACCTTAAGTACCTAAGGAAATATAAAAATGTATTAACAATGAAAAAATATGTGACTATGATTCAGCAATGTATGAATAAAACTATGGCTGTATGTATCGACATGACAGAACTGTGAAATAGCAGGCCACTACTAGGCATGATGGTGGTACCTGACTGTACTCCTAGCCTCCCAGAACCTGAAGCAACAAGATCAACATGGTTTCCAGGCCACCGTGAGCTACAGAGTGATGACCCATCGTAAAAAACAATAGCAACAAATCAGAGGCAAAAAACAATGGTCACGGGGCATGGTGGCACATACCTTTAATCCCAGCACTCTAGAGGCAGACTTTGGTGGATCTTTGTGAGTTCGAGGCCAGCCTGGTCTACAAAGTGAGTTCCAGGATGCCAGGGCTACATCATCTGCAGAAATGACTGCATATTATAAATACACACATAGCCCTGACAGGATCCGGGGTATTAAAGAGCACATCAGTTAGCCAAATGGTTATCTCTGGAGAAGAAAAGGGAAAATGTTAAGAAAATGGGGTGCAGCCAGGTGATGGTAGTGCATACGTGCTTTGAACCTCAGCACTTGGGAGACAGAAGTGTTCAAGGCTGTGAGATTGAGGCCAGCCTAGTCTATACAGCAGTTTCCAGACAGCCAGGACTACACAGAGAAACCCTGTTTTAAAATACCAACCAACCAAAACAAAACAAAAATAAAATGGAATGCGTAAGAATATAAGAATATTCTTTTTAGTTTTGTTTGCTTTAAATTTTTTCCATGCAAATGGCAACACTGTGCCGTTGAGTGGGAAGGCGATCTCCAATTAGAAGCTGTCAACACAAGCCCCACCTGGCACGTGGAGATAACACAACTCTCACCACAAACAGATCAGTAAAGGCATGTCAGGAAAATGAATACAACAGGAGTCACTGTATGGATCTCATGGAAAATGCTCGAAGTCGGGGCATAGGGCAGAATTCATCACGAAGAACATGGTGACTAGAGAGCTCTCCATAAGAATAGGCAGACAGTTTCGCAACTGTAGCTCTCAGAATGTTCTCGTGAGTCTCTCATCTCTTCCATGAGCATTCCATACATTAATCTGCCTGTTGGGTGTGGCCCATCAAAAGTTAGGGGCAGGTTGGTGGGCCTGTCCTCTTCAGTTGTGGTTGTTTGCTGCAGGCTGATGGCCATCACCACTTCTGCCATGACTCTTGGCTAGTAGATTTGTTCTGCTCACCTTAGGCCCAATGCCAGCCTGCCCTGCTGGTACAGGATAGCGTGGAGCTGGTAGCCAGGTGTGAGGCCTTTTTATCTTTTGAAATAGTCTTATTTGGCAGCCCAGATTGATTTTCCTGCCTCAGCCTTTCCAGTGTTGAGATTGCAGTCATCTACCATTACAGCTAAATCATTCTTTTCTTAATTTATAAATGTCATTCTTATATGTAAATATCACACTTGAAACAAAAGTAATGTTGTGAATTATGAATTGTTTTCACTAGAAACATCTTGAAGAACAGATTGCCAAAGCTAACAGAGAATATGAAGAATGCATGTCTGAAGATCTTCTGGAAAATATCAGAGAGATTGCAGAGAAATATAAGACTAACGCTGTCCTGTTTAAGGCTCCTGATGAATGAAGATAAATTAATGGTGGTTATCTTGTATCTTTCATAGACATAACATTAGCTGAAAGTATTTATATTCCAAAATTGTGGTAACATGATAGATTTAACCTTTTAAATGTAACAGACCAGTTAATAAAGTATATTAGTAAGTGTGAGTTTTCCCTGACCTTTCTGTGATGTGATGAGAAGGTACATGGTATGGTCTACACTGGAAGTTAGAAATACAGTGTGAACCAAGCTAGACTCACCCATTCACTGCCTACAAGTTCTTTCTGCTGCGATGACAGTTACGAAATATGCAACAGAGACTGCTTGGCCTGCAAAGCCAGATGTATTGACTCTCAGGTTCCTTGTCATGTGACTTTTCCTGGGGAGATAGGAAGAAACAGCTATTCACACAGATGGAAAGGGTAACAACAAACCAAATAAATAAGATTCCATCCAAATCCAGCTTGCTGCATCAGTAAGTTCATTGGGGTTAGGTACAGGACTACAAATGACTCAAGCTACATTACCAGGAAATACCTTGTATGGCATATAGGCAGTTACACCATGAAGAGTCCTGCCCACAGCACGGGCAACTCAAAAACAGCTATACCACTGAAGAGCCCTGGGAACTTAAGGGAAGCCACTCTACAAAGTCTCCCATGCCAGTCAGGTATGAACCCTTTATATAACCAGGGCACACTGCCTCCCCACTCCGTCCATACAGGAATGTCACCAAGCCTGAGCTGCTCTCACTTAAGCCTAGAGGAGACATACATGGTCCTTTATTTAAAGTTTTCAGATCGTTTGTTTAAAGACTGCCTAGTTTTAATAAAATTTTTTGAACTGAGGATGTAGTCCAGGTAGAGAATTTGTCTAAAGAGCAAAGCTATGGGTTCAATTCCCTGCACCAAGAATAATAAACAAAAGACAGTTATCTTCAGACCGCTAAGTGGACACACATAAAAGTTGGTACATCTGAAACTTTTATTAGCAGGAAAACCTGCTGGGGAAGAGGCACTGAAAGACTAACTCTGCCAGTCCAAGTCAAACCGAACCTGTGTATTAGGGTACCAAAGTGGCCACAGTGTAGGGTGCAAGCCCTGTGGGAAGAACCACTTGCAAAGACTGATGGAGTTACTCTTGCTCCTAAGGCTGACTGAGCAGCAGAGCAGCACTGGTCTGAGTGAAGACTGTAGTTTCAGGAGACCAGCTGGGTGCTTAATAGCAAGCTGAGTCCACAGTAGCACACCCAGAGCTCTAATCAACACATGATCCCTTCTGTGAGAAAGAGAAAATGGTCTATAAAAACTTGAGATTCAAATCATTCTATTTTAGTTATTTAATGTGAAACATACATAAAGTATAGTGGTTAAATTAAATAAACGAACCCTGAGTTGCTGCTAAAATAGAACCCAGAGGAAAATCCATAGCTTTCAATTTATTTTTTTTAATTAATCTATTGTGATAGACTAGTACTGGGTATCATAAGAGTAGGTTAGTGCTAGAGTACTTGTCAAAGCCCTTGGGCTTGATCCCAGAGCTGTGGAAAAAGAAAAAGGAACAAATCTGTTAGAGCAAACAAATCTGTTAGAGCAAACATGCAGAGCCTCAAGCTCAGCTAGGCATGATGGCCAGCATGTATTTGCCAGCACTCATTCAGGATGCCAAGAGGCCTAAAGACCTGGAGGTCAAGCCCAGCCTGAGTGACATAACAAGTTAAAGGCCAAGCTGGCCTGTCTCAAACAAAAAAACAACCAGAAAAAAATAAAATTAATTCAAATGAACTTTTCCTTTATTAATAAAATTTTTTTGAGGCAAAGTCTAGCCTAGGCTGGCCTCAAATGTCCTATATAGCTGAAGACAACCTTGAACTTTTAACCCTCTGGCTTCTACCTCCTAAGCATGAATGTAAAAGCAGTTTGTCCATGTCTGGGTTATGTGTCACAGAGACCTAACTTAAAGCCTTTTGTATGTTGGGCAAGACAATCACTACCACCATCACCACCCCCAAAAGCAAAACTTTAATTAGAAAGGAAAAAAGTTGGCATGGTAGTTCATATCTATAATCCATCCTTTGGGCAACTGAGGTCAGAGGATCATGAGGCCTTGTCAATACTAAACAGAAAAAGGAGCAGGGCAGAGAGACACTCAAATGGACTTTTTCTTCCCTGCCATTATCAGCCCTCTAATTATCCAGGGCGTAAGGGATGCCTGATCCATAGGCACAAAGTTCTACCCACACAACTAAAGAAATGAGAATGAACCCAGGACCAATGCAGCTGCTGACTGTGCTGGCCTTCTAGAATGCTGAAACAGATTCTAAAGGCACAACCGAAATGCCAGCTTAAAGAACTCCGAAAGGACAGAACACTACCCTGCAGTATACAACATGTTTATGAAAAATCAGAGACCTTTATGTGGTACTGTGTCCAGCGATAAGGAGGCCTGAGGGTGGAAAACCAAGAGCTGCACTTGGTTGCTGCAATCTGAGCGACTGGTGATTGGTGCTCCCCAAATCTCCAAATCAGAGGTCCTTTTTCCAAAGTGGCCTCGTCCTGTCTAGAGGCAGGTCAAGGTGCCCTTGCCCAGTTATAGCTGCCGCCATGATGCCTTGGACTCTTGGTACTTGGGAAACAGCAGGAGGACATAGGAGCCACCATCATGGCACGGAGAAATGATCCTTCTCAGCAGGGAGCCGGACATGCCTCGATACATGCCCTGACTGTGGGGCGACTAGTAAGATGCTTTGTGTTTTCCCACCAAGCATAAGAGCTTTTGTGATGACTTACATTTAACGCGATTTTAAAGACCCCCGTTTTGCTTGTTATATTGATTGTAACTTGGTGGTTAAGCACTTGCCTAGCTTGTGTGTAAAATGCTGTCAATCTGAAGTGCTGTCAGAAAAATAAAAATACATCGATACGTTAGTAAATACCATTTGGCTATGATGCGGGTTTTATGCTGCTAGATTTAACACTTTTGTGTTGTCTGGGTTTCTTTCTTTCTTTCTTTCTTTCTTTCTTTCTTTCTTTCTTTCTTTCTTTCTTTCTTTCTTTTTAAGTATGTATGAGTTTTTCCCTGCATGTTTATCTGCCCCACATACATTCCTATGTCCACAAAGGCCAGAGGATGTTGGATCCCTGGAACTGGAATTGCAGATGGTCATCAGCTTATAGGTGCTGGGAATCAAATCTAGTCCCGGAGCTCTCTCTCCTGCCCTATCGGTTTGTGTGTCTTTCAAGGGATAGTCTGGCAAGTCATGGCTGTCTTCCTGTCTCAGCCTCCTATGAGCTGAAATTACAGATTCTAAGCTATCGATGCCCAGCTTTTTTGTTTTGTTTTGTCTTTGAGCTAGAGTCTTCCTATGCTGCCCAAACTGTTCTTAGGCCTTAATGATCTCAGTCCTCTAGTTCAGTCCCCCAAGTAGCTGGGACTTACAGTGTGTACCACAGCCCCCTGTATGTTTTACTCCTTAAAATGTATCCAAAGAAAGAAAGTAATAAAAATTAAACTTCTCTGGATTCTTATAAAAGTATCAAGGGCTGGGAGTGACATGTCTGTAATCCCAGCATTTGGGTGGCTGAGGTAGAAGATCAGAAGTTTAAGGCCAGCCTAGGATCCTGTCTAATATTAATATATATTATAGGTATTATAGGTATATGTACACACAAATGCAAAGAGGGTTCGGATATTAGACTGGGTTAAAGTACCTTCAGGAATATATGCCTTGTTCCAAAAGAACTTGGTGTGGCTTTTCTGCTTCTCAGTCTGTCTGTAATTAGGTAAGTTTGTTTTAGGTTGGCAATGGGACTGGCAGTGGGCCAAAGGTGGTGGTGTCCAGGTCTGGTAACCTGAGTTTGATCCCCAGAACCCACATAAAAGCGGAGGAAGCAAAGAAGTTTTGCAAAGTATCTTAAAAATCAAGCAATTGTTTAAGAAGCTGAACTGAGCAAAATGTTAACACGAGCAAAGCAAAAGAAACTGTAAATGTTACACAACTTTAGCTTTCATGTTGCCAGGGGACGTTACACTAACCAAGGGTGTGGTGTGATGGGCCAGGAAGACATGGTTAAATGTGGGCTGGTAAAATGGCTGAGCAGGTAAGTGGTTGGTGGGGTGGCTGTGTAGCTGGGTGGGTGGAGAACAGGCAGCATCAACAATTTCTGAAAGGCTATGACAGTGGGGCTGCTTATCCTTTATAGACTTTCCAGCCTCTGAATGGAAGAAAGGGATCGGCTCTGAAGCAGGCCACTTTACCCTAGCAGGCTAAAACACAAATAGATGAAGGTACATGTGACAGCTCAGTGCAGGGAGAGTGGGTAAGATGAGTGCTCCTGAGAAAGAAAGAAAAACCAGCCTGTGCGGGAGCGTAAAAAGCCGCCTCATGGAGAGCTTGATGGTTAAGAGCACTGGCTCCTCTTGCAGAGAACTTTCCCAGGTTCAGTTCCCAGCACACACATGATGGCTCACAACCATCTGTAACTCCAGTTTCAGATCCAACACTGTCTTCAGATCTCTGTGGGCACTGCGCACACATGATGTACACACATACATGCAGTCAAAACGTTTGTAAACATAAAAATAAATCTTTTAAAAAGGAGGCCATCTTGGGAAACTTTAGGAGTTCTCTGTTTTAAAAGAATACAGCCAGTTATGCATATTTGTAATTCCAGCCCTCCAAAGGCAGGAAGATAACCATGAATTCCAGGCCAGACTGAACCCTGTCTCAAACATCAAAATGAATCAACAAGGCACAAACCACAGGAGATTAAGGAGATGGCTGAATCAGTAAAATGCTTGTTGTGTAAGCATGAAGACCTGAGTTCATATCCCTTGTTCATATCCCTGGCATCCTTGTAAAAAGCCAGGCTTGAGGGTGTGTCTGTAACCTCAGAGCTGGGGGTTGGAGCATAAAACTGGTTGGCTAGCCCACATAGCTAATCTGTGAGTTCAGATCGAACAGAAACCTTCTGGCCTCCACATTCGTGCGCTCAGGTACATGAACATGACATGCACACAAATAAGAGAAGACGTAAACTGAGCAGTGTGCTATCAGAGGGATGGACTAATGGGAAAACTAGTCCTTTCTTACCTTTCAGCATCACAAGCAGAAAAGTGTCTACCCTCCAGAAATTAGATGATAAATTAGTTCCAGGCTCTGAACTCACAGTCATCCTGCCTCAGCCTCCAGACTGCTGGGATCACAGGCATCTAATAGCAGACCTGGCTAATTAAGCATTTTGTGCCTTGAATGTGAAATGTCCCCTTATAGGTTATGTATTGAATGTCTGGTCCTCAGCCTCTGGCGCTGTTTGGGAAGGTGATGGAGGCTTAGGTGAAGCCTAGCTGGTGGATGTGTGTCACTAGGGTGGGAGTGGCTGTGTAAGCTATACCTAGTGTCCTCCTGTTTCCTGGTCATCATGAGGTGACTTAGCTTCTGCCACACGGCATTCTGGACAAAGGTCAAGCTTAGAAGACAGGAAAAGAATTCCAGATCTGCCCTCCCCGGCACCTTCATTCTTTCCGCCATGGAAGAGCTGTGGAAAAGTGAAACGCTTGGTCTCCTGAACCTTCCATTTTCAGGAAAGAAGGGGAAGATGTTGAACTGAGTTAGGCTAGACATGGAGTTGACTGTAGAGAAGAGGAAATGGCTAATCAGCCCTGGCATACCAGTCCACACCGGGAGGGAAGGTGGTGATCTATGAGTGCAGGGTGGGGAGCGGGGTGTAGATAAAACAAGTCGAGATGTTCTCAGCCAGTAGGGTACTGGAAGGCGAGCCACAGGTTGAAAGCTACAGGTGGCCTGTCCGGAAGTAAATTCCCATCCCATTGCGAAGAAAGGGAACTGGGTGCCAGGGGTGCAGCTGAGGGCTTGCCTAGCATGCTTGAAACCCTGTTTGATTCCCGAGCCCATAAACTGGATGTGGAGGTTTGAATGAGAAGGTTCATATATTTGAATTTTTGGTGCCACCCCCCCCAGTTGGTGGAACTGTTTGGAGAGGCTTAGGAGGAGTATTACTTGACGTGGGCTTTGGAATTTCGAAAGCTCACATGATTCCCAGTTGTGTCTCAAGGCTGCTGCTCCAGTGCTGTTCTTGCCTGCCTGCTGCCATGTTCCCCTCCATCATGGTCATGGACCCACCCTCTGAAACCTGAAGCCCCAAATTAAACATTCTCATCAATAAGTTGTGTTGGCCATGGTGCCTTATCACAGCAGTAGATGAGTAACTAAGGTACTGGCCCTGGTGGTATCCACCTGTCGTCTGTCTCAGCGCTGGGCAAGTAAATGTATAAGGATCGTGGATTCAATGGTGACATGCTGGGCTACATGGTGAATCTGAGGCCTGTCTGGGCTAAATGAGACCACCTCAAAAAGGAAAAAAAGAAAAGACAGAGGAGAAGAGAGAAGAAGAAAAGGAAAGTAAACGAAAAGGAACTGTGGGGATTCACTCAAGTAAGAGAAAGAGAAGGGAAGAGTCAGGGGACTCCAATTTTATGGGGAAATCATTAAGAATTGATGAAAACATCTAATAAATAATAAAACTTCAAAGAGACACCATCTGTAGTCCAAACTTGAGAAGCACAGGATTACTTGAGCTTAAATTCAGAAGTTCACGAACAACTACAGCAACACAGTAAAACCTCACTTCAAAAAAAAAAAAAAGGAAGGCTGGGTGGTGGTGCTGTGCATCTTTAACCCCAGCACTCAGGAAGCAGACGCAGGCAGATCTCTGTGGGTTTGAGCCAGCCTTTTCAGAGCCAGGTCCTGAACATCCAGGACGGCACAAAGAATCTCTCTCTGGAGAAATCCTAAGTAAGTTAATTAAAGGTGGGTGTGAAAGATGGCTCAGCAGTTACGAGATTACATATCAGGATGCCACACTACCACCTGTAACTTCAGCTCCTGTGCATCCAAATCTCCCTTCTGGCCTCTATTGGTACCTACATACATGTATGCATACACACACACACACACACACACACACACACACACACACACAAATACACAAATAAAATTGGGGGCTGGAGTGATGGCTCAGTGGTTAAGAGTACTAACTGCCTTCCCAGAGGACCTGGGTTCATTTCCCAGCACCCACATGGTGTTTACAACTGTCAAGTCCAGTTCCAGGGGATCTGGCACCCTCTTACACACACATACATGCAGGCAAAACAGCATGCACATAAAACAACAAATCTTTTCTTAATTAAAAACAAACCTCAGTAGCTATAAGAAAGCCCGTATACCACACCATACCGGTCATTGAACTTTTGAATAACCTATCAAGGGGTGTCTTAACAAGATCAAGTCAAAGGGGCCTTATAATAAATAAGGTCTTTTTGTGGGTTGATCCATTAACAAACTAGTCATTTTTGTACAAATGCAGTACAGCTTTTATCATATTTGGTTGGAATCATGTTTCTGTGTCCAGAGGAAAACATCATTTATCATGATTACAGTTTCCCCAGTCCTGGTTAGAGTTCAAGGTGCCGATTGGGGAAGTGATTTTGCTGATGAAAAATCACTACAGAAAAGCCGAGTGGGGTTGTAGCTGCAAGAGGGCATCCAGGCCACAGGGAAGTGGGAGCTCTGGTTCGTGTGGAGCCTGAGGATGCTCAGAGCTGTTAAATATCTGGGACAAATTTTTCCTTGCATCCCCTCTGGCTGTTTTCAAACGCATCACAGTTCTCTCCCGGGAAAAAGTTTAGAGGTCTGGGAGACAAAGGGGAGAGAACAACACAATTAAACCACTAAATGCCCTCTATTGTCTCCTCCATGTCGGGTTGGTTTTGAAAACAGTGAGCCTTGAGGAATGTGGCTTTTAGCCGGAAGCAGTATTTAGGTTTTAGACTTGCAAAGCTGAAACAATATACTATTTAATGTCAACTTCTTTTATTCTGGAAAAGCAACATGGTTGGGACAATTTAGTTCCGCAAGAAGACAAAACATTCTCCAAAATGGAAAGGGCTGAGACCCTGTGGATCTAAGATGGAACCCTGTAAGTAAACAGTGGGTGTGTGAAAATGTGTGAACTTTAACTTGACTTTAACTTCTTTATTCTTTTTTGAGACTCCTTTTTTTTTTTTTTTTTTAAGGTTGAGGTCTCGAACAGGAGGAGAGACACACCCAGCAGCCGTAGAAACAGGAAACAGCTATTCTAAAACCAAGGTGGGGCGGACCGTGAAAACTCAAGAGTTAGCTCTGCTGTTTTGTCCTGGGGCGGGTTACCTTCCACAGAGGGTCTTTTTGTGTGACGAAGGCTGGAGATGGTTGGTTCTCGGTGCGCAGCACTTACAGGGTGATTTTTCTAACTCTATCCTTGCAAACGGACGGTTTCCTCTAGAAAACCCCGAGATCACCTTTCAGAAGTGTTAGGAACTAACTCCCCAGGGACAACAAAGTTGCTGTGAGAAGAGCAGCCTGCAGTCATTTCAAGCCAGAAGATGGCTGAAAGGAGGGACCGGCCTGGGCTTGGCAAAATTCCACTTGGTGGCGTTACTTGACTAAAACGTACAGGCGTTGAGGCACGCAGGGAAGAAACCCGTGCTGGTCTCTCAGATTTCCACGGCCGTGCATAACTAAATGACGTCCGCAGGGATTGTATGCTTGGCTTCCGGGGATGCTGATGCATTCAGTAACACCGAGCTAACCGTCCCGCAGTCCCGCAAGAGGCGTGGGGTGAGAACCAGCCGGTTTTCACAGAGCAGATGACTTCCCTTCAGGAAACCGAAACCTAGATGAGAAACGACTCGGTCAGAAGAGGGAGACTGCTTTCTTTCTGCTGTTTTGGGAAAGAATGTAGGTATGTGTAAGGGTGCCCTGATATCAGATAAGGAATGTAAGCCACAGATTACTCTGACGTATTTTGAAACTCAGATGGTCCAGATGCTCTGACTCATGTCAAATGTTTTACTAGTCCTTAAAAAGGGTTTAAATCAGGCTCTGCACCTTTGCCCACTCTGACAGCTCTCATACCATGACAGACTGGCTTCAGCTAGCAATATTTTATTAAACCTAAAACTGTTTGAATTTCAAAAAGAAAAAAAATCCGGTTCTGAGAAGAATTAATCTTAGTTTAATTTTAAAGAAAATGAGGGTTGTTTCATGTTGCTTTACACCCTCTTCTTGTGACACAGAAGCTAGGCAAATCTAACTCAGGCAAGCATTAATACTGGTGGCATTACATGAAGACTCCCACACCTGAACACTTACCCATACACACTTTTACAAACAAAAATGGACATACTAGCTCACACCTGTAATCCTGACACCCTGGAGATGCAGGCAGGGGGATCAGGAGTTGAAGGCCATCCTCAGCTACATATTGAGGAGTCTAGCCTGGGTTACAGGAGAACCTGCCTCAATCAATCAATCAATCAGTTTTCATTTTCTTGAGGAAGTTTCTGGTTTACAGAAAAACTGAAAGGAATTTAGATACATCTTCCATCCTCCCGCAGCCTCTGCCCCCACACACGTACAGTCTGTTTGTTGATATCCTCTACCGGAATGGTGCATTTGTTACAGCTGAGGAACCTACATGTCATTATCACCAAAAGCATAAGCTACGTCAGCATTCACAGTGTGTGCAGAGGACGTGCGTGCATCCATGTGTGCAAATGCAAGTGTGTGCCACAGAGCACAGGTGGGGGTCAAGGAAGCCTAACCGCTGTGCTCTCCTTCCATCCTGTTTGAGTAGGGGTCTCTGTTGTTTTTCTGCACCGCGTACCAGCTGACCTGTCTGCCCCACCGCAGCAGTGGGATTGCAGGTGCTCTTGGTTGTGTGGGTTCTGGAGACTCGAAGCTGGTTCTCACATTTGCAGAGTGTTTGTACCTCATGAGCCGTCTCCCTGTCCTCGGTGTTTTTCACTTAGAGGCTTGATTTTTGAGACCCGTGGCTCAGGCTGGCCTGAGATTCACTGTGTATTCCAGGGTCACCTTGAACTCTCAATTCTGCTGCCTCGGTCTCTGAGCTGGGGTTACAGATGTGCGCCCCCACATGCAGTTCATTTTGATACGGTTTTTCTTATGTAGCTCTTTGTTGGTGTCAGTTTTGTCAAGCAAAACTCTTAGCAGGGAGGGGTGGTTTCCAAATCTGTGTCCCCAAGGGTGGGGTTGGAATGGAATGAGAAGAGGCAGCAGCAGAAAACAGTCTTATTTGTGGGGAGAATCGTTAAATTGAGCTGACTGGTTAAACTAAAGATGTGGGGAGGCAGCTGGTAAAAAGAGAGAAGGAGCTGGGAAGGGCCAAGGAGAGGAGAGGAAAGCCTGTTGAGGGATGCTATGGAATTCACATTCCACAGTGAGCCTGCAAATGGGCTTTTTCTATGCCACATGCTCTTGGGTAGGGCAGGTTTTAAAGTCCCAGTGCTGAACCCATTATAGATTCATGTTTGGAAACAAGTGCTGAGTAAATTTAATGACGAAATTAGCACTTCTAAATTGTCATAATTTTTTTGTCTTATCTTTCATCTTGTGCTTACACAGCTAAACTGGGTTTGAGTCTAGCCCCTGGAGTCATAGGTGTTTACTTCCTTGTCTCTAGCACCACACTGGCTCTTTAATCTAGTGCAAATTAAATACCACAACATAGGGTAGCAGCACTCTTGGAACTCCTCTCATCTCTCATCTCCAAGATTATTCTTCCTTAATAAATGTTCTTTCTACTACTAAAAAAAAAAAAGAAAAAAAGCCACACTGTAGCATGCTCCTTCTGTGTGCTTCCCTAGGCTCACAAGCCACAGCTTTTTTTTTTTCTTTCTGACAATCAGTTTCATTCCTCCTTAGCCATATTTCTTTTCTTGAGACAGCACCTGGCTTGCCTAGAACTCACCATGTAGAGAAGGCTTAGCCACATTCCTTACCTGCAAGTTTCAATAATTGCCCGGCAATAAGTTTCAAGATTCCGTACCCATTAAGGACATTCAGCCTCTTGACCTTGCAATATGATGTTGTCTCCAAATGTGCAGAGCAGTGTTTGTAAGTGTCCTGGATTATGTGTGGTCCACGGGCCACAGAGTGGACACACCCACTCTGTTCCCTATCATTCTTGTTTTCATTACCTGTAGTTGCTTTATTTAAAATAGCAAGAAAGGTGGTCCAATCCACTACGATTCCGGTCTTTGATAGGTGAGATGTGGGAATTTCGGTGTATATAATAATACAGCCCTTCTCTGTGTGTGTGTGTGGTGAATGTATGTGATTATGTGAGTGCGTGAGCACGTATGTGTACATGTGGAGACCTGAGTCGATGTCAGACCTTTTCCTTCCTTGATCTCTGTCTTTGAGAAAGGGTCTCTTAGTGAATCTGGAGCTCATCTATTTGCCTAGCCTGGCCAACCAATAAGCTCCAGGGTTCTACCTCTCTCCAGTCCCCCATCACTGAGTGACTGATAGAAGCCATGCAGGCTGGCTTTTGCATGGATCCTGGCACTGAGACTTAACCTCTGTGCTTGTAGGGCAGGTGCTTTGCTGACTGAGCCATCTTCCTAGCCCACCTCCAATTTTGGATTGACCAAAACAAGGTCTGTTAAAACTGAAAACCTCCCATCTATTTAAAAAAGACAAGACAAAAACTGGCCCATCAAGATTGCTCAGTGCGTTAAGGCATTTGTCAAGGCTCGAATACGTCCCAAGCACCTGCACAGTAGAGTAGAGGAAGCATTGTCCCCTAACTTTCACACAAAGTGGCACTAGCAAGCCCTCCCCTTGAGCCTTGCTAAGCTCCAAGAAAAAAAAATGTTGTCCAAATGTCCATAAGGTATAATTAGGTCTGGAGAGGGTAAGCGTGTGACAGCACAAGAACCTGGGTTCAAATTCCCAGCACCCACATCCAAAGGCCAGATACTATAACACTTATATCACCATATGCTTGCGCCTCTCCTACTGCCTCTTACTGCGGAGAACCACCCTCAACTCGGGGTTTGGGGAGGTGAGAAAGTTACAGGACAAAAGAATACATCATTCTAATCCAGATGGTCAGCTTTTTTGTGAGATTTGGTTAAGAGGTTTCCAATTTTATTTCTCTTTACATTACACAAGGAGAATCAGAAGAAACGTGTTTTCCCATTTCATTCAGTTGGATGAAAACGGGGAGAGGGATGATGGTGGACTTGTGGGCACAGGCCCATCAGCCCAGCTACTCGGGAGGCTGAGGCAGGAGGTTTAAAAGTTCCAGGCGAGTCTGAGTTTAGAGAACCTCTTTAGAAGCAGTTGGGAAGTCGAGGTAAGCAGATCTCCGAGTTCAAGGGAAGCCTTGTGTACGTAGTGGGTTGTAGGCCATGTATGTAGTGGGCAACATAGTAAGACCCAGTTTCAGTAAACAAAACAACAACAAACAACAGCAACAGGACAAGAGGGCATGGCAGCACAGGAAAGTCGAAACAGGAGGAACAGGAGTTGAAGACCAGCCTCTGGGAAGCTAGAGAGATGGCTCAGTGGTTAGAAGTGAGTTCAATTCCCCGTACCCATATGGTGGCTCCAAACATCTATATCTCCAGCCTCATATAAAAATAAGGCTAAAAAAACAGTTAGTAGCTGGGCCTGGTGGTACACGCCTATAATCCTAGCACTCAAGGAGGCTGAGGCAGGCGGATCTCTGTGAGTTTGACGCCAGCCTGGTCTACAAAGCAAGTCAAGGACAGCCAAGTCTATACAGAGAAACCCTGTCTTGAAAAACCAAAAAAAGAAAAAAACAAAAACAAACAAACAAAAAACAGACATAGGTGTCTAAGGCCAAACTATCTGAAACAGTCTCAAAAATAAAAATGTTTGACAAAAGGCTGAGTGTGGTCTGCCATTAGAGTGCCCAGTTAGCATGTATAATTTCCTATGCTCAACTACATGTATCATAAAAAACAAAGAGAAGGAAGGAAGGAAAAACATTTTCTTACAGTAGTGGCATGCTGTGCCGTCCAACCTGGCTTTAGATTTTAGAACCACCTGCCTCAGCCTTGAGAGTGCTGAAATTATAGGCGTGTACCACCACAGGGAGAGAATGTTGTGAAACAGTGCGTGGGTCAAAGGGCTTCCCTTCCCATTAGGGAACCCGGCATCTAAGACGGCGCTGTTGAATCTTAATCTACTCAGAACGTAGAACACTGTGAAAATATCGAGAGGGCTGTGGGAAGGAATAATGAGCTCGGGGCACACACAGCAGCTCTTCAGTCATGGCTAAGTGTTTCCAATACAAGTGGCACCAGTCAATTTTAAAAGCTTAGTAATGTAGTCTGCCCCACCCTACTTGAGGCAGCAACTAATAGCCCAGGCACGTGATACTTAAAGAAAATGCATTGTTTTTGTATCTTACTTTTTCTTTCTTTCATATATGTCTGTGTGTGTGTGTATATATATATATATATATAATATATATTATATATTGTATTACAATATTGTATTATATTGTATATTGTATATATATTGTATTACAATATATATATTGTATATATTGTATATATTGTTTTTGAGACAGAGTTTCTCTTTGTGTACCCCTGGCTGTCCTGGAACTCACTCTGTAGACCATACTGGCCTTGAACTCAGAGATTCACCTGTGTCTGCCTCCTGAGTGCAAGGATTAAACAGTGTGCACCAATATGCCCAGCAATGAAATGTAATTAAAAAAAACCAACATCAAAACAGTGGTAGCTATGCTTTCTTGTCTCAGAACTTGGTGAGATCATTACTTTGGTAGTTCCCAGAGACTTACACATTTTTGCTACAGGTGCATAGTCCTTACACCTATAATGTCAGATGATCTTAGGACACCCTGCACCCAAAGTAATTTCGTTACTTTACATCCTGACCACAGTTTCCCCTCCCTCTTCTCCTCCCAGTCCCTGTCACCACTTCCTCCCCCATCCACTCCTCCTCCCTTTCTCTTCAGAAAAGGGGAGGCCTCCCGTAGGTATCAACCAACTTTGGCATGTCCGGTTGCAGTAAGACTTGGTGCATCTTTTCCTACTGAGGCTATCTGAGGCAACCCAGTAGGGGCAAAGGGATCCAAAGGCAGGCAACAAACCGCCCCTGCTCCCACTGTAGGGAAACCCACATGAAGACCATGAAGACCGGGCTTCACAATGTTCGTACAGAGGACATAGGTCAGTACCATGCATGCTTCCTGCTTAGCAATTCAGTCTCTATGGGCCCAGGTTAATGGATTCTGTAGGTTTTCTTGTGGTGTCCTTGACCCCTCCGGCTCCTACAATCCTTTCTTCTCATCTCCTACAGGATTCCCCGAGTTCCACTTACTGTTTGGCTGTGGGTCTCTGTATCTGTCTCCATCAGTTGCTGAGTGAAGCCTCTCAGATGACAGTTATGCTAGGCTCCTGTCTGCCAGTATAGCAAAATGTCATTAACTATGTCAGGGGTGGGCTCTCTCGTGGCATGGGTCTCAAGCTGGACCAGTCTTTGACTGGCCATTTCCTCACTTTCTGCTCCATCTTTTTCCCTGCACATACTGTAGGCAGGACAAATTGTGGGTTGAAAGTTTTGTGGCACCCACCTGCTTTCAGGAAGAGAACTAGGCTCTGAGGCAGTTTGTTACTGAGCAATTCTTAACTAAACCTGGAGAGCTAGAAAGATGCTTCTTGTTGAGGACATATTTCCAAAAACATTTCCCTTGGATTTTGGAGACAGAAAAAGAGCAAGGATTTATGCGCAGTGATACAGTGAACAAAGATGAAAGAAGGAGCTGAGTGTGTAGTTCAATGACTGACTGTATACTTAGCAAGCATGAAGTCTTGATTTAATCCCAGGGAGGTGGAAGAGGAGATTATTATCCAGATTTAAAATGGTTACCGGTAGATAGGTTAAAAAAATAAAAAAGTCCTCCTCCCTCAAATAGTTATATAGCTGTAGACAGATGGGATCAAAAGAAACGTCTTATTCTCTTTCCCCAAACAGTACAAAATCACCAGACAACTGACAGATTCCAGAGTTCATGTACTTGTCAATGTCTCTACTTAGACATACAGCTTCCCCACCTGAAAAGTGGACTGCATTGAAGCTGGAATGAGAAGGGACCCTACAATGTTCTTTACCAGTTTGGGAGGTCAGAGACTTAGAGTCACAAAGCATTTTAGCTGGCAAAGCCTGAATTTATGCCATTGAGGTTGCCCTTTACTTTCCAGAATAAAATAAAAATAATGTTTGAGAAGATAAGGACATTGAAAAAGACTCCCTTCTTGCCCTTTTTTAATTTGAAGGATTAGCCAGCTCTGTTTGAATGTCTTCTGGGAAATTCCTGTTGGAGTTTAATCACTATTTTGAGTAATTAAGAGGGTGGGAACTTAATCTAATTAAGGCATTTAGAGACTGGGCCATAGGGAGGTGATAAAGTCATTAAGGTAGGGGGGTGAGTTTGTCAGGTGAGTAAGCAGGAGACAGATGCATACTCCCAATCCCCTACCACAAAAGAGATGGCCTGGGCTGCCTAGGATGCCCTGCTCTGCCAATGGAAGACTTACTTATCACCAGGTGTGGCCCCTGGCCTTGGAACCTCTATACCAGCTAGACAAAAGAAACATCTTTAATTTAGGGAGACCCGTACTACTGTTTACCAGCAGGAAACCTCGGATGTAAAAGGTGTTTACTGTCACCAACCAATTGAATTTTGTTTTCCTGCTTTCTGACATGATCCTTCCTCTTTCTTCCTCTCTTTCTTTTCCTTATTTGGTGATGCTAGGAACTGAACCAGAGGTCTCCTTGTCCATACACAAGTAAAGTGTTTCTATCGATTTATATGCCAGCTCTTAAAAACAGCAGACACAGCATTATTCTCAAAATCACTAGGGACTTTTGTGAATCTGCTTACACTGTGGGAGGGGATCACAGGGGGGAACAGCTATGCGACTGTCTTCCATACTAGGACATTAGCAAATGAGGCAAGCATGACTTTGCACACTGATGTTTTTGTTTTTGGAACATGTGATGATCAGGTAAGAATCCTGGCAAAAGTATCTAATTAGAGATCTCGAGTAATTAAGCCAAGAGCCTCAGCTAGCCGACTGCCAGCCATGGAGGCAAATCATGCAGCACCCACCTTCTTTAAGCTGCTGGTGACTACACTAAGTAACAATCTCCTGTGACCCCAGAATGGCACAGCCATGCTCAGCCTGAACTACAGAATCATGAGCCACAGGTGGTTCCTGTTTTAATCCACTACATTATAGTTTTAGAAAAATTAAAACCTAATTTAATCTTTGATGATTTATACATTTACATAATGTATTTTGTTCATATTCATCCTCATTCATCTCTCTTACTCCCTTCCCATTCCCACTCTAAAATCTTTCTTCTTCCTAACATATCCCCTTCCTACTTTCATGTCTTGTTTTTGTTTGCTTGTTTTTTAATCCACTGAGTTAGGGTTGCTTGCATGCATGTACATGGATCTGGTTTTATTTACCAGCTCATGAGCAACTTTCTGGTGTTAAGGCACTACATTTAAATACACTCACATATGCAACCACAAAATCAGGTGTGGTGGTACAAGTCTGAAAGTTCAGCTCCCAGGAAGTTGAATCTGAAGTACTGAGCTATGGAAGCCAGCCTTGATTATATTAGGAAGAACATGTCTCAAAACAAACACCACACATACATACACCACACACACACACACACACACACACACACATGCACGCACACACATACACACACATACACACACAATTACATACATACATACACATACTCACATAAACTACTATTTACAATAAAGTAATCAACAGATCCTAAGACCGTTATTAGCTTTTTTTTTAAGCTTCTACTGAATCACTAACATAAATACTAAAAATTAAGAAATGAGTCATAGTGAAAAAAAGATGCAGGCCAGTAGTATATAGACTGTAACAGTCTATGTGCACCAGCAGGTCTTAAAAGATCACCTTTTTATTTTGTTTTGTTCTGTTTTTTGTTTTCAAGATGAGACGGGGTTTCTTTGTGTAGCCCTGGCTGTCCTGGAACTCACTCTGTAGACCAGCTGGCCTCGAACTGAGAGATCCACCTGCCTCTGCCTCCAGAGTGCTGGGATTAAAGAAATGTGACACTACACACAGCCAGAGATAGTTTTCTAGAAGGAACTTTTGCCACTTAAGTCTTACTTGGCTAATTTGTCAACTTTCCTCCTCTGAGTGCCTTTGCTGATAGAGATGAAACCTTTCCTATCAGAGTATTGCATATAAACTGATAAATTTAGATGCCTACAGCTATAGTTGTGAATAAGAATTCTGATTTGGGGAGCTAAAGAGATGGCTCACTGGTTAAGGACAATGGTTGCTTGTAGTGGAAGTTTTTTTTTTTTTTAAACTTAATTATGTGATGTAAATATGTTTTGTTTTAATCCCAAGTGTGGGATATAGGACTGCCTTAGTTTGTCCACAGCTGATAATTGCCTTGTGCAGGGCATAGTCTTTGCTGTCTAGAGTTAGCGGAATTCTGAGGACTCTGGAAGAGTATACCAGAGCCCAGAGAAAGGAGAGGGCTTCAAGGAGACTCTGTGAAAAGGAAGAGGGCTGCTGCTGCATTTGCTGGTTACCTGGACTGCTGGACATCCTGGCTGTGAAGACTGGAATTGCCTCCAAGGAGCTAAGTCCAAAGAGGTCTACGTCCTCTGTACCTTCTAACCTTGTCTCCTACGTAGGGTCGGGGGTTGGAAGGGAGGTAAAAGTGTAAGAACCCCAAATAAAATAGAGTTTAAAAGGTAGTACCCACAATTGCTATTTCAAAGGATGTGGGTTTGATTCATAGCATCCAGAAGGCAGCTAACAACCCCTGTATAACTCTAGCCCCGAGGGACTTGATGCCATCTTCTTGCCTCCACAGGCACTGTATGTCCACAGTACACAGAAATCCATGCATGCCAAATGTCCATGTACATAAAATTAAACAGCTTTATGTGCACGAGCCTCAAGTCTTCTTTTTAAAACGTTGAAGCTGCCCAGGCAGTCCTTGAATGTGAGAGCCTCCTTTCTCCCTCTTCTGAGTAGTTAAACTATAGGACTGAAATGCCAGGCCGTTTACTGTGATCAGGTAAAACACAGTAACCACACATACATGGGTTCATGTACACAAAACAAGCAGACAAGCCAGCATTATGAGTTTTCTTTTGAGATGGTCTTTTTATGGATCCCCTGGCTGTCCTGGAACTCAATATGTACGCTAGGTTTGTAGGGACTTTTGTTTGTTGGTTTTTTTTTTTTTTTAACTATTTTATTTATGTTGCTTATATTTCTTTCTCCCTACTTCGCCCAAAACCCTTCCAACACCCCAGCACCAGTCAGGACAGAAAGAAGGTTAGTGGGGACAAGGGGTGGAGTTCTCTTAGGCTATTTCCTGCTGGCTAGGGTTGTTGGGTTCCTCGGGGCAAGTCCAATCTTTGCTTCAGAATATCTCCAACTTCTTCTCGTGCAACTGCATCAACAACAACCAGGAGCAAGGGAGAAGCACCAGCAGCCTTCTTCTTCAGAGCTCCCCAACACTCTTTTGGTTCTGGCATTTATTCCCTCTCCAGAGTCCTCAGATTTCAACTGTCTGAAGCTAGCAAAGAGCCCCTTGCAGGGCACACACAAGGCAAATAGCCTGCTGTTGTGGACAAGCTGAATCAGTCCCATATCCCACACCTGGCAACAAAAACATGTTTACATATCATTAACTAAAACATATGCAACATAGGTTGGTCTTTAATTTGTGGCAACCTTCCTGTCTTTGCCTCCAAGTGATGAGATTTTTGGCTTGTACCACCAGGTCCTGCAAATAGTTCGTGTGTTGCTGCTATTGCTCATTAAAACCTTTTAAATTTATCATTATTGCCAGGGGGGTGTACCAGAATGCATGTGTGGAAGCCAGAACTTTTTGGAGTTGGTTCTCTTTCCTTCTTTGCATGGGTTCCAAAGATGGAATTCAGGTTTCCAGCCTTGCTTAACAAGCAGCACTGGCCACTGAGCCAACTCTCTAGCACCCCCCCCTTTCTTTTTTGTGAACTATTAGAGACCACTTACATTAAAAATTTTCTGAGATGAGTCTTGTTTAGGTTAAACTCTTGGGCTCGAGCCACAGTCCTCTGCTAGGCTTCCAAGCAGCCCAGGATACTGGTACATCCCTGAGCCCAGCTCGCCGGGCTTGAGGCGTGCACAATTTGGCCCTGGTTAGCCTAGAGCTCACTTCGTTGATGTGGCTGCCTTCCAGGTTCTGGCACTGCGTGTGTATACCAGCACCTCCGGCTTCTACCTGGAGGTTTTTGTTTGTTTTCTGGAGACAAGGTGTCTCTATGTAGCCCTGGCTGTCCGGGAACTTACTCAATAGGCCAGGTCAAAATTTAAATAAAATATAGTCAATAAGTACTATAACTGATGACAAGTGACCAGAACTAATCAGGAAACGGGAATTTCAAATTCACTTTAACTTCTCATAAATAGCAGATCCATTACGGTTCTTTGACTAAGCTTTGTGAAGAATCCGAGAACAGAGGTGACTGGCACAGGGAAGTGCTGAGAGAGTCTAGACCCGAGACACTGCTATCCAAGCAATGGAAGGTACCATCATCGGTTGTGATCCTTCTGCCTCTGCCTCCCTAGTGCTGAGATTACAGGCGTGAACTGACTCACCTAGCATTAGAGTTGACAGTTCTTTAAAAGATTTATTATTATTATTATTACTCATTGCTTTCTTGAGACAGGATTTCCCCATGTATGCCTGGCTGCCCTGGATGGAACTCACTCTATTGACCAGGCTGGCCTGGAGAGCAGAGATCTGTCTGCCTCTGCCTCCCCAGTGCTGGCATTAAAGGCATGTGCCACCACGTTTGGCCTAAGATTTATTAGTATTTTTATTTTGTGTGTGTGTGTGTGTGTGTGTGTGTTTTGCTTGGATGTTTGTATTCAAACACAAATAGAAAATACAAAACACGAATACAAAACATTTGTATTCAAGCACAGTTGTGGCTGGGGCTGCACAATACAGGCTAACAGAGGGCACTGGACTCCCCAAGACTACTCACAGGGGTTGTGAGCCAGTACAGAGATGATGAGACCAGAACCTGGGTCCTGTGCAAGAGCAGTGAGTGCGTCTAACCACTCAGACATCTCTCCAGCCCCGGAGCTGACATTTTCATACAAAACCCATGTTAAAAAGGAAAAAACTGGGGCTGGAGGGATGGCCCAGTGGTTAAGAGCACTGTTTGCTCTTCCAAAGGATCCAGGTTTAATTCCCAGCATCCACATGGCAGCTCACAACTGTCTGTAATGCCAATTCCAAGGGATCTGACACCCTCATGCTAATGCACATAAAATAAAAATTAAATACATTATTTTTAAGAAAAGAAAAAAACAAACAAATATGTGAAGTGCTAGTGAAGTCGAGCCTTGCTGCCTCCACTGGGTCAATTTTGTACAGATTCAGTGGTTGTAGAGTTTTGTTTTAGAGAATTTTTTCTTTTTCTTTTTTAATAGCTTGTAGCTGATGTTCATGAAGAGTGAATATTTAGGACTATGCCGATAATGAAAGGAAATCTCATCAAAGGGTACTTTTCTTTCTTAAAGGATAATTATTCTTCCCATCTCTCTCTCTCTCTTTCTTTTTTTTTTTTTTTTGAGACAGGATTTTTCTGTGTACCCTTGGTTGTCCTGGACTCGCTTTGTAATCTGAGCGCCCGGAGAGGCAGAGGCTAGGCAGATCTCTGAGAATGCTTGACAGTTGTGTCGTGCTGTCCTTTGCTGGCAAAGTAGGCGGAGGACAATACCTTATCTTACCTCCATGGATGTAGACTGTCTTGGACCTGCTTTATGATTTGTAGTCGTGACGGTACTTTTCTTGGAGCTTGGTTTTCGCTGTTGTTACTTTTTAAAAAATTGTTTGCCTTCATGCACTACGTGCGCTGGGTGCCTGCCTCTGCCTACAGAGGCCAGAACTGGGTGCGGGATCCCTTAGAAACGGAATCAGTCTGTTGTTGGCCACCAGATGTGGCTGCTGGAAGTCACACCCAGGTCCTCTGGAAGAGCTGCAAGCACTCTTAACTGCTGAGCTGTCGCCCAGCCCCTCAGAGCTGTTTTCTTTCTGAGACAGGGTCTCACTATAAAGGGACGTAGGACTCACAGAGATCTGCCTGTTTCTTCTGCTTAAGCGCTGGCATTAAAGGCCTGGGCCACTAGGCCCAGCATCTCAGAGGCGCTTTTAATGATGTTTCTCCTCTCTTTTCAGATGACAATTGAGAAGCTAATTTAAAAAACAAAAACAGAGAAGGTGTCAGGTAGCAAGCACAATAGTAACAGAACTGGACTGTTTTCTGGGATTTTTTTTTACCCTCCCCCCCTTTAATGGGGTGTTCTGGATGTCACTACAAATTTGTTCAAAAGACAGCTGGACCTGGGAAAGCTGTTGCTCCTTTTGATTAATACTACTTTTTTTTTTGTTTGTTTTTGGTTGTTTTTTTTTTTTTTGAGACAGGGTTCCTCTGTGTAGCCTTGTCTGTCCTGGAATGGAACTAACTTTGTAGACCAGGCTGGCCTGATCTCATAGAGATTCCACTTGCTTCTGCTTCCCAAGTGCTGGGATTAAGGCTGTGGACCACCTCCGCCACCTGGCTTCTTGTTTTCTTTTTAATGCAAATATCTATATAGATATTATTTAAATCTCTGGAGATACTAGCTATGTTGTCATATTTAGAAAAAAGTATGCTAGTTTACCATGCTGAGTGGGCATCACAGTAATTAATAGCCGTATTGGTCTAGAAACATTAAGCTTATTTTTTCTATTAGTAAAGGAATTACACTGTACATTTGTAAGATCTTATCTATGAGGGATGATTACAGAACCCAATAAAGAATTCTCTAAACAATGAAACAAAAGATCCACATCAGGACCTGCTTGATTTCCAGGCCTGATAGGCTAGGATCAGATGAAAGGGGAGGACTTCCCCTACCAGTAGACTGGGGGAGGGGCAAGGAAGGACAAGAGCGGGGAGGGAAGGATTGGGAGAGGATGGGGAGGGGTCTACAGCTGGGATACAACGTGAATAAATTGTAATAAAAAAAAAGCGCGTGATTTCCTGAACCTGAAGGCTCACAATCACCTTCCAACTCCAAAGAATCTGAGTCCTCTGACCTTCAAGGGCACACACACACAAACCGTGCTTCTGTTTGTATTTATGAGATTTATAATTTGGTATTACAAAGAAATTGCCCTGTTGATCCTCTGGCTGTTAAGTCCGAGTTTGTTGAACTACAAGTGCCATTCATCTTGGGTATTAACTAAGATTTAGTTAATAAAAACGATTTGTTTTTCTTGAGTCGTTTTAAGTCAAACACGGTACATAAAGGGATGGAAGGAAATGGTTATGAGTTTCAAAGATAAAATGTGAAATGTCAGCTAGGCGTTGTGACTCACCTCAGCACTCAGGATTAGGGATAGGGTTGGGTTAAGGCAGGAAGATCAAAGTTCGAGGTCAGCCTGGGCAGCACTGGAAGACTGACAAAAAACAATCTAGGAGACTTTACAGACATCCCTTGATAGCTGCGGGGTAATCTTGTGAAGCCCATCTCCCATGCGCCCTTTCAGGAACACGAACAGCTTTTGGCCACAGTCTTACCCACCCTTCTCTCTTCTTCCAGTCGTCGTATTTATGCTGCCCAACGCATGCCTTCACGCTTTTGTTCTGTTTCACATTCCACCTGTAGGAGTATGTCGAGCCAACTTGGCGCCAACAACCAGGTCTGTTTCTAAGGTGAACCGAGTTTACGAATCTTAGCCTTGCCATTTAATCATAAAGACTTCGGAAGCAAACCCAGTAAAAAGCACACGTAAATCCAACCCAAAACTTCTTGAGACCTAAAAGGACTCCCCCAGATCATTACCGTGAGTTTCACTGATTTTACACGTTGTTCTCAAGTACAAAACAGCCCGGCTTTAAGAACCAGGGACCAAGTCAAGCCTCCGGCCAGGCCACTTTGGCTTTGGGGGGCGACGTGCTGACTGTATAGTTATGAAGCGCACCCCCCAACACGGAGGTGTAAGTTTCCAGGGAGTGCGTCCTACACACTGCACGCCTAGGAGCATCTAACTTAACCCCAGTTAAGCCAGGCGCTCCTCGGTCAACACAGAGGGAGCAGTGGGACCCGCGCCGCGAGCCTGGCAAAGCCGGGGGAGCGCAGCGCGGCCGCGGTGACGTCAGAGCCCCGGCTCTACCCCGAGGCCCCGCTCCTTGTCCCACTCTGGAGCCCACCCGTGACCGCGGAGGGGGGGAGGGGGCGCGCCCAGCGGCGCCCAGTGTTCCGAGCCCCAGCGTCGGCCGCGCGGGGACCCCCGCGACCCGCGCCTCCGGCCGCCGCGTCCACACGCCCCACTTCCTCCCCGGAGCCCGCATGGCGCGGGGGTGGGGTGGAGAGAGGCGCCAGGACGCCGGAGCCCGGGGCGGCCGAGGCCCCGGGGCGACGCGACGGCGAGCCGCCTTCCCGCCAGGGCCCCCGAGGCGCTGGGAGCGGTCTTCCCGCCGCTCGCCCGAGCTCGCGGCCCCCGCGAGGCCCGGGGTGGGCGTGGCCTGCAGCGCGCGAAGCCCCGCCCCGCCCCGCGGCCTGCTGGACTGGCCGGGTCCTCGCCCGCCGCTCTCTTCCTCTGCGCGTCGGCGGCGGCGGCGGCGACGGTGGCGGCGGCGGCCTGCTCTGCGTTCGCGAAGCTCGGCCCTCGTGGGCGCTCGTGGGCGGCGGGGGCCCCGCGCGCGGCGGGTCTCCGTGCGCTCCCCGCGGGGGCTCGGAAGTGACGTGCGGCAACCCCGGCAGGAGCGCGTTTGAATCGGTTCCCGGCTTGCCTCCCGGCCGCCACCGGGGAGGAGGCCCGGAGCCGCGGCGGCTGCAGCCGAGGGCACGCGAGGGGGGTCGGCGTGGCCGCGCAGCGCGCCCGAGGCCCGCCGAGCGGCCTCTCTGTGCCCCCAACATGGCAGCGGCGGGCGCGAGCGAGCCCGGCCGCCTCTCGGCGGCGTCCCACAGGGATGGCGCCGTCGACGGCTCTAGGACGGTGTACTTGTTCGACCGGCGCGGGAAGGAGTGTGAGCTCGGGGAGCGCTCGCTGCAGGTCTCGGAGCGCACGACCTACGCGAGGTTCCGCGCTTCTGTGTGCCAGGTAGGCTTCGGTGCCCGGGAGGGATGCTCGCGAGCTGCCGGGGGCGGGCGGCCCGCGGCCCGGCCGCCATAAACTTGTCAGACGGCTTTGGGTCCCCGCGGCCTTGGCCTCTCTCCCGGGGGCCCCCGCCCCGGATGGTCCTCGGCTGGACGTCCCCGCCGGCCGAGGGGGATGGGGTCCCGCCCCTCCGTGGGCCTCGCCGAGCCTCGAGTTTGGGACCTCGAAGTTAGTGGCGCTTATCGGAGTTAGGGGCTGCTTAATCGTCGAGTATTTAGTTCGTGCTGGAGGGGAAGCACCTGCGTCCGTCTCCGTAACTGCAAAAGTAGACTGCGGAGTTGTGTCCGCGGTGTAGTCAGCGTTATGGGGGTCACGCCTTTTGGAGGTGGTGAGATTCCGGGAGTTCGCGTACCCCAGATTCAAGGAGGTGATGTACTCGTTCTCCAGGTTGCGTTAGAGAGTTTGCGTGGCCCGTCCCTGCAGGGTTCTTCTGCACAGTAACATTGAGTTGGGTTAGTATTTGGAGCTGTCCTTCGGGTTTTCTGAGAGCCAAGCTTCTTGGGAGTTCCTGCACTACTCCAAGTGTCCGTGGGAATTACAAAGAATGAGTATACCAGCTTGAAAAATTAATGACCATGTAGCAAAACCTGCTTTATATTTTGACGTGCCTTGTGGATTGTGGTGCTTAGGGGAGGGAAGTTGTGTGATTTTGTTTTGAGACAAGGTCTTGCCGTGTAGCTCTGGCTAGCCTAGAGGTCCCTATGTTGACCAGGTTGGCCTCAAACTTTCCATCATCCTTCTGCCTTTGCTGTCCAGTGTTGGTAGAAAGAGGCCCAACTGGCACAGTTCTGTGCTCTGAGCTTTTAAAAGAAGGAATATGGTAATGCTCGAATTAAGCACAGAAACAGTTTTAAAAGAAAGACGTTTGAAGTGGTGTTTTGCCTCCTGAAAACTTAAGCTTAGGAACGGCCTAGGACAGTGGTTCTCAGCCTTTCTAGTGCTTCGACCTTGCCCGGGTTGTGGTGTATGTAATGTAAATATCTGTGTTTTCCTGTGGTCAGAACCAGAGGCCCAGGACATAAACTTTGTACATTTGTTGAAACAATTTATATTGAGTGTTATTGTGCCAAGGTGTGAACGTTCTTAGTTTGTAGTTCTGTTTCCACTGTCTTGACATGTGCTAACTGTTCACACAAATTGGAATGGACACATAAATCAGGACAAAACTAGGTAAACTGAAGTTCATTCATTCTGTGCTTGTGTATGTGCAGGTAGAGTATCAGAGTGTCTTGTTGAGTCTGAGTCTCAGACTCAACTGTAGCCAATAGCCAAGGCTGTCCCTGAGCTCTGTAAGTATCTCAGTGCCAACGGTTTAAAAACCCTGGAGCCTCAGTATTACCCCTGTGACCTTCCTCTTTCATAGCACTGTAATGCATGTTTTAATTTTGTTTATATAGTTTCAGTTACTATCACCAGGATTAGTTTTTACAAGAAAAGTTTTTATTTAATTATTATTTTATATATATGGATGTTTGCCTGCATGCATGTCTGTGCTCTGGTTTTGTTTGTTTGTCTTTCCAGACATGGTTTCTCCATCTGCCTCTCCCTCCCTGAGTGTTATGATTGAAGGCATGGGCCACTTAGCTGCGCTGTGCGCTGCTTCTTGCCTGGTGCCTTCAGAGACTAGAGGAGGATGTCTTGTGAGCTGGCATATGGGTGCTGGGAATCAAACCCAGGTCCTCTGCAAGAACAAGTGCTCCTAACCGCTCAGCCCCAAAAATGTCTATCTTAATTACAGGCTTCACAGAATTGGGTGTGATTTCTTTAGTACCACTGCTTACATTAACAGAATTGTGATTTTTTTTAGTACTGCTACCATAAACATTTTAAAATTCATAACTTTTTGTTTTGTTTTGTTGGTTTTTCAAGACACACTTTCTTTGTGTTTCCCGTTGTAGACCAGGCAAGCCTTGAACTCAGATCTGACTGCCTCTGCCTCCCAGAATGCTGGGATTACAGGCGTGCACCACCATGCCCTGCTGGATTAATAACTTTTTTGTTGTTTCAAGAACATCTTTTAAGTTTTTTTTCCTTTTTACATTTTTATATGTGTGTGCACATACATGCACACGCTTGGCTTTGCCAGTGCACATATGGAGGGCAGAGAACAACTTGAGCAAGTTGGTTCTTTCCTGCTCAGATTGTCAGACTCTGCAGCGCTCTTACCACTAGGCTATCCCTCCACCCATGTGTTTTTGTTTGTGTTTAAATCTTTAAACAAAAGGTCTCTCCCTCTCCTTGTAACCCAGGGTGACCCCAGACTTGTGGCAGTCCTCCTGCTTTTGCCTCATACTTCAGAGCGTTAAGGTTATAGTTGGGTCTCCATATTTTGCCAAGTTTTCTTGTTGTTGCTTTTTTCTTTGCCCAAGTGCTGGGCTGGGATCATAGATGTGGGTCACTTGCACCCTGCTGTTGTTTTTTTTAAAGATTCATTTATCTTCGCATTGCCTGTGTGAGGGTGTAAGACTCCTAGAACTGGAGTTAGAGTTGGGAGCTAACGTGGTTGCTGAGAGTTGAACCCAGGTCCTCTGGAAGAGCAACCAGTGCTCTAAGCACTGAGCTGTCTCTCCAGCCCTGTTGCTGTTTTTTTGTTTGTTTGTTTCTTTATTTTTTTGTGATTGGGTTTATCTTTGTAGCCCTGGCTGTTCAGGAACTCACTCTGTAGACCAGGTTGGCCTCAAACTCATAAAGATCCACCTGTCCCTGCCTCCTGAGTGCTAGTATTAAAGGCATGCATGTTAATGCACCCAGCATTAATTTTATTTAATGAATTACTTATTTTCTGTAGACGAGTGCTCTTATCTTTATGTACACTCGCATGCCAGAAGAGGGATGTGAGATGTAAATGGTTGTGAGCCACCTTGTGTTTGTTGGGAATTGAACTCAGGACCTGGAAGAGCAGCCAGTAGTGCTCTTAACTGCTGAGCCATCTCTCCAGCCCTCACCCCCAACATTTTTTTAACACCTGATTTTAGCCATAAAGGCCAGAAGTCACTACTGGTTGGAGTTGGTATATATATATATATATATATTTTTTTTTTTTTTTACAATTACTTGTTTTATTTAGAGTCTAGCAATGTACTCAGGATCTTCTTATTTTTGTCTGGTATCATAAGTGTTAGGCACCGTGCTTCTGATGATAAGTAGTTTTAAATTGCTTTTCATAATTTCCCTTCCCTTTGGATATACGCTATTTCTCCCTTTCCTCTGTGAAATAAATGTGTAACTCTTTAGATATGTTAGACAAATAGCAAGTACTACTGGTCTTTTTATACAGACCTAGACATTCACTCTAGGCAAGGTAACTCATTTAAATTGGATAATAAAAGGTAAGTTAGTGTTCAAGTCCCAAACCCCTGTACTTTGCATGTATGTTTCTCCTTCCTTTTTTGCTATAAGAAACGTGTTTCTCTTAAGATTTATTTATCTCGTGTGCATTGGTATTAATCCTGCATCCCCTACACCTTTGCATTTTCAGCTTAACACCAAAGAAAGTATTTCTTTTAATAAATTTCCTTTATTTTGTTTGTTTATTCTAGAAACGGTGAAGGAAACTTGAATAGAAATGAGAGAGGGGAACTAGTAAGAAAAAGAAAAGCTAGGCATAGAGTTTTGAAGTCTATTTTTTTTTTTTTTTAACTAACCTACCTTTTAAAAAATTTATTTTTCTGTGTCTGAGTGTTTTGCCTGCAGTGTGTCTGTGCACCACATGAGTACCTGGTACTTGCGGAGGTCAGGGAAGGGCAGTGGAGCCCTTGGAACTGATAATGGATGCTTAGAGTCAAATACAGGTCCTCTGCAAGGGTGACAGGTGCTCTTAAGCTCTGAGCCATCTACAGAGCCCATGGTTTCTGTTCCCCAAGTGAAGGACTGAATCAATCACCTAAATTACATACAGGATTACAGAGGTTTCAGTTGACCTAGAATTGCTAGGCTGGCTGAGGATCCTGGGGATTGAACTCAGGTTGTTGGACTTGGCAGTGAGTAGCTTCACTCGCCCTGGGTTTGTCTCTGAGAGTTTCATGGGTCCTTGTGTAGCTGAGGACGGCTTTCTCTGCGTCCTGTGCTGGGGTTACATGGGATACCACTCCCTGATGTGCAGTATTACAGAAATGTCCCCGTCTCACAGTATTATGTGACCTACCTATTTCCATGTGTGTCTTGGAAACTGTGGTTTAGCTGAAAGGCTTCATTATATGTAATTTAGTAGGTTCAGCCTTTTTTGGGTAGTTTCAGCTGGATTCATCGATTAAATTCTGATTTAGTGGCTGCCTATTTTTGTTGTTTTGTTTTGTTTTAGACAGGGTCTTAATACAACCCTGGCAGACCTAGCCTGGAACTTCTGGCAGCCCACTTGCCTCTGATTCCTAGATTCTGTTACAGCTATCTGCTAACACACCCAATTTTTTATTTTAATTTTTATCTATTCTTTTTTTTTTTTTACCTTTTTTTAAAGATTTATTTATTTATTACTTATGCAATGTGTGTTAGCATGTACACCTGCACCCCAGAAGAGGGAACCAGATTTCATGTTTAGATGGTTGTGAGCCACCATGTGGTTGCTGGGAATTGAACTCAGGACCTTTGGGAAGAGCAATCAGTGCTCTTATCCTCTGAGCCATTTCTCCAGCACCCAATTTTTATCTATTCTAACACACCCATTTTTTAATTTTTGAGACAGTGTCTTGCTTCAGTCCTGCCTGGAGTCACTCTTCAGCCCAGGATGGTCTCCATTTTAAGCAGTCTTCCTGTTCCTGTCTCTTTTAGAGTTGTTGTCATTTGTGGTTTTTTTTTTTTTTTTTTCTTTTTTAAAAATTTTATTTAGTTAGTCTGCAGGGTATGGGTGCTTTGGCACATATGGTAAAGGAAGCCTTTCTGTGCCTCATTTCAGTTCCTCTTTTTGATTGGTAATTTGAGTTAAGAACGTAATTATGTTTTTAGACAGATGTCAGGCTTCTCTAGACATCTTGTAGCACATGCATTCATACCTTAGTGCTATAAAATACATTTTCTTTCTAACATTTTACATATCTAATTTGTATGAAATGAGTGTTATAGTAATGCTTTGTTTCAAATAAATTGGTTCCTTATGTAATGGAGTGGTGGAGGATGTCTTTGGCTGGTTTCTCTTGCTGTTAAAATCAAGGGCTTTTGAGATGACTCAGTGGATAAAGGTCCTTGCCACTAAGCCTAAGGACCTGAGTTCATACCCAGGGCCCAAATGGTGGAAGGAAAAGATGACTCTCTTAGGTTGTTCTCTGACCCCTATATATATGCTGTTGCCAGACATGTCCCCATAAATGAATGAATAAATGAATAAATGTAAAAACTTAATCCTTTGAAAATGTCTCACCCAATCACTAGTGGTTTTTTATTTTTAAGATGTTAGTGGTTTTTTATTTTTAAGATGTTGTAATTCGTTCTTTAGCAGTTTTGTATATGTGTACAACATATCTTGCTCATACCCAATCTAAATCTTGTTCCCGCCATACCTCCCTAGCTTTCTCCTACCTGCCCTTAGGGAATCCAGTTAGTGCCACTTACAGGTGTGGTGCTATCTCACCTCACCTCAGCAATCACACCTCAAAGAAAAATGACACCTCCTTCCCAGTTGACAGCAGTGTCAGTTGCCAATAGCGCCTCAGCTAGGGATAGGGCCTCTTCAGCTCCTTTCCTGTCCACACGATGTTCACCGGCTTGATTTTCTGTAGGTCTTATGCAGGTAACAGGAGCTGCTGTCCAGTAAATAACATTTCACAGCACTCTTCCCCATCTTACAGCTCTTGCATCCTGCTGTATGTTCCAGCTCTTACTGATACAGTGTTCGTTTAGGCCTGAGCATAGTCTCTTTTTCTCAGCCTATGGCCAATTATGAGTCTCTGCATTGACTGCTGCCTACTCCAAAGAAAAGCTCTGACTGTGAGTATAACCGTAACTATTTAGAAGGTAGTGGCAACGTGCCCATTTAACACAACAGCAACATTCAGGGCCAGTCAGAAGCAGGTATGTCACTATTTTATCAGGAGTGTCTTGCTTGCAGGTCAGCGGGGATCCACTGCTGGGGAAGCTCACTGTGACTTTCCTATCTGACTGGCACTGTGAAAGCTAGCCATCAGAAAGGAGGTTTCTGTCACTTCCTATTTGATGTGGAAGTGTGCTGCATCTTCAGTAATGGGGTGTTAGCATACTGTTGTGGTGGGCAAATAAGAGCAATAGCCTGTGTTGTTCTGGAGGGTTTTGGGACCTCCCTGACAGGAGGGTGGCCTGTGCCTGGCACTGAGATTTTCTTTCTGCAGGAAGCATTGTCCATCTCTTCAGGGCACCTCTGTTCAAATGTCTTTACAGTCCTTTAAAATTACATATATATGTATATACACACACATATCTTATTCTTTGACAATTTAGACAGGATATTTTGACTACATCCACTCTATTTCTCTCCTTACCCAACTTTGTATCCTTTTTGATTTTTTTTAAAAGTCCATTTATGCTGCCCATATGCTCTTGGGATTGGAGCTATATGCTGGAGCACAGTGGCTATACCACAGTTACACCAGTGGTTATAACCTTAAATATGATTCTCTCTTCTAGTAGCTGTCTGTAATTATCGTTTCAGCTAGTGGTAGGACTTATGCTTGCCTCTTCCCTCCATCACTGGGATTTTATCTGGCTTGAGCTTGTGTAGGTCTGTGTATTCTTTCAGAACTACTTTGGGTTTGTGTGTGCAGCTGTCCTGTTGTATCAGGAAAATACTAGTTCCTTGTAGTCACATACTCCCAAGCCCCTTTCCAGAATGAACCCTGAACCTTGAGGAGACTAGGTATGATACAGATAGACAATTTAGGGTGGAGCGTTCCAGTCTCTTTTTCTCTGTACCTTGATCACTTGAGGGTCTGTGTAATGATTGTTTATTACAAGAAGAAGCGTCTCTTGTGAGGGTTGAGAGAACACTAATGTATGGGTATAATGGAAAGTCATTAAAAGATGTGAGCTTAATAGAAGAGTAGTTGGTTCCCCACTTGGGACTGTTACCTGTCTAGCCATAGGTTCCTCTTGTGAAAAGGGCCTTAAACCCAGTTAGGAAGTTGTTCATGCTCATGTCACTAAATAGCCCTCCCTGGTGGCCTGGAACTCAGAGAGTTGTATGCCTCTGCCTTTCAATTTCATGTGCTGGGCTTAAAGGCATGTGCCTCCATCCCCAGGGAATTATATATTTGTAATTAGCATACAAAGTAGTGGGTTTTCTGTGAGGCTTCTTATACATCCTCAGTGTTGGTTTACAAACCTCCTCCCTCTTTGTCCACCTCATCCATTGCCACATCCCCACACAAACCTTTAACTCCAACACCCTGTCTACTTCCATATCACATCGTTTCTACACTGCCCTCTTTCCTTTCAAGGCCTGTCTCCTTCTCCCTCTTTTTGGTTTCGTGACCTCTATAGATACTCCAGATTAATTATAGAAATCTTAAAAATCTGAAGCTAAGATCCACATATGTAAGAGATCATGCATTTGTTTTTCTGGGCTTGAATTCCCCACGGAATATATTTTCTAATTCTATCCATCATTCTGAAAATTTTATAAACTTACCTTTCTTTGTAGTTGAACAAAATTCCACCGTGTTATATACCATATTTTCATTATCTGATGATTGTCACATATGATCTGGGAAGCAAATAGCAAACAAAAACAAACATTGTTAAATAAGCAATTTGTATGGCTTATAGTAATTAATTTTGCAAACTCAAAATTTAAAAATGCCGAGTTTTATATGTTCTAGACAAGTAAGTATTGTAGTTGTTGTAAAATTATAATATCAGTATGTTCACATTCTTGCAAATGTGAACAGTGCGTTTATTTCCTTTAAGTAATAATTGGTTCTATTTCTTTTATTTTGCATAGACAATTGGTATTTCATCTGAAGAAAAATTTGTTATTACAACTACAAGTAGGAAAGAAATTACCCGTGATAATTTTGGTAAGTAAGCAGTTTCCTTTTGTATTTATTTACTATGTAGTGATAGAGCAATAGCTGTACACTGCCATCTGTCCAAAGTACTGATAATTTGGAGTACTTTGGGGCATGAGAGAAGAATGGCCCTTTGTCTTCACAGAAGTCACATTTTTCCTGCTGTCAGTTGGGTCTATGGAAAAATGAGGCCTTATTTGGGCACCCACAAAACTGAGCTCTTAGCAAATTTGAATTCTTTCATTACTTTTTAACCTTTTAAAAAAGTTTTCATAACCTGCCAGATTTTCCACTTTTCTTGTTTCCCCCTCTATCATAGGGTTTCCACATGTAGCGCAAAGTGCCCTGGACCTGGAGTACTCCTTGAGTACTGGGGTTACAGGTGTGCATCCCCATGTCTGGGTTGGTTGCTTTTCTTTTTAAAACAGTGTACTTTTAGCATTTTAAAATTATGTGTAGTATGTGTGTCTGTGTATGGATATATGCACATGTGAGTGCAGGTATCTCCCGAGTCCAAAAGAGGGTGTCAGGTCTGCTGGCACTGGAGTCACCCACCACGAGTGCTGGGAGCTCATCTCGGGTCTTCTGGGAGAGCAGCAGGTGCTCTTGATTGCTGAGCCTTCTCTGGGTCCTGTTTTTTCCTCTTAAATAAAACAATAAAGAATTCTCCATTCTTGTTGATACCACTCCAATACAAACCCTCATCTGATTGTTTTGTGATAACTTTTTTTTCTTTCTGTTAGTATTTTTTATTGTTTATTATTATTAGTTACATTTTATTAACTCTGTATCCCAGCTGTATCCTGCTTCCTTATTCCCTCCCAATCCCACCCACCCTCCCTCCCTCAGCTTCTCCCTGCCCCTTTCCAAGTCCAATAACTTAACTTCTTAAGAATTGAGTGTTAAAAAAAAAAAAAAAAAAAGAATTGAGTGTTTTGGAGGCAGGCAAGGTGGCACATACCTTTAGTCCCAGCAGAGGGATTAAAGCAGCGGCAGGGGATCTCTCAGGGTCAGCCTACTTTCCGGCTGAGTGCTAGGACAGTCAGGAGAGCTACACAGAGAAACCCTGTCTCAAACAAAAGCAAAAAAACCCAAGAAAAGAATCGAGTGTTGGCACTGAAGAGATGGCACTTGTTGCTCTTGCAGGGGACCCAGGGTCAGTGCCCAGCACTCACGAGGTGGTTCATAACCGTCCCTAACTCCAGTTGGAGGAGATCTCATGCTTTCTGATCTCCGTAGCACAGGCATGCACGTAGTGCACAGACATGCATACAGACAAAACATCCACACACATGAAATAAGTAGTCAAGAAAAAAAGGGTTTAAAACCTGGCTATGTGGTATTTGACTCTAAGCAGAGCAATTAGGATGTGGAGTCAGAAGGATAAGGAGTTCAAGGCTAGGCTTGGCCTGTATGAGGTGCCCTATCTCAAAAAATACTTGAGTGTCTCAACTTTTCATCATGCGAAAACACAAAATGTTCCACCTGTGAGGAAGCAGACCTTCACTAGACACCAGTCTTGGACTTTCCAAAACGTAACAAATTTATGAGATATAAACTTGTGCTTTACTGTATCTTTAAAACTTTTTTTTACTTACACATGTGTATTTGAATTTGTATGTGTATTCGTGTAGAGGCCTGAGGATGCTTTGTGAGTAGTTTTCTCTTCTACAGTGTGGGTCAGGGATTGAACTCAGGTCATCAGATTTTGATAGCTAGTACCTTTTCCCGTTGAGCAAGCTGACTCAATCTGTGATGGTTTTTACAGAATTAATAGTAAAAAGAATATGTTCTTCAGCTGCCATAGTAGCTTACACCTGTCATCCCAGCTCTCAGGAAGGTAAGGCAGGAGACTTGCCCGGAGTTGGAGGCCACTTTGGGCTATCTAGTGAGTCCTAGGCAAACTCAAGCTGCAGGGAGATCCTGTTTGAACAAACAAACACATGATGTTGGGCATAGTGATGTACAGTTGTAATTCAGGCACTTGGGTGGCAGAAACAAAGGACCTCTACCTCTCAAAGGTCAGGGCCTATCTACATAGTGAGTTCCAGGTCAGTGAGAGTTACCCAGTTCCAATAAATAAATAAACGTTTCAGAACTGCTCACATCGGCACACATGTAATCCTGAGGCAGGAAGGTGAGTTGGAGGCCAGTCAGTGATAATATCATGAGACCCTGTCTTTAAAAAAACACAACACACTAAACAAGGACCACTGCAATGGATAAGTGGGTAAAAACACTTGTCTCAGAAGTCTGACAGCTTGAGCTTGATCCCCAGAACCACAGTGAAAAGAGAGAACTGAGTTCAGAAGGATGTCCTTTGACTTCTGCATGTGTACTGTGATATGTATTTTCCCACATGTGTGCTGGCATATGTGCACGCATGCGCGCGCGCACACACACACACACACACACCAAAGAAACTTAAGTGTTTGAATATTTTAAAGTTGTAGAAATATTTATGCCTGTTCCATTCATGCTGTTTATATTTACAACTGGAATTTGTAAATAGATCCATTGACAATTCACTTATACCATTAAGAGCATTTCATAGACACAATTTACATATTCAGAATAAATTCACTGAGTTTGTGATGCTACCCTAACACTTATGATTTTAACTCTGATTACAGATGAAACTGTTAAAGATGGAGTCACTCTGTACCTGCTACAGTCAGTTGACCAGTCTCTGTTGACAGCGACAAAAGAAAGAATTGACTTCCTACCTCACTATGACACTCTGGTTAAAAGTGGCATGTATGAATATTACGCAAGTGAAGGACAGAACCCTTTGCGTAAGTAATCTGTTGGTACACATTTTCGATTAATCTCTTTTATTCTTTATTCACATATGCTATTACTTCACATTCCTTTCTTTCTACTTTATTACAAGGCCATAGTAACTTATTTTGATCTTCTTTTATATCCAACTAAAAGTGGGAATTTTGTTTGTTTAAATTTTTTTTTTAATATTTTAAGCTGGTCGTGTGGTGGTGCATGCCTGTGATCTTAGCACTCTGGAAGGCAGAGGATCTCTGTGAGTTTGAGGCCAGCCAGGTCTACAAAGTGAGTCCAGGACAGCCACTGCTACACAGAGAAACCCTGTCTCAAGCTCCCCCCCCCAAAGAATTTTTTTTGAAATATTTATTCATGTATGTGTGGATGTATGCCACATGAATATGGTTTCCCAGGAAGGCCAGAAGAAGGTATCAGATTTCCTGGACTTAGAAGCAGTTGTCATCCACTGTGATGGATAGGGGAGAGTGCTGGAAACCAAACCCAGGTCCTTCTCAAGGGCAGCAAGTGCTCTTAACTGTTGAGCAGTCTCTCCAGCCCCAGTCTTTTTTCTTTTAATTGTGTGATGTGCGTGTGCAGGTATGTATGCCATAGTGTACATGTGTAAGTCAGAAGGCAGCTCCTCACCTTCTACCATGTTTTAAGCTGGGCATTTGTTAGTCACTGCTGTGGCTGCCAGGAAAACTGGACTGTAAGCTTCCAAAGAGTCTCTCGCCCTTGCCTAGAGGCATACAGGTGTGTGTTACTACACATGTGTTTTTTTACGTGGGTTCTGGGGATCCAGAGTTACTAAGATTGCACAGCAGTGTTAACCACTTAGACATCTCCCCAGCCCAGAAACCAACTTTAAAGGAAGAGCAGTCACCTTTATGCCTACCTAGTGCTAGGTGTGCTTGAGTACGCTCAGCATCCTGTACTAGACACAGCTCTCCTCTCTTTATAGACAACTTTTCCTGGTGGCTGTAAACCACCTCGAGTTAAGAAGATACCTTTTATTTTTTTTATTTATTTTTTACTTATTTACTCTGGATTAAACCTAGAGCCTTGCGAATACAGGTTAAACATTCTACTGTTGAGTTATAACCAGTCCCTACTTTGTAAATTTATGCAGTGAAATTATAAAAATAAATTTGTGTGCCTGTTACTACGTATTTAATTTCTCCTAAACCTGTACAACTTTCCTGGTTTATAATTAGAGACTGCTTATTACATATCAGATGGTTTACCAGATCTTTGACTCTGTCAAAGTACTTTATGCTATTAACATACTCATTAAAAACCATATTAAATTTTTTTCCTTAAATGTATTTTACTGTTAAAAATGAGAAAAACTGGTAAGTGAATAGAATATGAAAAATAGTTACATCGCTACTACCTGAATATAATCATCACCACCTTTGATGTTTATCGTTTCAGATCTTTTTCTGTGAGTTGATTTTTTAAGAATATATTTATGTGTGAAGTGCAGAAGCTGTATTAATAGACAACTAAAGCACTGTTTCGTGGCTCACCTCCCTCTGTGTCCTGCTCCATCTACTTTCAGACCATTCATCTTCGTTTGTTCTTCTCTCTGTTAGTCAGCCTGTCAGCTTTCAAGGCTTGAGTTAGTCTCTGCTTTCCTCACCTTCTTCATCTATCTGCAGATGTCTGTAGATGTTACCACTGACTAGAAAGGTTGTAGTGGAAATAGCTCTTTCTTTCTTTATTTTTACTTTCTGTATGTATGTCTGTGCACCACGTGCATGCAGCATCCACAGAGGCCACAGAGGGTGTTCGACCCCTTGGACTGGCATTACAGATGGTTGTGAGCTTCTGTGTGGATTCTGGAAATTGAACCCAAAGCCTCTGGGGGAACAGCCAAGTACCCTTGACACTGAGCCAGCTCTCCATCCCTAGAAATAAGCTTTTTAATTTTTTTAAGATTTATTTTTAATTATGTATATACCTTGTTATTTGACACCTTTGCTCAATTTACTTTGTGGCAGATGTTACCTTCTGGTATGCTGTAGAATTTACTTACTGTTTTAGTTACTTTTCTATTGCTGTTTCCTCCCCCGCCTCCCCTTTACTGTTGTTTTTTTGGTTTGGTTTGGTTTTGGTTTTTGAGATAAGATTTCACTTTGTAGCACCGTCTGGCCTGGCACTTTCACTTTGAAGACCAAGCTGGCCTCATACTCAAAGAGCTCTACCTGCTTCTGTCTCCCGAGTGCTATACCATCACACTTATCTGTGATTATATTATTATTTATTATTATTTTTTTTTACTGTTACTTTATACGTATGGATATTTGCCTGCATATATGTACCACTTGTATGCAGTGCCTGCAGAAGCCAGAAGCAGAATAGGCTGTAGGTTCCCCTGGAACTAGAGTTAGAGATGATATGAGTCTCCTTGTGGGGGTTGAGAATTGAACCCAGGTCTTGTGTAGTGGAGTCTAGAAGGGGGCATCAGATCCCCTGGAATTGGGGTTTCAGCAATTGTATATCACCTGATGTGGGTGCAGAGTACTGAACTCTGGGCAGCAAGTGCTCTTTCACAGGGCCGTGTCTCTAGCCACACATTCCCCCTTGCTTTCTTTTCTTTTTCATATGTAGGGGCTGTCCTGGAACTCTTTGTTTGGCCTTGACTTCTCAGAGGTCTCTTTTGCTTTGCAAGTTCTAGAAATAAAGACAAGTGCCACCATCCTCAGCTTGTAATTATGCACGCTCTCTCTCTCTCTCTCTCTCTCTCTCTCTCTCTCTCTCTTGTTCATTCATTCATTGGCTTTACATCCCGATCATAGCCCCTTCCTTTTCTCCTCTTGGTCTCATCCTCCCTCCCTCTTTCCCCCTTCCCGCCTCCCTCAGAAAAGGAGGGCCACACCACCTACCCATCCCAGCACATCCAGTCATAGCAGGATTGAGTGCATCCTCTACCACAGTGGCCTATCAAGGCAGCCCCTGCCAGGAGGAAGCTATGGAAAGACATTTAAGAGAGTCCTTGTCAGAGACAGCTCCCGTTCTTCACATGAAGACCAAACTGTCCATCAGGTCGATTGTGTAGGGGACCAAGGTCCAGTCCATACATGGTCCTTGGTTGTCAGTCTCTACAAGCCCTACTGGCTCAGTTTAGTTGAGTCCGTTGATTTTCCTATATGGAGCTCCTGTACCCTCCAGGTTTTTCTGTCCTTACCCCAACTCTTCCACAAGGCTCCCTGTGCTCTGCCCAATGTTTGGCTATGAGTCTCAGCATATTTTTCGGTCCATTGCTGTGTGGGTCTTCTCAGGGGACATCTGTGCTAGGCTCCCATATGCAAGCATAGAGTATTAATAGTTAATAGTGTCAGGGGTTGGCTGGCTCCCATGAAGTTGGTCATAGGTTGGGCTAGGCATTGGCTGGACATACCCTCAATCTCTGTTCTATATTTATCCCTGTACATTTTAGGTTGAAGGTAAATTTTAGGTTGAAGTTTTTGTGGATGGGTTGGTGTTGCCCTCCCACTAGAAGTCCAGTCTGGCTAGAGGATGGCCTCCCCAGTTTTCATGTCTCCCGTTAGTAAGGATCTCCTCTAGAGTTAGTCCCAGGAACCTACCCTGTCATAGGTCTCCAGCCTCTCTCAGAGATCTGCAAGCCCTCTGCCTCCTTCCTCCCCTGCCCCACATCAGATCCACGCTCCCATTTCCCTTAGCATTCTCTCTCATATCCTGTTTCCTCTCCTTGAGCACCTTCTCTGTCTATTCTGTTTCCCCTACTTGAGTTTCATGCATCCTCCCTTGGACCCTGTTTGCTACTTAGCTGCTTTGGGTCTGTGGATTGTAGCATGGTTATCCTGTACTATATGGCTAATATATGCCCACTTAAAATTGAGTACATACTTTGTGTGTCTTTCTCGGTCTTGGGCATTTCACTCAGGATGATTTTTTCTACTTCCAGCCATTTGCCTGCAAATTTCATGGTTTCCTTGCATTATATAGATGAACCATAGTTTCTTTATCCATTCTTAGGTTGAGGGACAGCTGGGTTGTTTTCATTGTTTGGCTACCACAAACAAAACTGTTATGAGCAGTTGAGCAAATATTCTTGTGTGTTAGAGAGTCTTTTACGTATATGTCTAGGAATGGAATATTTGGGTCTTGAGGTAGAGCTATTCCTAATTTTCTGAGAAACCTCCAGATTGATTCCAAAGTGTTTGTACAAGTTTGGACTCCCACCAGCAATGGAGGAGGGTTCCCCATTCTCCATATCCTTGCCAGCATGTCAGTTTTTTATCTTAGCCATGCTGATAGGTATAAAATGGAATCTCAGAGTTGTTTGACTTGCATTTCTCTGATGACTAATGATACTGAGCATTTCTTTAAGTGCTTCTTGGCCATTGGAGATTCCTCTGTTGAGAATTCTCTGTTTATCTCTGTACCCATTTTTTAATTGGATTATTCGGTTTGTTAGTATCTAATTTTTTGAGTTCTGTATATATTTTGGACATTAGCCCCTTTTTAGATATAGGTTTGGTGATCTTTTTCCAATCTGTAGGCTGCTATTTTGTTTTATTGACAGTGTCCTTTACCTTACAGAAGCTTTTCAGTTTCATGAGGCCCCATTTATTAGTTGTACATTTTTAGAGCCTGAGCTATTGGTGTTCTGTTCAGGAAGTTGTCTCCTGTGCCACTATCTCTGGTTTTATGCTAAGGTCCTTGATCCACTTTGGCTATGAGTTTTAGGCAGGGTGATAAATATGGATCTATTTGTATTTTTCTACATGCAGATATTCAGTTAGGCTAGCAGCATTTGTTGAAGATGCTGTTGTTTTTCCATTGTATGATTTTGCTTCTTTGTCAAAAATCAAGTGTCCATAGGTATGTGGATTTATTTCTGGGTCGTCAGTTTGATTCCATTGATCCACCATTCTTTTCTATGCCAATATCAGTTTTTATTACTGTTGGTCTATAGTACAGCTTGAAATCAGGAATGGAGATAACTCCAGAACATTTTTTTTTTTAAAAAATACAAATTTGCACATGTTTTAGCTATTCTGAGTTTTTTATTTTTTCATATGAAGTTGAGAATTGTTCTTTTGAGGTCTGTAAAGAATTGTGTTGCTATTTTGATGGGAATTGCATTGAATCTGCAGATTGCTTTGGGTACAATGGTCATTTTCACTATGTTAATCCTACTGATCCATGAGCATGGGAGATCTTTCCATCTTCTGATATCTTCTTCAATTTCTTTCTTCAGAGACTTGAAGTTCTTGTTATAAAGGTCTTATACTTGCTTGGTGAGAGTTACACCTTCAAGATAGTTTATGTTTTTTGTGGATTTTGTGAAGGATGTTGTTTTCCTAATTTTTTCTCAGCCCATTTATCACTTGTATACAGGACTACTGATTTTTTTGGATATAAATTTGCTGAAGGTGTATATCAGCTGTAGGAATTCCCTGGTAGAATTTTTGAGGTCACTTATATATACTGTCATGCTATCTGCAAATAGCTAGTTTGACTTCTTCCTTTTCAGTTTGTATCCCCTTGATCTCCTTTTGCTCTGTCTTATTGCTCTAGCTAAGACTTTAGCACTATATTGAAGAGATACAGAAAGAGTGGGCAGTGTTGTCTTGTTCCTGATTTCAGTGCCATTGCTTTAAAAATCTCTCTGTCTGACTTGATGTTGGCTATTGGCTTGCTGTATATTGCCTTTATTGTATCTAGTTATATGCCTTCTATCCCTGATCTCTTCAAGACTTTAAACATGAATGGGTGTTGAATTTTGTTTGATGCTTTTTCAACAACTAATAAGATGATCATGTAGGTATGGTGCATTACATTGATGGATTTTCATATGTTGAATCATCCCTGCAACCCTGGGATGAAGTGTACTTGGTCATGGTAGATGATATTTTGATGTGTTCCTGGATTCTGTTTGCAAATAATTTATTGAGTATTTTTACATCAATGTTCATAAGGGAAATTGGTCTGAAATACTCTTTTCTTTCTTGTCTTTGTTTTGTGCTTAGGTATCAGGGTAACTGTAGCTTCATGAATTAATTTGGCAATGTTCCTTCTGTTTCTGTTTGGTGGAATAGTTTGAGGAGTGTTGGTATTAGCTCTTCTGTGAAAGTCTGGTAGAATTCTGCACTGAAACCGTTTGGCCCTGGGCTTTTTTGATTGGGAGACTACTTCTATTTCCTTAGGGGTCTACTTTAATTGTTTACCTGATCTTGATTTAAAGTTGGTAAGTGGTTTCTATCAAGAAAATCATCCATTTCATTTAGATTTTCCAGTTTTGTGGCTTACAGGCTTTTGAAATAAGACCTACTGATTCTTTGGATGCCCTCAGTTTCTGTTGTTATGTCCCTCTTTTCATTTCTAATTTTGTTAATTTGGATACTCTCCCCTCTGCCTTTTAGTTATTTTGGCTAAGGGTTTGTCTATCTTCTAGTTGATCAAGAACTACCTCTTGGTTTTGTTGATTCTTTGTATTGTCTGTCCTCTTTGCTTCTACTTTCTTGATTTTTAGCCCTGGGTTTATTTCCTACCGTCTACTCCTCTTGTGTGTGTTTGCTTCTTTTTTGTTCTAGAGCTTTCAGATGAGCTGTTGTTTGTATGTCATTTTTCCAATTTCTTTATGATGACACTTAGTGCTGTGAACTTTCTTCTTAAGCAGTGCGTTCATTGTGTCCCATAAGTTTGGGTATGTTGTACCTTCATTTTCATTGAATTCCAGAATGTTTTTCTCTTTTTCTTTTCTTTTCTTTCTTTTTTTTTTTTTTTTTATTTCTACCTTGATCCAGTTGTCAATGAGTAGAAGTTGTTCAGTTTCCATGAGTTTGTAGGCATTCTGGTTTTTGTGTTGTTGTTGAAGTCCAGCTTTAAACCATGGTGGTCTGATAGACTACAAGGTGTTGTTTTAGTTTTCTTGTATCTGTTAAGGCTTGCTTTGTGGCAGAGTATGTGCTCATGTTTGGAGAAGGTTCTATGAGGTGCTGAGAAGAAGGTATATTGTTTTGTAGGTATTTGTTAGGTCCAATTGACTCACAATGTCAGTTATTTCTCTGTTTAGTTTCTGTCTGGATGATCTGTGAGGGAGGTGTGTTGAAGTCTGCTGTTAATGTGTGGGGTTCAGTGTGTGATTTAAGCTTTAGTAATGTTTCTTTTACGAATATGGGTGCCGTTGCATTGTGGGCATATCTATTCAGAATTGAGATGTCATCTTGGTCGATTTTTCTTTTGATGAGTATGAAGTGCTCTTTCCCATCACTTTGGATTAATTTTCATTGAAGGTCTATTTTATTAGGTACTAGAGAATGTCTAGTCTACTCCAGCTTGCTGATTGTTTCCGTTTGCTTGGAAAACCTTTTTCCAGCCATCCAACATTCTGAGCTAATGTTTATCTATGTTGCAGAGGTGTGTTTCTTGTATGCAACAGAATACTGGATTCTGTTTTTGTAACCATTTTGTTAACCTGTATCTTTTTATTGGTGAATTGAGGCCATTAATAGTAAGAGATCTTAATGACTAATGATTGTTAATTCCTGTTATTTTGATGTTGGTGGTGTTAGTGCGAGTGTGTTTGTGTGTGCTTTCCTTCTTTTTCTTTTGCTGATGTGAAATTATTTCCTGTGTTTTCTTGGATGTAGTTATCATCGTTGGGATGAAGTTTTCCTAATGTTTAAATTTGGTTTTGTCTTGGAAAATATCTTGTTTTATCCATCTCCATCTGTTATTCCTGTTTTCTTCCCTAGGTTTTCCATCTCCAGGATTTCTTCAGATTGTGTTTTCTTCATTGCTTCTGCTTCCATTTTCAAGTCTTGGATAGTTTTATTCATCTGTTTTTGTTTGCCTGTATTTCTTTAAGGGATTTATTAATTTCTTCTTTAAAGGCCTCTATCATCTTCATGAGACTGGGTTTAAGGTTGTTTTCTTGTTCCTCAGCTGTGTTAACATATCCTGGGCTTGCTGTAGAATGAATTCTGGTGTTGACATACTACTCAGGCTCTTGTTGTGTGTGTTCTTGTACTGGCCTTTAGCCATTTTGTTGTCTCTGGTATCGGCTGGTGGTTCCTGGGGACCGCCAGTTTCTGGGGATGTACGTAGGTGTAAGGTCCAGTAGGATGGAGGGTGCAAGGGCCCAGGAGGTGCTCACCACTGCTGTGTTTGTCCAGTGGCCTGGTGAAAGCAGAGGGCTGGTGTGTAGAGATCTCACCTGTCTTCCCCAGGTGGCCACCAAGGGCCTGCAGGGATTGGCCACTAGACCCAGAATGGGGTATGCAGGGGTCAGTGTAATTACGGTTTTATTAACTTTCCATGTATTTATTTATTTGTATGCATGAGGGCATATGAACCAAGACATGCATGTGGAGGTCAGAGGACAGCTTGTAGAGGTTGCTTCTCTTCTACCATGTGAGCCCTAGGGATGGAACTCAGGTTGTCAGGCTTGGTGGCAAGCACCTTTACCTGATGAGCTATCTGCCTGTCCCATGGTTACATTTTATTTCCCATCTTCCAGTAAAATGTTGAACTCACTAGAAATAGAACCTTTGCATCATGCTATCCCTACAGTAGTGCCTGGCAGATAGTAAGTGCTTAAATATTTGAATTTTGAGTCAATTTTAAATAATTTCCTTGGAGATAAATTCATGAATATATACGGTATAGTCAATAGATACACTCATTTTAAAGACTTTTGATGTAGCCTAATTACCACACAGATTCACTATATCAGTTTTCAGCAGTGCCAACATTCCACACGTAAGTGGAGAGCATCTGCTTAATCTTTGGCTTTGGCTTCTGTTAACTTTACACTGTATCCCAAGGTCTCCTCTCATTTCTTTGTTTCTGGTTCTTCCTTATTTTTGTTGTGGCCATGTCTTCAAGTCATGTTTGTCATGTCTTTTATATATTTTCTTTCAGCCGGCAGATCTGAGGTTTTTTTTTTTTGTTTGTTTTAAGATTTATTTATTTATTATGTATACAATTGTATGCCTGCACACCAGAAGAGGGCACCGTGTGGTTGCTGGGATTGAACTCAGGACCTCTGGAAGAATAGCCTGTGCTCTCAACCTCTGAGCCATCTGTCTAGCCCCATATCTGACTTTTATTGTCTGTAGGCCAGTAAGCAAAGTTTTTACCTCTGGCTGTCTAGTCTCCTTGTTAAAGACAGTATCTGTTTCAGCTTCCGATATAGTGCTCATACTAATTGAATTTGTTGTATTAGTTACTGTATAAAAATGTATATATTTCTAGGGGCAGAAATTGAAACTTTTCTCAGTGTTCCTTTTCCCCTTTCCTTTTTCCTGCCGTGTGGAGGGTGGTTTCCAGACAGGGTTTCTTTGTGTAGACTGTCCTGGAACTAGCTCTGTAGACCAGGATGCCTCAGCTCACAGAGATCCTCCTGCCTCTGCCTCTTAAGTGTTGGGATTGAAGGCTTGTGCCACCACCACCTGCATATTGCTTCTTTTTAATTCGAGAAATAAAAGTGATTGCTTTGCAGGGAGGAGAATACAAAATAATGCTGCCAGTAATGAGCTGAATGTCAGGTTGGTGGTCTGCTGGGAACCAGTAACACAGAGCCAGGAGACATGTCTAGTCATCTGATTTTCTCCAAAGAAACCATCCCACTATAGTTTAGCTTTGCCAACCTTACTGGGGTCCCTTTTAGGACCATAGTGATTACAACAACAGCTGTATCACTGAAAAGCCCACCCAGCATGGTGATACCTCTTGAAAGCTGTATCCTTGAGCTCCCCACGTGGCCTACAGGCAGCTCAGGCAGCAATTGCCTACTGCTTTATAACTTTGGGGGTGGATATTGTGAGCTTTGCTAAGATTCAGGAGCTTTCTGGACCTCTTTGTTTTGAGACACGGTCTCTGCCTAATTAGAATTCACTATGTAAACCAGGATGGCTTCAAACTCACATAGATCTTTCTGTCACTTCCCTGAGTCCTGGGATCAAAGATGTGTGCCACCATGCCTGTCTTGGGCCTCTTTTAGAGTCTAGAGCCTTGTCAGTTTTGTTTACTTCCACGTCTTCAGAGTTTGTAAGAGAGAATGTTTAATTTCACTATTTGTGAAACAATATTATTTGATGCATTTAATTTATTGGTTTGGTTTAGTTTATATAGTAAGAATGTAACATTCTTTCTATTGCTATGATGCCTGACAAAAAGCATCTTAAGGAAGTGTGTGTTTGTCCTGGTTTACAGTTTTACATTTCATCACACACAAAAAGGCACACTATAACCCAGGCAGACCTGAATTTACAGTCCTCTTGCCTCAGCCTCCTAGTAGTTGAGACAATAGGCCTTTAGCCAGCAGACTCACTTCTCAAACCATCCCTTTTCCATTGCTGTTGTTTTTGATAGAGTCTTGTGACAGTTTTAAGAACTCTGGAATTTTGGTTTCTTTGAAAAATACTTTTGTTTTCATCCCAGGTGTAGGGATGCAGGGCTGCTTTGGACTGTCCGCAGCAGCTGACAGAGGTTTATCTCATGCTCTAGCTGCAGATAATGTGATTGTGCGACATTTGGAACTCTTCAGAGAGTACATAAATGTGAGGTTCCTGCGAGGCAGGATTGGTAGTTGTTGCTCATTTAGGGAGGTTAGGTACAGTTGTGTTTTTTTTTTTTTTTTTTTTTTTGTGTGTGTGTGTATGTGTGTGTGTGTGTGTGTGTGTGTTTGTAGCTGTGGTCAAAGAAGAAACAAAAGCAAAGACATTAGATTAGGGCATCTTCCTAATTCCTCTCTCCCCTCTGTCCTTGTTTTTCTCCTATCTAGTGTTAGGGATGAAGCCAGGGGGATAAAAGGTGGGAAAAAGAAGCACCCACAGAGTAGCCAAGACTGACTTTGGGGTCTCTTGCCCAGGTGAGCCCTTGATGACTTAGGTTGGTGGGGGCTGACATCATTAGACTTGGGCTAATACTTAATACATGCAGCTCTTTGGAAAATGAAAGTGCTTGATTTATGCTACTTTAGCGTTCCTTCTACTTTCAACTTTTACAAAATTTGGGATGGAAAGATTAAGCAATGTTTTCTCAATCTCTTTCAGCATTTGCTCTTGCAGAATTAATCGACAATTCATTGTCAGCTACTTCTCAAAATGTTGGTGTTAGGAGAATACAGATCAAATTGGTAAGAAAATTATACATAAAGAAATGTAATTTTTTATTAGTAATATATGGAAAAATTAGGAATAAGAGAAAATTAAAATGAATTATCTGATGTCTTAAAACTTTTTAGTTTCATTTATATATGTTTGTGCTTATTTATATGTCTGTGTACTCATGTATTATAATTTCTTATTTTAACACTGCATTGTAAATGTTTTACATGAATATTTTACAATATTAATGCAGAGGATTTTGTTAGCTACAGTGTAAGTTACATAGAATCATACTTCTGTTCCTATCAGATTTTTTTCCCTACAATATTTTTTTGCCATGAGAAGCAATGTGGGAATAGTTTATATTTATATATGCTTTGATTACTTTTCTTAAATTAAATTCTAAGGAATGGTATTTCCAGGTTAAAAAACATTAAGAAATCTAAGGTTTTTAATAGCTGTAATTCAGTGCCTTTAAGAAAATTGTATCCATTTCTACTTATATGAGTGAGCCTGTTGGATTTCATGCCTAACTTTTCATGTTTTCAGTATTGAGTGGTGTTTTCCTGTCTTATTTTTTTTTTATAGCTTTTTGATGAAATACAAGGAAAACCTGCTGTTGCAGTGGTAGATAATGGAAGAGGAATGACTTCTAAACAGCTTAACAACTGGGCTGTGTACAGGCTGTCAAAATTCACAAGACAAGGTGACTTTGAAAGGTTAGAAAAGCCATGCTTTTTCCTTCTTAGTGAAACCTCTATATTTTAAAAAGGGTTAAGACCTGTAGTGTGCCCTTAGATCTAAATGATCTGTTATTACACAACTTGATCTTATCAGCATGTTTCTTCTATTACAGGGTGTTGTGATACTTACTCCAAAATGAACATTGTGCTTTTTCATTAAACAGTACTTTTTGCGTTTCCTGAGGTCTGTGTGAGTTATGTTAATATATTGAATATTAAGTTAGGATAATCTTCATAAATCATTCCTTACTACTTGAAAATGCCTAGAATTGCATGATTCATTAGAATTCTATATTTTTGTTTTATGGCTCAGTTTTTCAGACTATCATAGCTGTTAGGTAATAGAACCCAGCTTTGTAACAGAGCTCACTATTAGACAATGCTTACAGCTGAAGGAAGCTGGGTGTAGCAACTCATTCCTGTAGTCCATTTCAGCACCCTGAGAGTGTCATCAGATGAGCAAAGATCTTCCGTACTCCTTGTTCTGTGCCGTTGGCTGTAGAACTCAGGGCGGGATGCATGCTAGGAAGTGCCCCTTTGCTGAGCTGTACCTCCACTCCTTCCAGTGCTGTCTGACAGATAATGTACTGAAGAGCAAGGACCAGTGTCATCTGGCCTGGTTTGGATTACCTCATTATTTATTGGTTGTGAGACACTTGTCACAGCACTTTACCTGTGTGTTGCTTTCTGTACTTAGAAAATGGGGCTATAGTCTCAAGTTTTTGCGTAAACTGAGTTAAGAAACATGTAAAATCCTTCAATGGTGCCTCTAAAACAGTAAGCATTCAATAACTGTGAGCTGTCATTTTAGTTATTTCTTATTCCTGCTACAGTACTTCTCTACTCTTTTCTACTATTTTCATGATAAATAGTATGATATGATATGATATGATAGTTAAAAAGATAGTTAATATCTTTAATATGATAGTTAAAAAGAGCGGCTAAAGAGCCAGTGAAAGGAATGATTAAAACGCCAGCATGAAGCTAGGCAGGGTGGCAAACCCCTCTACTCCTAGCATTCAATGGCCGAGTGTGGATCCTTGTCTTCTAACATCATTGTTAGTCTCTGAGCAGAAAGGTCCCATGTCATAAATCTCCGGTCCAGATATGGGTGCGGGAAAAGGAGATTTTCTTCTCAGTAAGTGTGCTGCTCTTTTAGCTAGGTGTTGCTCAGAGCTCTGGGCTGCTAAGCGGAGACAGGTAACAACAACGGCCCAGCCTGACTCGGATGAGTTGGCAGCTGCTTTGGGAACCAGCCCTTTGCAGGAGCTCAAAGCTCTGAAACAAAGCCAGGCCCTCTGAAACTGAGCCAGGTAGAGACAGACCTGCCTCAGGTGATCAGTTGCTTCAGGAACAGCCAGCAGCTTGCTCCTAAAGACGGATTCTGGGGCAGGTGGAGTGGCCTGAAAGATGGTGAATAGCAGAAGTTCACTGCAGCTGGTGGAGCTCTAGCTCTAGCAGTGACTTGTGGGGTGACTGGTGGTTCTGCATTGACTTTCTGGCTGGAGAAAAGAAGGGTAGCCCTTCTTTCCCCAGTGCTACAGCTCTGAATAAACAGCCAGTCTCAGACTTTTCAGTGAAGTAGATGGTGCTTGCTGCTCTATTTAATGTGGAACAGGGACTTAGAAACCTCGGGCAGTAGGGAGGGGTTTTGAGGATGAATGCGCCTCATTGGCCAGCACCTAGGATGCTGACAGTGCTCTATATTCATTGGGAAAGATGACAGGTGACAAGCTCATTGACTGACCGCCTGGAGCCACTTGGGGGTTGTGTCATGTGCTCCTGAGGCACAGAAAGAAGAGAGAGCATTGTCCCACACCTCCCATTCTCAGGATGAGATTTCATATCTCAAGCTTGAGATTTTCGGAATTTCCTTTGGAGGCACTGTCCAGGAGCCCCACAGCAGAGATAGTTGGATCTCTTTTGAGCCAGCTTGCTCTACAGAGCAAGTTCCAGGACAGCCAGGACTACATAGAAAAATTCTATCTCAAAACAGTCTGTGGGGGTTGGGCGGGACGTAGGCCAACGCGAATGTATGCACCGCTGTGGTTTATTGCAAATGGTCTCACATCTGTTTGACAGAAGAAAAATTGATTAAAAGAAGATAAAGAAAGTTGGTGGTAAACTAGGGGAACAGAAACCAGGAAATTATCTTTCTGCCTTTCCAGTTGATTGAGGTGTAGCCTACAGTTTAATTACAATTAAATCTTCACTGGACTCTGATAGGACCTATTCCCCCCCCCCCCGACAGTAACCATTTTTTTTTTAACTTAACTCAAAAGGTAAAGAAATTTCCATTTTTGGTACAGATCATTCTTTTGCTGGATTTAATTATTTATATGTATATATACATGTATATGTATAGTATCTACATAATTATAGTTGCCTCATCTTTATAGTATCTTTGGATCTAGTATCTTTGGATCTTGACCCACTCCAATTTCTACAACATCTTGTGTTATTCTTTAGATACTGGCATCTACTTTTCCGTTTGCGTTTCTGTTTTTACTTGACACAAGGGTAATGTTATAGAGACAAGCTATGGAAAAAGGAAGGCTCACAGAACAAAATGCCTTTTGCTTTATAATTTGCTTTATTGAGAAACAAATATAAACACCAAAAGCATATTCATAAACATTTAAAACAATTGATTAGAGGTATGAAGAAAATATAATGTAACAGAACTTAGCTTAGGTGGTGGAGAAGAGGCTGTTGTGACATTATGTTTGAGTTGAAGCATTCTTCAAGAAAGAAGCCTTAGCTGGCATGTAATCCCAGCACTCAAAGAGGCAGAGACAGGTGGATCTCTTGAGTTTGAGGCCAATCTGATTTACAAAGTGAGTCTAGGACAACCAAGCCTATACGAGAAACCCTGTCTTGAAAATTGAAAGAGAGAGAGAGAGAGAGGGAGGGAGGGAGGGAGGGAGGGAGGGAGGGATGAAGGAAAAAAGGAAGGAAGGAAGCCTTTGCATGCAATTCCCATACTCTGAGATTTATTTTGAGCACACCAGCATGCGTGTATTAGTCACACATGTGCAAGTGCCCACTGAGGTCAAAAGAGGGTGTCCTATCCTTTGGAGCTGGAGTTACAGTTAGTTGTGAACTGCCTGATGTGGGTGCTAGAGAGTATTCTCAGTGTTCTCAGGAGCATCAGGTGTTCTTAACTGCGGAGCCATCTCTTTAATCCCCAGTCCTATGAATCCATACTGAAGGAATGAGAATTACCAGGTTAACCTGGGCCATAAGGAGACTGTCTAGGTAGGTAGGTGCGTAGGTTAGTGGGTTCGTTGGCAAGTGGATAGATAAAGGAAGGAAACCCAACAAAAAGATGCTTGGTTTCTAGCACCCATGTTGGGTGACTGACAGCCACATATAACTCCAGCTCTACAGATATCTGTCTACCATTCAGCCAGCCAGCCATCATCTATCTAATCTATCATCTATCTATCTATCTATCTATCTATCTATCTATCTATCTATCTATCTATCTATCTATCTATCTTTCTAATCTACAGCCATTTATAACCCCAGCTCTAGAAGTATCTGTCTAATCTATCTGTCTGTCTGTCTATCTATCTATCTATCTATCTATCTATCTATCTATCTATCTACTCTGTCTAATCTATCTATCTAATTTATCTACTCTGTCTAATCTATCTGTCTGTCTGTCTGTCTAATTTACAACCACCTGTAACTACAGCTCTAGAGATACCTATCTACTATCTAGCTATCTAATCTTGAGCCAATTGTAATTCCAGCTCTAGAGAGATCTATCTACATTACTACCTATATCCATCCATTCCTCCATCTATCATTCACCTACATTGATTCCTGCATTTTTTTTTTTTTTTTTTTTTTCTCATCTATCTGGGTTCCTTCATTCTTTGATAAGTCCGATTCTCTCTTGGTACAATTCAGTTTTTATGTAGAATGGTTAACAATCTTATTCTGAGTATTTCCTGTTTATATCTGCAATGTTTTATATGAATACATTCAAACATGCAAAAAGTTGTAATTCTTCAGTGAATGGACTCACATGTGGGTCCTTTCTTCAGTTATTTTATGTGTATGTGTGTGCCTTCCTGAGTATGTGTAAGGGACCCATGGAGCCTAGAAGAGAGAATCTAATCCCCTGAAGTTGTAGTTACAAATACTCGTGAGCCATGTTTGTTTCCAGTACCTGTATGTTCATATAAGAACTCTGTCTTTCTCTCTCTGTGCCTCACTATTTTTTATTAACATGTTATGGGTGTTTTGTCTATAGATATATCTATCCACCAAATTTTTTTTTTTCCTTCTATCCACCAAATTTAATCATTGCCCCCAGAAGCCAGAAGAGGGCATTGGATCCCCTGGAATTGGAGCTACAGATGATTGTGATCCACTATGTGGGTTCTGGAAATCAAATTCAAGTCCTCTGGGAGAACAGCTAGTGCTTTTAACTGCTCAGCTATCTCTTTCCAGGCCCACTAATGTTTTTAACAAGTGGTAAATGTCCATTTCAGCGTGTAACTTTTGTAGGTATTAACAACAGCACCTTGATTCATAATGATCTAGTTTGGCTTAGACATTTCTAGTGCACAGAAATGTTTCATTTTCTTGGTTTTGAGGAGTAGTCTTCCTTTGTAGTCCCAGCTGGGCTGGAACTTGATATGGAGACCAGGATGGCTTCTACCTCTCAGATTCTGGGGTTACAGGCATATACTACCAGCTCAGTTTCTTTTTCTAGCTCACTCTCCACCCCCAATCCAAGACAGGGTTTCTCTGTGTAGCCTTGGCTGTCCTACTCACTTGTAGACCAGGCTGCCTTAACTCATAGAGATCTGCCTGCCTCTGCCCCTCAGAGTGCCAGGATTATAAGCATGTGCCATCACACCCGGCTTCTTTCTCTAAGTTTTGAAAGTTGAACTCTGATGTATCTCGTTGTAATTCTTTATAATTTCATCCTCTTAGGAATTAAATCAATTTTTAAAATTTGTGCAATAGGTTTTCTTAAATTTGGAAAGTGTTGCCTATCATTTCACCAAATAAAAATTTTTCCCCCATTCTTTTGCACTTTCTTACATTTAGGTGCAGTGATGGTCCTATAGGCCTTAAATACTTCATTCATTTTCCTTAACTTTTTTTTTTTTTGGTAGCACTGAAGAGTAAATCCATAGCTTCATACATACTAGACAGATTATATGCCACTAAGCTGCTATGTTCTTCAAAGTGCGTAAGCCTAACTTGTCTGTAAGTTTATGGGCTCATTTTTCTGTCAGCTCAGATCTGTTCATGATCCATCCACTTAAGTGACTTTTTCATTTTAGTTACTTCTAAATTAAATTCTAGATAATAAAAATTATTTTTATTATCGATGATTTTTTTATTGATATATATGGTAAAATGCTTTTATACTTCATGGTTATGGTTTCTGTTCTTTGGACATCTAAATATAGATTGTTTAAATTTGGCTAGTAAGTAATTTCTTCTGTGACGTTTATTATGATTTTTTTAAAGATTTATTTTTTTGTATGTTTATATACATGTGTATTCTTGTATCAAATGTAGGGTTTTGTAGATGCTAGGTAAATATTCTATCCCTGAATTACATCCCCAGCCATAGCATACATTTGGTGATTTTGGTAGGTTTTTTGTTTGTTTGTTTGTTTGTTTGTTTGTTTTCTTTTTTCTTTTTTGGGGGTGGGGTGAGTGGAAGGTTTTGAGATAGGGTTTTATTCTCTATCCATGCCACCCTCAAACTCAGCATGCTTCTACTTCTATCTCTCAAGTAGATTGTTTTGGTTTGTTTTTGTTTTTGTTTTTTTGTGACAGGGTTTCTCTGTGTAGCCTTGGTTGTCCTCGACTCACTTTGTAGACCAGGCTGGCCTCAAACTCATAAAGACCTGCCTGCCTACCGTGTCCAGCTAAGTAGATTATATTAAAGCACTGTATTGATACAATGTTTTCTTTTAGTGATCATTCAGGGTATGTTCGGCCAGTACCAGTACCTCGCAGCTTGAACAGTGATATTTCCTATTTTGGTGTTGGAGGCAAACAGGCTGTTTTCTTTGTTGGGCAATCAGCTAGAGTAAGTGGAAATTTTTCTCTGTAAGTGAAAACCAATGAAAGTATTTTGGGATTGACAAACTTAACTATTAGAAATTAATGTACTCTTTTAAATTGTTTGACAGATGATAAGCAAACCTGTAGACTCCCAGGATGTTCATGAGCTTGTGCTTTCTAAAGAAGATTTTGAGAAAAAGGAAAAAAATAAAGAAGCAATATATAGTGGCTACATTAGAAACAGAAAGGTACAGTACATTTTACAGCTCAAGATCACATTTATTCCTTTGACCACGTTATGGGACAGTATTTTTTTCTGACTGACTACTGAGATGTCAGTGTTTTTAAAACTTGAAGGTAGGAGATTTTCAAAATGAATTGTATTTTTATATTTTCCTTCAGTTATGTAAGTAGCTAAAACGATCAATTTGTGTGAGTGTGTGTGTGTGTGTGTGTGCATACACACACATTTTAAGATAAAACTTTTCACATCAGTTAACTTAGGAAACTTTCTGTAATTTACCTGAGAAGTTACAGACCTTGGTTGGAATTTGTGTTAAGAAAAATTTTTTTGACATTCATTTATTTTGTATGTGAGGTGCCACAGTGCACACGTGCTGGTCAGAGGACAACATAAAGGAGTAGGTCCCAGGGATTGGACTCAGGCTGTTGTCAAGTGTCTTATCCACTGAGCTATGTCTCTGGCTCAGAATTTGAATTTTAAATTCTTTATTATGAAGTAGTAATAGAAACCAGCACCATGCCTGCCTGCCTGATGCCATGCTCTCTGTCATGGGCCCCACTACCTTCTGAAACCATGGGCCCCCGTTCAATATTCTCTTTTATAAGTTGTGGTGTTTATCACAGCAATAACCACATCATCAAGACAGATGTTGGTACCTGGAATTATATTATTGCTATGACAGATCTGACTGCTGTGTTGGTTTGCTTGTTTGTGAAATGTGGTAGACTTTAGGACTGAATAAAGCAACATTAAAAATTGTTTTTGGAACATTAAAAATAAAGTTTCTGAATCATCTTTAATTCTTAAATATAATTATAGGTGATTTAATCTTTTGTGTTTGTGTTCACCGTTTTAGCCAGCTGATTCTGTTCACATTACAAATGATGATGAAAGATTCCTACACAGTCTCATTGCAGAGGAGAAAGAGAAAGATAGCTTTACTGCTGTGGTCATTACTGGGGTGCAGCCTGAGCATATACAGTACTTGAAAAACTATTTTCATCTCTGGACACGACAGTTAACGTAAGTGATTTAGTTCAAGAAATTTTTGCTTTTCTTCTCTCCTCCCCTTCCCTCCTCTCCTTTTATTTTTTAATATTTATTTATTTATTTGGTTTCTCAAGACAGAGTTTCTCTGTGTAAGCTTGACTGTCCTGGACTCACTTTATATAGACCAGGCTGGCTTCGAATTCACAGAGATCCACCTGTCTCTGCCTCCCAGAGGGCTGGGATCATAGGCGTGCACCACCACACCCAGCTGCCTTCTACTTTTCAAAGACAGAAAAGAATTAGAGATACATCGAAGTCTTCTTTTTTAATGTTTTTTAATTATTTTATTTTATTTTTATTAATTACAGTTTATTCACTTTGTGTCCCAGCTGTAGCCCCCCCATCCCCTCCCAATCCCATCCTTTCTCCCTCTTCTCCTATGCCCCTTGAAGTCTTCTTTTTGGTATCCTTTTGGTCCAGCTTTCTTTGCATTGGTACATTGTACACTATTCTGATGTTGATTTTTAAATGGTTATTTACCTGCTCATTAAAAATAAAATGGATTACCTCATGTTCTCACATTAGTTGAAGCACAAGATTTTTGATACCTGCTATAAACTGAAGACCAGCTTAAGACTTGGCCATGCTTCAGTGCTTCTCTTATATCAGCTTTTGTGCATCTGTTCTGCAGCTGCAGAAAGCTCCTCCATACTGTGCCAGCTGCAGCGTGTTCTTCTGTAGTGTGCCAGCTGCAGCGTGTTCTGTACTGTGTCAGCTGCAGTGCACTCTTCTGTACTGTTTCTTGTTTTTTTCTGCTTTACCCACAGTAATGTTAGGATTCATGCCTGTATCTTCAGTGTCTACAAGAATACCTACTATATAGAATAAATGCTTAGCAGATGAACACAGTTACTTCATTGAAATGTATACTCATAACCATTCCTTAAAATGTACCATGTTAATAATAAATAATACTAAATATTAAAATATCATTGTGTTATTCTGAAACCTCTGATTGTTTATATCTCATTGACCAGATCAGGAGATTTACTTAAGTTTTCCTTGTATCTCTAAATGATGTTTACTCTTAATAGGTTGTTTGCATAATTTTCATTAGTCTGGAATATTGGGTCTTTTAAAGTGGGTGTATTTTCACAGAATTAATACTTAAAAATCATATATTTTCTTCAAAGTCTGTTATACGTAAGTGTATTATATACACGCAGTATTAACAGTTAACATTTCTTTGTTTTTTATATCAAATGAAATTAACTCTCAGAAAAACCTTTTTTGGCTGGGTGTGGTGACACACGCCTTTAATCTCAGCACTTGGGAGGCAGAGGCAGGCAGATCTCTGTGAGTTCAAGGCCACCTGGTCTACAAATTGAGTTCCAGGAGAGCCAGGGCGATTACACAAACACTGTCTGGAAAAACAACAACAGCAACAAAAAAATTTCTATATGTGTATTTCAAAAAAAGAAAGAACAAACAAAAAAAAAAACCAAAACCTTTTTCTTGAAATTGCTGTTTATTACCAGATATATTTATGTAAGAAATTGGATTTTCTTCTCTTAAGTATATAGTAGCTGCCTTATAATTAGGTTTTTTTTCCTACCAAAGAAATTATGGACACAACGTAAATATTTTCCAATAAAGAATAACATAACTAGAGCTGTTCTTCAAAATACACAATCATTAAAATATGGTGGCAAACATTTTGAAGAAAAATATGATGTTTTAGTGATTTTTTTTTTAATGTTAGTAATTTGAAGAATAATTATGGTAATAAGTCTTGTTACTCTCTGCCTTCTTTCCTCTCCCTACCTTCTCTTTCTCTTTCTTTAGAGTTAGATTCTCAGTCTATATTTCAGGCTGGCCTGGAGCTTGCAATCCTCTTGCCTCTGCCTGTGAGTGCTGGGATTACAGGTGTGTACTACCAATCCCTGCAAACATAGTTTCCTTGTTTGTTTTTAATTTATGAGGAATTCTGTAAATTTCTCCGTAAGGATAATTAGAGAAATATTTTATTGTCTTAAATAAAAAAAAAATTAATTCTTTTAACCTTTATTTAAAAAATAAGGTAGCAAAGATTTGGTGATTTTTAATGGCATTTTGTTGAATTTATTAAATTTTATTTGAAATGTTATTTTAATTTTAGTGCCAATGTTGAGAAACCAAGCAACTTGTAGAGTAATTCTCCCACGCTGAAGATTGTTAAAGATGTGCAGCTCAGTACACTCCCAGATACCTTGAGTGCTTTCTGGAACAGCCTTAACAAACAGAACTAGATCCTTTTTGTTTGTTTGTTTTGTTTTAATTTATTTGATAAATTGTTCTTTGAATTAGAATGTATATGGCTTTGGAAGATGGAAAAGACTGAATTAAATAAAGCTGAGTTTGCACTAGCTCTAGTTCTGTGACCCAAGATAAATTGTGTATCTGAATCTATAAATTGAAATGTAATGCTTGGTTTTATAGTAGATTTTACCATTGAATTCTTGTGTTAAGAAACAGTGGGGGTGGATGATGTAGCTCAGTGTAGCACGTGTGAGACCCCAGAGCTTCATCCCCAGTGATGACATGCTTGGCTAGTGGGTGCGCTAGATGGTGGGAATGTAAATTACTTTTGGGGGAAGATTATGTGAGCTATAATCTTATGTTAATAAAGAATAATGTTATTCTTTATTTTAGGCATATTTATCATTACTATATTCATGGACCAAAAGGAAATGAAGTAAATACAGGAAAAGAAGGTGGATCTTTTAACAATATTGATATTGAAGTAAGTCAAAAGCCCACCGTAAGACATTACAAATGTTACTTCAAATGATACTGAATAACAAAAGTTAGTCAGAGTTAAATAGATTTGCTCTCCTCGTTATCAGGTTTCTTTGGTTAATTGAATACCCAATCAAGAGATGGTTTTTAGTTTTTTTTTTTGTTTTTGTTTTGTTTTTGTTTTTTTTAACCTTTTTGGTAAACAGTCCTTGGTTTCCCCTTTATTCATTCTTCTGTAAAGATAAGAATTGTGGTTGAACATGATGCTTTTGAAGAAGCAGGGAGAAAGGGGGATATATCTGTTTATGGCATCATATTTGTTCATGAAAGTTTGTGGTGGTGATAGAACTTAGAAGCACAGAACATTATAAAATTCGGTTCTACATGTCCTTGTGTAAACACTGAGAGGGATCTCATGTAAAATGTCCTACTTCATACTTCTAACAAGAAAGCTTCAATATGTTTATGACTTACCTGTCCTTCAGTTCTGATTACTCCTTTCTGTTTTATAGTTGAATAGACTTTACTGAGCTGTTCCTTAAAGGCATTGACCTGTGTATAAATATGTATATCTTGTTATGTTGATGACTACTTTACAGAACAGGGTGGATTTTAGCTGAGTAAAGTTGCCATAGGAATTAATAACTTTTATTTTATTTTTATTTTAGATTTCTTTGTTTGAAAAAGGGAAGACACCTAAGATTGTCAACCTAAGGGAAATAGAAGATGACATGCAGACCTTGTATATAAATACTGCATCTGATAGTTTTGAGTTCAAGGCTCACGTTGAAGGAGATGGTGTAGTGGAAGGGGTTATTCGATACCATCCTTTTTTATATGATAGAGAAACCTATCCTGATGATCCATGCTTTCCATCAAGTATGTTAATCTGATCTTTTAGCTGAAAATGTAATGTTGTGATTTAGGATAGTATTCTTAAAAGGATTTCTAGTTTGGCTAGTAAGACTAGATAAAGATTTAACAGTTTTTCCTTACAATGTGTCATGTTTGTAATTTTTATAACTCCTAATAGTTTTTGTTTTAAATAAAATTATGAATTATCACTGTTTAATTCATATACCTGTTTTACTTTAGTTTTTGACAGTTTCATACATTTATATAAATGCTTAATTTTGTGGATATTTATTTCCAGATTAAAAAGTGCTGGACTTTCACAAATTTTTCTTTTAATCTTTTAGTGAGCTCAATTTTTATATGTGTGCTTGATATTCCTTTATATATTCTCCATAATACTTTTCTTTTATGTGTATTTATTAAATTTTTATGTTTGATACAATCACATCTCATTTTATATTGTACTTTTTGTCTTTTGTGAGGCTTCTTATGCCTATGGTTCTTTTAGAGATCCTGTAGGGTTTTGTATGCATACATACATACATTCGTACATATATACATGGGCTATTTTGGAGGAGAAGGCTTTATTAATTTAGGTAGAGGACTTCTGCCAGTATATGTTAATATATCAGGAGCATATGTTTAATTTATCCGGGTATCTAAGAATGTATTGCTAAAAAGCAAAGTTTTGTTGGTGATTGTACTGGTTTGATGCTCATCTGACTTCAGTCTTTGGAAATATTATAGTTTATATAAAATTAAATTGAGTACTTTTGACTCATTTGTTCAAAATAGATAAATTTGCTGGCGCTTAACACCATACGTTTTTCAGATAGTTTTCACATAAGCATTGTTATTTTGATAGAATTTGAGAAATTGTGTTTCGGTTACAGATTTCAAGAACCTGTTTGTGGAGAAAAGGGAATTCACTATTGAAAAATACTCTTTGGATGTATATATTTTTAAAAGAAAATGGTTAGAAATGGATTTAAAAGCCAAGTATGTTTAAAAGCCAAGAACATTAATCTCAGGACTCAAGAGGCATGCAAATCTCTTGAGTTGGAGGCCAGCCTGGTCTACAGCTTGAGTTCCAGGACAGCCAGTGCTTCACAGAAAAACCCTGTTTTGAAAAAACCAAAGGGGATGGGGGAGGAAAATAAAGAATGAACTTTAAAGATCGTAGTCTTGCCAACTGCTGTGGCACTCCTGCTTCATGTTAGATAGTGTGTTGTAGTCACTTGTATTAACTATGCACTCTTGGAAATCTGTCTTTTTAACTAACTAACTTAAGGTTTTCTGATTTAAGTTGAAGGACTATGTGCCGTATTTCTCTGAAGCAACTTTAATATGCTCTTACAGAAGTTGATGTCACACTAGGAAAAATCGTTCTTGCTTTATAGAAATGAGAATGTTGTTTCAATTACTCTTTTATGTAGAATTAAGAGATGAAGAAGATGATGATGATTGTATTATACTTGAGAAAGCAGCAAGAGGGAAAAGACCAATTTTTGAATGTTTTTGGAATGGACGGTTAATACCATATACATCAGTTGAAGAGTAAGTTTTGATTGTTGTGGATTACATATTTTGAACTTAATCTTTTTTTTTTTTTTAGTTGAAAGTATTTTTTTATATATTATATTCTGATGACAACAGTTTCCCCTCCTCCAACTCTTCCCACATCCTTTCCATCCCTTTGGCTCCAAAACTTTTCTTGCTCTCTCAGTAGAAAACAAGTAGTCATCTCAAAAAAAAAAAAAGAGAGAGAGAGAGAGAAAAGTAAAATAAAAAGATAAAATTAAAAAAAAAACAACATGAACAGAACAAAACAATGAGTAGGAGAAAAGATAACCAAGGAAAAAGCACAAGAAACACACAGTTGCAGAGACACTCAGAAATCCCATGAAGTAGGCCTCTTACTGTCATGTGTTACTGTCAAATGGCTCATAGCTTTAATTGTCTCTTCCTATATTTCTTCTCTTATCCCCTCTTCTTTCTTCTATTTACTCCTTCTTTTCTAGGCTCCCCTTCTTCGTCTCTCTGTCTATTTCCTAGGGAAGACCCTGCCTTCACCCCAAGTCACTTGCCCAGTGTCTGACCTGTGTAGGTAGACAGATTGCAGCCTGGTTATCAAAGACTTCACAGCTAACATCCACATGGAAAATAATACATACCATCTTCTTTTTGGGTCTGGGTTCCCTAACTCGGCATGTTTGTTTTTTTTTTTTTTCCTAGATCGATTTAACCTGCAAATGTCATGATTTCTTTGTTTTCTCTCCCTCTTTCTTCCTTTCCTTACTCCTCCTTTCTTTTTGTCTCTTTCTCTCTCTCTCTCTTTCGCTTAATAATATCCCATTGTGTAAATGTACCACATTTTCTTTATTTATTCCATTTGTTGAAAGGCCTCTAGGCTGTTTCCAGTTTCTGGCTCTTATGGATAGAGCAACAATGAACGAGGCTGAGCAGATGTCTCTGTAGTAGGATGTAGAGTTCCTAGGGTATATGCCCACAGTCATATAGCTGGACCTTGAGGTCGATTGATTCCCATCTTCTTGGAGACCCCACACTGATTTCCATAATGGCTGTGCAAATTTGTACTTCCACTAGCAATGGATGAGTTCTTACCCTACATCCTCACCAGGATGAACTGTCATTCATTCTGACTGGTGTAAGAGGAAATCTCAAGAAGTTTTGATTTACATTTTCCTAAATACTAAGGATGTTGAGCATTTTTGTTTCTCAGCCATTTGACTTTGCTCTTTTGAAAATTCTCTGCTTAGCCATATACCTCGTTTTTATAACTGAGTTGGTTTCTTGATATGCAGTTCTTTTAGTTCTTTATACATTTTAGATATTATTCCACTATTGAAGTCTGTTGGTAAAAATCTTTTCCCATTCTGGAGGCTGCCACTTTGTCCAAGTGATGTTATCTGTTGCCATACAGATACTTTTGAGTTTCATGAGTTTCCATTTATTAATTGTTGTTCTTAGTGCCTGAGTTAATGGTTTAGAGAGTCTTTTCATGTGCCAGTGAATTCAGGGTTTTCCCCAGCTTTCTCTCCTGCCAGGCTCAAGATAACTTTTTAAGTAGAGGTCTTTGACTCATTTGGAGTGGAGTTTTGTGCAGGGTGTTGAACATGGATCTATTTGCATTCTTCTACATGTAGACATCCATCTTGACCAGCACTGTCTTTTTGAAGATGCTGTCTTTTTCCCCCAGTATGTATCTCTGGTTTCTTTGTAAAAAACAAAACAAAACAAAATAGGTGTCCCTAGGTGTGTGGATTTATATCTGAGTCTTTAACTTAATCCCATTGATCAACATGTCTTTGTTTATGCCAATACCATGTTGTTTTTATTACTATAATTCGGTAGTACAAGTTTGAATAAAGGATGGTGATACCGCCGACAGTTCATTATCCAGGATTGTTTCTTGTGTTTTCATATAAAGCTGAAAATTGTTCTTTCAAGATCTGTGAAGAATTTTGTTGGGATTTTGATGGGGATTACATTGAATTTGTAGATTGCTTTTTGGTAAAACGGCCATTTTTACTATGTTAATCTACTGATCCATGAGCATGGGAGGTCTTTCCATCTTTGCCAATTTCTTTCTTTAGTATCAAGTTTTTATCATACAAGTATTTCACGCTTTTGTTAGAGATAATCCAAGATATTTTACATTGTCTGAGGCTGTTCCGTGATTTCTTTCTTTGTACATTTGTTATTTGTATATAGGAGGGCTACTGATTTTTGAGCGTTGATTTTTGTATTCAACTACTTGGCCAAAAGTGTTTATTAGCTGTAGGAGTTCCCATGTGGAATTTTTCAAGTTCCTTATATATACTATCACATCATCTGCAAATACATATGTGTTGGCTTTTTTCTCTTCAGTTTGTATCCCCTTGATCTTCTTGAGTTGTCTTTATTGCTCTAGCTAAGACATCAAGTACTGTATTTAATTGATATAGAGTGGACAGTCTTGTTCCTGATTTTATAGGATTGCTATGAGTTTCTTTCCATTTAAGTTGATGTTGGCTATAGGCTTGCTGTAAATTGCCTTTATTATGTTTAAGTATGTCCCTTGTATCTATTATCTCTCCAGGACTTTGATCGTGAAGGGGCATTACATTTTTTTGTCAAAGGCCTTTTTTGGTATCTAATGAAGTGATCATGTGAAGTTTTTTTTTCTTTCAGTTTATTTATATGGTGAATTACATTTACTGATATTCATATGTTAAACCATCCCCGTACCTCTGGGATGAAGCATATTGATCATAGTGGATGATCCTTTTGATTTGTTCTTGGATTTGGTTTATAAGTATTTTATTGAGTAGTTTTGCATCTATGTTCATAAAAGAAATTGGTCTGTACTTCTCTTTCTTTGTTTAGTATGTCTTTTGGGTATGTGGCCTCATAAAATGAAAATGTTTCTTCTGTTTTTATTTTGTGGAATTGTGTTAGAAGTATTGGCATTGACTCTTCTTTGAAAGTCTGGTAGAATTCTGTCTTAAAACCATCTGGCCCTGGGGTGTGTGTGTGTGTGTGTGTATGTATGTATGTATGTATGTATGTATGTATATGTATGTATATATGTGTATATATAATATATGTATATATGTATATTTTTTTTGGTTGGAAGACTTAAGGACCGCTTTGATTTCACTAGGACTTACAGGTCTACTTACATTGTTTATCTGATCTTGATTTAACTTTGGTAAGTGGTACCTATCTAGAGATTTATTCATTGCTTTCTTTTTTTTTTCCCCTTTCCCAATTTGATGCAGTATAGGCCCTGGATATATCCTTATAGTTCTCTGGATTTCCTGGGTGTCTGTTTTTATGTCTTCCTTTTCATTTCTAATTTTGCTAATTTGGATATTCTTTATCTTTTAATTAATTTAGATAAGGGTTTGTCAGTATGACTGATTTTCCTCAGAACCAGCTCTCCTTTATTGACTTTATTTTTTGTTTCTGCTTTATGTATTTCAGCCTTGATTTCTTGCTGGTTAGTCCTTTTGGGTAGGATTTCTTCTTTTTGTTCTAGAGCTTTCTGGTGTGCTGTTATGTTACTACTATGAGCCCCCCCCTTTTTTAAAGATATGCTCTTAATGCTGTGAACTTGCCTCTTAGAATCACCTCTCTATATCCCAAAAGTTTGGGTAAATTGTGTTTTCATTTCTTTACAGTTCTAAGAAGGTTTTAATTTTCTTCCTAATTTTTGCCTTGACTCATTTTTCATTCAATAGTAAGTTGTTCAGTTGCCATGCGTTTGTAAACTTCGTGCTGTTTCTATTGTTGATATCCAGTTTTAATCAGTGGTGGCCTTATAGGGTGCCTGGTTTTGTTTCATTTTTCTTTTGTCTTTTGAGCAATGCTCTGTGTCCAAGTGTATGGTAAATTTTGGAGAAAGTTCCATGAAGTGCAGAGAAGAAGGTATATTTTGTGTTTGGGTAAAGTGTTCTGTAAATATGCTAGGTCTGTTTAGTTTATGACATCAGTTAGGTCCAGCATTCCTCCGTTTAGTTTTTGTCTAGATGACCTGTGTCTTGGTGAGAGTGGGGTATTGAAGTCACCCACTATCAGTGTGTAATGGTCAATTTGTGATTTTTTTTTTTTTTTTAGCTGTAATAGTGGGTTTTTTGTTTGTTTGTTTTTGTTTTCTTATGAACTTGGATGCCTTCATGTTTGGTGCATACATATTAAGAATTGAAATGTCCTCTTGGTGAATTTTTTTCTTTGAGTATGTAGTGTTCTTCCCTATCACTTCTGGTTACTTTTGGTTTGAGATCTATTTTTGTCAGATACTAGTATGGTGACACCAACTCGTTTTTTAGGTCCATTTGCTTAGAATATCTTTTCCCATCCTTGTACCCCAAGGTGATGTCTGCTCTTGTTAAGGTGTACTTCTTTGGAGCAGAAGGACGGATCCCGTTCGAATCCATTCTTGTAGTTTGTGTCTTTTTATGTTGAGAGATACCAATGAACAGTGTTTGCTGCTCCTGTAATTTTGTTATGGTATGAGTCCCCCCCCTCCCCTTTGATTTGCTGGTAGGGATTATTTATTCCTTGTGTTTTCTTGGGTGTCATTAACCCCTTCAGGTTGAATTCCTCCCCTTCTCCAGGGCCTTCTGTAGAGCTGGAATTGCAAATAGATACTGATTAAATTTGGTTTTATAGTGCAATGCTTGTTTTGTTTTACTCTCCATCTATTGTGATTGAAAGTTTTGCTAGGTGTAGTAATCTGGGCTGGCTGTTCATCTAATCTTTTTACTGACCAATAATGTTGTTTTGTTCCAGCTTTGACTGGTGTGCTCCTCCTAAGAAGAGAGGGCTTGCCCCAATTGAGTGCTTTAATAGAATATCTGGTGCATTATTCACTAATGACAAGTTTCAGGTCAGCACAAATAAACTGACATTTATGGATCTTGAGCTGAAATTGAAAGATAAGAACACCCTTTTTACAAGAATTTTAAATGGACAGGTATGCATTTTAAATGTCAAGCTTTGAATATTTACCAATGATCTACTGTTAAGTAAAACAAAATTTATATGTTAAGTAGGTTTTTACTAATATATTATATACTTTAATTTTACTCAAAAGATTACTAATTTCAAATAATCAATGTTTGCTGAAACAAACGTTTAAATACTGTGTGTGTGTATTTGTGTTTGTGTGCAAGAGTACATGCCTACAAGAGAGCAATTTCCACAGAACAGAACTTACCAGTAGTGACCCACCCAGAGAGCAGCAAGTGCATTTAACAGCTGAGCCATTTCCCCAGACCCTTAATAAATTTGTGTAATCAGATTTGAATGTTATGTAATATATATATGAAATATTCATAGTAACCTAACAATGTGTATAACTTACATGCTTTGGTATATCAGCTAAAAATCAAAAAAGACTCTAGTGATTTATTTTTTTTCATGAATTTTTAACTTCATTCACTAAAAATTTTTCAAATTTGGTTAAATTGTGTTTGGGTAAGGTTTTACCTACCTTTATTAGATATTCTGTCTGTCTGTCTGTCTGTCTTGCTTTTGAGATAATCTCATGTAGGGCAAGCTCAGCTCAAACTTTTTATAGTCTGTCCTGGCCTTGAACTAGTCCTCCTGCCTCTACTCCCAAGCACTAGAGTTACATGCTGTGCCACCATGCCCAGCTTTATTGGTCCTAATATTGGGACTTTGCTGTTACCAAGCATCTCCACTTAGTAAAAGCATGTATAATGTGTTTATGATGTGTTTCCTGGGATCTGAACATTATCTACACTGTAGGGCTTTAACAAATCTGCATGTGTCTGTATCTGTGCCTGTGTATGTGCCAGGGCATGCATGGGGAGGTCAAAGGACAACTCCCACCATCTGAGTTCTAAAAATGGGACTCAGATTTCCAGGCTTGCTGGCAGGTGTCACTTGGTGAGCCATCTCACTGATCCATAGCTATGCCGTTTTCTTATTGCTTTATGCATTACCAGGGGGGAGGGTGGTTATAATTATTGAATGCTTTTGGCTCAAAGGTGATTTTAGACTGATCACTATTAAAGTACATACACTGGAAATGAAACAAAATGAAGAAAGTTTTAAAAGTTCACTAAGACTAATTGTGTACTTTTCTACCTACGTACCTTAGAATCATTCACTTTGTGCTCCTACACTTCCAGTAGCTTAGCTGCCAAGAGAGAGGTAATTTTCAACCTTGAAGTATCAGACAAATATACCACAGAGCAGTACTATAGTACTTTATTCTTACAGGTTATGTCATTTTGAAATTTTGTTCCATTTTTTTTTTTTTGTATAAAAGAAATCTGTATTACATAAAGGATGTAATAAGGACAACATGCCTTAATTTTATGAAATTTCCTAAGTTTGTATAGGAAAAGGTATGGCTGTCTAGTTTAAAATTTACCTACGTTTTCTGACGTATGATATGTGGAAGAAAAATGAAGTGAGGGACATTTCTAAGGCTATGTATGTTTGTTTAGTAATAGCTGTATTTCATAGAACATTTTAAATTTTTACAGGAGCAGAGAATGAAAATCGACAGAGAGTTTGCTTTATGGCTGAAGGACTGTCATGAAAAGTATGACAAACAAATAAAATTTACACTTTTTAAAGGAATAATTACCCGTCCCGATCTTCCCTCTAAAAAGCAAGGCCCCTGGGCAGCGTATGCAGCAATCGAATGGGACGGAAGAGTGTACAAAGCAGGACAGCTGGTAGGTTCACGTTGTCCCCGTGACACTCTTAGTTAGCGTGGCCGGCTCTTACAGGTGTATCGGGGTTTATCAGCTCTAAAAACGCATATTAGTCTCAGTGGGACCAGTAAAGAGTGAAAAAGAAAAGTAATTTTAATTAAACAATTTAATGTATCTTTAAAAATTCTGTTTATTGCCAAAGGCTTCATTAGCAAAGTGTTTTTTCTTACATTACCCTTACTCACTTGGAGTGGCAGCATTTTACTAGCGTGCCATTTTTTATTTATTCACTTATTTATTTATTTATTTATTTATTGGTATTTTTTGTTGCAGAATAGTATTTTCTGATTTTAAATGTGTTGTGAACATAGAGACTGAGATGTACTCTGATCCAATAATAGTCTAACCTAAAAATGGAAGTAGTATAAGCATAGATAAAGCGAAGATATGAATGAATGAAATCAGAATGAAAAGAGAATGGCTAGGAGAGGAGAGAATTTTCTCATGTTCAGTGATGTTAGGACTTGGAAGAAGAGAGCAAATCATAAAATACTTTGAAAAGTGTCATTTGAGCTAACCTCAGAAGAGGAAGAACATTGGATATACTGAGCAGCTGCAAAGGTAGAAAGGCATCCATTCACCCCATCAGTGTGACATTGCCATCATCTAGCTAAAGTCAGGAGCAGCTGAAGAAACCTTAGACTGGGGCTCTTCTGACATTTAGGGAGGGAACTTGTAACAGAGGACAGCGAAAGAGTTTGAATAGAATAGGAAGAAACTAGGAGAACTAGGCATCCATGAAGCCACGTGAAGAGTTACAAGGAATACTTCATGGGCCTAAGTAAATGCTTTTACATAATCAGTTATGAAAAATAAAATTAAAAAAAAAATCATTAAGTTGATTGCTTTTTCCACCACCCAATATACATATGAATCAAATAGCTTAGTAATTTTTAATTTGTTTTAAATGTCTGAATTAGAATACTGATATTACCTACTGAAATTACGGAATTTGAGTTTTGAGACACAGTGTCATTGTGTGGCTTAGGCTGGCCTTTAACTAAGCAGTCTACTGTTCACTTCCAAGAACAGGAATTATAAATAGCCCCCCACCATACCTGACTCATAAGCAGCTTTTGAGCTAATATATTTGATGGGCATATTAACTTGTCAAAGTTTATATTCTTAAGTATGACATATTTGTAAGAAGAAGCTCCTATCTTAACACAGATTTGCTAAGAGCAAGTGCTAACTAAGCCTTACATACTTTATTTGTTTGCTTCATTGGCTTTGTAGTGGTTGTTAATAAGAGTATTTTTCACATGCATAAGAGTTACATATATAGTTATTAAGCCTGTTTTTTCTTAGAAAATATTAAACTAAATCATTTTTTAATTCTAAATATTAGGTCAAGACAATCAAGACACTTCCTCTCTTTTATGGAAGCATTTTAAGATTTTTTCTTTATGGTGATCATGATGGAGAAGTGTATGCTACAGGAGGTGAAGTTCAAATTGCAGTGGTAAGAAAGCAAGTGACTCTTACGAAAATCTCTTGGTACCACTTGTATGTAAATATTGGAAGAAACATAATGATATCTTAAAATTCAGTTGCTTTTTTTCTTATTGAATGAAGTGATTGTTGTCAGCTTAATTTTCTGTTTATTTAATATTTGTAATACTCTGTTACTTTATATGTCCAGTATTTTACATATGTACATAGTACTATTAGTATTATTGTACTTTTATAAAAGGCAAATTTCTACCATGTTCATAGATGAATAATCCCTGGACAGAAATCGATTTCAAGAATAAATAACTCCAAGATTAAAATGAGTATTTTTCTTTCTTTGTACTGTTTCTTGTTACTTGAATTTTATTAGGATTATGTAGATTAAATAAAAAAGTAAAACTAGTCAGTAGAAGTCGAAGGAGAGAACTGATTTCCAAGAGTTGACCTCCAGCCCCCACACATAGGCCTACACATACATTCTGTACACACACAAGTCATTTTTTAAAATTTACTTTTCTTCACAGTGTATTCATTATATATCCCAATTGAAGTTCCCTCCCTCAGCTCCCTCAGTCCCAGCTTCCTCCTTTTTCCCCTCATTCCCTTCCCCTAGTCCACTGAAAGGGGAGTTCTCCATCATTGCCATCTGCCCATAGCTTTTTAAGTCTCATCTGGACTGCTTGGATCCTCTTCCTCCGTGGCCTGGCAAGGCTGCATCACAAGGGGTGAGTGATCAGAGAGCAGTCAACTAAGCGCATGATAGAGGAAGCCCCTGATCCCCTCCCTCAGAGATCCACACGTAGTCTGAGCTGCCAATTGGCCACATCTGAGCAAGGGGTCCAGGTCCTCTCCATGCATGGTCCTTTGTTAGTGCATCAGTCTCTGCAGGACCCCCTGGGCTCAGATCTTTTAGTTTTGTCAGTCTCCTTGCGGGGCTCCTCTTTCCTCCATGTCCCTCTATTCCCACCCCTGTCTTCCTCTATAAGACTCTCTGCACTCTGCCCAAAGATTGGCTGTGAGTCTCAGCATCTGCTTTGATCCCCTGTTGTGTTAATCCTTTTAGAGGACCCTCTATATTAGACTCCCATCCTGTTTCTTCTCTTCCACCACTTCTGGTGTTTATCCTGTTTGCCATTCTGAATGAGATTTAAGCATCCTCCCTAGGATCCTTTTAATGTTTAGTTTCTTTAGGTCTGTAAGATGGCTGTCTATATTATACAGCTAATATCCGCTTATTAGTGAATGTATACCATACCTGTTTTTTTAGGTTTGTGAAACTGAAAATGAACAGTTAAATGTAAGAATAGTTACTCTACTTTGTATACTTAATTAGGATAAAATTGATACCTTTGAAATAATTAAATGGATAACTAAGTTTAAATTGTTATCTTTGCATGTTGGTGTAAATTCTTATTCAGGAACCCCAAGCGCTGTATGATGAAATAAAAACTGTGCCCATTGCAAAGCTGGATAGGACAGTAGCTGAGAAAACAATTAGGAAATACGTAGAAGATGAAATGGCAAAGTAAGTTGAATTTCAAGAAACAAGTCTAAACAAATATCGGGGCTGGGCATAGAATCATATGTGGGAGGCAGATAGAGGTGAATTTCTGTAGTTCAAGGCCAGCCTGGTCTATGTAGCAAGTTCTAGGCCAACCAGGCCTACATAGTGATACACTATCTCAAAAGAGAAAGAAAGAACAACAACAACAACAACAAAAACATTAAAAATTTCTAGTCCAAGAATTGTAGTGCTATTCAGTATTCTTGTATATGTCATGTGCCCTAAGGTAAATTCTTTGACATTAAATGTTGGAGTTAAACAGGAACCTAAATTTGTAGAAAAGGATATAAATCTTATCTAAAGTGTTAGATTTATTTATACCTTGACACAGGCTTTTAAAATCATTTGGTGTAGTTTAGTTAGAGGAAACTGACTTCTTTCTAAGAAGTAAAGTACATTGAAAAAGAAGTAGCCAATAAGATAATAGCTGGTGTCCCCTTGTCCCTCAAGAGACTGAGGCAGGGCATTGAGGGCTAGCCTGAACTGTGCAGTAAGTTCCAGGATAGCATGTATTAATGTTAAGAGGGCCCTACCAGCACCACTTTAAAATCAAACAAATAAAAAAGGGAAAGAAAATGAAATAGATGAAATGTCTTTTTTTGGATCAAGCTAATGATGCTTCTTTTGTTTCTGAGTAGAAAATTTTATTTTGTCTTGAGAAGGTAATTTGTACTATAAATAAAGAGAAAAATCACAGCTGTTAATAACAAGATAGATGTTTATCTTGGCTTTTTATTAGGCACAGCAAAAATAAGTAGGTTTAACTTCTACTAATTTGCATGTTTTAATTAATGCTGTAATTAACTGAATTCACCAAACATCAATATGTTCATTTTATAATAGGCTCCCTGATAGATTATCTATAACTTGGCCTGAAGGAGATGAATTATTACCAAATGAAATTAGACCTGCTGGAACCCCAATTGGTATGTTGTTTTCTAATATCCCCTCCCATTAGTTATGTCCATTTTTTAAAATTGTCTACTTCTAATATATAGAAAACTATAAAATATTAAAATTATGACACTCTTTCTTTTCACTTTGGGCTCATAGGTGCGTTAAGAATTGAAATACTAAACAAAAAGGGGGAAGCAATGCAGAAGCTCCCAGGACCAAGTCATGGAGGATCAAAGAAGCTGCTGGTTGAACTTAAAGTTATACTACACAGTACGTACATAGAATAACTTGGGCCTTTAGTGAATATGTAAAAAAAATTGAATATCTGTAATTTTGATGACTGTAATCTGGTTAATACAGCAAATTTGGTTAAAGTTACAAAATAGAAATTAAGGTTCACGCTTCCAAAGTCAGGTAGGTCAACTTACCTGAGGCCCAAAACTCAGGGAATAAGGAGTTTTTTATGGCTTGAGTAGAGCAACTTAATCTGCAAATACCTGTGAGTTTTTCTAGGCATTTGGAGGACATTTTCACCAATTGGGAAAGGGGGAGTAATTCGATAAAACCTAGGACTTTTAGGACCAAGGCTGTATTTGGAGGGAAGAGGTTGCATGAAACTAGAACTAGTATGGGTTTTGAGTCTCAGAATCCCCTGCACCTCGCGTGTGGCTGCCCTGCAGAGCACAGCCGGCTCCGCTGCAGTGAAGGGCCAGCTTCCACAGCGCAGTGTTGTGTGCTTTGTTAGGTAAGGTAGGTGACTTCCAGGTGAGAGGTGCATCCTTTCTTGTGTTTTTCTTTCTAGCCATGCCATCTACTTTTCACATCTGCTTATTTAACCAAAGAAGGATAAGGGGTGTGTGTGTGTGTGCGCACATGCATGTGTGTGCATGTGTGTGTGTGTGTGTGATGTATATGTGTCAGTGTGCCCAGGCGCATGCCTTCATGTTTGTATCTCAAGGGGCCAGAGTAAGATATGAGATTACCACTTTAACAATGGTGCTGGGAAAACTGGATATCTGCCTATAAAACAGTGGAGCTAAATCTTTATCCCTTGCTCTGCACAGAAGTCAATTACAAATAAATCCAAGGTCTTGACAGAAGATCTGAAACTTCAAGTTACAGGCATAGGTTAAAATTTATGAATATGATTTAGGCACTCAGGAACTGAGGCCAGCAGTTTGCAGATGGGCCCCAGTGGCATGAACAAGCTTTTATACATACAGCAAAGGAAATAGTCCCATGAAGAGTCACTACAAAATGAGAGAAAGTCTCTCAGACAGACATCTTATAGGATCAGTTGTAGGCTTAGGTTTTCCAACAAACCTACTTATTTAAGGTTAGCTTTTACTCCCTTCCAGCACACTGACCAGAGGTAGGGAAGAAAAAAGGTTATTAGGAAAGGGGGGTTGTAGAGCTTTTTAGAAGTAGTTCCTTGGAGTGACACCACTCTTTGTTGTCTGGATACCAGCAGTCCAGTCCAAATGCAAACAACAAACAGCAACATGAGTCAGCATGATTCCGCAGATCAGGACAAGTCAGCAAAGCCCCAAGACTCAGTTGGATTGCCCTGAGAAGTTCTCTGGAGGGTTTCCTTCTGTGAAGTGAAGTGTCGAAGACCACAGACCAAAGCAGGGATGTCAATCCAAAAAGTGTTGTCTCACTGTCCCTGGGCTTCAGAATATCTCCTTTCCTCAGGGTGTTTTCAGCTGGCCAAAGTCACATCTTAGCATGAGCTGGAAGCAAAACATCACATGACAAAACTGAGTCTTCAAAGAAACCAGAAACTTCCACTTCAATCAGTATATAGATTAAACCTTGAATTGAAAGAAATCTAAATAAGAGCACAGTATTAAAAAAAAAATCAACTAAGCCAGGTGCAGGGGTGTATGCCTTTTATACACTCTCAGCACTTGAGGCAAAGGCAGGCAGATCTCTGAGTTTGAGGCAAGTCCAAGACAGCTAAGGCTACATAGGGAAACCCTGCCTTTTTTTTTTTTTTTAATAGATAGACAGACAAAGGAGCAGAATATAGAATTCTCAAAAGAAGGAAAAGAAATGAACAATTAATTTTTTAAAGTGTTCAACATTCTTAGCTACCAGAGAAATGTAAATTAAATTATGTTGAAGATTTATCTCATCTATGGCAAAATGGCTGTCATCAAGAAATAAATACAACTTATGCTGGTGAGGATGTGGGGAAGGACAAGCCCTCAGTCACTGCTGGGATTGTAAACTAACATACATATGTGGAAGTTTTTTAAAAAGCCAAAAGAAACTTTATGCTCCATCTCTGGGCATATCTCTAAAAGACTGTCTATCTTGCTTCTGCTCCGTTACTCTTTAAAAGAAAGCATTGTAATGAGCTAAATAAATTCTCATTGTTTTTACTCATGCATGAGATAATGTATAGTTTGAAGCTACATAATTTTATGAAGTGTATATCACATAAAGATAACTGCATTTGATGCTGTTGTGACACCTCATTTTTTATACTCAGTTTCTCAAGTGAGTACTTCTATTCTTTTATCAAGCTTCAAGTGGAAATAAAGAAATCATTTCACATATCAGTCAACATGGAGGAAAATGGCCTTATTGGTTTAAAAAAATGGGTAAGTTACTCTGAATTTTAATTATTTTTATTCATTTTTAGATTAGATTTTTTATTTTATGGTATGGGTGTTTTGCCTCCATGTATGTATGTGTGCACTGTGCATGCATAGCGCTAGTGGAGACCAGGAGGGCAGCATCACATCCCTTACACTGAAATTATGGATGGTTTTGAGTCAAACCTGGTTCTTCTGCAAGAGCAACAAGTAATGTTAACTGCTGAGCCATCGCTCTCACCCCTGCTGTGCTTTACGTCATGGTAGAGGCCCTGTTTGGTCCCTATCACCACTGCCAACAGCTCCCACCCTTCCTTGGCTTCATATCTTCATATCTGTTCTAGCTACTCAGGGAACTTGGCCACAAGAACTGCTTGAGTGAACTGCTGTGAGAACAGACTGGGCAATCTTTGAGAGCCCACATCCCTGGAAAAGAAAGTTATATATATCAGTGTATATTGACATGATTTTAATCTATTTTAATTTATCCAGAAAATATCCAGAAACTAGGCAATTACACATTGAAATTACAAGTGGTATTGAATGAAAGTAATGCAGACACCTATGCAGGACGATCACTACCATCTAAAGCAATTAAATTTTCTGTTAAAGGTAAGCAAAATGTATAATTTCATCTGCTGATGGGGCCATCAAGGGGAGAAAATTGTGTAATTTAATAAAAGATACATAATTGAGTAAACATCTTGATTTATAAATGATTATAAAAGTACTTGTCATTCATATTCTTTTTTAATTCTGATGATGTCTTTTTAAACAATTATTTAATTAGTTTTATACTTTGCATAGACTACAGTTATTCTAAATCTTAAACCTTTAGATGATTTCAGATGTTTGAGGAATTTTTTTTCTACTTCTGAATGTCTAAGTTGCACTATTATAGAATCATTTTTATCAGCTGCTATGTAGTTCATAACCTTTTTAGTTTTGAAACATCTATTTTATCTTTTAAAAATATTTTATTTTATATATTTTTTTAAATATTATGAAAATACTGTTTTTTTAGACTAGTCTACTAATTAATTTTTTCTCCTTTTTATCTCTTGTTTGCTTGTTTATTACTTGAGATTGCTCTAACATTGCTCTGCTTTACGTTGAGTTTTCTTGCTGTTGTATCATTCTGTCTTATTCCCAGTTTTAAAGTATGATCTTCCCATTCCAAGGATTGAAAATAGCTTTGTACTATTAATAGTAGGTTTTTTTTTCCTTTGTAGTGCTTTTTCTCATTCACAGTCAGTTTCACTTTTTGGTTTGGTGTGCTTGCTTGTTTGCTGTGTTTATCTTACATGACAGCATTTGCTCATATTTTAAAATAAAATACATGAAAACAATGTTTTATTTTATATTATGAGAATTTTTAGGTTTTCCCAGTTTGGCTATTGAGATTCCCCAGAGTGGAACCTTCTAGTCGGCTGCTAGGGAAGGCTGCAGCTGGCACCAGCAGAGAGGAAAGGTCTGACGTGTTATATACGTAGTCCTTCAGTTTTCAGTTTTCGGTGAACTCTGCACCCTTTCCTAGTGTGTGTGTGTGTGTGTCTCATTCCTTAGGCCTGCCTGTTTTCTTCCATGGAGAATAGGCCTTCCATCTTTTGCTGGGGAGGAGAAAGGTGTGACTGTTCTCTGTGTTGAGGAATAGTGATTTGGGAAACTTGGGTCAATTAAAAAAAAATCTTTCAGTTGTGTTCCAGTTTCATTATACCACGAATATACAGTGGACCTTGACTTTGTTGGTATTGGAGGATTTAATGATCTTAGTTTACTCTGCTAATGCTAAGTCAGTTACATTTACTCTTCTGGTCTTCAGCATTCATATTTTTGCTAGTGTATTTTTTTTTCTTTGTTGTTTTCTAGATTTAGGTCTTATAAAATCTGTAGTAGCACTTTTGTGAGGTTTTTTATTGTTTTTGTTTATTTTGGGGGAGGGGAGAAGTTTGGGTGGTATGCCTTTTTAAAATCATAAGTACCAATAGGAGATTTGTTTATTTTTAAAAATTACTTAATGTGTATGGGTGTTTTGGCTGTATGTATCTGTGTACTGTATTTGTGCCTGGTGCCCATGGAGGTCAGAAGAAAGCTCTGAATCCTTGGATCTGGAATGGCATGTGGTTGTGAGCTGCAGTGGGGTGCCTGGAAATTTTACCTGGGCCACCTTAACCACTGAGCCATCTCTCCAGCCCCAAGGTGTTATTTCTAGAAATGTACCTAATGGTGTAGATTTGTTGTATTTTAAATAGTTTGCTGTTGAACCATTTAGGTTGTTTTTTTTTTTGGCTAAGAAAAAATGTTTTTTTTGTTTATGTAAAATAGTTTCTTTAGTGTTGATATAAAGCTTAAAAACTATGTATAGAACACAACACTAGACTGAGAATTCATTTCCCGCAAGCTAATTCCATCTGACCTCAATATTTACATAGCAAAATTAGTGGTTAAGCAGTTTCTCTAACTTTTAAGATTCAGGCTGCTTCTAGCCCATTGTATGTCATCTGAAAGCTTGTTCATTTACAGTGCTTATTTTATGACTTTGAAGTTGTGATTCTCAAATTTGAATTTGTAACTGAACTTCCTTGAATGATTTATTAAAGCACAGCCTACTCAGTGTCACTCCAAAGGAAAAAAAAAAAAAAGCAAACACAAAAAAACTTCGTGTCTGTGTATCTGTACTGGGGCATTGGATCTAGGGCCTTATGTAACCTAGGCAAGCCCTTGCCAGAGAGATATCCCTAGTGATTTTTATTTTTAGATAGGATCTGAATAAACGTGCCTAGGCTAACCTTGAACTTAATCTAGCTAGGCAGTTTCCTAAATATCTGTGTTAGTGTGCTTGGCTATTTGCAGTTTCTGACTCAGCATGTTTGAGGGTGAACTCTTAAGTTTAATTTCTCTTAGATTCCAAGGGACGGTTGAGACTAGTAGACTAGAGAGCACACTTTGAAATAGATGGCTCGTGGTTAGAGTGTAAGCCCAGTGATAGAGCATGCTTGAGCATGCTGAATTCCTTTCTAACTTGGTGTGAATGTGTGCACTCAGGAACATTTATATATATATACAGTAAACAAATGAGACAGTGTGAATAGATAATTATTTCCTTGGACTTTAGCTCCTTATTGTATATATTACAATTATTTTCACATTTCCTTGTACATTCATCAAATTGGCTTAGTTTTTGAGAACTGTTTTATCTTGGGAATTCCTTATTAAGAGCATGAGCATCCTTCATTATACTCTTATAATTTGATAGGTTAGAAACGATTTTCAGTTTGGCATGATGGTACACTATCTACAATCAAGCCCTTAGAAGTTAGATTGTAGGATTACCTTAAACTTGTGGTTTAAGACTGCTTCAGTAATAGTAATACGAATAAAATTAAAGAAACACTTTGATATATCCATCCCTTGAGGTTTTTTTTGACATATGGTATGAGATAAAGTTCTAGGCTTATTTACACATGTTGATTGTTGGCACTAGTTAAATCTTTGCACAACTTATTTTTAAGGTTTTATTTTTAATTACATATCAGTGTGTGGATATATGTACAAGCTCCCACAGAGGCCAAAAGAGGGCACCAGATACTCTGGAGCTGGCATTACAGGCATTGTGAGCCACCTGACAACCGTGTTAGGTCCTCTGTAAGAGCAATGCAGGTGTTTAACTGCTGAGCCATCTTCCAGTCCTGGCACAGATTTAAATGCCATCTTCATTACAGTTGCAATTTAATCGGTCTGTTTCTGACCTCCAATAAATTATTAGCTAACCTTTATAAATTATATAAATTGATAGATAATTACTTTTTCTTTTTGGTGTTGTTAAAGAGGGCAAGCCTGAGAAGTTTTCATTTGGTCTTCTGGATTCCCCTTTTCGTGTTGGAGTTCCATTCAATATTCCTCTGGAGTTACAGGATGAATTTGGTCACCCTACCCAACTATTATCTGATATTCAGCCAGTTCTTGAAGCAAGGTAATTGAATGATTCATTTGTATTTGTGTTTTTCTATTTGCTGACTACTTATTCTTTTGTGTGTAAATATAAGGTTAGTGTTGGTATTAATGTTTTAAATGTTCTTAGTGAATGTTATGATTTCTGGGTACTCGGCCCAAAGCCTCTGTCGTCCTCTGTGACTACAATGTCATACATAAATTACCTCAGAGAAATGTATTTGCTAAATTTACTGTTGAAGTCATTGGCTCTTACTCCTATTTTTTTTTTTTTTTTACAAGTATGGTGTGTATCCAATGGCATTTCTGTTAGTTGCTTTTGTTTGCTTAGGAGTGATAGCTGAGGCCTATAGGATAGTTCAGCCAATAAAATACCTGCTTTGCAATCTCAAGGACCGGAGTTCCATCCCCAAGACCCTGGTAATTGAGCTTATATTTGAACGTGGAAGGCATTGTTTCTTCTATTTGAAATAGTCTTGATATATTGTACTGGCTAGTCTATAACTCACTATGTAGACCAAGCTGGTTTTGAACTTGGGGCAATCCTCCTACATCTGCCTCCTGAGTATTAGGATTACAGATGTCTACTAGATGATTAGTCCTTTACTTTTATAATTGTTACTCTCTTTCTTTGTCCATCTTCATATGTGAAGTTCCTTTATTCTCTCTGTATTCAATGTTCAGGAGAGAGAATTGTACCCAAATCCTATTTCCCAGTCCAGAAAACAAAGATAGATGTAAAATAAAAGTTCTGTTGAATAAATGTTAAGCCATCATGGGATCACAGGCAGCCTGCTAAAGAAATTGGCAAAACCAATACATCTTACGTTTTGGAGTGTTGTATTGTTTTTTAGTAGCTGAGTAGATACAAATCATTAAATTTTGCTTTTCAAATGATTTTATTGAAAATGGTGGATTAGACATAGCCATAACTTTAATAGTTCTGTGCTTGTTTAAAACAAAACATTAGGTGTGGAACTCCAGGAAGAGCTGACTACTGTGGGAAGGCATTGAAGTACACAGAGCAAGAGAAATCCAGAGATAATGAACAAAGAAATAAATGACCCTAAGATAGAGAGGTAGACAGCAGTGGGAAGGGCACAGTCCCCTCAGTGGACCTTTGAGCAGAGGTGAAGCAGAGTGCTTTGACAAGCTCCATAGGCGCATACCCAGCACTCTGTAACACATATGTCAGAAGGCCAGTGACCTGCACAATAAGCAGACACAGAGAAAGGGCACATACACTTAGCTTGGTAATCAATTCTGTGGAGGAAAATCATCTTAAGAGTGGTCTTAATACCAGACTTTGGGGAACAGTTGGAAGCCTGTGTATTTTATATCTTCTACCAATGGTTTGCTCTCTGCTGTAAGCACATGTCTACTCCAAGGGTCAGTGTGTGACCAAGGAATCTGAATGTGAATTGGATGCAAACTTGGGAGAAGAGGTCTATGTGGTGAGCAGTGCAGTCCTTTTCATCTTGGGCCATGTAGTTTCCTCAGAGAATGATTTTTGCTCATTTTCCTTACAGTGGCTAATACTGTCTATGGTTCCTGACTGTCCAGGAACAGGACTGGCATGGGAATGGAGGGTGAAAAGCTCAGTATCCACATGCTTGCTTTCAGGGTTATCCCTTTTATTCTTTTTAGTGTGTTTACTCTGTCAGCTTTTCTTCTGCCTCTAGTTCAATGCTCTCTCCTTTTAGTCTGTTCTAAAGTAACCTTTAAGGTATCTGCTAGTATTAGAGAGTATAGTTCTAGGATCTAAAGAGAGATTTATTTATTTATTATTTATGCAGTATTCTGTCTGCGTGTATGCCTGCTCACCAGAAGAGGGCACCAGATCTCATTATAGATGGTTGTGAGCCACCATGTGGTTGCTGGGAATTAAACTCAGGACCTCTGGAAAAGTAGCCGGTGTTCTTAACCTCTGAGCCATCTCTCTAGCCTCAATTTTTTAAAAAAGATTATATATTTATTTATTATTTATCTAGGATCTAAATATCTACCTACTTCTCTCCCCCCAGTTCCCTTTCCTGTCTGTCTTTTCTCTCTTTTGCCCCCAATTCTAAAAAGTCTGTTGGTATTATCAGCTTTTGTATGTATCTGTGACACATTTGATGTCCAGCTTTTTTTCACAGCTGTTTTAGTATTCAGCTTTGTTGTAACTATGAATTCGTTTCCCACTTGGCCTGAGTTTTGTTGTCTTTCTACCTTCTTGCATACTACCTTATTTTTTTTTTAATTTATTTTTATTTTTTTGGTGGTTACTTTAGTAGTAAAAATTCTCGTTTCATATTACGGGGATTTTAAGAGCCAGCAAAAGCGGTAATATGTCATCTCGCTGAGAGCTATTTTGTATGTCGTTTTACATCGTTAATGTTGATTTTGTTAAATATGTCACAGGGTGCCATTGGTTTAGACTAGTCTTCTGCACCAACAGACTAGGGTGAAGTCCAAAAAGAGCCACCCATGCTAAAGAATTCTAGTAACCAAGGTGAAACTAAGTTGTTCTGAACTTCTAACAAATCAGGTTTAGAAAATAGACAAATGTCCTAAACAGCACATTCAGTTGGCATATTATTGAAATACTTCATGTCTTAACTCATAAACTGCAGAGGTGATTTGAAATAACTGGATGTTTACTAATTAATTTTTCTTCTGTCTCTGTGTTCTTACTTTACAAGGAAAGTAACCTTTTTTTTTTTTTTTAAGATGTCATCTTATTTTTTAATCTGTTTGTGGATACATTTGCACATGAGTGCAGAGACTTGAGGACCTTAGAGGGTTCAGATCCCCTTTGAGCAAGATGTGGTGGTTGTGGCCTGGACCAGCATGGGGGCTGCAGCTGAAGCCTGGCCCTATATAGAGAGTATTCCATGCGCTTCACTGAGGAGTCATCTCGCTGTCCCAAAGAGTAAATTTAAATGATTAGTGTGGACCAGATGGTTCAGTGGATGATGATACTTGGCCACCAAACCTGAGGTTTTAGTCACTGGGATCTATGCGGTAGAAGGAGATAACCTCTGACCTTCTCACGTACATCACGGTATTCATGTACTGTGAACTACAAGTGTGCTCACATATTACACACACTAAATAAGTAAATTTTAAATTGTCAATATGTTTTTTTAGTTCTCCCTCCTCCCCCTTTATCTCTTTCTTTGTGTAGAACCTCAATGTTTTGTTCATTAGAATACTTACTTTGTAGGGAGGATAAGTTGAAATAGAATTTATTCTTTATTTCATCTTATTTAATTAAATTAAAATTTTTATTAGATGAATTAATCATGATAGCAGCATATTTGCAAATTTATTTGTAGATGGTGCAAGGGAATTTAAAAATAATCTGTTTTTTCCAGTGGTCTGTCTTTACATTATGAAGAAATAACCAGAGGCCCAAAATGTGTAATTCAAGGTGTCATAGCTAAAGGTCCGGTTAACTCTTGTCAAGGAAAGGTAAGCATTACACATAAATGTTACAATATTTATTACTTGGTTCCTGTTGTGGTAAATTGGAAATTTAATGGTAAAGGATCTGGGTTTGTTTTCCTCTTTTTAGTATTTTGTAAACAAGATTTAGTAATTCTGAGTTGTTAAAAATTCATCAGTGCTGTGTTACCTGACTTACCAGTTAGATCTGTGTAGTGTGGAAATTTGGCACTTTTGTTTCTGTAGTCATTTCAACATTTCAGTTTTTTTTAGTCGTCTTCATCTTCGTTCAGAAGCGTTTATTCAACTTTTCTCATAGTATTTACTTCTTCCTCCTTCTTACATTTTTCTTAGAGCAGAAACCTCAATTCCAGATCAGTGAGACTTTATCTGACTATCTTAACATGTTTTGATAATAAAGGGAAGTATTCGTTAGGATTATATGTTGATAAGAAAGATATATTTTCCTATCAATATTCTGTTAACTAGAGCTTGCTAGGGCTTGGGTCTGTGTTAGAGTGTTTGGAAGGCACTGGGTTTACCCTTCCGACACCAGCCCGAAGGAAGGAAGGAAGGAAGGAAGGAAGGAAGGAAGGAAGGAAGGAAGGAAGGAAGGAAGGAAGGGTGAGTTTCTTCAGGTGTTGCAGGTAGAGCAGCCCTGGTCTGGAGTGGAGTGAATGTTCACCTGATGCCATGGATAGAGCATTCAGCACCTGGCCTCTCTCGATAGATGTCAGTCAGAGTGAACATACCTGAAATACTATTGGTTTGTTTTTTTAATTACCTGAAGGTATTGTATTTAAGGTGAAAATTAGATGAATTTTGTGTTTCGACTTTATTTTCTAAATATCTGCTTTGTTTATGCAGATATTCTAAAATTCAAAATACTTCTAGTTGAAAATATTCTATTATTTTGTATTGGGAGGTGATATTATGCCTGTATGTACATCTATGCCCACCTCAGACATTGTGGTGCCTGAGGAGGCCAGAAGAATGCATCTATGACATTTCTAGGAGATGCAGTCTCACACCAGACTTCCTGTTCCTCTGACTCTTCGAATCTTTAAGCCCCCTTTTTCTTGATGGTCCCTGAGCGTTGGGTGCAGGAATTGTGAACTTGATATATCTGTTGTGGCTGGGAACCACAGGATCGCATTTTGATTGGTTGTAGTTTTCTGTAATGGTCTTTCTCTGATGCAAAGAGATACTTCTTTGATGAAAGGGATGAGGGGCTACACTTAGCTGTGGGTGTAAGGATGTATATTTAGAGTGTTGGTAGGAATTATGCTGCTTAAATAATGTAGTGATTGTAGGTTCTCCAAGGTCCATGACCTTACTAGCTCTGAATAGTTGGCTAGGTTTCCAATACCGGGCATGATTTCTCTATTGTCGAGTAAGCCTTAAGTCCAGTTAGAAACCTGTTGGTTGCCAACAGTGCATGCTGCTGTTGCTCCTTTAAGGCACATTGTGCCATGATGGGCATGATAGCTGGGTAGGACTGTTGTTTGTTTTCCTCCCTCAGAAGCTTGCATAACATCTTCTGATACCATAAAACTAGTCCTCAAGGGAGGAAACTTTCAGTAAGTGCTTTGTGTCTTCATCAGTAAGGATTTACCTTGAATCTCTGTGATGCAGCCAAGGACAATAGCAATAGCCTATATGTTTTGGAAGTCTCTTGGACTCCCCTGACCAACAACTTGAGAGGAGGAGTCTCATGCCTGGCATTGAGGGGTTTATTAGTCTGTGGCTCTTGGGGGAGACCCTGTTATCCTGGATATGAACAATTTATTAAACTATGTATGTATATTTATACACATAGATTTACATGTGTTATATGTAATTTTAGGTAAATAGGTAATAATATGAGACCTTATAATTTTTGACATCTAAAGATTTGGAATTAGGAGTCTTAGATGAGAGAAAATGGGATAGTTGTCTTTCTGGGTCTGAGTTACTATACTCAGTGTAATCTTTTTTCATTATATTCATTACTTGCAAAGTTCATTCTTTCATTTTTCTTTATATCTGAATTATGTTCCATAGTATATATATACCATTCATCATTTGAAGGACATTTGAGCTGTTTTGTTTCCTAGCTATTGTAAATAGAATAGCAATGACTATGACTGGGTATCTGTGGAGTATGATGTTGAGTCCTTTGAGCATATGGCAAAGATGCTATACCTGGGTCATATGGAAGATTTATTTTTAGCTTTTTGAGGGTTTTCCATACTGATTTTCAGGGTGGATTGACAGCTTGCAACCCCAACAGTGAATGAAGGTTCTCTTTTCTCCACATCCCTTACAGCATTTGCTGCTGTAGCTTGTTCCATTGATCTTTGCCATTGTGCCTGGAATAAGATGAAATCTTACTTGTTTTGATTTGCAATTCTCTAATTGCTCGGGGTGATCCACCTTTTCTAAGAAATGTTTTTATTTTTTTTAAATAAAATTTATTTTATTTTTTCTTTTAAGAGTTATGTTTAGTTTCTTGCTCAACTTTTAAATGGATCTTTTACTTAAATCTCTTTCGTTAACATTTCTGTTCAGAGTTCAGTCCCTTTTTTCCTACTCCTTTCTTGTTTCACTTACAAATATTTTTAGTTATAACTATGACTGTTTTACCTACATGTATGTATGCGTACCACGTGGGTGCCTGGTGTCTGTGGAGTCCAGAAGAGCTAATTGGATCTCCTGGACTAGAGTTACAGGTGATTGTAGCCACCATGTGGGTTCTGGGAACTGAACTTGGGTCTCTTTGCAAGAGTGGCAAATGCCCTTGGCCACTGAGCTGTCTTTCTGCCCCTCTTTTACATTTAAAAAACCACACCCTCATTCTGATAACTGCCTGAGGTTCACTGTCCGAGTTTAAGGAAAGGTTTTTCTTCTGGGATTCTTAAATTTTTAAATATTTTAAATATTTAAATTTTAAATATTTGTAATAATTTTACTGACTAAAATTACGAGTATATTTATGTAATGATGAGGAAGTAAAAACTGAAAGAATTGAAATGGTAAGCTACTTATTTAAAACTGAGGTGTAATTTTTGCTGTTTTTTTTTTTTTTTCAACAGAATTTTAATCTAAAGGTTATTCTTCCGGGTTTAAAAGAAGACTCACAGATTTTGAAAATTAGATTGCTACCTGGTAATACTATTTTGAAAAATATTTGTAATAGTTACTTTTTAAACATTCTTAGATTACAATAGTGGTGATTGGCCAGGATGTAGGATGTTGAAGCTGCAGTTTAATTATGTATATGGGGACGTATGTGCACATGAATGATACTGTTTCTACAGTTTGATGTTTGAGTAAGATTGTTAATATCTCCAAGTTTTTACTTCTTTAAAAACAGGGGGTAGGACCAAGATAAAGGGAAAAAATGAGACAGTATAGACCAGGCTGGCCTTAGAGACTGCTTAGGTAGCCAAGGATGAGGCCTCAACCTCCCAAGTGATGGATTACGGGCATGTACCAACAGACCTGGTTTATGTGGGGTTGGGATTAAACTTAGGGCTGCATTCTAGGCAAGTACTCTTATCAACTGAGCTACACCCTCAGCTTCAGTGTGAATCTTAAAAACTACCAACCACAATAAACAAACAAATAAACAAACATAAATAAATTCTAAACTGCAAAATGTAACACAATCTTGGGGGAAATTTGCAAGTACTAATTGTGTCTTTGGGAAATAGTTTTTAGAGATACACTTATTAGATTTAGGTTAAAACTGAGTCTCCTGTACCAATTTTTTATTGGTATAACTTTCATATCTTAAAAATTAAAGGTCCTGGTAAGGCTGCTCCTCCTTCAGGGGGAGGTGATCAAAGAGCAGCCCAATCAGTTCATGTCAGAGACAGTCCCTGTTCCCATTACTTTGGAACCCACTTGGACACTAAACTGCCATGGGTTCTAAGAGAGTGCAGCCACTCCTGATAAGACCTGATAGACTAGGATCAGAAGGAAGGGGAGGAAGACCTCCCTTCTCAGTGGACTTGGGGAGGGGCATGCTTGGAGAAGAGGGAGAGATAGTGGGATGCTTTTTCAAACAACTGAGAGACTTACCTAGTCTCATGGGGCTGTAGCAGCTAAATGAGTTAATATGGGTAGTCCTTCCCCGCATGGCTTTGCAGTTGTTGAACTGAGAGCACAGTACTAAAATACATGAGCTTTCTTTAACACTGTCCTGTGCAAAATGAGACCTGCTAGTATTTGTGAAACACTTAAGATTTTGCTTAATAAGTGTTTTACACTTGATCCTAGACAAAAAGGCCTAGGGACAGTTTGCATGTAAGTTTAGCTATGATGCTTAGAAGTCCTTTGTCTACAAGTGATAAAAATGCAGTTCATACTAGATGCTAGCAGGAGGAACCAATAGCGTATTTGCATTTACAAATTGAACTTCTTAGAGGTTCATATATTGATTGATTGATCAAGAAGTGAAAATTGGCACTAGTGGGGAAAAATGTTCGTTTATAGTAATAAATATGTAGGTTTTTAGAAGGAAGCTAAGCCATATGGAATTGACTTGTAGAAATCTTATTACTTAGGCACATTTTTGGTGTTTTGCAAATAGCATAGTGTTGTGATAGAAGTGAAGAAACTTCATCATAAACCAGGTCTTAAGCTTGACTTTGCCACTAACTGACCTCGGGCCCTGTGCATCTCTTTGTATTAAGTATTTTCTTTTTGTAGTCTCTTGATCAAATATTTTCTGATGTTTGTGGATGCTTCTATCCCTCTAAAATGGAGGTATAGAACCTGTGTTGTATGTAATGAGCATAGTCGTGCTTGCTTAAAACATGACATGGTAGGTGGCACATTTTAAATATTTGTATTAATCAATAGTATAAAGTAAAGTAAATGTGTCTAGTAACTTTGTATACTTTTATCAGTATTTAGCATAAATTGAATTTTAAAGTATTAGGGAATGTGGAGCGTATAGTCAATATATTGTACAAGTATAGACCCATTTTATTAGTCTTACAGAAAATACATGATATAACTGCCTTATGATCTCAAAGGGTGATCAGTATACTTAATCTGCTTATATGACTACATAGCCACCAGGAGTTTGTTTGGGGGAACATAGTTTTATTACATAGCCCATACTAGTCTCCAACTCACTGATGCTAGAATTGTGCAATTACAGAGTTGCATCCTGCTTTCTTGAACTATGTTATGATGCCTGAAAACAGCATGTTATTGCTTGTGCTGGAAACATCAGTCATTGTACAAAGTTAAATATTATAAATAAACTATTTTTATAAATTTATTTTGCTTCTTGAATGTTTTTCCTCTGAAATATTTTAAGGTTTTTTTGGGACTATTTAGGTAATATTTCAGTTGAGTTACTTAGTATATTACAGCTTATGTAAAACTAACCCTAGATATCAGACATTTAACTATGCTATTGAGACCTATTCCATCACATACACAAATTACATTTAGAAGAGAGAATTTATTAAGTTCTCTATTCTTTTTTCTTTCTTGCATCATTTATAACTGTTAAGTACAAAAAATTCAATTTATTGATTCTGCTGAATATGTATTTTATTACATAATTTCCTGATAGGTCCCCCTCGTCAACTAAAAGTGAAACCTGACTCAGAAATTCTAGTTATAGAGAATGGAACAGCTTTCCCATTTCAGGTGGAAGTTGTGGATGAGTCAGACAACATAACCACACAACCAAAACTGATTGTTCATTGTAAGGTAAGCTTATTGTGACATACAGCTATGGATAATTAGGTTTTGTTTTGATTTTTATGTTAGTAAACAGCAGTGACTTTTTGCTGCTTTAAGGTTAAACCTTAAATAGTAAGTTTTTGCATTGTTTTTTGCTTTTGAATTTTGTAAGATAATTTAATAAAACCAAAGGAAATAAATCTGACTTTGTTTTTTGTTTGGTTTTGTTTGTTTGTGTTTGTTTGTTTGTTTGTTTGTTTGTTTGTTTGGAAATCAAATCTTCATGATTAGTCCATGGGAAAATTCTTAGGACCTTTCCTTGTCAAAAGGTTTTTAATAGCCCAAGCCATTAAAGACACTAGCTCTTCCTAGTTTTGGTTCTTTCTTTGATTTCTTTTTCTTTTTCCTTTACTGTATTGGGAACTGAATTTAAGGGCTTGTTCATACTAATCAGATGCTCTACCATTAAGCTGTATCCTCAGCCCTCTTTTGATTTTTTTGTTTTGAGACAGGATTTGAAAGTTGTTCAAGCTGGCCTTGTAGCCCAAGAAGGCTTAAATTTATGATTCTTTCTACTGCCTTAGTTAGTCTCTTTAGTATTTGGGATTAAAGGCCTTCACTACCACGCCCAGCTCTAGAGTTTGGTAGGTCTGTGGGTGAAAGTTTTCTCCCTTCTCTTTATTTCCCCCCATATATATATATGTATGTATGTATGTATGTATCTCTCTTTGTGTGTCTGCTTTCATGTGTTGGAATGCATATGGCAGAATAATTTCAGGGGTGTTTCCTGTCTCTGACTTCTACCTTGCTTTTGGAACACTGATTGGAGAGGTGCATGCACTACTAAAACCAGCTTTTTACATGGTTTCTGGGGGTTCAAATCCAGGTCCTTCTGCTTGCATGGAAGTGCTTTATCAGCTATTGAGCCATCTTCCCATCTCCCTCCCCTAACTGTAGAGAAAGTGTTTCATTTATAAATAGAATGATAAAACTGTCTTTCAGGATTTTCAGTGAGTGAATAAACAAAGGTGGGGTAAGGTCTACTACAAAAGCAACTCAAAGTGAAAAAGAGGGCTGAAGAGATGGCAGTAACATTTATAACTCAGCTCCATCTTTTTTAAATAAAAAAGAATAATGTTTGAGGAAGTTAGCTTTTCTAAAAGGATAAATTTTATGTAAGATAGAAAAATCAATTTTTATTAAATTCTAGCATTTTGAGTTGTATTTAGAACTTTCCAGTATAGAGCCAGAAATACTAGCTGTGGTAAATTACTCAAGAATTTGAACAGTGACTGAGTAGTTTCATGGATCTTCCATCCTCTGTCTAGTTTCTAGGTGCTCCAAGCCTACCAGTCTACACTGTGGATTGTAGTAGCTCTGGAACCAGCATCCTAACAGGATCAGCAATTCAAGTTCAGAACATTAAGAAAGACCAGACACTGACCGCCAGGATTGAGATACCTGTAAGCTACTGCTCTCATTGGTATCACACCAAGTTGTTAAGGCCTTTAACAGCTGTGGAGTATTTTATGCAAAGTTGTTTGATGCTAAAATATGCAATGTTGGTGTTTCTCTTAAGTACAATGTGAAATATAACAGTATTTTAACATTTTATATCACATGCTAGTAATCTTGATCATCTGTTACAATGTTTATAACTAGTAGTGATTATATTTTTCTCTTTTAAAGGTATATTTTAAAATTAGGGGTGGTGTGTGTGTGTGCGCGTGCATGTGTTTGCATTCACATGTGTATCCTCAGAAGCATTGGATCCCTTGAAGCTAAAGTAACAGGCAGCTGTGAGCCACCAGATTTATGTAGTAGGAACTGAACCCAGGTGTATCCACAAAAGCAGTATGTGCCTGTGATAACCTTAAAATATTTAAGATGCTTCTTTCCCCCCTCCCCCCCCCACAGGGTTTTTCTTGTTATAAAGCCCTGACTGTGCTGGACTATTTGTAGGTCAGGCTGGCCTTGAGCTCCCAGAAATCTGCCTGCCTCCACCTCCTGAGTGCTGGGATTAAAGGCATGTACCACCACACTCAGCTCTAGGATGTATTTTCTTTATGCAGTAATGTAAGTAAGTACTTGTGTGTTTGTGTGCATGCAAACTGTCAAGTAGAGGACTTTCTGTTATGTGGGGATGTGGAGGATATGGCCTTTGGGGCCAATGGGACTTAATTATACAGCAGCATCAGAATACCAGGAATTCAGTTAAGTAAAGACAAATGGCAGGTTATATCTGCTTTTATGCAGCAAACCTTGAGAGTAAGGGGTCAAGTAAATTTGTATGCCTTTAAAATAAGTTGCTTGATATTTTATAATGAGGAAGTTATACATGATTTTGCTGTTGAAGGTGTTATGGTTTATTAAAGAAGTAATGGAATAATAGTTTAATTTTCTATGCCTGTAAGCAACTTCTATATGATGGATCTGTACAACTGTAGTATATTAATAATCAATATAAATTTCTCAGTATATTGATAAGCTCAGTTTTTATGGCATCTAAAACCCTTCTGGATATAAACAAGTTTGTTCATTTGTCCCTGTGTGCTATTAATAGAAAAAAAATAACATTTCTATAGAATTTAATAATAAAAAGTAATATTTTCTATGGCAGCAACTTGTCTCCAATTTTATGGAAGCATCATGGTTTCTTTATTAATTGATGGCAATTGAATCTGTGACTTAATTTAAATCTTGTGAATTCATAATAGTTTTAAATTCAAAAACAGAGAAGGCATCTTTGTTAGTAGTTTTCAGAATGTACCCAATGCCATTTATGCCTGATGGTGTAAAATATATATTATTAAAAGTATATTTTTTCTGTTTGTTTTAAAGGCAGGGTCTCCTGTATATTCCAGGCTGACCTTGAACTTACTGTGTAGCTGAGATGGCTTGAACTCCTGACCTCCTGCCTACACCTCCCAAGTTCTAAGATTACAGGTGGGTGCCACCACATCTGCCTCATAAATGATAAAACCTACAATGTAACTATGATCTTCCCTAATATTGAAACTAAATTGTTAGACAGTGCCATGGATCCACTGTGAAAGAAAAGAGAAAAGGATTACATAGGTCACTTGTTGTGTTTATGTTTTCTCTTCTAGAGTTGTAAAGATGTGTTACCAGTGGAAAAGACTATCAAATTACTTCCCAGTAGCCACGTTGCTCGTCTACAGATATTTAGTGTAGAGGGACAAAAAGCAATCCAGATCAAACATCAGGATGAGGTTAATTGGATAGCAGGCGATATAATGCGCAATCTAATTTTTCAAATGTATGATGAAGGAGAAAGAGAAATCAATATCACACCATCCTTGGCAGAAAAGATTAAAGTAAGTATTCTTTAAAAATTGTTTACTTGTAAAAACTTGATTGTGTTTATAAAATTGAAAATTTGTGGATATCCTTAAGAAATTGTTTATCAAAGAAAAACACTGTTATTAGGTTGGTGCTAAGGAAATTGTGGTATTGGATTGTGATTGTTAAATCATTATTAGACTCAATTAATTAAGATTGGAACAACTAGGCTGGAGAGATGGATCAGCAGTCAAGAGCACTGTCTGCTCTTCTAAAGGTCATGAGTTCAATTCCTGGCAACCACATGGTGGCTCACAACCATCTATAATATGAACTGTTTCCCTCTTCTGGCAGATGTAAATGCAGACAGAATACTCATATACATAAAATAAATAAATCTTAAAAAAAAAGATTAGAACAACTACAATCAATATGTTTTTACCGATGAGAAATAAGTGTTTGTGTTCCTATAAAATAAAGGTAGAAATTTAGTGAACTTGTAGAAAGTATGATTCAGAAATATTTGCAGCAAAAACAAAGACACTGTTTATGATATATTTATTACTGTTTATGCTATGATATATTTGTGATTATAAAGTGACTTTCTAGCTCGGTGTGGTGGTCTTTAATCCCAGGACTTGGGAGACAGAAGAGCTGGGGCTCTGATTTTAAGGCCACCCTGGTCTGTATAGAGTGTTCTAGGATAATCAAGGCTCCATAGACTCTGTCTCAAGAAAATACATTAAAAGAAGAAAAAGAACCTGGAGAGATGGCTCCAGAGGATAAAGAGCACTGGCTGTTCTTGCAAAGGTCCTGAGTTCAATTCCCGGCTTCTAACCATCTCTGATGAAATCTGGTATACTCCTCTGTCCTGCTGGCACATATGCAGGCAGAGTACCATACAAATAATAAATGAATCTTTGTGTTTCTTCAGCTTGGGGTGGTGGTAAATTATAATTAGCTTTAAGCTTCTTCAGTATATAGGTGGGGTGTAGTGGCAGTCCTGTAATGCTGGCAGCTGGGAGGCAGAAGGTCATGAGTTCATCTCTATCCTAAGCAACATGGGTTTGGTGGCAGCTAGTTCTCTCTGGACCCCTGTTCCAAAAGATCAGGGGAGTAGAGAAGGGGAGAGGGAAAGAAGGAGAGAAAGGCAGGATGGGAGGGAAAGAGGGAGAGGAGAGGCGGAAGGAGGGAGGGAGAGAGAAGAGGGAAGAGAGCAAAGAGAGGTTAGAGGGAAGGGGAAGGGAGGTGTGAGAGCGAGAATCTTTGGAAAGCAAATGGGTATGGCTATGGAAAGGCTTTAAGTACGCCTCTGAGCTTTGTGCTGTGTGAATCCCTCCTAGGTCAACTGGACGCCTGAGGTCAACAAGGAACATTTGCTGCAAGGCCTGCTTCCTGATGTCCAAGTACCAACCTCTGTGAAAGATGGACGCTACTGCCAGGTGTCTTTCCAAGATGATCATGTGTCTCTGGAAAGCGCCTTTACAGTAAGGTTGGTGAACTTGTTGTAATTTGGCATATTTTCAGACTTAGCATACCATAACAGAATAGTTTTCTGCGGTGTACTCTTTTGGGGGGGGGAAAGTTGCTTCTAGTGCCGTAGGACTGTCCAGGGCTGCCACTGGCCACTATAGCCAAGTCTTCTAGAGTCACTGTGCTGTGCTACTCTCGGAGAGGGAGAGGAAGCTTCCCTCCCTGAGAGTGGTGGAATGCAATCAATGCCTAGAACTCCCTCTCGCACTCTGGCAGGTGAAGTTCAGTTGCTGTGGCCACCTCTCTTGTCAAGCTCCAGACATTTTCAGGATCAGAGTAACTTAAAGAGTTACTGCCTTGGGGGCTGAAGAGATGGCTCAGAGGTTAAGAGGTCCTGAGTTCAACTCCTAGCAACCACATGGTGGCTCACAGCCATCTAAAATGAAATCCAGTGCCCTCTTCTGGCATGCAGGTGTATATGCAAAACACACATTGTATACACAATAAATAAATCTTAAAAAAAAAAAAAAAGGAGTTACGGCCTTTAAAATAGACACTTATTCCCCTTTCCCATCTCTTGCTTTCTTAGATGTCCTGGGTCCTAAGGCAGTGGTTCTCAACCTGTGGGTCATGGCTCCTCTGTGGTTTCTAATTATCCTTTCACAGGGATCAGCTAAAGCCATCAGGAAACATAGGTATTGAACATTACAGTTCATACCAGCAAAGTTATAGTTATGAGTAGCAACAAAAATAATTTTATGTTGGGCTCACCACAGCAGGAGGAACTCATGAAGGGGTCTCAGCATTAGGAAGGCTGAGAACTGCTGAGAAGGGCTAACCTTAGAACAAGGGCTCAGGACACATCATCACTGCCGTATTACACTGAGACATTAAGGCAAGCCTGCGGCTTCCCCGCTGAGCCTGTTAACCCTGGAAAGTGCGGAGAGTAGTGAAACCTACCTTGTGGGGCGTTTAGGTGCTTTGAGTGTACCAAGTGATGAAGAGTGCATGGTTCTTTTCAGGTCTGTGCCTGATTCCTGAGCAGCTGTGGCTCAGCAGGATTTGGTTTGCTTTTCCAGCAGGTGGGGTGGGGGCCAGGGCAAGGACATTGCAGTAGAGTTCAGAGTTCTCTGTAGGTCTTGCTGCCAGCTTCTGGCTTCACATCAGCATCCTGCCACTGTATTTTGGAAAGTGACAACAGTGATCCAGACAGGGTCAGAAAGGGACACTACTGAGACAAACTTCCCACTGTCAGCTGAGGCCCTCATCGCAGAAAACCTTAGTCACGATTGCCAGGGGAAGAGGAAGCTGGCAGAATCATCACCACCACTTCTGGCTTGGTGCCAGGGTCAAGCTCTCATTTCCTTAAAAAGCAGCAGCTAGTGCCAGCCTCCATGCTGGGCAGTAGTTCAATGGCTTCATTGGCGGGTTGAAGGGTGGTAGAACTGTTAGCCCGGAGACGAGGACTGTGAGAGATCAGCTTGCTCGTGGTGCCAGACCATTTATGCAGGAATAAAAAGCTCACCTGGGAAAAAAAAAGTTGCTTCTAGGATTAAAAAAAAAAAATCACCTTTTAATTTCTATAAAATATGGGAGATTGTCTTTACAGTAAAGCTGCATTGTACATAGTGGGTAATTGTTGGGGTTTTGTTAGAGACAGAGTCCTGCTCTGTAGTCCAGGCTGGATTCAAAGTTATGATCCTCCTGCCTCAGCCTCCCAACTGCTGGGATTACAAGTGGTGGCACTACATATGATTGACAGTGATTAATCCTTTTCGTAATTATAACCCTGTACTTAATTGCTCTCTTAGTAACAGTAAAAATGCACCAAAGGAAAGTCCTTTAACTGAAAGCAACAGAGGCCTGAAATATACAAAAGATAGGGTGTGGTTTTTAGGAGGGAAAAATTAGACATTGGTTAGTGGGGAATTTTGAAACTGAGTTCAATCAGAATTAATATACACAGCTCAGAGAATAGAACCTGGTATAAATGAGCAAAAGACCACTTTCCTGCCACACTACCTCCTTGGCCAATCTTACCAACAACTAACACTGTATTCCTCTAGTCTATGCTGTTCTCTCTGCTCTGACTACAATTCATTGTTGTGATTTATTCTTACTCGTCTATTGACAGTGGTTCTTCTTATAACTTTTAAAATGTAATATAAAGAGTATAATGTAACTTCTGTATAGTCAATAACTTAAAAATGAAAGTTTTGGAGAGGTGCTGTTGTATTTAAATGTAGGGCATTATATATGTGGTTGTTCGTCACTGTTTCTGCAATTAATGGTTAATTAAAACCTTTTAACTAAACCAATTTTAGACCTCTTCCTGATGATCCCAAACATTTAAAATGTGAGTTAAAAGGAGACAAAACAGTGCAGATGGGCCAAGAGCTTCAAGGAGAAATAGGTTAGTATACCTATTTATTTTTGTATGATGCTGACTTTCACTAATATTTTAAAATATATGGTGTGAAAGATATTTTTTGAATATCATTCATTGAAACTCAGTTTTATAAGACAGTTTGTTTTAGAAATATTGCCTTTGTTACAAGAAATAATAATCAGTATTAAAAGTTTGAGTGAATTGATTCCTGTGTAACCTTTTTTTTCTTATAACTAGAAAAATTAAATACTATCAAACTTTTCTATTAAATTTTAGTAAAAAGCCTGATTTAGGCATTGAAATGTAGTTCATTGCTAGCGCATGTCTACCGTGTATGTGGACCTGTGCTCAATCTCTAGCACCTCATAAACAAATAATGTTAACCGTGTACCTCAAAAATTAAAAGCGGTATTTAAACATTTCTGCACAGGTTCTTGATATAGTTTAATGGTTATGAGAGATAATATGTATATTACCTATGTATGAGAGTAATTTAAAGCATCAAAGTATACTTTATGTGTAAGATACATCTTAAAAATGATTTTAATTTGAAGCTATTTTTTTCTTTTAAAGTTGTAATAGTTACAGATCAGTATGGAAATCAGATTTCGGCATTTTCACCAGATTCTTTATCTGCTTTGTCAATTGCTGGAGTTGGACTTGATAGCTCAAACTTGAAAACTACTTTGGAGGTATGACTACCCTATAAAATTGCTTTTGTGTTTGAAAAAGTTGGAAGTTTAACTTTACGTATTTTTAATTTTTAAAAATTGTATTTTATTATCGTATGTGAATACACATTACACTTGGCGAAGTGCTTGCCGTGGTGCATGTTTGGAGCCAAGGACAACTTGTGGGAGTCCATTCTCTCCTTCCACCATGAGTCCCAGGCGCTGAGCTTGGACTTGGTGGCAGATTCCTGTGATGAATCATCTTGGCAGCCTTGATTAACGTCAAAACTTCTTCACAGACATTAAAACTTTTATTTATACAAACAAACAAAAAAAGTTTTATTTATGAAATTGTGTGGCTAGCATTTGTAAGACCCAGAACCTTCAAAATAAAAAAAAAATTGCTTTGCACGTTTGCAAATAAAAGTAAATGGAATAGCAGGTGTTTTCTTAGATCCCATCATTCACTTGCAGCCATCATTGCTTTTCCTTTAACAATATTACTGTGAAGGAAATTGTAGTTGCTATAATATTTCACTCTATTTGTATACATGTATGTCTACCTACATGTACACATTTATGTACATTTTCAGTTAGATATTTAAATAAAACTTAATGTTTACCCCTGTATTAAAACAGGATACTGTTAACTTTGCCACTGTACAGTTAATTCAGTTTAGCTTTAAAAGCAAAGGCCGTGATGAAATTCTTGGAGCTTAAAAAAGCATGGAGTGCTTTTCTTGAAAAGGTTAAAGCCAGCATTAAGCAGAAGGATAGAACTGGGTCTTGAAGAAACCTGCAAGGCAGTGTTGGGTAGCAAAAGGAGTTCTCCCAGGCATCCAGAGTCTGATTCTTGGGCTATTGCCTTGACAGGACAACCATGAAAAAGAGGCTCCCCTGTGGCGTTTCCCCACTAGTTTCTGCCTTCCCTGTTAGGCTATTATTTCTAATGCTAAGGAACTCTTATGAGTTATGTTCATCGAAAGCCTGCTCATTCTGATTTCAGGTTACTCCATTATCTCCTTTCAGCTCTTATGTGTCATGAAATGAGAGGATGAATGCACGACTGTTGCTTTGGGCGGACAGTCTGCTTCTTGTTTCTCTGTGCACACAATGTGCACAGCCTCCTCTCCTCGTTGACCTCATTAGTCCTGAAGTATAACCTGCCTTTTTACACCTTGAGTGTTCCCAGACCACTAAATTATTTCTAACAGCATATAAACATGCTGTTTGACTCATCTTAAGTACACTTTCACACACAAGTATTGCATAGCCGTACATGTAGTAAAAGCACCCAGACATATAAAGACAAAACAGATTTAAATGTGTACATGAGTAAGTCTACACATACAGGATATGGGTCCTGAGGAGCCACTGTTAAAACCTGAGTGCCTCTGTGCCATTTCTGGTCTACAATGAGTTAGACCATCTAGTCATGTTGCAAAGATCAGTGACTGGTTTCTTGACTCATTGATATGGTGTAATGGCCACTATTCCGAATAATTGATAAGCATCAACAAGAGCCCTACTCAGTGTGAATATCATTTTGACAAAGGGGAGGGCATGCAAAAAAATAAATAAATAATGGGAAGAAAAAATAGTGAAGATACTAGCATGCTATCATGTAGGTTGGTCAGGACGGACCTTTGTTGTTAAATTAAGGCATTGCTTCTGGAAACACCTAAAGAAAAGGCACAGTGAAAAAACAATTACAAACCGAGGGGAAAATATAAGAGCCAAGTTTCAGGTATGCTTGTGTTTGAGGTTAAAGAAAAGTACAAATAAAGATTGAGCATCCCTAATACAACATTTGAAATGTTCTGAGATCCAAAAGGTTTTGACTACTAACATGACACTCGAAAAGTTGCCAATTTTGAAGTGCTTTATATTTATAGATTAGGAATCTTTTTGAGGGTTATGGGCATTCTAATCAGGGTTCCTCTGTGTAGCCCTTGCTGTCCTGGAATTCACTCTGTAGACCATGCTGGCCTTGAACTCACAAGTGATCTGCCTGTGTCCCTCTGCCTCTGCCTCCCAGTGTTTGGATTGAAGGTGTGTGCCACCAGCACCTGGCTACATTGAGAATCTTAATCAGTCTATAGAAATATTACAAAATTCAGAGAGCTCAATCCAGGCATGGCGGCACATGCCTTTACTTCTAGTACTAGGGAGCAGAGCTAAGAAAATTTGTTTAAGTTTGAGGACCTTTGTGATATCAAGAATAGCTTGGTCTACATAGCACAGTTGCAGACCACCCAGAGCTACATAGACCTTAAAATTGAGAGAACTCTAAAACTTTTAAACACTCGGTCATAAGCATTTTGATCAAAAGATAACCTGTAGAAGAAAAGGGGAAATTATGAGAAGATAAGGTAAAAAAAAAAAATATATATATATATATATATATATATATATATATATATATACACACTCACAGTCTTTTAGATTTCGTTTCTATGACTGAAGAGATAAAATATCACTCTTCCTGTACTATAAAAAGAGTGGAGTATGCCAGTGTTGTCATGGCTTCAGTCTGTTAACCAGAAATAGCTTGTGAATGATGCTTTTTTTTTAAAGACCAAGAAATACTAACTTAGTGTTTTCCCAATGTGTTTTTCTTCACCAGGCGAGCACACAGAGTATAAGTGTGCGAGGCATCAGATTTACTCCAGGTCCTCCTGGGCATAAGGATCTTTGTTTCACTTGGAGAGAGTTTTCTGACTTTATTCGCGTGCACCTTGTTTCTGGACCTCCAACCAAGCTGCTGCTTATCGACTGGCCAGAGCTGAAAGAGGTATGCAACTTCATGTCTTCATTGGAAGAGTTAGTAGCACAGGCTAATTGCTTTCAGGGTCTTGATGGACTAGAAAAGATAAGACTTTGTTTTAGAAGAAACAATAATTGTAACTAACAGTGACAAAACAAGATGACCCTATATTTGAATTGCTTACTTTGTCCTAGCTTGCTGAAATTATGAATGTAATAATTTAGACCTTTAAAAGTGTTCTAGACATGCATAAAAATTAGAATAGTAAAACTGATGATGCTAGAAACCTATTTCATCAGTCAGCTGATTTTTGCTAATTTTGTTTCATTGTTCTCTTATAGTAATATAAAAGGTCCATTGTAGGTTTTTTATCTTTGAAGATTAGCCTGTGTGTGAGTGTGTAAGTGTGTATGGAAGATGAGCACTAGTATGCACATGTGGCAAGGTGTGCACACGGGCTAGATGTCACATTGGGAATCTTCCCTTGTTGGTCAGCCTATTCCTTTAAGCCAGGTATCTCCCCGGACCTGAGACTTGTCTTGATGAGGCTGGACGCCAGCAAGCCCCAGAACCATCCTATCCTGCCTCTGCTTCCCTAAGAGCTGAGGTTCAGCATCCTCCCTCAGGAGTCCTGGGATTTGAAATTGAGCCTCATGATCCAACAAAATATTTTAATGGTTAAGCCACTTCTCCAGCTTTGTTGAAGTTTTTATAATGCATCCAAACCTTAGACGTCAGATCATTGCACCAACATAAACGAGCTATGAAAATACTTAAGTCTTAAATACCAATTTTGCAAACATCTTATCTTACCTGTGTTGGTTTTCATTCACTGATAATTTTAGAATCCAGTAAATTTAGGCTGTTGGCATGGTGGTACATCCCTTTAATGCCCATGCTCGGAGTTATAGATGGGGGAGTTTCTATGAGTTTAAGGCCAGGCTGTCTACGTAGAATCCAGGAAAAGGAAAAAAAAAAAATCAAATATTTTTGTTGAGGAAAAACCTGTATTTATAATGTGAAATGACTACATGGACTTAATGATAATATATGTATTATCTCACATGCTTACTGTTCTATGGTGATGACATTTTAAAATACATTGTTTTTATTGAGAATTTCCTATAAAAGTACAATGTATTTTAATCATGTTTATGCCCTTTACTCTGCCCCTTATCTCAGGATTCTTAACTTGTGGGGACAAATATCAGATATTCTGTATATCAGATACTTACATTATGATTCATAACACCAAAAATTCAGTTATAAAGCAGCAACAAAAATAATTTTATGGTTGGAGGTCATCACAACATGAACTGTATTAAAGGGTTGCAGCTTTACTAAGGTTGAGACCACTGCCTTAACTCCAGATCAGCACTCACCTATGCTCCCCATATATGCTCCCCATATGCTTATGCATTTGAAGCCACGCTGGGGTGTGGTTGACCTACAAGGGCCCTCATCCCCCAAGAAAACTGACTTTACCTTTCCCACAAGTCAGCCACTGTTAGTAGCTCCTCCATCAACAATGGAGGCTCAGGAGCCGCTCTGCTCTCCACACTGGAATCTTGATTGGCTTGTTCTTTTGTCTCTCATGCAGGCATCCTCAGCTGCTTTGAGTTTATGAGTATAGTGGTGCTGTCAGTGTAGAAGACAGAGGTTCACCTACATCTTTTCCAGCCTCTGGCTTTTATAGTCTTTCTGTCCTCTTATGCATGATGCTTCCTGAGCCTTGGTGGGGAGGGAGTATGTAATACAGATGTCACATTTATGACTGAGCACTCCGCAGACATTTATTCTCTGCATTTCAACCATTTGTGAGTTTCTTCATTGGCCACCATTCACAAAGAAATTTCTCGGCTGAGGTCTGAGAGGTGCGTTAATAAATGGGCATGGAGATGGGAATGGAGAAGCCAGTGAGACACTATATGCGTTTAACAGGATTAAGAGCAGCAGTCTCACCTCTGGATAGCACAAGCTTGATTTCTCCATGTCTAGAGACCCGAGTGTTTGGTCCCTTCAGAAATATGGTCTTATCAAGATCAGTGCTAGTAACCTGGATTGTTTTTGAGGGTCTTCTGAACACCCCTATCCAACAAATTGAGAGAAGGTCACAAGGACATTTTAAAATTGGCTTTCTTTACTGTGTGTGGTGGCATATCCCTGCTGTTCCTGCACTTGGGAGTTAAAAACCATAGGAACCCAAGTCTGCGCCATCCTATACTCTATGGCTGGGGTCTACATTTAAAAAAGAAGATGGCTGAGAATGGTATTGCTGTTTGCTATTAATCCCAGCACTTGGGATATATAGACATTTAAATCTCTACATTACAGTTCCAGGCCAACCAAAGCTATGTAGCTATACCCTGACTCGACAACAAAAAAACAACAACAAATCACTGTACTGTTACCATTTTTCAAGAATAGATTACATTATTACCGTAGAACCATGACCTACAAAAATCTTAGCTCCAGCTCTCCATTCTAAAGTTAGGTCCTTTGACTTGGTAGAATTGTAATTTTAAATTGTTGGTGTTCTGTATGAGAAACTGTGACTGTTGTGACACTTTTGGAGTAACGGTCTCCTCTGCAGCAGACTGCTTCTAATTCACAACACTCTTGTGTCTGCACTTCCTGAATACTAAGGTTGTAGATGCGAGCCATGCCAACTATGCACCTTTCACTTCTCACTGAAGGACAGTGAATTAGCGTAACCAAGGTTTGGGCGCAATGAGCCCAAGGAGGAACCAAGAGGACCTTACACCTGTGCTTTGGGCTAATAGTACCATTTTTGATTTATGGCAAAAACAGAAATTAGTTACAGGAATTTGTTTTCAAAAACAGATAGATCCTTTTTTTCTTCTTTCTATAATAATGTGTTGAATAAGGGCTTCATGGGGAAGATAGTGCATTTATTTCTATCTGGATGCATATTACATAAATTAGCACTTTTTCAATAACTCTTGATGCCAAATAAAGAATTTAATGATGTATTACGAAAAAAAAAGAAGAAAACAAAAAAAAACAACAACCCAACTTTTGAACTTTTGAGGTAGAAAAGGAAGTTCGTATGACTAGGTAGAATGTAAACAGTAGTGACAGCTTATTAAACATTATTGTAAGATTTATTTGTAAATATTATATGTATTTACTGAAACTGAAATGAAACCTGCAACTAAATTATTTAGTGGTTATCAATGTTTTCAGGTAAATGAGACTGAAAAAGTAATCATTTAATATCTGATCGTCCTCTAGGTTCCTAATTTAATTGTTGCTCTCTCTTGTAGCTGTCAAGTAGAAGGGAACGGAAAGATCACCTAGTGTGGTCATTAGGAAAAAAGTATTAATATTTTATCTTGGGCTTCTATTGCTATGAAGATACACCATGACCCTTATAAGGAAAGAATTTAATTGGGGCTGGCTTACAGTTTCATAGGTTTATTCCATTGTCATCATGGCAGGGGAGCATGGCAACATGCAGGCAAACATGATGCTGAAGAGGAGTAGCTGTCTTCAGGTGACAGGAAGGGACAGGCATTCCTCTTAGAATGGGACTATTGAAACCTGAGAGCCCACCCTCAGTGACACACTCCTCCAACAAGGCCACATCTCTTATCCTATCAAATAGTGCCACTCCCTGGGGACCAAGTATTGAGTCTGTGAGCCTATGGGGGCCATTCTCATTTAAGCCATCATATATAGTCATGTGTTACTCATTTTATAAAGGAGGAAACTAAAATACTAAGCTGCTAAAACATAAAAGTGACAGAGAACGGAAACATTTGATGTTGGAACTTGGCATCTTTTCCTATTTCCCTGAAAAACTTCTACTGCAGCAGTTTACTTTAGAAGCAGTTAGGGTGGGCCAGGAACTTGTGACTGACCCCTCTGTGCACCAACGTTTAGGAGGCAGGGCCGGCTGAGTCTGGTGGAACATGTCTACAGCTACACTTAGGAAGCAGGTGGGCTGTCACTGGCAGGGTGCATTCACACTCACATTTAGGAGGGACAAGGCTTGCCTGCACCCACATTAGAAGGCCGCTTAAACTACACTGTAAGGCTAACACCAGCAGCAGAGTGGACAGTGTGTGAAACTATCAGTGATTTATAAATCCACACTGTTTATCATCTTCGGTGGTAATCATCTGTAGCCGTGTAAACCAAGCATTGTATGTAACCACTGTTGAGATTATTTGTGTAGATATCTTATCTATAACAAAGCATTAACTTTTCTTCCATTTTTGGCAGCCTGTATCCTAGTTTGATAACCAGTTAACTCAGATAAGACAGGAGGAGAGTAGAGGAGATAAAAGAAACATGGATAAGTATGTAGTCAGCTTCCAATTTTTTACTTTTATTTCTCTCACCCTTAATTTTAAAAAATTTATGAGACGCATGCTTTATGTGGTATCTTGCTTAAAAATGCATCCTTTGAATATATCCAATATTAATACATCAATACATGGATTTCTAGAATTTCACAAGCTTTCCATTTCAGTTGACAGGATGGTTTATTAGTACCATCTTTAATCAGGGGCTAAATATTATTGCTAAATGTCATTGTGTAAAAAACTTGAAAATTGATAAGTGTTAAACTATAGATTTATGCTAGAAGCAAGTAATGTCAAATGCAGATTATTAAGGTCATTTGTGATAAATTGGCATTTCAGAATTTATTTTCATTGATAAAAGAAGCAACTTATAAATATAACAGATTATTATACAGGTAGTTATATTGTTTGGCACATACTTATTTGTGCTTATTAAAATGTTTGTGTCTGTTTCAGTCCATTCCAGTGATTAATGGAAGACAATTACAGAATCCTCTCATCGTTCAACTTTGTGATCAGTGGGATAACCCTGCATTAGTCCCAAATATTAAACTGAGTCTCACAAAAGCTAGCAGTTTAAAGGTAAGTGTCCAGTTTCCTTAGATATTTTTACTGCAGAGTATGTATCTCAGGGCTACAGAGATGGCTGGATGGTTAAGAACAGTTGCTGCTCTTGTAGAGGACACAGGTTCAGTTCCTAGTATCCACATAGCAACTTAAAATCATCTGTAGCTCCAGTTCCAGGGGATCCAGTGCTCTTCTCTGCCCCTCCACAGGCACACAGGTGGAGCATAGACATACATGCAGACAAAGCACTTACACACATAAAATAAAAATGAGTTAATTTTTAAGAGAAGTTCTGTATTTTAAAACCGTGTAGCTCAGTAAGTAGGAAACTGATTTCTAGCATGCAAAGAATCTGTTTGTGCTCTAGCACCTCCTTCCCTCTTGTACTTCCTGAGATCAGTGCTGTATCCCCCCGACAGTGTCAGCATCACATTTTCTTCTCACTTCAAAAGGATAATTTTATGTAATCTTCATCACTGCTAGAGTATATATTTGATGACGTGAAATTTGTAGAATATTACCAATGTAGCAAGGTGCCATCATTGCAGTTAGGATGGTTCTCTCTTCTTACAAAGAGCTGCCTGAACTTGGACAGAGATGCTAGACCTGGCCTGGTCTAGCTCTGCTCTTCATTCTGCTCTTCATTCTGTTTGGCTGGAGCAATTACGAGTATAGCCTTGTACCGTATGTGAATACACATAGTTTAGGTATTAACTGTTTCCATGTGTATTGGGAGAGCTGGCTGTTCAAAATCTAGTAGAGACTTCCTGATGCAAGTTTTGGAGGCCCTTTTCACTCAAGGTTAAAGAAATAAGGTTAAGCATTGAAGGTCCATCCATGGAGGGTTTTTTGTTTTGTTTTGTTTTTTTGTTCCTTTGGGGTTTTTGTTTTTTTGTTTTTGTTTTTGTTTTTTTTTTACAACTCACCAATAGCTGAAGGGAATTTAGAGATAAAATGCTGCCAGTTCGAAGAATGCTCCTGAGATTATGTTCAGATAGTAGAGTGTCACTCCATAGCTGTTTTATAGATGTGATAGAATACTTGATATTGTACAATACTGACAGAGTTCTTGAATTCAATTAATTCAGACAGAATCCCACCCCACATTTCCTAGGATCTCACAAGTTGATTTTAAAAGTTGATGTGGGAAATTAAAGTACCAAAAATTTTATATGCTATTCATGGTTTATATCCCTAGTAAAGTAATGAAAATCAAGATTTTTAGGGCTATCAAAAAAAGTTAGAATCAGAATTTGGGGCCCCATTGGGGAAAATGGAGAAAAAACTGACTGGCTGGTAATGATCCAAAGGTAAATTAGACTGGCTCACTAGAGGACAGGTTTTCCATTCACACCTCGCTTTTTTCCTTTCCAATCATGGTCTGTTTGTCAGCCTGTAAAGTATTCTTTGTGTTCTCATAAGTAGAGATCTGCTGCTGCAGCCTATGAACTCTTTTCTTCTGAGTATTTGTTACTAAGGAAATTAAATAGTGATTATTTCCACCATCAGAATATGGCCGCAGTTCTAGATTTTAGAGACGCCTACGTTAAAACCCCAAGATTCTTAACCATTACTAGGAAAAATGGCCACTGGCAATTAATTTTAAACCTTTGTTTAGTACTGTGAAGGTAGTGTTGTAGCAGAAATTTAAGATGCACACTTGAGACTTAAAAAAAAGCACATATGCCTGAGTAAACAACAAGAAAGTTAAAAAGAAAATAATATAGTCATTGATATCCACACTTGGGTATATGTATGTATATAATTATTTTTTCCATACATCCCAATTATAAACATACTTCATTTGACATTTAGCTGATATCAGTACAGTTAATATAGAATTCTATAACTTGATAGTGTTTGAATGATTTTTAGAGCATGTGATCACATAATTTTGGGTAATTGTAGATTTGAAATTTTTATTTTTTATAGTTACTTGCACATATAACTTAACATTTTTGAAAGAGGTAATAGAAAAGAACTTGATCGATTTCTAGAATTTACTAATCAGCCATTTTATTTTATTTATAGCTAATACCTTCAAACCAACAGCATAAAACGGATGATAAAGGCAGAGCTAATTTGGGGGTGTTTACTGTTTCTGCTCCAAGGTAAGAAGTGAAAGTTTTATGATATTGGTTTAGTGTTAGACAAGACTTTTTTTTTTTTTTTTTTTTATTTTTCTCATTAGTTACATTTTGTTAATTCTGTATCCCAGCTGTATCCCTCATTCCCTCCCCAATCCCACCCTTCCTCCCTCATCTCCTCCCTGCCCCTTTCCAAGTCCACTGATAGGGGAGGACCTCCTCCCCTTTCATATGACTCCCTTTTGTCAGGTATTTTCAGGACTGGCTGCAAAGTTCTCCTCTGTGGCCTAACAGTACTAGACAAGACTTTTAATTCAGATAGGAATAACGATGTTTTCTAAAAACATTTAGCTTTAGATTCTAACCAGTGTGATTTGAACCTCATCCTTCTTTTTCCATTATTGTTAGGGGAGAACATACTTTGCAGGTTAAAGGTGTCTATAATAAAAGTACCATTGAAGGACCTACAATTAAATTAATGATTCTTCCAGACCCTGAAAAACCTATTCGTCTCAATGTTAAATATGACAAAGATGCCTCTTTTATAGCAGGGGATATATTCACTGGTAAGTACTGGATATTATTAAAATCTTTAGTGATAATCTCCATTATAGTAATATTAATGGGACAAATTATGTTTAATGTCCAGCATGATTTTTAAAATGCTTGCCATTGTCTTAAATGATAAAATACATAAGACAGCAATTTCTCCCCTCATCTTATTGTAGTCTTTGAATGTTCATATGTAAAATGATAGTCTAAGGTAATTTAAATGGGAGCCAGTGACTAGTGTAGCACTTTGGAAGCCAAGGTAGAAGGATTGCAGCAAATTTAGGGCCAACCTTGGCTACAGAGCAAGACCCTGTCTCACAGAGTTGAAAAACAAGACAAAAACTAAATGGTAACTAGTATGTAGCTCAGCTTTATTATATGTATTGTGATTTTATCTTAAAGCTGTTGGAACCAGGACTGCTTAGCTTAAATTAGGTAGAGATAAATTACATTAGGATGTATTAAATTAGCTCAGAATAACTATCCACCTAGAATCTTTGTTTTAATCATGATATTACAGTTTTCAGTAAGTGCAGACTAATGTCTGCAATGGCTCAGTAATCATAAACTTTGGCTATTGCTGCCAACAGGAGATTAGTATGTCCCTTATTCAAGGAAGTATCTACAAATCTTGTTTCTTGAAGAGATGATTGCCTATGCGTGCTTATATGCAGAGAAAGAAACAAACCAAAAGGTTAAGGTTAAAATCGTTTTTAGCACTGTTACTAATTAAAATACATATATCCATAGGTTTTATACTTTATAAATTTTGTGTCAAATCTGGTGTAAATAAAAACTTTTCTTAGATTTTTAAAATAACAGGTACAAAATGTTGCATATAGATGGTAAACGTCATGGGGGGATGTTACATATACTACTTTAGCTACTTTACATTTTTAAAGCATAAAAGGAAGTAAAATATTTCCATTCTTTTGGCATATAGTATTGTGACCAGTTAGCCTAATTATCAGGTACTAAGCACGTACAGTCAATGCCATCCTGGTTTTGCATGCTAGATTAAATTTACGTCATGGCAAACTGAAGCTACGACAAGGAAATATTATAAGTGAAGATAAATTTGTTAGATTTATCTAGGAGAACTTGATGTTCAGACTTGGCCTTAAAATGTTGTCTGTTGTGATTAATAGTTACCTAGAATCCTTTTTGGAGATTGGTTAAGTAATGCTGTCATTACTTTTTGTTTCATGTCTTTGAATAGTCTTACTTTCTTTAAGAGAATATTATTAGATAAATAAGTAAATTTTTTGTTTACATAACAGATTTTATGGTTAGTGTGATTTCTGAAAGTGGTAGTGTCATCAAAAATATTAATCCAACACGCATTTCCATGAAAATGTGGAAGCTGAGCAGCCTGAGCCGGCCACCAACAAACGTGAGTAACGGCAAGCAAGTTCAGAAGTTAAAAACAATATGATTTACTTAGCCATCAAGGCATGGTAGTACAGGCCTCTCATCTCAGTACTGGGGAGGCAGATTTCTGTGACTTTTGAGGCCAGCCCTGTCTGTATAGTTTCAGAACAGCTAGGAAAGGAATACATAGAGAGACTCTGTCTCAAACCAACAAACAAAAAACAAGTGACAAAGAAAGAAAAATAATTTAAATATTGTTCATCTGATATATCAAAAGTTACCCTCTCAACGTGTCCTCAGCATTTTCAAATTTTAAATTGTATGTTCTTTGACGAATGTGTGTGTACATACATTATGAGTGTGCTGCGTGCATGTGAGTGCACAGATATGTACTTCCATGCACCCATAATTGTAGATACTGGAAGAGGTTTGATGCGCTGTTATTTCTTTATTCACCTTAGATAGGATTTCTCAACAACAAAAGCTCACTTACTGGGCTAGCCACCCAGGAAGATCTTGGATTCCTCCACTCTCCATCACAGCAATGCTGGGGCTATTGGTACATGCATCTATGCCCAGTTTTTATGTTAGTTCTGGGATTTGAACTTGGGTCCTCATGCTTTCCCAGCAAGCTCTCTTATGCATTGAGGCATGTCCATGGCCTGATATTTTCAAAATCTTCAGTAGTGCGTATGTTTCTAACTACATGTCTCAGCTCAGAGAAGCACATTCCAAGTCCTATCTAGTTACTCGCAGCCGTTGGTTCTCCTACAGTCCCAAACTTGTTAGAACACCCAGTCTAATAATCCACTTCAGTATGAATGGTTCCTTTAAACAACCTGTTTAATACCCTACAAGTTACCAGTCTGAATCTTCACTAGTTTAGGAGAGCGGTCTTGTGGTACCTGTAAATGTGTAAATCCAGATGAGGGCTGTTCATTAATTCACATGTATACATTCTCATCCTGAATATACTCTCTTAACATTTGTTTTCTCTCTCTATTTTTCCCTTTCTAGGCAGAAACATTTAGTTGTAATAAAATAAAAGATAATGACAAGGAAGAAGGCTGCTTCTATTTCAGGTACTAGTTAAATAGTTTCATATTTTTATGTATGCTTAGGATAGAGTAATTCAGGTTAGTGATATTTTTACCTAAAGTAAAGTAGTTTATGGTCAAGAAGAAAATATTGACTTTATTTCTTAATGTTTTGTTCAGAAGCTGTTTGGAGAATGCCATGTTGTTGGTTTGTTCTGTAAATATGGTTGAGGAACGTTACGATGTATTAACATTAGAACCTAGTAAATGTATGGGAAGAATTTGTTTATGGTATTAAAGCACTCAGTATTTATTTAAACATTTATTTGTGTGTGTGCGTGCAGGTGTTCATGGAGGCCAGAGGTGGGCATCAGGTGTCTTCCTTTATTGTACTCTATTGTTTTTTATTTTTGAAACAGACCTCAGTGAACCTGCAGCTTGCCATTTTGACTAAGCTTGCCAGTCAGGGAACAGTGCTGGTTGCAGGTGTGTGTTACCACATCCACTCTTTTATGTAGGCTTGGGATCTGAACTCATGTCCTCATGCTTGCGCAGGGAGCACTGTGCACAAAGACGTTCAGGGTGGACTTGAACTTTGAAGCCTCCTCAGTTCTGGGGTTAGTCATGTGACACCACAGCTTCTGTTAAATGTCTTTGTTCTTTGGGACGCTGGTGTTTGCACTCTTTGTGCTCTCTTGAACAGAAGTTCTAGCTTTTCATGAACTCATGTATGTTGAACCTCTTTTTAATAATCATCTCTAAGAATTCAATATATTGGGATTATAAAAACATTTTTCTAGGGACTGGAAAGATGACTCAGTGGTTAAGAGCACTGTCTGCTCTTCCAAAGGACCCGAGTTCAGTTCCCAGCACCCACATGGCACCTCACAAATGTTTGTAACTCCCGTTCCAAGGGGTCTAACACCTTCATACTAATGCACATAAAATAAAATAAAATTTTTTTTTCTATATTATGATGTTGGTAATTCCATGACCAGTTGGTTTTACGATTCACTAGTAAGGACCCACTAAACTCAGTGTAATTTCACTCACTACTGTGACTATTACAGCAAAGGTCACAGAGCAACATCTGCAGAAGAGAAGACTCGTGCTCATATCCAAGAGAAAGCAGTTAGAGGCTTCAAAGTGTCCTCTGCTGCTGCATCTCCTGAGTGTGCTTTAATTCTCCACTATCAAGTTACCCGGGGCTGATATAGCCAGTCTCTCAACAGCACATACCATATTTGCAGGTTTCCAGGAGAAAGCAAGCATTTAGCATGAACTGTAGTAACGCAAGTGTTTGGATCAGTATAAGCCATACTGACAAGTACAAAATAACTCATAAATCTAACCTCACAGTTGCCAGGAAGGGCAAACATTGTGAACAGGTCTTTCTAAGAACACTTTAGATCTGCTGTGTTAACTGTCTTTATTGTTATACCTGAAATTGATTCTGCTTTGATAGTTTGGGTTGATTTTCTTGGGGGTTGGGGGCCTAGGGTTAGAACAAATATGACTCGGCATTGATCCTAGAGTCCCACATTTATTAAATGTGCGTTCTTCCGCTGAACTACACCCCCACTGCAATTATTTTCTTGGTATGTGATATAAATTTCATGATCATGATGTTTTTCCAAAATATGTACAAAAATATTTGTTGAAATGATGAATAATCTTCAGTATAGTTGTGTTATAAATCATAAATCCAGAGACTAGAGAGATGGCTGAATGGCTAAGATCCTGGTTTCAATTCCTACAACCACATGGTGGTTCACAACTGTCTCTCTGCAGTCCCATAGGATCTGATACCCTCCTCTGGTGTACAAACATACTTGTAGACAAAATGCCCATATACATAAAGAATTCTTTAAAAAATAAAAATAAATCATGAATTCATTCATATGTCTGCATATTTCTGAACCACACATTGATTTACTAGCTTATTTGCCTGCATTTTCCCAATACTGCAATTTTTTAGCAGTCTAATATCCCATTTTTCTCATACAATTCCTGACCTTTTGTTTTACCACTTAAATTTTAGAAATTGGGGTTCTAATAATAAAACTCAGGTGGTAAACTGCTTAGGTTTTTGTGAGGATAGAAATCTGGGAGTGTCTTCCAGTCTCCTTTTATGGTATATGTTTGTATTGCTTTCTTGACATTTTCTTACAGTATTTTACAGGTTTTTTAAAAAGTCTTGCACATCTTTCTCTAAATTCCTAAACTGTTGGGCATTTTTTTACAGGATTATTAAGGATATTTATGTTCTGTTTATTATGGGTATAGAAATTCACTTAGTTTTTGTCTTTTGACCTTTTAAATAAGTATCTTTGCTCAACTCCTTAATTTCTAGTTTTTTGTTTCAAATATCCATAAATTGTGATAGGTTTGTGTGTTTGCCTTCTCTTCCTGTAGTTATTTATTTTTTGTTGGGTTTTTTTGTTTGTTTGGTTTTGACATTGTTTCTTCATTTGCTTTATTTTGCTTTTTGCTAGTGGACTGGGAGTTTTAGTATTTACGATGACAATGGTCATGTAATGTCATTCTCAACACAAAAGGGGACAGTTGAGCATTTTCTTTGGGTAGGTATCTTTTTCTCAGACTCTTCATTTCTGGAGTCTGGAGATAACTCAGTTGGTAAAATATTTGCTGTGCAAGCATGACGGCCTGAGTTGTTCTGGGGTTCCTGGATAGCAACTCATCTGTTGCTGACTCACAGCTGGCACTGGGATTTTTATTTGATATCCCATGTCTTCTTGGATTGACATTATCCACATACGCTTTTTTCTTAGTAAGTGATATAAATTGGTATTAAAATGTTCATATTTTCGTGTGTGTATTTAAAATTACCTTATAAAATAGTAAGCTTAATGGTTACTTTTCTTTTGCTTTGATTAAATGCAAAATGAGCAGAGAACTTACCAAGGAGTTTAATTTTCTCTTTTGGAGTGGAAAGCTTTCCTCTTAGGATGCCTTCATTGTATCCCAAAGGTTTTGGTATGCTGTACTTTCATTATTTTCTAATTCAAGAAATTTTTCCCCTTCTTGATTTCTTTGGTGAATAATTTTATACACCACACACCATACACATACATATTTATACTTATATAACATATGCAAGTTATGTTATTATTTTTTTTTAAATGTGTGTTGTACGTGTGTGTGTATATCTATATCTATATATTGCATGAATGTAAGTGCTTGTAGTCCAGGAGAAGGCATTTGGACCTCCTAAAACTGGAGCTGTAGTGATTTTGAGCTGACCAGTATGAGTACTGGAAACTTAACAAGGTCCTCTGAAAAAGCAGGGCACACTCCTAACTGCTAAAGCCGTCTCTCCAACCCCAGTGAACTTCTTTTTTTTTTTTTCAATGCAGTTTATTCAGGAACATTGAACAATCCTCGGACCCCGGGGAAAGCCAGCCCCCACAGCTTAAATAGCCTCTGGGTAGCCAACCCAGGCGTGCCACGGGGGCAATGCAGATAGGTCCACATACATGGAAGCAAGCCAGATCCTCGGCCTTAGCCAAATGTGGAGTTGTTCGTGACAGAGAGCACTCACCATCGGGAAGGTGGAAGGTGGAAACCAGCTCCATCTTTAAGGCATAGCATTCCGCAGCTCTCTACAGTTCCCCCTTTTTGTTTTAGACGCATCAGGCAAGAGTAGAGGTCTGATCTCTGATATTAGAAATAAATTGGGACTGAACTTCTTATTGCATTGAGTTAATGTGCTTTATCTATTTTCTGTGTCTGTTGATATCCTACTTTCCATTATGGTTAGATAAAACAAGGCGTTATTTTTATTTATTACATTTGTTGAGACTTGTTTGTGTCTTAATATGTGAAATATTTTAGAGAAAATTTTATGGGCTGTCAACAAAACAGTTTTTTAGTGTTTGGATAGACTGTTCCATATATGTCTGTTCAACTTGATTTATGGCATTGTTTAATTCCAGTGTTTCTTTTTAATTTTTGTTCAGATAATCTTTATATTAGTGAGAGAAGAATATTGCAGTCACTCATTACTTGTGTGTTGGGTTAAAGTGTGACTATAATATTCGTTTTATGAAACTGGGTACACATCTGTTTGATGTATTTACTCTTACTATGTTGCTGATTTTTAAATTTCTTCTATATAGCATTTTCATGCTAAAATATTTTTCTTCCAATTATTTTATGTTCATGGGTGTTTTACTCATATGTATTTATGTGCACCACAAATATACCTGGTTCTTGTGACTCAGAAGAAAACACCAGAAACTGGAGTTACAGATTGTTGTGAGCCACCATGGTTATTGCTGGCAATTAAACACAGACCCTTTACACAAACAAATGCTATTAACCACTGAGCCATCTCTTGAGCTTGATCCTAGGTTGTTTTAGTTTTCTGTGTACATTTGTGGAGTTGATTCTCTGGTTCTGCCTTTTCTTGGGTTTCTGGCATTGAGCTCTGGTTGACAGGCTTATGTAGCAAGCGTCTTTATCTACTGAGCAATCTCACTAGCCCAATTCTATTCTTTTTGTTCCTTTCTCCTTTCTTGCTTTATTTCACCTTGATATACTGTTTGTAATGTGCCATTGTATGGTAAATTAGTAGTACTTGCCATTCTGTGGAAAATTGGTAGTTATAAAGCCTGACTTTCGGTGCTTTTCATCCCAGCACTTAGAAGGCAGCGGCAGGCACATCTTTGTGAGTTTGAGTCCAACCTGGGGTAACAAAGTAAGTTCAAAGACTGACTGCCAGGGCTATGTAGAAAGACTCTGTCTTAAAAAAAAAGAAAAAGAAAAGAAAAACTCACTTATGTATATTGGTAGTTACAGGATTCTTGTTCTTTTGTGAGTGGTTTCCTTAGAGGTTACAGCATGCATGTTTTCTAACTAATATGTAACAAACAATATTTGTGTTTTCTGTCTTCTTGAGAAATACACTGATCCAGCATCTGTATTGTTTTTCTTCTTCCGGTTTACATTTCTTTTTGTTGTGCATTTAAAGCACTGTTAAATTAAATTGTATTTAATTTAATTTAAATACAATTAAATACAATCACTGGGACTACAGGCATGGCCTGCGTTCATTTCATCTTTAGGGGGTGTGTCTGTGGAGTGGGGGTGTTTCTATATCACCCAGTCAGGGCTCCAATTCTTGATTTTTCTTGCTTCAGTCTCTGCTAAGCTAGGATTACAGGTGTGTACCACTTTATGTATTTATGTTTCTTCAGCCTGAATAGCTAAGGTCTGTTTAGAGCCCCCTTAAGTCCCTAGGATGTCTCATGTTTCTGTCCATTTTCAGTCTAGTTCCATTGCTTCTTCATGTACTCGGCTTTTTTTTTTTTTTTTAATTTTTGATTATTGTCATTTTGTTTAACTTTTAGACATTAATATCTGTGGAGATGATTGTTTGTTGAGAATAATAGTCCTTGCCCAGAGAAGGTTTACATTTGCTTCTCCTGCTGGAGATGAAGATAATTCAGAGCTGGATTGCATTTACCTTGGGAATCTGGTGCTCTAGAGTTGCCTCCCAGGAGGAATGCAGTCTAAGAGTGAAATCTAACCCTCAGAGCGCCCATCCTCTTTTATTATGCCTTTTGCCTCATAAAGATTTGTAAGCAATTTTTTAACATAACTTTTCAGAGAAGTGTTTCTTATCTTTTTTTGCCATTTGAGAGAACAGCTGTTTAATTTTTACTGTTACTTTCATATTTTCACTATGGTTCAAACAGACTAAGTGTATCTCTTAAAAGGCACTGAATTTCTTATTAATAATTAAATCACAGTAAACAGCCTGACTACATAAAGTCAGACATTACAAATAATACCTGAGGATTTCTGTTGACTCTGAGGCCAACTTAGTCTACAAAGAGTTTCAGAACACCCAGGACTGTTACACAGAAAAGCCCTGTCTTGAAAAACAAAAAGAAAAAGAATAATGCTTTAATGCCTAAAAAGTCACGTGGAAGGTTAGGAGGATGGCCTATAACTTTGAATTGTAAAGCTGTTAGTTGGAAAGTGATAATGTAGAAATGAGGCAAAATCCAAAGAACACATAAGTCATCATGTTTTTGTGTTTATTTTGATATCCTTATATTACTGTTATTTCTACTTTCACTGTATTTAGAGTCTTTGTTCTGGGTCTTGTGTGAACAAGTATAGAAGAGGGTTCTAGGATTGAGCATATTTATAAATAATACTTGCTTGGAGCTTTGACTCAGCCGCTAAGAGTGCTTGTTGCTCTTCTAGGGGATATGAGTTTGGATCCCAGCACCCAACCATCTGTTACTTCAGATCCAGAGTACCAGGGGATCTGACACCTATTGACTAATAATGGTACACACAGGGTATATGAGACATGAAGGCAAATCATTCAGAGAGATAATAAATCCAAAGTAAATACTAAGTAAATGAAAATATTTGCATTATTAGTAAATCTCTTATTCATTTGCTTGTTGTGAAAGGAAACAATGTTAATGCACTTTATTTACTCGTTGTTAAAAAAATTATTGCTCTTACCTTTTTATTTTAGGGAAAAAGCAATCCCTCACAAAGTGGGGACATACTGTATCCAGTTCGAGTTTATGATTGATAAAACAAATATACTCAGCAGTGAACAGGTTTGTGTGCATTATGTATCATGAGATTTACTCATTTTATAAATGAAGTATTTGTTTTTAAAGTGAATTAGTTATTAGACGCAAAAGTCCCTTCCCTCCGCACGGGAGGCATTTGAAACCCCCGTGGGTCCCTGCAACCACAGGTAGTACTAAACTCGTTAGACCGTGTTTTCTCCTGTGTGTGCATTCTGATGATCATGTCTAATAAAGTGGGACCTGAGGTGAGAAATAGGAAAATAATGAAATAAAAAGACTGTAATAATATACTGAAATCTTAAATGGAAAATTCTGGAAATGATTATTTCAGAGCAGTGATGGATGACAAGTAACAACCATTTTAAGTAAAACTGTGCTTAAGCAAGGACTCTAATGCAATTTTCAGAAAAATTGGGATAAAATAAGAAATTAGTTTTAAGAAAAAAATGGAAAAATTTGAGGATAACTTGTTATTTAGTATAAGCCCTCATTTTGTTTCTTCTCTGAAAGAGTATTCATAGGAGTGCATTTTGTTAATATAAATGTTGCTTTTGTTTTTAAGGTTATAGTTGATGTACTGCCTAATCAGCCTATGAAGTTGGTTCCTGACATCCAACCAGCTACCCCAGCTGTTTCTAATGTTCGCTCAGTTGCCAGTAGGACCTTGGTCAAAAACCTACATCTCAGTATTACAGTAATGTCTATGTCTTCTTCAAACACTACAGAGATTAACAAGAGTAATTGACTTTGATAATCAGGTTCAGAATGGCTGTTACAGAGTAATATTGATCATTCAAGTTAAACCTATAGGAAAAACTTAAATGAATTAAATATTTGTAAGCGTTTTTGTTTATCAGTGAATAGAGAGTGTGTCTTGTTTCTGATTTATACATGTTCTTCTCAGATGTCTTCTAACCAATTATTCTAATTAGTTCTTTTCCGTTGTGTGTTTTAAGGATAATTATGGTAATCACACTGGGATGAATCTGGTTGGCACTGTGGTAGCTACCATTAAAGGCTTTAATGAGGAGGACACTGATACCCCACTCTTCATTGGGAAGGTTAGGACACTTGAGTTTCCCTTTGTGAATGGTTGTGCTGAAATTACGGTAAGTTTCTTAGATCTTTTCCAATATCCATAATATACCTACCTATTCTCTGTATATACGGCTAGGAAGATGTTCTGATGTTTTATGTCTAGTGTAGTAAATTTAAAAGTCAGATGAAATGTTTGTGATTTTCGTATTACAAATTGGCCCTAGACCCATGTAGATCTATCTTGTTCCACGTGGGATGACAGAGAGCTTTGTCTTTTTGTGCTGGTCTTTCAGCTTTAATGACAATACATTGCTTGTCTTTTGTAGTAAAGTTACTATTATTATATAAGCAAACAATAAAATATAGACTAGGTAAAAATTTAATAAATTATTAACCTATCATTATAATTTTTCTAAAATAAATAGTTTGTCTTATGTTTTAAAAATTCAGTGTAAGTTAGTGTTGTATTGTTAACCACGCAGAAATAGCTTTAACTGGCCTTATAGTGCAGAGTCGTCTGAAGCCATAGCGTGCATATGAGTGTAGCATAGTGCTTTCAGTATATGATGAAGGATATTAATTTTTGAGGTTATTATAGGACCAAACTTTTGTAAAGATCTGTCTTGTTTACCTTATTTTGGATATATTTCTTCTTTGTTAAGTAAAAGCCTATATCATTAATAAAATAACTGCAGTTATTTTCATCAGTCCTTGGTACAAATTTATTTCCTCTCCAAAATTTTTTTTTTTTCATTAGAAATGTTTCAGATTTCTTCTGTGTGTAAATTTAGCTTGGTTGGTTGGTAGATAAATGGATAGTGATATACTGATGGACTCCAGAAATTACTGAAAAGAGAGATAAAGGCCATCAAATAATACACATATTTTAAATGTTTTTATTGTTATTGCAAGTATTTTTTAATTTATATTTTTACCAAAACTACGTGTACATCTTTGTGGGGGGTTGGGTTGTTTTCCAGGGTGACCTTAAACTTCTGTCTTTCTGCTGAGTACTGGGATGACAGGAATGTGCCACATACCAAGTACTTTTTACTTATATCCATATATATGAAAACATTTTAAAAAGTTGTAATCAGATCTTCAATTTAATTTATTTTCCTGAGCATTGTGACCCTTGTGACCCTGGCTGAGGCCAGTGTGCTGAGGAAGAGGGGTTGGGTTTGAAGCTATCCTTGGGCAGTTCATAGAGATTCTTTATCAAAATTAAGATTAAAATGGGCTGGGATTGGCTGAGCTTGTAGCTTATGGTTAGAGTACTCAAGTAGGAGGCCCTAGCTTTGGTCCCCAGCAGTATTCTTATTAAAGATTAAACAGTGCTAGTTTTAAGTGTTTGTTTTGTTTTTAGATTTTTTTTTTTTTTTTTAATCTTTCATTAAGGAGATGATGGTTCAGCAGTTAAGAGTGCTTACTGGTTTTTCACAGGACTGGAGTTCAATTCCCAGGTCACAACACTACCTAAACGCCAAGTTCAAGGGATCCAGTGCCTCTGTCCTTTATAGGCACCTAAACTCGAATGCATATACCCACATGCAGGCACACACACCTACCTACACATAATTAAAACAATTACATTTTTTTCTTAAATCTTTAAACAGATAAAAAAAATCGTTTTATTTTGATCCTTTTTCCAATTCATTAATTTTCTTAGACTGTTTATTGATTTGTTCAATATATATCAATAAATACCAATAGTACCTTTTCTTTTATTTTTTGTTGCTCATTCTGGTATGTAATCGATTTTAAATATTACATTGTCTCAGTAACTTTGGGCTTGTAAACTGGCAGTCTTCCATATGTATCTCTACTAACGACTTGTTCTCCTGGAACTGACTGACCAAAACAGTTTGATTAATTTAAATCATACCAACATTTAAAGGTGTGTGATTTTTATACAAAGGTCTATACTTGTAACTTGGAAAAGTTGGTATCATCTTGAAGAATTTTTCAAAGACAGTCTGTAGGAGGCCTAAACAGAGGTTGCTCTTCTGAGTCTGTTGTATACCATGCCATTTCTTTTAATCTCTTCCTATTAAGGACAAGTATCCATTGCCACTGTTGTCATGTCTTCATAGTTGTTCTTTTTATAGTGGGAAATAAGGTGTTTCTCCTATACCATAATAAAGTTAGGTAGTAAAAGTCACATGCCTTTTGTTTTTTTAAAGGAGGTAAGCTTGTTTAACATGCAAAGTGGGATGGACTTGGAAGTACAATTGGCCCTGTTTTCACTGAGCCGCCTTTTCTCACCTCCATGTGCATTTGAAATCACTCTGCCCTTGAAATCACTCTGCCCGAAGTTAAGACAGAAATTTAGCTGTTTCCCAGAGCTGCACATAAACTCTTTCATGTGTATGGCTTTCCCTCTCACCACCAGAGGACCTTACTGTTCCACTGAATAAACAGAAGAGTCTTGTGTTGCTTGGCTTCCACTTGTGGTGCTAAATGAATGAGAGGAGGGGTGTTAGTTTATGTTTTTGTTTCAGTTTTCACTTGGTGGTGGGATGCTAGGGGTGGAACAATGACTCTCATCCTTTGCTATTGAGCTATGTACCCACAGAGCATAATTTTAAAGAATGTGTACAAAGCACTGACTAGAATACAGCTAGTGCTTGTATGTAAATGTTCACGTATGCTTTGTTCTAAGTTATAATCTGACGTCGCAATTTATCAAGTGCATAAGTTGTATCATTTTATAGTCTGTATTATTTCCCTTCTTAATTTGAAATCTTCTAAAAACAGTCTCATTTTCATTCCTGTATGTGTCCATCCCATATGCCAAATTCCTATTCATAGAATATATTTAAATACATTACAGATTAAACTTTGTGATAAGCATAAAAACAGAATTAAAAGAAGTAACAATGTGTTGATAAGTTTTGGCATTAGATTATTTCTTTGTGATTGTTTTCATAACTCTTACTCTATTAGCTGCTTTACCCTGCTTCAGCCTAAAGGTTTGAATAATTTAGCAGGTTGAGATAGAAGTGGCCACTGATAAAAATTGGTTGATGGGAAATAGGCTTTTTCTTATAATTTTGCATTATATGTAGTTTTTGCTAAGTTGTGCTCATTTACCTATCCAACTAATATCAAAGGTAAATTTTTCACGTGTTGGGTGGTGGCGTTGATGGTTTAGTAGATCTGAAGCATCACCCCCTCCTTTTTTTTACGTTCGTTTTTTACTGCTTCTTTGGTAGCTGTATGACAACACATGTGACATTGGAGTGTCTCTTCTTTTAAATCTTGATTTTCTTATTCCTTTTTTGCTTACACAGAGTCTAGTGCTGGCAGAAAATAGTCCTGGAAGGGATAGTACTGAATATTTTATTATCTTTGAGCCTCGGCTGTCAGCTTTATCAAGAACGTTAGAATCCTATAGACTGCCGTTTATGTTTTACAATGGTAAGCCTTTAGGAGAATAGATTATTATACTCTGTTGTTAGTGATACTTTAGATAACCTTGCTGTGCTTTCTCTATGCATCATATTATGGCAGATGTCAGTGGAAAAGTCAGTTTGCACATTGTTTAAAGTACCTGAAATTTTTTCTTAGATGTTAAAAAACAGCAACAAATGGCAGCACTTACAAAGGAAAAGGACCAGTTATCTAAGTCCATCGTTCTCTATAGAAGTCTCTTTGATGCCAACAAGCAGCTTCTTGATGAAATGAAATGTAAGTCATCTTGTATTCAAAGGTAATAAAGTGTTAGGCTTTGAAAAATGGTGAGGCCGGTAATAGAGACCATCTATCTAGCCGTGTTCTTGAAATACAAGTGAAGTGATGAGTACTACAGAAAGATGCTGAGAACAGCTTGCTACCAGTCATTTGGCAGTTTTTGATATGAAGTGTTCCTTTATTTAAGCTTGTAGCAGGCTTACAGATTATAAAAATTGGAGATTTTTTTTTTTTCCTAGAAACGTGGACCTGGGGAAAATGTAAAATTTCAGGCTTTTGACAATGTTGTTAGCTAATTTATCTAGTTTCAGCTTCTGGCAAAAAGTGTTACTGGAGGGATGATAACTAACTTAATTTTTAGTTTTAATCATGAGCTTTTTGTATTTTACATACCACAGTAGAATATGAGTCTCCAAGTACTGAAAGTGAAATATTTAACTTACTCTTTGCTTAGTGCAAAAAATGTTTGCTCTTTTAAAATTATTTTATATACAGTTAAAGTGAGACATTTGTTGGGTTGTACTCGGTTACCTGTTGTTTTTATTTGTCTGATGTTTTTATTATAGTTTTTAATTTGTTTTAGATTAATACTTTTTTCCCCCTTCTCAGGACAGGGTTTCTCTGTGTGGCCGTGGCTCTACTGGAAATCACTTTGTAGACTAGGATGGTCTTGCCCTCAAAAATCTGCCTGCCTCTGCCTCCAGAGTGCTGGGACCACGCAGCAGAAGGTTCATGTAGTTTTATGTGTAGGTGTTTTGCCTTCATGTATGTCTGTGCCTGGTGCCCACAGAGGCCAGAAGATGTCAGATCCCAAGGAACTGGTGTTATAGGCAGTTGTGAGCTACCCTGTGAGTGCTGGGAGTTGAACCCATGTCCTGTAAGAGCAGTCAGTGCTCTGAATCACTGAGCCACCTTTTCAGCTTAGTTTTATGCTTTTGTATATTAGTTACATAGTTTTATATATATAGGGACTTAGGGACATGCTTCAGAGATTAAGAGCATTGGCTACTCTTCCAAATGAGCCAGGTTGGATTCCCAGCACCCACAATGGCTAATCACTGTCATCCGTAACTCCAGTTTTTGGGGATCCAATGTCCTCTTCTGGCCTCCGTGGACATCATACACACAAGTCATTAAAGTTTTAACTTGAGCACCTCTGCAGTTGTGTTTCTGTGTTGTGTGTTCAAGATTAAATAATATCCACAATTATAAGAGTTTGGCAGTATGATACCAAAGTATATCCCAGTACATTAATTTTGCCTTGTTTTAATATGTCATTGAACCTTGGGATATACAGCTTAAGTTAGCAGTCATCACTTGGCAGTTTTCATTTTAACATCAAACATTAAAAGAAAAAAAGTAGTTGATTTTCTTTTTCAAAAGCTATGCTTTAAGGACTATTTAAAAAATAAATATAATGTTTTTTGTTTTGTTTTGTTTTGTTTTTTAATTTTAGGCCAAGTTGAAGAAGCAAGATTAAAAGAGGCCCAGCTACGAAATGAACTAAAAGCACACAATATTGATATTCCTGCAACACAACAGGTACAACTTCCAAGTATACATTAAATTTTTTTATTAAATTCAACTACTTGTTTTATTAGGAATTCTGCAGACACTGTTATATACTGTGTGTGAATGTGCATACATGCACATGTGCATGCCTGTGCGACGTGTACATGTACCGTGATGTAGACATGGAGTCAGAGGACAACTTTGAAATTTGTTCTCTCCTTCCGTCTTCATGTGGCTTTGGGGAATCTAACTGAGATCTCCAGCTGGAGGCCACGCATGTGTCCCCTGACCTCTACACGTGTACCATGGCATGTACGTAAACATGCACTGTGTTTGGGTGTTTGATTGATTGGTTCAGTTATTTCATGGGGATGGATATTTTGTTTGAATACACATTGGATCACCTGGAACTGGGACCTTGAATTGGCTGCGAACCATCAAAATGGGTGCTGGAAATTGAACCCTGATCCTCTGCAAAAATAATAAATGCTCTTAACAACTGCTGAGCCATCTCTTCAGCCCCACAAAAATAAGTAACACGAAATAGCATAGAAGCCTTCTTAGCTTATGGTCTTCGTGTTTGTGATGCAGTTTCACAGAGAAGACAACTGCATAGTGTGTTTATGTTTGATCTTTTACTTGGTCCTGTCTTTGTGTTTTGTTTTGTTTTGCTTTTTGATAGACAGATTCTTGCTGTGTCGTTCAGACTGGGTTCAAACTCTTCAGCCTTCTGGGTTTACAGGAGAATAGCACTGAATCTGGCTAGGCAGTGTATTTCATAACAAAGATTTAAAAAAATAAATAAATGACTGAATAGCTCAGTGGTAAAGCATAAGTTTAGGGTGTGTCAGAGTTTAGGGTGTGTGAGTAAAACCCCAGCATTGCCTTGTTTCCTCCTCAAAAAAGGCTTTCTATCTTTGGGCGTATAACCCAGTGATAAGGGTACTGGCCTGGCATGCCATGATCTTGAGTTTGTGACCCATTGTAAATGCTCAGTAGACATATGTTGAGAGTTTTCTATCAGGAACTGCCTGTTTGAGTAACTTTCTAAAGTCCTCCAAATTACTGCTTTCTACCTATCCTTGGCTGCCTTTTTAAAAAAATAAAAATAAACCAACAATTGACCTTGTAGATTTGTTGTTGTTGTTAATTACAGATACCTCACATTGAAGCACTTTTGGAAAAAAAGATAATAGAACAGAATGAACTTAGTAAAAGGCCCAGGAGATCGTGTACTCTTCCCAACTACAGTAAACGCAGCGGAGAGATTCTGGGAAAGGTCTGTGACTTAACCTTCTTAAGAAATAGTACGTTCTTGTTACCTTGTTCTGTTTTAAATGTATCTGTCCTCTCTCCCACACTCCCTACCCGGGTTCTGAGGACTGAGCCTAGGGCTCTCCATATACGAAGCAGCACGCTCCCACTGAGCTACATCCCCAGTCTCTGTATCTGTTTTCTTAATGTTTTCCCCATTGATGCCTTTTAAGTCAGAAAACTAGGGAAGATATTATGATGGGTCTCTAGTGAAATAAAAGTCTCATTTCAGGCAGGTTTGTGCTACCAGATAAGAATAAATGGCCGGCCTGATTAAATCAGCACAATGCAGAGATTTTAGAAGGGGGCCAGGTAATAGTCCAGTGTAGCAGGCTTGAAACAGGGGTGCTTGTAATCAGGGGCAAGCATTTGTAAGTAAGAAAATGGTTTGTTCTGATTCCCAGGCTCTGATTTTGTTTGTTTGTTTTTGGTTTTTTGTTTTTATTATTTTTTTAAGGACTGGTTCTTATTGGTAGGTAACATTTAGATTGTTTTTTGTTTGTTTTTTTTTTAAAGAAATGTAAATCTTTAGGAAGGTGTTTTATATATATGCTTAATCTTGAAACTCTTGTTTTATTGCATATCTTTAAATGTATTCATGATTAACGAGACCTTGCCTGTTGTAGACACTGATATGTTAAATAAGTGTATGTTTAATTAGCTGATAAGTTTTCTATTATTGTTTATTTATTTTGCATATTTACTGGAGGATAATTTGTAGAATTTTTTTTCTAAAAATTTAACAGACTAGTCAGTTAATGCATTCCAGTTAGTATAAATTTCTACAACTTGAAGAATTTTGTCTTTCTTTCCTTTTATTTGGGTTTTTTGTTTTGTTTTGGTTTTCCAATATAGTTCAAACTAGGCTTACACTTTACCATCCTCCTGTCTCAGCCTGCCAGTTGCTGGGATTACAGGTGTCTGCCAAAACACATGGCTGCTGTGTCTTTTTATTCTTGTGTCAGGAGTTCTGTTGTTGTTGCTCTCCAGTGGTAAGACTTTTAATTTTTTAATTTTTTCTTATTTTCTGTGTTTTTATCACAATGCCTTCAGATTGCACATCTAGCCCAAATTGAAGATGATCGAGCTGCAATGGTTATTTCTTGGCACCTGGCAAGTGACATGGACTGTGTGGTCACCCTAACCACTGACGCAGCACGCTCTATCTATGATGAGACTCAGGGTCGTCAGCAAGTGTTGCCCCTTGATTCTATCTATAGAAAAACTCTTCCAGATTGGAAAAGGTTAGGAAAAAAAAAAGGAAATAATATTTATTGTCTAGCTTGTTTTTGCAGTGTGACTTTAAATTGATTTCAGTGACATAGCAGACTTGGATTGGAGTTCTTGCTTTCCTTCACATCCCAGCGCGTACTCAGTACAGGCCGTTACCTACCACTCTGCTGTTAGTGAGTGCTCATTTAGACAGCATAGGAAGTCCAGCACTTCACACAAGTGTGAGTAAGGGCAATACTGTGAGCGTGCGCACTGGCGGATGCAGGTGCACGTGTGTGCACGCATATGTGGGCCAGAGGTCTCACTGGCTTTGGTGCTCACAGGTTCTGCTAACTTTGCTAACAGAGACACAACCATTGCCACAGCCCCAACACCGGGTTATAAATGTATATCACACATAGGTCTTCGGACATATACGGATGCACTTTACCAGCTGAGTTATATCTCCAGCCCCAAAGGTGAAGTTACTATGAGAAGACATTTTCATTTAGGAAAGCCCCCTCTGTCTTTGCAGTTGCTGAAGACCTGGTGGAGCTTGGGATCGTAGTGGGGTCGGGTGCTAGGAGAGATAGCTTAGTCAATAAGGTGCTTGTTGTACTGTCAGAAAGAACTGAGTTCAGACTCCCAACAACCACATGAAAACCAGATGTGTCAGACACCAACAATCTTACTGCTGGGGAGGCAGAGGCAGGAGGTTCCTTTAGCTCACTGGCCTACTGGCCCAGCCAAATCGTTGAGTTCCGGGTTCAGTAAGAGATTAAAATAAAGTGAAGAGTAATTGAGGAAAAGCAGCTGGCCTTGTCCCCTGAGGACCTCTTGCTGTACTCATACATAAGAACTACACAAGATAAAGATCAAGCCAGTCAACATTCTAGCATGAAGAGGAAGGAACTGACAAACACCCACCCCTAACTGAGGAGCTGTTGACAAATGACTTCTGAAAGAGGAAGAGTCAATTTTCCTTAAGGGTGTGGATGGCCCCACACCTGTGAGGACGTGGGCAGCACAAGTTGGGCTTGGTGGGTTATTTAAGAAAAGAGGAGGTAGACAAGGACTTTGAATGTGGGCGGAATTAAGGGAAGTGGTGAGAGGTAAATAAGACCGAGATACGATGCATGTATTAAATTATCAAAATAATTATAAAAATATTAACCTTCATATAGGCACAATGTTTATGATTAAAATTTGCTCTGGAATGTTGACTCTATTCCTGTTTAGTATTCTTGCACTCCCTCTTTGGGGAAGGTGTATTTCAGTTTTTTCTGTGTTTTGTTTGTTTGAGACAAGGTCTCTATGTATCCCAGGCTGACATGAAACTCTCTGTAAATCCTTCTGCCTCTGGCTGTTAAGACATCTTAAAGGTCCGCACATAGAGTAAAGCACAAGTATTAAGGCGAGGAGAGAAATGTGCAAGAATTAACTGCAGTGAACACCATACACTGTTTACTGGGTTCTCAAGAGTCAACGAAGCAGACACTTTATATGGCAAATCTTCATTTCTAGGGCAGAATATGCTATCATTTAGGAATATTATTTGTAGGAACTGAGTCATGTGTGGTCACAGTGCTTTTATATGTGTATTTTTTTACTGTAAATAGTTACGTATGGTTTGTTTAGTACCATTTTGTTTTGTTTTGTTTTAATTTAGACCTCTACCTCATTTCCGAAATGGTAAATTACATTTTAAGCCCTTCGGAGATCCAGTCTTTGCTCGAAGTTTGCTAACATTCCCAGATAATATTGAACATTGTGAAACAGGTAAAAGACGTTGTGGTAACTTCATTTCATTTAGCTGTTATATTTACATAAATCTGTAAATTAACTGAAAAATTATGTTCTTATAAATGCTGCTTTTATCAATATTTCTGTATTTTTTAATGTTTTTAGTTTTTGGTATGCTGTTGGGAGACACCATTATTTTGGATAATCTAGATGCAGCCAATCATTATAGAAAAGAGGTATGTACTTCATTTATTTTTAAATCACTTTATTGTAAAGAATTGGGAAGTAGAAACCAGCACAGCCAGATTAACATAACCAGCCAAGCATGTGTTTGCTCAGAGCCAGCAGCTGGAGGATCTTCATTAGAACTGCTCCTCAGAAGGCTTAGAGTCTTACATTTCGACTATCAGTTGCATTTTTATGCACATCACCCTTTGTCCTCCTTAATGCATGTTATATTAAACCCCACATGTTCATTTGCTTCTGTATATACATTGTAGGTTAGAGAGCTATGTATGAGGGAGAACGCCTGGGTTTTTTGTTGTTGTTTTAACTTCATTGAGAGACCTTGGTTAATATTTTGCATTCTTTCTAAGCATACCCATTGTTTTGCAAATTTTGTGATTTTGGTTTTTTTTGAACTGAGTAGTATATCATCATGTGTGTGTCTGTGCGTGTACCAGATTTTTCTTATTCATTCATCTTTTGATAGACAACTAGGTTGGCCCTATTTTCTTGCTATAGTGACCTGAAGTACAGTGAACTTAGGGGTTAAATATTAACTTTGTTCTGTAGAGTTCTCTGGTCATATACCCAGGAGTGAAATAGCTAGGCTTTCAGCCAAAATGATAATATCCAGAATTTCTAAAGAATTGCAGAAATAAAATGCCAAGGGAATGAAGCTGCCAGTCAACAAACGGGCTGATGAAATTGACTAGAACAGTAACTGTTGTAAAGGTATCCAACATCCGTAGCCAGTTTATGATGAGAACTAAAGCCGCAAGGAGACACAACTCTACCCCAGGCAGAACTGCGAGCCGCCACCCTGGTCTGCCTTCTCCCTCGGGGTATCCAGGCACTACTGCACACCCGGCCCTGGACTAAAGGGAATGAAGCTTAGCCAAGGAGGGTAGGTTAGGCAGGATCTCGGTCGGCATGAATGCAGGAGAAACAGCCTTTTCCAGAGACAATTTTCAGTGAAACAGCTCCCTTTATTAGAGGAACAAGGGCTATATAAACCTTGGGGATATGGACTGGGGCCAAGGGGCTGGGAATGTTTCATTTGCATGAAGAGAAATTCTAGGTGCTTGCTAGATGTGTCCTTATAGGGATAGAGGATATTTAGCCTGAAACCTGGCCACCAGGCTATGTGCCCACCTGAAGGGCAGCAGAGATGAGGGGGTCATAAAGCTTGTACACCAGGACATGCAGGCCCAGAAAAGGGAGGAAGCAGTCCTACTCCTGCCCTGTCTCGGGATAAGATTTTTGGGGTTTGGACACATCTCGACATCACTCTTGCTCTGGACTGGCTCCCCTGGTCACATGACTTTCCTGGTCCAACAGCTATCATCAGGAAGTCTCCCAACAAATGTGGAGAAACAAGAAGATGTAGAGAAAGAGAAAACCCTGATTTACTGTTGGTGCAAATTGATAGAACCATTATGGAAGTTAGTTTGGAGGTTCCTCAGAGAATTAGAAATAGAACCATCCTATGCCTTTCATTTCTTAAAAATTTATAGCTATAATTCTAGAGTATAATTACATATAATTCTTATATATAAGTCTAGTACAGTAGAGTCTGTATGTGTATGTATAAAATTCCAATAGGCATGCTTTGTAGTACATACTTAGAAGGTGGTAAGAGATCTGGAATTTGAGGCCAGCCTGAATTACTTAACAGGATTCTGTCTCAAAAGAAGAAGAAAAAAATCATTCCATTTGATGACACATAAACAAATGACTGGCCTTGTCAAAACCAATGTAAAACTTAGCAGTTGATAAATAACATAAATTTGTGTCTATAGAGCTGTCTTAAAACTGAAAAGGGACACTCTCGTAAAGGGATAATTTGTATATATTCCTTTTGTATTAGTTTGCTGGGGCTGCCTTAGCCTAAGTGCAATAGACTGGGTAGCTTAAATAACAGAAAATGTTTTTTTGTTTATTTTGTTTTAAATCTTGAATCTGTTGGCTGGAAAGTCCAATGTCATGCTGATCAGCAGAGTTGCTTTCTTCTGAGAACCATGAGTAAAAGAAGAATGTTTCAGGGCCTCTTGCCTTTCCTTGTAGTTGTCTGATTGCCTGTGTTTCTTCTCATGTATGTGTGACCATGTCTAAGTTTTCCCTTTAGGAGGATAACGATGACACTGGACTAAAGACTGTTTAAATAACCTCAGCTTGATGATTTCTGTAAAAATACTATTCTGGGCTGGTTATAGTGGTTCACATTTTTAATTTCAGCCCTTAAAAAAAAAAAAAAAACTGAGGCAGAAGGATTGCTGTGAGTACAGGACCAACATGGGCAGCATAGTGAGTTCTAGGCCAGGCTCGGATATACTTTGAAACCTATCACAGAAAAATGTTGTTCGTTATGTAAAGAGCACATCATCAGGTACAACAGTTGTTCTCAACCTTCCTATTGCTGCAGCCCTTAATAAAAGTCCTCATTGTGATGATCCCCAACCATACATTTATTTCATTGTTTCTTCATAACTAATTTTGCTGCTGTTGTGAATCATAATGTAAACAGCAGGCATGCATGATATATGTGATGCTCCCAAAGAGATCACAGCCCAGAGGTTGAGAACCACTAGAGGTTACAGGGTCGAGCATAATGGGTTTTAGCATAAAGACGCTGGGGTTCGGTTCATTGTTATTAGCACCGTCAAGGCAGTTCAGCAGTGTTTAGTCTTTAGTTGTTGCATGACGTACTCCTTTTAGGTTTATACGCTTGTCTTAAGCTAGGGTTGCTGTTTTATTTCTTGTTTTTCAAAAGAGGGTTTCTCTGTGTAGCCCCGGCTGTCTGGCACTCTCTCTGTGTATACCAGGCAGGCCTGGAACAGAGATCTCTCTGCCTGCCTCTGCCTCCCAAGTGCTGCGTTAGTTAAAGGCATGCGCTGCCTCCACCTCCACCACTGCTTGCACCACCACCTGGCTCAACCTGCTCTTAAGCTGAGCCACCTTAACAGTCCCCGGCTGCACCCCACCCCATTTCTATCTTTTATGTTCATCTTTAGAAAGCATATATGTCCAAATCAAAACCAAGAATAAGTTATAATCATTTCTTTTAACAAACCAAATAATTTTGAATTTGCAAGCGTTTGGTCCACTAAACTATTTTTTTTTCAGCTTTCCATAATAGCATATGCCTGTAGTTTTAGCAGTCAGCTGGCTCAGAGAGGTAGATTGTGAGCACAAGACCAGTTCACAGTGAAAGTACACACACACACAACAAAACAAAGTGATTACTTTAGTCATTTTGTTACATTTTAAGAATTTTTTTATGCCAGGTTTAACACCAAAAACAAATAAAAGTGCCAGTTTTCTGGAAGGACATCTATGAAGTACCTCTGGAGTTATATTTCCTTTAAAGATTTAATTTTACTTCTGTAAACTTTATATAATTTAGCTAAATATTTTATATAATTCAGATACCATTTAAGCTTTAATGTTAGATTGGATTAGATATTTGTAGTGTGCTAAATTATAATGCTCTTTAGTTGCAATTGGGGGGTGTCTGTGCATGCATGTCTGTATGCACAGGCGAGAGGCAGAGCTCAGACGTAGTGCTGCCTGCGATTGTTGTCCAGTTTTTCCTTGAGACAAGGTCTCCCTGGACCTTGCGCTCATGCTTTGGGTTGGTTTTGCCGGCCTGGGAATCCGATAAGCTAGCCCCGTTGATTCTCCTGTCTCCACAGCTTCCCGCCCCCAGCAGTAGGGATTGTGAGTGCCACCAAGAATCCAAGCTTCCGTCTTCATGCTTGCACGGCAAAACATTCTTACCCATTGGGTCATCTCCCCAGCGCATTCAAGTGCTTTTTAATGCATGTATTCTATTTCTTTTGTGTGGCTGTGCTGCAAGTTACAGAACTTACTGAGACGTTGAGGCCACGTTTCAGTGAATACATGAGTGGAACTACCGAATACATCCTTAGAGGTCATGAAATGATAAATCCAGTGAGAGTTTTTATTCTGCCTCAGAGGATTTAATTCTTGACTCCTTTCTCACCATTGTCGTATAAGCTAGCATCTGAAAACTAATCTGGTTCTCTCTTGTCTATGGCCTTTTCACCACAGTTCATTGTGCATGCCATTAGCTTATTAATACTCTGGAAGCACTTCCACAGTCATGCTGTTTACTTACTTGCTTTCCTATCTATTTATTTATTTACTTACTTCCTGGGTTTTTGGCAGTTTGTGTGTTTGTTTGTTTGTCTTCTTGAGGCAGTGTCTCTCTACATAGCCTTGGGTGTCTTGTAATATAGACCAGGCTGGCCTCTAACTCACAGAGATCTGTCTGCCTCTGCTGTCTAGTGCTGGGATCAAAGGTATACGTCACCATGCTTATCGTATCATGTCATTTATAAACTGAGATTTGAGTTGTTTCTCTTTAGAGCAATTGGAGTTGGTTTCTTGCTAATTAGTGTCTTTGTGCCCTCAATAGGTTGTTAAAATCACACACTGTCCCACACTACTGACTAGAGATGGAGATAGAATTAGAAGTAATGGGAAGTTTGGGGGCCTTCAGAATAAAGCTCCTCCAATGGACAAACTCCGGGGAATGGTCTTCGGAGCTCCAATACCAAGACAGTGCATAGTCTTGGGGAAACAAATTGGTAAGTGAAATATGGGGTGAGCTTGATTTAACTTGTTTATTTGTCCTTGTTTTAAGACAGGGTCTTAACGACTCTCAGGCTGGCCAGGAACTCACCATGTTATCCAGCATGGCCTTGGATTTATTGGCCCTCCTGCCTCCACCACTCAGGTGGCGATTTTCATCCAGTGTTGGGGATTGAACTAAGGCTCTTGATGCCAGGCAAACACTCTGCCAGCTGGGCTACAGCTCTAGCTCCAAAAGACATCTTATATTTGTCTTTTTTTTTTTTTTTTTTTTTTTTTTTTTTTTAGATCACAGAAGTATCTCCTGTGGATTCCCTGTTCTTTATCTTTGTGTTTTGTTTCAGTGCTGGGAGGTTAAATCTGGGGTCTTACATATGTTAAGCAAGCATTTTACCACTGAGCTACATTCCCAGCTGAATGAGTATATAAATGCAATTTTCGATTTGACTTTAACATTCCCTTTAAGGGTTATATATTCAGAGTCTAATGTGACAAAATTATTAACCAATAACCAATGTGTACAATGTAAAATGATTTTTGTTTTTATAAAGATCTATTCTATATCAAGTAGTTGAAAATGCTCCATTCTTCCTTTGTTGAATATATTGCAAGAGAGTAGTAGTCTATGTATTTTACTATGTATTAAAGAATATTCTGCCTTGTTGAATTAGTAGTCTATCAGGTAATCACTTGTTTCGTTTCAGTTTATATAGTTGAGTTTTTGACCGAGCCACAGTAGCATGTGACGTGTGCACTGACCACTTGGGAGGCTGTCACAGGAAAGCTCACTTGAGCCTAGAAATTGAGACTAGCTTGGATCAAATAACAAAAGTCTATCCAAAAGAAGATCAAAAAATTTTTAAAGTGTATGATATAGATCCTTTTGCCACTTCTTTTCTCTCATATCCCAGCTGCCTCCTTCAAGTCAGCCAGAATAATTAATTATTTGTCTGCCCTGAAATGCATATATACCCAGCAGGAAGTCCCTGCCTGTCGTTTCCTTACAGACTCCTGCTTTTTACTTCATGAGGTTGTAATGTGCTTGATTGTCTACGTTTATTACTCATGGTAATTTCTTGTAGCTTTTTTATATATTTGCCGTCTTAACCATTTTCACTGCACAATTCAGTATTATTCACTACTTTCACATTGCTGTACAATCTATCTCCCAAAATGCATTTTGCAGAACTGAAACTTAGTACCTTCCTCTCCCTTTTCCCCTGGCAGTCATCATTCTACTTGGAATTCTTTAGAAAACTGACTCTTTTAGATAACACACAGAAAGGGAAAGCGTATGTTGTCCTTTTATGTCTGTCCACGTAGCATGAGGGCAGAACTTAGGCACTACAGAAGATGGTCAATGGCGGAGTGTCCTTTTCTGGCAACACCTGTTGATATTCCATTATGTATCTGTGTCCCACTTTGCTCTTTTGCCTTGGTTTGGTTTGGTTTGGTTGAGGCCATTTTTATTCCGTTGCCCTAGCTGGCTTGACACTCGGCGTGTAACCCAGGCTTGCCTAGAATTCATGGTAATTCTCCTGCCTTAATCTTCCAAGTGTTGGGATTTCAGGATGAGGCACTACCCTGGGCAACATTTTTCTTGTTGTAAAGTATAATCCATACATAGAAAAGTACACATTTCACAAATGTGGAACTAGTAAGTTTTATTAAAAGAACACCGTACTTACAGTAAGACTTAAATAAGGGTTGGAGGTATAAATGGTAGAGCATTTGACTGACTATGCTTAATCTGTGCACACAATTTAAAATGATTAGCACATTATCAGCTCTACAGAAACTAGAGATTTTCTCAAGTCTCTGTTTGACACAACTTTCTTACTTACCATAGTATAGGTTAGTTGTGTTCCATTTTTGTACTTTATATGTAAATAGAATCTTAAAAGGTAAACTTGTAACTGCTTTTTTTCTGTGCAGTGTATGTTGGTAACTGTAATTTATTTTCATTGCATTGTGTAAATAGACCATTATTTATTCAGCTGTTAAACTTGGATACCTTCCAGTTTTGAGATAATACTTTAGCCTTACCAGTTTTAAAAGCAGTAGTTGAAAAAAAAATTGTAGGAAGGGGTTCATACATCTGCTTGATATGTTAGTGGCTTCACACAAAAACTTCTGAAATATAAATAAAAATTACATTAAGAATTCATCTTATTCCAGTCAGAAAAGGGAATCTCAAAACATTTATTTTGTTGTTGTTGATAAGAACATTAACAAAACAGAAATCCTGTGCACTTCTGGTCCAGTTGCTTTTGAAAACACCATGGAGGTTTCTTAAAAGGGGAGAGGGAAGAAGAGGAGACCAAAATAGACTTACCAAAAGGCCCAACACAGCTCCTAGAAATTTATCCAAAAGACTTTATTAGCATATTAAAAAGAGAGTTGCCTGCCGTTGCAGTATGGTTCACAAGTTATGGAATCATCCTTAACTGTCAGCTGACAAAGAAGTGGATAAAATGTGGTTCACATTCACAGTGAAGAAATGAAATCACATCATCTGCAAGAAAATAGGTTCAGCTGGAGACAACTGAGTGAATTTAAGTCTCTCCTAGAAAGTGTATTGTTTACTCTCTCATGAGCTCTTATATACACAGATACATAAGATCATATGGGAATAAATACCATGAAAGCAGAAATGAGTCTGTGGAGAACAAAAGGAACTTAGGGCAAGGGAGACGGGAGAGAAAGGGAAGTGTAGCAGGGTATCGGGAGAGAAAGGGAAGTGTAGCAGGGTATCGGGAGAGAAAGGGAAGTGTAGCAGGGTATGGGGCAGGGTGTTTTCAGTGTTATACTGGCATACAAACAACTTTTTGTTACCCAGGATAACACAGTTACATTGTGAAATCTGCACTCTCCCCATCTTCTCTTCTCTCTTGTGTTCAAAGTGTGAGGAGTTGAGTTGCTATCTGTCCAGGCACAGTTAGCACTTTGTCTTATTACAGATTAGGGAAATAGTGATTTTCTGACAGTACAATATTTTGTTCTCTTTTGCTCCTCTTCTTCTGCTGGCTTTATCTGAGTGGAATAATATTGAATACTTCATATCAGCCAGGATATAAAAATGTCCAAGTACTTTCATATAGAAAACTCCAGGTGTCTGGGGGTGTGACTCAGTGGGGCAATTGCCTCATATGTGTCAGGCCCTAGGTTCTATCCCTAGAACTGCAAAACCTGAAAATAAAAGCAAGAATAGAGGCTGCTGATTGAAAGTTCATTCCTCACACAGAAATAAATTAAAGAAAATTAAAATGTAACTATCATATGTGGTCTTGACTAGTTGTTTGCATTGAATGGTTCATGACTTTAAAAGGTGTTCCTGTGGGGTGCCTGCCAGTGGTACGAATTCTTTTTTCTAAAACATGGATTTGGTGTGATATTAGCTGTTTATTCAGATGTCTGGTTTTTGCAGATCTTATCCAACAGTACCGCACCGCTTTGTGCAAGCTGAACAGTGTGAACCAGGACTTGAATACTCAGCTGCAGTACCTTCATACTCCTGACATGAAGAGGAAAAAGCAAGAACTCGATGAACAGGAAAAAAGCCTGAAAATAATAGAGCAAAAACTTGGTATATAGTTACTTTTTGTTAACTTTTGTTTGACAATAAATATTTATGAGTCCCAACTATTTAAAAAAATGCAAATAATTCAGAACTTGAACTGATTTTTTTATTTTTTTAACCACCAGGTTGTCTGATAAATGCTTAAAACTAATTTTTTTTTCCCCCCTGGAATAGTGTCTTAGTTAAGGTTTCATTGCGGTGATAAATACCCTGACCCAAGGCCAGTTGGGAAGGAGAGGTTTATTTCAGCTTGTAGGTTACAATTGCTCATCCTGGCAAGCCAGGGCAAGAGCTAAAACAGGCCATGGAGAAACACTGCCTACCGTCTTGCTCTGTGTGCCTAGTTTAACTTTCTGATACACGTAGGCCCACCTGCCTAAGGGCGACACCCCCTACAGTGCCCTTCCACATCAAGGTGCCCCACAGATGTGCCTTCAGTCTGAGGGAGACAATTCCCCAGTGGTGGTTTCCTCATCCCAGAGGGCTCTAGTTGATGTTTGTTGACAAAAATTAACCAGCACAAGAAGTAAGAGAGAGTCTGTCTTGCTTTAAGTTCTTTTTCACAAGTTAATATATTTGCTTTTCTTGTTTCTTCTCCATTTTTTACATGTTCTTCACAGGAATGACTCCTACACCAAAGATTGAGTTGACAGAGTGTCCAATTCCTGCTAAAAGGATGAGAAGAGAAACCACTAGACAAAATAGGTGAGCGTATTGTTATTAGTTACTTTATCAAAAATCCTGTGTCATTGTGCTTTAAAAATCATTATAGATTGATTTCTCAGTTTCCTGAGGCAGAGTTAGTATGTTAAAACCAGCAGGTCTGGGGTGATAACTTGGTGGCAGTGTGCTTGCCAAACGTGTGTGAAGTCCCTCCCAGTTTTGCTCTCTGGCATCACCAGACATAATACATGATGCTTCTGTATAGATGCTTCATCTATTCTGTATGAAGTCACAGAATCATCGCTTCCTCTTGGGAGATACAATTTTCTTAGTGATACTTTACTATTTAGAAATTTTAATTAGTTATTTTCTGTTCTTAAGAATCACTAGAATGAAGTTGCTTTTGTGTTTTGGGGCATAAGTTTCAGTACACTGCATTCTACTTAAATGGAATCACCAATTTGTAAATAGTAATATGCACAATCATTTGTGTATCGGTTATTTCTAAAGTTTTGTGTTTGATTTGGTCAATCAAATACCAGTTGGTAACTCATCAAAAATCCAATACAGTCTTGGCAACCTAACTTGGTAGTAAATAAACTATCCTTTTTAAATTAGATTTAGAAGGCACCTCTCTTAGAGTTACTGTTGCTGTCATAAAACACCATGACCCAGAGCAAATTGCTGTGGAAAAGGTGTATTTCATTCACAGTTCCATATAACAGTTCCTGATTAAAATTAGTCGGACAGGAACTCAAGCAGGGCAGGAACCTGAAAGCAGAAGCAGGATGCAGAGGCCATGGAGGGTGCTGCATACTGGTTTGCTCCCCATGGCTTGCTCAGCCTGCTTTCATATAGAACCCAGGACCACCAGGCCAAGGGTGGCCCAACCCATAGTGGACTGGGCCCTCCCCATCAGTAACTACCTGGGCACTGTGGAGGCATGTTCTCAGTTGACATTTCCTCCTTTCACATGACTAACTTGTGTCAAGCTGACATAAAACTGTCCAGGACACCACCCAACAGAGAAGAGAGTGGAAATGAAATACGATTTCAAAGATTTTGAAAGTATTTCAGTAACATTCTCATACCAATCATAAATGAGTTTCCTGGGGACTTGCGCTGTTTGGGATTGATGTCCCATGTTCTCCCTACCTGCGCAGGATATTTGGCAAATATTTGAATGTTCACTTATGTTGTTGTTGCTCTCTAAGTAAAATTAACAAGGGTCTTGCCCGTGTCATGTTCCTCAATCCTCTGCAGAAGAAGCATTATTTAAAAGCAAATTTTGCTGTATGAAAGGAGAGAAAATGATAAGCTTATATAACAGATGAAACATCATTAGGAAAAAGCATTAAAGGAGAAACTGAGCAGGGAAGGAGGCATCCATATAGGGTTGATAATGCTCACAGGAAAAGCATGGAAGCCCTGAGAAAATAGCAAGCCATGCAGTTGAAATGAGAAGACACTTGGCTAATGTAGTTACATAAGTTCTGTAAAGATAAAGCACTGCAACTTTGTCACTCATAAGAAAGTAATGGCTGTGGGAATTAATAGTTGGTGCTTACTATATGACAAGGTAAAAAGTTGATGGTGAAGTTAACAATGAAAAGACCACATTGGCACGCCTGAACTCACTGTTCAGTCTTAGCATCCCTAAAAGTCGTAAGACACTTGCCATGACTGTTCCTCAGAGGAAGTAATTTGGTTCTAATGATAGTTCCAGTCATCTTGTCGCTGTTGAGGGGTCTGTTGGATGAATTAAGTGTGATGAAAATGGCTTTCTTAGTTTTCCCTAGGATACTACCTAGTTGGTACCATTCTGGAAGCTAAATTAGTGGTACATGCCTGCAGTCTTAGTGTTGAAGAGGGTAAAGTGGGAGAATCTGATGACTGAGGCCAGCATGAGCAGTGCTGTGTTTGAAGCTAGTCTGGACACTACTAAATGAGATGTCTCCACCCTCAGAAAGATAATCTGGAGGAACTAGGTTTCTAACAATTTTAGTAATATTAGTAGTATATAGCAGTATAACTATCAGAATGTTAGTAGTAGTTATAATAGTAGTTTACTACCTTCATCAAAGGCATACATATATAAAAAGGAAGGTTTTAGACTTACAGTGTGCTATGTAGTGTAAGCCAAGTGTGTATCCAAAATGTCATTTAAACATGTGAGCAATGTAAAAAAAAAAAAATTATTTTTGAGACAGGATCTTATTATGTAGACCAGGCTAGCTTCAAACTCTGAGGTCTGCCCGCCTCTGCCTCCTACATACTTCTGGTCTGCTTATGGAAGTCAGGGGTTAGTTTGCAGGGGGTTTAGATGTCTTCCACTATGTGGAAGATACGGGGGTCAAACTCAAGTTGTCATGTGTGGTCACAAGTGCCTTTACCTGCGAGCCCAAAGTATCCTTAACAGTATTGAAATAGCAGATTTCATCCATAAAATGAATAATTTTAATAGAAAAAAGGAGAAATAATAAATTTGTATTTTTAAAATTATTTATGCTAGCTCTTAACAAAAATCCCACATCATGTTTCATCAGTATGTCATTTGGTAGAAGAAACACTATTCTATGAAACGTTACAGAACTGTGACTTAAACCATGGCATTGAGTTTCTGGATTTCAAGGCTATTAGTGTGAAAGAGCATGAGTCTTAGTCTTTGCTTACTAATACAGGGTTTTATTCAGTAGATAGTTCAGCTTCTAATTGGTTTTCTACTCATAATAATTATGTTAAGGGGCTGGGGGATGGCTTGGTAGTTAAGAGCACTTGTTCTTTCCAGGGACCTGGGTTCAATTCCCAGCGCTCACATGATGGTTCACTGTTGTCTGTAATGCCAGGTCCAGTGGATTGGACACGTCTCCTGATCTCTGTGAGGTCCTGTGCATGTGATACACGTACTAACTCAGGCATGCGCGCGCACGCACACCAAGTAAAATACACAACTAGTTTTGTTATAAGTTACCAGTTTCTTAATGTTTACATATCTGGAGGTACTGTCATCAGTAAATTTGGTATTAGTTTTATCTGCATAACAATACATAAATACCAAGGCACTTACCGTGTTCGTCTCTACATTAATGTGAAGGGGAAGGGGAGTGAGAGATGGGGCAATTTTTTGCATACATGTGAAATATATATGATTACTAAATAATTAAAGATTGTATTAACTGTTTATGCTAAGGATCAGAGTTAGAGCATAGTTGTATGTGACAGTTAAGCATTCTGAAGTGATCAGGGACTTTAGGAAAGGAAGTCACTGGTAGATGAACAATGGTTTTTGATTTGTTTGTTTTTCTGCTTCAACCAGGATTATAACTAAAGCAAATGCACAAAAGGAGATGGGGAGTGAAGACTCCTGAGCTCACTAACAGTGCCTTGCTTTTTTATCTCTTTCAGGAGGTCAAAAGGTGATATACCAAACTGAGCATTTCTGAAGTCAATGTGATAATCCTGGCAAGAATTTCCTGTTTCTCCAGATGGGCCTGGAAGCACCTGCTCAATTTTCAGATCTTGCTGGGCAGTACAAATTTACTAGAATGAACCCAGTCATTGTGTCCTTGGGCTGTTAGCTTGCAAATACACACTGTCACCGAGTGGTGGCGAAGCTGGCACTGAAGAAATGCCTGCCCTGCATATGTGTAAGCTTCTTTTTCTCAGCATAATCATGACTGTATCAGAACTATTTCTTAAAAACAACCTTTTTATAGCTTTTTTGTGAACTTATTTAACAAACATGTTTTGTCTTGTGTAAGGAAAAGTTCTAAAACTAGGTATTTAATTGTAAATATGTGTGGAAAGTTGAACTCTGCATTAAAATGGAGCAAGCACAGGTGTCTGGGAATTTAGATGTTCAAATACATGGAAAAATAAATTGATGGTGATTGGATAGCCCTCAGATTGTGTCCTGTATATAAATAAGATACGCAGCAGCAGCAGCAGCAGTTTTTATAAGGATTGTCTGAATTATTAATACTAGATCTATAGCCTCAGCTTCAATTCTACATTTACATTATTTTCTAATTTTTTACAACTATTTTTAAGAGGTTAAAGAAAGCATACCTGAATGCAATAAGATTTTGTTAGGAACCTGGTATATAAACATCTAAACTGTGTGTTAGCTCAAGCTAACATACACTGTGTGTCTCTGTAAGTGCAAGAATTTTGGTCTATGATGTTATTTTGTAAGGAATACTTTTGGTACAGTTTTCTGTCCCAGAAAATGTGTGTGTTTAATCCTTTCTGATTATGCAGCAAGGTTAATAAACAATCATTTTTGCCTCCAAAACAAATTGGTGGTTTTCTTTATTGAAATTTAAAGCTCTGAGCTGGGCACTGGGTAGGGTGGTGCACGACTTTAATCCCAGCACTCAGGGAGGCAGAGGAGAAATCTAAAGCTCTGTAAAAGCTACCTTAGAAGTATGACACAATTCCTCCGGGTTGTTGGAACTCAGTATCTGCATTGTTGAAGAAAGAAATAATAATAGAATGAGTTAGCACTGTGAAGAAGCACTCCCGTAATCCCAGGATCTGAGAGCTGAAACCAGAAAATCCAGAGCCAAGGCCAGCCTGAGTTATGTGAGACCCTGCCTGTCTTAGAAAATCTGAAGACAAGTTTTTGAAAATGAGCCTTTGCCCTTTTGCATGTTGTGAACCCGAGATTGGTTATTTACTAGAAAAACCTGTTTCTAGCTATATGGTGTGGCTCGGCCCTAGCACACACCTTTAAGAGTTTTCTTCTTGAATATTGTGAACAGGATTAAATGAAGTCAACCATAGGTCAAAAGGCAGAGCAAGGAAGCATTTGACAGGGAATGAACACAGGAAAAAGCCATAGAGAGTAAGAGGAAGTCGGAGGATGGATAGAGAGATGACAGGAAGTGGAAGTGTTACAGGATATTTGATCCCATCGTGAACTATAAAAACCTGTCTGTTGTTCACCCCTAACACACTTTTAATCCTACAGCTGTCTGTACAGGAATTAACAAAGTTAACCCTAGGTCAAGAAGCAGAGCAAGAAACCAACTAACAGGGATTAACAGAAAGGAGAGACTTTGAGAGAAGAGTATTTAAGACAGCATGGAGAAGAAGAAGGGCACTTTAGCTCTCTAGCTCTTGGGCTTTTAGCTGTTCCCTCTTTCCTCCTGGGCTATTGGCTGAGCTAGCAAGCTTTTAGCTTTGCACTTTTGGCTTTTTCCTTCTGAGACATGAGGCAGTTTTACCAGGACAGTAATAAAGAGACAGGTTGCAGAGAAAGAAAACAGGTGAAGATTGAATGAGCCAGACAATGAGAAGGAGCCAGAAGATTAGAAAAGATTGCTGGATTTAGTTTGAGGCCAAACAGCAATTCAGAGGCTGAGAGAAAAGCCAGATTGAACAAGTCAGCTGGCAGAAAGTTTTGAGCCAGAAAGCTGAGTTGAACCAGCCAGCTTTGAGATCAGGAATAACAAGAAGGGGGAGCATATTCTGCAGTAAGTCTCAGAGACTGGAAACATTCTGGGCCTCAGTTATATTGTAAAAGCTAGAAGCTTCCAGGACTAGGCCTAGGATAGCAGACAGGTAGTAATCCCTACAGACAACAATTGAAGCTGGAATAAAAATTCTTTTTGCATAGAAGGGAGGAACACTCAGTTTAAGGGTTTTTGGAGATGGCATGAAGAAGGAGCATTTTTTTCTTTTGGGACATCGGCCAAGTAGGGAAGTCAGCCAGGTGATTGCTCTGCCTCACTGAGCTGGCAAGCTTTCACCCAAGAATCTGGCTCCTGAATCTTTATTAGTAAAATTGAACATTTGAGATTTTACTAAAAACATTTCATGCTCTGTCAGGAAATCTAGCTGCTAAGGTCGAAGTCTGGGGTTTCCAGATAGCCTCAGTATAAAACTACAAACTCCCTTTCTCAGCAAGACACCTTCTTCTCTGTCTGATCTGGGGAGCCTGACTCCCCACATCCTCTACCTGAGGACTGTCATGTAGTCCTTAGGAAAAATTGCAGGTTCAACTCCCTTTCTTCCCATAGAAACTATTCAGCAAGTACCTGGGGATTCTGGAAATACAAATACCCCACCCTATGCTAAGGAGAGCTTAGCTTTCCGTAAATGACCTTCAGTTGTACCTGAAGCTCCCCCACACACACACACACCGCAAGATAATTAACCACTGTGTTTTCCTTCTTGGGATAGGACCATGCTGCCGCATGTAAATGAGGTGATCTACCACTACATCTAAGTCAAGTATCCCTAGCACCTCTAGCCCCGGCGGATCAGACGCATTCACCCTCAAAATTCCTCCCACTGCCCAACGGTTATAAGACCCTGATTTATGAAATAAAGTCTTTCTGTTGTGCTTGTGCCATTCCTCCACCATGATGGCCCGAGACTTTTCATTTATTCTGAGGAGGGGAGGGCTCCCTCCTCCCTGAAAATTTGCTGCTGAACTCCAAGGCTTGGCCGCCTTGGTTGCCAATGGGCCTTTCTGGCTGCCCTCCTTCCAGTCAGACCAGGAGCCTTGCCTGACACATGGGCCTTGTTCTAAAGTGTGCTAGCTGTTCCTGAGAGAAAGGAGACCTTTGATCTTGGGGCTCCTCTGTTCAGAAGTCAACCACACTCCCACTGCATGAAGAACGACAGTGCTCCAATGCCTGCCATGATGACACAGAGAAACCATGCCAACTGAGGACAAACTGAGAAGCCATCAGATTTGGTAAGTCACCTGGAAAGTCCTCAAGGAAAGAGTTGGGATGGGAAATACCATAATAAAAGGAGTCAGACCCTGTATATTACTACTTTAGATAGCTTGAAAATAGAAGCAGAAAATGAAAAGATAAATGACTAACTGAGATTGACATTATGGTGATTATAATTAATGTTAGTCTCATAATTCATATTTTAACTTTAATAGCCATAGTGGTTTTTGTGTGCCATATATGAAAAGTAGATTAATAAGAGACAAACCTTATACAAAGAAAGACTTATACATGAGAATAAGAAAAATAGTTAATAAGAAAAATTCTTAATCATCAACAGAGGAATTTAGACAAGAACCTACCACATCACCACATGATGAAACTGAAGAGGGGTGGCCCCAGGCTGTTAGAAAACCATCCTTAGTTTATCCAGTTACTATACAAAACTGCCAGCAAATGATAGGCACTCCCAAGGTCACAGACAAGTTAGAATAAATCCTATAGAAATCTGGATTTGAGGAGATTTAAGAAAGCAATTATTTCATACGGTGTGCATTCAACCTATGTGAAGCAGATATTAAATTCAAGGGGAACTCAGAACGGAATTCTCTCCTAAGATTTGGAAAGATTTGGCAATAGCAGTATTGGAAGCTGGTCCTCAGTTACAAGGTCTCACATGGTGAAAAGAGGAAGCTAAGGCCGTAGAACATAAGGCTAGAGGTAGTAATATTTCCCAGAAGCAGTTGCTAAATGAAGGTCAATATGCTGAGTTACAAGGGCAGCTTAAATCTGATGATTACATCTTGGTGCTATGCTGTTTAGCAGCTTCAAACACTTGGAACAAGGTTGAAGAATCAAGAAAGAGGTCTGAGGTATTCACTAAAATTATACAAGGCCCAAAAGAAACCTTCACTGATATTTTGCAAAGATTGACTTCACCTGTAAATAGAATAGTATCAATTCAGAAGCCAGATAAATCATAATTGTATCTTTGGCTTTTGAAAATGCTAAATCAGAACGCAAAAGGGTGATCAGGCCTTTAAAAGCAAGATTAGCACCAATAGATGAATGGATTAGAAATACGGCTGTTATAAGCTCTCATGCGTGTGATGCTGCTCTGATAGGAGAAATATTTCTAAATGTTTTTAAGAAAAATCAAAATGTCAGTTGTTTTAATTGTGACAAACCTGGTCATTTAAAATTGGCAAGGTGTTCCTAGAAATAGTGTTTTTGTTTGTTTTTAAAGATAATCCAAAAAGAAGGAGAGAAGATAATATCTTACCATGGATATTTTTGGCACACAGAAAGAGTAAAAAATTAAAGACCTGTGTAAAAAAGTTTTCTAAATTGATTCTGAAAGGAAAAAAAAGACTCTGTCAATTGGCAGGAATAGATCCAGGAGAAATTGTGGTGCCCTTTACTAATGCTGAAATTGTCTCATTATGGACAGGAAATGAACATTGGCAAAGAGCTTACAGTAATTTTTTGGGAGAGATTAACAACAAATATCACAAAAGCAAGAGACTTCAATTTATAAAAAGAATTAATTGGATTCTCCCTCATATAGTAAAAGGGACACCAATTTCTGGGTCCCCTACATTTTATACTGATGCAAATAAATCAGGAACGGTAGGTTATAAGTCATAAAAAATAAAGTGGCTCAGAGCCTTTGTGATTCAGTTCAAAAATCAGAGCTGTCTTTCATTCTTAAGGTACTAAGTGATTTTCTTAATATAGTTACTGACTGGAAGTTTGCAAAAAAAGTTGTTTTACATATTGAAACTGCTAAACTTATTCTGGGTGTCAGAATTAATGTTGCTATTTATTCAACTACACATAATCAGAACTTTGTATATAACACATATACAACACATACCAGATCTTATACAGGTCTACTAGGCTCTCTAGCACAAAACAATAATGAAATTGATCAGCTACTAACAGGAAATGTGCTAGAAGCTTTAGAATCTCGTAAGAAACACCATGTCGACAGCATGGGTTAGAAGAAAAAATTTCTATCACTTGGCAACAAGCCAAGAAAATTATAAAGAAATTTCTTACTTGTTCTTTGTGCAAACAAACTCAATTACTTGCAAGAAGTAACCCAAAAGTACCCAAAGAAATTAAATTTGGCAAATGGATGTTTTTTTTTATTCCTCAGAGTTTGGAAAATCAAAGTATGTGCACCACACCATCGACATACACATTCAGAATTTCACCGGGCAACTAACTGCTTTACGTTCTGAAAAGACTGATTCTAAATTACACATTTATTAAAAGTTATGACTATTATGGAATGCCTGTACAAATTAAGACTGATAATGCTCCAGCATATGCCTCTACTAACATGAAACGCATTCTTGCATATTACAACATAAAGAATATCACACGTATACCGCACAGTCCCACGGGACAAGCAGCTGTAGAAGGAGTTAATCGTGCTTTAAAGGAGATGCCTAACAAATAGAAAGGGGTGAGAACGCCCTCCCCAGGGACAGACTACACAGCGCTTTATTCACTTAAAAAAAATTCAATGCTAATGAGAAAGGAGCAACAGCTTTGGAAAGACACTGGATAGTAGGAAAAAAACTGCCAAATTAAATCAGCCTGTGTATCTTAAAGATGTGTTGACCTCAGAATGGAAACTGGGATATGCGTCAAGTTGGGAAAGAGGTTTCGTTTTTGTTTCCACTGGAGAAGATCTCTTGAATAAGGAGAGGTGACAATTCATCAGTCCAAACTTAAAAGATTAACAGATGGCTTTCATTTGATCAGGTATGAAAAAATAAAAATAAAAAACAGTATTTTCAAATGCTAATTTACCCAAAGACATACTTGCCTTACTGGCATGAAATGAAAACTGGGTTTTCTTAAACCACGTCTTAATTCCATCGTAAGAGGTTAGACTGTAGATGGCCACATGGTTCATGCCCTTTTGGACATCAGCTTTTGAGTTTTCTTCTTAAATAAATAAGATATTTTTGTTGTTTGGTATTTAAAACACAGTTAAGAGATTTAAAGTGTTTTAAGTAAATTCAAAGGATTACTACAGTTCAAAACTGTTTTCTAAATAAGACTTAGAGTGACTTGAAGCTAAGATAAAATATTTGAACAGGGCAGTGGTAGCCCATGCCTTTAATCCCAGCAGAGACAGGCAGATTTCTATAAATTAGTTACAGAGAAGAAGGTGGTGGTGGCACATGCCTTTAATCCCACCACTCAGGGACAAAACTCAGTTACAGCTCCTAACTGGTATGTTTGAACACTAGAGAAATCACGTACCATATTTACGGATGATTATTAAAACCCTCTACAGGGTTACTAGAAAGGCAGCTAATTTCCAATGGGGACAGGAACAAAGAGCAGCTTTTGTGACTGCCGGCAAGCCCATCTCTGTGCAGGCAACCCTGACCAATATTGAATCAGATGATACCCTAATTAGGGTACCCCAAAAAGAGGTGCCTATGTAACTGTGGGGACAAACAATGGTTATAACATTTGGCTAACACATGGTTTTATTCAGATGGTTCATCAGCCAATGATGGAACCAAAACTAATAGAAAGCAGCAGCCTGTAGCTAGAGGGGGGAGGGGTGTGGGAAGGGGAGAAGGCAGGTGGAATGGACAGTACCGAAGAAGGAACCACAAAACCAGAGCAGGACTATTGGGGATAAGACAACAACTAGGAAAGCAAAAGGAAAAGCTCCATCCTTTCCCAATTAATTGTGCATAAGGTCATCAAATGGCAAACCACTGGCTGGCAGATAATTGGCAAAGACATCTGGTCACGGGACGAAGGGATGGAAGTGTCAAAACCTGGCAAAACTCAGCAAAGACATAAAAGTTTATGCAGCTCCTACAGGCAAGACAGACAAAACATCTGAAAATAATGAAATAGTGGACAAATTGGCATGATGTTTAACTAAGACTAGAATATTAAAATTTTGCCAGGGAACAAATTGAGGATAAATCAGCAAGAATGATAGATTACACATTCAAAAAACTTTAGCTCTAACACTAAAAATTAAGGAGAAATGGAGAACTAAATTCAACCAGGACAACCCTGTGAGAATAACTATTATAAGGAATTCATAGCCAGGGGTTCAACACCTTGAATCCTAACACTTGGGAGGCAGACGCAGATACATTAGGATTATAGGGATTTAAATTTAAAAGCTTCTTGCAAAAGGCATGCTGAAACTCAAAGTGGATGTCTTTTGTAATCTAAAAATAAATACACTTAAAGAGAAAGGGGATATAGGTATATTCATCCACATATACCAAGGTAGATTTAGTTTCAAAATTTCTAAAGATTTTTCTTTTTAAAGATTTTGTTTATTTATTTTGAATGCTCTATGTGCATGTACACCTGCATGCCAGAAGAGGGCAGTAGAGAGTAGCGATGGTTGTAGGCCATCAGGGGTTGCTGGGATTTAAACTCAGGATCTCTGGAAGAGCAGACAGAGCTTTTGACCACTGAGCCATCCCTCCACCCCTTCAAAAGATTTTTTTTTAATTTCAATTAAAAGATAATACTTTTTATGTTGCCAAAAAAACCATTTTGCCCTAGGAAAGATATATAAAAAAGGAATCCCCTCGGTGTTAGGATCGGGGCAGGGTTTTGCCCCGATGTTTCCAGGAGAATAAAAGCATCCAAATAAGGAGTCCAGAGACCACTGGACAAATGAAAGATCTGAAGAAAAAGAATGGATCATCAAGAGAATATGTCCCAAGAAAAAGAGTAAATTGGCTGAGTGGTATTGCCCACTTGCATTCTTGTCTCTGCCGCCCTCGAAAGATGTAAGTGGCAAATAGGTCTTTATGTGGTCCCAATTCAAGCAAAAACTAATGCTTTGGGTTGGAGCATGGCTCTCTCCTTCTCTAAATTCACACATGCTTGTTAAAAGAAAACCCCAAATCTCTGTCTCATGTCAGAAGTGCTACCTGGGATGGGACAGAGGACAATAAAAAATAAGGGATTGATCTCATAATCTTTTGGTTTTCATTTGGCTCTCTAACTTTTCTTAAGGTAGAAATATCTCAATTTATAGAATTTTATATATATATATATAGTTGTTATGACTACTTTGTAGTCAGATGGAGTAGTAACTGAAAATGAGCTTCATCTAGCCTCCTGATGTCTTCAAGCTTAAGTCTGAAGCAGGTAACTAGGGACAAGGTTTGTGTACCTCAGATGTTCTTATTTATGGAGACAGGGTTTCTCTGTGTAGCCTTGACTGTTCTGGACTCACTTTGTAGACCAGGCTGACCTCCAGCTCACAGAGATCTGCCTCCCGCTGCCGCCCAAGTTCTGGGATTACAATCGTGGGCCACCACGCCCGGCCCATCGGATGTTCTTAATAGATTATGGTCCTTAAACCTTTCAGGCATCTCCTGAGTACGGCATTTTAAATGTTTACACTTTCTACCATTCCTAACAGTAACCTTTGAGGTCTCCAAGATGAAAGGACCCCACAATAATGTGTTCACCTGGATGGTGGTTTTGATACCACTGGGCAAAACTGCCCCGTGCCTCTTCTGCTGCAAACAGTGGACACCTTTGGGTTTGACTGCCGCGTTCTACTTAGACAGGATTGCCACTAGGCTGACAAACATCAGCTTTGGACTACAAACTGCTCAGGACGGTCAAACTGCTGAGTTCCTAAGAGACAGGCAAGAACATTTTACAGAGCGCTGAATAAAGAACTACATAATGCTGACTGCCAAAAACAACCAAGCTGGACATTGCAGAAAGCTTGGCAGACAGAGTTTTATTATTGTAAATGGTTTTACTGCGTTAGAGTTAAATCTTTTTCTTTTATTTAGACAAAAAGGGGGAAATGTTGCAGGATATTTGGTCATCTGGGGATTTTCTCTGCTTCTCTGAGCTGGCAGGCTGGCTAGCCCAGCATCTGGCTCCCAAGTTCTTATTGGTAAAACCGGACGTTTGAGGTTTTGTTAGAGACAACAGGTAAGCGCATGTCATCTACCAGGTTGGCATTTTACAAGGAAAATCCCTCCCCACCTCCAGACTTTATTCCCAGGGTGGGCGGCTTGTTGCTGTAAGGGCCAGATTGGAATGCATTAGGGGTGGGGGTGGGGAACAGCTATGTAAAAGGAGAAAGGGGGTAACGGGGCTCCTTGCCCTCAGCTCTCAGTCCTAGAGGCACAGTGGTCAGGGGTAAGCCCCCACCCCACGGAGTGTGACTGCTAAAAACACTCGCTCCTTGGTGGCGTCAGTCCAGAAGAATGGCTCTCGCCTTAGGACCTCTGCTTAGCGGGAAAGACAAGCAAGGTCCTGGGAGGTTGCCCTCGGCAGCAACAGCGGACAGGAATGTAGCTGATAAAGGTCCAAAGAGAATCGTGGAGGTTTAGATCGACTCAACTCGTTTGTGTCTGTTAAACGGCCAAATGAAAGAGCATTCTTCCGCCATCCCCCGTACCTGAATAAATAACCGTATAAATAAAACGGGTTTGTTCTGTTCAGCTTGATTTCAAGTTAACATGCTCAGGCCAGAGCTCCACACAAATTCCAGGAATCGGTTCCCCAGTTTCCATTGTGTCCTGTTGAGCTCTCAGGACTCCGAATGGCACGGTCCACTCCACAACCCTCACGCACCCCACAGACCATGGAATTAACTGAGGAGCAGTCTTTTAGGTCTCACGTCTCCCTCCTCTGTTTTCCTCATCCCATCAGTAAGTCCTAGGAATGAGTGAGAAATAATCCCCTTCAACCATCCTGTCTGTGTTGGAGCGCCAAGGAAGAAGGTTCGGTGCTCACTGCGCTGGTCTGGTGGGTGTGAGGACAGCAGTTCTAACCCCCGGGAGTCCGCAGGGATGCCGACAGGGAGTGGCCGCTCTCCTGTAATCACAGCTTTGGAGGTGTGGCCTATTAGGGAGTGGTGCTATTAGGAGGATGGATGGAGTGGGTGTGGCCTGGATGGAGGAAGTGTGACTGTAGCTGCGGGATTTGAAGTCTCCCATACCCAGGGCTGGCAAGCCCAGTGTGGCACAGTCCCCTTCTGCCTTCCACTCGAGATGCAGAACTCCAGGCCCTGTCTCCAGCACCCGTGTCTGCCTGCATGTTTCCTACCTTGATGATAACGATCTAAACCCCTGAGCCTGTGTGCCAGCCTGCTGCCCACTTTTCCCTCAGGGTAGCCAGGCCCGTTGGGCGCTGGGCTGGGCCGGACCGAGGGAAGCTTCGCTGGGGCGGGTGGGTGCAGTGCAGAATCTTGGTTGATGATGAGTGTTGCAAGCAATGAACATACCTGGGAACGGTCTCGGAGAACTGGTTTGGTTTATTGGGGTGGAGATTGGGGGTGGGGGTATTTATGCCCCTGGAAGGTGGCCAGGGTCTCTGGCCGGGACAAGGTTAGTGTGGCCGTGTGTCATTGACCAGGGCAGGGATGTTGGAAAGTGGGTCATCTGGATACTCAGGTTCTGTAGGGTCCAGGGAGAAACACCTTATACGGTCAAACAAGGAGTGAGGCCTGATAACCTAACCGTCAAATTCTTGATGGTGGGAGAGCGGACTTTGTGGAGCCAGGTTGGGAGGGTGGAGGTAACCAATTTCTGCCGTCCTCGTGTTGAACCTTCCTCGACCCCTTCCTCTGTAACCGTGGGCCCCAGTTGAACTTTTTCCCGTATAAGAGTCGCCGTGATCATGGTGTCCCGTGGCAGCGATAGAAACACTAAGAGACAGAGCAAGACTGGCTCCCTGGGTTGGAAACCACAGGCCTGGTGGTTAGCAGCACTTGCTGCGCTTGCTGGGCACCTAGCAGTAGCCCCCACTTCAGGTGCCTCCTAAATGCCTATAACTGGGTTTCTGATGCCCTCTGGCCTCCACGCGTGTCTGCACACAGTGTATATAAATCCACATACTGCCTCACACGTATACACAAAAATAACAATTAAAAAAAATACTCTTCTAAAACAACCACTACCAGCCATCGTGGTTATTTCTAGGTCTAATTTCGGGACCCTTCCTCAGCGAATCAGGTGGAAGGGTGATCAAGAGTGACTTCCAACATCAACCTTGGGGCTCTACACTCAAACACATTCGACCCACGTGCGTACCTACACACAGGCATTCACACAGCACATATGCATACATACACGAGAAGGGAAAAGAAGAAAGCAATCAGTGTTGAAGGGCAGGATAGATATGACTTTAGGGGGTAATGACCACAGGAAACCCAGGGGTGCTCGTGTTCTGTCTCATGGTCATGGTCAGTGATGTTTAATGGGCGCAGTTCTCTTTCTGAGGGTTTGTTAAGCTGAGAGTGTGTGTGTGTGTGTGTGTGTGTGTGTGTGTGTGTCTGTGTGTGTGTGTGTGTGTGTTGCTGGGGGTAAAATTCATGCCGCAGCACAAGCTAGGCAGGGCTGCACCTCTGCTCTAGGTTCAGGTGGATTTACAATTTTTTTTTTTTTTAACTCAGAACATTACACTTAAGAGAACCTCAATCTGGGCCGGAGAGATGGCTCAGAGGTTAAGAGCACTGGCTGTTCTTCCAAAGGTCCTGAGCTCAATTCCCAGCAACCACATGTTGGCTCACAACCATCTATAATGAGATCTGGTGCCCTCTTCTGGCCTGCAGGCCTACATGCAGACAGAACAGTGTCTACATAATAAATAAATAAATAAATAAATAAATAAATAAATAAATAAATAAATAAAACTTTAAAAAAGAGTGAGAGAGAGAGAGAGAGAGAAAGAACCTCAATCTGAGACACTGCAGATGTGACTCAGTTCGAGGAGGCTTGTTTAGCTATGCAGAGCTGTGGACAAGTTCGAGGGAAGGACAGACAGTTCAGCTGTGTGGCACACTCCTATCATCCCAGTGACACTTAGGAGACAGAAGAATAATAAACTAGAGCCCGATCCAAGCTACAAAGTCAGATCCAAGCTACCTTGCACTAATACCTGGGTGGGAACTGGGAGAGAGGACACTCAGATCTCCTTTTAAAAGAACTTTTTATTTGTGTATGTGTGTGTGTGTTTACATGAGTTTATGTGAGGCAAGTATGTAGGAGCCTTCAGAGGCTAGAAGAGAGTACTTGCCCTCCTGGAACTGGAGACAGTTGTGAGCCACCACGTGGGTGCTGAGAACCAAACCTGGCCCTGTGCAAGAGCAGTAAACACTCTCAACCTCGGAGCCTCGGCTCCTGCCCTGATTTATCTGTTTAAATCGCCAGCAGCAGGCCGAACAGTTCTCTCAGGATTGGGCCAGCTGAACTGTGTTCTCAACCCCCAGTTCCAATGCTCCTTGTATTTTTCCTAGGAACCCTGGCATCACTGTGCCCCCAAACAGCCCTTTTGAGAGCATGACCTCAGAAGAGTTGAGAAATGAAACACTCTGTTTTTATATTTGGAAGAGCTGGGGGGGACGAGAGAGTGTAATAATAAACCGGAGTGCTTTCTTCTTTGATGCTCTGTGGAGCCTGAATATGAAAATGATGTTCTTACCTCCTGTTTTCCATCAGTCAACACCAATTAGAGACTTTGCTGTGCCCGGAGCACTTGCTTTTGTTGTGTCCTGAGATGCCAGTGACGCCTTAGCCAGCCCCGTCACTGACCAGGAACACACTGCTTTGACTCCACGTGCACTTCCTGGAGAGTTTAACATGTGGCAGAAGGAAGCGTCTCAGAGGATTTATTCATGATCTGATTCAATCTGAGAAAAACAGCCAAAGAAAACTCATGCAAATATCCAGCGCCATGAAGAACCCAGTAGACAAGCCAGTCTCAAGCTGGTTTCTTGTACATGTTTGTTCGAGACAAGGACTTACTTTGAAGCCCAGGCTGGCCTTGAACCCACCATCCAGCCTCAGGAGTGCTGCAGTCACAGACGGCTGCCACCACACCTGACTATCCGACTCCTTGTTTTTTTGTTTTTGTTAATAATATAAATAACCAAAAGTTCTCAAAATGGACCAGGCAGTAAGAACACAGGAGAACTCTGAGGACAAAGAAAGCAATGATCTTAAGTGTAATTCTCTCCTGATTTCTCGTTTGACTGTTTGCACTGACATGTAAGGATGTTTTAGCCTTTAAAAGGACAAGCGTTAGGCAAACACCATGTGACTTTCAGTTCATTTCCGTTCTCTTCGAATGACCATATAATTTATTCTCAAAACCCAGGCACTTTTAAAGATCAAAAGAGCCACTAAGAATAATTAACAGTGTTAACTGATAGGCGACAGGAGCAACCTGGGACCCACACAGGCAGATCAGGTCAAGGGAGAAAAACACAGCCTCTCCAGTGACCCTGGCCCCCACCCTTCAACCCACTTCTCAGTGGTAGGGAGCAAATCCAGAGCAGTACCGATCTGGGTAAGTGCGTGCCACCGAGCCACACCCCTTTCTGGAGACATTTAACACTAGCATTCACGCACATCTCCCTCAGGTTCATGAGACACCCAATCCCACCTAGCTGGCTTGCTCCTTCCTCTTCCCAGCTACTTAAGGGCCTTGCCTTTCAATTTGCTAATCTTGTTTATTAAAAATGTGGGAGTTTGCATGGTGGCACGTGGCCGGAAGCCTAGCGCTCAGGTGGTGAAGGCTGGAAGATTGAAAGCTCAAGGTCCTCACAGGAGCCGGAGTGATGGCTCACTGGTTAAGAGTGTTTTCGGTGCTCCCAGAGGGCTCAGCGCCCTCACCTAGCAACTTCCAGTTGACAGTAACTCCAGCATCAGGGCATCTCTCTCTGTCTGTCTGTCTGTCTCTCTGTCACACACACACACACACACACACACACAAACACACTGTATCAGTGGGAGAGTTTGCCTAGCATGAGCAAGGCCCTGAGTTCAACCCACAGCATCACAAAAAGAAAATACCCATATACTTTTTTTTTTTTTTTTTTTAACTGTGTAAGGTCCCCATTCAGTGTTTCTTCTTCCGCATTCATTCTGGACATTACGGCTGATTTCAAACGAAACCAAACAGAAGAGCGCATGGCTCAGCTTTGGCCCACGCCGGTCGTTCTTGATCAATAGTCCACTTTTTCTCAATGCCTTGGTCTCCGTTTCTCCGACAGAACCCGTCTTGTTTGGTTTTCTCTGTTCTATCTTCTGGTTAGGGGACCGAGTCAGTGAAGGGAAGAGGGAACGGGAGCCAGAACTGCTTTTTCTAGTATCATGTTGGCTAGTGCAAGGTCCCAGACACAAAACGTCCTTCATATTCTGTCTAAGCAAGTCCTTTCCAGTGGAGCGCTAAGAAACCCAGGCCTCCTGCATGCTAGGCAGGGACTCTAGCCCTGAGCTGCACCCCAGCCCTGAGCTCACCTTTCCCAGGCACAAAACTCTGCTGCCTTTTCCTGCTGTTCCCTCACTCTCATTGAGGTGTTATTCACGGATTCTCTACTTGTGAACTCCATGACTCAGTAAAGTGTATGGATAGTCTAAGAAGGACACTGCTCACACACACCCTAGGTTCTTTGCAGTGAGGTACATGTGTGTGTGTGTGTGGGGGGGTGTCACTGCTCCAAGTGTTCCCAGCTGGGTTCCAACAAGTGTTACCCCTTGCAGAGTGAATGCATGCTCTCCACGGCAAATTTAGGGTCACTTTTGTGCACTTTTCTGCATTTTGTGCATAAAAAATTGGACTTTGGAAGCAAAATGAAGCACGTAAAATTGTCTTTTATAATGTTTGATTTTTTTTTCTTTCTTTCTTTCTCAGTGGTGTATTTTGCTTTCGGTGTCGTTTAAAATGCTGACTGCTGTCTAATGTTCTCCGGCACAAGAAGACTATGCTGTCTGTTGTGGATGAAATTTTGTGTATCGGTTGCACTCCGTACAGCCGCGAAGTGAAATCTTGTCGCCTGTGAGCTCATCATTAATGAATCAACAGCATACATCGATCGCCTCTGTTATTTTCTCGTTGCTGTGATGAAGTACACTGTCAAAAGCAGCTCGACGGAGAAGGGGTTTGCTTTGGCTCACAGTTCCAGATGGGTAGGTTTCTTCATGCGAGGAGGACAGGGCAGGGGCAGGGAGGACGGCGTGGCGGGAGCAGTGGGCTGGAAATTGGCCCTGCCTCCGGAGGCGGAAGCGGAAAATGTCAGGAAGCTGCTGCTCTCAGGACCTACTCCTGCCCGCAGGACCCATCCTGCCAGTAGGACCCATCCTGCCAGTAGGTCCCGCTCCTGTTTCCAAACAGCGACACCAGCTGGCGACAAAGCGCTTGAACGCCTGAGCCCATTAAAGGGTATTTCATAATCAAACCAAAACATACAGATCTTGTTGGTGGTAAGAAACAGGCATAAAGTCATGTGTATATGTATGATCTGATGATTGAAAAGCCTATTTTTGTCATTTATTTCTTATGATAGAAAAGACATGTTTAAAACCACGACGATGCATCGGGGATGCCATAGCCCAGGAGGCCGAGGTAGAAAGACGGATGGTTTGAGACGAGCATGGGCTACACAACCCTATTTTGAAACACCCAAACACCAAACTGAGCAAAAAACAGCGACCAGGTCTTACATGTAACATATGGTATACAGGTAGCTTTCCTAGGCCACATCAACACGGGGGTAAAGGCCACAAAATTAGTGATTCATTTCCTTTCTTAAGGAAAAAATATATTTACTGTTGAATAACCTGGTGTTCTGAGTTAATTCATGAGGAATTATTAATCCTCCCAAACAGCTCATTAAATCACTCGAGTAAATAAATTCCTCTGAATATGGAGTATAGTTTCTGTAAGCTGAGATTCCCTTGGGGAGCAATAGGGGGAAAGTCAAGAGCCTCTCTCTGTCTCTGTCTCTGTCTCTGTCTCTGTCTCTGTCTCTGTGTGTGTGTGTGCTCATGTACGAGTGGTAGACAGAGGTCGATATTAGGTGTCTTCTCTCAATCACTCTCCACTTGGGTCTCTCATTCTATAACCCTGTGTACTCATTTTGTAGACCAGGCTGGACTTGAACCCACAAAGATTTGCCTGCCTCTGCCTCCCAGAGCGCTGTGTCTAAAGGTGTGCGCCACCACGCCCGGCAGTCTATGTGTTTTTGAAGCGGAGTCTCTCGGCGAACCTGAATTCGGCTCAGTGAGTCAGCTAGACTGGCTGGCCAGTAAGCCTCAAGGATTCTCTTATCTCTGCTTCCCCAGTGTTGGGATTAGAGGCGTGTGCCACTCACTGTGCCTGATGTTTGTACTGGGGGTCTGAACTCAGGCCCTCAGGCTCGCACACTTCCTAACTGAGCTGAGTCTCCACCGCCCAGCATCCTGGCCTTGAATCTCCCACAGAAGCAGATGAAGAGTGTGTGTGTGTACTCTTCATACCTCTTGTTTGGAAAGACAGTTGGCATCAGCACGGGCTGACACACAAAAAACTGTGGGCTTGCATAGGACCAGGAACCCCCACGTGAGGAGGAGGAAACCTGAGGATGGAGGACGCTTGTTTTTCTGAGGCCAATCTGCAAAGTAGGTGAGGATGATATATTTGAACAGGATACCAACGCCATTGCATGAACCCCAAATATTTTATTCTCTTTCCCTCTTCTCTTGGTTTGAATTTCCCAGGTGACAGTGTAAATTACATGACGGCACACATCCCCACTACATCCTTTGAAGTTTCGTCTTTGCTGTGTAGTCTTCAAGACTTGTCTTCCCATCGTTAGATAAGCAGAACAAAGATTGGGAAAAGACACCTTAGAGGAAACCAAGAAATTCAGGCAAAATAAAATAAAATAAAATAAAAAATACTGAGTTCTAGAAAGTAAAGAACCAGATCTGGGAGCCTGGGAGCTTATGACTCTTAACCACATCCTATATGCAAATCAATTCCCTATTCAATGTCCCGGGCTCTGCGACTGGGGTGGGCTGTGGGATGCACCAGGCCGTTGCTGCCTCAGTAATCCTCCTCCACCTCCTCCTCCCAGGAAACTGAGTGTCTAGGTTTACTGGGGAGGCCTGGACGGCTCTCTGCTTCCACCAAAGTGTTCCCTAACATGACCTGATGGGCGCTTTATTTCACATCATCTTATTTTTTAAGACAAATGCAAATGTTTTATTTAACACTTGCAGGTCGTCCAGGGGCTGGGTGGTGGATAGCTAAGGCCCAGCAGCAAGGTCAACGCAGCCTCTGAGTCTCTGTGTCAGCACGTCACCCCCTCCGATGGGGCCTTTAATGTTTTGGATGATGGAGCATCTGGTGTCATCCACAAACCCCACACACACACCTGTGTGCAGTCTCCATGCAGACTGGTTCTGCCTAGCACTGTGGTTATGCCAGCGGGCTTGAGAGGCTGCGTGCGACATGTGTCTATGATGGTGGCCTCCTGACAGAGTTATAGTTATTTATTTGTTGTTTTATCAAGACAAGGTTTCTCTACGTAGCCCTGGCTGTCCCAGAACTCACTCTAGACCAGGCTGGCCTCAAACCCACAGAGATCCACCTGCCTCTGCCTCCCAAGTGCTCACTTTATTTTTAAAAAATATGTTTTATGCCGGGTGGTGGTGGCACAGCTTTAATCCCAGCACTTGGGAGGCAGAGGCAGGCTGGTCTTGACAGCGTGAGTATTAGGACGGCCAAGGCTACACAGAGACACCCTGTCTCCCTCTTCACACACACACACACACACACACACACACATTCTCTCCCCCCCTCTCTCAAATACCTATATGAATTATTTGAGAACTCCATAGAACATGTTTTGATCATATTCCTACTTCCATCTTCCGTTTCCCTATCCCCAAACTTCATACCCTCTTAAAAAAGAAAAAACACAACACCAAGTCAGTCCAGATTTGTGCTGCCCATATGTTTTTGGATGTGGGGCCATCCGCTGTAGCTTCCAGCCCACAGGAGCCATGCCCTCAAAGAAAACGGACGCTCCTTCTCCCAGAAGCTGTCAGCCGCTTCTCAGCTAGGGGCTGATGCAGCTCTTCCTTCTCCTCGATGGCTGCAGTGTGGACAGGCGTGATCTGGTGCAGGCATGCGCAGACGCTGTGAGTTTATGGGCGCAGGGGTCTGGTCACGTCTGGAAGACACCGTTCTGCGCTGGCTCTGACTCTCAGAATCGTTCTGTCCTTCCTCTGAGATAGGTGACCAGCACCTGTGTCATGACCAACAAGGAAATGAAGAAATTTATTTTTCATTTGAGGTTCTAGGGGTGGTACCCAGGGCCCTGTGCCCGCTGTGGAAGCATTCTCCCAGTGGGACTCCCAGGCAGGAATGGGTTCTGCAGAGCTGTTTCATCTTGGATTTTTAGGGTTGGGGGTGTAACTGGTGGAGTGCCTGCTTGCTTCACATGCCTGAGGCCCAGAGTTCAACCCCCACTACTACAAAAGAAAATTCATCTTAGATTTTTGCACCGATCAAAGGTGCAGGTTATTACGGGTACTTTCATCTTAAGCTGAAGAGAATTTCGTCATTTCCCGTTAGGGTAAACTGGGTTTTGAGCACCTTGAGGGTCACTGGCAGCAAGTACCGGAATCCTAACTTGCAACATTCTGCCCACTATTCACGTAATCTCTTCTGCTGGAACCGGATGACCCCCAGTTACTTTCCTTCCTAGCGTGCTTAAACCCTCCTTCTATACAGAACTCTTTCTCACGGAGGCTCCTTTGGCTCCTGAGTTCATGTCATCCCTTGGTCCGACTGAAAGGGAAAAGAAGCTGTCCCTTGGTAACCCACTGAGCACTGAGTCCTCTTCTATCTTCCTGGGGAAGTCCTGTGCCAAGGATACAGATCCTCTGCCGAGAGGAGCCGGAGCGATAAACAGGCTCAGTCGCTGACTGTGTCCACAGTGTGCTCACCGCTTCAGGGCGCAGGAATTGCCTGGAAGCTCTACAAAGTTCAGGGCTTCCTCAAGGAATCCAGCAGTTTCCCACAACACCTAGCATCTACAGATTTCCAGAATAGCCATGTCTAGCACCAAAACCTGTCGTTCCAGTGCTAGAGGCGGAGGCCCTGGGTTCAAAGACAACTGGAGCCTCATAGTCAGAATCATCTCAAAACCCAAACCAACCAAACAGAAAGACTAGCGTGCCCCTGCTGCTCAGAATAAAAGGTATCTACTGAGAAGCATCTTCTTCTTTTGTTTTTCTGATTAAACATAGTTGTCTCTTGGGATCTTCGGACTGCTTCCACTACCTTTGTGGTTGCTAAAATCTTTCAGTGCTCCAAGACCCTTATGTAAAGTGGCACAGCATTTGCATACAGCCTGAGTACAAGTTCCCATAAGCTCCAACCAGCTCCAGCTTGCTCATTGTCTCAATATAACCTACTTATAGAAATATAATTTACAATGTAAACAGCGCTTAGGATAAGTGTTGCTCTGCTGTGTTGTTTAGGGACCAATTGCAATAGAAATATTTAGTGCAGGCCCAATTTTCCCTTTTGAAGTGTTTTTACAGTGTGATTGTTTTTGAATCCATGAATGTGGAGCTCATAGGGGCAGAGGCTGAATGGTCGGTCCATCATCTCAAAGCACAATTTATTCTCAAAGTCTTGGGTGGCCTCTGGCTTTTTTGTTTTCTGTGTTGGGGATTGAACATACACTCATATGTGCTAGGCTACCCTCTACCTCAGAGCTATATTCCCGACACTTCTTGGTACGATTTTTATTCACTAGAAAAAGCAGTCAGGCAGTGGTGCATATCATTAATCCCAGCACTCTGAGAGGCAGAGGCAGGCAGATCTCTGAGTTCGAGGCCGGCCTGATCTACAGAGTGAGTTCCAGGATAGCTGAGGCAATACAGAGAAACCTAGTCTCAAAAATAAACAAAAAACAAAAACCTGAAAAAGAAAGAGCAGATTGTATGATCAGGTCAATTCCCTTTCAAATTTGAGAACTGCCTACACTAAAAGAAGTTGGCACAGGCTGCGGTGGCAGTGTTGAAGAGTTTAGTCCCAGCACATGGGAGGCAGAGGCAGAGGCAGGTGGATCTCTGGGAGTTGGCTTACATAGTGAGTTCCAGGCCAGGGCTACACAGTGAGACCCTGACACACACACACACACACACACACACACACACACACACACAGACAGAGAGAGAGAGAGAAGAGAGAGAGAGAGAGAGAGAGAATTGAATTGGGCTGGAGAGATGATCCAGTGTTTAAGTGCACATACTGAGGACCCCAGTTTGATTTCCAACACTCACAACAGCTGCTCACAACTTCCTGTAACTCTAGCTCCAAGGGATACTACACGTCTGGCACTCTTGTGGTCTCTGCAGACACTCTTGTGCGCACACACACACACAATTAAAAAAACAGTTGTATCCGGAAGTGGTGGCACACGCCTGTAACCCCAGCACTTGGGAGGCAGAGGCAGGTGGATCTCTGTCAGTTCAAAGCCAGCCTGGTCTACAAAGCAAGAGGACAGCCAAGGCTACACAGAGAAACCCTGTCTCAAAACAAAACAAAACAAAACAAAACAAAACAAAACAAAACACTTAGGGCTGGACTGTTGGTTCTGTGCTTAAGAGCAGAGGAGCTGAGTGTGGTTCGAGCGCCCATACCCTGAGGCGCCCAGTACCCTGTAACTCCAGCTCCAGGGGCTCTGACACCTTCTTATGACTTCCTCAGCTACTGCACTCATGTGCAAATCTACACACGCGCGCGCGCGCGCACACACACACACACACACATACACACATGTTAAATATATTAATAATGGTAATTCTTAAAATTTTTAAAAGAAGGGAGTTGCTCGCTGCTAGTTGTAGACGGCCATAACTTGTGGGTTGTCTCCTACTCTTCCTTTCACTCCGTCTCCATTTCTGGACTCTATTTCTTCGCCATGGCACTCAGTGGACAAACCGGAGGTTAGAACAGGGGCGACGGAGGAGTCACAGGACAGGCGTAGCTCGGGTTACACTGGACAGCTTTTATCTCTGTTGTTTCCCCCCAGCGTGGCTCTTTTGAAGACCGGGGTGACTTCAGTCCGTATTTGCATAATCTTCCACTTCGAAAGTTCATCAGCCGTGTATGTCCTTACACGGTACAATTTTCTAACTTTGGGAATTTTTCTTTCCTCAATTTGCAAATCAAAAGAATACCCAACAAAACCATCAAAGCAAAAGCGTGTGAGAAAGAAAACAACCAGTGGCTTCATTCAGTTTCCTCAAAGCGCGGTCAAGCCTCCCTGTCCCTCCGAACCACAGCCAGCGGGGCCTGCGAGCTACAGGTTCTGCCAGGCGCCTGCCACTAACCCTCCCTCCGGACCCTCCAGAGCACCACACCCGGGTGGTTCTGTAGGTAGCCTAGGCTAGCCTCCGAGGCGAGCCTGCTTCCCCAGCGCCCCGAGGGGACACCACACCCTGCTGTGGCTGACTTTATCTCACACTCCTCGTGGGGTTACTTCATGCTAAAAAGAAGTTGGCAGAGACTCCTGTAACTTTTGAGTAGGCAGAAAACATGACGGAGGGAGGAAGGAAGGATGCAAGGGAGGGAGGGAGGGAAGGAGGGAGGGAGGATGGGCACCAGAAGTGTCTAAACTCTTCAGAAGTAAAGACAAGACACTGGTATAATAATAAATGGTCTTTTAAAAAGTTTGCCTGCACGTGGGTGAGGTTGAGGACGTCCTGGTGCTCTTGTCAATCTCTGTCTCCCTGTTTCCTTCTCTGTCTCTCTGTCTCTGTCTCTCTTTCTCTCTGAGACAGGGCCTGTTCGTGAACCTGCAGCCCCAGGGATCCTCCTGTCTCCACCCCCTCAGTACTGGGATCACATTTTTGCGACACCCTGATAACTTTTTAGGTGGGGTGCGAGGGGATCCACACTCATGATGTTTACCCAGCATTTTGCCGACCGAACCGTCTGTCCTCCTTTAATCCTGACAAAAAGAGCAGGACACCGCCTCTCCAACAGCGGAGCAGCATAGGGCAGTTTGGGGCCGCAGGCGGGCGAGCTGCGGGGGCGCCCACCGTCCAGCGGCAGAGCGCGCGTTAGCTCAAGGCGCGCGCAAAACGCGCTGGCTGAGCCCGGACCAGCTCGCGCGCCCTCAACTTTCTCCCAAGTCCTTACGGGTTGTTGGGGAGACCGCGGTGTGGCCTCAGAGGAAGAAAAGCAAGCCGAGGCCCCCTGCCTAGGTCCCCCGGGGGAACTAACTGTTGGAGCGGTCCCGGGCTCCTGGCCGTAGGGCGGCCCCGGGGAGGGAGGTGGTGACCGCCCCGGGCTCGCTGCACTTCCGGAGGGGCTGGGGGCGCGCGGCTTGGAAGGTGAGAGGCGGAGCTGCTGGCGGCTGGGAAGAGACCAAAGGGATGAGTAATTGGAAATTCTGTAACCGAGACCCCGGGTCCTAACCCTCTGCCTCCTTCACCCCGCTCCCCCCCCCCCCCGCTCTTCCCCCGAGCCCCCTGCCGAGAGGCGAAGGGCGAGAAGTGGCGCCGGGAAGGGTCACGTTTCGGAGAGGGAAGTGAAATAAAGAGGGCGGCACCCGGGGGGACCTGTGCGTCATTGAGGGACTGCGGAGCGGCCAGTGCGGAGGCGTGGGGGCGAGGAGCCGGAGGGGCCTCCGAGCGTCCCAGCTCGCTGCCGGTTCCCGCGACCCCGCAGCCCGCAGCCTTGGGGGGGAGGCGCACGATGTGGCAGGCGACCCCGCCCCGACCCCGCGCGCCCTGCCGCTGGGCGCCGGCCCTGCTGGTCCTCCTGGCCCTGCTGGGCGGCTCGGGGTTGTGCCACGCGAGCTCGCAGGCCGGGTACCACGCGCGGCCCAGCGCCAGGAACAAGTAAGTGCGCCCCCCTTCTGCTCCCCACCCCCACCCCGAGCCCTAGAGTCCCGGGTCCCCGCAGGTCCCTCCTGAATCCACTCGCGGGCTCCGGAGCCGCACTGCCAATGGCGACGGTGGGCGGCAGGAAGATCCCCGTGGGCTTTGGAGGCGTCGCCACCCCCGGCTGACACCTCGGGCATCCTGCAGCGGACCCCGGGCAGTGGGGTGGGGTCCGGCAGAGCTCCGTCCCGGAGCCCGCAGGCTGAGGGGCCCTGCTAAGCGGCGCCCTGGGGTGGCCGCTTTGGCAAGCTGCAGCCTTCGATGATGCCGGTGTCCGGCGACTTGTTGGGTCACGTCGCTCCCCCCCCCCCCGCGTTGTGCCCCAAGTTAACCCAGCTCTTCTCTTTTTACCCCAGGAACTGGTGCGCCTTCATCGTGAATAAGAACGTGAGCTGCACAGTGCAGGAGGGAAGCGAGAGTTTTATTCAGGCTCAGTACAACTGTCCCTGGAGCCAGATGCCCTGTCCGTCCGCTCTGGTGTAAGTCGGGAGGGGGTGGGGGAGGCACGAGGGCCGAAGGGGTGGGAGGCTTGGAATGCTCCAGCCCTCGTGGAAATCTCTTTCAGACCCTCTGCAAAGTCTGAGAGCTGCGCGGCTGCCGGCCACGCCGGGCTGTTTAAAAGAGGGTGCCGTTCTGCGAGAACCTGGAGGATGCGCAGAATTTGGGAGTTAATGATTCCCTAGGCCACAGTAGAGGATGAACAAAGCCCTCGCCCCCGTCTCTCTCTTTCTCTCTCTTTCAATTTTATTACTAACATAAGGCAGCTGAACCTAATTAGATCCATATTGTATGTTCTGGGGCGCAGAGAGATTCTGAAATGTTTGAAATGAGGGGTTAACGAGGAGGTTCTGCTGGTTGGCGTTGTGAAGCGAGTGGGTTTTGTCCTGACCTGTTAGATTTGTGGATTCACTGGGTAGATCTCAGAAAAGAATGGCCCCGGAAGACAAGCGGCCATATTTTTGCTTATAAAGATCCCAGCATCTTAAAACAGCAGGAGAGAAATGATTTGTCAGTGTGCAGATTCTGCGAATGCATTGTGCTCGTCCAATTGTGATCAGGAAGTTCTTTGGGTCTGTGTGGAAGTCTGATCTCAGGAGCTGGTGGGGATAAAAGGCTGTTGGGGACACGTGACGGCAGGGATTGTTTCCACTAAGAATAAGTTGTTTGTCTTCTAGCACATTGTCAGTTGCTGCACAGAATGGTCAGTGGTGGGCAGTTCTGCCGCTGGCCGCTCAGTCTCAGGACAGGCTGAGCTTGTACCCCAGCAAGCTGCCTCAGGGGGCAGGGAACAGGCTACGAGGAGGAGGGGGTGGTTGCGCTGCTTTGGGGGAGCCGCAGCAGGGAGGGAGAGTTCCTGGGAAGCAAAAAGAAAGCTGTGCAAACTTGGAGACTATCCCCCTCCCCTTCCACTTTTTAACACACTGGGAAAAGGCTGACACAGCCTCTGGCCAGAACTGTCCGTCAACCTTAGCGTGTATTTAGATTTAGACTTCACAGTCCATGGTCAGCTGCTGGTGGCGAGAGAACCAGGGGCGGTTTTTACACCGTGACAGAAACACAACCGAGTATTCAACCTAATTTGGAAGGATTTACTTGAAATTAGAATCGAATTGTCAGCCAGGACAATTTCATTCACTCTATACAAGAACTCTGCTTTGTGGCTTCCTGTAATCTTAATTCTTACTATGATGATTCAGGGATAAACACATCTTTCCTTACAACTAAAACTTAAGGGAGGTGGGAAGGGGCGATGGCTCCAGGGTAAGGAGAGCTTGGGAGGCAAGCTTGACAATATGAGCTTGAATCCTAGCACCCACACAGAAAGCTGGGGACGGTCGCTGCCAGGCAGCACTGTGGAGCAGGGTGCACAGTAGGACAGCTACTTCCTGCTTGAAACTAGCCGGAAGAGACTTTGTCTCCGGCTTCAGCGAGAGACTCTGTCTCAAGGGTAAGATGGAGAGACAGCTCTGCCACTGTAAACACCTGCACCTACACGGAGATGCACATACGCATATACGCATGCTGAACATACTTGCACACACACTGGACACACTTGCACATACCTACACACATTTGTATACACATTGGACACATATATACATAGAAATAATTGTATTTCTGGGGGTAATTTTTCTGAGACAGGGTATGACTGTGGAATCCTGGCTGGCCTCAGACTCAGATATCTGCCTGTCTCTGTTTCCTGCGGGGCAGAGATTAGAGGCAGGCACCAGCATACTCAGTGAGAAGTGGCTGTGTGTGTGTGTGTGTGTGTGTGTGTATTTAATCTGGGTTTTTGAAGCAAGGTTTGCTTTGTAGCCTGAAACTCACGACATTGCCCAGGCTGACCTTGAACTCAAGCTAATCATGCCTCGGCTTGTAGAGTGCTGGATTATGGACATACTCCCAGATTTGCTCTGTTTTAAAGATGGTCTGGGGCAGGGGTGTAGCTCAGTTGGTAGAGTGCTTGCTTGGCATGCACAGGCCCTGAGCTCATTCCCCGGCGCTGCACCAACCAGCTGGGTAGCACCCTCCTATAATCCCCTAGCTGGAATAGAATTCTTCCAGCGTGGAAAAGGCTCCCTCTTGGTCCCAGGCTGGCTTGGGGTATACATTTTGGGAAGCACGAGAATCGAGTGACATGGAATTCTCCCTGTGGGATACTCCCTTCGGGCAGCTGAAGTCCCTGGAACTGAGGCTGACTTCCATGCCCTGTGCCTTCTATTTTCATAGCAATCCCCGAGAATCATTGGAAAGTAGCAGAACCTATATCCAAGTCTGGGCCTTTTCTTTCCCAGCCTCAGCCTCCTCCCACTCCATCAACTCAATAGTCTCTGTTGTCTAAAAGGGGCTAAACCCATCTGTGTGTGTGTGTGTGTGTGTGTGTGTGTGTGTGTTAGTTGCTGGCGCTTCTGGTAGAAATAACTGTGGGACTAGCCATCCCTCCCTTCATACATCTTTCATGCTTCATGGCAATGACTCCAGATAGTTCCAGAACCTCCTGCTGGACCAACAGCTGTTAGCATTTGTGGCATCTGGAGGCATCCTGCCCATGGCCAGGATGTCCAGGGAGTCCAGATGCAAACAGCCGGTATTTGCTTTGCCTCCCAACTTAGGGCTCAGGCTCTTGGGACTGGTAGTTTTCTGCTCCCCGACAGCATCGAGAGATTGGGGTCAATAGCACCTACTCCAGCCCTTACCGTTCTGGCCAGCCTTGTAAATGTAGTTTTTTTTCCCCCTTTTGTTTCCTTGCCCTTTGGTCTTTAAAGCATAATTCACATACTGTAATAGTCACCTTGCAAAGTGCTCCCACCAATGTGTTATGGCAACGGTATACAGTCGTGTAACTAAAGATGAAACAGTTCCTGTACCCATCACTTTAACACCTGCTAAAGAATTTGCTGTCTTCCTTACCTATCCAGAAGGAGGGGACACAAATGGAACCTTTTGACGTTAGTGTCTTCCTCTTAGCATGAGATTTTTATTTACATGTGTGTGTCTGAATTTTGGTGTTTGGGGACAGGCTCTCTCCGTATATTCCTGCCGTGGCTGAGAGCTTAGACCTAATCCATTTGTTGCCTCCTCAGCCTCGTGAGGGTTAGGGTCCTGGTCAGAGAACGATTTCGGGAAGTTGCCTTTGTGTGGGTTACCGTACTGAATAGCTCACCCAGCCCTAGAGCACTTCTAAGCCTGGAATCCAGGAACCCAGTCCCGGATGCTGTGACTGCCACTGCCACTCTGTCTCTGTTTAAGATTTATTTTTTATATATGGGAGCGTGTTTTGCCTACAAGTGCACCGCCCACATGCCTAGCACCCACAGAGCCGGAAGAGGGCAATGGATGCCCCTGGAACTCGAGTTACGGGTGGTCATGAGTTGCCAGGTGGGTGCTGGGTCCTTTGCAAGAGCAGCAAGTGCTATTAACCACTGAGCCATCTCCCTGGCCCTTGGTTCTGGTTTTATTGTTGTTTGTTTTGTATCCCAGGCTGGCCTTGTATTTGAGGTCCTCCCCCCTTGGTCTCCTGAGTGCTGGAGCCACTGTATCTGTTCTAGATCACCACCCTTCTATAAAGCCACAGTCAAGACTGCTGCCCGGAGAAAGAACAGTCTTTGTTCTTACGACATGAAGGGTTTGGGGCTTGTGGCTGCTGTGGAGAACTTTGTGAGAAGGCTGGCCTTGGAAGTAGGGACCCAGCCAGGCTTCAGAGGAGATGTTGTTGCTTATTGCTCTTAGTTCCTGGGCTTCTGTCTGCACCCCTCCATGTCTGCCTGACTTTACACAGCCTTCTTTCTGGTTTTTCTGTATTTCTCCTTTGGTAATGACCGTATTAGTTCTCTCTCTTCCTTTCCCTCCTCCTCCCCTCTCCTCCCTTTCCCTCCCCTCCTCTGCTCTGCTAAGAATTGATTCCCAAGCCTTCCAAATGTTAGATGAGCATTCTACCACTGACTTCATCCCCAGCCCTATTAACAAAAAAAATAAAATAAAGACAAGCCCCAAGAGGGATGTGGGTGGAGTAACGCAGAGCCTGTGGCTGCTGGGGAAAACGGAGATGAGGAATCTGCAGCAGGTGGTGGTTCTGGGTCAAGCTCCAAGACACTTCTAACCCTCAGATTCCTAGGGGAACAGGGGCTCATACAGTTGGAAAGAGCGTTGTCCATTAAGGAACCGTCCTCGCCAGGAAAAAGTTTGTCTTTTTTTTCCTTTTTCTTCCCTTCCCAAGTACAGAACGCTTAAGGCTAAAATAAAACCCCAGACAATTCCCCCACACATACGTCTCCAGGAACACAATCCCATCCAATGCCGAGGGCTAGTTCCTCACCTTTCACCTTTTAAACAGACATTGGTACGCAGCTGTGTGTTTGGAGGCTTGCTCCTTAGCACTGAAGGGAGGAGTCACCTGCAGAAGGTGACTGAGGACCGAACATTGAACCCTGAAGGTTCCATGATGCTGTGGAGTCTTTTGGGGCCCCTGCCCTCCAGCTCCTCAGGGCTGTACCTTCCTGTAGAACTCTACATTGTCTTCCAGGTTTCTTGCTTGTTTTCCCATCTAGGGTGCTGTGTTTGGATGGCTCTTTCCAGAATATTCCCCTAGTTATCATCTCATTCATGTTACCAGCTTAGAGTGGGTGAGGACAGAGACTGGGGACTCAGGAAGTAAGGCTCTGGATTAGATTCCTGGCATCACAGTAAAACAAACCCAAAACCTCTGTGTTTCCCTTTCAAACTTTTCTTTTTAATCTTGGAGATAAAGAACACAACTTAAATAATAGCCATGGTCTTAAAAAACAAGACCAAAATAAATAAATAAATAAAAACAAAAAAGTCACTTCCTGCTAAAGTGTTTTAGTCTCATTAATTAGCGTTTCTCTGTTGATCTGTCCCACCTGCCTTAGCACGGGGTACTTGAGTTAAAATTCTGATGTAGCCAGAAAAGGGCAGCTGGTGTGGGCGTGGGCAGCCTGGCCTGTTGGGAGCTGTGATAGGCCATCCAGGCCAGGCTCCCATGGCTTCCGTCCAACCTGTGGGGTGGCAACATGTCTTGGCTGAGAGGATGGGAGGCCTGGCCGCTGGCCTGAGCTCCCAGACACCACCCTCACCACCGTGAGACACAGGTAAACCACCAGGCATCCAAGGCACGTGTTTTTCAGGGCTAAAAGGCAGAGAGCTGTGTCGAGGAGGCCCAAATGCGGAAATGAGGCTGAGAGGACTTTGAAAACCCCACTTGGAGGCATCCCTGGCCCAACGCCTGGTGGGTTCTCATTGGCTTTGTGTGACCTGATGTGGCCGCCTCATGAATGGTGCCGTTTTTGAAGCCTTGAGAGCTGAAGGTCTTGCTGACTTGTTTGGGGAAGATCAGAGTGCTAAAGAGAGTAAATAGGCAGTGACCTGAGATAATAAGAAAATGATGTGCTGGAGATGAACTTTTATAGGGTGTTTGAGCCTCCGCGTGTTGGGCACAGAGCCAGCCCTGAGGTCCACTGGGGAGTTCGCGGCAGGAAAGGCTCCTGCTGAAGGTGTTAACTGCTGCTTCTGTGGATCAACAGAGAGTCTTTAGTGGGGATGTCCACACAGTTGACTCCCCCTGCTCCCTAGGCAATCATCCCTCAGCCACCGAAATGTTGCCGCGTTGCTTGGATTCTGTTTGGTTTGTTGTTTTGGTTTTTGGTGCTGGGGATTAGATCCAGGATGTGCTTGCTACATGTCAGCTATACCACCATGATGCACACACCCCGAATTCTTCGGGAGCCTCCCACATATGGAGAGTATTAAGATGTGCTCATGGTTGTGGACTTCGAAGAAGGCAGTAGGTGCAGAGTATAACAGTCACACCCTTCCTCCCAGGAGGAGTTTAAAACCTTAGGCTGATCAACTACAAATAGGAGATTGCTTCCACTATGTCAGAGCGTCCGAGTTTCCTGGCCACATGACTACCTCCCCCCCCACCCCCACATACTCAGAATTAACTGCTTTGGTCCTTTCGTGAATCAGTTTTCTGGGATTAAAATTAATGGCGAACACCTGATCAAATTGTGTCTCTACAATGACGTGACAAAAAGCAGCTTTACTGGGAGGAATCAAGGGAGTCACAGTAGTTTTCGATGTCACGGCAGTTCACATTGGAGGAAAAATGATAAGGTGATTAAAGATTAAACTTTCCAGTCACTTTTGTCCCTTTTTTAGTTAAACAGGTGGCAGGTGCTGGGGCAGGTGGAAGAGGGAGGGTTCAGATGAACCCTGGGTTAGAACTGCTGTGGAAGGCAAACTCTTTGGGTCTTGTCATTGGGAGGGACCCAGCTGTTCTTAATTCTTTTCCACCTAAAAATACTAAAAGATGAGGGAATGTGCTTAAAGTTTTTGCTTTGCCGTGTCAGCTTTTCAGGACAATGTATTTCGTTATGTATGTGGCTAAGAAGAAACCAGTTTGGGCAAACCCATCTCAAGCTGGTCCTCGCCATGGGGAATCTGCTGCGGCTTCTCTGTGTTTTCCCAGTTTCCCATCTCTGGACTTGAGTAGGCTTAACTGGTTATTCCTTTGCGGAGATTGGCTCAGCGTGGTCCCTTGCAGAGAGACACATGCCTCTATTCCTAGCACACGGCAGGCTGAGGCAGGCAGATCTCTACGAGTTTGAGAACAGTTTGCTGTATAAAGTGATTTCCGGGCCAGACAACACCATAATAGTGAGACCGTGGCTAAAAAAAAGAAGGTGCTAGGAGTTTTCTTCAGTTGGAAGTTCTTTCACTCTGTGTGCCAGACAGGGAGAATGAGATAAAGGCATAAAATGCCTTCTAAACCTTAGTTGGGGGAAATACTGCTTGTTTTTCTGAGAACTGAAGCTTTTCTGTGTATCTGAGGAAAGGAGATTGGGAGCTGTAATGTGAATTGCGACAGAGCTCAGGGCTCAGGGTGGGGTGGTTATGCAATCCAGCCCTTCCTGGGAGGACTGTCTCCCTTAAAGCCCTTCTCTGGCTTCTGTCAGGCCACAGGGCCTCTCACATGTCCTTCCTTCCTTCCTTCCTTCCTTCCTTCCTTCCTTCCTTCCTTCCTTCCTTCCGATGGACCTGGAGTCCTCAAACCTAAGCACAGCTCTCCACCCAGCCCCCTCTCACGTTTGGTTGGAGGGTGTTGGCAGGGAGGCAGCAGCAAGCCTTCCTTGATATTTGGAACCAGTCAGACTCTTGTATCCAGCCGGCAGAGGAGGCCGCATCCAGGCCTGGTTGTGGGTCAGGTGTCTCCAGCCTTGGAGGGAGCCTGTGCAAAGGAGTCCGCACAGCAGTCCCGATAGGCCACGTCCTCTTCCCTGTCACAATGCATTGCAACATCTTTGGCCTGGCCTTGCAACGGGGCACAGCTTGCATGGCATCACTGCAGAAAACAAGTTCAAGATGAAGGCAGAGCTCCCTCTCTGGTACAGGAGGGAGCACAGAGAATGGCATGTGTAGCTTGTCTGAACCAAGCAGCGAGGTACCTCCCAACCCCACATCAGAATCGTTATTGGAAAGCTATGAACCCCGAATGGCACTCGGTATCATCTTCTTACATTGTGGGGGGTGTGTGCCACAACATTCTTGTGGCGGAGGCCATCTAGGAAGTCTTCCATGGTTCTGGGGACTCACCAGGCTGGGTGGCAGGTGATTTACCCATCTTATCAGGCCATTTTCCGCCTTTTTTTTTTTTTTTTTTTTTTTTGTCTTGAAACACAACTGTGTTTCTCTGTAGCTCTGACTGTCCTGGAACTCACTCTGTAGAGCAGGCTGGAGTCAAACTCATAGACATCCACCTGCCTGCCTCCCTGAGTGTTGGGATTAAAGGTGTGTGCAGCCACCCAGCTGTTTTCTGCTTTTTTAAAATTACTGTTTTTTTTCAGACTGGATCCCAGGTAACTAGGTTCGCCTTGAGCTGACAGCTCTCCTGAATGCTGGGATTTCAGCAGTTTATCACCAGGCTCATGCCAGTGATCACTTTTATGAAGCACAATTAAATAAATCTGTGAGAAATCTCATATAGAAACTAAAGCCGGCATCCCGGGTCATTTTTGAAGTTTGTTGTAATTTCTTTTCTTTCTGGTTCTAGGGCTTGAACACAGGGTCTTATACATAAGAGGCATGTGCTTTGCCACTGGGCTACACCCTCAGCTTTTGTATTTTCAAAAGCTAATATCTGCCTATTTTCACATATAATTTTCTACAATCTAGTGCTTTGAAGGCAGCTGTTTAAAGTCCTATCTTTCTTAATGATCAATTCTACACTTATCTTACTTTTTGTGTGTACGTGTGTTTTGTGTGCATGTACACATGTGTTTGTGACCAAGGAGGTCAAGGTCAAAAGAAGGCATCAAATCCCCTGCAACTGGACTTACAGTAGTACATGTGGGTGCTGGGAATTGAACCTGGGTCCTCGGGGTGGGGCCAGGGAGGGGAAGCCTCCTGAGCCTTCTCTCCAGCCCCTGATTCTTTACTTTAAAAGTTAAAAAAAAAAAGGTAACTTTTCAATAGGCAAAACAATTGACTGTGATGCCAAAGCGGAACTCAGTACTTTAAAAAAAGGTAGCTGCTCGTTTGAAAAGGACTCAGTGATGCTGCCTTTTGCCCGTACTTGAGACTCACTGTAGCTTGTGAGCTCAACACCAGAGCACTTTGCTTCCTCGGACTTAGAGATTTTATTTTCTCATTTTGACTTTTAGTGCTGGGACTGTGCTCGCGCCTCCACGCGCCGCCAGCCAGACCTGGAGATTCTAAATACAGAAACGGTTCATTTAGTGAAAACAACAACTTTATAGACAGTGTGTGGTACTTTTAATCCCACAAGTCAGGAGGCAGAGGCAGGAGGATCTTCTGTGAGTTCAAGGCTAGCCTGGTCTACAGAATAAGTTCTAGAACAACTGAGACTACACAGAGAGACCCTGTTTCAAGCAAACTGTTCATACACACCAGCTTCGAGGTGTAGATTGCACTAAATATGTATTTGAAGTTGTGTAACTTCCTGTTCAGCATGTGTATATGCCCACAAAAGCAACATTGTAGAGTGTTTTCTTAATTAGCAATTGAGGGGAGAGCCCACCTCCCAGCCCGTTGTGGGTGGGACCATCCCGGGGCTGGGGGCCTGTGTGCCATAAGAAAGCGGGCTGAACAAGCCACAAGGAGCAAGCAGGTGAGCAGCGCCCTCCATGGCGTCTGCATCAGCCGCTGCCTCCAGGCTCCCGCCCTGTTTGAGTTCCTGTCGTGACTTCCTTCAGCGATAGACTGTGGAACAGTGAGTGAAATAAACCCTTTCCTCCCAACTTGCTTTTGGTCATGATGTTTCATCGAAGCAGTCGTAACCCTAAGACAGAAAGTGGTACCAAGACTATGCGGTATTGCTGTCACGGTCCTGGTTATGTTTGGGGAAGGATTTGGGAAGGACTTTGGAACTCGGGGCTAGAAAAGCCATTGGGTATTGGGCTCTTCCATGGGCGTTTGGAAGATTAAGATGTTGAGGGCAATGCAAATGATGAAGGCCAGGCTGGTGAGGTTTTAGAGGGGAGTGTGAAGATCCTTTGGGAAGGGGGGACATTTGCTATTTTGAATTATCATTATGTGGTGTCTGGTAAGCTCCAGATGAAGAATCAGCTGTGATTAACAATAAACCAAAACCAATGAAGTGAAATCTGTGGCTCTGCTGGCCCAATCCTTGCTGGCCACCCGGAGCTGAGAAATTCATGGTGATTAAGAAGAGGCCAGCATCGCTGAGGCAAAATCTTCCAGGAAGTGTTTCCTCGGAGTCAGCACACAGAGCTGTGCTCCAGAGGTGCCCGAGGCGGTGTAAGAATCACCCAGGTGGCAGTGAGTCTGAAGTCAGGAAGGCGTCGGGGAGGGCAGTGGAGGCATGGTGTTGTGTGATAGGGTTGTCCTTGAAGAGAGCCCAGGCGAGGCTGTTGGTGAAAGTGCAGTAAGAGACCCCAGGATTTGAGAGCTGGGTACCATGGGGTGGCCGCTAGGAGCAGCAATGGTAATGGAGTGGATACTGATGGGGCCTAGAAGAGAAACTGTTGCTGTAGAGGGTGGAAGATCAAGAGTGGATCCCAGACATTGAGCCCCGAGCTAGTTACATAGTTGGAGTTTGGTTTTGCTTTATTTAGACTGTGGCTTCTTCTTGAAGAAGACTAAAAACTTAATTTTTATCTTACAGGAGCCCACAGTTGAGAAAATTTGAACTTTCAAAAGAGTTTTATAAGATTTTGGATTTTTGTTTTATTTGTTTTGGTTTTAGAGACAGGATTTCTCTGTGTAGCCTTGGCTGTCGTGGAACTTGCTATGTAGACCAGGTTGACTTTAAAACAACAACAACAAAAAAAAATTGGATTTTAAGAGAGACTAGATATTTTTTTAACAACTGAATTTTTAAAGTGTTTGAATTTATAAAGACTTTGGGCCGTTTCCGAGCCTGTACAATGTTTTTCTTGTGATATTGATGTTAATGTATGATCTTGGAATGAACAAGAAAGGGAAGGTTGTGGCTCAGTAGTGATGTGTGTGTGTTAAGCTGACTATAGGTCTGTTGATCTGGCTAGTTTTATGCCAACTTGATAGAACCTAGAGTCATCGGAGAGAAAGGAGACTCAACAGAGAAATTGCCTGCCTAAGATCAGGTTGTAGACCACCAGCCTGAGAGCATTTCCTTAGTGACTGGTGAGGGAGGGGCCAGCCCACTGTGGGCAGAGCCATCCTTGGACTGGTGCCAATCCTTCCCCAAATCTTCTCAAACCTTTTCTTAATCCCTCCGTCCACCCTCGCCAACAAATCCTCATTGGAAGCTGCCAATATCTGCTTTCCTTTCACTATTATAGCTCAGTTTGGAATGTTCTAGAATTTTGTATAAATAGGACCACGTGGAATACAGTTGTTCTTTGATCTGGCTTCCCTTATTGAGCAGAACTTCTTTGGCCTCATTCCTGTTGTGCTTCGTACCAGTAGCTGACAACTTTTCTTAGACATTTCATGTCTTGCCATTGTAAAGACACTGCCATTTGCACAGCAGCTGAAGATTCACCGTGAGCTACAGATTGTTTATACTGATCATAAGGTTACTTCTAATTTTCTGAAGAACCTCAGAGATTCTGAACACATAGCATGCAGAACCTGAGATAAAACCATATGGGGTTTAAGAACACACTTTACACCCATCGTCTCGGAAATATGAAATTAGGAATGCATAAGCAGCCTGAGCCATTGTGAATCTGTAGGAAGCTCGGTGGGGATGAGCTACTCCATTCCATGAAACAGATTGCCAAGCCTACATCTGATCCCTAAGCTGGGTGCCATGGGATGGAACAAGGCCCTTCTCCTGCCCTCCAGAAATTCACACCCAGGAGGTGAAGTGAGGCAAACAGAAGCAGTTACGAAGGAAAGATTGCAAGAGGATGTCTCAGACATTCAGAAATAGAAGACACCGTTTCCAGTCAGGAGGAATCTGAGGACTTGCCTGGAAATCCCAACATCTTGGCGGGTATTTGCAGGAGGGCTCTAGCAAGGACATGTGAGGATGCGGGAGAAAGGCAGCACCAGCATAGAATCCAGCAGTGGGGAAGGAAGGGGCCACGGCAGAGCGAAACATCAGGGTTGCTTCCTCTGGAGGTGGGGGTAAGCAGCTGTGAGGGACAGATCTGTTCTAGGGACCCCTTCCTAGGCCTGCTGGAGGCTGCCATGTTGTCCCTGTGGCTCCCATGGCAGCATCTCCCCCCAAACGAATATGAGTCATCGTTATAGTGGTCTCACCTTAACTTGGTGATCTTGGATTGCTGTGGGTCCCTTTATCAAGTAAGGCTACTTCCTGAGGTCCTGGGAGCTAGGTAGGGCTGAACTATCCTAGGGGCGGGGCACAATTTAAGTCCATGCCAACATGGTTGTGAGTTTGGGCTTCATTGTTCCAGCTTCCAAATGTTGTTCACCTGGCAACACAGGTGAAGTCTGGATAGGGGTGGGAGATGCAGGGAGATGGATTCTTTAGGAGACTGGACTTGGTCTGTCCTGGGATTTATGGGTAGTGGGAGAATTGCCCAAGTCAAATCGACGTGGGCACAGTGGTACAAGACCATGACCCTAACGCTTGGGAAGCAGAGGCAGTGCTCACCACATATTTCAGGCCGTTTTCATCTGCAGAGTGAGTTCTAGGCCAGCCAGTAACACTCAGTGAGACCCAGCTCCACTCCCTACTCTCCTCAGAAAATAAATTAATTAGAATGTTGGGGGGGACCCAGGTGTGGGGTCAAGCTGTTACGTTTACTGACACGATGGTTGGCACTTTGTTCAGGGTCCTGAGAGGAAGGGTCATGTGATGCAAGGGGAGGGGAGCAGCTTCTCCACAGAGTGATGGTTACAGTGTGATGGCTTCTTATTTGTGTGTGTTGGCCAGTGTCTCGCTATGAAGTCCAGGCTGACATAGAATGCTTGATCCCCGTCTCCCACTTGCTAGGATCATAGGTGTGTATTGCCATACACACATCGCCAACATTGCTTTTAGCTGCAAGACGCTGTGCCCTTCCTGTTGGCCACTTGTAGCTGGGCAACCCCACCATGCAGCCAACCGAATCCATTATTATGGAAGGAACCTGCATTTTTAATTTCGTAGCAAGCTTGTTCACATACACACCAAGTCCCCTGTATAGAGATTTCATTTGTATGAAGCTCTCTCCCCTGTTATCTGTTTTCATATCTGGGAGACAGAAGGAGGGAAACAAACTGAGCGGAGAAGCAAACTGGTTGCTCTGAGGTAGCTGGTCGGTGAAGCTGGAAAGAGGTACAACGTCTGACATTTTAGGTGACAGATCTGTTTTTTTCCTTGTGCATATGGCCTCCAGATGGGTAAAATGTTTGCATATTGGGTTCTGGCGGCTCAAGGAAAGACCCTAAGGAAGCCTGGGTACCCCGAGGATGGGTGGGAGGCAGACTGTCCGTCTTCCTTCTCCTGAACTGAGCTGATTTTCAGTTCTCAGACACAGTGTTAATTTGAACAGCTCCATGGCTCACTGGGCCTCCTGGGTCCTGAGGTGGGTCTCAGAACCACACTGGGTTGGCTTAGAAGTGGATGCCCATGCCTTCAAACTCTCTGACAAAAATCTTGTCCCACACACAGAAGTGAGGGCTCTGAAGGTTGCGTCATGACTAATGTACAACACATAGGTGTCCTTGGACTTCCGTGCCACCTTCAGTAAACCTTGGGGAAAGTGCTCGTTACTTCCTATTTATCCATGGGTCTTCCCTCCCGCTAAGAGGGAAGTGTTTTTAGGCACGTGACCATGGGAATACACACATGCCAAAGGTAGATATTGGGAATTACTTTTCAATTTCTTTCTACCTTTCATTGACCCTGATTGAATAGGCTGGCCAGCAAGCCCCCAAACTCCCCATGTCTCCGGTCTTCTGGCACTAGGATTAAAGGTGTGAGCTACCACACCAGGATTTTGTCGTTGTTGTTGGTTGTTTTATCATATTTTTGCTTTGGTTTTGGTATGGGTACTGGAGATCTGAGCTTAGGCCTGTCATGTTTGCATGTCAAGTCCTTTTACTGAGTCAGCTGTCTCCCCAGCCTCCACCCTTAATACTTGTTATACATTTAGAACCTGGTGTAGAGGTCAGGGCCATGACAGCATTCTTCCATAGAGAAACGAGAATGGTTTCACCTCACTTTGTTCTTTTTTTTTTATAATGTTTTATTTTTTACTTTTTTAACTCTTATTAATTACACTTTATTCACTTTGTATCCCCCCATAAGCTCCTCCCTCCTCCCCTTCTGGTCCCACCCTCTCTCCCCCTTCTCGTGCATGCCCTTCCCCAAGTCCACTGATAGGGGAGGTCCCCCTCTCCTTCCTTCTGATCTTAGACTATCAGATCCCTTCAGGAGTGACTACATTGTCATCTTCCGTGGCCTGGTAAGGCTGCTCCCCCCTCAGGGGGAGGTGATCAAAGAGCAGGCCAAGCAGTTCCTCACTGTGTTCTTGATGGACTCTTAGCCTAGAAGAAATGGCAAACTCCTTAGTTCTCTTGTTTTCATCCTGCTTCCCAGTGTGGTCCTAACTTGGAAAACAAACACAAGATGATGATGATTTTAAAGTGAGAGTAAGTTGGCACAACAAAGGAACCTCTTCTGTCCTCAGAGTCTAGGTCTTCTGTGTTTCTGAGTGATTTTCACCACGTCGTGGGTGTGGCTGAAGGCCCGCCACAGACTGCAGACTTCACTGCCAGGCCTGGAATTGATTAGTTGTGGGGTGGTGCGGCCAAATCTTGTATAGTATACCCCACCACAAAGGCGCCCTGAGAACACGGACAGGAGTGCGCTATGGAAGAGAACATTGAAATGGGAGGGACCAAGCTTGCAAAGTCATGAGCATCTGAGTTGAGGGAAAGAGAATTGTGTAATTATGGATGATTTTTTTTAAAGAGGAAAATCCAGGCAATTTAAAAAGAAAGGGAATCATCAAAGTGAGAGTTCTTAGGCCCACAAGGTGACTCAATGGTAAAGGTACTTGCCAGCAAGATTGGCAAAGAGACTTTGGTGCCCAGACCCTACGTGGTGGCAAAAGAGAACTGACTTGTGCAAGCTGTCCTCTGACCTACATGTATCCATTATAGTGTATATGAATTAACACACACACACACAACTAAAAATTAAATATTTCTTCAGCCGCTCTGAGTCGGGCTGGGCTCACAGACCTTGGGTAATGTGTAATGGTGGTATGCTTCCTGGCCCAGGCCAGCAGATGGTCCACACTGTGGGAACTCAAGGGTGAGTTCGCTGGGGAGTGATGGGGAGCTGGGTTCTCTGACTACACTGCCAGAAATGAGGAAATGGGGTAGAGGTATGAGGAGCAAAGCCGTAGAGTAGGCAGACAGCCTACAACAGAGCTGGGCCTCCCATGGAGAACTCTTATTTAAAAACATGTGAGCTGGCTCAGGCTCAGGATCCCCGTTCTTTCCCAACACCCAGGGACTTGATTTGGGGATGTATTCTCAAAGCTAAGAGTGTGGCCTCGCCGGAACACAGCCGGCCTGCCGCCAGCACCAGATAAAGGCGTCTTCAGCAGCTGCTCAGAAGGCAGGTTCCCACCTTTGAGCAAAGCTAAGGGCCTATGCCCCACTATCTGCCACCACTGAGCGGGGCAGCCTCGGTGCTGAGCCACAGTGGTTTTCTTTAATCCTTTCTTTCGGAATGAAGATTGTTTTCTAGGATAATTATAAATTGTGGGGAAACCTACTCATTACTCTGTATGATCAGGGCAAAACGCTGAACGGTGGAAAGGATTTTGGGCTTTGAAACCTAACTTGCTCCTAAGTGTATAAGGAAATTAATTCAAGGAAATAGAAAAGCCATCAACTTATAATTATGGTTTCCCCAGCAACTGTTTCCCTGTACCAGGAACCAGACGGCCTTTCCAGGAGGACATTTTCATTCTGAATGCATTGCTTTGATCTAGGATCTGTTACTTTAAACACACACGCAAAACTTTCTTGTAAACTGACTTTAATCAAGGCTTATTAACCTTACATTTAAGTTCATTATATACATTTTATATTTTAAAATATCATGGACTAAGAATTCTGGCTTTTTAAAGTTTCGGTGGATTTTCCTAAAGAGCCAAGCTTCATATTTCATGTTTCTTTGTTTCCATGTTAAGTTCACTGTGCAGTGATCCAATTAAAAATGTGTAATGTGGCGGAAAAAGATGAAAATTTTGATTTCAAGTTTGTTCTTTAAGCCGTTAGGAGGACCTTGACTTGGAATGAAGCCATAGGAAGGAACTCAAGACCAGAGTCCACCTCCTAATGTTACGTAGACCATCTTTGAAGATGGCCAGGGTGTGAAATGACCATTTCGACTTTTAGTGGATCATGAGATTCAAGTGCGAAGGGCTTTGAAATTCCAAAATTTCAGTGTTGAAATCATTTCCAACTTTATGGCCTTTGCTGCCTGACTGCATTTGCTTTTGGCAGAGGGTCAATAAACAGAAAACACTCATTTATTTATTTACTCAGACAAAGAAAGAAAAACAACCCACAAAACTAAGAAAAAAACCTATCATGGTTTCTAGAAAATCAGTCTACTGTCTTGTCAGTTTCTAAAGGAGACCAAGTCTGTAACAGTGGATTGCTTGTAAAAAGGGAAGGAAATCGACACACCCTGCATCATGGAAGAACCATGAGGGTGTGAGAAAAGTCAGACAAAAAGACAAGCGCTTTAAGACTCTATTTGGCTGAGGCGCGGAAAGCCATTGATCTCAAAGAGCAAGTGGTGACCAGGGCTACATAACAGGGAGGGCCAGGGAGTTAGTGTTCAGGGGCTGCAGGGCTTGGAGGAGGATAGCGTCCTCAGACCCGACCATATGATGGTGGTCACAGTGGGCCGGGTGGGCTCTGAGGTGAAGCTTTTGCTGGATACAGATGCCCTGGGCTTGAGTGCCCAGGGCTAATGAAAAACATAAATATGTGAGTGAATGTTAGGATGCTAAATTTTATGTCGTGTGTGTTTTAGTGCAATGTTATTTTGAAAGAAGGGAACCGCTGGCTGGGGTGTGGCTCCGTTGGTGGTGTTTGCTTAGCATGTACAAATGCCCGAGTTCAATTCTCCAGCAGCCCACACGATTAGGAGTGGTGGTGCGGCTGTGTGATTCCCCACACTGGGAAGCTGGGGCGTCAACAGTCATGCTGGGTGGGCTACGTAGAGAGTTTGAGTTGAGTTGAGGTCAAAGGGGAAAAAGCGACTCGTCAGCACACACATTTATTTCCTGGGAGGCTCTGGGCTGAGTCATTCTATGTGGGTCCTTTCTCCATCCTCCCAGGTTCGCACCAGCCATCAGGACCGCACATGACAAATTAAGGCAGAAAAGTTGGCTCTGGGTTATGGCAGCCAGTGAATGGAAGAGAAGGAATTTCTAGAAAGCGTGACTTTCTAGAAGTCTGTCTCCACAGGGGTGCTGAGCTTTGGATCTGTGCCATGTTGTCATAAATAGAATGTAGATAAATGCCAACTTCAGGGCCAGGAACCTGGCTGTTTGTTTGGCGTGTAGGGATGGTCCCTTATCAGAGCCCGTGGTCCTCTTGGGGAAGATTTTTGTTTGAGCTCTATATGGCATGTTGGACAAGCTGTCTCCTCGCAGTCTACTGGGCCCAGAAAGGATGGTTTAAAAGGGGTCGGAAATCAAGGTTGACGAGATGAGCCTCTGCAGCTTCCTGCTCGATCTCATTTATTCTCTGCCTCAAGCTCGCTCTGGTGAAATTTTCTGTGGTAATGTTTTGTGCTGTGGCGTACTTGAAATGTGGGTGCTGGAATGTAAATCTAAATAGCTTCTGGGCTAGTGGGCGCCACGAACAGCACAGCTCTGGGTCATTCATCTCCACGCGGGGACCACAAAGTCCGCTTTAGTTCTGAGGAGGTGAAGAAGTCTCTGCTGCTTAGACCAGAGAAAACGGTTTCCTTTTTAAAATAGGGTATTAGAGCACACAAACTCTGACAAATGTAACACTTTCATTTGATTAACCAACCATTGATCCAACCAATGATTAAGAAGTGTACTGAACGAGGTCTGAATACAATGCAGTATTACTCAGCCTTAAACATAATCGGTCTCGACAGGTCCCAGCGCTCAGGAGGCAGAAGCACTCTGAGTCCTAGGCCAGTCTGGTCTACAGAGTGATTTCCAGGACGGCCAGGGCTACAGGGAGAAACCCTGCCTCTCTCATGTAAATCCGTCAGGCCACAAAAAGCCAGGAGGAACTAGAAATGGTCCTAATTGCAAAAGAAGCCAGAAGCCAGACTGAGCCGCCTAGACACCCCCCCCCCCCCGTGGTGACAGTGACGACACACTCAGAGGCCCTCGGGGAGGAGGAGGAAGGCTAAGTATTCCGGGGACTTTTAGGGTAGTGAAACTGCCTATAAGACACTGCAGCGGTGGTGACAGGCCACCCTCAAACCCTCAAATGCACAGCACTGAGCACGAAGCCAGCGTGAACCCCAGCGTGACGTGGGCTGGGGTGATGGTGGCGAGCATGTGCGGGTTCTTTAATTGAAATGAATGTGGGCCTCAGCTGTAGACCGGGCTCCTGTAAACACACAGGGTGCCGATATGGAGGGGGCCCAGGCTGGGACCCAGGCTGGGACCCAGCAGCCTTGTACTCTCTGCCTTGACCGTCCCTTGTCTGTTTCCTTGGTGTGGTTGCTTTACCCTTGGGACATTAGCGAGGGTCTCAGTCAGCAGCTGGGGAGCCCCTCCCACTGTAAGCGCAGCCCAGGCACACAGAATATGGGCTTTTCTTCCCCAGTGCTCTGGGGCTCCAGGTACAAGGAGGTGGGTGGGTTCCCTGGAGGAGGAAGGGAGCCTGGGTCTGGGGCAACTGGACCCTGCGGCGCTTCATATCTGCGTGGGGAGTTTTGAAGTGTAAGAGCTTTGGGAAGAACGGGCTTCAAGCCGGCCAGCGCTCGCGTCACTAAGCCACACCCCTGAACGATTGTGAAAAGTTTGCGGTAGAATTTTTCCCTTTCTTTTTCTGCAGGGCCCTGTGTGATGAGGGCTTCTGGCAACGGTCATGGCTCCTCCCAGTCCCCCCCCCCCCACCGCCCGCCGGTCCGGAGCCCCTTAGACTGGCATTGTGCTAGTGGGAACCCCAAGTCAGCTGGGGTTTGTGGGGCTTGGCCGCTCCTGGGTTATACCCCTGGAGGCTCCCACGCAGACCCGTGAACTCTCAGGGGGTCCCCAGGTCACCTCAGGGGCCCGTCACTTCACAAGGAAGGAATTCTGGCTGCCTGATCTCTCCCAGCTGCTGCTGCTGTCATCCTCACAGCCACCTTGAGAGTCAGCCTCGGGGCAGCGCCCGACCCTGTAGAGGGTGGGCGTGGCTCGTGCAGTCATCGCAGGGTGGGAACTGGGAGACTTGGCCCTGCGCTGGTGAGCTGGCTGCAGCTACGCCCAGCCTCCAGTGCCGAGCACCCCGGGAGAGTGGCTCCTTCCTCGCCCTCCAGCTCCCGGTCGGGGTTAAGGGATGGGTGTGATGGCGCAGAACCACGCGCTTCCCTTCGAGGACGCAGGCTGCTTGGCTGGGTTCAGCCTCATGGAAGGTTTCCTGCGGGTCGTCATCTGCTGGCAAGAGCCACACGCAAACACATTTTCACATTCCATTTAATGCTCGGAGGAGCAGAGTTTCTCTGAGGCTACACATTCCTCCACCGTGACGCTCTGCTTCGCGATGCAAGATGTGCAGAGCGATTGTCCCTCTGCTTGCAGGGATTCCACGGCGGCGGGTGGGAGGGAGCCCGCGGCCCGCGGCGGCCTGGACCCAAGTCTGCTGCGTGGGGAGGTCGGACGCTTCCTCCCCCAGGTTTTAGGGCTTTCTGGACTGTCTCCAGGTGGGATGCTGCTCCAAACTGAGGGAAACTGCCAGAGGCTGGCTGTAACTGCGTGCTGGGAGGGTGTGTGACACAGAAGAACACAGAAGTTTCTGCTCCATTCACTTGAGGGTGAACTTGGGCGAGCCATCTCATCTCACCCCTCACATCTCTGCTTTCTTCCTTGTGACAAGAGGGCAAATTAGTAGGGCCAAGGTGTGTTTTGTTTTGTTTTTCCTCCTTGTAGCCTTGGCTAGCCTGGACTTGCTTTGTAGACCAAGCTGGCCTTGAACTCACAGAGATCCACCTGCCTCTGGCTCCCAAGTGCTGGGATTACAGGCGTGTGCCACCATGTCCGGCTGTGATTCTTTTTTTAATGTTTAAAATTATATTTATATGTGTGTTGTGTGAATGTGTACTAATGAGTATGTATAAGTGTGTCTTTCTGAGTGTACATACGTGTCTGTGTGAGCATGGGTGAGAGTGTATGTGTTTTTGCGTATGCATGTATGTCTGTGTGTCTCTGTATGTGGTGAGTGTGTGTGGTATATGTATGTGTGTGGATGTATGTGTGAGACTATGTGAGTTTGTATCTATGAAAGTGTGTATTTGTGTATGGTGAGTACGTGTATGTGTGAATGTGACTGTATCTGTGTGTACGTATGTGTGTGTGGTATGTGTGGTATGTGTGTCTGTATGGTATGCATGCATATGTGTGTGTGCATGTGTGTGATGTGTGTCTGGGAGGTGTAAGTGTGTGAGTGCAAGTGTGTGTGTGTATGTCTGAGTGGTTGTAGAATTTGTCAGTGTGTGTATGTGTGTATTAGCATATGTGTGACTATAGTAGACTGTGTGTGTTTATGTATGCCTTTCTCCATTGTACAGGGTCTTGGGTTTCGGCCAGGGCCTGGGCCTGGACTTCCAATAGAGAACAGGGGTTCTGCTTCTCTCGGGGGCCACTGGATCGCTTAGGGCGAGGCCCGAGTGTGGTAGGCTGGGGGTGAGGAAAAGTTTTCCACGGACGGAGTGTTCCAGATTAGCCTTTTTAGCATGAGATGGCCGGTGGCAGCGGAAGCTTGGGCGTTCCCAAGCCGATGGCGATACCGAAGGGCTACGAAGGGCTACGGGAGAGCAGGCTGGTGAGATGAGGCTGGTGTGTGTGGGTGTGGGTGTGGGGGGAGGGGTGGGAGGATGAATGAGGAAGCTCACCCCACCCCACCCCATCCCCGCCAAGGCGGAAGGCTGATGGTATTCCTGCCAGTCAGCAGCGTGCACCCCAGCAGGTTTACTTGAAAGCAGGGATTTCCAAACCTTTGGGAGGGATTTTGAGGGTGACAGCGTTGGATTCCTGGAGTCAGGGGTCAGGGATACTTGGTTTGCATGTGCTTCATTTCCCATGCAGCAGCAGGGTCCTATCTGTCACAAGAAGGAAAATAACAGTCCCTAATCATTTGGGGGGAACCTCCAGTTGCAGCTGAAGGTCACTGCCAGAGACTGAGATCCTTAGCAGGGTGCAGCATCTCCAGGAGAGGGTCTGATTATAAACTGCCTTCCCTGACCTGCGGTCACCCAGACTGGGGGGAGGGGTGGGAATTTTGGGGCCTTGCTGAGAAGGAGGCCACCACCACAGACCAGAGCAAATAAATGGCTGCCCAGAGATTGCAACCTAATGCAGCAAAGCCCCACACATGTGTAAGTGGCAGTGTGTAAGTGTATGTGCGTGTGTCTTCATGTGTGTGTGAGTGTGAGTGTGCATGTGTATGTCAAAAGAGTAGTTGCTGCTTCTTCAAAGTCAGGTTGGACTCGGTGGTGAGCCCCTTTATCTGCTGATAAAAGTGCTCACTGGCCCGATGGCACTCTGAAGAGCCTGCGGGAGGCTTTGCTCCTCCAGCTCTCATGGTCACCCAGGCCTTCCCTGCTGCTTCCTGGCTTCCCCTTCAGTCTTCTCTGGGAGCATCTTGAAATGCGGGGGCCTGAGACCCACCTCAGACCCATCTAAGGAGCGCGTTGGCGGGGGGGGTGTAACAGGCATTTGCCAGCATTCCTTGGGTGGTTCTGACGCCAGAGTTGAGAGCTGCTGCCCTTGGAAAGAGGGCCGCTGAGCAGGAGACTTTGAGGAATTCTGCAGCGGGAGCCTCCGTGGAGGGGTCAGTGCTGTGCCTCTGACCGTCGGGGAAGACGTAAGAGAGTTCCTTGCAGTGATTTATGACTTTACCGGGAGTGCCCAGCTCCAGAGTGGGAATTTAACCTGGAGTTGCTTGGCTGACTGAGCCCTGCAATCCCGAGCCACCACAGTGTTCATTCTGAGCCCCCGAGAGCAGCACACAGCAAGCCCGAGGAAGCGATACGATTTCTTTGGAAATTGGCTCATAGAGGAGCCCAGCTGCTCTCGCTAGTGTGGAAAATGAGAAAGTGAAGAGGAGCAGAAGGTGGCTCCAGGCCAGGCACTGGGAGTTGGGTAGAGTGTACGAGGGCTGTCCTGTGTGGTTGGGCTTTTGTCTGTGCTCTGAGCACAGATCTGGCTGAACCCCTGTCTCTGGGCCTCGTGTGTGCCTGAGCAGCTGGCTTGTCAGTGTCCCCAGCCCAGCCGTGGGTCCAGAGCATTTTCCAGCTCCCTAGACAGTCTATTGTGAGGAACACACACTTTGCTTAATTTATTTATTCGTTTATTGTAAATCAAATCTCATGCTTGGTAAGGTCTCTACCACTGAGCTCCACTACAGCTCCTGACATATGAGCTGCAAACAGGGCTTCAGAGCCGCTGATAATGGATCAGCTTTCAGGGAGGAAAGGTTTGCTTTGATTCAGGGTGTCCATACTTGGCTGGCCCTGTTGCTCTGAGGCCCGAGGTGAGGCAGCGTAGATGATGATGGGGCATGAGAAAGAGGAGTGGGCAGGGCCAAGGTTTTAACATCTCCTTCAAGGGTACACCCCAGTAACTAAACCTGTTCCCAGTAAGTCCCACCTCCTCAAGGTTCTGCCTCAGGCTGCTGATCAAGCCCTTGGCACATGGGCCTTGGGGACATTCATCTAAACCATAGCAGCTTCCAAATCTCTGTCCTTGGAAAGGCCAACACACCTTTATAAAGAAGTGTGAGTGCCAAATCCCCACAGGGAAGAGGGTGCAGGGGAGACCATGGGAGTTTATGGGGACAGGGCTCCAGGGTGGTTCCTGAAAACAAAGCAAAAGAGCCCTGAGCTGTTCCGGAAAAGTATCACCAAAGAGCTGTGAACTGCAGAACGGAAATTGCTGGGGAAGTGAAAACTCATTTTGAAATCTGGAAGTGCCCGTGTTGAATGGATGTTGCAGGGAGGGATTGCCTCCTGGGTCTAAGATATGGGAACACCAGGTCTGATGGCACACACGCAATCTCAGTGCTCAGGAGGCTGAGGCAGGAGGAAGGCAAGTTGGGGGACAGTTTTGGCCTTAGAGCCCTGTCCAAAAACAAACAACTACCCACCAAACCAAAATAAAACAATAAAGAGCAGGAAGGGCTGCCAGTGACCAAATTGAGTCCGTGATGGAAAGATTTATTGTGACTCCCAGTTTCGGAGGTGCTGTCCATGGTTGGTGGATCCATGCTCTGGAATGTACTAGCAGGAGAGCTTATGATAGAGGCTGGCTGTGCTTGTGCTGGCCAGGGAGAGAAATAGGCAGGGATGGTGTTCTTCTAAGAGCCCGCTTCCTCCAGCTAGGCCCCACCCACAGCCTTCAGAACCTCAAAGTAGCGCCACCATTTGAGGGACAAAGTATTTAAAGCAGAGCCTGTGCGGACACTTCCCATCATAGTGAGGTCCAGCAAGGGAGGGCTGGAGAAGCTCTGAACGGTGGTCACTGAAGTGATACGCTGTTTTCTCTGACTCCAGGTACCGGGTAAACTTCAGACCCAGATTTGTCACCAGGTACAAGACAGTGACCCAGTTGGAATGGAGGTGCTGCCCTGGCTACAGAGGAGCCGACTGCCAGGAAGGTCCGAGAGACCCCATGAAGACCCTGCGGCCCCCACCTGCTCGGCCAAGAAACAACCTGAAGAAAGCCACAGGTAAAGTGTTATCGGTGCCCTACTGGGCATGGCCAAGTTCCTGGTGTTGATACAAATGGCAGGGTCTAGGACAGACAGGCGAACACCCGTGTGGTAGAAATGTTATTTGAAGGGGCTCAGGGCTGCTTGTCAAACATTTTCTTTATTCATATAACCGAATTTGCGGGAGTGAGGATTGTCTTTTAAAAATGTGAAGATTAGCCAGGAGTGGTGGTGTGGGTCTGAGAGGCAGAGCCAGAGGGGCAGAGGAGAGGCAGGCAGAGAGGCAGGCAGAGAGGCAGGCAGAGAGGCAGGCAGAGAGGCAGGCAGAGAGGCAGGCAGAGAGGCAGGCAGAGAGGCAGGCAGAGAGGCAGGCAGAGAGGCAGGCAGAGAGGCAGGCAGAGAGGCAGGCAGAGAGGCAGAGAGGCAGAGGCAGGAGGATCGCTGGGAATCTGAGGCCCCCTGGGGTAACCCACTGAGACCTTGTCTAATAAATGAATAAACCAGTGACTCAATAAAATGCACATAAGTAGACTTGTTCCCTCTCTGTTGGGATGAGCTGTTTGCAAAGCTTGAAGTCAGAATTCTCATGCGTCAGCGACCTTTGCTCTTAAGCATAACAAGGCTGAACTTCTGTGGGTAACTTCTCTTCTTACTATTTTACCCTTGTAGCAGCTTTATTTTCCCTCTTTTTAATTTCAAAGAAACGCAGACCAACTTGTTCTGTAAAATTAAATGTTAAATTGTTGTTTTTTTAAGTTTTCCCATGAGACGCTTTATGTTTTGAAACTAGTAATGTATCAGAATATTTTTGTAAAGTAGATGTTTAAATAAATTTTATCACCAAAGTAATGCATATAAATTAGTGAGTGTTTGTAAATCACAGGAAAAAAAATTTTTTTTTTTTACTTTAAAATAGTAAAACTTTCAGGCATTGAATGTTTTTAAGATAAATATGGCAATGATTTGATATAGCATATAATGTGGGGTGGTGACCACCATTAAGTTAATTAGTACACTTATCACCACTCACACTGGGCTTTAGATCCCTGAACGTATTCACACTAATAGCCAAAATGGCCAGCATCTCCCCACTTCCCCCAACCCCAACCAGTCCCCAGTACCCATCATTCCTTGTGCATATGAGTTTGACTCTAGATTTCAAGTATAAGTAGAGTCAGAGCGTCAGGATTATAGTACATCACACAAGCCCTCTAGGTGTATCTACCTTGTCTCAATGTCTCAAGTGGCTAGACTTTCTTTCTTTTTTTAAGATTTATTTATTTTATGTATATGAGTGTTCTATCTGCATTTATGTTAGCCAGAAGAGGGAATCAGTTCACTTTATAGATGGTTGTGAGCCACCATGTGGTCGCTGGGAATTGAACTGATGACCTCTGGAAGAGCAGACAGTGCTCTTAACCACTGAGCCATCTCTCTAGCCCCTCTTTTTCTTTTTAGTGTGTGTGTGTGTGTGTGTGTGTGTATGTGAGACATGTTTGCAGGTCCCTATAGATCCAGACGAGGGTATTTGGTCTGTCGGTTGTAAGCTATTGTGAGATGCCCTGTGTAGGAGCTGGGAACCGAACTTGGGTCCTCTCTGGAAGAGCAGCAACCATTCCTAACCTCTAAGCCATGTCTCTAGCCCTGTCTCGGTATCTGAATACCAGTACTGCGGTAGGTGAATTTCAAACGAAGACTGCTGTGGTGTTTTATATCTGTAATCTCGCACGCAGGAGGCAGAGGCACAGACTGTGAGTTCAAGAACCCTGTCTCAAACCTGCCTGCCCTACGAATGTTTATTGACCTCTTCTTTCTCTCACAAGCTGGATACTAGCTATTTGGGATAAACACAACACAGTTTCTGACTCCTGCAAAATAAGCACTGAGCAGTCATTGCAAGCAATGTGAAAGGAACGCTGCGGGAGATGTGAAGCAGGGGCCTGTTGAGTCCCAAGAACTTTTTTTTGGTTCAAGCTTTACTTTATCAAAGTTTAAACATATGTGTGACTTCACAAATCAGTGCTTTATGAGGACTAATGGAAGGACAGCAATTCACTTTCTGCTTCAGAACTAATTTACTGTCAAAACTATTTGCTCTTCTTCCTGCGCTGGGACTTGAACTTGGGGCCTTGTTCATGGCAGGCAGATGCTGTACTCTTGTGCCATGTCTCCAGCAGCTTTGACTTGTAGCTGAGTCTAGGAATTTGCCCCGTGGTCCGTCGTCTTCTCATTATGGAAGGTGAAGCTCTGACTCCCTTTGTCCACCCCTCCGCAGGGCTTTCCAGTTACGCAGTCTCTATCCGTCATTGCTATTTGCTGTATACAGTGCAGTAACTATGCAGAATTGTGTAAGTGAGCCCTGGAGTGCATTAGGAATTCCTTAGAGTTGGAAACTGTTTTTCCTTTGTTTGGTCTTCAATGCTTTTATTTCCATTCCAACCCAAACTCGTCTCTGTTATCCTTCTGTCCTTCCTCACAGGCACAGCAGCAGCATTTGCTTGCAGAGACTCTTCTCCCATATCCCTCCCACATCTGTAACTAGTCATCCTCCAGCCGTCACCCTGCGGCCTTAACCCTTCTCTCTTGGTTGGAATCTGTCTCCTCAGCTCATCCCTTCATCTGGCTTGAAGACAGCTTCCCATTGCCGCTTTCTCGTTTCTTTCTTTCTTCTTTTGAGATAAGGTCTCATATAGGCCAGGCTAGCCTCAGACTTGCTGTGTAGCTAAGAGTAACCTCGAACCTCTGCTCCCCCTGTGTCCATCTCCAAGTGTTTGCAGGTGGGAGCCACCGAGCCTGGTTCATGGACCTAAAACCTGGGGCTTTGTGCTTGAAAGGCAAGCAGTCTACCACTGATCTGTGCTCCCAGCCCCTTACTGTTCTTTTATGAAAAGATTATGTAGTAGGTGAACTTGTTTTGCATGTACATAGTGCGTGTGCACGCACGTGCATACACACGCAGGGGTGTAAGCACATACCTTTTCTTCAGAATTTTTAAGACATAGCTCAATTTTCCTAATTTTTCGATACTGCTGATACCTAGTCCAAAAACACTCAATTGTAACTTTTCTATGCTTTGGGGTGGTCTTTGTCCCTTCTCTTTTATTGGCACATTAATGGTGTCTTTCCAGAAAGGGAAGAAAAATGCTTATTGTCTAGCCATTCATTAACGGCGAAGCACACATATAATGGCAGAACTTGGAAGGCTACAGCAGGAGGATTGGGAGTTTGAGATCAGTGTGGTTTACAGTGAGACCCTGTCTTGAGAACAAATGCTTGCTTTTATCTGTAGTATCATTCATTTACAGGCTTCAGAGAGTGTAGCAAGTACAATTTGATTTTGGTTACTCAAATTATAGATAATTTTTCATTATTATAATTATTTTTTTTGGTGGGGGGAGGGTTTGAGACCAGGTTTCACTATATGTGCCCCTTGGCTGTCCTGGAGCTCCCTATGTAGACCAGGCTGGCTTTATGCTCACAGAGGTCCACCTGCTTCTGCCTCCTGAGTGCTGGGATTAAAATGTGCACCAACATACTCAGCTGCTCCCCTTGCCTGGCTCAAAATAACATTTTCATTATCTACAATTCTTTTTTGTTTGTTCATTTGTTTTTGAGACAGGATTTCTCTATGTAGTCATGGCTGTCCTGGAACTTGCTTTGTAGACCAGGCTTGGCCTCAAACTCGGAGATCCACCTGCCTCTGCCTCCCAAGTGCTGAGATTAAAGGCATGTGCCACCACTGTCTGGCATTATTTCTAGCATCTTACTATGGAATAAAAATTCCAGTATGTTCTGTGTAGTTCTCTATGGGAAAGTACTTGCTTAGGAGTTCGGCTATTTGGTTTTGAGTCTTGTTTTCCTGCTAAGCGCACTTTATGAATAAAGGCTGCTTGCTGTGACAGTCTGTGTGAGAGTCGAGAGAAGAGACAGGAAACATGAAACTGGCATACCTACAGTGTGCTGGATTCCAGGCTCTTTCATTGCCAGGCACATGTGCAGCCTATGTGATCGCGACCATGTCATTTGGCTTTCTCCTTTCCGTTGCCTCTCCCTCTGGTTGTCAGGCTTGCAGGCATGAGCCTTGTCCAGAGTCCCTCTACTCCATGACCACCCAGGGTGGGGTGTTTTTGTCTCCTACTCTTTATTCAGTTGCCTTAGGTTACTGTAGCTGCTTTCTTTTCTTTCTTGTTTAATTTACTGTTTTCTCTGTACTGATGTAATTCCATTTCATGATTCATTACTGTGTTTATTATCTGTCTGTCTTTTGGACTGTTTCCCTGCATTCTTTTTCTCAAAATAAGATTGTTAGAAACCAAATGTTTATATGCTTCCATCTCTTTTTCTTTTCTTTCCTGTCACTGCTCCCCTTTTTTTGAATCTGGGACTTCAAAGCATGCTAGGTAGACATCTCCTTTGCATGTTGTATCTGCCATCTCCATAATAAGGCCCAGCAAGACTTTTAGCATAGTAAGGATGCTAAGAAAAGTGAAAGAACATTTCTGGGGGTGTTTGAGGACAACCTGGGATGTCACTGCTGAGATGTTTGATCTCTCTGAAGTGCTTTGTGGCATTTTATTACCAGCAGTCAGCTTATGGGGCACCTGCAGTTCAGTGGGAAGGATGTGTTCATACGACACAGTAGACAAAAGGCTATAATGACGTCAGTGTGAAAGACGTTGCTGATCACCTTGCTTCGTGTGCACACTCTCAGCCCTGGCCTGGCTGCTCATCTTCTTTGTAGGGGAGAGCAGTGTAGCTTACAGAAGTTAATTAACTTGAGCGCAAATAGTAAATAGTAGAGCCCAAACCCCTTCTCTCCCACAGAACTTCTTGCAGCTAGACAGTGGGGCCGCCATGGAAGGCTTCAGCATCTTCTGCAGGCACCACGTAGAAACTGCTCCTTCATGTCCAACCCTTTCTCTGTTTCAGATACTGACCCAAGCCGGGTCTCACAGCCTAAGACAACCTTGTCACCAATGGACACAGCACATCCAGGAAAGGCAGCAGAGCCAAAGCAAGGTCCTCCAGAACATCAGCAAACCAAAGTCCAGGTGCTGGAGGAGAAGGTTGTCCGACTCACCAGGATGGTACTAGACCTCCAGTCCTCCGTGGCAGGACTGAAGGAGAACCTCAAACACACCATTCAAGACGATGGCAGCAAAGGGCCAGCCTCCTGGCTCGGCCACCAGCACCCGCTGCCAACCCCCGATGGCACCGTTGCGGGAGACACAGAGCCGAGCCAGCTTCCTGGAACCCTCGGCACCAAGGAATCTGGCATGAAAGATATCAAGTCTGAACTGGAGGAAGTCAAGGACACCCTGAAGACCAAGAGCGACAAGCTGGAGGAGCTGGATGGGAAGGTGAAGGGCTACGAAGGGCAGCTCAAGCAGCTGCAGGAGGCCGCCCAGGGTCCCACCGTCACCATGACAACCAACGAGCTGTACCAGGCCTACGTGGATAGCAAGATCGATGCCCTGCGAGAGGAGCTCATGGAGGGCATGGACCGGAAGCTGGCCGACCTGAAGAACACGTGTGAGTACAAGCTGGTGGGCCTCCAGCAGCAGTGTGACGACTACGGCAGCAGCTACCTGGGGGTGCTAGAGCTGATTGGGGAGAAAGAGGCCAGCCTGAAGAAGGACATTGCTGCCCTGCGGGCCCAGCTGCCAGGCCCCTCAGCCCCGCCAAGTTGCTGCGACAGTCCAAAGGGCGGTGACCTCGGCCAGCAGCTCAAGACGTTAGACCAGAAAATCGAGAGGGTTGCGGAGGCCGCCAGGATGCTGAACGGACGGCTGGACAACGAGTTTGACCGCCTCTCCGTTCCAGAGCTAGGCGTGGACTTCGATACGAGATGGACCGAGCTGGATGCGAGGATCAACGTGACGGAGAAGAACGCAGAAGAGCACTGCTTTTACATCGAGGAGACCCTCCGGGGCGCCATCAGCGGCGAGGTGGGTGACCTGAGGAAGCTTCTTGATCAGAAGATCCACTCCCTGGAGGACCGGCTGGGGATGGTTCTGCACGTGGCCAACAGCTCGGACATGGAGTTGCCACCCGAGGGCCCAGCCTTGCCCGGGCAGCCAGGGGCCGGGAACGCGCAGGTCCTGACGGAGTTAAGCCGCCTGAAGGACAAAGTCCAAGTGGTGGAGGACATCTGCATGCAGAGCCTGCCCCACGGGCTGGATGGCGCCCTGCCTAGTGAAGAGGACCTCACACAGGTCAGCCTGAGCCTTTTGGACTCCCTCAATGACACGCTGCACAGGAAGTTCCAAGAGACGGACCGCAGCATCCAGAAGCTCCGAGAGGACTTGAGCGCCCTGCACTCTCAGCTGAATCACTCGGGGTGTCGGGGCGCCTGCTCGCAGAGTGGGCTAAGTGACAGCCGAGCCGGTGACAGTGCAGAAGCAAGCGGCTTTACTAAGACCGGGGAGCAGGAGAGGACAGCGGGGACTGTGGCTCCATGCTGCGGCCAGCTGGAGGAGCGCTGGCAGAGGCTGCAGGACCAGATGCTGGCCGAGCTGGACACGTGCAAGGAGGGTACCCACGGGGTTCAGAGCGGGGTGTCTGCCGTGGAGGGCAGGGTGGCCCAGCTGGAGCAGACGTGCAGCAGGCTGGATGCCATCTCGGGGGGTCTGCAGAAGATCAAGGAGGGGCTCAGCAGACACGTGGGCAGCCTGTGGACCTGCCTCCGGCAGATGAACGGGACGCTCAGGTCACACTCCAGAGACATTTCTGGCCTCAAGAACTCCGTGCAGCAGTTCTACAGCCACGTTTTCCAGATTTCTACGGACTTGCAAGATCTGGTCAAATTTCAGCCATCAGCAAGTAAGCGGGTGGACGGCCCCATTCCGTCACATACATTCTCAGTGCAGGGCCCACTGCAGTTTGGGAATTAACCGTATCAGTGCTGCCTAGGTCAGTGCCAGGGTTAGGGCTGGGGTCAGGAGCAACAAGCCGACAATGAGGAGCCAGGCCAGGCCGGGATGGAGATGAGCTGGGAGAGTTGCTCAACGGCATGCATGAGGCCTGAGTTCAGTTCCCAGCCTGGTCAAGGGAGGTGTGGTGGCTCCTGCTCAGAATCTTAGAACTTTGGAGAAGGCAGGAGGATCAGAAGTTCAAGGCCAGCACAGGTTACACGAGACCCTGTCTGAAAAGAAATGTACACGGACTCACACGCACTTGCTCACACTCACATACGCTTGCATGCCCACGCACATGGGAGGCACACGCACACACACATACACACACACACAGACAGACACACACACACACCATCAACTTCTGAGATAATATAGCTTCCTGGCAGCATTCAAGCACATGAACCTTATAAGAGTGTCAGTTTGCAACACTGAAAATAGAAAAAGGGAAACCTAATTTAGCGCAGACAGATGGCAAAGAATTGATCTGGGCTACAGGTTGGGGATGGGTGAGGGTTTGGCTCAGAGGCTTGGGGTGTGTTGCACTAGCCTGTGCTGGGAGAATCCCCTCCATGCAAAGCCATTTACTTCTCTCCTGGCATCACACTTTGATTGCGTTGTTATCATCTTTGTCACCATCACTTCCATTTCCTAAAATCCATTTCGGCCATGGCGCACATGGGGTGACATAGATACACACAGGACGGCAGACAAAAGCAGTTTGGGGGCAGGTGACCTAGGAATCCCAGCCATAGTGCTAAGAGCAGTGCTCACTGCAGCAGAGACACGCAGCGAGTGTTTGTGGAGGGTTGGAGGCAGCGGCAGTCCCGTGAAAGTTTTAAGGAATGCAGTTCACAGTGAGAGTTTTACTTTTGCCATTTTCATCTAAACAACCCTTTCTAATCGGAGTCGAGAGGAGAAGTTGTCTTAGTCAGGGTTACTGTTACCGTGGCCAACATAACTCGGGGAGAAAAGGGTTTATTTGTCTTACACTTCCATGTCAGTGTCACTGTTCTTCATAGAAGAAGGTCTGGACAGGGAGTTAGGACAGGAACTCAAACAGGGCAGGAACCTGAAGGCAGGACCTGATGCAGAGGTCATGGAGGGATGCTGCTTCCTGGCTTGCTCCTCATGGCTTGCTCAGCTTGCAAGATTTCTGAAGAACCCAGGACCACTTGCCCAAGGATGGCACCACCTACAGTGGCCTGGGTCCTCCCCCATAACTAATTAAAAGTGGTTACAGGCGTGCCTACGACCCAATGTTATGAAGGCATTCCTTCCTTTTTATTAAACATAGATTTTTTTTCCTGTCACACAGTATAATCTACAGTTTTCTTCCCTCTACTCCTCCCAGTTCCTTCCTACCTCCCTTCCCATCTGGGTCCACTCCCTTGCTCTCTCTCATCAGAAAAGAACAGGCTTCTAAGAGATAACAACAAAACATAACAAGATAAAACCAAAACCTATCATATTGAAGTTGGAGAAGGCAAACCAACAGAAAAATAGCCCCAAGAGAAGGCCCAAGAATCAAGAGACCCATGTGTTCACACATTCAGGATTCCCATGAAGGCATTAAACTGAAGCTGTAGTGTAGATCTGCCGAGGATCTGGTGTGAACCCCACAGGTGTGGGCTGCGTGATTGCATGATTGCGTGATTGCTGCTTCGGTCTTGGAGTTCATGCGAGCTTTGCTCAGTTGTTTTAGAGGGCCTTGTTCTCCTGCTGTCATCCAGGGTGATCGGCATGGACCCATTTGCGTTCTACATGTAGCCATCCAGTTTGAACAGCACCATTTATTGAAGATGCTGTCTCTTTACAGTGTGTATTTCTGGCCTCTTTATCAAAAATAAGGTGTCCATGGCTGTATGGGTTTCTGTCTGGATCTTCGATTCAATTCAGTTGATCAATGTGTCTGCTTTTATGCCACTATCATGCTATTTTTATTACATACTTTGTAGTATATGAGATGAGGAATGGTGATAACCCCAGCAGTTCTTTTGTTGTTTAGGATTGTTTTAACTACCCTGGGTGTTTTGGGTTTCCTATAAAGTTGAGAATTGTCCTTTTAGGATCTGTGAAGAATTGTGTTGGAAGTTTGATGGGGATTACATTGAAGATGAAAATCACTTTTGGTTGGATGGCCATTTTTACTATGTTAATTCTACTGATCCACGAGCATAGGAGATCTTTCCATCTTCTGCTGTCTTCTTCAATTTCTTTTTTCAGTTTTAAAGATTTTGTCTTTCGCTTGCTTGGTTAGAGTTACCTCAAGATATTTCATATTATTTGAGGCAATTGTGAAAGATGCTGTTTCCCTGATTTCTTGTTCTGTTTGTCATTTGTATATAGGAGGGCTAACGACTTTTGTGAGTTAATCTTGTATCCAGCTGCTTTGCTGAAAGTGTAATTCTTTGGTGGAATTTTTGAGGTCACTTATGTATACTAATGTATACTATCGTATCATCTGTGAATCGCGATACTTTGACTCCTTCCTTTCCAAATTTAATCTCCTTGATCTCCTTATTGCCCTTATAGTCTTATTCATCTATTTCAGACTATAATACCACTATTAAGATTAATACTCTCATTGATCTATTTAAGACTTCAAGTTCTATATTGAATAGGTATGGAAAGAGTGGAAAACTTTGTCTTGTTTCTGATTTTAGTAGAATTGCTAAAGATTTTAGTAGAATTGAGTCTCTCTCCATTTCAGTTGATTCCATAGCTGGAGGTGGAGATGAGATGCAAGCTGACAGCATGTAAAAATCTTGTGTCTCCCAGGGTAGAATGCCAAATTCCAAGGCCCACGAGCACTCATGTGATCACCACTCTCTGCTCTCCTAACTTTCTCTTCCCTTGTCCTCTCACAGGCCTCTCACCTTTTCTACCTTGTTCACTCTGGCTGACGCAGGGCTGTGCCTCCCAGCTGAGTCTTCCTGGCTCCTGGGAGCCTACACAAACTTCCAAGTAGGCCCCACTGAGAAAGAGCCGTGGGAAGGGCCAAAGCCAGGTCCTGGCACCTCCTGAGGTGCAAGGAGAGGTCATGGTGGTCATGTGGACATGCTCTGGACTTTGTCTTAGAGCACCGTGCTCATTTTGTAGATAAAGAGTCATCAGGGCCAAGCAGGGCTGTGCACTGTCCCCAGGCTATCTGCAGCACACCCCACCTCGGCTCTCTCTCAGCCCCTTGTATCTCTGGAATGTGCAGTTAAGGTCACCAGTCCTGTGTGTTCACAGAGCAATTGTCCCTTGCGGTCAAAATGCTGTCTGGATTGTGCTTTACAATAACAGACACAGCCAGATATTTCCAGTTAATTGGCAGTGCTGGACAGCGTGGGAATCTGTCTATTCCGAGGCTCTTCTGTGTGGGGTTGGGTAACTCTGGAGACGATGCTGTTTCCACACACCATCCTTCAGATTGGGGCCACACTGCGAATGTGGACCACGTGGGCTTGGGAGAACTTGTGATTGAGAGGAGCCAAAAATAAGCAGTGTCCTCTGACCTCCAGAGCCACACCCAGGGCCCAGGAGACTGGGAAACCAACAGCAGAACATTTGCTGAGCACTGTGAGGGGCGCAGAGACCACGGGTGCCATCCTTCCCCACAAAGCATCCTCAGGTCTGTGAAGAGAGTGCAGTCTGAGCTCAGTGAAGGAGGGGGCGTGGGCTGTGCAGGGACCCTCTCTCCACCCAGGAGCTCTCAGTGTGCCCCCTGTAAGTAGGATCCAGTGGCTCAGTATGTGGCAAATGTGAATAAGATAAAAGGCCGGCAGGGAACCAGACACAGAGGGTCACAGGAATTGGCTGTGACCTCACTGGAACACTGAGGACTTCTCAAAGGAAGAAGCGGTAGCGCCGAGCCTCAGAGCCTGAGCTGTTTATTGCCGAATCTAGTTGAGAAGGGAAGATGAGAAAAACTTCCAGGAGAATGTGCAGGGATAACTGGGAAGTGAGCAGAAGTCACGAGACCGGAAGAGAAGGCATCAGTGGGAGACTCCCGTGGGAGAGGGTGGTATTTTTCTGCTCTGTAATCTCCTACCCCAATCTCGGTGGCGGCTATTTTCCGATAGTTGTGGGTCAGGAGGCTGCACGGGGCTCAGCAGCTCTTCTGTGCAATGTCAGCCCAAGTCAGTTACCCACATAGCTGTGTTCTGTGCGTGGCAGGAAGGTTCAGGTTCACAGCAGCCACAGACCTGGCGTCTTGGTGAGCCTCTCCCTGTGTGTCTATGTGGATTTCCTCACATTTTGCTGCTCTCAAGGAGTGGAATGTACAACGTGGTGGTAGCTGGCTTACAGAGAGAAAGCGAAGCTGTGGTCTCTTACAGGCGTGGACTAGCGTTAGCCTGGAGCCGCTCCTGCGGTGTTCATTCTGGCTGTCACAGCAAAGGACCTGCTGAAGGGTAATATGGTTTCCACATTGGGAGGGGTGGAGGAGTCCCTACTCCCACAGAGAGCAGCAGCCCAGCGGAGGGGGTGAGGACCGATTGCAGGCCAGGAACATAAACTCGTGTTCCCATTGTCTGCTCACAGATCCTGTTCTTGTGAGGCTCGTGTGGAGTGGGCTGAATTACCCAGCTGGCCTCAGCTGGGTCTTTTCTGTATCCCAACAAGCCATGTGCTCTTGTCTGGGGCTTAAGAAGGATTTGTATACAAAAAATATGTTCATATATATACACACACATATGCACATATATGCACATATACATGTATGTGTGTATATAAGCGTATACTTATATGTATATATGAATTTCCTGGGACTCTGATGAGTGTACAATTTCTGAAAGATGAACAATTATATATTTATAATAATAATTACTCTTACTTAGACAGGCCTCGATCTTGAGGTTCCCCTGTCTCCTGAGGCCTGGGATTGCAGGGTAGCCACTGCGGTGTTCCGTTCTTCTTGACTGCAGCTCTCCCGACTCCTTACATTTCCATGCATTCATTTTGTTTCAGTCACTCACTAAATCTCTCACCTGAATCCCAGTCTGGCCTTGAACTCATGGTAGCTGTCCTACCCCAAGCTCCTGAGTGTTCCTAGGTCACAGACATTGCCACTCCTGATTCAGTAGTTTATCTGGCAGATTTCTCCTAAGCTGTGTCCTATTTCAGCCATCCTGGGTCTGATACTCTGCAGGAAAAGACGGAGAACAGCCGTGCTAGTGAAGACCCAACGTTAGTTAGCAGCCAGGACCTTGAGGAAAGAGGAAACACAGCAGACAACGGGAGACAAGAATTTGTTTTAGCTATATGCTCATGGAGGGCGTACCTTGGAGGCGACTTCTGAGATAGAAATCTACTGAGGATGTAAAACCCGCCGTGATCTGTGCAGGGAAATGGCCCACTCAGAGGGAACCGAGTGATCGAAGGCTCTGGGACAGGGATGGATTTGTTCTTTTGAAAAAATAAGGTTGACCAAGAATATCAGCCAGGCAGAAACTGAGAGGCTGCGTGGTTAAAGAGGATCAGAACCTGGTTATGCCAAGTAACATAGCTCTGATGAGGGCTTTGGGTCTGGAGTACCAGGAACAACTGGGCGACTGTGCTGCTCCCACAGGCTTGAAATCTCATGCACAAGGAACTGTGGCTTGGGTAGGTTGTGCACCCTGAACGTGACCTGCTTTCCTCATCTGTGAGGTGGAAATACCAGCGATAACGGTGATTTGCCAGCAGCAGGGATTATACAGCCCTTGGTGAGAGTGGAGGAGAGTGGAGAGTGGAGCCTTGGAACGGGTCAGTCCCTTCAGGGACATCTGTGGAGAGACGGAGAGACACAGGCTGCTGGTACTCTTTCCCTTCTTTCCTATATTAGGGGCCGCATGGAGGGTGTAAGCACCTAGAAATCTCCCTGCCGGAACCCTCACCATCACATCCTAACACCCTTCTGCTGCTCACCCAGGCCCTCCCCCCAGATAGACATGAAGGGCAGTGTCTGCTTTCCTGCCGGGGACCTGGGATAGCCCTAGGCTGCGAGCTCAGCAGAGACTGCGGTTGCAGCATCACTGCTCGCTCGGAGCTGTAGGAACTAGCACTTCCTTCCCCTCTGACCGGTGGGAGGAAGGGAGTGTTGCTGTGGTCAGGGCAGTCTCTTGTCACGCTTCCAAGAAGGGACAGCCATGCGTAGATACACCCACACGCAGCCGTTCAGCGTCCTGTGGGGAGAGCGTGTAGGCGTGGGTCTCATTTTGTGGCTCCCGGTCTTGCCCCCAGGGAATCCCTCCTTTGGAATTCACAGACTTAAGGGTCCTATTTTTATCAAGCTTCCTACGGTAACCCGTAACAATGAAAAGCGCAGACTGGTGAAATCCGGAGCCATCAGTCTGGCTGGGGCTGGTGGCCTGCCGGTGGCATCCTGCTTGGCTTTGGCCACAAGCTTGAACTCCGCTGAGCTTGGGGGCATCTTGGGCCCAAGGTTCAGGGATGGACTCTCAGAATTCTGCGAACTCACAGAAAATAAATGCACACGCACGTCAGGCCGTCCAAACTCACAGGCCGTTCTTCCCTGGGGCATCTGGCTTCTATTAGACCCTCACTGCTTGTAAATAGCAGCTTTTATGCATCAAAATGTCGAATTTTGGGGCTGGAGAGATGGCTCAGCAGTGAAGAGCATGCAAGGCTCTACCAGAGGACGCAGTTCAGTCCCCAGAACCTACACTGGGGAGGTGCTCAGGGCCTCCTGTGAGTCCAGCACCGAGGGGTATCTGACACCTCTGGCCTTCTCGGGCCCCCTCATTCACATGCATGTATGCACTCAAGTGTGTGCGCACACGCAGGCACACACATGCGAACAGATGAGGACACGGGTGTGCACACACAATTTAAACAGTAATGATGCTAAAACAACAGCAGCAGCAGCAGCAGCAGCAAACTTCTGAATTTGACTAGAGCCTTCCACGGGGCCACATGTGTGAGCCCCGTGTAGCTTCCAAAACCATGGATCAGGCAGGGGATTCACTCCGCAGAGGTTAGGTGAGCCCTGGAGGTCTGGTCAGTCTTAGAAGTGGAAGGAGCGTCACCTCACAGTGGCCGGGCGGGTGCAGCCACAGGGCAAGGGGCTCCCAGAACGCAGTGGGGCAGATAAACCCCCCGGACTCTGATTACCACTAACACAAGGGAGGCCATGTGAGGGAGCCGCTGGCAGGCGCTGTTGTCTTTCAGATTTCTTACTATTTTTAACCTCTGCAAGGATGGAACCCACTCCCTTGAGCGTGCTCAGCCAGTCCCTGATGGGCCTCCCTCCAGAGCTCATTCATATAAATACCAGAGTTACAAGCTTCATGTGAGGCCGGCCCAAGCCTCACTCTCCTCTCCCACCCCTTGCTGTAGTGCAAAGGCCTTCAGTTCTGATGTCACCGCGGAGAGCAACACGTGTGATACAGCTGCACGGGGACTCCTGCTGCTACTGGTCTGGACCAGGCAGACATTAGGTCCTCGGACCAGTTTTGCCCTTCCGTTCCGTGGGTTTCCCCGTCCTCCCAGCTGACTCCCCTTCCACTGGAGTGGCCACAGGTTCTCTGTTCTTGAAGGTCCCTGCAGCATCCTCTGTGATGGAACCCAGAGTCTCTCTCTTCATCTAACCCGAATGGGAAACCCACGGGAGGGGTCTGGTCAGAACAGGGCTCTCCTTCCGTGCTGTCGAGAGCGACAGTTGAGATGGCTCAATGATGGCCTGTGAGATCTGAGGGGCCTTTCTCGTGCTCACCAGCTGCCACTTAGAGGCCCAGCCTCCCGTTTGCTGTCACCTCTCCACCTCCTGCAAAGAGGGCCAGGACCTGGGAGTGACGTTGGCGCCCTGGAGCCCATGTTTCTGAGTACCAAAGCGCTGCTTCTCCTGCTGCAGGCTGTCCTCCCGGACTCAGGCCAGCTACTCATGCTGGAGCCTGGGTTAGCCTTGAACTCACTGCCTCAAACTGCCAAGTGCTGAGCGTACAGGCACTACAGCTAGATGGGAGAGCTTTTTAAAGTCTAAAGTCTCAATGACTAGATCCTCCAGCTTCACCATGCGGCTGGAAGGGAGAGCGTCTGCCAGGCAGGTCCAACCCATGACCCACAGGCCATGTGTGTGGTTAGCCAAAAACAGCTACCAATGTGGCCTCACGTACAACCACAAACTCGAAACATGATGTGTGTGTGTCTTTGTATGTAGTATGTGTGTGTGTGTGGGGGGTGTATGTGCACACGCACCTGTGTATGGAGGTCAGGGGTCAAGCTTGGGGTCTTCCTTGGTCATTTTCCACTTTTTAATTGTTTAATATTTTCCTTTTTTTTTTTTTTTTAAGAGGGTTTCTCTCTGCAGCCCTGGCTGTCCTGGACTCCCTTTGTACACCAGGCTGGCCTCAGACTCACAGAGATCCGCCTGCCTCTGTCTCCCCGGGTTGTTAGTGTTTTATTTTTTTTAAGGCTCCTGTTACTTGGGTGTGTCCACAGGAGCGCTGATGCTCCCCGAGGCTAGGAGCATCTGATTTCTGGGGCTGGAGCTGCAGGTGCTCGTGAGCCACCTAACGCAGGTGCTGGAACCTGGGTCTTTGCGGGCCGTGCCGCACGCTCACGCCAGGGCTCCTCTCCAGCCTGTCTCCCTCCCTTCTCCAGACAGCCTGGAACTCGGTTTCCTGACTTGCCGACAAGCTCCAGGCATCGAGTGGCCTCGGCCTCCCTCTCACAGTATGAAGTTACAGGCACTGTGGGCGCTGGGGTCTGAACCCAGGCCCTCAGCCTGCATGGCAGGCACTTTAGTGAAGAGGCCAGCCCCTGTTAGCCTTTTTCTTTTCTCTTCTCTCTTGCTTGCTCACTCACTTGCTTTTAATTTTCAGTTCTTGAGCAAATGCTAGACACAGGGAAAGCAGGCCTCACCGCCAGCCTTCTGATGAATTGCACTTGACATTCACGCAGTATGCTGTAGTCGGGACCTGCCTGGCTGACAGGAGGGAACACTGCCGAGTCGGAGGCTGGGAACCACGGAGGTTCCTGGAACCCGGAGGTTCCTGGAACCCGGGATGGCAGACCCTAACAGCGGCAGTGAGGGTCACCTTCTTGTGTTCCTGGGGCTAGGCACCATCCGGCGGTCAGGTGCACAGCTGATGCCTGCCTCTGCCTCTTGCTGGGAGCTCGGCCCCTGTGCCGGTGGGGTACTGAGGCAGCAGAGAAGGGTCTAGACTCCAGTGGCTGGATGGAAGGGGTCAGTGCAGCTGAACACACCCACTGTAACACCCCAGCCTCCTCGGGAGTCTTGAGTGACTTCAACGTTGGCTTTTAATTAGGGAACCCCATCTGCCTTATTTTGAGATAGTTTTGCTCTGTGTCCCTGGCTGGCCTGGAGCTCACTACATGACCCAAACTGGCCTCAAACTCAGAGCAATCCTCCTGCCACAGTTTCCCAAGTGCGGAGATTATAGGCACGGGCTCTGGAGGACAGAGCAGGGTCACCCAGGAGTGAGCCACCCTCCCCCTCACTCCTCCGTCCTCGCCTGTTGGCAGCTGGGCCTGCTGCCCTGGTGAGTGTTCCTCACACTCCCTGCTCAGGTACACGAGGAATCCACCATCCGAGTGAGAGCGGTGTGCATCCAGAATTCTCTCTCTAGACTGAACGGTGCTGCTCGGCCTTCGGTAGGACTTGGTAATAAATGTCCGAGGAAACACCGTGTGACCCAGGGTGGACCCAAGCTGGGAGAGGCTGGGCCTCAGACCAGGCCTTCTCACTGCTGTCTAGCTAGGAGCTGGCTGGCAGTTTCCCAGCATGCTCTGCTCACCCCTGGAGCCCTGCCTTCCCCTCGGAGACTCTGCTCAAACAGGCTTTTAAGTTCTGGCTTTATGGCACACCTGGCATTGAGGGGACGGATTAAATTAAAAGGAATTACCATGGTCCTGTGTAACCAAACTGCCCGAGTAGAACCCAAGAATCGCAGTGATTTGGGGGTAGAACTAGGAGTCCCAGTGGCCTGGCTGGGCGGCAGTAACCATCATGCTTCTAGAGCCTCAGTGTCGTGTGCTAAGTCCTAGGGACCAGAGATAATGAAGGTTCACACGCCCGTCGGCTGCGGGTGGAAAATAGACAAAAACTAAAGGGCCCCAAATTGCTTCTTGCTTCAGAAACAAGATTGCTCAAGCCCCACTGGGCGGATCTCAGGCGTCACAGAGGTGGTGGTGTGTGGCCTAGACTGCACAGATGGGGGCAGGCACAGCAGAGCAGAGGGACTAAGCCAGGGAGGCTCTGGGGACAGCTCCGCGCTGGAGGCAGGAGCTGGACAGCAGGGGAGACGAAGTCTGGTTTCAGGGCAGTAGAAAGTAGAGTTCAATTCGTGTCTATGAATTGTCCGAAACGGGTCATGACAGTTTTGTATGAGTGCCCAGTGCTCTTGGCCTTTCACCTCCCCTCGCCCTCCATTCCCTCATCCCCTTCTGCGCTGTTTTAAAACTTTGATGTAGATGCTTGTTTACACATTCATGTGTGGAGGCTGGAGGTCAAGGCACACGGTCTTTCACATTTTCTAGCTTCCTTAAAAAAAATGTATATTTTTTTGTGTGTATGTCAGTGAATAAGTATACACACACACACACACACACTACTCAAGGGAGCCTAAGAGGATGCCCGATCCCCTGGGACTCGACTTATGCACAGCTGTGAGCTGCCACGTGAATGCTGGGAACTGAACTTGAGTCCTTCAGGAGTAGCCGTTGTTTTTAACTGCTGAACTATCTCTCCAGCCCTAGGATTATTTTGTGTGCATGACTGTTTACCCCCATGTATGCACATGCATCGAGTGAGTGCCCATGACGCTGGCACTAGGGTGGGGTTCATGTTCGCATGCTTGCTGCAAGGAGTTTACCCGAAAGGCCTCTCCCTAGGACTCTGCCTATGAGAAACCCACCTCCTTCATTTCTTTTTACTTGCCTTGTACTTTTCCTCCAAAATAGTCTCCCTCCTGCTTGCACCTCCTGTTTGTTTCTGTTTTTGAGACAGGGTCTCACCATGTTGCTGACTGTCTCAGTGCCTGATCTTCTGCGGACCAGGCTGGCCTCAAACTCAGAGATCCTCCCTCCTCAACCTCTTGAGTGCTGGGACTAAAGGCGTGCGCCACCACAATTGGCTCCTAACCTTTCAGTAAAAAGAAAGTGCATATTTACAACGGAATGGGGAGAAGGCTCAGTAGCTCCAAGCAGGTGTGAAGAGTTGGGAATCCCTAGAACTCGCAGCTGGCTGTGGAGCCGTGCCGTAATCCTATCCTCAGATGGCAGAGGGAGGGCATCCCCAGTGCTAGCCCTGTTAGTAAGCTCTAAGTCCCAGTAAAAAATGGGGAGCCACTGAGGATGATTCGGTGACATTTACACACAAGACACACATAACACACAAGACCCGCACATCACATGCAGGAAAGGCGAAAATAGGTTTCCCGTGAGGAAACGGGCTGTCAACTTCCAACAGCCTCTCAGCGTGATCTCCCATGAAACATACGCAGGCACTTTTCAGTCCATGTTTAAAGTATTAGCGGGTTTTCTTCCGAGCTCTACTTCCTGCTCCAGGCTCCCCACCTATGTCTTCCTCACCTTTGTCCTGTGTAAGACCCTGAACTCTTCATGGTTTCCTCCCTTGTTTCCATGAGGGTGCTTGTGCCAGTTTTCATTTTTCTGAGAGGTTTCCATCGTGTAGGCTGGCGGAGACCTTGTGCTCTCCTGCCTCAGCCTCCCGAGAGATGCCAGGACCTTCACACCATCACATCCACATACTGCCTGCATCCACAATGGGATGGTCCAGGCGTTCTTCTTAGAGCTGAAATGGCCATTACTAGAATTCCTTTCTGTGGAGCTTATTCTGTCATGAACACTGGTCAGAAAAGGCTGGGAAATAACTTCCTGGGGTGCTCTGGCCACCTACCTGTTCTTGGGTGGAAGGGGAGCATGCATTTGACCTACAGCGTAATGTTTATAGCTCTTTAAAGCAGCTCTACACAGCCACTGATGGTGCTTCACCGGAACTGTCCAGCTCCGGGCCCTGCAGCATTTTAGGCATCAGACTGAAAAAGGAGGCGGGTGGTCTTGGCCTTTGCAAGGGCTGTGTTCTCAGATGTTTTGTGAGCTATAGCAAGGTCTTGGTGGAGAGCTGCTTCTGGGAATTCGGAGGAAGGAAGGAAGGGGTGGCAGTGCTTGGCTGAGTCATTGTGGTGGCCACCTCAGACGGGCAGAGACACGTGAAGGAGGAGGTTCCTCTCTTGGGAGGTCCCTCCACCAGTGATCTAGACGTGTGGGGAAATGGTGTTGCTTCTTTAGGGTCAGTGCCAACCGTAGGGGCCAGCAAGGTTCCTGACACCTGCCTGGCAGCCAAGAGGTCTTCAGAGCAGCCCTTTACAAGCCAGCAGTGAGGCCACCGGCCTGACACTGAGGCTAGCTTACTTTAGAGGCTGCATCGGCATTAGTTCCTCATGGTAACGTGACTCCTCTATGATGTGCGCATGCGTTGAAAGGACATGGGATGCTGGAGCCATGCTGTTTTGGAGTGTCACCATTTACATCAAGGAGGCCCCAGCTGTCTCCCCAGCTTTCCCTGGGTGATCTGAGGCAGCTTGGCTGTAGTTCCTTCAGAAGATGCCAGGCAAGCTGACCCAAGCTCTGGTACTCTTTACATCCTGTAGGGGACAGTGCCCCGGCTACACAGGCACAGCCTTTGTAGGAAATCCTTGGCACTGATCAAGGGTCAGGGGAGCTTTACACTGGGAACCTGGAGACATTTTAACGGTTTTTCTTTCTCACTGCTAGCAGAGGAGCCCTCAGCAGCCACCCAGGCGCCATCTGGGAAGACTCCATTAGAATCCACCAGACCCTCAGAGGCGGCTCCCACTGAGCCACCCCTGCTGACCCCACCGCCAGAAGATGCTGCCAGACCACCACAGACAGGCCAGCGGCCAGTACTGCCCCAGAGGCCCCTACAGCCACCGCCTTTGCCTGCTTGGCCTGGTCGCCAAGGCCTCCCCTTCCTGCCTGGCTCTAGCGGGGTCATCATGGAGACCGGAGAGGCTGGGCCTCCAGGCAGGATGGGCATGTCGGGAAGGGGCCTGCCCCAGGGAGTGGATGGACAGATGGGGCAGGGGCCCATTCCTAGCTCGGAAGGCTACGCAGGCGCGCCAGGTAAGCCCACGCTGCAGAAGGCACAGGGCGGCAGATCCTTCTAGCCTGTGCCTGTCGGTGGATGTGTGTTGTGGGTTCAAAGTTCCACCTTTAAGGACCAAGTTCAGAAAGGTAGCTTCCACAGGGCATTAGGGTAGAGGACCCTCTCTCTGCTGATCTGACATGTGGGTACCGGGGATACCTCAGAACAACACAACAAATATTTAAAATGTACTTTGCCTGCTGTTGGGGATGAGAGCAGTGATGCCGACAGCCAGAGTCAGGGTTACAGCCATGCCAGAGGGAGAGAGCTCTGACATCCCGCTCTCTTGTTCGCAGGCTACCCCAAGTCTCCTCCGGTAGCCACCCCAGGTATGTCTACTCAGAGCCCTGCACTTCCTGCCTCCTCCCGTGGTCCCAGCCTCTATGGACTGAACTGCCAGAGGCTCCGAGGCAGGACCTTCTCTTCCTACCGGTCTCTGTTCATGTTTTCCAAGCGGGGGGGTGGGGAGGGGGGAGGGCTAGGTGGGCTGTCTCCTGTGTGGTCCTGACGAGCTTCATTCGCTCGCAGGCAAGCAGCTCCCTGGAGGGTTCTCTGCGCCCAGCACCAGCCCTGATGTGGCTAGCACACAGTGTCTCTTCTCGTGCTTTCTTGTCCACATCCTCAGCTTCACAGTGCTGACTCCAGTCAGTCCCCTTGAGGCTTTCGTGTGCAGTGTCTGTGTCGCAACCTCCCCCCCCCCCCGCCCCGGTTTCTTGGTGGGCGCCCTTGGTCTGACAAGGGAGCCTCCAGACCTTAGGCAGGAGGCATGGCTGTACCCAGTGTCCACTAACACTTTCAGAAGACAGGCCAGTCCAAGCTCTCCTGCCCCTCTGTCCTAGGGGTGCCGCTGCCTGCCCTGGTGTCCTTCTCCGCTGGTCTTACCCAGAAGCCTTTTCCCAGTGACGGAGGTGTGGTCCTTTTCAACAAGGTGCTGGTGAACGATGGCGGTGTGTACAACCCCAACACTGGTGAGTGTCTGAGGGAATCCTGCTTCGCTCCACCCAAATGCGGGGAGCCACCCCCTCCTGTGCTGGCCCCCAGAGGCTGGGGAGAACGTAAGCTAAAACTCCAACTCCGGGGCTGCAAGTGCAGGAGGGAAGCACGCGGGGTCATCACACACTCAAGGAACTGCTGCTGCTCTAATTTTAATGGTTGCTAAAAGTTTTTTTTTTTTTTTTTTTTTTTGCCAGCCCTGCCACACCCTAACCACCTGCCTTCCAGCTATCCTCTAGTTGGTCATCACGCATGCTTTATCTATGAATCTTCAGGGGCAGAGACTCCCTTGAGAATCTTGTGTTTTATGATGAGCCAAAAAAGGGCTGTGATTGCTCCAGAAGGGCCTGAGCCTGCAGTGTGGGACCTCACACAGAGACAAAATTTAACAGTGGACTTTGGAGGGCGTCTGGTCCAGGGAACCTGCTACGAGCTGTGACAACACAGCCTTTCTTCCCTTCCTCCAGCTTGTACTGTCTCACCCCCTTCCTGAGCCATCGCCTGATATGCCAGCCCAGAGCCCTTCCCGATGGCCACGCCTGGGTCACCCAGGACAATTCCATCTGGGCCATGGGGCAACCCTCTGCGGCAGACAGGAAGGAGGTCGAGCCTTGCCCAGTTTCCTTACCTTCAGCAGTTATTGCTCTCATTGATACAGACATGAACATGGCCTCCACAGGAGGGAGAGGCTCTCGATTATCTTCCTGGAAATTTTTAGCCGCTTTTTTTTTTTTTTTTTTGCCGTAATTCCCTGCCTGGTCACCATCTGCCTAGGTCACACTGGTTCTGGTATGTCAGTTGCACCAAAGTCACTCGCAGACCTTAGAGGAAGAATTCAAGCTTTGCTCCCAACAGTCTTTCTAGTCTGTACCTAGAGGTTTTGTACCAGAGTTGGGGATTGTTTTGATTGAGAATGGGGTTTTTCCTTTCGGGCTAACTTGGCTGTAGGAGTACTTGTGCTCTCACACAGGCGGGTGATCTTCTCAAGCAGGCCAACAAGCGCTGTCACTCCTAGAACAAGTCCATGAGCAGGCTGGTACCGTCAAGAAGGTCCGGGCGACCTGGAGCTAGGCTTGCCCCAGGACAGTGAGAGCTTGGGCCAGGGCACTGTGGCCTGATCTGCCCTCAGTCAGTTATCTCCTGACACACTCCAGGATCTGCAACAGGGTGGACCCAGGCAGACTCAAGGCTGCACTCTTAGAAGGCTCCTTTCATAGTTTCTGGATCCTAATTACATGGTGACATCTGGCTTATCGGTGTAAAGGCCTGATACCTTCCTATCCCGGGATGGAGGCTAGGAGTGGTCTTCTCCAGTCACTTCCTTTGCCTCTCAGCACATGTGGGCACCGGAGTTAGAGGACAGTAGGGCTTCTGGCCACAAATGACCATCCCCTACACCCGAGAGGCTGCATCTTTTAGATGAGGATTAACGTGACCTTCTAGGGCCGGGTGGTTCAGCGTGTGCTTCTTGGGCTGGACAAGCTTTCTTTTCATCGGCGCTCTTGGGAACTCAAACACCCCAGGAGACATCCGAGATTTTAGTAAGATGTTTTACTAAAATCTGTTTTACTAAGTCTGCAGGACACACTTGCCAAGTGCATGGCAGAACAGGAATGTTGGTCCAACTGTCCCACCAGGGCCATGGCTGGTTCGTTTCCAGCCTGCCGTGTATGTAGGCAACAGTAACACGGCTCCGATACCCTAGGACTGGAGTATAGGTTTTGGACGTTAGGAGCCCAGGATCGTGGGCTATGACATGAGTTGTGGTCTGGTTCTGTGGCTGCAGCGTGAGAGGCCACACCAGGGCTGGTGACGGACAGCGGTCACCAAGAATGCTTGTTTGGAATGCCCCGGGCCCTGGGGTTGCACGTGGCACGTGCTCCCTGAGCGAGCCTGCCTTCCACAGGTCTGGTTGACCGGCCGTCCTGATCTGTGCAGGGCGATTCGAGGCGACCTGAAGCGGTCTTGTGTGTCTGTCACCCAGGGCGCGGGCAGTGACGGCACCACCTCAGCTCACCTGTCTGCTTGGCTCTTCCAGGGATCTTCACGGCGCCGTACGATGGGCGCTACTTGATCACAGCCACCCTCACCCCGGAGAGGGATGCCTATGTGGAAGCCGTGCTGTCTGTCTCCAACGCCAGTGTTGCCCAGCTGCACACCGCCGGGTACCGCAGAGAGTTCCTGGAGTACCACCGTCCCCCTGGGGCCGTGCACACTTGCGGGGGCCCGGGCGCCTTCCACCTCATTGTGCACTTGAAGGCAGGAGACGGGGTCAATGTTGTGGTGACTGGGGGAAGACTGGCACACACAGACTTTGATGAAATGTACTCCACCTTTAGTGGCGTTTTCCTGTATCCTTTCCTTTCCCACCTCTAGGGGAGTCGGGAGGGGAAGGAAGGCTGGACGAACCCCAAAGCGCTAATATATTCAGTTTGTGTACCTGGAACGCAGATCTAGCTGGGCTGCACACACTCCACCTGCCCCAGGACAAAGGCCTTACCTCCCTGTAGAGACTGCCACCCTTAGTTTCCAGACAGCTGTGCAAGTGACACCTGATTAATGGGGCCCCATTTTCCTGTCACTGTAACTGGACGAGCAGAAGACGTGGTGAGTCCCCGTGGCTGGAAGCTGGCTTCTCCTGTGCTGCCTACCCTCTAGCTCTGCTCCAGGGTCCTGGGTTGGGCCCACTCGGTGCTACCTGCGGAGGCTCGCGCTGCTCCCCACCCGGATGAGCCTGGGGCGGCTGAAGAACACGCGCCTCTCTACACTGCACGCGGAAGAAGCTGAACACTGAAATGCTGGTGTGGCCTGGACCCGGGGCTCACTGTGGGCTGGTCCACACTTGGCTTGCTGTTACCACTGGGACTCATCTCTGCTCACCTGGACCCTGCTACAAAGAGGGACGAAAGAGACATTATTTATGAAACTTGTTGGGCTCCTTAAATGACATGTACGATATAAGTGCAAAGAGAGGGAGCATCAATAAAGATGTCAAAATCGCTTCCTTTTCTGGATCTGGTGCCTTATAGATGGGGAACTGGGGAAGAAAAAAGGCAAACTGGAGAACTTTCTATGGCTGGGTAAATTAATCCCAACTATTATGTAAGATAAATCGCACACCTGCCGGCTCCCAGGCTTTGCATGCATATTTAGGTTTTGACTGGCTGGTAAACCAAGACCAGATGTCCTTCAAGGCCAGGGCCTCCTAGGGTCCTGCAGCCGGAGCGGCTTGTTAGGGAGGTGATCTGGTTGCAGGCTAATGAGACTGACTTCCCATTGCCCCCCTGCACAGCCCACTGGCAGAGGCAGCAGCACTATGGACTCTGGTTCCTAAGCAACAGGAGGCCCAATATAAAACGGACGGCTGACTGGACCCCGAGATCATCTGGGAAGACGGGCGTATTTGGGTCTAGGAAGCCTAGCACAGCAACACTTTCCCAGCAGCCCCACTAGGCTTTGGGCACACGGGACACTCGGCTCAGGAAGGCTTTTGCGGACCAGGTTTCGGGGAAAACTGTTGGTCAGCCAGTCCCTGTAGGGAAAAGCAGTCCCTCAAGTCCCTAGTAGAAGGTGCAGACAGGGAAAATCCTCGTCTTGCTCTTAATCTAGTTGGCAGAAGAGACCAAGGCAGTAAAAACACATTGGATTTCAAGGGCTGTCTGATAAAAAATTGCTGGATGTTTGGAAGGATGGCCAAGGGCTGCACATTTTAGAGTTCTCCCTGTGAGGAGTTGGCCACAGAGGTCAGAGTACCCCTGCCTGTCCTAGAAATGACTCATGGAAAAACCCAAAGCAGCAGTGCTTTCAGGAAAACCCAGCTGGCTCACACACATACTTTTGCCCTTTTCCCTCACAGTCTTCTTTGAAGACCTTACTCAGTGCCAAGTGGGTGGAGGGCGGGACTTGACAGCAGACCCAAGGCCACTGTGTTCCCCACTCCTAGGCGGGTCTCTAGAGGAGCCAACAGAACCCCGGCCTCCACTGCGTGTGTCTTTGCTACTGGCAAAGGTGTTTCCAGCTCTCTGGAGAGTGAGCCCAGCCTCAGCAGCCCTGCTCACTGCAGGACCGAGGGGATGAAAGCGGAACACAGCCCATGCAGGACGCAGATTTGAAAAGGGAGCTTGTCTGGGGGAGGGGCTCCTAAGTTGCCACACCCCTCAGGTCATGTGACCGTGAGTCAGAGGCATAAACCGAGTTTAAGTACTTACTCGGGCTAAAGGTTCTGGATAGCTTTTGCAGAATCTGAGACAGACTCTGGTTACGTCACCCAGGCTGCTCCCAAGCAGTCCTCCCAAGAAGCAGGGCTGACCGGTATGCACCACAGGGCCACCAGGTTCAGGGTGCAACTTCTGAAATCATGGAGCTGTTGGTTGCTGGGAAAAAGGCAGCACTTGCTAAAAACTGGAACATTTTGCCCCATTCGTACCGTCAGCGAATGGCATCATTTAAACGACTACCGCTAAATGGAACCTGCCAGGAGGAATGCGGCAGGGGTTATTTCAAACCTCTTCCAGGCTGGCACACGGCCAGCCTTCCCAGGATGATCGCTGTTTCCTGCACACCATCTGCAGCATGAAGGGGAAGCGGACACCTCACGCCTGGCCCTACCAGTCTAAACACACGCCTGTGCTTCTGTGTGCCATCTTTCGATGGGAAGAGGCACACATGCAGGCAGGTGAGGGCTGCCAACCTGGGGCCTCTGGGCTCATGCATGGATGCCTGCTCCTCTCCCACAGCCCTTAAAACTGTCTGGAAGGAAACCCCATTTCCTTTATAATGGGACCCTTTCTAGGACCAAGTATAGCCCCTGTGCTCCAACAGGTGTACTATCTGCTGCCCAGTGATCTGAGGGATGACGGAATACGAGCTCATCAGCTACATGATATGGGGTTGTGATCGAGGCCGCGTCTACTGTTACTCAGAAGGAAACATCAGGACCATTATCTGCCACACACACCACAGGAAGGGCTGAATAAAGGCTCTGAGGGGGGGCAGTGGGTAATCAGACTGTAAGAGAAGTGATGGAAGGGTAAACCTCTTCTGGGCAGAACCTACAAGGCAGACACATTAGTTTCACTTCTAGAACCAGGGTTTACAAATGAGCAACAGGAAGAGGTCCTTCCTTAGACAAACATGTCAGCAAAGGCAATGTGCGGTTTATGTATACCAGCAATTATGATCGTCAACCTCTGGCACTATGGTCAAATGTCCCCTGAAGGAAGGAGCCCAATGCACTCAGTTTTTGTTAGTTTATTATTGTAACATTGTGTTGTGAACATCAAACACTGCACCAAAATATGAGCCATTCATCTGGAGACATCTTTGCCATAACTGAAGGTATTGCAGTGATGTTTACAATTCCTGACAGCTTAAAGCTGCTTAGTCACATTGCTGTCTAACAATCCAATACTTCATCAGCTGAACCTAATTTTTAAAAGAAATCTTTCCTCTGCCTTCATGTCAAAAAAAGTTTTTCCCCTGGAAGAGCACTTACTTCACCCGGTTTTAAATAAACCCCAGTGTGCTGTAAAACATGGAAACAAGGCTTCCCAGAGCTCTATGATAAACTTGCAAAAAGAGGGTGCTCTTGTCTCCTTAACCGTTTCTTCTCTTCTGGACGCTGGGCTTTGAGGAGAACTACAGAAGGCTGGCCCCGCCCCACGGGCAAGGGCTGCAGAGGATGGGAGCTTCCCTGATGCTCAGCTCTGGTCCTTGTCTGGTTTAGGATTTTTAGCAGCTTTTGTTTTGGGTCATCACAATAGTACATTTCTTTTTCCAACTGACTTTGAAGATGGGTTAGACCACAGGAAATGCAGTACTGATCACAGGCCTACGTGTGCATACTCCAGGCATGTACAGCCTACACAGCCTGACAGAGAGCAGCCACCAATTCCACAGCAGTGCAAGCTCCAACAATCAGCATCAAAGCCAGCGCTAAAATCAGACTGAACTGCGAAGACAAAGACAAAGGGGGCGGTCCACTGATGCAACAAGCCGGTCTGTCCCTTCAACATCACTTGTCACTGAAGACAAGGGGGACACTGCAACAAGCCATCTGAGGGTTTGTGTGCAAACACACTTGAGGGCATCTCTCTTTCACAGAAAGAACAAATGTCATTTGTAACAAATGGCAATGGATTTTCAGCACACACCTAATACTTAATAACACTACAGTAATAGTAATCATGTCCTTTCAGCAAGAAGACTCCTTTAAATAAGGAAGAAGAGTTACATTCATTAGCCTAAATACCCACTGATCAATCTGCAGTGACAAGTGCAGGGCTAACGGACACGGGGAAAGAAGATCAGCCACCTCAGTACGGCCAGGAGACCCCGAGCCGATAAGGGACCTTCTGAAAAGGCCCATGTGTCCAAAGGGAAAGTGTCAGGAAAAGGAAACAGACTAGCTCAGCAAAAACTCCCTAAAGGACAAACAGAAATGGTCTGAGGAGGAAACATGATAGATTTTCTGTAACACAGAGAGCCGACTAAGCTCACGTTAAGTGCACACAACTCTCGTTCTTCCCCCAGAGCAAAGGTGTGTCACGTCACCTGGGGTGCCGACGGCTTCATGGTGTCAAGTGCCACAAGGCTGCTTTAGCACAATCTATTTTTATGTATATGAATGCTCTGCCTGCATGTACACCTGCACGCCAGAGGAAGGCATTAGATCACACTACGGATTGTTGTGAGCCACATGGGGTTGCCGGGAACTGAACTCAAGACCTCTGGAAGAGCAGATAACTCTTTACTGCTGAGCCATGTCTCCAGCCCACAGAATCTTATTTCACATAAACATAACTGTTTCCCTACGACTACTGACACCAATAACTCTGACAGGGATAGCAGCACTGTGGGGAGTACCCCTTTGATGGGAGTATGTGCCTCCAGGTTTTGCCACTCAGAACTATGTTTCAAAGGGTTTGTCTTCTTTTATTCAGAATCATTACCACAGTCTCTGCATTCAACTGCAATACTAAACTGAGGCAGGGACACTCAACTCTCCAATCTGGAAAATAACCACCCCTTTCCAAAGCCAGCTCTAGGTGAAGCGAACTAAAGCACAGTACGGCCAGCCGTCCTCTGCAGGGGCGCGCAGAGCTGAAGCAGAACTCTCTTTAGGTGCAGCCCCTCTCTGCTCAGAAGCTCTACTTCCATCTTCCCAGTGCAGGGCCCTGACCAAGAGCCACTGACGGTCACTGGAGCGCCTTCCTCCAACACTTCTCTTGACGTTAGCACTGTCCACACCCAGATGGCCACAGGCTCTGCAGACTTTAGGACATCACTCCCCGGTGCCATCGTTCCAACACTTGACCAAAGTACTCACCATGCCAGAGTGTGTTGCCGCCAAGGACGGGCCGGGGGACTCATACCCCATGGGCCCTCATCTGCACGAGAGTCACAGTGATGGGCTGAGGCTGCTGCTGAGATGCTAGCTCTCAACAGGCACATCAGAACTCCTTTCACATGCCTCCATGGACTTCATTACATGGTTGGAATCCAAATAGCTGATCAATGCCACTAGCCAAAGGCTTTTTCCTTGGCAAATCTGAAGCCTACAATCTCAAAAATCCTGTTCTGAAATACCTACCAAGGGCCACTTCAGGCAGGTGACAATGCCAGAGAACAGGGTTATTCCCAGGACCCAGCGCAGCTGCCTTTCTGCACCTCTGAGGTGAAGCTGCCACCACCTTTTCTGTGCTTTAAACCAACTTCTCCCTGCTACTTGCAGACATGACACATGTGCCTGATCTTCTGGCGAGGTCACAACAGTAACAGACTTTCTCTCTCAGGGTGCAGCAGGGACAGGTGAGGAGATGACGATGCGGGGTGCTCTCCCTCCAGAGCCCATGCTGGTGCAGCTGGGCTCACGGTGCTGGCACACAGGTGCCGGGGGCTGCCCAACTTGGCACAGGAAGCAGGTGTTCTAGTTCAGTGAGAAGAATGGAGGTGTCCTGAGGAGGACACACACAGAGCCGGCAACACTACCTGGCCCTCCAGGGAGAGCCCTGGCTACAGAGAGAAACGGTCTCAACTGAGGTGGAAATTTTAACTCTTTACTTGGTGTAGTAATGTGCTGCTCCAGTCTTTTAAGCTTGTGGTTTCTTCCTTTTTAAACTCGGCAGCAGAGTGGTACCCAGCACACACTGTCCAGGAAGCATGTGGGAGCCCATAGGTAATGAAGCACAGGCTTCCCACTGGGGCGGAGTCCCCCTTACTCCTCTGTCCAGGTGCTGAGCGGTGGCCTGGGAAGCAGAAAGAGGGCAGCAGTGCCAGCTTCGGGGCCCTGTCCCAGTTCTGGAAAGCAGGTTCCTGACAGCCTGGCTCTTCATCTGTAAGAGGTCCGGTGACCTTCCCTGCTGGGAAGTGAGGGACCATCCAGGCCCTGCTCAGGAGAGGTCATCCAGATCTACATCAGGGATTGGGTCTCGCCAGTAGCAGAAGGAGCTGAACTCTGGGCACGGGAAGGCCGAGTTCTGTTCCTTACTGAGAAGTGGGAACACATGCTCCACAAGCTCACTCAGCCTGTGGTACCTGGGAGGAGTCGGGGAAAAGGCACAGCTGTTACATTACAATTGCTGCCCAGCACAGGACCATCGGTTGCTAAGCTGGCTCTTCAGATAAAGAGGGCCACTCAACACCTAGAGGTAGCCCTCTCCCAGGGACCAGCCTGTCTTCCACACAGTAAAGACAGTCCTTATGCTGCTATCCACAGGGAAAACCCACTAAAGAGGTATAGCTTTGCTCCTCAGGCCTGGCCCCGTTCTCATCTGTCCTCAGCTGTACCTGGGCTGCAACCTGAATGTACTTACGATGACTTATTTCCTTTGGTCCTTTCCTGTATTAGTTCACCCTTTGGATTCACGGTGAATATTCGACAGTCTGGAACTCCAACCTGTGTGTAAGCATAGACGTCCTGTAGAAGAAAGGAAAACTTAGTTGGCTCCCGGTGAGCCAGAACCACCGCGTCAACTCACGACAGACCCAGAGTGGATGGGGAAGCAGAAAACGCCCACGATACGAACACCTCCCGCCCCCACCCTCTCAGGATGCAGTACAAACGGAGGGTGAGACCTGCCAAAGCAGAGGGGTACTCACACCAAGGTTCTGGTGTGGACTCAAGGGCATGGCTCAGAATCAGTTACCACAGTGGTTCTCAACCCCTTTGGGGGCCGAATGACCCTTTCACAGTGGTTGATTAGAAGATATCCTGCATATCAAGATAGTTACATTATGATTCAACAACTGTAAGTTTGTTACTGTTATAAGTGGCAATGAAAATAACTTCATGGTTGGGGTTACCACATGGAAACTGTATTTAAGGGTCACTGCATTAGGAAGGTTGAGAACCAATGAGTTAGAATTAAGGCAGAGAACCAGTTGGAATGTAGGCAGAATTGCCCAAGAAAATAGGTGGGGGCTGGAGGATGAGGGGAAGAAAGACATCCTTCTGTATAGTCTTGGGGTCAGCAGGGAACTGCAGGGCTTCCCAAGTGCTAGAGCATTTGAATAAGCCTGATCTCTAATACGGACCAGTAATCCCGGCTACTCAGGTGGCCGAGGCAAGGTTTCAAGTTCAAAGGCTCCCTACATTACAGAATGAGTTCAAGGGCAGCCTGAGTAGCTTACTGAGGTCTTGTCTCAAGAAAAAAATTTAAAAAGAGACTAGAGAGATGACTCACTATTAAGAGCACTTGATGCTCTTGCAGAAAGACATGAGTCCAAGTTCCAGCACCCATATGGTGACTCAAACCATCTGTAACTCCAGTTCCTGGACATGTGATAACTTCTTCTGACTTCCAGATACAAGGCACGCATGTGGTAAAACACACGCGCGCGCACACACACACACACACACACACACACACACACAGGCAAAGTACTTATACGCATGCATATGAACACTCGCATACAGGCAAAGTATTCTCTCTCTCTCTCTCTCACACACACAGGCAAAGTACTCATCCAAATGATTTTTAGAAAAAAATTAAAAGGGCCAAAGAGTTTGAGACAACGAGGCTCAAAGGTCGAGTGCAGTCTGGAATGTGAAGGCTCTCGGTCCAGTCCCCAGGCCTGGAGATTTGACTCTGCCTGTGGACCTGGCCCGAGAACTACGACATGACTGGGCCTGCCCCAGGATGCACCTTTTCTTGAACTTGGCTCGTACAAGCACACACTCCAATGACACTTACATTGGGACGGTTTCCAAAGGCAGCATAGAAGGGTTGCTTGGACGGGGCAAACAAGTTCTTAATATCATTCAGACACTCAATTTTGAACTTCTCTGGTTTCTTTTCTATCACTTCCCTAAGCAAGAAAAGACACCAAATTAGAAATGGCAGTTTTTCCTACAGTATGTTCTTGGAAAGATTTTCAGGCTATAGCCACCCACTTCCTCAGTACTTCTGCACTGTCAGCCTTCATCCTAGTGAGTCTCAGGACAGAGCATCTGAGTGATCATGCTTTACTTCACTGTCCTGACTGAGCACTTCAGATAGTCAATGAACGAAGAGAAGCACAGACACGGCACGGCCTGGGGGACCAGGTCAGTGTTCTCTTCATACCCCACTGGGCCTGAGCTCGGCTCCCACCACCAAGGAGGACCCAGCGCCCCCACGGGCAGGCTACCTGTGGAAGGCAGAGAACAAGCTGCTGGGAGACAGCATCAGAGGGCCTCTCGGCAAGATGGTGCCCTTGTCATTGACCCAGTGCAGATAACCACGGGTCATATCGGCCATGCCGATGGCACGTGCGGAACAATACAGAAACTTGTAACCGTTCCTAAAACACAAACACACACACACAGCCTCGTTACTACATCTTCTGGACAAAGACAGGACAACATTTTCTCTTTTCTCAGATTCAAATCAAGTTCCTCTCATTTATTTTGAAAATCCAATCACTGAACTTAGGTTAGGGTTACATACTATGGACAAAAAGAGAGGTATATGCAAAAATGAGTCACGTTAACCTGTAAGGCACTGACAAAATACATGGGGCGCGCAGTTCAGAGAAAGATCCAAAATGGACAGCCCTGGGCCACCTTTACAGTATTTGCTGCGAAGGAGCTATCCAAGGGGTCTTATTTTAAGAACATTTTTTAGACACACACCATTCTGTAGGACAGGGAGTAAAATCACATCACGCAATGACACATTCTGATTTCCATGTTATGGTATTCTCAACTCATGCTGAAGATGCAGCTCCAGGTCAGTGGAACAAGGACATCCTAGCATCCCAAAAAGGATGACTAGTTTTTCCCTTAAGAAACTGTTTTCTATGAATGCCTAATGCTATCAGTAAATAAACCACAATATGAAAATCAGCTCTCTTGATAAATTCTAGCTAAAAATAGTTGCAGTTCTGACTACACAGGTGCTGGTGGTAACTAAACCTGGGCTAAGGCAGGTGAAACCCATTTATAGGCTATCAAGAGCACTCTCTGGAAAACAAAGCCAAAAAAAGTATTTAGGCTATAAACACACAACATATACAGATGGATGATCTGTTTTTCTCTAGTTCATGGGCAAAGCAAAAATGAGGCAAAGGACATATGCGGAGGGTACTTACTCATTGATAGAATGGTAGAGCTTAGCTATACCTTGATGAGTCCAATCTTTACCCAGTTGGGGGAGAATCTGTCCCAAAGCATCGGACCTGGGAAGAGGGCAGAAACAAATACCAGAAACCTAACACATAAGGCCAAACGTTTTCCATTTTCCATCCTAGCTGTCAATGAGCACTAAGTGGGGTGCAAACCCGGGACAAGGTACCAAGTTGGCTTTCTCCTGATTCCATGAAGCTGCATAGCAGCCCTGTGCTAATACACCCCAATGAGCTCCTAAGTGGGGTGTGGCAGGAGAGCTAGTCTTTATTTTCAGAGATAAGGTACTAGCATATCTTTTTTTTCTCTTATCCCTAAAATCTTAAGTTTGTCTTTTTTGAACACTACAATTTGGGGATCAAATAGCCAAACCTTTCCAAGGTACTTTTGAGAAGTCGTTTGCATATACGGTTCCACACGCCTCCTCCTCAGCCATAAAAATGACTGCGTTTGGGCTGCTTGCAGGACATGACATCTTAAGGCATACGGTCTAAAGGACACTCTCCTTATTACTGAGGACTGACTGCCTCCCCAACCCATATCCTTCCTGCAACCCACAGCAGGCTCACGCTTACTTGGTTATTGTTCCATCAATGTCAGAAATGATGACTTTGTCATTCCAGTTCCACAGGTAAATGGTACCTGCACAACGACAGGTGCCCTGATACTGGGTTGTAATACTGAATACGACATCATTGGGGCCATCATGGAGCTTCAATTTTGCCTTTTATAAAAAAACATAACATTAAAGAAAGCTGAAAATATATACTTTGGAACAGAGTTTAAAGCTTTATAACAAACTCAGGGCATGCGGTTTCATGGAGTTAGCACGTATATCCTAGCCCAAACTCAAACGTGGTCATAATGGTTGAGGAAGCCACACTGCTTGAGTACTGTTTTTCTGATACCCACCATAAACAAAACCTCCCTGTCTTTCACCACGCTTGAAATCACTAATCACCGCCCTGACCACAGCCTCATGCTCACCCCAGTAAAGCCATTTCACAGTAAAAACATGTCAAAGTGAGATGCTGGAAACTACATTTAGAATGTCTCTGCTCTGCTATTTTGAGTCCCGAGAGGCAGCATGGGGTCCTGTGCTGAGTGAGAAGGAAGATTCACCAAGAAGCCTGCTAAAAACACTCTTTCCCTGGCTCATTTCCAGACACCGATGTAGGAGGTGTGGGTGGGAAGAAACCTGTGCCACATGCTCTGAGTAGCCCCAGTTGCTCACCAGGGTCTAGGGGTGCTGCTCTCCCAGAGAGGAGCATTTATATGAGCATAGCTCTACTGCTCACACTTACTATCTGGTCCGAGGAGAGTCGGAGAGACTTCTTATATGAAGCTGTGCTACAGTGACTCGTCGCCTCCATGGAGATGGTGTCAGCTTTGATTGTTTCTTCCAGCTCCTGTGACCCCTCATCACTAGAAGTGTCATCTTCTGCAGGCCTATCCAACATCAAATAGTTACAAAGATGCACGGAGCTTGACTGATGAGGGCTTTTATCATTTAGGACAAAATAAACAAGTGTCACAGGTCCACAATCCCTGCCCCTAGAAGTCTGAGGCAGAAGCATCTGTTCAAGCCTGGGCTATATAGGAAGTGCTGGGCTCACAAAACAAAACAAAGAGCAACATCAGGACTTCCACCCTTTCTAGGACGGCAAGAGTTGTTTCCACCGCTTATCCACTTAACGATGCTGTGACCACTGACACCATACATTGAGAAGGCCAGTTACTTTTGCATCGCTATCTTTTAAAACATCATGAGCAAAGTGAGCAGGTAGACTGAGCCCAAGGCATTCACTGGACACAGCAGGGAACAGTTCTAGAGTTAGTAAGTTCACTTTATACTCCTTTCAAAGAGAAAGTAGAAGAGTGAGAAGATAAACTCCCAGGTTAGGATTACCGTGTGGGAGTGAGTGGAGAACAGGGCTGGGAATGTAAGCACTTGCAAACACAGTGTGCTCAGTCTTCCTCAGGCCCAGCCAACTCGAATGCCCAGAGGAGAGGGAGGTACCCAAGCCTCCCTTCAGAAGTGTTAGCATGCCCCTCTGAGATGCCAGGACGACAGCTCTGACTGTGTCAGGAGCCTTCCCTAACCCTGCCTTCCTCCATCCTGGCTGTGATGGGCATGGCAGCTACAAGTGCTGAGGTAAGGCAGTTCTTCCCTACCAATCACTTAATGTCAGCTCTCTCTGTAGGACAAACGTATTTCTGGCTACAAATTCAGCAAGATTGCCCTAACAGCCAAGCAGGGATTGCCCAAGTGCTCTGAGCTAGGAGAAAGGACGGCACCCACCTGGCCCTCGTTGGCTCCTCAGCACTGGAAGGCAGGTCATTTGTTGATGGGACCTCAGATTTTCCCTCCTTGGTCTCTGGCAACTGGAAAGAAGAATGACAATGTCAGTGTACAATGTTTTCTCCAGACTTCAGCTGCAGTCCTTGCTTGGAAACAAAAACCTCAACCCATGACTAGAAACTTGAGACTTTCTACTTGTAGCTGAAGGGCAGAAATCATATGCTGCTTATAAGGAGCAATCTTCACAGAACTGCAGGAAACTTTAAGAACACCATTTAAACCACAAACTAGAAATGGCCCAATACCAGATCTCTGCTAGACACCTGAAGTCCCCTGCTTGGCACCTGCAGAAGGGAAAGGGTCAGCCAGAAACCACAGTGACAGAAATAGGAATGGGTGAGGCAGGACCCCCCTTCTGCTCTCTGGAAGACAACAGGCAAAGCTCCCAGAACCCTCTTCTTTAGAAGGCTCTGAGAAATGAAGACTCGCTGAGTATGGGTCTCTGGACAAACCTGCTCTCCTGTTCCTTTGCTAAAAGGAATGCTCTGCATGTCTGCATGGACATCTATGCGGGCTTACCAGCTCTTGCCCACCTGAACAGTAACACAGGAAGGAAAAAGAGCACAGCTCTAGAGTCAGGGTCAGAGTTGCCCAGGTTCCACCCTGACTACCTACACGGCTTCCCCCAGCTCTACCTTCTAAGTCCAGCCTTCCTAAAAAATGGCCGTTCAAACACCTCCCTCACATCACTGTAAAAGCACTAGTGGAGCTGCTGGCCGAGGCCACTGCCTGTAGCCCGCCCTCTTATGAGTGGCAGAAAAAGAGCTGTTTTTAAAATAAACCAGATTCATTACCTGTTTGGTCATGCTTTCTCTCTTACGCCAAAACCACCATCGGCCAGATTTCTTTGGCATCTTGTCTTTAACCCAGGACTCGACTGTGGCCTACAAACAGTATAGGTCAATACAACCTAGTCGCTGTGAATCACCAATCCCTTACTACCATTATCCTGCAGAACAGTGCCTTATTCTAAAATGAACAATGCTCTACACACATCCCAAACCCATCTAGTGCTTTAAGTAGCTCAGAAGGAAAGGCAATGTACTCCTTTGCAAATGACAGGTCCAGGGCAGTTTTGTGGTGTGAGGCCCATGGACCAGAAGGTTCTGTTAGCAGACAGACAATCTCATCTCTTGTCTTTGGCTGATTACACAAATGTCTTGGTGGTGGGCAGTTCTGTTTAACAGGCATCTCAGCCACAGTCTGGCCACACTGACGTCACCTTTCTGATGAAGTCACCCATACTCTGCTGCTTCTTCCCATGCTGAAAAGATATTTCATCCCTTGACTTTTTTTAACTGATGACTTAGTAAAACCTACCACTCCCCTTTCTTTTTTGTGTTACTGGGGACTGAACTCAGACCTCCACACTTTCAGGAAAGTATTCTATCAATGAGCATTCTTAGTCACTATCTCTGAATTTTCATACAACATCAGAAATTGGTATAAATATTTAACAAATATGAGGTAGGTGGCAGGCCAGGTTATTACCTCGGTTGCAGTAGGCGAATACAGCACTTCGGACCCCTGATATAAAGTACTAAACTCAAAACCTTGAATGGAGCCCAATAATATAGAATATAAACTTTCTGACTGTCACATGTTATGGCTACTTTGAAGGTTTCAAATGCACATCACTTGCCTTAGGCAAACTCTTCTGGAATACTTGCAAGCTAAGGATCATGGGAGCAGCCAAAGCCCAGTTGTAGTAACTATGAGAAACAAAAAATGTACAAAACTATTAGACACAGGGTGTCAGAAGCAAAGCAGAGTTGGGAAGAAAGGATGGAGGCAGAGGGAGGGGTGAAAGACTACAGGAAAAGTGGAAAAATACAGATCAAACTGCTCATTCTTTCCAATAAAGAGACAAGCAACTATATTTTGAAGATTTGCTTTAAACCAAACTTCTCTGAGCTGAGAAAAATCCAGAAAACAGAATATCCATGAAACAGAAACACAGCATTTCAATGACTTAGGAAAAAATAAGCTGAAGCTTCCATCTCACCAATCATTGTTTGTTGGCTCATTTATGGGATCACAAATTTTAAAGCAGGGAAAACCATGACGGCTAATATTGGAGAGTACTTAGCAATGATCAAAGTAACGGTATTTACCGGTTATATATCCGTATTACGAGGTTTGGGTTGTCGATAAGGCCAGGGTTTTCCGCAAACTCATGGTAAGTGATGATGTGCTCCATGAACTTTTCTGTAAAGCAAAGGAGTGGTCAGCGTGGTGACAGTGCACAGACCCCACAGGACGCTCACAGTGCTCTGTGCTAAAGGACTTATGAGCCTAAAAAAAGGCTTTGTAGAAAAGCTATTTTTTTTTCCTACTTTCCAGAATTTTTAATAGTTAAAAGCAGAGGCAGGACTGGTTCATTTCAGCTCTTTCACTGCCAAACCAGGGGGTAAGGACTGCTTCAGCTTCTCTGCCTTCTCCTTGTCTGTGATGACCAGGCTGTAAAGGTACCTGCTGCAGCAAACCTTGAACTTCACAAGAAGAGGGAGCTAGAAAGACCTGGAGGGGACAGGAGCTCCACAAGTCAATCAACAGAGCCAAAAATCCTGGGCCCAGGGAGTCCTGCAGAGACCGATACTCCAACCAAGGGCCATGCATGGAGATAACCTAGAACCCCTGCTCAGAGGAAGCCCACAGGCTGTTCAGTATCTAAGTGGTCTCCCTAGTAAGGGATCAGGGGCTGTCTCCCACATGAACTCAGTGGCCGGCTCTTTGATCATCTCTCCGTCCCCCCCCCAGGGGGGGGTATAGCCTTGCCAGCCACAGAGGAAGACAATGCAGCCAGTCCTGATGAGACCTGATAGGTTAGGGTCAGATAGGAGGGGAGGAGGACCTTCCCTATCAGGAGACTAGGGCATAGGGGGAGAAGATTGGATGGGTGGGCCCAGGAGAAGACGAGATAGTGCTGTGGGGATACAAAGTGAATAAACTGTAATAAGTAAATAAATTAAATTTAAAAAAGCTGTATTTTCCATATTTAGTAAAGACACTATCATATTGCTAGGATTCAAACAAACTAAACTCCAAACAAAAATAAAACAAAAAACCACAATCCTTTATGTTCTAACATTCACTGCACCCAGCTGCCATTTTGAGGCAGCTGCAGGGCTCTGTTCACCTCGTGTTTCTTCACGTCTTTGTTCTCTGAAGGAGAGGAGACCAAGGACAGTGTTGAAGTGATGGTGTTGTTCTTGGGAAGGAAACCTTGCCTTTTAGAAAAAGCTACCACAGGCCAGTGGCCAAATTGAGAAAACAGCTTAATTTAAAATGAATATAAAGTTGAAAGAGGCATGAAAACCGAGGGAAGCAGATCTGCCTGGACTACGCGGTTGACCTAGGCAGCTCAGTTGTTATTTACACTAAAGTAAGGAGGGATTAGGTGTAGCTAAGACACACTACTTGTGGAGCAAGCCCAAGACTCTGCCTTCACTCTACCCACAGGAGGTGGGCGAACAAAAGGTGGAGCAACATGGGACAGAGGTAACCCTACTTTCTGCTAGAAATCCTGGCACTGTGTACTCAGTGGACAGCCGCCACCCCAGCGCCTCATGACCCACACTCACACACAGTCCTCATGTTTGTCAGGAAGGCAGTGGGGGCCCCCACCCCCACAGATACGTCAGCAACTTTACACGCGAGCAGCGTCAAGGCATTGTGACCCCACCCCAGTGCTCTGCGGACAGCACAGCTTGTCAGTTATCAAGTCCTGAGAGTGACTCAGGCTTCAAGGCAGAGGTGCTCACAAAACTATCTCACACAAAGGCAGTGAGATAGCCCAGAACCCTTAAGGGTGAGGCTCTAGGGGTGTGGCTTCATGAAAAAGTACCCCACACTCACACAGGCCAGCGGAGAATTTAAACACCATTAAATGTTTACAGCTAGCTTTCTCTGTAGTTCCCCCCCACACACACCAGTAATTTATTGAACAGAGGTCTGTGCACAAGGACAGATTTTAAACCAAGTGATGACCAGGCCCAGCCGTCCAGCATACCTTTAGAAATCTCTCCATTTTCACTGAGGCCTCCACAGAGGGAGAGAGTGACGTCCGGCAGGTCCATGGCAGAGTCAGAGAGACACTCAGTGCCACTGTCTGCAGCTGCACTCCCCACAGACTGTGGGGACTGAGAGCCTGAGAACGTGTCAGCTTCAGGCCACGGCCTGGAGCCTGGGTCAGTGTCACTGTGGCAGAGGGAAGAAAGCAGGAACAGGTGTTTATTTTGTCATAGCCTCATAAATAAATAAATATATATTTTAATTATTATTATTGGCTTAGTGTATGGTTCTCTAGGGTCTCAGATCAAAACTGCTTATCCCCTGAGAGGAAGGGCCAGAAATCAAACCCGACTTGGGGTGTATGAGGGCATGTGCATGCCTGTGGGCACGGGATAGCACACACACCTGGAGGAGCCAGAGCACAGTGTCAGTCAGGTGTCTTTTCTCACTCAGACTTATCTGCCTTAAATCAGGTTCTTCCCTCCCACAACCGCAGGCTCGCCATCTGGGCCAGGCTGGTCAACCAGAGAGAGCTCTAGATCTGCCTATCTCCACCACCCAATACTGCAGCTGCAGGCATGTGAAGCAGTCACGCCTTTTTTATGTGGGTGCTGGGGATTTGAACTCAGGCTCCTACACTTTCTCACTGCAAGCACTCTTGGTCACCAAGCCATCTTCCCAAATGACCCCACTCTCTACAGGTTTTTAAAGTAATACGCTTAAAAATCAGATCTTAAATGACATCAGTGAGAATCTGAATTCTAAAGAATTAAAAAAATTAACTGTGAATGTTGTAAATACTTCACAAAGTCACTCACGATAGTGCCAGCCATTAAACTGGGGCTTTGTGACTATAATTAAAGGAATAAAAGAGTTATGAGCACTTACTTAAATTGCCATGATGGAATAACAGGAGAGTTAAAAATCTGACATTTGGAAGCCCTTTGATGCTGCATCCTAGGAAAGAAGGCATGGCAATATACACCAGGCAGAAAATGACTGGGTCCAGGGCTGTGCTCTGAAAACAGCGGCCCTCCCAACCCCAAGGCTTTCTCTAACTTCATGTTAGGACTCTAAAACTAACTTAAGAGGCGGGAGTTACTGGAGAGAAGTACTCAGGAGTTGAAGCATCTAGAGAAACAGACTATCTGCAGCAGTGAGGTCTGGGCCTTCCTGTGTGATGTGTGTGATGTGGGTGTTTCTAGGCAACGCACAGAAGGTCTGGAAAGCCTTTGTAAAGGAACCTACGTGTGAAAAAGGAAATGGCACATCCCACTTCTTTGTCACAAACATTTTAAGTATTTTAAACTTTGGTGAATATTTAGTATAATACTTGAGATGTTCAAATTCTTCCTAAAGGCTAGGAATTTTTTTTTTTTTTTTTAGTACTGGCAATTGAACTCACGACCCTCATGTGTGTGAGACAGGTAATCGGCTACTAAGTCACATCCCTAACCCAAGAAGGTTTTTTAAGTTTTATTAAAGCAAAACAAAACACGGCACATCTGGTGAAATTAACATGAACTTCTGGAAACAAAACAAACCATCTAAAAGTTCAGCGGTAGGCAACAGCAGAGTGCAGGCACGCAGACATGTTCCTAGTAGGAAGTAGTTTCAGGTTGGGGGAATTTTCTCTTTATAGTAATGCACCTAACTTCCAAACTGACATGAAACTGATGGAGAAATTGTCTCTTTCTTAGAAACGGTTAGAAAGCCATGCCCCCTGAGATATGGCTGTGCAGCAGACCCATGCAGGGAAGGGCAGAGAGGCAACACCCACACTTGAATCAGACCAGACGATGACTGTCTGTTCTCTAACTGGGCACACAAGGTCTCCCAGAGCCACCTGACTAAGCTGTGACCGTGGGAGGCAAAGGTCTGCACCCCCCCCCCCCACTGAGGCCTCTCTCTTGTCCCTCTCTGCTCCTGTGTGGGGGCTCCCACTAACGCTAGTGCTGGAACGCTGCCCCAAGTAAGGCACTGTGCTTATCAGCTGCAGCAGCTGGTGTCATGAGGAATGCCATCTGACTCAGCACGCTGCCAGATGCCCAGGAATGATGGGACACGTGTCAAAGCGTGGCGGGATAAACTAGGACAGTTAGTAACAGGGAGAGACAACCACCGCAAAGCACACTGGAACACATCCCACGGTCACTCCTTTCGCCGAGTGTGGCTAATGAACAGACAGGGTCCTACCCGGGAAACTACAGCCGGGACTGCGACAGTGACTGGGTCTTTCTACCCCTCCCCCCTTTCTTTTTGGCTTGTTGAGATGGACCTTCTCTATTATATAGCTGTCTGCTGTCCTCAAACCATCTCTGTAGACCACCCTGTCCTCAAATTCAGAGATCCCACCTGCTTCTGCTTCCCAAGTGCTGGGATTAAAGGTGTGTGCCACCATGCCTGGCCTTGCTCTCTATTTCTTAAAAGGGATATTTAAAAAATCTAGTATAAAAGTAAAGTAAAAGGTCTTGGAAACATGAGAAAAAGTAAGAGATTACATTTTAGTTTTTCCTACCCTTAAAAAAATAGAGCAATTTCCAATTTTTCATCTTTAAAAACCTATTACTTCAATGAAGCATGGTGGTATTTTAAGATAATTTATGTTGCAGAGTTAGGAAGAAACCTGAAGAACCTCTCAAAAATACCTGTTAAAAATATTAAATATATTTATGTCAATCTAGTTTTCCCACTCCAGGTAAAAATAAAGTTTGTTTTCTCAATAACTCATTTGAAAGAATATAATTGTGTAGAAGGCTCAGTAGAGTCAACCCATTCTTTCTGAGAAGAAAATACACTGGGTTTTATGGCCAGTGTATTAGGTAGTAATTCCTCTAAGGTCAAAGCGACTACGGGAAGACAGTCAATGTACAGTGTGTTGAAGCTCACAGGCAAGTCGCTTTAACATAACGAGGGACGGGCAGAATGGTGCTGTGACATGGTAGAACTGTGGGCGATATGAGGCCACAGCGTCCCCCAGAATGGGGCCTATTAAGACTCAGGTTCAGAACTGGCTTCACACTCTTTCAAGGCGTTAAGAAATTCTTTGTAAAATGTTTACAAATTGAAATGTACTATTTTAAAGCACATACCTAAATAAAACAAATGCCAAAGACTTTCCTCAGGTATGTTCAGTTTGTTATTAGTGGTGTAAGGAGTAGCAAGCCACTGCTGCGGGTGGCACAGGTAAAAGTGCCGTCAGAGCTTGGCGGCCTCGGCTTGGTCCCCGCAACCCACATGGTGGAGAGAGGGCTGACTCCACTGTCCTCTGACCTCTGTGAATGTGCACTGTGCATGGGCACACCACACACACACACACACACACACACACACACGGGGCAGGGAGCACTAAATTCTAAAGTCAAGCACTTTCACCTGGCTCTCTCCCTACTGTACCAAATGTTTTCGTAAACAAGTACTTTCAAGTCTGTACAGTCAAAGCACACACTGTTTATGAGCTTCCCAAAGCAGAAGACATGAACAGATTTAACTGCAAGACAATCACTCCTCTTGCTCAGATGACACTACCGGAGTCTCTCAAGCTGCCTCCTCCTCAGTGCACAAGCACCTCAAGCTGTCTCCTTGATACATAGCATACACACCTCTTAGGGAAGTAGAGCGCTGCCACTTCCGGCTCCAGAGCCTTCAAGTCATCGAGGTAAATGTCATCAGGTCCCTGGTGCTGACTTCTTTTGTGAACACCTGATATTAAAAGAGAAACACACCAGAGGTAAGAATTATTCTCTATTTACAATTCTGCCATAAAATAAAGTTTTCTAAACAAGATGGGCCACTATGTGCCTACAGCAAGGCCCCTAGAATGCTTGCTGCCTTGTCCTTGTCCTCGCTTATGCGGTTTCTCCCTTCCTCTGTGTCTGCCGATGGGACTGTGGTTCCACAGATTATACTTAGGTGTCCAGGGGCTTCCTGTTTCTAAGTCAAGAGATAGGGAGATACGGAGGGAGGGAGGGAGGGAGGGAGGGAGGGAGGGAGGGAGGGAGGGAGGGAGGGAGGGAGGGGAGGGAGGGAGGGAGGGAGGGAGTCGAGAGAGGACACGGAGACACAGCTCTGCACTGTGCCACCCAATGACCCTTGTGGATGCATACGCAATGCTAGTCCCAAATATCACACTGCACCTGAAAATTTCTCCCACCTCGTGACACCACAGCATCTTGGGTAGCACAGCATGTTTGCAACGATGGTGGCGTAAACACTTGTATGGCATTGCTAGCCCTGTGTTAGACAGCAGTTCAATTACATACAGAATACGCTTGATAATGACAAAAGTGACTGGATTATCAATTATCTACCATCACTTTAAGGCATACTCCCATCTACCCACTGAAATCCCAAGTGTCGTCCTATACTGGCCACAGCACTTCATGTTCCCTCACCTCCTGAGTGCACTAAGGGGCCAGGTCAATTGATTCACACTGTAGAAAACACTATGAAGTTCACACAGTGCTAACTGCTAGTAATGTACTTCTTAGACAACCTCCTGCCATTAAGTAATGCACCAACGTATGTACAAAACTTTCATAATAAAGCTGGGGTGTGTGTGGAGAGAACACAGCCAGAGACGGCAGGAACCATTCTGAGCTCCTGTGAATTCCTGCACAGTGCTGTACATCAAAACAAAGCACGCACCACACAAGAACTGGTTATGTTCCTCAACAGTCCTGAGAGCAGAACGAACAGTTCGCAGCCTTTTGGTGAAAACCTTTCAGCACGATGTCAGATTTGGGCACAAACACCCCTGACAGACACACTCTTATTCTAGACAAGTTATTTCTGAATGATTTGAACCTGTATCATTTTGTGATACTGGAACGTTTGGTGTTCCTTTTCATTTTCCCTCCTTCAAAGTGTAGTAGCTGAATATGATAGGTGGTTTAAGGTAAGGTTTTACTTCCTCGAGATAGGCTCCGAGACAGCATTCAGACTGTGTAGTCTATGGCTTTCACTGGGTAACTGTGTCACTTAGTATCAAGCCTGATCTGAAACAACTAAGAGCATTGTTTGTTGGGCTGGGCTCCTCATTCTCCACACCAGTTTAGGAGGAAAATTAGTGTGTGGGGGGCAAGCACTGATAATTAGTGGATGCTTAAAAAAGTATTTTTCTTTATTTTAGGTGTATGGGCATTCTGCCTGATATATGACTATGTGCCTAGTGCCTACAGAGGTCAGAGAGGGTGTTGAGTCCCCTGGAACTAGAACCACAGATGGTTATTAGCTGCCATGTGGGTGGTAGTAATCAGCCTCTGGTAGATATTTGTTTTTAAGTCATACAAAACATACAAGAGATTTGTGTTTCAGCTAATCAGGTGTCTGAGAAAATGTTTTTTTTTTTTCTCTGTTCAATTTTTACTTCTACTTAATAAAACGGCCATTTAAGATTTCACTCACTAACATTCTTAGTTAACTCAAGACAGCACATGAATCTTGGGCAGACCTGAGTTAGCAGAGATGCTGAGTATACTTGGGGAATACACATATGAATTCTTCGTGTTGACAACTGTACTACTGTTACTATACCACCAGCTGGTTGGAACACATTCATTTACCTCTTAGTAATTTTTTTTTTTTTAAGGTGTGTGCCACCACGCCTGGCTATGATTTATTTTGTATTTATACACTTCAGTGCCTGCCTGCTTCACACATGTATGTCTGTGTGAGGGTGTCAGATCTTGGGAGTTATAGTGGTGAGCTGCCATGTGGGTGTGGGCATTGAACCCAATCTGCTCGAAGTGCACTCAGTGCTTTTAATCACTGAGCCATCTCTCCAGCTCTAATAAACACTTCTTTAAAGACCTACTGAGTATTGACTCGGAAGACCAAAAGTAACACAGTTTAAAGTCTTGTTCTGGTGGACTTTAGAGAGTAAAAGAATACACACAATGGATAAGCTGCTGCAATGAAATTGGGACAGGTTCTGTCTGGAGATCACAAATACACAGGCAGCTATCACCTAGCACACGAAGCAGTGAAACAATGCACTATCTACACTGACAGTGTGCAATGTCAAGCAGTTACCTCTCTTCTTTGTTGGCGAGTCAACTTTAGCAGCTGGTTTGGGTTCTGCGGGAGCCTCTATTGAGGATGAGCAGGGAACATGGTCTGCATCTAATATAGATGAAATCTGAGGAGCCTCCACAGGTGCTTCAGGAAGTTCAACAGAAGCTGCATCACTCAGTTGCTTACACAAGGCTCTGGGTTTGGGCTTCACTATGGTACAGACGGTATCTTCAACAGTAGCATCCTTCTCAACTTCTCTTATGAGGCTGTCTTCACTGGGAATAACCCTAAAATGAGTGTTTTCTGATGGCGTAATTGTAGCTGTTCTTGGATGATAGTCATATCTTTCTCTCTTGCTGACCTGCAAAAGTGAATAGTTTAAAATTTAACTTCATATGTACGTGTTATGGTTTATTTTATTTATATGGTAACACACTAGCTGACTATATGTGAAATAGGCCACATCTGGCAGAATAACTAATTTGATCAATGTCATGATGTTTATAAGACAGTTACATTCATAACTATTATCACGAGAGTCAAACATTGGAAAAATCTAGACAATTTTCAGAGTCTAAGGCAGAGAACGCCCACCTTGAGAGCTTATAGTATGCATGAGACCATGATTCTACTAACACGACCACAGTGCTCCTTACAGCAACTTAAACAATCAAGAACATTTCTGTTTCAACAAAACTGAATTCAACAGGGGATTTAAATGATTTCCTTTCACGAAATGGAACTTTCAGTATATTATTCTTTCAGCATGAACAGCTGAAACTTTTATGAATTTCTTCCTGCCCAGATGCTGGGGACAGGCAGGACCCAGTATCCTGAGCATGGAAGACAAATCTTTACCAACCGAACTATGCCCCACCCTAACTTCGGTGACTAAGATTACAGTGTGGACGCTCTAGTTTCCTTTAAGTATCTTTAATTTTTTTCTCTATTTATCTGTAATCAGCATTATTTGTTAGATAGAAACACAAAAAATGTTGGATTCCTCCAGTTACAAGTAAAGGTACAGTGGAAATGTTACGGACATGTTTTTTACTTACTTTTTCAACCACAAGAGGGCAACGCCACTTCCCTCATTGAACAGAGGTAAATACTCTTTGCTAGTGTTTAATCAGACACATCCCATCTCCCCAGCAAACCACAGTACCTTGGTAGACTCTGGGAATCCGCCCCAGGTCCACTCCATGTGAGACTCAGACCTGAGCAGGCTCTCAGCTGGCTTCACCTCCAGCTCGGAATCACTCTTGGGGCACACAGCCTGCGGATAAGTGCTGTGAATACAAAGGGAAACAAGGCTTCACTATTGGAGAGCCTCAGAGCACAGAGAAGCAACTCAAGTGTGAATATGTCAGCTTCCGGTACAAACGCTCCACTGAAGAAAACATCAATTATGTATTCCGCTTGAGTTCTTTAATAAAATAAAAATGCCAGGTAGTGATTGTTAAGGAGCTTCCCTTGTAGATCCTTCATGGTGTGTATTATTTGTTTCTCAGAGGAAACCAATGATACAGGCAATTTCATAACACAGAAAACACAAAACACGAAGGAAGGTGGGCTTACTAATCAGTTAATCTGGGACTGGAGAAATAGCTCAGTGGTAAAGAGCTGGAGGACCTGGGTTCAATTGCCAGCAACCCCACGGCAGCTCACAATTATCTACTAACTCTCTGGTGACTATTCAGATTTATAACTGGCAAACATCATTAGAATAGGATTAAATTTAGGAACAAATGATTGCTTCAAACAGTTCATTTTCATGTTAAATTTTACCAAATGTTTACTATTACACAAATGGAAAGTGGTATTACTATCAAGTAACATAAAAGCCACTAATATGTGGCCCCCTTCACTTAAGCAAACAGAAATTTCAAAGATACTCACGTTTCTAATGGGGACCAATCTCCATCAGATAAGGGGTAGTGATCCCCAGAACGGAAGATGGTAGGCTCCTTATGGTCTTCTTCCTTTAAGGAAGCATTTGAAGATCCTCTGAAGGGGAAAACAGTGAGGCAGGAATGATATGTCAGCTTTAAAATGGGTCCCCAACTTACTGATAAATCTCCTAATAGAAAGCTGCAAGATCAGTAGAATGTTTTTAAATGGCTAATATGAACGAGAATTAACCAAAGCCACCCACCACTCACTGCAGTAATCAGTGGTATATATTAGAAGGACAGAAAAGAAATAGGATTAGAAATTCCTGACAGGGTGGGGGTATGGCTTCATGGTAGAGCGCTTGCCTGGCATTCATGAATGTTGGGATCAATCCTCCTCACTATGCTTATGCTGACAACATAGCAGTGTTTCTCACTGGCTGCCATTCATCAGTTCTTTAAAACTTAAGGCGGTATAAGTTCATTTAAATAACAGTAAAAGGTCCCGAAGTTTAGTTTAAGATTATGTTCAAAGCAAAAAAGCTACAGCCTAAATTTTTATGTTTAGAGCATATATCACACATCCTGTCTACTCCTCAGTCAGTGAGGTTATAAGGAGAGCATGTGGGACTCACTAAACACTCTGACAAGCACAGAGCACCGCAGCGCAGCTGTCAGGGCTTCTCACAGAGCACCCAAGCTCCGACAGTGCTCTCAATGCAGATCAGCATCACACCACTTAGCTTGTTGGGCTAAGAGCAGAGAAGGAAAAGTGCCTTTTGTTGTTCAGTTTTACTTCCCCTGCGGTAACATCTTTTTTGACAAAGCCTTCACATATAGCTATGTCACTTAAGATATATGAATGTATGTATCTTTTAAGATCATCCTGTTCATTAAAGGTTTTCCTCAATGAAATCCTTCCTCTAGGATTAATCTCCACACAATCTCACTCAAGAGGAAAAGAAACATTCCTACACAGACACCAGGGAAGAATTATTATTTAATAATAAAGAAATCAAATGGTAAATTTTCTCTAAGAAACAGAAAGTTGAGGCTGGAGAGAGGGCTCAGTACCTGGGTTCGATTCCCAGCAATCATATGAAAGACAGCTCACAACCATGTGTAACTACGGTTTCAGGGAATCTGATGCCCTCTCCTGGGGCATGGGCAGCAGGCACGCATGTGGTGCAGATATACACACAGGCAAAATACTGATACACACATACTAAATACAGAAAATAAAAAAAGAAAGGTAAAAAAATTAAGCCAAGCACAGTGGCACACACCTTTAATTCCAGACTTGGGAGGCAGAAACAGGTGAATTTCTGAATAGGTCAGCATGGTCTTTACAGTGAGCCCCAGACCAGAGAGGGAGGGTTACGGACTGAGGCTCTGTCTCTGTAAATGCAAATGCCTGTAAATTATACTTCAATTTTTGCTTTGTTTTTCGAGACAGGGTTTCTCTGTGTAGCCTTGGCTGTCCCGAACTCACTTTGTAGACCAGGCTGGCCTCAAACACACAGAGATCCACTTGCCTCTGCCTCCCCGAGTGCTGGGATCGCAGGTGGGCACCAGCCTCCCCTTTCCTTCTTTGACTGACAGAAGTACTTCACTAGCACCACTTTCCAGACAAGTGTGTCATACCCTTCCAGCAGCTGAGCTGAAATACCCACATTGGTCAGCAATGCTCTCCTCAGTCCTTCCCCGTTCAGTAAAGGACGCCACATGCAAGCCACCTTTGGCAGCAGCCTCTGTTTAAGAGCTGCCATCAAGAGAGCCGGTGTTTGGGTGACCACTGGGACATACAGGTGGAAGAAAAGCCTGTCTCATGTGAGAACAACTGTACAGTCTGCCGTAAACTGCTGCCTTGAAATTCTGGACAGTGCTGGCTTGAAAAGTGGCATAATTTGAAATTTCTATTGACTGGTATGTAAGTGGTGATTAAAAAAAGAAAGTCTTTCTTTAACCTAATAGGGTATTTTGCTCATAAACTCAAAACGAAACTCCCAGTTTCTCAGGAAAAGGTTCAATATCAAATACAAGATCCTGAATATGGTTGCCAGGTATAGTGACGTCCACCAATTCCAGTACTCAGGAGTTGGAATTGGGAGGATTATGAGTTTGAGGCCAACCTGTGCTGTGCTCCACAAAGAGACTCTGTGAAAGGAAGAGAAAGTAAAAAAGGAAAGAGGAAAGAACAGGGGAGGAAGGGAAGGAAAGAGAGGGAAGGGAAGGGATGAGGAAGGGAAAGGGAAGGATGGGGAAGCAGGGGAGGGAGAAGTAGAGAGGGACAGGAAAGGTGTGGAGGGAGTTGGGGGGCAAAGGCTGGAAAGCTGCACAACTGAAATATAATGCTCTCACTTGAACCTGCTCACCCAACGAAGCCACGCAGACAATGGGAAGATGTTGCAGCGAACACTTTAGTGGCATACCCAAAGTTTGAACAGTAAGGGTGTTGTGGCGCTTCTCCCTCGATTCCACAATAAACAGACTCCCATACACACCTGAGACAGCAGCAGTTTCCAGGCTCCCCGGCCCTCTACTGCGTACCCGGGGCTCAGCAAGCACCGGCCCAAAGAGGCCCTTGTCCAGTCTGGGAACCCACCTTGCTGCCTGGGCCCCCTTCTCCTCATCAGAGCTCACACCCACAAATACATCTTCTGCAACAGGAGAAACTGTCTGCTCCTCCTTCCTATTGTCTTGTTTGCACTTCTTTCTCCTTCGTTTCTTCTTTTTCACAGAACTTGGAGTGAAAACTGTCTCTGTTTCCAAGGTGTGAGAAATGTCTGCACTCTGCGGTGGCCTTTCATCTCTGCTTGGCTTCACCAAAGGGGTATCAATATCTTTAAAGAACTGGTCTTCAGTAGGAATTGGTGAGGTGGCAAGGTAAGCAGGTAGTTTTTCCTTAACGAATAAGAGAGAAGTTATCCATGACAAACTGGACAGTCACCAAAGCAATATTTCATTCCTTGAGAATACAACTTTCACAGGGGTAGGAAGGCATTGTGCCTATAGGTAAGGCTGTCACCTGCTGGCTCAAGCAAGCGTTAGTTCATTTCAGTGTGTAACTTTTTTTCCAGTATGTACATTTGCAGGAACTACTCTGCCAACTCAGCAAAGGACACACGAAAGCTGCCATGAAAGCAGAGCCAACTAAGTTCTGTGCAAGGGCTGGCAAAGCGGCAGCAGCACGCCAAGTACTACTAGGCTGGATACAACGGGAAGAACGTGATGAAGCAGGGACCAAGGTCAAGGACACACCCGACAGGGGCAGCAGGGCAGGTGAGGGAGGGCACCAACTAGTAAGATGTAGAGCCAAGTGGCCAAACAAGTGGGGGGTGAGAAAAGTGACTGCAAAAGACGTGAGACCCTACAATGAATAAGATCAGTGAATTTCACTCCAAATAGCCTTTCAGGGACTCAAAGGAAGAAAAGATGGCCCAATATTTAAAATAATTAAACTTCCAACTTAATACTGAATAAATCTAGTGAACTTCTTGGCCATTTGTTTCAGTTTTACTCTTCTGTATACCAAGAAGAAAGGAGAGGTAGGTAAGATGGCATAAATTACCTTCATAATTTAAAATGGTCAAATTTTTATACAACAGTTCAGAAAACCTAACTGAACACACTAAAATATGGGAAATATTCAACTTGGATGTGGTAAACACCCTGAAGCCGCTCTCCACCAACACACAACTGTGGCACCCGGATGAGGCTGATGTGCCCCGACTTCCAGAGCTTTCATTAGTGGTTTTGTTAGATACCGGTTGCTTTGGCTTTTGGTCGTATCTTCTAGTTCTATCACAGGAGTGCTGGGGTGAGGCAGAAAGCTCCTGCATGTCTATAGTGGTTGGTTTTTGCCAACTCATCACAAACCTGAAGTATCTGGGAAGAAGAATTTCACCTGACAAATTGCCTCCATCATATTTTCTTCATTAACAACTGATGTGGGAGGGCCCGGCCCAGGGAGGGCAGGTGGTCCTGGGTCATACAGGAAAGCAAGCCACGAGGAACAAGCTAGTAAGCAGCGATTCTCCATGGCCTCTGCTTTAGTTTCTGCCTCCAGGTTCCTGCTCTGACTTCCCATCAGGAAGTAAGCTATAAGGTGAAATAAATTCACGGTGTTGATCACAGCATTAGAAATCCAGTAAAGATATCTACCAATAAGACAATGGTGAAATAAACCAGTAAATGCACACCGTGGAAACTGTGCAGCTGTTAAAAAGGGGTTGTCTCAGAATTTCTGACGGAGAAGGGATGTTGATGATGGACACTCATTAAGAAAAAGGCAGAGAAACAAAAAACTAAGTAAACTGTGCCTTTATTAAGGGTTTGTTAACTTTTAATCCCTTTCAAAAGCAGGTCTGGATTTTATTATTATTTTATCCATGGTATATGTCAAAACTAGCAATTCTAATATTTGCTGGATGAATTATGACATTTTATAATTTTTATTGTATTACTGTTGTTTTTTGACACAGGGCTCCACTATGTAGCTCTGGCTGTCCTAGAACTTACTATAGTGCAGAGAAATCTGGCCAATTCAGTTGCATATGGAACAGATAAAGTGTTAAAGTTTTTCTTCCCTTGCTAAGGCAGGTTTTAAACAGAATGTTGGCAGTACCTGCCACCCAGCGAGGCACAACCCAGGTCTAATAAAAGATAAGGATTATGCTTGATTTTCATAAACACATCAAAAATATTTTTATCTCGTACCAGCTACTAGTTGCTATGCTTCGCACTGCTCCTGCCTTTGTTTCTGAGGAGCGAGATTCTGTGTAGGCTGTGTACACGCAGTGAGGTAATAGCAGAGAGGTCTGTCCGGGAGAACAGGAGCTGATGAGGCCTCCCAGAGCAGCACCTGCATGGCACTCTTGCCCAAACTAAAAACCAACCAAAATAAACTCATTTTTCGTCCAGTGACATTGTTTTCTTTGTGAATTCACAACATCAAATTAGTAGCTGACCTTCAAAGCCAAAAAGCCTCTGTATCCTAATACCTTGAAGCTTCTTATTTTTGCTGTAAGATTTAACTTTATATGAAAAAAGACATAACAATGCTTATGTCTTTTCTTAGAAAAGAGCCACACTGACAGCATAAAGACAGTTTGTTTTTGTTCAAAGTGGGTTGTGTACGCCTGGGAGCACACAGTCAGGGGACCTATATAGACTATGCTGTCTTGTAGAAGAGGCCAAATATACACTAATATATGAAAACACGCAGGCTAATTAATTTAAATCTTCTGTCATCATAACTCAGTGGCTCTTAAGGTCATGAATATGATATTCCTAACCAAACAAAGAGAATCTTTCTTTAAAACTGTTATATGTGTGTGTGTGTGTGTGTGTGTGTGTATAGGGGTTGTGTGTGGAGGCAACATGATATCAGTCTAGCATTAGTGAACAACTCTGTGGAGAAGTTCTTCCTTCCATATTTATGTGGCTCTAGATAACAAACTCAAGCTTGTCAGGCCTATGTCGAATGTGCCTTTACCCACTGAACTATCTCTCTGGTCTTCTGAATTTAAAAGTCACATATGTACATAGTCAGACATAGTCTAAAGAGATATGCCTCGAGGCAGAACTGACTAAATTCAAGTCAAGCCATAAGCAATGATGGACAAACAGGAAAGCCTCTTGATAGTACAACAGCAGCTTTTTGCATGCTCTCCATACCCTGAAAGCTGGTGTGAGATCTTTGGGGAAGATAAGTTCAACATACAATGAAAGCTTGTTTAGCCAATAATCATTCACACAATCATGAAAAGAGAGGAGCAGTTGTTTTGAGACATGCTCTAGAAGCCCGACACAATGTGCAAAGGGGCTTTGAGAACTTACATATTCCTCTTCAGTCTCCTCGACAAAGAAGGCTTCTCCATTATCCCCCAGTTTCATGTGAAGATCCACTGCACTGCCATTGATTTCTATATCAATCTAAGAAGGAAACAAGTAAGTTAGAAAAAAAAAAAAAGTTTCATTTAGGCTGACCTAGGCCTAAGTTCTAGGCTCTCAGGCCAAACTTGGCACTGGGTTTCTAGAGCTACAACCCCAGAAACACTGTCATCAGCCCCACAGACATCTCCCCACCCTGAAAAAGAAGTAAACTTGGGCAATGGGATAGACAGGTAACCAGGGGCTGAAAAAATGTTTTTGCATTTATTTTCATAGCATTTTAAAAGTGTATTGCTTCCTCTCTCAACTTTCTTTTCTTTTTGGAGCACAGGGGCTTGCTACGTAGCCTGCCCTGATCTTGAATTGGCAGCAATTCTGCCTCAGATTTTTCAAATGTGGTAGTTGCATGGTTGAGCCACATTCCCAGCTTAACCTTCCAAATACTGTGAAATGGGAGAAACGTTTCTGCACTTCCTAAGCTTTGTCTTGCAGAATTCAGCACTCAAATGTGTCAGTAACCCTAGTGCTGAGCTGTGAGCATATTCCCTGCTAGTATCTTCTAATCCAGGTCACTGTGCAATAATAGATGTTGTCAGGACCAGTGAGTGAGCAATCGCTGGTCTTCTGTGGACTCTGCTGGTGAGTGGTGAGAAAGAACTAAACAATCAGAGGCAGGGCTCTGAGGTGGGAAACCAAAACCCTGGCAGCATCGCTAAAACCTTCCTAAACTGGCACTGGCCGAAAGAGATGACCCTGGACTTTGGGTTCACGAGCTTTTCTGCTTACGGCAGCAGCAGGTGGGGTTTTCTCGCCCATGTTGAGGTCAGTTCTAATACCCTGGACATTTTCCTTTAATAAATAATCATGATATCGATTTTGTGAAAGAGCAACTAAAAGTTTACTTTCTGAAATTAAACTCCTGAGTTACATAATAGGATGGTCTATCAAACAAGACTACATCATCAAAAACAATTGTCTCTCTAAACAGTAGTTTTAAGGTAGTTATGATTTCAGGTCTGTTTCTCGGGTGTCACAACATTTGAAAATTTGTCAGTTTAAAAATCAATGACTAAGGGTGGAGAGATGGCTCAGAGGTTAAGAGCACTGGCTGTTCTTCCAGGTCTTGAGTTCAATACCCGGCAACCACATCATGGCTCACAACCACCTATAATGAGATCTGGTGTCCTGGCGTGCAGGTGTACATGCAGACAGAACATTGTATAATAATAACTAATAAATAAATAAATCTTAAAAAAGAATCAATGAATAGCTTACCCTAATCCAAAAAGAGTAGAGACAAGAAGTTGATGTGAATTATCAGTGTATCTTAAGGTAGATGTGGCTTCACTGTCATAAGAAAGCTGTGTTTTGGCAAATCATAGGACTAATTTCTTCTCAAATATACCCCCTAAGATTCAGGGAACAGGAAACAAGAGATTTTCTTTTCTTGTGCCCTATGTATTATGCTCCTAAAAGTACTGGCGTCTTCACAAGGTATTTAACTTTGTACTAGGTACTTAACAGTTCCTAGTCAATGAAATTAACTGTGTAACCCAGTAAGGAAGTCAAATGGCGACTACAAGGCAAGCAGAGAGTGCACCCCACCAGCTCCTCCTCACAGAGAATGTGCTTTGACACGTCTACGCAGCCCCACCTGAGAGGCCCAAAGACAGAGCCAACCTATCAACTAGAAACCTGGCTCCAGGGAGTGGTGGGGTGTGCTGGGGTGGAGGAGAACAGCTAATGAGAAAGTGCAGGGCACAAATGGTTTCAGCCCCCGCAGACCAGCTCCAATCTGAAATTACTAATAGTGTCACTACAAAAAGTACAAAGAATACAATTACCAAAGGCACTAACTGGTAATTATGGCTGCACAACACTGCCCTAAAATGGAAGCTGCCAAGTCAAGAAGTAAAACTGTAGCTGCCTTTGCTTTCTAAATGAAGATAAGCAAAGGCTAGTCTGGAAAATCCAGAGGAAAATTACTTTTAACACCCAAAAAATATGTGTTTTCAGAAAGAAAAAGAGTCTAGTCTGGTAAAACCCATTTTCTTTCACTTTAAAAAAAAAAAAAAAAAAAAAAAAGAAGAAACAAAATAGCAAAAAAACTCCCTCTTACACTTGTTGGTCCTTTAACACTAACACAGACATTTCCACCTGTGTCAGCAAGTATGTGCGTCTGAAAAGTGGCCAAATGCATTTTAAAACTCACCACACACACACACACACACACTTCAAAAACTTTCCTATTGCCCGATACTCTAGGGAGAAGATATTTTAAAAAACCCAAACAACATTTCCCTGACTATAAAAACAAAAGAGAAAAAATATGAACCTCCAATTGGGGCACTGTGTTACAGTGTACACACGTACACTTGCCTACGTGAGCTTAGTCTACTCATTCATAACCAGTGTAACGGTATTATCCTGTCTGCTCTGTCTGTCACAGGGGCTCAGGAATCTCAAGCTGGCCTCAGATGGGCTGAGCTGAGGCTGACCTGACCGCTGGCCCTGCCTCTCCCTCCTAGGTGCTCAGCTGGGCTTTGTCACGCTATGCAAACCTACGGTGACTGGTGTACAGCTCCAGCCTGCAGTTTTCATTTTTGGTGTAAAGTGTGCATGTGAGTCACGCGTGGAGGTCAGTGGATAAGTTTTGAGTATGTTCTCCTGTTCTACCCTGTGGGTCTCAGAGGGTCATCAGGATTGATGGCCAGAGCCCTTACTGACTGAGCCATCCTGCTGCCCCTATACGGTTTTAAAGTACTGTACTCAGAAAAGGAAAATTTTCTTTTTTGAAAAAAAACAAAACAAAACAAAAAAAAAAAAAACAACCCAATTTCCTCGTTTCTAACTATCTTCAGTTTGTTCTGAGTTTCAACATGTAGGATTATCTTCATAATTTCAGTTTCTGTTTCATTTGGAGAAACTTCCTGTCTTTTGAATTTAGGAGCCACTTCAAAAGCAGTACCTAAAAGCTGGCTTCTTACCACTGTCTTCAATAGCACACAAGTTAAAAAAAATAGTAAGAATGGGTGCAGAGAGCCACGGTGACTGGTGCGCTGATGTCCTTTCCCGCCTGGGGCAGACTGCACACGGGACTCACCACTTTCTCCTTGGACCTCAGGACTCCCAGCTTCCCGAAGCGCACGTGGAAGGGCGAGCACTGGTAGGTGCCGTCCCGCTGCCGCACCACCACGACATCAATGCACCCGGACAGCGTGGCCTGGTTGATGCCCTTGTAGAGCTCCTTGACAGTGACGAGCACCTGCCCGGCCAGCTGGCCCACATAGTTCATGGTTTGCGACTGCAGGGAGATAACAGGATGTCAGCACTCGATCTGACAACAGTGACAAAAAAAAAAAAAAAAAAAAAAAGTTGCCTAAACACACACTCTTGTTTGCTCGTTTGCTGCTGGGAGCCATCACTCTCTTGCTGCTGCGGCTTTGTTCACACACCTCTGCACAAGGACAGACATCTCAGGCTCTAAGTGGGGCCTGAGGCTGAGGAAGTTCCACTTCCTTTCCCAGCCCCAGGGTGGGGCCAGCTGACATCATGGACTCCACTAAGTCCATCCCCCGCCAATAGCTGCCGACCTGCAGAGAATCAACTAGAGAAGGGATGGCCACAGCGAGTCTTCCCGAGGTGGTCTGGAATCTACTACATCCACTCTGACCACAGCAGCCAAGCAGAAAAGGCTCAGTGGATCACCTCCAGGAGAAACAAGGGACATACTGACAGTTGAGACGCTATGGTTCAGAAACATGCTGCATCAAACAAACTGGTGAGCTGCTCCAGGACCGACATGTTAACATTACTTTCCAGGGAGATCACCTCAGTACCTCAGTAGCCCCCAATGGGACATTTGCTTATGTCCCACAATGTTCAGGGCACAAAAGGGCTTTTTGTTCCTCTCTTTCACCTCACTATTCAAATCAAGATCACCAGAGTTCTGTAACTCAAAGGAGGGGAGGTACCCTAACCTTGGCTTTCCCTCCTACCCCTTCTTCCACTGAAAAACCCAACCCACACCAAAACAAACCCTTTAATCCTTGGGCTGTCAGATCTCATTCCAGCGGTTGGACACAACATCATTCAGCAGACACCTTAATGCTAGGTCAAAGAAAAATCCATGCAAAGTCCTTCTGCCAACGCAGGGTCAGACAAACAACCAGTTCTAGGCTAAGGGAGAAGTCCAAGCTATTAGCTGTTTGACCTCTCTACATCAGCTATAGTTGCCCTAAGCTCAAAGTTCCATCTCGGCAAAGTTCTAGAGAGACATTCTGTGTTGTCAGGTGAGTCCTAGGTGGAACAGGGACAAAGTACTGATCTTTGAGAAGATGGAGGGGACCTGCCAGTTCCCATCTGCACATTGTCCAGTCTGCCTACCCTCCAGGGATGGGCTGTGCTGTGGGCAGCAGAGATTCCACTCAACAGTCTACACAGATGAACGTAAGCAGGGTCTAGCTGCTTAGCAGCTGAGGCCTATAACTCCGACCACATGCTGGGTACTTAGGTAACCAATTTCAAATTGCACATACCAAAGAACTGGCTTTGAACAATGCACACCAGCAGCTAAATTTACTATGATCGCCTATGGTGGAGTTCTTTATAATTATGAAACAATTACAAACAGGTAACTTTGGTTTTTGGATGGTTGATTTGGCTTTGATGGCAAGGCCAGATTAAGAACACAACAAATACTTAAATTTTGAAATTTTTATTTTTTGAGATAGGGTCTCAGTGTGCGGGTTTGGCTGGCCTAAGACTCAAGAGGTAGACTAGGTTGTTTCTGACTCAAGCGATCTCCCCATCCCTGCCCCTTAATGCTGGGTTTAAAGGCTGTGCAACCACACCTGGCCAATCTCTTTCTCCAAGGTCTCTCTCCTTGTAGCCCAAGCTGGCCTAGAACTCAAGACCACCCTATATTAGCCTCACGAATGCTGATATTAGAAATGTGTGCCATTATATCTGACAATAATTATTTCTTGAATGAATAAATGATCAAATGAACTACCAATAAACAAGCTAGAACCATAAACAAAGACATTATACTGTATCTAGCAGGAATACTGTTTCATCAGAATACTCATAGATCATCTCATGTTCTCTTTCTCTCTCTCTCTCTCTTTCTTTCTGAGACAGTCCCACTATGTAGTCCTGGCTGGCTGGCCTGGAATTCATCACTATGAGGACCCTACTAGCCTTGACTCACAGAGATCTACTTGCCTCTGCCTCCTGGCTGCCACTAGGCCTGGCTTACTGTATTTTTAAAAATTGACATTTCTTGATCAGGAGTTCAGGGACAGCCTGGGCTACATGGAATCCTCCCTCCAACACACCAAATAAAGAAACAAATTAACAAACCAGTCTTCCTACTGTGAGATCGGTGCAGATCTGCGGAGCTCTGAGAAAAACTATGGCTGCCTCCAAAGCCTCCACTGATTGTCCACTTGACTCAGTGTCCTGTACTTGGGATGCACCAGCAAAATATCCCAACCAGGAAGCCAATACTGTCTCAGGTAAGAACCAGAACATGGCAGGCAGTGGTGGTTCACACCTTTAATCCCAGCACTTGGGAGGCAGAGGCAGGCAGATCTGTGAGTTCAAGGCCAGCCTGGTCTACAGAGTGAGCTCCTGGACAGCCAGGGCTGCACAGAGAAACCCCGTCTGGTACAGGGTGGTTTGACGAACTAGAACACCGCCCTCAGCACAAGCATCCCTCTGCTTGTTCTTTCTTTCTCTTCCCCAGTCCTGGGGAACCGTTAACAGGCTCTCTACTTCTGATGTTCTGCCATTTTAGAAAGGAAGTCACAAAAATGGCACTATAAAGTATGTAGCCTTTAGGCCACCCTTCTTTCCCTCATATTTTTCTTGAGACTTATTGCTGTATCAATAACTCATTCTATTTTTATCGCTGCACAGTATTTCACAGTATAGACTTACTATTAAAAACACAGCAAGCAAGCAAAGCCTCTTGTTGAAGACAAGTAACTGCAGTTCTGGCTATTACAAATAAAGCCAGAGTCATAAGTATCCATATACAGGGTTTCTGTGAATGTGGATTTTCATATTCTGTACAACATTTTTTTGAGTGCAACTTTTCAGTTGCAAACAAACTGTAGGCTTAGCTGTTTTACAACAGTCACACTGCTTTTCAGAAGCAGCTCTACCATTTTACATCCTACCAGCAACATCTACAAGCTGATATACTTGGCATCCTCACAATGTGGCATTACCATTTATCTTAGTCATGACAACTTAAAAGATTTACATTTCTTTAACAGATAACAATGCTGAGCATCTTTCCATTTACTGCTCTGCCCCCTGCGGGTCTGTCTATGGCATCAGTGTCCCTGTCTCACATAGAAGGGGAGGAAATGCAAATATTTGTTCCCACTTCTGTAGTCAGGGTACACAACAGTTTAATGTTAAAGATTATCTCCAAAACCAAATTTATTTGGAGGTAGTTCCACCGATCACCTCTTTGACCAGGAGCTGTTTCTCTGCCACCCGCACACTCTGCATGTTCCCGTCCTCTTAGCTACACTGCCCACGCGGTGCTGCTGTGCCTGCTGCCCCACACTAGCTGAGCAGCATGCACACAATACTAGTGACTGACCGACAAGGATAATGCTGAAATGAACACTCTTACAATCTGCAAAACCACACAAAGGTAAAGACCGAAAAACACCACAAATGGTCACTTTCAAACATCTACATTAAGCCATAAACAATCATGTTCTAAATGTGTAAAAAGCGCACTTCGACCACAGCATACAATCCACGATTAAATCTTACAACATCCATCAGGATGATTTTAATTACTGTGGTTAAGAGATGCTGTTACACATGAAAATCTACTGTGAAAAGATAGTTGCTAAATGTAGAAAAATACAGGCTGTCTTTTATTTTTTTTTCTTGGCCGACACAAAGCCACTGGCTTTATATTTTGTAGGCTATGAAACCTGAAATATGTGGAGGCCAGGACCTTAGTGTGCATTAACTCCCAGAAATGGCCAGGAACACATGCTGCCTACACAACGAATCTAGCAACAGTGACTTTCAGAGAGCTCACTCAACCCAATTCAGACTTTCTTTTGAGGCAGGTCTTGGCTGTCCTGAAAGGTACTCACTATGGACACTGTATTGGCTCAAATTCACAGAGCTACCTGCCTCTGCCTCCAGAGTGCTGCGATCAAAGATGTGCCCCACCATGCCTGGCCTTCAAGTGTTCTAAAAGAGAATGAAACTGAAACTTTAGATACACTGGCTGATGTTATAGGGTAGATGTCTGCGTGTGCCTTCCACAACTATAATTCCTTTAAAAAACAAAAACACATAGTGAGATTTGTAGTCACTAACCAAATATATGCTCTACGTGCCTGATCATGGCAAAAGGTAATTTTTCACAGTTAAAATATGAGAGCCTCCTTCTCGTCAAATCCTTAAGATCCAAAGAGACAACCCTAGCCCCCCACCCACCCCAGAAGGCCTTGATCCACCAAGAGAACAAGACAAATACTGTCTTAGCTTACAGAATGCCCCGTGACAATGCTGTTGGAGTGGTCTTCTTTTCCTTTGATGGTGCTGGGATCAAACCTACCATCTGCCGGGCAGTGGCGGCACACCCCTTAATCCCAGCACTCATGGAGGCAGAGGCTGGCAGATCTCTTGTGAGTTCGAGGCCAGCCTGGTCTATAGAATGAGTACAGGACAGCCAAGGCTACACAGAAAAACCCTGTGTGGGAAAAAAACAAAACAAAACAAAACAAAACCAAAACCTAGTAACCAAGCATTCAACTTAAGTGCTCTGTCACTGAGCCACACTGCCAGTCCCTTTACTGACTTTTTTGTTTTGTTTTGTTTTCCAGACAGGGTTTCTCTGTGTGGTGGTTCTGGCTGTCCTGGAACTCATTCTGTAGAACTTGAACTCAGAAATCCAGCTTCCTCTGCCTCCTGAGTGAAGGTGTGCATCACCACTGCTTGGCCCTTTACTGACCTAAGGCTATATTAGAGAAAAATACCTGCCTGGGAGAGTCAAGAAAGACATAATACAGAAATCTTAAAAAAAAAAAAAAAAAAGACTTCAGGATGAAAACAAAAAACAAAACTTGTTCTAGGTGTAGAAAGAAGTCTAAGGGCTAAATGGGATGGGAAAAGGGGGCTCCTAGCAGGTAATTCTGGGAAGAGACAATAGCATTGCATGTGGCAAAGAAATGAAGTTTGAAAGGCAAAAGTGAGATGACACGTGACCTCAGATCCAAGACAAGTTTATCCATGGGTGCTGGATGTGATCTGGATAACGCCAGCAGACAACATAGGGAGGATGTTCTAAAGAGAAGCCACTGCAACATAAAAAAAAGCAGGAGACAAGAGCCAGGCACGGCGGCACACAACTACAATCTCACAACTCTGGAGGTAGAGGCAGGAAGATAAAGTGTGCTAGGTCATTCTTGGGAGACACAGTGAGTTTCAGGGCAGCATGGGCTCCATGAGGAAAGTCAGAAGATGGAATAGCTCTAAGAAAGAACAGTTAAGTCCCATGGGGAACTAGATCTGTTGGAGCTGATGGCAGCTGAGGCAGACACTGAGGGAGAGGAAGCATCACTTCGGATCATGCCCATCTAGACAGCCAGGAAACCATCTGGCACAGAGCTGGGATGCAGTAAGCACTGCCAAGTGACCCAGTCTTTACAGATGAACAGAAGAGCACATGTGGCAAGAACTCCCCATTAAGGTTTAATATAAAGAACACTATTACTATCCCTGGTCAAAACTTTATCATTCTGGCCATTTTCTAAAATGGAAGTTTCAATTACAAAAGCGCTTAATAACTAATCATGAAGATAAGCCAGGTTATGGATTCACAGCCCCATGTGAAAGCCAAGAATCTCTGCTAATCTTTGCCACTTCTGCAATTACTCTGTCATAAAACTAATGACATGTTCAGCTTTGGGCACTGTTCTGTGCCTTTCTCAAAGTGTGTGGGACACCAGGTGCTCCTCCCCAAAGATGAGCTCAGATAGCCCTGGCCAGCCTCCTCCTAGCTTCCCACTTCCTTTTTCCTGATGGAATACAACAAGGACTGTGTCTCATTTCTCAGAGTGGTTCTTGGGCCATCTGCAAAAGGATCAGGTTTGAGCAGGGAAGGATTACAGCGCTCCAGGTCTGGCCCACCACTGAGCTGCAGTGGGGCTGGAAGGGTCTGTCAGGATTCTGACCAATATCCAGGTTCAGAACCTCCTGCAGCTTCTATTCCAGTAAGTTTCCATTCTTACTCACGACTATGCTTGTAGAAAACCAAGTTCTGGGCTGCAGACCTCATCCTCAAAAGTATACTCTAGACTTCTATGTCTGGCTGAACCTCAGTGGGGCTGACTGGACCATTTTAGGACAAATGAAACTTATTTTTTAAAAAAAATGTCCATGTGTATGTGTGTTTCTGTGAGTACAGGTGTGCACATATGTAGCAATATGACAACCTTGAGTGTTATCCCTAATGTATGACATTCTACCTAATTTAAGACAGTTTCTCCCATTCACTGCTGTTTATGCCAGGCTGGCTGGTCCATGGGCTTCTGAAGATTCTTCTGTCTCTGCCTCACAACCTTGCCACAGGAGTGCTGGGATTACATACATGTGTGCTTATGTGTTTTTACATAGGTTGAGTAAAGTCCAAACTCAGGTCCTTATACTTTCAAGGCAAGTGTTTTATCCACTGAGCCATCCTCCCAGTAGAACACATAGTTTAAAAGAACAATGCAATGCTGGATTGGAAAGCAAGTGGAACAGTGAGAGGAAGGACTGAGGGAGCTGGGGGGGAGGGAGGACACCACAAGACCTACAGAGTCAACTAACCTGGGCCCATGGAGTCTCACAGAGACTGAACCACCAACCAAAGAGCATGCATGGGCTGGACCTAGACCCTCTACACATATGTAGCAGACGTGTAGTCTGGTCAACATACGGACGGGTCCCTTAACAATGGGAGTTGGGCCTCTTCCTGACTCTGTTGCCTTTCTCTGGATCCCTTTCCCCTAGCTGGACTGCCTTGTCAGGCCCCAGTGGGAGAGGATGTGCTTAGTCCTGCTGTGACTTGAGGTGCCTGGGTGGGTTGATACTCCTTGGGGGGCCTCTCCTTCTCTGAGAAAAAAGAGAAAAAAGAAAGGGGAGAGTGGGGTGGGAAGAGAGCATGAGGGTAAGACTGGAGGAAAGGAGGGAGGGGGCTGGGACCCAGCCATAAGAGAATACATACATACATAAAGAATAGGGCTTGGCTCCCCGAACTACAGTGCTTTCATCACTCATAAAACACTCTTCAAGGTAGAGCAATGGCTCATAGGTTAAGAGCACACACGTATGTGAAGTCTGTTTTGAATAGCCCAAGGTACAACTATTTGAAATCTTAAAATTGTATTTCAAAACAGAATCAATTGTACCCGAGTTCAATTCCCAGCACCCACATGGTGGCTCTAGAGGTGCCCTCCCCTCTTCTGGCCTCTGAGGGCGCCAGGGATAGATATGGCACACACACTCAAATGCAGGCAAACACTCATAAACATAAAAAGTAACAAAACTTAGAAATTAAAAACAGACAAAGACCCAAGAACCTTCTCAAAGACAGGGATGAGGCTCCCTATAACTGAGTCTGCAGTAGGGACCCAAGTCCTGCTGTGAAATGGGGTCAGGGACTGTGTGTCTTCATTGCGCTGTCGTTTAGAATCTGGCTGGAGTAGGGTATGTTGGGGTGAAACCATAATTTTCTCCTTTTATTTTATTTTATTTTATTTTATTTGTTTTTCGAGACAGGGTTTCTCTGTGTAACAGTGGCTGCCCTGGAATTCACTTTGTAGACCAGTCTGGCCTTGAACTCACAGACACCTGCCTGCTTTTGTTTCCAAAGTGCTGGAATTAAAGGCATGCGCCACCATGCCAGGCTCAGGAGACAAGTATTCTACCATTGTGCTACAACCCTAGCTTTGAATGTTTTTGGATTCATTAATGTACCAAAAAAAAACAAGTGAATGAATGCAAAAAGAAGCTCTACTGAATAGAATCAGCAAGGAAATGGAGGAATATACATATAAAGTATTTTACTATCAATGAGGCAATGAAATCTACGAGGTAAATGAAGATATGTGCACATATATAATACACACGAGTGTGTACAATGCGCGCATGCACCACATGCACACACACACTTTTCAGATACCAGTAATGGTCAATTCCTAGTCCTAAAAGTGATGCTCATACAACAGAAACCAGATGCTTTTCTGCAAACACTTCCCGGAAAAAAACCTGCATAGATATAACTTAGACAGTGACAAGACACTCACCTCAGGATGAGTGTCTTGTTAAGTCTTAAAATACACCCATGAGAGCAAATGACATCTGTACAGGTCATTCTGAAGAACCCCAAGGGACCCAGGAGAAAACTGCGGGCAAGACAGTCTGCTAGTCTGAAAAGGAAGTTCCTGTTTGGGTCAGTGTGGGGAAGTGAGGTGACAAGAGCCCACACCAGGACTGACGACAGATACACAGTAAGAGGTGGGCTAGGCTTATCTGAACACACGACATCACAAATCTGAAGAATACAGCTTCAAGAATGCCAAGATCTACACTTCTAACATTCAGCAACGCACCAGGGCACTTTCTCTAGCAACCAAATCTGGAATAGAATAGGAAAAACTAAATGTTTATTTTTGTACATTTCTTTAGATTTCAAAATAACGGGCAAATTCCAGCATGGCCAGCAGTACAGGAGGAGAGGGGCTACCAACTTCTTTCCTCAAACCCTCAACACTGACATGACCAGACCTGTTTACCCCATCATAGCACCATAAATTATGTCCCTAGACCCTCACCCATCTCTCTCATTTCCACCCACAGAACCATGTCTTACAATGTACCTTTCTAAGAATAAGAGATAAGAATGTAGTTCTTATCTCTCAAATAACATATGCCCAGTCTTCATGTCCACTATATGAAGCGACTGGTGAACAGAGGCTATCTAATTTGGCTGATGAATAAGGAGACATGTAAGAAGTAAAATTACTGGCAGATAATTACTACGTAGTCTTGGTTGGTTTCAAACTTACTATGTAGAACAGGTTGGCCTAGAACTCAAAACAGAGATCCACTTGCCTCTGTCTCTTGAGTGCTGGGCTTAAAGGCAAGCACCACCACGCCCAGCTAGTAGTTTGTTCTTTATGAAATATTATTCTGTGGTACAAATATTTTCTAGTTTATCCTCTCACCCTGGGTGTTCCTCATTCCTGATAATTACAAGGCACAGCTAACACAAATATTTGTATTTAGGATTTTGTTGACTACACAGGAGTGGGAATTGCTCTGCTGAGCTGTGGTTGAACTGTCAGGTATGAAAACCAGGGCCCGCAGCAGACAACCCCCCGCCCCCCGCCTGAAGTCAAGCAGCTGTACAGAGACAAGCCCACTCAAATTTCTTGCCATGTCATTGTCCTTTCCCTTTCAGAGATACATGTATGAAGACATTTCAGAAGGCTTTAGAAGGCCACGATGGGTGCGGTGGCACACACCTTTAGTCCCAGCACTCAGGAGGCAGAGGCAGGAGGATTTCTTTGAATTCATGGCCAACTTGGTCTACACAAAGTGAGTTTCAGTACAGCCAAGGCTACACAGAGAAACCCTGCCTTGAACTGCCACTCCTCCCTCCCCCAAAACACCTCAAAACAAAAGCCCCAAAGGCCATGATGCTTCTCCACATGCTACCATACATTAAAGACAGGCTTTTTATTACCAGGAGAATTAATTATAATGTTATGGTCAGAAATTCATGTTTTAAGGGGCAAGTTCTCAATCCCTCCCCCCAATCTTAAACCTTCTACTACATCATGCTAACTGTACAACTAACCTATTTTGGTAGTGATCGTTAGTAACTGTGAGATCTCTAAAATCAATGCAGAAGGCTGCTCTTTTGGCTTCCCCATAGTCACCCAATTTTAGTAAGCTGCCATGGAAACCACAGCATCTACCTCAGGGATGACTCTCAATAACTAGGAGCACAATCTGCAATTTCTTTGGGACAAGCCTTCTCTGGTGCAGGTTCTTTTTGTTTGTGCTGACCTCTAAGAATTACTAAGACTTTCAGAGGCAAAGCTTCCTCTAGGTTTATAACCTACATGAATATTAGACTGTACCCAGGATATATTTTGACTATAAAAGAATCTAATATCCATGTAGGTTGTAGGGCCAGGAAAAGATATGTTAAATTTCATTTATCTTCCTCCCTTTCATTTTCTTGCCTTCTCTCAGCCCCTTAACAAGAGCCTTAGTTAAATTCTACAGCTAAGCGAAGCTGATGCCGAGAAACTCCAACTGTGCAGATTCTCTGGGCTGGAGGACCTTCCCCTGCTAAAGCTCAGGTAGCAGTGAGCCACATGAATTACCACTGGGTTTAGAGGGGTCTCATGACACTTCTACTAACAAAGCCGCGATTAATACTTGCAGGCCCAAAGTTCAGTATCATTCTCAACAACTCAAGGCTAAGGACGTTGTTGTCAATAGGTCTGATAGAACAGTATCTGCTTTAGAAAGAAAACTCTACTTTGGATTAAAATAATTTGGTTTTAGTGAAGTTCTAAGTCTGTCATTTGTTTAGGTGGCCCAGTTGTATTTTAAACACACACTTAAGGAAAAGCAGAACACCTCGACATGCTCTGGCTGCTGTCCCAAATCACACCTTCCTACAAATGCAGGGGCCTACAACACCGCCATAATCAAATAGCCAAGAGACAACTCACTAAAAAGGATTCACTGCTTCTGTGCTGTTAAAAACATATAACCCCCATCTAATTGTCTGATGATACCAGATGAAACCAAAGTTAAGGACACAAGATATCTGATCATTAGACACTGAAACGTGAAGACTACGGAAGCACAGCCAAGAGTAAGAAGGTTGGAAGAGACTGACTGAGGACACACGGCAACCTGAGAGGGGGGATTCTGAAACAGAAAATGTACTGTGTATGTGTGTGTGTGCGCGCGCACGCATTTGCACACACATGCTCTAAAAACAAAACAAAAAACAATTATTGGTCTCTGCTGCTTTATAGTCTATTTTGTAAATCCGTATGCGTGGGGCAAAGCGTAGCAGGGCTTAGCAGGGATTCCATGCCCTGTGTTGTGGCCCTGGCTGCACAGCAGAGTCCTGGAGGAGTCCCTAGACCAGCATACCACCACTCCAGGTACAGTAGTTCTCAAGTCCTCAAGGAACCACAAAGTGTCAGTTTATTTTAAGTTGATGACCAGAGGCAAGCTATCAGTTCCCCAAAGCTGAAGGTGATGCTACCTGCTGTTTTTTTTTTTTTTTTTCTTCTGCTTCACTGTCCTTGAAGGGATTTATTTTTTCTAATATAGTTTCAATCTTATGACTGAGCATCAGGCTATAAGGGCCAACATGCTGCGCTTTGTTAACATGTAGGAGAATACAAGATGACAGATGCCCTCTACTATCCCAGCTCTTGTGCCCTTGATGAGAGCCACTTGTTTTCTGGTCAATCTGTGCATGTAATAACACCTCTGAGATTATACAACTCTCTCTTCTGGTTTACTCGGAGTTCACTTTTGGTGGAGTCTTCTTTTTTTTCCTTTTTCCTTTTTTGCTTTTCATTTTAAGGCAGCTTCACCATTAGCCCAGGTTACCCTCCAATTCCCCATCCTTCTGCTTCTGAAGCCTAGGAGCCAGCGTAGAGATGCTCACAGCAAACTTCCACACAGACTGCGAGATGAGCTCCCTTGCAGAAGGACAGCAGCTATGTTAGATGGTCCACCAACGGCAGCCAGTAACAAATGATTTCATCACTGAGCTAGGACTGATGACTAACAGAAGAAACCTAGGTAAGTCCTCTGGAGTATAAACTAGGATTTGAGGAAGAGGAAAAAATGTTCTACACTAAGACGTGAAACAATGAAAAATAACAAATATTGCATTTTCAACTAGGTAAAAAGTGACACCACACACAGAAACTACTCACTATAGAATGTGGGCCTACAGTTTCTTTTCCAGAACTGAATGGATTTTGTAACCCAGTAGAATTGGGTTAAAATAATTAAATGTATAAAATAAATGCTTTCCCAAGAAGGGCGAGATTTTAATTTTAGACCCTTTACAGAGTTGTGTCCAATTCCTTCAAGACCAAGCCTGAGGTTCTATCAAAGCCCACTTCGTGTAAGTATTCTAGAATACCCTCTCAGATGCATAGGCCTCTGCTGGGGCTTGCGAACACCCCGCGCTCCTCTGGGATTGAGGTGGAGGAGAAAGTCACGGAGCCTCTGCTCACAGTGTTGGTTGGGGAGAGTGGAGCGAAGAGCTCACTTTTAAAATGGAACTCCAAATCCACTTATAACAAGTTTGGTAGCCAGGAAAAGGGAGGATTTCTTGCCTTATCATCCTTCTGCCCATCAGCCAGATTCAACACTTAGCACTCTGGTTAGTCTAAAAGTCAGGATTCTTTACTGAACACACCCATGTTCGTTCGAAAGTCAAACTAGATAATCATTACAGCTTATTAAGTAGATATCAAATCTACTATGCAAGCCACTAATTCAGAAATTTTGCTGGGGTGAGGTGGTGACTCATAGAACATCAATGACACAAAAGGGAACTGTTAAGAAAATGCAGCCTAAGCAAACACCTTTGTCTTCCCTTTGGAAAACACCCACAGTGGGCCTCAAAGAACTGCAATAGCCTAGGCCATATGTGCCACTAAGTGGACTTCAGAAATACTTCATATAGAATTACATAGTCCGCATTTTTTCCTCTGGCCTTTAAGACAAGTGTGCACAAATGCACACACCCTTTATATTACAATAGAAATTTCAAAATAAGATTGCCTCCCACAGAAGCATTCTTATATTTACACTCAATTAATGTTGTCACTAGTAAGTAAAAAGTCCACATATGGACACCTATGACACCAGACCCAAAAGCAAATATCATACAGAATATGGTAAAAATAAGGCAACTTAAATATTCTTATACCTTTAAAACTAAATCAACCAAAATTAACAGATTTCAGAAATCTGAAATCATCTATTTTTTATTTTATTGACCTCATGCTGGTTTTCATAAAAGATATTCAACCTTAATTTGCTTTAAAATAAAAGTAACTAAGGTAATTTAGTTAAGACACAACATCCGTACTTTCATTTGGAACTCCAGAGTATCTGAACCTAAGTTACTTAGCCTCTACCTCACTTTAAGCATGTAAGCTGGGCTGAGTGTGCAGGCCTGTTATCTCAACATTCAGGAGTGCTGCAGCAGGAGGATAGTAAGTTCAACAATCAGTGTAAGCAACCAGCATGACCCTGTTGCAAAACAAAAATAAAAAGCAAAATAATTGAAGTATGTATTTAAGCACATTAGTTTTCTAAGAGTCCATAGGCAGAGTCAAACGATACTACCTTTATATCACTTGACTTTGTTTCCTTAAAGCAGACCTCTAGAACTCAAACTTAGAAGCCATGTTTTACTTGGTACCTTGTAGCAAGAGTAAACTAGATTTTAAGAATTCAGGCAAGCATCCTCTCCACACACACATTTAAGCATGTTTTTGTTCATTTACAGTCACAAAAGGGAAAGCCTACAGTCATTCTTTTGTACCACATACCCAAACAAAACGCCAGTTTCAAAATACTAGCTTAGCCTTAACAGGAGATTTGGCCAGGACAATAAAAACCAAGTAGCCCTCAACTACCACACTGAGATGCAAGGACAGAACTCAACCCATTACTCTGAAGTCTAGTTGTAGACAAGTTCTCAATTTAAAGCAACCACTTTTTTTCTAGGCAGGAAATTATTAAACAACAACAAACAGCATGAGAATAGCACAAGGCAAGGACAAACAGCAGGCAGCCAAGCATTTTGTTGTACAGAACACTCTTAAAGTGGAAAGTTACCACAACAATACCAACAAGGGGCATTCACCACTCTCATTTAGAAGGCGCTGTTCCTTCTCAGTGCTACCCAGACTGGGCCTCAAGCAAGGAAGAGGCATGACTGAACGCAACTCACCAGAATACCAGAAGGGGCCTTGCCTTGATAAACACCTGCAGTTTTACTCAACGAGCTTTCTTGAACCTTCTCCTCATCTTCACCGCTATCTTCTAGGTAAAACATCTTAGAACTGAAGAAGCTTACAGAGCATGACTCTACAGAGGTGAAGGCACCAACAAACAAAAGTTATTCTGGGGACAACCAAGTGCTAGCTGCCACAAACAGGGACATAGCTAAAACTGAAAGCAAACAGGTCTTTAAAAAAAAAAAAAAAAAAAAAAAGCAATGCACACACAACTTTACCAATGAGATTTGCTCAAAATGCCTCAGCCCCATCTCTCCAAAGATAAGCAGGGGCATGGGGCAGGCTGCGCCATGTGTTTACACTGATAGGTACTAAGTCCTGCCCAATCACAAGATACTCAACTACAGCTTCCATCGCACAGAACAGGGATTGAGTTAATGATTCCTTAAGCCAATCACATCTTCTTTTGTGGAAATGAAAACAGCTCTACACAGGGAGGAAAAACTCATGTAATCATGCGAAGGCAATGATTTCCAAATGCTTAGATGGCATCACTGTTTCTATAGTCTAACTAATAAATACTTTTACTTCATTATATTGGCATGACCCAGTACTTCTCAAAAATCTGGGGTCTAACCTAGCTTGGCACTCTATGAACAACAAAACCAGACTTCAAGAGTATGACAAAGCAACATTTAATTCCGTAGTATTTCCTTGCCATTTTCAGGATGTCACTAGGCAGTAACCTCAAAATTTTCTAAAACCCTGAAACACTTAACACACGTGGATGAGACTATGTAAAATATACTTGCTTTCTCAGTTAAAACACTTATTAAAGCCAATCTCAAACATTCTGCAGTTTACTACAAATAGCCTCAAGCCATATGTGCTTTCTGAACTTGCAAGCAGGTTAATACTACATGCTATAAGCTATAAGTGAAGATAGCCACTGGACTTGGAAGACTGGTATGAAAAAAGGTGAAGAAATTGTGATGTTATGTATGTGCTGAAATGACAAGTCATTTTTTCCTACATCTTTTGTGTGTTTAAGCATGGAACAGGGGCACATGATTTGATGTGCACACCTGTGCACACATGCAGAAGACAGACTGACTGAGTCACGTACCCTGCTTTATTACCCTGCTCTTCCTTATTTCTCTGAGTCAGTGTCTCTCACTAAACTTAGGGCTAGTCTGACAGTCAACAAGCCTCAGTGAGCCCACTGCTTCAGCCCTGGACAGTGCTAGCACTACAGGTATGCATACACAGCTTTTCCTGTGTGCCGGAATCCAAACAGATCCTGTGCTTGCACAGCAGGTGCTCTTCCTCAGCTCTCTAGCCCCTACACTTCTTTCTATAATATGACTGATCAGAAACTGAAATTACATATACAATTCACACTCCATTTCTGCTGCATGCCACTGTTGTTAGGGCCAAAAGACAGTCTTGAGAGGCAACATGTTTTCCTAATGAGGAATTTTAATTATTCTATACAAGGATTTATCAACTAGCTGATCACCTTACATTTAATGAGCTTCACATTATTAAACTTTTCCTTTTACCTTGAACCTTCACAAAGACAAATATTTGACCAAGAGGGGACGGAAATGCTAACTACAGCAAGACTCCATCAAGATTCATGCAATAAAACTGTTGAGTGATGGAGGCGTCTCAGTGGGTAAAGGCACTTACCAAGCCCAACAACTTGAGTTCTGTCCCCAGAGCTCACATGGTATAAGTAGAGAAATTTTCTCACAATACTGTCCTCTGGCCTTTACACGTGTGCTGAGGCTCTCTACCCCCAAAAGAAATGTAAAAAAAATCAATCTTACCAACATTAAAAACAGGAAAACCCATCATAGCCACCTCATTTCCCCAGCTGTCAGAGGGCAGATTAACAAAGCACCCACACTCATTTGCCATTTAATTACATATCACATACACAACTTCCTCCCTTGACAAGAGAACTAAAGAGCTTTGATGGCTGAAACACTGTGCATGTACAAAAATTCCAGTCTTTCCTCCATGGCCTGCAGCAGCTCCAGGCCCGTGGCATCAGACAGAGTAACAAAACCTCACTCCCAGGTGAGGAAGAAATCAGAGGCCAGGAGAGAAGAATGGGAGAAAAAGGAACAGGGGATTAAGGAGAAATGGCCTAAGAAGATGAAAAGTTGGAGGCAGAGGGAATAAAATATTGGTAAGAAAATATGTAGAGTGCGCACAAAAGGCAGTGACTAAGCAGGAGGGTAGATGGAAAAGAGAAAACTCATCTACTTTAAGTCTGAGGACGCTAAGGCCCAGAAGAGGTCTCTCACTGAAGAAGGAACAGGCACAGAACAACCTTGTTTGGTTTGTGTTTTCATTTTGCCAAGCCGAGACCCAGAGAGAACATACAGGGGCGGGGGAAGCAGCTGGCAAGACCCAGAAGTGAAGGCTCAACAAGTGAAGAGGGCGGGGACGGCGGGGTCAGCTCTGTGGGCAAGGGCCACCTCAAAAGGCCTCTTACATAACAGACCAGCCATCAGGTTTCCTGCCCGCCTAGGTATTGTGTCACTGTTTTGATGAGTAACTCACAGAAGGTCCTGTGGGCAAAGGAACGTGTACCATGGACCCAAGCAGAAATGAGCTCATCTGAACCTATGTCATCGCAAGGCACATATCTACACCTCCCTCCTACCGCCAACCCAGTGACACTTTCCATCATGTCCAATTCACAGTAAAACCACAGCCAGCGATTCTCAATGTGCTCCATAATTTTCAAAGAAAGGCATTAGGTTAACAGTCCTGAGGGCTGTGGAAGTAGCACAGTTTAGGAGTGCTTACTTAACCTTCAGAAAGCCTTGGGTTCGTTCCTAGCAAGCAGCCATACAGCAGGTATGATGGTGCATGCCTGCAGTCTCCACACTCAGAAGGTGATGGGAAAGGGAGCAGGAAGGCCAATGTTATCCTCAAGTAGGAAGTTAGTAAGGCCAGCTTGGGTGAAATGAGTTGGTTATGCTTTGTTTTGTTTTTCCTGTGGGAGCATGTCTCCCTATTTTTCCCATGCTGTGCTCAAGCAATTCTACCATCTTGGCCTCCTAAGTGCTGGGACCATAGGAAAATAGCACTATGTTGGCTCTTTAGTGATTTTTAAAACAAGAAAAGTAGAGGGCAGGATGTGGCAGTGTATGTCTGCAACCCCAGTACCCAAGAGGTTGATTCAGGAGGGAAGTGAACCTGGGCTATAAAATGAGACTGCCTTGGTTATGGAAAGGGAAAGATGGACAGAAATAAAGTCTCTAAGATTTAACTTTTCAAAAGGGCATCTAGCTTCAAGAAACAAAAACTGCTGTCTAGAGAATCCGAATTGTATTCAGATTCCACAAGTGATAATGATGCTCAGTAACATATACACATCCTTTGTTGATGTTTCATTATTAACCCCAGAAGTCCATGGGACGCTGGGTGTGAAAGGGCTTCTTCTCTTCCTTCTTCCTCTTCTTCTCTCTTCCTTCTTCCTCTTCTCTTTTAAAAAAACTTTTTATTGATTCTTTATGAATTTCACATCATGCATCCCAATCCCGCTCAAATCCCCATCCCTTTGTGTCTGCTCTCCACCCCTGCAAACTTCCCAAGAAAACAAACAAAAAGAAAAGTTGTCCAAATATCTCTCTGCTTGGAAATGTTCATTGCAACTAGTCACTGGTCTGGTTCGAGGCCTCCGGCTCCTGCTACACCATCAATACTGATCCTCACCAGGACTCCTCTTGGATATCCCGTTGTTGCCCTGTGTCATGGAGATGCTGCAGCTTGGATCTGTAGGACCAACCCCTTCATGTGCTCTAGCAGTTCAGAGATGGGTGTAGATGGTGAGGTGGGCCACCTCAAAGGCCTGCATACCAGTCTCTTTCTTTGCAGCAGCTTTTTATCTGGGGCCACCAACTCCTCCTGGACATGACACAGTTCTTCCTCTGAGCACATATTCATGAGCAGCCCTTTTCTCTCCTGCTGCCTGGCTACTGCCATCAGGCCAAAGTCCACCCTGGGGGAATGAAGGCTTCCTGGCTGTGGCAAGGGACCTGGGAAGAACTGTGGTGTCCTTTACCACATGTCTAGATGGACTAGCCACAGCAAGTGTGCACAGCCAGGTCCGCTGCTGCAGGCAGGCAGAGTGTGTGCTGGACCCTGCAGGCTATCTGACTGTCCAGCACTTCCAGTGGTCATGGACTTTGTCCTTTCCCACTCTGCCTTCCAGGGAGGAGCAGGCCTCAGAGTTGGTGGTCATCATGCTGTGAGATCCCTTCTTTTCACCTTCTGCAAGGAAGCTTGGTGGTTCTTTGCTGTCTGTAAGGTCTTCTGCAGAGAGCTCTCATCCTGGCCCTATCTACATGGAGTCCACACCCATGCCACTCCATGCTGATACTTCTCTGAGGTCTGTTCACCTTTCCACCAGCCAGTTTGGACAGCTTCTAGAAAGAATGCCTTTTCCAAAATAACCCTTCCCATACAGCGGCTCTGTGTCTTCAGTGCCACTCACCACCACGCTATTGCTAAGCATTTCAGCTGGAAAGCGTTGGAATTCCTTCCTGTGACCTTAGTCCTAAGCAAAGGGAGATCAGCAGTGGTGATTTGTAACTCTCAAACAGTCTTCTTTTCCTCTCTGGCACATGGAAGACTGCCTCCGCCATTCTTCAAGGGCCGCTTCCGTGGCTCCATATGTCCACCCCCTCTTTTCTTTTTTTTAAAGACAGAGTTTCACTGTGTAGCTCTGGCTGACCTGGTATGTAGACTAGGCTCGCCTTGAACTCACAGAGATCCTCATATCCCTTACTTCCCTGGTGCTGGGATTAAAGGCATACACAACATCTGCTCTGTGGAGGGCTTAACCACGAATAAACATTTATTTAAAACTTCACATGATCAAATTAAAGGTAAGGAAACTGTGTTACATTGACTCAATAGACATTATTTCAGGCTATAAGCTATTTTTCCTTTCGATAAAAAAAACACAAAAATAAATGAACTCCCTCCAGTGTTCACACTGTGGAACAACTTCTTTTGTATTAGCAAGGAACTGAGAATACTGCATTTTTATTAGTTTAAAAAAAAACATGAAATATTCTTAAATGGCAATTAAAAAAAATTCTACAACCCTAAGCCACCCACAAATTCACAGATGTATTTGAAGGAAGCAAATTTGAGGCTAGCCTGAACTACAAAGTGACACTCTGTCTCAGAAAATAATCCATAATCTTCACTCAAATAATTCTATGGTTTCAAGTTCATTCATAACCAAGTAACTCACATGAAAAAGAAGAACCATAGTTCACCTGAAATGAGGATTTCCTTATTCTGGAGGTCAACCATGCTAAAGTACAGTTTCTCCCTATATCTGTACTTACTTACATTCACTATTTAAACTATTAAAACAACCCAAAGAGACTGAAATGCTTTAAGACCAAGAAAATTCCTCTTGCTATAACTTAACTGTTTAGCAGGGAATAGCTATATAGCTTTGTTTCATAATACTCAGAGACAATCCTTACCAGCATAGACTGTAAATGAATAATAAGATCAAACAGGCACTTCCAAGAACACAAAGCAAAAGTAGAGGGAGCTCTGGCCTTTATGTCCTTCTGCAGTTATCTCTTTAGTTCCTAGTGTATTTGTTGTGTGAGCAAACTTTATATGAGAAGGTATTAGATTCCCTCCTAAGAAACTATATACCAGGAGGATTATTAAGGTGACTTCCCCAAAGATTAAACAATTTCTTTCCAAATTCCTCATCTATATATAAAAGTAACATAGTGGGGTTGAGGAGGTAGGTCAGTGGTAGGCATGATGAGGCCCTGGGTCTAGTCCCCAGTCGGGCAAAAAGAAAACAAAGCACATTTTGCATTTTGCTTTAATGTCTACTGGTTGATAAAAGTGATTGCTTAATATTTTTAATCTATTAAAGTCAAGGATTAATGGATTATATTTTTTTCTGTGGCTTGGAATCTCCTTAGAAAACTGGATATCCATACCTCAGTTTAAAAGTTTGAGGCGAGCATACCTCTGAAGCCTACATGCTTCCCCTGTATTGTGAGGAGGTGCCTGGCTGCAAGAGTCAAGCACCCTGGCCTTTTAAGAGGAGAGAGATGGACAGTCCAGTTAAGGTTCAGAAATACGGTCTCTGGCTAGGATTTCTGGCCAACACTACCATAAAATAAAGTCAAAAGAAGTGAAGAAAGTCCCTGCCCAGCATAGGCAAAAGGTGTGTGTGAGGAGGTGTGTATGGGGGGGTGGTGACGTATGGGGGGGTTGTCCTTGGCTCTTTCTGAGACATGAGGTTTGTTTAACTATACAAAACTTTGTTTCAACATCTTCTATCTCTACCTCATCTCATCTCAGTTTGCACACTGGCAGAAATGACAGGCTAAAAGGGCTATGTCACCCTATTTCATAAACAGGACGTACTGCAGAAGCAGGGAAGATGGCAAATCCCTTGGTCCCTGCATTTGGGAGCCTGAGGCAAGAGTTACAGGCCAGCCTAGACCACACGGTGAGATCTGGCTAAAGAAAAGAAAAAATGCCGAGATATAAGTCTCCTTGTCAGATTTTAAAACAGTAGTTTTAAAAGCATGATGGCTTTGCTCTCTCCAGAAGTAGTTCATTTTCTAGAAACAACACTGAGACCACTGCAGGAGGAGGGGGTTAGGTTCACTCCCCAAAGATCAAAACTGAAGTGAAGAGTGGACAGAGAGTGGCGGTGTCAGTGCGGCTCACTAGACTCCTGGGAGGACGCCCCTTCTCTGACTGCTTCTCCACATTTTCACCCTGAGATTCTCTGCACTGCCTGGAAAACCAGTAACTTGTTACTTTGTTCCTATGATTTCTTTCACTATTTTCAAACAATGTTTTAACATTTAAGAAATACTAGCAGTTAGCAGGCACCCTCCTTCCATTGCTATCTTCCATCTATGGAAATGGACTGCTGTGGTGTTGACTAAGAACTTATAAACTGGAAATTCCCTTAGAATTCTTCAGGTTTGTAGGTTTTGGTTTTTTTTTGGGAGGGGCAGTATAATAATTCTTGCAAATATAAAGTTCATTTGAACAATAAACACACTAGAAACTCAAAAGATACATGTGTGAAGGACACAAACAACTGATAAACCTGATGTGTCCAATCAGTGAGAAACTACTGGTGAAGCCACAGTTGCTGAGGCAGAGACCCAGGGTAAAAAGTTGAGCTGAGAGCTGTGGCTTTTAACCACAGTGTCAGTGTTTAACCAACAGTTTGTTCTTTGTATTAACAGAGATGAGTGCTGCCAGGAAACACTGTCCCTTCATGGCAACATAAACAGCTATCCGAAATGGGCCAAGAGGACCTGGCAACCCTAATTTGTTTCTGCAGTCACTTCTTTCTGCTACTTTTTTTCAAGCTTCCAAGACATTCAACCTCTAACTGTATCTCGTTATCACTACTTCCCATTTCATATTCTTGCCTGTAGTTTCAGGAAGTAACTAGCAGAAAAGGCGGCAAAAAGATAATTTACTTGTATGAAGACATTTACTTGTAAAAATCTTTCTCTTTTTGGTCTGCTGAGAAAGGGTTTCAAGTTAGAATGGCCTCAAATTCCTTCTCATCCTTCTGTCTCCACCTCCCCCTGCTGGAGCTGTTGTTGTGTGACATCATGTTTAAGTCTGACACCACATAATGATTTCATATAATTGACATTTACATCAAAAGAAAATAATCAGAATTATAAAACTTTTTCCAGAACTTATATCCAATTTAAAGTTTAGAGTACGGGGACTAGTTCAGGGTAAACGCTTGCTGGGACACACAAAGCTTTGTACTCAATTCCCAACACTGCAAAACCCAAAAACAAAACAGATCAGAAAACACCAAAAATCACCAAGACGTATGAGTGAAAAAAATTGTAGCATTAACACTCAAGTTTTTTTTCTTGATACAAAGTCTTGCTGTGCAGCCCACGCTAGTCTGACACTTTCAGTTCTCCTGCTTTGAGGAGCCTCTGCTTGGTTTTAATACTCAATTTTATATATGTCAGACAATTATACATATGAAGGAATAAAATCCAGACAGCAGGAATAGACTTTACTGACAACAGAGCTTCAAACAATGCACTTAGCTAGCTCTGCAATTCTTTAGGGTGAAAGGCCGGTAACATCTAAAGCCACTGCATCAATGCCAGAAAACAAACAGGACCCAGAAAGCAAAAGGCAGCTACAAGTACCAACCTTGGGAGAAATGTGCCCTCTAAGGAAGTACAGCACCAAAACATCTTCATGATGTATTATATTTTATTAAGAGTCTCTATAAATGGTATATAATTTGTATAAAAATTATTAGTCTTTCCAACAATCCAAGTCTGTTTCTCAGAAAAATTTTAATAAAAATTCTTAATGACTATACAGAAAAGGTAATTTAAGTTAAATGTTTATGAAAAATATGGCAAGCCATATACATGCATGTGTGCCTATGACCATGTGTGTGACATGTACATATATGTACATGCATGCATCATTTAAAAACACAATCCCAGTGCATCAGTTTGATCCACTAATAAAACCCAGAGTCATCAATGATATATCTTCTGTCCTTCCTAACAAAGGCCTTTTGCTTTATATTTCTTGAACAGCACAGAACACATCACATGGGGAAAGAACGAGACACTCTACAGAAATTTTAACCAGTTTTACAAAGGATTAAGGCACTGACTCCAAAGCACCCAACTGACTCAGACGTCAAACAAACCACTACTATCAAATAATACCCGTATGTTGCATACAACATTTACAGGCGTTCATTTTATAAGATTACTTGCAACCTTATTTGATGGTTTCAGCAAATGACTGTTAGAACACCTACTCCTGGGTCAAGGGCATGGAAGGCTAAATAAGATCATATTTATAAGTTAGCCTAGGTTGTAAAAGTTGTTTGCTTAGCAGAAAATCTAAGGTACATGTAAGGTTGTTTTTTTACACTGTTCTCTTAAAGGCAAACAGATGGGCAGAGCACACAGTAGGACAGCTGTTGTAGTCTTGAGTGGCCTCAAGCTGTAATGCTAACCATGGCTCTGAGGATTAGCAGGACTTCCAGTCTTAGAACCAGAAGATAGTTTGTCAGAAGGCATCGCCATGCCTAGCTGCATGGCAACAATTTAAAACAAGATTTATTAATTTTATTTTTGCGTGTATATATATATGTATGTACGCACATGTGTATATAAGCTTGCATGTATATAAGCGTGTGTAATATATGTGCTTGGTACCCATGGAAGGAACTTGGAGTTACAGACAGAACCAAGCAAGGTGGTGTACACCCGTGATCCCAACACTCGGAAGGCAGAGACAGGAGGATCTCTATGAGTTCAAGGCCAACCTGGTCTACAGAATGACTTCCAGGACAGCCAAGGCTACACATAGAAAAAAAAAAAAAAACAAAAAAAAACACAGTTGCAGACAGTTGTAAGCAGCTATGTGGGTGCTGGGAATTGACTCTAGATGCTCTGGAGGAACAAGACACGCTCTTAACCACTGAGCCATCCCTCCAGCCCCCGCCTGGCATTATTTATCCAGTACTTAATGAATCACACCTGGAGCTATGCCTTTGTATGTATTCATTGCTGATCCTTAGAATTTGGATAGAAGATAAATTTTCTTACTCTTATGCCTCAGATTACAAAATAAAAGATTCAACGAGGTGTCATAGCAGCTGGAGTGATGGCTCAGTAGTTAAAAGAGAGCTGGCCAGAGTGAGAGGACCTAATTCCAAAGAGCCAGGTAGAGCCAGGTAGTCCGAGGTGGAGTCAAGTCACGTAGCCTCCATGGGCACCAGCCAATCCCAGTCACGGTCACCTAGCCACAGTAGGAATGCCCCTCTTTAGCTTTAAAGGGGCCTGTGAGCTCCCCTTAGGGTCACTGCATTTTATGAAGTTGGTGACCCCAGCATGCTGGCATTCTCTACAGAATAAACACTTTTTGTTTTTGCATACCATCTGAGTCTGGGGTCTTTCTTCAGGGATGCAAAGACTTTAACATTTGGGGGCCCATCTGCGATTGCTGATGACTGCTTGAGCATTTGCGGGGACCCCCTTTTCTACCCGACTGATCAGTAAGATTTTAGGCACCCTGTGTCTGGTCTGCTGTCTCTCTGTTTTGGTAACTGGCCTGTGGTCTGTTGTATCTCTGGTCTGGCAGACCAGTCTAGAGGCCAAAAAGGGCCTCTGCAGACATGCACACAGTCCGGCATTCAGGGGGAAAGGAAGATGTTCCCAGTCCCGGGAGAGGGCCCTGAGGGCCTCGTCAGGTTCTGGGAGAACTGGATAATTCTCATCCGGTTTGGCCTCAGGTTCAGTTTCCCGGGAATGTCTTGTTGTTTCTCCATAGTTGTCTTAACTGTTGTAACTGTCTCATAGTTGCGGTTGTCAGATTAATTTTCATTCTGTCATGGGTCAAACTTCATCTACCCCTTATGCCATCTGCCCCCTCACCCCAGCCTGGATGCGACCCACATCCCTGATGGGGACCTGGCAAACTTCCACCGTGGTGTGGTGGTGCCTACTTCTCTTCCCAGGGTCAACACGTGCTCCCGAGGCAGGCGTGGGAGGACAGAGGCTAGGGGTGGCGGCTGCCATGTCCACTGCAAGGGAACGACACGGCTGGCAAGCCCCAACTCCTGCCTGGAGTCAACAGAGAACAAGTGCTCTCCCCTCGAAATTACAGCTGAGAAAGGAAGGAGAGTTCTGTCTGTCTTCTAAACGTATGTATGACCACTACATGTTCATTTCTGACTGGTCCTAAATGTATAAGTTTACTGTACTCCATGTGTCTTGGTCACAGGAGATGGCAGCCTACCATCCTGAGACAGCCACATGGTACAGGGCAACAATTACAAAACCTCTTGGTCATAATGAATTCCGTTTATCATCCTATCTCCTTTTAGACTAAGAAAGAACAAGTCTCACTTTAAATTTGTGTGGGTTTTTTTAATATATAAATTCAATTTATATCCTTACAACATACTATATATATGTTGGCAAAATTTTAAGGTTATAAAGATTGATTCAGATTACCAAGCCACTGTGTTGCTGACTCTGAAAATGGGTTCCATAGTGCTATACCGTAAAAAGCCGCAACACCTAATGGCTCTGCTTTTAAATTGCCTGACTAGGCCTGTAACAACACATGGCTGGCCACCATGCAGAGTCAAGGATAAAGAGGGTGGAGCCATGGGCAGTCACATGACTGGCAGCCATCTTGGTTGTGGGAAAGTCATTGTCTGCCGCCATCTTTGTTGAGGCCACCAACTGCACTCAGTACCCTGTCTAGCACCACGTGCGACTTCTGTCCTTGAAGCTTTTGCTGTTCAGTCTTAATACTGCAATATGGTAGGATCAGCAAGATCTGCCAGTCCTTCTAGGAACTGTATCTATGACTGAAAGTTTTGCTTTGATATTAGTTCAGAAATATATTTAAAGTTATACTAATAACTGATGCAGTTTACTACAAGATTGAGCTTTACCTAGTCTTTCGTTTACATTTTCCAGGTTAAGCCTAGGGTGGCTAACTACAAAGTTTGCCTATTTGGATCTACTTGAAATAGACATGGTCCTAAAACACTTACCTACAGAATATGCCATAATTATACATTATAACATTCTGTTTTATGTCAATAGGATTGTAGTTTAGAGCAGATGACTAAAGACAGACATAGATTAACTCAGATATGCTGGCCCTCAAGCTTGTCAGAGATCTGGTGAGTATGGCATTTAACATGTGTAAGCTTAATATAACAGAGAGTACCAAATTCTAGCAGCAGCCCTCCAGGGTCTCTGAGATTTGGGCACAATGACAGATGACTCCAACTCTGTATTGTGGTATGCTAACCACTGGGCACTTGTCTCACATTGCTGAAAATGAGATCAGGTCAGTCTCTCATGTTCTTCTTCCACAGAAAGAGCCTCTCATCTTCTGTGCCTGATGGCCAGACTGCCTCTGCCAATGATGGCATGAAACCACAGGAGCTGAGGACAACTGTCTAGGCAATGGACTGACTGGTCATCTCTGTCATTTTGATTGATACATAGATTCATCTAGGTTACAATTGATCAGTCTTAGGTCTCCGATCACGCCAATGGCTAAGCTAATGGTAGCTTGATAGCCAAAGAACAGTTAAATCCTCTGTTACTTTATTAGTCGATTCATTTGCTAGTTAAAACTACTAGGTACTAGATCTCTTGTTCAGAAAGGCAAACAGGTTTGCCTTGCTCACAGGCTTCACGTTAAAAGGTAAATAGATTTCAGTGTAACTTTTTACTATTCCTTCATGTAAATGACTGTTCCCAGTAATCAGTCACCTGTGTCTTGAGGTGAATAACTGGATAAAAAAAAGGTATAAAGTTTATATAAGGTCTGAGAATACAAAAGTTTAAGTTATGAGGCTCTAAAAAATGTGTGTAGGTCTAATAATGTATTTTAAGGTTGGTAAATGTAAGTTGTAAAATGTTTATGGGTCTAATGAGATGTTTTAAGATACATGAATGAAAGTTGTAATGCTATAAGAAAATGATTTAATGAAAAACATTTCCGATTTCTCTGGATCACAATACAATGGTGATACTAATATACTTCCTTCTGTAAACTAAAATTCAATAAGCTTTAGGGAATCAAAAAGTCATAAGACCTGGCTCCACCTGCCACAGATCAAACAGACAGACCACAGCTGAATATACTTACCTGATCCTGAAATGGGATTTTCCCCATGGCCATGGAATTCCTTACTTTCCTCAAATACTAGACAACTTCTAATTTCTGTTCCTACTCTATATTTGTCTCAGCAGATTTTTACCTTAATATAAAAGGTTGACAGACTCCATTCAGTAATCACCTATGGATTTCAAGCTGCTGAGATCTGGACTTGCTGAAGCTGGTGTAAACCAGTCCAACCAATGTGATTGCTCCCTGTCTCTTCAACTGGATTGCTAGTTAAGAGGCTTCTGATAAGTGCCCCATTTCCTAGCCTTTGGGCCTTCCCGGCCTGATAACATAGTCCTAATGTCAGCTGGAAGAAGTTACAGAAGAGAATACATCTCCCATTGTTTCACCTAACAGGCTGAAAGGCTAAGTTAAAAGAAACTCTGGCTAGTCTTGGTAACAATGAGACTTTGTCTCAAAATAGACTATCTTTAGTTCTTGGCTATATTCTACCTTAGTTACTACTATTGCTGTAAAGAGGTATCATGGCCAAGATAACTTATTTTTTTTTTAAGATTTATTTATTTATTATACAATGTTTTGTCTGCATGTATGCCTGCATGCAAGAAGGCTTCAGATCTCATTATAGATGGTTGTGAGCCACCATGTGGTTGCCGGGAATTGAACTCAGGACCTCTAGAAGAGCAGCCAGTGCTCTTAACCTCTGAGCCATCTCTCCAGGACCCAAGATAACTTATAAAAGGAAGCATTTAATTGGGAGCTTGCAGTTTCAGAAGGTGAATCCTTAACAATAGGGTGGGTGGGAAGGGTGATAGCAGGCAGGCAGGTATGGTCCTGGAGCAGGAGCTCAGAGCTTACATCTGATCCTCAAGCATGAAGTAAAAAAAGACACACTGGGAATGGCATGAGCTTCTGAAACCCCAAAGGCCACCCCGAGTGATACATCTCCTCCAACAAGGTCACCACTTCTCCTCATCCTTCCCAAACAGCTCCAGAAACTAGGTACCAAGCATTCAAACACAAGCCTATGGGGGCGACTCACTCACACTACCACATCCAATGAGACCCTGCCTCAAAACAATAAAAAGAACACATTAGTTCTTGACTGTATCATCCTCAGGGTTTTGCACAGTGGCATACCCCTGTAACTCCAGGACTGGGGAGACAAGGGCAGGAGGCGAATCTGTTCAAGGCCGGTCTGAGCTACAGAGCAAGACCCTATCTCAAAACAAATGATCACCTATTCCTACACAACTGCTATTTTATTAGGTCATTCGGGCCAGTCACTGAATACACCAGCCTTCAGGTTCCTTGTTTACAAAATAAACTTATGAGTAATTGCTTGTAAGTTGCCCTTCTATGTTTAAAAATAGACACTGTAAAAATGTTAAGTTTTCTAAGCGTTAAACCTCCCTAAGCAAAAACCACTCGAGTACTTCCTACAATTTAACATTTACTACCAGCCAGTGAGTGTACAGTGTAACTTTTGTACAGTTAAACACAACAGTTCCTTTCTTCAGTCAAAACACACTGGCCAGGTGTGGTGGCACATGTCTTTCATATCAGCACTAGAGGAGGCAGAGGCAGGTGGATCTGAGTTCTAGGCCACCCTTATTTACAAAATGAGTTCCAGGACAACCAGAGCTACAAAGCAAAACCCTGTCTGGAAAAACAGAACACACATTACAGGCCGGGTACCATGCTATTGCCTCTAACCCTGATCCCCGCCTCTAGAAGGTGTTACAACATCACAACATCCAAAACAGAGTTTGCCTTTTCTATTCTCAGACTTCCAGCAAAGTGTTTAAACACATAATCAATTTACCCCAGAGAACTGGTGGTTAGCATCAGTCAGATTGCCTCACACTGGGTCCTGCATGCCCTCAGCTGCCCAAAAAGAGACAGCTGAAGAACAGGAGAGCAGTGGGGTGGGGGTGGGGGTCAGTGGGGTTGGAGGCCAGGCCATGAGTGTTGACTGGCTTTCTAGCTTTTAGTAGTTTAACTCTGGGTTTTCCAGCCTTAACAAACTACCTTTGGGGTCAGATAATTCTTTGGGAATGCAATGACATAAGCATCCGACCACTAGATGTCAGCAGCACCCTCTCCTAAATTGTGGCAATCAAAAACAAACCAAACCCCCCAAATCCTGGTCACCTTTGCAAGTCCTCTAGCAGCAGCACTGCCCCTAGGTGGGAATCACCAGCACTCTCTTTGTTCATGGATTTAGTTCTGTTTGTTTTGTTGGCTGATCGGCGTTGGGACAGGCTTGCATGGTCCAGCCCTGGCCGAATTCACTAGGTAGCCTAGGCTGGCCTCAAACTCATGCTGTTCCTGCCAGACTTCCCAGTGCTGGGTTTACAGATGTGTGCCATCATGTCCAACACTAGAACCACCAATTTGGGCGAATGATATTTACGCTTTTTATGACTATTCTGACTAGGCCCTTAGATATGCCAGCGGCCGGGTTTTACACCACCACAGCTCTCCCACTTGCCTTGGACCGTCAGCACATAAACTTTCTCAGTTTCAGCTTGACCTAAGATTCACTAGAGCGCCTCTGTAGAGTCATGGGGCAGGAATACCTGTCAGGTAGGACAGTGGTCAGTCTTCCATGAGGTGGTAGCCAGAAACTACCAGAAGGACAAAACTAACCCAAACACAGACTGCGCTTAACCAGTAACCGCTGGGCAGGACCCCTGCCATGGAGAGCTCCCTCCTCAGAGAGGGGCACGGGGAAGCACACAAACGACTAAACCCAGCCTCACTGCCTTCACCAACTATGAGTTTGTTTGAGCCGTTCTGAAGAGCTCAACCAACTGTATCCCACTCTCCAGTTCACTGCACACCAGGCTGGGTCTAATTCATATTCCAGCCACAGATAGACAGGAGGAGGCTGACGTGGGTCAGAAGAGCCCACAGCTGTATGAAATGGCTAGAAAGGTGAAACTAACGGCCTTGGCTCTCCCGGGCCTGCACTCACCCGCCCCAGGCTATTCCTTTCTTTCAACCTTAATCTACACCTTGAAGGGTAAAACTACTCTGCCACTAACATCAAAAAACAATGTAGTGAGAGGGGTTTTCCAGTAAAACTGAAACGTAAATATTGCTGGCAACATGGGCAAGGGGCGGGGCTGGGTGTTTCAGTCAGTGCTTGACTAGCATGCCTTTGCCCCCCGCGAGAAAACCAGAATGGTCTTTGTACCTTTGGTTGTGTTCTTGATTAATCATCTTCCTTCACAGCTACATCTTCATTAGTACCAAGTTTCCTTACACTACACATATACTAGAGAGACACACTAAAAGCCCGAAGCCATGTGGTATACAGGAGTTTACCCTAACAGTGTTACATGGCTTACCAATACCTCATTTTCAACAGGCAGAGGAGGCACAGAAAAAACTGGCATTTTTTCACACCCTAGGGCAGCATACCCAACCCATGTAAATATTTACATCTATATCCCTAACAGAACAATGCTCCCCACCAAGGATTGGTTCTCCAAAGACCTTCCCTGAGCCACCAAAATCTCTGTGCCTGCTATAAACTCCAAAGCTAATTAAGAGCAAACGTTTGCATAGCAGGTGTGAGGAGCAACACTTCATACTCGGGTACACCACTTTTGGAGGCTCGTATTTCCTCTAAACCAAACACAAATGCAAAGGAACACTAGTGAGGTCCAAGCTGCAGCAGTCCCCCTATGAAGCAGCATCATAATGCCTAGCCTCTGTGCCAGTCACCCCACAGTGTGCTGTGATAGGATGTGCAGCCCTAGCTAAAAGGTGGCTTCACCCACGGCATCGATCGTCACTTAGGGACTCCCACAGGTAGGAGACCATCTCCCGTGACTTAGAAGCACAGTAAGTTTTTTAAGGCACAAAAAGAATCGCGTCACCAGTGTGCTTAGCTGACAGCAAGGAGCCAGCCCTTGATTCGTATTCATTTCTTCTGCCTTCAGCTCTCAGATCATACCCTCCAGCTTCCAAGAAAAAGTCTGCTACCCCTCCGTCCAGATGAAGCTGCAAGAGTTGTCAAAGGTAGGTTAACACAGTGAGTGATTTCAACAAGTGAGCAGTACTCCAAGAGCAACGCCAGTCAGCGAAGCATCTGGGATGTAGGCACTTAAGGCTCTTCACGCCTTGCCTAGTTCCACGAATGCTCCTCGTGCATGCAATGCTCCTCGTGCATGTGCTCCTATCGAGCAGTGCCCCTGGCTGACGAGCCACCTGCAATAACTGCGGGTACAGTAACAGAAGGGCAGCCAATCAGATCTTATTCTCAGATAGCTAGAAAAAGAGAAATGAGGAGGGAGGGGGGTGGAAAAAGGAAGGAAAGAGGGAGGGAGTGGAGGGAGGGCCATATACTTTGGAACAGGTCCTGGAAAGGCCAGAATAAGAGCACTTAGGCAGGGTATTTTTGAAGCAGACTCCCAGGAAGGCTGCCATCTGAAAACGCAGTATAAAGACCCTAGGAAGCATCAGGACGGGCTGTGGTCACACGACTATCCTGTAAAAGATAAGATTCATTCTGTTGCTCCAGGCCCCACTGCCCTGTTCTTCATTTTTCTCAACATTTGGATTACTTTAGAAAGGAAGAATGAAGCATGCTCAACTACCAAACATCCGAGAATCAGCAGAAGTGTTAGCAGTTACACAAGACTGAACAAACATCTCCAGGATTATTATCTCTGAGAATTGTTTCCTAAGGGCTTTTTCCTGATCCGTGAAGACTGCAGACAGTGCCCAAAAGCACCTTTTAAAATATTACTGTCTAAACGCACACCAAGCCCACGTAACCATACCCCCCGGGGCTGTTAGGGCTGGACTGTCCTCCAAAGCAAGACATCTAAGCCCTGGGCTCTAGTTTTTCACAATATGACCTTAACTCAGTAAGAAACTTCATAAATCATCAAGATAAAAGGATGCTGCCAGCTGTGGTGGCACACAGCCTGTAGCCCCAGCACTTAGGCAGAGGCAGGCAGGTCTGTGGGCTTCAGGACAGCAAAAGCTACATAGAGACAAAATGCCCCCACCCAAAGTGGGCCCTGATCCAATATAAAAGGGATCCTCATAAACAGGAAATTTGGAATGGATACACATACACACAAAAGGGGAATGCAAAACAAAACAAACCTGGATCCTGGCTTCGGTCAAAATTATGAAACAATGAATTTCTGTTGCTCAAGCTATGCAAGCCCACACTGCTACACGACCCTCACAGACTACACACACATAGTATTAGATCATAACCTACACTATGAGGGACTAGCTATGAGTCTATTCCAAGGTAAGCAAATAACCGGAACTAATCAACTGGGCTGAGATAACTTATGTCTCATGTAAAATTCCAAATGCATAAACACTGTACTCTCAAAAATGGAATGGGAATTTCCCACCCTTTAGATGTAGGCTGGGAGAGTAATTTCTAAAGAACAAACTGGGGCTGAAGTAGAATGTTAGGGGTAATACTAGCTCTGGGAGATGAAGGTAGAGACAAAAGAATTGGATGGGGGGGGGAGCCTTCATACCCAGCACAGTAGCAAAAACACAAGAGACCCTGCCTTAATGTGTAAAGAATCAATTCCCAGTCAGAGGAGCAGAACCCAGTGCCCGCCAGCCACCTCCCCAACTTCCTGAGGACAGAGGCACAGAAGACTCTGTATGTAGGGAGACAGCTCAGGTGCATGGCAGGCATGGATTCCCTGGTGTTTTCATGCCCTCTGGCCTGCAGACTCTGGTAACAATCTGCTTCCTACTCGGGTGTGAGGAACAAAACACGGCCAAGAGTGAGGCAGGCATTCCCCAAGTGTTCCAATTTGTCCCTAGCCCTGTCTAGTCTGAGGACACCCACACCAACTCATAAATCAAGGCACTATAATAAGAGAAGATAAAGTTAGGAGACACTTTTAAAAGAGACGAAGTAGAAGGAGAAAGAGTCAGGAGGAGAAAAGAGAAACACAGAAAGGCTTACTGTGTTAAAACTAGTTAACATAATTCTAAATGGTAGAAGGAAAATGAGCAAAATAATAGGACAAGGGACCCAACAAAAGAGAGATGACTGATTTCAGGACAAGAGAGACTCCATAGTCAGTCAGATAATGTGAGCCTAGATTTCAGGACTGGTGTTCAGAGATGAACACCAGCATACCATTGTCCACTACAAAGAAAGCAAAATGTATAGTAAAGTAAAATCGCTGCACATGCTTAGTTCTGAACAACATTTAGTTATGAAAACATAAGCAGTAGAAACTGGGAAATATCAGTTACACTTCGGCTGACCCAGTCTCAGACTAGTAATAGGTAGGCAGGAAACTTCAGCTGAATGAAGTCAACTCATTTCAGAGCAGGTACCTGGCAGGCATGGTGGGTCCTCTTCACTGCCATTATTTCCCAGCTGGTTTTCTCCCCCTGGGCTCGACTGGCCTTGTACACATAAATGCTTCAGAGAAACCCAAGGCTCCACAGCAGGTGCACCTTTTTACCAGTTTACAAATGCTGGCATTAAAAATAGCTTCTTTAGTCTATCAAACGCAAATAAAAACAGATTCCTAAAGTTGATTTAAGGGTAAATGCACATGCATTGTAAATCCTTGGGCAGTGCGGTCAGGAAGGCGAGGGCAATGGAGGTGGCTACTGCCATGGAGAATTGCCTGGCCTTCCCTAAATCTCTTAGCTTCAGAGATCTCACATAAAAAAACAGGACCATTATCTCTGCCTAGCAGTATTGTTGTGACACTTAAGACATAATTAGTGTAAAGTTCTTGGCACATGCCTGTCCAATCAAGTGATGACAGTAGCAATGACATGCTTTTATAAAGCCAAGACACATCCTTAGATGAGCCTAGCAGGTATCTGCACCACTTGATGGACTGAGCTTAGTGGACAGACCACACTGAAACCTCAGATTCTGAAGTTCTACCTTCCAGATCACGCTGGTTAGGCAGGCTACGGTGAGCTAAGTAAGCCATGAGCCATTAGAAAACCCCACAACTGAAAATCAATTCTTTCTATTAAGCATTTGTCCAATACATATTGTAAATTACAGTTTCTCTCTTTTAAGTCACCCTTCATATTTAATTGGATGCCATGGGAATAATGTCAAATCGGTGTCTATTAGTCATTGAAAACAAGGGCAAGAGATTTTAAGGTTTCCACAGATGCTTCACAAAGCCCAGACACTCCTGATGTACGGTCTACTCTCACAGAAGCACTTCGTTTCCTAAAGACCAGAGTTTACAGACCCAACCACTGGGGAAAATATCACAGTACAATTCAAGGAACACAACCCACGCTTTGAACACATGCTAACTATGACACAGTGGATAACAGTTCAGAAATCATGGAATGAAATCATCAGATAACTGTTCATTTCGATCCTAATCAATGAGCTTTTTATTTAAAATCTGGTAAAAATAAAATTTAGTCAGGGAGGGAAAGGAGGAAGGTCAGGGGTCCAAGACCAGACTAAATCGTTTCCAATACAGAAGCCACTGTACAACAGACTTAAAACAGGAGTTTAACTATTATTGTGCCGGCTATTCCTTCCATTACACTTCAGAAATTGCATCTCAGAATATAAAAGCAAAAGTTCGGCCAGCCACTGAGGAAGCTACCTGGTACCACTCTCCTATTTCTCTTCCTGGAGCAATCTTTGCACTTCTGGGGTTTTTCCCATCTGCAGTTCCTCCTCGTCATCTAATACAGAAGACTGATGGAACCACAACGAAGATCAAACCTAGAATCTTCTCACTGAAATACTTGTCTTTAATCATGTTTCTGCCATTTTACAACTCTTGTATCTCTCTGCCCCCCCATGCTACTATGTCGACTACTACGCCAAACATAGTGAGAGAACACTCCAAACCGTAATGCCGCACTGCAGTCGAGTAGCGGGCCTCCGCGGTGCCTCCGCTCCCACTAGCACTCCTGCTCACCTACCTTCAGAAGGATGTGCACCTGACAGCTCCCAGCTCGCCACACCTGCCCCACAGGTGGCAGCCCAGCCTCCCACCAGTGCTCAAGTCCTACTTTCTCACTAGACCTGGCTGCACCCCAAGGACTAGCTTCCCAGGGCTTAGACTCACGCTTCTCCCCTTAGTTCCGCATCTACAGAAAACAGAGGCAAGGGGGCTTTGCCTGCGAAGACTGTCCCAAAGTTTAAGAAGACTTTTATTATTCACCCTAACAATGACTGACAACCACAAGGAATCCACAGCTGATTCCAGGGAAACCCCCACAAGCACAGATCACAAAGCAACAGGTCGCCACACGCGAAGGGTTTGACACCTATGGCTGAAGTTAATCAAAATCTGAAAACCCAGAGAACAGACGTGAAAACTAAGAACGAACCACTGCATATTCTAGAACAGGACAGATAAGAGTTGGAAACAACTTAGAATTCATAGACCACCACTTAGCATTTTATCTACACTTCTGGGTGCCAATACACACATTACTAAGCAAGGCGTGAGGTTAAGGGGGTTGGCACAAGAAGAAAATGAAAACATGAAATGAGACAATCAAGTGACAATTATTTGAGTGTTCAGTTACAGCAGTAAAATTAACTACAAAAGTAGGACCTTCTGGGAAAACCAATAAAAGGTTTTGTGAGAAAAGCAATCCACTGGCTTTCCCCCACCAGGTCTGCTCTTCTACCCACCAAACATGCAAGACCTACACTGAACAGTTCGTATTGAAAGTGTCACTACAAAGAAGCACAACCACCAAATTACACAACTCGAAGCTCAAAGAATACGAAAAAGTGACACCCAGTAATCAGATTTTTTTAAAAGCTCATGTTCCCAGGGCTGTTTCCCCCACCACATCACCTTCCTCAATTGTAACCCAAAGAATCCAAAAGAATTCTAAAGGAATCAATAGTCAAATACTACCTTGGCTTTGCGCAGAGGTAAGATGGAGGTGGAAAAGCTGATGATGACGACGAAGCTGTTTTGATAAGCTACACAGGTTACAATTCTACCAGTAAAAACCACCGAAAGTGGATATCGAAAGGTGTTGGAGGCCGTGAGATGGCTCGGAGGCACTTGCCAGCAAGCTTGACAGTTTGATCCCTAGAATCCACATGGCAGGACAACACTGGCTCCAGAAGTACACATGTACAAGTACACAAACAAGTAAACGGAAAAAGCTGTTTAAAAAAGAAGGCTCAACTGCAGTCAATGAATCAGATTAGAAGTGCTGTGTACAAGACACATCACATGGTATGTATCTTACAATGTGCTACAGTTCATCTTCTAACTCATTTGTGATTGGTTGTTTGTCTTGAGATAAGGTCTCACTTTGTATCCCAAGCTGGCTGAGCCTGGAACTGGCAGGCTCCTTCTGCCTCAGGGTCCCAAAGTGCTGGGATTACAACTGGGCCAACCTCCTTAAACTTTCTTCTTCCACTTGCCTCCCTCCAGGCTGTGAAAACAGCAGGAGACCATCAACCCAAGCTTCCTGCCATAAACAACACGGGTGAAGATGAGGATACTAGACTGGACAGGGCAGTATTCTGGTCATACCACCACATACAGGTTGCCACCAACAGTTAGGGATCCCTATTGACTTCATGTGGTCCCCAAGAATAAGTGACTTTCCCTCATGTCCATCTTGAAGCATACAGGACCTAAATATGTAAAGTAGTTAGTTATTAAAGTATGCTGCTGTGGCTGGAGAGAAGGCTCAGCAGCTAAAAATGTTTACTGGACAACCATGAAGACTGGAGTTCAGATTCCAGCACACACCTGTTACCCTAGCACTGACTCCTAGCAAGTGGAGCCAGACTTGGTTAGTTTACCAGAGCAAGTAAATATACGACCTCCAGGTTCAGGGAGAGACCCTGCCCAAAAGAATACTGTATAAGGTAATGGAGGAGGACACCCCACTCCCTTCTTTGTGCACACATTCACCTATGGCAACAGCAGAGGTAGATCCCAAAAGTGGTTAACTTCTAGCAAGGTGAGTAAGAAAGTTTATTCAAATACTTTATTACAAGGGGCTTGGGATACAGCTCAGCTGGTAGAGTACTTGCCTGCTATGCACAAAGCCCTGGCTTCAAGTCCCAGAACTGTGGTGGCACAATGCATAAGAAGGTCATGGCCTGGGCTATCTATATGAGACTGTCTCAGCTTTATTATCAAGGCATCATCAGACAGTTCTCACTTCAGGCGGTACCTTCAAGCTCTTCCTACGTTTAATGAGACATAATTTATATAGAATTCAGCCCAACTATAGCCCTTGACTACAAAGCTGTGAGCTATTTCACCATGAAAGCAAGTAATAGGTCCGAAGACCCTGCATCTAAGCGAAAAGTGTTGACTTGCTTAGCAATGAAGGGAATCAAGAGACAGCTAAAGCAAAGTTCCAAACTCCTACAACACTGCCTCTCAACCGAGAGAGCACCCCTACCCCAAAACACACACAAAGCGACAGGCACTGGGATCAGCACAAAAGGCTTTAAGTGAAAAGATGCAGAGACTCACCTAGCCCACAGGCTGCTAGGCACCTGAGGGGGAAGCCCACTGTACCTCCTAGTGAGGAGGATTTCCAGCTCAGTGTTCCAGCTCTGAAGTTTATTATGCAGACAACACAGAGAGGAAAGCTGTCCACACAGTGACCCATACTTAAGAGGTTTATTAGTAGTTAAACACTACAGGATGGTCATTGGCCTTACTTAACCTCTGACTGCCTCTGACTGTGGTATCCACGGCATACCATATTAAAAAAATAAAAAATAAAAAAGATGGTTTCCTCTAGGGAAGATCCACCGGCTCCCAGTGACCTACAAGGACAAACTGCTTGCTGCTTCCTGCATGCATCCAACCAGCCCCCACCAAAGCTCTTCTAAAAGCCAGCTTCTGTGCTTGGTAACGAACAGCGACTGGAGCCTTGCCTGCAGGGAGTCTGTGCCCAGTGCGGGGAACAGTCCAGTCAGGAAACCAAAACTCACAATGTCGAGTGAGGAGAACAAGCATACAGCAATTCAAGAAACGAAGCCCCAGCCACCCCCTTATCTGCACTTGGCGTCCAAGGGTTTTCAAACGCTCCCGTTTCTAGAGCCTCTTTAGTTACAGAGCTGCTCCGTTGAGCCTCAATCGTGCCAAATACCAAAGGAGAGCCAGCCGTTTCATTTCCAGCGCGCTACAGCTGCGTCTACTACTGCATCAGCACGAAGATCCCTGGGTCCGATAAAGCACAATCAAGAACACATTTCACTGGACGAAGCCACCCACAGTGCCCCACACTCACGTAGCTTTGCTCTCTTACATTCCGGTTGGGTCTGGCCCGCCGTAGGTGGCTGCCCAGGAAAAGCCGTAGAGCACAGTGGGCAGGGCAGCCCAACAAAGGCTTAAAACACCTGTCTCCCTCCTACACCTGGTGGCTGGCCGTGCTGCTAACCCAGTCCAGCATCACCTGCCGCTCTAGCCAGTCTTCAGGCAGCGAAAACAAGCGGCGTCAGATCAACACGTAAACTGGCAGATAATCCCCAAAATAGATTTCAAAACTGACCGTTCTCAAAAATACTGTGAGTTAGTGAGGCGAGGTTCAGTAACAACTTAACCAGCACCCGTACTGCTGGGCACACGAGCTTCGGCGCCCAAGCAAGATACTCAGTTTTATTATTAAGTCTCAAAGACACATTACAAAATTTGTGTGGCCGCTTGCTTAGCAAGCCCGCAGAGCCTTTCCAGGTACCCAGCGTTCCAGTACTTTCCGAAAGCCAGGGCGACCTCCCTAGTCTCGCTCTGCATGATTGTGCCAGCGAAACGCCATCCTAAATTTGAATGAAAATAATTTTCTTAGGCTGGGGGTGGATCCGCGGCGTTCAGAGAACCGGGCCGTGGGACTCCCGCTCCGACACCGACCAGGACCCTCCAGGGCCCCGAGGGGTCGCCGGGAGCAGGCTACTCACATCCGAACCCGGCCCACGGCCTGCAAGAGGCGGCGGCGGCGGCGGCGGGCAAGCCAACGGCCCGAGGGAATAACAGCACCTCGCCAGCTCCGGCCGGGGGATGGCCGCGATCGCGCGCCGCCGCCGCCCCCTCCCCCAGGCCCGGGGGAGACCGCAGACACGGCCGCGGCGGCCATGCCCCGGCCCGAGGGCGGCCCCTGAGCCCCGGGTCTCCTCGGGCGGCGCCGCAGCGACGTGGCCCACGCGAGGCGAGGCCGCGAGCGCGGACGCGGCCCCCCGAGCCACCCCCGTCTCCGCCCGCTTACCTGCGGCCCCCGCGCGCGCGGACCTCACGGGGCGGACGGTCGCGCGGCCCGGGCGGGCTGCGGGGAGAGGCGGGCGGCGAGCGGGGGGCGGGGCCGCCGCGTCCGGAGCCGCGGGCCACAGCCGAGCCCGCCGGGCCTCATGAATGGACGCGGCGGGCTGCAGCAGCGGCGGCGACGGCGGCGGCGGCGGCCGAGCGGGCGGCGGGCTGCGCGCACGCCCCGCCCCGCGCCGGCCACGTGACGCAGGCCCCGCCCCCTCCGCCGGCCGCGCGCGCCGCGGGCCCCGCCGGGAGGGAGCGGCTCGCTGCGGGCGCGGGGCGCGGGGCTCGGGAGAGCGCTTCAAAAAGTTTCCTCCGGTCCCCATGGCAACCTAGCGGCGCTGCGCCCGGGTTCAGGACCGAGCTTCGGGAAACGGGGCCCGGCGCTCCTCCGCGGACCGCTTGGAAACGGGTAACACGGGCGCGCGACGCCGCCCCCTGACCCGTGCGCGGCCCCGTCTTTGCCCATCTCCCCTCCAAGCGCGGTTAGGACGCCTCCGACCCCAAACTGCACTTTAGGAAACGGGCTGCCGGTGTGAGGGTTGGTGGCGTCTTGCTGCATCTTGCCTTGTTTCCCTGCAGCCGGTCCCCTCGTCGGAAGTGGCGATCCCTATGGCATCACTTCTCAGGGCCCGTTCATCTCTTCGCGTGCACCGCGAGCGTGGGCTTTCAGCGAGGGTCAGGGCCGTCGAACCGTGGCTTTTATACAAACGCCCTCCGGGATGCGCCCGGGCACAGCGGTTTCTTTGCAACAAGGAAGCGTGATGGGCACAGGTGCGCTGGGACCCAGGAAACCGCTCCTCCACACCCAAACGTTTCATTTCCCCACCGAAACAACCCCGGGGTGGAAGCCAACCAGGTTGCCTCAGTAGGAACTATAAACCCGACCGAGACGGACGCCCAAGCCTGCTGGAAATTTTTACTTCAGTGCAGCTTTTATCTGATTCACCGGTGAAAGAAATATTTTTAAAAGATGGAAGCCTTGGAGGTATCTTACTCCAGTGTGGAGAAGTGCAGTTAAAACCGAAGAACCCGGCCCTCAGTTTCCAAGTAGTGCCCTGGAAAGGGTACCACCTGCCTGACAGGAGGGCTTGGAGTCCCCTAGAGGACTCAGCAGCTTACAGCCTGCACTGCAGAACGTGCTGTTGCTGTTTGTTTTCTAGCCTGTCGTTCTCCATCTTGACTTTTTCCTGTTTCTCTCAGGGCTAGTTTCATTACCTCCTACCTTGGGAGGGAAATATTCTCAAGCTTCCTTCCTTTCATCGTTCAGGAAGCGCTTGACAACCCACCCTTCCTCTGGCACCGCCCCCCTCTGGGGTTTGACACCTTACTCAGAATGAATTGTTCATGAATCTAGTATTTTCCTCATTCCCTGGTGGCTGCCTGACTTATCCTACCTCCGAGGCAGAGTAGGAACTAATTAAGTATTTGTTGACTGTCCCTTGACTTCCTGCACCTGATACCTATGAGGTTGGGGCACACCCAACTCCCATCTGCTTCACTGCCCCAGTCTCTCCTCGCCTTCTGACCTGACCAACTTCCAGTTCCATGACCAGGAGCCTTTCCCCACCAGTTTTCCCTGTTCTGGCCTAGATGTGTCTTAGTTTTTGAGTTGAGCAGTCATTTTCCCATCTCAAAGAAAGAAGGCCTTGTTGGTTTTGGCTCTCGCGTTTTGTGCTGTTTTGATGGTTTGTTTAAGGACGGACATCTCTCCGTGTACTCTCAGGACTACCGCAGCCTCCCGTTACAAGCCATGGAACGGCATATTCTTATTTATTGGCAAAGCTGTCTCCATTTATTTGGTGTCCTTTTCTTATTTGCCCAAATAACATTACTCACGATTAAGAAGTTGAATGGGCATGCTTTGCTAAACTATTATTAAAATGTTTCTAGGTACCTGAATTCATTGCTGTTGGGTGATGTTAAAAAATACGTCAGTGTATCAAGAAAATCAAAATGACCGTGGCTAAAAGGCTTGCACGATATCTTACAGATTTAATTAAATCCAATATCTAAATTTCAATATTTAAATTTCAATTTAAATCTTGGGAAATGGGTATTTAAAATATTAATAGGCCACAATTTTCAACATAAGGCTGAGCATTATTTCAGCTAGTACTTACATATGGCATTTTCTGTGTCAAATAAAACCTGGTTCCTGATCAGTAAGTGACAAAGTTAAAAAAATAGTGGGCATCTTCTCCAATCCCATCTTCAATGAACTCTCCCTTACTCCTAATTGTGCTCCTAAACTTAGCTGTGTCCCATATGTGAGTCTGTGACCTCAAATGGTTAACTTCAAAATACATGTAAGCCACTCATACAAGAGCACCCAAAAATTATTTAATTTCCACAAAGGATTATTCTAATCAAACATCTGGAGCTCACTCATGTGTGTCCAGTATCTCCCTTGTGAGGGTAATGTGTCTTATTCTTTTCATATTTAAGCTGTCCCTCCTCCACCCATGAGACTGCCCCAGGCTAAAGTCACCAAGGACCTCCTCATTGCCAAACACGGTGGACTCCTTTGGAGACCTGCATCTCTTGAGATGCACTTGATCACCATTTCCTTGATGCACCCTCCTCCTCTCATCAGCTGAGCACCTCTGAAATGGATGTGCTGGGTGTCTCTCACCAGCTCCTCCACAAAGCCCACACTGATGTCAGATTTAGCCCACCGTTTGCATTCCCCTTTGACCCTGGTCCAGAGTCTCACATCCCAGCTAATGGCACTACCACCCATTTAGTCATCTCTGTCAGAGCCTAGGGAAGAGTCTTAATTCTGCTGGCCTCATCACGCGTTTGTCCTGCCTCAGCATGTCTACGGTCCAAAGTTCTCTGCACAATGGCCACAACAGCCAGCCACATGTCACATCCTCTTCAGTTGCTCAAAATGCACCCCCCCATCCCGGTTTCAGTAAATCTCCCCATCCCTCTGAAATCCCAGCAAGGCAAAAGAGTTTTTCCTCCATCCCTCTAGCTGTAATCCTAAACACCTACCCTGACTGGCAGGCCTGTCCTTGCCCATCCATTGCCTTCAGTAAAAGGTCAGCAATGCTCCCCTCACCTTTGTTTTTCTGATTTTCTCCCCTGCTCATCTGTTCTACATGCTTCAGCCAGTCCTTCTGCAATCTGATAACTTTTCAAATATTAACTTCCATATTTCTCCCTGCACTTCCCTCTTTACAAGAACTCAGCATTAGTCTTGGGGAAGTGTGCTAGGGAGGTGAGAAGCAGAAGCTGTCTGCAAGATGTTTCCTTCCTGCCTTTTATTTCCCAAACTCTAAAATCACAAAAGAACCCAAGTCAAGAGGGAGAAACGTGTCTTTCAAAAAGTCCTGAAAGAGACAGCTTTCTCTGGAGTTAGGAGGTGGAAGATCTTACATCCTCCTGCTTGGCAGCTTGGAGGGCAGGGTGGGGTGGGGAATGAGACTTTAGAAAAGCAGCTTTGCTGATCCCAGCTTTGGTATTCCCTGAATTGAATGATAGCCTGGATTTCCTGTGCCATCAGTGTATGCCCAGCTCTCTCTGTAATTATATTCAACAGAGATAGGAGTGACTCAGGTAGGTCAGCTCCCACAGCTTGTAACTTTTGATGCTGAAAGTTGTCCTCAGGACCCCATGACTCTGAAAGCTGTTTTGGGAAAGATATACTTCATTTTTTTAATTGGCTCACAATAGTGTAAATTTTTAGGTGACATAACATGACATTTCAATACATTTGTAAGAAGTGTAATTAAATCAAGAAAGCTAGCTTATCACTGAGATGTTTAGTTTCCTTAGGAATGTTTAGGAACATTCACAATCTTGTCTGTGAGTAATTTTAAACATGATGTCAAATGTGGCCATCCTTCTGTGTCTTAGAACTCTAAAAGTTTTGGCTTTGCAGACGCTGCTGTCCCCTTGCTGCAGCCATGGTCAACCCCACGCCATGTTCTTCCACATCTTGGAGATGGCGAGCCCTTGACCCATGTCTCCTTCGAGCTGTTTGCAGACAAAGTTCCAAAGAGAGCAGAGAATGTTCGTGCTCTGAGCACTGGAGAGAAAGGATTTGGATAAAAGGGTTCCTCCTTTCATAGAATTACTCCAGGATTCATGTGCCAGGGTGGTGACTTCCCAGGCCATAGTGGTACTGGCAGCAGATCCATCTACGGGGAGAAATCTGAGGAGGAGAACTTCATCCTGAAGCATACAGGTCCTGGCATCCTGTCCATGGCAAATGCTGGGCCGAAAACAAACGGTTCCCAGGTTTTATCCACACTGCCAAGACTGAGCAGCTGGATGGCAAGCATGTGGTCTTTAGGAAGGTGAAAGAAGGCATCAGCATCCTGAAAGCCATAGAGCACTTTGGGTCCAGGAATGGCAAGACCAGCAAGAAGATCTCCATTTCCGACTGTGGACAACTCTTAACTCTTGTGACTTGTAGGCCTCTCACCCACCACATCATTCCATCTGTAGCTCAGGAGAGCACCCCCAATCCATCTGCTCACAGTGCCCTGTAATCTTCGCTCTCACTGAAGTTCTTTGGGTTCCATATTTTCCTCATTCCCCTCCAAGTCTAGCTGAATTGCAAAGTTTATGATTATGAATAAAAAGTAAATAAGAAAAAAAATAGTTTTTACTTTCCACCCCTGTCCCTGTTAGCCCTCCTTTCTCCATTCTCGTCTCCCAGGTTCTGTAACCACTATGTCTACGTACTCTCCAGGCCTAAAGAGAGCAGAACTGGCTTTCAGGGATAAGTGAGAACATTCCCAACCTGTATTTCAGTCACCAGTTCCCATCCCCTTCTCTTGGGGGCTTCTACTGCATTCCCCCAACCAGTGACTCTTTTTCCCCCTTAGGCTCATAGTTGACCTCATAGAGGGAATACCTCTTCCTCGGTGCATAGCAGGCATCAATACACACCAGAGGAACAATAAAGAATGACTTTCTTTCTAAGGATATTCTTGTCTAGCTGTCCAGACCACCTCTCTCTCTAAAAGCAAATATGCAAGGTTGTTGCATGGCTCCTATGACCCCAATCTTCCAGGGGTGTCAAGAGAATGAAGAAACGACAAACAGAACTGTGGGATTGAGTGATCTGGGCTCTCAGTGGGAGAAATGGTAGCAATTCAGGAAGTCCAGCATGTTTATCACATGCAGTTGAACACAAAGGCAGAGTTATTGCATACAACTGAACAAAGAGGGGAGGTTATTACAGATAAACAAGGAGGCAGAGGCTCTGGTCTGCAGCCAGATACAGGAGACAGGTTCTCATCTTGGTAGAAGCAGCCTCTGTTGGAAAGCAGTCTTCAGGCCGTGGACATCTCAGGCCAGACAGTTACAGTGCCCTGTCAACATCTGCACACAAATCAAAAGGGAAGGCTTTGCTGTTTGCCTGGGTCCGAGGTTAGGGTCCTTTATGGCTGATCCCATAATAACAGCACACACTCACTCAGGACTTCTCGCACTCAGGGCTTCCTCCACTCCCTACAGAAGGTGGAATATTTCAAACATATTCTAGAACAGTCTACAAGTTGGCAAGAAACTAAAAAGTAGCAGCAAGACAGGATGGAAGCCAGAAGCCACAGGGAGCAGAAAGTCGCATTTGGCCTGAATTTGAACATTGCTTTCTGCAGCCTCAAGTGTCTTAAAGGGCAGAAGTAAAAGATGCCATATCCTTAACAGAAGACCAATAAAAATAGACCCAGAAGTGGAATAAAAGAATGAGGGAAATACCAGTTTTTCACACACCTGCTCCAGAACCTCACTAAAGTTTACACATGTAAGCCACCAAGCAAGTCTAGAAGCATTTTGAAAAATTGGAATCATAATAACTAGAGTCTCTGACCATAAAGCAACTGAGGCAAGATTTAATTTCTGGAAAGTAACTAGCCTGGTAGTGCAGGATCATAATTCTTCGGAGGGAGAGGGAGGAGGCCAGCTTGGGTATAGAGTGAAACCTCATCTCAAATAATAACAAAAAATACATTAAAATTAAATAAATAAAGATAACTAGAAAAATTGATTGACTAGGAAAGTTGTGGTCAAGGAACAAAGCTTGTGGAAATGAAATAACATTGCAATGGTATGCATCAGATATTTGATACTATGTATCAAAGCTTTGGAAGAAAAACTGAACATATAATGAGAATTGTAAGAGAAACCTTTTGAAATGTAAACAGCTTAAATTTTAGAAAAAGAGCAGCAAGATAAGGTCAACTAGAATTAAGTAATAAAGGTAAAATATTAAAATTGGAAACAAACACACAGCAGAAAGAACACTGCCCAAGTTTGTTTTGCTAAAAGTCATAAATGTATAAACTTTGTGGAAAACAATGAAGAATAAAAGGAACACACCAACATGAATAACATAAAAGTTATAACCACACACAATCTAAAAATCACAAAGAGAAAGTTGTGGAGTTTTTTTTTTCATGTTAATTAATTTGGAAATGGAACAAGAAAGTTGGAACAAAGTCTTAATCATGCAAGAACTTTTATCAGTAGATATTTTCTGGAAGGAAAAATTCAGGCTGAAACTGTTTTGCAAAGGCTTTTGGTCAAACACTGGATCGGGAAGAAATACCAACCTCATCCAAGCTATCCAAAGTGTAGGATACAGGGCTTCTTTTTCAGTTCCACTTCATGGACTTAGTGTACTGTTAGACCAAAATCTGACCAGAAGAGCCATGAGAAAGGAAAACAAAACAAAGAAAAAACCCCAGTCCAATCTCACTCAAAGACATATATGCAAAACCCTGAATGAAATTTTAGCAGTTTCCACCTGGAAAGGTAAGACATCATAACCAAACTGAAGACCATAAGTCTGGCTACAATGAAAAAGCCAATTAACGTAATTCATCACATTAAAAAATTGGTGAAGATTTGAACAGATACATTCATTACCCGTCCAGGAATCCACCTGCTTCCACCTCCCTGAGTGCTTGGATTAAATTTTAGTTTGCTGCCACATCACTCAGGAATGCTTCCCCCCCCCCTTTTACTGGTATTTATAGAAACCTACAGCAAATATCAGAAGCTACCCTTCCTTTGAAATAGGGCACCAGTGTTGTGATACCTGCCTTTTTGCTCAGTACTGTATTGTATGAGTGGACCAAAGCAGTGGGTTAAGGTAAGCAGTAAAATATGTCCAGACTGGCAGTGGGGAAAACTGCACGGAGGTGACAGAGTATGCAAATATGCAAAAGAGCACATACTTAAAACAGTGGGAGGAGTGTAAGCCTTTACAGTGTTTCTGGATGCCACCGTTGACATATAAAATCACCAGCATTTAAAAGCAGTGGCAATTAATAGGGAGTTTCTGTTCGTTTTGAAGATCTTGTTGTCTATCACTGTTCTCTGAGACAAACTCTGCCCCCATCTTCATCAGATCATCAGTGCCTGCTTGCAAAAAGTCCATCACAGGTGGGTTTGTGGATTTTTGACACTCTCCCTGGAATGTCAGGAGGAAGGGCAGAGAAGGTCACAGAACCTTGATCCAAGGACCCAGCCACACCCTCTCAGCCGGTTATTCTCTAACTGCACGTGGCCTTAGGAAAGTGCTGGAATATATAAGGGAGGAAGGGCTAGGGGAGAGCCTCCATCCTTGAAGCCATTGGGAAGCCAACTTTCATGGTGTGGCTGCTTAGAAACCTCCCGAATTCCTGCTCGCCATCCCTCACTCATAGCTCTGTAAATAAACCTAAGGAACTCATTGGTCCCCCTGAGTGAAAGGGGAATTAACTGTACCTTAGCTTGTCCTTGGGAGCTTAGGAAAGGGGATGGGGGGAATAGGCACTGTTTACATTTTCCCCAGGGAAGAAATTTTAACAACACATCTATTTAGAAAGATAAAAAAAAAAAACAAAAAAAATAACCAAGGGACAAATCTAATCGAACACATGTCTGACCTTCATAAAGATTATTCCAAAACCTCATTGAAAGATTATGAAGAAGACCAAATGAAAGAATAGTGTGTGTGTGTGTGTGTGTGTGTGTGTGTGTGTGTTCTTGAGCGCACTTGTGTCTGTCTTAGAGAGGTTATGCGTACTAGGCAGTGGAAGCGAAAGCCTTGGGCAAGCTTGGCCAACACTCTGGCCCTGAGCTACACTCCTGGCCTTGGTTTTATGAAACAGAGTTTTTCTTTGTATCTCAAGCTGACCTTGAAGTAATGATTTTCCTGCTTCTGTCTCCTGAGTGCTGTAGTTATAGACATGTATCATTAGACACAGCTAGAAATAACAGACATAAAGATCTCTATAACCAACCCATGGAGTCAGTGCAATTACATAGAGGCCCATTCTTCCAAAAAAAAAGTCTTAAAGAACATAAAATTAAAAATTACTTTGTAGCTATCAAAATTTTAATAAGGAGGCAGGTTGCTCCAAGAATAGACAAAAAGACTAATTAAACACTTTAGAGTCAGAGGAGGGCAGTGAGAAAGGATAATGGGGACTGAATTTGACCAAAGGACATAAAATGCCAAAATGAAATCCAGTTTTGTTCAATGATCACATACTAATAAACACAACAGAAATGTCCACAGCAAGCACATGAGCAGGCTGGGGGAATACAGCTTGGCTTGTAGAGTCTTGGACTAGTATGCATGGCACTTTGGGTTCCATTCTCAGAACTCCAAATGTTGGAGAGGGGAGGGGTGCATACCTGTGAGCCTACCACTTGGAACGTAGGGGTTGGAGGATCAGAAACTCAAGGTCATCTTCAGCTGCTCAGTGAGTTTGAAGCCAGTAAGCTACAGCAGACCCTGGGGAAGGGCGGTGAGCAAGACAGACAGACCCAGAGACGGAAACAGAGATTGAATTTTTAAGAAGACACGTGCATGGCTGTGATAATTAGCTTGATTTAGCACGGGGAGCAGAGAAAGCCTGGAGTGAGTAATGCTGTGAGGAGAGAATGTGTGTTGTTTGACATGGGCCCAGCCATGTCAAAATACTCAGCCTTAGCCTATGGGAAAATGACAAAGCCTGTCCTTTAGGATGAGGCTCAGAGGGGCAGCAGAGCCTTGTATGTGTGGATGTTGACACTGTGCAGAAAATGCCCATCACAGCTTCCCCCTATTCCCACATATTTGTGGCTGAAGACTGTACTGAAGGTATACTACCAAGATCAGCCAACCTTGCCTCCTTAGCCCAGCTGCAGACCACAAACCCAGCCTCCTCCTTTATCTTACATGAAACAACACTGTTAAAGTGTATATAAAATACAGTGTGCTGCTGGGCGCTCAGCTTTCTCCATCAGCTCTGGGCGCCCGACCGCAGCCTTCTCTGTGTTGGTATGTTTGCCCCTTTCTAAATCTTCCACTGCTTTTGGTGGTTTGAATGAGAAAGGCCCCGCTGGCTCATTTGTTTGAATACTTGCTTACCAGTTGGTAAGACGCGGTGGGAAGGATTAGCAGGTGTGCATTGGCCTTGCTCAAGGAGGTATGTCACTCTGAGGGGCAGGATTTGAGGGTCCGGAAGACAGGCTTCCTTCCCAGTATGCTCTCTGCCTGTGCCTGCAGATCCAGATGTGGGCGCTTAGCTGCTCCTGCCTCCATGCCTTTGTTCTGCCATCAGGAGGTTGTTAGCAAATCAGGAAGAAACATAAGTTAAAAATGTAATGAAACACTATGGCATGCCCACCGGCAGGGGAAAATATCAAATCTCCAATGCCAGGATAATGATGTGGCCAACCAAACCTCAGAGAGCACTGCTGGCTCCCATTCACATTGTAATAATTTCAGAAAACAGCTTGGCGTTTCCTAGCTTAAGGTTGACAGTATAGGTGTACTTTTAAAATCAATTTTATTGGGGTTTCTTAGACCTCTACCTCCCTTCCTAGTGTTATCCCTCCTACCACCCCAACATCAGGTAGGAGAAAAAGCTTAGTGAGGAAAGGGGCTTACATCTCTTTGACTACTTTCTCTTGTTTAGGGTCGCTGATTCCTCGGGGGGCCAATCCAATCTTCATTTCAGGATTATCTCTGACTTCTCATCAAACTGCAGCAGCAGCAGCAGCAGGCAACCAGCAGCCTCCTTCTTTCCTTGAAGCGCCCCACCCCCTCCCTCTTTAGGGTCTTGCATTTCTTCCCTCTCAAGAGTCCGCAGAATTAAACTATCTGCAGCTGGCAAAGATTGCGGCCCTGTCAGAGCCGCAGGAAACAAATAGTCTGCTGCTGTGGACAATGGAAAGCAGCCCCAAGTCCCACACCTGGGATTAAAACTAAAACATGTTTACATAACGTAACTGAGTGTTTGAAGAAACCAAACATGACAGTCCACATTCACAAGCTGTTCCAGAGCTAGATTCTTGCTCTGGGGAATGACTGCGTAAGAGCACACAAAGGCGCACATAAGAACATAGGAGAATTCCTCATAATTGTAAGGAGCACGGAACAACCCATTACAGTTGCGTCATCCCACAGCCAAGCACCACCTGATTACGTCCCTGTGGATGAACCTGGAAAATACAATCTTGAGCAAAAAGGCATCGAAAGAGTAACATTTCATTCTGCCAACTCTATTCCACCATACATTGTTTAAGGATGAAAGCGAAGGCAATAAACATTAGAAAGAACAAGGTAACGACTTTCAGGAAAGAAGTTTGTAATTCCAGCTCTTCAGAGATAGAGAGCAGAGGATCAAAAGTTCAAGACCAGCCTCAGCTAACTGTGAATTTGAGCTACATGAGACCCTGTCTCAAAACAAAAACAAAACAAAGAAACAATTACTTAATTAATTTCAGGACAAGGCTGCCTGAGAAACAGGGATGTTGTTGCAATCTGTTTTGGTCACGCGCTTTTGCTTAGGCTGTATAGTATTGCATCTTTATTTCACAATAAAATTCAAGATAATTGAAAGACAGGACAACGAATTAAATCAACACATCTCTATGGGTTTTTTTTTTTCAAGTTACTATATACTTATAAACTTTGTTAGGTATCACCTTCAAGACAAAACCGGTACACTTAAGAATTTCTCTAACACTCTATTATGGAATGGCTTCTTTGTAACAGGGTGCTATACAAGTTGTTTTGTAAGCAACTCTTCTAAATGATGAGGAAAGAGTTATGTAAAATGGGTCAGACAGGCACAAAAGAAATAGCTGAAGTCAAAGCTCTTTTAACATTACTGCTGAGCTGTATTTTCGGCTCCCTTAGTTTTCTTTCATTTCATTTATTTATTTTAAAAGCGTTTTATTTTCTACGTATGGCTGTTTTGCCTGCATATATATCTGTGCATCATGTGTGTGCCTGACGCTGAGGAGGTCATAAGCGGGCAATAGATCCCCTGGAACTGGAGTTACAGACCATTGTAACCCGCTATGTCCATGCTGGGAATTGAATCCAGGTCCTCTGGAAGAGTGGCAGATACTCCTAACCGCTGAGCCATCTTCTCTGTCCTTATTTATCTTTGAGGTAGGTTTTCCTCTATCCCAGGCTGGCCTTGAACTCACTGTATTCAAGGCCTGGAACTCATGATTCTCCTGCCTTAGCTGCCAACTGCTGGGATTAGACCTTGGCTCGTTAGCTTTCTTTCAGAATGGTGGTTTTAATTCTTTGTCCTGAGAACATCTACCCTCGTAGTCATTTTGTGAGCTCTCCTATTTTCACCTGCATCTTCCACCAGCTCATACGATTGGAGTCCTCAGAGACCAATGTGTTGGAACCATCGTTGGAGTTGAAATCCCTGTAGACTGTGATCTTGTCTGGCTGAATCCCTTGGGGGCATTTCTGGGGCAATCTATGCCATTACCAGCAGTTAGGACTATTCCCCTACCCAGTAGGCAGATCTGTCTATGGAAGATTGAGTTGGAATCTCTCTCTCTCGCTCTCTCTCAAAAAAAAAAAGCTATTTGGAGAACCCACTGCCTTCTACAGTTTTCTCTAAACTAGCCACTTTAGAGAAAAATATGTGATACCAAGTCTGTATAAGAAGGAGGGCCATCAGAGCTGTGGCGACCAGTTTGGGCCCTGTTCTATGTTACATTCTTCGACATGGAATAGTGTCTTTCAGATTGTCCCTTGCCACGGGTGACTCCATTTTGGGTGTGAATGCTGAGGCAGAATGACTCAGCATCTCATCGTGACTAGGCGTGTAACCTGCTGCTATCTGTCTGGAACAGACCACTAGGTTCAGACTGATAACCTATTTATGTAAATAAAACATTATTGCCAATAAACTTATGAACTTAGGTCAGGAAAACATGGACACGTGGGCTGATCACAGTCATACCAAAAGCCAGGCCTGTGAACTTATCAAGAATAACCCCTTCACCTAGGACTATAAAGGAAGAAGTTCCCACACCTGAGTCATGGCAGCAGGCTGACCACTACCTAGTCACCCATAAGTCTTGTCCAGGAGTGCCACAGCTGAGGACCTCTGCCTCAGTTCCTGGGCTCCAGCTCCAGCTCAGTTTCTCTCGATCAAGACACTTTGCCTACTTCATTCTGCCTACTTCCTGGACTTCACAAGCTTGTGCTCTGGACAGTTCATGTCTGTGGTTCTTCAAGCTTCCTAGCTTGACCTATTCAGAGGCTTTTCCTTATTAGTGTCAGCTCGACTCTCCCTCTCTCTCCTTCCCTCCCTCCTTCTCCCGCCCTCCCTATGCGTGTGTGTGTGTGTGTGTGTGTGTGTATGGGGTGTGTGTGTGTGCTCACATGGAAGCATGCACATGCATTTCCCTCCAAGATACAACTCATGATACCTAGACTTTGTTTTAGCTGAGAATGGAAAAGATAAAGAAGTGCGAACAGGAAGGAACAAAAGGGAACAAACTAAAAAAGCCACTCAGACCAACTGCCATGTAAATACAAATACAACATGTTTGGCCCTTCTGTAACTATATATGTATGTGTGGGTGTTCTTGAGATGATATTGGTAACTAAGATCGAATGAAAGAACCCGTGTTTGTCAACTGCCATGAATGCCAAGTGAAATCAAGAGCTCTTGGTGAATGTGCTGGTTGTTTTTTGTCAACTTGACACAAACCTAGACATATATAGAAGGAGGAATCTTAATTAAGAAAATGCCTCCCTAAGATTGGCATTTTCTTAATTAGTGATTGATGTGGGAGGGCCCAGCCTATTAGGGGTGGTGCTGTACCCTAAGCAGGTGGTCTTGGCATCTCTACGAAAGCAGGATAAGCAAGCCATCAGAGCCAGGTAGTTAGTGGCGTCCCTCCACGGCCTCTGCTTCACTTCCTGCCTGAAGGCTTCTACCTTGAGTTCCTGTCCTGACTTCCTTTGAATGATAATCCAAGACCCGAGAGTTCCATCCTGTAATAAAACCTTTCCTCCTCAGGTCACTTCTGGTCATGGTGCTTCATCACATCGATAGAAACCGGGACTAAGACAGTGAATTAGGGCAAAATATAAAATAAAAACAACCCAGCTTGAGAAGTCATTGCTCTTCAAAACTATGACGATGTGGAAAGATACAGCCTGTTTCTTAGGGCGGCTTGCTCACACCAACTGACATCTCACCCACTCACAAAGATACCCAGGGCTGGAGGTATAGCTCAGGGTGGAGGGCCTATCTAATGTCCAAAGCTCAGAAGTGGGGCAGGGGAAGAAGATGAATATACTGATCACTGGAAAAATAATTGGAGATCTGTACTTTTTTTTTTTTTTTTTTTTTTTACAAATAAATTAACCACTTGGCATTATACACATTTAGTCTTTGTTAATAGAGACTAAATCTTGTTCATGAGAAGCCCTGGGCAATTTTCTGTTACTTGACAGTAAATATTTGTGTTTACATAATCCAACAATTAATGACAAAATTGTTTTATCAGCTGAGACGGATGGGGATTTTGAATGGCACTCACCTCAGAGGGAATCTGCCTACAGCGAGCATGGAGGCTTTCGAGGATCTAGCGGTAGTGCAGCCATGATTCTGCGGCTGGCCTGGAAAACTGGCACGTGAGTCTTAGCTGTCATGTTCTTGCAGGCTGTCTGTATTGCTTTCTTTTCGGAACACTCCCTAATTTGAATGGAATGCCTGGACTCTTGCAAATTGTTTTTAAGAATGTGCTGTGAGAAGAAGGACATCTGGCCTCTTAAATTCTTCCTGAGAAACTTCCAGAATGCCCCTCTCTTCCTCAGAGGTGCTGAGGGGCACTTGTTTTAGGGAAGTGATTCCACTTTGGCAGTTGAGTGGTTTCCTCTTCTTCCTCCCATGTCACCCTCCCCACTTCTGGCCTGTGAAAGTTCTCACCCCTGTTTCTCTGCTCTCCCTTATATTTCTCTAAATGGCGCACTATGGTTCGGAAGATGTCTCCAGACAGAGAGCGGGCAGCCAGCTTCTACTCTGCTGACTTTGTCCTTTCTTGCTAAGAGATTCTTAAGTTAACATTCCCCAGAGTTCACGAGATAAACATGCGGCCACCCTCCAGTGTGGTGTGAGTGTTAACTGACTGGTGAATCTATGGCACATCCTGAGCTAGTTAGTTAATCATTCACCATCCACCCAAGAGACCACTCTTGGGCCCAGGGATGGCCACTTTGTTAGCATCAACATCCAGACAGAGAATTAGTCAAGACCTGTCTCAAAGGGTATAAAAAAGAAGGAAAGGTGATGGCCAGGTGGGGACATCTCAAGTGTGTCCTGTTGAGCTGTCCCCAGCTCTTCGCCAGCAAGCAGCACATCCTGCCCCACAGAACCCTCCTCCCCCAAGACACAGCTCACAAGGTACTCAGGCTTTGTTCTTGTCTAGAAAGGAAAAGTACAAACAGGGGAGGGGCAAGGAGGACCAGGATAAGAAAGCTCAGGCTGGCTGCCTGTGAACAAGAAGAAACATTTTTTAGGTTTGGGAGACCAGGAGCAGGAGAACCTTCCCCAAGGCTGAAAGTATCACTACCCAATAGCCACCTTCTCTCCCAAACTTTGTATCTTTTTTGAAGAATTCTCTGGAATTTATCTGTGATCTGGTGCCAGACAGCATAGCTCTGTATTACCAACAGTCCAGAAACAGATGAAGCCAGGAAAGGAAGCCTCTGGAATGGTTGTACAAGAGGCACAAAAGAGGATGTGGAATTTGCAGAGGAAGGGCTCCTGAGTTTGTTCTCACACTGGAGTCTAAACTTAGGCCCCATGTAAACAAGTGTGCACACGTGTCTGAAAAGCCCTTCGTGCTGGGCCAGCCTCTCTTCCCTTGTCCATTTTTAGCCTCCGTTACGCCCGATTGAGGTTTGGAGATGAGCGAGCTCCTGAGAAGAGGGCCTCAGAGAGGCTAGTCACCTCTCCTCTGTGTTGTGCTCAGTGAAAGCTAAGGATGAATATGAAAAGTGGTCTCACTGCAGGTTATAATCAGGATTTGATGGCCTTTGGGATAAATGACCTAGTATTGGGAGCCAAGCACTCACACCAAAACTTAAAACCTCAACTGCTATTAATCGGTCACACTTTGGAACTTTTAGCATGAAAGCGTTTGCACCATCCATTCAGTACCAAACCGATGTGGATTTTCAGTTTCATTTATCTTTCCGTATATGTGGTTGCTTTATACAGCTTACTCGCAACTTTCTCAAGGACCCAAATACATCCTTCAATTCTTTACAGCCCTGTTATTAGTTTAGGAAATAATGACAACGGTGATTATAAGTGTCTGTCCCTTTTCCTGCTCCTGCCTCTGCCACAAATAACCCACTACACTTCTGGAATGTTGTCAGACATGGAATGTAACTACTGACACCCCCCACACGCATAGACACACTTATACACCACGCACAAATACACTACACATACACATATGTACCACATAAACACCACATACACACACCACACATGCACACATAACACACGCATATACATATACCACACATGCATGCACTACACACACCCCACACGTACATACACCACATATATACCACATAAACACACATACTTCACATATGTAGACACGCACACCACACACACACACACACACACACACACACACACATACACACACACGTCAGTCTCTGTCCTCTTCCCTATGTGTACCTGACAAGCCCAGGGCTAACAGAGGCCCTCTGAGGGCTTTCCTCAGATCTGAGCAAGCTTCCCAGTTCTGCACATGCTGCTCCATGGTCAGCCTTCAGGCTGCCTCCGCTCAGAAGGCCTGTTCCTCACGAAGTTCCATCTCTCCATCAGGCTTGTTTTCTGTAACCACTACCTCTGCTTGCTTGCTTCTCCTACAAGGCTACATGTGCCGTTAAAACAGCATCTTGTCCTTTTGCTCACCATTCTACCTCCGCTGCAGCGTTACTTATGGCTCAATAACCCAAAACCTAAAATCTCAGTGTGCTTTTGCTTCTGGGCTAAAAAGCCATGCCGATTATATAGAACAAATCGGTAGCTTGTTGCCAGAGGCCTCAGGGTGTTATAAAAGGATTCAAGACAGATTTCAAAAACACTTAGATTCCCTTTCAAAGATTTCTTCTGCATCTCAAACATTGTCTGCACGGCAACAGTATCACCCGAGGTCAGAACGTCTTCCTTGGGCACGTGCGCGGTGTTTAATTTGCAGCAAGTGTTCATGACAACACTGTGTTTTCCAGACTGTAATTAAAGCTGTTCTTGTCTCATTTCATTGAAGTCAGCCATAAAACAGAAAGGCGGGTCAATAAAAAACAGTGGCTGTCCTCTTAAGCCTAGCCTCACGTCAGCAATCATGTTGGGCCTTTAGTCTGCTGTGGTTAGTGGCTGTGAGTCACTGTTTACAGCAATCCAATGAAGGGGGCAGGATACAGCCGAGAGGAGCCGAGGAGAGGAGCTCCTGTGCCTGATCTGAATGGGGCGTGTGCTCATGTGTGCAAAAGGAAAGCCGACTTACTCGGCCTTACTTCACTGAGGAGGGCTGGAATGAAACGTTTGGAGGAGACGAATTACTACTCACAGGAGTAATTGCTACTACAGAGGCAATGGGGGTATTTCCAATCCACCTCTCTCAAGGGGAAGTGTGTCTATTAGAGAAGTGGGAACTATGGAAAGAAAGCTGCCCCATGACCCACCTATAGCCCTCCTGGGCGTGCCCAGCGGTTCCCTATCCTACCACAGAGACACTTGTACATTCACATACATACATACTTGCACATCATGGCTGCTCAGCCCAACTTGGGTGCTCGTCAGCTGTGAACCAGTAGTGGAAATGTGGTACATACGCTAACGGAATTTTACTAATCCGTAAGGAAAAAGGAAATGACAAAGCTTGAAAGATAAAGTCCCGTATTTTCCTATGCATATGGATGTAGGCGGAGCTTAAAGAACTAAAGGAGATCAAGAAAGGGTGAAGAGATGCAGAAAATCCGGAGACATGGTTCAGCAGTTTTATTCCCAGCAACCACATGACAGCGCGACTGTCCGTCACCCCATTCTGCTCTCTCTTAGCCTCGTGGGGAACCCAGCATGCACACGCTGCCTAGAACATGCATGCCAGCAGAACAGCAACACACATAAAGTAAATTAATCAAGGAAAATAGAAAGAGAGATGCTGAGGAAGAGGCGGGGGTGTTAGGGTTGGGGGGGCAGAAAGACACAAATATCATGAAAGCAGGAAAAAGATGAGGGGAGGGTAGAGGTGGGAAAGATGAAGGAGGAGAAGAAGCAACTAAAACAAAATCTATTTAAAATGATGTAATGATTTTGTATGCTAATACTTTTTTAAATTATGAGAATGGAATAGAAGCCTCTGAAAGGAAAAAAGAGAATGTAACATGGAATAATAGAATAGGTAGGAACTATGCAGTTTTAAAAAAATGATTTTCCTTCATTGTTTTAAATCAGATCTCTGTGTGGGTGCGTGCACATTGAGTACAGTACTGGGGGAAGCCAGAAGCATTGGATCCCACGGAGCTTCAGTTTTGGGGTGGGGGGAGGGTCATGAGCCAACTGATGTGGGCCTGGTGAGCTCAGGACTTCTGTAAGAAAAGTGTATGCTCTTAACCTCTGAGCCGAGAACTATGAAATTTAATTAAATTAAAATAGTGACAAGACAACTACTCCGTAATTTCCCAATTAATAAAAAGAGGTGCTGGAGGATGCTTTGCTAAATATAAAAAACAAAAAGCAAAAAACAAACAAACAAATGGAAAAGTTGGAATTTGGGCACATAACAAAAATTTCTATTTTACTTTATAATTATGCTAAGGATAAAATTAATTGATAGTTCTATATAGATAGAAATTTCTAAGAATGCAACTAGCCCAATTTAAAAACACTTATTTGTAAGGTAAACATTTCTTACATTTTGAGTCTGTCATGTAAATCAGGTTATGTTTCAGGTTGTTTTAACTCACTCATTAATCTCCATATGATCTAGTTAAGTCACCATGTTTGTTTCCTCTTGCTACACGCTGATGCAGACAACAGCGACTGAGCGTGTGGTATGAGTCGTTCAAATTACCCAGTTAACCACGCGGAGCCGGTTGGGAACCGAGCAGAAAGGCCTGACTCACTCTGTTGTCTCCCAAGTTGTGAAATCTTCCTTCTTCCTGTTGACGCATCTGCCTTACCAACACATATTCCGTACCCAGCAGAGTGCTAAATATGGCACCAAAGAGAAATGCAGCCTGGGGTCCTTTAGCTTCCCCTACGAAACTCCTAAAGTAAGGTCTTCCCTGAGCACAAGAAAGTTGGGCCCTCATGCCAATTGCAGGGCTGAAGTTCTGAGCAGGGACTGGAAGGTGAAGAAAAACTTTCTTTGCTTCTTAAAGATGCTGTTTATTGGTAGTATGTATGTGCCAGTAACTTGCAAAAGAAATCCATCTTTCTTGGTTTTGGCTGCGTGTGCTGTGGTGCATATATGTATTGTATGTGTAAGTATGTACACAAATTCCTTTGCATGTGCATGTGTGCACAGATGTTGGTGTCTGTGTCTTCACTCACTGATGTCCGTCTCGTGGATGGAGGCAGGCTCTCTCACTTCACCGCAGAGCTCACGGCTTCAGCTAGCCTGGCTAGCCAGGGACCTGGCCTCTGGGCCGCCACAGCTACCTGGCAGTATGTGGGTTCTGGGGATTTGAATTCTGTATTCCAGACCTCCACAGTGTAGTTCTGTAAGAAACAAACCAGCAGGATGTGGCGGCTCAGGCCTGTAAAGTGAGCAAGAGGGAGGCTGGGGCAGGAGATAGCACAAGTTCTAGGCCAACCTGAACTTCAGACTTTTAGACAAAGCAAACAAAAAACAAGAAAAAACAAAAAAGGAAGAAAGAAACAGAGAAAGACCCTGACACAGCCCAAAACAAACAAACAAGAAGAACAGCAAAAAAAACAAAACCCTCTTTGCTTTCCAAACCTAAATTAAAATAAGACCCCCCCAAAAGCATACCTTCCCCCCCCCAAAGGCTAAACACTAATGAGATTACACCTGAGTGTCTATTCCTGACTTGTGCAAATCAGAAAGACCAAAGGGGCCAATCAGGTCAGCTCATGCCGATTACCCCCTAGAGAAACCATTCTGAACAATCAATTTATTTCCTTCTTGCTCCTGACTTTCGCTGTCTGAAACCTGCCACTGACTATATTCTATATGCTACATGGACATATACACACTAATGGATGTATATGTAACATGTAACTATATTTCCACACAGCCTCTCTTGCTACTTGCTCTTGTATTTCACATCTTTTTCTCAGTCTTTCAGGGATTTTTGTGCTTGCCTGGCTGAAATCCATCTGTTTGTGATGTGTGTGGCATTCGACTGGGAGGTTCTGGTTTAAGGTGACATGTTCTGAGAGCTGGTAGTGAGGTGATGTTTACATCAGATTATTTGCTGTTTCCACAGGCGGTCAGTTGGCTCCGCCAGGTCAGCATGGCTAGAATTACAAAACATCCTGTTCCTCTAGGATGTGATCCCTGGTGGGGTTCTGGGTTTGAGCATTAGACCCTTTGCTAAAATAAAACGTGTATTTTCATGGCTTGGTGGGAGATGGCTCAACTGGGAATGCGCTTGCAGTGCAAACATGAAGTCCCGCGTTCTCTTCTTACCACCATACACAAAGCTGGCTGTGGCAGTGCACATCTGTAATCCCAGCACGGGGCAGGCGGAGACGGGTGACTCCTCGGAGTGTGCTACCCAGCCAGCCTAGCATAATCTGCAAGCTCCAGGCTCAGTGAGAGGCCCTGTGTAAAAAAAAAAAAATAAACGTGGAGAATGACTGAGGAGGACGCTTGCTATCAACCCCTGACCTTCACACACACCTGCACATACATGCACACACACACACACAAACACACATACACACAAAATAAAAATCAAGTGTGGGAGTAAAATAACTCCCCCGCTTCCCAAACTGCTCTGGAGCAGAAGCTTTGACCGTTCACACACTGTATCTAGGGCATACAGCGCACTCTATAGCGTATATTATAAGGCGAGTTATCATATGGGGTACAAATACTATGTCTCCATTTTAAGGAGCAGCCCAGGAGGCCAGTAACACTCACGTCAGAGAGACACTGCTTACATAAAATGAATGGAGAAATTCTCTGCTGTAATTATCCCAATACTAAGGGTAAATTATGATCCAGTATATTTATTTGACTAAAACTTAACTCCCCTTGTCACAACAAGTCAAAATGAAGAAAAAAAAATAGGCCGTGAAGACGTATTTTATGGATAGCTGCCATCTGTCTCTGTGGAGCCATGGAGACCCGCTGGAGAGTAAGACTGTCATCCTGGTTCTTGTCTTCTGTCTCACCCCTTCCCAGCTTCCATGTGTCCTTTGGCGGCAAAGCTCTCTCTCTTGGCAGGCGATGATGGCTGTTGAATGTCAGGGAGGGGCATGGGAATCTGAGTGTTTTTAAGGCACCAGAATAGAGGAACTTCCTATGAGTTGGTGATAGCAGTCACGGCCTCTACTCCCTGTAATCTAGACCTGTGTTTATACCACCTCCTTGTGTGTGTGTGTGTGTATGGTGTGTGTATGTGTGGCATGTGTATATATGTGTGTGGTGTGGTCTGGGCATATGTGCTCGTGTGTGTACATGCGTACATTCCAGCTCCAGCTCAGGCCCCTATGCATTTGAGGCTTGCACGAGACCATGGGGCGACATCGCAGCCTTCATCTGCTCCCTTTCGGTCACACAGAAAGCCAGCGGTTATCTCGGGCAGCCAGGTGCCCACGTTCTAGTCCCAGGCTTTAAAAGGCCAGAACCTCAGCGCAACGGGGAGAGCAAACGGCTTGTGTGGAGAGACGGAGTCCCCCCTCATGACCACTGGCTCTGCTTCCTGCAGTCCTCCTTGCTCATCCACGCTCTATCGATACAGCATGCACAAACCACGCTGTCCCCACTGGAAGGCATAAAAACTGTGTTCGATTCAACAATAACAAAATAGCTACTGTAAAATTTTGGGGCAGAGTAAGGAAAAATGTCATACAAATATAAATTCCTGATTCCACATGCTTAAAAGACTTCCTGTGGGGGTGGGGGAAGGGGACAGAAGCTTACCCTATGCCTTTAATAAGCATTTGTTGTCTTTTGAAAGGGGGCTGTGGTAGGGTTTTATTGTTGTGAAGAGATACCATGACCAAGGCACTCAATTGGGGCTGGCTTAGAGGTTATCATGGCTTAGCCAGCCATCATCGTGGGGGGAAGCATGGCAGTGCCCAGGCAGACATGGTGCTGGAGGAGCCGAGAGTTCCAGATCATGATCTGCAGGCCGTAGAAGGAGATTATGTGCCACACTGGGCAGAGCTTGAGCAGAGGAGACCTCAAAGCCCGCCCCCACGGTGACACAGTTCCTCCAGCCAGGCCACACCTACTCCAACGAGGCCACACCTCCTTGCTACTTACATTTCTAGTAATGTCGCCACTCCTTATGAGCCTACATGGGCCATTTTATTTCACACCACCTCCGAGGGGCCCTCCAGAAAATAAGACAGGGAGTAAAGGGCAGCAAAATGGGGGAAGAAGCCTCTTACTGTTCAGCTAAGTCACACGACACTCCATTCGGCACATTTTCCTGCTTACTCAAATTTATTCATTCGTTCATTTCTTACTGTATAGATCAGGCTGGCCTGGATTGGCAGTGACCATCCCGTATCTGCTTCCTGAGATGACAAGCATGAGCCACTATGCCCCCTGATCCATAAAAGCGTGAAAATGTTGCATACGTTTACGGGACATCATGTGATATTTTAATACGTATCTGTATGGCATGCACATGATATAGCATGCATGCGGAGGCCAGATGACAGCTGGCAGTGGTCAATTCTTTCCTTCCATTCTGCCGGTCCCAGGAATTAAACTGCGCTTGTGAGTTTTAACGGCAGGAAGAGTGAGGGAACGTGTTGAGCCACCCAACTGGCCCCAGAACTTCTGGCCATCGATTAGCAGGTGGTGATTACCGTCCTCTGGCCCTCTGCCTCCTGTATATGTTTGTAAAATGAGAGGTCTCATTTAATCATGCTTAGTCTCCACATGAGAGAGAGCAAGCGAGAGAGAGAGCACCCTTCTTTCCATCTACAGGTGCCTCAGGCTCAGGAAGAGTGGCTTACGGAGGCCATCCGCCTATCTCTGTGCTCCCGCTGCTGAACAACGTCAAAGTCGAGAGTAACAGGGAGCAAAGCCAACTTGCACTATAGCTTTGCTTGTCCCAAATGGCTTTTAAGCAGTCGTACAGTCAGCACAAGACAGAGAACTTTTGGTGGTGTGTAGCAAGACTCACGAACGGGCTCGGCTCTGTGGTGGGCATAAGTTTCTGCCTGCATTGAGGTGTCTAATGAGATAGGAACAGTCTGATTAGAGGGGTCCATGTGTCTCCTCCTGTCACAGTCTGGAGCTCCTGGTCTGGATCTTTGGTCCGGAGTGACTAATTTTTAAATTATCTTCGGTGCTAACTTCTCATTTGCAAGCCAGAACTTCTGCATAGGAAAGAAAGGAAATCACGGCCCTGTTTATTCTTGTTGAAAAGCCCCGCGGTAGGCCTGTGGCTTTGGGATTGACTGTCCTTGCTGCTTTGCTGCACTAGCAGATTTGCCTGGGGTTGCTCAGGCCCCCATATTAGCCCCTTAACAAGGCCTCCATTGTGGAAATGTAGTCACTAGATTCCAGAGTAACAGATTTCAAAGGTCTGAGGATTAGCAGCAGGTCTGGTCTAGTTTCTGCTTGCTGAACGGGTAAACTGTGCAGATGGGCCACCCACTGACTGCCTGAGGCTGGATTCAGTAGGGAGAAGTTAAGTATTTATTCACAGTTGTCTGAGCAAGGACCCTTTATCTAGCGGGAATACACTAAGCATCCTAGGGGGGTGCTCAAGTCTATGAACAGACAGGTAGGAAAATGCCAGGTCTGGGCTGCAGTGTGTTTGTAGGCCTTTAAGGGTAGAAGGAACAGAGGCTAAAGCGGCCTGGAGGCTGTTCGGGGGAACTAAAAAATAACCAAAACAGATTGCATGACGAAGCCCAGCAGGAGGGGGGAAGGCGAAAAGGAAATGGAAGGCAGTTTCTATATGCAGATGTTCCCTGATGCATGAACAGCTTAAGAGCCAGACATCTACCAGTCACGTGATGGCCTGAACTAAGGTACCGAAAGTCTGCTTTTTGCAGGACACTAAGCTAGATGCAAAAAGGAGGGCTCAAATAATAAAAAAGGCAAGGAAAGCACAGATAAACAGCCCGCTTGCAGGAAACAAACCAAGAGGAAGTCTGCACAGTGTCTCCACAGCTGACCAGCCCAGCCAGAGGTAACCTCTGTGCCCTGCACCACTACCCACCAGCAGGCACTGTCTGGGTATTTTGTATCTTATATCACAGGTCCCCCCACCTTTACTCAGATTTCACTTTCCAAGGTTTTAGTAACAGGTAGTCAACTGAGTTTCAAAAGTACTTAAAGGAAACCTCCAGAGACAAACAATTAGCAAGTTTTAAATAATCTTGTTCCTGATATATTATTATATTTTTTCCTATTTTGTTAGGGGCTACTGTTGCTACTCTCTTAGAGAGCCTACTCTGTAACTTAAACTTCATCACGGTCTGTAGGTGTGAGGAAGAACATGACTACGCAGAATTCTGTCGTTCTCGTAGAAGTCTATACTATCGGAGGCTTTAGGCGCTCATGGGGGGTGGTCTTAGAACACAGTCTGCAAAGATAAGAGGTGGGCACTGTTAGGCCCAGCAAGAGCCTAAATATAAGAAGGTATGAAGAGAACTCAGGAAACTAATCATCCATCGATGCAAAAACACAAGAGACTCTTCTTGACCATTGTACAATGGGGTCACCCCTGCTGGTCAGCTAGGAGTGGTCCGGAGAGACAAAGACCTTGGGTTTTTAAAAGACACAAGGCGGGAATCTCCTGGGGTTGCCTTCTTGGCGATTTAGGGTTGGAGGAAGTTTTTAACTTATAAAATAATTGGTCAGTTCTGGTCACCCTTAGGTCCAGTCAGCCTTGTCGTAAATATCTGATCGTCAAGTCAGTTTGGAATTTCCTGCCATCCACAGTTAAATGTGGGAGGGTGATTAACTCATCCCATGTCTGTTCTGAGGAGTGGGGGTTACAGGCTTTGGATCAAAGGTCAGGAGAAGGATTGGGGCCATTTGGCCCAGTTTCCAAACAAAGCCCACCTCACCGGTGCCAGCCGGTGATTTTTTTCTCCATTTAGTAGAGATCTCTGCTTGTTCTCTGCCTTATCTCTGCCCTCACAGATGGCTAATGTCAGGAACTTTTACATTCCTCGGTTCTCTGGAGAAGCACTAAGAGGCTTTAATTAACATGGGCCTAAAACTTGAAAATATAAGTTATAAGGAAATTAAAAGAAACATAGGTTACGAAGTTTGATTCTTTCAGGCACTGTGCTGTGTCCATCTACCGTAACAGAATGAAGCTACTGTGGTGCTGGAGTGCAGGGAGGGTGGTGGGGCATCAGAGGTAGAAGAGGCCCACAGAATCGTCAAGGAAGAAGAGATGTGAGAAGGAGACTGGACAGAGTCACTGCGGTAGGCGTCTGATTGCCGTTGACTCTGGGCTGTGGGGAAACTTGAGCGCAGCTGACACGAACTCCAAACTCCTTTGTGTTTCTCTAGACCAGGTGTGTCCAGGCTGAGTTTCTGCTGAGACCACGTTCCCTCAGGTCACCCATGATACCTCTGCAGACTTCCGGATCCGTGTCTTCCTCTATTGCTCTCCACCTTACTTTTTTGAGACAGGATTTCTCACGGAACTGGGAACTTGCTGGTTTAGCGAGCCCAGATGGCCAGCAAGCACCTAGGACCTCTGCTTCCCCCCAGCAGTGAGTTATAGTCACTGCTGTGTGTGCCGCTGTGTCTGCATTTTCTCATGAGTTGGGGCTGGAAACTCAGGCCTTCATGCTGGTGCAGTAAGTACTTTAACCCCCAAGCCATCTCCGCAGCTTAAGGAAGAATTTGGAATTCTCTTGAGGGAGAATTTGGAGACTGGTTGATGGATATACTTTGCACAGAGAGGAAACAAAGTAAGATAGGGTATTTTCCTTGATAGCTAGAAGTAGTCAGGAAGACCCAGGACCCACACAGAGTTCAAGGCTAGCATGAGTTTTGCTAACCTGACTGTGCTTCTAGACTCCTGGGATTAGGAATGCACCATGTCCAAATTTTAAAACAAAACCCCAGCATAGTAAACAACAAAGGATCAAAGTAAATTTTTTAAAAAAATCGCCCATAACATACACATGCCCTTTTCATCTTTTGTCCTTTGCATTTATTTATGTACTTCTGAGAGAAAAACAAAGCAAAGGAGGCAGGCATGGGGCGTGCAGGAGACCTCTGTAATCTCAGCACTGTTCTAGGCAGGAGGATCAGGAGTTCAAGGTCACCCTTAATATACAGTAAATCTGAAACCTTGCCTCAAAACAAAACAAAACAAAACAAAAAACTCAACCTAATCCCAAACCAACCAAACAAAACAACATCAGTAGTAGCAGCTGCAGGCGCCACAGCAAAAGCAAGCAAAGCAAAACCTTTACTTACTAGGTAAGACCTCAGTAAGTACTGAAAGAATAAATAGCATTTCCTTAATGGGCTACGAAGGTTTTTGTTTTTTTGTTTTTTCACTAACCTATTTTTTAAGTATCAGAATAGCCTTTTGTGTGGGGATGGTATAAATAAAACTGTGATGAATATACTTATTAAAATATCTTCTACTGCGTTAGGCTAAACTGTTAAATGTAGAATTTCTGTGTCTAAGGGTACAGTCATAAGGATTTTTTCAGCACCCTTTTCTTTTTATTCCCTTTTACAAAATTTGTTTTCTTCTACCAGGAAGCGGGCGTGTTTATTTTTTTAAAGATTGATTATACATTTTTGGATCTGTTTCCTAAGGGAGTGAGTCTAGCACTCTAATTCAACAGGAAGCTCTGACCAGACACATTTGCTCATCCGAGGGCTGTGTGCCAGAGTGCTTGAGGCAAAAGTGGAACAATAAAATAGTTCAAATTAGTGACCATGAGTTAGCCATCCACATGTATTTGGTTCAAATAAAATTAATTTTTCTTTTGGAAAACTAACACTGTTGTTTCTACATTCTTGCTTTTTTTTTTTTTTCCTTTCCTTTCCTTTCTTCTTCTTTTTCTTCTTTTTGAGACAAGGTCCCACTACATAGTGCTGACTGGCCTAGAACTCACTATGTAGACCAGGCTAGCCTTGAACTCACAGAGACCTGCCTGCCTCTAGCTCTCCAGTGCTGGGATGACAGGCATGCCCTCCCCCGCCCCCACAGAGGTTTTAATAGAAAAGAGCTAGCTGGTGAAACCATGTGATTTCAGCCAAGCATGTATATGCAGGGTGTATTTTGGGTGTGGTGATGCTCTAATCTTGCCATTTCTTTTTCAGTGTTTTAAAGCACATCATGATTGTGTGTGGGCATGTGTGGAGATTGGAGAGGATCTTGCAGGAGCTGGTGCTCTCCTTCCACACTTAGGTGGGTTCTGAGGCAGGAGGTCAGGTCACCGAGTTTTTGCAGCAAGCACCTGTGCCCATGGAGACATCTTGCTGGCTCTTTTCCTACCATTTCTGAATCTCACCCTATCAACTTTCATTGTTGTCGTTTTCTCGGCCGAGCTGCTCTTTGTAGCCCTGGCTGGTCTGGAGCTCACTGTGTAGATCTGGCCAACTTCAAACTTGCAATGATCCTCTTGTCCCCCAAGAGATGCGATTACATGTCCTGCTTCATTCTATAGACTGTCATCTACTCTGCAGATACTACATAGAGGTTAGAGAGAAGGATGCCACTGAAATTTCAAAACCCAGGCTATCCCAGGGATACTATGCCTCTGACCTACTTACCTACAGGCAAAAATTCGGACTGTTTCTATTTCCCCAACCCTGCAGGTTCACCCAACCTCATTTTCTTCTCCTCTGTGCCACCTGACGTGGTTCGTCTTAACTGCCAACTTGATGAACGTTAGATTCACAGTGGAAGAAAATCTGTGTCAATGCCTGTGTGTGTGTGTGTGTGTGTGTGTGTGTGTGTGTGTGTGTGTGTGTTAGGCTGAAGGGAGAAGATTCACGGTAAATGTGGGAGATACCATTGTGTGTGCTAGAGTCCTGAACTGAAGAAAGGGGAGAAAGTGGGCGGAGCGCGGGCTTTGGATGCAGTGCCACATACTTCCTGCTTGATGAACCCTTTTCCCCGGAACACCTCTCCCTTGAGTTGCTTTTCTCAGGCATTTTACAGCAAGGACTGAGTAAGTAACGCGCCCACCCTGAACCACTGAGGCCAACACTAGCTCGTTCCCTGCCGTCCTTCCTCAGTTTCCCCATTCTCTATGTTCTCACCTGCCGGGAGCCGCCTTCACCACGAGAACACGTGAGCAACTGCAGTTTTGCGGTTGCGCACAACGTCGCCCGGCTGCACTGAGGAGCCTCATCAACCCTCAGGACCCTGCTCTGTCTTCTGCTCTCTTAACATCCTTAGGCCAACCCCTTCTCTCTTTTCAACGCCTAAAACCAAGTGCCCCGACCCCTGCTTGAGCCTTCACTTTAGGCCGATGACTTTAGCATCATGATTCCTATAATCTCAGGGGTCAGGCAGCTGGGACTGGAGGCTTTGCAGTTCGAGGCCAGCCTCCTGGAGTTTGAGACCAGGCTGAGTTACACAGGCCCCCATCCGAAAACACTAAATGCAGTTAGACAGAAACATCCTCCTTGTCTCACCTTCAACTCCCGGTCTCTCTGTCACACGAAGGTAGGAGGCCGGGGTCCCTGTGCGAGTAATTGCCCCCTGCCCTCTGACCGCTGCCTTTTCCTGACCGCTCAGGGCTTTGGTCCGCATCTTTACTGTCACCGTTCAGGCACATCTTCTTACCGTCTTTCACTTCATTATCTACCAACCTAATGAAACGCCTCCACCCCAGAACCTCCCCACCCCTCAGGTTCCAGCTCTTCTCAGAGCTCCACTCAGGCTACGAACTGACAACGGTCTGCAACTTTGGGTCTCCAGGTGAGTGTGTGCACGCTAGGGTGTGAGCATGTGGAGACCATCGGACGCATCGTCAGATGTGTGAGTGGGAGCGCACTAGCGCGGGAGCATGTGGAAGCTGATGGACAGCCGTGAGCTGTCACCAAATCTCACCTGACTTTGGACGCAAGGCTGACTTTTGTCTTTCTTCCACTTGAATGACCTCTGGATCTATTACTCTCCACTCAGCACCGGAATGGAGCTCTCCCCTCTCGGCCACCGAAGCTCCGGCTGGAACAGAATGAGCCGGGAGGACGAGCTGGCCACACCTGCTCCGCCCGCACGTGGGCTTCCACGTGTTCTCTAGTCTGCCTCATCCGCGCATGCGCTAATGCAGTGGCGCTCACCTTCCGGGTGCGGCGACCCTTTCACACAGTTGCTCAGGCTGTGCTGACCCCTACTATACAATCATTCTCCTTGCTTCTTCACACCTGAGATTTTGCTACTATGAACCGAAATGCAAATATCTGATATGCAGGATATCTGATACGTGACCCCTGTACAAGGGCCATTTGACCCCCGAGGCGGTCGGGACCCACAAGTTGGGAACCTCTATGCTCCCATTTTCCTCCTTTGTTCCTCTGCTCATGAGCTAGAGAGACTCACACGTTTGAATAAACAGCTTCTCGCCCCCCCCCATAATGTCTGTGTGTACATATAAACACGTGTGATGTAGCTGAAGTTTAAAAATATAAAAAGGAGAGTGAGAGAGGATAACATTAGGTGCTGATGAAGGAAGGAGAGTGGGCAGAAGGGCTTAAGGACACGAGGAAGGAAAGTCTTGGGGGGAGAGACCAAAGACCTGATTTGACAGGGCTGGACAGGTGGCTCAGCTTTTCTGGAGAACCTGGTTTTAGTTCCCAGCACCCGTGCTGGGGGTCCCTCACAACCTCCTGTGTCCTCGTTGGCTTTGGATGGCTGTGACAAAGATCATCACCAAAAGCAGCTCGGGGAGGAAAAGGTTTACTTGACCCACAGGTCCCAGCCATCACGGAGGGAAGCCGAGACTGCAACTCAGGGTGGGAACCGGAAGGCAGAGGTTGAAAGCAGAGGCCAGGAGGGACACTGCTGCCTGGACACTGCTGTCCATCGCCTCCTCAGCCCGCCTCCATGTGCCTCCCAGGACCATGTTCCCAGTGGCGGTACCGCCCACGGTGGGCGGGGCTCTTCACACCCATCATTAATCAGGGAGATGGCCCACAGACTGCCAGCCTGGCAAGCTGATGGAGCATTCTCTCTCTAAGGAAATTCTTCCTTCTCAGGGGGCAGTGGCTTGTGACAGGCTGACAAAAACAAGACCACCTCCCCACACCCCCCCAAACTAAGCCTCACAGCCTGTAACTCCAGCTCCAGGGACTATGACACCCTCCCCAGGCCTCCTCTGACACTTCCACGCATATGGCATTCACACTCCCATGCTCACGCACGGGTGCTCGTGCACACACAAATATACACAGGCATTCTAAAGGAAAGATTTCAGAAATCCAGAATACGCATGTGTGAAAATATCACAAAGACATGAAACTGTCATAATGGAACCTAATGTGTGCTCATTTAAAAAATTCAAACAGAATATAATAATATTTGTGTTCTGCTTCCTTTCTGAAATTCCAATTAGGTTAATGTTATTAATTATTACTGTGTTTTGGAGACAGGATCTCACTATATAGCTTTGTCTGGCCTGGAACTTGCCATGTGGACCAGGCTGGCCTTCAGCCCATAGAAATCCACCTGCTTTGCCTCCTGCGTGTTGAGACCAAAGGTGTGTGCCGCCATGCCCAGGCTGGTATGTCTCACTTAGAAGATTTATTAATTTTTGTTCTGTGTGTGTGGGCGTTTTGCCTGCACGTGTTTTGTGCACCATGTGTGTGCCTGGCGCCTGAGAAGGCCCAAGGGGGCATCAGACCCCTGGAACCGGAGCTGCAGGTGACTGTGGCTCGCCATGCAGGTGTGGGACCTGGTCATTCTTCCTCCAGCAGCTGGTACTGTTAACCTCCCAGCCATTTCGCAAGGCCCTGCTGTGTCATTGTAGATTCCGGGGCTCTCAGATGAACGTCTCTGGATTTCTTTATTTTTATACATCTAATCTGATTCATGAGCTATTTCCTCCAATTTACTTTCTAATTCACTAATTAGTTCTCTGGTCAACTCTCTATTAGGTTTTTCTTCCATTTCAGTAACTACATCTTTGATGTTCCTTTCCACATCCGTTTGCTTGTTTCTATAGCAACTGGTTCCTGCTCACAGGCTCCGTTTTTCGATTCTTTCCATATTTAAACACAAGGACCTTAAAAATTATTTTCTATTATTCCATCAATTCTTGTTCTCACAGGAAGATGCTCCTGTGGGACACTCCCTCGTGAGGCATCTTTTCCTGGGTGGTTTCTGAGTTTTCGCTCGTGAACGCCTCTGTAGTACTTGTTTTCTCTCTATGCCCACAGTCCTCGTTTTGTGCAGACAGACTTCCAGGAGAGCAGGTGGCCTCAGAGCTGGCTATTTGTCCGGGTAGAATGCTCTAGTTCCTGTGTTACCAGTGAGGTGATTCCTTGGCTTTCACAGGGGCCTCTTCTCACACGGTTTGCTGGTGTGCGCATACACACCTGCTTGCTGGAGCCGCCCCAGGCCAGGGACACCCAATCACACCAGAGCTACACTTGCAGGTGACTGACCTGTGTGCCAGCAGTCAAACTGAGATCCTCTGTGAGAGTGGTGATCACAGTTAACCCTTGGACCTCCCTGCAGCCACCCAGTGGTCTCTTTATCAGTTTAAAGGACTTAATCTCCAAACACTGCCTTGTCCTGAGGTCCCAGGGGTTGAGACTTAAATATATGAGTTTTGAAAATTCATCCCATAATAAGGAGAGAATGGTCCAGGTGCCCGCTTTGGGCTTTGTGAGCTGTCATGCATGCTGGGGTGGGCTTTGCTGAGGCAGCTGTCTTTGAGTCATTTCTGCTTGTGTAAGTAACCTCTCGCCCATACTCTTACAGGCAATCAGTGAAACTCACTGGCTCACCGAATTGGACCCCGAGCTATACTTTGATCTGACGTGGATTCCCTGTCTGGGCTGAGTAGACCTGGGTACTGTATCTCCCGCAGGGAGCTGGTCACGCCACGCATGCCAAGAACTTTTACCATCTCGACGGTCGCTACATAAAGTGTTTTAAAGCCAACAGAACTAAATGCCTTCTGACTCTCCCCGCCCCCACTTCATTTAAAGAGTTCCTGGAGTTTGACGCTTCTTCTGAATGATGTCTCTAGAACCAACTTCCTGTATTGACAGGAGACTCACTGCATTTCCACAGCCGTGGCTACCGTGGAAGCGAGAGCAGTTTCAAATGCTTTGTTATTTAAGGTGTTCATGCAATATTTTTAAAGTTCAAGAGCCCTAATTTTATCTTACTTATAGCTCTGTAGCAGACAACTATAATATAGTATTATGATGAAACAATTAACTAAATCCATATACTATCTCTCTATAACACAGCTCTATACAGAAATAACACGGAATAATAATATATAATTGCATCTCTACAGCATGCCACTGTAGTAATTGCTTAACCAATGACTGGGACTTTGTCTGCTTACCTTAACTTCTAGTCTTTTGTCTTATTTTGCTTTAAAGGATTTATTAACAAAGATCTGATCGTTTACTGGATAGCCTGGCCTTTGGGTGATGCGTTTTCCTGCTTTAGATTTGAATTAACAACGTAGAGTGGACAGCCTGCTGTGCCAGCGACCCAGCTGCTTCTACTTCATCAATGTTGCTTGCACGCTGCCCACACAGAGCCTACCAGATGCCTCAAAAGGCTCTTCATAGGCTAAAGTGACTCTTTGCATTGTTGTATTTTTAAATGTTTTCATTATTTTTATTCTTAACGGGGGTGGGCACATGTGTGCGCAGGTGCCTTCTGAGGCCAGAGAGGGTGTCAGATTCCCTGGTGGTGAGTTCCAGGCAGTTGTGACCCTCTTGGCATGGGTGCTAGGAACTGAATTTGAGTGGTTTGGAAAAAGCAGTAAGGGCTCTTGACTGTGAGACATAAAAGTCTCTCTTTCTCCAGACAAAGCTGCTCATCATTACAGCTTTGCTCACAGTTTTTCTGATTTGGACACATATTAAAACCTAGCTTTTAAAGAGCTCAAAAAGCTTTGAAAAATGCTAATGAACACAGTGTGGCCTTTGATGAGAAGCTATATTAACTGTAATGAGAAATGTGAGATTGGAAGTTTTCTAACTGAAATGAATGCACCAGCCTAGTTCTTCACAGGCATGGTGCTTATGTGAGCAGACCATGGCTGTGTTCTGCCTTTTCTCCTTTTTCTCATTACCTCCTGGTGCTGGGCACTGGTGAAGAACTCTGTCCTGACACACTAGAAAAGAAAAGAAAAACAAACAAACTGTTCTTCACCCCCGTGCCCTTCCTTGGCTTTGAGCAGCGTGTGTGCGCAGAGGTTAAAGCCATTAGTAACTTTCCACTTGGACATAAGCCTTGCCGGAAGTCAGGGGTTCTGCGCTGTCAGGCGAGGGCTCAGGGAAGAACTGGCTCAGCCTACACGACGGACCGTGGAAATAGTACATGAGAGGATGATGATGATGTGGTACCTTACACAGTAACATGACAGAGGTGACTGCTCTCTTCTTCAGCTTGGAGGATATCAAGAGCCGGATCTCATCTGCACCATAGTCTCGTCTTGTCTTTATTTTTGTGCCTCAGAAAATGGGCAGCCTCAGAGGACGAGGATTTGGGCTTTCCCGCTTCCAGTGTAGCCAGCTTCACGTCTTCCCCTGTAGATTTTCCTTCCGTGGAATAAGATGATGGAAGCTCCACTCCACAGTCCTTGGTGTGGGGTGTGCGAGGGGCCACTCCTCACGTGACGCTCAGGTGAATGGACCTGTCCTGTGTAGGAAGTAGAGGGATGGGACATGCCTGTGTTGGCAGTGAGCAGGGCTGCTTTGCAGGCCCTCTAGCCCTCGGGAATGCTAAGCTGTGGAGAGTATGGAGTGGAGGGTTGTGGGCATGGGCCACTGGCGACCCTGTGGCTGGCACGGAGGGCTGCTGGGTGGGGGGCACTTTCAGTGGGCAGGTTCTGAACACTGTTTAGATAGCCAATATTAGTCCCAGGGCCATCAGATAAAGGCCACAGAACAATGCAAGGGACACAGCTGGTTTCTGGAAGGAAATCCTTGAGTTCTGTTTGTCCCTGTGGCATGAACCTTTATTCCTGGCTCAGACACGGCAAAGCCTTTTTAGTTGCAGAGCTGGTTGATTTTTGTGCTGCTGAGGCTCAAAATCTAGGGTCTGGCACACACCTGGCAAATGTCAGCCCCGGTCTTTTCAAACCTTTAAAAACGGAGTCCTCTCCTTTACTTCAATGCAAATATCTGCCGTCAGAGGTGGAGTCTGGGCACTAGAGAGACGGGCAGTGGGTAAGAAGAATGGCTGCAGAAGCAGGAGGTCCTGAGTTCGAATCCCTGGCACCAGGTGACAGTCTGAGCATGGCTGTGTGCACTAGGAACCCATCATGGGGCGGGGAAAGCAGAGGCAGGAGGATCACTGGGGCTGGCTGGACTCCAGCTTCGCTGTAGGTTCAGCGAGCTGCCCTGTTCCAAAGGAGTAAGGCAGGAAGTGGCAGATTCAGCATCCTTCTTGGGCCTCTGTGTGAGCACAGGTGCGGCCACCGTCACACACTGTCTGCACCATCCACAGACAGAGCAGAGTCTGTAGGGCGCCTGGCTACCTGACAGCGTCTTCGTCAGGAAGTGAGGAACACACCTTTCCGGCACTGCTCTGTGGTCGTGGTTTATTGTAAGATGTTGGAAATTACTCGGGTGAGTGGAGTTAGAAGTTGCTTTAATGACAATGAGTGGAGTGATTTTGGAAGCTCGAACGTACTGAGGTACTGAGACTGAGTACTGAGTACTGAGGTACTGAGACTGAGGTTTCAGTGCATATAGGCCTCTTGATCCGCCAGAAGTGATTTCTCTAACTAAAGACTTCTCGACTGTGGCTTTCTCTCTGAAGCGCTACACTCAGAGTCAGAGCGCACGTACCCAGAGCTGTGACCGCCCTCGTGTGCCAGGACGGTGACCATCTCCACAAGTTGTGTGTTTGAAAGCCTTGCTGTGAGTTGCAACACAGACCTAGAGAGGAAGATAATGAATGCCTCTGAGCGTGGGCCAGCGTTCCTAGAGAGCCAAAGCCCTCGCCTTCCGTTGATGGCAGTAGACACTGAGGAAACCAGCACGTACCGTCGGTGCTAATAACGCACAGTGATCTTAGCTATTAGCCTGGTCCACGAATGCTGCATGGTGCCCCAAGCACCAAAGCAGTATAGAAGACCCAAGAGTCACAGTCGGGGGAGCTTTGCTCTCAACACAGCTACTGTTGTAAAACCAAACGGAACAAAACGTAACCGCTTGCTGGTGATCCGCACATTTCACAAACCGGGAACGCACCTCAAGATGGGGCACTTGGGTGTGGGTGTACACCGTTCCTGGTGGCGTAACCCACCTTTTCTCCGTGTTTGCTCTTAGACCGCAAACTTAGCTGTCACGTAAACAACTCCCTTGCATCACCTTAGGGGTTATCTTCCAAAACTACGGCCCCTCCCCCCGTTTTCGTGTGTGTGTGTGTGCAGGCATGTTTTCAAATGTGTAGGCACACATGTAAAATTGCATGTGCACATGCTCTACCTGGCTTGTTTTGGGACTCCCTTGGCTCTGCCGCCCCTAAAAGCATGACCTTTCACTCTGAGCTTTTAGTAAACTTACTATTTTTGCTACTATGCTACATTTCACACACTCTCTCCTGTCTCTTAAGTGGCCTCTTTTCAGCTACAGAACCATCCACCCATTTGCCCTTGCGTATGGGCAGCCCAGCCCTCCTGATCAGTTCTCTCTCTTTTTATCATTAATCCCCAGCCAGGACTTGGTCATTTTCCTTCCTAACCATTTTTCCAGCCCGGGCATCAGCCTCTTTTCCTGGGCCACCATGATCACGCACTGCAGCAGGCACTGACGTGGTAGTCCTTCCCGTGCAAGAATTTGCCTTCCCGAAGGGTTGGGTAGAGGGGTGGTGAAGTCGTCAGGGGCAGGCGGATGCCTTTCTCCATGTGCAGCCCCCTTGACGGGCTGTTGCCGAGGCCGGTGCTGATAGAGGCTGGTAAGGTTGTCTGCTGCTACCTGATGCTGGGCCAGATGAGGTGCCCCAGGAGCAAGAGAAGAAGCAGGGGAAAAACCATTTTGTTGCTAGCCACGAACTTACACTTTCCTAACTTCCACTTCATGGACATGAACTCCCACCTGGCACCATCTCCCTGCCTTGGAGGACTTTTCTTTAACACTTCCTGTAGCACAGATGTGTGGGTGGTAGATCTCTCAGCTTCAGACTGCCAGAGACAGTCCATTTCACCGACGCTGACGGCGTCTGTGGTATTGAAAACGTTGCCTGTTCTCTTCACAATATAAGCCCTGCCTCTCCTCAGACACATCTTAAAATCAATTAAGATTTTTCTGGGTCGCGTTTCAGCTGTGCTCTGACGTACCCACAACGTCGTCTTCTCTAGACTTTTTTTTTATTACAATTTTTAAAGATGATTTCTAAAACTTTTGCTTGTGAAATATTTGCTTTTCAGAATACACTTTCTAATTCGATAAGCATACCTGTCTAAATGTCTCTTTCTGAATAAACAATAAACATATGGTTGAAAAAACATCCACCTTCCTTTTTGTATAATATTTTCAGCAGGTGTGGGTGTGTACGTGTGTGGGTGTATGTGGTGGTTTGATAAAAATGGCCTCCTTAGGTCCATAGGGAGTGGCACTATTAGGAGGTGTGGCCTTGTTGGAAAAAGTGTGTCCCTGAGCCAGGCTGTGGTTTTCAGAAGCTCAAGCCAGGCTTAGTGGCCCTCTCTCTCTTCCTGCTGCCTGCTAATCCAGCCGCAGAATCCTTCGCCACGTCTCAAGCATCATGACTGCCTGCATTACACCATGGTTCCTGCCATGACCATAGTGGACTAAACCTCTGAAACTGTAAGCCAGTCCTGATTAAACGTTTTCCTTCGTAAGAGTGGCAGTGTTCCTGCGTCCCTTCACAGCAACGGGAAGCCTAAGGAAGACTGTGTGTGTGTGTGTACACAGACTCCAGTACGTGTGTGAAGGTCAGAGGACAGTCCACGGGAGCTGGGCCTCTCCTTCCACCATGTGGTCCTGTGGACTTAACTGGGGTCCTCAGAGTTGGTGGCAAGCGCTTTTACCCACGGAGCCATCTTTCCAGCCAGGCTCTTTGGTACTTTAAAGCCACCAGGCCCTGGTTTCTGCAGCCTATCAGGCTCACGAGAATCTACTTTTCTTCCTCTTTAGTGCAACTCACGGTTTTCCGACTGCTTTAAAGATTTTCTTTATGAATATTTTTCTCTTGCATGTTCACTGTTTTGGCAGTTTTCCCATGTCCTACTTGACGCATTCACTCTTTCCCCTGGCTCCTTGTACGCATGGCAGCTATTCGTTCCTTTTGCAGCACTGGGGGCTGAATTTAGCTTGCGCATGCTCTACACAAGTAATATACAAGTGAGCTATGTTCTCAGCTCTTTGGTTTTCGTTTTGAGACAGTGTCTCCCAAGGTTGCCCAGGCAGGCCTTGAACTTTTGATCCTCCTGCTAACCCCTCCCTAGTAGCTGGTATTACAGGCCTGTGCTGCAGACTCTATTAACTAACTATGATTAAGTTACTTATCTACATACTTAACATATGCTCTGTTGAGTTCTCCAGATTCATGTCATTTCCGGGCTTATTTTTATGACTATTTTTCTTCTAGTTATCAACTCTAGCCTTCCTACTCATTTGCAGGCATATTATTTATGTTACTTCTGTCTGTCTGTCTGTTTATTTTAGGTCCTGGAAATTGAATCTCGGGCCTTGCCGTGTGAGGCTAGTGCTCTCCCACAAGCCCCAGTGGACAGGCTGCTAAACTTGGATTGGATACTTGCTATCGTAACTGTCACACTGTTCAATACTGTGTTCATCTGAAGTCTGTCCGTGCTGTCCTCACATAGAGTTCCACTCTTACAGAAATTTCCCCCTTTTTAGGCCTGCTTACACGTGTGAGTGTATGTGTGATCTGTGTGCGTGTGCATATATGTGCCAGAAGAAGACGTAGGCTGTCTTTTTCTATTGCTCTCTGCCTTATTACATTAAGATGGGTCTCTCGTGGAACCTGAAGCCCACCATTTTGGGGAGGATGACCAGTGAACTCTCCTGTCCCTGCCCCCAAAGTAGGATGATAAACACTTTAAGCCATATTTGGTTTCTTAACGTGAAATGCTGAAGATTTGAACTCATTTGCTTATGCTTTCAGAGCAAGCACACTTACCCACCTCCTCCACCTGCTTGCAGCTTCCTTTTCAGCTTTGAGATCTGTAGCAGCCTTCAGTCTAGGACCGTCTGCCTCTGTGTTACTGTGAGAAACCCCCGAGAGGTCTGCCCTGCTCCTGACAGCGATGAGCACTAGCTCTAGCCTGAGTGATCGATCTTCAAGAATTATTCGTCTGGCCACTCCCGTGGCCCCTTCCAGAACTAATCAGGTCGCCTGCAGCATCCCAGCCCTCCGGCCTCTGTGTAGCTCTTCCCCCTGAGAAGCTTTGCATTCTAGACTCTTCCACCTCTTTGAACTTCTACCTCCTTCTCTGCAGTTCAGTGAACTGCAGCCTGAGCGTTCCATCCAAGCAAGCAGCAGAGACGTCACAGCTGCTGCTTATAGCTCATTCCCAGACCCTCAGGAGTCACAGTCCTGTGCGTGTGGGAGACGGGGCCCAGACATTGGCTGCTTTATATTTAGCCAGGTTTTCTAGCTGTCCCTGTGAGAACAGTCCTCCCAACAGTAATCCTTTGTGTCTAGACACAGAGGTCCCTTGTCGTGTAGTTTTACATTCGTTTCTCTGGACTCCAGACATTTCCGTTTTTATGGGTGTTCTTGGCTGGGGCTCCTGCACACGCCATGCTGTTAATGTGGACCTCACATGCAGCCATTACTGACCGGAAGAGACTGTTAATTTTTTTTTCTCCCCAGAACCACCAAGCTTGTACAGCTTCCCTGTGTCCATTGGTGATATTTTTACCACAACCTTTTTTGTTTGGTCTAAGCTGCCTTTGCACAGCCCATCTTGAACAACTGAGTCCCAGTCTCTTGTTCTTGTTAGCGTTAATCTCCATTCCCTGCTGTGAGGGCGGCTAAGTAGATAATTAAGCCTAGTAACAGCTTAGGTTTCTGGTCCTAACTCAAAATGTGTGACTATCACATAATATCCAGGTTTATATACAACATGAGAACATTTAAGAGAACTCAAATTTCCCATATTTACATGCGCAAATAGGCAATTAAAGATAACTCCTTGGGAGTTTTGTTTAAGCCAGATAACAGCAAAGATTAAAATAAAAAAAATCAATTGATAAATTTAATTTAGCAAATTACAGAAGATTTTTAATATTATAAAAATAGTCCTACAACTAAAATTTTTAATGACTAAATTTTTAAATAGAAAAAAAGTAAGAATGCTCTTTCAAGGGCTTAGTAAGGTTTTAGAATTTGTCACTTGTCCATAATATATATTAATTTTATAAAAACAGACTTTTACTGTGTTCTAATATCAACAGCCCACCTATAGCGGGTCATAGGCTCATAAACTACATGTTCAAAGGAAACTTGAGAATTGTTACATCAACATGTCTGGGATTTTAGTTGTGCTTTTCTATTTAGAAACAGCTTTGAGAGCTCCTGGATTGTGATATGGCTAATACAGTTTGGTCATTATAATGGGTGGGCTAGTTCTTGGAATTGGTTTGTTGAGGAGTCTCGGCAAATATGGCTCCTGAATGTAAACATTCCTCTCTGCCTCCTTGCTGCCCTGTCCCATCAGGTCCCTCTACCATATGGTGGGTTCCTGGTGAGCGCACACATGGGTTCATCTTCTTGTGCAATTTCAGGAATCAGCATGTCCTGTCTTCTTCTCAAGCCAGGGAAGGTCCCAGGGTGAGGTGCTGGAGTCTGTCCCCCACCCTGGGGCTCTGCTGCTGCTGTAGGCCTGCTGTACTGTGCATTCTGAGGAGGCCCAGGAACCCCTACCCTGAGCAGCTCACAGCACTGCCACCGCTGGGCTCCTCTCTCAGGCTTCCCGGCAGGTAAGCACTCAATGGCCCCTTCCTTCTTGGCCACTTGCCTCCAGGTGGCCTTTTCGCTGAGGCAGGGAGAACTTAGGCTATGTCTGGGCTGTCTCCTTCATCAGGGCTCACCTGGTTTCCAGTGCACTTCTCTACTATGCTAGACCATGTATTTTTCTTTACTGAAGTACTTGCAGCCTGCTGGCTCTGCACAGAATGAGGTTTATTTTGTTTAGAAGCAGAACAGCTGAGACAGGCAAGCCCACCAGCTTGGCTTTGCTGAGGGCGTCATGATGGGGAACCACATAGAAGCAAGGCCTGCTGATACCAGAGAGGAAGCTGGAACGCAGCTTCCTCCCTGATCTCTCAAAAGCTCTATGTGCACGGAAGCCGTATCTGCAGCGTAGGGAAATCTCTGCTTCATTCTTGGTATCAGTTTGAATGTGCCCCAGCGTTCACAACTAGTCTCTGACGGTGCTGAGAAGTAGGTATTGGACCATGAACAGGGACCAATGCAGCTAGTGTCCACCAAAGAATGCTTTAGTTGCCTCTGGAGAGGGTCCCTGACAAAAAGGCTGAATTTGCTTGTTCTCTTGGCATCACACAGGACAGCCAAAAGGCCCTTAACAAGATCCTGGTTTCCTGATCCAGATGTCAGCCCTTTGAATCTTGGACTTTGGGGCTTCTAGGACTTCAAAAAAATAATAACCTCTTTTCATTATAAATTCCTCAGTTTCTGGTATTCTGTCATGGCAGCATCAAATGGTGTAAGTTACCCACCTTGGGCAGGAAGAGGCAGGAGACCTCTGCAGCATTATGCCACCTTGTCATAAACAGTTGACACAGTTTAATCAATGACAACTCCATCTTAGTGGTGGAGGGTCGCCAAGTGAGCAGATGTGCAGTGTCGGGGTGCTTTCGAACTCTGAGCCTCGGCTGACCTCAGGTGTTTTATGTGACCATGTCCAGAAGGTACCACTTTTGCCCTAAGTGTGTAAACCAGAAGGTGAGCTATAGCAACGTCAGGGGAGAGGTGGAAGGGCCCAACATGGTGAGGATCAGAGAGACACAGCGGAAAGAGGAGAGTGTGGGACTGTTTATTCACACCGGGGGAGGCCACATCGCAAGGCTGCCAACAGAAAACGCACCATCCCTACAGTCACCGTGACCAGCGACACTCACGGCTTTAACAGTGCTGAGTGTATACACAATCCCTAAGACCTTACAGGGAAAGCTCCATGTGCTTCAAACTCTAGCCCACTGCTGCTCTGGTTCAACACCTCTCCAACATCCTCTGGCCTTCTTCCTCGGACTCACTTCCTAAAGTTTTGTCACTATAGAAACTGTTGATAAAAGCCCTTACAGTGTCTTCCATTGGTGCCTCTTCTATGTGAAAAAGAGATGTGATAACTTCCTCCTAAGCCAGCACAAAACAGGGGGTTGGGGAGGGGACACCAGGAGGATTTCCTCATCTGTAACCCGAACCATTTCCACAAGAGCAGCGTGGTGGGTGGCCAGCTGGCCCTGGCTCCCCCGCTGTCCCCTCACTTGGACTTCTGGTTGCCTTTGGGGGGCTCTGCTGGGCCCTTCCTTGCCTCCTCCTCAGGGATGAACACACTGACGGTGAAGTCGCTGGTCTCCGAGCCATATTTGTTCTTCACCACCAGCCCGTATTTGCCAGAGTCTGCGGTGCTTACTCCTGAGATGGTGAAGAAGGCCGTCTTCCCTGCCTCGAACCTCAGGCTGCAGTGGTCATCGGAGGCCAGCGGCTTCTCGTTCTTCAGCCAGGACACCTCAGGGGTTGGGTCGCCCCACACATTGCAAGTGAGATTCAGCGCCTGCAAGACAGGGTTATGGGAATGAAGGGGAGGCATCAGTTAATTCTGACCCAGCCTCGTGCCAGAGATAACTAGAAGGCTCCCAGGCTGGGTTTAAGGTAGCTATGGGTCTGCAGCTGGTTACACTCAGAGGAGCATCTTTAGGGCGGGGCTTTGGGATTCTAAAATGCTTGCTGTCCAGCATCAGCTCACTGTGGCACTTTCTTTCCATTCTCCATCTCCACTTTCTCCTCCGTGGACACTCAGCCGCCTTTTGCTCTGAGGTGGCTGCATCAGCCGAGGAATCTCATTCCACACTCTCTGCCTGCTCACTTATGCATTTCACTTGCGTTGCGGAACCCAGCAGTGGAATGGCAGCAGCGGCTCTACGTGATTTAACTAATTTTCCCTTTCCATCTTCCTCATTTCCTTTAGCTCCCTGGACCCCTTCCGGCCTGTGCTGGTGCTGAGGTGATTGGCCCAAAGGCATCCTCAGTAAAATCTCACCGGCCCTGTTGAAACTCTTCTAAAACACCGGCATTCGGCTGCACTTTGACTTGGCCTTACCAAGAAAAGGAAAGACTCACATGGAACTCTGAGAAGCACCCCAGAGGCTTGCGTTAGTGTGTGAGATGGCTCTGTTTGACGGGTAAGTGTTTTGTACGTACAGTTGACAGGTAGATTTTCATCATCACACAATCCCCTTGTGCTGTCCTTTCAACGCTGCATGACCCACCTGACTTCTCAGCCCTGTACTTTGTTGAAAAAGACATCTTTTCTTGTTGAGATTATAGTTGCTCAGAGTGTGCTATCATTTCATCGTTTCCCTGCTCCCTTTCCTATTTCCAAACCCTTCCAAATACCCTTCCTTGCTCTCTTTCAAATTCATGACTCCATTAATTGTTGTTTTATGTGTGTGTGTGCGTATGTACACGTACATATATATTCCTAAATACAACCTGCTCAGCCTATATAATGTTACGTGTGTGTGTGTGTGTGTGTGTGTGTGTGTGTGTGTGTGTGTGTCAGGGCTGGCCATTCGCTATTGGATAACCAGTTGGTTTTTCTCTTCCCTTGGGGAAGACTATTTCTGGCCCTCTCAGCATCTCTTAGCTGCCTGGGGTTCTTTGTGTAGGGCTGAGGCCTCTTGGTTTTTCTCCATCCACTTTGGCATGGCTATCATTGTCCTTGTTCAGCTCACATTTGGGGGATGACACTAGCGAGGCTTGATAGGTGCAGCTTCTGATGTTCGGAGGAGGCAGTCTCACAGCAAACTCCCTGAGCCTCCGGCTCCCCGTCCCATCCCGCCCCCTCTTTCTGCAGTGATTCCCAGGGTTTAGGTGTGGGAGTTGTATTACAGATGTACCCACTGGGACTGGGCTCTGCACCATGGCGGTTTGATTGCCAACTCTGTTCTCAGTCTCCAGCAACTGCTACTCATTTCTCCATTTATAAAACACTGTCATTTCCAAAAAACAAAGTTATATCAACAGAATCTACAATATGCAAACTTTCCAGACGGCTTCTTTGTCTCCTCCTTCTGTGTCATTCCTCGATGAGGCACCCATGCTGCTGAGCCAGTCGCTTGGCCCTTCCTAGCTGACTAGTGTGCCAGTGTGCACATGCCCCTCAGGTCCATATATGCCGCTTTCAGTTCGGGGCTCTCATGGAGAGAGTTGCCGTGAATAGAATACAGGCGGTTCCACCTCTCTGGGATAAGCACCCAGGGCTTAGTTTCTGGGCTGTATGATAAGCATATGATTCACTCGACTCCCTAGAAATTGCCAGGCTCTTTTGCTAAGAGTCGATATAGCTTTGGCCGGCATCCCACCCACGTTGCGGAAGTAATTCAGCTTCCCCACATCTTTGCCCTCAGTTGCCATTGTGCGTTTATATTGCGCATCATGGACCACTGCAGTTCAGGGAGGCATGCTATATCCCGCGGTGTCTTTATCCGCCTGTCCACGGCTACTGATGCTGAATCACATATTCTCGACTAGGAACGAAGTTGGCCTTGCTGGGCAAGGGGTGCTCTTCTAAATATCTTCCCAAGAGACCTTAAGGTGTCACTCATTACCTCCCACTACGAGGCCTGCTCGCATCTCACCGTTAGCACGCTTCTGAGACAGGCTCTGCTCTCAGGCTTGACCTGTGAGCTTCTTGCATATGCCTCCCAAGGGCTGGGCTCATCAGCATATGCTGCCATGGCAGTTTTAATCAGCCTTTTTATAGAATTGCTCTATGGGTACATTTCAGAAAGAAGAGTACAAGCCAGAGAAGTGGCTCAGTGGGTAAAGATGCTTGCTGCCAAACTGGGTGACCCAAGTTCAACTTACCCCCCCAGTACCACACTGCGGAAGAACGGAGAGCTGCGAGTGGTGCTTTGTGCTCTGGCTGCCACATACACGCTATGGCACGTCCTCCAATAAGTAAACATGTGCATATAATAATTTTTAAATGAGTCAAATCATTGTCATTCAATGTATCTGAACAGACCAGCTTTGTGAGCTTGGGGTAAAATGTAACCAAATTAAACAGAAATCCCAAACCCTGTAAGCATTGTGGAAAACTAATGTCCATGCTTGAGACCTGGATTGTGGATTCAAGTGCTTTCACCTACATTCTCTCTTCCACTGACACTACTGCCCAGTGAGTTCAACCTCCTTGAGCGAGGAAAGTGGGGAAGGTGGTTTAAGGACAGAAACTGCTCTCAAAGGTTCAGCTTAAAGCTGATGATGGTATTTCCCGCCTACAAAGCATAGAGTGGCACCTACAGCCTTGCTTTGCAGCCCAAATTCTGCAGCCATCCCTTTTACCTCCCCCATCGCAGACAGTGTCTGCGCTTCCGGGCAGGAAAAGGTTTTACTCCGCTGCAGGTCCCTCTGGACTGGCTATGCAGCCAAAGGTGGCCTTAAACTCTACAGCCCCCTGCTGAGTTCTTAGATTATAGGCATGTACCACTCTGCCTGGTTTACAGGTCAGAGGTCACATTCATTGCCTCTTGGAAGCCAGGAAATACCATTTTAACACCAAATGGAGAGGCTGATGGAGCTAGTAGAAACTCATGAGGCAGCACCTTTCCCTGTAACCATGAGACTCTTAACAGCGCAGGCGCCTTCCACTGTGCTGGGGTAATTTCTTTCTTCTGTTGTTACAAAGTTAGAAGCTAACGTTTCCAGGTTCATTTTCATACAGCCTAGTGGCTTTTGATGGTTTCAAAACACGACTCTGGAGAAATGGCCTCAATGCAGCCTCACAAGAGATGCTTTTGCCCCGACCCTGGGCTGACAAGACATTATGACTGGAATGCTGAACTTGTAACCTTGTATTTGGTTATTCTGTTCAAGCGCAGACAATGGACTAAGGCAGAGACGGTGGGATGCAATGGTGTGGCGTGTTGGGACCTGTTCCGCATGTGAAGGTAGGGATGAGAGCACCCCACACTTACCTTGCCCTCCTGAATGGTGACAACATCAGGGAGACCGCCTAACACCCGGGCCCGATCTGCAAGCACAGAAATTCTGCTTAATCACTGCAATGAGGAGGGCCAAAGCCCAAGCCCTCAAAGCTGCTTCATGACCTGAACCTCCCAAGCTATTTCTCCCCGTCCTGATGGCATGGCTATCTCACCCTGCTTTCAGTGTGCAAAATGAGAAGGTAACCCAGTATCTCTGGGTCGTCTTTACTCACATAGTGCACATATACAGGTGCCTGGAGTTGTGCATAAAGCAGCAGCTCAGAGCTACTTAGTCACACAAAGACCTGCCCATGATTTTTCATGGCTCCCTCCAGCTCTAGCCCAGGAGTGGATCAGCAGGACTAAGCTCAAGGGAGCAGAACGAATCTTCATGTGTAGGCTCTGGGTTGGGCATGGCCTCTTCATGGCTTCCCTGTGATGAGCACCAGTGGACTAGTAGGAAGGCTATAGCCTGGGAGCTCCGGAGGCTTGTGCGGTTGTGGGCTTCCTTTTGAGCCTCTCCCTAGAGAGTTTCCTTTTCTTGGTTCTTGGTGTCAGGTGTATGAGAGACGTGCTGAAATCTAGGGTCGGTGCTGTTGGCCAGGACACATGCGTGCTCTGGGCATGACTGTCTGAGCACTTGATGAAGGAGCTCTTCAGTGACACAGCCCAGGCCTCCTCTCTGGTAACCAGGCACAGACTTGGTTACCAGCCTCACGTTCTAAGGCCCATTTCATTCAACCTGTGACTCTTGAACCTTGTTTCTACAGATTTACAGTGTCAAAGACAGTGTTTCCAACTCTTGTTTTATTCACTGTGTCTAAGTTTCTTCTGATACATTGTACCTACAATGACTAATAGCTACCATATGGTTGTAACCAAGAGATTTCTTAGGTTACCTGCAGAGGACAAGGGCCAGATGTCATAACTGAGACCTTCCTACAGACCTAAGATTAAAGTGAAACCATATGTAGCCCCTCTACAATTTATAAAAGAGAGAAGTGACTGGGAGCTCCCTGTATAGATCAAGCTGGTCTAGAACTCAGAGATCTGTCTGCCCCTGCCTCCCAAGTGTTGGGATTAAGGGTTATGTTACCAAGCCCGGCAAGAAAAGAATCCGTTATCATCAGTAGATATGCCGGGAAATGGAGTCTGACATTGAGTTTGCCTCTGTGCTGCGTGAAGGCAGTTACTTACTTTTTTCTGCGATGGCAGCTTGTCTGTGGAAGAGAGAGACAAAAGAAAGTTGGATTAGTATCACTTCAAGTAGCTCTCTCTCTCTCTCTCCCTGCCCCCTCTCTCACACACAGGCATGCCTCAGAGCAGCTTGGAAAGTTGCTCTCTCTCAATTACAAATCTGCTCTGTGTAACATGAAGAGTTGTGACAAAATTAGACTGTACTTAATACACAAAGGAGAGGAGGAAAGGCAGTCCATAGTCTGCTTCAGAGATATTTGGCAGCTCAACTAACAGTGTCAAGTGGGCTTTTCCTATGCTGGCTGGAACAATAGACTCTTTCTGATGCTCAGATGGAACTCAGGGTTCCAGGAACGTAACTGAGTAGAAGCGGCCCTTGCCAGGAACGGGAACTTACTTTAACCTCTGGAATTCAGCAAAGGCTTCATCAAATGCTTTAAAAGAAGAAAAGAAAGTTAAAGTTTTATCAGTCAGGGCTGGTTTAAGTCACAAGGTTGGGTCACCACCCGCCTTTCCATGAGACCACCTATGGCTTCACATTGCAATGTCAACAAGACAAACAAGCACATTCTATGTAGACAGTATGAAGTGGTGGACTTTAGAAGATTTCAACTCAGCAAGGCGCCTTCAACCTTAAACAGAGAAAGTTGGCTATCAGTACTACTCAAGAGAAAATGGGGATAAGCCTTTCAAATAAAGCATCCTGAAAAGAAAAAGAAACAATGTTTTTGTTTTGTTTTGTTTTTCTTATTAAATTAGCCCTGAGAGACTCTTGGCTAGACAGTCCAAACTATGTTAGGTTTTCTGCTCCATTTTGGCAGGAAGCGAGCACACTGTATCATGGTCATCGCCTTGTATCCCGAGACTGGCCTGAAACCCAGTGCTGTGTATTGCAGGGCAGAGCCCAGAGACTGTATTTTTTTTTTTAATTTTAAAATACATTTTTTGTTAGTATACAAAATAATGGGTTTCATTATGACATTTCATATATGTGTATGTGTTCATATTCTTCCCCACTCTCTGTCTCTCTACTCCCCCCCGAGCTGAAGCAGTATTTCTCAAGCCACAATGAAGTAGAGATGGAGGCGAATGAGATAAGAAGATAGGAGTTACAGTGCTCTAAAATAATCTTATCCCCGTTGACGTCAGGGTAAGATTCTTGACTGAAGCTCATGAGGAAAAGAAAAGGCAGCTTTGTTTAGAAATCCTTCTAGTTCGTCCTTCATCTCCTTCATGGCTCAAGAAACACACACAGGTTTATTTCCATCTGTGTGTTGAGGGTGTGCCTTGGCTTGGGTGGAGGCATTGGAGCACAGCTCTTAGGAGCCTGTTCCCACCAGCTGCTCTGTTCACCGAGTCGGGCCTTTGAGTTTCCCGATGGTTCTCCTGTCTCCACTCCCTCCCTCCTCTTTGGGGCAGAAGTACTGGGATCTTAGGCGTGTACCCACATCCAGCTTTCCATGTGGGTTCTGGGGACTGAACTCGGGCCATCAGACTTTCAGAGCTCGTACTCACACCCGTGCCGTCATCTCCCCAGCTAAGAGTCACATTTTAAGTGTAGAGAATATAGACTTGATTAGGTTATACTAACCCACACCCCCCTACACACACACTTTATACATAGAAGAGTCAGTACGAGTCAGGCTGAGAACAGCATAGTAGCACAAGAGCTGTTCCTGGTCCCCACACCACACTGAGCCAAAGAGGCCAAGCTAATGTTTGATTGGTGGCTGTAGTGCAAGGTGAGAGGATCTGTAGCCTTTGTCTTATAGTGGGTTAAAAGTGGGGTGGTTGCACAAGCTTTGTTGTTAAAAATAATTTTCAAAGTATTGTAAATCTATCTGCCCACTTGCTCCTTCCCCTTTCTGTTGAATTTCCCATAGTCAGGCAGACGGTGGGGGAGAGCCTTGGCGAAGCTGGTACAGAGCGGGCTGGAAGGTCCTTGCCTCTTTGCTGCAACTTCTCCCAGGACTACAGATCCTTCAGAGAGTCTTTGTAGGCATACTAGGTAGGGGTGGGGTGAGAATAGGGGATTCAGAGAACACATACACACACACACACACACACACACACACACACACACACACACACAAACACGCACGCACGCATGCAGTCACATGCCTCCTGGCATGCTTGGAAAGCTGCTCTCTAAACTGTGAACTTATCCTGAGGTTGAAAAAGCACGAAGAGTTACAATACACTGACACCGCGTTGTAATGCCCCAAGGAGTGAAGGGTGGTTAGCCTCCTTTGGTGAGTTTCAGAGAGAACAGAGGGAAGAATATAGCCAGGGGATTGGGGGAAACGGCGTTGATTTTAGCTGCTTACATAACTTTTTTGCTTGTTCACTTAACTTTAAGTTTTATTTAGTAACTGTGTGCCACCTTTGATCTTTGCTTGTTGCAAATCATTTGCTTGCCCCTCTTTACACTTTTTCTTTCCCGTTATCTCCAGAAGCCCCAACTCTTTTGGCAGATAACTAGGATATCTGGGACCCTTCAGATGTAGCTCTCTGGCTTCCTTCTGCCCTGCTCAGCATTTCCTTTGGTTCTTCTCATTCACTCCTCTCTGGTTTTGGACAGAGAAGCCCCTTTATTCCTTTCCAGAGTTTCCCACCAAGGATTGCCCTTCAGGTTCAGTCTGTCTAGTCTAACTAACTAAGGAACTGCTTTCTTGCTCTGGATAAATAAGCTCAGATCTCAGTCCCCATAAACAATTGCTTTGAACTCGCTGCTCTTAAGAAGGTGATCGTGAATCAACTGACCTCTTCCAAAAATCCTCCTGTGAGGATGGTGCTTCCTTTCCATGTTTATTGTCTCTGTCTTGCTTTTTGTGGATTTGAATTTAGTGGGTTGTCTGCCCACTAAGTTCTTGATGATTAAGACCACCTTGCCAAAGTCACTATTAATGAAAATGCATCAGAGGCCATTGTTTTAGCCTCACGCCTGCACTAGTCCTCAGCTGACCAGATCTAACTAGATTGGTGTCACTCATATGGGGTGACATATAATCGAATTGAACTTAAAAACAAGGCAGGCTTCCAAAAAGATTGGGACTCAGAGAAACTGATCAGCACAGGTCCATGCAAGCTGAGCATCAAAAACAAACAACAACAACAAAACAAACCAAGCCTTCTTTGACATCACCAGATAATAAACTCACTTCACTCTGGCTTATTCTATAGTGTTTAGATGTACGTTTACCTTGTCCAGAAAGATCCACTGTCTTCTGGTGCCCAGTCTTGCCGTCAAAGAGCTCCATGACATATTTCCCTTTGTCGTTTGGGGTGGGCTCGTTGATCTGCAGCCAAATCTGCTCCCCAGTGACCCCACTCTTGACTCTGTCTGTATACTTAATTCCAGTCCCACTGTTAAGGTGAGGAAAGTATCATGTTTCCTTCCGTGCATGCTGATCTTTCCCCGGCCTCTTATTCATGTATGTCCCATCTATGACCCTTCATGGGCCTTCAGGATACATGAGACCTGCCTGTGCCATTCTGCGTTAGGGTGTTTGTGGACTTGGATTTCAAGGACCTGAAACAGGTAGCTTAAACTCACTGCAGTAACCTGGGCCCACTGTAGATTTCACGACCAACACCTCTCAGCGGCACTGGTTATCTTTGGCTTTGCTTGCGTTTATTTCTATGACTAAGGGAATCTTTAAAGGCGAAAGGCCAAACTGCATACTATTTTGCTGCATATTTAACACAGATGATCTGTGGCCAAGCCGGATAAGCAAAAGACACACTGATGGGGACTCTCTGTGATGACAGCTACTGACATACACTGATCCTAAGCTATTAAGACTACGTAAAGATGCACGTGGTTGAAGAGTCAAAATGAATAAAAAGCAAAGCAGCTGTCGAAACCAGTGAGGCATGTGCCATGACCCTGTGTGAGAGCAAGAGGAAATGCAGCCCTTGCCACTGTGATCTGACTGTAAAAAAGCACTCCTGTCACAGAGAAAAACAAGGGCGTGGAGGAAAACACTTCATGAAGATCTCATGAAACTATGAGGAAATTTAAAATGCCATGCATAGGGCCAGTGACTGGTGCAGGGGTAGAGGCGCTTGCTGCCGAGCCTGAAAACCAGAGTGAAGGAGCTGACTCCTACAAAGTAACCTCCACTGTGCTGTGCCGTGCACATAGGTGCACACACAAAATAAGTGAAACACAATTTTTAAAAGCAGTACACAAAATTGCCCTATGTATACATAGAGTAAAGTAAAAATATATATGGAGAAAAATTAAAAGACAGAAATTTAAATGTGCATAAATGGGTTATTAAAACTATTGATGATATCATGTTATAAATCCTTCTAGCTGGGCTGGGGTGGCACATGCCTTTAATCCTAGCACTCAGGAAGCAGAAACAGAGATTTCTGTGTTCAAGGCCAGCCTGGTCTACAGAGTGAATTCCAGAATAGCCAGGGCTACACAGAGAAACCTTGTCTTGAAAAACAAAAACAAAACAACAAAACCTTTTCATTTCATAATACCTACAAATGTATTTTCTTTAAAAAAGCATGTACAAAGTTTGTAGCCTAAAGAGAATTTCAAAATGAACTAAAAAAAAAACCAAACCAAAACAACATAAAACAAAAACAAAATCAAAATATTTTCACCAAAAATTTTAGGTTTCAATGAATATTTAGTATCTTTTATAACACTACATGCTATGAGGACATTTATTGATCTATCTTTAAATATATTAGCAGTTCAAATGCCATAGAACTGGAAAAAAAAACAATTAATAAATGGAACCTCATGAAACTAAAAAGCGTCTATAAAGCAAAGGACACTGTCAACAGAACAAAGCAACAGCATACAGACTGGGAAAAGATCTTCACCAACCCCACATCCGACAGAGAGCTAATATCCAGAATCTATAAAGAACTTAAGAAATTAAATATCAACAAACCAAATAATCCAATTAAAAATGGGGCACAAAGCTAAACAGAGAATTCTTAACAAAAGAATATCAAATGGCAGAGAAACACTTAAACAAATGCTCAACATCCTTAGTCATAAGGAAATGCAAATCAAAATGACTCAGAGATTCCTTCTTACACCCATCAGAATGGCTAAGATCTAAAACTCAAGTGACAAACTGGAGAGGGTGTGGAGAAAGGGGAACCCTTCCATTGGTGGTGGGAGGGCAAACTGGTACAACCACTTTGGGAACTGGGAATAGTGCTACCTCAAGACCCAGCTATTCCACTCTTAGGCCTATCTCCGAAAGATGTTCTACCATACAACAAGGACATTTGCTCAACTATGTTCATAGCAGCTTTATCCATAATAGCCAGAATCTAGAAACAACCTAGATGTCCCTCAACGGAAGAATGGATACAGGTGGAGGCTTAGTCACAAGATGTCTATGAATGATGATAACCTCTGTCACGAGCAAAGACACACTGTAGCCATTGTGTTGAGGGAAAGAGCTAGCCTGGAGTAAGGGAGGGCCTCAGTGTTCTGTCCTGTGGTCCTCAACATGAACCCTGAGAATGAGAGGACTTCTTACCTGAATGGGGTGGACTTTTTGTTTACATTCCTCTCACTTGCCAGTGTGTATGTGTGTGTGGGGGGGGGGGGGTTGTCTACCTAGTGAGCCAGTTTGCATCTACTTACTTGTGGGACCAGTTAACTTTCAAGTCATCCAGGTAATAAGTGACAAAGGAGTAGAGCCGGATGCCCTCTGCTGTGCTCTGGATTTTCAGGTCTGTAGCGGACAAGGCTGAGGAAGAGAACAGCATAATTCATGCACCGGTGAGTTCATCCCGGAAGCAGCGTACTGAAACCTTCGCCATGGTGAGGAGATGGTAACTTACCTATCTTCCGGCATACCTCAGTCATCAGTTCTTGGAAAGCTGTGGATAGAGGGACATAGCCAAAAACCGTTAGCTTGAGCATATTCCATATAAGGTCAAGTTTCACGCTGTTAGCTCACAAAGTCCCTGTCCAGAAAAGGCCATTCAATAGCAGATGAATTTGTTGACCCATTGATAATTAGTGTTTTACTTTGTTTTTTTTTTTGGGGGGGGGTAAAACAACCCGATTTTCATAAGGCTTTAAAAAAGGATTTCTCCTTGTTTTGATCTGTGCTTTCCTTGAATGGTTGGTTGGTAATTAATATCGTGTATACATTCTAGAAAAGGCCGCAATGACGTTTCCAGGAAGCCTGTTGGCTTTGAAATGCTCTTTCTTCTTAAATTGGAGGAAGCCTTAGTTTGAATTACAGGGGTTTTCTTATCTATGTCATCTGTTCCCAATGAATTAACTGTCTCTGTTAACCGCAGCTCCACCTCTACCGAGAGCTGAGAGCCAGCCTCCTAGCTCTGTGGGCTGATTACAATCCTGCTGTTCTAAGGAAGAAAACTGGAGGTTTGGGGGATGGGGTTATGAGTAGCTTTGAGTTATTATAATATATTTGCCCTTAGTAAGTGTCTGAAAAATGGAAATGGCTGCTTTCCTACGTTAATAACTGCAGAGCTTCAAATTTCACACACAAATCTTTCTTGACACCCTTAACAATGGCCTATTTTGTTTTTAGCATGCTCCTTATAGAAGGTTTTGATCCTAGAAGATTTTTGTAGAGTTGAAACAAAAATGTTGACTTAAATTGAGAACAGATTTCTAGTGGCCCGTGGGCTATAAATTCTTTAAGGATCAAAAGTTTACTTTTGATTTCTAGGAAGTGGAAAGGGAAAATGTTTTTGAAAACGAACAGTCGTTTGCTCTGCTGGAATTTCAATTAAACAAAAATCAGTGGACACAAATCAGCATGACCTCCATAGCCAGCCCAGCCCTGGTCATAATTCTGGTAGCTGTAGACCCATAAGGCAGACCCCAGCAGTTGGTAGATTCACCTTCATCCACAAGTTTCAATCTGCTCTTATCTTTTCCTCGGTCATCTTTCAGGATAACTTCATAAAATCCAGCATCTCTCTTGGAAAACTGAGGAGACAGTGAACATTGCAGTTCATCAGACTTGGTTGCTACATTTGTGTGTACATTGTGTCTCTGTGTGATGTGCATGCATGCGTGTATGAGTGTAAGTTCATGTGTGTATGAGTGTACATTGTGTGGGTATGCATGAAATAAGCATACAACATGTATGTGGAGGCCAGAGATCAACCTTGGCTATCGCTGTTCAGGAACCATCCACCTTTCTTGCTTTTAACCATTTACTTTATGTGTCTGAGTGGTCGGACTGTGTGGATGTCTCTACGGCACATGCACACAGTAACTGTGGACAGTGACACAGATTTCTAAAGAAGTCAATCCCAAACTATAATAAACTGAACAGAAGAGGGCATTGGGTCCTCTAGGATAGAGTTACAGACAGTTGTGAGCCTCTATGTGAGTGCTTGGAAATCACATCCATGTCCTCTGGAAAAGCAACTGAGCCATCTCTCCAGCTCCGACCTGTGTTTTGAGGCAGAGTCTCTCAGTAGGGCCTGGAGCTCTCCAATCTGGCTAGACCACCTGGCCATAAAGCTCCAGGGACCCACCTGCCTGCCTGTCTCCACCACTGGGATTATAAATGTGTTCCTGTTAGATTTGAATTGCTGTGACTCCTTTGGGTGTGGAGTCACTGAGGAGCCTGGTTTCTAGTGAGAGAATTGCAACGTGGAGGCAGCAGCTTGCCTGTCTGTGGCCACCCACCTCCGTGATGAGTAGGGTACAAATGCCGTCCTTAAAGTCATGCTTCTCATCCACCGATATCTCCCGTTCATCCTTGTACCACACAATCTGGGTCTCCTTTTTAATATTTGCCACCTGCAAGAGGAATCAAAATAAAGAAAAAGCGGTTATGTTTTGGCGAAGGTAAGTAGTTCTTAATCGTTGGGGTATTAAAACACTGAATAATCTGGAGTCTGAAGACACCCATTTATAAAGAGACCAGTTCCACATTGAGGGTTTTCGTAAAGAAAGGGTTACAATAGGGTGAACACCAGCGAATAAACTTAAACCAACAGCATCTCGATTTCCAATGGTAAAACTTGTCTTAGCATCCGGTTTCCCTGACAAATACAGAAATGCTGCACTGGGCAGTAGGACTGTTTTCTGCACGGATAGATGGGACCGGTTGGAAATGGAATGGAAACTTCCCATCGCCAGGCTCACTCCCAAGGGAGCAGGGAGACCAGTGATCAGGCCAGCTCGCGCAACACTAAATTGTTTCAAAACAAGCTTAAAAGTGATGCCAAGGAAAAGTACCAAGTGTCCATTAAATCAAGGCATATCAAAGAAGAACTCTCCAACCTAAAAAAACAAACATACATGCTCAGTGGGCATGGTGGTATAGTAGAATGGTCCCACTGAGATCAGAGAATTGCTTGAGCCCAGGGTCTGAAAGCAACCTGGCTGACACGGGAGACCCTGTCTATATCCCAGAGTTCTTAGGTGGATGTGGAAAGAAAGGACTTCATATATGCTAACATATATGCTTAAATAAAAATAGAAATCTCAAAACCAAAAAAAAAAAAAACCTCCTACTGCATTAAAATAGTGTCCCAGCAGAATGAATAGGATGAGTAAACTCCAATCTATATCTAAACATTTAACAAAAGAGAAAAAGGAAGATTACAAATGTATGTAAAAAGGAAGTAAGGTTTAATAGCTTAATTGCGGAGAGATTTAGAGAAGATGCGTTTAGATCCCATACATCACACATTATCAGTGGATAAAACCATCACATGTAGATGGATCTTGAGCTTTTCCTACAACATTTGAACTTCTTGAAAACTAAAATTGCATGAGAAAGTAAAGACTTCATACAAATCAAGAAAATAAAACGAAAACACCAAAGACCCCACTGAGCATCTGGTAAGAGGACACGTGACTGCAAGACGAGCATGGAGACGCGTTTGCTTCTGGAGGTTGGAATGAGGATGACCCCCATAACTCATCTATTTGAACACTTGGTCCCCAGCTGGTGTTTGAAAAAGATTAGGGGGTGTGACCTTGTTGGAGGAGGTGTGTCATGGGGGGAGGGGCTTTGAGGTTTCAAAAGACCCAATGCCATCCTCAGTGTGCTCTCTCTGCTTGCCTGCAGTTTGACATGCAAGCTCCCAACTCTTCCTGTCACCACGCCTTTGCTCTGCCATTATGGACTCTCACCCTATGGAACCGCAAGCTCAATTAAATGATTTCTTCTATAAATTGCCTTGGTCACAGTGTTTTATCACAGCAACAGAAAAGTGATTAGTATGCTCGTTATAAACAAAAGCATTCATGTTTTACGATGTCGAAAGGATTTCAGCTGGGTTGGGGATAGAGCTCAGCGGTAGAGTGCAAGGCCCTGCAAACACACACACACACACACACACACACACACACACACACACACACACCAAAAAAGTCCATCTAGCAAGCGAACATAAGCAGCAATACTCTTAGTAATAGTGGGGTCAGTAAATAAAAGGCCATTAGCTGGTTTCTAAATCATGGAAACCTATTGTGCTAACAGGTGACATTGATAAAGATGACCAGCTTAGAAAGCTGCATCCGGACTGGGAGAAACTAGAAATGCTCTGGACTTGCTGAGCCCAGAGACAATCCAAACACCAATCTTTTAAAAATTATTTAGATGTATTTGTTTTATATACATGTGCATGTTTATATACATGTATGCATATGTACCACCTGTGTTCCTGGTGCTCACAGAGCCCAGAAGAGGATGTTGGATCCCCTAGAACTGAGGTACAGACAGTTGTGAGCTGTCATGTGGGTGCTGGAACTGAAGCCAGGTTCTACAGCAGAGCACTCACTGCTCCCTGTTGCAGGGTATTTGCAACCCTGAGAACCCAAGACTATGACCTGAAAGACCTGTGTGTAGTTGTGGAGTGACTCAGCCCTAGCACACACCTTTAACCTAAGAACTTGCTGTTTATTGTAAGCTGGTGGTTGTAGTGTGGCCCGGCCCTAGCACACACCTTTAATCCAAAAGCTTTCTGTAAAGAGGATTAAACAAAGTTAACCCTACGTCAATAGGCAGAGCAAGAAAGCAGCTGACAGAAAATAAACAGAAAGGAGGGACTTTGAGTTGAAGGGTATTTAAGACAGTGTGGAGAAGAAGGGCTTTAAGGGCTTTAGGCTTTTGGCCTTTGGGCTTTGGGCTTTTGGCTTTTTCCTTCTGGGACATGAGTAAGAAGGTCAGCTGGGTGCTTTCTCTGCCTCACTGAGCTATTAGGTTTTCACCCCAGCATCTGACTCCTGGATATTTATTGGTAAAATCAAACAGTTGGGACTTTTTTTTTTTTTAACAACAGCTCCTTTTGTTTTGTTTTTTGATCAGGGTTTCACTATGTATCCTTAACTGGCCCAGAACTCATACAGATCCACTCTATCTCCAAGTGCTAGAATTAAAGGCATAGGCTATCATGTCCACCTCAGCCAGTGCTCTCATCCACTGACCCATCTCTGCAGGCTCATCTCTTCGAGGTTCCTTGAAGCCAGGGGCCTCTAGCTCCTGCTCTAGCTGGACCTTGTCTCCTGGGCTGTCATCTAGGGGTGGCAGAGGGAATGTCTGTGTGGACTCCTGAAGTAGAATGGTGCCCGTGGTGTTCTGTGGGCAGGCTGGGGCTCACATGGTTCTCATGAGTCTAAATGTTTAGCTCACATCCTCCATGGACTTTATAGAACAATAGTTAACTGCTACATTTACACGAGTTATTCCAATGGTGTAATAAGGAGTTTTGAGACAAGGTTTGTTCAAATTGGACACAATTGGGCACATTTGGCCAGGTTTCTGTGAAAGTCTCATGATTTAGAAAAGGAGCTGAGGTGAGTCAGGAATAGCTTACCACTTAGATGTAGACTTAGCCTAAAGCAGAAGCAGCACGTGCCGCTCTGACTGACAGAAGCTGGCCACCCCAAGCCGAAAGTCCAGACCCAGCGCTCCACACCCTGCAGTTTTTCTGAGCATTAGCACAGAACCACACACAACCTTGTGTCATGTGCAAAATTATTCAACACAGTGCCTAAAATGTCTTCAGGCTATGTCTGTAAAGTATTTGTGAAATGTAAATGAATTTTATATTTGGACTCGGGTTCTTCTCTCAGAAAGCTCAGTATACAAACACAATTATCCCAAAATCTAAAACAAATTCCACCGTGAACCCTGAGCACTTCAGATCCAGTCACTTTGGAGAAGAAGCCTTCTGCAGCTCAGGGGTGACTACATGAACTCTCACCTCTCCTCACATTTCCACGTGGTTTTGCTCTGTTTCTTACCAGCCAAGGGTCGCTTCACATCCAAGAGAAAGGCTGAATATGTGGCTTATTGCTTTGGGGTAAACAAAGTGGGCACACTGACCTTCCTTTTCATCTTGGTTTCTCCTGAATAAAGCGCTACAAACGAACCCACCTCTCACCTTGCACTTGAGCAGCACGTTACATTCTCCAGTCACCTCCCAGCTCAGATACTCCGCAAAGTGCGGGCCTGTGGAATGTCAACGACAGAAGCAGTCTCCGGTCAGTTGCAAATGCAAGATCAAAGCTTGTCCTTAAACCCTGAGGTGATTTACGTTTGAGGTCAGACCCCAGAATCAGGAACTTGGTCATAAAGTATCTTTAATGCCCACATACTTAACAATGGCTGTTTTTAAGTTATTCTTTACAAAGCATGAAATGCTGTTCGTTTAAATTTGCTGTGGAAATGACTTTGGAATGTTTTATACAAAAATGTCTATTTTTACCTTGTTTCCTGATCCATTCTTGTCGCTGGAATTCAGCTTCTTTCTGTAGCTTCTTATAAACTACAAATTGAAGACAAGGAAGTGTGAAACTGGGCTGAGTGGCACAAGCGCACACGGCAGGCACTAGGTGAAGTGACTGTTTTCACTATTATACTTACAGACTGTGAGGACCCTGTTCTGATTTTCAGAGGTGAAGAGATAACCTTTGAAAAGTAAGAAACTTTGTGTGTTCTCATGTGTGTATGTGTGTGTAAGAGAGCTTGTGCGTGTATATATGTGAGTGTGAAGGTATGGGTCTGTGTGTACGAGTGTATGTTTGTGTGTGTGCAAACGTGGTGTGTGTGTCTGTGTTGTAAGTATGTGAATCTGTGTGTGTATGTGTGTGTGTGAAAGAGTGTGAAAGTGTGTGTGTCTATGTGTGAGCATGTGTGTATGTGTGTGTAAATGAGTGTGAATGTGTGTCTCTATGTGAGTGTGTCTGTGTGTGAGTAAGTGAGTGACTGTGTGTGTGTGTGTGTATGTAGGCCAGAAGTAGACATCAGGTATCTTTGCTAATTCCCCTCACCCCTATGCAGGGACTTACTATGTGGCCCTGGCTGTGCTGGAACTTCTGTGTAGACAAGGCCGACCTTGAACTCAGAGATCTGCCGGCCTCTGCTTCCCCAGCACTGGGATTAACCTTATTTTTTAAGACAGGCCTTGGAGGCTGGAGGGATGGCTTGGTGGTTAAGAGCATGAATGGCTTTACTGCAGGCCCTGAGTTCAAGTCCCAGCACCCACACTGGGTAAGTGACGGCCACTGGAGCTCTAACCCACTTCCATACACACCTACCCAGAAACACCTACACACATGCTTTAAAATAATAACTAAAAAAGCATCTCTTTTTAAAAAGATCGATTTTTAACTTAACCTAGAACTCACTGACTTGCCTGAACTGACTGCCCAGCGAGGCTCAGGGATTCTTGTCTTTGCACTCCTGCACTGGGATTAGCATGTGCTGCTGTGCTGGGCTTTGTATGTGGACACGGGGGACCTGAACTCAGGTCTTGCTGTCTGCAGTGCTGGCTCCCTGCTGACAAACCATCTCCCAGGGCCCTGCACTAAATAACTTTTCCAAGGCCGTAAAGCTAGGAAACGGTGAAACCACACTGGCCGTTACGGACAGACATCTGGTAGTCTTTTCCGAGCTTGTGGAGTGCCACATTTTAAACCATGATGGTTTCCACAGACCGACCTCTACCCTCTAGTTCCAATATATGCCTGGCAGGTTTGGCACACATACGGCACTTTTACATTTTTTTCTTTCCAAAGTTTAATAAGTTAGGGTAATTACCATAGAGTTAAAAAAGTGTCGTGGTTTGCTACTGAGACCCACATACAGTTAGTTCTGGCTGCCCTGAGACCTCTGAGGTTGGAGAATTTAGTAGTACCTACTTCTTCACATATAAAACTATTTAAGCCCAGCCATGCCTGAAAGCCAGCGACGGTTCTGCTGTTCTTTTAAAGTTGTGTTCATTTTTAGGCAATGGAGCACTATGGGAAGTGTTGACTGGATTTGAAATTTCATGCATGAATTCAATAAACAGTTCCAGCCACGAGTCAAGGGCCTCTCTTACACCCTGAGGTGTCTGTGCAAAGGTAGGTAGCCAAGTGTCCCACTGCACTGTCCCTCGGAACTCCTACCATCTCCAATGAGGACAAGCGTAGAATGGCCGGTCGCCTTTCCGTCCTGAATCTGGAATGTGTACGTGCCCTCGTCCTCATCCTGCAGCTTTTCCATGAACATTTCAATCACGCCCGTGTTCCGGTCCACGTGCATCTTGTATTTCTTCAGTGTGAGGAGAGAAAAAGAGGGGAGAAATCAGCGAGGAAAACATTTTGCTTTGGAGACAATAACCCCGATGAAATAAAAGCAAACCGGGAAGAATCGGAATTTTAATATTTCTAGATGACTAAGCAAGTTGTTTAAAAATCCTGTTCCTGGGAAAAGGAACCTACTATGTGGGTATACGACCTGCCCAGGAATTGATGATGAAGAGTGTGAAATCTCAACAATACGGTCACCTACAATCACTTAAACACGACCTTCACACTTGACACACCAAAGCAGATGGGGGAACCTTACAATGCCTCACCCCTAAATGAGAGCTGTGGGCATTTAATGGCTGCCAGGAGAGGAAGAGTCAGTCTCTCCCTAGGCTGCGCACCCTGATATCCAACTCAGGGGTCCTCCCTAAACACAGATACATACAAGCCACGTTAGATGAACCAGCAGGTTGTATGAAAAGGTCGTGAACTTGGAAGGGAGTAGGAGGACACGGGAAAAGTTGAGTGGGATAGAGGAATAGAAATTTGTGTGTATACACACACACACACACACACACACACACTGGATGAAATTCTTAAAAATTAAATAAAAATAAAACATCAAAAATAAATATTTTTAATGGAAAACAACAAATGTAAAGCCTACCTCCCCTTCAAAAATTTCCTTCTCGTTAAAGATGTAGTTGACTTTGGCATTGCCAGACAGCTTCTCAGCCTGCATCCAGAACCGCACCTGACCTTTCTCCAAAATTTCAACGGCCAACTCTGACTTAGTTGGGACAGCTAGGAAGAGTAAAAATAGACAGAGTAAGTCAGCATTCTGGGTAACAACAATATTGATACAGACATTCCTACAAGTGAAAACAATAGCCAATCCCAAGAGCAACACAAGCCCTTGCTTCTGCAAGACCCGGAGACAATAGGCACGTGATAGGGTGACCTCAGTGTGAGGGATGGAGAGGCTCGGCTCGCACCCTTTTGAATCACAGCTGTCTCTGTTGTCCAAACAAGGAAGATGAAGTTGTAGGGGCACTTCCAGTTCACCTCTGTGATTCCCTACTGCAGCGTTAGTCAAGGTTATCCAGGGGCAATCACAAGGTAAAGTGAGAAAAGTCCTCAGATGACCCACAGTGGCCACTGACTGGCCCCCAAATCTGCTAGAAAACAAAACAACACAAAACTATCCCACAGTCAAGTGTCAGGGATGCCTTTCTTTGCGTTTCCCCGTCCACTCCATAACATCAATTACAGATTTGTTCTGCTTCAGAACTGAACAGACTCCTGGGTGTTCTGTGCTGAGGGGTGGCAGATACATTTGCGGGGGACAGAAGACGGGCTCTGGAGTGGAAACATGACCTCATCAGTTGCTGCCCTCCTTCAGCCTCATGGCTCTCACCTGTCAACATGGGTGTTATGTGCCCGCCCGCCTTACTCAGCTAATAGGCAATTAACTATGGCACCACAGGACACATTAACATACTGTGGATGATGATCAGCAATTGGAAGGTGAGTTCTCTGCCCTCCACTGCGTACACTGATGAGAAAGCTAAGTGATAAGCGTCATGACATCTGAGCTAAGCCCACAGCTCTTCTGCGCTGTTCTTAGTCCCAGTTCCAATGCTCTGGTGAACACTGTGGTTTTCCAGTGTGAATGAATGTCTGAGCGGAGCAGATGAAGACAGGTCCCAAGACCAGAGGCTAACCCTTGCAACAGACAATTCTTGAGAATGGACAGGATCTCTGAGAAAAGCCTGGAGATCCCATCGTGGAGATCAGAATAGACGGGTGATATGAACTGAGGTGGCAATACAAAGGAAGGGAGGGGCCTTCTTGGAAGCCTTTGATGCTATCTGCTCCAAGTCACAAGACATTGTCTAGAGGAACACAGATGAGTGCACATTGCCACTGGGGGAACTGAGCAGGCGCAGCATGTGCCCGCAGAGAAAGACTATGGCAAAGACTATGGCATAGCTGCGGGACCAGCCTTAGAGAAGGCCCCTTCGCTCCACCATCTGCGTGCAACTGGTCCCATTATTAGCTCCCTGGCCTCATGTTCGTAACCTCTAAAATCCAAACCACCACAGAACAGGCCCTTTCTGGGTCAGTGTGTGTTCAAATGACAACATTCCATCTAAAGGCCCGAGGGAAGGCCTGGCATACAATAAACGCTCTGTAAATGCTGGCCATTCATGTTTTGGTATCTGGTTTCTTTTTCCTCCAGCTGCTTTAACAATATCCTATAATTATAACATAGAATGTGTTAAAAACTAGGAGCACAGAGCACTATATGTTTATGGATATGTGCTTATGTGTGTGCATTATTTGCGTAGTGGGGAAATAGTGAATGTCAGCAAATGAAGAGCCTTGGTGCAAGACGTTGAGGATGCTGCGTCTTCTACCCTCAGACAAGCTGAGCCGCCACTCTGCAAATTTAGCATTAGTAATGGCAAAGCAGGCCATATTATTTTCAGTCATTACTTCTATGCTTTTTTTTTTTAATCTTTTCCTTCTCTCAGATCCAAATTACCTTCTCTGGCAATTTATTTGTCCTAGCAAAACATACTATTTGTAGATAGAAGGCATATGCTCATTGTCTTTCAAAATATTTTTGAAAATGGCTTTACAGGGGTGAATTTACTATGTTAAGGAATAAAGGAATAGAATTTCTAAAGTTTACCTTCAACGAGAAATGAGACATTTAAAAGCTTATAAACTCAAGAAAATGACTTACTGTCTTTTTTTGACCAAGAGGAAGTGGGTGTAAGGAAATTAGATATGCTGCTTTCACCCTCTGGAAGCTCTCTGAAATGTTCCATTAGTGACCTCATCACTGGGGGGGGGGGGCACAATACTGGAACTGTCCTATTTGAAATGCTGTTTCAAGGGTCTAAATAAAACTTCACTGGATTGGGGGTTGGGGATGTGATCTTCATACTGAGTCTAACGCATGCCCTTGGGCTCTCCCTTCGTGCCAACCACATTGCCACAGCTGGTCTCTGATAAGAAAGCCTTGAGTTTGCTGTCTCCAAGCACCAAGGATTACAGTCCTTAGGCTTGAGCAAGATTAAACGTCTCAGTGTCGATGACAACAACATGAGTCGGTCATGGCTTCCTTAACTGTACCATCTCTGAGTCATGTGATCCTGGAACTGCGGAGGCCCAGGCCACGTGAACTTGGCAGCGACACACTGCCTTGACTTCTCCCACCAGAATCTTTTAACCTCAATGTAAATGTTGCCGGAGAAGCTGTTGCCTGGAGACATGAGTGTTTCCTAACTGGATTACTGCTTCTTTCCATTTCTACTGGGCTTCGGTGGAGGAAGTAAACAAGTGCCTTAAAGACAGCTTCTTGTGAGGGCCGAAGAATTGTCACAACTGCCAACCCTAGAAACAGAAACCAAAGCCCAGGGACATGAAAATGATTCACTCAGGGTCACAGAGCAAACAAAGACTGCCCGGGGAGGCCTCCACCTTCCATATAGTTTTCAAAATTAACTTGGTCATCCACAATAATATTTTCCGGTTTCATGGTGAATAAGCACACAGATGAAATTAATGCCATGGGCTGGGAGCTCCAGAAACTCCGTAGTCACAAAGGAAGAAAACACATGTTTGGGAACTAAGGGATCTTTTAGATCTTAATTTAAAAGGGGGCGGGCATTTTACCACATCCTCATCTGCTTTCTCAAACCCCGCACTGTGCTTCCCTGGAGGTGTATTTGCCCAGTGAGTAACAGATCCTTTCAGGCCAGTGGAGCCTTTGGCGTGTTATTTCAGGCTTCTTTTTCTCCTCCTAGGTATCAGCCATGGAGTTTAATCTTTTATACGGAAGGTGCTTTGTCTAAGGGCTGTTAAATAGTTCAGAAGGGCTCTTGTTCAGAGTGAGGCCTTCACCCTATTTTCCAAGAGTACAAGAGTGTAATACATCGTCTTCAGGCTGCCTCTGTTTAGAGCTTCGAGTCTTCTGTTACGTGCCAACATTACAGAATGGCCTATGACATGTAAGTGACTGTGTTTAGAAGATCCCAATGTGATCCCAAAACGCAAGGGTCAGAAGCTGAAGAACGTATTCCCTCATATTACACACACAAGTGCACACACTGCCCTGCAGAATGAGGCAAGAGTGTACATCCTTTCTATTTCTTTTCCTTTCTCTTTCCTCCTGGCCCCCTTCTCTTGTTCTTGTTTGTTTGCTTTCTCTTTAGACAGGGTCCCTGGTGGACCAGGCTGGCCTCTAACTTCATATTTTGCTATATAGCCTGGGATGGCCTTGAACTTCTGGTCTCAAGTGCTGGGATAACGGGCATGTACCATCAGGGCTGGTTTTTGGGGGTGCTGGGGATCAGATCCAGGAATCTGTCCTGCTATAAAAGCTTTCTGCCAACCACAGCCTTATGGAACACTTTTCCCTGTTAGTGCCTTGGCACTTCTGGAGAAAAATGGCAACGGGAAGTGTCATTTCTAGAAAGTGCTTCTGTGGCTCCTGTTTTGTGAAGTATATCCTAAAGCCTCTCCTCATCTCCCTCTTTCTTTCCTCCCTCCTGCCATGCCTTCTTGCTCCCTCCTTTCTTCCCTTAGACAGGTTTCACCATGTCCCCCTCCAGACCATGAATTCAGGGTTCCCCTGCATCTATTCCTAGCTCTTTTTAAAACAATTTAGGTCAAGATAAAGTCTTATTAAGTTTTCTAGTCTGTCCTTGAGCTCTGTAGCCTGGGCAGGCTTTGAACTGGCCTTTCTCTGCCTCCAAAGTAATGAAGATTACAAGGAACGTGCCATCAGCCAGGCTTTAAACTTCTTTCCTTAATCCCCTCTGAGCTGTTATTTGTTCTGTTACAGAAGTGGAACCCAGGTAAAACCGCTAAAATCTGTGACTGGGCAGAGGTACTTACTCGGGAACTTGTGCTCCTGGCTGAGGGCAAGCAGGCGCTTCATTTCTGTATGGAAAAACAAAAGGTAAGCCTTTACCTACCAAAGCACAGGTCACTTGATTGAGTGGGAATTGAAGCAGCATCAGACTTGGGATGAACAATTTTAACTCACCTTCCTCATCTATTAAGTAGCTTGAGGCTATCCCATCAGTGTCTGTTACGTCACAGGAGTAGGTGCCCAAGTCGTCTGCCCCGAGGTCTTTGAAGGTCATTTTTGTCCTTAAAAACACAATATTTTCCTTAGGAGTGAGACTGTGCATGGCCTGCGGGTCTGCCCCTCTGTTTCTGGTCTCCTGTATGTGAGACTCCCTTCATGTAGAACATTTGTCATGTCCCTGAGCTAAGGCTTGCTGGCCCTTGGAGTCTTGGGTTGAATGTCATTTTTGCTAGGAAGCCTTTCTTGACCTCTTGAAGGATAATGGAGGCACAGGTATGAATGCCCCATCTCCAAGCTACGCTGCATATATAATGCACATCCTATAAAAAGACATTTTTTTGATTAGACCTTGCTGAGCTAACACTGAGTCTAAATTTTTCTCCTATAGGGCAAATATACTCCTATACTGCAGGGGGCTCTGGTGTCTTTATGCCATCTGTATACTTCTCTTCTCGGAGCTGGTGGTGAACTGCAATTATCCCCCTGTAGTGTCTGTGCCTTCAGAGATAGGCTCCTGTGTTGCTTTCTATGGCATCCTTGGCAGTACTTTGTTTGGATCACAAATGTGAATTAATGAACAGATCAATACCCTAGTCCGTTGTGTTTTCTCATTTTGGAACGCTCCATTACAAGTCATGGTATCATCTAAGATCAACTAAACATTTAAATGTTAAGTGAACAAACCAGGGGAAAAAAAAGTTTATAGTTGGATTGTTTTTTCCGTTAACCAAATGTGTTCTATTCCAAGAACTGTGCATTTGAAGGATTATTTTAAGGCTATACTGGTTATGGATTTTTATAATGCCAGATGTAAAATAGTTATGACTTCATCTTCTTATTCCAAGGAGGTTAAGCAGGGGACAAGGAGCTTATTTTATGTCCCTGCCGTGAAAATGAAATGTTGTTAGGATAGAGATATCCCTTACTTGTTGCCTTTGCTTTCAACTTCTACTCGTGGAGAGTCTTCAGTAGGCACATAATCTTTGGACCAGACAAATTCTGACTTGGGAGTCATCTGATCGCATTCAAAGTTCAAGGAAATGACTCCGTCATCATCCACATTTACGACGACTTCTTTGGTACCTAGAAGATCATAAAGAAGGCAGTTGGAACTTGTGACAGGAACAAGCCAAGTAAGAATTCTTGTGTTGAGATGTCTTCCTTTATTTAGCTTTAGAGCAAGGCACTGAGCCAGGGCCAGGGATTCTCTGAAATTCAGCTTCCAAACTGTAGAGTCAACACCAACTTTGTCTGTTCAGAGCTGAGAAAAAATTGAGTGAAATGAATGCCACAGGGAACGGACTTGATGGTCATTGTAGACAATGAGGTCTTGGGCAAAGGAAAAGTGGGTTCATAACTTTTGCTTCAATTAATCCTGTATCTAGTAGGTCACCAGAAAAGGATAGACATAAATAAACCGAAGAGAACTTTCCAAGAGAAACTGGAAAGAATTAGCATTGCCTATATTCTCTGACTCAAAGTTGTAAGTCATTTTCACAGGAAGAATATACGGGAACTTTCTCTTCCCTCTCCATAACCTTATCAGTTTGAAGATGTCTCCCTAGATTAGAAATGATAAAACTAGAAAAGATTACTATTGAGCTATAGGAAAATTTCAGTGGAGATAAATTTCAAAAGATCCAATGTGTTCCAAGAAGATTGGTTTCTGGATCTTAAAAGAAAATAATTTAAGGTTACTTTATTTGGGGGACCTAGAACAAATTACACTGGCATCAAATATAGCAATTTTAAGTTTGTATAGCAGCATACCTATTGCCAAATCCAGTTTGAAAGAAGCAAAATGCACTCAATTTATGCAAATTCAATCATCAGCCTAAACTTGGTTTGTTTTAATATATCAGGAAAAGTACATTTAGGTTCAGAATGGCATACTTTTATTATTTCTTAAAGCATTAGAAAACCTCCCTATAGTTGTTTCCTAGGGAAATGTTATTTTATCTCTAGATAGGAGCATTAAAGTCCATCATTCTGGGCACTGTCCAGCATAACCATCCATGGGGCTGGGGAGTGGCGAAGTCCTGCTAGGTGATGTTCAGGAGGAAACTAAGCCCAGACAATGAGTAACAGAGGGTATTGGATCCTGATCCTGATCGTTATACGATTTGTGTCCTTCCTGATGACAGTGCAAGCTTTCACTTCCGCGTCTACATATACATCCAAAACTTGATTGCTAGCGCATGTGGAGAGCAGACAGCACCCTGGTTCTAGCAGATGTTAAGTCCCATTTTAAGTGGCTATCGTCGTACTCGACTCACCAGTAACCTAAAATAACAATTAACTCTCCTTTAAGCGAGGCATCTGCCGCACGGTCCTTGTGAAGTTGCAGGCACCGCCTTATTCTGTCCTGACAGCACACACAACTAATGCTCACACCCCACTGTTAAAAAGTACCGTGCCAACGTGCTGGCTGGAAAGCAGGCAACGAATGGCTGGTGTGGAAGAATGTTTGGGCCCAGAAGGTCACCGTGGGAATATACACTCAGCGTGTTTGTATGTCTGTGTTACTGTGAGGAGACAGAAGTGATGGGTGTTGACTAAATCTCTTTCACTCTTCCCTTAGTGTCTGCTTCATGAGCATTCACATGAATAACTTCACCACTTATTCATGTTAATCACTCCCGCACCTGCAATCCTTTTCCCGAGAATGTATCACCCTGCTTGCTGCTTATTATAGTAAAGATATGACTTAAGTTTTTAAAAAGGTATGTATTGTTTGGGCTAAAAAGCTTAATTTCCCCCCTGAAGCTGAAGACTAGACTTTTATGCAAAGAAACCACAAAACTGAAGGCATCTGAGCAGTTCCACTTGCTTCACCTTTCTCTCCGTTCAGTCAACGACCTTTGTGCTGTAGAGCTTCACCCACTTGGAACCTGGCCCCAAGACAAGAAATCAAACCACAGCTCTGTAAGAGCCCTGGCTCATGTGCCAAAGTCCACTCTTGAGGGTCCTGCCCATACTGGGGAATTCCAGTCACATGGAATATATTTGTACTTCACCCATGGCCGGTCTTCAAATCTAACTCGTTACCTCCTTAGCTGATTACGCTTATTCCATAGCGAAAAAGCCACTACTGGTAAGCAGTTAAAGAACAGAAAGAAGATAGAAAAAACAAAATCTTCTCACCAGTAAAGGTAGCACCAGATCGCAACCCTATGCCACAAATATAAGGCTGGTGGTTATGGCTCCGGAGCCGTACACAGAGGTAAAAGAGGTTTAGAACGTTGCATCACCAAGTATTTACTGGAACACATAGTCTTTTCAGACAGAATTTCATGGAGTCTCAAAATGAAAATCAAAGGATTGATGATGTAGCAATGAACTCTCAGATAAGTAGAACAGTTGGATACTTAAAACCAAACTTTATTTACTTATTCACTGACACTGTGGTTCTGAGGATCAATTTCAGGCCCAGTTTAATGGCCAGGTTTGGTTCCAAATGCAAATAGGTCTCAGGGTAGGATGGCCCTGCTTAGGTGATCTTCAGGTGCCTCAAAAGTGTTGAGAGAAGACAGAACTAGTTCACGGAAGCACTGCAGAAATTAAGTTTTTAATGTAACTGGTGATCGTCTGTAAGAGGTGAAGTTAAAAAGATGCTTTTCCCCTGTTTTATATTTCCTTTCAAACATCCTGTTTTAAACCTCAAGTGATATGTTCTGTTCACCTCAACCTGTGTGTGAGTCTAACCTCATCACCTTACAACTGAGCTCTAACCTGAGAAATGTTACATTTTTGTACCTTTGGAAAAGAACATAGTGATTCTTTGCTGCAGGCTCAAATTTAATTTAAAAATAAGTAGTTCCTAGGGTCGACAGTGATGTAGGGATTAGTTGCTGATTCAGCTAGCATTTTTCTCCTATGTGAAGCTTTTCTTGATCAATTATGGACGACTGCCACATGGTAACATTGTAGAAAGTAGAAAAGAGCACTGTGAACATTTCTTCAACTTGCGCAAATTTAATTGTATCTGTGATAGATGCTGGTAGTTAATTTTTTTCAATAAACGGACAATAAAGCTGGGGCATGGTAGCATGTTCCTTTATTCCCAGCACTGGGAAGGCAGGGACAGAGGGACTGCTATGAGATCAAGGCCAGCCTGTTCTACTAAGTGAGTCCAGGATAGCCAAGGCTACACAGAGAAACCCTGCCTCAAAAAACAAAAATAAATAAATAATAGATAAATGGGCAATAAAAAGAACAAATAAAAACACTCAGAACTATTTGGGTCCTAAGGTTTAAAAACAAAAGCTTATTAAGATGACTGTTTAGTTGCATTTTCATTTTCCAAAAGATTGCCCCAGTTCTTTCATTTATTGAGAATGGGGTTAAATTCTGTATAGGTAGAAACTTCGTCTTTCATATTTTCTATACATAGCTACATGTTCCAAGGAGTGGACCAAAACACCAACTTTAAGATAACATAGTTGAAAATTGTAATGTGTATTTTATTGGAACATGTATTTAAGCTTATGCATGACACCAATATTCCAATAAACAGGCAGCAAAAGAAAGGCACGGCCCTCCTTCATTTTACACTTAAAATCTGAAGCGGGATCTAAGTCTGTTGTTCTGTCAAAAGAAAGGACTCCCCGAGAGCCCTTTCATCTAGGGAAAAGGGCAACCCGCTTCCCCGTGAAGCTGGGCTGGGAAAGGGAACCAAAGTTCGCAGTGACACAGGGCTTTCCAGAAACAACTTTTGATTCTGTTTAAGAACATGGACATTTTCTTGGCACACCAGGAGATTTGGGTGGAGAAAAAGGATTATTTTGACCTGTCAAGGTTTTAAACATTGTCCTGGGGCTGCAGGGATGGCTCAGTGACTATGAATGTTTGCTCTACTCCTGCAGGTGACCTGAGTTTGGTTCCCAGCACCCACAACAGGCAGCTCACAACTGACTGTAACTCCAGCTCCAGGAGATTCAACACCTTCTCTAGACTTCAGACACCTGCGCTTGCCCGCGTGCTCACATCCTGCCTCTCTCCCTCCCTTCCTCTCTTATTCCCCTCCCTCCCTCTTTCCCTTTCTCCCTCCCTCTCTCTTTCTTTGTCTGTCTCTCATGCACACACAAACACACAATTAAAAATAAATCTTTAAGAACAAGCAAAGTTGTTCCTAGTCAGCTCTTCAGCCTACAAAAATTTTAACAGAAACAGGGACATGGGGTCTCACAGGTGGTATTGTAATGCTCCTCCAGACCCTGGGAATCCCCAGGCTGAGAATGGGCTAAGAAAATGATCAGGGAGAACATAAACTACTTGAAAATTAACTGATTCTACCCCACTTTTCTCTTTTCTAAAAATAATAATAATAAGTAGATGAATAACTTAAAAGATTAAATCTCGGTGACATGTTTACTTCCCTATCTCAAAACAAGATAAAACTTTTATTTTGTCTTTTATGTGAGCAATAAAATATGCTGCATTTGCCTTGATCCATGTGTATATGTGCACACATATGATATGTATGTTTTTTTTTAACTCAAAAGAGGAACAGCTTAAACAGAGGTGAGCTACAGTGATTAGACACACATATCACTGAGCTGTCTTGTATTTAATCACACTTGAATGACCTATCATCTCGGTGCCTACCTGGTGGCCTCCACTGGACCCGCCTTTGCCAGCTCATCATTCTCAACCACACATGAATTACAAGATGCCTAGGATAAAGGAAGGAAGGCCACACTGCTCACAACATGGCAGTTGTTTCCTCATAGGCTCACGTGGTGACGTTGGTTGTGGTGATACTCATGGTACTACTCTGGGGAGTCCAGAGACCTTAGGCTGAGGGTGTATGTCACTGAATCTCTTCCATGCCCCCTGCTTTCTGTCTGTTATGATGTCAGCTGCTCCATCATGTCCTCCTTGCTACAATGGGCTGAAAGTTCTCAAATCGTGAGGTCAATGATCTCTTCTCCTTTGATGTTTGTGTCAGATAGTTGCCACCAGTGGGAACTGGTACGCTGAGTCAAAGGGACAGTTGGGGAGCAGGTACAAAACCCAGAAGAGCTCATCTTTCAGAGGATCAGCCAGCCCCCTGCCTCAGTCTCCACTGTGAGGATCCCTGCCCACATTTGCCTTCTCAGGGTCTTACCAGGTCCTGGGTCAACCAAGTTTTAGACACTAGGACTGCAAGAAACACTGGGCTATTAGCTGAATCCCAACTCATTTTTCTCTGGGGAAGCTCTGTGCCCAGCTCCCACTTGAGGCCCTGCTTGGTGTCTGGGTTCTCCTACCATCAGCTGATTTTTCTGCCTGCTGCTCTGTTTCTCTGACAAGAATGCCTATAAGTTACACTGCCAACTGGTTGACCTCCGGATCACCTGCCAGGCCAGGTGTCTCTTGTCTCATATCTGATCTAGCTCACCTGGCCTCTGTCTCCATTGTTGGTGCGATGCAATCAACAGCAGATAGGGTTTAAAAGTATCAAACATCAAGGAGGGAAAAACCTTTTTAGGCACCACCAAATCTACACCGAAGAGTTCTAACCTTTTTGTCTGTAGGTTCCTTTAGCTAACAGCTGTCTTGGGGAGTCACCACAGGCACACTTGTTCTGTTGTCTGGCTTCTCATTACCAACACAATTGGATTTTTTGCAGTGGCTGGGCAAAGCCTCCTGGAGCTTCTCTGACTTCAAAGGGAGGCATTGATCCTACTGACTGCAGTGGATTAAGTGAACTTTTAGCTGAAATCCAATCCCCCCCGGAGTAGCTTGTCAGGTGTATTTGCAGTGTGCGGTTACGTGATAAGCTTTATTTTCTACTTAAGAACTTAATAATATACCATAAGTGAAGGCATCCTCCTTAAATAAAAAAAAAGGGGGGGGGGGAGAAAGGATTTCTATGATCTAAAGAGAAAACAGAGTATTTTCTGAACTACAGCTGCAAGTTTTACACCCAAAATCTAGAAATTGATGCCATTTCTCCCATCTTTCCTCCTACTCATTCTAATATAAAGTGGGAAAAATAATACACTTAAACTCAGAAAAGCAATAAAGATAGTCAGTTTTCCTTGACGTTAAAGTTTTGCTAGCCAGCAGCTCACAAAACCTTAAATCCTAGTTTCTAGCCTATTTGACTGTGGCGAGTCATGTGAAAGGCCGTCATAGCTCTCACTGTACCAAGCTGCAAATGACGTTGTTCCTACATGGTTGAGGCCTACGGAGAAGCACACTGCTCCCAGGGCACACTCAGGCCCTGCCATGCGGTAGAAGCTGGAGGAATTCGTGTCTCGGGAGTGCACATGCCTGCTGACCAGAAACCAAACCCAAAATGCCACAAGGAGCACTTTGACTCTGTATGCCCCAGGAGTCTTTCCTAAGCCTCGAGCAGCTGAGTGTGTTCACAGAAACCAAATCCAAATGTCACAAGACTCTGTGTGTCCGAGGAGTCTTTCCTAAGCTGTGAGCAGCTGAGCGTGTTCATGTCTGCAGCTGTTGACCAGAATTATATTTCAAGAACGGAACGGCCATAGATGAGACTCTTGGTGCCTGTTTCCAACTCGGTAACACAAAACTCTCACGGAGGAAAGCAACAGCCAACCCCCCCCACCACACCCCCCGTGACGGTTATGCTAACACCATACCTGGTGACCTGCCATTCTGAAGGTTGAGAACAAAGGAGGGTTTGAGCGTTCTTTAATCAAATTGGAACCTATAGCATAACAGGTGCTTTTGATCCTCGAGATGGAGCGTTCCCCCGTACACTCATCAAAACACTCCCTGAGGGTAGATATTGCGCATGGCCCTGTCTAAGTGTGTATCGGGCACCACTGATATTCACACAGTTGACAACTGAAAGGTGTGACGGCTCTAAGACGCATGTATGTGTATACATGTCCTCGTGTCTTCGTGTGTCTATTTCTAGCATTTGTCTTCTTTCTTTGGAATTTGGCCACAGTTACTTTGAAGCATCGTATACCCCGCCTCACTCTGTGAAGATGGCTTTTGTCAACCACATACCTACCAGCTGGTTCAGGAGTGGATAAAAACCGTCCTGAAGAAATGGGATGCGGGATGCAGACTGTGCCTCAGAGGGTGCACTGTTTGTACTTTTCAGTAACAGGGGCTCCAAGGAGCAGGAGCTTCCTCTGTTTGCGTTTTTCTTATCAGGAAAATAATTGTGGCAGTCTGTGTCTACCCCTTGTCCATTTTATTTCTGAAAATAGGGGCACACTAAAGTGAAAAACCTTACACTAGAATGACCAAAACCAAAAAGTTACTGGATAATAATTTTTACCCTTTTACTGGTGCTGGTGCTTTGTTTTATGAAACTTCTGTGAACAGAAATAAGACTTTTAAAACAGAACAAATTGAACAGGAAAGAAATCATCATCATCATCATCGTGTAGTGGTTAGGAACTAACTGAGCAATGGGCACCATAAGCTTTGTTTTCAAAGCACACCTGTGGGCCCATCATGGCTCCCTTGAACCTGGCAGAGAGGGTGCTTCCACTCAGCCAGCCACGCACAGGACCACTGTTAGTTTAACCCATGGGTCAGCACACTCTGGTGGCTGGGCTAACTCTGGCGGGTTGCCTCTTTGTGTAACGCCACAAAGCAGTGATGATTTTCATACTTTAGCCAGTTTTGTTTTTTTTTTTAAGGTCAGAAAATGTGGCACACACCTTTAGCCCCAGCACTTGGGAGGCAGAGGCAGGCATATCTCTGAGTTTGAAGTCAGTTTAATCTACATAGCAAGTTCCAGGCCAGCCTTAAGATCTTCTCTCAAAATAAACAAAAAAAAAAAAAAAACCACAGAAGAAAAAAAACAAAACACACCAACAGAAGAGTCATATTTCAAGGTATGGGAATACAATGTAGAATTCATATTTTATAGTTTGCAGCATGCATGTTATTATTTACACAATGTGCAGAATGCCTGATACTGTAATGATGGATTTATGTGATGCACATGAGAAGGTTTTATTAGAGCACAAGTCTGCTCATGGACTTGTCTGTGGTGCTCTCATGTCCAAGCAGCTATGACAAGGACCACACAGCTCTAAAGCTGAAAATACCACCTTGCTCTTGACAGAAAGTATGCTGACCTCTGCTTTAACTTTAGAGCTAAAATTCTCTATATCCTACATCTCTGTAAGGGGTGTGTCCACTCCCTGAGATAGTCCAGCTCCCTCTGTGATTGGAAAGTATCAGCGCTACAGTCCAGGCACAATGGGAACAACTTAAGCTGGTTCAGAGTACCCAGTGGTTCGACATTAACCCCTGTAGCTCTTAGACTACCTCTGACCTCGCTAATCCAAGTCCTGGAGTTCCTGTGAAACGGCTGTCTCCTGCTAAGAAAGGGTTTAGTTATTGGCCGCTTGGATGGCACCTACTAAGAATGAAAAGAGGTAGGCTAAATGTGGCTTCAGTATTGAACTTGTACAGGAAAGATCTTTTTCCCCTTTGGTCCTTGGATTAAACCCTGGTCCTGTGCGTGATGCTTGACTGTTCCGCGGCTGAGTGACACCCAAGGCGGAGATGAATATCAGTGAAGACGCAAAGGACTCACCCGGACGTGTTTCTGCCACAACAGGACCAGCAAGGTCAGAAGGCTTTCCAACACCGGCCTGGTTGATGGCACGGACACGAAACACATAGCTCTCACCCTCTTTGAGGCCTTGCACCTGGAACAAGCAGGTTTGGAAATAATGAGCATCTTACGCCACATAAGCAGGCGTGTCCTTGCTCTATAGGAATCATTAATCACACAACTCCAAGCAAACAGGGTTTGTGTTCTAGGTGGCTTTGACTTTGGTCCACCTTCTCTGTGGACCAGCTGTCACTGTTAAAATGGAGTTGCTAAAATCCCTTCCAACCCTATCATTCTCACTCGCTCTCACACACGTAATTTAAACACTCCAAAATTCAGAAGCATGTTATGTGTTTCTGAAATGCATGCACACTTTGAATGAATTAGCTGCTTTAGTCTTTGCTCAAAAAGGTAAAATACAAAGTGTTCAAAACAGCATTTACATTACACACCTCTGAGTGCGTCCCTTGGCAAGAAGACATTTGGTTTTTTGCTCAACAGTACATTATGGGTGCTGGAGAGGCGGCTCCGTGGTTAACAAACAGCACTGAGCGCTCTTTCAGAGGACCCTGGTTCAATTCTCAGCACCCACACAGCAGCTCCTAATCTATCGCCTATTTATCACTAAACAGACAGGATACTAATATAATTGTGAACTCAAAGAGCTTTTAAATAATCAAAGTGTATTAAAATTCTACACCCCCACAGAACCAGCCCAGATATCCATCAACAGTTGAACTGACAAAGAAGATGTGATACATTTACACAATGGAATTTTATTTAGCTATAAAGAAGCTATCCGTTTATGAAATTACGACATTTGCAGGAACTGCAGATCATTCCAGGGACTGGAGAACACTATGCTAAGTGGAAAATGCGAGTCTCAGAAAGCGAAAGACCTTGCTTCATCTCATGCATGGAATATAGATTTAAATGTTTATAGATGGAGGACATAAAAGTAGAAGAGGAACTGTGGAAGTTGAGGAAGCAGCCTAAAGGAAAAAAGAAGGGGTGAGGGAGGAGAGGTGAATGGACTTTATGTGCTATAAAAGCAGAGGGGGGACTTCTCAGAAAGACCAAGGAGGCCAGCAGTAGCGTGTGGGGAGAGAAATCTGCCAGATCAGGAGGAGGCAATAAGAACAAAGGCTTGTGCTTTAAAACGTTACAGTGAAACACATCACTTTGCATGTTAACAAAAATAACTAAAAATATTCTACACCCTTGGCTTTTGAAATGACTTCTTATTGTCTGTACACAGCGGGGCAGGGGTAGGGGGCGTGCTGAGGACAAGCTGTGAGGGTCAGCCCTCTCCTTTCACCATGCAGGGTCTGGGGGTCAAATCCAGGTTGTTGGGCTCTGCAGCAAGCGCCGCTACTTACTGAGCTTGGCAAAGTGTCAGGCTCACACCCCCAATGGCCTTTTTTGTTTGTTAGCTCTGAAATTCTATGTGTATCAGTATTTTGCCTGCAGGTATGTTTGCAAACTACACCCTTGCCTGTGGAGGGAGCATCACAGCCCTTGGATCTGGGGTTACAAGTGGTCATAAGCAGCCATGTGAGCGCCAGGACCTGAACCCAAGGCCTCTGCATGGCAGAGTTTCTCCAGCCCTCTCAAGTTTTTAATAGTCAAGATGGTTTCTTAGAACAATCTTTTACAAATTTTCGAGTTGATGTGGGCTCTGTGCTGTTATTGTTCCAACACTGTTAATATTATTTATCAAAATTCTTGTTATTTTTAAAATATGTAATTTTAAAGAGTTGTTTTAGGAAGGAATTGATTATACCCAGAAGACTCAGTTTGTCCTCTAATGCTATGGTAGAGACCAGTATTCAAAATTTGATTTAAAACACACAGCACCAGGGAACATTTGTGACTATGAATTTAGAGCATCCATGCGTTGACTCCTAAGCTTTAAGTCTAACCATTGAATTGTATTTCAGTGCTGGCATAATATTATTAATAGTGGTAGCTCTCACTGGAGCTAATGAACTTTGCTTTTTTGTTTTGTTTTGTTTTGTTTTGTTTTGTTTTGTTTTGTTTTATGAAACAAAGTCTTGGGTAGACCAGGCTGGCCTGGAATTTACTCTGTAGTGGTGGCTGACCTAGAACTCCTCACCTCCTCACTTGTCAAATCCCAAGTGCTAGGACTACAGCTTGCCACCATACCCAATGGAGCTAATGAATCTTCAAAAATTTCAAAATTGAAATAAGTTCAATCTGTAAATGAACTTAAACTAGGGCACAGACCAAGTGCGTAAGAGTTGAATGTATTTTTACATCGAGAGACAATGCTAAGAAAGAAACAGAAACGTTTTCTTGTGATAAGAATAGAGGTAGCGTGCTAACAGGCCTGGTGAGTGACTGTGTTGGCTTTCTGTAATACGTGAGGAAGAGATCCGCATTCCAGAGTCTAGTCAGTGTTGTGACAGGAGAACACCTGCACTCTTCCATCACCCCAGCTCAAGGATAACGTCGCAACAAATTCACAACCTATGCACACGCGCTCTTGAATTTCTTTTCTTTTCCTATAATCTCAGCAGGAATTGTGCTCTGTCTCCTTCAATCCACTCCTTGCCTCACATGCACTAGTGACCAACACAGGGATGAACTGTTTGGTATGGGTGCAGTCTGCAAACTTCTGAGTGGTTGTGGAAAAGTCACACTAATAAAGCCGTGGAATCCTATTTCTTGCCCTGCTTTATCTTTAGGGTCTTCAGGCACTCTGCCTGTCCTCACCCTAGGGGAAAACATTCTTCTTCGGCTCATAAAACACGGCGAACATAAGCGAGAGAACCTGTCATTTCCAAACAGGGTGTGTATGTCAGGCACGGGTTCAGTAAGCAACTCAGGGAGTCTGGAGTAAAGGTGAGGTGAAGGTCAGGAGTTGAGTGAACCCATTCCAGTAAGCTGTGAGTGTTCTGCAAGAGCAGGCACACCCTCATAAGCAAAGTGAGATGGGCATGGCTCCAAAGAAGCTGCAGTTACAGGTGTACCGGCGTCAACTCCGGAAAAACAGAGCCTTCCGGCAAAGGCCACTGTCGAAAACAACTGTAGGGGAGAAATGAGAGTCACCCCCGCGAGATGCAACGAGATGGTGGAAAACAAGACCTGTGAGAGGGGTAAAGCTGAAGCGAAGAGGGATAGAAGAGGGAGGGAGTAGCAGATGCCTCTTAGAGCCATGTTAAAGATATTCCCCATTCTTAATTACTGCCAAATGGATGGAATCTTACCAGGAGCCCAAAATATGAAAGCGACTGTGATTACGTTAGTGCAGTGTTAGTAGTTTTCCATCGGAGGGAAAAGGCAGGCTCTCGGGCACAGGGCACCCTCTCACCCTCAGGTACTTGTTCTCGATGGCTGCCTCATTGAGTCCTCGCCACTGGTCATCCTTGGCACTGGCTTCCTTGAGGTCCACAAAGTAGCCAGTGACGGGGGTGCGGCCTGAGTAGACCGGAGCCTTCCACTGGAGAACCAGGGAGTTCTTCCTGACTTCGCTGAGCCGCAGGCCGTGTGGGGGTCCTGAGGCAGGGAGAGAGCAGAATTCTGCGTGTGAGGAGACTCGTGGAGAGAATGTTCACAGCCACACTCGGGGTCAGTGTGCAAGGGGACTCACTATGAAAATGTTCACACTCAGAGAATCTCAGCTGACTCCCTGACAGCATTCTCTTTAGACCTCCGTCAGTCTCCTGAAAGTAGCACGTTGTAGCCACTGTGCTTTTCCGTGGCTGCTCTGCAACTTACTGAGCACAGGTGGTCAGGGCACGCTCAGGTGCCTCTCAGAGCTGATAAAGCATCCCCGAGGCTGATTTTTGGGGGTGAAGGAGTCATCACTGATTTCAATCACACTCAGGGCAGTTAGCAGACAGTCCACAGAAGCCAAGGACCTCGATAACCTTCTGAGGAAAGGCCCTAAAATGTGTGCTGTGTGAACATGGCTGACATTTCAGAGGGTCTGAACGATGATGCCACCACCCATCTCTTTGTGTGGCCACTGGCTGCTACTCAAGAGATGTACATATTTCTTTTCATTTTTCTTTCTGATAACAACTTCTGTGTAACCAGCCAACCAGAGTCGCATGCAGTGACTCACTGCTCCTCGACATCAACTGCAAACACTGACGCTGCTGTGCTATGCTTCAGCGTTTCACCACCGATGGGCCGATGTCTGCCTCACTATTTACCTTGGCCTAGCAATTTCAAACACGCACCATTCTTATTTTCCAACATCCTCTATGCAAACAGTCGTAAGTACTCACATCAAATAGCATGGCATATCCTGCTTAGCCAAGGGCTTCAGTGCCTGCAAACCTGGGGCTTCCAAGTAGGCAGCGGCCCCTCTCTCCAGAGGTGGAGCTAGGTTCTGTTGTATTCCCTCCGGGAAGAGGAAGGCCACACTTGAGGTCCTGACTCCGCCACTTGCTACTGTGGTGGCCTTCTACCTGCCATTTAACTTGTACCTCGGTTCAGTCACCGTCACCAAAAACAAAAACAAAAAAAAAAAAAAAAAAAAAAAAAAAAAAAGGCAGCAAAACGTTCTTGCTGCTAGAGCAGCTTTCTGATGACTGATGGATCAGGGTGGCCGGTGGGGTATTTCTTCACTGAGCCCACCCCACAACTTTAATGTTGGCTTAATTGCTTTCTTGCAGTGCCTTTAGCACAGGCTTCAGTGACTCATGATTGCTAAGTCTGTGGCTGGTCACTTTACCTTTAAGAATTTTAAGAACTTAGACACGGATCCACCTGTGTGAGAGCGGCAGACAGGACTTTTCAACACCTGCCTCAAAGGCAAGCATTTGCCTCTTCGTCCCCGGGGACGTTGAGTGAGCCTTGAACAGCTTGTTTCTTCTGCTAACTCTTTGTTCTCGCTTGGCAGAAGTAAAGCAGAGAGGCGTTTGCTGCATGGGGGCCACCTGGTCGTTCTCGAGGGGCACAGGTGTCAGACAGGAAGGGGCGGCTCAGCCGTCCACACAGGATGCCTTTGTGTGGCCTGAGGCCTATGGTGGCATCACGAGAATTGTTAGATATGCTGATTTTCACACCCCGGAGTCCTGTGTCATTCAGAGTATTTGGGTCTTGGAAATCGATACCAAATAAGAATGGTGTGGTGTGTGTACACACAGAGAGAAGGGCTTAGCAGACAGAGAGGTGGGGCTTACACCCCTTGCCATGCAGCATGATGAGCCCAGGCAGGCAAGGTAAGGAAGAGGTAGGATAAGGGAGGGATGAAGGCAGCTAGCGGGGAGAAGCCAGAACCCCGGCCGGGTCTCCAGAGGATGATTGGGAAGGAGGTAGGTGAGCTTCAGAGCATTTGGGGGAGCAGCAGCACAGGATGCAGGTTCTGGAAATAAACCTGCTGGGGGATACGACCTGGTGCTCTTAATTGGCCTTTAAGAGGCCAATGAAGAGGTTGGAAGCCCTCCCAAGTCCTCACTTGACACTCAAATGGTGTCCTTGCGTCAGTCCTCCAGAGGCTGAGCAGTGGCAGCTCTGGGTTCCAGTTCAGTTGGGAGCATGAAGAATTTGTTTTCAGGTTTACTTTGCTACCTGCCATTTAATGTTATCCTAAAATATTTTAGATAAGCGCAGCAAGCAGGTTCTTGTCTCTAAAATGCCATCTAGACACTAGCACAGGTAGCACCAACACGTGCACGTCGGCGGCGGGAAGGCGCAGTTCCTACTTGCCTGGAACAGCGATGGTCCACTCTTCACACTTGAAGCACTGGCTCACGGCGGAGGGTGCCCCCAGCCCTGCGATGTTCACCGCTGACACTTGGAACTGGTACACTGTGTTTTCCTTCAGGTTGCTAATCTGTAACATTGGTGACATCACAAGCAAGCTGTTCAGCATTTGATTTATTTGTCTCTTAGGTTACAAACATACCCTGTGGTGATGTGGTGTTTAACAGTTAGTTTGTTGACTTCTTGTGTTGGGTGTACCCTGGGGTGGCCCCTGTACCGTCACACCCTTTTCTAATCACATCCTGGGTGTAGCCCAAGGAACAAAGCACCTGTCACTTCAGTTCCAGGGAATCTGGTGCCCTCTTTTGGCCTCTAAGGGTCACCCAAGTGCATATGCAGATAAGAAGTATTACACATATATACAAATTTTAAAAAATAGTAAAGTTGGTGTTGTGCAACTTTAATCTCAGCACTTGGGAGGCAGAGAAGTGTGAGTTTGAGGCCTGCCTGGCCTAGACAGAGAGTTCCAGGTCTGTCAGGGCTACATAGTGTGAGACCCTTTTCCAAAAAGCAGCAATAAAGTAACAAGGCAAAACACAAACAAAAAAAAAAAAAAGGATAGTCACGTGGTGAGACTTAGTGACAGGATTAGTGGGGTTAAACTAGAAAGCTAGTTGGAGACTGCCCAGCCGGAGGCCTAGGCTTTAAAATATTAAAAAACCTCTGTATCATTATTGATGCCACTGGCAGGTCTGAAGGTGCCGCACTACAGGGACAGTACGATATCTCTCAGTGCATGGAGATGCTGCTGAGCCTGACACCCTGACTCCAATCCCCAACACCCAGGATGTGAAGGGACCTAACTCCTGCAAGCTGTCCTCAGGCCTCCAATACACAAAATTAATAAATACATACAGATGTTTTAAATATCCAAAAGTAGTCAATAGACAACAGAAAGATACACATGACAGAAAGATCAAGTAGAAAGTACGTAATATGGTGATTGGGTTGAAGAATCTGTAACAAGGTTAAATATTCCTAAATGGTGTCAAATATAAACTGCCAGGCCAAGGGAACAAACATAATTCTACGGTTTTCTTTTTCTGTTGTTTGTTTGTTTTATTTTTTGAGACAGAGTCTCATATAGCTCAGGCCGACCTTGAATTCCTGGTCCTCCTGCCTTCAGCTCTACAGTGCTAGGATGATAAGCTTATACCATTTGACTTAACTTTGTGATATTTCTAAAAGACACATAAAAGCATAAAGACCCAGAAAGGTTGAAAATTAAATGATGAAAAGTTACATGCCGTGTAAACACCAACTAAAAGGAAAACCTGTACATTGTCATCAATAATTGAGAACACATCCTTTAAGGCAACACTTACCATTAGCACCAAAGACTCACTTTGTATCCATCTAATAATGCCACCTCAAAATACATAGCAACATTTTAAATGAGCAGGTTTTCTGGCGAGATGACCCCACAATTTTCCCTTCCTGTGCTGTGCATGTCATCAATTGGTATCAAATTCTATCTAGTCTCAGAATACTCACATTCATTAACACTGCAGCAAGACATTTAGGTGAAAGTTAGCAACAAAATCCATATGTGTGTGCATGAAAATAGTATAAATAAGGTGAAAGGAATACAGATCATTTGTATTAAGTTAGTTGAACATACTACATTAAAATTAAAGGGGAAATAGTGTATGACCCCTCAGACTCATCTCTTAAAAATAATTCAAACTCACTTTTAACAGCAAAGACTGTGATAAAACTTTCCTTTATCTGGTAATACTGGCTACAAACTAACCGCAGCAAATGTAATTCCGGTGTTGGAATGTTTTTTATTGCAAAATAAGGACCAAGGGCTGGTGTGTGGTTCTGTGGTAAAGTGCTTATCTGGCATGCATGAGGCCCTGGCTTCCAGCCTTAGTGCTTCAAAAATAAAACAACAACAAAAACAAAAACAAGATCATAGTGGCATGTGCCTATAACCTCAGCACTCTGGAGGATTTGCTGACAGGAGGATTGCTGCAAGTTCCATGTCAGCCCAGGCTACACAGAAAGAGCTTACGTCAAAAAATGAAACAAGCACACAAATAAACAAAACCCAAAGGATCATTTCTATATAACAACATTACCGCTCCAATTCAAGGGCTTAGGGAGAAAGCCATACAAGAAAATGAAACGTAAAGTATAAAATTCAGATGTGAAGAAGTAAATGCATTGTTTGCATTTGATTGCTAAGACTGTTTCAGAGCAATGACCAAAGAGCTGGTAAATTAATTTTTAAATTAACAAAAACTAAAACAGCTATATGTAAAATCAATATATGTCATTTGTATTTTTTATTTCTGTGAATGGTCCTCTGACCTCCACAAGTACGCCCCCAACAAAAACAAATGGAGAACTGTAACTAACGTTTACGGATTAGAAGAATCAATATATTTAATGTGTCAATTAGCCCTCACCTGACTAACAAATTCCAGGCATGCCTCCTCAAAATTCTAATAGTTTTAAGTTTAACTTATTATTTTTCCTTATACTTTGTTTTGTTGAGTTTTTTTTTCTTTGCAGAACTTAGTAGAAACCTAATTCCATAATTTATATCAAAGTGCAAAGAGCTGAAAATAGTGAAATAAGAGAATGTGATTATTTGCTGTAAAACTGTGATAACTGAACCAGTGGTTCAGTGTTGGACAAACTGACCAATGGAACAGAGCACAGGGCACAGGACAGACGAGAATACAATGAATTGTGGGGAAAGGTTGCACAGGTGTCTCTGCTGGGGGATCAGTTTTGACCCTCAGCTCACAACACATAGAAACTGCAGAGGTGAACTGGCAAAACATAAGAGTCTGCAAAGCTTCTAGAACATAACCGAGTGCAGAATCTCAGTGATCCTGGCATAAAGGAGACCTTTCTTCTGAAAGGCACCAAGGTCACTGATTGTGCTTACAACATGGAAGGTTGCCAGGAGTCAGTAAGAAAGCCATGAGAAGACAGCGGAGCTCTGAATGGGCATGCTATGGACGAGGGTATAAAAATGAAGCCTACATACGGGAAAGACCCTGGGACTCGTGATACCTAAGTTATCAAGATGGAGAGTGCTTAAATGGCCAACTGTGGGCAAGGGTGCAGAGCAGGCATTCTCCTCCCTTCAGGAAGCAGCATGGCGCTGTGCAAGAGAGTGGACAACAGCCGAGGCTCAGATTCAACAATTCTACCCTGGTAATTGCCTAGAGAAACTGGCGCATTTATGTACTAGCAGATGCGTTCATTGCTATATTGCTGGATGTAGCTAAAAACCATAAAATGGCCCATGCAGCAAGCAACAAGGGAACGGAGAACATATTATGGTAGAGTTGTAGGATGGAATACCATATACGGTAGTCTTACAAAGCGGCACACAGCAATATGAAGAATCTTAAAGTCACAACTCTGCAGCTGAGTATGGTGGTGCACGCTTGTAACACTAGTACTTTGGAGGGTAAGGCAGTGGGACAGCTAGTTTGAGGCCGGCCTGGGCCACATAATGAAAACCTGTCACAGAAAACACAACAGTTTTGTGTTAGCATGGCTAGTCTCTGTGTGGTACTTCATAGGTTTTAAATGTTAAACACAAAGAGTGTGGCCTTGGTTTCAAGGTGGGCTATTTCCTGGCCTGGCCTTGCTCTGGACTCTGGCTGTGTGGTTGTCTGCGAGTACTGGGACATGGGAACTGGGCCTAGCAGGTGATGCTCTAAGAAGGAGCAACAGCTGTGCCATCATAGAGAACTCTCAGAAAGCAGTAGGACCCCTCCTAACCCCCCCAACAGAGGGACGCATGCTCTTTCTGTCCATGAGAGCCCATTACAGGGAACACACCACAAGGAAGAATGTCAGGTTAAAACCATGTCCCGATTTTGAGAGTAAAAATGTAAAAAGCCAAAACAAAACAAAAGAGATACTGAATCTAGCAACATTTGAAGCCAATGAAACATAGTTAGAGATGTTTCATACGTTTTGAAAGAAAATACTAGTTTTCACGACAAATGTACATTCTGTGGTAAACATCCTAAAACAAGTTCCGCTACGCAAGTCCTGCTTGGCAGCCATAGTCACCTTATCCACCAAGGGGTATGCTTCGTAAAGTCACGCCCGCTGTGAGCCCTGGCAAAATGATGCACATCATTTAACAGGCCCTGGGTGTGTCCATGCAAGCGCTGCATCACGCCCAGAGACACACGTGCTCGCTTACCTTGTAGGCTGCATCGCTGACGGCCTTGATGTTGGCTTCTCTCCACTTTCCTGGCACTCCACCAGACACCTCACGGAAGTTCACATAATAGCCTGTAATCTCCGCCCCTCCGTCCGTATCTGGCTGCTTCCATCCAAGAACCATCGAGTCTCGGAAGCTTTCAAGACAAGTGATGTCGTAGGGTGGAGATGGCGCCGCTGTTGCAATAGGAATCGCTCGTGAGTAAGAGAGAAGGGCACCTGTGGTTCTGCATGCATTCAGCATGCTTGCCTGGTGCCACCCACGAGGGAACTAGATGGCGTATACAACGAAAATGTGAGATGGAGCTGAAACGTGGCACCTGACTTGGTATGTGAGAAAAAAATAGACAGTGAGAAAGTGGACTGAAATCATCAAACTGAGATTTTTAAAAAACTTGTCTGGCAAAAAAAAAAAAAAAAAAAAAAAAAAGTTCTCAAAAAATAATCTTTTCCCCATAAGATGAATTTTTTTTCTCAAGATCTATACCTTTATTGCTTTATTATTTGAGCTCTGATGACAACAGAATGCATACACATCTTGGTTTCCATCTCAGTTTGCTTATTTAGCATTGCCATACAGTTCCAAATGGTTTTGTAGCCACGTGCACTTCCCTGAAAGGTTTTGGGTTTGCTCCAGTCAGGAAAATATCCTGGAGCTCAGTTAAATGCACCTTTAAAAAATATTGTAGCTCTTACTATTTCCCACTTCTTACATAAGATTCCATGCGCTCTGCCCAGCAGTTGGCCATAAGTCTCAGTGCATGCTTTGATAGTCTGCTAAGATCTGGAGAGGACAGGAACCCCACAAGGAGAGCAACAGAACCAGAAAATTTGAACACAGGGGTCTTCCCATAGACTTATACTCCAACCAAATACCAGGCATGGACATAACCTAGAACCCCTGCACAGATGTAGCCCATGGCAGTTTAGTGTCCAAGTGGGTTACATAGTAATGGGAAGAGGGACTGCCTCTGACATAATCTGATTGGCCTGCTCTTTGATCACCTCCCCCTGAGGGGGGAGCAGACTTACCAGACCACAGAAGATGACAATGCAGCCACTCCTGATGAGATCTGATAGACTAAGATCAGAAGGAAGGAGAGGAGGACCTCCCCTATCAGTGGACTTGGGGAGGGGCATGCGTGAAGAAGGGGGAGGGAGGGTGGGACCAGGAGGGGAGGAGGGAGGGATTTATGGGGGGATACAAAGTGAATAAAGTGTAATTAATAAAATAAAATAAAACAATATTGTAGAGCACAAGGCTCCATCTGCCATATGACTTGTCCTTGGTAAACACATGTTTATCACGGTATTTTTTAACTCCTGTGATTTACAATTCCTGGTGTTAAAATGTTTTACAAAGCATGAAATGTTATGTAGGTAGCACTGCATTTGCTAGCACCAGGCTAGAAAAAATACCTAAAGGATTTTTCAAAACTCCTTGTAAATTTACATGGCTTTGCTGGGCTTTTCTGCATTTGACCACTGTAATGATAGTTTTCAATGAGGAGGAAAAGGCACAATGATGGCAAGAAATCCATCTAGCTCTGCAGCACTTCAAAAATTTTCCAGGTATTTGTTTGAATTATAAGAGTTGAAGACACTATCTCATTCCTAGTCTGTGTCTTTTATTTCAGAGCATGTAATGAGGACGAGCCCTTAAATAACTGTCCCATTTCTTTCTAGTTAATGGGATAAATAAGGGTCGGAAACAAGAAGAAGAAGAAGAAGAAGAGGCAGTATGAGATCAGGGGTGGGGCAGAAGCTGGGAATGGACAGAAGGCACTTAAAATTCATCGTCACTTTTAAATGATGCATTGTCTCCTCCCACCCAGCCAGCTCACCCTTAGCTTTCTCATAAGCCACCTTCCTGAGCCCCTTCTGGGAAGGGTATGGAATGTGGCTCTCTGCGACCGTAATACCGAACTTTCACAACTGCCCCAGAGCTCGTGAGCTGAACAAAACATGTAGGGTCGCTTAAAAACCTGAGGTTGAGCAATGGACCTCGGGCTCACTGCCACTTCGTCACGAAATATTCTTCTTTCCACGTCCCGAGCGTGAGCACATCAGAGAGCTGCATGCCCTCTGGTGGACCATCAAGCCCTTTCCGCCCTCAGCTTTAGGAGTAGAGCATCTTCCTGACTGACGCCCCCCAGACCCCATTCAACAGGTCCTGTAAACATTCTGTCATGGCTAAGCCTAAGAACCAATGCAAAAAGCCAGCCCCACATGGCGACTTTGACAGCACGTGAGATGAAAGCATGTTGAATGGATAAAGGAGACATGAGATTCAGAACCAACAGTGAGGAACGAGCATGGAGGAAGCGCATGGTCCAGACAATGAGAGGTGAGGACAGTGATGGAGACGGATGGAGAGCTTTGCCGTTCTCACCTACTGGATCCTTCTTCTTTTTCGGGGCCTCAGTTTTACTTTGCTCCTTGGGAGCAGCCTTCTGTGGTGTTGGGCTGAGCGCCTCCTGAGCTGATTCACTTACTTTACTCACTTCTTTCTGGCCCTGGTTGGAAGGGCTACTGGGTGGTGGAGGTTTGTTAGGTTTGCTACTGAGCAAAGCATCTTTCTGGGAGGATGGTGGGGAGGCTTCATTCACGCCCCCCCTGGAGTCTGTTAGTCCAGCAGGCACGTCACTCAGCTGAGGCCACACATGTGTAGACACTCCTCCCCCTACAGTCACCAGGCAACAACAGAAATGACATGAGCCAGACCCTACACATGTTACTCTTGGATAACAGAACAAACAGAGACATTAGGACTACGCGCAAAGCAAAAACTAGTCTTGGCTTAACAGTTTGCACCAGGTAACATTTCAAGTTCTCCACACTGTGGGAAAAGAAGAAACAAGAACAAAAGCAAAACACAGACAGAACAGGAACCGTTTCTATTTTCAGAACTCAAGGGGTTTTAGTTTATATGGAAAAAAAAAAAAGCAAATCTCAGGCGATTCTTGAGAGATATGCTCTAATACTCCACAGAATAGAGGAAGGACTGCAGAGTGCACGGAACAATACTGAAGATGCTGACTGCACGGCGGAATCACGACTGTTAGTGCAGCAGTAATGAACTGTACCTCCCAACCCATGAAAGAACGAGTCTGTTACCGTCTACCTTAAAATAACGTCAAAGAAGAAAACAGACACTGAATCTGTTTTGTTACTGTACCTCTACAGTTTAGGATTTTGAGATGGGGTCTTGCTATGTAGCCCAGGATGACCTTGAATTCGTAACTTTCTGCTGCAGCTGTCCTGGTTGTTTGTGGTCAGAGGTGTGCACCATCACACCGGCCTAACCTTTTCTCAGTGATATTGGGGCTTTACCCACACTAACTATGTGCTACTATGGAGACACATACTCATCAAATCTTTCTGTTCATATGTTAGCCTATTACAGAGTTTATTTTTGTTGTTCTAAACTACCTGGGTTCCTTCCCTCAACTCTAGCCAAGATTGGGAGGTACAACACATAAATACATATAAGTACCTTATTAATGGTGCTATTCTGTTGGTTAGTTTGCAAACAGAGATGAAATACGGGACTAAGCAGCCACATGTGTCTGGCGTGAATGTTAGTGGCACGGTAACGCACGGTTAGGAAAGAAAAGCCAAGCTCTGCTGCAGATGAAATGGCTTTCAGGTATAAAATGATACAAGTTATGGATGTGTTACAGAAGCGGGATGGCCTACCAGGTCCCAGGATGAACGTGAAGTTAGCATGGCGTTTCACACAATGGGGAATGTCTGAGGAACCCAGGATGTGAAGATGAACACACTACAGATGTAGGCGCAGGGTAAGTGATGAAGATCTGTAAAACGTCAGCTATGGAAGGTTAGTTGTCAACTGAAGTCAGGGGAATGATCATTTAATGATGGAACCATGGAGTGGAATTAGGAACTTTAAGTCATTTACAGCCATGATGGAAACCTAGAAAAAGTCAGTATTTTCCTCGACACATTATGTAAAAGGGACTTACCTATAGCAGCTTTGACTTCAATAGCTTCCGAGTCCTGGGAATACTCGCTGAGTCCAGCTGCATTTACTGCTCTGACCCGGAAAATGTAGCTCTCACCCGTCGTCAGTCCGTGGCAGGTAAATCTGGAGATGAAAGAAAGCTCTCAGAGCCTTTCCTAGGAGGAGCACTGGGAAGTGATTGGCAGCCTGAGTGGTCTGCCTGGCCTGGCTTTATGAAAAACTCATCTTCCAAAGAAAGAAAAAAAAAAGAAAGAAAGAAAAAAAGAAAAGAAAACAGACACTGAGAGCTTCAGGCAACATAAGCACCTTAGACAGAAAAGCATTGTGGGCAATCTTTAAAACCCACTCTGTCAGAGAGAGAGAGAGAGGTCTGGCTTCCCCTGAGTGTTCATCAGAAAGTATTCAGCAGGGAAACAATAAGACTACCACATATTAATTCTGCAAAAAGATGAGCTGGATAGTATTTAAAACACTATTAGTAGGTCTGGTATCAATGAGGCACTTAATAAATTATAGGCCTGTTAACAGTCCTAAGTAGTTACTTCAGATAAACACCTAAAATGTGAGGTACTGATAAATCCTGTCACAGACACTTAATTGCTACCTCCTTAATGGCAGGGAAGGAATTATTACTTGAGAAATCACACCGGAATCTGAAATAAAATGAAAAATTCGGTTCCAGTACCACCATTAAGATACAAAGATCCAGCAATAAGGCATGAATCCACGGTGGTTTCACATTTAAAACCACCATATTCCCCAACAGCTGTTAAAGCTATAAGTAGCATTTCATGAGTCACTGTAATATTCAAATCAGCCCCAAAGACTAACCCTCCCCCCCCCAAAAAAAAAAAAAAAACACCAGGTCTGCTGATGACTCTATCACCACTCACTTGTTCAAACATCTAATAAAGGGAGCCATGTCTTTCAGTTAGGGTCAACTTGGCTCGGTGAACATCTACCGAGCACTCACATCGGACTAGTTCCTACAGAGAGGAAGATGAGGAATGGTGTCTGCCTGTCACTGGCTTCTGTCACTGGGCCTCTAAAAGCCCAGGATAAAGACGGCACACACAGTCATCCCAGCCTAAGAAATAACTCTCACGCAAAGCCTGCTGCTGCCCCCCTCTAATCTGCTCTCAGATTCTCTCAGGTTCTAGTGCCACTCATGCTCTGGGAATCTGTGGCCTTGGGAAAGTGCCAAGGAGAAGCTGCCCAACAAGCCTGCCAGACCCTTTCTAGGGCTGGCTTCTCACTAAAGCAAGCGTGGCTGGTCGAGAAAATCATTAAAAAACTCGCCTTCCCCACATCGAAAACAGAAAAAAGGGAGTGGCAAACTGTCAGCACGCCCTTGTTTTGATGGCCTTTTCTGTCTGCTTGGTTCCGGAATTACGCGTGTTGATGTCCAGAATTTATAAAGTTATAAATTTATAAAGAGACACTCTGTTCTCTGCTCTCTCAAAATACCAAGGTCTTCGTGTTTGGGAGAGCATGTTAGGTTCTTAGAGTCTGGGATTGCTTTGCATATGTAAGACCAGAGAATAACAATGGGGAAAAAAATCAAAAGAATCAGGGGAGGACTATAAAATGAACTTTAGATGGTATTTTTATGTTTCTTCTAAGTGTCTGACATTACAAGTCTTTTTAAAAAATTCTCTTGGCTATTTAAAGTATATATGTTTATGTGTTCTTAAAAAGATTTTTTTCTAACAATACAGCTACATGTGTGTGTTTTGGATGTGGGGAGAACGTGCCTGTGTTTGGAGGTGCCTCAGGAGGCCAGAAGAGACTGTCAGATCCCCTGGAGGTAGACTTGTCAGTCACCCAATGTGGGCTCCAGGAACTGAAGTCAGGGCCTCTGCAAGGGCAGTCCAGGTTGGACTGCTCCGCCATCCTTTATCCCAAGAGTGTAGCTCTGTGTACTGAATGTAGCCCACAGTGATTCTGGAATGCACACATGCACACACTCACACATGTACACACACACACACACACGCACACACACAAACACGAGCCAGGGCTCACTCCTGCACGTGTGCCTTACCGTGAGCCCTTCACGGGATTGTTGTTACAGGGCTCCCACTTGCCGGAACCGACGACGCTGGACTCGATGTAGTACCCAACCAGTTCCTTGGCATCTTCGGACTCCTCCCAAGAAACCACCACGGAGGTGTCCGTGTTTCTGCTCGGGATGATTTTGCCAGGGGCCTTGGGGATATCTGCATGGAGAAGAAGGTGATGATGGAACTCAAGGCAGCTCGGTATACTTCACTCCCGTGACATTTGCGCAAACACACGTGCCTAAGGGTTTTACACAATCGCGTAAAACACACAGCTGCTTTGTTTTAGGATGCATTCTGCTAAGGAAATGTTATTTAGGACGTGTAATAGTGAATGAAGTGGCTGTGGACACTGGAAACTATACTAGCTGTCAAAACCTGGGACTTGCCTTGCATCGGCAAAACAACAGTAGTCTAGGAATTTTCCCTAGAAAAAAGGGGGGGCCACAGCTGCTCAGTGTGAGCTTACCGAGTTTGTCCCCCACGGCGGTGACTTCAGTGGCCTCCGAGGGTTCACCGATGCCCGCCGAATTTGAACAGCGGACACGGAAGCGATAAGACTTCCCCTCCACCAGGTCGAACAGAGCAAAGCGGGGAGACTTCACGGGGAGCTCCGTGTTGACGCGCTGCCAGTTTTCCGTCCCCACGTCACACTGCAGAGGGAACAGTGACGTCACTGGAGGCCCCCGGAGCCCCCCCCGGGGGGGACTCATGTTTATTTGCCTGCCAGCAAACCACCCCCTTCTCTAGGGCCAGACTGAAGAGGAGATGTGGAAGGGGGGACAGCTGGAGGCCACAGGATTCTACAGCAAAGGTGACTTTTCAGTGTTTTGATTAACCGTTTTGACACTCTACTTCATTCGTCTGTGAACACACTTGTCTCCTCAGAGTCTTTTCCTCGAGGATGGTTGCTTTTCTAAGTTTGGGTGTGGGCTCAATAAGCTGTTTCCGGTATTTAAATGTGTGCAGCATCTCCATGAGCAGTGTTATTCAAACTGAGTGGCGGGGCGCGTGGCATCCTTCAGGCCCGTGCTCAGCCGCCACCCCCTCAGAACGGCCTATTTAGACCACCTCCCATCACCCGTTTGGAAGAGTCCGGGTCCTTCTCTCATCACCCTGTCCCCCTTGCCCTGCTCTACTTTGTGATCAGAACATTTGTCGCTATTGGCTATTGATTTATTTGTTGTCTCCTCTGCCACAGGGAACATCTCATGTGATCAGGGGACCTCCTCCCTGTCCTGCCTCAGTCCAGGAGGGACTCAAAGTTTCTTCTATGAAGGAATGAACAAACAAATTCGGCTATGGAAATACAAAGGTGCTCCTTTGTGAAATTGGGCCTGAATTTTAGAATAAATCATACAACATTAAAAAAAAAAACAAAACAAACTTTAAGGAGATTGAAAGGTATATCAGCACATGTATGTCACAGGTATAGCGGAGCGTGTGTCACCTCAGCCCTCAGAAGGAGGAGGCAGGAAGGAAGTCAGGATTTTGAAGCCACTCTGGGCTCTTGGTTTCAACCATTTTAGGAATCATGCCATGGCTTCCGTGTTTGACTATAAGCCTGTCCCATGATGGACCTGCTCATAGTTCATGTGCGTGCAAATCCCTGGTGAAATTCCATCAAGCGCACACATGCTGTAGCCTAGGAGATAGCACTGTGGCTGTATGAGCATCCTAGGTCGGGGAAAAACACACCAGGGGACCAGCAAGTGAACATTTACGACAGGTCACGAATGGTTCATCAGAAAGAATTAGACTCATGGCTTGACATTTGGAAAGTTCTGTAAACGCATCCTAGGTCCCGGACATGGTCTGACTCCTCACTCTGCCAGGATCCTGGATGCTCTAAGAGTGGGAGCTTCTCTGTGCAATGCCACACTCTTAAATATTCCATCCGGCCGAGCAGGCTGGTAAAAAAAAAAACACTTAGTTGTTTAGCAACAGATGATATGTATTTTAATCTGGGGAAGTTACAGGCTTTCATGGAAAAGTTCATGTTGATGTGAGCAATGGGAAACAGTCAGAAAGCCAGTGCTGACTCAGCTGAAGAAGGTGTCTCAGAGGGGGTGCTGAGCGTCATTGTTTCAGCAAAATGGTAATTCTGTCACAGAGTTAACTCAGAGCCCCTTCTCGTGGAGTAAGTCAAAGAAAGGCCGAGGGCATGGGTGTGTGCTGAATGCACCAGGAAGTACACACTTAGCTATTAATCTATCATTGCTTCTATTAAAACAGAAAAAAGAAGCTTAGCATGCTACCAAAGTTATATTTAGAAAATATATGATTTTAGATTCCATTAAGCCAGACTCTTGGAAGAGGTCTGTGTTGCCTGGGAAACAGTTATCGTTAGCAATTGGCTGCAGTAAGAAAGAAACAAGTTGTCCATCTCAAGGACAACAGGAAAGTTCTCTGCAAAGAAAGCAATTGCCAAAGAAAAGCCACAGACCATAACATGTGTTACTTTGGTGGGACTCTTAAGAGCCACCAATTTGAAATAAATGAAAGGCTATTAACACATTCAAATATTTTACTAGTGAGATGGCTCAGTGGGTAAAGGCAACTGCCACCGAAAACTACCTAAATTTGACCCTGAGACTCACACGGAAGAAGGAGAAAACAACTTGCATAGTGTGGTGTCTGGCATGTGTATTGCCATGGACGTGCACACATACACACAAAACATGCATGTATGTATTTTATATGCACACATGAAGCATATGTTCAAAGTTTGAATATTGAAATATATATACGCAATAAGAGCCTGTCATGGAGTGGGCCAGGTCTCATGGGTACTTATTGGTTAATGGTGATAGTGAAGGAGAAGACATTTTCTTCAATGGGTGCAGCCTATAAGCAATCCCCATCCATGATCCTGTAAGCAACCCAGTGAGACCCAAACAACAACAACAAAACTTCTACAACAAAACAAGACGTGAAAACAAGATATATATACAACAATATATATATATATAACAATTATATATAATTACGGATCATACATAACTATGGATCATATATATTTATGGATCATATATAAGTATAATATATAACATGTGTACATAATATACATATATATGTTTTTAAAGTTTGTATAGTGGCCAGGCCTGGAAGCCCACGTCTGTAATCACAGGTGCTCAGGAGGCCGTGATGAGAAGGTCTCAAAGGGAGGGTGAGGCAGAGCAGTAGCCTGCTGGTGTGTGAACCCAGCGTCCAGTCCTGTCGCTGTAAAGCACAGTGTCTGTATACTGCTTTCTATTGCCACCCAATGTGCAGAGGCCTCTCTCCACCCACAGTCCTCAGAAATGGGTTCACAGAGAAGGGAAGGTCCCTGACAGTTGTTCTGACATTGAATGATCAGAATGTGATCCGGATGAAAGAAAAATTGAGTTCTAGATTTTTGTGAGAAAAAAAAAAAACCACAAAACTGTCTTTTTACATAATTTCGCAAAGATGAAAAATTAAAGCATAAACAGTAGCCTCCCTTCAATAACAGCATATTACTCTGAATAAATGCATACGTGTGTTCCCATGTCAGACAAATAACCTTCTCCATTAGGTCCTAATCTCACTTTTGTGGCAGTGGGGATTCGTCAAAAGCACACGGATGCTGCACAAGTGCCTAACCTGGAGCTGCAGCCCTTACACCCCATCAAAACTTTGTCAACAGTGGTCTCGGCGCTTCACGTTAAATTCTTCTTCAACGCCTTTTTCAGGAGCCGTGATCTGTGCAGGAGGACTCCTGTGCCCCTTTGTCTGCAGATTCTCATGCGTTTCTATGCTGGCAGCTAACCCACTTTCTTCAGTAGTGTCCTGGCTAGCTCTTGCCCCTTTATCACTGGCTGTCCACCAATGCTTATCAGAACCTCCTGGGATACGGCTGTATGATTAGCTCTCTTATCACGCTCACCTAATTTGTTTCGTTGCATGCTGCCTCTAATGTTCTGATCCTCAAAATGATTCTAAGGCATCTGGGGGAAAGAATTAGCCATTCGTTACATAGGCTGCTCTGTTTTGTCAGGTGCACAATTGTGTATTAGGAGACTACTCCACACAGCGGTGCGTGAAGGCTTGCTGTCCTCACCTCTCCCTACTGTTTGAAAACAGTACAACGTCTCTGTTTCTCTTGTCATCACGTGTTTCATCACTCAACAGAAGGACCGGTAGACATCGGCCAGGGAGCAAGGGAGATGGGGGCTGCTCTAGAAAACACTGTCATACAGGCAATCTACAGTTTCAGGAACGTGAGTGAATCCAGGGTGCCATGGTAAAGTCGCATGTGGCATATGCATTTTAACAGTCTGTAATCTGGAAGGACTTGAAGAGTCTAGGTTATTCCTGGGGCTGCCCTCTTCTACCCCACTGTTACTAGATATTAACATGACCTCGAGGAGATGGCAGGAGCACAGCCGGGATCTTACCTTCTCCACAAAGTACATAATGCCTTCGTGGCCTCGCTGGCCAGGGGGTTTCCAGCTCAGCACGATGTAGCTCCGAGTGGCCTCGGTGACAGAGAGGTCTGTGGGGGGGCCAGGAATAACGCCCTCTGAAAAACAACAAGGTAGAGTGAGGTGCGCATGTTCAGGGGGCCAAGGACACACGGAGAAGGAAGGGTGCTTCTCTCTTCCTGAGGCCACTGTGTGAAGAAGCCGGTCCCTGTGCTTTTCTCTTTCAAAGTCTTTCATTCACTTGTCATTCAGATGACACTGTGCGTTTATCATACAGACAGACTGAAGGGACCTGGGACCAGTCTTGTCCTTAAGTGATTTACAGCTGAGTTGATGAAGAGAAGTTGAACCATGCAAGGCAGTGTGTGCTTGGGTTCCAAAGCACATAACATACCAACTGAAGTCTGGAGTGGGCCTCGAGATGCTGGGATCGACCTCTGTGTCAAGGTCAAAAGTGTGGGAGTCACCTGTGCCCTCTGGATCTACTTCACAACCACATCATCTTCATTAGAAAACATCTTTCCTCCCTTTTCCTCTCTTTCCCTCCCCTCACAGCGGCTGACTTCCCTGCCACCTTGAAAAGATTTGTTTCCTCAAAACAAAGCTCAAAGGCATTTCCAGAAATATATAAAGATATCCAGCATCAAGAATCAAAAACCAAAAATATCTAGTATCTAATTAAAAAAACACAAAAAAACAAGTGTGTGTGAGAGCAAGAAAATAACAGCCTGTACAGAGGGGGAAAGGATTAATTATTAGTAACAAACCCAGAAATGCCCCGGGCGAGAGGATTAGTGTCATCTGTGGGTTGCTAAGCAATGATCAGGCAAGGACATGGAAGTGGCTATAGATATAAACCATGGGTATAAGCCTTCCCCATGCTCAGGAGGATGGAGACGGAGGGGACACGGCACCCATCAGCTGAGAAGCAACCTCAGCTGGTTTGGAGTAATACATGATCGTAGCGAAACCTCTGCACCTCAGATGACAGCTATAAACCCACAGACCCGAGAGGCCTGTTGAGCCCAAGCACAGTGTGTCAGAAGAAAACCCACCCACCGCTGCACATTGTAATCAAAATTCTAAAGCCAGCAACAAACAGAATATCTTAGAAGCAAGCAGAGAAAAAAAGATGTACCCAGGCTCAGCAACAAAAATCATGGTGACCGTTATACATAAGAGCTGCAAGTATTGTTACAGTAAAAGATCTTCAGCCCAGTGAACTAAGCATCCCTCCGTGTGTGTGCATCCATATGTGCGTGTGTGTGTGTGTGTGTGTGTGTGTGTGTGTGTGTGTGGCAGATACTAAATCTCCACTAGATAGATGGTAGGATTCCTAGCACCTCTGTGACATTGCCAATCTTGTTGGGGATGGGAAATGCAGAAGAATATTTTGAAGTTTTATTAACTAAAAAGAGTAGAATGTACTCTATAACATTTCCTAAAATAATCTGATTGTGATCTAATAGAGGCAGCTCTATGAAAATCATGTATAGTTTCATGGAGGGAGGCTATTTCATTTAAAAGTCAGGATGTCTTTATTCCATCGTGACCCCGAGTCATTCTTGTATTTTGTTCATGTATCCCAGAAGACTGATTTAAAATGTCTTAATAAGACCACAGAGAAGCACCTTGTCCCTAGAAAGAAACTGCATGATTATTTGTTGACTACAGCGTTCTGGGAAACATGGGTTACTTTCTGTGGAGGGGGGTCAGAAACTGTTCGGTTTTGACCAACTTAACATTTGAGTGCCTAAACATCCATTTAATCTAGTAATTCTTATCAAGTAATTGTGCTTCCCAATGGAAGGAAACTGGCCAACTTGTCAAGACACTTCCTTTTCGAATGGCTTTGTAAGACAAAACAAGTACCACCGCCTAACGAACAGAAATATGCATTTATAGGCAAAGCTAAACAGTAATATGCGTTTATAGTCATCAGCCTCTGGAGAGGCTAGAGTCCTTACCTGTAGGCTCCTCCTCCGTGACAATGATCTGCCCGGTCCAGGGTGCTGAAGGGCGACCTGAAGAGGACAAGTGTAAAAGTCATGTGCTCACAACTGTGCCATCGATCTTTGATAAACCAGTTGACTGGCTGGATTGGTCAAATAGGTTCTAGCTCTCTTCTGTGTCTTCCGAACGCACCATTAGCAACTCAGGTGATGTGCTGGGGAAAGCACAGTGCTGCCAGAGCCCAGCATCTCCCTGGACTGAGCTGAAGTCCCCCAATTGTACCTACACGAGCTAAGCTGTGCTCAGCACACAGTCCCCGAGACACAAGGGCTTCCCCTTGCCTTCTCCAGAGACAACACACGTTTCGGAGGAACAGCCAGAAGTCTAGTAGTTCTGTATCTGTCATTACGAGGATCAGAGGAGACAGGGCCACCAAGCAGGCAGGAGAGCCGGATGGGAGCAAGCCCTTCCTGTTGTTCTGAAGTGTTATCTATGAGAGCCAGCTTAAGGAAATGGAAGAGAAAGCTGGAAAGCTAGAGAAGGGGAACTTTTCCTCCTGGGGGTTCCTCCTTCACTTCCTATGAGGGGAGGTGCCTCGTCTTCTTACAAGATATGTAGTCTTGATATCCCTGAGAGGCCTGCTGTTTCCTGAAGGAAAATGGAAGACTGGATCTGGGAGAGAGTGGAGATGAGGGGAGAGGTGGGAGAAGAGAAGGGAGAAAAACTGCAGTTGGGGTATAATACATGAAGGAAAAATAACTTTAAAAAAAAAAAAAGTAAAAAATGGGAGGGAAAGAATCTATCCTGTGGGCCCAAAAGCATGAAGAGAGAATGGTGGGAGGGTGGCTCTGTGGTAAAGGTGCCAACCCTGCTGATGTGAGCTCAGTCGCTGGAATCACGTGGTAGAAGGAGAGAACCTAGGCCTGAGAGCTGCCAACGTTATGGCTTCCGCATGAACACTGGCATGCATGCCACATACACACACACACATACCCGCATAGCTTGACAGACAGACAGACAGACAGACAGATACACAGATAGATAGATATAAATAGATACACACAGATACATAAATAGATATAGATAGATCATAGATACATAAATACATAGATAGATAGATGATAGATACATGGACAGATACATAGACAGATAGACAGATTGTTTAGGAAAGAAAGCACGGTTTGATTTTGCTCTCCTGGGAAAATGTTCATGAACGTCTGTGCAGGAAACAGGAAGGCAGCAAAGAAGAGAATGTGTCTCCATCACAAAAATCTTATTGGACCAGAATTCATAAAAGAGTAGAGGAAAGTGTGAGGGGAACTGACTGACTTAACAGAGAGGGAAGTCTAAAGGTGATGCTATTGCTCTTGGCGTTTTGTGATGGCACTAAAAGTAGCTAAGGTAAAGAATAGAACCGTAAGTGGGATGGACCTGTAATCCTCCACAAGAGTCAGCTCCTACCCCTTAGGGTATTTGGCAGTGTCTGGCTCCTTCCGGATGACAGCTGGAAAATAATGCCATTGGCGTGTAGCAGGCAGAGACAAGGCCTGTCCCCAAGCATCCTACATGCCTCTTCCCTCAGCTAACAACTGCTGCCTGAAGTGTGAGGAGGGCCATGGGGACAGAGCAGAGTGTCACTGCCTGCAGAGTCTTAGGAGGTCATTTCACCGTCCCTAGTGTCGGGGATGCCATACAGGTTTCTGTCAAAGGCACAACTGATGCACCGCGGCTTTGACATTCAGACTTGGAAGATAAATAGATGAAACTATTATTTTTTAGATTACATTTTAATTGTGTATATGCACATGACTGCCTACATAGCACAGAGTACATATGGAGGTCAGAGGCCAGCTCGCAGGAGTCAGCCCTCTCCTTCCACCGCAGGGGTTTGGGCACTGAACTCAGGTCACCAGGCTGGGCAGCAGGCACATCGACATGCTGAGCCATCTTGACAGCCCACAATTATTTCATATGGCCTGTACGCAAATTCAGATTTGCATCAGAACAAGACATCTTCAAAACAAGATGGAGAAGCTCACAGGATTGGATGCTAATGCTTGAACAAAGACTCCAAGGTCAAAAGATTCGCTTCGAACCATAAATGTTATATTCAGAATACACTAAACAATGAGAATAAAAAATTATCTTTGAGCCATTTACTCCGGCATTTCATTCCATACCTCATGACAGGACACAATTAGCAAGCTTCACTCTTTGGAGTAAAGTGGGATTTAAAGAAACACTTAAAATAAAGAATGAATCAAAACCGAATATTTTTATGGTCTTGGGCTCACTCTAACCATGGGATTTTCTGATCAGAAAAAGATTTCTTACTCTTGTCTCCCTCTAGTGGGCAGGGGAGGAATTACTTGCAGTGACACCACGTTTGGGTGGCGCTGGCCATTTTTGTCGGTGTGGGATTTTTCCGGTTTCGGGTTTTCAGGGAGGATGCAGAGAAACAGAAAGAACTCACTCTTAAGTCTAGCTTTCTCGGCTGGATCCAGAGCAGCCACGGGCTCAGAAACTCGAGACGGCAGGCCTACTCCAGTCTTGTTCACAGCTCGGACTCGGAATACGTAGGAACGACCCTCTATCAACCCAGTGACGGGAAACCGAGCAAACTTCACGGGCGTGTCGTTGCACTGCGACCAGCTGTCCGTGCCCACCTCACACCTGTGGAAGAGAGGGGTAACAGTGCTGGCTGCCAGGGCCGAGGGCTAATTGACCCTGTCGCCTCAGCAATTCCCCGTGTCCAAACATGGAGGAGCTCCTGCCTGGCTATCGAGGCTTCTAGACTTCAGACGCTCAGTTTCGCTCACGGTCAATGCATCCTTTTAACTTTTTCTTTTAAAAAAATTTCAGGTGTGTGTGTGTGTGTGTGTGTGTGCAAGTCCAAAGGACCACTTGAAGGAGATGTGAGGTGAGGTCTAGGCCTCCACTTCACTCGCTGAGACAGCTTACCAGCCAGCAGCTAACTGGTCTTCTTTATCATGAAGAAGGAAGCCCCAGATCTTTCCTAACCAAGCAGCTGACTGCTCCTGTGTGTCAAGAAGAGGAGTTAGGGATGAGGGGGAGAAAACCATGCAGGTACCCGGAATCTTCTTTGCTCTTTAATGTGTGTGGGTGTTTTGCCCGAGTGTATGCTGTGTACCACTCGTGTGCATGGTGCCTGCCGAGGACAAAGAGGCTGTCGGACCCCTTGGAACTGGAGTTACGTAAAGACAGGGGTGAGCTGCCGCATGGGTGCCGGGACTCGAACCCCGGTCCTCTGGAAGAGGAGCCAGTGCTTCAACCACTGAGCCATCCCTCCAGAATCTTTACACAGCATAGGTTTTAGGAGAAGGATCCCTCACCCTGTTGGCCCACGGACGCCTTTAACTCCACCACTAGTGACTTCTGTGTCTTTTTCAGGCATTTTCTTTCAGAAACAGAATTATTGCAGGGTAAGTTGGGACCTAAAAAGACAACTGCCCAGCTGGGCACACCTGTAATCCCAGCATTTGGGAACCCGAGGTAGGAGGATCATGACCTTGAGGCCAGTCTAGGCTGTGCAGGGAGACTCTCCAAAAGCTAGACCGACCAAACAAAAATGAGCACAAACTGTCTGTGCTGCAGTCTGGGGAGCAGCGCACTGTTTTCCTGCTTGACGATCAGTATGTCCTGTGTGTTTGCAAGGGCCAAGAGGTCATCATAATATATTTGCTTCTTCGCTTTCCTCACCCTCTCCTCTCTGAGGTCTTGTTACGTAGCCAAGCTGATTTTGAACTCCTAACCTCTACCTGCTAAGTACAGGGACCGCACGCCACACCCCCGCGTGCTCTTTTTGTTCTGTTTTGTTATCTAACGATGAGACTGAGGATCCACGAAGGGAAATGAAGCGCTTGGAAGCTGATTTCTAGTTGCCTGCTAAGGACGCCACGGGCACCCAAGAGCAAAGTCAGGGAACTGCTCGGGAGGGAACGCGAGCGCTCCCACGAGGCTGCCGACCCCGTCGCCACAGCTTAGAGACTCCGTGCGTGGGCGAAACCGCGCAGCATTATCCTAAAGCAATTACTTGTTCTCTTTGCGAGCCGCGCACAAAGCTTTTAGCTTGAAACACATCCCCAGCGCGGCGCTGTGCTCAGAATGTCTAATTTCCAAACAGTGCTCACGGGAGGGCAGCGCCAAACCGCTGCGGGAGCGGGCAGGGGCTTCCTGCCTCACTCTTGGATGTATTTGCAGTTCTTGTCTTACAGCCGCTCCCCCTAAGGCTCTGCGTGGTGGAGCTTCTGGAGTTATGTACGGGGAAAGAGCAGGGAGCTGGGGGCACTTCAGCGACTCTCCTAGACCTGGCTCAGACACTGCCACAGTGACTCGGTGACACCAACCGCTCCTCTTAACCTCCATCTGTGCAGGAGAAAGGGGTGAGGACATCTCTAGAAGCCTCGAGAGCAGACCGACCTGCAGTCGGCCTCGCTCTGGGCTGCCTCCCCACGTGACTTCAGGCGCCGTGACCTTTCCACGAGGCCTGCAGCTTGAGCCAGCGTTTCTTTCCTGCCTCTCACAGTGAGGCCTGTCCAGGACGCTCATGCCCCGCTCAGGACAGTGTCCTGGCAAACAGTAAATATTAGCCAGGGTGTGCTTATTTGTAAAGACCAAGGCAAGAGAACAGCAGGCACTGATTGTCCCTAACCCTCCACGGAGGTTGCAGATCTCTTGGCTGTTTGTCAAAGACAACACAGCAGACAGTAAGCGAGCTCACGCAGCCTCCCCGCTCAGAAGAGGTAGTGAAGCCTCCTTCCTGCCTCATGTCTGTGCCTGAGCAGGGTGAACCGACTACAGACATTTCCCTGGAAGGCTCTGAGCACTGTAAGCACAGTTTTGCTCATTGTTACAAACACGAAGTTTGATATGCAGAGATAGAACGAACAGTCTCTAACTGTTTCCATGGCCCAAAGCAAATACTAACTGAAACAATTATTTGAAGAGAAACTGAACCAGAGAATCACATACTTGGGCCAATAGTTAAAATTTGTTGCTTGTATTGCCCAGGTATAATTGTATAAAATCCACAAATTCTAGAATTCGTAAGTTCTGAAGAATGTAATTAACAAAGAAAGATTCACAGGTCGAGTTTAGCCTAACACTATGATTTTTGTTGGTATTTCTTATATAATATGGATAACTTGGAACCACGTCTATGGTATAAGGAATTCATTTGTGCCCCTAAAGTCAGTTCTCTTAAATAATTGCCATCCTAGGAATGTGGATGTTAACTATATTAAATATCAGCTACTTCATTTCTATTGTGGCCTCTGATTTTAGGTTTACAAATTCATTACATTTTTGCCAAGTTAGCAACTTGAATTGGTTGTCAAATTCAAAGGATTTATGTAAATAAGTAGGTACTAATATTTAATATTTAATATAATAAATATATAATATATAACAAATAATATATAATATTATTATACTACATTACATAATTATTATATTATGTTATTATATATCTTATAATGTTATATTATATAATATATGTTATATATTATATGTTCTATATTATATATTATAGATATAATGCATAATAACATATTACCTTTAATATAATATTATATATTAATAATACATATAATATTATAATATATTATATATTAATAATTATATGCTTTATATATTATATGTTGTAATTATATATTATAATATAATATGACACATTATATTATATATTAATTTTATAATAATTATGCGTTATACATTATATCAATTCTATAATTATGTTATATATTATATTAATATAATAATTAATTATGTATTATATTATATTAATTATATAGTATATATAATATATTACATATACTATATAATATATAATGTGATATTCTACTATATAATTAATTATATAATTAATATACTAATATATAATAGAATATTACATAATTATATTAATAGAGAAAATTATTAATAAATAAAATATATAGTAATATATAATATATTATATATATTGGTACATACATATATATGGAAAAAGAGAGGGAGGGGAGGCGAAGACATTTCACTTAGAAACCATGAGAGAAATCAAGTCCACCCAGAACTCTGACTGAGATTAGGCCGAGCACTAACTTATCAATAAAGTATCCCAGGATAGGGCTCCCTCCATCCACAGCCGGCTGCTTCCAAGAGATAATGATGTAATCCTTGTTAGCATCCAAAGACACCACATCCAAGGGTGCGGCGGGGGCTCCTTCAATCTCCGCATCAGCATCTGTGGGGACAGAGGGCTCCTGTTAACTACTCAGCCAGGCTCTCCCAGCTTGGCAGGCTGAGGTCATGGTGCACATACTTCCCACACATCACAGCAGTAGTGACATACGTGGCTTTGCAGAGCAAGCTTCAAACTTTATAATTTGTTTTTTCAATATAACAAGGAGTGCTTTTCACTTCCGGGGGAAGAACATGATATTAGAGAATCAAAGGGGCTCTGAAAGGAATCCACGGATCTTGTCTCCTCACCCTTGCTTCCCAAAATATCTCCCCCAAATTAATAGGGAGCTATCAAATAGGTGGCTTGTGCCAGAAAATCTGTTCTTAACCATTGTTTGGGCAATGGCACTGAATCTGTGACAGGCTCCCAAAGAGACAAACAGCCCTCATGTTACCTGAATGCACATATAGGATTAAAACCATGAGCTTTGCCCACTGTTAAATGGGCATTTGAACTCATGGTTGATCTTCCTGCTTCACTTCTCACATTCAAGGATTATAGTCATATGAGACCACACCTAGCTAAAAAAATTATTTATTTATTTTTTAAATAACTTTCGTCGTAGTCTTCATGAAAACTACTCTTTTCTAGATATATTTCAATAAGTATAGGCATGTGCCCTTGGCTTTTATTGTGTGCAGTATTTCTTTCTTCATGTGGAGCATGGCCCTTTCATACTTCTTCATATGTATATTTACACCTTATTATTAAAATACATTATTAATAAAACATTTTACTTTACACCTCTCCTACTGGTGACATCTGAATCCCTACGTTTGGGTAATATTTGTCTTCACCTTTGTCCGCTTTGTCCTGGAACTGGAGAACTTGGACTTCGTGCTTTGAGTACACAGTTGCAAGACACCCTCAGAAACCTTGAACCAGTTCATAGTGGCAGCCTTGTACAGCCTTGTGTATCCCCCAACACTGGTAGAGTTGTTTTTACGTCTGTGTGTGTGCACAGGTGTATGTGGGTAGGTGTGCATATGTGCACACACGCACGGAGAGCAGAGTTTAGGGAGCGATGTCTGTCTCGGTTGAGCTCCACCTCTCCTTTTGAGATAGTCTCTCACTAGACCAACAGGGTGTGGAGTCGGCTACCCTGGCTGGGGTCCGCCTGCTTCTGCCTCTGCCTCTGCCCAGCCTTAGGTCCTCCTGTGCTGAGGTTACAGAGGCGACGGCATTTACAGGGCACTGGGAGCTTTGCTGTGTTTGCGGTAGGCACCGAGCTGGCTCCCCAGCCCCCACAGGGGGCTGTAAAGTCCTGTTATCTTTTCAGTATGGCAATTTAGAATGCTGTAGTTACTACTGGCACCCTCCATGCACTGGCCATCTGCAGTTCTTCTTCATGTTATAACTCTCTCTCACTCTGTGTGTGTGTGTGTGTGTGTGTGTGTGTGTGTGTGTGTGTGTGTGCGTGTGCTCATATGGGGGAAGGATTGAAGTGGGAGAGAGTGTGTAACAAATGTTGACCTTAAGTCTTTCTGATGGCCACTTATATGTGGCTCTCCTCGTTTTATTGTTTATAAAATCGTTTGCAATACACATCTTATCTGGGTAATAAAAAACCTGTCCAAATGTGCTCAGCTCTGACATGTTTCCACAGAACATGGCACTGCACATACTGATGACGTAGAAGCTCCTTTGTAAGCAGCGAAAATACCAGAATCCCCAAAAGAATGGCCTTGTGTAGCCTCACATGCACCATGGAAGAAGTTTGAAAACACATAAAATACCACTTGAAAAGCTTTGAAGTCCTAAAAAAAAAAAACTTGAATATGAGGGTGTCAGGTGATCCAGCAATTCAACACGAGTACGTATTGAAAAGAGATGAAAACTGTCCCATAAATATGAACATGAATTTTGACAGTGCCAGCAATTGAAAGCAGTAAACAGAAGGGACAGCCTTCCTGCCTGTCAGTTAGTGGTTGTCCACACAGCATGAAGCCGTCTCTACACTGGAATACACAAAGGAACAAGCTACCAGGTGTGGTAGGACTTAAGTGAACCTCGAAAGTGAGTGAAAGAGGCAGACTCAGAATGACACCGGTGGCCAAAGATGTCCTGAAAGAAGATCTGTAGGTACGGAAAGCAAACGGTGGCGAAAGCATGACTGGACTTGGGGGTGATCAGGGAGATGCAGAGTGATAGAAATACTAAAGAAGGAAGTTAGGGTGATGACTGGTTAGCTCTCAAATGTGTTAAAAATACATTGAGTGTACAGTTGAGGTGGGGGAACTTATAAAGGTGTTTTTAAGACTCTAAAAAGACATCATTTCAAATGAGTGAATTGAGGGATGAAGCTGAGAGACAGGTGTTAGTTAGCTCTGCACATACGAGTTCCTGAGCTTCACAGCACTACAGAACAGTAGCAGCAGTAGCAGCAGGAATATATATATATATATATATATATATAAAGAGCTTTTCTGAAAGTTGTTAGGTTCACGTACAGTTGCTGAAATCTTCCCACTTGCTTTTTCTTTCCTGGTTATCCACTCAATCCTTTCGTATCAATGTTTAATAAATGTGAGCATCTTTCCACTTTCTTAAATGTGGGTTATGAAAACTGATGCATGAAATTTAAACGTGGGCCCCTTCCCTGCATCTGGAGTCAGCATATGAAGTCTGGTAGAGACACGGTTTTAGGTGGGGCATAAGAAACACAGAGCAACCCAGCCAGGCCAGGGTTCCCAGAACAGGGGCTGCAAGGATTTTGTTTCTGTTGTTTGGAATAACTACAGGCATTCTCCAGACAGCTGAGAGGAAATGAGACGACTTTGCATATTCAGTCAGAATCTAGCCAGGTTTATCCAGGTGCTGTGCTTAACCTAACTTCCTGATGAGTTCCAGGGAGCCTGTTTCCATAGCAACCTTTATGAAGGCTGCCTGGTCCATTCCCTCAGCAATACCTGACTTTGCCCATAATGCTTCAGTGGCCGAGACACCCTGCCACGTTTCCCAGATGTTATGTATCTTTTATCCGTTGCTAGTTCATGGCAGAATCTAGTGATCCGTTGACATTGTTCAATGTGGTTATGATACAGAATGTTGCTTGTCCCCAGAACTCATTCTTCCGGCTTCCTATAACCACTACGTGTTGGCCAGGAACACACGGGCTAACCTTGGAGAGTGTTGTATGTGGAATAGATGAAACATGTTCACCAGACAGAAGTGATGTGAGCCCTGTCCTCCCCAACCCCCTGCTTCTTTCCTCTTTTCCTCTCAAGCTGGAATGACAGCTTGGGACAGCACGGTATGATCATACTGAACAGAGCTGACAGGACCAACTGACAGACGTGGCCGAAGGGCCAAGCCGTGAGGAGCTAACAGACGTAGGAGGGAAGTTTTCTAGCGGTTGTTTCTACTGCTGTGACATGTGGGCCCTCTGAGGTTCCACAGGAGAACAAGGATTATTCTCAGGAAATGTTGTGTGAAGGGCTCTGTGGTGGTGTCGTTTGTGTGCACGTGTGCAGGTATCTTCTGCTGTGTGTGTTGTCGTTGTATGCTCGTGTGCAGATATGTTCTGTGTGTGTGTAAACCAGAAGCTGATCCTGGCGTCTTCCTCAGTCAATCCTCACCCTGTTTTTTGAGACAGGGTGACCCGCAGCTGGCAGACGCAGAAAGCCTGGCTGGGCAGCAAGCCCCAAGGATCCTCAATGCCTCCCAGGAAACATGGGGGAGGCCACCACCTGGGTGCTGGCCATCTAAACTCAGGTCCTCACGCTTACATGGCTGGCAGTTTGCCTGCTGAGTTTTCTCTCAGACCCACTAAGAATAATGCTTTAAAATTAATCAAAGACATGGCAGTTCAGAAGAAACCAGTTATACTGCTGAAAGGTTCTAGTTACAGAGCAGTTGGTCTTATTTTAAAGGCATGTGAATGGCATCTGCAGTTCCATCTTGATCAAAATACCTGTGAGTTCATTCTTCTATTTAGTACACAAGAGATTTAAAAAAATCAGTAAATCATCTACATCGTTTATACTTCTAATTGTCTGTGTATTCTGATGTCCTTCACTCTTTCTGGCTGGGCAGAGATTGCCCCTCCCCTGGCTATCTGAAGCCTGGAGACAACAGACTGTCTCCACAACAGGGCTAGGACATGCAGGCAACCGTCCTGCAAGCACATTTCCTCCACCTGGCCCACACCACCCAGGAGGCCACGTTCTTAATCAGCCTCCCACACACCTACCCGCCCTCTCCCCATGGCCAGGCACTAACAGGGGACCTCCGGAGTCAAGCTAATCACCAGGCCTACACCTTGCCCTTTCTGAACAATGCCAGTGAAGGCCACAGCCCAGGTTCTCCCTTTGTTCGTGGCCTTCAGCCTCTGGAGCCATGGACCCCTGACCCCTGGTGCTTTCCCACACGGCCCTGAGGAGCTCCTGTGTCTGAGATCTGGGAGCAGAACACACTTTGTTCTCTTGAGTCTACCCCGTGTCTCCCCTGTGGCCGTACCTGAGTGGCTACTACACGAAAAAAGACAGAGCACAGGCTGAAGGTGCTAGGACCCCACAGAGATCAACGCGCCTCTGCACGGACCCAGCCCTTTCAAGACAGCATAGGGAAGAGAAAGCTTAGAGCCCACGATTGCAGTGGGTCCTTCTTCATCGAACCAAAGCTGTGAAAAGGAGGAGCCCTGAATGGAATGATACGCTTGCTCTGTGAGACGCTTGTTAAAGAGGGGGGCCTCTGTAAGAGGGGGGCCTCCACAGAGAGCAGAGGACGTTTTGAGGAACATCAGAGCAGAGGAAGCTTCCACGGCAGCTTCCGGAAACCAAGGCGGCTTTCCACACCGAGGACCTAGTTGCACCGCTCACTGCACTGGCGCCCCCTGGAGACAAAGTGCTGTTGTTAGCCACAGGCCCGACCCTGGGCCTGTGCTGGGGGCTGTCTAACAGGTTTGTGCTGACTGCTTTGGCCTCCTTGCTCTCGGTGCGGTTGTGTGCCGAGCTCTTGGCCAGCTCTTACCTCGTACAAAGACATAAGCGCTGTACTGTTCATAATACTCCCCCATGCGCACGCGGATCGTGTAGAGGCCCTCGTCCTCCTTGTTGAGGTGTGAGAAAGTGAGCGTTGCCCGCTCTCCACTCCAGTGTGGCTGCACCCATTTGGATGGAGAAACAGGTGCTCCTAGAAACGTAAAAATAAATAATAAAACAAGCAAATTCATCGACTTTTGTCCTCTTTAACTCCCTTTCTCCCACTCCGCCCCTCTCCCTCCCTGCAGGCTTCCACACTGAAAGTATTTGACTCTTAGAGCTCTCTAGATCTTTCAGCCACTCTGCTGTGTTTAATACTAAACAGAAGTGAGGGGCACGGCAGACACAGAATGTGCAACATCTGACAAAATTAAAGTTTAAAGCTCTTCGTTCCAAGAGCAGAGAAGTTCAGTGTTGAGTTTTGCTTTCTGGGCTGGCTGTTTTATGTCAACTTGGCACAGGCTATAGTTATCTGAGAGGAGGAACCTCAACTGAGAAGGACCTCCCTAAGATCCAGCTGTAAGCCATGTTCTTAATTAGAGGTTGACGGTACAAGGCCCAGCCCATTCTGGGTAATGCCACCCCAGGCAGGTGGTCCTGGGTTCTGTAAGAAAGCAGGCTGAGCAAGCCATGGGGAGCAAGGCAGTAAGCAGTGCCCTCCATGGCCTCCGCATCAGCTCCTGCCTCCAGGTTCCTGCCCTGCTTGAGCTCCTGACTCCCTCAGTGGTGGCAGTGATGTGGAAGTGTGAGCCAAATAAACTCCTCCTCCCTGTGTTGTTTCATCACAGCAGTGGTAGCCCCAATTAAGACAGCCCCTTTTTCATCTTAAAGTGTCTTCTCACTTATAACAGGGGTCATACAAACTACAAGAAGAATAGTTGGTACCATAATTTATGTGCAACAGATAAGTATACATTTTAATATTCTAGAATTTGGGATTATTGAGAAAGAATTTTTTCTGAAAAGCCTCAACTGTACAAATCACTTTTGTATTGCCTGAACTTAACTTTAAATGTAAATTTATCCAATTGCATTTTAATGTTTATTCTGCTTTGTCCTTGGGCATGTTCCCTGCCGTGTCTACAAGCTCACTGTGGCATGCGGTGTCTTACTGACAAGCTTGCTGCCTGGAAGTCGGTCCTGTCCCTGAGCTGGGACAGTCTCTGCTCATGGCCCACAGAGATTAGTTCTGTGGTAGGAGGAGAAGCTCCTTCCACTGTTTCCCTGTAGACTGTGTCCTGTCCTCAGGGCCAAGCCATAGTCATCATTTAACTATGCTGCTGCTGCTGCTGCTGGGACCAGTCTGGGCTAGGTCATAGTCCTAACCACCATATTGTTGGAACCTTAGGGCCCCAGACTACCCCAAGTGCTCACAGGTACACCTGATGGCCAGGCCCTCAGCTTAGTGGGCATGATGCTCATGAACCATCCCTAGCCTGAGCCTCTGATTGTCTGTGTGACCACTTGGCCTGTCTTCTCTGCTATGTACATGGTGTGTGGTCCCATGGGACTTCACGTATAAAGTGTAAGTTCACAGATAAAATGAGGGGCTTGAGCGACGGCTCAGTGGTTGAGAACACTAAGTGCTTTGCCTGAGGACTTGGGTTCAATTCCCAGCACTCATGATGACTCACAACCATCTGTGACTCCAGTACCGGGGGAAATAATGGCCTTCTCTGTCCGTGCATACACATACCACATAGACAAACATCCAGGCAAAACACCAATGCCCATAAAATAAAAATAAACATATCCTTTAAAAACAAACAAACAGTACAGCCGTGTGTGTTTTCAGCTTACAGGCTAGGCTAGCCCTGGAAGCAGATAGCAACTGGCCCACATGAATCTCTAATTAAGATGCAGAGTAAGACCCTAGCCCAAAGACTTACCATTTCTGTACCACTGGACCTCTGGCTGGAAGTGTTTAATTTCAGGAGTGATGACTACGCGACAGCCCAGACTCATGGTCTCCCCTTCTCTCCCAAAGGACACATCAAATTTGTCATCAAAGTGGATCTCAAACTTGGACGCATAACCGTAAGGGGTCACAGCAACTAGGGACAGCGGAAACAAATACCAGTAAGGTATTCCCTTTCTCTTCAAAGAGATGCAGCATTTTTAATAAGCATGGGCAGAAAACAGCCGCAATAAAAATAGACCAAATTATTTATGTGGGCAAAATCAAGTTCTACATAAGAAGTCCATAAAACAAATGCACATCTCATTTGCATAAAAATTCTGATCTCACTGTTAGCTGAATATTAATATTTATTATTAGGAGGAAATGAATTTAAAGGGTTGCATGTAACATCAGAGTAACGTCAGGCACATCACGTGAGCCACACAGTCTGTTCCTTGCGACAACCTGATTGCAAGGTCATTGGTCTCTCTCCTTTTAGATGGGGGCACAGGATCTCACAGAGGTAATAGGTTCATGCCGTGACTTCACAGCCCACAAATACCAAAGACTAATTCTTGAGTCCTTCCTGTTATATTTTGTCTTATCTTGAAAATACAACATACCCTTCATTAGTTTCAACTTTGTCAAGTATTCTAAGTATTTAATCACTATCAATTCAGTTAATCCCATAATGATTCTATCAGGTAAATATCGTTATGCCCTCCACAGAAGAGACTGTTGTGTGGGATTCGGAGGTATAGCTCCATGTGCCCACATTCACCCACAGAACTTTCCAGAACTTTGGTTTTCAGCCAATACATTGTCCTGCCTTCAACTTGTGTGTTACCAGGTGACCGCTAGTTAATGGGGAAATAGCTCTCTTTGAAGAACATCTCCCATAGGCCTAATTTCTATGTGGTGATATTCCAAGAAAACCCGAGAGAGTTGACTGGACCAGATCCTGCACTGTTCAGCAGTGAGACTGGCTCCAGAGCTGCCTTGGGGGACAGAAGAGTGTTCTAAGGAAGTTCTACATCAGCCCTAAGGTGATATAAAAGTGCAGCCCCAAGTGCAGATGCACGCAGGCTCTAATTTCCCCGTATCTGGGATTGAGCTGGACTGTCAAAGTCTGCTTCAGTGTTCAGTGGGAAGTCAGCTCTGACACCCAGGAGACAAAGCATTCCACAGTCACTTCTGTGGGCCTGTGTCAAGTGTGTCCTCTCTCTGGGGGGAAACAGTAGTGTCCGGGAAACCTGTGAGCCAAATGCAGACCGCTTCCTATTTAGTCATATTAAAGAATAGGTTTTATTTTTAGATTATTTTTGATAGTTGAAAAAAATAAAAAGCTCATATTTTGTGATTCACAAAAAGTCACAGGAAATCCAAATTTCAATGTCCACCACTCCGGTTTTACTGGAATCCCGCCATGCTTGTTCATTTGCCTCCCGCTTGCTGCTGTGTTTGTGTTCCAGAGGCAGAGCTGGGTAGTTGTGACAGGGACTACATGGCCCCAGAACCCAACATCTCCGCAGTCTGCTTCGTTATAGATACTATTTGCCGACCCCCAGAATGAAGCACGACCGAGAAGGAGGAAGAGCAGGTTACAAGACCCCACTCTCTATTGCATGTGCTCTTGTCCCACTGTTTAAACTCCCCACAGTTTCTCCACATCACATACTATAAACACAACTTTACCAACATTGTAAGCCTTTGAGGACCTTTAGTATGGTGTTTAGGACAAAAGTGTGTGTCAACCATTAAAGCACAACCAAGAGCAGCAAGCTCTGTCTATAAAGTTTACAACATACTCTAAGCACCTAAGCACTCAACACACACTATTGACCGTATGACTGCAGCCCTTTCTGTTAGGATCAGAGGGACTAAGGAAGTCACAACAGGTTCTGGAAGAAGCAGAGTTGAGTTGGGCTTTCAGAGCCTGGCTTGAAAGAGAAGAAGAAATTTGACCATGGGAATGAACACAGTAAGGTCAGAAGACTGGGAAACGATTAATCACGCCAACCGTGGGGACTCTGGGAGCTATGTCATGGTCTCAGAATTATTGATGTGATGGGAAAAGATGACTTTCATTCTTTATCCCCTCCATGGGATTGACACCAGGGGTTTTAACTGTGAGGTTCGGAACCATTCATGAAGTCAAGGACTAGGTCATCTACAGACTGTAAACCAACCAGTTAAGTGGAAGACTGAGACAGGAGGAGGTATTATGTATTTTCAGGAGGTATTAGGTATTTAATGCATAGAAAATAAGTGTGGGCTTGACTGTCATTTTCAGTGTGGGCGTATGATCAGTTTAACAAGCTTAAACAGGCTACCTTTAAAACATAAATAACAAATCAGTTACACTCAGAAGAGTAACCAAAGACTATTAAAACAACAAATGAACCATGCCCGGGCAATGGTATTATATCCCTCCTGGCATGCACGAACACATTGTGATTTGTTCATCATTTTAAAAATCGTGTTGCTTCCCTAAACTCAAGGCTGCAGAAGACTGGAGTGTGAGCATTACTGGCTGCACTCTACATAAAGGTGGCGCTTAGTGAGTGTGTCGTTGAACTTACAGCTGAGGGGCATGGAAGCCCCAGCCCGGAAGTGAGTCTCGTCCAAGTCCCCCTTATATCCTAGGGAAGAAGAGAGAATGCGTGTGAGCTGCTTTGCGATTGCCTGGGCTGGCTTTTGTTTTGCTTTGCTTTGTTTTTGGCATGGGAAGCAGTTTATATGCACTTGGAACAGAGCCAGGGTGAACCTACTCTTCACGACGACCGAGGCGTAGGCCGAGACCTCTCCTTGAACATTCATCGCGGAGGCCCGGTACTGAGCCGTGTCTTCAAAGTCACACCTGCGGAAACACACGGAGGTGAATGACCATGGTGGTGACTCCGTGTAATTGTTGGCTGTTTTGTCAAGGTCGTTTTGCTAACAGAAGATTGTCAATCCCTGGCTGGCACATGGCTCTTTAGAACTCTTGATGATGCAGTATCTGTTCCTGTGGGACACTACACAGTCCAAGCTACCTACTAATTTTCACACTGCAGTGGGGCAGGAAGGAAATATCATCCACTGTGACTCTAACCTTTTTTTTTCCCAAAAAAAATTTATTTATTTGTGAGTGCTCTAGCTGTATGTACACCTGCATGCCAGAAGAGGACATCAGATCACATTATCGATGGTTGTAAGCCACCATGTGGTTGCTGAGACTTGAACTCAGGACCTCCAGAAGAGCAGCCAGTGCTCTTAACCTCTGAGCCATCTCTCCAGCCCGTGACCCTACCCTTGGCTCATCTAAAATGCCAAGCAAACAGTTAAAGTATTAAGGCTAGAAATTGCAGCGAGTAACTGCTTTGCACAACTGAAGGAGAAAATGCCCAGCCTTGCCGGTAGCTTTACAGCAGGTCATGACCCTGACTGTGTGTGCTCCTTGCTATCTTGCTTCAGGAGACGGGTTTTCAGTCTGGCATCAGGGTGACAGGGAAGGGACAGAAGCAACTTCTCGTGATAGCTCCCCACAGCCTCCCTGGGCCACAAACCCGCACAGGAGTGGTCTGTTATACCATTCTGTGCTCCGGTTTCAAAACACAAGCGACTTCATGCTTCAGTTCTCCTGATACTTGGGTGCCACGTGGAGTTCCAGCTCGTAGCTTTACAGAAGTCCTACCTGGGTGTTCCTTTAAGTTACAGTGCAGAAACAGGGGTGTTTTGCAAAGATGGAACGAGGGAAGGACACCCTCCCAGAGGTCAGGCTGAGATTTCACAGTGTTGTTGTTGTTTTTTTTTGTTTTTTTTTTTTTCTCTCTCACCATTGTGAAAGAAACTGGCACTGAGCCCAGGAAGAAGGAAGATTTCTGTCAGTGACCTGAAGTAATAAGGTGCTTCCCTGGGTATCTGCTGGGTGACACACACAGACACTGATGTTCTCTTACTTGTTAATCTCGAGAGTATGCATTCCATATCGACTTTCAATGATGTACTTTCCTGGGTTCGCATGGACATTTATAGGCACCTGGTTTTTATACCTGAAAGATAACGGAATCAAGATGCATACATTAAAGAATAATTAACTGCATGATCTCTCTCCCTCCCTCTCTCTCTTTTCTCCCTGCCCATCTCTCTGTCACACAAACATACACACGCACATATATACACATACATGCAATTATTGTTCTTGTAGATACACCCATAGGTGAAGCTCAACAATCCCATCTACTGAAGAAAAAAAATGCAAATGACCTGAGCTTAATTAAATTCACCAGCACTGTAGGACAGTGATTTAATGTGAGGTGGAGCACAGGGCACGAAGGAGAAGTCTTGGGTGTTGAATATACTGGCATCACATGGGTGGTACACGGTCCAACATAAACTCACCCAAACTATTTTTTTATTTATAACATACATTTCCTTGTATGGACATTATATTCAACAACAAAAGCTGACTATTACTAATACAGCAGAACGGAAGCTTTGTGTTGGGATTTTTGTTGTTGGCTGTCTCTGTGGGAGGAAAGCAAAGCACTCCTACAGGCATTCTTGTATGTGATTCTTAAGAACAGTGTCGCTGTATTGAAAGGCCATTGTGCTCAACTGACTTGGTTTTTGTCACATGCAATTATGGCGTTTGCCTCAGAGTAACTTCAGATTATGACAGGAGATTTCCAATGGCTCCATTCCTGTTTGCAGCCCGCTGCCCTCAGAAGGCAGCCCCTGCAGAGGCATTCTGCTGTGAGAAACTGCTTCCTGATCGCCTCAAGTCCCCACAGCCATGGCTGTCGTGCCACTTGAGGCTCATCCACTCAACCCTTTTCTTTTTCCTTAAAAGGAGGAGGAGGGAGGGGAGGAGAAGCCGCTTCCCTTTCGGCCACCCTACCTCATGTGTGCAGGCAAACCTAACATAACCAATAAGCACAGGCCCTGCTGTGTGCACACGCAGAGCAGGTAAATCCCAGCCTCACAACCATCCAGTGAGGTCACAGTATTTAACTCACTTCCCAACGAAGACTCCAGGACACGGGGAGCTCAAGGAGCTCGCCCTCATCACAAGGCAGGCACGGCAGGGCTAGGGTTTGAACCAGGGCTGCCTGACCCTTGGCTTCCATCTCTATGTATCTGCATTTCATTTCTTTAGACTTTTTGAAATGGATGAAGAGAAGGATGGGAGGAGGAGAGCGGTACAAAGGAAGAGGAAAATACTGGTGTCAGTTAACTCTTTCACCCTAACTTTATCCTCCAAAGGTTCACGTTTTGGAAGGTGGGTCCCCAAAGCTATAGCATCATGAGGTAGTGGGAGGATCTTGGATCCTCCCCCATTTGGTGGGGAGGATCTTGGATCAGTGGGAGCTTTGTGATGCCTTCTTAACTCCAAGATAATGAGTCACTGTAAAAGAGCAAGCCCTCTATGATTTCTGTATCACTGTGTTATTTTCCCCCTCTGGCATGCTTGCTTACCATGATTCCATTCGCCATGATGTGGCACCGCCAAGAGGTACCCTCATAGGGGTTAGCACCATGCTGTTCCACACTGTTAGACAGATCTACCTTTCTGTAGGTAGCCTTAGGTCTTTCGATGCAGAACTAGAAATCTAATATTCCTAAAGCACACTGGTTTATTTTTCTTCTTTTTATGTGTATGTGTGCATGATATATGGGCATGTCTCTGTGTGTTCACATATATGTGTGTTCTGGTACATGTTTATATAGAAATCTGCACTTGAAGTCAGAAATTTTCCTCAATTGCACTTCTACCCTTTTCCTCAGAACAGCTCAATCAAACCCAGAGCTTGGAGATACGGGTAGCCTAGCAGCCAGCTCACTCTGGGGCGGCCCTGTCTCTGCTTTCCAGGGCTGAAATTACAGGTGAGTCACCATGCCCAGCTAGCATTTACATGGGTTGTGGGGGATCTGAACCCTGGTCCTCTTGCTTGCGTGATAGGCACCATTTCCCAAGCCCATTTCTCGCGGTCTACCATTCTTTTCCACTTAGCTAAGCTGCAGCCTGGCTGTCAAGACTCATGTCGGATGCCAAGCCTTCAACACTCTCTTTATAAGTCTCACAAATTATAAACTGTTTTCGCCTCTTTGAATCATGGTAACTCGCTAACTACAACATTTATAGAAATTATTGTTGCAGGGCAGTGAGCTAACTGGGGTGAAGGCACTTGCCACCAAGCCTGATGAGATCCAAAGTTTGGGGAATCGCCTCCCCCATGTTGTCCTCTGACTTCCCCTGCGAGAGTGCATGCATAGACACACACACACATACACACACACACACACACACACACACACACTAAATAAGTGTAAGTTTAAAAGTTATGGTTGGGTCTGCATCTCTGCCACTAAGCTGCTAGTCCTTTAATGAACTATGTGTGCGACATACATTTTCTTCTATTCCCACTCCCGAGGGAGTCACAGGCATCTAACAGATGCTCAGTGATGGTTAAGATGACTTGGGCATAATTGTTGTGTAGTAAAACAATTCAATTGTAGCTTCATAGTTTTTCACTAAAGAAATCAAGCTCTGGAAAATACATACCTCATGCTAAGGATGAGTTTAAAAGAGCACACATGAAAAGAGTAAACTGTGGCCCTCAGAGGCCTGATTCCCTCAGATCTGAAGTGAAGAGGGCTGTTTGAGCCCAAGAGTCACAGCTGGATGGCAGTGTGCATAGCGACCCTCTCGCTCCTCACAGAGCACATGGCTGCTTGCAGCCAGTCTGCTCTCTTCAAAGCCTGGAAGTAGCTTCAGAGAGCAGTGTCCATCCACATCTCTGAGCAGCGGGGACGGTACGCTCAGACTCAGCCATCAGCAACTCTTGATCTCGAACTCTCCCACTTCATGAGCCAAAGGGTTATCTTTCCCATTAGACTGGGCCAACTGAGGTTCGGCTGAGCAGCTACCTGTTGATCGTTTGGTTTTGTTGTTGCTGGTTTTGGTTTGGGGTTCTTAGGAGTTCTTCGGGCACTCGAGGAGCAATGTGATGACACACACTGAGCCAAGGGCTGCCTCACCAGACGATGGACTGGCGCTCAGGCTGGCTACTAGGCAGCAATGCTGTCCATATCTCTATAAAGTTTGAGTTGGGGTGGTATTTTGCAGCTCCCGAGGTCACACCACTCCTCCTGCCCCAGCACTGCTGGGCTTAGCACCTCTATGCTTCTCCAGAGAAACCCCCACACTAGCCCTTCTAGTGTGACCACCTGGCACAGGGAACTGGTTTAAAATACACAACGCTCCACCGTGGAACGCTACAGAACCCCGCCTGTCAGAGAGAGGAACTCCTGGCTGACGCAGCATGGGAGGACTAAGCCAGAAAGCCCTTTTGCCTGAATTCTGCGGGAATGTCCGCTGTGAGGCACTGGGGGTTTAGGTCACTTGAGACTGGCTGCCTTCAGTATTAAGTGAGAGGGGAAGAGAGGGTGTGGCCTGCCCCCGCACACACTTCACAGCTTGTTGTTTCTGGAGAGTGGAATTCCAAACTAGCCACTCATCAGCTAGCTGTGGAGAATAACCTGCACCCTGGGAATGCTTCCCACAGGCTTCAAGCCTGTGTATGGACACTGCTCCCCTTCCCTTTTCCTGTGGCTGATGAAGCGTCAGCTAACGAGCTTTTACGTGTGGTGTTTCTGGAGTAACACTCTACCATCCCATGACTTTGTCCATTTAATGTGTGAAACGTGCTTCATCCTTACACACAAATGTCAGCCTAGCTGCAGAGCTCATGTCGCTGAGGGGTGAGCTCTTTGGTGGAGTAAAATTTGGTGAATCAAAAATGCTCTGTGATCCTTTCTCTTTCATGATGCCATACAAGTTGGAATGACCTTGAACATGCTAAATCCCACCACAAATGGGAATGCTGGTGAGAATCCTACTTAAAGAGACAGCTATCACCCACTGTAAAAACCAATTCTCTGGGACCACAGAGTTGCTCAGGGGTTAAGAATAGGAATCCAGTTAAATCTAGGTTTGTTTTTGTTTTTAAAAAAGACTGAGACCATCTTTCTCCTTTTACAAAGAACCTTTCTTGAGTCAGTGTCTCATGTAGCCCAGCCTGGCCTTGAACTCCTTATGTAAGTGAGGTTGACTTTGAACTTCCAGTCTTCCTGCTTCCATCTCCTGAGTGGTGGGATCACAGGCATTGGCCACCTTGCCCAGTTTATGCAGTTGTGGGGCTAGAACCCAGGGCTGTGCACATGATAGGTGAGCACTCTATCAACTGAGCTACGCTCCTGTCTGTAGACACGAGTGTTGTTTTCATTCTCTGCGACTTATCATCTCATATGAGAGGGGGACATCAGGCTGCTCAGCACACAGGGTCTCTTCATCCAACTCCGCTGGGGCATTGCTCTTCTTAGGTCCTAGCATAACCTTCCAGAATGTGTGCAAGTAAAACAACATCCATTCTGCTTCCTCCCTTTAAACCAGTAGATGTTAAACAGGCTATTGCATAAAAATGGCCTATTAAACATTAAAATCTCAGGTTTTTCCACCATAGAAATATCTCCCTTGTGTTGACAAGGCCCTTCTCCACGATGGCTTGCTCCCTGACCTTGCTATATCAGCATCATCTGAAAGCAGTTTTTATACTGAAAAAAACACACAGGCAGGATTCTTTCTACTTTCAGGGTGATCTGGGAATGCCGACACGTTCTGTACCTGGCCTTGCTGAGCGCTGTGCTTCTGCCGTGCCGTGTTCTCTACGTAACCTCTAAGTTCCACTTAAATAGACGTGGCCAGTAATATGAGATTGGCCAGGAGAACAGCTGCGGCCCGCTCGCATTTGTCAGACCTCAGGCTCCCATGATCTAACAGCGGCCAGTGGAAACTTGGAGCCAGCCATCTCTGGAAAAGGTTCCGAGGGAGCGAGAGTCCTAGTGCACATGCCTCTGAAAGGCAAGGCCCAGGACTTAGCTGCTATCCGTGAGGCAGCATGAAAGTGCCAGGAACCCTCACAAGCGCATCCCCTTAGCACCCCTCCCCAAATCCAGGGTCCCATATTTCTCTCACATCCATACTCAGTGTCAGGGCCAGGAATCCGCAGCCGGGCACCAAAGAAGCCTGAAAGCCAACAACGTGATCACCAACAACTTGGGGTCTCACCTGGGAATGAGTTTGCTGCTCTGTGAGGAAGAGGGTGCCTGTGAAAAGGACACACCTTGCACCCACGCTATGACATACATTAGAATCCCAGCTGATTCTTCTTAGAAAAGGCCCCATATGCAAGAAGAGACGCAGATCCCGTGAAGAACCTGTTCCCTGAGCTGGGTTTACCTGGGAACGAGCCTTTCTGGGAGAACCTCAAGACCTTTTCAGACTACAAGCCTCGTGTCTGTTTTTGCAACTCAACCCCCAAACTGTAGCCACTTCTTGCGCCACATGCCTGGACTTGACCCCCATTATCACCATAGCCTGCTGGGAGTGTGTGAGCACCAATCAAGGTTTCAATCTGCCCAGGGGTGACAGCAGCTCTCAGAATCGTGGAAGGCCCCTGCCCCACCAAGACATCTTGCCAGCCCGCTCAGAAACAGAATGGCTTCCTTAGTTGCTCTCTGGCTCCTGGGTTTTGACTTGTATTTCTCACTGAGCATGAAAACGTCCTCTGAAATTCTGGCTTTTCCCTCCTGGGAGAATTGGTGTGAAGAATGAGTCTCAGTGAATGGAGACCTTCAACAAGTGAAAGGAAGTCCACGAATAGAAGAAATGAGAGTAGGATGTTTTAACGTAATTTTTTATATATATATATATATACACACATATATTTCAATTTATCAGAGAAGGATTTTTTTAGTATTTATGGGAACTAAGCATTTGTTTTCTTCATGGATTTCCAGAGGAATGTCTGGATTTCCTTTTTCATTTGGTAAGTGATGTGTGTGTGCAGGCATGTAGTGTCGGGGGTGGTGTGTGAGGTGTGTGTGTGTGTGTGTGTGTGTGTGTGTGTTGGGAATCTAATTCAGGGAGTTATACACAAGGCAGGTACTCTACCAGTGAAGCTCATCTCTAGACCAGTAATTAGTTATTTTTGTTGCTTATGTGTAGTTTTGGTGGTGTATGTTTTGGTTTGATTTTTGGACAGTCTCACTATGTAGCCCAGGTTGGTCTTGAACTTGTGAGAATCCTGAAGCTTACTCTGTAGACCAGGCTGGCTTGAACTCACCGAGTTCCTCCTGCCTCTTCCTCCCAAGCACTGGAATTAAAGGTGTGCATGGGACATCACATCCAGCTATAATTTTTAAATTACATCTAGTGTGTGTGTGAGGGAGAGAGAGAGAGAGAGAGAAAGGGAAGCGGAGGGGAAGGGAGAGGGAGAGAATATGAATGAATAATGCACAGGCATGCTGTGAGGCTCGGTTTTCTCCTTCCATCACTGTGGGTCCTGGGGCTTGAATATAGGTCATCAGGCTTGGTGGCAAGTGCTTTATACGCTGAGCCATTGTGCTGGCTCAGTTTTTGTTGTTGATGTTTGATTGATTTTTAAAGAGGAAACATTCTTTCAAAGGTTGGATGGTGCCGCCATCACGGTGGCACAGGCCTATAATCCCAGCACTCAGGGAGGCAGAGGCAGGCAGATCTCTGTGAGTTTGAGGTCAGCCTGGTCTGTAAAGCAAGTCCAGGACAGCCAGAGCTACACAGAGAAACCCTGTCTCTAAAAACAAAAGAAAAGAAAAGAGTTGGATGGTGCAACTCTATAGTCATAGGGAAGGGTGGGGGCAATAGCAGTTAATTTTGAATTTATTTTCATATTCCATGATTTGTAAGTTAAAATTTATTTTTGTTGAAATATTAGAAATATTTTGTGGTATTTCTCATTTTTGTTTGTTATAAAATATTTGCCACAATAATTTCATAGTCATTTTTGGCATTTTGCCATTGTTGTTTTTTGTTTTTGATTTTTGAGACAGGAGGGATAGAAGCAGAAGCCCTATGAATTTCAGTTGTTTTTTTTTTTATAAATACATAATCATGTGTTCATGTGTACAAATGTATGTGTGCATGTGTGTGTGTGTGTGTGTGTGTGTGTGTGTGTGTGTGAAGGCCAGATCGAAATCAAGTGTCTCCTTCAATTAGTCTCCATGATACTTCTGAGATAAGGTCTTTCATGAAGCCTACATTCTCACGATTTGTCCAGCCTAGCATCAGGGCTCTTCCTGTCTCCCGCTCTTCAGCTCCGGATTACAGGACCATGCAGCATTGTACGTGGGGGCAGGAACCCAAGCCAGGTCGTCATGGCAGCACGAAGGCTCTTCACCAACCTTACTGAGCCACCTCTCCTGCCTTTATGATTATAAAATATTAAGATGCATAACCTGTACGCAAGACCACCTGTCCTTCCTGTTCCTAAAACTCTCAAAACCGTTGTTCCTTTGAAAACATACAAACCTACAGCTACCTTTGCTGATTCTTGCATATTGCTAGTTCAGGCATTTTCTCTGGATGTAAACTCAGCTTGGTAATCAATTCTGTTAGCTTCCGCGAGGAAAACCTACCATGTGAGGCGAGGTTCTGGCCAGCCTGCTATGGAGCAGTGTAGTTTCACGTTCTCTTTCTCCCAGACTGTGTGAGAACGAGGTTTAATGATGAACTCGGGAGCATGGAGGAGATGGTCTTCATTTAGCTTTCCATGATATGCTTGGGTCTCTTCTAACTGGAAAAGTAAGCAAGTAAACAACCAAACATTTTCAAAATATGACCAAGTCGAAGTTACTTTTAGTTCTAAAATAACAAGCAGAAGCCAAACCTTTACTTTACTTTGTTTTGTTTTATTTCTGAGACAGGTACTGAGGTAGTCTGGGCTGGCCTCCAACTCACTTTAAGGCCAAGGATGACTTTAAACTTCTGATCTACCTGCCTCTGCATCTTGAGTGCAAGAATTAGAGACAGCCATCACCGTGTCCCACTTCATGGGTCGGTGGGGACTGAACTTCATGGGCTTTATGCATTATGCAAGCAGTATCAACTCACTGCCTTCTCGGAACTAGTTTTACATCGTGATCCTTATTTTTACAGTTAGGTAAAACCATTTCTTTCCTGGTTCTAAAAGTGAGTTTGGTTGTTTTAAACCCTAAGATTGAGCAACAACCCAGTGGTGGGTTTCTAAAATGGCTTCAGAAACTTACTTAAATCTTTCACATCTGAATTTCCACAAAGTTTGACATTCCAAAGCTTGCCTTTATTTGACCTACACATTCTGATGTCTTTTCCCTTTGTTTTCCAACACCCCATAGTTCTGCCCTTGAAGCAAACCTACACACAGCTACACACACGTGCTCACACACAGCTCTTGAAACACATTTCCACTCTTATAAGTAGTCTGACGTTAGCTCTCCTTACTGTTTTCCTCAGTGACAGAGCTTCCGCTTTTTCTCGAATTGCAACGTTCCTCGACTTCTTTTCAAACGTTTCCTCTCGTTGAAGGGTGGATGTGGCCTGTTTAGATACCGTGGAGTGCTTGGATGCTGTAGATAGCTTGGAGGCTGCGGACTGAGTGGAGGCTGTGGACATCACGGAGGCTGCGGACTGAGTGGAGGCTGTGGACAGCTTGGAGGCTGCGATTGCTTCCTCACTCGCAAGAAGAGTCCTCTGAGCTATGTAAGCAGCAGCTTCTTTAATTCTCTCTTCTTCTGTGTCTCTGATTCCCCCAATGTGCACTTGGCTGAAACAGCAGAGCAGAGCATAGAAACAGCGCCGTAATGACAAGCTACCTAGTTTCACTCACCTCAGGCAGACACTGCCCATGCCCGAAGAAAACCCTGGTGTGAGGCTGGAGAGACGGCTCAGCAGCTCAGAACGCCTGCAGAGGACCCTGGTTCAGTGACCAGCTTTCACATGTTGGCTTACAACCATCTGTACCTCCAATCCCAGGGATCCACTGCCATCTTCTGAGCCCCATGAGCACTGCATGAAGGCAGTACACACACACACACACACACACACACACACAAGCAAAATGATCATACACAGACAACAATATAGACTTTTCTATAACAAAGTCTAACTTTTGTTATAGAAGGAAATGTCTTCCTCTAACATTAAGAATGACGAGAGCAATGATTCCTATCATGGGTCTGGTGTTTTTGCCATAGTGTATTTCATCCCATCCAAATAAAATCCCTAAGGTAACCTGTCACCCCTATTTTACACATATGGTAACAAGGCTTAAAGAAATCCACCCAAGGAGTCTCACTGGTCAACAAAAGATTTTTTCTCCAGAAGAGATGACACTGTACAATGAAACAGAGATGAACAGCCCAAGATCTGATTCGCGACTGTGTGGGCTCTGAATTGTGCACAGCCCAGAGTTGCTGTGTGTATGAATATGTCCTAATGCCACACAAGACTCCGGTGCAGAGCTGGTTTCTTTAGTCCCCCAACATTTTATAGTTGTGTTTTTAAACTTACATAATTTTTAAAAATAATTATCAGTATATACTAATCCTGCAAGGTAACAAGCTTTGTTGTTGACCCTCTAGGCATACAAAGATGATCGTATTCATACCTCTAGTGCCATTTCCTGTCCTCCTCCCTCTGTCCTTCCTGTTTACTTTGCACTTTATACCCTTTAAATCTTTAACTTTATATGTATTGACTATAAACAGTATTTAACCCCTCACATCTAAAGCTTTATTTCCCATGTCAACAGGCCAGAAAAACAGCATTGTGTCCGAGTCATTCTCTTTCGTCATGTATTCTATGTAGGACAAAAACAGTTGAAAATGAAATCCCTTGATTCCCACAAGCCCATCTTTCTCCGTGTAGGTTCCAAGCTCCTTAAACCAATACACAGTGAGTCCTCACTAAACGTTAGCTGCTGCTGCCTCCTCACTTACAATAACTGCACACAGGAAGAGAAAGCACACACACCGTCCAGAGTAAATAGGAACCATGTAGTCGCCCGGCAGGCTTCCCGTCTCCTCCAGAAGGCTCCGCTTGGCTCTCTTTGTCTGGGGGCTCAACTTGGACGAATAATCCTCCAGTAGCAGACTGGAATCTGCGAGTCTGAAATAAGATTCCTAACATTAGACAGAACACAAAGCTCACTGAAGATATTCCAAGGGTTGACAGAGCAGGCAGGGGCTGGGGTCATAACATAGGTCTCTGACATTGTTATCTTTTCCCCTCAGAAATGAATTGGAGTTAGAAAGTTTACAGATACTAAGGGGGAAAAAACAGTAATAGTGATTTTGTGGCTTTTTTCCTTCTAAAATTTCAAGGAAAAAGGGAGACGTTGATATTTTCCAATAGCCTTTGTGGTTAAGCTACTGTTTGAAATTTAGGCAGTCTACATGAATGTGTTTCTTTCCTTCACTTTGCAGTGTTGGGAATCACACCCCAGGCCTCGAGCGTGTACACAAACATACGAATGGTTCTGATGCATTGTGTCCTCAAGTCCTCTTAGAACAGAATGGGAAATGGATAATTCTCCACACGGGGACCCCGGGCCCCTCTGCCGTAGAACCTGAGGTGCTCACTGTGAGGGCTTTCCATGCTTACCGCAGGCAGATTCCAGCAGCTGAAGAAGCCCTGAACTCATCAAACATGTTTCTGTGACATGGACATTTGGTGTTGAGTGACACAGGGGACCAGCTCTATTTGACCACACACTGAGGCAAGTGTGTGCGAGGGGACACATCGCCACCTGCAGCTCTAGGTCAGGAGGTCTGATGCCCTCTGGCCTCTGAGAGCACCTGTGTGTGCACAGCGCACATAGACTTGTGCGGGCACACACAAGGCCTGAATCATCTTTTCAACATTTAGAAAAGCAAAGAGAATCGCCTATGTAAAAAGTAGAACACAGGTGGGCCAAAGATACACACAGTGTAAAACGGGTAACACGAGAAACTACGTAGCGCTGCACAAATCAATATGGGTCAAGGATTTCCGGGGGGCACAGGGGCCCAGTTTCTGAGTAGACATCGAGCACAAACCTGAAGCAGTGTGTGTGTGTGTGTGTGTGTGTGTGTGTGTGTTGTCTGTTAACTGTGCGTGCAGGGTGGGCTACTACCATCGATCTGGTGTGATCGCATGGATGTGGTACACACCCCTCCCTTACCCTGCTACCCGAGGTGATAGCCAGCTCTTTTCTGTGGAACAGTTCTAAAGCTAAAGGTTAGAGCCGCGAAGTTGAGCTTGTGGGTTGTTTACCAATTGGAAGCCAGAGTGAAATTTGTCCCTGGCTGGCTCGTTCCAGTGAAAGGACTGCATTTTACACCCCAGGCCATAAAGGGCAGCCTGTGCTTACGCAGGGCTAAGTTTAAAGTGGTATTTTCCTGTACCCCTTTACTCCAAAGTAAGCCGGGGGGCAGATGGACTGCTGCCTTCCTTACTTTGAGAACAGTGGAATTTTTCTCATGCTGCTCCTATTTTTTTCATTATTGTTTTTATAATCAAATTTTTGCAAGCTCATTTTTCAATGTTTATTTGCAACAGAAGTTATGATACCTCTTGTTTTCGTTTGCAACAAATAATGAACTTATTACATGGGACATACCCCAACTGGGATTATCTTATTCTCACAGGTAACTAATAACAGCTGAGGTTTAATACTTAAATTAGATGCTACAGAATTGTGGCAAAAGCATTAGTTTCCATTTAATATTTTTTTCTTGAAAAATACTTTATAAAAAGTCCTATGTTGCTATTTATTATATAACATATAGGAAATACAAGATTGCTATATTTCTTTCTTTTCTAAAGCTTATTCAAGTTATTGTTTCTTTCTTTCTTTTTTTTTTAAATATGAGACAAGGTCTCACTATGTATCCTTGGCTGTCCTGGAACTCACTATGTACTAGTCTAGCCTCGAACTCACAGAGATCCACCTGCCTCTGCATCCTGAGTGCTGGCATAAAGGCATGTGCTACCACAACCAAATAAGGTATTATGTGTGAAGTAGACGCTAAATAACCATTTGAATAGATGATTTAGTAATGCCAAGTTATTTACCGACTAACTGGCTAAGAGCTATAAAGCTCAGGCTAGCCCAGGCTCATGGTGGGCCTCCTAATTCTTCCTCCCAAATACTGATATTACAGGACCATGCAACAATGGTCAGCTTCCCAATTATTTCCTGAAGCTAGAAAACAAAACTGAATCAGGAACACAACGCTTTGAAGAGCCATGTAATAATCAGTGCGGTTATTTTAAAAGAATGGCAGTTTATTTTGTTGTGATGCACAAAACCAAAGTCTAGCATTTTATACTATCGGATCTTAACCTGGAGAGTGACTGTAGGAGAGTTCAGCAAAGTATGTAGACCTTAAGTTTATTGACCCTAAAAGCCTAAATATGGATTTGTTGATTTCTTGGGATGCTAGCTGTATCTACATTTTGGTAATGATCCTTGTGTAATTGCTCAGTTTCTGAGCAGACAGTGAAGCTGACATATAGAGAGCTGCGCGGGTATTTGGCCTATTAAAGTTGTGCTGATTGTTCTTTATGTACTAACTCAGACTGTGGCACTTTCTGGGTTCCTGTATTTAATCAATCAAATCAACCACATTAAACGTGTGCCCATGCATCTGTCTGTGGCTATGTCCAGGTTTATCTTTTTGCACATGGCTATTATTATGTGATGTGCTGTGTTAAAAAGTCTACATTCAGTAGGTTTTAAACAAATCTCTTGGCGTGTATACTCTCCCATCTACGGCTAGTGGTACCAAGGAGAAGGGATGGAGTGAAAGACCAGAAATCAGTCTCTGGAAATATTCTAGGAACCCAGAAACAGGCTAATACATGCATCTAATTAAAATATTGAAAGGCTACAGGTGCAGCCTTCACACACAGAATGCTGGCACACACCTGTACTCTTAGCAGTTGGGAGGCAGAGACAGGTGGGTTACCACAGGTAGGAGGTCAGCCTGGTCTACATAGTGTGCTCTGAGACAGTGAAGGCTACAGAGTCAACAAATAACCAAAAAGTATGCTCTCTCACTTGGACTATGCCAGAATAATACAGGAAAGGCAAAGTGAAAAGTATTTCTACAATCCCAGAGCTAGACAGTATCTCAATGATGCTTATTTAATAGTCGCTTCTTTTTTCGGGTGTAGGAACCAAAGCCTAGAGTCTTTCTTACATGTTCCTGCAGCAAGCTGGTGGTGGAACAGGGCTTTGTGCTTTTTTGACAGTATACTTTATCAAAAAATATTCACATATACTTATTTATTCCTAAATTCTCTGTATACATACCTACACATGAAACACTGAATTATTATGGAAATTTTAAGGACAAACTTCAATTTAAGAGAGAAAAAGAAGAGGCGCTGTCTCTCCCTTAACCTTTCTAACTTGCAGACCTGCCCCCTGTAGAGACAGTAATGCAATGCCACATTGCCTGCAATGACTCTGATATTGATTTCTGCTGTTGATCACAGCTTGGGGTTATAAAATCAACACAGGCCAGATAAATATGCAATAATCGTTAAAGTTAACATAATTTAGAGTAGAGCCACTTAAAATTGTGTCTGTAGCCATCAGGTGACTCATGGAAATAGTGTGGGGCTATCTTTGCTGCCTTTGTCTCAGATTCGTGCCGTCCATTCTTCCGTGCTCAAGGCTGCACTGCATTGCCGGCTTCTCTGTTGTCTTTTCCATGAACAGCGATCCTAGTTACTTTTGGCTCCTCAGTATCGATACTTGAAGTTCAATAAATGCTTGCTAGCTGGTGTAGAATCGGGAGTCCTACTCCTGTGATCATATCCTGACTGAGTTTTAAGAGATGGAAGAGCTATTTAAAAAGAGCATACAGGCACCTGGGAGATGGCTCTGCTGGAAAGGGCTTGCCATGCCGGCATGAGGACCTGTGTATAATCCCCCAAATCCATGTTAAAAAGCTAAGTGCAATGATGTGTATTTATGATCCCAGTCCTTGGGAGGAAGAGACAGGAGGACTGCTAAGGCTCACTGGCCAGCCAACCCAAACTACTTGGCAAGCTCTAGGCCAATGAGACACCGTGTCTCAAAACACAAGGTGAAGAGAACCTGAGAAAAACATCTGGCCTCAACTTGTGCCATCCCAACACACACACACACACACACACACACACACACACACACACACACCAATGCAGAGGCAGTATTCCCAGCACTGAGGTTGTCGTTCACCAAGTCCTCTGTCCAAAAGAAAATGATAAAACACAACAAACCAAGACTCAGCTCTGAAGCCAGTCAATGGGCACATTACATGGAAAAGATTTCTTCATTAAAAAATAATTTAATGCATACAGTTATTTATTGCACTGTGTGGAGGTGAGACTATAATTTATGTGAAGGCTGAAGCAGGGGGACCACAGGTTTAACACCTGCCTCAGCAACTTATTGACCCCGTCTCAAAATAAAAGGCAAAATGAAAGAAGGCTAGGGGATACAGCTTGGAGGTAGGAGGCTCCCCTACAATGAAAGTTCCCCAGACTCTGAAATACCTAAATACATACAAACCGTGCTAAGTAGATTAAAAGAAGCACAGCAAAGGGGTGGCATAAAGATTAGGAGAAGAAACAATGAGCTAGGAAACAAAACAGAGTAGACCACGTCTATGAGGACCCCCCCAAGAAAACGCTAAAAAAACTTGCTATAGTAATCATGAAAGGAAGGAAAGAAGTTACTAAAAGCAAGAGTGAAGGCAGAAACATCTTAACTACAGAGCTAAGGAGACGAGTAGGACAGTTGGGCAGATGCGCCTACACTACACAGCTGAGAGGTAATGGAAAAATGCCTACAAAGACCAAGATGACCAAGACCGTCTCAAGAAGAAACGCAAAACTCTGAATGACCAAAGCCAAGAAACTGAATTGATTATCCAAAACATTCTCACAAGGAAACACAGGTCAATTCTACTGATAAATTCTATCAAACATTTTAAGAAGAGATGATAATGAATATAATAAAATAACACTGTCCAATTCATCCTGTAAAGTTTGTGTTTTCTGATCATCGCCCAGATTTGGCATTAGCCCAGTATTCTTTTTATGAACACAGATGTACAAACAAGCTCACAAAGCATTAAATAAAGAAAAACAACAACAAAAACTGAATCTGTGCAGTGTAACCAAACTATTCTTACAGAGGACTCAGGTTCAATTCCTAGCCCCAACATGGTAGCTCATGACAATCTGTAACTCCAGTCCCTGGATATCAGACATGTTTTTCTGGCTTCTCTGGGTACCAGGCATGCACAGGGTACACATAAAAAAGAACAGTCACACATGTATACACATAAGTTTAAAAAATAAAAACCTAAATCTAATAGGTGCCAGGCGTGGTGGTATATGCTTGTAATCCCAATACCTAAGAGGCAGAGGCAGGAGGATCTCTATGAGTTGAAAGCCTGGTCTAGTGAGCTCCAGGTCAGCCAAGGCAACATAGTGAGACCCTGTCTCCAAAACAAACAAACAAACAGACAAACAAACAAACAAAGAGGATGTTTGCTCCAACCCCAGTCCTTAAAACTAGTATAATAGGATATAAGTGAAGGTAATTCCTTGTCATTCAAAGTTGATTTACTTTAATAGAATAAAAGCAAAACTCACTTCATCATCCCAAATAAGTGTAAAAGAGGAAATTTAACAAAATTTAGTGTTTGTTTATGTTTTTAAAAATATCTCTCAACAGGGGCTGGAGAGATGGTTCAGTGGTTAAGAACACTTGCTATTTTTGTTTGTGTGTTTGTTTCTCTGTGTAGCCCTGGTGGTCCTGAACTCACTTTGTAGACCAGGCTGGCATTGAACTCAGAGAAATCTGCTTGCCTCTGTCTCCCAGAGTGCTGGTATTAAAGGTGTGAGCCACCATCTCCCTGCTCACTTGCAAGGTTCAGTTCCAGCACTCAACATGGCAGCTAGCAATGTCTTTTAACTCCCTTTCCAGGGGATCTTTTGTCCTTCACAGGCTCCTGCATGCATAATACGAACATTTATACATGTATGTGTGCATGTATACATATATATATATGTTTAAGCACACATAACAAGTAAATATTTTCAGGAATCTCTCAACAAAATGGAACAAGAAAGGAACTTCTTCAACCTAATAAAAAAATCTGTGGCTTTGTCTATACCTAAAATCTACAACTATATCATACCTAGTGCTTTGCTCTTCCTTCCACCTTTACTTGGGTTCCAGGGACTGAACTCAGGTTTGTGGGCTTGCTTGCAACAGGGAGCAGCTTTATCCAGCCCTTGCTGGTCCTCTCTAGCTCTTCTTCCCACCTGCTCCCAGGAAACACAGTTTCTTTGTTTAGCCCTGGTTGTCCTAGCACTCACTCTCTGGACCAGGCTGGCCTTGAACTCCGCCTGCTTCTGCCTTCTATGGCAGAATTAAAGACTACACCCAGCAGGGTCCATTCTAATGCAGGAATGGGAGGCCTTGCTCTGCTCCTTGTTTTCTAGGCAGACAATAACAGAATGGAGAAATACACCTTGTTGTGTCTAAGGCTGAATTTTTCCATCGCTGTACGAGTCACATTGACACATCCCAACTCACAGTGTAGACTGTCTTGTAGTTGACTAAATGTGACATCAAATTTACTTCCTCATCCCCAGAGAGCTCTGGGAAAAGGTCAAGCCTGTTGAAACAGTTCCCCCAGGCTTCCCTAGTCTCTGGCAGCAGGAAGGTGCTGACAGCAGACCTAACAGTTTACCCCAGGCTCGGAGACTGAACTCAAGTCAACAGTCTGGGAAAAAGCACACTTACACTGCCCAACCCTCTTCTGGTATTTATGTACCAACAGAATGACATCATATTTCTTCCTGTATAGTTGAGGATCAGAGGGAAATGGAACAGAAGCAGAAATGCTAGAGTTATAGAACGTGGGCTGGGGACGCGGCTCAGTCTGTAAAGTGCTTGCTATGAAAGCATGGGCATGCCAGTTTGGTTCCCAACACCTGTGTAAAAAGCCGAACATGGTAACGTGGGACACACCTGTAATTTCAGCACTGGGAGACGGAGCCGGGAGGAGCCCAGAGTCTTGCTTTCCAGCTAATCTAGCTGAATTCTAAAGATTCTGGGTCAGAGGGAGGACTTGTCTCAAAAATGTACACAGTGATGGAGGAGGGCAGCTGACATTGACCTCTGGCCACCATACATGCACGCACACGCGCACACACAGAGCCATTGCACTCTTCCTTGATAACACTTATTGTTGTCACCAGTCTTGCCATTCTGACAGGTTTTGTGCTGTTTCGGGGGCTTTTTTTTCTCCTCAGTGTAACCATGAGTTAAAGGCGTTTGGTGCTTAACAACAAAGCCAGTAACCAATCTGCGCTACAGCCACACTGACTCCAAGCAAGACTCACTAAGGTCAGCCAAGCCCTGAGCACATTTAAATCTGCACACTTTCCACCTTAACACTGAACATCTAAGCACAAAGTGGAGGCTAAAAATAGACCTAGCCTGGTGCTCACATCCACTGCAGAGGGCTGCATCTCCAACGCAAGGGGCCTCTATCAGCAACACTGTCCACAAGCCAAAGAAACATCTCAGTTAGCCGGAAAAATCCTTCCATTTCGAATGAACTTAAAAACAACCTGAAAACATGATAAGGACACTAACTCTACTAATGCTTCTAAAGAAGAAAGACTGAGCTGCCTCCACAGTTAGGCTTCTTTCTCTCTACACGGCACGATACAAAGAAAAGAAGGTGATACTGGATCTTCTCCCAACATGCACTGTTCCTAGATCATCCTGTTCTCACCAAGGATCTTGAACTGAATCTTGCTGGAACAGGAGCAAGTCACTGACGAATACCAACCTACATACACAGTATGGACAACGTATGATGTGGGACATGGAGAAATGATTACAGTTTGTTTCCTATATAACGTCTGTCTAAGGCTACCTGGCAAGATCCCCACTCCCTTCAAAAAAGGCAGTCTAATTATTAATATTTGAGATGATATATTAAATTACAAATAAATGAGATACTGCACAGAGACTAAATAAAACATGTAAAATTAAAGTGGTTTGAACATAAAGTTTACAATGGATCTAAAGAAAGAAAAATATTTTAACATATAAATGTAGAGTATTCTATCAATTCTTCCATGTTGGAAAAACGAAATAAATATACAAGGAATTAGCTGACAACTTCACGATCATAAAAATAACATCTTATGTAGACACAGTGCAGTCAGTCCAGGTAAGCGGATATTTAACATCTAATCCTGCTCACTGCAAGACAGCTGCTTTCCGAAATGAAGTTCTTGAATAAGGCTACGGAACATTCTTCAAGAGACCAAACTGATGCTGACACACACGCGCGCACGCGCGCACACACACACACACACACACACACACACACACACAGGGTGCTAATTCCTCCCAACTTTCCTTTGGAAGGCAATTCATTTGAAGTAAGTGCTAAAAGAAAATAGATTCTCCCCAGTGACAATATTTCCATTTTTACAGCCAACACGAGAACCTTATGAATATCCCGTGGCAGAATATGACCTGAGACCTATGAAAGCGAGATTGCAAAGTGATCCTGTTCTAAGTGGAATTGCAAAGCGTTGCCATCGTACATTCCAGGTAAACCCCAGCGGCCTCTGGCTCTGTCACGGAACCTGCCAGAAGCAGCCTCGAGGTCATTGTCACCGACAACCTGACAGCTGTAGGTCGAGGGTTTAGGAATCTGCCTTCTCCACAGCGACTCACAGGAACATTGTTTCCCCAGTAACCTTTCGTATGCCCAGAGAGAGATACTTTTCCAGTTGCCTTGACTATACATTTTGTACCTGAAATTTGAAAGACATAAAATACTACCTTTATTATTTAAATATTTTATTCTTAAGAGTGGTAAAATAAAAATTGCCTCAAACTGAGGAAACAAAAATCTACCAAGCACAGCAGGCTAGATAAGCAAACACAGCTAAGCCAGCTGTAGGATTACGGGACCTCTTCCAGGGAAGCTTCCATTGCACCATGTCAGAGCAGCCACCGCTGAGTGATTGAAGACTTACTCTAACACTTCTTTTTTTATAGCCAAAATAATCATTATTTTCTATTTAGAACTACACTGAGACCTTCTGAGTGAGGTTCTTGCTAAGGGTAGAGGAAACACAGAACGGGCAGGAGAGGAAGGTAGTTACAAATACCAGCGAAGATCCCATGACCAGTTGCAGAAACAAAGAATACAATTGACATGAGTGTTTCTGTCATATTTGTTAAGAAAGTGTTTGTACATATATTTGTGTTTTCTTTCCTCAGTTTTTTTTTTAAATCAGGTAATGATAAATGCATCAGTACAACATCAATTAAGAGAAAATTAGTGGTTATCATATTTAGGTTTGAGACATTAAAAGAATGTCCCTCAAGGTACATTTTCACCTATTCTAAACTTTATAAAGCATTTGCAGTTGTTCAAAAGATAGTCATACCAGGTTAAGCACAATTGTGACCTGGTTGACTATATAATGCACTTACAATGGTATGCGATATAGTTGCATCATGCTAGGTGTAATTGTGTTTTCATTTGGAAATTAAGCATGACGTAAGGGGATAAGATTGTGTGTCAAGTCGACAAAGGGTGGGTGGATTTGTGGTGGCTATTCTTGGTTGTCAACTTCACTACATCTGGAATTAACTAAAACCCAAGTGGCTGGGTGCATCTGTGAGGAATTTTTTTCTTAATTAAATCACTGAGGTGGGAAGATCCACTTCTAATCCAGATCTTCTGACGTGGGAAGATCTGTAACTGGACTCTGCTACTTCGTGGGTTCTTTCTCCCACCCTTCTCCACCCGTTTTCTTCCACCTTTCAACCCCCTAACGCTAGATAGGAGAGGGAAAAAAGGGTGGAGAAAAAAGGAAAGAGATCTCTGAATAAAGTCAGGGTTGGGAAAGGGGGTGATATTATTGTTAGACTACTTCCTGACGATTAGTGGTATTGAGTTCCTTGAGATAAGTTTGACCTTCACTATCAGGATATCGAATTTCATTTTCTTATTGTTCCTTTTTTGTGCACCACTACTTAACAAACCATGGCCAGCTGCAACCAACAGCAACCAACAACCCACCCCATCTCTTGGGTCCCCAGCATTTAAATACCCTCTGAAAAGTCCCCAGAATTCCACACATCACACAATCAAAGCTGGCAAAACCACGCCCCTGCTAGAGCATGAGGCAAATCATAGTCAGCTGCTGCAAAGCGGCCCCATCTCCCCACACCTGGGATTAAAACAAAAGCATCTTCCTATATTATTTCTGTGTTATAAAAAGAAACCAAAATTCCAAATTTGTCACTAGGAAGATCCACTTTTAATCTGGGCCACATCTTCTGCTAGCAGCCTGCATAAAGGATGTGGAAGAAGGAAGCCTTTGCTCTTTGCCTGCTGGCTCTCACTATCACTGGCAAGTCCGTTCTTACACTTGCATTAGAGCCTACTTCATCTGGGTGTATGTTGAAAATCAGCTAAGACCTCCAACCTTGTGGACTGAACAACTACTGGATTCTTGGACCTTCCATTGACAGACAGCCATCATTAGACTAGCTAAACCTAAAAGCCACTCTAATAAATCTCATAGCTATCTGCCTAGGTATGTATGTGTAAATAAGTGTGTATGTGTCCGAGTACATGTGCCTGTGTTGTGGGGGGACATTCCATCAGTTCTGTTCTAGGGAACCCTGACTAATACATGCTTTGGTACTGATACAGCTGGAGTGTCTTGGAGCTGCCGCCTTGGCTTTAGCAGTCACGGCTCCCCTCAGGCTCTGCTCCCAACACTCATCTCATGGCTTACAACAACTACCTGAAACCATCTAGTGTTTGGGGGGCTCTAACACTCTCTTCCGGGCTCTGCGGGCACCTGCGTGCTAGGGTACATATATACTCATGCAGACACACACACGTACACTTACATGAGTAGCTCTGAAAAGAAGGCAACTTCCCACTGTTACTTGTAAGACCTCTGTCAGAAAAGCAACCCTGACCCCCACCCCAGCAAACAGATCCAAATGGAAAATTTCTAGATATAATAGTTCACATTTATGTTAACTTTACTGTTTCTGAGGAAATGAGAGTATGTTTGCTCTGCAGAACAGATCTTCATCTGTGCTTTGCTCTTTCTAGCATCCTGACATAGTTTTCTTGTTTAAGAGCATGGGCCTCCTCCTTGTGTTTGGTCAATCATCTAATTCGGCACAGCCTATACTCATTCCTAGGCTCACTGAGAGAATGCTGTGCTTTTGTATAAAATCTTCAGGTAAAGAAATTTGTTGCTTGAATGATGGCTTAGAATTTTGAGCACTGGTTTTCAGACATTGAAAGATTCCAGTGCTCCTCTGCCGTAGTTTAGTTCCCTGGGACCTGTGAATTTTAAATTCTGTATTGGCTTTTAATCTAAGCAGAAACATTTCGAGAGCCAGGAAATCTGCTGGGTGTCAAAATGTTTTCTGGCTCTGCTGCTGCCAGAGTAACCAAAACTTCCTGCTTCTAGAATTATCACCAGGGCGGATGATGCGAACAAGACTCTCCAGTGAGACCGGGAAGCTCTGCAAATTTCAAACAGACCATAGCGGGGAAAGGTAAGGCACAGGGCCCGGGTCTCCCTCCACGCTTGGTCTGACAGGGTGGATGTGTTTAAGAAGACAGGAAAGACTATCATTCAGATATGTAACCCAGGGTCGGAGGGCTGCCCCTGACTTACCCGTGGGAATAGCCATAATCATAGGCCGAGGCCGTCTTCCGGCTGACTTCAGACCCTTGAGAATACTGGGCCGCTCCAAGACTGTAGGCCTGCGTGGCCTGCCGCTGGTAGGAGGCGGCGGACTCTTGAGTAAGGGCCTGGGACTCCTGGCGGTGTGCTGTAGAGGACCGGCTGCTGTAGGCGGTGGAGCCGTGGGTGTAGACGGCAGAGCGCTTCTTCTGCTGTTGGTAGTGGCTCATGGTGCTGTGAAGGTCCTTGTTCCGGTAACTGAGGTCATAGTGCTGGTGGGACTTCTGATAAAAAGGCAGAGACATCGTGTGCCCTAGAGTGGAGGGAGGCGACCTGCAAGAAAACCATTCCTTACTGAACCATCCCGGAGAACAATTCCTGCCAACCAATGCGTAAGCATGCACACTGCAATCGTCCTGAGACGTGAAGGGGAAGGATGTGCGTTCAGCTTTCTGGGTACTCACCAGTGCCCCCCTCGGGGGCTCACACAGCCACCCCTCCCACTATGCAGTCTGCTCTTTCTTGTCTAGAACAGATGAGCAGATTTTCCTCGTGGCTATTGTGCTTTTCTCCTAAACACTCTGTTACTCCTATTTCTAATATCCTTGGCCTTCTATTCTGATGCATGCTTCATTTAGGAGAATGTGGAATTATGGGAAATAATGTGGTATTCATTTAAAAAATAATGAGCACTTGCTGTGAGCCAGAAGTTATTCCAGCATGAGTACTGGTAAGAAAAACAAAACAGAAAACAAAAATCCTACTCCACCTGTCCAATACAGGGTTGAGCATTCTGTAGGAGATCAGCAGGAGCCAGAATCAGTAGTTGTGGATTATACTGTAATTAATAGGTGCAATTAATAACTGCAATTAATAGGTGTGAAGTGTATTAGAATGCACCGTGGGCCATAGGGTAAAGTAAGAGATGGGATGCAAGTTAAAGTACCCTCATCAGAGACTGCTTCAAAGAGACAGCTGAACAAAAGGCTGTCTGGAGAGAGTGCCCCAGACGGAGGGTCCGTGCAGAAGCAGCGAGGGAGAGCAAGCAGCGAGGAGGAGCAAATGGATCCGTCTCCACACAGAACTGAGGACAGTGCCCTCTGACAGAGTGACCACCCTGTGGAGGACAGTATGTGTACACACGAGAGCGACCACCATGTGGAAGCCCTGGAGAAGTGGGCCATCTACAAGCCATCAGAAGCTCATCATTGTTTTACCTTTATTACTATTTTATGTGTCTTGATGCTCTGTCTGCATGTTATGTTTGTGCACCATGTATGTGCCTGGCCCCCGTGGTGAACAGAAGACGGTGTTGAAGTGACAAATGGCAGTGAGCTGCTATGTAGGTGTAGGGAATTGGACCTGGGTCCTCTAAATGAGCAACTTTATCTTAAAAAAAAAAAAAAATCCAAATCTAACAACACTTGACCTTGGATTTCTAGGCTCCAGGCTGTAAGGAAATACATTCCCTGTGGGTCAAACTATTAGTCCTTGACCTCGGTTCTCCTGGCTCTCCCAGAGAAACACAGAGGTCACTTCCACAGTCCAGGCTAATGAAAGCAGTGGCAGCAGCAGGACTGGAAGAAGGGCTCCACCTCTGCAGATGGTTTGAAGTTGTAACCCATGGCATTCACTGGGCGTTCTCCATTAGAGCAGGAAGGGAAAAAAAATGTTGCCAAGGTTTTTGGCCTGACTAACTAGAAGACTGAGGTTGCCATTATCTGAGATGAGGAAGAAAAGAAAACACCATCTTGGGACAGAAAAAAAAAGACAAGAACCTGGTCTGAGATGTTCTCCATTTGAGGTACCTGCTACACCCTGCAGCTGAGGTTTTATGTGGGAAGGCAGGGGTGTGGCTTTAAAGTACAAGGTACTAGTATAGGATGAATATCTAAATCTTGGAGTCAGCAGCATGTAGGTGAAACTGGAACCCAAGAAGATTGGTGGGATTGTGAAACACACCTATAATCCCAGCACTCTGGGAACAGAGACAGGTGAATCTCCGTGAGTCTGAGGCAAACCTGGTTTATGCAAGTTTAGATCAACTAAGACTGCACAGTGATGCCCGTCCTCAGGTGGGGAGACAGATGACAGTGACAACAAACAGAAAAGCCCTGAAACTAAACCTTGGGGACTGGCAATGTTTATGCATACAAAATCTTGCAAACACTTCAAAACAGCAACTTCCAAACCAGAAAGAGTATATTCTATATAAAAATATGGAGATTTCCAGTCACACTATGTGAAGAAGAAAGGGTCAGGCCTCAGTGTGGCAGCTGGCAGTGTGAGCTTGAGCTTCCTATCTGTCTAGCTATCAATTAATTAATTTTGTGTGTGTGTGGTGGTGGGGTTGCATGGGTGTCAGCATGTACATGGAGGTCAGAGGACAAGTCAGCATCGGCTCTGGGGATCAGGCTGAGTGAGAAGTGCCTTTACTCTCTGAGCCCCCACATTTACTTTTGTAAATACTGTGTTCACAAAAAACAAAAAACAAACAACAAAACAAAACAAAAAAATCAAACCACTGTCAATCACATGGCAAACAAAGGTAAGTCATAATTTTATAGACACCTCCTTCTAGGTTTCCAAAAATTACTTTTCTTTTCAAAACTATGAAGAAAGTTGTTTTCAAGTAAAGTTTTTTTTCTAACCTTGATTTGCTTAAAGGTCCTAAGTGAGGAGTGAATCTTTTTTAATTTTTGTCATACTTAAAACTAAATTTTATTTAAGCCATTTAAAAAGTGAACATGTCCTCTCTAAAGAAGAAAATCCAGCAAACTCTGTTCCAGAAATAGGTATCTAGGTCCCATGGAAAACACCAGTCTGCATGGCGTTTCCTAGCAAGCAACCATTTCAACCCTTAAATAGATTGCTTTTTCTGTTACTAAATATGCAGAATTATACTTAATGAATAAGGACTAGGTAATGTTTATAGTATAAAAGGGTTAGGATACATTAGTCTAGGATGGTATTAGAATTCGTGATGCATCAGATAAGTTTCTGTGATGATGCCATCAGAGTGACTTAAAAGTAAAAAGATCTTTCATTTAAACATCACTACCCAGATGGTTCAATGCTATCGTTCCCACAAAACAAATTTTCTAAATGTCTTGTCCCAATTCTGTTTTCCACTGTTTGTCATCTGCCCCGGTTATCTTTCTTTTATTAATACCTATGATTTAGTACACAGGGGTCATGTGTTACCAGTCACCAGTCACCAGTGCTGACTGGTGAATAACCATACTCTTTCCTTAAGTGAGCCAGGCTCAGTGCAACACACAACAGCCAGAATTGATTACAAATAAAGGTGGTTTTGTTGTCTTCTGTGCCTCTGAAACCTAGATTTTCTTCCTAGAAATAATTTGGGAGGTTAGGAAGAAAGACTAACTCCATGACTGTAATCTTGCTGTAATGCTCTAATGCTGGCAGCAGAGGCCGAAAGCTGATGAAAATTACTTACAGAAGGGAATAGTTTCAGGGCTACATGCCCAGTGTGCCACCTCACTATTACCCAGCCTCTCTCAAGTCAGAAATATCCCAACACACACAGGAGTTCACCCCCTCTCTCTCTCTCTTCCTCTCTCTCTCGCTCTCTGAGCAAAGTCACTGAATCATGAACTAAGGGAGATCTGCAGGCATGCAGAAAAGGGAAAACTCTTCATGACTCCTGTCCCTCATCCAGTCCAGATTTCAACCAAAGTACTGAATTGTGACTTGGGAGAGTCCTTGAGTTGAATCTGAGACAAATATGATCTTATAGTTCTAGGAATAGCAGCTTAATTTCCAAAAGAATATAGTGGCGTGACAAAATTGCCACCAGCCCAGGCAGGCACCCTGCTGCTCTGCTTTCCTTTCCAAGAGTGTCCTCTGTTATTCCCTGCTGAGCTGTGAAGACCAGACATAAACTACCGAGCACATTTGCGGCCTCTGTGTCACACTTACCAGTTTCTGGGGCAGGGATGCCAGAGGGACGTTCCACTGCTGCCGCCGAGGAGCAGGAGGAGAGAATGAAGACCCACCGGAGGCCGAATCCAAGAGAGGAGTTAAGAGGCAGGGCTAGAGGCAGGATTGTGGGTGCCAGTTCAAAAATAATGCATGTGGTCAGGCAGCAGAATGTCAGGGCCCCACAGCCAGCCTTTTATGGCCAAGAGGGCAGATAAATATAGCAGCACTCCGGGAGGAGTCCCAAGCCCAGAGCAGAGGAGCAGAGCAGGAAGCAGCATGGGTAGCAGCATTAAGTTGATGGCTCAGTGAGTGTGGCCTGACGAAGCCAGACAGAGGACTTAAATAGAGGGCTATATGGGCTGTGTCCAGAGTAACCTTATTGCTTTATATTTAAACTAGCAATGCGACAAGTGGCTTGTGTCTAGAGCTGAAAACAGGTGTAGGAATCCGATCCTCAAAATGGACCTCATGGAATTTTAATGCCAAGATACGGCTTTGTGTGTGCTGTTGGTAACACGTGCTACAGAGGTGAAAAGACAGCATGAAAGGAAAAACTCTAGGCATGCTAGTCGGCTCAGCTACCACCCAGGCCCAGCTCCAGGGCTCTGAGTTGGCCCACTCCAAAATCTCTATCATCCTTGAATGGTTGGGACTTGTGAAAGGGCCAGTCCTGCTGTTCCAAAGCTGCAGAATCTCCGTGACACAGGACAACACAGGATAACTGGGAGGAGTCCTCCTTAGGATCCAGTATTGATGGTGTCACAGAGGCCAGAGATCTTGGACCAGACCAAGGACTCCTTGCGATGAACATTTGCAAGTGAAGATGTGTGGACAGAGGGCTCTACTGTGGGGCACGCTATGATATAGCACAGCTTCTACGATGAGATGTTTCCTATGCTTTGTTTTTGTTGTTGTTGTGTGTGTGTTTGGGGGAGGGTGCTAGGGCTAAGGGCAGATATGAGGGGTAAGGGAGATGAGTGAGACTGGGGTGAATGATGTGAAACCCACATAGAATCGATTAAAAGTTTTTTAAAAAGAATTCTAGCTAGTAGATTTGCCTCATGTAGTTCCAAGAGATTTTTCTTTGTAGATGCAGTTTACTGTGCTCACACTGTCTATAAAAATACTTAATTCTATAATTCCTGTCTATTTTTCAAGACATACAAAGAGAGAAAGGGAGAGAGAGAGAAATTTTAGCTAGTTCTTTTCTTAAGGTAATAACTGCTTTTAAGGTAGATATACAGTTTTCTCTTTAAATTAGAAGGATGTTAATATTTTCTGAGTATGAAATAATGAGTAACTAGAAAACAAAATAAATACACAAGTTGTATTTGGCCCCTAGCATTCTGCCCGCTCACTTTCATCATGCAGAAGGACACAAGGTAGTTAGTAGCAGATTGTTACTCTAGGCATGGGGGTAGGGAAAGAAGAATTATTAAGGACTGAACTGTGAGAAAAACAAATAAGAGCTAAATCCTGCCTCGAATTAAGAAAGCTTTTTCCTAGGTTGTGGATTTTTAATTCACAACTAAAACTCATATATCAACAACATGCAAAAAGAAAAATCTGTTTCTATTCACTTTGGCTCATAAAGCATTCAGAGAAAGCCTGGGGATGCGTGCATCCCCACCCTACGCCCTGCTAGCTCACTGAGGCACACACAGCACATTGTAGGATGAAGAGAGTCCTTAGGAATGATTACATTATGATGGCGTAGGTAACGTGATGCAATAAGGGTACGAAAGGAAGATATGATTCCTGGTTAGAGCTTCGTAAAGCAAAACCTAAAAGAATCCCTCACCTTTACAAGCTAGGAATAAAGGGGGACTCTAATGTTATGCTGGGAAAAGGGGAGACATGTGACTGACATAGGTCCTGTGGTAAAACTTCCCAAATGCTAACCCATATCTCTCCAATGAAGATCCTTTAAACAGAAGAAAATCGTAGCTGGGTCGTTCAGTGTGCTCTTTTGAAGGCTGCAATTAGAGTAACCTGTAATTGTAGGATAACTGCCATGCCCCTTCACTAGCTTAAAATTGCTGTATGTGGGTGTGGGGGGGGTGTTTGGAGGTGGGGCCCAGGTATCTGATGCCTAGTCTTACTGTTTACTGAATGACTTCAAGAACCACTTCACCACTGTAAAGCTCTAGAACCATGCTCTTTCTCAAGTTGTCTCTGGATTGATTTTCTGTGCTTTCGATCTAGAAAGTGACTTCTACTCTGTCCTCGCTCATAAGCTGATCTGGAACAGTTTGTTCTGAGGAAGGAAACTGCTTGGAGTTGATATGTCACCTCTGAAATGCTCCTTCATTGTTGTTGTTGATCTAATGTCGCCAAAAATAATCCAGAAATGTGTTTGTGTTACCATGTGAGGCTGTGGGTTGCAAATAGGGAAGGGGAGTGAGGAAGAGAGGAAAGTGGGGAAGAGCAAGAGGACAGGGCCCACAATTCTCATCAGAAGCCAAATTTCACCTAGTTATTAAATGAACCAGTTCTGAACTAGATCTAGATCTAAAATTAGAGCTAGTTATTTGAGCAGTGGCAAAATGAAGCCAACGCAGTCTTCCATCATGCTCTGCAGGCTACAAATGGCCCAAGCAAGCTCCCTCCAAACTCAGCAGAAGGAAAGGATTTCTGGGTCAGTGGTCCTGGAAAAGGGCAAGCTTATGATGGTACAGCACCAGCAGGTGAGTGGTAAGTCAGGGTTCTAGCGTCCCGTTGGACTCGGTCTACTGCCACATCCCTAGAGTAGATTCTGTGCCACCAATAAGCACAAACAGTGTCATAGAGGCCTTGGTTTTCTGTGGAATTCTCAAGCATGTAAATATTAATTTCTTCCTACTATTTTCTGCTGCCTGTATTTCTTTCTCTTACTTTTTTCTTTCATCACAGGAACCTTTACTTTTACTTTGCCAAACCCTCCATGTTAATTATGTTTCTCACTGCTGTGACAAAATACCCAAGAAAAGCAACTCAAAGAACGCAGCTTTGGTTCACAGCTTGAGTGTCCATCATGGAGTGAAGATGTGTGGTCCATCACGGGGGGAAGGTGTGGTGACAGGTACAGAGAGAGATAAATGCTGGTACTCAGCTGGCTTTCTTCTTTTCCCTCAGTCTGGGACCCCAGGTCATGCAGTGGTGCCCCCACATTCAAGGTAAGTCTTTCCTGCTCAGTTAAACCTTCCTGGAAACACACTGAGAGGAACTGCCACGCTCTCCATGTCTGATCGAGGAGGGAAGCCCTTGGTTGCTGAGGTGCATCTGCCTGGGATTGTTGGTTAAGTCGGCAGAGACTGATAAAACACACAAGCACGAAGAGAAATGATCAGTGGCACTAATGGCAGCTCTCAATGATGCAGAGGTGAAGGAGTGGCCTTGGCATCTGCCCCCACCTTGATCCAAACCCCAGCCTTGACACATCTCTCCCGAGACTACATCTTCTGGAGGCAGAGTTTAGTATGGATGGGGCAGCATCTTAAATGACAAATAGGCCCCAAGTCCCAGGCAAGCCTTAACCACCTATAGCCTAAGATGCCCTAATGTATTCTAGGGATGAGAAGGTAGCTGCACTGTTTTAACCTTGATACATACTCTACTCTCACCGCTTGCCTCTGCCGTCCACGGATAAATGAAAGGCTCTGTGAATGCTGAGCTGTCTTGCAGCTAAACTCTAAGAACAGCTGTTTGCTCAGTTTCTTTTCTTTTTAATTCCTCCTCACCCCACACCCCTTCCTGTAGTCCTCACAGGATCTTTGCTTGACTTGGGCTGTAATGTTTCTCTCTCATTGTTAACTAATGTGTGCCAGCAGACAATAGGTTTGAATTTTCAGACAGGAAATTTGAAAATGTTGCATTTTGAGAATGATGGCAGCCTGGCACATGCCTGTGATCCCAGCGCTTGGAGAGGCAGAGGCCAGCCTGGATTACAAAGCATTACAAAGTGCATCAGCACTAACACACACTGTCAAAAAGTCTGGGCAAACCAGGTCTAAAGTCAAGGCAGATTCAGGGCTGCAGCTGGGGACGGAGCATGCAAACAGGCAGAGCTCATTCCATCTCCTCTCCCTTAGATCCTCCCTGGGGCCCTTTCTGCTTTCCCAGACACCCTCCTTAACACAGTTTAGGGGATCTTGGCCATTGGACAGGCATCCTCCTGCAGCCCCACCCCTCTCTGTTTCTCTGCTTCGCCCCTCAGTTTCACCCACAGCAATTCCTCAAGCTCCTGGACTTGATGCCCCAGCTCCTCCACTCACCAGTTTTGAAGTTTCAGATCCTGTGCCCCTCAGAAACAGTGCGTGCTGGTCGCAGACATCTTGGATCCTCACCCCAGTTCCTCCAAATGTGACACTCCTCTCTGTTTGCCTAGCTTCTCCTAGCGGTGAACACTTCTTTCCTTGATTCACTTCGACTCCATGAGTGCTCCTTGTCATCCCCTTTGGGAAAATGTCCCCAGTTCCACTAGGCTGTGAGTTTCATCAATGATCTATAACCAGTGTGTTTATCGTTCTGTCTCCTATATTGTGGCTTACCTGCAGGCAGAAGCTGGTCTTTGTAAGACTCCCAGTATCTATCTAGCATAGCTCTTGACACGTAATGGGCATTTGATAAGGAATCAGGGACTACTTAGAGATGGGAAAACGAGAACTATGAGGCAGCCAGGCCCGGAATCAACAGATGAGTAAGAGATCAGAATGGCTTTCATCTACCCTGTTTGTCTCCAGAGCTGGTGATGGAGCCAGCCAGCCTCCTGCATGTCCTAAGCCTACAAGAGTCAGATTCAAGGAGACAGAAAGCAGAATGGCACTTGCCAGGGGCTGGGGTGGTGCATTTAGTGGGTATGAAATGTTGGCTGGCAGAGGTGGGAAAAGTTCTCGAGATGAGTGAGAATGGCTAATGGTACAGAATGGTGCTCTATGAAATGGTTAAAGTGGGGGGAAGACCCTTGCGGATTCATAACTGCTCCACATGGTTAGTTCACCCTCTGTCAGTCCTGGATCCTGAGAGCCCTCCTTTCCAACAGGTAGACTAGCCTCTCTTGGATCAGAGCAAGGTAAGAGAGAACTGTGCTCTCCCCAAAGGAGCAACTGCTGCTCTGCAAAAGCAGCAGCGACGGCCTGGGCCTCGGGTCGCTGCGGTTCTCGTCAACCTGCAAGCATTCCTTTCTATTCTGTCCGTGGTCCTCCATTCCGCAGCATTACTGGGTGTGCTGTTTGCCCCTCCATGTTTAAAGGCTGAGCACATGGCCGCTGCAGGCTTGCACAGGGAAAGAGGAGGTAGGTACATCCTCGTTTTCACCTAGTTCTCCCATCACCCCTGCCTTTGGCCTCTCTGGCTCTTGTGTTTTCATAGTTCCCTAGACAGGGAGCGGCAAGAGCAAATTTCCTTCCTAACTCCCTATCAGGCTCACCTGAGGAGCTCTAAACACATATTTAGGATCAGGCTGTATTCTAGAACAATTAACTCCAACTCTCTGGCATGGAACATGAATGCTTTTTTAAAAGCTCCAAAATAATTCCAACACACGGCTTAAGAGGAAAAAAAGTCATCTCATCTCTTTTAGTTCCAAATCAAAAAAGCCTCTGAACTAAAAAGAAAGCTATAAATATCTGCACAAACAGAAGTGTTCCTTTTCCATTATTTCCTTAGGAAGTATTTCTTCCAGATGGTACTATGAATTCCAGGGTATGTTTTATGAGATTGCCATTTGGAGAAGCCTATATGACCTATAGGATCAGCACCCTATTAGTACCACAGTGTTTGCCAGCGTAGTGACTCATGCTTATAATAGGAACACACACTGGGGTTGCAGCAGGAAGGTCATGAGTTCAAAGCCAGCCTGTCTGAAAAACAAAACAAAAGAAAAAGATTAGAATGTTGGGATTCTTTTGTTAGAACATTCAACTAATGTTAAGATATCTATCTTAAAATGCATTATAAATTTCTCTGTGGGGCTGGACATCCTTGAAGTTAACTCTCTGGCTGTCATCTTGGGTGACCTGTCTTTGGGCTCTGACACAGACTATGTGAGATATGCTGGTTTACAGGTAGATTTTTTTTTTCTATCTCTGTTAAGCTGTTATAGATACCGCTGCTGCGGAGAGCTCCAGGGCGCTGCATACCGTGCCAGTTCCTTACAGTATTGTTTTAACCACATCTTAAGTGAGAAAATTACAGTTAAGAGAGGTTACTCGGGGCGGCCTCTCTGATTCTCTGAAGTTACTGGGAGTTACTTACACAACTAGTAAGTTTCCAGTTCCCGCGTGCTCTGTTTGCTAGTGACAGGTAAGCACTGTGCATGCTGTATTACAGCCTTCCTGGGCACAGCTCCCCAGCTTACAGCTCCTGTGGGGGGTTCTTGCTCTCAAGCACAGATCTAAAAGTGCCTGGTGGATATCCTGACCAGCAAGCATCCTCCAGAGTACACACTGGCTCAAAAGGCGAATGAAGCTAAATTACATGTTTCTCTTGAGAAACTGAACTTGGAAATATTGTTACAACACTTAGTAGCAGGGAAGGAAAAAAGTCAAAAAGACTAAACCAGGAGATGGCTTGAGTATATTTAAAATCATGTAAACGGTGCAAAGTAAAGCTGTGAGGGCCACACACTAAGGATGGTGGAGAAAGGTGGCTGGTAGTGAGCAGAACAGCAGCGCCATCAGAGACCAGCCGTGAGGCTCAGCAGGCAAAAAGCAGAGGCCAGAGCCTCCACTCTGGGGTTTGTGCGGATCCCAGAAGTGGGTCTGTTTTCTCTTGGACTCTTTGGACTGTCTCTGTTCCCTGCTGTTGGACAAGTGAAAATCCAGGGATGCATTGATCGTCTTACATTCTGGAAATTATGCTTGTAACTGTCCTGTGTGTCACAAAACATTTCCATTTCACTTTTTCCCTATTATATTCTTTTATGAGAGCTAAACAGTAAGTTGTATAATAGTAACTCTTCCACTAATTAAAAGCCCATATTCTGGTGACCGCTGCTAACACCTAGGGACTGGCGGTTGCCTGGGTTGGGGGAAGGGGAGAAATCAGAGAATGGGGAAGAGGCCTCTGAGAGGGACCTAAAGCCCTGGGGGTGATGTGAGCACTCACTGTGGTGAAGCAGGACTTGAACTTGCAGTCTGTCTCCATTCAGCCTCCTGAGTGTCTGCAGCTCCAGGCCTGCAGCACCACATGTGGCTCTTAGTGTCTGTATTTCGTTGTCCAGTTGAATTTCATCTTTTAAAAGAGATGTCTGTCGTCATCATTTATTCCACTTGGGGAAAAAGGTACTGACCTTCATAGTTTCAATTTTTTACCATTACTATTTTTTTTCATCCGTTGGTCAATTTTCTGCTTTTAAACTTAGTAACATCTGGTGTGGAAGAATTTTGCACATTAATAATGCTTTAAGGTTGTGCTAAGATGTAGTCTTTAATGAGGCACTGTATATGAAATGCTTATAAAATAAAATTACTACAAGAATTAATGTAAAGGTGCTGAGTGTTTTCTTTACTGTTCTCCTCTGCCTTGGATAATAATTTTTATTGAGCCCATGTATACAAACAATATCTAACCTATCCATGGTTAATGTGGCCATCTGTGGAACCAGAGAAATTTCGTTTTGGACCTAGGAGACCAAAAGAAGTTTGATGACATTTAATTTGGTTGCGTTGGAAACAGGACTAGTCTCATCATCTCACTACTCCCTAAAATTCACTGTGTCTTCTCTACTGCTTTTGCCCCAAAATTTCATAGTACACAGTCTTAACTGAGGTCTCACTGTGTGCAGGTGACATGTATGCTACTATAAGGTGCACTGGAAATACAAACAAACAAGGCCTCTGAGCAGTAAATCCACCTTCATATAGTTTTCTTCCTCACCCAAGTAATGAGCGTAGCACAGAGGCAGACAGTGAGGAATATTGACCAAGGAAGGCCCTTCACATTAACCTCTGGGGCTATGGCTTTCATGGGCAAGGAAATAGCACCAAGAATAGTGCTTTACTGAGTTGGCACTCTGTGCTCAACACAAAGGGAGGTTTTCTGTGTAAAATACAAGCTCCGCAGATGAGAAATTACTTTCATCTGTCATTGCTTCTCCATGAAAGGAGAACTCAGCTGAAAGCCATAGCATTCTTACAAGTGCTTGGCAATACAGCATTTCCTAAAGAACCGATTTCAGTGGGGTTGAGCCTTGCTGGGAAGCTCCACAAGGTTCATACAATCTCTTTCTCTGGAAAAAGAAAAAAAAATGAGTAAGTGTTGTAGTTTGGATAACTGTCCACCAGAGGCCCATCTGTTAAAGGCTTGGTCTCCTGGCTCTCCCTTTAAAGCCAATGACCCTGCATTGTTCTGTTTGCCAATACACACACTGCTGTTTGATTTCCTCTGCTTCCATGTTCTATTCCAAAAACTGTGACATTGGTTCTAATAGAATAATGCAAGATAATCTCCTTCATTTAAGCTCAGCTCATTAGCAACTTTAATTTCATTTTCTACCTTCATTCTCTTTTGCCATGTATCTTGACAAAGATTCTAAGAATTCAGATATAGTTGTCTTTGAGAGTCCATTAATCTTTCTACCGCACAAGATGCATTATAGCATTCTTGCTTCTGGGAATAATAAAAAAAGAAAATTGAACCAGATACTGCAGAAGAGGGCAGAACTACTAGTGGAACATAACCCAAAAGGGTGCAGGGTCATTGGCCTTAAAAGGGAAAGGGGAGCCAGGAGACCAGGCCTTTAATGGATGGGCATCTGGTGGGCACTTATTCAAACTATAGCACATGAGCAAACATAGAGAAATGGGTTTTTAGGACCAAGGATTGATCTTCTTTAGTTATTGAGAGGAGACTCTGGGGCAGATGTCGGGCATTAGATAATAAAGTGGTGGGGTCATTATTTTCTCAGTGACCTACATACAAGATGATCAGCTGTGAGTAACAAGGGGGTAGAAACAGCAGAGGTGTGAGGACGGGCAGAGAACACGGCTCAGCGAGTGCTCATGTGGCTAGCATGAAATGAAGATTACAGTTTGAGCTCTAGAACCTGTGCTTGAAATGAAAAACACGGTGCACGAGGAACAAAGTCTAAGGCTGCCCTCCAGTGTCTGCATGCACGCATACACGTGTATCTATACGCACACATGTACACGCGTGACTCACACACAGAGTAGGAGGAGGTACCTGATCACACTGACACCTAAGAGGAAAGCATAAGGGAGACACGGAAGAATCAGCAAGGGCCCACGTGAAGTCTGCGATCACTCAGTGTGTTGCTTCCAGTCAAGCAAAGAATCCATGTTAATTGGTGAGGGTTAGCTAACTGCTCTATCGCTCAACATTTTCAGGCCTCAATACAACCAAAGTTGTATACTGACGAATTTAAATCTCTCCCTTTAGTCCTCACAAAAATGGAAAAAAAAAGTTGATTACATTAGTGTTATTATACCATTTTTCAGATGAGAAAACTCAAGAGTTATCTAAAGTAAGCCTAAAGTAACCTCAATCCTTGTGCTATGTGTTAACTTCAAACTTAAATTTACATCATAAAATTAAATTGATAAATATAATCTGATCAATACATTGATTCATTAACAGAATCAATTATGTCAAGATAGCATTTTGAAATAGCTTGTGAAGCAGGAATCTTTCGACTGGCCGGAGCAGCCTGTCTTTTAGAGCCAGGTGCTATTAGCAAGGTAGCTGTTATTGTTCTTTCGGTATGCTTTATTTATATTCTGTCCTGCATTTTGCTTAGTATCTTAATTTTTCTAAGCATTTATTTAGCTTAGTTTTACTACTATAGAGCCAAGGACTTACCTCAGTGGTAAAGTGCCCACTGAGCATGCCCAAAGCCCCAGGCTTGAGATCATTAGTGGAAAAAGTAGTTGGCATGGAGTAAGTTTATTCAAATATTGTTGATCTGATTCTGCATTTCATTCTTTCACTCCTTTTGAGATGGTCCTCACACTGGAAAGCTGACGGTGACCTGAGCCTCCTGCCTTGGCCGCCCCAGTGCTCACCTTACAGGCATACACTGACACTCTGAGCTTATGGAGTGCAGCGGCTTGTGTCCGAAAACATTTTGTCCCCAGCCTCAGCCCCGCATTGCGTTTACCTTGTTTATCATTCCTCAACTTAAAAATAATTTTGATTAATTCCATTGTATGAATGTATGAAAATTTCAAAGAACTAATGATAATATTACATTGAAAATAATTTGGGGGGGTTTGGAGAGAAGGCTAAGGAGTTAAAACCACTTGTTGCTTTTGCAGAGGACCCAGGTTCAGTTCCCAGCACCCCCATGGTGGCTCACAGCCATCCCTAACCCCAGTTCCAGCAGCTCCAACACTGTCTTCTGACCTCCAAGGAGATATGCTACACACACATACATACATGCAAACAAAGCACTCACATGTAAAATAAACTACATAAATACACAAAAAAAATTTTTAAGAAAAAAATTTGACTAAATTCCTCCATTCGTGTTGACTGTTGACTCTTCTACACACTTTGAATACACTGCTTGTAGTCTCTTTGTAGCTCTGGTGCTCTAAACTCAACTATCAGACAGATTTCTTTAAACATCCTCTTCATTTAAAAGACAAGAGCTCCTCCTGCTGTCCTTCTCCACTCACAGATTGATGCTCGCTGTGACATCCTACAGAGCTCATCCGCCGGGAATTAAAATTTATGTTGTTAAGACCCAAATGACAGAGCTGGAGTGTAGCTCAGTGGTATAGTGCTTGCCACAGGGCTGGGGAGCTGTGGGACAGGGCGGGGGAGCTGTGGGACAGGGCGGGGGAGCTGTGGGACAGGGCAGGGGAGCTGTGGGACAGGGCTGGGGGTAGGGGGTACGGGGAAGGGGCAGTAAGAGTGGGGTTGAGGAGTGCCTAAACCCCGTTAATCTTGTCCTGAGCTGGACTAGGAGTAGGAGTAGGACTGCCTCCCGCCCTGCCCTCAGGCCTGCAGGTCCTAACCCATCGCCCACATTCTTGGCCCCTGGAGGAGGTGGCCTGGTAGCCAGATTAAACTTCCTCTTCCCTTATAAAGTCACGTCCAGCAGCACCTGGAATTCCTCCTCAAGCAAATGAGACATCTCCTGGCCCCCGGCCAATGTCGTACACTCACCCGGAAAGCCACTACCCATCCCTCAAAGGCTTAAGTAGCCTTTGTTCCCCGAAATTAAAGGAGCTGTCTCATGGAGGCTGAGGTCTCTTTCCCCCCGGGGCAGTTCCCACCCTGCTTCCCTGCTCAGGATCCACAGGGCTCCACGCCATAAGGGGTGGGGAGGCAGAGCTTGAATGACACACTCCTATTATGTATGAAGTCATTTCCGTTCCTAGAGTGGAATAAAACCAGACTTGTAGCACATACTGTAACCCCAGCACTTGGGAGGTGGAGTAGGGAGAATGAGTTCAAGGTCATCCTCAGTTATTTCTGGAGTTTGAATCCAGCGTGGGACTATGAGACCATATCTCAAAACACAAACAAACAAACGAACAAAAAATGTAAGCCAGTATTTCTCAACATCCAATGGTTTCTTACATTCCACAAAAATCAAAAGTGACTGAGCCAGTGAGATAGCTAAGTCTTGCCACCAAGCCTGCTGATTGGAATTTCATCCCTGGAATCCATAAGGTAAAAGGGGAGAATGGATTCCCACAAGTTGTCTTTTGACTTTTGCACACTCACACAGACACACACGCGCACACACACACAAATATTAAAAAAAAAAAAAAAAAAAAACAAGACAGAAAACATGGTTTTTTCAAGTGTGCCACTAACTAGCCAGCTATACGCACTCAGTACGTAAGTAGCCAATTACCAAATATTTGCTGGTATTCATAAACATTGGCCCCATGCTTCTTTCTCCTCTCTCTGCAAAATCAAAAACATGAGTTATACTTTTGGCTTTTGCGTGACCATTTGGATAACCTGTACAAACAACTGAAGCACCTTGAAGCTCGGTTTATGTGAGAAAAGCAAATGAGGACGCCTGCCTCACAGGGCTGTGGTCGGAGTTAAGCGCTACATAAACACCTGGCATGTGCCTGGCACATGTAGCTGTTAGCTCCTTTTTCCTCCTCAGCCCTGACCTCAGAATACAAATGTCTTACTGTGAGGAGGAACAAGAAATGCTGTCATTTGGTCCTCATGTACCCCCAAAGAATCACTGTAATAATGAGGGTTTTTCCCCCTCAAAATTAGCCCTTCTGGCAGCATCGGACTTCTCTCTACATCCCAGTAGCATCCCTGTTGGTTATAAAGATCCAAAAATGTCTTCTGACATTAACAAATGTTTCTTTAGAGGTAAAATCTGCACTCTTCACCCCTGGCATTGGTTGAACACCATTCACACCTGGGGGGAGGGTGTTATTTCGAGAGAGGACCCCTAGGAGATAAGATTAGAGGGACCACAGGGTGAGACCTTCATCATTTAGGGCTCAGAGGAAGAGGAGAGGAAAGCCCCTCCCTGCCGTGTAGGACAAGGCAAGGAGGTGGCTGTCTACAACCATAAAGAGTTTCAGCAAGAAGTGAACCAACCAGCTAGTTCCATGATGTTGGACTTCTCAGCTTCCACAAAGGGGAAAGCAAATTCTTGTTAAAGCTGCCTGCCCTAATTTTTTTTTTTAAGTATGGCAGCAATGTGAATTAATACAGATTTTGTTTATTTTTATTTTTTAAATATTTTTTTATTTTTAAATAATTTTATACATTCATTTGTATCCCAGCTGTAGCCCTCTCCCTTTTTCCCTCCCAATTCTCCCCTCCGTCCCTCCCTCTCTCCCTCCCTCCCTCCCTCATCTCCTCCCTGCCCCCTTCCAAGTCCACTGAGAGGGGGTGTCCTCCTCTCCTTCCATCTGGCCCTAGCTTATCAGGTATCTTCAGGATGGTTGCAATGTTCCTTATCTGTGGCCTAGCAAGGCTGCTCCTCCCTCAGGGGGAAGAGGAAGCTCATGAGTTCATGTCAGAAACAATTTCTGTCCCCCTTACTAGGGAACCCACTTGGATACTGAGCTACCATGGCAGATTTTTAACAGAGTAGGAAATCTTGCAAAACATCACAGATAGCTATTGCTTAGTGGTACACATATATTTTATATTTTTATTTTTTTAAAAGAATTATTTATTTATTATCTATATAGTATTCTGTCTGTATGTACACCTGCATGCCGGAAGAGGGCACCAGATTTCATTATAGATGGCTATGAGCCACCACATGGTTGCTGGGAATTGAACTTAGGACCTTTGGAAGAACAGCTGGTGCTCTTAACTTCTGAGCCATCTCTCCAGCCCAATATCTTTTATCTTAATTCTTATTGTTTGTACTTATTTTGTGGGTGTATCTCAATGGATAGCTTGTGGAAGTTGGTGTTCTCCTTCTGCCTCAAGGGTCTCAGGGATAGTAACTTAGGTCACCAGACTTGGTGGCACGCTGAGCCATCTGGCCAGCCCTGATATAAAATTTCCTACTACAAGTTTTAGTTAAAAGTTTGAAAGCAAAAAAACAACAAAAAAACAGTTTGACAGTTTGAAAGTCACTGGCAGATGGGGAGATGGCTCAATGGGTAAGAGCACTTGCTGTGTATGCCTGTGACTCCAGCACTGAGGGGCAGATGCAGAAGGGCTCACTGGCCAGGCAGCCTTGTAGAAATAGGGAGCCTCTGGTTCAGGGAGAGAAAGGATGATAGAGGAAGACACCTGATATCCTGCTCTGGCTTCCATGTGCCCGTGTACAGTGTGTGTGCCTGTACTATGAGTTATATGCACCATTTACACAATAGCACATGAACGCATACACACACATTCATACATATTCAGACACACACACTCTCACACAGTCTCTCACACACACTCCTACAGGCACTCATACACACACACTCAGAATACAGTTTAAAAGCCAGTCTTCTATACTTAAAGTCTTCTTTTACAGCTATAAATGGGGAGGCTGCAGAGATGGCTCAGCAGTTAAGAGCACTGGTTGTTCTTCCAGAGGTCCTGGGTTTAATTCCCGGTACCCACATAGTGGCTCACAACCATTTATAACTGTAGTCACATGGGACACGATGCCCTCTTCTGGTGTGCAGGTACACATGCAGACAAAGCATCCATATACACGAAAAATAAATACATCTTTAAGAGCATTGAAGTTATAAATGGTCTCATTTAATCAGAAAGCCCTGTAAGGCGGGCTGAGGCAACAGAAAATTGGGGCCAACCAAGATCTTGCTCTCAGAGTCACACGGTTTGCTAAAGGAAGGATAAGGAGCAGAACCCAGATTGTCAAAGTTGAAGTGAAAAGGAGGTTCTGACCTGCTGTCTCATGATGTAGGTCTCTTGTAAGTTCCAAACAGCATCAGAGGCTTTGGGTAGTGGGAATGAGCATTAAAATTTCTTATAAGAACATCAGGTAGAGTATTAAGAGTGAGTTTTTCCACATTGACTTGGTATATCCAGTTCTGTGGAGATTCTGTTCACCCTGTGAACAGGAAAACCTTCACAGCAGCCAGGCTCTTTGCCCTCCAGACAACACGAGTCTCTCTTTTCCTGCACTGACCCTTAGAATCAGCCCAGTCGCCTCTAGAGACATCTTGTATTGGTCCCCAGTTAGGTTTATTGCTCTTCTGTAACCTGTTCGTGTTTGTTCTCCGATATTCTCCACCCTCTCTGTCCCTCCCACAACCCAATCCCTGAGATGGCAACTGTTCATTTTTGAAATGGGAAAACCACCCACGCGGGAGAAAACACTGAAGTTCCAGGGCCCCGCTGTCTCTTTAGTCCAGATATAGTTCACGGTGTCAGTTTAATACTCTTGACTCATTTCACGAGGACACAACGGCAGTTCCTAGAGAAGCAACAAGGTGCTGCTTTCCAGCTGAGTGGGAATATTAACTGACCATTTCCTTACATCATCTAAACGGGGAGCCCGGGAAGGCCTGATCTTTCCAGTGTGCCAGGCCGCCACCGAAGTGTTAGTGTAGTGCAGGCGGCACCTGCCTCAGAGGCAGACTCCAAGAACCCACCACCGTCTCTGACTGCTCAGCCCTCAGAGTTTGTACCATCACGGCTGTCACCAGCTACGTTCCCGGCCTCCCCTAAAGATCATGAAGGATCCCTTAAATGCCTCACTTCCCAGACCTGCGCTTAAAGACCCCGATTCAGAGAGCTGGAGATGACATGCCCAAATGCTTGTGTTTTTAGTGAGCGCTCCAAGTGATCCATCCTTTCAAAGAAGGGAGGGAAATTTTGTTTCCTTCGCCCCTAGGAAATAGGCAAGACTTTTCTGCCAACGGCGTTACCTCCGAGTTAACTTTAAACCCTATCACTGATCAATGGAGCGAACGCTCCTTGTTTCCCTGGAGAAAACAAACTGGTCTTAGGGATATTTAACGCGCATCATTTAAAACGGCGCCTCCGCTGTCATGAGTCAAGCGACAGAGCTTTGCAGAAGAAGATGGAACTCCACAACTGAACCACAGCTGACCAGAGCTACAGCCTTCCCAGGATTCCGGGCGGGGGCGACGGGGCCACGGAGGCTCGCTCTTTTCCTTGAACCAGAACTATTGTTAGCAGCTGACCCACGCAAGGAGACCGGAGGGGGTAAACGGGTCCAGCACTTTATTCCGACCTCACCGGGTCACCCTCGAGCGACAGGTGGGGCCGGCAGGCGTCACCATCAGGGTCAAAGGGGACCTGGGTGGAAAGTCTGCAGGGACTTGTGGACTCTACCTGGACCAAAGAGACAGCGGGGCCCTAGAACTTGAGCGTTTCCTCCCGCGCGGGGAGAGTGAAGAACTCCGTAAAATACCACCCCATCCTTCTCAAACCGCCCGCCCGCGCCACGGCCCGCGCTGACCAGACCCTGAGGTGCTGACCGGGCCGCTGAGGCGCGCTGGCTGTCTGCGCAGGCGCACTCCAGCCGGGCGCTGGGGGCGGGGCCGAGGCCGGTCACGTGAGGCTCGCGGCGTCCCTCCGCAACTTCCCTAAATGGACTTAAGCCGGGGGTCCCCTCCTCTGCTGCGCTCTGGAATGTGGGCCGGGGAGCGGCCCAGGACCGACGCAACCATGTGCTGGCAGGACAGGGGCGGGAGCAGAATCCCAATTCCAAGAGGGACGCCCAAGAGACCAAGAGTCGGCAGTGAGGCCTAGAGGGCCTCCACCCGCCCCTTTCCGTCCTACGCCCCCGGCTCTGCATCCCCCCGCCGGGGCCCCGCGTCCTCCGGCTGCCCGGCCACCTTCCCTGGGCTTCCCCTCCCGTCGGCGCCGGCCCCCGGGGGCGGCGGGGAAATGGTGGCCCGGCCTCCTTCCGGTGTGTCAGCGGAGGCCGGAAGTGGCTGTTCCCGGGCCGCGGGGTGGTCAGCGAGTCGGTGGGCGCGGCCGGCGGAGCGTCGCAGCGGGAGCCTCGATCGCCGCGGCTGAGCAGGGTGCGTGCGGCCGGTCCCCGGGGAGGCGTCCCCGCGGGCGGGGGGCAGCGCGGGCGCCGCCGGGGGCCGCGGCTCGGGGAGCGCACCTGGGCAGGTGAGCCGGGCGCGACCCCGGGGCTGAGCCCGGCGGGCGGCGGTGGCCGCGGAGGCCGCGGAGGCCGCGGAGGCCGCGGGGCGCGCGCTGGGTTCTGCTCCCCGGACTCGGAGCGACTGCCGACCGGAGCAGCCGGAGCCGCGCGCTTGGTTGCTAACGTAAACTTGCCAGCTTCGAGGGAGTTTGGAGACAAAACCGTGGCTCGGCCGCCGTCTGCAGCTGCTGCTGCGGGGCCGTGCGGCTGCGTTTAGTCTGCAGCTCCTGTAATTGGAACTTTTTTCTTGGACTGATGTATTTGAACAGGGAGGAGATTGGGGTTTCGTTTGCCTTTCGAGGGGACTCCTCTCCACTCTACAGAGGAGTGTTTTTAGTTAGAGTCACTCATGAGGCATGTGAAATATATTATTAGATCTTTAGAGGTAGTTTAAGATTTTAACTTCTGAAATGCAAAAGTTTGTATCAAAAGGTGAAGACAGCGAATCTTCACTGAAATTGTGGCATTTCTTTTTCTGGATAGCCCTTGATGGTGATGAAATAGAAAAGCGTTTTATCTTCAAAAGTGAGGCGCAGTTGAGAGGTCAATCCTGGGAACTAAAGTGCTCAAAACTTTTGGGTGTGGCTGTCTAGGATGTCTAAGCCGACTGGACCGGAAGTTTGCCTAAAAAAAATGAAAACTTGGTTTTCCTTGGGACTTGAAAATATATTTTGAAAAACTGAATTTGCATTACCCCCCCCCCATCTCATCTTGAAAAAAAAATTGCATTGCCTAAGTGAGACAGATTTGATCTGGATTCCAAAGCAGGCGAGATCCCTAGGTGCTAGCACACTATGACTTTCTGAGATGGGAGTTTGCCGAAGGATATATTTACCAGTTTGGAGAGTTTTTCACTAAAGAGTATTTCCTAAGTATGTTTCATGTAGATGCTCTGTTAAAGAATTGCTGTCCTTTACATGTATTACCAGTTTAGGAATGTGAGGTCCTATTATTTTTTATAGGCAATCTCCTGTATACCTTAGCATGGATTAGTCCTACTTCATAGCTTTTATGGGATGCTTTTTTGTTACTATTTTTGTTTGTTATTTTGGACAGGTCTCTTTGTAGCCCATGCTAGCCTGGAACTATCAATGGATGTTCTTCCTGCTTTAAGTGCTAGGATTATAAACCCAGTTATGAGCCACCACACCCAACTTTAGCTTTTTCAAAATTTAAATACCATGATTCCTATACATTGCACATTTCTAAAGATTCTGTAAAATCTGGTTGCCCCTGGTCTGTTTAGAAAGCCTCTCTGAGGATCTCGTCTTATAGTTTCCACATGTCTTCACAGTATGACATCTTCCTTAAGCATGTGGCTCCCATCTTAGCAGACTTTGCTAAAACACCAAATTGCTTGGGTGGTGATGTAGCTCGTGGCAGAGTGCTTGCCTAGCATGTGTGAGGCAGAACTGTAAAAGAAACAACCCACCATACCAGTCAGTGCTGTAGCACCTAGTTTAAAACAAGGTTATACTCCTTTCCATCTGTAACAGAAACCATCCTGACCACCTTTGACTCTCCTTCTTTCTGGTGCTTTGAACCTTGCATCTGTTCTCTAGAAGGCCAGTCTGCAAATCTTGCTGCCTTTCAAGTTTCACACCAAAGATCTTTCATGAAATCTTCAAAAGTGGGGATCTCAGGTGATCCTCCCAAACACCCTAAGTTAAGATACTTACAGTAATTGTAAAATAGCTGCAGTTATATTTTGCTCTAACTTTCTAAACCAACATGAGCGTAATGTTTTATAGCTTCACTGGTTGAGAACCACAGCAGAGAGGGCACTACCACTGCCAAAGATGGTCTCTGAGATCATAGTGCCATTCCCCAGTGCTCCCTTTCCCCAAGTTTATTCCAATCCTGCTTGTGGTTTGATATGAAAAAAAAGTAAATAACTTCTGTTGTTTTGTGTAGATGTGAATTTTACCGTCCTGTAGCTGTGAAGCTCTGGATTTCTGGGTTTGGAGAAAGTTCGTGAATCAATCTCATCTTGAAAAAGTTGGGGCCCAGGGAGTAACGTGCTCAACATTACATTGTCAGATTTGGACAGAATGAACTTGAATTAAGATGAACACCGGACTCTTAATTCTAAGGGTAGTTTGTAACTCCCAAGTGACAATGCATTGAGGACCCTGCAGTCTGAGGGTGCAGTCCTCCATGTCTGGAAAGCCTCTACGAGCTCAGTGGTGGATGGAAGGTCCCTCAGCCCCCAGCAGGACCTTCTGTTCTCTGCCTGACCTCTTCTGGAGAGTGTCCTTAGGTGCAGATGCCTCCAGCCATGTCGGAAATGTGATCTTTGGCACAGTTCTCTGCTAGCCCTCTACCCCCTGCACCTATAGAATAATTAGGTACCTTGTTCCCATTAATATGACTGGACCATACTGCCAACTGCAAATAAAGCACCCCCATCATCCAGTAGTGCACACCTATCTTAGGAAACTTCCACCCGCGCCCAAAGAACCAAAGCCTTTGTTCACATGGAATAAAGTTGAGTAGTTTGTTGAAGCTGATTCCAAATGGTCCTCTCTGTTGACTACTCATAGGCCATCCAGATTCCCAGCTCCAGTTAGTCCCCATGTACTGGTGGCCATCGACCCCCTGAACAAAGGAGAGCCTCACGTAGGGTTTCTAGTCTCCTCTCTGTTCTTGTAGAAATAAGGGGACAGTTCAGAACAGTGTTTAATGATTGTGTGCCACTTGATGAACCGTTATTCTTTTTTTTGAGATAGGATCTCACTATGTCCTTGGCTGGCCTGAAACTTAACAGAGATAGTGCTGCCAGTATTGACATAAAAGACATTCGCCACCACTCCCAGCTTCATTTTTTTTTTCATTATTTTTGTGCATCGTTTAAACTTGAAGTCATACCTCTGGAATGGGAAGTATGTGGCTCCTTTTGTAAGTTGAACCAGTCCTTGCATTTCTTTATAGTTGCCTCTTCAGTTAATTTTAACTTCTTTAAGACAGGTCACGTGTGCTTTCAACTTTTGACTAGTGTTCAATGATAATGACATTTAATATACATTCATAAAACCAGCTGGTCCTAATACAATTGGATGAGCTAAAGATCTGTCTGAAGCCATTGTTAGTGGTGAATAAAACGCAAAAAATATCAACTGTTTTATAATGCATTTACTAATTTTTAAATGGATTATTTAAATATAGGAAATATTTAAACCTACATTACTTTTAACAGGCTAAACATTTTTATAAAGAAAATTTATGTGTACCCCCATCAAATTTAGTTTTACGTGAGCTTGTAGTTTAAACATTCATCTTTGTCAGCCATTTGACTTGTGAGTCTCACCATTTTTTTTTTTAAACTGACATTCCTGTGTCATTAGGGTAAGAAAGACAGCGTCATACAAAACAGGCTGTTTTTGAAGATGGTGTTTGACTTGCAAAGGCATGCAGTGCTTAAAATACTGAAGAGATGTGGGTTAGTAAGTATGTGCCACTCACTGCAAATTCCTGAGTACATTTTAAGAGACGAAATACTATTGTCCATATGACCTTGTGATTAAACCATTTAGATCAGAAGGGAATACAACAACTTTGTGACATAAATCAGATGTACAGCCTCCAGGGTATAATAGATTGAAAATGTGCAGTCATGAATGGTTTCAATAGGTTACAAAATCGTCTCTGAAAGGATAAATAAAAATAGAAAATTTGAGAATTTGTAATTGCTGTGCTGTGGGTGACGTATTTCCAGAGACATTCCACTGTACTGTCTAACTCTCTGTGGTAGATAAATGGAGTTGTAACTGACTATCCTTTTAAGATTTCCTACTAAATCTGAAATCAGATTTAGATAAAAAGCAATGTGAGCAGAGCTTTTCTAATTGTTTCCATTCTGTTGCTGTGTTGTAATCAAGGAAAGAATGTAAGAAATAGCTTTTTTTTTTTAAACTCAGGAAACATTCTAAGGGTCACTTTGGGTGCTGGAATCTAGGTAGCGGTTCATTCTTTGCAGTCCACAGACTTATTTTTAGAGCAAGGGCATGGTGCTTTGCTGCATCATGGCTAAATGTTGTTTTCCGAACGTAAGCTTTAAAACTGTTGTCTTGGTCAGAGAGTGAAGTCAGTAGTGCCTGTTTTAGCCCTTGGTGGAAGAATATAAGTCAGCAGTGTCTACCGCCTGCTGTCAGGACCTCGCAGGCTGTGCTTTCCGCCTCACCTCTAAAGAATGGTATGCTAGTCTTCTCATCTGATGAATATGGGATTTCCCTCTTCAGACATTTTATACCTTAGATGTTCTTTTTAAGGGATAAGTTTATTAGAGAACAAAGATAGTAGGTATGATTTTAAGGTGTTCTTTAAATGAAATTGCTTTACAACTTGTGCTCTGATTTCAAAAGAAAAGCCTTAAGTTCTATCCAGTGGTTGAGAGCAGGCAGCTCTAGTGGAGAACAGTTCTGTGTAAAGTACAGTCTGTAAGACCTAACTCTTGGTGAATGAACTTCATTGCTATGCTTTTATGTTATCTGCTCAGCAAAATGTTTATGAACTACTTTGACCCCAGAAGTGAGGGTGCAATCTGAAATGCTACCTGAATGAGAAAGAATAACATTTGTCAGTAGAGATTACGAGGGAAGACCTGTGCTTTTGGTCAGCCTTGCCACCTCCTTGCTTTTCTTTCTCTGACAGAATGGACTGGCTAATTTCTGTGTGGGTGACAGAGGATGGGCCTTTGAAGATGAGTTAGCAACCCCATAGCTAGCGCTCATGTATAAGAACTGCTGTTTCCTTGTATCTTAAGCCCCCCACCCCACCCTACTCTCCTTGACTTTTGTTTTCCTGTTAGACTCTGTGGTGGTAGTGGGACATGTGCTTGATGTGCTGTGACCTTTGACTTGATGTTGGTTGGAGCTGGAAATGGTCCTTATAAATCATAACTTTCAGCTTTTAAGAGTGAGTGAACTTAAAGCTCAGGACTGGTTTTTCCCTTTTGGTTTGGTTTGTTGGGCAGAGAGCAGGTCCTGAATAGCTAGAACTTTTTGCCCAGTTATGTTACCCTCTGAAACATCCTGCTGGGTAGCTTGAAGCATATAAAGAAGATTCTGCTTATCTTTGTTAATCACTGTGATCCATACTTATACTGATTTTATTTTCCTTGAATTCTTTCTTAATTAGGATTTAACCGCCACCATGTCGAGCAAAAGGGCAAAGACCAAGACCACCAAGAAGCGCCCTCAGCGCGCAACATCCAATGTGTTCGCCATGTTTGACCAGTCCCAGATCCAAGAGTTCAAAGAGGCGTTCAACATGATCGACCAGAACAGGGATGGCTTCATCGACAAGGAGGACCTGCACGACATGCTTGCTTCAATGGGTAATGTCCACTTATAATGCTGATATATAATGTAGAATTTCCTTATTGTTTTTCATGATTCTTAAAGCTCTGTACGGCCAGTCTTCAGCATTTCCCGCTGAGGCACATGCAGATTCTGTACCTATGTCAGATTGGACTGGAGGACTGTGTGTGTCTGTGCCCATGCGTGTACGTGGGTGGGGGTTTGAGAAAGTGAGGGCTGAAGAGATGACTGAGAGATAAGAGTGCATACTGCTTTTGCAGAGAAGCCGAGTTTGTCTCCAGCACTGACGTTCAGGAGCTCACAACTCCCTGTAACTCCAGCCGCAGGAAGACCCCAGCTCCTTGCGATTCTGTGGGCACCTGCACTCATGTGCATATACCCATAAATGTGTGTGTGCGTGTGTAAGAAGTTAATGTGCATAATTAAAAATAAATCATTAAGAATAGAAAGTGAGAGGTCTTGATTTTATAAAAGCAGGACTACTCATTCTAGTACCTCACTGGGATATATTACATAATCTCTACACTTTTCCCCCAGTTCTGCTGTCATAAACCCAAATAGCAAACAATAAAATGATTTTGTTTCCTGCCAGGATATTTACTGTGATTAATAGTGGATATATTTCCTAGAGTGATTACAAATCTGACTCCTTTTATTTAGGAAAAAATCCAACTGATGAATACCTGGATGCCATGATGAGTGAGGCCCCGGGCCCCATCAACTTCACCATGTTCCTCACCATGTTTGGTGAGAAGCTGAATGGCACAGATCCTGAGGATGTCATCAGAAATGCCTTTGCTTGCTTTGACGAGGAAGCAATCGGTAGGTTAGGGGTAACTTTTAATCACAAAGATGGTTTTTAGTTGTGTAACAGAATGCTTAGTGACTTAAAACTGGAGTGAATTGGCACTTTTGGAGGTTTTCTTTGTCCCTTTCCTTGGTGTGCGCCTCACTCACCTGACTCTTCCCCATAAGCATTAGTAGTTTTCAAGAGTTAGTGGTTACATTGAAACCTATTTGGGAAACATTCACTCTCTTACTTAAAAGTTGATTTCCCCAAGGTCCTGGCTGTCTGTACTGTGTTAAATGAGTGACTGACCAGAGCAACTTCTTAGCTGCTATAGAGCCCAGCCCAGCACAGGAAATACACTGAGAAGACTTAGACTCTGGAATTGGGGTCCCTGGTTTCAGATTCCTCTTCTGCTGTGTGGTAGCTGTGGTTCGGGGAGGTTACTTTGGTAAGATACTTCTTTGTTTTGTTTTTAAAAACTGACAGTGACATGACCCACCTCACAGCTGAGGAGATGAGGCTGAGGAGATGAGGCGGTGTACTTAGCATGCTGCCAGGCACACAGTTGACCTGGGAATGAAGTGCTGTGTGTGGGCCTGCGTGGCCACAGACTAAGCCCAGAATTCAGGAGGCCGAGTTGGGCGTCAGGAGTTTTGGCTACCTAGTAAGAAAAACAAATGTGTTAACTGTGGGAGAGCCCCATCCTTCCACAGAAGTAGAAGAGAAAGGACATGGCTGTATTTTCTAAGACTTAACAGCCTGTGGCCCAGCAAGTGTGTGCAGAGCAGGAGACCCCTCTGATTCCTACCTTACGAGGCTGCTTTTAGTTGCCAGTGGGTGTGGGACAGCTGATGTAAGCATGTTCTCCTCACTCTGGCTTTCAGGACTTCTACAGTATTGCCATTTGCTGATTTTCACATATGTGGCCATTAGCCACAAAAGAGGCACACTTGAGCATGTGTGAGTGTGATTTTTATAGAATTTTTTTCTTGGCTCCTAAAAACAGTGTTTTCTTGCACCAAGTTTTTTATTTGTGATTGAGGTATTGTAGCTGTATGCTTACTCCCAATCACAGTTAATTTATGTGTCAATCATGTGAATTGGCTGGAGTTAGTGATTCATTTTTACAAAGCTACACTTTTAAGATTTTAGGGACCTTTCTGAAAAATGTAGGATTGGCATTTCTTTTCTAATCTTTGTTGAGCTCACTTTGTGTGAATTGTATTCTTACTGAGTTAATTTCACACACCAGGAAGTTGTCAAGAGTCTTTTCTGCTTTATGATTAAACCTCAGTGTTCCATTTATTTCCCACCTATGGTATATTAAGGGTTCTTAATCATTGTGCGTACAAGTTACTCAGAGAGCTCTTTAAAATGCCCAGTGCTAGAAAAGAAATCAGGGCTGACACAGGGTGCGGCTTCTGTGCTGTAAGTAATTATTTTTAGCAGGTGGATTTTATGAAAACGATGTCAGGTGGCTTGCTGCATGGCTGTACCTGTTGTATTGGCTTGAACAATAGGTTTAGCCTTGTGCAGATCACAAGCTGCATAAAGGATATGTGGCAGACGGACAGAGCAGAGTAATGCCGCTCAGTATCTACCTGTTTCCACTAGGGTTGCTGGGGTAGTGGAAATGTGTAGGCTGTGCCATTGAGTGTTCTGATCCTCAGTTCTTGATCCCCAGGCACCATCCAGGAGGACTACCTGAGGGAGCTGCTGACCACCATGGGCGACCGCTTCACAGATGAGGAAGTGGATGAGCTGTACAGGGAGGCCCCCATTGACAAGAAGGGGAACTTCAACTACATCGAGTTCACGCGCATCCTCAAGCACGGGGCAAAGGACAAGGACGACTGAGGAGCTTCAAATTCCAGCCAAATGTTCCCTTAGCCTCTGGGGGTATTCCTGAGATTTTTCTCCTAGAGCCCGTTGCATGTCCTAGCTTTATTGCCTTTGGCCTTTCTTGTTTTGTATTTATTCTCAGCCATATGTACTTTGGGCCATATGTACCTTTATCATCAGACTGGAAATGGGACTTTCTGTCATTTTCCAACCAGCAAGTAAGGTCATCTAATTGACAGTCTTGTCCCTCCTGTGTAATAACTGGAGCCCACACAGAGTCAGTATATTTTTTCAGAGAAAGTTATTTACTCAATTTTTTCTGAAGGATAATTAAACTTTCTGATAAAACACTTAGTCTTTTAAACTTATTTCCCACTTGACTTGGAGTTTTACTTGCGTCTTTCAAAACCAGGGTAGACAAGATAGATGATGCTCCCATCAGAGTTTGCTCAGATTCCTTGCAGTATCCCTTGTTGCGTTTCCAAAGTAATCCTGGTTTCTTCTGCTGCCTCCCAGGGAAATCAGATAAAGGCCCAGTTGGGTTTCTAGACCTTGTTTTCCAATCTGAAAAATAATTCCTGCAGCATTGTGATGGCTGGTGTAGCTAGAGTTTGACACTCTTGCTTTGTCTCTTCCCTCTTTTGACTGTACATTACTTCCTGCCAACTACAATCCTATCCGGCCACCGGATATACTAATTTCCATTTGTTCTATTTAAAACGCTATTTCAGCTCTAAAGGCTCTCTGGAATGCGTTTAACAAAGAGACAGACTTCTGTGTTGGATTTCCAGCTATTGAAAATATACATAGTATTTTTTGTTTTATACACTTTTTCCTTATAGCAACTCTTACTGAAAGACCATGTTTATCTAGAGATTCATCATGAGTCCATGTATGAATTTTAGACATTTCCTGACCTACCCACAGTCAGAACAGCTGTGGCTGCATGCCTGGGAAAGTGAGGTCATTGTTTCAGTCCTAAAAATAGCTTGGGTTATTTGTGATAATTCAGAACTGTCTCCGTGTTAATCGGGGAGTGGAAAACATTTTTGTTCTGCTTAGTTTCTAATGTTTCCAAATTTTCATACTTTAAAAAGGTTTGAAACATGGGTCCAGGTTTGCTTCAAACTTGGAGTTTTAAGCTGTTGACAAGACTGTTCCTGAAGGAAACCATTACCTCATTTGATAAACAATTACGAAATGCCTTTGAGCTGCAGGTTGGAGAGCTGGAGGCTTTAGCCCAGTGAGGCCAGACCTGTAGAATGGTGTCGGGTAGCAGCAATGATCCTTTGCTCCCTTCAAGATCAGCATTACAGAAATCTGCCCTAATTTCTTGCTTGAATTTCATTCATAGTTTTAACCAAAATACTTTTTTCCAGCTTATTCAGTCAGTGTTAGAGTCTTGTTTGTTGACTTTCCATTTCTACTGAAGGAAAAAAAAAAAAAACCTCAAACCTATCTCTGCTAACAAATCTTCAACAAGGAATTAAATTATTTCTACTATATGTGGGTGGGGGGAGTACTACTAAAATTACCTTTTGCAACATCTATTTCTATCTGGGCAACCCCTTAAATAACCATTGGGAATAGTAGGTGGTCGACTCTGTTTGAAATAAGTCTCTTAATTTGCCAGTAGGATTCTCTGTGTAACAGCCAGGCTTTGCTTAAGCAAGAACAGCCAGCCGCCAATAAAGAGCGCTAAGACTCTCCTCTAGTAGTGGGCTAGAAAGTAGACCTAGTGTCTAAAGTTCTCTCGGCGAGAACCACCTCAGAGCCATCTAGCTTAAAAGCTGAGGTAAAACTCCTCCAGTGCACAGCAGCCGCCCGCCTGCCTGAGTTGCCATTGGGATTTCAGTGCCCAAATTGAATTTGATCAAGGAACCTGAGACTTAAGGCCAGGAAGTGACTGCGACTGCCTAAAAGACAGGTGGGAGCAGATTGTGAGGAGAGGAGAAACCAGTTTAAAGAGTGGGTAGACTAGAGGGCTTCAAGGGGCATAGGCCACAAAAATCGTTAGAGAAAGCTAGTTTTAGGGCGGGAGGCAAGTAGCATCAAGTCACAGAAAGGCCTAGAGAAGTGCAAGAAGTTTAAAGGAGTCAGTAGATGTTCCATGCCTCAGCTGCCAGGCAGTTTTGAATGTAGAAACCATAGTGAATGATGCTAAAGTTTGGAGCCCTGGCAGACTTGCATTTATTTCCTTTCTTCTTTTCTGCTTGTTTGTTTTGTTTTCTAGGGTTTCTTTGTGTAGCCCTGGCTTTTCTGGAACTCACTCTGTAGACCATGCTGGCCTTGAACCTGAGTTCTATTTGCCTCCCCCCACCCCTCGCCTGCCTTTGTCTCCCTAGTGCTGGGATTGAAGGCCTGTGCCAACATTTTCAAGTCCCAATTTTGCTGTACCATGACTTTGTGGCCTCAGGCAAGCTGCTTAATCTGTGTTGGCCTATTTATTCCTTTATAAAATGAATTAGTGCAGTTTGTAATGGCATTTTTACCAATAAAAGCAGCATGTATCTGGAGGTGGGTATGTTTGAATAAGTTCCACCTGGTACCCAAGAAGATCTGTGCCTTCATGAGGCCAGGTTATTTTAAAATGCCATCTTCCTCATTTGAATTAGGAATGCTTCTTAAGTTTGCTTCAAAAATTAGAAACGTGGAAAGAAAAAAAAAGGTGCGAATGCAGCAGATATTTGAATTGTAGTTATTCTTGTTTTGCTCACTGGGGTCCTTGAAAACAGTTCTGAAGGGTTGACAGCGCTGAAAGGGCCTGTCCCCTTGTATAAGGGGAAACTGGGAATTCAAACTTGGGTTCTCTTGCTTGAATAGTAAGTACTCTTGCCACTGACCCACCTCCCAGCCACACTCTCTGTTTTTTTGAGAGGGGTTTTTGCTGTGTTAAGTTTGCCTGTTTCTCTGCCACTGGGATGCCAGGATTAAAGTTATGTGCCACCAAATCCTACTCAGTAACTGATCTTACATTGCCTAGGTGAGGATTTAGGAAGTAATGATAGACTTGGAAGAGTCCTGTGACGAACTCATAAAGAGCCAACATTTTATAAGAAACAGTTATTTAAGCAATAACTCTTTAGGACAGATGGTATCAAAGGGAAAGAATATATACTCATGACCAGACATAGCATGGCATCACCTGGTGCCTGTGAAAAACAAGGCATCTTCCACCTCTGAGCTATTCAACACCAGTACCAGATTTTCAAGCCCCGATTTAAAGTCACTTTCCATTTATTTTGGGGGTTATTTTATTTTACATTTTAACTGCATTTTGTTGCAGGGGAGGGAGTTGCACGTTCCCTGGTGCCTGCTTGTGGAGCTCAGAGGACAACTTGGAGGAGTTGGCTCTCTGTGGGTCTCCAGAATCTAACTCAGCCAGGCGGGTTAACCTGCTGAGCCATCTTGCTGGCCTCTAAGGTGTTTTTGTTTTGTAAGAACTTCTGTGCAATAGTGATGGACACACATAGTGTTCCTATCTTCTAGGAATTTCTTTTTTTTTTTTTTTTTCGGGGGGAGGGGGAGGACGAAGTTTCTCTGTGTAGCCTTGGCTGTCTTGGAACTAGTTCTGTAGACCAGGCTGGTCTCCAACTCCCAAAGATCCACCTAACCTAACATCTGCCTCCTAACCCTGACAGTCCTAATCCTGAGAGCTAGAGTCAAAGGCATACACTACCACTCCCCGACCTGGAAGATATTTTTGTCTCCCCACCATTTGGCACACGTTCAGCCAAAAAAAAAAAAAAAAAAGTGCTTAATCAAAAGTCCTACTAGATTGACTATCCATTGTTTCAAAATAGTGATACTTACCTAGATTATCCCAATATGGGGTGTGCCCTGTATGGGGGGTTGTGGAACTGTCCTCAACAATGCGGTCAAATCATATGCAGTGTGTGTATTCTTAATTCTATCAAGTCTTTAAAAATAACTCAAACCAAAACGGCCGCGGGGGCGCACGCCTGTGATCCTAGCACTCGGGAGTTAAGAGGCAGGCGGGTCTCTGTGAGCGAGTCCAGGACAGCTAGGGCTACACAGAGAAACCCTGTCTTAAAAAACCAAAACCAAACAAAACAGCGACAAAAAAACCTCAAACCTTTTGTGTTTGAAAGAGGAATGAACCAGGCATTGGCTGAGGCCTGACGATTTGCAAGTGGGAACGGAGAAGGTAAAGGACACTGGCTGGAGTGCAATTTCAAAAAAGCGCAGGCGTTTCTGGAGCTCACGGGAGAGTGCTCAGCCGCCGCCCTATTCCGCAGTACGTTCCTTCTCTAGAAAACTGTTTATCTAAAACTCAGTTTAACCGGGCCAACTGCCTTTTGCTAAGTCAGGCAACCTCGGACTGGCCGCTGCCGGCACCCGGGGACCCCGAACCCAGGGCGGACCGCAGCCCACCCGGGTCAAATTCCAGCGCTGGCGCCCCGCCCTCGGCCCAGGAATGCGGAAGGGCCGCCGCACCAGCGCGGGGCGCAGGGGAGGCCGGCAGGAGAGCGGGGCGGCTGCGGCCGGAGGCTGCCGCGCAGGCGAGCTGGGGGGAACCGCGCTCGCGGCCCCCCGGGCTGAGCTCGTCGGACTGCGCAGCCAGGTCGGTCGCCGCCGCGGGCTGCCGGGCCCCGGGCCCCGCGGAACGCTCTCCGCATCCCCCTGCCGCGCTTGGTCGCGCCGAGCCAGCCGGTGCTCCTTCCGCCCCGCCCCCAGGCCGGAAGTGCGGCGCCGCCACTGTCCCGCCGCATCCCCCGCTGGTCGCAGTCGCCGGTCGGGCCGTCTCGTGCGAGCTGGTAGCGTCGGATCTGGTGAGTGGCTCTCGGTCCCGCGGGGCACCCCCGGGCCGCAGCCGTCCCTCTCGCTGCGCGGCCGCGCCCGTGGCCTCCGGGGGGCGGAGAGGAGGCGGCTCCGAACGAGGCCCTGGTGCAGTTGCTGGGCTGCGGAACCCTGGTCGAGGCCCCGGGGTCCTGGGCCTGGATGACTGACACCTGGTTCCGGGCTGCTGCACCTGCCGCTGCCGCAGGTCCAAGCTGCGTGTTAGCGTCAGCCGCGCGCATCCGTTCTAGCTGGGGGAGGAGAAGTCCGCGCCTGCACGGTTCTTGCTTAGGGAAACCAGGAACCGGTGCTCAGAGTCGGTGGTTAGCAAACGCTAACACGGGCCGATTTCCGTACATTCTTGCTGTACTTTGCGTCTTGCAGATATTTAGTTCATTGTAAGAAAAGGGCAATTCAAAGAAAGCTCGAGAGAACTGAGAACTTCTTGAACAGGGATCCAAGGGGGAGAACCGTGTGGATCTCTGGTAGGTGGTAACAGGAGCAAAAGCTCCTATCGTCTGTACAGGAAGCGCGGGAGACCAGCCGGAAAGGAGCAGAGCAATAACGACTGCTAGCTCGGAATGAGGAAGGTGGTTAGGGTAGGGCTCGCATACACAAGGCCCTGGGCTAGAGCTTATAAAATAAAGGAACTAAGTTAGGCCCTTTTATAGGTGGTTTGAAAAGTTGACGAGAAATGAAAAATTATGTAAGAGGCCTTAAGGAGTCCCTTAGATTCCTCCAAAAGGAAGTGACACGGTGGGAGGATGTTTAGGCGATCTGGTTGATTAAGGATGGCTTTTCTGTAGTCCTGTGTGTTCGAGAAACACCACAGTATTTTCTAATTCTGTGAGGCCCTACAGAGCATCTCCTGACAGTTTTTTAGTTTATGATCATGGGAAGTGGTACCCAGAGAGGTGAGGTAATTTGCCTGGGATCGCTTAAAGAATTCATATGATGGCACCAGTTTTTGTCTTGTTTTTCTATACACCCTCGCTTCTACACACACACGCACACACGCACACACACGAAGCCCTGATCACTTCCTGTCTAAGTGCACAGCGTTTTGTTTGCTCCGGATGCTATGTTAGATACATTCTGTGATGGCCACCTCTGTTTATGTGCCAGCAAGGCCAGAGTTTACTGAGCTGCGGCTTCTGAGGACAGATCCCCAGGTGATGGTAGACAAGCTTAGGAAAGCCAGGGGTGGGGCCTGTCCCCCATCCCCCAAGGCTGAAAGAACCCAGCAGTCTAGGGATGAGATTTTCATATCCTGGTTCCCAGCATCTTTGATTGGGCTCTGACACGTTCCACATGGCAGGCAAATCCTCCCTTAAAAGGTTGGCCACTGAGTCCGCCTTACCTGTCAGAAGCCAGATAACAGGAGGAAAGGTGTTCAAAACTCACTGTGTGCGAGGGAGGGAGGAAGACTGGAAAACAAGTCAGCCTTAGAAGCTTGTTCCCTCTTTATTGTGTGTGGTGGGAGGAGGCGTGTCGACAGTTTCTGAGGAAGATTGTATGATTTTTAGGGGAGGCAAACTGACTTGAAAAACATGATATCCAGGTCAGCCCCTGTGGGCTCTGGGTGTGGTGTCACCTCTGGACTTGTTTCCAAACATTATGGGGAGGGGGGTAGCCCTGGCTACTCCATTCTTGGCTGCTTCCCGTGGGCTGGTCCTCAGACTTTGGATGAGAAAGGGTGTCTGCATGAAAGAGAAGGGAGGCCAGAGACCTTAAAGACACCTCTGTTCAGAATATTTGGCATGGCAAGCGCCCTACTTGACATATCTGAGCCCCAAGGTACACCTTGCCGGTTGCCTCACCTAAAGCTTTTTTGGTGGGCACTTGGAGCTGCTGATATGAAGGACACGGGTGGGGGTGGGGTCCTGCTGGGATACGTCCTAGGATTCCCTAGGTAGACATTCTGCCTCTTGCTGGCTTTTACCTGAGAAGTTGGTGTAACACTAGCTCGTGTTAGAAGCTGTTGTGAGGACTACCAATGCATGAGGCGCGCTTACTCCAGTGCCAGGCTCTCCTGTAGCTTGTCCTTGATTAGTAACGGTCCTTCCTAGAACTGAGCAGTGGCCGGGTTTTGGGAAGTGTCTCTTCAAAGTGAGGTAGTGTGTGCTGGCCTGCCCGCGGGCTCTAGAAAAAAGGCCTTCTTTTAGGAGTGCTCAAACCCGTGAACACGTGTGTATGGAATACTGTTTGTGACGGGAAGAAATCATATGTGTGTTCGGGCTTACCTAGCATTTATTCGGCACCTGCCGTGTCCAAGGCAGTCTTCTATACTGTATAATTCAAGCAAAAAGGCAAAAGGCTATTTTTTAAAAAGTCTTTGTAAATTGTATGTCAGTGGCTGGGCATGATGGTGTCCTTGGGAGGCAGAGGCAGGGAGATTTCTCAGTTCCAGACCAGCCTAATCGACAGGTAGAGTTCCAGGACAGCCAGGGCTACACAGAGAAATCCTGTCTCGAAAACCAACCAACCAAACAAAACTACAACAAAAAATTGTATGGCAGTGTAATTCTACCTATCAGCAGAAAAGAATAAAGTGCACAGCACTCAGCTAATGTGTTTGAGGCCCTGGGTTTGATCCCCACACACTGTGAAACATTTTTAAAACAGAAGGAGGATAGTTATAAGCTCAGCACAGGGCGTGAGCCTCAGAAATAGTTCATTTAAAGAAGTCAGGCCTGCACAGGCACACATTCATCATTTAATTTAAAGAAACCCAGACAAGAGCCAGTCAAGGTCGTGAACACCTCTAATCCTAGCTCTCTGGAAGCTGAGGCAGGAGAGTCCTGAGTGTGAACTCACCTTGGTCCGAGTAGTAAGGCTTTTTGTCTCAAGAAAGAATAGAGAAGGAAAAGAAATCCAAACAAGATTTACCTGGGAGTAAGGTACACAGTCGACTTCCGGGACTTTCTGGAGTGATGTTAACAGTTGTGGCTTACTTGGTTATAACATGGGCGTTCACAGTTACAGCAGCGATTAGATAGCAGAGACGGAGAGCTGACTCACAGGACGCCCACAACACCTGTGAGGGAGAAAAGAGCATGTGTGCCAAGTGTGAGAAAACACAGTTGCTGCAAGTTTCCTGATGTTAAGAAAAGCTGTAAAAATGGCGTTTGCCTCTTTAAGAAAAGGTAATTATGGAACTTTAAAAAAAAACAACTCTGTATATATATGATAAGCATTATGCGTCATCAAGTATATGAGGTTAATTTTGTGAAGCATTTTAGTTTGATTATATACTTGGTTCCCTTTCTGGTTGCTGCTTTCAAACTGTTCTTGTATTCAGTCATTCAACAATAACTAATCTTGTCTACAGTAATTATGTGAGAATCCATGAACTTTCTAGACTCTGACAGACACTGGAAAAGGTGAAATCAAATTAAAAAGACCTTAGTTGTAGCCCTGGAGCTGGTCTCCACCCTCAGCGCCTCCTCCTGTGAATGTGCTAACAAATCAAAGACTCCCTCACTACACAGACCCGACCTTGAGCATCTGTCCTTGGCATCCCTGCGACCATTCTAGTATAGCTGGGCTCCAACTAGAACTCTTTGTAAAGATTTATTTTTAATTGTGTGTGTGTGGGGGGGGAGCGGAACACGCACGTGAACGCAGATAGGCACCCCAGAAGCCGAGGGTCCCCTGGAGCTGCAGTTACGGCTGGTGTGGTTCCCCATCTTCTCCACAGTGGGTGCTGAGACCTTCTTGGTTCTCTGCAAGAGCAGTGTGCACTCTTGACTGAGCCCCTAAAATTCGAATTCTTCATGACTCCTTCGCCCACAGAACCAGTTTCACTCTTTTCTCCTTAATTGACTCACAGTCGGTGGTAATTTTTTATTTTTAGATTTTATGGTGTGTGTTGTTTGGCTCAGTTTTTGAGACAAAAACCTCACTTTGTAACCATGCTGTCCTTGGAGTTGCTGTGCAGCCCAGGCTGGCCTTGAACTTGGCAATCCTCTTGGCTCTGCCTGGGGAGTGCTGGGATTACAGATGTGCAGCAGCCCCAGTTGGAGGGGAGCCTTTCACGTGCAGCATGTAAGCACATCCAAGCATAGAACTTTGAAGAAAGCTGCAGTTAGAACACGAGAAAAATCTACAGAGCAGTAGAGGAATAGGAAATAGGATAGAGACGACAGTGGAGGGAAGACTTGTGTGGGAGGGAACTACGAACTGGGGTGGAAATTCTCTCACAGTCTCACTGTCTTACCACTCATGTCGGCTGGTCCTTTTGAACTCTACAATTCTGTGGCTGTAATCCCGAAACAAAGACATTTCCTTATCTCACTAGGAAAGAATTCACAGAAAATGGCATTGCTGCTTTTCCATTGCCCTCAAGTTTGTTGAGCGTTTGTAAGGCAGTACCCGGGGGTTTTTGTTGTTGGTGGTGGTTTGGTTTGGTTTTGAGACAAGGTCTTTATGGCCCTAGCTGTCCTGGAACTTAAGATCTACCTGCCCCTCCCTCCAGGGTGCTGGGATCAGAGGTGTGTGCCACCACACCTGGCTACTGAATTCCAGGAATCCCCACGCAGTTTGGTCATGTCTGGGTGTCCCCATCTAAAGGACTGTCACCATGGTGCCCATGGCTGGCCAGTCGCTGCTGGCCTTTGGTAGGAGGCCTCAGTTCCCTGCTGTCTCTTGCTAGCATCTGCAGATTGACTCATAACCAAGCAAGCCATGTCTGTTGTGACAGTCAGCTGCCATCATTTCATAATCCACTGTGGCTCACCTGGGTCCGCTTTTCACTTTGGGTGACTTACAGTGACAGCTGTTGAAGGTCACCTCAGAGTCTGAATTTCAGTGCCATCAGGAATCATGCAGGTAGCCTAAACATGGGGAGGGGTCATGGAGTCCTCATTACCCCGAGAATCTGGGGTGCTGACTAGTGATTCCTTCTGCAGTTGTGTAAGGTGTCTGAAAATCAGGTTTGGAAGTACAGTGTCACAATAAAAAGCCTGGCAAGCTACTGTTTGAAGACACATTCTAAAGGCCATTTTGGGGTACTAAACAAGCCTTCTTGTAGACTGCATATAATTTGCTCACTGCCAGTTATTGGCTGTGAGCTGCCTCTCAGTGTGTGTATGTGTGCACACGCATATGGCGACCAAAGGACAACCCATGGTGTTTGAGACCTAGTCTCCCACTGGGTTGGCCTGCATGTGTCACCAGATGTGGGTTCTGGGCTCGAACTCAGGTCCTCATGCTCAAAGGTTAAGCAGCAACAGAGCTGTCTTCCGAGCCCATGAGCCACCTCCTACATGGATGAGGAAAATGAGATAGCTAAAATAGCCAGAGGTCAAACAGCTGATCAAGTCAGAACTGGAATTGTATCCAGGCCTCATTTGCCCATAATGACCAGCTTTGAAAGGGCAGGGGAAAGTGGACATGTGGATAGCCAGTGTGGGCTAAGTGTTTCAGCCTTAGCTGGACATTGGACTCACCTAGTGCATTTAACATTTTTTTTTTTTAATTATTCCATGTTTATGAGTGTTTTGTTTGCATGTATGGTGCCTGTGGAGGTCAGAAGAGGGTGTTGGATCCCCTGGGACCAGAGTTCAGACAGTTGCGAGCCTCCATGTGAGTGCCTGGAATTGAACCCAGGTCGTCTACAAGAGCAACAAGTGCTCCTAGACAATGAAGCAGCTCTGCAACTCCCATCCGTTGCATTTTCAAAACCAAATTCTTGGCCCCCACTCCCAACATTCCCTTTCTGTTAGGAGATGTCTTCGAAGACTCAGGCATTGTTTATTGTAAACTTCAGAGATGAGCGATGCACGATGCCGGGAGAGCAGAGTTCATTGGCCGCATGGTGAGAGCGAACACTTGGGGGAAACATCAAAGGGATGGTGCAGGCCGCTGCAGCACGTGCTCTGAGCATCTTTCCAGGCCTGGGGAAGCCAGCCAGGCAGGGTGAAACTCTCAGATTTCTGCTGGCTAATGATATGTTCCATGCTTTGCCTTGGACATCAGACATCTACATCACCTCTAAAGCCAGCTGCCCACACCCCTGCCCACCATGTGACCTGGCAGCACAAGCACCCCGTGTCGGGAAGGTAGAGAAATGGTACAGTGTTTGAAGAGGACATGCCTCTTGTTTCTATTGAAGGTAATTTACATTCTGGGCTATGTTTTATTGTGGATATTTTCATCTGTGTCTGTAATCTGCAGGTAGAGAGTTGGGTTAGTCCACACCCCTTTATAAAGTACTTTCATTAATAATTGAACATAGAGAGTTTTCTCTGTTAAATCATGGCTAATAGAAGATGCTGTCACTTTAAACCCAGTCTGACCTGATCCACTGCATGGTCGATCCCGACTTTGGCTTCTACTTTTCAGTCACTCCTGGTACGGTCATGCTATCCATGTAGCTTCTCCACTCTAGTTTGGATTTATATGAATCCCACTTGCCTGTGATCTGAATGCAGAGGACATTTACCGCTCAGAAACCCACATTCTACTCTGTGCGTCACCCTGAAAGGTTTTAAGTGAGTTAAAGTAACTAGAAGCGAATGACAGAGAGTGTGTATGTAGAAATTCCATCTGCTGTGGCTGACTTAGGGAGTTAGTTCATGTCTGGTCTTCAGTGGCATCATGAGGAAGGCAGACAGTTTCACTTAGTGCAGGGCTTTTTAAACTTCTTTCATTCGGAATTCCTTTTCTCCTGAGGGGGAAATATAAATGCGTATGCACACATAAAATAGGTGTGCGTGAGGCTGAAGAAGTCTGTCACTGCGTAAAGGCGCGTTCTGCCAGGTCTGACAGACAGCCTGTGTTGATCGCCCATGTGGTGGGAGGAAACCATTTCTCAAGACTGTCCTCCGATATCCATTTGCATGTGTGGGCACACAAATAAAAAAAAGAATTCTTTTTTTTTTTTTAAACCAAGTGTAGTAGAACATGCTTGTGTTACCAGTACTGGAGAGGGAGGATCAGGAATTTGAGGAAATGAATGTCTGGAAATGAATGTATTGAAAATGGGGCTCTTTGCACTGACAGAACAGAGGCGGCTGAGCACCTCAGGGACTCCTCACTAGCTGGCAGGGAGAGAGTTGTGGAGGATAGTCCTAGCCTTCTGTCGGGGCGTGGGCAGACCGAGAAATTGGACAGCTGGGAATGTTGAGAGAGGGGACAATGGATTCAGTTTTCAGTGTGTTGATTTTGCAGTGTCTGTGGGATGTCCAAATGGGCGTGTTTCCCAGGCAGCTGGATATGAATCTGAAGTTCAAGGTAAAGCCTGGAGGTGTGTGCTTGGAGCCAGACACTAAGTTGATGAGATCATACAAGGAAAGCCTGGTGGAAAGAGCTTTAAACCATGGAGGGACTTGTGACTTGGCCGGTGGCAGAGATTGCCTTGGAGACTATAAAAATGCATACATGGGGCCAGGTGTGGTGGTGTGTGTGCCTGTGGTCCCAGCTGGGGAGGAAGGGGGTTGGAAAATTCTAGATCAGCCTGGGATGCATTGTGAGGCCCTGTCGTAGATGCTGGGACGTGAGAAACCTGGATGCTTCAGTGGAGTGGAATCAAAGTGGAGAAGAAAATCCAGGAGAGGCGATCCCGGAGGAAGGAGAACCGAAACTGTGTGGTGGAGTGCAACATTCCCCTCGGTCTAGCCTAAGACTGTGACAAGTACAGTAAAGGCCCAGGAAAGTACAGTGAAGTCCATGAGTGGGAGGTGATAGAATGGAGGAAGCCAAGATAGTTATCTGGGAAGGCAAGGGAAAGGGGTTGTTTTCTGTGTACCAGACTTCTCAGATTGGTGGTTTTGATACACCTTTGCTTGCTTTTCAGCTGATGTGTATGTTGGTTTTTATAAGTGCCAAAGTATGTGTTTGTTTTGCTTTTGTGCTTCTGGGGATTGGTTGAACCCAGGACCTTGAAGGTACATACAGGTTCTACCACTGAGTTATATCTCCAGCCCTGCAAATCTAAAACTCCCGGCACTTAAAAGACAGAGGCAAGAGGATCGTAACTCCAAGGCCAGCTAAGCTACAAACATAGTAAGACTCTAAACGTGTGTGTGGTGTGTGTGTACGTATGCATAACAGAGTTGTGTTACCTTTGTTGTTGCGGTTGTTTGAGACAGGATCTCCACTATGTGGCTCTGGCTGTTCTAGAACCCGTCACACAGCCCATGCTGGGATTAAAGGTGTGCAGCACCATGCGCAGCCCAAAGTTGCGTTTCTTGGGAAACTCAAGTTTTCGGGCTGGGTAAATGACTCAGTAAAGTGCTTGGCTATGCAAGTGTGAGGCTCTGAGTTCAGATTCCCAGCTAGCACCCACATGAAACACTGACACAAAAGTGCACCTAAAGTGTGAGGCAGCGTGAGAGACCCCGCCTCAAAACTAAAGTGGAAAGCATTTGAGGAAGACACCCACTGTCCAGCTCCAACCTTCACATAGATGCATACAAGGGTCCACACACATTTTACTGGAGACTTGAACACAAGCACTGAGGGAGGAGTGCTTAGGAAAAAGACAGTACATACTAAAGAAGTAGGTGTGGGTTTCCCAAGAGTTGTGCCCAAAACCAAACAACAAAAAACAGAACTTTACAGAATAACTTTCCTGTTATGTCAGGTCTAAGTTGGCTCTGCAGCGTGTTTTGATAAAGGCTGGTTGGTGATTTGTTCTCCACCTTTGGCCTCCTTCCTGTTTTCTGTGGGGATCAGCCTGCTGCGCCAGCTGAAGCTTTGTGTGCTTCCCCTCCCCCACACGCATTTTTTCACTAATCACACTCCCTAATCAAGTCTTTGCACTAGGTCCTGTCTCATTGACTTCTTAAAGAACTAATTAAACCTCAAAAATGTAGGATTTTTTTGAGTTAACTTTCAGCATAATGCAATAGACAAAGTATTCTTTAAGTAAAATGTTACTCTCTAGTAAGTTTGCAAAGATGATTGGCTGAAAGAACTAATCTGTGTCTTTAGACTACTAATATCTATTAAATCTTGAAATAAAATCAGCACTTTTCCCATGAGAACGACTTCGATGTAACAGTTTCGGGATGTAAAGCCTTAAGATAGTCTGTTGGCGTTGAGGGTATAATGTATTGGGAGAGCTTATTATAGCATGTTGCAGGACCTGGTTCTAAGCCTATTCTGGGTAGTTTTCATCAAACCTGACAAAAGCTTGGGTCATCTGAGAGAAGGGACCTTGATTGAGAATGCCTCTGTACGATGGGGCTGTCTGAAAGTCTGCAGAGTATTTTCTTAATTAATGGTTGCTAGGGGAAGGCCTGACCCCTTGTGGGTGGTGCTGTGCCAGGGCTGGCGGCCCTGGGTTTGTAAAAGTGAGTGGAACAAGCCGTGAGAGCTGGCCAGTGAGCAGCATCCGTCCACGGCCTCCTGGGTTCCTGCCTCCAGGGTCCTGACCTGTTTGAGCTCCTGCTCTGGCCTCCCTCAGTGGACTGTGTAGGCCAAATACCCACCTCCCCAGCTTGCTTTATAGTCATGGTGTTTTAGCACAATTATAATTCTAAGGTGAGGCCCTCAAAACAGCAGCAGCAGCATCCAGGGAGGAAGGAAAGAAAGAAGGAAAAAAAAAAATCTAATATCAAGCTAGTATAGTAGACCATTCTGTTTTTCGTTTGACTTTCTATAGAACTATAGTCAAATGTCAAGCTCAGTTACAGGGAAGAGGAGAAAATTAACATTTACTCAGGACAGATATGTGGGGAAGGCAAGGTGTTGTACTGTTGAGAGTCGGGACCGTGATGCTAGTACAGCTCGGCACTGTGCCAAGTCAAGCTAAGTACACCTTTGGAGCATGTTTTAGATTGAAGAAGAGAGGAGACATTATCTGAATCGAAAGTCCAAAGCCAGAAGTCCCTCTTTTTACCAGCTAGCATGGCTAGAGTAATGATTGCTTCTTATCACAGCCATACCTGGGAAGAAGAAATCTTAACTGAGAAGATGCCTCCATCCGATTGGCCTTTGTGATTGGTCCAGTGTGTGAAGTGTTTTGATTAATGAGGGCCCAGCTCACTATGGGTGATCCTAGATTGTGTAAGAAAGCAGGCTGAGCAAACCGTAAGGAGCAAGCCAGTAAGTAAGCAGCACTCCTCCTTGGTCTGTGTTTTACTTCCTGCCTTGAGGTCCTGCCCTGGCTTCCCTCGATGACAGGGTGATGGCGTGTGACCTGAGACTTGCAGGATCAAATGAACCGTTCCTCCCTAAGATGCGTCTGGTCATGGTGTTTGTCATAGTAGGCGCCCTGGCTGACGGCTAGTTGTCCTCCTCCGACAGTGAGGCCTCAGAGGGGAGCTTTTCCCTACTGTCCTCACTTCCCCCACCAGTTGGGAGTAGGTGCTCCCGGGACTGAGCTCGGGTTTGATGCTTTGCTAGGACTCTCAGAACTCACCGAAAGCTGTGGTTCTCCCTGTGGGGCAGCATCCAGGAGGATTCCTAACACCCAGCTTCAGTCTGGCCCGGTGAGGTCATGGACAGTGTGCAGATACTGCCAGCCAGGGAAATCGGGGCTTTAGGACGTGCCTATGGTCAACTCGCCACATGTCTGACCTCAGCCCTATTAGAAGCCAAGTCCATACCATGTGACCTGAGACAGCAAACACCAGGCAGAAGGTTGCAGGAGCCAAGGGCAACGGCTGCACAGACCTCTTTAACAGCCCTGAGTTACTTAATACACGGGGACATGGGTTTATTCTTTAATTTAGGGAACACCTGTCTAGGGCAATTGTGGAGATTCGGTAAAACATTCCATCAAAGAGTGGGGCAGGTGCGGTTAGCAGTGGGTAAAAGCTCTTGCCACACAAGCATCCTAGATCCCACAGTGAAAAGCGAGAACCAGTTCCTGAAAGTTGTCTCTGACCTCCACGCACTCAGCTGCACTTTCAGGCACACTTTATATATCCACCACATCATTATCATCATCTTCAGAGCTGGAGAAATGACTCGGTGGTTAAGAGCTCTCATTGCGCCTCCAGAGAACCTGAACTTGATTCCCAGCATCCATATGGCAGCTCACAAAGGTATGTAACTCCAGTTCTAGGAGATCTGGTGCCCCCTTCAGGTCTCCCGGTGGTACATCATGCAGGCAAAAAATACATACACATAATTTAATTTTAAAAAAATGATAAAATGTTTTTAAAAGTTGGCCTGAGGGGCTGGAGAGATGGCATATTGGTTAAGAGCACTGTCTACCTTCCAGAGGACCTGGGTTCAATTCCCAGCAGCATATGGACACTCACATCCCTCTGTAATGCCAGTCCCGGAGGATCTGGCGCCCTCTTCTGGTCTCCATGGGCAGTGTATACATATGCGCAGATACACATGAAGGCAAACACATAAAAATGATAAAAGCTCAACATATTTTTTTTGAAAACAGGCCTGGTATTTGTAAGATTTCTAAGTTATGTGTAGCTAGTTGTTTGTGACTTATTTGAACTTGATCTCTAACTCCAAAGCTGATAATACTGTGTTCTATTTGCAGAGGTGCACTGTCTAGTATAGTGATCGGGATAGATTGTGAGACTCAAGCTGTTAGGTAGTCTCATGGGTCTGCAAACAACAAAGAGTTAACATGCACAAACCCTGAAAGAACAGCTTACTGCAGACCAAGACTCTGTGGAATATACCATGGTATATGCTGTCTGTCATTGGCCGAAAAATGATCATACATGCATTTATGGTGTTTAAAATGCAGCCAGGACATGGATCATGCCTATAATCCCAGACAGAGGTGAGCGGACCAGGAGTTTAAGGTATCCTGAGCTACACAGTGAATTCAAGACCTACATGAGACCCCATATTTTAAGAAGTGGGGGTGCTAAAAAAATAACAAAATGAAGATGGAGATGGAAATTATCATTCTGTTTACCAGTTAAGTTGATGGTGGCTGTCAGAGTGGAGGTAACAGCACAGCTACTTACAGAGACTCTAGAAATGACTGGGAAGATGATAAAATGGAAACAATTAACTGACATTTGGAAATTGTCAAGTGGGGGGAATGCAGGGGTAGCTTGGGTGTCTAGAAGAGGAAATTAGGCTTGAATGATATATTTTTTTGTTTGTTCGTATATTTGTTTGTTTTGAGGCCAGGTTTCTCTGTGTAGTCCTGGCTGTGCTGGAACTCACTCTTTAGACCAGGCTGGCTTCGAACTCACAGAAATCACCTGCCTCTGTCTCTCAAGTGCTAGGCCGAAGATGTGCACCACCTTGTCCAGCAGATGATGTATTTTAAATGTGAGCACCATATTTGGCTGCCTAGTTCTGTGTGCAGTATCCACTTAGTTCTCATCACTCAGTGTCATGGGTAGTGTGTTTTGGTAATGAACAGTTGGGGTCCAGGGAGATTGTTTCATATTGGCAGTGAAGTGGGAATGATAAAAGCACCTGTCATATTTGGCTGTTGTGAGGGTTAATGGGAAAGCTGAGCCTAGCAAGGGTAGGAGGTTTATGTGTGGGAGCGCCGTTCCCTCAAAGAGGTCTTGGCACATCGGACTCGGCCCCTGTTATATAGATTCCTATAAACTCCCGTGGATGAAGAGTAGTCTTAGAGCAGGAGAGATGGCCGAGTGGTTAGGGCAGACACAGCTTCTGCATCGGGAGCATTTACAAGTGCCTGTAACTACAGCTCTGGGGGCTCTGGCCTCTGTGGGTACCTGCACTCATGTGCACACACCCACACAGAGACAAACATGTGCACACATGGTTAAAAATAAAAGCTAATTCTTAAAAGAAACTAGTCTTGCTGGGTGGTGGTAGCCCACACCTTTAATTCCAGTGCTCATAGGCAGAGGTAGGCCTCGACTACAGAGTGAGTTCCAGGACAGTCAGGGCTACATAGAAGAAACCTTGTCTCAAAAAAAAAAAAAAAACAAAAAACCAAACAAAACGAAAAAAGAAATTAGTCTTGTGAAAGGTGATGGAAAGTACACTGATAAATTCTCTTAACATGTACTTTTAAAATCCACTTTAACTGTCACATTGAAATAAGCTTGGATGTACTTATTTCTACCATATTTAAGTAAATTTCTTTATTGAGATTTTTTTTTACTCTAGCTGGGCACAGTGGCACACAACTTTATTCCCAGTACTTGGGAGTCAGAGACAGACGGATCTTTGTGAGTTCCAGGCCACCTGTTTTAAAAAAGAAAGAGAAAGATAGATTTATTCATTAGTATTAGGTGTGTATATACCCTTTTGCTTTACGTGTTACATGTTGCTTTGTTTAATTTCAGATTTAAACTGCCACCATGTCGAGCAAAAAGGCAAAGACCAAGACCACCAAGAAGCGCCCTCAGCGCGCAACATCCAATGTGTTCGCCATGTTTGACCAGTCCCAGATCCAAGAGTTCAAAGAGGCGTTCAACATGATCGACCAGAACAGGGATGGCTTCATTGACAAGGAGGACCTGCATGACATGCTTGCTTCTCTAGGTAGCCTTTTATGTGCATTTTCCTGGTGTGATCCGTCGCCGAGTCGTTTGTGATGATTCAGTCCTTGTCCCCGATGGCCTTTGAAAGGCTCTCAAGCGTGGGAGGGGCCTTGTTAGGTCCAGGCCAGGCGTGAGGGGGATCAGCTGCAGGGTGAGGACCTGGCAGTACTGTTCCTGTTAGCTAAGTAGATGCGCAGTGTGAGCCTGAAAGCCGTGTGTGTCTATGTCGGTGTGAGCCTGAAAGCCGTGTCTGTGTCCGTGTGTGTCTCAGTCTGTGTGTTTATGTTAGTATGAAAGCCGTGTGTGTGTGTATGTGTGCGTGTTAGTGGTGACTAGGTGTAAAAGATCAGATGTCTCAGAACAAATGCAGCTAGTACCATCCTGTGTTAGACAACAGGCCATGAACAAGGAGGTGACACTCATAACTGACAGTGGTGTCTGAGAAGGGAGGGCAGTTACTTAAAAATGGACCCCAGGACGAGACTTCCCTAATAATGTTTTTTATAATTAAAAAGAAAGTAACCTAATCTTTTTCTAAAAACCATCGAGGGTGCTGATGAGATGGCTCAGCAGGTAAACCACACACTGCCAAACCTGGTGACCTCAGTGTCAGCCCCAGGATGGAGAGGCCTGGCTCCTGGAAGTTGTTCTCTGTCCTGTACATATGCTCTACATATGCGCGTGCACACACACACACACACACACACGATCCATTTTCAATTCCTGTTTCCTTCAGTGAATATTCTTGAATCTCTGGGTTACAGTGCTCACAATGCTGCCAGAGATGGCTTAGATCCGCACACAGGAAAGTAGGCTTTTTACGTACTTGGACTTGGTCAGGGGCTCCGTTAGGACAGGTTTGCTGAGTAGGTGTGCTGGGGCAGAGTAGCCGTTCCTGTGCTGTTTAAATTTCACCCAGATCCTGCATAGGACTGTCCTCAGGTTTTAGTCTGGTATAGTTCTGAGATGCTCCGGATCTAAATCTGAAGATCCTGTCAACACATCCTTTTCCCGTCTGTCAGCCTCGTGACTGAAGGCCCCTTTGAGAGCCTGAGGTCAGCCAGTCCTTTTCACAGGCCAAAGATAAAGGAGCTGGATGGGGGCCACTGGCACCAAGCGTGGGGTCTGGGTTCTGGGTTCTGGGTTCGAGTTCCAGATCTTCCACCTTGTCCAGTCCAGGGATGACCTGGTTTTCAAATCCCTTCTCTGTAGATGCTGCTCCCGCTGTGGGGTTCTCTGGCTGGGTCCTAAGATTGGCTTTCCGTGGGAACTGAGATCCAGGTTCTCTTTACAAACAAGACTGGGCACTGGAGTCCGGCAGGGTGGCGCATCCGTCAGCATGCAGGAGGATGAGGCAGGACGGTTGCACTTGGCCGACAGTGCTTCAGTATTGTCCAAAAGAAGCTTCAAGTCCCAAACTGACCTAATAGTTTTAGCCCAGATGATCAGCTTGTAAATAGTTTTGAAGCATACCAGTTCCCAGACAACTGTGTCATAATTAGAAACATTAATGTTGATTTTTCTTTTAATAGCTGATATTGAAATAACAACCCCCAATGAACCAATATAGAATCAGTATTCAGTGTGAGAGAATGTGGTGTTTCCTGTCAAAGTTTGAGGGTTTTGGTTTTTTAATGAGAAGTGATGGAGACACTGGCAGGATTCAAGCTGGCTCAGCACAGGACGCTGCTTTTGCCTACCACCTGAGGGCTGTGACCCCGGAACTCTTGTGGAAGGAGAGAACCAACTCCTGAAAATTGTCCCCAGAGCTCCACACATGTGATGTGTGCACGCACAAAATAAATGTAATAAACCCTGTAAAAATGTGTTTGGCGGTGTAACAGTAGCCAGATGGCCTGACTGAACTGGGCTTGTTCTTCGTTGCCGTGTGCACTCTTACAGGGAAGAATCCCACCGACGCCTACCTGGACGCCATGATGAATGAGGCTCCAGGCCCCATCAACTTCACCATGTTCCTCACCATGTTTGGTGAGAAGCTCAATGGCACAGATCCTGAGGATGTCATCAGAAATGCCTTCGCTTGCTTTGACGAGGAAGCAACAGGTAACGATTCTTGTGTGTTTCTGTCCGCCCTCATTTTAGGGGCCGCAGGCAGTTTTCACAGTCTCTACCCTGTTGTTTTAAATAGAGCAGTGCAGCCAGTTACGGCCTTGCCACAGAGCTGGTGTAGGCCATAAAATGGCAGCCTGTCTTGTTCACCTTTGAATTTGCCTTCAAGCTTCCTAAGAAAACCATAAGTATTTAGAGTCCGTTAGTCTTAGACAGTGAAAACTGTTCTTTTGGGGACTCTCAGTTTCTCTGAGAAGCACAGTTTGCAGTGTGAACATTTGAGGTGTTCTGTGTCTCTGGGGGCTTTGCTCTGTTTTGTCTTCATTTCCTGCCCCTTGGAGATACACACTTTAACGTAAAAAGCCTTTCAAGTTCCACCTATCTCATTCCTTCCTTCCTGAGTCTCTTCTCCATTTGCTCCGTATTAACCTTCTGCTGGGTCTCACGCGTCACCTCGTGTCCGTCTCTCGCCCTACTCTGCCTGGCACACTGCTGTCCCCCTGCACCACTGCTCTGGCTGACACTGCCTTTTGTTCTCCTCTTACTTTATTTGACTTTATATTCCTATGCTGCGTTTTTGTCATTGTTGTATTAATTAATTAATTAGCTAATTAATATTTTAATAGAGTACTCGGTCTGCACATACACCCGCATGCCAGAAGAGGGCACCAGATCTCATTATAGATGGTTGTCCTGAGCCACCATGTGGGTGCTGGGAATGGAACTCAGGACCTCTGGAAGAGCAGTGTTCTTAACTGCTGAGCCATCTCTCCAGCCCACCATACTACAGTTTTTAAAAACAGATGTATTTCCTTCCTCTGTGTAGAATTTTTGTCTGTGCGTATGTGTGCATGCCTGGTACCCTCAGGGGTCGGTTCCCTTGGAACTGAAGTTACAGATGGTTGTAAGCGCTATGTGGGTGCTGAGGCTCGAACCTCTGGTCCTCCAGAAGAGCAGCCTGTGCTCTCATACTGAGCCATCTTTCCATTTTGAAGCTCTTAAAATCCTTTAGTATTAGTAAAGGAGGAGTTGGAAGCAGTGGTGAGCGGTGGATGAGGAGAGTGCGGAAACAGGCTGGTTTGGTTTAGAATCGTGCCGGGAAGCATCTGTGAGTCTGTCCTTTGTGGCCCCCAGGCACCATCCAGGAGGACTACCTGAGGGAGCTGCTGACCACCATGGGCGACCGCTTCACAGATGAGGAAGTGGATGAGCTGTACAGGGAGGCCCCCATCGACAAGAAGGGGAACTTCAACTACATCGAGTTCACGCGCATCCTCAAGCACGGGGCAAAGGACAAGGACGACTGAGGAGCTCAGCCGAAACTGCCGCTGCGTTACCTTGCTCCATCCCCCACACTTCTCTCACCTTCATAGGAAGGACCTACTGCATGCCGCTTGCTCTCACAGCTTTGCCTCTTTTTTAATGTATTTATTCCAGACCTTTCTGTCACTTAGCACGTGTATAATCAGACTGGAAACGGGGACATTGTTGTAAATTGTATTGAAAATGAGATGCGAATAAAAATCAACAGGTGTGAAAGCCCAGGAAAATATATCCGTATTTCTGGTTTTGCTGGATTTTTTACATTTTTATATAATAAAAATGTTATTTTGAAATAAAGATTATGCTGACTCAAATGGAGTATAGAACAAATGAGTGATAGTCCGGGCAGTCCTTGATTCAAGTTTCCAGCTCTGTAAAATCCAGACTTTATAATTTTTACATCCCTGAGACACTTCTTCAGGACTTTTAAATACAGTTTAGCATCCTTAAGAGCCAGTTAGTTGCACCTTGGTGCTTACCTTGCTTCTTCTAGGGAGATGTCTGCTGAATGCCACGCATAGACCGTTGCCTAGGAAAACTTATCGATCTAAGGCTGTGAGGACAGACATAATTCTGGATACGTGAACACACTGCAGCATCGCTCCTCCTGGTTCTTACAGTCTGACCAGGTGGATTATCACCATCCCTGAAGTGTGTGGACTGACTGGACCCAGGCACCTGAGCATGCTGACCCCAGAGCCACAGCCCTGAGCGCAGTGTAAATTGGGGTGGAGCTGAGTGCCAAGCTCAGAGAAGCCAGTGACTCGGGTCACAGTTGGTGACTGACATACTGACTCCGGGGTTCACAGTACAGGACCCAGGGTCTGCAGAAAGACAAAAGTGCCAACGCATTTCCCTTATGCTGGGGCGGAATTCAGACATTGTTGACATCTAAAATCATCTTGGAGTAAAACAGTTATTTGAAATTGTTTTCAGAAAATTCTGCACTAGGAAGAAAACACAAAAATTGTAACGAGGCTGGGGTGTGGATTGGTGGTAGTCCTGTGCTCAGCATATGGAGGGCCCTATGTTCAAATCTTGTTGAGAAAATTAGAGCATAAACATTACAAGCAATTACAGATATGCTCGAAGACAGCTGCCCAGTGTAGACTTGGGGAGGAAAGGCAGTTGTAAGAGGAGGTCTGCTGATGTGACACCCATTTTCCTTCAGAACATGTTACTTAGAATTGGTGTGTGCATCGCTCGCTGCCTGGGCCTTGTAGCTTTGTGCGGGACCTGGTCTGCTCTCTCTTGCTGTCCCTCTGTCAGCTGGGCTTTTCTGTCAACACGGGTATTATTAGGCAGTCAGGTGAGTGTTCAGCTCTGCCCATGGAGCAGTTACTACTACTCACTGATCGACATTGAGACAGCCAAAGCTGCCGTCCAGAATACAAGCATTCATGTGAGGCTCCTGTCTCGGTTTAGAATCTCAAACTTGCCACGTGGGAATTGCCCTGTGGGTAAGACTGCAGGAATAGACACCAGCCCACTACCCAGCGAGCTCTTGTAAGTGGTGCTGGGTAAAGGCCAGGACAGACAGGAGAGGCGGTGGCACGGCTCTTGAAGGGCTGGGCCGGTTCTAGGTAGAGACGCGATGAATAATAGCACATAAAGACTGTGGTGGTGAACACTGCATGGAGAACATGGCCAGAAGCGCTCTGTAGGAGGTTTGGCCCAGGTGAGGTCTGTTTGACAGGAAGGAGTCCCTCTACAAAGGCCAGGTTGAGGCTGTCCACTCACAGGAGCCGACTACGACTCCCCCCAAGGCAAGTAAGGAGGAGAACCTGAAGATGCTGGCAACTCAAGGATGGGATCCGCAGAGAATCCCAGGCCTTTAGGTGGGAGAGAAAACATGGTTTGCGTTTGAAAAACTCATTGTGGCTGTAGAACAGAGCTGCAACCAAGAAGCCAGACCAGCTGGGGAACCTCAGCACCCCAGATGCAGCCAGTTGGCTTGGGCCACTACACGGCTCTCCTAGGCCCCCAGACCTCCAGTCTAGCTGTGCCTTGTTGTAACTGTCTCTGAGGCATCTGTAAGTTCATAAAAGCCAGTCTGGAAAGACGGGTGTAGAGTAGGTACAAGGAGGTATTTTCAATGTTTAAGGCAAGGAAAAACCAATGTCCAGTAATACCCTTGGTGTGAGGAAAAAAAAACATCCAACACCATGCTCTTGAGAACCTTGCTCATCCAACAGCCACTGGAGTGTGTGTGTGTGTGTGAACTTCTTAAATGGCCCACAGAGGCCCAAGGATGTGGCTCATTGGTAGAGTTCTTGCCTAGCATTTACTCATGAAGCCTCAGGTTTTATGTCCAATGCTACGTAAAAATACAAGAGTGGCAGCACAGGCCTGTGATCTCAGCACTGGGGAGGTGGAGCTCAGCCGCTCAAGGTCATCTTGGCTATGTAGTGTTTGAGGCCAGCCCGGGCTACATGAGATAAAATGTACTGAGCATTTTCCTATTGTTGCAGGAAAGAATAGAATCTGCCATTGTCTTCCATCATCATCTTCCTCCTCCTCCTTCTTCTTCTTGCACCTGGTTCCTCTGGAAGAGCTTCTAACCACTGAACCATCTCCCGAGCACTACCCTGCTATCCCGAGCACTACCCTGCTATTTTTTTTTTTTTTTTCTAGAAAGGGTTCCTCTGCTCTGGCCTTGAACACAGAGATCTTCCTTGCCTCTGCCTCCCTAGAGCTGAGATTAAAGGCATACATCACTCCCCCCGGCTTATTCACAACTGCCTGGAACTCTAACTCCAGGAGACCTGCTACCTGCTTTCGGCCTCCATGGGCATATGCACACACAGACACAGAAATAAGACAACTCTCAAGAAGAAAAGAGCTAATCCAGAGTCAGGTGTGACGTCAAAGGCCTTTAATTCCAGCACTCATGAGGCCGAGGCAATAGGATCGCTTGAGTTCCAAACTATGTGGCCTGGTCTGCATAGTGAGACCCTATGTCAAACAAACAAAAGTTAATCCGGCTGGACAGGTCAATCATTCCGCCAAGGGACCAACCCTCGGGAAGGCAGGTCCATCCTGAGCTATGCTGAAGAGGACTAATTACCCCTCCAATGAGATGCTGTACTTGTCCTGTCCTGAATCCTCTCAGCTGCTGCTGTCCCCAACCGTCACAGGCTCTGTGGGATCTGCCCGCTTTGTCAGTCCCGACTCAGAAAGGCACAACCTTGGCTCTTTTCTTCTCTGCCTTTGTTCTGGATGCTGGCCAGGGCCTGAGTGGACTCTTTCCGGGGCGCTGGGTTTCTTGACCCTTTCTCTAGAGCTCCCCTGTCTGCCATGTGGCTGCTTGTCTTCCACGTGGCTCACCTCGGTGCAGTCTTATGTCACCTTGGCGTGGCTTCTTCTCTTTCTCTTCTCTATTCTTTTCCAGGCAGCTGCCGGGGTTTGCAGCTTGCTTCCTTGGGGTTATTAGTCTGAACTCTAATAACTAACGGTGTCCTTAAGTTCCCCTGTGAGTCTGTTCTTTAACCCTTTTGTTAATGAAACTGGGACCCCCAGGAAGGGGCTGGGTTACTCTGGGGCCCCAGGAAGGGGCCGGGTTGCTCTGGGGCCCCAGGAAGGGGCCGGGTTGCTCTGGGGCCACTCCGTGCTAAGCATGGTCTACTACCACCCTCCCAGGCTGGCGTTTCCATGGCCTCATTTGTACAGATGAGGAACTGAGGCACAAGAGTGGCTTCTCCAGGGTGACGGCCGGCTAGTGAGCAGCCGGGCTGTAATCTAAGCACAGGCAGTGGTGCCCAGGAGTGGCCCAGGAGGGCGATGGTCAAAAATGACACCTCCAGTTTGTTACCCGCGTACGGAAGTTATAGAAGCTTTTGTCGTTACATTTTGCTCTCAGAACTCTAGGTCATGGATAATGTAGGCACTGTTATCTCATTTTACAGGTAAGAATACTGAACTACAGAACGTACCCTGCTTGTTCAACCTTACCTCATGAGCAGAAGCTAGCTTCTAAGCTTTCTGCCCAAAACACTAAGTCTACAATTTCCTAATCAAATAATTGGCACCTGTAGTTTTCACTGTCTTTCTTGCTGTGATGAAAGCCCATGACCAAAAGCATCTTGGGGAGGAAGGGGTTTATTTTGCTCACAGTTCTATTTAACAGTTAATTGTCAAAAGCGGCGAGGGCAGGAACTCAGGCAGGGCAGGAACCTGGAGGCAGGAGCTGATGCAGAGGCCATGGAGGGTCTGTCTTGTTTACTAACTCCTTCATCTTGGCTCACTCAGCCTGATTGCTTATCAACCAGCCCAGGTGTGCCACCACCCGCAGTGGGCTCTCCCATCAATCACTGATTAAGAAAATGCCCTGCAGGGCTAGAGCGATGGCTCAGTGGTTAGGAAAAAGCCTGTCTCCTTATCTTATGGAGGCATTTTCTCACTGAGGTTCCCTGTGATGAGGTTCTCTGTGATGAGACTCTCGCTTGTGTCAAGCTGACATAAAATGAGCTAGGATGCTGGGCTAGGTTGACGATAGACAAACAAGAGGAAAACTGTAAAACCTGTCTGCAGGCCTCACGAGAGACTCAGGCCAGGTGGTTGTCATCTGGATCTGAACAGGGGCTGAGGACTGGGAGGGAGCTTGGAGGTGCTGACAGGTTTTGGAAGGCTGCAGGGAGAAAATCTGTGGCAGACAAAAATTACCCTGTTGTACAAATAAAAATCTTCCAGGGAGCAGCTGCTAGAGGATTAGGTGACAGCCTGGGGCAAAAGCTGCTCTGGACTCAGTCTGAACCCTGAAGATTTATTTGTTTGTTTGTTTGTTTGTGTATTATTTATGTGTTATTCTGCCCACTTGAGTACCTGCACTCCAGAAGAGGGCACCAGATCTCATTGTAGATGGTTGTGAGCCACCATCTGTGTGGTTGCTGGGAATTGAACTCAGGACTTCAGGAAGAACAGCCAATGCTCTTAAGCTCCGAGCCATCTCTCCAGCCCCTAGTCAGCATTCTTAAGCAGGACACAGTGGGGTACGTATCATTCCTCTGAGCTCTAACATGATCAATGCCTATATTACTGTCTAACACGACAAGCGAGTCTATCAATGCTATGCCTTACAGGGACCGGAGAGATGGCTCATGGAAGACAGCACTTGTTGCTCTTGCAGAAGACCCGGGTTTGATTCCTGGCACCACACGGAGACCCATAATCTCTAACTCCAGTTCCAAGTGATCGATCCCTCTTTTCGTCTCCCTGGGCACCAGGTATGTACATGGTGAACAGACAGACATACAGATGAAACACCATACTCATAAGCAAAACAATGCTAAAATGTCATGCCTTAAAATATAAGCACGATCCTTGAAATATGCATTTAGAAATAGCTGAAAGCCCTGGCAGGGGGTGATCCCATGAGAACATCGTCCGAGAACCAGTGAGGATGTGACGTTTATCACATACTGCAGCTTTGTGTTTTGTTTTGTCTGTTTGGTTTGGTTTGGGTTTTGGTGTTTTTTATTTTTTATTTTTTTCAAGACTGGCTTTTCCTGTGTAGCCCTGGTTGTCCTGGAAATCACTCTGTAGTCCAGGCTGGCCCACATACTGCAGTTTTGAAGAGAGGGTCTTGGGTTGAAAAAACGGTGACAGTGGCAGATTACACTCATCCCCTTTGTACTTGGTGGAAGCGGACTTTTCTTTTACGAACAGTTGCCAAGTGCAATTGTTTAGAGACAATAACGACAAGTGTCACTAGGTGTCACTATTATTCCTGGACTGCCGTGAGCCATTCCTTAAGGAACTTAAGCAACTGAGCGTCCCGTGAAGACTGCCTCACTGTCTTTGGAGCGTTGGCCCCGGTGGCCGATTTTGTCAGAACTTTGTCAGAGTTCTTTCGAGAGAACAATTTTATGAAACATCCCTACAGGAAATTCATGCATCCCTACATTCCAGTTTCTGAGACTTGTGTTTGTTTGTTTGTTTTCCAGATACCCATAGCTAGTCCCTCCCTCCCCCCCTTCCATTCATCCATCATTAATTCATGTATAAATATTTGTTAATGTGATTGGAAAGTTCCAGAATCCAGCTCTGGGGTCTTTGCTCTTCTAAGAGTCTCTCTCTTTCTCTCTCTCTCTCTCTCTCTCTCTCTCTCTCTCTCTGTTTCTCCTTTCCCTTCATCCCTCCCTCCCTTCCTCCCTCCTTTATGGGCTGGCTAGAACTCTTGGGTTCAAGTTACCGTAATCTCCCAAGTAGCTGGAGCTTGCGGGCATGTACCTCCTCTCCACTCAGTTCCACTTCCTTGGTCATGTGAGCGGTTGAGCAAGTCTTCATCATCATTGCTATAGTCACATCTATTTTAGAGAAGGGAAGACGAAGGCCACAAGCCAGCAGATGTGGATAAAGTTGTGTTGCAAAATTATGCTTCATTTTGAGCATCATCTGTTTAATAATTTATATAGTGTACTCTGTCTACTAAGTCACATAACCCACACTGATTAAGACCACACAGATAGCTTATAAAGACAGCTTCTTTTTATTGCGATCCCCCTCCCCATCTGCTGGAAATAGCATCAGAGTAATACCAGACAAATACCAAATGAATAAAAGACCTGAAGGGCTTGGCAACTGGGGGCTAGAATATTTTGTGGGATGTGTATGAGGAGGTATGTTTAAATATGACAACTCGTCTTTGACGTATCCCCTGGAGGTCCCCCTAATCCCTCCAGTCCTCCTCCTGCTGTCTTGGGTTCTCAGGGCACAACGCTTCCTTTCAGACCCTCCTTCTGGAGGAGCATGATGAAGTCTATTTCCCCCTGGACTCTGGAAGGATGCAAAACTACATCCTACGCTCGCCTTTCTGATCGTCAGTGCAGACCGACACTGGCTCACGCAAGGGCTGACTATACTTTCTCAAATAGCCTTTTTTCTGTGATTCGCTGGCCAAGTTCTCACCAATGAAATTTTTGTTATATTCAGGGGTTAAAGGCTCTATTAAAACTGACCCTTCTCTCTGACAGTGGCATGGTATCCCGGAAGTGGATTGGGACATAACACACACACACACACACACACACACACACACACACGCTGTTTCTTTGCCTAATACAATGTAGTGAATGTCAGTTGTCTGTTTATCTGCGTGAAGGACAGCTGTTATTGAGCTGCAACGTGTAACACCGCAGGAGGCTGTCAAAGCTCGTTCTTAAAATCTGCTTGCTGGGAATGACAGTCGTTTCCTCTGTAGTCCCGTCACTGGCCTTCATGCTGGCCAGTCACCTCAGCAACACTGAGAGCTGAACCAGACACGTAACAAGGGAAAGCTGTAGATCGAATTTCCATTGCAGACACGGGTTTTAAGAGGTATCTGGTAGTCCTTGTCAATAGTTGGGGGCAGGATCCATTTTGGGGAGAGCAGCTCCCACTTCTCAGACTAGGAGACTAACAGCCCAGGGTCCCCTGCTCTCCCTTGTGATGTCACAGGCAGCGGTAGCAGAAGCATCTCTTCTGCAGGCTCTTCCATGGCCCGTGTGCTCAAGTCTATGAGGAGGTGGGACTGGCCTGCCTACCCAACACCAGAGCTGCTGCGGAGGAAGAGAAGGAGGAGGATGATTCTGAAATTGGCTTGAGTTCCACACTTGAGTTGCAAAAAAGTGTTTTTACAACCTTTGAGCCTACATCAATTTTTTTTGTTTTGTTTGGTTTGGTTTGGTTTGGTTTGGTTTGAGACAGGGTTTCTCTGGGTAGCCCTGGCTGTCCTGGAACTGACTCTGTAGACCAGGTTGGCCTCGCACTCACAGAGCTCCACCTGCCTCTGTCTCCCGAGTGCTGGGATTAAAGGCGTATGGCAGCACTGCATGTCTGGGCCTATGTTAATTCCTTGTGCACAGCTATAATCAAAGTTTCTGAAAGAACAACTCAGAGGAGAAGGAGTATGTCTGGGGTCGCTTGGTCCTGAACAGCATGCGGAGAAGAATGCTCACCTCAGGGTGGACAGGAAGCAGAGAGCCCTAAGGAGGGACGGGAGACCAAGAACCGTCTTCAAACCCATGCCTCCCGTGACATACTTCCTTCAGCTAGGAGCTACTACGTGCTGAAGTTTCCAGAACCTTCCAACATTGCCCCCACCAGCCGGGAACCAAGCCCTCAGCACAAGGGCATATGGGGGGAGGGGCATTTTCTCTCTGAAAACCATGACAGAACCCAGCCTTTAATGGAAGAAAAGACAAGCGTTTCCAAACACAGAGGCAAATGGGAAACAGTGTCTGCTTTTTGTCCCCATAAACAGAGCAATCTTAGAAAACTCCTATGCCAGCCAATTTTTATCACTGATTCTGAGAAATTCTTCCCAAAGCCAAAATGCTTGTTGTCTGAACCTTTCTCCTTCTCCATTTTGTGTGTTAATTCCCAACTAAATGAGAACGGGGATTTTTTTTTTTTTTTTTTGCAACAACCTCCTTAATCTGTACCACATTTATGTATTTTTTGTTTTGTGTTTTGGTTTTATTTCCTATCATATCACAAGTGTGTTAAAAGATGAATGGGATCTATGGTCCAGTCTCTTCATAGAACACTAACCCAACAAGAACAGAGACTCCTTTCATGTGACAGGCTTGCCGCTCAGAGCAGACAGTGCACGCACTCCATCTATGTGGAAGAGCATGATGTATGCTGAGAGTGGAGGAGAGAGGGGAAAAGAGAAGGCGAGAGGGCAGCAGACTGAGGGGGCAAAGCCCATTGCAAGTCTAAGGCGGTTGCATCGAGACCTAGAAAAATGGTCCTGACCCTCTCGAGGAGGCAGGCTGGGCCGGGGCGAACGAACACGACGGAAGACATGTGGATGCAATCAAATTGTTACCAAGAGGAAACAGACAAGTTAAAAGAAGGCAAATTAGCATGTCTCCGATCTCTGCAGTTGTGGAGGCTGAGAATGCTACCACCCGTGCTGATCTCTTCAGCGTTTGCACGTTCTCTTGAGTAGGTAGCTTTTATTGTGATCTTTCTCTTTTTACATCCCCTGCCCACCCTACCCCCATGTCCACCACGCTCGCTACCTGCCTTGAATATGCTCAGAACAGACCTCAATTTTAAAACTCTTGGTGGCACACTTTTTTTTTTTTTTTTTTAAGATGCTTTGGATTTAGAACCTACGAAGACAGTGTCCTGCTTTCTTCCATGCCGGGCTGAACTGGAGGGACATATGTGATAAAAATAAATAAATAACATGGGATATCTCTTGGTGGGTGAAGAGAGGCGGCATGCTTGGGGACCCTCGGCTGTGGGGCCTGGGAGATGATGGCCGGATGGGCTAGGTCAGGCCAAGGGCATCTTCTCTCCTTTGGACGTCCTTGTATCACCAAAGTCAGAAATGACAGGAAGATTCGGAACCCTGTGGCCACATGTTAAAACAGAGTCTGCCTAGAGTTCACAGACATTGGAAGAAGTGCTGGTGGCTGGTGAATGTTGGGGGGGAGGGGCGTGTCAGGTTAAGTTTTCTTCTACCACGTGGGTCCTGGGGACCCAGCACAGGTCATCAGATTTTCAATTTAAAAATTTGCAAGTTATGCTTGCATTTCTAATTTTAAAAACAAAAATATGTCATAGTTCTCCCAGCAAAGCAACATGTTTCACAAGTCTAGGTAAACTTAAAAGAAGTTCCCTAGAGTAGCTCATCCCTTTCCTTAACGTTAGTGAAATGCCCCTGTCCCCTCAGTTCTGGGGGAGGTGGTGTAGCAGGTCTATGCACACGGCTTTACTGAGATGTTCAAGTACAGATGCGCATTTATGTGTCAGGTGGTTCTGGAACAGCATTGGTTTGGAGCTCTCGTGGTAGAGCTGTGGGAAACGGTAAGAATTTGGGGTCTGAGAGGCGCCTTCCTGCCCCTGTCAGTGCTTGGAAAGATGTGGACTAAGGACGGAGTGGCGGAGTTGAAAAGAAATGAGCTGCAAGAAGGTTATCAAGAAGCAGACAGGCTGTGCATCACCTGAAAACCGCTTCTGCTCCCTCCCCTCAGGCGGCCAGAGCAAGGGGAAAGGCTGTTATTTTAACTCACAATTCCAGGCTACAGTCTATTATTGCAGAGAGTCGATGAGGCAGGAAGAAGCTGCCCACATCATGTCCAAGATCCACAACAGAGGACAATAAGTGCATGCGCGCTCAGTGCTCAGCTTTCATTCCTGGTACCATCCAGGACCCCACGCCAGGGGCTGGACCTCTCTCTTTCAGGCCGGGTCTCCCCACATCAGTGAATTCAAACGAGCCAGTGCCCCACAGGACAGCCTGATCTCCACAGCCCTACACTAACGCTTACTTCCCAGGTGTTTCCTGTGCCAATAGACCAATCGTCACACCGAGTAAATTTAATGCACAAAGCAGCAGGAAAAAGGAAGAGGTGACTGACACAGGCTGTCACCCCGAAGAAACGGTGTGAGCCGGGGGAAGACCGCAGTTCCTCCTGATGGTGCGATCAGCAGCTTAGGGGCCCCGAGCTGGGCGGGAATCAGGAGTCTCGGCAGACTGAGCGCACCCAGGCGCAACCCACAAGCTTCTCTTTCAAGTTGAGTGGCCTGGGTACAACCCGTACTTTCGATCACGCTGAGGTCACATGAGACAAGAGTAGCTGTCATCAACGGACATCTGACATTTTATCCAGCTGCCATTTTGTGTGATAGAGGATCTGAGACTGACTAACTCTTAGGCTCACTCAGCCCTTTGACCTCTCTCTCTCACCTCTGAGTAGCACTCCTGTCCTTTTATCTGTGCCAGTAAGACATGTGTGCAATGTTTAACCTAAAGGCCTTTCTTTCCTTCTTTCCATCTTTCCTTCTTTCCTTCTTTCCTTCTTTCCTTCCTTCCTTCCTTCCTTCCTTCCTTCCTTCCTTCCTTCCTTCCTTTCTTCCTTCCTTCCTTCCTTTCTTTTCTCTCTCTCTCTCCCTCTCTCTCTCTTTCCTTCTCTCTCTCTCTCTCTCTCTCTCTCTGCTTTTATTTAATTAGTTAGTTAGTTAGTCAGTTGTTGCTGTTTGGTTTTGTTTTTGAGACAGGGTCTCTCTATGTAACTCTGGCTGCCCTGGAATTCACTCTGTAGACCAGGATGGCTTCGAACTCACAGAGACCTGCCCTCCTCTACTTCCTGAGTACTGGGATTAAAGACATGTGCCACTACCCTGGGCTTTGAAGGGTTTCTAATATAACAAATATTTTGAGTTTCACCTGGTACTTTAGGTTTTTTGTTTCTTTCCTTTTTTTTCTTTAAGATTATAATATCATTACATAATTTCTTCCCTCCCTTTCTTCCCTCCAAACCATCCTCCCATGTCCCTCCTTGCTCTCGTTCAGATTTATGGCCTCTTCTCTCATTAATTGTCTTTACATGCAGGTATGTATGTATATGTAACATATATGTGTTCCTAAAATCAGCCTGCTCGGTCTGCATACTGTTACCTGTATGTGTGTTTTCAGGGCTGACCACCGAATAACGAGTAAGTAACTGGGGTATGCTCTCCTCTAAAGACTATCCCCCCCCCTCAGCTTCTCCACTTGCCTGTAGTTGTCTGAGGCCTGTGGCTTCCCCTGTTCTCTTGGGCACACTCAGTGCTGCCCTTCGCTGTCGGAGAGGCACGGGGCATAGCTTCTGACAGCACCAGGAGTCACGACTTCACAGCAGACTCCTTGATCCTCTGCCTCTCGCAATCCTTCTGCCTCTTCTTCTGCAGCGTTCCCTGCGCCTTGAGTTTTCTTTATTCTCCATTGGGTCTGGCCTCCATACCTCTGCCTTTTGATTAGTTGTCGTTTTCTCTAACGTTCCCAGACTGTAGCAAAGAGACCTTGATGAGGGAGAGACTACACTTTTCCTGGACTACACCTGGAGGAGGAGATGGGACTCTTTCCTTCTTTATAAAAAGGTGTTTTCAAATAATTACAGAAAAGTCATATCACACAGGTAACAATAATATGGTAGGTTTTTTTCCTATTTCTTTTTTGAAAGCGTCTTTCTCTGTAGGCCAGACTGACTTCGAATTTACAACCCATCTTCTTCTGCCTCCCCAGGGCTGGAGTGACAGCCTTCCACAGTCCTCCTGACCAGTTCCATTCTTAACATGTGCCTCTAGTGGAGAGGAGAGAGAATAATGCATTTGCCACAGGGCTTCGCAGGATAAGATTTCTTAAAACAACAAGAATTTTAAAAGTCTAAGCCAGACAGAATTATTGATGAAGCATTGCTCTGCTTGCTTGCTTATTTATTCTATTCATCTTTAAAATTACATTTAGTGTGTGTGTGTGTGCACAAGTGTGTATATGTGTGAGTATGTGGGGGGAGGCGTTAGAGAACAGCTCATGGGAATTTGTTGTCTCTCTGCTATGTTGGTCCAGGGGATCCAACTGATATCCTCAGACTGGCAGCAAGCACCCTAGCCTGCTGAGCCAGCTCACTGGACCCATTTGGTTTCTGTTTTTTAGACTTAGTTTTTTGTTTGTTTGTTTTTGGGATAGAGTCTTGCCATATAGTCAGGTTGGTCTGGTGCTAGGATGGCAGGTGTATGCCCTAGCAAATGTGTGCTCCTGGTAGGTTTAACGTGGTCTCCTTGTAAACTGTGCCGGCCTCACTTCCCACAAGCTCATTTCTTACCTGTTTCTGGCTGCTGTGGGCCTTGAGGGAGCCTCTTACGAAATGTGGAAGGCTGGACAGAACACCGACAGCCATGGGTCTCTGAACAGATCTGCTGTGTCCCCTCAGTGGTACAGCAGCGGCTGGGTCTGCTCGACCCTCCCCTGGGCCCTTTCTTGGGGGCCTCTGGGCTCTCAGGCCTAAGGAACACCAGCAATTCTATGAGAAAGGGTCCCTGCTGTCTACAGGAGGTGATGTGAATACACTCAGCTTCGCCCCGGACTGAGCTTTACCTCAGGCTGCAGATTCAAGGTCATTCTCGAGTTTCCTGCGGACTACCCATCTTGCCAGCTACGCCTACACGCTTTTGATTTTGGGCTCTGTTATCACTAGAGGCTATTATCACTCTTATTGCTTTTTACAGTTCCAGCAACCTTGTAAGGCCAACTTTCTACAAAAGAAGGTACTTGTACTATAGACCTGAGTTTATGCTAAGGATACAGCTCAGGATGGGGCCCAGCCAGAGCAGAGAGTTCAGCCACAGGATTAGAGGATTGCATCTTTCAGCCATGTGCTGGCAGCTGATCGCTCACTTCCGGGGAGACCGAGTCCAATCTTACATGTCCACACCTGAACATGGGCTCAATGGCAAACTCCTTGGCTTGATAATCCTGGTCAGCGTAGCAGTGAGTGATAGGTCCTTGACACCTTGAAGCTTTGACTTGGGGCTGCAAGGCTCCCAAAGTGTCTGCCCTTGCTCCCACGCACATCTGTTGTAGTGAAACCTTTCTCTTAAATAGGACATTTTCCTGTGTTATCTGAGTCACTCCAGGGCACCACCATGCATGAGGGCCTAGTGGGAACCTCTGAATTCACAGTTTGTCAGAATCATGAATGGTCAAGGAACCCTGGAGCTTATAGCTGGGACCAAAAGTCAGAAGGGCCTTATGAGGGGGTTGCACCTTCAACCTGTGAAATCTGACCTAACTCTAGGCAGTTAGTGCTGGGTGGACATTGTTAAAAGTAATATAGTGAGCCCTTGTGCAGGTATCATCTAATTTCAGCGATAATCAACTGTTAAGATTGGGGGAAGACCACTCATGGAGATGGCCTGGAACCCCTGCACAGAGGTAGCCTATGGCAGTTCAGTATCCAAGTGGGTTCCATAGTAATGGGAACAGGGAGTGTCTCTGACAGGAACTGATTGGCCTGTTCTTTGATCATCTCCCCCTGAGGGGGGAGCAGCCTTACCAGGACACAGAGGAAGACAATGCAGCCACTCCTGATGAGACCTGACCTCCCTTATCAGTGGACTGGAAGAGGGACACGGGTGGGGAAGAGGGAGGGCAGGATTGGGAAGGGAGGAGGGAGGGAGGTACAGGGGGTATACAAAGTGAATAAACTGTAATTAATAAAAATAAAAATAATTAAAAAAAAGATTGGGGGGAGAGGACACGGTCTCACTGTGTAATCCTGGCTGGCCTGGGATTTGCTATGTAGACTTGATCTACCTGCCTCTCCCTCCCGAGTGCTGGGATTAAGCTTGTGGTGGAAGGAGGACAGCGTTTAAGCGTTGATTCTCTTCTTACACCGTGTGGGTCCCAGGGATTAAACTCCAGTCCTCAGGCTTGGCGGTGGCAGGGCTCCCACTGAGCCATCCTGCCAGCCCTTCCTTTTGTTGGTAAGCATCAAAGCAGGTGTCCTTACGGGCAAGGCTCTCTTGCTTTTCACAAACCAGTACTTTACTGCAAAAAATTAATAGGGCTGCGAATAGAGTACAGTGGAAGAGAACTTGCTTAGTATGAGCAAGGCCCCAAGTTCAATACCCAACACTGTACAAAAAAAAAACTATCTGGGGCTGGAGAGGTGGCTCAGTGGTAAAAAGCACGAGCTACTCTTGCAGAAGAACTGAGTTCAGGTCCCAGCACCACATGGCTGTATATAATTTTTTAGTAATTAATTAACTGTGGCTTCATTTATTTATTGTGCTCCTGATTCACAGACGTAAATGTTTATACATATCAACGTAATCAATGTATAGATGTGTAATGTTGCGATCAGTTTAAGCATATTTATTTCCTCAAAACTTTATAATTCCTTTGTGATGATGGCGTTCAAGATGACCCCTTCTCGTTCCTTGAGAGGGGCAGCCTGTGATTGTCACTCACGGTACACTACCACGAGGCAATACTCTGAAACGCCGTTTGAGTGAGAAATGTACCCCCAAAGGCTAAGGCATTAGAACACCTCGTGCTAAAGGAAGTACATCACGGGGGGGGGTGGGCTTTGAGAGTGCAAAAGGAAGTATGTCGGGGGGTTGGGTGGGTCAGGTTTTGAGAGTATATACCTCTCTCACTTCTAGTTCACTCTCTTCTGTTGGCATGCCTCCCTGCTGTGATGGATTCTTATCCCTCTGGAACCCTAAGGCAAAACAAAGTCCTCCATAAGTTGCAGACAGAAAATTAACTAATACACACTCGTATGTTGTGGACACTCTGTCTTCAGGGGTGTGAACTCACTGGAGTCATTCACATGCCGTCGGGAATTAAACTTTGAAGGAGTTTGGTATCCACAGCACTTATTCATACTCCCATTGTATTGGACTTTCAGGTTAATGAGATGAACTTTAGGCTGCTGGTGGTGGGGGTTGTGTGGTAGAGTGCTTGCCTAGCAGGCAGAAGGTCCTAGGTTTGATCCCCAGCCTGGAAAGAAACAAAGCAAAACCAATCACAGAGATGAACTTAGTTGTCAGGCTCTGAAGAAATAGGACCTTGGACAAGAAAAACAGACATGGAATTATGAATGATTTTCAAGTTTCAGTGTTTTTCTTTCTGTCATAAGCACAGGCGGAGGAGGAGGAGGGAGGGTTGGATGGAATGACAGAGCAATACGGGAACTGTGTGAACTCAGTGGCTGGAGCTGAGACACTATGCATGAAACGAAGCCCGGGCCTCTGATCTAGGCCTGGCTGTCTCCTGTGGCCCGGCTGTTTGCACCAGAGCACAGCAAGGTTATGATTTTAATCTCTCTTCGGGCTTTGCTCACTCAGAAGTCGTGCATTGCTTTTAAGGACCTAATGGAAACTTCCTGCTTAGCTGTTGAGCTTTTCTCCTCTTTCCAGCTACACATGCCCCTTCGTAGCCCAGCACGGATCCATCCCCAGCTCCAGCGCTCATTATTTCCCCGTCAGCCAGCCTAACGCGGAAGCAGACACAAGTCTGCGGAGACCAGAGGACAAGGTTCAGGAACTGCTTCTCTTCTCCACTGTATCAGTTCCAGGATTAAGTTTAGGCTGTCAGGCATCTTCACCCGATGAGCCATCTTACTGGTCCTGAAAATTTTTAAGCTCAATTATCATCACCAGAAAAAAATGTAGAAATGTTAGCTCACATCTCAGAGAGTTCCTATGGGTGTTGGCTGCTATAATGCGGAGCAGGCAAGCCACTTCCTGTCTGGATCTTTACAAGTGTTCAAGATTCACCAGCTATTCCCCTCAAGCTTTGCTGACAAATCTCCTGCCTTGCAGCACTTTATTATCATTAAATGTGATTCAATTTTTTTTTTTTAATTTTAAAAAGGTGTTGAGGAATAGGACCAAAGTGATAAGAGGAAATGAATTACACAATGAATAAAATAAATCACCCCTTATACCAGACCCCGAAGACAAACGAGTTTTCCGCTTGTGGCATGTAGACTTGGAACACGTGGATAGATACTCAAGGATGATCTCGCAGGAACTGCCCTTGTGCCAGAGTGCAAGTGAGTGGCGCTACCCAGTGTAAGAGCTGCTTCATGTTGTCTCAAGGGCGTTTCAGAAGGTCTGCTGCTCTTAGGCATCTGCTCTAAGGGAACACACACACACTGGCCTTCACAGCACAAGCATTTAACCCCAGCCAGCACTCAGGAGGAGAGGCAAGGAGATCTCTGTAAATCTGAGGCCTGTATAGCAAGTTCCAGGCCAAGCTGTCAGGATAACATAGTGAGACCCTGTCAAAAAAAAAAAAAAAAAAAACGCCACAAGAATAAGCCTCTGTTACAGAGCAGCAAGCTTGATCTGCCTGCTTGCTTCATAGCACTAGGAATGGAACCAAAAGGCCCTGCGCCTGCAAATGAGCACCATCCCCAGCCCCTGAGCTGCAGACTTTATAATCTCGTGTATAAGCTCATCCAGTGAGGGAATTTTTTTAAGAGTAATAAAAAGGCTGGAGACGCAGTTCAGCTGGTGGCAGAGTGCCTGCCTAGTGTGGAGGAAGCCCTGGGTTCCATCCTCAGCACCAAGGATACTGGAAGGGGGTACTCAGGGAGGAGTTCTGGGGAGGGCAGGAAGGGGGTGGGGTGTCTCTAACAGGCTTTGCCTCATGCCTTATCTTTTGTTCATTTAACTTAACAGGATGTTCTGCGACTTGGCTTTAAAGCGTTTCATCTTACCCTCTTCAAAAGTCCCTAAAACATAAATATGGAAAATTAAGCAGGGAGGAAGAATTTCTTAGAGCAATGGAGGCTGTGCCCACTCCCCCTTTCAGACAGGGTTTCACTGTGGAGCCCTGGCTAGACTGGAACTCTGAGAGATTCTCCTGCCTCCTCTTCTCCTGAGTGCTGGGATTAATGGCGTGAGCCATCACATCCAGCCTCTGGTGTTCTTCTGGTGGAATCTGACATGTGATGAGTTGTCTGGTGACATATACATTTTCACTGGTGTCTATTGGGCGTGTAGGGAGTGTGCCCTATCACGTGTGTACTGAGACCAGAAGCTAACATCAGGGCTCTTCTTTGGCTAGTCTCCGCTTGTTTGTTTGTTAGTTTTTGAGACTAAGTGTTTCATGGCACCCAAAGCACCTCAGTTTGGCTAGGCCAGCTGGCCAGCGAGCTCAGGGGATCTACATGCCTCTGCCTCCAGTGCTAGGGTCTCAGGTGACTGCCGCACAGTAAGCTTTTTACCTGGGTTCTGGGGATGTGATCTCAGGTCTTCAGGCTTCCATGGATGGTGCTTTATAGACGGAGCCATCTTGCCAACCTGAGATAAAAGCTGACTAGTGGCTCTTTACTAAGGAGGGAGAGTCCTGTCACTGTCGGGGTTGCTGGCTATTGCTTAGCTCCTAACTGACGGTTTGGTCATCTGAAACTGTTTTCACTCAGTAAATGAAGATATTCTGGGACATTTCTAAATAAATCTGGGGAAGCTGAGGAGACTCGCTGATTTAATTTCATTGTGAAATGCTTGTGATTTATATTTTTCTCCTTAGGCAGATGTCTCCTAAAAAAATATTCCAACTGGCCTATAATAGCAGTCTAGATCATTTGTAAGTCCCGCTTGGCATGAATAATAATGAGAAGTGTTATAAGTGGCCTCGATGGAGCCTTTTCAATGATAGCTTGAGTTTCTTCAGGGCTGTTCCTCCAGGCCCTTTCTCTGCTTTAACAGACTCTTGTGCTGTAGGTGCTCATACTTGCCTTCTCAGTTCTAACCCTGAGTCCAGGCTTCAATCCATGCCTGTCTCCTAGGGCCTTAACTACCATTTGGTAACAGCCTGAAATGTCACTGACATGGTTGCTTGTTTTCATGTGTGTGTGTGTGTGTGTGTGTGTGTGAGTGTGTGTGTATGTGTGTGAGTGTGAGTGAATGTATGTTTTCATCTTACTTTTGGATATATAACGGGAGGCAGAGATTTTTATCAGAAAAATATGTGTCATGAAATATATTAGCACTTTTTAAACTATTATTATTTTAATTTGTTTATTTACTTGCTTACCACCATGTGCCATGGCTCATGTGCAAAAGTCAGAGATAAATGGCTGGAGTCAGTTCTCTCCTTCCATCCCCCTCCGTGTGGGTCTGAAGACAGAATTCATATTGCTAGTTTGGGCAACAAATGCCTTCACCCTCTGAGACATCTTGTCAACCATAGTGCCTGTTGGACTGTTGGTTTTTTCCCCTTGTTTTTTCGATACAGGGTGTAGAACCGAGAACCCCATAGCAGCCAAGCACTCTAGCACTGAACTGCAATCACATGTGGTTCCCATGGAAATTCCTCCATGATCAAGGATGAGCTCTGTCTTTTGCTTTATTGCCTCACAGAAACCCTGACTTAAACAGGAATTTAGATGGAACCAGAAATCTTGAGGGTAGCGCTGTTGACTAGTGCGAGCTTTGCCATGGGCCTCTTTTCTCCCAGGATTCCCCCACTCCGGGGAGCTTCAGAACAAAGGGGTTCTGCCCCTGATGGTTCCATGTCTCTGCAGCTGGGGTGCTCAGCCTGGGCACCTTGCCCGCTATTTCTCTCTTCCTGGGTGAAACTTCACATCCTGTCATTCCAAGAGGTTACTCCTAATTGAGGTTTGCTGGGCCATTCCTAACAGTCATGTATTCGTTGTTGATAAGTCAAGGTGCTTTGGAGGAAATAGGATAAAGGAAGAGTGTGGTGTAGTGAGACAGTCAAGACCTCAAGTAAATACCCGCTGTTATTTCTGCTTCTACATTCTGAACGTCTTTTGAGGACCATTTCTGTAAATTCACACCACACCTACATCGTCCACACCCACGTATTGTCACGACACTAAATGAAGTCTGCCCTGATCGCTTTTGAAGGCTTTGTACCGCATCTCAACTCTTTGACCGTATTGTCAGGCTGGGGCTGCTGGCTGTAGCAACTGGGCTGTTTTTGCCACTGCTGACTCTGGCCTCCGAAAGGCTGTTTATCGGTGTCGTGCAGCCCAGTGGAAAGGGATCTGGACTAGGATACTGTCATTCCCCACAGACAACAGCAGCGGTGGATGGAGGTTTCCACATGAAGCCAGCTGGAACCCTGGGCTGGGTGGTGCCAAAAGTCCTTCTTGAGGACCCTGGGACTCACCCAAGACACACCTTTACAGGAAGTCTAATTTTGGGAGCCCTTAAGTCCGTACTTTGGGCCTCTAGTAATTCCCTAAATCCAAATAAAATCTGTCCAGGACCTGCCTCCCTGGGGTCTGTATGCTTAAATTCTATAAACTTTTACTTATGCATATGAGTATTTGGTCTGCATACATGTCTGTGTGCCATGTGTATGCAGTGCACACAGAGGCCAGAAGAGGGTGTCAGATCCTCAGACACCCATGTGGGTGGTAGGAACTGAACCCAGGTCTTCTGAAAGAGCAAATGAGCGCTGTGAAACACTGAGGCCCCCTCCACCAGGTCCCTGCCTTTATCCCTAAATGACAGATAAGCAATAATATTCCAAGACACGAGGTGCATTTCTGTGACTTTGCAGAGCTACAAGCCAGTACTGAGGAAGGTGACGGCAAACAGAGCAGGCAGGAAAAACAGAACTCAGACGAAAAGGAAAAAAATCAAAATCCTTCTGTACCTCACCTCCTTGTTCCACCTCGTGAGCTTTTCTCTGATCTCTAGAGCATGCCAAAAGTTCAAGCATAAATAAACCATCAAGGGAGAAGCCTTAGAAGAGTTCTTTAAAAGAGACGCATTAAATCTAAGATCTTTTGCATAATGGTTTTTAAAAAGAACACACTGAGCTCAGAAGATAAGTTAAAAGATAGTGAGAAGTTTTCTTCACAGAACAAACAAGATTAAAACACATTTGCCCCCTTTTCACTTAAGCAACCCAGCTCTGCATGACTTTTATTTTAACAGTAAAAGAAGCTGGGAGAGATGGTGGGTAAACTTGAGAAACCTGAGTTCAAACCAGGAGCCACACGGAGAAAGGAGACAAAAGTGCCTGCAAGTTGTCTTCTGACTTCCACCTGTACACACTAACACCTACCTCCCAACACACACACACACACACACACACACACACACACACACCCCAGAGAAGCAAAACTAGAGTAAGAAAATACAAAATAAAGACTTGAGAACAAATCTTTAGCGTTAAAGGCCAGTTACAGACCTCTGTTGTATATTTACTCGGAATGGCACAGGAAATCTGCTGGGTGCTGGATCTGGGTAGAGGTCAGGGCCTGGCGTAAGGCTTTTGCGTGTGAAGATTTGAGCTGAACGCTGTGACTCGGAACATTATTCAAGGCAAGTTACACTTCAACACGTAAGACTTGAAAATTAGTGAAGGGTTTATCAGCTTTCATTTATTAAGGAGCCTGGTCCTGGTTGGCCTGGGGCAGTGCTCTGGGCCACTCCGCAGCCCAAATTGGTGCTCTGTGAGCTCAATAGAACATTGACTCTTAGGGCTGCACGTCTCATCACCAAGGGACCTGAGGTGTGTCTGCCCACCAGCAGCAACCGCCCTCTGAACTTGGGGTTTTGTTCCAATGTGTGTAAGCCTCTTCAATGTTGGCGAATAAAACAATGAAATCTAAATTTCAGGGACACTTAGAAATAATTTTCCAGAAGCCTCAAGATACGCAGTCGGTTGCTTGACCAGGACTCCTGAGAACTTGGGTTACATGATGCTGTCTCAAAAAGTAAAGGTGTGAGTGTGTCTCGGTGCCGCAGTGCTCTCTCAGCATGTGCAAGGCCCCGGAATTTAGTTTCATCCCCAATATGCTAGGGGGAAAGAGAGAGAGAAAGAGGCTTGACTTTCTATTTTTCTATTTTGGGCTACGTTGCTTGTTGCTTGATCACTTGGCCCAAGCCACCTAATGTTCTAGACCTCAATTTTCTTTCTTTTCTTTCCTTCCATCTACCTGTCTCTCTGTCTGTATCTATCTATCTATCTATCTATCTATCTATCTATCTATCTATCGATCGATATTTTCAAGAGAGGGTTTCTCTACGTAGTCCTGGAACTTGCTATGTAGACCAGGCTAGCCTAGAACTCAGAGGTCTGCTTGCCCCTATCTCCTAAAGTGCTGGGATTAAAGGTATGCACCACCATGCCTGGATGACTCAATTTTCTTATGAAGATCTCAAGTTGCATATTATAGACTATAATATTTTGATCTTGATCAACTCATTTGAATGTATCAGATATTTGACTGTGCCCATTGAGTGAAGTTTTTTTTTTTTTTCCTTTTTTTAAGAAAAAACAAGAGGCCAGGCAGGGGTAGTACACACGTTTAATCCCAGCACTTGGGAGGCAGGCAAGGCAGATTTCTGTGAATTTGAGGTCTGCCTGGTCTATAGAGCTAGTTTCTAGATAGCCACAGCTACACAAAAAAACTGTGTCTCTGGGTTAGTTCACTTGGGATGATCGTTTCTAGTTCTATCCATGTGCCTGCAAATTTCATGATTTCCTTATTTTTAATAGCTGAGTAGTATTCCATTGTGTAAATGTACCACAATTTCTTTATCCATTCTTTGGTTGAGGGACATCTAGGCTGCTTCCACGTTCTGGCTATTACAAATAAAACTGCTATGAACATAGGTGAGCAAACGTCCTTGTTGTATGTGGGAGCATACTCACTCATAAGCAGATATTAGCCATATAATACAGGATAATCATACTAAAATTCACAGATCTAAAGAAGCTAACTAACAAGGAGAATGTTTAATTCTCATTCAGAAAAGCAAATAGAATAGACACCAGAAGAGATTGAAGAGAGGGAACAGGATGGGAGCCTATCATAGATGTCTTCTGAAAGATTCTACCCAGCAGAGGATCAAAGAAGCTGCTAAGGCTCACAGCCAAACTTTGGACAGAATACAGGAAGTCTTATGTAAGAGTGGGGGAATAGAAGTACCCTGAGGGGACAGGAGATCCACAAGGAGACCAACAAAGCCAACAAATCTGGGTCCAGGGGGCCCTGCAGAGACTGATGCACCAACCAAGGACCATGCATGACCTGCTCAGTTGTAGCCAATAGTTGTCTTCATGTGGATTCCCTAGTAAGGGGAGCAGAGGCTGTCTCTGACATGAACTCTGTTGCTCACTCTTTGATCACTTCCCCCTGGTGGGCAGCCTTGTCAAGCCACAAAGGAAGAGGATCCAGGCAGTCCTAATGAGATTTGATAGGCTAGGGTCAGATGGGAAAGGAAGAGAACTCCCCTTACTATGGGGAGGGGGAAAGGGGAGAAGAGGGACGGAGGGTGGTACCAGAAGGAGATGAGGGAGAGGGTTACAATTGAGATATAGAGTGAATAAATTATATAAAAAAAAATTAAATGAATTTTTAAAAAAACTGTGTCTTGAAAAACAAAACAAAATCCAAAAATGTGGGTGGTCAATTGAATTGAATTGAATGAGCCAATTCAAGCAGTACAGAAAGATATCATTATGGTTTGAATCTGAACTGGCTGTCACAGGCTCCTGTCTTGTTCCTTGGCTAGTGTCACTATTGGAGGGGTTGTGGGAACTTCGGGAGGTGAGGCTTACCTGGCAGAAGTAGGCCACTAGAGATGGGTCTTTGAAGCTTATACCCACCACTGATTCCTGCCTTGCACCTTTGCTTCCTGGTCTACCGTAAGGTGAAAAGCCTTTATCATGTTGCATGAACTGAGATGCTTCTCCATAACCATCCTCATCACCATGGGCTTGAACTCTCCTGAAACCATGAGCCCAAAATAAATCTTTCCTGCCTTCCGTCGTTTCTGTCAGGTATCAAGCTTACAGTGATGTAAAAGTCAGTAATCAAGAAAGTCGGTATCAAGAGTGGGGTTGCTTGATTATAACTAACATGTGGTCTTAGGCTTCTGGAAGTGGTTGTGGAACAATTTTAAGTTGTTTGGAGACACTGGCTAGAGAAGCTGTAGAAGGCCATAGGTGGAGATGGATAGGTGATTGTGGTGCAAATGCAGAAGAACAGAACACCAACAAAAATTCAGATGGTAGAGACCATTTGCATAAGGTTCACACAGGAACAAAGCCTCTAAAGAGAAAGGGACAGCAGGCAAAACAACAACAACAAACAAACACCCCCCCCAACAAAATAACATTCTACATTTTGCCTACACACAGAAAATTGGAGTGAAGCTAAGTATTTAAAATAATTGACTAATTTGATGAAGGAAATTTCAAAACAGCATAGCATTCAAGCTGTGGCATGGTTATTACTTGTCACATCTAGCCAGGTTTATGTGAGAATTGGAAGCAGAAGCAAGGCAAAAAGTTGTAAGAACCACACTGTTTGGCCAGAAAAGGAACCCACTTAAAGCTGTTGTGGAGCAGTTGTTAAAGGGACCAGTACTATGGGGCTGAAGCAATGACTGAGAGGTTGAAAAGAGACCTAAGATCAGTTCCCAGCACCCACTTGGAGGCTCACAGCCATCCCCAACTCCAGTTCCAGGGGATTTGACACTTCTGTGGGCATGAGGCAGACACATGGTTCATATCTATACCTGTCGTTAAAACATTCATCCATGTAAAATAAAAATCAGCAAGCCTTTGAGAGAGAGAGAGAGAGAGAGAGAGAGAGAGAGAGAGAGAGAGAAAATTAGTGCCACTGAAGAGAAGCCAAATACTTTCCATCAGAACTGTAGGGAGGTGCCTTGAAGACACCTCAAGCTCCACCGCACATTCCTGTCACTATGAACTGAGCTGCTCTGCCAGCCTCTCCCTCCACAGAGGCCTGAAGTGTCATAGAAGGGTCATGCCATTGAACAGCTGGGCCAAAGTTGTTGGTGCTGAGATTATAAAATCCTTTCTGGTTTATTTGTTTGTTTGTTTGTTTGTTTTCAGAAATGGTTTCCATGTGTAGGCCTGGCCATACTAGAACTCACTCCATAGACCAGGCTGGCCTCAAACTCACAGAGATCTGCCTACCCCTGCCTGCCAAGTTCTGGGGTTAAAGACGTACGCCATCCTGCTGCCTATGTCACAGCAGAACAAATGGATCAAATAATTACATCTTAAACTTTGAATTTGTTTAATTATTTGTAGAATTTGTTTAATTATCCCTCTGTTCTGGTTTGTCCTCAGAAGAAAGCCTCAATTGAAAGCCTCAATTGCTCAGGTTGGTCTGTGGATATTTCTGTGGGGGACTGTTCAGCCATTGTGGGCTACACCATTCCTAAGCAGGTATCCTGGGCTGTCTAATAAAGCTAGTTAATCGTGGATCTGTGGGTGAATCAGAGAGTGAGGCAGCAAACAACATTTATTTATGATTCCTGTCTCCAGGTTCCTGTCTTGAATTCCTGTCCTGACTTCCCTTGACAATGGGTTGTGACCTGGAGATGTAAACCAATTTGCTTTAAATCAGAGGATTTTATCACAGCATCAAAAATCAAACTAGGACACATTCCAAAGAGCTTCTCAGTTTATCTTCCAACTTAACAAAGGGCCTATTTTCTTCCTCTATTGTCAAGCCTGAGCAGGATCAATGTTTTACATTTCTTGTCAACAAAAGATAAGACATTTGTGAGATATATATCTTAAGATCAAAATTAGGTGATTCACAGTTCTTACAGTGTTCCCTTGCCTCTGGCCTGACAGAGTGGTTTGCCTCATCTTTATCTGTTTAGTGTTTTTCATTATTGGTTTATCAGCTTTCTCCATGATAAGTTAGATGTTTAATAATTAACCAATTTGCTTCTGCGACTCAAGAACATCAAAACTCACCTTAACATTTGCTTCATGTTTTAGTACTGCGTTTTGTTTAATAAAATATCCCTTAATGGGCACATCCTTTGTGATTGGGCTGTTATTGATGAGAACACAATGCACACTTCACTGGATGTTAGTCCATGAGACGCTCTCTGAGCAAGTGGGTGAAAGGAAAAAAACAGGTCATGCTCTACGGAACACGAACAGTTTCCTCGGATGATCTCATGTGGACTTTTTCTCTGATCTGGTTCCATTCATCTCAACAGCAACCTGCTAATCCCCCAGAAGGGCAGAGTGCGTGTGCTACCCTTTCTTTAAACTGCTTCAGGCAGAAATGTCATAGCTGAATATCAACTAAGTTTTGTTTTGTATCTGGCTTCCTAGACTGCCATGAACAGATCTTGCAGGAGCATGTTTATTTATAGCCATAGGTGATAAATGTAAAACTCCCACACTGGTACGTACCTAACATGCAGTGTCAGACTTTTTAAACTGATCACACAGATGCTGGGAATGCTGCTCAATCAAGAGCGTGCTTACCTAGCGCTCCTGAAGGCTTGGGCTCAGTGGCAAATGCTGCGTAAAACTGGATATTGCACGTACACCCGCAATCTCAGTACTTGGCAGGTGGAAGCAGGAAAATCAGAGGGTTAAGGTCAGCCTCAGCTATATAGCTGGTTTGAGGTCAACCTGGGCTACATAAGAACCAGTCTGAAAAAATAGATAAAATAAAAATAACTGTACACAACCTACTTTCACTATTCCCATAAGGAAGTGCCAATGATCACAGCTGTCTTTGTAATTTTCTTTTAAGCTACAAAAAAAACCAAAACAAACAAATAAACAAACAAAAAACCATCAACTATCAGCCAGAAGCGAATCTCCAGCCTTTGCTTACAGGCATCTGTTGCTCCAGAATCTAAAAAGCAGAGAAGGATGTGTTTACCACAGACACAATACTTAAAACAATCACAGTGAAACTGGAAAAGAGGAGGTAGGGAAAGAGGAAGAAGGAAGAAGGAAGAATGCCTGAAAGGGGCCTGGGAATATGTTAATAGCTTGGTGCTATGTGTGTTACCCAGCATATGTGAGGCCCTGAAAACCCCAGCATTTCACATGTGCCTGTGCACCCAAAAAAGAAAGAAAGAGAGGGGAAGGGTGAAGCTGAGGGGATATCTCAGTGGTAGTGCATTTACCTAGCATACACAAAGCCCTGGGTTCAATCCCCAACTAAACCCCAAACAAAACCAACAATGAAAAAACAGGTAGTACAGACAGCCAGGCTAAAAACACAGGGTAGTAGAAGATGAGTAGTTATTTTCCAATTTATGTTGCTCCAGCCAAAATTATTTCACCATTATATAGGTCATGTATCTATTTACTTTTAGAGTTATTTTTGGCTAGTTTTTGAGAATTTTAATACTTCAGTCATATTGAGTACTCCAAACTCTTTCCGGGTCAATCCTCTACCCACACAATTTCAAGAAACCTCCTCCTCTTCCTCCTTTTCTTCCTCCCCCTCTTCTTCTCCCCACTTTGAGTGTGATATCGGTTGTTCAACTCCTCTTGGGAATGGGGCCCTAGAGTGGGGCTGATCTACAGGATCACACTGGTAAAGAAAGCTGATCTCCTTATCCCAACCGTTATCAAATGCCAATAGCTTCTCAATTAGCAGTAGGAGTTTGTGCCCACGCCCTCCACCCCCCAATCTTGGATTCTATTGGACTTGAGGTTATGGAAGCCTTGCGCATACTACTGTTAAGTGTTGTGAGTTCATACATGCCACTTCCCTGTTGTAGCCCTAAAGCACTGCTTCCTTGCACCTATCGACCTCCGCTTCTGTGAAGATCCTTGAGTCTCGCAGGGAGGAATGTGACTTGTCCGTTCCATTTAGGATTGAGCACTCTGCAGTTTCTTATCCTCTGCATATTGACCAGTTGAGTGCCACTGACACTCAGCATCTTCCACAGGAGGCTTCTCTGATGGTGGTTGAACGGTGCCCTGATTTGGCGTTCCAGATTCTACAGAGTGAAGGGGTGGAACAACGGGTCTACTATTTATTTATTTTTTTCTTTTATTTGATGCAGGGACTAGCTATAAGGCCCAGGCTGACCTGGAACACACGACTAATCTCAAATTCACAATCTTTCCGCCTTAGCCACCATCTGTGATTTATAGGTGTGTACCATCAAACTAGGCCATATGAATCAATACGAAATATTCTCTTAAGACATCTGTTAATATCAGTGTGTAAAATGGCACTCTGCTCACTGCCAAGATGTTTAGCGTGCTGTTCTAGCTTGCTTTTCATTGCTTCCATACATACCATGAGCACAGCAACTCTTACCAAGGAAAGGATTCAATGGAGGCTGGCTTACAGTTTTCAAATGTTTGTTCCATTTTCATCACGGCAGGACAGCACGGGGGCAGGCTTGCACACACATTGCTGGAGAAGTATCGGAGAGTTTTGCATCTTGATCTGCAGACAGCAGGAAAAGCCAGACCCTGGGCCGGCTTGAGCTTCTGAAACCCCAAAGCCCACCCCCGGTGACACGCTTCATCCAAAGAGGCCACACCGCCTGGTTTCTTTCAAGTACAACCAGTCCCCAATGAACCAGCATTCAAATAGATGAGCCTACAGGGGCCACTCTTATTCAGACCACCCCAGGGAGGAGACATTTTATTTGGTTTACATGTCCATCATCAACTTATGAATACCTGGGCAGGAACCTGCAGGGAGGCACCAAAGCAGAGACCAAAGAGGAAGGCTGCTTCCTGTCCTTCCCTGACGGCTGGCTCCCACAGGTTAGTTATCCTGCTTTCCTCTACACCCCAGGACCAGCTGCTGGGAGGCAGCACACCCCACAGTGTTCTGGCTCCGCCCACATCCATCAGTCATCAAGAAAATGACCCATAGACAAGCCCACGGGCTACTATGATGGAGGCATTTTCTCAGCTGTGGTTCCCCTCTGCCCAGATGACCTGAGCTTGTGTCAAGCTGACAAAAGCCAAGCAGGACAGGTGCGAGTATAATGCAGAGGCTTCTCCACGCACGGCAGAGCTACGCTCTGATAATCCCACTGTATATTTAAAGCATCTAAAATGCCTTTACCGCCTGAGCATCGTGGAGCAGGCCTGTGAAGCCAGTAGGGCGAAAGCAGGTGAATCATGAGTGTTAGGTCAGCCTGTGCTACCTGAGGAGACTGTCTCCAACTAAACCGAACCATTTTTTTTAGATTACTGCCCCACCCCCGCCCCTGCTCTGCTGCTCTTTGCATAACACGGGGTGGGGCAGGCATGCATTTAATACGCTTAATATTAAACATCCTAGCGTAGATTAGCCCACCTTACATATGTCAGAACACATGGAGCAGCTTCCAGGTGAACACCGAATCCGTTCTGTACTGTTTATCATTAGCCAAGAAGAAAAAGACAAAATTCAAAATCTCAGGGTCGGCTTTCCCTTACCATGTATTTTTCTTTGTCTTTTCTTTTATGTGTTCGGGTGTTTTGCTGTGTGTCTTTCTGTGCATGGCTTGAATGCCTGGTGCCGAAGAGGCCAGAAGAAGGAGTTGGGTCCCCTGGAATTTGAGTAGCAGATTGTATGCTGGAACTCAAACTCGGGTCCTCTGGAAGAAGAGCTAGTGCTTTAACTACTGAGCCACCGCCCCTGCCCTTATGTAATTTTCTTTTGCTCTAGTGGAAAGATGGAAAATAGCAAATTAAATGATCACTTTTACCTGCTAAAAACGTGGCATCCGGGTGTGGGGAAGGGGGGATATCTCCTTCAGGGAGTGTAGTTGTCAGTTTCCCTCCCATTAACCTCAGTGCTAGCCCCCACCCCCCAGCACAATACACAAACTACGGAAGAAAACTCCAAAAAGCAGAGGCCAGAAAACCATCTACACAGAGAGACTGTCTCAGAAACCCAGCCAAACAGAAAGAAACAAAGAATAGAGCTGTTAACCCAGAACTCTACATCTAGTGATGAGGAAAAAGTGAAAACATTCGCAGAGAAAAGAAAACTAACGTGTTAACCTCAGACCTCCCATGGAAGGACGGCTGCAGGCATTCCTCAGGTCAAAAAATAAACTTTTAAAAGCAGACGTGGTTTATTTGTTAATTATCTTTGTATGTGGGGGGGTGATGCGGAAGAGTGTGTCCAATTCTCTGGAGCTGGAGTTTCAGGCGATCGGGAGTTTCCCAGTGTGGGTACGGGGGACTGAGCTCACGTCCTCTGTAAAAGCAGGTTGAGCTCTTAACCACTGACCCATTTTTCTAAGAAATTACTTTTTAACAAAGAAGACTTGAGACGGTTATGGTGACTCATGCCTGTAAGCCCACAGCACTCTGAACCCTGAGGTGCATTCCTGTGAGTCTGAGGCCAGTTTGGACCACGGAGTCAGACTATCTCAAGGCCGGAGGATGGCTCGGTGGTCGAACACTTGCTGCACAGTCTTGAGGCTGGCGTTCAGATCCCAGAACCTACATAAATGTTGGGTGGGTGTGATGACCTGCTTTTAATCCTGGCCTCAGAAGGCAGAGACCTGGGATCTCCAGAGCAAGCTGGCTAGCAAAAGTAGCCATCTTGGTGAGTGCCAGGTTTGAATAAGAGCCCCAGCTCACTGAGTGAGGTAGAAGGATGATCAAGACCTCCGCAGCCATGAGCTCACAGATACATGTGGTCCCACACATGCATGCACACACAAGCACACAGGAGAGAGGAGAGAGAGAGACAGAGAGAGAGAGAGAGAGAGAGAGAGAGAGAGAGAGAGAGAGAGAGAATAAAGCCATTAGGAAGAATTGAGGAGCTGCTTTTCCTGGTTTACTGACTATGTTTACTGACTGGTTTGCTGAAGGAAGAAGAGGCTTTGAGGGGAGAGAATCCATCATGGCTAAGAAAGTCACGGTGACAGCAGCTGGGGCAGCCCGTCACATTGTATCCATGCTCAGCAAAGGGCGGGGAAGGCTGGTGCTCAGCTGGCTTGCTTTCTTTTATTCGAGCTAGCAGGTTGGTTGGATCTCAGGTCCACCCTTCGCTGGCTCTTTACAATCCCGTTTGGAAAAGCTTTTTCTTTTTTTTTAATTAAAAAAGCAGAGAGAAAACATAGATACGTTTCAGTAAATGCTATCTATAGTCGCACAGAGATTCTGTATAATCTTTGGGCCCCTACAAAGAGAAAGGAGAGGGAAAGCTAGCCTTCTATGCACCCCTACCTAGAAGCCTGCTGTCCTCCATCTTCCAGTACAATGGGAGCAGATTTTGCTAGGACAGGAGCTTGATGGGGGATTGACTACATATACTTTTTATTAAGACAGGAAAGGATACAAATAACTTTTAAATTAGAGATTCTTTTCCCATTGTAGTCTGCTCAAGGTAATGCCCCTAAAATAAGTTGAGAACCTTCCATCGTGTTAAGAAGAATGACTCTAGGAATCCGGTAACTGATCATAAGATATGGATGGGCAGAACCCACCAGTTAGCTTCTCCTGAAACAAACAAACAAACAAACAAACAAACAAACAGCTTTTACAAATGGGGTTGTAAAGGGCCAGCAAAGGGTGACTTTGAGATGTTTGGGTGGGTAAGTGGACATTTGGATTCCGTGGCTTTTCCTTTGTCATATTTAGCTGGGTTATTTAACAGAGACTCTTGTAATTTGAGGTGTCTTTTTTCCCCCTTTTCAAATACAATTATTTCCTAATGATGCCTTAAGCCCTTGAACCCTGGGCTCCATGGTCCTGTTGGATGCCTGGAACTGGCATTCTCTGTTGCAATTTTGTGTGTGTGGTGATAGTGGCGGTACCCAGGACCTTGAGCATGCTAGGCAAGCACCCTTCTATGGTAGTACTTCCTAGCCCTAATTTTGTCCGACATAGATAGATAGATAGATCTTATTTATTTGTTTTATTATGCACATTGGTGTTTTGCTTTCATGTATGTCTCTGTGAAGGTGTCGGATCCCCTAGAACTGGAGTTACACACAGTTGTGAGCTGCCATGTGGGTGCTGGGAATTAAACCCTGGTCCTCCAGAAGAGTACCTCTTGAGCCTTAAGGGGTACAGAGGCAGGCCCTAGGTAGGATCATAAACTTATCCTGCAGCCACAAGGGGCTACAGATGGAAGGCCACAGCACCAAATGCTTTCTAGTCAACTCTGTCCCAGAGAGAAAGCTAGAGTGGGGCTTGATTTCAGGGAAGGTGGGGTGGTCAGCTTAGGGGGTCTGTGATCTGTGTAAGTGAAATCACAAGCCTGCACTGGTGCTGTTTTAAATATTAAAAGTGAACAAGTTACTTCGTTACAATAAGCTAAATGTACAGATAATTATAACAGCCACTGTGATCATAAATGTAGATAGAGGGAATATTTGGCACAATTATAAGTGGGGAGTTAAAAAGACATAAGTGAGGTAGTATTTGTACACATTGTTTGAACATTTAAAAAGTCAACTCCAATACAGAGTGGAAAGATATACCTAATGCAATTCCTAAAACAATGAGTAAAACAACCTTTATAAATAGATACACTAAAAACATTATAACTGAGTCAAATGGAATCTTAAAAGAAGTATATAATTGGTTGAAAACCAAAAAAAAAAAAAAAAAAAATAAGAACAGAAAAACAAAAAAGCAAAGGAAAAGTACAGAAAATAAAATGGCAAATTCAAGCTCTACAATACTGGTTTTTACAACAAATGTAAATGGCATAAATAAATAGATTAAAGGGTGGGTTGGGACAAAAACAAAACATTGCAGGACCTAACTAAATTCTATCTACAATAAAGTCCCTGCATATCAAATAACAGGCATGTTAAATGTAGAAGGAAAGATACAGATACATATCATAAAAACAATCAAAAGAGGGCAAAGGTATCAACATCAGGTAAAGCAGACTTGAAGGCACAAAAATTATCAGACATAAAAAATACACCATGTTACAGAACAATAAGTATGTTAAGGAAGCCTCGGAGAGTTTAACTGTGCATGTGCCAAACAGCATTAGCAAAGGCGGTGAAGCAATGGTTGGTAGAACTGATGCCCAACACAGATGAACTCACTGTAGTGTCAATTAACGGGCAAGCCACTGGTCATTATACAGAACCCATCCACACATCACCCAAGAGAAACGAATTAATTCCTGTTGTACATCACACCCAATGTGCGCAAAGTAAGCAGTGTTTTCAAGCACCCAGTGTACATTAAATTATAACAGATGATCAAACATACCTCAACAAATAAAGTAACTGTAATCAATAATGGTAAAAATCATCTCTGACTATAGTGGAGCCAAACAGGGCCTCTATAGAAAGAAGAAAATAAAATACAGTAGGAAAATCTCAATTTATTTGGAAACTCAATAACACATTTATAAAATAATCAACGAGTCAAAGAGGCTGGGAAATATTAAATATGCTGAAGCAGATATAAATGAAAACAGCTTATGAAAATTTGTGATATGAAAGTTAAATAATGCTGGCATCAAATTATAGAACTAAATATATTACTTGGGAGGCAGAGACAGGAAGAACAAGAGTTGGAAAGATGGCTCAGTGGTTAAGAACACTAGCTGCTCTTGCAAAGGACACAGTTCAGTTCCCAGCAACCACATGGTGGCTCACAACTGCCTGTAAAACTAGCCCTGGGGGACCTGATGTCCTTTTCTAGACTCTATGGGCATCCATATATATGTGGCATACAGTTGCACAAACACACACATAAGTAAAATAAACAAATAAATAAATAATTTAAAAAAAGAGTTTAAGGTAAGCCTCGCCTATAAAAGCAAGACCTTGTTTCAAAAAAAAAAAAAAAAAACAGCAACAAAATAACTGAAACAAACTAAAAACCTTCAAACGAAGAACAAACAAAAACAGAGAGAAGAGGAAAATAAAGCTAAGGCAAACAAAGAGGAAAAAAATCATGAAGTTTAAAGCAGAAATTAGTGTGTTTTTGTGTTGGGGGGAACAAACAAGAAAAGAATATAGAAAATCAACCAAAGAAAGTAGCTGGTTTTCTGAAAAATAAATAAAATCAAGATGTCTCCATTCAGCCTGGCTTGCTGGCGCTGGAGGGAACAAGTAAAACTGCTCAAAGGCTGGATAAGAAACTCCTGACAGGACTGGGGAGATGGCTGGTTGGGAGCACTGGCTGCTCTTCCAGGGGACCTAGGTTCTGAGCACCCCCATGAAGGTTCACTACCATCTGTAACTCCAGTTCCAAGGGAGCTGATACCGTGTTCTGACCTCCACAAGTACTAGACACACGAGATACGCACATAGACCCAGAATCCCACTTGTACTCATAAAATGAAAATGAACAGGGCTAGAGAAAAGGCCCAGCAGTTAAGAGCACTGGCTGCCGTTCCAGAGGACCCGGGTTCAGTTCTCAGCACCCACACGGCAACTCACACCTGTCTATAACTCTAGTTCTAAGGTGTCCGGCACCCTGTTCTGTGTCTGGGGGGCACTGTGTACACATGCAGGAAAAACATCTGTGCACATAAAATATTTATTTAGTCTGGCTGCCCCGCAGCGCGGTGTGGGCGGCGGGTACCACTACAATGAACAAATAAGTGATGGGGAGATGGGAAAGACAGACATTCGGAGCGCTGCATCCGAGAAGGCAGTGAGGACCAGGCTGGTGTGAGCGGCCGGAGCTCTCTCCTGAGGCCATGGTGATGTCGTTGGTCCGGGCTGCCTCTGAGGGCCTTGTCTGGGTCCCTGCTCCTACCGCAGGGGGCAGTTTTCATGGTCTTCGCTGTCGCCAGAACCCATGAGGAAGCCCGTGATCCGAGCTCCCTCTGACTACAAGGAAGCTACTCTTGCAATGATGTCGATATTGCTGACATAGTTGAGAAAGAGGGGCGTGAAAGGCTTCTGTGACAACCCCTACTGCCTCCACACCCCCGAAAAGTAAGCAGCAGCCTAAACAGGAAGCCATGGAAGAGAACTCTTAAAAAGGTGATGAGGATGCCGAAGAGTAGCTCTCCACAATTGATGGCTTCTAGAGGGGGTGTGTAGGGGGAATGCAGAGGGGGGTACAGAGGGGGTACAGAGGAGGGTACAACGATGACAAAGGTCTCAGCTCTGTTTAAGGGGCAGGCCACTGAGAGCTTGACCACGTTCCAGTGAGAACACAGATAACACAAACTGAACTTGCTTTCTTTTGTTTATTTATTTATTACTCTTTTTAATTTTTATTTTATTTTGGGGGGTCACAAGGGTAGAGAGCAGACACGGGAGGATGGGGAAATGAATATGATCAGGGTGCATGATGTGAAATTCTCAAAGAATGAATAAAAATATGTTAAGGAAATATAATAAAATGTTTTTAAATAAAAATAAAAATGAATACATCTTTAAAAAACAAAAAGAAACCTCTGGAATGAACTGATTGCTCCTACCATAACTCACTTAATATGAAACAAGTAACATTATATGTTGTGTTTTTCTTAATTGAATTTGTATTCTAAAACTCCTGGAAAAAAAAAAAGATTTCATCGGGGACAGATGGCTTTACTAAAGAAATTTGCAAAACATTAAAATAATTAACACAAATTCTACACATTCTTCCAGAAGGTGGAAAAGCAGAACTTTAAAGTATAAAGCTGTGTTACCTTAGTGCCAAAGCCAAAGACAGACCCAAAACAAACCACCACAGACGAAACAAAAAGCCTCTCTGATCAGTATTGCTGATGATCAGGGAAGTGGAAGTGTTCAATGAAACATCAGTGAAAGCGGAATTTAGCAACAGAGACTGGAAACTCAAAGTTCGAGGAAAAGCAAAAAAACGCCACCTGTGTTGAGCATCCCACAAGGTCAAAGGAGGGACGTTAAGGTCGTGGAGAGTTAAAATGTTGCAGACCAGAGCCCAATCATCCTGGGCTATTTTCAGTCCCTTGCATTGCCCTCCCACGTCTGGCCTCACATCCTTGCAGCTACCAAAAACCTTTACAATGTATTTTATGGTATTTTTGAGACTTGAAAGCTGTTCTCCAACTCTGGGAGGTGTGACAGGATGCATCAGGCAACAATGAAGACCTGCCATGTTGCCCCTTCAGTCACCCCTCATGCTGCTTTGCTGTAACTACCTATGGGAAGTCCCTGCCTTGACTTATGATTCTCCCCATTCCACAACTAATAAAATCTCAGGTAACCACCTCTGTGTGGTGGTGCACATCTTTAATCCTAGCACTCCGGATAGCAGAAGCAGGAGTTCTGTGAGTTCAGGGCCAGCCTGTTCTACAAAGTGAGTTCCAGGACAGCTGGGGTTACATAGTGAGACCCTGTCTATAAAAACAAAACAAACCCCCAAAATCTCAGATAAGCACGTCCACAGTGGAATCTCGAACTTGAAGCAACATGAATAGCATTCCAGGCCATAGGCACTCATATTTCATTGTGGTTTTGCATTCAGAATACGAAGAGTTGGAAACAAAAGACTAGACATTTTATTTAAGTAAAAATTTGGAACAAACAAGACAAATACATTTTAAGAATGAACAGTTAGATGGTAAAAGACTGAGACAAAGCATAAAAAGTGTTTCTATAGAGCCAAGAAAAGCTGTTTTTGGTGTGGGCCAGGGTATTATCAGTACAGGATATAGTAAGGAGGTATTGACATGATTTTATTTCTTATGGTCATAGGCAGCTTCTGTTATTGAACATTTATATCTGAGGTGCTTTTCTGTACACAGTTGCATTTTTTTAAGTTTAATTTATTTATTTAGAGTGTGTGTGTTTGCATATGTGTGCACATGCATGTATGTTGAGGAGGAGTGTTGTGGGGTCCATTTAAATCCAACGTGACTCAAACGCCAGATCAATGCAGGTGACAAAATTTTATTGTAAATCAATCTGCTGATCGATCAGGGCTGCAGAACAGACGAGGGAGCTGAGCTGTGACCTCAAAGGGACATTATGCGCATGTTTAAAGGATGAAACCATAAAGCAAGGAGGATCTGGGTGGGCTGTAGCATTGTCCCATCATATTTTGACATAAGGGATTGAGCAAGGGAGTTTACATTAGTCAGGGTAGGAGTAGGTTCCTGGGCATGAGAACTTGAACTTATTTGACCCTGCCAGCAAGATGGAGAAGTTGTCCTTGAGATGGCTTGGCTAGACAGACAGACAACTGTTTCCTTACACGTTGACCCTGAGCTGGCTGGACTCAGACAACTGTTTCCTTACAAGCTGTCCCTGAGAAGCCTGGACTCAGACAACTGTCTCCTTACAAGCTGTCCCTGAGCTGGCTGGACTCAGACAACTGTTTCCTTACAATAGAAGCTGTTGGGAAGTCCCCAACTCCTCTAGGGCCTGGGACCTTGAGGTTCGTTTCTCCCTCTGATTAAATGGAGTCTGAAAATGAAATGGTAGAACAAGTTGCTTTTGCTTGTTCCCAGCAGGAAGCATCTCAGGACGCTGGTATTAAGGTCAGAGAGCAACCTGGCAGGAGTCGGTCCTTCCCTTCTGCCTGTGGGCCCCAGAGGTTGCACTCAGGTTGTCAGGCTAGACAGCAAGCACCTTAACCCATGAACCAGCTCAACAGCCCTCCATTAGAGGACAGAGGACTGAAAAGGAAAATGGAGGAGAGAGAGGCCCAGCTGTGCTCGCTGGTCTCTGAAGACTGTTCCTGTGGTGGCTAGTCCTGTCACTAGGAGGGGCAGCTCCCATGAATGCAGTATGCACCTATATATCGTGTACATGCAGGCAAAACATTCAAACATAAAATAATAAAGCCGAAAATAATGAAATCAGTAAGACTAACACTTTAAATAAGTATATACAGGATTGATAAAGCACACCTTTGGCCTCTCACATGAGTGGAGCATAGACAGCAGGCCTAGCTGAAGGAAGTCAGTCCCTTGTGCTCTGGCCCTCACTGTGGTTTCTCGTTTTGTTTTCCTAGTTTCCATGGGTGGACTGCCTGGCTCTGCCATGCCCCCCTCACCAGGATGGACGGACACCCTGCAGTCTTGAGCCAAAAGAAGCATTTCCTACTGTATGTTGTTTAAGCATCTGTCAGGTATGTGTCTCGGACATGACAGAGCTGGTTAACACAGTCCCCAGTGAAGCCATCCAGTCACGAGAAGCACACTGACCCAGGGCCTGGTCAGCAAGATTCTTGGGAAGTTCTGTGAGAAGCCGGAGCTACCCAGCTGAGCTCCTAGCTGACAGTCACTCACCAGCCATGTAATATCTCATCCAATGGAGTCTAGACATAAGTATAGTCTCAGCCAAATATCTGATTTCAATTGTGAGAAAAAAGGCAACAAGGAACAGTCATTTGGTTGCAAATGACCCACGGAATGAGAAATAAAACAGATTTTAATGTTAAGAGGTTTCAAGGATACACCATACACACACACACAGAAACAACTCAGTGTTGAGTTTGGTGACTGGGATAATGGTGACAGAGTAGTTGAGATAGGATATTTGTGAGGAGAAAAGGCTTTGAGTGGTATACTAGCCAGTTATCATCACTGTGACCTCAGAGAGACAAGTCAGAGGAGCAAACGTTTCTTTTGCCTCAGGATTTTGGCGGATTCCATGCGTTGTGGCTAGAGGACATGGCAGAGCACAGCAGGAATTGGACAGAGCAAGATGTCTACTAAGGATGGGCATCCAGTGAGCTGTCTTCCTCAGCCAAGCCCCACTCCTACATTCCTCCACCTCCCAGTAACGCCATAGAAAGAGGAACCCACCCAGGGATTCCTCCGTTGGAGATTACAGCCCTCACAAGCTAACTCACACCCACCTTTGTGCTCTTCCAATCTCTTAGGCATTTATTAATCTGTTGAAACCAACCATCAAAATTCACTTCTCGCAGATGCGGAAATAAGTCTTGTTTGGAACTCTGAAGTGGGAGGCAGCTTTTCTGTGGCCATTTTCACATGGCACTCTAGAGGAGAACTCTAGGCTACAGACAGAGATGTGGAAGACATTCAGATATAAATTGTAAATATGCACAACTCTTTCCAAGAAGCAGGGCCTACCCCTTTGCAGGCTGCTTGAAACAAATTTCCTTTATGAAGACCCCAGGGACGCTCACCCAACACCAACAAGCCTTTCCCCAGTCATTCCATGATCGTTGGAAATAATCTTTCTATAGCCTCCCCATAAAATAACGTCGTTTATTTACGTGCTGTCTTCCCTGAGTAAAACGTGAGGCAGTCTGAGCTGTTACTGTATTTTACAGTTCCTAAGTGTTTGTGGGAGAGGCACATGTGCCTGAGCACAGCGTCTCTAGTTAGCGGCACTGTTTGGGGAGGTTATGTAATCTGTAAGATGTGGAGCCTTGCGGGATGAAGTCATCTTTGAGGGCAGGGATTGAAGGTTTACATCCTCACCCTACTTCCTGCTTGCTCTCTCTGCTTCCTGTGTGTGGTTAAGATATGATCTTCTAGCTGCTGCTACGTGTCCCTTATGGACGTCTGGCCTTCCCTGTGAGCTGAAATAAACTAAACTCCTTCTTCAGTTGCTTTGGCCATGGTGTTTTATCACAACAACAAAAAAGGAAAAAGACAAGCAAAACCCCAATTCACTAATAATGAGTACAATAGGTGACTGACTAAACAAATGGGTAAATGACTCATACCTTACACAGATGAACATAAAAACACATTTAAATGTAAATACCCTGTGTATTTATGCTAAGATCTTTTGGGTAGGATAGTTCTTTTGAGTATTTTATTTTATTTTTAATCATGAGCATGTGTGTTTGGGATGGGGGGATTAAAACCCTGTTAATAAGCACCGGAGGAAGCCAGAGGCCTGAGAGCCTTCTGCGGCTGTAGTTACACCCATCTGAGCCACATGATGTTGGTGTTGGAGACCGAACTCAGAGCCTCTACAAGAGCAGCTTCATATAAAGATGAGCCATCTCTCCAACCCCTCGAGCAAGGCTATATTAGACTAAAACTTGAAAACAGTTCAGTATGTGGTAAACATAAAACTGAAGAGAATGTTGTGTATAAATATATTTTTCATCCTCTAGACAGGACTTATTCCTGTCTAGAGACTATTTCTAATTACATAAATATAGCTTTATGGCATTTGGACAAAGGGATATTTTGCAAGTTATATTTGGAAGAGACTCCAGTTGTAAGGCTTGAGTAGCTAGTAAAAGAAAAAGAAAGGAAGAGATAGTGCCTTGAGATCTCGTGACTTACAAAGTTTAATGGATTTTTCTTTTTTTACTCACTCAACAAGGGATTTCATATAAATTAGATAAATAGCTTTGGGCACCCATTTGACTATCTTAGGAAATTAAGAAAGTCCTTTAAAACCTTTGATTTTTATACCAGGATACTTTCTTTAATCCAATAAACCATAATTAATTTATTTGGACTCTAGAAGAGTCAGCATATAGATTTAAATACTATGCCCATAGGCTACCCTATGATTTCAGTCTCCCAGCTTTTCAGTGAGTGAAGAAAACAGCTGTGTTTACCCATTTGTGGCTGACAAGATTCATTTATTGGTACTGTGCTATCAAAGTTGCTTTTACAAAGGCAAAATCTGGCAGTAATTTAATTTCAAATTATCCCGTGTGCCTGAATGGATCCTTAGAAGGAACACTGCCAGTTTTGAAGGGCTACTGAAGGGTCTAAAATATTCATCAGACAAGAAGACTGCCAAGAGCTTCAAGATCCCAACTGCCTCCTCAAATTACCCTCAAATAGACAAAATATGTGAAGAGCGCTCACAAAATGACAGTTTGCTTAGCCACCCTACTTGAAATTAAACTGTGAGTAGCCAGCCCCGCCAAAGGGTCTTTCTAGAACAAAATCATGGCTAGTTCTGTGGTCCCTGTCACCGTGCAGCTAGCCAGGCTTTTGACCAGAGGATTCTAAAGACGTTTTTAACAATAACCTAACTTATAAAAGCCCTGGGCTCCTGAACCACACACCCATTCAACACACAAAGGTCAAGCGCCTGTTGTGGTCTCTCTAATTAAAATCAGGAACAAGGAGGGCCTCCCGCTCAGGGTGTTGCTGTCTGTGATGAAACTCATAACTCCTTCCCGTCTTCTCCTCCCAAACCAGTGTCCCCTTTGTGCTCCGTGACCTCCCCATGTGCCCTTTAAAAAACGTCAAATATTTTTTCTCTTGACACGGAGTCTTACAGTGTCGCCCTACACCTCGAATCTTCCTGCTCACTCTCCTGAGTACCAGGACTGTGTGTGCACCCCAGGGCCGGTCCAGCGACCCCCAAGTGAGAAGCCACCCTTGGAGAGTCTAACTTAATTCCTCTGGGGCAGACCTGGCAGTGTAGACAGCAGACACTGAGGCCGCGAGAGGCATCCAGCCTCAGACCCAGCTGCTCGGCTAACACTCCCGTATCGTCTTTGCTGTCCAGTGCGGCATTCTGAAAATAACAGTCGCTGAAACAGCTGTGCGCGCAGCCCGGCTGCAAAATACTTCCGTGGACTCTTCTTCCATCCTCATCGCAATGCTAGTCACCGGGGACTAAAAATGCTGTCTTGCCGTCGAAGAAACTGGTACTGAAACCCCGTGTTTCTACAGGCTGCAGCGACTCCGTAAGAAGTGTGAACCTTCAGGCCAAGGGCGTTGCCCAAAGACACAAGGCTGGAAGCGCACGGAGCCCAGCTCTGGCCTACATGTTCAGGAAGCGTTCTCTAGCCAATTTAAGTGATGTCCTGTGCCAGTGAGGTCACGTTACCTGCAAATGGCTGAAGAGCACAGCCCGGAGCCCCATGGACAATAATGACATGGGTTATTTTCCATTCGAGAAGCCCCGGCTAAGAAGTTAGAGGCTAAGGACCTGATTTCTATCAATCTCCAGATTCCATATAAAAAGCTGGGCACGGTGAGACAGAGCAAGGCAGATCCCCAGGGTCTGAAGATTGACTCCAAGGCCCTGAATATGACAGGCAAGCAACCTAGCACTGAACTGTGTCGCCAGCCCTAAAACGTTTTAACTTTACAGTTAATACTCACTAAATTAAAGTACAAATCTTACCACTTAGTGCCTCCTCAGGCTTTTAAGTCCTGCTTTTAATGAATTCTGTTTTTATAAGCCCTCTAGCCTCGGCAGTCATTGTACAGAGGCATTTGTTCGGAGGAAGTTCAGCTGGACTTGAACTTTCAACCTTCTTATCCTGGCCTCCCAAGCATGCCGGGATTATTTGTGTGCCCTTCCATACCCAGCATGAAGAGAGCTCGGAGCAAAGCTCAGTCCTATTTCTAAGCAAAATCAATTATTTTCAGAGCTTTATGTTTTACTTGTCAATGTACATCTGATTTTATTACATGATTCTGATAAATTAAAGCTTCCTGAGCAGGACGTAATTCTAAATCTGATATATTAAATCCAACTTGCACTAATTTGGATATGAAGTTCTCATCAATTATTCACTCCTGAATAGGAACTAGACCGTATCAATCATCCAGATGGACATCTGCATGTACAAAGCACCTATTCTAATACGGCAATCATGTTCAAACACAACAATTTTAGATGACACCAAGTATTGACACCTCCTTAGCCCCTGTACAAACACAGTTTGGTTTAGTTCCCTCAAATTGTGTTGGGTAATAAGATACTTCCCATCCAGCCTGCAAATCTCCCGCATAATTACAGCTTGAGGTTGTCTAGCAGCAGAATTCCACCCGGATGGATGCTAACTTGGTCCTTGGCGACTAAGGGAATACCATGTGTGGTTGCTAAACCAATTCCTCCTTAACTGAAGGAAAAAGGATGTGGCAAGAAACTCAAAGCTGAGACCTTCTGACTAGCCTGCCAAGACTGTTTCTTCTGCGTCATTTCAGTGGACTCCTTACATTTCTTTCGCTCTTAAAATACAGAAACATATTTTTCTTGAAAAAAGAATGTTGAGGGGCCTGCAATAGAGCTTGGTTGGTAATGGTGCTTGCTGTCAAGACTGACAACCCAAGTCTGATCTCCAGAACCCACATGGTTGAAGGAGGAAAATGACTCCCAAAAGTTCTTTGACCTTCACTTGTACACATGCATGTACACACACACACAAACTGGATAAACAGCTACTCACCCCAGACAGGGAACCCATGATAGATCAAGTATAGAAAACACCAGAGTCTTAATTTTGTGAACCAATTTGTTTTTTGCTTTTTTTTTGGGGGGGGGGGTGGTTGTTGTTGTTTTTTTAAGGCAGGGTTTCTCTGTGTAGCCTTAGCTGTCTGGACTCATTTTGTGGACTAGGCAAGCCGTGAACTCACAGAGATCTGCCTGCCTCTGCCTCCCTGGGTGGAACCAATTTGTTTTATTATTGTTACTCACAGGAATATGGATAAGGGTTTACTTGATGAACAGAAATGACTCACAGACAGCTGTATCACCGAAGTCTACCCCAGTGTGGGTGACAGTTCATGAAACCTGGAAACGTACAGCAAACTGCACAGCCTGAAGGCAGTGCCACAGGTTGGAAAATGTCCTTCCCAGGGACTGGTCGGAGCCTCTTCCAGGCATCCCAAGCTTGTCTGGGTGTGTCCCTTAGCAGTGCTTTCTGCTTATATTTGATGGGGAAGATGAAGGCAGGTCTTTATATCTGGTCAGTTTCAGGGACTTCCTAAAACTATAGGGTTTACTCCCTGATCTTTCACCTCCCCCTTAACATTCTGCGTCTTTATAATCTTTCCTCCAAGATGGAAGGTTTTGATCACAGAGGAAACTGTTGCACAGTGGTCAATATGAAGCAAAGTTTTGGAGTTTATTTAAAAATAGTTTCAGTGGGGCTACAGAGAGGGCTTGGCAGCTAAGAGCACTGTCAGATATTCCAGAAGACCACAGTTCAATTCCCAGAACCCACCTGGCTACTCAAAACTGTGTGTAGCTCCAGTCCCTGTGATCCGACACTCTCTTGTGGCCTCCATAAGCAGCAGCCATGCACATCATACATGCAGGCAAAACACCACACACAGAATAAACAAACAACCATTTAAAAAGGTTTTAGCATAGATGTAAGTATGGGCATTAACATACAAAGAAAATAAGAAATTAACAAAATATCTCCTTCTAAAAAAGGGTTATTTTCTTTATATAAGCAATCCTTGTAGCATCTATACATGATTCTTGATTTCTGAGTGTTGAGACTCCAGCGAGGCGCTCCTTTTCTCTCCCATGTTCCCTTGATTTTCTCTGTCTTTCTAGCCTCTCTCGGTGCTCACTGCCAAGCCCAATGAGCAGGTTCAACCCCTTAAACCCATGTGGAGGAAGGAGAGAACTGACCCTTGAAACTTGTTCTCTGCACTCCACGTGGGTGCTCTGACACGTGATCCAGCACCATTAAATAACTAAGTAAGTAAATACGTTATCAAACGTTAAGGGGAAGAGAGAGAGAGGAAAAGAAGAGACAGGAAGAAGGAAAGAAAGAAAGGCCTAGCAGAACCTTCGTGCTGGTTCACTCAAGGCCTGGACTTTCCCCTGCTTTCTGCAGTGAGTTTCGTGAAACAAACAGTAAGGTTGTTGTCTCTGTAAAGGGATCTTGTCTGCTTGGGCAAGCAGAGAAAGACTTACTCAGACTTAGAAACAACTTCATAAATAAAGTTTTGATTTAGGGGTGGCATCTTGCTATGGTTTGAATATATATACCAAAACACAAGGCGAGCTTTAATCCCCATTGTTAGGTGTTAAAAGTTAGGACAGATGGAACCTTTGAGACAGGGTTGAGACATAGGCGGATTAACCCATTCTTGAGTCCGTGGTTTTGTGAATTATTGTAGGAGTTGCTTTGTTATAAAAGCAAGCTCCCTGCACACCTCCTCTCTCTCTCTTGCTCCCTCACCCGCTCACTTGCAGTACGTCATGACTCAGTGGGAAGGTCCTCACTATCTGCCAAGCAGATACTGGCATGTGTTCTTGGATGTCTAGGACCTTGAACATTTATCTTTATAAACTGTCTGGTCTGTAATACTCAGTTGGATCAGTAGAAACAGATGAAGACCTTTGATGTTTTTATGAACTGTTCTGAGCATTAAGTCCTCCCAAGTGGCTACTCCCATCACAGCATCACAGATTGACCGATCACTGGACAGAGGGGCAGGCGTTCTTTGTAGAACCACAGTCTTGTCGAGGTACCCAGAGAGGAACATTTGTGTATGCTTTGTTTTTTGTTTTTGAAAGAGGATCTCTGTGTAGTCCTGGCTGGCTTGAAACTCATCCATGGGCCAGGCTGGCCTTGAACTCCTGCCTCCTGAGTGCTAGAATTAAAGATGCACACCACCATGCCTGGATTTGTTTTGTTGTTGTTGTTTTCTTTTTGTTTGTTTGTTTTTACTTTTATAAAGTCTGACTCTATTTATTCACAGGAAATGGGTGTGGAAAAGGAGCCTCTCCAGTCTCTTTGAATGGGCTCTGCTCCCCCATTTCTCTCCTCACCCCTTCATTCTCCCTGCCTCCCAATGAGACAGTCTTGCTATTTAGTTTAGGTACCCTCAAACCTTGATCCTCCCTACTCAAGCCCTGAGTGCTGAGATTACAGGCAAGCACCACCACACCCAGCTTGAGTGGATTGATAGAAAGATGACCGAAGTTTCTGGAGACGCAGGTATTAATGAAAAATGTTTTTGGCCTTGAGCATGCCTTCTTGAAACTCAGTTTCTTCATCTGAAAATAAGGGAATTGTAAAGACACTTTCCAGGATCACTTCCAACTCTGGCATTCTGTGGTTTTCTTTACATTTGTGTCCTTGAACTGAAAATGCATGGTATTTGGTATGATCTATACCTTTACCAGAGGATTAAAAACCAAAATAGTTATTTCAAGAATGTGGGTGGGTGATGGTAACAATGGAGCAGGAAGAGGCAATGGCTGTAGGCAGGAGCTGAGCTGAGGCAGCCTCTTGGATGGGAGGACTTGAACCCCGGGCCTGCTCCTGTCTGGAATGGCTGAGTGCTGAAGGCATCACGTAAAAGAGGGAGAGCCAGGGTGTGTCGGCTCTCATTACACTATGTATTTAGTGTATTTAGTTAGTTTGCCAGGAAGAAGGGAACATGTGTTTGCCATGGTACATGTGTGGAGGTCAGAGGACAACTGACAGCAGCTCATTCTCTCCTTCCGTCATATGAGTCCTGATCAAACTCAGGTTTTCATGCGGAGGCAGATGCCTTCACTGGCTGGGCCACCTCACTGGCCTTTATTTTCTTTTATCTGTCTGCTAAGCCCTCCTTCCATTGAAATCTCCAGAACATTTGTCAATGCAGAGCAGGCATCCAAAAATACTTAAAAACAAAAAGTGTGGGGCTCTCAATGCAAATAATCTTTGCACGCTTTTGGGAAAAATTACCACTGCAAGGAGCACATTTCCCCTACATGAGAACCAATATTTTTCCATCTATCTACCATCTATCAATATATATCTATCATCTTTATTATCATCTATCAATTGCTTTGTCGTATATGTATATTTTAAAACAAAGTCTCATGAAACTTACTCTTGTTAGTTTCAATGTTTCTAACATTTTTATCGTTTATTTTTCCATAAGAGTTTTTTTAAAAAAAAGTGCACCAACAAGCAGCACCCAGACTTCAGGGTTAGAATAATGGCTAATGCCACAGTGGAGACAGCAGGATATGGAAAGATAAATATATCTTTCAGGGTATAAACATAAGTTTTACTGAGACTGCTACCACTGTTTTATTCCTGCCTTACTCCTAGAGGGTTCTCTGGTTTTGTTTCATTGTCTTCCTGCATTCCACTTTAAAGAAGGTTGGGAGAACTGTTGAACGATTGGAAAGGATTGCAGAGTTCACAATGCACCTGGAAAATGTGCAGGTAGAGATTTCAATGCTTGGAAAGCAAAAGTGCCATTGGTAAAGGGTGACTTCCTGGTAACTAAGAGCCGGAACTCTCTACAATCGCCATCCAGCCCTGCTTGGAGTACTTTTAGTGACAAGTTCCCACAGCCTCTGGGCTTCTGGGGAGAGGGAGGAGCAGAAGGCTGGACAAGTTAAAAGGGTTCAAGAAAAACAGCCCATTTCAAGAAAACAGGTTAATCTGGAACAAACTGAGCTGCCGGAGGAGCAGCCTCGGATTTCAAGATTATCACAATTAACTTCCCCAATAGCCACTAAAAGTTCTACATATCGAACTGTTCAATGCAGCCTCAGGGCTTGAAATGGTCAGTGTGTTAACACTGAGAAATACAGTACATTATGCCAGAGAAGAAAATGAGCTGTTTCTGGCAGCACTGGGTTCTGAAAGAATGTTTAGGTAACTTCTGGCATTAGGAACCTAGCTCGGGGCACAACAGCAACAGGTAGGAGCTGACCCGGACAAGAACAGCTGAGAGTCATCAGGTTATAAAAGAAAGTATTGATTCAAAAAGGGGTTGGTTCCTTGATCATCTCCTTTTAAGAAAGCAATGGCAAGTTTCATTTATTTTAAAAGAAAAGACCCCCCCTCCTTTTTTTTAAACAGAAAGGGGGAAAATTTTGTGGATGTAAACTTTTTTCTTTTTTTTTTTTAATTTTAATCCCAGGTGTGGGATGTGGGACTGATTTAGATAGTCCACAGCAGCAAACTATTTGCCTCATGTGGCCTCTGAGAGGAGCTCTTTGCCAGATGCAGATAGTTTAAGTCTGAGGACTCCGGAGAGAGAATAAATGTCAGAGCGTAGAGACTACGGAGGAGCTCTGAGAAAGAACAGGCTGCTGCTGCTTCCTCGCTGTGGTTCCTGTTGCTGTGGATGTAGTGACACGAGAATTTGGAGATCTCCTGAAAGAGGATTGTACTGGCTCCAAGGAACCTGACTACCCTGACCAGCAGGAAGCAGCTAAGAGTACTGTGCCCCTCTCCCACTAACCCTTTCTCCTACCTGGTATTGGGGTGTTGGAAGGGACTGGGGTGGAGCAGGAAGACAGAGATATAAGAAACATAAATAAAAGAGTTTTTAAAAAGTATGCCAACACGTGTGTGTGCGTGCGTGTGTGTGTGTGTGTGTGTGTGTGTGTGTGTGTGTGGTTTATGGACAATGTATGTACGGGAGTGCTTGCATACAGAGGCCAGAGGTCAACTTTAGGTGTCTTCCTTCATGGCTTTGGTTTTTTTCATTGGTTCTGGTAATACCAATTGGGGTCCCAGTGAGTCATCTCTCCAGCTCTCTTTCATTTTTATTAAAATCTTGTTTTCTTCTGAGTCAAACATAGTGTCACATGCCTGTGGTCTCGGTATTTTGTTTCTGCCATCGTGAGCTTGCAGAAAATTCTCCTATATCAGCTTCAAACTTGCCATAGCTGAAATTACAGAGAGAAGACACCACATCCAGCACTTCTACGTGAATTCTGGGATTTGAACTCAGGGCATCAGGCTTGCAAGACAACTGCCCTTACCACTGAAGCCATTTCCCCAGCCCAGTTTTTCCTTTAAAAAAAAAAAAGAAAAGAAATAAAGAAAGAAAAAAAAAATTCAGTCTAGGACCTCTGTCCAAAGAATGGTGCTGAGCAAATTCAGATTGAGCCTTTCTGCCTCAGTCAACTTAATCTGCATAATCCCACAAAGATGTTTGCAGAGGTTAGCCAGTTCTTGACACTAGATCCTTCAAGCAATGCTAACCATTACACCCAGCTCTCCTAATGCTGTGTAAGAAAGAGTGCTCCCGCCTCCCGTTAGATATGCTGTGTGTATGACTGTGTTGCCTGCATTGATACCTGTGCACCACGGTGCCCAAACTGGCCAGAAGAGGGCACTGGGACTGGAATGCCACATTCCAGTGAGGCTGGGAATCGAGCCTGGGTCCTCTGGAGGAGTAACAAGGGCTCTTTACTGAGCCACTCTTTGTTCTAGCCCCGGCCTCCTGTTCTTGAAGCCGGCGTCTTAAGCGTCCATGAACAGAACCATCCAATGGCTGAGAGTTATCTGCATCCAGTACTTCAGATTAGGCCTTGACAAAGCAACAGGAGTTAATCAGGAGGAAACAAACTACGCAGAGTGAGCGCAGAGTGAGCGCAGTGTGCCCGTCCAGCCGAACAGAGGATTGATACAAGTATGGGACACACCGGAAATGGTAAACGGCCCACTTCCTGGGTGAGTCCGTCTTCTCTAAAATGTAACGGAAGTGTGGGAGCTGAGGCAGAGCCGGTTGTGCTTACCCGCTGAGGCTCTCTGTGACTGTCCAGGCTGCACACCCACGTCCGTGCTAAGGCTCTGAGAACTCACCAGCACGCTCTGTTGTTTAAGGCAGGGCTCGTCCCAGACGCCGCCGCAAACATCCTTCCCCAATCAGGTGGCTCAGGGTTTTTGCCACGTTGAGCATTAATTCATTAATCTTGACAGCTAACTAAGCACGAGGGAGTGAGGAGGGCACAGGCTGCATGCTCATCCTTGGCTACATCTTAAGTTCTAGGCTAGTCTGTGCTACCTGAGACCCTGTCTCGAAAACACAAACAAGCCCAAAGTAAAACAAACCAGGCAGGGATGTCCTGGCGTTTCCACCAAAAGCTGTCATAGCGACGCCTGTTGGGACCTGACAGCTCCGCGGTCCGGTCACGGTAAATCTTCAATGTTAGCTAGCCGCCTGGGCGGTTAGGGACGCGCATTTCTGGGTGTGTCTGTGTGGGCGTTTCCAGGGATGCCTGGCCTGTGGGACGGAAATGGAGCAGGGGAGACCTCCTCTGAATAGAGGTGGCGCCATCCAACAGCCGGGAGGTCTGAACGGAACAGGAGGGGGAAGCCTGCCAGTGTGGGCCTGTCCGTCTCTGCCTTCTGTCCATCAGGAGCTGAGCTACTTTGTTCCATCCCAGCTTCTCCGCCGGGACACTGGTCTCATCACACAGAGGCCTAGAGGCGATGGAACCAGGTGACTGGACTAAGGAGCCAAAACAAACCTCCCCTCCTTTATTTACTTTTCTCAGCTATCTTTGTTCCAGTAATGGATATTAACACGAGTCTTTTACCTTAGCGCTGGGTTTCACAGTCTCAAACTGTCCCCAGCTGCGTAGTACTATAATAATATCGTGGAGGGGAGAAAGAGAAGAGTGGGGCGGAAATGGCCAGAACAGACCTGTCACTTAGTAGCTTGGGTGCCTCCACGCTTCTGAGCCTCGCATTTCCCTGTTACCCAGAAAAGCAGCCACACCCAAACGGTGCTTTCTCTCCCCGCATAGCCCTCTTTGTCACTCACTGAAAAAACCCTGCCAATTTTTCTTTTCTTTTTTTTAATTTATGCCTTTTGCCTGCGTGTGTGTCTGTGTGAGAGTGTCAGAGCTCCTGGAACTGGAGTAACAGATGCCCATGTAGGTGCTGGGAATTGAACCTGGGGCCTCTGGAAGAACAGTCAGCGCTCTTAGCCACTGGGCCATCTCTCCAACCCCAAGTCTGTGAGTTTTTAACAAGTGTCCATGCTTTAAATAATGTGTATTTTCCCCCAAGGATGGCTGCCTTCTCTCAGAATTTTCCCTTGCTTGAATGTATGGTTCTGAGCAGGGGCTGCTGCTCTTGGGGGCTGTAGAACCCTTGGTGTGTTGACAGACACAGTCCACCAGGAGCCCTTTGAAAGTTATGGCCACTTCAAGATCTAGTCTAGGTGTACTTCCTTGTCTCGCTGTCCTGGAGTCGCTCTGTCCTTCTCCCCTTCCTCCTCACCTCTCTGCTACGCCTTCCACGCATCCTGAAACCATGAACCTGAAGAAATTGTCTTCCCTCAAATTGATTTTGTCCAGTATGCTGTCGCAACAGTGAGAAAGGCAAGAAGCTGATTAGTTATGGCGTCTTAACTGACGGCTTCGCTCGGGTGGAGAGGAGAAGAGATCAGGGCCATGAAGGTGTAAAACACCTTCATTTGTTCAGAGAGTGCTGGTTCAAGGGCTTTGCCGTCACCGATTTCTCTGGTCCCACAGTACAAGCATTTCTGTTTTGACGACTGAGGTGTCGGGGTTGACTCACTGTCCTTGGAACCTGGCTGTATACAGGTGTCAGAGGGGTCAGTCACAGAGTGGAGCCGTTATGCTGATGACCATCTGTGTGGGTAATTTTTTTTTGTCTCTCACATCACATACCCAAATTGCATTTACCTCCCAGTCTTCCCAAGTCCGTTCCCTTCCCCCATGACCTGCCCCCTATCTCACACACACACACACACACACACACACACACACACACACAAAACAAATCCATTTTGTGTTGTCCATATACTCACTGGAGGATGATCAAATTCCTAGGCGCCAGCGCCCCAAGGGATTGAGTCTTTCTTTGCCTGCATCCACACTAGAAGCCATTATTCCAGGAGAGGGGCAGGACTGGCTCTCCCACACCTGTGCCATTGTGCTTCCAGCAGGAGCCCAGGCTACACACATCAGCATGGGCTTTGGTGGTAGCCCCTGGCAGACACCAACATGGCCACTGCTCATATCAAGATAGCACTCTCCGCTCGTGGCCCTCAGCAGCTGCACAGACCGAGCCTCAACAGGGCCAAAGGTGGCCACTCACATCAGCATGAACACCACCCCCACCCCACCTCAAGGCAGCAAAGCCTTAGGACATCACCAGGGCATCAGGAAGTGGCACAGAGGGCATACGTCCACATGGATCCGTCCCAATGGAAAACAATTGACAGTTTTTTTTTAAGTGTTTTTGACTTAAGAACTATTCAAAGGGCTAAAAATCCAGCCAAATGTATCCAAAACAGAATTTGAAAATATGACACAAAATCTCTTCCCCAGGGCTGGAGAGAAGGTGAAGATTGAGGGCAGCGGGGCCTGCTGTGTTTCTTCCTCCAATCCTCATGGTGAAGAGACAGGACAAAGAGAGAGAATGTCACCAGGCTCACATAGCTTTACACACACACCATGGGAGTCTCCAAATAACTGGGCCACGGTAGGGTCAGGCTCATTCCTCGGGGGAGCTGGGCTGGACCCCTCCCCCAGAGGGCTGCCAGCACCAGCAAACAGACAGGGCTTCAGTAGAACTTGAATTTGAGGTGAACAATGAACGCATTTTTTAATAAGAATGTCCCCGTTGTTACTCAGTTGAAGTTTGACAAGCTATCCTGTGTTCTATCTGTCAACCCTTCTCTCAGCACTTAAAAAGGAGGCTGGTAGTGTCGTTACACCAAACCTGGAGAGAGCATGGAGGGCAGGGGCAGGACCACAACTCCGTGAGCAGCCCGTGTCCAGCATGTGTCCCCATCTCTGGCCTCATCTCCGGCAGCCGCACACACACAAGAAGGCAGAAGTCAGTCAAGAAACAGTCTGAGCAAAGGGATGGGTTTGGTTGTGGCTTCCGTCCCTGATTAAAACAACATGGACGAGTGAAAGAACAGCTGGGCAGGGGGCGAGCAGGAAGGAATCGCAGCTCTGCTTTGCTGGACTCTCTAATTATCTGTCACTCTCCTTTGTCTACCTCGAAAATCAGATCCTGGCAAAAACCGCTCATGTTTGGCAGCGTTCTTGAAGAGGAACTGCAGAGGAGGGGCGGGGGGGGAGTTGCATGTGCCTGAATGACAAGATGGAACAAAACTGTAGCTTTATATTTTAGCATCCATGTCGACTTACTGAGCACAATGAGATACTTTATATGATGCCTCCATCACACACCTGCATTTTGTCTGCACTGAAGAGTGAGCCGTAGGGATTTGGGGCCACCCCGTTCACCCTTGTGTTTCCTCCTGGCCCCAGACAGTTTTCTAAGGATCAGCAAGGGCTGGCTGGGAACCTTTAGGGGTCTTCCTGTTCTTTTGACTTGACAACCCCTCAGTGGGCTTTTGTAGGCCACAGGAATTTCATGACTCAGAAAAGAGAATGTATGTCAGCGTTTGTTTTTTTTTTTTAGTTTCACCAAGGGCACAAAGTAGCTTCAGGGTTACTACTGAGTAACAACCATAAAATAACAAGGTCTGAGCTTTATCAAAAAGAGAGAGGGGGGATGAGGGGAGGAGGGAGGGAAGGAGAAAGGAGGGAAGGAGGAAGGAAGAGGGGGAGGCGGGAGGCGGGAGGAGGGAGGGAAAGAGATCAGTGTCATTCATCCTTTAGCCAAACTTGCCCAAGAAGCAATTGTTCAAAGGCCTTTGCCTCTAGTCCTTCACTATCGTGTGAGCCTTCTGGGAAAAGATTAACCCCCTTGAGTCATAGCGTAGCACACTTATAGGTTAAGTAAAAGGAGTAAGGAAGTGCAGTGGTAACTTTCTACCCCTGCCTGAACAGGGTTCAAAGTTTCTACAGTTCTTCCCTTCGGGCCATTTTCGTAGGAGAGACCAGTTTTAACTCCCTTCCTCACTATCTTTGGCCATATGGGTTCTCCAGGTTTTGGTCCACAGTGTATGACATTTGAGTCCAAGTGTCAGCAAGATCTTCAAGTAGATGCTGACACTGGTTGGAGCTGACAGTTCCTATTTATCTTCTATGAATTTAAGGGAATATAAAAGCTATATATAAAGCTATACACAATACATATGTAAGCTATATAAAAATATATAGTATATATATGTGTGTGTGTCTGTGAGTGTGTGTGTGTGTGTATACACGTGTGTTTTCAGAGAGGGTACATGTGAGTGTCCAGCTGCTCTTAGGTGCCAGGGGCATAGGATCCCTGGGTGCTGGAGTTACAGGCAGTTGTGAACAGCCTGATGCGGGGGGCTAGGAACCAAACTTGGACCCTCTTCAAAAGTAGTAGGTGCTCTTAACTCCTGAGCCATTTTTATTTCATCCCCACCTATCCCCGGCCCCTGACTTTCTTGAATTTTTTTTTCTCTGTCCTCTTGTTAAATTTCCCAAACCTGGGTTTTGTTTGTTTGTTTGTTTGTTTGGGGGGACAATGTGAACACATGGTCTCTCTATGTAGCCCTGGCTGTCCTGGAACTCTATGTAGACCAGGCTGACCTTGAACTCATAGAGATCCGATGGCCTCTGCCTCCCCAGTACTGGGACTAAAGGTGTGTGCCACCATGCCCAGCTTAGCCAGGGGTCCTCAGGAGGACTATTCTACAGTATCATTGCTGGGTAGAAATGTAATGCGAGTCATTTGTATAGTTTTAAGCTCTGTAGTAGTGACAGCTTTAAAAAGTAAAGAAAAACGGGCGACACGAATTTGATAAGATTCTACTGAATATAATATGTTCAAAGTACTGGTCCTTTGTACATGTAGTCAATATACAAGGACAATATTTCACATCTTCCCCTCAGTACTAAGTCTTTGAAATCCCACGCGTGTTTTATAGATGCAAACTACGTGTGGATTTGAGCCAGCCATATTTTCAAAACATTTTAATTGACAAATAACTGTCTCTACTCTTGGGAGTAGGTGCCGTATTTCAAGTGTATACATTATAGAATGGACACTCAGCGGGCCAATCTCACTTTGAGTGCCCATTGTAACACATGGTTGGCAGTGGGTAGCGCTCGTTTTTAAACTCTATTTTATTTGGGGCATCTACGCCTCTACCTCCTTTCTACCAACCCCTTCACCCTAAGGTAAGAGAGAGAAGGTTAGTGGGGAGGGGCAGACCCCTTTACTTCTCCCGGCTGGTTAGGATCGACAGTTATCTCCATCAACACCGAACGCAGCCAGCGGTCTCCTCAAAGCCGGTACATCGAAACATTTCTCTCCGTCCGTGTCTGGTCTCTCCAAACTGCCACATGTCACCCGGGCTCTCTCTGGGCTCTCGAATTTCTCTTCCTCACACTCCTAGGCCACGCCCCTCTCCATGCTACATGAGGCGGGACATTACCCACTGGCAAAGAACACACCCCGCTGTGCACAGCCCAAGCTAAAATTCGACGCTTGGGATTAAAATGCAAACACATTTACATAACATAACCAAGTTTTTTAAAGAAACCAAAACTTCTGTAACACAGTGGTCACTCTGGGTAAGTGCCCCTGAAGAGGTTTCTTAGGCTCCTCTGCAGAGGATGTGAGGTGAGCAGGGTCAGGTCAGTGACAGAGGCAGTCCTAGGAAGTACCTTTGGGAGGCTGTCCTCTTCCTCCTTCTCTTCTTCTCCTTCTTCTTTATCGCCTTCCTCCTCCTCTTCTTTTTCTTTTCATTTTCTGTGACGCAGTGTTTCTTTGTGGAGCCTTGGCTGTCCTGGAACTAGCTCTGTAGACCAGGCTGTCATGGAACTCACAGAGACCCACCTGCCTCTGCCTCCTGAGTCTGGAATCAAAGTCATGCACTACCACTGACCAATGGGAGACTGTCTTGTAATAAAGATTCACTTCTATTTTCTGTGCCTGGGTGTCTCACCTGCATGTATGTTCGTATATTACATGTGTGTGGTATCCACAGAAGCCAGAAGAGTGACTGGATCCCCTGAAGTGATAGGAAACAGGCAGGAGCCAACACTCAGTGTCAATAGAGGTGTTTGGCTAATATGCCGTGGCCAACTCTCCTGGAGAGGTGTATGTGTGCACAAGCTTTACCACTTATGTTCATATTGTATCACAACTGCCATTACCACCCACCCCCAAAATTCTTCATCTATTCAAGCAAATCTTAGAGGAAATTACCTTAAACGAAATAAAGCAGACGAGACAGTTTCGGCGGTGCCTGCCTGTAATCCCAGCACTTAGGAAGGCAGAGGCAGGCGGAGCTCTGTGAGTTCAAGGCCAGCCTGGTTTACAGAATGAGCCCAGGACAGCCAAGGGTACACAGAGAGACCCTATCTCAAAACAAACAAACAAGAAAGGAAGAAAGAAAGCAGACATAAAAACAGTGAATAGTCTCTCATGTGTCAAGTCTAAAATAAAATAAGTTGAAGCAGAATAAGATGGGGACTCTCGGTGGAGGAGGAGATGAAGCAGGGGGATGAATGACAGGGTCAAAGGGTACATGGGAGCTGGCTTTGTAGCAGGAGCGTGTCTTGTGATCACTGTATCTGCTTCTTTTATTTGCTGTGATAAGAAACCATGATCAAGGATGGGGCATGGCAGAGGCAGTGGCAGGTGGATCTCTGTGAGTTTGAGGCCAGCCTGGTCTACATAAGGAGCTCCAGGACAGCCAGAGCTCCAAAGAGAGGCTTTGTCTCGAGTAAATAAATATAAACAAACAAAAACAAATGAGCTGCCACGACTAAGAAAGGGTTTATTGGGCCTTACAGTTCCAGAGGGACAGAGTCTATCATGGTTGGGGAAACATGGCAACAGGCAGGGGAGCATGGCTGCAGGAGCAGGAAGCTGGCTCACACCTTTCCATCCACACACAGGAAGTGGAACGAGACTCTAAACCCTCAAAGCCCACCCCCCAGTGATGCACTTCCTCCAGTGAGGCTCCACCTCCTAAAGGTTCCATACCCTCCCCAAACAGCACCACCAAATGGACACTAAATGTTCACATACATGAGCCTGTGAGAACATTTCTCATCCGTACCACCACATGTGTAAATATACACATATATATGTATATAATGTTTGTGTGTATGTGTATATCAAGATAAGTATATTAAAATGTCTTGTTTTACACCTTAATGCATCCAAATTTTTATCAAAAAAGATTAAGAAAATAATAATGATCTATTTCCAGTTGTCTGCATAACAAGAATTCATTGAATTTTGTTAATGAAACATTTAAAAAGTCATTTAGTTTTTTAAAGCAAGTATTTCTGTTATGACAATCTTTTGAAATATTTTTGAGATTATAATTCCATCATTTCCTTCTTCTCTTTCATCCTTCCAAACCTTCCCATATACCCCGACCCCTTGGTTTCTTTCAAATTTATGACCTTTTGGGTGTGTGGGGAGGTGCGTTTGCTTTGCGTATGAGGATGTTTGTGTGTGTGTATGTGTATGTTTGTGTGTGCGTGTGTGTGTGTGAGGGACTGAGTGTGTGTGCCTGTATTCCTAAACAGGTACTTGCCCTGTGCCTTTAAATCTGAGATCCATGAAGTAAACACTGGAATAGAGTCTGTCACCACAGTCACAAGGATGTTACCAGATAAATGGCTACGGTATCTGCCTGCTCCACTAGGGCTCTCTTACAAAATGAGCTCAGATTTGGGGAATTTGTGATAAGGCCCAGAGTCAGCACACTCTGGAATAAACATGCAAGAATTCCCTTTAATCTTCCGTGCAAGCCCGGCACTGGACTCCGCCAGTGCACAGACCTGCAAGTTGGCCTGGAAGATCTGGAACTTGTTTGCTCATCTCTGTACTCTGAGTCCTCCGTCCTATGATCACATCTGCAAGTTCTTTCAGGGTGTTGGGGTGCTATTAATCTAAATCAACAGCCAGCCTCGACCTCATCTTCCCCTCCCATCTGCCTCAGGAGACAAAGCCTTCATCTTCCATGCTGTCTTATCACAGGCTTTACATACTTTTTATTTACATTGACTTTCTTTTTGTTTTTTCCTGGATCTATCAGGAAAAGTTGTATTTACTGTTACAGGCATCTTCTATCCTATGGAATTTTATCAGTAAATATAGCAAAAGTCAAGATATATGGTCCAGAGCTATAATGATTCCCCTACCAGCTGTAGGATCTATGAACATGATACGATACTTTGCATTATTGTAAATACACTAAGGAGTTCTACATAGTTTTCTAGACTTAGTTCTTTGAGTTTTTAATTATTCTGGAATCTTTCTCATGTGTTGCATTGTTTCTGCAAGTATCACGTACTAAATCGCTACAGTGTAATCTGCATTAAATGAAAGGACATATTTCTTTTCCTCCACATTCTTCCTGTCAAGTGCACGTGTCTGCATACTGCAGAGACTCCACTTAGGGACTCATTCGTCAGCTCCCTCAGACACCAGGCAGAGTCTGCAAAACTTACATATTGACCTATTCCAGGACAGAACCAGCCAGAAACCTGTACAGCTCAGCTGAGTCCTTCAGGTTGGTGCTGACATGAGGGCTACCACAGGCAAGCATGGCCTCTGTCACTCCAAAGCTGGTCAGCTATCACCCTGACATCATTGCAAGGAAGGGCAGGGGGGGGGCTTCCTAAGAGGCCTGCTCTTCAGGCCCTTCTCACATTCCACAGCTCTCTGCAAGAAGGTTGAAGGAAAGAGAAACTCCTTTCTTACTCTTTATCTGCTACCACCACCACCACCATTTGCACAAAGGTTTCACTATGTATGTAGTGTAGGCTTGCCTCAGTCTGGCCATCCTTGTGCCTGAGTGCTGGGATTGCAGGTGTGCATTGCTGTACCCAGAAGGAGGCTCCCTCTCTGGGCTCAACTTAAGGAAATGCAAACTGTATTGAAATTTAGACATACATACATTCACACACACACACAAACACATGTATACACCCATACATACATACACACATACATAGACACACATACACACAAACACATATATAGAGCCATGGCCTGGTGCTTTGTATTAATTGTTAATTATCTTACCCCCCTCCATGATTCTTACTGTTCTGCCAATAATCCCTTACACACACCCCAAAATGATGTTCCTGTTACCTTGCCTCCTGATTGGCTAAATAAAACTTCCTATACCTGGGCAGGGCAAAGGTGAGGTGGGCAGAGCTAAGGTTCAAGGGTTTGGAGGAGAGAGGATCGTGGGAAGGAGGAGAAAGGAGAAAACAGAGTTGCCATGGAATAGAGAGGAACCATGTGGACCGGAAGGAAGGAAGGACTCCGAGAATGGAGTGGAAAAGAACGGCCCAGATGAGAAATATAAGCAAGTATTTTGGGATTAGGGATGGAAAGTAGTACAGATAGAAATGGTTTTAACAGATGGCATGGGATGGGGGCTGGGAGATAAATGAGATGGCGTAGGTGGAATTATCTGCCCAGCTCAAGGTGAAATAAGGCAAATCTAAAATCTAACAGGTGTCTGTGTCTTTACTGATTATGATATCAGGTCAGATAATGCCTATCATAATAATGATAGGGCAAATAATAAATAGTATTAGCTTGCACTTTTAAAATTACCACAATGCACTATATGTTTATTTCATTTGTTATTATTATTTTTGTCAGATTTGATTGCAAGAAACTCTCCGACATGATTTACAGTGAAAGCCATTTTGGGAGGCTACTCACCCTCTCCAAGTGTAGGAACTGAGTGATGACAGTAAGTGCATCCAAATAGGCAATAACTGTTTGTAGACCACACAATTTTATAGAGAAAAGACTCTAACGCCATCCCTACCATGACCCATGTGGTCTGGGTTCTGGAAACCTGTCCAGGAGCATAAGGAATGGAGAAAGGACAGACACACAGACACACGTACAGAAAAGCTGGGATCAGGTAAACTGTGTGTGCTCTGATGGAGACGAACCAACTGCAGGCAGAGCGTGGGGGATGGGTGCATAGTTGTCACAGGAGGTCTCTGAAGGCAGCAGTCTCAGGCCGTAAGTATCTGGGAGGAGGAAGCCGTGGCTGGTAGTTTTTGCACACTGCCAGCATTCACACTCAGACCAGAGGAAGGTTTTACCGTCCCTCTAAGCACCACCGGGGTGGTGGGGTGGAGGGAGGTTTGTCAGTCCTGTGGAGCTGAGGTCCTCCCAGTTTTTCTGCCCTTTACACTCTCCCCCAGGACTTCCTCAGCTCCGCCTCCTCAGAACAAAAACAAACACAAACAAAATTTAAAATTTTAAACCCCACTATTAGAATTGATAAATTTAGTCCAGTAAGGTTACAGAATATAAAATAAACATACAAAATCAGTAGTTTGTATCATGACCTCTTAAACTCTTTTCACTTGTAGCCTCTCTTTGCTGATGAAATTTTTATGCAACTCTGCAGGCAAGCCCAGCTCAGCAGTTAAGAGCATTTCTTCCTTTTAGGGGGTCGGGGAGAGGCACTTGCACACACGTAGTAAACACTCAGACACACATGCACCTTGTAGTGGTTTGAATGAGAATGGCTCCTATAGGCTCACCTGTCCTTGGAGAGACTGCTTGGGAAAGACTGGGTATGGCCTTGTTGGAGAAGGTGTGTCACATGGAGCGGGCTTTGAGGTTACAAAAGCCCACAGCAGTCTCTCCCTGACTGCTGTGGATTAGGAAGCAGCTCTCAGCTACTGCTCTAGCATCCTGCCTGCCTGCCTGCCTGCTGCTGCACTCTCCACCATAATGACAACAGACCAACCTTCTGAAACTGTACGAAAGCCCCCAGTTGTAGGCATAAGGTTATTGTGTAATTCAAACGCTGATTTCAGTACCCACATATCTGGCTGCAATACTTGTTCTGAGAATCTCCTCTCTCAATGTTGTGTAAACACTGCTCCCCAAGGGTCCCCTGATGTGTCAGTAAAGCAGCTTATATCCAGTCTTGAGCAGGGGAGAGAACAGGGTCGGATTTTCTGCCAGCCGGGGGAGGAGGTGTTAGAGAAGGATGTAGGGGATTGACCAAGGGAGAAGTCCAAGAGACACCAGGAGAAGAAGCTGGAACAAGGAAAGCTACAAAGTACAAGTATCCCTGGGATGTGGGCTGGGAAGAAGCCAAATTAGCTAAGAAGGTTAAGAATAGAGTAATAACTGCTCAGTTATTGTGCTGCGAAGCTTATTATTAAACAAATATAAAAGACTCCATTATTTGTGTGATAGCTGACTTAAGAGAGAAACTGAGAAACAAAAAATAACTGTAACACCCAGTTAAATGCTTTCTTTTATAAGAGCTGCCTTGGTCATGGTGTCTCTTCACAAAAAGTGATAGAGCAATGACTAAAGCACACATAAAATAAAAATAAATAGGAAGCAAATCAAGCAGTTACTGATAATAATCATGAATTTATTTGAAAACAAATCTTTGGCATGCATATAAGTTTGCCATCTATTAAAGGTGAAAGCAAATTTGCAGAGTATAAACCACAAAAGAGACTATAAAACGATCTATCACCAGGGTGGGAACCTTCCAACTTTGTAAGATAGGGTTTTCTCTCATAAAATACCAGCTACAGGGTGGAGCCTAATTCCCCAAGGTGATCAAAAAGGATGAATAAAGTAAATAATTTGTAAATTCAGAACACCATAGAAAGTTTACTTCAAGTTTAAGCAGTTTACTTCATACACAAGGCAAAACTCAGCAAGGCTGGGCTAATACTAACAGATGTCTCTCTCTCATACTCTCAATCTCAGACGTGGGAAAGTCACTGCAAGGCACAAAAGAAGGCATGGCTAAGGGTCATGGAGAAGGAACCACGGCTTTGCTTCCACAGGACTGGGTCCCTACTCTGAGAAAATTCCAGAGTGTTTTCAGCCAAGCTGGCCTTGTGTGTGTTGAGCATTCCCAGAGTTGCTACTGAGCCATCTTCCCCAGACGAACCAAAGGGCCTATCTTAATCTATTTGAGCTGTCATAGCAAATTCACAAACAGCCAAAGTATGTTCTCTTGATCCTGATAGGCTCGGAAGACTAAAATCAAGGCATCAGTAAAGTCAGTGCCTGGGGAGGGTATGTTCCTCACAGAAGGTGTGTTCCTCACAGAGAGTGTGCTCTGCATAGAGGGTGCCTCGTCTTATTTCCTCCGATTCCATTGGTGCACGTTTTCCTTCCCAGATCTCATCCACCAACTCTTAAGGTCCTCCTTTCTTCATATGAAGAAAGATGGGTTTCAGCAGGCAAGTTTGGGGGAGCCATCAGGAATGATGCCTGAGTGTATTAAGTAGTCAATATTATATAAACCTCAAATCTCGTTTTGATTGTGTGCTATGGTCCTCACTGGGAGGAGCTGGGGAGTGGACAGTCTACCCAAATCAACTGTACTGGGGTGCAAGTTCCGTGTACCTAGAATCAATTCCAAGTGTAAGCTGGGGGCTGCATAGATGGTTCGGTGGGTTAGAGCGCTTCTTACTCTCACAAGAGACCTGGGTTTGGTGCCCAGCATTTATATGGAGATTCACGATTATCTGTGACACCAGTTCTAAGGCATCTGGTGCCCTTTTCTGACCTCTTCAGGTGCCAAGAAACACACACAGTACACATACATACACATAAGGTAAAGCAAATGAATGTAAAAACAAAACTAAAACTACAGCAAAATGTGTCCAAGATAAGTTCACTTTCACATTCTGCATTGTCGTGTCACAGCTATACTCCATATTCCAAATGGAATGTGTGTGTGTGTGTGTGTGTGTATGTGTGTGTGTGTTATTAGTAGCTTAACACAGATGAACCTCTTAAAGCTTTCTTTGTTCCGGGTTATGTCTCCCTGCCATTCCCCTGGAGGAAACAGTACAAGACTGATATCAGCAGAAACTAATCCAAACGCCCACAGAATCAGGGCAGAATGAGAGGCTGATGAGAGGCATACAGGAGCCACACGTCTCCGGCATATGGCTGAGCACCTGACTAGAGGGCAGGACAGAGCTCAGGGGAAGGTAGCCTGCCTTTCTTCTCCTCCCCTTCCGTCTTCCACCCCACATCAGCTGCTGGCTGGAATGAGATGAAAGACTCATCTCTAGGCTGTTGTCCACTGTCTTCTCAGGTCTCAGGCTACCTGAAAGGAGCCCAACTTTAATGTCATCTTTTTGAGTGTGGAAAACTTAATCAGTTTGTAGATCTCAAAGGGATCTGAGCCCTACGAGAGCTCTAGTTTATGTTACAACAAATAAAAAGCTGAGCCGGTGTCTACCAGGCTGCTCTGTTGTCACCAGGGAGAAATGAACCCGTCCCATTTTCCTGAGCCAGTTGAGTGGCCCCTCCCCTGTGATTTCCTGTATGCTGTAAGAGAAATTCCAGGAGTTGGGAAGACGGTTCAGTGAGAGGTATATGCCTGACATGAACAGGCTCTGGTTCACGCCTCTAGCACTTAGGAGGACTAAGCAAGAGGATTGGAAGTCCAGGGACATCCTCAGCTACAGTAGGAAGTTTGAAGTCAGCCTGGGGTGTGTAAGACTCAGAGAAGAGGAAAGAGAGGGAAGAAGGGAGGAGAGGAAAACTGGAGGAAGGAAGCAAACAACCAGGCATACTCACCCATCTTGAAGGAGGAAAAGATGCTCTCTGCATTTAACAGACTATGGGTTGAAAAATATTTGAAGGTAAAAATGTGTTTTTATTGAATATTCATGGACTTTGGGGGTGGGGTCCTCACTCCTGGAGCAATGCAGTGCGAGAGCTATTTACATAACATTGATCTGGTATTCAGTATTCTAAGTAATCTGTGTTCTGTAAGTAGATGGGAGGGCCGAGAGCCTCATACAAATACAATGGTATTGTACAGAGCAGATGTGGGTATCTGCAGGGAGCTGGAACGGGTCCCTGCATCCCCAGAGATGGCTAACGTCAGAAGCCCTGTGTAACTTGAAATCCCGGCTTTGTTTGCTTAGAAGACGCCAAGTCTTGTGTTCCTGGCACTGTGGGTGGAGGGTTTCCTGTGCGCCAGGTCACCAACACGAGATGCATTAGCCCACAGCTGTAGGAATTGCAGATTTCCTGGCACCAGAGGGCGATGAATAACTCTCTCCACTCCCCTGGACTAATGGAAGCCTCTTCAACCACTTCCTACCCTCGCCTCTCTCCGGCTTAGCGCACACAGAAGCTACCTGGACAGGAGTCAGGCTCTCAGGCCACGCTCACCAGAGTGCTGGTCGGAGCAGGCTGTATCCCTGACAATGACTCTGATGCCAGCCATGTGGGGTTGACTGCAGTCCACATGGGGGAAAGCACGGAGGGAGGGGACTCACCTGTGAAGGACACAGAAAATGTCACCAACAGATACGAAAACTGGCCAGGGCGATGACCCACTTGGCAAAGTACTTGTTGAGAGGGCCTGAGTTCAATCCCCGGCACCCATGCGAAAAACCAGGTATGGTGACTTGCGCTTGTAATCCCAAGACTAGGGAGGTGGAGGCATGCCTAAGGTTTGCTGGTCAGACAGCCTCACTTCACTGGGGAGCACCAGGTCCTTGTGAGAGACCTGGTCTCAAAACCCAAGATAGAAGGTCCTGAGGAATGACGCCTGAGGTTGACCTCTGACCTTCACACGCAGGCAACATACATACACATAGAGGCACGCACACATGTCCACACACACATGGGTAACAATCGAAGGCTTTGACACAAACGTCGGCTCCTTGGACATGAAGGCATGGCGAAAAGCCCACGTCTTGCATTTCAGCTTCCCATCAGCAGTTAATCCCTGAAGAATGAAGCTTTAAAATTGCCTGGTTATTTTCACTTGTGAGATATGGCGGTGGTGGTACAAGCCCTCCCTGCTTAACAAAAGGGCTGCCTTTTGAGAAATACATCATTCGAGGACTTCCCACTGTGCAGGGGTCCCAGAACGGCTCACGCAAATGCTTTCCAAAGCCACCAGTCAATACACTGCGGGGCCCATCCTTGACCAAATGCTGCTGTGCGGCGCGTGACTGTATTTCAATGTCCGACTGGAACAAACTGAAGCAGACTCCTTAGCATCTTTCCCTGAGTGCTAAGTTCTCACGTCTAAAGAGACTGCTCGCTTTTCGCCGTCAATACGCAAGTTAGAAATGAGTTGACACGCACTTGCTGGGTTTCCATGGGTTGAGGCTGACCAGCAAACCTTGAGTGCAAACTGCATTTTAAAGTTGAGCCTTGTGCTCTTCAATAGCTTTTTCTTTTCTTTTCTTTTCTTTTCTTTTCTCTTTTTTTCTTTTCTTTCCTACTCCCCAGACTCAGTTCATATTTCCCCTTTCTGAGAGGCATTCCTCTGAGCATCTCATTCACTCCCCAGGCTTGGCTGTTGATCAACATTTCAGGCACAGAACTTCAGCCCCGGCAGGACTCCTGAGTTCTGAGCCTCGCAAAAATCATCATCCCCTCCTCCAGAGCTTCATGTGCAGCAACGGTACAAAGATATCTGTCGTGCGGATCCATGAATATGCCTAAACATATAAATGTATAAAGGAATCCGTAAGTGTGCAGGCAGCCACGGTGCCCTCACTAGGTCAGTTGCCTGTCCGGGGGAAGGGTCACAGGCTACAGAAACACAGCATTTAGATTCGGGAGAGCTGGCCCCTGCCTTCTCAGCATGTGCCCTGGAAACCGGTGCCAGCCAATGAAAGCGCAGCCCAGCTCATACATGCCAGCTAGCTACCTAATCCTATGTGTCTAGCAGCTCTAGTCTTAAAAATAAGAACAGGTGGAGTTAATTTTTAAATGACATTTTAGGTAACCCCATATGTCTAGGATATTATCTCATCACGTAATGAATATACACTTAAAGACTTAAAGGATTTTGAGAGAGGTTCAGCCCTGGCTGGCCTTGAACTTACTATTTAGACCAGGCTAGCATCCAACTCACAAAAACCCACGGCCTCCACCCCGAGTGCTGGGATTAGAGGTATGTGTTACCACACCTGGCTGGTTTGATTTTTAATTAGACGCATATGTGTGTATCTGGGGCTGTGTAACTGAACTGAATGCAGTGATGGGGGGCGGGGGCAGAAGAGAGCATTGAGTTTCCTGGCCCAGGGCTTTAGGGGCCATTTGATGCTGGTGCAAGGGATCAAACGCCAGTCCTCCGCAAAGGAACAGGTGCCCTTAACCACTGAGCCATCTCTCCAGCCCCCAGGACACACTGCTTTCACGGCGCTAGAGACTAAACTCTGCGTTATGTCTGTAAGCACATGCTGTGTCACTGAGTTAGACCCCCGAGTCCAACCTAAGTTATTAATGAGATATTTTACATTCTCTTCTCATACTTTTGGTTTGTTTTGTTTTTCTGTGTTTTTCAAGACAGACCTGGCTGTCGTGGACTCACTCTATAGATCAGGCTGGCCTTGAACTCACAGAGATCCACCTGCCTCCGCCTCCCCAGGGCTAGGATTCAAGCAGGCACCACCCTCAAACCCCGGCTTCTTGAACGGTTTTTTAAACCTGTTGTGTGGTTGACACTGACAGTGCCCCCTCTTTTGGATCACCCCAGCTCAGTTGCTCACTGGTTACATGGGGGTCGGCTCTGGAGTGGTGCTGGCCACGAGCAAAGCCTGGTTTTCTCATTTGCGACTGCGCAACAACTACCCGGTCGGTTCTGTGAGGACGAGCGGCAGGGTACGGAGGTGGGTGGCGACTTATGCCTTGAAGGTTTGTTTCTTGCTGTGAACTCAGGAAGGCTTAAGTGGGGACTCTGCTTGCTCATGTCAGGTTTCTGCCGCGACTCCTACGTTAGGAGGAGCAATGCCAGTCATCTAGCCCCAGCGAAATGCCAGCGGGGATAGAGAGCTGTAACCCTCCCAGGCGTGTGCAGAGGGCGGAAGGGAAGAAGCATTTGCTGAGCTCATTTGGTTGAAGGTGCCTTAGCTGTTCTGAACTGGATTCGTGTTGTTTCAGTCATGTGGCGGCTAATTTGGTGTGTGTGTATGGGTGTGTGGGGGTGGGGTGGGGGTGTTGACATGATCAAGCGATGCTTAATTTACTTAATTCACTTCTGGGCATGTCAGTGAGCGTGTTTCCAGAGTGAGCCAAATGGGTGAGCCAACTGCTCCCTGGGAGGACAGGGCTGGACCCAGGCAAAAGAAAAAGCGATTCTCTCTGATTCTCTCTGCGTTAGCCGTCTTCTGCCCCTGCCGGTCTCAGTCTGAAGGCTGAGTTTCCTCGGCCTTTAGGCTCTGAGATTCTCCCCAGTGCCCACTGGCGCTTTAGGCCTTCGGCCTCTGCGTGAAGGCGTCAGCCTTGCCTCCTTCGCTGAGGCTTCATAGACCGAGTCCCACTACTCGCTCGTGGAGGGGAACTGTTTTGCGTCTGTGTTCTTGCAAGCCATTCCATTAAGTCCAAATGCATATTTGAGTATCTGCAAACATCACTCCTAGGTTCAGACTGTACACAAAAAAAAAAAAAGAAGCTCAAGACGGGATGTATCATGCTTTGGGGAAGGGCAAGGTCTCAAGTAGCTCAGGCTGGCCTCAAATTCCTGTGTCAGCCTCCCCAGGGCCAAGATTACAGATGTCTGCTGCCACACCCGAAGCCCAACATCCAAGTTTGCCTGAGGTTGGACCCATTTTTAGATATCAAAGTCAAAGAAGAATTTTTTGTGTGTGTTGTTTCAGTTTCTGCATGGCGTTGGCTTTGGACTGGGGTTTTTATCTAACCGAGTCACTGCCATCAGCATCCTTGCTCAGGGATCAGCTATTAGGGGTCTCAGGCCTTTCCTGGGGTTTAGCTAAAGCAATAAGCCCCTCTAAGTATCCAGGTCTAGGTCCTTCTCTGCGGATACAGAATTAAACTTCTTTTGATTTTCTCTTCTCTTCGTGGGTTTTGTTTTCGTTTGTTTGTTCATTCGCTTTGAGACGGCTCTCTGGGCAGCTCAGGCTGACCTGGAGCTCCCAGCTCTGCCCCTGCTTCCCGATGGCTGGGCTCACAGGTGTGGGCCCACGCACCGCTATTAAACGCACTCGTGGGCGCTTCCCTGTTGCTGCCTGCCTCCTAAGTCTGTACAGAGTGCAGGCACTCTCTGCCCCTGCTTGCCCCAAGCACCTCAAAAGGCAGAATAAGGGTGGGACCCATGACTCACCCTGGCCTTTTCAAGCTGGGGAATTCAGGTTGGGCCCAGGGCCACTCTGGAAGGAAGAGGCAGAGGCAGAGTTCCCTCTTCTGCTTCCCAGCCCACTGCTCTGTGCATAAAACATTTGCTGCCTTCCTCATGCTTGCCGGCTGTTGGGGGTTTGTGGTGTGCTCATTTATCACAAAACTCACCTTTATGATGCTCCTGTGTCACATTTGGGAGCCCCGAAGAACAAATTCAAACTTTTTATACCCTTATCACCGTATTTTAGCCGTGAGGCCACTTTGTGGAATAAAACATACTCGTGCAGGTTTCTCCGAGGCTATCTGGGACCCTTAAAGCGAGTGTAGACTTTCAACTGGCCTTTCACCAGTGAGCAGATCTGACCCCAGAGATCTGAAGGAACTTGTTCAAGTTTGTTACGTTAAATGTGTTTACTTGAATATGATGAGGGAAGCAGTGATTTTCCTCCATGCCTTCCTTTGAAGAACCAGTCTCTCTCTCTCCTCTCTCTAGGTGTGCCTGAGTTGAAGTTCTGGCTCTGCAAGTGACCTGGGCGTTAGGGGCTGGGGCTGGTGGGCACCGGTTGTGAGGAAGCCACATCACGTGACAGGATGGAACCCAACAGACTGATTAGCTCTGATGTCTCTTTCTAGCATTTGCTCCTTGCTTGTGAGTCTAATTGCAGTCTGTGTCCGTGGGATGGTTCTAGGGATGTAGGACACAGAGTCTGCTTGATTTGGGGATTTGTTTCTTTTAAATGAAAAATGAGGTGTGAGGCTGGGTGTGATGATTCACACACACCTTTAGTCCCAGCCCTCAGGAGGCAGAGGCAAGCAGATTTCTGTGAGTTTGAGGCCAGCCTGGTCTACATAGAGAATTTCAGGACAGCCAGAGCTGTGTAGTGAGACCCTGTCTCTAAAATAAATACTAGATAGCTTGGTGGTTACGACTGAGTCTTACTACCGCAAATTCTGTTAATAACTGAGTATGTATACAGCTTACCTCAAAGTCCCATTGTGCACTTTTGCAAAAGGATCACTTTAAGCCAAACACAACTGAGGGCCAACATACGCGTCACTTGACCTCTCCTTTGTGGAGGTATTACCAGTGAGTGACTTCACCTTTATCAGCCGAAACATCTCCATAGTGTGCTGTCCTCCCCTTCAAACACCTTTGTCACTCCCAGTGGACTCCAAACCCATCAGGCATTTATCCTCCAAGGACTCTTTCTCCTTTAAGCCACCATCAATCTGCCCAACATCTGCATCGATTTAATTCTGGAACGCTCCCATGAATAGAATCACACAACACGTGGCATTTCGTGTCCTGACTCTTTCGCTTAGCCTAATGTTCATTTTGCTGTAACAAGGATCAGAACTTCATCAGTTCTGGTGGGCAGGGTAACGCTCACACACAAACACACAGAGCGTAAACACACTCACACGGGGGGAGGGCAGTTGCTTTACCTATTCGTTTGTTGGTGAGCATTGACTTTTTTCACATGCTTATGACACGCTGCAGTGTGCTTCAGTAAGACCACAGCGAGTGTCTGTGACCCCGGAAGAGATCAGTGTGTGAGCACTTGGATATCAGGTGATGTTTTACATATAGTGATTTGGGTTTTTTAAAATATTTTGCATATATATACATGAATGAGTATATACAAATATATACATATATTTATATACATATATATGGGTGCTCTATCTTCATGCACACCAGAAGCGGGGATTAGATTCCATTATAGATGGTTGTGAGCCACCATGTGGGTGCTTGGAATTGAACTTAGGTCCTCTGGAAGAGGAGCTAGTGCTTGTGACTACTGAGCCATCTCTCCAGCCTGTGGTTTGGTTTTTAATCTTCACCATAATCTTATAAAGTACATACTCTCACGGGCATGACCCCTGTTTTTCAGAGAAAGAAAAACTAAAGCACAGACCAAGTTTAAATTAACTCCCCACAAAGCCACACAGCAGCAAACAGTAGGTGAGGATGAGAGCCTAGGCTAGGAATTGTGGCTGCGGTTGTTGTGTCTTGTTTCTTTGTTCGTTTATTTGTTTCGTTGACACAGGGTCTCCCTATGCACCTGGCTGGCCTAGAACTTACTCTGTAAAGCAAGCTGGCCTAAAAACTCATAGAGGTCCACTTGCCTCTGCAGGCACCAGGCACACACATGATGCGCAAACACACACATGGGCAAAACATATGTGGAGTGGCTGGGGGGGAAGCAGACCAAGGAGGACTGGCAGGAGAGGGTGATTGGGGTGCATTATGTGAAAGTCCCAAATAATCAATAAAATATTATGTCAAAAACATAAAGATTTATTTTTATTTCTGGTATATATTTTTATTTATGGTATACTCATATATATATATCCATTGGGATCTGTGTCAAATCCCCTGCAGTCAAGGACAAGCAGTTGAGTGCTCTGGAACGGAAGCCAGCACTCTTAACATCCGAGACATCTCTGGGGCCCCTACTTATAAAAACCTCAATCGTCTACTTTTATGTGAGTTCGTGATAAAAAGTAGTTTCACTATCAAGTTTCCCAACTTCAAATGCGTAGCATTTGTTCTCACAAGAACAGTACCTACTGACCAAGAAGGCAAATTATATTTTATTTGCTGTATATTCCTGGGGGGGGCTTGAACTCACTCTGTTGACCAGCCTGGCCTCAGACTTGTGGCATTCCTCCTGCCTTTGTTTCCCAAGGGCTTGCATTTGCACTGTGCCACCACCGCTGGATGCAACATCTGCACACCACACCTGGACACCACACCTGCACACCATAGCTGGACACCACATCTGTACTCCACAGCTGGACACCACACCTGCACACCACACCTGGACACCATATCTGGACTCTGCACCTGGACACCACACCTGGACTCCACATCTGCACACCACAGTTGGACACCACATCTGTACTCCACAGCTGGACACCACACCTGCACACCACACCTGGACACTACAGTTGGACTCTGCACCTGGACACCACACCTGCACACCACATCTGGACACCTCACCTGCACACCACAGCTGGACTCCACACTTGGCGAGAAGGGACGCTTTGTATCTTGATGTATATTTCTGCTCCAGATTGAAACTGCCTTCTCCGGCTTGTGTTGACTGCACTGCAAACAGACCTCCACAAGGAAAGGCTTAAACTACAGCCTGCTCTCTGCACAGTGTGCAGGTGTTTGACGCCACTGACGTGTTAGACCTAGACACGAGTAGTAAAGTGGAAACTCTTTGTTAAGTACATTTAACACACAGGAGCAATCATGCACCAGAGCACACAGAGTCCTGAAGGTATCCCTCGGTGGTAGAGCACATGCGAGCATGCGTGAGCCACCGGGTCCAGATGCCCCTCTTATCTCTACACCAAGATGCAAACAAACATACAAAGTTTAAGTGGGCCTTGAAAGACAAGAATTCTAGATTCACAAGCATCTCTGGACAAGATGAATATTCCAGAGCTTAACATAAGAAGTTGACTGATTTTGATTATGGGTATGGATTATGGTTCCAATAAGTGTTATTAATCTTTTCTGAAGATTTATTTGTTAATTATGTATATAGTGTACCCCTGCATGCCAGAAGAGGGCACCAGATCTCATTCTAGATGGTTGTGAGCCACCATGTGGTTGCTGGGAGTTGAACTCAGGACCTCTGGAAGAGTAGCCAGTGCCTTTAACCTCAGAGCCATCTCTCCAGCCCAGTGTTATTAATCTTGATAGTATATATTCTTTTAATATATATTCTTTTACTATGTCTGTGTGGCAAAGAATCAAAAGAATAGAGTTTGGTGGTACATGCCTGCTGTTTCAGTGCTCTGAAGGGAACAGGTTTGTGGCGTGTTCAAGACCAGCTTTGAGCACATTAGAAAGGAAGGAAGGAAGGAAGACAGGAAAACCTTCCCAGTCCCCTCTATTCAAAGAGCAATATGACCAAATTTCTAAAATATTATTGTTAAATGTCTAAATAGACCATGAAGACACAAAAGGAGAGTTCACACAACTGTTCCTGTGACTCAGAGCTCAGGAAGCATTTCTCATGAGTTGCACACAGCTGTCGCTACATGAGACATAAAACCACAGTGCAACAGAAATGATTATCTCGTGTGTCACGGTCAGTGAATCAGTCGGGTAGATAAACAACAAGATTCCAGTAGAGGTCACTGCTACTCATTTCAACGTTGGAGGAGATCTGTGTGTGTGTGTGTGTGTGTGTGTGTGTGTGTGTGTGTGTATGTGTGGCTAACCCTGGCTGTCCTGGAACTCATTATGCAGAGCAGCTTCCTTGAACTCACAGACATCTACCCACCTCTGCCTTTGAGACTAAATGCATGTATCACAATGGAAGTACTAGTCTATGAATATAAAGTATTCTATACTAAAGCATATTAACTTAAATGCCATTTCTGCCAAAAAAAAATTTAGGATTCCCTGAAAAAATGCCTAGTTTTAGGTTAGAAGCAGGCCTGTATCACTCTTATTCCAGGAGATAAGGAGGTGTTCAAACACACATTTTGGGAGCAGTGAGATGGCTCAGCGGGTGGAGGTGCTTGCTGCTAAGCCTGATGACCTGAGTTCAAGCCCAGGAACCCGTGTGGTAGGAGGAGAAAACTTAATCCTCTGACCTACACATGCATTGTGTGGCATGAACACCCTTTACAACCCCCTCCCCAAATAAATGTCATTTTATTTTATTTGTTTAAGTAAATGCCAAAGTCCTTAAGAAAAACAATGGAAAACACATGGGACAAAGAAAAAGCAAGGGTCTACAAGAAGAGTCTTGGGATGACCAAGTTACGATAACTTAAGTATGTACCATAGAATAAAAATGAGGGACAGTAGCCAGGCACGGTGGTGCCGGTCTTTGATCCCAGCACTTGGAAGGCAGAGGCAGGTGTTTCTGGAAGTTCAAGGCCAGACGGGGCTGTATAGTAAGACTCTGTCTTTAAAAAAAATTAAAATAACATTTTAAAATTCCAAAAGATGTGCATAGGTGTGTTGATTTGGATTTTGTCTGTGTGATGAAATATCTAAGCAAATTAGGTTATGCTGGGAGATGTTGGCTCATGCCTCCAGAGTTCCCCGAGTCCCCGTCTGATCATCATCGTCATCATGGTGGGGCAGAGCTGTTCTTGTCTTGGTGGTCGGTGGTTGGGATTCTGCGCTAGCAGGCCTTTTGTTTGGGTTTCATTTTTTGCCTTTCCTGATTCCATGCAGGGCTACAGCCTATAGGACCTGCCACAATCATGGGCAGCCCTTCCCTTTTGGTTAACCCTCTCTTTGCCCTCACAGGAACATCCAGAGGGAAGTTTTACTGACCTCTTGGGTGCTCTCAGTCTCAAGTTGACTGTTGAGTTTCAATATCATCGTTTCACAGAAGTGACTTGAGCATCTGTGCTCGTGGTGTCCGAATGGGGGTCTTGGGAGGAATGGCCCTTGATTGTGAGGGACATGTGCATCAAAAGAAAATATTATAGGAAGCTCACTCTCTACGTAATGACTATAGACTCTAAACTTCCAGTGCAAAGAGGAGGCTCCCAGCACGACTTAACAACACTGTAGGGGCATCATTAAAATTAAGTAACAAGAAAAAATTAAAAGCGCTCTCTTAGCCAGGCATGGTGGCACACTCCTATGATCCCAGCACTCAGGGATGCAGGGGCAGACGGATCTCTGTGAGTTCGAGGCCAGCCTGGTCTACAAAGTGAGTCCAGGACAGCTAAAGCTAGACAGAGAAACTCTGTCTCAAAAAGGATACACAGAGAAACATTGTCTCAAAACAACAACAACAAAAAAGTGCTTTCTTTTAACTAATTTCCTAATCCTTGAAATCTAAGTTGCATTGGATGCTTTCTTAGATGTGTCACCTTAAAAAGGAAATAAGCAAACTTGTTGGCTATTATTATATTATAGCAGTATCAGGTATCCCAGTGTTGGGTTATCTCATAGGTTTTTGCATAAAGGATGGGCCAGAGACTTGTCAGTCTTTCCAGTGTTGAATTATCTTGTAATGTTTGATATAAAACAAAAGACAGATAGAGATCTGTCATGCCATCTGAAAGCAAGTAGAACTGCCTCATGTGACATATCAGAGAAAGCAGGGCCCATGCCTCAAACAGCTACAGGTGAGTGTTTGTTTTTCCTTTAATTAACTTTAAATTGAAGCAGACTCTTGAGGATGAGGAGTTCAAGTCCGGCCTCAGCTACGTAGGCTAACCTGGGTCACAGAATCTCCCCTGTAAAGAAATAAACAAATACACGAACAAGTTGAGAAGCAGCAGAGATAACCCAAAGTTTGTAAAATTCAAAGCTTTACCATAAAGCAGCCTGTTTCTAAAAGGAAACCGCTGCTAAATATGTTAATAAAAATTGCGCTCTGTGTCCCTAGAAAGCACAAACATGACTATGTCCAAATATAAAAGCCAAAGAAGAAAAAATGAGCAGTGGACCACACTCTAAAGACATTTGCTTTTCTCGTTCTATCTTTGACAAAATGCAGAGGAAACACAATGGATTTCGGGGGCTATAATAGCGTAATAACCAAATTCACAAGGCAGAATGCACATTCTCCTCAGGTCAACAGAGAATCAGACTCTGGGTTGCCTGGTGGGGGGCAGGAGGAAGAGGCCAACCGACCCAGGTTGGGAAATCATGATAACATTTAAGAGCAAAATTATATAGAGTACATTCTCTGACTGTAATGCATCAACGCAAGACTCAGCAATGAGATTTTAAATCCCAACCTTTTAAAGGTGTATGGGTGTTTTGCCTGCATCTACATCTGTGTACCAGATGTGTGCCAGGTACAGGATGAAGCCAGAAGAGTTCTAGGATCCCGGGGAACCAGAGTTACAGAGAGTTGTGAGCTGCCGTTACCCACGGGGAACAGAGTCTGGGTCCTCTGGCAGGACAGCCATTGCTCTTAACTGCTGACGTTTCTCCAGCACCTGAGATTTTAAATGTTAAATAGCCGGAATTCAGCATTTTAGCTGCAAGTACAGGTGAGTATTCACACACCCAGATACTAGCAGCAACTTCCTGCCACTGTTTTCTTCCTGCATAGCTATGTACTCACACACAGATTACCGACTGAGTTCTATTGTGCAGGAAAACAATGGAGAAAGTAATGTATAAACTTGGTTATTAACCTTAATGCACTGACAGAGTTGTGTTGTGACCATGCTATTATGGAAGAGATGGGATGTCCTCACAGAACTTACGCCCCAGCCAGCTAGCTACATCATTATGTATCATATAACCCCTGAAAACTCGCTGGGCGCGATTGGCACATGCTTTAACCCCAGGCACTCAGGAGGCAGAGGCAGGAAGATCTCTGTGAGATCAAGTTTCAGAACAACCAGGGCTGTGTCTCAAAACAAAACAAAAAACCAAAACAACAACAACAAACAAACAAATCCCTTGAAGCCAGCAAGTACTTTACTCATGAGTAGATACCAGATAAGAAGTAGGAGTGATGGGCAAAAAATGAACAAACTAAGCCACCCTTCTGACCTCATACACCAGAGGGCCCAGGGCCTGTGTGGAGTAGCCGCCTCCTGCTGCCACCAGGCTACACACACTGTTGCTCCCTCCTCTGTTTCCAACGCTGCACCTAAGGGTGTTCTGTGGCTGCTAGCCGGTCAGCTGGGGATTTGTCTCTCCCGGTGACAAAGCCTGGCTTCACAGTCAGCTTTCACTACGACTGTAGCTCTCAGTCTTGACGGCTACCAAGGAAACATCCTGCCCCGAGGAGCTGAAATTAAACGCCAGTTTGTTGTTTTAGCTGTGACTCATTCTCAGAATTTTCCTCTGCGAAGGTTGACGCCAGAGGCCTCTGCGCTGTGCCTCCCCAAATGGAACGCTTGAGGAAGAAGATCTTCACAGGAGTGGGGACAAGCCAGCACCAGCACCGAGACAGCTGGTTCCAGCTTTCTCCTCTTTCGTCTCCTGGAAGTTTTCAAGTTTTCTTATGATACCTAGGGCTGTCCTGGCTAGCATTAATCCCACCCATTGGACAGGGTTTTCTTCTTCTTCTTCTTCTTCTTCTTCTTCTTCTTCTTCTTCTTCTTCTTCTTCTTCTTCTTCTTCTTCTTCTTCTTCTCTTCCTACTTCTTCCTTCTTCTTCTCCTTCTCTTCCTTCTTTCTTCTTCTCCTTCTTCTTCTTCCTTCCCTCTTAACTTAGAGGTGTATGTAAGAGAGTGGTGGGCCGTGAGATAACTATAGTGCTGCCTGCAGTCTTTTAACCCAGCCCAGCCTGGCAGGCCCTACAAGCCCTTGAAGCTCTGAATCTCCTGCATCCACCTGGGATAACAGGTCTGCACCATCATGCCTGGTTAGGCAGTGCTGGAAATGGTACTCAGAGACTCACAAACTACAGGCAAGCACTCTTGTACTTAAAAACCAGTTATTTATTTAACAAGTCCTCTAGTGCATTAATATTTTTCTTATTCTTTCACTCTGGTATTATATATACATATGTGTGTGGATATATATGTGTATATATAATTTTATATGCCTATAAATATAAAATATGTATATTATTAACTCTCACACTATTAAAAATTTTTATTTATTTTTCTTTTTTGTTTGTTTGTTTTGTTTTGTTTGAGACAGGATTTCTCTGTGTAGTATTGGCTGTCCTGGACCTGCTCTGTAGACCAGGCTGGCCTCAAATTTATAGAGATACACCTGCCTCTGCCTCCCTGAGTGCTGAGATTACAGGACTGTGCCATTGTACCCAGCTACTTTTTTATTAAATAATATATTTTTAAATTTTGTGGATGCAGTTGCAGAGCTGTACATAGGGTCTCCCTGTGTAATCCATACTAACCTCAAACTTCTAAAACTCCAGCCTTAGCCTCCTGGATGCTGAAATCAAAAGCATGAGCCACCACACCTTATATTTCCTAAAGAGTGGGGCAATTGTGAATTTTTTCTTGGTATAGCTGTAAAATTTTTTTGAAGTTAGATTTAAGCATTTCATGTGTGTGTTTTGCCTGCCTATCTGTCTGTGCCCCGTGCTTGGTGCCCACAGAGGTCAGAAGAGGGCATCAGCCCTGGAGCTGCACTTATGGATGGTTGTGAACCACTATGTGAGTGTTGGGAATTGAACCCCAGTGCTCTGCAAGAAGAGCCAGTGATCTCAGCCCCTGAGCCATTTCTCCAGCCCTCAGGGTGCAGGCTTGCCTCCGCATCACCTGTTTCCATCTATATTGTATTTTATTAATTTTTCTCTTTAGTCAGAATTTAGTTAAGGCAGGTTTCTGACTCGGCCTCCTGCCCATACTTCCACATGTGACTGCCAACAGCAGAAGGCTTTGTGATACTTATATATTAATTGTCTGTAAGAAGTTTTAATATTAAGCAGCTTCTGTTTTCTTTTGTCTTAGGCTGAACACCTTACTATCCCTCTCTTTCCTCCTTGCCCCCTCAGTCTTTCTTCCTGAGTTCTGGGATTAGAGGCATGCCTCACCATGCCTGGCTTCTATTTTATCCTTTTTGTTACATTGGTTGGCCATATTTGTTTATTCTTTTGTTTTTGTTCTTTCTGAGGGCTTTCCTCTCCAAGCATGAATGTTTGTGTTTATATATTTTTTAAAAAAACTTTTTTTTAAAGATTTTTGTTTATTATTTATACATGTACACCTGCATGCCAGAAGAGAGCATCAGGTCTCATTATAGATAGTTGTGAGCCACCATGTGGTTGCTGGGAATTGAACTCAGGACCTCTGGAAGAACAGCTGGTGCTCTTAACCTCTGAGCCATCTCTCCAGCCCCGTGTTTATATTTTTACCTGGCGGGATATTTTTCAGTCATCAGAGATGAAATCCTTCCCTTGACTTCACATGGATGAACCTGGAAGACACTTTATCAAGTCAAATAAACTAGGGAAAGGCAAGCACCTTATGCTCTCCCTCACTTTCAGAAGCTAAAGAAATTTACCACCTAGCAGGGGTCTGAGATCACTAGAGGCCAGGAAGGGCACGGAGAGAAGGGAGAAGAGACAATTCAGCATCACACTGGCTGCCGGCTCACTCAGCAGCGGTTCTGGTTTCATATACAGATACACAGAATTGATAAAATCAAAGAAAATAAAACGAGGCAAGAGAGATGGCTCAGACATTAAGAGCACTGTCTGCTCTTCCAGAGGTCCTGAGTTCAATTCCCAGCAACCACATGGTGTTTCACAACCATCTATACTGGTATCTGATGCCCTCTTCTGGCGTGCAGGTGTACATGAAGACAGAGCACTCACACATAAAATAAATAAATGAATCTTTTTTAAAAAAGAAAGAAAAGAAAATGAATGGGCAAAATCCTCCAATCCTACTAGTTGGAGGGAAGTGTTAATATTTTGGTTTTTTTTCCTTTATTTTTTGTGTAAATTGTTTACAAAGTTTTAATATTATCAGTTTTGTGGTGCTGGCTGCCGAACTTGGTCCTCCTATGTAATAGATGAGTACCTACCGTTGTAGTGCCAGCCCTTGTTTGTATTTTTTAATTGCCCCTTTCCTTTTATAGGAAAGAAATTCTCATACCGAGTTGAATTTGTAATTACTTATATGAGGAAATGCCTTTCCCCATCTTCTCTTACTTTGATGCTAGGCAAGGAATAGAAATCAAACATCAGGAGCTGGAGAGATGGCCTGGCAGTGAAGGGTACTGAATGCTCTTCCAGAGGACCTGGGTTCAAATCCCAGCACCCACATGGCAGCTCACAACTATCTGTAACTCCATATCTGACACTGTCACACAGACATGCATGCAGGCAAAGCACCAATGCACATAAAATAGAGGTAATTTAAAAAAAAAATCAAACATCAGATTTGGGGATATGGCTCATGCTTGTCCTGAATACAACAGGCCTGGGTTCAATCCCCAACACTAAGTAAACTGGTGTGGTACTGTGCACATGTGATCCCAGCATTCAGGAGGTAGAGACAGGAAGATGTGAACTTCAAGGTACTTACTGAGTTTGAGGCTGTCCTGGGCTACCTCAGAAGAGTCTTGCATTAGCTTTGATTGCCCCTGGGCCCTTGCTTTCCTTTCTTATTGTTATTTAATAGTCCTAAAAGCAGCACCCACTTTATTATCGCCAACAATTCTGGGTGTTTACTGGGTCTGTTGGGCCAGTGCGATATGGGCCTCGGCTGCGTTCATCTGGGTATTTGGCTAGGCGGGGCTGTTTCAGCCGCTCCTTCCCACGGCTGGCAGGGACGCAGGCTGGCAGCTGGCAGCTCAGCGGGGCTGTTGGCTGGACATGCACTTGGCGAGTCCGTGTGGCTTGTGCTTTTCCCAGCACGGCAGCTGGGTTGCCATAGTCCCCAGAGAAGTAAGCGGGAACTGCCAGCCCTCTCTCGGGCTGGGTCTGGAGAGCGGCGGGCTCCCTAGGAAGGCTCTCGTGCCTGTCAGTGCCCATCTCTGTGGTCCTGAAAACGCTCCTGTGTCTTCCAGGATCACATTTACTTTGGCTCGGCTTGCTTTCCTGGCTTTGCTGTACTCGTGCCCTTTCATGGGCTTCGGGTTTTGTTTGGGTTTGTTTTTGCATCTTTTGTCCGTGGAACATGGAAGGACTAACGTCAGTTGTTGGAATCTTCAGGAAGAAGAACCATACTCTAGGAAGTGGGTGGAAGGGTGGGCCTTGAGGTGTCATGGTCCTGCCCAGGTTCTGTTTACTCTGATTTCTGACACCTTGTGACTCCCGCCACAATGCTGGTAGATGGTTGATGTTTGTGAGTGTGAGGTCAGCTGTGCAGCTGTGGGCACATAATGACACTGTAAGAGAGAGAGAGAGAGAGACAGAGAGACACAGAGAGAGAGAGAGACAGAGACAGAGACAGAGAGACAGAGAGAGACACAGAGAGGCAGAGACACAGAGGGACGTAGAGAGAGAAATACAGAGACAGAGAGAGAATAATACAGAGATTCCCCATTGCTTTGGACCTTTGGCGAGGATGGCTAACGGCAGCAGCAGAGGGAAGGACAGCATGGGTCAGGTCCCACAATCCCCCTCAGTGGTATTCGCTCAGTCTCCTAAAGACCTCCCACTCTGCCCCACCCCAGAAGCTCAGTGTCCTCCAATAGCAGCATCACAGAGCACCGAGCTCTACCTACACTCACCAGTCATGTCTGTTTTTTGTCAACCATCATCATCCAGCTACCTGGCCTTCGCTTTCTGTTGGCATGCTCTGGAACCTTTACCTCAGTATGTTACCGACAAGGTGTTCTTGTGCTGTGAAATAACACAAACAATTTTTCTGTTTGTTTTTTGAGACCGTCTCACTGTCTGCATCCTTCATCTTTGGCTGTCTGTGAACTCACTGTATAGACCAGGCTGGCCCTGAACTCAGAGATATCCACCTGTCTCTGCCTTCATAGTGCTAGGATTAAAAGTTTATGCCACCACACCTGGCTTTTTTACTATTATGAATTTATTTTTATTTTATGTGTATGAGTGTTTTTGCCTGTGAGTATGTATATGCATCGTGTGTATGTGTGTGTGTGTGTGTGTGTGTGTGTGTGTGTGTGTGTGTGTGTTTCCTACTGAGCCAGAGGAGGGTACCTGTTTTCACTGGGGCTAGAGGACATCAGCCCCCAGAACTGGAGTGATGAACTGTCGTAAGCATTCATAGGGGTGCTGGGAACTAGACCCTTATCCCCAGCACCCCAAAATACTTTTCTTGCAGAAGCCCTTGAGATCACATTGTTGAGAAGCAATAGATAATAGACACAAGAGTGATAACTATTTATCCCTGTGCTCGATCGAATAAAATATCTGCTGTTGCTTCCTATTACAACTCCTCCCACTGATTTTTTTTTTTTTTTTTTTTTTTAAGACCAGGTCTCGCTATGTAGCCCCGGCTGCCCCGGACGTAGACCAGGCTGGCCTCGATCTCACAGAAACCTCCTGCCTCTGTCCTGAGTGCTGGGATCAAAGGCGTGCAGCCACCACAGACAGCCCTCTCTTCTTTTTCAGTGAGGGGCACCAGTTGGTGGTTGCTGCTACTGTTTGCGGAGGATGTTCTCACCTCAGTAACTGAATCTTAACACTCGGATGGCTCAGTGCGTAAAGGAGCCTGCCATGAAGTCTGACGGCTGAGTTCCGCCCCAGAGCCCACATGTCAGGGGAAAACTGACTCTTGACCTCCATGTATGTCCACATGTGTGGCATGTGGACAGGGCAGCACACGCACATACACACACATACACACAATTTTATTTTTAAGTTTAAGAATCTGTGACACATATAGCCCAGAGATTTGTCTCCTGGGTTAGAGCTTATCGATTTGACAATCAATCTTGACTCTCAGGACCCTTGTACATTGTCTGAAGTTGCAGACTAAGTCTTGCCTGTCAGGAAAAGCTCCGTCTGTTTAACTTTGTCGTGGTTTCCGTTTCGCCGGGAACAGCCGTCACGCTGTTCCAGCTCTTCCTGCTTCTCCTTACACCTGTAATTCAGACGTTAGCAGCAGCAAGGACAGGTTGGGGATTTAATCGGTTATTTTAACGGATCCAATCCAGGACCTATAAAAGACCATAGACCTAAAATTTTTAATTACGCCTGTTTGGGTTTCACTTGTTTAAAAATTGGCTTGCCAGTACAGCAGCTAAAAGCATGTGTTGCTCCTCCAGAGGACCTGGGTTTGGTTCCCCTCACCCACATTAGGCGTCTCACTGCTGTCTCTAACTCCAATTCTAGAGGATCCGATGCCCTCTTTTGGTATCTGTAGGCACTTTGTGCAAATAATCCCCAGCTACCCAGGCAGACAAACACTCACACAGGGCCTGGAGGGCACAAGATTGGGAGGGTTGCCCTGCCCCTTGCTGGCTGCGACATTGGATGAGCCAGTACCGGGGACCTCACCCTGGTTGTGTGGGTACAGGAGAGCTGGCGGGCCTCACCACCTCAGATACCACCCAGGCCCAGATCCAGGGCTTTGAATTGGCCCACCCCAACATCCATCCCATCTGTGAACTGCTAGAGCACATGAAGGGGTCGGTCCTACAGATTCAAGCTGCAGCATCTCCATGACACAGGGCAACAACAGGATATCCAAGAGGAGTCCGGTGAGGATACAGTATTGATGCTGTAGCAGGAGCCGGAGGCCTCGAACCAGTGACTCACTGCAGTGAACATTTGCAAGCAGAGATGTTTGGACCAAAGGATATTCTGTGTGACACACTGCAGCTTACACAGTGAGGTGTTTTTGTTTCTTTCTTTTTGTGTTGTTTTTGCTGCTGTTTTCTTTGAGGGGAGAGGTGGCAAGGGTAGAGGACAGAAACAAAGGAACAGAGAGGTGAGTGAGATTGGGGTGCAGGACGTAAAATTCACAAAGAATCAACAAAAATTTTTAAATTTGGTTTTACCAACAAGTCAACGGATATAAATTATTTGTTTTGTTTTGTTTTGTTTACTTGAATTTACTTAAGATGGAAAGGTTTGTGGCTTTCTATTATCCTCCCTCCCCCACTCTTTCTCTCTCTCGGAGTCACCCCTCCTGCTCTTGATCCTCATCCTCTCCATCATGGGTGGTTGGCGCTTGTTCAAATTCTCCTTGTAGATCCGCAAAGTAAGTTTCCTTTATTTCAACCTTTATACCATGAGGCTGGAGAGAAGTGTCAGCAGTTACGAGAACATGCTGCTGTCAGAGAGGACCTGTGTTCAGTTCCCAGCCCCAACATTGGGTTGCTCACAGCAACTTGCACCCAGTAACTCCAGCTCCAGGGGGTCTGATACTCCTGGCCTCCGTAAGAAACACACTCACATGCACATAATTAAAAATAAAATTTTAAATAATGATAATAATAATAATAAAAGCCTTCACTCATGTATTAAGCCTGGAGCTGGGAGTGAGGTGGGAATTCCGAACTCATTTCTGCCCTCACAATATGCTTTACCAAACAAAGGCTTTAGTCACAGGTGCATTCAGGTGCTTAAATGATGTCATCAAGATTGTGTTTCCCATTCTTCCTCTCAGGTTTATTTGTGGCCTCATTTTCTTGTGATCCAAGCATGCACCTCATATGTCACAAGGCAGAGGGCTCCCACTTGCCGCAGTCATATGAACAGCCTATGACTCATGGTTGGAGAGTGAGATCCTCCCCAGGTTTTCCAGCAAATCTCTTGGAAGCGAGGTGATTGGACTTGCTTGGGACCATGGCCAGTTGCACTGTGTAAACATGGCTGGGTTGGCATGACTGGATGGGGCGGATCATGTATCCAGCTCAGTAGCCAGTCCCATGGGTTTCATCTGGGATCTGGGGAGACCAAGTCTCCAGTGTAAAGAGGGATGCTTTGTTGACAAGACAAAGGCAACAGCTGTCCCACACCTCACGCTCTTTGGTATGGAAATGCGCCCTGGCAGTATTGCTGCCCTCCTTTGGCTCATCCTGCCTCTGGCTGAGTGTTAGCTGAAGGAGCTTTGGAAACCTTTACACTCAAACATCAGGGTGTGCATCCTTTAAAAGGTATGGAGGTCTTTTGGCTTGGCTTTTCCTGTCTTTTTATTTTCTTAGTGATTCCAGGAAAAGGAGCAACCGTTGCAAGTGGCTTCATGAAAGACCTTTGCTTTGCTTGCCTCTGAGACATGGTGGACCTGAAAAGCAAGTGAGAAAAAAATAAGAATAGGGGTAAAGACTAAAAGGAAAACGACCTCACAAATCCTAAGCTTTCCAGATGAAATTATGACTGCTGTGGTGACCTTACACTCAAAAGCTCAGTGAGTTGCAACAACAGGGCAATTTCATGTGTAAAAACGCTCAGTCAGCTGGGTAACTGAGTGGTCCTGGAGTCAAGGAGTACCTTGCTTTGAAGCTTTTCACAGAGAGCTGTACACGCTGACTGAGAGCTGGGGGTCTGCCAGGCACGGCTCGGAATACCAGACGCAGTCATGAGAACTTAAGGCAGCCTGAGCGTCAGCTCAAAATCTAATTCCGGGTTGCATCAATCCTTTATTTCCTCTATATGCTCCACTCCTTATCATAAGTAGTGACTTTTCAAGGTTCTACTTCCTTTATTCCCATTTGAGAAAAGACTCACAGTTCTGGGGATGTGGCTCAGCTGGTAAAGCTGAGCTTGCTAAGCTTGCTTAAAGCTCCAGGTTCCATCACCAGCATCGCCTGAGCCATGCTTGGTGGAACACGCCTGTGATCCTGAAGTAAAAGGAGGCTCAGAAGTTCAAGGCAGGGGTGAGAAAGATGACCTCAGTTGAGAGTAAGTGCTGCTCTTGCAGAGGACCTGAGCTCAGCGCTGGCATCAGCGGCTCAGAACGGCCTCTAACTCCAGCTCCAGAGGATCTGAGCCCTCTGGCTTCCTCAGCCGTCAGTACTCCCAGTCACATCCCCATACGAAGACCCATAGCATGATTAAAATAACCTTCTAGCTATTTTTAAAGTTCAAAGAAATCCTTGGTTATATAGTGAATTTAAGGCAAGCCTGCCAGAGATTCCTGGTCTAAAAGATAAAAATTTAAAAAACAAATCTCTGTTCTAGGTTATATACACTTATGTTATATACAGTATCTTGAATACATTCTAAAACAGTAGGGTAAGTATGATTATCTTCATTTTTAGGAGCTCTGGATGCTCTTCCAGAGGACCCAGGGTCCAGTGCCAGTACCCACACGGCAGCTCTCAGCAGTCTGTAGCTCCAGCAAGGAGATTTAAAGGAGTTAAAGATCAGGGGAGGGTCCAGGAAAGATGAGGCACCTGTCCTCACTCAGTGCAGCGTTCCTCAACCCAGAACAGATACAGGACATGGCCAGTGTGCATATCCACATGTGGATGGGTGAAGGTGTGGGGGGGGCATATCCACAGGGGAGTGGATGAAGGAGTGGGGGGCATATCCACAAGTGGGTGGGTGAAGATGTGGGGGGGGGAGGCATACCCACAGGTGAATGCGCTACTCCCACATAACAGAGAACCATTCAGCACTGGAAGCCCTGGCCCCGTGAGTGAGCCTGGCCCCTGTGAGTGAGCGGAGGAAGCCAGGGACAGACGTGTGGCGTGATCTCATTTGTACGTGGCCAACAACAGAGCGGGACTCCTAACTGAGAATGGAATGGTGGCTTCCCGGGGCTGGAGTCTGGTGATGTGGGAGATGTCTGTCAATGAGTGTGAGCTCTCAGTCATGAAATGAGTAGATTCTGGGGGTCTAGCATGCAGCGCCATGGCTAGCACACACTGGAAAGGTGCTGTCCATCTTAAATGCTCTCAGTAAATCTTTTATAATACTTGTATTTAAAAATATTTAGTGTGTGGGTGGGTGTGTCCAGAATAGGGTACCAGAGCTCCTGGTTCTAGAGCTACAAGCGATTGGGAGCCACCAAAAATGAGTGCTGAGGATGTGAGGTGGGGCCTCTGACAGAGCAGCAAGTACTCTTGACTATTGGAAACTTACTGAGTGTTTCCAGACAAGACTATTTTATTTTAAATGATGTGAAAACGTGTGTCTGTGAATGTGCACATGTTATATGCAAGTGTCCTCAAAGTCCACAAGAGGACATTGGGTCCCCTGGGGCTGCAGATGAGCAGCTGTAAGCTGTGGGCTGTATAAACTGTTGAGCCATCTGCTGGCGTCGCTCTTTTTTTGTTTGTTTTTTTGAGATAGAGCCTCTCTACGTAGCCCTGGCTGTTCTACAGCTTGACATGTAAGCCAAGCTGGCTCCGAACTTACAGAGGTCTGCCTGCTTTTGCCTGGGGTGCCAGGATTAAAGGTGTCCGCCACCACGCCCAGAGAGTAAATCTTCAACATTTTCAGTGTGTCAGTGTACACAGACACACGACTGGAAACAACGTGAGATGGCGGCCACAAAGAGCTGAGTTGTCAGTTCTTCTGTACATAGCCTGAGGCGAAAAAAAAAATGGTTCACTGCTTTCTTGGACCAGAAAAACCAACACAACCATGCAAGTTTACAGGTCAACTCTTTTTGTCTGTTTTCTGTTCATAAAAGTGTCCTTGCCTTCAAGGGCTTGTATATCATAGGAGTCCCCAAGGGCCTGACAGATGTCACAGAAGCAGTGTGCGCCGTCCTGGTGGTGTAAAGGGACACTCAGATTGTGTATGCAGGCCAGGTGGGGCTGGGCACAAAGGACCAAAAGGAGCGCTGACTTCTAAAACTTACATTTGTTTCTGACTCTGTGTGTGTGCGCGAGCGTGTGCACGCACATGCATGTTTATATGCATGTTCGCCCTGTGCATGAGTGAAGGCCAGAGGACAGTTGGCTAGAGTTGGTTTTCTCTTTCCACCATAGGAGTCATGGGAACCGAACCTAGGCCATTGGGCTTGGCCACCATCACCTTTACTCCCTGGGCCATCCGTGTCACCGGCCCGAATGCCGCCCCTGCCACACTGAGGACCCTCACTGAAAAACAAGGAGCACATTGTTCCTGAAACAGGAGAGGAGACGACACTGAAGGAAAAGATATCCCAAAGACACAGAGGAGGCAAAGACTTACAGCCTGGGAACATACTCAGCACAAAATAAATGCAGATAAATGTGCAAAGGGGAGTTATGTTTTCAAAAGTTTTTCATAACACAGAGAGCAGCTAAAACACACCAGGAGAAAAAACAAAGGCAAGTACAGTGAAGCTTCTTCATACGGAACACAGTGAGTGGACTCGGCCGTGCATCTCATCTGGTCAGAGGGCAAGGTCAAGCAAAAGAGGAGAAAAGCGGGGGAAATCTGAGCAGCTGGAAAGCAAGGAAAGAAAACATAAGTTTCTTCACACCGGTTTCAGATGAGAGTCTCCAGACCAGGAGCCACACAGGATCCCAGGAAGGATGAGAGCATTATAGGCTCTTTGTGCTCTGGGGGGCAGACATTTGGTAGCAGAGTTAGCATCCTTTGTTGGGCATTACAGAACTGGTCTGTGACTCGGCACAGCAGGGAGAGGCTTTTGCAAGTAGCTCTATTTTCTGAGAACCTTCCCCTGTTGGCCAGAATCCTAGGCTAGCCACTTGGCTTACAAAGCACCCCCTGTCTAGATAGTGACACATTTCCTCCACGTTCGTGGCGAAAGCTCTGAAACTTGGCACAGAGAAAGCAAACGCTAGACTGTGTGTGTGGTTGCCTCCCTGCAGCAAAAAGACACCAAACAGGTTCAACCTGAAAGCGCCTGGCGACCTTTCCCTTTCCCCACTCCAAAGTCCTGAGGTCATTCTCCAGAGCCACCAGCTCTCCTGGGTCTCAGGCAGTGGCTGGTGTTCTGGGACCCCCACAGCCTGTAAATGAGCTGCAGGACACACCCCCTCCACTGTTGTCTCCGACTCACACCCGTGCATGTTTCGATATTTGGAGGAAGGTTCATCTTACGGATAAGGAGGAAATAAATCCATAAACACAAACTGGGAAATCACTGTTTAGATGGAACAGGGGGAAAACTATGTGTGTGGTTGGGAAAAGGGGGTTAGATCACAAGCCTCATATATCAACAAAGCAATAGAACACACCCGCACTTTCTGGCTGTTCAATGATATCACTGTTTATAAAATAATTCCCCATCTTCTGTCCCTATCTAGGGGAGGCAAAGGGAACTCCAAAGAGAGCTTCAGTGGTAGCATGAAGCCTGGGAACAAAAAAGAAGACACAGAAGAATGTGAATAAAAACAGGAGTAGAGCTGCGGGATGCCTCAGTGGCTAAGTGTGTATACTGACTACTCTTGCAAAGGACCTGAGTTCAAATCCCAGTACCCACACCAGGTAGCCCAGAACCACAGTAACCCTGGCTCCAGGGAATGGGACACTCTCTTCTCTCTTCCCCAGTGCAGTGGTTTGAATCAGAATGGCCCCCATAGACTCTTGTGTTTGAATGCCTGGCCCACAGGGAGTGGTGTTGTCAGGGGGTCTGGCCTTGTTAAGAGTGGGCGTGCCGTTGTCGAGGTTGGCTTTGCGAGCTCAGATGCTCAAGCCAGGCCCAGTGTGGCACTCATTTCCAGCTGCCTGCTGGTCAGGATGCAGAACCCAGAGGCCCTTCTCCAGCACCATGTCTTCCTGCCCACCGCCAAGATGGCAACGGATTAAACCTCTGAACTGTAAGCCAGCCCCAATTAAGTGTTTTCCTTTACGGGAGTTGCTGTGGTCATGGTGTCTCTCCACAGCAACAGAAACCCTAACTTAGACACCCAGGCGACTGCGCACACATGCACACACACAGACACACAAACAGACAATAAAGTAAATTTAGCTCTCAAGCTTAACTCAAAAACTCTAAAGGGCTAAAAATAAAGCTCTGTTTCCCTAACAGAAGAAATTCTACCCGCAAGAATGCACACAGAGCTCACATCCTGAGAAGACAGCCATTCCTTCTGTAGGGCCCAACATACCAGGGGCTCGAGACACTTTCTTCCCAGGTACCTTTTCTTAGAATGTGGTGTGTCTCAGCTAAACAGGAGGAAGGCAAGCGAAAGAAACTGGATCCAGAGAAAGCGAAGTCGTTAAGGGCAATCCCTGGCTGACAGCTGTGTGGCAGATCAGGGACAAGCAGCAGAGGCTGCAGGAGGAAGCTACTTTAGGAGGAAGAGCAGGGTGTTTTTTCAAACTCTTGTGCTGACCGCCAGAGTTTAGACTGGCTGACCTGCCAGAAGCAGGTCAGCGCCTGCGAGGTGGGTCAGTGGGTGAAGGTGCTTGATGCCAAACTCAGTCCCCAGCACCCACGTGGTGGAAAGAACAACTTCACACAAGCTCCCCGCTGACCTCCACTTGCACTGCACACATGTGCACCCACACACCCCCAAACACAGGAATAAATACATGTAATAATAATAAAAAAAGGCATCAAAATGGTGAAAGGAAAGACAATCAGAAAGCCATATTTCCAATTAAGATGATTTTTCTTTTTTTTTTTTTTTCTGAGACAGGGTTTCTCTGTGTAGCCTTGGCTGTCCTGTTCTTGCCTTGTAGAGCAGGCTGTCCTCGAACTCACAGAGATCCGCCTGCCTCTGCTTCCCAGAGTGCTGGGATTATGGCTGTGAGCCACCGATGCTTGCTCAATTAAAATGATTTAATCTTCATATAACAATGAAATAAAAAACAAGAAACAGGGGGGAGGTGGCTGGGAAGCGACTCTCTAGCATGCATGATGCCCTGGGTTCAATCCCCAACATGACATAAACCAAGTGCGATAACATACACCTGTAATCCCAGCACTCGAGAGACAGAGGCAGGAGGATTAGCTCAAAGGCCAACCTGAGGCATGCAAAACCCTGTATCCAAAAAAAAAAAAAAAAAAAAAGTAAGAGGTGTTTGATTTCCAGCACCCACAGGGTGGGCTACAGAACTCCAGTTTCGGAGGCTCCAACACCCTCTTCTGGTCCCTGCCGGCACTGGGCATGCTCATGATGCACAGACGTATGCTCAGGCAAGGCCCCCGTATCCATAAAATTTAAAAATAATTAAAGAAAAAACAGTAAGAAATGCACCATGCGACATTTTAAGGCTCTACGGGCAGAGCAGTTTCTGCCGTCTGTCTCACTCGTGCGCAGCAGGGTCTGGTGGCACAGGTCAGCGGCAGCCGCTCCGGCAGATGCCGGAATCCTAAGCAGAAGAAACCCAGAACCCAAGTCTCTCTCATCAAGACATTTGCTTCCCAGGCGGTGGTGGCGCACGCCTTTAGTGTCAGCATTCAGGAGGCAGAGGCAGGTGGATCTCTGGGTGTGAGGCTAGCCTGGTCTACAGAGTGAGTTCTAGGACAGCCAGGGCTACAGAGAGAAACCCTGTCTTGAGAAGCCAAAGAAAAGAAAAGAGAGAGAAAGGAAGGAAGGAAGAAAAGGAAAATACAGAATTTCTTTACATGGTCTCCTAATTTGAGATTCTAGTTATTTTCAGTCATTATTAAAGCAGCATATCCTGGTTGCTGAAATGGCCAAGCTTCAGAGCTTCTCAACCAGGGTCTACACTGGCAGGGTCTGTAGCCTGCACCATCAGGTGCTTGCTGGATGTGCAAATCCTTACACTGTGCACCCAGATTTACCAAGTTAGAACGTCTTCACATTGCCCCCAAATCCCATGTTTTCAAGAGCCTTCCAGGTCATTCCGTTGTTCACTAAGCTTAAAAAGCAGGTTACCCACAGGCCCCTGGGGCAAGCTTACCGCCGTTATTCTGCTAAGTGGACATAGTATCAAACTGCCCTCTCCATTATCATCTTGCACCCCAGACTGGTGCGGCTCTCAGACCGAATGGGGGTCGTGTGTGCCGTGGACAGCAGTTACGACAGAAACTCACATCTCGTCAGGTGCGGTCAAAGTGCCAGTGGTGTGGTCAGCCGAAAATGTGACAGCTGTGCCAACAACCCACCAAAGCTTCAGGATTGGTGCAGAAGAAGGGATAGAAGGATTCCCAGAGTCGGAGGTCACGGAGGACCAGAGCGAAACTGTGTCCTCTGAACATGACAAGACCTTTGCCCTCATGAACTCCCAGTAACCTGTGCTGCACAAGATCAAGCCAATGGTCACTCTGCTGCAGAGGGAGGAGGGCTTGTGTGCGCCACCCCACCTGAGGAGCTGGTGAGAATTCATGGTTTTCTTTGGAAGGGAGAGCCAGTTTTGTTTAAGGCTGTGGCTCCTGGTAGGTTGGCTGTACTCCAGTAGGTGACTCCATACCTATGAGCATCTAGGCAGCACAAATTGGTTTTTTGTTTGTTTGTTTTAGGAAAAGGCTACTATGTGTGTTGGCACATGCCTTCAATCCCAGTACTTATGAGGCAGAGGCAGGAGGATCTCTATGAGTTCCAGGACAGCCTAGTCTACATAGTGCGTTCCAGGCAACCAAAGCTACCTAGTAGAACCCTCTCTCAAAAACACAAACAAAAAATGAGGTGGAGGGGCTGGAGAGATGGCTCAGTGGTTAAGAGCACTGTTTGCTCTTCCATAGGACCTGGGTTCAGTTCCCAGCACCCGCATGGCAGCTCATAACTGTCGGTAACTCCAATTCAAGGGATATGACACCTTCACACTAACGCACATAAAATAAAATTAAATAAATTATTTTAAAAAATGAGGTTGAGAAGTTAGGGAGAGGAGTGATTAGAGGTGGATCTACAGGGAGTTAGAGTAGCGAGTGCAGGGTGAATATGGTCTGAAAACATTCTATGAAATTCCCAAAGAAACACACACACACACACACACACACACACACACACCAATTAACCAGGCACACACCTTTAATCCCAAGCACTTAGGAGAGAGAAGCAGGCAGATTTCTGTGATCTCAAGGAGAGCCTGGTCTACTTACCAAATTCTAGGACAGCCAGTTCCATATGAAGAGACCCTGTCTCAAAAAACAAACAAACAAACAAAACGGGGCACCGAGTAATCTGCAGTAGAGTCTTCCTTTCTTGATAAGAACACAGTGGCTCCCTCTAAAATTTATAGCCACATGGAAAACAGGGGTTTTGTTAGGATAGAATAAATGTAGACTATTTCCCACCATTATGATCAGTACAGTCCATATCTTCACCTTCTAGAATAAACACAGAGACAGATGTTTACTTACGGCTTCAGAATAGAATTTAGAGGTGACGACCATTAATAGAATTATGGGTAGCAGGCTGGGTAACAGACACGAAAAGGAGAGAGCGGAAAGACATTGGTCAAAGGAAACTATTTCTCTCTCTCTCTCTCAAAGCTCCTAACACAAGCCTGCTGAAATAGATGGATGGAAGAGAGGTGGATAGGAGGCGAGACAAACAGGCCAACTGAAGAGCGGCATCACGGCGCGGTGCCCAGCAGCCTAGCACAGTGCTTGAACGAGAATGGTCCCCATACTCTCATGTGCGTGAGTACTTGGTCCCCAGCTGATGGAGAGGCTTCGTAAGCATTAGGAAGTAAGGGTGTTTTGGAGGAAGTGTGTTGCTGGGGAGTGGGCTCCGAGTTTTCAAAAGCCTATGCTAGTCACAGTTTCCCCCTTCCCCTCCCAGCCCACACTCACTGTTGTGTCTCAAGACGTAAGCGTTCAGCTACTACTGTAGTGCCACACTTGCCTGCTGGCCCCACCCCCACCCGTGACTGTCACGGGCTCGTTCTCTGCAACTGTGAGCCACAAGTTCAATATTTCCTTTCAGGTTGGCTTGGCCATGCTGTTATGTCACGGCCACGGAAAAGTAACTAGGACGCCCAGTGACAGCCCAAAGCTTCCCCGCATTCTTCACGGGGGAGAGGGGTTAGTGCACACAATCTTAGAGGAGATGAATGAGTCTGAAGGATGGGGCATCCTGGGTCACTGCGCTCTGCTCATTGCACCCTTGCATGGCATGGCTGCCGGTCTTCCCTCCTGCCACTCGCCAATCTCTCCTGGGAAAGGACACAGGTGAGAGGACACCTTCTGGAGGAGCCATCCTTCAGACACATATCAGAACCTCCTGGAAAGCCCTTTCGTGCCGTTTCTCAGGTGCTTTGTTTGACATCCAAAGAGGCAATTAGGGTGTTATCTGTTTCTGAACCCCAACAGTAAAACCTTCAAGTACACAGGAGGAATACATCTTTAAGTCTAGGATATAGTCATAGTGGTGATTGTGATTAACAGTGATAAGAGAGCAGATTACAGAAATCCCCAACACACACAGAGGCACACACATACACACATACACACATGCAGGATAAGGATGTGGGGAAATGGCCATGCTGACTAGTCTGGTTTAACCATTCCACTTTGCTTACATCAGCATATCACATTGTGCCCCAGAAACACATACAATCATAATTCACCAATAAACAGTGAATTTTGAGAGCCAGAGGGATGGCTCAGTGGTTAAGAACAAATACTGTTCTTCTAGAGAACCTGAGTTTAATTCCCAGCATCCACACTGAATAGCCTGTAATCCCAGATCAAGGAGATTCAACACCTCTGGCAGCTGTGGACAGTCATATTAATGAGAGTACACACAAAAATACATGTAGTTAAAAACATTTTTTTAAAATAAATTTTGTTTTGTTTTGAGATAGGATTTCTTTGTGTAGTCCTGGCTATCTTGAAACTTGCTCTGTAGACAAGGTTGGCCTTGAACTCACAGAAATCAACCTGCCTCTCCTTCCCAGGTTCTAGGATTTGTCATCGTTGCCCAGAAAATGTGAAAATTTTAAAGTAAAAGAAAATGGGGTGGGGGAGCTGGAGAGATGGCTCAGTGGTTAAGAGCACTGTCTGCTCTTCCAGAGGTCCTGAGTTCAGTTTCCAGCAACCACAAGGCAGCTCACAACCATCTATACTGGAATCTGATGCCCTCTTCTGGCGTGCAGGTGTATATGCAGATAGAGCACTAATGCACAATAAATAAATAAATCTTAAAAAAGAAAAGAAAAGAAACTGGGGGAGAATGGAGGTAATTCAGTAGCTGACATAATAAGAAATGAAGCCATTGACTGAAAATTATAAATGTAACCAAAACTCAAAATAAGAGCAACTATCAGCAGAAGGGTTGCGTATACATGAACTAAAGTTTCCATGTTTAATTACACTTATTTATTTATCACGTGTGTTGCAGATGGGTACCATGGACATGGAAGGGTGAGGGGGCAACTTGAGAGGGTGAGAGTGCTCTCCTAGTGCCTGAGCCCTGGGGATGGAACCAGCTCTTCAGGCTGGGCACTGAGTGCCTTTTATCCACCAGACCATCTCATCGGCCCATATGAAGCAAATTTCCATCCTTCAGAGCAGAACAGCAGTAGGTAACTTCAGAAAACGCTGAGTTAAGGGGTGTCATCCATGTTAGCACATTATTTAGTGAGACAGCAAGCAGAAGACCAAAAATGGGCGATGAAGGGGCTGAAGAAACGGATCGGTGATCAAGAGCACTGGCTGTTCTTCCGGAGGTCCTGAGTTCAAGCCCCAGCATCCACTTGGCGGCTCACAACCATCTATAATGGTATCTGATGCCCTCATCTGCCACGCAGGCATACAGGCGGAGGAGCTACTGGTTAAGAGTGTCTCTGTGGCCCGGCATCTTTACGCCGTGGGACAAGCAATGGCTGCAAATGGTTCGCCTTTTAGCTGTTCTCAGAGCTGCTTAACACCCTTAGCTGTTTTTCTGGGGCAGCCTGCTCCAGAACAGGGAATTTTTTGGGGGTGGGGGGATAAACGTGCTTGAGGGGCCTGACATGACTCAGGGGGTCAGGTCAGTTGTGCCACCAGACGGCTTGTGCTCTGTTCTCGGAACCCACATGGCCCCCATAAATCATCCTCTGATTTCCTCAGAGATGCTTGCAGCCCACATGCGCTTGCATGCCCCCAGACACCCCCCAAAAGTGCTTGAGGGGGGGAGGGGTGCACGTGAAATACTTATGACGGAAATTTTGCTAGCAGACATTTAAAATGAAACCACCGGAAAGGCTGTACAATGCGGGGATGAAGCTTCCTAACGCTAGCCTCCCGCTTTGTCCCGCAGAAGCCACCAGAACGCTTTTTCAGAGCCTCAGCCAGCCCAGCCTCTGGAAGCAGCTTTGAGAGAGGCTGAATGGGGAGGAACTTCTGACAAAGGACCCTCGTTCATTGGCATAATCCTCTGGATAGCTGCGCGGCAACGCCTGTGGCCAAGCAATGGGAACCAGCTGGGAGCAGCCTGCTGGCAGCCTTGTGGCTGTCACACTCTGCAGCGCTGCCTCCGTCAGCCTCTTTCTCATTCGGGCCGGGCCGGGCGGGGGCGGGGGCGGGGGCAGCACACTGTCTTGAAGGATAATGGATGCTCTCAGCTGGAGAGTGCTCACGAGCCACTCAGCTCTGACCCTGAGGGTGAGCACTCTGGTCCCTGGAGTCATGATACTTCCGGCCCCGGCTCTTGTTCAGACAGCCACAGTGACTCCTGTTGTTAGGAGAGCAACAGGTAAAGCGTCTTTAAATTCAGCTTCCCGTAACACACCGTCGGGATCTCTGGGCTTTGGTGCCAAATGCTGGAGGCGGGAGTTGGACGAGGTTGAAGTGGTTTGAAGGCAGTGTGGCTTACAAGTCGCTTCTGGTGGAGCCCTGAGGTGCTACGGGGACATGCTTTGGAGGTGCCCCAGGGAGCGGCTAGGATTTAGGGTAGCACAGCCAGTACTCTGCTAGACAATTAGGCTCAGTTATGTAATTAGCCAGTAACTCCGACCGGCACACTTAGGAAGTCAACACGCAGCGTGAGAGGATAGGTCTGCAACCATGAGCACATCAAACGGCTTCCTTGATCTTTCGGTAGTAACCTAAGATAATGGCGTCTTCTTCCTCTGCACTCCAGGACTAACTGTAAATCCCCGTTCCTTTTTCTGTCTCTAGAGCTGCTCGGCTCATTAAAACACTTATTTTCTTATTCTACTGTAGGGAATGATTCAGGAATTGCAAGCAAGAGTCAACTGAGGTGTTTAAACTCCATTTTTGTAATTGGAAAAAAAAAACAACAACAAAACAAACAATTTTTGAAAGGTGGGTATGGTGGTACATACTTTTAATTCCAGCACTCAGAAGGCAGAAGCAGGAGGATCTCTGTGAGTTCGAGGCTGGCCTGGTCTACATAGTGAGTTTCAGGGTGGCCAGAGATACATCAAGAGACACTGTCTCGGAGCTCGAGAGATGGCTCATCAGTTAAGAGCACTGGCTGCTTTTCCAGGGGACTCAGGTTCAGCTCCCAGCAGCCCCAGGGCAGCTCAGAGATGTCTGTGGCTCCTTCTAAAGAATCTCACACAAGCATAGATACACAAAATCAATACACGCAAAATAAAAACAAATCATTTTTAAGAAGAGACTCTGTGTAACAAAACAAAAAAGATTTGTTTTTGTTTTATGTGTATGAAGCATTGGTCTACACGTACGTAGGTATATCACGTGTGTGCCTATGCCCTCCGAGGCCAAAAGAGGGAATTGGACCTCATGATTGAGTTACAAATGGCTGTGAGCTACCATATGGGGCCTGGGAACTAAACCTAGACCTTCTACAAGGAAAACCAGTGTTCCTAACCATTGAGCCGTCTCTCCAGCCCTTGCTGGAGAGTTGCGTTTGGTTGCTTTTAGTAAGAGTCCCATTTCTTCCCATTAATTCAAGCTCATTTCAGTGCAAACATTTGATCCATTCACAGTTCACTCGTTACTAGGTCCAATTAATATCTTAATCTTGCTTGAGTAAATTACCTTAGATAAAATCCATACTCTGTCCCTTAAATTTAGTCCCCACCCCTTCCTTGTTCCGGGAGTCCTGGCCAGGCCTGTGGGATAAAGGAACTTCAATGGTGAAGTAGCTCAGGTCTCCCCTGGCTTTTTCCAGCCTCAGATGCTACTGCCCCATTCAGCTTGTCCTGAGGGTGAAACCAGCTTATGAAGTAATTCATGGCTTGGTTAGTGCCCTGTGATCTGGGCCCTTCAGTTCCTCAGAGCCCATGCCACAGCCACACCCTCACACAGCAGGCCCACCCAAGTCTTCTTTCAAGTCTCTTCCCGTTGTCTCCTTGGGACCCACAACACTTCTGTTCTCAAGACAGTCACCACTGGTCTCCAGTTTGTGGGACGTGTGAGAGCTTCCGGGTCTGATGACTTTGGGAAATGATACTGTCTGCCTTGACCATACTTCATGACCTCATCTCAACCCCCAGAAAGAGAAGTTGGGAATGGCTGGTTGGTATCCTCTCTCTTCCTTCCATCTTCAACAACCCCAGGGAGAAGGCTGAAGCTCCTTCCTGTCTGAAAGAGCACTTCCCTTCGCCACATCCTCCCTCTTCTCCAGGGGAATATTATCTTCACCCTAGGATAGAAGGACTCAGGAAACACAAGTCAGCTTATCGTAAGGAAACATAGGGATCTTTCAAAGTCCTTGTATCTGCTACGAGGAGAAAAGGGTGTGCAGAACCACAGTGATTAGCCAAGGCAAGAGGCTACCTACAGAGGTGGCAAAGGGCCAGGCCTCTCTGTGCCCTGGATACTCTTGCAGCTGGGAATTAGGATGGCTCGATGGTTCAGGGGAGCTGGAGCTGTGTGACATGTGGCTCTCGCTGTCCTTGTTCTTCTCTTGTGGGCAGAAGCACCAAGTAGCCCAGCTGGTGGAGAATGTGATCCAGATAGCCTCACCCTCCCTGTGTCCCATTCCCAGCATCTGGCAGGGAATGTGGTTCATTAAAGGTTTGATGAGATGGCTCAGTGGTTAAGAGCATTGTCTGCTCTTCCAACAGGACCTGCGTTCAACTCCCAGCATCCACATGGAAGCTCACAGCTGTCTGCAACCCCAATTCCAAGAGATTGGACACCTTCATGCTGATACATATAAAATTTAAAAAAGAAAAAAAATAAATAAAAGATTAGATAGGAATGTCAGTGTTGACTGAGTGAACTAAATTTTGGCTTTTTCTATTGACTCATTCTTTGACCTGCTGAGTCTCTTTGAGAAAGTCTGTGTTTTCCTCCATAAACTAAGTCTGATCATAACTAAAACAGACACCCAGATTTACAGTGCAGAATGGTACATTTTACATTGTCTTTGTCAGGGGATGTATAGGAGTCAAGATCATGACTAATGTGCTAAGCAACTGCCCCATCACGGAGTTTGAACCCTAGCTCATGTCTTTTGAGATAGGGTCTTGCTGTGAGGGCTATTGGTAAAGGAATACTAAAAGATGGGAACTTTTTTCTCTGCGCTGTTACAATGAAACTAAATCCAAAGTTATTCAGAAATCCAGACTTCGCTCCTCTGGAGTTGTTACTATCTATCTATATACCAGTTATATATATATATATACCAGTTGTTATATATATACCAGCTATATATATATATATATATGGCCAGGCCTGTGGGCAAGTGCTGGCAATATATATATATATATTTTTTTTTTTAATTAAAAAATATGGGTTGGGAATGATTGAGCTGGACCTCTGATGTTGCCTGATATTGATCCTTGCCTGCTTACACACACACACACACACACACACACACTTTCATCTATAGCTGTTGTCATTTTGGTTTTCTGACAGTGGTCATGTGCTAGATGAAGAGAACAGAATATGCGCACACAGAGGCATGAACTCTAATGCAAAGTTCCAACCAGCTACTGCAACATTAAAAGAAGCTTCCTCCTCATCTGTGGCTCTCCACCAAGACCTCTGAAGGGTGAGGTACCTGTCCTTTCTACTTCTACCCACCTGAGTGATGACCTAGGAGCACATTAGTCAGAATGCTTTTAGAGGAAAGTGGAGACAAGGTGGAAGAAGGCAGTCACTGGTCTGCTACTGCCCTGAGACATCCTGTGAGCTGGATTTGCACACATTTCCCACTGGCCATTGCCAAGTGTGTTGGCCCCAACTCTGTCGAGGATTCTCATGGCCCACTGTCCTCTGTGGCATCAGTATGTGTTTACAGAGATTTCTTCCAACAGCCGCATCTGAAATGGTGTTAAGGATTCCATTGTCCTGCAGTTCAATTTGGGGCTTGACAGGTGTCGCTTTAGGAGACAGAGTTTTGGTATTAATTCCCCCCACGCACACACACCCCTTTTTCTTTTAGTTTTAGTGAAGCCAGAGTCTCTCCGCATAGCCCTGGCTGTCCAGGAACAAAGTATGTAGACCAGGTCTCAGACTCAGAGGTCTCTCCGCCTCTGCTTCCTGAGTGCTGGAATGAAAGACGTGTGCCCATGAGTGGCTCAATCCATTCCTTTTATTGAATCCTTTGGCCAACCAACCAACAACCACTGCTGTAGATCTTGTCTGATACGGCCTTCAGAGGCTAACAGTAGCAAAATTACAGTTAGGAAGTAGCACTGAAAATAATGTTATGGTTGGGGGTCACCACCACCTAGGAAAGCCTATTAAAGGGCTGCAGCTTTCTAATGGATGCTCTGTAATGGCGCCTAAAGCAGTAGCCTTAGTCTGAAAGGCATCGTTGTTGTTGTAGTTAGTGCCTTTGGTGAAGGAACGTGTGGAGTAGGCTTCACATCGGAAGACTTGTATCCCACTGCAACCCGCTCTCAACCTGGTTCCTTCCCAGGCTCATCAGTCTCATAGGACTTGGCGAAAAAGCAGTCAGTCTGTGTAAACCCTGACTCAGGCCAGGAGCCCTCCCTTGGGACAGGAGCTAGCTGTCTGTGAACTGTCAATTAGGTCTGAAAGGGGGGTAGCTGTTGCTTTCTTTTGACTAGTGTTGGGATGGTTTATCTTTTCCCATTCCTTTACCTTTTGTTGTTCGTTTTGTGTGAGATAGGGTCTTACTGTGTAGCCCTGGCAGGCCTGAACTTGCTGTGTAGGCCAGGATGGCCTAGAACTCACAAAGGCCTGCCTGCCTCTGCCTCCACTCCATGGGCCACCACTCCTGGCATCTCCCTCCCGTCTCTTTAACATTGCTGACATGAGTAATCTCCCAAGCCACTGGCGTATATGTGGCCTGGTTTTGGCTGGGATGTTGCTGTGTGGCATTGGCTTGGGAAGCGGAGGTCGTGAGAAGCGAGAAGCGCTCAGTGGCGGAGCAGCTGCCTCGTGTGTAGGAGACCTAGGTTTCATCTCTAGAACTGCAGAGAAAAGAAGGGAGGGGGAATAGTACTTAGCAAGAGAACAGCCATGCTAGTGCAAACAGCCTGAGTCTCCAATAAGCACCCACCTGTGTGCCAGCCTGGAGGGCTTAGGTGGTGACAGCTTTCAGGCTGTAGCCTAACTAATGTATGTATCTCATTGTAACCATTTGTGTTAATGATGATTCTCCTCCCTCCCCCTCAGCGTTGGAGGTCAATACAACACTGTGCTAGCTAGGCAAATACTGCACCACTGAGCGTAGTCCCAGCCCATTCAGAAGTGTGTGTGTGCTGGTGTGTGTGCACATGCAGTGACTGTGGAGGCCAGGAGAGGGCGTCCAGTCCCCTGGAGCTGTAAGTGCAGGTGAATCACCTGACTGTGTAAGGGCAGCGAGCTCTCCTAACAGCTGAGCCACGGCTCCACCTTCACCCCCACTCCCCTTAAGTGATCAGCACACATAGCACTGCCAGGGCATACTGACACGCAGTAAATCTTTACTGCACGGGGCCTGGAAGTTCAGCCTTGTGGGATCTGGGTCAGGAAATAAGGAAGTCAACATCGAGGGAGGCTGTTCTCATTTCTACCTGTGTGAGCCAGATCTCTCTGTTGTGATGTTTGAAACAGACATTTGGCCTTCCTTTCCTGGCACACAACTACAAAAATAAACAAAAACCCGAACCAAACCAAGCCAACAAAACACAAAAACTTGGACTCTCCAAAGGATAAGCTTTTCTTTTTTCTTTTTATGCTAATAATTGGGTGATGGGGAATTCCTGGATAGCCTCAGATGGATGGTGTCTGCAGGAACCATCCAATCACTTTTGGAGGGTTTCAAGTTTCAGTTAAACTTCCTCAGTCTTGGTGGAAGGGTGGGAGGCGAGGCTGATCACAGGTAACCTGTAAATTCATCCATCGTAGGATATTCTTAAGAGAGACGTGTGTCCCTCCCTTTGGTTATCTGCTGAGACAACGGATGCCAAGGAACTGGAATTTTCCCAGAGGCTCCTGGTTGGGAAAGGAACAGGCTATTGCCCCGGTGTCAGCAAGGGGGTGAGATTTTCTCTGGGAAGAGGATTTCAGTCCACGTTGACAACTTTGACCGACTTGGAAGCAGGAGTTGGTACAATGACTGTCAGGGATAGGCAGGACCACACCTCGACCAGGACTGTGTGTGCATACCTCTTGCCCTCTGTTTAAGCCTAAACTCTAGGTCAGGCGTCCAAAGTCGAGCTTGAGTTAGGTGGGGTGTTTCCTAGGCCTCTTTTTCTTCCCAACATAGCCAATTCAGGTACCTTTTTTTCAGTTTTCTCTTTCACTACTACTTACAACAGGCAGCTGAGCCTACCTCACTGAGGGCTTCTAGGGCTTGCTTGACCTTAACAACTCCGGTAGCGATGCCTACTTTTTTTTTTTTTCCGAGACAGGGTTTCTCTGTGTAGCTTTGACTATCCTAGACTCGCTTTGTAGACCAGATTGGCCTGGAACGCACAGAGATCCACCTGCTTCCACCTATCTGAGTGCTGGGATCACAGGCATGCGCTACCACACCCTAAACAACGCCTGCTCTTAAACAACTATGGCAGGTCGTTTGAACTGAGCTCCTGTACTAGGCCCAACATCCGCTCCCAGAGCTTTAGGGTCACAGCACCGGGCTGCTGGAGCCCCAACAAACTGGGCTCAGCCAACGCCCCCTCTACCTGGGCCAGTCAGAGAAAAGGGAATGGTGGGAAGCAGAGGGAGGGGCTGTAGCCTCCTTGCTTTAAGGCATGCCTTGAGCCAGGGTGAAGGAGAGAAAGGACAGAAAGGGGGGGGGGCACAAGAAGTGTGTGTAATTAAGAGTCCTGGCCTGGGTGTGAGCTTATTGATCTTTGTCTCCCTGGAAATCTAAAGACCGTCCTTACTGCTCGAGGGGACAGAGCAGTTCTCCAGGCCAGAGCCTCATGGCCACTGATAACTGTCCTCACCTGGGGAATGCAGTGCCTTGTCAGGGAGGTTCTGACATTTCTGAATACAAAGGGACACAAGAGGAAAAGTTGAGGACAGTGACTCATCTCTTTGCCTCCAGCAAAGGAGCCAGTGAGAGTGGAATGCAGATGTCCGACTTTCACCTGCTCTTCCTTACCTGAGGCCCAGGTGAGGAGGCAATGCTTTTCAGCAAGCACGCTGACTTTCCGGTGCCATGTTCTCTTACCAGGCCAAACCAGAATAGAGCCACCCATCCTGACTCGAGCTGAGACGTAAAAGAAGCAGTTTCCTAAAAGACAGGTTTTCTCCCGGAATTGGAGGTTCCAATCTCCTCCATCAACTCCATAAGGAAGTGCTCTCAGCGTGGGCCCACACAAAGAGCTATCAGGTTTCATCTGATGTTAATCAGGTGATTCGGTTTTTCTGTTTCCTTGTTTCCACCTCACAAACCCCACTGTTCTGCACTGCCCAGGGGAGCAGGGGATGGGTTTCTCATTCCTTTCAGGAAAAGGGAGACTGCTCCAGTCAGAATCTCAAACGAAAGCCAATTACACCTGTGACTAAATCATTGAAATAAACAATAAAGCCTGCAGAAGACCCAGTGGGCAGGGTTCTGGGGAATGGGGACTCTCTTGGAAGGCAGTGCATTCAGAGAGGGAGAGGCTTTCAACCCCTTGTACCACTCCTCCTGTCTAGCTCAGTGGTTCTGAACCCGAGACCCTATGCTACAGTTCCTCATGTTGTGGTAAGTCCCAGCCATAGAATTATTTTTGTTGCTACTTCATAGCTGTAATTGTGCTACTGTTATGAAATCGTAAATATCCATGGTCATAGGCAACCCACAAAGGAGTCTCCACCCACAGGTAGAGAACTGATGATCTGTTTATCAGCACCCTTCATGGTGCCTTCTATAAAAGCAAAAAGGCAATTAAGTGCACTTCCCTGAGCTGTCTCAACTCTTCTCCAAACTAACCAAAGCAAAGGGTGCCCTGGTTTATGGCTTATAGCTGATGGGTAGGTGTAGGTGAGAGGAAGTTTCAAGACTGGTGTCTTCCTGTGAGAACCGAACTGTCAAGAATTTACTAGGAGAAACAGTTTGGTTTCTCTAGTGTCCTTGAAAGCTGCTTTGGTTGGCCTATGGTGAAAGGTCATGGGGAGGGCACCAACTTGGAATTTCCTAATGGAGGAGACAGACTGGGACCTCAGTCCTAGACAGGTCCCAGGAGAGGATTTGACCCAGCTCTGATCGGGTCAGATTCTGATTGATATGGGAGATTTCCACTAGCAATCTATCCATCTATCTGGCAGACCTCTATCTGTACTAAAAACTTTATATATTATTTTAGTTGACTACAACAAGCTCAGGAACGAGCTTGTGATAGGTAATCTTAAGATATTTACTGGAGACAGGCTAGCATGTAGCTCACATACTCACTACGTAGCCCAAGTTGACAAAGGACTTCAGATCCTCCTGCCTCTACCTTCCTGGCATAGAGATTACAGGTATGGGCTAGGGATCAAACTCTTTGACCATCTGTGATATATTCCTAGCCTGGAAGCTCCTCCAACCCCACATTTGTTCAGTGTGTTTGTGTGTGGGGGGGGGCACAATTTATGGGAGTTGGTTCTTTCATTCTGGGGATGGAAGTCAGGGGTCAGGCTTCCAGCAGGTACCCACACACAGTGGACCATCTCACCAGTGACACACACTTCTCTCTGATGAAACAGTGTGTAAGAGGCGTGCCCAAAGACGCAGAGATGTGAAAATACCTGTGAATGTGACTGTTGACTGCAGCGCTGTTTACAACTGTAGCCGAAATCTTAACAGGTAAGGAGGAATTAAACTGTGGTCCAGGGAAGCAGTACGGTACCACACCCACACCGGAAGGGGTGAGGCTCTCCTCGAGAGAACTGGAGGCCGCCCCTTCCCGTGGCTATCTGACTGTGGAGACAAGTGTTCCAGAGAACTGGAATTTCCCCAGGAATCTTACCTTCGGGGGACTGTGAAGCCACAGGGCGAGCGGAGGAAGAACTCTCAGGCCACCTTGCGAGACAGGTTGGAGCCAAGACAAGGATGAACCAATGATGCGAGACACACACCTTGGCCAGGAACACTTAAGGTGTGCAGGGCTCCTGCCCTCTCTTTAAGCCTAAAGTGCATGTCAAAAGCCTGAAGAGGAGATAAGGGGTCACTGGACCTCTTAACGTGTTCCTGTTCCCAATGTGGACACCTCACATAAATACCTTTTCTCTGCTTTTCCCTCTCTTTGTCTCTTCATTTGGCTCATGGTAGACAGGCCGCCAAGCCTAGCTTGTTAGGGCTGCCAGGCCCTGGGCTTTGATCCTTAAAATTCTGTTAACAGGAATAGATAACTATAAAAATAAGACTTCCAAAATCTGATATAGTTTTCGCTATTATTATTGTCAGAAGTGGAACCCTAAACACAAATCCAGCATATAGAACAGTTTTTGTTGGTCTTTTTGTTTTGATTTTTTTTATATTAATCACAGGTTATTTACTTTATCCCAGCTGTAGCCCTCCCCCTCATTCCCTCCCAATCCCAACCTCCCTCCCTTCCCTTCGCCCTGCCCCTCTCCAAGTCCACTGATAGGGGAAATTCTTCTCCCCTTCCATCTGATCCTAGTTTGCTTTGTTTTTTTGAAGACAAGATCTCATATATCCCAGGTGGGGCCTCCAACCCTCCGTGTAGCTGAGTAAGACCCTGAATTCATAATTCTCCTCTAGCAGTGACTGCAGATAGGGTGGGTGCAATCTGTGGGTTTGACTGGTGTCTGAGTGAACTTCTCACTTAGTGCAGACTTCAGAGTTGTGCTACATGTACAAATGCAAGAAAAAAATTGTAGAGTCAGAAGAGTGGGGGAGAGACACAATATAGAATACAAATTTTAAAAAGCTTAAATATAATTCAAAAGTGTTAGGACCAATGAAATGATGGACACAATAAATTTTATATGAGAGGTTTATTAGATGGCCTTGAAGAGAGAGAGAGAGGAGAGAGTGAAACATGGAAGGGGAGAGGGCAAGAGAGCGACAAAGTGGTGAGTTGGTCCTTTTAAGGAGAAACTTAACCATGCCTGCCAGGTAGGCACACCTGGCAGGCAACACATGATGACATCGTAGGTTGCTAGGCAACCCAGAAGCAGGCTGCCTAAATACTAACATTCCTCCCTTTTTCTATAATTAAAGAATGAGGAGCTTGGGCTGCTTCTCACATAAGTTAAAGTATATAAATTTAGGTTCTTTAGGAATCATCTCTTGGTTGCCATGCAAGCGGGTAAGAGAGAGAAAAAAAACCAGTAGCAACAAAATGTCCAGATTACATGGTCAAGCGGAGGAGGGGAATTCCCTGCCCTGGAAAGTTCAGGGTAGAGAGTTCCCAGTAAAGAGTTGCCAGCCACACAAGGCAGCAGGTAGGGACTGAGGCATGCTGGGGGAACCTGGTCCTGGAGCACACCATTCCAGCCTTTTGTTTAAAGGTGAATAACGGGCGTAGATTCTCTTCTGGCTACTTCCTGCTGATGCTGGGGCGCTGTGGGGAGGTCAAAAGGCTGAAATGTTGGCCAAGTCCAGGAAGAACAGGCTGTTTTGATGCTGTCCAGGGCCTATGAGAACATCCATGCCTGGGAGGGAAAGTGCAGGTCCAGCTTGACTGAGGTCTGTGAGGTCAGACTGGAACACCTGTGGCAGCTGCTTTGGCGGTGTGGCTAAAGGAAACACCTGGGTCTGGCAGGATACTGGAACATATCTATAGGCAGAAGACAAAGTTAAGTAGGTTATAGAGAAAATTTCTTTAGGTGTACATTTAAAACTTTTGGGAGAGTAAACCTTTTGGGTGGAAGGTTTGGATCAAAGAGACTTGAACATGGGAACCTCCATTTACCCAATCACTGGAAGTAATTAAAAAGGCTTTGCTTTGGCTCTGTCATCTAAGGAAATTGGTTACAGAGCTGTATAATAAGATTAGAGGTGCTGAAAGCAGGTGCTAGATATAAAAAATTGAAACTCTCCAGAAGACATCCCAGAGGAGTCTGGAGGAATGGACAAATGGACTATTCCCATTGGGCAGGGAGGAGTCCGTGACCTGTCAAGGCATCTCAAGAGGAAGGTTTGACTCAGTAGATTGGTACAGTCTGTTCCAGCAGCTCGTCAGCGTTGGCCAGAGACCAAGGGCACAACTGCCTGTAGCAGACATGGTTTACCTAGCGCTAGGATTTTTGTAGACAAGATTTTTGTAGCGAAGACGGGGAGGGAGAGAAACTGTGCAGCTAGAGGGAAAAATCTTACCCAAGGGAGGAGGTCCTAGATGAAGGGTTTGAATGTATGTTGGCGAGAGCAGTAGGAAGCGTTTGTGCCAACCAGAAGTGAAGAGTCACCAAATAGCTGGTGTTGGGTGTACGAATGTAGCAGTTGGTAGCCAGGAACTGATACCAACCAGAAGGGACAACTCACCAATGAGCTGGTGTTGGGTGTAGGCATGTAGCAATCAAGTAGCCAGGAAAGGGAAGTCCCAAAACCAGGGAAGGGGGAGGAATCCCACCTCTGAGATAGGCAATAAGTGCAGCGCTTATCTGGAACCCGTTGACCTGAGAGGTGGACTCGGGTGGATTTCCTGCAGCTTACAAGAGTTACTTTGAAGTTTTACAAAGGAGGTGAAATTCTAGCCATCACAATTGTAGCATCACAATTGTAATCTGCACTGAAATATACATTGTAGAAAAAGATAGCAGAAAAACACATTTGTGTTAACAGCATAAGCATTCTTTAAGGTGAGCTCTGAAAAGGCAGAGGCCTTTCATGAAGCAGAAGGGACAAAAGCTCGCTTGATCTTAACCTTTAGTATGACCACACATTATGGAGATTCAAAATCTTGAGCATGGAACCGTGCTAGTGGGTGGTAGAGTGGAATGTTTTTGGTCAAAACTCTGGACAGTCAATATAACAGTAGCATAGCAACAGGAGGAAATATTAAGCATTTTTACTTATTTAGGATACCTTAAATCACCTTAGACCTTGCAACCTTTAAAACTTGCATTTGCCAACCTTAAAACACTTTCTTAGACTCTCAAACTACATTTTTTTTTTTGAGGCCTTTGTATCTAGTTATTTACCATGAAACATAGGTGAGATTGCTATGAACATTATATTGTCCTTTAGCTAACAGGATGGTAAAAGGTTTCATTCAGGCCTGTTTCTTGAGTCTGGCAACAAGGCATATTGTGTCTAGGCCTGACAGTAACAGCTTTAGAAGGCTTATGGCCTGGTCTCCTGCATATGAAGAGAACTGAGAAGGCCTCTGAAGTCTCCCAACACAGGAGTTGGCAGTATGTCTGTGGGGCCAGAGTGTGAGGCCCACACAGACCTGAAATGTTTCCCTGGGCTGGACAAGGGTGGTGGAGGTTGCTGGATTTAGGAGCCATTTGTCCTCCACCAGGCCTAGGAGCTGGAAGGCTGGAAGTGTCTATGGCTCTTGTGTTGGTTGAGCCTCCATGGCTGGGCATAGAGGACAGGCATACACAGAAGCATTTTGACTTCCAGAGGCCAGTCTGCCAGCAGGCAGCCATGGCTTGTTGAGGAGCTGCAGGCTCAGTGTCCCCTTTGGCTACATTTGAAACAGTCACCTGGTGGAACTGACTTTTGGCTATACCCCAGTAAGATGGGGCATTGCAGACCTCTTGTTTTCTGTGTGGGAATGTCAACAACCTCAGAGCAGCAGCCAAGGTCTGTAGCATAGTTTTTATGGCTCTCTGTAGTGACCTGCCTGCTGGACCAAGTGCTAGTTACCCTGAGGTGATGGGAAGCAGGCTTCTCACGGTTTGAAAGGAAAGGCACAAGCATTAGAAGCAGGAAATACAACTAAGTACTGTAGTGTTTGATTGAAATTGGAAGCAACAGAACAAAATATGCCCCCTCCCCCCTGTACACACACACACACATTTTTTTTCAGATTGTGTTCACCACATACGCTTTCACCCAGGTAGCCCAGAATGGCCTCAAACTCCCAATCTCCCTGCCTGTCTTTTAAGTACTGGAACTATAACTTATATATAGCTGCTTACCATCCTACCCTGCTTGAATTAATGGATTTTCAACATAAGGATGTGTGTGTGTGAGAGAGAGGAGAGAGAGAGTGTGTGTGTAAATGTGTGTGTTTATTTCTTTTGAGAAACTCAGGGTCCAGTAGCAATGCACCAGCCTGGAGTCCAACATGGCATCTATAAACAATTCTCTTTTCCACTAAGAAGAGCCAGTGCTTGCTGGGTAAATGGCCAATTCTAGGGTTTCTGGGCTGGAGCAGGGAAATTGCAACATGTACCTGAAACATATTACTGTACCAGACAATAAGAAAATCTTCTAAGAATGATAGGAAAGGATAAAGAAAGCAGTCTGAGGAACTATTGGCTACTACATGCTGCCAGCGAAGGGGGTGTGTTGTATTTGGGTTTTAATATTAACATTATACCAACATTTCCCCCTTTAAGTCCAATAAAAGGCTCCTTTTCTTTCAATACAATAATAATTATGAAAACTGTTAGGTAAAATCTACATGTGTAATGTCCAGTATGTACATGTAATTCCTACATGTGTATTTAGCAACTTAGGAGAAAGTATCTGATTATCCTATATAACAAGTTTAAAGTTCTATATCTAAATTAACTTTTATCCTTATTGGTATTACCTACATGAAAGCATTTCTTAACTTCTAAACAACTTAAGCTTAATTGTGGCACAATAACTATTTGGTCTTCAACCCCATCAGAGACTTGAGAAGGAATAAAATTAATTAAATAGGAAGTGCATATTAGCAGCTTCCAAAAATTAAAAAATTGACAGAGACAGTTTGCTGCCTGAACAGTCACCCATAACTCTCTATAACATTGGAGCATCATCTTCAGCCTTCTGGCTCAGTATATTTGACAGACATATATGTGAAGCAGGAACTAGTTAGGACTTGCTTACCCTGTCTTGGCAGAGTTCAGCAGTCGACTTGTCCTGCATTTAAGCTTGCCCATTTTTGGCAGAATTCTGTCTGTTGTGAAGCGAGGGTATTCTCTTTACCCGAGTGGCTCATTTGCCACATTTGAAGCCATTTCCATATGGAGGGTCTTCGATGCTCATCATCATCTTTGAGGTAGGCGGGTTGCTGCCAGGAGATGACCTGTCTCATTGTCAAAGAATCTTTAAAATAATAAAGACATTTTTAAATGCCACATTCTGTAGGTCTCTGAAGTTTTTGAAGGCTACCTATCTTTATGTAATTGATCTGTCTACAAAATCATATCTATCTGTTAAACCTAGGATGTATACTCCTGTGATAAATTAGACTAGTGTCTGACATGACTATGAGTTGATTAACTAGCAATTAATTTGCATTACCTAATAACCTAACCAGTTTTTAATAGCAGTTTAAAAGTATTGGAAGTAACCTTGAATTGGTATCAATATACCAAAGCTTATACCAATGTATCAAAAATAGACTTATTTTTGCATCAATATGCAAAATCTTATACCAGAGTTAAAAATAACCTTATTTGAGAATAACAAATAAAACCCTAAGTTGAGTAGATTCAATAATCTACCTTTTGTCTAATTCTTATAAAATATCCCTGTATACGCCTTTCTTTCTTTTTAACCCCTTTTCTCCTTATCTAAGAAAGATAGATAGATAAAAGAAAAAGGAAAAGAGAGAAATCCCTGAGAATAACCTTGTTTCACTTTGAATAAGACCATTGATAATTTATAAACATCTCCCAATGACAATAAAAATTCGTAGCCATAGAAAACCAAAAACACACCCAACCCCCTTTAAGGAAAATTGGACGTCGTTCTCATGGATTTCTTCTAGCTGACATTTTGGACACACAGAAATCCCGTTAGAAGGCCCAAAGAAAATTGGGAAAAATCGGTTAATTAAGCAAGCAATAACATTTGTGGTCCAGTCTTTGAATGTTGAGAAATTTCAGGCTTAATAAAAGTCTAAAATGCTGGACCAATTAAGATTAGTAGCTTTCTTCAAAGCTCTCTTGGGAGCAGGCTTTGATGAGAAACAGCAACTGAAGCAGTTGAGGCAGGAACAAGCAGAATGCTGAAACAGATGTGTCAGTGTCTCAGCATGCTGGAAGGAGGATTCTGTCAGGTTTGATCCAGCGTCTTGACCAGTGTCTGTTTTTTTTTGTTCTGCAAACATAATTTCTCACAAGCATTATTCAGTTCTAAAATTATAAATGTATGAGATGTGCAGGATGAAACTAAACTGTAAACCAATTTTATCTATGCCAATTAAAAGAATGGTACAAAAATTTTGAGGATATTATAGCCAAGGATTTCTTGGTCATGTAATGTTGGAGTTCTGGCTAGAGATATTTTTTTTTATCTCTCAGTTAGTTTTAGAGTTGTTTCCATATAAAGGGATCAGCAATATAAGTTACCATTTTTATTGAACATACAGTCCTTATGTTGAGATCAAAACAAGGTTGTATAGATCAAAATAACTTTTTTGGGCTCTTGGCCGCCTGATATATTAGGCCAAGCTGTTATCTATTTCCCAAGAGAAGGCCTCCCTTTATCAAGACAAGCTGGTTGCCTTGAGCAATAGAAAGGGCATGTTTTAAGTAAATGTAATATAAATTCCTTTTTAAATTTAGAATTTAAGCATACCCTAGGCATCTAGTACCTGTTTAGAGGTTTAGGCCTAGGTTTTTATATATGTTGTAGCTATTTGTCCTATCCCCTTTTTTATATAGAATGGGCAGTAATGCCTTTATAGCTAAACTTTATTTAATCTCTCTTTTACCTTTAACATTTAAGCATACCCTAGGCATCTTGTACCCGGAGTTTTACATTGGTTGTGGCTATTTTTTGGCTTGCCTTTTTTTTTTTTTTTTTTTTCTTCTAAGAATGGGCATTACGCCTTTGTAGCCAAACTTTATATGAACTTTCTTTTACCCTTAGCATTTAAGTATATCCTAGGCATCTCATACCTGGGTTTTTACATTGCTTTTGACTATCTTTGGTTTGCCCCCTTTTTGATATGGGATGGACAGTTTTGTTTTTTAAACATATGAATTATAATTTTTGAGTTTTTAGGACTTAACTAGGTTGGCATGTACTTTGCCATCTGTAAGCCTCCTATGTCTTTTTTGTATCAGGCATGACCAACATTTGTCCCGGTGAAAATGTCTCATGTTCGAAAGGATAAGCTGGCTTTTAGAGCAGTGTGACATCATCTCTCTTTATATAAACCTAAAATTGATGTGAATCCAACTTATATGGTAACCTTAAAGACAATTTTGTCATTTTGAATCTTAAGACTATCTCTGCAAGTGACTAAACAGCAGGAGTTGCCATCCTGGCTTTTATCATGTAAGTTAGCTTTATCCAGAACTCCGAGATCTGCCTGGTTCTTTTTACTTTGTGTTGGGAATAAAGGCATATGCCTTCACCAATTTGTTCAAATTAACATCGTTGTAACTCAAAGCCTTTAGATGAAAATCAAGCAAAGAGACAAGAAAAATTTAAGTTTTGGGTCAGTCGTGCCAATTTACCCTGTAGCAAGCAAAGCCCAGTTGGTTATTTTTTTGGAATTTAGTTCATGTTTCAGTGAATTGGCAGACCCTTACCAGAAAGAGCTGATAAGTATCTTGCAGCCAGACAGCTTGGAATTTTAGCCATTATTAATCCAATTTTTATTATGAAGAGTACCCTTTCTATCATGTGTAACTTAGTATTCAATTGCTTAGCTTTCCCCCGTTTTCTCCTTGAACTTTCTTGGAGAAGGTATGGAGAAGAACCATCACCATTAAACATATTGCAACCAGATCTATGACTATGACAACCAAAACAAAGCCACAAGGTATTAAAACACCCTCTGCCATGGCATTTTTTATTTTAGATGCAGTTTTAGGCCAAACTCTGTCTAGAAGTTTATCTGCCTCCAATTTCTTTCTTTCCCACCATGGCTGCTGAGCTGAGCTGAGCTGAGCTGAGCTGAGGCAGCCATAGTATGAATAAGCCATGCTCAAGTACCCGACCTGTGAGGCTGTAGCTGCAGCCAGTTTTATTAAGTCTCAGGGTCTGCCCACGGTAGGCTGTCTTTTGTTCCAGAGCCTGTTTAAGAGTCTTGACCTGGGAGTTTTTAGGTTTTAAGTTTGGGTTGTATCACTTGGAGCTTATTCTCCCCACCAAATTATGATAAAGTATGATTTAAAGGGTGTGAATACTTAGATTAGTTGGGCGCCATTTGTTGTAGTTTGTCATTAATATTTACTATTGATATATCTTTTAGTAAAGCTGTGGTTAATCCTAAACAGCTGTAAAACCAAATCACCACACAGAGACTAGGATTTAGTTACTCCATCCTAAGCCTCCAAGCCCACATAGTTTCCTACCATTCAGATTCATCCATTATACTTGCTTTTAGTGATATCTTAGGTCCAGTTCATTTCTCCACCTTGTTCCAAGACCTCTTCTCCAGCCTCTGCTCTCCCAGCTTCTGCTCCTCTTCTCCTTCCTACTTTTCCTCTTCTCCTACTTCCTTCCTCCCCTCCCACTCTGAACCAGGATGTCCACCCTATCCTCTCCATTGCTCAACATTGTGGCTGGTTGTTTTAATTGACAAATTGGAGAACAAATGGTGGCATATTTACATAAACTTGAGACAGGTGATGCTTAGAATAAGTATCACAATGCAATGTCCGGACTGAAACCAGATAGTGGGGGAGAGAAATCAGCATTTTAATGAACAAGGGAAAGGTGCTTACACTCCAAACGAACATTATACCAATAGGGGTGTCTCTGTCTTCAACTTTGAACCCACTGGTGAATCTACCACCACTAGAATGAGAGGTTCCACGCACACAATCACATGAACCACTGTGGTTAGATTCAGTGAGTCACAAAACAAAACAGAAAGGCACGAGGGGCTGGAGGGACGGCTCAGAGGTTAAGAGTGTTATAATAGTCATAAAGAGGTTAAGATAGTCATAAATCTGGTTGCAATATGCTTGCTTGCTGCTCTTGAGGAAGACCCAGGTTCCCTTCCCAACACCCACTCGGGGCTCACAACCATCCTAAGGCTGTTCCCAGGGACTCAATGCCCTCTTCTGGCCTCTGCAGGCAGCAGGCACACACAGAGCACATGTGTGAGGAAAATGTCCACACACATACAAGTTTTTACATATTAAAGAAGAGAGACATGAACAAGACAAAAGGGACTTGTAGGGAGAGGGACTGACGGGGGTCAGAGGGGAGATGAGAAGGCGGGTGAGAATCTCAGAATTCATTGACGATATAACATTGTCAAGGAACAGATCTAACTAGTAAGCCAATCTGAGGAACTCCTGGGTACCTCTGGGTAACATAATCGTTAACAACAGTATTAACGGGCGGTTGATGCACTAATGAACCAGGACCCCAGACACTCATGCTTCTGGAAGCAAACAAAGCAACACAAGCAGCTGAAGGGGAACCACCGCAGCGGAAGAAATGGAGAAGGTGTGACGGGGTGTGGCCGAGGCACAGGGTGGAGGCTTGAAGGGCAGGACATCCACCTATTTTGGTACATTTGACAGATTCATCAACCACAAAGGTAAAAATAATACCCATCGTGGCTAGCTTTGGGTAACATTCATCTCAACCATGAGATCGAGGTTAATAAGAGAAGCCAATACTGAAATCACGTGTTCCTTGACACCTATGCTGACAAGGGCAGGAGGTCCCTTCAGACCATGTCTGTCAAAAACGCAGGGCCGTAATCTGGGCAGGAGAAGACATCGGACTTAGCTGTGGAACAGCCAGCCAAGGTTCTGAAAGCCCAGTGTGGATTAGCCCAAAGGGCTCCCCCTCAGTTCCCAGCACACACACTGGTGGCTGGCAACGGGAATCCCAGCTCTGGTGGGGCCCATGCCCTCTTTTGTCCTTCTCAGGCCTGCCCGCACCTGCACATACAAATCAACAGAAATCCTGGAAAGGGAGAAGAGTACTTCTGTGTGTGTGCGTATGTGTCTGTGGAAAATCACGAACGATGGAGTCCCGGTGGGAAAAGAGCATATGGGATTTCTTTGTACCGTTCTTAAATTTTTCTGTAAGGCTGGAATTATATTAAAGTTAAAAATCATGAGCTGGAGACCAGGGCACACCTTTAATCTTAGCACTCCGGAGGCAGAGACAGGTGGAGGGAGATCTGTGGGTTCTGGGCCAGCCTGGTGTACACAATGAGTTCCTGGCTGGCCAGGCTACACAGTGAGACCCAGTCTCAAAAAATAAAAAAATAATTAAAGATAACAGTGTACAGTCTGTCATAAGCTTGACCTGAAGTGGTTTCATTTTCTTGTTAAGGTGACATGCTTTTCAGTGGCCGTAGAAGCTGTACAGCATTGAACTCCACACACAGGAGTTGTCACGCATACAAGGCACAGTCAAGCCTGAATTTGTAGAAACTTTTTAAAAACGTCAAGTGAAAAACTTGTTTGTATTTTTATGAACACAGTGTCACTTCTTCCCCCTTAGTGACAATCTCTTCTCGAGACATGGAGATGGCTGGATGGGCAAAAGCACTTGGGACAGGAGCCTGAGTTTGATCCCCAGAACTCAGGGAATTGGGCGCAGCTAGAATCCCGGCACTCCTGAGTCAGGCTTGCAGACTATCCAGCCTGGTGGACTCAGTGTGGAAGCAGCAGGAAAGACTCACTCTGTGCCAGAAACAAGGTGGAGGGAGACTCGGGAAGCTGTTCCGTAACCTGAAGGGCCACCCCCACTATGTGTGTGTTACAGAAAAGGGAAGGAAGGCAGGGAAGGGAGGAAGGAAGAAAGCTTTTGTCTTTCTAAAAGCATTTAACTCTTTGAGGGGGCACACATGCCCACTTGAATTATGATACAAAATAAACCTTTCTTCCCTTAAACTGCTTTCTGTGGAGGATTTGGGTACAGTGACTAATTCCCAGCACCAGAAGAAAAAAAAATGTAGAGATGTGAATGTGTTTTAACCAACCAACCAAGAACAAACTGAGCCCACAGCGTGCCGGCACAAAGAATGGAAATGAGTATCTAAGAATAGGCCTGTCCAAAGGAGGAATTTTATCTCATTATTGACCTAAATATTGGGCTACTAGAACTACAAGCATTAAATTACCAACTAAGGACAAAATGCCATTGTTCTCTGAAGAAAAGCTTAAGTCTAGAAGCAGAAAACAGCTAGAAAAAGACAGTGGTGTGTGTGATTGTGGACTATCCCGCCCTATTTATAAGTCATTTTGGCAGCGCTGCTGATGAGGCAAGCGAGAACTTTTAATCCTAACTGCTGATCCAGAAGTGACATGATATCTGGGATTTATATCAAATAATAGAAGCAAGAAGAAAGTGTGAAGTTGTACAGGAAAGAAGACAGCTCAAGGGTCACTAGCTCATGGACTGGTCATGTAGCTCAGTGGGTAGAGCACTTACACAAAGCCCTGGGTCCCGTTCCTACCTCCTCAGAGAACCAGGTGCGGCCATACCTGCCTGTAAGCCAGCACTCTTCAGGTTGAGGCAGGAGGACTGCTAGGAGTGCTGCGTGTCTGGGTTACCCGCTGAATTCCCACACCACCCTGAGCCTGAGGTAGAGAGTGGAAAAGTCAAACATGCCCATAAAAATAAAGGAGTTAAAGAGCAGAAAATCCACTCTGGGAGAGGCGAAGCTGCTGCACCTGCGCTTACTCAGCTGTCTCGCAGGTTGGCAGCTGAGGGCCAGCTATAACTGAAGTCCGGAGGACCCAAAGTCCTCTCTGGCCTCCAAGGCACCGGGCACACACTGGAAACACAGAACACATGCAGCACGAGGCCCAGACACATAAAAACTACTATTAAAAAAAAGGAAAGGGTTTCCACAGGACTAGTACAGGTCTATGTTACATCCTTTCTAGGTGTGCTACAGGGCTGTCAAAATGAAAAACTAAAATGCAATGTGCCGATCTTTATACATCAAGCGTAGTAAACGACAGCACAGAGGCCAGACTTTAAAGCTGACCACGGCTGAGGCGTAGCTCTGAGGTCAGCACTCGCCTCCCACGGGGAAGTCCTAGATTCAACTCCTGACACTGCGGCAAATAAATAAATAAATACGAAAATAAAATTTATTCACGTGGGCTGGCCGGAAGGGAGAACGCATTCCCGTGTCTGAAGAAAATACGAAGGGATTGCCTGGGCTTGTGCGGGCCGCCCTGAGTTTCACTCCATCCACAGACGCAGCCCTGGACTGGAAAGCCTTCCATCAGCTGAGTTCCTGCCTTCCGAGGAGCACCCTAACCTCACCCACACGTCTAGTAATTCATTTTTGGTGAAAATGATCCAGCTCTGTTTCCACGTCATAACACGTGGGCTTTAAGGACTACCTAGATTGAGATAAATGTGTTTAATTTTTTTTTTTTTTACATCTGGTCACCTATTCCCAGGCTATGACAGCACTTGTTCTTGTTTGCTGGAAGGGGTGATGGGTAATTAGTTTCTGCTGTCATTACTCATTCACACCAGCTAGAGATTAACCACCACTAGCTCTAGAATACAGGATCTGACCGGAAAGTCTTAAAACACAAGAGTCTCATTTCAGATCTTCACTCGGGACTCTTCAGCTTAACCCACGAGAGGACCAGACTCACACACCTGATGGAGATGGGTGGCGTCTAAGCTATAGCGGGTCAGATTATTACTCAAAGAGTTAATTACCGCGACACCGTGACAGGCACCACTCCAGCCTTCAATCTCCTGTCACCTACAGAAGTAGCTGCCCTTAATATTCTCAAGTGTCATTCTAAGCTACGCAGGCATTCAGAAAAAATTCTATGAAAAATGACTTTGTGTTGTTTTTACAGTGTGTGCGTGTACAGCCACGGGCCATATAGTCAATGCTGTAGCGCTCAGATGGTGGTGGTTTCCTAAGACTGCATGGCCTTGCCAGGTGTGGCTGTACACGTCTTTAATCCCAGCACCTGGAAAGGCAGAGGCAGAATAGTTCTGTGAGTTCCAGGCCAGCATGGCCTCTATAGTGAGTTCTAGGCTAGCCAGAGATACATAGGGAGATCTGTTCTTTGCGGGGGGGGGGGGGGGGAGAGGAAGAGTGGCCCAGTGATATCACATCCATTTTGGATAAGGGCACTGCATGATATCTGCACAGTGAAATTGCCCAATAACACGATTCTGAATGTATCGCCACTGTTAATTGATGAATCAGTCTGATACCCTCTACCCTCTCATAGCAGCAAAAGCAAGTTATCATGTCTTTCCCAATGTTTTTTAGTAATCTGCATTTTTTTTTGTAAATTTCTAACCTGTAGATTTGTTAAACTTTAATACTACTTTTTTTTTTTTTCCCCTGTGGACACACACACAGAGACATGCACCTGTGAATGCCCAAAGAGGCCAGAAGAGGACGTCAGGTCCCAGGGATTCACAGTAGGTGGTTTTGCGCTTTCTGAAGTGGGTGCTAGGAACTGAACCTAAGTCCTCTTTGGAAGAACAGCAAGTGTTCTCACCCACCTTGCCATCTCTCCGGCCCGTCCCACTTCTCAGAAGCAGGTGGTTCTTTCTTACAGCTGTGCCATCTCTTCTGGAACTAAGTCTGTGTCTTGAGTGCTGTTGACTGCTTACTCTGGTTTCCGTGCATGTGAGAAAATGGACAAACAACATGCTTTTCAAACAAAGTCTCCCTATGCAGTCCATGTTTTCTGACCTCAAGGGCGTCCACTTCTTTGAGTGCTGGAATTATGGGATGCCCCACATGCCTGGCTGTGCATTAATAAAAACAAACACACATTCTGGATTTTCCTTCTATTCCATATAACTGAGTGAAATGCATGTGAACGTGTGTATTTTGTGCTGGTGAGAGGATCAGTAACAGGTAAAGTGTTTGCTGGTTCACTGGTGACCTAAGTTCAAGCTCAGGAAGCCAGGGGAAGGTGGAAGGGGAGGACCAACTCCACCTGGTTGTCCTCTTTCACATGTCCCTCCCATATCCTACAGCCACACCACACTAAAGACATAATACATACTCAGATCTCTATCATTTCTGTGTTTTGTGTTCTAATTTGTAGTTCCAACATTACATAGTTCTTTATGCCTCCTTCTAGAACGGGGCCACATTCTTTGCAGCACCAGTACAATACACTTCTATGCGTTTTAAAATACCTTCCTGGTTGTCCTGGAATTTACTATGCAGACCAAGCTGTCCTTGAACCCACAGATCTCCACCTGCCTCTCCCTCTCAAGTTCTGGGATTTAAGGCGTGCACCACCAAGCCTTGTCTTTTCTTTCCCTCCTTTCCATTCCAGGATTTCTGTATAGCTTCGGCTGTCCCGGAACTCTGTAGACCAGACTGGCCTCAAATTTAGAGAGATCCGCCTGCCTCTGCTGGGATTCAGGCATGAGCCACTATGCCTGGCTAGCATACTTAACTTTCATACTATTTTTATATTAATTTTCATATTTTCTCACTACATTGTCCAGGAGTGGCTTCAAATTCAGCTCAACCCATTCTCCTGCCTCTTCCTAAGAAGCTGAGCGAGTATTTCCTGAATTATTTGCTTGTTTGTTTTTGAGATAGGCTCTCTATTACATAGCTCTGGCTGTCTTTGATCTCCCTAAGTAAACTAGGCTCACCTTGAAATCATAGAGGTTCACCAGCCCCTGACTCCAAATGTTGGGATAAAGGCTTTCATCACCGTGCCTAGCCTTCCAGCTTTATTTTTAATGAAACTCTCCTTTTCTAGAATTTACATGCACTGTAGCACTGTTTGCCTATTAAAATACAAAACAGAAAACTGTTACTATTTCACAGAATTTGCTCTGAATTTAAAAGTGATGCTGGGAGAGCAAACTTCACGTATCCTTTGCTGTTGTAACTTCACTAAGGAAAATTGCCTCTCTGTTTCCTCTCTATTTTCTGGTCTCCCTTCATGCTCCTCAGTAGGGCCTTAATGTTTTCTTTGTAAACCCTGGAAATGTTTGTTACTTTTATTTCTAGATATTATATCAATGTGTGCTATTGTAAGTGGTTCCTCTTCAGGTTTGGGTAGCAATAATATGATAAATAGAAACATGTGAATGGATTAACCTTTTGATGGGATTAAAGGAAGTTAACAACTCTTGAGGTGTTTGACCTTTATTGCATAAAAATATGTACTTATCTCAAACAATGTTTAAAGAAAAGTCAGAACATTTTTCCTCTTGCAATTATAAATACTTGTTCACTGCTTTTTGCCAAATGAACGTTTACTAGCTTTTAAGGGCTCAGGTACAGCTCAGTGGTGGTGGAGTGTTTGCCTACACAGGCCCTGCCTGGGTTTCATCTATGACCTACAGAGCGAGTTCTAGGCCAGCCAGGGATATGGAAACCCTTGTTTATTCCCCACCCCCTAAAGATGCCATAGAAAATCTGGCAGAAAGAGCCAGCAAAATGGCTCAGTAGGTTCAAGCACTTGCTGTGCAAGCCTGAGGACCAGAGTTCAATCCTCAGACCCTACCCAACATGGTGAGAGAGAACCAGCTCCTGTTCTCTACATGATGCGGCCTGCATGTCCACGGATCCATATTACATTCCCCCTCACACACAACAAATAAAAAATAAAATAAAATAAAATGTGGCTATGATTATGAGTTGGCAAGAAGAAATGAAAATGACAAATATATGCACACATGAGCTGCGTTTCTTTGAACACAGAAATTTGACCTTTAAAGGATGGAGGTGGAGAGATGCTGGTTGGTTGAGCCACTCCCCTGCTCGTCCAGAGAAGTTCAGTAAGGCCTGGTGGCGAGGGTGGGGCAAAGCCCTCTTCCGACCTCCAAGGAGAACCTGCACTCACTCACGTGCAAATACCTCCCTCCCCGTGGGCACAAAATTAAAAAAAATAAATAAATAAACTAAAAAACACTAGATGCAACTTACCCTCATCTAAGAGAGAGACCAAAAGGAAACCAGCAGCTTCAGGGTCAGCAGCTCTTAGGACACAGTAGGACATTTTGGAGGACACCTTGGCAAAATCTGGACGTTGGTGTCTCTGATGTCTAAGGTCAAGCTCTGCTTCATAACCTGTGTGACCCTCTCGAGTGACAGATTTAGGCCTCCTAGCTCTGCCGCATTTGGATGTGATGTTCATGTTATCTTGACTTTAAGAAAAATAGAACATAGATGACTAATTTGGTTATTAAATGAGAGCATTTAAATGTTTCAGAAACTATGAAGCACAATGAAACTACAGAGCACTGAAAATCAAGGGGATGAAGGAGGCGGGGGTCAGCGAGTTAGCTCCCCCCAGTCCCCTAGATCCTAAAGGCCACAGGAAAACCAGGGCTCTCAGTCCCAAACACAGTAATGGATCTTCTGAGGCAAATCCGAGGGTGATGGTGGCCCAGGGCACCCGGATTTGGGTAGACCCTAACACATTCCACCATGTAAGTTATCACATGCACTGTTAGCCACAGACCGGGCTATAAACGTATGCCCCAAACACACAGGTGCGGCTGGGCGGGGGCAAGTTACAGAGAAGCCTCCCATGCCGGTGGCCTTCGTAGACCTGAGTGGGCGGAAGCGACTGGTAGGCTGAGTTAGCGCCTTCCGAAGATTTTAAGTGACAGCCAGAAACAGGGTGGTCCAGGTACAAAGGAACAGATAAGTGACCAGGAAGAGGACCTGAGATACTTGGGTCTGGATCTGTATCATTCCAACTCTCCCCAACCAGGCAACCGGCGTACAGAATCACTGTACCGGGGTAGCTTCCTCAACGAACTTCAGTCCGAATCACCTAGGTAAAGAAAAGTGACTTGCCCTGAGGGGGGAGGGGAGGAGACGGTGCTGAGCTGGAGGTGAGCACAGTGACAGCTACCTTAACTCACACTTCAAGAAGATAGCCTGATGAACTCACCACGAAGACAACCGTTAGCTCCCAACCGGTGCTCCCAGACCTGCTGTGACAGGACGCCTCCCAGGTCGCTCGCGCCGCGCCGGAAGCGCAGCAGCCTGCATAGTTTATAAATATGCCCTCGCTGGGCTGCCAGCAAGAGAGATCCGATGACTGCGTGAGTCAGCCTCCCCCCGCCCCGACGCGGCGCGGCCCCTGATGGGAATCATACCTAAGCAACTGTCCAGGTGGAACAAACACCTCCCTCGAGCGAGCGTTTGACGGACCTGGCGCCAATCAGAGTAACGACACTCACGGCTACCGGCCCGTCGGCTCGGCCCTCCCAGGCGCGCACCCACCCCAGCGTCTGCGCGCTCCGGGTGGGGGCTGGGGGGTGGGGTGGGGGTCTGCAGGCCGCGGAGGCTATGCTCAGCTCAAAGACACCTAACGGGACTGTGTGTATCGCAAAGAAAAAAAAAAGAAAAAGATACCGGTCAGGGCTAGGGCGCAGGGCAACCCCGGGGTTACACACTCACACACTTTTAAGAGGCGCCAGCGTCCGGCGATAGCACGTGGCGACGGCAACCAACCCAAGGCCGGTGGGACCAGGTACTCGGAGGGGCCCCCACCCCCCCCCAGACGTTGATCGAGCCTGCGCAGGCGGCGGTGAAGCTCGTTTGGTTGGGGCTATCCCCCCGCCCTGCAGACGGCGGATGAAAACTGTAGCGGGTCTTGGGGGCTCGCGCTGGGGGGGTGGGGAGGTCGTCTCCCTCCTCTGGGGTGGACAGTCCCCCCCACCCCGGGACGCCGAGCTCGGCCTTTAGCGGGGCTGCGGGGTGGGGGAGGGGACGGCCCCCAGCCGATCGCCCTACCGGGCCCGCGCGCTCCTGCCCTCCTAACGGCCTCGGGATGATTTACACGAGCCCGAGGTGCGCCTTGGCGGGGTCCGGCTGGCCTTCGCGTCACGGTGAGTTTTCTTTTTTTTTTTTTCTTTCTTTTTTTTCCTCTTTTCTCCTCCCTTCCCCCCCTCCCCTCCTAGTCCGAGAGAAGCGTCTTGCTCTCCATCCCCACCCCCACTCCTGCCCCCTCCCCACCCCACCCCCTCCCGCCCGCCTGCCTGCCCTTGTAAAGTTTGTTTTCTTCAAACCGTAAAACCGCTTTCCATCTCCGTGGCCTGAGAATTCGCATTCATCAGCCAGGCCGACTTGGAGGAAAAGGAAAAGAAAAAAAAAAAAAAAGCAAAAGCAAAAGCTACCTTTTGTGTACCTAGCGAGAGGCGCCGCGAGGCCGCGGGTAACCGCCGGGAAGGAACGTTTCGGCCTCGCGCTGCTCTGGGTTGGGTTTAAGCGGACCCGAGGCCGGGTTCCGTGGAGCGGGGGACCCCTCCCGAAGCCACTGTCCCCCCCAAGTTAGCAAACAAAGCGTCCAGGCGGCCACCGCGGCGTCCGGACCCGCAGGCTCTGGCCACTCACGCCGCCCGGCTCCTCCTCTCCCGAGTCCCCCCACGTCAACCCCTGGGCGAGGGGTCCCGGGAGGCGCCGCGCCCCGGGCAGTTGGTGGAGGGGCTCGCCAGCCGGCGGGTGCACCCAGAACCCCGCGCCACGACCGCCTCCCGCGCTGGCTTCCGCGTGTGCTCCCCGGCCGAGCCCTCGGCAGAAGCGCAGGATTTGGGGAGGGGGGTGTTGTCGTTTCGAGGCTCCTCCCTCCTTGCGGTGACGCTTCTCCTTCAGTTGATTGTTTTTGGAAGAAGCACACCACGCTTCTTTAACTCCGGTTTTTATTGTTATTATTTTGCGCGCTCCCGGAGGGGCTGTCTTTGGGGAAGGGGGCGCGGCAGCGGAGGCTGCTTTCGTTTCCAGCGTAACCGTAAACAGGCTCCAAAGTCTAGCGGGTCACTCGGTGGCCGCCTTAAGTGTGACTCGGCTTTAACCTTGTTTTCACCGGTCTGTCTCCTCCTGCCGGATCTCCACCGAGGTCACAAAACCAGAAAACAGCCACAGAGTCGAAACTGGAGGCAGACACCGGCGCTGACGTCGCCGCTCACCTTATTTACGTTTTTTTTCCCCCTTCGGGTTCTTTTTTTTTTTTTTTTAAGTTATTGGGGAAAGTCTTCCGTGACATGTGACAGTTGGTTTGCTTTTTACAACCGGCATAGGTGAAAACTAGACCCAGAAAGTACGGGCATGCGCGTCTTGAAGTCGGCCAAAACAGCATCTGGCTTGTATTTCGGGGTTGGAGGGGGGGTAGGAGGCATCTTCGTGGAACTCCTCCCGGAGCGCCCCTCTTACGCAAAATAAACCAATAGGAACGAGTGTTTACTTAATGGCTAGTTTCTGTTTGAAATTCTTAAGGGCTTAGGGGGTCCTTCCCTGGTGGGACACTGTTTACCGAAACGTACCGGCCGCCCGGCGTGGTCACCCATCTGGTTAGAAAAGCCCGGGGGTGCGCATGGGGGCGGGGGGATGTCACAGCAGGGCGCACACGCGCCGTCTCCCCCAAGCCGAGACGTTTAAAGAGCATGTGAGCATGACAAGTGTCTATCGGAAACGTGTTGGATTTCGAAACTTGCAATCCAATCCGGAACTCGGAGCTTTAGCCAGGGGGAACAGACGTTCGCCCAGGGTGCCCACGTCTAGTCCCCCCCCCCCCCACTGTCCTCGTTGGAAGAAGAGTCCGAGAGGAGGAGGGTGCGCCGCGCCCGCCCGCGTGTCAATGGCAGCTGCGCCTTCTGGAAGAAGTTGGTTCTTGTCCGGAATACTTTTCCTCTGGTGCCCCACCCCTTGACTCAGAAGCCGCTGCCTCTGGCGGCTGGAGCAGGGACGGCGGGGCTTTGGGCAGCTGTCAAAAACAAGGGTCGGGGTGTCTTCCCTAGGGCGCAGGGGGGCCGGGGGAGACGTGCTTAGTTAGCCCTGTCCCCATCTGTTGCAAACTACACGCACTCTCCGCCGGCCCCAGGAGGAAAGGCCCCGAAGGAGAAGCCGGCGTGGCCGCGGAGGGCTGGGCATGCCGACCGGACTCGCTCCGTGGCCGGGCAGGCCTGGTGGGGTCCCAGGGCTCCGCCACCCCGGCGAGGGGCCGGGGATGTCGCCCCCGTCCCGGGCTGTGGAGCTGGAAGGTGCGGGGGAGGGGCGGAGGAGCGGCGGGGCGGGCGGGGGATGGGGCGGGCGGCTGGGGGCGGAGGCAGGACCTCCTGTACCTTCCCTCTGCTCTCTCACTCTGACAGCGCCGAGGTGCGCGGAGTGGAGCGGGAAACAAAGGAGCCGAGGAGGGAGGGGAGAGAGTTGGGCCAGGGAGAGCCCCCGGCTGGCTGCCAGAAGATCCCGGCTGGAGGAAGCCCAAGTGTCACTTGAATTCCAACCCAGGAGGCAGCGCCCGGGGCCGAGCACCTTGTTTAACTAGTGGCTGGAGTAGTCTCCCGTAAGTTGCCGGAGCGCCAGTGAAGGAGGACCGTCGCCCGCCCCAGCCCCTCCGGCTGCTGGCCCCGACACCCCGGCGGCACCTCTCGCTGGGAGGCCAGCTCCAGAATGAAAAGCAAGAAGGGTAAGGTTGCGGCGGGCGGCGAGCAGCCGGGCAGCGGTGCGGGGCATGTGCGGGCCGCGGCGGCTCCGGGGACGCGGACTTGGCGGACTTTCCGGCGCGGGGTCCCCCGGCTGGAGCTGCGGCCGCGCTCTTTGTTGAGGCTGTGTCCCGAAGGGCAGTGGGTGTTCTTTTCCTTCTAGACACAACGCGAGGGGCTGTTTTGGGAGACTTCGCCTCGCCACGCTGCTGGCACGGTGTCAGGAAACACGCTCAGCGCCTTGTTTGTGCGCCTCTAAGTTTCATTGTCTTCCCTGACACCCCACGCTCGGCCCAGCCGCCGCGTGGTTCCCAGTGGCGTTTCTGGGGCAGGGGCGTGGGGTGGGTGTCCGAGGGCCCCCCACTCTCGTTTTTCCCTGTGGGGGGTCCGTGGCGCGTTCCAGCCGCCTTACCTTTTGTCTTAAAAGTTTGTGGTTCCGGGTGCCCTCTCTCCCACCGGATCCTGGCACCGTTTTCTAAGGGATGAGGTGGTTTTCACTATCAAAGGAATGTGATCATACGTTATGAGGGCGAGCACAGCTTTGGAAAGCTGGACTTTTTAAACGACCAGCTTCTGAAAGTTTTCCCATGATGAGCTGAGGACAGTGGGCTGGTGGCACCGTGCAGTCAGGATGTGTCCAAGTGTGACAAGCAGGCTTGGTTGTAAGTGCAAAGAGCGAGGCTGTCATTGTTTCCACCAAGCTTTACAACAAAAACTTGCCGTCAGTCTGGTTAAAAAACAAAATACACAGGAGAGGAAGAAAAAAAAAAAAAGAAACCCGAAAGGTCAAAGACTGTGAAGTCCCTTTTGAAGCTAACTTTGGAGTCCCTGGCTGGGAGGTCCCTCGAGTGTTCAGTCCGTGGGCTGGAGTTGGCTTTTCTGTTGTGATTTATGTGGAGTGGTTCAAAACAGAAGTTAATCGCTTGGGGAAGCTGGCGAGAGGGGGGCGCTGCTGCGCATGCCCAGGAGCTTCCTCGAGTTTGTTACTCCACATTCTTTCAGACCCAGACCGCGACTGCAGTTCCAACGGAACACGGTTACGGCGGCCGCCGAACACACGCCCCGCGGGGTTTCTCCCCGCTCCCTACAGGGTTGTGTGGATGTAGTTCCGTGGGAGACCCTGAGACACAGAACTCATGAAGACCTCGGGTACTGGGTTGAGCTGGCCTCCTTGCCCATCTCCTCCCTGGGAAGAGAATGGGGACGCTTAGAGTTGGGGACAGTTCAACTGGGCCCTGGGGAAGGCTTGGGCAGTCTTTCCGAGAGCCGTGCCACCCCTTGCCGAGACTGACAGGTCTTGGGCCCCTGCGAGGCGTCCTGCTCCAATAGCACCTAAATGAGGGTAGTTTGGTTTTGTGTGGTTCCAGAGTACGGAATGCAAAGCTGGGTTTCCGGGGGGGTGGGGGGGCTGATACTAGCCTCCCACTCAGGTAGCACCTCCTGGGTGTCCCCTTCCTCAGATGCGAGGCCTGGGGAAAACATCAGCGGTCCCCAGCCCAGAGCGCGTGGGTCCTGCAAGTCAACCCCCAACTCACGGAAACAATGAATGGTGACGTGTTGGAGAGGAAACTTTACAGAGACCACTTCTGAGCCTCTCGTGGGGAGAGCCGAGAGTGCCGAGACGGTCCGGGTTCCTTTCCCTTTTTAGGCGTCCCCAGCACATGGTCCGGGTAGGGGCCAGACTGTGGAGGATGTGAGCTGCGCCGCCCCGTTTCTAGTTCCTTGGGGACCAGGGCCAGCTCGGTTGCTAACTTGTACGTACAGTTAGCAGGCGGGCTGCAGTTGGGGCTCAAGAACTCTGAAGAACAAAAGCGGCTCTCTCCTCCGGCTCCTCCCTCTCCAGCGAGCCTCCGCAGCGCAGCCTCCCCCCTCGGCGCCCCCCCACCCCGCCCGAGACTACCTGGGAGGGGAGGGCGAGCTTCCCTGTCCTGGGGCCAGGACTGCTTAAACCTGTCCTGCCTATTGTCTGGCTTAGGAGAGTGCACATCCTTTCAGTTTTCTTTAAAACGGAGACTGGTATGGGCTAACTAAAGTGTTCTCGTAGAAAGCCCCGACTGCCGGAAAGGGCTCCAAAAATGTCCGCAGAACGGGCTAGGAGAAGGATCTACAAGGAATACTCCAGAGTGTCCTCGTGGGGTCTCCAATCCTGTTGAGTCTGTTCAGGGCTGAGCTGCCTGGCTGGGTCCCTTCAGTGACCTGTAGATTTGGTAACCAGACTAACTTCCAGAGTTTTTTTGTCGGAGGGAATAGACTTTTTAGGTTTGGTTTTTCTTTGATCTTTTCCCCACATTTCTTTTTCTAGTCTCCAATATATTGTTTAAAACCCAAGCTCTCCCCACCCCCAACCTCGGTGTTTCATAGCTTCAGAAAAAGAAAGTGAAGAAGCAAGATTTGCTTCTTAGAGCCATGGGATCCACAGGCCATCTTGTGGCTTTCTAAACAGCATTTTCTTGTGTGTGGATAGAGTAAGATGTTTGTGATTCTGTCCCACACCCACCTCTCTCCCTCCCCAACCGCATTTTTTTTTTTTTTTCAGAGTGTAAGCAAAGCGAGACGATTGGAAACAAGTCCTAACTGGGAAACTTTTCAAAAGCTCTGTTACAGTAGGAAATGAGTAACAAGGAAAAAAGTCTTTGTTTTTCCAAGTCGAGCCTCATCGGGAGGGAGTTTTAATGAAAATAGCCCTGACAGTAGCGAACGTGGGCTAGCAGAGCTGAACCTATCAGCTGGCGCACCCAAGGCCGAGTCCCAACTTCCTGTTCCTTCAGCCTTTGTGCACGCTTTGGAAACACTAGTGAAGAGGTCCAGGGCCTGGCTGGCTGGCTGGCTTTGGTTTTTCTTCTCTCCGTCTCTGTCTCTCTCTCTCTCTCTCTCTCTCTCTTCCTCAAATGAACAGAGCTGGCAGTTTGGTGTTGCTTAACTGAAACCTGCTTTGTGTCCCTAACCTATGCTGAAAGATCAGCTTCTTGTCAAACTCCAGCGAGCAGATCAAAGGGCAGGCGTTAGGGGTTTTTTGTTTCAATCACTTTGTTATTACCACTTTACAGTTGGGAATTAACTGTTCAAGGAGCAAATTTTCACACTTTGCCCCTCCTACATTTAAGAAAAGAGGGAAGGGGATAAATAGCATTGAAGAATGTCTGGTTTTTCTGAAGTTGGGAGTTGAAGCAAATTGCTTTATTCAAATGCGCTTAGTTACCCCACTAATCTGACATGTTTAAAAGCGAGATTTCTTTGGTTACTAAAGCAAATGTGAAACAGGAACTCATTTATAATCAGGATTTTTGGTAATTGATAGTTTTCCCCCCAAATTTCAATAGGGGGCTTTTAAAGTTTCTCAGATTCTGTACAATGAAAGCACTTTCGGTTTTAAAAGTGCCCTTTCTTTAAACTTTTTCTTCTTGAAACAGATGAAGTGCATCTTCAGGAAGGAATTGTTCAGTTACATAGCAGTTAAAAATGGAGGGTTCTTGTGGCTTATTTATGGCAGTTAAGCCTTAAGCTACAGTGAATTTGCAAGATCATGTGCCTCTTTTGTTAGAACCTGCTTTTACTTTGTCTTTGCTGGATTTGGGCTTTTCCTGTAGGAAGGCCTTCTAGCACCTTCTGCCCCCTGCAGTCCAAAGCTAAAAATGTGTCAACAAAGTTCTGGTTGTAAAAAAAAAAAAAAAAATTCTTTAAAATTTATAGAGTTGATGTATCAATGTGAAGAATATTGTTTTCATTTCCTAGATCAGTAAAGGCACTCAATTAGGACTGAATAAAAAGCTATACAAAGCTAAAAAAAAAAAAAGATACACCTGAAATGAATAGAAACACTGAGTCGCAGATTATAAAGTTTATATTGTCAACTTTTAGATTTGAAAGGAGTTAATAGCATTTGTTAGTTAAACCGTTCTAAAGTTCAAAATGATGTCTGTAAAAGTCAAGCTGGCCTGAATTTTCACTGAACTCTGATTTAAATACTCTGTAGGGTTTGTGAATTCTTAACATTTCTGGTAGGATTAAAGTATTTACCACCAAAATAGCTTCCTTTGTGGGCTGCATATTCAATTTTCTTTGTCATGTAAGAATTAAAGGCTGATGGGTAGAGTTCTCGGGTCATATCTAATTGACTACCCAAGAAAACCTTGAAGTATATAAAAATGCACAGTGCTTGCTTTTATGGAAAGCCTTTCATGAAAGAAGAAAGGCCTCAAAGACAAGCTTGTGAGATATGTTTCCACACTGCCTGGCATCCTTCCTGACTCAGGTGGAATAGCTCATTCCCTGTAAGGAGAGAGAGAGAGAGAGAGAGAGGGAACTTATATCCCAACCTGCAACAGCAAGACTGAAAACTTCACATTCAGAAGTTGAGAAAACACAAGGACGCGGAATAGTCTAAGCAAATGAATGAGCTTTCAGATGCTGACAAAGTGAGTGACAGTGGGCCTTTGTCCTTTCTCAGGCGTTGTTGCGGCATCCGGCAGTGAAACTGAGGATGAAGACAGCATGGACATTCCCCTGGACCTTTCCTCTTCAGCAGCCTCAGGCAAGAGAAGGAGGAGGGGCAACCTGCCCAAGGAGTCAGTCCAGATCCTGCGGGACTGGCTGTATGAGCACAGATATAACGCGTACCCCTCGGAGCACGAGAAAGCGCTGCTCTCGCAGCAGACCCACCTGTCCACGCTACAGGTAAGGAGAGAAGTAGAGGTTAGTGCCAGAATTTCACCTCAACCCAGGGTTCAAGCTCTGCCCCCTAACCTATATGTACACTTTTTCCTTCATCATTAGACATCTTAGAGCATTCCTGTGTGTCCTTAGTCACCTAGGAGAGAGAGAGAAACAGGATCTTTCATTGTGAACGTTATAGTGTGAAAAGCTAATAATTGGCTATTTATAGAGGACAGAAACACTTGACACTCATCTGTCAGGAAGCATTTCCTTCAATGCCCAAAAGAACCTATGCCCTGCCGATTGAAAAGGAGGTTAAACCTCACTCTATTGCCCAGGAAACTGGTTTGATATTTAAACAAGGACAGACCTCAGTGAGGTAATTCATGTTGTGTCTGTTGACACAGTCATTTGAACTGAGAGAGATCAGTTACTGGGGGTGTGGCCTCTTTTATACAGGAAAGGCTTTCCTGTAGTTGATTAACTTGAATGCTAGGGCAGTAGGCAGTAGGTTGAAACAGACTTAAAGGTGAACCTTCCTTAAAGTTATTCTCAGGTATTCGGGATTCTGTACCTTTTCCTTGCTTCTGAAAGGTTTCTGGATGATGCCACCTCCAAAGCAAATTTGTGCTTATGACTGGCTTCTTGGGCCTCCTAATACAATAGCTTGTAAGTCCAGGGAAGCTGCTGCTTTTTGTTGTTGTTTTTAAGTCATTGCTGGGCCCCTCACATGGTAGGCAAATGCTCTGTCACTGACCTCCCTCCTTTAGTCCCACATAAGCCCTTTTATGCCTCCTTGAAGTCAGGCACCCGTTTTCAGAACCTGTTTGTCAAGTGAACTGAGAAAGTGTTGAAGCAGACCCTGTGTGATTTCAGGTCTGTAACTGGTTCATCAACGCCCGCCGCAGGCTCCTCCCTGACATGCTGAGAAAGGATGGCAAAGATCCAAATCAGTTCACGATTTCCCGCCGTGGGGCCAAGATTTCAGAAGCTAGCTCTATGGAAGCTGCAATGGGTGGTATCAAAAACTTCATGCCAGCTCTAGAAGAGAGCCCGTTTCATTGCTCAGCTGGACCCAGCCCAACCCTAGGGAGGCCAGCGTCTCCCAAACCTTCCTCCCCAGGATCCATTTTGGCTCGCCCATCAGTGATCTGCCATACCACTGTGACTGCGTTGAAAGATGGGCCTTTCTCTCTCTGCCAGCCGGTCGGTGTGGGACAGAGCACAGATGTACAGCAAATAGCGGCCAGCAACTTTACAGACACCTCTCTCATGTACCCAGAGGACGCTTGCAAATCTGGACCGAGTCCAAACCCTCAGAGCGGTCTTTTCAACACTCCTCCCCCAACCCCGCCCGACCTCAACCAGGATTTTAGCGGATTCCAGCTTCTAGTGGATGTCGCTCTCAAACGGGCGGCAGAGATGGAGCTCCAGGCCAAACTCACAGCTTAATCGTTTTCCAGCTAAAACAGTTCTCCAAAGTATGGTCCTGATTGCCGGGGGTGATAGCAAGAGATGCATTATTTTATATATTTTTCTATTAATATTTGCACATGGGATTGCTCGAACGAAGCTTCCTGTTACTAAGATGTCTTCAATGGAATACAGTCATTCCAGGAACTACAGACTAAAGCTACTGTAGAAACAAAGGGTTTTCTTTTTAAAATGTTTCTTGGTAGAATTTTTTTTACAATGTGAGATGGTTCCCAATATCATGTGATCTTCTCCCCACTCCTTTTTTGTGATGTTTTTTTTTTATTTTTATTTTTTTTTTATTTTTTAAGACTGTGCAATACGTAGAAGGCCCTAGCTAGCATCTTTCTGTTCCCATGTGGATCAGGATGCCCACATACAGTCTAACGGATAAACTCTCAGTTTTGTTTTTTTTTTTTAAGATTCAAGCAAGTATGAATCTAGTTGTTGAATACCTTTTTCATGATGTAATAAAGTATTTTCTTTAAAAGTTATTGCAATGAAGAGCGTTTTCTTGTAGGAAGTCCTTAGAACCCAGTAGGAATACAGCTCTGCTATGAGCAGGACACGGGCAGGGCAGAGTGACCTGGGGGGGGGGGGTGTGCTTTGAAGAGCTGTGGACAACAAGCCAGGATGAATACACAGGATGCGTGATGTTTACTCTTGACTGGAGGGGGAGCCTGCCTTTCCTTCTTTGCTTAGGGATGAACGGCAAGCTGCCTTGTGGTGTCAGTGTTCACTTCATCCCTACATCAATAGGAAGCTGCCAAATATTTCAGACAGGCTGGGTGTTAAAGGAAAGGCTTCTAGCAACTGGTCATAGCTTACCTCTTTCCAAGTAGCCAGTACAAGCCCTTTTCACCTGTCTAACTGGTGGTACCGTTAGGGAAGGCTTCTGCACTCGAGGGTAGCACTCGGTTGCCGAGAAGTGACCTTTGACACATTTTAAGAGCCTTTTCCTGAAGGATGACATGACCAAGAAGGCCCTGCCTTTGATAGGATTTTGAGTTTATTGAACTTCCCAAGGTCGGAGGTTTGAAAACCATGTACAAGGGGAGTCTGTTAGGATAGAAATCTCCTTACAAAGCCTGCTCGGCCAGAGGGGAGTTGGTTGTGGTCCTTCCCCTTGTCACAGCCACAGAATCATTCTTACAAAGTGATACTTAGTGTGAGGTCCCTTTGTTGTTAAAGCCCCCAAGGCTGTGAGTGGAGGGTGCGAGGTAGCCCAGGTGCCATTTCAGAGAGTAGGAAATTCTTACATAGTCAGGTTTGCCTCTAAGTGTGGAAAGTCACAGCTGTAGACAGGAAAAGATACACTCAATGAGTTACTCCGTAAGTGAAACAGAAAAACCCACAGTGAAGAGCCTAGAAGTGCAACAAAGCGAAGGTCTTCCAGCTGCCTTCTCTCAGAGTCACTTGACACATGACGAATGAACGAGGGCAGGTAAAGAATTATGCCTACTTCAAAGCTGGATCAAAGGTCACAAGGTTTGCTATATAAATCCTGACTGCCTGTCCATGTTAAGGTGCTGCTCACATTAAAAGAAAGTGAAAAGGACCCCCACCCCCCAAAAAAAAAAAAACGAGCTGGGGAGGGAGGTGACCGAAGGCTAGAGGCTGATATATGGTAAATAAAAGCCAGTATTTTGAAACATGGAATTGAAATGCTTTCATATCGGCCTGGCGTGGTGGCACCCTGTAATCCCAGCACTGAAGAGGCAGGAAAATCAGAAGGTTAAAGCCATACTGGGCTACATTTTGAGACTCCTATTTAAAACAAAGTTATTCATGGGGATAAGGAGTAATTCAGTTGGCAGGGTGCTTGCCTAGCCTGTGGTTGACTGGGTTCTGTCGTCCTGTTACAATCAGTATGTTTAGTACTTTACACCCAAAATATTGCCACCGCTGAGCTCAGTTATCTGTTTATATGTATGTTTGTTTTTTCCCTGCCTTTGTTTTTGTTGTTTTTTTGTTTGTTTTTTGTTTTTTTTTTTTTGCCTCCGTTTTGTCATATTTCATTTTAATTGGTATTTTCTAGCCTTTTTTTTTTTTTTCCAGTTATGAACCATACTTGTTAGTTCAGTTGTAGTGTTTCTTGGGCTCACCAAGCAAACCATGCTGACTTTGAACTTCTCGAGACCCCCTTCGTCTGCCTCCCGAGTTCTGCAACCAGAGGCACTCAGCTTTGCTGTTACCTGAGTGGCTGCAGGGAGCACAGCATCTTCAGTTTATTGGAGTCTGTCCAGTGCCTCCCATTCTTTCCTGTAGATTCAAGAGACTTCCGGTGTCATTCCCCGGAAGCCTGAGGAATCTCCTAAAGGCCTGCCATGTGAAACGGTTCCATGGAAACCAAGTTGACTAACCTAAGCTCACGTCACAGGGCTCACCTGTAGAGAGAACATTTAATTTTTTTCTATTGAACTTTACTTCATTTTACTGTTGTCTTGGAAGGGTGCTTTCACTTACGGAGAATCTTAGGTTGCTACTTGTTTTCCTTTAGCGTGTATATAGCCTCTGCCCCTATTCTGTTGGCGATGACACCTGCTGTCATTCCTTTTGTCCTTACAAGCAATGCTGTGTTCTTTTGGAATTTCAGCAGTCAAGTCTTAGTGTGACTGGGAGGAGTTCTCGCTTCATTGTTTTTTTGTGTTTTGTTTGTTTGTTTGTTTTCATTCATGCAAACACTGCCCCAATCAGGCCAGACAGAGGCTTTGCCTCCCTTCAGACCAGGGGCTGAGGCACTGGGGCCCCTGACAAGTCCATGTCAACAACATACAGCCACCAGGGACTTCATTCACTCCCCACAGTCTACACTCAATAGTGCATGGTAAGGTCCTCTGGAATTCTCCCTTGGGAGCACCATAACAGCACATTCAGCATTTCCCAGGGCTCTTAGATCAAGCAGAGATGACACATACCTACCCCTTAAGGTACCTTGAGCCTTCTTCCTTTTTGGATTTAGAATTTCCTGTCACAGAGAAACCTTGCCCGGAAAAACAAACCAAAATGACTGAAGCCTAAAATGGTCCTCAAAACCATCATTATAGCATCATCCTTTCACCTTTACTGTGACTAACCAGCGATGGGTTTTCCTGCCAGGTTTGACCATTCCCAGCCCTCACACTGAGATCCTGGTGTGAATTCCTGAGCCAGAATTCCTTAATCTCTCCCAGAGCTTCCATCTCTAAACACCTCACTGGGACCCCTTTCTCTTGGGTCCTCTGGCCCGTGAGCTCACACTGTAGGGCCTGTTTGCTCTATTGTCTTGGAGTTCATTGACCATCTTGGTTGTTGAAGTTTGCTTCCCTTTTTATTAGCTTTACACAAAATCACTGGAGTTTTGGCCACTGATTTTTAAAATAAATTTTCTGTTTTCTTCTCCCCTAAAATGCTAATAAACTTCTGTTAGATCATGCATGTTCATAAGGTTTGTATATGTTTACTATGTCAAACTCGGTAATTCATCTCAGTAATTCTCAGCTTACTCTCTGTCTTTAGTCTGCTGCTGGGCCTATCCCAGGACGTTTTGAGTTGTATTTTTTTTTACATATAGATTCTCATTTGGAATTTGGGACTCCCAGGGCTTCACCCATGTTCTGCTAGTACTTCACCACCGAGCTACACCCCAGCCTCCCGTTTGATTCTTTGATTCTTGAAGTGGTTGTCCTGCCTGTTTCCTGGGTGCTGGTATTAGAGCACACCACCACACCCAGCCTTATTCTTGTTTTTGAAAAGCCATTCCTATTCCGCTGTGATCTCTCACTGGCTTATTAATTATATATTATTTCCATGTAAGCTGGTTCTGTCTTTTTTTTCTCTCTCTCCTTTGTGGTGTGTGTAGGCCAGAGGTTGACGTTAACAGTTAAGTGTTCACTGAGGCAGGCACTCTTCTTGACCCTGGAGCTCCCTCAGCACTGTTCTGAAGATCACCTGCTCTGCCTCCTGAGCGCTGGGATTACAGCTGGGCTGCTATGCCCAGCTGGCTTTCACGGTGGGTGCTGGGGTTCGGAACCAACTGTCTGCCAGTTATAACGCGTCTTAATAGACTAAGCCTTTTACTTCAGTAGGAGGTGAATTTTGGGGTCCAGCGGGATTTTTTGTTTGGTTCGTTTGTTTTGTATGTGTGTGTGTTTTATACATACACTGGACATTGTGGATGTGACGTGATTAAATACTCAGTTCTATGACGTTCCTCTGAAGAGTTGGTTTTCTGTTTGTTTGTTGCTTTGTTTTTTGTCTTCGGGCAGTTCTCCTGGTTGCAGCTGAAGCCTGAACCTACTCTTTCACTGTCCTGCTGAGAGCTGTACTCTCCCTGGCACAGGCTGGGACTTGTCCCTGCAACAGCATTCTTTGCACAGCATCTCCCAAACCCTTCAGAACTACTTTGTCCACTCCCAAATCTTTCCATGACAGGTTAAAAATAATGTTTTTAAATTTACTTACTTTATATCTCAGAGTGTTTTGCTTGCATGTGTGCGTGTAAGTTCTGGAATTGAGCCCTAGAGAGCAAACTGCAGAGCTCAAGATTTGTTCCATGACACCTTAAGCCATGGAGGCTGCAGTCCTCAACCACTGCTATTTTTGTAGCTTTAAGTTCTATGAAGACTGGGGTTACAAACGACTATATCTTTAAGTTACCGTCCCTCAAGGGAGACAGTTTCTTTTTGCTCGGTTACTTTTAGGAGGGAGGTTGAGAAAGTCTTATTTGCTCAGGTTGGTCTCTAACTCCCTGGCCTTCAATTCAGCATCCTGCTTCCCAGGCTAGGGTCACAGGCTGTGCCATCAGTCTGACTCAACCAGATCTTTATTTGTTAAACATTCTGCTCCTATTTTTTCACTGTCAGCCTTGAACGCCTTAGTCTAGAAAAGAGTCCGCCATTCCTGGAAACTGGAGAGGAAGGAGCAGGGCTACTTTGAAAATCCCAGAGCAGCTTAGACATACTCTCCTGCCTCAGCCTCTTCATTACAGTTGCCCACCACCACACCCAGTTTTGATCATTTCTTTCCTTTTAAAGATTTATTTTGTGCCTAAAAGCGTTTTGCCTGTATGCTTGGTATTCAAGGATTTCAGAAGTGAGTGTCAGGTCCCCTGGAGTTAGAGTTACAAACAGCACTAAGATACTGTGGTTGCCTGAATCTGAACCCAGGTCTTCAGGTGCTCCTAACTGCTGAGCCGTCTCGCTAGCCCCTTAAAGGCCTTCACACACATACACACACACGCAGGGTATTGGAGTTTGCAATTAGGACAGTGTTTCTCTGTGTAGCCCTGGCTGCTAAAAACTCACTCTGTAAACCAGGCTGGCCTCAAACTCACGGAGATCCACCTGTCTCAGCCTCCCAAGCACTAGGATTAAAGGCGTGTGCCACTGCTGCTCAGCTAATTAGAAATTTGATATTTGTCACTGGCCTCATAAGATGGGAGTCACACGGCCCTTGAGAAGCCACACCCCTGTTAGCCCTGAAAACACTGCAGGAAGTTAAGCATTCATTTTTATCTACCCCCAAATTAATACGTATCTTTGGAAGAGGGCCAGAGAACCAAAATAATAATAATAATAATAATAATAATAATGTGTTAAGATCAGAGTTTTAGATCTTATTAAGGTCATTAACGGGAGAATATGTTGAGTCTTGGCCACTGAAAATCAGGACCTGTAATTAAAAACAGGCTGCCCTGTGGGCTGGGTTTTATGATTCGGAGGTTGAAAAGAGAACGCTCAACAACTGCTTTTCGAATATAGCTTAGGGCCAATGGTCACAGTAGCACAGCAGACAAACAAGGGTAAGCGCGATTGTGAGTAAGAGGGGCAAGTTTTACAGAGATTTAGCAAATGTCAAGGAAACAGGGTTTCTGAATGAAGTGTTTTACCAATACCAGTGGCTGGTGCAAGCCTGGGTAGCTCGAGGCTGACTTGCACATGACTCAGATCCCGTAATGGAAACTCACCTGGCCTTTTGAGAGCGTTGCAGGCAGGCATTTAGCAAACAGCACACACAGGTAAGTAAAAGCAAAACCGTGCAGAGATTTCAGGAGACAGTCGTCAGCCTAGGAAGCCTGGCAAGCTTTTCTGCTTTACAAAAACATTTCAAGCTCCCTTTCACTTCTTTTAATTTTGTGTGGGATGTGTGTGCGTGCACCTGTGTGGGCCACCCCACGTCTGGAGGTCAGAGGACAGCTTGGGGGGAGTCAGTTCTCTCCTTCTAAACAAACCTCCGTCATCAGGCTTGGTGAGGAGAAAGAGCTCTTCCTCATGAAGCCATGGCACTAGCTCGATATTATCTTTATAAATAAAGTTACTGAAACTTGAATATGTTGACATTTGATAAGATCATTCAAATTTATATTGGGACAGTTATGTGAAATTATGACATATATATATATACACACATATATGTTTATATATCCTAAAGCTGTACGTTTTTCTCCATGTAAATTTTAATGTGAAATCATCAATTGAAATTAAACAGAGAGTTGTTGTTCTGGTTTTATCTGTCTCATCACCTGGCCTCATAATATTTTTGTAGCTTTAAGTTCTTTCTAATGAACTTTGGTTTGAAGTTTATTTGAATGACTCCATGGAAAGCCAATATATGCTAGTTTTCCCTTATCTACTTTTTCGGGGTTTCAGTTACTCAGGGCCAAACAAGGACTAGGAATATTACATGGAAAATTCAAGAAATAAACAACTCATGTTTTAAATTTCGAGCTGTTCTGAATAGCATGATGGAATCTCGTGCAGTCTTAGCCTGTGACTCACCCTTTGGTCTGTACAGGGAATGCTCTGCCTGCCTGCCTGTTGGTTACTGAATGGACCAATGGCCTCCAGTGCTAGTGTTCATAATACAAGAATGCAAGTGCAGAGAGCCACGATGGCAATTAGCATGTTAGAGAGTAGTTAGTTCTTCCTGTGAGTGAAAAGGTGCAAGTTCCATAAGGTGAGCAAAAATTCCTATGTTGTGGCTGGTCAGTTCTAAGGGAAGATCACATCTACCTGTGAAGCTTGAGGAGGAAACAGAAGTTCTTGCTAACACTGGCCATCCCACCACAAAGCTGCACATGACAAGTACTTAGCTAAGATAAAGGGCAGGCGATACTTGTGCATACATAGTTTGGAAAAAGTGGTTATATATGACAGGATTCAATGACTACCAATGACCTCAGGTATCCAAAAAGGTGTCTTGGGATATGCACATGTCAAGAGAGAGCACTTTAAAGATGGGTGTTGATTCACGGTGGTTAATTTACAGTTTTTGGCTTACCTGTGATCTGAAAGCAGAACATATTCTGTATGAATCCTCCTGGTGTCTCAGCTGCTGAAGGCCCTGCCGGTCTGGGCAGCCATGCTGGGTCACAGCTCTCACTCAGCCACAGATCATGAAGGAAAACAAGTGACACCATGGTGTGTAGTACTGTGTTGAGATGGTTTTGATAAAGGAGCTCCATACATTACACATGACAGCAGAGGTTTATGGCCCCGTCCCAAAAACCAAACAAGGTGTTCAATTGGAAGAGCAAGCCCCTGGCTTTTCCATCCTCAGTAAGTACAAACAAACAAAACGCCACAAAAGAACAAAAATTAGGCCAGACTAAATTGGATTAAATTCATTTTGTTTTTATTTTAATTTTATTTTTATTAATTACAGTTTAATCACTTTGTATCCCAGCTGTAGCCCCTTCTCCCATCCCCTCCCAATCTCTTCTTCTCATCGCCCTCCCTCCTTCTTCTTCTCCTATGCCCCTCCCAAAATTCATTTTGTAATTAGAATATTTGAAACTTATGACAGCTTCATCTGGCTGTAATACAACCATAAAGAAGGCTATGTGCACAGCAAATCTACACAATCAAAAACACCATTTATTTAAGTTATTCTTATTAATAATCTTGATATGTAAATTACCTCAATCCAATCATTTCACAATTTATATCACAGATCAACATATCACAAATATGTGCAGTTTTTTTCTTCACAGTGTTTGTAAGGACTTTATAAACTTTAAAATAACTCTAATTGTAGAAATTTTCTAATATTTTCTGTAACTCCAGGATAGTGAAATGTCAGATTAAGAGGTGGGGTTCGGGTCAGTGATTCTGTGCTTTCACAGGGTCCAAGGTTCAAATTAATTTAAAAGCAGAAACCTGTTTACTGAACACATTCTGTTACCATTTATTTCACTGTATTTATTGAGCTCCTTGTTGAGACTTCGCAACCCCAGTGAGAGGGGGGTACTGCCGGGGTAGTGCTGACTGACTCCCAGGGTTCAGCTTGTCTGCGGTTACTGGCTGGAACTCGGCCCTCAGTCACCGCGGATCCTGCACACTCACGCTGTGTGTGCACTTGAAACCAAACGACTTGCAAAGCAATAACTCAAAAAGACAACAAAGGAACAAAAACACCCCACACTCTTTCATAAAGATTTTGGAGTTGCCTTGGCAAATGATTGTTTTACAATTTTATTTCCTAAATAGCTCTATTTTTCTGCCTGCCAAGTTACCCCCTGTCCTCCTCCACCCCTTTTCGTGTTGGTCGGAGACTTGCAAGAGGCACATCCTCCTGGCTTCTAGTGAACTCTGCCTTCTTAGTGTAAGTACTAACGCTCGCCCAACCGCTCAACACTTTTCATTTTCTCTTCCAGGCGTCAGCTGTCTGAGCCTTTGTTCTCCAGTGAGTTTGTTCTGTTTTCATCCTCTAATTCTGCTCTCATCTTTTCTCTATTCGTACTCTGGCTTTTAGTAGAGACAAGGGGACCCCGCTGCCTTACGGGGCTTATGATGAAGCCATCCCTCCCTCTCCCATCCATAACTCATCCATCCATTTTTGCAAAGGGGACGCGCGTTGAAGAGAGCCGGGGAAGTCTAGTGGTGTTAAGACCAATCTTAAAAATCAACAAATACCTTTACGCAAAGAAAACAGACCACGCCCCTCCCCTCCCCAGACGGAACCAGGGTAATCGGCCTGGGCAAGCTTTCTGAGAGGCTCACCTCTGGGCAAGATGATCCGGTTCGCGGCGGCGCTGCTCTTCGCGCGCAGGTGCTGCGCGGGCTCGCCAGCTCCGTGTTAATTTGAGCCCTCAGAGGGACCTTTGATCAGCGCGCTCGCAGCCGGAGGGCTTCCCGAGCTGGCTCCGGCAACTTCAAAAGAGAGCTGTAAAATGGACTGTAATCTCGGCCTTCCTGTTCCTGCGCCTGGTGTCCCCCCATCCACACCCCCACCCCCGGGTCCTCACTCAACCGCCAGGCTTCCCACAGGACCATTGTCCCCGGTCCTGCTTGGAGCAGTCACTGCAAACCCCGTGTGCGCTTACGGGGGTGGGGGTGGGGGGGCGCCGGACCACTTGGTGACTTCAGGTTTCGTCCAGAGGAGGGCCTGGGCTCAGGCTCTTTTACAGGGATGTGGAGATGGGCATGTCACTTAATGCTGGCTGGCCGGCCTGAAGCTGGATGTGAAAAGCCATAGCCAGTTTGGGAGAAGTGTGTGCCAAGAAGGCAGCTATGTTAGTGCAGTGTGTTTCCACAGACTGTCAGTGGGCTGAGATTTTTATCCAGAAACTACAACAAAACTGACCAACAAAGTCAGTCCATCTATCCATCTATCTATCCATCTATCTATCTATCTATCTATCTATCTATCTATCTATCCATCCATCCATCTATCCATCTATCTATCTATCTATCTATCCATCCATCCATCCATCCATCCATCCATCTATCTATCCATCCATCCATCCATCCATCCATCCATCTATCTATCTATCTATCTATCCATCTATCTATCATCTAGTGTTTTGGGACATTTCACTTTATAGTCCTGGCTGGCCTGGACCTCTACATCCTCCCTCCCCTCTTCTTTCTCCATTTTCCTCCCTACTTGCCTTTGTATTTTCTTATTCTTTCAAGGCACACATAATTTTGGGTTCTGGGATCATAGTCATGTTTGGGATCCAAACAGTGAATTTTAAAAATGTAACACTGATCTATTTTGTGTGTGTCAACTGTGCATAGCTTGGCAAGTGCACAGAACCCAGACACCTGACAGGGTCAGTTCTCCTTTTCCTCTTGAGATCAGACTCAGGGCCTCAGGCTTCACAGTAGGCGTTTTTAACTCCTGAGCTGTCTTCCTGGCCCTGATTGATGGCTTATATTGCGACAGCTCAGGGGGAAAGAGAATGACTTGTTTGGAGAATGACTTGTTTGCGTAGCCTTAAGCAGGCTTTTTGTTGTTTTTCTTTGGTACTTGGGCTTGAACTCAGAACCCTGTCAGTTTGTGAGGCAACCCCCGCACCCCCAAGCTACATAGAAACAGAGAGCCTTCCAAGGAAAAGTATTCAGAATCTCTGAAAACCTTGGTTTCTTTATCTACAATTTGGTATCTAAAACAACACTACTGCCCTCCTTAAGATCCCACTAAACTTAAAAGTTGTTGAGAAAAATCACAGAAGGTAAACTAAGGTCTCTTCTAAGTATCCCACCTGAGCTGGTAGAGGGAGCCGGTGAAAGCAAATCAAAGGCTTTGCCAAGGCCCGGGGGCTGGAAGCATAGGCTACTCTTGCAGAGGACCCTTGTTCTAGCACCCACTCTGCAGTTTCCAACCGGCTGTGACTCCAGCTTCTACGGATTCAGTACTGTCTTCCGGCGTGTGCAGGGCACCAGAGTGGACACAACACACGCAGACACAACACCGGTACCCATAAAATAAATGAAAGGACTGGGGTTTTCTTGGGAAAACTCAGCGGCAAAGCACTGGCCTAGCATGGGAAAGGCCCTATGGTCGATCCTAGCACTAAAAAGGACAAGAACACAACACAACACAACAACAACAACAAAAACTCTCAGTGAAGGGACTACTTCACTAGAGCTTGTGACCATCTTTGACGCCCTCACACTACTTCCTCCTGTGAGGTCTTAGGGAAATAGGAGCAGCTTCGCTGCTGTGTCAATAGAAGCTGGAGAAGAGCAGGCTGAGGAATGAACAAGTCAGGGCCGGACTGGAGCCAAAAGGCAGAAGTGAGGCTGGGACATCTGCCCGCAAGCAAGTAAGAGGAAGCAGGACTTTGACCCGACCATGGAAGAGTCACTGGAAGATCTGTTTGTTAGCAGCTCAGTCGTGCTCAAAAGAACTCGTTCTTGCTTGGCGTAGATCCCAGCACTCGGGAGGCAGAAGCAGGCAGATCTCTGAGTTTGTGGCTAGCCTGGACCACAGAGCGAGGTCTAAGACAGCTAAAGCTCCATAGTTAGACCCTGTCAAATAACAAACAAAACAAACATACAAACCCCACAAAATCAATAACACCAAAAGAACTTACTCTTTGTAACTTTATTGTGTGTGTGTGTGTGTTTTAGGCTTATTTCTGATGTTCTAATAAAACGCTGGCACAAACCAACTGGGGGAGGGAAGGGCTTATTTATGTGGCTTATACTTCCTCATCACAGTCCATCACTAAGGAAGTCAGTGTGGGACCAGGAGGCAGGAGCTGAAGTAGAGTCCATGGCTTGCTCCTCATGGCTTGCCCAGCCTGCTCTTACACCACCACCTAGGACCACCTGCCCCGGAGGTAGTATTACCCACAGGGGGTGTGCCCCTAGTAAATCAAACATTAGTGAAGAAAATGCCGCACAGACATAGCAATTTGGGCCAACGTGATGGAGGCAATTCCTCAGTGGAGAATATCTCTTCCCACTAATTTGTGTTAAGTTGACAAAAACTAACTAGCGCGGAAAATTTGACCAGAAATGATGTCTGTCTTTGGACAAAACCATCAAAGGGGTCTTTGCAAACTTTGGGGTTGACGTTTCAGGGAAAAGAACAATCTGTGTTAAAACATTAAATCTGAGAGTCAAGGTTTCTGTTTCAGGTGGGAGTAATTGGCATGCAAGAAACAGTGTGCCTTGAAGAAGTCGGTAGAGAAGAGTGCAGAGCGGAGGGTTGAGGACAGATCAGAGTAGGAACAGGAATTCGCATTTGCCGCGTAGTCTGCTGGCGGACCACTGGAGGACGGAAAGATCCTAAAATATTACAGTGTTTCTTTCTTTTTCCTCTCCTTCCCCTTTTCCTTCATCCCTTCCTTCCTTCCTTGGTGCTTAGGATAACGCCCAGGGTCTTGTCTATCCTAAGCATTCATCCCAACACTGAGCTACACTTGCAGCCCCACTAGTTTCCTGAAGACCCTCAGAGCTCCAGTAGAACCTGTAGCCAACTAGGGAATTGACTGGACTGTATCCATGTAAACTGAGCACGAAGCCAGAGGAAGATCTGGTGACTGGAGAGGAAAGAGGCTGTGACTACAAGAAATAAAAGGCACAGCCTCTAAGTCAGGGCAAGCACTGGGCAAAACTGCACATGCCCTCAGAAGGGCATCTCACAGAAAAGAGCCACGGAGGGGCAAGGCTGGCGAGAACCCAAAAACGGCCCAAGCAGGAAGGGGCTGGGTGAGCGTGAGGGGCAGGTCGGAGTCAGATCCTAAAAAGCCTCCAAACAGGCCCAGAGCATGTGGGCCACGTGCCCACTAGCCCCCCATGCCAGCTCTGCACCTGCCAGTGGGAAATACAGACGTGGGTCCCCTTCCAAAGGGACCATCAGGGCCAGTGAGCCAGCCCAGCAGGTTAAGGCTCTTACTGCCAGTCCTGACGACCTGTGTTTGCTCCTCAGGACCCAGGAGGTAGACGAGCAGACTGACTCCCTCAACTCGGCCTCCGACCTCCACACGTGCAGAGGGGTATGAGCCCAGCCCAGGCCTCACAAATAAGTAAAAGAACCAGGGGAGGTCTTCAAGTGCTTGGGTGCATACTTTAGGTCCCTAAATGGGTGAGGCAGGAGTTTGAGCCTGAATGGGTGAGGCCGGAACTTGAGCCCAGGTGTTCGAAGTCAAGGTAGACAACGCAACACAAAACAAAAAAAACAAAAACAACATCAACAACAACAAAAAGGGCGACTGGCACACAACAATCAAAATGCAGATGACAACAAAAGAGGAAGTAGGTGGACCAGGAATTCAAGGTTATCTTCAGTTATGCACTGAGCTGGAGGTCGGCCTCAAGTACATTTGACTTTGTCTCAAAAACACAAAACAAAGCGCAGCGTCCAAAGCCCCCCCAACTGTGATTTTGACTCATTCAGTAGAAAAGACTAACAATTAAACCCTTAGCGTGGGTTTTCACCATCTCTCATCATCTGCCAGCTTTAAATAGAAATTAGGACCATTTTATTTTATTTTTATTTTTTTATTTTTTTTAAAGATTTATTTATTATGTATACAATGTTCTGTCTGTGTGTATACCTGCACGCCAGCAGGGGGGAAGCCAGGTATCATTATAGATGGTTGTGAGCCACCATGTGGTTGCTGGGAATTGAACTCAGGACCTTTAGAAGAGCAGCTAGTGCTCTTAACCTCTGAGCCATCTCTCAGCCCCCAGGACCATTTTATTATATGTGGAACTTCCCAAACTACAAACTTCAATTCCACTTTTTTCCCCCCAGAGTTTGGCTTTATTTTGCAGTACAGAAATCATTTGGAGCCATTTTGAGGCAGACGTCATTGAAACTGAGGCTTGGTCCATTGAAGAAGCCATATATTGGGAGTCTAAATTGAATATTCTTCGGTTTGGGAAAACATTCAAAGTTTTCTCTGTTTTCTCTGTCAAGTATTACAGCAGGGACCAAATAGCAGAGCCAGATGTTTTGTTTATGTGGGTGTAAACTTTTAACCAAACCTTAGACTTAGGAGTTGTTTGGAGAAAGTCAATTCCACTTCTTACCCAGGCCTCCTATCTTGTTACATCAGCTGCACCCAAGTTGGGTGTTTGTTTGTTTGTTTGTGTTCCTTTTCTGGACTTAATCAGTTCATATCTTAAGCAACACACCCCAAGTCAGGAAGAACTGAGTCCGAGAGCCCACGGGGAGCCCTCTTGCCCTCGCCTTCTTGTTCATTGTTGGCTAACACGGGGAAGTCACAGGAGCAGGAAGGAATGTGGCAGGGTTCCTCATTCACTCGTGTTTCTCAAATATCAGCTTTTTCTTTTTCTTTCTTTCTCCCCCCCTCGCTTGGATGGAAAGTTCTCCTTTTCTGGATTATCACTGTCATGTCTGGTTACCCAGGTATAGACATAACATGCTTCTCTGGCCCCTATTCACTGCCAGCCCTGCTACCCTCTCAGGCATGTGTGAGCTGGCGTTGGGGTTGTCGCTTGGCCGTGACGCACGGAGGGAAGTGACAGTGCGGTTGGTCAAGGCTGGCCGTGCAGGCTGCTGCAGCTGAGGTCTGCTCGCTTCCCACCCAAGCACTCCACGGACCAGGCGTGTAGGAGTAAGAAAAGTCCAAGAACAGAGTAACGTGAGGAGGATTCTGAGGGCCTGTGAGAAAGCGCCAGGAAAACCAGAGGCTGGGTAGCAGTGGCTCAGGCCTGTAATCCCAGAACTCGTGAGGCAGAGGCACTCAGATCTCTGAGTTCAAGGCCAGCCTGGCCTGCAAAGGGAGTTCCAGAACAGCCAGAGCTACACAAAGAGACCTTGTAAAACCAACCAAACAACCCCACAAAACCATAACAATAGTTTTGTGACTTTAGTTTCCTCAGAACACAATTTGGAATTTGTTCTTGGAATGTGCCTCTCCCAGGCGTAGTGGGGAGGAGTGAGTTTACTTCACAGTATTTGTGGCTGGCTGTCATTACGTGTTTATATGCCCCTATGAAGAAAACGTGGTTATGCCGCACATGGCCGTGTGCGGCCTGTCCACCGTGTCCACCGTACATGGCACGTCCATCACGCGCGGCACGTTCTTCCTTCGCGGCACGTCCACCCCATTGTTCTCCGTATGTCCAGCCCACAGTTCACGGCATGTCTACCGTGGGTGGCATGTCCACTGCGTGGCCTACCATGTCCACCATGCCCTGCACGTCCACCCCCCAGCTTGTGGCATGTCCACTGTGCATGACCTGTCTGCCACGTCCACCATGCGAGCCATGTCCACCACGTGCGGCACATCCATCACATGCGGCACATCCACCATGCGGCACATCCATTGAACACGGCACATCCATCACACGCGGCACATCCATCACACCCTCTGTAGTATGTCCACTATGCGTGGCCTGTCCTGTGTCCACCGTGCCTGCCTACCATGTCCACCGTGTGTGGTACATTCTTCCCGAGCGGCACGTCCGCCCCACTGTGGATGACCTGTCCACCACGTCCACCACCTCTGTCATGTCCACCGTGTCCACCGTGTGCAGCCTGCCCCCTCTTTGTGGCCTGTCTAACATGCGTGGCCTGTTCACCATGTCCGCTGTGTGCGTGGCTTGTCCACCACATGTGGCCTGCCCACTGTGCCCACTGTGCATGGCCTGTCCACTGAGGGCAGCCTGATGGGCTCCAGCAGGAGAGAACATGGCCAGCACAGGACGGGGCGTGGCATCCGTGGCATCTGGCAACTGTGGCCCCGCCATGCTAACCCTTCTCCCGCTGGCATAAATTGTCTGATGCTCTGAATAAAAGTGGCGATGGCATAAGATTTCAATCGGACTCATTTATTGGCTCCACTCTCACAGGGCCCACAGTCTTTAGAGAATAAATATTTGTAATTAGAATTAATTGGAATTTAGAGAGATTAACTGTGATTTCTAGATAGGAGCACTTCTACAGGACTGAGCTTTCCGGTTCTGGGTTCACATTTCCACAATGTCGTCAACGAGCTACACTGATGGAGACGTGTAACATGGATGGAAACCTCACACCACACTGGGGTGTTTCCTCATGGCCTGCCCCCATCCCCATCCATGTTTTTTAAACGTACATTAAAAAAATTGTGCCCTGGACCACTAAAAAAAGTGTGTGTGTGTGTGTGTGTGTGTGTGTGTGTGTGATAAACCTTGGAGTGAGGCTATGAGGGTCAAGTCTTTATGTACACACTATTTTAGTTCCTACTTGTCTTTGCTCTGTGCTAAGCTTGTCTGTCTAGCCGGGTCTGTTTTCCTGCCACTCACACACTGCCACACTTTGGTCACTTTTCCTTGAGGTTCAAGTGCCAAAATGTGAGCACAAACTGGAGCTGCCTGAAAATACGCCCCACAACACCGACGTCCTCCTTCCTAGGCCTTGGCTGGTATTGAATGTGGCTGGTCTGTCACACAGAGGCCTGTTCTGCTTCGGCGTAGGGCTGTTGGGGACCCAACCCAGGGCCTCACGCATGCCAGGCAAGTGATCTGCGGCTGGGCTAAATCCCCCAGGTCTGTGGCAGGTTTTACCAAGCGGTCAAAGCTGAAAACCAGTAGATGGCTGTTTCTCCAGTGTTCCAGGCACTGGCAGGTGTCTCAAGGAGATGAGTTTGTTAGACTTGGAGGCAGCCATTCAGAGCAGCTGGCAGCTCAGCATCTCAAGGGGCATGGGGAGAGCCCAAGAGATCCTTAGAACACCCATGTTTGAGAATGCTGGTGCCCAGGGCAGCCAAAATCCTGTGGATCATGCCCACTTCACGCAGAACAGCCCTTACCTCTTTACTCTGCTGTTTTTATGGCAGAGAGTCTGTTCAAGTGTTTTGTAAGGGCAAGATATTGTGAATGTGGTTTTTGTAGGTGTTTGTTCTCTCTGAGACAGGGTCTTGTGGTGGTCATCCTGACTGGCTTTCACACCTGCACTCCTTTCTTAGCCTCCTGAGTGCTGGGGTTGCAGAGGTGGCAGAAGCCACCATTTTTAAGGCTCCTCTTTGTTTCCTTCCTTCCTTTTTTATGAGACAGTCTCACTATGTAGCTCTGGCTGCCTGTAACTCACTCTGTAGACCAGGCTGGCTTCTAACCAGAGATCTGCCTGCCTCTGCCTCCTGGGCGCTGAAGTTAGAGACATGCACCACTGTGCCTGGCTTGGGTTTCTGGTTTCAAATATACGTTTTTATTTTTTATGTATGAGTGTTTTGCCTGCATACACTACGTAAGTGCATCACACGCGTGCCCAAGGAAGCCAGAGGAGAATGTCAGCTCCCCTGGAGCTGGAGTTACAGCTAATCAAACCCAGGCCATCGCAAGTGCAGCAAATGTTCTTATCTACCACCATCTCTCTCTAGGCCCTCAGCTCCAAGTGCTGTTTGGTTTGTTTCTACCACATTTGTGGCCTGCATTCTTTTCTGTCTTTCCACCTCTTCTGAAACATAGATCATTGTATGGATCATTGGTAGAATGGTTGCCTGGTGTGTGAAAGACACCAGGAAAAGAAGGTGACAGGAAGGAAAGTATGAAGGAAGGAAAGGGAGAGAGAAAGGAATGAATGATGGAGAGAAAGTTAGTCCAGTTTCAAGGTCAAAGCCTAGTCTTTCCAGGTTAAATATCCGGACAAGCAGCAACTTCCGGTTTTCTACTAGCAAGGAGCCGTGAAGACTTTAGGGAGAAAGGGCAGCAGCCTTTAGCCAGACAGAGGGCTGGGGGGTGGGGTGTTGGGCTAGGGTGTGGGGATGGGGTAGAAGTTTTCTTATGTTGACTAGGTTCCGAAAGTGACAGGCTCTGCAAAGACCCTGTCCCAACAGGGAACTCAGAACTTCTTATCTGTCATCCGGTCTGCTTTAAGAGAAAATGAGAGACACTCCCCCCACAGCCTAACCTTGAGTTACTACTTTCTTCCTAAAGAACTCCAGAGGATTTGAGAGTTTACAAAAATAGCAGAAGTTTGCCACCCTCAGACCGTTTGTTGGCTATGAAGCCAAAATGTCTCAAATAGTTAAGTAAAAAAGGGTTGATTATAAAGACAATGGTTGTCCTTCAGTCTTCAGGTCACTTGTGGTAGGGAAGTAGCATGGCCCCTGTGAGCTCACACTTAGGGCTATGGTGCCTGCACAACCATCCTGGGGGTACTTTGAGCACAGAAGAGACATTTACATTCTTTGCTGTCTCCAAATTGACTAAAATTTGATTTCAAAATTCAGGATAACCCTCCCTGGCTACCAGCAAACCCAGGGAGAGGTCTGTATCTTTGCAGCTGGGATTCTGTGGGGGTCTGGGAGCTCTGGGTAATCTATTGACTCCTTTCCTCACTTAAAACTTTGCTTCTGGGTCTGCAGGTTGTAGCTCAGTGGTAAAATGCTTACTAAATAGTTCAAGGACTTCTGGCCAGTCCCCAGCAATATGAAAAAAAAAATATTGTTCAGTTTTATGCTTTAACTGTAGAAGGCATTTTGAAGTCTTTTAAATGGAGTTTGGTAGCCTCCGGGGATGGCTCAGTCAGTACGTTTGCTTGCCGCACAGCGTGAGGATTTGGATGCCTCACACCTACATTAAACACACGGTAAAATGGCTTTGCTTCAGTTTATTTAAGACAGGCTCTCTCCGTGTATTCCTGGCTGTTCTGAAACTCACTATGTAGGCCAGGCCAGCCTCCAACTTATAGAGATCTGCCTGCCTCTGCCTCCCAAGTGCTGGCTTTAAAGGCTTCCCCTCCCTCCATCTCCCACTAACTCTAGTTTATTTTTGATCACAGCAAATGATGGAAATAGCTGAAAAGTTCACCATAAGAGGACTTAGTAGGGTATCATGAACAGGCATGGTACCCCATGTCTTTAACTCCAGAGGCAGGCAGGTCTCCGATGGTCTACATAGTGAGTTCCAGGACAGCTAGGGATATAGAGAAACACTGTCTTGAAAACCCAGAAAAAAAAAAGAAAAGGGAAAAAAAAATATGTTATGGCTAGTCCCTCAAAGGGAAACATCCTGAGCCACTCAGGTGAGTAGGTGAGTCATGGTGTTCTGAAACGGAATAATAGGTTACTAAGTAAGACAGGAGCCTTCAGCATGCGCTGCCATTTGGTGGAGGAAAATGTTTCCACGCTTGAAAAGTGAATGATGGCAGAACACGCCTACAATAAACCACTCAAATACATTGACTCTCACATAGAAGGACTGTCACGAAAGGTCAGCCTCACTCCGAGCTTACTCTTTTTTCCTTGAAATTCTCATTTTAGTGCATTTTTTAGCTAAAATACAAACGAAGGAACAAACAAACAAAAAACCCAACAACATGGTCAACATGCTTTGTTCTGCACATATAATGTCAGACTGGATTTGAATGGTAGTTCTGTGTTACCAGCGACTTGAATTACTGGGTGACTGTGTGTGTGTGTGTGTGTGTGTGTGTGTGTGTGTGTGAGTGTCCTGTTGTACATACGAGTTCGTATTCCTGTACGTGTGTGGGCACACGCCAGTGTGTACCTGTGTGCCCATGAGCTGAGTGAGGTACTACCATCTCTGTACCCTAATTATTTTTTCTTTTTCAGACAGGGGCTTTCTTTGCACCTGGAGCTCACTGCTTGGCTACAGTGACTGACCAATGAGCTTCAGAGATTCGCTTGTTCCGCTCCTACCCTCACCATCCCCCAGACTCACGTCCTCTTCATGCTCTTACCACAGGCACATTGCCTGCTGGTCCGCCTACCTCTCAGCCCTTCCAGGTCACCTCACAGAGTTGTAGTGAGAGAACATCACAGTGTGTGTGAAAACACTCAGAAGCAACAGCCCAGCCAAACGCCTTCTCAGGAAATCCAAAGAGCTCAGTGATAAGGCTGCTGCTGCTGCAGTTATCAAGTGCTAGTGATTATTAAGTGCTAGTGATGAGCTGCGTCCTGCTTAGGGTTTTGCATACTGTGCTCTGACAGTCCTCTCCAAGTTCCGTGGCCATGGGGACCACCATTTCCATTTTAACCACACAGACTTAGAATCCGGTAGCCAGAGAATGAAATAACCCGCCCAGGAAGACACAGCCAGTAAAAGATGGGGTCAGGGTTCAGACGAGGGGCGTGCTTTAAACCTGAACTATTACCGAGCCCCAGGAAAGTTAGTGTCTAAGAGGACGGTGAAGAATATTTGTGAGCGGGGGCTGGAGAAATGGCTCAGAGGTTAAGAGCACTGGCTGTTCTTCCAAAGGTCCTGAGTTCAATTCCCAGCAACCACATGGTGGCTCACAACCATCTACAATGATATCTGGTGCACTCTTCTTGCCTGCAGTCACACATGCAGGCAGAATTCTGTATAAATAATAAAAAGTATATGTTTAAAAAAAAAAAGAATATTTGTGAGCATACGTTGAGGGCAATGCTTCCCTACCTAACTACGGGGGTGGAATACACGCTGGGTGGAACTTGCGGGGGCTTTTCCCAGTGCCTCTGTGAGCCCGTGGCTGGCAGAATTGCGGCTGAGGTGCAAGCCGGTAGGCTTCGCGGGGTAGGGAGACTTAAGTTTTGCCTTCCGCAGTCAGGCTCGTCCAGGTGAATGAGGCTGTGCAGGATGTGTGGTTGCTGGAGACAAGCCGGGCCTTTTCTTCAGGTTAAGTATCACTTTACCAGCCCAGGTTCTTTCTTGAACATTTAGCCCTGTCCTAACATGTTTTCTGTGCTGGAAGAAGAGATGGCCCCCAGCTTTCTCATAGCCCAACTTCCAATGACCATGAACTCGGCCTCTGCAAGAATGTAACTAGGTTGAGGCCAACACATTTTAGGTCCGTCCTAAGTCTGTGCAGAGCCATTTTGTCTTTTTGTGAAGAGTTACTCTCTCACATTCCCCAAGATTTACAAAGGCTTCAGTGTTCACTCCAATTCAGTCTGGAATCTCATTCTTCTGTGCCGGCCCCTCCCCACTTTTGGAACCTTTACACAATTGACCTGAGTTTCCGCCCTCTGAGGTTTCACAGATTTCCCTGCCCAGTCAAGGCATTCATTGTGCGCCTATCCAAGACCAGAATCAAAGGTGCTTCCCATTGAAAAGGGACCCCCTTCAGTCTTTCTAGACTCACTACATTGCTTGCTAAGGTCAACAAACAGGGCCAGTGCTGGAAGTGGCAGGATGATCAAGGCTCCTGGCAGGCCAAGCTACAAAGAAGGCAAAGAGTGAGCCCTGAGCTCCACCCAGGTAGTGAGGCTTTTCTGCTGAATGTGCTGGGAGCTAGCAGGGCTCCCCAAGAAATGTTGTCACTTACACTCCAAGGCTGCATCATTCAAACTATTCATTTTTACTTTTGTCCAAGAGTAGCCTTTGGGCGCTGGAGAGATGGCTCAGCGGTTAAGAGCACTGTCTGATCTTCTAGAGGTCCTGAGTTCAATTCTCAGCAACCACAGGGTGGTTCACAACCATCTATACCCTCTAATGCCCTCTACTGGCATGCAGGCGTACGTGCAGATAGAGCACTCATATACATAAAGTAGATAAATAAAATCTTCAGCCTTTGGGATCAGCCTTCTTGCTCACTTGCTTATATGAGCTCAAGTGGTGAAACACATTAGAAAACAAGAGGTTTCTTGCTAAGATAACAAGTAAGGGGGCTAAAGGGATGGCTCAGAGGTTAAGAGCACTGGCTGCTCTTCCAGAGGTCCTGAGTTCAATTCCCAGCAACCACATGATGGCTCACAACCATCTATAATGGTATCTGGTGCCCGCCCTCTCCTGGCATACAGGTGTACACACAGGCAAAATACTGTATACATAATAAATAAACCTCAAAAAAGTACCTAAATCTACTCCCTAAAGTAGACTCAATTTTTCTGTTAGTAGAGCATATGCTTTCAAATATGCATTCACTTTCATTTTATATATATGAATGTTTGCCTTCACATGTGTGTGCAGTGTGCATCATGTGTGCAGTGTCCTTGGAGGCCAGAAGAGGGTGTCAAATTCTATTAAACTAGTTACAGATGATTGTGAGCCACTCCCTGGGTGCTGGGACCCAAACCCTGGAAAGGCAACCGGCACTGTGACTCACCGAGCCATCTCCTCTGCCCCAGTCAGCAGAATATTTTCATTTTAATCCAGGGAGTCGTGTTGTTGCCTGGATGGGGCCACGTGCAGTGTCACCTAGTCACTCAGATCTCTTGCACCGCTGAAACCGTTGGTAGGCTTTAGACTCCAAACCCCCGGAAAAAGAATGTTTCCATCAACCAGCCTTCTCACGGTATCTGTGAGCGACTGGGCCCCAAACCTCGGATACCAGAATCAGTGATGCGCTCGTGTAAGTGTCTCGTACAGAATGGTGTAGAATTTACAGCCTGCTGTGCCCTCCTCTCTAGATTCTCAGTATAACACAATGATTGTGTAAGGCCCTGTTGTGGTGAATTGTTCAGGCAATAACGGAAGGAAACATTTATACCTGCTCAGTATGGATGCTGTTTTCCAAACAGATTTTAAAGAAAGTATTATTGAGTTTGTTTATTAGTGCCTGTGCTTGTGGATGTGGTTTGAGTGTGGAGGTCAGAGGACAACTCCCAGGAGTTGTCTCTCCCCTTCCACACCGCTGGTCCTGAGTCTGAACTCAGGTTGTCCCACTTGATGGCAATCACCTTTACCTGCTTAGCCATCTTGTCAACCCCTCCAAATACTGTTGACTCAGAGTGGGCCGAATCTGGAAATGTGGAACCCAGGGGTGAGGAGGGCTGACTGTGCAAAACTCAGAAGCCCCGGCTATGCAGGGATGTTTTCTTTGTAGCACATTGGCATCTGGAGCATTCAAGATGTCGGGGTTTGAGACTACAGAAAACAGGTGTTGTCATTTACAACCTCCTTGAAGAGCCGTTGGGAAGAATGCATTTCCCCCTGGGTCCCTCTTTCTGTTTCCCTTCCCAAGGCCAGGGTCTCTCACTGGAGAATCTCCTCACTGAGGTCTCAGAAGCAGCGGCCTGGTGGCACTGGTTTTCCTCACTGGTTTCCAGGTGTTAAACACTGGTTTCCAGGTCTTGCCCGTCTACTTGTCTAAACGGGGACTAGACCATCTTCCTCAGTGCTGTGAAAACCATTCCAGGCAGCTGACAGGAGGGTCTGTGACAGGACAGAGCTTAGCTTTTGCCATTTACTAAAATATCTCCTGCTTTCTGCCACGCTCACTCTAAGTTCAGGCTTGTGCTCATCTGTTGAGGAGACAGATAACCCCTTGGCCTCCTACACCCAGACGTGGAATGACATCAGGACTTTCACAGGGAAAGCATGCCGTTCCTAAAGTAGCCTTGATCTCTTCCTGCCTCGTGGGAGACAGTGAATGACTCAGGGGGAATTTAGGAGCTATTTTGTAAACTTAAAAATTAGTTAGAAGAGAGGGAGGCATTTCAAACAGGGTCACTAGTTTCTGTTTGCAATAGGGATTGATTGGGTCTTGGTTTCGCAGCTGAAAGTCAAACAGCTACTGAACAAACAAAAGGTAAACTTCAGCACCTTTAACTCTCAACGCTGGAGAGTGAACACAAACACACACCAGGACCTTAATGCATATGCCATTTATTTAAACCGAAATTAGTTTAGAGTTTCATGGAGTGGGTTTCAAAGATTAAAAAAAAAAGTCATGTTCTAAACAAACTTACTTTTTTTTTAAATTTCTATTAAAAAACTAAATTACATTGTCCAGGAGAGGGTTGGACCCAAACACAGGAAAATGCTCTTCTCAAATTACCTTCTCCTCCATCTCTTTCTCCTTGTCCTCTCTTTATCCCCCTTCTCTTTCTCTTTCTCCTGCTCATTCACCTCCTTTTCTTCCTCTTTCTTCATTTTTATATGTAGCCCAGGTTGGACTTGAATTCTTTCTTTTCTTCTTTTCTTCAAGACAGGGTTTCTCTATGTAGCCCTGGCTGTCCTGGAACTCACTCTGTAGACCAGGCTGGCCTCAAACTCACAGAGATCCACCTGTCTCTTCTTCCAAATGGACTTGAATTCTTGACCCTCCTGCCTTAGCTGGAGTTCTTCAACTTTAGAATCCAGCATTCAAAAGCAGACTCTGTTTGGGGATTGGCTGAAATATTTAAGGAGCCTGGATGAGAAGAAATTGGTGAAAAGGCAATGTGATCAGGTTGTGTAAGTAGTGTGAGTATATGTCCAAGTCCTTGCCTCTCCATGGCCCCTGGAGATTCTGTCAGTTGCTCCTCTTGCTTCTGAATCGGTTTCAAAGGCATGCTGTGTTATTTGGGAACTGGTATAGATACTGCTTAAGGACCAGAATGAGAGAAGATGGCTATCTGTATGCTCGTTTCCAAGTCTGTTTCATACAGGTGGAAGAATTGGGCCAGGAAGTTAGAGGAAACTGGAGAGGAGGCACCATGGCCACAGCTGACAGTTTTTTTCAGCCAATTGGTGAGCGTGAGTCCACTCGGTAGGCATAAAACCCAGGTGAAAATGACTATGGAAATAGAGGTGGTATTGAAGACAGGCCTGCATTTTCGATTCAGATCTCTCCCTTAGTACTTGTGTTACGATGGCAAGAAAGTAGGTGGTGAGCAAAAAATTCTTTCTTCTTCTTCTTCTTCTTCTTCTTCTTCTCCCCCTTTATTCTGTGGCAACAGGGATTAGATCCTAAGCACATTCTCTGCTGCTGACACGTGCTCTGAATCCCAAAGGACACAGTTTCTGTTACTGTGGGGATGGAATTAGAGACACAAAGCACAGCCCTGCTTCTACCCTTAAGACTGTGTGTGTGTGTTGGGGGGGGGGGGGAATGACAGCGGGAGAAGATGTGTATGCAAAAAAAAAAAAAAAAAAAGAAAGTGGTTAAAATGTGTGTGTGAGGGGCTTATAGCTTCACTCATAATCTGACGGTGTAACACAGCGGCAGCAACACCAACACCGGAACGGAGTCTCCAAGCACACGTGATTGTCAGCGTAAAAGACTTCAGTTCTGCAATCTTCAGACAGGGTCCCTCACAACCTGAGCAGCAGCATCTAGGGAACACAGTGTGTCATTACAGCAAAAGTGAGAGTACCCGCTTCCAAAGAAAACCGCTTAGGTTTTGGAAGACTGGGGCCTCAGTGAAAACACATAGGCCTGAAAGCAGTGCATTGATTATTTTATTAATTTTTTCTTTGTACATTATGGGAAACATTCATCTATTTACAGGTTGTTATTTTGTTTTGTTTTATTTTTGTCCACACACAATCTAGGTTAATAAGCCTATGAAATACCAATTCAGAAAGCCATAAAAATCTTCCCCACCCCTCCATCTGAAGGCTTTCAAATGAATCTTTTTTTTTTCCCCAAACCAAAATAATTTTTAAAAATTACATTAGGGAATTCAGATATGCTAATGATTTACATTCCAGTTATTTAAAATATGCATCTAGACATGTTCTTAAAAAAGAAATGGTAAATTCACAAGGATAAGGGTTAAATTAAAGCAGTACTGCACAGTAAAACATTAAGGGAACATCTATAAATAACAGAAATATATTACAAATAAATTAGTTCTATTTACCATTTCAAATATTAAAAATCTTTAATCCATTTCTTCATCTCTCTTTACAAAAAGGTTATGTGAACTGTATGGAAACGTCTGCAAAAAATATAATAAATACTTAATTTCTTTGAACGTATTTTTTTTTGTTGTTGTTTTTGATGAGGGAAACAAACTTCTTTTGTGATCTTCCCTCCCACCCCACCCCAAGAAAATGCCCAAACACCTTTATACCAAAGTTAAACAAAATAAGTAATTTTCAGGGTACATACACTGTTCATTATGAACTAAATAACATCTCTACAAATTACATCAAAAAGAATAATGCAACAAAGGTTATGCTCACGGATTCAGTTTCTGGGTTCCAGTAGATAACACGCTGTATTGTGTGGGGTTGTGTCCTAAGATCAATAATTAGCTTTTCTGTTTTTTTTTTTTTTTTATAAAGTGTTTGTACAGTTGAACTGTGATTTCCAGGAAGGCAAAGGCTGTGATGCCCTTCAGGCGTTCAGCTAAAAGATTTAAAATTCTTACCAAAAATAGCTTATGAATATACAAATGCCATTCATGTAGACAAGATAAATAGGCCTCTCTCTTCTCTCTTTAAAACAGCCTGGGCTAAATCAGTTCCCAAAGAAAACACTGTAGAAGGATCTGGAGTCACGTTAGAAACTGATCTCACTCCTACCTCAGGGCAGGGAGCTGTAGTGGTGAAAGTGGGTCAGAGCGGGTCTAGAATGGATGCTGCTTCCTGGGAATTCCAAGTCTCGGATGAATGTGATCACGGGCTACCAAGGTGACGGTCGGTTGGCGTTACTCCTGCCTATGTCATGTGCTCTTTCATTGCTGCTCCTCTGTAAAGTAAAAGCGTCTTTTTTTTTTTTTCTGAAACTAGCAAATTCCTAAAGCTCAAAAATCTCTGCTCCAGTTGGACAAAGCGCTGCCTTTGTCTGCCCTAGTTAAAAGTTGTTGTTGTTTTGAATAAGTTATAGCCCTTTTCTTGTAAACCACAGCAGTAAACATTTGTGCCCTGTTGATAAAGGTAACTCAAAGCATCAATGGCTCTGAGAGGTAGCAAATTCTCTAGAGGTTTTAGAATATGTCTGAAAATACTGGTTGCCAGAACCCTTCGCTTCTCTTAATTTTGTAAAGAAAATTAAATTAGCACCTGGCTATGAGAGTTATTTTTTAAAAGCATTTCTGGTGCAAGCATTTTTTTTTCTTTTAAGTCTTTCATTTTTCTATGGCAAATTTCTAATTATTTAGGTTGCAAGCTTGACATATTAAAAGGCTGATCCTTTCAGATCGCCACGTTCAGAATGTTTAAACTGCTACAAGTAAGGGCGTTTAAGACTTCAGCAGGATGCCAGTGAACAGTCCATCAACCACGACTCAACTGCAAGCCAGCAGAAAGCCTGTATCCAACCAAAAGCTTGGATTCCTATCAGCGGTTTCAATGACGACTTTTCCCCCTCCTCTTAGCTCTTGACCCCGGCATATCCAATGACTTCTCTCACTATCTGGAACTCCAGGATCATAACGACAGCTCTTTGGAACGAGGCAGCATGTCAACTGGGGTAGAAAACCTTTTATTTTATTCATTTGACATGGAGCAAAAAAAACCCTGTGCTGGGGAACACGCGAACCCTGTACTGGAGTGAGAGGAGGACCGAAGGAGAAAGCGCCCCTCAAGTGTGAAGTGTTGGGCTAGGCTCGATGGGTGTGTGGCATTCAAAGGGGTGGCAGGAGAACCCGAACTCTCCTCTGGAAATGGCCTTGCCGTCTCTCAGAAGTAGAAGCCTTCCTACCTGTGGGAAATTCTAAGTGGGCCTACCCTGATGGACACTAAGGTAACAGAACCAGGTCCTTGTTCCCCCTCCCGTTTAAAAACCACTGCTGTGACATTATAATACAGAGAATACAAGAAAAAGTTGATAAGACATTTCAGGCCTAAATTTTCTTAATAGGATAAATAATAAATAGATTCCTTATGTAGGATCTTAAGCCACCGGTGTTTCCTTTCCCTCAGCTTTCTTCATTTTATTGCCTTTCAGAATAGGTTAATTTCCCTGAAAGATCGGATTTACAATCTTCTGCTGATTGAAACGTTTGAAGCTGTGATTGATGAAGTACCAGCGAGGCAGTTTGTGCAGCCGCGAGGGCGCAGATGCGGGGTACCTGCGCGCTTCGCCCTTCCCTCCTACACACCCAGGCCCCCAACCCCAGGCCAGCTCGGTCCCCTCTCTCTTAGTCACCACTGATCCCCGTGAGATGGTGTGATTTCTGAGATTAGAAATAAAGCGCTCTCCGCTCGTAAAAGATAACCGTTTGGGGCAAATAAAGGGGAGTCGGAGCCCTCGTTTCTTTCACGTGGAAGACGGTAAGTCCCCAAGGATCACCCCGTGTGATACTGGGTTTCTGAATTACCCTACGGTTTTATATTGCTGAGTTCTAGGGACGCGCTAGCTTGAGAGAACTGAGGAGGGCGAGGGACCTACAGGTGTCGTCTCTACACAAGTGGGTTTGCTTGGCCCAGAAAAGAAAGGGTTTGGATGTGCGCGCGAGGCCTCGGGACAGGGGGCGCGAAGCTCGGTGGAGAAGACGGGCCGAGTGGTCCGGGGAGCGGGGCGGTCTGGGGGACGGCTGCGCCAGGACGGCCACGGAGCTGAGAGACGGAGGGGCGGGGAGGCGGGCCGGGCGGCGGCGGCGCTCAGAGCCGGGTCTGCGCCTCGGGGATGTAGATCTCGATGCTCTCGGCGCTCTCGGTGGCCGAGTTCTGGCGGACCGACGCGGCGCGCTTGGCGGCCATCAGGCGCTTGCGGGCCTCCTGGCGCTGCGAGCTCTCCAGCGAGCGCTCCCGGATCAGCGGCGCGGGGCCCTTCGCCGGCTTCTTTGGCACTGGAGGAGGGGCCCTTCGCTCCTGATCAAAGCAGAAGGTTCAGGACATTACACAGCTTCTCAGGACAAGCTTGGGAAAGACTGGGATAGGTCAGTAGTTCGAAACACACACACTCACACTTCTGCTTGCTCTTTTTCTTCCCTCAAAACCTAAGGATGGTTAGTTCTGATCTGCACACTGTATAAATGAATTCTCTTCATTGCTCTGGTTTGGGTATTCAAAAGTTGCCGGAAAAAAACCAAAACCAAAACAACACATAATCTCTTACGCTTAAGGCCGAGGGTAAAGCTGGATCGCAGAAGGACAAGGTCTTTCCATGGCAGGATGTGGGCATTTAAAATGCACCCCTCAAAAGGCTCCCTGCCCCTCACAGTGCCAGGAGAGCTCGGCAGCTACAGACTCATTTAGGACTCTCAGTCAGGTGGGAGCTTGGTTTAAAGGCTGAAAGCTTCCCCACTCTCCCCCTGGGCCCACCCAACCTCCCATTCCACCCACTGCTAAGTAGCCAGGTGCGGCTGTAAGATTGTGCTTCTCAGCTTCGAGGGTGCCGTGGTGAGGTGCACCCTCTGAACACCACACTGGAGTACACGGGGTGAGCGGGTAGCTGGGTGGGGCAGAGGTTTCACAGGTCAGGAGGGGAGACTGGTATTTCCTACTCTAGGGAGGATCTTCCCAGACCATCCGTCCCTGGCGGTTTCAGCACACCTGCAGTGGCTCAGAAGGCAATCCCAACAGAAACCGTGTTATCAGAGCGGAACACAGGCATTGGAAAAGGCCGTCCCTCTTATCGGCAGCCTCTGAACCGGTCTCAGATCTTTCCTATTCTAACACAGCCACTCTTCCCCGCCCAAGTGGTACCTACACAGCGGGAAAGAACGAAGGATGCTGTTAGGAGGGAGGTGTTGACCTTTCGGGCTTTGAAAAGGTCCCCACATCCCCGTTTTAAATAGAAGACCCCGCATCCTTATGAAACCAAATATGACACGGGCATTGCGTCTCCGACTTAACACTGATGCTTAGCACAGCAGCTCCTCCTTCCTTCCCAGGGCGCAGTGCGGAGTGAAGAATTAACACAACCATGGCTGTTTAAAGTGGAGCCTGTGTTTCTCTGAAAGGACAAAGAGGGAGAAGACAGAGCGCAAACAGTCTCCCAAACACCTCAGTCTCTTCATTATTTTTCTTTCCTGTCATGTTCGTAAGATGATGAAAAGCTCTGGTCATAGGTAAAATGCATTAAAAAAAAACTTAAAAATTAAGCTGATAATTTATCACTAGGGCACCTACCAATACGTCACTTGGAACAATTTCTTTGCGCCACTTCTTCGGGACATTTTAAAATCTTCATTGTGGGGTGACTGGTAGATTTCTTTTTAACAGTATGAATAGTGGAAACTTTTTAGTCATTTTTCTTTCTTTGCACACTTTATTATTATTTTTTAACAATAATATTAAAGAATCAGAAGGAGAAATTAGATGGAGCAGTACTAAAATTCCAGTGTGTATACACTTGTGTATACTTTTAAGACCAGTTTAAAAGCCTTGCCAGCAGATGATTTCAGACATAAAGAAAACTAGATGAAGCACAATGTTTGGCTTCTCAAAGGAGACATCACACACATACCAACAGTACTTTCAAACTTGCTTCTAACCCTCCCCCCCGTTTCCCCAGTTGGATGGTCATAGAACTGGAGATGGTGATAGTGGCGACAGCATTGTCCTCCTATAGACAGTCCCTGGGGACTGGGTTTGTACCTGATGCCCACTGACCCTGTACACTTAGAAATGATGGGTTGCTGTTAGCTCTGTGTGGGTCAGGAGACCTGGAAGGGCAGAGCTCTCCCTGCTCCAAGGGAATAGCCATCCCTCATTTCCAGAGGTATCTCTTGGAACTATCTGACCTCGGGTCATAGAGGAACAAAACTCATTGGAAGAGTCAGACAGGACCAATCAGCCTGAGAAGGCAGACAGTAGATACTTGCAGAAGCCTAGCAGAACTGCAGTGATCAAATGTGATATTATTATTGATGAATTAAAAGAATTTAAGTCTTTATTTCTAAACTTGTTGAATGAGGATCCAGGGGACAACATCCCCCCAGGCAATCAATCAAAAGTATAAGTCAGAAAAGAAAAAAACCTCAATGTTTCCAATGACTATAAGCCTCAAAGTGAGCATTTTAGACTTGAACATCGGTGACTTCTTTATCACTGTATTTATGAGATGATTGTCAGTCAGTTACGTCTTAGGATTTCCTATTTTTTTCTCTCATAAACACATCCTGAGGGCATAAGGAATTTGAACTCTTGCTCTATGGAACCATGCACTGAAGAGATCATTTATTTTAGTTTAGAAATCGAAACTGAAGGCAGCTCCTTCCAGTGTCTAAGGTGATTTAACTTAAAGTTTAATTAAGAAAAAAAAAAAGAAAGAAAGGAAAGAAAGAAAGAAAAGAAAAGAAAGAAAGAAGGAAAAGAAAAAGATAAAGAAAAGCCACATTCCCACTTTCCAATTCACAAAGACAAGGTTTTCTTCAAAAATATGCCTGAGACATATTACAGATGCTATCCCAAATGATTAGTATGTAAACATTGCCGGTACAACGGAATGAATATGATGGCAGCTCCATTTCACATTGTAAACAGCAGGACTGAGCACAGCAGCCTACTTAGACTGTCCAGTGTTTGTGCAGGTTTTTAAATGAAGCATACAAAATCTACATTGTTCTACCTTCTTGTCAAGAGGATCCATCTGTTTCCAATTATTGGCCTTTAACTGATGAAGTTCATCAAATTTCATACTAATATTTTCTATGGACAACTGCAGCATGTCCCAAAACCCCGCCAAATCCTGGGAAGTGGGTCTTGGATGAGCATTGGGATTCTGTGTAAAAAGAGAGAAAAATATTGGTGCTTTAGAGGCAACACGGCAACAAACGGCCAAAAAGGCATTTTCAGACATTTCAAAGAGACTAAGGAAGCTGAGTTCCTTTTGCCTTTTTGATAAGAGATAAAAGTGAAGCTACAATTTTATACATGCTCCCATCCCAGCCCATGATTTTCAAATGTCAAGGTTGCAAAATTCCTCTGACCTTACAAATGAACGGTTGTTTCAGTCTGATAAGTGGGGAGAGTCTAAACATTTGAAAAATCCCTGAATGTGTTATCTTTTACCGGATGTATTTAAAAACACTGTATTCGGACAGGAGGAGGGAGGGAACCACGGGGGAGAGGGATACAAAGTGAATAAAGTGTAATTAATAAAGAGTTAACAAAAGACACTGTATTTAAGTGAAAATGCCATCTATTCACTTACAAGTTCATGCCATACAGTTTATTCAGAGAACAGATGAAAATTCCAGAATATAATTAGTTTTAACACCAATGTTGAGTGAAACACTAGCGTGCAGAATTGACAAGAAATAAGGTATTTTCAAAACACTTGTGTGGTGATGTTTCTTTGATGCTGGAGACTGAACCGGGGTTTGAATATTTGAAGCAAATGATTAGCCACAGAGACACATACCTAGTCCCTGAAATTACCATATTCAGTAACTGAGATATTACTAGTATATATAAAATAGAACAATTTTATCATGTGACACATTGGGAATTAGCTGGTTTTAAATATAGCAAATGTCAGAAAAACATTATCTTTGCACATACATATGTGTTTTGGTAATACTTTCCTTTTTAGAATAATAAATCTTTCCATGTTTAAGAGCTGACTTTTAGGGGTTGGAGAGATGGCTCAGAGGTTAAGAGCAGTGGCTTCTCTTCCAGAGTTCTTGAGTTCAATTCCCAGCAACCACATGGTGGCTCACAACCATCTGTAATGAGATTTGGTGCCCTCTTCTGGAGTACAGGCACACATGCAGGCAGAACACTGTATATATAATAAGTAAATCTTAAAAAAAGAAAAAAGAGCTGACTTTTAAAAGAATTAGATAAAACTTATTATTATCAGCTGGGCATAGCGGCTCATGCCTTTAATCCCAGCACTTGGGAAGTTGAGGCAGGTGGATCTCTGTGAGTTTGAGACCAGCCGGGCCTACAGAGCAAGTTCCAGGACAGCCAGGGTTATACAAAGAAATCATGTCTTGAAGAAAACTTCAAACAAACAAAAAATTATTATGGTGTGTGTGTGTGTGTGTGTGTATACCACAACATGCATGTAGAGGTCAGAGGACAACTTTATGGAGTTTTTTCTCTCCTTCCACCTTTGTGGGTGTTCCAGGAATTTAACTCATGTCATCAGGCTTGAGAAGCAAGTACCTTTACCCACGAGAGCCAGCTGGTCAACCCAGGAACTGACTTTTGTTAGTTTGTGGGCTTGAGAGCCTGCTGTGTAACTTACGCTGGCCTAGGCCTGGGTCTCCTGAGTGCTGAGATTGCAAGTGCATGTTATCATGTCTGGCTCAAGAGCTGCCGTCTTTGTCCCTGTAATCTGGTGTCACTGTCATCACCCACCGCTGACTGCAAAAGCTGCTGAAGGCACCACATGCAGCCAGAGTGCCCTTTCTCCCACGTGTCCATCTGGCCAGATACTCCTTAGCATTACAAACAACTCATGTCTTATGCTAACTGGGGCAGCTTGTACATTTAAAGTTCTCCCTAAGAAAAATGGTACCATCAGAATTTCAGAAAGTGTAAAGGCTGATGATGGTCTAATTGTTTAAAGGCTGGAAACAACATTTATACCCAAGGTTGGTCCAGGATGACTGACCTTGTTTGTACTTCTCTGTAGCATTCTGAAGCTACTCATAGTTACATTCTAGAGTAGATACATTCTAGAGTTGTTAAGTGCTTGGTTCAATATTAAAGTCTGTTCTAGGGATGAGAATGAGTGTGGCTTAGTGGTACATACTCAAGGCCTCGGGTTCAATCTTTAGCACCAAGCCAAAACAAACCAAAATAAAGTAAATACAACAAAACAAAAAGATCTAGCAATACTTGAATGAACAAAAGGGGTTCTTCCTAATGTTCTGACATTGTAGGCAGCAACTGTAACAAGAGCCCCTCAGGGGGAATGGTGCCAGACACCAGCAGTCTGTTAGCAAGGAGGCTGTCACAGGAGCGTCTCAAGTTCGAGGCTGCGCAGCAAAAACAACCCAAGACCAAAGGGGATAAAGCAAACAAGCAAAGAGACCCCTCGACATTCAGAATAGATGGCAGCTTTGACTTCCTAATTAGCACTTCCTAATAATTTATGATTTCACAATATAATTAACCTTGTCCATAATGGAAAACTAAGCAATTCACTTTTTAGATTTCAGTGACATTTTCTGGGTCACAGGTTTTACTGCTGTATTGTTTTAGCACCAATGAAAGAAATAATCCAGATCATCTCTTCTCTGAACCCGTTGGGAGCAGATGTTGAGATACCAGACTTCTTAAGGTTTGAGAATGTTTGCCCATGCACCGTGAGATGTCTTGGAGACAGACTACACGTCTTAATGTGAAATTCTATATATGTCACATACAACTTATACACACATCTGAAGGTAACTACATAGTTTTAAAGAGTCCCTGTATTTTGTCTGTTACAAGTTACATGAGGTCAGATGTATACGGCATCTGTGCCTCAATGTCCCTAAAGTTTCAGATTTTAGAGCATTTCTGATTTTGGATATATATATATATATATATATATATATATATATATATATATATTTTTTTTTTTTTGGTTTGGGCATGTTCTACTGATGGTTCAGCAGCCTAAGCTTTAGATTTGCTTCACTCTGTGTCATGGGCCACCTGGCCTTGCCCCTAAAGGAGGAAACGAAGAGGGTGTGGGCACCAGCCATCTGTATCCAGCAGCCACATGAGAGTGTGAGTCGATGTACCAGTCTTTCTGAGCCCAAACCAGATCATCTTGGGGATGAGAGATGCTTGTGGTTCCCTTTGTCTTAGAGTCAGCCTGGCCAACCACTGAGCATTGAAAAGTTGTGTTTGTAGAGGATACAGGCCTTTTTAAAGACTCCTCAGAGAGGCTCTTGATGTCCGTTTCACTGCCAACTTTGCAGACTTTCTTGTTGCTACTGCTGCTGTCTGAAGCGGTGCCTTAGCTTTGTTTTTGTCTGTCTGAGGTAGATGGGACATTGCTTGTCTCGGTCTTTCTAATCTACAGTTTGTGATTCCCTCGACCTCTGGCCCTTGAGTTAAAACAAAACTCTGGTCAGGAGACACAGTTAGTGATGAATATTTTAGAAAGAGACCCATGAGCCAAAGTCATCACCCCTGTAACAGTATTTAGGAAATATCAGTTTGCTCCATGTTTTAATAAGAATAAGAAAACCATGGAACATGGAAAGTTTTCAAGACTGCAAATCAAGAAATGGGGTGTTAACTTGATTCTGCCCTAAGATTATTTAAGTGTAGAATAAAGTGTTTTTATTTTTAATTAATTAATCTATTTAAAGAAAAGTGGGAGGCCAGATTCCTCTGTGAAAGACTCCAGTGAGTCTTGACTGAACTCAGTTCAAGCTGAGTTTTGCTTCGGTTGGGCCAGTCTTGAGGACAAGATGGTACCTACCACGTTCTCTTCACACAGTTCTCTGAACTGGTAGAATTTCTGCGCCATGAGAAGCTGGGCACTGCCCACCGCGGTTCGGATTTTCCCTAGAACTGAAAAGAGCAGACATAGGCAGTTACACGGTGCCTCCTTGTTGAGACTTACTCTGGTAAGTAAAGCGAAGAGAAGGTTAGGCCGTCAGGGTTTGGGAAAACAGCACATGTCGCGTACCCACGCCCACTGCATGGACGCTCTGTTGGTCCGTGAAACCCCAGGCTGCCGGATTTGCAAGCATAAAGTAAACCTGGAAAAACACGCATTCATCGCGCTCATGTCTTGGGAGAACTGGAGTTTTCTGTCACAGCACTGTGCCGTATCACAGGGAGAGACGGACAGCCGTCCTTTCACACAAATGTCATGCGCGTTTCCCAGTGCAGTTTCAGCTTTAAGGAGTCAGTGATCCTGATTTGCTGGCTTGATTTTCTAACCCGTATTCACGGACAAGAAAAGCAATGCTAGCTGTGCCCGAGGAATCTCCTGGCACTCACCCTGTCCAGCCCATAACCCAGGGTAATTCCCAGAGTTCAGCCACTGGTGTTTGCTGACAAGTGGATTTGCTAGGGACTGATGGGGTGCAGCCTGTTGCCGGGGGAACACGGGGGCTGAGCCAGAGTTCCACTTTGCAGCTGCCTGTCCTAGGAGCATTGGTTTGGCGTGGAGCCTTCGCCTCTGCAAGAAAGTGACTTCTGGCCTCAGGAAACGGACTCTGACTGTGTCAGCAGAGGCCCAGGGCTGAGTGTCCCCAGGGCTCTCCCGGAACCCACAGCTCTTGCAGCTACTCCCCCTGAACTCTGTCATGCCTAGGCTTCACCCTCCTGTACCTGAGGGGACAGAAACCTCCCACAACTGAAGATTAGAGAGAACCCAGAACCGCTGTGGTTTGACTAGGCTGAGAACTCTGCCTGGAAGAGACGGTATGGGATTCACGCAATCTCACTGCTGGCCTCAATGTTCCTTGTGTTTTTTTTTTTTTTCAACCACACAACCTCCAAAGTCAGGAGAAAACAAAAGAAGTGATGTGCATTGCCCAGGGCTTTCTAGGAATTTGCTGTACTGGATTCACAGTGCCGCAGAGGGTTCGTGATACGAATTCTAACTGGGTTCTGCGCAAATTCCTCAGCATTCACACCTATAAGTCAGAGTATTTCTAAATTCACATGTCCCCATCATGCCAGACTGCTCAGGGACACACATTTGCAGCCTCTGTCAAGCCACACTGTTCCCTGACTTGCAGCTCCAAGCCTTTATGTAGCTAGAAGCTTTTTATTTTTTCCAGTCAGTTTTTATTTTATTTTATTTGTTTGGGGTTTGGGGTTTTTTTTTTTGGTGTTTCGAGACAGGGTTTCTCTCTGTAGCCTTGTCTGTCCAGGACTCACTCTGTAGACCAGGCTGGCTTCGAACTCACAGCAATCCCTCTGCCTCCCCGAGTACTGGGATTAAAGGCGAGTGCCACCATGCCTGGCTGCTCCAGTCTGCTTTTAAAATCCTCTCAGACCATGGCTGTTTTCTTCTTTGACTAGAATATTAGCTGAGTGACATCTCCTCTCTCTAGAAATTAATTAATTAGTAAGACCAGGCTGCCCTTGTACTCGCAGAGATCTGTTTGCCTGTCTCCAGTGTTGCTGGGGTTAGAAGCCTGAACCACCATGCCCCGCTTGCTCTCCCCTTCCTGGTACCTCAAGGTAAAGTGGATAGGGTGAGACTAGAGTTCAGAGTTCAGGCCTCCTGGACAAGTTTTGACAGTGGATGAGTCAAAACTTTGAGCTAAGAGATCTCAGCCACTTCTGAATATCTGCACTATGTCAGACCAACGGAAGAGGATTAGAGAGAGCCCTCCCCCAGTCTTCCCCCACACATACCCTAAGAGGGCTCCTGTAGCCCAAGGTGATCTGCAACTCATAATGTAGAGAGAAATGATATAAGTGCTAGAGAGTTGGGGGCAGGCCTACACACAGACCTCGTCCCAAGGCCACTCTGGGATTCACTATTGTCCTGGAGTAAGGTGGCGATTAGCCTTGAAGCAAAGCCAAGGCCAGAGAGGTCAGAGGAGCCCTCAGGACTGGTGGAGTCTGGTTGCAGAGCAGGGACAGGCCATGCGGGCTCCGGATTCCTTCATTCACCCTGGCAGCCTGTATTAGTGAGGGTACAGCAGGGCAGGCGTCAGCGTAGACAGGAATACGGCGGCGGTCAGAAAGACAAAGTCTCTGCCCTCCTGGGCTCTGCACCCTGGCAGAAAGCACAAGGCAGAAGCAGGGGAAAGCAGACCCCTTCTGCGAGTGAGACAACATGGAGAGTCTTCCTCTCTCTCCAAAGAAGACTGAGCAACAACCTCAGCGCTCCGGAGTTTCAGCTACCATGTGGAAGCTGACTTTGGCTTAAACAGTTTGTCTCGATAGCCTTGATTTCGTAATGTTTTTTATTTAATGATTTTATCTACCTCATTATATCTATGTATGTCACTTACTGTGTGTGTGTGTGTTTATGCATGAGCACACATACCACAGTGCGTGGTGTGTGGTGTTCAGAGAACAATCTGCGGGAGTCTGATCTCTCTCCGTGGTGAGAGTCCTGTGGGCCCTGAGGACCGAGTTCAGGTCACTAGGCTTGGTAGCATGCTCCTTGAACTGCTGAGCCAGCTCACTGGCCCCCTCTTTTTATTATTTAATGATTTTTTTTGCCACTATTTTTTAAATTTGGAAACACATTAAAATATTTTCAAGGACTTGATAATTTTCCATTCAAACAAAGCAAGTATCTATTATCTATGTTCTTGCCAAAGGAACCGATTTTCTCTCCCCACCCCCACCCCCACCCCCACCCTTTTTTTTTTTTTATCCCCACAGTTCTATGCTCTACTGTGGGTTCTTCCCTCTGGACTCATTCCTTTTCCTCCCCTGAGGAAAGTATTAGAACAATAAAACAGAGAGAGGCTCTTCTAGCTTATTATTGATGTCACCGAGGTGCCCTCTGGTCCTGGAGAGGTGAAAACTAAGAGCCTTTTTAAACGCACTCAAAGGGCTGGGAATGGTGGTCATGCATTTAATCCCAGCCTTTACAGAAGCTGGTGAGTTTGAGGCCAGCCTGGTCTACATGTTAAGTTCCAGGATAGCCAGGGCTACACAGTGAGACCCTTTTTCAATATACCCAATTTATTTTATTTTATTACATTCACTGATGTTTCTATGTTCATTGGCCTGCGTGTGCGTCTGTGCGAAGGTTATCAGGAGCCATGGAACTGGAGTTGCAGACAGATATGAGCTGCCATGTGGGTGCTGGGAATTGAACCTGGGTCCTCTGGAAGAGCGGCGAGCCGTCTTAACCACTGAGCCATCTCTGCAGCCCCATAATTTCATAAACAAACAAACAAAAGGGCCGGAAAGAACACTGGATTTGACCCATCCCACTAACAGAGTTGAGACATGGCTGAAGCAGCAGATTCCCTCTAAATGTCAGAATGGGGCATTTGAAGCCTGCTTGCTCCTGGGTCCCGGGTAGCTGGCCTCCTTTTCCGGCAGCCTTGTGTGCTGTCATGTACATGTTGCGTGTCCTCCGGGCCCGTGTGCTGAAAGGCTTCATAAGCCCGTAAGGTGTCAGACACGTGCGAAGCTGGGCCTTGGTGTTAGGCCGAATTCAAGAAGGAGACATGGTTCTGCAGCCATTTTCTCCCTCTGGCTTCCCAGCTTCCGTAAAGTCAATCCCCTCAACCGTGATATGCCTTGCCACCGAGGGCTCTGAGCAGCAACCTTCTCCTTTACGGAGCTGTTTTCCTCAGTAAGGGCATTTTGTCACAGCCACAGAAAGCTAACGGATGAGGTTGACAGTTTTTGCTGTGACCCTCAAACACTCAGAAAGCCTTGTTTTGCTGTGCAGCTATTCTCATGGAAGCAAGTGCAGTCTCTGAAGCCTCGCCGACCACCAGTTGGGGGAAGCCTGTGGACCTTTTCCCTCATTTCCTTTCCCCTTGCTGGTCTCTCTCTCAGCGGAAGAGGCCGGTGGTGGCGGCCCCTGATGGTGAATGAAGTTCCTTCTGGTTAAGATGTGCCTAAGGGCCTGCTCAGCAGTTAACAGTCCTCACGGCTCATTTCCAGCACCCATGTCTGGTGGCTCCCCACCGGCTGTAGCTCCAGCCCCAGAAGGATCAAGCTCTTTGGGTACTTGACTTCACATGTACACACCCACACACTGATACAATAATAATAAATACAAATAAATAAAATAATAAAAACAAATCTAAGGAAAGATGTTGGCCTTCTCTTTCTAAACTCCCTGCCTGCAAGAGTTTTCCAAGCCACGTGCTCCACTATCGACGCTATCCAAGATGCCAACGGAGAGAAGAAGCCTAGATTAGCTGCATAAGGCCAGGAAAGTCCTTTTCAGAAAGCACACGTCCTAAAATGACTTGCATGTCTAAGCTCTGCCTGGCTCTTGGGGATTGGCTACTCCCAGAACCATGTGGGGCGGGGCAGAGAACTACAGACCAGTTGTGACAACTTTGGCTCAAACTGTGGCTGGCATACCACCTCCAGCATCCGTGTGGTGGTGGGCCCCTGCCTTTGCTCTCAACTTTTAACGGAACTGGGTCTGCCTCTGCTTGAGAGAAAGCAGCTCTGCGTTACTTCCTCCCTCCCCACCTTCCTTTCTTCTTCCATTTTTAAAACTGATTTTGTTCATGTGTATGTGTGTGTGTGTACCTAAATGTATATTTGAGCATCATGCGTGTGCAAGTCCCTGTGGAGGCCAGAATGGGATATCAGATCCCTTGTAGCTACAGTTTTGAGGGATTGTGAACTTCCTGATGTGGTATTAGGAATGCAGCCTGGGTCCTGTGCAAGCAGCAAATGCGCTTAACCACTGAGCCACCTCTCTTTCTTTCTTTCTTTCTTTCTTTCTTTCTTTCTTTCTTTCTTTCTTTCTTTCTTTCTTTCCCTCTGTGTTTGTGTGTCTTCCTTCCTTCTTTCCTTCCTTTGTTTTTTTTTTTCCTTCTTCCTCCTCCCCCTTCTTCTTTTGGTTTGTTTTTGGAGACAGGATCTCTTTATGTAATCCTGGTGTCCCGAATCTCACTATGTAGACAAGGTTGGCCTTGAACTCGGAGAGATCTACCTGCCTCTGCCTTCAGAGTACTCAGATTAAAGGCATGTGCCACCATACCCAGCTCCTTGCTTTATTTTATTGAGATAGCATCTCTCCTTCCATTCTGCTTTTTGACCCACTCTATGAATTTGCCATATTTTATTTTATTATTGATTTATTTACAACCAGGGTCTTACTGCACAGCCCAGGTTGGTCTCAATCTCCTGAAATCAGCCAGTTCGTCCTACCTCAGCCTCCACAGTGTCTGGTATTCCAGTTGTGTTTCACTGCACCCGTTTTTGAATTTCCCTACTTTAGGCTCTTCATGTAAGTAGAAGCATTCGTACCTATCTTTCTGTGACTGGCTTATTTCACTTAACATAGTGTCCTCTGAGTCACACATCTGTTGCAGGCTATTTCCTTCCTTCCTTCCTTCCTTCCTTCCTTCCTTCCTTCCTTCCTTCCATTCAGTAACATTCCAGTTCTAGAACCAGGAGAGGTAGCTTGTTCTTCGGAGTCTGAGGTAGGATGAAGCCAAGCTGCACAGTGAGACCTTGTCTCAAGACAGAAAAGGGCAGAGCTAATCAGAAACAGTCACCTTCTCAACAGTGATTCTGGACTGCAGGATGGGGTGGAAGGCACCACTGTGGGGATCTGAAGATGAGAGCGAAGTAGGCACGGCGGCGGCTGAGCACACTGTCGTTTCAGCTGTCAGGAAAGTGGAGGGTCGGGGGCTAACGCCACGGACATGGTTAGAGTAAATCACGAGCCCCACGTTTTCTTTAAAGATCATGTGTCATAATGAGAAGCAGAGGACGAGTTCTATGCCAACTATGCTTTGAAATCCCCTGGCTATATTGAATTAAAGACCGAGACATTTAGAAAAGAACAAATCTGCTCTTTTCCCACTCGCCTGTGTGGGATGTGGTTTTTATTTTGGGAGCATAGAGATGGTGTAAAAGACACAGGGGTGAGAAGAATCCCCCGTCAACCCTGCCAGGGGATCTGTGATTGCTATGAGGGGTTTCAGTATGCTGGTGCCAGCAAGCCAAAACAAAGACCAGTTCCCTTGGGAATATGCCTGGCCTTTTTGCTGAGTCAAAAATCAAAAATTCAGGGCTGAAGGTGTAGCTCTGCATGTGTGAAGCTCTGAACTCAGTCCTGAGCCTCTAAAACACAAACAGAAACACACATACACAACAGATGAGTGTGTTCAACTCCTACGCACAGTAACTCTTTGCCCCCTTCCATACGCCAAGAGAATTCATTCTCCACATCTCAAAAGTCAGAGTAGTAGTTTATTTTTTTTCTTTTTTTAAAAAAATAATTTTTATTTTTGAGTCAGAGTCTCACTATATAGGCTTGGCTGGCCTGAAACTCACTATATAGACCAGGCTGGCTTCAAACTCTTAGAGATCCACCTGCCTCTCTGCCTCCTATGTCTCAAGTGCTAGGGTTAAAGCCACGATGGCTGGCTTGTTCCCGGCTGTGCCCAGTTCCACAGCCACCACGCCTCTACGTCGGGCCTCAGACACTAAGAAGAACATACATACAGAACTTGTTACACAGGTAACCTTGGCCTCCTGACTCTCCTGCCTGCATCTCCCTGGTGCTGTGAGTGAGGCCTATGCCACTGTGCCTGGGTTACACAGTGCTTTGTGCACACCAAGCAAGCATGCTACCAACTGAACTACATGCCCATCCCCACCCCTTCCCGACTGGCAAGCCGCCGGGAGCAGGTGGCTGCTTCACTCCAGCTAGAGAGAGCATGACCAGCTCAGGAAAGGTGGAAGTCAGAATCCCAAAGCATCGTGGAATTAATGCCCGTTACCGATGCCACTGGACATCGTAGGCTCTCTGTGCTCAAGTCTGGGCTTCTCCTTGGCCACCCCGCTCTTTTCATTCTGTAGACCTTTGGGATGAAGGAGGAGAGGAGTGTGGGGACTAAACTGAGTCCTTCCCTGTTTTAAAGCCACATGGATTTGTTGTCAGTTTGTATCTGCATGACTTCAGGCTGAGATTATCTGCGCATTGAAGGATGCATCTTTGTGGCAATTTCATCAAACCTTGACGAAGAGGCCACGTCTCATATACGGGGTGTCTCTGTTACACAGTCCTGTCTTTTCTCTTACTGCCTGGTGCTGTAGTCCTAGAATTACCGTCTGTTTTTAAAATTTACTATTACTGGTATTTGTGGTGGTGCTGGGAACTGAAGTCACAGCCTTGAATAGCTAGGCAAGAGCTGTATCCACCTGTAACTGCCATTAAAAAAAATTCATTATTTTATTTTATGTGTATGGATGTGTGCTACATGTGTGACTGTGTACCATGTGCATGCAGTACCCACAGAGGGTGGAAAAGTGTCGGTCTCCTGGAGCTGGAGTTCTGGATAACTGTCAGCCACAAGGTGGGTGCTGGAAGATGAACCTGTGTTCTCTGGAAGAGCAGCCAGTGCTCCTAACTGCTGAGCCATCTCTCCAGCCCATGCTTTCCTTTGGTCAGGAGTCAAAACTGCGGCTGCTAACATGTAAAGAACCAAATGTCCACACTAAGAGCAGGGGCGTGAAGGACCTTGAACTCCTGCCTCTTCTTAGCGTAGGCCAGTGCCACCATGCCTGGCGTACCTGCTGCTGAAGCATGACCTAGTGATTAATGAGAGCTGCCTGAGTTGACGCCCCCAGCCCACTTCGGGTTCTTAAAGTGGGCTTAGGCTGAATGGGATGCTATGTGCGTGTCATTCCAGTCACTCTGTGCTGAGGCAGAAGGGTCGCTTGGGCCCAAGAATCAGAGAGCAGCCTGGCGAACATCATGAGTTTCAGAGGGGTCACAAAAATCAACTTGAGTTTCATGATTTCCCCAGTTCAAACAACCCCACGAGGTGCTAGGATTTCTTTGTTTCTTTGAGACAGATTTTTTCTCTGTGTAGCCCTGGCTGTCCTGGAACTCACTCTATGTAACCCAGGCTGATCTTGAACTCCCCAGCAGATCAGATCTGCCTCCTGAGTGCTGGGATTAAAGGTAGTTAGAGCCTGGCTCAACATTCATCAGCCACAAGCCTGTTAACATCACGTATCGCCTACACAAATAAAGAAGGCATCTTTACAAGCTGAATGAAGCCAAGGTGTGGCAGCTCCCTGGTAACCTGAGCACTGGGAAGGCTGAGGCAAGAGCATCGCCCTGTGTCCCAAGCCAGTGGGGGCTACAAAGTGAGACCTTGTCTAAGAAAATAAAACAAGCAGGGCCGGGGAGAAGTTCAGAGGGTCAGCTGCTTAGCACCCAACCTGACCACCTCAGTGAGATTCCTAGAGTCCACCTGGAAGAAGGACAGAATCAACTCCAGACAGTTTTCCTTGGACCTCCATGTACACCCTGTGGGACATACCTGCCTCCATCCCAATAAATAAACTTAAAATTAAAAACAAACAGAAACCCCCAAAGAGAAGAAAAATCGAACTAAATGAAATCAGTTCCTATTTTGTGATACATGTGTGTGTGTGTATACATATATATTGACATACTACATATGTGTGTGTATATATATACACATATGTAGTATGTCAATATATATATGTATATACAAAACTATGAGTTTTTACAACTCCTCTTCTAAAGCAGCCTGCTAAAAATAGAATTTTTCTTTCCCAAGGAAAGTCATAGAAACTCAAATCTTCTTCCCTCTCAGAGTTGGCCATAAAGAAATTCTCTGGCCACATGGTAGAGGGTTGGGAGTGGTGGTGGCACACACCTTTGATCCCAGTACTCAGAAGGCATAGGTATGAAGATCTCAAGTTCGAGGCCATCCCAGTTTACATAGCGAGTTACAGGACAGCCAGGGATACACAGAGAAACCCTGTCTGGAAAAACAAAATAAACAACAAAAAAAAAAGTCTCTGAGCGGGGGCACGGTTGTGCACAAATGTAATCCAGTAACAAGAGGGCAGAGGCAGGCAGATCTCTGTGAGTCTGAGGCTAACCTGGTCTACATAGAGAACTTCAGGCCAGCCAGAGCTAAATAGTAAGGCCCTGTCTCAAACAAAACAAACAAGCATGCAGGCAAACACTCATACATATTAAGCAAAAATTTTAAATTAAAAAAAGTGTGTGTGTGAGTGTGTGTGTGTGTGTGTGTGTGTGTGTGTGTGTGTGTTCAGGTCTTGCTGTGGAGTCCAGAGGTCTACCTCTAGGGTCATCTTGGGGATGTTATCCAACTTGGATTTTGACACAGGGTCTCTCATTGGCCAAGAGTTCAACCAGTCAGGCTAGATGGCCAGCCAGCAAGCTCCGCGGGTCCTCTTGCTTCCACCTTACTGGTGGTAGGGTTACAAGGGCACCATGATGCCTGATATTTTTTGTTGAGTTCCAGGGCTTTGAACTTAGGTCATCTTGCTTGAGAGGCAAGAATATTACTGACTGATAGTCCCCTGCCCAGACCTTAGCCTGTCCTTTCTAATGTTCTTTGTAATGAATTTACGTTTCCCTGAGTTTTGTGAGCCACTAAAGCAAATGAACTGAACCTGGAAAAGGGGTGCCTGGGATTTACAGTATCTCTCTCTTTATGTATATATCTTTAAATGTATGCATATTTATGTTTGTGTGGAGGCATGTACATGGGTGCAAGTTCCCTCAGAGGTCAAAGGTGTCTGATCCCCTGGAGTGGGAGTTCCGGAAGGTTGTAAGCTGCTCAAAGTAGGTGTTGGAAATTAAATGCCCTTTACTGCTGAACCATCTCTCTAGTCCCCAGCCTATGTATATATAAAAAAGGTTTGGGCTACGAGATTGTCTTCTGCAGTGTGTGTGTGTGTGTGTGTGTGTGTGTATGATTTGGGAGGAAAAGAAGAGTTTGTTTGGTGAACTGACCTTCAACCTGTGAGAGTTGACACCCCAGATAGTGTCAAAACTGAACTGAATTAAAGACACTCAGTTGGCCAGGCATGGAGGCCAATATCTTTAATCCCAGAATGGGAGATACAGAGGCAGGTGGATGGATCTCTGTGAGTTCAAGGTCAGCCTGGTCTCCAGATGAGTTCCAGCCAGAGTGACATAAAGAATTGCTTGTGTTTTTTTTTACAATAGCTGTATGTTTTCCCTGCACTTGTTCCACAGAAAGTTCTTGTTGGAGAAAGCAGTGAGGGATTTTGTTCCCTGAGCCTGTCCGCTTGGAGTCTCCGTAGCCCGTGGGACAAGGCCGGCTCCCACCAGCTGCCTGAGGATCTGTTTTCAGTCTGTCGTGTCGTGCCTTTATTATATCACTTCTTCATGACTTAGCGCCCTGCTCAGGCTCCACACAGCACCCCAAGAAGGATACCACTACAGGGTGCCTTCTGATGCCCTCGCAGTGCCAGGTGGGCCAAGCAAAGTGAGGAAAACCATCTCAGAAGCTGAACATAAAGCACTTTACACACAACCTGCTTTTCACGGCTGCCACTTCCTATGGTCATTAAGGAGTTTCAGGTTAGCCAGGATTTAGGAAACAGACTACATGCTTTCTCTCCTTGTGTTTCTGTCTCCTGTCCCCCTCCCCCACCCCCCGCCTGGATGCCCCTGCAGCCACCCATTTGGCCATGCACCCAGGCCCATGAATGGCAGGCCTCACAGAGTGTAGCTTTGTCTGCCACCTCCTAGCTGATGAACTGCACAGATGCGGCAGAGGCAGCCCTGGACAGAAACCCCGTGATGGCACCGATAGCTGGTCACAATAATGACCATGTACAGCTTCCGTAACCAAACCTAAAAGCGGGCAGAGCTTGCTGAGGGTTTGATCGCCAGCCTGGAGTTCCCTGTCCAAACTCAGGAGCCTTCTGCATATGTGTGTGTGTGTGTGTGTGTGATCCACCACCCTGGATGCCGTTGCCAGGTGACATCAGAGTGGAATTAGCCTGCCTCCTGCACACGCTGTTTATCTGTCTCTTTCAGATAAAGCCTGAAAATTCCACGTAAAAGTTGTCCACAATTCAGGAGGCAAAGATAGATTACCGAGTACAACAAACCGGTACTTCATCCTTGGAGCCAACGAAACCTGAGCCTGGCTCCCCCTGCCCCCACCCCCACAGCCGGAGGCTGCATTCCTAGTGGGGAGGGGGACAGTTCCATCTGGTTGGTTCTTTCCCTGTTAGATAATCCCAGACGTATCCTTGTAACGTGCCAGCCACTGTCAAACAGCACTGAGCCATCTCCCCAGGACAGCTGTTTCACACAAGGGCTGCATTGTCTGAGGAGAGCTGGTATCATTTTCCTTCAAGTGCTGGGGAGACAAGCACTCTGCCAGCTGCCCTTGAAGGAAGCCTCGCCCACTGCAGACTTCCATTATTCTGTTATCTGGCCTCAAACCACTATGGACTGGGAGGGTTGAAGGCCTAAATCAAGAACCAAAGTCTTTGTTCTGCTTTGCTTTTATCAGGGGGAAATAATAGCCCCACACACCCAAAGAATTTATGGTTTTGCTCTTCCAACACCAGCTGGCTTATTTTCTGTCTTCCCTGGGCTCCAGGTAAACTGGAAACGGTTGTCCGGTCTGGGAATGCCAAAACTGTATCCCAGGGAGAAGCTGTCAGAGTTAGAGTAATTGGTAAGTGGATAAGCTTTTCAAGTTAGATGGATCTTTCCTTCTCTAACATAGGTGACTCTGGCTACCCACACTCCCAAATCTCTGCTTTGTTTCAAGTATGGAGCCAGCAGACAGATTCCTAATCACAGATCTCCCTCTCTCCTCCTCAACCCCTCCTTCCTCCCTCTCTCCCTTTCTCTCTCTCCTCATTCTTCTTCCCTTCAGTCCCTGAGGACAACCATTCTCCTTTCCATCTATGCATTTGATTAATCTAGGTTCTTCGAATAGGCAGAATCATAATGTGTTGATACGGGGAAGACTGGGCCCCTCCTGGGTTCTCAGTCTCACTATTAAAAGAATTTAAGAATAGATTCAAATGGAAGCTTATTAGAGTTAAAAACAAATAGCTGGCTATGGGAGCTCACACTTTTTATTCCAACACTTAGGGTTAGGGAGGCAGAGACAGGTGAATCTCTGTGAATTTGAGGCCAACCTGGTTTACAGAATGAGGCCCGGAATAGCCAAGACTACACAGAGAAACCCTCTCTCAAAAAACAAAACAAACAAACAACAAAAACCCCTTAAAACCTAACCTAACTCTAACCTTAGTCCTAACTGTAAAATCACACCCTAACCCTTACCCTAGCACTATGACTAACTGTAATTCTAACTTTAACCTTCACCTGAAACCCAACACTTTTCACAACCCTGACCCTAATAAAATTAAATAAAAATTTACAAAGCAAACAAAAAGTTGGGATACTCTTGGGACTTCAAAGGAAAAAGAAGCAAGTATGTTCACAATTTCCCTTTTCCTCACTTTGTAACTGTCCATGGTGACTATGAAGACCGGGTCTCCTGGGAAATTTTCGATAAACAGCCATCTTATCCTTTGCTACAAGAAAAAGGACACACAAAATGTATAACTTAAGCATGGCGGTATTGGACTGCAAAGGACACTTCCCCTGACCCCTGAAGAGATGCCTTCTTTGCATAAGAGGCAAAGAACACATCAGGTGATCTAGACAAGCTAGGTATAGCTGCCTGCCTTGATTTTTTTTTTTTTTTCTGGTGTGTACAGATTAAAACAAACAAGAGTTGGTTACCTAAAATTTAGCTCTTCCCTGCAAAGCGGGGTTGACATCTTTCCTTACTACTCTTCTTCTGGAGAAAAGAAGGACTGAGGGAGGATAGAAGGAAAGAAGAAAGACAGAAGCAGAGAATCTGGGACGCAGAGGAAGCCCTTCGTAGCTCCAGTCTGAGCCAGTCAGACTGGCTCAGAACTGCAGAGGGGCAGTTGCCTAGGAGCCAGGGGCAAATACTGAGGGTGTTGCCAGGCAACACACAGTGTCATTTTCTTGTCAAAGGGTATTCGTGTTCTGTCTGTTCTATCAGACATTTCTGTGTTCGGGACCTTAGACAAAATACTGCCACGGAGCTGTTTGCAGGGCAAAGAAAATGGTACCTGTCAAAGTCTCAGGCAGTCCACTCTCAGGGGCTGTGAACACACAGCGGGTTCTCTCCCAGGCTTCTTGCCACAGAGGGCTTGATTCCCACTAACTTGGATTTGCTTCATCTGAAATTGGCAATGTTTTGTCTTTGGAATTACCAGCCAAGTTCATAAATTGGGGATGACTGCAGATTAAAGTATCGCTTGAGGCAAAAGATAAATGGAGACCCATTTCAAGTGCTTCCGTGATGAAATTGTATTTAGGAGCTGGACAGGGGTCAGGGCTCACCTAGACTATCCTACCCACTTGGTGCTCACACCCATACCAAAACTATCCTCCAATCAGAGGAGGCCACATCGCACAAGGGGGTGATCCTTGAAGCTTTTTTTTTTTTTTTTTTCAGCAATAGCTGCTAGTTACTTTCTGTAATCTGAATGTTTGTATCCCTTCAAAATTCTATGTTGAAACTCTTCACTGAGGTAAGAGCCAGAAAAAATGATTAGGAGCCAGGCAGAGTGTCTCCCGCCTTTAATCCCAGCACTTGAGAGGCAGAGACAGGCAGATCTCTGAGGCCGAGGTCAGCCTGGTCTACAGAATTCCAGGACAGCCAAAGCTACCCAGAGGAACCGTGACAGGGAGAGACAGAGACAGAGAGACAGGGAGAGACAGAGAGGGACAGACAGAGACAGACACAGACAGAAATAGAGAGGCAGACAGAGATAGACCGACACAGAGAGACAGAAAGAGACAGACAGAGACCCAGAGAGGGATGATCAAGTCATGTGCTTGGGACTCTCATGAATAGGATTAATGACCTTCTAAATGAGGCAGGGCGTCAGGGGGGGGGGGGGGCGGAGCGTGTGTAACCCTTCTGCCATCTGAGAACGCTTCAGGAAGGTCCTGTGCTAGAGGCAGAATGTGACCCTGTTAGTGCCATGGTCTTAGGCTCACAGTCTAGGGTCCTTTGCTATTGCAGCTTGACTAGATGCAGGCATCACTTACTGAGTGCTTTTTACCCCAGCTAGGAAGAAAGGTGTGGCTGAGCTAAAAAGTGGGGGCTGGAGTGATGGGTTAAGTTGCTCAGAGCACTGGCCGTTCTTGCAGAAGACCTGGGTTTGGTTCCCAGCACCCACGAGGCAGCTCACAACTTCCAGAACTCAAGTTCCGGGGGGTTTGACCTCCCTCTTCTGGCCTCTGAGGGCGCCAGGCGTGCAAGTGGTCCATACATGCAGGCCAAACACCCATACATAGGTAGTAAATAAATTAAAAAATTAAAGTTTTATAAGGTGAAATACGTCAAAGATTTAGAGGTACACTTATCCCGTCTATGTGGCACAGGGGCTGGGGCCGTGAAGGAGAATAAGATGAAAAGAAGTTCTTGCCCGGAGTGGGGGCTTACATGCTTTTAATCCCAGCGTTTAGGAGGTAAAATCAGGTGGACTCTGTGAGCTCAAGGGCAGCCCGTGCTGCAGAGTTCCGGGACAGCCAGGACTACGTAGAAAGAGCCTTTCTCCAAAAAGAAAATAAAATAAAAAACCAAAAACTGAAAGAGAGAAGCAACAACTTCTAACTTTGTAAAACTTCCCTCCTGTGTGAAAATGAGAGCACAAACTACGATACAGTAAGGCTGGAAGTGCCTGAGGGTGCCCGTGGATAGTAAGGTACCCCAAAAGTCCAGGGAGCCACACCCAGCACACCCTCACGACAGACTGAGCTTGGATCAACAGGCACTCACGGTGCTCCCGTTAGAGTCATGCCTTTGAAATGACTTGTAGCTTTATTCTTTCTGTCCTCCCATCTGTTCATCCCTTCTTCCTTCCACTTTTCTATCTTTCTTTCTTTTTTTTTGTTATTTTTGAGACTGTATTTTAATAACAAACATTTCTCGCTTCACCTTTCCTTCTCCAAATTCTCCAATACACCCCTCCCTGCTCACCTTCAAATTCATGGCTTCTTTTGTCAATAATTGTTATTGTATGCAGCTACGTCTCTGAATATAAATATATATTCTTAAACATATATGAACGTTATATGAACCTGTTGAGTTCATATAATGTCATTGTGTGTACGGTTGCAGGCATTGTGGGCCTTCTTTAGAGTTGCAGGCAACTTCAAGCAGCTTGATATGGGTACCGGGAACTGAATTCAGGTTCTCTGAAAGAACATCTAATTTCTAAGAAGTTATTGTGGGGCCTGGAGAGATGGAGCCATTAAGAGCACTGGCTATTCTTCTAGGAGACCCAGGTTTGATTCCCAGACTCACGTGGCTGTTACAACTGTCTGTGGCTCCAAAGCCAGAAGATCTTGGGACCAGAGTGCTGCTCTGGTCTCTTCTGGCACTGTATGCAGGTGGCACACGCCTTTGGTCATAGGCACAGTCAGGCAAAACAATCATACACATAAAATAGAAATAATAATTTTTTTTTTGAGACAGGGTTTCTCTGTGTAGCCCTGGCTGTCCTGGAACTCACTCTGTAGACCAGGCTGGCCTCAGACTCCCAGAGATCTCTGCCTACCTCTGCCTCCCCTCCTGAGTGCTGGGATTAAAACCATGTGACACCACCATCTGACAAAAATAAATTCTTAAAAGAAAAAAAAAGAAAGGAAAAAAGAAAGAAAGAAAAAGAAATTGTGTGCTAAATGCAGGGTTATACACCTGTCACTCCAGCTACTCAGAAAGCAGAGGCAGGAGGATGACTTGGACCCAGGAGTTAGGGGCCAGCCTGGACAATATAGCACAACCCTGTTCTGTTTCCCCCCCCCCCCAAATAAATTGTTAATTTTATTAAGAATGACAATTGCCTGATTATGTTTAATTAATGTTTTCAAAACTGTGAACTACATAACAAAGTGACACCATGTCTGGATGATCTCTAAACCACTATGTCAGAAATAACACTAAGAAAATAAAATCGGTGGGTGTCCATAGGTGAGCTAGTAGATCTATAGAAAAATATCACCATTTCAATTCACATTTTGGGTTTCTTCACCATCAAAGTTAAGCACTTGTTTAAGAAATGAGCATAGAGTCTACATCATGACAGTACCCTTCTGGAGGTTTCCCACACAAAATGAAGCAGCCTAAACCTCTCGTGTTCAGAACTGTCAGCAGGGATGGGATCTAGCTCAGTTGGCAGAGCGCTGGCTTGGCATGGTTGGAGTCTGGTTTTATCTCCAGTATTACACAAATGGGTACAGAAGTGTACCCTGTACTCCCAGCATTTGGAAGGTTGACAGGAGGCTGAAAAGTTCAAAGCTATCTTTGATGCAGCAAGTTAGAGGCTAGCCTGGGCTCTAAAAGACCTTATCTTAAAATAACAACAACTGCAGAAAAGAAAGAAAGAAAGAAAGAAAGAAAGAAAGAAAGAAAACAAAACCAACAGTTATTCATTTGGGGAATAAGAAGCACAGAAGGTCAAAATACACACTGACCGTAAACCTTACCCCATTTTAGAGCGCTCAGACCTAAGGTGATCTAGTGACTTTCTCTTGCCAAGTTTTCTGTTTATGTACACTGAGACAGAGTCTCTTGCAGACCAGCCTGGCCTTGAACTCACTATGCAGGTGAAGACTGATTCTCTAGCCTTCACCTTCCTAGCGCAGGGATTACAGGCCTGGGTAGCCACACTCTTACTATTGGTGTGCAGTTGAACTTAGTCTGGCCTGAAGCTGCCTCCTGCACAGCTCTAAATTTACCCTAGAGGATACTTTGTACAGAGGGAATAGTAACCTAACTATGTTAGGTTATATATTATATATATATGTCAATAGACTGGCAAAAAAGCAGTTTAGTTTCAACCAGTCAGAAGTGGCCAGCTATGGAACTGGGGAGATGGTTCAGCAGCTAAAGGCACTTGGTGCTTTCACAGAGACCTCGGGTTTGGTTCCCAGTATCCGTCCGAGGTTATCAAGCACCCGCACCTCCAGCTCCAGGGGACCCCATGCCCTCATCTGACCTCCATGGGCACCAGATACCCGTGCGGTGCACATGACATACATGCAGACAAAACACACATAGGAATTAAAAACTCAGCCTTTGAAAAAGAAAAGCGGTTAGCTGGCCACGCATGGTGGCACACACCTTTAATCCCAGCACCCGGGAGTCAGAAGCAGGTGGATCTCTGTAAGCTTGAGGACAGCCTGGTCTATGGAGCAAAGTCCTGAGCAGCAAGGGCCACACAGTGAGAGTCTGTGTCAAAAGTGGGGTGGGGTGGGGGGAAGAGGAGCGGCCAGCTGGTCATGCCTGGCAACACAGACTTAGAATCCCAGCATTTATTTGGTAGAAGTAGGAAGAAGCTCGTTCAAAGTCATCTTTTGCTCCTGAGCTCCAGGAGAGCCTGGGTTATGAAAGACCCTGTCTCAACAAAACAAAACAAACAAACCAGCTGAAAAAAAATCTACTGGACTATACGTTATTGTAATTTTAATACTGTATGTTAATAAGACTAACAAAACTATAAAGATTATAATTGCCCAACACATACACACACATATACACATACATCATGATAGCTACTAGTGTTATCAACCTGACAGAATTTAGAATCAACCAGGAGATGAGCCCATGTGTGTCTTTGAGAGATTATCCTAATTATGTTACCTGAGGTTCCAAGACCTGCCTGCTGCGGAGGCCCGTCCCCTAGGCAGGGGATCCTATCCCCTAGGCAGGGGATCCTGAGGAGAGGAAACAGCAGGCTATGCACTAACATGCATACTTTCATTCTTCAATGGATCGCCGGGACATAATGTGGCCAGCTGTTTCATTCTCCTGCGGCTGTACTTTTCCCCAAAATGGTGGTTTGTGTGCTCAAGTAAACCCGTTTTCTCTTAAGTTGCTTTCATCTATTTTATTACAGTAACAGAAAGAACCAAGGCATCCATGGACCCTGTGCTGGATAATTTTATGTCACAAACTAAAGTCAGCTGAGAGGGGGGAACCTCAATTAAGAAAATACTTCCATAGATGGGGCTGTAGGCAAGCCTGTAGGCCATTTTCTTAATTGGTGATTGATAGGAAGAGCCCAGCCCATTGTGGGTGGTGCCACCCCTGGGCTGGTGGTCCTGGGTTCTATCAGAAAGCAGGCTGAGCAAGCCATGAGGAGCAAGCCAGTGAGCAGCACCCTCCATGGCTTCTGCATCAGCTCCTGCCTCCAGGTTCCTGCCCTGATTGAGTTCCTGTCCTGACTTCCTTCGAGGCAGAGCAATGATCCTAAATAAACCCTTTCCTCCCCAACTTGCTTTCGTCCCCGTGCTTCATCACAGCAACAGTAACCCTGAGGGGGCTAGACCTCAAGACTAGTTAGAATTAATTTTAGCCCTTTAGGATCAGATACATTTCCAGGTCATCCTGGGGAGCAGGGAATCACGGGGAGAATGAGCTTACAGTGAACCACCTGCGCCAGGTCCTGAGATTGGAGGTGTGTGCCACCATGCATGGCCAGCGGGCACTGCCTGTGTTTCAGAGGGGGAAGGGTCTACAGATCTTAGAGCTGGAGGATGTAGCATCTGCCCTGTGGCTCTCTTCTTTATTGTGCTGTCTAGAAGTTCCTGCTCTTTCAGCTGGAACCGCCTAGCCTTTCCACAGATTTGGCTTTGGAGGGTGAAACAAGGTCACACAGGTTGAGCTGACGGGAACAAAAACAGGAAAGCCCACCAGCACAAACCAGTGTGGCCCACACCACAGTCACAGACCTGGGCGGTGGCGGCACTACTTACTGTCCTCTGGGAGGTTGTTCTCTCGCTCTTCTCTCTCCATTTGCTGGCACCACCCCTCCATGCGGTCTCGCTCTGCCTGGAGAAGCTTCAGGAACCAGTGGCCATCCCGGCGGCACACGGACCTCTGAACGGCCTCCAGAGGGTCTTCTGTGACAGAGTCAATCCAGGGGTCCGGAGGAGGCAGGATAGAGGGGTCAAAATCCGTGTCAAAGTCATCGTCGGCTGCGCAGGCGTGATAGTGGTTTCCTGAACCCTGGATACTGACTGTGGAGGTGCTGGCATCCCGGGAGAACTGTCTGGCCATTGGGCCGGGACACGAATTGTCCTCTATAGACTCCAGAGAATTTTCCAGGTTATCATGGAAGTCCAGGTCAGCCTGCACTGCGGTTATCACACTGTTGGACCGAGTGAATCTGCGGAAGCTGGGAAGAGAAGAGAAAAGAGATTCGGTTCCAGGATATTTACTGAAGTGTGACTGTATCCTGTGTGCTTTGGTGGGTGTGACAAGGGGTATCGTCCCTTGTCTTCTCCGTTCTGGGTGTTTGGAGGAACAGCTGGGGGTGATCTGTGAGGTGAATATTCTGGTTGCCACCCATCTAAATCTTGGTTAAATATGAAAAAATGAAGCATGTGTAGAGCAATTTTATAGGAGGGAGAAAACGTGGAACTACAGAAGTCACCCTTGATGATCAGTGTCTGACTTCCTCCCCAGATGAGGGAGAGGGAGACCTTCAGAATGGCTACTGGGGAAGCAAAGCATTTCAATTAAATTTTTATGTATCTTCCTACAGATGGGGAGAGGAACGCAACACAGGCTTGGCCAAGACTGCCATAATTCCTGGGTTTTCCCAGGGATACCTCTTAGGGAAAGATGTTTTTCTAAGCACTTGTTAGGTTTCCCTTAAAATCATAAACCTTTTTGCTTGGGAGGCGTTCACCTGTCAGTCCTGTAGGTTCATATAATAATGTGGTTCAAAGTCTTCAGGATAAGATCAGCTTAGAGTTCTAGAGTTCTCCATGGCTGCCCTCCCAAATGCCTTTGATCTGCTTTTCCACAATTATTCTTCAAAGGTGGCAAAAAACTGCTTATTAACAGGTTCAGACTGAACCTGGGCACTCTCTCTCTTTCTCTCTTCAAGAGAGAGTTTCTCTGAGTAGCCTTGGCTGGCCTTGAACTCAGAGAGAACCGTCTGCCTCCTGAGCACTGGATATGGATAATCACGGTAACAGTGTTTTTTGTTTGAATAGTTCTGCCTGTCTCCAGTGTGGATTGTGAGAGGATTGTGGTGGGTTCAAGTACCAGTTCCTCTATAGCCCATTAATACCTCCTGTTCCGTAGTGTGTGTGTGTGTGTATGAGTGTGTTTACATGTTTGATATATGTGCATATGTGTGGGGCACATACTTGTCCAAAGCAGTTCTCAACCTGGGGGTCTCGATGTGTCCCCTCTGGAGGAATCAATGGCCCTTTCACGGGGGTCACAGATTAAACATCAAGCATATCAGACGTTTACATTATGATTTATAACAGCAGCAAAATTACAGTTATGAAGTAGCAGCGAAAACGATTGTATGGTTTGGGGTCTCCGCAACTCAAGGAGCTGTATTAAAGGATCTCAGCATTAGGAAGGCCGAGAACCACTGTCCAAGGGGGAGACACCGGGCATCCTGCTCCATCACTCTCCACCTTAAGCCCATGAGACAGAGCCTCTCGCTGAACCTGGAGTTCAGCAGGGAGCAAAGAGGACCCAGTCTCTGCCCCTGGAGTGCTGGTGTCACAGGCAGGCACACGGGTGTTGGAAATTTGAACTCAAGTCCTCGTGCTTAAGCAGCAGACATTTTTAAAAAAAGATTTATTTATTTTTATTTTCTGTGTTTGAGTGTTTTGCCTGCACTGTGAGAATGCCTGGGGGCCTCAGAGGCCAGGCCAGGGTGTTGGGTCTCCTGGAACCAGCACTGTGGATGACTGTGAGTCACCAGGCGGGTGCTGGGAGTCAAACTTGAGTCCTCCCCACAGGGGCACAACCACTGTTAACCAGTGTTCTTAACCCCTGGGCCGCCTCTCCAGCACCTTGGTTTTTTTCTGAAGCTGCTCTGATGCACAGGATGTGGTAAGCTTCCTCAGGTAGCTCCTAACTGTGCCACTTTGTGAGTTCGTGTGCCAGTTGTTAAAGGACGGTGCGCTAGGCAAAGTCTTCGAAATGATCAACGTCTCGGACTTTCACTTAATCCTCCCGGATTACCCCGCGGAAGCCAATTAAAGCTGAGGCTTGCAGTCTACCAAAACAAGAACGGTCCAACCAGCACAGGAACAAGCTAAATCAAGTGGCCATTATCTCAAAACCAACAGAACGAAACAACAAACACACACAAAAACACCCCGCATTTCTCTCTAGAGAATTATGAGAAGGAAAAGCTGTGTGGAGGACTGGTCTGTGCTGATATTAAGAGTAAAGACAGATGTGCCTGGCGGAGGTGGCACATGCCTCAAATCCCAACAACTATGAAACAGAGAGGCAGGTTATCTGTGGGTCTGATGCCAGCTTGGTCTACATAGGAAGTCTCCAGGACAGCCAGAGCTACACTGAGAAACCCTGTCTCAGTGAACAGACAGACAGACAGACAAAAAAGAGAAAAGACAGTCATATACATCAAGATCTAGTCCATTCAGGTTAGCCCACCTCACCACTTACTCTCTTAAGAAATTACATCCATCCCAGTGCTTGGGGGACAGAGGCAGGTGGATCTCTGTGAGTTCAAGGACAGCCTAGTCTACATAGAGAGGTCCAGAACAGCCAGAGCTTTCTCCAGCCCCGCCTTCCACCACTATATACACACGAAATAAAAGAAATCCAATCTATTAACATGATCAGCTTTGGTTACTTCTATAAGTTATTAATACTCTAAAGAGCCAAAGCATGTACATATGTGTGGGAGGTGGGGTAGGAGGTCATGTATAGTGTGCAAGTTTGAAAGTAATGTTATGAAGTCTCTTTGTGGGGGCTGGAGAGATGGCTCAGCAGTTAAGAGCACTGTCTGCCCTTTCAGAGGTCCTGAGTTCAATTCACGGTGACCACATGGTGGCTCACAACCATCTGTACTGAGGTCTGATGCCCTCTTCTGACGTACGGGTGTATGTGAAGATAGAGCACTCATATACACAAAATAAATAAATAAATCTTAAAAAAAACAAAACAAAACTGGGTGGAGGTGGCACATGCCTTTAAGCCCAGCACTCGGGAGGCAGAGGCAGGTGGATCTCTGAGTTCAAAGCCAGCCTGGTCTACAGACAGCCAGAGATAAAACAGAGAAACTTTGTCTCACAAAAGAAAGAAAGAAAGAGAGAAAGAAAGGAAGAAAGAAAGAAGCAAGCAGACTGGTGTCATAGTCTGGCCTCCCTAGGGCCAGCTTATGGCCCTAACTGATCAAAAAAACCAAAACAACAAAAAAACAAAGACATCTCTTAGTTTTAACAAGGAAGGGCAGAACACTTTGCGTAAAATGTTCCACTCACTTCTTGGCTGTTTCTGTATTTCTTCCACTTTGTCCCTAAACATCATTTCCTAACGTTGAGCTTCGTCGTCAGCCGCCTGCGTGTGACCTGGACAGTGTTCATCGCCACGGCTGACGTTCTGGCTGTTCTGCAACCGCAGAACCATTTAGCCTCCTCTTCCCAATATCTCTGGTTGCCAGGGGATCGGATTTCCAAATTTACTCGTCCCACTTGCCTTCCGGCAGCGCACACTGGCGAGGGAAAGAATCTGCTGCCTAGAGAAAACAGTGGCCTGCTCTCTGCTCTGCCTTTAGCCGCGCGACGCTGTCCTACCAGCATTCCTGAGGGCCGTCCCCCGGCTGTGGATGGGGTAATGTATCCACCTTCTTAAGAAAAATGACTTGGCAGTAGATTATAGAAGTTTGCAGGTTAGCCACCCAGAAAGAAATAAAAGTTAAGCGAAATGAAAAACGGTTTGGGATTAAAGGCGGCGCCTTTGAACTCCAGCGTCCCTCGCAAGCTGTACCTCCCACCCCTAAACTCCTGGTACGCAAACGCTTTCCTCCACTCGGAGCTTTCAAAGGACGTTCTGCACCACAAAACTGCTCCCGAGTCTTTCAAGTGCGGAGCCGCACGTGGGTGAAGGGCTTGACCAAGTTGTGATTGTTCTAAACTGCTGATAGGAACACGGGAAAGGGTCACTCGGATTAGTCTCCGTGAAGGGGTTACCCTAAAGGCTGAGCCCGATCCCGACCGAGTCCCGGTCTGGAAGCGCTTCCTCCCCGCTGACCTGCAGGCGGTGTGTGGCGACCGCACTGCTGAATGGGCCCAGCCAGGGTGCAGACCTAGGATGCAGGCAGACAATGCCCTGTGTGTTCTGAAGCAGTCTGGCCTGGGGCCCTGGTGTGCCTGGGTTAACAAGTGGGTGTTTCTGATTAAAGGACTTTCTAGGCCGTTGCCACCATGTTTCTCTATGGAGCAGGTTACAAAGGAACACACAGGTTCTCGTGGGGGCGGTGGGGAGTGACAGCTAAGCATTGCCATCTTCAGTATGTGCGTGTGGAAGAGTTTCAACCCTGGGCCATCCGTGCTAGTCAGGTGCTCACCTACAGAACTGCGCTTTCATCCTGACATCTCTGTGTTTACCGTCTGGGTCTGCCTGGCATTCAGCTACTGGCATTCAAGCCACCTGGGCATTTTAAGAGAGACTAAGTCACTCCATGGCAGAGCCCCCAGCCCCTGGTCCCCGCCTGGCTTTATCCCTCTATTTACATAACAGGTGTCTTTCAGACCTAAATCTGGCCACGGAGTTGGAAATGTGGATCCTGGGCTGGTCTTCTTAGGAACCTTCAGCCTTCCCCCACCAAGCTCCTGTTCCAGGCTTATGTGGGATCTGAAATGTATTCCTCCTGTGCCACAGCCCCCTTGGCTATTTGTGGGCTGGTACCATTTCCGGTAAAGATACGACACAATTCATTATACAAAAGAAAAGACAAAAGAAAGGGGCGGTAGATTGGGGTCAAAACTCCTCTACAAATATCCTCTCTCTAGTCAGAGCTTCCAAGGGAAAACTCAGCACAGCAGAACTCAGCTGTGACGTATCGCTTACTCAGATAACCTCCCACCCCGACCCCAGCACCGCCCCGTGAGTGAATCAAACAAGAGTGTTCTATGTGGACTCTTGCTCTATGTAGACTGTGAAGCTCCTCATGGGATGCATTCACTGCTCACTTGAATTCCATGGACCTAACTCTTTCGCCCAGAGAGGCCCTTAAGCCAAAGAAAAAGGTGCGGGTTTCCAACATGAAGACAGGCTCCATGTTGACTAAGAGTGATACACTAGCAAAGGCAGAGGAAGGGGAGTAAGGACAGTGGGCAAGGGAGCACCCACCAGGTTTTGAGAGGACCTGTGCATGGCCGGTCTTCCTTTAGGATGAGCTGGGAAGCTGCGAATATCCCTGATGGCAGCCACTATGGGGAAATTTGTTTCTCTTTTGAAAGTTCCAGAAGAAATTGTTCTGCCTTAGTGACCAGAACTGGGCCCAGCCCTTGGCCCCTGACCCAAGGTAACTAACAGAGGAGTGAGATGTCTCACTAACAGTTAAGAAGAATTTATTTTTATTTCATGTCTGTGGATGTATTGGTTGTGCCTTGTGTATACTAACTGCCTACAGCCTCAGGAGGCCAGAAGAGGGAGTCAAATCCCCTGCAACTCTAGTTCCAGAGAGCTGCTAACCCCCGTGTGGGTGCTGGGAAACCAACCTAGGTCCTCTACAGGAGCATCGAGCGCTCTTAACTGCTGAGCTGTTACTTCAGCCCCAGTGACACATTTTGACACCGTTTTGTTGACATGAAAGTCATAGTTAGTTGTTCTCTTTCTGTTAAAAACAAAACAAAACATGCAAAATGGAAGAAAGAGGGAAGATAGGAGAGAAGGAAGGAAGGAAGAAAGAAAAGGGGAAGGAGAAAAGAAAAAAGAAGAGAAGGAGGACGGGTCAGGAGTGGTGCTCCAGAAAGGGCCATACCTTTGAGGCCACCTTGGGTTTGGGCTAAATCTCAGGCTTTTGAAATTTGAACCCGCTGAGGGTCACACCTTTAAAACTCGGGTGTACTGTTAGGAACTGCCTGATTAGGTTTCATCATTGGTAAGCAAAGGAAAGAGCCTAAGAACGGTGGGTACTGGCTAGTAGCTGTTCAATGAGACCGTGAGCAGTGGGATGAATCCAAAATTTCTGGGTGGGCAAAACAGGGGTACAGTGTTAGGCTTAAGAAGGCTCTCTCAGGCCCCTCATTTTTTACTTTCTGTTTTAATATCTCATTTAGATGAAATCACCAAAAGCTCAAATATTTACACTCTGAAGTCACCTGTGATCAAAGGGGGGATCTTTTATAGCAGCTGTCATTGTGGTCAAAGGAAACAGTGCGGTTTCTATAGAGCCTGTTACGCCCAGTTATGAGTCTGCTCTGAGCTCTTTTGTTTTGTTTGTTTTGTTCTGAAATATAGGGTCTTGGGAGCTTGTTAGGTGGCTCCCTGGGTGAGGGCGCCTGCCACCAAATCAGATGACCTAAGCTGAATCCCTGGGACCCATACAATGGAGAGGACCAACTGACGAAGCCTGTAAGCTTTCCCCTGACAGTCACACATGCACCTGCCCACTAAGCAAACGAATACACGGGCTCAGATGTAGCCTCAGGCTTGCTATGCAGCTCAGGCTGAACCTGAACTCCTGACCCTGATGGAAAAGGAGCCAATTTTGATAGAAAACTATCAAATGGGAATTCTGTTTGTTCACTGAAGCTTTTGTTCCTGCAGATGAAGAGTTGGCTCTCACTACAGATGAGCAGTGCTTTCTTCGACAACGTCTGTGTTTGCAGATCTGCCGGAGTGGCAGCCATCATTCGCAAGTGGATTTGTTTTTTGATAGAGCATCTAACGATGCAGTCCAAGCAGGTCTCAAGTTCATAACCCCCATGTGTGAGATTACAGTCAGATATGCAATTCTCAAGCACATTTTAATGCCAGCCTAGCTTTCTTGCTTATAGTCAGCATACTCTTGAGGTAGTTAGCACAGTGGGAAAGGGGTAGTAGGAGCAGAATCATGGCCTGAATCGGGAATGTGTTGGATACCTGATCCCTGGCTGAGGAACTGTTTTGGGAAGTGATGGAAACTCTGGGAAATAGAGCCTTGCTTGGGAGCTTGGTCACTGGGGGGGGGGGGGGAACACCACTATTCTTGTCTGCCATGAGCTGAAGGACCTCATCACATGTTCCCAGTACAGTGAGAGCCCTGCCCAAGGACATGGGACCAAGCAGCCATGAACTGATTCTCCTGAAACTGTAAGAAAAAGTAATCTTTGCTGTTTGAAGCTGGTCTCTGAGATTTTTTTGATCAAAGCAACACGGATAAGCAAGAAGACATAAGAAATGCAGAAAAATTTGTTCCAGAAGTGGGGTTACTGCTGTGACTAAAATATGACCATGTAGTTCTAAAGCCTTTGAAACTGGTTTGAAGGAAGAATTTGGCAGAGTATGGACCTGCAGCCCAGAGAATCCCCACAATTACCAGAAGAGTCAAACAGGCAATTCTGATAAAAATTCAGAAGACCAGAGTATTGACACAAATGTGGACAGTCAACATTATGTTGTGATGTTTCAGATGAGAATGAAGAGTCCATTGGGAAACCCACTAGAAGCTATTCATGTTAGCATCAGGCAAAGAACTAGTCTGTATCTTGTCTGTCCTAAGTCTTCGTGGCTCATGCTGTGATCCCAGTACTTCGGAAATAGGAAGACTGTCACAAGTTCAAGACTACTCACAAGTCACGAGTTCAGAACTAGAGAGTAAGATCCTGTTGAAAGAAAACTAAAAGTCTGTAGTTTCTGAAGAGCTTACTGTCATTAAAAAGGAGCTAGATGTTTTTGCATTGGGACAATAAGAAAGATGTCTTAGGGGACATCTCAGGAATTGATCAGACCATGGAAAGCTCAAGAGTAGAAAAACGTAGCCGCTTTTGAAGCTTTTCCCTTGACAAGAGGGTGCCTCCTTACATTCTGTTTGCACAGGGCTGCCACAGACATGATTTGTTAAGGAGTGATTTCACTGTGCACAGCCGCCAAGGCACTCCAAGTCCAGTGTAGCCATGCTCACTGAGAGAGGCCGTGTGGCCTGTGAGGTGGGGCCGCAGAGGTGGGGCTCCTTAAACCTGCCGGGGTGCTCATCACCTCAGCATGTTTCAGACATGGAGCTACAGGACTGAGTGTTTGTCCTGTTGGGGTTTGCTTTGACTTCATCCCTCTTGGCCACACTTTTCCTTAGGATGTTGTATGTTGGAGGCATGTAACCTGCTTCTTAAATTCTACAGGTTTTACTCCTACATATATACACATATACATATATGTGTAAATGGATGTACATATATATGTATATGTATGTGTGTGTGTGTGTGTGTGTGTGTGTGTGTGTGTGTGTACATACAGACAGTATAGTGATGCCCACTGAAATCTCAACATTCAGGAGACTGAGGCAAAAGTTTTGCTTTAAGTTCAAGATTAACTTGGTCTATAAAGCAGGCCAGCCAGGGTTACATAATGAGACTCTACTTCAAATGAATGGTTACAAGATAAATAAGTAAAATACATACTGTTTACTTCAATAAAATGTAATGAAACATGTAAATTTTACACAAAATCTTGCAAAAAGCCGAAAGGGAAAAACTAACTCCTAACTCAGTAATAGCATTATTCTGATACCAAGGACACAAAGACCTTGCCAAAAGCACACAAAACAAAACAAAATTTAAAAACCCAACAAACAAACAAGCAAGCAAGCAAACAACAACAAAACCAAAAGAACCTTCAGAACAATATCCCTCATGAATATAGATACAAAAATGCAACTAAACTTTAGTCAATCGAATTCAAAGCTATGTGGAAAAGATACGGGATGACAAAACTGGAATACACGGTCAAGTTAACATTAAAAAGAAAAAATCAGATGATGTGGTGCCACACACCTTTAATCCCAGCACTCAGTAGGCAGAAGCAAGAGGATCTCTGTGAGTTCAAGGCCAGTCTAGTGTATTTAGCGAGTTTCCAGGCAGCCAGGGCTACACAGTGACACCCGTTCCCTCCACAAACAGGTACATTTATTTATTTACTTATTTTATTGGAATATACTCGCTTTTATGCCCTGTGTGTATGTGGGTGCCTGCGCGTGTTAGGTGTACCTTGTTTGTGCCTGGTGCCCTCAAAGACCTGAAGAGGGTGTCACGTCTCCTGAAGCCACACGAGAAGCTGCCACGTGGGTGCTGGGGTCCTCTGCCAAAACGGCAAGTGCCCTTTACCACTGAGCTATCTCCCTCCCCGCCTCCAGTAAATACATGAACAAATCAGCGAATGTCAGCCACGTGAAAAAGAATAATCTCGCATCTTTACCTCGACTCACATTAAAAAAATGAGTCAAAGACTGAATTAAGATCTAAGGATATAATAGTATTGGAAGAATATATATATACCCAAATATTGACCTTGGGTTTGGTAATGATTTCTTTAAAAAAAAAAAAAAATCAATCAGGCAGTGGTGCATGCCTTCAACTCCAGCACTTGGGAGGCAAAGGCAGGTGAATCTCTGTGAGTTTGAGGCTAGCCTGGTCTACAGAGCAAGTTCAAGGACAGCCAAGGTTACACAGAGAAATCTAATTAATGAATTCATTTTATGAGTGTGAGTGTTCTGTCTGCATGTATGTCTGTGTACTGTATTTATGCCTGGTGTCCAGGGAGGCCAGAAAAGGGCATTGGATCCCCTGGTTGTGAGCTGCTATGTGGGTGCTAGGAATTAAACCGTTTTCTGGAAGAGCAGCCAGTACCCTTAATCTCAGAGCCACCTACCCAGCCCTTTGGTAATGATTTCTTAAGTGGGATACTAAAAATATAAGCAACAAACAAAGAGATAAGCTGGACTTTTTTCAAAATTAAAAACTCTATTGCCAGTGCTGGAGAGATGGCTCAGAGGTTAAGAGCACTTGCTGCTCTTCCAGAGAACCTGGGTTCAATTCCCAGCACCCACATGGCAGCTCATTACTGCCTCTAATTCCAGTTTCAAGGGGATCCAACACCTTCACACAGACATACATACAGGCAAAACATGAATGCACGTGAAATAAAAACAATTTCAAAACTAAATAAAACTCTATTGCCTCAAAACACCCTATACAGAGATTGGGAAGCCAGCTCATGGAGTATGGGAAAATGGTACATTTTAAATCTGATAAAGACCTGGTGTGTAAAATATGCAAAGAATTCTTAAAATATTGAATAACGAAAGAAGAAACAACTCGATTTATATAAAAAGGCAAGCGACTTGAATAGAGACTGTCCAAAGAGATTGGCCAATGGACACATGAAAAAAAAATAACTCATTATACATTAGAGAAATTAAAATCAAAGCTCTAATGAGTTAACACTGAACATCCACCAAGATGACGGAGGAGGAGGAGGAGGAGGAGGAGGAGGAGGAGGAGGAAGAGGAGGAGGAGGAGGAAGGGAAGAAGAAGGAGGAGGAGGAGGAGGGGAAGAAGAAGAAGAAGAAGAAGGAAGAGGAGGAGGAGGAGGCTTCTTTCTATTTTTCTCTTTTTTGAGTCAGTCTTTACCTTCTGGCTGTCTTTGAACTCACTGTGTAGAACAGAGTGGCCTTGAATTTAGAGGTCCTCTTACCGCTGTCTCTGGAATGCTGGGATCAAAGCTGTGTGACACCAAAACTAGCAAGTCCGTGCTTTACATTTTTTAAACGTTCATTTTGCATGTGTTTATGGACGTATGTGTGGAGGTGTGCATGTATTCCAGGATGTATGTGGACAGGTCAGAGGACCATTTATGGACCTTGGTTCTCTTTAGGGACCATATAGGTTCCAAGGATAAAACTCAGGTCTTCAGGCTCAGTAGCCTGTGCTGAGCTAATTGGCATGTGTTTTTAATAATAAAGAGGAAACTTAGGTTGTGATGTTCTTTTTTTTAAAAAAAATATTATTTTATGTGTATGGGGTTTTGCCTGCTTGTATGTCTGTGTATCACGTGTGTGCCTGATGTCTTCTGAGACCGGAAGAGGGTATCAGATCCCCTGGGACTATAGTTAGAGCACGTGGGAGCTGCCATATGGGTGCTGGGAATCAAACCCACGGCAATTGCCAGAACATTCACTGCTCTTGCCCCCTCCCCCTTTGTTAGTGTTAACTGAATTATTCAATAGTACACAATCCTTATTTTAAAAGACAATGTCAAGAGAAGAGACACAGGCACACAGACCCAGGCAGCTTTTGTTTTTCCAATTAACTCTGAAGCCTACCAGTTATAAACGTACCGTGTCACTATATCTTTGCCTCTGAGTAAATTTGCATAGCCCTTTCATCGTGAAGACAGTAATCACCTCCCCTTTTTGTGTTCGCTGCTGGGGTCAGAATCACCAGTGGGCTCATGTAACAAAGGGCAGTTTAAAGCCGCTGAGTTAATACAGTCGTTACTCGGGGAAAGGGGAGCCCCCTGGGAGCCTTGGGCTTTCTCACCTTAGTCCACAGAAAGGATTACTTTCCTGGAGTTGTTAATTATCAGCCTGAAAGCCTAGAAGACTTCACAGGGATTCCTGAGAGCAGTCAAAAGGAAGAGAGAGGATGGGGCAGAGGCAGCAGAGCTTGCACCCAGGTCTGCAGGAGTCGCTCTGGGTGTGTGTACACACGTACCCTGTGCTCTTGTCGGTCAGTGCCACTAGCTGGCCTGCAGCGTGGAGAGGGAGCTGGGGATCATAGCTGGTGATGAGTTAAGCTGAAGAGAACAGTCTCCTTGCAAAACAACCCAGGCCATTTAAGCAATGACCTTTGGAGAGCATTCCTCTGGGCATGGTCCCTACCCACGGTATTCTGAGGATGCGCCAGCTGCTCGACAGCTCTGTGCTGGCCCACGTCCACACCGCTTCCTGAAGCAGACCTCTCTGCCTCGCACATCCTGCTTCTATACCTATTGACTAAGAACTGATTTATTTTAATTCGGAGCTCTGAAGTCTCCCGCTCAGTAAACAATCAGCCAGGTGGGTGTTTTTTTTTTTTTTTCTTTTTTTTTCTTTTTTTAAAGGCTGTTTGTGTACCTAAACTGTGACCACTCAAAAGGTAGGGAGTCTCCTGAACGCCCACAAACTCCTTTCATTCTTTCTTCTGCCTCTATTTTCTTTGTTTTCTCAGTTTTTGTGGAGTTGCCCCTTCTTACCCTGTCAGCGTGTTTGGGGAAGGAAGCCCGGATTGTTGTTATCGGGGATTCAGTGTGAAAACAGCTGGCTCCTCATTAACACTGAATAATTGGGGGGTGGGGGTCGTCCCCAGTCCTCACGACGGAATCTCAACTGCCCAACGTTGCTTTGTAAGAAGGTATCTAAATGAACTGCCACCAGCAGAATCATAAAAAGGAATTATAAGAGACAGGAGATGAAAGCAGCTCCTTCAGAAACAGGCATTGAAATGCTTATTTACTTCACAGAAAAGCCAACTACAAAGTGACCGGTGGGAAGATATTCTAGAAGGCTAGGCACTGTAATGACTGTCAGCCCTTCCAGGGGATTAATTAGCTTGTCTATTCATTTAGTGGTTTTGGTTTTCTCTCTGTCGCTCTGGCTGTCCTGGAACTCACTCTGCAGTCCTCGAACTCAGAGATCTGCCTGCCTCTGCCTCCCAAATGCTGGGATTAAAGGCCTGTGCATCACCACTGCCTGGCCACACCCAGTATCTTTAATAATTTTTCAAAAAAGCGCTTTGAGGGCTCAGCAGTTGAGAGCTCATACTGCTCTCCCAGAGGAACCAGTTCCCAGCACCCCAGTCAGATGGTTCACAACTGCCTAGAACCCCAGCTCCGGAAGATCTGATGGCTCTGGTCTCTGTGGACACAAATCTCCAGACAGGTGCACACACATAATTAAAAATAAATCTTTTAAAAATTACTGTGTGTGTGTGTGTGTGTGTGTGTGTGTGTGTGTGTGAGAGAGAGAGAGAGAGAGAGAGAGAGAGAGAGAGAGAGAAAGAGAGTGCGTGTGTGGCTTGCTGAGGTCAGAGAAGATGGATCTCTCTCTTTCTCTACTTTTAGCCTGGTTTTAGGAACTGAACTCATCATCGGGTTTGTGTGGCAAAAGCCTTTTCCTATCAAGGCATGCCACTGCTCTACGACAGCCAGCCTTCTTACAGAGGGACAACACCAGGGTGTTGATTTAGGAAGACAGGTTGCTTGACTGTGCTTGCCTGTTCTTGAAGGGAAAAATCTAAGATCGAGGTGAACTTTTCTTTTTAAATTATTGTTTTAATTTATGTGTTGGTGTTCTGACTGCATGTATGTCTGTGTACCATGGACTTCCCTGGTGCCCATGAAAGGCAGAGGAGGGCATCAGATTCCCCTGGAACTGGAGTCACAGGGGGTTGTGAGCTGCTGTGTGGGTGCAGGGAATTGAACCTGGTTCCTCTGGAAGAATAGCCAGCGCTCTTCACCTCTGAGCCATCTCTCCAGCCCTTTCTCTTGTTTCTAAAGAGGTCTTTATCCTATTGCTTCCTTTGTTTGTTTGTGTTTGTTCTGTTTTTCAAGACAGGGTTCCTCTGTGTAGCCCTGGCTGTCCTGGGAGTAGCTTTGTAGACCACCCTGACCTCAAACTCATAGAAATCCACCCGCCTCTGTCCCTGAATGCTGGGGTTAAAGACATGCGTCAATACCATGCAGTTAATATTGGTTAAAAAAAAATGTCATTGCATTTATTTAGTGTTTGTGGGGGCCCATGCGCGTGTGACCCGTTGTCCAGACGTGGAAGTTGGAGGCGGCTGTCCTGCATCGTGTCAGCAGGCTAGGTGACACTGTGTGCGCTGGCCCATCTCGCCAGCCCTGCTTTCTTACGACTTTGGTCTCTACAGCTATTCTCTGTGGCCATTCCTATATACTAGCAGAGCGAGGAGAGCAGCCTCCTTGCAGGCGCCGCTCTGATAAACAGCACACCCAAGACAACCGCCAATGCTGACATTATCCAGCCTCTCGTTCACAGTTAATAGATCCAAGTTCCGGGGAACAGTCTGGAGTTCACATAGCAAAATTCTATAAAATGTAGATTTTTTTTCCCCCATGAAGTCCCTCTTCATTTAGATACATAGCACCCTCATCAAAATCCTCCACCACAATTATATTTGGTGCAGCTGGCACCTCCGTATTACCAGATGATGGTGTTCCTTAGGTCTTACTTGCTCTGTTCCTTTGCTTCCCACCTGTGGTAGGAGGGGTGGCCTTGCTGGAGGAGGTGTCACTGTGGGGGCGGATTTGAGGTCTCCTAGGCTCAAGCTACACCCGCTGAGACACACAGTCTCCCTCTGCTGCCTGCAGACCAAGATGGAGGGCTCTCAGCTCCTTCCCCAGCACCGAGATCTGGCCGCTGCCCATCGGGTCTTCTGAAACTGGAGGTATGGAGAATTGGGAGCTACCATGCAGGCACTAGCAACTGAACCTGGGTTCTCTGCAAGAGCAGCAAGTGCCCTTAACCACGGAGCCATCTTTTATCTGTTTTTTGGGTGGCTCAGGGTCTCACTACGTAACCTTGCTGGCTTAGAACTCCCTATGTGTAGACCAGGCTGGCCTCCAACTCACACAGATCCACCTGTCTCTCCCTCCTGAACGCTGGAATTAAAGGTGTGTAGCCTCATGATACAGGCTCCCCAAAACTTGTCTACACTGGCCTCGAGCTCACTGTGCAGGCCACCCACACCCTTAACTCGCCATCTACATGAATCAGACCTCCGGGTAGCTGGGATTACTCTTGGCTTGTGCCAGTTGGCCTAGCTTAACTTTAGGAGATGATTTCATAGAGCTGTCCAAGTCCATGGTGGTTTTCCCTCAACACCTTAAACGCTCCATTCCATCTCTTGTCTGGTACTCTTTGCACTTACTGGATCTGTAGTCTGATGTCTGACATTACTATGGGACAATTTCTTGGCGGTTATTGCCTCAAATGCCATTTCTGTCCTCTTTTCCCCGTCCCCTTCTCTGGTGTTTCACGCCTAAGTATACTTTGCTTTGTCCTTGTGTCACAGTAGTCAGATAGTCTAGTCTGTGTTTCCAGCCTGTCTGCCTCTTCCCTTCATTTGGATGCTTTCCCCCATTCTTTTCACACCATGTCTTTCACCATTACCTTGTCTTAACAAGTGGGCATGATGTACAGTATGAGGGGAACCACAGTCATGGGGCCCCGAGTCAGTCTTGAAAAGGTGTGTGGTGAAGAGGCTTGTTCCAATAGCCAGTGTTGTCTTACCCTCTTGGTGCCCTGTCCCCTGGACTGTGGCTTCATGGGAATTCCTCAAGTTATTTCTCTCTCTTATTTGGGATAAGATGGGTAAGGGGGTGAGGTGGGGTGGGGTGGGGGCTGGGCTATCCTTTCCCCCATGCAAGAAGCTGAGGGGGGCAGAGACTCTCCCTTTCCCAGAAGGATGGAGCTCCAGCACAGAGAAGCCACAAGACATGGTTTCTGCTGAATGCAGGCTAGTTTCAAAATGGTTCCCTTCCCTTTCCTCTTCCTGCTGCCAACTCTGTCCCTCAGTGCTCAGTGTGCAGACCCAGGAGACTTCCTGGAGGTAAAATTTACAAAGAAATGGTGGCATCCTAAGTTCCGCCTGGACAGTTTTCTCTGAGGTGCCTGGAATTTGGTGACAGTTCCGGTTTTCCCCTCCCCAGAACTGGTTTCTGCTTGTGGGCTTGCCTTCCCTCCCATAGTTGTGATTGTCTGTGTCTGGTTTTTGTCTTCCGTTTCTCTAATTTGGACTGTGTGCGTGTGTATGTAGGTGGAGCAGGGGTCCGGTCACATTTTTCCACATGACTTTGCTCCTTTAGTAGATTTAGGACAAGCTTTTTTGGCTTGTTCAGATTTTTATTTATTAGAAGGGCACAGTGGTGACTTCCCAGCTCTTGAAATTCAGGGAATCCTGGGAAACTGACTGTTAGAAGCACACAAGTATGAAGGGTTATGGTCAAGGCCCCTCAGCTCAGGCTTGGGGTTGGATACAAGCAGTGGGGGAAGGGCATATGGCTATACTCCCAGAGCTGTAGTTTCAGGCAATAGTGAGCCAAAGGTTGTAGGTTCTGGGAACTCAAACTGGTCCTGCATGTTGTTCAGTCTCAGCTCTGTGGCAACAGGACAGATGAGGCCATAGCATCACAGAATCTCATTTAAAAATTATAACATACTGACATCCAGCAATGGAACTCTGTGATATTATGAAATTCTAAATTTCCCACTTCCAAACACTAAGATTATACACTATTTGCTTTAAACATCAGTGTAAAGAAGGACCCCATGTACTAAAAACAAGCAAACAAACAAAAACCTTTTTTACATTTATTTATTGTGCATGCACGTATGTGTGTGTGTGTGTGTGTGTGTGTGTGTGAGAGTGCACCTGTACTCCCAAGCACCCAGACACATACAATTTAAAAAAAAAAAAACAAAAAAACAAACAAAAAAAAAAACAACAGAGTGGCTGGGAATGGTGCATAGCTTTAGGCCCAGCACTCAGGAGGCAGCGGCAAGCTGGTCTTTGTGAGTTTGAGGCCAGCTTCGTTTACAGCCCAGGTCAGCCAGAGCTACAGAGTGCAACTCTGTCTTCACAACAGCAGCAAAACGACACTACTAATAAAAGCAGCATAAAAAAAACGGCTGGAAAGTTTTGTGGAGAGGGCCCTTGGGCAGTTCCACACTTCCAATCAGTGTTTGTGTGAAAGCACACGCTTCAGCTACTGCTGCAACCAGAGCTCAAACTCGTGTGCTGTCCAGGATGCCAGCCTGGACACCGAGTGCTGACTGGCACTTTCTAAGCACCCCCAACCTCAGTGCAAGGATCGGAGAGAGCTGCAGGCTCATCACGGGGAGGGAGCCCACGGAGCCGCCCCTCCCCCCCAGCATCCAGCGGAAGCGCAGACGCCATGGACTCACCACTTCTCCTCTTCCACCTGCACGCCCACCGACTGGAACTTGCTGCTCGCCTTGTTCTCCACTGTTTTCTCAGGCTCTTCGGCATCGTCCACCTGAAGAAACCACCAAGCAAACAGAGTTGGTCCTCTTCCACGCCTCACACGAGAAGCAGACGTGCTTTCACCTCGGGCCTCTGGGAGGTGACAGGACCGACCGGTCTGCGAGTTCTAACCCCCCTGGTCCATGTTTGTGTACTTGGCAGCAGCAGTTACTGCAGTGTTCGCATGCTCTCTGATTCTACTAACCTTTTCTGAGAACATGTTCTTTTTGTGTGTGTGTGTACGTGTGTGCACCAGAGTGTGTGTATGTGTACCAAGTATGTGCAAATGCCTGAGGAGGCCTAAGAGGGTAACTGGTCCCCTGAAGCTGTTGTCACAGGCAGTTGTGAGCCACCGGTCGGTGCTAGAACTGGACCCACCCGAGTCCGCTGCAAGAGCAGCAGGCGCTCTTCACCACTGAGCCATCTTGCCAGCCCCGACTCTGCTGCGCTTTTACAAAATACAGTTCTTATCTACTTCCAAAGCCGGAAGCATGCTGTGTGTTCCAGACACATGAATATCGAGGGGTAACTGTGTATAATTTCTTGTGAGCACTCTATTAGGAGGGAGTGTCACAGACAAGCGTGTTCCTGGAGGTTCTAAATTACCAGGGAAAACACCGAAAGGGCAATGGAGATGTAGCTCTCCGTTGGCGGGTTGCTTGCCTAGCAGGCGTGAAGCCCTGGACCCGTTCCTCAGCACCACATGAACCCAGTGTGGCAGTGCACGCCTGTAACCCAGACCCGTGATCCCAGGATTTGGGATTTGGAGGTGGGAGGACCAGGAGTCTAATTTTACACAGCAAGTTGGAAGGCATTTGAGGCTACACGACACCTTGTTTCACACCACACCCAACACACGAACACACGCTACCGGAACAAAGATGGGCCGGACTGGGCAGCGGAGCGCACACCTCTGAACCCAGCACTCAGGAGTAGAGGCGGGCAGGTCTCTGTGGGTTTGAGGCCAGCCTGGTCTACAGACTGAGTTCCAGAGCAGGCAGGGGCACACACAGAGAAGCCAACTCTGTCTTAAAAAAAGGAAGAAAGAAAAAGAAAAAAGAGAAAAGGAGGGCTGTCGAGGTGGCCCAACAGGTAAAAGCACCTGCGACCTGACCACTGGAGTTCAATCCCCAGGACCCGTGTGCTGGAAAGGGAGAACCAGCTCTCGCAGTCTGTCATCTGACTTGCGCGAGCAGGCCACGGCCGAAGGAAGCCTGCCACACACATGCACACAATAAACAAATAAGCGGTCCTGAGAATGTAGGAAAATGCAGCAAAGCAAAAAATCTAAAGCGGCTTCGTGTGGTGGCACACACCTTTGATCCCAGCACTCAGGGAAGCAGAGGCAGACGGACTGCTGTGAGTTCAAGCCCAGCCTGCTCTACAGAGTGAGTCCAGGATAGCCAAGGCAACAAAGAAAAACTCTGTCTCGAAAAACCAACAACAACAACAAACCCAAGCAAACAAACAAACAAACAAATCAAAGCAAAGTATAGAATACTGTAAGGTGCGTGCCAACAACAGAGCAAAAAAAAAAAGAGAGAGAGAAATAAGTAAAACATATTTGCTAGAATATTCATAAAATATTGAGTATATTGATTCCTCCCCCCCCCAAAAAATAACTGATTGGCTGTTGATCATCACTGGTGAGGAGTCTTGTTGTTATATATATTATTTAAATAAGTTTTGGGGACTAGAGAAAGGGTCCTGAGGTTAGGAGCACTTTCTCTTGCAGAGCATCCGCATGCTCACAACGGCCCGTCACTCCAGTTCCAAATGCCCTCCTTTTTACCTCTGCAGGCTCCTACACGCACACGGTACCCAGACACGCGCTCAGGCACAGCCACACGCACACACACACACACACACACACACACATCAAGGAAACAAAATCTAAGCAGTGTTTTGAGTTTGGGGTGATAAAGACGCGTCACCTAGCCAAAACAACACGAACGAAGAAGTCTGAAAAAGGAACGGACTGAAAACCGAGGAAATAAAAGCACGCCACCATTCCAGGGCATTCATTCAGTGTCACATAGAAAGGCAGGCGTTGTAACCACCGCGGTGAGGTGTGTGTTTTACCACGGTGACGTGCAGGGTGGAGCGGCAGGGAGCACCTTCACGTAACTGTGCGCCACCACAAATGGCCACCGCAGAAATGCCCGGCATCCCAAACAGAGACCTGTGTCCACCAGACAGCCGCCCTCACAGGAACGTGGATTGTGTGTGTCTGTGGTGTGGGTCAGGGCCTGCCACGGTGCTCGCCTGGCCCTGGGAGGACAGCTTGGAGGAGCTGGTTGTCTCCTTCTGCCCTGGGTGCTGGACTCAGACTCAGCAGATCAGGCCTAGATTGGGAGCCTTCGCCCCCCTGCCCCCAGATAGCCTTCTCCCAGGCCCAGAAGTTAGAGGTCTGAAGAAGCCATTCTTGGGTGAGCAAGACTCCTGCAAGTTCTTTTCTGACCTGTACGTCTGTCCTCGGCACACATATTCTTCCCACTCCTCTCGTCCACGCACGAAAAACGAAAAATGAAAAATCTCCATTCTCTCCTAGTGCTGGTAATGTAATCTCACCGTTTGCTGCATAAGCACAGGAGGATCTGACCCTTTGGTTGTGGGAGGGAACAGGGGGAGGTGGTCAGGGGCTCACACTCAGTCTGGATTCCTCTGTGGTCATCTACTCCCAGGCTTCAGTGTGGCCCGCCCTTTGGGAGACCTGACCACTCGCATCTGGGGGCTACCGGGGGGCATCTGACTTCTCCGTCCTGGCTTTCGGATGTGCCAAGAGTGGGTTCAGTGTGGCCAGGACTCACTGCCGTGTCAAGAAATGACCTTCCAACAGGCACCGGCCGAAGGCACCACAGACACGGAGGCATCTTCTCTGACAAGAGGAAATTTGCATGAGGTCACCCCATGGGTGTTCAAGTGGCCCATTGGGGAACGGTACCTACCGCCAAGCCTGATGACCTGACTTTCATACCCAGGACCCGCAAGGTTGAAGGAGAGAATCAAGTGATGAGAGTTGCCCTCTGACCTCCATGTGTGTGTGTGTGTGTGTGTGTGCTGTTGCAAGTGTGCATATGTGTGGAGTGTGTGTGTATATTCACACACACACAATTTAAAAAAACCAAAGCAAGATGCCAAGGCAGGTCGATACCCAGGGGAAGTCTCCCCTTCTCTGAGAGGGGCACAAGGGGAAAAGAGGAAAGGGAAGAGGGAGGGACTGAGAGGAGAGGAGGGAGTGGAACTTCCTTCCGGAATGTAAAGTAAATAAATTAATTAACTAATGAAAAAAACCAAAACAAACAAACAAAAGCAAAGCAGATTAGCTAGGTGTTATTTTAGGAAACTTCTAACATAATAAACGATGTCCCTTAGGTGTCCCGATGTAGAACAGGCTCTGGAGAAAGGAAGGAGGGCAGCCATCTGAGAAGAGCTGGCCACTGTAGTTTCAAGAAACGCATGATTAAAGAAAGAGCCAACAATGACCCCGAGACTGATCACACTCCTTCCTCGTGATGCTGGGGTCCGTCCTTGCTTTCCCCAAAGCCGTCCCTTTGCCCTTGGCCGCCCACGTCTGTGAACCGTGAGTCACAGTGTGTTGCCACGTGATACTTCAATCGGATCGGGCATAAGGCCACCTGATGACTGTAGCTCCTTTACAGACTTTTGTATCGTGTGTGTGTGTGTGTGTGTGTGTGTATGTGTGTGTGAAGGTGAGTATTGTGTGTTTGAGTGTGTGTGTGTGAAGGTGAGTATTGTTGAGTGCGAGTGAGTAGGAGTATTGTGTGTGTGTGTATGTGTATGAGTGTGTGTGTATGAAGGTGAGTATTGTTGAGTATGAGTGAGTGTGGGTATGAGTGTGTCTGTGAGTGTGGGCATGTGTGTGGAGGTGACATGACCTGTTTTAGGTGTGTGGGGGGGTCTCCTTCTACCTCCTGGATTTGTAGCTTGATCGCACATTGCCAGCCTTGGCAGAAAGTGCTTCTTCCCACTGAGCTACCTTCGTACTCTTTGACATGGAAGACACCAAGAAAACAGTGCCTTCCAGTCACAGCACACACCGAACTCCCTAGCAGCATGCACAGGCCTGCATGTGTCTGGGGCAGATGGCAGCAGTGCTGAGGGGAGACGTGGGCCCAAGCCCCCACCCTAACCTAGAAGCCATTTCCAGTGCACACTGCCTGCAAAGGAGAAATCTGTTTTCCAATGGAGTCTCTCTGGTTGTACAAGCCACACTCAATGGCAGGCCCTGCCAGCCCCCTGCCTGAGTGTTTTTTTTTTTTTTCTTACCTTACAGATCTTTTACCTATACATTATATCTTCTGATTTTGTGTTTTGTATGAGAGCTCGGTATGTGCAAATGCATGTCTGCCTCTGTGTGTGTTTCTTCTTAAATATAATTTATTTAATTTTATTTTATGTGCATTAGTGTGAAGGTGTCAGATCCCTTGGGACTGGCGTTACAGACAGTTGTGAGCTGCCATGTGGGTGCTGGGAATTGAACCTGGGTCCTTTGAAAGAGCAAGCAGTGCTCTTAACCACTGAGCCATCTCTCCAGCCCCTCTGTGTGTTTCCTAGGCTTTTTCTTTAGCTCTTTTTTTTCCCCTTATTGTTTGTTTTGTCCTATTCTGCTCTGTTTGCTTCTACTTTATTTATTTTATTTTTATGTGCCTGTCTATTTCTAATGAGAGAGAAAGAGAGAGTGAGCGTGTGTGTGTGAGCGTGTGTGTGTGTGTGTGTGTGTGTGTGTGTGTGTGTATGGATTTGGGTGGGGAGGTGGGAAGGTATCTGGGAGAAGCTGGACAGTGGGAAACCATGATTAGAATTCAGCCTATGAAAAAACATTTTTTAATAAAAAATGAGTTATTAATTTTATTATATGTGTATGAGAGCCGGCCAGCCTGTATGCGTGTGTGCCACGTGAGTGACTGGGAAGGCCAGAAGAGAGCACTGGATCCTCGTGAACTGGAGTTATAGATGGTTGTGAGTTACCAGCGGGGGTGTGGAGAACAAACGCAGGTCCTCTGCAAGTGTGCTTAGCCACGATACAGCTCCTGGACTCTTTGAGACTCAACCTACCCCTGAGAGACTTGAGTGCATTTTGGGTTAGCATGCAAAGGAATCGCAGCTGCAATTGTTTGTTTTATTTATTTATTTTTTTTAGTATGTTGATTTGTTTTAAGAAAGGCATCTGCAGCTGAAACTGTCCTAAGATAGCCTCAAACTTGCAACCCTCCTTTGTGTATTTGTGTGTGTGTGTGTGTGTGTGTGTTGAGACAGAATAACAGGCTGGCTTTGAACTCACCAAGTTTTGCCTGCTTCTGTCTCCTGGTGCTGGGCTTAAAAGTCTGTGTCACCACGACTGGTGACACCACAATTTGCAACCCTGCTCCTTCGGGTTCCTGAGAGCAGTGATTACAGGCATGCAACCGCCCCCTGTCCCACACCTTCCCTTTAGCCACTAAGAGCTTCAGATAAAGCATCTCTGTGATTCTGGTCACATGGAGCAAGGTAAAGAAAAGAGTCAGCACCAATAACGTGAAAATCTCATCCTACACACGGCTCTCTGATTCCCCGAGGCAAAGTGGCGACCTGGGGAAGAAACAGGGAGAGGTGTTTCTTCCCAGCGTCGGGGTGGTATTTCAAGGGCACGGGGAGCGGTTACCTGGATCCCGATAGAGAGGCATCGGTTCTTCTTGAAGTCTTTCTTCCTGTCCTCGGTGGTGACTGTGGCTATGGTGGTGGTGGTGGTGACAGCCGCGGCATTATTGCCCATGTGCTGACTCGCGGGGCCGTGGATCTGGGCGTTGGCCGCCTCGATGGCGGCCGTGAGGGCCTTCATACTGTCCAGACTTTCGGTGGAGTTGCTGAGGCCAGACTGGCTGATCATGTCTCCGCGCTGGCCCTGTCCGTCCATGTATGCGTCCTGCGCAGACTCAGTGCTACTCTGGGCTGTGATAGAAATGAAAGGTTTCGTGGTGGTTCTGGGTGGGACTGGAGGTGGCGTCTTCTTATATGTGGTAATGCAAGACGACACTGGAAGACAGCGAGAACAAAGACGCTGTGATTTCCGCACGGGGGCTTTTTAAGCTTCTGATAGTGTCAGTGACAGCCGCTGGGAGCCGGGGCCCACGGAACACTCAACCTCACACATGGAACGCGGAGTCCATGAGTGAGGTCGGGGTTGGGGGGAGGGGTCACAGCTGTACCACTTACGGGGTCACGCGCCCACAAAAGCGAGCAGGAGAGACTGGAAGTCACCCACCTCCGAAATGGAGGCTCTAAAGCATCATGACCAACGGGATTGGTCAGCTGCAGAAACTGTCTCAGGAAGCAAGGGAGAAGGCGAGAGGAGGCCCTGCCTTCCGGGGTGGGGGTCGGGGCGCAGTAAATACAGCCAGTGCCAAACGACGAATTTGGTGGCTGACAGTGAAAAGAGAGGTTTGGAGCATGTGCACTCTGATCCTAGTACTCATGACACGCTTGGGCCAGGACAGCCCCCCTAGCTTTCCCGGATTATTCACGTCCATGCTAGGCTCCTCCCCGCCTCTCTGGACCTCCCTTTCATCCACTGTGCCTTCTATGTTTTCCTACCCACCTGCCTTCCGTCCCTGGCCCTCCCACCCTTGTTTTCCTTTTAGTGTAGGTGCTCACTGTATCCAGTTTTGTTCAGAAGCTTTGCCGGGTGTAACTGCTCGCTGAAAGGATGACCCCACCCCCTCCACACACACGCACACATCCACACATACAAACTATACGCTCGTTTACAGGTCATCTCGGAGCCTTTGTCTGGTCCCTATCATGCCTTCCGTTGGGGCGCCCTCACCAAGCCAAGAGTCTAAATGTGGTCACCCGAGGTCGACATTTGTCTGGGTTCTCTCGGAGGCTCCGGCCCCTCTCCAACCGTCCGGCCACAGTTCTGAGCATCCTGGAGAGCAGAGCCTGCCTCTCAGCTCAGGAGCGCCATTCAGAAAAAGGGAGATAAAGAACCATTTCCAAGCAGGACCTTCGGCCGGTGAAGCACTGGCCCTGTGCAGGCTCTGATCTCTGTTCCCACCACTTCTCCATCCTCTTCCTGCCCCACGTGTGCATGCGCATACACACGGCTGGCACCTCCGTGGTTACAGCAAGCCCACACAGCTCCTCCGTATCGCCTTGGGTCCTACCTGCCTCTTGGACCGCCTCACTCTGTAAACTACTCACTTCTGTATTGACCAGGCTTCTCTAAGGCCACTAAAAAAGTCGTATGATGACTCCTAAAAAAGAGGGTCCTGCCTCTCCTGCGGCCCTGCTCTCCACTGCTCTGTGATTTGGGATGATTTCCTTAACCATGAACAAAAGAGTAACAGCAACGCTGGCATTGTTCTTCCTACGGATTGTCTGAGAACCAAAGGAAGGAATCCCGCACTGTCGTGTCACACCACCGCTCTGGCAGGAGGGCAGTGTGAGCACACGCTATAAAGAGGTCACCAAGTTATGTAGTCCAGTGATCAGCAAATACTACCTATGCAACCTTCCACACGTGCTTCTCGCCGGATCCCCTTAAAACCTCAACAGTGAGTAATAAGCAATTCCATTCAACTTCCGTTATTCGTTTCCATTTTGTTTTGTTTTACTACTGCTTCTGAGAAATAAGTCCACTAGCAGAAGATTCCACTGGAAGAAGTCCCTTGTGCCTTCAGGGTCAGGGGGAGCACCTACTCAGACTCAGGCTCAGGCTCAATCCACTGGCTCGAAGCCTCCCACTAGGTCATGGAGGGGAATACTAATTCAGAACCCAGCTGCTCTGGCAAGAAGTCACATCCAAAGACCTGGGTCTGTGTGATCTGGGTGGAACACAGACATGCCTTTAATCCAGGAGACAGAGACCTGCAGATCTGAGTTCGAGGTCAGCCTGGTACAGAGCAAGTTTCAGGTAAAGAAAAGCTTAGGTCCAGGTATGGTGGTACATGTTTTTATTCCCAAACTATGGAGATAAAGATAGTTTGTAGAAGGAAGCACCCATGTTTGAAAGTGATGTCTAATTGAGTGGCAGAAACAGTGACAAATCAAAGGAAGATTTGACAGAATAGGATATGCCTAACTATCAGGAGAAGAGAAAGGAAAGAGAAGCTACTTAAGGGTCAATGCAGAGAGAGAGAGAGAGAGAGAGAGAGAGAGAGAGAGAGAGAGAGAAAGAGAGAGGGAGGGAGAGAGAGAGAAGAGGAGACAGTTTTTACCGGGACAGTAATAGAGAGACAGGTTGCAGAGAAAGAGAGAGAGAGAACTCAAGTGAAGACAATGAGCCAAAGAATGAGAAGGAGCCAGAAGATTAGAGCAGACTGCTTGAGTTAGTTTGAGGCCAAGCAGAGCAATTCAGAGGCAGAGAGAAAGGCCAGATTGAATAAGTCATCTGGGAGAGGAGTTTGAGCCAGAACAGTTGAGTTGGACCAGCCAGCCCAGAGCTCGGAGAGAACTAGAAAGGGTGAGCTTATTAAAGCAGTAAGTCTCAGAGGCTGAAAACATGCTAGGTCTAGGTTAGATTGTACAGAGGCTGGAGGCTTCCAGGACTAGGCCTAGGTTAGCAGAAGGAGACAGTAAGCCTCCGAGACAGCAACTGAAACAGGCGAATAAAAGTTCCTTTTACATGTAAACCTGGAGGGGACTGATGAGCTGTCCCAGTCTAGGTGTTTGATGGACTTGTAACCTTGCTGCCTTCTGCCTCTCGGAGGTAAACGTGGCAGCTGAGTTTGTGATGCCACTGTCTCCGTCATCCACCTCGAACCCAGAGAGTCAGTCATCTTGACGCCAGAGAGGTTCAAGAAGGGAGAGGACCTTAATTAGAATAGCCACTTCCGTGTGACCCCAATGACGTCAGATCGGACATGACTTCTAAGACAGGTCTTCACAATGTGAAATCATTATTTCACTCAAAAATCTCAGGACATTCAGTCCATTTACTTTACAAAGAAACTAAACGGCACACCCCAGCACACAGGGTCTGCTCTTCTAGGTTAATAATTTGCTGCTTTCTCTGAGCTCCTCCTGCTTTCTCCTTGTATGCCAATAATCAAACTGGCTGTCTGTATGCCTAGATGGGTTTGATTTCAGAAACTAATAAAGTGTTCTCTAAATAACAAAAAAACATAAATCCGTGCAGAGGGAAAAAGCATTTCATTTTCTACAATATACGGAAAAAGGCTTGCCATGGTTAAAGCCCAGTATTTCCAGTGCAGTAGCCATGCCTGCCTCTTGCAAGGAACACACACTTGCCAGGCCAGCTGCAACTTTTCTCGTGGGCTACACTGGGGGCATGCTGCCGCAGCTCCTACACTTGCAGGTGATCAGAATTTGAGATTGTCCTACTTCAAGGAAGAGGGTCCGGAGCATTGCTGGGGCTTGCTGGCTTCCCACCTACTTCATGTTCAGGGAGAGACCTTGTCTCAAGGGAATCAAGTGGAAAGTTATGGAGCAGGACAGCCATTGTCCTCCTCCGGCCTCTGTGTGTTCGGGTACTTTGTACCTGCAGACACATTTGTGCATACAACAGAGAGAGAGCAAGAAAGACAGACAGAGAGTCAAATCAAGACTTTACACACAGCAAGTTCCTATCATTTTAGCCAACCTTTTAACACTGTTTCTTTCTTTTGCAGCATCTCTCTCATGTGCTCAGAATGGCCTTGGTCTTTCTAGGCAGCTGGCCTTGAACTCTTGATCCTTCTGCTCCAGTGTGCTGCTAGCCCTGGTGTGGACTGCCATAAAACTCACCAATCTACCTAGCCAGGGTCAGTCATTCAAAACCAGACGTGATAACACATACTCTCAGCATTAGCAAGGTGGAGGCAGGAGGATCATAGCCCAGAATTTGCCTAAACAGTGAGTCTGAACCAGGTTGAGCTGTGTGGAACGCTGTCTCAAAATAAGCAAAATGAACAAACAAGCAAAAGCCCCAAACCGAAACAAATAAAAAGGCCCACCAAGGTCAGCTGCACAGTAGTCAATGAGCCCTTTCATACGTAAACACGTTGTCTTATGGGAGTTTTATTGCTGGTGCTGCTGTGGTGTTAGATCTTTGAACCCAGGGCCATGAGCTTGCTAACCCGGTGTTTTGCCGCTGAGCCCCAGCCTGCTTCTGCCCTGAAGCTGTCATTAAGCGTGCCCTGACCTGTTCAGCCTAAAACCACACGGGAAGGAGAGAACCGGGTCTTGCGAGTTGTCCTCTGGTCTTCACATGCGCACCACGGAGTGCACGCGAGATCACACGTGTGCATGCAAGACAAACGGATGAAAGAAACTGAAGAGAGCAGCAGCTAACACGGTCTGTGAAGAGGCCCAACCGTAGAGACAGCAGCTGCCAAGCCTTACAGCTGCATTTAATCCCCAGGACCCACATGGTAGAAGGTGAAATCGGCCTCCCAGAAGTTGTCAGTCGAACCATGGCATGCATGTGGCCATACACGTACACACACATATATGCAAAATACATAAATAAACACATGCAATATTAATTGAAAGCAGAACAGCAACAGTCAGGCTTGGTTAAGCCCAGAACAACAACAACAAAAAAAAAATCTACAAACTGTAATCATGGGTTGTTCATACATGAAGCGTAAGGACCTCATTCGGTAGTGAGGGCTCAGTTCCTAGGAGTGTGCAAGCACACATCACTCTATTTTCTTTCTTTTTAAAGATTTATTTGATTTTATGTGTATGATTTTTGTCTCTGTGTATGCCCGCACGCCACACGCATGCCCGGTGCCTGAGAAGATCGGAAAAGCACACCAGATTTCCCTCATCTGGAGGTAGGAAGGTCGTAGCCCACCATGTGGGTGCTGGGAAGCCAGCTTAGGTTCTCTGCAAGTACTCTAAACTGCTGACCCGTCTCTCCATCTCTGTGAGTTTGAGGACAGCCTGGTCTACAGGCCAAGTTCCAGGATAGCCAGGGCCACACAGAGAAACCCTGTCTCAAACAACAACAAGCTATAGGCTCACCATGATGCCTTGGTTGGAGTAGAAAACTCAAGTAAGGCTTCAGCCCCCCAAGAAACCAGGGCTACAAAGTTCATGCATCTCTTGGGAGCCATTTCAAACTTAGACAATCATTAAACCACTAAGGAGCTCCTGCAAGGTGCAGAAGTGTGGACAAATCTCTCTCAGTACTGGGGTGTGTCAGAGAAGGGGTTTTGTGGTAGTGTCCTGGGGATGAATAGAAATATTTTGAGTTTAAAAAGGGGGGGGGAGGCCAGGAGTGGTAGCCAATTCCTTTTATCCAGCACTCAGAAGGCAGAGGAAGGTGGATCTCTGTGAGCTGGAGGCCAGGCTGTTCTATGTAACAAGTTCCAGGACAGCCAGGGCTACCCAGAAACCCTAGTGTCTCAAAAAGGTCTACCTTCAATCCTCAGATAGACAGACAGACATACAGATAGATAGATGATAAATGAAAACTTAAAAAAATAAAAAAAAGACAAATTACCCACGCATACATAAATTTTAAAAAATTAACAAAACATTACAGAAGCTCTGCCCGAGGGAGTCCACATGGAAAAGTTACTGCCCTGTTTCAAAAATATTTACAGCCTCCGCGTTTCCAGGCCACCTAGAGAGATCGCGGTGGCTTGTGGTGAGAGCCAGGAACGCTGGCTAGCCAGCCCAGCTCTCCGAGGTACACAGCGCTGCACAGTACTCTCTCCCTGTTAGCTCTGGCGCTCGGGAGGCAGCCGTGCGAGAATGACATCCACTCACGGCATCTTCCTCGGAAAACACTTCCCTGTCACTGAAGGAAAAAAAAAAAAAGGAGAAAGAGGAGGCTTTGAGCGCGCCGGGAGGGAGTGGCTGGCAATAACTCTTGCCGTCATCTGCACCCGCGCCAGTTGGTGCTTACGGGGATCCCAGACACTTCCTAATGCCAGACAAATGCCCCAAGCCTCGGCATGTCTGGCTCGGAGATCTATTCAACTGATAGGCCCCGCCTGTTGGAGGGAGAGCCCCAGCACCCGGGCTAATCAAACAAAACATTGTTCTCAGAAGGCAGGAAGAAAGGAGAGGCTTGTCTCTGGCAGGAAGAAAGGACAGGCTTGGGGTTTATCTGATATATTATATATGTCATATATATGTATGGTCCCCAACTAAAAGTTTGCTACAGAACTTGGGCTTCCAGAGGCGAGGCTGTTCTGCACAGAGGGTGCGCTGTATAAACGTTCCGGGAGGGGAGGAATCAGAACAGTTAAGAGCCATTACTAAAAAGAGAAAGGGGTGGGGGTGGGGTGGGGGTGGGGGGCGGCAGACACTTGATGCCTGGAAATGATGTAAGACGCAGCCACTCCTCCGTTAGACCTGCAACCAAAACGATGCGGCGCTGCTCTCCAAAACGCCAGCACCGGCGCTGGGCAAAGCTTGAGACCCACCAGGCCTGAGGAGAGCCCTCGTCAGCCACATTTCCCCCCGTGCACTCCCGGGAACCTGGCAACAGGTAACGTGGCAACCTCTGCCTGCTCAAACGGCCAGTGGGGTAATGTCAGGGAGCGAACGCATTGTTTTCTTGCCAGCTGCATCTCTCCTGCCGCCCCCGCACCCAGCCTCCTCCCTCCCAACTCCAAAGTCTGGGAAAACAAAGTTAAGCGCTGCGGCTGCCCTGCTCGTGGGCATCCCCTGGTGGCCAAGATCGGGACAACGCGTACGTGCTCGGGTCTCGGGCCGCAATTCCTGCTGGTAAGTGGCGTTGTGGAAGGGGGTGGCGGGGGGTGGCCCTGAGGACTCGTCTACCGTAACGAGCTGGAATCCATCCAGAATGCCTTCGTTTCCGTTGTTGCTGTTCTCGAGATGGGGTGTCTCTGGTGTTGTCCTGCCTGCCCTGGTACTCGCCCTGTAGAGCAGTCTGGCCTCGAACTCACGGATCTATCCCCGCTGCCTCCCAAGTGCTGGGGTCAAAGGTGTGCGCCATCACACCCAGCTCCAGAACATCATTTTTATTTAAGCACATAAGCAAATTTTCCACTTCTATGCTGGAACTGGAATCAGGGAGGGCAAACCCTGGGCGTGGGTGTCTGAGTAAGCCTGGCAGGTGGCTCGGGCTTGTGATTGCTTCTTCCAGAGGCTGCTGTGGGGAAATGAGGGTTCGAGAACAGCCTGGCTCCTTTGTCAGACTTTTTATCTTGAAGAAGCATCAACAAAACGGGATTTCTGCTGGGCTTACCCCCCCACCCCCCGCCCCCAGTCTGTCTTGACGCGGACTTTGCATACAAACACCTCTGGGCCGGCAGCCTTCCTAATCAGCCCTGCTGGGTTCCTACTGCTAGGATTACTGGAGATTTCCACAGGGCCCGACCAGCTTCCCAGACTGAAGCCACACCCAGGCAAATGCCAGCGGCGGTGTTTTCAGGCTGTCTGTCTGAGCCTCTTAGAGACTGTCCCGCCCCCTTCCCCTTGGGCAGGAGTCGAGGCCGAGTCATGAGCTGCCTTCAGCCCACAGAACCTGGCGCTCCAGTTCGGCATCTGGCAACGGTACCAGGAAACTGAGAGGTTCAGATCAAAGTAACTGTTCTTTTCAGAAACTTTCATTAATTAACTAAGGTAGAGGACGCTGAATGATTCGGGGAGAGGAGGCGTGTCTTCAGCAGGCCCAGGTCCAGGGGTTAAGGGCTGAGCCCTGTACCACAGGCGTTAACGGAGGTTGACAAGCAATCAAATAATACTGGAAGCTGAAAGTTACCATATGTGAAAAGAGCCCGTGCCTGCAACCAGGAGATGTTTGAGTAGTGTTTTGCCCAGACCATTTCAGGTCAAGGATCGGGGGTCTGGGTAAGCATGGCTCGGTCACTGGCTTGTGTGAACCAACCACACAGCCCTCTCAGAGCCAGGGCACCTGTACTGGCATCGGGACAGCTCCGCCTTCGGGATTACTAACTTCCAGGGCGGTGAGAATTGCTCCCAGTTGGGAATTTGATCTAGAGTTCACACTTGATTTTCCCGGCTTTGCTAACAGGTGCTGTTGAGTCATCAGCACACACAGATGACTGCAGCTCCTTTGTTCCATGACTGTGTGGAGTGATTTCTACCACTGACTCAGAGACCGTTTCCTCTTAGACTCAGGGGATTGTTTCTCCTTCTCCTCCTCCTCCTTCTCCTTCTCTTTCTCCTTCTCCTTCTCCTCCTCCTCCTCCTTCTTCTTCATTTGTAATCTTGTGTGTTTCAAAATATGTCCCAGCCTGCCTACAGGTCTTCCTGAGTTGAATGGACTGTTTACAGAAAGGGAAGGTTTAGGGCCCAAGGTCAAGGTTACAGAATTATATAAGGTTTCCTGTTTGGGCAGCTGGTCTACCCTCATTTAGGGCGGACGGATGAAAGGCATACGCCAGTTGGAGGGGGGAGTGGCATTCGCCTATAACACAGCATTCAGGAATGTCAGAAGTTCAAGGTCATGCCATCCATAGCTGTGTAGAAAATTCAAAACGACCAAGAGATTATTGTGGAAATGACGCCAGGAACAAGGAAAGAGATCACTGTTTGATGCTCTCCTCTGCCAGCTTTCATTTCTCTTCAGGTACTGCCTCTCAGCCATTTGGCTAACCCTCTTGTTGGAGGTTGGTCTCAAAGCTAGTTACTGGCCCTCAAGGTCTAGTTACTGTCCTGCTGGATACACCCATCCCTGTTTACGTAAACCTGCCTAAAACGTACCTGATTGGGTCATTAAATGGCCCATACCTGGGTAGGGCAGAATAGGGGAAGCATGGCTAAGGTTCCTGGGCTTGGAGAGGACAGAGAGAATCACGGGAGACAGGCAGAGAGGAAGAGAGGAAGAAGGAGGATGACATGGTGGCTTAGTCTGGAGAAGAAGGGTCTGGGAAGAAGGACTCCAATAATGCCAGGAAAAGGCCCAGATGAGGAATAAAAGCAAGTGTTTATAAGATTATGGATGGCAGATAGGATGGTTAAGGTGGTTGGCACTGGATGGGGGCTGGGAGATGGGTGGTGATGTGGTCCAGGCAGCATAGGTAGAAGTGTCTGCCCGGCCCAAGGTAAATAAGGCAATTATAAAATCTAATAGGTGTCTGTGTCTTATTATTTGTGATAAGGGGTTAGCAAATACAGCCATAATAATTTTAGGGCTAATAATAAAAATTATATAGCCCAACACTAATTTCTTTTATTTAAAACGACACCCTATATTTCTATTAATTGAAAATTCTTTTTCAATTAATAGAAATTAAAAAAAAATTCAATTTTTTTCAATTGGCCAGACAGAAGGTGAGAAGGGCACAGTCAGGCACTGTTGCCTTTCTCGTTCACAGACGACACTGAAGTTCTCAGGACAGGTACATCACACAGTCAGGCCATAGTAAACATTTGTTACATGAAGGAATAAACGAGAGTGGGAACGGACTTCCTGGAGAAAAAGGAAATGGGACGATGGGGAAAGAAGAGTCACCAGGGCAGAGGTAACAGGACAGCAAAGCCATTCTTTGTGACCTTGGGTGTCACAACCCAGCCCTCCCTTCCTGCAGTCTCCAGTTCAGCACCTGCGGGCCCAGCTCCCTCTGAATGAAAAGGATCCGAAAGCGCAAACCCATCCACCCTGCACTGACCATGCAAGGACTTCTCTTTGCTCTTCTCTGTGTACAGTATGACAACTATTTGCCTGGCGTACATCCACATGATCCTAGCATGCAGGAGGCTGAGGCAGGGGGATTGCAAATGGAAAGGCAGCCTGGGCTACAAGCTGAATACTTGTCTCAAAAAAAAAAAAAAAAATTAACATCTGCTTGTAAGCCCAGCACTTGGGAAGCAGAGGCAGGAGGATCTCTGTGAGTTTGAGGTTCTCCCAGTCTACACATCAAATTCCAGGCCATCCAGAGCTACAAAGTAAGACCCTGTCTTTATCTACATATACATACAGTATACTGTATCTGCATATACAGTAAATAGTTATTATATATATGTGTGTGTGTATAGATATTTATGGGTCTATATTATTTTGCTCAGCTAGTATGGGGCAGGTCCTGGACCATATCTCTGGAACCACAGAAATAAAAAATGATCTTTACAAAGCATTTGTATTATACGTAATTTGTGTTTCTGTTAGGCGTAATCTCCAAATGATTTATAGTGTGTGGCATGATTTGCATAGATTATATGCAAATGCCATACAAGTATCTGAGTAGCTGAATAGTCTGGTGAACACAGGGGGCAAGAGGGTGATCCAGAACACACCCTCCAAAGACACCAAAGGGCGGCCACCCCGTCTGCTAGCACCAGGGCCCACTTCTGTCTGCACGAGCCAAGCGCTGGCTCATGACCAGCCAACTTTTGCCATGGAGCTGGTATGTCAAACGCCAGCGTCAAGAGCTTGAGGTGGCTGTTCAGCCACAGAGCGTGACCCTTGCACGTCTGAGGCCTGGAGTTCCGTTCTCAGCACCATCAAAATGAGAATCGTAGCTTCAGGGATCACCTGGGGTTTGTCCATCTAACAGCCTTTTTTCTGCTGGGTGTCATACTCAGAATACATGAGCTGGCTGTTGAGTAGCCCAGCATACTCAACATCCCATATCTGTGTGACTGCATTTTCTCCCGCTAATTCTTTATACTCATCATTTTCGGGCTTTTGTCCCCTGTAGCCTAGGCTAGCCTAGAACTCAGTATGTACTTGAAGCTGACCTTGAACTCCTGATCCTCCAGCCTCAACTTTCCAAGCGTAAGGATTATACACATGCCACTGTATTTGCTTCCCCTTCTGAGAATCTTTGTTGTTTTTTCTTTATATTTGAAAAATCTTTTTTATTTCATTTATTCGTTTGGTAAGGTCTCATGTAGCTCAGGCTGGCCTGGGATTTGAGGATAACCTCGAACTTCTGATCTTCCTGCTTTCACCTCCTAAAGAGGGGTTATAGGAATAGACCACCAAGCCTATTTTTTTTTCTTTTTGTTTTCACATAGTATTGAGGGCTGAAGGCACTGCTGTGTGCATAGTAGGCAGGCACTCTATCAACTTAGCTATATCTCTAGCCCCGTTTGTAAATACCTTTTTTATGTTAGCATACGTGGTTTGGGCTTTATCATGACATCTTTCCAAGAACCCTTCTCTACCTCACCTCAACAGAACCAGCTTGGAGTCCTGAGTACTAGGACAAACCTGAATGGAACCCCCAAATGGCTGCCTGCCGGGGTCTCATAAGCAGACCCCGGCCGGCATTTGCTTCAAGGCCACGAGGGGTGGTTGTAGAACCTCCCGTGTTGGAGGAGAGAATCAAGTACATGCCATTGCTCTGTGTTGCACATCAGCAAGTGAGGGGCCTGCTTACAAATCAGGACACACATGCATCCCACCTGCGGGAGCCCAGGCCTCCTAACTGACAGTGAGGCTTCGCCATCCCCGTGCCTGGGCACTGAGAGCGGCCTGCGGACCGTAATCAGGAAGCCCGGTGCCTCTGCAAACAGGATTTGTGCTGAAGTGCGGAAGTCCCATCTGTTTGTGCAGGATCTGGAAGGGGGGACGGTGGGAAGTGAAGCAACCGGGGACTGTGTAGGTGAGCCCTTGGCTACTCATCTCACTCTTTCCTTCCTCCTAGAAACCCTCCTTTTTCAGAGGGAAAACTATCCAGGCTAGGACACGCTGGCCTCCACGGTCCAGAAAGGACGCCACGCCAGTTCCTCAGCCGTACTCAGACAGCAAGAGCAGCCCTGTAATGACAGCCTCTGCTGTGTCCCTGACAGCTGAGGACACAAATGGGAGGAATTGTCCTGGTGGCCCTCAGGCCTCTCTCCGACCACATGACTGTTTGGAGTATCCCTGGAAGGCTGCCCTTAAATTGCCGCCCTCAGGCATACTCAGCGGTAGAGCACATACCTGCCATTTGCAGGGATATATCTCTAGCTTGAGAAAAACAGACAGGCAGAACAGGAACGCTTATCATTTGCCAAATTTTCAGTTAGAGAAAAGAAAAAAAAAAAAAAGCCAACAACCTTACAATCCTTTTGAAGTCAAGATTAAAATTGGTATCGAGTTACCGCAACCTCTACCCTTATTCACTGAGCGTTAATGAACCCAAGGCTGGTCTCCTTAGATTCCCAAAACAACTCTGCAGAGGAGGGTGTGGCCAGCAGATAAAAGAGAGGCCGAGAGGTCGCTTTGCCCCAGCTCTCCCAGGATAGGGAAATTGTTTCCCGCCATCAAAGCCGAGTTAGTTTTCAAAGACATGTCACTGTACCTGCTGGTCACAGTGGATGGGTGAACACTGGAGAGATGGAGGCAGAGGAATCAGGGTTGGTTTAGGACTAACCTCAGCGACATTTGTGAGTTCAAGTCCAGCCTGGGCTAGATGAGACACTGTCTCAAAGCAGCAACAAAAAGATTTTTCTCTGAATCCCTGTGAGAACAGTGCTGCCAGGAGCTCAGGTTGGAGACTCAGCCAACAGTTCCTGGAATGCTTGGTTTTGGGGATTGCCACAGCTGATACACAGGGCTGCAACACCTGATAGGAGCTGTGAAACTCTGGTGAAGTCATACCGTTTGGTCGTTTTTCCTCAGGTCTAACAGTTTCTGGGTCAGACTTTTGAGTGATGACCCTCAGAAGCCTGCTTGGAGGAGTTAAGGTCTCAGACCCACAATGCCAACTCCTCCTTTAGCAATCAGAGCTCCCGGGAGAGGGCGCCCTGCAGTGGTACCACCCATAAAGGCTAGTGGGTGTCCAAGGTTTTTTATATTTTAGCTTTGTGTTGCTTATTCTGAGACAGTGTTTCACTGTGCACGATGTAGCCCAGGGTGGCCTAGAAAATGCCACTGTGTAGCCCAGGCTAGTCTTGAGTGAGAGAGATCTGTCTGCCTCGTTTCCTGAGTGCTGGGATTAAAGGCATGAGCCACCACATTTCCGTTTGGCTTCAGACATCCTGGGTCCCTACCTGCTGCAGGGTGTGGCCAGCATACCCTGCTCTCTACCCCAAATTCTCTAGCCCAGGGGGTGGAGCTTCCAGGCTCCCAGAGGCCCTTCACTATATAACCCAGGCATTTTGGTCCCCTGACACCCCCCTGCTCTGCTGTCTGTCTCTCTTTCTTCTCTCTCTCCCTCCCTCTCCACCTGCATGGTGGCCAAAAGCCACTCCCAACAAACCTGCAGTCATTTATGTGTAACTTGCCATTAGCTCATTCCTTTATTTCAGTTTCGGTTGGCCTAAAACTCCTGATCCCCCTGCCTCTGCTACTTCAGCATGCCCCGCCGCTGTGCAGTTAGGTTTGATAACACTTCGCTGGTATTGTTCTGGGTGTCCGTTAGCTGACCAGCGCACAGTACACAGCACAGGAGATATATACTTCTTCAGTTTTTATTGTCATGGTAGGAGTACCTCAAGCGTGCTTTAACTGTGTTCTTTCCACAGCTTGATGGTCTGGATTCCAAGTGGTACTGCCTGCGGTGTCCAGGGAGATAAACGTTGTCTGTTTAGAAGATTTGCTGTCTGTCTGTACCCACAGGCCAACTTCACAGATCGCACAGTAAATAAAGCAGCTTTCCTTTTTTAACAGACAGGAGGGCAGGTCCACAGGAGGTTCTGTTGGGGGACCATCCGGCTACAGGTTTGTTTTTGCAAACAAACTTTTCAGTCGTTAAAGCTCTACACCAACAGACAGGGTCTGGAGACGGTCTTTAAAGGCATGGCTCTAGGCTCTTCTTTCCACTCCGAGATAATGGTCACAGCTTGAATTGCGGGGTAAACTGAGGCCAGGTATACACAGCTCATGGTCTAGCATGTGGGGATCCCCACCCCCAGCACCGCCAAAACAAATCTTTCCAAACTGACGTGTGGGTGGACAGATTGATGTTGGTGAGCTAGCTGAGCTGCACAGGTGACTGATCAAACGCTCGACATTTTTATGACCCCAAACAAGCCCTGCATCCACTTCCTGGTGTGGATGATGTTCTTGTTTTTAAAATGAACCATAAAAATGAAGGGCAGTTAAATCGTGTGGTTTTTTTTTTCCCCCTTTCGGATTTCTATTATCGTAGGTTAGATTTTATTAAATAATAACTTTGGGCTGACAAGCTGGCACAGTGGGTAACACACACTCCCTGCCAAGCCTGCTAACCTGCGTTCAATCCCTGGACCCTGCAGGGCAAGAGAGAAACAGCCCCGAAAGTGGCCTCTCACCTTGGGGTCCCCCTTTTCAGTAGCAAAATGGCCAGTCCGGAAGGCAACCGTGATTTCAAATCTCCCGGGTGCGCTAGAATACGCGGGTGCCGTAGCGCTGGGCCCTGGGACTGGCTCCACGCTGACTCTGCTCACACCTGAAAACCGCCCAGTCACTGTGACTTTGGTTCCAAGCGGAACCCGCAGGAGAAAAGATCTGGGACGGGGAATGCGGAAAAACCCGAGGCAAGAAAGGGCGGAGATGTCAACTAACTACCAATAAAAGCTGCGGGGAGAGGACCTTTTTGGTGGCCGCTGCGCCTAGTTTCAGTCCGTTTGTGTGTTGCAGATAACGTGGTCAGGCCCCCAGATAAAGGCCAGCCTTGTCACCCTGGGCGCCTGGCCGAGAGGCAATAAAGCCTTAGCTTTGCCTGCAGTAATTACAGCTCCAGAACTGCAGTCCTTGACCCAGGAACGTGGAGGGGGCGGGGGAAGGGAAGGTGGTTTAGGGCGCTTGTTTCTGTCCTGGGGTTCGAGAGAGGAAGCTGGCAAAACAAGGGGAAAAGAAAGTGAGAAAAACAGCCCGGGTGCTAGGCTCCCTCGCTCGGGGTTAAGCGGTTTGCTGACTGCTGAGAGTAATCCCAGCGACTCGAAGGAACGAGCGTTTCCCTTCCAAATGTAAAAAGCCGAGTCATTGGTTTGCTAAGCGGGGAAGGAAGTGCCCGGAGCCCCGACAGGCACATCTGTTGCTGTCCGCTCCACTCCGGCCGCTGGATAAGAAGTTTACCGAAATCGACTTTAAATCCCAGCTCTGTGAGGGAATTCCTCTCCGGAGGGATGAATGCCATCCACACAAAAGAGCCCCTGTTGACATCTCATTTACAATCTCCCCTGGGACACAGACAAGACCGGCTCAATAAACCCGGCTCAGAAACACCCATTGTTCAGAAAGCTTCCATTAGCAACAGGCTACTGTCACCCCAAGGCTTTGCAAAAGAAAAGGTTTGGTTGGAGGAAGCCTGGGACTGCGGAGGCTGTGAAAAGAGATGGAAAAACAATGTCCTTTGAGCCTGGCTGTCCAAGGGTTCATGCAATGAAACCTAATGGTCCTAATGGTGTATATACACACATCTGCCCCCTAAGAAATGGAGGAAAGAGTCCCCTCTGGTGATTGTGAGGTCTAGATCTGTTGCCAGCTCCGTTCGGAAACTTCTGTCAACAGGATTCTGTCAACACACCCTGGTCACCTAACTTAAGTCTTCCCAGCCTTGGAAAGTCCTATCCCACCACAGCCAAGCACAGCTGAGTCTTCAATAGCCGGTCGTTCGATTCGGGTAGTCCTCACACCTACATCTGTCCTCAGAGTTCTTGGTCAGCTCCATCACTCTGATTCCTCTTAATAAAGCCTGAACATTCCTGGAACTCTACAAAGCTGTTCTTTATTCCATTACCTTGAATTACAGAAGATACTTGGGTTTACCAAAAAAGGAGGTGAGATTTTTTTTTTTAAAGAACCTCCTTATCTTTATCTTCCTAAGAGATCTTCCCATTTAGCACGTCTAGCCCCAAACCCATGATGTTTGTGTACCCAGGGTTGTTCAAGCCACAACCCTGACTACTATCTCTCCGACCCGTCAGCCTCTTGGGTCCTTCTGGAATCATTGTGTTCCATTTGCCCCTTTCTGGGTCTCTGGACCTTTCTATTTATTAATTCTTCTCTGGAGTGTCTCAGCCACTTCCTAGCTCAGGTTTCTCCAGGCTGTGATTTATTAATGAGTCATGAGATCAACGGAGGTGAGTCATGCAGTTTCACTATTCAGAAGGGAAAACGTTTAAATAGAAATACCAGAGCGCCGCACGGTTAGAAGAAGTATTGTTGCATGAAGCGTGTTTGTCCGGATCTGTGTTCAAAGTAGGCAATGGGTCAAATGCTTTCATTTGTCAAAAGTGTTTGCTAGTTGGTTGTCTTGGGTGCCTTGTCCCTGAGTCCAAACCGCTGTACAGGCAGCTGCGGTGAAAATGCGGAGCGCACAGCCTGTCACTGTGGCTTACAAATGTTCCCCAGAGGAAGGTTCCCATCTGGGGCAGAGAAACTCCTGCTCCTCCGGTCGGTTAGCCCTCAGGCCTCAAGACCTGACCAGCCGTACTTTAGTTTATGCGGGCAGTCAAGTTTGCCCTGAGATTCCTGCTGCTGAGACTTGCCTACCCCTCCTTCTTCCTCCTATCCCCTCCAGTCCTCTCCTGTTTCCTTCTGCCCCTTCTTCTCCCTCCTGCCCCCTCCTACTTTCTCCTATCCTCTCCTGCCCCTCCTGCTCCCCGTCCTGGTCCAACAGCATAGTTTCAGCACCTGCTAGAAGACATCTGCACTGGCTTTCCAAACGCCTCTCCTCCCAGAAGCTCTGTTCTTCTGGCCTGACCAGGCAGTTACTGTATCCTGTTGTCTTTCTAATTCCTTCTGAATTTAGGTCGGCAAGTGGCCATTCCATTGGAGGATTTGTTACCTGGCGTGTTGCCAAGGTGACCGGTTTACCCTGCACTCCACCCTATACTTGGTTTTCTCTGTGGAGAGGGCAACTGTAGGCCTGAAGTTGCTCCTCAGGGGAGCTGGTCAAAGCCGGATGGATCTGCTATGCAGCCAGGGTCACTCCAGAAAGCCTTCTGCAAAGTCCTGGCAATGGCTGGGGAGAGGGTGACCACAAAAGGAGCAGTAAGAGGCAGTACCCAAGTTCCCCGAGAAGCACAACCTTCAGGCACTCCCAGAACAGACACGGATGCTTTCTCTCTAGGTTACTTTGATCTTTCTCTCACTTGGCTGTAACCTCCCAACCCCCAATGACTGAAAAGTTGATTTTTCAGCACTCTCCTTCCTCCTCTTAGCTAAGGAGGAAAGACTTTTCTACTATACAACTGATGTGTAAGATAGTCATGGCAGCCGTAGGCTGAAGCAGGTCAGAACCGCCTCACAGCGGGGTGTCGTGTGGGAGCATAACAGTAAACTCAAGACTACTCAGAACCAGCCAGGACCAACATGGCAGAGGTGACAGCTAATTGACCTTTATGGCATCTCCATAGCACCTTGCAAAATTCCTGTAACCATCCGTTTGGCTCATGATACACCCCGAAACTCCATAAGGACAGAAAAGAGATGTAAACCCTATTCCAGGAATCCCTGCCCTGACCAGCATGATGTAACACATGAAATAATCTTCCCTTCTATCACAAGGTATCTGGTTAGAAGCGGCCTCTGTTAAGAAGCATTGTTCTGTCCTTCAGCCCTCAGTCTAGCATTGTCCTGTCTTTTAGCCCTCAGACTAGCACTGTCCTAACCTTCAGCCTTCAGACTAACACTCCCTCCCACACTTTCAAAATTAATTTGTTTAGCTGGAATGCAGGGGCCAGGACTGGGAAAAGATACCAAAGGTTTTCTTTCAAGCTGGGTGTGGTAGCCCTTGAGAAGTGGGGACTGGAATATCAGCAGTTCAAGACCAGTCTGGGCTACTATGTGGTGAATCTGAGGCCAGTCTGGGTCTCAGAGGACTGAAAAGTGAAGAGACCATCCCAAGCCCAAAGAGGTTTTTAGGAGCAGGAAATCAACACTGTGTAGGTTTTAATTTGTTGACTTTAGGAATGCTGGGGATTAGATCCAGGCACCGGCCATGCCAGGCAAGAATTCTACAGATGGTGGCTAGTGAGGTGGCTGAGTGGGCAAAAGCACTTCTGTTGTTTGATCCTGGAACCCATGTTGCAATGAGACAGCAAGGTCCAAAAGCTGTCTTCTGACCTCCACATATTCAGTGTGCCACACGGGCATTCCAGTAATCAACCATACAATAAAAATCAGAAAGCCCTACAATTGGGCTATATCCCCACCTCTCTGAGACAAGATCCCTTTTTGCAGTTCCAGTTGGCCTGGGACTCGAGACATCCTTGCCTCAGGCTCTCAAGTGTCAGGATCACAGGCCTCCATCACTGTGTGGGTGCTCTCTAGGTTTTGCCCACTCTGGTTGAAAACCTAGGTTCATTCTGTACCAAAGGGAAAGGGAGGAACCCAAGAAACTGGGTGCCATTACCAAGGTTATAAAAGAATCCATAATTAACCAATACACCCAGGATAATACCATAACCAATCAGTAAATAATATGATAACATTAATAAAGAATATAATTAATTCATAAAATTAAGGAAAAGATGGGCTTACCCCCCCCCCCCCACCACCACACACACACATACACCCAAATGGCAGCATCCATAATGGATTCCTACCTGGGAAAATCCAAGTTTTTTACGAAGATGGTCTTGTGGTCCCTTTAGAGTTAAAAGTGAACGAACAGGTCATGGTGGTGCATGCCACCATGTACTGACACTCAGTGCCAGTACTCCAGGCACTGAGACAGGGGGATTGCGAGTTTGAGGACTGCTTGGCTGATACAGCTAGTTCCAGGACAGGCTAGACTATGTAGCTAGATCCTATCCCACACATGAGAAGAAAAAAAAAAAAAAAAAGAGTAAAACAGCAACAACAACAAAAAATACAGCTGAAAGGGAAAGATTAAACAATTTTCTGCTTCCAGACACATTGTGTTGGCACAGCATCCCAAAGAGGCCAGAGTTGTTTGGTGCCCTTTTCAGGATGCAGGCTCCAGTGTCTGCACCAGTGGCCACACTGAGAGAAAGCTGTAACTTTGGCTCATGTGACCCTTCTCTCCTTCTCTCTTCCTTTACTATAGCAAAGAATCCTCTGTTGTCAGGGACAGACTATCTTATTTACTCGCCTTTGGGTTTAGATAAAACACACTAGAAAACAAAATTATCAACAAGCAGAAATCCCTCCTTTTGGGCCTGTGCCCGCCATTCCTTTGAAAGCAGTCCTTGGCAAGGCCTCCTCCCCTCCTTTTGCTTGGCACTCTTTAAGTTTTAAATCTATACTCGAGTGACTAAGATGCTCAGTGCTACAGAATCTTTAGATTTACAGGCACCAAACCATATGAAAACTGTCAGCAAACATGAGAATGTACTCCTTATGCTTTTTTCGGTTCTGTGCATAAGTAGCACATGGATGTAAAGTTTTGTGGGGTGTGAGTCCCAGAAAAGTAATCTGTCTGATGAACTACAAGAAGCAGCACCAAGGCTCAACATGCTGGCCAGGGAATAGAAGGACAGGAATGGCCTGGAATATAGGTGCATTCAGCCCAGCATTCCTTACTCCCTCCTTTCCCTCTCCACAAAAGCCCTTTGTACTCTGAGTTCCCAAGATAGGGCTTTCAGGATGATAGTGCCTATATCTTCTTCCGTCTAGCTGGCTCTTTAATAAAAATCCATTTCATTAGCTTTCCTCCCTTTTCATGTGTGTGTGTGTGTCTGTGTGTTTGTCTATGTGTTTGTGTTATGTATCTCTGTGAGTGGTATGTATTCAGGCTCTGTCAAGACTACTCTCACTTTGGCAACATTATATTTAATATGTAAATGAATAGGCATACATTCTTCAACTGAGCTAGATTGGTCTGAAGGACTCAGTTGGTCAATTTCTACCCTAGAATCTTGCTATTTCCCTTCAGAGATGAAGTCTGAAGGATGCACAAGGGACTGACTGGGTTTAGGGTTCTGTCTCTAATACGACCTTACCCCTATGCAACATACACACGGAGAGCACAATCTTATGCATATTCCCTTGAATGTAGGTAAATTTGTAATTTGTAACTAATGCAGTTGGAAGTTATACTACACGGCCTTCCATACTAGAGCAGAGAATGTGATGCAAATTCTGGCAGTTCAGTGGTCTTGAGGCTGTCCATGCTGTTAGGAAGCCCAGGACAGCCTGTGAGCCAGACCTTGTGGGAAGCCTTGAGCCGACAGAAGGAGAGATGTTCAGACAGCTCCCAGATGTTCTAACTCCCATTGACTGTAAGACCAGGAGAGACCTTGAGCCAGAACCACTCAGCCAAAGCCCTCCCCAGATTCCTGGTTGTTAGAAACTGACAACTGATAAAAATGTTTGCTTTTGTTTTACATTGCCAAATTTGGGGTTGAATTGTTACATAACAAAACACACACATACACACACCCACACCATAGCCTTTAAACTAATGATTGGTAGAGATGTGGTCTAAACCTAATTAGTATGACAGGGCAAGACAGTGCATAGGTTCCTCCATCTTGTATTTTTGTTGGGGTCATTTCTGGTTTAACTAGAATTTGATCTCCTTGTTGAAGAAAATCCTGTGGAAAAGTATCCAACCCCAGGAACCCAAGGTCAAGATGCCTCAGCTAACTTAGCTTCTGTTACACAGCTTGCTTGCATAAAACATTCCCCTGCAGCTGCTGAGCCAGATACCAGCATGTGGTTTTTGCCTTAAAAACAAAACAAAACAAAACAAAAACAACAAACCTTTATCATAAACACTTGGTGGATCCTGAATACCTGAGTGTACTCTCAGCCATCTGTAATAAAGACTTTCAGTTGGCTATAAACTGTGTCTGAGTAGTCATTTCTGGTGGGCTCCTGTGACATTTTAGAAGCACCAGTGAGATTCCCTAGAGACTGGACTTATATGCTTAGGGGCCCGGACCCCTGGCTTCCCGAGTCACAGTGGTAGCCACCAGTTTCCCTGCAGTAACCCATGGTTTTCTTTGGCTTAACACCGGTGCCCTTGTATTGGGGACCTGAGTTCTTTTGGCCCAGAAAGACCTCCATCTTTTCTCTCAGACCTACCAGAGGAAACTGGCCTCCCCACACTCCTGCTCCCCTTGCTTTTGGATTGTTTACTCACATAACTCCTACTTGTGGTTCCAAGGTCCTGGTCCTGTTCCCTGTGTTGAGCTAGGGAGGGGCCAGGCCTCGCATCCAGGGGCTCCTTGCTTTCTAAGCAGAGTATACACACAGGGAGGAGGAAACAGTTCCTCAAGGTGTGTACTCTCTCTTTTCCCTCCTCCACCTGCTCTAAGCAGCTTGCTGTGCCCCAGGAAGAGGAAAGTAGCTCCTTCAGGAGGAAAGGTGGAAGTTCAGCTCCTTCCCTGTTCATGGCTTAGGTCTCAGTGTCTCAGTGACTTGTATAATTGGAGGACGCCAAACCATCTATTTTTGGAGAAGTCCCAGGCTCTTACCAGCCTTTTGGAAATGGTTTTAAGGTAAGAGGGCATTGGACACCTTTTTACTGAAAATTCTTGGGAGAATTAAAATCAGCAGCAAGAAAACCTATCAGCTTACCCAAGGCAAGTCCACCTACTCAAGGACCTGATGAATTGCTCACTGAGTTTCTGGAAAGGCTATGAGAGACATTTTGGGTATCTATTCCTCTAGACCCAGAAGCTTCCAAAGACCAGCAAGCACTTATATTGCCTTTGTCATATAGTCAGCCCCAGACATAAGGAGAAAGCTCCAGAAATTAAAGGATTTGAAGGGATAATAGGTCTCAACTTTTGGAAATTGGTCAGAACATTTACAACACCTAAGAGTTAGCCAAAGACAGATGAGGAAAGAAATTCTGTGCAGTAATGCTGTCCTCTGAGAAACACAAGAGAAGAAATAGGTGAACTAGACAAGAAGAAAGGGGTAAAAAACACACCAATATATTTTGGTAAAGCCTTGAGTCCAGATCTGTTGAAATTTAGACAAAAATATCCACAAAGGACCCTGCTCTAGTATGTAGATGACCTCCTGATAGCTTTGACCACTAAGGAAGAATGTCAACAGGCATCAAAAGGCCTTTTAGAAATCCTCTAAGCCTGGGGGGTACAGAGTATCAGCCAAAAGGGCACAACTGTGTGTGCCTCAGGTCACATACCAAGGCTACAACCTAGAGGAAGGAAAGCAGACAATTTTCCATGATCTATTTCAGCCATCTTGAAAATCCCTGGTGCTGGATGACAGACTCATCCTTCCTTCCAGTCTGGGAGGGTGACTGGTTATATATTTCTACCAACCTATCCACAGAGGGGCCAAACCTGGACTTCGGAATTCAGAAAAACGGGGACAGGAAATTATTCTTTGGATGGATTTCTGTTCTCTTATGTTCCTTCCAGGGTAGAACTGTATGGATCTAAGGGAGGGTCAGGGGCCAGTAAATCAGGTTGTGGAGAAGACTAGCTAGAAAGAGGCCTTCAGGGATTAAAATGTCATACATGCCCTGCCAATGGTGAGTCATCCTGCCAAGGACAAGGTACTTACGTCATGCGCTCAAGTGACCTCGTTTGCTTGTACTAACAATTTGATGTGCCTCCCTCAACTCACTGGAAATCCACATCCCTACTCTAGTGTATATTATTCCCCAGGTATAAGCCCATAATGGAGAAGAGGGGAGAGCTCATATTGGCCTTCACTCAATGTTAATGAAGGTCAAAAGGTCCCAAATTCTACTCAATCCTAGTCCAGGCAGATATAGCCAGTGTGACTGCCAGAGGCACCTCAGCCTTGATTGTTGGAAACCGAAACTTTAGGGAACTCAGTTCCCAGACAGACTTAGACTAGGCCATTTGGGGAATTCTATTTCCGGGCTGGAGAGCTAAGTTGAGGACTCCCTTTCAGAAGTGGTCCTACAGAACTGAAGGAGGCTAGACCTCCTTTTTATGAAACAGGACTTTGCATGGCCTTAGGAGAAATTTGCTCTTTCCATGCCAACCAGTCAGTTTTAATTAAGGATAAACTTTGCCATAGTCAGGGTAACCCTCCCAAAAAGGGGAGAAAGGAGGCATAGATGAGATAATTGGCATCAGTTTCTGTTTACCTGGTCCCCATGGCGGACCACCTTAATGTCAGCATTAGCTGCACCATTGATTCTTATTCTGATTGGGTGTATGATGGGACTCTGCATCTTCAACTGTATGGCCAACTACATCAAACAGAGAAAAAACTCAGCTAAGCTACTGATACTTAGGACCAACCAATTGTGATTCCCTAGAACAGGCTGAGTCAACCCATGCCTATAGAACCAGTGGGGAATGTGACTGGCAAGAGTGTGCAGAGGTTCCTTCGTCTTGCATTCTTGCTGAGGCCATTTCAGGTTTATCTTGAAATTGATCTCCTTGGTGGATAATCGCATGGAAAATTACACAACTCTACTTTATGAACCTGAGATAACAATGAACTAGCAAGGTGCTGAACACCTTTATCCCCAGCTCTTGGGAGTCAGAGGCAGGTGGATCTCTGTGAATTTGAGGACAGCCTGGTCTACACAGCATGCTCCAAGACATCTAGAATTACCCATAGAAACCCTGTGTTAAAAAAAAAAGACACTGTAGCTAACTTAACTTAGTTTCTGTTAAACTTCATATCTGTGCAAACCTCCCCTAACAGCTAATTATTCATCCTGCCCTCTGTTAATCTACTTGCTTGCACAAAACTTTTCCCCTGTAGCTGCCAAGAAAAACACCAGAATGTGGGTTTTTCCCCCCTTAAAAAAAAAACCCTAAACACTTAGCATTATACCTGGGTCCTGAATACCTGAGTGTGGTTTCTGCTGGCTGGGCATGGTGGTGCACACCTTTAATCCCAGCAGTCAGGAGGCAGAGGAGGGTGAATCTCTGAGTTTGAGGCCAGCCTTGCCTACAGAACAAGTTCCAGAACAGCCAGGGCTACACACACACACACACACACACACACACACACCACTGTTTCAAAAAAAAAAAAAAGAAAAGAAAAAGAAAAAATACTTTCAATTGATAAACTGAGTGGTCATCTCTGTTGGGCTCCCTGTGACACTGGCTTGAATGCAAATATATATATATATATATATATTCTATTATATGGTCTTCCTCTAGTACCTTTGAAAATGTGCTATAATATACATTACACGAAACTTAAATTAGCCATTTGGAATTGTGCAGAAGTATCTTAAGTACATCTGCACTGTTATTCATCCATCACCATCTCTCTCCAGAACCTTCTTTATCGTAAGACTAAAATTGTGTACCTATTAAAATAACGCCTAGACTTAGGGTGCAGCTCACTAGCAAAGACAGTCTGAGGCCTTGGATCCAGTCCCCAGCACAAACCAACATGTAAACAGACTTCTCCCCATCTACTTCCCTTTAGCCCCTGACGACTATTCTCCAGGTTCTTCAGATAAGGAGAATCATATCATGTGGATACAGGGGAGACTGGGGCCCCTCTTGGGGTTCTTAGTCTCATTACTGAAAGAATTTAAAGAATGGATTGAAACGGAAGCTTGGGGGGATTTTATTAGAGATAAAAACAGGGTAGGCAAAGCTGGCCAGAGGAGGGAATGGAAGACAGAAGGAAAAAAGGACATGCCATTTAGGCTGGCATGGAGGTCAGATATGGGGTGGACAAGCAGCCACATGGTCCATAAGGAGGCTTTATGGACCATGAGCTTGCCCAGGCTTTAGAGATGAGTAAGGAAGCCCAAAATGTTGGCAAAAGCCTAAAGCATTAAGCAAAGTGTGCTTAGGAAGAGAAGGAAAGGTTGGACTTTTCTTCATAATTCAGAAGGTTTACAAACTGCATGCCTGGGGCACTGCAGCCTGTGGCCAGCAGGCCACTGCACCAGAGGCTGGGGCTCTAGGGAGGGAAATTAAGGGACTAATGATCCCACCTCTCTAGCATGGTTTAAGGTGAGGCTGCTTTCCTAGGGATGGTTCTTCGGCCAAGCAAACAACCTTAGAAGGTTAGATGGTTACCCAATGTATAGATTCTGTTCTCCTTACCAAAATCTATCTATCTATCTATCTATCTATCTATCTATCTATCTATCTATCTATCTATCTATCTATCTATCTTTACTGTAACAGTATTTGTCCTTTACTGTGACTGAATTATTTCACTTATATCCATCCATCCACCCACATCTCTATGCACACATAAGTACATATGTGCGCACATTATAGACTAATAAACAATATTTACTATAGATAATAGGTTCATCATTATTATTTAAGTATGTTTATATATTGAAACTAGCTCCTGTGAGTCTAGGAAGCCACATGTCCAGAGGAGGATCTTGTTAACAGCAGCCATTTGAACAGCTTTAACCCACCCACGACTCAGATAAGACCCTGGTGTGTTTAACATGCGCATTGTGTGGCTTCCATGTTAGTTCTGTGCCTTGCCCAGGACGTATTCTTTCACACAGCCCTTGCATATGGTCCACACATGAACTAGCCCTGCCTGCTGTTTAATTTCCGGTGTCCAGAATGTACATTGATGGAATTTCTAGGACCTGATGTGAAATCATGTAATGATTTCATATGAAATACATAAACCTGAGGAGGCGTCCCTGGGAGAGTGTGCTCTACCTGCTGCTGTTCGCTTACACAGGCCGAGGTGGAGGTTCTTTGGCCTCTGCCTTCTTCACATCCCTAAGCTAAGGAAGCTATGAACATGTAGTTCTGATTGTGGGGTACGCTTTTGAAGTTGATAGCTTGCTCTCCTCTCTGTCCATATTTGCCCAATTACATCCAGGCCACCTGCTACACTGGAAAGGAATACATGCTTGTTTGCTTGCTTTTCACGTATATATTTTAGTACATTTTAAGACAGGGTCTCTGGAAGCTCAGGTTGACCTTGAGTTTAATATCTAGCCAAGGATGACCTTGAACTCCTGCTCATTTTTGCTTCTTCCCCCCTGAGAATTGGGATTACAGGTGTTTGTTACCATGCCTGGCTTGACTTGGAGGCAATCTTTTTAATCTTCCCAAATGGCTGATGATAGATTTGGAAAACAATGATAGTGGTTGATCAGGGTGAGTGTTGGCCCTCAGCAAGTCCACTGAGAGTAATCAAAAGTTCTGGACTGTCCAAGAAGTAGTGGAGAGGCTGCTGGTGTCTGTGGGGTCCAGGGCTCATGGTGACAAGCATTTCGTTAGCCTCCCCTCCTCTTCTGGCTGCCACAACTTTTCTCCCTCCCATCCTATTCTTAGACACTGTCTTCCTGTTCATCCTCCATTACCAGACCAGGCAGAACAACAGAGACACTGGCTGTTCCCATCCGACAGAGCCCCACTGTATAGATCCTGACCTTGTTTTCTTTTCCTTTGGGAAGCAGGAGTAATAAGGCATGGAGAGACGGCTGCTGGAGCTCATATAGGTGGTACAATGGTAGGGCAGCAGACAGAACAGTAGCCTGGAATGATGGTTGGGATGGTTTTACTGAGAAACATCCCATACAGGCTTGGTCAAACTGGCAGTGTTGGTGAAGGTTATGGAACTTTTAGAACGGGAGCCTTGCTGGAGGATCTGTATCACTGGGTGGGAGAGCTTCGAAAGTTTACAGCCTTGCCCAGTTTCCAATTGCTTTTCCTGTTTCCTGTGTGTGGATGCAGGATATGGTCGACCAGCCTCCTGCTGCTGCCTGCTGCCATGTTCTCCCAGCTATATGGACTCTAACCCTCTGTATAGAACTGTATAGAAAATAAACTTTCTTCTTTATTACAGCCACAGAAAATTAACACAATGGCTGGGCGTGGTGGCACATGCCTGTAATCCCAGCGCCCAGGGAGGCAGAGGAGGATGGATCTCTGTGAGTTCAAGGCCAGCCCGGTCCAGGATAGCCAAGGCTACACAGAGAAACACTGTCTCAAAAACCCCACCCCCAACCCCCAAAAGAAAGAAAGAGAAAAAAGAAAAATGGCCATCTCCTCATCTTTGCCTGTGTGACAAAGGGGGCTATGCAGATGTGATCAAGAATCTTAAAATGGAGTGTGTGTGTGTGTGTGAGAGAGAGAGAGACAGAGAGAGAGAGAGAGGGAGAGAGAGAGAAATATGACTGAGCTCAATCCCAAGTTTGTTCCCTTGAACAGCTAGCTAAAGAATTTGTGCTCTGGTCTCCACACCCATACCCCACAAGCAAATGTAACTAAAAGGTGTTTTTGAACACCACTAAAACGGGAAGCTTACTGACCATCTGCACGGGGTCTGCGTGATGAGAAGAGTCCTTATGGAAGTGTGGTGAGGTGAGCAGGAGGGTGAGAGCAGGCGGCACCATGCTGGAGGCACAGCCACGTGCGTTACAGGGAGAAGAGGCTGAGGCAGGGCTGGAAGATGTTCCTCTCACCTACAGAACTGCAGGTTGTTTGCTGGGCTTTGGTGTGTGTGTGGCGTGTGTCTATGTGTGTGTGGTGTGTAGTGTACGGCACGGCGTGTGCACAGTGTGTATGGCATGGTACATGTGGTGTGTACATGCGTTTGACGTAGGTGCCTGTGTTGGGTGTGTGGTGTGAATGCACGCGATGTGTCCATGTGCCTGTGGTATATGTATGTATGTGTGTGGTGTGCGTGTGTGCTGGGCACATGTGTTCCAACTGAAATGCACAGTTAAAGGGATTGCTTCAGGATATAATCTTGCCTTGGGATTTGAAAAGACAGGCCAAGTTATTTTCTCAGGGATGGGCCCTGTGCTCTACCTGCCAGCGAGATTCCATCCTAGTGACAGCCCCACCCCGTGCCCTGTCTGTCCCAGCAGGCCCAGCAGGCCCAGGAGAAGGGATACATTTCCTCTTAACTTTCCCCTCTACCTGCTGCCTCAGGCAACCCTGCACTGGCTGGCTGGAAAGATACCGCACTCACTTTCAACACACACACACACACACACACACACACACACACACACACACACACACAGGAGGTCATTCCTTCAGCCCCAGCTTGAAGGCTGAATCACAGAGACACTGATTGGAATCTTGGAACTGGTTGCGTCAGGTTGGCTGGGTGCTCACAGTGCCTAGGCTCTGTCTTCCCGTCTGTATAGCGGACATGCTGCAAGTGCGTATGATGGAGACGGTAAGTATGCTGACGGGGTGAGGGGGTGGGGGTGGGGAGAGAGAGGAGAGGTTAACACTAGTGCAAGTAGCTACAGTCAGTAGTCTTGTTTGTACAGGCTGACACGAAGTCCCCAGTTGGGATGCAAGCCTCCTGTGGCTCCACAGTCCCTGCAGACACGTACACTCCTACTCGAGGGGGCTAATACTTTCTTCTCTCTCTTCCTCTCTCCCCCTCCTTCTTCCCCTCCTTCTCTTCCTCTTCTTTTCTGTGACGCTGAGCTCCAAAAACCCTTGCACATGCCAGGCAGATGCTCTACCGCTGCACACCCCCAACCCCCAGCCCCAGCGACTCTTCTGTTGAAGCATCACCCAGAATGCACCAGGGCAGAGTGCAGTTTGGTGTAGGCGGCTTGTTTAGCATGCCACAGGCCCTGGGTTCCACTCCAGCTCCGGGGGAAATAAAGTGTCCTGGCAACTTCCATCTCCTGGAGCTCTTCTCAGTAACAAGGGGGTGCAGCGGAACCTGGGGCTGGTGGCAGCTAGCTCCCAGCTAGCGCACCTCTGGCTCTGAGGGCTGGTACTTTTCCTCCCTCCACCTCAGCTGGGCCTCCCTGACAGCTACCGCCACATTCCAGGGCTCCAGCAGCGGAAGGAAGGCAGGCCGAAGCCTTTCTGCGTGAGTGACAGTGTTTAAAATGAGATTATCCGCATGCCAGTGTTGGGGCAAACAGCCTTTCCCCGGGTCACCTCTGTCTCACCTTCCTCAGGACACACTAGTGAGCCTCTTGACCTGTGTGATGTGGCCTCAAGCCCTGGGCTGAGACAGTGGACTCTTGTGAGTGGGGCCAAGGTAGGGCTGACCGGTGCCAGGCGAGCCAGCCTGCCTGCACCGTGCCCACCCCCACCCCCCTTGGGGTGCAGCCTGGTAAGCGCGTGGCTTTGCCTGTCACTGTTCCTCTGTCCCCTGGTCACTCCAGCTTTCCCGGTTGTGGCAGGGTTTTTCCGCAGCCACCATGTGACAGGGACAGCATTCCAGGAAACCGGAAGGGCTGGGCGGGGCCCCTGGGATTTCAACGTTGACAGCCTGGCCCAGCTGGCAGGTTCCTTTCTGCTGCGTCATTTGCCCTGAGCTGTGGGGCGGCCCTCAGAGCCTGGGTCTCACAGGCTTTCAGATTGCCCTCGGTTCTACAAGCCCATTCATTTTCCCTACAGCGGTTAGCCTTCTCAGGAGTCATCTTCCGCCCACAGTTAGAGAACAGAGGAAACGAACAGACACAAACAGCCTTTCCTGCTTTCAACAAACAAACGAACAAAGAAACAACAACAACAAAAAACCATTTCTATTATAGTTCCTCTAGCTAACTCAGGGGTTCTCAACCTGTGGGCTGTGACCCCTGACCCTGACCCTTTCCTAAGGGTCGGCCTCAGACCATCGGAAAACAAATGATCCTCGTTACGATTCACAACAGCAAATTTACACTACTGAAGTAGCAGCAAAAATAATTTTTATGGTGGGGGGGTCACCACAACAGGAAGAACTGTGTTGAAGGGCATGAGGAAGGTTGAGAACCACTGAGCCAACCAGAGGGTGGGATGGGCTACCTCACCCAAGGGTACCTCAGGAGGGAAAGAACCCGAATACTAAGAAGTGGAACATAAATCGCCACCCCCACACGTAGCCATGGTTCCCCCAGGATGGTCCGGGAGGAAGTCCTCCTACCACACATGGAGAGAAAAGCGGCCCTCGGGCCTTGGCTGTGAAGTGTGGGCCCAGAGCCTCTGCTCCCCCTGCTGAGGACGTGAGGTAATGTCTGTGGGGCGCTCTAACTCATCGGCTCCTCAGTCCTGTGGCACCCACAGCACACGCCCATTTATGACTGCTGAATTCTGTTCAGGAAAAACTGCAGGCTGGGCACTGCAGCTCCCACCTGTAATATTCAGGAAGCTGAGGCAGGAGGATCAACATCAAGTTCAAGGCCAGCCTTGGATATATAGTGTGTTCTAGGCTTGAGTGTTCTCTCCCTCTCTCCATATATGTATGTGTGTGTGTGTGTGTGTGTGTGTGTGTGTGTGTGTGTGCGCGTGTGCGCGCGCGGCTGCGGAACAGTGTGGAGAGGCTGTTTCGGCTGATACACACGGGCGCAGGCGATGCTCACAGCTTCCTCTGTGTCAGTTTCCGCAGGGCAGCAAACCTCAAAGGATCCACTGCCCGGGACAAACCAAAGCCTCCAAGCCAGTCATTGCCTGCCTACACCAACTGTGTTCCGGATACTAAATTTGAAGAAATGTTCATGCGGAAAGTGGCTGGCTTCACACTCAGCAAGGTAGAGGCTCCCGAGACTTCTTGCCCTCCCTTTTTTCTTCCTCTCTCTTCTCAACCTCCTTCCACCAGGCCCTTTCTCTATCTCCATTTCTGCTTCTCTGGAGAATTCTACAAAGGTACAATCTAAATCCCTTCGTCTCTCCCTCCTTCCCCACAGCACAGTGGGCTCTTAAGGCTTCTCACGTGCACAGGGCTCTTTCTGGTCACTGTCCTGTCCTTGTGACCACACACCTTATCACGGTGTGACTTAAGTCTTGATGCATGGTCTTGTCTTTTAAGAGTACTGGGTAGGGGCATGAACCTTTTCATTCCAACACTCAGGAGGAGGCATAGGTAGGCAGAACTCTGTGATTCAAGGCCGTCCTGGTCTACACAGTGAGTTCCAGGCCACCCAGGGCTACATAGTGAGACCCTGTCTCAAAAACCAAAAGGAACAGCAATACTTTGGCTATATTCAGCAAAACTAACCAAAAATAAATTAGGCTTTTAATTGAGATCACACTGACTTTACAGTAAGAAAATCGACACCCTTATGATTTTGGGTGTTAGGATTTGGATCTGGAATGTCAGATTCCCTGAGCTTAAGTTCCTGAAAAGAAGCTGCAATGACTGACCGGAACTTCAGGGACTGTACAGAGCTTGGAATGTTGACAATCCAGAACCAAATACCTTGAGCTAGGTGTCTTAATCCTTAGCTAACCATTTATTGCCAGCTCTGTGTGTGACCTAACATCCTGTCTCTATTAGGTACATCCTGTGGACTGTAAGATCAGACCCTGCCTTCCACCAACCCAGAATCTCAGTGTCCTCAGATAGCATCTGGAGTCAGGTGAGGACCTCCCTGCTTTGCATAAGCTCTCTGCTTGAGGTACCCACCATCGCATCTCAGCTGTGTTTGGTTTACGGCTTTGTTCTGTCACAGTAAGACCTCAGGAAGCTGTTAGTGTGTTAGAACGCGGTGTTTGGTGTTCCCAGCCATGGTTGCTTGTGCTTGACTACAGAATAAACTATCTCTCTTCCTTTTCTGAGGTGAGAGCTATGATTCTGTGTGTGCGTGTGTGTGCGTGTGTATGTGTGTGTGTGTGTCTCCACCCCATAGTTAATGGCTTTGTTGCCAGACTGTGGTGAAATTGGCAAGTGGGGTCTAGTGGGGAAGGTTAGATCACTGGAATGCCTTGAAGGAACAGCAAGACTTCAGTGCCTTCCTTTTCCTTCCTTCCTTCCTTCCTTCCTTCCTTCCTTCCTTCCTTCCTTCCTTCCTTCTTTCCCTCTGTTTCTTTCTTCCTTTCTAGACAGGGTTTTTCTGTGTAGCCTTGTCTGTCCTGGAGTCTCTTTGTAGACTGGGCTGGCCTCACAGCCTCCCTGAGTGCTGGGATTAAAGACATGTACCACCAAGCCTGGCGTCCCTTCCTTCCTTCCTTTCTCTCTCTTTACTTCTTAGCGCCAAGTGTGAACAGCTTTGCTCCATTATGTTCCCTGTTGTTATCTTCTGTCTTACCACATTCTCAAAACTAGATCGCAGACTAAAATCTCCAAAACTTTTAACCAAAGTAAACCTTCTCTCTTTTTAATTCTTTAAAAACATTACTTTCATTTTATATGTAGGAGTGTTTTGTCTGCATGTATGTCAGTACACCATGTACATGCCTGGTGCCTGGGGAGGCCTGGAGAAGGCGTCAGCTCCCCTGAAACTGGAGTTACACATGGCTGTGAGCTGCGATGTGGGTGCCAGGACTTGAACCCAGGTCCATCTGGAAGAACAGCTTGTGCTTTTAACCACTGAGCCATATTTCCAGCCCCGTCCTCTTTTTAAGCTGATTACATCAGGTATTTTGTCACAGTGATGAAAAGGGAACATACTGAGTCTTCCAACATAGAACTACAATGTATTTTCCCCATTTATTTACTTGGTCTTTCTTCCTTTCTTTTTACCTGCATTGGTGTTTTGCCTGCATGTATGTCTGTGTGAGGGTGCCAGCTCCCCTAGAACTAGAGATGGTTGCCAGCTGCCACATGAGTGCTGGAAATTGAACCAGAGTCTTTTGGAAGAGCAGCAAGTGATCTTTTTGTTTTCTTTCTTTTTTCTTTTTTTTTTTTTTAAAGATTTATTTATTTATTTGACATTAATGGGCATTCTATCTGCATATATGCCTGGATGCCAGAAGAGGGCTTCAGATCATGTTATAGATGGTTGTGAGCCACCATGTGGTTGCTGGGAACTGAACTCAGGACCTCTGGAAAAGAAGCCAGTGCTGCTAAGCACTCAGCCATCTCTCCAGCCTCTTCTTTTGTTTTTTGAAAGCAGGCTTTCTCTATGTAGCTCTGGCTGTCCTGGAATTCACTCTGTAGACCAGGCTGCCCTTGAACTCAGATAACCAACTGCCACTGCCTCCCCAGTGCTGGGATTAAAGATATGCACCACTATGCCCAGCTTTTTATTTTTAAATTTAATTAATTAATTAGATACAGGGTGACACTATGTATGCCTAGCTGTCCTGGAACTTATGCGGTAGGCCAGCCTTGAACTCGTAAAGATCTTCCTGCCTCTATTAAGGTGTGTACCCTCAGGCATGCCTACAACTGTAAGCAATTTTAGTGAATTTTTCGATTCTCTCTCTACATTCCTTGACATTCACGTTTATTCAACTCTACTGTCTGTGAAAGATTAATTTTATGTCTATCTTTTGTGACAACATGAAACATAACTGCAGAGCCAGACATTGTGGTATATACCTGTAACCTCAGCACTTAGGAGGCTGAGGCAGGAGGATGTGGGGTTTTAGGTCAGCCAGCCTGGGCTACACAGCAAGATCCTGTGTTAAGAAAAGAAACTCTAAATATATCTGCAGTTTTTGACACCCTCCAAAATTCTCTTTTATTTTTTAATGTTTTATTTTGGTTTTAATTATGTGCATTTGTGTGTCTAAAACGGGTGTGTGCACACATGAGTTCAAGTACCTCAGAGGCCAGAAGAGGATATTAGAGTCTCTACAGCTGAAATTACAGAAGGTTGTGAGCTGCCAGAGGAGGGTGCTGGGGACCAGACTCGGGTCATTGGCTAAATCTATTTTATTTGTCTGTTTATGAGGTGATGGGTATCAAGTCAAGGGGTTCACACATAAGAACCAAGTTTTCTACCTCTCAGCTACGACCTTTCCTTCTCTTCAGAGTTCAGTTCATCTCTTTCCTTCCTCCCTCCCTCCTTTTCTTCCTCTCCTTCCCCTTCCCTTCTTTTTCCCTCCCTTCCTTCCTTCCTTCCTTCCTTCCTTCCTTCCTTCCTCCCACCCTCCCTTCTTCCCTCCCTGCCTTTTCTTCTCTCTCTCCTCTTCTGGGAAAGGTCACTGGGGTTACACATGCTAAATACACTTCCACTTAAGTTAATCCACCAGCAACACACTTGTCATATCTATGGAATGCCCTAACATTAAATGAGTAAAACCCAGACATTTGTGAAATATATTTAGGATATTGCCTAAATTTCTGCATGAGTTCTCTTGTTTCATTTCTACTAAGTCATACACTGTGATTTTTATACAACTGTTTTGTAGATTATTGACTCAAATTATGCTGCCTTGGTCAGCTGTCAGCACACAGTCCAAGAATGAAGTCATGTGAGAATTCTGGGTGCTTGTGAGAAAATGCCAAGAAACCAAGAGTCTCGTGGCCTCAGTTTTCTCAGAACATGAATTGTTCTTGGAATGTGTTTCATGTCTCTCCCAGGTGTACCAGATAGGAGTGAGTTTACTTCAGATTATTTATTACAACTTGCTATTATTATTTGTTTATATGCCTCTATGGAAAAACATGTGTTTTTTTGTTTGTTTGTTTGTTTGTTTTTTGCCATGCTTGGCTTGTCCTGGTGATTGTAAACTTTATTCATGTCAGTCTTCTTAGCCCTCAGAGAATAAATTGTCTGATGCTCTGAATAAAGTTGGCTATTTCATGAGACTTTAGTCTGACTCATTTATCAGCTCCCTTCTCCCAGTTCTCACGCCATTTAGAGAGGTAAACAGCCACACAAGAGGAGTCACTGGGAAGACACTATATTATATACTGCAACCTTTGACCCGGGCCTTAGTTTTGTCGCTGTGAAGAGACATCATGAAAACATTTAATTGGGGCTGGCTTAGAGTTTCAGAGGGTTAGCCCACTGTTGTGTGGAGGCGTGGAGGCAGACACGGTGCTGGAGAAGAAGCCGGGGGTTCTGCATCTTGATCTGAGGCGGCACAGGTGACCGTGAGCCTCACTGGGATGTAGGAAGCTTGAGCAGATGAGACCTCAAAGCTCCCCTTACAGGGACACACTTCCTCCAACAAGGCCACACTTCTTCCAACGAGGCCAAGCGTCCAGCATAGGAGTCTACGGGGCCATTCCCAGTCAAACCACCACCCTCTATACATGCTGAGGGACTGTGGCATACAGCTGTGCAGGTAGATCTACTTGGCGGTGTACAAAATAACTCCTATCCCCATATTCATTAAAATTTTCATCTGCTATTTCTCTCTGATGCTACATTTTTTGAAATGTTTTTGGCTTTTAGAATTTTAATGTTTTTACCGTATGTGTATGTAAGTGTTCCTGCTTGTCTGTGTACATACCACGTGCATTTGGTGTCTGAGGAGGCCAGAAGCCCCTGGAACTAGAGTTAGTACAGGTGCTTGGGAACTACCATGTTGGGGCTGAGAATTGAACTAGGTCCTTGGCAAGTGCTCTTAACCGCTCTGAGCTATCTCTCCGGACCCGATTTTGACTTTCTGAGGTAGGGTCTCATGGAGCCCAAGCTCACTATGAGTTCACTGTCGAGCTGAGGCTGACCTTGAGTTCCTGATTTTTCTGTTTCCAAGTCCCAAGTTATGTGCTTACAAGTGCGCACGACCTGGCCTGGTCCAGGCAACTCCCATTCAAGTGCTGGGACCATAAGGCACTTTGTCTGCTCTTGGTTTTTTTTTTTTTGTTTGTTTTTTGTTTTTTGTTTTTTTTTGTTTTGTTTTTAAATCAGAACAACTTTTTAATTTTCTCACCTGGCATGAGGCATGCTGGGTAACACTAGAAAAGAGACACTTCTTGCTTTCATTAGGGTAGTCTAGAACGAAATGGAAGAGTGTTCATGATTACAGAAATCACCAAGTAAGAGGTGCGTGAGACGTCCAAATGATCTAACTCCTTTCCACAGAAAGCTACACGTACAAACTAGCTCCGGCTCTGTCACATCTGTCAGCGACTGGGAAGTCAACTTTGCTGGCAGTCTATGTAGGCTCCCTCTAAGATGTACCAACTCACACCAGCAGGAGGAAGTGTAGCCTCCCATGGTGACTGGCTCAGGACACCTCTTCTGGTGGCCAGGGATGGCCCTTCCCTGGGTTCTCAGCCAGAAAAAGGCCACTGTGTCTGGCTTGTGGCGATTAGTTGTTTGCCAAGAACCTTCCTATGTTCAAGCTTATACAACCCCGCACAGTAACTCTTACACTGAGTGCTGACCTTCAAACATGAAGAAACAAGCGTTATCCAGCCCGGAAGCCACATTCCTTTCTCTTATAATCTGTGTTCAAGCTTCGGTTAGTGCTCTGAGCCCAAGCTCCCTCATCCCATGGATCGTTTACATGGCACTGACCTTCCAAATCTTCACTGGATTCTCTGGATCTAAATTTGAGCTGTCTAACATACTCTGCTTCTCCTTTCTGGTTTTGAGATGAGCTCTTATACTCTAGTCTGCTCCAGCTCCCTGTGTGGTCAAAGATACCTGGGTTCCTGATCCTCCTGAGCCTCCACTCTAAGAGCGGAGATTACAGGTGGGTCTCACTGTGCCTCAGGCAGGGCTATTTCCTGACTAGGCATGTATTGACTGAATAGACAATAGGCTAATTATTTCATTAGCTGGCTCATAAATCTTCAGCAGGGTTGTCTGGATGACTCTGCAGGTAAAGGCACTTGCTGTCAAGCCTGATGACCTGAGTTTGATCCCAGGAGTCCACGGGGTGGAAGGAAAAAACCAACTCCCTTGAGCTGTCTCCTGATATCCACGTGTGTCCCACCTCCTCCTACATAAATGTAAATTTTACTTTTCCCCGATTCTCAATGGCGTCTCACAGATGAAGTCTAAATTCCTTATTGGAATCTTCATAGCAGATCTTCTGCCTCGTGCTCATTTGTACCTTAAACCATTATGAAATAGAGACCTATCATCTGTCTATCATCTATAATCTATCATCTATTATCATTTACTTACCTATCTATCATCTATATATCTATTTAATTATCTATCTATCTATCTATCTATCTATCTATCATCATTTATCTAATTACCATGTACCAATCATGTCATTTATCATCTCTATCATCTCTCTGTTTATCTACTACCATCTATCATCATTTATCTACCTACCATCTATCAATCATTTGTCATCATCTCTGTCATCTATCATCCATCTTTCTTTCTATCACCATCTATCTATTATCTATCTATCATCATTTCTCTACCACTTATCAATTGTCTGTCATCTGTTTCTCTGTCTAGCCAGGGCACCTCCTTAGCTAGCAGGGACATATTCTAAGCTCCCTGGCAGGTGCCTGAAGCACCCACTTAACACAGAGCCCTCTGTACTATTTCTTTTTTTCATGTGTCCATCGTTACACAGAACCAGAATTAATCTGTTCTTCCCTGTTTTAAGTCCATTATTACTCTTGTGCTTTGGAGCCATTACTAAGTCAAATAAAGATTACTTGAACAGCAGCATGTAATACCATGGCACAATCTGACAACCGAGAGAGCTACTAAATGAATAACTAAGTGGCTACTAAGTGGCTAAGGACTTATTAACTGGACATGCTGGACATAGGATGACTCGTGTCTAGGTGGGCACAGGGTAAGATGCTATGGTGCTCAGAGCAAGGTTCAACCTAAGGCTCATGACTTGTTCATTTCTGGAATTTTCCGTGTGATAGTGCTATACTGTGGTTGACTGGTTAAGTGAAAGTATAGAAAATAAACCCGCAGGTAAGTGGGGACTACTGGGTTTCTTGCTTCCTGATTTGCAGGTCCTTCTCCCTGCAGGTCCATTGTGTGTGTGTGTGTGTGTGTGTGTGTGTGTGTGTGTGTGTGTCTGTGTGTAATGCATCAACAAGCACCTAGGACCGCTCCCATGCTGGGCAGGCACCCAAATGCTGAGTCACATCCTCTCCCTACCCTTTTCTTTCCCTTTTTATGAGACAGGGCCTCACTGTGAAGCCCTGGCTGGCCTGGAGCTTGCAGAAATCTCCACCTGCCTGCTTTTGCCTTCTGATGCTGGGGTTAAAGGCATGTCCTACCATGCCTGGCTACCATCCTTTTCTTTACCATGCCTTTTGCCAGTTCCTGAATTACCCACACTGCCCCTGTTTTTTTTCTCAGTCCTTTGAAGCCATCTTCTTAGGAGAGCATATCAGAACCTACATCTTTTTTCTGTTTATGTTTTTGAAACGAAGTTTGGACATAAAATTCAGGCTGGCCTTGAATTCTATCCTCCTGCCTCTCATTTCCTCCTGTCCCCATGCCGGGCAGAACCAACATCTCATTCATCTTCAAATAGAGACATTGCAGAATGCTTGGCTTCCTATGTGTTTTATCACTACACTTTTGCATACTTTGTGTCTCACAAATGTTGCTGACACTTTCCTAAGAATAAAATGGACCTTAGAATGTTCCTGATTATCTATTGCATAGGTGGGCTCCTCTGCCCTTTACTGTCATGTGTGTTTCAAATTCTGTATTTATGGATATCTTCAGGGGCAGTGAATGAGGAAAAGGCTAAGCAAGAAGTTTCACTTGTTACTAATTAAAATACTTTATATTTATTTATCATTTATTTGGGTGTGCTGTGCATGTATGCATGTATGTGTGGCTCAAAAACAATCTGTAGTTGGTTTTCTCCTTCTTCAGTGTAGTAGGTATTGACCTACATTGACCTCAAGTCATCGGGCTTGTGCTGAAAAGACTTTATGCACAGGGCCATCTCACTGCCTACTTCTTCCTAAATTTTTTTTTCTGGATTTGATATTACGTATTTATTTGTAATTATTCCCCCTCCCTCCCAAGTTGCTGTTTTGATGTTTCACATCGATTCCATTGTTCATCTTGAATTAGCTGTTGGTGATTTCTGGGCTTTTCCTAATTTTAAAACCTATACTCCAGTAAGATAAAATGCAGAAGCTGGGGGCCGGAAATACAGCTCAGTGTGTACAATACTTGTCTGCATGTATGAAGCCCTGGGTCTAACCACCAGCACCCCAACACAAGGTATGTTTGTGCACACTTTTAACCCCAGAACTTGGGAGGCAGACAGGGGGATGAAAGAGTTCAAGGTCATCCGCAGCTACACAGCTAGTTCATGGCCAGCTAGTTCATGAACCTGACTCAAAGGAATATTTTTAGTCTTTTGTTGGATATCCCTTGAAAACTCTCCATCTTGTCTCGTCTTTAGAAACAGGTGTATTGAGTAGGAGCAGTCATACTTTGCTTCTGAGACAAGTTCTCATATCTGTGATTGTATTTTTTATGACTTATTTATTTATTTTTATTTCATGTATATGAGTGTTTTGCCTGCATGTATGTTTGTGCACCATGTGCATGCCTGGTGTCCGCAGTTGCCAGAAAAGAGTATTGGATCCCCTGGACCTAGAGTTAGAAATGGTTTTGAGTTTGACATGTGGGTGCTGAGAACCAAACCCAGTGCTCTTAACTGCTGAGCCATTTCTCCAGCCCCTATGATTTTATATTTTCAACAATTTTTTCTTTTGTTTGTTGGTTTTTTTTTTTTTGTTTGTTTGTTTTTGTTTTTAAGGGGCCAGAGAGATGCCTCAGTAGGTAAAGGTGATTGCAGCCAAACCTGAAAACTGAGCTTGATCTCCGGGACCCACGTGATGGAAGGAAAGAACCAACTCTGGTGCACATAAACACACACACACACACACACACACACACACACACACTCGCATGCACACGCACACATACATACATGCACTTAACAAGTGTAGGGTTGTTTTTTTTTTTCCAAGTTTTTCTGCTGGACTAGGGATGTGATTCAGTGATAGAACATTTGTCTTACATGTGTAATGTCCTGGATCTGATCCTTAGACATTGATAAAGATAGATGATGATGATAGACAGACAGACAGACAGATAGATAGATAGATAGATAGATGATAGATAGATGATGATGATGATAGATAGATAGATAGATAGATAGATGATAGAGCAAGTACCTACATGCTAACCTGTGTACTTAATATTATCTCATTTCACTTAAGCCTCTTAAACATCTGGAATGGTAAGCAGTTTTGACCCCATTTTACAGATGAGGAAGGTGTGGTTCAGAGAATATTATAGTTTGGACATGAAATGTTCCCCTGAAGGGCTAGTATGTTGAAGACATGGTCTGAAGATGTCGACCCGATCACTGGGAGGGGAGGTTATGGGAACCTGACCTAATCAATGTATAAATCCCCCATGGATGTAGGGGTGAAACAGCCTTGCCGGAGATCGGTAGGAAGATGTGGTTGGAGGAAGTTAGTCGCAGGGTCTATCTGTAAGAGGTGTGGCTTACCCTGGCCCCTTCCTCTTACATCCTTTGTGCTTCCATGAACTGGGTAGCTCTCCTCCACCGTGCTGGCCACCATGATGGACGGCCCTGCCTGCACAAGCCTCAAAGCCATTGAGCCAGCCAGCTATGGACTAGATCCTCTGTGTGCCACAAGTAACTTTCCTCCTTTAACTTGTTTCTCTTAGGTATTTGTTACAGTGACAAGACAAAACCGAGCCATCAAAGCCCATTGACACAGAGTATCTTATCTCCCTTTGGACTACAGTGCAGGCTCTTGCACTCTTCTCTACTTTCTTCCACTACAGCTGCTCTAAAACCACTATTAACTTTATCTTTGAGGCCATCTATACAATAGTTAGAGTGAAATTATCTCTTATAGTTTAAAAATACTGTAGTCTGTGGGATGAGCCCAGTTCTTCCTGCCTCAGCTCTGTGTATCATAGTGCTAAGTAGGGGACCCTTTAAACTGTACATCTCTAGAACCCTTCTCCTCCCATCGGGTAGCTGATTTTGCTTGTTACTGTGACAGTGCTTTGGCTTTTTAACTCTGTGAAGCCAAAAGAAATCCCAGCAGATGTCTCTCCGCCTAAGGCTGCATGGATTCAACCAAACAGCTGCATAAGTGGCGGCAGCATTGGGCTCTGTAGACCCCCTCAGCCGAGTACCCAGCACCAATAAACAATAAACAATAAACAATAAACAGCTTCTCCACCTGACTGTACTGGGTGCAGCGGGTAGTTTAAGTTGCAGATTTCTGAAGTCATCCTTCAGACCACAGCATTCAGTGACCTGAGCCAGTGTCTCAGTTACGGCATTTCCCAAAGCTAACAGGATGGTCACACTCTAATTTTAGATTGAAAAAAAAGTGAAAAGTTTTGTAAATTTGGGGATGAAACAGTAGGAGTGGCTTTGGCGTCGCCGCAGGCCTGACTGTGAAGTATAATTAGGCCACTGTCCTAAAGAACTATCTTCCTGTGGAACAAATCAGAGCTGGTTAAGGGCAAACGTCTTACTTACACAGAAAACTTCCAGCAGACTGCTGAAATGGTGAAAACAGATCGGCAGATACTAAAACCTGTGCTCTTCAACCACGAAAGGGAGAGGAAGCAGTGGGTTGAAGTGGAAGAGTCCTTCACAGCCACTGTGGCTCATGCCCTGGGGAAGGTGGCAGGCCACTGAGCTGGGGTGTGCGGACTTTCTTCTGGATGGTGCCCATGTGTTGCCAACGCTCAAGGCTACAGGTTCAGCACGGATTTCATGAGCTTGGAGTGATTAAAAAAATAAATCACAGATTTATGAAATGTTTCTGTCAGGATGACTTACTTCAACCACACTGATTTTTAGTCCTTATAATATTTAGTCCCTGTAAAATTCCATACTTTTTTTTTTTTAATTTAAAGTGTGATTGTTCATTTGTGTGTGCCTGTGTGTACGTGTGTGTATGTGCATGCAAAAGACATGCCATGGTGCACATGTGCAGGTCAGAGGACAACTTGCAGAAGTCAGTTCTTTCCCTCTCTCATGTAGGTCCTGGGGATTGAACTCAGGTTGTCAGGCTGGGAACAGGCTCCATTACCCTCTGAGCCAGCTCAACAGCCTCTGTTTCATTCATCTGTGTTTTCAGGCCTTGAAACATTTATCTGCTTTCACATAACCCTGATCATGGCTTATGTCATAACTGCCAGTGGCTGAGCCATATCTCTGCCCCAGGAAAGCAGCTCCACCAAGGGATGACAGTGCTGCAATGGTTGGTGAAGCTCAGCGTGGCAGGATACGGAGTCACTGAAGACGCAGGCCTTGGGGCAGGTTTGAGAGCAGTGAACTAGGTTAGGTTAACCGATGTGGGAAGGCTCACTGATTGTGGGCAATGCTGATCCATGGGCCCGGGTCCCAGCCTGAAGAAAACGGAGAAAGTGAGCTGGGCACTCCTCCTTGAGCGCTGACGGAATGAGACTGGCTGTCTCAGGTCTTCATGTGTGCCCTGACTTTCCTGCACGATGAACCATGCCCTTGAACCCTCACCTGAAACAAACCCTTCTTTAACTTTTGTCAGCTTTCTTTCTTTCTTTCTTTCTTTCTTTCTTTCTTTCTTTCTTTCTTTCTTTCTTTCTTTCTTTCTTTCTCTCCCTCTCTCTCTCTCTCTTTCTTTCCCTCCCTCCCTCCCTCCCTCCCTCCCTCCCTCCCTCCCTCCCTCCCTCCCATCTTTGTTGTTGGGGTTTTTATTCCTCTCCAAGACTGGGTCTGACTGTGTAGCCCTGGCTGCCCTGGAACTCACTCTACAGACCAGCCTGGCCACGATCTCAGAGCTCCTTCTGCCTCTGCCTCCTGAGTGCTAGGATCCGAGGTGTGTATCGCCATGCCTGGCTTTTGTCACGATATTAAGACAAGTAACTAAAGAGGTAAAGGACAAAGTTCCCTATCCATAGAGAGTGGGGAGTCTTGGCTTTCCTCGTTCCCTTCCTCACCCTCTTTACTTTGTAGCCGGGGCTGACTTTGAACCCGCGGCAGTCTCCGTGGGTTAGCCTCTGAAGAGAGCTGCTACACCAAGATATGAAGAAAGATGACAAATGGTGGCAAGCTGGGGGATGCTTTGGACGATCAACTACTCTGTAGTAAAACATCCTGAACACTAATGGAAACAGCCTCTAGCTAGGATTTTATCGTAGCGGCCTGAAAACTCTATCTTAGAAATGTAAAACAGGTAGAGAGACAGTGGGGACCATCACATCAACTTTGAACACTTCAAATGTAGCTGGCACCTGGCTCCTGGTGTGGCCTGTCCCCTTTGAACAGACACGTCACATCTCCAAGAGAGGACGTCAGGAGCTCTGTCCCATGTATGGAGCTGTTTGCTTCCCTCTGAGTTCTCAAAGCAGAGAAGGGGAGTTTGGGCCGCCTCTGTCCCTCTGTCTGGGGCTTTGCTCCTAATGAGGCAGGCAGCGGTCTGCTATACCCCAGCCCGTCGTCTGCTCACCAGATCTTTGACCTCTGGGAAGAGGATGTGTGAGATCAGCAGAGAAGACAAAGAAAAAGAGCTCCCTGTGGGCTAAGCCCTGTAGCTCACCCCTTTAATCCCAGGACTCAGGAGGCAAAGTCGGGTAGATCTCTGCAATTTCGAGGCCAGCCAGGGATATATAGTGGGAGTATGTCTTAAAAAAAAAAAAAAAAAAAAAAAGGAAAAGAAAAGAGAGCTCCCTGGTACCTACTGTACCCTAGACAGCATGTTATGTCTCTCTCTTTCTCCTTCCCTCTCTTTCCCCCACCTCTCACCTTCTTCGCCCTCCCCTCCCCTCTTTTTCTTTCAACAGTGTGTCTGTGTCCCAGCTGGCCTTAGATTTGGCATTATAGCCAAGGATGACCTTGAACTTCAGGTCCTCCTGTCTCCACCTAACTCTGGGGTCACGGAGGCACATCCCCGCACCCAGCTGTGTGCCTTCCGCAAGTCTTTCCCTCAGTCATGACCGCCTTCCTGCGAAAGAGAGGGAGCGCTCTTAATGGTTAGTGCATTAAAGCAGCCACCAACCCATGCGGTTACTGGGCAGCGCTCCACGGCTGAAAGGCCTCCTCCGCGTGGTGGCTGCGCGGGGAAAGAGACACTGACAAGAAAAACAGCTGTGAAATGTTGACCACGGTCCTGCAGAGCGAGCGGCCTGTTACCTGTTGCAGGCAAAACAAGACTGACCACCAGGAGGCAGAGCTTGACCTCCAGCCATCTTTTTCTGGTCTCCGCCTCACGTGGCTACACCATTGATAGGTTAGATAGTTCCAGGTTCACGAAGCTACAGTGGGCTCTCTGTGTCTGTATGTTCTACAGTGGACTCAGTGTACTATGGATCGAATGTCTGTCTGTCCGCCTGTCTCTTTATCGTCTTTTTTTATTTTTTTTTAGACAAAGTTTTATTTTGTAGATCAAGTTTGCCTTAAACTCACAACCTTCCTGCCTCCATTTACTGAATTCTTGGATTACAGTTGGTTTAGTAAAAATTCTTCTCTTTTTTCAAGCTGTTACAGTTTTATCATGCAGGCGTGAGTGTGTATGTGTGTGGAGGACAGAGGGCGACGTTTAAGAATCAGCGTTCTCCTCTTTTACCACATAAGCTCAGGGGATGGAACTCAAGGCTTCAGGCTCTTTTCACCATGAGCTATCTTGTCACCCAGCCTCCCCCCACGCCACCCCAGCTTCTTCTTTCAGGGTCTAGAGCTCTTGTAGCCCAGGCTAGCTTCAGACTGGCTCTGTAGCTGAGGATGACTTGGAACCCCCGACACCCATGCCTCAGCCTCTTGAGTATTGGGATGGCAGGTGCCCCACCATGCCCAGTTACGTGTACGTGTGTGTGTGGAAAAGCAGCTATTTACAAAGCCCTTACATTGTGTTGGGTGTCATATCTCACCCCTAGCACTGAAGGCTATGGTAGCCTCTGGCAGGACCTGTGCAGCTTAGATGGAAATATTGTCCCATTTCTGAAACGTGAGTATCTGGGAGTTTCTGTATCCACGTGAGTCCTAGACAAGGACTCCTCTGTTTCTTGACTGACAAAGGTATTTGATGAATCCTCAATGTACTTCTTGCAGAGACACTAGCATTTATTTAGTTACATTTTTATTATTTATTTATTCTAGCTCTTGGGATTCAACCCAGGATATTAGGGGAGCGTTCTCCCCTCAAGCTACACTCTCTGCGCCCCCCCCCCCCCCAGCTACACTCTCTGCCTCTGAGATGACTGTCTTGTAGGGAAATTTTATCAAGAGGACAATGACTTGTTTCTGCAAAAATACACCTGAAAAGGTGTATTTTTATTGGGTGATGTGCTCCAGCCTGCAGGCCACCTTCCCAGCAGGAGCCTGGAGCTGCTTTGTGGAGGTAACTTTTTGCACCTTGTCTTCGGTTTCTACAATATTCTGTCTCTCAGCCCTCAAGCTGCCGCCTTCCCCTCTGGTGGACGGAGGAACAGAAGAGCGCCTTCCCTAGAGAGTGCTACACCAGCCCTCTCGACTTTTTACTTTGGAGGTCTGAAGAGACATGTTGGTTTCTGTTTGCACAAGTGCTGAGACTTCACTCTCAATTTCCTACTACAAGTCAGCCCTCAGTTCCCATCTGGTCGACACAGGCTACCACGGCTACGCTGCTTCCCTTAAAAAGTAAGACACAACGTCAACAGCAAACCTCACCTATGAGGGACAATAGCACTATTTGATCGGAATGTGCTGATTGATTGGTTTCAGTTGAGCCCAAGGCCTCTGGAGTGCTAGGCAAGGACTCAGCCATGGAGTTACACTCTCCAGCTCCCCCCCCCAAGACATGAAATTGAGCCCAGGATGGCCTTGAACTTGCAATACCCTTACCTCAGCCTCCCTGGTAGCTAAGATTAGATGCCTACGTACTGGTTGAGGGCTTTTAAAATGTTAACCGTATTTGGGAAATTTCTGGATTCAATGCAGGTCATAATATGGAAACTAAAGGGAATTATACCTCGGTTCTTGACAGGCACGCGAGCGCAGGTCAGAGTCCCGTACTGGGAAGGCAGCTCTTCTTTGCCTTCTTTACACCCATTACAACACGGGCAGGAGGCAGGGTGGCGTTCAAAGGGAAGGCTAGGCCACGCTTTAGGCTTTGTTTCCTTTGAGACAGGACAGGCTGGCCTCCAATTCCTTTGGGTTCTGAGGATGGTCCTCCCTCTCCCAACTGCTGAGTGCTGATGCTTCCTGAGCGCACTACCACAGCCTGTCTATGTGGTACAGAGCACGGAACCCAGAGCCTCCTGCATGGAAGGCAAGCACTCTGCCAACTCAGCCACTCCCCGGGTTTAATTATCTTAGCTTTTCCACTTGTTGAATTTCTTTATTTTGTGGTGCTGGGGTTCAAAGACAGGACCTGCACATGCTACACTCTGCCTCCCTCCAAACCTATTTTACTGTTCCTCCTTTTCCCTCTCCCCGCTCCCTACTTTCCTCCCTCCCTCTCTTTCTTTCTTTAAGACAGTGTCTCCCTGTGTAGCTTTGGCTGTTCTGGAGTTCACGTTGCAGACCAGGCTGGCTTCAAACTCAGAGATTTGCCTGCCTTTGCCTCCCAAATGGAGGGATTGCAGGTGTGCACCACCATGACAGGCTCCTTTCCTTTTCCTTAAAAAAGGCATGTATGTATGTATGTATGTGTGTGTGTGTGTGTGTGTGTGTGCGCGCGCGCGCGCGCGCGCGCACACCTGTGCAGCTGTATAGATGTGGAACTCCACGCTCTCCTACCACGTAGGTACTGGGAATTGAACTCAGGTCATCAGGCTTGGAGGCAAGTGCCTGTTACTGAACCATTTCTCTGGCCTTGTTTTTACTCTCTTGAGATATCTTTCCATTTGATGGTCCAGAGTCCATGAACCTGTAGCAGGCATCACCTTGGATATGACAGTCCAAAGTCCACTGCTCTGGTGGGGATACTCATCCTCCATCATTGGGAACAAAAAGAAACTTACTGTTTTTACAAGTACTATAGTTGTTGTTTGAGACAGGGTCTCACCATGTAGACTAGGCTTGACTTGAACTCACCAAGCTCCACCTGCCTCTGCCTTCTGAGTACTGAGGTTGCAGGGGTGTTACCACCGCACCTAGCAGCAGTAAGATACTCAGTTTTACATATCGGAATAGGATGACGTGAGAAGGGAAAAGAAAAAGAGCGTTTCTGAGAATTTGCCCAGGGGAGGTTCTGCTTAGGGGTCTGAAGTGTTCATCCTTAGAGTCATGGCTACAAGTACTCACAGCCTCACTCTGACTGTATAAATGCGGCACCCCAACTCCAGCACCCCCTTGAGGAGGGAGGGAAGGGAAAGCTTGGATTATAGCTCATTTACTCATAGTTTTAAAGTCATAGGACCTTTCCTGAGCACACTTCCCTCTGGACTTTCAGAAGAATTTTCTTTCTTTTGGTGTTTGGAATTCTTACCTGTAAAGGCTTCAACAAATGACCCTTGAGGGGATCTTATCACAGAACACGCCTGGTTATCCGCAGTAGTCTGTATGACCTGACAGCGCGGCTGCCTTGTCTTGTCCTGTGGGCTGTCAGCGACCAGAACACCCTGACTTGAGTCAAGCATAAGAAGGTACCATCCCAGGCCTCCTGGGAAGACACAGCAGCCTGTCCGCTGTCAGGGCCAGGTCTGGCTCAGGCTGTCCAGCCCTGACTAGTCCCGATTGCTCCTTGATAAGGCTCTTTTCCTGTCTGCTCCAATTTCAGGAGAGAAAATCCCTTTCAAGAAGGGCATTTGGGAGATTCTCATCTGGGATGCATGCCATGGAAGGTTTTCTTTCCCACGCCACTGCCCCGATTTTATCTCAGGTGTTGATTCTAGTCTTTTCTCTCTTCCTACAGTTTTCCTGAGTTTGGAACTAGACATCTGATGTTCTTTTAATTTTAAAATGAAAACACACCGCGCATGCGTGGAGTCAGAGGAGCTCATGTCAGTTTTTACCTTCTGCCAGGTGGGTCCCAGAGTTTGAAATCAGCCTTAGGTGTGGAAGGAAGTGCCTGTATGTGCTGAGCTTCCCATTTCTCTCTCTGTCTCTGTCTCCCTCTTTCCCTGAGATTGAACTTAGGGCCTTTTGGTGCTAAGCAAAGCTCCACCATTCCAAACTCCCCAGCCCTGAGTTTGGAACTATCAATTTAAAATTAAAGGCAATGATCGATCAAGGATAATGATAAAATATTGTAGTTAAAAAAGTTTTTTTTTTTTCCTGTTCAAACAGTTTTCTTCATTGCAAAATAAAGGATTACTGTGTGTTTCTGTGTAGGTATATATTTAAATCTTTCTGAGAACATTTCACTTTAAAGTTTGCCGCCAATGTGACAAAGAGCTTTCTCCCCTCTCTGCTCACACGAAGCTACAAAATGCTGAAGGAGACACAGTGTTCTAGAAGATGGAAACTACGAAAGCATATGACGGAATTCTTAGTAAGAGAAAGCAAGTGGAGCCTCTGTAGAGTTTTCTCTGATGACTTTCAAAGTCTCTCTTTTTCTGCTTTGGTGAGACTTGAGCCTAGGGCCCCATGTACTCTAAGCAAACAATTTATCAATAATTGACGCCCCTCCCCAATGTTCTTCCATAAAAAGCAGAAAAGATGAGAACGTACCTAAAATCTTAACACTAGTTTCAGAGTTCTAGGACAATTCAGAAGAGTCATTTTTAGAGAAAAGGAAAGAAGTTTTGTTTCTGACAACAGGCCTCTCCCAGGGACCTGCGTATTCCTGGCCCCAGAGAAGCTCCCAGAAGCTGCCTCGAGTACATTCCATGGATGGAAAACAGCAAGTCTGGCAATTAACTCAACAGTTGACCCTTCATTGCCCAACAAGAAAGAGGCTGTCATGTGACACACACATTCCACTGAGCATGCTCCTAAGAGCCTCCCATTCTGGATGCACCAAGAATGCATGCACTGAACACACTCCCCCTCTCCACCCCCCCCCACCCCAACAACGCAGTCCCAAACGGCCCCCGGACACAGATACTTGAACACAGCTGCGACACAGCATGCTTGTGAGCCTGCAAGCTTTCACAGCACTCAGCCAATGAGACGCCCAAGCAGCAGTGACCTCTGGTGCCTTACACGTGTGAGAGAACTTCCTGTGACCCTGGGGAGGTAGGCAGGAGCTGCCTGACACGCTCTGGACGGCCAGTCTGCTGGTGCCCTCACTCTCCCCCACCGCCTCATCTTCCTCCGGGGGATGTGCCTGCCTGGGGCGCTGAGGAAGAGCACTGCATCCAGCACTAGCCTCTAGCAGAGGAAGGCTGTGTCCTATTGTTGTGTGTGAGGAGGGGAATACTGAGCTTCCGTCAATTGGGCAACGAGATGAGGCTTCTGATTCTTTCAGAAAATGCTGTGATGGCTTCAGGTGACCAACTCTGCCCTGTTGCCGTGCAGAGTCAACTGAGCCTCCAGGCCCAGAGTGCCATTGTGCTGTGTGTCATTATGATTCGTTTTAATGTGTGTCTCTGTGTGTGGGATATGTGTATGATGAGTTCAGGTAGGCACACCTGTTTGTGTATGTGTGTGTATGTATGCATGCGTGTATGAGTGCATGCATGTGTGTATGTGAGTGTGTGTGTGGGGGTGTGTGTGTAAGAGATCAAAACAGAGCATTGGCATCTTCCTCTATTGCCCCGTGCCCTAATAGCTGTGAGTCAGGGCCTCTCACTGAAAGGGGAGGGCACGGCTCTGGCCAGGGTGGCCGGCCGTGGTGTGTTCTGATATGCGTGCCGCGCAGTGCTGGAGTTACAGCATTTGCAGCCATGCTCCGCTTTCTATGTGGGTCCCGGGCTTAGATCCAGGTCTTCATGGGGACAGAACGAGTGCTCTTATCCCTGAGCACTCTCATCCCTGAGGTCTTCCGGCCCTGGCTCTTGCACTTTGATAGGCGTGGAACGGACTGGAGAGGCTTTCTATATTGATGTGGCCACACAGAGGCCTGAAATGTGTGCTCTCTGCTGTACTGGGCGTGATTAATGTTGCTCTCTTCCTCTGTCCTGTGGAGCATACTACCTGGTCTTTATTTTCATGGTGTGATGGTGTGATGGTGTGATGGTGTGTGTGTGTGTGACCCTGCATACACCAGGTACCACCCTGCCACCGAGCTCCATAGCAACCCCTCCGTGTTATTCCCTGACTATGGTCAATGTCAAACCCTGCCTTTGGGATTTGGCATCGGAGCCCGTGGAGGCACTGAATCCACGAGGTCTCCTGAGTGAGTTCCGAAGCTCCTCTCTCGGCTTCTAGCTTTCAGACCCAGCCATCTGCATTCTTCTTTCCTTCAGGCCTCTCCTCAGCTCTGGGCGGTCCCCACTCACCAGGCCACATTTCCCTGCAAGCTGCAAAGCTTGCCTGAAACCCACCACTCCCTTCAAGCAGCCTCCCCCGAGAGGATGAAGACAGCTCGTGGGCAAGACTAGCACACTCCCAACGAACAGGACACACCCCAGAACAAACACAAGACTCACAAAAAGCAAGTTCATACTCTGTAGGTTTGAACTACGAGGTGAGAGCATCATTTTTTTTTTTTTTTTTTAAATACCACTTAATCACCATCACTCCAGATAATGAGAGATGTTTGTGGTTGCCTTTTTCGGCTCTTACAGGCCTTAGCTATCACAGCTCTGGCTGACCAGGGGCTCGCTATGTGGCCCAAGCTGGCCTCAAACTCTTGATTCTCCTACTCGGCCTTCTGAGCGCTGGGGTTACAGGAAGCGATGAGTTATTTGTAGCAGTCCTGGGCATCCCTCAGTGAAAAGTGCTGCTGCCCAGCGAGTTTGAATTTTCTTTGTCGTATTTTATCTACTACTTGTTTTGTTTTGGAGCCAGAGAAAAAGCTCAGGGTCTTTACGTAGTAAGCAGCAGAGGGAAATCGCTACTCATTAACTAGGCGACACAAAGCTGGCCGCACAGCATCCTTTGTTCACCTTATTTTGTTTTTGTTTTTTTGAGACAGTCTCAGTAGCCTAGGCTGTTTTCCAATTATGCATGGACCCTCCTCGCCGCCATTTCTCATGTGCTACGGTTTCCAGCGTGCACCACCATGTTGGGTCATCCCCGCATGGTGCGGCAGGTGGAGTGCCCAAACACTTGCCGTTAGGCTGATAGGGGCCCTGAAGAGCCTCAATGATTCTTCGGGCCCACAGGTTTCACCAAGGACCAGGGCTCTGCTGCCCAAGGCCTTGCTAAAGGGGGCGGCTCCCGACAGGCCTTCACATCCACCTAGGCCCTGGAGCCAGCGGCTCTTCAGGAGCTGCGGCTCTGAGGCAACCACACAAGGAAAGGCAGACACATACGGGCTCTCCTGACGCGGTCCTGGCAGGGCCTCTAAGGCCGCTGTGGAGGCCCAGAGGCTTGTGCGATCACATGACCAGAACGAGGGGCAAACGCAGACAAAATGGTGACAGCTGGCAAGCGGAACATGGCGTCCAACACCACGGCCACAGAAGCTTGCTAGCTATGGCCACGCTGTGCAGCCGCCAAGCAGAACAGTACCGATTTTGTGGTTTGTAAAACAAAACGTACCTTCCACGGCAGAACTCAGTTTTATGACACCTTGAATAAAAACAGAAGATGGCAGTTATATAATGGACCCCCGTTACCTTTTTTTTTTTTTTTCCAGTTTTCACATAATACATGTACATTTCAGGTCCGGATTTTGTTGTTGTTGGCGTTTTGAGAAATTAACCGAACAATTTCAAAAAAAGAAAGACAGCAGCTATCAGCACGTCCTATTTTTTTTTTTTTTTTTTTTGACTCGGTCTGAGGAGCATTTTACACCTGTTGGGACAGAGTTTGCGTTGAAATAAAGAACAGGTGGTTGGAAACCCAGGCCTACCTCTCAGCCCCTTCTCTGAGCTGGCTGGGGAAGACGCTGTTTGCTCAGTCTTCAGGTTCACCTTTGGTCCTGGCAGGTGAGCAATGGGTGAGCTACCCGGCTATGTCAAATCATGGACAGAGTAGGTGTTACCCACGACTGGACTGTTGCTCGTTTTCCCCCAAGTTTAAAGGTGAAAATGCTAAAATAAAGTGAATTAGACCTGGTCCAGAAATTAGACTTAAGCCATTTTTTTTTTAAGCCAAAGCTATAAATAGTTCACGTTCTCCAATTTCTCTCTAAAACCTTGGCGTGTATGCCTTGTGTGTTTGAGTTCATGTGTGCACACGCGAACAGGTTTGCACACTTGGTCAGGATGAAGCTCATGCGTTCGTCCTCTCCTTCTACCTGGAGAAGGTATCTTGCCCTGTGCTCTGTTTGCCAGGCCAGCTGGCTCGTGTCTTCTGGGGTGTTCCGGACTCTCTGCCTCCCTCCTTGCCAGGAGCCTTGGGATTACCATGCACGCTACCGAATAAGCTTTCTGTGGATTCTCGGGCTCTGAAGTCAGGTCCTCAGCCTTGTACCAGAAGTGCACATGGGTCATTATAGCACCCTATACTCTTCAATTTCCGTGCCACAGCTGTGACCTTTTACACAGCGCCAATGTGCTTATTTGGCTGAGGACGCACTTCTCTTTTCAACTGGAAAAATTGCTAATTTCAATGGAAACAGAAGTCTTTCCAGTACCACCATGCCTCAGCTGGTACCAGTCAGCTTGCACACTGCCCTCTAGGCCTGCCTGTATGTACCTGTGCTCACTGCATCTGACCTACAATTGATGAAGAAGGCACATGGATAGGCAACTTCCATACAGCAGCCGATCTTTCTCATGATATTCTTATATCTTTCACACCACAACTTCTGCCCACCTCAAAACCATACATTGATTATGTATGATTATATACCATACAATCGTATTTTTACGACCTTAATCCATCCCTCATGTAAATCGTTTCTACTAGGTTAAAACGTTGCTTAGTTTTGAGGACTGTAAACCCTGTCACCATGAGGAGCCCCACGTGGGGCTGGGAGGAAGCAGGCAGTGGATGCACACAAGAAATAACTTCAAGGAGGGGAGGAGGGGAGGAATCCAGGATCTCTGTAATCTGCATTGTCCCAACCGTGCTGGGCACCGATGGAGCACACACCATCAAGCTGGGAAGTGCAGGCCAGCGGTCAAGGGCTTGGCTGGCATTCACGGGACCGAGGCTCGGTCCTTGGGAGCATTAAAGTGTACTGTGCGTCTCTGAGCTATCGCACCAGCCCTTACGTTCGCTTTTAATGTGGCTCATTTAATTGTGAGTTTATATGATTTGCACTGCAACAGTGAGCTCACAGGCTTGCTGGAAAGGCCAGGATTGTAGGGCTGGCTCCTCCCAGCAGCCGCTGGGAGGAGCCAGCCCCCTGGCACCACTGACACTGACATTCCCGCCACTCAGGTTCAGAGAAGAAAGCCTGCTAATGTTCAGACGTAGCTTTAACGTAACCGAACAAGCCAGATGTGAGCAACTGAGCATTTACCGTGGTTTGGTCAGGAGACTCTCCAAACTGTCAGATGCATGAAATTACCTTTACATTCAGCACGCTGGAAGCAACGGTCATTGACATCCAGTCAGGGCAAACACTAGGTGGGTTTGCCCCTTTTGTGGTCAGACAATTAAATGAAGAGGCAAGGTCGGGTCTGAGCATCACACACATTGCGTATTACACACACTCATCAACGATCCACCATGCTTGGAACAGTAGGGGTTTTACACAGCTTAAAAGTTAGCTTCCCCAGGAGCTGTATCCACTACGAATTTTAAAGTTCTTATTCCTGTTGTGTATACATGATGCGTGAGCCTGAGCATGTGTGTCAGGGTGTGTGCGCAGGTCGGAGGACAACTTTGTGAGTTCTGTTCCCTCCTTCCTTAAGTGGAGGCGGGTTCCTGGAGCCGAACTCCAGTCACCGGGATTGTACTGTAAGCGTCTTCCGCACTGAGTCGTCCTGCTCATCCCTCAGCCGTGTTTCCTTGTGTGTGCACCTGTGGTGTCAGCAAATGTCGATCACTAAAATGATGCACACTAAGTGTGTGCAGAGACACCCCCTGTGAAGAACAACCAAACCAATTCCAGTCCAGAGCAGCCTCCGAGGGGACTGAGCTCACTGAGCGAGAGAAAAATATGTCAAGTTAAATAACAAACAATAGCATTGAAGAGCTTGTGCTGTACTTCCTGAGGACCAAAGTTCAAATCCCAGCACCCAAGTCAGGTGGCTCCCAGTGTCTGTGAACCCCACTCCGGGGGACAGAAGCCTGCACACCCCCTCACATATAATAAATGTGATTAAAAAAATTAAAAAAAAAAAACAGCCAAAAAAAAAAAAAAAAAAAAAACCAAACCCACCCACAGTAGCCCTATTTTAGAACTTCCATTACGAATATTATTTTCACAGAAGCGTTAATGAATCATTGGCTTCAAATGGATGTTTCTTATTTTTCGAACAGGAAGTTAGAATTTTCTCTACATCAGTGTAGATCTTTCTGTTGTAACCTAACTATATTGTAGTGACGATCCAAGCTCAACTACATCTTGGCAGATGGCTGATATGAACATAATATATTTGATTATAGAATGACAGAAAGGGTATCTTTTTTTTTTTTTTAATGTTCATACTTAAAAGTCTTGGAACCTTAAGAGGTGACTCGTGTTGATGTTTTAGAGTACACACGGTGTCGCTGACCTTCGGGACACAAGCTAGACGTGAGCTGCGAGCAGCCAAGGCTGACGTTGCCACAGCACGTACGCGATGCAGACAGACACAGAGCATGGACCCTGCCACCCCCAACTGAGTTCCACAGGCTGCAGAAGGTTTTGAAAAGTAAAGGCCAAAGCTAAGAAGATGAAGAGAAGAGAAACCTGTTTGGCCCTGGACTAGCTATCTCAGCGAGGCCTAGCTGAACGGAGCTCTGTGCAGCCCTCCTCATCGCGGTCCTACACGTGGGAGCCGGCGGCCAGCCAGGTCCGCCTGCTTCCTCGCTCGGCCAGTTCTGAAAGCAGCCTGCTCTTCTCTGCACGCCTTCCCTCGGCTGTGTTTGCTCACTAGCTCACAGGACTAGGGGTTGAACACGCTGTGCATGAGAGGGGGTCTCAGCACTGATGTCCCCAGTACTAGGACCTCGGCTCTCTTTTTACGTTGAGATAGTTTTATAAGATCACCAGGCTGGCCTTGAATTCCCTCTGTAGCTGACGAACGTCTTGAATTTATAATCCTCCAGCCTCCATTTTAGATCACAGGCCTCCAGGCCCATCTTCCCTTATTGCTTCCACTGATGCACTGAATGGCTCCCCCTCCCCGACATTTTTTGGTGTTGAAGATTAAACCCAGGGGGCTTTCATATTATAGTCCACGCCCTACCATTGATCTACAACCCTGATCTCCATCCCCAATGACTGATTCCACCTCTTCTAAAAGAATCCATAGGAGAGAGAATATGCTTAAATCATACGGAAGTGTGAATGGGCTAAGCTCCTGCAATGGCATTTCACTGCTGGTGAAACACTGAGTCAGCTTCCGGCCTCAGCACCAGGGTCTGAGGACACATCCTTCCTTTCCCTGCGTTTACTCATTCGTAGCCCTCTCTCTGTGCGCTTCCATGCTTGCTCCACCGGAACTGTGGAAACTTCCTGTATCTCTCTTCATTCAGAGTCCTCCCAATGGGCAGAGTTCTCTATCTAAAATACTCTCACGTGGGCCCTGGCTCACAGCTGCCTGCCTCCTGTCTTGTTTGTTTCTGGAATCTCTTGCCCAGTACAATTGCTGACATAAAATGAGCCACCAGGAAGGACCTTTAGAATATTTTACTTTTTCAGACAGGAACTCACGTAGCCCCGTCTGGCCACGAACTCAGCCTGTGGCTGACGTTGCCCGCTCACTTGGGATCCTCCTGCCTCTGTTTCCCAAGAGCGGGGCTTACAGGCAGGTGCCCCTCTGCCCGTCCAGTAACTGCATATTGAATGAACAGAGTGATCATTGCCAAGTTCTGCAGTAAGGAGCCTCTCAGTTCCAGCAAGAGTATCCCCAGTATATTATTTAGCAGTGGGTAGTACTGAGGGAGACCCTCAGAGTTCATTGTGTTGATCATTGTCTGCTCGTTTCCACGAGAAGACTGGTCTTTGGGTGGAGAGAGAGTTGTCCTGGGAGACCGAAGCCTCAGTGCTGAAATCCCCTCACATGGATGGTCCAACCCCTTCACAGTGGGAAAGAGAATATGTATGTTTTCGTAGGCGTTAGGCACTGTTACTTGTAACAGTAACAAGATCTCAAAGGAATCTGATCGGCCGGTCACTTATAGCAAGACTGTGCCCTAACTAGATGCCAAGAAATATCAGTGAATTAGTTTCATGCCCAAGTACCTCAAGAGTCCGTAGTTCTCTGCAGCACCATAACCCTGCTCCCAACTGGAGCAGAGCTCACCTGTCAAGGTGTGGCTACAGAAAAGAAGGGCTCAAAAAGCGTGGCTGGGGTCTCCCGAGGGCCGGGTCACAGGTGTGTGTCACCACACCTGGCTGAGGACCGTTCAGTTTTAATATCCTGCTCCTAATTAATCGCTTCCCTGCAGCTGGCAGGGCCTCTCGGAGGGTCATCACCAATTCAGACTTCTTCAGTGGTGTTTCACTTGTGTTTAAGATGAAGACAAAAAAAAATCTCCATGGGAGTTTTGGAACCTTTCAGGAAGTTGCTCCCAGGAGCATAAAAGAGCTATCCATTATTTCTCGCTCCTTCCACAGAGAGGCAGGGACTCTCCTGGCTCCTGAAGCTGCTCAAAGCTCCCCTGAATATCAGAAGACAGAGGAAGGATACTGCCAACCCCTTGAGCAGCTTCAGGAAGCCGACAGTGCCCTCTTCCTGTCTTGGGGCTTAGAAGCCCTGACAATGCTCTGATGGAGAGGCCTTGTGAAGGCTGATGAATGGGAGAGCAGAGGCTATCAGCACTTGTTGGTGAGGGGCAGGAGAGATGGACAAGAAGCCATCACAGGAGACAGAGAAGTTGATCTCCTGCGTGGTGGGAAGGATTTCAGCCACGAACAAATGCATGGTTTACTTGTGTTGTAGGAACCAAGCCCAGGGCTTCAGAAGTGCCAGGGAGGGACCAGGCCCTCTCTCTGAGCTACCCTCAGCCCACAGGATTTCTAATTTCATTGCTTAAAATACCCCCTGCCTCTAAGAGCCATGTAATGAGTTCCAGGCAGAGAAAGAAGAGTTTACAAAACAAACAAACAATCAAACCAAGGAACACGTAGGAAATAAAAAGAGCCAGGAGTTGCAATGCCAAAGCACATGAGCAAAGTGAAAATATGAAAAACGAGCTATCGGTCCTGTGTTTCAAGAGATGGGACAGTATGTTCCTTTTTTTTTTTTTTTTATTACATCAGAAACATTTAAGCATATGTCCTCTAGAGTTCCTAAAATCGAGAAAAAGACTTTTAGGAATTCCAAAGGTTCTGCTCCCCAGCTCCATTTTAAAGAGAACTATAGATGTGTCCTGTCTAGCCATAGAGATGTCTAATTCCAGTGGCAGGCCATGAAGGCAAAAGAGAAGACCAGGACCACATCATCAAAGGGACAAAGTGACAGGGGGAGTTTGGTGTGCACAGGCACAAACTGGGCTGAGGAGATTATGAAAAGTGAATAATCCAGAGTAGGAAACAAGACTTGGATGAGCAGACCCAAGAGCTGTAGAAGATGACTCTCAGGAAGCAGGTCCTGGGTCCCTCAGTTGAGGACTCTGAAGGCTGTGAGTTTCGGAACTGCTGTGGTCTCTGATTACTATGGTGCCTCCATTTCCAAGTTGAGGAGACGTGTTTGCTCCAACTTGGATAGGTATGCTTTCCAAAGGCACTTGTGTGGAAGGCCTGTCACAAGGACACTTAGCTAACCAATCAGTGTTTCAAGCCACTGGTGGGTTCATAATTGAATGGGAGCTGGTGGGAGCTGGTGGATGCTGTGAAAGGTGGAGTCTGGATTCAGGACACTGGATTAGGGGGTGAGTCTTTGAACGGTGTGGTGTTTTGAATGAAAATGATCCCATAGGTTCCTGGGGAGCAGCACTATTAGGAGGCATGGCCTCGTTGGAGTAGGTGTGGCCTCATTGAAGAAAGTTCATCATTGGGATTGTGTTTTGAGGGTTCAGATGCTCAAGAAAGGACCAGTGTGTCTCTTTCTTCCTGCTGCCTGCAGATCTGGATGGAGGACTCTCAGATACCCCCTTCTGGGCTGCCTGCCTGCCACCATGCTTCCCACCATGAGGATCATGGACTATAAACTTCTGAACTAAGCCAGCCCCAATTAAATGTCTTCCTTTATAAGAGTTGCTGTGGTCATGGCATCTCTTCACAGCGATAGCACACTGGCTAAGAAGACAAGGGGTATATCTTCTCTCCAGCTTCTTCCTCTGTCTGTCTGTTTCCACGGCTGCTGTGAGGTGAGCTTGCTGTGACGCTCTGCCTTACCACAGACCTATAGCAATGGAGCCGGACGACTTATGACAGACACCTCTGTAACCGTGAACCAAACTGAGTCCTCCTCTCAACTATCTTGTGCAGTGACGGAATGCTGACTAACAGTGCTCAATGGATTTTTCTCCTCCCACGTCATCAATCTCTGTTTGGTATATGTGGGTCATAAAACTTTAGCTCACATATTTTTATATATAGAGAAATTACACTAGGCAACTGCCTCGGAGGAATGCTCCTGGCACTTCAACCTCACTTGGCTGGCAAAGATTTAGGTCCTCATTTGAATCTCAAACCTGGGCTTGGGACGGAAGTTATCAGATCCTTGAGGGTACAGATCACTTTGCAGAAGATGTGATTGTGGCTGCCTTCCCACAGGAAAATGGCGTCCTCTTGGTCATTCCTCTTGGTAGATGTGGGCTCCGTGACTGCTTTGACCGACAGAATAGGGAGAACGTGACCACTGATATTTGGGCTTGGACCTTAGGACATCCTGTCATGAACGCTCTCTCTGAGGGTCCTGAGCGTGACATGTTAGAAGTCTAGAAAGCACAATGTGCCACTTACAGCATCAGTGAGCATTGGCAGGTGAGCCTATTCTCCAGCCATCCAGACCAAGGAGCCAGGCACATGAGTGATACCACCATGATCCCCTGGTGTAGGCAGGGCTGCTGAGGTGGTTAGCCTTAGTCTCAGCCTGACGGGGCGTGTCGATAGACGCATGCTTGGTCCGGTGCTATTTTGGGTGTATATTCGAGGGCTTTTCTGGATACTAATGATCTGAATCAGTGACTGGGTAGATGGCCCACCCTAATGTGGGTGGCCCTCAAAAGGCCAGCATAGGACTAAAGGTGGACACAGGGCTAAAGGATGACTTCTTCCCCTCTCTCTGCTGGGACACTGCTCTTCTGCCTTCACACTTAGTCTGGCACTCAAATCGTTGATCACCTGCTCACGAGGCCTCGGATTCACATTAGAACTATATCCCCAGATCTGCTGTTGGCTGCAGAGGCTGGGACCTCCCCGTCTCCCTCATCAGTGAATCAGCTCTGAAGAAACTTAGCATTCCAGCTTCACCGCTCAGCCCTGCCCAAACCCCTCTCACAAAACTGTTTTTGACAGCAGTTTCCAATCTCTGTGATAAAATCCTGGAGAAGAGCCAAGTTAAAAGGTGGAAGGGGTTCTTTAGCTCACGGCTGCAGTTCCCAGTTGCTCTGCTATATTGCTGTGGGGCTGTGGCAGCATGCTGTGTCATGTTGGGCGACACAGTGGAGGAGGACTGCCGAAAAAGCAGCCGAAAAACAAGCAGGGTGGAGGGAGGGAAGTAATGAGAGACTGAGACAGACGCAACAAAAGGCACTAGGGGGCGGGGTTCTGGGATCTCTCTCCTTCAGGAGCATGCTTCACAACTTTCTAAAGTTCTGCTGCATTCTAGGAGAGCCACAGGCTGACGGCTAAGGCTTCACACGTGAAACTCTGGGTGGGTGGGGCATGTCTTATCCAAATTACAATGTAGAGTCTGATAAAAATGGTTGTGTACGAGCTGCTGTGCACTGCAGGATGATACGCCTCACAACAGCAGCTCAGCAAGAACCCAACTGGACCTCTGACCCTTGTCTCACCTCCTACTCTTCCCACACTCTGGCCATGCCACCCTTCCCTGTTCCCGAATGCTAGCTAGCTGCAGCTTTCTCCCACCCTTCATCGGTCCACGGCCTGCTTAGCATGTGAGGTTTTTTTTCCTCCAGGAGTTTTCCCCTTAAGCCTCGCCCTTCGCTTGCTTCCTTGTGGTGACTCTCCTATCAGCACGGAGTTCTTTTCCCTTAGAGCAATCATCTTTGATGATTTGATTCATGTCGGTCCTCACCTCTATAAATCCCATGAGAACAGAGAGCGAGACTCCCTTTGATCACTGGAATTCCTGGCTTCAGCACAGTGGCTGGACAGAGCAAGCGCTGGATAAATATTTGTGAAGCAGATGAATGAAATATTTGATGCCGCTGATAAGGACCCGTTCCTCGCCACAGCCTTAATCACTCCCCACCATTCTTCTTGTTCATGTGCTGTGCAAACCTGGATTCGCAGCCACAGGAACTGGGCAAGACTGTGACTTATTAACCTCTTGGCTGTGGTCTCTGAGGACAGCTGAGCACCCCCGAAGACTATAAGCCCAGGAAAAAGAGCCATGAACAGCTCCCCGGAGATGTGTGGGTTCGGGATGGCAAGAATTGGGGTGGGGCAATTTGTGCCCTTTCCCATTTGTGGTTTAAGAGGAGATGGGGTGGGGCTGGGGCTTTCTTGAGAGTCCTGGGAACTTAGAGGCCTTCTTGGGAGTCCTCAAAGGTTAGTGGCGTTCAGACCGTTTGAAGCACTTCTCGGTGGAAGCTGTGGACTGTTTCTTGCTGGGTCAGGAGCTGCTGGGCACGCTTTATCTACAGTAGAAGGAAGCTGCTGTCTTGGGGCCAGGCAAAGTGACCTTCCACAGTAACTGCCCCACTGCAGCTTCTTGGTCCTACATGTGGGAAATAGTAGCTCTGCTGCAAAATGGCTCTCAGCGTTTTCCCACATCCCTTAGTCACCCTTGTTCCCATTAGTGAAATAAATGTGAGTCTCTGCTGGTGTCCTTATAACTTCCATTTTATAAGTGAAAAGTTCCTTCCTTTACATCTCTCACCCCCGTATTTCACACACACACACACACACACACACACACACACACACACACACTGTGTAGGCCATGGAATCCAGTGCCTTGACACAGAAACACAGCTCTCAGCTCAAAGGGAATGAGAGGTCATTCTGGAGCCAGGTATGAGTGACCATGGTCCAGGGCTACCCTGAAGACCTCCTTCCAACGTGTTAGTAGCTTGATGAACACAGAACAAAGAAACTCATAAATCAAGACACTTAAAAAATAGGTTGGTGAGGACATTAGGTATGACTGCCAAGGGGAATAACTCAGCCTTCGGACACACATGCTATTTGATGGCATTCTTAGCCCCCGGGTTGGTGGAAGCTAGCGGGCTGTTAGTACATTCCAAAGGATTTACCTGAGTAGTTGTGAGAGTTAGGTCAAACATCAATGGGCAATGAATGACTGCTAAGGGGCTAGAGATAGCCCAAGGGAATTGGGCTCTAGATCCACAGCATTCTAACTTTTCACAATCCCAAGTTCTGACGAAGCTTTGTAGGGAAGCCCTTCTTCCTTCCCTTCTTCCCTCCCTTCCGCTCTCCCTCCCTCCATTTCTTTCTTCCTTTTTCTTTTGGAAAGGCAGGATTTCACCAAGTAGTACCGTCTCTCGCAGGCACGGGCACGCCAGGCTAGCCTTGTGGACGCTTTAACACGGTGAGTTTACTTATTTACTTCTCTTTCCCCGGGCACTCAGTTCACTAGGCCGGCTCTCCTCCTTTGAGCCACACTCGCTAACTGGTCCCGTGGACCCGATTTCATGAAGCGAGCTTAGCATAAATCTCTAGTTGGAGGTAGGAAGAGTCTCACCCACCCAAGTAAGTCTTGATCTTTTAACGTCAAGCCTCTGAGAGTGAAGATGTCCTCCGGTGCCTCATTTTCTAACAGTCACGTGTTCCGAGACGGTGCCCCCCCACCTCGGGGTGCACAATGCTGCATTTGTCCCTTTGAATGTGTAACGTTTGAAAGCGTAGGGACGGGCCGCAGATGTAGGCACACCTTTGATCTTTCATCCTTGCCGGTTAAGGGAGGGCAGACACCAGGTGGCTTTGAACCGGAAATGGCCTGAACCGCTGCCTGGGCTCACTAGGCTGCACGGGGCAGCAGGGGCTGGCAGCAGGGGCTGGCAGCAGGGGCTGGCAGCAGGGGCTGGCAGCAGGGGCTGGCTGCAGGTAGAGGGGCTGGCTCCAGGCAGCACCCTGAACGATGGGGCTGGGGCTGGCTGATGTTGCGGATGTTCTGGTTTATGATATGTAAACAATTCCAAGTGTGTGTGTGTGGGGGGGGGGGGGGGAGTTTAGTTGTCACACACCTGTTAAGCGTGTTGTGCATAGGTGGGTCTTTGCCGGGTGGAATTAGTTGAATTCTGAGGATGAAGGCGCAGCTGCTTGCGGGAGCTGGCCGCTTGCTGCTGGCTCGTCCTGCTGCTGCATTTGTTGTTTGCTGATTTGCTGGTCCCCCGGACTTCTGGATTTCCTGAGAACTGATACTGGAATTGCCCCCAACAGAATCCTATGACCCTACCCAGCAGGAAGTAGCAGAGAGAATCCTGCCCTCCCCGGTGCTGGGGGTGTGGGGGAGGTTGGAAGGGAGGTAGAAGCATTTAAGAACCCTGAATAAAGCACGTTCGTTAAAAAAATCAAGGACAACAGGCCGGGGCTGGCTGGGGCGCCCAGAGCACCCACTTCCTAGGCAAGAGGCCAGGAAAGGCCCGCAAAGCCAGCAAACGCTGCAGAGAAGACGGCAGCTGGGCACCAGCACCGACTGGCTGTTTCAGGGACTCCAGGGCGCTTCTAGAAAGGGTATTTGGCGCGCTCTCTTTCCTTCACGGAACTTCTTAAAGATTCCACCTTGGCACCAAGATGCCACCGACGGCTCAGGTTCCCAAGTCTTCGGCGGGACTCGATTGCCCCCTGGCGGCCTTGTGGCGACATTACACCACTGCCCGCGCGGCCGGAGCCGGTTAATCCCACCCGGGGACGTTGCAGCTCCCAGTTCTCCCCACCCCGGGGCAGGTCTGGCAGCGCAGGACTGGAACCCAGTTTTAAGCCCCAAGGCAGACCTGGGAGGGGACTTCGGAACGAAAGTCCTTCCTTCTCCACTCTGAGCCGGGTCTTCTGAGATGCTCCAGAGGCTCTGAAAAGAAGGATCAGGCAGATTGGCACCTGCCGGTTGGTTTTAGCACCGCTGGCCGCGTGGTTGCTGCGCTCCGCCTGCTCAGAAGTGGCCGCCACGTGACTGACAGGTGAGGGATGCCCCTCCGCTGTGAGGCTTCCCCATATGAATGGAAAGGCAAGGGCATGGAATATCCCAGATCTGTGTTTGCGGCTGGTGTGGAAAAAAAAGTGTCCAGTAAAAAAAAAAAAAAAAAAAAAAAAAAAAAGCCGCATATTGTCCACACGTAAGAACTCTAAAAGCATCAGCTGCTTGGCCAGCCAACACAGCAGCCCGATCCCAGGCAGGTTCTCGGGTGGGGCAGAGGGTTGTGTTCACCTGTGGGAGCATGCATGGCCTGCAGGTTGCGCAAGCAGGCTAGGCTCGTTGTCCAGCGAGCCTCTGACTCCCATCTTGGGTATCAGGGATGACAAATGCCCAGATATTTACACGGGTTCTGGGGATCAAATCTGAGGCAAGCATCTTACTGACAGAACCTTCTCCCCAGTCAGTATTCATTTTATTTTTGTTTCATTTTGTTTTTCGAGATAGGGGTCTCTCTGTGTATCCCTGGCTGTCCTAGAACTCGGTTGGCAGTCGAGGCTGGCCTTGAACTCACAGAGATAGGCCTGCCGAGGGCTCCTTCTGAGCACTGAGACTGAAGACATACGTTGTTTGTTTGTTTGTTTGCTTCCTTAGGGGAATATTTAGAATAACATAAAAGTGGAAAGTATCTATTTGCAATGGCTGGAATTCCATGAAGCTGTTTAGACTTGGCCTTGAAGCATCCCAAGAGAATGGTTTCCGTGAGATCCCCAGCATCTCCTCCTCGCTGCTGAGCTGCTGAGATCACAATGTCCTCCGGACCGGCATTTCTAGGAGTTTTGTAGATGATGTTACTGCTACCACAGGCTCTTGGGTGGCCTGGCCTGGCCTCCAGGTCTAACCAGGGATGACCCAGAACTGCTGATCCTCCTGCCTTTACTGCACATGAGCTCAGATGACAGACATTTGTCACTGTGCCCTCTCTGCTCATTTGTTACCTGTTTATTTTATTAAACATCTTCAAGGCAGAAGGCTGGCACAGTATAGGCACAGTTCATGGTTGACAAGGGCTTGGGTTTTTAGAGTCAAACTGAATCAACAGACACCAGTGTTGACTGTTAGTCATGGGGCCTTGAGACAGTCACTTATTCTTTTTGTGTCTTTTTCCTCAGCTGTCAAGGTGAGGCTGATACTAGCGGTATATGCAGCCTGGGGCCTTTTAAATGCTTTATGCTTTGTAGGCGTTGGCTAATGGAGGTTTTACCAGCAGAGGTTAACAAGATTCTGAATTGGGTTGGAGTTGTAGCTGAGCGCTAGGGTTCTTTTCCGCTATGTGCGAAGCCCTGGGTTCCATCTCCAGCAAAGAAAAAACAAAACAAACCCACAAATCCTGGACTGTTGAGGGGTGAGGCTCAAATCCACTCTCTAAGGAACTATTAAATCCTCAGTTGAGGATGAAGCCAGCAGGCAAAGGTGTGTCCTGCTGAAACTAAGGATTTGACTTTGATTCCCAGGATCAACATGATGTGTGGAGAGAGCAGATTCCTGTAAGTCGTCCTATGAGCTCCACATCTGTGCTGTGGTAAATGCTCACACACACACACACACACACACACACACACACACACACACATAAACACACTCTGGAATAACAACATTCCCAAAGGTGGAGAGATGGCCCAGCTTGTGACATTTCTCCAGTGCTGGTAGCATCCCTGAGACTGGTCTAGGGATAAACCTGGAACACGCTTCTTTGAAGCAGATCACTACTGCCCTCTGGGTGTGCACTGGCCGGGGAGACTCCTCTTTTCTCCCACTCCAGGTCACAGCTCCATCCCAGGGCTGGGCTTCTAAGAACAGGATAAAGGGTCTTCTCTATCTGGCCCCTGTGAAGGAGTACAGAGTACAGGGTTTATGCCACTGTGACAATAGCACAGTCGAGAACCAGAGACATCTGACCACAGAATTTTTTTTTCTTGAATCCCTTCCCCCCCAGAATTAACTAGTGAAGATGCATCATTATCTTCAGAGAGAAGTCAGCTACACACCTCAACGGTTGCTACAAATTACTATCTCTCCCATCTGTTTTCCTAAATATCCATTTATCTTTTTAAAATTTTTTTGTTTTTTTTGTTATGTTTTGTTTGACAGGGTCTTACTATTTAGTACCTTCCTTCCTTCCTTCCTTCCTTCCTTCCTTCCTTCCTTCCTTCCCTCCTTCCAAAAGTTTTAAGTTGTGTGTACCAGTGTGCATTTATGTGTGGGTATGTGCATATGGATGCCAGTGCTTGCAGAGGCCAGAAGAGGGCATTGGATCCCCCAGAGCCAGAGTTGTAGGCAGTTGCAAGCCACCTGAGGGTGCTGGGAACCAAGTTCTGGTCTTCTGGAGGAGCAGCCTGTGCTCTGAACCATGGAGCCTTCTTTCTAGCCCCATTTATCTTGCTGTAGGTAACTTTTGTTTCCATAGGTCCTCTCTTTCACTGATCTTCTGAAGATGGTTTCAAAGTCCCAAGTTGTAAGCTTTTTCTCAGATACACTTTTCTGTAAACTCCCACAAGCATATGAATAAAGCCCCTCCCCCTTTTGGTGCTCATCTGTCTTGTGTGAGTTTAATTTGGAGCTCTTCAAGCACTAAACTAAGAGAAAAGAGGAAAAGCTTTTCTTTTGTGTCTTTGGCCAAATATGAAACTCCAGCGTGCTAACTTTCAGTCCTCGTTTGGCACTTTGAGGCAGGACATTCTCTTTAAGAAGCCGTCACAAACTCGTTGGTTAGAATCCTCCAGTAATGACTAACATTCAGAGAGAGTATTATCTGTCGTGTTGGAGAGCAAAGTCTTGAGCATGCCAGGCAGACATGCTACCACTGAGCCACCACACCTCAGCCTTTGTGTTGCATGTCTGCACAAAGGCCGACCATCAGCAGCGTCAGATAACTAACTGTTAAATAAAGATAAAGACTCACTGAATTGTGTAATTCCAGTTCTAAAGGTAACAGAGGCTAGTTTAGCTCTTTCTAAATATTGTTCTTTTTGAAAGTACACACTAATTATACGCAGTCATGGATTCTGTCTTAGTTCCTGTTCTGTTGCTAAGAAGAGACACTATAATCAAGGCAACCGTTATTGAGGGTATTTAACCGGGGGCTGGCTTATAGTTTCAGAGGTTTGGTTCATTATCATAGCTGGGAGCATGGTAGCATGCAGGTAGGTGCTAGAGCAGTGGCTGAGAGCTACATCCTGACTCATAGGCAGAGAGAGAGAGAGAGAGAGAGAGAGAGAGAGAGAAAGAGAGAGAGAAAAAGATTGGGCATGGCCTGGGCATTCGAAACCTCAGAGCCTACCCCTCAGTGACACATTTCCTCCAACAAGGCCACACCTCCTAATCCTTTAATCCTTTCAAATATCGCCACTCCCTAGTGGCTAAGCATTCAGCTATATGAGCCTGTGGGGGCCATTCTTGTTCAAACCACTATCTAGTCTGTTTTGATATTTTCATATATGAATAGATTATATTTTGGTCATTTCCACCCTCCCTTCTTTTACTCCCTCCACTCTTACTCATACCTTTTCTCTTCCCATCTAGTTTCCTTTCTCCATCTATCTATCTATCTATCTATCTATCTATCTATCTATCTATCTATCTATTTTTACATTAGGGTTGCTTACAGGAACGTGGGCAATAGTCATTAGATGACTGCACTGAAGAAGGAAGATGGTCTCTTAGCCATCTGGAGAGATGGCTCGGTAGTTAAGAGCACTTGCTACTCTTGCAGAGGGCTCACGTTTGGTTCCCAGCACCCACATGACAGCTTACAACTCTAGAATTTTAGTTCCAGGGGATCTGATGTCTTCTTCTGACCTCTGTGGGCATTAGGCACATATATGGCCAACATTCATACACACAATAAATGAATTTTAAAAAGAAAGAAAGAAGATGTCTTCCTCCTCTAGCAACCATCAGCTGCTGGGAAGATCTCAAAGAGAAATGATCTCCTGAACTCATCCCCACTGATAACTATTTATTTATTTATTTGTTGCAGCTTTGAAATTTTGCCTCTGTGCTGATGGAAAAATATATACCACTTAAAAAAAAGGCTAACATTTTATAGCTAGACTAAGATGGCTAAAGGGAGACCATTTAAACGTCTTCTGCAGGGTTGCTGTGTGTTTGTGACTGAGTGGCACTGGCGTAGAAACAGAATGGTGGATCAATGGAATTGAATCAAAGACCCAGAAATAAACCTACACACCTATGGACACTTGATTTTTGACAAAGGAGCCGAAACTAGAAGGAAACTGCAGCCAAACAGTGTTCTCATGTTGGGTGTTCTGATAGCCACAGGATGAGATTTGGCATTATTTCTAAAGCTTTGATTCTTTTTTTCTGCCCTCTGAGCACTTGAAACAAAGACAACATTGCTCTGAAGCTCGTGTAACCTTGAAAATATTAACTGTCTTCCTTGCTCTTCAGTTTAGTTATTATCTTGACACGGTTTATTTGTAAATTTACCACAGAGAAGAACAGAATTAAAGCGGGGTGCATCAGGCAATTGAAAGGGCGCGGGAAGATAGCAAAGTGCATTTCTTTACTCTTCAGTTTTACGTCGCTGTGCCGACGGTGTTGGCTTTAACACCTCAGTATAGGGCGAGCACAGAGCAAGAACCTGAGAGCTCTTTGTACGATGTGAAACAACTGCCTCAACGTCCCTGTCGCCGTGTGTGACAGCACGTTCAGCTGGGAAGCCGCGTAAGGGTGTTTCCTGGGAGCCCGATCATGGTGAAATTCCAGGCCCTTTTCAAAACAAACCAGGAAGTTCTACCAGCGACCAAGGAAGTGTAGAGAAGTCTGTTAGTGCAACTCTTTTGGAAACTGTAGCAAAACACACTTTGCCTGTTATTCTATCTTTTTACGGAATTTGGTGTTTGCCGCTGCACTGTGGGGTGCAGCTTTGCGTGGCGGACCTTGGGAAGGCACTGGCTGTCTTCCTTTACCGCATTCCATCTTATATTTTGAGACAGGACTTTCCCCCCCAACATGAAGCTCACCGTTTCAGCCATGTTGTTTAGCCATGAGGCTATTGGGATCTGCCTACCTCTGCTTCCCACACACTGGGATCACAGGCACACGCGGCCATGCTTGGTTTTGGCGTGGGTAGTGCAGATTCAAACGCAGGCCCTCTCGCTTGCATGGCAAGTGCCCTTAGCTGCCGAGTCATCTCCCCGGCCCCTAACAGCATTATTTAAAGACTTTGTTAATGATGGTAATACGATCCCATCTCTTTACTCATTTTAGTAGGCTATGGGCAAACACCACGTGTTCTCTTATGTCAATGCTTGATAGCCCTCAGGATTTTATATGAAAGTGTTTCTTCCCTGCAATTTTTCTTTTCCCCTACAGGAACAAGAGATGAATTGCCTCAGAAGGAACAGCTAGCCAGATCAAAGAAAATCAGCAGTGCCCAGGAGCTGGGATCCTGCCTAGAGAATATGTGCCAGAAGTTCTTTGGCCTCAGAGTAAAGGATCCAAAGATGTTACAGTCTCATCCCCGGGAACTGTAAATGTCATCTAGCAAAAGGGACTCCATAGGAGCAATTAAGGATCTTGAGATGAGGAAAAGATCCTGGATTAGAGGGGTGGGCCTCATCTCAATTGGGAAAGGCCCTGAAAGGGGTTCTTCCGAGAGCCTCCGGAGGAAACTCGACCCCGCAGGCGTCACGATTTCAGTCTGCCGGGGCCACATCAGACTCCTGACCTTCGAGTACTCGATGCCAGTACACGTGTGCTGCTCTCAGCTGCCATTTCTGTGAAGATGGGTCACAGCCACAGTAGGAAACCAGGAAACCAGGTTCCATGCTCAGGCTCAAGCTGGGTTCACTTTGCTGCGTCTCTGACTGTGGCTGCCTGGCTAGCAAGAGTTCCCTCCTGATTATGTTATCATGTTTTCTCTGAATGGGGCTAGGTGGTCTAAGGGGATAAGTGATGTGGCAAGGGATGCAGTTACGTTGCTAGAATGTCTTACCTTGCAAGCCTCAGGCAGTGGGTTTGATGCAAGCACCTTAAAACTCCGCCCTCTCTTTTGCTTTGTCTGTCTGTCTGTCTGTCTGACAGACACATAAACACAGAGAGACAGACACACCTCAGAAAGAAAGAAAAGGATTACCAATACTAATAACATAAGCACATGTGAGGAACATAGCAGCAAAACTAATTTCGCCCAAGTCTCTAATTGCTTCAGATTCAACATGATGTTGACAGTATCAGAGCTGCCAAGACATTGGTTTCAAACCTAAAATGATCAAGAACAACATTTACTTTTTAAGATGGGGAATTGAATTTTATCTTAATTCATTACTATTATTGACTGATTTTTTTTTTCCGTACAAGGTCTTCCTGTGTAGCCTTGGCTACACAGGATCAGGATGGCCTCAGACTTATAGAGATCTGCCTGCCTCAGCCTCCTGAGATCCAGGATTAAAGGTGTTGAGTAACCATGCCTAGATTTTATCTTTTTTTTTGCAACAGAGTCTTACTCAGTCTAGGCTGGCCTCAAAGTTGCGATGTAGTTGAATGTGACTTTGAATCTTTGATCTTCCTGCTTCCACCCCTGGGGTGCTGAGATTACAGGCCTGTGCCATTCCACCTGTATGGATGGGACCAGGACTTTGTGCATCCTGGGTAATTGTTCTACCACCGAACTGTGTTCTTGGTCCCTCGAAAGGTTCCCGGGCTTTGAACATAACAGACCTTGTTAGGAAATTACATAAAATCATCATAATGAAAAAGTACTTTTAAAGACACAAAGAATTTACACTGTAGCTAGGTATTAACAGTGGGTGGTAAAAATATGTCACATTTTCACAGGAAAAAAAAAACCTCTGAGAAGTCAATGCCAAAAATATATGCAAAACATATCATTTTAGGAGGTGGAGTATAGCTGTATGCTATAAGATTAGAGAAAACCAATGGCCAAAAAGATAGTCAAAGAAAACTGGCCCAAATAGCAGATGTATAAGAATAACTGTGATGATCCCACTCCTTAGAGACCTTTAAAATGTAGTCATACTGTTAGACAGAACTATTTTCCTTCCAAAGTGACTATGGTTAGTAGTTACCAAATGTGAATTCCAAGACCTAAGACATAGATTTGAGATGCAAAGTAGAAATCCGTAATCAAGGAAGCAGAGAGAAGGTAGCCTGAAAATGGATGTACCTCAACCAGGTAAAGAAAAGGAAAGTATGACTCTCAAGCTGAAAAACTATAGAAAGAGAAGAGAACAGGCTTCGGAAAATGTCTATGAGTGAAGTTTTGGATGTTATTGTGGATAATGTTTGCATTTCTTTCATCAAATAAAGGTCTTGGACTTTAGATATGAAAAAAAAAAAAAAAAGCCAAAGCAAAATGAAAGTAAGAAAGGTTTGCCTTGGAGGGAGACGCCGGATGGCTACAGAACGGGGGTGGGGTGGGGGTGGGGGACATCTGGCATGGGTTGTCTACCCGCCCCCACAGGTTCTTAACGTAGTTGCGGAAGCTTCAAGGAGGACGGCCCGATGCTGTCTCCTCCCTGTAGCCTTCTCCCTGCTGCCCAGAGCCTTCCAAGGTCCTTCCCTCCTGAGAATTCCTGTTTGCTGCAGGAACATGCTAATAGCAAGCAGACCACAGCACAAACATTGCCATCTAGGAGCCTGCCTAGCCCTGTACACAGATTATAAGGCCCAACCTTCGTGTTCAGTCTCCTCTAAGACTGATATTTTTATAGGCTACTGCCCTGGACGGTGTCCACTACACTAACAAACAAACAAACAGAACGAAAACCCCCAAACACTATTGAAGCAGATCCTTTGTACCCCCTAATGCTGTGTGATCTGAAAAGTCAGCTCTGTGGTTTCCAGGAAGAACTTAAACGCATTTATCTCTCTGCTCATGTTCAAACCATATTAGTCCCAAACCTCAGGCTATAACTGATATCCTTGAACAACAAACCTTTTCATCGGCTGGAGCAACGAAGTTAGAAACCTAGCCCATGAAGCCGACCTTCTCTGTGCTGGACTGCTGCTGGAGTTGAGAAATGTCATTTTAGATTTCCCGGCACCAGGGTCATCGCGCCCTGGCTTTGATGGCACTCTCAGTAATCTTTGTCCTTGTGATTATCAGACAACACAGATCGTGTGTCCTCTGAAAGCAGACCTATCTTTTTTCCTCCTCTAAATGGCACGATTAAGAAGAAAGGTGACCACAGTTTCAACGGAAAGCTGATATATGCTGAGAATTGCTACTGACCTCAGCAAACCAAAGCATGGATGATAGAAAGATCTGCTTTCCAGGGCCCACACAAACATAGCAGGCCAGCGTGGTATGACGGATGGTCAAATATCTTTTTTTTTTTTTTTTTGCCTTGGAAGTCAAATCCTGAGAAACAGAAAAGAATGTACAAACAAATTAATATTAATTAATTAATTAGTTAGTTAATAAACAAAAACTTGTAGTTAAAGGAACTTAGAATATTCTCGAAGAATTAAAGACAATTCTTTTTTGTTTGTTTGTTTTCTTGTTTTTTGAGACAGGGTTTCTCTGTGTAGCCTTGGCTGTCCTGGACTTGTTTTGTAGATCAGGCTGGCCTTGAACTCACAGTGATCTCCCTCTTCTGCCTCTCAAGTACTGAACTTAAAGGAATGTGCCACCAGGTCTGGCCTAAATTCTTAAAAGCTTTCAGTAAGGTAATAAGGATGTGACTTCCTAAGAGGCTTACTGTATGGGATGGCCGTGAGGTTTGTTGCTTTCTAAAGTTTGAGTCTGGAAGGCATCCTGACATCCTGGACACAGTTTGGGAAAGGCTCACGAGCCCCCAATCTGCCTCATTTTCCGGGGAGACTCTGAAGTTTTAGTTCCTGAATTCTGGGAGGCCCAGTGGAAACACGGTCTGGCCTAGGGTTTCAGGGAAGCAGACCAGAGCAGGAACCATTTACCCCGGCCTTGGGCAGGACATGCGTGCCGAGATCAGTTGTGGTTTTCCGTTAGAGACGCAGAAAGGCAAGTTAAATCACCTCCACAAGGAGAGCAGGTGATACAGGTCCAGAAGACCGCCCCACTTGATGAGTTGAAGATTTCTTTCCTTTTCTTTTATGCCTGTATGTATGTCCGTGCATCATGTATGCGCCTGATACCCTTGCAGGCCAGAAGTGGGCATCCTCTGGAACTGGAGTTACAGTTATACCCAGCTGCCATGTGGGTGCTGGGAATCAAACCTGAGTCCTCTGCAAGGGATAGCCAGTGCTCTTCACCTGGAGTGAGCCGTCTGTCCCTCCAGCTCCATAAAAGTGTGTGTGTGTGTGTTACACACACATGAGGGCAGCTGAAGTCAGTTCTTTTCTTCCGACGTATGGTTCTCAGAAACCAGGACTGAGGTCATCAGGCTTGGCGGCAAGTGCCTTTACCTGCTGAGCCGTCTCTGAGCTTCTCTGATGAGTTAATTAGAGAAAACATGAGTGGGATGAACATGAGCGAGGCTGAATGTGTGTGATCATGACTTCACGAGGGGTTTCGGGCTCCGGAGCTTGCGTTTGCTTTTGTGAAAGAATGAACACCGAGTTTCTCAGAGAAGGAGCCATTCATAATCTCACTCCGCAGCCTTTTAAAAAGGCACTGAAGAGTCAGTCCTATCGTGTTTCCTGTAAGGAAGATGGACGACGACGAGAAGACTGAAGCCAAGCTAATGGTTGGTGGCTTGGATTCTCCACTGTCCCACCCCTCATTTCACCTGGAAGAAGCTACCCTTAGGAGAACTTTGAAATTTTTACTAATTGTTTTAACATATTACCAAAACAACACCCAAGGGAACGAGCATACTGCCTGTGTGCATGCTGCCCCCTGGGCAATGTAATTTAGCTCGAGGGCAAAGGCTAAGTGCCTCTTAGCCAAGGCGAGAAGTAATCATTCCCATTATGTGTACTTTTGGAAGTATTTTTATTGTTAACACGAAATGGAATGGACCTCCCTCTCCCATTACCATTACCAGCTGTGAATCCGAACCTTAGAGTACCCTTGAAGAGGCAATTAGAAAGTTCTTACTGTCGTCTTCAGGGTTCAGACCCGATTTTGTCGTTTTAATTAGGAGTTTATTCTTTTAGCAGGCTTCAGAGTAGCTTGTATCAAGGTACAGTGAGATAAAGAGCTGTTAGCCTTGCCAGGCCGCTCAGTACTGTTTCCTACTCATTTACCCTGGCAGGGGCTCTGCCTGGTAAGCCAACTTTACTTCTTCAGTCGAGGGCTTCTGTGGTTACATCCTGATGCGTAAATGGGGAGCTGCTCGCTAACCGCTCAGCAGCCTCAAACTCAGTCTCTGTGACTGAGTTCCACATCCACAGGGAGACGATTGCTATGAGCTACTGTCTCCAGCCGACTTCCTTCACCAACTTTCCCTTCTCCGTTGGCAAAGGAAGAAGAAGGGTCCCCGGCATTCCAGCCCATTTCTCTAGTAATTCCATTCTGGGCTCCAGACTGCGGGTTCTGCGTGTAGAATCTCAAGGCTCTGCTCACGGTAAGAAAAGCCATGCAGTCTGCTCATCACGGAAGCAACATCTGGAATGGCTATCAAGACTTCAGCTCTTCGCTTGATGTATTTTCAGCTCCTCTTTATGAAAGCCACTATGTTTCCTTGCACTGCCAAGGTCAAGGAATAAGTATGAGGCGTATGCCAGTCAGATGAATGGGGCAGGTTCCTCATAAAGATGGTTAGCTCAAGAGAGAAGGGAAGGCCTGATAGCCCAGCACAGGGGACTCACTACAGCTTGGTATATAATTTTGCACAGGCATGATTCCTCTGTAGTTCTATGGCCCAAGTCACGGTGCCCCTGTGCGTTCAAGGTGGAAGGATTTTCATCAGCTGAAAACGTGTTTATTGAAGATGACAGTAGAGAATACACATTGGTGGAGGAGCCCGGTGGGTACATTTGGGTATGGCGGCTCAGCGTCATGAGCATCCAACATCCAGCACTGGTACTGCCTGCATCAGCTTTTTTTGTGTGTATGTGGAAGCGAGGGGCGGCCTCTGTGTCTTCCTCAATATCCCAGCCTTAATTTGTCACTCAACCTGATGCTCACTAATTTGGCTAGACCGACTTGCCAGCAAATATCAGGGGTCTATCTCTACCCACTGGGCAATGGGATTCCAGGTGTGCACTGCCGTGCCTGGCTTCCACGTGGATTTTTGGGGTATGAGTTAGGTCTTCATGCTTGTACAGTAAGCGCTTTATCCTCCAGTCCCCAATGTTGCCTGTTTGACTGTACCAACTGTCCAATCTTACCACAGCGGCAAGGTTACAAATGAAAGAAAAAAAAATAAACCAACGTTCTCACTCAAGATGAGCACACTCTTCGTCTAGTCATTCGGTTGTGTCTGTGTGCATGTTACTCTGCTCATGGGAGAAGACAGAGTGAGGACCCACTGAAGGGCTTATGGCTGTCCTCACACAGAGATGAAGACTCTGGTCCTTAAAGGCCATGGGAATCACGACACGGGGGTAGGACAAGCGCAGGATTCTAGCCATGCTTATAGGATGAGTTCAGTGGCAGCTGGGTGAGGTGGGAGTGCAAGGGGCCGGACGTCGTTGAGGGCTTCGAGTTTTGTCTGGAGAATCTGAGGAAAAAGCCGAGTGGCCTGGAGTAGAGAAAAGACTGGTGCGGGAGGCTCAGGGAACTGTGTCCAGGAGGGACTGTGGCTACTTGGTGATGAAGCCATGTGCCACAGATAGAGTGGTTGTGTGAGCCAAAAGGAGCAGTTTCTGTAGGCTACGCTCACAGGCCGATATTGAGTGTGAGTTCAAGAATGCAGAGCCAGAGAAATCACAGGATATTCTCTGTCTGTCTCTGATAGTGTGCCTGTGTTTGATTTGATAGAAGCACACAACTTTCTTTCTTCCTTTTCTTCTTTCCTTCCTTCCTTCCTTCCTTCCTTCCTTCCTTCCTTCCTTCCTTCCTTCCTTTCTTCCTTTTCTTTTCTTTTCTTTCTGCTTTTTGAGACACAGTTTTTCTGTGTAGCCTTGTCTGTCCTGGAGTCTCTCTGTAGACTGGGCTGGCCTCCATTTCATAGAGGTCCACCTGCCTCTGCCTCCTGAGTGCTGGGATTAACAGCGTGCACCACCACACCCGGCCTGAAGCATAGAACATTCTGCAAGTGACAGTTCCAGAGTCTAGATGTACGCCAAGCTGTCAGTGTGATGCTGAGGTATACATTTAACGTTACTCTTTACATACGACTGTCCCGTGGCTGCCATTGTGTCACATGACCAGATCCTTGTTGATGGTCTCAAACAACAGGCATGCTGACGGTACTGAATTGTATATACCTTGCTAGAGAAGTAAAAACTGAGGTTTTGTATTTTGTACTCTCTTGGTGTTTCTGCTGGATGGCAGACAAAAATTCAGTTTTCAGCAATAATGGATCCCTAGGTCAAAGCATTTTCTTTCTTTCTTTCTTTCTTTCTTTCTTTCTTTCTTTCTTTCTTTCTTTCTTTCTTTCTTTCTTTCTTTCTTTCTTTCTTTCTTTCTTTCATTACTGTTGTTGCTGTTTTGAGACAGGATCATGCTATAGCGTCCACGCTGGCCTCGAACCGTGATCCTCCTCTCTTCTGAATGCTGAGGTTACAGCCATGCATCACCATGCGCGGTAAGGGGTGTGAGGTTTTTATACAGCATGAAATAGTAGAGTGAGTCAGGCCACGGGAACTGATACATCACTCAGGAAGCCACTGCTACAAGTGGCTGATGTGTAGCACATCATCAGGGTTTATGAAAAGCTCATGGGTGGCAAGTGAAGGACACAGCCACAGGGCAAACTGGAACCACTGGGAATCCAGGGGGGCCCGCTGGCTGCGCCAACATTACCAGGACTGAAGAGATGGATGGGCAAGGGATAGGTTGGCGCTGGCTCCTGTGGCTCCTGGGTACCAGGCATCCCACCCAGGAAGCAAGAACACAGGGTAGGAAGGCAGAGGCCCGAGTCCCAGGAAAGAGTACAAGTTAGGAACTTGGCCTTCGAAACAGTTAGGTCACTTCCAGAAAAAGCAGAAGCAAGGGCCACTGGGTGGGTGCTTTTGGTTTTGTGAGCGCGGAACGGCCCAGGTACCTGAGAAGGAGAAAGCCTTATAGGAGAAGGCTGCTTATAACCATTGAAGAAAAGGATTAGGGGGGAGGACGGGGACCCAGACACCAGATGGTGGATCTAGGCACCCAAAGGCCCTTGGGTTCAAACTGCAGAATCTTCAACATGGCGTCTGTCAATCAATCCTGTTAATCGGAACGCCTTGTGGCTGGCGTTCACCCTTTCCCCATGGATATACACGCAGAGGCCACCAGAGGGCGATCTTTCACACGAGCAAGCAAGCGTATCCTCCGGGAAACTGCGCCCCACACTGCACAAATTGCTCCCCACGACGCCAGGCCTCCCCTCTGACAGTCCCCCGGGCACCAGGCACGGGTCTCGGTGCGCAACGGCGCCACCCGGAACATTCTGGCTGCTTTGGAAAAGTGTAAGCGCCTCGGCACAGATGCTTTTGCAATGTAAAAGCAGCACGTGGCGCTCACAGGGAGGACAGAGGCACCTGCTTCGCCCTACTGTGTCTCCACGTGCTGTTTGCGGGGGTTAGGGGTGATGGTGCGGGGTACGGCTAAAGAGCTCCCGGAAGGGGCCCCGGAAGCTGGCGTGGTCTGGACGCACGGCTTCCTCCGTGTTTGTGGATTAAAGAAAAATTTCGTTTCGCAACCCAGAGAGAAACAGCCAGTTTGGAAATCCATGGCTAGGTTTTCTTTCAATTTTCCTCTAAATAAATCTGAATTAAAATGTCCAAGAGAATACTAGGATTTGCAATCCTAGCTGAGCAGCCCGGGGGCACAGAGACCTTGCTTTGGGGAGCTTGGGGTTTACCCGGACTCTTCGCTGGAGCTTTCCCTGCGCGTTTTTTGAGCTCCTGTCAATTTTGAGACCTGGAGGAATGCCTGCGATTAGGACAAATGCCTCCAGGATTTATTACTAGCGGTATTTAGTGGTATTGGATATTTTGGGCAGCCTACTTAGCTAAAGACAGAGGCCATTGATGCATGCAAATGGAATAGTCAACATTTACGGTATTATATTTTAGCATTGTAGAATAAGATAAGAGACGACAGAGGTGTGACTCTCTAAAGAATTGTTTCTGTGGCCTAGTTCAGAAAATCCTGGGTGGAATGTGATTAATGAGTATGGAAAAATCCCTATAGAAGTTATTTCATTCATTCATTCATTCATTTTGCATCTGTGTGTGCGGGTACCACAGTGCACTTGTAGGAGCCAAAGAATAACTTGGGAGAGCCAGTCTCTCTCCTTCTACCATGTGGTCCTGGGAATGAAACCCAGGTCGTCAGGCTTGGCTGCAGGTACCTTTACTACCTGAGCCATTTGATAGAATGCAGTCCCCATGCAGCCCAGGCTGGCCCTATGTGATTGTACTTCTCAAGTGCTGGGACTACAGGCCTGCACCACCACACCCAACTAAGAAATCCAGATAGTCATTAGGAAAGAAAGACAGGGTACTTTAATTTTTTTGAGCAGCACAAACTTGTTGGCATGGCGACATCAGAAAACCATCTGTGGGGCTATCTGAAGAGAATCTAAAATAAATGACGGGACTAATCCAATTTATTTTGGGGAAAGAAACATTTTCAACCTTTCAGACTGTTCACCGGGAAACACCCAGGGGCTTAAATGAAATCTCACTTTACTTTGGCCACAATTAACCAGTATTACCTGCTGGAAGGCGTTTGTCTGGATAGTATGCTAAAAAACATAGCCCTGAACGTGTCACCTTTCTTAGTCACAGTGAGGTTTCTTATAAGAGACTGGAGGGCCAGGACACAGTGTCACGGCAGACCTTCAGCATTAATACAATTCTAGGCTCAAAACGACTTTTACCCCAAGACAGTTATTAACGACGCTTTTTTTTTCTCCTACTTTCAAAAATGTTCTGGTTTGGGTGATAAGCTAAATGGCCAGTGTGCCCCTGACCTTGGGAAGCTGTAATTTGATTGAATATAGTTTGCACAGTTTATGAAGTTGAATTGTTTAATGACTTAATTCAACAAATACCTGCCAGGCACCCACAGTGGGCAGACGATGGTAGTGCCCTCCTTAAAATCAGTCATATGGGGACTGGAGAGACGGCTCAGAGGTTAAGAGCACTGCCTGCTCTTCCAGAGGACCTGAGTTCAATTTCCAGCAACCACATGGTGGCTCACAACCATCTATGATGACATCTGGTGCCCTCTCCTGCAGGCACACATACTGACAGAGCACTGTATACATAAGAAAGAAATAAATTAAAAAAAATCAATCATATGAATATCTAATTGCCAATAATGGTAAGAAATCTAAAGGATACCTGTAAGGGAACTCAAATCTCTGTCCTGGTCCTAAATAAGAGCCAAAAGCTACAGTAAACTCACCAAACTCTTCAACCTCGGTCTGTCTGTTTATCTCCAGCTAGTTGCCAAAGACGCCAATCAGCACCTGCCTATGACTCAGAAGGGTGGGTTCTGAGAACCCATCACGGTACATAGGTATTGTACATTGGTAGTCAGTCAGCAATAGCAAGTCAAGTTGTTTGAGCCAATAAGCTGGAGTTGAATTCCAACCAAATGCCAATGGAGCTGAAATAACGGTGCCAGTCAACAGTGCAAACCTGTCATGATTCAGGGAGTCAGGCAATACATGGGTTCCGGACCCTATTCAGTGTGCAGAGGACATGTACATTTGTACTGGGTCCTGCAGGGCTCTGCCATCATGGAAACGCAGCGCCTGAACTGAGGACTTAGTACCTGCTGCAATTAAGAAGAGGTGAGATTCTCTGCCAGGCTCCCTCCATCTGCAGTCAGGATTCTACCATGTTGGGCTTCCTAGTCTTGAACCAGAAGAGTTCAGCACAGAGTGATGCTCAGTGGTTTCTAGTCTGAGTAATTAGACAATATAGTCAACCTTCTGCAGTGACAGGTTCTGTATCCTTTGAACCACTTGAACCAGGATTAAAAATATTTGGGAAAAGATAATGTTCACATTGAGCAAGAACAGTTTATCTTGCCATTATTTGTTGAATTAGTTGAGTGTCCGTGTGTAGATGCATTTATATAGTATTGGATACTATTTATATTCTAACCATCTAGAGGTGCTAGAGCAAGTGTGTAGGTTATATGGTAATAAACAGTATTTTATAGAAGGGATTTGGGCATCTCTGGGTTCAGTAGGGAGGTGTGTTTGTGTGTCCTGAAAACAGAGGGTTAACACTATTTGGCATTCCTCTCTCCTTTCATTTCTATATCTGCCAGGCCCAGTTAACACTGGGATCAGGAACAACGTGGGGACAAAGGTATGCTTTCCTGTCTCTGAAATCCCAAGAGTCAACACATGTCAGAATTTGGTTTTCTTCCTAAATCAACATCTCAAGCAAAAGCACAGACTGACTAAGAATGAGTTACCCCCCGGTACTGCGGCCTCAGGGACAGCCAGACCAGCTGCTCAGCTTTGTGGTGGAGGGAGTGAAGCTCCCGTGTTGTCAGGTTTAGGACAGGCAGCTGAGAACCTGCATGGAGCTTGCCTGTGAACACACATCCGGCGGTCCTTCATTTTACACCGGGAGGGACAAACTACTATGAACTGAGACTGCTTAATGCTCTCTCATCCTACATTTACAGAAAAGAGAGGACGCTGAGAGAAGATGACAAGACAGGCTTGTGGTTCATGCCTTCTTCTGGTCAGACAAAAGTCTCACCTTGCCCTGTGGATTTCCAGGTGGCCTATGTCACTTTCTTTTTCATTCTTCCCTTCTGCAGAAGGAATGTGGGTCTCTCTATCTTTTTCTTTCCTTTTTTAAAAACCTTGACAAAAAGAGGCAGGAATTCTAGAGTTTATTTCCACATGGTTTTCAGGAACTCTATAAGAGCTTTTTTTTTTTTTTTTTTTGAGGGGTGCAGGTTCTCACTGTGTAGTTCTGGCTGTCCTATGTAGGTTGGGCCAGCCTCAAACTCACAGACACCTGCCTCCACTGGAGTGCTGGAATTAAAGGAATAAACCACAAGTGCTGGCTCCTTGTTTGTGTGTGTGTTTTAAATCTGGTACAGATGTCGAGGTTCTAAGATCTGAGAACAGAGCAGTATGGGAAGATGCCTGGAGCCGGTTCTCCTCATACAACACATGCTCACACATGCCAATGGTTGCCTGCTATCATCACAGACCAGCTCCTACAAATGATTAAAGTCTGCTGACTGTGGCTGGGAATAAGACATAAATCCATCTGATTGTGGTCATGTGACTTTAGGATGGGGACTGAGGATGGGCTGTTGGGAGGGAGGTCCCTCTCTCCAGACACCAAAGGTTTATACGTGGAAGGCTTAGCCCCAGCCTGAGAGGTGGTTGGAAACTTCAAGAGGAGGGGTCCGGTTGGAGGATGCTAGGTGCTGGTGCTGTGGGGTTGGGATGCTCCCTTCTTGTTGCAGGGTGTTTGATCACACTGCGAACTCTGACATTGTGTTGTTTACTGGAAAAACACGTTTCTAGCTGTGGTGCGGCTCAGCCCTAGCACACACCTTTAATTTGAGAGTTTTCTGCTTGAACAGGATTAAATAAAGTCAACCATCCGTCAAGAGGTGGAGCAAGCAACCAGTTGAGCGGGAGTAAAGATAGGAGAAAACCAAAGAATAAGAGGAAGTCCGGAGGGTGGATAGAGAGATGCACAGGAAGTAGAAGGGAGGGACATTCAGGTTGAGGTGGGTTTTTGTTTTTTTGTTTGTTTTTTTGAGATGGCATGGGGAGGAAGTTTGCTTCTCCTTTTGGGATGTGGGCTGAGGAGGAAGGTCAGCTGGGTGCGTTCTCTGCTTTCTCTGAGCTGGCTGACTTTCACTCAGCATCTGGCTCCCAAGTAGAGTCTTTATTGGTAAAATCGAATATTTGAAGTTTGGTTGAAAAAGAATACCTTCTTCCTGAGTCTCTCTCTTTTTTTTTTTTTTTTATTTTCCAGTTGCCACACAGTGAAGAGACCCTTCAAATCGTTGGGCCAATGTACTGGGCTGTTCAGGCCCAAAGGGCACATGAGCACACATGGAAACCCTGGGCCTGAGTAAACCTTTCCACCGATGAAGCTGATTGCCTCAGTCATTTTGGTATAGTGGCAGAACCTGCTACTGTAGCACAAAGAATATACACAGAGGAATGTACGTATGCATACATATATACATATAAGGCAATATACATGTCACTGCCCATGTTTGCAGATTCACTACTACCTTGCATGTTTCCTGAATGTTATTTTCCAAATAATAAAATTATAAGCACTACTTGGATAGCACTCGAATTGCACTAGGCATCATAAGTATTTCAGACTTAACTGAAAGCACGCGGGAAGGTGTGCATAGCTTATGTGTAAATGCGATGCTGTGTAAGCTAAGGGGCTTGGGCGTGCCCTTTGAATAGGCGGCTACTGGGGTCGTGATGGTCCTAGCCCAAGTCCCCCACAATACCTAATGGCCATGTGGGTCTGAAGACTCTATGGCTCACTGTGCCCGAGGGAGGGACATGGCCAGTTAAGGGAGAGAAGTTTGGTTTCTAACAGGCTCTCCTCTACCACTGAGTCAGGATGAACAGTTACCAAATGCATTTCCCTGCGCTTCACGTCGGTTCCTCTTGAAAATGGGCCCATCTTTCTTTCTTAATTTTTTAGAATTCTCTGGTCCGTAGCAAGGTTTATACTAGAGGACACTGTGGTTGGAGACATGGACCCATGGAGCCCGGGACTGCTGCAGGACCTATGCTTCTAGCAGCTCAGCATTCTTGGTCTGATTCTCCCTTCTAGAAAGGTCGCCACCTAGGGCTTCCGCTTTAAAGTCTTACTAGGGTTCCTGCTTCTCCTGTTCTTCTGCCTGTTAGTCCCTGTACAGTTCTCCTGAAATAGCTGATGGTGTCATTAAACCTCCATGGTGAGAGCTGATATCTGTGCAATGGTATTTTTTTTTCCCAACTAGCCAATCGGTTTTGGTTTAAGCAGGCCCACTAGACAGAATCCAAGAAGGCAGATCTGGGCACAGGAGACCTACTCTGGGAGTACAGTCAGGCTTCCCTTTGAATCTGACAGTTTTCCTGACTTCCGGTCTCTTTTTCATTTCTCTGCATCCACAACTGTAGCAGCTGGGGCTAGTGTTATCTACCCGCAACTGTCTAAACCCCTGGCTGTCTTTGGCAGAGACCTGAAAAAGGTAAGGAGAGAGAAGGGTGAGGCCAGGTCCGGTGGAAGATAGATGGAGTTGAGGCCCGTGAACATAATATTCAGGCAACAAGTATTTCAGACACAGCTGGGAAGATCTGGCAGGCCAGGGGAAGGTTTGCTTTAAAAGGGGGAGTGAGCAAATGTTACAGCTTGTCACCAGCTCCAATGGTGAGCGTGTGTAATTGCCTCTCTGGATGAAATCAGGTATATGGTGTTAGGGAAGACTTGGAGAGATCTGTAGCAATCTGCAAGTGGTTGACTTACACTTTTGCTTACATGTTCATTCTTAGAACCAAGACTTTGCTTTGAGTCTCCTGCAAACCTCCTACCCCCCCCCCCCCCGCAATTATAGCCTGTATCACATGATAAGTATTTGGTAGTCTACCATTGGCTGTGTTGTGTGACATTTGTGTGATGCTAAGTCATGCTATCAGGGAGGCCTGGTGAGCGGCAGCTGCTCAGTGGGTGGCCACGCTCTGACTGTCTTGCAGAAGGCTCAGGACTGATATTTTAAATCAATCTTCAGTTGCTTGTCAGAGTCTATCCTTTAGCCTATGGCAGACATGGAAACAGAAAATGAATGTTTGATAGGTCCAAAAATAGAGGCGACTTTGAAAGTGACTCTCCATCTTGAATCGTGTGGGAAAGCAAAGGCATCCAGAGCTATGCTGGAATGCCCAGTTGCTGTGGAGGCACGGTGATGATGGTAACGCCTGATGTAGCTTCTCAGGAGAGAGGCTGATCTGGAGTCTGTCAGACCAACCCTTAGGAAAAAAAAAAAAGCAAGTTGGTGGGGGGATGGTGACTGAGAGAGCTGGAGGGCTCAGGGACCCCACAAGAAGACCTACAGAGTCAACTGACTGACAGCCATGGGGCTCCCAGAGACTGAGCCACCAACCAAAGAACATGCATGGACTGGTTCTGGGCCCCTGTGCATGTGTAGCAGATGTGCAGCTTGGTCAACACGTGGGTCCCCCAGCAACTGGAGCAGGGGTCCCCTCTGACTCTGACGCCTCCCTTTGGATCCTGTTCCCCTAACTGGGCTGCCTTGTCTGGTCTCCGTGGGAGAGGATGCTCCTAGTCCTGCCGCAACTTCATGTGCCAGGGCGGGTTGGTACCCATGGGGGAAGTTCCCCTTCTCGGAGGAAGAGGGGAGTGGGTGGGGGAGGGGTGTATGTGTGGGGGGACTGGGAGGAGAGGAGGAGGATTGGGATCAGGATGTGAAGTGGATAACTAAATTAATTAATGGAGAAAAAAGAGATTTGTTTTAATAATGTGTGTGTGGACATGGATGTGAGAAGGCACACATGAACGTAGGTGCCTGTTAGGCCCGTGGGGTTGGATTCCCCTGAAGCTGGAGTTAGAGGCAGCTGGGGGCCATGTCTCCAGCCACTGAACACCTTTCTAAAGACACAGAATGTTGGTACGTTTGAGGGGCGATGGATAGATGTGTCAATAATAAATATAATCTGAGTACATCACCTCAGGCCCACACCTTCCTTGCCTCTTGAAGAGACAGCTCAACAGATAAGAAAACCCGGTTCTTGTGGAGAACCCAGGTTCAGTCCCCAGCACCCCCAGCATCCCCAGCACCCGTGTCTTTCAGCACACAACTTGGTACTTGTGCTGCCGGGAGTGGAATCAGTAAGGTGTGGAGTGAGTGAACTTCAGTTCACCGAGAGTTTGATCTCAAGGGAAACTCTGGACCTTAATCCATTTTCTTCTTCTCTTTTACTTCCTGACCATGACATGAGAGGTTCCTTTTGTCATATGCTCTTGCCATGATGTACTTCCTCACCATGGGCCCAAAATAACAAGGACAACCAGCCAGAGGCCATGAACCAATACAAAGTTTTTCTCCTTCTAACTTGATTTTCTCAGAAAGCTGTCTGACACAAGGATGAAGGGCTAGTGCTGTCAGTGGAGAGAGCTATATCCCCCCAAACGAGGCTCTGGGTGAGAACAAAAGCTGATATTCAAGTTAGTGGCAAGGCCACGATGTGCACGGGCAGAGAGTGGCACGGTCGCCACCCATGAATGAATCCCTTGTGTTAGACACATGCAATATGAGCACTCACAGTAGATGAGGCCTGAAAGCATCAATGGATACACTGCCTGTGGGCTTTAAAATGAAGCCCAGAGGGCTGGCGAGATGGTTCAGGAGCTAGGTCGGGAGATGGCTGCTAGACAAGCAAGAGGACCAGAACTTGGATCCTCAGTATCCATGTAAAAGCTTGGTGTGCTGTGCATGTCTGCAATTCCGGAGTTGAGGGTGGAGATATTTGGACCCTGGAGTACGCTGGCCAGCCAGTTTAGCTGAAATGGTGAATTCTAGGCTCAGAGAGAGCCCCTATCTTAAAAATTATAAGGTGGAGAAATGAATGAGAGGACAACCTGATGTTGACCTCTGACATCCGTGTTTGCTCGCACGGACCACTGCAGAGATGTATAGATCATCTCCACCCCACCCCCAAATACAATAATATGAAACCCAGTGCACAACATGCAGTTATACATTCTCTGCTTGGATGAAGGATTCACAGTGCTACTGAAGCAACTTGCCATGCAAGATTTGGCTGAGAAACATCAGCCATCTGTGATTTTTTTCTTTTCTGATGAAATGTGAGCCTGTGATTAGAGGGATTGTTACTGTTGATTTCTGGGGTCTTCTCTATGCCATATTCTCTCAAACAGAGATTTCTGGAAGCACGTATATTAGAAATGCGGAAAACAGTTTAGCATGGCTTTGTTTTTATTTATCTGTGTTACCCCGATATGTATCATGCAAGCTGTCAGTATGTGTGAGAAATGGCCAAATGCCCTTGAGCTGTTCCTGGGAAAGGACGGAGGAAGTGGAGGGAGGGGCAAAGCCAAGGTCTGAGATGGTGAGGCAGAGCAGCTGTAGAGGATGGTGCTCCCTAGCCAGGAGCACTCTTCTCGCAGAGACGCAGAGCTGCACACAAGCATGTGCAGGATTTAAATAAGCACCACCCTGTGCTTACTTGACGTGTCACACGAAGAGAGATTCTTCAGTGCTGTTTGTGGTGTGGATGTATCAACATTACTTTCCCTTTTTCTGCTTTTGAGCTCCATGTCCAGCTATGCCATCGTACGGCGAATAACAGTGGCAACGGTTTTCCACATCCCCACTCTGCAACTTCCCTTTTTCTATTTCCCAGAAAGCTCTCTCCTACCTCTGAAAACACGGGTGGCCCACACTGTTATGTTATAGCACGGCCACGGATCTCTGAAATTGCTTGGGGAGCGTTGCCGGCTGGAACACAGGTAAACCTAAGAACACGTCTCTGCGAACTTTTACTCTCGTCACAGCAAGAACTACAAAGGCATGGATTTATGGTTCCGAGACACTGTGGGCTGGTTTGACGTAGTTTGAGCCCATCTCCGAGGCTACCTGCCACTGCGGTTTGTAAGTCAACTGCCACTGGCAATTAAAGGGAAAAAAAACCCTCCCAAATCCACACAACCTCAACAGCTGGCACCAAGAGAGTCAGGGAGGACAGAGGAAGGATGCTCTAAAAGTGATTTCCCTGTGCAGTGGTGCTTATCTCTAAGCAGCGCTTGGGACGAAGAAACAGGACTGTAAGCTTGAGGCCGGCCTAGGCTTCCTGACGAGACCTTGTCTGAAACCGTCAGGACTGAGTCGCCTGTGTCAGCCCCCTCCAGAGAATTTAAAAGCCAAGAGGTCATGAAGGACGGTTCTCTGCATGGGCAGCTGGCACTGACTGTGCTCTGGCCTTGGCCCCTACTTGCATTCTGATTATTACACTGTTGCAGACTAGATATATTCCACCTCAGGATGGAGGTGCTAACAGGGCTGGGGCCTCAAACAGACCGTAGAAACAACAAACCGAAAATGAAAGGGAATTTCCCTAGGAATCTGATGCTGGGAAAAGGCCAGCTCTGGGAAACAGATTCCTCACGGTCTTAACATCTTATTGGAGCACTCTCTATAGGAAGAGCCCAAAGGCCTGTCATTGAGGGAGTGGTGGCCAAGACCACACCTCCACCAGAACCACTTAGATGTGTATATCCCTGACTCAGTGTCACTTCTGGACACTGACGACCAAGACAAGATTCAGTGGAGTCGCAGGATCTCTTTATCTTTCTTTGTAATGTAGACACATTGAAGAAACCTTTATATTCTGCTTTCCACCATCACATTTTTTTGACTCATCTTTGAATTCTTATCGTTACGAGAAACAACAACAAAGCCAGTATATTTCTAGTGGGCATCTTCAGTTACCCTGCCCAGGTACCAAACCCAAGGGACTTTAGTTAATCATGAATTATGAAAGCTTTCTCCTTTTTTTGCCTCTTCTTCTGCTGTTGTGTATTAACCTAGCTCCTGGAGCACGCCAGACATATGCTCGGTGACTGTTATTCAAACTGGCAGAATGTGGACACTGGCCGATCTTTATGCTAACGAAATCAGTCTGTATCTTGATGGCATGGTGGTTATGGGAATCCACACCAGTGATAAAATATAAATTCTTCATTCCCGTCACACCAACATCACTGTCCTGCTGTGGTATCACAGAACTATTTGGGGTCATATAACATTACTGTTGAAGGAAACTGGGAAAGTTGTAAGCGATCTCTGTGATTTTTGTAATTTCCTATAAAGCCACAGTTCCTCTCCTGCCTTCCCTCCCTCCCCCTCCTTCCTTCCCTCCCTGTTTCACTCTTTTTTTTTTTTTTTTGAGATCATGTCTAGCCACGTGGTGCAGACTGACACGGGACATGGCGGTCTCCAACCTTCAATCCTCCTGCCTCTGCCCCACAACTGCTAGGAGTACAAGAACACAGACAGCATCACACCAAGTCCAATCCATATTTATGTCTAAATAAAAAAAAATCAACACAAAAGAGGACAGAAAGAGGTTCCATAAAAATAACAAAAGCAGACATTTAAAGTCTCATTATGATCCTCTGATCACTATCATCCTTTGGTCACAGACTGACATTTTAGAGGAGAGAGAAAAACAAAACAAAACAAACCTTTCTCTTAAAATGTACTGGGGGTGGGTGGGTTATATAATGGAATACAGAAAATGGATGAAAAAGAAACTCAAGTTTTGTCTTAAATAGACAGGGTGCTAACCCTGCCCAGGAATTCGGATGAGCCTCTATGCTAATGAGATCCGATCCACCCCCAAAACTGCAACTGGTTTAGCAGGCTGATAATATCACTATCTTCTTGAAGTCATAAAATAACTCTAGGCACACAAATTCAATTCTGACAGCGTGTCGTATTTTTAGAGATATGTCGGACTAGTTATTATGCTCTGTCACTTAAGTTAGAAATTGTGGAATTGGTGTTATTGGAGTGTGCTAGTGATACTAGAACCGGAAGAAAGAGGCGTGAGAACAGGGTATGACATCAGGATACCAGCAGAGCGTGCTCCAGAGCACCGTGGCTGCACAGCCTTATTTGTCACTAAATGAATATGACAGCGTTTCTTACGCCAATGGGTCAAAGTCCTGGTGCTGCTCGTTTGGTTTCCCCGTTTTCAGTTCAGGACACTGAGTATTGCAAAGGCTCACCTAAGCAGCTGAGTGTCAGCTCTTGGGAGTGTAACTCTTGGGAGGAGTTCCAGAAACTGAAAACCTCAGGCCTGGATTTCACCCCGTGGAGCTAAGCCCACTGCTATCCAAGGGGCCTTAGAGTGCTGTTTAATATCAGTATTAATTACAGGTAAGGTTCCCAACTGAACTACCTTGCTGAGTTTGTTAAAACTCACTGTGGATTAGACCAGTTCAGTCTAGACTGACTGACTGTGAACTGCCTGCCTGCCTGCCTGCCTACCTACCTACCTATCTTCCTATCATCTATCTATCTTTTAGATAAAGAGTTCAGGAGGAACTTATTTATTTTTAAAATCATTTAAAGTTAGACAGAGTAATGAGTTCCATATGCCGTTTTTGTACATACGTATCAGACTTCATCCTTCATCCCATATGTACCTATGTTCCCTACTCTCACTTGCTGGTCTTTGGTAGAAATTTTTTTTATTAAGCCCTTTTCTGAGCATAGTTCATAAGGTATCTGCCTAGCATATACAAGGCCCTAAGTTTGATCCCAAACACTCCACAATCCTGTGCCATTGAATGCCTGCACCCCAGCAAACCTAGAGGTAGCGTCAGGACCACTTCAAGGTCCTCCTTGGCAACACAGTGCATTGGAGGCTAGCCTGGGCTACAATGAGACCCTGTCAAAAAAGTTTCTGTTGTTTTAGAATAACATCTACAGACACATCAACATAAAATGGTGAGATTTTGAGGTACTATATTTTCATATTACTATTTTTGTTTTGTTTAGAAATTTTCTGTCTAGACAAATCATCACGTCGAAGGACCTTAATTTAGTAATTTGTGGTCTCTGACCTTTGTAACTGGGTCATCTTGTGTTTTTGCTCTCCGACTCCATAAAGAGACCTGTCCTGTCAGGATTAAACGACTACAAGAACCTTTTTTCTTACTTAACACAAGGGCAGAGAGACCCTTGTCTTTTTCTCGACAGCCACAAAGCAGCACTTGCCATTTGCTTGGTTTACATACTAGTTGACAGAAATTCCCTTTTCCCAGTTGGTACTGCCTGACAGCACGGTGGCTAGACAGGGGTTGGGCATTTGATCTTTAAATCCATCATACTGTCAACACAACAAAATATGGCAGCAGATTTTAAAGCCAGAGGGTATTTTCTTTTTATAGGCTGTTTCTTTATTCACTTAGAATTTTGTCTATTTTAAAATACCTTTAACTTAGACTTTAAACAGTCATTTCACATGCAAAGCAACAAGGCAGCCCATGACAATAATATGTGGGCAAAACATTTTCTTTCCTTTTCCTTTTCCTTTTTTTTTTCTTTTTCCCCCAAGACAGGGTCTTACTATGTAGCTCTGGCTGTCCTGAAACTCATCATATAGACCAGGCTGGCCTCATACTCACAGAACTCTGCCTGAAATATTTTCTCTACAGAAGAGAGGTTTTCAGAAAAATTTAAGGAAAATACAGTTTTCAAACGTGGCAGCAGCTAAATGAATATTTATGAGAAGAAAGAAGAAGGGGAAAATCTCCTGGGCTTCTCATTACAGAAACAGACATTGTTATTTCAGAGTGTACTTTACTTGTTGAAATATTTATAGATGTTATATAAATAATTTGAGAGCCTTCATTGTCACTTGCCATCTATGAAACTTGGTTAAGGTATATAAACTTTTAATTTTCTTAAAATTTTAACATTATGTTTATATTATTATTATTGTTATTATTATTGTGTGTGCGTATGTATGTATAAGTGCCCTGGGGGTCTTTATGGAGACTAGAGGACAACTTTGTGGATTTGTTTCTTTTGTTCTACCTTTAAGTGGGTTCCAAGGATCGAACTCAGATCTTCAGACAATTCATGTTTTTTTTTTTTTTTTAACAAGCTACTACCTGCAAAGCTATCCCTTTCACCTTTATTCTTTTTAACTGTATGATGAAGATAATGTCACATGCATGTCATAGGTATTCATTAGGCTCTCAGGAGATAGTTATGCAGATGGTTCACAATGATTGTGTCAAGCAGTGTATGTGCAAGGATTAACTATGGTCATTATCAATAAACTAAAGCAGAGTGAGAGCTTTGGAGTCAAAGCCACAGTAGGGGCATTCTGGTGTGTAATTTGCGTAGCGCTTCCCTCTGAGCATCCCTCTAATCTCCTCTGAGCATCACTGAACTTCCTATCACTCCAGAAGCCCCGGGGAACCCTTCACTCTCGGCCCCTGACAATCCTCCCTGAGCAAAGATGGACTCCTGGCTGGCTCCATAAGGCACGGCCTCTCCACTGTCAAGAGATTACTTCCGTACTTTAGAATACCCAGGTGAGATGAAAACATCTCTTCAGACTTTAAATTATGCTCAGCGTCAGCCAGGATGTTTGCAGTTCCAGGGCTTTTTAATATTATGAAGGAATCTGTCTCTAGTGCTCCAAAGACAAAAGGGGAAGTTAACACAAACTCTTCTGGGATTTGTCGCTGTCAATTTTTTTCGGATACACAATAGTCTGGGGTGGGTTATCTCACAGGTGGAGTGAGCCACCCCAGACATTTTGCTCCCTTTCCTTTCTTTTTGCTTAAGTTTCTCAAGGTGTGTACGGGAAGCTGTCCAGTTTTTTTTTCATAAATAATTTTTTCCTTTATTATTATTATAATTTCTTACAATTTATTCAATTTGCATCCTGGTTGTGGCCCCCTCCTTCATCTCTTCCCAACCCCACCCTCCCTCCCTCTTCTTCCCCTATGCCCCTCCCCTAGTCCACTGATAGGGGAGGACCTCTTCCCCTTCTATCTGTCCCAGCCTATCAGTTCTTATCAGGACCGGTTTTATTCTCTCCCTCTGTGGACTGGCAAGGCTGCACCCTTCAGAAGGAGGTGTTCAGAGAGTCAGCCACTGAGTTCATGCCAGAGAGAAACCCTGCTCCCCTTAAAGGAAACCCACTTGGAGACTGAGTCTATGGGTTACATCTGAGCCAGGATTTTAGGTCTTCTCCATACATCATCCTTGGTTGGGGTATCATACTCTTCAGGGCCGCAAGGGAGCAGTTTTTTTTTTGACCCTGTTGGTTTCCTTTTGGAATTCTTGTCCCCTCCAGGTCTTTCTATCTCCCCCTTCTTTCATAAGATTCCCGGTACTCTGCCCAAATTTTGGCTGAGTCTCAGCCTCTGAAGCTGTCCAGTTTTGTGTGGAGAGATTCAAAGGCAGAAATGTCATTAGCAGAGGACGAGGAACCTGGCCAGGCGATATCCAAACATTTATTACTCGATTTTATCTTGAAGAGAATACAAAGGGGCTTTCTTTGGGAGGCTTCTGCTTGGTATGTGGCTGTGTGCTTCTGAACTTTCCATGGCTGCCTTCTTAAGAGTTTATTCATTAACTTGGTGCCTGGCAGGAAGAGGTGAACTCGGAAAGCTGAGAAGCTGCATTCTGATCTCACTTTACATACAAAGAAATTCATATTACATTTATAATTATGCAATAAATCATCTGTAGAGCAGAGATCTGTAGGTGAAAAGGGCTATTTTCTGAAGGACTGGACCTTTTATCCACCTGGAGCCCTAATGCTTGCTGCTGCCACTTGCCTCCTCCTCATCTTCTTCATCCTCCTCTTTATCTTCCTTCTCCTCCTCCTTTGGAACAAGGTCTCCTGTGTAGCCCAGTCTGGTCTTGAACTTGTAATCCTCCTGCCTTAGCCTTTGGAGTGTAGAGATGATAGGCATGTTCTGGTACTGACTTTTCTTTTCATCCTTATCACCATGTTTCTGACCTTGCTGTGCGGCCACATACGGCTATATTTCTTTCTAGTCAGGATATTGGCATCATCAGAAGTCAGTCTGCGCGCAGACACAGAGCCCCTGCTCCCACGTCAGTCTGCCCACCTAAGAAGGCCTGCCCTTGAGTGCACACCTCTGCCTGGGTGACCTCTGTCAGAAGCAGGCTCAGCCCATCACTCTGTGGACACGTCACAGTTATCTGGGTCAGCAAGGTCTGCTATTATCAATGATATTCGGGTGAAGGAAGCAACAGTGTTTGTTTTTCTCAGCCCTGAAGCTAATTATCTCACGCTTTCATTTTACTTTCTTATCATGGCCTTGATCTTAAGCAACAGTGGATTATATAAAACCTTAGACAGGTTTCTTCCTGTTGGGCAAGTGCTGCCCACATCCTTTGTCCTCTCAGCCCATGCTGGCCACTGTTCCATTCTCTACTTCTGTGAAATCCAACTTCTTTACTCCCCATGTATGACTGAGGACATGTGACATCTGTACTTTTTATGTCTGGCTTGTTGCAGTTAACACAGGCAGGAGGGGAAGTTCCAAAGCCCCAGTGCATAGCAGGCCACCTGTAACATAACAGATACTGTGTATTTCAAACAGGTGGAATGTTGTTGTTGTTCGTTTGTTTGTTTTTGAGAGAGGGTTTCTCTGTGTTGCCCTGGCTGTCTGGAGCCTGCTTTGGCCTTGAACTTAGAGACCTGCTTGCCTCTGCTTTCCAAGTGCTGGGCATGTGCTCCACCATGCCCAGTTCAGAAGAATATTTTATAACAAAAAACAATAACATTTTTTTTCTGTAGGTACATTAATTGTCACAACTGATGACACGATACACACTTATATCAAAGCATTAAAGAGCATCCCACATACATCTAGAGTTATTAGATATTTATCCAATCTATGGGATTGAGAATGATCTGGACAACTGAAGTCAATTATGGGCTCAGAGAACACGTGATTATCTCATAGACAAACTAGAAAGTCAGTAAGTCAGAGGAAGCCTGAAGATCTGTCATTAAATCCCTGACACACTTCGATCTGAGCAGATGTGATCCTCCCTCCCTGCCTCATGGTATCTAGAAGGCCCCTACAGCTATTTACAGCTGAGCTCATCCGCACAGCTCTTCCATGGCGGCATAAGAATCTTCTGTGGATTTTTGTTTGTGATTTAGCTTAGCAAATATGCATAAAGGGCAAGGCTGGAAGAGAAAGGATCAATAGAACATTTTGTTGAACATGTTAAGTGTTAAAATGGACAGATGTAAAAGTCAAGGTCTTAGCCCGTAGGACTGCTGTTCAGAAAAATGGCAGCTACTAATCGCAGGTGACAAAAATGAAGTGTTTCTTGCGGATAAAGGATGTGTAGCCAAAACAGAACCTATTCTTGAGTGTCCAAGAATAATGAGCAAAGGAAGAGTAGTCAGAAATCTCCATCATGCTCACTAACCCTGAAGAAGACAGGCAGTATACATGGGAATCACACCACAGCAAAGTTGCATCCTTGAGAACATTAGTAAATACTATGAGTGTAGTTTTCTTTTTTCCTTTTCTCTCTCTCTCTCTCTCTCTTTCTTTCTTAAACAGGGACTTGCTGCTTCTGGGATACCTCACTCAGGATGATCAGTTCATACCATTTGCCTGCAAATTTCATGATTTCCTTGTTTTTAATTGCTGAGTAGTATTCCATTGTGTAAATATACCACAATTTCTGTGGTACCATTCCTCTGTTGAGGGACATCTGGGTTATTTCCAGGTTCTGGCCATTATAAATAAAGCTGCTATGAACAAGGTTGAGCAAATGTCCTTGTTGTATACTTGAGCATATTTTGGATATTTGCCTAGGAGTGGTATATCTGGATCTTGAGGTAGCACTATTCCTAATTGTCTGAGAAAGAGCCAGATTAATTTCTAAAGTGGTTGTACAAGTTTATATTCCCACCAGCGATGGAGGAGGGTTCCCCTTTCTCCATATCCTTTCCAGCATGTATTGTCACTTGAGTTTTTGATTTTAGCCATTTTGATGGGTGTAAGGTGAAATCTCAGGGTGGTTTTGAAGTGGATATTAGACATATAAACATACTAAACTCTGTACACCTAAAGAAGCTAAGCAAGAAGGAGGACCCTGGGTAAGATGATCAATCCTCACTCAGAAAGGCAAATGGGATGGATATCGAAAGAGGGAGAAAACAGGAACAGGACAGGAGCCTACCACAGAGGGCCTCTGAAAGACTCTACCCAGCAGGGTATCAACGCAGTTGCTGAGACTCATAGCCAAACTTTGGGCAGAGCGCAGGGAATCTTATGAAAGAAGGGGGAGATAGAAAGACCTGGAGGGGACTGGAGCTCCACAAGAAGAGCAACAGAACCAAGAAATCTGGGCCCAAGGGTCTTTTCTGAGACTGCTACACCAACCAAGGACCATGCACAGAAGTAGCCCATGGTAGCTCAGTCTCCAAGTAGGTTCCCTAGTAAGGGGAACAGAAACTGTCTCTGACTTGAACTCAGTGGCTGTCTCTTTGATCACCTCCCCCTGAGGAGGGAGCAGCCTTACCAGGCCACAGAGGAAAGACAATGCAGCCAGTCTGATGAGACCTGATAGGCTAGGGTCAGATGGAGGGGGAGGAGGAACTCCCCTATCAGTGGACTGGGGGAGGGACAAAGGATTGGGAGGGAATGAGAGAGAGGGCTACAGCTGGGATACAAAGCGAATAAACTGTAATTAATATAAAAAATAAAACAAACAAACAATAAAACAGGGAATTGTGTTTGCTTCAGTGTGAGAGAGAAGCTACTAGTGAAAACAAACAATAACTCCCTTATATGTTAGTTCTGAGAAAAGAGAAGGACATGGGAAGGAGGTGGAGGAGTACAATGGGCAAAGCACCTCGTAATGTAAATTACTGATCCCTTTCAGCAAGAACCGATCAATGAGATATAGAGACTGTGAACTGTAATACGGGATTTTTCATGTTGTGCTCTTATGTATCAGATAGATTTACTCGGAATCCGCTATAACGGTTTTGCTGAATCTGCTTATTTTCCCATAATGTTTAGTTAATGTTTGGTCTGATGACTGAAAGGGAAGCTGGTGGCTTCCCTGTGTGAACGTGGCACAATGTACACATCTCTCAGTACCTGGGCTGAGTCACAGAGCGAGCAGCCTTCCCACCCAGAGGGCTGCATGAGGATGTTGCCTACAGGCAGGACAGGGGAGAAGGTGCAGTAGTCTTTGTGGCTTTCATCTCCCTGTCCTGGAGGTTTCTCTAACAGGCCCTCCTGTTAAAGCTCCCTGGGGTCAACTCAGCCTCAGGGAGACAACACAGGATGCCCTCTAGGCCTCACTCATGTCCTAATCAGCTTCCTGCATTCCAGCAAGGACTCCAAATACTGCCACAGTGTAGGTATTTCCTGACGTAGGCAGGGATCACCGTAAAGCTGCAAGACAAATGAGCTCTGGACCTTTAAAACATCATGGCTGTCCAATAGCAGATCAGGCCACAAGCCGGAATGTTAAGTGCTGGAGTTCCTTATGACCAAGCTCAACCCAGCAGGGTTTGAGGTGGGCACACAGTGACAAAGACAAAGCCAACTGCTACCAAGGGGGAAAAAAACCCCTCATGTCCCCAAATGCCACTAGGAAGCCTCCAGTTTCTGTTCAGACACCCACAACCTGCCTAGCAGAATCCCAGCATTTGTGTGGAGCTGACTAACAGTTACTAACGTCGGAGGTCCCACAGCTGAGCAGTGAATTGTCAGCTTCTCCGGGTTGCTGGAGATAGTGCCTCTGGCCTGTGGGTTATAATTGTCCTGTTTCTCAGAAACAGGAGCCGGCTTGTGCTTAAAGCATTGACTCTTTTCCTAGAGTCCGTGGCTATCTAATGTCCAGTGATTAAATTCTAATGATTAAAATGGGATAAAAGGCCTGGTGTCCGTGTCTTCATGTCGTGTTTGTCCCTTTTGTTGCTATAACCATTGCATCACACTCTGCTCAGCTCTGCATTTAGCCTTGTTGATCCTGGAGAAACGTTTTGTCCAAAAACTATAATGCAGGGTGATTCTTGTCTGCTATTCCCTGGAGTGGGTGTATTTATTCTGTCCTGTCCTTCTTCTCTTTTGCCAGCTCAAGCACCTACAATCCGCCAACCCTATCAGAGTGGCAAACCAAACCATGAAGCCACTATGATGCCAGCAAGGTGGGACTGGACTTAACAGTTCTGAAAATCCTAACAGTCCTATGACTAGACCTCAGCCTGAGGGACATTGATGCAGGATGCTGCGTTAACAGGAGCTGCTGCTTTAAGTTTCTTCCTGAGAGTGTGCAAATGTAGAGGGCAGGATGCTTGCACATAAAGAAGAGAATATCCATTAAAACCATGCCTATAACCAACTTACCAAGCCTTACCCCATTCTCAAAAAAAAAAGTAATAATTAACAAAAGTCTTTTTTTTTTTTTTTTTTTTTTTTTTTTTTTTGTCCAAGCAAATTGCCTGGTCACCTCTGGGCCTTCTGCCTGAAGTCAGCCAGTAGGAATGGAAGATCTAATACAAAGCCTGTTCTGTTTATAGTGTGTGTTTGAATCTTATTTTCACCCATTTTACGTCCCAAGATCCCAGGTTCTGTTTTCCTTTCGTATCCAATATTTGGGTTTCTTACAGAAGTACCCACTCTCTACCTGCAGTCAGCCGGGAAGCCTGGATTTTATTTGTCAACCTTGTTGTTTGAACTCTTGGGGTCTCCAGGGAGAGGTCATCGGCAAGGTCACTGTGGGGTGTCTGCAGGGCTGAGCAGAACCCCAGGGGAGAGTGCGAACCACTGACTGACTCGCTGTTCTGTGAGGTGAGCCTAGAGGTCGTGGCCAGGTTATCACCTCACCTCACTCCAGAGAAAGCCTGAGAGAGCCTCTCCTTCTGCAGTTCCTCCCCCGGCCCAAGTGGCCATGCTCTGACTTGTCTGTCTTTGAGGAACGGTTTTGGCTGGCAAGCAGTACAAGTTTTACAGAAGAACGGGCCCATCCCCGGGAAAGGGTTGTGTGAGGGTGGGGGCGGGGATGGGACACAGCGGACACACACTGAGAAGCTGTAGGCGAGCAGACCTTCAAAACCACACGTATGGCACACAGCAGACGCCACACAAACAGAGTGCGCCGGGACTGATCTTCAACGCACATTATTCTGAACACTTCACGAATCACCTCTATTTCGTTCATGAATATCGTCTGACCCTGCTCTTGGGGAATTTCCTGTCAGGTAAGGTAGGTCTAATCTACTGCCTTGGGTCTGGACCTGAATGGCCAGGGTCACAGTGCCCAGCTTGCTTCTGAGCTGTTCCTGCTAGCAGCATTTTTCAGTTTTTCATAGACTTTTTTTTTTTTTTTTAAGTCCTTACCTTAGTTGTTTATCTCCAGTCAGTTGGCGTTTTGGAGGACTTATCACTAAACCCTTAAAAATTTCTAGAATGAATGATAATTACTGCCTTTAAGTGTTTTTTTTTTTTTTTTAAGACAGGTTTTAGTATGAAGTGTTTGACTCAGACCCACAACCCTCCTGACTCAGCCTCCCGAGGACTGGAATTACAGGCATGCTCCACCATCTATTGGTACGATATTCTGGTGTAGGTGTCTCTAATTCATCATTGTTTATCTTGACTCTGATGGTGGTTTTTTTTGTAGAATTACTTTATTGGAGCTAGGCTGAATTCAGTCCTAAAGTTAAGCCCGGTTGAGAGAAAGGGATTTTTCCGCTTGGTGCTCCGTTTTTCACATAGACACACACAGCCCCAGGCTGTAACACTGTGCAGGTTCTGTGCCCTGGAGACTGGCTGACCTTTCTCTCCCATGCCTCCAAAGGTAAAATCTGCACACAAAAATACAGTTCCTCTGCAAAATTACAGCGTAGGGGAAGAGACTGTTCATAAACGGCAGGGTTTAAACTGATGAAATAAACCTGTTTTTTGTTGTACTAAAACTCATACATGCCTAGTCAATATCACTGGTCCATACACCCTCCTTTAATTTAATTTAAAAACATTTTAACGGGGTATTTTTGGTCTCCTGGAAGAGTCACGCTGTGGCCACTTTAGGACTGACTAACTGACTCCAAGAAGCACATGATTTTAGTTCTAGGCCAGAGCTTGCTTATTGAGAGGTCTGAGTAGGGCGGGGTCAACAGGAAGATGCTGGATTAGGTCTCTCCTGTGGATTCTCCCATGGTGATGGAGGGGAGGGCGTGTGAGCGTGGCGGGAGGGTGGGTAGGGCAGGTGACTGCGTTGCCATCGACCACGTGACCACACCAAAGCCACCCGCGCCAGCCGCGGTCAGCCCGGGACTCACCGGTGCTGCTCTGGATGGTCCGCACCGTGGTGGTCGTGCGCGGAGGGGAGGACGACCTCAGCGACACGCACTCGTCGTCCTGCGAGCAGCCCTTCTCGATGGCCCGGACGTAGCTGTGGCTCCGCATGCGGAAGCAGCCGGGCATGGGCAGGTCCAGCGCCTCCACGGCCTGCGACTCCAGCTCGCTGAACACCGACTCGCAGACGGACTCGAACTGCCCGTTCACCTCCATCTCGCTCACCTGCGGGAAGAGGCGGGGCCGTAAACACCAACATCGCCCACGCGAGCAGCACCGGCTGTGGAGCATTGCCAACGTGTTATTACTTCCTTTGGGTCACAGATTAGAAGCGGATGGCCGCCAGCTACTGAAGAGATGACATTTTAAAGGAAGAGAGTGCTGGGGCCCGGGAAGACATCTCAGTAGGTGAGAACTCCTGCTTTGCACAGGTGAGAGGATCCGAGTACGAATTCCCAGGACCTGTGTGAAAAGCAGGGCATGGCTACCTGTGTCTGTATCAGAGGCACCGAGGGAAGCATTGAGCAGCAAAGGCAAATCCCGGGAGCGCATTGGCCAGCCGGCCCAGCCAAACCCAGTTTCAGGAGAGACCTTGCTGCAAAAAACAAAGTGAAGAGCAGCAGAGGACGCTCCCTACCGCTTGCTCTGAACACACACCTGCGTACGTGGGTGAATGCACCCTCTTCTGCCCCCTCTAGGGGAGAGCTCTGTTTCCACAGCAGTGAAGAAATGCATGCCGGGAAGGAAGCAAGCGTTTGCCCAATGCCTCCTTGATAATTCTTGTCACAGTTTCCAGCACATTTTTTTATTTTATTTTCTTTTGCATTGCTGGGGACGGAACCCAGGGCCTCCTTCCGGGCAAGCATTTCATCACAAAAGTTCTTTTCTCTAGCTCCTCCTCATTCGTAACTGGGGCTTTTTTTTTTTAAAGAGCAAGTTTATTAGTTTGTGGTAAGATTTCATGTATTTCAGTGAAACTTTTTTTTTTTGGCAACTATTATTTTTGTAAGCTATTTTACTATGCCTTTTGAAGTGACTAGTTCATCAAATAATGACTGAATGCAGAACATGAAACATACATTTTAAATTGTATTTTGTTTTGCAAGAGATAGTCTGTATTAAAATAGGCTAAGCCCAGAAATGTCAGAAATCTCAAAAAGCAGCATCAAGATTTCAAACTATTTACAGGATTCACTTTTTATAAAAATAAGTTCATAAACTTATCTAATTAACATTGATTAATTAATTGAGATAGGGGTTCATTATGTTCTCCTGGCTGTCCAGGAGCTCTCTACATAGACTAGGCTGGCCGTGAAACCATAGAGATACTCCTGCCTCTGCCTCTGAAATGCTCAGATTAAAGGCGTGAACCACCAGGCCTGACCTCATCCATAAACTCTTTACAAATACATTCTTGAAGATCTTTGAAGCAAGACCCTCTTTAAAAATGAAAATCAGATAATTACAACAGCAGCAGCAACAACAGATTTTAGCCTAATATGACAGCACACGCCTGAGGAAGAGGCAGGTGAGTTCAAGGCTACGTACTGAGCTCTCTGCCTCTTCCTTTGAGGCAGGTCTCTCTGAACCTATTACTAATACTTTCGTGGCTGACCTAGCTCTGCTCCTATATTCTCTCAGTTCAGACCTGGGGTTACACACATGTGCAGACTGCACAGCTTGTTACGTGGGTGTGGGGATTCAAACAATTGAACACCAAAATACTCCTCACTGCTAAGCCATGACTCTAGCCTTCTGACTCTGTATTGATTTTAATAAAGTATCTGTCCGTCTGTCAGCTTATCTATCTATCTTTACTTCATGCATGCGTGTGCCTACACCTGTAGGCGCCATTGTGCGCCTGTGGAGGTTAGAGAACAGCCTGTCCGACTGGATAATCTCCTTCCACCATGTGGATTCAGGTATCAGCCGGGTTATTAGGCGTGGTGGCCAGCTCCTTTTCCTGCTGAGCCACCTACCTCTCTGGGTCACTGAATCAGAATCTGAGTTAAGGATCTGCAGGGGTTTGTGACTCATTTAGTCTGAAATGATTTCAAAGCAATTTATCCATGGATGCACTCACAAACTATACATTCTTTTTTTCCTTTCGATTATTGCTGTAACAAATATCACAAAGAAACAGTGACCTATCTCTCTCTGTCAAGGTTGTAGACATTAACCTTGGGTTTCTATCTTTCCAGAGGGTTTATATACTTTGTTTCCTAGTTTTAATAAAACTTGAATCATACAGCAAACATAATTCTGTAACTTGCTTTTATCTTATTGAATCACATACATTCTTACTAGGGTTGTCCTTTTTTCCCCACACAGACATAGAAAACCAAAGGAAACAAATGTCTAACTTAACAGATAATAACAACAACCAAATATCCTTGAAAATAGTAAAATATCAAGAAAGGACATTTCCAAGCCACCTTTAGCCCTCCACATGCCTTATCGTAATAACAAATCATCTCTAAAGTTTACTTTTTCCAATTTTAAAGATTTGTTCACCCAAGTGTGAATCCCTGGGCCCGACAGCTTATTCACGGAAGACAATCTGACACATAGGGTTTTGAAGGGATCAAAATTCAGGGCCTCTTGTATGCTCAGCAACTGCTATCATCATTAGAGGTGTCTACTACACCATTTATTTAAAAATTAAGTTACATTTACGTTTGTATATATTCATATGCTCATTTGTGTATGTGTGTTGTGTGTGGGTGTGAGTGTGCCAGAGAGTGTGCATGCTCAGAAGACAGCTGTGGGAATTGTCTTCAGTATGTAAGTATTGATTAGTGTATCTTTAGATTGTATTGTGTTAGAAAGCTTTATTTTAAATATCATTATTTGAGTTTCATAAGTGGCTAAGCGGTGTTTTGGTTTTTTTGTTTTTTTTTTGTTTTTGGTTTTTTTTGGCTTGCAATTAGGATACTTTCCTAATGGCCTGAGACCTACTTCTGCCGTTTTGTTCCTCTTGTCTCTCCGAAGTGGTGCGCTCAGCACTGACGGAGACACACTCTGGAAAACAGTGGATACACTCTCCTTCCTGCTATCGAATATTGAGCCAAGAGTAGGTGCTTTGTACCATCTTCAGCACGGCAGCTCACCCTCATCTTTAATAAGTGGTACAAGTATATGTATACTGAAGACTTGCTTTAAGATAACTTTACACTTCATCCTCAGCATCTTCGTACACTTACTTTATACACTCATGTGCCTGGAGTTGCATGAAAAAAAATTGCAAGCACAAAGGGCTCATATGGTCAAAAGCTTAAAAAGTCTAAGTCCTTCGTTCACAAATTTTACTTGGATCCCTCTTTGGAGCCTTTGGTGAATAATGTCAGATTTTACATAGGAACAGAGTACCATGTGCTTACATTCAACACTATTCTTCTACTTATATATATATTAATATAGACAAGTAATACTACGTAAGAGAATAACTCCCACAAAAGCAACTCCATTTTAAAAAGTTTATGCTTCAGTGACTTTGAAGAAGAAACTGTTCTCTGAATAATGACAGCATTTTGACCGTAACAGGAAGTCTGAAATTGTCCTCAGAGATAATGTGTTATTTGAAAGTTGAATTTGGTGCTAGAGGAATGATGTGCCATTAGGACTCCATTAAGCATGGTCATTCTTTCTGTTTTTAACTTAAGGCCAAATGACTACCCTGTGGAATTGCAGCATTTGACCTGCAGACAGCATTAGTCTTTTCCATGCTTGGTATCTTACTAAGCTGTAATTGGGAAGTGATGTCCCAAGGAAGGTCATATCCACAGCACAGGGACGCGAAGCTGCCAGCTGAACAGCACAGTGTCCCTCGGGGATTCCTGACATGTTCCCCTGTTCTAAACCCATGAAAGTTATAAAGTTATGAATGTGTATATTTTTTCACCATTTATTTTATTTATTTATTTTTTTGAGACAGAGTTTTACCATCTAGTCCTGACTGGGCTGGAACTTGCTATGTGGACCAGGCTGGCCTCAACTCACAGAGTTCTGCCTTCCTCTGCCTCCTGAGTGTGGGATTAAATGTGTGTGCTACCACAAACAGCTTTACAAGAACTTTAAGCCTACAGGTACATTCTGTGTGTAAGCCTTGCTCCAAACTGTAGAACTTGAATGTTTTTTCCCAGGGCTGTTTACCCTAGGCACGGACCCCTTGAGCAACACTGCAGCTGAAGTCTCCTCCATCAATCAACACCATCCTGAAAAGTGGCTGGGACCTCCCTGACAGGTTATGAATTTCCAAGCGTTCCCTCTTTGTACCCACTCCACCTGCAAGGGGCCCCTCTTCTCTAGACCATCAGGACCAGGAGCTTGCTGGGGATGAATATATGGTCTCCCCTGCAGCCTCCAGCTGCTCTTCCTGTGGACTCCATCAGTGGTCATGTAGGTGTGACTACCCGCTCCCTTGCCCTCTCAGGTCTCAGTGATAATGGCGCCTGCTGATGGCCCTCACCTGGCTGATGGTGCTCATGGCTCGCATGTAGCTCTCATTTCTGGAGCGGAACTTTGGCGATGTGAGCAAGCCTGCAGGGTCGAGACTGTCCAGGCTTCTGTTGATGGAGACTTCACTTACTGCCCTCAGGTAACTGTGACTCCGGATCTGGAGTTTGGGTGAGTGTTCATTGGAGATCCTGGAAGAGAACAATGGAAGCATCTGTGTGAGTGCTCAGTGGAGGTCCTGGAAGAGTCTTGCTCAATGGGGCAGTGATAAGCAATGGAAAGCACCCGAAACACCAGGACAAACGGTACTGATTTCTACGATTGCCAAAGTCCTGTATGGTGGCTCAGGGGAAAACCTTTAATTTCTATTCTTGTTTTCTTTTTAACTAAATTTGTTTTAATTGACACATAATCATTTTATATAATACACAGGCGTCATGGTGTGATAATATAATGCATGTATTTAATTTAGGACAATTGGATAAAGATAATTGATATAACCATAACCTCAAATATTTGTCATTTCTTTGTGAGGGGAACAGTCAAAGCCTCACTCACTATTTCAAATGTACATTTATTGTTGTCAATCATAAGCACTAACTATCCCCCAGGGCATTTTATTTTCCCATTTAACCACACCTATGAATGGCTTAGCCATCCTCTCTTTACTCCCTACTCCCTCCCTCAAGCTTCTGGTGTCTACTCACAACTTCTATAAAGTTGACTTTTACATATTCACATGCAAGTGAGAGCAATCAGGATTTGTTCTAAGAACACAGTCCAGTTCCATTGACATAGCCGCAAATGATACTCTTTAGCGCTGTGTTTTCTTTATTCATTCTTCAATTTATGAATTGACATCTAGGTTGATTCTAGATGCTGGCTATTTTGAATGAAGACACAATAAGTATTATGTTGGTATAATGTTCTTTTGGAATGTATACACATTTACCCTTGCTCATTCAAATGCTGATTTCTCTCCCCCACCATCTGGTTTCAATCCGGACATTGCATTAGATGCTTAGAATAAGCATCACCTGTCTCAAGTTTGTGTAAACACGCCACCATTTGTTCTCTATATTGTCAGTTAAAACAACCAGCCACATTGCTGAGCAATGGAGAGGATAGGGTGGGACATCCTGGTTCAGAGTGGGAGGAAGAGGAAGGAAGCAGGAGAGGAGGAGAATCTGCAGGAGAGGTCTTGGAACCACATGGAGAAATGAACCGGACCTAAGATATGACTAAAAGCAAGTATAGTGGGTGAATCTGAATGGTAGGAAACTATGTGGGCTTGGAGGTTTAGGATGGAGCAACTATTGCCCAGCATTGTGCTATAGATTAATTAAATAAATTGTAGTCTCTGTGTGGTGATTTGGTTATACAGCTGTTTAGGAATAACCGCTGATTAACTAAAAGATATATTGATAATAAGTATTAATATACTGCAACAATATTAGAAGGTTGATGATGCCCCAACATGCTAATTTTGTTTTCTTTGCATATAGATAACCAGGTGAAACTACTGGTTTATCTGATAGCTTTATCTCTTCTCCATTCAGGGGCTAACATTGTTTTCTGTGATGGCTGCATGATTTTACATTCTCACCAACAGGGTGTGAGATTTCCCCCCTTTTCACAAAAGAAAATCCTCCCCTCCCTTAAGACATGGTTTTAGGAAACTCCTAGATTGGCATGTAGCTGAGGCTGTCCTTTAGCTCACGATTGATTCTCTTTCTAGTCTCTACTTCTCAAATGCTAAGACGACAGATATGTGTCATTACACCCAGCTTAGAAGAAAATCTTGTTTCAGGAAATCATTAAGGTTTGATGACATTAGAGAACAATTAAGTCTCCTTAACCATGAAGAATTCCCCACCATTAACACTCAGACACCCTCAGGAGGAAGAAAATAGCAGTGACTAATCTATTACAGAATTCTGTGTTTTGCAACATGTAAGATTTTCCTTTTTATGTATTTCTTTCTTGTCTTTTCAGATTAGTAACAGCAAGTAGGTCTGTATCTATACATGTTTATGCATTAATCAGTCTCTCTTTCACTCAATAAGTCAGTTGTCTAGCTGACCTTTAATTCTCCCATGTAATTGAGGTTGAACTTAGTGAAAAGAAATTGAAATCCTGGCCACTGAAAATGCATACATACCTGAGTTTGATCTATAAGGAGAACTTTTCTCATACCTTTTAGCCTATAGATTTCTTCTAAAATGTATTAGTTGCTTATAAAGTATGAAATTTTTCATTGAAAAATTCAAGCTAGGGAAGAGGAGGCGACTTAGTTGGGCAAAGTGTCTGCCAAACAAGCCTGGGACCCTGAGCTTGGATCGCTGGGGCCCGCATAGAAAGCTAAGCATGATTTACAGTGCTAAAGGGTACTGTGAAGGCTACTGTGGGAGAAAATTTATTAAAAGATTTATCCAGCAGCGGACCTTGTACGATACAGTGCTGACCTGCCCGACAAGATGTGCCTACTGGAAAAATAGTGGCATGACTGACTGGCTTTGAGGCCAACACAGGAGGAAATCATGTTTGGGGGTCATAGGCCCTGGGGGGCAGGGGAACCTACAACTGTTGTCTCACCAAGTAGACGTGTTGTCAAACTGCCTTCTAAGTGGTTTTGTTTATAACCAGAGAGTGGTGCTGATCTCAGCCTCAGCCAGAGGACACTGCAGTGGGCAGCTCTCCACGCAGAGACTCTCAACTTGTGGAAGCACTGAGATTAAGCGGCTGGTGAGTGCTTAGCCCTTAGTGGAACATTTACACCACACCCTCCAGGATCCGGTGAACATTATGGGAGAGGGGCCAGAAAGAATGCAAGGGCCGGAAGAGGGGAAGGAATGCTGTGAGATGCTGTGTTCAGGTCGGGGAGGGGCCCTACAAGGCACTATGTGGGGAGCTATTGACAGTTTATGGCTGCTTCGACCTGGGGAGCTCTTTGTCTTCAGAAAATACAGCTGCTGGTCAGTTGATCATGTTTCATTGGATGGTGTCACATCTATGAGTGCTCAAATCAAATGTTGCTAGTGACATTAAAGCAGCTGAGCATTCTTTTTGGGGAAAACATATTCCTGCCATCCATGCAAATTAAAAATAAGAATATTAGAAGCATCTTAAGTAGATGTGATGATGAATACAAGTCAGATATAGTCAATTCTGGGCAAAGGCTATCTAGAGCTCATTGCCTGGAAATAAATATGCATGTTCACAGAAAACAAGTTTTTCTGCTACCTGGCACATGGTAAGGTGTGCAGTCTCACTGGACACCAGGAAAATGCTGGCTTTAAAAATGATGAATATTTACACAGCACATCCCCGAACACCACAGGAGGTGAGAACATTTCAAATGGCCTTTAAGAGGCTACGTGTAAGGTCACACCTATTCATAATGCTTACATGAAGTTGCTCATTAAAAGCTGAATAACATATTCTGGATAATACTGAACCACAGGATTTGATTAGCAGCTTTTTTTTTTTCCTTTTTAACCACTTGTACAAACAAAGAAATAAAGGCAGATGAAGGAGGAAATGTCCGAAGGAAACTTTGTATTTTATTACTACAAGAAAGAAACAGACTGTTCTAGAAACCTGTCCTATGATTTCTTTTTTCTGGGCAGCTCTCAAGCATGAAGACATCTCTGCCAGGGCAAGTGGATATTTCCTAGGTGCCTCATGCTATTCTGGTGACTTATACTAGGTCATTTTGCAAATGCCACAGCAGGAATTCTACCGGACTAGCTAACTTCAGTTCAGTTTCTCCAGGATCTTTCTGCAAAGAATGTTTGAAGCAGTTATAAGCTAAAGTTAATTTCTGCTTCAGAACCTGAGCACATGATGACAAATGTGTTTCTTTGGCTATTTTGCAAAACGACCCAGAGCAATGGCACTTCCCAGCACAAATGATGATGCCATTGTGTATAGTCATCCGGGCAGCAATGGGCATGGCGCCTTCATAAACAGAATACAGTCTAAAGGAGAAACAAAAGTCCAGGTTTTGAAAAGTGAGTGTCTCCTGGCTGAGATGGGGAAATGAGGCATCGCTGTGACAATCAGTCACCCTGGCCACTTGCTATGAAATAAGGCCTCATTCCAAAATTTCAAAGTGGGAAAACAAATCATCCAGAAGGAACTGGATGGTTCTGTTATGGTGAGTCATTTCCGATAAGACAATGTAAACCTGAGCAAACCAGCACACATGAGGAAATGAACTTTATCTCATCTAGAGGGTAGAGGCTGCAGCTCTCCACGCGGAGAGGACAGCCTGGACCTGCACTTCCTGGTGCAGAAGAGCCCAGTAAGAAATGCCAACACACTGTGCTCACTGCCTCTCCCCCTCCTACCCCATGACCGCTGGTCTTCTCTGAAGGGAGGGATGCACACTCAGAAATGTTAGAGACTCAGAAATGTTAGAGACATTAATTACTTCTCAGTGTTGGCCTCCTGAAATGAGATCAGTCTTTTCCTGCTGTCTTTATTCTATTTTGACAATGAAGATATTTGATCTTGACCATGACACCTTCATCAAACTATGCTCACAAACGTTTATGGCTTAAATGGAGGGGTGTTGACTCCTTGGGCTTTACTGGTGCTTTAGTGAGTGACTGCCCTTGATTATGGTTTTCGAGACTCCTTCATGAGTTTATCTGCTTCAGTAAAACTGAGGCCAACTCCCCCCGCCCCCATTCTACTGTGGAATGCCTTAATGGTCTATCTTTTGGTCAAGCTGTTTCTTGGACCAATGCCTCTCGAATGATTTCCACCTGATATTTGTTACTGTTTATTACACACCTAGGTAGTGTTAATGCCCCTCTACATATAAAGAAGCCACTCCTTTAAGAGTCTACATAGTCTTCAAGATAATTTATTTACTTATAAAAATTTGAGTTGAGACAGGGCTGGACTTGAACTTGAGAGCCTTCTGCCTCAGTTTCCCTCATGCTGGGATTATAGGCAGGTGACACCCAGCACAGCTTGTTGAAAGTAACTGAAACACAGCCTTTGATTTCTGACTTCTCCATTGTGGTGGTTTGAATAAGAATGGCCCCCACAGGCCCATACAGTTGACTGCTTCTTCACCAGGAAGTAGAGCTCCTTGATAGGATTGGAAGGATTAGGAGGTGTGGCCCTGTTGGAGGAAGTGTGTCACTGGGAGTGGGCTTTGAACCCATGCCTACTCAGAGTCTCTTTCTCTCTCTCTCTCACTGCCCATGGATCAGAATGTAGTTCTCAGCTCCTTCTCCAGCACTGTGCTTGCCTGATGCCTTGTTCTCACCACAATGACAATGGATTAAGCTTCTGAGACTGTAAGCAAGCCTTCAATTAAATGCTTTTTTTTTACCTTGTAAGTGTTGCCTTGGTGATGGTGTCTTTTAACAGCAATTGAACAATGAGTAAGGCATCCATCTTTATTCTTTTCCCTTCTACTTCTTAGAAACTCTTGTCTGGACAATCATTGGCGTTTGTTCTTCCTCAAACCTGCCCTTAAATGTCTTCTTTCTCCCTTGACATTACAATTGTTTATCTTCTTTTTGAAATATGATCACCGTGCCATCACAATTATCTCTTTTCTCTTTTCACTCTACATTAGTTCATTGGACAACTTAATCTGACTCTACTACTGATCTTACACTCACCCTCCCTGGATCTATTTGTAGTTCCTATCTCCCTCCAAGACCCGAACAGTAATATTTCCATTACCTACTGTGCCATTCTACCTGAAGCTCCACTATCACCAGAACTCATCATGACCTCTTCCCTCCAAATTTCTTGTTGTCCTTTAGTCTACGTTTTAATGAATGCACTAAAATCTACACAATTAAGCAAATCAGAAATCCAGGAGTTCACTCTGTCTCCTCAAAACCCAGTTGGTCATTTCACTTCCTCAGTTTTGCTTTGTGTGTACGTTTGCTAACCAGCATCTCTCCCTGCTTCATTTTCCCACAGACATGCTCAGGTCAGCGTTCATTGTGATTCTCCTAACCAGGTCCCCTGCCACTAGCCTACACCCTCTGAGGCTTCCGCCTCCCTCGTTGGGTTGTTATTTGACATTCTCCGTTTAGATTTATCTTTAGAAGCCTCCTTCCCTCTCCCCCGACTGCACAAAGTCCCCCTCTGTAAGTGCCTTCTTCCTTTGTCTGTTGCATCCGTTTCCCATCTTCATAGCTACTTTTATTTTCATTTTTACATGCTTATATACTCTTTGGCTTTTTCAGATCTTAGATGTCAGAATCAGTATTGCCTCCTTGTCACGTGCTGGCATGCTATGAAGGCCAAGTTAGCCTTGAACTTGTGATTCCCCAGCTTCATTAGGCATGCAGGCACCACCACACACAGTGGGGTTTAAGCTTAAAGTCACAAATAGGACTAGCTAATAGTTTTTAGAAATTCTGTCATGTCATGGGCTGTGTTTAGACGGTGAATGGATGATGTATGACAAATGAGGGTGACATAATTATCATTACTGTAGACCATAGTTTTCTTTGAAACCTTTCTTCACTTATTAAGATCTCCCATGCGGTTTTATTAGTGCAGAGCCCCGTGCTGATCTCTGTCCTGGTGCTATCTGTACCTCTTTTCTCCTCCAGCTGCTGTCATTCCCTAGGAGTCCTCCTCCTGATTCATGCCTAAAAAAATATTCGGTGTGTGCAATGCTTCTCTTTGTGAGTCTGGATTATTCTGCTTAGCTTAACTTTCCTGCATCTCATTGTAAATCATACGATTTTGTTCTTCGCTCCGGCTGATGCTTCATTATGTAAACACATCACATTTGCCTTTTCCATTCATCTGTTGGTGGGGATCTAGGCTGTTTGACTGGGCTATGTGAACGGTGCGCAGAAAGATTTGAAAAATGCCCATGATATAATTCACCCTTAAAAGTCTCTGGTTCACTGGTTCTTAGCATAGTTATAGAGCTTAATAGCATAGCCACTATATAAACATCATTTAAACGTCATTATAGGAATGCTACTGAGCATCATTAGCCGATAGCTATTTACAGAAGACAGCAGGGTTTCCAGGCACAGAGAGCCTTTTCAAACTCTGCTCTCTTTGTGATGCCATATTGTTTCATTAATTTTCCTTCTGTTCCATAGAATAAGTTTCAGAACAGGCTCAGTTTACCAGTGCCCAGCCTTTTTATGAGCAACAGCTTATAGACAAAGGCAACTTGTGAAAAATAAGAAACACATTAAGGAGAAGATGCCTATAGGTCCGTGCTACAGTCTTTGCTGCATTTCCTCCGTAAATGTTTCATTTGGTAGATAAATGTCAGCATTACTTGCAACACATTCCAACTGTCAAGTGCTATAGACATTCCTATTTCCCAGAGGCCCCAGGGCTCTCTCTGGCCATAGAAAGTTAAGGGGATGTTTTGGAGACGCATTTAATGTTGTGGTATTTCATTTGCTCTATTAACTTTTCTCTGCAGGAAAGGAAAAGGGACTGATTTCGTTTGGAATTATCCGACTGCGCAGATGTATACACTGATGGAGAGCCAAAGGCCCTGTCTATGTGAAGCCATGTGCTAGGCACTGGTTTAGGTGTAAGGTGAGACTCATCCAGTCTGCAGATGCATGCTTAACAGCAAACCATCTCGCGTTTAGAACTTATTAATAGCAAATTGTCCTGTGCTTATATCCATCACATTTAGGTTCTTGTGATTCTTAGAACTCAAATGTACTCCCCAGACTTTCAGATAACACAGCATGGAACATAAAGCAATTAAAGGATGTCAGCCATACATACGGCTTGTGTTGGCTATAATGAAGAACAGTTGAATAGTGCCTGCTAAAACTTCAGTTCTCAGATTGAGACAGACGTGCGGAACCAGCTTCAAGAGAGCCTTTGTTAAGCTTTCACCAGTTCAGGGAAGCCACAGTGGGAACAGGACAGGCGGAGACTCAGCTGGACCGTGGAGCACAGCTTCAGAGAGAAGCTAACTTAGAGTTAGGAGCCGAGTGATGGGATTTCTACTGGGTAAGATGCACCAGACAGGGAATTCCAGACCAGGGAACTGTGGGGCAAATTCTCAACAGCAGAGCAGCAGACACACAGGGAGCTGGGCTGTAGAGAGGGAGCCTGAGCAGTTGGGAGGACTATACACATTATAACTGCCTGCTGGCCTGTCTGTGTCATCACACTGGAGGTTCCCAAAGACAGCAGCCCCTGTAAGAGAATGAAAACAGCACTGTATTCCCAGCCTCAGCCCAGGCCTGACTCACTAAGACCTCCTCATATAATTGTTGAACAGCATGAGAGGGAGAGGGTGGTAGGGGGCAAAGACTCATTCAGACACTGGGACAAGAGGCCCTGGGAGGCCATGAGGTCATGAAGTGAAGCAGAGAACCAAAGGAGAAGCCAGCAAGGGTGTGCAGGACAGACAGTAAGAATGGGCACGGACCCAGGGAGCAGTCCTGAGCCCTGCCCTTGGATGAAGGAAAGCGCATGGTGACACTTTTTTTCCCCACTAGGAAGAACACAGGTCCAGGGGAATTTGGTTCTTTCTTTGGGAAAAGGAAACACCCTTTGTGAGACTTGAATGCACTCAGCAGAGTCTGGGGTTGGCTGAAGACAGAGCAGGGGTTGTGCAGAGAGGTATTTCCAAGCAACCAGCTTGCCACCAAAGGTGCCTACGTAACGGGGTTAATGACAGGAATCGCTACTCGCCATTGACCCACAACTGGAGCAGAGCAAGGCGCCTCCCTGTTGGTGTTTTCTCTGCTCCAGGTTGTCTGTTTTATGAAATTGTCATATATTATCTCAAAATAGCACCCAAACTAAGCACTAAATCAACAAAAAACAATCCAGGGAGAAATGCCTTGGGCGGAAGTTGCCTTTAACATAAGGAGTTTTACCGTGAGCCGCTTGTCTGAGAGCATCATTAAAACAAAAACAAAAACAAAAAAACAGTAATAATGTCTACCTTCTCGAGCCCAGAGAATTTGTGCCTGAGAAGCATCTTTTCTCCCTCACAGAGGAGAAAATACAGACAACGTAAAATTTACTCTTGTCGTCAAAGTCCACGAGAACCGGCATCGGGAATCAGAGAAGGAGGACAAGCGAGAGGACGGGAGGTGAGGGGTGGAACAGGTCCAGTGGACATTGTGTACAACCACGGAAACACATGGACAGTTAAGACGCACAGTGAAAAGTGACGCATCGCCACTGTTGCCATTTCTGGGTGCACAGCTCAGCGGTGTCAAGTACATCTGCTTCCTTGGGCAACCACCCTCCGCCCTTCTCCAGACCTCTTCTCTCCCATGACTGACACGCTCCCGTCCTCCTGCTGTAGCCCCAGCAGCCATCCCTCCCCTTCAGGTCTCTCAGCTTGACAGCTCTAGGTAGGTCCTCCAGATGATGCAAAGCAGTACGCCCCTTTTGCGACTGGCTCTTGGTCCCAGCAATGCCCTCAGAGCTCAGCCACATTAGCAGGAGGCCCCGTTGCTGTCCTTCCCCGGACCCATCTGTGGGTGGGTGCTGGAGCTGCTCTTGACCTTTCAGCCACTGCGTAACGCTGCTGTGAACATGAGTGGACACATACCTTCTTGAGTCCCTGCTTTTTATTTATTTATTTATTTATTTATTTTTGATTATATGCCCGGGAGTAGAAACCTCTCCTTAGAAGTACTTATTTCTTTTCCATATCATTTCCTATCAGCTTTGCTACCAGCACATTATTCGAGGACCAATGCAATAAAAGCAAGCTATCACCTTCCCCTAAGGAGCCACTCCATGGATTATATATTCCAAGTTTTAAGGATGCTAAATAATACAGTAGTGTTTCACAAATGACTATTGCTATGGCAAAAGTAGAAAAAGATACCTCTAGTCTATGCGACAGAACAGTTAGCCCTGATGCCTGCAGAAGACTGGCTGCTGGGTCCCACAGCCACCAGAATCTGCAGATACTTGATCTAGGCATGTGAATGTATACACAGCTTCCCTCTCACCTCCATCCACATCTAGACTATTCATAATACCCAGAAAAAGAAAATGCAGTGTAAACAGCTATTCTATTGTACTTCTAAGGAAATAATGGCAAGAAAAGAAGATTGCGCTTTTTCAGTGCAGAAACACTTTTGAAAATATTTCTGATCCACAGCTCACTGAATCTTTAAATGAAGAGCCCATGAATGATAGTGCCAGAAATAAATGGAGTATCATTTTACTGCTGTAGCAATTGAAAAACAGCAATGTAATTAAAATGTGACATAGTATGATTAAAGATATATTGCCATGGTTAAAACATCCAGCAAAAGTAATCCCACAAGATGGCCAAGAGACTGCGGAGAGCCGTGTCAATCTTTGTGGTTACAAATGAAATCATTTTCTATGCATCAGGTAATAAGAGCCCACATGATAATTCTTAGCAGGGCATGGAGATAATGACCTAAATGCTATTTTGAGTTGACGACAGAGAGGCTTTTCCTCCCTATTTTAGTTGTGTGAGGAGCAGAGTAGATACATTTTCAGAGCTGAGTGGGTTCCTCTGCCTGCTATTGTGACAAAATACCCAACAAAGACACTTACTGAGGAAGAATTTATTTCACTCCTGGTCTAAGAGGGGCTACAGCCTGTCATGGCGGAAAGGCCTGTGGCAGGAGTGTGAAGGGGCAGTTCACACAGTCAGGAAGCAGAGGGACTAGAGGCTGTTAATGACCAGACTGGTTCCCTGAACACTGTCCCTGGCTTACCCACGTGACACTGGATCGAAGACTCAGAAATAAACCCACACACCTACGGACATCTGATTTTTGACAAAGATGCCAAAACCACAGAATTAGAAAAAGAAAGCATCTTAAAAAAATAGTGCTGGTCTAATTGGATGTCTGCATGTAGAAGAATGCAAATAGATCCATACTTATCACCATACACAAAAGTCAGTTCCAAGCGTATCAAAGACCTCAACATAAAACTGGACACACTAAATCTAATAAAGAAGAAGTAGGGAAGAGCCTTGAACTCATTGGCACATGAGACAACTTCCTGAACAAAACACTAACAGCTCAGGCACTGAGATCAACAATTACTAAATGGGACCTCATGAAATTTAAAATCTTCTGTAAGGCAAAGGACACTGTCAATAGAACAAAACAGCAGCCTACAGACTGGGAAAAGATCTCCACCAACCATACATCTGACAGAGGGCTAATATCTGAAATATATAAAGAACTCAAGCAATTAAACATGAACAAACCAAACAACCCAATTTAAAAATGGAGTACAGAACTAAACAGAGAACTTCCAATAGAGGAAATTCTAATGGTTGAGAAGCAATTAAAGAAATGTTCAGCATCCTTAGACATCAGGGAAATGCAAATCAAAATGACTCTGAGATTCCATCTTACACCCATCAGAATGGCTAAGATTAAAAGCTCAAGTGACAGCACATGCTGGAGAGGATGTAGAGAAAAGGGAACACTCCTCCATTGCTGGTGGGATTGCAAACTTGCACAACCATTGTGAAAATCAGTCTGGTGGTTTCTTAGGAAATTGGGAACAGTTCTATCTCCAGACCCAGCAATACCACTCCTGGGCATATACCCAAAAGATCCTCTATTATACAAGGACATTTGCTCAACTATGTTCATAATGGCTTTATTTGTAATAATCAGAAACTGGAAACAACCTATATGTCCCTCAACTGGAGAATGGATAAAGAAAATATGGCACATTTACACAATGGAATACTACTCCGCTATTAAAAACAAAGACACCATGCAGTTTGCAGGCAAATGGATGGAACTGAAAAAGAGCATCCGAGTGAGGTAACCCAGACACAGAAAGACATGCCTGGTATGTACTCATTCATAAGTGGAGTGACTATTAGCCGTAGAGTACAGGATAACTGTGCTACAATCCATAGACCCAAAGAAGCTAAGGAGGGCCCAAGGGAGGATGCTTGATTCTCACTCAGAACAGGAAATAAAATAGACATCTGAAGTAGATAAAGGGAGAGGGGTGGGGAGGATAAAGATAGTGGGGGATCAGGGGTGCAGAGAGCCAGGGAGGAATGGGAGAGAGAATGGAAATTGGCAGGGGAGAGGGAGGCATCTCTGGGACAGGGGAGGCTCCCAGGAGTCTATGGGGGTGACCCTAGCTGAGACTCCTAGCAATAAGGGTTAAGGAGCCTGAAGTAGCCACCTCCTGTGGCCAGGTGGGACTTCCAATGGAGGGAGGAGGGACACCAACCCACCTATAAAACCTTCTACCCAAAATTTGTCTTGCCTGCAGAAGTGTAGGGGTAAAGATAAAGCAGAGATTGCGGGAATGGTCAACCAATGACTGGCTGGACTTGAGACCCATCCCATGGGAAAGAGTCAATCCCTTCCTCTATTAATCTGCTGTGATAATCTGCTAGGCTTGCAGACAGGAGCCTAGCATAACTCCTCTGAGAGGCTTCATCCTGCAACTGATGGAAAGAGATGCAGAGACCCACAGCCAAACAATAGGTGGAGCTCAGGGAGTTTTGTGGAAGAGTGGGAGGAAAGATTGAGGGAACAGGAGGGGTCAAGGACACCACAGGAAGACCTATAGAGTAAGCTAACCTGGGCCCATGGGGGCTCACAGAGACAGAACCACCAACCAAAGAGCATGCGTGGGATGGATATAGGCCCTCTACCTGTTAAGTAGCAGATGTGCAGCCTGGTCCACATGTGGGTCCCTAACAATGGGAGTTGGGGCTGTCTCTGTCTCTGTTGCCTGTCTGTAGATCCCTTCCCCCTAGCTGGGCTGCCTGGTCTAGCCTCAGTGAGAGAGCATGCACTTAGTCCTGCTGTGACTTGTGGTACTGGGCTCGGTTGGTACACTTTGGGGGCCTCCCACTCTCTGAGAGGAAGAGGAGAAACGGGCTTGAGGGTGAGACTGAGAGGAGGGCAGGGAGGAGCCAGGGATCAGGCTGTAAAATGATTAAATAAAATAAAAAAGACATGAAAAGACCTAAGACGGCCACAGGAAAAGGCATTTTATATACAACTTTCAACGTAGTTTAGTGCACACAAATCCACTGCGTTTCCCCTCAGCTTTAGCAGCAGCTTTGAAACTCAGAGAAGTAAGAGCTCATTCATCTGAGTGACAACAAACGGGACACGTGGAGAGCTGTCGGCTTCACAGATCCGAACACGAGCTGTCTCTACCCATGAGCCGGGGCAGAAACACACTTTAAAGCATTTGTGAGCGAAACAGAAATATGATCAGTATACCATCGCTTGAATCAAAACGTGTTTAAATGAGCACATGCACTCTGACTAAATCAATTAAGTTACAAAGAGAATAATAACTAGTCTCGCTGGATTTCCCCAGTTGTGTTGTGAAGATGGCTTCCATTCACTTTTATTAATTCCATGTTTAGGTAACTTGTACTAATTTCCTGTGCTTTGGGTGACAGAAAAATGAAAAGATGATTGTCTTAGTTAGGGTTTCTATTGCTTCGAGAAAACACCTCGACCAAAAGCAATTTGGGGAGGAAAAGGTTTATTTTGCTTCCACTTTCGCATCACTGTTCATCACTGAAGGAAGTGATGTACAAGGACAAGGACCTCCGGACAAGGCAGGGCGGGAACCTGGAGGCAGGAGCTGATGTGCAGAGGCCAGGGAGGGGTGCTGCTTCCTGGCTTGCTGATCACCCTTACTCAGCCTGCTTTGTTATAGCACCCAGGGCCACCATCCCAGGGGTACACCACCTACCTGTGGACTGGACCCTCCCACACCAATCATTAATTAAGACAAAGCTCTACAGGCTTGCCTGTAAGCCCAGTTTTATGGTGGCATTTGACGTTAGCTTGCATCAGGTTGATACAGGACAATGCTATTCACCTATTGAATATGCATTAACCTCTCCACAGAGAATCACTGAAGAACCTTTTACATGAAAAGGGGGGATCCTTCCGGTTAAACGTTTTCTGCTATGGTAGCAACAGAGCGGACTCTACATACTCTGCTGCAGAAAACTCCAAGACCACGGTGAGTAAAGGGCATGAAACGCACGTGCAGTGGGCTCGGAGGGGAGCCTGAGTTCGTACACAAAGCCCCCCTTTCACACAGGGCAGCTAGACGAAGCACTCGCTCTGTCCTTTCCTCTTCTGGCCCTGAGAACCCTTCCTCTTCTGCCGGTCTTTATCAACTGGCCATTGTCTCTTCTCTAATGAAAGAGGCGCTTATGCTCTGTCCTCCTCTTTCTGGTGCCCAAGGGAAGCCGGGTGTTGGGGAAACTGCTGTAGGTCTAAAGGATACAGAAGTGTTTCCAAGGAGACGCCCTCTGGCCTCCAGGATGTCACTGCGGTGTCAGTTCCTGGGAGCGCCCGCAGGGGGCGGTGTATGCCGAGGCATGAGCAAGGCTTGGCGCAGCCAGAGAGGGACCTTCAGGCAGATGCAGGGTTATTTTCTCAATTTTGAATTTTTTTCCCCCATGGGCGATTTAATGAAAGGGGCAGAGGACGTTAGGAAGTTGGGTTTCTGTGATTATCTCTTCCAAGGCGTCGGTTTCTCAGGTGGGGAATTAAGCCTTCCAGATGAGGAATTAAACTCGGAAGCTCAGGGTCCAGGTGCTGGGGAGCCGCAGGGGTCTCAGCGCTCCTGAGCAGCGTGGGCAGCGGCCCTGGCCAGGCTGGCGTCTCTCCCACTCCCCAGCCAGCGCTTCTGTGACTCAGACCCAGAGTGTCCAACAGCCTTCAGAGAAAACACAAACCGAGGGTAGGCGGAATCATGGTCGTGCTGCAGGGCTTCGCTGTTTTCCACGGGGTCTGATGTGAAAGGCATAAACGAAGGTTTTCTTATTGCTCGTTTTCTCTTTCCCTCTCTGTAGGGAATCTTGGAGGTGTGTTTGCATAAATACATATGTATATGTACATATATATGTACACACAAACGCACACACATATATATTTTATATATTTTTAAAAATTTTTTTTTTTTTTTTGACACAGGGTCTGTTGGTCTTGCGTTTGTTTTCAAGGAAATTTAAATTTACTCCATCGGTCCTGCAAGTAATGCTCATGTACTTTTTGTTTCACTAGTTTCTGACCTTCATTATTTCTTGCTGCTTAATGCATTTGAGTTCAGCTTGTTCTTTTTCTTCTTCTTTTTTTTTTTTCCTGAGACACTAAAGTATATTGTTTGGTTATTTGGGACACCCCTGGTTTTTATTTAATTATTTGAGATGAGCTCTTCCTAGGGAGCTCTGGCCCGGAACTTACTGTGTGGACCAGAATCTATATAGACCATAGAGATCTGTTTGTGTTACCCCTCTCAGCCATTCCTGGCTTTAAAAAAGTAATAAAATTAAAAATTAAATTATAATTACATTTCCCGATTCTCTTTCCTCCCTCCAACTTCTCCCAAGTACTCACCCTCCTTTGCTCCCTCTCAAAATCATGTCTTCTTTTCCTTTAGTTGCTGTTGTCACACACTTTTTCTCTCTATGCACACACATACACACACACACACACTTAATATATTTATTTCCCTGCAATCTCTTCATTGGCGTATGTATTATTCATTTTCATAGTTTCTGACTATTTGTGGTTTTTCATATTTCTATTATTATTAGTTATCACTATTAATTATTTTCATACTTCTATTATTAATTAAAGTACAATTCTGTTGATCAGGACATACACACTGTATGATTTAAATTGTCTGCATTTTATATGCATGTAATCATTTATGTACACATATGTACCTATACACACATAGAATGCCTGAATATGTAAACGCGTCCTGCTGGGTCTGTTTAGTGTTATCTGTGTACCCGTGGTTTCAGGGTGTCTGACCACCTGACGTTGGATCACCACTTAGGGGCTCATCCCTGAAGAAGACTTCCTCCGGCTTCAGCAGTTCTTAGCTGACTGTAGTCTTGGTCTGTGGGTAGGGCTCACTGGGACCTTAGCATTTCAGTTGGCGTTGTGCTTCTTCAGGTCTTGTCCAGGCGGCCACACTGTTGAAGTGTCATGGGTGCAGCTTTGCTGTCATCCCTTAGAGACACAGTCTCACAGTCCTGACCCTCTGGCTCTCTCCACCCCTTCTTCGGCCATGTCTCCCGAGTCTCAGGTGCAGGAGTTGTGCTGCAGACATCTATCTTTGTCCCCACAGATTAGTACAGCCTTCAGCCCCCACGAAAGTGACTTCTCTTCATATCAGGAGGAGACCATTGAAGAAAACCACAGCCGCCGAAATTTGAGAGCCAGCGAGCACAGGTGCCCAATCCCGACTGTCAAATCTCCCTGATGTGAGCACCGCATGCAGCTTTAATGTTCCTCTGAGAACTGCCTTGTCTGGATTCAGAACTTCTGGTAAGCCGGACTTTCATTTTCACTTAATTTCAGGAACTGTAGCATTTCCTCCCTGATTTCTCCCAAGCCACATCTGTCCTTCAACAGTACATTGCTCAGTTTCCAAGAATGTGTGTAGTGACTGTTAATTTTCTTGCTAATGATTTCTAGTTTGGTTCCTTTGTCTTGGTTTTAAAAATGCCTTTTATTTTGCTGTCAATTTTAGATGTTAGCTTTGCTGGATATAGCAGTGTTGGCTGGCAATTGTTGACTTGAAATATATTGTTCTGTGCTCTCCTGGATGTTGGGGTTCCTGGCGAAAGACCTGCTATTCTTCTGAGGTGTTTGCCCCGTAGGGGAGGTGGCACTTTTTTTCATAGTTGTTTTTATTATTATTTTTAAAAAGTTTTTATGTTATTCAGATGTGTGTGTTTCTGTGTTCGCCTCTCTGTGGGTGTGAAATGTATACGCAGAGACAAGCAAGAGGTTCCCTCGGAGCTGGCATTAAAGGCCCCGGAAGGACTTTCCACGCACGCTACCAGGTGACAGAAACCCGAAAACGTCAAAGAGCAATAAACATGTTCGACTGTGCTCGGCTGGAGAAGATGAGGCTAGACAGTGTCTAAGTAAGTGACTGAGAAGGCCTTGGGGGTGAGGGGACGTTCAAGAAGGCAGAACACAGATTTACAGGGCAGTGACGTTGCTCCTCATGACAGAACAATTGTCGAATATGTCATCATTTATCTGCAGGGCCTTTTGAACATGACAGTGAAGGCTGGGCACGGGGGTGGGCAGACAGACGGGAGCTTTTGCCTTTCTTTTTTTTTTTTTTTTTCTCAATTTTGTCCTGAACCTACAACTACTCTGAAAAAAAAAATCAATTTTTTATTTTTAATTATTATTAGTTTTTAACGTGAAAGGTTGGGAGAGTCTGTAGAGCAGTTGGGTTTTACTGCATTGTGAGCCCGGGAAGGAGGTCGTGACGGGCCCACTCCCTGTGAGAGAACAGGACGTGTGACGCCTTCTCCCTCTGTCTTGGTAACTAGCCCAAGTGTCCATTCAACACAACGTCCTGTGACCCGCTCTGTGCCGACAGCCCGGGAGCGACACACACACACATGATCAGAGAAAACACACATGAGTGGGCAGTTAAAATCTCCGGGGACAAATATTACATATTGTTTACAGAGTTCCTAGAACAACTCCAGTTTTGATTGATGGCCCCACCTTCCAGCGTGCTTTTGGAGACAGTGACAATTAATTAGCTGCAAGAGCTCTTCTGCCAAACTAGCTGCAACTTTCTTAAATAACTCCTTGCCCCACCGATGAAAGTCTTGCCAAATTCAGCTTGAACAGATTGGGAAGTGTTGTTTATTTTTAAAGGGTTTTATTCTGTTCTGGGAGCGGCGAAGGCAGGCGATACGTTAACTCGATACAGAGGGAGAGAGTCGAAGAGTCTCTGCTCCTGTTTCCGTGCAGCCCAGATGTTACACGTTAGGAATTGCCAAGTTTAAAAGTCACAAGAAGAACCAAAATATACTTTTTTTTTTTTTTTTTCTCTCGGGGATTGGGACACCAAGCCAGGAAAGAAGACTTCGTGGCTTACTCTTTCTACCCCAGGTTAGGCAGCTTTCCTTCCCTGCCAGGCCGGCAGCTGCCACCCCACCCCCTCCCTCCCACGCATTAGCAATGGTTTCAGTAGCTGTTTGAGGAGAGCGCTGCAGCGCCAGGGTTTTAGTTCTTCTCTAAGCTGTTCAAATAAGCCCGTGCCAGGATGTTTCCCTCGGGGAGTGCTAGGGTACCAAAATTCAGACTTTCCGCTTACGTCATAAGACATGCCTGGCCAACGGCGCGGGATTTCCGGTGCCCAAGGTATTTCCTCCTCCTTCTCCCCCCTCACCTTTAAAAGACAGGCTCTCACTAAGCAGCTCTGGCTGACCTCAAATCCTCCGTGTAGGTCACGATGGCCTTGAAATCCCAAAGACCCGCCTGCCTCAGCCTCTTGAGTGCTGGGTTACAGGTGTGCGTCACTGTGCCCAGCTCTCCTTTTAAAGAAAGACTTCATTTGAACTTAAATTTCTGTGTATGTGTGTCCAGGTGAGTGAATGTGCGCATGTGAATGTTCAGGAGGTTTCAGAGTCGAGGGGTGGAAGTTGGAGCTTAAGCCTTGGAGCTTAGCTGTATCTTCCTAGTGACAAGGTAACTTGTCAGGAAGAATTTGCAGTGGTCAGTGGCAACCAGAGAGTCTGGCAAGCCAGGATGCTGAGAAGCCACGTATGCTGTGCTTGCCACATGGAATGCCATGGATGGATGGATGGATGGACTGTCCATATGTCCTTCATTTTTTCCTCTTCGATATTCTGGAGATCCAACTCAAGACTATGGGCGTGCTGGAGAAGTACTCTATTACTGAGCCCCGGGCCTTTTCGGTGACATCCTTTGTCTACATGGATGTTCAGTGTATGTAGGCTTGTAGGGCTGCGGCAGCCCACGTGTGCACATGCGGAGACCGGAAGTTGACACTGTGCCTTCCTCGACTACTTTCCACCTTATTTTTTGAGTCAGGGTCTCCTGGCAAATAGAGAGCTCATCCTTTAGGCTACTCTGGCCAGAAAACAGACTGCAGAGATCTGTCTGTTTCTGCCTCCCAGTGCTGAGGCGATCAGTGCACAATGCCACAATTATCTTTTCCGTGGGTGCAGGGCTCTGAACTCAGACCCCCATGCTTGTAAAGCAAGCACCCTACCCACGGAGCCATCCTTGAGCCCCAGTGATGTCCCTTCACGTGGTTATTTATGGTAGTGATAGCCTTTCTTAACTTTTTTTAGAATAGTCTGTGTCTGGGGTGGTTGAGGAAGTTTCATTCCTCCTGAAAGCTGGAGTTTTGCAGTGGAAAGAGATAAGTCATCTTAGGGAAAGGGCTTGGCTTGAGGATCGCTGCCTCTCCTCTGGATGCTGGAAGAAGAATCTGATAATGGAAGGGAATTGGTGCCAATGAGCCCAGACACCCTCTTGTTTTCATTTGCTCTAACTTCCTTTACAAACCTCCCGGGGAAAGGGGGATAACAGGGACGTGAAAGGAGAAAAGGGAGTAACGGGAGAGAAGTGTTCACTGGGGAGAGGGATGGGTGGGTAGGAAAGGGGAGAGGAACGGGGGCAGAGATAACTAACATTAAAGTGTGTGTGAAAACCCACTATTTTATCAGATTCCTAAATATTTGGGTATGTTTACTAATATGAAGGAGTCTAACCACAGGGGACTGTGCTTCTCCTGGAAGCCACAGGTCACCAAAGACAAAGCCAAGTGCCGGATTTGGGACACTCCCCTCGAGTTATTAGTCAAAGGTATGCCAGAGACCCCCAAACAATACAGGGTGCCGCCATTACCACTGCATAGCTATCAAAACGGGGCGGCAATACTCTATTGCTGAAGATACCATTCATTTTGCAACAGGATATGGAAAAATCAAGTTGGTACTGGCCAAGAAGCTTCCGAACAGAAAGCACCGTGCAGGCTTCATGGGGCAGAAAAGCCAACAGCAGTCTGATCCAGCTATGAACCCTGTGAACTGCCATAATGATCGGTGGGGCAAGATAGGCCCATAGCTGTAATCGTGACATTACTGTTATGGGGGACACCAAATGCTTTCTGATTGGATGTTAAGATCTAAGCCACAGGAGGAAATACATATCTAATATTATAAATATGGCCAAGAACCCGAGGTCAGGGAGCTCACAGGCCCCAGGAATGAACCTACTGCTATTATTTTACTAAATGGACATAGTATCAAATTGCCAACTAAATTCATGTCTCTCTATGCCCACATATTAGTTCAGCTCTCGGACCCCATCAAAGAAGCAGAGAAACTTACAACTTGGTCAATGTTCAGAGAGCACTGAAGCATGCTCAGCCACAGTGGGGCATCTATACTGCATTTTCTCCTTCTCCAAACCAGGGAACAGTGCAGTGTGTGTGTGTGTGTGTGTGTGTGTGTGTGTGTGTGTGTGTGTAGGAAGCAATAGTGTACGAGTCACAGGTCAGGCAGGATGTGACCCAAGGGGACCCCATGACGTGAAAGAACTGCTTCCCCCATGAACTCACAGCAGCTGCGACTTCTAGCACAAGAGCAAGACAGTTCCCATTTCACCACAGGGGGAGGAAGGGACCCTGACCGCTCAGCCCCACCTTTGAGTCCACAACAGTCCCATACACCTGCCTGTTCTTCACTGGAGGGAAGCCCCAAATAGCCAGGGTTTCTGAGGTCTTTTTTTTTTTTTTTTCTCCAGAAGGCTTTTATGCCGTGTAAGACTCTGCTTAAATAAACTCAACACACCTTCCTCTTGTTAACCGCCTTCTGTGGTGAAGGAGTCCGTCTCGGGGTGGGAAACGGCTCAGCAGTTAAGAATGTATGTTTCTCCTTCAGAGGGACAGTCCCAGCACTCATGTCAAGCAACTTAAATTTTCCTGTAACTCCAGCTCCAGCTCCTACATACATGTGCCAAGTTCCACACACAGACAACAATGCACACAGAATTTGAAATAATAAAATGTATCTTTGATTAAAAAAAAAGGCATGAAAGTCACGATTCATAGTGATGGGGAGAGAAAAGGAATCTCAGGGGTTCTGCCCATTCCTAAGCACTTACCAAAATTTATTCTGTTGTTGATAGACATTCCCACTTTGCAGTGGTTAAAAATAACATTGCAATGAATATTTTACGCTTGTGTGTGTGTGTGTGTGTGTGTGCGCGCGCGACTGTGTGTGATATTTCAGCTGTGTTTCTAGAAGTGAAGTTACTGTTCTGTGACCATCTAACCTGGACTCCCGCCATCCTTCCATATCTTAATTTCAAGCCATTTCTATTCCCTTTAGCAGTTACTGAAGCTGGTTATACAAAAACCGATCAAGCTCGGACATTGCATGTGACTGCCACTCACAGCTCGAGGAAGGGGACAGGCTTACTGCTGGTGACCAAAGGTGCTGGGCCCTATCCTCTGTGCCCTCAGTGGCATAATCTTCTGTGTTAGTGGCTCTCCTTGGGGTCCAGAGAGCTTGGAAGTCAGATCAAGGATAGACTTGCCAGTGTTCCTACTGCGAGCCAAAACTGTCACAGGAAGAGATGAGAGGGAGGGCCAACCGGAACTAAATGTGTATGAAAAACGCCTTAAGGAAACCTGCGTTTTAATAAGCTAATGAAAAAACAAATACACTCAACCTCCCCCCATCCCCCAGTTTTGCCCTGACTCATGATACTTCACGGACTCCATAGGGAGGGGTCTGTCTTCTAATTTTTTTGGACCCTGGGTGGTTTGGACCCAGGAATTTGTGCATATTAGACAAATGTTCTACCTTGGAGCTGCACCTCTTTTCTTTGTTACATAAGGTGATTGCTTTCCTCAAAGCTATGAAGCCCAAGCTGGCTTAGAAGTCGCCATGGACCTGAGGCTGGTTTTGAACTCCTGTTCTCCTGCCTCCACCTCCAAAGGGCTGGGCCTGCAGGTGCGCCTCCACCCTCCGCTAACTTAAGCTTTGGAACGCAATGCTAAATAGCTTCCCAGAGTAGCACGTGGGGTTCTCACTGCCCTCCTGGTCTTTGCTACAACTGACACCCGATTGGCCAGTGTATGCACCATGCCTTCGTATTCCCCAGTGCAGTAATTCCCACAATTCTGCAAAGTGAGAAAAGCTAGAGAGGACCAGTAACAGACAATTAAAGACACATTTAATCTTGTACGGCTGTCAAAACAGCATTCCCTATGACGCATGGTAATAATCCTCACCTGTGTCCTGTCAGACCTGGTGGCTGATGTGTACCACATCGCCTGCCTCACCACAATGCTGTGAGGCAAGTGCCAGTTATCACTCTTCAGGACTGGGTCCAGCTGTGATGTCTGTTACCGTTATCTATCCACAATCCCTTAGCCACGAGCGACAGAAAATGCCTGGCCCCTAAGCCCAAGCACACGTCTGCCCCCATCACATTCTGTAGTCACGTGGTGAGTGGAAGGGGCACAGGATGAACTCATGTCCTTGGAATCTAGAACCAACCTGATTTCACTGTACATTTCCCCAAGGAAACTTACCCCTCAGCTGTGAGTTTTCCTGCCTCGCCGTGCACACAATGAATGGCCACAGACCAGCCAGGGACAAAGAGAGAAGAGAGTGGAAGCTTTGAGCAATCCTTACACCGGGTCTTTGGCCCCCGAGGGGCAGATAAGGTGACTGGACATAAAATTCAAAAGGGGGGATCCAAGTCCTTAGGCTTTCTGAAGAGAAGATGTGACCCATTAGAAAGCAAATGCTGACTGTGGCTGAGACTGGTCCCCAGCACCACAGGCATCACTAGGAGTTTGCTGTTTCCAGGGAGAGCAACTCTGGAAATTCAGGAGGGGACACTTCTGTCCGCAGGACACACTCAAAATGGATCCTCAGAGAAAGAGAGAGAGAGAGAGAGAGAGAGAGAGAGAGAGAGAGAGAGAGAGAGAACGCTCCCACACTTCCTCATCACTCATGTCAAAGGGTTGTCAACCTATAAGACAGGAGCCTCTGGGGGTGAGCAAACACATGCCGGCTTTTCATATTGTCCCAGTTTTCAGCACCCTTGCTCACAGACTCTGGCCACTCTCAGGACTGTGTCTACTGTCTTTGCTCACCACAGCCTGCCTTGCATCAGCACCAGCCAGGAGTTTTGAGTACTTTACCCCAAATGTGATAGAGAGGAAATCGCACGGCGTTTGCTCAGTGACCATCTCAAAAAGAACGCCACAGGTCATTAGGAACATGATATTATTTGTGCATTTGTAAAATAATTTTCAAGCTTCTATACACTAAAAACATAGTATGTAAGTGATAGTCCAAAGTTTCCACTCATAGATGTGGCTGGGATATTTGGAGGGAAAAGGGAGGAAGTGTAAAAGGACATTCAGACAGAAAGCTGAACTCTCCAATTACATCTTCCTTAACAGAAAAGGGTCATTTAAGTATCTGCAGGTGCCCTCCAAAGTGGAAAACTGCAGGAAATGCACGGCAAGGAACACACTGGAACCAAGAAGAGGGGCCGGAGTTAGCTCCGTGGTTAAGAGAACTCGGTGCTCTTGCAGGGGACCCAAGTTATGTTCCCAGCGGCTCACAACCAACTATAACTCTGCTTCTTCTTCAACACCATGAACACACACACACACACACACACACACACACACACCCTAAAAAATAAAATAAGGAAGGAAACAAAGAGGAAAAAGTGTAAGTAATTTCATCACGAAGAATACGTGTTTGTGGCCAGAAAGATGGGACATGGGTTATACAAGTTTACTTCTCAAAAAAAATTTTTTTTGTGTGTGTGTCCTGTTGAATGGGCCACCATATTGAAATGTTGCATATTGGTGTTATCAAGCTCTGTTGTTTTTTTTGCATAATTATACAACTAAGCCAGCAATTGGTTCCCAGGCCCCATGGAAAAAGGTTGACCAGAAGGAGCTCTTCTGATCAGCTGTAAAAGAGTGCCTGAGGGATGGTTTCTTCAAACACGGGTGGGTGGCTTGTGCATAAAAATATGTCTGTGGAAGGAATCTTCCCAAAGTATACAGCCTTTCTCTTGCATTCCCCCATTTTTGCTTTTTTTTTTTTTTGCCAGCCCCCATTCTCACATTATTGTTAATGAGACTCACCTCTGAAACATTTCTGATTAAACACATTATATTTATAAGATAAAGTTTAATTGTGCATATCAGAGTCTTGAACTAATTAGCGCTTATGGTGCATATCAAGGCCATGGCTCTCATTTTAGCAGCTGTAGGGAAGAGAAGACTTTCTGATGGAAGGTTCTAGGTTAGCAGTAAAGACAGATTTTTGCAACATGGTGTGTAATGGGTTACTTGGGTGGCTGGGGATCTCTTCAGAGAACAGTTCAACAGGGGGCAGGGGAGAAGAGGAGTGAGATGGAGCACATGATTTCATAGAAAAGGTGCACCCTGAAAACTCATGTAAGTGGAAGACGTCAGAGGCAAATTAAGACGGAACGGGCTACATGGTTGTGGGGATGAATAACAACTCATTATCAAAGAGATAACCAGTGGTAAGTGGAAGGGATGGACTGCCCACGGAACAGAGACCCTGCCATGGAGACATAACTGTGTCTTTCTAAGTCCCATCCAGTTGCAGAGCCTTGTTCCATTCCTGTTCCATGCCCTGCTTGTGTGGCCCTCAGGACACCACTGTCGCCGCCTGCTCCCACATTCACGCTTAGTCTTACTTTGACAGGTCAACTCCATTGCCCATGTTTAGCTGGTCCCGATCAACACGGGCAGAGCTCCATAATGACTTCCACATTCCCATCGGCTCCTTCCTTGTCCTCTGACCTCAGGTGCAGCCACTGTAGCATGCTCTTATTCTCTTTCCCTTTCACTATTTGTGAAGCCATCTATTACCAGGCTAAATCTTCAGCTCATTTTGGTCTTGGTTTACACTTCTCCAGTGACTATTAATGCCAAATGCTTTTGATATGTTTGTTGTATATCTTTTTTTGATGAAATATCTCTTCATGTCCTTGTCTCTTATAACCTCCGCTGCAACCTGTCTTGCAGCTAAACTACCATCTGTGCTGCATGGCTTAGGAATCCACAGCTAGCTCCGAGTGATCAGGACTTTGCTTCGGCGAATAACAACCTCCCTCTTGCCTCACTCTTAAACTTTAGGACTGATTAGAGGAGAACAAATCTTTTGATGCAGCCAATCACACAGGATATCTGGTTTTGTGAAACTGCTTTTAATTTCCTTAGGCCAATGCCTTTAATCATGGCGTATGGAAGCCATCCCTCCCAATCCCCCCATTACAAAGCTCTCTCTCCCATGCCTAGCATTGTCTGCCAAATGCAAGTGATGGTGTCTGTCTTCCTTGCTACATATAGCAAATTCTGCACAAAGAACCACAAATGTCTCTCATTTGGGTTTTTCATTCCCACATACAACTTGTCACTAAGGTTTACTGTTCACTTAAGTCCAAATTTCAGATAAACAAGTAATTTGTTAGCAGGACTGTATCCCAACTACTGTCTAATTAAGATTTACATAACTGGAACCCTGTACATTTGTATAGCTGTAGGCCAACACAGAATTCTCAGACAGAGCTATAGTGGCTCTGTCCTAACATCAGACGGCTAGATCATTTAGCTCAGGTAAGCCCTGTGTGGCTTACAAAGTGCCAATGAAACAACACTGCTCTTTTGTTGTGTGCTGAATGATTTATCTCCAGAGACAATGTAACCCATTTTTTCTCCCACAAGAAATTTAAAAAAAAAACACATCATTGATTTTTCAGGGACTACTAAATTAAGTTCAAATTTCGGCAGTTCATCTAAGCACGATGCAGGGGTCCTCCAAGGTCAGACCTATGTGCCTGCTCAGGCTGGACTTCTGTATTCTGCTGGGCATCACACAGGACAACTGAGTGTCACTGCCCTTCATTTTGATCTGCCCCGTATCTCACATGAGAGTGTTGGTCATGGTGCTTCATTGGAGCAACAGAAACCCTAACTAAGACAATTACCATGTAGCTCTGGAGACAAGACGTATGAGATTGATGTCACTGGCATAAAATCAAAAGGAGCACAGTGTGTGTTCTTTTCTGGAGTCTGCAGAGAAGAACCTATTTGTTGGCCTTTTCCAGAATTAAGTCTGCCTCCATTCCTTGATCTTTCTTCCATTTTCAAAACTTGTAATAACATTTGAATATGTCATGCTGAGCAACCTCACTTACAAGGCTCCTCGTATATTCAAGGCTCCTTGGGTATTCAAGACCACACACACACACACACACACACACACACATTACTATATTTCATAGGCTGGCTTCAAACTCCTTGGATCAAGGGATCTCTCTGTCTCAGCTTTTTGGGTAGCTGCCACTATACCCACCTTACTAACTATTTAAACTAGCTAGCTTAATTTTATCTGAAACTTTAATTACCCTTTGCCAGATAGATACGTATTATAAGTTCCAGTTTTATGGACATCTTTGGGGGATTTTGGAAGATATTTTTTTTTCTCTCAAACAGGCTCATTCTATATACTCTTCCTATTTTATATACATCTGCCAGTATATTCTTAATATATGGCTTTAAAAAGTATAATAGACCGTGTAGACAATACAGCATCTCTCTGTAGGCCTGTGGCTGGGGGTCAGGCCCCTGCACATGCTTTACAACTGTTCTACCATTGAGCTATGCCATCTGTCCCACACTTTGTTTTTTTTTTTTTTTAATATTTTATCTTGTACATCTTCAATATCACCGAGAGGCGCTTGGTGCTGCTGATCGTTTCAGAGAATTGCTTGGGACAGATGTTTCATTGTTGCTGAAGTTACAGGATGTGGAGAAGTCAAGCAGGCACTGACCAGGAAGTTTCCCCCTGAAGGCTAGCTTTCACAAGTAAGAGGCGGTATGCATGCTAGTGGGGTAAGAGACATTAAGAGTCTGACCCAGACATGGACCCTGGAGGCTATAATAACTGAGCATGGCAAAAGATGCTCATGGATGCAACAGTGGCACAAACATCATAGGGGAAAACAACTGCTTTCTGACTGGATTTAAAGGATGTTTCACAGGAAGAAACACATACCTGCTACTGTAGATCTGGCAAAGGATCCATGGCTTGGAGCTCATAGGCCCCAGTGGTAATTCTAGTACTATTATTCTTGCTAAGTGGACATAGTATTAAACTCCCCTCTAAATTTGTATCTATATAGTCCAGAGAATAAGTGTCTGTGGAACGGTCGACCACAAATGGGACACTGACATCATTCGTCATCCACCTAAGGCTCTATCTAGACCATTGTCGAAAAGAGGGAAGCAATGTTTTAAGAGCCAGAGTCTGGGAGGACCAAAGCCAATGTCTTTTTGACATGACAGGACCACTGTGCTCATAAATTCAAGGCAGCTGTGGTTACCTAACAAGACGTGGACAGGATCAATTCCACCATGGAGGAGAGAGGGGCTGGTAAATCAGGTAAGGGAGAAATACCAGCCCCTGAAACTCCATGTGCCATTGGGCTATGCCCTGGGTTCCTGGAGGTGGCTGGATGCCTGGTTTTAGGCACCAGTATGGGATATGCTGCCTGGACAATTTCCTCCTGACTCCCTTCAACTGCGGGGCCTCCCTTAGCTAGAAACCAGCAGAAGCCAATGGACGTGCAACCCTCTTCTGGGAGAGGCTGTTCCTGTATGGGTTTCTCCACGAACAGGCAGTGCCATGTGTGGCCAGGCTGGGGCACTTGCATATCTTGCTAGGGTGAATGATGGGAGGAAAAGACAGTTAGACAAAAGGACTATGTTTTGGTGTTGTAAGCCCAGTGGGTTGACCATGGCTAACAGTTATCTGCTGCATAGTTTATGAAATTCTAGAACAGAGAAAAACGATAGAGATGACAATGACCACTACCCCAATTGGACCCCTATGTGCTCTATGCACTTGTTATCCACCTCATCAAACCTTATGAATATGCACAATTAAAACATGTCAATTAAGAAAGCTCGGTCTCAATTTTTTTTTTCTTCTTTCTTTTTCATCCCCTCAAGCTGTTACAGTCCTGGGAGAGATTTGAGATGGCTTTGTGTTTTTCTTAGAAAAATCTATTTTTACTCATATGTTCAGGTGTCCAAACGAAGAAGCCTCCTCTCTCTCCCAATCAACGACAACCCACCCACAATGTCAGTGTGTTCCCCACGTTGGCTTCTTAATGACAGGCCGGATCCCTGCCCAGCTCGGCCGCCTGCGAGGCTCTTCAGGGCGCCCACACCAAGCTGCTGTGGAGGAGAGGGGCCTTTTTGGAAGGAGTGTTTTGCAGCTAGTGCAGCAACAAGAGCCTCAGTATGGAGTGCTGGCGATGCTTGATTTTGCTAAAAAGTGTATCAAGAGCCTCTAATGCACCTCCCGAGAACAAAGCTGATAAAACTGTATTGTGTCACGATCTCCCCAGCAGATTTTACCGTGGAGTGGAGTGTGACTGTTTGGAGAGGGTAGACTCAAAACTATGCTTCACCATGGTAACCATTGTACCGTCTGAATGCACTTCAAAACACGACATCGCAAGCCTGGGGTACGCACGGTGTAACAGACTTTAAAATGCACACCGTGAAATTAAAAACAAGGATCTGGGGATGCAGCTCAGATTGGCAGAGAACTTGCCAAAAATGCCCCACCTGGGTGTGGTGGTACACGCCTGTGATCCCAGCACTTGGGAGGCACAAGCAGGAGGATTGGAGACTCACGGTAATCCTTGACTATGTAGTGAGTTCCTGGCCAGCCTGTGCTACATAAGACCCTGTTTCAAAAAGAATAACTTTAACGAACCGTGGGAGTTGGTGAAACTTGTGGACCTGAATGGGATGGGCCTCATGCCCCATGTTCACCCGGTTCTGTCTCTGGCAGCCACCGGCTTTCTCATTGTTGTCTGTCTGTGCTCCGATCATGCCAACAAGCACCTTCTGGCTTTATGAGTGGAAAGTCAAGCCCTTAAAATAAAATCTACCCCACTTCATAGACTGAGAGATGCCAAATGCATCCTTTCTCCCAGTCTTATGTCTGCGCTCTGCTATTCCTGATAGAAATAATACCAAACCAGAGTTGCATTAGCTCTCTGTTGCTGCTGCAATGGAAGCATGAATTCGGAGGCTTATCACGCCCACCTGTTTATTCTCATTCTGGAGGTTGCAAGTACGAGATGGGTCTTTTGGGTTATCCCTCAGAAAAATCTGTTTTGCTGCCTTTGCAGAGGAAGCCCGCGTTCCTTGGGTCTGTCCTCTATCTTCAAAGCTAGCAACCTAGCATTCTCCAATCCTTCTTTCTCTCTCTAACCTCTGCTTTGTTATCTTTCTTTGACTCAGGCTTATCTGCTTCCCTTTCCTAAGATGTCCTGTCACCACACTGGTCCTCTTTTCAAGTCCCTGTTTTGAGTTCTTGCCTTGATTTCCCTAGATGATGGATTGACTATAAGGTGGAAGATGAAACAATCCACCTTCCTCCAAAAATTAGCACAAGCAAGACCTGAGTTATTAAGCAAATCCCTTCCTGAAAACAGGAAGCTCCCTCCAGTAGAAAAGGCCACCATTGTGGCTGTGTATCCTCAGGCTTAGACTATATGTGTGGCCTGCCACTAAGGAAGCCACTGATTGTGAGTCTGATTTTACTGAGGAAGTTTCAGCATTTGGGCAGTCACCTGCCCTCCTAGGTAAAAACCTAAATACCTCATTGGAGAAAGACTCATTTCTACCCTAAGCTCAGGCAATGGACTCTCAGGTTGAACCAGTGTTATTTCTGTCAGAAGCTGTGTGGCGCTTGGTACCTCCTGGTGAACGAGGCTTGTGGGTTCAACAGTGTTGGGTGCAGCCACGAAAGTTCTACTTTCTTGATGGGCTCTGGCTTGTCACTCAGGGCCAAAGAACAGAGGAAAAAGAATGTCTGTCAACGGGGAAAGGAAGTAAAGAGAGATGAGATGGAATACACCGTGCATTTTTAGCAAGGCCACAGATGGCATCAAGTTGTGAATTTTGAGGCTAAAATGGAGAATAGACAGTTTTTCCCCCCTCATGTAACTGATGGGTGAGTATTGGAAATAAGCTCAGGAAGATTCTGATCAACTTATGAACATCAGACAGTGGACGTCACCTTCTTGGCATAGATATATTATCACATAAAAGTATGAACATCAGACAGTGGATGTCACCTTGGCATAGATATATTATCACAGTAAAGTACACGGGAGGAATCTGGAGGTGGTGATGCATTCCTTTAATCCCATCACTCAGGAGTCTAGAGCCGGGAGACCTCTGTAAGCCTAAGGGCAGCCTGATCCACAGAGCAAGCTTCAGGCCAGCCAAGGTTACACTGTAAGACCCCATCCCAAAACAACAGCAACAACAAGAAGTAAACGAGAGGAAATTGAACTTATATTCAAGATTCCGTAAGGTGAGGTTGATGTTTCTTAGCTTTGAGTCATATTAATATAATGATTCTGCAAGAACAAATGTGATGTCGCCATTTCACTAATGTTTTTCCTTTCCAATCTGGTGTTTTATTATTATTATTATTATTTTTATGACTAGCAGCCTACTCAAAGTTTCGTGTTGTTTTTGGTTCTAAACTTCTCCCAGACTAGGCCACCCTGGAAGGGCCTGAGGCTGCTCATGGATGCCTGGGCTCCCAAGCTGCTTCACCCTTTCTCAGCCCGTTGGCTTCATCTGAGACATGAGAGTTGGGCAAGGGCAAGTCCTCAGGTTCCTGACTATCTCAAAATGTTGTCATTTCAGGCAAAGAAAAGCAGGGAGTTAACTTCTAGCCTTTCTTTTTGTTTCTCCATGTGTATATGTGTAGTATGGGTTCATGTGTACATGTGTGTTCACACTTGTATGTGTGTGGATGCATGTCCACATGCTTGAAGAGGACAGTGGGTATGTTCTATTTTCTAATTTGTTTATAGAGTCAGGGTTGCACAGTAAACAGAGATCCTCACTAATCCAGCTGGATGGCCTGCCCTGAGGATTTCCTATCTCTGCTTCATCAGGATCAGGATGGCGGGTGCTTGTCCAGCTTTTACATGGGCTTGGGGGATCCAAGCTCTGGCTCTCATACTTATCCTCTGGGCCATCTTCCCAGCCCAGGAAGGAACTTTTAAAAGATGGTAATAGATGACTCCAAAACACAATGGAAGCTCAGTGTTTTTGTCTTGTCTGCCCTGCTTAGTCTTTTCAAACCTCGATGCCTGGGAAAGGTAAGTGATCATTAACCCGCCCTCCCTTCAGAGGAAGAGACAAAGGGAAGCAAGTTATTTCTATCCTGCAAGCGTATTGCATGTCTGTAAAATACTAAATCCCATTTCCACTGCACAACACACTTTGAGGATGGCAAACAACTATGATTAGGTTCATTTGGCAAATGAGAAAATTTGCTCTTTGAGTTAAGTAGCTTTTCAAGGTTGTTAGGCTTTGGCAGAAGCATCCAACACTCAGCTTTGTATCTCAGATGCAATCCACATGAGGCTGGACTTGGTAGTCCCATCCCTGTCACTCTAGAGTGACCTTTGCCATAGAATCCAGCCATCATAAAGGATGGTACCAGAACCCTTATAAGTAGATGGCAAGATGATTAGAGATCAACCTTAAAGGCAAAAAATCAGAACGCAAAATTACATGTTCTTTTGACTGGGACTCCCTACTAGTGTAAACTGATGGTCAAAACACTGCAAAGCCATGGGAAAAAAACCACAGGTCTCATTTTCCAGTCCAGCCTAGTTCTTCCTACGAAGAGTTAGATTGGAAAAGTAGTGATGATTCAATGAGTATACTCCATAACTAGGGTCTCTAAGAAGCATCTGATGATGAAGAGTTTGTTAGAAATATATTAGCAGGCATAATTAACAGACATTACTAGCCTATGAAAATAGTAGTTGAGGGAAGGGAGCCAGCAGCTGAGACATGGGAACAGGGAAAAGTATGAGAGAGTAAAGATCACCATTGAGCCCTTGACATACAATGACAGATCAAGGTCAGACCACATAACCCATCAGCACCTGAGAGGACAGTGGGAGATGGGGGCCTCTGAGAGACAAGGAGGAAAGGAGGCCAACGAATGTATCATGTCGGTCAACAGAAGAGTTTGCGAAGATAGATCAACAGTGTAAGATATTACAGAAGTGTCGGAAAAAAAAAAAAGACAAGAAGTCAGAACTATCCCAACTGTGGCATTTGTGAAGAGTGACAGGGATCCACGAATTAATGACAAATAAAAAGAGATGACAGTGTTACATATTATATGAGACATTATGAGATATTATATACATTATATATATACATTACATGAAACAGGCTTAAAGTAATTAAAAACAAGCAACAACAACAACAACAAAAAAACTTGAATGTAGGAACTATATCAGCAATGAAGATCTCACACTGCAGACACAATGTTTGGGAAATATCGAGAGCCACACCTCTGGTACACAAATTATTCCATAATCTAGTTTCTAAGGAAACTACTTTAGCTTACATGTTGGGCACACGAATGTGGGTTAGCTCTTCATGGCTTTGGCATATCAGCTGAGTTCTGTCAGCTTTCAGTTTGCAAAGTTGCCTTTTGGTCCTCAGAGGGTACACTCGGATTACCAGGAATTTAATTCTTGTTTCTTTATCATCTCTTTGTTTAGCGGCAGAACAAGTGTTTGAATGGATGTCTGGGTCATATCTTTGTATGGATAGTTTCACAGTCCTTTACCATCTTCCTCTCCTCTGACTCCTCTTCCTCTCCTCCCTTTCCCTGTTTTCTCTCCTCTTGATTTTCCTCCTTTCCTTCTTCTTTGTGATAGGGTCTCACTCTATAGCTCAGGCTGGCCTCAGACTCACAGTCCCCCAGCCTCAGTACCTGGAGTTCAGGTCTGTGGTGTACATCCTTACTCCCAGCTATTTTCTTTCTTTGGTCTCTGACCCGAGGAATTAGGATTTGGTTGTGGTTCCCATTTTCCGATGTAATCGAGCACAACAGGAAACAGAAAGAGAAGTCTGCTTGGCTGCTGTTACATAGGGTACATCCTCAAAGGAGCTCTTGGAGTGTAGTGTTTGAGACATTGATGCATTTTTTTTTCTAATAGAAGAAATGGGTCAGGTGCTTCTGAGGGAGTTGTGAAAAAGGGCTCACAGGCCTTCAGCACGTGGCTCTGTGAGCTTCTCAGCTTCTCAGAAGGACCTGTTCTTGCTTTCAGCCCAAGCTAACTCGCTGCCACTTTGCAGACAAACACAGAAGCTACTTTTGCTTCACTAAAGCTAAGCACCAACCAGGCTCCTAGGGATGTAGTCGCTGGCTCTTACGGATGACAATCAGTTAGTGCAGGGTCATCTCAGGTGTGTGCCGTGGGCACGGCTTCTAGGCTGAGGCAATAGAGACCTGGCAGCTGTGATGATGTTCTCGAGAACAGTGGGAAACAGATGACAGCTCACCAGGATAAGAAAAATGGTATCTCTCAGAAAAGTAGGTGTGGGCACCGTAATAATCCATTCAAGAAACGTCTTGTCTCACACAACTTTTCAAGGTGTGATATAATTGAGCCAGATTGGCTCGATACAGTAGAATCCATCAGTGAATGGAAAGTAGAGGAGAATAGCATTTCCTCCCATAACATCATACATATATGTTATTACAACGGAGTCATAATACTCAGAGGCTTATGGAAAAAAAAATGAGTTCTAGATTCATAGAGTTGGCTTGAATCCAGGGCTGCTAACATTTCATCTGTGTTGCATGGTTTCATTTATTGAAGCAATGCGGTGTGTGTGTGTGTGTGTGTGTGAGAGAGAGAGAGAGAGAGAAAGAGAGAGAGAGAGAGGGAGGGAGAGAGAGAGAAAGATAGAGAGATACAGAGATACAGAGAGAGAGAATTCTCATTCACATCATTACTGAGGAGTCAATGATAATCATTAGGTAATATGTGATACTATTCATAGCTATACTTTTTAATGTGAATTAAATGACATCATCCTAGCATGGCAGAAATGAAAAAACAGTTTAAAAGGGCAAATGAGGAGGGAATGGGGGAGATGGCTCAGTTGGCAAAGCGCTTGCTGTACAGCATGAAGATATGAGTTCAATCCCCAGAACTGACACTAAACAAACAAACAAACAAACACAAACAAATAAAAGCCAGGTGTGATGGCCTACTTGTAACCCTAGCACTGGGGATCCTTCAGGTTCATGGCCAGACAGCCTACCCTACTTGGCAAGTTCTAGGATGATAAGAGACCCTGCCTCAAAGAACAAGGTAGATAGGATCTGAAAGAGTGATACCTAACGTTGACCTCTGACCTCCACAACCATGTATACATGCACATGCATTCACGCCCCTGCACTCTCTCACATGAACATACATACATGAACATATGTAGACCCACATGAAAACCTAAAATTGCCTAAATTTATCGTATAGGTCAGAAAGTCACGGTCAATCCCTATCTGTTTCCCATCTGCACAGTAAGGCTCTTCACCTGGACCTGGCTGGGTGATGCTCTGCCCAGGGCATACTTTATCCCAGGGGACCCCACTCCAGCCTCAGAAATGGTTGGTTTGAACAATCACAGAGCAGCAACCCTCGTGAATGCTGGAGCCAAGACACTCTGCTTTGATGCCACGCTGGTCTCCCTGATGGAGTTCCCGTCCAGTGCCACAGACTTTTCCTCCTGATTTTCAACCCTTTCACCCAGGAGGTTGGACCTTGCAACTCCAGGTGAGGGTTCAGCCCACGGAGGAGGAAGCAGAGGATTCAGCCTGTCTCACTACCATCTGCAGCTACCCTCCCTACCGCCCGCCCCCAGCCCACCACCTCTGCCAGCACCAGTGAGAGTCCAGACCAAGCCTCAGTTGGCTGAACTGTTGAGATGTCATACTGGGCTGAGTTTATGCGGCTCTCTGATGCTTTTGGTCTTGCTTGACCCTTTCGCTTGCACACTTGCCCCGTTTCCTGAACTGAGAGCAGCCGCGGGATGGCTCATGCCACTGCTAGGGGTAGAGTCTACCCCTGTTGTCTTCATTCCCTGGGCACTGAACACCTCTTGGCCTTCTCAGGATGGGGCCTTACTTTACCCAGTCCCCAGGAAGCCTGGGCCCACAGAAGCTTTGGCAAAAGCAGATAGACGCCTGGAAGGAACTGGCATGTAGGTTTCCAGCCCTTTCTCTGGTAAACAGGTCTGCATTAGCTCCAATGGCTCATCCAGAGACGTTGCATGTGACCAAATGGCCACTCTGTTTGCCCCCAACACTTTGTTCGCTCTGGTAATGCCTACTTCTACCTGCTTTGTCTTGCCTCCACTCCCTCTCAGCCGTTCTGCAGAAGCACTTGGAGGGTTTGACTCTCGTCCACTTTCTGGGGTCTGGGTTATGACAGACAGCATGACTCGCAGGCAATAGTGCCTTGTACAAGGGCAATCTATCACAGGCGGGGTGCCGTAAAACCCATCTTCCCATTCACATACTCCACTACGGTCCTTGCTGCTCTGCTGATGATATTCAAACCTAATTCACCCCTCACTTATGGCAAAAAAAAAAAAAAAAAAAAAAAAGGCTGAATTCTTGGATATGTTGGTCATTGCTTTGTGTGGTCAGATGCCCTGGGGAATGGACCAAAGGAGAGAAGTTTTGGCTTAGTAGTTCTAATATCTGTTGGTCCAAAGTAGACTAGGTGCTCAGGCCTGGTGATGGTCAACACTAGTTTTGGCATCTGTCCTTCCAGAACAGAGGATTCACAGGGCAGAGCTGATTGAGTACATTATTTGAAGTCCTGGAAGAGTCTGGTACCCAGGACATCTTTGGCTTTCCATGAACACACGCATGAATAAGCATGTCATGTGCACACAAGAACTTCATCTGTGACTAGATGGGTCGCCCTCTTCTCCTCTGCCAGCACCCGTCCCAGACTGTCGGTTAGATTGGCTTGCCATCGCATCTCCTAGGTGGTGGCACTTCCGCCTTTAGTCGCTTTCTAACCGTCACAGCACCGATGGTGTTGTTGGCTGGCCAGAGATCAGTAATAAGACAAGAAACTTGTCACCTGGGATCCAACATAAATAAGACTCCAGGGAGATGTCAGCACGTGTGAGTGTGCCGTTTGTTCACAGTCCACTTTAACTTTTAGGCAGTAATCCTTTTTTTTTAAAAATCTGATTGGCCTGCTCTTTGATCACCTCCCCCTGAGGGGGGAGCAGCCTTACCAGGCCACAGAAGATGATATGCAGTCAGTCCTGATGAGACCTAACAGACTAGGATCAGAAAGAAGGAGAGGAGGACCTCCCTTATCAGTGAACTTGGGGAGGGGCATTCGTGAAGAAGGGTGTCGGGAGCCGTGACTCAGCGGCCTGCTTTGATATTTAAATCTCAGCGGAGAGATGGCTTTTAGCAGGTCTTTACTAATGGCAGAGGAGAACTTGCAAGTCCATCTTCTTTTGTTTGTAACAACAGGTGGGATAGCTTGTGAGGGTTACACCTCTTCCTCAGGCTCCTTGTGCAAATTGACCTTTTGTTCTGAGATGTTTTACTGGCTAAAGTAACTCCTCAAAATAAATAAAGGGGTCAGAAGGCCGGAGGCAGAGGATGAGGCAGCACTTGAGACTTGCTGCTTGCTGCAGCAGTCTGCCTTTTGCAAAAGCTGTCGAGTCTGGACCTTTAAAAAGTTTCCTGTGTGCTGTGTGTTTATTTTATTAATTTTAATCCTCACACCCAACTCAAGAACCGTTCGACTCTGCCCGGCTGGCCCAGGCAGAAGGGGAAGGAAGGGTGGGGCCGGGAGGGGAGGAGGGAGGGGCTTATGGGGGGATACAAAGTGAATAGTGTAATTAATTAAATTAAATTAAATTAAAAAAATCTTCCTGACTTCAGAATTCAAAGTGAAAAAAAAATCTCGTTTCTGAAACCTTGTTGGTCTGGTTAGGGTTTTATTGCTGTGAAGAGACACCACAATCACAGCAACTCTTATAAAGGAAAACATTTCATTGGGGCTGGCTGGTTTCAGAGGTTTAGTCCATTATCATCATGGTGGGAAGCATGGCAGCGTGTAGGCAGACTCAGTGCTGGAGCTGAGAGTCCTACCTCTTGATCTACAGCTGGCAGAAGGGGACTCTGTGCCACACTAGACGTGGCTCGAGCATAGGAGACCTCAAAGCCCGCCCCCACAGTGACACACTTCCTCCACCAAGGCCACGCCTCCTAATGGTGCCGCTCCTTATGGCCAGGCAGTCAAACCCAAGCCTGTGTGTGTGTGTGTGTGTGTGTGTGTGTGTGTGTGTGTGGCAAAACGGTGAATAATCAACTGGACGTATCCTGCTTTGCGCTTCTTTCTGATCCAAGTGGCAAGTTCCTCTGTGTGCCAAGGGGGGTCTTCTAACAGTTGAGATTTTTTAGGGTACCGGAAAGGATGACACGAGAGATCGGGGGTTCAGTCATTCAATCATCCTCCCTCCCCTGCCAGCTCACACAAAGGTGTGACTTGGCCAACTGCCTCCAAAGGGCAGAATTGAAGAAGTTGGCAGGTGACTCTGCCTAATTGCCCAGCTGGGCGTGTGGCTGTGGGTCACAGACTAGGTACCCAGGGACAGAGAGAATGCTGTGGATTCTCAGCACAGGATCTGGCTGATTCCTAACCTATGGTGAGTGTGCCCCTCGTTTCCCCTCCCCCACCACTGACTTCTGCCAGATCGCTGCATGCTAGCCTTCCACGGTGAAAGCCTACACTTCATTCTCAGCTGCAGTGTCTTAGAGGCTGTAGATTACATCAGCGAAAACCCATTTATCACTGAAGGGGAAATTCATTTCAGCAAATTTCCCTTGTGAGTTGGTCACTTATTTCCAAAGTGGCATGGCCCCAGTATTTGGCGGATATACACAGACATTCTGGCAGGCCAAAGGAAGGTCATGGGCCCACTTAATGAATGTCAGAGGAAATAGGAAACTTGGATGCCATAAAAAGCCAGAAAAAAACTTTGGCTTGAAATAGGTAAGGAGATTTCCCTCTCACTCTCTCTCTCTGTGTCTCTCTGTCTGTCTGTCTCTCTCTCTCTCTCCCTCTCCCCCTCCTTTCTATTTTTGAGTAGTAATTGTCAAAAATACGTTAAATATTTTCTGATATAAAAGGTAGCTTGGCGTGCCTTTAAGAGCTAACATAAATCGATAAGGAGATTTTCTTACTGGGGGCTAGGGTAGACGCATTAAATAAATGTATTTTCTCCATTTTGTGCATCTCTTTTCTTATGGCTTTATGGCTTGTAGAATACAGATCGCAGCAGCGAAGCACAAATGCTCTTTTCCCACACACCAGTCCAAACCTACGACATAACTCAGATCTTTCCATGGTGTCTCATGGGCATCTGGCGGTGTTGCAAGGTGGAACTGTGGCATGAACCAAACCAAAGGTGTTGGTCAGCTGTGGGGACATGTGGTCTGACCCTCAAAGGCTTCACAGGACTCGGGACGGTGGGTTCTTGCCAAGTGATGCCAGGTTTCCCCAGCAACCTCGGGCACACGTCAGTGACACAGAGACGTCACTCGTCTGCGTCTGTCCTGTGCTGCAGTGCAGAGACAGAGGGAGGAAAAAAAAATGAGTCTGTTCTGAAGATGGGCACGGAACTAAGGACTCCAGGCTCAGGGTTGTCTGGGAAACCTTTCAGAGCAGATGTAGAGAGGAAACGATTCTCCTTTTCTCTTCTACAAAATCACCTCCTTTACCCTCCCCCCCCCTGGCAATTAGTGTTACAGAAAATTCACCGGCCATGGGGCTGCACCCCGGTATGGATCATTATCTCAACTATATGCTTTGGATCTGTAGTAACCCCCAAAGATCCACTTGGTAAAACCTTGGTCCCCTACGTGGCACTCCTGGGGTAGGATAGAACCTTTAAGATGTTGAGGGGAAATCTTCAGGTCATGGGTGCAGCCTTCTGGGGGAGGAGTAGGATGCTAGCCCTTTTCTTTTCTTCTCATTTTGTGAGTTACTTCATCATGTGCTCCTTCTGCGAGACACCTTGTTCCAAGCTTAAAAACAACAGGGCTAATCAACACGAACTGGAACCCATGAAGTGGACCCAAACACAGATCCTTCCTTTCTATAAACATATTCTTTATCAGCATTATCAACATTTCCTTCAGTAATAGTAACAGAAAGCTAACACAGTCTATCACTGTGGAGCAAATTCTCCTGCCTAAAAGGAGGCTGTTCAACTATCAAATGAGCAACAAGTGATAAACTTTCACAACGGCAGAAAGCACACAGCCATGACACACTCACCGATAGCTATTGCATATGGAGTATGTCTTCTTATACCACAACACTCCATGGGCAGGCAGGATGTAGCCAGGAAGACGGGTCCATGCACTGAGCTATACAGACCTGTGTCACCTGAATGAGATTCACAATTGTGCTACAGACCCATAGGTCATACTGCTCAGTCAGAAAGCACTGAAACTGGCATAAGATGAGACCAATTTGAGTCTCATCATTGTGCCACCAAAGCACTTTCCATAGCCACGAGCCACTGGTATCTGGAAAACACTTTAGCAAATAGTTTCTCCTTCCCAGAATGTAACAACACTTTTTTTTTTTTTAACATATTAAAATGTCAGGTGCTGTGGAACAAAGCGTGTTTCCTCCAGTTCACGCCGAAGGCCTCGCATCCCAAGGGAAGGAGTCTGGGGGGAGTCAGTAGGTTTAGATCATGTCATGAGGGTGGGGCCTTCATGATGGGATTAGCGTCCTTGTCAGAGACTGCCCATTGTGTCCCCAGCAGCTCTCTGTATGAGAGAAATCGGAGGAAGTCTCTCTGACGGTAAGGGCGCCTTGTCTCAGACTTCCGACCTGCAGAACCGGGAGAAAGTAGGTTTCTGTTGTTTTAACTGCCCTGTCTGCCGTGTCTTGTGGACCCCTCAGCACACTACCAAGAACAGACTGAAGTGTAGAAAATAAAGACAGTAAGTGAAGAAAGTCCTGTACCATCCATCGAAGGCATAAGAGATCGCATAAGCTGGGTATTCTTAATTTTTCCACCTCTTTTACTGCAGAGGGATGCGTGCATAATTTACCCACCTTGGTCATGCGCAACAATGATTCAGTGTGCCACAGCGTACGAGAACAAAGGATCTGGACCATCCTGACCCCGCTCCCCGACTCACTGAGTTCCTACAAGCACAGCAAAGCCACCAGGTTAGAAACACGCCTGGCTTCATTTGTCTGTCCATCTGTCACTGCGACTTGCTAGGGAATTCTCCCTATGAAGGAGAGGAGTCAGGGAGAGAGGACAGATCTGTTGTCAGAGGGGAAAACTGAACAGGGATGAAAAAGAAGACCACTTCACGTTCAGCCGTTCGAGCCTCTGGGGTCGGCGAGAGAAAAGCCTCCCTTCTGGGGACAGGGAGGAAAGGGAACAGGTAGTGTCAGAGTGGTGCTGGCTCAGTCTAGAAGAGTCCTTTAGGCTGAATGGAACAGGGGGAGTTACCGGTCTGGGGGAGGAGTTACAGGGCCAGGCAGCTCTCCATGGTTATGCCTGGTGCACTGTGGTGTGTACGGGGTCGGGATAGGGGAAGACCTAGTCTTTCTAAATAAATGCATTATAGGGTTTTCAGTTACCCCACTTTCATCTTTGTGTTTGTGTGTGTGTGTGTTTGTGTGTGTGCATCTGAGTGTGATGTCCATGGAGGTGGGAGGAAGGCATTGGAGCCAAATTCTGATCCCGCTGCAAGAGCAGTGTGTCCGTTAACTGCCGGGTGGTCCCTCCCCACACTAAGGTTGTTTGTTTCAAATAAAATTTGTTCCTGGTAGATGAGACACCTCGTCCACACAGAGTGTGCTAAGTCAGTAATTCAACCTTCATTAGCACAGCTGATCTTCACAGATATTTACATAGGTAAAGAGGTACATTTTTTCACACGAACCCGCGAGAAACAAAGCACCTCACGGGATGAAGCAGAATGGTGAGGTCCACCCATGTACCCTTGGCTGCCTTCCCCATTCTCTCGGGGAACCTTCTCTGGGGAACGCTTCAGCCTGAGGTCCCTGGGGGACCCCAGAAATGTGGGTGCTACCATGAAGGGTGAGAGGAGCAGAGGAGGCGGCTGATCTCTTGTGCCTTTGGCCTGAGCTTCCTCTCCTTCTAGACACTGTTTCATCACTGTCAGGACTGAGGGTGACCAGTGGGCCCTGACGATAGCAGCTGTGAGCATTTAGTGTGTTATTCCAAAAGTAGCACCCTTAAAAATGCAAAGAAGAGCAGAAGCCACGGTTACATGTTTAACATATTATTTAAATTTTAATGCGGTTGCCTCCAGGGCTCAGAGACTAAGCATGGAGGCCAAGACAGAAGATGCTCGACTGGCTATTTCCACAATACCCAGTTCTGCTCCTTAAGATGTGGGTGGTTGCTATAGGCAACTACTTAATAAACCCAGGGGGGTATGAGGGCAGTGAGCACTGAAGAGCACAGGGATTTAATGAATTTGCCCAATTTTGAAAAAAACAAACGAAACAACTGACATGTTTTTCCACAAGGGCCACTACTTCTTCCTTGAATATTATCAGGGGCTCCCTCTACCTGAAATGAAGGTTTTCCTTCAGTTGACAGGGAAAGAAAGCTAGGAAACAGCGGGAGTGGGGCTCTCACTGTCTATGCAGCCCATTCTCAAGATGTACAGAAAGGAAAGATGCTAGAATTTTCTTTTATTTTTATTTTTTATTTTTAAGCATTTGGTGAAATGTCAGTGAGACATGAGCTTAAAAAGAAAAACCAAACAACAAATCCAGGGATGGTGCCCTAGCTGCTTCCCAGCGGTAGATTACTATGTCTGCCCTCAAGTGACAGGGTTGGAGTGCAGGTTTGCCCGCTGGGAGCAGAACAGGCAGGCTTTGTCATCAGCCTGTATCATCCTAGTGGCTGGGAAAGCATTTTGCTGTTTTATATCATGCTTTCTGTTTTATTTTCCCTGCTTTTAAATGACTCGGTGATCCAAGGTCCTAAGCTATTATGTTTATTGAAATTACTTTTTAATCTCAGCTTCTTCCTACACTCTCATGCAAAGGTTACAGTTTCATGACCATTTTGATACGTAATGAATATCTCATGTTCCTAGGATTAGGCCTGCCATAACCCTGGATACAAATGTTCCTTAAAGAGGATACTGGTTGCATAGACATGGTACATGGACACAATGGAGTATCCAGAAATTGTTACAAAGGAGAGGTGGCTTAGTGGTCAAAGTGCTTGTCACCAAGCATTAGAAGTGGAGTCTGGATCCCTAGAATGCACATGATGCTGTGCAAGAGTGGAAAGGTAGCTGAAATTCTAGCTTTCTTTGGAAGACAGAGATAGGGGACCCTTAGAACAAGTTGGTTAGAAAGAGTAGCCATATTGGCGAGATTTGGGGTTCACTGACAGACCCTACTTCAGTGAATAATGTGGAAATGATGTGAAGGATGATTCTCGACATCAATCTAAGGCCCTAAATGCTCCCCACACATGTACCCTCACACATTTTAAGACATATACACACACCACACACATGAAAATAGAAAAATGTAGGAGTCTTGTGCACTCATAGAAAACATACTTAAGGTGTGTTTGTCAAGAAAAGAGCTTGTACCCACACCCCTGAAGAGAAAAGAAAGGCAAAGAAAATGCAACACACACACACACACACACACACACACACACACACTGTTCATAACATGTCGGAAAGGCCATGTGTTTTTATGTATAGAGGTGCTCGTGTCATGTGGGGTCATAATCTCTGTTTTCTGGGTCTTGCTGGGCTGCTGATGTCCCCGATGGCTCTCGTTAGCTGATTAGACACATTTCTGTGAAGTGGCATTGTGGCAATGTAGTCTCGGGCTTGATGAGAATTGTCAGTGCTATGGCTTGGACCTTAAACATCTCCCAAAGGTCACACGTGCAGGGAGGACTCAGTCACTGGCCTGTGGTGATGTTGGGTTGTTGGAGGGCGACACTACAGGGGATACTAGTAACTTCTTATCCTCTCCCACATGCTTCCATGTAGCCATTTGGTAAGCGGTTTGGTTCTAATGCTACTTTCTCTACCATGATGCTTAGCCTCATACAGGCCCCAAAGTGATGGAGCCATCCAACCAGGCATTAAAACCTCAGAAGCCATGAGCCCAAACACGCCTTCCCTTTGTACGCCACATAGATCAGGTAGCTTGTCACAGTGATGAAAAGCTGATTGGGTTGGTTAATGCTGACTATCAACTTGACTGGACCAATAAGCAGTTAGGGCATCGGTGAATGGAGCCTTTAGATAAAAGGGATTATTGGGAGCAGTCAGGGGACAGAAGTGAGGGATACGATTGAAACATTATATATATGTATGGAAATGTAATAATGAAAACCATTATTGTGGACAATTAGTATATACTAATAAAACATTTAAAACCCTATCAATCATCTGTCTATTTGCTTACTTACTTGAGAATGTGCCGCAACATCTATGTGGAAGTCAGAGAACAATTTGGGAGAGGAGGTTCTCACCTTCCATTATGTGGGTCTTGGGGATCAAACTAAGGTCCTCAGGCTTGACAGAAAGTGTCTTCACCCACTGAATAACCTTTCTTCATGGAGTACGGAAGCCCCACCAGAGGTTTTTAGTTAGTTCTTTAATCTAAGGCTCCGAGAGGACAGGCTCCAGGATAAGTCCAATCTTAGATGCCTATACCATCAGCAGAGTAAAAACTTCTGAAGTCTGGCCCAGGAATGACTCAGGTGTGGGCAATTTCATATGCAATTGGTAACCTAGGTCTATGCCAAGAACACTCGGCCCTGCTTTTTCTGGGAAAGAGAAGTGATCCAGAGAACTGAAAGAAGGTTCTAGGCTGAAAGTCAAGAACAATGCCCAGATGGTACAGGCAGTCCCCAGATTGCTTGCAGGAAAAAGTCCTCACTGTTCCATGAGTCACTTAGATGAAGAAAGTTGGCACAGAGGGCAGAGGGCCAGAGCTCAGAGGGCAGAGCAGTGCACCGGCTGATAAGGAGAAACCCCAGGAATCTTCTTGCTGAAGTCAGCTCCACAGTCCCTTTGAGAACACTGGGATCAAACAAGATGCACGCAGAATTCTGAATAGGCGGTTGTTTGCCGCTGCTAATCTTGGAAAGAGAGACACCGAGGAGAAGGGAAATAGTGCTATTCATCAGCATAGATGACCAGATGCCCCTCCCCTTCTCTGGCTTATGTGGATTTTCCAGACAAGTTTTAAAAGTAGCGAGCAGTTAGTGGGGACATTGAAGAAGATCCACTCTCAGTTCTAAAAGGACTCCTTAATTAAATAGAATCGTAGGGATCCCCCAGATAAACTAAAGGCACTATGCCAGTGTTCAGAGTGGGTGACAATGCTGGGGACGGCTGTGTAGATATTTTTAACACGGTAATGTGTACCTGACACACTGAGCTCCCAACCTCCAGGTGGGCTGGCAGTGCTAAGCAGGGCTGAGAGGCAACAGCTCTCCAGAGAACTACAGAGTCTGAAGCGTGGGAAGGCCGAAGAATCTGAGGGAGAGCAGACACAGCCGGAAGACTCCTGGCGGAGGCTGGATGGCCGTCCACCCTGAGGACGTGGGTTGATGCCCACTGGGTGAAGCTCCTGTCCCACCTACATTAGACACGCAGGGGTGGTTGTGGCCTAGTGAGCACACATCTGCACGGGGCTGGTCCTGTGCCAAAGGCTGCACAAACAATGCTTGTCTTCTACACGAAGGAGAAAGAAATTATACTAGAAAAGGGCATAAGGCTAATTACCTTCGCAGGTAATTCTGGGAATTCTCAGGAAGAAGAAATACTGGCCCTGGGAAAGTGTTTACATTGAAGTTGCAGATTTAAAAGAACAGAAAACGTCCATCTGGCCCATTCTTGGTTACTCTAAGGATCTGAGGAGATGCTGATGGCATCTAAGCTGCAGAGAGCGTCTCCCACGGGCTAGGTGCCTCACACACATCACCTCCACAACTACCGATCCGACCCCCACGTCACTGATGAGGAGGCTGAGGCATAGAACGGTCAAATCATTTTCCCTGTATGAGACTTGGAATGACAGAGCTGAGATATCTAGCCTCCGAGTCCGGGCTGTGTTTTCGGATGTTTCATGGGGGGAACGGGGGGGGGGGGAGCAAGGGCAGTGTGTGCAGCTGGGAGGGAAGACCTTGAGCTGTGGTGGCTGCTGCTCACCAATCTGCCCCAGGTCTCAGTTTTCTAGGCTTATGGCAGTACCCCTCTTCCCCGGCTCTTTGAAATGAGGTGTGGCCATGCAGCTTGCTTTAGCAGTGAAATATAAGCCCAAGCTGTGTCTCGCCTCTAGGAAACAGTGCTCCATCCACCACGTTCCCTTTGTTACTTGGCAACTGTGGAGGCAGGCGCTGAAGTAGAGCCGCCGCTATTCTGACTATGAGAGACCACAATAAGCAGAGCCTCCTGTCCTCTGACACACAGCAGGAGTTCAACTGGGGTCACCAGGGAATGGCTTATCAGCAGAGCACAGATTGACCTGTCCTTGCTGGGGCATAAGTTTTAATAAGAAATAAGGTATCCCTGTAACAGAATAAGGTATCCCTGTAACAGAATAAGGTATCCCTGTAACAGAAGAATGAAAAATCTCGAAGTATATGCCTTACGGTCTCAGGACTTATTGGTCATCAGCAAAATAATTATCATTAGAGGCTGGAAAAAGTATTGATTCGTGCTCCCCAGTAAGCGAATCATTTTGTAAATGGTTTTGTACAGCCTGGAAGAGATGATGTAACTCATGAACTCGAAACATACTGTTGATAACATGTTGGTTGCTGTTGGCAACATCTGACAGGCTATTTCATGTTGGGAAGGAAATAAACTGAGAGAAAAAAGGGGCTGTTCTTTCAAGTAGCCATGGAGGAGACAGGATAGACATCTGAGAGCTTGCTAGACTGGAAGAAGGAATTGGTTTTAAACTAACTTGTAGAAGGGAAAATAAAACGTGAGGAACTTTGAAGGATGAAGGAATGTGACATTCACCTCTTCTAGCAAACTTCCATCCAAGGACATGGCCACCTTTCCCATTGTTTAACCCTCCGAAAGACTCAGAGAAATTAGAATAAGATTCAATTAAGAAGATCCTTCTGATTAGACAAAACTATTCGGAAGAAAGAAGTTAATAAATCTGGTTCTCTAACCTGGTTCAATGAGCTGAGAGTCTCCAAGATGGAGGCAAGTGGATAAGCAGGCCAGCAATCCAAGTCCAGATAGAAACTGTATCTACGTGGATCCTGTGAGTATGATAATCAACAGACTCACTGGCGTCAAGAGATAAGAGGGTGCCTGCAGCATAACGGAGCTGTACTGTTCAAGGAACCACAAGATTAGATCAAAGGACACGTCTCTGGAGGAGTCCTGAAATACCACTCGGTCTCCCAGGGAACAAATGTTCCTCAGAACGGACTATAGATACAGTCAAGGAGGATAACAGAAATGTCCTTCCAAGGAAGAGGTACAAAGAAAGGGAGGACACTAGACAGGAAGTTGTTCCCAGGGAGTGGATTTGTAGCATCATCAAGAAACATTACCCTCCCCAAGGAAAGGTCCCAGCAACCCAGTAGGACTGCATGGGCCCATGTATACTGTGATCCTGTCTTCTTCCTTCCTAATGAAAGTGTTGATTAGGGTCTTTTTCTATTACTTTACAATTATATCAGATATATGGGAGGCAGATCATTTGCCCTTTTGGGTGTATATGTCACAAACACCCATCTGGACCATGCCTCATTTTCTTTAGTACACACCGCCACACATCTGCCACAGGATATAGAGTTTAATGTAGATATTCTTCCAGGAAAGAATGGAGATTCTAGACTTCCCCACCCCCTCTGGTGGTGAGTATGAATCTATTTTTCTTTCAGGACAGAGTAGGCTAAATATTTAGTGTCCAAAATGACAGACCTTGGTGGTTTTTAGAGTTGTTGACAGTGTTTGCAGTCTTGTCCTGGCACAGGTCAGGTTGCCTGGCTCTTTGAAGTCAGCTTTGGTCGATGGAATGGGAAGGGAGGTGGCCTGCTTCACTCCCAATTGCAAGCTTTATGGTCTTCTGCTCTCGCTCTTCTTTGGAGAGCTTTAGAGAGTTTCCGATGTGGAGTATCCACATGGTACAGGGTAACCACGGTGAGCAGAGTTTCCTAATGATCCCAGGTGAACACGCAGTGGTGTGCAAGTGTGTTTACTTGCAGCTGTTGAAAGTCTCCGGTTCCAACAGACCCACCTCAATCTAGTCTATCTAAAACCTAGATTAAATGCAGGATCCAGAATAATCTAGCTCTCCCCATGGTTGAGACCTGGGAACGGTGCAGAGGGATACAAGGTGAGAGCGTGGAGGAGAGAGGACGTTGGTGCTTTGGAATGCTCTGTTGAGGACTTTGTACATAGGCAAAGTGAGATTCTGAGATTTCAGCAACCTCATAAGAAGGCCCTGGGAAGAGCTGGAAGAGAGAGAAGCTCCCAGCAGCAAGAAAAATTGGCTCATTGGAATCATTCAAGTGAGAAATAGTGAAGCCATAGAGCTCAAAGATGCTAGACTCGAAACCCACAATGCTTTGTCGCTTTTGGACAGAGGTAATTCCACCAAGAGAAAGAAGAGAGCTAAGAAGAGATGGGTATATTTAGGGAACCGAAATGTCGTCTTCCCACAAGCTCAGTTTGGAAATGCAGGATTCGTGCTCATGGTACGGGGACAGTGCTGACTGGCCCCGTGCTGACATCTTAGGCTCCTCAGGCTGGAAGACTCTTACATAGACGTTTTATCACACTTGAGACTCCAAGGAAAATTAGCAAAAGCTCTCAGGGAAGCATAACATAGGGTGTTTACATGGTTGCTCAGGAGATTTCTCTAACAGTTGACTTGATTGTTCTTTCTCGTAGGCAACCTGACCTCTGGGCTGTGGTGCTGATTTTCTCCTGTTTCCTACATGGGGATTTGGACAGTCTTCCTCTTCCATAGGCATCCTCTGTTAAGACACATCTGTATAGACTTTCTTCTAACGAGGGCTAGAGGCTGCTTTGCATATGACTGGCTGGACTTCCTGTTGAAGAAGCTTTTGGTCTTGAGTGATGTCTCACCTTCTAGTGGTTCTCAACTTTCCTAATGCTGCCACCCTTTAATACAGTTCATGCTGTGTGAACCCCAACCACAAAATTATTTTTGTCACCACCTGATAACTAATTTTGCTACTCCTGTTGTGAATCATCATGCAAATATCTAATACTCAGGATATCTAATGTGTGACCTCTGTGAAAGGTTAATTTGACCTCCAAAATGGTTTTGACCCATAGGTTGATAGCCACTGCTCGAGGAGGACAGAGGTTTCTCGGAGGATAGAAGAGAAAAGCAAAACTAGAAAAACTGCAATTATCCTCATACAATAGCACAAAAAGACAAAAACAAACTGCCCTCCCTGGATACCAAAATTCCCTTTCCCATGCCAGAGAAATTTCAAACCAAACCATCGTTATGATCTGACCTCTTCTTTTCCTGACAAGCTATATTCATGAGTTGGCATCAGCTTCCAAGGTTATGTGTTAATGATATCTTGTAGCGAGGATGAGATGAGGTCCTGAGGGTGGGGCCTTCCTGGTGGTGCTAGTGGCTTTATCAGATGAGGAAGAGGGACTGTAGCTACCAGGCCTTGTCCTTCTCCATGGTGCCCCTGCCATACCTCTCCCTGTGTGTGATGGTCCCATCATGTTATGATATAAACTAGATGCTGTACTGTGTAGCTGGATTTCCCATTTTTCCACACTAGTAAGCCAAATAACTTCAAATTTTATGTTTTAAAAACTTCCAAATTTAATAATTCACTACCCTGTGGTGTCCAGTTATAGCAACAGAAAACGCAGTAAGGCACATGTGAACACCGATACCTCTAGCCTCTGAATTTCAAGCTGCGTACACGCTGTTGTGCTGATCTTCTGGACTCGTGTGTGTATGTGTGGTGTGTGTGTGTGTGTGTGTGTGTGTGTGTGTGTGTGTGTATGTGTTGTGATCTGGAATATCAGGTTTTAATAACATATTTAGTGCATGTATTGAAACAAAAGTATAAATGATTTAAACATTACGGGTCCTGGATATATGTGTAATGCGTGAGTCAATGAGTGGAGCATATGGACATAGCCTGATTGGAAATAGGGTATTTTCTTTACATGGGTACACTGTACTCCAACAGAGGGTATAGGTTTTGCATTGATGGATGCCAGCAAGCAGATAGGCAAGGCATGGAGACTTTAAGACCCTTTGCAAGTAGCAGTCTTCCTCACAGGAGAGTGGGCAGCATCCTTGACCAGCTATACCTGGGGGAACAGAGCACTTTCACTGAGAACCCTACTCTGAGTTTCTTTCTTGCTCACATCTCTCTGCTATCCTGGTTCTGTTTGTATAGCTCAGTGCAGTCTGTCAGAGATGCAATGCCAGTCTGCAGATATTTGAAGATGTCTCTGGCATGCACTGGAAGGTCAGGTACTTGTCCCCATAAAGCTGAAGGCAGGCCCCAGGAGGCCACCTCTTCTGTTCCTGTCTTCTGTCAGTTAACACCTCCTGCCCTCTGAGCCTTTGGCTGTTTGGTTCTTTCTCTTTCCATCCTAGAAGCCCGAGGCAGAACATTCTCAAATTCCTTCTTGTCATAGGTGCACATCTTCTGCTTATACTTATGGGTCAGAATTTACCTCACCAAGCTTCTGACGCCACCTTGAATCCGATCTTCAACATTACTATCTGATTTGTTTGTCTCCTTTTCCTGGGCTGTTTAAGGTCACTTGACTTTCCTTTCCTTTCCTTTAAAAACCAGTTCACTGTGATTTTAGCAAGTTTTCCACCCAACTCTATGTTTTCTTCACTCAGCACAAAGGCCCAAGTCTTAACTCTTATTATACTCCAGAGTTAATGTTTGATACATTATTTAGTCTCAACAAAACTTGGATCCCTTGTCTGTAAAAGTATCTAAATTAGACATAAAGAGTGGTGGTGACTAAAATGAAAGCATGTGTGTAAAACTCTTGCACTCAGTTGTGTCCTGAGAACTTTGTGAAAATGTACGTATCTGGGCTGGGGAGGTGCTCAGTGGTTAAGAATTCTTGCTGCTCTTCCAGAGGACCTGAGTTCTGTTCCCAGCATCCACATCAGGGAACCTCATAACCATCTATAACTGCAGAGCCAGGAGATCTGGCGCCCTCTTCTGGTCTCTGCTGGCATTTGCACTCATGTGCACATACCTTCCCCAACATGCACACATACAATTAAAAACATTTTAAAAAAAACCTTTAAGAAGAGGTAAATATATTTCTGTGTTTTCATCTGTGCATTCAAGCTCTCTGTAAAGACTCCAGACTTCTTTTCACCCATTAAACACCCACACCTATTTCTCCTCTCTGACCAAGGTCATGTATGACAGCTCAATCCATGCATCTTAGAAGGCTAAGATGGACTTTTAACAGAGTAACCACATAGTAGGATATCAGATAGAGCACAGGCCATGGCATTCAACAGACTAATAGCATCTGAAGGTGGGCATTCCCCTTCAGGGAAGGACCGGGTTTTGATGCTTGGCCTGGTGACCAGGGACTGACGCAACAGGCACATGACAGTTGTTTCCCCTCTTCGGTCAGGCTCATTCCCGAAGGGGTTTTAAAGGTCTCTGCCTACAAGCAGTGCTAACTTGTCTATGAGAAGGAATGATGCTCCTGCTTTAACACTTTCAACTTATTATTTTGGAGAGCGAGAAGGGAGCTGGAAAAACTGGGGACAGTAAGAGAAGGTACTGTTGTTGCTGGGGATATAAATTCACAATGTTTTAGTGTCTATCCGTCCTCCCTACATTGTACAGGGTGCTTGCTAGTTTATGTTACAATCACACTCTGGGAAAGGTAGGAGAGGAATGGGAAAGGATTTGGGGGAAAACACACAACAAAAGAGCAGAGGCAAGGACAGAGATGGATGATGCATATTGCTATGTTCTTAAATATGGCCATATATTTGGTAAAAAAAAAAAAATAGCAGTGCTCCCATATCTTCCACCCTCTTCCTTTTCTGGGAAGAGAAACAACATGAAGAACAGTCGGTGGGTAGGAGGGGCATGCGGAGCGTGAGGAAAAATCAGGGACACAGTGAGTCTAGAAAGAAAGAAGAAATTATACAAAGACAAGTTTTTTATGTTCTTGATGCAGACCGTAATTTTAAAGTTGAATACCCTGCTGGCACCCTGAAAGCATTTCACTTGCCTGTCCTGCTTCCTCTCGTCTTTAAACTGTGAGTAATCAGGTTTTGTTTTTTTTTTTTATGCTTCATCCTTACATTTTTTTTTTTCCAATCAGTGTCAAGAAGTTCCTCAGAGACCCATCATGTAGATGTGCAATGGCAGCCACAAACAAAAAGGGTCAGTGAGTGCAGGATGAGGGAAGCTAATGTTCATCTATTATTCTGGGATCTGCTGATGCTGGCTTCTACAGCCTAGACGTGGAGCGTCAGGTGTCAGCTTAGGGCATCCCATTCACTCTGCACGTCTGAGACTTATAGGCAGATGTTGGGCCATTAGCCGCTTGGGTGTTTCGCCTTCATCGTCATCGTGACTGGGCTTGGAATCACCTTGGAGCCACACCCATAGAGATGATGTCAGTGAGGTTGAGTGGGGAAGGGAGACCCACCCACTTGGAGGGTTGTGCCCACTCACAAGAGCGGACTCTCATTCGCAACAACAACAACAAAAGGGAGCCAGGGCCAGCTAAGCATAAACTTCAACAACTCTGTGCTTTGTGGACTGTCCAGATGGAAGAAGTTCCAGCTGCTAGGATGGACCGTGCCCTCTGAGATGTGAGCTAAAACAAGCTTCCTCCCTCGAGTTGCTTTTTGTCACCTGAGAAAAGTAATTAATTTATCTTTTAAAAGGCGAGGTGTTGGGAAATGAATGAAGACGAGGATTAACCACCTGAAATATAATCCCCCGAGGTATCTGGTTAGATGCTTTATTTAGACTGTTAAGAGCTCTGACTGGTCCCATTATAAGTCTTGGAGCCTTTCTTAGAGGCTTTAAAAGCTATTTCTCCCACAGGGGAATTTTTTTTTTTTCACCTAATGCTTGGATGAGGGGATAAAAAAAATATGAAGAAACTTTAAAGCATTTGCTTTGGATTGCTGGGTACTTGAACTTAACTTTAGAATATTTCATATTATTATTATTATTATTCTTGAGAAAGGATCTCATGATCCTGTCTTGGCTGGCCTGAAACTCACTACATAGACCAGGCTGGCCTTGAACTCACAGAGATCTACTTGCCTCTGCCCCCTGACTACTGGAATTAAAGGCATGCACCACTGCACCCAACCCAACTTTAGAATGTTTTAAATCACAGCTCACTTAGGATCATTTTAGAACAGTCCTTCTGTAGTATATTTGAGTGAAGTAAACTCAAGACTGCTTTGGGCATGATTTTAAGCAACCATCATGGCTGTTTGTAGTCTAGCTCCGAAAACAGACAAAATCATAAAGAATCCAAATAAAAGACCTATGTTCTTTTTCAGAGCTAAACTGTGGGAAGTGTTTTGAAGATGCTTTTTCTCCCAAAGCGCTCCCTTAGTTGCCTGAAAATTAATCATTAAATATTCAGAAGCTTCTTTGGAAAACATTATAATAGTTTTCTAGGGACTATGCCATTTCAGATGCATTGTTAGGCGATTACAGGAGGAGGAGAAGCTAGTGATGAGGTCAAGGGTCAGCAGGGTGGAGAGGAAGGGGAGCAGGGGAAGGCAGTGGCTTTCAGACAGGAGCTATAAGAAGCTCTCAAAGCCCTAAGATGGACTTCATTTGCCAAGTCTCTGATGATTTCAAAATGTTCACCTGCCCTTAGGCTTTGTGTGCTGAAGACTCAATCACTAACATTAAGTAGCTGACGCATAAAACAAACTTTCAAGATGCTTTTGGAAAACAAGAAGAAAAACAATGGGAGAAAGTGTAGGAGTGCCTTCTCCATTTCTGAGACAGGAGGGGAGTGGAAAGCCTCAAACAGAATGTTGTACCCGTCCCACTTGACTCATTTTAGTTATCTTAGTTCATGGCTATGATTCATCCCTAAAGCTGTGAATTGTTGAGGAGGAAGGAGAAAAAAAATTGAGTTAAATGTCAAAGAAGTAGGAACATAAATATAGTTTTCTTTTTTGGGGGAACCAGAATTCCAGGATCTGGGGATCTTTTTTTCACACAAGGGACTGAAAGCTTCAAACTTCTAGAAAAATAATGGCTCCAGTCAAAACATCATCAAGGACTAAGACAGGATTGATTCCAAGTCATGACACTTTCGAGTTTCTCTTCTTCAACATGGTTACATTAGTCATTAGTCAATGATTACATGTGACTAAGTATGGTGGAAACATGATACATAGACTGGGGTAATGCATGGCACTCACAGAACAGGACAGGAAGAAACACATGCTGATAAACAGACCTGGGAATACTGGGGAAGGCCGTGGTCATACAGAGAAGAAAGGCATGGTGACATAGTACTCAGGCATTCTCCGGCATGCTAAGGAATAGGAGTGGATGCTCAGACGGCCTGTTGAAATTCTGTCCCGAGTAACACAGACATGTTTTTAAATTTGTGAGTAAACTGGTTTTCATTTTGAATTTCCATTAGTTTGGAGAATAGAAAGAGCCCTGACTCACATTCAGTTTGAGTACCTCACTGAAGTAGACCATTCTCCTCCAGGAGTAACCTCCCTGGGGCCCCGTGGACCACACATACCTCAGATGAGTGTGGCTCCCACACAAAGCATACATGTATCTATCTAAGGCGTTATTGTCATTATTATTTGGGTGACTCAGCTCCATGGTTCTCAGACATGGACTTTGTAGATGGCAGCATGTCACGATGTCTCCAAGTTGTACACCTGACAGCAGTCACTATCTGTCTGCTTCTTTCTGCCCTTCAACCTTCTAGAGAACAAATGAGTGTGGCTGTCTAGAAATGGCCCAGAAAGTTAGTGAAGAAGTGTTATGTGGAAGGCAAAGGAGAATTAGTTTCAAGGGATGTGTTTCTGGGAAGAGCTTTCAGCAGAGTGTCCCCAGTGCAAAACTGTGAATGTTGACTTCAGCATCTGTTTGTTCCCAGCCTTTCCAAAGCTTTTTTTCATTATCCTCACAGCCCTTCTCTTGACTCTTTGCTTCGTACCTGCTTATTGCTGTGAACAGTGGCAATCACTGTAGCCCATCACCTAAGACACAACGTGTCACTCAGCTGATGTGTCCCGCTTGTCCTGGTGATGACCTGACAGGGTGCTGTGGATGGGGGAGAATGCTGGAGGCTGCTCATCCTTATCTCTTCCCTTCAGATTAACCCAAGAGCTTGAAAGGCTAATGGGACTTCCTGCCCTCTGCATGCCTTCACTTGTCTCTTTTGACACCATGGCTGTGACAATAACTATCTCTTGCAGAGAGATATTTTAAGGCCTACAAATTATATATAATACCTATACATATTATATATTTAATATGTAATTAAATACATTACGCATATTGCCAGGGTCTCAGGCTGCCCTCACTGCACAACACCTCGGTTTACTATCATTTTTTATAATACCAGTTCACTATTTGATTCTTTGAGCCTCTTTCAGTCTTGTCAAAATTCAACAGAGATTTGTTTCTCCTTTTAAATTTCCCCAACTGAGTCATGTGATAGGTTGAATCATATCCCCCAAATAGATACACTGCCAGTATTTGTGAACGCTTACAGCATGAAGAGGTCTTATAGATTTAATCAAGTTAACATAAAGCTAGTGTAGGAGGTCCCTGATGCTATGATGGTGATGAGCTAGCTGCAGGTAATGTCAGTCAAGGGATGCCAAGTGTTGCCTTTAACCGGAACTCAGGAAGAAACAAGGAACGATTGACCTCTGCAGGTTTTGGCAGGCATACAGCCCCACACTTGTACCTTCTCGTGCTAGGAAGCTGTAAATTTGTTGTTTGTGCTGAGTTTGTGACGATAGCCCTAAGATTAACACACAAAAGTAAAGTGAAAGAACATGGGATGGGAAGATGAGAAAGAAGAGCTTCTCTTTGTGGGTTAGTTAACTAATATATCAATGTTAATTTTCAATTAAAAAGATTTCAGAGCAACACCATATGGCTCCTTGGATAGGAACCAAGAGTAGATTTTCCTGTCCAGTTCTTTATGTCCTTCACTATTTAAATAATTCTTGTTATATCAGTCAGCTGCTCTTCAATGTTCTTGATCAATAATCTGATTTGTATTTTTAACTTAACTGTTTTGTCCTTTTCTGTTTTATTTGTCTCTTAATATTTCACTCTGTAACCCAATTCAAGTGCATAAATAGTATGTCACATGCATCTTATAAAGAGAACACTTTGAAAACACTAATTACCTACAATATATCTTTCTGGCCCAAATGGATCTATATTTCAAGGCTCTGATTTACTCCCTATAAATAATATAAAAAACAACAGGCCTGTTTGAAATCATCATTGTCTGAGCCGAGTATGGTAGAAAGGCCTTTAATCCTAGCCCAGGAGGCAGAGGCAGGCAGATCTCAAGGCCAGCCTGGCCTACACAGTGAGCATCAGGCTAGCCAGGGTAACAGAGTGAGACCTTGTCTCAAAAAAAGAAAAAAAAAAAAGGTCAGTTCTAGTTGTTTCCTTTAGCAAAGTTGTTTTTCTCATATTTTTTAAAACAAACAAGAACCACTTTTAAGGTCTTATAACCTGTAATTTCAGATTCAAACATGCATATCAAGAACTGTCATGTACTACCCAATATCCCAGCATAACCACATCCTATAAACTTCTCCGATATAACCATTGCCATCACATTACATCAATCCTTTGAGAATCCACATCTCTTAAGGAAGAGTTTACTTCTATATTTAGTAGCTTAAATATATATATGGAACATTTTTTATATTACATATATATATATATATATATATATATATATATATATATATATATATGCAGACCTTTTTACTGACCAGAAATTGTGTGTATGTGTTTTCAAAAGTCATTCTGATTGCTTTTGGGAGCTAAGTGTCTACCTGCCCTCGCTATCTTTGATGACATTGGTATCTACCAGTCAAATTCAATGTGAAAATCCGCAGGACACTCAGTCGTCACACCACTGCATCTGAAGGATGTTTTTTGCTTCACTCTATCAGTCGAAGCCTAGGTGCAAATGCCAGGAAAGCACAGAGGTAGGATCGCTTACTTGAGTGTGGTGAGCTCTGTGAGGGATGGTTGTGTAGCCTTGAGATAGCTTTCTCTTCTGGCAGCCATTTTGGGAGATGGCTTGGGACTCGTGTCCGAGTCCCCGCTGTCCTCATCCCCCATGGCCTTGATGTAGCTGCCACTTCGCATCCTCCGGCATGGAATCTCATCGTCCTTCCCGCGAGGCGTGTACCCTGTCCATTCATCTTGGGGAACCTAGTCAGGTATAAGACAGAAAGTTTACTTTCAATTAAAATTGAACTTTAAAACGTTTTCCTTGTCTTTTTTAAAACGACTCTTTATTAGACAACAGAGATTAATTATCTAACCCTTAGACATTAGTTTTTATATTTAAGTCTTACTGTAACCATTTTGAAAATAATTTTAACACATGCAGATCTTGGTTGCAATCTTAGACAAGCACCGAACATCTGGAAAAATGGGAACCACTGGCTCCGGGAACTTACACTTCTCATCTTTCTTACACTTTTAACAGTTGAGGTGGAAGACTGTGAGAAAGAGCCATTTGACTCAAACTGGCCTTTGTCCATCACCACCCGGAGTCAGGGATGTTCCCTGCCTCATCCTGGTTTCTCTGACTTCATCTGTGCCATCCCCCGTCTGCTTTGTTTTCTTCAGGACCACTGCTCTGTTCTAGCTGCATTTACTGTCCACCCACCCATTCTTCCTGAGCTCTTGTTAATTTATATCTGGCCTTGGTGTCGCTGCTTAGAACACATTTTGGGAGGTTTTCTGGTGATGTTTTCACGACAGCCAATTAATTGCCTTTCTCTCAGGTTCTGTGTCTGCTGGCCTCTCCAGCATGCACACGCACCACCCAGAGCACACTTGCTGTTGGCACCTCCCTGTTTGGCTTCCTGCTTGCCCTACAACTTGGGGTAGCTACCAGCCATTTTTTTCCCCTCCAGTTCTGCTGGATCGTTCTACATTCCTCCCTCTGGAGTCCACACCGGAGGATTCTGTCAGTGCACTTTCTCATGTTTTCCACAGCCATTTCTGCTAAGCTGCGCAGGGCATTACATATTCTGTTTTACATTTATTAAATTATGGCTATTTCAGTTCCTTTTTCTACTACAGCACGGACTCAACCCAATTCCTACTTAGCATCATTCTTCTTCCATCGGTGAAAGAAACACATAACAATCACTGGCTTTAACCTTCAAGAAGTGAAAAGAGCTTGCAAAGCATGGTGCCCTGTACAGAGTTTAATCAAAAGAGACAGACCAGTGTGAGGCTGTTCTTACTGATGACATGAATATAACAGGCAGGTGTAGATACATAAACACGGGAACACCTCTAAATTAACATGCTTACAGGTTGAAGGTGCTGCCCCATATGGAATATCCCGCTATAAAGAGACACTAAAAGCATGGCCCTTCAGTAATGAAAATGGGATGAACAGTCTTAGAGGGCCTCCCTTAGTGGTCAGGTTTACAGTGAGAAGAGAAAATGAATATATATGTACATATATATATATGTATATATATACACACACACACATATATATATGCATGTATACACACATATGTATGTATGTATGCATGCATGTATATTGGTGTGTTAGGGTCTCATGGGCAAGCCAGTAGCTCACTGTGGCCCAAGATGGCTTGGAACTCTCATTCTACTTGCCTTAGCCTCCTGTGTTCTGCGATCAGAGGTGTGAGCCACCACTGGCCCTTGCATGCTGGGATTAAATATTTCGATGCTGAGAATTTCCCGTGTCTGGAAAGCATTACAGCCACACTCCATGAGGCTAAACAACTTGCTCACAGTAACTTATTTTCCCAGTGCATCTTTGTGCTTTTATTTTCTTTCTGCAATTTTCCATTGAAGAACTGGAGCTCAGAGAGCTGAAGTCACTGGACAAAGAACACGAGGGGATCCCTGGGATTCAAGATGCCCTGCTTGCTACAGTCCAGGAGTAGCTGGTCAACACAAAACAAACTCCATGAGATTTCTATTCCGTTTGTTTTGGCAATTTTTGTCTTGTTTTTGTTGTTTGCTTGTTTTAATATTCCTTATTATATATTGTTTTTTGAAAGAGAGAGAGAGAGAGAGAGCGCTATAGTTGAGTGGGTAGGGAGGATCTGGGGGAGGAGAAACCTGATCAAAATATATTGTACTAAAAAATTAAAAAAAAAAAAAACATACACCCTGCAGCTGGGAAAAACTGTGAAACATAAAAGAGTGCTCCAGTTGAGCTTGAAAAAAAAAATCAGAACACAGTGAGTTTTTTTTTTTAATGAAAAATAGTCTGTGAGTTTGAAACTTAAAAGTGTTAAGAAAATTGGCTCTGATTAATCTCGTGTATATATTAGACATGGGTCCTAAACACTATCCACTGTAGATAGTGAAGTTACACGTTAACGCTCAGAAACACTGTTCTTTCCTTCTGAAATCATGTACTTCTCTGTGTAATAAAAAACGCCACCCACTGCTAATAGCCCCTTCCAGAGGTGGGGCCTTGTGAGTCTCTCCCCTGTCCATGACGGAATGTTGATGGGCTTGATCCTGTGTCGGCATCCAGAGCTGCCCTGAGCCATGAGTGCAACAGCCTTCCACGTCCAGAAGACACTGTTAACTTCAAGTCTGAGGGCTCTACAGTCACTTAATCGCTACACTTTGACCATTTGTGAATCTCTGCATTAACTGCCATCTGGTGGAAAAAGCAGTTTCCATAATGAAGGCTGAGAGTTGAATCCTGTAGAAGGGGAGGCAGGAAGAGTACAAGCGCCAGAGGGGATGAGAGACACTAGGAGGAGGATAGGGCTTTCTAAATCAACTGGGCAAAGCTTGTGTGAGCTCACGGAGACTCAAACAGCCTGCACAGGGCCTGCACTGGTCTGTATCAGGTTCTCTGAAAATATATATAGCTCTCAGTTTTGTATTTTTTATGGGACTCCCGAATGTGTGAATGAGTGGGTCTCTGATTTCTTTACATTTTTGGGCCATATCTTAGAAGCATGTTCTTTTTAAATGAGAGACAGAGAGGGAATAATTCCTGATGGGAGAGGATGTGGGATAGAACTGGGAGCAATAGTGGGAGGAGAAACCGGAATCAGAGTATATTGTGTGAGAAAAGAATCCGTTTTCAATGAAAGGAAAAATACCATAACCTTTTGGAAGACAGCTTGATACTATGTACACTAAGCAAAATAAGGGTAATAGGTTCATTCCTAGGGCCTAAGAACTCCTCAACCATGGGTTCTTTGGCCATTTACAATACAAAGCATGAGTTCCTTTCTTTGGAGTAGGCTTAAATTCCAAGGCGAAAGCTGTTGGTTACCTCTGTGATATGAATGCCACTATTGTACCAATGGACTTATCTTGCGAGGCTGGTCATTACGTTCACAGCTGGGTAACCTCACTGACAGCTTTTCTCCTCAGGCAGCCCAACTAGCACTCTCTGATACTCTAAAAGGCAGGAAGCATGGAGGAAGCTTCGAGGTCAATACTAGTGTCATTCCTGTGATCTTTGCTTTGAGCAGAGCGTGTGGTACTTGCGGCAGCAGAGTCTTCCCATGACAACTTCCACATCTGGATGCTGAGCCCACGGTGTACAGATGCTGTCTGACACATGCTCTGTCCACCCAGCTAAGAGGTGATGTTGTTTTCGCCTCGTTTTACAATGGAGGGACCTCAGGCTATGGGACTAGCCTATGTTACAGCTGGGGCAGCAGCGTTATCAATACACAGCTCTGAGCCTTTCCAGGGGCCAGTATCTGATGGACATTTTCTTTCTGGGCTGTGCTTTGTTGCTCCTGTCGAATTGTCCAGTTAGGTCTCTGACACCATCATAGTCCACCACCTACAATATATTTGTCATTTCCGAGCCATGCTAGTAGCAATGCAGACTTTCCATTTTTCTAAGCTGAAAGGCCTCGGGATCACCACAGCAACAAGGATTTCTCAGAAAATTATAAATGATGAGAACAACCTTGTTTTCCTTCAGTTGGAAAGTGACTCACTGCATAGGTACGATCATGCTCAGAGCCTCCTCATCAGCTTTGCAATGGTGTCCTAAAAGTTCACAACAAGCCATGGTCACCCATGACCCGTCACTTGCCATTCTCATCACTGATGTGAAGCTCACCAGAGTTGCTCTCTGGGATATGTTAGAGATGAATGATGCACTGATTAGCTGATATGCCAATTTCTGTTCAGGAGCTATGCAAACTTAGCTCAAGGCAGAAACCTGGGTTTCAGGAAAAATAGTCTGTGATTGTTGCTAGGGGAACAGGCTGCACAGTGTTTAATCTGTATGCTTTTCAATTAATCATCCTTTTCAAATGATAGCGGTGAAAGAATTGTACCAATTTGACTTCCCTTGAGTGGAGCATAAATATTAATGTATTATCCATCTACCCTAGGCTAGCATACAGCAAGATTTCATATAAAATAACAAAGAGGTTAGTTCTAAAAAATGTAGATGTATAAAATGTAGAATCTGGACAAGAAAAATACCATTGCTAATCTATTATGACCAGCAAAATTGCTATAATTGAGTGTGTGTGTTAACACTTCAAAGCAAAAGATGGCCATCTTGGAGGTTTACAGGTCTGGAAGGAAGCATACTGTTTTGTAGGGTTCAGAGGGTGCAGTGACCCTTTGACCAAAGGACCCTTTCTGACCAGAGTGACCCTCCTTTGTTCAGAAAGAAAGGACAGTTATGAGGTAGCAGCTACTACTGTGACCTAGTTAAAGGCTGCTGTGCTTCCTGGATTTCCCCTTTTCACTCCTAGCTTAATTTCCATCACCCCATTTCTCCTGAGAAGGCATGGACCTGCACACATCTGCAGACTCCCAGGCCGATGTGAGTTTGTTTCTTCGTTTACTTTTCTAGAACTTGCCTCTGGGTAGGGGTAGCTAGAGTTTTAGAGTTTGGTGATAAGCCTCTAACACCACGGAGCATCCTGCCCTGTGCTGACTGACATGTAAGTGGCTTACACAGGCTTTTAGGTTGCCTCGCACTGTGTCCTAATTGGCCTCTCTGAGCACAGCCTAGCGCTGCAATCAGCCTTCAGACCACAGGTTACAGGGATGGTAGGAGCGCTCTTGTGGCTCCCTCTGTCCATTGTTCTCTCCCTTAGCTGGCTGACCTGCTGTTCTGCTTTCTTTAGCTCACATCAAAAAGCCTTGAGTGCTCCTAACTGCTCCCCCCCTCCCGACTGGAGAGAAAAAGATTTAGAGAAATCTAAAGGGAAGGTTAATTCTGCCCACTGTCTGAGAAAAGCTATGTTGTTACTGGCGATGACAGTCTTGAGGGCTGGAAGATATGTTAAAAATGGGGCAGAAGGGGAAGGGCCCAGGCATTGTGGATAGTGAGACAAGCACTGGATCTACATGTCTGAACCATCCCTAGGAGTGAGCTGGGCCCAACAAACCCTAAAGAAGTGACACACAAAGGCAGTGTCCCACAGTCAAGTTTGATAATAGTGATAGACCGCAAGGAAAGATTATGTGCTTTTTAATGCTTGTGTTTAAGCACCAACACTCTAATCAAGAGCCGCCTTTAAAAAAAAATGATTTTGAGGCAGGGTCTCATTATTTAGTTCAGCCTGAAACTTGCTGTGTAGCCCAGGCTGTCCTCCAACTCACAATCCTCTGGTGTCAGCTTTCCCTTTCAGTGCTGTAGCTGCAGGTACCACCCCCATGCCTGTCTGAGAGTTGTGACAAAATGTGGGGTTCCTGGGTTCCTGTTGAAAGCCTGCAACTGAGACCACATGCCATCACTGAGAAGCTGATGGTCTCATCACCCACCAAACAGTGATGGCAAACAGATATTGCCAACCTCCGCACAGAACATGGATGTCTTCTGAACTAAAATGACATCTCAGGCCCTGAACAGAGGCAAACTCTATTCAGCCATAGAACAGGATCAAGAGTGGGGAGCTGAGCACCTAACTCAGGCATGCCGTAACTTCCTATGCCTTCCTGCCTGCCCCCTGCTCTTATTCTGTCCCTGCTGCAAGCGGTTTTAAGTGTTTGTCTGCCAGCAGCACACGATTCAAACTCACAGACCACTGGAAGAGGCCGTAACAGACAAGCAGAGAGACAAATGACTAAGATAATCTAAGAAAGCATAGACTTGGTAGGGAAATCAGATGAGACGAGGGGATGGGGTGGCCGGCCTTAACTTGTTTCTCCCTTGTCTGGAAAGGGTGACATCCGAGAACCATAGCAGCCAGCCTTAGAAAGACCAGGGTCCAGCCAGCATAAAGTCTATAGCATAAGAACAAGCCTGGGCAATCAAAAGCCAAGCCATGAAAAGTGTGGGCCTGGGCAGAGAGCACTGAGCACAGAAGACGCCCGCGGGCAGGGCCAGTTGCATCCATCTTATGAATACATCTCACGTTTTCCTCCAGAGATGAACTCAGCCTTCCCAAAGCCCCCCTTTAACCATTGCGGCCAGAATTAGTTTCTTTCGGTGGGATCTATACATCTGGTCTGTTTTCTTAGGGGTTTGTGAGCTATAGCTCGGGGACTAAATATAGAGTCCTGTGTGTGTTTTTATTGGAAACACAGCCATGGCCGGTGATTATATCTTGCCTATGGCTGGCTTTGAGTTATAAGGGCGAAACTGTGTGGTAGTGAGAAATTGTCCACAGTGTTTGTGTGTGTGTGGGGGGGAACCTGTCTACTCTCATTCTTTGATAATGCAGACTCAAAAATAACTGAGTATGTTAAATAGAGGTATAAAGTCAGAATGGACTGTGGACACCAGGGGTTCTGAGCTATAGTTCCCCACCAGGAAGTATTCCTAAGGTGTTTGTCCTGGGCTTGTTCCTGTTCAGGCAGACAGGCTTTCCTGGTTCCCAGTGACTCTTCAAGAATGTCTCTTTGGGCTTAGACACTCTAGGGTAGGAGAACCACAGTGGGATATATATATATATGATCTTTTCTTTCTTTCTTTCTTTCTTTCTTTCTTTCTTTCTTTCTTTCTTTCTTTCTTTCTTTCTTTCTCTCTCTCTCTCTCTCTCTCCCTCCCTCCCTCCCTCCCTCCCTCCCTCCCTCCCTCCCTCCCTCCCTCCCTCCCTTCCTTTCTTCCTTCCTTCCTTTCCTTTCTTTCCTTTGAGACAGGAAAATACCAAAGGTACAAGTGTTTCTGTATAGCCTTGGCTGTCCTAGACTTGCTTTGTAGATCAGGCTGATTTCGAACTCACAGAGATCTGCCTGCCTCTGCCTCCTTGAGTGCTGGGATTACAGGCGTGCACCACCACGCCTGGCTTATTTTAAGATTTCTCAAAAGAACATTTGTCCTAAGCCCTGTGTACTTGATACATATAAGGGTTTTCCAGGCTGGTATCTGCTCAGGGGGCTCTCGCCTGCTCTTAGTCATCAATGTGAAAGAGGGCAGAATAACAAAGGTACAAGTGTCTCACTGTTTATCTATTTCCAGGGCCCAGAACAGTGCACACTTCATGAAGTTTCTGTGTAAATGTAATTGTCAACATAGCTTTCACTTACTATTGTGTAACTATTTGTATAATCACATCTCTCATTCAGTTTTATTCATCTGTAAAGTGGGAATGATAACAGTTATCTAACTAGTTCATGAATTTAAGTGCCTTATTAATGTTTTAAATACAGCCATCCATAAATATCTTGGAGAGGGCAAGGTGTCAGACCTCTTAAGATGATATACTTCTGTATATTACATATTCTAGTGCAAGCACAGACATGTGACTATGTAAACAAGCACATGCCAAAACAGAAGCATTTCTTCTACGGTAAGAACATAACACTCCTAAATTGGCCATGGGTATCAAAAAGTATTTCTCTATCTATCCATCTTGTAAGCCTTTTGGAAATGGACCATCTTTTGACATTTTTATTCCTCACCCTTAGGTTTCCCTGAATGAAGTTAAAGGAGCATCGCACCAGTCCTGGGCAATCAGAAAAAGGGGTGCTTTAAGATCTTCCACAGATGGAACCCTGGAAGGTTCTAAGTCAAAGTTACTACTTCCTTCTAGTCATCTCAAAGTTCAGAGATGTTTTGAGCCTTTTCTCTGCTCAGTTAACAAACTTCCCACTTTGACTAGATGGGTGTGCCTGCATTTACCTCTCCTTACCTTCCTAAGCTGAGATGCCTCAGTTTTCTGAATCTAAGATACCAGTGCAGACATCCTCACACCTTTTTAGACTGGTAAGAAATGAACTCTGCTGCTCTAGACTATACACTGAATCTCAGAAGTTATAAATATGTAATATATAATAATAATAATATAATATATAAAAAGATGGGTCTAAGGACCAACTTACAGCTCTTTGAAATATATATGAAAAGAACAAGAAAAGGAACTGTAAAAACAGAGCTTAATGTTCATATTTAGTCATTTGTATTCCGCACTCACCTGTGTTATGTTTCAGCAAAAACCCACATCTATATGCTCATATAATATCTATGATTCTGATAGCTAATTTGGATGGTAGTAAGAGTTATCTTTTATACTTCTTATTATAATTTGTGTCAAAGAGACTGGGGTATGGAGAGGTTAATAGCCAGTGTTGTAGAGTCCCATACTTGAGCTAGATTCCACTTTTTAGGGAGTAATTTTTATTCTATTATTGATAAATATTTTTTTTTTGGCACACAATTGTTATTCTATGATAATCTACAGAGTACACATTTCAGATTAAAAAGAATCTAACTTTATGTGGTTTTAAGATCAGCCTACGAGAAAAACAAGTTAACACACAAACCACCGTTTACATTATTTGGAATAAAGATGACAAGAGCTACTCTTTCTGACAGAGGAAGGCATGTTTGTAAGAGGCCCTGGCGAAGCATAAGAGCTTGAGGCTCTGCTTCAGCCGGCTGCTGGTCCCGAGACTCATCTGCAAGTAGGACAAGTCAGACATTCAGTGCCCATGATGGTCCAATGGCTGAGAGATGGAGCCATGTGCACATCCTTGAGAGTGGAACATCTCAGGATGGAGAGTTGGATGGTGAGGTTTGGAGTAATGAAAATGTGTGAGATTTGGGGAAATCTGAGAGCCACAAAAGGAAGGAAGACACTTAGAAAGCCCGGACAGCTGAAGTGGAGTGTATGTCTTGAAATCCACAGGGGTAGGCTGGTGCTCTTAATGGGAGGTGTGATGTGATAGTTGTGGGCACATAAGGCAGAGCATATTTCATCAGAGAGGCTGAGCAGATAGAATACAGACAACAAAGTAAGGAGAAGTAGGATTAAAGTGGTGCCATCAGTAGGCTTGTGTGTGCAAGGTGCCCACTTAGCACTGTGGACGAGAACATTTCAATGACAGCAATCAGGTAAATGGTGCTTGGCCTTGGCTGAGGAGGCAACAGAACGAGCCTTTGTGAGCTTTATGATCAAAGGTCAATTGCAGGACAAGAGCCTGTATTAATGAAAGAAGAGGTGGGGATCTGCTGTCTATAGAAAAATATAACAATTATGGAATAATCTCGGAGGCCCGGGAGCAGCACCACCCAGCAATCCTGTACGACACCCATCGCCATTTCTGTTTTGTCCTTGCAAAGCCGAGACTCAAAAGAGGTGAAATGACTTTCCAAGGTCATCATAATGAACAAGGGGTTTGCTGTCTGACACCAAAGCTTTTAACAGCATCACGCAGCCTCTGATGAATCCATCATGATCGAGCGATGAACAAATAAACTACAAAAGGGGAAAGGAAAAGCGAGAATGGTATGCACGCTCCCATTTAACTGCACTTAAAAAGTGAAATATAACTATTAAAATAATTATAAGTATTATCTTGTCATTAATTTTTTTTTAGCATTGGTAAAAGAGTGAGCACTCAAGTAGGAAGTGAGATAGCATTTGTGTCAGCTCTGTTGCTGTTGTTACCATTAATTCTCTGCATTATGGCTTGGGCAAAAGTGGTCAGTTGTCTGTGTGTGAGAAGGAGTGCGGTAAGGGGATTGGAAGGTTTCAGGACAGCCACAGCGGGAACTTTGGAGGCCTCTGAGCATCCCAGCAGTGCTTTGGCACTGGCTGGAAGGCTTGGCTGTGGAGATCAAGCTCCTGATGGCAGCTGCCCGTGGAGATGGCTGCCGTGCGTGCCGGCCTTCTAAGCACTTTTAGTGGCTCTCAGATTCCCTACTCACTCTGCTCCTCCGCATCTTCTTTGCAGCTGGGAGAACTGCTTTTCTGCTCCACACAGCTTTCACCTTGACAAATACGACTTGGCTTAAGTGTCCCTGTAGCCTTTTTAGCTTGCTCTTCTCATAGCAAAAGCGGCAGAAGGAAAAAGAGAGCAGGAATAGGAAAATTACAATGACATGACATGCACATCCTTAGGATGTCCCTATGACTGTCCTTATGCATATAGGATTTGATCTCCCTAGCAACCACCCTTTGCCACTCCCTTGGAAGCCCAAGGCTGGAGTGCAGCTGAATTTGGTTCCAATGACTTACAGTTACCTTTTAAAGGACAAGCATGAATACCCACCTTGTGTAAAATAGGCGTTATACCCCCTGTCAAAGCCCCCTCTAAATGTTTTGAAATCCTCTTGAAAGAAGAGAGCTTTGTAAGCAACGATATGTTGACTGAGTGACTCTGTGAGATGATTTTTGCCCACAAACATTTATACTTGTCTTTTGGGGGCCTGACACCATAAAAAGTACTGGGTAAACATGTCCAAAGCATTTTATAAGACAGAGGCTCTGGCTCAACTGAATTCACAAGTTTTAAGTGGATCAGGAGACTTGGAGTTGGATGAATGGGAAGATAAAAAAATACACTTAAACCATGTCAAACTGAGTTGGTGCAGCTGAATTACCCGTTGTTGGAGCTTGTTCCAACCTGCCCTGTTTCCTAGTGGATGAAACGTTGTATTTGTGGGAGTACTCAAAGGCTCTTACATCAGCACTTGCCTTTGGGGGATGCTGGGAAGTGTTATGAAGGAGTCAGCTGACGCAAGAAGGGAACTAGTAGGCAGAGATTTTGTGACATCACATCAGGAAATAGTAGGTGAGACACTGGGTTCCCGTTGGCTATACAAAGGGGCAGGAAGATAAGTGAATAGATCTATATATCTATATATGTATATACACATAACATTTTAAAGAATTTATTTATTTTTATTTCATATATTTGGGTGTTTTGTCTGCATGTATGTCTTTGACCTCCTTGTTTTCTGGGTGCCTGTAGAGTAAGTGGGTGAGTGGGAATTGAACCTGGGTCCTCTGGAATAGCCAGTGTTTTTCACCACTGAGCCATCTCTCCAGGCCCTGGAAAAGGAATATTTATGAGTGGTCCACCCTAGTACTTTGACTAGAAAGGACACTGAGAGAGTTTGCTCTCTAAACCCCACTGCTGGCTTTAGTGGTCACGTCACACTGGTTTTGTTTTGGGGAAACGTCCTCCTTTATTTGGGACTCATGTATTTTCAGATTGGTTTGGAATTCATGCTAAGCCCGTTTGTATGCTGCTTTGCTCATTGTTCTTTGCTTCACTGCACTGCTGTGCAGCTGTGTGTGTGTTCAGTGCATGAGGTTCTTGGGACATTTATTTGGAATCCCGGGCAAAAGTGTTTTCTCTTTCATTGAGTAATGCAAGAGAGAAGCAGGTAGCCCTAAGCCCTGTACATAGCCATTTTATAGCCACAAATATACAGGCATTTTCTAGTATACTACTAACTCTATGTTACTATCAATCCCATTGCCAGAATGAGAATGTTGAGACTTTGCGGTATCAAGTGATGTAAATTAAATGTCATCTATGACGGTCAGTCATATTTCTACAACCTCATTTCTTTTACAGGCCCATGAGATCCTGACCTTCACTTCAGCAATTTTTCATTAATCATGAGACTCAGGAATTAAATTTTCAGGATATAGTTTGAAATACCTTTTTTTTTTTTTTTTTTTTTTTTTTTTTTTTTTTTAAAAAAACAAACAAACTGAAAACTCTGACAATTCAGAAGATTAAGTTCTTGGGAGACCCAAAGAGCTTGAAGTAGCAGACACAGAACACACCTCACCCAGGAGCTATAACTAGCTTCAAGATGTAGCAAAAGAAAGGAAAGAAAAACCCCAAACAATTTAAAAGAGTTCAAAATCAACAGCCCCAAGGTTTGTCTGTGGCAGACAAACTCGTTTCCACCAGATACATAAGAGGATGATTTGGAGCCCTTAGTAATTTTCATTAAGCTGTTTGCTTTTGGGTCCACGAAGGCACAGCCGTTGGCTCAGAATGGCCAAGGTGAGCATTGAGTTCTTCCATCACCGCTATAGTCAGTGGTGGACTATTGTCTCTCCACCACGCTGTGTGTGCCTTTTAAGTATAAGTCCTAGTTCCAAAATGCCGCTCTCTGAGGAGAGCTAGAATTCTCAGCTGGGTGTTGAGAAGCAGAGATGGAGCCGGGTCAGTGGTCTTCCTGCGGGGGGGTTCTGCAGGAACCCCAAAAGGGACATGACATTCACCAAGAGCAAACCACGCCGTTTGCTAAAATCCCACAAACCACTCAGCCAGCCTGTCAGTTGTCTAGTTTGTAAGGCTGTGGTTCTATTTCTTTGCAACAGGAAGCCTGAGAAACACGGGATGAACAAATAGTACAGTTATTTTAAAATGCTTATGAATATAGATGTTTCCTCTTAGAATGGAAAGTCTGATAATCTTGTTAAAATGGTACAAGTTTAGCCCATAAAGCAATCATCCCATTCACTAAATAGTTAAACATAAAATTTGAAATAAATTTCAGAGCATATTTTCCCTTTAGAGTACTTTTATTAATTTCAAAATACTGCTTCTCAAACGAGTCTATGGCTAATTATGCTCGTCAATCATGGAATTAACCTTTGACATCTACAGACAAGTGAATGGAGGGAAATGTAACGCATTTACGAAGGTGTGCATTCTTGCACTTCTTCACCATTCACTGATTGCTATGTCCGTGTCTCTTGGTGCTTTTACTCTTTTCCAGTGGAGAGTCACAGCACCCAGAGGTACCCGCATGTAAGTGGACCATGGTGGAATTTTCCTTCTCTACCAACGAAACACCATGAAGCCACACAAATCCCGTTCTTGATATCTAAACAGGATAGAGTCACACTTTGTACCTTCATGTACATAGGTGAGACAAAATTGCACTTTAAAGATTGCACAGTGACATTTTCTCTTGAGGAGCTGAACCTTGCTCTATTCCATCGTGCTTCCTTTAGAAAGCAACATGTCTATAACAGGTATGTGCACAGATGGCCTGCCAAGTAGCTATTTTTATCAGTATTTTATCAGGCTGTTGTAGAGGCCGTGGCTGAGGCTTTGAATAGGGGCAGACATATTCTAGCTTAAAGACTCCTTTACTTTTTCTACTTGGGATTGACTAAAGGGAAACAAGGGTAGAATTGGAGATGACACATCTGATGAAGAGCCAGGGGGCTGTGGTGGGGAGAGGAGAGAATTCTTAATGATGATTAGGTGTGAACACTTTGGATGACCCCAATGCTTGTGGCCTGACTGACTGCAAGGACTGGATTACTATTGGCTGGAATGAGGAAGCCCAAGAGGAGCAGATTAGGGTTGGAAGAGTCAGTCCGCACTCTAAGTCAACACACACACTGCAGGGAAGGCTGAACATTGGTGCCCACTGTGGTGCTGTTCACAACAGCCAAGTTATCCTAGGCATCAGCCGAGGTGTCCACTGGATGAATGGATACAAAGAAAGGAGTACCTGTACACAATGAAGTCTAATGCACACAGAGAAGAGTGAAATTATGCTGTTTGCTAAAAAATAGATCAAGTAATGATCATCATATTAAGTCAGAGAGCAAGATCCAGAAAGAAAAAAATAGTCCATCTTTTCTCTCATCTGCAGATTCTACATTTTACATCAAAACATAAAATCCTATATATGTACACAAGGGAGAGACTAGTCTAAAGAGATTGACCAGTGGGGAAGTGGGGCGAAAGGAGATGGTAGATCTCGGGGATGACTGTGGTCGAGATACATCATATACTGGAGAAATCCTTTCTTAACGAAGACAGCACCATTTAGAGTGGATAGGCACAAACGGAAAACAGACGGGCATGCTTGGCACATGCCTGGGAGACATCCAAGAAGAGAAGCTGAGAGGGAATCTGGACATCTGCACGCGGCAGGCCATCAATCCGGGCGGGAAAACCATGTGGGTGTGCACGTGGCACTTACATATCTGATTGTGAATGATACTAACGGCGAATGGCTCTTAGTAGGATAGAGAAGTGGCCCAAACACTATGAACAACTCCGCTTCCCTTCCATCTTTGGAGGAAGGAACCAAGAAACAGCGAGAATGGGGGTGCAGAGACGGCAAGGCAATCTTGGTCCTGGTAGCTGAGCAAGGAAAGGTGCTTAAAGATGGAGGACGAACTGCTCCACCCTGCCCCAGCCTTCTGGGATGCTAGAATAGCAACATTCATCTCAGCTCTTAGTCACTCTTTGCTTCATACAAGAGACTGCTTGCCATTAATTAGCTTCCTTTTCTCAGTGGGAAGTGGCAGCTGAGAGTGCTGCTTTTGTTTTCTTCTTTTTCTCTCTTCAAACTCTTTGACTACTTTCCGCAATGAAGAGTGCATCCTTCTTTGGAAACCCAGTGCCCCCCACACACACGAAAGAAGGAAGAAATACTTAACCTTCTGGCTCCCCACAAACTCTATCTTCTTTTCTATTCTCTCCCATTGTCTTCTACTTAATTAGAAATAATGTTGTTCCTGACCCACTAAATTGATTTCACTAACTGCTAATTCGTCATGACCAGAGTATTGGAAAACAGCTTTTCACAGCAACACGGCAGGGTCTTGGCCAACTTCATCATTAGTCAGAAAGATAATATTACTCATCTTTACTTTTCCCAGTGAACCTTATGCAAAATCAGTGCTTTCCACATACCTATTGAATGAATAGCTTTGAGACCCTAAAGTCACGCTTCTTGAATTGAGCTCTATGGATTGTGTTGCCTTTACTTTATTGATTGTACCCTGTGTAGAAGACAGTTCCCTCAATGCTCTTTGTCTACAGAAGATTTGAATCTCTTTAAATAGCTACTGCAAGAGGCAGAGAAGCCCACCCTCTGGGTGATACCCACTAGCTGGGTTACGGCTACTACATGCAAAGCTAGACAGCTCTGCAGGCCTTTGTATGTTCTTGCACATTAACGTTTTGGGGTCTGGCCCAGGGCATAAAGGCACCTGCCACCAAGCCTGAGGAGCTGAGTTCAATCCCTGAGACGCACGTGATGGCAGGAGAGAACTGACTCCTGAAAATTATCCTATGATTTCCACATGCCATATGGAAATTCCCCCCTAAATAAATGCAATAAAGTTTAAAAAAGGTAAAAATCAAACCAATAAAGCCACCCCCTTAGCCATCCTATAGTCTAAAAGAAAAGATCTCAATATTTTGGAACAATCTTATTTTTTTTTTCAATCTTATTTTTAATATTGTAATTTACACGGTATTTCATGTCAAGATGAGATGTCTGTCACCTTCAGAACAGAAGGGAAAGTTTCTAACAATTATCTGCAATTTGAAACAAATGATCTGGAGAAAATTATGAGTACCAATGTGTCTTAGAATTTTAAAACATCGGATTAGAGGTGACATGTGATTCACCTACACACGCCACTCATAAATCTTTACAATGAAAGCCTGGCCCGTAGTGAGTCTTCAGTAAGTGTGGAATGGAATGAACTGCTTCATGCAGAACACACACACAGGGACACGAGGAAAGGGAGTGTCCTGCTGCCATGTAACTCTTCCTCATGCAGCTCACCACTTACAGGAAGAAATACTCTACAGCGAAGACTGCAGATTTTGAAATCAGATGGCACAAATCTTCTGGTCAGATATGTGATTTTTTGATTTAATTACATGACCATCTTCTAACTTCAGGCTTACAAATATAAAATGAGAATGTTGAGACTTACAGGGATATTACTGTAAGGATAAAGACATTATGAATATAAAATAACTTAGATAATAATAATAATATACAGAACATGCCTGTTAAATATTACAGAGACACATCCGCCAAATTAAAGTTTGTAGGGTTTTCTGGGGATGGGGGGAACTTGCTCCAGAAGGCATTTTTGTGTGAAAATCATGCTGTAAGGGATCGATAGTCAAATCTCCTTTGTACCCAGCGCCTGGCAGATTGCCCGGCCAGCCAAATTCATTAACAGTTTTTCTTTACTTCTTGTTAACAAACAGGAAAACGTGGAAGTGAACTGAAGCATCGTGCCAGACGGAATGGAGAGAACTAATCCGAGAGCCTAACTTTCCTTCAAAACCTTTTTCCTCGAAGACCAGAAATTCATAATGCCCCAGCCCAATAAAATAAATACAGAGATAATCTACAGAAATCAAGATTTACTAAGAACTTGGAGCACTGCTTATAAAATATGGATTGTATTGTTTAAACTCCATTTGCTTAGAGGTCCTCCTTACCCACTCATCTAAGAGCAGCCTGAGAGGAAAGACGGTGTTTGTTTTCATAGACGCTGTCACTCATACCTGCGATCTCAGTTCCAAGGTGAGAGGCCCATAGAGCGAAATAAAAGCGCTCATGCTTAACTTCCTCTGCTGGGTTAGAACTAATTTATTAACCAACCGAGAAGTGACATATAGGAACTTTTAATCCTGGATTTTCCTCTATCAACAATGGGGAAGAAACTTGGCATCCAAAGTGGGCGGGTAGCAGGGACTTCAGCAGATCATGTTTCTGCATGGAGGAGCTGATATGTGCCCATGTGTGTGTATGTAAAGGGAGGAGGGCAGCATTCAAAGGAGAGGTATTGGGAGCATCCAAGAAATTGCATGCTTGTTTCCATGGCGACCTTCAGGGACCCACAGCTACATCTCACAAAAGGGCCAACTGATCAGGCACCAGGTCTGAGTAGGCCCAGTGAGTAAAACTAAAAACTGTCACCTCAACCAGGGTATTTCAAGGTACATTTTGCTTATCATCAACCCTTTGACATATTCTGTAGAAGAGGTTTCCAAGGACTGGAGATGCTGAGTATGGGATTGCTTGCTTCGTGCCGAGTCCAGGACATTTGCTGATAGGAGTGAGAGCATGGCACCCAGTCTCAGAAGCCTTGTTGTATCCTTCATGTGACTACAAGTATTCACGCCACCCCACAGTAAGCGTCAGCTTCAGCAATTACAAATGAAGATGCCGGGGCAAAGAATGTAACTAAAGTTGACATGGCTAGTAAGCAGTAGGATTTAGTCAGAATTCGTATATCCTTTTGGGGCTAGTGCATTTTACACATAGCCACCCACACCTCAGTGGGTTATCTAATCGCTAAACTCCACAAAGAGAGAAGAAATCAATTCATCTATACTAATACTTTCAACAGTCTGGGAAATAAATGGCTTTGATCTCTCTACATAGATATACAAGAAAAAGAATCACCACCAAACCCAGTGTTGGGATCCTAGAATGTGTGTCGTCTGTGCCAGTATCTGTATTTTCCAAGCTATTAGTGTAAATGAAACAGCGTTATATAGGCAAGGAAGTTATATAGGCAAGTAAGTATGAGCATGCTAATACTCATTTAGTATTTGTGTGTGTATGTGTGTGTTTGTATGTGATACATGCAAATATTCATGTGTGTGCATGCGTGTATGTAGGCTGGGGGTTGATGTCAGATGTCTTCTTTTGTTCTCCAGCCTAGATTTTGAGCCAGGGTCTCTCTGTGAGCCTGGAGTTTACCTGTTCTGACTTGGTAAGTCTAGTTTGCTAGCAAGTTTCAGCCATCCCCCTGTTTCTGTCTCTTCACTGATAGGAATATCAGTATGTTTGGGTTTTTCCACAGATGCTGGCAATCTGAACCCGGCCTCTCAGACTTGTTACTGCAGGTACTTCATTTGCAAGCAACCTTCCCAGCCCTGTGCCAACATTTTGATGGCAAAAATGACAACGCAAGAAGGGCCAGTTTATGTTTAAAAATTATTCCCTTTGGATGTGAAACTAGACAGGATCCTTGCTAGTTGGACACGCATGCTTTTACTTCTCTCTTTAAAAAACCCAGTTCTCTTTCTCTCTCTCACACACGAATCCACAGCACATTTTGTAAACAACAGTTTACAAATGAGCTAACCTACAGAGAGCAAAAGCACAGGTACACTTCACAAGAGAAAGGCTTTGTCTTTTTTTCCCTTTATCTTTTGCTAATGAGTCATACTGGCCATACCAGAGCTCTTCAGATATCCCTGCCACCTCCCAGTGGCAGCACTGGCTCCCTGCAGTCCATACACTTCACTGCAGAGACAGGTGGGCTCTTAGCTTCCCATGCATGTTAGCAAGTGTTTGCTTAGAGTAAAGGTCTATGGATTAGCAGAGAAGTATTAAGTTTCCAAAAGGGAATATTTTAGGATGTGATAATGGAATTATGGAAGTCTTTTTTTTTTTTTTTTTTTAGTTAGAATTAGACAATCATCCAGAAAAATACATTTGAGGGGCTGGGAGTTTGGCTCTGGGGTAGAACCCAGAGTTTGACTCCCCAGACACCTGTTTTCTCATGAAATGTCGACAGAAAACAATTATTTCTAAGGAGCTATGTCCTAAATAATATACACACAAAAGCCAAGTTGTTTCTTAGTTTCTGTACAAGGAAGACAAATTTCTCAGCGTAATTGCAAGAGCTCTGAAACACAGGGCCTACTGGGGTCTGAGGGGCAGACATGGAAGCAGCTTCTTCCTTCCCAGAGGGCAGCAGGATCTGACAGATGGCAGTTGATTTTCTTAAAAAAAAAATACTTGAATTGAAATATTTTCTCATACAATAATAATAAAAAAACCAAACACACAAACACAAAATCAGAAACAGTAATATACAAGTAAAAGGCTACAAAGACAAAAAAAAAAAAAAAAAAAAAAATTAATGCCCAAGCAAAATAAATGGGACAAAATGTCTACAGAAATCCCAGAGTTTGTCTGTTTTAGCATCTGCTGCTGGCCATGGGGCCTTACCTCAAGTGTGGTTTGTATACCCAGTGAGGCTCCGTTAGAGAAAACTGTCATTATAGTGGAGTCAAAATTTCCAGTGAATGAAGACATGGATTTGTCTCGTGTTTATGAGGCCACATTTTCTTTTGTTCTAACACAGTAACCAGAGGGAGAAAGACAAACTTTTTGTGGGAGGTGTATGAATACCAAGAAGTAGTTAAATGAAAAGCTTCTAGCACACGTGATCAATAAGAGTCGATGGAAACTGGGACACCTGACCTGATTCTTGCGTGAAACATTATCACAGGCTCATCCAGGAGGATTTAGTCTAGATGTAACTGTAATGCACCTCCTAATTTTAACAAAGATGTGGACCACAAAAGACAGCATGTCTTAGTGCTAAGAGTCTACTCTTGCATGAACCCGAGCAACAAGATAAAACAATCCATTTCTAAAGGCGCTGATGATAAAAAAAAAAAAATGATGGAAAGGCTGAATATATAAAAATGATTTTGGCAATTTGTCTAAATGATTAAGTGGTTAAGAGATTTGTTTACAAGATGATTAAGTGGTTAAAATATTTATTTATGAGATAATCTGTCATAGCACTTCTTTTTTTCTAATTTTAAAATTTTTAAATATATTGTTAATTAAAATATAATTATGTATTTTTCTTCTTTCCTTTTCTCCCCTTCAGCCCTTCCCATGTGGTCCTTTTCCAACCCCCATCAGGTCCACTGATCTCAAACTGATAGCCTCTTTTTTATTTACTACTGTTTTACACACACACACACACACGCATACACACAATGTATTTGAATATATTCAAATATTCACATAAATATGCATATATGACATAGGTAGACATGGGAGTGCAAAGACATAAGTGTCTGTATATGCAGACATGCACTGTCTTCCATGTTAACCAGGTGGGATTGTGTATCACACATGCCCAGCCCTTGGCCTTTCTCACTCAGTAGCCTGAACTGACCATTGTCGCGTGTTAGAGTATTTCAACCCACCTCATAAAGTTAGGAGCTCTTGATTGTGTGGTGGAGTTCATTCATTTAACAAACCTTTACTGCCCATTTAGGGCGTGCTGAGCACACACCCAGGTAACGGGAACACAGAGCCAGGCAAAACAAAGTCCCAGATCTCACACAGAAGCCCCCTGCTACCTCACACTAAAGGAGGAGTGCGGAAGCCACACACGCAGGGGCACCACACGCCGTCATGGATTGTCCTGAAGGAAGAAAACCCCATGACAAATCCCTAGACAACCAGTGACTTCCGAGAGGGAGGATCAGTCACTACCAGGGATGAGGCCCCTGACTGGTTACCCAGGACAAAGTGGTCAGCTCTGAAGCCACATACAGACAACCGAAAATGGGCACATCAGGCTACATTTCCGTACTTGTACATATATATGTACACACACGTACACACACACACACACACACACACACACACTCAGCCATACGTATAGAACATATCGGGAAGAAATGCTACTGTTGGGATGGAGCAGAGTGCAGGTGGGAGGTTTTTTTAACGTGCATCTCTCTGTGATTTCTTACTGTTTGATTTTTTCACAATTAGCATGCACAACTTTTATTAAAAAATGAATTACATGGAAAAACTCTCAACTTATAGTTCCTGTCAGTCTGTTGACTTAGCATTCATGCTGTCTTCATGTAGTCTCAGCCCAGAGGTAAAAACCCCATTATGTTCAAAGAGCTAAGGAAAGTTTGGGTTTTCACAGGACACTGAGAATGGAGAGCGAGAAACTGACTCTTAAGAGAATCAGTGTTAGAGAATGTACTTTGCGTCCCAATATCTACGGCTAGAATTCTACATCCAAAGCAAGGAACATTACATGTGACTGAACGCAAGAACCCACAGGCTGTATGGCAGTCTGGACCACTTATTTTCAATGAGATAAAACAGCTTATTTAAACTTTGAATTTCCCTATTGGGTTCAGACGATTCAGCTGTTTACCCAGCAGCACCCTGCTTAAAAATAGATGGCATGACATTTGTGGGTGCTTTAAAAAAGTACCCATTGGAAAGAGGAGCAGAGCGTGCCACATTTCTCATTTCTATTATGTAAGAGTGGCAAATTGTTATGAAATAGAGGCTTCATAGATAACAGTCTTCCTCCCAACAGGTAAAGGACAGATCTCGGGAGCCAATGGCATCTGCCGAGGGCTTGCCCGCTGAGTATCACAACTTGGTGATTATAATTAACGTAATGGAAATCCACTAGTAGTATGTGGAGATTATTTTCTTTGGTCGTCCTCCTTGTTACAGGATTTCTACCCATCACTTTATAAACTACTTACCGAGAGTCTGCTACGTAGTAAGCACTGGAGTATGAAACTGAATCTCAAGGTGATGCTGAGTTTTATTTTAACTTATTTTACGAACCTGTGTAGTTAAGAACATTTGTACCAATCTGCCAAAAATAGGATAAGATTAATAGTGACCGTAAGCCCATTGTCACATAATACCATAGGAAACCAGGACAAGAATTAAAATATGTTGAACTCACGGTGTGTTGTCATCAGATAATCAAACTGGTAGATATACAGGAATCTGAAATATTGAAATGGCAGTTCCAGCCCAGTAGCACTGCTGATGACCAAGGGCAGGGCCAGGAGGAAATGAAACCCAAAGCGCTGCTTTCCAACCCAGCACAACACACCTATCTTACCATCTTACTGATTTTATTTATTAAAAAGGTATACTTTATGGGAAAATTTCATTTTCTGGGTGATATGAAGGAGGAAATCAGGTCTGTGCCACGAACCTGATGTGGCCTTCCCCGGGGCAATGTTTTTATCTCCATTTTTATCAGCGTTTTCTGAGTACCCGACAAAGGTTACAGGGTTAGATCCATCTTCCTTCATCAAGTATGCTCCTTGCCCTAGGAACTGTCACTCACATACGGGTGGACAGACGGGCCCATTTTGGAGAAAGCGAACTGTTTGTCCTTCCTGGTCTATGACTTGATTTACCACCTGCTTCTTCCTGAGGGGGCCTGGTTACCCAAGGCCATCTCAGTGAGCGGCCAGGTTCAGGGAAGAAAGCCCTCAATAGCTCCTTTTTTCCATTCCCCTCTAGAATTTACCTCACAGAGGCGCCTAAGTGGCCTCCTGCCTGACGCGTTGTTTCATCACTCCTGTTTTCCTTTTCTGAGATTCTGTAAATGCGTTTTAATGGTCTGGGTGCCCCCATTAAGAGCAGGGATTTTGTGTTTTCTTTTCAATCGCCTGGTCTACTTTTGAGCACCCTGTGGCATTTTGCAAAAGTGATAAATACTAATGATGAACAACCTAGCAGGCTCTTGGGTCCCTGGGGCTCCAGGAGGACTCAGAGTGAGGAGGAGAACAAAACCGTTTCGAACACAAAGGCAAGATGCAGCCAAACTCTCATTAGATCCAGCTGTTAGACGTGAACACGTGTGCTAGTCAAATAATGCAGGAATTTGGTGTCCTGGAGCCAAGTGTGAGGAACAGGCTTCGAAGATGTGTTTCCAGCTTCTTTCCAATTTGGGTGTTAAGATGGGATTTTGAAATCCAAGCGTATGTCATTTTATTTCTTCTCCTCTTATGTTTGAACCTGCATTTGGGATAAATTAGACCTCTACCCTCAATAACCTAGCCTGTTTATTTTCTATACACATACATTTATTTGACTAGTTCAAAATTCATTTTCACTTAGAGATGTGAAGGTTCTTGGCTGTTTTCTCTTAGCACTGTATCTAGTCCTACATTTCATGACTCAGGTATTAATCTTGGCAAGTGATGGATACAACTTTTCCTGCAATTTATACAAATGTACCCTCATTTTAATAAAGATTTCAAAATTATTGAACTATAAAAAGACTAGAAATAACTGATAATTTTATTTTCACTTTGGGTGTTCTTTTGGGACAGTACTCTGGACTTAGGAAAGTCATAGAGTGGGATAAAGGCAATCTTATTAATGAGGCATGTCATTTTCATATTGTTTATTTTTGTGATGAAGCCAAAATAGTTACATCTACATATAAAGTTTGAATTGAACATAACAAATTTATGTTTCCAAAAAAAAAAAAAAATTGGGAAACTTCAGTCCCTTTTGTCATGTTTTCTTCTCAGCAGGTTAGGTTGCCGGAAGGACTTATTTTCTTTAGACACTGACGGGGTGCCATGAACCTTGTTATTTTCCTCATCTTGCGATAACTGTGACTACACTGAGTTCATCCACATTGTTCGGAGTCCCTCCGGTGTGCCAAGGAGGCGTGAGCAGAAGACACAGTGTTCACGGAATCCTTTTGTCCACCGAAAGAAGAGGTGGAATTACTGCAGAGCAAGGGAGCAACAGTATGCAAATGCACTAGAAACTGATGAAAATCAAGACAAGTTTAAAGCATTGGCAGAGAAGCTAGTTCAAAGTCTTCCTTGACTTGAGACTTGAAAGATGGGCAAAGTGTCGCCTGCTAAGTAAAGGAAGAAAGGGTGTACCAGAAAATGAAAGAGCATGTGCAGACAGGAACTTGTGTATTTCCAGCACAATATGCAAACTGTATATGTTACATGGAGAACACATAGGAAGCAAAGGCCACTTCAGACCATTGGAGCCTTGACAGTCCTGCTAGATTGCATGGAAATTATTCAGACCTGTGCTAACAACAGTCTTAACATAGTTGAAATACCTAAAAGGTATTTTTCTTTTTTAACTTTTATTTTAATTTATTACAATTCACTTTATATCCCGATTGTAGCTCCCTTCCTCATCTTCTCCTGGTCCTAACCTCCCTCCCCTGCTCCCCTCGTCCACTGAATTTGGGGAGTCCTCCTTCCCTACTATCTGATCCCAGCTTATCAAATTTCATCAGGACTGCCTGGATCCTCTTCCTCTGTGGCTTGGTAAGTCCACCTCACCAGGGGGAGGTGATCAAAGAGCAGGCAACTGAGCTCATGTCAGGGACAGCCCCTGCTCCCCTTATTAGGGACTTACTCCGAGACTGAGCTGCCTATGGACTACATCTGAACAGTGGGTCTAGGTCCTCTCCATGCATGGTCCTTGGTTGATGCATCAGTCTCTGCAAGCATCCAGATTTTTTGGCTTTTTTTGGTCTCCTTGTGGAGCCCCTGTCCCCTCTGAGTCTGAACTCCCCCTTCTTCTATAAGACTCCCCTCACTCTACCCGAAGTTTGGCTGTGAGTCTCTGCATCTGCTTTGATCCCCTGATGGGGGGGGGGGGTTTCAGAGGACATCTGTGGTAGGCTTCCATCCTGTTTCCTCTCTTCCACTGCTTCCTGTGCCTATCCAGTTTGCCCTTCTGATGAGAATCAAGCATCCTCCCTAGAGTCCTCCTTGTCATTTAGCTTCTTTAGGTCTGTAGATTTTAGTATGTTTATCCTATATTATATGTCCAATATCCACTTATCAAATGAGTATGTACCAAAGGTGTCTTTCTGCTTCTGGGTTACATCACTCAGGATGATCTTTTCTAGTTCCATCCATTTGCCTGCAAATTTCATGATTTTCTTGTATTTAATAACTGAGAAGTATTCCATGTGTAAATGTACCACAATTTCTGTATCTGTTCCTCAGCTGAGGGACATCTAGGTTGTTTCCAAATTCTGGCTATTACGAATAAAGCTGCTATGAACATAGTTGAGCAAATGTCCTTGTTGTATGGTGGAGTATCTTTTGGGTATACGCCCAGGAGTGGTATAGGTAGGGCTATTCCCAGTTTTCTGAGAAAGCGCCAGATTGATTTCCAAAGTGGTTGTACAAGTTTGCACTCCCACCAGCAATTAAGGAGGGTTCCCCTTTCTCCACATTCTCTCCAGCATGTGTTATCACTTGAGTTTTTGATCTTAGCCATTCTGATGGGTGTAAGATGGAATCTCAGAGTCATTTTGATTTTTATTTCTCTGATGACTAAGGGCATTGAGCATTTCTTTAAGTGTTTCTCTGCCATTTGATATTTCTCTATGAAGAATTCTCTGTTTAGCTCTGTACCCCATTTTTAATTGGATTATTTGATTTGTTGGTGTTTAATTTCTTGAGTTCTTTATATATTCTGGATATTAGCCCTCTGTCAGATGTAGGATTGGTGAGGATCTTTTCCCAGTCTGTAGGCTGTTGTTTTGTTCTGTTGACAGTGTCCTTTGCTTTACAGAAGCTTTTAAGATTCATGAGGTCCCATTTATTAGCTGTTGCTCTTAGAGCCTGTGCTGTTGGTGTCCTGTTCAGGAAGTTGTCTCCTGTGCCAATGAGTTCTAGGCTCTTCCCCACTTCTTCTTCTAACCGATTTAGTATGTCTGGTTTTATGTTGAGGTCTTTGACCCACTTGGACTTTGGTTTAGTGCAGGATGATAAATATGGATCTATTTGCATTTTTCTATATGTAGACATCCAGTTAGAGCAGCACCATTTGTTGAAGATGCTATTCTTTATTTTATTTTTTTTTTCATTGTATGGTTTTGGCTTCTGTGTTAAAAATCAGGTGTCCATAAGTGTGTGGGTTTATTTCTGGGTCTTCTATTCGATTCCACTTATCCACCAGTCTCTTTCTCTGCCAGTACCATGCAGTTTTTATTACTGTTGTTCTACAGTATAGCTTGATCTGGAGGTATCTCCATCCCTGATCCTAAAAGGTATTTTTAAAACTATCATTCCCTGAACTGTCTTTGGAACAATCATGCACTATGAACAACAGAAAATGTCTATTTTTTTTTGGTTTGTGTGTTTCTGGGGCATAGGTCTCCTTTTCTCAGATTCCTCCTTGTTGTCTAGAGAATTTTTCCCCAAACAAAACCTTTTTATTTTCTTTCTTGGATAGAACAGGACATTTCCCCATTTCCTCGGCCAAACACACTTCCCTGTGATTCTACCCTCATCTACCATTCATGTTTATTCTTCTCCACCAGAGTTTACTCACGCTAATGTTTAGGGTCTCCACCAATGGCCTTGCCATACACCACATTTTCTCTGGCTGAGGTACACTGAGTCATCCCTTCACATATTCTGACATGCACTGGCAATCTTCGGGACATCTGTACCCCAAACCACCACTTACGCAATGTCATCTACCTTATATTGATGCTTCATTTCCCTCCGTCAGCTCATTTGGAGAGTCATCTTTCATTTCTCAAAATGCCACCCGCTGGATCAGCTTCCTCTGCTGCTGTATCAGTCACCATAAGCTCAACTAGCAAACGACTCACATTTATTCCCTCACAGCTGTAGTGAGAAATATTGGTGTCCTCAAAGACCCAGTTATATCATGTAAACATGTTTTTGTTTTAACCCCAGGTATGGGATATGGAGCTGCTTCAGACTGTCCACAGCAGCAGACCATTTGCCTCATGCGGGCTCTGGCAGGGTTGTGATTCTGCCGGCTGAAGATACTTTAATTCTGGGAACTCCAGAGAGGGTATTAAAAGACATGAGCCCAAAGAGGAGGTGCGGCTGTTTCTTTTGCTGGTTCTTGCTCCTGCTGCTGCTGTTGCTGGTTTGTCAAGTGGTCAAGGGAAAAGAGACAAGAAGAAGCTGGAGATATCCTGATGAGATGAAGATTGGACTTGCCCCAAAGAACTCAACACCCTTAATCAGCAGGAAGTTGTCAAAAAGGAACTCAATGCCCCCTATCCCGACTAACCTTCTGTCTCTCCTACCTGGTGCTGGGATGGAGAAGAGTGGTACATATAAGAGCCCAAATAAAGGAGAATAAAAAAATACGCCAAACACAGTTCTGTAGGTCAGAAGTCCACATCGGTTTATGAGCTGAAAAGCCCATACAGGCAGGGCTGTGGGTCCTTCTTTGCATCTTTAACTGCCTAGAGCTGCAAAGCTTGGCTCATGGCCAAGAATATATACATATTCATATGAACATGTATATATATATATATATATGTACACACACACACACATATATATATATAAACACACACATACATTTATTTAGTGTCCACCCAGATAGTTTAGGATAATCTCTCTCACAACGGTTCTTAATGGAATCACATTTACAAAGCCCTATTTACCACACAAACTAACAAATGCCCTCTCCTAAGATTGTGATATGGCCTCATTGACTATTCTTGCTTTACTTACTGTAGCCACTCACACCAGCTGTTCACTCTATGCTGGCCATTATTTATGACGTAGCTATCAGTGTCATCTCCACTGCAGAGGAGAAAACTGGAGCACAGAAATGTCAAGTAGCTTGGTCAGTTCATATAGAGGATTTCAAGCTAGTTATGCCCCCCCAAAGCTCTTACTCACACACTCTGCACTGTCTCTTACAGTCTCTGACCACCTTCTTGTGTGCGTTGGTTTGCACAGCAAGGACTTCAAAGATTATCGTTGTCAACACAGAATGGAATTTTTTTTTTCAGACGTTGCACATTTCATTTCCCTAGCTGCACTTCTAGGAGTTTCTCCCACAGAGAACACTGCCAATTAGGTGGTACGGTGGTAACAAACAACCCTTTGCTTCTCCAATAAAGGGCAGTGGATGCTCTGTAGTTAGGCTGAGGCTGAAAAGCACTGGGAACCAACTGAGTTTGGGCAAAAGTGCTTTGCAAAGAGTAATCACAGGGCAAGGCCTGTAAAATGATCCCTGAACAGGAGGAAAATGGAAATGAAACAAATGTAGGGCTCAGCTTCTTCCTCTGTACAGAAAGTGAGGAAGGTTGGAAGTTCCTGGAGACATAGGGGCTGGAGGAGAAAGAGCGAGCACAAAGAGAGCTATGGCACAAAGAAAAGTACTTTCCAACCAACAATAAGGGAGAAATACACCCAAGGCACACTGTTGGATGTTAGAAAGTAAAGGAATGTTGGTAGCTAGTGGGAAATTATGGCTTTTTCCATGACCACAATACTTTAAGAATTCCCCCCTTTCTCTCATTCTAAGAAGGTAGGATGAATAGAAGATCCAGCCCTCAAACACACTGAAGGTGAAATTCTTTAATAGCAATGTCAGAAATGTCCTATAAATGTTCATTTACAGAACAAACAGAAGAACAATCCTGGCTTAGTCTCTCCAGCAATAAATAACATCTTGTTTCTTCAGCCTCAGGAAGACCACAGGCAAGCTTGTTTAGCTCTGCAGCTAGCTGTTATATATTCAGATGGGTTTTACTATGTGTGGAGCAACGTGCTTGGTCATGGGCCACATCTATGAATAAGACCAGGTCCCAGCCTTCATGGAAACCATTAGGCTAGTGGAAGAGCCAGACGTGAAATGGCCAATTCCACACACAGTAGAAAGCCCACGGCAAGGAAGTGATGGATGCTGTGGGGACATAGTGAAAGAGAGTGTCTGGGTTGGTCCATCCTCATTGTGAACAGGACTGGACCTGGAGTTGCCTAACGTGTTTGTGAGGGTGTTTCTAGTGAGGTTAACTGAGGATGGAACCCGGCTCCCTCCAGTGTGGGTGGCCCCATCCTTAGGCCAGGGCTGAACAAAGAGGAGAGAGTGACGGGGCACCGACATGCTTTTGCTTCCTCACTGTGAGGCAATGTGACCAGCCAACTCACACGCCTGCTGCCATCCCTTCCCTGGCATACCAGACCGCACTTCCAAACGAAAAATCAAGTTGAGAATTTTTCTTTCCAGGTCTGTAAAGAATTGTGTTGGTAATTTGATGGGAATTGCATTGAATCTGTAGATTGCTTTTGGTAAGATGGCCATTTTTACTATGCTAATCCTGCTGAGACATGAGCATGGGAGATCTTTCCATCTTCTGATATCTTCTTCTATTTCTTTCTTCAGAGACTTGAAGTTTTGTGCAGGCAATCTTATGAAAGAAGGAGGAGATAGAAAGACCTGGAGGGGACAGGAGCTTCACAAAGAGAGGAACAGAACCAAAATATCTGGGCACAGAGGTCTTTTCTGAGAGTGATACTCCAACCAAGGACTATGCATGGATATAACCTAGAACCCCTGCTCAGATGTAGCCCATGGCAGCTCAGTGTCCAAGTGGGTTCCCTAGTAAGGGGAACAGGGCTTGTCTGTGACATGAACTCAGTGGCTGGCTCTTTGATCACCTCCCCCTGATGGGGGAACAGCCTTACCAAGCCACAGAGGAAGACAGTGTAGCCAGTCCTGATGAGACCTGATAGGCTAGGATCAGATGGAAGGGGAGGAGGACTTCCCTTATCAGTGGATTTGGAGAGGGGCATGGGAGGAGATGAGGGAGGGAGGGTGAGATTGGGAGGGAAACAAGGCTGGCAGGAGTGCTGAGTGGACGTGCAAGAGAAAGGAGATGTGGGGTAAGATAACGCGTTCCCAGTCGTGTCATCATGTCCTAAGCCATATTATGGAATTTCAGTCTTACTGTGGGGGTAAAGAGGGACCATTCAATGATGCATGTGTGTGTGCATGCACATGCGTGAGAACCTCACTGTATTGCTCAAGCCTGATGTGTGACTAAGGTGACAGTAAGCTCGTGCAGTCACGGTCTCTTGGTCCTGGGGCTTGGGTATCTGCCGTCATGTCCCACTTACTGAATGATAATAGTTTAATGATACTGCATGTATTTCAGAAACATTGTTTGGTTCCAGTTTCCAGAGTGGAGTAGCTTGAGGAAAAACTAAGATGAAGATCTTCCCCTTCCCCGCCCAAGTAATCTAGGCATGGCAGAGATTTAACTCAGAAGAGTGGGGAGAAATAAACGAGTAAGTTGTACAGAGTTTGGTGGTTTTTCTCATTCATTCATTCATTCACCCACCCACTCACCCATGAATTCATAATTCCTTCAGCCCTTCTAAGTGATGTGGACACAAGGCATGAGAGTAACTTAAAGGAAGGAGTTGTCAGATATGTTTCATACTCTGGACTGAAAAAGTGGGGTGTGGCGAGCAAAGGAACCAGCAAGGCGGAGGTGGAGAAGATCAAGAGAGGGTAGGTCATGAGTGAGAATGATATACAATGATATCTGTGTATGAAAATCTCACACTGAGAACCGCTATTTTTCAAATTAAAGAGCGACAAGGAGAGAGGTAGGATGCAAAGGGTAGGAGGCTTTGATGGAGGATGCCAGTTGCAGTTGTGGACGTGAGGTGCTTCAGTTTTGTAGCTAGCCTGCTCTCCTTGGGTTGCAGAGCCTGTGGAGGCAAATGAGGCCACACTACCAATAGTAACCCAGCCTAGTGACACTCAGCCTTGCCCACCTCTGTCCTCCCTCTAGTTGAATCCGACTGTGCTCAGGAATGGGCCTCACACGGATCAGGAACAAATCTGTTTGCCGCCTTCTGTCAGGCTGCCTGGCCGAGGTGCCAAGAACTGTTTATGAAGGTGGACCATCTGTACCAACGTGCCACCTGACCACCGCTGTCGTCAGCTGGAGGCTGCTCCTGGTCTTTGTGTGTGTCATGCACGTGGGGGTTTTCTGTCTTTTTCTCCGTTATGCTATGGAAAGAGTTAATGTTCAACCGTGTGGATAACACATGGCTTGCATGTGGTGTGGCCAAAAACAAGACCAAAACAAAAACCTCCTTAAAGGGCTGACATTTCCATGTCTTAGAGGCACTCTAGTGAAGAGATCGTATGAGAGCTGTTGACCAGTCTTGCTCATTTCAATCACTGAGTGGGGTTCAGGAACCAACTGAGCACGGGAAATCACGGGGTGTATAAGCCAGACGGCACCAGTGGCAGGAGACTGAATGCAACAACTTGGTGATTACAGAGGGTGATTTTCTACTTCCCAAAACTTTCTGATGGACACAGGGCAATCTATAGACCCTGAAGTAGAGGTACTGAAGGGAAAGGAAGGCGGGGAGGGAGCTCTGTGGGTGGAAAAGTAAGAATTGATGCCTGGGATAGCCAAGGAAATTTTAGAGACATGAGATGTGAGCACGGAGAAAAATAAGGTAAAATGAATATTTTTCAAATCCCAAACAAGCTACAGTTCTTGTGCTTTCGACACAGCTGTATGCACGGAATATCTGTGAAGGTGAACATATTTTAAAACTGTGCAACATGCATAGGTAACATGTGTTGTTGTGCTCTTCACGAGAGGCTGAAATTCCATGCTCCTGCTTACTAAATTAGTAAGAGGCGCCCCAAAGGAAGTGCCTAGAATTTGTAGGTGGGCCTTGGTGATGTTTTAGGTGAGTTACTACTGGCAAATAAATACTTGTGTGTCCACACTCTCAGAATGTTGTTTATACTTCCAGGGGAGAGACAGAGAGAGAGACAGAGAGAGAGAGAGAGTCCAGAGCTTATGGGGAGGAAGTGACAGAGCCTGGCCTAAAAAGTCTTTGTGATGTTTAGAGAGTTCAAATGAGCGAAACCTGCGAGCCCCCCAGTTCATGTCCCATGCACAAAGTCAGCAGGAAGATGAGTCAAGAGGGGTGGGAGAGCAGTTCCTTTCTGTTTCCCCAGAATTCCCCAAACTCCGCCTGTTTATGATTAGACCTTCTAATACCGTTTGAGGTCACCTACTTTGGGAGACTGGAGTCTGGCTTTCAGATGACACAGCAGTGCAAGCTCAGGATGTCTACAGATACACACCCTGGTAATATTTTCCACTCTCGCCACCCCCTCCCCCATACACTAGATAACAATTTTTCTCCACCCTGATAAACCCTTGTTCATTTCAGGGATTTGTGGGAAGATCCAAACAGAACCCCATCCCCCATGTTAAACACCCAAAAATCAGAACTGGTAAGTGAGGTCAACCTGGGGACCGCGCCTTCACTTCTTGTTTATAAGATATGCTGGCCAAGCTGGTGGGAAAAGTCTTGGACCTCCCAGCTTCTCCTTCCATGAACTCGGGAACAGCTACATTTCCCCCTATGTACAGATATCATCGCAGCCATGGACAGTCAAGAAAGTTACAGGAAAATCCACATTACCACCACGCTGTTATTTCAAAAATATATTCTCACAAAATAAGACCCACCTAAACCAAAGCCATGGAGTAATTTTTAGCAACTGAAAATTATCACCTTTCCTAGAATAACACATACTTGGGAATGAAATGATTCAGAAAACAATGTGATGTCGACAGCCTGCTTTCCTGAGAACAAATTTCCCCGTCAATTTTATATTACACCGTTGATAAACATCAACAGCCAATGCTTAGATAATTTAGTCAGTCGTGGCTGAATCTATTTTCCTGTTTCACTAAACTCATTCCACAGATGAGAAAAAAAAATACGGTATCATTCTTATTAAAAGCTGTGTCTCTCCCTTGCCCCTCTGGTATCCTAAGCAATCATCTCCAGAGTGTACAATGGGAAAACTCGTTACAAAATTTTCATCTCAAATTCATAGGCATCATAAAATTTGAGATTAGCTCTAGTACGTAAAAAAAAAAAACAACAACCAAACAAACCACGGATTGACACAGAAATCAAGAATGAAGACACCATTTCCAATTCCAGCCCAGAATTTCTATTAGCTTACCTTATTAGCCGAAACACCAAAGAGAATGTCCTTATGGAAAATTAAGTTCATTATTCATGTCAAGCCTTGATTTGGTGTGCGCAGCTGAAAGCCTCCAGCTTCTGCCTGTGATTTGCTGAGGCAAAGTGTGCGACTCAGGCGGTAAACACAGGAGTGGGGGGTGGAGGCAGAGTGAGCGGCCACGCGCTCACAACTCCCCACTCGCAACTTTGCAGTCCCATTCACAGGAAGCTGGAATCAAATCTTTCTGCCTGCGGACAGTTGTCACTTAGGGAATCCCCAGTGCAGGTGTTTAACTGTGCAAGGCTCGGAGCATCGGAGAGGGGGCTTGCTCTCCATGTCGCTGCCCCAGCAGAGTCACGTTGCTCTCTTTCATTGTCTCGGGTGAATTCTTGGGTACTGTTTCACCTGACAGCACAGAGGGGGGTGATTCTACTCTGTCACAGAGAAGTCCACACCGGGTTCTCGTCCCTGCAATCTGCGAACCGCAGAATGCCTGACTGTCTCTGTGACAGTGGAAAGAGAGATGCAGTCCCTGATTTTGAAGATAAGGGTGTGCACACACTGAGTGGCCATTACAGTCGCCTGAGAGATACACAGAGACCCCGGTGGTCCAGCAGTAAGATAACAACCGCTACACATTCTCTGCACATTAGTCCCCCTTTCCTTTTACTGAGAAACAAACACAAACAACGAAATGGGATTGCTTTACTCCTGAATTTTCTCTGCAACAAACACTGATGGAAGTTAAGCTTTCTCAATCAAATTCTACAATCATGACAGCAAGAGCACTTCTGGGCTGTCAGTGGGCAAGGATAACTTGACCACCTTTTAATGCGAGGCAAGCAGCTGTGCCAACGTGTACCCCGGGGGCTACAGACATCACACAATACCCACGAATGTGCTCAGGATGAAATCATTAACTTTCTTCAGGCATGAGGTCTGAGGAGATTTTTTTTTTTTTTTTTTGGTAACTTGATTATGTGGTTCTCAGTGTGAACTTTACAGATGTTGTCATTCTGGGATGTCTGGACTTGCCTGAGACTTCAGAGCACAGACTCTTTTCCACCTTTCTTCTTCCTGTCACCACATAATGTCACATCTGAGAGTTTGCTTCTGAATTAACGAATGCTGCTGCCTTTAACGAGATGGATCTATTTATCTTTAAACGTTTGGCATGTTAGTATCTGACATCATTGCTGTACTCTTGGGTACAGTCCAGGAGAAATGAAAGTAAATGTCCACGCAGAAATTTGTATACAAAGGCTTTTATGGAGCTACAGTCACAACAGCCAAAAGGAAAAACAACCCTTAACATTCGACTAATAAATGAATAACACATAGGGTCTATCCATAAGAAATGAAGTAGTGATAACATGTCGTAAATAGGATGAGTATAACATTAGTGGCAATCCCCTAGAAAAGATATATTTTACATGTCCATTTGTAATGGCATGCTCGGAATAGGGGCCTCCACAGGCCCCGTACACAGATTATTCATGGCTGTGTTAGGCTTGATAGGACATGATGGGAAGTAAATGGTACCAGGGCTGGAGGGATGAAATCCCTTTTTTAGGGGCTGGAGAGATGGCTCAGCGGTTATGAGCGTTGTCTGCTCTTCCAAAGGTCCTGAGTTCAATTCCCAGCACCCACATGGTGTCTCATAGTGAGATCTCATGCCCTCTTCTGGTGTGTATGGATACATGCATGTAGAGCACTGTATAAATAATAAATCCTTAAGAATAAAAGCTTTAAAAGAGACCCCCCTTTATTAGGAGTGTAGTGAAGGCTTCGCAACGTAGGGGCTCTTCTAAAACTATCACACGTTTTAAATAGGTTACTTCAGGGTTTGTGAATGCAGACTCTACACGGATGAAAATGGAATCATTGTCATCTAATGCTTATGGTCACACGGATTATCCCTATGTAATTAATCCTGTAAAAGGTAGAAAGGAAGAAAGGAAGAAAGGAAAAAATAGGTGACTCCAATATGGAGACTCCTGAGGCTAGAGAGATGTGTATAGAGCTAAATAAACATCTATGTGGTATTTAATTGTGTCCTTCCCACTCCCTGCCTCCTTCCTGCCCTCCCTTCCTCTCTCCTCCCACTCTTGAGATATAGTCTCACTATATAGCTCTGGCTGGTTTTAAAAGCGTGTTTTTGTTGCCTCAGTCTTATTAATACTAGGATAATAGGCAGGTACCACTGTGCCTATCTTATAGCTAACTCTCCTCCCCTCCCCTTTTTGTGATCCTCCTGCCTCAGCCTCTCCAGTACCTGGAATCATCACAAGCATAAACCTCCAGACTTCACTTGTGACTGATTTTCAATAAGAAAAATTAAGAATTAAAAAAGGTGAGAACATGAGAACAAGATAAGAAGATGATGAAGAGAAGTCAGAAGAAGAGGGTGAAAAGACAAGGAGAATAATGACAAAGCTGAAGAAGAAGATGGTGGAGACTTGTCTTCTCTCTTTATTTCCTCCCTTTTTCTCTTGGCAGTAGGGACTGAATCTAGGGCCTTAAGCACCTTACCCAGAGCACTGGCTCCAGACTGGGTTTTGATAAGATAACGTGAAAGTGCAGCTAATGTAAGAAGGAAAGCAGGGCCACAGGCTTTCATCATGATGACGTTCGTGGTCAGGCCGAAGACAAAGACAGAGATGCTGAGAAAACAAGACTGTTCACTGAGGGTCTTACGCCGCTCAGATGAAGGATCTGTGTCTTAAACAGAGCCAGCTGAATTAGAGTCAGAGGAGAATGGAAGGTAAGCGTGAGCACAGTGGTTCTCAACCTAGGGGTCGTGACCCCATCAGCAACCCGCTGGCTCCAAAATAGTTACATTACAGTTCATAAAAGTAACAAAATTACAGTTATGAAGTAGCAAAGAAAACACTGTTACAGCTGGGGTCACCACGCCATGAGGAGCTGTATTAAAGGGTGGCAGCTTTAGGAAGGCAGAGAACAACCTCTCAATTTCAGAAGAACTGAAAGAGAAGGACTAAGAAAAGGAGTGAAATGAGGCCTTTACGTTTTTTTTTTTTAAAGGTCTTTTAAAACATACAACTTGAAATAAGTAGAAGGAGAGGCCAAATGCAAAGGCTTGGTCCAGATGGTCCAATGTGAACAGACGATGAAGAAGGAGGAGGAGGAGGAGGAAGAAAAAGAGGAGCAGTGGGGAGGAAGAGGGAAAGGACAAAATAGCAAGCTGTTAAACCTTTATCTTTCTGCTTTTTTTTTTCCTGTCAAGGGGCACAATATTTGCACTGAACAGAGTAGATGAAGGAGCGAGGTGCTTCCTTTCCACAATACCCATGCACTTAGGTACTTGATAACTTCATTTAGGTACTTCAAGATCAGACTTTTTCTGCTTCTGGACTTCATCCTCAGAGTAAACGCTGGGGAATTCCAAAGTTTCCTGTTTCCGTGAATGCAGCCACCATCTTTTGAATAAGCGTCCTATGGGCACTTCCCTAAACCATGGATTTGGAATGTCTGGAAACTTTCCTCAGGATTGTCATCTTTGTCCTGGCTACTATGTTCTTTTTTTGTTTCTGTTTTTATTTTTATTTTTTTGACATAGACTCTCACGCCGTAGCCTGGGCTGTCACCAAGTAGCTCTACTTGCCTGCCTTGCCTCCCGAATGCTGGGAGTTCAGGCTCTGGTTAGCACATCTGGCTTTGGGCTGCCATTTTCTATGCTTTGGATTGGTGTGTTTCGTCTTTCTCTCCCTTGCTCTTCTCTTCCTGCGCCATGCCGAGGGATGTTTTCAGAGTGTAATGTGTATACCTACCTTAGCCTTTCTTTTACTAAACAAAGATATAAAGAGTTAAATTCGAGCTCTGGGGTCTTGGATAAGTCTTGTATCTCTTTCCCCCAAGCTTGGCAATCTATCTATGCTGCGTTATCATCCTTTTGGTTGTTCTGCTGAGACAGGGTTCCCTGGATTTGTCTAATTTATACCAGTTCTTCATTTTAACCTCCCCTCAGCCATTGCTTTCTAGGCTGTGCCTTGCTGTACTTCTCATCAATATGTTATTACAGCACTAATGCAAGTGATAGCGAGGAGGAGGCCTTTAATCAGCAGCAGCAGGACTAAAAGTCGCACATGTCACTACGTTCTTGGAACGTTCCAGCTGACTTTCTTGGGATCAATCTTTGCATTATGTTCATTAGAGAGACATGAGTTCCTGTTGGCCAGGAAAGTGTGTGTGTGTGTGTGTGGGGTATGCTGTCAGGAAGGTAGGCCAGGGGAAGCACTCTGGGTTCAGGAACCCAGCCTGATCTGTGTGCTGGTTTTGATGGAGGGGCTAGGGGTGCCAGTCACCTCTACCTTGGAGTCCATGGACGTCTCATGCCTATCTGCAGGAAGAGTGTTGCCTGGAATTTAGACAATACATTACCAGGGAACCACAGAAAAGTTCCCAGAGCGGTTAACCATGAGTCCTTTAAATTTGCATTCGCCTGGGTGGTTGATTAATGTTTTATCTCATCGCTGTACTACAGGGGCAGGTGAGGGGGAAGCCATGTTTGTTTCTGGTCATCACTGCAACCTTTACAATCACACAGGGTCTGGTAAGAGTAAGCAGTTACTAATTTTTTCTTTTTTTTTTAATATTAGTTACAGATCACTAACTTTGTATCCCAGCTGTATCCCCCTCCTTCATTCCTTCCTGATCTCACCCTCCCTCCGTCATCTCCTCCTTGCCCCTTTCCAAGTCCACTGATAGGGGAGGACCTCCTCCCCTTTCGTCTGACCCTGGTTTATCAGGTATCTTTAGGACTGGCTGCAAAGTCTTTTTTTTTTTTTTTTGAATGAATGACGCCAGGTACTTCAAGCCACTGACTCATCTCCCCAGCTCTGCAGCGTGGGTAATCACAGACCAGTAAAAGAACGGGCAGCAGCAGCAGCAGTGACAGCGACAAAACTCCTGAAGATGCTGATGCATCTGAATCCTCAAAAAGAAACGTCTCACATGTGATATTTGGATGTGCTTTGTGTCCTCCCGGAACAGGCCATTCGGTGGAGGCTCTCGGGACACGTAGGCAGAAAAGCAGGCTAGGGGCTAGGGGTGCTAAGGAATGGAACAACCTGCCCGCGCTTGGCTTTACCTTTCACTTTGTGAGATAAACCTGGTTGATACATAAATGAATGTACCAAGCTTCCACGTGCAAAATCACCTTCAGAACAAAACGCTGGGCTAAAATTATTTCTGTATGTTTCTGTCCAGACTAAATTTTCCTTCTTGGACTCCACTCTGAGAACAAAAGTGCCACAACAGAACGTAAAGAAACACATGCAAACTCCATTTTCAGCAAATCAAGCAGAGGCATCTATAAGCTCCTAAGTCGCAGTTAGGTGGGAAACTAAGGTCTGAAGTTGCAACAACACTGTAAGCAAGAGGCACAGCAGCACCTGGCCAGAGAGGACCTAAGAGAAATCTGCCTCCCAAAGGCTAGGCTTTAGTCTGAGACAGAAATGATCTGAAGAGACCGGAGTGCTATAGAGGCAGAAAAAAAATGGCTGGAAAAAATTCTAGAATGTCTCTCAAAATGCTGCATAGTTTGTGCTTCACACACCAGGCCACACATAAGCCCGACCATGAAGACGCTGCGGAGCAGGAGCCAACTTGGTTCTGAGCACCAGAAAAGGAATGCATCACATTATAAAGAAAGATTTTATAGGAGTGTTGCAGCAGCAGCAGCAACTGAGCCCACTCCCTCCGCAGACCCTCTTTTCCAGTTTTCTAGGAAAATCCAACTTATTCAAATAGGAGAAACACAAAGCTAATATGAGCAACAACAGCCACAGACTTCTTGTAAATAACGAAAAGCCACTTGGGAAAACATGCCACAAAGAAGATTAAGTATCAAAGTCCATTCCCAGCTAATGGAGTAGCAAACAGAGCTACTGTTTCTGTAACAGAGTAACTGTTTCACACAGTAAGACCGCCAGAACCCAGGGAAGAAGCTCCCTTAGCCACATGCCTAGATGGGAAGCCACTGACAACTGATAAGAGCTAGAATCAGTTTTCCTCTAGGTTCCTTGATGAGCTGTCCATGTTCTAGTAGGAGGCCCCCCATTCACGGGCAGCACCAATTATAATTATCCAAGAATAAATAAAAATGGTAAAAACACAGTTCAGAAAGCCTTCCTTGAATAAGAGTCGCCTTCTTTGCAGGGAACCCGAACATGGTACATGTTGTCTTTCTTTCCTCAGAAGATTTCTGGAACCTTGGAGCAAACCTCCGTGACCCTGTAAGCCTTGACATTTTCATGAAAAACAAGCACCATCTGAATGCTGTTGCCAACTTGAGATTTAGTGCTAGTCCCTTTTACCACAGTTTTAAACCAAAGCTGGGGCAGTGTTGGTATACCCTCATGACAAATAGGACAGTGTCTAGGTTATGACCAAGGGTTGGTCCTGTTCTGAATGTTTACTAAAGATCATTAAGTTCAAAATGGTGAAGCTGTCACATTACCGTGTGTTGACTCATCACACCCCTGTTCATGCTGGTATACGATGTGCTACGGTGGTGCTGTGCTACAGCTGTTAGCCCCACTCAGGACCAACCGACCAAAGCCCCCACATGTGTGAGCTTAGATGCTTCTTGTTGATATCCCCAGTTTTTCCTCACAGAGCAGAGACAAATTACTGATACTGCTTTCTTTTTCAAAATCGGGCGTCAAATGGTGTGAGCATCAGAGATTGGTTGTTGCTGTTATGATTTGTGTTGCTTGCTACATAGTAGATAAAATAGCATCTAGTAGATAGATGTGATACTATGCAAACACTTTGCAATGCTCTGAGGGCTTCTGAATGCTCTAAGCCAATGGCAGGGTCCTTCTCGGAAGACTATAGAGCAGAGAACACTTCCAGCCTGGTAGGGATAGGCAGTTTTCAAAGACTACCATTGCATGATGAGTGGGTTCTGTAGTGTCTTCCTACTGATTTATGTATAGGCAAACAAATTAAAATCCACCATGATTAAAAACTCATTAAGTTATATGCTGATAGATCAGACGATGAGATTTACAGTATAACAAATCTTGGGAAGATGTTAATTAGATTTCACATTTAATGTTCTCTAATTTTGACAGTGAAACTTTTTTTCTTTGGTAGTCCAGTCTTCTCTTTTAGGTGTGTAAATTATGAGCCACCTGTCTTCTGCTCGCTGCTGGAACTGTAGGGTAATTAAGTAGTCATGACTGCATGACCACTAACAACAGCGATTACCCGCAGAGGTGAAGGTGCCAACCACGCGACAGTGAACTGTGGCCGGTGGGGGGTGGGGGGTGGGGAGAGAAACGTGCATTCACGTGTGCACAGTAACACTTACTAGTGCTGAGAATGGTGCCAGAATCACACTAAGCCCCGAAAAAATGTTTAACACAGAGTGCAGAAACAGGTCAACACGCTGATGTGAAAAACAAATGGGCCTAGAAATTTTAACCGAACACAAGACAAGCTAACGTAGTGGCCAGACTTATTAGCAAATTGATAGAAGTGGGAGAATCAGAGGTATAGATTTTTCACTGGACGCTGTCAAGTTTTGAACCTAACTGAAATGTCATTGGCACCATTGTATAAGCAAGAGGGATGTCTGGTTTTCTCGGGATGAGACAGTTTGTTGGAGTGGTACTGACAGTACTTCAAGGCCCATTGCTAAAGCATCGTTGCAGGAAGTCTATCCAATGAAGGTGGAATACAACAGGATTTTCGAGGCAGAGAGGTTTTTATCGAACAGTTAAGGAGTGCCATGCAGAAAGTATTTAGATATATTTTGTATAGTTCTGAGTTGGGTAAAAACAGAGAATCTTGTAAAGGTATCAGCTCTACAAAATACAACCAGCACTACTAGGTAAATACATGGATGCAATGAAGAAATGTGAAATAAACAGGCAACCCCCTCCGAACAATGACACCCCAGAATGAGAGCAAAGACAGTCAGAAAGAAAGAACACACAAGATGAAACAAAAAGAAAATACTATTAAAAGTACAGAAGTGGGGAGATAATTCAGCAGTGTTACAAAATTGCCAATCAAAATAAGGTTGAATGCAGGCCACTGAGGCAGTGACCCATTTTTTTGGTTAATTAGACGAGAGAATTGTGATTGCTAAAATTAAGATGAGCTGGAGGAATCCTAGTGAAGTGAGGCCAGCAGAAATAGCTGATGGGTGGGGTATCAGTCATCTGAAGTGGAAGACATCTGAGCATGATGGGAATTAAACTGTTCATAACAGTAGAAAGGGAACTGTGTCGTATTATATCTTACAATGCTGCTTGACAGAGGCCTTTGATAGACAGCAAGAGGAAAATTCTCGCTTGAGAACTGTGCACTTTAGACAACAGCTGAGATATTTGTGTGGCCTCTGCCTAAAATAATAGAACGAAGTATAAAAATATCTCTGTATAATAATTATGCAAAATTAGAAGGCTTAAATTATTTTAGGATACTAAGATTCACTCACATTTCTTAAGACTGAAGAATACTTCATATTTGAAAACAAAACCAGCAAATTTTTGGTCTGTTATTGAAAATGGACAATTAAGCTTATTTGTAATGATGAAAAGCTGTAAGGATATTTCAAATTTCAAATGATTTATCTACAAACAGACTAGTCATGGTGTACTTGCATACTTTAGTAGTTATGCATTCATTAAATGAAATAAAATTATCCTTATAACAATCTTTTATTAAAATGGCATGAAATGAGCTTCACTCATATCTAATAGTTATTTCCCAACTGCCAAGTTCAGTTTCCATTCTCCTGCCTTGTCTGACTGATGCTCTGGGAGCTGACTTTGTTAAAGTGTTTATTTCTTGAGTCCCCACGTCCTCTCCGCTGTTCTAATTTTCTCCTGTGTCATTGACTGTTGGCCACTGTGACCAAGAATTTGACACAAACACCTTTAGGCAGTGGGGTTTATTTTGTTTCGTTTCACTGGGCCCAAGCTGTCATGGTGAGAAAGGAATGTAAAAGATGCTTATGTCTCCACAGCAAAGCTCAAATCGTGATAACAAGAGGGTCCAGCCAAGTGAGGCTGTTCATTCAAACCATGGTGCCAAGCAGAGCTGGTCACTCTGTGGCTGAATCAGAAGCAGAGACTGAAATGGCAGCAGGTAGGGATATACGAAAACCCTAAGGATCCCCCACCAACCCACCTCTTTTTAGTCAGTGTTACCTTAAGTTTCTAGAACCTTCCAAAATGGCATTACCATCTGAGGATCAAGTATCCAAATCATAAGCCTGTGGACACATTGTGTATTCCAACCAGATTCTCCCATCCTTCTGTCCTTTTAATTGTTTTCTGTTTATTTGCTGTTTTTCTAGCTCAGGGAGCTAGCTACCATGTCTTCTGACTTATTCTTGCCTGCAGGAGCTCACTCACATGCAAAATCTTATATATTTTTTCCCAACCTTTACAGCCTCCTGAACTCTGAAATCATAATTTAATTACCTGCTTGTCTACTTCTTTCTCACCCGCCCCATTTAATTCCTGATGAACTTGACACCTTCAGGATACCTTTGCATAGCTCAAGCTATTTATTCTTCAGTCCGTCTTTATGACGTCCGGAGATATTCTGAACGACGATGATTTATTGCTTGGCTTTCAATTGTGTCTTCTGGCACAGTTTCAGTCCATCATAGGGGAAAGGACAGGCTACAGAGGTAGTAGAAACAGTTCACAACATGGCAGATCGAGAGCTGGGGAGGGGGTATGGTGAGAATTTTGTAATTTTTTTTTTTAAACACAGAAATGTTGTGGGAATGCTTTTGTTTTAATCCTACATGTGGGGAAAAGAGACTGCCTCACAGCAGGTGACTATGATTTGCCCTGTGCTCTAGCAAAGATGTGGTTTCACCAGCTGCAGATAGTTTCTCTGAATGTGTGATGTTTCTCTGAATTTGGAATTCTGGGAACTTTTAAGAGGATATATAAACGCTATGGCCCTTAGGGGTGGTGTGGCTGTTATTGGCTGGTTGGTTGCTTTTGGTTATGGTTTGTTGCAGTTTGTCAAGCATTCGCATGCAAAGAAATGAAAAGAAGAAATTGAATATCATGAAGTAAAGATCAAACTTTCCCCAAGGAACTCCATGCCCCTAATCGGTAGGATGTAGGACAGTAACTCCCCTTTTCCTCTCTATCCTTTTTTTCTCTCCTATTCAGTGTTAGAGGGTGAATAAGGGTGGAAAAGAGAAAAGAACCCACAAAGTAGTAAAAAGTCTAGCTATAGCAGGTGGTACTCTGCCATTTGGCTAGGCAGAAAGGGAAATCTGGTTTCCGATGCCACAGAGGAAACAGCAGGAGGAGGAGGAGGGGATGTTCTTTTTCAAGACACCACAAAAAAAAATCTGTTGTGGTTGCTTCCACTGGTTTATCTCCCACTTTGCTCCCAGAGGGGATTTTCTTTTCCTTTTTCCTCTTCCTAAATTCTATCGCAAAATAGGTTTGGAGAATGGCTGAGCAGTTGGAAAAAACTGTGGGTAGAAATGGAGGGACCTGAGAAACAAAAGTGGCAGAAATGGGAAAACAAAATGGTTTGCTTTGCTCTCTCGTTTCTGAAAGGGTTTCAGAGTTGGGCGTGCAACTGGAAGAATTGTGGTAAAGGCAGAAACATTTGGGAAGTGGAAAGCTGAGAGACTAGGGTCAGATGGAAGGGGAGGAGGACCTCTCCTATCTTCCTCCCCTATCATTAGACTTGGGGAGGGGCATAGGAGAAGAAGAAGGAGGGAGAGTGGGATTGGGGGGGGATGGGAAGGGGGCTACAGCTGGGATACAAAGTGCATAAACTGTAATTAATAAAAATAAAATAAATATTAAAAAAGAGAAAAATAAAAGGCTCAGAGCTGATAACTGAGCAAGAGGCAGTAGTTTCTTCCAGGAGGAAAGAAGGAAAACAAAACAAAACAAATCTGGGCTGTAAGGAGACCCCATCTGGCATTTTGCATGTTCAGTTTTTAGTCCCCAAAGCCCCTGGGTGGGGTAAAGAGCTGAGTGGACAGCTAGGAGGAGAAGAAGACACCACCATCACCGTGGGAGCACAGGCGGCCTGGGGTTGTAAGGCCATCACCATTAGCTTTCTCAGTAGTCATATAGCATATGACTCCTGATGGGGTGGAATGAGGTTAGGATGAGTTAGGATGGCATCCTATAGAAATGATAGATCTAAGGCACTTGAAAGAGCCCATGATTTCTTATGGGATGCATTCCCCTTATGTGAAACAAATTCTAAGTAATTGGGCAACTCAAAATAGAATTATTCCCCAGGACTGAAAGGGATTAGTAACAACCGTTCTAGGAGCTGGTCCGCAGTTGCAGTGATTAACGTGGTAGAGGGAAGAAGCTGCAATTTCTGAACAACAAAACAGAGTGAGGGGAATGAATAAAGATCATTTGCTTGGTGAAGGTACTCTGACATACAAGAACATTCGATTTGAAGAGGCCACTATAGAACAAGGTCACTGAGTGGCTTTAAGAGCTTGTGACAAAGTTGAGGAGCCTGGGAAAAGGGCGACCTCATTTACTAAGATTATACAAGGCTGTGGAGGAGACTTCATGGAATTTTTCTTTTTCTTTTCTTTTCTTTTCTTTCTTTTTTTTTCTTTTTACAAATATTAGCCTCAACTGTGAAAAAAGCCATATCAGACTCTGACACAGGACAGATGTTGATAGAAACGTTGGTGTAGGAAACTGTGAATACTGAATGTAAAAATGTTATTAGACCATTAAATGCTTAAGCAGCATCTATGGACAAATGGATAAGGAAAATATCCAGTATTAGTTCTCACATGTACCATAGGCCAACATAGGCTAATATCATAGGCCAACCGACAGCTAAAAGTCTCAGATATCAAATGTCTGGTGCTTCAGTTGTGGGAAGTTCAGTCATTCACGAAGAGACTATGACCAAGCCACTAAAGGTCTTAGATCTCAAAATACTCAGTGCATTAAATGTGAGAATTATGGTTCTCTGTGCTGGAATAGTGAACAAGCCATTTCTAGCAGCAATGGTTTTTCTAAACATAAACCAGAAAGAGAGGCTAGGCTTTCAGGGCTGGGCAGGTGATGTGGTGTTTAAGGACTGCCTTTGGGCCAGTGAGTGTAGGTCTAAGAGAGACACCCAAGACAATGTCTTACCGGTAGAAAATAGCTTTGGGGGCCCTGCAGCAAAAAGCATGAGCTGCTTCAGATAAGAGCAGCTAAAATTCACCAGGATACAGAAAAAAAAAAAAAAAAAAAAAACAATGGAATTAAATTAGCCTATATATAATAGGGATACGTTAACATTAGAATGGAAATCTGCAAAAGTTTTGTGTTGGAAATGTAGATTTGCTTATGTTTCCATAGGAAATGAAAAGCTGTGGCTGCCATGAAAACGTATAAAGATTAGAATTAAGCAGGAGAGGTCTCCCAAAAACCTTGGGTACTGATCCAAAAAGTGCTTACTTCATTGAAAATGTCTCTGTTTATACTTTCTTACTAAACCCAGCACAATCAGTGGCTTAAAACAGCAGAGGTAGGGGGGCGGAATGTAGTGATAATTTTGTAATTTATTTATTTTTATTTTATTTTATTTTATTTTATTTTATTTTATTTTATTATTTATACAGTATTCTGCCTGCATGTGTGCATGCACACCAGTAGAGGGCACCAGATCTTACTATAGATGGTTATGAGCCACCATGTGGTTGCTGGGAATTGAACTCAGGACCTTTGGAAGAGCAGACAGTGCTCTTAACCTCTGAGCCATCTCTCCAGCCCGTATTTTTTTTTTTTTTAAACACAGAGATGTTATGGGAATATGTTTTTGTTTTAATCCCAGGTGTGGGGATAAGAGGCTGCTTCACTGCAGATGACTATGACTTACCCCAGCAGATAGCTGCAGATAGTTTCTGCATGTGTGTGATGTCTCGAATTCTGGGAACTTTTCAGAGGATAGATAAGTGCTATAGCCATGACAGGCCGTGTAGCTGTTATTGGCTGCTGGGTGGGTGGATGTTGATGGTTGTAGTCATCAAATAGTCACGTGCAAAGAAATGAGAAGAAGAAATGAGATATCCTGACAGCAAAGACCAAACATGCCCCAAGGAACTCAATGTCCCTAATCAACAGGAAGCAGTTCAATGATAACTTCACCTCTTTACCCTTCCATCATTTTTCTTCTCAGATCTAGTGTTAATAAGGGTTTAATGATGGTGGAGAAGGGTGGGAGAGAGAAAGAGGAACTCATAAAGAAGCAAATGGTGGCGAATGGGGGAAGAAGCTAGGGGTGGGTATAACCTTCTAAAATCCATTCCCATAATTCTGTCATCTTCTACCAGGTGGGTTCTATCTCCAAGATGTTCCACAGCCTCCTAAAATAGTACCAGTTAGGAAACAAGCATGCCAACCGGAAGCCTTTGAGAGACCCTACAGACTCAAACCGTAACACAAACTAAATTGTTAGTACGAAAAATGTTATGCATATATGTTCCATGACTTAGGAGAGGACTCAGTCCAGATAAACCCATGAAAATACTGTAAGTTGAAATTACATCCTGACCTACTGGACATCCCATCCAGTGGTGAAGTAACATCCTCTTTGATTGACTGACCAGAGCTACAGCTTGCTGCTGCTGTCCAGCATCCAGGGAGAGGACTACACACCTCTCTCTCTAGCCTGGGAAAAGATACAAATCCAGTCTTATTGCTTTCACAGGATCATGCAGCTGAAGAACTCTAAGAGAGACCATCACAATTTAGAGGTTCCTTGTATTTCAATCCGTAGAGGCTGAGAAGAAGATTTCAAGTGAGATGAAGAATTAAGTGTTTCACTACAGAGCAAAAGACTAATAAAATTGCAAATAAGAAGAAGCTAGAAATATGTAACTCATAGTCAAAGAGTGTGGACTTAGCGGAGGCAACATTGTCTAGCATAACACCCCTGTACTCTGAGAAGCCACTGGCAGTCAGTGGCCAGCATTGTTGCAGGACAGCTGTCATAGGCAATGAGCACTGCCCCCAGACGGTGCAGAGAGTGAGAGTTATCATAAGAGGAAGACCACGTGAGACCACCGCACGCTTATGTTTCTTTTTTATTTATTTAATTTTTTACATGCTTATATTTCAAGAAGTGAGACCAATAAAACTTAGATACCATAGAGATTTCCCCCTTCATTAAAATATACTGTATAAGGAAGAGAATACATAGAAAGTGGCAATGTTTAACAGAAACTGACAAGTTAATTGTGAGTCAAAAAATGATAGGCAATAATTAGTGGCTGCAGTGCAGAGATACTCTATAAGGGCTTTGGATTGATATGGTGATTTTTTGGATGGAGACATTGTTTCAAAATAATCTTAAAAAAAACCCAGAAATTTCTGAGCTTTCTATTTCCTATCTATATTCAGGGTGTCAAGATTTCAGTGCATATATTCGCTTATGTGTGAATGATTTTTATATAATTCTCACCCCAAAGTTCAAAAAGGGTGGTCTGGGAGTGTAGCTCAGTAGAGCATGGGATTAGCATACACAGCACTGGATTTGTTTCTAGTCCCAAGAGAACCGTATGAGGTTAAAGATGTGCTATGTATTCAGTTGTGTATTCTGTGGTAGGCAAAACAGCGGCTCCCTAAAGATACCCACATCTGAATCAGACCTTACTTGGTAGAAGGGACTTTAAAGATGTGATAAGATTAGTGATCTTAAAGTGGGAGATTATCCTGACTTATTTGAATGGGTTCAACATAATCATGAGGGCCTCTCTAAGTGAAAGGAGACCAGAGAGTCTGAGAAGAGCAGGGGACAGCAGAAGCAGAGACCAAAGTGGAGTGACTGCTGGCTTTTAAGATGGAGGAAGAGCCAGGATGTAATGGGCAGCTTCCAAATGCTTAAAAATGCAAGGGAGCCCTGTGCAACACTGAGAGGGGGCTCAGTCCTACACGTTAAAATTTATTTATTCATTTTGTGTGTGTGTGTGCATGCCATGGCGTGCATGCGGAGGGCAGAGGACAACTTCTGAACATCCGTTCTCTCCTTCCATCATGTGGGTTTGGGGAAGTGAATTAAGGTCCTCAGGCTTGACTTAGCAGCAAGGATCTCTGCCCACTGAAACATGTCTTACCTTACTGGTATTTTTATTTCAGCCTGGTGAGAGCCACTTCAAGAACTGCAAGATAATGAATGTGTGCTGGTTTACAATGGGCTGCTATTCAGTCATAAACAATAACGAGTATAAAATAAGGACTGGCAGAAGGTTGGGAAGGGTGGGGAGGGCAGATGACCTGGTTTTGATTTGATGTGAACATTATATGCCTGGCTGAGTGTCAAATGGAACCATGTTTTCATGCAAAAGTGGTGCATACCAATAAAAATAAAATTTAAAAATCCAGACACTTATACATTTTTAATTAAAAATTGCAATGTGTTTATGTCTGTGAGCATATGTGTGGGGTACCCGCTGAGGCAAGAAGAGGGCATAAGATCCTCTGGAGTTGGAGTTACAGGAAGCCTTGAACCACCTGATTTGGGTTTAGGAAGCAGACTTGGGTCCTCTGGGAGACAATTACTACTCTTAACCACTGAGCCATCTCTCAGCCCTGAATTTGTACTGTTTTAAAGGCCCCAGGCGTGTAGGGCTTAGCAGCCATAAGAAGCTAACACGAGTGAGGCAGGACTTCATTTTCTTAAACTCCAGACCAAATGGGATGGGGATCTATCACAGTAACGGCAGTTTTTCAGAAGTATGTTGTTGCTCTTTTTAAGATGTGTACGTATGTATGAGGTGTACCACATGCATGCAGTGCCCGTGGATTCCAGGAGAGGGCATGGAATGCCATGCCATGGGACTGCAGTTATACACAGCTGTGAGTTGCCATGTGGGTGCTGGTTGCGAACCAGGGTCCTCTGGAGGAGCAGCCAGTGTTCTTAAGGGTTGAGCCATCTCTCCAGCCCCTCACATCTGTCCTTTCGTTTCTGTTCGCACTGCTGGCGCCATGCTTTCAGCCTGGTAGTAACAGTATTAATCAAGCCATTGTGTAATGCTGTCTTCCTGTGCTCTGTGCTGTTTTACTCATGCTCATCCATTTAATGTTTCCAACACTACCAGGTGACAGGCACGCTCTTTGTCTCCACATTACAGAGGAGAGGACCAGGGATGAGAGAAGCTAAATAGTTCTTCCATATAATCAGTAAATACATGATTTGAACACAACTCCCTGGCACTAAAGTTGTGTTTGCCTTTCCAGAACTAACACCACACAGCCTTGACCTGCACAGCTTTCAAGGAGGCTGGCCCTCACAGCAAAGCATCTCCGGTGGATCTGCTGGTTACTAATGTAGCAGATACAATTTTGACCCCACACATCTTGCTACACTGAATGATGCCCTTGAGCAAAAGAACACTCAGTATTCGAGACCTGAAAGAGGCAACTTAACAGGTTAATCCGGGTGTGTCCACCATAATAACAGGTACCCTCAAAGCAACTGGCTCATGCTTTACCTATTTTCCCACCACGAAATGAAAAGAAGTTTCTTTGGCCGAGGGCAAAGAGTTGGTGGCAGAAGTTACATTTAAATCAAAGTAAAGATCTGGCTATTGTCAGCCTGAAGATGAAGGGACCTTTGTTGTATAATTTACCTGAGCTTCTAGCCATGGGAACGGCTACCTTTCTGATCTGCTCCACAGCTGGTTTCTTTCTTTTCAAAACAAGATTTATTTTTAACCACACGCATATACCTGTGTCTGTGTGTGGATCTGTGCAGAAGAAGACATCAGATGCCTTACAGTTAGGCTTACAGGCTTTGAGGCCACCTGTCAAGTTCAGGGCTCTGTCTTAACCGCTGAGCCACCTTCTCACACCACATGACTGCTTTCTCATGAGACTCTTGAGCTGAGCTGGCTCCTGAGACAGCTCGCTGGGATGTTGTGTAATCTCTTTCTTCTTACATTTCTCTTTGTTTCTCAGCTGTTCATCACCTCTTTTTGCTGTTTTCCTTTCTCCTCACTCATTCATCCACTCATCTACACACCCACACACTCACACATTCGCTGTATTTACTAGGTGTGGGGTGTGCAAGGCTTACTTAGTGAGGGAGAAGTGAATAATCGGAAAACACCAAAGGCAATTTCTTTCAATATGATCCTGAGCAAATGCTGCCAAAGTCTCATGGACAGTTCTCCGGTGGCTTAGTTAACTTCCTTTAGCTGTGGTAAGATGCCCCAACAGAAGCAACTGAGCGGGGAAGGGTCTAGTTTAGTCTGTAATTCCCCGTTCTAGCCCATCTCTGTTGGGAGGTCAATGGGGGTGGGAACTTAAATGGAGTCATGCCCACAGTCAGTGTTTCACTCCGCAGAAATGAACACGCTTCCGCTGTGCCTGTGCTCAGGTGGCTTTCTCTGCTCTTCCACAGTTCTGGATCCCCTGCCTAAGGAATGCAGCCAACCACAGTGGGCAGATCTTTCCTTCTCAATGTGCAAGATAATTCCCTCTGGATGCCCACAGGCCAACCTGATCCGCATAATCACTCGCAGAGACTTTCTCCCCAGGTGAGTCTATAAATGTAAAGTTTACAGGGGAAGCTTATCTTTGCAGGAACAGTTATTTCTCTTTGCTCTTCCCTTCTTAAACTCAGATTTGAATCTGTCATCCTTTAAATTTTCAAATACTCTGTTCAGAAATCTTCCTTATATTCTTCTGATGCACTTAATATACACTAGACTCTAAGTTATTTGAATGCATTGTTTTACAGAATATTAAATTTCCTTCTCCTCTTACTTTTAACCCTTGACTCTGTAGAGATACTCATGTTTTTGTTATTTGAACTGGACTGACAACTTAAGATACATTTCTAATTTCGAACAGAGTATCTACTTATTCAGAAACTATTCACCACTAACAATAATTTTTTTTTAAAAAAAACCTGAATATTCTGGGTAGGTAAGATGGCTCAGTGGATAAAAGCTTCTACCACGTAACCCTGATCATCTGAGTTCCATCCGTGGATTCTGTGGTGGAAGGAGAGAACTGACCCCTGAAAGCTGGCCTCTATACTCCACATATGCATTGTGGCATGCATACCAACCCTCGCAAACACACACACACACACACACACATACACACACACACACACACACACACACACACATATATGCACACACACATCATAAACATTTTAAAGACCTATATATAATTTCTTTTCTGGAGAATGCATTCCATGAAGAAGATGAGAAGTCAGCAACACTAAAATTTTTAACAACAACAACAACAACAAAAACCTTTAAATTTTTAAGTTATAATATTATAATTTAAACTGGCTCATGAGTCCTTTCTTCTGGGGGCCATGTTAAAAGCTATAGGTTTTCTTCCAAGACGATGAACACAGGCAGACTCTCCCAGGAGCTCCCAGCTTCTGACAGGAACATCTATATTAGGTGGAGGGTAGGTCCTATAGTGTACTTTCACCATTCCCTTCTCTTCCCCTTTCCAGGAAGGGTATCTTCAGAAGTCACTCAAAGCTCAGTCTGGTCAGTCCTGCTCTGGGCTCTCCCAGCTGTGTGAGGGCTACCCCAGGGATGCTTCAGTGACTGAAATCATCCTTTGCTCACGGCTGTGTTAGAGAGACAGGCCTCAGTGTGGTGTCTATTTCAAGCGTTTGTTTTAGAACTCTGCATACAAGTCCTGCAGCCTCGCCATTCATTGGTTTCTGATGAATTACTTTTCATTACGACTTGATGGATGCACTTGCTGCCAGTGGCATTTTCCTGACTTGCCAGGTGGAAGCAACCCCTCTCACTAAGCCTGAAAGATGGCCAGACTTGGTTGTGGGGAGCAATATCAGAAACAAATTTTGAAATTTGGTGAGTGAAAACGAGGTTACAGTGAGATTCTTTTTTTGCCAAATCCAAAAAGAAACTGAATTTAAAAGTACGCCTTGCTTATTGTTGCAAGTACACACAAACAGCTTCTCCTGGATTACATATCGAAGTATTACACTTATAATTCAGAACAACATGCTTAGGTGTCATTGGCACTCAGGGGCCAGTAACATCATGGCTAACTCAAACTCCAGGGTCCTTCTGGAAGGTTCTTCCTTTTGGTCAAAGGCCGAGCATATGAAGTGGGCAAAACTGTCTCCTCTAAGAGTGTTTTCATAACATGCCACCTGAGGGTGGGGGAGGGGTTTTACGTCAGCCACCCTGCCCTGTGACAGGCTACAGTAGACCCGACTGAGCAAGGCCAACTTCTGAATCCTTTCACCCCTCTAGAAAGCTCTTGCAAGTGACAAACCATTACAATTTACAAATAAGCTCTAAGGGGAGCAGTTTTTCAGACTTGTTGTTTCAACAAAGAAATAGGAGGACCGTTCCCAGTCCAAAGATTCAAAACCAAAAATACCTCAATAATCTGAGTTTTTTTGAACAGCCATGTGAGGCTACAGATGGGAAGTTTCATATGAGGTCTGCAGCAGAAACATAGGCACCCGAAATAATAGCTTATAAAATCGCCTTCAGTACACAGTGTATATAACAACAAATATATTTCACGTTTACACTTGGATTCTACCCCAAGACATACCATTTCATCTATATATGCAAAATAGCCAAAAACCCATTTAAGTCTTAAATCTAAAATGCTTTATGTCCCTAGGGCTTTGATGAGGGATATTCAAATTGTGCTTTAAATAACTGAGCCCTGAAGACCATTCCACAAAATAAGCTTTTGAATCTTCTGATCCATAGCCAGACATGTAATCCATTGCGCCACTGGCCCTCCATCAAAATAAGTTTTTTTTTAGTGTTTGTTTTTATTTATTAATTATTATTATTTATAATTTATTCTATTTGTATCCCAGTTGTAGTCCCCTCCCTTATCTCCTCCCGGTCTCATTCTCCCTCCCTCTTCCTCTCCTAGCCCTCTTTCCTAGTCCACTGATACAGAAAATCCTCCTCCCTTGCTGTCTGACCCTAGCTTACCAGGACCCATCAGGACTGGCTGCATTGTCTTCCTCTGTGCGCTGGCTAGGCCACCTCACCAGAGAAGTGATCAAGGAGTTCATGTCAGACACTGTCTCTTCTCCCCTTATTAGGGGACCTATACGGACACTGAGATGTTTATGGACTATAATATAGGATAAACATACAGAAATCTACAGACCTAAAGATGCTAAACAACAAGGAGGACCCTAGGGAAGATGCTTAATTCTCTTTCAGAAGGGAAAACAGGATAGACATTGGAAGCGGTAGAAGAGAGAGGGAACAGGATGGGATCCTACCACAGATGTACTCTGAAAGACTCCATTCAGCAGAGGATCAAAGCAGATACAGAGTCTCACAGCCAAACTTTGGACACAGTGCAAAAAGTCTTATGGAAGAAGAGGGATATAAAAGGACCTGGAGGGGCAAAAGCCCCACAAGGAGACTAACAAAGCAAAAACGCTGGGCCCAGGGGGCCTGCAGAGACTGATGCACCGACCAAAGACCATTTATGGAGAGGACCTAGACCCCCTGCCTAGATGTGGCCCACAGACAGCTCAAAATAGGTTTTTGAAAAACAAAGAAACAAGGTAAGAACAGTTAAATGCTGCATAGCAAGTATGAGTCAGAATTCAACTTACCTCTCTTCTGTCTCTACATGGATACACAGAAATATAGCATGCTCTACCCAGGAAGTTTTCATCTAGTCTCTGACTGCACGTTTTTTGTTTTTTGTTTTTTAAACAACATGATGATTTCCACTCTGGATTTGATACCTTTGCTAGAAAAATCACCTCATGCCATATTCTCCAGTGCTATGAGCTGGGGATAAAGCGAGGTTAGGATAGAGTGGTAAACATTTTACTTGTTCTCTGGGGTTATCTCCCAACCTCTGTCTGAGGCCTTGTGATGCCTGTGATCTTCTAGGGCTCCATGTGTGACTGCTACATCACGGAGCCACTGGCTGTGAGCGTCACAGTACCACAGTGCTGTGATGTAAATCAGAGGCTGTTGTCTGCCACTGCCAGTGCTCTGCCACTGCCAGTGCTCTGCTGTTGGCCTCCGGTCAGCCCCATTGCCTCTGGTGCTGTCTGCCTCTTTTCTTTTCCTCACGTCCTTAGAAACTGTGCCCACAGATTTACTTGCTCTGGGTTTGGCAACTTGGATACACATTATTGTTCCTCTTTAAGAAATTTGTGCATTTGAGAAAAAAATGAAACAACATACCATCTTGTAAGCTAGAGAAAAAAAAATCTCGATTTTAAGTTATTTATCCTACCTGCTGGGCTATTAGGGTGCCTGTTCACTCTTTCTCAAACAAATCAAACTATTTATTTTATTTTAAACTTTTATCTAGCCACCTATAACCTGCATTTGGTTTGGGCTAAACAGGTAGGCAATAAATCTTGTTTGAATGAAAGATTTGTTCAGAATGGCACTTTTATTAAACTTTTGGACTTTTTTCATTATATCCTTGAGGACCAGTTCATGCAAAAAGACTATGCACTAGGGTAACTAAGCATTTTTACCAGCTTAAAAAATGTTATATTCTGTTTACTTGTTAGCTAATAATAACTTCAAAACATAAATGAGATTGAATTGACATGGTCGAATTTCAGCAAATTCTTTCATCCATTATGAAGTCTTCTTAAGTGAATGATTAACAGTTCCTTTTTATATGTGGAGATATTTTATTAAAAAATATTGAGCTGAGAGAAAGTAGAAGCTGTAGAATATATGATGACTGTGCTCATCATCTCAAATTAAGTTTATCTGAGTTTAAACAAACAAACAAAAAAAGAGTATTCAATAGAGTTTTGCCAGAATACTAAATTATTTGTAATGTGATTCATATATGCAAGGAAAACTTCAAACAAGTAAGAAGCCAGGCAATAAATATTATGTTGGTCCTTAGTGAAATGACTTCTTTATCCTGATATATTTCCAAGGCTTTACTCCTACAAATTATTGCTTATTCTAAGGACTTAGCACATACTCTACCTCACATTGGAAATTACATGACTCACTATTATACTTCTCTGGTCAGTGAAGTGGTATTCTATGAATAGACCTTTGACAGAAACTGTTTCCCTCAGACCTGTTGTAGTAATTTGACATATTATAAAGCTGATGAAGCCCTTAAATATTTAGCTAACCTTGTAGGAATTATCACTCCAGGCAGAATTCTGATTCATAATACATCTGAAAGATAATAAGCAAGTTCCACAAAGGAACAAATATATAGGACAAAATATAAAGTCGTATTGATATATGGATGAATTGGATTTGGGGATTCCTACATTACTTCCGTGACTCTGCTGCTTATAGAAATGAGCATTGCTGAGCACGGCGACCCACTGGGCAGGACTGATTTGGGCACAAGGAACTCGAGGACTAAGTTATGACTACAAACAACGAAGCAGTTTCCTTGGCTCAATCATGATGACTCTTTCTGAAATGAATAGATGAACCAACAGATCAGTAATAAGAGCCGTGAGTAATGGTTCTTTCACGGGCTGAGATGTGGTTTTCCAGCGACATGAAGGTTCTGTTGCAGCTCAACTTTCACACATATGACCTTCCATGTGAATTTCGTACAGCTCTTGCTTTCAAACATGTCCATTTTTTTTTTCAAACCAGGCTGAGCTTTACCTCTAACCATATAGGTAGAACCTAGGTTTAAAATTCAAAGTTATTAATTTCTATGAAGAAGATAAATTCCCATGAAGAAAAATGTCTTGTAGGACAAGACAATTTACAAGACATAATCATTTACTTCTTGTAAAATGATTATGAAACGGCATTGGCTGGTTGGCAGATAGAGTGAATAGACTTGGGAATCAAACATACTGGGGCACGAATTTCAATTCTATCACTTAGTAGCAATATAATATTGAACAAATATATCCCTTCCTTTTTAATAAAAGAAGAGAAAGAATAATTACTCCAAAATTTTCATAAATAAGAGCAACATGATAGGAACAGATGTCAAACACAGGTCCATACAACTATGTCAGCAAGTTTTTTGTTTGTTTGTTTGTTTGTTTTATTTTTTTTATTTTTGTTTTTTGGTTTTTCGAGACAGGTTTTTTTCTGTGCAGCCTTGGACTTGTTTTATAGACCAGGCTGACCTTGAACTCACAGATATCCTCCTGCCTCTGCCTCCCCGGGCGCTGGGATCACAAGTTGTGTGCCTCCGTGCCCAGCTTCTTGGCAAGTTTTAACTCTTCTATCTATTCCTTTTATTTTCTTCTTCCCTCTTCAGATTCTTATTGTTACCATTATTCACTATGATGGTTAGCTTTAATTGCTAACTTGATATAACCTGGAATTACAAGGGAAGAGTTTTCATGAAAGTTTGTCTATATTGAGTTGGTCTATGAGCATGTCTATGGAGGAGTGTCTTAATTTAATTGATGTGGGAATAACCATTTAGCTGATGTAGTTGGCTCTGTTCCCTAGGAAGGAACTCCTGAACTATATAAGAAAAAAGAAACTGAGCTGAGCATAGGCAAGCCAGCATGCACACACCCCTTTCTTTTTGCTCTGGTCTGTGGCTATGATATGAACAGTGGTTTGAAGTTTGTGCCTCCTCTTTCCCACAATGATGGACCATAATCTGGAACTGTTAAGCAGAAATAGACTCCTTTCTTCCACAAATTGCTGTTTTGTCAGGGTATTTGATCACAGAGCAGTCATTATCGCACCAAAGAGAATTCAACGTGGGATGGAAATAAAACATTCTTAATGTAGTGTTATCTCATGAGTCTTCAGCTGGGAAGCGAGGAGCGTGTGTGTTCTGAAAAAGTCAATTCCTCTTTTTGGGTCACAGCTGAGAAAAACAGAATGAATGCAGCATAAGAATCTATATGCTAGTATGAGAGGGAAAAAAGAAAAATAGGATCTAAAACCAATTAAGAAAATGATGGGAATATGTTCTTATGTAATAATAATTACAACAAATATAAATGTCTTAAATTCTCCAACAGAAAGACATATGACATCTAAACGGATGAAAAAACAGTATTGAGCCATATGGTGCTTACAAAACACTGATTTTTACAGAGAGGACTGAATGGATGGAAAAATGTTAAGAAGCAAAGAGAGTAGTCCTAACTGTATGTATGTACCTAGACAAATTGAATAAATTTTAAGACGGTAAAAAGACTCACAATAATAATAATATAAATAATTATATTAAATAATAAAGATATAATATTTATACTATACAATATAATGTAAATATAATATAAATCATTATAGTAAAAGATTAGCAAGAGGATATAAGAATTATAAATCTATAAAATGAAATATATCCAAAGATAAACTGAAGATGAAACTCTGTGATGCTGCTTCTGTGGGAGAAAATGCTGTGATGGAGTTGGAACATTTGGTAATTAAGCTCTTTTGAGCCATTTATACCACTCACACGTGATTGTTAGGAATAACACAGAGTAAAAAACCGTGGGTTAAACGTGTCACCTGAATGACTAGATGAAGACAGTTGCAATAAGAAGAACCAGGGCTACCATACCAGAGTGCTCTGCAGGCCACACCCACTTCCTGACTTGTGGACTGGCATCCTTTGTGCTCACCAGTTAACTTTCCCCAGAAAGAACCCAGGCTGCTGCCATTGTCATGCGAACTGGGACCACCTCAGCCATGCCACTGATGGTCAACACCAACTGTCTCTCCTAGTGAACAGTTTATAGGAATTCAGACAGAAAAGTCTAGGTCTTTGAAGGGCAAACATGGAGACTGGACTGAAGCACAGTAAAGATTGATACCAACAGCACGGCAAGGGGAGGAGAAACCATATCACCCCAATGATAAGAAAATATGGTGCAAGAGCATAGAATGATACCTTCCATTTTGTGTTATTGCCTATTTTGATTTGTATGCATTCGTTGCTTAGGTGTTTCTCTTTTCTAATTTTTATGATTATTTAAAACTTCGGACTTGAAGGGTTCTGCTCTCATGTTTTAACTTCCAGGTTGTGGGAGGAAACTTCCTTACCTGTCTTTTTCCTCTTCCTACATACAAATGTTTATACATCTACAATAGCCTCTCCACTACCTCTCACAACTTCAACCCCTTTACTTTTCCTCTTATAGAAAGCAGAAAATGTCACATAGGTCTTGACATATGGATAGTGAGGGCTGGTATGTATGTTTAAGTAGGTCTTTCAAACTAAATATCTGTAAGGAAACTAAGAGATGTCTACTGACTAGTCTACCTGGCAGATGAGGAATAAACATTCTTCTCGATAACATAGGAACTTTTTTCCCAAAATTATCATATTAGCACATGATCCAGTCAACAAATACATAAGAAAGAGATTAAATATCTCTCTGTGTGGGAAGGATACGGATAAAGGACACAAGGCAGCCGTCTCAAGTACAAAGATATTAAAGCAATGCCTGTTTTCTCTGCGGTTTTTTGTTTGTTTGTTTGTTTGTTTGTTTGTTTTTTGGTAAACTAGATCCTGGTAGAAGAAAAATAAAAACACAGCAGCAAATAACCCTACCAATCCCCCAAACAACAAACAAACCTGATAAACCAACCAAGTACTTGGAGACTAAGCAATATATATTTGAATGAAAAGTGGTTGACTGAAGAAATTAGAGGGAGAATAAAAAATGTCCTAGGATAAAATGAAAGTCATAGCATAATGTACCTGAACCTCAAGCATATAGCCAAGGCAGTCGTAAGAGGAAATCTTATAGCTGTACATAATCACATCAGAGAGGGATGCACTTTACAGTCCTTGAAAAACAAGAAGACACCAAAAGCAAATCCAGTACATAGTAAGAAATAATAAAGAAGAGGGCAGAAAATAATGAGGCAGAGAATAAAATAATACTACAAAGAATGAATATAAAAGTTCTTTCAAAAAATGAACTTGAAAACCCTTAGCTAAACTAGCACAAAGAAAGAGAAGACACAAATTAATAAAATTAGAGATAAATGGAGTTGTTAGAATAGACTTCAATGAAATCCAGATTATAAAGGAATATTTGGAAAACCTATATTTAAAAAGGCTAGAAAACCTATGAAATAGATAAATGTCTATAAAAATGGATAAAAATTGTATGTTCTACTAAAATTAAATCCAGAGGATATAAATGATATAAATGGAGGATTCTGAACAGTGAGATTGAAAAGTAACAAAAAGTCTCCATAGAGAGAAGCCAAGGACCACACAGACTACGAATAAAGAATTCTCCAATTGTCCCACAATAAAGGCTGGGAAGGAAGACTACCAAGTTCACTCCATGAAACCAGCATAGCTCTGATACTCAAACCAGGAAAAGCATCAACAAAAAGGAAACTAAAATTTGCATAGCTGCAAAAATTCTCAACAAAATATCTGTGAACTGAATTCAGGAACACATTAGAAAGGTCATGCATCGCAATCAAGTTGATTTCGTCCCAGGGATGCAAAGCTGGTTCAATATACATAAATCAATAAATGTAACATGCCATATAAATACACTGAAGGACTCATATGATTAGCTCAGTAAATGTGCAAAAGTTATTTGACAGAATTCAAAATGCCCCCTGCCATGATACATTCCCAGAGAAATAAGAAATAAATAGAACACACTTCAACAAAATAAAGATTATGTTAGATAAACCAATGCTATTCTAAGTGGTGGGAACTGAGATCATTTTCAAAAGAATAATTTGTAATGCAACAAGTGAGTCTATTGTCTCTGTTCTTAATATAGTGTATGTTGTCTTAGACTGGGTAAAGATATAAAGATATAAAAAGAATACAAGTAGAAAAGAAAGACATCAAATTATCCCTATATGTAGACAGCATAATTTTATACGTAAAGGATTCCATAGACTCTATCAGAAAACTTTTACATCTGATAAACATAACCAGTAAAATTGTAGGATACAAAATTAACATGTAAATTTCAGTAGCTTTTTATATACCAAATGCAAAATTGCTAAAAAAGAAAATAAGAAAATATTACATTTATAATAGAAAACAAAGCATCTGGGAAGCAATGTAACCACTGAAATGAAAGACCTCTACACTGAAAACTTTAAGACAAAAAGAGTTGCACTAGAAGACACTACAGAGTTAACATGAAAATGACTAAGTTTTAAAAAGTAATCTATAAATGCAGTCATCATCAAAATTACAGTGACAGTATTAACAACTAGAAAAAAAATAAAATTTATATGGAAATGCAAACGGTCATGACAGCAAAAGCAACATTAAGCAGAAAGAACTATTGGAGGTACCATAATTTCTGACCTATAGTTTTACTACAGTGCTATAGTGGCAAAGACAGCTTGGTACTGATTCAAAATCAGACATGAAACCCATAAATGGAGAATTATGAAATTAGATCCATATCTCTCATCCTATAAAAAATTCAAAATAGAAGAAAAGCAGAGCCTGGTAGCACACAGCAGTCAGGCAGAGGCAGGTGGATCTCTGAGGTTAAGGCCACACTGATCGACATAATGAGTTCCAGGGTTTCATGATAAGACCCTCTTTCAAAAAACAAACAAAACAGATCTAAGACTTGAATTAAAACCTGAAGCTACTAGAAGAAAACACTTCACAATATAGGCAGAGATAGGAACTTTTCTAAATAGGTCTCTAATAACACAGAGACAAACCCCATGAACTGATGATTGGGATTTTACAAAATTAGCAAGCTTTGTAGACAAAGGGAACCAGAACATACAGTTTATAGAATGGCAGACAATCTTCCCTGGCTGTATGTCAGATATGGCATAATACTCGAGGACTGCAAAATTTAAACAAAACCCTACCAGTCAAATCTAAACAACAACAAAACCCAGCTGGGTTAATGAGCTGAAGATGGAGTTCTCGAAGAAGACTTGCAAGTGGCTAATAAACATTTAAAAGTACTTGGTAGCCAATGACTCCATCAGCTCAGCATGAATGATACCTGAGTTCAGATTTTTCTACCAAAATACCTGGCAATGAGTGCCATGGAGCGGTCACCAGGAGAGTTGCTGTTGGGATTTAACAACTGTAAGAGACTGCAGTCACATTAAGTCTCCTTTCCCCCCACAAAACAACCAAATCAAACCAAACTAAAACCAAAAAACTAGACATCAGTAACGAGGAATCTTTGAAACTTTACAATTAAATACAACACGTTTCCAACTGACCAATGGGTCAATGAATTTCAAGAAAAAAATGGAAGAAAATTCTTTAGACGAGTGAAAATAGAAGCACACTACTCCAGAATCTTTGGCATGTGTGGCGGTTTGGGTGAGAATGGCCTCCACTGGTCTAGACCCAGTCTTGCTCACCCTCTCTTCCTGCTGCCTCGGGATCTGGAAGCGAGCGCTCAGCTGCTGCTCCAGTGCCTGCCTGCCACCTGCCATTATGCTCCCACCATGATGATCATGGACTCACCCCTGAAACTGTAAGCAAGCCTCCAGTTAGATGCTTCCTTTTTAAGTTGTCTTGGTCATGGTGTCTCTTCACAGCAACAGAACAGTAACTAGAATAGGGTGCAGCAAGAGCAGTTCTAGAAAGTAAGACTGAAGCAATAAACATCTCCATAAAAAGGAAGACTTTAAATAAATAACCTAATGCTGGACCTCAGAAAGTAAGAAGATAGGAAAAACAGCCCAAACAAAATGAGCAGAAGAAAGGAAATAATAAAGTTCAAAGCAGAAATAGATGAATTACAGACTAGAGGAAAAATGCAGGGCCATGAACCAAAGTAATGACAGGATAAGACCAGTAAATGTTTAGCCAGGAAAACAGAGAAGAATCAAATAAATTCAGAGACTGAATAAAAGCAGAGACAGTGCAGTAAATACAACAGAAGCATGAAGGATGGTAGCAGAGTATGTGATAGCAAACATTGATTGTAACCTTGATGAGATCTATAATCACAGGTGAGACAAGCCTCTCTTCACACCTGTGAGAATGCTCTAGGGTAGTTAACTGAGGCAGGAAGACTCACTATGCCCTAGCTGCAGAAAAAGAGGAAAACAAGCTGACTATGCGTGTTCTTTCCCTTCTACTGGACTGTAGATGAAATGTGGACAGCTTCGGCTTTCTTACCATGATGGACTATACCCTGGAGCTGCAACACAAAATGAGCCCCTTTTTTCATTTGCTTTCACCAAAACATTTTGTCATAACAACAGGAAAAATAACTGAGAGTTATAACAATCTGGATAATCCAAGAAGAATTTGATGAATTCCTGGAGACATAACCTACCAAGTTCAAAGAAAATTCCTGGCCAGAGCAACTAGATAAAAGGAAAAAAAAATGGTATCCATATTAGGAAGGAAATAAGCTAAATTGTCCCTATTTGCAGCTAACATATTCTTATACTAAAAACAAACAAACAAACAAAAAAACAAACTTTAGAGATGTCACTAAAACCTGATAGATCTAACAAATACATTCAGTAAGGCTTCAGGGGGAAAAAAGAACCAAAACCAAAACCAACCAACCAACCAACCAACCAGAAACCCCATAAATTAGTAGCGCACATGACTAGTAAACCATTTGGAAAAAAAAAAAGAAAAGAAATTAAGAAAATAGTCCCACGTCCAATAGCTAAAGTAATACTTAGGAATAAATTTATTCAAAATGTCCCCTCACTGAAAATTATAAAACATTGATGAAAGAAACTGAAAAAGACACAAATAGAAAGATTTGATGTTCAATGGATCAGACACATAAATATTGTTTAATGCTCTTGCAGATTTGATGCAATTCCTATCAAAACACCAGTAATACTTTTTCATGGAAATAGAAAACAGTAATTCTGAAATTTGTGCGGGACCAGAAAAATCCCAATGCACTGAGAAATCTTGAGCAGAAAGAACAAAGATGGAGACATCACATTACCTTACTTAAAAATGTAGACATTCATGGAGGTTCAACCAACTTTGCCAAATAACAAATGGGTCAATGAAGAAATTAAAGAGACAATTTAAAATTTTCTATGGATGGATGAAAATGAAAACTCAGTGTTCAAATCTATGTGATACAGTAAAAGCCGTGTCATCAAACAGCATAACACTGGCATGAAAACATGCCCTAGAACAAGGGATCAGAAATAAGCCCATGAACTTATTTATATACAGTTGGTTTTGACAGAGGGTCTAGTAATGGGGACCAGGAAAGATGCTTAAAGAAATGGTCTTGAGAAACTTGAAGATCTTCACAGACAGAAGAATATAGACCCTTATCTAAAACTAAAAATAGGTTAGACCCTAAATTGTTACTCTCAAAACTATGGAATGACTTGAAGAAAACAAGGAGGGGAGGATTGCCATGGTACTGACCTTGGCAATGACCTTTGTGATATGATCTCAGAAGCACAGACAACAAAGGCAAAGGGGAGAAATGTGATTACATGAGACTAAACAGTAGCCCTTGGCTCAGCAAAGAAAACATTTGAAAGTGCCCAGACACACCACCCATCTGACCAGTTCTTACAGAATTTGCAGGGAACTGAAACACTTGAGAGTAAACAGATCAAAAGACAGACATCTTCAAAAGAAGACAGGAAAGTGGCAAAAGGTATCCAAAACATGTTCAGCAGCACAAATTATCAGCGAATAAAACTAAGCTGAGGTTGAGCGCCTGCTGGGATAGTTATTATCATCAGAAAGGCAACAAATAAGTGTCAGCAAAAATCAGGGGGAAGGGAATACTACACGTTGGCAAGAATGTAAATTTGGAGAGCTATCATAAACAGTACAGATTCCCTTACAATGTCAAAAGAGGAACTGCTACAATAGTGTCTCTACACATGACCCGTAAACCATTCAGACACATCAATCTGCATGTTAGAAGAGACATCCTCAAAGCACTGACCGTTACCATAATCTCAATACCCAAGATGCCCACTGACCTAGAAACCGATAAAGGAAACATGGTCGACATACAATGACCACAGAAGGCATAAAATCCTGTCCTCTGTGACAACATCCTAATCTGGAGAACACCACGTGGGGTATAAGAGCTCACTAGGTGTTGGAGGAGGAAGCGAGGAGGGAGGGAAGGAATGGAGAGGGACTACATTGACCTGAAATTCCTTCTGTGAGTGACAGAACGTTCCAAAATTGTTTTGATGGTTGACAATTTCGTGAACACAGATTATCGATGGCAAGTTGGAGAATTGTGTGTGACAGCTATGGCGGGGTGGGAGACACAGGACACTGGGTTAGGGCAGCATTTCCTGATCGTGCGCATCACCACGGTAGTTGGATGATTCTCCCGTGACCATGGAAGGAGTGTTACCACACCAGCCAGGAGGAACCAAGGAAGACTTTGCAGTTCTACAGTTCCACCCCTCTCTATGACAAAGAGGTCTTTCCAGAACTGTCTGTAAATGGCTGACTTAGGGTGAGTCTTCTATCTCAAACTGTTCAGTGAAATAAAAAAGTGAGGAGCAAGAGAGATGAAGCCATAGGAAGAGGGAAACTTCGCTGGGTTCCATTCTCTTCTGCTTAGGAGTGTGTATAGGAGGCAGGGGTAGAGGTGGGAGGGAGTAGGAGTAACCAGAATATTGAATAGATCAGATTTGTTTTGAGTAAAATCAGTGAAGGAAGATATTAAGTTCCCTCTCAACGCAGGTACAGCCTTCCAAGGATTCCCTGATTCCTATGCCAGGAAGCCTGGTGATGGTTGCCGGAGCATGTGAGAAAAGAGATCAGGCTAGCCAGCCAGTCAAAGATCTGTCATTGGAGGAGACACGAGATCACAGTTTCAAATTCCCCACTCAGGATTAGTTAGCCACAGGGGTCAGTTATTCAGACCTACAGATAGAATCTAACAAGTAACTGTAGGCTTTAGTATTTTTTTCTTAAAGTAGCATCAAGGTCCAACTATATATCCAAATACATATTTTCAAAACATTAACGTTCACAGGAGACTTTTTTTTATTTTTATTATTGCTTGTTCGGTTCATGAGATCACCTGGCACAAAATTCAACATTTTTTTTTTTTTTTTTCTGTGCCATGACGGCACAGGTCAAATATGGAAGAGTAACGCACATGACAATTTTTGGCCTAAGCCTCAGCATACATCCCTCACAGAGCTCTTGTTTCTGGTGGATTTGTTTCACCTTCTTTGTGACTGCCTCAGAGAGAAGGCAGTAGGAAGGGAAAATCAGCTATTTATAGTCGTTTTTGACTAAAAGTGTCTGCTCAGTGTGCAATGGAATGTTTCCAAGAGGTGGGAGAACAGGAAGCGATCTAAAACCAACTGGAAGGTTGGAGGAGTGTTATGGGGGAATGGTTCTGCAGGGGTGTCCTTTGCAGAAAGCTCAGGTTTCATTTGCAAACAAGTAACAGTTACTTCTCCTGATGTTCAGAGAAACCAGCTAAACTTCTACTTGTTAATGAGAGAAGAGGAGAGGGAGAGTAAGATACCCCATGAATTCAGCAAAGTGTCTGGATACAAAATTAACTCAAAAAAATCAGTAGCCCTCCTGTATAAAAAAGACAAAAGAGCCGAGAAAGAAATTAGGGAAACAACACCCTTCACAATAGTCACAAAGGACATAAAGTACCTTGGTATGAACCTAACCAAGCAAGTCAAAGACTTATATGAAAAAAATTTCAAGTCTCTGAAGAAAGAATTAGAGGAAGATATCAGAATATGGAAAGATCTCCCATGCTCATGGCTTGGCAGGATTAACATAGTAAAAATGGCCATCTTACCAAAAGCAATCTACAGATTCAATGCAATTCCCATCAAATTACCAACACAATTTTTTACAGACCTTGAAAGAAAAATTCTCACCTTCATATGGAACAACAAGAAACCCAGAATTGCTAAAACAATTCTCTACAGTAAAAGATCTTCGGGAGATTTCTCCATCCCTGATCTCAAGCTGTACTATAGAGCAACAATACTAAAAACTGCACGGTACTGGCTTAGAAACAGACTGGTGGGTCAATGGAATCGGACAGAAGACCCTGACATAAATCCACACACTTATGGACACCTGATTTTTGACAAAGATGCCAAAACCATTCAATGGAAAAAAGACAGCATCTTCAACAAAGGGTGCTGGTCTAACTGGATGTCTACATGTAGAAAAATGCAAATAGTTCCATACTTATCACCCTGCACAAAACTAAAGTCCAAGTAGATCAAAGACCTTAATATAAAACCAGACACACTAAACCGCTTAGAAGAAAAAGTGGGGAAGAGCCCTGAACTCATTGGCATAGGAGACAACTTCCTGAACAGAACACCAACAGCACAGGCTCTAAGAGCAACAATCAATAAATGGGACCTCATGAAACTGAAAAGTTTCTGTAAAGCAAAGGACACTGTCATCAGAACAAAACGACTGCCTACAGATTGGGAAAGGATCTTTACCAACCCTATATCTGACAGAGGACTAATATCCAGTATATATAAAGAACTCAAGAAGTTAAATAGCAACAAATCAAGTAATCCAATTAAAAAATGGAGTACAGAGCTAAACAGAGAATTCTCAATAGAGAAATATCGAATGGCAGAGAAACACTTAAAGAAATGTTCAATGTCCTTAGTCATAAGGGAAATGCAAATCAAAACGACCCTAAGATTTCACCTTTCACCCATCAGAATGGCTAAGATCAAAAACTCAAGTGACAACACATGCTGGAGAGGTTGTGGAGAAAGGGGAACCCTTCTCCACTGCTGGTGGGAATGTAAACTTGTACAACCACTTTGGAACGCAATCTGGTGCTTTCTCAGACAACCAGGAATAGCGCTTCCTCAAGATCCAGCTATACCACTCCTAGGCATATACCCAAAAGAGGCTCAAGTCACAACAAGGATATTTGCTCAGCCATGATTATAGCAGCCTTATTTGCAATAGCCAGAAGCTGGAAACAGCCCAGATGCCCCTCAGTGGAGGAATGGATACATAAATTGTGGTACATCTACACAATGGAATATTATTCAGCAATAAAAAACAAGGAAATCATGATATTTGCAGGTAAATGGTGGGATCTGGAAAAGACCATCCTGAGTGAGCTATTCCAGAAGCAGAAAGACGCACATGGCATATACTCCCTCATATAGACCTATAATATAGGATAAACCTACTAAAATCTGTACATCTAAAGAAACTAATCAAGAGGGAGGACTCTTGCTAAAATGCTCAATTCCTATCCAGAAAGGCAAAGAGGATGGACATCAGAAGGAGAAAAGAGGGAACAAGTTAGGAGCCCGACAAAGAGGACCTCTGAAAGGCTCTGCCCTGCAGACTATCAATGTAGACGCTGAGACTTATGGGCAACCTTTGAGCAGAGTGCAGGGAAGCTTATGAAAGAAGTGGGAAACAGTAAGATCTGGAGAGGACAGGAACTCCACAAGGAGAGCAAAAGAACCAAAAAATCTGAGCACAGGGATCTTTCCTGAGACTGATACTCCAACCAAGGACTATGCATGGAGATAACCTAAGACCCCTGCACAGATGTAGCCCATGGCAGTTCAGTGTCCAAGTGGGTTCCATTGTAATAGGAACAGGGACTGCCTCTGACATGAACTGATGGCCTGCTCTTTAATTATCTCCCCCTGAGAGGGGAGTAACATTACCAGGCCATAGAAGAAGACAATGCAGCCACTCCTGATGAGACCTAATTGACTAGGATCAGAAGGAAGGAAAAGAAGACCTCCCCTATCAGTGGACTTGGGGAGGGGCATGCATGCAGAGGGTGGAGGAAGGGAGGGATTGGGACAGGAGGAGGAGGGAAGCACAGGGGGGATACAAAGTGAATAAAGTGTAATTAATAAAGAATTAAAAAAAGAGAAACCCCATGAATTCCTCAAGTATTACAAGAAGTTGGAACCCTTAAAGAAATTTTAAAGGGGAACAGTTCTCTCTACACCCAATCCTTGATGGAAGAGCTGCCAGCTACATGATGCCCATGGAAAATGCGGCAAGCAGGTGGGTTTCTAAGAATAGAATGCAGATCCCTGTGTCCTAACAGGGTCCTGCTGAGTCTAGAGGATGAGCTTTATCACCACTCACCTTCACTTTTAATAACGACAATGAAACAAAATGGCAAGACCATTTGCTTGTGCTTTTACAGGCAGGAAAAAAAAATTCCATGAAATTCTGTGTGTATCCTATGGGTTTTGCTTCACTGTTTGGGTGACCACGGGAAGCAACTGTGGTTCCGTGACTTTGGGGTCTCTGCCAAAAGACAGATGGTTGCTGAGGAAAGCCCAGGCTTCTCATGGCTCTGTAGGAAGGAGGTCCTGAGAGGGACCTGCCTTCAGCATGTGTTTGCTCTTTGGAATTCTACAACTTTGAAAAAATGATATACCTGGCTTCAGCGAATGGCAAAGTTATTCGAGGGCCTTGGGAAGCAGCAATGGAGGATATGGCCTACGGCCTGTTACTGCCATCCTTCAACTCTTGTGACACTCATACCTGTCTGGTTTCCATCGAACAGCTACTCCTCATAGAACTGGTTAAGCCTGTAAAGGATGTGATGCAAGGGTGGGGTGAGTTACCTTGCAGACATATCCCACAGCTGTTGCTGTTCATTAAACGCATCCCGCTGATTTACCAGCTTTCCTGGAATAAGGCAGTGGGGGGTTGGCAAAGCAAAGCTATAAAAGTAAAAGCAAGGCTCATGTGAACAAACACTTGAGGAGGCCAGAATTGTGTTCCACCAGCAAATGCTGAGCTGCATGAAAATCTGCTCCACTGAGGCTAAGATATCAGAACTAGCCCTTAATTACCCTCCCTACGGCTTGCATGCAGAAAGAGGGGGAGGGTGGGACTGGGAGGGGAAGAGGGAGGGGCTTATGGGGGGATACAAAATGAATAAAGTGTAATTAATAAAAGTTAAATAAAAATTAAAAAAAAGCAAAAAAAAATTACCCTCCCCACTTACAGACCCAAGTGTTATAGGTTCGTGCTGTGTTTAAGAACTACCATCATCTTACATGGGGGAGGGGGAAATGGGGCTGGCCTGGGGAGGTTTCCCTTGTCCATGGAATCAGGCATGTCTATGCTAACCTTGTTTATATTGAGCAAAACAGAAAGGAAAGAAAAGGTATTATAATACATCAAACAAACAAACAAACAGAAGATTCAAAGCATATTACTTTCTGAACGTGTATACTTTGCAAATCTTTCACACTACAGTTTTAATTGATTCCTACATTTAGATTCAACTTTCTTTCCTAGCACACACGCAGTCAGATCTTCATGCCATTTTACAGATTAATAAATGGAAGCATTGGGTAGAGGGAGCCCAGAGATGTAGGAAGCCAGTGATAATGCCAAAGTTGAGCATGTGAAGGCCATGTTTCCATCAGTTAGACTCTACTGCCCCCTACAGTAAAGCAATGAGACACTAAGTCCACAGTTACCTAGAGCAGACTTGTGGTTCTTGGCTTAATTCTATTGGAATCACCCCAGACATTTGTCATCAGAATCTCTTGGGTTGATGTCAGAAACACTCACTTTACAGACGCCTTTAATGTCATTCTTGTGCACATCATGTCACAGGAACTACCTCTAAACTGCACTGATAGATATTCAATGATGTATGACTATTAAAATGGTTCTACACAGGCTTAGAATGGGGTATGGTTGGAGTCACTGGTACCCATGTAGACAGCATGTTGTCTTGTGAAAGGTAGTGTTTCAGACCTTACAGGCGGATCTTTTCTTAGTGGCCCATTTTTAAATTTCGGACACATGATCAAGCGGTCAGCTCCCGCCTTTTGCTGGATCTCTTCGTTTCTGTGCAGTTGCCCGGATCTAGTATATTTGCTCTCATTTGTCCTAATGTATAGTATCCTATGTCTCATTTATATGTATGTAATTTGCATATGCCATATATGTGTGTTACACTGCATATCCCTTTGGAGCTATAGATAGCTAGGACAGTTTTTGTCCTGATGAAGTGAGGTAAAGGATACTGACTGCCAAGACACAAAGGATGCTGGGGAGGAGCACATAGCTTCAGAATCTAGACTCTGACCCCTATGTGCTGGAACTAAAGATCACATATCCCAAGCCAATTCTGCACTGTTTTTCTTCTTCCAGACCATAACCCACCCCTAGTAAAGCTGCCAGGATACAGAAAGGATCAACCTGTAACAGGAGAAACATATCCATTTTCTGGGGGGAGGTGGTCAAAGAAAAGTTAAAAATATTATCATGGGGCAATTGAGATGGCTCAGCAGATAAAGGCATCTGCTGTGCAAGCAGAAAAATCCGAGTTCTACCCCTGGGACCACAGAGGAAGGAAAGCGCAAGCACCTGGAAGTTGTACTCTGATCTCCATCTGCAAGTGTGGCAGGTGTGAATTTGTACACACACACACACACACACACACACACACACACACACACACCACAGTAAATAAAATGAAAACACAACACGCACTGTGTGACTACAGAGTTACAAATTGCAGATAACTGTTAGCTGCCAAGTATCATTGTCTCCCATGAGCCTTTTAAAGAAGGGGCATGTTTCACAGGTGACTCTCCTACCACCCTCCCTCTTCATCACCGACCCATTGCCTCTGAAAACTGTGGCGCAGGTGTGTGAGAGGGAATCTGAAAGGAGCCTTCAGGCTTTAGCAGAATGTGAGAGGCAGCCGGGAACAGAGCGCACAGGCCCACGGGCAGAGTCCGCCTGCTGTGGAGGTCTCTTCTGAGTGACAGATCTTGTCAAGGATTTCCCTGTCGTTTGAAAAGAGAGTTCAGTAAAATTTGATAATTTCAGAAGTTTCTTTTAAAAGATGGTCACTACTACGAAGGAAGCTACAGCATCCAGACTGTAGGAAGGAGATTGTGAACGGGGAGGATTACAATGATGAGCTCCTGTTGTTCGGATAATGACAATTTAGAGGAAAATAAAAATAAGACCTTCAGCCTCCAGACAGTTAAATCAGGGGATGGGACAGTCCTGAAGGGTGATATTAAACTGTGGGTTGTGAAAGGCTGCAGGGGGCAGAAGACCTTTTTGCTTTGTTTTGTTTATTTCATGGTTGTTGAATAGGTCTTTGAATTAAAAGGACCAGCACTGGCTTAGTCATGACACCAGGGAGCCAGGGCATGCCTAGACTGATGATCTGAAATAAGACTGAAAACATAAGGTAAGGGCTTTTTAAAAAAAAATGGATTGATAAAAAAGGGTGTGTATGTGTACTTCCTGGATATTCTTCCATGGCTTTTGTGAAGTGGTCCTTTTTTTCTTTTTATTTTTTTATATTAATCACAGGTTATTTACTTTGTATCCCAGCTGTAGCCCCCTTCCTCATTCTCTCCCAGTCCCACCCTCCCTCCCTCATCTCCTCCTTGCCTCTGTCCAAGTTCACTGATAGGGGAGGTCCTCCTCCCCTTCCATCTGACCCTAGCTTATCAGGTATCTTCAGGACTGGCTGCCATGTCCTCCGTGGCCTAGCAAGGCTGCTCCTCCCTTGGGGCGGGGGGGTGGGATGTCAAAGAGTCAGCCATTGAGTTCATGTCAGAAATAGTCCTTGTTCCCCTTACTAGGAAACCCACTTGGATACTGAGCTACCTTGGGCTATATCCAAGCAGGGGTTCTAGGTTATTTTCATTCATGGTCCTTGGTTGGAGAAAGAGTCTCATAAAAGACCTCTGTGCCCAGATATATTTGGTTCTTGTGGAGCTCCTGTCCTCTCCAGGTCATACTAACTCCCCCAAAATCATATGATTCTCTACACTCTGCTGAAGGTTTGGTTATGAGTCTCAGCATCTGCTTTGATATGCTGCTAGGTAGAGTCTTTCAGAGGCCCTCTGCGGTAGGCTCCTGTCCTGTTACTTGTTTTCTCCTACTTCCAATATCCATCCCATTTGTCTTTCTAAGTGAGGATTGATCGTCTTAGCCTGGGTCTTCTTTCTTGTTTATCTTCTTTAGGTGTACAGATTTTAGTTTGTTTATCCTATCTTATAGCTCTAGTACCCGCTTATAAGTGAGTATACGAAGTGGTCCATTTTAAAAAAGAGATCTAATTTCATCCATCAGAGATCAAAGGCACCAAAAGCTCAAATGTGATATGCAGAAGTGTGGGCGCCCAGGTGCCGGAGAGGAGGTGAGGAGGTGAGGAGGTGAGGAGGCTCCACACACCTCTATACACAGTGACTGTGTATAGAGTCTGTGCTGACTGTGCTTCACAGATAGTTTCTCCATTTCATAAGCACGAGTTCAGCTTTCCTAGTTCATCGAGAACAGTGCTCTAATATACAAGAAACAAACACCTGTGCATCTCGAAAACTCGCAATAGTTAGAGTATGGCATACAAAGTATGGTGTAAGTATTAAACTTTGGCAAGTGAAGAAAAGCAGTTTTAAAAGCAAACTCTGCATTTTCTTACATGTGTAGGATGAGATCATCATTGAGAAACGTCTTCTCTGTTCATGCAAGTGATCTCCAAAAGAATTAAAATAGCAGAAAAAGGAAGTGGTCCAAAAAACATATATATATATATATATATATATATATATATATATATATATATATATATGATGCCTTTCTGTATTCTCACCTTTACTTCTTTTGATTGTGCCAACAGTAATCAAATAACTCCTTTGCCATCATCTTATAGTTACAAACAGGGGGCTCAGCTGTTGGAGAATCAGCTAACGTGGAAGTCATTCCGACTGGGAGCTGTTCACTGGAAGAAATCAAAGCACTTTCCCAGTGTGATTCTAGGCTAAGAACATAGATTATCACTTTCATATGCAGAAGAACAAAATGCCTTCAGCATTATTATGCTGTGACAGTTCCTGGTCTTCTGGTGGGGCCAGCAAGAGGGTCTGCAGAAACTGGTATGTGAGTCCTGTAAGCAAAGCTCTAAGCCTATGTGCTTTCTTCCCCCTGGACCAAAGCCTGGGTTTAACTTTTTAGATGAATGACACACATTGCAGCAAAGTCCCTTAATTTAATGCAAATTATTAATAGTAACTCAGTTATACCTGAAAAGGCAGATTTTTCCCCCCTCCACCAAACTTCCCCGGCTCATGATAGAAAATCTGTTAGGCGGTATCATGATTTGGAAAATATGGCATTTGAGATTTCTGTGTCTTAGGCCCTTATAAGATGGCATCACCACGTGAGTCAACCCTGCTGGTGCTCTGTGGTCATGGACCCTAGCAACCACATTCTTCCAGAATGAGAGAAATGACATTGAGCTTAATTAATTGAAAGGCTGATTTCACTGAACTGCAACTCACAATGATCCACTAAGAGACACCGGGCTCCAAAATGGAGAAGAATATACCAAACTCCAAACCAAAGCCAGTGCAGCACTGCTCCACAGATCCTTTTCTTACTATCACAACACACGAGTGTGCTCATGCACACACACACACACCTGGAACAAGAAACCGATGTATTCTGTTATTCACACATCATCCTGTTAAGTCCCATTATGCCGTGTCTCACATGCCTGGGGTTTAAAGATGGATCTTTTTCTCTTTAAGACACAATGAACAGTGAGTCGTCATCTGCAACTGTGTTGTCATCTTTAACTAGGTGATTCTCAAGGGAGAGCAGAAAAAGAAATCAAGTCCATGGCCCCTGAGTGACCCAAGGCTGCATTCTCTCTTTTCCACTTTCCGAACCAATGTCGCCTGTCTAATTAGTAGGTTAAAATTCAATGAGATAAGCACAGGCACACAGAAACCTCTGGCTGTGGCCTGCCAGGTGTGTTTTATGCTGCTAACAGTGATATCAGAGCAAGGAGCTGTTGACCAAGAATAAGGAAGTTTCCTTTAAGAGGGCTTTCCTATTCTGTGGAGGTGTCCCTCTTCCACTGCTGAATCTTTCTGGACTCTTAGAGTGTTTTGCTAATTGTTTTTCTCTCCCTGTTAACAGAATGGAAGCCACAGTGAGAGCTGCCGGCACCCAGAGCAGAGGGCAGAGGGTGGCAGTATCCCCAGGGCTTTGTCGGTGGTCATGGCCTCCACATTCCAAGTTAGCACCTGACTGGAGCAACCTGGTTCTTGTCTCTCAGTGGAGAGGCATCTCTTCAAAGATCAGAAAAAAAAAGAACAAAAATAACAAAACAAACAAACAAACAAACAAAACAGGGAGAGGATTGTCTATGCCACACATAAAATGTACTCAAGTTCCCTAGCAATACAAATTAAGAAGAAAGAAAACTATCAATGTGGTTGATAACATTCTTAGACAAGGCAGCCAGGCAACACTGCACTTGGAGAAGTCAAACAGAACTGGCAGTTTTATAAAAATTCATATAAAGTAGTTAAAAGTGAATTAGTATAATTTAAATTGCTTTCAGACAAGAGAAAAAGAAAAAAAGAAAAAGAAAAAAAAGAAAAAGAAAACCGCAGCCACAGAAAGAAAACTCCCACTGGGCAGAGATGGAAACAGTTTTGAGACAGATCTGAAAAATAAGGGTACCTAGACTTTAAAATAAAACCTTAAGCTCGCGGTTGCTGGAAATGCTTCTTTAGAGATCTTTGTGGGATATCATGCAAAAAACAGATGAAAAAAACAAAAGCCACTCCACCATCCAGAAATTTAAATTCTGAAAAGAAACAGTAAGTGCTGAGGATTCTCGGTCGGAAAAGGACCGATGGCATCCGAATCACCATGCATTTAACACCCTCTAGCCCTCAGCAAGCACCTCAGGACCACGGGGAGCAGGGTTCCCCGGAGCCTCCGGTACCTGACATCTCCACCTGTTTCTTATCATCTGTGCATACATTAGTTTGCTAGCTCTGTCCGACACACTCGGCATTGTTTATAGAGACGAAGGAAAATAACAAAACAATCAAACTATCTCCACACTCGCCCTTTGCAAAATCCCCTTCCAAACGAACTGCTCACATTCATGAAATACAAGGTAATAAAAGAGTTATTTATACCCAAACCTGGTCAGTCCTTCCATTTCTTGAAACTTGCACACAAACCGAAGAAACCCACTCAGCTTTAAAAAGGTCGATCATTTTGCTGTCTACAGCTTCATCTCTGAGAGCTCTGGCTTGCTCGGTCTGTGTGTGAGCTCTCTCTCTCTCCCTCTGTGCGTCTCTCTACTTCCACAGAGAGGAGAGGCTTCCTTCTCTGTTTCTGCCTCTGGATGAAGGATGAATGCTAAATACACAGTTCGAAGGGATTTTTCCCTTCTTCTTAGATGAACAGTTGGAAATCTAAAATCTTTTTCTCCCGAATGACTTAATATGCCACTCACTCAACACAGAGCATTTATATAAAGAGGCATAAACACAACTAAGAATTCTACTTAAAAAAAAAAAGAAAAGAAAACAACCCTCCCTCTGAGCCTATTCTGTTTACTTAACTATTAGCACTTACCCTGAGATGTGCCATAAATGCTCTATTCCAAATGTACAGAAGCCAACCACATCTCAGCTGGGAATTAAACAGTTTTAATGTCTTCAAATCCATGCTCCTGCTCCAAGCCCTGATACAGGCAGTCACTGGCAGCCGTACAACAGTTCCCAACAGCAGACATCTGATTCTTGACATTTAAAAATAACAATATTGGGAAAAAGGGGAGGTTTTTTTGTTTTTAATTAACTAAAACAGCTTGTGAGTGAGCACATAACACCCATTGAGTATATTGATTGGAATTTACAGTGATAACGTGAAAGCCCTTGTCAGGTACAGGTTAAAAGCATACAGACCCCTCAAGTCTTAACACAGTCCTGGCAAGAACCTGCTGCATTAAGGTCACTCTGAAACTCTCTAAAGGCAGAAGATGCTCTTTAGTGTTTACGTTCTATTGTTTAGTGAATGCTTATTTATCATTATTAATTAGTGGATCTTAGTTTAGTTTTGAATCAAGTTAGGGATTTTGCTTTTTTTTCCACTGGCAGCCTGATTTCACATTTGCATTCTTTTACGGTCATGGACATACTATAGGTCGAAAGGGCACATGAGCTTGATTCCGACAGAGACAAATAATAAAATAAATCCGTGGATTACCATCTACATCTGAAACACGTGACAGAACTGGGCAGACCTGGGGCCATCTGTTGGCTGCCCTCCCTACTATGTGCATTCCTCGTGCCTCTTGTCAGTTTTGTCTATAAAGCTAAAGCAAAGGAGGATTCCTGAGAAGAGAAGGGGTAATGGCGGAAGGGAAATAGAGCATGACTATGATCGGAGCTTGATAGGCAAATGAATGAAAATATCAACGATCGATGAATATGAATATCATAACAGAAACCCATTTTTGTACAAGAAAAAGTTGTGAGACTATTTAAAGCAAATACAATATTTTTCACAGTGGTTTTGAATATTAAGTGAGGCCCAGATGGTTCCTGACAGATAAAGAACATGTGGCGGAGGTTTTTGTCTGTAAGTGGGGAGTGTAGGCATTGAGCCTGGTGAACGAGAAGAATTCAGACTTCTGAGGGAAAAGACTGTTTTGGCTCACCAAACAGCCGTGTGCCCTTGGCCAAGTCATTAGACATAGTTTCCATAAGTCTATTTTTCTATTGACTCTATTTCGAAGTGCTTTAAAAATTTTAAAGAACAAATGAAAGTAACATTTGAGAAGCATCTGCTTTGGGCGTGTGCTGATGAAGCGAGAGTCACAGGCCTCCCAACTCTTGGAAACTGCTCCAATTAGTACGCTGAGATACTCAATTTAAAAACGTGCAGCGAGATGGCAGCTTCTAAAACCAAGTGCCTCGTTTCTCAGAGGATGAAGGGGGCTCCAAAATTTAAAGGCTGGCTCCAGCAACACCCCCATTGGAGGTACATAGGGAGTGAAGACCTAGCGTTCCCCGCGGAATGGAGCACCGTGTGCTAACCACTCGCTGTAACGGTGACGGCCAACACACTCTGAATCCAGCCTTAAATCGGGCAGCCTCGAGAGTAGTATTATTAGAAAGCAAGCAAAACGACTCTTTGTTTCCCCAAATTTGCCTCTAGGAATGAGTTTATCCGTGAAATCGTCCCACAAGAGTGATGGGAGCCAGTCAATCCTATTTTCTGAGACGAGTATCCGCAGGATGTCAGATCCTTTCTGTCTCCTTCCAGAAGCAAGAGAATTGTTGGGACTCAGGTCTCAGAGGTGCCTCCTACTGGACCCCTCTTCACCGATACTCAGTTCTGCCCTCCCTTTCTGTGCAGGAACACACCGACCTCAGCACAGGCACAGGGTGAGGCTGTGGTCCTCCATGCTGACTGTTTAAGAACATAATCGTATCCCCTCCCCAGACGCAGGATTGTCATTACGTTTTCATCTTGAAGGCCATGTACAGAACGGGAGCTCAGTCAATGCCAACGTTTAACTAAGTATTTTGCAATGCAGATTTCAGTGTACATTTGAAAGGATAAATAAATATGGTCCAGGATTAATCCTTGTCCAAGTTATGAAAGAGAATATTAACTTTTTAACAGTTTCAAGGATGAAAAAGTGACATTTTTATAGGTAGCAAGACAGGAATGGGACAGAGGGGAGCATGTCTGAGGTGTCTCATGATTAGTGTTTCTAACTGGATGATATATACATTAGTTAGTACTTGCTTCAGATTAGTTTTGCTTATAGCTTTCTTAAATATTTTATTTACTAAAAAAAAAACAACAACAACAAACAAACTAGCCTGAGGAAGGGAAGTAATTTGAAGGTAGACGTTTCTAGTCATTACAACTAACTGCCACACTTTGATCTTAAAGATCTCATTCTGATGTTACTGAAGAATGTTCAAAATTGTTCTTTTGAAAACCCTACTTTCTCCTCCCTCACCTTTCTACCTAGCTTTGGCATGAAGTGGGAATAGCCCAAATTTCAGTCCTTCTACCTCCAGGTCACAGGTCAAGTTCCCTCAATATTTTAGAGCAGTAGTTTCTTCTTTTGCCAACAGTTCTATCAACCCAGCTTTCAGAAGAGCTGTGAAGATGGACCATGCTCATCACCATGTCTGATACACAGTGACCTCGCAGTTAATGTCCAGTTTCTTCTTCCTTTCTCTACCTTTGCTCACTTTACCACTTTTTGAGATTTTGGACTTAAAAGGCATAAAGAAGGAAAGGAAAATAAATTTCAGGAAGGAAGAACATGAACTATTGTACAAGCTATTGTATAACTAAGAATGGCTGGTGTTGGAGGCATAGACAGTGTCCTTCTCCAGGCTCATTCTCCTCATTTCTCATATCTCGCCAGGACTCACTGTAGTACAGGCTTTCACAGTCACCAGAGACAGCCTTTTCATAGAAAGCATGCCAGTTTCTAAAACATCTCTATCTCCTTACTCATCCTTTCTTCACGACAGTTTTTTAAATCAAAGCACTTTCAGTGCTAGATACAATTTATGTTCTTAAAGATCTTCTAAATCCTCAACCTGCAGCACACAGAATGATCGTTTAGTGAAGAGACTTGGGTTCGTGTCCTATCTCTGCCACGTGTTAACAGTGCAGCCCAGGAAGCCTTTATCTGAGATCACTTTTTTCCATACCCAGTGGGTCAGATGACAGCTAATAGTTATTGCTTGCAGCCCTGTCTGACCCCTTGGTGCCTGTGCTTGGTGCCTGTGGGGTCAGAAGAGGGTGTCCCGACTCCTGGAAGTGGAATCACAGACGGCTGCTGGACACCGTATGGACGGTGGGAACAGCACCTGGGTCCTCTGCAAGATCAGCCAGTGCTCTTAACCTCCGAGAAGTTTCTCCAGCTTCTCTTGATCATATAGTAAACTAGGAAATCCTACCTTCAGTGGGAGATACGGACAGTATTTGTGACACAGTAGCTTCTGCTAAACTTTGGACATGAGCCCTGTCCCTGCTCAGGACTGGCCGCCTAGAATATTCTCAGCGGTCAGGATAGGTACTCCCAAGAAAGCTATATTTGTCAGAAAGAGTTTAAAAAAGGAAAAATAAGCACCTTCTCACTGGAGGATTTTTTTTCCCCTTGCATTTCTTCTGAAGGAGAGAATGGAGATGAGTGTGCTGTGCTTTTAGGGTCTAGTAAAAACTTTCACGGAGAGATAGGGCCAGCCAGAAGGAAAGGGAGACACAAATGCACTGAAAGGGGGTGGGGGTGGGGAGGAAGCCACGAGGCAGCCCTGTGTCTTAGGAAAAAGCAACGCGGAGGGAGGAAGAGAGGAAAGGCGGCTCTGCCTGTCTGCGCCAGTATTTTTATCCAGGTGAATCTCGTTCAAGTGAACTGGAGGCAGAAGGAGAAAGAGGAGCAGGCGTGGAAAGAGAAGAGCAGCCTGCCTTGGTGGCTGTGTGTGGGACTTACCCGCTGACACTAATTGTATTTTACCGCACAGGCGTTTCCCCTTCGCCCTCCTCCTCTCCCTGGGCTTCTGCAGCTGTGTTTAGCAGGTCCCTAAACTGCCTCTGTGTCCACCTCTGCAGGGCACCGTCCTGTTAATGGAGCTAGCTAAAGCTGGTAGGAGCTGCCTCCTTGAATTTCCCGTTTATATGAACAGTTCAGAACAGAGCCAAGACCAGAACCCCGACCAGGTGGTGAACTACCTCACAGCATCTATCACTGAACACAGATAGTACCTGTAGGTACTGGCAGGACCGCTCTTGCTGGCAGGCCTCAGACTTCACCATGGCCTGATCCATGTTCATCGAGGCCTTCTGGTAAACCTCTCGGGCTCGGCTCACGGTGAGAGTGGAGGACCAGGCGCTCTTCTTCAGAAGCGGGGCGTCCAGGTTGACTGGAAGATTGGCGCAGGTGGAGCACTTGACGTCGTTGCTACTCCGGGAGGCCTTCACGGCTTGCTCGCTGATGGTATTGTAGGCTTCCATGAAGTACTGCGAAGCGGAGCGGTCGGGGCACCTGCCCATGGTCATCACGCCCGAGGGCGTGTGGTACAGGCACATGTCGCCGTCCAGGTTGTCGTCCGAGCTCCACCAGCTGGGAGAGGTCGGGGAGGCGTTAGAGGCGTTGGATCTGGCCTTGGACTCTGAACGCCTCTCCTTGCTCTTGCTGCGCTTGCCGTACCTCACGGGTTGCGACTCATCGGGGCTGGCCTTGCCCCCATTGACGCTGCCTTTGGATGGCCCCTCCAGGGAGTGAGACTTGGTGAAGAGCTTCTGGACCGAGTGGACCAGGTGCCGGATGCGGCCGGGGCTGTCGCTGCGATGCTCCACGGCGGTGCGCTTGTACTGGAGCGTGTGGTAGCCATCCCGGCTGAGCGGCAGCTGCCTCTCAAACTGATCCAGCAGGTTGGAGGGGAGGCGGTTCGCCTTGGTGGCCAGGGTGCGTGGCACCAGGGCACTCTCGTCCTTCAGCTCCTGCTGCGAGGTGTAGTGCCGGCGTGGGAAGGTGCTGCTGGCCAGCGGGTCGCTGAAGGGGCCCACGCACTCGGCCTGGAAGGAGTTCCGCTGGGTGTAGTAGGGATGGTCTGCAGGGTGGTGGTCCACTGGGCTCAGCAGGTACGGCTTGTGGTCCGAGTGGTGTGACAGGGAGTCACAGGCCGACTCGCAGGTGATTCCATGGTGGTGGCTGCGGCTACCTGATAACCCTTTCATTGCTGACTGGAAGCAAGCGCAGGGGTCATGGGAACCCCGTTAGGTTCCAGACCCGTCTTGGGCAAAGACCTGAGGGATGAAGAATAAGACAAGGTGTTAGCTCTCGTATAGTACTCTATTCTGTGACTGCACACCCCTCTTGGGTTTCTGGGGGACTTCAGGCTGTTCCTAAAAACAGCTTTCTCGCGTTATTGGAAAGGTCGCTCTCACCTTTATAAAGGTATAAGGCTCACTCGGACAAGGAAACAAGGAAACACAATCTTACTGACGACGGTTGTTTTAAGACAGATTCTTGCTACACAGCCCAGGCTAGAGCACTCATTCTTGCCTCCGCCTCTGAATGATGGGATCCCTCTGCAGTACCACCTCGCGGGCTGACATCAGCCAGTACCACCACACTGAGGCGAAAGCACTGAGCACCACCCACTGCGGTGAAATCTTTTCCAAGTTCTCGGACACAGTAACTGTTTTCCTTTATGAGCCCAGCAGCTGAGCGTAGCTTCCCTTTGCTTTTCTTCTTTACATGATTCTTAATAAGATAGTTTATTATTTCTCCTACGTGTGGATGTGGGGATCTATCTATCTATCTATCTATCTATCTATCTATCTATCTATCTATCTATCTATCTATCTATCTGTCGGCACGTGTTGATGCCAGTTGAAACCACACATATGGGAGCTTCTGGAGCTGGAGTGAAGCTGGTTGTGAGCTGCCCAAATTCAACACCGGAAATTGAACTGAGCAGTATTCAGCCTCTGACCCCAATTTACACACTAATCACGGATTTAGTGTATCTAAAGGGCTATGTTTCTTTGGAAAGCATTTCCTGGTACCGATGGCAGAGAGTCAGTTATGGTACTGTGATTTTATGGCATCCACGCTCTAGAACCCACGGGATTATTTGCTTCTGTCTCTCCTGGTTAAAGTTCCTTGCAGCCTGGCTTAATGCTTTGTCACTTTTACATCTTCCTATCCATCAACAAGCTGTTACTATAGGCACAAAGAAAGCATTCTGTAAGCGGAGATTAAAAAACAAAAACAAATACAAAAAACAAGATGAACCAAAGAAAGCCGTGGCACATCTTTAGGACATGACTTGGTGTCTTCTGTCTGTCACAACTTCCTCTTTGGAATTCTGTAGGAATACCTATAATACACAAGCAAGTCTGCATATTAATGAGCTGCAGATAGCAAGGCAAACAGTCAGAGCTGTGGCAAAACCTGCCCGTGTATTTCTGTTCTCCGAGAGCCAAGTGTCCTGTAAACAGGGTAGGTAAGGAACGGCACTGGCTGAGTCTCAAGCCATCTTTTCTTCTGGTTGCTATGGCTTGGATCCTAAATAGCCCCAAAGGTCAGTGTGCTGAGGGCCGGGCTGCCAGCCTGCGGTGTAACTGGGAGGTCATGGAGACTTTGGTAGAGGAAGCCTAGTGGGAGGAAGTCTAGGTTCCTTCCTGCTCTTGCCTTTTAATCCCTTCCTCCAACATGTATTTCTGTCACAGTGTGGAGCTCCATGGCGTGCTGCCTCACCACAGGTCAAAACCCACAGGACTAAGTGATCTTGCATGTCATCTCTCTGAGGCCAGGAGATGAAACAAATCTTTTTTTTTTTTTTTTTTTAAGTTGATCTTCTTGGTTATTTTGCCATGGCACAGGAAGGCTAACATACCGGCTTAAGGTTTTTGCTAACTGGTCACAAGTAAAACAGAATGAGCAGGGGAAAGGCTCTCGCCCCTAAGGAGGTCGACAGAAGAAGATTCTGGGCTTTGCGCTCAGCTTAGCCTGCAGGAGAGGCTGTCCCTGCAGTCCATGGAGTGGGAGTTCACACTGAGTTCATATCTGAGCTCAGGTTGTCCCCAAGCTCTGAAAACAGGCTGTGGCTCCAGCAGGAAACCTTATTTTCTTTTGACTTTAACACAGTGTACTCTTCAGGAGCTGACTAAGGTCATCCTGACAGACTGTTTAAACTTTTTTTTTTCTTTTTGAAAGCTTCCTACAGTAAAAATTGTCATTTTAAGCATTGTTCTGGAAAGACAACTCAAAAATGTCATTTCAGATTTTCAAAAAGTGAAAGATAAATGGCTAGTGAACATATAGGGTAGAATTAAACGCACACACCTTGGCCCCATGAAGAAAGACATGGACTTTAGAGAGTTCAAAGCTTGCCTTTTCCAGGAGACACATGACACCTGTGAGCTCCAGGACAACACTGTCCCTGTCTATGCCTGCAGAGTCCTCACTTCCTCATCTTCTTTCTGTTGGTGCTTAGGGCTGAGCCTAGTGCCACGAACATGTCAGCAGGTGATCTCACCCATTTCATGGCTCATTGGTTCAACACTACTGATGGTAGGTTTTAACCACCAGTCTTTTGAAATTGGTTAGTCCGCTAAATTATGAAGGCAGAGACTCACTTTTGTCTATTCAGTATCAAGTGCAGTATAAACACATAGTCACTGATAATGTATGCATGCAGAATTTCCCCAGGTGGTCCATGATGTCGTTCAGTGAAAATGTAACAGGGTGGCTGAACAGAGAATGCTGGGACAGCCATTTCCCAGTCATCTAGGTTTCAGTAAGGCAGAAGGTGGCAGGTGAGCATCTCTGAGATTTCTGCTTCTGCCGTGCCATGGCTCCTGAGTTCTACTTGTTTAGAGCCTAGCAACTTTGTCTGGCCCAATGACCAAAGGATGTCTATACAAATATAGTATAGAAGAGGAGAGAGAGAGACAAAGAGATAGGGAGAGACAAGGAGAGTAAGACACAGAGAGAGAGACACAGAGAAAGAGAGAGAGAAAGAAAGACAGAGAGATAAAGATACCAAAAGGAATTCAAAACTCATGATAGACATGGATTAGGAAAAGCCTATAAATATAATATTTTCTACTGAAGAGGTGCTAATAAAAAAAAAACCTGGGACAATCTTTTTTTTTTTAAGATATATTTTTTTTTATTATTTGTACAATATTCTGCCAGCATATGTGCCTGCAAACCAGAAGAGGGCACCAGACCTCACTATGGATGGTTATGAGCGACCATGTCGTTGCTGGGAATTGAACTCAGACCCTTTGGAAGAACAGCCAGTGCTCTTAACCTCTGAGCCATCTCTCCAGCCCTGGGACAATCTTTTTATGAACCTATGATAATAGTAGTAGATGATGGCAAGAAGGGATTTAGAGGGTTATATAGCACTTTGGCCAGGGTATGGTCAAGAAAACTCGAGAAAGCTTTTCTCTATTAGCCATGTATCCTGGAAGAAAGTTTTGTCAAATACGGTCTTAACAGTAAAGATGGAGTGAAGGAAACAGCTAGGTGGTGGAGTGGCTGCCTAGCATGAGAGGCGCCTTCTGTTCAGTTCTAGCACGGCATTGAATGAATAATGTAAACCATCAAACTGAAGAGGGGGATAGTCCTAGAGGATTTTACACACAGGAAAGCATTTTGGGGCCACACCGAATTGGTTCTGAACATACAAAGTCTCACAAGATGAGACTTCAAACTTGCCTTCTGCAGCAGCTGTGTCTTGGGTAGATATTTTGTGCTGAACGAAATTGCCAAGAGCTGAAGACACAAATTTCCTCTAAAATGTACAGTATTATTTCAGTCGGGTGTTCATGAATCATCTCCATGCAGGAACAATGTTTTATGGACTAGGATAGTACCTGAGGACAGGCAGAGGAAAGAGTCTTTTTCCAACCGTCAATGAGGAATTACGGCTAAGTCATGTAACTAATGATAATTTATGTAAGCTATGCATACCCAGTATGGTATTTAGTAAACTTTACATGAGCTATTTTCATCACAGGGACAAGCACTTAAACATCCTGAGAGGCTAGAACATTTCATCTGCTGAATACAGTAACTCTTGTGAAGGGACATTGAACTTTTACTCATTTCCCTCATGTTACTAGGTTCTCAACCTGTGGGCCACAACCCCCACGGGGGTTTCATATCAGATATTCTGTATATCAGATATTTACATTATGATTTATTATTGTAGGAAAATTAAAGTTATGAAGTAGCGATGAAATAATTTTATGGTTGGGGGTCACCACACCGTGAAGAACTATATTAAAGGGTCGCAGCATTAGGAAGGTTGAAAACCACAGCTCTATGTCATGGTAAATAAGGTCATAATAATGGCACTACACTATTGTAAATGTTTTAAAATGCTTAATTTGTTTTTTTTTTTTTTTTTTTTTTGGTTAAGATCAAGAAAATTATCAGCTTGGCTCTTTCTGTAGAAGATCTTATAATGTCTTGCCATTTCAAAGGGAAACTAGATCAGTTTGTGGTTAAAAATTACAGCAGTTCTGTATTCCTTTTTTTAATTGGGTTATTTGGTTTGTTGGTGTCTAAACAGAAAATTCTCTATAAAGGAAGCTCTGATGTCTGAGAAGTCATTAGTCCTTAGCCATCAGGGAGAGCAAATCAAAATGATCCCGAGATTCCATCTTACACCCACCAGTATGGCTAAGATACAAAAACTCTAGTGACAGTACATGCTGGGAGGATGCGGAGAAAGGGAGACACTCCTTCATGGCTGGTGGGAGTGTGAACTTGTGAAACCACTTTGGAAATCAACTTGGCAGTTTCTTAGAAAACTGGAAATAGTTCTACCTCAAGACTCACCTCTACCACTCCTGGGCGTATAGTCAAAAGATGCTCCATCATACCACAAGGACACTTGACCAACTGTTTATAGCAGCTTTATTTATAACAGCCAGAAACTGGAAACAACCTAGGTTGTCCCTCAACCAAAGAATGGATGAAGAAAACATGGTACATTTACACAATGCTATACTACTCAGCTATTAAAAACAAGAACATCATGAAATTTGCAGACAAACGGATGGAGCTAAAAAAATATCCTGAGTGAGGTAACCCAGACCCAGAAGGACACACATAGCATCTACTCACTTATAAGTGGATATTAGCCATATAGTACAGGATAGCCATGCTATAATCCATAGACCCAAAGAAAGCTAAGTGACTAGGAAAGTTCAAGGGAAGATTCTTAAATCCCGCTCAGAAGGGGAAACAGAATAAACATCTGGGTGGATGATGGAGGGGCATGGGTGGGAGAGGGGATAGGGAAAAAAAAAACAGGAGGGATCAAGTGTGGGAGACAGAACTGAGAGAGATTGGTGGAGCGGGGGCTCTCCGGGACAAGCTAGAAACAAGGGCCAAGGGATAAGCTAGGACAAGGGAAACTTCCAGGCAGAAGGTTACTGTGTAATTCAAATTCTGATTTCTGTACCCCTTGTATCTGGTTCCAATCCTTCTGAGAATCTCCTGTCTCAGTGTCATGTAAACACTGCTCCCCAGTTGTCCCCTGGTATGCCAATGAAGCGGCTTACAGTCAGTTGCTGAGCAGGGGAGAGAATAGGGCTGGACCTCCTGCTAGCCAGGGGAGGAGAAGTTAGAGGAAGAAGAGGGAACAAAGATTGCAACCAGATATACAGGATACAGAAATCAGCATTAGAATTACACAATAACTTTATGCCTACAGAAACTCCCAGGAATCTATGAGGGTGACCGAGCTAAGACTCCCAGCAATAGGGGACAGGGAACCTGAAAAGGCCACATACTATAATTAAGGAAGGCTTCCAGTGGAGGAATAGGGACACCAACCCACCCACAAAACCTTCAACTGGCAATTCGTCCTGTCTACAAGTTGTACAGAGATAAAGATGGAGCAGAATTTGAGGAAATGGCCCAACTTGAGACCCAAGCCACGAGAGAGAGAGAGGGAGAGAGAGAGAGACTACCCCTGACACTATTAATGGTATTCTTCTATACTTGCTGACAGAAACCTAGCATAACTGTCCTCTTGAGAGGCTTCACCCAGCAGCTGATGAGGCAGAGGGGGAGGAAAGTTTGAAGGTAGCCAGAGGGGTCAAGGACACCACAAGAAAACTTACAGAATCAACTAACCTGTGCCCACAGGGGCTCACAGGGACTGAACCCCCGACCAAAGAGCATGCATGGACTGGACCTACACCTCCTACACTGATGAGCAGATGTGCAGCTTGGTCCTCATGCAGGATTCTTAACAATGGTGCAGGGCCTGTCTCTGACTGTCGCCTGCCTTTGGATCTCTTTCCTCTAACTTGGCTGCCATGTCTAGCTTCAATAAGAGAAGATGCTCCTATTCCTATCGCATCTTGTTATGCCAACATGGGTTGATATACAGGCAAGGCCTTCCATTTTCTGAGGAGTAAAGGAGGGCGGGATATGGGGAGGAGAGATGAGAGGGAGAGCCTGGAAAGACAGGAGGGAGGGGAAGCTGCAATTGAATAAAGAAATTACAGCAGCACACTTGGCAACTCCTTGTTGCACAAGGCAGATGATGTCACCATTCTAATGTCACTGACCATGGAGAGATAGTGGTGGGTAGCATCTGCCCTGGAGAGCCTGAGTTCTCTTTCGTCATTCTTCATACCTTCCATTTTCTAGCACACCTCTCTCTCCTTGATTCCTTTTTATTGCCCTCCTAATTGATGTTTCTAAGTGGCATCCGTGTCCACCACTGTCTCCCACCTGTGGTATGGCCTACAACACACAAGTATTATGTATTCACTGAGCATTGCTCATGTGCAAAATCTAGGGCTTTCTGCTGCAAATGTAACCAAATGCACAGAGAGAAAGCTATGATCTGGCCATGAGAAGCTGTAACTCACGATTCTCCTTATTTAATGCATTCTTGGGGAAGGGAGCTGTGAGTGGTTGAATTAGGTTTCAGTTGGCTGTAACAATTTCCGAAAATAGAAAGGGAAATTGCCTCCTTTGCCTTTCTCTCTGAGCAAAGGCTGTGGAGTGTGGTCAACGCGTCTTCGGGAAGGTTTCTATGGATACCTGTGACTATCTATAATTCTTTCTTGCTCACTATGACTTCAAAATTATTCTTTGTTGTTCTCTAGGTCCAGGTTTGCCGTCAGGTCGTATGCTCCCAATGCTGGGAGTGGAGAATTTGTTGCTGCACGGCTGACTGTGTGATGAGCTTACGGTGACAGGCGCACTCTTTTTCCTGAGTCGCTGCACCTGGAACAGACGTACCGCTGCATGGATGATGACTGAAGCAAGAATGATTAGGCGCTGCAGAGGGAAATCTCTAGGTAATTCATGAGACCCAAGGAAAGACACAAACCAACTACAGATTTGAATATGCTGACAGGGGAGAATATCCCTGCAAAGCAGGTGATTTCTTCTTTTGTTTCAGTTTCCGTGTATGTCTTTATTGAGAGCTGCTCGTTCAGATTTTCCTTTTCCATGCAGGGAAGTGTCAACCACAGGCCTATGGCCATCTCAGTGAGGACTGGCAGGCGAGAAATCACCAGCTGTGTCACAGACAATGTGGGGGCTCCTGCCTAAGAGAAAAGAGAGCGTCCTGCTCTGCTTTGGGAAGGCAGTGGGAAGAGGAAATCCTTATCAATTCTTATGGGGTCAGACTACCTTTTTGGCTTTCCTCAACCTGCCTGTGACTTTCTCCTGCCAGGGCATTGCATTCAAGTAAGAAGAAATAAAAGATTATTCCATCAAAAAAAGAACAACCTAGTCCTTGAATAATGACCACACTTCCTGGTGCCCCTTGACATGTATAGGTGACTAATTCCCACTAACTGAATCTAATTGGAACTGGCGTGTGCAATTTCTGCAAAAGATTTCAGAAGTAAAGGGCATTGCTCTCTTTCGCCCTTCGACTGGAACGCAGATCTGAGGGCTGGTCAAGCAGTGATCTTGCACCATGATGGGAATCGCCCACACCGATGAGCATGTACCAAATAAAGGCCCTGTCACTGTGGAGCGCCCTCTCAGCCTAGCATCTTATTTCCACGAGAGGAAACAGACTTCTGTTTGGCTCACGCCACTGCGCCACTTCCTTGGGAACCAGGTTCTGAATGAGATCAGAGTAGCCGAGGCCCAGTCACCGAGGCCATGGCTGTCATGTCATGATGCAGACCCATAGCTTGCAGTGGGCGGTACCCCACTTGGAAGATTTGAATAGGGCAGTGGTATACTCAGGTGTGTCTACAAGATTGCTGTGCTCGTCCTTAAAGAACGAGGGGGAGAAAGGAACACCCCATAGGAGCATGGCGATGTCCTGGCTAGCAGGGGAGTTTCGCCCTTCCTGATCTCTCAGCCAAACGGGGATGCTCCTACCAGAGTCTGAACACATCCTGTACCTTTCTCTAGAAACAACAAAATACTCTGTGTTGTGGATCCAGCTTTCTCTAGCTAGTTTTCATCTACTCACAATAAAACCCAGTTCTACGAGCAGCCTCCAGGCCTGTGAACTCAAGAAGCTTCCTTTCCTTACCAGCACCCAGCCTAACGTATTTCCTTGTAGCAGCAAAGGTGGCATTGCGTTCTTAAAGGCATACAGGTATGAGTGGAGCGCCCTCGAGTACACAGTGTATGAAATCCTCCAATTATGTTATTCAAAGCACAATGACAAGCCATTTCACACATACAGAATGTTCTTTGCCTTCCACTAACATTAATTGCTGTCCGATCACCTGCGGTTTGGTTCCGTTTGTGAATACCTCTTTGAACCAGGGACAGTTCTCTCTCCAAAAGATCTGGCATTGTAAAACGAACAAAACAAACAGCTGAAGCCTTCCCCAATTTAGTCACAGGAGGCAGCGCATCGCTGTCGCCTCACGAAGCTTGAGGCACGCAGTTTCGCAGCGGCTTCTGAGAATCACTGGCGGGGATGAGTCCTTGAGAAGGCTGGCGGGCCCCTGGTGATGTTGCTGTGGGCTGGCTGCTGTTTGGGCAAAAGATCACTGAGCCTAGTGGAAGATTTTTTATGGTGGCAAATTGTAACATGCCACATTTATTTGGGACGGACAGAGGTAGAAGGTGGCTGACTTTACTCTGAGGGAACCGGGGTGTACCCTCCTTGTGGGGCTGTTTTCACTGGCTTCTTGGGGCAAGGTCAATTGTCTCATCTGAGCCTATTATAGAGGGATACCCTGGGCGTGGGCCAAGAGAATGCGATCACCTTGATCAGCAATGGTCAACGGATGCTCTTTCCACAGGGTCTAAGCAGGGAAGAGAGAGGGGAACACTTTATCTTTCGGTGTAAGATGATCTTGAGAATATTGGCAGGGGAGACGAAAAACCACCAGAATCCACTAAAGACGTTGGGAAAAACTTGCAGCTGCTGCTTAATCAAGAATAAACAAAGAATGATGGCAGATTAGAGCTATTTAATGGGAGGAAAAGCCAGCTGTGATGGAAGATGGGAAAACTGGAAAGAAGGACAGCTAACGCAACGCGAACGTGCAACTTGGAAAAAGCAGTGGAAAACAGCCTCTGACAAACATGGCGTTCTTTCCGTCTGTACTCATAACTAGTGAAACGGTCTGGCGAGCATGTGCTGGCGCGATCTAGACAAGCTCCCTCACAGTTAGACACACCCACACCCACCACCCACGCACATCACACACCACACCACACACACATACACTGCAAACACACACAGAGACAAATAGAAAGACAGAGAGACGCATACAAATACCTTCCACACACATACATGCACCACAACACGCACACACAAAGACACACAGAGACAAATACAGACAAAGACAGAGACACACATACAAATGTACACCACACACACACACACACACACACACACACACACACACACACACACAGTATGTGTGGGGGATTGTAGAGAGGAATAAGTCCAGAATCTGTATCTTTTGAGAATACACAAAAGAACAAATGTGGACCACATCTTTTTGGTTTAGGCAGTCAGTTCCCTGTCCAGTGTGGCAGAGATCTTGCAGCAGTTTGTGACAGAAACATGGTAGCCCAGAAAAGCTTATATACATATATAAAGGGAAGCCCTCTTTAACGTTGGGGTAACCACAGGTTGGCCAGAACCACTGTCAGTGGTCTGTGTCAGTCTTCAGTGTCAGCCCCATTGGAATTGGCTAAGGTATCTTCACGTGGCCTCCCACAAACGTATTCACTGAGTGTGAGAAATGATGCACACTCCTTTAGATTTGACATCCACTCTTGGAGAATGCCCTCAAGTGCTTCCCTCCATGACAAGGAGATGACCACAGGCTTTGAGGAGGTGAGAGGAGCAGCCACTCTGAGGGTCCGACAGACTCACTTTCCTCTGGTGAGTTCAGCTTCCCTGACTTCTCCAGTGGTTAATCAGACTTTTCACTCCCCAGCTCCTTCCTTCTGTTCCCATCACTGGGTAATTTTTAAAGTGCTCGGCTTCTAAGCATTGTTTGCAACAACCAAACTTCTTTTTCACTTTTTTCATCTTGGCAACAATTCTTTTTTCTCTTGAGAATTCCTATGCCCAATCTTAAAGTTTAAACAAACAAATTCATCTCCACTAAACATTCTAGAAACATGTTTGTGCGTAGAGAAGGATTTCATTTCTGGATTAAAGTCCTAGGATTAAAGTTTTGATAGCCAGCAAGGCATTAGTTTGTATGTCCATATGTTGTTCAGTGTTCTGGCATGTCAACACATATAAATCATTTATTTATTAAGAAACTATTATTCTAGATCCCACCATTTGCCTGCAAATTTCATGATTTCCTTGTTTTTAACTGTTGAGTAGTATTCCATTGTGTAAATGTATCACAATTTCTGCATCCATGCCTTTGTTGAGGGACATCATAAAAGATCATCCTGAGTGAGGTATCCCAGCTGCAGAAAGACACACATGTATATACTCACTTATAAGTGGATACTAGAGCTATAATATAGGATAAACATACTAAAATCTGTGCACATAAAGAAGCTAAGCAAGAAGGAGAACCCTGGGTAAGATGATCAATACTCACTCAGAAAGACAAAGGGGATGGACATTGGAAGAAGGAGAAAACAGGAAACAGGACAGGAGCCTACCACAGAGGGCCTCTACGTAGCAGTGTATCAAAGCAGATGCTGAGACTCTTTGGGCAAACTTTGGGCAGAGTGCAGGGAATCATATGAAAGAAGGAGGAGATAGTAAGACCTGGAGAGTACTGGAGCTCCACAAGGAGAGCAACAGAACCAAAAACCTGGATCCAGGGATCTTTTCTGAGACTGATACTCCAACCAAGGACCATTCATGGATATAACCTAGAATCCCACTGAGTGTGAGAAATTATGTACACTCAGATATAGCACATGGCAGCTCAGTGTCCAAGTGGGTTCCCTAGTAAGGGGAACAGAGACTGTCTCTGACATGGCTGGCTCTTTGATTACCTCCCCCTTAGTGGGGAGCAGCCTTACTAGTCCACAGAGGAAGACAATGCAGCCAGTCCCGATGAGACCTGATAAGCTAGGGTCAGATGGAAGGGGAGGAGGACCTCCCCTATCAGTGGATTTGAAAAAGGGCATGGGAGGAGTTGAGGGAGGGAGGGTCGGATTGGGAGGGAATGAGAGAGGGGGCTACAGCTGGGATACAAAGTGAATAAACTGTAATTAATATAAAAATAAAAATTTAATAAAAAAGAAACTATTATTTGCAGAATGTACTCTGAGCACTGTAAAAGAAACTGAGTATTCTTGACTTTACATTCTCAACTTTTCCTCCTCCATTTTTTTCTCATATTCCTTTACTCCCATTTTCCCTGTCTCTGCCAGTTCTCAAGTTAACTTCTATTTTCTCAAGTCTTTCCTCTTCTCTAGTCTTATCAGCTCATGAGGCACAGCAGGTCAAACATTCTGCCGTCTTCTCTACTCTATGATATACTTTATTGATTCTGTACACTATAAATCAAAGAAAGATGTCACCACATTTTTGTCCTTTTACACAGAGGCTGCCGAGCGTCCCTGGGGGTAGGACTAATGCAAAAACTGAACTCTATTCTCAAAGCCTATTAGAAATACCATCCCGAATACATCTCCTTGTCATGGAGGGGGGCACTAGAGGGCACTCTCCAAGAGGGGTGTCAAATCTAAAGGAGTGTTCATAATTTATCACACTCGGTGAATGTGGTAAATTCACATTTGTGGGAGGCCACATGAAGACACCTTAGCCAATTCCAATGGGGCTCACACTTAGGACTCACATTGTATCCACTTGAACACAGACCACTGACAGTGGATCACAGATACTCTGAATCCCTGTACTCACTCATGCCTCATTTGTAGCAACTTGCTTAAAAAGGAACTAATAAAAGCTAACTGATAAAGAGGACTGGGGTCTATGCCACCATTAATCACCTACCAAGTAAACATTCTGAGCTGTATATCAGCACGTTTTAAATGCTTTAAATGTATGATATCTGTCAGTTATTAAATAATCCTATATAGTAGGGACTCTAGAATTCCATATATACCCAAGTAGGGTATATTCTAAGATCCTTGTCTAGAATCTTTGATAGCATTGAACCCTGTACATTTTGTGGTTTCTTCTTTAACTTATAAATTGGGAACAATATGAAACTAACAACAATAAAATATTAGTTATTTGTAACCCCAGAATATAATTTTTTCCTGTTATTATTATGCCAATAAATTTCACCTAGAGGAAACATTTAGCTCCTTCTATCTGGCATATCTAGATTGCCACCATTTCTACTCTTGCACTTTAGGGAATTATTAAAACCTATAAATTAAGGATTACTGTTACTGGGGTAGCTCAAGACCCTCGTTTGATAACTGAGACACTGCTAAGCGGCCAACAATCAGGGCGTGCGTATCTACAGCATGAGTATCCTGGGTGAAAGGATGACTCATACAGTAGGTGGGATGAAGCAGGCAAGAGATTTCAGCAAATCACTCAGGAAAGCAAACAGAGGATTTAAAACTCACCAACTATTTATTTCTAAAAAGTTCACTCAGCACTTCCGGCAGCTGACTGCGGAGTAGCTGAAGTTGTGAAAATTGGAACTGTTGTGTTTGCTAGTCTGAATGGACATGGCTTCCCATCGGCTCATAGAGAGTGGCACTAGTAGTGGCCTTGATGATGGAAGTGTGTCACTGGGGGTGGGTTTTGAAGTTTCAGAAGCTCAAGCCAGGCCCAGTGGCTCCCTGTCTCTTCCTGCTGCCTGAGGATCCAGACCTAGAACAACCCTCAGCTTCTTCTGCTGGAATGTCACCATATTTCCCACCATAATGACAACGGATTAAACCTGTGAACTGTAAGCCAGCCCCAATTAAATGTTTTCTTTTCTAAGAGTTGCTGTGGTCATGTGTCTCTTCACAGCCAAAGAACTCTAACTAAGACAGTGTGTAAAGGGTGGTTATTGTACTCTTTGGGTAAAGAAATAGATTTCTGAGAATTAAATGACTTACTCAAGACCAGGAGTTAGTAACGTTTGAATGCATAATGCTTTCAACGAGTATGTTACGACACCTTTGACACACATACATACTCTCAGACACACACTCCCACAGCAACACACACACACACACACACACACACACACACACACACACACCAGTCTTTGGTGAGGCGAACAGCAGGCTTATTGTATGTTATTTGTTATTTGATTATATCACTCTAACTTCTAATAGCTTCCCTATACCCATAGAATACAATACCAGTCTTCCAATCCGGCCCACAGTAGGCGGCTCTGTGATCTGCCATCTGCCCTCCAGACAGCCTTATCTCCTATCTCCTCTCAGCCCTTCTCAAGCTCGGGCAATGCCTTACTCCTTGTGCCCTTCCCCAGATACTCTGTCCTCCCTGCTGCATGCCTCTGCAAAACTCACTTCCATTCATCAAGCGGATTCCCACTCCTTCTTCTGAGTAGGTGCAGGTATGGCCTCCCCCTGAAACATTCGTTGGCTGCGGGAAACACGGAAATGATAGGCCCTATCTAATTTATCATTTAGGTGAAAAAATAAATCACACAGATGTGACAATCACAGGAAAGCACAAGTCAGAATCTAATCAAGCGCCGAGTAGTGTGGTACGTGCTGCAAATGTAATGTGGTGAGTGAAAAGCTTTTGGAGAAAAGAAGCCTGGAAGATGCAGAAGTTCGGGAGTACAGAGGCATCTCAATCTGGAAATCTCAGCAGCAGATGCTCCCGATGATGGGGTTCTTAGGGCAGTGTGGCTGCTTCTCCGTATTTCCAAGCCTCATTGCTTCATTTTTTTCATCTGATTTTGTCGTTTTTATGTTAGAGACGAGTTCTCATTATGTAGCCATAGCTATGGTTGGAACTTGCTGTATAGACTAGACTGGCTTCGAATTTGTGGTGAAGCCCTGTCTCTGCTTCTCAGAGCTAGGATTGTAGGCATGTGCCACCATGCTAGGTTCCTCTGAAGTTCTGAGTGCTTCCATTTCTGCCTGTGATGAGGTCTTTGTTACTGCCACCAATGCACTGAGTAGAGCCTCTGAGAGCTACAAATCTGACACCATTTAGCATTTAGTCCTGCTGAGCTCCTTTCATGGAACTGCTCTTGCATGTTAAGCCACTGCTCTCCACGAAGGGCCTTCTCTAAATAGCTACACGGGCTTTTTTTTTTTTTTTTTCCCTGTAGGGATGTCACGCACCTCAGCAAAGATGGACTTGAATGAGATGCATGGGGAAATCCCAATCGGGTTTTAGTATTAGCAGATCTGTGTCAGCACCAGCCTTTCAACTTGGAGGTATAGCATTCCTGTAGGATGAGGGTGTTTCCAGATCAGCTACAGTGGGGCCCTTCAGCTTGAACACCATGAAGGCTATTGGGAATTCATGAAAATAACAGCAGTGGTTCCACTGCTTTTCCACTTTTAGCCTAGCTGCATTACATTTTCTTAAGCTCTTCTTATTGCTCGATGTCATGATACACACTCTTGTGAGCATCACAACCCCTCATGGAAATGTCTAACATGGAGCCACAAACCCAGGTCTGTCTAGATAGCTCTGTGCTTGTTAATGTTGATCTATGTCCTTCCCCACGCAGGAAATCACCAGTCAAATGTAACGGAGTGTGCATCAGAATCAGACAGAACACCTGTTGAGACCCTGCTTGCTGGATCCACTCTCAGTTTATGAGGTGCTTCCTAAGAATTAACAGATTCCATGGCAAGGTTTGTAATGGTCTCATAAGGACATGATGGGAGCTGGGAAATCCAACAATTCGGATTAGGGAAGCATTTGTTGAATGCAAGATGAAGAACTAACATGTGCCTCTGGTGTTTTCTTACGGGCCACTATTTCTCCTTTTGTCAGGCTCCAGGAATATCTGCCATAAATTATTCCCCTACATGCACCTTTGCAGACCATGCAGTTCTGCCGGAAACGAAGGGCTAATGCTCTTTTCACATTTCCATAGGTAAGCCGTCGAGTACCACAAGCACTCAGCAAACGGTTAGCCAAACGAACACGATTGGAAGTCTTTTGAATGTGAAACACCTTTTCCTCATAATGTATTAATTTATAAATAAAGTGAGCGTCATCATTCTAGGAACAGAGTATTTTCTGTACAGGTGTCACACAAAGCGGAGACATGCGGCTAATTGTTGAATATTGAGCCACGGTTGATGAAAATGGCTCCGGCCTACTTTGCTCGCTCATCAATCTGCACCTACCCACTGCAGCTGCCTGGAGGAGGCTCATTCATCCTCCTTCAGCCACTTCAGCAGTTATTCTCTCTGGCCACAATAGCAATAATTGAGGAAACCATTGCGGAACATTTTCTGTACATCTCTGAAGACAGGAACCTTTTGGTCCAAACCTGGCTGCCGGTGCAGTTCTAGGAGTTCCAATGCCTCATCTGACCTCAACAGGCTCCTATGTGCTCATTCCTACAACTCAGGCACATGCATATAATCATACACACACACACACACACACACACACACACACACACACACACATTTAAAAGAGCATCATTTTCTCTCCCTACACGAGTGTCAAGATGAACATCCATCTAAATGCGAGTGGATGCTTCATCTCCCCACCACCTAAATGGGTAGCCTGCGATTGCAGCGCAGATCCAGCCGGCAGGAGTGCCTGTTGCCAGGGTGAGCGCTGGGCATGTAAGTCAGCTGAGAGGCAGCTCTCAAGGGCAAGTGGAGGGAGTGTGAATGGAGCTGCTTAGAGGAAAGCAGTGCATTTTCATGTTGATGAAGCCTTTGCCTGCCTAGGAAATGAGTCAGATGAGCCAAAGTCTGGGCTGCCCTTCCCCTACACCTTACTGCCCATGCGCTGGGGTGAGGCCGCGCTGGATTTTTACAAATGGTGCCATTGCCTATTTAAACACAGTCAACTTTCCTCACCTTTAAGGTGAGGCAACTGTTTTCGAATTATTTAACAAGAGCTTTCTCTCAGGTTTTACCTTTGTTTCGAACTTGAGAATTACTCTGGGTCACTACAAGCCTGCAAAAACCCCAAACTAAAGCCAAATAATAAAATAAATCCAAACAAAGAAGTTGTAGAGAACGAACGAACGAACAATTTCAGGTGTGAAAAGGAACTCAGGAGGACCCAGTAGCAAGCAGTCCCAATGGGAGTCACCCAAGCTCTGCTCTGGAAACACCCACTTCTGTTGCCAAGTCCATCAGAGACCTTAAGTCTAACTGGCAATACAGCTTGTCTTTCCTGTGTGCTGCCAGACATCGGAGGTAACTCATGCTGATATTTTACCAATACCTGACATTGTTGATTTTTCTCATCAGATGCCACGCAGCTCTTCTCCAGGACCCTTGCTATCTTTCTTTTCTGCACTGTTTCCCTTACTCCTAGTCTCCTGGAAATAACAGGTTAGCACCTTCTAAGCATGATGTTAATGATTATTGTTCTGTTTTTGTTCCAAAGGAGAATCTATCCACTTGCCCAGAGCTCAGCTGACCCTAAGTACATCAGACAGAAGGAAGGGGAGACCCACCAGACTGCTGGCTCATTTCCAGGTCCTGCAGATGAATTAGGTGGATCCTCCAAGACTTGTAAGAGAGAAATAGCACAGCTTTGGGGTGTGAGAGGCTCCCTCCATACATGACTGGACTGGCTAGAAGACAAAGGAATTCAGGCTCAGAAAGGTACCTTCTAACATGGGTTAGTCCTGCCTTTGGACACCCTTTTAGTGTGCCAAAAAGGGCCACGGGAAGGGCCAAGAAGAAAGTCATGCAGGAGCAATCAATACAAAGGTCCCCAAGGAGCCTTTCTTGTTTCTCCTCCTGGACAATCTTTCTGATCTCCTAAACTCATGACGCTACTTCTCTGTGCAAAATGATATATATTTCAGTCATTACCACCATCACCATCATCATGTAGACACATTGTGTGGTCAAGCCTCATCCCCACAAGCCCTTGCTGATCTATTATCTCCCTTGTTACAATCACTATAAGACTTATAGTTTTCTTTAACATTTTCCCTTTTCCCCTTCCCTCATGATACTGTGGACAGGATTCATTTCCTCTGCATGGGAAATGCTCTTCTCTGTTTCAAAAATGCTTATTCATCCTCCAAATACTTTACCACCTACTGCTGCAGAATATTTGATCCCATTGTGAACCCCAAGACTATGAACTGTAAAAACCTGTTTCTATTTGTGGAATGGCTCAGCCCTAGCACACATCTTTAATCCAAGAATTTTTTGTTTATTGTAAACAGGTGGTTGTTGTGTGGCTCAGCCCTAGCACACATAATCCAAAAGCTTTTTGTAAACAGGATTAAATAAAGTATTAACTTTAATCTTAGGTCAAGAGGCAGAGCAAGTAAGCGGATGACAGGAATTAAACAGAAAGGACTTTAAGTTGAAGGGTATGTAAGAGTGTGGAGAAGAAGGGCTTTTGGCTTTTTCCTTCTGGGATGTCAGAGTAGGAAGATCACCTGGGTGCTTTCTCTGAGCACCTCTCTGAGCTAGCAGATTTTCACACCACTATCTGGCTCCCAGGTCTTTATTGGTAAAATCGAACAATCAGGAATGTCTTTCTTTAAAACAACAACTTTCTTTCATTGTATATAGCATTTATATTCAGCCTAGACACACTGCCCCTTTTTTGATTCTTTTAGCAACTAAAGGTGGGCCTCTAGATTTTGGCAATAGGAAGAAAGCACTCCCCTCCACAACGTGGGGTGAGAATTAAATTAAAACCCAGAAATAAGATTTAACTCTAAACAATATTGAACTGGGGCAGAAGTATTACAAGAGTGCCTCAGCCTCCTGGGCGGCCAACAGAACCACCCAAGTCACAGCACAGTGATGTTTTCAGTTTGAGCTACTATGTCCTGTCTGTTGCTGTCCTTGCTCTTCTTCCTGCTCAGGCTCATAGTAAGGTGAATGCAGCTGCTTTTGATGTCTCCAGTGCAGTGGGCATGCTGTCTCCACTACAGGTCTTTCTCACTCAAACCAGTTCGGTTAGAGCAGAAAAAATCCTGTTCATGGATGATCTGTTTTGAATATCCCTTTAAGTAAGGTGCACTACCTTTTAGGAGTAAATAACATTTTTTTTGATCCTCAGTTCTTATTTTTATGGTTAGTTTTTACCTAAAATGACAGAGCTAATAGAAGTGATATTCAATTTCTTTGTAGACAATAAATATATTGAAATGAAATAAAACGAGCAGAAAAACTGTAAGATAATGCCAGTTAGAAATGTGGCAAGCTAGTACGTCGAGGATGGCTGCCTGGGGGACACTGGGACAGGGCAGCTACACAGGACATGTCTGTCGTGGATTAGGGGTCTTCCCCAGCTCCTCTCTTCTGTCAGCTTCTGTAGCCTCAGTAGAGCCTACGTTTGTTCTACTAGACCTAGATCCGCAGCTTCCTTCCTGCCTCGTCTTCCTCTTGACTGCTCCATATCCTAGTGTCCCCTACTTGTAAACACGCCGGGCTCCCTTCCACTTGGCATAAAGAGGTGCCTTTAGGCATTCCAAAAGCTTGCTCCAGGCTGTCAGAACAAATGTACCATCCCAAGCTCCACTACAGAAACCCTGTGGACAGCTCTGGTTCCTGGGCCATCTCTGCTCTCTGGCTCTGATTCTCCCTCTGTGTCCATTCAGGTCCTCCTACTTGCATAATGCCTTCCTAGCTCATTCCACAGGAAGGTGCCTGTCTGTGCCTTAAGCCCTGGCAGCATTTCGCCTGTGTGGGGACATCTGTGTGTATCTTACATTTAGTAGAACCCTCCAACATTTCCTTAGGTGTTCTAGTTCTTCGTTTAGAACGCAGACTCTGAGAAGGAAAGACCCAATTCTCATACAGTCCCAATTCTTCTTTTGTCGACTGAGTACTCTGAAGACTGAGCTAGTAGGTGAGAGGAGACAGCAGAGGATATTGAGAAGAGAAGAAGTGCAGTCAGTTGGTGCAGTTCTTATGAATGTCACCTACGAGGAAGGCACAGAGGGCAGAAACCCCACACAAATCCACTAAGAATTTGAACGTGGTAACTGACCCACTCTAGCCATGGGGACATATTTCTCTCTTAGAGAGAAATGTAATGAAAATTTAAATTACTTTATTAAAAAGTACCTGTGATTTAGCCCAAATCCCTTTATCGTAGAGCAAAGAAAATGGAGACAACACAAGTTTAATACTGTATATAAAAACACAGATTTGTATCTGACTAGCAAACCGAAGCAGAGAGAAGAGCCTGTAGCACACGTCAAACTTCAGCTGAGTCACGCTCGCTCGGGTGCTGTCTTAGCCTTCTGCTCGAGGATGAACAGGAAGCACTACATCTTCATTTCACAGCAGATTCCACTGGGTCTACTCCATGCTGGATGATTCCTGGCAACTACAGAGGTTGAGGTGTCTGTTGTCTTCTCGGGTGATCCTTCCTTTCAGAGTAATATGAGCATGAAAAAATATATATAAAAGAAAGTCCTTCTTACAAACGCTACTTCCAGCGTCGCTTGCTTTGTTTTGTTTCATAACCAGATGTCTTGTTCTGGGCTGAATGAGAATGGTCCCCTTGGGCTCCTATGTTTGAATACTTGGTCCCCAGTTAGTGAAAATGTTTGGGAAGGAGTAGGGGGTGTCTTATTGGAACCTATGTGTCACTGGGGAGTGGGCTTTGAGGTCTCAAAAGAACACCATTCCCAGCCTCTTTTTTTTCTGCCTTCAACTTGTGAATCAAGAGGTAAGTCGTTAACTGTTTCTGCCACCATGTCTTTGTTCTGTCAAAACTCTCTGAAACCATGAGCTCCATGGTGGAGGCTTTATAAGTTGATTTGGTGTCTTGTCACAGCAAGAGAAAATAACTAATACATATCTCATTAGAAAAACATGAATACTGAAATGGCCTAGGCAGTAATGTCAGTGACACTATCACGCTTAGAACCAGTAGCAAATAATACAACAACCAAACCAAACCAAACCTAAAGACTTGATCCTACAGATGAATGTTGGCCTCAGGGAACCTTTATTTGTCTGATTTCCAAGAGAGACTTCGCTTTGTCTTCTTAGAACCTCATTCAACCAACCTGGACTACGGCAGCCACAGTCATAACTGTTTTTGGGGGTTGCCATTCAGTCTTCAGCTATTATCAATGGATCTCTTCAAATAAGGAAAATTTGATTTCATGTTCTTCAGCCATTTAATGAATCAGTGCTTAAAAACAGATGGCTCTCACAACCCAAGCAAAGCTGTGAGGGGCAATTACTTTGCTTTCTACAAAGGAAGATAATTTATACAATTGCTAGGTGATAAGGCTCAAGTTTTGTTTTGTTTTGTTTTTTTTAACTACTTCAGTAGGTCTGTGTTCTTCATTGTCTTTCAAGCTACCATTTTGTTTACTGACATCTTGTACAAAAAGCATAAAATGAACAAAACCCTGTACCTTACTCATTTGATCTGGACTCCTGAATGAGGGTTTGTAAGGTTCCTTAACAATCCTGTTCTTTAATAATAATAATAACAATAATAATAATAATAATAATAATAATCATTATTATTAGGAAATAATAAAAAGGAAAAGAAAATAAATAATAATTATTATTTTAAAAAATATTATATAAAAAATAATTATTTCCTTTTTCTCTGTGTAGATCTTTCAGCGACTTTAAAATATAAATCAGGACATTAGAAATAGACATGTGTAGCAGAAGGAATCCAATAAATTATAAAACTAATTTGGAAGTTATTAATACACATATCATATAAATGCTCCTTATTAATAGAACATTGAGGCATGTCGACCACTTGATATGAAGTGAGAGACTCCAAAAAAAGCTCTGGCAGTTCTCCATCCTCTTATCTGATGGAATTCCAGTTTTGTCTTTTAAAAATGACACATTCTTCTGGCAATTTCTCTCTTTGTGTGAATGTGCATGTATGTATATGTGGTGTGTGCATGCATGTATGTATGTGTGTGTGCATGTATGTAAGTGTGGTGTGTGAGCATGTGTGTGTAGTGTGTACGTGTGTGTTGTGTGCATGTATGTATGTATGTTCATGTATGTAAGTGTGGTGTGTGAGTATGTGTGTGTAGTGTGTATGTGTGTGTTGTATGCATGTATGTATGTGTGTGCCTGTGTGTGTAACTTGCTGCAGTCAGTTCTCTTCATTTACCATGTGGGACCTAGGGACTCTGGCTTGGTGGCAAATGGCTTTACACACTGAGGCGTCTTGCCCGTGGCCACCTACTTTGAAGCAAAGAGTGGCCTGGAATTTGCCTAGTAGGTGAGGCTGACTAATCAAGTGAGCCCCAAGGCATGGGGACCCCAGCCCCGGGATTTCTAGTGTACCTCACCATGCTTGGATTTTTGTTACTCCAGGGAACTGAACTCCGGTCCTCAAGCCTGTGTAGAAAGCACTGTATCAATGGTGCTGTCTCTCCCACTGTCACTGGCAATTTCTAACAATTAGCTCACTACAAGTCTCAGTGGGGCAGGGCCGTGGTCTGAGCTCAAGTCCACCTTTGGATGAGGCGGGCCCTAAATAGCGAAGACAGAAGTTTCTCCACATGTCCTGTTGCTCTTAGGTCTTGAGGGGCAGTCCACAGGAGGAAACAAACAAACAAACAAACAAACAAACGAACGGTGAAATTTTTTTTTGGTGGGGGGTTCACCATGTAGCCTGTTCAAAGATAGTGGCATGCTGCAGTAAAGACCCTTTTAACATTTTCATTCTGCCACTGTGCAGAGTTATCAGATCTTTGCACTTCCCCCATAGTGCTGGGAGTCACACCTCACTCATGTTAAAGCAGTTTTGAAATGTCCTTGCCTTTCGGAAGGATGGTTCTTGAGCATGCCTGAGGAATCACAGTCCCTGCTGAGCCTCCCGCTCTGCAAACAAGGGAACAGATTGGGATTATCTCTTTTTTCCAGATTGGGATTCATTCTCTTTCTGCCTCACTCACACACTCCTTTCACACTCACTTTCACACTCCTGAAAGAACTTTGGGTCACTATGGCTAAGAGGTTTTGAGGCTGAGCTATCTAACCCGCAGTTATAACTATGCAGCTTAATTAACTATGTGAGAAAGATGAAGCATGAGTGCGGAAGATTGATTTCCAAAAAGTGACCGGGAAAGCTGGGCAAAGGCAGCTAGATGTGAGCTCCAAACACTGCTGCACACACTGAGAAAGAGCCACAGGGAATCACTGAAGGGAGAGAGAGCCATTCTTCCTCAGCATTGGGACATCAGTCCTCAGTGGTCAGACCAAAACAAACACATACAGTTGGAGCGAATAGCATGTGTGTGTCATGTGTGTATGTGTGTGGCTGTGTATGTGTGTGCGCATATAGGTGAGGTGTGTGCATGTGTGGTGTGTGTGCATATATTTGCAGTTTCTGTATGACTGTGTATATGCAGTTTGTGTATATGTATGTAATAAGAATTACGAAAGAAGAGATCACAAATTTGAGAGAGTGATGAGGATTGGGAGAAGTTGGAATGGAGAGAGGCAGGGGTAGAAGTAACACAGAAACAGAATACTCATGTGTGAACATTTCAAATAAGTTTTTAAGAATTGCTACAGAAGTGGTTATGAATGGCACAAATTATGTAATGAGCATTTACAAAGAGGCTGTATTCAAACTGCTCTGTATGCCCACATCTACAGAAACTAAGACTTCAGATTCTAGATCCACATCTGTAGATACTGCAGGAGGTAACTGATCGCCAAGCAATCTTCTTCTCTTTTTCTTCTTCTCTTCTTCTTGTTCTTCTTGTCTTGCTCTTCAATGAGAAAGTTATACATTTATGCTTTAGGTTAACAGGGTTCTTTGAAGTGTCCTTCACGGAACGTTTATGAACAGCTGACTCCTAGTTAGGTAAATTGGCTTAGGGGCTTGTCAGCTTATGTCTAACATTTAAACATATCCAGGATCCACATGACAAGTCGTGGGACCATAATGGCCCAGGTTACAGAGCAAGGCTTGAGGGGTCTTCAACCATGGACACCTCAAACATGAGGATGGCAGGAATTGGCTACCTCACCCTCCCAACCTGGCTCCATAAAGTCGACTCCCCCACCATCAACCCTAGTAAGAATTCATTCCTTTGACAGTTCAGGTTTCATTCCTTGTTCGGTTTTATAAGGCTCCCCACCTCTGACCCTATAGCCCAGTATGCAGAGGAAGCGTCTCCCAACACCCCTGCCCTGGCCAATGGGGCACGGCCACACTAACCTTGCCCCAGACACCCTGGCCACCTCCCCAGGGGCATAAATACCCCATCCCCCTCAATGAGCCAGTTCTCTGAAGCTGTTCCCTGGTGTGTTCATTACCTGCACACTCACGCCGACCCAGACTCTGCATTGTACTACCGCTCCAGCGAAGCTCCGCCTCCCCCTTCCCTCCGCCCCGCCTGCTCCAGCCCAGCTAGGTGCACAGTGGACCAGGCTACCCCGAGTGGGAGACGGAAGCAGGCAAGTTTCAAATTGTTCTTATTTTGTTTTCTATTTTTATTTTTTCCTTAACTTCCATTACAATTTGAGCTAGACTGGGGGGCAAGGCCTACCAGCTAAGGGAGGCGTGATAGCAGAGGGGTTTGAGGAACCCATGAGCAGAACGCCCAGGTACAGGAGGGAGAGGCTCCGTCACCCAGGACGGGACCTCGTTTGTAGCACTGGGTGGCTGGCACTGCTCAGGGAGATCGTGGGCCGATTCCACAGGCCTTTCTCACTAGGAAAGTGGGACCCTGAGAATTTCCACTCGGAGACCGAAAGTGTTTTTAAAGGACAGAAACAGGAGAGCACGTTACAGATCCATTAAAAATTTCATTTTTTAAAATCAGCAAATAATTATTATCCATATTTACGGGGTACAATGTGATGTTTTGATCCATGTATGTATCAAAGAGAGATTCAGTAAATCCAATTAACACATCTGTTACCAATTTATTTCTGATCTATTTTTGACTGGACGAACCGTAAAATGTAATCTCCTTTATTATCTGGTATTTAAAAGAGCGCCACAGCAGTCTCCTTTGTTCTGTGTGAACTCAGATGTTTGACGCTGATGCCCTTCTCCGCACCATCCTACCCCACTAAAGCCCACACAACTAAAGATACTTAGCTAAAGATGCTGGCCTTGAACACTAAACTATTTCTTGACCTCGGTTTGGAAGCCACTATGAATAGCAACTGACACCACAGGGAAACCCAGGCCTCACCCTGTCCACACCTACAGGGTGTGGAAGTAAAGATGCTTACAAAAGACAGGTCTTGCTTGAGTTCCCAAGCTTGGAAAGATGGAAAAGGAGAACTCTTTAGGCTTGAGTCAAGTTGTCCTTGGTGAGGGGCTGGGGACAGCTTGTGGAATAAGTGACTTTGGTTCAGTTTAGGGTATCAGGAAGGTGATAATTTCTGGGCAGGTGTGGAAGTGCTGGAAGCATCTGAGAAAGTAAAGGTGGGTGAGGAACACCTGTGTCCCCCCCCCCCCTCTCCAGGACCAAAGGTATCTTCACCTAGTGGCTGCTCAGGGAACCTGCAGCCCGGGCTCCCTGCCTCTCAGTAGATATGCCAGTGACAAGGAGGAAATGGTAAAAGCCCCTGTTCATATGTCCAGGAGCACAGGTTGTGAGGATGATATGTGTCACGGATGCTGAGAAAGGCTCTCAGGATGACAGGGGCATTCAGGATGACTAAACACTCAGCTGAAAGACAGACCCTGGGGAGGCCCGTGCCCCTGTGGGCAGCGGCAGACTAGGAGTTTACACTGACTTAACTGGAATTGTCTTCAAGAGCTAACTGTGGCTTCAGTTGTAGAAAATGCTATGCGACTGAACATGTGATCTGTGCCTGTAAATTTTAAACCTTCTCTACCTGCACTGAAGGGATTTGTTGGTGTATGAAAGCAACAAGCAGTTCCTGCTGTTATTTTTAATATGTACTCAGTGCCAATGTTCCAGGCATTGTACTGACTGAACACAGAATCAGACATAATTCCCTGTTCGCTTGGCTCACAGGCAAAGTGAGAGGGACAGAGTATGCAGAGACAGTGTGTTGAGGGAGAAGGACATACTGACAGGGAATAATGTGATCTCGTGCTGTACTGGTTGAAAGTAATTGCTGTATGAGAATTAAAAGCTGTGCATGCTCATTCCTGGTTCAGCACCCTGAAAACGGCATCCAACTACAGAGCCTTTGTCTCAGCTTTGGCTAGCTGTGACTGAGATTCCTCACCAGTGATCCTGAATTACAGACTCCTGGCTCTCAGTCCAGAAAATGTGTTTTTTTTTTTCAATCATTAAAATGTTCTCTTGATATCTGATGTAGGCCACTTCCATAGAAGGCATTATGTATTTTGACTTATTTATTCTACTTAATTTCTCTTATTTTGGAGATCATAATGTAATTACATCATTTCTCATTCCCTTTCCTCCTCCCAACTCATCTATTTAACCCTGTTTTAAACCATGGTCCATTTTCTCATTAGTGGTTGCTACACACATAGATGTACATATGTATATATTCCTAAACATGTGAAAACAGTCTCCTCCGTCTGTAGCATGTTACTGGCATGCACATTTTCAGGGCTGACCATTTGGTATTGGATAAGCAATTGGCCTGCTCTTCCCTGGGGAAGACTGTTTCTCCTGCTCTCAGTATTTCTTACTTGCCTGCAGTTCTCTGTGTAGGGTTGAGGCCTCATGAGCCTTGCCTTACTGGTCCGCTTCAGCAGGTCTATTGTTCTTGTCATTTGTTCAATTCATGTCTCAGGAGTAATTTTTTTTTTAAAGATTATACGAATTCTTTTTTTGTTTGACCTCTTTAAAAGGCGATAAAGTGTTTTGATAAATTCTCAAACGTCTTTTTCCCCCTAGCAGGAAAATGTCCTTAACTGTACTATTAGTATTTACCAACTAATTTTGCATTACACAGAATTTATTTTTTAGTAAGTTATATGCAAAGTTTTAAATTTATGGAAGTATACGTGAGGTGCTGGTAGGAGTGGGACTCCTAAATCTTGAAGGCAACACTGATGAGCACAATCTGGAGACAAGTTTTGTTCACCTGGGAAGATCTAGGTCATGGCGGTGATTCCCGGCTTAGCTCCCAGGAGTGTTCACTGCCGCACTAGTCTTTTACCGTAAGAGGCAAAGAGCAATAAAGTAGTCCCTGTGCTAAGAAATCAGAAGCAGCTGTTGATCTTTCCACAGGAGATTTTCAGCCATAGGCAAAACATGGCATGGAAGTATCATATTGGTGGGGTTTTAATCCCCTAAATTCTTGGAGTCAAAAGGGCTGACATCCAGAATATATAAAGAACTCAAGAAGTTAAAGAGCAACAAATCAAGTAATCCAATTCAAAAATAGAGCTAAACAGAGAATTCTCAATAGAGGAATATCGATGGCAGAGAAACACTTAAAGAAATGCTCAGCATTCTTGTCATCAGGGAAATGCAAATCAAAATGACCCTGAGATTTCACCTTACACCCATCAGAATGGCTATGATCAAAAACTCAAGTAACAACACATGCTGGAGAGGATGTGGAGAAAGGGGAACCCTCCTGCATTGCTGGTGGGAATGTAAACTTGTACAATCACTTTGGAAATCAATCTGGCACTTTCTCAGACAATTAAGGAATAGTGCTTCCTTGAGATATAGGTATACCACTCCTAGGCATATATCCAAAAGATGCTCAAGAATACAAGGACATTTGCTCAACCATGTTTATAGCAGCTTTATTTGTAATAGCCAGAAGCTGGAAACAACCCAGATATCACTCAACTGAGGAGCAGATACAGAAATTGTGGTACATTTACACAATGGAATACTACTCAGCAAGTAAAAACAAGGAGATAATGAAACTTGCAGGCAAATAGTGGGAACTAGAAAAGATCATTCAGAGCGAGGTATCCCAGAAGGGAAAAGACACACATGGTATGTACTCACTTATAAGTGGATATTAGACATATAATATAGGCTAATTATACTAAAATCTGTATCAAGCTAATCGAGCTAAACAAAGGAGGACCCTGCATAAGATGAGCAATCCTCATTCAGAAAGGCAAACAGGATGGACATCGGAAGAGGGAGAAAACAGGGAACAGGACAGGAGCCTACCACAGAGGGCCTCTGAAAGACTCTACCCTGCAGGGTATCTAAGGAGATGCTGAGACTCATAGTCAAACTTTGAGCAGAGTGCAGGGAATTTTGTGAAAGAAGGGGGAGATAGAAAGACCTGGAGGGGACAGGAGATCCACAAGCAGAGAAAAACAAAAAACAAAAACCCTGGGTCCATGGTCTTTTCTGAGACTGATACTCCAACCAAGGATCATGTATGGAGATTATCTAGAACCTCTGCACAGATGTTCTAGCTCATGGCAGCTCAATGTCCAAGAGGGTTCCCTAGTAATGGCAACAGGGATTGTCTCTGACATGAACTCAGTGGCCTGTTCTTTGATCACCTCCCCCTCAAGGGGGTACAGCCATAACAGGCCACAGAGGAAGACAATGCAGCCAGTCCTGATGAGACCTGATAAACTAGGATCAGATGGAAGGGGAGGAGGACCTCCTGTATCAGTTAGACTGGGGGAGGGTCATGGGAGGAGAAGAGGGAAGGAGGGTAGTATTGGGAGGGGACAAGGGAGGGGGCTACAGCTGGTATACAAAGTAAATAAACTGTAATTAATAAAAAACTAACTAACTAAATAAAAAACAAGATCAGCTGTGACTGGTGGTGCAGGCCTGCAGCTCTAGCTCCTTGAAAGAGGATACAGAGTGAGTTCAAGGCCAGTCTATGCAACTAGTGGGACTTTGTCTCAAAATTAAAAAAAAAAAGAAAAAGGAAAAAAAAAGTACAAAGAAAAGGAAAAAGAAAAAAGAAAAAAAGTCTGGGGTTCAGTAATAGTGCTTCCTTAGCTTGTGAAGGTTCTAGGTTCAATCCCCAGGGAAACACACACACACACACACACACACGTCAGGCAGACAGACACACACGGGGGAGGGCAGAAAGACAAGACAGACACACAGTAACACAGATACAGACAGACAGATATATTCAGACTGACAGACAGATACACACACAGAGAAAGAGAGAGAGAGAGAGAGAGAGGCTGAAGATCGCATAAACTGAGAAAGAGCTGTCCAGGATGGCAATCAGGTTTCAGTTTGAGTCGGGATAAAGCTAAGCTGAACTTTTATGTAACGGTAATTCTACGGGTTGCACCCTGAATGGAGCAAGGATTAACAGGTGTCTGCCACATGCATTGTTCTCAGGCTGGTCTAAAATGGACAGAATGGGCACTAGCAATGCCATACGTTCTGCAGGCTAGTTTTTGACATCACTGTTGGAATCTTTTTTTTTTTTTTTTAAGTGATTGATGATAATCTTTATTTGTATCCTGCTAGAAGAGCAGTTGAATAAAATCCAGTAGAATCTTGTGGCAGCTCACCTTTATGGACACCTTTTATTCCTGGTTCTTTCAGGTCAATAGAGAATAGGTCCTTGAACGGGGACCATAGAAGTCCCAGATCACAGCTGTCCTCCAGTGGTACACACAGGTGAACTGTTTGCCTGCTGTTGCATACTTGCAAAGGTGTCTTTTTGGTAATTTTATCTTCTCCTTGAGATTGCTGAACACATCCGTATTAGAGGTAGGAACTGCACAGACAAGCCTTTATATCTTGACTAAATATCATACTGTGTGTGTAACCATCTCTGAGTCTCCTGGGAGAAATTATGCCCCCTCTCCCTTTCTGGTGCCAGTGTGAAGTCAGTGTTCACGTGGCTGAAACTGCAGCTTTCTTGATCTCTGATAATTCTACCATGGTCAGTGGGATGTTCTTGGGATCTTTCTAGCAGTGTGGTGACAGGAAGTCATTGCTTGCAGTGTTAGTCATGATTAAAAACTTACAGGTAATAGGACGTTAGAACAAACAAATGCCACTTGCTCTCCAGTACTCCTAGCTACTCTTGAATGGTTAAAGTTCTGCTTCCTAGGATGCATGTGCATTGCCATGTCTTTCTCTGAATAGCAACATCTCACAAAAGCAGAGGTTGGATTTGGTATCTTATTATATGCAAAGACAGTTTTCTCCCCTACACCTCTACTCTCAAAGAAATGAAGATAGAACACAATTGCTCATAATATCTGTTAGCATAGCCCACTGTAGAATGAGAGGAAGCCAAGGGAGACATTCAGTGATTTAAGACAAAGCCTTAAGTTGTGGCTGAATTTTTGTTTGTTGCATTTTTCAGACTAAGATTTTTGACCGTTAAGTTCTGTTACTTCCTACAGGCCATGTTCAAACAGAAAGGTAGCACAAAAAGCAAGCACTGACTCCATGACCTCAGGCGGGCAAGAGTTTCAAAATCTTCATAGTGGACTCTGAAACAATTAGAACCAAAAACAGCTTCTTGGAATAAATGGCAGGGGTGTCTGCGAATAATTATCTCCTGCCATGTTGGCCTGTGCAGATTTTGAGCAGTTGGTCTGGGAGCCCCACGTGCTATAAGCCTCATGCTCTAAATATATGAAAATGCTGATGAAGTGAGAACAGGAATCTTTCTGATGGCATCAACAGAGTACAAAAAGCAGACGTCAATGAAGAGACATGATTTCTTTAAAACCTACAAGGATCATTGCTTGTTGGGAATGACAGGGAGTCATGGTGTTAATCTTGATTTTTGACCCATGAATTGCTTGACGATGAGGCAGTTAAACACTCAAGTGTTTCGTTTCTCCAGCTGTGAGCTGGAAAAGCCTTAGATGAGCACAAGTAGAGCAAACCCATTAGAAAGTTGTGGGTGGAAAATGCCTCCAGGTAAACTTGCATTCTGACTGGCAACCAGAAAGTTCACTAAAGACCAACTTTGTGCCTCACTGGGGTCAGTTTGATATACACTGTCTAATCCTGTAGGATGAAGTCTGACTCTTATGTACATTTGATTATTCCTGGCAGAGTGTTGAGCTAATCAGCAGCATTCAATAAATATTTGTTGAATGAATTGACTCTGCATACATTATCTCATACAAAAAAAAAATAAACCTCCTCTCTCTGAGGGTAGGTATGAGAAGTAGGAAGTATTAGAAGAAGAGCAAGAGGGATCCTTACAGCAAGCTACCTCTCCACAGAGATGCATATTCCACAAAATGAGCCAGCTGATGTCAGACCATTCAGAATGGCCAAGGAAGCATTTGCTCATTTTTTTCCCCTGTCCCTCCAGGCAGTGGGAGGTGTGGGTCTCAAGTTGGACCAGTCATTGGTTGGCCACTCCCACTGGTTCTGCTCCACCATTACCCAAGGTTGGTGAGTAGAATATTGCTCACTGTGAGGCAACACATGGTATGGTTGTTTATCTGAACAGCCCAGCAATCAAACGCCAGACATTTTCCGTTCCACAGAAATGGAGTCCAAGTCTATTTATTAATGAGTTGACTGATGGCTCTTCTGTGAGCCACATGGCAGGAACTGAAAGAAACAAGACGCTCTTCTTTTCACGGAACCATTGAACTTTCCTCTCTTCAACTGCAGCCAGGATGCCGAAGAGGTGAAGGGATGATGTCTCTCAGCTGCAGCACATTCAGCATGCACTGGGGATAAAAATTTACTTGACATCTACCATGTGACAATGAGGTTAGTGGTATTTGGTTCTCCACAAACCCACAGCGTCAGTGTCACCGTAGACCCTGTTTGAACCTAAGTTTTCCAACTCGGATCTATTGAACACCGTTGAGTCTTTCAAGCTGATATGTTAAAGTTTGAAAACCACGGAAATGTGGTGTTTAAGTCTGCAGTTAACCTTTGGACATGCATTCCTCTTAGGCCCATACCTTAAAAAGATTGTTTCATAGTTATCCACTTTGTACAACTATCTGAGCTTTAGTAAACCAAAATATAATTTCTTTTATTCCCAACAACCCTAACACTATTCCATGTTTTCTCATTGTAGGTAGGGCAACTTTAACTGGTCTCAGATGCCCATGAGTGATCATGGCCCACTTCAATTCCAAGGCTGGGCAGGTGAGTATGGACAAGTCAAGTCTCCTTCCTGTGTGTGTTTCTGGCTTTTAAACTAGTCTGAGATGGGGCTAGACTCCAGTTTTGTAACGATTCTTTGCTGAGCTCAAAGGGCTGGAGATGCCAAATTGGAGATCTCTAGCTCAACACAGCACTCGGCTAGTTATTTCTCAGGTTTTGTATGTAAATCTCTTCTCTTTTCTTCTTTACATTTTATTTACAATGCTAAGGATCCAATCCAAGGTCTTGTACAGGCTGGATAACTGCTCTACCACTGAAATACACCTTCACCCTTTAGTTTGTTTGTTTTGAGCTAGGGTCTCCCTATATGGTCAGACAAGCCTTGAACTCACAGTCCTTCCATTTCAACTTCCCCATTATTTGGATTCCAGTCACGAATTACCAAGCTCATCTCCAAGCAACGTTGTTTGTAAAAAGGTTTCTGCAGATGAAAAAGAATCTCACCACAGAACAAGACGCCCTTAGGGTTGTCACAGCTATGGTTCCATAGTCTTCAATTCCTCGTGTGGTTCAGGGAGGATTCATTAAGAGGAGGCACTACTTGGAATTCTTGACAGGAAGTTTTTATGGAGCTCACAGGTAAGTGATAAATATTTCTATTAAACACAGCTTCTATTTAAGACTCAGAATGGCCTATAAAAATGTCTGGATTTTCCTTAGGAGGACTAAATTTACCTTTTGTTCTTCCTTTCCTGAGAACCAATTGCTCCTTCTACGGCTGGATCGAGAGAAGTACACATGCTTTTGGAGGTGGACCAAAATTCTAAAATAGGTCAAACATTAACTGAAAGGAGAAAAGTATCTTATGGTTCAAATCCTCATTAGTGTTGCTCCCTAAGCTAAATTTACCTTTTGAGTTAGCCTTCTATTTATGAATATACTGTGACTGAAATGATGTTCTCTCCTTAATCCACTTCCATATGGCTTACTCGCCTAAAAGCATTATAATAAGGATGATTTTTTTTTCCTCTAAGAAGAAACCAAAAGAATGGTACTCAAATAAACAAGTGGGAGACTCGTTGCTAGTTTGAACTGAAAGTGATCACATTTTACTCTTGTAAAGTGATGGTCAGTCTGGATTTTTCAGTTTGATTGGACTGAGAAGAGTCGTGAAGATGAGTGAGGCGCACCTTTGGGCACACCTGTGCAGACGTTCCCAGAGACTGGACTAAAGGGCAGAACCTGGCCCCTACTGTGGGCAACATCATCTCACAGGCTGAGGCCCAAAGGTCTCAAAGAGAAAGTGGTTAGGGTGATACAGACACCTTCTCCTCTCTCCCTCTCCTCAAGTAGTGAGATGCTCCTCAGTAAGTGTCCTCCTCAGGATGGACTAGAACTTCTGAAACTGTATACACGATAAGCCTTCCTCCTTTAACTTGTTTAAGTCACAACCATGCACAACTGGACACAAGCCACCAACTCTGCCCTTCCGACTGGGGTTAGAGAGATGGGTCAGAGGTTAAGAGCATTTGGTGCTCTTCCAGAGGACCTGTGTCCTGTTCCCAGTACCCACATGGTAGCTTACAGTGTATGTCACTGCAGTTCTAGAGGACCTGATAACCTCTCTGTCCTCCATGGGTGCTGCATGCCTATGGAACACATACACATACGTGGTCAAAACACATATAAACACACAATAAAAAGTAAATCTTTAGAAAAGCCCTTCAATTGGTACCAAGACTTCACCTCTCTGCCATCCACAGGTAATCATATTTATTTATCAGTTACTTTGGTGATAATATATGACATGTATTCTCTTAGTAATTTTCATGCATAAATTGTTAACAGGTTTTATGCTGTACAACAGCTCTCTATATTTGTTCACTGCACGTAAGAAAACTGTGTCCTTCCACTCACTTCTTCCACCTCTGCTTTCTCAGGCCCCGATAAACATTATTTATCTCATAAGCTCTTTTAGGAGTGTAGCATTCTTATATACCACGTTTAATGGTCTCATGTAATATGTCTCTCTATGTGCCTGTCTTACTTCACTCAGCATTATGTCCAGTTCCATTCATAGAATTTCCAGGACTTCCTTCTTTTAAAAGGTTGAATGGTACCAGTGTCTCTCTGTGTGTGTGTGTGTGCGTGCATGTGTGTTTCACGTTTCCTTTGTCTACCCATCCATTGAGAGACCATTGGTTTGATCCCTCCTCTGCTCTGGTGTACTACAATGGATATGGGGTTGTAGAAAGCTCTTCAACAGACTTAGTTTCATTTTATTTGGGTATATGTGCAGAAGTGAGATTAAAGGGGTCATAAGGAAGTTCTTTTGAGGAACCTTGATGTTCCTTTTCCTGCCATGAGTGCATTGATTTATGTTCTTATCAACAAGGTACAAATATTCCCCCTTTCTCCACACCACCATCATCATCACCGTATCTACCTTTTAATAAAAATAATAGCTACTCTTACAGGTGTGAGGTGACTCCTCACTGTGGCTTATTTCCATGATTGTTAAGGATGTTGAGAGCACCTCACCCCTACGTATTCACTGGCCTTTTTAATGCCCTCTTTGAGAACACTCTGTTCAAGGTTTTACTAATTTCCCCCTGGTTATTAGTTTTCTTGCTATTGAGAACTATGGGCTTCAAAACTTATATGTAAAAGTTTTATTTTAGGTTGAACTTCATGAGATCAGCAGTGTTGACAGTGTACAAGAAGAAGTTTGACACTAAATTCTTAGAGCTGAATTTTCCTGAGATTTAAAGTTGTGGGTGACGTATAAAATGGCTGTTCCCGCGGTGGAGTTTAAGGGGCACGTGGCTGAACCGCAACTTGTAATGTGATTGGGATCAGAAACTTACAAGATTGAAACTGACAGCCGCTGACACATGCTATGCAGTTGACCTATTTGGGGCTTCTGGAAATGGCAGCGTTTCAGACTCAAATGTTTGCCTCTGGAAAACGAGGATTGCAAAGAGGACTGACATGTAAGCCAGGCGGGCTCAGCTTCCCATGCGGCTTCTCAAGTGCCAGTTCCCCACGGGTGTACGCTTCCCGAGTTTTCCTTGTTGGACACTCCCTGTGAACTACTTACTACCTTTAGAAAGAAAACACACTGGGTAAATCTTAGACCCCAGAAGAGAAAGTCAACGAAAATGGAAAATTCCCCACTGTCTGCTGGGACAAGGTGCCCAACAGGAGAAACAAATACTTTAGAAACCTATGCTATGGCTCATTGTGATCTCTCTTGATAAAGTAAACAAATGAAAATCTCCAAAGACATTGACGGATTTTTCTTCCAACACCTGAGGGCTTGATTTGCTCTCTCCATTGGGCACCTCAGAATATGCTCGCTCCGCTGCAACCCTGCCTGGCTAGTGCCAACGAGCCCAAGGGCAGTGATGCTGGCTGCTTCAGAGACACCCACAGTCACAGCAGCACGTGCCAAGTCAGCTTGCATGCCCGTGCCTTCCCGGAGAACAGAGCAGCATATGGAGGGCTTGGGCTCCCTGCCATCTGTCAGGAGTGGGCAGGACAGGGTGTGCAGCTCCAGTCTGCGTCAGTGCTCAGGAGATAAAGCTTTCCACAGCAAAGGGTCTGCTGGCCCCAGACAAGGACAGCAAAGGGTCTGCTTGCTCCAGGAGAAAAGGACAGCTTCCTCACGGGAATGGGGAATGGCGAATGGCGAAAAGCCACGCAGCGCATGCAGCTTGGCTTCAAACCCTCTCAGCTCTGCTCAAAGCTCTCATTACCCATATGCCACCGAGGAGAAGCCATCCTTGTTTATCGCTGGTGTGTATGGAGCTTGGTCGTTCACTCTCAGGTTGTATAACATGACCACCCATCATTGTTATTGTAACAAAAATAAAACCCCTTGCTGAAGTACTTCTAATTTCCAAGATCACAGTGATGAACGCTCCTTATCCAGGGACTCAGACACATATTTTCCTCCTTTCTACTGCTGCCTGTGTTCTAGCCAGGAAGTTAAGAAAATGGCAGTGGGCATTATTATTACTTTTTTTCTTCTAGGAAACAGGTATATGAGTTTTCTTGCATCCTTTTAAATTTTTGTTTTATATTTTATTATTTTTGAGACAAGCCCAGGCTGGCCTTGACCCTGATGTGTAGGAAGACCTTGAACTTCTGACTTGCTTCCTTCTTCTAAGGGCAGGGATTATAGGTTTCATGCCATGCACACGAGGCAAGCACGCTCAACCAGGCTATATCCCTAGGTCCTCTAGTATTACCATCATCACCCACAGATCTGATCTTTTCTTTGGATTTGGACAAACATCAATAAATGACCAAATGAAATGGTGTAAAACATACAGTTATCACACAAGGATGTCCTATAACTGGCCAGACAGGATAAAGACATCCCAAAGAGACTCCCATGTCCCCTCACTTTGGCTACCAGACTATTGGAAACAATGGACCCCCAATTCCCTAAGGAGTCTGATGGTTGAAGAAGCTGGATCAGCCAGAAGGAAACTCTTCTCCCAGAAGGAGATGTGCAGCTTTTCAGCCCAGCAAGGGGAAGAGTGGAGCCAAAACAAAGAAGGGCAGTGATGGGGAGGACCACTGCTTGATCAGAACTTCTGAGGCATGCATAACTCTGGTTTTCTACTAAAGAAGTAACTTTACCCCAGGGTCGTGGAAAACAGACTGGAGGAGTTTCTGTATCTCTTTGTCTCGTTCTTCAATATGGCTGCATTGACTACATCTCTCTTTTTTTGGCCTTTAGCTATTAGCTTGTCTATTTTAGTTGGCTTATCAAGGATGAGTAGATGACCCTGGCTTGTTGGGTCATAGGCTATGGCTCCTAAGTTCAATAATAGTGGCAATGGATGTGATATGAAACCCTTAGAGTGATCATTATGGTCTTTGAAACTCAGTACCTCTCCAAAATCCCTGCCAACTGACTAGTTACTGAGGAGGTCATCATGAGAGATAGTTTCTGTCTTAGACATCTCATTGAAGTTATTTATATTCACTAATTCACAAAGTCACTAGAAGAATTCGGCATGGTAATTACTGATAATTTCCCTGTTTTCCAAATGACAAACTGTAACATAGAGAGACAAAGTCCCTCACCCCAACTAGTGCTCTAGGTATGTGGTGGGGATGATGAATCCGGGGAAGGAAGCATGGCTCCAGAGTCTCTGCTGTCACCCCTCCCCCACCCCATCTGGGAGCTAATGCTCACAGCAGGATGTGGGGATGTGTGCCCAGAGAAGAAGGGCAGGGATGGAGAGCACAGGCTATCTGCCTTATATGCACTTCAGTGACTCTACCAGACGGCGAAGTACAACACCCACTGGAGAAGGCAGGGCTTTTCATTATGAGCCAATGGCATCCTGTTCTTGAACAGGCAAGTCGTTGGAGGAACTGGAGGACCCCAAGATTGGTCACTCTAGTTCAAGGATCGTAACGGCCATCTCACAGGCACTTCTGCAACTCTTTTTTTGTCTTGAATTCTGGAGAACCCTCTTACACTATTTTCTACTATATCCTACGTACTTTTATGGAGTAATGGTCTGCACTAGCATTTATAAATGTGTGACATCATTAGACAATGCACCTGGTATGAATCCAGGGAATGCTTTGTTGAACTATCACTTCCCACTAGATAAGCTGCAGGAGAAGAGCCTTGGGGCCAGTGAGATGGCTCAGTGGGTAAAGGTGCTTGTTTCCAAACCTGAACACTTGAATATAATCCCTGGGACCTACATGGAGGAAGGACGAAAAGAACGGATTCCTGCCAGCTGTCCTCTGACCACCACACATGTCCTGTGGTGCACATCCTCCTGCTCCTGCCCCAAGAAATAAATAAAATCTAACTTTAAAGAATTAAAAAAAAAGGACTTTGGATTAGACAACTACTGATCGTAGTTTGAGTGATTTCTGCTGCAGTGTTTAATACTGGCTTGCAGTACATACTCTGCCAGCGTAGTGACAGTGATATTATTCCAGCTTATATTTTAAATGCTATAAATATGCAAATATAATATGAATATATAAACACATATGCATATATGTGTGTGTATGTATTGTCAAATCAGTACTTGTGGAAGACAAACCTTCAGGCAAACAATACTGTGCAAACAAGATGTCTTCTCTTCTAGACTAAGGATGTACAATGGTGGTGGTGATTACTGCAAAGAGGAGATTTAGCCCCCCAGTCTTAAGGAGGCAGTTCCATTGTCCCTCCTTTAGAGCCACCATCACTAGTAAGGAGGTAGGAATGATTTACCAGTTTCTTCATGTTTGATGTGAATAAACCATTGGTTCTGATAGAAAAGGAGGGGCCTGGGTATTAGAATTCTCAAGGAGGCTGACAGCTGGCGCATTTGCTCTCCTTTGATTCTTCTGTAATCATCTCTATTCAAGCTGAAATGCACTGTACCTGCTATTACCGGGCTTGTGGATTAGGTGTGTGCTTGTTGTTCTCGTAAAATCGTGTCTGTTGCCATGAAAACGGAGCACTCCAGACTAAGGTTTCAAGCACATTATCTGAACACGGTAGAAAGACACGTAGGACACTTTTAGTTTTGAATGAATAAATAAGTGAATAAGTCATTTAGCATCTCTGAGCCTTGGTGTCTCCTATGAAATAATAATAATAATAATAAAAAAAACTGTGAGATGTTTTCCACATTTTCTCTCGCCTGTAACAATTAGGTGTGGAGAGGCAGAAAACAACCACTCAAACTGAAACAAAGCATTAAAAAGGGATATGTCACAAGATGCTGAAGAGGCACAGAGCTTTGGATTTAGGAGTCAGAGGTTGTTAGTAAAACATTTAAATATGGTTTTTGGACCCTTTCTCTTCATTTCTTTCTCTGTTGAGAGAATCCTTCCCCCTTCTCACCTGCTTTCCTTTTCTCCTTTCCTTTTGCATTGTTGGGCACTGAAGGCAGGCCCCTGGAGAAGTGAGGGCGGTGCTCTATTACCAAACTACATCTCCAGCTGAAGGAGATTTTTCCCTGTGTGACAGATGTCCCCAAACATTTTCTTTCTAAGCAGAGGACATCCTTTGGGGGATCTGAGACATTAAGAAGAAGTGGAGGGCAGGAAACCAGTAAGTTGCCTATGCTAAGAGGTCAAAGGCATTAGTGACAAAGTTCTGGAGGCAAAGGCCTGGAAAGGATCGGATGAATGAAAACTACGATGCTGAAGTGGATGAGAGGAGCTCATGGGAAAACAAACAAACAAACAAACAAACAAAAAACCAAAACATGGCAAACACTAATGATGGCTCGCTTGGGACCTACCTTCTCAGAGGTTAGCAGACAGTGCTGACTCTGTAATGGTCTCATCACATAGGCATAGTCTATACTATGTCAGATTATATGACACATTCAGAGGTGTGCCAAAATTACATTAATGGCATTTTAAGAAGATTTGTAGACACACACAGAATTGATCAAGGAAGACTGAGCAGGGGATGTTTGCTAGAGACATTTTGCCAGTGTGTGTAGGCTCTGGGTTTGACCCTCAATGCTGTAAGAAAATAAAATATGGCGAAGTAGCTTTGACTTCTCTCTGGTACTCAGTTTCATAAGTATGTGGGGTAATTTTAAGCTCTGTTTTTGGCAACTGGGAAACACTCTAGATTCACACATTTTTAGCTCCGTTTGATGTCTCCTATGGGCAGTTCTGTACCTTTCTCTCAGTGGTAAAGAATTGAGAGCATCTCTACCACCCAGGGCCAGAAGTGCTCATGTGTAAGCCAGTGTTCCTTTAGTTCACCACAACCACACAAAGCGTAGAGATTCCCAGTGAATTTGAGATGACTGGATTGGTAAGAGGGAGCTCCTGATAATTTTGCACATGGGGTGGGTGAGACCCTAATTACAATGTTCTCTGAACATGCCGGCAGGGCACCAGAAAGAAAATGCGCTGGTCAGGAGAGAAGTTTTGACTCTTGCTATCAAATAGTCACTTGTTGAAACAAGTGAGATATGGGTGATGAGACTGTTAATCCAGAGTGAATGCATGTTACAAGCTGGTACTCTGCAAACTCGGTGGCTTCACCTACTGGGGCAGTCAATGCCCATTGCCAACTAGATCAGACTTAGACTCATTTCTAGGCACGCTTTTGAGACACTATTAACTGAAGAGGGAACGCTCACTCAGATGGCAGTTGGTGCTAGAATTCAGGTTCAGGATCAGACTGAATTCAAAAGGGAAAAAGAGATCAAATGAGCGCTGGCACCCCTTTCATCTGCTTCCTGACGCACGCACAGAGGTCTACCACCTGCCATGATGGACTGTGGCCTCAAGCCATGGGTGAGAAGGAACCCTTCCTCCATTTAGTCTCTTCTCATCATGTATTTGGTTAGAGCCATGAGAAAGGCAGGTAATAAGCCTCCAGCACCTTCACTGAGGAATACTAATTCCACAACAGTCTCAATAGCATTCTGTAGGAGAGTAAACAGAGGACCACAAACTAAAGGGCAGAGTAAGTGGAAAAGCCAGCACTGAATGGAGGCCTCTCGGTGCCTCACACCTGTGCCATCAGCCGGTTTGCTACCAAAATGTCAACGATTAAAAAAAAAAAATGGGTTCAAGCGGCATTGGGAAACTGAGGCCATCCATTTAGAGACAGCAACCCAGGAGCTGGGAGTTATTTTCCAGATGGATTTTCTGTGTATATCACAGAAAAGAGACCTTTCCTTCCCCATCAATGATCTTACATATAAGAGCTCCTTTAGAAATGCTTTGAGGCAGAGCTGGAAAGAGAGAACAGATCTGTTGTGTTTATCTGTTTTCACAGGGTCCCTGACACACTGTAAACCAGGCCACCAGCACACTTACGAGAACTGGTGTGGGCCATCCTACCTCCCCTCAGCTGCCTCTGGCCATGCCCAGTTTATGCAAAGTATCTTTCCCGGTGTGTATGTAGGTTTGCTTTTTGCTGCTCCAGTGCCTTAGCTTTTCCCTGGGCATGGAGGCTCTGAGGTTCACAGCCAGGTTCAAAGTCTGGGGCCACCTGGCTCTGTGTGTGTGATACTGAAAATGTTACTAAGATAATGAATTAAAAAAAATATAACAAAAGCATGATACCATGGTCAGAAAAATAAGGTATTTTTGTAACATCAATACACATGGTAAAGACAGATATAAGCATTGGAAGAGGCCACAGAGCTTCATGTGAGCTTTTCTTAGGACCACATGTGTCCAAGCACAGGCCACAGCGACTGAAACTGAAATAAGTCATTATGCATGCATGTATGTATGTATATTCATTGTATGTATGCATATTTGTGTGTATATGCAGCCACCTTCTCACCAACCTTCAGACTCACTGAAGAGAGAGAGACTTCTATCAAGGTCTTGGATCTTCCTCAGAGCTCATCTGTGGCTGCCTTTGGACTTGATGAATTTAAGGTGGCCACAAGGAGGACCCTGCTCTACAGTGTGCTATCTCCAACTCTTCTGGGGCTTAGAAGAGAGATCGAGGGTTGAAAATTCAAAGCGCAGAAGCAGGAGATCTGCTGCCACAGGGCCTCAGGGATGTCTAAGATTTGGTGTGTGTGTGTGCACGCACGTGCACGCTTACCCATGAGGATATACCTGTACTTCCCCATGTGTTGGAAGGATAGAGGATTGCTTGAAGGACAGGTTGTGGGTCCTGGGAAACAGCCTCTGTCTGTCAGCCTAGGCAGCAGGGCCTTTTCTGGTTGAGTCATCTCACTGGTGCAAAGACTGAGCGTTTAAAGCAATTATCAGGCCTGTAGCTCCCAGTGAAACAACTACTCAACAGCAAGAAAACCACAGAGAGGGCATTTTAAGAGCAAGACTGAAAATGACTATTTAATTTGACAACTGTGTCCTTTTGTCCAGATTTACTGTAATTTAAAAAGTTTCAAATTGAATAAAGCATAAATTAGAATAAAATAAATGAGGAAACTCCTTTTTGGCTCTTTTTTCCAGATGCTGTTCATTAGGCTTGGCAAAGAAATGAAAAGCCTTGGAGCTCAGGGAGGAATCTATGAGATAGCGTCCCAACTACAATCCTTGAACGGGATGAGGGGTGGGCAGCAGCTACTTGAAATTTTGGGTGTTTAAAATAAAATGCTTGTGATTTCTCTTTTCTAACCATAAGGATGACTGGAAAATAAGTCTCCAGTCTTTGAGTTTTACTTTCCAGAATAACCATTGCTAATAATTTATTCCTCATTGGTATCCTTGACAAAGTAACCCACGATATGTTTATGTCACTAATGTTGTATAATCTTGGGTCTCCATGAAAATTATCACAGAGATGCATTTGTTCTTTTGCTGTTGTTGTTTTTCAGGCTGCCCTCTGGTTTTCTGGGTAACTAAGGATGATTTTGAACTTCTGATCCTTCTACTCCTGACTCACCATTGCCGGGACTATAGTCGTGTTTATGGGGTGCTGGGAGTCAACAGGGCTCTGTGCTTGCCAGTTAACTGATATCCAAACTGAGTTACATGCAAGTCCTCAACAGCATTTTTTTTTGAAATTTTAATTTCTTTCCTATTATTTATTTATTTTCATTTTTTTTTTATGTGTGAATTTTTGTTTGTTTATACAGTACCTGATCTCCTGGAATAGCACTGTCGGGTGTGACCCAACATGTGGGCGTTGGTAACAGAACCTGGGTCTTCTGCAAGAGCATTAAGTGCCCTTAACCTCTGCGTCATCTCTCCAGCTCCATAATAGCACTTTCTTAGGTGGTGACGCATTATTTCACTCAGTGCATTTGTCATCACTTAACTGGTCCTCTATGAAGAACCCTTTGCTGCTTTTCCCTTTGTGTTATTTGAGTCATGTCTTACTAATGTAACATGCAGCTGTTTTCATAAATATACATTTCCATAGGCCAAATAACCACATATAGAGTTATTTCTGGGTAAAAGGATATGGACAGATAAAATTGCATAAATATTATCAAATGCCTTTAAAAAAATTCACTCATCTTGTTCAAAATAGCAGTATATAAGAATGAAACTTTCCTTACTTTTGCTAGTCCTGAAGAGGATCAGGCTTCACATATTTTGTTAGTTTGATGAAATAGTATCTTATAGTACTTTTAAAAACTACCTCATCTTAATTGTCATTTCATTGTTAGTAGGAGTCAGTAGATTTTTCATGTCAATTGCCAAATTTCTATATATATTCCTTCTGTAAATTATTTACTTATAAAATTTGCTCATGTTTATATTATATTATTTTTTTATTTGTACGAATTCTGTGGCCTTTTTTCTTGGGAAATTAATGGTTTGCAAGTCCTGTATTGCACATGTGTTTTCCAATTTCTTCTTTTAAAAATCTGTTTGTTTTTACTCAGTTAAATTTGTAAGTCTTTCACTTCAAGATTTGTTTCATAGTATGTGTATAGAAGTCCTCCCAAACTTGATTTTAAAATATCCCTTTAGGGCTAACAAGATGGGTCAGCTGGCAAAGGCACTTGCTGCCAAGCTGGATGACCTAGGCCCCAGATTCAGCGCCCTGGTGGTCCAAGGAAAAGTTGGATCAAAAAGTTTAGCGGACACTCATACAAACTTCCTCTGAACCTCCAAATATGTAACATCACACACACACACACACTAAAATTTAAAAAATTTCATTTCAAAAGTCTCATTTTTTAAGATTTCAAAAATTTCTTAACCTTTCAGATCAAGTTTGTTTCAGAAATCCCTTTGCTATCTGAAAACATTGTTGTAATGTAGGTCCTCTATATTCTTCTACATTAAATCAGTGATCTTTCTGATTTAATATTAAACTTTTGAAGACATTTTGTCCTCTTGCTAATTAGCTTTTATTAACTTGAATTATAAAGATACAGGAGAAGCACGAAAACATAAAGTCCGGGCAAAGCCATCTCAAATGAGACGGTGATGTTTGGTGCACACAATGGCGGCACAGAAAGCAAGCGTGCTGACTTCGAAGCTCGGATTCGCTGGTGGAAATGTGAGTGCCCTACCTGCCTGAGCTGCAGGCACAGGGCATTTCCTGAGTGTTAGTTCAAGGCATCAGTGATGCTCTGAAAAGCAGGGACTGTTTCCTGGGGTCACACTGAGACTGCAAGGAGTCGAACAGTCAACTACTGCATCTTATATCTCATACAGGGCTGGAGGATCACCTCTGGCGCAGAGGAAAACAACCTTGCACCATCTTGCATGGACAAAAGTGGATCAGCTGGGCTGGAAGGAAGCACAGGGAGATGCAGGTGAGCTAACAGGACCAACATCACCTGTCTTCCTTGGTGCAAGCTTCTTGGTAAGAGGAGACTCCAACATCCCTGAGACCCTGTTCTCTCCTGAGGTTCTCTGGGTTTTCAGTTTACGTTCCCCACACTTTCTCATGATCCCAGCAGCTCCTCTGCAGAGCAGATCACTATAGCAAATCTCAAATCTGCAGAAACAACATTTTATATCCCAATCGTAGCTTAGAGAGAGACAGAGTGTCTCCATCCAGGGAAGGACCCCGATGTCTGAAATTTCTCCTACTAGATCCTGACTCTTAACAGTTCTCTCACCTCTCAACATCAGTGTCTGGGAACTAAGTCTTTGCTACATGAGCCCTAGGGGGTGGGGGATGTAAGGTGCACATTACTGAAACATGTTATGTTTGCACATTATTCATATGTTTTCCAACTCTGTCTCAATAGGCTTTGGGGATGATAACTCCTTAGCATCACTAGAACCCCGGACTTGGGTTCTAACAGTCATTCACGCCTGGAGATATGGTCCCTTGAGGAAATGGTTTCCTCCTGGACTGGAGCAGGGGAAATGAAGACAAACAACACCTTCTTCTATAGGAAAGTAAAGGACAGCTCAAAAAGATGCGGGTCACACAACAAAGGCTTGGGGTTTGCCTGAAGGTACACCTCCTACCAAATGTGATAAGGCAGCACATGTCAGAAATTTGGGCAACAAAATTAATTATGTTAAAGATACACAGCCAAAGACTGTAGCTGTCAAGCATGAGTGATCCCTGGGTTCAACTCTCAGAAAGGTTGAAAGGTTCTTGAAGACTGCAATAGCCAATAATAAATAAATAAAAATGCATACATGAAGAAGAAGGTTCTTTACTACCTAATTAGTAATCTTATTAATGAATGTAGATACGCTGAGTTCATTATTAGAAGATCACACAGTCTGGTAATTGTTTGAGGGGTGTCCAAACAATGGATGCTTAATGTGAAGGTAACAGTGTTTGAACGAAAGTATATTTACATTCTACAATTCTTGTGATGCTCTGCTGCTTAGTTTCATGTCCACTGGACACAAACCCATTGTGGAGGTACCATGCCTGGGCAGATGGTCCTGGGTTCTATAAGAAAGCAGGCTGAACAAGCCACAATGAGCAAGCAAGTAAGTAGCACCCCTCCATGGCCTCTGCATCAGCTCCTGCCTCCAGGTTTCTGTCCAGACTTCCTTTGATGATGAACTGTGATGTGAAAGGCAAGGCCAAATAAACCCTTTCCTCCCCAGGTTGCTTTGGTGATGGTGTTCCATCACGTCTATAGTAACCCTGAGTAAGACAGATACCAATGTCTTGACTAAGGAACATGTGACTGTCTTCTTGTGCAAAGGATTTTATTGAACAATTGAGAGGCAGATGTATAAATTATGGTACATACAGACTCAAATGAACACATATAAGCATACTGATCAGCACCCAAGCCTGGTAAAATAAATATTTGTTAACTGAAGGGATGCTATATTCCAACTACTTGAGATATACGGCTGTTGCATCAACGTGAGTCATGAATGTGCCACTTTGACATATGAGCAAAGCAGCTGGCTGTGACTTTCTTTAGTCTAAACAAAATTTTATTATATCAGCAGAGACTTTTTAAATGTTAGGCATTCAGATATACATAAAATTAGGATTTAGATGCAGAAAAAATACGTTTTTACTGGTATGATAAGGAAGGCAAGTTTGAGTTATTCTGTTATAGCCAGAGTGTTTTGATAAGAAGTTCCACTATGGCCAATTACAAGGGTTAGTGGCATGGGAGCTTATTATTACAGAACAGCAATTGTAGCACACTCATTGTGCCTTGTAACATTAAGCAGCATGAACGTTTCCAGAATTCAGTGCAGGCTCATTTATAATTGTGTTGACCTATAAAAGCAGCTTCTCTTCTATAACATTCTATGTTCCCCAAAGCGGAGGTGATCTGACTTGCAAACGCTGTAAAATAAAAGACCTAGGGAGTCATCTGCTGGGGGATCGTCCTCCACTCTGAAAGGCAAGCCTCCATACTGCCCTCGGTTCTCCCATATTCTCGGCACTTCCGAGCTTATACTGCCCCCTGCTCCTAACTTCCCTCTTTCTTCTTCCTGGTCTTCTGTTTGCACTGCTCTTTTCCTTTGGACATTCATCCTAGATATGTGGACACTTAAAGTATTTGTGCATCTCTTTAAACGACACCAGTGTCTCTTTTTTTTTCGTTTTCAAGAAGCTCAGTGTGGCTTGTTGAAACAAGACCCTTGACCATCCTCTTTGGCCATTAAGTTGTCATGTCAGTGTCTAAGCATTGTTGCTTGCAGGAGCATTTGAATGCAGACATATTTATCTTTCCAGTGGCGATACTGAAAGTCTATTTTATAGTGCTCTTTATAATATAACACCCCCCCAAGATCAATATTTTAAAAAAAGGAAAAGAAAAACACCCAAGCATTTTTTGACATAAAAAAAAAAAAAAACAATAGCCCACATTTACCTGTGGCTTTATGCTTTACAGCTTCTGTTACCAGCAATACACCACTGTCTGAGCATATTGATGGGAAAAAGTCCAAAAATAGTTCCTGAATTTGAAGTTCTGTGTCTTTGAGAAGCATGGTGACATGTCATGTGGTTTTGCTCCACTGTCTGTCTGGCTTGTCCCTTTGCATAGTCTGTTCATTCTGTGCACAGTACCCACTTAGCTGTCTCAGTTATCAAGCCAACTATGGGACACTCCACAGGACCTATATGCAAGTCCTGCACTCTGTGGCTTATGGCACTCACTGGAGCTCTTGGAGTATGTCAAATTAGGAGCAACTACTGTACATCTGAAGACCTTTCAAAACAGGAGATCGGAATAAAAATAGAGTTTTTATTCTACATTATCATCTTCAGAAAAGTAAAAAGGCTACACTAATAACAATGAGCACAATAATTGGATGGTGATGACAATGAGGGCTACTCTGCCCAGAGTTCCAGGGACCTCTGATGCACTTGATCATTAAGCACTGGTAATGCTGGGGAGGACGCACAGGCATCTTCCTCCCAATTACAGATGGCTGAGCTAGAGAAATGGGGCATGTCCGCAGCAAAGCTGTAGGCAAGTCTTAAAATCTGGGCCAAACACAGGCAATCTGGTTGCAGGCAGGAGGTTCTCACCCAGGCTGCTGAGTTATGCCATGTGGTTTCCACACCAGAAAAAAAAAAAAGGCCTCCTTTTATGGGGTATAATTCCATTTTTAGATGAAAGGAATTTCAGATAAAAGTAGGGTTGTTACCTAATCTAAGCAAGAACTTGAAGTCTGAGCTTAATAAGGTGTAGCCTATTGTCTTCTTGGATGTGACATGAATTTGAAATGAGTTGCCAGTGACACCCACAGTCCTGGGCATTCCAGCAAGGTCTGCAGGTCAATTCACTGCCTTCTAAACCAGAAGACAAAAGCCTTCAATCCAACTACAGTTTGAATTCAAGAGCCAAAGCTACATTTGGGGTTTTCTAATGTGAACACAGAGTGGAGGTGCTCTGGCAAGCCACCTCATGACCAAGTATGGTGTCTGGAAGACAGAAAGAAGCGTGTGTCAGTCATTCTGAGGGAAGATGTAGCCATGCAAACATATTCTATCCACATGGTATGTATGTGTGTGTGTATGTATTTGCACACAAATGTGTGTGTGTGTGTGTGTGTGTGTGTGTGTGTGTGTGTGTGTGTGTGTATGGGAAGGCCACAGGAGACAGCCACCTTGTTTTTTTTCTGACAGTCTCTCATTCAACTGATTAGAACAGGCTGGCTGGCAGTGAGCCCCAGAGATCCACTGGTCTCTGCCTCCCAGTGCTGGGATTACAAACGGATGCCCTTACCTCTGGCTTGTTTACAGGCATTCTGGGGACTGAACTCAGGTCCTCTCACCTTCACGACAGGCACTCACCCGACTGGGCTATCCCCCAGACCGTGGTATGTATACTTGAGCAGGAGAAACCCAAAAAATGAGTCACTTTCTGTTCTCTCAGTTGCACATCAAATTCTGTGCAATGACTCTTCATTGTCTACCAAGAACGGCTGTCCGTATTCCACAGAGCTTTTCCTCAGAAAACAATGTGAGGGACACTCTACAGATAAATATTTGCACTCATCTTTTATCCCTCAGAATAAACTCCCTAGAAGTGCAATTTCTGCACCAGTCTCTATGTGAACATTCTGGAGCTTGGACTCTGGTCACAAAAATTATCAGCTCACTTTAGGAAGCTTACAAAGCAGGCCATCTCTCCAGCATTAGCTTGTGAGGCTTGTCTAGGCATCGCTTTGGCCAGAGGGGAACAAAACACGGCCAGTTCTGTGGGGAAGTGGTGGTGAGTTAGTTTAATTTAGGGTTCATTGATTTATGCTGCATACATTATTTGATGTTTTGTGAGGTACTTCTTTTTGTGAATTGTGTGCTTGTGGACACCTCTCCTATTATTGATGTGTACAAAGCTCAGTCTTGAGGACAGTTTCGCATATATAAAACGTATTTTCTACTTACAGACGTTACGATCTGCCTGGTGCTATGTTAAGCCCTTTGCCCTCACATTCACGGCACATCTTCTCCCATGTGGTTTGTGTTTTAAAATACTCTCAGATGAAATCATCACTCCTATTTCTTGAGGCCATTTTTGGAGCAGTCTGTTTTGGAAGCCTGCATTAGCTCATCTTTAGCGTTTAGCATCTTGAGAAGGGGACTGGGGTGCAGAGCCTGAGCAGGCTGACCCCGGATGTGCAGTTTGGTAGCTGTCCTTCCTTAACAAGGTGACCGAGTCTCGTCATGACAGCACCACAAGCACAGGCACCACCCCGGACACGATGGCACAAGTGGTGACCTTAGGATTAGACCCCTCTGTTCCTACCTTTGCCAGGAATCCCAAAGGACAGAAGCATGAGGGCCGGCATGCTGAGGGGGACCGAAGCTGTCTTTCAGGGGCACTAAGGTGTGTGGAGTGCACAAGGAACTCTTGGACATTTATTTATCTAAGCATCTGTGAGCAAATACCCAGACAGCACTGTGGTCCAGGAAGAGCAGCAGCACCTATTTTCCCTGGAAGAACCCTGAAATGGAGACACTGGATATAGTTTTAGAAATGTCCCACCCTGTTGCCACAGTTGTGCCACACTTGTCTAAATGTCCCCTCTCTTAGCATCTAGTCATGGGACCAACTATTTGTAACTACTCTCTTTCTGTTCGTGTTCTCCAAAATGACCACTGGGATGCTTAATACTTCCTGGAGGCAATCACTATGCTGAGCTGATGGACTAGTCCTACGACTCAATCACCGTCCTCTCCTGCTCATCCATTCCACGAAGTTTCAACTTGCCACAAACATCCTGTTGCTTGAACTCACTTTGGCCAGCGGGCAGTCGCTATGTTGCTTTGCATGAAGCAAGGGTCATCCTCCAGGCCTGAGAGGTGGCACTAAATGGAGAAGAACAGCCTTTCCATCAGTGTTGGCTCTGTCCCTTTAGGCCAATGGAAATCCAGGAAGCAGCTCTTCATAGGGCCCCTCTTCTACTCACGTGGAGGATGTGCCTGGAAATAAGAAGCTACCTGCTTTCTGTAGGATCACATGTCCCCTGTGAGAACCAAAGCCAAGGGATGAGAAACTGTTCAAGTCATTTGCAAGGATGGCTATGCCTTGGAATAAATTAGGACACATGTTAAATCTAAATTCCCGGGCTCTGTTCCAGAGTGTCTCAATAGGACTAGACAGGACCAGAGACTCTATGTTTGTAATTAAGTAATCAATTGATTTTTTATTTAATTAATACTTCTGAAGGAGGTAATTCTATTGCAGTCCTCCTGGCATGGAAAATGATGTCTTGAGGCAGAACTGGAAGAGTTATTTGTTTTAGCTCAAATCATCTAAAGATCCCAACATCCTTCTTCCCACATATCGGAGAAGCAGCTTAATAGGACCTTAATAAAGGAGGGTTATTTTAAATGCAAATTAAGTATTAGAATAGTTAAGACCAGTTAAGAAAGACTGGCTTTTCATTTCTTTTTTTAAGTTGATTTTTATTTTTTTTAAATTTATTACAATTTATTCACTCTGTATCCCAGATAGAGCCCCACCTTCATCTTCTCCCAATCCTGTCCTCCCTCCATCCATTTCCTCCCATGCCCTTACCGAAGTCCACTGATAAGGGAGGTCCTTCTCCTTTTCCATTTGGCCCTAGCCTATCAGGTCTCATCAGGACTGTCTTTCATAGTCTTCCTCTGTGGCCTGGTCAGGCTGCTCCCCCTTCAGGGGGAGGTGATCAAAGAGCCAGCCATTGAGTTTATGTCAGAAACAGTTTCTGCTCGCCTAACTAGAGAGCTCATTTGGAGACTGAGCTGCCATAGGCTACCTCTGTGCAGGAGGTCTAGGTTATCTCCATGAATGGTCCTTGGTTGGAGTATCAGTCTCAGAAAAGAACCCTGTGCCCAGATTTTTGGTTTGGTTGCTCTCCTTGTGGAGCTCCAGACTCTTCCAGGTCTTTTTATCTGCCCCTTCTTTCCTAAGATTCCCTGCACTCTGCCCAAAGTTTGTCTCAGCATCTGCTCTAATACCCTGCTGGGTAGAAGCTTTCAGAGGCCCTCTGTGGCTCTGTGGTAGGCTCCTGTCTTGTTCCTTATTTTCACCTTCTTCCAATGCCCATCCTGTTTGCCTTTCTGAATGAAGATTGAGCACCTTCCCCAGGGTCCTCCTCCTTGCTTAGCTTCTTTAGGTGTACAGATTTAGTGTGAGTATCCTATACTGTATGTCTACTATCCACTCATAAGTGAGCACATACCATGTGTAAGACTGGCTTTTCAAAGTGCAGCTGATAAGTACATGCCCTGTCAGGCATTTGGCAGCACACACTTGTGGATTCTCATAGCACCCTGGCTCTGCGGTAGCTCACCTCGCTCAGCATTTGCTAGGCTGACAGTCTATGTCTTGCAGCCGGTGTAGGCACAGGCTTGTGTCCCCAGCCTCTTCTCTGCAGGTCCCTGCCTTCTTAGTTCTTGGACTACTTCCCTACCTGCACATCTCAGAATGAGGGCTGCCACGAAACTCTTTCGACATCTCTAAGTCCTGTCATAGAAGTGGAAAAGTTGCCTGCAAGTAGAGAAGTTACTTAACAAGGCTCCTTTCCGGTCCTATACACATTGCTAGATCAAAGGAGGCTGATTCCCATTTTTGCAAACTCCACATGAGACAGAGGTTCTCACAGCATCTTGAGGTTGCTAGGCTAGTGAACACATAAGGCCCAGACCCGGGAATTCATGACATCCCACCTCCCACAGACTGCAAGAGTCAAAAAGTTCTCTGGCGCATTTCTCCCCCTCCCAGAGTCCTAGCCAATCGCACAAACAAAAAGGGCTCATCTGCATCCTCTGTAGCTCAGTGGCAGATGGGAACAACCCCCACAAGGCTTGTGCCAGAATGAAGCTGCGAGATCAGCCTCCAGGCTGGAATGAGGCAGAAAACACCCAGCTCAGGCCCTGCTGTCGCCAGGAAGCCACACCCTCTACTTCTGGTGCTTCCCACGTGACCAAAGGGGGCGTGGCTGATGGCAAAGTTAAGTATTGAAACTTAAAACGGAAGTGGAGACAAGGGCCACCCTTGGGAGAGATGGCTCTCATGTCTGCCAGGACATGTCTTACAGCTTAACAGGGAACCAAAGGCAAGAATCGGAAGTAGGAACACAAAACTTCCTCTATAAATGGCTCTTCTTACCCCTAAGCGCGCATTCCAGAATGAACCAAACACTTGATGCGAGACACTACCTCGCTAGAAACACATCAGCTGCTACACAGAACATTAGAAATAAAAATCAGGAGGAAAGACACCAGTTGGGCATGGAGAACATGCAACTGAGATGCAGCATGGAATGCAGGCGTGGCAGACTGGATGTAGCAGCTAATTCCTGCCACAGGTACTTTCAAAGAGCAGACTTGGGATGGGCCTGAAGGGGGAGAGGGAAGCTGCAGGCCGCGAGTGCTTGCTGTCCATGTGGGCGCTATTACTTAGAGACACACATTCAATCCCCTTAGATTCAGTTGCAACACACCTGACCCTGGAAGTCAATATTTGCTGGGGCTGCCTTTCAATTTCAGAAGCTCTGTATGCCCTTTGCTTTAGCACTCTCCTTCTCATTGCATTGTGTACTCATTGAGCTGGGAGCTGAGAGGGAAAACGAGAGGAAAATTCAGATGGCCTCTACCACTGTGAAGAATACAATCTGGGAGAAAAATGAAAATGCATGAAACAGTAATGGAATTCATAGAGAGGTCAGATATTAGTCAAGACTTAGGTAGTGGGAATGGAATGTTCCATCCATATCTTAACTCCATCTACCCTCAAGACCCTGTTTCTTTCTACTAAGGAGTTTGAGGGTTCTTTTTTCACAACATTTGTTGGAGATAACCTGCTGGTTGAGGCTGCAGTTCTTGCCTGGACCAGATAGCCATTATGAGCTCGGCGCTAAAGGCAGAACTCCCTCCCCTCAGCGGGGTCCCCTGCTCTCTGAAGAGTGCCTTTAAAAATAGATTCTCCTAGCCACACTTGATCTATGGCCTCTGACACAGCTCCCTGCTAGCTCTCTCCTCCCTGTGCTCACGTGTTAATCAAGTGCCGACATTCTGTTCTTAGGATTGGAGCTTGCTGTATAATGCAAACCAGGCATCCTCAAAGTGCCTAGTCTCAACCAAATTATGTTCACCTATTCGTGGAGGCCCCCAACCACTCCCCTAGGGATATACTTTGTTCTCTGGAAGTAAAATTGAACTAGCCATCAGCTGTTCCTGGGGTTTCTGATCCCTGTACGGTTCTCGATGGCCATTCTGGGCATGCTTGTCATCTCCTGCACCTCTTGATTTCGTGGGTTGCTGGGACGCAGCCCCTTCACAGGAGGAGAACCACAACCTTTTTGCTAATTTTGTATTCAATTTAAACATCAGAGTTAATTCATTCAAAATTTGTTAAGGAGAGGACTTTTGTCAGTCCTTGCTACTCACGTCAGTTTTTTAATCTAGATTTGCATCTGGGAGCAAGAAGAACACAGGAGCATGCATCTGGACAGAAGTCTACTCTTCCTGTCTGCTTTTGTTTCTGTTTTGAAGGTCTGACCCTGAAGGTGGCTGGCTACGGGTCTTTTGTGTCCAGTATCCTCTGCGAGAGGGATTCAGGACATAGTGTGGATGGATCTCAGACCCCTGTTATTTGCAATCTGTTTTCCATTCATACGGAATTGAGGGAAACATAGAAGGAGCTTAATGGATCTGAGTCTTTCAGCTTCAGAGGCTATGCTCCATCTATGTCACTACTCTTGTTTATGTTCAGTGAACGTAAAGACTCAAGAGTACTGTTGAACACTGATGTACCTATTAGGTTGACTGGCTTCTAGGAGGAGGAAGAATCTTCCTCTTTAGTCCTTTGCAGACACACCAGTCTGAAGATACCAGCAGGTTGCTGTGTCCTTGGTCACTGGAGGCCATTTGAAGCAGTCAAGTGGTCTCTTAAAAATTAATTGATGGATTTGGTCCCTATGGTGTACTCAGACAGCAGCAGCTTTATAGAGAAGGCTGATCCTCTGGGTCGATCTTCTATCTAAGCATCAGTTTTACTTAGTGGTTTTTGCCTCGTCTCTAAAAATGGAAGCACATTTACTAAGAAGAGATGGCGACAAAGGGCAGGCATTTATTTCCATTCATTTGTTTTCATTAGTGGCCACAGTCACGAGAGTTATAGTAGACTGTGGGAATTTCCCTAAAGGTTCTTGACCTGAAAAGAATGTCTTTAAGGTCTAACTAGAGTAAATGAGCTGGGAGGCTCCCCCAAAACAAGGCAAACAAGGATGAGGCCCTTCAAATTCAGCAGCATTGACTCAGTCATTCTTAATTCTGTGAATGGATGGTTACATATCTAGGGATAGCTACTATATGCTGATGTTGAGGGATGGGCAGATGCGGGATGGGTAGATAGTGATAGTTCAAGAGGGTGAAAGGGAGAAATAAGGTAGAAGATTCTAACATTATGCAATAGGCATTGTCTCTGACTTCAAAACTCCAATAGACTCACTGGTGACATTATAACTTTATACATGCAGAGTGATGCTTTTAAAGTCAAGAGTAATAGCAGACAACAGGACAAAGGCTCTCTCATGCTAGCAACACCATGATTGAGTGGCTGGAGAAGTGACATTGACTGTTTGGCAGAGGCACAGCCAGGGCAGGTTGAAGGCAGGACTATGGATGGGGATAACATTTGGGTAACAAGGAGAGACAAAAAGGTCCTTAGGTCAACCTGGCTGCAATGGGGGGGGGTCTTCTTAAAAGATGCCTCCTCCATTCCTGAAAACTCTTTACTTTTGAGCAGTGATTTCACTTTGTTGTGGCCCTGGTTCTTTTAATATTTGAAACAAACAAAATCTTTAACAGAGTTACTGCTGTATGGCAATAAGAAATGTTCGCCTAGCAGATTCTAGGCCCCAAATAGATGCCCAAGTGGAGGATTATGCATGCTCTCATCTTTTTTTTCAGATCATTTAAACAAAAAAGAACTCCCATGGGCATTTTATCATTAATTTCTCACCACAACCTGTGAAATGAATAAGACAGGTATGAATATTCACATTTTATAGGTCTTATAAGATTTCAACTCTACCTCACCTCTTTAGGGAGGCAGGACAAAAGAGTGAAAGTAGAAAAACAATGTGGTTATGCTGGAGACTTAAGGGCTAGGAAATGTGTTGGAATTTTAACTTTGTAGCTAATGGGAAACAGGCAAACATTCTAGAATAGAAAATGAAAGAACAGCGGTGGTGAGGGGTCCTGACCTGAAAGTGGTAGGTCGATGGAATAAGGATTTTTTTTGAGGTCAGCCTCAAAGGTGAAGAGCTACTTACTGTAACAACTGAGGGGTGGTGATCCAATCAGACAGAACTTCCTCATCCCCATGAGACCTGTGCCGTGGTCCGCCTGCTGCCCCTTCCTGCCTCTCCCTCCCTTCTAAAGCAATGAAGATGACAATGACGATAGTGCAGGCATTCTAGTTAGCAGGTGTGAGCAGCGGCAGCTATTTGAGCTATGTAAATATGAAAAGCTGAATCTCTGGAGTTCTTCTGCAGGACGACCCTCACGACTTGCGCCTGGAATGCAGATCTGGATCTGCTGCTTATTCAAAGTCTTTGTCTTTTGCTCGCTCATTTTTCACAGCTGTCTCACATCAAGGCAAAGGAAACAATTACTTTTTATACAAAATATACATCAGCATCAAACTCCCATCATGAGTTTATCTCTCTCTATCTACTGTCTTTACCTTTGTCTGCTCCATCGATGCTATCAACAAAAGAATCCTCCTGCTAGCTTGCAGAGTCCTAATCCCCTTTGAAGGAGCCTAATGCCAGTTAGAAAACAAAACATTATTTTTTGCCTGTCCTTGTGCAAAGGACTTCTTGCATGCCATTTGCCTTTGACTAATACACAAATTCTTACTCTTCTCTGTAGATCCTACTGGTTTTGGCTGGAGTATTTCCTTTCCCCATATAGTTAACTTCTTACTTCTCCAATTCAGTAGGTCCTTCTCTGGCAAAGGAAGAGCTTTTTGTCCTGGGATAACTGTTTCTACCCAATCACCTTCCTATTCTGCATTTCTGGCATCTTCTGCAGCACACCATGGAATGTGATTTGAAGCCACTTTCGCTAGCCATGTTTGACTGTGTACCCCAAAGGTTCACTCACTGGAAACTTGATTCTCAAGTTCCTGTGTTAACAGCATTTGGAGATGGGATCTTTTAAAAGGGCTAAGACGATGTCACAAGAGTGACATCCAATGACTGCAAGAGGCCTTCCAATGATTGCAATTAGAGGTTTGGTTAGAAGACAAGAGACTCACATTAACCCCTTGTCTCACTGTGTGATGCCGTGCATTGCTTTACCATGCAGTGAATGTCACCCATGCTTCTGTCCTCCTAACCTTCAGAACCAGGAGTTAAATAAACCTCCGTTCTTTATGAATTACTCCACCTTGGGTATTCTGTTAAATGGTAGAAAATAAAAAGACTAAAACCCACTATGTGTAATTATAAACACCCAAAGTAAAGCTTTGTTTTATTTTGTATGATTTTTTTTGTCTACTATAAATATTTGAGTAGGATGTTTGCATGAACAAATGAACGGATGAATAAAGGAAACATTCGTATTCTACTTGAATAGCATTCTAGAAAGTTCTAGCATTCACGTGTCTACAAACTAGTCACAGTGTGGAGGCACATATGGCATCAGGTGGTAACTGTTAGCTTGCCAAAGATCAAAGAAACAGGAAGGATGACCCAACACAGAGATGTTCCTATTGGCATGCTGAAATCCAGGTAGGAACAGGGAGGTACACGCTCATCTTGTGTGGGTGTTGGAAATCGGGCATATCTGACTCACAGGCTACATTCCTCGGCACCTATTAAAAGCTAGTTTACAGAGGAAGCACAAGGAAGTTGTGTGATGGAGGGAGTAAGCTCTGAATGGAAGCTGAGACACAGCATGGCCCCGGAGGTGCCAGCTTTTACAATGGTGGCAGAAAGGGAAAAGAGTGTTCTAGGGCCATGACGTCACCTGTGAATCCATCGCCCCTTTGCAACTCTTGCTTATATAACAGCAATTTACACACCTAACATGTCCATCTCTGAGAGACAGTGCTAAATTCGAAGTCACCAAGTTTGGCAGTGCTCATCAGTTCTGCCCAAAGTGGGGGGCTGTAATCACAACTCTCACACATGAGAGCTGATGCCCTGTCTGTGCAGGAGATGCCACCCCAACACTGAGACAGAGCCAACCTATCTAGAAAGGGGCACGCCATAGGCCTTGAAGCAGACTGCATTTACCGTCATCTGGCTCTGACATTCATTTGCTGAGGCCCCTGTTACAGGCTTCTCTGACTTTCCTGGCCTGTGCGGTGTAAATAGTACTGGACTGCATGTATACACAGGATTGTTGTAAAGAGGTGTGTGGTGGTCAGTTGTCATTTCTAAGCTCTTAGTGGGTCTCAAACCACAAATCACATGTTGGAGCTAAGGCAGATGTGCTTCTAGGAGACGGTGTTTCACCATGATGTCAGGCATTTGGCATCGAACCCTAGGACACTGCTGCCGCAGCTACCTGAGTGCTGAGCTCGCAGGAACATGCACCGCTACACTTGACCAAGGTGTTCATAACAACACGGGGATTTATGAAAAGATCCACAATGTGGGGCTTAGGAAGTCAATGAGATTCTCATTTAGTACGGGATCCTGGCATTCACAGGTGCCCGCTCGGCATCAGACAGGAAAGGTCGGTTTCTGGGAAAATGCAGCTGCGCACAGGCCAAGGAAGAGGGAAGCAGCCTCTCTAGAGCTAAGTGCTAAGTGAAAGGAGCTAAGTGCTAACTAAGTAAAAGCCCTGGAGAATAACATTCTTGGCAATGGAGGGGCTGTGGCAAAGCTGTGTGTGTGTGTGTGTGTGTGTGTGTGTGTGTGTGTGTTCAGGGGTCATGAGGATACGTGCTTCATGAGGGAGACTCATTTGTCTATGTCATTCACCACTATACCCCAGGAAACCAGGAGAACATCTGGCAGAAAATGTTGGCTTAATTAATATTTATGAGTGAAGGTAAACAGGCTAGAGCGGGCATCGCACTGGAAGGAAGGATGGGTGGAGCAGAAGTGAGGGCTGTCAGGAGAGCAAGAACGGACCTCGGGAGACTCTGGACTCCACAGGGAGGACTTTGGTATCACCCTAAGGATGCTGAGAGGCAAGCAGACCCTTACAGTCAATACCCGGCGTGATCTGACTCACACCATAGAAGTGCCATGCTGGCTCCTGGTGGGAACACCTCACATCACATCACTGGGGGACAAGAATGGACACACAAAAGCCAGGAGGCAGGAAGCCTAGATGTACACTGATGGTAAAAGTGGTAGTGTAACTTGGGGGAAGCAGAGATGCAGAAAAGAGCTAAGCAGCTCTCAGGGAGGAACTGGATAGGTGAAAGACAAGCAGATGTGCATAACTGAAAACCACGAGGTAATGACCTAGATATGCCAATAAAGGGATATATGCTTACAATGTGGCGTAGACCATACATTTCAGAAAAAGGCCCGAGGACAATTCTGTTCACATACATTAAAAAGAAAAAAAGCCTTTAAGTCTAACGTGTCTTAGAAAAGCTCATCTAGGTCTACTTTTTAAATGAGATCTTCTATTTATAAAACTCCCTCTTTTCATGGTGTATGTATTCCATAGCCCCCTGAGTGGCCCTCAGTGATCACTAATTCCTGACTGTCACACCCTTATGAATCCTGTCTTTCAGGAATAGGGCTAACCTATAACTCAATGGGATTTCTGGAAATGGCCACCAAGGCTGTATCATATCTCAGGCTCTTGCTCCTTTGCTCTGGAGAAGCTACTGGTCATACTATGAGGACACTCAAGCCATTCCATGGAGGTCCACACAATAAGAAACCAAGGCCTGCTGAGAACAGGTATCCTGAGTTTTCCAGCCACATGTCTGACTGTCTCAGAGTATTCCTATGTACATCTTTATGGCAGCCTCATGAGACGCTGTGCCGGAACACCCACACAAGCCATTCCTGACCCACAGAAATTGTTTGGGGTCAATAAATAATTACTGTCACCTTAAGTTGTCCAGTTTCGGGGTAGTTTGTATGCTGTTGTTAACTGGAGCCCTTGGAATCAGTCTTTGAACTCAGATCTGCCTTACTAAGGAATCTGAAGAAAGGAAAGCATTGTTTGCCTCAGATGCTTCTTCGCTAGGTCTCCTTTCCTTCTGATGGGAGAGGTGTGAAAAGCAATAATTTTAATCAAAATAAGTAGCACCTGGTTCAGTAAAAATCAAGTCCTGTGAAATTGGTCCTTAAGAAATCAAATGTTGGCACTGTGGGTAACTTTAGAAGTATCCTTAAAGAGATGAGTCTGTCCCAAGGTTACACACTGTTTTCCATGAAAACACCCTTTCTAATTCATGCAGAGTTCTAGAAAATCACCTGGCTTTGAAACCTTGTCTGTTCTTTTCACAGCATCTTTAAAAAAAGAATCTATAGTACATATAATGAGCAGAATTATTTAAGTCAGCGAAATAATGTCTCATTTCCTGACTTTTGTAAGAACTTGAAAATTTTCCACAGTGGGGTGTGTGTGTGGTGGTGGTGGGGGAAGGGGTGGGTTAGTAAGGAACTTGGTTGGAGCGAATGAACTCCTTATTCCCTCATAGTGGAGAAAGCTGCAGACAATGAAGCAAGAACGGCATTTTCCTCCTTGTTTGGCATTTCCTGTTGGCCCACCACATTATTAAAAAACAACCAAATCTAAAGTAGAGTGTTAAATTCTAGCAAGTCAGACAATCAGGAGTGTAAAAGGAATGTGTACTGGACAGGGAAAGGAGAGGAAAAGGAGCCCACTGAGTCAAGGGAAGGAGTAATCCCTAGCTTGTAGAACTCAGACTGCAGGTGTGTGGATGGGCAGAAATGAGATGCTGGGGAAAGGAAGGAACAAGAAAGGTAGAAAGGAAGGAAGGAAAGAGGGAGCGAAGAAAGGAAGGAAGGAGGAAAGAAAGGAAGGAAGGAAGAAGAAAGAAAAGAAGGACATGGGTATTATATGCACTTAAGAACAAGTGCCATTGTGGCCAGAAGGCGGCATTGAATCCCTTGGAGTTGGAGTTGAAAGGGTTGGAAACTGTCAAAGGTGGTGCTGGGAACCAAACTCAGGTACTCAGCAAGAGCAGTAAAGCCCTCCCAACTGCTGAACCATCTCTCCAGCCCTGATGCTGGCGTCTGCACATTAGACTTCCTATCATCTAGAACACGAAAAATGAAAATGTAATTAAATGTGTTAAATATTCACGACATACTTGTAATTTATTTCAATGTCTAATAAGTTGGCATAACAATATTACAGTAAAGGATACTATTATATTTACATCATTATAAATTATCCAGTTTGTGGTATTCTAGTATAGCAACACAACATAAACTCAGGTAACTCCTCTGAGTGTTGAAGTCATTCCAATTTACGAAGAACCTGAGGCAGAGAGACCACATCTTAAAAAAAAAAATATTTGTGTGTGTGTGTGTGTGTGTGTGTGTGTGTGCATTTGTGTGCATGTATGTGCAGGTATAAGCAAGCCACAGTGCACCTGTGGAGGTCAGAGGACAACTCTGTGGAGCTGGTTTTCTCCTTCCACATGGACATAGGTTCAGAGGATGGAACTCACGCACATAGCAACTACTTTTACCTGTTGAGCCATCTTGCCAGCCTCGGATGCTAAACCATTTGTCCAAGACATCAAGATTAGAAGGCTTGTGTTTGGGGGGAAAAAGCTTCTGACTACAGAAGCTGAGCTTTGGTTCTGTTTTGTGACCTCTAATCTGAAGAGGAAAACTGCAGAGCATTAATGTTACAGGAAGGGCCTAGAGGCAGAGGAGACTCTCCACGGATGGCATTCAGCCTCGGAAGTAGGTTCCCAGAAGGATGAACAAATCCATTATGCCTTAGAGGATGGTGACCAAGTTTGCCTTAGGAGAAGACTATGGTATCAGCCTCCCATTGGTCCAAAGATAACGAATGAAAGGGAAGCCAGGATGAAGTTCAGTGGCTCTTTGAGGAGTGAGCCAGCCTAAAGCCAGAGTTCCTGCCTGGCACCATCTGTTCTGAGCCCCTTTTTGCTTAGGAGTACAAATTTAGTCTGACCTGGAACTAACACATATGTCCCAATAAATGTTTCTTAAATCAAAATAGTATTTTTACATTATTATGGAATTTACTGGCTTTCCAGAATCTTAGGCTGCCCCCCCCCATCTAAATATAGGCAGTGTTCAGAGTTAGATTTTGGTACAAGACTTACCAGGTAGTAGGACTCAGCTGGGGGCCAAGGATGGGAATCAGAAATAGCGACTTTTTCAGGCTCTTTCTGCTTCTACTAGCTCACGCTGCAGCTGCTGAAGCCAAGCCCCAGCGCTCTCATTTCCCACTTTCTTCCTATTCACTTCAAAGAGAATTGGTTCCCGAATTCATTCTTGTTCCCATTCAGGTTTTTCTATCTCACACCCGTTTCCTGTTATTTAGTTCTCGGAGGTCAATCTTGTGTCTTAAAGTTCACTGAGTTTTATCATCTTTCCTGTCTAAATCTGGGCACCTCTGCCATTTTCCAAGGATCAAAGCATCTAAATTGACAAACAGGTAGTTTTGAGAAAGAAATGAAAAAAAAAAAAAAAAGAAAAAAAAGAAAGAAAGAAAAGAAAAAGAAAGCACCACACCAGACCTGGATGTTGGGCATTTAGACATTCAGCTTCACAGTGGCTGGTCTGCAGTGGTTTAGTGGGGGAAAGACTAAAATCTGGCCTCATCAAAGAGGTTATTCATGCCCAGGTTTGAACGGTGACAAGATACAAAGATGGAGATTATCTGCTGTGAAAGAGATGTGCTCATTTCCAGCCTGGCACGAGGGAAGGAACTCCACTTGGCAGGGCTGGCCACGGGATTGTGCCTTTTGTAATTTTGCAAATCAGTAAAATTGGTCAACCCTGGTGGAAAGGCAGATAACAACCCGAGGATAAGGACGCTATATGCCACACCTGAGAAAACCTGGCACGACAAAGAAAGGGCTCAAACCAAGCGCTCCACACTCCCATTCTTTCTCTCTCAATGGTTCTACTTGCTAATTCAAAAGTACAATGCAAGCGGACTGGTCCTGTCTTCTCAGGTGTGGCCACTGGATCCAGTTCCTGGGGCTAGAGCTCTGAACTCTGCCCCTTCTGAACCTACTGTTAAGGCCATCTTGGGGAGAACTGATTCTGAACTGGAATCTTAACACTGAGTAATGCTTTTGATGTCAGGAGACATCTAAAGTACGTATATTTAATGTCAATAGTTTTCTGGTTTGGGGAGCTCATGGCCTTGGGTAGTTTATTCATTCTCATCCCTTGATTATGCTGCTTTCATAACTGGAGTTGAAAGGATGAGAAATAATAACCTTCTGCCACCAGAGTGGCCTTATTCTTCACTGTTATCCCTAAGGACAACCAGTAACATGACAATACGTGATGTCCTCTGATTCATGGATGGCTAAGTCTGACAATATGGGCGACAGATGTGTAATATGAGCTTTGACTTATTTATCAGACCAGCTAAATCAAAACACCCAGTAACGTACCAGTTATACAGTTTCCATAAGCAGTAATGAAGTAAATAAGAGTTAGCATTTTATACATGAAGTTGAACATTAATAAATGAATCATCTCCCACTCCAACCCCGAATAAACTTGATCACGTATACACATACATGCATATATTTCGTCATATGTGCACATATATGCTTTAATAACTAATTTAATTATTTACATTATAAAATGAGTAGAAGAGAGTTTGAAGGACTTCATAAAATTAACAATGAGTAACAATATCAGTCTTTAAAAGGTCTGACTTTTATTTACGTGTGTGTGTGTGCGCCCGTGTTCATGCAGTTGTTAGCCTCCAGATATGGATGCTGGAATGGCAAGTGTTTTTATCCATCTCTCCAACCATAACAAATCCAGTCTTTAAAGCACAGTTTTTTTTAATTGGAAAAAATGATTAAATATTAAAAATAATCAGACCTGTAATCAAAATCTTTCTGAAAAGTCCTATCATTTTCTTTATGGCCCTGAAGTTACTCTTAATTAAAGGTTCTGACTTGTTGCTAATAAAGGCTGCCAGAAGCCATCTGAGTCATTGCTAAAATTAACATAGAATTTTCACTGAAAGGAAAAAAAGAAAACCTAACATATTGCATCATCCATTTCATTTATACTGATATGATTTTAGACATCACCGCTTTAGTTTGAAGAAATATTTATAGTCTTTCCCCTTATCACATGATATTTTTAGGGAGAGGTCATTCAGGATGAGTGGGCTAACGTTCTCGGTTTATTTTCTGAGCGGACCTGCAGCAGTGAGCAGGCAGCTGGGGAGTGGGAGGTTGGGACTCAGTGACCTCCTCCTGCAGTCTCTAGTCCCAGCTCGGTCACCGTGGTTCTGATTCTGGCAGTACTGGAGTGGGTGTCCTATAGACTTGCGTTGACTGCCATCTGAGGTACTTAAAACTCTATAGACATCTCACACAAACGAAACTCCTTTTATATCTGCAAACATTTAGCTAGCAATCCAGGCTTTAAAAGCTTTCTTTATTTTTATTTGATGTATACAGGTGCTTTTTCTCCACGTATGGAAGCATACCACAGGCTTAAAGTGGCATGTGTGTGTATGTGTGTGCGTGCATTGATGTACACACTGTTCTGACACACACACACACACACACACACACACACACACAGGATCATCTCTAAGTCATATCAGATTGAATTGTATTTATGTGAATGACCTAACACAATGTGTAATTGTTTGTTTTCAACACCACACTAATCATTTGGTATGAATACTAGCTTGTCCTTTTTCTCAAAGGGAAATATGTTATCTTCTATCTTTCTGAGATCATTCATAACCTAAATGCGGAGCTAGTAATAATTGTACTGAAGAGTAGCATGAATGCCCTTGGAAAATGTCTTATTGAAGACCACCTGTGAACACACTTTGCAGTCTACAATGATGTTCTGTCTTTCTATGGGAAACAAATTCATTTACAAGAGTCCTGCAACACAGGAGCTGCAGAACGCACCAGATGTGCCACAGTCTTTTAGCAAACTCTGAACTCAAGGCAGAGGGAGAAGTACATTCCACATTCGAGGTATTTTCACATCAACAAACATTTACATGTTCAGGAACAATTCGATAAAGGGTCTTCACCTACTACACTCACCACTTAATGAATAATAGCTTCATCACTTCTAAAATCCTTCTAAGCGTAGATAATTATGACAAAACTCCCTCTTGAGGGAGCAGAGATCATATTTCATAATTTATGGAGAGCCATGGTAATATTCTGTTGGTTCCAAGTTAAGGGACAGGCGCACACCCGTCAGAGTTCACACAATATCCACACACAGTCAGTACTTCCACTTGGAATGATGCTCCGTCTCCTCCTTGATGTCTTCCATCCTTCCTATGTAAGGTCAATGGGCACCTTGCCATGGAGTCAGATCCCCTCTAGAATAGTGGCATCTTTGGAGACAGCCCTGCCCCAGGGGCACACACTGGGTGAAGTCTACACTCCCTGCTGAACTGTTAGATTAGCATTGCTCTTCCCTGCCGGACCTGGTGGAGCAGTGGCTGTTCCTAATGCTGCCCGTGACCATCTTCCTGGTAAAGAGCACAAATAAATTAACAACATAGCACCTGTGCGCAGCGACCGATGGGTACCTCTGAGGTGTAGAGGCCTGGAACTGTCTCTGATGGGTGAGCTCCATGGCTCCTCTGAACTGGGCTTCTATTTGACAGAGCCTGAGGAAAATCAGCCCTGCAGAGACCATCTTCTCCTTGCCAGCCCCTACAAAGGACTGTGTGTTTACTGTATTTTCTAACTGCAACACTGCAGTAGTGAAAGACATTCTGAGAGGTCAGCAGCTTAAAAGATACCCATGGGTACCAATGTTAGTAAGTGATAAGAAAAGACGCAAAGAAAAGACGCAAAGTGATAAGAAATCCACGCAAAAATGAAAAGCCTGCAGAGTAATCCAATCTAGGAGAGGAGGTGCTGGGACGGCCCATAACTGGAAGTGAAACATTGTTCAGATAAGACTCTATCTCATCTGCCCTTCATATATAAAAACCAATTGTTTCAGGATTGGTAGACCTAGATAGCCATCAAAGAATGCTCACGTGTTTCTACGTCTATGTCATATGTTTAAGAGGAATGTAATTTAACTAGGGCTTATCCAACCATTCCATGCCAGCCAGAAGAAAAGGAGTGAGTTAAAATGTGACCAGCAGTGGCCTAGGACAGAACTTCGTTACAGTGCAAAGTTAAAAGCATTACCTCACAGGAACATGCAACCACAATCATGTGCTAAGAAAATGATGCTTGGATCAATGAGAGCGCATTAGAAGGGCAGTCCAGGAAGAGCAGGTCACATAGCCTGTACCCTGTGGTGTTCGCACAGTGGTGGATGCCCAAGAGCACTTTCTCAGGATGTATCCTCACCATCAGATAGTTCTGGAAACTATGTATTAAGAGACTATCTGATACAGTTGAGTTACTTTTTGGTTTGTGTATATATATATATATTATATATATATATTTCTATATATATATTTTTGATTGTTACATGGCTGGCCTTGGATTCTGGTATAAAATACATCTTGTAAAATGAATTTAATTATTTAGAAACTTTTGGAGAATAGTCACAAGTATCTTGATACTACCATACTACTTCTTCATCTTGCTTTATCTTCATTTTCTATTGAGTGGGTGTTTGCTCTGACTCTCTAACTGAATTTACTTTTCAGTGTACCCACTAAATTCTTGTAATTTTAAAAACTTGGACCCATAAAGTTACTGTTACTTTTCTTAACAATTCTGGCTATTGTATTTATTGAGACATTATCCGCAAAATTCAGGTAGTATAAGGAGGTGACGTTGCAACAAAGGCAGGGTGCTACCAGATGCTCTTTGTTAGTCCTCGGTCAGATTGGAAGACAAGAGTCTTTTAGAGCCAAGTGTAGGAGCACTTGACTACCGCCCATTAGCATGCCTCAGATCACATCTCGAAATAAAGAAAACCTTCCCCCTTTTGGGGGATGCTATTTGCTTGCTGCTATTATTTTCTACTGCCAGGGGGAAATATCAATGAGATTAGTGTAATTTCCTTAGCTCACTACTGTGCCTCCTCACCCCTGACTCTCTGGTTCTGTGCTCCCAAGATCACAGCCTTGAACTTTCCCAAGATGGCAAAGGCTGCCCCTCCCTTTCTGATTCAAAGTGCCCAGGTGCCTGGATGGAGATCAGAGGCTGCCTGACCCACCCACTTTCTGTCCCAACAAGACTCAGCTAAGACATGACAGAGAGTATGCCCAGGACAAGAACAAAACCACTGGGGATGATGTTCACAGAAAACAAGATAAATTAAATATTGATCATCTAATAGAACAGACACCCCTTCGTTAAGCTTCAAGGAGACTGTCTCACATAAAAAAAGATGGCTGTTGGGTAAAATAAAAATGGGTGATTTTCTAGAACTAAAAAAAAAAAACAATTCTACAGATAGACTCTGAGGCAATGAAATACAAGCATAAGAAGAGGCAGTTTCTGATGGATGAGCAAGCTCGTGGATTCCCTTTAAATCGTTCAGAGAAGGTTGCTGCATATGGTCCTGTTGATTTAGGACATTCAGGGGCTGACGTGGGAAAGGATTTCACCGTGCAAGCCCCGAACTTTCTACTAACCTTAATTTTTTTTTCTTCTGCCACGAGAAGTTAGAAGTTTCTAGCCACATCTATCAGCTGCACAGCAGATTTACAACACAGAGAACGAGTGCTTACAGAATGAACTATCAAAAGAAATGTCTTCATCTCAGAATTCCGAACTAACTCTCTCGTTCACCTGCCCAACTCCTGAACCGGTATGCCCCAGTTCCACTCTGGAAAAATTTAACGACTGAACTCGTGATGCATGCATGAGGGCTGCAAGGATGCTCACATTCCAGCCCACGTGGAAACACACACAAAGCTTCTGTGGCAGGTCTAGCCTCAGATATACAAGAAAGGTGGCTGGGGACGCTCTCCAGCCTGAGGTGAGGGTGCTTGGCTTGGAACCTTTGGTTCTCAGCACTGTCACATCACACAGAGGAACACACATCTGTTAATGTTATTGTTATAGGAAGACACTTCAATTTTTGCTTCTGCTATTCAGAAAACACCGATATTTGTTGTTGTTGTTGTTGTTTTTTATTTTAAACATACAAAGGCTACAGGCACTTGTTTATCACTTACACATGAAAGGGACGTTTCATTTCACGGTACGCAACGGCCATGTGGAGAAGCTGAAGACTTCAAGAGCCACCCAGAATCTCTTTAAATTATCTCCTTTAAAAGCTATCTTACGTTTTTTCTTCTTTCTTGATAAATTAGAATCATGTTCATATGATGCCTCCAAAGGGACAGAAATAAAAGGCCCTGTGGGACTTCAGAACCCACTGATATTAAACTGTCAAAACAGGATTTCTACTGTTAAGTGGCGTGAACAGATGGCATTTAATTGGCACATCTGACGATGAATAATAGGATAAGGAAGTGGCTGCTGTACCTCAGTGAGAGTTAAACAGTACTTCTGCTAAGGAGTGAATCAAGAAGAGTGTTTCACACCACAAAGTTCTCATCAACTTTATGGATTTTAAAGCAAAAAGGCTTCATGACTAACCTCTTGAGAAACACAGCATTCTAGTCACCTCAATAGGAAGTTCAAAGTCTCTGTATGGGAGGAAGATTTTTAAGATGGTAAGAAGAAATATAAGGAAGCCCCCCTTGGCTGCTAAGGATTGAGATGCTTTTGCTCAAGCTGCTGTCAAAGGCAGACATATTTATTTTCTACTGGAAAGGATTAATGATACTGGGAATCATGTATGGAATAACCTCTTCCAGAGCATTGGACATACTGGCAATGAAGACAGTGAGCCACGAGAAACGAGAAGATAAAGAGTTGAGTCTGGCTATCACCTCCACACAGGATAGGATGTTTCTGGGCTGTGATGTAGGGAAAGAAAATTGGAAGGGCTTCTGTGAAGCCAACAGGATTATGAGGACAGCACACAGGGATGACAGAATGCAGGAGGACAAAGGACAGCTGAGTACCAGTGATATGCAGAGGGTCTGAGCAGTGAAGGAAGGCACACTGGGAAAAAAGCCATAAGAACAGTTTGCAGAACATCATCTGTTGATTTACAGGGCTTTGCTGATCAAAGAAATCAGAATTCACAGGGTATTGGGTACAGTACTCAAGACTGTTTTCCCAGATTCAGTTAAAATAATCAGTCTTACACAGGCATCTGTACCACACCATAAACACATAATTAAATAAAATTAATCTTAGAAAAATTAAATAGAGCCAGGGATGGTGATGTACATTTATAATTTTAGGCCTTGGTAAACTTATGTAGGAAGGTTGTCAGTTTGAAGCTAGTCTGGGCTACATAGTAAGATACTTTATAGCAACAAACAAACAAAAAACAAATCCAACTGATCAAGCAAGGAAAGAAAATAGAAGTAGAAACAGAGAAGATATTAAAGTGATTCAAATATAACATCCAGAGAGGGAAATAATGTGTGAGTATACACAATAAGTATACAGGATGTAATTGTTGATGTTGGACAGGGTGAAGAAAAGATTAGTGAAACTGAAGACATGGAACTAGAAACTGTCCAAAATGAAACAGTAAAATAAAAGAGTATGTCACAAATGAACGAGCAATGGTGAGCTGTGCACAGCATTAAGCAACCTTATATATGTAGCTAGAGTCCCCTAAGGGGATGTAAAAGAAAGAATGGCTAAAATTTGATGGAAAATATACACAAACCAGCCCTCACTCAATCAACTTCAGGCATGTGAGCTATTAGTGAAGATGAACCTGTCAAAGAAAACTACATCAAGGCTCACTACAAACAATCTGTCTAAATGCAATGACAAAGGAAACCTCTTAAGAGTAACTAGAGAAAGATGCTCTATATTGAGGAATAAAAGCAAGAATGTTTACTGATGTCTCATAGGCATAAGGCAAGTGAGAAGACCCAGCTTGCTTCATACCTGAAGATCTACATGAGAAAGATCTCACCTGTTCAAAACACAGGTGAGATAAATGTTTCACTTTGTGATAGAGAAAACTGGTCCCCAAGTTACCTATGTCTTCATCCACAGGCCCTGTGAATAGTCACTTTAGACAAAGCAAAGGAGCTTTGCAGATGAGATTAGGATCTGGAGGTGGAGACATCCTATTTGATGAACTGTGTGGGCTCAGTGTATTCACAGAGGATATTTAAAGGCTGGCAGGAGGGTCTTGAATACAAGATGCTGTGATGTTTGTTTATAGAAAATGGGGGAAGAAACAGCAAGACAAAGAACCCCAAGGCTGTAAGAAGCTGGAAAGGGCAAAGGAGAGGATTCTCTTCTAGATCACTGGGAAGGATTTTTTTGCATTGTTGATGCTATCATTTTAGCTGAGTGAAACACATTTTTGGCTGTGTGACCTCTATCATTGTGAAGTAATAAATCTTGTTGTTGTAAGCCACTAAATTTGTGGGAATTCATTCCAGTAGCAATAGGAAATCAATATGCTTACCTTCAGAGTATGACATTTATACATCAAGTGATGTACTCAGCAGATTTTCACGTGTCTTAGATATTTTAAACACCTTCACTTATTTCTTAGTAACCACACTTCTACTTCTTTTTAAGTTACCCTTGAAAAAAATCAGTAACGTTTTCTACCTCAAAATTATTTTTTCTCAATAAAATTTGTCTTTTTGATGATACATAGAAATTATGAATATTTATATATGTAGTAAATACTGTGTACTATTTTGAAATTTGCATCTACTGGGTAATTGCATTTCATCACGCACCCTCTCTCTCCTTTCTTTCCTCCTTCCTTCTATCTCTCTCCATCCCTTTCGCTCCTTCCCTCTTTTTTCTTCTATTTTTGACATCTATCTATCTATCTATCTATCTATCTATCTGTCTGTCTGTCTGTCTGTCTGTCTATCTATCTATCTATCTATTTTGGCACTGAGTCATGAAACTAATATGGTAGCATACCTCATTCTTCCTTTTTCTTTTGTTTTGCCTTTTTTCTTTTCTTTTCTCTTCCTTTCTTCCTTCTTCACTTTACATCCTTGTTGTAGCCACATTCTTCCTCCCCTCCCAGTACCACCCTCTTTTTCTCTTCACTTCCCCCTCCCCATTTCCTCAGTAAAGGGGAGCTCCCTTTTCCACAGCCCAGTTCACCAAGTTCTATCAGTCTTCTTCCCCTGTGGCCTGGCAAGGCAGTCCTGCCAGGGCAAAGGGATCAAAAAGCTGGCAAGTAAGTTTATGTCTTATATAGTCCACACTTTCCTTCCTAGAGGACCCACATGAAGCCTAAGTTGTCCATCTGTTAGATCTTTGTAGGGCGCCTAGGTCCAGTTCATGCATGGTCCTTTATTGATGCTTCAGTCTCAGCAAGCCCCTCTGGGCCCTGTTTCGTTGGCTCTGTTGGTCTTCTTGTGGAGCTCCTGTCACCTCCAGCTCCTTTTCTCTTTCCTCCCATATTTCTATGAGATGCTCTACAAATCACCCAATCTTTGGATGTGAGTCTGAGCATCTGTTTTGAGGTGCTGATGGGTAGCGCCTCTCAGAGGACAACTCTGTCACGTTCCTGTCTGCAAGTTTAGCAGAGCATCTTTGATAGTGTCAGAAGTTGGCATTCTCCGATAGGGTGGGTCTTTGGTTGGGCCAGGTATTGGTTAGGCATTCTCTCAATCTCTACTCTATCTGCTCTATCTTTATCCCGGCACATCTTATAGGCAGGGCAAATTTTGGGTCAAAGTTTTGTGGGTAAGTTGCTGTTCTCTTCCCTCTGCTAGGAGACTAGTCTAGTTAGTGGGTGTCCTCTTCAGTCTCTGTAATCTCTGCTACTAGGAGTCTCTGCTTGAGTACCCCTCATATCCTCCTAGGAGCCTACTCCGACTTAGTTCTCCAGCTTCTCACAGAGATACCCCCACCCTCAGTTTCTCCTTTCTCTACAGTCTTTCTGCCCTCTTGCCCTTGCTCTCCCCAGGTCTGTTCTCCACCCTCCTAACTCTCTGCACTCCCTCTCCTACCTTGTTCTCTCTCCTAGGCATATACCCAGAAGATGCTCCACCATACAACAAGGACCATTTGCTCAATTATGTTCACAGCAGCTTTATTCACAATAACCAGAATCTGGAAACAACCTAGATGTCCCTCAATCAAAGAATGGGTAAAGAAACTGGGCCACATTTACACAACGGAATACGACTCAGTTACTAAAAACAAAGAAACCATGAAATTTGCAGGCACATGGATGGAACTAGAGAAGATCATCCTGAGTGAGGTAACCCAGACCCAGAAAGACACATATGGTATGTACTCACACATAAGCTGATTTTAGTCATATAGTACAGGGTACTCATACTACAAGGCACAGACCCAAAGAAGTAGCAAGGAGGACCCAAGCAAGGATGCATGAATATCACTCTGAAGAGGAGATGGAATAGAGAGAGGTCGTGGATGAAGAGAGGATAACCTATTCTTAAGCCTTGACTTTTACCCTTTCAAATGTAGAATGAGAGAAGGCAAGCCCATGGCAATGCTCGTTCCTGAGGCTTGCACAGCCCATCCAGGATTTCTTGTGAACACAGAAGAGCTTCCGGCACCACAGCCCTTCCCAGGCGTCCTTGCCTCAACAGTGAAGCCTCAACAGCCATTTCCTCGTGTTTACGATGCCTTCACTTTGCTCTCAAGTTAATTTTCCTCCCAGTTAATTTGAGACAAAAATTTAACTTGAGGATCTTGAAACAATTATGAACGCTGTTGTCCTTAATCTCCCATGCTTGCCTGTGTCACCTAAACTCTCCTTCACCCAGTTTCTCTTCAAACTTTTAGACTTCTTAGTACTCTTGGCTAGAGAAACAAATGAGAAACACAAAAGTAACTGAAGAAGTTTCAAGGAGTTAAAATTAAAACTAAAAAGAGGGAAAATCGGCCAGGAGCAGTGGCACATGCCTGTAATCCCAGCACTCAGGTAGCAGAAGCAGGTGGATCTCCCTGAGTTCCATGCCGTCCTGGTCTACAAAGCGAGTCTAGGACAGCCAAGGGTACACAGAGAAACCCTGTCTGGAAAAAAAACAAAAACAAAACAACACAACACAACACAAAAGAGGAGAAAATGATGGTAGTAACATTTTATTTAACTTGCTATATTAATATAAAAAGTTCAACATATCCATAGTATGAGGTTGCTAATGGATTACATCGTGTGTTCCTTCCCCTACATGCCTGAGTCTTGGAATCCAGTGTGCAGTTTACATCTATAGCCCATTGTGCTGAGATGAGCCTCCTTTCGGGTGCTCAGTGGCTGCCCAGCATGAGTAGTGACTACATGCATGAATGGGGCTCTTCTGCTTCACCCTGCAGTATTCAGGAAGCTCCTCACAGGGACAGTTCCCTGCCTGTAATCTGTGCCGCTTTCTATGGGGTTCTTTCTCTCCGCCTTCACCCACGCCACAGCCTTCTCTTGTATTGTGACCACCCTCAACTCCATCTCTCAATTTCCTTTCCCTGACAAATGAGAAATGATAGAAGTGAAGGGCTGGGGAGCTGACACCATAGATAAAGTGCTTGCTCTGTAAGCATCAGGGCCCAAGTGCAGTCCCCCAGAACCCACATCAGAAAAAAAAAAAAAAAAAAAAAAAAAAAAAACAGAGAACACAGGCATGAATCAGCATGCTTGCAGTCCCTCCTGGGGAGGTAGAGACAGGAGGTTGGATTCCTGGACTCACCTGCCAGCAGGACCAGCAGAAATGTTGAGCTGCAGGTTCAGTGAAAGACACTGCCTCATAAAACACAAACAAAGCAAAATACCAAAAAGAGATGGAAAGCAACTGAAGAAGACAACCAATGCTGACCTCTGGGCTTTGGATGCACAAGATACATGTACCCATATACATGTGTACACACAGACACAAACACAAATATGCTATGCATGCACACACAAAACACAAATGTATATATATATATATATATATATATATATATATATATATATATATATAAACATACACACACACTTAGAAGAAAGTAGACCACAGCACATTGGTTTTAGAAAACGTCTTGGAATTATTTTATGAATTAAACCCACACATTCCATCAGACATTCAGCAACATAACCATTTGTCTACCATCACTTTCAATGCCCACCTTGCCCCTCCCTTTTTGGGTTCATCTGATGAAACAAATTCCCCAGTTACATTTTCAGAGAGGATGCCCTTTGGTAAAATGTCCAAAACCCTACTTATTTTTATAGTAAATTCAGGTTGGGACTAGATACAAGCCAGTGTTTCTTGTGTCTGAGCAGGAGCAGAGCTGATCCAGTGACTGTTGGCATGCAAAGTCAACCATAAGTGAAATATCTAGTCCCCCCTGCTCATTTCCTGTGACATCCCCTTTGACTGGCACTCTCCATAGCCTTCGATGGGGCCTTCTACGTGGTCAGGTATATTTAACCTCACTGTGCCTCCAGTTCAGGGATAGTTTCTCATCATTTGTTTAGTCTTTTCTTCTCCAGGAGTCCTGTCTCTTCTTCTGAGGCTCCTGGTGGTCACATGTTTCCTTCATTCCTACCTGTCTTCCTGTTGCTCCCCGCCCCCCATGTATGTTTATTTGCATGGTATTTTCTGGAACATGCACTCTCTTAGCTGTGTTCGTTTTGTTTTAGTTTGAGTGTGTGTGTGTTAGTTTGTTAGGAATTGAAAAACAAGTGGCCTGTTTGTGTTTTATTAAGTACTTGAGGAAAATAATTAATTAATCCCATTGTTGTAAAATAGTATCTTCTACTGACAATATTTCCTTGGGGCGAGATCTTCAGTTTGATTTCTTTTAGAGCTTAGTGGTTTCTTGGTTGTCTGTTCCTGTTGGTGGATTGCAGAATGTGTTTCTTCAGTGTGAATAAGGAATCCTGTCAGCTGCTGGGTTAATTAGTGTTCTGACTCCAGCAGTCTACCTCCTGTAAGCAAGAGAGGGAAGGATGGGAAAGGGGCTTCGATTTGGAGCTTAGGGAGAAATTTCTTCTCAAGTGGAGTACTGCCTTTCAGGCCTTGTTAGTCTCCACTCTAGAAAATGCTTTGAGAGCCATAAGCTGGGGCCAAAGCCCCCTTTCACTGTAAATTCTAATCTGCTCTTCCTGACCCACAGCGGCAGCAAGCAAACTTTTCCTTTGTTGAGAGAACAGGTCCGTAGCCAGAAGGAAAGTGCTACAGCTTCCAGGCTTTTCTGTGCACGAGGGAGGTACTCAGTTTTCCTGGTTCCTTCCAAGAGCACTTCAGAACTATGGAGACGTTCAGCCCAGGGCCTGGCAGCCTTTTAGGTGCCCCGGATGTTACACATTGCACATGTGTGTGTATGTGATGTGTATGTATTCATGTGCATGCACACTCATGTGTGTGTGCAGGTTAGAGTTTGACATTAGGTATCTTCTTTGATACCCTCTACCTTATTTATTGAGACAGGTCTCACTGACCCTGGAACTCATGGATTTGGTTAGATTGGTTGGTCAATTAAGTTCCAGGGAATTGCCTGTCTCTGCCCCACAGTGCTGGCATTACAGACATGTGCCAGCACGTCCAGCTCTTACATGGGTGCTGGAGACCAAGGTGAAGTCCTCATGCTTGCACAGCGGGTGCTTCAGGAAGTCAGCAATGCCCCCAGGCCATAGTCAGTGGGAGACGTTATCAGTGTGTTCTAGTAGCCTTTGCTATGGATGTGATAAAATGCCCACACAAAAGCAGTGTCAGGGTGGAAAGGTTGCCTTTCGCTCATGATTCCCTGGTTCTGGCTCATCACTGTGGGGAAGTCACACCGACAATAGGCATCCCAGAGGACTGCCTGGTCAAGATGACCCCTCACTGAGACGCCGCTGATTCTGGGTCATGTCAGGCTGACAATTAAAACTACCTTAAGGGGACTCTCTCTTTCCTCTTTTATTTCTCACAATTCCCCTCCCAAGTCCCACAGGAAATCCAGATTTTTAAGAGGTGGCACACAAAGATGAGGAGGAGATGGCAAAGCGCGCTAGAACAAGGGGTTCTGGCTTTGTGTTTGTTTCCATTGTGACAGACGAGAACTGCTCTTAGGCCTGTGCGTTCTACTTGGAGACTTAATTAACCATCATAGGTTGTTTCCCATCTTAAGCTCCCATCCAAAGGGAGATTCCTTTTGTTTGTAATGATATAGTAATAGGATTTAAGTGTGTGTGTGCGGGGGGGGGGGGGGAGCAGGCTGCTTTGTATACCGGTGGGAGGAACGTATTCTCTCTGCTTCTTTCCTGTGGCCTGAATTGAGGACTCACAGAGCTGAGCATCACTAGGCCTATAATCACTGGAAATACGTTTGAGCCAGGGCCTCAGGTGAATGTGTGAACCTCTATAGTTCCTGACCACCTAGAAATAAATGGTGGATCTAAATATAACTTGCCAAGGGACCTGGCAAGACCTGCTCTAGTGGGAACCTTGAAAGAACTGAGAGTTCATGGTTTCTGTCTTAGTTCAGCCAGCAGCTATGCAGGAGCTACTAAGATTTCTCTTAAAATGGGGATCATACCACTAAACATGTGTATTTACAGGCAACAAGGGCAGCTGTCATAGTTTGCGACATTTACTAGTGTCCCCAGATTTCTATTTTTAATCCTTTGTGTTTCATATCCTAAGTAATTTAGGAGGTGTGGGCATGTATGTAACTCAGAGTTCGTTGGATGTGGAAGCGTGCAAACACGCTTGCATTAAGCTGTGTGCTAGGCTACACCGCTTCAGAGAAAGTGCCAGCGGTGCTTATAGAGGGTATTCGACGTGAATTAGACAACCTTCCTCCCTAACGGCAGCTACTGGGTGCTGATGAAATGCAAGCACGGGGGACAGCATGGGGAGTCCTGTGTGGCCCCAGCAGTGAGTTTAAGCTGTTCACTCTGGTGCTGCAGCTTAACTCACAGCAGTGATTCTCACGATGGCGATGCCTGTGGCAAGAGCTGCCTCCGGAAACTTGTCAGATATGAGAGTCCAGGGGCCCAGCTTCGGCTACTGAATCTAGGTTCTGGGGGCTGGGGTTCGCAGAAGCTACTCAGGTGATTCCAACTGTAAGTTTAAATCTGGAAGCCTCTGCTGATAGGAGGCAGTCATTACCCCGAGAGTTTGCCCAGGAAGGCTTGATTGCCAAATTGTACTGACTCAAAGAGAACATGAAATGTCAAGGGAGAGCTGGGAAGATGGCTCAGCGGGTGAAGGGCTAGCGACACAGTCCTGACACAGTCCTGAGAACCTGAGTTCGTTCTCGAGAACCCATACAAAAAGCCAGGCACGGTGGCGTGTGCTCCTGTTCCCAGTGTGCAGAAGGCAGAGCTGGCTGCATCCTGGGGCCAGCCAGCCTCTCTGAACAGCAAGCCCCAGGTCCCAGTGAGAGATCTTGTCTCAAAAACAACATGGATGGCTCTTGAGAAGCAACACCCGACTCTAAAGCCTATCCCTACAGGCAAATACTCCCAGGGAGCTACACAAGGCCACAACTACCACTCACCCTCCCCCCAATACGCAAATACTGACATAATGGCAGTATTTATGGCTCTGTTTCTCCTCTAAAAACCATACGTCATTATTTTGGCTCAAAATAAATTTGATTCTACTTTTGGCTTCATATTAAGGGGAGCAATTTAATGTTTTTGAGCTTATTTATTTCTGTTACATAAGTGAAGCTGCTGAGGGCTTCTGAGAAAGTCACCCAACTGTGCAGCTTGGTCCCAGCCTAAATGCACAGAATAAATATGTGGCTTTCAACGACATCAGATGCCTGATTCAACTTGTACACCCACGCTGTTTCCTTGTCAGCCCCCGGCACATTTTCCAGCAGCTGACTGGAATGTTCTATTTGACTTAGATTACCACTACCAACTCCGAGTCTTCACAGCTAAACAGGTTGTTGGAAAAACCGTCTGACATCAGTCCCGATCAAAGCAACTTCCTGAAAAGAATCCAGCAAACGTGCTTAATTCCTTCATATCTTGTTCCACTGATCCGTGTTCGGATGAAGGAATTAAAATGGCTCCAATCTGATCTCGAGTCCACCTTCTCCCGGTCCTCTCACTGTGTCTATGCCTTTCACTGGCCTTTGTTCTTTGTTCTGTGTTCACATAATGAACCTTTCCATCTTAAAAAAGCAAAACTAAATCTTATCTCAATTTCACAGTTTATAGAAGCAACTGATCTCAATTTTTTAATTTTATTTGATGGGATTTCTTGCACTTATTTAATTGGCTCTCTTCATCCTTCTTAACCGGCCTGTCATGTCACTCACTCAGGAAAGGCCGTTACTGAGCCTTTGCTGGATAAAATGGCGGACTGTAAATACATACTTAAAGCGGTGAAAACACATCAGTTTACAGAGATGAACATACGATCCCAGAAGTTTTAGTCAGTGTGCTCCTATTTTATTGTGGCTCCTCAAAAGACAATACCAGTTTGATGAATTTTTAGACAGAACACTGTAACTAAGTACAATTTGAGAACCAGTATTCAATTACATGTGCAAATATTACCCAGAACAAGTAGGGATAATTGAAATTCAAGGAAAATTTCTTTTCTTTAAACTTTGAGTTGTCCTACCCAATCAAGTGTCTACTCAGAACAGCAAACGAGCAGCATTTTGTAAAGGAACTTCAGTTTTCCTCCCTCCTGCCCAGCTTTATGTAGTTAATAATCAAAAATAGGTGAAATATTCTACAACACTAAGAAAAATCACTAGGAAATCAGTACAAAATAGATTATTTTTGTTTGGAAGAAAATTGCACCACATTTCCCCTCCAATTTTATTGTTTAAAAAGACATGTATTTATATGCTACAGGTGGTGAAGGGCCACTAGAGAATGACAGGTGTGGGAAACAGGGGGCTACGTTCTATAAGAGCAATCCTATTTTTTTTTTTTAAATCATGATTGTTTATTTCATTCCTATAGAGGAACTGGAAAGAACAAAATGACTATCAGGGAAACTTAATTCTCCAGGTCAAAATATTTTAATATGTCTGTGTCAGATTTAATAGTACCCTAATATCACAAAGCTGTTCTAAATCTCACCAAGGAGCACCTACTCCATCGATTCACCCAACGATTCTCACCTAAGAAGAAATATTGTCACCACTCAGCCCTTTCTGAAGACTAAATGACAGAGACTCACAGGAAGGTTGTCCATAAGTTTTTCACAAAACATCCTGCTGCATATTTTCCTTCGTTGGCGCTTAATGTGTTCAGCCATTGGACGGGCCCAGCCATTGGAAAAGAATGTTAGAGTGAAAGGTTTTTGCTCTTAACACAGAAATACACACATAGAAAGAAGGGTCCTTTAAAATAAACCAACATAAGAGATTTCAGACGAAGACAATGCTAACTGGAATATGACTACTCAAGAGCTTCAGTTTTAAAAATTATTCAGACAAACTAGCACAGATGCAGTCAGTCTCTCAGCTTTATATTTTAGCAGCGAATCTCCTCAACTCTATGTAAAATCAAAGTTATTGCCCTTAGTAAGAGTGCCAAATCCCTTCTGCCAAGTAGTCTATTTGTGCCAGCGTGTAGCTACTGAGCTCAAGCCAAAGATGACGTTTGCTTGAATTCTAACGTGGTACACGTAAAGTCCTTTCATGTACGCAGTGTGCACGGGACGTGACTCTGGGATTTGCCTGAAGGCTGTCTCGCCTGTATTTACAATTTGCCAGGAAATTCTCAGGTCTGCTGTGTTAGGGTGTGGGCATTTGGTCAGCACTTGATAATGGTGCCAGGATTAATGTTTGCTGCTACAGGCCAAGGGAAAGAACACCGTTTTCCCCGAGAAGAACCAAGCAGATAGATGACGAAAAGGAAAAATGCAGAATCCATGATGAGTTGAGCGTTGTTGAACTTAATTCCTCCTGTGTTTAGTGTAATATTATTTCACTGAGTTTTATTTTAATTAATAGCTTTAGCGTTGAATTTCATATGGAACAAAGAAAGGCGATTTCTTTGATTTTTCACTCCCAAAGAGCTTTAGCAAAGTATGTCAATTAAAGCCAAACAAATATCATCAGCCACTCCTGCCCAGAATTTTTACTGGAGCTATGAGGACTAGTCATAGAACAACAGCAGAAAGGCCTCTAAAGAAAGGGGGTCTCAGCTGTCCAAGTGCAGCTGGCAAGCGCTACTTTTTACAACAGTGTTTTTGTTACAGCTTGTTAGAAACCTGTCAGGAGGCAGGGAGCTGACAAGCAGAGCTAGGCAGATGGGGAGGTAAGTACCTAGCAAATCCGAAAAACAAAGGGGTGGGGGGAGGACAGGAGCATCTTCTCCTGTTACTATGGTGAAGAAGAGAGTTCTTACTTTCACTTTCCAGTTAATGATCACTCATTCAAGTCTGAAGTAGAGCACCTAACGCCATCTGATAATTTAACCATAGCAACGACATCTTGTTACTATTAACATTAAAATATGGGAGTGAAAGTTTTTCTTCAATTTGAACTGAGATTCAAGACCTGATTTTTTTTGTTTTTATTTTTATTTTTTTTAAGAGAGGCTCTCACCCTGTGGCCCAGCCTGACCTTGAGCTTACAGAAATCCCGTTTTATTCTCCCAAATATTGCTCTGCATTAAATTATCACATAACATTTCTTTTGGGCTACTCCTGACAGTAAGAGATACATGTACATTCCACCTATAGAAAAATGTATATACATGGATGACAAATTTCATTGAAAAGTTATAATCTGCTTACTCTCTTCTTTAATTTCTTCTGAATTGTTTTCATAGCAACTGATATACAATCTGCCATAAGGACTTATAGATTGCATTTTGAAATGTATTTCTCGAGGGCTCATTTTAAGACTCATTCTTCAGCACTGTGAGCTCCACTGAGGATGAGGTGAGATATTATTGGAACACTCACAGAAAATCCCTGCCTGATTGTTTTAGGAAACCAAGTTTAGCAAACCTTGCTGTTTGAAAGAGCAATAAAAATTAAACCTAGCAGATCCTACATAAAGCTTTCTTCATTAATCAGTTTGGGAAATTCTCTATCAACAGGCACTGTAAAAGTCATAGTCTCTCAGACTGGTAGTCATGGATTTTGAGGGGGTCATAAAAACAAAATCAAAACTAGGCTTTTAAATAGTCACAGAGTTCTATGTGAACTAGACCTCTCTGAGGTGACTAAGAAAATCCCTTCCCTCAGCCTCTTATCACAAGAGCACAAACAGTGACAGGGCAAGACAGTTCCTCCATCTTGTATTCTTGCTGAGGCTATTTCAGGTTTAACTAGAATTTGATTTTCTTGAGGGAGAATGCCATGAAAATTATCCAACTCTCTTCCATTACCTGAGGCCAAGATGCTACATCTAACTTCTAGATTCTGTTATCCTGCTTGCTTGTGCTGACCTCCCCTTGCAGCTGCTGAGCAAGGTACCAGCATCAAGCTTTGCCTTTAAAAGGCCCTTGGTCTAAATGCTCAGGCACCATGCTTACATCTGAACACTGGACTGCAATCCAGTCCTGCTAGAATAAGGACTCTCAATCGGCTACATGCTATACTTGAGTGGCCATCTCTGATGGGCTCCTTGTAACAAAATAGCTTGGATCATTTTACAATGTCCACCTAGTAAGAAAGTCATTCAACTGAAAGGGGTTCAGCTTTTCAGGATATGCATTTATATTTATGATGCTCTCTTTAGAAACAGTATACCTAACCTTGTTAGTTAATTTTTGAGTGAGCACATGCATACTGGGACACACTTGACATACTATGAATACAACACCTCAGTGTGTACAGTGAAAACCTATCCTTGATCAGTTTGCAAAAAAGCTGGCATATGGTTTTAGCATATGTATCAGTTCATGGATATGCTTTCCCGATCTCTAGTTCTATTGTTGGTTTATTCTCTGTCTTCTGTCCCCTCAGTTATTTAGTAATTGAATGAAACCATACTGACTTTGTGTCTGGCAGTCCCAGACTTGCAACGGTGCTTGGAATATATGTAACAATGTAAGGACATATCCGGGAAGCTGCTTAGGAAGTGACTATGTGCAGACCCTGTGCTAGACAGTTCCCGAGCACCACTATAGAGCGGAGCGCTTAGCTCTGACAAGGGGTCAGTTTTCCTGAGGGGCTGCCAAGCATCTTCAGGGCATGTGAGGGTTCAACTGAGAATGTGTCACATGGGTTGGTACTTGATCACTGTGTTCCCAGTAGGTGATGCTATCTGGAGAGACTGTAGAATCTCGGGATTGGGGTGGGGAGAGGGTAAGGTGGAGCCTTACTGGAAGAAGTTCGTCTCTGAGGGCGGACTTTGGGTGTTCGCAGTCCCGCCCCACTTCCTGTTCACCTGCACTGGAGAGTGTGACCTCTCTGCTTCCTGCTCCCACCACCAATCCTGAGGCTTGTTGCCACGCCTCCCAGCATGATAACCTCTTATCCCTCTGGAACTGGGAGCCAAGACAAACTCTTGCTCCCAGGAGTTGCCTTTGGTCACGGTATTTCGCCACAGCCCCAGAACGGGAACTAATGCGGACATGAGGAAGTTTGAGGGAAGCTACCCTGGCTTCCCCTGCCCTGGCTGTCGCCCGGCATAAGATGTGTGGTACTTTCCCCATAACTGAAGCTGCAGGCGGCATCCTCTTGACCCCTGTGTTAGTTAGCTCTTACGCTGCTGTGACAAAATAGTTGGCGGAAAACCTTCAGGAGAAGAAAGGCTGATTTTGGCTCATGGTTTCAGCAAGTTCAGTCAATGGTTGCTAAGATCTATGTCCTTGGGCAAAACAGGACTATGACACGGACATGTAGCAGAGGCTCTTGACCTTGTGGTGGACAGGAAGGAGGGGAAAGAGAATATAGAGAGTGGCTAGGAAACTCCCTCAGTGCCATAAACAATTTCAAAATGGGAAGAAATTGTCACCATGTACTCCACAATGCTTTAGTAGCTCTATAGCTTGCTTTTAAAAAGTTAAAAAATTGAAAACAGCCTTTGCACATATTGATCACCTTTTGCTAACACTGTATTTATTTTAAGCTATATTAAAGTGGTAGCTATGTGTTGCAATCAGCATGTTAATTACTTTATGGTTTCTTCTTTTAAAAACTGTTTTCACACTAGAACTTGCAAAGCTGATTCTGCTCCTCCCCCTGGTTTCCTCACGGCGTGACGTTGCATGTACCATTTGTCTTCCACTTGGGATTCACTGCAGTGTGCAGCAAAGAGTTTAGGAGGTAAGGAAGTAGAGAGAAGGCTGGACACTGGAGGAGCACTGTTAGTGAGCCTTCAGAAGCAGGGGAGAACAAGGGAGCGAGAGAATGACATGGCTGCCTGGGTGAGGAGGCTGCACCAAGTCAGAATGTGAAACAGGGAGAGGAAGAAAGAGCTGGGTGAGGAGGACTCTGGTCCACGGAAAGGCAACATGCGTGGACTCAGACAAGTTTGGGGTTACTGGAGGTGGTGGGACCTGAGATCAACAGCCCAGCTGATAATGGGGATACCAGCTAGTGAGGAATGCACAATAGCAGGTTGGGAGCTGGCCGACAGTTCAAGGCCTGGAAATGCTTATGTATCGTAGTGGTCGCTGTGGAAATGAGGAGTCTGAACTCTCCTGGGGGTTTGGGCCCTGTGGGATTGCAGGTGTGCAGGGGAAGGGTCTCTCCCACTTCTGGGAGAAGCAGGAGCTTTGCCAATGTATGAGAGCATCACTGCGTAACTTTCTTACTGTTCTCTGAAAAATGCACGTGCAGCAATTTCACCTCGTAGTCCTTTCTCTCGGGCCCAGATTGTATGTCGAGGGCTAAATTTTATCTACTTTCTCACTACTTTAAAAATTGCTTATTTTTAATTGGCAACTAAAAATTGCTTATTTTTAATTGGCAACTACATATTTATGGTGTATGCTCTATTTTGAAATATGTCAGGTATTATGGGTTGGCTCACTGAAGCTAGCTAGTGTAGGCGGCACCTCACATTTAACATCTATTTTCTCCCCAGCTTTCAAGTGCGCAGTATGTCATCATTATTGTGATCTTCATATACGAAAAACAAATCTCTTGAACCTATTTTTGTGTTATTTTAGCTTCAATTTTTATTTTACTTCCTTTGAAGCAGAATCTTTATTTGCAGCCCAGGCTGGCCTCAAACTTATAACCCTCTGGTGTCAGCTTCCTACATATGCCACCAAACCTAGCTTTTGATACTATTCCTCAGGACAAGATCATGGCTCTTTTGAATACAAACTTCCTTTCTCAAATGGTGCTCAGCTAGATACATTGAAGCACTGGACTTCGATATTCGTGCTTAATAAGCAATGTAGAAAACGAACATTCTCTACTAGCGGATTTTACCCAAGACTTAGTTACCTAAAAAAGAAAAATAGGCTTAGATTTGCTAGTGAAGCTAAATAGTTGACTAAATCTATAAAAAAAAAAAAAACAACAAAACAAACCATAAACTGAGCAAAGGACACTCAACACCATAATTAATATTAATATCCTGGACTTCCTCAGAGCCCACTCTCTTTTCAAGAACCAAACAACCAGAGCCCGCTCCTCATAGAGTCCTCTGTTTTGAGGAAGGATTCTTTAAGGCCTAGAAGAACAATGAAAACTCACTATCTTCCTCTGAAATTTGTATTTCTTTGATGGCAGAACCAGCAGAAGCCACGGAAGGGTTAGTAGCCACTGGAAGTCTGTAGGCAAAAGCTCTTGTCATGACAGCAGTTCACTGAAATGGTAGCAGGGAGCACAGAACTAGGATTTGAAGTAGAGATGGGAAAGGATAAGAGAGATCTGAAACTCAGAACAGAGAGAGTGTCACCAAAGGTCCTGTTTGGTCAGAGATCAGAGAAGGGAGAAAGGCAGGGAAAGCACCCCGGGGAGAGCAGAAATCATGAAATGTTTCGTAGCATGAGAAAACTTCTGTTTTTAGTGTCTGGAAACAGACAGACAAATCAGAACATCCTCTGAACATGTTCACTGCTGCTCTTTATGGTTCCCACCTCTCATGGCAGAGCCATATCTTATTAGCAATAATTCATTAGCTCCAAATGTCACTCTTCTGTTAATGCACCGATGCTCCTTAGCTTATCTGGCATTGACACACACACACACACACACACACACACACACACACGCACACACGCACTAAGTGTGTGCACGTGCTTTGTCTGGGCAACTTCTAACAACACACAAAGTAGCCTTCACAACTCTCAAAACTGACAAGATCTGGACTTGGCAACTAAGTCATGTCCTTCACTATACATTGCAAGCTATTCAAGTGGATTTGACCTCAGAGAATGTCAGGTCTGCGGCTGCTCAAGGTGGCAGAGAGAGGACAGTGGGCAAATGCAAGTCAAAGCTTGGATGTGCATTGTCTTCTCACTTAGGAGAAAATCAGTGTGAGTTTCCCTACTGTCTGTTATGGGTTTCAGTGTGTGCCATTCCCAGCCCAGTTCACCCAACGAAGCTCTAAGCTCTGCTGCCCTAGAACATGGCTATGTCTGACCCTGTCATTCCCCCTAGATGCTGACAGTAGTTGCTTGTTTGTGCTTTGGTTATTCCCTGACCCCTGCTCCTGCTAGGCAACCATTCCTGCCTGTCTGCGGACAGCTCCAGAACATCCTCCCTCTTCTTATTTGAACCAGTTCTTCCCATCTGGGCCACTCAGCAGACACTGGGCTTCTTGTATGTTCCATCACTCTCACCTGTCTGCCGAGCAGGCACAGTCTGAGTGGAGAGCCACCTGCACTTCTTTATTTCAATAAGCACAGGGAATGCCGAGTGCTCTTGGGTAAAGATGGAGGCGCGGCTCAATGCCTATAACCTGTAACTCTCTGCTATCACTTCATCTTATTCTGTGCGTTGCTCACAGGCCCTGCACTTCTGAGTTCTGTTCCAAGTGCTCTCAGTTGTCTACGATTACTTGGGTTGATTTTTTTTTTTTTTTATCCAACCTTAACAGAACCATTTCTTTATTATAGACAAACTCATTCGCTAGGATGGGTATTTGGTTTGCTTTATTCTCCCCGGCCAAAGTGGTATGACTGAACAGTAATCCTCCTTATTAGTGGCCAAGATCATCAGAAGACTCCTACTTCTGGAAGACAGTAAATACCCATATGCTTTCAAAGATCCCGGAGAACTTTAATTCTAGGAAGACCAAGTAAGAAGGTTTTCAGTTCCCTTTATAATCTAACTGTTCTCAGCAGAATTCCGACCCAAATGTGGACCTTTTCCAGCCTTTACAAGACAGGTTCAAATGCCCAGAGCTGACATTTAGCTACTACACATCCAGAGGTCTGTACCTTGCTGGATCTGCTGGTGTTTTCTCCCTGCCACACCCTATTCCCATAAAGGGTTCCTTCCAGACCCAGGATGGCTCACCTGGACCAGGCGCCATTTGAACACTTATACAGATTACTTATTGGCCACTGTCTTGTAGTTAAGTAACTTTTAACCCTATCAATTATCCTACAGCAGTCTGAAAGTGTTAGTTTTGAGAACAAGAGCACGGTGGAAGTTATCGACCTTGGCCACAGCTCGGTTTTTCTCTGTCTACCAGAGTCATCACCACAGGAAACTTCTGTTCAGTAGGCACGTGGCCCTCTGAAGGTTGGGCCCCAGCTCATCATCTGCCTAAGTCTCTGTTTTTCAGGGACCATTTTGGAAATAGGTTTCTCTGTTTCAAAACAAAAACAAGCCAACAACCCTCCCCCACCTGGACAAGTTAGAAAAATACAGGCTTAAATGATGGTTAATCTTTCACTTTAAAAGCTTAAAATCCAATTATAATCACAATGATAAAAAAACACATGTGTAGAACACTAGCCATTGGCCCTACTACAAATAAGGCATTGTGCTTTACTATATAAACCCATTTAATCCACAGGATAAGCTGATGACCTGATTTGATCATTATGGAAATTATTACAATCTAAAGAAGAATACAGCCAAATATATTTATTTTCACCTTCACATTTTCTTAGATATATATTTCAAGTTATAATTCATCCAAAACTAATATTCACATAATGATTATTGAATATAATGCGAGTCATAATACTGTCTCTGTTATGTACCCTCATTACAAATTTCAAAGCATACTTTATAGAACATTTTGCCTTTAACTTTAGGCTTCGTGCTAAAAAACTTAGCCTCAGCAGCAGAAGTACAAATGTACTTTCTCTATGGTTTTCATCATTTGTCTCTTTATTTTCAGTCTTTAACGTAGACATGGGCCTGGGGTAGCTGTAATTCCGTTCAGACATTTTCTGAGTGTCACGTGGTGACTTCGACAGCTTAGCTGGGATAAAACTCTGGTGCGAAACAGAGCAGAAAGTTTTTCACTGTCCTTTCCATGTGGGCCTGGGGGAGAGGTGGCAGGTCCATGTTTGTCCCCGTCAGCCATCCTGCACAGGGTCACTCGAATCCTGGGTCCCTCGGGATCTGCTGATGTTTCTGTCTCCCAGGGCCCCATCCATGGGTTTCTGGGTCAGGGAAGAGTGTTTAGGCAAGGTTGGCTTAGAATGTGGAGAGTGCTGTTGTCTCTCGGGGAGTGAGTGCACACACAGGAGGTGGGAAACAGAAACATGAGCAGAGCTTCATGGAGGAGGGAGGAGTCGCTGGGGTTTCCTGTTTTAGCAAAATGAACTCGCATCCAGAAGGACTTCGCTGATTCCTATAGTCTCTCGGGGGCTGGAACAGAGCTCACTAGTGCCCTTTCCAGAGCTGGGTGATAGTGGAAGGGAAGGAGGATTTCCCGAACATGGCGGCCCTCTCAGGATGGTGGAATGGCTCATCATGGACGAGAAATGAATTCAAAGATATGTGGGCTGGCCACAGGAGCTCTCGGCAGCATTAGTCATCCATCCCAGACTTCACCTTGTTTATCTTATTCTTCCCAAACCAAACATCAACTTGCCATAGTCCCAATTTTAACTACAAACAAACAAACAAACAAACAAACAAACAAACAAACAAACCACCCTCCCTAACAACAACAAAAAACCTTGAAGCTCCCCACTTCATTTCTTGTTAAAGTGCTAGCTCATTCTGAGTTTTGCTGGTCTGTCATGTTCAAATGATCTCAATAAAGACTCAAATGCCTGGACTTAAATAAAAGTCTTAAACGTTTGAACTTGCATGTCTTTATTTCTGTATTTTTGGTGGTGGAGTATGAGAACAGAGCAAAGGAGCTGGTTGATTTTCATAGGAGTCAAAGCCTCTACTCATGAGGACACTTTGTCAGGAATCTGAGACATGGCTCAGTGGGAGTGATGGGAATCTGGGGGTGGGGTCCTGGAAATCACATCACAGAGGACAAAGGCGGCCCCACCTACTCCACGGGGTCAATGGTGGCAGACCAAAGGGCCCCTGGAGTCTTTTGGGGAAGATTTCCACCTCCTTGGCCTGGGAACTCTGGAGTCCATTTCTGGCAGGCACCACCCTTCCCTCAGAGCTGCTCAGGATGGGCTTGAGGGGGCTGGAAACACAGGCTGTGCCTGTCACACATTCTTGCTTTAATATGCTAATGTCCCACCTACCCTGGGCTGAGGCACTGGAAAGTCCTCTGACTCTTTCACTCATAATCAGAACATGGTGTGACATGCGGCATTTCCTGTGGTACCATTGGCTATATTACATCACAACTACTTTCACTCTTATTTTGGTGCTGGCTCGATATTATTTCTGTACTGGAGGCCATGAAACATGCATATATATTTTTTTGTAGATATTCCTAAAAATGACAGATGAAAAGCTCTTATCTCTGCAACTTGGCTCTCATATCACAGTCTCCCTCTTCTCTGATGCCTAACCACACCACACAGCTGCCTCACTCATAAGGGAAATCTAGATTAATAAAATACTATGCAGAAATATCCTTTTATTCTTTTTGGTTTCTTGCCACAGCGCTTAAAAAAAATCCCTTAAATGTCTTCTGATTTATTAGTTTGCTCTCTGATACTGGTTTGTGCTCCTTTCCCTGGGATCTCTGTCTGAGCTCTGCAGCATCAAAGGATGCTGAACCCACTTAAAAGTTTGTCCTGTGGTGTTGAGAAGAAACTCCACATTTTAACGGAGTGGCAGATGTTTCCTGTTGAACCTCACAAAAGCATCAGACATGACGCAGGGAGCAGAAAGCCTAGCATTGCCGAGGACCTTCCTTGAAGGCCTGCTTTCCTGCCTCCCTTGGATTTGGTGAGCAAAAGATGACTGAAGTAGTCCAGCACCTACGGTCTGTTATTCTCCATGGCTACAGGCCCCACCTGGTTCCCTCTCCCCCTTCCACTCTGGGCGGCCAAGGTCAGGCTCTGTCTGGGGCGGAGCACAGTGGAGGGAGGTTGGGTGTTCATGTCTCAGCTCTTTCCTACTCTGCTCTGGCAGTGGGTTGTGGTTCTTTTTCTCCCGGGATGGCAGCTCCTGTGGGGATCACAGCTGTGCTTCTTAAAGAACTACCCGGCTTCTTGTTGGCTGTCCCGTTAGGCCTGTGGAGGTGACCGCTTCCTTAGTGTTCTGCCTTTGCTCTCTTTCCAACCTGTCCATGGCCGTGAAAAGAGCCCCCGGTTTAAATTCACTGCAACCTGCTTGTAAAGTGAGTCTCTTTCCCCATGGAATTCTGGCTGGTATAGTGAAACCAAAGTTATTTTAATCCTGAAAGAAGATGCAATAAACTGAAATTCTCAGTTGCAGAAACCTGGATCCAAACTGCCTCTATGCACAGGAGAGCAAGCCACTTATTATTTATAAAATGTTTAGAGTATTAGGCTGTAGAAATTCCAGGTACAAAGGACCTGAAGAAATGAGTCAGAATCAAGCAGGATTAATGGTATTAATCACGTATTTTCATGACCACCCCCACCACCTGCTGCTAATGACACATTCTCGAGAGACTTCGAGAAGTGAATCAGGAGAACCGTGAGGAATGAGGAATTAGAATTTAAATAGGTCAAAGCGGAGATCAGAACACAGCGCATGTAGTACTCACGGAGTCCACTTAAAAAATCATCTGTTGTTTGAGTATTAGAAGGCGCAGCATGTTCAGAAAGCTCTGGGACTCGGCTGGGTTCTGAATTGAGCATAGAATGCTGACGTTACCACCACATATGAAGTACCTGTGGCCTGTGCCCAACACTGCGTGATCTACCACAAGATCGCTGGCGACAGAATAGTGAGCTTTCAGAGTGAGCCTGGAAACCGAGGAGAATGGTGGTTCGCTTTCACAGCTCCGGCCCTGGGAGGCTGAACTAGGAGGATGGGTGAGTGGGGGCCAGCTGGGTTACACTGTAAGGCACTGTCCCAGAAACAAAACAAGAGTAAAAACAAACAAACAGAAACGTCAAAAGACCCAGCCTCCCAAAAAACAACCAACCAATCACCAACGCCACCAACAAAAACGGGTAAAATATAATTTTAGAAAATGTAAGTAAGTTTTTATGGCCTCGACTTTTAGTTTTGACATTTTAGTTTCTGTTCTTTTTTTTTTTTTTTTGCAGGTAGTGGGCTAGCATCTAAATTGATTATTTAATAGATTAATTTAATTATTTAAAGTTGGAATTAAACCGAGTTGAGTTGAATTATGGATGGAGAGGAAGAAAGATGAAGCCTGAGATGGGAAACTATTGTTAAATGCTCTCGAAAGCGACAGTGTCGCCAAGACACCTGGAAGGGCGGATGAACAAGGATGGTGAATACAAGAGAAAAATGCAGCAGCAAATAGGTGCTATTTCTGCACAGCCTTAGAGACTGTGCTTTAAAAAACCATGTCCACTTTCTCTCTCTCTTTGTAACAGGAGGAGCACTTGCAAAAGGATTATGAACTAATTCAGAATTTGAGCGAAGGGTCTTTTCAAGAGGTGATGGACTGTGCAAACTGTCCACGTAATTTCAAAAGGCGGCCGGAGAAACGTTGCTATGCTACCCTTCGGCGGAGCCACTTTCCGGTCCCCAGAGAGCGCTGTGCGAACGGCACTGCCCCCTGGTGTTCTTTCCTGTTGTTGCAATGTGGGTAAAACTTTAAACCTGTTTCCATCACAAACCAGGTGTCAATGTATTCTTATTTGACAGTGAATATTTCTTCCTGTGGGCTAGTTAGGCATATGTCATATCTGGGGCATATATAAGAGTTTAAGTGACATTAAGCCACCATGACTTTTTAAATTGGCAATTTAGGACAGAAGTGAAAGTCTGGATGCCAACAAGTAATCTTTCTTACTTAATGAACGGCACCCAGCATTTGACATGGCGCATTAAAAGTCAAGCCTAGGTGCCCTTAATTCCGTGATTTGAAGTGTAAGCCTTCTGCTGAGGCAGAAGGATTGCCACGTGTCACAGGCCTGCTTGGATTACTGAAAGAGGCCCCGCCCCCAAGAACTAAAATGCAATACAATAAAACAAAGTAAAATAAAGTACATGTCTGCGATTCCTGACGTCTAGATTTTGCTGTGTCTGAAAACTTAGACTTTGATTCCTGGTGTCACTGATCCAGTTCCTCTGTCTAATGCTTTTCCTGCACGTTGTGCTTAGAGTAGACTAGTGCCATCCAGTAGGAATCTAACACAAGGCACAAATATAACAAAAAATGTAACGAGTACTTTAAAATTAGTCTTCATCCCATACACTTATTTTCCTAATATTATATGAGTAAATAGTCATAATTAAAAGCTATTGAAACACACTTTTCATTTCACTGTTAAGTTCTTGCCGGGCATCTGTCATCATGTCTAGTGTGGGCAGCCGCTGTGGCTGGAATGGATTGAGTAATGCCGACCCATCGACTCTGGTAAACACACCCATCTACGGCGCTGTATCCCTCTGTTTTGAAGCAGCCAGCTGCCGAGGCTGGCTGTGACACTGGTTATCGTTGATTGTGAGTGTCTGAATCCACTGTGCTGTTGAAGGTCTCAGTACGGTGACATAATGTAAACACTGTGTCTTCACGTGTGAGATGTGACACTTTCCCAGAGAGAAACGTCAGAATGACTTCTTCGGTTACCTGAGACAGCTTGCATGGAGGTTCGGTGTTTGATCCCCTTCATTTGTTGGTTTTTGTTTTGTTTTGTTTAGCTTTTTTGTTTTTGTTTTTCGAGACAGGGTTTCTCTGTGTGGCCTTGGCTGACCTGAACTTGCTTTGTAGACCAGGCTGCCTTGAATTCACAGAGATCTGCCTGCCTCTATCTCCTTGTGTGCTGGGTTTAAAGGTGAATGCCACTATGCCCGGCTGTTTGCTGGTTTTGGAAAGAATTTTTGTCTCCTGGCACCTTCTCCGAGCACAGTGATAGCATTTTATGTTTACAGCATCATTAGCAGCATTTTATGCTTACCATTCCATTAGAGATTTACAGAGCTCAAGAAGTCTGTTGGGCTTTGATCCATTACAGCTGTTATATCTGTTGTTGCTCAAACATTCCCAGCACTTTTTCCTGAGGGCTCAGTACCAGCTAGCCTAGGACAGTCACTCCAGGCTCCAGTTCCTTCCCCCAGACCTGTGGTTCATCACTCTCCCAGGAACCCTCGTCAAGCCCAACAGTGAAGACACTGGGCAGAGACCATGGTCTCATGGTGAGGGTCTAAACCTTCTAAATCTTTCTGAGAACAAAAAGTAAGAAATGCTCATTTAATAAAGCAACCTGCACAAATTCATGACACTTCTTATTCAAACCCAAGTGGAGGACTGGTTTGTTTGTTTAACTGTATTCCTTTTTTTATTTTTTATTTTCGGTCAAATTTAAGTCTTCTGATGATGACTACCTTTATTCTCTAGCTTTATCCATAACGCTCGCACACATGACACCATGAGAATAAATCCCACGATGACAGCTTACAATTCCTTGCAGTCGTGTTTGTCCTAAGCGTGACTGTCAGCTTGGGGCATGCATGACACCTGTGCCTTGAAGTCATCGGCATCTCCTCTGTGCCACCTACTGGACAGACGGGCACTGTTTTCTCATTTGATGACGATGTTACGGATTGCTTCAAATTCAATTTTGCTTCACGGTGGCGTGAAGTTTTGTGGGACTCTAAAGTCAGATTTACAAGATCAATTTAGTGCTCAGACCCCTCTCCTTTATTCTGTTTCCTTCCTCTGCCTGAGGGTACAGGTTTAGTTTTTAAATGCTGTGACATCTTTTCATTAGTCCATTGCTACACAACATTACTTTCTATCTGCCCGTTTAACTCTTTCATTAGAGAAATACTGGCATATTTTACAGACCCCTGTCTACCTGGAAAAGGGAGTACATATTATTATTTCAGCAGAGAAGAGTTTACCACCCGTGTGCTAACTGACATGGCAGGTTTGACTTCATATTAGGCAACCTGAAAATGAATTCTTTGGAAACAGGTGAAGTCATAGGCAGCCGTTTTAAACACTGTCACCCATTTGGAGACAGGATGACTTTGCGCACAGCGCCACTACTGTGGATCTGCACTCGTCACCGGCCTTTCAGGGTGTGAGAGACAGCACGCCACAGATGGCTCTGAGACCCGTGGCTCCTCCCTCTTCGCCTCATACCAGGACAAGTTTACAAACATAGCAGTCTCCCTTTGTCTAGGATTCATTTTTCTGCTGCTTCAGCTAGCCACAGTCAAACATGGGCCAAAAACATTATATGGGAAAATTTCCCCAAATAAACTTCCGAAGTTTAAAAATAGGCATTATTCTAAGAACTATCACTAAAAACAACCCCTTGCATTGTCTGGCTTCGTCCAATCATGAACAAGAGTCACTGTTTACTATAGGTTATAGGTTGTTCATGCTGAATAATCTACTTGCCTAATGTCAGCAGAGAAACAAGGAGAGAGAAACAAATATGGATACATTGTTGTATTTTGGTTTATTATCAATCTCTTACGATTTTAGGTTCACGGACTCAACACTGTCATTATGTCTACAAGAAGACATCACAGTGCATCTAGATGGATCCAGCAGCCCCATGGCTGACGGGTCATTCTCTATTGTCTTATTTTCAGTGTCTCCTGGCCTCTTTCCTCTTCCGCCACATCCAGCTAGCTTTCTTCTTTGTCCTTTTGCCCCTAAACCATCTTCCTGCTCAGTTTGGGTTCTATTTCCAGCAGTTACTCCTCAACATTGGGGTTGGCTGGAAGAGGCGTGTTAGAGTCCCACTTAAGTGTCTGTGGAGCTCGGACTACTCCAGCCCACCTGGGTTCTCCATGTCCATCCACACATGGGAGCCAGAGAGACCTGCAGGTTTCAGATGGTCCTCCCAGACTGACCCTCCAAGCTTTGTGGTGATGGCTTTTGGCAACTTTAAGGTCTCTGTCTTTTGGTGGTAACAGGAGGCCCCGTGCCTTCTTTTTGCCCTCTGTAAAACCATTTATGCCTTAGTACCACTAATAACCTGTGCAGCCCGTGTGTACTAAAAGGATGGTTCAAGTGGGGTGCATTTTGCCACTTCTGTGTCACAGAGTTTGCCCGGTTTTCTTTTTGCTCTTCTAGTTGCTGTGCTTCCACTGAGTGGTCTAATAAAGCAAAAATTCTTGTCACATTGGCAATATTTTTCAGATGAAGTAGCCAGAGCCACAGCCTTCTTGTCATTAGCATCTGCACACCTGTTTCATTCTAGCATGCTTTATGAAGCACTTCAGATGTCCTTCCATTCATAGCTGTGATAGCCTACTAAACTATCGAAATACAGAACCCCAAAGTGAACTTCACACATCTTATAATTAGTTAATTAATTAGTTTATCTATTTAACAATTTATTCACTTCATATCCAGATTGTAGCACTCCCCCATCTCCTCCCAGTCTCACCCTACTCCCTCTTCGCCCCTTTCCCATCTCCCTCCCCGAGTCCACTGAAGGAAGGAGCCCTCTTCTCTTGTCATCTGACCTTACCCTATCAAGTCTCATCAGGATTGCCTGCATTCCCTTCCTCTGAGGGCTGGCAAGCTCGCCCCACCAGGGAGAAGTGATCAAAGAGCAAGCAACTGAGTTCCTGTCAGAGACAGTTTCTGTTCCCCTTACTAGGGAACATACATGGAGACTGAGCTGTCATGGACTACATCTGTGCAGGGATTCTAGGTCATCTCCATGCATGTCCTTGGTTGATGCATCAGTCTCTGCTGGCTCCCCTGTAGCCCAGATCCTAAAATCAACAATTACTAAGTGGGACCTCATGAAACTGAAAAGCTTCTGTAAAGCAAAGGTCACTGTCAATAGAACAAAACAACAAACAGCCTATAGACTGGGAAAAGATCTTCAGTAACCCTACATCTGACAGAAGGCTAAAATCCAGAATATGTAAAGAACTCAATAAATTAAACACCTATAAACCAAATAATCCAATTAAAAATAGGGTGCAGAGCTAAACAGAATTCTCAATTTATATTGAATGGTGGAGAGGCACTTAAAGAAATGTTCAATGTCCTTAGTCATAAAAATGCAAATCAAAATGACTCTGAGATTCCATCTAACACCCATCAAAATGGATAAGTTCAAAAACTCAAGTGACAACACATGCTGGAGAGGATGTGGAGAAAAAGGAACCCTCCTCCATTGCTGGTGGGAGTGCAAACTTTTACAATCATGTTGGAAATCAATCTGGTGCTTTCTCAGAAAATTGGGCATAGTGCTACCTCAAGACCCAGGTGTACCACAACTGAGCATATACCTCAAAGATGCCCCACCATACAATATACAGGACATTTGTTCAGCTATGTTCATAGCAGCTTTATTCATAGTTGCCAGAATCTGGACACAACCTAGGTGTCCCTCAACTGAAGAGTAGATACAGAAATTGTGTAACATTTACACAATGGAATATGCTCAGCAGTTAAAAAGAAGAAAATCATGAGATTTGCAGGCAAATGATTGGAACTAGAAAAAATCATCCTGAGTGAGGTATCCCAGAAGCAGAAAAATATGCATGGTATGTACTCACTTATAAGTGGATATTAGCTATATCATACAGAATCAACATAATAAAAGCTACAGATTTAAAGAAGTTAAACAACAAGAAGGACCCTGGGGAGGATGCTGAGGATGCTTGATTCTCATTCAGAAGGCAAACAGGTCGCCACAAGCAGAGGAAGAGAGGGAACAGGAGGGGAGCCTATCACAGAGGTCCTCTGAAAGACTCCAGCCAGCCAAGGATCGAAGCAGATGCAGAGACCCACAACCAAACACTGTGCAGAGCGCAGGGAGTCTTAAGAAAGAAGCGGGGGCAGGGGGGCAGATAGAAGGACACGAAGGGGACAGGAACTTCAAAAGGAGACCAACAAAGGCTTTCACACTCTTAACCTAACCACCATCTTGGCCTCCTCTTCCGTAAAGCACATAGAGTATTTATTTTAGCCTACAGTTGGATAAAATCACACAGAAAATCCAGTGCATAATAAAATGCTGAGTATGCCATATAATTTAGTAAATACCAACTGTATGGAAAGCAAAACCCTGATCATAGGATAGGCAAGCATTTTCAGTACTTCAAAGTTTCAAAATCATAAGCCAACGGCAAGTACTGATACATTGCTCAAACAATGCGGTCCTGCCCAGTCCACATGTCTTAATAATTGGATGCTCCACTGTAATACCGCCATGGTGGGAGGTCCACCTGTCTGTTTGCATCCACTTGCCGCCTCCTCTCTTCCCATTCTGTAGTCTCTAAGCAGCTTTCCCCCACTATTTCTGCAGTGTCTATGCTCACCTATGCTTGGGTCTTTACTGTCTCTTTATCTCCCTCGATTTTCTTCTTGGCCATGAGATGCGCTGCTTTGTTCCACCGTCTGTCTCTGTTTCCCCGCTGTGAAGCCCACTCCCAAATGGGGAGAACTGATCATGAACAGAAAGCTCTAATACTATGAGCCAAAAAAATATGACTCTATTTTCATAAAAGGAAGCTGCCTATCTTGACTGTTGCTGGGAAGCATGCTGACAGAACAGTCCTGGAAGTTGCCACAGAGGCTATCAGGAGGCACATATGGGAGGGGTTCCTGCCCGATGACCAGGTCAGGCCCAGACATCTCTTTCTCTTCATTGTCAACAAGTTGTTGGTACTGACTCGGATCCAGGTGGCCCTAATATATAAACCAGGGAGGGAAATGACTCACTCGGAGCCGGCACAAGTGGGATGAAAACTTCTAACGTGGGCGTGAGAGGCCCCGGGGCTTTTTCTTAGATGCTGGCTCTGGGTGGAGAAGACCGAACACAGTGGGAGGGGCCCTGGGTCCAGCTCACCTCTGCACTCTTGGGCAGAGGACTGGGAACTGGCCAACCGAGATTAGGAGACGAAAGAGGAGAAGGCAGGCGGAAGCCTGAACACAGAACTTTGTTTTAAATTCGCCTCGTTCAGGCAGCTTCATGACTGAAACCAGTTTATTTTTAAGGTCTTTACAGTTATCCTATCTCACTATGTGGAAGGATGCGCAACGAAAGTCAGCTTTCATTTTATAGTTAGGAACATATAAAAAAAGGTGACATTTAGGGCAAAAGTACCTCCATCAAAGACAAATAATTCCAAATCCATGGTAATTTAATCGGAGGGAAAATATAGGAGAGAAGAAAGGCCAGGGGTCAGGATCTACGGGCCAGGAAGGAAGTTCCACTAGGGAAGAGAACAAACATTCAGGCATGGTGGAAACAGCTATCAGTTCTGCCAATCAACCTACCTACAGTGCATTTGTTTTATTTGTGTACTGACACATCAGCAGTCAATCAGCCAGTTTCTCCCCCTCTCTTTCTCTTTCCCTCCCTCCCTCTCCCACATAATAGTCTACATAGACACCAGGACCATACTGCCCAGTGTCTAGAACCAACCGCCTCAAAAGTTTGGTAATATGGCTCAAAGTTTATCAAGAGTCAAAGAAACAATGGTTAAAAATAGAGTCCACAGAAACTCTATTGTGCAGGCATATTAGTAACAGAAGGCCAAATCATAAATAATTCACATATAGGGATTCGACAACTTTCCCTCTGTAAGCTTATTACCACACTGACACCAGAGCAATAGCTACTTTTATATTTATGAGCCTTCGTTATTTTCTGTGTTTCAGATACTATTTCTTCCACAACTGAAACAAGGAACCTAGGAATTGAGGTCACCCAAACTCAGTTCTTTGCTATGGCATTAATATTTTAAAATATACTGTGAATATATTATTATATATTGTAATATAATTTTCTTCTTCTGCCTCTTAAATGTGTCAGGACACATGATGGCAAAACACAGCTCTGGAGACAGCCTGTCATGCCCCTGGACCTCCCCTCCCCATCTTTCCATCTTTCCTAGGTACTGAATGTACCTAGCCGTCTTCTCATAGATGCTAATGTTATGTAGTCCTGTAAGAATTAAGTTAGCAAAGAAAAAAAAAAAAAAAAGAACAACAGATCTTCAAAAGTTGGAAAAGGCACCAGTAAGAAAGAGAACAGTTCCTGTTTTGTTTGTTTGTTTTTTTTTTTTAATTTCTGTACATAATATAATAGGCAGGCTCTGAATGTTTTTTTTTTTTTCTTTCCAATGCTATTAAATAAAAACACCAAGAAATCCTGCTGGGTATGATTCCGAAGGCTTTGCACATGATAGACAAGCTTTACCACTGAGCTCTATGCCCACACCTGGAGTATCTTTAAAGTAATACTGTTGGATCAGAGCCTGGGGAAACAGGAGAGTTTTGATTTTGTGGTGGTGTGGTGTGGTGATAGTGGTGTTGGTAGTGTTGGTGGTGTGTGCACACAGCATGTGGGAAATGGAGTGGGAGTCAGCAGGTGAATTCTGGGGGTGCAGTTCATACCTTGCTGCTTTCTGTTTAGTAGAGGATGGCTGGGCTTCACAGGCCCCATTCCTCCCACACCGTTTCCCCACTTGGACTTACTGTTCTTAGCGTCTTTGTCATTCAACGGGAGTTCTCTAGAGCAGACACAGGGGCCTTCAGGTGACAGCAGGTCCCAGAGCAGATGTAACCTGTCAGAAGCACAGTTCATCCTTTAGTCTGCTTGTCTCATGCAAATACAACATGAGAGGTTGACGGCATTTCAAGAATTACGGTTGAGAGGCCCCACGACTCATGTCTACACACCTGATTGCATACGCTGAACTACCTTTTCTTTTTTTTAAATCATGCCTTTTTTTTTTTTTTTTTTTTTTTTTTTTTTTTTTTTTTTTTTTTTTACCATAAGCCTGAAAGTAAACTCAGCTCCCCTCCCACAACTTCTATCCTTTTCAATTTGCTTATTTTGTTTTGGTGAAAGACTGGTTTTCCATTCTACCCCAGCTTTCCAGATATCATTTCACATGTTAACTTAAGTATTTAATGAACACTTTTTTGTTCAAAGTTCATTATGTGTCTCAGAACTGGGTCCCCTGGGGTGGAGGTAGTGTTCCTCAGGAACAGCCATCCAGTGGGCTGCTGACTGCGTTTTCTCTTCCTCCTGTCCCACCTGGGGGGGGGTGCACAAGCATCTTTGGTTTCTTGGCATCATCCCTATCTGGTTGCTCTGGCAGGGAGGCCCCTCCTCATGCCAGGCCCACAGCAATCAAGAGCTCAGCGCCTTCCAGTGGTCTGAGGTTCAGAAGCTTCTCAGTTTGGCTCCACACTGTCCACCCTGCACTAGTACTTCACAGCCCTGGCTGAGCATTAACATCCCTTATAGTAATCTGGGGAAAGGTCTATTTGTTTCTGCCACAGACGCTTAGGAGCTTGCCTGTGGAATGCTCACATGGCTTTCCGATGTGCAGTCAGGCTGCAAAAATGATTTTCCTCTCTTCTTTTCCTAGCTATATAGGTCCATGACTGTCAGTAGTCAAAAATCACACACTTCCGCACTCTGCCTTCCCTTAGCTGGCCAGGATCTTTTCCTGTAGGGATGTCTTAAGGTCTTGATGTAATCCTAATCCCTAAGGTCTGATGCCTCATTCTCCTTCACCTCTCCCAAGGATCGAGATCTGCCTATTGAATGAACTGCCCAGCGTTAGCACCTACTTTCCCCCAACACTTAGTCTCAGGGCTTCAAGCAGCCTTATTCTTCTGTGAACAATGGGGGAAGAGAAGCTTAGAACTCCGCAGCAGCATCTTTTGCTGTGTTACTCCTGGTCATGCTTATCTTTGCACATTCTTTGTGAATGCCTTTTTGTAAACGATTCTCTGCACATTCACTGGGAGGAGAGAGTATATTGAGTTTTCTTTTCCAGCATAGCAGACCATGTGCTGGATATAAAAGATCTTCAACATGCTCTTGTTGATTATGCTACCTTCCTCCGTCTCCAAAGTCAGGAATGGTGGCTGAATTTCATATTGCAGTCTTAGATTTCTTCTTTCAACTCTTCTTTCTCCTCAGCCATTAAATCATCTCTAAATTTAAGGATTCATGTGGTTAGACTGAATCCATTGAGGTGATGCGGAATAATCTTCTCATTTTAAAGCCGTCTGGTTAGACACACAATCCCATCACCCCTGCACTGCACCTTTGTTATGTGATGCTACACTTTATAACTCTGGAGAGTATCATTCCTAATCACCATTTTATAGACCAGGAGACAGAGGCACAGACATTCAATTACCTTGCTTCTAATTCAGAGTTAGAGAATGTCAGAGCTAGCAACTAGCCTACTAGCTGAACACAGGATCTATCTATCTATCTATCTATCTATCTATCTATCTATCTATCTATCTATCTTCATATGTCTCTTGTATTTATTTAGTGTTTGATGCATGCGTGTAGAGGTCAGAGCACAGCTTTTGCAATTGGTTCTGTATTTCCAGCACGGGGTTCCAGAGACTGAAATGAGGTCATCAGACTTGACAGCAACTGGCCTTACTGACTGAGCCAACTCAGTCAGTCAAGCTGCTGAGCTTAACTCCCATTCACATACATGCTTTCTCCTGAGCAGGTCTGGTGAGTCTCTCTCTAGAATTTCCCTTCAAATCACAATACTTCTGGAAATACCCCTTGAACAGGTTTAACTGTATTAATAACACTGGTGTACTTTACAATGAACAAAGCATAGCTGCCAATGCCATTTAGTTCATTCGCTTAGGAAGAGAGCATTTTATTTTGATTAGCTTTACTTCACAGAGGAAAAAGTAGTAAACATACACTGAGTAACTGAAGTGGCTTCTTCAAGAAACATCCTTAATAAACAGCACAAGTAGGGATGTTTGTCATAGAACACGGGTTGCTGGGACTCAAATTTTGGCTGTTATAGAGTTGGCATGGGTTTTGGCTGTGAGCATCAGAGTTTCCTTCCCGTGACTCGAAAGATCTGGGCTTGGGGAATGGCTAGCACCCTTTTGCACAGACCTCTTCTCTCACTGCTGTTTTCCTTCTATGTTCAGTTTTAGCTTTCCCCAGGTCCCCAAGCAAAAGCCTACAATGATGCCTGGTGATTACAGATGAATAGAAGCTGTGAGCTGATGCTCCAGGTGCTTTAAAACATGGGTTGCAGTGCAGAAGAGGAGGCAGATCAGAGTGAAAGAGAGTCTCCGGGGCATGACAGCAGCCACGGCTGCCTGCGTGAGAGCCGCACAAGACCCAGCCAGTCAACATTCCAGCTAGAAGAGGGAAAAGGCCCGTGAGCCCCCAGCTCCGGATCTGAGTCACTGTGGACAATTAATGGTTTCTGGGGGGGGGGGAGGAAGTTAGTTTCTCTAAGAGTGTGGTCCCTGGTAGATTTAACCATGCTTCTGTTGTTGGTGTGGCACCCAAAGTAGACTCAATAGTTTGCAGGGGTGCATTTGTGCTGAGTTAGGGGTTGGATAGGATCAAAATGCATTGTGTGAAATTCTCACATCATCAACAAATGTTATAATGAGAACACAAGTTCCTTCTCTTATTAAAACAGTATTATTATTCAATCGTGAAATGACTCACCGATTCCTGTGAACCTGTGTGGTGCATAGAAGCAAAGCTTGTATGATTATTGTACCAATGACTTGGATCCCAGTCAGTATTTACACAGGAGATCAGGCCAAACAAGTTAGCTATCCCCTCACGCCGTTGTAGGTTTGCTTTCTACTCTTTTGTTGGTTACAGCGACTTCACTTCTGCTGCTGGTTCAGTCCTCACCAAACTAAGAATTTAAATTGGGACGCTATAATTTCATTTACTTACTAGCCACATAAAGAGTTTTCTAAAAGTGACATCAGTCACTAGCAAGTCCTGTGGAACGGTTTCCTCTCAAACCATTAGGAGTTGTTATAGAAACCACACAATTACCGTGCCCAACTCTTGTGTAAAATATATCCCAACTTGTCATCTACAAAAATCCTGCAACTAATTTTAATCTTTCAATTAAGCTTAAACAAAAGTACTTATCTTCACAAAGAGTTCTAATTTGATTTTATTGTTGTTGTGGTAAAATATCTTAACTAAAGGCAAATTAGGGGAGAAAGGGTTTATTCAGTTTCTAATTTCAGTTTCTAGTCTATCACTGAGGGTAGGTCAAGGCAGGATTCTAGCTAGTCCCATCACATCCACAGTCAAGAGCACAGAGAATTAAATACGTGGAGTTCTAGTTGCTTCCTTGCTTGCTTCCCCACATCTCCACCTTCACACTGTTTAGGAGTCTCTCCCTAGGAAATGGTACTGCCAACAGTGGTCTGAGCTTTTCATTATCAGTCAACAACCAAGACCATCTGCCATAGGCATGCCCACAGCCCAGTCTGTTCTAGATTACTGAATAGGATCTGGACAGAGTGTATGAGCCAGAGATGGAGGACACCAAAACAACAGGGGCCTCTAAATTAACTGAGCAAAGTGTATATGAACACACAGATAATGAAGCAGCAAGCACAGGGCCTACATGGGTCTAGCCAGGTCCTCTGTGTATTTACAGGACTTAGTATTTTTAGTATTTTTACGGGACTCCTGACTGCGAGAGGGAGTGGCTCTGTGATTTCTGCCTCCTCTCGGGATTGTTTCCTTCTGTTGTTTTGCCTTGTCCAACTTCAGGGTGATGGCTTTTTGTTTTATCCTATTATATTTTATTTTGTTAAAAAAGGAAATAACTGTCAGCACACAACTAAGAAGTGATGATATTTTCATACAACCATGTACTAGAAGAAATTGCCAGAAACAGAAACCAGAACAGCATGTTTAAGTGGAAAGGTGTCAATGGTGGATCAACCAAAGCTCAGATATCCAGGAGACAAGACAGAGTGATAGTAAATTTGAAAATGTACCACATTACCATGTGTGTGTGTGAGTGTGTGTATGGGTATGTGTGTGTGAGAGAGAGTATATGTATGTGTGAGAGTGTGTCTGAACTTGAACTCGTCAAAACAGTAACAGAAATCTACTATAGTCTTATATGCAAACTTAGAATCTTTCACCTGATCTAGTAACTTTTTCTTTCTTTTCATCTTTTACATTAAGTAATTTTATTATTATAGTTTCCTATCTCATTTTTTCATTTAACTTTTTTTTTTACAATTTATTCATTATATATCCCAATTCAAGCCCCTCCCTCAACTCCTCCCAGTCCACCCTCTGTTCCCTCTTCCCCCTTATCCCCTTCCCCTAGTCCACTGAAAGAAGAAGTTCTCCCCTTTCAGAAGGAGTTCTCTGCCATCTGCCCATAGCCTATCAAGTCTCATCAGGACTGCCTGCATTCTCTACCTCTGAGTCCTGGTAAGGCTGCTTTGTCATGGGCAAGTGATCAAACAACAGGCAACTGAGTTCATGACAGAGGCAGCCCCTGCTCCCCTCACTCAGGAACCTACATGGAGACTGAGCTGCCAATTGGCTATATCTGAGCAAGGGTTCTAGGTCCTTTCTATGCATGGTCCTTGGTTGGTGCATCAGTCTCTGCAGGACCCCCTGGGCTCAGATATTTTGGCTTTGTTGGTCTCCTTGTGGGGTTCTTGTCCCCTCCGTGTCCTTCTACCCCTCCCTTTCTTCATAAGACTCCTTGTGTCCTATCACATTCACATCAGATGTAAACACAATAAAATGTGTTTACATCTGATGTGAATGTGTAGACTGCCATATTTCAAAAGAATTAAAAGCTGTGAGGATGTTTTTGTCAAAACCCAAACCGAACCATAAAAAATAATCCTTTCAATTTCTAGGTAATTCTAGGTTATGCCAACCCTACAGTTAAAAGTAAGGAACACACAGATATTTACGTTTTTTGAGACAACATCGAATGTACTCCTGGGTGGCCCTAAATTCTCTATGTAGCCAAAGCAATGTGAATTCCTAATCCTTTGCCTTTACATCCTGAGTGCTAGGATTATTGGTGCATGCTAGGATTACAGGCATATATTAAGATTACAGGTGTATGCTAGGATTAGAGATGCATGTCAGCATTCTTATTTACGTGATACTGAGGATTAAACTCGGGGCCTTGTGAATGCTAGACAGTTGCTCTACTTACCGTGCTGCATCTCCAGCGTCTGCTTGTTCATTTTGTGAGTTCTGTTTTGGGTATTGCTGCTTAGGAGCAAACCAGGGTCTCATGGATGCTAGACATGTTCTCTGCTATGGAACCACACTCCAAGCTCTGGTGATTACTTAAATACAAGCAGCACATGCTTTACCCAACACTCCAGATGGAAAACTGTAGACTTTCCTCATGCCACACAGGCTGTCCTTACACTTAGCATCCTCCTACTTCAGCCTCCCCACTTGCTGGCTCTACAGGTAAACATGACCATACCTAGTAAACTCATTTAATTTTTTTCTTCTCTCCCCCTCAAATGAAAAACAAATTCCCAACTTCAAAAGATCCCTTACTTAGCAGTGGAGATGACAAGCCTGACCCTTTATCTTTCTGAAGCACCGCAGAGGCAGGAGAAATGGAAGACAGAAGGTACAAGACAGACACAGCTAACAGTGCCTGAAGGGTAGGAGCCTTTAATGATGCTTGCTATGGACAAAGCCTCTTTAGGGACACTCCAGCTGTGTAAGGACATGTGTGCATTCTAGACTTAGGAAACAGCACCTGTACATCGGGGATAAATGAAACAGCAAGTCAATTAGGACAGGCAGTGATGGACAACTGGCTGCCAATGAGAGTCTTCAAGCTACTAAACAAGCTAGAGGCACCGAAGAATCCCAAAGCCATGACACATCCTCACATGACTTGACATCTTCACCCACCTTTGTTTACTGTGACATTTCTGCTCCCACCATCAGCCCTCTTTGCCTCTGCTGTGTTGAAATTTTGCCCTATCAGCCAGATCCACTTGCTGATGGTGCAGCCATCCTAACTGCTCTAGATCTAGGCTCCTTCTCACTTCCTCTGCCCTCCTCCATCCAAAGGAAGTGACTCTCATGAAATGCATTTGTGTTTTAAATACCTCGTCAATGGGATAGACATATTTTGGTATATCCTGACGGCATGAAGGCAAAGTTTAGACTCATCTTGGCTGTAGGGTGGGGTAATTGATACCTCTGCTGCGTTCCTCACCCCACCCCTCGCCATGCTCTTAGATACACAAGGGTCCCACTACTGCTGCGTTCCCAACAAGCCACTGTCTCACAACCCAAACACTGCAGGGGATGAACTATGCGCTAGGCTGGGGATCTGCATCAGTGACTGGAAAATACAGTCTAGCTGTCGTGCGAGAGGAGGACTGTGGAGTTTGCTAAGTAGCCGTTGGCTGTGCATCTCCTGAACTGGTTTTCTATGGACTCGAGATCTGCATGATTTTTCATGCTGTAAATATTCGGTGATTATCTCGCCAACAAATGCCTTCTGTTTTACATTCTTGTTTCATAAATTCGCTCTCTTGCCAGTTTCCTGTGAAAATACCAAGTTAGTAATATTAAATTCCGGATTCTACAAGTTCTCTTGATGGTTTAAAAAAAAATTACGTATTTCTGTGGAGGTCACTAACCAGAGCACTCGCTGTAGCTGCCATCTCAGTGCTGTCTGTTTACTGTAAACTGTTATCTCTAGCCCTTGCTGACCATGAGTCAGGTAGTAGACAAACGAATCTGGAGTTACAATGGCCCATGTGCTCATGGTCTTTTCTCCTTTTGTCATTCTCCGGATGCTGTGAGATGAGCAGCTCTCTACGCTATGTCCACCACCATCATGTTGCCATCGGTCCAAGAGCAACAGGAAAAGTCACCATGGCCTGAATCCTCCCAAATCCCAAGCCAAAGAAACCTTTCTTCTTTTAAAGTTGTGTATCCCAGGAATTTGATACAGTCATAGACCGCAGACCAACACAAGGCATATTTATGTACTCAATCACTTCCTATTTAAAACGCCTGTCTAAGGTTTTTTATTAGTCTTATTGCCCAGATAAAGAAACTGTGGCTCGCATGGTTCACAGAGACTGAAGGGGCAGGCGTGGGGCTGGCATGGGGCTGGCATGGGGCTACACCAGGTCCTCTTCATGTATGCTATGGCTGTTAGCTTGCTGTTTTTGTGGGCCTCCTAGGAGTGGGTATATGTCTGATTCTTTCGCCTGCTCTTGGGACTCTTTTCCTGCTTTTGGATTTTGTTGTCTGTCCTCGATATGAGGGCTTTCACCTCATCTTACTATATTTCGTTTCACTCTATTTGGCTGTTGTCTCTTGGAGGCCTGCTGTCTTCCAAGGAGGAAATAGAAGGGGTGTAGATCTGGGGGAGTGGAAGGTGGGCAAACTGTGGTTGGGATGTATGAGAGAAGAATCTGTTTAAAATAAAAAGGGAAAAATCAGAAATTAAAAAGAAGAAGGAAAGGAGGAAACTGAGGCATGGAGTGGGAAGTCACCCGCTCAAGACCACACAGCTAAGAACTGACGGAGGTAGGCTCTAACCCAGACAGTCTGACCCCATCGTACAGTGCATGGCATTTCAAATGTGTAATGTACCTTAAAGGCCAAAACTTAGACATTGGGCTGTTTAGCTCATGGAAAAGTCCTATGTGGTGTGGAGGAGAGAAACCACAATGAAAACTTTGGATGTGCTCTCTTCTCCTTGAGTCCTGAAAACATGTTTCCCTTCATTTTCCTTCATGGAGGAACTGGAGCCACCAGATGGAATTCCCAGCACATCTGAATGATCACTGCTACAGAATGAAGAAAACACAGGGAATTCTTTAGAAGTTATCAGCTAGTGTGGCTTCATCTTAAGGTGAATAAATATTAAATATGTGTTAAAGATAACTTTAACAACGATCCTTAGAGTATGAGAACATTTTCCTGTAAGCACATTTACACACAGCACGCTTCTCGAGTTCTAAGCTGGCAAGAAGAACTGACACCTGCTCGTACTATAATGCATCTCTCCGTTCCAAATGTAACATGATGATTTTCAGCGCTCGAAACACTGTGAATGTCAATACTGCACACTTGGTTATGCTTGGCAGCAATTTGGGAGACCTGTTCATCCCTTTGCTGTGGCGCTTGGCCCATTTTTTAAAAAAGTATCATTATGTTTTAACTTTTTGAGATTATAATATAGTCACATTATTTCCCCTCCCCATTCCTCCTTCAAAGCCTTCCCATATACCTCCTTGCTTTCTTTCCAACCCATAGCCTTTTGTTCATTAATTGTTACACAACACACACACAAACACACACACACACACTCTACGTATATTCCTAAATGCATAAATAGAGCCTGCTCACTCTGTATAACGCCACTTGTATGCATGTTTTAAGGGATGGCCATTCTATATATTGAATAAACAACTTGTGTGCTCTTCCCCAGGGAAGACCACGTCTCCCACTCCCAGAGCATGCCTCAGTTCCTGTAGTTCTTAGTGTAGGGATGAGTCCTCCTAGGCTGTTCCCCGTCTACTCTGGTACATCAGCTGCTGTAATCTTTGTTCAGCTCATGTTTAGGTGGCCATGTTGGCTAAGACTTCATGGGTGTAGCTTGTGACATTCCTAGGGGACACAATCTCACAGCAAACTCCCAGGCCCTCTGGCTCTTACAGTCTTTATGTCCACTCTCATGAAACGATGCCCAAGCCTCAGGTGCAGGACTGTGTTGATGATGTATCAGCTGCCAGACCATTCTTTAGGGCTATTTGTGCTTCTCAGCTGATCACAGAAATGGAATTAGTTGTTAATGACCATTAAAATCGGCCTGGTCTGACTAACCAGTAATCTGCTCTGCCTGATATGCTCATCTGTGGAAGGGCACATGCCCTAGAAATACTTTGGTCAGCTTTGCAGTGATTTGTTTCCCTCTCCAGGTACAAGCAGGTGTCAGGTGTATTCCTGGGCATTCTAAGAATGCAAAAGCTGATGCGCACTTTGACTTTTAGTGTATCTGACCTTGCCTTTGATCAGCAGCTCAGAACACCAGCCCCAGACTCTTCAGAATCTCAGTGAACTGTTTGCTGTTTTCCACATATTAAAAGCTCTTGACAGAAATAGCAAAGGACCTGTGCTCAGCACGTTCCTCACTTTGACCCTTTTATGGATTGAAAACTCTCAACTCTTGTCCTAAAAATATATATTTAGCAACATACACAGAACAATGGATGTGTAGGTTAGAGGTTGTATGTTCTGTGACCTCTGGTCTCTAATGACTTCAGTTTTGCCAGCCTACATGAAGATCAAGAACGCTCGTTTGAAGTGAGTCTGAGTCAACTTTTTTTCTAACCAGAGCACAGTTTTATGACTGCTTAGCAGCCCCTGCTTCTAGGTAAGGCACAGCTATGGTTTTAGCACTGCAAACCCCAAATTAATGCAGAAGGCCAGTAAGCTGCGTGCAGTAGCCTACCTTTCTAATGGAGTCAGCGACTAGCTCTCTGACTTGGACTTGGTTGTTAGAGACTCCCTGTGACATCCGACTTCACATTTTGTTATAATGTCATAAACAAACTGTCATAAAAATTATGATATAGAAAAGGAGTTCTTTTCAAACCCTGGCACCAGGAGAATCTTCGCTTCCTGCAGAATGCTACTCTTTAAGGGTAAATATGAGCAACAGAGTACAAAGTTTTCCTCTGACTTTCAGCAAAACTAACTTAATATCAGTAACTATATTCACTGATACAAAGTTTGTCATACAAGGATACCAGTTTTTAATATCTTGATCTTTGTCACCTCATTGAGGCAGGGATCCTATCAGCTATTTAAAACATTTGGCAGAACAGAGTGGAATATATAAAAGTCAACAGGCACTTTTGTATTTCTGTCAATATTTTACGTCTCCCATGGAAAAATAAAAGTTACTTTGGCTCCAGAAAAGATTAATTCACTTTAACATTAAGACCCCTATTACCGGACTGGGGGAGGGGCATAGGAGAAGAAGAGGGAAGGAGGATGGGGTTGGGGAGGGGAGAAGAGAGGGGGCTACAGCTGGGTTACAAAGTGAATAAACTGTAATAAATAAATAAAATTAAAAATGAAGAGAAATAAACTTTCCCACTGTTGGCAGGTTTAAGTGTTCTGGTAATTAAAGTACTGACGGAATCTTTTCATCTCATAGGCCCTCTCCAGTATGACTGAATAAATTTTTTCTCTGTTAGATATTTAGCCTTTAAATTTATACACTTAAATAAGTATAGAAAGAACACAATGTTTAAAGAATATACGGTCAGTATAGATTCACACTGGTTTTCAGAAGTCCTCCGTTTTTAATAAACATAAATGATTAGCTCAAATAATTTCCCCAAACAAGTCCCAAGGCCCAGCTAATATGGCTGCCTATGATGTGGTTTCCCTTCACTTTCAGCCTCTCTTTACCCTAACTGAGATTTTTTTTCATCCTGTTTAAGCCAAAAAAAAAAAAAATTATATTTCAGTAGTCAAACTAAAAACAAGCATATATGCTAAGCAAATGAGCCACATGGTCTTGAATGGGACAGAATATTCAGAAGCATGTCCAGACAGAAATCTAGAAATCAGCTCTACATCATCTCTATTTCCTTCCCTTAAACCCAGGGTTTCTCCTACAAGGTAGGATGGAAAAGACAGTGGGCCACTGCCAGGAGTTTAGGCAAGGACCATGTCTGCTCTGTTCATTGGTGCATCCCACATGTGTTGAACAGGTCTTATATAAACAAGGTGCTCATCAAATAATTGATAAGCTGAACTGGACACCAAGAAAGAAAATAGTAAGTTCTAGGCCTTGATCCATTGTTTTCCCTGGAGTCTGGGGATGAGCATGATTACTTTTCATATAAACTAGAGGGAAGTCCCAGCTCTCCATCATAAGGAAGGTGCTAGATCTTTCTTCCTTTTCCTCAAGAAGATTCCAACAAAGCGAAACTGGAAGTCTAAAACCGTGCAGCCATGGGGACAGCGCTCCGGCAGCTGGGGGCACACTGCAGCAAGGGTGAATGTGGTTGACACAGGGAGCAGAGTCACCCTGGTGGAACCCATCTGCTTCCAGGTCCTTGTAGGGCAGTGATTCTCAACTTCCTAATGCTCTGACCCTATGATCCAGTTCCTCGAGTGAGGTGAGCCCCAACCATAAACTTATTTCTGTTGCTACTTCATGACTGTGCTTTTGCTACTGTTATGAACTGTACTGTAAACATTTTTGGAGCTACAGATTTGCCAAGTGGGCCATGACCCACAGGCAGAGAGTAACTTTTTGGGGTAGGGACAGGTTTAACCCTTTCTCTGCAGTCTAAATGGATGACATTCCACTTATCTGGGTTTGGTGGCACATGCCTGCAATTCCAGCACTAAGGGAGGTAGAGGCAGGTGGATCTCTGTGAGTTCAAGGCCAGCTTGGTCTACAAAGTGAATTTAGGACAGCCAAGGCTACACAGAGAAACCTTGTCATGAAAAAACAAAAACAAAACAAAGAACAAAAAAGAAAGAAGGAAAGAAAGAAAGAAAGAAAAAAAGAGAGAGTATTCTGTTTGTGTTATAGACACAAAGAGTGGTAAAGCAATGGCTTTTCAGTAACCAGAGTTTGCTCTGTTAATGGGCAAAATGCTCAGTCAAGGCTACTTTAATGTTTGATGTGAGAAAGTCCTACCAATGGAGGAGTCCCATATAAACCCTCTGCTAGAGACACTAAGGACTCAGTTAATTTTTCAAAAGAAACAACTATCAAATAAAAAGTCAGCATAGGGCATTGATCTCATTCTAGGCACAATACAGTCACTCAGATAATTAACTCACAAACCCAAGTTAGATTGTAGAGGTTTCTGTTTGGAAATGCACCATCTTTTCACCCTGCTCTATTTCCCAGGTCACACTTCCACCTGCATTCTCGGAGAGCAGAAAATCATCTGCGAACAGAAGCCATCAGGGAGCAACAGAGACCAACATTCATGAGGGACTAACAGCATCCAGTAGGTCCCATCCCCTATCCCCACCTACAATCCCAGAGACTGGCTTCCATCAGAGACTAGCAGTTCTATTCCCATAGATCTGCTATCACCCAGGAGAGCCAGACGACCGCTACCATCTTACAATCCTACAGATCAACTACCATCAGGCACAATTGAAGAAGTTGATACATCAGTCAAAGAAAGTGTTATATCTAAAAAGTTACTGACACAAAACATACAAGAAATCTGGGACACTATGAAAAGACTAAACCTACAAATAATAGGAATTGAAGAAGGAGAAGACTCCCAATTTCAAGTCACAGAAAATATTTTCAACAAAATCATAGGAGAAAACTTTCCCAACCTAAAAAAAGAGATGCTTACAGAACAAGAAGCTTACAGAACACCAAACAGATTGTATCGGAAAAGAAAATCCTCCTGCCATATAATAACCCAAACACTAAATGTATAGAAAAAAAAAAGAAAGAATGTTAAAAGCTGTAAGAGGAAAAAACAAACAAAACAAAACAATTTAGGTATAAAGGCAGACGTATCAGAATTACACCTGACTTCTCACAAGAGACTCTAAAAGCCAGAAGAGCCTGGGCTGCTATCTTATACACAGTAAGAGACCACTGATGTCAGCCCTGACTTAACTATACCCAGCAAAACTTGTAATCACCATAGCGGGAGAAAACAAGATATTCCATGACAAAAACAAATTTAAACAGTTCCTAATCACCAATGCAGCCCTACAGAAGATACTAGAAGGAAAACTCCAACCCAAGGAGGTAGACTACACCCAGAAAAACCTAAGAAATAAATAACCCCACATCAATAAAACCAAAAGAAAAGCACACACACATGCACACACATACACACACACACACACACACACACTACCACAAGCAACATGAAAATAACAGGAACTAACAAACACTGGTCATTAATATCTCTCAACATCAATGGCCTCAATTTCCCAATAAAAAGACACAGGCTAAAAGAATGGATGTGGAAACAGGATCCATCAATCTGCTGCATACACGAAACACACCTCAGCCATTAAGATAGCCATTACCTCAGAGTAAAGGGATGGAAAAACGTTTTCCAAGTAAACGGACCCAGAAAGCAAGCTGGAGTAGCTTTTCTAGTATCTAATAAAGTAGACTTCCAACCAAAATTAATCTAAAGAGACTGGGGAAGGACACTTCATACTTATCAAAGAAAAAAATACATCAAGATGATGTCTCAATTCTGAAAATCTATTTCCCAAACTCAAAGGAACATACATTCATACAAGAAACATTACTAAAGTTTAAATCACACATCAAACCCCATACATTAATAGTAGGAGACTTCAACATCCTACTCTCAGCAATGGACAGATCATTGAGACAGAAACTAAATGGAGAAATAATGAAACTAACAGATGTCATGAATCAAATGGACCTAACAGATATCTACAGAACATTTCACCCAAACACAAAAGAATGTTCTTCTCAGCACCTCATGGAACCTTCTCCAAAATTGTCCATATACTCAGTCACAAAGCAAGCCTCAACAGATACAAGAAGATTGAAATAACCCATTGTACCTTGGCAGAACAGCAGAAACAACAGCAAATCTATTAACTCATGGAAACTAAACAACTCCCTTCTCAATGACCACTGGGTCAGGGATGAAATAAATTAAAAATTTTCTAGAATTCAATGAAAATGAAGGCACAACACACCCAAACTTATGGGACACAATGAAAGCAGTGCTAAGCAGGAAGTTCATAACACTGAGTGCCATCGAAAGAAACTGGAGAGTTCCCACACTATCAGCTTAAAAGCACACCTAAAGGCTCTAGAACAAAAAGAAGCAGGTACAACAAAGAGTGGTAGATGGCAGGAAATAACCAAACTCAGGGCTAAACTCAATAAATTAGAGACAAAGAGAGCAACGCCAAGAATCAACGAAACCAAGAGTTGGGTCTTTGAGAAAATTAACAAGATAGACAAACCCTAGCAAAACTAACTAAATGGCAGAGAGACGGTATCAAAATTAACAAAATCAAAAATGAAAAGGAGGACATAAAAACAGACCCTGAGGAAATCCAAAGAATCATTAGGTCTTACTTCAAAAGCCTGTACTCCACAAAATTGGAGAACCTAAAGAAAATGGAGGATTTTTCTCAATAGATTTCACTTCTCAAAGCTAAATCAAGAATCAAGTAAACATTTTAAACAGTTCTATAACCCCTAAGGAAATAGAAGCAGTCATTAAAAGTCTCACAACAACAACAAAAAGCCCATGGCCAGATGGTTTTCGTGCAGAATTCTACCAGAATTCAAAGAAAGTCCAATACTTTCAAAGAATCACCAATACTCCTCAAAGTATTCCACAAAATAGAAACCGAAGGAACATTGCCAAACTCATTCTATGAAGTCACAGTGACTCTGACACCTAAACCACTCAAAGATTCAACAAAGAAAGAGAATTTCAGACCAATATCACTCATGAAGATTGATGCAAAAATACTCGATAAAATATGCAATCTAAGAACATATCAAATACATCATCCATCATGATCAAGTTGGCTTCATTACAGGGATGCAGAGATGGTTCAGCATATGAAAATCCATTAATGTAAATCACCATATAAACAAACTGAGAGAAAAAAAATCAATGATCTTCTCATTAGGGTAGCCTTGACAGGCACAGAGGAAAAGGGTTCAGGAAGTCCTGATGAGACTTGATAGGCTTGGGTCAGTTGGTAGGGGAGGAGGGCTCCCCCTTTCTGAGAACTAGGGGAGGGAGATGGGTGTGGGCAAGAGGAAGGGAGGGTGGGTCCAGGATGAGACGAGGGAGGGGCTACAATCAGCATATAATATAAATAAATTAAACAATACATTTAAATAAAGAGAATAATATTAAGACACATGTAGTCAGCCACCCACAAAAAGAAAGAAAGAAAAAGAAAGAAAGAAAGAAAGAAAGAAACAAAGAAACAAAGAAAGAAAGAAAGAAAAAGGAAGAAAGAAAGAAAGGGGTAAGTAATGTGATTATATTTGATTGAAATAAAGCAAAAATAAATACTAAAAAAGAAATGCCAGATATTTTTGTTGTTGCTCAAATTCCTGCACACTGATAAGCACTGGATATTTTAATGACCAAATCATATTGTTTTCCTGGTTACTAGCTGAGATAATGGATACAGTAATTGTAAGAACCTTGAAGAATAACCTCTTGACAGTTGATGCCCTGTGGCCTACTTGAGTCTTGGATTGCCAACATAGAGTTTTGCTTATGATATGAAGATTTGTGGAGTTTCCCTGGTATGTACTTGTGGAAAACTGCCCATTACTGTCTTGAGGGAGGAAGGATTCAGGAGAAGAACATGTTGGTGTCTCCATCTGCATAATCTTTCAGACTGATGGACACTGAGGCAAGAAGTCTGGTCCCTGTATTCCTGCCATTGACTAGTCATTGACCATGGGTTCCTTGTCAGAGAAAACATACCTTTGTCTGAAGTCACAAACAAAAGCTAATGTTCACAGAGGGATACAATCGACAGCTGGAACCCCAATAGCCAATGAAATAAGATCCTTGGTCATAATGGGACAAGTGAGTGGCTACCAACAACATTCGCCCAAACTGGCCAAGCTGAACAATAAACTGTTCTGGAGAGAGCATTTTTCTCTATAACCTGCCTGAATATAAAGGACATTGAGTAAGTATTTGCTAAGCTAATGAATAAGTAGTTATGAGGGACGAATGATGAGTAACTGATTTAAAATTCATCAGAAGGGATTTAAACAGGGTCAGAGAAAAATAACAAAGGATAGTAATCCAAATCAGTCCTCAGATGCCAGCTGTGGCATCTGCTTTATGATGCTCGCAACTGATTTAGTCATTACAATTACTCAGAGTCTGAACCTGCTAAGCCTTGGGCAAACATAGCAGGAAAGACCCAAAAGGAGCTATGATCTGAAGCTGAGCACGTGATAGCCTACTCACCGCCAAAGGGCAACCGTGTCTACTACGTAGGAGTTTGATGGAAAACCTTAGAACTTTAAAAAGGAAATTATTAGTTTGCAGAAAACAGGAAAGAACTGAAAAGCAGCACTGATTGAATCGTTCCAAAAATCAAGCACTCTTTCTGCCGGAGCCTTTTAACTATTAAAATCATCCAAGTTTTGTGAGAAGGCTCTATCTAAGCATAGTCTGTTCTATTCAACTAAGGACACAGATCCTCCTCCTCCAAGCATCTGGAAATACCTTACAGCCAGCAATTTAATCACAAAGGCATTTCCTCAAGGTTACAAATTCCTGCAGTAGATGGAGTTACAGAAAATAGGGGCTTGCATGGAAATGACAAAGACGTGTCTCTTTTGCTCAGTGTCATTATTATAATTATTAATTTATTTACTTTGTATCCCAGTTATAGCCCCCTCCCTCATCTCTTCCTGGTCCCACCTTCCCTCCCTCTTTCTCCTCTATCACTCTCCCCTAGTTCACTGAGAGAGGAAGTCCTCCTCCCCTACTTTCTGATCCTAGCCTATCAGGTCCCATCAGGACTGCCTGGTTCCTCTTCCTCTGTGGGCTGGCTAGGTCCTCCCACCAGGGAGAAGCGGTCAAGGAGCAGGCAACCTAATTCATGTCAGAGACTGTCTCTTCTCCTCTTACATGGAGACTAAGCAGGGGGTCTATGTCTTCTCTATGCATAGTCTTTGGTTCATGCATCAGTCTCTGCTGTCCCTCCTGGGTCCAGATGTTTTAACTTTGTTGGTTTTCTTGTGGGGCTCCTGTACCCTCTGGGTCCTTCTATTTCCCCCTTTTCCATAAGACTCCCTGCACTCTGTTCAAAGTTTGGCTGTGAGTCTCTGCATTTGCTTCAATCCCCTGCTGCAGTGGAGTATTAGCCATATAATATAGGATAAACATACTAAAATCTACAGACCTAGAGAAGCTAAACAACAAGGAGGACCCTAGGGAAGATGCTTGATTCTCATTCAGAAGGGAAAACAGAATAGACACCAGAAGCAGTAGAGGAAAGGGAACAGGATGGGAGCCTACCATAGATATCCTTTTTTAAAGCTCAGTCTCTTTTTAAAAAATTAATTAATTAATTAATTATTATTTATTACAATTTATTCACTTTGTATCCTGGATTTAGCCCCTCCTCATCTCCTCCTAGTCCTACCCACCCTCCCTCTTCTCCCCTATGCCCCTCCCCTAGCCCACTGATAGGGGAGTGCCTCCTCCCCTTCTGTCTGACCCTAGCCTATCAGGTCTCATCAGGACTGGCCGCAGCTGCATCATCTCCCTTTGTGGGCTGGCAAGGCTGCACCCCTCCCCTCCACCAGGGAGAGGTGATCAAAGAGCTGGCCACTGAGTTCATGTCAGAGAGAGCCCCTGCTCCCCTTATTAGGGTACCCACTGGGAAACTGAGCAGCCTATTGGCTTCATCTGCCTGCTCAGTCTCTTGAATCAAGATAGACTCTATCTAACATTTAGCTCGTAAGAATTTCTGTCTCTTAAGATTTATCTGATTAAAAGTATGGATTAATATTTAATGTATTTAGAAGATGTAATTGTTAAACAAATGAGAAAAAAATCTTGTCCAAAGAAAAGTTTTGTTTTTGTTTTTTTTTTCACTGCTTATTCTGAAGTGGCTTATTTTTCAGATACGTCCATCTGACACTTCGTTTAATGTGCTTGTGGGAAAATATTTTTTTTTTCTACATGGGATGAATGTGTGATGGTTCATGAATTTGCACATGATGCCTCATGAGTGCTTTTAGATTAGGATGCTAGGTCATTTGGGGAATTTGTTGCTCGGATGATGAGGTTATAAAAAAAAAGATGCTTCTGGTAGGTTGCAAGATCAGCTATTACTCAGAGCAGTGACTATACCTCCCCAGGGAATGAAGGCTCAGAAGCACACATGCACACGCCCACACACCTGCCATACACAGACATGCACAAGTCTCTGGAAGCTTGAAATTCTACCACCAGCAAATTATATACCCTTTGTATAAGATTAGCTCTTTCTGTGGTTCCCTGCTAAAATATTCCTAAATAGGGTGTCATTAAGGTGATGGGAGGCAGGGGCTCAATGGAGAGTTATTTCCCACTTGTTACAGAGGAAAGAGTACTAATTTTTGCCCAGAGACCTGCCTCCTTCATGCCTCAACACAGAGAGACATTACAAAATATATAATAATTAAACAGTAATGCAAAATCTAATAATATACAATTAATCATCTCTATCAATAGCAAGCATAAAAGAAGAATGGACTTCTTTGGTCCAGGAGTGAAAATAAACGCTGGCACCAGTGACCCTCCGTAGTTAACTTTTATCACTATGCAACTATTAGTAACCTGGACTCTGCTTTCAATGAAAGAATCATCAAATTTCAAACTAAAAACATTCTTTCACGCAATCATAAATTAAATTAAGTGCTCGGTTAAGCCTTGCTCTTATTCCGTCTTCATTTAAAAGGGATTTCGTATCTGTATTCATTTTCTAGAAGGTTTAATGCCTATAAGTCAGGACACAAACTGCCCTGGTCTCCAGGGGCAGTGGCACCAGCTTGCTGGGTTCAAGTCCAACTGGTATACCAATTAGTTTCTACTGAGCAGGAGCAGCAACCATGTTTTCAGGTTTGGCTTAACATTTTTCTCTCTGAGTAAGAGTAGTATTACGTTTCTACAGATTTTTATTGAATACTTACTAGATGCAAGAGACTAGGAAGAGGCCCTGAAATGAATGTTACATCATTCTGTCCATCAACTGCTCTGACCATGACACATTTTTAAAATTTTATTTTCTCTGCCTAAGTGAGTGCTACTACCCTTTAAAACTAAAAAAAATATTCAAGCTCAGCTGCCAAGAAAACTTTCAAATAGAGTTGATACTTTCACTGTGTTATATCCATGTCTTAACCAGATTTTGCTTCAACTGTTAAATATCTAGAAAAAAAATTAAAATGTGCACCTCAGATCCACAAATTTAAGATGATCAAAGACTCGAGTTGTCACTGTGAGTGCACAGAATGCTCCCGTCAGTTTATGCTGTAGAGATTAACTTTTTTCTTTATCTTCTGTCCTATCTTTCATGATTCCTTTCCACTACATTTGCTTTTACACTGAAATTTAACATATGGTCTAGTGTGTGCTTCTACCCATAAACACACATGGCTTTGAGCTTTTGCCACCAAGTGTGTTCGGCTCACATTTACACGGCAAATACGCTCCTGCTTATAACATTTCCTGTTCAATACTGTTTATGAAGCTCTGCACGCAATATTTAACATAGCCCTAAGCTACTGCTTCATGGACTCCGTCATGTGTTATACCAGTCACACGCTGTTGGCAAGTCAGCTGACAGTAGCAGCCTTGCCACACACATTTCCACTTGGGCCCATGTTTTTTTCTGGAGGTTAGCAACAGTACTGGGATGGCCAGACTATTGAGTCCACACACTTAAAGTCACAGATCAGGGGAACATATTTTCCAGCTACATGAAAGCATAGGCCCGGCTCTCAGTGTCTTGATATGTTAACCAACATTTGCTATCAACACTTTAGTTTTTGCTAAACTCGAGATTATATTTAGATGGCGCATGACTGATGCTTTGACAAAGGTTTTCCTGATTTCTGGAAGGTCCAAGCACATCTTTATGTCTGCATCTCCTTTATGTGGGCTTTTCTTTCTATGAGCAACCTCGTCACAGAGTAGAGACATTTCCTATGCTCCTTTTCTTTTCTCCTCCATTTTGTTTCAGAAAATGAGCCACATGGAATGTCTTTTCTTTGTCAAAACCCTTCAATACTGAGCAACCTTAGCTTTTCTTGAAGCCCCGAAGCCTGTATACCTTTATTTCATGCTGTGGTGTTTAGAAACTGCCAGCCCAAGTTGACATGGAACCCAATATTCAAAGAACATATTGTATTCTATTCTTTGGAACAAATTTTTAATGTCAAAGTTATCACTAACTTCATTTTTAATGTCTCCCTTGTCAGAACCTAATTCAAAAGATGTTTTGAAGGAGCCCTGTACAAATAAATCAATAAGATTATTTTCCCCAGAAAAATGATCCACCTTTATTTAAAAATGCTCCTCCTGTTTTTTAAATTGGTCTTTGTGGAAACAAACATGTTCCTACACCAGAGAACCACAAGTGGTTTTCAAACTACAAGACTGTAGGTGTCCCTGGACCAACCACATACCTTCCTAGTATAAGCGGGAAGACACTCAGAACTCCTTAGGGGATACAGGACCAGTTCAAATTTAAGTGTAATAGTGCCAAACAGACGTTTTTTTTCTTATTTTCAACTTTTGTTTTTGTCATAGAAAAAGTATAGATACAGGTGGTGCATAGCTCAAAACACATCCTTTGAGGTTGGCTGAGACAAACACTTGGTGCCTGCCTCCCATACTCATAAGAACTTCGTGTGCACCAAGTGACAGGCTGGTCTACACTTAAGGACTCAGGAAAAAAAGACTGGAATAACAATCAGAAAATGCCACTGAAAGCAGCAGGAGAGAGATTCCCATCACAAGTCAGCCATCTGAGCCTCGCTTTACAGATCTCACATACATGTGTCATGTGATACATTCAAGCACTCAGTGGGATGAAAGTTTTCGGTCCAACCATTTCACTAACAGGCAACATGGGTTTGTCACAGAAAAGTGACTGGCTGAGGTGATATGATGAAGTGATGACGTTGTGTGATCTGCAGACAAAGACTGTTTCCACTCCAATTTTGGTTCACAATGTCGCCATTTTGAACAGAAAAACAATCAGGTTGGAGTTTCATGTGGCACTCCCAACCCACCCAAGGCTTTCTCTTCTAAGTCAGACAGAGGCACCGGCTGGTCAGCCATGAACAGCTGGTCTCCCACCACAACCTCCCAAGTGCCGGGATGACATGTGTGCCACAGTTGGACTAAATCTCCACTTTCGAAGGTTGATGTTTTCTACTGGAGTTCTGTCAACTGGAGTGCTGATAATTACAACATTTTGAAAATAATTCAAGCCATGTATGTATGAGACATTTCCCGAACATTTTTCATGACCACCAAGGGATTCTTCAAATTGACATTTAAAAATGCCAAGCAAATCTATTGGAAGTATTTTTAGAAAATGGTTACTTTGATTTGAAACAATTTCTTGCTATAATAAGAGCTGTCTCATCTCTTAGACTGCCAAACACAGGTAGTCATTGGATAATTAAATCAGAATCTGGCTTTGCTTCAGGGAATTGAATCCAAATGTCAAAATATTGCTTGCTCTCCCCTCTTCCCGGCTTTATAGCAGTGGTAGCTTGATGTCAGTGCATGCTGGTGGGTTCCCGAGGCTGGGTCAGTGCCTTCGGTGAAGAGGTTGTCAGGAGAAGTTCTCCTGACCTCTGCCATTCATGCATGTAGCCACATCCACACAGCAGTTGGGCTGAGTTGAATGGAGTTCATGATGCTGTAGATACAGGTGTCTAAATTGTTGAAAACAATGTTAAGGGACCAAGAAGGTCAATAAATGTCCCCTCTTTGAATTATACATTCATTTTGAAAAGAGAGTTAAATTACGGAGTGCTGTGTCCAGACTCTAAGGAGGTTCCTATGTTCTGCTTCATCGTAAGTCTTCGGTGAGTATTCAGATCCAGCACTTCCTGCTCAAGAATTTGGGGTAGAACACCGAAGCCTCAGAACACACTGCTAAGGAGCACTTGGAGGTCAGGTGTGACTGTAAGGCGAGAAACATGCTAGAAGAAAGCAGGCAGGAATACAGGAGTTTTCTCCTCAACAGTCATTCAGGAGACAGAGCTCCCAGTCAGAACAATCATTTCTGGGTCTCACAATGAGAAAACGCATCAGGAGGTTGTCGCGCCATTCACCAGCTCCCTTCAGCAGCGTTCAGTGTCGGCTTTTCAGTCACACGGAGTCTCTGTGCTCCTGGGTCAGATGAACAGTGAGACCATTTGCCAGGACAAAGACAGCAAAAGCCATTTCCTTAGTCTCACTCTTGGTGTATCTCAAACACACACTGGAAGTTGGCATTTGCTGTTTGAGGCAGCCTGAGGGTTTTGTTACTTTCCAAGGCCTAGGAACCAGCTTCCATTAAGGAATGAATCATAAGGATTTTTTTTTTCTTTTCAGCCGCACAAATGAGACTTACTCTGAATAATCATTCTACCCCTGCAAGTGCAGAAAGGGCATCCTGTGTACCCCAACTCTACTCCAGCCACAGCATTCTTCATGGATTTGATCGTAATCCATTATATTTGCACTTTCACAGTTGTGAACTAACCACTAACAGAATAAAAATGTTTGGGGAAAAAACCCTGCATCTGAACCAAATGTGAATACATTTTTCTCCTTGCTTTTCCTATGTTGTACAATACAGTACAATCCCCATTTACACAGCATTTATACTGCACTGGTCTTATTAATAATCTTAAGGTTATTTTGGCTATTAGGAACACTTGCATGGACTTCATGCAAACGCTATGCCACTTCATTGAAGAGAGTTGAGCATCGGTAGAACTTGGTATTTCTGTGGGTCCTAGAAACGATCTGCTTTGGATACTAAGGTTTGGTCATATTAACTAAAACAGTAAAATCTGTAGCTAAAATAGTAAATAAACAAAGTAGTAAACTGCCCTCTAAATTTATACCCATACATTAGTGCAGCTCTTAGACCACATTGAGAACGTTCTTTGTAGAGCAGACAGTGGTTAATGCAGAAACAAACAACAGATCAAATTGCCAGAATAAATGTCAGTGAAGTGGTCACCCATAAATGGGACATCTGTATCACATCCTCCCAAGGCTAAGGGACCATCTTAAAAGAGGAGGCAGAAAGACTGTAAGAGCTAGAAGTCAAGAAGGACTGGACATAAACAGTGTGTTCTGGAACCAACAGGACCACTGTACTCATGAACCCGCCATAGTGGCGACTCCTGTATGAGACCCGCACAAGATCAAGTTAGTCAACATTCTAGCATGGAGGGTGAGGGGTTCACAAGCCCCACCCCTAATTGAGGAGTTCCTGGCAGTTGTTGGCTTCAAGGAGTAGCCTGTGGTTGGTTGACTGTGCTCCAGTAGACAGTCACAAAGCCATAAGTAGGTAGCACAAGATGAACTCAGTGGGTTATTAAAGAGGGCATGAAGTTGGGAAGGGTATGGAAAGGAGTGTGGATCTGTGAGGGGTGGGCAGTAAATACAATTAAAATACATTGCATGAAATTCTGAAAGAATTAACAAAAATACTATATTTTAAGTGGAGGAATGGATAAAGAAACTGTGGTACATTTATACAATGGAATACTACTCAGCAATTAAAAACAAGGAAATCATGGAATTTGCGGGCAAGTGGTGGGGTCTACAAAAGATCATCCTGAGTGAGATATCCCAGAAGCAGAAAGACACACATAGTATATATTCACTTATAAGTGTATATTAGACATATAGGATTAAAATACTAAAATCTTTTCACCTAAAGAAGTTAATCAAGAAGGAGGACCCTGGGTAAGATGCTCAATCTTCATTCAGAAAGGCAAATGAGATGGACATCGGAAGAGGGAGAAAACAGGGAACAGGACAGGAACATATCACAGAGGGCCTCTAAAAGATTCTACCCAGCATGGTATCAAAACATATGCTGAGATGCATAGCCAAACTTTGGGTAGAGTGCAGGGAATCTTATGGAATAAGGGGGAGATAGAAAGACCTGGAGGGAACAGGAGCTCCACAAGGGGAGCAACAGAACTAAAAAATTTGGGCACAGGGGTCTTTTCTGAGACTGATACTCCAAACAAGGACCATGCATGCAGATAATGTAGAATCCCTGTACAGAGGTAGCCCAAGGCAGCTCAGTATCCAAGAGGTTTCCTCAGTAATAAATAGGACCAGGGACCATCTCTGACATGAACTCATGGGCTGACTCTTTGATCACCTCCACCTGAGGGGGGAGCAGCCTTATCAGCCCACAGAGGAAGACAAAGAAGCAAGTCCTGATGAGACCTGATAAACTATGGTCAGATGGAAGGGGAGAAGGACCTCCCTATCATTGGACTCAGGGAAGGGCATAGAAGAAGAGGGAGGGAGGGTGGGATTGGGAATGGATGGGGCTATAGCTGGTATACAAAGTGAATAAACTGTAATTAATAAAAAAAGAAATAATTCTGGCAATAAAAAAAGAAAAGAGAAAAAAGTAAAGAAAGTGAAGAGGAACTTTAATTCAGAACAGGGCTGCTCTGGCAAGAGATCACATCCAAAGATCTAGGTCTATGTGATACAGCTGGAATACAAAGACATCTTTAATCTAGGAGACAGAGACAAGCAGATCTGAATTCAAGAATTGCCTGGTATAGAGCAAGCTTCAGGTAAAGAAAAGCTTAGATCCAGGTATGGTGGTACATGCCTTTAATTTCTAACGATGAAGGTAAAGTTAGTTTGTAAAAGGAAAGAGCCATGTTTGAAAGTGATGTCTAATTGAGTGGCAGAAATAGTGGCAAATCAGAGAAAGTCTTGATTGAATAGGATATGACCAACTCTCAGGAGAACAGAGAGGAAAGGGAAGCTACTTAAGGGGCAATGCACAGAGAGAGAAAGCAGTTATACCTGGATGGTAATAGGGAGATGGAGAGAGAGAGAGAGAGAGAGAGAGAGAGAGAGAGAGAGAGAGAGACAGAGAGAGAGAGACAGACAGAGAGACAGACAGAGACAGAGACAGAGAACAAATGAACTCAGGTGAAGACCAAATGAGCCAGAGAATGAGAAGGAACCAGGAGATGAGAGCAGATTGCTTGAGTTAGTTTGAGGCCAAGGAGAGCAATTCAGAGGCTGAGAGAAAAGCCCAGAAGAGCTGAGTTGAACCAGCCAGCCCAGAGCTCCGTAAGAACAAGAAAGGATAAGATTTTTAAGCAGTAATTCTCACTCAGAGGCTGAAAACGCTCTAGTTTTAGGTTAGATTGTATGGAGGCTAGTAGCTTCAAGGACTAGGCCTAGGTAGGCAGACAGAGACAATAATCTTCTGAGACAGCAATTAAAGCAGGAGCATAAAAGTTACTTATATGGAAAACTATCTGGAGTTAGACAATGGGAATCACATTTTTCCTTAGAAAAAGTACTTTTGAAGGTCCTTGCCATGGACCGGCAAATAAATGATGAATTACACAATGTCTCAGAGTTTCAGATCCCCCATTTTAAAACAGGAATTAGAACAGGTGTAGAAATATTAAATTATACAAAACTCTTACCTATCTATACAGAATGAGGATCATACAAAGTACCAAGTTCCCTCACCATCTCCTCTTTGTAGGAGAAAGTAAGTCCTATAAAGTTGTAATAAGATTCACTCACTGCATAAATATACAGCTCCCTTACATTAGAATTCTAATATAAGCTAAGGTCAGAATTTCATGGATGCAAAACCTAGAGAGAGTAAAATATAAGACAACAAAACCCCAGGTGATGCAGACGCTCACGGTTTGTTTTCAAGAGCAGCAGTACCAGGAGACCTCAAGTAATAAATGACCTGGAATCTGATTTCCCTCTCTTCGAGCTACACTTTAACCCAAATTCTCCCGTGGCGCCTTCAGGATGGCTTTGCTTCAGTAGCGCGAGACGGAAGCACCTTCCCAGATGGCACTCCGCAAGCCAATCATCACAGTCTATTTGCCTCAATAAAGATATAAAGGGTAAAACATTTCGGAGTGAAGAAAAATAGTGTTTCTTTGCTAGAAATCTGTAAAGTGGTGGCAGAGAAAACTCTTAGAAATGAATCCCAAATTGCGAGGAAGAATCTGAAACCTCATTATTTCTTTTTTTTTTTTCAATGCAGTTTATTCAGGAACCTTGAACAATCATCTGACCCTGGGGAAAGCCAGCCCACAGCTTAAATAGTCTCTGGGTAGCCAACCCCAGCATGCCACGTGGGCAATGCAGATACACATACACATGCACATACATGGAAGCATGATACATGGAAGCATGATACATGGAAGCAGATACACATGCATGCACATACATGGAAGCAAGCCAGATCCTCAGCCTTAGCCAAATGTGGAGTTGTTCGTGACAGAGAGCACTCACCATCGGGAAGGTGGAAGGCAGAAACCAGCTCCATCTTTAAGGTGCGGCATTACGCAGCTCTCTACAGTTCCCCCTTTTTGTTTTAGACGCATCAGGCAAGAGTAGAGGTCTGATCTCTGATATTAGACATAAATTGGGACTTTGTACCGATGTTCATTTAGGTGTCATCCACCCAAAGAGTATCAGACCCGTCCGATACCTTTATTTCTTATTTCACCGATGAACTGCCATTAGTCTAAGATGGTGTCTGGCCAGAGGAAAAAATTTTTTTTGACCATAGAATTTTTTAAAATCATGATTACATGTAAATAAATAGTCAATAGTCTCCCATTTGTGAATGTGTAAGTGAAGTGTGTGTAACTTTAAAAACACTTTTTATATTCATACATTGCTTCATAGATGTACGTATGTTGTATGAACGCACATGCATGTGATGTTGGCTGTCTCTGTCAACTGCATCTCCACCTAAAGGTTTTGAGACAGTCTAGCTCTGACCGATGAGCTCACTGATTGGCAGAGAAGCTTGTCAGCAACCCTGGGGATCTTCCCGTGTTGGCTCCATCGCTCAGAGTGCTGGGCCTAGGTTTTAGCATGGGCTCTGGGGATTTTAACCCTGTCCTCATCTCTGTGCAGTGAGTACTTCTCTGACAGAGCCATCTCCCCAGGCCAGATATCTCTAACAATTCGTTGTGTCTCTATGCAAAACCATTATAAGGCAATATGAGAGCAAATGTTGAAATGATGGAGCATACTGAACAAACACAGATGTGCACTCTCCTGTGGAAAGTGTCAGCTGTGGTGTGCATCCTCATGGATGTCACTCTGCCTCACTCTTGATGGGTTTCTGAGGATGAGGTGTTGGCAGGATTAGATTTTCCAGATTACCCAAATTTAACATTAAGGAATGAATCCTTTTCTTGTAAGTATTTGTACTGGAGAGTTCTCCTTAATGAATCTAGTATTTCCCCACTTTGCCGATTCAATGTTTTAAATACTATTTAATTTCTCTTCTCTCATGGTCTCATTCTCTTTCTTAATGTGTTTCAGGTCACTATGTTACAAAACACATTTCTTGAATTTATTTCTTCTGTTTATGCTTTGTATCCTTTGACCAACATCTCCCTGATTCCCCACATTCCTCCCTTTGTTTCTGCAGATCTCACCCATCTGTAATAGCAAAGGTATTTACCCTTCTAAAGTACCTGTTGTACTTCACATAGCCCAACTCTCCTAGGTTTTCAATATCACATATAGCTACTTTTTCTTTTCTAACACTGAACAGTATCCATCTATTCCTTCTACCCTCCTACCACCCTGTGTGTGTGTGTGAGAGAGAGAGAGAGAGTGAGAGAGAAAGAGAGAGAGAGAGAGGAGGGAGGGAGGAAAAGAGGGAGAAATAAAGGAGGTAGGGAGGAAAAGAGGGAGAGAGACAGAAATTACATTTTCTTTATCTATTACATCTATTAGTAGATGCTTTGTCTGACTCCATGCCTTGGTTATTGTGTTGGTGCTATCGTGAAGACATTTCTCGGAAACAGTGACATTTCTTTTCGGTACTTGCCCAGTGGATGGATGGTCGGAGTTGGCGATAGCTCTGTGTTTAGTTTGTGTTTTGATAATGGTACAGTAATCTTTCCTACCTATGGTACATTCCTACCATAGGCGTACAGGGTCCCTGCTGTTTATATGCAGGTGACCTGCTTTCAGTTAACCGCCAATGCAGAGAACATCTCAGCGTTCTTTCTCGTAGGTGAGGAGAACCACCAAGGCTGCACTGTTGGTACCTGTCTTTGACCCCACAACTGATCTGTGCATTTCCTGCTCTCCCTTGTGGCAGGGCTTTCCTCATTCATCTTCTCCACAAGGTGATCCCAAGAGGTCCTAGGTGAACCCGCTGCCCGCCCCCCATACCTCCTCTCTCTGATTTGGTTTGCTCTGACTCAGTCTTTTCTCTGTAGCATACAGCACCTTCTAACATTCTCTGCTCTATTTTACACCATTTCTTGTTCTGTCCCTTCTACTGCAGTGTAAAGGACTTCTTAATTTTCTTTTTCATCTGTATCCCTAGTGGTAGGATCAGGGAGTATTAAAGGTTTTACATGAATATTTGAGCAAGGCATCACTCTGTGACTGAAACTGAACAGGCATTCCATTTCTGTATGATTGAGGTATCACAACAGTGTCCTTTTCAGCTAGCTTCAATTTTCTTGTTTTTACTCACCTGCAGGCAACTGTAGCCCAAACATTAAATAGAAAATTCTAGAAAAAAATTCTAAGTGGGTCTGGTGAGATGGCTCAGCAGCAAAAGCACTGGATGTTTTTCCAGAGAACTTAAGTTGAATTCATAGTTCTGATGTTGGGATGTGGACGGCTGCTTGTAACTTGAGCCCCTGGGGCTCCAAAACTCTCTTCTCCCTTTTGTGAACATACACACACACACACACACACACACACACACACACACACACACACCCTACATATACCCTGTGGACATGAATACACACACATATACTCTATGGACATGCACATACACATATACCCTACAGACATGAATACACAGACACACATATACCCCATGAACGTGCACACAGACACACATACCCTATCGACACGCACACACACATACACATACATAAGAATAAATCTTAAAATCTCAAAAGTTTTAAATAGAGTACAGTATGTTGCTGTGATGGTCTATGTTGTTACTGTTGTTTGTCTATTGTCTAATTAACAAATTAAGTTTAACTTCGGTAACTTAATAGGTAGTTAGATAAATCAAGCATATGGACAGTGGGAGTCTCTGGCTTCAGGTATCTGTCGACATATTGGAATTTGTTCCAAAGGAGGACAGAAGGGACTACTGCGTAACACTCAGCAATAAATGCATTCATCAGTTAATTTCTTTTCTGTTTTAATAACAGAACAAAACCCGGCTCAAAGCAAAACAATGGGAAATTTTAGTCGATTGATCTTTAGCAAAAGCTAGTTTCCTGTCAGGTGCCAAACCCCACGCTGTTAATACCGTTCTGTCAAACCACTGGAAGCACTGGTGGCCGCACCATCAATGAAACTACATTTTACTTACAGTGGTGACCGATGTATGAAAACCCATGTATATGCATGCCCAGCAGGTACACAGTCTGCCCCACCCACGGTCACCTCTTGTTTAGTAGGGATTTGAAGAAGCTTCTTCAAAGGTCCCTGGTTGGAAATCCAGGACAGTGTTCGTCAAAGATCCCCATCCGGAAAGGCAAAGAGGATGGACATCAGAAGAAGAAGAAAACAGGAAACAACCTAGGAACCTACCACAGAGGGCCTCTGAAAGCCTCTGCCCTTCAGACTATCAAAGCAGATGCTGAGCCTGATGGGCAACTGTTGGGCAGAGTGAATGGAATTTTAGGTAAGAACTGGGAAATAGTAAGAGCTGGAGAGGACAGGGTCTCCACAAGGAGAGCAACAGAACAAGAAAATTTGAACACAGGGAACTTCCCAGAGACTCATACTCCAACCAAGGACTATTCATGGAGATAACCCAGAACCCCTGCACAGATGTAGCCCAGGGCAGTTCAGAGTCCAATTGGGTTACATAGTAATGTGAAGAGGGACTGCCTCTGACATAATATGATTGGCCTGCTCTTTGATCACCTCCCTCTGGGGGGGAGCAGCCTTACCAGGCCATAGTAGAGGACAATGCAGCCACTTTTGATGTGAACTGACAGACTAAGATCAGAAAGGAGAGGAGAACCTCCCCTATTAGTGGACTTGGGGAGTGGCATGCAAGCAGAGGGAGGAGGGAGGGTGGGATTGGGAGGGGAGAAGGGAGGGGCTTATGGGGGGATGCAGAATGAATAAAATGTAATTGATGAAAAATTAAAAAAGGAAAAAATAAAAAAAAGAACCACTTGTAGAAATCTCAAGGTGTTTTGGGTATTTTGAAGATAACTATTAAGCAAGTAGTTATACAAAAGAACGTTATGACAATAAGTTGCAAAGGAGGATGAATCCATGAACAATCTGTTGGGAGGGAAAGCAGTGATGCTTTAATGAACTTCAGACACCCCTTCGTGGTTTTAGAGTAGGAAGTAACTGGAAGATCCTGACTCATTAAAGAAACTGTGAAGTAATTTGCTGAGTAGAAAATGCTGCTTTAGTCTTTCAGAGGCCCCCTGTTACCACAGGCTTCTGTCCTGTTCCTTGTTTTCTCCCTCTTCCAATGTCCATCTTTGTTTGCCTATCTGAGTGTGGATTGATCATCTTACCCAAGGACTCTACCCAGCAGGGTATCAAAGCTGATGCTGAGACTCCTAGACAAACTAAGGGCAGAGTGCAGGGAATATTATGAAAGAAGGGAGAGATGAAAGACCTGGAGAGGACAGGAGCTCCACAAAGAGAGCAACAGAACCAAAATATCTGGGCCCAGAGGTCTTTCCTGAGACTGATACTCCAACCAGGGACATTGCATGTAAGATAACCAAGAACCCCGTACAGATGTAGGCCATGGCAGTCAGCGTTCAAGTGGTTTCCCTAGTAATGGGAACAGGGACTGTCTCTGACCTGAACTCAGTGGCTGGCTCTTTGCTCCCCCTGAGAGGGGAGCAGCTTTATAAGGCCACAGAGGAGGAAATGCAGGCAGTCCTGATGAGACCTGATAGGCTAGGGTCAGAGGGGTGGTGAGGAGGACCTCCTCTATCCATGGACTTGGAGAGGGGCATGGGAGGAGATGAGGGATGAATAATAATTGAATTACTCACATGTACAAAGCCACATGTGGAAGCTGTAGGCACACAAAACATGCAATTCTTTCTAAAGGATCTACAATGAGTAATAATAAGATGATTCGTTTTCTGTATTTCCTTAGTTTTGAAATTCAATATTATTAGAGATAACGCACCAGAACAAAATATTGATCCTGGTGCAGAAGTGACAGTTTGCCAAAGATAATTCAAGATAGTTTGCTTCAGAGGGAAAATGATTACTGGCAGCTTCAGACTCGCATCTGAAAGAGATTTTCTTTCCAGATCTTACCAGTGAGATCGGTGGTATTCACAAACAAAAGGTCATAAAAATACATAACATTTGAGCCCCATGGAAGATTCAAGATATAGTAATCAAGAGCTTAATGTAAAGCTCTGAAAACTTGTTTAGAGAAACAAATGATTCAACGAGACTTAGTTGAATTTTCCATGATAACATTCTAACATCTGCCATTTTCTTTTTTCTTTTTTTTTTTTTTTTAGTCTAACCACTGATCTCCCGAGGAGCTTCTAGTGTACCATGAGAGACAGGGCAGCAAGCACACATTGACTTCAGTTGTTCTCCTATGAGTTGCTGAACAAAAGAAAGGAGGAGGCTGAGTGGCTTCAGTCACACTGCTTTGTATTTGAAAGCAGTCAAGGTAGACTGACCTTACATCAAAAAATGTGAGTCAGTCTGTAGATTTTGAAAAGGGAGGCATTAATTAGGGGCCATTCACTGAGACCTTTCATAGCCAGGTTGAGTCACATACAGAAACAGATGCATTCGTGTCATTCTTCCTGGAAATAAGCCACGTACAAACCAAAGTCCTAGAGTATATAGGTTGGAGCTAGAAGTGACTAGGAAAGATTCTGAACCCCTGTATTCCTATGATACTCTGTGCAGCTCACCATTAGAGAATTGTTTTCTTAGTGATGGTACTCAGTAGAGTGAGAGCTCCTGTGTCTATGCTCTTAGCCTCTAAGCTTCTTGATGGTCACCTTTGAATACACCATGGCTGGAACTTCTATGGCGCTGAACAGATGAAAACACATGGAATCAGTGACAGGAAGGCTGAATGGATGAGTGGGTCAATGCTCTTGTACTTTACAAGAGTATCAGAGCAGACGAATTGAACATTCTTCCCAAGTGCAGATATTAAGAAAAGACAAGTAAGTAAAACAATCCCTACACATTAGATTGGACTATGGTGGCCCTGTTGTAAAAATTAACTATTGACTTATCTGACATAGAAATACACACTTCCCTCCTGTCTCACTGTTATAAGCAAAACTGAATGATACAGACAGCATTTGAGTAATGGAGGATAAGCAGAGACACACTGGCATGGTTAAGATCCTTTAACATCTTTCCCCCTTTCCGTTGTAATACTACATATTTTGTGATTAATAACTTTAGAACAGGGTTGTGAAGTTAAAACTATTACATAAAAGAAACGCAGATCTTCATTTTTTTAAACCATATTTGTCATGGATACTTAAGCTCTTGTAAAATACATATATTTGCTTTTATTTAACAAAATGTCATTGACATGGCAATATATATTTCTGCTTTACTCAGAAGTAGTTTTTTTCTTGTTTATGCTGCACCAAAGTAATTTTCTATTATTAAGCTAGAAAAAAAACCTTTTCTTTCTTTCTTCCTTCCTTCATTTCTTCTTCCTTTCTTTCTTTTAGATGAACTTACTTTATTGAGTACCATGAAGAGGAGGCTGTATCACACTAGAGCACAGATATGATTCAGCCCTGCCTTCTACAGGCATGCAGACCAGAAGACATAAGCGTCTTGCTGCCCCTAAAATGCAACAGTGGGCAGGATATCCTGGCTGGCTGATGTGCCAGGCAATGACAGCATGACCCAGCCATTGGAACACCTGGATGACAGAGCTCTTGCCCAAGACAATGCCTTCCATTCTCCTAACTTCTAAGTTCTCCTAACTTTGGTAGGAGTCCAGAAAAACTCAATATTCTGTTAGTTTTCTTCCATTTATTTTATCTTACTTTACTGTTTATTTTACCAGGAGCAGATCGAGACCATTAAAAGCAGAATGCAGCCTTTAAAGCTGGTGGAAAACTTCTTGCCAATTAGAACATATGAGTATGTAAGCAAGTCTAGAGTAGGAGGAAGGAGATGGGCTGAGAGACAAAGACAATCTCCACTGAATAGTTCAATGTTTCTGCACCCACTTGAAATTTATGTTATTTTTATTAGGTTTTAATAGAAATTTATAAAACTAAGCATTTTGGTACTTCTGTAGGTGAGCATGACTTACAGCAGCTTTAGAATCATAACCTATCCAATAGAAAGAGCCTTCATAAATTAAGATTAAAGGTACAGGGAAGGAACACTGCCTGTTCCCATCAGTGCAAACCTCATCTGTGATCTCTTCAGCCTGGGTATTTGTATTAGGGCTGGAGTTTGGGTCTGGGACATTTCTTAAAGTTCCATGCTCTGAAGGAGGGGCCTCCAGCCTGTGGTTCTAACAGGAAGGTGACAGCATCTTTAGAAGGTGTGAGCAAGTGGAAGGAAGTTAGACTACTGGAGGTTTCCATGGAAGCGGGTACCAGGGCCGTTCCTTCTCCTCTTCTTTATCAATCCTGGGCTTCTATGAACGGGTGCATGCCTTTCACTCTCACTGTATGTGCAGCGGTCTGCTGCCTCGGCCCACAGCAACCAGGTGAAGTGTGCAAGGACTGAAAGTTCCTCAAGTTTGAGCCGGCGCAGACCTTCTCTCCTCAAACACTGCCTTAGTCCCATCACTTCTTCCGCTGAAGAAAAGCTAGCATAATGATTCCCATTAAGTTAGCTATTTAATTTTTAGCATTTAAGTTAAACTTTAACTGACTTACAAAACATAAATGTTTTATGAAATAACAGTCGATGCTTCAATACATATGGATTATATGTTTAAATTACATTAAACACGCCTCCTCAAACATTTCTAATTTTTATAGCAAAATGTTCAAAGTCCTTTCTGCCGGCCTTCTGAAGCCTGCAGCGCATCGTTACCAGTGTGGCACTCCACCGCGGGGACACACAGTAGAGCTGTTGTTTCCTGACTATCTGTAACTCCATTCCCACTGACCAACCTTTTCTCTTTCCTGTCCATCTCCGATTATTTCCCGCTATACTATTTCCTTTGTCATCCATGCGGCCATGTCATGTCTTCTTCGACAACGGCATTCTGTAAAGTCTAATGTCTGTGAACGGTGCCCTACACAGCGATGTTTCTTTTTATTGTCACACTTTGCTCGCGTCATCCACCTTTGGTGATCTTGCAGAAACATTTCACTGGTGTATACTTAATGGTTCACAAAATGCAATCGGAAGATTGTTTCTGCTACCTACACACAATTTCCGATTACCTTTCTCAGCGACTTGATTAAAATACACTGTCTTTACATAGAGAAAAGAATGCTCAAAGCTCAGGTTATGTGGCAATAGACTTAGTATTAGAAATACGGACATACCAATAGGTAAAAGAATAAAAATCAGCCGCTGTGTTCTAAGGTGGTGTTGTGAGTAATGTCTCACATTACAGAATTGTCAACAGAAAAAGAAAAGGATTTAAAAATACCTGCTGGGATGTAGCCTCAAAAGCCAGTCATCTATTTGCTCCCCTGAAGATGACATCTTAGGTGGAGGGAGACAGTGTACATTCATTTCATAGGTTCTGAGCTCCTGAGGTGCTCCAGAAATAAGTCTGTTGAGCTCAGAACCCCAGGAAACTGCCACTTACACACTTAAAAAGCTTTCACGCTGCCACCAGACACCTACTCACTTGACGTCACACTGGTTGCTAATGGTTTCTGGCTGAGGAATCGATTCTCTTTGTTTTAATTAGGAATGATAGCCCTTGTCCAACTCCATCCTAGTCTGTCGGTTCCTTCCGTTCCAAAATGCTGCTGCTTGTTCTGCAGCATCTGAGAGGTCCTCCTTCCACTGTCAGTCTAATTTTAGTGACAACGGACTCGGTACAACTTCTTTGATGCCGCAGATAAGCCACTCGGAAAAGGTTAAAGCAGTTATTTGTTTCTTACTTACAGATACCAGGCCAGATATCTTTTATGACAATATTTAGTGGGAGTGGGAGATGTCTGACACAGGGCTGTCCTTGAACCCCTGACTTTCTGTTTCCGTCTCCATGTGCTGGATTTCTGTCATGTGCCACTGCATCTGGTGCTATGGCAGCTTCTCAGAATTTTTTATTAAGCAGATTAAACACTATAGTACAAACCAAGTCCTTGATAGGAAGTTGTACTAGAAAGAAAACAGCTGGCTGACGATGCAAGCATCTACGAATAGCAGATGTTTTCTAATGGAAACCAGGTGTGTGGAGAATATGAAAATCAGTCTGAAGTTTAGCCATTGGGAGAAATCATGGGGAACATTTAATTTTAATTCCCACCTTTAAAATGGAGACATTGAATCTTCACACGATTAAACAGAAACACAACACACACACACACACACAGAGAGCGCGCGCGCGAGAGAGAGAGAGAGAGAGAGAGAGAGAGAGAGAAAAAAAAGAGAGAGAGAGAGAGAGACTCATCCAAACAGAAACAGAAGATACAGGTAGAAGAACAGATTCAAAAGGCAACCTTCAGGCAGTCACAGATCTTAAGACTCATGAAACAGAGGACCAAAGACAAGAAACAAGAAGTAGAGAATTCCAAACTGGACTCTCTTGGTTAAGTGACTTCAAGCAGAAGTGCCTTTCTTTCTTCCTCAGTGTGACACGGATGCATTACTGGTAACTCGGAGTTAATTGCTGATGTGTAGACTTGCTGTATCACATCAGCTCTGAGAACCCCTCGTAGGGATGAATGATGTGTATAGGACGTGAGTACCTCTTGGCTGCAGTTACAGAGGTATGGTATAAGACTTAGCAGAGTTCTCACACCAGGAGATGGCAATCTTATAGAATGTCCTACATTCTGAGCAGAGGTTCTTTCTTGTAAAGGAACCATTTCTAACTCAAAAGTACCTTAAATATTAATATTCCCCTCCAAAGTAATTTTCAAGTTAGCATAGTTTTCATGACTAAAGAACATTTTCATTCATTTTTCTTTCATTCATACAGCTTTGCAGCTTTCTTAGCATCCTACATGGATAAGGCATCCATTCTCCTGTTGAGGGTACTAAAACGAAGAACACCGACAAACGACCCATTGCTCTTTGTCTCTTCTAGGGAATTAATAATTTTGGAGGGCAGGGAATGCAGCTCACTGTTGGCGCACTTGCCTAGCATACACAAAAACAAAACCAGCGAACACATTAACGAGCACATAAGATATAATGAGGTCAGTAACAAGGGCAAATACTGAAACTTAGTTTAGATTAACTAGGGCCACAGGTGCAAATGTGGAATGGCAGAAACATTTTTATAGAAAATATTTCTTTCCTTCCCTTGGGTCACAGAAATGTCTCGAAGAGATCCACATTTCTTCCAAGGACATGTCTCTTCTAAGAAGAGCAACGGAAGAATTAAATATGTCTATAACTGATGTACTCTTTTAGATTTGCTATTCTCTCTATAATTCTAGATTCGACAGTTTTGGGCTGGTGAGTTTTATAATGTGAAACGATAGTCATTTGGAAGGCTTGAAAAAATCAAATGCGCCAGATATCTTGGCTAATGGTAGTGATAACCTTTTTTTTTCATTCCCATAAAACATAACTGACTTCAAGTTTGTGGTTTAGTAGAACACTTTACAATTTTCTAAATTCCTTCAAGCACTGTATTATAATATTTGCCAATACTCTAAAGTTTTGTAAAGTTTTGACCAGGAAGGCTCACATTCTCCATCATTCTATTTGTCTCTGGTCAAGACTGTTTTGGGGGATTCTGTTATGAGATGCTGTGGAAGAGAGAGGGCTGGAGATGGCCCCAGGCTCCTAGCAATTGATTATTGAATCAATACCAATGCAGGCAAGTGCTATGAAGGAACTGAGCACCCGAAGTCCCCTTCCAGGTGATGTTAAGCTAGCAGATGCCCTCTGGCAGGAGAGGATGTACTTTAGAAATTAGAGGAAAAAATATAAGTGCAGGTTGAGGTGATTGGCTTCAAAGACCGATGGGGTCACCTGCCAATGAATTGGAAACAAACCTTGATAGACATCTGGAAAGGAAATGAACTTCAGAATATGAGGGAGCAAAAGTGAGTATACCTCTCAATTGCAGTACCATGCTATCTGGCCACATCTGCCTGGGCTTCTGGCCCACAGAAGGTAAGATATCATAGTCATGGTGTGTTGGTTTGTGACAAACTTGTTATTCTGTGATAGAAAACTAATATGAATTCTGGCTTTGTAGAGCAATGTGGACAATCTTAACATTTCCCTAAACAATTTATGTAATGAAACACCAAAAAATTTCCTCAATCATCCTATTAACTAAACATCTAGAAAATGTCAATACTATATATGATTGAGAAAGAACTGTAGAACATATCATAATTTATCTCCCCTTAAAGAGATTCTTTTATATTATGTGAAGTCATTTGAGACAAAATATAACACTTTATTCTTCAACGAATAAACTATGTTTGCTTCTCTGCCATCCCCAGTTTAGACTTCAATTTTCTCTTGATTCTGGAAGGAGGGGAAAGGTGGACCTCACCACAGGAGTTTCATTACTGTACCAATATTTATTCACATGTAACTTCTACTGGAAATATTCATTGTAAATATAATTTCTATCCTCAGTTCAGGGACTACAATTGAATTTAATTAGTGGAGAGCATTTGCATGGACAGCCTGGCTGGACTTTATGTTTGTCACTACAGAAGGTGACAAACCGGAAATTAATCATCAAATGTCTGGTATTAAACAGAAAATTGTGAGGGAAGAAGCACGTCAGTCAGCTCAGTAACTAACTCCCTGGTTTCTGGGAAAATCTCTTTCTGGATTCAGATGAACAGTAGCACATGTATCTACTAAACCTTCCCCGGCAACCTAGACACTGTGTTTAGTACAGTCTGGGAGAGAATGTGGTTTGTTCTGCTTGGCTGTTGTCTTTTGGAGACCCGCTCTTTTCTAAAAAAGAAACGAAGGGGGAGTGGAAGTAGGGAAGAAGGGAGTTAGGATGGATCTAGGAGGAGAGGAGGGAGGGGAACTGTGGTTAGGACGTCTTGTATGGGAGATGAATCAATTTCAATAAAAATTGTAAAAAAGATTTCAAAACAATGATGGATTTGGATGAAACCTATATCCTATTTTTCCTGCTTTCATCTCTGAGTCTTGTGTTTGAGAGATAGATACATTTCAACGGTGACACTTTAGCATTCCTGTCTTCATGTAATAAGCAAAGCAGCTACATCAGCCAAGCTTTTATGAACTGCTGGCCTGATTTATAACATCCACACAGATGCTTTGTTTTTATCTTCAAAGATGATGGAGAAACAGGGCTGGCCAAACAGCAGAAAATTGAGAGGAAGAGGCAGAGAGAATGCTGATTAGACATCCTACTATTCAGATACTTCCTAATTTATAATTTTATCAAGTGTTAGTAAATCAAAACTAAGTTGGGAAATTGGGTAAAATATATGAATGCTCCCAGCAATAGGTAGTCATGTAGGTAAATGTTATCACTGTGCACTTAAAAAAGCATGTAAAGTCAGTACTAAATACAAATTGGCAATACAAAACAGTTCTTCCTTTCAACTAAAACATTGAAAAGAGAAAGTTAAGGATTAGTAATCACTACATTTAGCGGGCACATTGGTCAAAGGGACCAAAACATGGAGAAGGATAAGAATGAGAAGTGCTTATTTCTCTGAAAGGCAGAACACTTTTAAAAACTTGTACCACATATACCCAAAGTTTGTTCAAGTACACAAAAAGGACACTTGCTCAACCATGTTTATAGCAGCTCTATTTGTAATAGCCAGAACCTGGAAACAACCCAGATGTCCATCAACGGTGGAATGGGTACAGAAATTGTGGTATTTTTATACAATGGAATACTACTCAGCAATCAAAAAGGAGGAAATCATGAAATTTGCAGGCAAATGGTGGGATCTAGAAAAGATCATTCTGAGTGAAATATCCCAGAAGGAGAAAGACAAACATGGGATATACTCACTTATATAGACCTATAAGATATGATAAACATAATGAAATCTATACACCTAAAAAAGATAATCAATTGAGCGGACATGGGGTAAGATGATCAATCCTCATTTAGAAAGACAGATGGGATGTGCATTGAACGTATGACAGGAGTCTACTGAGCGCATCTGAAAGACTCTAACTAGCAGTGTTTTCAAAGCAAAGACTCATGACCAAACCTTTGGCAGAGTACAGGGAATCATAAGAAAGAAGGGGAGTTAGTCTGATGGGGAAAGGATAGGAGCTCCACAAGGACCAAATATATCTGGGCACAGGGTCTTTTCTGAGACTGACATTCAACCAAGGACCATGTATGGACATAACCTAGAACCTCCACTCAGATGTAGCCTGTGGTAGCTCAGTAACCAATTGGTTTCCCAAAGTGAGGGGAACAGGGACTATTTCTAACAGGAACTCGATGACTGGCTCTTTGGTCTCCCCACCCCCGAAGGGAGGAGCAGTCCTGTTAGGCCACAGAGGAGGGCTTTGCAGCCAGTCCTGAAGATACCTGATAAAACAGGATCAGATGAATGGGGAGGAGGTCCCCCCCATCAGTGGACTTGGAAAGGGGCCCGGTGGAGATGAGGGAGGGAGGGAGGGAGGGACTGGGAGGGAATGAGGGATCGGGACACGGCTGGGATACAGAGTTAATAAAATGTAACTGATAAAAAAAAAAAAAAAAAAAAAACTTGTACCACTTTGGAAATCAATCTGGTGCTTTCTTAGATAATTGGGACTAGCACTACTTCTAAGTAACATGCTTATGACATTATCTGTTCTTTGTGCTTTCCCCTTGTCTTATGTAAATATATATACATATACACACACACACACGTATATATGTGTATATATATTGCATTCTAATTATTATTTTTTAATTCATTAGCCTTTTAAAATTAATTTATTATTTTATTTATTACAATATATTCACTTTTTATCCCAGCTGTAGCCCCCTCCCTATCCCCTCCCAACCCCACCCTCATTCCCTCTTCTCCTCCCATTGTTTAAAACATTTTTTATTATTATCATTTATTACAATTTATTCAATTTCTATCGTGGCTGTGTTCCCTCCCTCATCTCCTCCCAATCCCATACTTCTCCCTCTTCTCCTCCAATGCCCCTCCCCTAGTCCACTCCTCCCCTTTTATTTGACTATCAGGTCTCATCAGGACTGGTTGCCTTGTCTTTCTCTGTGGCCTGGCAAGGCTGCACCCTCCAGGGGGAGGGGATCAAAGGGTCAGCTACTGAGTTCATGTCGGAGATAGCCCCTGTTCTCCTTACTAGAGAACCCACTTGGAAACTGAGCTGCCATGGACTATATCTGTATGCTACCTCTAGACCCAGCTATAGCACCCCTGGACATATATTTAAAACATGCTCTACCATACCACAAGAACACTTGCTCAACTACATTCATAGCAGCTTTATTTGTAATAGCCAAAATCTGGAAACTGGAAACAACCTAGATGTCCCTCAACCAAAACATGGATAAAGAATGGTTTATCCATCCCATTCACACCATGGAATACTAACCAGCTATTAAAAATAAGGAAATCATGAAATTTGCAGGCAAATGGTTGGAACTAGAAAAGATAATTCTGACTGAGGTACCCCGGACCCAGAAAGACACATATGTTATGTGCTCACTCATAAACAGATTTTAGCCATATAATAGAAGAGAACTACACTACAATTCAGAGACCCAAAGAAGGTAAGTTATAAGGAGGAGCCAAGGGAGGATGTTTAAATCTCACTCAGAAGGGGAAATAGAAACCACACTGGAAGTGGTTGAAGAGAGGCACTAAGGTAGGAGATGGAGTGTAGAGAGAAGCCAGGGTGGAGATGAGATCATGGGCAGGAGGACAGAGGGTCTCTGCAGAGAGAAGGGAAACTGCGGTCAACGGCATCTCTGTGACAAGCTGGTGACCTAGGACAGGGCAGGTTCCTGGGAAGATATGGGGGTGACTCTAGCTGAGACTCCTAGTAGCAGGGGTTATGGAGACTGAAGAGGACACCCTCTAACTCAACATGACTCTTAGTGGAGGAAGGGGAACACCAACCCACCCACAAAACCTTTGACCCTATATTTACCCTGCCTATAAGAGGTGCGGGGCTAAAAAGAGAACAGAGATGGAGGGAATGTCCAACCAATTCCTGGCCCGACTTGAGATCCATACCATAGGAGACAGCCGACCCCTGGCAGTATTAAGAATACTCTGCTATGCTTCCAGACAGGAGCCTAGCAGAGCTGTCCTCTGAGAGACTTCACCCAGCAGCGGATTGAAACAGATGCTGAGACTCACAGCCAAACACTGGGTGAAGCATGGGGAGTCTTGTGGAAAAGTAGGGGGAAGAATAGAAAAACCTGGAGGTGCCAGGAGCTCCACAAGAAGAGCAACAGAGCCAACTAAATGGGACCCAGAGGGGCTTGCAGAGACTGAAGCGCCAACCAAGGACGATGCATAGACTGGACCTAGCCCCCTACACAGCTGTGGCTGATGGGCAGCTCAAGCTCCATGTAGGTGCGCTAGTAAGTCTGACATGGACTCTATTGCCTGCTTTTGATCACTTCACCCTGGCAGAGGGAAGTGCCAGGCCACAGGGGAAGAGAATGTGCCCAGTCATGATGTGACTTGATGAGCTGGGGTGGGTTGGTGTGTGTGTGGGGTCTCCCCTTCTCTGAGGAAGAGGTGAGGAGGGATGGGGGAAGAGGGAGGGGGCTACAATCAGGATGTAAAGCGAATAAATAAATTAAAAAAAATAGTAGTGACCTCTCAGGAGTCAAATTTACCTTACGTCCCAAGAATTAGAAAATTCTAGACAGGAGCCTACCACAGAGGGCCTCTGAAAGACTCTACCTAGCAGCATATTAAAGCAGATGCTGAGACTCATAACCAAACCTTCAGCAGAGTGCAGGGAATCATATGAAAGAAGGGGGAGTTAGTATGACCTGGAGAGGACAGGAGCTCCACAAGGACCTAGTATATCTGGGCACAGGGGTCTTTTATGAGACTGTATCTTCAAGCAAGGACCATGTATGGCTATAACCTAAAACCCCTGCTTGGATGTAGCCCATGGTAGCTCAGTATCCAAGTGGATACCCCAATAAGGGGAACAGAGATTATTTCTAACATGAACTCAATGGCTGGCTCTTTGACTCCCCACCCCTGACCCCTCTGAGGAAGGAGCCACAGAAGAGGACATTGCAGCCAGCCCTGAAGATACCTGATAAGCTAGGGTCAGATGGAAGGGGAGGAGGACCTCCCCTATTTGTGGACTTGGAAAGGGGCAGGGAGGAGATGATGGAGGGAGGGTGGGATTGGGAGGGAATGAGGGAGGAGGCTACAGCTGGAATACAAAGTTAATAAACTGTAACTAATAATAATAATAAAAAAAATCTAGACAAAGAAGCTTCTGCAGCCGGCATGTCGCCACCTAGCATCTGTCTTCTTGATAAAGAGGAGCCAACTGAACATCATTGCCCAAATGCTGATTATTTTCAAATTGTGACTGAGAAAAATCAAAGTTTTGATTTTGTAAATATGAACACCTGCTGCTTAGTCTAAAATTGTTCCGATGTGGGTAGAGTTAAAGATTGCATGTGATTTCTTGGACAAATCTCAATAGTAGTATTGACCAAATTTGACCAGGATCATCTGGAGTGAGTGTGACCATAAACAATTAACAGGCCTGCCCTTCGTAGATTGAAAACAACACCATCTCACTTAGCATGCTGACTGACCTTTTTTTGTGATAACAAAAATAAAAACTTAAAATGTACCTGGGGCTCAGTGTTTCATCAGAAATCATATACACTTGTGAAAAGCTATAAGGTATTTAACATAAGTCTGGAAAATAAGCTGAGATTGAAGATAAGGATAGTTGTCCTGTGTACTGGGGTACTATCCTCTTCTATCTCCCTCAAATGTTTGGTTAGCACAGTGTCCTGAGTGCTCTCAATAATTTGTCCTTGAAAAGACAAATTTGCTATATATATATAGCAAAGTAATCACATTATCTTACATCTTTAGATTCAAACATGTGAAGACACAGACTGTCCTGCCTTCTGGCGCAAAGGGGTACCCATCCTTGCGGAGCGCGAATTGTTTTCATGTGAAACTGTTTTGCTGTTGTTCTATGGCTCTCGGGAATCAAACTTGGGGTCTTGGATGTGCTGTGCGAGCGCTGCAGCACTGAATGAAGATGCCTTCTCCATGTCGTGAGAGAACTATGGTTTGCGTGCCTCTGTGGAGCACAAGGGAGCCTTGGATACACAGTTCGGAAGCTCAGAGCTGTGAGAACAGCGCCTCCAGTGCAACCCTGCAGACAGAGCAGCACTACAGAGGTTCAAGCAGGCTGGAGCACGAACACTGTGATGTCAGACTAGGATGCTAATGGCTTTTTTTTTTTTTTTTTTTGCTTTTAGGTATCTAATTTTGGACCAAGAGATTTTCTCGGTACAATTAGAGTAAATTGGATTTTGCAGCCTATTCTAATAACTTACCGCATCGTTTTATTTCGAGAAAAAAAATGAAAATCAAATCTTCCTTACACCTCCTTTGAAACTACACCAAAAGGGAATTCCCATTGTTTTTTGCAAATGTTTTGGCCTATCCCCTCGTGTGTGTGTGTGTGTGTGTGTGTGTGTGTGTGTGTGTGTGTGTGAAGTCCTTGTCTCAGGACTTTTCTTCCAGAAATTAAAATGGACTGTTGTGGTATCATAATGAACGTATAATAGCCTAGGAACCTAGACATGTCCAAAAATAAAGTAAACGGTTGTCACTTATCAGAGCATTCATATCTGGAGAGGAATGATATAACCACCACTGAGCTGAAAGCTGTGAGACTTGAGTTACAAGTATAAATTGTGACGGCCGATGCAGCAACTTCATGACTAAGTTTTCTCCAGAGCAGCTGAGAGCAGCAAGAGAGGACACAGGGCATTCCTGCTCTATGCATGACATGGGGAGTGTCAATGGAGCAGAACACAAAGGATTTCCATGCTTTGAGAAAGTGACAAAGTTTCTGAGTGATGGAGGCGCTGGTGACTAGCAAGGTTGTCTCCTTCAGCTCATTTCTTGAAGCTGCGTGAGAACACTCATTGTCTGACAGGATGCTCTTGGCCACCTCTTCCCACCCACACCGAGACAGGTCTGCTTATAGACTGAAATGGTTACCCTATTACAACGCTCACGTTGGTAATTAATCAAGCTCGGCACATGTTTATACTCCCTGAACCTGGGAGGAAGAGGGATAGTTCAATCCAGCCTGAACCACACAGAGAGTACTTGGTTCAAGACAGAAACCAAACAAACCCCAAACAATCAAAACTGAACAACTAAAACGAGGGCTGGGGATGTAGGCAAGAGACAGAATAGGTCTTTAGTGTACACAAGGCCCTGGGTTCAATCGCTAGCATGGAGGGAACAAAAATAAAGCAGGTTTTTACTTAAGTTAGCAGCAGATTGCTCTTCTCAGTGTCCGATGTTCATCTCAATAGATTCACAAAACTAATAAAATGTACAAGTGTGAACTACATTATCCACACAGGCTGTAAAAGCTCTTTATTTGGCCACTTTCAAAAAAAATTACACGGATTCTGGGTGAAATATAATCAGTTAGATCTAAGATGAAGAATCAAAACACCAATCTAAGCCTTCAGAACCTATCCTTGACATTTCAAAGTAATGAAATTCAAATTTTGCCTTTTATAATTTTCTATCCCATATTGATTCTAAATGACTTGGGGTTTCTCACAGCGTGATGAAGCATGGAGAATGCAGTTTGCCAGATCTTTTTTTGGTCAGAAGTGGGATCCATCCTGATGGGCCTGCCTGTCAGACGATGCCCACTCACTCATGCAGTATAATAATCAAAGCCAGACTTTGGATGGGTTTGAGATTTCTTTTCTCCATTTCCTTGACAGTTGTTGTATAAATTTCAGAAGATATGTGGAACAAAAGAAGACAAGAACTAGTCATGAGTGACTTGTGGCTTCCCAGATCAGTCCTGAGCCACCCAGCTGGGGGCATGAGAACAATTCTGTCTCCAAGTGTCAGCGGTCATTGGAAGGCTGATGATTAACTGTCAAGGCACTGTCAGTAGGAAGAGGTTGCAAACAGAGACAGCAATTTCCACTGTTTCTAATGAACAATTTCCTAGCCTAAGAGTCAGTCTTAGCTAGGAGCGGATGGCCTCCCTTCTCCTGCTCCCATTCACTGGTTGGCATGTCTCAAACCTTTGTTCTTTTGAGCTTCCCTGTCAGTCTAGCTGTCTACTGCACCCTTGCTCTCAAACCTATGCTGCAGACATGGTTTCCAACGAGGTTTTGATTCATTATGTCAGGATCATGTCTCTGTCTCCTCAGGATAAACTATTTCGAAAGGGCTGATAAGCCTCTCTTCTGGGAGAAGGGGCAACTGACCTGGTCCTCTCTGCGACTTTATCTTTTGCTAAATCCAAGGCCTTCTCTCACTCTTAAATCGTCATTTCTCTAGCACTCCACCATGTAAGACTCCTTAGATGTGGGATGCCTTCTGGGCTAGCCCCCTGAGCACCCACTCCATACACTGTTCAGGATCTGCTTTGATAGAACGGATTGTGACTGAGGTTTGACAGTTTTCTAGATTGTAGTCAAAACTGTCCATGAAGAGTGCTACAGGGGGAATACAAAGAGAATAACCAGTAATTAATAAAAATAAAAATACAAAAAAAAACCAGTATATTATTTACTTCTCTCACCGATGTCATCAAAATACATGACAGAAGTAACTTGAGGAAAGAACATTTTATTCTGTGTCATATTTTGGGGGGTACATACCTCATGGTGGAGAAGGTATGGCACCGAAAGCATGAAGAAGAGAAATGGATGCTGGGAAAGCTGGCCACACTGAACTTGTTGTTGGGAAGAAGAGAGATAAACGCTAAGGCTGAGTTTGTTTTCACCTTTTTATTCAGTCCAGGAACCCGGCCCATGGGATGAATATTCTGTTCACATTTAAAATGGATCTTCCCACCTCAACTGAACTGAACTGAAATCTAAGATGTGTTCAGAGATTTATTTCCATGTTTATTACAGATCTTGTCAAGTTGACAGTCCATATACACCATCATAAGGGTGTTCTCTCTATCCAAACATCTGTCCATCCACCCATCCATGTACCCACCCATCCATCCATCTCTCTACCCTTTCCGTTCATTTATTCTTCACTTTTAGTTTAGTACTAGAGATACAATGTGTCATAAGATAGGCCTAATCTCAGCCTATCTAGAAGATATAGAAGAAGAAGATATATATATACACACACACATATTGTGCATATATACACATGTATGTATACATATACATATATACATAGACATTTACCATATCTATCTATCTATCTATCTATCTATCTATCTATCTATCTATCTATCTATCTATCCATCCATCCATCCATCCATCTATCTATCTATCTATCTATCTATCTATCTATCTATCTATCTATCCATCCATCCATCCATCCATCCATCCATCCATCTATCCATCCATCCATCCATCCATCCATCCATCCATCCATCCATCCTGGCATGTTACCTGCTCCAAAGGGGATGGCAAAAAGTAAGCATAGAACTCTAAAGTGTCAGTTTATCATCCATTTAAACATTCACTGCCTTAATCTATAAACCTAATAAAGGATGGGGGAAAGGAATCCACCTATTTTCCTTTGAAAGATGTGAAATCATTCCTAAACCCTGAGAGAAGAGCAGGGAGCTCCCAGAACGTTGTTTTCCAAAAGACACTCAGTGACTGTAAGGCATGGCTGACGTGCAGTCCTGGCATTCCCCTTCCCCTCACGCTAGGGAGCTAGGTCATTCATCTGTCATCTGTTGTCTTTAGTCAGGCTCATCAGAATTTATCCTCATGTGTCATTCGTTGCTTTCTCTTTTATTTTGGTTAAGTCTACCTACTTTATTTTCATCTCTTCAAATAAATGTTATTTCTTTTTTTTAAATTTAATTTAATTTAAATTTCATTTCCTGTAATTTATTTACTTTACATCCCGATCAGAGCCCCCTCCCTCATCTCATCCTGGTCCCATCCCTCTCTCCCTCCTTTCCCCTCCCCTCATCCTCCGGACCCCAGCCTATCAAGTCTGCCTGTATCCTCTTCCTCTGTAACTTGGCAAAGCTGCACTTCCAGGGGGATAAACTTCATTTCTTAAGTCAACCTGTTAGAATAAATTTTTAGATGTCAAACTACCTCTAAAAAAAATTTGTTCTACTTTATGTTTCCCATTTACCTTCTTTCTTTCTTTTTTTTATTTTATTTTTCTTATTAGTTACATTTTGTTAACTCTGTGTCCCAGCTGTATCCCTCTCCCTCATTCCTTCCCCAACCCCACACTCCCTCACTGGTCTCCTCCCTGCCCCTTTCCAAGTCCACTGATAGGGGAGGACCTCCTCCCCTTTCATTTGACCCTGTTTTATCAGGTATCTTCAGGGCTGGCTGCAAAGTCCTCCTCTGTGGCCTAACAGGACTGCTCCTCCTCTGCGGGGGAGGGGGTGGGAGGTCAAAGAGCCTGCCCTTGAGATCCTGTTAGAAATAGTCCTTGTTCCCCTTACTTTGGGAAATTACTTGGTTACTGAGCTACCACGGGCCACATCCGAGCAGAAGTTCTACATTTACCTTATTTCTATAATATTTTTTTTTTAAATCAAGTCTGGTGTCCAACTTTACAAAGTTAAAATAAAATGTGAACATGGGATTTTGCATTTTTATGTGAATTCCATATTTTGAAGCATTTTTAGGATGTCTTGACTATGTTGAAGCAAGGACATTGTACATATCTAAGAATTCATGTTTGTTTATCCCTCCCTCCCCACCGTGTGTATGCATGCGTGTGTGTGTGTGTGTGTGTGTGTGTGTGTGTGTGTGTGTGTGTATGCATTTTAAGACGTGATCTTTTGGTTTCCTGATCCGGCTGCCTGCTGCCTTGTCTCCCTGTTATGATGGACTTTTCCTCTGAAGCTGTTAGGGAAACTTTTGTAAGTCATTTTGGTCATGGTGTTTTACCACCGTGACATAAACTAGACTAGAACACGGAACACACACTGTACTGATGGAGGTATGGCCCTAGTTCCTCTTTTTGTAATTATTTAGTTTTCTAAGCACAGAACACTCTGCTAACCATGGAGATGGTGTCCACAGGAAGCTGTGGCCATCACCTTATTATTCTGTATCACTGTCAATGGGTTCTGTCTGCTACTTTTATAGATGGCCCATGCCTTCCTTCCTAGTGGTTCTCGATTGCCCTCTGAGCCATTAGGTCTGTGTAACTGTTGTCTGGAGTTGGAGGGGGGCTGTTCTGAGCAGTACTAGCATGAACTTCTCAAGCTCCAAGAGGGCTACTGTGTTGGCAAGGAAGAACACTCTAAAATACTTAACAAAGAGGGCTCTTTTAAAATTAGATTTTATTCCTCAAAAATTTTAATTGAAAATCTCCCAAGATGGGAAAGTAAGACATTGAGCTATATTTAAAAAGTGCGTGTTTCTTCAAAGTGGAAAAGAATGCCTAATCCATGTGGTTTTAAGCTCAGGTCATGGAGGAGCTCCAGAAAGAGCTGTCGACATCCCCTGATCTAAATCTTGACTACACAATGGTGAGCAAATAGGGACCAAGAAGTTCAACCACTCCTTCGTGAATAGCGGAAGACATGAGAATTAATTCAATACACTTAAAGCTCTCTGCAGCTTCCCTCTCTCCAGTTATCCCAAGTAGGTACACGGGAAGGATAAGGGTAGCCATGAGTCCTGGCCGTCCTTATGCAACACCATGTTTCCCACGGGTCACAGCATCACAGGGTGGCTCAGCTGGCAAAGCCATTATAACATTTCTACTTTAATTACATTTTAATTATGTTTTACTCAAGGAAAATGAGCATTAATTTGAGGATTGGCTTTCTAAAGCAAACAGTCTTTAAATGGATAAGGAAACTCATGTTTTATATTGAGGTGGTAAGGCCCTCAAAATTGGATGAAACTATGGCTTCATCAAACTGTCAGTATTTATTCTGAGGTACTGATTTATGGATATTGAGAACAGAACATTGATTAGAATTGCCAGTGCCAAATAAAACACCAACCGATCCTGGTTAAGTAAGTTCAAACATCCCAGGGATCAGAGAAAGTCTTGTCCTTGATCACAAGCCATGGTCCGTGAATCAGTGAAGCTGGTGAGGGGCGGTACCCGAGTCACAGTAGAACAGAGGCAGGTAGGTTAAATCAGAATGGCTTTTCATCACAACAGGGGTAAGAGACCAGGCCTGCACATGGCCTACTCATGTTTCTTCTCAGCAAAGGCGAGATGCTTTGGGTCATGTCTTACTGTCCCAAAAGATAAATTCAATAGCCAAATTCTGTGGTTACATTTATTTAAGGTACATTGGGAGTATAATTCTACTGTGGGCCCTGAGGGGGAACTGGTAATAGCTAGTGAATGGCACTGAGGTGAATAGAGAGTGATATGCTACTCAAGAAAGTATCACTTTGCGCCATCAGGCATGCTGGTTAAACGCCTTATAATACGAGAATTAATTACATTGTCATAAGTAGGAAAGTTGCATCCTCGTGGTTCCTGCTGCCAGGGGCCGATTCAGTGTTAATCAAAGATTAATGACATGGGAGAGGTTGATTGTTTTAATATTAAAAGCAGATCTATATTCATGTGATGTGTTAATTCAAAGCTGCCATGAGGCAGATGCTGAAGATGGGATTAGACATCCAAGAGATGAGTGGGAAAGGTGCAGGAGAAGGCAGGAAAAACATATAGAATATGTAGATCAGCCTGGAGGGGAAGAAGGTCCAAGGAGAGGTCTCAGGATGCAGGGCAGGCTGGGAATTCTGACAAAAGGTCTGGAGGCCACAGTCTCCTGAAGACGGTGAGTTTGTCTTTGTAATTCTGATATGCTTAGTCATTGGTTGACACAAACACGGGGAGAAGATCCTATATTTATAAATTGAGCAACAGATAGCTAAACCAGACAGCTACTCCCCTGCCAGCAGACGATCCAAGTGATCACGTATGTTCACGCAAGAATATATAGGAATAGAGTGTGTGTTCATATGTACGCTTCCTTAGAAATGTTCAACTAAAAAACAAATAGGAAAGGAGTTTATACAGTAGGAATAGCTGTGGCACCCAAACAGAAGTCTCTGGGTGGTTGACACAGGAGTGGAATTCTCCAGGGAAGGAGTTAAAGGACTTGGGTTGGGGAAATAGTCAGGTATGGACTGCAGAGCCATGTCATCGAAACACCGTGCCATTCAGTCTCCTGCCGGAACCCAACGCTGACACTCGCTACAGTCTGTGAGGAACTGTTCAGGAAGAACTCAATATTTACCGAGCAGAAAGAATGGGAAGACTTTTAAAATGCATTTTCAAATGTAGCCCTTCCTGAATGAAGGTCTCACCCACCTGGGTTCTCCAAATCTACTAAGAGCATTTCAACATTTTGTTGCTCTTGATCTGATATTTTATGGAACTTTTCTGTTCACAAAACCTAATACATAGGTTCTGCCTCATTTTTTTTCCTTAACTGATCTTTATTTTAATTAAAAAATAGCACCATACAGTACCTTCATTTATATGGTTTTTTTTTCCACAGTGGCGTGCTTATCTCTGTGTTATCTTCTCCTTTGTGTTTATAATCTGACATACTGTGTATATGAAACTTTTTTCTTTTTACCAAATCATTGCTTTCTTAATGGAACACAGGCCACAGAAGTACGCGATTAGCTGTTTGCTCACGTAGGCTTATAAAAGTTCCTCTGTATGTGCTTAAAATAAATATTTAATGCAGTAATGATATTTTTTGTGCTTTGGCATACATTTTAAATTATACACTGTGGTACATATTTCTGTATATTACATGTCTGAATATACTATACAGATTGTGCATCTGTTTGTATGTTTGCACACATATTTTCATACATTTATTTCATTTTGTATACACGTATGTCCAGGTGCCAATGGGGGCATCGGCTCCAGGTATCCCTATAGGCGGATTGTAAGCTCTAGGCGGATTGTAAGCTCCAGGAGGATTGTAAGCCAACTATCGTGGATGATGGGACTGAACTTGGGTCTTCCGAAAGAACAGCGTCATGTTCTTAACTGCTGAGCCATCTCAACAGATCCTGTTTATGTTCTTAAATAAGGATTTTACTCTTCTGATTTTTTTTTCAGATTTAAAACTGTAACAATAGCATGAGATGATTTAGATGTTTGATTTAGAGATATTGATAAATGATGTTCAATTACGTACTTTAATGATATAATAGTTTTTACAGTTCAAATCACCATAAAAGGATTTTCCAGTAATTATTCATGGAATAGTAACATGAATGGAAGGAATTATTTACATAAGTCACCAGGCCAGTAAGGAAGGTGCTAAGCTAGTTGGTCCTTGCTCTATAGCACCATCTGCTGTGCATACATAGAACAACAGTGAACACATTTAACCTCAGCCACTAACAAGAACTCTAGAAGCTGCCTGATCCATTTACAGCTGTATAGGTAAGAAATCAGAGATGAGAAAAAGCGCATTCCTTGGCAGCTTGTCACATGCCTTTCTCTAAGCGGGACTGAACACAGAAGAGCTATGTGTGAGTTCTGGAGTCAGGCTTAGTTTTGCCTTTTCATGCATGGCCTCTACATGATACCTTCTGAGAGCTGGTGATATTTGCATTGTACGATTGCTGTGAGACTATCTCCATCACCTGGCAAACAGCACGTCTAATTGTGCCGAGGAACTAGACGGCTGGCCCTTCCACAGCAAAGGCATTTTACCTCGAAGATACTAATGACACAGGGCGAGTAAAGCAGTTGGTTCATACTAATTACTTAAAAGGTTCACATCGACTACATGGAAGATCGTGAAGGGGAATTGAAGCATCTCACACATTTTCCCCCGGTTACACTGAAAGCTGTGTACTGTGGATAGATGAACCTGTTTCGTAAAGTGCGAGTAACATTGACCAGTTTGTCTCTTCAATTTGCTTCTTGAGGGCTCCTAATTGGTGACTGTGCCAGTGAATTTCACACAAATCCTAATTTATAGGTCTAATATTACAGAATATTCACACCTATTGCCTTTGATTCAAGTTCAGTTTTCAAACAAAAGTTTAATTCTGTGTTTTTACCTTGATTTCTTTTGCAGCTAATGACCAGTCTTTTTGAAGTCCCTTCCTGTAAAGCACACGTTCATAACAAATCCATCTTTGAAATGAGGGTTCCCATGTACCAGGGAGAATTTGGGCGTGGAGAATTTACATGAATGCTAGTGGTAAGGGCATGTTTTGTGTAACAACACTTCCAAAACATGATGGCTATGAAGTGTTTTCTCATTTTTACAAAGCTTAGAGTGATGGTAATCAGAAAAACAAAAAAACAAAAAACAAAACAAAACCAAACCCCACAATTTCTTTTTTCTTACTCATTGCCAGTGACAAATAATCTAGGTTTGCAGAGCCTAGGGTCAAAGGCAGCAAAAAAGAACAGTGGAGGGAGGCTGGGAGCAGCTGAAGACATCACAGTGTGCGACATCACTCTTCATGGCATTTCTTTACAGACAAACGACACCGTTTTTGTTTGTGTGTTTTTTTTTTCCAGAACATTAATAGCTTCCTATTAAAGCTGCATCACCTAAGAACACAACAAGCAGAAGGAATGGATGGAGGAAGGTGACTACACAGTGGATCCTACCTCATAAAATGAAAAAAAAAAAAAAAAAAAGGGGAGGGCAAGCCATCAAAAATTAGCCTCACATCACATCTGGAACGGCTGTGAGGCTGTAGTGTTTCTCGCCTCCGTTCAGTTGTTCAGTTGAGAAATCCCTTGGGGCCCCACTAACTTAACAGCAATGTGACAGTTGTCTTAAGGGAGGGCCTTGCTATGCAGCTGCTCTGAAACTCACCAGGAATCGAAGGATGCCCTTAAACTCATAGAGATCTACCCGATCCTCTTTCCCAAGGGCTGGGATTAAAGGTGTATGCCACTACCCATGGCAAATATGATTTAAAAAATTCATCAATAAGGGAAACTGAGCAAATGATTATTTTTTCCAAATCCACGTATTTATCTCTTTGCTGCTATACACAATTTTATAACCTTAAATGCAAATATTCGACACGTTCTATTACGAAGTTTTTGAGTGACACATTAAATAAAACACATACACACACATTCAAATGACATGCTTAATGGAAAAGCAAAACTCCTGAACAACACTTGGTGTCTGAGGTTTTTTTTTATCTTTTCCAGAAAATATTAACTCAGCCATCACTTACTTCATAAGGAGCCAACACCATGAACATGAAAATGATACACCTTGTAATTTTTTAACTATCTCATGGCCAACTGCCAGTTTTCTACTTCTGATGCTTCACAATCCCCTTTCATAGTTTTAAGCACAGCTAGCCAAATCTCAGTCCTCCGGATGCAGCAGCAACCCTCAGAGAGCCCAAGAAAGGTATGTCATCCAGCCTGTGTCATAGCAGGAAGATGACGTCGCCATTAGCACATCTGAGGCCATCACTGCCCCTAGAAACGTCCCACTCTTCTCGTACTTACTGGCCCACAATGGAGAATACTGGTGCTGCCTTGAAATCCCCATGCAACAAGTTTGTTTTGACGTCCTAATTGGCCACAAAGGATGGCTCTGGCTGTCTGAAGGGCTCTAAGCGAGGAGAGGAGGAGGCAATGGCAGCCTCCTTCTTTGAGAACTGTCATTCTGCTTTTTCTCACACATTTGTTCCCTGTTACGGGGAGACTTTCGAGTTGGTGGGTTCCAAATCCCCGTTCTTGTGTTCTCGTGGTGCCTGTCATGGGCCCTGCAGTTCTTCAGCATTCCCTCCCACAAAGTATAGAAAATGTGTCCACAGATCTGTATTCCAGCTGTAATCACCTCCTGGTTCCTGAAGACTTGTTGTCAAGACTGAGGATGTATGCTGTGCCTATCCACCCCTCCCCCCCACCCCGCCAGTACAGTGGGGAGAGAATAACAAGTAACAAATGGTGACGCAACAGTCCTCTCCATCTTCAGCCACGTGCAAGGAAGACTCAAGCCTCGACTTGCATGCATCCTTTCCAAAATTCTAAGGAGCTTCACCGTTTAGTGGCACAAAACCTTGGCTATGATTTTATTGAAGTTCTACTGTTGAGAGCGGTGAAACATTCTTCTCCATGTATCTTTTCCTGATCACTTTCTGGCTTAATCATATTATCAATCACAGTCATTTTTTATTGTCGCCACCACCACCACTATCGTTTTATATATATATAGATATCTATCTATATCTATCTATCTATCTATCTATCTATCTATCTATCTATCTATCTATGTATATATCTGCTACTACTGCTCAGAATTCTAGGTAAAAATTAACTGGTTTAACTCAAAAGCCCTGTGAGAGAGGTTGTATTATTATGTGCAGATTGCAGATGGTCACAGAGCTAGTGGTGCTGGAGTCCAAACATGGGCGCTGGAGTAAGAGTCTTTAAGTTCGAAATCTATATCCCCTGTTAAGAGTGGTCACTGAAGACAAGTGTCCTAGCTCCCTGTAACTGTTTTCCTCTTCTGGAAACATTTCCCATGTTGATGGACACACATCAGAGATGAAGACAGGCTGAGGAAGAGGAGGTCAGTTGGACTTACTAAAAACATCTGCTATTCTAGCCTGTGCTGGGATTACCTGTGCTGTCATTTCACGGTGCGTTATCAGAAGGCTTTTTATCTATGACCAAATTCAAATAATGAATGAAGGCCAGTGTTTGGGAAATCCACTATTTCTGATGGAAAGCAGATTTAAGGTAAAATTTAAAAACTACCTACATATCCTCTCTGAGGATAATGGAGGGACCGAAGAGATAGAAGACAGTTATAACTCCCCACAAATATGGTTCAATGTGGCGATATTTCAAAATGATCTTCTTTTAAAAGCAGAAGCAAAGAGGTTCTTTATCTTAGTTTTTGTTTTTGTCAGTCATGGTGTTAGTATGTGGCTTTGGCTGTCCTGATACTCACCATGTAGACCAGGCTAGCCACAAACTCACCTGCTTCTGCCTCCCAAGTGCTGGGATTAAAGGTGTGCACCACCACACCTGGCCATGTGAACTAAGTAGATAGAAATTCTAGTAATTTCCTAGGAAGAATTTTTCAGCATGAGCTGGACAGGAGAAAATAGGAAAGACTGTCTTTGCCTTTGACTATTTTATTCTAAGGCCTGTCGACATCAGCCATCACTTCACTTTGAAAACCCTCAGTGAAGGAAGCCAACAAAACTCTGATCACTGATGGTACAGACTTTCTTAGCTTACAAATCCAACACCGCAGTCAACCAGCCAAGGAAGATTCTTAGAGTTCAAACAAAGGCCAAAGGAGGGAAACAAGCTTAGTGTTTGCAACCAGTTCACATAGAGAAGGGCAAGGCGCAGGATGACCCTTGTGGTACGTATTTGCGGACTGATAATCTAACTTATAGGAATGGATTAATTGAAAAAAGCAAGTGGAAAACGTTTTACCCATAACTGATGGTTGAAAATGTTTAAATATTTCTTAAGAAGTATGAGTGGAAAGAAAAAAAAAAAAAAAAGAAGTATGAGTGAGGTTGATGTGCAAGTACTTCAGGTACAATGAACTCTTTGTCCTAGGAGCTGGCAGATATAGATGGAATACCAGAGGCAAAACACACATTCACCTCTGGGCAGTGATCACAATTTCTTTTTGCCAGATTATTGGATGGATGCAATATTTTCAGGTTTTCTGTCTCTCTAGTACTTTCTGCAGGCATGTGGTCAAGGCTCCTTAGAGCCCCAAGGTTTCCTGACTTACATTTTGATGCAAATGGCTGTCTGCTCTATGTAGAAAGAAGAGAGGAAGGGACAATCTTTTATCTCAGGAATAAATCCGTTACTGGTTCTCAGGGTTATCAGGCCTCTAAAATTTTAGCCTGCCCTTCTGGAAGATATTTTAATGTTAAGTCTCGATTCTGGAAGCCAAATAAATTGCCAAAAGTTATAAAATGATTAAGATGTACGGTGGAGACATGACGTAACCACGGATATTAAACTAAATCTGAAGGAATTTCAGAAAGCATTTTCTTTAAAGTGGTACATGACAATTGAACTATAGTCACCAAGATCAATCAGTGTCCTCGATATGCAGTTTTTCTGAAAATGGCAGGTGAGAGCATGCATACTACATACTTGTCTTACTGCCTTGTTCTGTACGTGCCTGTTTTCACTGAGGCACAAAGACAGTTTCAATCTGCACACAGTCAGCCCTCAGAAAGTATTCACTGGCATAGCTGGATCTTGAGGTAGCATTATTCCTAATTGTCTGAGAAAGTGCCAGATTGATTTCCAAAGTGGCTGTAAAAGTTTACATTCCCACCAGCAAAAGAAAGGGTTCCCCCTTCTTCACATCCTCTCCAGCGTGTATTGTCACTTGAATTATTCATCTTAGCCACTCTGATGGGCTGATGGGTGTAAGGTGAAATCTCAGGGTCATTTGATTTGCATTTCCCTGATGACTAAGGACATTGAGCATTTCTTTAAGTGTTTCTCTGCCATTCGGTATTTCTCTATTGAGAATTCTCTGTTTAGCTCTGTACCCCATTTTTTAATTGGATTACTTGATTTGTTGCTTTTTAACTTCTTGAGTTCTTTATATATTCTGGATACTAGCCCTCTGTCAGATATAGGGTTGGTGAAGAGCCTTTCCCAGTCTGTCGGCTGTTGTTTTGTTCTGATGACAGTGTCCTTTGCTTTACAAAAGTTTTTCAGTTTCATGAGGTCCCATTTATTGATTGTTGATCTTAGAGTCTGTACTGTTGGTGTTCTGTTCAGGCAGTTGTCTCCTGTTCCAATGAAGTCAAGGCTTTTCCCCACTTTTTCTTTTAACAGGTTTAGTGTGTCTCGTTTCACCTTGAGGTCTTTGATCCACTTGGACTTTAGTTTTGTGCAGGGTGATAAATATAGATCTATTTGCATTTTCTGCATGTAGACATCCAGTTGGACCAGCACCATTTGTTGAAGATGCTATCTTTTTTCCATTGTATTGTTTTGGCTTCTTTGTAAAAAATCAAGTATCCATAGTTGAGTGGGTTTATTTCTGGGTCTTGTAGTCATTCCATTGATCCACCATTCTGTTTCTATGCCAGTACCATGCAGTTTTTATTACTATTTCTCTGTAGTACAGCTTGAGATCAGGGATGGAGATGCCTCCAGATGATCTGTTGCTGTACAGAATCGTTTTAGCAATTCTGTTTTTTTTTTTTAACCACTCCTAGGCATATATTTAAAAAACAAGGACATTTGGTCAACCATGTTCGTAGCAGCTTTATTCGTAATAGCCAGGAGATGGACACACCCAAGATGTCCCTCGATGGAGGAACGGATACAGAAATTGTGGTACATTTACACAATGGAATACTACTCAGCAATTAAAAACAAGGAAATCATGAAATTTGCAGGCAAATGGTAGGAACTAGAAAAGATCATCCTGAGGGAGGTATCCCAGAAGCAGAAGACACACATGATATATACTCACTTATAAGTGGATATTAGACATATGATATAGGATAAACATACTAAACTCTGTACACCTAAAGAAGCTAAGCAAGAAGGAGGACCCTAGAGAAGGTGATCAATCCTCGTTCAGAAAGGCAAATGGGATAGACATTGAAAGAGGGAGAAAACAGGGAACAGGACAGGAGTCTACCACAGAGGGCCTCTCAAAGACTCCACCCAGCAGTATATTAAAGCATATGTTAAGACTCACAGTCAAACTTTGAGTAGAGTTCAGGGAATCTTATGAAAGAAGGAGACATAAAGACTTGGAAGGGACAGGAGCTCTACAAGGAGAGCAACAGAACCAAAAAAAAAAAAAAAAACTGGGCCCAGAGTTCTTTTCTGAGTAAGGACCATGCATGGATATAACCTAGAACCCCTGCTAGGATGTAGCCCATGGCAGCTCAGTATCCAAGTGGGTACTGTTTCCCTAGTAATGGGAACAGGGGCTCGCTCTTTGATCACCTATCCCTGAGGGGGGAGTAGCCTTACCAGGCCACAGAGGAAGACAATGAAGCCAGTCCTGATGAGACCTGATAGGCTAGGGTCAGATGGAAGGGGAGGAGGGCCTACCCTCTCAGTGGACTGGGGGAGGGGCATGGGAGGAGAAGATGGAGGGAAGGTGGAATTGGGAGAGGATGAGGAAGGGGGCTACAGCTGGGATACACAGTGAATAAACTGGAATAAATAAAGAAAGAAATAAAAAGTGTTCATTGGATATCTGAATAAATTCATTCCTGACATGTATGGCACAAGTCATAAGATTAAAATTTTCAATCACCCTTAAAAGATTATGTTTTCCTGCTGAGAATGTTTTTTCCTGTGTTTTCCATTAATCTAACCTTTTGAAGGTCAGAGCTTTAGCATCATTAGTTTTCTTGACAACAAAATGACTGGAACCTTTTCCCTTGAGAGTGACCAAAATTTACTGATGGAAATTTTCCTGTTGTTGATTTTACAGGGCAGTTACTTGACATTAAACAGCCTTCTAAGTGCCATTATGTTAAAAAAAAATTAAAATGATGACAGTCGTTTCTCCAGATAGGATTTTTTTAAATTTGTTTTAAAACCAATTAATAGAAAAATGTGAGTAATAGAAAAAAATGTCTAAACACTTTAATAATGATTGCTGGTTCCAGTCCTCTGGCACAAGGCAGGGCTTATCCTCTTTTACTGCACAAAAAGAAATAAATAAGGAGCAAGTGAAGATATTTTCTCTTTCTTCTTACAAAAACACAACAAAATGATAAAAAAAAAAAAAAAAGGTGGAAGACACCCAAACCAGCTATAGAAGGAAATACACAGTGTAGTCAGGACTTAATGATGTGAATGCACCGGCCCTTGCTTGACCACACTTACGGAGGGAAAATGAACTGGGCGCCCATGCAGTTTAAGTACGCTGTTGTTGAAAGGCAGAATAACCAGGGGCAAAGACCTCACTGAACAAACCGTAGGTACGGCCTCATTCTGCTGGAAAACGACCACAGGCAGGGGACGCTATTTCATTGTCTGGGATGTAAGGATGCGAGAGAACTCCAGTGTTTCTTCTCTGAGACTGTCCAGCCAAGCACAGAGCTGGGCACTGTTAGCTGTTAGCGCTGTGCATTGTTCAGTGGCGCTTAACTTGACTGGCGTTTATCCTGCTCTGCGGGACACATGCTGATTAAGGGAAGAGAGTTGTTATTTTAATCAGAATCTTTTGTTCTTAGTCTCACAATGGAGATAATTGTCAGTCACAACAACCCCACCACAGCTCTTGGGTTACTTTGTGCTTGAGAACTCGCGTCTCTCTGTCTGTCTTTCTGTCTCTGTCCCTCTGCTCCTCTCTCTCCATGCCTACTGAATTTCCAGTGCTTTGCTTTCTGAGAAGTGTCTCCTGCTCTCCCACCATCCTACACACAGCTCTCATGCCTCCAGTGTGTCTTCAAAGAGTACAGCACAGGACTTGTAGCTTTTCTTTGGCAGCTCGGTACACTTCTCAGAAATATGTCATTTTTAATGGTCTCCTTAGAGACACACTATCTATTTTATTTTATTAAAAACTTTTATGTGTAAAGGAAAAGAGCTCATTGTAATTGGTCCATTCAATTGAATGTGGCATAAGATTGGCAGATGCAACAAAGACACACTAAAATCTTTACTTAGAAAGTCAAATATATGTCCAGAATGTATAGGAATGACGGAAATGAAGAAGTGAAAAATCCAGAAGAAAACCCTAAAGAACAAGAACCTGTCTTGGAAAACAAAGCATTAGTGCCCCATGTCTGGTCTTCATCCTCTGCAGTAATCCCATTGCTTCTCTCCTCCACAGAACCCAATACTGTTGGTTACATGGCTCATTGGCTTATGCTTGTCTCCTGAACATGGGCCAACTCCCATTTTGCACAGGGAACTTCCAGCAAGAGTTAATTGCATTAATGAATAAAGAGATTAGAGCCACCCCATGCCACACAGTAGTCATGGTGAAAGGGTCATATTTTAATTCCTTTTAGTAGTCTGACATCAAAAAGCACAATTAATGTAAGTATATTAAAGGGATTGATTGAATAAGAGCTAAGTATTGCTCTCTTTCCCCACCTCTCCCTCTTTCTCTCTATGTATGTTTGTAAGACATACACAGATAATGAGGGAGGCAGGGACAAAGAAAAAGGGATTCAGTGCAGAGAAGAGCAATGTGTGAACTCATTCCAAGTCACATTGAGCTTCCTAAATCTTTTATTTTTACTTTATGTGTATTGGTGTTTTGTGTGCACGTATGTTTGTGAGAGTGTTACTTATTGGAGTTACAGACAGTTGCAGGCTGCCATGTAGGTGCTGGGAATTGAACCCAGATCCTCTGGAAGAGCAGTCAGTGCTCTTAACCACTGATCCATCTCTCCAGATGAGCTTCCTAAATCTTAACAATGATTCGGGTAAAGCAACCCACTTAGGACTGTGCAGGTCCCCAAGTCCTATGCAAATTTGAACTATCTATTAGATAATCCTTAGGCTCTGGTGCAGAAAGCATTTGGTACTTGAGAGCTCTGAGTCTTAGGGAGGATCACTTCACCTAGTGGGAATACAAACAGGCCAAGTATAGAGAGCAGGGATGCTGAAACCTGCTGTGGAATACAGCCGGGACTTAGACTACATTCAGACAGTGTGAGTGTTTGGGAGTGTTCTGGGGTTTTCAACGTCAGACAGTTTTCTGAGTCATGGAGAAGCCAGGTGCTATGCTGGGTATATGTAGTGCGACAGTTACTATTAGTTGCAAACTTGACACAATGTAAAATCAACTGGGAGAGAGTCTCAGTAAAGGTGTTCTGAAGTCTACGTGAAGTAGTGCTTGATTCTGTTCATCGAGGTGGAAAGGCTCGCCTACTGTGGGTGACATCATTCCCTGGGTTTGGGCCCTGGAAGATATGAAAATAGAGAATGCTAGCTGAACTGTAGCAAGCACGCATGCATTCTCTGTGCTCTTTTTTTTCACATTCTTCCCCCCTTTATTAAACATGTTCTTTTCTCATACAATACAAGCTGATTATAGTTTCCCCTCCCTCTACTCCTCCCAGTTCCCCTGTACCTCCTTTCCCATCCACTCCCTTTCTGTCTCTCATTAGAAAAGAACAGGATGCTAAGAGATAACAAAACGTAGCAAGATAAAATACTAAGATAAAACAAAGCCCATCACATCAAAGCTGGACAAGCCAGGCCAACGGAGACATATAAGCGCCCCAAGAGAAGGCACAAGAATCAGAGACCCACGTGTTCACATTCAGAGTTCCCATAAAAAGTATTAACTTCAAGCTGTAGTATATACGTAACAGACCTGGTGCATACCCCTTTAAAGCCTGTGATTTCTGTTTCAGTCCCTGGAAGTTTATGTGAACTTTGCTCAGTTGTTTCTGATGTCCTTGTTCTCCTGTGTCCTCCAACTCATCTCCCCACTCTTTCGACCTCTTCTTCTGTGGGGATCCCTGAGCTCTGAAGGGAGGGATTTGAAGATCTCTCTCTCTCTCTTCCTCTCTCTCTCTATCTCTCTGCTTTTGACTGTGAATTTGACTACCTGCTTCAAGTTCTAGCTGCCTTGCTTTCCCAATAGCTATGGACGGCAACCCAGAACTACAAACTAAAATAAACCTTTCTTCCCCATGTTGTTCTGTCAAAGTATTTTATCACAACAAGAAAGAAAACGAGACACATAATTTCTAACAAACAAGATCCTTTCCCAGGGACATACATTAGGATGGCTTCAGGGATAGGGAGGCAGTTCTGTCAGTAAACTGCTTGCCTTGCAAGCATGAGGACCTGAGTTTGATCCTCAGAGAATATACATAAAAACGTCTCATGGGATGGCTTGTGCTTGCTACCCCAGCCCTGGAGAGGCAGAGAGAAGAGGAGCTCTAGGGCTTGGTGGCCAGCTAGTCTAACCTAATTGGTGTGGTTCAGGCCAATGAGAGACTTTGTTTCAAAGGAGGTGGATGACATCATTGAGAACGACACCCAAGGTTACCACAGCTACACACACACACATGCCCTGCCCCAATTATTAGTTTCAGAGACTTGGCAGAGTTAGGATGGAATCTAAACTAGCTTATTTATGTATTACTCTAAAAAGCTATAAAGTTAAACTAACATGAGGAGGATTAATGTTGTCAATCACTAAGAGAGGCAGGACCAAAACTAGAGGAACTGAGATGATACACTTTTCTGTATACATTAGAATCTCAGGCTCTCATAAAGTTCTATGCATTTATATTTAGACGGAGATAACTGAATGAGATCTGGCCCTGCTTCCCTGACATATATGAGACCCTATTTTAATTCTGTACCACAAGAAAGATGATGACCAAACAAAACCAGAGGCCTTTAATCCCATTCTAAAATCCAGGGATGGACCTATAAACTAGTATTTTTTTTAATGGCTCCCCAAAGAACTTTTGGGAAAAGATGATTGCCATTTCCCAACTCCCCACCCAGGGAATCAGACAGGGTAAATGAAAAGTGCGGTGTGAGATGCTTTACACACTGAATGGGATCAACTTCTCAAAAGTTCTTTCAGAGGAAAAGAAATGGTATATGAAGTGGTGTGCAAACAGGGATGTTAGAGTTGACACCACAGGTTTACAAAGCAGAGCCATGCTGCCTGTCCCCGAAATGCTCTCACAATCCGTACACCTGGTTCTCAGCATTTCTTGTGGGGAAGAATGAGGGCACAGGGGGAGGGATGTGGGAAAAATGATGGGATTTACACAGGGATTCATGCTTCCTTGAAAATCAAGGCCTTTTAGGTAACAGAGCCTCGGCACTTGCATGTTTATTAGGCAGGGATGATGATAAAAAGACCTCAGACCAGTTCTCACATGGAGTAGACTGCAGCTCTCGATTTTATGGCCATTATTATAGTCCTCAATGTATTAAACTACTTCTCGTATTTTTTAATCAATTAAGTTATTTACTTTACATCCTGGCAGGAAGTCCCCCTCTTCCTCTCCTCTCTGTCCTTCCCTCTAATCCGCCCTCCCTTCCCCTGCATCCCCCTACCTTTGTTTTCAGAGAGGAGGAGACTTTCCATGGACAGCAACCTGCCTTGGGACACTAACTAGGACCGGACCCATCTTCTTGTATTGAGGCTAAGCAAGGCTGTCAGGTTAGGGGAAAGGGATCGAAAGGCAGGCAGCAGAGTTAGCGGTAGCCCCTGCTCCTTCTGTTAGGGCATCCACATGAGGACCAAGTTGTATATCTGTTACATGTGTGTGTTAATTACTTTCCTAAATGTATAAACATGTGATAAAACTCCACTATGAAGACAAATTTACAGAAGAAAAAAATGTATCTGGGCTTTTAATTCCAGAGGGTTAGGGTCCATAATGGTGCAGACAGCGAGCTGGAGCTGGCCTCTGAGTACTCACTTGTCAACCCACAAGCAAGAAACCGAGGGCTTACCAGAAATAGTAATGTGGCTTTTAAATCCTCAAGCCCGCCCCAGCGCCCCAGCATAGACTTTCCAGCAAGGCCACACCCCCTACTCCTCAGAGAGCCACCCATTAAGGACCAAGTATTTAAATGCTTGCCCCTTCTGAGGGATGTCTCATTCAGACCACCATAGGCAACTTTGACTGTTTTACAGTCGTTCGTAGTCAGAAAGCTTAGGTGAATAGACGTGGTCTGAAAAGCCAAAGAGCAGCAGCTTCTGGCTTCAGCCTTGATGCACAGGTGGAGAAGGAGCAGAGTGTCGGTTTCCCATATAAATCGAAAGCAAACAAAACTAACGGGGCAGACTTCAGCGACTCTATATATTGGCCACCCAGCATGGGAAAATCTGAGAGAACGTGTGTGTGTGTGTGTGTGTGTGTGTGTGTGTGTGTGTGTGTGTGTGTAAGGTCTTGCCATGCACATCAAGGAAATGGTCTCTTTCTGGTTCACTTTATTCACTTGTAGGCTTAGTCTTGGAATGGCGGAGTAAGAAATCCTGCATTTGTAGTGGAATTGTAGGTGAGAAACAGATCTGTCTGGAGAGGAGAGGAAAAAAGGCAGAAAGCAAGCTGTGTTCTGTTCCTGGCACTCGTGGGAACTCACCACCTCCCTCTGCTCCCATCTGTCGCCACATGGAAAAGACATTGCGTGAGCTTGGCCAAGCAGCTTCCCTGTAGGTAACAGTCCTTGGCTTACTAACAATGAGATTTCTGGTTTCGTTCCAGAGTCTCTGACTCAGTGAGTCCAAACACAGAGCTATGATTCTGTAGCTGCCTCGAGCGAGGCTTGTACAGTCTTTTGGGGCAGTGGCTCCAAAGACATTAACAGGAAGGCATGCCTCTCATGATAGAGTTCTGTCATGGTTTAACTCAGAGCATTAAGTGTGTGTCCATCCAATTCTCCGTTATGTTCAGAAGCAAAATAAAGTGAAGTGCGAACTACCTAGGAAGCATTTCCTTCCTCCCTTTGCTGGGTAGTTTCCAATTTTAAAGAAAATTTCAAATTCCATTTTGTCAAATTACAAGCACTTTATAGCACATAGTGGAAGAACTATGCTTCCATTTGCCAGGAATTTGAAAAGAGGGAGCAATAGAATGTAAGTTTCTCTTTTAGCTAAAAATAGATACGCTGTAGCGTTTTGCCTGAGTAAAATGGCCTTAATTATAAATTCCATTTACTACACCACACAGTGGTGCTCTTGAGACCTGATTAATGGTAACAAGAGTTGCAAAAAATGTCTCCCTCTTGGTGACATGGAGAAAACACATGTTTGGGAACATCGAAAGATACTATAACTTATTGACTACAGGGTGTCAAACACGATACTAGAGCTTTTCGAATGCTACTTAAGCATGACTTTTTCTGAAAGGAGTTCTGGAGGCCACAGTCTCTGACACTGGAGACCATTGTACCACCATTGAGCTAGTCCTCTGTCTTTAAGCACTTGTTAGGTTTATTTGTTGTGTGTGTGTGTGTGTGCACGTGTGCTTGTGTGTGTGTGTGTCCCCAGGCACTCTACCTCCCCTAACTTGCTTTTGGTCAAAGTGCTTATCAATGCAACAAAAATGGGACTAGATGGTCCAAATCTATGCACATGCCTATTTTTCTCGTGATCTATCACCTATCTACTGGGAACAGATAATTTATGATATGAATTTGAATATATAAGTTTTTTACATTTTGATTTAGTCTAAGGATTTTACTTTAGAGAAAAACGATGCTATATCACATTCTGTCTAATAACTTTTTTATTATCAAAAGCTTAGAGTTATTCTTGCTGCAGTTTCAAAACCACTGGAGAACTAGGTGCAAATACAGTCCTTGGCATACTGAGTGTTTAGGCCCGAGTCACCTGAGACAGATGCAGAAGCAAAGTTTCCAATTTCCCACCTTCTCCCCCGTGACACAGCAAATGACATATGAGAGATGCCTGCCCTATACCCAGAGGGAAGGAATATCCTTGTTTCTGATACAGAGAGGCAGAGAAGACCCCAAACCCATTGCCCTGACCAAGTGTGGTTACCATGCAATCCCACCCTTTTACCGGATGTACCTTCTCCACACCCTCCCGTTTCATCAGATTTAGTGTAAACTATGCCCAGTACCCATTTCTTTGTGCCTCATGGAGATTCCATGCCATATAGATCTATGAATTGAACTATGCACATCAAACCTGACAACACGTCTTTCTCAGTCTTAATTTTGGACACAGGCAAGTATGCTAAGACAGTGGAAGAAAAATACTGTATTCCTCCCCCTCTCCCTCCTTTTCTTCCTTCCTTGACGGACTGAGACCAGGTTTCATGTAGTCCAGGCTGGGTTGAAATTCCTGGTGTAGCAGAGGATGACTTTGAACCCCTGCTGCTTCTGCCTCAACCTCCCAAGTCCTGAGATTATAGGTGTAAGCCACCACATCCACCTAAATCTTTTTTCTTACTGATTCTAAGTCAAGAAGAACCTGCCCCAAAGAAAAAAACATCAACTAAATTCAGGGTGGTTAATGGTGGGGCATACCACACTGTCCACCTACCAATTATAAGCATATGAGTGAAGAGAATTTCCATCCTCCCAGATTATCCTATACTGCTCTCTATAACATATGAAAAATTTTACAGCAGGCCATGCGGTCTCTATGTGACCAGGTAGCAGAACTAAATGAGGACATGAAAACGGAGAGGGACAATACCATTTGCAAAATCTCCCAAGTGCCAGCCTCTTTACAAATCAAGAAGTTAATTATTTATCATGTAGTCAAGTCAGCAAGACAGAAAAACAAATGTGGGCAGTCATGGGTTTTGACTGTTTTCAGAGGTGCCAGCCTCCCATTCACTTCCACACTAATTAGAGGCTTTTATCTTCATTGAAGAATCTGTTTCCTTTGTGTTAATTCAGAAAACCAAGCTTACATCATAAGCAGCCATGGAGGCGAACTCCATCCCTTACCACAAGAGGGACTTCTTGGGTATTAGGGCATTAGGTTCTTATAGATCTAAGTCTGCAATTGCTAGGTACTAAATTTTAGAAACAACTTTTCGGATAAAAATTAGCTGAAGAGTGAAACCTGCCTTATGAATGCCTCGTGCCTGTGCTCCTTTGAAGGAGCCTTCAGATTCCTGGTCTTGTTGTCAACTCATCCCTACTTGATTTCAATCCTTTCCCCTAAGGAGAATAGAGTGTAGTTTTACATTCTAAACAGAAATTATTTTTCTTAGATGGCCACAGAGGGTAATTACCTGGTTACTCCAACAATCTGAAATGATGGTGTTACGGTTTCATCTCTTTCTTCAACTTTTCAGGGAGTTTTCTCCTTTTGTTAGGATTCTGCATTATCTCGTTCAGCCTCCTGCGGGAAGCTCTCCTAGAAGTAACTATTTGTGGTGGTTTGAAGAAGATTGGCCCCCAAAGGCTCATATATTTGAATGCTTAGTCATCAGGGACTGGCACTATTTGAGAAGGATTAGGAGGTGTGGCTTCGTTGTAGGAAGTGTGCCACTGCGGGTGGGCTTTGGGGTTTTTGAAAGCCCATGGTAGGCCCAGTTTTTCTCTCCCTCTTCCAGCCTGTGGCCAGGATGTAGCTCTCTACTTCTCCAGCACCATGCCTGCCATGCCTGTTGCCATGCTCCCTGCCATGATGACAATAGACTAAACCTCTGAAACTGTATCAATCCTCCAATTAAATGCTTTCCTTTATAAGAGTTGTTGTGATCATGGTGTCTCTCCACAGCAATAGAACAGTGACTAAGACAGTATTGATTTTGTTATCAACTTGGTTTAAGGTTTTGGTGACATAAATGAAAATTACACTGGGCAGAGGCAGGAAAATAAAACCACTTATGCTTTTGTGTATCTGAAATGTGGAGAAGGCAGAAGGCTCAACCCTATTTATTTCTCTACTCTGGGCCAAATATAAGTGACCCTGGTCAAGGAACAGAAAAACTTGGCTACCTCCAACAGGTTTCCAATGCAGAAGTGGTCAAATGAGCATTTCATATTCACAAAACGAAGAGTGAAGAGTCAAGGCATTTACTCAGTAAATTTGGTGGCAGTATCAGAATGTGGGTTACACACACGGTACCCATTTCTTTGCACCTCATGGAGATTCCATGCCAGATTAGAGCTATGAGTTGAACTATGATGGTACTGAGGAGAGCCCAAGATAGAGCTTAGCTTTGAGTCTGAAGCATTGAACTCTACTCTTGAAATAGTCATCAGGGGAATCTTGAAAGTAAGTGTGGCTTTTTTTTTTCCTGTGAGCTATATAGTTCATAGTTATTTATCCTAAAAATGTTTGGAGATTTAGTTCCATGCAGTATATCCTTAATTATGTTAATTGTGTCAATATTTATTTTGTGGCCCATAACCTGACCTGTTTCTGGTATGTGTACCATTTAGAAATAGACAGACAGCTGTTGTTGGGTTGAGAGTTCTGTAATTGTCAGGTTGTGTTGCCTGCTTGTGATGTTTAATATTTCCATATTCTTGCTGACTTCTGTCTTGCTCTATTACTTAACTTGGAGAGAAGTGTTGAATTTCCCAAATATAACTATGGATTTGTTTTATCTCCCTTTGGTTCTGTCAGGTTTCGCCTTATGTATTTGAGGATTGGTTGTTAGACGCACTCATATGTCAGACTGTAAACTTCCCTTGGGGAATTCTCCATGGCCTTATTATGAAATGCTAGTGCTCCTCTGGTGCCTCTTCATACTCTAATTCTGATTCTGTGTCACCAGCTGCCCATATAACCAATTCAGGTTTCTTTTCATTGGCATTTGCATGGTATTTTCATGTCATGGTTAATATGCATCTATTCTTAACATTTTTCTTTATACACAGAATGGATTTCATGTAAAAAATTACTTTTTAATTTTTTTCAATTACTGATCTATAAACATTTGGGTCTTTTATTTTAGTGGTTTAAGGAAAATGTCTAGAAAAGAATCAAATTAAGCTATAGGAATGTAAAGAAGGTTATATTAATTTAATATTAGTTTATTGTTGCTTATAACAACACCATGTCTTTTCTGTTTTGTCTAAAAAGCACGCACATGTTTCTTTTGTGCTGTGAGATGTCCTTTCAAAGGCAGGCTTTCTCTTCTACGAAAGCTCTTCATGCTTTCCTCTCCTTTCTGGTTCTTTTTCACAAGTTTCATCCCTTTTATTCTTGAATGGAGAAAGGGCAAGCAACTGACCTGTGGTCCATGGACAAATACCTACCTACACCTTTCTTCAGAAGGCTGTTAGCTTTGCCCACTTAGCTCTCACAGTGGGACACAAGTTGATAGGGCCAGAGTCTCCAACCTCATTCTGGTTTGTAATGGGTGTTCTAAGAAAGTATGACTGGCTGAAGTAGAAACTTCAGACTATGTAGCTTAGCATGCTGCCCTGTCCATGCTGTCCTGACTTTACGTTAATGCTGACAACGTTTATTTACTTTTCAGTACTTCAGTTTACTTATGTATAAAACTCAGCAGACAGCGACACCTCACAAACTTGTGAAATTAAGTGAATTCAGTTAATGAAAGAGCTTGGCTTTCTAAACTGGCCCAAGGTAATTATTCTGTGCTAGTTGATGCTTCCGCCATCATCATCCTCTTGCAGAACAGCTCTTCGTCTCAATCTAGCCGACTGTCGGGAACTGCAACGTCACAGAACTAAAAACTACAGCAGTAGAGGTAGTGACTCTCTTCCTCTGACTCCAGGCTTCTCACAGGCAGGAATTTAAGCTGCTTTATACCCATGCTTCCCAAAGTGACAGCAGCATACATTTTATGTGGTGAGAATTCAATAGTTGGTTGTCAACCAACATATAAAAGCTTAGGTTAAGGATAACAACACACAAACTTCCTCCCCATACATTTAAAGTAAATACAGGAAAGTTTTCTTAATTGTTAAAAAAAACTTTTTTTTTTAAAAGATATTTCAACAAGAAATTCAGACAGGTCTATTTCCTCACAACATATCAAAACTTACTGAACATCAACAAATACAATGACATGTTTTTCTACAAAAGAAGATGGTGACATTAATCATTTAGCATTACTTCAAGGCTTAATATATAATTAATGGCTATAGACTTTGGTATCAAGAATCAAAAGAAAGTAAGAACTCTAAATAAGAGTATTTCAGAAACATGGTAGAAAGTTCTGCCATCACACTGTAAATTCATTAACTCTTATGCTACTGAGTGAAGTAAAATATAAGAAAAGGCTTTAATACCCAAGACATAACAGAGCTGGAGAGCAGGGAGGTGACTTTTCCCTAGTCACCTCCCTCCTTCGAGGGGCAGCAGTAACTAAGTCTGGACTTCTTTTGTGGCAAAGGATTAAGAAGCAAACAAGACTAGTGTGTCTGGTTTTATGTTGAGGTCTTTGAACCACTTGGACTTTAGTGCAGGAGAAGACAATGCAGTTAGTCCTGATGAGACCTGATAGGTTAGGGTCAGATAGAAGAGGAGGAGGTCCTCCCCTATTAGTAGACTAGTAGGCATAGGGGTAGAAGAGGGAAGGAGGGTGGAATTGGAAAGAGGGAGGGGGGCCTGGCTAGGATATAAAATGGATATATTGTAATAAATAATAATAATTAACAAAAAAAAAAAGAATTCAAAAAAGAAGGAAACAAGAGGCAGCCACTGAGTTCATGTCAGAGACAGCCCTATTTCCCTTACTAGGGAACTCACTTGGACACTGAGCTGCCATGGGCTACATCTGTGTAGGGGTTCTAGGTTATCTCCATGCATGGTCCTTGGTTAATAATCCAACCTGTACCCTCCAGGTCTTTCTATCTCTCCCTTCTTTCATAAGACTCCTTGCACTCTGCCCAAAGTTTGGCTATGAGTCTCAGCATCTGTTTTGATACCCTGCTGGGTAGTCTTTCAGAGGCCCTCTGTGGTAGGCTCTTGTCCTGTTCCCTGTTTTCTCCCTCTTCTCATGTCCAGCTTCTTAGCCTTTCTGAATGAGGATTGATCATCTTACCCAGGGTCCTCCTTCTTGCTTAGCTTCTTTAGGTGTACAGATTTTAGTATGTTTATCCTATATTATCTGTCTAATATCCATTTATAAATGAATATATTCCATGTGTGTCTTTCTGCTTCTGGTATACTTCCCTCAGGATGATTTTTTCTAGTTCCCACCATTTGCCCACAAAATTCACGATCTCCTTGTTTTTAATTGCTGAGTAGTATTCCATTGTGTAAATGTACAATTTCTATATCCATTCCTCAGTTGAGGGATATCTGGGTTGTTTCCAGATAGACGAAGACAATGCAGCCAGTCCTGATGAGACCTGATAGGCTAAGGTCAGATGGAAGGGGAGAAGGACCTCCCCTATTAGTGGACTCGGGGAGGGGCAGGGGAGAAGAGGGAGGGAGGGCAGGATGGGGAGGGGAGGAGGGATGGGGCTACAGCTGGGATACAAAGTGAATAAACTGTAATAAATAAAAAAATAAAGAAAAATATGCTGGCGGGGTTCGGGAGGGAAGGAAACAAGAAGCCGAGCATGGTGGTGCAGGACAGAAGTCCCAGCACTCAGGGAGGCAGACACAGGTGGATCTCTGAGTTTGAGGCCAGCCTCGTCTACAAATCAAATCCAGGACAGCCAAGGCTACACAGAGAAATCCTGTCTAGTAAAACAAAACAAACAAAAACCACAGGCAAAGAGGACATAGTCTGCCCTGATGTAACTTGATGAGCTGGGGTGGATGGGAAAGAGAGCTCCTCTTTTCTGAGGAAGAGGCAAAGGGGGATGGTGGTGGGAGGGAGGGTGGCCCTGTGAGGGGAGGAGGAATAGGGCTACCACCAGGATGTAAAGTGAATAAAAAATAAATAAATTAATAAAATAGACAAGAATTCACAAGAGATTAGGTTTACGAGGACCATCTTTAAGGAAAGCTGCAGAAAGGTCGTGGAGTTTGCCTGAAAGACGCTATGTCACCTCTGGTGACAGATCTGGAGGTGTGGGAATATCTACATTCTTTAGAATCTAGGCAATTTCATCATAATTTCAAGTAGCTGAACAAGGAGCTACAATATTTGATGTTTTCCCTGCTGGATTTGGGTCTTGTTTCAGTCTGTTCTTTTTTTTTTTTTTTTTTTGCTGTGTCCTCATTCTTTGTGGAATAGGATTGTTTATTCTGTGAAGCTGCCTGTTGGAAGCAGGCTCACGTAAGGACAGAGTGGAATGTGGTCTGATAAGGAGTAGCTTTCACTGTCTAAGAGTTGAAGAAAGATCTACTGGTTAAATGAGAATGGCTCCCATAGACTCATATGTTTAAATCCTTATTTTCCAGCTGGTGGAACACTTTGGACAGGGCCATACAGGTGTTGCCTTTTTGAAAGTAGTGTGTCACGTGGGCACATGCTGAGCTTTTAAAAGCCTCTGACCATGCACATTGTACTTGCTACCTCCTGTATGGGCCTCAAAATGCGATCTCTAAGCTCTTCCTGCTGTCATAATTTTTTGTTACCATCATTTACTCTAACCTTTGGAAGCCAATTTAATGTCTTCACTTGTAATTTGCCTTGGTCATGGTGTGTTTTATGATAGCAATATAAAGGAAACTACTCAGAAGTGTTCTGTGGAAGATCATAACTGAGAAAATCTCCCCTTCCAACTACAGAAAACAGGAAGGATTAGTTTTTTCTAACGTTGCCTCTAGAGTAGTTAGCATTAGCCCCATACCTTTGATGTTAGGAGTGATTTCAAGATTGACAGGTCTAGACTATCCTAAAGAAGGAACCATACTAAAAACATGTTCCTTTACTTCTAACCAGACCACTATCAAATAACTTCTCAGATTTCTCTTCTATAGAAGACTGTCATGCTAGGAATGATGGTCCAAAGACAAAGGATTAAATATATACTGCAATTTACTAGGTTTAATACGTATTAGACATTATAGTGTATTTAGTGACTCAGATGGGGTTCTAAATAAGACTGTGACTCAAACAAAGAAAACAAATTAAAATTATATTTGTTAATAACCAAAAAAGGAAATAAAAGGTGCAGATATGTTAGAGAAAAAAAATGTATGGGGCATGGGGCATGGAGACTACATGGCACACATACATGCACACAGAGAAAGAGAGAGGGAGGGAGAGAGAGAGGGAGGGAGAGAAAGAGAGAGAGAGAGAGAGAGAAACTTACATGTTTGAGAAGCTACAATATTTTAATCCTAAGGAAGTGAGATAATTACCAAACTACACAAGTATGGAAAACAGACACAGGATGTATCAAGGATGCCTGGGGCAAGAATAGTGAGAAAAAAAAAAGTAACGCAACACATGGGAAATAGTTCAGATTTCAATGCGACATCAGACATTCTTGGTGTGTTACAGTTTTTCATCCTTCTGTCTGATGACTCCAGAGAGCCTGTGGTGCTCACAGTGGTTTTGCTCACAGGTTTTGTAATGCACCAAGCAGGGAAGCCTGCACATGAACCAGGGTCCCTCACGGGAGCTGGGTTTGGTGTAAGCCACCTTTGGGTTGGCACTACGTTTGTTTGAACTGCCAGCTCTGTAAATTATTTCAACTAACTCCTCTAAGCTGCTTTTCCCATCCATGCTTATCTTCTGCATTTGCAGTGGGAATGAAAAGATAAAAAGTGCTTAGAATAACTGGCATGTGATAAAAAAAACACTTTAATAGTTTTTTATTCAACATCAGGCCTGCTCCAGAGGCCCTCGCACTTGAAATTAGAGGTCAGACTACGTTTTCTGCCAGCACACGTGGTGTTTTATCCAGTTAAAGACAACCTAGACACTGTCAACGTATAGGTGAATTCTAAAGAAACAGGTGTTTTTGCTGCCCAGCTTGTCTAGCTCCACTCAGTGCTCAGCAGAGCTGTATGCAGACTTCTGCTCATTTCTCATGTTGAGGTACATGTCTCTTCTTAGGATGCTGAGCTCTTTATAATAAATACAGAGACATCCACAGAGATTGTTGCCTCATCCACATTTATAAACTCAGAGATTCACTGGATATCTCACACAACACCTGAGTTTAAGTGATTATTTTATTATAAGCAATTAAAAATATCGACGGCCTTGATAAAGCTTTAAAAAAACAAAATTGCGACTTAAGCTCTCATTTTTGAGCATTTCCTACATGTGCATCATATTCATATTATTTCTGGCACCTCCCTTCCTTCAAACTTCTCTTGTGCCTCACACACTCCTAAAATTAGTATTTTCTTTTAAAATTGTTGTTACAATCATACACACAAAACAAAACAACAACAACAAAAAACTACTGTGCCCCGGGATAAGTCCACGGGATTGGATAACCTATCGGGGGCTTGGAAAAGCCTGATTGGCCTCTCCTCAGCCTTCGGTTGCCGGCACCTCTTCCTCCAGATGTAGGGACATGTGAGATTCACGCTCCCCCTTCCCCCATCAATGCTGGCGTGTCACCTGGAATTGTCATTTTGCAGGTCTCGTTTAGGTGTCTACTTTTGATGTCTCACAGATGCAGCTTCCTTGTCAGACAGAGAAGACACCACCGCATAGCAGCAGATGTCCTGGTATCAGGGAATCCACATCTGCTAGTATAAACCAAGCTAACTACCCACAGGTACCGAGGTCACGGACCTTAGAGGAAAACATAACTACTGCTACACTAAAAAGCAGCACAGTTTCTAACTCTGTTCTACACACAGAGAACCCGTGTACCCAAGACAAGCGCAGATCTCACCTTATCAGAGAGGCTTCCTTCTGTAATGGATGGAGACCTACAGAAATCCGTATCTGATGACAGTGCAGAGGACGGTGGGGACCCTGACCACAGCTAACACATCTACACAGCAACCACGACATCTACAACTCGGGGAATATCGGAGAAAGTGGGGACAGATACTGGTTTTTCCAGCAGAGGTTTTCTTTCTGATACGTTATAAGTATGTTTATCTATTGCTGCTTCAGATTTCCTTTTTCTAAACTTCAAAAGCTAGAATGTCCATTTACATGCTGATAAAAGTCAAAACCACATTAAAAGACAAACATTGAAAGTTTGCTTGTTACTATATTTAACTAATTTTCCATTTATTTTTATAGTATTTCCTAGTGCAAGTACATATTTGTAAAGACATATAAATATGATATGTACATATAAGTATATTGTATATTTATAAGTGCTTATTCATTTGCGAATGCATATAAACATTGTCCTTGGGGTTTTGGTTTTAGAAGCCCCTTCAAATCCACAGGTTCTCGAATCCCTTCCTGAACATTATGTAACATTTGTAGACAACCTAGACATAGCCTGCCACGTGTTTTAATCTTGCGTAGATTATCTATAATACCTAATGTAACATAAAGACCATGTGAGTATTTGTGATATTGTCCTGTGCAGGGGATAATGAAAAAGTCCATGCATGTTCCCCACAGGTGTAACCAACACAGACATAACTATGTTTCAGCCCATGGTTTGTTTAACTCACACATGGTGAAGCCATGGTTATGAAGGACCAAGGGTGCACAAAGTTTTCACACACAAAAGATCACTTTAGTAATCTCAATTACCAACATACTTGGAACGTTAAAAATAATCAGATGTGAGAATCAACATTTACATTAATAAATATCCCACCCTCCCTCCCTTGCTCCTTCCCTCCTGGTTAATGCTCTGTACGAAAGCCTTCACAGACACACCCAAAGGCGTGCCCTGTTATTACACAACAAACACATGCACTTGAATTTGTCTTTAACTATGGGGATGCAGCATTCCTAGTCTAAAATCCTACCTGCTTCACTCTAAAAGTTTCTGAGCATTGACACGGTACTACAAATAGAACTTCTCAGCCTGGTGTCATGTGACAGGTCACAGACTAGACGCATGTGCATGAAATTAAATTACAAACAAAATCACCTCAAGGTGAACCATAAATGAGTCCCTGAGCCCCGGAACTTCCACCTCATTCAGAAAATTGAGAAAAATCTAAAACTCAAAGTACTTCTTGGCCAAAAAGTATTGTAGGTAAGGCCTACTCTGCCTTTGTGTTAGAGAGAACTCATTATGTAGTACCAAGCTTTTCATTTTAGGTCTACAGTGTGCATGGATATAAAATATGCATATTGAAAAGTACACAAGAGTCCACCACTCAGCTAACATTAATATCACTTAGAAGTACCTTGTATGACCCCTCCCAACTGTGCCCATTGATTCATTCACTTTTGTTCCTATGTGTGAGTATACCCAGTAGGTTTTCCTCTTCTGCCTTTGGGCATTTGTGTTTTTTTGTTCTTTTCTATTATCATTGTGTGCCTATAAGCTTTGTCTCCTGGCATATTTTGCAGGGGTGTCAATGAGCCATCCTTATCCTCAAACTGCTGAATCCAGGGCCATAAGCAGGGGCTGCCAATTTTCCACCAGAATCCATTTCCCCTTCCTCACAAGTGGGCAGGTCCAACCTAGTCATGATCCAGCCTAATCATGTTTTCCAAGCTTATTTCCAGTTGAATGCAGCTTCGTGACCAAGTACTTACCAACGGAGTCTCCAGGCTGCCTGCTTCCTGGAGTCAGAGCCTGGAGGCAACAGGTGCCTCTTCCCTGCTCCCCTTATCCCTACAAACCCAAACCCAGACATGATGAGGAGGACCTGCATGGTTATGAAGATCAAAGCCACTGAGTGATACAGATTGAGATTCAGATTCGGATGGAAGAGAGAAATAAACCTCTCTCCCTTTAAGCTGTTTTATTGTAAGTGTTGTTATGGTGGCCTGAGCTCACCATCTTTAATGCAGGAGGAAAACATGAAGATTCTCTGAAGGACGAAGGACGCCGTGTTCCTATCTAAACCCTTTGACCTGAGTGATGCTTCCGCCAGTGCTTCATGCCAGCTCCCGGAGGTACAGCCCGACTTACCTGCTGTACCTCCATCTTGCCTTCCCTTTCTCTCGGGAGGGGAGAGAGCCATATTACAGAGAAACTACAGTTCTCATGCCATGCCTCTGGGATCGAGAGAACTGCGCTCTCGGCTTCCTCCTGAGGCGAGAACATCACCTGTGGCCTGGTGCCTGCGTTGAAATGAAGGGAAGAAGGATGTAGTTGAGGCTGCGCCTGCTCCACTGTTAGCACCTTTTTAGGGCATTCTATGTCAGTCCCTCACTAGTTCTGACACACTTGGTTGAATCTTTACTGATTCTAACCGTTTGCTCTTGACCTTTGACTCCACATGGATGATGCGATCATCTTAAATAATAAAAATTTGCTCCTCTCTAACATCTTAAATAATAAAAATGTTTGCTTCTCTCCAACATCGTAAATAATAAAAATGTGCTCTTCTCCAACACCTTAAATATTAAAAATATTTGCTCCACTCCAGCATCTCTTTTTTTTTTTTTTTTTAAAGTATACAGTGTTCCGTCTGCATGTGTACCTGCAGGCCAGAAAAGGACATCAGATTGCATTATAGATGGTTGTGAGCAACCATGTGGTTGCTGGGAATTGAACTCAGGACCTTTGGAAGAGGAGACAAGCACTGGCTCTTAACCTCTGAGCCATCTCTCTAGGACCCCCTCTCCAGCATCTTAAATAATAAAAATTTACTCCTCTCCATTCATTTTATTGGGTAGAAACTATACTGTGTAGAAAACATCTGACACAGCATATATCCAAAGCTCGTTCCTGTATGGCTATTTCCTCAGTGTATTACAATTGATTATGTTGCCTGGGTAATAACAGCAGGCTACAGTAAACTTCCTCCGTTGTTTTCTACTGCTCTGAAAATCTCTAATGAGTTCTATATTGCATTAATACTTTTTTTTTTTCAGAACAAATCACACATTTCCCCCTGTTTAAAAATGGATAGTGGCTTTAAAAGATACTTTCAGTTGAGATGGTTTATATGGTTGGTATACACAATGCTTATTCCACATGCTCAATTCTGCAGAAGTATTATGTGCTAATTATTTATTTAGAAACTTCACATCCAAATCTATAAGTGAGTGTGACTTTCCATTTTCTTTCACTCATCCAGTTGAGTATCAGAGTTTTCTAGCATGTCATAATCAGTCAGAATATTGACAGTCTTTTCAATAACCTGGATGTGGTTTTTAAGAGTTTAACAGTATGTTATTTAAATATTTCTTAAACACCACACAATTTATTCACTTCTTATACCTATTTTTAGGGATACATTTTGTACTATATAATTTCTATAACTGTTGCTCTTTTAAATTTAAATTTCCTTTTCCTGGATGAGCATGGTGGAGAGAGCACACCTTTACCCTAGTAAAAATACCCAGAAGGAATCTGTGATTTGGAGGCCAGCCTGGTCTTCACAGTAAATTACAGGTTAGTCAGAGATTATTTTGGAAGCCTATTTGGATATATATATATCTATATCTATATAACTGAGTGGACACTGTGGCATTTCCACGTGTGTACAGAGTATTCCCTATGTAAAGAGCCCCTTGGCTGTAGTTCCCCTTTCCTTGTGTCTAACATTGTTTGCTGCCATCAGTCTTTCCCTTTGATCAGCCTTGCTAAGAACCTGTAAATTTCAAGGCTTGCTTTAAGAATGCAGGCTTTGATTCATTGTTCTTTCTATAGTACTGTTTACTTTTACGCTTTGATTATTTCTGCCTCATACCCTTACATTTTGGAACTATTCAAACTGACGATGTCACTTTTCCTATACATTCTAGTTTAAGATCACATACATGATATCGTATCTCCCCTCCATCAAATCTAATCATCTATACTAGAAATAAGGACAAAATAAGAAGGTCATAGTCTTGACAACTCAGCCAATGTTCTCTGCTTTAAGCAAAAATTTTTCGCTTCTCCTTTAAGCATAGGATCATCAAGTGTGTTTCTGTGGTTCTCACAACAGTTCTGATGCCATTCCAATTCTACTAGGTTAGTCCTGCCTCCACACTAACTCTCCACAGAAGGAACTGCCGAAACACTAAAATAGCTAGAAGAGGGGCAGTAAATGACTGAGGTGGTGAACAGGATGTGATAACTTTACGATGTTCATGTGCTTCAGAACATCACACAGGAATCCATGAATATCTTCAATGATTACGAATCAAGCAAAACTAAAATCTAAAAGGAACACTGTCACCACCACCACCACCACCATTATCAACAAGAACCAACGGAAATGCCTGAGACTTGGATCAGCTTTACTCATAGAGTGAGCAAGGATTGAGATGCATACATTTGTGCACATCTCTCCCCACCCCCATCTTCCTAGGGCTAAGTGCTGTGACTTTGAAATACTGTGCCTATGTAAAAGGTGCCTATATACAGTGTGTGGGCACAGGCCTGGTATGTGACCCACAAAGGCTGTGTCTTACTGAGGAATGTACTAAGTGTTCTGAAATAAACTCAAGCTGTCAGGGAATGGATAGATGCTCAGCAGGGGCCATCCATCTCCAGTGACCCCAGAATGGATGAAGCAAAGCACCAACCCAACAAGGGTCATTAAGCACTCAACCTTACCACATGATCTTGGGTTGTAAGCCTTTCCTCAAGCTCTGACGTGATGCAAGGAGGCAGACAGGCAAAAACCTAGTGTCGCACATATTTGTGAATTTCAGAAATGATTTGCTGAGAAAGAAGAGTACCACTAAGACTTACCAAAATGGGATGTGAAGTACTATTTTGACTTCAGAGGTAGAAAGATAATTTTATCACTTTGTATCTCAGTTGTAGTGCCTTCCCTCATCTCCTCCTGGTCCCACCTTCCCTTCCTCTTCCTCCTCTATCTCTCTACCCTAGTCCCACTGATAGGGGAGGTCCTCCTTCCCTACAATCTGATCCTAGCCTATCAGGTCTCACCAGGACTGCCTGGATCCTCTTCCTCTACAACCTAATTAGGTCACCCCACCAAGGGGAGGTGATCAAAGAACAGGCAACTGAGTGCATGCCAGACACTGCCCCTGATCCCATTACTGGGGAACCCACATGGAGACTTAGCTGTCTATGGGCCACATCTGAGTAAGGGTGCTAGGTCCTTTCTATGTGTGGTTCTTGGTTGATGCATCAGTATCTTAAGGAAAACAAGGAAATCATGAACTTTGCAGGCAATGCATGAGACTAGAAAAGATCATCTTGAGTGTGGTAACCCAGAAGCAGAAAGACACTCATGGTGTATACTCACTTATAAGCTGATATTAGCCATATACTATAGGATAAACATACTAAAACCTTAAGAAGCTAAACAAGGAGAATCCTAGGGATGATGCTTAATTCTCATTCAGAAGGGAAAACAGGAGAGATGCCAAAAGCAGTAGAAGAGAGGGAACAGTATGGGAGCCTACCACAGATGTTCTGTAGAAAACTCCACCCAGCAGGGGATTGAAGCAGATGCAGAGACTCATAGCCAAACTCTGGGCAGAGCAGAAGGAGTCTTATGAAAGAAGAGTGATGCAGAAGGACCTGGAGGGGACAGGAGCTCCACAAGCAGACCAACAAATCCAGAAATATCATTTTCCATAAAACTGTAAATTTAGTCTACATATCAAAATTTTAGGTGTTTTTTGATGCTTTTAGCAACACTGTTTAGAGTCATATTATAAAAATTTATCATTGAGTTCATAATTATAATTTAGCCATTTTAATTTAGCCTTTGAACTTTTGTGTTCCCCCAAAGAACACATAAAGGATAAAAATAATTTTAAAAATGATTTAAGACATGTACAATCTATTTCTGAAAATTGCCTCTTTAATCCTAATATCTAGAATCCAGGAAAGGAACAGAAGCAATCTGTTTTTGTTTTATTTTATGTTATGGTCTCTAAGACAAGATTTCTCTGTGTAACCCCAGCTGTCCTGGAACCCACTCTGTAAACCAGGCTGGCCTTGAACTCAGATATCTGCCTGCCTCTGCATCCCAAGTGCTGTGATTAAAAGCACGAGCCAACATACCTAGCAACAGAAGATACCTGGACTATTGGGTGTGACGTATCCCAGGCTGCTCACTGAGGGCTCTTGGCCAGCTTGTGCACTGCTGAGAAGTGGTGGAACATTTCGTACAGAGGCCCTGATGAGGTGAAGTTGGGACCCAGGCTTTCCTCTCTGTCCATTTTGAGTTCTAACTATCACAAGGTAAATGACTGTACTGTACCATACACTCCTCACTATGATGCTTAGTAAGGTCCTCAAACCATAGACGCAATGTCAACGGATAGAAACCGCTGAAACGGTGAGCCAAAATACATCTTTTAAAAAAAATTTGTTCATCTCAGGTATTTTGTCATGGTAACAGCAAACTAACATAAGCGGTAAGCCATTAAAGAAAAAAAGCGGTGAAGTTAAAGCATAGCTTTTTTTCCTCCTCTTCTAAGGCAGCAGCAGCAGCTGGTCTTTTGCTTGGTGATAATATTGACAGAGATGTATGGGGCCCCAGCTGTCATGACAGCAGCAGCCAGGAACTAGGTGGGAATGAAGCTTCAGAACCTGCTGGACTGAAAAACCCCAAGCACAATCAAAGCCAGACACAGGCTGCAATTGACAGGCTGCAACTAGGATCCAAGACTGGGCTGCCTAATGAGACTGTCAGTGGACACCAGTGGGACAGCCACAGTCAGCAGGGATCTCGGCAACTGGAAGCACACAGACTGCCTGTTGTCCACTACCCCCTGGTACCCTTTAGACAGCTGGTTGTCGACCATTGCCAAGGCAATAAGATGTGATCACTTTTGGCAGTTTGGGTCTCTCTTCTCCCCTCTAGGTCTGACAATTCTCTCTTGGTTGGTCCTAGTTTAGGACTCATTTGTATACGAACACCATCTCACCATCCAGGGTCGACCCAACTCTACAGAAAGGAATACACACAGGCTCTTCACCAGTCCAACTTCCAGCAGGCTCTTAACCACTCCTCTTTTTAGAGGTAGAAGCCGGAAGACTTCAGGGGCCAGCTCTAAGCACGAATCCAATTCTCAGCCAGGGGCTCAGCTCCAAGAGGTTTATTAGAGACCGGCAAGGGGCAGGTCTACTGAAGACCTTTCTAGACAGAGGAACTTGCTCTGGGAGACACTGGTGCTTTGAGACCCGTCATTCTTGCCTCCACTTGTGACTGCTGCTTCCTCAGCTGTAAGCAGAGAGACTCCTGCAGCCCACCCTTTCAGTTAAATTTGTTCTCTGACAATTTTGTAAGCGTACATCATAAACTCTGATTATTTTCTTTCTCCTATAAACTGTCCCTCTTTCCCCACTGACTCTTTTCTTGGATTCACACTTGGTTTTGTCTTGTGATTCGCTTGGTTCGCCTGAGGGCCACCTGTGATCACCCCACTCCTGTGGAGCCTGGTGAGGTCGCTCGTACGAAACTAAAGGCAAAGGCTCCTTCAGCCTTTGAGACCTGACTGACACAGGAGGCACACTGCAGCGTTACCTCATTGGTGATCTCTCTTCTGTGCAAGATCTGCTCCGGGTGGCACCCCAAGACCCTGTGAGAAACTGACAGCTGAGAGCTTTTGCTGCCACCCTCTTGGCTGGGCTCTCGGGTGTACAGCTTCAGTGCCACCAGCCTCTCTCAAGTGTCTGGCATTCTGCTGCTATTGCCCTGTTCAGGTTAAACTGTTTCCCACGTGGCAAACAGAAGCTCTCCTGGTGTGTTTCCCCCTCCCTGATTGTTCATTCCATTGTTCAAACAATTGATATTCTTTCATTCTGTGTGGGGGTGGTCCTGTCTCTAGGAATGTCTGTGCAGCTTGTGTGTGCCCAGGGAGGCCAGAAGAGGCCATCGGAAACCCTGGGGCTTTCGTTAGGAACAGTTTTGACCACCGTGTGGTACAGGGATTGAACCCGTGTCCTTTAGGAGAGAAGCCAGTACTCATCGGCTCAGCCATATCTTCAGCTGATGCCCACTCCACCCCCGCACACCTTGGCCTCATTTCTTTATTTTTAAATTTATTTATTATTACAGTTTATTCACTTTGTATCCCAGCTCTGGCCCCCTCCCTCATCTCCTCCCTGTCCCACCCTTCTTCCTCATCTCCTTCTATGCCCTTTCTCTGGTCCACTGATAGGGGAGGTCCTCCTCCCCTTCTATCGACCCTAGCCTATCAGGTCTCATCAGGACTGGCTGCATCATCTCCCTCTGTGGCCTGGCAAGGCTGCACCCCCCAGGGGGAGGTGATCAGAGAGCCAGCCACTGAGTTCATGGGAGGTTAAGACAGTAACTGGACATGGGAATAGACTTTCTCAACATGTGTCAGAGACAGATGACATAGTCCTATCACCTTTCCCAGAGGACCAGAATGAGCAGCACACACACCACTCCCTGTGCTGACCAGCTTTCTGTCACTGCGACAGAAAAGTGAGGAGACTCAGCCCACAGCTGTTTCCCTTGGCTCATGAGCTCAGAGCATGAGATCACGGCGAGTGGGCTCGGCCTTCAGGCCCTGTAGTGAGGCCGACCTGCTACAGTGGGGAGTGTGGTGACTGGCTTTCTCAAGGCAGCTGAGTGGGAGGAGGGGAGAGAGAGAGAGAAAGAGAGAGAACTGTGTTAAGATTCCAGTATCTCCTCCTCAGCATGTCGGCCCCACAAAGCTGAAGTTTCTCCCACAGATCCCTCTTCCTAAGGATCCACCTTTGGGCAATAGTGCCACAAGCTGGGGACCAAACCTTCAACATGGAGGCCTTTGGTTGGGGGGATACTTAACACACTAATCGTGGTTACCTACAATACTGTAACTGACTTCCAGGGCTCTGGGTCCTTACAGACTCTCAGATCACTCCCGAGCTCTCCTGTCAAGGCTTCCTCTGGGAAGATCACCCCTCTTGTCATCCACTGCCTGGCTGTCTTTTGGCTCCGACCATGGCTGCCACGTACCGGCAATCCCTGTGCAAGTCACCTTTCCACATCCTGCTCGCAGTACAGGAGGCCAAGAGGAGGCTTAAGTAGAAACACTTCATTTGTCTTCAGAAACTGTAAAGATTGCTTTTGCATGTCATCTAGCTGTTCCTCTGCAGGCCGGGAAACAGGCTGGCAATACTTCTCTTCAGCCGGCAGAGGGAAGAGGAATGCATGGTAAACTTCTGGTAAAGCACTACCTGTCTTCACAGAAAAAAACCTGAAGCAAAACCTACCTGCTCCCCCCCAAACACACACACACACACACACAGAGAGAGAGAGAGAGAGAGGGAGGGAGGGAGGGAGGGAGGGAGGGAGGGAGGAAGGGAGGGAAGGAGAGGTAGGGGTGGTTAGAAATCTGCTTTTGAAAGGGTTATTTACTGGGACTTTTAAGACCAGAAGAACATATTTCGAAAGTCAGATGGAAATCTTTACCCACAGAAAGGTAGGAATGCAAAAGCACGATACAAGCTGATTCTAGCTGCCGTCACATCACCCCCATTGGTGTTAGTTCTTAGATCAATTCAGAGTTTATCACTCACAGAAAGGAACAGACACGGGTATTCTGATGTAGCTGTTTGTGGCTGCTGTACACTCTAGTCACATAGCAATTATTGTAAGGTAAATTGCACTAGCTTTTCTTCACAGACTCTGGTCCCTGAAACTTCAAAAGAAGAAAATGAAAGAAAACTGCACAGGCCTTTTAAAATCAAGTATTTGTTTTAAGATTGCCTAGCTAAAACACAGCACCACTTGATTACAATTGCTTCTTTGCTGAAGCAAAACACACACTGAGCTCAAATTCTCTCTCAGCCTCCCTTTGGAAAAGACTGGGGATCGGTGCAGGGAGGAATGTAATTCACAATTCAGCCATGTTATGGGGCCTGACACTCCCATTAGGCCTAAGTGGAACCACACAGTGAATTTTCTGCAAGCTAAATTTGCTAGGGAAAAGCATTTCCCAAATACCTGCCTTCTAGCTGAGGCCCAGGAGACCCAAGTGATCTACAGAGAACACATACCCCCCTTACCCCCTGCTTGTTCCACTTTCCCTCCATGGGCCCCACATGGATTATCATGCCTTACGCTTCGCCAGGATAAACAAAAGGATTTCAACATTTGTTGCTGGGGAGATGAAATTTAGTTTGTAGTGATAAGTGCATGACGTTGAGTGAATGAACAAATGAAAAGCCACTGAACTATATACACACTGTAAATGGGAGAATTGCTTGGAGTGAGAATTATTTCTCAACAGGGCTACTAAAAAGAAGAGGACTTCTCTCTCTTTGGCTACAACAGTAGTTCATGTAATGGCGTGCACAGGGATGCTTGGTCTCACTTATTCAGGGACATTTGACTGTTGCACTTCACTTTAACTTTTTTAGTCTGCCATTTGGTGTTTATGTTTGCTTTCCTATTTTTCTCAAAACACTGAAAATGTATGGATGGGGAAGAGGAGACACTGTAGCATGCTAACAACATCGTTTTCTAAGTTTGCATCAGGTTCACAAGGCCTGAGGGACTTTCTCATGCAGCTCTCTGAAGAGGCCTCATGGAAGTCTGAGGTGGAGGAAGCCGAGAAAGCAGCGTCTGCAGAAAGGTTGTATCACCTGCTCTCACTCCTCTTGCCTGAGTTCGGCTGTGGAAATGGAAATTCTCCTTGGCTGCTACTGGATGCTGTATGTACAGCTACTAGGATACAAAGTCTGTGAACCAAAAATATATTGTTATGTGCTCCATTTTGTAAAATCTCCTGTATTTCAAGGCACAGCGAAGAAAGGAAGTATATCAACAGAACTTCTGATACAGCAGCTGGGAATGTCCTCATTTCTGTGGATATGAGCAACCATGTAACCATCTCGTGTTGTCTTCTTACCCCAGTGGACCTTCGCTTCTCTCCATGTCATCTACATTTGTCATATCTATTAAATTTTGTTTCTTTGTAACATCACACATTAAGCACTGTCTACATCATTCCCACCCCTTTTTCCACTCCTCAAAATTTCCCCCATTAATGGCCGCTTCTTTACTTACTACTGCTACAGATTCGACGATATGATAGGCATGTTTGATGCAGGTTCTCTCTTGAAGCAGTTCACAGAAGAACAGTTTCAACTGGACTGTCTTTGAAATTTACCTACATGAATAGATTTATCAGTATTCTTCCTCTTTTCTCCCTATGGCATGATTTTTTAAAGTATGAAAACCTCTCTTGAGTATTTGTCCCATCCAGGTACCTCAGCAGGCCCAACTCCACTTGGCTCCTGAGATCAGAGCAGGACGGGTGGCTCAAGTCTTCCATGAGTCACGCCAACCAACAGCTTTTTAAAATCTGGGAACGTTATTTTCCATAGAGAGAATTTGTCTAGGCTCTTAATGTTCTCCCCTTCGGTGCTGTGGCTGTGTCACTCTCACGTGGTCTGGGCTGCCTGTGAGGAGAGGTCAGGGCTAATATTCTCAAGCCGTGTCCACAATGGTGACTCATTTTTCCTTTGGTCTTTGAGCATTTTTGACAGTGTGGCTGGCAGTGGATTTCTCTCTGTTGATTATTTGGAGCTGACTGAACTTCTTGCAGATGTAGGTCACCTGTGTCTTTTAAGCATCTCCTGCCTGATCCTGTCTTCCTGGTACTCCTCTATGTGTTCTCCGGTAGGGTGAACGGTGTCCCACATTTCTCTAAACACTATTCACGTTCCTCACCTTTTTTATTATTAAATGACTATATGATCTTTGAAGATTTATTTTCTCTGCCTGTGGGAGCTCAGACTTCCTATTGTTCCCTTTGGTCTGGAGTCTTGATACGTGAGTCACTTGCCTCTGGTTTTCTGTATTTAATGAGACATTGTCTTCAGACATTCGATTCTTCAGACATTATCTCTATTGGTTCTTTGGAAAAGTTTATGATGCCTGCTTTGATGACATGGTCTGCTGGAATAGCCATTTAGGCTCCTTCAGAAGGAATGTTCTAAACTGAACATGTTGACATCTACCTGTAAATCCTACATTCAGGAGGCCGAGGCAGGAAGACCAGGAATTCTAGACCAGCCTGGGCTTCATACGTGGGTTAGAGGCCATCCTGGGCTACATGAGACTCTGTCACTTAAAAAAGGCATTTCCTGCCTTTATTCTTCTGGTGGGTCTGTTGTAAGTGCAATGGTCTCAGACAAAAAACTTAAATGCTAAAATACTTACGTTCAGAGCCTCAGAATGTAACTGTATTTGTACACAGGGTCTTTAAGGAGGTGACTAAGGAAACATGAGTTGACAGGCTTGGTCTGTAATCCAGTCAAGCACAAGAAGAAAAATAGATGAAGATGCTTGTGGGAGGTGAACGAGATGAACATACAGGTTTTCTAAGGAAACAGTTCTGCTGGCAGCTTGATTTTGGAATGAAGATATCCAGAATTTGGATGCTTTGCTTGTGAGCCTAGCCTTTAATGGCTGAACAGTCTCTCCAGCCCTACTATCTAGAATTAAACAAAACAAAACAAAACAAAACAAAACAAAACAATTTTTGTTCTTTAAGCCACCCAGTCTAGATATAGGAATATCTAGCAAACTAACACAGGCTAACAAGTCCCTGTTTCTCTGCATGTCTTTAATTTTTGTTGAAATTTTGTTATTTTTGCATAATACATTGTAACAAATCAATTCACCTCCTCTCTATTCTACTGGGTCGGTAATATTGTTTTTGTAATTTATGTGTTCATGTCTCCTCCTCTTCCTCTTCCTCCTCCTTCTCTTCTTCTCATTCTTCTTCTACTGCACCCTCCTCATCCTTCTTTTGACCCAGGTTTTTAATATGTAGTCCTGGCTGTCCTAGAACTCATGACCCTCTCGTCTTTGCTTCCCAAGCATTAGGATTAGAGGTGTGTTCTATAGCACCCAGCTTGCTCCTATCTTGTAGTCTGGCTACTTAGTGATTTCTTTTTGGTCAGCACAGCACACATGCATTATAGAAAACTTTCTCAACCACACACCTTTTCACTCTTTATCGTTTGATCTATATATGACTTACTGGTTGTTATCACAGTTTAAATAGTTCTGTGTTCACCTCACCTCCACTTCTTGCCAAGGATCTCTGGCCTGGATTTCCCCCTTTTACTCCTAGGTTGGATTCCCATCATCCCATCTCCCCTGAGAAGGCACAGACCTATGCATATTTGCAGACTTTCAGGCAGATATGAGTTTGTTTTCTCATTTACTTTTCTAGAAGTTGCCTCTGGGTAGGAGCAGCTAAGGCTTTAGATTTTGGTGATAAGCCTCTAACACCAGGGAGCATTCCGCCCTGTGCCGATTGACACATGTGCAACTTAGACAGGCGTTCAGGTTACCTCGCACTGTGTCCTAATTCGCCTCTCTGAGCACAGCCTAGCGCTGCAATCAGCCTTCAGGCCGCAGGTTATAGGGACGGTGGGAGCGCTCTTGTGGCTCCCTCTGTCCATTGTTCTCTCCCTTAGCTGGCTGACCTGCTGTTCTGCTTTCTGCAGCTTACATCAAAAAGCCTCAAGTGCTCCTAACTGCTCCCCACCAAGATGTTCAGCGATTTTGACAATGTCCTTGGGCATGGAGTTCTCCATGCTCTAAATAAAGTGAGTACCCTCTGGCAGAATTATGGAGTTTATCCTTGAAGACCTATCTTCTTCCCTGGACTGTGTCTCTCCTCTCTACCACCACTAAGTGCTTGCTTCTCCCAGATGTAGTCTCTGTTGTGTGTGTGTGTGTGTGTGTGTGTGTGTGTGAGAGAGAGAGAGAGAGAGAGAGAGAGAGAGAGAGAGAGGTGCTCTCTGTTTTCTTGGTGTCCTTTCTGGAGGTGAAATGTTGGTGTCAGTAACCTGTGGGGGGAGGGTGATTAAGTCCCCATATTTTTGGGATGGTATTCCTAGGGAGAACTTATATCTTATAAATTGGGGTGAGTTGAAACAAAGAAGAAGATGATGTATTTTTTTTCCCCTGCCTGGAATGAAATAGGGCTGAAGGAAATGAGAAATAATGGTATCCCTTAATTCCCAGGATAAATCCATAGCCCCAGTCAGGAAGATGGGAAAGATGAGAAGAACTGCACTCTCCTAATGCCCCTGTGTGTGTAAGAGCACCTCAGTGCTTCATAAGCAGGGTTCTTATGTACACTTCTTTAAGGCTGAAGGTATAGTCAGAAGTAGGGCACTTGCTCAACACATGTGAGCCCTCCTGTTTAATCCCCTACAAGGGTGTGGGGAGTTGTCAGGAGCCATTCTGTTAAGGGGGCTCTCATTAGGCAGGTGGGCGTTCTGGCAGGGGATCCGGTATTTTGCAAGGTCTGTACCATGATATACCCCCAAATTGCATCCACTCTCTGACACTCATTCTCTGTGCATGGCTGCATCTCCCTATAATCTGGGATGGTGTGAATTATCACTGTCTGGACATTTACTGCTGTTCAGATGAATTAATTCTTGATTACAGAATTTCTGATTTGATTTAAACCGTTTTAAAAGTTGAATTATTTCAGTACTTCTTAAACAACTTTGGGAAGTTTATGGCTGCAATAAATACCTTTGTGGACCTCGGCTTGCCTCACTAGAGACAGACTTAAGGCATATTTGTAACCTCAGATAGACTTCACTCACAAATCCTGATATACACCATAAATATAGGCAAGTTGGTTTAAGCTTCCCCTGAACCCAAATTATGTCATTACATACAAACTGTTCTGTTATAATTCCTTATACCTTGTTACCTTATGGCATTATATGCTGTCATTTTGCATTTACTTTGTTTCTTGGAATGAAAGACAGATAAGATTACCATTCCAAAGATACCTGAAAAATATATGAGCAGGTCAGTCTTAATTGAAAAGACATATATTCGTGTAACTTTTGGACCGTGTTTACCTTTAGGCCTTGTCAACCTTTGTTACTCTGAACTTACTATGAACTTATGTCATGGGTACATAAATAAGGAATGTGTAGTTTTAAAACATGTAACCCTGTTGTATTTTAGAGTTCAGATGTTTTTGTGATTAATTGTCATTTTTGACTATGAGGTAATCCCTTTTCTGAGAGCTTTGTCTCAGAGGCATAAAAGACCACACAATATACAGTATGTGGTAGATCTCACATACACTCTGTTGGCAGAAGCCAGGTGGTAGAAGCCCATTGAATGAATGCTGGCTGGAATCGCTTTATCCATGTGCCATAAATATGTATATAGATATGTGTTTACATGTAAATATGTCTATTTGTCTGTTTTTGTATGTATGTTACATGAATGTATGTCAATTGTCTCTCTGTATGTAAGGAGCTTTTTTTGTATTGTCCGTTGAATAGGTGCTTGAATGATCTTTGCTTACTTTCTTTCCTCCTTTCATGTTCTTAGTGATTTACAAGCAAGTTAGCAGATTCAGGATCTATCAGCCTACGATAAGCAGGAAAGTTTATTTTAGCCTGTGGAGGCCTCCACAGCAGCCTACTCCTGTGCAGGAGCAAATCTCAGATCAAAGAGCCCCTTTTTACAACTCCTTGCAGTTTTGGCTAGAATCCTTTTACAGTCCTGGCTGCAGGGAAAAGAAAAGGTGACCAGTTAAAGTTTTCCTCCTTAGTAGCAGTATAGCCAGTCCCTAGATCTAGAGAAGGAATCCTGGGCTCCCTCCCCTATTTCTTTTTCTTTCAATCATCTTTCATGATTGGTTGCTTGATGCCTGAGCCATCAGCTCTGGGACCCAAGAGATAAAGTGAACAGGGAACTCGGCATCCCATCCCAGATCTTACACTGGACCCTGGAGCCTTGCCAAAGCAGAGAGAGACTTTGGCAATCAGATCCTAGAAGACCTTAACAAGGAGCAGTCTTTTAAAACATGCTTATTTTCTGCCTGGAGTGGCACTACATTTACCCACAGAGGTTTGTATCATTATTAATCTGGACATTATTTCTCTGCATATTTTAATTTGATAACAGCATGATGAATTTTGTGCTTATGCTAAGACTGTCTATGGCACTACATTTACCCATGGAGGTTTGTATCATCATTAATCTGGAAATTATTTCTCTGCATGATGAAATTTGTGCTTACGGTAAAATTGTCTATGAAATAAGACATCATCATATATATATATATATATAAAATATGTTCAGTGGCAAAATTACTTGATATTTGCAACTATTCTTTATTTGATACAATAATGAATTTCTCTTTGAGATTTAATAATGCCACTGAGGGAAAACACCCACAAAAAGCAACCTTTTCACAGAAGAGGGGGGCTGGCTGAGTTAAAAAAAAAAAAGACTGTACTGAATTATACTTGTTACTTAATTAAGAAGTTCCCTTAAACCAATAACTATTTTGAAAACCAATAACTAATTTGAAGCCGGTAAAGATTAATTGTGATGCCACTTAGTAAGTAAACTTAAAAACTGTCCATTGTTCGAAAAACACCCATGAAATTAAGGCCTCCTTCATTGCTCAGACACTTATGTTTGCAAGTATTAAAAAGAGCGAGAAGATGCTACAGCATGCATTACCTTGTCCAATTAAATCATTGGAGGTTGGTGGAGGCAGCAGCCTGGTGGAAGGGCTGAAGTTGGAAGCTTTGCTCAAAGGAAACACATAGCAAGATTCTGCATCTAATCCAGCACGTGACAGAAAGGAAGCCCGGTCTGAGTATTTCTCTTGACAAGATCAGAAAATAGTAGAGTAATGGACCACTGTTTCTTCTTGCTTTCTTTCTTCTGAATTCAAATAACAGGGCCATGCAAACAACTCTTCCAATGTTTGTGTATCTCCTCTTCCCCCTTCCCTTTTTCATCTCTGTTCATACTAATAAAAGTTATTACTGAAAACTACCCCCCATCCCTTTCTCTCTTGTGGCAATGTGGGGATGGGGGAGACATAACTTAGGCAGTCATTTAAGTATGTAGCTGGGGCAAAAGGAGGCTGAGAGTTTTAGTGACTGGAGAATTTCAGACTCCTTCTCTCCCTATGTCCCAGGTGCAGGAATTCTGGGGTTACGAGGATAAAGTTAACTGCTAATTTGAATGTTGGCAAGGCAAACCATATGTCTAGTGAGAGAGAGAGGGAGGTCTTTCTGTAGACTCTTACAGTTTGTACAAGGAGGCACAGAAGAGGGGCGGGAAGACGAAAGGAAGGCCTAAAAAGCATGTTTATTAGAATAGACTCAGTATGTACGATGGAAATGGTGTTCTGGCAGTGAGATCTAAAAATGACCACCCTTTCCTGTGCTCACTTCGTTATCATGTGAATCTAAGTGTCCAACATGGTCAGAACAGTTCGAATGCTGATCCACTCTTCAGTCTCCACAGAGGTAGCTGGAGATGCTGACTGAGAAGATTAAGGCCCAAGAGATTTTGGGCACAACAGGGTCTTGTTCACAAAGGAGATCTTTGATGATGTTATCCCCACAGAAATCCTACAAGGAGTTAGCATCATTGGAGAAAATGTTTGAATAATTCTCCTGCCTCTAAAAGAAGGAATGTATGTATGTCTTACCAACCTTAAATCACTCTGTGTATTAATTTTTGATGCGCCAAGGGAAAGAAAGTCACAGTAGAAGGCCTCAGACCATACATAATGACAGGTCAGTGCCCCTGACTCATCGGGTTCAGAGCAGCTTTTGATCCAGGCAGAGCTTGGATCTCAGCTGACACCGTACTCAGCTCAATTTTCAAACAATGGTTTTGGGTTTACAGAAATTCTTCATCATACTTCATCATCTCATTAATCATCATTAAAGGTATTAAAGGCAATTTAGTCAATCCTTTCTACTTTCCCATCAAGAAGAAAGGTTGATGCACTTGGCATTTCTCTCCTGGGTTCAGACTTTATGAGAATTACACTATTTCCTGTCTAGACACAAAAGTAAAAGTATTTGCTATGCATTTGTCCCAGGGTTCCAGCCATTATCAAAAAAAAACAAAAACAAAAACAAAAACAAAAACAGTAGAGACTTTGATGGATTTTCTTGAAGACCCTTCATCACTGACCAGAATTAAAGGCAAATACAAATATTAGGTCTAGGTTGTTGGTCAAATGTCATAGTTGAAGTACTATAGCCAGTGAACATAAGTAACAGAGTGGGGTTGAGCGTTAGTATACAGGAACAAGGTAAAGGGATGCAGATATGGGATGCAGAAATATAAGTCATAAATTCATTCATTCACTGGAAACAATTGAACACTTGCATGTAGCAGTAGGCATTTTGTTGGTCATGGGAAGCCCACAGACAATGGTAGATATGCATTTATTTATACAATTGTAATTCATAGTCGTGCATGTTTGAAATATGTGTCAGCCCTTCTGAAAGTCCAAAGAAAGGCCATGCAGCCTACCTCAGGGGTAGGAAGAGAGACCACAGAGGTTCCCGTGGAGAATGGATGCCTGAGCTGAGTCCTACTGGTGCAGAAATTAAAAGCATTCTAGAATTGGGGATGGAAGAAGAGTTTCAGCTTCTGTAACTATGGATTGCTGAGATCCAACAATATCACCCAAGTACCCAGCCCCGTGTCTAGCTACACAGACAGGGCTGGGACAGAGGACTCTCAAGAGTCAGCTTTACATGTCCGTGTTTGGCCAGGAAAAGAACACTAATCCCAGCACAGTTGAGCTGTGGACGATAACAAACCAATCAATCCAGAAGTAAAGTAGTTGAGGACATGAGGCATGAATTCTAACCACAGGGATGTTGGAAAAAGTAGACCAAAGATGCTAGAACTGCGGGAAGAGATGTCGACCGCCTCATTTCCTGGCTAACCATTGGTTGCTCTGTATGTGTTAGCCTGGAACCAAGAACCATTCTGAAGTCCAGTGTGGTGTTACAGCCACAAGGTGAATGCTTACAAACCTCTATAGGGCCAGTGTGACTGAGGCCACACGACTCCAGAGAGGACAGGGGACAGTCGTCAGCAAGGAAGGAAATGAGGACACAAGCTGGAGTTGGCATGAGTTGATGAGGGAGGCAGTTTTCTGACCTAGTTCTGGCTTTCGGTTTTGTTTCCTGTGTGGCAGGGATCAATCCCAGCACAGCTGGTCCAGGCTCATAGATGGAAGCTTGCTATCTGAAGCACCTGGCCGGCAGAGCCCGTGTCGAGCAGGGACACAGCTCTAGTTCTGTAAAGTGAATCCTCTCATGGGTCAGGTTGGGAAAGCATATTGCAAAATAGATACGAGTCCCGGCAAACACGGAGACAGTGGAATTCTCCACCATCATTAAACACTCGTCTCTGAGATTACTCCGCTGTGCCCCTAAGTACAGCAGTAGGGTTATCAGCAGCACACAAACTCATTTGCTCACAATTATAGAGGGATGACTTCCAGGCCCATGTCTCCCAGGAAAATTCAGAGCTCGTTAATGATCCATCTTAGAGTTAACCTGTTAGCTACCATGCACAAATGTACCATTTGAAAATATGCATGGCACAGTTAAAACACCCCTTTATCTGCTTGCTTTAATTATATAGATGTCCAAATGGAGTGGTGTGTGTGTGTGTGTGTGTGTGTGTGTTATAAGTAGATAATTACATCTCTCTCTTTATGTTGTTGATTATTTCTATGGTTCTAATACAATGCATGTTTTTGAACATTTTTGTAGGGAATTATAGCTGCTTGGAAATCCTATAATGGCTTTTCCTCTGACTTGCCATGAGACTACTGTGTCCCTCCCAGCAGCAACCCTAATAAAGTGGTTATATGTGATGTTGAAAGATTTAAAAGAAAATCTAAATCACAGAAACCCGGACATGTAACTATCAAAGAAACCTTTCAAAGGCAACTTCTGAAAGGAATAAAACCTCTTGAGGTAGCTGTCCCAGATTAATGCCACCGTCCTCCCTTGGTGAAATGGGAACATCCTTCAAGAAAGAGCCAAAAGTGGCTTGATGTTGTCCAGAAAGCGCATTTCTGTCACTCTATTCTTTCCACCCTTGGAGCACCAGCCCATCTGTTCTACCCTGAGGAACAATATTGGCATGATGATATTTTTGCAACCCTGGTGATCTGGTCCAGAATACTATACTATCTACGGGAATTTCCAAGGAATAATTTCTGAAGAACAAGAGGAAGTGCCACCAAAGTGGCACTGACTTGTAAGGTGAGAACTCTGACAAGCAACAGAAACTGTGTACCCTCAAGCTCATCCAAAGCCATGCACATGCCCACATATGCTTCATAACACAGATGCAGTTATGTACCACAGAAAGTAGATTGGCAGTCTACAGCACCCTTGCAGGAAAAATGAGTACTTGTTCCACAAGGAAAATAGTCACTATTTCATATTTTCCTCTCGGTGTAACAGGGAAATTCCTAATGCTAGAATTAGCATTCGGAATGACTATTAAAGATATGCAGCAATGGCTGAGACCCAAGACTATGGTGCTGACTGGGAAAAGGTAGAATCTGTGCTAGGCGGGGCTAATGGGGCATGTTGTCAGCGGGGGTGTAGCCTGGACAGCCAGAGAAGCCTTAGAACCTTCCTTTTTCCCTCCAATTAACTGGTTTTTAGTCGGACAGGTTTGTTCACCAAACTTTCCTGACCACAATGTACCAGATTGTACAGGCAAATAAGCAATGGGGCCAATCAAGCCAAAGCAGAGAGGATCTCTCGGGCTGCAAAAGGCAAATGCATTCTCAGGCCTCAATTCAGATCCTGTTGTCCAGTAAATTCAGAGTCCCTTAGTTGCCAACACTACGTAGAACGAGACACATCCTTTCCTCATCACTCCTACTCTTTCTGCAATGATAGAAACCAGGGAGCTGCAAGGGCCACCTTGCTGTTCCCAAAGGACTGGCTACTGACCCTTCTCTTAAATAAGAAAGATATTAGGATATCAGGCTCTGTTCTTTCTCTCCTCTCCTTTCCTCTCCTCCCCTCCTGTTCCCTCCTTACCTGTCTTTTTCTTTCCTTCTTCCTTCCTTCCTTCCTTCCTTCCTTCCTTCCTTCCTTCCTTCCTTCCTTCCTTCTTTCCTTCCTTCCTTCCTCCCTTCTCCCTTCCTCCCTTCCTCCCTTCCTCCTTTCCTTCCTTCCTTCCTTCCTTCCTTCCTTCCTTCCTCCCTTCCTCCTTTCTTTCCTTCCTTCCTTCCTTCCTTCCTTCCTTCCCCATCCCCCCATATGTTCCTAGCACTTGAGAGGCTGTGGCAAGAGAACCTGAGGCCAGTTTGGGCTACATAGCAAAAACATGTCAAAACATTTTAAAAAGTAACACTCAAAACATTCAGAAAAAATAATCATCCTCATGTCCTCATGACTAATGGAAAAATTACCAGACCTGGACTATTCCAGCAATCCAATGAAAGGGTTTATTCAGTCCTTTTATCTGGCCAAATGCTCTTCCCTCTTTTCCTTGAATCTTTTTAATCTAAAAAGTTCACCCTCTCTTTACTTTAGATTTATATTTCTTAATATAGAGACAGAACTATCCTTGTGTGTGTGACAGCAAATACTCCAAAACTGTGAGTCAAAATAAATCCTATTCTCTTAATCAGGCACCTAACGAAAACCTAAGGTGTTTGTTATATCGATGGTAGCTGACAATTACAACTTTCACTAGCAATTAGTCAACTTTGTGTAAAAATGTGATGGGGCAAGCATAAGGGTAACAGGGGAAAAGAGGATCTGGGAAAAGAAAGGTAAAAAAAGGGATTTCAACTTTGGAGAAAGGATAGTAAAAGAGTATACTTGAAAGCGTCTACTTCATTAGCACATCCATGAAATAAAAATGTCTGTCAACAGCAAGGAATACGTGGGATCATCAACCACTGAGCCAATGAGGCCAGTTTCTCAGAATTAAACACATTATCTAAGAAACGCAGCTGACCCTAGTTGTGAGGATCATATATTTGCTTCAAAACAGGAAACTAGGTATTACAATATTATTTTTCGCTAATATCTTTTCTGATGTAATAGTGAATTAAAACTTCTGAAAATAAGGGCTGAAAGACAGAAAAAAAAATTAAAGCCACAATCCCAGCTAGCTATGTCATTTGTCTTGACTTATCCAATTAGTTTAAACCATCCAGTCACTGTGAAAAGAAAAGTGTAGGCTGAGGTTTCTTAAAAAAAGCATTTTGAATTTGGATAAGCCTTGTTTTTAGTGGAATTCCCCTCCCTTTGTTAGCTACGTGTTATTTTCCCTCAAAAAGCCACCAAGTTCACTGAGAGCATTCTATGTCACTATAGGCAATGGTCCATTTTCCACAATGCTGATTCTACACATGAGAATATGACTATCTACATACCATTTGCACACCATTTTCTGTTTTATAAATGCACTACAAGGCTCACAGGCTATTCAAATGAGTAAAGGAAAAACAGCTGGATAGGAACCACCACAGCTAAGGACGGAGTCCTCATAAAGGTAATTGGGTTCTTAAAGGTTAAAGCCTGCATGACGTTCAGGAAATGGAAGCATAATGTTGGCAAAGTCCCAAGTTATTTCACAGAACCTCCTGTCAAGGCAGCATCTAGCAAAGTGGAGGGTGAAGCCCAGGCTTGAGGTCAGAGTCAATGATCAAGTTAGAAACAGATACAAGACCTGGCAATTTGGACCATAGTGACCAGGGTATTTTTTTTTTTCTCTTGGTCTTCATTTTTATTGAAGTCATTCCTCTCTTTGGAATACTTTGTTGTGCATTGTTCTGCACTTTGGAAAATCTCTTCTTAACTGCCAAAGGTTTATTGGTCCATGACAATAAGAAGATTAACGTCCACTCCAATAATTGACAAATGGTACTTAGAGCTCTGTTTTGTTTAATTAGTCAGAGAATGTCTACTTCTCCTCCTGCAGGGCATCAAAGCCGATGCTGAGACTCATAACCAAACTTTGGGCAGAGTGCAGGGAATCATATGAAAGAAGGGGGAGTTAGTAAGACCTGGAGAGGACAGGAGCTCCATAAGGACCAAACATATTTGGGCCCAGGGGTCTTGTCTGAGACTGATTCTCCAACCAAGGACCATGCATAGATATAACCTAGAACCCCTGCTCAGATGTAGCCCATGGCAGCTCAGTATTCAAGTGGGTACCCTACTAAGGGGAACAGGGACTATTTCTGACATGAACTCAATGGCTGTTCCGTGGGAGGAACAGCCTAGCTAGGCCACAGAAGAGCACACTGCAGCCATTCCTGGTGAGACCTGATAAGCTAGGGTCAGATGGAAGGGGAGGAGGACCTCCCCTATCAGTGGACTTAGAGAGGGGCAGAGAGGAGATGAGGGAGGAATGGGAGGATTGGGAGGGAATGAGAGAGGGGGCTACAGCTGGGATATGAGTAAATAAACTTTAATTAATATAAAAAATAAAAATTTAATAAAGAAAGTTCCTTGAGGACAACAAATAAATAAGACAGACTTTAAAAAGAGGAGAAACAAAGAGATTATTACCAAGAAATGAAAACTACTTAAATTAGTTTTGAGAATATCTATTAATTTACTTAATACTTCACTATTGTTTGCAATATGTGTGCTTAGACCTGGGTGTTTTAATGATCCCAAAAGAATTTAAATGGAACTCAGTTTTGAGAAACACTGGCAGGTAGTTTATTATTTTTTTGCTCTTTCTTGCAGTTTTACCCAAATGCCCACAAATTTCTCACTGAAATATTGTACTCACTATTCTAAAATAAACTCAGGAGAAATTCCTAACACAAACCTACAGAGGGAGCAAGCTTCTTTGGCTTTTGTAGTGGAGGGGGAAAAAGGAGGCATATGCAGTCAATGACCATCCTTAAGCGCAGGATGGTCTAAAACTAGCTAATTGATCTCTGAAGAAAGGCTACAGAAATGTCACAGCCCAATTAATGCCCATCGCAAGCTGAACAAGAAAATGAGGATGTCCTTTTTCCAAGTTCCATAGAAGGAAAAACTATCCGCATGGTATTCATAGTTAAAAGTAGGGGAAAACTGTCAGAGAATTTGAGCTTAAGGGGAACCCATAACAAGCTTCTGGTTTTCAATCTAAATTAAAGTACTGTTTACACGATTTCCTTATTTTTCATTGCTGAGTAATATTCCATTGTGTATATGTACCACAATTTCTGCATCTATTCTTCAGTTGAGGGGCATCTGGGTTGTTTCCAGCTTCTGGCTATTACAAATAAAGCTGCTACAAACATGGTTGAGCAAATGTCCTTTTTGTGTACTTGAGCCTCTTTTGGATATATGCCCAGTAGTGGTATGGCTGGATCTTGAGGAAGCGCTATTCCTAGTTGTCTGAGAAAGCGCCAGATTGATTTCCAGAATGGTCATGAAATTCGCAGGTAAATGGTGGGATCTGGAAAGGATCATCCTGAGTGAGTTGTCCCAGAAGCAAAAAGACACACACGGTATATACTCACTCATATAGACATACAACATAGGACAAACCCACTAAAAACTGTGCATCTAAAGAAACTAAGCAAGAGAGAGGACCCTAACTAAAATGTCCAATCTCCATCCTGAAAGGCAAAGAGGATGGACATCAGAAGAAGAAGAAAACAGGAAACAACCTAGGAACCTACCACAGAGGGCCTCTGAAAGCCTCTGCCCTTCAGACTATCAAAGCAGATGCTGAGCCTGATGGGCAACTGTTGGGCAGAGTGAATGGAATTTTAGGTAAGAACTGGGAAATAGTAAGAGCTGGAGAGGACAGGGTCTCCACAAGGAGAGCAACAGAACAAGAAAATTTGAACACAGGGAACTTCCCAGAGACTCATACTCCAACCAAGGACTATTCATGGAGATAACCCAGAACCCCTGCACAGTAGCCCAGGGCAGTTCAGAGTCCAATTGGCTTACATAGTAATGTGAAGAGGGACTGCCTCTGACATAATCTGATTGGCTGCTCTTTGATCACCTCCCTCTGGGGGGGAGCAGCCTTACCAGGCCATAGTAGAGGACAATGCAGCCACTTTTGATGTGAACTGACAGACTAAGATCAGAAAGGAGAGGAGAACCTCCCCTATTAGTGGACTTGGGGAGTGGCATGCAAGCAGAGGGAGGAGGGAGGGTGGGATTGGGAGGGGAGGAGGGAGGGGCTTATGGGGGGATGCAGAATGAATAAAGTGTAATTGATGAAAAAATTTTAAAAAAAGTACTGTTTACACAAGCTTATGAGTGATGTAGTACATGGCTATTTCCTATTTTCCAAATTTTCTGAACGAGTCAGTTTCAGTCACATTGTTGACACATGTATAGCCACGTCACCCTTACTTAGGGACGCATATACACAGTACCCGGGATACAGCTTATTCAATGATATGGAATGGATTATGGTGAACATACAGTGACTTCATTCACTAAGTTGGACAAAGATTCTCAAGAAATATGAATATATTTTAAAATCTCTTGCTATTTCAATACTTTCAGGACTGTTGTGTTTGATATATATAGGTATATATATATATATTTGTTAAGCAACTAATAAATTAGAAACTAGAAGAGGCAGTGGTGAGCTAGCTAGCCTTAGCCCTTGCTGCTGCGGAATAAAGAGCAGTACCACTCCCTCCCATCCCTCAGGCACACACAAAACCGAAGTGTGCACTTAGTGCTGTGTTAGCAAAGTCTCAGGGAGGAGCTCCAGGAGACTTACAGCCAAGGACACCAGCTTTGACATTTAGCAAAGAATCCACAGAGGATACAAGAGGCAGGAAGAAGACCAGAGAATATCTAGCAGGAGTAGCCAGAGATTGGTCTTTTGTAAAACCTTTAAGGGAATTACTCACCCCAGTTGTCCAGGAGTCAGCCAGGGAAAGGATGATGGGCAGTGGTAGCTATGTATAATTAAAAATTTAAAGTCACTAATACATGTAACGCTAGTGTCTCTAATAGTTGTAACTATATTCTTCTTTATGTTTCCAGAAACACATTATGCTATAACCGAGGCAATTGCAGGCATTTGACTTATTGAAGAAAGAAAAAGTCCTTATTTTTCCCTAGCTAATTAGAAGCATGTATGTTGTGTGTGTGTGTGTGTGTGAACAGTTATTAAATTTTGAGAAGGTAGTTAAGCTCTGTGTGTATTCTTTGTACTCATGTCATTCAGGCTACTACAATCATGGTAATAAATTTGTACCACATGGTACGATGTCTAATTTCATGTCAACTTGATATAAGCTAGAGTCACCTGAGAGGAGGGTGACCTAATTGAGAAAGTACCTTTCCATAAGATCAGGCTGTAGGCAAGCATATAGTGCCTTTTCTCACTCATTTATCTGGAGAGACCAGTCAACTGTGGCTGAGGACATCCCTGGTCTGGTGGTCCTGGGTTCTAAAAGACAGCAGCTGAGCAAGCAGTATGAAGCAAGCCACTAAGCTGCGCCCCTCCCTGGCCTCTGCATCAGCTCCTGCCTCCAGGTTCCTGCCCTGTTTGAGTTCCTTCCTTGACTTCCTTCAATGATGAACCATGACGATGAGCCATAAGCCAAACAAATCCTTTCCTCCTGAAATTGCTTTGGTCATGGTGCTGCATCACAGCAACAGTAACCCTAACTAGGACAGAAATTGGTAGAAGGAGTTGGGTATTGCTGTGACAGACTTGTCCATGTTGTGTTTGGGAGGATGGCAGGACTTTGGGCTAGAAAAGCCATTGAGTGTTGAGAGCTCAGTGTTCTGTTAGGAGCTTGGAAGATACATATGTTGACAGCAGTGCAGACAGATGCAGGGTCCTGGCTTGTGAAGCTTCAGAGAGAAGTTCAGAGATTCTACCAGGGTCATTTGTTATTTTGAATTAAGATTCTGTGGTTCTGAACAGCTGGAGGTGAAGACCCAACTGTGATTAACAGGAAGTCAGAATCACTGAAGTGAAAACTATGCATTACTGGGACAGTTGACACTGGTCAGCTGGAGCTGAGAAATTCCTGGTGACTAAGAAGAGATGAGTATCATTAAGGTACAACCTTCTGGGAAGTGTCTCCTCAGAGACAGACATAAGGTATATTCCAAAGGCAACCAAGGCTGCGCCTCTTGAAGGCAGCTGAACTGCACAGTTTAAGAGTCACCTGGGTGATACTAGTTTTGAAGGCATGGAAGGGTGTAGCCCAAGCTGGCCTTGAACTCGAATCCTCCTGCCTCTTCCTTTTCCAGAAAATCCTACCTGCATGTGCCACAACTAACAGAGCAGCTGAGGCTTGGTACTCTGAGAGGCCAGGAGAGGCCATTGGTGAAGGCACAGCCTCAGTAGCAGTTGAAGGCCAAGGATTGAAGTGGTCATGCAGAGAAGCTGAGCTTGGCATTAGGAAGAGGGAAGTGCAGCTCAGTTGCAGAAGACCCCAGCGTTTTGGAGATGCCAGTACCTTGGGATGAGACCCAAGAACAGCAGCAGTGGTAGAGTGGAGCCAGCCTGAGCTTAGGAGACAAGATGTGTATGCTGCAGAGGATGAAGCTGGAGAAATGAGCCAAGTTCCTTGGAGGAGCCCAGAAGACAACGAGTGAATCCCAGACATTAGACTGAGTTATTTACGCTGTATGAGTCTGGTTTTCCTTGTACAAATTGAGACTGTGCTCTTGTTCTTGACTTGGTTCTTCCCTCTCGAAATAAAGCATTTATTTCTGATTTTAAAGGAGCCCACAGTTGAGAGACTTTGAACTTAAAAAAAAAAAAAAACAACAAAAAAACAGAGAAATTCTGGAGTTTTACAGAGACTATGGATTTTGAAGGAGAACACATATTTTTAGATACAACTTTTAAACTGTTTGAATTTGTAAGGCTGTGAGAAGTTTTAAGTTTACAAAAATGTCTTATTTTGTGATGTCTTGGTTAATGTGTGATCTTGGGGAAGAACAAAAAAGGAATGGTTGAGGTTTAACAGTGATGTGTTTGCGTGTCAAGCTGACGAGGGGTCAGCTGGGCTGACTCTGCTGCCTGCTTTGGGATCCTCTTCCTCTAAATGGGCTGCCTTGTCTAGCAACAATAGATGTTCTTAGTCCTACTACAACCTGATTGCCAAGGTGGGTTGAAATCCATGGAGGCCTCCCTTTTTCTGAGGAGAAAGGGAGGATGGAGCACAGGGGAGAAGAGAGAGTAAAAAACTGGGAAAAGAGAGAGGGAAAGCTGTGATCAGGATGTAAAGTAAATTTTTAATAAAAAAAAAAGGAAAAATTTGGCTATAAGCAAGCTGGCTCCTTGCTTCAATTTGGGGCATTTTCTTAATCAGTGATTGATATGAGAGGGCCCAGCCGATTGTGGGTGGGGTCACCTCAGTATGGTGGTCCTGGGGCTATAAGAAAGCAGACTGAGCAAGCTATGAAGAGCAAGCCAGTGAGCTGCACCCCTCCATGGCCTGTGCATCAGTTCCTGACTCCAGGTTCCTGCCCTGTTTGCATTTCTGTCCCGACTTCCTCTGAGGATGAACTGGCATAATGAAGCAATAGCCAAATAAACCTTTAGTCATGGTGTTTCTTCAGAGCAACAGTGACCCTAGGTGGGACACACAGCAAATGTGTTAAGGATAAAGGAGATAAAGGCAGAACACATGAAAAATTGCAACATTTTATAGCACAGATTGACAGACATTTTCTCAAAGTGTCAGATAACAGTGATTTAGTCTTTCTTGACAATGCTGTGTTCCCTGCAACCACCTCATTTGGCTTTTTCAGATAAAACACAGGGTCACAGATACTAGGTTACACCTGATGTTGGAATCCTTGCTCACGGTTCACAATGCCCTGGCTTCAGTCCTCGGTAACACAGTAAAACAACACAACACAACACCCCCAAACCAAACAGGACACAAGAGAGCACATGTGTCAGTGCTATAAAAACTTTATCTTCAGCAATAAGAGCAAAGCTAGATGGGAATAACATTTGCTGACTTCTGCTTTAGAAGAACAGAAGTCAGCACAAAATAACGTCTAAATTAAAAATTCTGGAAATAATAGAAATCAGAGCCTTAAAATGTAGGTATGAAAAGAAAGAGTATATTGACTTCTCTAGGACTTCACTGGCTGGCTATCCTAATACTATACTAGCCATAGGCTCATTGCAATATGGCATTGTAAAAAAAAAAAAAAAGAAAAAAAGAAAACCAAAACAACAACAACAACAAAAACCCCTATCACTATTTCTATTGATGTTACGCAAAGGTTAGAGGAATATTTATCAAAGATTTTATCTTTAAAATGCTGTGTGAAGGTTTCTGGTAGGAGGTAGCAAATTGGCACAGATAATCCAAAATTCTGATCCAAATCTGAAATTATAAGACTCCAAAATTTAAACTACAACACAGTGAATGATAATTTTTTGTCTTCTTCTTTTTTTTGCAGTTTACCATTTTTGCAGATTCTAGAATGCTGATTCCTGAAACCTGGCAGCTCAGACAATAACTGACTCTTTCCCAAGCACTTTGCAATTACTTTCTTTTAATTGAGGATGAATTGGTACAGCATGTAAAATCTGAACACTAAAAATGGATGCTTCAGGCAATGAATTTTAGAAAATTGAAATGACTCAACTGCCACTCAGACATTGCTTTCAGCCAATGGATATCTTGATTGAGCACTCACACAGCACAATCACTAAGTTCACATTCACTGATGACCTATTAGGTCCAAAAAACATGCCTGGCATACAGCAGAGTGTATGCTGCCCGTTTATTCATTGAGTATCTGAACAGAAACTCTAAGCTATGCTGTTTGCCCTTCTGAATGGCGATTGAGCACCTTCCCTAGACACTGGAAGTGGGAGAAGACGGAATAGGACAGGAGCCTTCCACAGAGGGCCTCTGAAAGACTACCCAGCAGGGTATTGAAGCAGATGCTGAGACTCACAGCCGAAGTTTGGGCAGAATGCAGGGAATCTTATGGAAGAAGGACAAGATAGAAAGACCTGGAGGGGACAAGAGCTCCACAAGGAGACTAACAGAACCAAAAATTCTGGGCCCAGGGGCCCTGCAGAGACCGATGCTCCAACCAAGGACCATGCATGGAGAGGTCTTAGAATCCCTGTTCAGATGTAGCCCATAGGCAGCTCAGTTTCCATGTGGGTTCCCTAATAAGGAGATCAGGGGCTGTCTCTGACATGGACTCAGTGCCTCACTCTTTGATTACTCCTCCTGGGGGGACACCCTTGCCAGCCACAGAAAAAGAAGATGCAGCCAGTCCTGATGAGACCTGATAGGCTAGGGTCAGATAGAAGGGGAGGAGGACTTCCCCAACAGTGGATTGGGCTGGTGTGCATAGTGGGAAAAGAGGAAGGGAGGGTGGGACTGGATGGAGATGAGGGAGGGGATACAGCCAAGATACAAAGTGAATAAACTAAATAATAATAAATCAATAAAAAAAGAGAGAAAATGACAAAAAAAAAAAAAAAAGAAAAAAGAAATTCTCTAAGCTATGGTGCCTGGATCCAAAATTTAGTCTCCTATTTACCAGCTGTGTAAACTTGGGGAGAAATTACTAAAACTTTCTGTGTCTTCCTTGCAAATTGGTAAAATGAGAATATATATAAAAAAGCACTCAGTTAAGTATTAAAAGAATAAAATTATATGCTACTAATAAAGCACTCTGTCTCTTTCATGGTCAAATTTCAAGAAAGGTAATGTTGTTAACATTATTTTAATTTGCACCTTCTCTTTACTACACAGGTATTAAATAGAAATGTCACACGTTTCTAGGGTACAAATGGTTCTCCACCAAGGCATGGTATCCTACTGATTACTACATAAGGCAGAACTCACCTAACATTCTACCAGAAGGCATCTTTCTTCAAAATGGAAAAGGAAATGATGTAAAATGAAAACATTTGGATAAGTAAAGCAAGTAGCTTTGTCTGTTCTGGAAATACTCATGTGATGGTGACGAACCTTTGAATAGTGTTACTTCTTGGGAGCTTTAACTTGTTTTGATAAGCGGCTTTAACAGATGTAGCAATCAGTGCTTGTATTACGTGTATCGTTGAACATTTACTATGTGTATTACATATGAGCTGAAGGTGTTTCAGGAAACTCTCATGGCAGCTCTGAGCTTTGCTTCCCTCATCCTGACACGTGGGCGGGATACCCCAACAGGCCCTGGGAGCCAGAGGATGCGTGATGCTTAGCTACATAACCTGCAACTACACGCTGAGTGTTTCATAGAGGCCCTTGAATAGAGGTCATAAGCCTAGGAAATGCTTTCCCCAGGCAGTGGGCCATACAGAACTGACTTGGCAGAGCATGCGAACTAGAGATAGTCAGTAACATGTCTCATGGAGAGGGCAGCTCCTCCCATTAGAGTGAGGGAACCCGACATGCTCATAAGAGTGACACAGACATTGCTTCTACACAGAAGGTGCCAGGATCTCTGCAGATCCAACTTCCAAGAAAGTTGGATCTCACCATCTGCCCATCAGAACTACTTAGGACTATGGCCTCTAGCCACATGTATCCCTTGTTGGGTCATTAAAATTCTTGAGTCAGTGTTTGCCCATCAAGGATAATTCACAATCAGTTAAAATCTGTCCAGGCTTATCTCTTGGAGTCTGGCCATCATTTTCTTCTACTCAGATAGAGAGTCTTATGACACAATGTTACTGGCTTGGGCTTTGGCACTAAACTTTCCTCCTTGGGTTATATTTTCTAAAACTCTCTCAGTAGCATTTTTTTTTCTTTTTACATATATAAAACAGGAATGATCACAGCACCTACTGTTTGAAGTTGTGGTAAAAACAAAAGGAAGTTAAAACTCTTAGCATGGTGTCTGGCACATCAGATTAGACAAAAATTACTGTTGCAAATACATCATCCCACTGCTGGGCGTACACATTACAGATGTAATTACATTGAGCAGATATCTGTATGCTCATGTTCATTGCAGCTCTATTCATAATAGCCAAGAAATAAAAGCAATGCCAGTGTCTCTCAAATGATGGATAAACAAAGAAAATGTGGTATTTGCACTCAAAGGAATATTATTCATTCATTAAAAAAAACATTAAACCATGTTATTTGTGACAACTGGATAGAACTAGAGAGCATTCTGTTAAGTGAGAAAAAAAAAGCACAAGAGAAGACCCACATGACATCTCTAATATACGAAATGTAACGAGGTTGATCTCGGAGAAGTTGATAATAAATGGTGGTTTCCATAGCTGCAAAGAGGCGAGGAGTCAGGGGAAAAGGTTGACCAACAGGCACTAAATTACAACCAGATGGAAGCAAAAAGCTCCAGGGTATCACTGCACAGAACAATGATGACAGATAATGATCACAGGCTGTACAACTCAAAAAGCTAGAAAGACTTAAAAATAATTTTACCACAGACATGACAGATAACTGATTTAAAGATTATCTAGTGTGTGTATATATATATATATATATATATATATATATATATATATACACTATATATATGTGATATATATATATATATAACAGTTTGCATGTGACCTCAGAAGTATGTTCAACTTCTGTTTTTGTGTATCAGTTAAAATAAAAACAACGCATCTGCGATGATATTATTTGGGAGAAGTTAATACAAAAACAGCTTGCAAAACAAAACTGTGATGAGAGGCTCACATGAGGCCCGGACATTGGTAAGGGTATTAATGAAGTGGCTCAAGCATAAGGAAGGGAGCTGGTGGGAGGGAGGGAATGAGAGAACCAGAAAACATAAACAAAACCTAGTGAGGGGTCAGAGAAGAAGGTGGGACTAAAATAAAGGGCAAGTCTCAAGATTCTGACATTGAAACAACAATGGTTCTTCAAAAAGTCAGATCAGGGAGTTGGGGTGAATGAGCTTTGCAATTTACAATCATACAGACTTTGAAGACAGATGCCACAATTGAAAGAAGTTTCTAAGCTTAAAATAAGCTCAGATTAAGCTTACTTTAAGAATAAGTTCATATTAATTAAATTTCCTACTCTGAAGAGTGGGGTATAGCTCAGAGACATTATCCATACCCTGAACATTCAAGGTTCTAGGTTCAGTCTTTAGCACCACAGCAATAAAATAAAATGAAATATGAAATAAAATAAAATAAAATCCCCATTTGGATCTCAAAATTTTCTGTCTTAGTCTGGATTGCAAAAAATTCTCCATCCCTAAACATCTCAGTACCCAGGCTCTGACCCTGACATCCATCTTCTCCTATCATCTACAGGATGGTCCTTCCCAGAGCCCAGGATCTAACCCCCTGTCCCTTTTGGCAGTTTGTCCTGGGGGTGATGGGCTGAGCTAAGCGTCAACTTCCTCTTCATATCCTATTCGGCCCCAGGACTTCAGTATTCTTGCCTAAAAGCATCTTCTTCCATATTACAATTACAAAAAAAATTTCCATAGCTAATGGGGAATGGAAACAACACAACCTAATGTCCTTCAACTGCCAAATGGATAATGACATTGTGGTCACACACACAGTAGAATACTATTCAGCTGTGGAGAAAAAAAAATAAAGAAATATAATAAAGTTTGGAGGTAAATGGGTGGAACTAGAAAAGATTACACTGAAAAGGGAAGTTGGTCAATACAGAAGGAAAGGGAGGAAGTAGGGGAAAACAGCACTAAGGATGTTTGAAAAGGCCATAAGAAATCATATTAATTCTCATTTACCTAAAATTACATATAATACATTTTAAGTATACACACATATGCATAGTTTAAATTGAGTTATGCCATTTGAGTTGATAATATTCCTTCCCAAGGGCCACAGACTAGCTAACAAAAACCCCAGTACCAAGCAGGAGAAATCACCTTTTGGGTTATTGATCTGGGCAGTCTGAGAGCTCCTCAAATAATATACACTATTGCTTTTGTCCTCGTTTTCCTCCCTGAAGTTGAGGTTAAGTCCCTATTGCTGAAGACACCATGTACTTCATACTCAGGACTTGGAGGATGTGAGTTATCAAAGAGCTACCTTTGATCATCCAGACGGGTTCTATGCAAGCAACAAAGAGCAACCAATAGTTGTACTATGATGTCTGGGAACCACAACAATGACCAACATGGTAAAATATCAAAAGGTGGCAATAGCAGTACCCATATATTGGCTGTAAACAACAACTATGTAATTGGACTTAAGACCCATCATCAGGAAAATATCATGACTAAAACTGGAAACCTAGCAAACTGCCCAGGACTCGTGAGGTCATGGGTCTTACAGGAAAACCAACTGCCACCGCTTTATGAGACCAGCACAAGCCCTGAATGGAATTCTGAACGCTTATCCTTAAGGTCATAGAAGAGTGTATATCTTACTGTTTTGTTTTCCTTTCTCTTTATCAAAGAAGCTTCTATTTGCAGAAGATGGCCCCCATTACAGAAAACCACAACTGCTCAAAAAGCAAAGAACAACTGCCAACAAGTGTCCAGCCATTGCACCTAAGGCTCAGGGAACCTTGCAGAAGAGGATGTGACAAGACTGTACGACCAGGAAGTCAGCTATGAGATTTTGTCTTCTAGAGATGTCAGAGACGCTACACCCATGATACCTCAACAGTAGGGCTGTCTGAACAAGATCTGAACAAGCACATCGTCAACAGATATGCTATTGTGGAAGGAGGAAATCTCATGGCGTCCTCATCTGGACAAAGAATCTCAGACAACCAAGGGCAGCTGAGAGAGGAAGGATGAGCCTCTGACTGATTAACAGTAACAATTAAAGCAAAGAGGCCACTGATTGAGAAGGGGTAAGTGAGGGGGCATGGAAAAGGTAGTAGGGAGGAAATGAAAAGAGAAAAATGACGTAATAATATTTTCATTAAATGTGGAGAAAGGGGAACCCTCCTCCATTGCTGGTGGGAATGTAAACTTGTACAACCACTTTGAAAATCAATCTGGCGCTTTCTCAGACAATTAGGAATAGTGCTACCTCAAGATCCAGCTATAGCTCTCCTAGGCATATATCCAAAAGATGCTCAAGTATACAACAAGGACATGTGCTCAACCATGTTTGTAGCAGCTTTATTTGTAATAGCCAGAAGCTGGAAACAACCCAGATGTCCCACAAAAGAGGAATGAATACAGAAATTGTGGTACATCTATATAATGGAATATTACTCAGCAATAAAAAACAAGGAAATCATGAAATTTGTAGGCAAATGGTGGGAACTGGAAATGATCATCCTGAGTGAGGTATCCCAGAAGCCAAAAGACACACAGGGTATATACTCACTCATTAGTGGATATTAGATATATAATATAGGATAAACATACTAAAATCTGTACACCTAAAGAAACTAATCTTGGTTTTCATATTCGTCACCTAATAAAGTTCCCTTCAGTTTAGTACAGAAACAATCGCTGCAAAGGATCTCTGCCTTAGCTTCAAAAGAAGTTCATATTTTAATAAAAACAAGCACGTTGAGGTAAAAAAAAAAAAGAAACTAATCAAGAAGGAGGACTCTGGCTAAGATGCTCAATCTTCATTCAGAAAGGCAAAGAGGATGTACATCAGAAGAGGGAGAAAACAGTGAACAGTTCAGGAAGCCTACCACAGAGGACCTTTGAAAGAATCTAACCTGTAGGGCATCAAAGCAGATGCTGAGACTTATAGTAAAACTTTGGGCAGAGTGCAGGAATCTCATGAAAGAAAATTGGTAAGACCTGGAGAAGACAGGAGCTCCACAAGGAGAGCAACCAAACCAAAAAATCTGGGCACAGGAGTCTTTTCTGAGACTGATACTCCAACCAAGGACCATTCATAGAGATAACCTACCACTCCTGAGCAGATGTACCCATGGCAACTCAGTGTCCAAGTGGGTTCCCTAGTAAGGGGAACAGGGACTGTCTCTGACAGGAACTGATTGGCCTGCTCTTTGATCACCTCCCCCTAAGGGGGGAGCAGCCTTACCAGGCCACAGAGGAAGACAATGCAGCCACTCCTGATGAAACCTGATAGACTAGGATCAGAAGGAAGAGGAGGACCTCCCCTATCAGTGGACTTGGGGAAGGGCATTGGTGGAGAAGTAAAAGGGAGGGTGGGATTGGGAAGGGAGGAGGGAGGGAGCCACGGGTAGGAAACAAAGTGAATAAACTGTAATTAATAAAAAATATAAATGAAAAAAGAAAAAGAAATAAAAAACATTTCCATGGTTGGAAACAGGTTGGAGTGAAAAAAAAATGATAATTATATATTTAAAAAGAAGCAGTAACTTCAAAGTTCAGAAAGGATACATTTTAAAAACTTTTCATACCCATGTAAATGTTAGTTACTGGTAATGTTTCTTAACAGAATATTTGAAACCTTTCTCAAATCGCTCATGAAATACTTTCTTATGTATAACATTTAGAGGTGGTTAATTCCCCAAAGGATAGTTAAGTGAACGCCTAATTAAGCCCCACTATACATTTCAGGTTTAAGCACTTGGGGTTTTTACTAAGATCCAGGAAGTCTGAGTAGGAAAGGGGCCTGGCCAGGGTAAAGAATGCTTCCCGGTGACCTAACTAAAAGGTAGACATTGCTGAAACATGTCTACCACTGGCAATAGCCTGTACCTATCAGTACACATGACACCTCTGTGGAGAGCGAAGCCCTCCAGCTCTTAAATAAGAAATCTTCCGCATGTCTGTATAGTCTCAGCAGCACCACTAACGTCACTACCAGCCTGCGGAAGCAAACCCACAACTGTACATGGACATTAAATCGCGCAGCCAGAAATCGCATTAGGAAACATCACCGAAGCACGGCACTCTCCGAACTTTCTCAGCTCTCGCCCTGCGTCCCCGTCCCCGTTTGCTTTCTATTCCTGTGACAAAAGCAAGTCAGGGAGAGTCGCGCTTATTTTAGCTTCCGGGTTAGAGTCCATCGTCAAGGAAAGCCAAGGCAGAGCTCGAGGCAGGGACTGAAGCAGAGACCATGAAGGAAGGCTGTTTACTGTTTGTTTACTGGCTTGTTTCCCCTGTGAATGGAATTTTATGTCAGCCAAATTTCTTACAACATCCAGGACTGCTTGCTTGGGCTTGGTTCTCCCATATTAATCATTAGTTAGAGGCCAGCTTTATGTACATAGGGAGTTCCTGATAGTTAGGGCCACATAGAAAATGTCTCAATAAAACGTCCCCGATATTTGAAATGTCAGAGAGATGGACCTCGTGGATCCTAGAGTTTTGTCAAACTTATATGTTATTTGATTTTCAGTTCCCAGATTGCACTGGAAGGATGGGAAATGCCAGTGCTAAAGTTAGGTATTTAGCATAGTATCAGCATTTCCCCAAATTTAGCTTTTAATGAACATGGTCTGTTGGGCGAAAATCCGTAGCATATGTTAAGGATACACAAAGATGAAATAAACTCAGCCAGCAATCCTGTCTTTTTTTTTTTTTTCTCATTATTCTTGGCAAGCTGTATCCATTGAATGCAATAAACCTGATTCCCGTGTATTCTCACAGGTAAGCAAAGACCTACAAGCAGTGAACTGCAATAAAGTTCATTATGGTTTATTTAAAAACAAATTATCTGGTTATATAGTATATTGCTTTTATATATCATGAATAATTGGTATAGTGAAAAAGCTGCTCTACTGGGAAATATTGGGTTGTTTAAATAAATAATATCATAATTCACACCATTCACTAAATCTGTTATCCTTCTATGATCTGTCTCTCTCACTCACTCTATTTATCTGTCATCTATTTATCTATGAATCATCTATATTTATCCCTATCAACTACCCTTCTATCTATAATCTATCTTTATCCCATAAACCTTCACACACCCCCATCAGCAGGATTTTCACCTTGATGGTGATATTTGTGAGACATGACCAGCACAGCACACAGTATCCCACAGTTAGATTTCAGTTTCTTACAATTATCTGAATGAATCAAGCTTTCCAGAGGGCATAGCGGTTTTCAGCTTATAAATTATTTCTGCCATAAAAGGGACAGATGACTAAACAGGAAGAATTAACTCCAGACATTCACTTACAGCAAATTTATAGGACATTGAAATTGAAAAAAAAAAACAAAAACAAAACAAAAAAAAAAAAAAAAAGAAAAGAATGAAATCCTATGCTGAGGTTGAAATCCAAAGCTACATTGATTGTCTATTAAGTATGCAACTCTGAATTTCTGATGATGAAGTATTGGGGTTAACCAGTGTCAGAGAGACAATTCAACCTCAAGAACTTCTGAAAAACAGAAATATGTTCAACGTGAACATGATTCTTGTAGCAAATGAATCTTCTATCGACCAAAATTTGATTTCTTTTGCCTCTGGAGATGAAGCTGCACCTGGCAAATTGGCTGTGAAAATGAACTTTTTATTTTGAGAAATGAAAAAGAAACGACTTTGCATATACTGTAATCATATCTAAATTCTAAGCATACGGACATTTTTTTTAGGACGATTCTCTGTGGTTTGTAAAACCTCTAGGTTGGGTTTGTGGAATCCAAAGTTGTGGTTAGATTACAAGCGAGGACACAGGATGACATTTGCAGACTTTTTACTCAAAGATTAAGGAGTCATATTTTTTGTTTGTTTGGTGAATGGATGGAAGGGAACATTGGGTCTCTTTTGGTAGCCCTGTTTGGTCCGGAACTTGCTATATATCCCTGGCTGGCCCTAGGCTTCTGATCCTTCTGTTTTGGCCTCTCAAGCATTGAGATAGTCTATGTATACATCATATCCCATGGAAGGAATGACTGTTGAGGTAAAGGGCATGGCTTTCTGCCTATACTCGCTAGTATGGGGAATGGTCAGAGACATCCCATCCAGATTAAAATGCACAAGGAATTCTTCCATTAGCTGTTCAAGACTCACTTGACTAAATTTTGGATACATTTTCTAAAGTGTACTCATCTTTTAAAGTCTCAAGCAAAGATTTCCTTAGCCTGGTGGAAGAGAAGGAAATGTTTACTTACTTCTGAAATCTTAGTTTGGGTTTAGTGAGCTTGAGCTCTGAGCAGGCTGTTAGAGCTTTAACTACATTCTAGATTTTTTTTTTGTACATTATTTCTTGTTTTCAAGACAACCTTACAAGTGAAAGTCATAATCCCAATTATAAGAGTAATAATAAAATACAAAACTCATTTTACAGGTAGAGATACTTAAGTATGTAATGTGGTTTGGAATATTGTTTAAGGGCAGCCCTGAGATAAGAGAAAATCTGAGTGTTGAAATAAAATATTTTTCAGTCTTAAACCCTGCCTTTAAACATCTCCTTCAAACTGTGTGCAGTCAACAGATTGACCCTTTCATACTTCTGAAGCTAGTTTTAGGTAACACTGCATGAGCTATATACCCTCAGATTGAAGTTGGTCATTGGAATGAATCTCAGGGTTTTTGACCTAAGCAGCTTTCCCACCTCTCTTTTCTCTCCTTTTCTAAAAAAAATTATTTATTTTTATTTTATGTGTTTTGCTGGCATGCATTTCTATGTACCCCATGTACATGCCTAGTGCCCACAGTGACCAGATGAGGGCACTGGATCCCTTGGAACTGGAGTTACAGGTGGTTGTGAGCTGACATGTGGGTGCTGGGAACCAAAAAGCAAGTGCCTTGGAAGAGAAGCCAAGGTGCTTCTCTTTTAATCACCGTGCTATCTCTGTAGCCCTCTCTTCTTCTCTCTTAAAGTCAAGTGTGTATGTGTGTGTGTGTGTATCTGTTTGTATCTGTGTGTGTGTGTGTCTGTCTTTCTCTGTCTTTCTCTGTCTTCCCCTGCTCCCTCTCTGTGTATACATAGTTGGGCATCCATGAGGAGCTTCCCAGAATTCTCCTGTCTCTGCCTCTCATCTCACCATTAGGAGTGCTGGGATTATAGACATGGGTTACCGGGTGCAGCTTCATATTGGCTGTGAGAATTTGAACTTTGCTCTTCACATTGGTGTGGTGAGTATTTTAGCCACTGAGGTATCCCCCCAACACCAACTGCTTCTTTCTCTAACTGAGGTAGGAAGTCTAGGACTCAGCCAAGTAAATACATCCATAGAAAAATAAAGCTGAAGCTAGGATTTTTTGCTTTAATTAATATTTAAGCTTTCACCTGAAGCATGCTATGAAATAAAATGAAATTACTAATTTTTCTACTACTAATATGAGTTATGATATATATTTTTAAAGATAAATTTTCATGTTCATCATCTTCTATGGTTAATTATGGTAATACACAATTGTAAGCTTTTTCATGGATGTATTTTAAGTTTAGTAGACAACAAAAATACACAGGAACAAAATATATGGGACTTTTTTCTTAAAGCATACAGAAGAAAATTTATACTGAGCTTTGAAAGTAGGCACTGAGCCTACTTCCTGGAATAAATTGAAGAACAGGCAGAAAATGGACAGTCGGGAAAGTTATTTAGCAAGAAAAGTTGGATAAGTTTGCCAATCTAATCATGGTCTGAAAAATGCAGATAAAGATGTGGAAAGAAAACATGCAATATTGATCATGAACACATTCCAATGCAGGAACCATAATGTGCTTTTGTCCTTGGAGTGAATGAGTATTTGGACCAACCTGCCCTGCAAAATCTAAACTCACAGAAGACAGTTTCACAAAGGAAATTATTAAACTGAGGTGATTTCCCCGTTTCACACACCCAGTGGCTCTTTCATAAAGTAAAATGTACAGTTAGTTTTGATAAGATGACATTTCTATCACTGTAGTGAATCAGATAGCAAGCTGTCTTCCATGGAGGGCTGTGCTTATCAAGAGCACAGAGATGCCCAGGGTTACCCAGAAGCACTGGGCAGGGTTAGTCCTCTCTTAAGAAGCCTTCTGTGTTGAGTGTCATTTAAGGAAGACTCCCTGCAAAGGAAATCTTGTCACTCTTTACACGAATCCCACAGAGATTTCTTTGTATGAAGTCACTTGTTGAATACACCCACCCACCCATCCATCCATCCACCCATCCATCCACCCACCCACCCATCCACCCATCCACCCATTCATCCACCCATCCACCCACCCATCCATCCATCCACCCACCCATCCACCCATCTACCCATCCATCCACCCATCCATCCACCCACCCACCCATCCACCCATCCACCCACTCATCCACCCATCCACCCATCCATCCATCCACCCATCCATCCACCCACCCATCCACCCATCTACCCATCCATCCACCCACCCATCCATCTACCCATCCATCCACCCACCCATCCATCCATCTATCCATCCATCCATCCATCCATCCATCAATATTTATTATTCTCCAAAGTTTATATTGCAGTAGAGGACAGGAGATATATCTGGGAACTTAGTATGCAAACTTTCATGATATTGAGATCTTATTTCACAGTTGGAGCAAAGGCTCGGAGGTTAAGAGTAACTACTGCTCTTGCAGAGGACCCAAGTTTGGTCTTCAGCACCGATATGGTAGCTCACCACTATGTATAACTTCAGTTCCAGGGCATCTGACACCCTCTTGGGGCCTTCATGAGCAGTGAAACCATATTGTGCATATATATACATGCAGGCACACATTCATACACATAAAAAAGAAAAAATAAATCATCTAGAAAAAGGATCTTATGTATTTTTATCTTTTTTTCCTCTTTTTTGAGTCAATGTCTCACTTTGTAGCACTGGCTGCTGGCCTAGAACACTGTATGTGAGCAGACTGGCTTTGAACTAGGAAACCTCCCTGCCACTGCCGCCCCAGTGCTGGGATTAAAGGCTTGTGCCACCATGCCCAGCTATTAAATCTCATTTCATTCCAAGAGACTCAGATCCAGTCTGAAGTTAACCTAACTTTCCACAATATGAACCTCGTCTCTCTCTAACTCAGTCTGTAACATGAGCATCATAGTTCCACCCGGATCATTCTGTTTATAGCTCGGCTCTCCAAGTCAGGTGTCTGAACAAACAGGTAGGCACCTGCTCAAAGCTCGTTGGAAGTGCACATTTGTGACCTTGTCCTGCACTGATCTATGCCAGACAACCGCAGACCCACAAACACAATCGAAAGCTTGATAGACCACAGATAGTTGTAGACAGTGCGTTACACCACTGGTGAGTGAAATCGAAGAGTAAAAGTAAGCCAGAAAACTGAGTGGCAGGCTTTAAAAACCTCAGAATTAGCAGTTTGGATAACAATAGAGAGATGAATCTGAGAATATTTGTCCTGAGCTAAAACCAGGTGTAATCAGAGCTTTCACACTGGAAGAACAGAAATCAAAGGAAGCTGTGATGGTACAGAGGTGGCTGCAAGTGCAGTAAGGAGATGGTTGCCATCTCACAGTCCCCGGGGAAATTCACTCTTTTTGCATCTCATCCTCAGGAACAGACTTGATCTGAGCAACACCTCCCCACTGTCAATGAAGTCTCGTCCTTTTGGTTTTTTTTTGCCATGTCATCTGCCACAACTTCCCTGGCCCCACAACCCATCACCTCCTGCCAATGCTCCTTGCATGCCATTTTCACTGCTCTCACTAGAAAGTTGTGTATCACCATGCACTAGTTGAGATGTTTGCAGAAAATGTCTCCTTGTAGATTACATAATTCATAGCTGTTCCTTTCTAGTCACAACTTACCATGTGATTTTATAGATTTTAACAAAACCACTGTTTTTATCCAACTTTTTTTTTGTTTGTTTAACATTCTAATGCTGAAAAAAGAAAAAAGGAGTCAGGAGCAGTGAGATGAACTAGCTAGTAAGTGGACTTAACGGGAAGCTCATATACTAAATATGGTGGAATGAGAGAACCAACTCCCTCAAATGATCCTCTAGAGATGAGAGAGAAAGAGACAGAGAGAGAGAAAGAGAGATGGGGGAGAGAGACAAAGAGTAAACACACGTGTGTGCACACTCTCATTGTGAATAATACCCAGTAAGTAACTTCCAAAGTACCATTAAATGTTATTACATTAGCCATAACTATTTCTAAAATGCTCAACACACTTTGAAATCTATTGTGCGTATATATATTTATAGAATAAATAGTATATATTATATATATTAATATATATATAAATATCGTATGCCAAAATGCATCTCTCATTTTGATCACAGATCTATTGGTAAAAGTTTATCTCGGAACTGTTCAGTTTGGCTCCCTGACACGAAGCTCTTTCCTCTCGATGCTTCATCCAGGAGAAAAATGACCTGCTTAAAAATCCAGCAAAAGGGGGTGTAACAAAGTCGTTGATTGGCTGAATAAGACCTCTGGACCACATGCAATTGCAGCCACAGCTGCAGAGATGGACATTTCTATCAGGTTCTCTTTGCCTTTATAATGTCAGCAAAATGTTGCTATGCAGTTCAGTCTACACTCAATCTTATTATCCTTCTGTATTTTCTGCCTGAAAATTACTTCATGTACCAGTAAGAAGGCCCAGCTGCTCTTATCTGGATTCATGGGATCACCTTCCCAGCAAAGTGCCATTTTTAAGTCCTTGTCTTTGTTGTACAAATAACCCAAACAGGACAGTAGCTTACTAATGTATTCAGCAATATTAATCCCCCTCTGATCTGACATTACATGGAACACATTTGACTTATATATTTTATGGTCTTTTCCTCCTAACAGAGCCCATGAAAGAAAGAGAGTGGAGATGGTAGCATGGGCATCAGCATTTTCACTGCCTCTCCTACCAGATTTACATCGCAGTGGGCATGCCTGTGCTGATGAATGCAAATTTGTACAGCACGCAAAGAAAATACAAAGTGATTCGGTGCCATCAATTTCTTTCATTCCATGCTTAACCTCAGGTCCGGTATTTTATCTCCCAGTCCTGAAAATTGCATTTGCCTGATCTGACATTCTAGATTGATAACAATAATCACTACAGATGCGAACTCTATCTTGATCAAAATCTGTACAGGTAACCATGGAGTTAAAAAACAGACTTTAAATTCTTCAGCCTCCTATGGCTTTGGAACTTTAAGGTAGAAATATATCACATTATAAAAAGAGAAGAACTGTTTCATGTAGTGCCTCGTAAGAGAGAGTTGTAGAAGTGGGTTATACAAAGGAAATGAAGTTTTACCTTTGACGATCACTCCTCCATTTTTAAAAAAAATGTTTCTTTTTTCCTTTTTCGCTTCCAAAAAAGATCCTAACTTCAGGTTGTTGTGATATTGTTAGCCAGATGTCACTCTTGGTATGTGATGTTCAACTGCTCTGAAAAATAACAAATGCAATAATTAGACATGATGACTCATTCAAAACAGAAACTCACTGAGGACTGATCTCATAAAAATGACACTGGGAGCCATTAAATCCACTGATGTGAGACAAAGAAATCTACATGGTGGTTCTTGTGACGATATTGCACTCGGCATCTTTATGCATCTCAGAAAATCAAATCAACCAGAAAATAAAAACATTTATGTCACTATTATAGGTAAGTTTGATATTCTACAAAATGCTTGTCTATAATCATCACTTATATTCTCTTTAAAAAGTAATAAACAGAGGTAGGGAGGAATGACTCAGGGGTTAAGAGCACATTCTGCTTTTGCAGAGGACACAAATTCAGGTCCTAGCACCCCAGCATCTGAAGGCTCACAGCCATCTGCAATACTCGCTCCAGGGACCTGAGGCCTCTGGGCTCTGCAGGCACCTGCGTTCATGTGCAAAGACCCGCCCCCAAACACACACAACTGAAAATAAAAAACATAAGCCTTTAAAAAGTAATGAAGTAGGAGTATCAAATACATGACTTTGTAAGGTACAGCATATGTACAAGATTTCAGTCACTTTCTGGGAATTACATATCTTATTAATACTGCAAGTAACTAACTATGGTTTTAAAAGGAGTAAAAACTGGCATTATTCCCATTGTGATTTCTATTTCTTTGACCTTACAGCAGGATCCAACATGGCATACTATTCCCAAGTGTCCAACTGTGCGCATTCTGATGTCTAAGCCAAGCCATTCACGAGATGATCTATGATGTTTTCTTACAAAGTGGCTACACAGAAATTATATCTGGGCTCCCTTGTGAGACAGAGCTTCCCTCACATCACAACACATGCTGTGAGAGGAGCTGTGACTCTCCTTTCTAGCAGGTCACAGACAGAGCTCATCACACAAATGGCCCGATGTTTTACAGTGTTGGGGTACACTGAGATACACTCTTGTTTTCTTGTTTTTTTTTTCTTTTTTTTTTTTTAAGCAACATAATTCTCTGTGCCTTGGTAGCATATAAAAATACTTTCAGAAGAGAAAAATATATTCAAGCAATAAGTAAAAATGTAGTCAGATTCACAATTGAGATTAATGTGACTGTTGTTTTTTAAACAAAATCAGCACTTTATTTAGATTGAAATGAACTATACAAAATTGATTTTATTCACCAAAAACATTTTTCTGTATTATATTTTTTTTTAGATAAACCACAAAACATTTATTTTTGTAGGTTTTTGCTCATAAATCAAGACGAGGCAGTAGACATAATCACGCAAAAAGAAGAAAACAGACCAGTCCACTGCTGCCTGTGTGGATAGCCTCTGGGTCTGTCTTCACCACGAAGCAGACGTGAATTTTCCTGTGAAAAGGCCTATGAAAATGTGGGCTCAATAAACGAATGTAAACAGCAGCAACCAAAGGTGGAGAACAGGGCCTGGCTCTGCATTCCCACCGTAAATTGTTTCTTTGAGGGTCTTCCGTCCTGACAGAATCTACGTGAAAGCCACAGGCTGAGCTCACAAACCTGTCATTCCCATGACTGCCCGTCACACAGTTGGCAGTACTGAAGCTTAACCACTAGGCTCCACCACAGTCTTCATTTCTGTTTGTTTGTTTATCTTTTATCTATCTATCTATCTATCTATCTATCTATCTATCTATCTATCTATCTATCTATCTATCTATCTATCTATGACAGTGTCTCAGTGTGTGGCCCAGGCTGGCCTAAACCTTATGATTCTTGTGCCTCTGCCTTCCAAGCACTGCTGCCACAGATTTTTAAATACCTGCAACTCCTACAATTCAAAGGTCAACGGTATACTTCATGGTAACACACTATCAAATGTATTTCTCTCACCCAACTCATTTTCCAAAGGCCTGATAACTCAGTAATTGACTACTGGATCCACAATGAAGATGTTGTACCTAAAACAACTTTTAACTAAAACAATTCCAGAGTGCCACTAGCACAGAAGCATCTGGGGACTCCCAATGCCAACTTCTGGATGAACAGACAGGTATTGAAAGCATGAGAGTTCAAACAGGGGCCATCGAAATACGTGGGTTACCAATAGCTAATGAAGTGTTCACCTGAGGTTTATCAGCGAGGCACGCAGTGATTAATTGGCCCTACTATACCACAGGCTTTTATTCCAAACAGAAAATAGAAGACAACAGCCATTTAAAAAAATCTTTTAGGTATTTTCAATGGTTTCTGAATTATTTGTAGGAGGAGTTTGTACAGAGTTTGTATAGAGTTTGATGTGTATCCACCATTAAATCCAGATCATGTTTTTTTTTGGTTGTTGTTGTTGGTTTTTTATTATTTTTATTTTCTATATTAATTACAGTTTATTCACTTTGTATCCTAGTTGTTCCCCCCCCATTCCCTTCCAAGCACCCCCTCCCTCCCTCATCTCCTCCCATGCCCCTCTCCAAGTCCACTGATAGGGAAGGTCCTTTTCCCCTTCCATCTGACTCTAGCCTTTCAGGTATCATCAGGACTGGCTGCACTGTCTTCCTCTGTGGACTGGTAAGGCTAATTCCTTCTCAGGGGGTGGTGATCAAAGAGCCAGCCACTGAGTTCATGTCAGAGACACCCCCTGTTCCCATTACTAGGGAACCCACTGGGAGACTGAGCTGCCATGGGCTACATCTGTGCAGGGGTTCTTGGTTATCCCCATGCATGGGCCTGGGTTGAAGTATCAGTCTCAGCAAAGACCCATGGGTCCAGATTTCTTGGTTCTGTTGCTCTCCTTGTGAAGCTCCTGTCCTCTCCAGGTCTTACTATCTGCCCCTTCTTTAATAGGATACCCTGCATTCTGCCCAAAGTTTGGCTATGAGTCTCAGCATCTGCTTTGATAGGGGGTAGAGTCTTTCAGAGGCCCTCTGTGGTAGCTTCCTGTCCTGTTCAGTGTTTTCTGCCTCTTCCATTTGTCCTGTTTGCCTTTCTGAGTGAGGATTGACCATATCACCCAAGGTCCTCCTTCTTGCTTAGCTTCTTTAGGTGTACAGATTTTAGTATGTTTACCCAATATCATATGTCTAATATACACTTAAAGTGAGTATACCATGTGTGTCTTTCTGCTTCTGGGATACCTCACTCAGGATGATCTTTTCTAGTTCCCACTACTTGCCTGCAAATTTCATGATTTCCTTGTTTTTAATTGCTGAGTAGCATTCCATTGTGTAAATGAAATTTACACAATTTCTGTGTCTATTCCTCAGTTGAGGGACATCTGGGTTGTTTCAGGGTTAGAGCTAAACAGAATTCTCTAGAGAGGAATATAAATGGCAGAGAAACACTTAAAGAAATGCTCAACGTCCTTAGTCATTAGGGAAATGTAAATCAAAACGACCCTGAGATTTTACCTTACACCTATCAGAATGGCTAAGATCAAAAACTTAAGTGACAATATATGCTGGAGAGGATGTGGAGAAAGGGAAACCCTCCTCCACTGCTGGTGGGAATGTAAACTTGTACAACCACTCTAGAAAGCAATCTGGCACTTTCTCAGCCAATTAGAAATAGTGCTACCTTAAGATCCAGCTATACCACTCCTAGGCATATATCCAAAATATGCTCAAGCACACAACAAGGACATTTGCTCAACCGTGTTCATAGCAGCTTTATTCGTAATAGCCAGAACCTGGAAACAACCCAGATCATGTTTTATATCAAGACTTATGTTAAGCAAAGTGTCCCGCAACTCTGCTTTGAGACACTTTTCCTCCGTTTTCATAGCACTCATTGCTCATTCTCAGCTTTCACCACAGGGAGAATGCACAGCCCCATCAGTGAGGCATAGACATTAGGAAAAAAACTTGATGTCAGGAAGACGGAGGGCTTCATAAATGGCGGAGGGAGCTCCATATCTTTTCCTCTGTGTTTCCTCTGGATCCTCCAACGGTGAAACTTGGCTGAGAGCATGTTGGGATTGGGTAGGTCACTTCTGTACATGTCAGCAGGGTGTTGAATCTGAGCTGCCCCATCACTGAGGGTACCAGAGACAGGCATTTCAGAGCTTTGAGGTGCTGTTCAGAAAGCCTGTCCTTAAGCTCCTGTGGGTGTCTTTATGTTTACCATGAGGTGGAATAACTGTACAGCTAGACAAGCATTTATACTCTGCAGAGCCGCGACAGATTTTGATTTCGTGGTTACCACTGTTCTTAAAAATGTGTTATCTTTTATAAGAGCCATTGGGAAGAATCTCCAGGGACAAACCTCTTTGCAGCCAGAAGCTTGACCGCAGTACGGCATTCACTTAACGAGGTGATGGAAAATACTGAGTTTATCACGAGTTTTGGTCTGAGGAAGCTACAGATTTAGCAAGTGAACCTGACATTCAGATGAAACACCCAGGGAAGTTCCAGAGGGCCCAGCAAGGTAACCTGGAGCCTCAGCTAACCTCTGAGTATTCCTATAAAGCCTCAGTGTTCCAGCACTGGGACTGTTGTTCTAACCTAATCTCTGTAAGAACTGTAATACAGAGTTCATGTTTTAGAACAGGGTTTAGAGGTCTTGGAGATGATGTGGTCTGACCACTTTTTTGGAGCTGTCAAAGGCAAAAACTACATCCCAGGGCTTCTGCCTGAGAGTCCTGCCACCCAGCACTGTGGGGCTTTAATTTCCAAAATGAACACTGGATGGTCAAAGAGATCATGGATGACATCATTTTGTTAATATTATTTTGAGGCTGGCAAAACTGATGGGTATTAGAAGACCACTGGCAATGGATTACAAGATCAACAGTAACTCAACCACACTGATCATCTACACAACACTTAATAATGCACCCTAGAGACATCATGAAGGACACATATCTCATTTCTCCATCCTAGAGAAGACAGAATGAGATTCCATTATCAGTTACAATTTGAAGACTTGAAGCCTTGCTTTATGAACTATTATCCTGCTTAGCATTCTCAATGTTCCAGTAAATCAAAGTCTGAGGAGAACATCTTCCCATATATGTGAGGACAGAATTACTTAAAGATAATGAATAAAGACTGATTTCCAAAACAAACAGCTTGACCACTTATCTATTCATGAATATTTATTGAGACTTTATTTTGTATTCAATAGAGTCTAAATATTCAACTAAATGGTGCTGATCATTTAAAAAGTGGAGAGATGATGCAATCTGTAAAAATGGATACCAGAGTATGAACAAAAAATAAGTTTCAGTACAAATAGATCATTGTGAAAATTATATAATTATTAGGTGAACATCTATTTTAAACAGGAAAAGAAATCTTAAATACTACCCCATGTAGAGTGTAGTCCCAAATATGATTAGCTATCATTGTCACCTCGAAATCTTCTCCAAAATGCAAATCATGGGACTATGAAATTTCACCTTTAATCAAATATTTAGAGACAGCATCTTAATATGTTACCCAGCTGGCCTTGCATCCTCTGCGTCGGTCCCCTGGGTAGGTAACACTGCAGGTATAAACCACCACACCTAGCCATGCACAACCACCCCAGCTGGGACATTCCTGGCTAAGTCAGGGGAACCTGCATTTTGAAATGGCTCCCAGCTACTCCTGGGCGTGCTCCTGGGTCTTTACCATCTTCATTACACAGCCTAGAGCACTGACTTGCTCCAGGCATTTGCTTCTTGGTGATGAAACTGAGTCCAGTATACAGAACTGTTTCTCTGGTACTCTCACCTTTTCCATATCCCAAGAGGCCCTATCCTCCCACCCCCTTAAAATTTGCTTTGGTTAAGTAGGAGTTATTTAGTCCAGATAGTCTAGAAAAAGAAGAGCAAAAGAACAACTGTAGCTACTCAATGCTAGAAGATTTACATAGATATATTTTTTTTCATTCCTATCTTATTGATTTTCCACATATGGAGGCTCTGGAATTTTTTTTTAATTTCTCAGATACTATCTTTTTATTTTTTATTAATTACAGTTTATTCACTTTGTTTCCCTCCTGTAGCTTCCTCCCTCCTCCCCTCCCAATCCCACCCTCTCTCTACCTTCTCCACCCATGTCCCTCCCCAAGTCCACTGATAGGGGAGGTCTTCCTCCCCTTCCTTCTGATCTTACACTATAAGGTCTCATCAGGAGTAGCTGCATTGTCTTCCTCTGTGGCCTGGTAAGGCTACTCTCCCCTCAGGAGAGGGGAGAGGCCTGATCAAAGAGCAGGCCAATCAGTTTTTGTCAGCAACAGTCCCTGTTCCCCTTACTAGGAAACCCACTTGGACACTGAAGTGCCATGGGCGACAGCTGTGCAGGGGTTCTAGGTTATCTCCATGCATGGTACTTGGTTGGAGTATCAATCTCAGAAAAGACCCCTGTGCCCAGATTTTTTAGATCTGTTGCTCTCCTTGTGGAGCTCCTGTCCTCTCCAGACCTTACTATCTCCCCCTTCTTGAATAAGATTCCTTGAACTCTGCCCAAAGTTTGGCTATACGTCTCAGCATCTGCTCTGATACCCTGCAGGGTAGAGCCTTTCAGAGGCCCTCTGTGGCAGGCTCCTATCCTGTTCCCTGTTTTCTCCCTCTTCTGATGTCCATCCTCTTTGCCTTTCTGAACGGAGATTGAGCATCTTAGCCAGAGTCCTCCTTCTTGATTAGTTTCTTTAGGTGTACAGATTTTAGTATATTTATCCTATATTATATGTCTAGTATCCACTTATGAGTGAGTATATACCCTGTGTGTCTTTCTGTTTCTGGGATACCTCACTCAGGATGATCTTTTCCAGTTCCCATCATTTGCCTGCAAATTTCATGATTTCCTTGTTTTTTATTGCTGAGTAATATTCCATTGTGTAGATGTACCACAATTTCTGTAACCATTCCTCAAATGAGGGGCATCTGGGTTGTTTCCAGCTTCTGGCTATTACAAATAAAGCTGTTACAAACATGGTTGAGCAAATGTCCTTGTTGTATACTTGAGCATCTTTTGGATATATGCCTAGGAGTGGTATAGCTGGATCTTGAGGAAGCACTACTCCTGGGCTTCATCTGGAAACCTCACCCAAAAGGCCAAACAGAATAAAGAAACAAAACATAAACCCACCCACCAAGCAAGCATGCAAGAAAAAAAGTACAAGTTGCAGCCTTGGTTTAGAAATTGATGGTCAGGGCTCTGACACCTTGTCTTCTATGAGTGGAGACTCCAAGATTGCTGAACTCTGGAGAGAGGAGGGAGGAGGAAGGCCGGCACTTTGTAGCTGAAATTCCTGAAGTTCATTAGTCTCCCACTTCCTCTCTTAACATTTATCCTGTGATTTTCCTGAGCTGAAATATCTTTGGGTTATTTCTACAACAAAATTGTTTTAAAATTAGCTTTCTGTATTACTCTAACCGTGTTGAATTTTTCTTTAACTCTGATGTCAAAGTTTAAACTAATGTAGCTAATACCACTCATTTCATGGGAGTTACTATATAAGCAAACCACTTCCAGTTTTCAGAAGAGCTTATTTAAAAACTTTGCCTGAGGGTACAGAAATGGAAATGAATATTACACATGCATTGAATTTTATGGAATGCCTGTACTTTTGTAAACTATATTTATGATAGATAGAGGAGGTTCAGCTGAGAGTCTCCCTCAATCTTACCCCTTTTTCTTAAAAGATTCTGGACTTGTCAGCATAACTAGGTCTCTTGGGATTACAATTTTTGTTTGAAATTGTTTATAGAATCCCTTTATTTATAGAGTACCTGTGGATGAACTTGGAACAGTACAATGCCCAACACTTCTCTCATTTACACATTCACTCACACACACCATTCCACAAAGGCATATCATATAATATGCCAGGCACTACTAAATTGTGGGAATATACCTGGGGACGTTTCAATTTAGTGGGGGCAACTAAGCAGAAAGAAATAATAAATATGATGAAGTGTTAAATTGGGATGTCAGTGCCTACTTGGTTTGTCATGAAGGTAGCAGGATACACAATACTGGAATGTTGGGAAAAGGCATGGACTAGGTTGGTGATGCAATTAGCTCAAGAAACAAGCAGTATTCTCAGGTTCCATTTACCAAAGATGATTCTACAGAGATGTGAACAATATATGTAAAGCATCATTTTTGGTGTGTATAGGAGCTCAATGAATCTTACTTTATTTTGTGCATTTATTTTTTTTTGTTGACTACACTATAAGATTTTTATCTGTGAAAACTTCTACAACACATAATAAAAAAGCTCTATTTTATTTTTGTCAGTTTTTTTAAATGTAAGGAAGATAATTCAATGAGTCTTGACTAGACTTCCCAGGAAGCTAGGCAAAGTTTACCTTGGACAAGAGTTGAAAAATAATCCAAAGAAAAATAAAAGAAATTAGCCTAGGAAGAGTCTCCCAAGTCGTATTAAATCTTGTTCACCCTGTCTCTCTTTAAATGCACGTCTTGCTTATTTGATATGCTATTACTTACATGTGTGTTATTTAAGAACAATCAATAGACCTTTATGATAAGGAATGTATGGACTATGACAGATGAATATTCAAACCACAGATCCCATAACAGTCCGGAGACCACACATGCCGAGCATCAGAGCCTTTTGTAACCATGGGAAGAATTCTTTAAAAGACTACAATCCTTTGCCATACAGACACTTTGCAGTTTCATGAGGGCCCAGTTACCAATCACTGGCCTTCGTGCCTGGGCAAAGGCAGTACTTTATGCTAAGTCCTTTCCTACACCTAATTTTTTATAGGTGCTATCTACCTTGTCTCCTTGCAGTTTCTGTGGCATAAACACCTCTTTCACTGAATAAACACTAAACTAGAAACTGTCCATGCTCAAGTCTTACTTTACAGATGAAGGCTTTGGGACTAGGAAGATGAAACCATATTTCTTAGGCTACAATTAACCGATGGCAAAGCCAGGAATAGCCTTTGGGTCTTTTATTTCTCCTTTTAACTGTCCCGTTCCTCATAATTTCGTTTAAGTTTGTTTTCATTCAAGTATCTGTTTTATACAATAACAGCATGCCTTGGAAAATGTTATATTTTCATCTGAAATTTTCACTTGTATCTTACACTAAAACCAATAAAAGACCTATTACAGTACCTACCTGCTTGGTGGTCCCCTCAGCCTACCCTGACAGTTGCAGCATGAACTTCAGAACAATGCCTGTGTTTTGTGACTCCCCACACGGCAGTGTTAGATCATGTAATATAAAAGAAAGCCCAAACAGTTTCTCCCTCCGTGGCAAACCACACTGCTGAGAGCCATTCCTCAACTGTGGATGAGAAACCTTCAGGTGAGGCTGGCTTCCTGGGTGTGTGATCTGTGGGTTTAAAAGGCTCATGCTTCATTTAATGCAGAGAGTGAAGTGTGGGCAAACTCCAACAGGACTTGAAGGTGCTGGGAGCAGGAAAGTATGCAGGCTACACAGGTGTGTAAATATTCCTTACTGCTTCATTTCACACTCATTCCCAGGGTAGGATGTCTGACGGGCATCCAACAGAGCTGAGCGAGGTTCAGTAGGCGAGGCTGAGCAAGCACATTATCTCTAAGAGTAAGCAGGGAAGCTTGCAGGCCAAGGGAGCTTGCTTTCACTGGAGACCACAGTTCCCTCCAAATGATTAAGAAGACAAAGGCGCCCTAAGAAAGAGACCTGTCACACCTTCTCCCTATCACGTGCTTCCCTCGTTTTTATCCTACCACAGAGTGGAAGTGACGAGAAAAGGGAGCAGAAGGAAGAAAAAGCACTCATGCCTCTTTCTTGCAATCCGCCTACTCCTCAGTGAGCCGGAGGGAGGTAGGCGCTAGAAGAGGCACACATTTGAGAGTGATGTGAGGACAGGTCTGTGGTGGATGTTCACTGTTCTGGTAAGAGCGAAGCACATATCCATGGTGCATGAGATCAACATGTGAACGCATGTGTGATTTGTGAGGATTAGGTGATCTTGAACACGCACTGCACAATACAAAGGCTAATGGTAAAACTCACGCCAATAATTCATGCTGTTGAGTTTCGTTTTCACTCAGAACAACAGGCAATAGCAAACAAAGCCACTCGCTCTCCTATATCAAGAGAGCTGGCAGGATTCAGGAAATGGCTTGTATGTTAGCACCTTTTGTGGCCCCTTGTACCTGCTTTCATTTTGCCCCGGACCCTAAAAATTACAGGGCCGTTAATGCTCACCCCACCGTAAGGAACTGGTGCAGGCTCCTGCAGGCGCTGCGGGTGTTAATCAGAGCTTTAGCATTAAATAGGGGACTTTGGAACTGGTCCAGCTATGCCTGTAATGGCAGCGCGACTACAAAGTAAATCAGTTTAGTTTCTGCTTTCCTTGTTAGCATGTTCCCCTGGTTTACCAAGTGACTCCCTGGATATTAGACCAAATTTCCTAATTTTAAACTATCCCTTCAGAAGTTCCTCAGCTTTAAAGCTGGTTCAATTCTAATTTAGCATAAATCTCCCCTTTAAAACCTCATTTCCCTCTTGGCGGAACACTTATCAGAGACAGGCAGTAACAAAAGAAATTTACTCTAAGTAGTAAATAATGGAAACCTGATACTCTCACGGACTAGTCACATCTTAAAACGTGTTTGTCCAAACTCCTCAGACTGCACATTTCAAAGTTATGAACTATTTCCTGTCACAAGCTGACCTCAATAAAATGTTTTTAGGAATTCGTTAGACCCAAATGTGCTAGAGACCAGCTCCAGCATACAGCATGGGTTACAAGGTGGGTCACAGCGATGGCCAGCTGATGGCTAGTGTTCCCTCTTATACTTTAATCTACACTTTAATCTTTCAGCCTGGTGGCCTTGCTATTTGGGGCTCTCTCTATATATATACAGTTTAATTCTATATGTATAGTTTAACTCCCAGGGGCCGCTGGTCGCTGGTCACGAGAGCCTCTAAAGAACAAGACAGCAGGAGGTCTTAATCAGTTCAGCCAGGTGGATCCTTTAGCTTAAGAGTACAAGAAGTGGCCACAGCCCTGACAGCTCCTTGCTGTAAATACAAGGGGTTATAAGGAGAAAAACCTTAGTTCCTTTTAACTTAATGGCTCAGCAGTGAACAGTGAATTATTGGAAGGTAGAGTCCTAATTAAGACTGATAAAACACCCTGGATTGCTTATCACTACTAAACTTAATAATTTAGAAATATGTAAAAATATATACCTTTGGAAGACAAAACAGGCAGATATTTACAAACCTCACACACACATGCACACATACAAACAACAGACAAAACAAGGGAACTTTCAAAGGTACTATTCATCCACGTACGAATATGTAAACAAACACACACACACATATATACATATAAACAATATATACAGACAATTAGACAGACAGACATTTTCAGATGAAGCAGGAGGCTTCAATCCATGTTTAATTCTATCTTGGGTTTTTATATCTCTAATAAAAAGGTTCTCTATTTATGGAAAAACTACATCATTCAAACATAGATACATAAAAGGGGAGTTACAGTAAGATTATTGATCCTAATATCTAACTAGATGCTTTGTTTATCATAAGTTTAATGCAGTGGTTTTATCTATATGCTCATGAGTTCAAAGCAGAAGTTTTATCTTCTTATTTCAAATGTACATTATGTGTTCAAAGCAAGTATTTTATATCAAGGTTTTTCTAAGGAACAGGTGTCCATCTTGTCTTGTATAGCTAGCCATTTATTCTTTGTTTTTACATTCGTATGGTCTTTTTTATTGTTGTGTACAGCCTTATCCTTGGGCTAGACCTAGAATGAATGTATTTCCTTGATTATTAATTTGTTTCTATCTTGTTTTTTCCCTCTTGGCATAAATCAAGTGCGTGACACAGGGAGGTCCACAGTTTTTGCTACGCTGAAGGGAGGTTTTTAAATTACTTGAATCAAGTCAGAAATTCTTTAAAATCACCGTCAGGGGTTATGAAATCACCAATTCGTTTAAACAGCACTATGAAGGTACATCTTCAAAATAATCAGCAGGAAATGTGCCCAGCAGAGTGAAGCAATGAGCAGTGAGGGTCTCTGCCATGCCAGATATATGAGACAAGCATGGAAAGGCAGTACAGCAACAATAAGCAGTCTTGAGGCAAAATCCTTGGGGCCTTGCCTATACGAGGGATATAGCCATTCATCAGCTGTGGAAAAAAAGAAAGAAGGAAAAAGAGTGGGCTGCCTCCAGGAAGCTCACTTGCTTACTTCTGCCAATCCTGCATGCACTTTCTCCCAGCGTAGATGACTTTGACGTGTTAAAATATTTTTGTGTATGTCCACGTGAGCATGCTGTGCACAACTGTGAGCATGTTTTCGTGTGTGTAGAGACACACGCATGTGAGGCGCACTTGTCATGCGCATGCATGTGGAGGTGTAAGGCTGAAATGAGTAATTTTTCTGGATTACGCTCTACTTCACTTACTGAGTCAGGGTTTCTCAGTTGAACCCCATGCTGGCTTTAAGAGCAGGCTACCCAGTCAGCTTGCTGAGGGAGTTCCCTCTATCCTTTCCCTCCTTTGCTATGATGGCAAGGCAGGCAGCCACATCCACCAGGCACTCACAGGGATGCTAAGGCCCTGAACTTGCAAGGCCAACACTTTCCTCAACTGAGTCACTGCCCCAGCCAGACGTGATGTTTTAAAAGAGGAGTGAGAACCATCTATTTATTCCTATTAAGAAGGCCCTTCTGCCACAATCCACTTTCAGGAACATGCGGATGTCTCTTTCCAAACTGTGAACACATTACAAAAATGAAGTAATGTACGTTCAAACCTATCTCAATATTTCCCACCAAATGAAAATGGCGTATCCATCACTGGGTGATAGATAGGCTTATTTCCTATCTCATCAATGTCATATGATTGTACATACTCTCCTATTGTATAGGAAAAAAAAAACCCCACCAGATTCTCAGAACCTATGTGGCCAAGCAGACAAATCCCATCACTCTCTCCTCGTTTGCTGAATGCTTTCTACACGTCTTTGATCATGCCTTTTCTGGATGGCGTTGGCATACACAATAAAAAAAATGGCTACAATATGGAGACCACGTGGCGACCATGCTCTCAAGACAGTGTAGTGGTGACCTGGTGTTCATGATCCCCTTGAGGCAGCTGTTATCACTGACACAGCGTGACACAGATGTTAAGAAATTGGCCAGCTTGCAGTGCAGGGAGAAGAGGTCCCAATTTCATTGCTCAGTGTTTGTCTCCAGACAAATGTTACAATTTGTTCTTCACGAATCATTTCCACCCACTTATGCAATATCTTTACACTCACCTGGCTGTCAAGCTTACAAAGTTTATCATGTCCCTGAAGCTTTAAGTTAATGACTTCGTTTAGGTGTTGTTATCATTATCCCATTTTACAGGTGCCAAAATTGAGGCATAAAGATTAAGTTATAAGGCCAAAGACTCACAGGAAATCTCGGAGCCAGGAGTTACTATAGTTCTATGTATCACTATTTCCTGTTTTATTCTGTTTTAGATTTAGTTTCCTGTATTCTTAAAAATCAAGTTTGCTGCCAAAATATAGAAGAGCCTTATTGGTTTTTGAAACATGTTGGTGACTAGCTCAAATATTAGAGCCAAATCTTCAGTTGCCAGAGAGACAAAGTCTTACTTGTAAGCCTCTGCATGCCAGCTGGCAACGCTGGTCCCACGACCACCAACTGCAGCTCTACTCCCAGCCAAGATACCTCCTGAATTCCCATGGCGAGTCACTGGTGAATCAGTGAATCGAACACTTTAGAAGCCAGGTTGGAATTTGCTGTTCATCAACATTATCTGTTCACTTTGTAGAGAGTTGGGAGGGATGACAGAGAGCAGTAGAGGGGTAAAGGAGCCCACACAGCGAGTGCAGAGCTGGGCTGGGACAACTCCTGGCATTTCCTCACGGAAAATCTGGGTCCCGCACAACAAAGGCAGCCTACAGGGTCGTTTCTTCTTACAATGTTGAAAGAAATACTCTTCTTCACTGTTACGTGTCTACTATGTATTAAATACTGTTCTCAGGTAGCATAGCGGACAGCATGGAAATTTTCCTGTTTTCACTCAGATTTGTATCCTGGCGTCATAATAGTGAAAAGCAATCACCTTTAAAGAAAGAACATATTATGATGTAAGTTTCTTTGAATCTAGCTGCTGGTTCAGGATGAGAGCTGTTTAGTTTATGGGCAATGCCAATGCTCGGTGTCTATCTGAGCGAATGAAGAACTATCTCAGGTTTTGAGAGTCAGTAGGGCGATCGTAAAATTCAATGTGAGTGGCTATCATCCAACCAGCAGTTAGTCTGACAGGCAAAAGGCAGGCTGTTGTCTCTCTTGGAGTGGGCCCAACATTTCTCCTGCCCTTGCATATCACAGTTCCAGACTCTTTGACCTGTGAGCTCAAGAACACACAGCAGCAGCCATTTGGGGTTGTGGAGCTTCTGTTTCCTGATGAGCATCAGCTCCTGGTGTCCCTGGTACTGAGCCACACTTAAAGCTCCAAGCATCCCCAGCTGGCATGGACTTCTCCATCATCTCTAAGGCAGTTCTGACCTGTCCCTTCTTCCCTCATGGGTCTGTCTTTGCAGGATGCAGACTTAAACAGCATTTTTATAGGTTTGCACATATAATCAAACCCCAGACATTACAGTGGGATGAATAAATAGGGATCCAGGGATTATAAAGGACCAATGGGAAGGCAGAAATGCAGTCCTGCTTTCAAGAATGAAATGAAGTCATGTAGATTCTAGAGGTATATTTCTTCTGATATCAAACTACTTTAGGAAAATTCGACATGCTAACAGTGCCTTTTATTCTGTGACAATTAAAAATCATTCTCTAGAGCTGTTGTACTATATCAGTTATAACAATAATTAAGCAAATAACCTGAAATCCCCAATTCCAATTAAAAAGTCTGAAATTGACTTACATAGTCTTTAAAAAGTCATATAACTAATTTTTATAACATGTTCAGTGTCAGAGAAATAAAATCCAAATGTAAATTGGCCTCTAAATTGACACATAATCTCTTCCCCCCCAACCATTATAACAATGGAGTGATAAAATCGAGTGCTCAGCCACTAAGGCTGGTAACGTTTCCCATCAGTCTGAAAGCAAGTACCCTAAAGCCATTTAATAATGAAAACCAAGAGTCTTAGAGCTTAAAGTAGTAAACTTATTAACCACAATATGTTATGGTGTCAACTCACACAATTATCTGCAGTGAATAGAGGTTTTTAACATTATATTGTTACATTTAAGTTAATCACAAAGTATGCATTCCTCTTCTTCAGATGTTAATGCTCTAGTCTGTCATTCAGTAACACTGTTAAATAGGGATAGATTGTTGCCTGAAGAGTGCCACCAAAGGCCAACGGGACACTCTCACTCATTTCCAGCCATAGAAAAGCCAAAAAATATATGAATATATCTCAATAAGGTTGTAATAAATTTTGTTGCAAATCCATAATCCTTGACCTTTGCTTACAAAGAATGTTGAATTGCTGAAGATGCATTTTCAAATAACCCTCTACCATGCTTTTCAAAAGTACATTTTCATCTATAATGAATTCCTTATTTGCTGCTTTGGTGGGGCAAAGGTACATGGTCCCATTCAGAAAAGACAATGTGTGGATGACTTAAAATGCAACTACAGCCGGATGCCTTGTGTGATTTGTCCCTGCTACCATCCTGTCTGAGAGAGTGGGGCAGTGACGTTTTAGAGGTCTGATCCATGTGAAAGCACATTATAAAGCGTAGCAAATGAAAGCAATGAGCTTTGTGATCACCCAGTCTAAGAAGTTTCCTCCACGCTCACAACTGTGGAAGAGCCGGTACTGGCTGTGGACTCCCTTCCCTCCAGTGTCAATGTCATCATGGAAGCCATCTTCAAAGCACAGGGCAACACGGCCACCAACCGGAAAATGCAGCGCGATGGTCTGGTCCAGAGGCCAACGCTATGCACAGGAATGTGGGGAGCCCTCTTTCATGTCATTTGTCACCACCACCGCTGGAAAGCTTTTAGGGCCAACCTTTAGAGAAGGCTGTGAAGGCATTCACTCTTCCCCTGAATCATTTTCTCTTTTTGTTTTTGTTTGTTTTGTAGCCAATTTCCATTATAGTTTCTTTTTCTTTTTTCCAGGTATCATTTTAAATTTCCTTCAATAAAATTCTAATTTCTGACAATCAGTAGCTTAGTTCAGGATCTTCTGTCCTTGCATATTTAAGAGGCTCCTCCCTCAGGAGAGGTCTCAGAGCCTGGACAGGAAGTTCCAGTCAACATCAGCCATGGGTGAACAAAGGAAAGACTGGGGGTTACATCTCCCCTAGAGGTGCTCCAGTAAGGCAGGATAGAACCCTCTTGTTAACCCTGAAAAGTGAGACCTGCTGCCAAAATAAAGAGAGGTAAATACAATCTGAGGCCTTGATTTAACAAACAAAAGGCCCAGGATATAATTAAGAACAACACAAAGCAGAACTCCCACACCTGTCCACACAGAAATCAGCAAAATCTGACTTGTATGAGGAAGGACATGGCGTAATTCCCTGTTCCAGCTTGGGTTACTACTGTGATGATAAAACATCATAACCACAGCAGCTCCAGGAGGGAAGGGTTTATTTGGCTTACACTTCATTATCACTGAAGGAAGTCAGGGCAGGAACTCAAACAGGGCGGGAACCCGGAGGCAGGAGCTGAAGCAGAGGCCATGAGGGTTCTGCTTAATGGCTTGCTTTTCATGGCTTGCTCATCCTGCTTTCTTATAGAGCCCAGAACCACTAACCCAGGGATGGCACCACCCACAATAGGCTGGGCCCTCTCCCTTCTATCACTAATTAACAAAAGGTCCTTGTCAATAGCCAGATGGTCCCTCCTCTCTTATGACTTTAGCTTCTTTCAGGTTGAAATAAAATTAGTCAGCATACTGAGATGAATCAAATGATGAATTATGTGACCATGATTTTAAGGTATTATCCTAATGATATTCCATTAATTAGAAATTCTCTTGAAATAAAGGGAAAACAATTCACACAACATTATTTAAAAAAACAAAAAACAACCCAAATTGTGGGACTAAAAGTAAAATACACTAAAAAACTAGAGGGAGAATTGGTGGATGAACTCAAAAGAGGAGAGGTGACAGAATGGGTAAATGTGAAGTCAGATCAGTTTCATTCACCAAATATGAGGAGCCAAGAAGAAAACTGCTTCTTAGCAATGCTGAACAAAGGCCTCAAGGCCGCACAGGTCAATCATAGAAAACTTAACTTGTGTATCATTGTCCAAGACTTTAGGGAAACTACAAATAGGATAAACCCAAAGAAATGTATATTATCACACATTATACTGAATCTTCTAAAAGAGACAGATAAGAAAGATATTTTTAGAATACCCACAGAAAAACAATAATTTCCCTGGAAAGATACTGAGGTGAAGAATGGCAGATTTTTCATGTGAAACCAGAGATGCCAGAGGGAATTGAAAAAAAAAAAATGTTCATCAGGGAACAAGGGATCTAAACTTTGGGTTTATAATTATCAAAACTCTACCCAAGAAAGGAATGAGCAAAACTCTTCTACCATGGAAAATTAAAAATATTGAAGAAGTTGTAGGAAGGAAACCAAATTAGAATATAAATATGAAAATAAAAGAAAAAAATCTGTCAACTATACTACAAGGGTAAACTACAAGTATCTGTAAGCTATCAAAACAAATCTAAAAATTGGTTAAATGAAGTTTAAAGAAAAAAAGGATAATCAAGACATAAAAAAATACAGAAGTTATAACCACAAGACTGGCTAGGCTATGGGCTCAGGTGCTATTATTTGGCTAAAGGAACACAACAATAAATGTCTCCTAATGACATTCTGCTATACCCATAGACCAGTGTTTCTCTTAGCCATCGCCAGAGGGCCTTTTCTTGCAGTAGATGGGGACTACTTAGAGACCCATAGCCAGAAAATTTTTAGAGAGTGAGAGATGTTGGACACTCAGTTTTAGGATGTATTCATAGACACCTCAGGGCTCAGGTGCCGTGTAGAACAGGATGCAGAAGGATTGTAAGAGCCAGAGGGGATGTGTTACACTAAGAAAACATTATCTTCCAGATAAAACAGGACTGACACACATATGAACAGCCACTTACAAAAGGAAAATTACTTTTCTCCAATGGAATCTCACTGGGTATATTAACCTACTTCAGGGTAGGGCCATGCCTAGCAGTAGATAGACAAAACAATACAAACTCAAAGTTATAATTGTATTTTTGTATACTTTTTACCTCGTATTGCTTTGTTTGGACATTTTTTTTGTCTTACTATTATTTTGCTTATACATTACACTTTCTATTTTGTATTTCTTTTAGGCTTTATTTGTGCATGTGTGTGCTTCTTTTTCTCTTCTTTTGCTTGTTTTCTAAAGAGAGAAAGGAAAGGCGTGGTGTTGGATCGGTAGGAAGACAGGGAGGAAGGGGGAGGAGTTGGAGACCAGGAAAGCATGACCAGAAGCTATTGCAAAAAATAACTTTCTTATTTTCAATTAAAAATAGATGCAAATTTAAACAAAAGATAAAATAATTTTGACATGTATGAAAAAGGGCAAGAAGAGCAACCACAATATGCAAGTAAACAGTCCTATTACTTACAAACCGTACTTGATGGAGGTTGTTTTGAAATGAAGTGGACACTCAGGGTAATGGTACATACGCACTGGTAAAGGCAGATGTGGAAGAATTTCTTAAAGTTGGTATCAGTGGATTATGGTGAATCACATCTGTCTACTTTAATACTCAGAGAGATTTCTATGAAAATGACATAAAGTTATACTCAAAACCATCACAGATAAACATTTTCAGGTCACGTAGCTGGTAGGACATCACTATCTATACTATACAAAGATACAGGTAAGTCAATGAAAACAAAACCAACAAAAACATTTTAATTAAATGTGAGAAATGGGAAAATCAATAGCAATTTAAAAAAAGCGCAAATGGCCAATAAAAAATTTGCACATGATGGTACATAATCCCAAGACCTGCAAGGAGGAGTCATGAGGACCAGGAGTTCAAGGCTATGGTCAGCTACATAATTGAGTTTGAAACCAACCTGGGCTATGAGAGACCCTGTTTCAACAACCAGACTCAAAACAAAATATGAGGCCAATAAACACACAGGAAAATATGTGATACCATTAAATGCAAGATAAATGCCAATCAAAACCATAATATTCTGCCTCTCAGGCACCATAACATTGATATTTCGAATATGAAAAGAAACAGGCAGAATACAATGTGTTGACAAGGAAGTAAAGAAACTGAGTTTCTCTAGGGTTGTTTGTGGGAATGTACGGTGGTACAGTTGTTGTGGAAAATGGTATGGCATTCCTCATAAGGTTAAGCTAACCATAGAGGTATCATTTGATGTAGACCTTTTGCATCTTAATATAAACCCAAAAGACCTGAAATTACAGACCCATGCTAGATGTTAGCACGTTAATGTTCATGGTCTCCTTAACTCACAATAGCCAACAGGCAGAGAACAGCCCATGTGTCCATGAGCACAAATAGTTAAAATACAAGAAAAACATACAGATCAATATTACCCTGACAATGTTATAAGTTCTTATGAACTATGAAATTGTTACTGCTAAGCAAAATAAAAAAAAAAATGCTGAGGAGAAAAAAAAAAAACCCAGATGTTGCATGATTTCAGAGAGGTGAGATTTCTGGAATAAGACAATTCATAGAGACAAAAATAAAATAAAATAAAATAAACTAACTGTTACCAGGAACTGGGAAGACGGGCATGCTATTGCTCTCTGGGTAAAATTGCTGTTTGTACTAATAAAAAAGTTCCAGGAATAGTCAGTGTGAATTATCCTGAACAGGCTGATTTATTTGAGCACTTGGTTTCCAGTGGGAGTTACTGTTTTGTTTTGTTTTTTTGTTTGTTTGTTTGTTTGATATTATGGTACAGGGAGTTGTCTGAGAGTTAGGTGGCACAAATGGGCCTTGACTTCTATCTTAAATTCAAGGTCAAACTTGGAAACTCTTTTAGATCCTTATTCTAAAACATGAAAGCATCCCACTTACCCTGCTTTACTTACATTGGACTTTTAGAATCAAAGACAGTGGGTAGCACTGTGAGACCACGCCAACTGTTGGGGACAACTGTCATGCCTGGGCATCAGGCAGGTTTTAGAGTGGGATTGGGAGGGGACAAGAGAGAACGCATGTGCAGACTCTACATGTTCTCATAGGGACCAATGGGATTTGCTTTTTCAATTGAGGGCTGGGCATAAAAGACAGACTTAGGCTAAGAAGGTCGGCGCATTTCGCTTCAGAAATAGATTCATAGAGCGTGTTTTACCTTGATTGAAAAAACCCACTGAGAATGAAAAAGGCCTGGTATTTGGGAAACTCAATTGTTGGGTTTCAACATGTTACATTTTTTTTTTTTAATTTTATTTTAATCACAGGTCATTCACTTGTATCCCAGCCGTAGCCCCCTTCCTCTTCCTGTCCCAATGCCACTCTCCCTCCCTCACCTCTTCCCTGCCCTCTTCCAAGTCCACTGATAGGGGAGGTCCTCCTCCCCTTCCATATGACCCTAGCCTATCAGGTATCTTCAGGACTGGCTGCAATGTCCTTATCTGTGGCCTAGCAAGGCTGCTCCTCCCTTGCGGGGGGGGGGGGGTCAATGAGTCAGTCACTGAGTTCATGTCAAAAATAATCTTTGAGCCCCATATTAGAGAACCCACTTGGATACTGAGCTGCCATGGGCTATATCTGAGCAGCGGTTTTAGATTATATCCATGCATGGTCCTTTGTTGGAGAAACAGTCTCAGAGAAGACCCCTGGTGCCCTGATATATTTGGTCCTTGTGGAGCTCCTGTCCCCTCTAAGTTATACTAACTCCCCCTTCTTTCATGATTCCTTGCACTCTGCTGAAGGTTTGGTTATTAGTCTCAGCATCTGCTTTGATACACTGCTAGGTAGAGTCTTTCAGAGGCCCTCTGCAGTAGGCTCCTGTCCTGTTACTTGTTTTCTCCTACTTCCAATGTCAATACGTTACATTTATTAATGGTCTATTAGACATCCAGATAAGAATAAATAGCAAGCAGGGATTATTGGTATTGTTTTGGGAAAATGCCTAGAGAGGCCAGGGGATGGAGACAGAAGCAAAAGGGAAACCAAGATAAAGCCCAGGGAAGAGTACAGTAACACCCAAGATAAAAACATGGATGGAGTGATGAAGTGACGCAAAAGAGTTGAGTGTAACTTAATCCTTTGGACAACATGCACCAGACCACAGAGGATTCAAAAACTGTTCCGACAGTCCCGGTCCTATCAGCAGATAGAGGTGACCCAAGTGTGGGAATGGCAAATTAGAATGGGAAAAGATGGATGAAACTGTGCATTTTTACCTAATCTACAGATACAAATGATATTAACTTCATTATTTATGTAAGAACAAAATTAGATACTGCCCCCTCAAATAATTCCCACAAAAAAGGAATTTAAGGCATTCTGTAAATAGTTGGAAAAGAATACTGGCATTCAATCAGTTTTTTTTTTCCTTTTCTTTTTTATTATTTACTTATTTTTATTAATTACACTTTTATTTTATTCACTTTGTGTCCTCCTGTACGTCTCTCCCTCCTACCCTTCCAATCCCACCCTCCCTCATCCCCACCTGGGTCCCTCTTCCAGTCCACTGAAAAGGGAGATCCTCCTCCTCTACCCTCGGATCCTAGTCTATCAGGTCTCATCAGGAGTGGCTGTGTTGTCTTCCTCTGTGGCCTGGTAAGGCTGCTTCCAACTGAGGGGGAGGTGATCAAAGAGCAGGCAAATCAGTTCATGTCAGAGACAGTCCCTGTCCTCATTACTATAAAGGCCACTTGGATACTGAACTTCCATAGGCTACCTCTGCAGGGGTTCCAGGTCATCTCCATAAGTGGTCCTTGGCTGGAGTATCAGTATCAGTTTTAGAAAAGACCCCTGTGCCCAGACTTTTTGGATCTGTTGCTGTCCTTGTGGAGCTCTCCAGGTCTTACTATCTCCCACTTCTTTCATAAGATTCCCTGTACTCTGCCCAAAGTTTGGCTAGGAGTCTCAGCATCTGCCCTGATACCCTGCAGGATAGGGCTTTTCAGAGGCCCTCTGTGGCAGGCTCCTGTCCTGTTCCCTGTTTTCTCCTTACTCCTATGTCCATCCTCTTTGCCTTTCTGAATTGTGATTGAGCATCTTAGCCAGAGTCCTCCTTCCTGATTAGCTTCCTTAGGTGTACAGATTTTAGTATGTTTATCCTATATTATATGTCTAATACCCACTTATGAGTGAGTATATACCCTGTGTGTCTTTCTGCTACTGGGTTACTCAGGATGATCTTTTCCAGTTCCCATCATTTGCCTGCAAATTTCATGATTTCCTTGTTTTTTTATTGCTGAGTAATATTTCATTGTGTAGATGTACCACAATTTCTGTATCCATTTCTCAACTGAGGGGCATCTGGGCTCTTTCCCGCTTTTGGCTATTACAAATAAAGCTGATACAAACATGGCTGAGCCTTGTCCTTGTTGTATACTTAAGCATCTTTTGGATATATGCCTAGGAGTGGTATAGCTGGATCTTGAGTAAGTGCTATTCCTATTTTTCTGAGAAAGCACCAGATCAATTTCCAAAGTGGTTGTACAAGTTTACATTCTCACCAGCACTGGAGGAGGGTTCCCCTTTCTCCACATCCTCTCCAGCATATGTTGTCACTTCAGTTATTCATCTTAGCCATTCTGATGGGTGTAAGGTGAAATCTCAGGTTTGGTTTGATTTTTATTTCCCTGATGACAAGGATGTTGAGCATTTCTTTAAGTGTTTCTCTGCCATTCGATATTCCTCTATTGAGAATTCTCTGTTCAGCTCTCTACCCCATTTTTAAATTGGATTACTTGATTTGTTGCTGTTTAACTTCTTGAGTTCTTTATATATACTGGATATTAGCCCTCTGTCAGATATAGGGTTGGTGAAGATTCCCAATCTGTAGGCAGTCATTTTGTTCTGACTACAGTGTCCTTTGCTTTAGAGAAGCTTTTCAGTTTCATGAGGTCCCATTTATTGATTGTTGCTCTTAGAGCCTGCGCTGTTGGTATTCTGTTCAGGAAGTTGTCTCCTGTGCCAATGAGTTCAAGGCTGTTCCCACTTTTTCTTCTAACCGATTTAATGTGTCTGGTTTTATGTTGAGGTCTTTGATCCATTAGGACTTTAGTTTTGTGCAGGGTGAAAAAGTATTGATCTATTTGCATTCTTCTACATGTAGACATCCAGTTAGACCAGCACCATTTGTTGAAGATGCTATCTTTTTTCCATGATAATCTCCTTACATGGCTAAAAAAGCATTTGACAAAATCCAACATCCATTCATGTTAAAGTATTGGAGAGATCAGGGATACAAGGCATATACCTAAACATAGTAAAGGCAATATACAGCAAGCCTATAGCCAACATCAAACTAAATGGAGAGAAACTTAAAGAAATCCCACTGAAATCAGGGACATGGCAAGGCTGCCCACTCTCTCCGTGTCTTCAATATAGTTCTTGAAGTCCTTGCTAGAGCAATAAGACAAATGAAGGAGATCAAGGGGATACAAATTGGAAAGAAAGAAGTCAAAGTATTACTATTTGCAGATGATATGGTACTATACCTGAGTGACCCCAAAAATTCTATCAGGGAACTTCCACAGCTGATAAACACCTTCAGCAAAGTGGCTGGATACAAAATTAACTAAAAAAAAAAAAAAATCAGTAGCCCTCCTGTACACAAAATACAAAAGGGCTGAGAAAGAAATTAGGGAAACAACACCCTTCTCAATAGCCACAAGAGACATAAAGTACCTTGGTGTGACCCTAACCAAGCAAGTCAAAGACTTGTATAAAAAAATTTCAAGTCTCTGAAGAACGAATTAGAAGAAGATATCAGAAAATGGAAAAATCTTCCATGCTAGTGGCTTGGCAGGATTAACATAGTAAAAGTGGCCATCTTACTAAAAGCAATCTACAGATTCAGTGCAATTCCCATCAAATTACCAACACAATTCTTTACAGACCTTTAAAGAAAAATTCTCAACTTCATATGGAATAACAAGACAACCAGAATTGCTAAAACAATCCTCTACAATAAAAGATCTTTTGGAGGTATCTCCATCCCTGATCTCAAGCTGTACTATAGAGCAACAGTAATAAAAACTGCATGGTACTGGTATAGAAACAGAATGGTGGATCAATGGAACCGAATAGAGGACCCAGAAATAAACCCACACACATATGAACACCTGAATTTTGACAAAGGTATCAATTAGTTTTTTGTAAAGGATGTCTTTGCTTATTTCCCTTCAGGGCATGGAGGATGGGAAGGAAGATACAGCATCGCTTTGCTGGGTGACTTAAACCTTCTAGTCTATGTTCATTTGTATCAGGACCTGTACATGAACTGTACATGAAAATTAATTTATTCTAAAGTCTTCTTCAGTTATCACATTTGATCAAGCATGAGAAAAACTTTACTTCTCATTAGAAAATGTATCTGTATCTATCCATCTATATGTCACCCAAATGAAAAAACCCTTAATAAATAACTGCTTGAAATCAATGTTAAACTGTACCCCAAGTAACACAAATGCATGCACTATCCTAACGAAAGATGGAAGGTATTTGTGAAATGGGAAATTATTGAAATGAAAAAAAAAAAAACCAAAACATAAACAAAATATCCCCATTCACTATGAAGTTGAGAATAATGTTTCAGAAAAGGGTTCAATTATTTCCTAAAATAAAATTTATTAAAGAAATGCCACATTTGCTCATACACCAATGTCTGTGTTATCAGACATTGAGGAGTATAAATTCCATAGTAAAAAGATGATTCTAAAATTGGATCCCTCTGTGCTTCTAGGTAGCAAAATCTCGACTACTCAGTGTTCAGCCGGCATATTCACATTCCCTTCATGATCCCCTTCTTAGTGTTTATTGGGAAATGTTACAAACTTGTGTCTTGCCTTGTTTAAACAGCTTAGTGACTAGGCAACAGGGCACAGAATCTCCCGGATCTTGTCTTTCAAAGGTTATTTCTGTTGGCACATAGGAGAGCAGCATTTATAGAAAATGTACCCCAAACACCAGTGATTGTGTTGATTTTGATAGCTGTCACTGACGTTAACAGGATATGGCCACCTCCAATTTGAAATGATTTCTCTGTTTTAGGGTAGCTGCGTAGATGCCAACATTTACCCTTGTTCATTTCTCCAGATCTCACGACCTAAGAGTCACACGCCTTGCACACAGGCGAGCTTCTAAATATATCTCCATTTAATTCTGCATGCTCTTATAGACGTGTGTGTTTCCCCTGCAGCCCATTCGGGTTTTTAGTGTTTCCTGAGAAGATAAAGTCGTGGAATCCTTTCCTATCTAATTTCAGCTCTTTCAAAGCATACCAACATTATTGAGACTACCCTTCAAATTAAAATAAAATAGCATGATTCACCATAGAAAAATGTCAACTGCTGAACATAAGGTCTCTGAAATAACCAATCATAGGCTGGCAAACACTCAAGGCATCCCCCATAGCAACGAAGCTGATGGCATAGCAACCACAGCTGCTTCAGCACAGAAGAATTAGAAGAAATATTCTAATTCCATGCCCAAGTCATGGACTCACTTCGCCTTCATAAAGGGCAGTGAGAGTAAGGGTGTTAAGCAACACTGTTACTCACTATTAGAAGACACTCTAGTGCCAGATGAAAGCTGCCTTGACTGCATGCTCCAGGCCCAAGTGCTACAGATCTAAATCTTCGCCAACTGTTCTCACGCAGACTGATATGTTTTTTTGCAATGTTGGAGAACAATCTACAATTATGTTCAAAGATAAAAGGTTTTCTGCTGTTTGAAAGGATCACTTTAAAATAAAATATACTGACGCTATGAATCTACTTCATTAGCGCTTGAACAATGTTAAGATCCATAATGTACTGTTTTCATTAAGATAAATATTTTTACATTGATTGAAATAAAAGCCTGTACAACTAGGATTTGAAGGATGTGAGCTGAATAATTTCATTATGATGGGTATGTATCATGAACAAACACAATCGCAGGACATTTCCTGAAGTTGGGAAGCTCAGATTCTTCTCCTTGGTATCAAAGGTCAGCGTCAACCAAGACAGGAAGGGCCAGAGCCAAATTCTTTGGAGGAAGAACCCAGATAAAGACCAGTGAGTCTCTGAGATTTGAGGATAGAATGCACCCCGAGGGGTCCAGGAACCATGAAGATGGGATAACGTGAGCTGGCTGGGCCAACAGGAGCATGTACTTAAAAACTGGACACATCAGCACATTAATGTGATCCACATGGATTTCAAGGTTTCTGCCAGAATACTGCCACTAGGCATCCCTGCCGTTTTCTCTAAATTCCGTAAGCTTGCAGTGAGTCTACTTGTCGGGGGTGGGGGAGGCTCAATTCCATTATTACTAGAAGGGTAGGGTTCGTGAAATGGGCCTACCGATTCATCTTATAGAAGGCAAGGGCCCAGGAGGCAGCAATTGGTTTGTTCTGAGTTTTTGCTCTAGGCAAAATTGACCAAACTAAAATGGAATTATCCATGCTTACATTTTATATCTCCAGGCCAAAACTAAGTGTGGGTCTGATCTCCTGTGAAATTGGGACAAGGAGAGATAGACAACGCCTAACAAAATGAGTTTTTGCCAGCATGATAAAAAGCATTACCTTAATTTTTATAAGGAAAGTAACGTTGAAATGACCTATCTATATTTGTTCTTCTTTTTCTTGTTTCTTCAGTTCTTCTTTATCTATAAAATCAAACTGTTCCCTTCACAAGAAAACTCATTCAGTCTTCTGGACTATTTTTTGAGATTATACTATAATTTTACCATATCTTTCTTTCCTTTCCTCCTTCTAAACCCTTCCATGTACCCCTTCTTACTCTCTTTTCAAATTCATGATCTGTTTTCATTAATTCTTATTACATGCATGATATTAATACATAATATGTTCACACACTGGGTCACACTATGTCAAACTGGCTGAGTCTTACCGATAACTTTCTCAAAAATCTCCATTTCTTCCGCCACTGCCAGGTCACATGGCTAAAAGATGGATCCTTGCTGAGGTCTGGAAGATTAAAACTTGGCAGGGGTCATGGTCTTGGGCTACAGTAATTATAGAAGATAACATTCCCATTCTGTAAAAATCCAGAGGAACTGAGGGACAGGGGGTTTTGTTGAAGGTCACACTGCTGCAATATCCAGTACATTATCCTAAGCCACAGAATACAAGGTCCATTTCAACTTTGACCCCTCAGTACTATCCTGTTTAGGTTTAGCACTTAGTTATTTTGTCAAAGAATTGAAACATAATTGATTTTAATTCTTTCTTCAACAGCTCCATCAAATACACGTTTGGCTGCTTATTAAATCTCATTATTCTTTTAAAAAAATCTTTATTTGCACCCACTCCCAAGCTAACATACTATACCAAGGTCCTTGGTTTATTCGTTAAGCAAGCACATTGGTTACCTTATATACTTAAGCCATAGTCCTTAGTATCTGAAAATGGAAACGTCAGTTTTGAAGGTTTTTATTTTTCATCCTTAAGAGCTTTGAAATTTCATTGGAGACAATGGTTTAGTTCTTGTTATCTTCGTAATGATTATTTTTATAGTAGTCCTATAGATAATATCTTCTGTTGATTTCTACTTAACAACTATGTTCATAGTAGCTTTATTTGTAATACCCAGAATCTGGAAACAGCCTAGATATTCCTAAATTGAGGAATGGATACAGAAATTGTGGTACATTTACACAATGGAATACTACTCAGCTATTAGAAACAAAATCTGCAGGCAAATGGATGAAACTAGAAAAGATCATCCCAAGTGAGATAAGCCAGAACCAGAAAGACACACATGGTATATACACACTTATAAGTAGATATTAGCCATATAATACAGGATAACCATACTAAAATTCACAGACCCCAAAAAGCTAAATAACACGGAGGACCCTACAGAGGAGGCTTAATTCTCATTCAGAAGGGTAAATAGAATAAACACTGGAAGCAGTTGAAGAGAGGGGACAGGACTGAAACCTACCATAGATGTCCTCTGAAAGACTCCAATCAGCAGGGGATTGAGGCAGATGTTGAGATTCACAGGCAAACTTTGGGCAGAATGCAGGGAGTCTTATGGAAGAGTGGTGGGATAGAAGGACCTGGAGGGGACAGGAGCTCCACAAGAAGACCAACAAAGACAACAACTCCAGTGCCAGGGGCCTTGCAGAGACTAATGCACCAACCAAGGACCATGCATGGAGAGGACTCAGATCTAGCCAAAAGGCAGTCCAGTATCCATGTGGGTCCCTATTAAGGGGAGCAGGGGTCATCTCTGACATAAACTTTGAGTCCTGCTCTTTGATCACTTTGATCATGTGTCAGGTCACAGAGGAAGAGGATCCAGGCAGTCCTCTTGAGACTTGATAGGATAGGGTCAGATGGTAGTGAGGAGGGCTCCCCTTTCTGTGGTCTAGGGGAGGAGGATGGGAGTAAGAGGAAGGGAAGATGGGACTGGAAGGAGATGAGGGAGGGAGCTACAATTAGGTTATAAATTCCTTATAATAAATTATAAGGAAAAAAGAAAGAAAACAAGCTCATATAGCATAAGACCAGAGGTTGAGATCACACACATCCTATGTCAGAAGCAGATCCCAATCTCTCATCTGAAACCCAAGACACACTGTGAACTATTATGCCATTCCAAGCAATGGGCAAATAGGAAAGGTTATATAAATGATACAGACAGAATAAGTCAGGTGTTTACCAATGGAAATAAAAGTTTCTAGCAGGATGAACATCAGAGGATTGCACAAAGGAGCATCATTAAATGATAGAGAGATTTTACGTGGGCAGAACATCAGGACATGTCCATGTCTGAGGAGTTCAAGTAGAACTGTGTAGTCAGTATAAGGCTTTCGTGGGGGCATGGGGTGTGGGCTGTGAATAATAAATGGAATAGAAGATGAAAATTTTGAAGACAGCCATTGGTGTGACTTCCAATTCGGCCAGTTGTGACTGAGCGCCCTTTGGGAGGCATTTCACCTTTCTGGTAATCAGTGTCCACACCTGAAAGCTGAATGTGGTAGCACTGACTTTGGAAATTGTTTGGGAAGTGATGGAGAGTCGGTGACACTCCCTGCAGAGACAGTGGTCCTCACAAGCGTGTCTTCTACTCTGAGCTAAGGGACTTTACCCAGCAGGCAGTGAGAATCTTCAAACAACAGAACAACCCACACCTTGTACATGCTCTTCCTCAGTGCACAACCGCTTGTACCCTAAAGTTCCTTCTAACACAACTGTGGTGCTCAATGTTCCCACCCGACAGAATCACCGGGAGATGGGCCTCTGGCTATGTCTTCGGAGGATTATCTTGATTCCAATATTCTATATGAGAAGGCCTGTCTTAATCCCTAGGCAAAGAATCCTGTAACATAAAGAGGGAACAAGCTGCACTTCTGTGTCATATGTTCTTTGCCCTTTGCTTCTTGACTGTGAATGCAATGTGAACAACTGTGTCAAGCTCCTGCTGCTTTAATCTCCCTTCCATGAGTAACAGTGCCTTGAAATGTGATATAAAATAAACATTTCCTTTTTTTTTTTAAATTTGCTTTGTCAAGATATTTTATCACAGCAAGAGGAAAAGAAACCAAGTCAACAACACACATTTGGTAACACAGCTCTCTCCCATTGTAGCTGAGAGTCTTGTCTGTTTTTTTTCCAGTTTTTAAAAATTTATTTATTTATTTTATTAATTACAGTTTTATTAATTACAGTTTATTAATTACAGTTGGGATACAAAGTAGCCCCCTCTCTTGTTCCCTCCCAACTCCACCCACTTTCTCTCATCTCCACCCATGTCCCACCCCAGTCCACTGACAGGAGAGGTCCTCCTCCCCTTCTGTCTGATCGTAGTCTATCAGGTCTCATCAGGACTGACTGCATTGTCTTCTTCTGTGGCCTGGTAAAGCTGCTCCCCCTCATGGGGAGGTAATCAAAGAGCCAGCCACTGAGCAAGCCCCTGTTCCCCTTACTAGGGAACCCACATGGAGACTGAGCTGCCATGGGCTACATCTGTGCAGGGATTCTAGGTTATCTCCATGCATGATCCTGGGTTAGAGTATCAGTCTCAGAAAAGATCCTTGGGCCCAGATGTCTTGGTTCTGTTAGTCTTCCTGTGGAGCTCCTGTCCCCTTCATGTCTTTCTATCTCCCCCTTCTTTCATAAGATTCCCTGTACTCTGCCCAAAGTTTGGCTATGATTCTCAGCCTGTGCTCTGATACCCTGCTGAGTAGAGCCTTTCAGAGGCTCTCTGTGGTAGGCTCCTGTTTGTCTGGTTTCTTATTGTCCACAGAATAAAACAGAAATGTCTTTCTTTCTGCACCATCATTTTCTGCTTCATTTGTTCAGAGTGGCCCAGGGCAGGGTGACCGATGTGCCCTTCTTGGCTTAAACTGCATAGTACACTGAGACACTATTAATGCCCCCACAAACAAATCATAGTTTCTGAAGTTTCTGTGTATTTAGACTTTCTGTTTGTACTCTTATCAGGAATTGTGTACCTTTAAGACTTAACCACAACCAGCTGCTAAAATCAGAAGAGTTGGCATCCACAGGAGAACTATCATGGAGTATGACAGATTGGGTTTGTTAAAGGTTTCTCTAAAAGCATTTATTTGGAATATATTTAAAAGTTGAAAGACTACTACAATGACCATGCACACATCCTTCATAAAGACGCTCCTGGTACTGGCATGGCTTCTTCCCTTCATCACTTCCATCCTCTGAACCACACTTACTCAATTAATCTACATGAGCTCATCTGACCCTCATGTGCCAAGACAAGCAAGAAGTCACTTCTCACCTCGAAGAGTTACTGGACACTGGTATTCAGAAAAAGCACTTTTTGGGAAGTTATAAATATACAGAGCACTACTTTTGGACAATGACAGTTATAAGGGTGTGTATTAAGGTCTAAAAAGAAAACCGATGCGAGAACCCTGTGAAGAGGCTGCTGTGGGACTAAAGTAAGCTCTTCAATGAGTGGGCAGTAGGAGCTGATGGATTTGAGTGGAAATAAGCTAATATTCTATTGCTCTCCAGGTTAGAGAGATAATTTCACATTTCTTTTACAATTTGACTCCAATTAACAAGTTTACTGGTGGCTAGAAATTTTGTACCTATAATTCTTTAAAAAAATCAAAGGACCCCTATCATATTCATAAGTAGAATATCAAAATTAAGCCCCCTTTCTCTAAAGAATAATAGCTCTGCTTATATGATGGACTGATTTCCTGACAGAGTTACAATGAGCGAGTGTGTAGCAACTGAAAAATAAGCTTGCCTCCTGAAGCTTTGGGAACCTGTTCTCAATTATCATTGAAATGTCACCAGAGAGGCATTGAAACGGTTTTTGATAAGATACAAACTATCAAAGTGGATCCAACTGCTACTGGGAGACGCTTTTAATTTCACACTTGGCTGACATATATATTATGGTGGCATAAAGGAGAGAGTGTGGCAGTGATTAACTCTGATGGTAGAATGGATGTCAACATGTGAGAAGAAGTTCCTTCTACCTTGACGGAAAACACTTTTAGAAAGTATCTAGTATTTTGGGTACTTTCATTTTTTTCTTTTTTTTTAAATTTAATTTTATTTTATTAAATACACTTTATTCACTTTGTATCCCCCCATAAGCCGCTCCCTCCTCTCCTCTCAGTCCCACCTCCCTCCCCATTCTTCACCCATGCCCCTCCCCAAGTCCACTGATAGGGGAAGTCTCCCTCTCCTTCCTTCTGATCTTAGTCTATCAGATCTCATCAGGAGTGGCTGCACTGTCATCTTCTGTGGCCTGGTAAGGCTGCTCCCCCCTCAGGGGGAGGTGATCAAACAGCAGGCCAATCAGATTATGTTTTTTTCATTTTGGTCGCATTGACCCATTATTCTAATAAACAAACATATCTATAGCCTGCTGTTGGTGTAAATAATGTTCTGTTTACACTGAGAACATTGTAGCAATACTACCAACGAACAGAAGGGTATTCTGATATTAAAAAAACAGCAATAACACACATATGTTCTGGTCTGAACTGTGGGTGCATTCAGTGACGAAGATAGTAGAGGGACTGACAAAGCCTCACATATGGGTTTGATCTTGGAGTGGAGTGTTGAGGTGGGTGGTTATGAGCTGGGTAAAGGATGCCTCTTTCTTTCGACAGCAGAGGGCTGTGAAGATTCTCTAGTATATGGAAGTTGGCCATGCAGAAAACACACACACCACAGAGGTGGCCAAGGCATGCCTCTTTGGCATGCACACAGGTGAGCTGGGAGGAAGGCAGTCAGGAAGAAGCAGATACAGAAAGCTCAGCATGTTCCCTCTGTCTGTCTAAAAAGCAGGCCACACCTTCACATATGCAAAACCTACTCCATGGTCCCTCTCCACCAAAGAGAAACTGTGGACAGCTTCTGATACTAGCGATCAGGAGAGGGCAGCAGAAGGATCTCCATCAAAGTCAGTCACTCGCTGGACTTTACCTTTCAGTCAGGTCCACGTCAGCTACCACCTCTAGAAACATAGATTCCTTTCAGTTTTCATAGTCCTAAAAGCATACTGTCATTGTTGAGAATGCCATGTATGCTGGGATTTAATGTTACCTTTCTGAAGCTATACTCATTCTCTGGGCACACCCTTAGAACTATAAAAAATGCTTGCTAATAAACATCTATGATCTTCATTAAATCAGTTATGTATCGTCACCTGGCTTGCCTGTAGGTATAAGGCTCTCTGGGTTGTGTTTATGGCTTACTGTGGGATGGTGCATAGGTGACACTGGAAAGTGCTGTTCTTGATATGCACAATGCTGAAACCAGAAAAACAAGACAAAACAGTCCCAGACAGAGAAGGGAAATTAGACACAAAGTCTCACTTCTAACCAAGAAGCTATTTGCATTTGATATCTGCTTGTAAAGGGAAGCTCAGTTTTCTCGGAGGGAGTGTCCCTGGGTATAAAAACCACACTCCAGGATAGGGCCCATGCCAAGTAGTTGGACAACACAAAACAGAGTACAAGGGCTTTGTTTTGTTTTGGTACTTTTTGTCTTATTTATTTTCATTTTTTATTGGAGAGAGACATGTGAGAGAGAAAGAGAGGGAGGGAGAGAGAGAGAGAGAAAAGTTGTATGGGTAGAGAGGTGAGAGTATCTGAGAAAAGTTGAGGGAGAGAAATATATTAGATCATAATATATTGTATGACAAAAAAATAAAGTCTGAAACAATAGTGTGTCCTTACTGAGGCTGCTACCTGGATGGCGAACCAAAATGACTTGAAGGTTAATCAGTTGGATTCACTTCATAAAGACACAGGGCAGAACAGTGTTTGGGAAAGCTGTAAACAAGGAAAGGAAAGAGTTCCAATAACGGCGATCACAGTCATGTTCTTCAGAAACAGCAACTGAAAGCAAGTCTCTGCCAGGGTGATGGCCGAGACTCACAGAAACATAAACTGTTAAAGTAGGCTATTCAACACACACACACACAAACAAAAACAAGTAAATTAGCAAACAAAAATCCCCCCCCCAAAAAAAACTTAAATCAAATCCTTGGTACCTTAAAATGCAAGCCAAACGTGAAGTCATCAATTCTACTTTCTCATAACTCGATGTCTATGAAGCAAGCATTTTTCACTAATGGCACCCTTTAATAGACTAGTTCAATTAGAGCACAAAATAAAATGACCACTGAGGGATTCATTGTGTTCGGCCAAGGAAGTCAATATCTACAAGGAGAGGAATTTATCAAGAGTTCATAAATTCATAAAGTACATGAGCACAAGCAGATGAAAGAGAAAATTCCGATGTACATTATTTATTTATCCATGTCCATATATATACTAAGTGTGTATATGCCTACACATACGTATATATACCACCTTCAAATTTGAAGGTTGACTATAGTAATTTTTATACTATTGTTTTACTTTCTTGTGCTTTATTCTTTATTAGCCTCCTTAGTCCTTGTTCTGCGTAGATTACATGACTACTCATCCACTCACCTGGGCATAAAATGTGCCGACCCAAGGATTGCACCATCTGTGTTAAACCAAGAAGGCTTTGGTACCATTCAGGGTTCCACAGCATACATTAAATAACCTTTATCCAGGAGTCACACAGTCATGTCTTTAACAACAGCAAGCCTAGGTCATTCTTCTACATGGATTCTGCCTCTAATCTCCCCAAAGAGTGGAAAACCCTGTATCCTTTTTAATATCCACTGTGGTCTAAGAAGTGATTGCCTTTATTTTTCTGGAATGCTTTCACAGTAAGGTAGAGAAACCTGAGGGTATTTTCTCGTCTTGCTGCAGAGAGTGACAGCACAGAATGTGCACAAGTACCCACGCAGAAAAGTTAATAATATTCTACGCAGTGTCTATTTTTAGACCAATAGCACTGGTTTACGCAAAGCAGATCTGTACTGCGCACAGAAAAAGAAGAAAATTCTTTAAATGTTAGAAATAATTGTGGATAAACTCTAAGAGAAAAAGCAACCTTTTCTTTTCCCACAGTGGGTTTAAAATAATTAAACGAATTCAAAGCCTCAGCCACTTTGCACAGCTTTTTAATTGCTCATATTGATCATGACCTAAATTAACTTCTGCACAGTTCATGGAGCAGCACTGGGTACTTGAACCAAAGCCCTCAGGGAAGAGCACCAGGCCACAGCCATCCTCGAATTACCATGGGTGGAATAATTATTTACATTTATTAATCTACAGACGAAGATAATTTTTTTTGGTGGACTAAAAAATCAAGTCTTTACTGGCTAACACATTAAAAATTATTGTTCTAAAGGTCAAGAATTCTTCCATTGGTAGTGATAACTTTAGTTTACCCAGGGAAGAGAAAAATTTCTCATTGCATATATAGGGCCATTACCCTAAATCTATTCAGTCCATTAGGGTTATACATGGTCCTCAAAAACAGGCAAGCAGACTCACTTAATAATAGTGTTTGTAAGTACTGGTAAGCCCACACAGAAAGAAAAACATATCACACGTGGTTTTCTGCTTGGGCAAAATGTCAAAATGCCCTTTGCCCTTTCATTTTGTAATAAGGGTGGTTCTTGTTTTTGTTAGAAACATAATGTATTTTCTAGGTAAAAGGCTGGTTCAGGGAGGTTCAAAATACTTAGGGCAACCCCCATGACTGCTGTTTTAATGGGAGGTTGTGTCTCTGCACACCAAGCAAGGTCCAAAAGGCCCAATGTCAGGAAGCCTGGACCACATGTGAACAAATGTGCAGCTGAACCATATGTTTCATGATTTCACATTTATTCATGGTTAATTCAGCCTCACAAATCAGGAACTACCACGTTTGCCAAGTTCTTTTCAAAATTTTAGGGCAATGAGCATTATATGCACATAGGATCCATTTTATCAGGAGTAAAAACTGCAATTTTATGAATATCTTGTACTATTATAGCATCTTTGAAAGTAGGGTCTCCTTGTCATCAATGATAATGTATTTGATGGATAAAATATTTAAGATACCATTTATTTATAATTCTTGGTTATTTTCATGCAGTTTTAATATTTATTTCAATATGACCTCTAGAGATGCATTTTTTTCTTAAATTTTGTTTTATTAACTAGGTGATATATCTTCTGAAGCAGTGATAGTCTAATTGCAAGCCAGTAAGCTTAAGGTACAGATTTCTCCTCATTTAGACAGAAAGATTTTAACTTATGCACAGAATCTACATTGTGCTCTGATGACAGAAATCAAGGACCCAAATACCACAGAAACTTAATGTTATTAAGATTTTATCTTCTTAAAAAACTTGATCTTTAGGTCTTGTGCACTCAATTAAAACCCCAGCATATTATTTTACAGGGGCTGATACACTGATTTCAATGTTTCCATGAAAGGCAAGGCTGATAGTGAAGAATCTTGGTTGTCAGATCTACTGCATTTGGGACTAAGATACGTGGCTGAGTACACCTGCAAGGGATTTTCTTGATCAAGTTAACTAAAGTGGGGAACCCCATTCTAAATGTGGGTGTCACCTTCAAGTGGAAGCTCAGATAAAAGTTCTCAGGGAAAAAAAAGTGTTTCTTTCCTTTTGAATCTCACTGTCACTTCATCTACTCTATTTGCAAGTTCATCTTACTGCTTCTGCAATTATATGCTAATATAAGAATCCAGTTTCTTCACATCTCCATTGTTGACCAAAGACCTAGAAATGCTCAATGAGCTCCTACAAATACTCAATGCTCTGTGCTCCATATTGGCCCTGCTGAGGCATCTAGCCTCCTGAACTGAGGATCTAGGGATTCCCAGGCTCTCCACTGAGGAGGCAGTCACTGTCAGACTGCGCGGGCTGTGTGATATAAACGAATGTGAAGAGTCCCCTTTTAATTTATCCATTCTGTCACTTCTACTCCTATAGAGAACTAATTCGGCAAGAGAAACAGAGTTGCCACCACACAATGTTGAAGAAGAACCACATCCAAGACTGGGCTTCACGTTTATTGCAAAACTGCAGTAAGAGAAAGAGTGTACTATTTGGGACAGAACAGGCTAATAAATCAACTGGAGCAAACACAGTACCCAGGACTATACCCGCACAAATGAAGTCAATTTATCTTTGGCAAACTAGGAAAGGCAATTTATTGAAAAAAAAAAAGCATGGAGTCAACAAATAGAGTTGAAAATACTGGATAATCACAAGGAAAACTGAATAAGTTCTTAGAAGCTGCAGGGATGGTTATGCATTCCTTGCAGGAATGTGCAGTCGCTTTACAAGACACTCTGGCAGTTTCACACACAGGTTCACACGGCAATCACATTCAAGACACCAAATGAGTTGAAAACGTATGCTTACAGTGAATTTGTACATGAATGTAATTTATAGCAGTTTTGTTCATGGTTTTCAATACTAGAATCAATCAAGAAGCCCTTCTACAGATAAATGCATAAACAAACTGTTGTATACTCAGAAAATAAAATTGAATTCATTATGTAGAGGGATAAGCTATCAAGCTATCCCTTTTGACACAAATAAAAGTAACAAAGAGGTATAAGCTCAGTTTTTAAAATAAAACATAGAGGGAGCTGGGGTGGATGGGAAAGGGAGCTCCCCTTTTCTGAGGAATAGAGGAGGGAGGAGGGGGAAGCAAGAGAGGAAGGGGCAAAGGAAGAGAGGGAAGAAGAGTGGAACTGGGAGGGAAGGAGGGGTGGGACTACAAAAAAGATGTAAAGTGGGGCTGGAGAGATGGCTTAGCAGTTAAGAGCACTGGGTTCAATTCCCAGCAACCACACAGCAGCTCAAAACTGTCTGTAATTCCAGTTCCATGGGGTCCAACACCCTCACTCAGGCCTATATTTAGGCAAAACACTAATGCACAGGAAATAAAAATAAATAAATTATATAAAAAAAACAAAAACAAGGATGTAAAGTGAATAAAATAAATAGAAAAATAAGAGAGCTGATAGAAGTAATGTGGGAAGAAAGGCAAAGACCCAAATTAGCTTCTCATCGAAGGGAGGCATTTACAATGAATTCCAGGAAAAAATACCTTAATCTGCTTATTTATGAAGGGTAAATAGAAAGGTGCATAACATAGGAGATTGTATCTTCCCTGGTGGAGTTTTATTTCCATGTCTCGTGTTTGCTATTCGTGCCATCTCTGCATTGATGACTCAGCTATCCTAAGGGACACTGATCAGTCAATGCTACTGAATCAATTAGGAGTCCCCATGAGATTTTCTAAGGACACTACTGTCGCCAAACTCTTTGCCAATATGACACAGCTTCTCTGGGGCATGCTGAAGACAATTGGTTGTATTGGATGAGGGCCTGGCTTGGATTTCAGGACTGGGACATGGTCAGCTCTGGCTAGAATTCATATTTGATGTCATTTTAAAGTATGTTTCCTTTATATCCTCCAAATTATGCATAAATTATTGAAATGGGTCAAAGCTAAAATCATCAGCTAAGTAGAGTTAATAGTGCATAACAAGTTTGCAATCATTCTGTCCAAGTGCGAAGGATTGAAGAAGCCATATGTGGTAGCAGTGCTGAAACTGACGCATATTCCAGCTCTGTGACACTTTCCCTAAGGAATGGCTTTGGGAGAAAATGGGCCAAATACTAGGCAGAAAAGCTTCTGCCTAAGAGAATACAGGAGTTCAGGAAAGAGTGACACAATAAGCAAGAAGAAGGGGCAGCTTTGTGGGTGTGCTGAAGAGGCTCACTGCTAGAGATGTCTCCATGTTGCAGAATTTTGTGAATGGAAATGTGATGATAGCATGACTCATTTTAAGATGTTGGTTAAGGGCATGAAGGCAGTAAAGAACGTTGAGGAAGAAATCAAGAGAAACAAAGCCAAGAGTTAGGATTTGCATGCCTCATGTACAGGAACACTCAGCCGCTTCCGTTTGGAGAGTATTTTCAAAATGCGGTAAATTGAGCTCAACACATTCATTAATATGAAGGACTTTGTATGACTTAGGGCCAAATTCTAGTGTAAAAGCTTGAATATTTAACAGAGTAACATAGACAGAGAAGAAAGTAATCTTCAGTTACTCATTTTTTTAAATTTAATTTTATTTGTCAATTTATTCACGTTGTAACCCTGTTGCAGCCCCCTCCCTCATCTCCTCCCAGCCCCACCCCCATTCTCTTTTCTCCCCCTATGCCCTTTCTCTAGTCCCCTGACAGGGGAGGACTTCCTCCCCTTCTATCTGACCCTAGCTTATTAGGTCTCATCAACGCTGGCTGCATCATCTTCCTCTGTGGCCTGGCAAGGCTGTACCCCGCCCTCCAGGGGGAGGTGATCAAAGAGCCAGCCACTGAGTTCATGTCAGAGACAGCTCCTCTACCCCTTACTAGGTAACCCACTTGAAGAATGAGCAGCCAATGGGCTTTCCAAGGGGGTCTAGGTCCTCTCCATGCATGCATGGTCTTTGGTTGGAGTATCATATGGCCCCTGCAGGTCCCTGGTATTTTGGCTCTGTTCTTCTCCTTGTGGAGATCCTGACTTCTCCAGGTCTTTCTATTTCCCTCTTCTTCCATAATAGAATACTACTCACCAATTAAATACAAGGAAATCATGAAATTTGCAGGCAAATGGTGGGAACTAGAAAAGATCATTCTGAGTGAGGTATCCCAGAAGCAGAAAGACACATATGATATATACTCACTTATAAGTGGATATTAGCCATATAATATAGGATAAATATACTAAAATCTATACTCCTAAATAAGCTAAACAACAAGGAGGACCCTAGGGAAGATGCTCAATCCTCATTCAGAAAGGCAAACAGGATGGACCTCGGAAGTAGGAGAAGACAAGGAACAGGACAGGCGTCTTCCACAGAGGACCTTTGAAAGACTCTACCCACCAGGGTATCGAAGAAGACTGAGACTCATAGCCGAACCTTGGCTAGAGTGCCAGTAACTCATTTTTTAAAATTAGATTTCCTCATTCACCACGTTTCAGACAATGAAACTGCAACAAAATTCTGGGATGTTTTTTGTTAATGAAAAAGACAAAAGTAAAAATATATGTCTTATACTAATAAAGTCACTAGCTTTGCTGAAGTCTACTTGGGCTAGTGAGTTCAAGACAAAAACAATTTTGAAGTTATTCAGAATATGTTCCAACAAAGACTTTGAACCCAAATCTAGAAATGAAAAACTCTACACACATTTTAAGTTTTAGTCTTTATAGTTAACAAAATATAAAATTATATGCAACTTAAAATATAAGATTCTGTATCCATTCTTTGGTTGAGGGACATCTGGGTTGTTTCTGATTTCTGGCTATTATGAATAAAGCTGCTATGAACATAGTTGAGCAAATGTCCTTGATGTATAGTGGAGCATCTTCTGTGTATATGCCCAGGAGTGGTATAGCTGAGTCTTGAGGTAGAACTATTCCCATTTTTTTTTTGAGAAAGTGCCAGACTGATTTCCACAGAGCTTGTAAAAGTTTGCATTCTCACTAGCAATGGAGGAGTGCTCTCCTTTCTCCACATCTTAGCCAGCATATGTAGTCACTTGAGTTTTTTATCTTAGCCATCCTGATTGGTGTTAAGACTGAAGAATGGACACAAAAATCATGGTACATTTACACAATGGAATACTACTCATCTATTTTTTAAAATATTTTTATTATTATCATTTATTAAAGTTTATTCAATTTGTATCCCAGATATGGTCCCCTCCCTCATCTCCTCACTGTCCCACCCTCTCTCCCTCCCTCATCTCCTCCTATGCCCCTTCCCTAGTCCACTGATAGGGGAGGTCCTCCTCCCCTTCCATCTGACCTTAGCCTATCAGGTCTCATCAAGACTGGTTGCATTGTCTTCCTCTGAAGCCTGGCAAGGCTGCACTCCTCAGGGGTGGTGATCAAAGAGCAGGCCACTGAGTTCATGCCAGAAAAAGTCCCTACTCCAGTTCTACATCTTGATCTGCAGGCAGCAGGAGACTGTGTGTCACATTGTGCATAGCTTGAGCATATGAGATCTCAAAGCCCGCCACCACAGTGATTTAGAACAAAGAAATCATGAAATTTCTTTGTTAAATCAGCTACTTAAAACAAAGAAATCATGAAATTTGCAGGCAAATGGATGGAACTAGAAAAGATCGTCCTAAGTGAAATAACTCAGACCTAGACAGACGCACATGACAGGAGCCTAACTTGACTGTCTTCCGGGAGTCTCCAGCCAACAGCAGAATGAGGCAGATACTGAGACTTGCAGCGAAGCATGAGGCGGAACTCTAGGGGTCATGTGGAAGTCTTGGAAGAAATACAGGTCGTCCTGGCATGGGCAGGACCTTCAGAATAAGACCATCAGAGACAACTAATTCAGTCCCATGGGGGCTTACAGAGACTAAGACATCAACTAAGGAGTATGTGTGGTCTGGACCTACGCTCCCTGCACATATGTGGCCAATGGGAAACTTGGTCTTCAAATGGGGCATCTGGCGAGTGGAGGGGGACATTGTTTCTAACATGGACTCTATTGCCTGTTTTTGGATCATGTACCCCTGGCAGCACTGCCTTGCTTTTCCTCAGGGGATGAGGATATTAGTATGATGTGACCTGATGTGCTGGGGAGGGTTGATGGGGGGAGGAGGCTCCCCTTTTCTGGGGGAAAAATGGAAAAAAAGGGGACTGAAAGGAGGGAGGGAGCACCCTTGGGATATAAAGTAAATAAAGTGAAATAAAAAAATAATAAATAAAGGTAAAAAAAGATTAAATGCAAGAATATACTGTACTATTTAATTGAGTTTATAGGGGAATTTTACTTTTGGATTACTGCTATTTTTATTAACAAATCAGACTTTTATGGGACACAATTTGATATTTTGATATATGTATGATCTGTGAAACAGTCTATTAAGTCCAGTTAATTAACACAGCCATCATTTTACTTAGTAATTTCTGTGGTTAGAACTTTTAAATATACAGTTATTTGAAAGACAAAAATACATTACTATTAACTGTGCAATAAATACCCAAACCAATTCTTTCTACTAGAGATATTTTAAAACAAAAATATCTCCTGAATAAAAAGAAAAAAAAATAGCTGAAGTTACCATTCGTAACGATCACTGTTCTAGAGTTAGGATATAGTTTAAAACAGTAGTGATTTATCATTGTCTAGAAATCTACAAACCTCTGTGTTCACTGGGAGATAACCAAACAAAGTATATTTTCACCTCACAACTCATGAAACATCGCATACAAGAGACTGTGCAAATGAGGCTTTGCCACATGAGACTGTGGGGAGACAAGTCACTTGATAGAACATCATGGGTCCTTAAGAAGTTCGTAATGTGTGCTGAGGCACAAGAGGAGGAAGTGTGAGACACGCTGTGCCCTTTGCAGCCCAGTCCCAGTCAGTCTTCATGCTTTCACCTAGCAATGACAAATGGCAGCCGGTGGAGGGCCTGACACTCGAAGGCTACTTGTTGCAATTAAAAAAAAAAATCATCATTGTAATGTCAGATGTGAAAACATGGTTTCCTAGAATGAGGTGCTGTCAATCCCATGGGTCTCATGGGTGCTGGGCTAGTGCTGTCTTATGAAGCTCCATCCACAGCAACAAGTGCTGTTGTCTTCCATTAAATGCTTTTGTAAAGAAGATACCATTCATCACAGCAGCTGACACGTAAAACACGAAGGGTTTGTAGTCCCCAAGATAAGCCTTAAGAGTGTGCAATTAGGAACACTGAAAAGCCACACTTCTGGTCTGTTACTGTGAGCTGGGAAGTAAGTGTCCATGCTACAGGCAGCACAGTGAGTGAATGAAAACAGTCATGGGACCGACCGTCGCCTTGACCCAGCACTGCATTCGGTACCTGACACTGACTGCTTCCCACAGCCCACAAAGGGACAGGCACAGGCAGGTGTCTAGTTTCCTTGACCTCATACAAAGGAGACACAGAAAAAAAAAATAAAGCAAAAAAACAAAACACCACACTCCCATGTATAATCTATTACAAAGTGAAAAGGGGCCATGAGAGATGGCCTGGAAATGGAAGCTAGGAAGCTGACCCTGCCTGCTTAAAGCCAAGGCTTCCACAAACACCATTTAGAGAATGAGAGAAAAGTTCTTAGCTCTCAACTTTTTAAAAAATGCCTTTATTTGCAGTTTCACTTCAATTCATTTCTAAAACAATCCACCGCATGTTTCCTGCATGAGCAGCAATACCCTGCACCACTGAAAATACAGCAGTGAAAGTGGCGTGCCCTCTGCTGCCAGCTGTTCATTAGCTGGACAAAAGGGTGTGCTCCTATGTACACAGTAAGATCAACTGTGATCTGATAAAGGGATAAATAAAAGCCAGAGGGCACTCAGGAGGAAGGTGGGAATAATCCTGGTGACAAAGAGGCATCACCAAATGCTCAGAACCTATCACTGTGTTTGTTTAAACAGGAAGCTTGTGCCTGGCTTGTGCTATGCACGTATTTATTTTTCTCATTCATTACTTCTCCTTCGTGCAGATACACATCATTGGACAGACACGCACTTTGGGAAGAGGAATGAGTGGTTCAAGAAAATGCCTAGTAAGGGGAAATTACAGAAAAGTCAGTAGGAAGGGACAGCAACTCTTCCAGAACATTCTCCTCCGAGCATGGAGGATGGCACACACACAGTGATGACCCATGGTGGCAGTGGGAAGTGGCAGACAATGCTTTGTAGCCTCTGTGGCTATTCTTGGCTGCTAACTCAATTACATCTGAAACCAACTAAACCCCAAGCATCCAGGAACAGGTGCAAAAGGGTTTTGAAATGGGAAGACCCTACCCTAAATGAGGATCTTTTGAGGTGGGAAGATCTACTTTAAATCTTGGCCACACCTTCTGTTGGCAGCCTATATAAAGGACGTGGAAGAGAGACGCATTTGCTCTTTGTGTGTCTGCCCTCATTATTGCTTACAAGATCATTCCTTCACTGGTATTGCATCCTACATTATTGGGATTCTGGCATATACTGAATACCAGATGATAAATCCAGTCTCTTGGGCTGAACAACAATTAGATTCCTGGACTTTCTATCAGGAGACAACCATTATTGGAATAGGTGGACCATAACCTGTAAGGCACTGTAATAAATTCATCTATCTATCTATCTATCTATCTATCTATCTATCTATCTATCTATCTATCTATCTATCTCTATTCATTCTATCCTTTCCGTTTCTTTAGAGAACATTGACTAATACTACTACTGAGCACATGTAGCATTCTAAAAGAGAGATAACAGAAAGCATGCCTTGATGAGAAAGGGATTATGGGCACCGCGTAAGACATCCAGACTTCAAGCTGGCCAACAGCGTATCTATTAAGGATGGAGATTCTAAGAGAGGTTAGGATACAAAGTCTGAGAATCATTTATAACCAGGAGTTAGCTAAAACCCACAGACACCATAATGTAACGAAGGAGATCTGACTGAGGGAGAAAGGGAGCCCGCACTTGCTTCCCCGTGTCCACATAGTTATTATAACCATACAAGGCTGAAAATTTTTGCAGAGAAAGATATTAAAACATGTTCTTCAGATTCCTAAGAGAGGCTCACAGCCCATTAGAAAAATATCATGCGTCTGCAAAGAGAGCCAGAGCCCAAGGGATCTCAAGCAACAGTGACATCAATGAGAGGTGAGAGCCACAGATGCCACATTCCTGTGTGCTTTTCTCAGATTCGGGGTCAGGAGCCTTACCAATTGAGCCAGCCAAGCCCTTTTCCTGTGTATTTCCCGATCTTCCATTATTTACCAAAAATACCTCTACTAAATAACAGTGGAGACCACGAGGGGTCACATTTGAATAATGCCTGCTTAAAAAATTCAGAACAATATTCTGTTTGCCATAGCCAATATTATAAAAATTTGGAACTCTGAAAAAGTAAAGTCATTTAATTAAATAGAATGAGTTGGCTAGGAACTACAGACAATTATGTGACTCTCACGTTACCGTATTATGGCAAGAATTTCCAACTTTGCAGTTTACTACAGTAACCCTTCCACATGACCTCATTTGCTCGATCACTAACAAGAATAAGAATAAGAGATTTACATTATTTGGCTTCAAATTGTATAATTAATATTTCCCCTAAATTCCTTCTACATGTACCTCAAAACACAGGTGATGGTCTTTCAATGATATATTTTAAAGCAATGGGAAAGAACCAATCCTGGACCCTATTCTTTGCTGCCCTTGTAGACAGGAGCCTAGCTTAACTCCTTTGAGAAGCTTCACCCAACAACTGATGGAGACAAATGCAAAGACCAGCACCCAAATCTGTACTCAGAGGTCGGGGAGTCCTGTGGAGAATTGTGGGAATAACTGAGGGAGCTGGAGGGGGCAAGAACTCCACAAAAAGACCTACAGAGTAAACTGACCTGGACCCATGGGGACTCACAGAGACTGAACCACCAATCAAAGAGCATGCATGGACTGGTCCTAGGTCTCCTACACATATGTAGCAGAGGCACAGCTTGGTCTTCATGTGGCTTTCCCAAGAACTGGAGTGGGTTCCTTCTCTGACTCTGATGCCTGCCTTTGGATCCGGTTCCCCTAACAGGGCTGCCTTGTCTGGCCTCAGTGGGAGAGGATGCGCCTCATCCTGCTGCAACTTAATGTGTGGGGGCAGGTTGGTACTCCTGGGGGACATCCCCCCTGTCTGAGGAGAAGGAGAGGGGAGGAAGGAGGAGCATTTGAGGTGTGGGGACTAAGAGAAGGGGGATGCTGTGATCAGGATGTAAAGTGAATAAATTAATTAAAGGAGAAAAGAAGTAAGTAAGGTAGACTAATGATCAGGTTATAACAGCTCTATTTCACCTTGCACCAGAATGGTGAGAAAACAGGGGTTCAGGAATAGGCACACATCTCAACGAAGAACACACACCAGTGCCCAGTAATCCTAAGAGAGGGTACACATGGGGAGATGCGTGCCTCCCTCATAAATGGCCTTATTCCTTGCCTCTCCTGCTTTCAACAGGTAGTCGATGGTGACGGAAGCATTTGTGGATATAAAATGAACAAACTGACCCTCGGTGTAAGCTGTGTGCAAGCTGCTGGAGGCAGCATTACACTCACTGTGGTCTACCCAGACCTTTAGTCCCTGAGGAGGCAAACCTCCTATCTATGTCGGTACTAGAAAACTTTAGCTCTTCCTGCTTGCCATCCGACATCTCCTGAGCAAAGGGGAATGACTCTGATCGTGTTAATGTCGATGGGTCCATTAATTTTAGTATGCACTTTCAAACCTTATTAACATGCAAAAAGAGGATGACTCGGCAATCAACAGCTTCTCACCTGCTTATAAATATATGCTTTTCTTTATAATGTATATACACGTATGTGGTTGACATACATGTGTGTGAGCACATGTATGTGAGTGTGCATGCACATACATGCCTCTCTCTGTGTGTAGGCCTGAGGTTGACATGAGGTGTCAACTTTATTGACTGAGGCAGGGTCTTTCTTGCTCTGGTCCTGGAACTCACCAATTTGACTAGTGTATCCAGGATTCCCCATCTCTACCTTCCCAGCACTGGGACTGCAAGAGCACATCCATGGCCACCTTTTATGTTCTGGGGACATGGAGGCCAGTTCTTATCCTTGTACGGCAAGCTCTTGCCCACTGTATCATTTCCCCAGGACATTTTTGTGCTCTGACTCAGTGGCACATACTGTAATGTCTATGATTGTTATATATGTCACAGCTAAAGCCAGTGGGTGAATTAAGGCTAAATTATCCTGGGCTGTCTTATGCTATGCTGCAGGGGTGCCAATGCCACCTGGGGTTCGACAACTGGCGTAGGGGGTTCGACTTAACTGTGTCGTAAAAACCATCACATTGCCACAGAGAGGCTCTGCGTCCCAGATAGGCTAGCGGAAATCAAGCCGTTGTGGAAAGATGCCTGGTGGGGAAACTATTTTAGCTTTAAGCCCATGTTTCAGATTAAGGGAAGAAATGAGGACTTCTGCTGATGCTCAGAGCTGGTTTTCCTGACTGAAAATGAGAGTTCTTTGTATATCATAATAGGGACATAGCAGCTTCGTTATGAGAGGAAGTATTTTTTTCTAAGAGCTTTATGGGCAATTAAGGAGTACGAAGATGGTGTGTCTACTTAAATGAGTAACTCCGTCTTTCAGAAGGTCTCACATTTGCAGATACTTCTCATTGTCAAAGTCAAACAGACAGATGCAATCACTCACGCAGCTGTCCGCTCATAGTATGGTTCTGTTCCTTCTAGGCTTTCTTTCATAACCATTTTTTACACTTTACAGGGTATCTACAATTTGCATCTTGTGTCTTATGTATTTATTTGTAAGCATCACAAGTATTTTCTGATTGTTATCCACCCTCCATCAGTTAGCATCTTCAGTAGCTACATAATAATATATGCATAGATCATATTTCACATGTGATTTTTCTCTATTGTTTCCGAAATGTGGTAATAGAAACTCACAGCACTTGTGTATTTTGAAGTGTTTCTTTAGAATCAGCTTGTGTGTATGAAAAATTATAAAAATAATAAAAAACACCATTTAAAAAGAAATATGACTTCTCATATTTATGGCTACATATTTTCATGATTTCCGTAGAACAAGTGCACCGGTTCTTCAGATGCTTTTTGTAACAGTAGCAATTCCATTCATGTAGTGCTTGAGCAAAGACAATCAGCTCTAATTCTGGCTTTCCGTGTGTGTGTGTGTGTGTGTGTGTGTGTGTGTGTGAGCATGCACATGTGTGTGTGTGTGTGTGTGTGTGAGCATGCACATGCGTGTGTCTGTGTTTGTCTTTGTGTGTCTGGGTGTGCGTGCAAGTGTCGTGGTGCACATGGAAGTCAGAGGACAATTTACAGGACTCAGTTTTTTTCTTCCCGTGTTGATTCTGGGGATCCAACTCAGGAGGTCAGGATGGTGGCAACTGCCTTTACCTGCTGAGCCATCTCGCCGGTCTGAGATTTGTTTCACTGTGGTATTTCGAATGGAGTTCAGTTGACTTTATTAGAGATTTTTGTCTTCTAATTATTCTCATCCCACATATTGGATCATTTTCTCTTCCTCAGAAACTTGTGATAATTCTTGTGAATTGTAAATCTTTATGGATATTTCAGTACCTTTTTTGGCTAATAAATATATCCTTTCTAATAATTATTACTGTGCAAATATCCTGTCGGAGTCACTCTTCTCATGACCTTCTTACTCATTTTTTTGTATGTTTGTATTTCTCTCTCAATATCTCTGACATACTTTAGAAATATTTGGTCACCTTATTAAAAAGAGACTCTTGAAGTTTCTATTACCATTGCAATAAACCTGTCAAATCACAGAAAACTGAAATATATATGCTAAGTGTCAGACTTTTTAGCTTTTTCTCAGGTCATGCAGAAAAATCTTATCAAAATAAATGCAAGCTATTTTTACACAAGTTTGCTACAGTAAATATCCTCCATTTTATATATTTAAAAATAATCACAGATTACAATTGTTTGTAACTTACAAACATCATATGAATTACGGGTTTTTTTTTTTTTTTGAGTTGATCCATTCTTCTCTAAAAACTGCACCGTAACATCACAGAGAAATAATATTATATACAGCTTTTCAAGAGTTTACAACTTCATGTTTTGCTGGCTGCCATGGCCAGAAATTTCAAAGCAATCCCAGATAATTTAAGTGGGACCAATATTCTTATTTTTATGATTGCCTACTAGTGCGTGTGTGTGTGTGCGTGTGTGTGTGTGTGTGTGTGTGTGTGTGTGTGCGTGTGTGTGTGTGTGTGTGTGCGTGTGCGTGCACGTGTGTTCACTACATGTTTGTGTGTGAGGAAGTATGTGTGGAGGCACAGCTGGGGGTTAGCAGCTGACCTAGAGCAGCATTTCGAAATCTGCGTGTCATGAACCCTTGGGGATCGAATGACCCTTACAGGGCGGTCACCTAAGATGGTCAGAAAACACCGATATTTTCATTATGATTCCTAAGCATAGCAAAACTACAGTTATGAAGTAGCAACAGAGCTAATTTTCCGGTTTGGGGGGGTCACCACAAGGAACTGTAATTAGGAAGGCTGAGAACCACTGACCTAGAGTTTTCCTTCTCAGGCACAGCCCACCTTTCTTCCTGAGACAGTTTGAAACTCACCACGTAAGGCCCACAGGCTGGCTAGCGATCGTGAGTGACCGCCCTGTCCTTGCTTCCTTGGAGTTGTGATTATATGTTTGTGCTGCCCCTGTGGGTTCTGTAGACAGAACTCGGGCTACGAGCTCAACATTGCACAGGTAAGTTATAATTGCTTATCCTTGGTGCAGGTTGAAATTACGGTAATTCTGCCTCTCGATTTTGAAGTATAAGGAGAATGTGTGGTTGGTGGTGTTACATCATCCTAAGTGCTTGTCTGCTCTTCTGACTAAAGCATTTATGGCAGAGCACCAGGAGGAGGTATGGAATTCATTAAGCTTGAAGGTCTTAGACAAATAATTAGGGTTGTCTCGTTACCTTCACAACTTCGCGATTTGGATCTGCTCTGACACATTCCTCTATTAGCCTTACAGTGCAATTTGACTAAGAATGACAGACCATATCCTGTAGAAAGACAAACTGTAGCTAAAACTGATGGTGATAAGAACAACACACCCGGCAACCTAGAAGATACTAGAAAATATCTCTAATTGTGCATAATAAAATAAAAGCAAACACAGATTTGTACTTAATGATGAATGTTTAAAATGAATTATATATTTCTCTCTGTGTGTGTGTATACAAATAATAATTTAAAAAAGAGGTCATGGATTTGAGAGGGAATAAGGGATAGGAGAAGGGCTCAAGGGAAGAGAGGGAGGAGGAAATGGTACGAGTACAGTGCTATATATGAAATTAAAAGTAAATTAAAAACTGCATAGTAAGAGCTGGAGAGGACAGGGTCTCCACAAGGAGAGCAACAGAACAAGAAAATTTGAACACAGGGATCTTCCCAGAGACTCATACTCCAACCAAGGACTATTCATAGAGATAACCCAGAACCCCTGCACAGATGTAGCCCAGGGCAGTTCAGAGTCCAATTGGGTTACATAGTAATGTGAAGAGGGACTGCCTCTGACATAGTCTGATTGGCCTGCTCTTTGATCACCTCCCTCTGGGGGGGGGGGGGGAGCAGCCTTACCAGGCCACAGTAGAGGACAATACAGCCACTTTTGATGTGAACTGACAGACTAAGATCAGAAAGAAGAGGAGAACCTCCCCTATCAGTGGACTTGGGGAGTGGCATACATGCAGAGGGAGGAGGGAGCGTGGGATCGGGAGGGGAGGAGGGAGGTGCTTATGGGGGGATGCAGAATGAATAAAGTGTAATTGATGAAAAATTTAAAATAAATAAATAAATAAATAAATAAATAAATAAAAACTCTGCTCACCATGACAACACTAAAACAAATAAACAAAGCAATGCTCTATCAAACTGATATTCTCCAGTATTTATTCTTATATCTTGTGAGGGCTCAGGACAGTGGTTTCAACCTCCCTGAGGGCTCAAAAGCTGCATCCAGTAGTTGAAAGGGTAGTTACCAACTGTGTTACCAAAATTAGGCCAAACCTTTGGAAATAGCTTACTCTCAGACTAACAAGCAAAAGTGACTGTGTGGGTCCACTCTACAGCTGCAGATGCAAATCCACCAAATCTCCCAGATGTCAAGACAATGTAGTGAGGTGTGTCACAGTAGGTGCATTCCTGGACAGGTAGACTTAACTGAGTTGCACTGTAATCTTCTAGCTAGAATGTCCTAGAATTTGGCACTCATAGACAGAAGAAATGTAGCAAGGCCATGGCAACACCAACAGGGAAAACTTCATTTATGTGCAGACTGCACAGTGTCTATTACTTCAGCCTGACTCTTCCATCAAACATTTGACAGAAAGATAATCACGTAAGCACCGTCACATTTTAGGAGGTACATACGAATACGGGCAGATTTTTATCTCTAAAATGGTCTTCAAGTCATTCTATTAAAATATGAAATTGTTATAAAAGGGTATTATCTTTAAAAATATTACTATATTTATGTGTTTGTGTGTTTGCGTTTGTGTGTGTGTGTCAGTTCCAGTGGAGGCCAGAAGAGGGCATAGGATCCCACAGAGTGGGAGCCAAAGACAGTGGTCAGCTCTCTTATATTTTTTTAATATATTTCTTATTTATTACAATTTATTCACTTTGTATTCTAGCTGTAGTCCTTTCCTTCATCCCCTCCCAATTCCACCCTTCCTCCCTCTCTCATCTCTTCCCATGCCCTTTCCCCAGTGCACTGACTGGAGAGGATCTCCTCCCCTTCCATCTGACCCCATCCTATCAGATATCATCAGGACTGTCTTTCATAGTCTTACACAGTGGCCTGGTAAGGCTGCTCCTGCTTCCCTCAGGGGAAGGTGATCAAAGAGCCAGCCACTGATCCCCTTACTAGAGAGCCCATTTGGAGACTGAGCTGCCATGGGCTGCATCTGTGTAGGAGTTCTAGGTTATCTCCACGAATGGTCCTTGGTTGGAATATCAGTCTCAGAAAAGAACCCTGGGTCCAGAATTTTGGTTCTGTTGTTCTGCTTGTGTAGCTCCAGACCCTTCCAGGTCTTTCTATCTCACCCTTCTTTCATAAGATTCCCTACACTCTGCCCAAAGTTTGGCTATGAGTCTCAGCATCTGCTTTAATACCCTGCTGGGTAGACTCTTTCAGAGGCCCTCTGTGGTAGGTTCCTGTCTTGTTCCTTGTTTTCACCTTCTTCCTATGTCTATCCCATTTGCCTTTCTGAATGAGGATGGAGCATCTTACCCAGGGTCCTCCTTCTTGCTTAGCTTCTTTAGGTTTACAGATTTTAACATGATTATCCTATATCTTATAATCTTATATGGGTGTTAGGAAATGAACTTTTGTTTTTTGGTGGGGGAGGTCTGGAGAGATGGCACAGCAGTTATTTTAATGCACAAATCTAACATAAAATTCTCTTTGGTTGCAAATGCATCTCTGATATGAATTACATTCTGGTTGCATGTCTAGTTCAGTATTAGAATATATGCATAATATGTGCAAAGCTGTGTTCTATGCCCAGAATTCCGAAACCCAATTTTTAAGATTGTGAATTTATCATGAGGGATTAGCTTTAATGGGCAGAATCTGATTCTGCTTCTCAGGGCTTTAAAACAGAAACTGTAATCAAGCTATCATTGAAAATACAAGCCTGTCAAAACTTTTATAAATTGTGTATTTTTATTTGTTTTCGTTTTCTCTTGGCATAAATTCATGACACATGGTTTTGGGTTATACAAGGACACTTTTATACAAAAATATGATATACTTCGGGCATATTCTACTCCACTATACCTTACTTCCCATGAGCTTTTACTTTCTTCAACATATTTTAAAGCCATTAGTTTTCTCAAAGTTTAAGAACTTCCAGAGATTACAAAATTTAATGGCAATCTACTCATCACCCAGTTAATCCAGAAAATACACACCCCTTCCTCCTTTTCTCCTCCCCTCAAACATGTACTCTATCTATTCAGCCAGAGCGACATGGGGGGTCCTGAAGGAAGTGACCAGGACACGTTCCCTGACTATGCAGAAGCATGCACATCTGAACACATTTCCCATGTTGAGTGGTGAACATGAGTGCACACAGATGCCTGAGCACACAGTCAGGCTTCCACTGACCAAAGGGAGGACATAAAATCTAAGATGAGGCAGCTGAGCTAATGCTTCGTTTCCTTCTCGGGATATTCCCCTGCTTTCCTGTTCACAAGCTCAAGAGGCTTCGGATTCACCAATATTTCTAGATTGACTGTCAAACACCACGCAGTCCATAATTAGAAATCTAATTGATGATGGTCCTCATAATCAAAACAGGAAGTAACAAAACCCTATTCGTTATGCATTCCCTTCTCACAATACTCCACTCTTTTTAATAGCTCTAACTCATTCAGCTGTCTGTGCATAATAGTGTCAATGAGACTAGTTGAATAGGTGCTAAGGAGAACATTTTTCTAAACAACTTTTCTTTTAAATGGTAATATTAGCATTCTTCAAAACAGAAAAGATTGTTCTGCACCCCATAAAACCAGGACAAGGATATGGCTCGCTTCACTCCCCAGTAATTTCAAAGGTGGGACCTTTTCCAAGAAAACTCTATGAGAAAAAGGGCATTTTCCAAAGGAACATTTTAAATTATCATTAATTCACTTCAATTTTTTTTTACAATGATTATAAAACATTTATGATGCAGGCTGTATCTAGCAATTTTAACTGAGTTTTTTTTTTTTTTTTTCCTACTGAAGTGCGTCACTTTAAAAGGGTCCTCCCCCTCACCAGCAATTTCACAATGGGAAACCCAGGCAAAGTGTTTTATTCTTGCTTAACCTTGAAAGATATATGATGTGCTCAACGGGCAATCTATTACTTAATTAGTTTTAAGAGATTTGACATCAAACAGGAACACATTTGAAATATAAATGAAGGAAGAGCTGAAAGGATTCAATTTAGAATTGCAAAGGGAAATGTTCATGTTCTATGAAGGTCAAACTCAACTTCTCTCTTTATGTCTTCTCAGAAGACATATACACGTTGCACTATACAGAGGTTGTAATGGTCAGTGAACATCTCCCTACCTCTTCATTATTTATTATCTCTCATAACTTACTTGAAAAAATGTGGGGGTTTGTTGCTGTTGTTGTTGTGCTTTGTTTTGTTTTAATTTTCCTTGTTGAGATAGGGTATGACCGGGCTGGCCTCACACTCATGATCCTCTTTTCCTATCCTCCTAAAAGCTTGGATTACATGTGCCATCATTAAGTTTAATTGATTTTGAAGTTTAACCTAACTCTTCTCCCCGAAACGTGTTAGCTATCTACCTGCTATAGTAATTTAGAAACTTGTTTCACAGTCACTGAATTCCCCAGAGAGATGCTGATGGGAGCTCAAGAGAAGGATTTGTGGAAACCTCACAGAACACGGGCTTGTAGGGTCTGGGGAGTTTCTGAGAGATTATGAAAGACAGTTACATACCCTCTGTAAGCCAATTCACAAAGGAAGGAAGCCAGAGGACAAGCATGTAGGAGTTCCAGGGACAGGGTGAGTATCTGTGGGACTGCAGCATACTACATCAGCTGATAGGGTAGAGATGGGAACTCTGTGACTGCCCATAAAGATTGCACATACCACATCAGATAGTTTATATTTTTTCCTTTAGACATGTAATGTGCATTGTAATGGTCAAGATCCACAAGCAGCCACTTTGATTTCAATTAAAAATAAGTACAAACAAAAATTCAGTTACTCAGTTGAACTGGCCACCCTTTAAATGCTCGACAGCCACCAGAAACTAATGGTAGCAGCATTGGACAACACAGATAGAAAATGCTCCCAAAGTCGCCGAAAATGCCAATAAACTGTGCTGCTTCTAATATGGATGAGCAACATTCAGTTGCTGATTATAAAGCAAAAGTCTGGCTCAGTGGAGATTATTCTCAGTTAAAAAAAATCTAATTCACAGCAGATAAAGGCTTGGCATGGAGGTAAGAGGACTTCATTTACTCTCTACGAAATATCAACGTAAAAGAATTGCACCAGCTAAGAGTACTAGCAATTGGCCACTGCTCCTCCATGTAATCTAGCTCCAAATAATTGAGGTCAGTGATGCCCGCAGAGAATGAACAACTTTTCAGTTCATAGGAAAGAAGTTATGGCTTCTAGTCTTTAAAATGCATCAATCTGGGCTTAGCCCACATCAGCACACAGGTGCTTAGCAGAGAATTATTTCACACCATGGTTGATGGTACTTCTTAATCCCCTCCCATCTCTCCCCAACTCTCTGAAGTCCACAGAAATCTTACAAGCCCAGGTGCACAATCACACCCTTCTCAACAGGAAACTTTTAGTCTTTGGAACTCCACAGTCACTTACCTTTCATTTAGCATTCTCTGTACTGTAGATATATAACCCATGCTTAGTATTTCTCTTTAGAGATATGCTTGTATCAGTTTGAGTGCTTATTTTGTGCTCTAAAGTTTCTTTTTTAAATCATCAATGTGTCTCAAATTGTCAGTCTACCAGAATCACACATGTCTTTTTTTTTTTTTTTGAAACAACCAATAGGCTACCATTTCTAGTACCAGATTTCCATGTCTGTTTAAGTACCTATCCTCTTCCCTGACTCTAAGGATCCTCATCTGTAAAATATTTTTCATTTTCCGTAAAAGGTCAACTGCACAGACAAAATTTCTATGCAATTAAGTTTTACGGTGAAAATTGCCCTGCTTATGCTTAATACAACAAAGAAGAGGTAGAAGATAAAATTCCCACCATTCTGATTTCCTGAAAAGGTTGTTCACACCTTATAAGCAGGCTGTTTCAGAAATTAGCTTGTAAGTTCTGTACTTTGGAACATAGAACACGATTTCCATGGAAAAATATTACAAATTATAATTAGGTTTCTGGGACAGCTCATAAAAGCAAATTTAATATACAATATACTTGACATACCAGGATTTGCATGAAATAATGGAAAAACAGCAACTGGAATCCCGATCTGTTTTCCTTTTTCTTTGTCATTATTGGATCTTATGAAAAGCCTGGCCTAATCCTCTGCTGGAGACTGAGCCAGGGGTGAAGCTGGACATTTATTTTGGTCCATTTCCATTATGCTGGTAACATTTCATTGGATTCAGGATATAAGAGACCAGTCAGCAGTAGGGAAAGTCTGATTGATGCCTGAGGGTGCTGGATCAGAAACAGATGGTTAAATAGCTCTTGAGCTCTGAGATACATTTTGTTTTCCTCCAATATGGGACTTCAGATAATCACGATGTCCCTGTCTTTGCCTAAAACTAAGAGGCAGTCAGTTAGAGGGAGAAAAATGAGAAAGGAGAGAATTGAGAGAGCCAGAGAATGAGAGCCTTGGGAAGGAGCCAGCCATCTAACCATGAACTCAAGAGGAAGCTAAAATGGCAGCTAAAATAGGCACCAAATTCATTACCTGTAGAAAAGTAGAGAGACAGCACCCTTGTGACCCTAGCAACAATTACTGGCAATTAAGTTGCTAGGCAATGGAAGAGATGACATTAACTGTTCTCAGGTAGGGAGGAAATGGGTGCTGTCTCCATCACAGGGAGAGGAAGAAGGGTTAACCACCACACTGGTGCTGAGGATGTAGCTCAGTTGAGGAATTCAACCCATCCACAACATCCAGCAGAAGACTAGAGGCTCCCTTTGCTGTATTACTTGAGAGGCACAGGATTAGGTTCATAGCACTTGTGAGTCATCACAATTAGCCTGGGATCTGCCAAGAAGCAAGAACAGTAGCCATGGAAAGAGACCAAACAAAGCAAGCTAAACTTATCCTTGCCAGAAGATGAATGTCATAAGGACAAATATCAGTTTTTCACTGAGAGCCATATTCATGTAAGTCAGAATGTTGTTCAGTCCTGCTGAGTGTGTGACTAGCTGAGCCATCTTGAAAAGTGTTGCAAAGCACTCTCTTTAATAGGTCCTCCAAGCTGAGTAATTGAAATCGATATAGCCAGTAGCTGTTTGAAGTATATAACTCTCTATATTGGTTTAATAAAATAAAAAAAGATTGCCTGGTTTATATTTAAATATATTTATGATGAAAGCTTTATATCAAACTTAGATCCTTTCTGGGAGGGAAAACTGCAAATAAACAAATGCATTATAAAACAGGACACTAAATGGGGGATGGGGGGACATGCCTTCAGTCCCAGCACTGGGGAGGCAGGGACAGGAGGGTCTCTCTGAGTGTGAGCCCAGCCTGATCTACAGAGAGAGTTCCAGGACAGTCAGGGCTGTTAGAAAAAAAAAGCCATCTCAAAAGAACCAAAAATAAAATAAAAATCAATACAGGACACTACATTGATTAATATTTAATAATTGAAATATATTTATAAAGTTTAATTTATCATACAAAACTTTTATGAGTACTTGCATATGTGATCTGTTAGGTGTGAATATAGTATAATGATAGGTAAGAAAGATATAGCTCCTGCCTTATTGGAAAAGAAAGCACAGCATAAGTAAATGGAAACACCCTCTATTTTGAGGTGGGTTGTAGCAGTAGAACCGGAGGTTGACACAGCATCACTCAGGAGATGAGGAGGAGTTTCTATGAAAGGTGATTTATAAGAGCCCAACACGGAGAGGCCAGACCGAGCCACATGAAAGGGTGATAGAGAACACTCTTCCAGAGAGCACCTGTGCCTTGGGAAAGAGTGGTAGGAGCTGGCTCAAGAAAGTTATCAGGGTGGTACTCGTCACTGGCTGCCCCCCACCAACAAATGCCATTTCTAGTTGGCAGCACCATCCAGGCAGTCATCTCAGACCTTTGTGGTCTAGCATCATCAGCTACATTCTCATTAAGCATGTCAATCATGGTAACTTTTTGTCCTTTCTCATTGGTGGGTAATGATTATGAGTGGATGTGTGCTAGCAGTCTTTGGGAAAAAAATGGTCTCTGGTCAAAAAGGCAAAAAGAGGAGCACCAAACCTGCTTTTTCTTCTGAATGTGGCCAGACTGGACACTGAGAGGTACTGACCTTTTGCTACTAGCCTGAGGATAAAGGGATGATATGCCTCACAGACCATCACAAAGAGGCTGGTTGTGAGTGAGAATACAATGTTCAGTTTCTCTTTCTTTCATAAATCTCTGAACCTTTTGGTGTAAGGGAATAATTTCTTGCCTGTTTAAAACATTTTTAGGAACCATATTCTGCCTGTTAGAATGGAAAATGTATTGATCAGAAGTATGTGCAAGCTAGAAATAGAAGAAAAGTAGAGAATGCTACCCTCTACCCTCTGGTAACGGAACAAGTGCATTGTGTCTGTATTTTATAGAAGTTGATTTGAATATGGATGAGGAAGAACGCATAACAGGCCCAGGGTCAAGCGAACCCACCAGAAAAACTTTGTGGCAATAAAGGTGAGAGAATGCTTTCCTTGGGGTCAGAAGAGGAAGACGGAGAAATGTGGGCAGGGGCACATGTTAGCTTAGCTCCATTGGAAAATTGGACACCGAAGATCCAAAGCACAGGGTGCTATCTGGCTTGTAGGAGCTCACCGCTCAGTAGTATTAGAGAGAATAGAGCTTCACCCCCTACGAGTGAGTCCAAAATGGTCACTCAGTTACTGGCACTGCAGAGTTTGGAAGAGGACATATCAGTTCCTGAAAGAGAACAGACGAGGAGTAGAAGGACACAAAATATTTCATATGGACACTTCCGGACCTCCAACTTATTCCACAATTCATTGCGATTTTACTACAGCTCTATTCCATTTATACATAGAGCCTTCAGAAACCTTTAAAATGACTTAAATAGACCCCAAATCAGCTTAATTCAGTCTCTGCAGTGATCTTTGAGCTTAAAATTTAGTTAATGAGAAAACTATTCCTAGACCCGCAGAATTGGTTAATTACCCTTTCATGGAGTCTCATGGCCTGATCCATGTCATTGTTCATTTGTAAGAATTCTTAGTTTGTTCACTACCTGTATATCTTTTATTAGAACCCATATACTTCAATTTTCTGTGAAGGGTAATTACTAAGGATTAGGTAAGTTTTTGATAGATAAGTGACTGAAAAAATGACCATACAGCAATGCTCAGAAACAGTAGACTCAAAATGAAGTGTGACAGGGGATGAAAGGGGAAATGCTGGGCTGTAGCTGACTCAGTGTGACTTAAATATCTTTTTGTGTAACACTACTGATTGCAAAACTGGACTCAAGCATTTTCATTAAACCCCGTGGAAGCATGACTAAGGAAAGGTGACTCAAATGGAGCAAACATTTTTCTCATAATTTTTACTGCTGTGTCTGATACAATTTTAACTGCACACGGGTATCCCCCAGGACAGTGAGCCAGAGAAATAATAAATGTTGCAGATTATGTTTAATGATCTGACAGCCTATCAGAATATAAACATAAAATTCCAGGGCTGAGTGGACAAGGTTCTTTATTTTTATTTTATTTTTTACCCCAGAGGTTCCCAGATAGAAAAATAGACACATCACAGTTGAGATTTAGAAATCCCCTGATCCGTTATATCTGAGCTGCGTCTGTGAGTCTATTTCCTGCCGTATGAATGACCCTTCATGTGAGTGCAGCAATTTTACCTCCATGTTAGGAAACAGAGCATCCAGGGAGAGCTTGATGGTAGAGACAGGACAACTCCAGGCACCAAGGACGGTGCTCCCACAGTGGTTCTGGAGAGGGACAGGATCCAACCCTAAGCTGAAAGAAACTGTTATCTCAATCAACATGTAAGAACCTAGTTGTGAAGTCTGAGGTAGAAATTTCTCTCCTTACCTCCACACTGAGGTATGGGAGTGAGGTGCAGCCACACGCATGGAAGTCTAGAAAGTCATTGACTTTCTAGAGCTGTGGTGGCTTTCAAGAGCCTGCAGGTGGCGGGGCCTTGTGCCGAGGGACGAGCTTTAATGACATCGGTCAGAAGGCAGTTTGTAAAGAATGGTAAACATCTGTTCTTTATCGCTAAGTACAAAATAAAAGGGATGGGCTGGCCAATAAAGGCCTGACGGATGAGACTGATGGGTTACGGACCCATCAGATCTTGCCATTACTCAATACTGCCATTATCGAAGAGATGGTTCAGCTTTAATTTTTGGTAGGGTCTTCATTTTAAACCGAGAAACATTAGATGGCTTGATACCCCTTTAATGCCGAGGGGGAGCTGAGGACAGAGCTGTTCTTTGATGTATTCTCCTCATGGAATATTCTAGATCATCTCAGCAGAATTAGTGCAGACAGGCAGAAATCCTATTGAAAGGTTTAGAGGGAAGACAGCATGCCCTACATTTACCCAGAGACAGCAGCAATCACACTGCACGTCTTTGCAGAGAAAACAGACATCAGGGTCTTGAGACAAGGATGAAGAGGTGGACTTGGTGACAGGACAAACCCACTGCAGCCAGCGTAAGTTCTTGAACCAACAACGCTTTTCTGGATTCAGGCTTTGCTTCATTGCATGCAGGATCCCTTCTCAGCTCAACCCGCAACTCAGCAGGGCAGAACCCAGACTTCCTGTCCTGTCTGAGCAGACTTAACCCATGTCTAGTCTGTGTTTCCAAAACTGTTCCCTTCACCATAGTGTGTATGAGACGATTCCTTCCCACGTGTTTCTCTCTTTATTTAATGGAGACGGTCCTAGTACGAAAACGTTTTCTCTGAATCATTCTATTCTGCACAGGTTAAATTGTATATCACTGAGCTGTGACAGAAAGGCAGGCAGGCAGGCATTGTGTCGCCTAGTGTACAGCTCAAGCAGGAGGGACAGGGGACACTGTGTCAAGGAACAAGAAGAGTTTGTGATGCCTCTGGCTGAGCCTTAAATAACACGAGCGCCATTTATGCTTTACCGCAATCCTCTTCATCAGCAACTCCTGCCTGACAGACAGACAGACACTGCTATTAACCCGGAAATGCAGGTTCCTTGAACAGGACTTATAATTATGCCACATAATGGGGATATTTCTGAAATCATCTAATTGTTGTCACATATTTTTAATAAAAATGTTTACAATACAAATATTCTAGGTCATCTGAAGTCAATGTATTGGACACGTAAACTATTTTTGTTGTGTTGGGCAGTTGAACACAGGGCCTCAAGCATGCTAGACAAATGCAGCACCTCGGAGTTATATTACCAGCCCTATAAATTATTTTTGCATATAAATATTCCATTACTGAGGCTGGCGGGATGAAACAATGGTTATGAGACTATATGTCTGGTCTTGGAGAAGACCGAACTTTGGTTCCCAACACTCATATTGGGGTACTTATGACCTCCTATAACTCCAGTTCCAGGGGATTTGATGTTCCTTTCTGGTCTCCCTGAGTCCTCAACTCTGGTGAACTATTCCAAGTATACAGACATATGCACATAATTAAAAGAAAAAAATAGAATCTTTAAAAATCCCATTGCTGATATCACATTCAAGGACACTGCTTTTAACATTCAAAACATTTTCTAGGAAGGCGCAATAAATCAGCACAATTAATGAGGATGGTGACAGTGATCACATTTGCTCATCCTTGAAGCATATTCCAGGAGAAAGTAAGAACCAAAACATGAGTACTGATCATAAGAAATTTCATCTGTGTGCTCAAGGCAATGGAAGGACATTGAAGAGGCTGTAGGAGGGGAACAGTGACCTTCTAATGAGGATTAGCTGGGAAAGTGACTGGAGGTCCTACTGGAGAAACAGCACTGAAATTCAGGTGAGCCGTGATTCATGGCAGGTCTACTGAACTAATATTGATGGAAGAGAATAATGGCAAAAGGAGAAACATTGGAGGGGCCTGGTGGACATCAAAGACATAACTCTGAGATGTGAGAAGGGGGCACTCTTCTCGCATTTTCATTCAGCCCTCCAGATAAGCCTAAGATGGCAGCCTTCACAGATGTGTAATCCTGCAGACATCCCGGTTTGATCCTTAGAAATGTTGCGATAAAATGACATCTATGGGAAATGTCAGTGGAGAAATCCTGGCGTGTCTGAGTGGGAGCTACACAAACACAAACATTCTTATGAAAAAGCACAGAAGAGTGTGGGAACACCCACCCGACTGCAGGGCAAGGCTTATCAAAGGAACAAGGCAAAACAGGAGAAACAGATTTCCAGTGTTTGGAACTGAGGAAGACTGAACTGCCACAGAAGGGCAGGTAGAAAGCAATGTGCTGCTTCATGCTCAGCACTGACAGGAAGGGCGGGGGAGACCCACTTCCAAATGTCATTGAACATGATGCTTTTGTAATGCCACTTGATGAACCATGAATACCACTAGAGCCATTTACACCTTACGATACATCCTCTCCACGATTAACTCCTGGCTGGGAGATTCTGGACAAGAAGATTGGGAAACAGCCAGATAAGTTTGAGGAAAAGCAAGGGGTGGAGTAAAGATTAGGACATATGTTTTTGACATTGACAAATTCACAACTGACTTTGTTAATTCAGAATCTGCTGAGTAAGATCCCCTGACATAGGACTAAGGGGTCTTCTTATATCTTAGCCAAAGAAGTTTCCATGAAAACATAGTACCCTGCATTGCGTAGTCACAACAGATGACCCCCAAGAAACATCACTGTAAAGACTGAAAAGTAGGACACAGGATCAAAGAAGATTTTGGATCTTTTGTCTTGAAGATAGAAATGTTTCAATACTATGAAAAAGAGACCAAGGGAAAAAAAATAATAAGGTTGAAACTAAATGACAAGGCAACCTGATGCATAGATGACAAAGGTGACTGTGGAAAATGGAACAGAGGACTGTGGATAGATCAAGGTGTGCAGGTTGAAGAGGTGAGGGTTTGTATTGGTATTATTCAGTGTAAAATCTCACGTTTTAGATCTCACCCACAGAGAAGACACATTTTCTAGTCACACAGAAAGACTGACTTAAGCCTTAGCTTATGCCGGCACTCTGAAAATCATGCAGTGCATGTAGTGATCTTATGAGCGGGGTCCTTTCCCACAAGGAAGGGAATGTGATGGTGATAGGATGGAAGGTGTAACATACCGCCATCATCCAAGATCATCTATGATGATGATCTTAGCGCTGACTCACAGTGAGCTGTGACAGCAGAAGAACTCTGTATGCTTTTCTGTTTCTTGGATATGAAAATCAACCTAAAGCATCCTACCTTCTCTAATACAATCACAAAACATTATATCCTGAATGTTGACCACTGCCGTAGCTATGAAACTAGGGAGGGGACTGGAATTCATTAACCTCAGCAGTGAGCTACATTCTGACCTTGGTCTAATCAGGCCAATTTTCTACTCCAGAGATCATGATTAATTATCTGGTTCATTTAGAGAAGAAAACCCAACAGGAAAAGCAAACAACAAACAAAAACCACATGCCGTTTCCCCTTGGTTTTTAGGACTTTAATGCATTCCTTCAGAGTGTGTATTTCCTTTGGTAAAACAACATGTAATTAAATGAGGATGACATATGAGACCTGCAAATAGTTATAGAGAGTAGCATGCAATATTCAGGTTAATTTTCTATAAAAATCAAAGGCCTTCTTCTGGTACTACATTATATTTTGTGATGGCTTATTTATTCATAGGAAGAAACAAAAGTTTGTGTTCTATTGAATATATATGTGCCGGATAAAGAAAGTGATAGCCTTGTCTAAAATACTTTGAAAATTTCTCAGACATACTAATTACTCTTACTGTACAAACAGCATCATTCACTACTGGAAAAAGAATTCAACACGACGACACAATGGACTTCTCTAGATATCCACTAACAAATCTGCCAATAAAAGCCGTGTGTGACACTGTGCCAAGGCCTGCACCAAGTGCCTTGCTCTCCGTTATCTCTGTCCATTCTTAAATACAGACTTTACACGACTCCCACGATTTTCAAGAGAAAGAGTGAAGGCGTTCACAAACAGCCAGAGGGCAAACAGTCTCATATTTTTAGTGATCCAGGTTCCTCTCCTGTGTTCAACATTCCCATCAGACCCGGACATGTTTTGTTGGATTGATTGATTCACCAAATGAAGCCTGGTAGTAAATACTCTTGGGAGGAGAGCAGTCATTGCTTGATTGTGCAATGCTTATGATTGTGCCTGCTTATGTGGCCAAAGAGAGAGACAATCTTTCCCTTTTCATTAAAACAGATGGACTCATTTACCAGCCAAAGCAAAGGGGGTCAGAATTAATTTGGGGCACCCTCTCTGTGCCAAGGACATTGGTACATTTTTTAAGCCACCTGAGTAAGAGCTTGTTTGGTGTGTTTAAAATAAGCTTGGTGCTGCTCTCATGGCAAAAGTAACTGCTACATCCTGGCAACCTGGCTGTCCCTAACCCAGGTGCCTCTTTGTCCTGCCAAAAGCTGGGACAGGAACAGGTTTGGGAAGGAAGATGGATCTTGGAAACTCAAGGAACAAGGTCAACAGTTACTTGAGGGAAGAGACAAAAACAGATAACTACGAAGTAATTTTAGAATGTACAAATATATCACATCCTTGAAATTCAGCATCTTACCAACTGATTTTAATGACTGCTCTCTAGATTTTTCTTCCTGCTTACCCTTTATTTATATTCACGGTCACAGCCCTTAGATGACACGTTGTATGTGAGCATGCCACACAGGAACATGCGAGTTTTGAAGGATTAATAAATGTCTATTAGCTTAATAAAACAATGGCCAAGTCTTCAGATTTATCCTTTGTCTATTAGCTTAATAAAACAATGGCCAAGTCTTCAGATTTATCCTTTAGGTGTCATTGTAGGATTTGGATGTTCAAAAAAAGCACAAAACATACAGAATAAAAATTTCTTTCACAGAGTTAAATTAGATTAATGTGCTTTTTATCCAATGGAACTTATTTTCATCATAATTGTAGCTTGCCTGGAAAAGTGAGTAGAAAACATATTTTAATGGCCTCATTGGTTACCAATATTTTCTCTATTATTGCTGTCTTGCATGAATGTGGGATCTTTGTTGTAACTGGTAATCCAGATTGATATTCTTAACTCAGACCCATAGTCTATGTGAACGTTCATCTTTCTCTGGTTCTATCAGTTTTGACAGCTGTTAAGCGTTATATTTTCATCATTACATTATATCAAACAGGTTGATTTTCCTAAATATTAATTGTGTTCCATACAGTCACCCTCCCCTCCTCCTTCACTGGACTCCTGGCAGCCACAAGTCTTTCTTACTGTCTGTGATTCATTTCTTCTCCAAAATGTAATACGCTAGTGAGTGTGTAGTTAGTACGCTGAAATTTTAGACTCACTTCTTCTCTTCAGTGATGGGCAAATGTGAGATGCCTCCCTGTCTCTTTGAGGCATGCCTGCTCATTTCCTTTTAGAGGTGAACAATGCCCCACAGTATTGACTTCCTACAGTTTGTTTATCCCTTCACTCCTCGAAGGGTATCATGATTGTTTCCAGTTTTTACCAAATGTGAACAAGGCTAATATCAATACACACAGTCATCTTATGTGCAGATAAATTTTCAGCTGACTTGCACAAGAACTTAGTAATTTGACCATTGGAACAGAATAGTCATATTTTTATGAAAGAGTCAAAATATGCTCCAAGCATTTGCATTTTCACCAGCATCGAACGAGAGTTTCTTTATTCTCTAGATTGTTAGCACTTGGTACTGTCTGATCTTTGTATCCTGGTTATTTTAGAAGGTTTACAGTATCATTGTGTTTTATTTCACTGTTCCAAGATGTAAAAATTTTGTTATCTTTGTGTGCCACCTTGCTATCTGTGTGTCTTTTTGTGGTGAGGCATGTGTTCAGACTTCACATTTTAAATTTTAATTATTTTCTTACTGTAGAGTTTTCATAATTTTGGATTTAAGTGCTTAATATGTAGTTAATAAATATTTTCTCCCTGTGTCTAGCTTGTTTTTATTCTAATAATTGTCTTTTACAGAGAAATTTAATTAAAATACTAAAATATGAGTTTTTCCGTTCACAGACTGTTCTCTTGGTATTATATTAACCTTCTAATATGTTATTGTCTGTATGTTTCAGTTTTCAAATTAACAAGCTGGTTTACTATTAATTTTAATTTAATTTTTGGTATCTTTCGAAAATTTCTTTTAATATATTTTATCACATTCTTCCCCTTCCTGAAACTTTCCCCAGCTCCTCTGCCTGCCTCCCGAACCATGCAATTTCATGTTCTGTTAAAAAAAAAAAAACAAAAAAACAAAAAAAAACAAAGAAAAAGAAAAAAGCCAGACCAACACATACCACACACACACACACACACACACACACACCATGAAGTTCATTCATTTTGTGTTAGCCAATCACCCCTGATCACAGGCATCTTCCCTGAGGTATACCTGAGGTATAGGTATAGACCCAGTGTCAGTAAACTGAAGAAAACTGATTTTCCCACTCCCAGTGGCTATCTGGCTATCCATTTCAAAGCGCTTCTTGGTTCTGGGAAGACTTTGCACTCGGGACTCTTAAGGACATATTGCTATACCCACTGATGAGCGAATTGCTCAGCCTTCATTAGAGAAGGTACTTCATGTGGCGGATGGGAATTAACATGGACAATGGACAATGTGCAGAAAGCTGGAGGTGATGTGGCACTCGGTGCTGAATGGGATGTCTTTGTCACACCCCTCCCCTCAGGGCTCAGAGATCTATGCGGAAGAAGAGGCAGAAAGACTGTTAAGAGCCAGAGGTGGAGGACAACATCAGAAACAGCATTTTCCAGACACAGAAGGACTGACACATCCACGAACTCACAGAGACTGACAGCATACACAAGTCCTCTAAAAGCTCCAGCCAGACAAAACCCAAGCACAGATTTTAATTTGAATTATTAATGGGACAAAATCCGTCTAGAATTGTTCATGTGCTTACCCAATTGTTCAAGCAGCATTTGTTAAAACATCTATCTTTGCTCCATTGAATTGGCTTTGCTTCTTCTGACAGAGATCATTTGACTTCATTTGCTTGAGTTTCCTTCTGGGCTCTTTTGTTTTATTTCACTGATTTCTTTTTCTATTCACTCAGCATCCTGCTTAATTGCTAGAGCTTTTAGTCAGCGTCTGTAGCGACTGTCAGTCAGCAGCCTCTCTGTCTCCCTTTCTGCATTGACTATTTTGGTACTTTGCTTGTTCATATGAACTTCAGAACCACTTGGTAAACTTCCAGAGTATGAATTGCTTGGATGTTTTTCACTGCAGTTGTGCTAAGAACTGACATTTTTAACTGCAGTAATTAATCTAAATAGTCTATTCTAGTCACTAATTATTTAGATCTATAGTTTTAGACTCAATGTAATTTTTCTTATTTGGATCATATGAATACATATAATTTTTAGGCAACATTTCAAATATTTATAGGTAGTATCTAGAAAGTATATATATATATATATATATATATATATATATATATATATATATATATATTACACACACACACACACACATACATATATATAACTATTCAGTATCAGTTTCAAATTCTATCAGTCCATGGATGAAATAGATAATGACAGGCACCATCCTCACTTTAACCCTGTTTTCTATGTCTTCAGGTGAAAAGTGTGTATTCATCAGCGATGTTAGCACTTGCAGATTGTCTTTTCTGCTATGACAGTGACTGTCTTTAACATATATAAGTAATTAGCTTATGTAACCTCTCAGCCACTGTGATCAAACCACCCGTCCACCTACTTTTACTTCTGGACTCACATTCCAAAGTTTGCCATCACTCTAAACTTCCTTCTTAATTTTTTTTACAATTTATTCATTTTTCTAACTTTCTTTTTAAATATTTATTTATTACAATTTATTAACTTTGTATCTCATTGCAGCCCACTCCATCATTTCCTCCCAGTCCCACCCTTCCTCCCTCTTCTCCCCCTATGCCCTTTCCCTTATCCTCTGATAGCGGAGGACCTCCTCCCCTTCTACCTGACCCTATCAGGGTTTCATCAAGGCTGGCTGAATCATCTTCCACTGTGGCCTGGCAAGGCTGTACCCCCCAGGTGGAGGTGATCAAAGAGTCTGCCACTGAGTTCATGTCAGAGACAACCCCTGTCCCTCTTACTAGGGAACCCACTTTGAAACTGAGCAGCCTATGGGCTTCCTCTGAACATGGGGTCTAGGTCCTCTCCATGCATGGTCCTTGGTTGGAGTATCATTTTCTGCAGGGTCCCCAGGGCCCAGGTTTTTTGGCATGTTGTTCTCCTTGTAGAATTCCTGTCCTTTCCAGGTCTTTCTATCTTCCTCTCCTTCCATAAGGATTCTGGCACTCTGCCCAGAGTTTGGCTAGGCATTTCAGTATCTCCTTCTATACCCTGATGGTAGTGATATTCAATTTTATATATTCCAAACATCTCTCTAGTTTCTAGGATAGCAAAGTTCTTACTTTATATCATTATTCAAATACCTTAGGATACATTATGTTCAACATTCCTCAATATAATGCTGTTAACACTAAGCTCTTAAAACTTTGCTCTTATTTTTTTCCTGTTTTTAATGTATGCTATTTATTGGGTTTTAAAATATTGTTATTTATTTTATTTTCATTCATTTACTCACAAGCACTTATTCATGACATGACAGATACAAGGCGCATTTTGAACCTTACTGTACTTGATGTTGAAGAATCTGGAAGTCCAAGCATGGCAAAAGATAAAAATAATTAACAGCCACAAACATCATAGTGGAAGCGCGGATGTTATTTTTAACATGATGTTAAAAATTCAAAGTAGTTGTTTTGATGGTTGACCACAGTCAGTTAACTTGTTAACAGTACAATGGAAGGCAGAAGTCAATTAAATAATTTACTTAAGAGGCTGCAAGTTAAAACATCCAACTTATAAGTGTATATTCTCTTGAGAACAAACTAGCATGAAGAACATTTTTACATAAATAAAAACTCAAGATTATGTACAGTATGCAACAGCTTTGTACAGGGAATTATTAAACATATATTCTAGACCATATGAAATCAGTCCTGGTTAGAAACTAGTTTGTAAGAATAAGAAGACACAATAAAGAATAAATCCATAGAAGCCTTTACTAAACAAAATCAGAGCAGTGTTAGATTTAGGGATGTTAAAATGAAGAAGACAAAGATGTGAACATAATTCAAAATCGGTACAAGTATAAGCAAAAAAAAAAAAATCAAAGGGCTGATGAAGATACACTCAGGATGCTGCTTCCATCTTACTTTTAAACTGTGGCTTGTATGGTGCTTAGTTGTTGTTATTTTTCATGTCTTAGTGATGTTTTTATAAATTTTAGGTTTCATAATTAATATTTAACAAAATAAATATGTAACTTCTTATCCCTACAATTATGAAACATGTTTACATCAGAGTAAAAACAGCATTTCACTAGAGGGTAAGATGGGCTTAGCTTGCTGTTCCTCCTATTTGTTTACTTGAAGAAATACAGCAAGAACTGATCCAGTTTTGAACTTTCACAGCTTAGTAGAGTCTGGTGGGAAAATGTTTTTGAAGTTATGCATAATTACTTCAGTAAATCTCAAGGTCATGTAGCAACGCTTCATATTACAAAGTCCACTAGGTCTTTGTAATATTCTACTTCTGGAAGCAGCACACTAAGTATTCGAGTTAGAAATGTAATTTTTTTGAAGCTGTAGTCCAAACAGAACGGTTTCTCTGACATCCATTTCCGTAGCATGGAGCTCAGCTATTCCCAGTCTGCACTGAGGACACAGAAACAACATCAAGAACCAACCTGTCCTCAGCTCCCACAGAACTATCTATGTGAGGAACAGGGTCTGCATTTAAGGGCCCAATCATCACACTACAGTTCTTACCTATAATTTCATAACATCGTTTTACAACTAAACAAAATTTTATCTCAACAATTTAAACACAACTTGGGAAATTTGAGCCATAGTAATGGGGTTAAGCTCAATGGACTATTGGAACTTTAAAGAGCAGCCACTTGGAATCTGTCCACCGTCCCGGAGAGGGTGTCCCTAGGGTTTGCTTCATTATTTACTCAATATGTATGTAAATGAACAAAACAATTACCTATCAAGTATGTTTTTTTTTTAATTCCTTGTTTCTTGTGAAATAGACTGTCTCCTGAGAGTAAGTATGCATTATGTTTAGAAATAATGACATTATTCAGTTTATATCGCTCTTTGGACAAAATCTTCACAACTTTATATCTAAGCACATTCTACATAAAACTTACAAAAAATGAATTCCATAGAATGAGGTGTCTTCTCATGAAGGTATGCTGCTTATTTTATATTATCCTCATTTCCAAATTTGTATGTTCTGTCTTAGAGGGTGTAGCAGCAAGTCTATAGCACAGAATAAAGCTAACTAGTTTCTATTTGATTGTCCATGCACTTGGACTGTCTTTAGGAGAGCAAGTAACTATCAGAAGGGACCAACAACAACAACAAAAAACCTAAAACTGAAACCTTCTCTCCATCTTATTGTTTTGACCGAAGTATCATGAAACAGTTCAGTATTTTAAAGACTAGCACTTCCACTGGGTAATCTATTTGGGGAGTTTCCAGTTCTTTTTGGACTTATTCCCTTATTAAAGGAAAGAAAAATACTTCAGCTATTTCTGTCTCTGGCTATATTCAGGAAAAGAGGGAAGGGGGGAGAAAGGAAGATGAGGAGAGATACAGACAGAAACAGAGACAGAAACATAGAGGGAGGCAGAGACAGAGAGACAGACTTTGATAAATAGACTTTTCATTTAGAAATTATTCATATAAGCCAACCATGTTTGTCCTATTCCCTGACAGGCCCATACTTGATTCAAGGCAGTCACAACACAACCAACATATCACACCATTAGGCAAGAAGCGATATAAAATGTTTATACGATATACAAATTAGTATAAATGAAAGACATATACTGTAGTTGGAAATAGATAGATGCTTGGTTCAACCAGCAATAATAGCCCCTTCATTGAAAATGTTAACACATACTCATCTAACTTATTAAGACTGTGTGCTGCTTCATTTCAACAATTAATTTGACACAAATTAAAACCACCTGAGAAGACAGTCCTAATGAAGTATAAACTAGATCAAATTGGTCTGTGTGCTGGTCAGTAGATGACTGTCTTGATTATTAATTGATGTAGGAAGAGCCTGCCTACTGTGGGCAGCACCACTCCCTAGGCAGAGTATCCTCAAATGGTATACAGGATGAGGAAATTATCTGAGAGAAATGATGAAGTCAAGAAAGCAAGCATTTGTTTATTCCCTCTTTGCTCTTTTCTGTGGATGTGATCAGCTTCTCAAATTCCTGATTTCTTCCTTGAAATGACAGTATTTCAGCACTGTAAGCCCTTTCCTTTCATATATTGCTTTTTGTCAGGATAGTAGCCATATCAGCAGAAATGGTCGATTACTATGTAAATTAAATATTTATGACTTCATAACCTAGAGGTTATCATGAAATTAGCTAAACATCTTAGAATAAAACATTATTGAAAACCAAGTAATTCTTTTGTCCCATTTAGACTTATTTTATTAAAGAAGAAATATGAACACAAGATACACATCATGTCCTAAGAATTCCTGCTACTCACCACAAAAAAGGTGTTTGTCAGAAGCTGCAACCCTCTTGTAGGCAAAACAAAATGATAGAACTTATGTGATGTCTTCTTTTATGTTACCTGTAGAAGTGCTTCTCATGTTGTCCTAAAGGCCCGAGCTTGATCACTGGGACTCGTGGTGTAAAGGCTACTTGTTTGTAAACCTGACTGCAGCAAAAATAAAGGGCACAATTGCAGGGAGTTTTGCTAACTTGAAGTAGGAAGATCCACTTTTAATGTGGATCCTTGAGGTAGGAAGACACACTTTCAATCTGGGCCACACTTTCACCTGGAAGCCTATAATAGGACACGAAGGAGGAAGCTTTTGCTCTCTGCCTGCTGGCTCTCAGCTTGCCAGCAAGTCCTTTTCTACTGGCCACAGAGCCTCATTCGTGATTCCATCATCTACTTATGACCAGCTGAGACATTCTTATTTCCACATAAGAAACATATTCAAAATATAATACTTTTTATTATAAGTTTACTAGAGCAAAATTCAAAAATTCTTTTTGAAACTCAGGAGTGTGAGTAGATACCAAGTGTCCCAATTTTCCCTTCCCCTAACTCAATTTGAAAGAAAAAAAATAAAAGAACTCCAAATATATATATAAAAACCATGCACAAGTTTCTCCAGGCAAAAGACATACTCTTGTTTTATCTGTCTTGTCTGTCCCAGTTACAAGATCAAACAGGCTTAACCTCTAATCACTGTTACAGGTAGCTACACTTGGTTGTTAAATTGACTGAAGCAACCAAAACAGAAGCTTCTCATTATTTCCATGAGGGACCTTATCGAGCATATTATTTCAAGTGGGAAGAGCCATTTTCTGGTGACCACCCAGATCAAAGGACATGGAAGAAGGAAACTTTTGCATTTTGCTTGCCTGACAGCACTCTTAACTCATCCTGTTACTGTGGCATTCCTTCACTGGTACTAGAACCACCTTCTTCAGGCTTCCAACACAGACTGAAGATCAGGAATCCCTAGGAATCCCCCAGGTCTTCAGTATCAGATAAGGACTGCAGATACATCCAGCCTTGTGGCCTGAGCAACAGAATTTCACCTCACTACTGTGAGTCAGCTATTGCTGGATGATATCACACAAGACAATCTAATATATTTCATATATATATATAATCTCACAACATAACATATAACATATGTAATAACATATAATATCTCAATATAATATCTATCTATCTATATTCATTGTATCAGCTCTTTCCCTTTAGATTATTCTGACAATAGTATCCAGTAAATATTAATAATGGGTATCGAACTACCTTCAAGTACTGAAGTTTCCCATATAGTCTATTTTTACAGTACAAAGTTATATCAGTAGTACTGAAATTCAAGATAAAACTAAACAAAGAATTCAGAAACAACATAAAGGTGTGTAGCAGAGAAGCAGGTGCATGTGGACGCTAACAGTATTATTTTAATTATATGTTGAATTATACATAAAGCATGACAAGTGCTTTAAAACTCACCAAGGAAGTGCTCTTGGACTAACAGTTCTTAATAAGCCCAGGCTAAGTCTGGTGGCAATGCTGAGGTAGGGTCCACTTCCAGTGTCCCTAAATATTCACCAGCCTGTCCACCTTCAGTGATAAACTTGTGCCTCTTCCCTCCATACCACAGTGATTTTCTTTGAAATATTTGTAAGTTTGAGTTTGATAGAAAAGCCCTATCAATGGGAAATATTTAGTACAACACAGTTATCAAAACAGCACTTCTTTGAACTTTATTTTAGAAAACATATATTCTCTTAGGAGAATAACAGGCAAACAGATTTAGTAGGAGTTTGAAAACTAGAGTTATTATGTAAGTAGAGAAGGAGTTCCATCACCACTTCTCAGCATGCCCTTTTATTCTCATGGTAACTTGGCTAAATGCCGGCATTCCTCATAGCCTTTTATAGTCCATAAAGATAAAGCTAAACAAAGAATTCCAAAGCAACATAGAGGTGCAGCAGAGAACAAGTGCATGTAGACTCCAACACTATTATTTTAGTATCCTTCTCCTCCCTCCTTACCTTCCTATCTTTCCCCCACCCTCTCTTCCCTTCCTCCTTTTCTGTAAGAAATACTAAAATAGAAAGTATAAAATTTCAAAGCCAGTTTTGCCTCATCTGCGAACAATTCCCTGCCTTCACCACAGGTCAGTATTGGCTCTGTTAGTGTGGGCTGTAGAGCATTTCTGCCTTCTTTCTAATGTTTAACTGTGAAACCATCTTTTAGTTCCATGAAAGCACATATTCTATCCTTTGATGAAGAAGTTCATAAGATTGTAAAGCATGGCACATTCATCTTGTTCCCCCATGGTGGCCACTACACGGTGGACAGTGCCTATTCATTAACTTTATTAAATTGAATTTATAGAACATCCTTTCTTTTCAGAAATTTCTAAATTGCATACAGTCAATGTATAAAATTTGGAGGTTAAAAAAAATCAGTGGAAAGGAAATGAACTTGACTATCCAGAGCTACTGTTCCTATTCCATGTAGACTATGAAAACGAAGGCTCCGAGCATTGGTGCTGCCCAGGGGTGTGGCTCAGCCCCAGCCCTTTGCTTGGTGTCTCCAACTGCTTAGAAGCACAAGTAGAAAAAACAACCTGGTAGGATGGAACAGCTCAGTGGAACTGGGTTTGCCTACCATGTAGCAGGCCTGGGGATGGGAAAGAGAGAGAAAAAGGTGGCAAAAGGAGGAGGAAGGGAGGGAAGGAAGGAGGGAGAGAGAGAGAGAGAGAAGGAGAGGGAGAGAATGAGAGAGAGAGAGAGAGAGAGAGAGAGAGAGAGAGAGAGCACATTTGAGTTCTTGGTTTGATTTAGTGTTAGGACCAGAGCACTTTGAGTCCTTCCAGGTAGGAAGTAAACTTATTCAAAAAGGCATTTGAATATATGTATGTATATATATAAAGAGAGGGAGAGAGAGAGAGAGAGAGAGAGAGAGAGAGAGGTTTATGTTTTGTTTGAGAAAGAAGGCAATAAGAACAAGAGAGGGTTGAATAAGAGTGACTTCTGGTCATGTCAAAATGCCACATATAGAATTGCTTGGGCAAAGGTTAGGTTCAAAGAAGCTGTTGCATGAGCTGGGAGTGAAGGGGCACAATTAGGACATTACAGTCCATGACATTCACCCACGACAAAAGAAGAGGAGGAAGCAGAGAACTGCAGCCTGAGGAATTCTCAGTTCTGAGAAGGCCGGTGGTGGAGACGGACAGTGGGTGATTCCTGACAGAAGCTTGAGACTAACATCATGAGTACCATGGAGGAAAATTGCTTCTATTTGACCATGAAATAGCAGCTGCTCTGCATATGGAACTGTCATCCCTGCAATGATCTAAGTCTGCTGGTTGGCTCTTAGCACAGTGTAGAACACAGCTTTTGAGGGAAGTTTTTGATTGCATCTTCGTCTTTGCATGCAATGTCTTCTCCTGTCTAAATTCATCAAATTCCTTTACTATTTGGAGAACTGAAGGACAAATCAAAGTTATATACATTATCATTCACTACATTCTTACATATTTTAACAGCTTTCCCCCTTCTTTCATTTTTTTCTTTCTTTTCCTTCCTTTAACAAAACGTGAGAATTTCCTTGTGTACTGTTCAGTCAGTCACAGCTATGGATTTTAGGATGTTTCCTGGGTTCAGACTGTGCCTCAATCACAGCTTGAAGTTACGTAAGAGACACTGGAAATCTCTTACCTAAGGTCACACACTAGGGATAAATACTCCCTACCTGAGGATTCTGTGGCGGTTTTATGTAACACGCAAGAAGGCACTCCCATATGGACTGGCTCACAGAGGGACTAAAACAGAGTTCTAGCACTTTAGGCCCTTAACGCTCTTCCCTGGACACCCCAGTGCATATTGTGGAGGGGTCCCAAGAGAATGGCAGAGGGAGCACTGTTAACGCAGAGTGTGCTCGGAGATCTGCTTGCTTGTGGGCCAGTGGAGCCAGCGAGAACTGACGTTCTCAAACGCCAGTCAAAATGGGCTCCTTACTTAGGCCGTATCTCACAGCTCAGACCCTCAGAACTTGGCGTTTCCCCCTCTTAAATGAGTCATCTTAACGTTTTAATGCACTTTGTCTAACTCTCATGTTGAACGTTAATGTTTATCTTAGAAAGGATAGTTTCTATCACACAAACATAAAGCATCGCTTTCTATGCATTTGCCTTTCCAGTGGAACTCTAAAGATGTGAGACGGACATTCCTGCTAGTCTCTGGGACATTAAATGCCCTTTATTTTGATAGAGCCCCACCATTTTCATTAAACATGCACTGAATAGTTAACACATTTTGCTTCCTTTTTATATTTTCATTTATCTGCTATCATGTGTGTGGGGACACGTGTGCCACGCCACATGTATGGTGGTCAGAGGAAAATTTACAGGGCTTGATTTTCCCTTCTCCACATGTGGAGCCTAGGGATCAAACTCAGATCTTCAGGGTTAGTAGCAAATGCCTTTACCTACTGAACCATCTTAAAGGCTCTTTGCTGAACAATACAATAAGATATAGTTAGTGGCATATCTTAGCATGGGAGACCAACATTCTCCTGTCATTGGAAATTACATTCTCTGTGGCCCCCAGTTCTTCTGATCTAGGTAGAGTCTGAACTTGAAGCTCTGTGGCATTCGTCAAGACTAAGCTTGTCACTATTGGACTTCCCAGGGGACAGTGACAGAGGTTATTAAATTCCTCTGTGTTCAGATGGAGGAAGCCCTAATGAGGGAAATGCTATGGGAACTTCACTAGCTCTGAGCTTATTACATGACCAAGAGATATTTGAACTATGATCCTTGACTACAATCTGTGGGGAAAAGATTTGTAGATCTTGCACTGGAAGCTCTCTCAAAGTATACTGAAATACACAGATTCATCGACTGACTATCTCCGTTGACAACATCTGTGTGGCTCAGTGGTTCCCCATCTGTGAAATGACTTGATTTCTCAATCTCTGCTGATTATAGGTTCTGCTCTATGGATTTATTATAAAGATAAATAATATTATAATTGTAACTCATGATTGTACTCAGCATTGTACATTCATAGCATCCAGGTATCCAGCCCAAATGCAACAAAGAATCCTAGACTATATCCTTTACTCTCACATATTCTGGGAAGTATTGAGTGACGTTTAGTTCCAATACAATGTGGTGCTAAAGAGAAACCAAAAACAGATAAAATTCAATCTGCAGATAATACCACCAGATGATTCCTGTCCTTCAGCATAAAGATAAAGCAACAGAGATAAAATGTTGTATACAGAATGTGCTGATAAACGATCATTTCTCTACAGTGCCTAGTTTGCTTTTAAGAACTTGTTTATTAAAAAAAAATAACATGCAGCATGAGAAGGTAGTGAAAAGCTCTAAGCCTGACTTGGATGCTTGTGTTACAATATAAGTCAAGATGCAGATGTGTATATCTAGAATATCCTTGTTGGGTTACTATTGCTATAGTAAGGGACTCAGGACAGGAACTCGTTTCAGGCAGGAAACTGGGAGTTGATACAGAGGCCATGGAGGGGTACAGCTTACTAGACTGTTCACCTCGGCTTGTCCAGCCAGTTTTCTTATAGACCCAGGACCAGCAGTCCAGGAACGGCATCACTCACAAGGGACTGAGACCTTTCTCATCAATTACTAATTAAGAAAATGCCCTACAGCTGGATCTTATGGAGGCATTTTTTTTTTTTTTCAATTGAGCTTTCCTCCTTTCAGGTGATTCTAGCTTGTGTTAAGATGACATGAAATTAATCAACAAAATAGACATCTAGAATGAAAGCACTGTCCACGCCAAAATGATAACAGTAGCTAATTAAAGGACTATCATGTTATGAAAAAGTTTAACTTTCTATTTAGAGAATTCTAGATGAATTTTATTCTGTGCATAATGTACTTTGACGATATAAAATTCAACTATACTGGATCCTGTTTTGTGGGAAACCCCAAATTCTAAATTTTACATTTCTTCTGAAAGTTTTGGTAGCTCTTTCTACTCACCTGTTATTCTTTCCGATGATAAAGGGTGACATTGTAGTGGATGACAGGAGGATGGAGTCGGCCCAGCTCAGCACGTGTGCCTTCTCCATTTTGGGCTTGCCTGACAGTGATGGGGTCGATCTACTTGCTGCCATTTGGTTACCGGTCCCCTGGGGTGTGCTGGGGCTCACCAGCTGCTGAAGTCTCTGTCTCATTAACAGGTGACATCTGAACAGCCTGCCTGGCTACAATTCTAACACAGCAGCATTCTCCAGTCAGCTGGTACCTCAAGCAGGTGACATTGTCATCTCTAAGCTCTGTGCCTCTTTCTCTGCTCTTTTCTCTTTCTCCCCTCTTTTCTCTTTCTCCCCAACACCAGCTCACATACATCCGTGTGTTTGTGTGTGTGTGTGTGTCCACTTTTATAGCACGTATGTATGTATGAAACAAATTCAGGGACTTATGGAGAAGCTGTTTATTTTCCTTTCTCAAAACATCCTAGCAGATACTTTTTCTTGTTATTGTTGATTGATGTTACTCATTTCCCCTAATAGGACACCTAGTTCTTGAGAGAGGTTCTTCTCCTCCATCAAATATAATCTTAGGGAGATTTTAAATACTGAAAGCTCAGTGAGTCCCTGAGCTTCTTATGGTAAGAGTTTGAGTGGAACAGGCAAAGCAAAAGTGGAGTCAATGGCTTTACTCTCAGGGAAGAGAGGAAGTGGCTGCTTCAGCATCCGAAGGAAGGTGTTCACACCCAAGAGCTCTGCGGTGTCTTATTTTATCAGAGATGAGTACTGGTTCAGTATACTTTCTATTGCTGTAAGAAAATAACAGCAACTTGGGGAGACAGTGGCTTTCAACATTACAGTCCATCACTGAGGGAAATCAGGCCAAGGACTCGGGCAGTAACCTAGAAGTAGGAACTGAAGAAGAGGCCGCAGAGGAGTGTTGCTTACTGGCTTGCTTCGTCCTAGCGTTCTTAGTGTTCTTTCTAACACACTCAGGATCACCTGCCCAGGAATGGCACTGCTCAGAGAGGGCTGTGCCCTTCCACCTCAATCATCAATCAAGAAAATGCACCCGAGGCTTCGCCTGCAGACTATCTGATAGAGGCATTCAATTGATGCCCCCTCTTCTTAAATGACTCTAGTCTGTGTCCCCGACAAAAATCCCACCAGGGCCGACACTCTGCAGCCTTTTCTCTAGACTTGTTACTTCTCCAAGCTCATTCTAAAACAGTCCTCATCCGAGTATGTTACCTACAGTTGTTGTTGTTTTAATTTGTAACTGATCTTATTCCTCACCAGTTTTGAGGGAAAGAAAAGGAAGCAACTGCTGCCCACATTATGAGTTGACTGAAATACAACGTGGAGAAATGGCTCCAGTGTAATCTAAGTTATAGTGACATGAATCACTTTGCAATTATTTTATGTCATCATTCATGCCTAGCACCAAATGAATTACTATGAGTTATAAAGCTATAATGGAAATATTATGATGCAATCTTGTTATATACGCATATACGCAAAGCAAAAAAAAAAAAAAAAAAAAAAAAAAAAACCTCATTTGGATATTCCACCTGTGAAAACAGTCTCCAGATGCCATATGTCATGAAGAGTATACCTCAGTCTGTGAAGCAATTCTCATTATGTGTGAATGAGAGGGACCACAGTCTTCAAAGGATCATGAATTAAATGAGACAATACCTTTGACCATTCTTAAGAGAATGCACATTAACTATGATCCTAGATGAAAGAGACATTACAAACTGTTTCCTATTCAAACCAATTTTGGCCCTTCAGAGAAACATTTAAAGACTGAGACTTGAAGAGCAAATCTAGCTTAGGAAATCAATTGACAGTTTCCTGGCAGTGTTTTGACGAAGCACATATTCTTTTAATTAAATAGAAGCAGAAAATGCTTCTTAGTACTGGAATGTCTTAAAATTATGCAGATACACAGGTGAGGTTTTGAGAAATATTACCCCTCTCTTACACTTAATAACTGTGGTGTAGTACCTTGAAAAGAAGGCAGGCTTTTTGTTTTGTTTTGTTTTTAGATTGTAGTTTTTACAGAGGATGTCCATTGCATTAAAAAAAAAAAACAAACAAACAAACACAGGAATGATAGAAGGCCATGAGGGACTGAACACTTATAGCATCATTGTCTTTATTAGTTCTAATCAAACTATGCAATAACCATAGGCTACTAAAAGTAAGTAGGCTGGCAATGAGGTGCTGAACTGTACAAATGCTAGAAACAGGTACTTTTTCAAGTAAAGATCTCACAAGAGTAATCCTTAGGTCCTTTGCATCTAAATGACATGGCTTAACTTTCCAAAGAGCTGATTTGTGAAATGAAATGGATGAGTTTCTAGAGTATGAAAGAGTAGGAATGAACGCCAGTGATAAACCTCCCGTATGGTTTCCACGAACATAGTTGAGATGACTTCTGATTGACTTTATCACCGAGAAGACAGAAAGCAACAACAGCCAATGCTGTGCACTAAAAGTATCAGAGACTGCTGTGTCTCAGTGTGTGTTGTACAGGACCTGGACAGGCTGAGGTCATTACCAGGAAGAGTTACCAAAATAGCAACCGAGGGAATGCATCCCACTCACACACGGTCTTTAAATTTTTGGACTGACACATATGCTTGTACATATTTATGAAGCACTGTATGACGTTTTCAGTCACGTATACCAAAAGTAACGACTGATACACAGTAATTAAATGTTGGACCATTGCATTTTTAAACACCCACGTTGTCAATGTCACCAAGTATAAAACATATGAAAGGTCATCTTTTGATCGACTCCTTAAATCCTAAATCAATTATCATCTTGAAAAACAAATTCGCTTCATTCCTTTTGAAGCTCAGGTCTTTAAACCAGGGAGTTGAAGAAAGGACAAATTCCTTTATTCAGAAATATTAGACAGCAATGTACTACAAATGATTTCATCCCCTGAGACCTGCAGCTTGGCAGGTGCAGTTGTTCAAGGGAAAAATGTTATAAAAACCCATGTTTTTTTTTGCCTCATTATGGGTTCAGCACCCCAAATTGTGTTACTGCTTGATGGTCACTCACCAACCTGACTGCCTAAATAAGACTGAAGGGCACATCACCAACAGACACACTGACATAGCAGAGGCCTCTCACAGGGTCCAACCATGGCCAAAGGACTACAGGCAACTAAGGACTGCCTCCTAGAATGGATTGTCAGTTGTCTCCAGTAATGAGCCTAATTGGCTAGCCAATATTAAGTGGTCATCCATGAAACTCTATACCTACAAAACAGTAAATGGACTGAAAAGATGGTATTCATACCGCATTTATATATTTGGACATAATATATGGATGCATACAAATCCCTATTAGGGTTAGGTATATCTATGTATGTACATATATATGAATATACACATACAAATATATATTCATATCAATGAACATACACATATCAGCAATAACTAAAGAAAAAGAAGTCATGATTTCAAGATGTAAAAAGAGAAGGGTATACAGGAGGAGCTGGAGAAAGAAAAGGGGAGGGGGACAGTGATATAATCATATTTTAATAAAAAATTTACTAAAAACTGATTTCAAAAACTAGTCTTATTCACATTGAAGTGGTGTGAGTGTGTGAGAGGCCCTAAGAGTCCTAAGTCGGAGTTGCTGCACCTCAACACCCATTTCCTCAAGTCAGATATGAAGCCAACTGTCTTCATGTAAAAGGCAGGCAAATGGGCCTGCCTTGTGGAAATTTTCAGTCACAGAGTCCAAAATAATTCTAACCTAGAAGGTTAAAATGTGAGATTGTTAGGTCCCTCAGAGAAGATTGCCCGAGGTGGTTCAACTTGGGGAGCATGGTTTTCACTCCCACCAGATATTTCCTCCTCGTTTCTTTCATCTTCTTTCGCACACTCTGTCTACTTAAATCTCTTCTCAGCTGGGCATTTCTTTCCTGAAATGTAAACTAGTTATTGAGCTGCTGTTTTTCAATAGGCAGGGTCACCTTGGTAAGCACGCTGTCTGTTTGGATCACATCATCTCTTTAGGTAGTTTTCTCGTGTGGAGTTTTCCTTAAGGCCCTTGAGGAAGTACAATGTATTTTATTCCACCTAGACTTAAGGAAACTCTTGTCATCTTTTCCAGCATAAGTGAGCCATGACTATCAAATTTACGACCAGATAACACATAAGTAAAAGAAACATTAGCTTAGAGAAACCAAGAATTGAAAGGAACATAGAACCCTAAGTACATTTTCTTTGAAAATATGTTCCTAAAAAAGTCAATATTCCACTACTAGAAAATCTCTTGAAATTGGCATAAGTTCTGTATTTTTTTTTCAAGGAACAAATGCTGCCCTGCTCCTAAGTTCCAAATGGTTCACATGAAATATGAACTTACAGCATTTCATTTGGCTCACTGATGGCAGATGGTAAGAGCAACAGACGGGGCAAATGCCCTTTGACCCCAGTGTCACTAGATCCATGAGTCACCAGCTCTCCCCTCTCCATGCTCAGAAGGATGCATGCACCAGAGAGAGGGTGGCAACCTTCTGCTCTTCTTTGCTAACTTGGGCAGTTCATCCTGGGTGTATTAAACACCAGTGCAATGTGACCTGGATCCAGGCAACAAAACTAGCTCCGTAACTGGTTATTTATTTCTGTAATTCAGTCGCTTTGAAATTCAGCAAGTCCTGATGAATCACCTTGATCATTCTTAAGTCAGTAAGGGTCACGATTAGTCCCAGAGCTTTTGAGTCAGGAAGTCTGTGGTGAGAACCTAACTTTACATTTTTATGCCCTTTAATAATTTTTTTATATTATACAAAGTAATAAGTGAATTGCTGCATTTTCATACATAATTTGTTTTTGCTTTTTTTGTTTTTGCTACTTTCCCGACTTTCTACCCCAACTTCATCCCCCATCTCTCTCTTTCTTGTCCCATTTCCTCAATGTCCTCTTTCTGTCTCTATGACACCTGTATTCCAGGATCCTCTCTTTTGGGGAGGGGAGTTCTTTCCCTCACTACCTACTTCCTTGAGAAACCCCCAACCTGGTCTCTTGCTTAGTTCCCTTTATATACATAAACAGATACAATTAACACATAAGTTCTACATTTGAAAGGAAATGTTGCAATTAACTTTTGAGTGTCTTATTTCACTTCGTAATGATTTTTTTAAATGATTTTTCAGTTTCACTTAGTTTCTTGGAAATTCCATAGTTTCATTTTCCCTCACGGTTGAATAAAATCCCAGTATATATATGTACTACATAACTTTTATCCATTTATGTACTGGTGGACATATAGGCTGGTCCATCTTAGGGATATGTAAAAATATACTAGATTGACTGAACCTTCTTGAAGCCCACCTGAACCAGATGGTAGTTCTATCATTTGTTTTTGCAGAAACCTCTAAAGTGACTTCCATGGTGGCTTTACCAGTTTTCATTCTCAACAGCAATGAAATTCAGTTGCTGGGAAGTAATTAGAAAAGAAATACTATTCAGAATAACTTAAAAATAAAAAAGTGAAAATAAAAACTATGTAAGAACTGAGCAAAGAGGTGGAAGAACTTCCTAGTGAGTCTTTAAGAAACTGAATAGAATTTTAGAAAACAGAAGGATTCCACCTTTATGGGTTGGCAGAACCAATATTGTACATTACCAAATGTACTCTCTGGATAGAACACAATCCTCATTAAAATTCCAAGGATCTTCACTTGAGAACTAAAAACAGTCTTAAGGTTCATATGAAAGCACAAAGGTCCTGAACAGCCAAAGCAGTTCTGAGCAGAAAGAGTACAATGCCTGATCTCAAATTATTCTCTGGGTCAACTGTAACAAAATAACACGGTACTGGCCCCCAAACAGACATGCAGCCAATGGGATAGAATAGCCAGATACAAACCTACAAAGATACAGCTTTCTAAGTTAACAAAGGTGTCAAAAAAAGATGAAGCAACTTGGAATCAAAATCAGATATTCACATGTAGACAACTGAAACTAGACCATTTTTCTGAGTGGCCCTTCAAGAAGTCAATTAGAAATTATCAAAGGCCTTATTAGAATATCTAAAACTGAGATTTTTTTTTTTCTAGGAGAAAATGGTAAAACACTTTAATATTTATGTCTATTTAAGATTTTGTGAAAAGGTCTCATACTGCACAGGAAATCACCTCAAAAGTGGACAAACATTTTCATGAAATTGAGAAATTACATGCATGGGAAATAAAACCCCCATCAGATTCGAGAGATGGCTGAGAAGGGAGAGTTGTCTTCCCGACTATAGGTCAGACAAGGGGTTAATATCTAGACCGTATAAAGAACTGAGAAGATTAAAATGTTTGTTTGCTGGTCCAGCAAGTTCCCAGGTGGTGCTGATGTGGTAATTTGGGAGAGCACACTCAAGCTACAGAACCAAAGCGTGAACCATAGGCTATTTTTCTTCCCCAGCTTGTTAGGATGTTGAAATCTGACTGTGAATCCATAGGTAAAATTAAAATAAAGTGCACTATGTCAGGTCTGCACACAGCTCTTAGAAACAATGGTTTCATACAAAATGCAAATGCATGACAAATTACCCAGAGCTTACAATGAGATAAATCTTTGTTAAATGGATAAAAAAAGAAAATGAAATAATTTAGCATCAGTCTAAAACAAATAAAAATGCAAAATTCAGCAGCACTGGCTGTAAGATTTGTGATGCTACCAACAAAAAGTGAGACTTATCTTCCTTTTATTTTACTGTCAAAACTACTCAATTTGGAAGAATACCACTACATTATTACCCATTGGTAAGCTCATGAATATTTTGGAATATTATTCAGGCAATAGTTTAGCTAGAATATTGACCAGCCAAAGATATTTCTCCTGTGGGTTATTTTTTTTATGCAGCTATTTAAAAACACTTCTTAAAATTGATTTTTAAGCTAATAAATAAACATTGCACAATATTCCTTACAGTTTGTTGGGTGTTTACATATTGTGGAATTGCTAAACCAAACGGTCTCCTATTTACCATGTTTTCCACTGGCCACTATGTAAAGAAGGGGTACATTAGGATTCTTCTCTCACAAAAAAAAAAAAAAAAAAAAAACAAAACATAAGGTGACAGATAGGTTTACCTGTATCCTTAATGATTTCAGTATTATATGTTTCTGTTTCTTCTTTTTTGTTTGTTTGTTTGTTTCTTTTTTTTTTTTGAAGAAAGTATCCTTCCACAAATACTAAAATATACTTTAATTCTTTGTTTAGGAGAACTGTAGTTATTTCTTCAAGACAGATTATACAAATATTATCCATATGATTCAGTATCAAGATTTATATTGTTAGATGGACATAACATCAAAGTGCCCTCTAGATTCCTATCTCTACGCCCACAGATTTAAGTGCAGCCCTCAGACTTCATCAGAGAAGTTGCTTTGTGTCCTAGGTGGTGGCTGACACAGAAACTCGCAACTCGATGTGTAGAAAACAAGAGGCAGTGCAGTGCCCAGTTACAAATGCTGCGTCTGCATCACGCCCACGCTCGGGGAACACCACGGAAGACGGCTCAGAACTACTGTGCGGGCCAGAGACAGGACCACCACACCAATCACCCTGAAGCAACTCTGGTTGCCCTCACAGGACCTGCACGAGACAAAGCTGGCCAACACTCTCCCGTGGAGTGCAGGCTCGCCATCGGCACTCCTAACTGAAGGGCTGATTACAGCTGATGGCTTCCAGGGGAGGGAGAGCCAGCTCTCTTCACAGCTGTGGCTTCTGACAGGTTGCTCATGCTCCCGCAGATGGTCCCACACACGTCTACATGGGCAGTACAAACTGGACTCAGTGGGCTATCCTTAACAAGGGGTGCATGAGGTTTAGAGAGTGTGGGGTTGTGAGTTGATCTGGGAGGATTTAGGGGAAAGAATAGGGAATATAGATGATAAAATGTATTTTATTGCATAGGTATATGAAATTCTCAAAATACAACAAAAATATCTAGATAGATAGATCTGAAATGAAGGAACTTCACCAACACCTAGTTATTTCATGGGCTTAGGGCAGATTTGATCTCATAAACTCCAAATTAAAATTCAGTTTTCTCTTTCAAAGAACAGTCATGCTTTCCTTTGAGAAAAGGCAAAACAGTGATCTCTGCTTTATTCTCATTCAAACATGATTTTCAGAAATATTAGGTTAATAGGCAAGAAAAGGGGAAAGCCAGAAGGTATCTGTTATAGGAATTAGGAACACGATAAGGGCTAGAGGGACACTGATTCAAATGTGTCACAAGCCACATGCTTGTGGCTATGCTAATGCTCAGCTAATCACCGTACCACGCCCACCCCGGGCAGAGCTCATGATGTGACATGGCTTTATTATACACAACTAAAAGACTTCATGTTTTAACTTCTCCCGTCTGTAGACTGGATGTTATTCCTTCTTCAGAAACTGTTCACAATACAGCATGGGCATCTAGCCACACACTGAAATGAAACCAAGCACCCAGCCATTGCTAGGGCACACAGAGGCATCTGCCAAATAACAAACAGCGACTACCAGAAGAGCCGCGCCACTCTTGTTGTTGGCTGCCAGATCCTTCCAGGACCTGATGCTGCTGGGGCACCATGAGAAGAGACTCCATCCCACTGGAGAGGTTTTTCATCGGTGATCTCATAAAGAACTATTGAAAGGTCACTTCACGGTGCATAATATGGTTGAGATTTCACTCCCTAATCCACAATAAGTTTGAATATCCAATTTTTCCTTGATAGGTGACTGTACACGTGGCTAAAAACATAAGTGATATTTAAGTGATCTGCACGAATGGAAGCTATATTCCTTGGAATATTCTCTCCTTACATTTGTAGTTTTCAAATGAACTTTAGAGAATTCATAGAGGCCATCTGTGGTAGGCTCCTGCCCTGTTTCCTTTCTTCTTGAACTTCCTATTTTGCCCTGATGAATGAGGATTAAGCATCTTCCCCAGGGGTCCTCCTTGTTGTTTAGCTTCTTTAAGACTATAGATTTTAGTATGTGTATCCTAGACCTGACAGGCTAGGGTCAGATAGTAGGGGAGGAGGACTTCCCCTAGGGGACTAGGGGAAGGGCATAAGGGGAGAAGAGGGAGGGTGGGACCGGGAGGAGATGAAGGAGAGGGCTACAGTGGGATGCAAAGTAAATAAATTGTAATAAATAATAATAGTAATAAAAAGTTCATAGCGATGAAAAGTTAATCATCTGAGTTCAACAGCTATGGCTATTTTGGTGATCCTTGCAATCTTACTTCCGCATCATTTCAAGCTGGTTTGAATATCTTAGTGTTTTGCTGCTAAACTTCAGCACACTTATTTGCACAATTTGCCCATTTACATTTGATGAGTAGTTCATGGTTATTGCAGCAATTTGTTTAGTATATTTTTAGAATAAGCATTGCTTAAATGTGTCAGAATAATCAAAACTACGTCACTCTATTACTGACCGGGGTGGGGGGGGAGAGGGCTGGCAATGGCAACAGAACAATGTTGGCCAGTCTTTTGACCCTATACTATGTAAGAGTCATCTTTATATCACCTTCAGTATCACACAGACAGTAAAAGGATAACGAGGTAGCAAGAAATTACTCTTCGTTCACAGGCAATAGTGTAGAGTAAAACCTAAGCCACATGTGACTCAATATTATCTACTGTCATCCAATGTAACATAACAGTCTTGGCAAGAGCGCCATAACGGTGTACTGTATTGTAAAGGAGCTATTCTCACAATGTAACGGGTGTTTGGTGATGCACTTTTGTAAATGATCATCAAATAAGTAATCAAATAAGCATCAGATAATTCCCTCTTACTCTTGGTATAAATACAGTAAGGTTAAATGATATAAAATCATTTTACATGTTAGAGTGATCTAATAATAGCAATTTCATATTGTTCAACCTAGAATCTCCCATAGTTTTACCGTGTTTATCTACTGCTGACATTACTCAAAACATTATCTCAGTATCAACAGCTGTGTAATTTGTATATATGATGAGGAAGACAACACTGAATTCCTAAAGAGAACACTGTAATTACTAAATCTATAAAGACTCAATATTTCCATACTAATTATCCTTGATGTTCTAACACTCTGTGGATAGCACATTGTGAATATATATCTCATGGTGTGCTAAAACTATGACATGAAGCCCAAGAAAGACATATGCCCTGTTTCAGAAGCGTATGTTTCTCCGGTATCTTTCTTTAGTGAAGTAAGGGATCTTACTGGAAAGAGAGCAAATCTTGCTGTTTCTGCAGCTTTTACTGCTCTGTTTTTAATGCAGTGAAACAAACATTTCAATATCTCCAGAGCCTTAACATGAGCAATAGGCTTCGATGATGAAATGAGCAGCCAGTGCCAGGGCACAGCAGCACGGAAGTCACCCAGCGTCCCCGAGAAATTCACTGACCTACAGCAGGAAGCCATGCCGTATCACCAGAATGCGCTTGGGCAGCACCACTTTGCCAAGAAGCTTTCTGCCTCCTTTGACGTAAGATTTGATTTTGCGGTTAGTTCAGGCAAGGCCAGGAGAATTTACACCAGTGAAATGCAAACACGTTTTTATTAACATGACACCAACATGCTGCCGTGCATGCTAAGGCTTGAAGGCAGGGCCCTCATTCATCACTGCCTGCTGGGCAGGGCCCCACTTTAAGTCAGCATCACAGGGTGGAGGAACCCTTCTCATGACATTCAGGTCCCTGAAATTCACGTACTTCCACTGATAATTTACAACTACTCCATTATTTGAGTAGAAAGAAACACTCTTAGAAGGTCTTTGTCTTATAACTAAACAGTGTGTTTGTTATTATTGAAAGGTAGTATGTGTGTATACGTGTGTGTGTATATCTGTCTGTCTGTCTATTCATCCATCTGTGTCTTAGGGTATCTAAAGGACACATGTCTTATGTTGGCTAGTAAGAATAGCCTAAAAGAACTAGAAAATCTAATAAAATATATTAGGTTTATGAAATTCTTAGCATAGATACTTAAAATATTCTAAATAATTTTTCAGTCTCTGTTGGAGAAATATCACAGCAGTCGTTATTTTGAGCAAGCCAAACAAATTTTATTTATGATTTCTAGAACGAAGACTATCTGTTAATTGTGTACATGATTTTAAGCGATAACAGGCTACATGTTAAATGCACTGTTAGCACATGTATTCTTGTGGATGACCTCATGTATTCTCATTTCAACGTAATTATTCCTACTATTTCAAACCATTCCATCCTGCTATCCAAGAACTGATAGTTAATCTCTATCCCCAACATTACATTTTACCGTGTTTTTTGCTTGTTTGCTTTATAAGTGGGCCATGTTTCTTGAACACCCAGAGCATGGGGATATTTTAATAGATGAATTGGTACTGCACCTGTCTTTAACATCTCTTCTAAGTGCTGAAGGCTCCACAGATGACTGGCCACAGCTCTCATGGCAGGGAGAGGTTCACGCCTACTCAGGGGTGCAACAGCTGAGAATCCTGTGTTCCAGCTCAGCCTGAAAGGGCAGAGTGCTTCCTGGGACACCTCAGAACGACCACCTCTGTCCCACCACATAGATCCTTGTTTTGGGGGATTTTAATCTTGAGGAAAACTACTTGGAATAGAAAACAGGCTCCTGTCAGTGTATTATAGGATAAAGCAAGTGAAGCAAAGACAACAGTGGTTATAGATAACGACCATGGCAGTTTCTTTAAATTTCTCAGTGATATTTGTGAACTCACTGTACTTTGTTGCTTCCTTTAGGGGAGACCAGAGAAAGGACAGAAGAATAATTTTTTTCATTATGATACCATATTTCAAAGTTGGGAAGGCCTATAACATGTCTTATCCACGATGTCCCAAAATTCAGTGGGCCTCTAAGCAGACTTGCCTATATTAAAATATGATTAAGCTACAGACTGGCTCAGCCTCTTGCAAAATCTAGCTTGGGTCCAACTCTGCACTAATAAGCTAAGTAGACAGCAAGACCTTTAAAACCCAAAGGAAGCTCTCACCTTCCCTGGGAGAATGAGGGTAGCAGCTGGGACCATCTCTTCAGTTTCTTCATGGTATTTACATCTTGAGTCTGGTATGCTTTTTACTTCACTCGATAAAGTTTACTCTATCCTAAAGCAAAACTCTTTTTGACTTCTCAATTATTTTTCCAGCACAACTGGTTTGCAAATGGCTCTCTTTTTAAAATAACTGCCTGTTACATCATTTCTTTATAGAGATTGCCTAATCTGCTGAATAATTCAAGGGAAGAGTTGAGACATTTAGATACCCTTAACATGAACAAAGGAGAGGAAAAGTACAATGGAAGGCGCCAATGGACTTCAGTCTTGTCCATGTGGTTTCTGGTTTCTTCCACCTGGATGTCTACAAGTTTATAAATATCCTCTGATTTTTTTTTCTCCTTATAAGTCTAACTTCAAGAGGATGATGCAATCCTTTGAAAGTCACCCAGACTCTGCCACTCTTATCATAAAATGTCTCAAGGGGCCTCCTCTTTACTCACCAAAAGCAAACTCTTCGCAGTAGATCCTGTGTCTCTACATGGTGAGGTACCCCTTTGCTTTCATGCATACTCATGGGTCCCCCTGCCTCAGCACATTGTTCCACTGTGTGTGTGCCACCTCAGCCTGTAACATGTCCACCTCCAGAGACTGCTGAGCGTGTAAGACCCAGCTATGTAGAGGGGTGTTGTTCCCTGAGGGACAGTACCGTTATGCCATCTATGGAAATCCCGCCCTATCCCACTCACGCTCCCCTGCTGTAATTTTCTTCTGTTCCACTTACAACCATACAGTATACAGACGTACATGTAATAATATATCACTCCTCACTATATGTTCTCCCTAGAATATTAAATGGATGAAGACAAGTTTTTGTAGTCAGTTTTCTTTACAACTTATTTCCAAAGCAGAGAACACTGTCTGGCACACAGTGAAAGCTCAACGTAGATTTCTGAATGAGTGAAATTCTAAATCTTGCAAAATAAAGAGAGAAGCCTGGGTGTGCGAAGACTAAATGTATACCTAGGCATTTGGAGGTAATAAAGAGTCCATCGAATTAACAGCTTGAGTAAATGTTCTGGCAAAGAAAAAGCAAGTCAACACTGTCTGTGCCTATGAGACATTCCTAGCCAAAGAGGCAGGCAACACCTCTCCCGAAGTCAGCCAGGTAAGACTTCAATAATGATGACGGCTGAACAGTTTCTCAGTTTCAGCCTCTCTATATCAGCATGCGGTGGAGGACCTTTCTTCCCCTGCCCCTCTATTCCATTACACACGATTATACCTAACACTACTTATGTTCTCCAGCCCTCTCTTCAAACAGGCCACTTCCTACTCCCTGCCTCCTTAGAGCCTACACTGCACCAAACAACTCACACTTGCAAACCTGGCAGATGCTGGTCTCGGCTGGAGGCAAAGCTGAGTCTTCAGGTGCGTGGGGATGCTCTCTTCCTTGTTCCTGGATCTTCCTTTCTCTTTGCCAATAGCAGTTACATAAGACAAATATGACTAACCTTGGTGTTGATAATTTGTGCCCAGCATATTTTTGCTTTGGGTACCACAGAGCTATCACCTCCTCCAAACACTTAACGGAACAAAAAAATAAATAAATAAAATAAAATACTCCCATGGGCTGCCAGGTCACACATTCAACGTACCTGAGAAAGTCCTGATTTCAGCAAGGTGGACAGAACAGCTGTTAATGATTGTTCTGTGATTTTATGTATTATGTTTCATTAATTTCTAAAGACTATTTTCTTCCACCTTGGGAACATTTTTTTTTTGTCACCTTCTTCTGCCTGCTATCCTTGTTCTTTTTAAAAAATTTTAATTTATTTTAAAACTTATTATAATTTATTCACTTTGTATTCCAGCTGTAGGCCCCTCCCTCATCCCCTTCCAATATCACCCTCCCTCCCTCTTCTCCTCCCATACCCCTCCCCTAGTCCACTGATAAGGATGGTCCTTTTCCCCTCACCCTAGCCTATCAGGTCTCATCAGGACTGGCTACACTGTCTTCCTCTGTGGCCTAGCAAGGCTGATACCCCTTCAGGGGAAGGTGATTAAAGAGCCAGTCACTGAGTTCATATCAGAGACAGCCCCCGTTCCCCTTACTAGGGAGCCCACTTGGACACTGAGTTGCCATGAGTTACATCTATGCCAGGTTTCTAGGTTATATCCATGAATGGTCCTTGGTTGGAGGATTAGTCTCATAAAAGACCCCTGGGCCCAGATATTTTGGTTCTGTCGCTCTCCTTGTGGAGCTTCTGTTCCCTCCAGGTCTTTCCTTATTCTTAAGCAGGATTTTTACTGAAAAATGACTTCAAATTAGGAGAAAGGCTGTCTTGATATAAATTCTATGCAATTTCCCAGTGTGAAGTCGAGTGAAAATATGCCCTTACATCCAACAGATTCTGACAGGTAAAGCTGGACTATAAAACAGGACCTCAAAATGAAATTCCACGGCATAAATTACTGACTTAAAAGCAGATTCCCGTGGCGCAGAAGAAAAATTAAACCCCGTGGTTTGGAAAGAATATGGTCATATAAACTGAGTCAGCAACTATGAGCAATATGCTGAATACAAAATATATGCATGAACACACATATGAACAAACATACACATACATATGTAAAAACAAGCAGATTTCTCTCGACTTCTGGTGGAAGGAGGGTGTAAAACTAGGAGAAGAATTTGCCAAAGTAAAAATCTAAAAGGACTCAGGAGACAGTTAAGCTGAAATGTTCAAATACGTAACACACCATAGAAACACAGAGGTGAAGGGAACTGTAAATATTCACAGTATCCAGGAAAACATGAGAAAGACAGACAGACAGACAAACAGACACACACACACACACACACACACTGAGAGAGAGAAAAGAGACAGAGACTGTACTTTTCTTTTAAAAATCTTCATATATTCATATTTTAAATTACTTGCTTTTGTCTTAAGAAGGTTCTCCAGATACAGCTTACATAACTTTTCGAGCTAGAATATCTGTCATGTTCACTTAGTCTAAGAACTTGCCTTCCAGAGGCGATAGTACACCCGGAGGAGGTTTAGTGAGCAATGAAGTATAGCTCGGCCACGGGAGGCCCAACCCTGCCCCAGTAGCCTGTGTCAGACACAATTGGCTTAGTACTGATGCCATGGAAAGTCCTAGAATTTTCTGAGACCTTGTCAAGTCTGTGAACTCAGGGTCTCACTTGATAGATTGATGTCTGGATATTTATGGGAGCTTAGCCTCCTTTAAATCCAATGAAAACAGAGAATTTCAAACACAGGTTTTATTTGTAAGGCAAAGTAATATTTAGGAATCATCTGGCACCGTCAGCTTGAAGGAGAGCTGACATTCCAGCACGTGGTGAGTGCAGTGTAGTTGGGAGAATTCAAAGATTAGGACGATTCTCAGCTGCATAATGAGTTCAAAGCCAGCATGAGCTATGTAATTTGCACACGATTTACTACACAATTTATGTCCAAAGCAGTCATTATTTCTGGCGCCCCTCTAACCCTTTGCATTTAATTCTGGGGTGGAGTCCCCACTCATGAACTACCCCAGGTTCTGTCCCAAAACCTTTCCTGTCCCAGGTGCCCGTCTGGTTCTCTGTGAGCTGTTAGAGGCACCTAGAAACAAAAAGATTATACGGAGAAACAGGACTCCCTATATCACTCAAGCAACAAGGAGCCTTTGGGGAAGCTACTCAAGTCATTAGCGAAGCAAGTGTCACTTTACAGGGACTACATTGAGAGCCCTGTAAACCTCCCCTATGGAGGAAGGAACCTGTGGGGCTTCAGAGTCCTCTGTTCTATGTTCTGTCTTACTTCCATCACTCTGTGATTGGGAGTGTGCAAATCAGGCCTCTTCCATTAGACTTCTGCAAGGAGAAGCCTTAGGGGAGCATTAGAGTGAGCGAAACAGAGTGAAACTAAATGAAACCTCTGTCAGCACTGATGCAGTGAGCTGAGGTTGAAGCTGAGGATCGCTGCCCTGTATACTTACACTGAAGAAATGAGAAAAGAAGGAAGGAAGGAAGGAAGGAAGGAAGGAAGGAAGGAAGGAAGGAAGGAAGGAAGGAAGGAGGGAGGGGGGGAGGGAGGGAGGAAGGAAGAAGAGAGGGAGGGAGGAAGGGAGGGAGTGAAGGAGGGAGGAAGAAAGAAAGAAAGAAAGAGAGAAAGAGAGAGAGAAGGAAAGAAAGAAAATTAGAAAGAAAGAAAGACAGCAGCCTGTGTCTCCACACAGCATTATTTTTTTAACTTCATTGCCTTACACAAAAGGCTACTCACCAAACTTGCAGCAATAGGTGTTTAAAACACTTGTGATTTCCCTTTAAACAAACACTCCAGAACAGAAAAGCAGAATATTCAAAACAAACAATGCAGCTAGCTTTCCCTTCCCTTCCAAAAATAATAGTGTTTTTTTTTTTCCAGAATTCAAATGCAGCCACCAAAGATAAAACATTTACTGATGATGAAACAAGGGAACATTGCTCAAGAGGTCCTTGGGATTTATCACCCCAGACCGGAACATCAGAGTTTAATTCACAAATCAACCACTGCCTTGCTGTTAAGCGCAAGACTCCTTTGTTTTTTCTCAGACAGAGCCACATTATTTTTTTTTTTCTTATTTTCAAGATACTTGGAAGCAGAATGCTTTTGAGACACTTAGGGACTGATATTTTGACTCAAAGGACCATGGCCTAATGCTGCTGGCTGGTATTTGAAATTCCTGGGGGAGAATAAACGCAGGCCACGGATGCAGCACAAAGTGGATGAAGTTGACGCACTCACTAACTCACTCTGCCTGAGAAAATATCAAAGGGACACTCACTTCTCAGGAAAGTCACGAAGGAAAAACCCCAAAGACACACCGAGCACCATGCAACAGGGCTCTGTGACCAATCGCCTCCATTGCGTCTATTCCCGCTGGTCTTTCCCAGGGTGACCATCCACACATCGAACCTACCTTAGATCAAAAGCATCCGTAAAAAGGCATTTTATGCTTGATACACGCTGTGTGGTTAAGGCTATGATGGTTATATCTATACTCAACATGAACACTTTTTTTTTCTCACCCAAATTCCCTAAACAATAGTCTAATAACTATTTACACAGCATTTACATTGTGTCGGGTGCTATACAGGATGAGAATAAGCAGTTGGTGTATGAGAGACCCAAAGACAAGTTTCAGTGAGAAAAAGAAAATGCTACTGAGAAAAATTCTAATGAAGCAAATGGCACACCCTGTTCTTAGAACTTCTACTGAGAAACACAGATCAGTTTCCAAGTTAATCATTAATTTTGGCCCCACGTACCAATAACTCTGAGACAGAATGAACATAAGTACCTGCTTAACTCCTGGATGGTTTTGTCAAAGAGAAGACTAAAATTTGGGAGGATTCAACCAATTTCAGTTTCTACCATTTATTCTAGTGTGTTGTGTGTTGCTTCAACTATCTGGCTTCCTGCTGTTGGTGCCTATCTACCATATCTAGGGGAGGCTTCCTCTCTCAAACTTTCTGAAATACGTGTGCTTTAGAAAACATAAAACCCAGGAGTTGTACATATCATCCTATATATCATCCTGCCTTCTTCTGTTCCTTTCACCTCTGGATACTCCGTGGCACGCAGTAACTTTGAACATCAGCACACAGTTTTCTCATCTTGTGTCAAGCAAGGCAGGGCAGGGATGAAGAATAAGAGAGAGGACACAGTTCATGTATGACAAATGTTTCCTGAGAAATCTTCTTCTCATTATCTAAATTGCGATTCTTGATTCTTAGACATGTTTGTTTTCTCTGCATGTCCCAACATAGGTACCCTACATTGATCATAAACATGATCTCAGGTTGTGGACTCATTTACCAACAATTAAATGAACACTCTGGGATTAGAAATGTGCCCCCAAATGCCCCATTTTGGTGCCACTCACATCCAGTGAAGGCACAAGGCCTCCCAGTTTATAAGCAGAAAATTGACAGCCCAAGATTTTAATTCTGAGATTCCCAGCAGTTGGTCTGTGGGTCAAATCAGTATTGATATTTTACCACCTTCAATCTGGACTTACCCAAGATTTTGCTTTTACCACAACGAATCTTGTCCTGCATTTGGGGACATTATCTGAAATCTAAAATAATGCCTTCAACCACAGTATTTTATATTTCCTTGAACACATGGAAACCATAGTTTGAGGGCAAGAAGTAGAAAAGCATAGAAAGTTCTGTATGTTTTACCATTGGTCTGTCCCAGTTATGAAAGTTGAGGTGAAGATTTTTTTTTTTTCCCATTCGACTTCACTTCTGTCTTCAGAAAGAATCAAAGAGTGCTTTGCTGTGTCTTCAATGCTTCAACAGCCCAAGGAGGAAAGAGGAAAAATGTGACCTAAGGTGGCTTCCTTGATGAGGAAGTGCGGCCACACCAACCAGGAAATGAAACAGGGCAGAGTGCTGCTAATCTATACTCCCTGGAGCGGAATTCAGGAAAGCCTGATCTAGGAAGAAAAGCTAAGAGGTCTAGCACAGTGGGCCGGCGAGGACAGTGATCAGATCAAAGCGAGGAAGAGATGCTGGGGCCAAGTGGAGCATGGCGTGGCCGTCATTTCAAGCACGCTAGATCAAAACTTAGCACTGGCAGTTAAACTCAACGCACCATGGAGCGGAGTCCGAGATCCAGCTCCTCTCCCCTTTAGATCGCCCTTCATGATCGACTGTAGCAATTGGGCAGAGAAAGTGGAAACAAGGCAGCAGACAAATGAACACAGCACTAGTTTCCATTCGTCTCCGGCCTCAGATTTCTGAGCTCTTCATGCAGGCTTTTACTCAACAGAACAATGCCTTTCTATCATCTTGCAGTGTTCCTTTTCTCAACTTTCCTGTGAACCCCAGCACCACCATGCGCACACGTGTGCGTGCGTGCAGCCATAGCAGCAGATTCCCACTGTTAGTGATTCACAAATGGAACGAATGTCTTCCTACCATTGTTTGGTATCTCCTTAAGCTAAGATTATTTTGTTCATCTCTTTTTATTATTGTTTATTACAATTTATTCAATTTGTACCCCGGCTGTGGCCCCCTCCCTTGTCTCCTCCCAATCCCACTCTCCCTCCTTCTTCTCCCTCTATGACCCTCCCCTACTCCACTGATAAGGGAGGTCCTCCTCCCCTTCTATCTGACCCTAGTCTATCAGGTCTCATCAAGACTGGCTGCATTGTCTTCCTCTGTGGCCTGGCAAGGTTGCACCTCCCCAGGAGGAGATGATCAGAGAGCCTGCCACTGAGTTCATACCAAAGACAGCTCCTACTCCTCTTAGTAGGGAACCCACTTGGAGACTGAGTCTATGGGCTACATATGAGCCTGGGTTTTAGGTCCTCTCTATACATTGTCCTTGGTTAGGGTATCATTCTCTTCAGGGCCCCCAGGGCTCAGTTTTTATAGCTCTGTTAGTCTCCTTTTGGAGCTCCTGTTCCCTCCAGATCTTCCTAATTATAGTTTGCTTCATCACAGCTGAAACCAAATCCAATAAATTATTACTTAAAACTTTAGTGAAGTGATATAAAATAATTTTCCCCAAATATACTAATTATAAGCTTTATTTTTACTTTTGTAAAAAAAAAGATACAAATACAATTAAGTTTGCTGTAAAACATTAGAGACTTCCTAATATGGAAATTTCCAACTCATTCTAAAGAAATGTCATGAAATTTTCAGGGAACTGGGTAGATCTAGAAAGTATTATTTTAGTCATGTAACACAGACCCAGAAAGACAAAGGCTATTTGTTCTCTCTCATCTGTGCTGTCCAGCTCCAAATGATCAGATGTGAGTATATAGCATAATACAACATAAAGTGGCAACAGAAACTAAGATGGCATAAAGGGCTCATAATGAGCATGTCCCGAATGTGTGTGCATGTGCATGTGCCTGTGAATGTGTGTCATGTGGGTATGTGCATGTGCTTGGAAAGGAAAAAAGCAGGTTACAAGTGAGATTCCCATTTCAACCCTAACTTAGTTTCTTGAGCGAGAGAATTCTTTAATTAGATTGGTGATTTGTTTGATTATGTGCGAGGAGAAGGACTAAGGGAAGCTCAAAGAGTCTGACATCTCATGGCCACAGACACACATGGAGACGTTAATCCAAGCTGAATTGCTGACTCTCTGCATTACCACACACCAATCATCTGATGTGTGGTTCTCTTGGCCAGCCCTGTGGCGACAACCAATCCAAAGCTATATTAGTAATGAAAATCATACTTCCGCACTAACCCCGCTTCACCTGGATTTGTTTTGCTTTGTTAGATTCCTAGGATCTATGCAGACATGCTCAACTTGGCCTTCTTTCGGAGACTATATCTATACATATATTAAATTATATATACGAATATATGTATACATATATTAAATTTGATTCAACTTCGACTCTTTAGAGGGGTGGGGATTACACATACACACATATACATTCTCCATACTTCTAGCTGTGCCTCTCAAGACTGAACCAACTTGAGACCAGAAATACCAGTAAAGGATGAGGGTGATGGCCCCGTGGTTAAAGCGAAGCATGAGCGTGGAAGTTCCGATGCCCAGAACCCACACAAACCGCCAGGGAAGTGTGGTGACCACCTGTGAGCTCAGCCTCCTAAGCCACAGACAGGACTCTCCAGGCCACACTGCCTAGCAAGAGTGGCCACACATCTGAGCTCTGAGTCTGACTGAGACACTTTGCCTCTGTAAGAAATGTGGAAAAGCATAGAAAGATGATCTCCAGCAGCAACCTTGGGCTTTCACATGCATGGGCACCCATGTGCATTTCCTCTCTTACATACATGTGCCTCACATGTAAACAGGCATATCACATAAATAAAAACTGAGAAAGGGAAAAAAATCCACGAATCATATCCTTTTGCTGACATGAGCTATAGAGTTAGGACTAAGAGGGCTGTGTTGGTTGTGTCCAGACTCAACATGTACAGATGCTTTTTTCTGTCATAATTCCCCAAAATACTGATTTGATTATTTTCATAGCATTTGCATTGTATTGGGTACTATATATAACTAAGGATGTGCGTGGGCTATATGTAAATTCTGATTTAGGTATCTGGGGATTCCTAGAACAACATTCTCATTCTCTCTGTCTCTTTGTCTCTGTCTCTCTGTTTCTGTTTCTCTGTCTCTGTTTCTCTCTCCCCCATCTGTCTACCTCTCTTACAAATGCAGAAATACATCACCTATCTATGCTATAAACATATACATGAATAATATATCTCTTTAAATGTAGAACAGGCTATAAAGATAATCGCCTTTTTTTTCACTCTGTGGTACTGGATCCCTCAGAAGTAGAGGATACAGGAACGTGATGTTATCAAGAAGGGCAAAGACAGCTAGAAAAGGGGAGGGATGAAGTGTTGAGCCCCAGCCTATCACAAAGCACGGTCATCACTCACAGTGATGGTGGCACTGGTTCTCACTGAGAGAAGAAACAGAAATTATACATTACTGAGTGCTCTAGTGTGTGTGGCCCCTCTACAGAGAGCAGAGTAAGGGCTGAACTCTGTTCAGAGTTTCAAAACTACTGAAGACCTCTGGAGAAGGCAGGACTCTGAGCTGCTGAAGTAGGGAGAAGGCTTTCATGAGCTACAGTAAGGAAATAAAGTACTAAGGGAATGTCCGAATTGTGTGTGGAAGCCCAAAGCATCCCTGTGCTATGATGGACCACTGATTGGGCTGCCGAGGGCACTTAACTGAGCCCTGAGGCCCGGGGGTTAAGTTGTTAGGCCTACAACACGGGAATGGACAAATGCCTCAGTGTACATTCTACCTCATGGGTAAATAAAAACAGTTTGAATCATTACAAGACTAGAATTCTAACAAAAACTTGTTTTAAACAAACTCACCAAAGGGATTTGTCAAATACTGTTGCATGTGTCAGTCAAGTCTCTCTGCTAGAAATGCACGAGCTCTGCTTCTAGAAGCACTGTTGGTATAATGTTCTTGTGGAATGTATATAATTTACCCTTGTTCATTAAATGCTGATTTCTCTACCCCACTGTCTGGTTTCAGTCTGTACATTGCATTGTGATGTCTGTCTCAAGTTTCTGTAAACACACCACCGTTTGTTCTCTGTAACTGTCAGTTAAACAATCAGCATCCAGAACCGTGCATGGAGATAACCTAGACACCCTGCTCAGATGTAGCCTATGGCAGCTCAGTCTCTAAGTGGGTACCCTAGTAAGGGGAACAGGGACTGTCTCTCACATGAACTCAGTGGCTGGCTCTTTGATCACCTCCCCCTGAGTGGGGAGTAGCCTACCAGGCCACAGAGGAAGACAATGCAGCCAATCCTGATGAGACCTGATAAGCTAGGGTCAGAGGGAAGGGGAGGAGGATCTCCCCTTTCAGTGGACTGGGGGAGGGGCATGGGAGGAGATGATGGAAGAAGGGTGGGGCTGGGAGGGAATGAGGAAGGTGCTATAGCTGGGATACAAAGTAAATAAACTTTAATTAAAAAAAATTGAAAAACAAGAACCAGCCAAAGCTGTGCAATGGAGAGAATAGGGTGGGACATCCTGGTCCGGAGGGGAGAGAAGAAAGCGAGTGAGAGGAGGGGGAGAGGAAGATCGGCAGGATAGAACTTGGAACCATGAGGAGAGATGAACTGGACCTAAGATATGACTTAAAGCAAGTATAATGTGGGAAATCTGAACAGGAGGAAACTATGTGGGCTTGGAGGTTTAGGATGGAGTAACTATTGCCCAGCATTGTACTCTAGGTTAACTAAATAAATCCTAGTCTCTGTGTGGTGATTTGGGTATACAAATGGTTTAGGAATAACCACTGTCTAACTAACAGATACCAACAACAAAGCACAGCTATTCTGGCCACCTGATTTTCTGTTTCTGTGTAAAGCCAGAGTAACTATATGATGACAGAAGTCACACATGCACCAGGAATCTGCATTGGATTCTGTCAGGAAAAGCAAGACTTTGGTTTGGACAACTATGTAACTCGGGCAATAGGTAATGATCACCCTAAAGATTCAGGTTAGGTGGGCTTCAAGGAATCCCCTATGATAGCCAAAGATAAAAACTCTTATTTTTCATATAACAGCCAACGCTATACTTAGTGAATGACCTTTTCCAAAGTTTCCTTTTTCTGAAAGGCAAAATATTTTGATATGGATTAGAAACCTATTTTATATTTGTTTTCCCCTACATCCCATTTTACTATCATGCACTCCCATTAAGTGTGCACAAATGTGAAAAATACAGCGTTGGACAAAAATACGATTATGTACGTTTCTATATCCAACTGGAAAAACCAGAAACATTTGGTCAAACAAGAAAAGTAAAACATAGATAATATTAAAATGGTGCATGCTGAAAACAAATTATACTGTAATTTGGAAAAGTTAATAAATTTAATTTCTCAACTCACAGTTCATTACAGAAACATGTTCCTCATGGTAGTATAAACCAACATATCAGTGACCACCAAGGGAAGAGCATGAGGTGGAGAGGGTTCTCCACACTTCTGAACACATGTCTTCTTCTAGTCTTTGGATATGAATTAAAAACCCTGGTACCCAAAGTCTTGTGATCTTTGAAAGGAAGGATCAAGGCAAAACAGCCCTTGTGCTTGTTTCTTTTTTTTTTTTCGAACTGTTATAAATTCTATAAAACATTGATCACACAGCTGCTTCCCATCTTAGAAATGCTGCCGAGAAGACATACCTGTGAAAGCTTTTACATACTATGAGCCATTACGTATATCATTTGAATACATTAGTTGTGCTCTGGAGCCCACTGTCCCCGAGTTCAGCTCTGAACAGTTCTTGGCATACCAAATTGACTTAAAGATATGTAATAAGCATCACCTCCCAGAGGCTACGAGGGAGGCAAACAGATGCGGACCTGCTGCACTAGGGAGAAACTCGTGGGGACAAAAGAGGAGATGAAGAGAGAAAAGAAACAGTACCCTCGTCTGTGTAAGCACTGAATACAGAGAAAACAATGACAAATACGCCCTGGAAATTTTCTTTGAGATATCAAGTGTGTGTGTGTGTGTGCGTGTGTGTGTGTACGTGTATACACATTTATGCAGAGGCCAAAGACCGACATCAAGTGGCTTCCTGCTTTCTGTCTAACACTGTTTTGATGTGTGTGGGCAGGACCTCTCACTGAACTGAGAGCTCGTCAGTTTGCCTAGTTGGTCAAAGGGATCCACGGATCTCCCATCTCCATCCATGTGCCCAGCACCGGAGCTTACAGGTGTGTCATTCCCATGGCCTATTTGGGGGATGGGTGGGGTATGAGTACAGGGGATCAAACTCAGTCCCTCGTGCTTAAGCATCAAGCTCTGTGACTGCTCCCTTCCCTAATCCCTCGGTGATATCTCTCAAAAGTCATTTGGAAAACCACAAAGTATGTCTGGGCCTTCATGGTAAACTTTCCGATAGGCTGCGGTACAGAAGAAATGGGCTGATGAGCATTCAGTTAGCCAACCTTATCCACTGTAAAGGCTGGACAGAAGACAAACCTGAAGTTAAGTAACCAGTGGCTGTGGTTCGAAAGAGGAAAAAATGTGAGCTGTAGAAACAACATTGCCTTAGACATTTAAATAGTGCCTTGAGAGTCTCTGGGCTAGGTATTGACCTATATTCATAGAATGTTGCAACAGTCCGTTCTCAGCAGCAAAGTTAGTGGATTTTGGTAGACAGTATAAACAAAAGCAAAATGAACCCAGAACAACAGAGTCCTGCCAAAGGGCCTGTTGTCTCCTTGGAGAGAAAACAAGTGTGTTATTGAAACAGAAAATACAAAACAAGCAGCTCCTTTCTAGGTTTACTGCTAACTTTTATTATTCTACTTCATTAAATTCTCCATTACTTATTATTATTATTTTTTTTTACTAATCTTAGTGTACAATGTTGAAGCTAAAAATCTTCTTTTATGAGGAGTTGTTTCAATACATTAAAATAGTAGAGAAGATTTTGCTTAGAATTCAGGGAACTAGTATATTTCATTTCATTATATGGAAATTGAAATCAAGGAGCTTTTATTTTGTGGCTGATTGCATATAATATTGTTTCTAGCTTTGCTTAAAATAAACAAGTTTACATTATCTTCTCTATTTGCAAAGGACTAAGATTATGTTAAGTGTTAAAAGGTAAACTGAAAACAAACCAAAAACATAAAAAATTTATTTGCAGAAACATGAATTAGAACTCCACTTAGGAAACACAAAATCAGGTTTATATATATATATATATATATATATATATATATATATATATGAAAAACAAAGAATATATATGATTTGTTGTAATTAAGTGATCATCTTTGATCTTATTTTATAGAAATTTACTGCTTATATAGGTTGGCTGGTGCCTTCAATTGGTTAGCCTTAATTTTTCTTTAATAAAACGTTGATTATAAATTGCTTACATTAGCTATTATTTGCTTGTAAATCATTCAGGGCATCATTCATGTGAGGCCTAAATGGTTTTGTGCATTCAAGGATCGTGCAGCTTCAACATTATCCAATCACAGGATGCAATCATCTATTTCAGAAAACACTTTTTAAACCTTCCTCCTCTTCCCCCCCCATCTGTTCCACACAGTCCTTGTCTCTTGCCCACATCTTACAGAATATAGTGATTTAAATATTCCAATTCTGTCTTCTGTTATAGGTAAATTGATGACCCAAGGTTTTTATTTTTCTAGCATGAGTGGCTATGAATAGATATTTGCTCAGATGAGCATATTTATCTTTCTAAATGTCCAGCTCCATAAAAGGTAAATAAGTCACACACAGTACCAATAGACCTCTACTAAGAGCCAGGAGGAGGTAAGGCAGCTAATGCCAGAAGAATGAGACCTGAGTAGAGAAAGAGAACAACAAAGAAACTACATTCTAATGACATTATCTGTTTAAGGATGGAATAGAAACCCTAGAAGGATAGAATCACACAATCCTTTCAATAAATGTGAAACGATTCAACAAAGTTCAGCATTCCCTCGTGAGGAAACTGAAGAAACTAGAAATGAAACAGATAAAAACCCTACGCAGTAGAAGCATGTAGAGCAAACCTGTAGCCAGCATTTACCGAAGGAAGGAAAATGGAGGCCACATGCCCTCGATCTAATGTCAGTTAAAGGTGCCCGTGGTTTTCACTCTCCTTCAATGTAGAATCTGAAGTCTTAGCTGCAAGAATAAGACAAGAAGACTTTATATAAGGGATACAAATAGGAAAATCATACCTATTTGGGAGCTGCATGGCCCTATACTAGGAAAGACCTTAATATTTTCATCAAAAATGCTTATTACTGGTAAACACTTTTATGTACATAGCAGAATAAAATAGATGTAGCTTTTCTATACTAATAACAAACTTACTAGGACAGGAGTCATGGAAAAAAATCTGTTCATATTAAGCTCTAAGAAAAATACCTCGGGATAAACTTAACAAGGAAGTGAAGTAGCTCTACAATGCAAGAAACACTGAGGAGTGCATGGCAGAGAACACAGCGGTGAGAGTCAGCTCTTCCGGTGGGACCGTGTGTTAGAAGAGTGAAAATGGAGGCAATGGCTGTATTACCTAAAGCAGTCTGCAGATACAGTGCAAACCCCATGAAATCTTTTTGTACTTCACGGAAGAACAAAAACTATTAAAAAATTCATATAACGGCACAAAAGACTAGCCGATAAAACCATAAACAGCAAGAGTAATACTGGAGGTGTGAAAGAACCCAATCCCAAACTATAGCGCAGGGCCACAATAAGAGAAAAGCATAGGACTGGTATGAAAACTGACCTGCAGACTGACAGAATGAAGCCACAAATAAAGCCACAGCCACAGCCGCTTGAGTACAGCAACTGATTCATTAGCTGTCCACCTGCAGAAGAACAGAACTTGATACACGCCTTTCACCACGCACAAAATCCATTCAGAACAGAGAAAAGGCCTTAAAAATACGACCTGAGCAGGGGGTCTATGTTCTCTCGATTGTATGGTCTTTGGTTGATGCATCAGTCTCTGCAGGCCCCCCTGGGCCCTGCTTTTTTAGGCTTTGTTGGTCTCCTTGGGTGGCTCCTGTTCCTTCCTGGTCTTTTTTTATATCCCCCTTCTTCCCTAAGACTCCCTGAGCTCTGCCCAAAGTTTGGCTGTGAGTCTCTGCATCTGCTTTAATCCCCTGCTGGGTAGAGTCCTTCACAGGACATCTGTGGTAGGCTCCCATCCCGTTCCCTTTCCTTTACTGCTTCTGGTATCTATCCTGTTTTCTATTCTGAATGAGGATTAAGCATTTTACCTAGGGTCCTCCTTGGTTTTTAGTTTCTTTAGGCCTGTATATTTCAGTATGTTTATCATCTTATATTACATGGCCAATATCCACTTATAAGTGAGTATATACCATACATGTCTTTCTGCTTCTGGGATACTTTACTCAGGATGAACTTTTCTAGTTCCATCAATTTGCCTGAAAATTTCATGATTTCCTTGTTTGTAAAAATTGAGTAGTAGTCCATTGTGTAAATGTACAATAATTTTTGTATCCATTCTTTGGCTGAGGGACATCTAGGTTGTTACCAGATTCTGGTTATTACAAATAAAGCTGCTATGAGCACGGTTGAGCAAATGTCCTCGTTTTTTGGACCACGGGGTACTGCAGAGAGTATGCATAGAGAAGAGCCAGACCTCCTGCTCAGGTGTAGTCCACAGACAGCTCAGTCTCCATGTGGACTCCCTAGTAAGGGGAAAAGACACAGTCTCTGACATGAACTCAGTTGCCTGCTCCTTGATCACTTCTCCCTGGTGGGGCAACCTAGCCAGCCAACAGAAGAAGAGGATACAGGCAGTCCTGATGGGACCTGATAGGCTAGGGGCAGACAGTAAGGGAGGACCTCCCCTATCAGTGGACTAAGAGAGAGGGATAGGGGAGGAAGAGGGAGAGAGGGTGGGACTGGGATGACATGAGGGAGGGAGTTACACCTGGGATACAAAGTGAATAAATTGTAAATAATGATAATAATAATAATACAAATTAAACAACAACAACAACAACAACATAAGACCTGGAACCTGAAAGCTTCTTTAAGCCTCAAAGGCAAAACATTGACTCAAGATACAGGTGATTTGAGAATGACCTGAAAGGGACAGAAAACAATGTCAGGTGTTGACAAATAGGCTTCCGCAGAGCAAGGAGAAATATCACTAGGTACACAGCAGCCTACCAAACAAGGGAAAACCCTTTGCCAGAAACACATTTGAGAGGGGATTCACATCCAGAATACAAAAAGAACTACAAAAGTTAAGCATCGTAAGAAATCTTCTGAACAACAGGTGGACTAATGTAGTAAATAAACAGTTTTCCAAAGCATAAATACATACGGAAACCAAAATACTTCAGAACATATGGCTGCTTTGCAAAATGCAGTTTCCTTTCCTTGGCTCATCCATCAAAACTCTCTCAAAGAAGCAGGCTTCTGGGAACTCTTTTTTTTATCAAACATTTTTTATTAATCCTTTGAGAATTTTGTTCAGTGTATTTTAAATGTTTCTGGGAACTACTCATTGGGTTAAAACAGCCAACACTATATTGTTTAGTTGAAGAACTCTAATGCTTTGTAACTCAGTGATGTCGCTAAATCTGAAATTCATTCATAAATTTTAAAAAATAATCTGACATGAGAGATTTTTTTTATTTTAGCAGATTTGTCAAAATATGTTATTTTTTAAAAAAACTACAGTGTTAGAGGCTGGAGATGTAGTTCATGGCACAGCCCTTGTCCACCAAGGATGGTGCTCTAGGTTTGGTCTTGTACACTATAAAAATATAAACAAAAATAAAACAAATAAACAAGAGAAACAGTAAAGATGGCTTCCAGGTAAAATAGCATACTAGAAGCTGCCTGTCTGTGAACCAATGAAAAAGAACCAAAATAAGAAAACAAAGCAAAATCCTCTATCCAAAGAGAGGAAGAGCAAGAGATGCACAAAGTTGTGAAAACCAGCGAAAAAAGCTAAGGACAGAGCTCCAGCCCTGTGACCCCTTGTCGGGGGAGGGGGAACTTAAGACTCCATCAAGAGGTAAGCTGCACAGTTATTGACTAGGAGAGAAAAACTGGCCTCTTCCAGGGATGAGCCCCTTTTCTGATTGTGCAGGATAGAGTGATGAGCCCTGAAGCCATACAAACAAGCAATAACACAGGTTCCCTGAGGAATGCATGCAGTACAAAGATTGTTTTCCTACTGGATGATTCATGCATGTGAGGGAGATTGGCCAGTGAGGATGGACAGTGCCTTTTACCTTCTAGCCCCAGAAATGAAATTCTACTTGTCGCATAAGATTAGTCATGTGTGAATGATGACACTTCAGTCAGCCAACACTGGAACATATGTATACAATGATGTTTCCCCAAGACCATGATTAATGATGCTGAACAGCTCCCACTGCCAGAGATGGAGACTTCACTGTGCTGTGGGCAATGCATCACTCATAATTTCATGGCCACACTGGTAAGAGCAGTCGACTGTGATGCCATTCAGAAGAAAGAAAGTAATGACTGTTCCTGGTCTAGGCAATTGCTCTAATGTTTACTCTGAGTTCTGAGAGCACTTCTGCATATAAAAACGTACCATGAAACAGTGTGATGCGTCATGCTGGCAGGAGCCACACATGCCCCTTGTTCACTGTGTCTCTAAGCCGCATCAGGCGGCAAGTTATGACTGACCTACACCATCTAGGGTGGGATAAGGAGTCTCTTTATAGTCTCAATGACAAATCGCCCAAAGGACTCCTAAGAACATACACTGCTGTTAACTTACACGTGACTGTACTAGAAGTTGCCACAGGGATGCGTGTCGACACGAATGTCAGGAAGGTGAGTCAACGAAGGCCTTCGCAGAGGCAGCCTCGCATGAAGGCAGTGCAATCTCTCTCTCCGCAATTAGCCCCCGTAGCAGTGGAGCCCACTTACAAGCCAGCCTCGTAAGAGTGGAGAGGACATACCAAAACACAATTCACTTGTTACTGGTATATATGTAACTGCTGAAATACAAAAATTTCAATTTGAATGACACTTTTACAACTTTTACAAATGAGCAAACACAGCATATTCAAATAATATTTTCAATGGTATGTGCAGATAGAAAACAGAGCGAAAGAGAGAAAGAATGGATGAATGAAGAAACAGAGACACAGTCGTTGATAGACAGGAACAAATGATTGTTTAATGCTGTTGCAGATATTTAGACAGTGATCTATCCCACTGTTCTTACCATACCAGTCCTAATTTGATCCCTTCTCTTTTCTCCTCATAGCTCCAGGCTAGCTTCCTGTCTTGTAGTTTTAGCAGTAAAAGGTATGCGATAGCCATAGATATAGTCTTGTGATGACAACCGAGATTATGTGGCCAGCACGGAGATAGGGCAGGGTTAGATTTCTACAAGGATATTTGACACCAACATTTATAACTACTAACTTTGGGAAGGAATAACTATTGAAATTTGAAATATTCCAGAAGCAGCTATTCTTGATTTAAAGATTAAACAGTTCATGTGTTTGCTGCTTGTTACCAAAAACAAGCACCAATGAACTAAATAAAAGTATTTCATATTTTTCAAGATCATTGCAGGGTCCAAAGTGTCACTTCAGTTTGAAGAAGGGACACGTGACTGAGGGGGGAGCACCCCGTGAATATAATGGCATTTAAAGGGTTCTTGAATCCAGTGCTGTGTTGACATTATCCGACCTGGATCTCACGTGCTCTCTCAAAGGCCCAAATGCCAAAGGTTTGGTCCCCAGTCTGTGGAGCTATGAGGAGGCAGCCGAACCTTAATGGGTGGAGCCAAGTGAGCAGAGACTAGGTCCCTGGGAGTGTGCTCTTGCAGATGTAAAGTCCCAGCACTGTCCCCCTCTTCCTCATTTTCCAGATGACATTCAGTGACCAATTCTCCTGCTGCATGTTAGCGTAATACACTGTTCTACCACAGCCCAAAGTAGCATGGACAGATGACAATGGATTAAAGATCTTGACACTATGAGCCCCAGCTGAACCCTGCCCTGTGAAAATAAACCTCTTTTCAGTTATTCTTGGGAATTTGTCACAGTGAGAGGCAACAGTCTAACACAACTCATTTCTGGCCTCCGGACCAGAAACTCTTTGGAGATGATTTCAACAAGCTATTTAGTACTGCCAAAAACATGTAGGCCAGACTGGCAGATTATTAAAAATTGGTAAATCAGAATAAACTGTTTTATAATATTAGGGCATCCTTTCAAAGACAAGTAGATCCGCTGCTATTTGCTGTATTTCTGCCTACTTGCAGTGGTGCATCATGGGTAGTAAATCCAACTGCATCCAGTTTTGGCCTGTCCATACGTCTACTTCACATCTGCTTAATCCTGACTAAAATGTTGACTCCTTGAAAGCAGAAACAACGTATGAGAACCATTCTTATTCACATTGCACCTTCACACACACAAAAAAGGAAAGCTATCGGAAAGGTCCATTAACATAATTTGCAGATCTTATCACCAGGATGAAGTTAACAGCAGCAAACGCATCTAGGTAAGGGGCAACCTCACCATTCCACAAGTGTGCCCGAGTGTACAGAAGGTGCCGGGCCTAACCATGAATGCTGCATGACAAACTGTTAACTGATTTTATTCTTCCACCTGGGCTTTAGCAGCTGCTCCATTTATTACACTAATGACTCATCCTTCGGGGTAGGATCCTGTGATTTTTATAGTAAAACCATCTTAATTGTTTTAAAGTCGAGGCTTGGGGCCAGTCAGTTGGCTCACATGAAAGGCACCTTTTTTTATTTTATTTTATTTTATTTTGGCATGCCTGGGACACCAAACCTATGCACATGCGGAAGGAAAGCAACTCTCCAAGAATGTCCTCTGATTGGCACAAGAACACTCACCGCCACCATGCACTCACACATAGATAATAATGGCCGTCTCTTTTAAAGTTCACTGTTAAAATTCAATTTCAGAAAAGCTGGCGGACTTTCTTCCCGTGAAGCACCAGCTCTCCTTCACATTCCGGGGACTCCCCCTCAGGGAAGAGAGAACACACCATTATTCAGAGTGTGGTACTTAATGAGGACCAGGGGCAAACTCATGAACTCGGTGCTCTTCCCGGACCCACCTCCTTCAACGATGCAATCTCCTCTTGTCTCCCTTGCAGCTATGGACAGTTAAAGTGTGAAGCAAGACCTCCCTTTGCTGTTACTCCAGAGACACTGTTCTTAGGAAGAAACTTCCAGCTTATCCTATTAGGCTGGTCTCCAAATCCCTGATGGAATCACTTTAGAGGCATTCAGAATATGTGGTGCAGAACAAATGTCCTGTCAAGTCAAAAATCTGAGCTCAGAGTTTTCAGTATTATAATTTCTTCATGAATGAGTCTTCAGCAAAATTTGTCCATGTTGACTTTTTTTTTTACCACAGAAAACTACCAACTTCGAATTTTAAATGTATTGTTTCTTAAGAGGCACTTTTATTGTAAATACAGAGCATACTTGGTGGTCTTCATCAGGTTCCTCTCCTCAGATCTCAGGGAATACCATGGAAGAGGGGGAGGAAACTTTATAGGAGTCAGAGGAGATGGAGGATGCCAGGAGAACACGGCCTGCAGAATCAGCTAAGCGGGGCTCACGTGAGCTCACAGAGTCTGAAGCTGAAGCGGCAAGCACAGGGCCTGCATGGGTCTGTACAGGTCTTCTGCCTTTATGTAATAGCACTTAGCATGGTATTTTGTGGGACTTCTAACAGTGGGAGGACGTACGTCTCTGAATCTTTTGTGGGCTCTTGGGACTCTAGTCCTCCTTTGGGCTGCCTTGTCCAACCTCCATATGAGGGCTTTTTCCTTGTCTTATTGTATTTCATTTTGTACTATTTGCTTGTCTTCCCATGGAGCACTGCTACTCTCTGAAGAGAAATGGAGCGGGAGTGGATCGAGTGGAGAGGTGAGCTGGGCAGGGGAGTTTAGGTGAATGGAGGGAAGGAAAACTTGTGGTCAGGATGTGTTCTATGAGAGAAGATTCTACTTTCAATTAAAAAATACAAAAGTAAAGAGCTATGAAAAACCCATATAAGAGAGGGGAGATTAATAATGCTCCTTTCTAATGAAAGAAATATCATTTAGATTATTTACTAAATTGGAAAACTTATGACACCAAACTCTCTGCCTACACCTTCCCAAATTAAGCTTCTGAAAGCTCTGGCAGAAGTTTCGTGCATATTTCCATCAGAACAAATTTTAATTCAGTAATCAGAGGCTTTTCATAAGCTTAGTTTTCAAAAGTAAAGTTCCCAGAACGCTTTTCAAGAGGACAACAGTAACGCGTTCCGTGTGGGCGCATCTCTGTTGCTGTTCGCGGATGTCGGCACACACTTTACATGGTCTGCATGGCGAGTGCTATTCTTGATCACCACAGCTTTTTCTTGTTTCATCCCTGTGCTCTTACAGCTCTGAGTAACAGTTTTCGTCGGGAAAATTTCCATTCCCTGTGGATTGTTTTCTATGGCGAAGGCACAAGACTTCACTGACGGCCTTCCATCTTGTTCATTGATTCAAAATGTCATTCTTGTTTAAAAGGTGTACACTGTGGTTCAGTCTTTGGGGGGAGTCCTACTATTGCTTCCTTCCCGCCCTCCTCATTTCATTTTTTTTTTTTAGCAGACTTCGCCAAGCTTCTTCTGCACTAGAACCATTGGGAAAGATTTACAAATAGTTCAAGTTCAGAACCAAGCCCAGGTCGATCCCTAGAAACCCTGGTTTTACTGACCTGAATAAGGGCCCAAGGACTGCTGTGAAACGAAACACGGATTAGGAACCTCTCCTTAAGATATTCAAAGAACTTTACATGGAGATCACACTTTCCCTAATACTATCACTTTTCCTATATGAATTGACCAGTATTAGGGTGACGTAACTTACACATCATCTGCATCATACTTTTGAAAATTATTGATCTGAATGGAAGAATTCACCGGGTCATAGAGATTTAGCCTATCATCGGTCAGCTATTGAAGTTTAAGCAAACCTACTACAAATCTTCCTAGCAAACATTACATATGTTTGTATCTTGAAGAAAACACAGTTGTGTTTCCTCTGTAACACTGAGGGACTGAGTGGAGAACTGCCACGTGCAGTTTCTGGAGCCCATGGACTTTTTAAAGTACTTTAATAAAATGGAATTTAGCCTGGACACACCATCCGGTGTACCGTAAGTCATCTCTGCATCACTCATGGGATCTAAAACAATGAGTGCACTATAGGCAACATTGGTATTGGGTAGCGAATACTGATAAGCAGAAATGCTGACTTCGGCACATGCTCATTTTATACATTAGTTTCATCTGTGGTTGGTTGTGGATACAAAGAGACGACTATCTATTAACCTTGGTGTTTTCTTCATACGGTCAGTCTCAGTGTCTCTCACTATATTACCCTGCTTTGTGTTTAGGCGCTTCCACTAACTGGCTGTGGAAGCTCTCAAGGTTCGTGGAAGCGGTGATCCTTAATGTCCTGACCCCATGATTATTTCTTAGTGCCGCGAAGTGACTTCATCCACTGATTTGCCTTTGCTTTTGCCCTTCCGGCCTCTACGCCATGATGTCAGTACTGATTATGCTGAAATGACTTAATGTAACTTGGGAAGAACGTGGCGATTGAAAAAACAGGTGATCATGCACATTACATCAAGACCAGCAATGATGTAGACACGTCTGCAGGCGCTCTGTGGAAACAGATGTCTGCCCTACATGATAAAGAACATGGATACTGGCAATTTTCCTAGTGGAGTTTTTACTAGTTTCTTTCTCTCCTGCATGGCTATATTAAGAACAATTTAAGCGAGCAGAATTTTATTGCTACATAAGGAGGGGATTCACATACTGAAATGCTACATTGCTTAGAATATCAGTTGGAATAAAAGAACTAAAAGAACATTTAGAATGTATCTTTGAGATGTTTTCGCGTTGTACTCCCCGAATATATACTCATTAGCAGTGAGTGTCTTTGCATGACAGAGGGGCCAGGAACCTGCAGTGCACAGTTCAAATGCGTGATCCAATTGTGAAGAAATGAGCCAACAGAGACTAGGAGGGTTGTGGACATGACACCCCCAAAACAGCAGGATTTCACAAAGTTTCCAACTAGAGGCACCAGGGGTAACAAAAGTAATACCACATACAGTTGTGGCATTAGGAACTATTTGCCCAGGAACACTCTGGTAATATTCTCAATATCATGATGCCTAATTGTGAACTGACATCAGACCAGAATGTCTGAGTGTTAGCCTGGAATACCCAAGAAGTGACATATTTTCATGTAGTGCCTAGGTGTATCTCCAACACTGAAACAGTGAAGTAATGAACAATTTAGTGTTAGAAGATAAGTCAAAGAACCCATTGCAAAAAAAAACAGTCAGTGTGGATTTATTGAAGGTGTTCTATCTTGATTTTCATTCACAGGCTCACGACCTGTATAGAATTTATTTACATTTTATGGCATCAGACTAATACATAATGACACCATATCGTTAATATAGTCTCAATGGTAATAAATGGTAGTGACAGTATTATATAAAATATAGACTTGTGTAATTTTAAGGTACACATCAGAAATCCATAAGGAGTCTAGGGAACGGTTTAGTCATGAAATTCCCTGCCCCCCAAACACAAGGCCCTAGGTTCAATTGCAAATTGGCACTAAATACTCAATTATGGTTTGATTTGCATTTTCCTGATGACTACTGATATTGACTGATTGGCTTGGGTTCATAGGCCACTTGTAAACTTGTTCAGGAGAAACAATTTCTCCAATTTTTACGTTTTATTATTGAATCTTAAAAGAGTTTTTATTCTTCATATTCTAGATTCAAATCATTAACCAGACATCCAATTTTCAAAACTCTCTACCATTTTATGATTTGGCCTTACACTTAGTTGATGGTGCCCACTGAGCTATAAATTTTCTAATTTTGCTTAAAATCTAATGAACTGTTGTTTAATAGTTTAACAGTGCTGCTGTTCCAGTGTTTGATGCCATGTGCAAAAACCCATTGCAAGATTCAGCGTCACGGCTTTCCCGTTCTGCTTTCTTATAATTGTTTTGGTTGATACATTTTTTTGTCTTCTCAAAATATTTCCTCTTATGTTAAAAACAGATTATTTTCTCATACAATTTATGTTATATATGGCTTTCCCTACCTCTACTCCTTCCAGTTTCTCCCCACCTCCGGTCCCCTCCAAATCCACCACCTTTCTGTCTCTCATTAGAGAAGAACAGGCCGCAAAGAGGCAACAACTAAACATCTTATCGGAAGGCCTCAGTTTCCTTCAGGTTGTTAGTGTCTCCAACTGCCTATGTGCCTGCCACGCAATGTTCATGATTTCTGTAAGTCCACTCGTGACCTCTGCACTTCCATTTGTAACTTCAGTAATTTGAGATCCCTTCCTTTTCTTGGTAAGAGCAAGGCTTGGCAATTTTTCTGACTTTTGCCATCAAGCATATTTTTATAATTTGCCCATTTCCTGTTCTATTTTCACCAATTTATGTAAAAATAACGTCTTTGTTCACATCTTTCTTCATATATTTTCTATCTTTTAGATTTAGTTACATTTCTCCAACATTACGTTAGGGCAGGCGAGGAAGTGGTTGATCTCACATTTCCCTCTTGTCAAATTCAGGCCTTCCTAGCAATTCATTCAGCCATCTAGGTGATAGTTCGTCTGCATTTCACGCTTCTCTGTGCCCTTTTCACTTCCATTCAGTTCAGCATATTTTCTGATTTTCCCTTGGATTTATTTATTAACTCATTAATTATTCATAGTGTCAGGTATAATTTCCATGTGTTTGTGAATTTCCCAGGGTTGCTCCACATTCATTTCTAGTTTTAGCCGCACTTGTAGGGAGCAGAGGACACCACCTGCATTATTTCCCTCTACAGTTACTGAGGTTTGCTTGCCAAGCACACAGCTGATTCTGGAAGAGTTCCATCACCTGTTTCCACAGGCAGCAAATGCTATAGCCATGCCTCAAGCACCATTGAGTATTTGGACGCAGCTCTCAACAGATAATGTATAGAAGTGATATGTACTTGATCATAAGAAGCATAAAACTAACAAAGCAACTTCATTAGCAGCATACAATCAGCCAACATCTATCTAGACAATACGACAGGTTCTTGAGTAAACCTACTCCATGACCAAAACCTTTCCCTGATCATTAAAGTCCAACATGCTGGTGTCAAGAAACTAAATAATGTCTTGAAGTTTAATACAAAGTCCTTGCAAAGATTTCTCACCCAATACAAAAGTTTTAAAACTGGTACATTAATCTAGTGGTAATTATAATCAATTTCTCTGTGTTAGGCTTTAGAGTAACAATTGTGAATGTGAATGAATGTGCATGAATGCATAAAAACATATTTACGGATATTTGACTCTTATTTTCATTGTATCTGGTCTCTAGTGCCTGGTGCGCCCACTCTGCCCCAGCCACACTGGCTACTTTAAGAAGGTCCCAGTTCTGCTTGGGGTGCCCCACCTCCAAGAACATTCTTGCCATGAACATCCATACGAAGTCTCTCGCCCCAGTCAGAAAATGCCCATATTTCACAATCTTTCTGACTGGGGCGAGGGTGCCATGCCAGCCTTCATGATTTAGAAATGCTGAGGCTCTTGCAGGAAAGACATGGAATTTCTAAGTTTTCCTAAAAGGGTTCTTAAATTTTTATTTAGACGTAAGTTTTGAAAATAGAAGATAATTTTCTCTGCCTCTGTCTGTCTGTCTCTCTCTCTGTGTACATCTTTACACATCAATGGGCTATGCTCCTTTTCTGATCACTTCTGGATGTCATGGTTACACTGAACTCAAGGTGTATTTGCAAATTTTCTAAAAGTAAGAATAGTTTGTGTAGGCTTCATGTGTGGGAAGATATATGTCATCTGCTCAATGAAATATGTCGAATGGATTAGTATATCAGCCATAAAATATTTCTTTTCTACATTAAAAGGAGCTTTCCCAGAAGAGACCTTGTATATAAAGTAACTGGGCTTGATACATTTATCCTCTTTGGGCTATTTAGCATTAATTACTCTAGGTGCTGTTATCACCATGATTTTAACCCAGAGTTCCCAGGTATATTACAGGGACAGAACTTACTGAGGAGGAGACAAGCTGCTCTGGCTCTATCTGCTTGGTTGTGTGACTTCTGCTCGGCCACTAGTTTTCAAGTTCTTTTCTTCATATGGTTCCAAGCCTTAGAAACAACATCTGCCACTACTCTCATCTGCTGAGGCTCAGAAACCACTTCCCTCTGAAGTACAGAAGTAGTTTCAAGGGTTCTATGAAAACCTATGCCTCCTTTCCCACACTTCCTTGGTCTTCCCAAGCATATTAAAGGCTTTCTTTTTTAAGTCTGGCTTTTCCACAATGAATTTACTTGATTTAAGTTCCCTCCTCATGACCTCATTAAGCTTTGGAGGTCAACTCCAGAACTCTGGATGGAACCAATAAAAATGAGCGGTGTTTTTCACTGTTGTACGGTATGTTTTCATTAAAGAAGTAAGTGAGTAAGTAAGTAAATAAGTAAGTAAATGAATGAATGAATTCATTAATAAACAGGCCAGGACTTGCTTTTAATCCCAATACTCCAGAGGCAGAGGCAGAGGCAGAGGCAGAGGCAGGCTGATCTCTGTGAGTTTGAGGCCAGCCTGGTCTACTTAGTGAGTTACAGACCAACTAGACCTACACAGTGGGATACTGTCTCAAACAATAACAAAATAAATGCATCTTTGTAGTAAGACAATAATTCTTGAGTATATGGACAGGATGGACAAGTACTAACGATGACAAATCCTCACGAATCCACCGTTACGAAGGTGACCATAGACGTGAGCAGTGCAGCAATCTGAAGGAAGATCTTAGGCTTCCTTCCAACTTGACTGAGTGACACGTGTGGGGCAGGTTCTGCACTGAAGAGTGAAAGCCTCAGATCTCAAAAGAAGCATTTCATTTGGAGGTGTTAGCAAATCCCTGCATATGTTAAGGAAGCTTCACTCAGTTTCTGCACATAAGAGAAGGATTTTCTTATGTGAGTAACAACTGGGAACTCTTGAGGGTAAAAAAAGAGAGGAAACAGCATATTCTCTTGTACGTTGGCAGCACACCTCTGACTCAGAGTTTGGCCTTTAAAATATAGATTTGATAATAGCAAACAGCTCTAGGAAATATGTCATAAATTAGCAAACACCATGATGGATGGTCTAGATGGTCTTGTCTCAATTTTGTCATTTGGGAAAACATTAGTTCCAAAAACACTAATCGGTCTGTCCAACATGTCAAGCCCAGCCATATAGGATCTGGGAAGCTTGTTCTGAAAGAAGGAATAAGACAAGCTATAGGGAGTATGAGTGAGAATTATATGGTTTATGATTTGTGTAGTGGTCAGAAGGAGTTAATGAAATATTAGGATGCAGAAATGATCAAAAGGAGTTAATGAAATATTAGGGGGCAGAGAAGACTGTTTGAACTCTATTTTAAAGAACACTAACCTCAATAACAAAGAGCAACAACTGTTCTGTGGGCAACACAGACTCTGAGGTAATGTGATGATTTCTGAGTCAGTTCTCAAATAAACACTGATAAGCTAGAAGAGGTTACCATAAAAAATGGGGACTACAGAATTATTTGAGACTTTCTGTGTTTCAAGAAGTTTTACGTAGCAGAAAGACTAGATTTACTTTGACATCCTGAAGTAGCATTATTAACGTGATAGTTAATGAGTGACCAACCACTAGAGGGTAAAGGGTATAGAAAACAAACATGAAATAGAAAGTGCAGAGATTGACAGTACCAGTGAAAATAATTTCATTATTTACTTCCATGTGGTATTTTCTTAATGACACTTGGAGGATGGTTTTACGCCAGAGGGAAAATTGCATCTTCATCTTGAGGCTTTGCAATGTAAGAATGAAGAGAAAGAACGGCCTTGGGGTGAAGAATCTTTTGACACAAAACACACATGATCATGAATATGTATTTTGTATACATTCCAAGATGCCAACCAGGTATCTGAATACAATTTAACTTAAGGAAACCAGTAGGAAATATGTCATTAATTTCCAACAGTGTGGTCACATCCTAACTGCTGTGTAAATATGCTCTTATCTGATGAAAGAAACATGGGTTCTGATTGGCACATTAGTGGAATTTTAAGGAGGAGGAGGTTTGGAGGTGAGAATAAAGGATCACACAAAGGTCCCAAATGGGGCATTCAAAGGCACTAGTGAGAGGTCAGTTCCACCTGAAGACCAACTGCAGCCTCCTAAGCAGGGAGAAGCCCTTCAGCAGCACAGAATTCCCTCCTCTTCCTAAGGGCAGGGCAGGCTAGAAGAGGGTCAGGATGGGAAGGCACACAGGAATCAAAGCATTGTTATGGAAGGAGAATTAGGATAAGCGAACCATCTCCCCAGGAGGTACTAATCAGAGCTTGATTGGGAGCACAGAAAGTTAGAATTTAGTGAACCTCAAGTAGACTGTGGGTTTTAATGGGGTAGGTGTAGGTCTCGTGGGTTCCACTGCAGCCTTTCCCAAGCGGTAGTAGGACAACTGCACATGATGTCGAAGTTTGTTTTCTTCCGTTTTACAAGTGAATTACCAGGACTATTTCGGATACCCAGTTGGCTGCCTTAGTCAGTTCAGGACTTAAAGTAAGGAGCTGGATTCAGGTGACAGGATTTACCCAGTGGCAGCCTCTTAGGTGCCAGGCTGACTCTGGGTGTTCACGTCATAAGTCCTGATCATGGTCACCCAAGGCCCAGACCCTGGAGCATGTTCCTACTAAACAACATATGAGGAAGGGAATCTTGGCTGCTTCCTCTGTAAGTAAATACACAACACGCTGCACCATTGCCATTAGTTAGAAGGGATGAGGAAACAGCTCGCATGCCTGAGGATATCCTTCTGTGACTCAAGGAGAAATGGACCAATGAAGCAAAGTGTCTATCAGTACCGGAGTCGGGGGGATGGCAAAGAAGGTACAATTTAGCAGAGTCGAGAGACAAGAGCAAAGTGTTCTCAGAGAAAAAGAAAATGTAAGGCAGGTAAGACAGTCTTCTCTGGGAAAACAAGGAGAGTGTGTGTGCTCTGAACTTTCAGGGTGGCCTGGGTAGAAGGGGCCTGATTCCTTGAAGGATGGTTAGCCTGTCCCGCTCAGAGGAGTCGATGTATTTGGAAAGTCGAAGGACACCCAAGTGAATCTGGAGTGCAGCACTCCTGCGTCCTTCACTGAGGGGACATGCAAAAGATGGAGAGAGGCATGGAAGGGAAAGGTCCAGACTGAGAGGGCATAAAGAAAGAGCAAATACTGTGCAAGTGAACCAGGACACGCATGCGATAGCAGACACAGGTCCTGTTAAGCGGCAGGTAAGAGCATCCCATAAGCAAACCTGAAAGTGATCCTCGCATGTCTGAAAGGAACCAAAGAAGCATCCTCATGACAAAGAGGCAAAACGGACTAGTCCTCAGCCTGGGGTCTTCAAAGCCGAATGGACACAAACATCTAAGGGTCAGGGCTCATTAGGACACATGCTGCAAATAGTATCAGAAAATGGTCAGTTGGGCATCTGAGAATGACCACAAATTTCAGAGGCTTTCCAGAAATTCAGGGCAAGAAGAGCACAGTTGACCCTTGTCAGTGTGTTGAGTCTGGGTAGGGAGACACATATAATTCTGTCAGCCACTCACAAGGTATGTGGCAAGGCCAGCCACAATGCTAAGGACACCTAAAAACAAAAAAACCAAAAACAAACAAAAAAAACAAAACCTAAAAGACAGAAACCCCAGCCTTACGTAATTGCCATCTCAGCACAGACGGCAAAAAACAAGCAAAACAGAGAAGTGCATCTAGGTAGAGACAAGCGAGCACTGAAACAGAGGCTGCAGGACAGTGGCTTACTGTTACTCCACACGAAAGAGTGAAGGTGTGAACTTCACGGGCATTCAGAAATGTGTCCTCCGCACTTTGGAGTTCACTCGGAGGCAAGCCATGAGAACTGGCAGGTAAAAGAGCAGAGCACCCTGTGAATGGAGGCCATCACAGTACACCCTCAGCCTTGGCATACCGGGAGCCCAGTAAATAGGTGGTAGGCATGAATAAGCCATTAGGGCAAGCAAAGAAACTGAGTCAGGTCAGGAAGCTAAGCTTGACACCCAGGAAGCATTAAAGCAAAACCAAACAAACACACACGTGAGGTGACATCCTCTAAGTGACAGAGGAGGCCTCTTCTGTTCTATAAGTGGTAGCTGACGTATCTGTGATTGCGTATTAAAATTCAGCACACATAAATTCTGAGATAAGCAGCCTAGGTCCCAGGGATGTGTCTGTGCTTTCAAAAGTGTATCGATGGCCCTATATTGTAATGATTTCCTATATTCTGTGAAACACACACACACACACACACACACAAAAGGTAAAATGAAAGAGCGCCAGACACTTGGTAAGGTGACATAAATATACACAACGCTCTAGGAGTCCCTTTACCATCTACTCACAGGCTGTTCAGTTCTGCAGCTGCCTGAGACTGAGCAGGGAAGGGAAGCTGGGCTCCAGCCGTCAGTGTGACTCCTCCGTTTTTACCGTAAACCTCTCCTGGAGAGGACTAACTAATGACGTAAGGAGGTCCACTGAGGTCTCCTGTGGTTGCTGATGCGCGTTCTATCTCTGAAGGGAGACTCTCTGTGAACCTTCCGTCCTCTTACTCTACTGCATTAACAGCGGGAGTACAGTGTAACAGAATGGAGTAACAGCTAACCGGTGGTGTGACGTGGTCTTGAGAACACCAAAATAAAACCCTGCTCTGTTTCCGAGTCTTCTGAGGCAAGCTGTTCATAGCGAGGAACACTTAAGACTTGGCCAAATGAACACAGGTAAGTGTTCTCTTAGTAGACTAAGAGATGCTCAGGTATGACTGTGTGTGTGGCGTTTGTGTGTACACACATGAGTGTGTCTGTGTGTGACTGTGCATCTATGCATGCATGAGTGTGCATATGTGTGTACCTGTATGTGTGTATAAGTGTGTCTGTGTGTACACGCATATGTATGTGCATGCACTGAATGTACATGCACACATGTGTGAGTATGTTTGAATGTGTGAGTGTACATGTATGTGTACACGTATGCACGCGTGAGTGGGCGTGGGCATGTATGATGACGTACTGGTGATGATATGGAATAACGTGGACTAAGTTGCACAAATCAGGAGGTGACCGCTGATTCTACTCATGATCTCTACAAAATGCCCCGGGTCTAACTTCATTCCTCGACTGCCCAGATAGTCGTGAAAAAACATGCAAGATCGTCAGTGAGGTTAGGGGTGAGCGTATGGGTACTTCCTTCCGGAGACCTTAAACATAATGAAGCTGACTTCTGGAAGGTTCTACTAAAGAGGGAAGGAGGGCGCTGGAGAGATGGCCCGGCAGTTAGGAGCACTGCTCCCCTTCCAGTAGACCCAGGATCTCTTGGGCACAGGTCTCTCACAAACATCTGCAGCTCCAGTTCCCAAGGGATCCATCACACCCACTTCTGGCCTTGGTTATCTCCAGGCACACACGTGTTGCCCTGACCTGAGTGCAGGCAACCACTCAGACACATAAAAATAAAAAGAAATGTATCGAAAAAGTAAAATCAGGAGAGAGAGAGAGAGATGAATGAACCTAGTTTTAAAGCTTTAAGTGACAAGAAATATGTCCTAGAGTTATGAGTTTAAATTCCTTTTAGTCTGCACCCATGAAAAATACACCTATTTTATAACCTAGATTTTATATAATTACAAGTTACTATAAAGCACTCGTGTACCCAAACATAGCACTCATATATTAAGGGAAATTTCCCATTTCCTTTCAAGGCTTATCTCTGAGACTCTTTATCTTTTGATCTATATTCTATCACCTCAGCTTATTTTTATATGACATCATATGAAAAAGGAAGTAATATCAAGCAACACCAGAAGCTGCTTGTGGCAAATCATGTGTACCTCATGACTTTCCACTTCGTTCTCCTGCAAAAGCAGACTTCTGTTTTATTAGTTTCTGTTTTCATTCAATATATTCTGATCACACCTTCCTCTCCCCAACTCATCCCACATCCTCCCCACCTACCCACCCACCCAAGTACGAGGCTCTTCTATTGCTCTACTCAGAAAACAAACAAGCAAACACACACACACACACACACACACACACACACAAAGAAGCTCCCACAGAAGAAAACTCCCACAAAAACTCTAAATTGGAGACAATAATATACAAGCAAAAGACAGGAAGACAGAAAAATACATTGAAACAAAGAAAAACGAAACAAAAGTCTACAAGAAAACCACTGAGTGTGCTTTTTAGCCATTTTCTACAGGGCTTGGGGCCTGCCCCTAAGTGCTGTGAGGCACCTGATCTCTCTACTCTTGTTTCCAGAAAAGGTGAGTGATGGTCGTTAATATTTGTAGGGATTGTCCTAGTTATCTTCAGCTGTCAATTGAAGATTCTCCTAGGAATGGGGAGCCTCAGCTGATGAGTTGTCTAAATTACATTGGCCTCTGCTCAAGTGTTGGTTGACAAGAGAGGAGCTAGCTTACCATAGGCGGCACTATTCCTAGGCAGGTAGGCCTGGACTGAATAAGAAAGCTAGCAGAGAGCTGGGAGTAAGATGGCCAGCCACATCCCTTTGTGGGTTCTGCTTCAGTTCCTCCCCCAACTTCCCTCAATGCTGGATTATGACTTGGCAGTAGAAGCCAAGTCGGCCCTTTCCTGGCCAGGCTGCTTGGGATCATGGTGATTTTCACAGCGGAAAAGGACCCAGAACCATTACTAAGTACAGAATTTCTAAAAAAAATCAATGGATGAATAAGGCATTAGTACTTGTCATTAAAAATTATTTTGGGGAAAATGTATTCTGTAGGTACAACTGTAAAAATATGAGTATCAGAACTGAACGTTTTTTAAAATGATTTTAGCTGAGCTGATGTATGAAATCAAATCAACAGCCCTCCTTTCTAGGGGAGCAGGAGACAACGGCTGAGTGTGAAGTGTGCAGATGAAACAGACTCCCTGACGGAAGAGGCAGCTCTTGTTATGTGCTTCATGGCCACTGCAGGGCTGAGGTTCAGTCTGTCATGACATCTTCAATAATTAACTAATGACTGACAGAGTAGGAATGCTACCGAGAGTCCCAAGAGGAACAATGTAAGTTCCAAATTAAAACCCAAGAAAAACCAAACCAGAGGAGAGGTCACATGTTTGAGATGTCAATCAACAACCCTCAGGTGTTCGGGGTTACAGTTTACCAGTGATGTCTTGTTTCAACATCAGGCAACCTGTGCTCCAAAAGCAAAGTCAGGGCATTCCGGCCTTACACGGGCAGAGAAAACAAACGTGTGTGCCTCCTACTCTACCAACTCCTTCAGTCTTTAACGAGCATTTTAGAAGCCTAACGCCAACTGCCCTTCCAGGAGCGATGGAGGTGCTTTGTGTGTCTGTTAAAAGGAGACAATAGAGACCGAGGTGCAGAGTCCATGATTAAATTTTAAAAGCTCAGTAAAGAGAGGAAAGGATAGACACAGGAGTCTGGATTTATTTCAGAGCAACAGCTATTGCATGTACACCTAAGATGCTGGACACTGAAAATAAAAGGACCCCGACCTGAGCATTCATGGCATACAGAATAACATCAGTGGGGCAGAAAACACAGGCTATTGCTCTCAGTCCTCTAGAAGATAACACAGATGAGAGCAAAATTCTAATGGGGTAGGAGCCAAGACTCACTGTACATTAGGAGGGAGGAACAGGTCAGCCTGTCAGCACAGAGGACAGATTCTGGTTCAGCCGTGCTGAGGTAACAGCATACTGAAGGTTGGGAACCTTGGAAGATGCTGGATATCCGTTCTTGGCATCACGCATATTGGTGTGATTCTGTTTAATTATGAAATACAAATATTTTCTTGATTAGATGTTCAACAGCACATTACTTAGCTTGTCCTGACAAAATAGTTCAATGGTTTGAAAATCAGTTTTTCAAGTTCCAATTCTTACCAGGTATGATTGTGTGGGTGCGTGTGCGCGCTTGTGCGTGCGTGTGTGCGCTTTGGTCAGTTCACATATACATATGTTCACATTTACTGCTAAAGGGGTCTCAGTTTTTAGACAGATCAGGGCTACAGAAAGTTAGCGAGAGAAATAGACACAATATATAAAAGAGCCATCCTATTAGCCCCAGATGAATCTACACCGCCCACTCTAAGGCTCAGGAACCAGGGAACGCTGCTGAAGAGGGAACGAGGAGTACACGAGAGCTGGACAGCAGGCTGGAGGGATAGGAAACGCCCCACTTGCTAGGGCTGTTGTGACCACTGTCACCAACCTTCCCGGCGCCCACTGCCATCCCATCAGCACTCAGCCACAGCAGGGCTGTCTCTGTGGATTCTAAGAGGGTAAAGGGTCTGTGTTCTTCAGCTGTGGAGCATCTGTTGAGCCTACCAGGCTCCAGCTGATAGGTTCAAATGGGTGGACACGCAGATGGCCCCGGGTAATCCTGGTAAGGATATGAAACAAAACAAACAGACACAGTTGCAGGAGAGACAGTCAGGATGGAAGGGGAGGGCGGGCAGGCTGACAGAAAGGTGGGAGGTGAGAGCAGTCAGCGCACAAAGCTAATGCAAACGTGAACTTGTTAAAATAATGTGCTTTCATGAAAACCACTGTAAATGGGTGTTTTCAACGTGTTTTCTACCATTAGTGGATTCAACACTCAAGCAGAGCATTAACATAAGGAATTCAGCATTAACACAAGGAACTACCAACTATCAAAAATAGAAAGTTTAGAAATGGATACTCTGTGAAAAGCATCCTCTTCGGCATTGTCTAATTATATTTTCAATGTACAGTTTTTTTTGGAAAATAAGAAACATTAGTAAAAGGCCAAAAAAGCTATCCATTATGTACATGATCATTCAGTACCACTGTTCCCATTTTTCTTCCTGATGTTTAAACACTTTGCTTTTATTTGTGTGTGTGTACATGCATGTGTACATATATATATTTAAATGAGATCATTAGACTGTAGTTTAGCAAGTTTCTTAATGTAGTAATATTATATTATAATGTAGCAATATTTTCTTTTGCACTAGTCTCTTAAAACACTGCAATACACAGTTCATCTTTGTCAATACTAGAAAATGCATTACTAATTTCTTCTTAATTAAATTTGGAGAAAAAAGGTACATTACAAATATTGTTTTTGAATGACATCTTTAGGGTAAAATTTTCCTTACAACTTATGAATTAATATATTTTAGGAATGTGGCATACAGTCTGAACACACACACACACACACACACTTCCTTATAAGTAAATTAGGCCATGCAAAATTTAATTTCAAGGACTATATTTCTCCTTGCTCAAATATAGAAGCCATAAAAGGGAGCAGAGTGTTAGAAAGCTGGTGGAGAACAGCCTCAGGTAGAAGCAGTGTGTGGAAGGGGCTCAAAGCTGCTGTAGGCAGCAGGTCTCTTCCAAAGAAGCTAACCTGGCCCGCTGACGACCACTTACAGATCCCTCTGTAAGGCCCTGAAATGCACTCATTCACCTGTTTGTTCGTTTGTTTAGTACAGGGAATCCCCCATGGCCTTCTGCATGCTGGTCAGAGATTGGCTCAGGGGGAAAAAAACATTCTCTTTATCCTCTTGGGGTGAGAGGTGTGTTTTGCATTGACAGAGGTTCTATTTATGATATATGTTTCTCTGAGTATAGATTAACTTTATGTCTTTATGTCTTTATGATAAAAAGCTTTAGCTTAGAAAAAAATGGATAATGGGCCATTTCAGTAGTTTTCCCTAGCCAATCTCTGACCAACCCTTTTCTCTCCCCACACTTCTCCTTCAACCCGCCATCCCCCAGCCAAGAGAGAATTCAAGCATTTAGGAACAAGAAAAATCATTTCAGAATAACATATCTTTACTTTATTTATGTAATTTAGTCCGAGGTTAGAAGACTTCCAGAACTCTTAGGAGGGAGCAGCTGAGAAGTTTATGGGGAAAACTTATGATTTATCACAATGAACAAACCAGTGAACTAATATTCTACCTTTGAGGACAAGTCAAGCGCAGGCTTACCGAAAGAATATGTTCTTAAAGTTGATGCTAATAGGATTACTTGTGCCCATCCTATTTCCCTCATCTCAAACTATATGAAAATCTGAGCGATATAAATCCCATGGGTTTAAAGGAGAAGAACACTGAAGCTTTCCTTATTCTCCCCTTTTTTATTTCCATCTGGGACATAACTTATCTTCCATATTAATCTGTGGATCAAGAATTGCCTTTGATATGACATTCACAGCTGTTTTATCAATCTGTTTTGAACACCTTTCCATAGCTCACTCCCCCTATATTCTTCTGAACATGTCCACTCATCAAGACAAACTATATACATTCTTTCCATATCTGATCACATCTGTAGTGTCATGTGTCCAGATAAAATGCCTTCCGGGCTATTTAACACTTACCCATCAAGCTGCAGTGAAAGTGCCTCAGGTTTTGTGACAGCATTCACTCGGCTTGCATGGGGAGACATATGGCCTCAATGTGGCATCTACTGATGCAGTGGTGGCAAAGCACTTAAAATCCTTGACTCTTCTTGTCCCTGTGGCCCCAGAATGTCCACACTGAGTCCCAGCAGCCACCACGTTACAATTGCTTCCTTGGTAATATATGTTGTTCCCAGGGGAGTAATGGTGATCCTGTCCCTCGTTTTTACTGAGTCTCAACAAACATTGGCAATGTTGAATCAAATTTTGCTTCCTGAATTGCAATCATGTCTCGTTTCTCCATTAGAGTACTGAATGAATAGATCAGAAAGCGAGAGGGCTGGAGAAATGGCTCTGTGGTTAAGAGCACCAGCTGCTCTTCCAGAGGACTCTGGTTCAATCCCCAGCACCCACATGGTAGCTCACAACTGGCTGTAACAGTTCCAAGGGGTCCCACACCAATGAAAATAAAAATAAATAAATAAATAAATAAATAATTTTTAAAAAAAGAACAGGAAGAGAGATAATAAAATATTTAGCACATTACAGGTGTAAGGACAGAATCACAACAAGGACAAATGGATGGATGAAAAAAATGAAGACCAAGAGCCTCTAATTCTAAATGACCTAGCATTCTGCTGTAGAGAAGTTCCCTCTGAGGTTAAATTCTTTCATTTTGAAGGAAAGCTAGTTAAGACACTTTATGTTAGAAAAGAGGTGAAACAATGGGGTTTTGTAAGGAAAGATTAAATATGCAGTAATTCTGGGGAAACATGTTAAGCTCCGGAGGTAAACAAATTAAAGACCTCAGGAAGTCCCTGAAACTCACCAGATACACTGGGTTCCATCCTCTCCAAGCACAAGTAAATGGAAAGGATGCTGGAAGAAGCAGAGTGGTCCAGCTGCCGGGAAGAGGCTCAGAGGAACTGGGCTCCCTGGGAAGGACACTATACCACCCATGGAACTGCCTGCAGGATGCACACAGGTTGCATACGGTACAGTCCAGGTTTCCAGCTTTGGTGAGCTGTCTCCCATTCTGGCGATTTTGGTGATACAGCTGTCTTTGAGTCATTTCTGCTCTGGTAGGTAATCCCCCTTCCAAACTCATGTAACTAATTCTAAAAAAAACTCACTGATGGAGGTAGACTTCCGGCAGCATCTGTACCTTGCTGTCATTGGCTCCCTGTCAAAGGTGAATGAATGGCTGTTTGCTCCCACCTTCCCAGGAGCGGTGTCATACAACATGCTCTTTCACATGACTCTACAATGTTTTAGGTCTTGTGGCCTGGGAAAATTATATTATTCTTCACTTCTACTTAACTATATGTAAACTGGGCATAAAAACAAGCTCTACTCTGTTTATAAACTCAAATAAATTATTCAGCAGAGTATGAACCACAAATGTGTCCTCAATAAATACTATATCTGTACAGCAACAGATCATCTAGAGGTATCTCCATCTCTGATCTCAAGCTGTACTATAGAGCAACAGTAATAAAAACTGCATGGTACTGGTATAGAAACAGAATGGTGGATCAATAGAATCAAATAAAAGACCCAGAAATAAACCCACACACCTACAGACACTTGATTTTTGACAAAGAAGCCAAAACCATATAATGGAAAAAAGATAGCATCTTCAACAAATGGTGCTGGTCTAACTTGATATCTACATGTAGAAAAATGCAAATAGATTCATATTTATCACCCCGCACAAAACTAATGTCCAAGTGGATCAAAGACCTCAACATAAAAACAGATACACTAAATTGCGGAAGAGCCTTGAACTCATTGGCACAGGAGACAACTTCCTGAACAGAACACTAACAGCACAGGCTCTAAGAGCAACAATCAATAAATGGGACCTCATGAAACTGAAAAGCATCTGTAAAGTAAAGGACACTGTCATTAGAACAAAATGACAGCCTACAGACTGGGAAAGAATCTTCACCAACCCTTTATCTGACAGAGAGTTAATATCCAGTATATATAAAGAATGAAAGAAGTTAAACAGCAAAAAATCAAGTAATCCAATTAAAAAATGGAGTACAGAGCTAAACAGAGAATTTTCAATAGAGGAATATCGAATGGCAGAGAAACACTTAAAGAAATGTTCAACCTCATTAGCAATCAGGGAAATGCAAATCAAAACGACCCTAAGATTTCACCTTACACCATTAGAATGGCTAAGATCAAAAACTCGAGAGACAACACATGCTGGAGAGGTTGTGGAGAAAGGGGAACCCTCCTCTAGTGCTGGTAGGAATGTAAACTTGTACAACTACTCTGGAAAGCAATCTGGCGCTTGCTCAGACAACTAGGAATAGCGCTTCCTCAAGATTGAGCCATAACACTCCTAGGCATATACCCAAAAGATTCTCAAGTACACAATGAGGACATTTGCTCAGCCCTGTTTGCAGCAGCCTTATTTGTAATAGCCAGAAGCTGGAAAAAGCCCAGATGCCCCTTAGTGGAGGAATGGATGCACAAATTGTGGTATATCTACACAATGGAATATTACTCAGCAATAAAAAACAAGGAAATAAAAAACCCTCAAATTTGCAGGTCAATGGTGGGATCTGGAAAAGATCATCCTGAGTGAGCTATCCCAGAAGCAGAAAGATGTACATGGTATATACTCATTCACAAAGACATATAATATAGGATAAACCTAATAAAATCTGTACACCTAAAGAAACTAATCAAGAGGGAGGACTATGACTAAAATGCTCAATTCCTATCCAAAAAGGCAAAGAAGATGGACATCAGAAGAAGGAGAAAAGAGGGAAGAAGACAGGAGCCTGACACAGAGGACCTCTGAAAGGTTCTGCCCTGCAGACTATCAATGCAGATGCTGAGACTTATGGACAACCTTTGGGTAGAGTGCAGGGATCTTATGAAAGAAGTGGGAAACAGTAAGATCTGGAGAGGACAGTAACTCCACAAGGAGAGCAACAGAACCAAAAAATCTGAGCACAGGGGTCTTTCCTGAGACTGATACTCCAACCAAGGACTACGCATGGAGATAACCTAAGACCTCTGCACAGATGTAGGCCATGGCAGTTCAGTATCCAAGTGGGTTCCATTGTAATAGGAACAGGGACTGTCTCTGACATGAACTGATTGGCCTGCTCTTTAATTACCTCCCCCTGAGGGGGAAGCAGCATCACCAGTCCACAGAAGAAGACAATGCAGCCACTCCTGATGAGACCTAATTGACTAGGGTCAGAAGGAAGGAAAAGAAGACCTCCCCTATCAGTGGACTTGGGGAGGGGCATGCATGCATAGGGTGGAGGAAGGGAGGGATTGGGACAGGAGGAGGGAAGGAATCACAGGGGGTGATACAAAGTGAATAAAGTGTAATTAATAAAGAATAAAAAAAACTCAGGTGACAATACGTGCTAGAGAGGATGTGGAGAAAGGGGAACCCTCCTCCATTGCTGGTAGGAATGTAAACTTGTATAACCACTTTGGAAATCAATCTGGTGCTTTCTCAGACAATTAGGACTAGTGCCCCCTCAAGATCCAGCTATACCACTCCTAGGCATATATCCAAATTACAATCAAGTACACAACAAGGACATTTACTCAACCATGTTCATAGCAGCTTTATTTGTAACAGCAGAACCTGGAAACAACCCAGATGCCCCTCAACAGAGGAATAGATACAGAAATTGTGGTACATTTACACAATGAACTACTCAGCAATTAAAAACAAGGAAATCATGAAATTTATGGGCAAAAGGTGGGAAACAGGGACTGTATGTGATATGAACTCAGTGTCTGGCTCTTTGATCACCTCCCCCTGACAGGGAAAGCAGCCTAACCATGTCACAGAGGAAGACAATGCATCCAGTCCTAATGAGACCTGATAGGCTAGGGTCAGATGGAGGGGGAGGAGGACCTCCCCTCTCAGTGGACTTGGAGAGGGGCATGGGGGGAGATGAGGGACAGAAGGTGGGATTGGGAGGGGGACTACAGCTGGAATACAAAGTGAACAAACTGTAATTAATATAAAAAATAAAAAAATAATTAAAAAAATAAATAAATACTATCTCACCACTGCCTAAGAAACCTCATGCTATGCTTGTCAGAAAGGCTCTTATTGGCTGTATGTAGATACTACTGATTCAAATAATGAGTCTGATGGGACTGATGGGAAAATAATAGGCTACAGGTCAGGAAGGAGAAAGTAAAATCCATTATTACCACTTCATGACCTGGTCCCTTAGCAAACACACAACACTCCAGACAGCACCTATGATGACAGTCACATGCTCTGGCCCAGTCTACCTGTGTCTTGACTTTGCTGGAATCTGCCTTACTATACATTGACACATCACTTCACTTTACATTCCCACTATAATTACTCAAAACCAGACTATGTCTGTCAGCTTCATATCATTCAAACCCTAAGCTTGTCTACACAAAAGCAACACATACACACACACACACACACACACACACACACACACAAATACACAGGTTGGGGGTGATGATCTAGTTCCATGGAAGGATATGAGTAAAAAAATAAATAAATAAATAATCAAGCCAGGACTTGAGCAGATAAACTGAACCATCCAAGCAGACCATATCCATCTGAATACTGAATTACTGTACCTCGGCCACAATTTGTTGACTTTTTAAAATCTGCAGTTCAGCTGAGGTTGTCGTCCTACAATAGTGAGTCATCTTATAGTCAGATCCAAGTTCTGTTGTCTTCTGAACCCTGTCATTAAAGTCACTTTCAGCTTGACTGCCTTGATTAATGGCACCGTGATGTCTACATTCTCTGTTGGATAGAACATTTTGTGTTCCAAAATCGTTCTTTACCTTTTGATCTTGACAGTTTCAGTCAGCACCAAAAGAATAAACAACCACGTGGAAGCAAATTCCTGAGGCCAGGCACTCTCCATAGGAAATCATATCTCCATTTCTTCTCCTCTCATCTGCACACTGAACGGGCAGAACAGGTGACCTCTGACCAAGTTGCTCCCCTGTGCCTGGCAAAGACAACACCTCCTACATAGACTTGGGGTGGATTTAAACCTCCAGCCTCTTTAATCACCCAACTGCATTTCCTCATCCAGAGCATCATCGAGATGTATTTTTCTGGCATTGGACAACTACCCCAGTTGAACCTGACATGTATGTAGTTCATCTAAACTGGCTGCTTAATGAGTTTCTGTGTTACTTTAGAGAGGGTACCACAACAGTTCTGAACTAATGTCAATTACTATTGTCATTTCTGAACACCTCAAAGGTAAGAGATGTACCAGGAAATGTTCTTTTTGTCAACAATAACATTTAGAAGGCATCGGATTTTACCCATTAGGAAGGCGAGGTTTGGACAAATTAAATAGGGGTTATTTGCAACATAACAGGAAGGATTCTTGTTAGTGGACCCTGAAGATCCCTCTTCTTTTCCCACGGGTACCCTGTACATTAGTGCCCAATAGTATCTAATATAACAATACCTCTGTGTATGTAAAACCATTGCTGATGTATATAAGTTACATATGAGAAAGAAATAAAAAGTTGTTATTAAAACTCTACAAGTGAGGTGAAATACCAGCGTCGTTTTGATTTGCATTTCCCTGATGACTAAAGACACGGAACATTCCTTTGAGTGTTTCTCTGCCATACGATATTCCTCTATTGAGTTTATTTTTCCATTCTAGACAAGCTTTGGGCTTTGGTTTTTGAAAAGTTTTCAAAAGATGCTATCTCAAGATAGGAAAAAACAAACCCCCATATTTTGTTGCAAAGTTACAAGTATTTTAACTAATTCCCAATAGAGAATTCAAATTTCCTCCCATTTTATATATTTAGTAAGTAGTTATTGATCTAATCATTTCCATTTTTGTTGAGTTAAAAATAATTATAGAGAACTGGGAAGTCAGTTTGAAGGGCACAGTAAGTGGGTAGCTTTGTGGAATTTAAGTAGTTATTGATCTTAATATTCCCAGTTTTTTTTTAGTTAAAAATAATTACAGATTGTTGGGAAGTCAGTTAGAAGGGCGCAGGAAGGGGTAGCTTTGTGCTTGTTGGGTCTCAGGTGGAAGGCACAGTAGAGGGCAGCCTGGTGGGCGCTGAGTCTCAACTGGGGCTCTGGAGGTGATGGTGGTGATGGCTATCCAGCAATGCGAGTGCACTTAGCATTCCACACAGATGTCGGATGAGAAAACTCAGTTTGGAAGAATGTGACAAGAATGTGATGATTTCCTCTCATTATTTTGATTGTCCACCCCCTTAATACTGCTGAAGTTTTAGGAAGCCTATTCCAAAGTTACTGTCATGGTCCTTTTCAAGCAGGCCACTAATAAGAGCAAAGTCTTTGTGAATGATTTCAACATAATTCATTTCAATCTCTTCCTTACAGATGCTCTCTTCACCCATTCTTTTTTTTCTTTGACATTATTAAATATATTATTCAATACATTAATAAATGTGCTATGACATGTGAACAGAAATATATAGAAATATGTAGATTGGAATTGCATTCATTTAATAACTATTTATTAAAGATTATGTTTTTTCTTATATGATTCTGAGTTTCAAAAGCTCATGATTTGAGTATTCATGTGTGAATGGGGATGAGTTAGTGATAAAGAGGGAAGAGAGACAAGCTAAGTATAAGAATGAATGTTAACAGTAACAAGAAAACCATTGGTCACACTGACTCCAGATGTGTATATATATATATATATATATATATATATATATATATATATACGTAAGCCTTTAAACCACTGTCCTAGTGAAGTAGCTCTGCTGTTCTACATAGAAATGGTCAAAGCTCAGAGACATTCACTAACATTCTCCACCCCGAGGGACTGGTTGTTAGTGATTCTCTTCACTTATCTTGTTTTACTTAAAGAGCTATGGTTTAAACACATTACATATCACTCGCAGTGGTAAAACAAATCAACAAAATGAGAACATTATGGTAAAATAATGCACATTGCATATGAAAATAAGGAAAGGGGTATAGGGAAGTATGCTAAAATAATCTTTCTTTTTGTCCCAGGAATTTTAAATTGTGCTTTGGGGCAAGTTACTAAGTACAGTGACATCAATGTCATTAATGAAGCCACTCCTGGAATGTCAATCCCCTCACCAGAGAAGAATTACAGAGGAGAAAACAGACCGGTGGTAATAAGTTTTATATTTAGAAAAGCAATAGATATTAGAAGAATGGTAAATTTATGTAAGATTTGAGTGAGGAATTCTTGCTTGCCAATCATTTGTACCTCATCTATCCCCGGGTCCTGGGAAAGCAGGTACAGCCACAGAAAGAAAGCCTATATAAAGAGTCCAGACTAATGAGCATCCATAACTTTCTCCAAAGCATCTGATATGTGACATTAGGAGGATATGAGAAGAAAAACAAGAGAATACGGGGAGAAAGAGTGACTGGGAGAACAGAGGTAAGAAAGGTAAGAAAACAAATACACACTCATAGGACCACTAATTTTAAAATTTAATTTATATATTTATTTATTATAATTTATTCACTTTATATTCCTACTGCAGTCCCTTGTCTCCTCCCAGTCCCACCCTCCCTCCCTCTTCTCCCTCTATGCCCTTTACCTAATCTCCTGATACTAGAGGAACTCCTCCCCGTCTATCTGACCCTAGTTTATCAGGTCTCATCAAGGCTGGCTGTACCCCCCCCCCCTGCAATGGGAGGTGATCAAGGAGCCTGCCACTGAGTTCATGTCAGAGACAGCCCCTGTTCCCCTTACTAAGGAACCCACTTGGAAACTGAGCAGCCAATGGGCTTCCTTTGAACAGGGGGTCTAAGTCCTCTCCATGCATGGTCCTTAATTGGAGTATCAGTCTCTGCAGGGCCCCCTGGGCTCAGGTATTTTGGCTCTGTTGTTCTCCTTGTGGGGTTCCTGTCCAGGTCTTTCTATTTCCCTCTTCTTTCAGAAGGATTCTGGGACTCTGCCTAAAGTTTCACTATGAGTCTCAGTATCTCCTTCAGTACCCTGGTGGGTAGAGTCTTTCAGAGGTCTTCTGTGGAAGGTTCCTCTCCTGTTCCTTGTCTTCTCCTACTTCTGATATGTATCCTGTTTACTACTCAGCAATTAAAAACAAGGAAATCATGAGAGTTTCAGGCAAATGGTGGTAACTAGAAAAGATCATCCTGAGTGAGGTAGCCCAGAAGCAGAAAGACACAAATGATATATATTCACTTATAAGTATTAGCCATATACTATAGGATAAACATACTAAAATCTATAGCCCTAAAGAAGCTAAACAGCAAGGAGAACCCTAGAGAAGATGTTTAATCCACATTCAGAATAGACATAGGATAGACACTGGGATTGCTATTTTTAAGCATTAATAAATAGGCTTAAATCCTGGAGTATGGCTTAAGTATAGTCTAGGATGCCATACAGCATCCCAGACATAAACTATCCCATTTACACAGAGAACACCACCACTCCAGTACAACTGCTTTAGTTATGGTTGTTGGGGTTTTTTTGTTTTGTTTTGCTTTGCTTTGTTTTCTTTCATGCTTGGGGAAATGATATTCCAAGAGAAAGAACTGGAAAATAGAAAGGCCAGGTTCCGGACCCTGATGTCTGCACTGTAGCCCTAGCTTTGTGTCCAGTGACTGCCACATAGTGGCCAGCAGAAGGGCCAGGTTTCCCATTTGTAGTCACCTCTGAACTTTAACACAAGTTGACCAGCAAGGTAGCTATTCTCACACATGGCTAAGGAAACTAAATGCAAGGAGAAATATTACTTGAAGACTACCACACATGTGACAAGAGGTCAGATGGCCAAGTGGCCAGGGACTCTTCTGCCCAAGAGTCTAAGCAATCCCCTGACCACTGTGCTTGAGCTTCTGCTTTGCATTTAATTCTTCAGGACAGCCAAACATCCACAGCCACCTACAACTGTTCTCCTATCTCAATTCCACCTAAATACTTGATAATTGTGTGTTTGGAACTGCAAAAAAACATAGCAATATGCCAGACATGAAAAAGTGAGCAAAGCCACTGCCTTTGCTCTTTAAAGTCATTTACATATTTTAAGCAACAGTCTTTATAACCAGTAGCATTTTGAATTTAATGGATGGTAAATTGAACAAGAAGGCTGTGTGCCTCAAATCAGTGTTCTATTTTTGCACTGTCTTTCTACCTTTGTATGCCTTATTGTAACAGGACACAGAAAAACTCCAAAAGCACTCATCTGACTATCAATAAAAACAAAGAACCAACCTTGTTATACCTGACAATTGACCCTCAAAGTAAGATCAGTTTGTGTTCACAAATTGTTTGATTTTGTGCAAACAGTAATAGATCAGGATTAAACCCTAGACAAAAAAAGGACATTAGTGGTGTTTCAGGAGCAGGGTGGGCTCAATAAGAAATAGCATCATTGTCTAAGTGAAGGTCCCTGAACCAAGCCCTAATTTGCCTCAGGCAAAGGGGCTTGTGCTCACACACTCCAGCCAAGCAAAATGAATTCCACCTTTTAAAAATGCCAACCAGATGAAACACGTTAGTAAACAATGGAACCTGTGACCTTAGTGGTCACTATGCATTCTTGTAGAGTGGTTCGCTGTACAGGAATGAGTGTTCACATTGCTGTGCCGCACCGGGCTGTGTCGAAAGGAGATTATACCCAGCTCATGTGTACTGTCGGCCTGCAAACTGTCCATGGGGAAAACTGTCCTGCTAAATGCCGGAGAAGGTGGCTTAGTCAGAACGGTCCTTGCTGTACAAACATGAAGACCTGAGGTGCGTTCCCAGCACAGGGGTAAAAAGGCTGAGTGTGGTCCCAGCATGCAGGTATAACACTGGCCGTGTAGGGGACAGAAACAGGAGGGTACCTGGAGGTCCCTCTGCTCTTGCTCCAAGTCCATTGATCCTTGTCTCAGAAAATACACTGTGGAGTAACAGAGGAAGGCACATGACACATGGCTCTGGCTTTCCTGTGTGTGCGCGCGCACACACACACACACACACACACACACACACACACACACAAGATAGAGAAAGAGAGAGAGAATACTTTTACTGAAAGTATGACAGAGTATAGCCAACAGTGATTTTGTGGACTGGGTAAGAAAAGTTTGAAAGTGCTGAAACAGGTCTAATAGCAAGAGAGCAAAATTTGCATGAAGTTTTGCTGATCTGAGAGGATTGGGGGATAAAGCACAAGGAAGGACGAGTGACAGGAGGAGTTAAGACTTCAGCACTTCCTTCTGAGAGCTACCTCCCTCCTTTGCCCAAACTTCACAGTAGTCCCAAGACAAAGGGGATCATTTTACTTTTCTCCAGTGTTTTCAAGAACAGTGGTCAGGTGGAAAAGAATTACAAAAGCCACAGCAACAACACCTGTGCCACAGAACAGTACTTAGGTTTTGCAGGAATGAAGGCAAGTTTCTGCTCTGTGCCCCAGGGCATGTGACCTCCATCTAAGGTCAAGATTTTATTTTTTCTAAAATAGACTTAGCATGAATTCATTCCTATGATTTTTGAAAATAATGTCCATAAAATAACCTTCACCCCCTTTTTTTTCATGGAGTTTCTTCTTAGTTTAGAGAGGGGACATGGAATAGACCTCTAATTTAACATGGGAAGGTTTCCACACTTGGCAGACATGCCACTGTTAATTTGAGGACTAAACGTTTTGTGGTTTATTCATGATTTTGTAATTTAATGAAACAGTGTTAGAATAAACACTTTAGTCAAATCACATACAACAGTTTTCGCAAAAATAATATGTTATTTTTGCAGAGGTCAAAACCAGTTGTTTTTATGCTCTTGTTCACCAGGTGCTATGAGTTCCTGTAGAGCAGGAATCCTCTCTCCCTATCTGTCCCCTTGTTTCACTGCCTGGCATATAATGTCACATTCTGTGCATGTTTTCTGGAAACAACAGACATGCCATTCTGCCCTTGCCCTTTGCACACCCGCTCTACCATACCTGGAAGGAACACATTCGTTCTTGGTTCTGTGATTCTCCAAATCACTCTCAGATGTGACTGGTTTCCTGGCCTCGTTCTTCACAGCAACTTGACAACTGCAATTTTAAATGCCTGGAAGAACTGCACTCCCCTCCTTCCCATGAAGTGACCATTTATGCTTGCATGTGAACAATGTTGACTCCTCGTTCCCTTTAAAGCCCAGACCTAGCAGTAAAAACCTACTTCAAAGGTTCTGCCACACCATACTAAAGCAACCCAGGTAGGTGTCAACACACAGTCCAACACAGTAGACCCAGATGCCTTACTTGAGAAGAATTCCTTTTCTCTTTGGGCAAAGTCATCTACAGCCAATGGTACTGGATACTAACTGAAGTGCCACTACTCAGCATTTTACTGCATACAGCTAAACTTTGACAAAGGCAAAAGCTCTTTAGCCTCTAATTCATAAAACCTCCTAATTTATCCACCAACTTCACTATTTTAGAGGGCCCATAGGGATAATTGCAGCCGCTGTCTCAGTCATGTCTGCTTTATTTAGATAATAAGCCTAAAAGGCCAGGGGTGCCTTTGCAATTTCTATCTATAGCACTGACTCACAGACACTGAGCATCTGTGAAGCAGTAATACTAGGTTTGCGTCTTTCTGTAGCATCCTTTGGAGTGGTCCAGGGGCTATATTAGCGTCAAGTTCTGTTTACTTCTGCTTGGTTTCAATATTGATTCCAGCTCTAGAAATTACAGGCCATTAAGTATATCATCTAGAATTTTCTCTTCGCAACACTTTTAGCAATGGCTTTCTGGTATTTAAGTCAACATCTGAATCTGAGTTTCTCTACATCGAATGTCAATCATCTCCTTAAGATTCTCTCAGAGGGATTGTTGGGTAGAAGAATTTGCCAGGGAATGTTCATGATTTATATATAAAAACAGAAATGCTTTACAGTTTTATTGACTGTTTCACAGCTGAGAAGAGGCAGCATCTAAGACGTGTGCACAGGTCTAGAATTTGAACATGTTTTAACCAAAAATCCTATACATACATAGAGTAAGTAGTAAATAAGGAAATATTTCTCCGAAGACTTGAAACTGACAAAAACACCCAGGTGACAATCAGTAAATGTAACACAGTATTCTCCCAATAGACTTGTTTTATTTTATTCATCATATACTTACTGAATATTTGGTTATGATCATATCTGTGCCAGTGTGCAGATTTTTCTACCTGATTCTATTGTGTGTTATAATCTAAATTTTTTTTTATAGTACGATAAGGCACTTGGGAAATTTGTTTGGGAGAAATAAAAGTCATTTGTTAAGTGCATTTGTGTAGCAGTATCTTCCCGTTAGCTGCATAAATATGTTTGTTTGACTTCCACAAATAAAGTCACTGCAGCTGTGCCCTTCTGTATCACACTATCACTTCAGCTAGTGTGCTCTTTCAAAGGCTTCCAGAAAAGAAAACCAAAAACAATGAAAAAAGTGACCTTTTTCTCTACTGAAAATACTATGTTCTTAACGTCCTCTGTGTGTGGCGTTCAATCATCCAACAATCATTCATGTTTACTCACGGCAATTATTATACATTACCACACCTACAGGAAAAAAACAGTATTTGTAGCAGGTAGAGAATGGTATTTGTTAGAGAGGAAAGGACGCACATACCGGGAGGTGAATAGAGATGTCTGGAGAAAGGAAGTCAGGGACGTTGCGACCTGAGATAACTCGACCCCCGATTAGTGATTAGAGAGTTGAAGGCAGGAGGAGGGCGGCTGAAGAGCTGCACAAGGCATTCATCACCTAAGGATACCTCTATCACTTAAACTGAAGTAACAAATCTTGTTCTCGTGAGGAGAGTCAGATGGATGTGTGATGGAAGCTAAGAGTGAAACGTGTTCTTCTTGTCCTCACCACCAGACATAGGCCAGTGCCTAGACAGATGATATGCATTCTCAAATGAATTAATGGGAACATCCAGAAGATAGTTTCAGAATGATTGTGGCACCAACTGTGGCTTCTTATTCGGCGTGAAGCTGCATGTGAATGTTGCAAAGACAGAAGCAACAGCTGCAAAGAGCCCAGGCAGCAGGTTATGGACAGTCAGGTCAGATATGACACACCTTACCCTGTCTGGTGGACACGGTCCTACAAAGCACAATGGATATCCTATATATACATGCCACTTCGTGCAATACAAGTGTAACTACATTAAAAAAAATTTAATTATCAGTTATTACTATGCATTCAATTTGTATCCCAGCTGTGGCCCCTCCCTCATCTCCACCCAATCCCAACTCCCCTCTCTCTTCTCCCCTTATGCCTCTCCCCTACTCCACTGCTAGGGGAGGTCCTCCTCCTGCTCTATCTGACATTTAGCCTATCAGGTCTCATCAAGACTGGCTGCATTGTTTTCTTCTGTGGCCTGGAAAGGCTGCAACCCCCCTCCCAGGGGGAGGTGATCAGAGAGCCAGCCACTGACTGCATGAAGGAGATAGCCCCTTCTCTACTAGGGACAGCACATGGAGACTGAGGCTACATCTGAGCAGGGGGTTTTAGGTCCTCTCCATGCATTGTCCTTGATTGGGGTATCATTCTCTTCAGGGTCCCCAGAGTTCAGGTTTTTTTGCGGGGGGGGGCTTTATTGTTTTCCTTTTGGAGCTCCTGTCCCCTCCAGGTCTTTCTATCTCCCCTTTATTTCAAAAGATTCCCCTGCATTCTGTCCAAAGTTTGGCTATGAGTCTCAGCCTCTGCTTTGATACTTCAATCAATAAAGTCTTTCAGAGGCTGTCTGTGGTGGGCTCCTGTCTTGTTCCCTGTCTTCTCCTGCATCCGATGTCTATCACATTTGTCCTTATGAATGAGAGCTAAGAATCTTCCCTAGGGTCTTCCTTGTTGTTTAGCTTCTTTAAGACTAAAGATTTTAGTAAGTTTATCATGTATTATATGGCTAATATCTACTTATGAGTAAGTGTATACCAGTGTGTCTTTATGCTTCTGGGTTACCTCACTCAAGATGATTTTTTCTAATTTGCACCATTTGCCTACAAATTTCCTGATTTCCTTGTTTTTAATAGTTGAGCAGTATTCCATTGTGTAAATGTACCACATAGTAAAGGCAATATATAGCAAGCTTATAGCCAACATCAAACTAAACGGAGAGAAACTTAAATCAATCCCACTAAAATCAGGTGCAAGGCAAGCCTTCCCACTCTCTCTGTATCTCTTCCACATAGTACTTGAAGTCCTAGCTAGAGCAATAAGACAACTAAAGGAGATCAAGGGAATTTACATTGGAAAGGAAGAAGTCAAAGTATGACTATTTGCAGATGATATGATAGTATACATGAGTGACCCAAAAAATTCTACTAGAGAACTCCTTCAGCTGATAAACACTTTCAGCAAAGTGGCTGGATACAAAACTAACTCAAAAAAATTAGTAGCGTTCGTGTATACAAAAAACAAAAGGGCTGAGAAAGAAATTAGGGAAACAACACCCTTTACAATAGCCACAAATAACATAAAATACCTTGTTGTGATTCTAACCAAGTATGTGAAAGACCTGTATGAAAAAAAAGTTCAAGTCTCTAAAGAAAGAAATTGAAGAAGATATCAGAAGATGGAAAGATGTCCCATGTTCATGGATCATTAGGATTAACACAGTGAAAATGGCCATCCTGTTAAAAGCAATCTAGACCTTCAATCCAAGTACCCAAACAATTCTTTAAAGAACTTGAAAGAACAAGTCTCAGTTTCATATGGAAAAACATAAACTCAGAATTGTTAAAGCAATCCTGTACAACAACAGATCATCTGGAGATATCCCCATCTCTGATCTCAAGTTGTACTATAGAGTAATAGTAACAAAAACTGCATTGTACTGACATAGAGAGAGAATTGTGGATAAATGGAATCAAATAGAAAACCCAGAAATAAACCCATACACCTATGGATACTTGATTTTTGACAAAGAAGACAAAACCATACAATGGATAAAGATAGCATCTTCAACAAATGGTGTTGGTCTAATTGGATGTCTACATGCAGAAAATGCAAATAGATCCATATTTATCACACTGCACAAACTAAAGTCTAAGTGGATCAAAGAACTCAACATAAAACCAGACACACTAAACCTGTTAAAAGAAAAAGTAGGGAAGAGTCTTGAACTCATTGGCACAGGAAACAACTTCTTGAACAGAACACCAACACACAGGCTCTAAGAGCAACAATCAATGAATGGGAACTCATGAAACTGAAAAGCTTCTGCAAAGCAAAAGACACTGTCTTCAGAACAAAATGATAGCCTACAGACTGGGAAAGGATCTTCACCAACCCTATATCTGACAGAGGGCTAATATCCAGAAAATATAAAGAACTTAAGAAGTTAAACAACAACAAACTAAGTAATCCAGTTTAAAAAAATGGCATACACAGCTAAACAGAGAATTCTCAATAGAGGAATATCAAATGGCGGAGAAACACTGAAAGAAGTGTTCAATGTCCTTAGACATCAGGAAAATGCAAATCAAAAAACCCCTGAGATTTTACCTACACCCATCAGAATGGCTAAGATAAAAAACTCAAGTGATACATGCTGGAGAGGATGTGGAGAAAGGGGAACCCTCCTCCATTGCTGGTAGGAATGTAAACTTGTACAACCACTTTGGCAATCAATCTGGTGCTTTCTCAGAAAATTAGAAATAGTGCTACCTCAAGATCTAGCTATACCACTCCTAGACATATATCCAAAAGAAGCTCAACTATACAGCAAGGACATTTGCTCAATCATGTTCGCAGCAGCTCTATTCCTAATTGCCAGAATCTGGAAACAACCCAGATGTCCCTCAAGGGAGGAATGGATACAGACACTGTGGTACATTTACACAATGTAACTACTTTCTAGACACAGCAAGTCACTAACAATGGAGAGAAACAGGAGCACTTATAACAATATACTGTATTAACACATGCAAATGTGCCTTTCTCCTTTTTTCCCTATAGGAAGCAGACTCTGTCTCCCCTTAGTATGATGTATGATTGACCAGCATCACTTGTTTTGTGCTTTGGGACCACTGTTCAGTAAGCTTAATTCTGCTACAAATATGGTGACACCAGGACAAACAATCCAGTAAAATTGAGGGTTACTATGTAAACAGTCGGTGGGTAGCACATAAGGTGTCCCTTTACAAAGGACTGATCCAGGCACCTGGGAGGACACAATAGATGGGTCTAGATTTCAACACACTACTTTAAAAAAATGCAATATAAAGCTTATAGATTATTTCTTCTCAACCATTTTAAGATAACATCTATTTAATTGGAGTTTAGACCCACTCACAGCATGAGGGATACCATTCCAGGGACTAAAAACCTAGCTAAGTACCCAGAGGTAGTGAACTCATAACTATTGGAAGAAAATTTACTAAACTATCATAATCCCTAATAATATTATATAAACATTTACCACTATACTGACAGATAAAGCAGTCTTCACCTTTTATCAAGAAAACTCTTTAAAACAACAACAACAACAAAAACAACAAAAACCAAAATAAACAAAAAAACAAAACAAAACAAAACAAAAAACCCACAGTCAATGAAAAGGCAGAGTTGTGGAGCACAGACCTAATGGATATATTTAAAAAATACTCCTGCACCTAAGGTAGAGGGAACATTGCATAAGAGGGATGAAATGATTATAAGAGCCAGAGGATAAAGGAATGTATGTGTGACTGTGTCTCCTAGTAACATCAGAATCTACACCTATAAAGTCTCACCAACATGACAACCCAGACATGACCTAAAGAAGGATGCCACCAGTGAGCATGCCAAGCTAGATTCAGAAAGTTCTTGAGAACTCAACTGCGCACAAAGATCTACAGGCAATGGACGAACGCTGGGAGCACAAGAGGTGGTGGTCCAGTGTCAAATGGTCAGCCCCCCAAAAAATATGTACACACACACACCGCACAGACTATATTTAGGAATAACTGTGTAAGACTTGGTGTTGCATGCCTGTAATCCAAGCACTTGGGGAGGCAGAAGCAGACATGTCTCTGTGAGTTCAAGGCCAGCCTTGCCTACAATGTGATTCCAGGACAGAGAAGGCTATACAGAGAAACCCTGCCTTGAAAAACAAAACAAACAAAAAAGGAAATTATGTGTGTGTGTGCATGTGTTTACACAAATATGCATACAAATGCAACAATAACAATCAGTGAAAAGAAAGGCCATGAATTTGAAAGATCACAGGAAGGGGTAGATGGAAGTTTTTAGAAGGAGAGGAAAATAGAGATAAATGTTATAATTATATTATTATCTCAAAAATTAAGAAAAAGATATTCAGTCTGTAGTTGACCATAGGGAAATTAAACATTTAAAAAATGAACCAATGGCTAAGCAGAAATACTGATCATAAAGTTTAAAGATATGAGGACAATGTACTATTTTCAAATGACTAATAACTTCTTGAACCCAAGGCAGCACAGTTACAGTGAGATAGCATGAGACATGGCCATCGGAGAAACAATAGTTTTATTTTTCCAAACATGTAACTATGGGAACTCTTAGAGTTTATTACACATTGTACTAAAATACAATCCACATATAGCAATTAAGTTAATAATCTGAAGGAATATTTGTGAACTCAAGAGTGCTGGAATCTGACATCTGGAGTGGTACCTACCCACTTCTCTGGAGCCCTTAAGAGCCGGACAGGTGACATCAGCTGAGTTTCTCAATTGGAAAGACTGGGATAGTATCATGAATTTTAGGATTGTGAGAGTTTAATTAAGCTGCAGAGATAAGGCACTGATAACAGTTCCTGGCAGACAGTGATAGGCTGTCTATCTCTGTCTTTAGTGTCTATGTAATTTTAATTAATAATTGATACCATGCAGACGTCCATGGCACAAACTTAGACATTTCTAAGTGAGCTAAATTTTCAGTGGCCATAAAAATATTCCTTGGGGCCTGTCAATTGTCACTGCCTTTTAATTAGCTTCTGATATGTCTGTGATCAGTCTAATTATTTTGATTATAGTAGTTTTGAAACTGTAAATTACCTCAAAGGCTTTATAGAAATAGACAAGTAAGTTATAGGCTTTTGTTTATTATGTATACACTGATAATTATCATCCTTATAATCCCCAAATTCATCCCAGTTAAACATTTCAAACCTATCTGGAGGTCAGTAATTAGGAAAAATGAAATGATTTTTAGACTTAAACTAAAGAAAGATAATTCAGGCTCTAGATGTTGGAAGAAGCTGACAAAATTATGTAAATGCTTGAAATAAACTTGATATACATTCCAGTTCTTTGTCTCTAATGTTTTCATGCTAACTCAGTAGCTTTGAGTCCAACAAATGAGCCGAGAGGTATAAGATTCAGATGTCAGAAGTGCTCAATACAATTGATTAGTTGAATGAATGGCTGAGCTGATGATATTTCAAAGCTGGTGCAATGATCTAAAGAGTGCTTGAAGATACTGTTATTTGTTGTTATTAAACATAATACAGCAATGACTTCCATACACGTGACGTAAACACAGAGAAAATATGACAGGAATGTAGACGAACTGAAAAACTATCTGGAATATTCTTTTGCTGCCGTTTAGGATTTCTTTTTTTCCTGTTGAAGACAGGGCAGATTGAAGGAAGATGACAGCATAGTTCCTATGCTTTGGACCACTAATTTGAACTTTCTTTTTTATTTTATAGCTTATGCTGTCTCGGGGGGGAGGAAAACCACATGGGCACCTTACAAAGTAACTATGTGCTGTTTAGAGTTTATGTTGGATGTGAACGACGTCTCATTTCTATTTACTATGCATGGGCGTACCACACAAAAAAACAAGCAGCTTTGCTCTCTGCTTCCTGTGGCGTGGTAACTTGCTGGTACAGGTTTCATGGGGAGAATGAACGTTTGTCAGGGACAAAATCACACAGTGATAATCAGCAACCCTCAAGTGACTAACCAAGACACTTGATAGTCAGTCATACACAGTGCTACCTTGGGAAACCACGGTTGGCTGTCCCTACCACAACTGCTCTGAGGGTTCTCGGTGCAGTAAAAAGGCCACCAACGACAGAAGATTTTAAAGGTGACAACAAAGGCACTGCAAAATCTCCCTATACCATGACTGCCACATCCCAAGGGCAGAGTAAAGACTGCCTGAAACCTATGCTTGCCTCACATTATTATCAAACCTTAACTGTCCTGCTGCCAGGTTTTTGTGGCTGTATACCAGCCACAATTATCACTGAACCCAAGAATCTCCACACTCCATGTCTATGTCCCTGCTGAGGCCCCCACTTGGTCTATGACAGGAACATGAACACACAATTGCTGGCGTTTTCCAGAAATAAAGGAATGTCACCACCCCTTCCCCTCAGAAGTCCCTCTCCCATGTCTACCATTCTGACCGTACGATCTGTACCCACACCTACCAGCTAGGTCCACAATGGAGACAGCCAAGGTGTGAGATACTGGGCATATATGGTACATGTCTGTTTAATAGTAGACCAAGTTTTAGATTCTCTATAAAATCTGAAAGACGTTTGGAATAAAGGGATAATGCTGGGAGCTTTCGTATTTTGTGTATATGTTCCTTCTTATGCCAGTGACCCTGGGTGCCTTGCTATGATGCTCTCCCACCTGCTGGGAGACATAGTCTTCACTCCCTGTCAGAACTGTTACAGAGGTGCTCAGCTGCTTATATAATGCCTCATCTGTTTCCATCTTCCCAAAGGCTCACTGCACTGGACTTAATGCTTTTATCTAATAACATTTGACAGGACAAGATTAATTATGTCAAGGCAGAAATGGGTAGTTTTTAAGATATACCATGAGTTACCTTTGAGGTTTTGTGCATTACTGTGGTTTCCTGGTCACTGTTACAGTAAGGGCATCCATTCCTTATTCCATGTTCTGTTGTTAAATTTGGGAGTAAAAAGATCAGGAGAAAAATATGCTTCCAAGGGTCTCATGGTGACCCATTCATGAACTGAAAAGTTTGGAAAGCTAAGAAGCTTCAAAACCTTGCTCAAATGTTACCTCTACCTGTGTCATGCTTGTTCTCCAAGGTCGCAAGTAGAATCTAGGCTAGAGAAAAAGACGAAGAACAGACATAGAATGAGGATTTCTGGCCACAACTGATCAAACATACTTTAATGTTTGCTGTACTTCATTGGGTGTGGAAGTAAAGATACAGAAAGAACTGGAAATGTTCTATTTAAAAGTCCTACTTTGCTACCATGAGAAAGTAACATTAACAAAGAAGGTTATCCCACATTGCCCAGATATGGTTCCTTGGCTCAAACACTTCCAAGGATTCCTTTAATTTCAGAACAAAGCTAAAGTGTTTCTATGTTGCTTTACCACTTTTAACTTGTAAGAAAAGTCAGGGTTTTTTGTACTGCTCAGTACAGCATCATTAATAAGCTTTATTTTACAGAATAAGAATTATTAAAATGTGAACTGTTGAACCACGAAAATGCACAGCATGAGAGACAGTAGGAAATCTGAAAGCTGTAATATGATATTAAAATTAAAGGCCATGTGCGGTGCATGCTGAAGACTGAATGAGGATTATGCCAATTCTCAGAGTCTCCATGAGCAGAACATGGAGCTCTTTCCAGTCCTGAGAGAAGAGTCTGGAGCAAGCATCAGTAGAGAACACAAAAGCTTTTCTGGAGACAATATGGAAGTTACATCTTAAGGCAAAGAAAATGGGGAGAGACAAGATTTCCTTTACTTTTGAAATGTCGTACTTTTGGGGTTGGTGAGATGCCTACTCAAGTACCCTAGGGAAGATGCTTAATTCTCATTCAGAAGGGCAAACAGGATAGATATTAGAAGCAGCAGAAAAGAGGAAACAAGACAGCAGCCTAGCACAGATGTCCTTTGAAAGATTCCACCTAGCATGGGGTCAAAGCAGATGCACAGACACACAGCCAAACTTCGGGCAGAGCGCAGCAAGTCTTATGGAAAAAAAAGTGGGAGAGAGAAAGACCTGGAGGAGACACGAGCTCCATAAGGAGACCAACAGAGCTAAAAATTATGGGCCCAGGAGGTCCTGCAGAGACTGATGCATCAACCAAAGACCATTCCTGGAGATAACCTAGAACCCCTGCTCAAATGTAGCCCATGGGCAGCTCAGTCTCCAAGTGGGTGCCCTAGTAAGAGGAGCAGGGGTTGTCTCTGACATGAACTCAGTGGCTGGCTCTTTGATCACCCAACTTTGGTAGGATGGCCTTACTAGGCCACACAGGAAGAGCACCCAGACAGTCCAGAAGAGATCTGATAGGCTAGGGTCAGATAGTAGGGGAGGAGATCCTCCATCAGTGGACTACCGGGAGTAGGAAGAGCGGGGGAGGGGACCTGAGATGAAGGAAGGAGCTAAAACTGGGATATGAAAAGAATAAATTGTAAATAATAATATTAATAAAAAGAAAAAATAATGGAATCATAAAAGGTGATTTGTCATGAAATGTCCTTATTTAAGTTCGCAAGACCACTGAAGTTTTATAAAAATTAAAATATGGTGGCTTGAGACTTCTACTCTTTTTGTTTGTTTACAAGACTTTTATTCTTTTTAAAAATTCTTTATTAATTACAATTTATTCACTTTGTATCCCCCTCCTGTGGTTCCCTCCCTCCCTCTCCCATCCCAATCCCTCCCTTCCTCCACCCTCTGCATGCATGCCCCTCCCCAAGTCCACTGAGAGGGGAGGTCTTTTTTTCTTCCTTCTGATCCTAGTCAGTTAGGTCTCATCAGGAGTGGCTGCATTGTCTTCTTCTGTGGCCTGGTGATGCTGCTTCCCCCTCAGGGGGAGGTAATTAAAGAGCAGGCCAATCAGTTCATGTCAGAGACAGTCCCTGTTCCTATTATAGTGGAACCCACCTGGATACTGAACTGCCAAGGGCTACATCTGTGCAGGGGTTCTAGGTTATCTCCCTCCATGGTCCTTGGTTGCAGTATCAGTCTCAGGAAAGACCCCTGTGCTCAGATTTTTTGGTTCTGTTGCTCTCCTTGTGGAGTTACTGTCCTCTCCAGATCTTACTGTTTCCCACTTCTTTCATAAGATTCTCTGCACTCTGTTCAAAGGTTGTCCATAAGTCTCAGCATCTGCATTGATAGTCTGCAGGGCAGAGCCTTTCAGAGGTCCTCTGTGTCAAGCTCCTGACTTGTTCCCTCTTTTCACCTTCTGATGTCCATTCTCTTTGCCTTTCTGGATAGGGACTGAGCATTTTAGCAAGAGTCCTCCCTCTTGATTAGTTTCTTTAGGTGTACAGATTTTAGTAGGTTTATCCTATATTATATGTCTATATGAGTGAGTATATACCATGTACATCTTTCTGCTTCTGGAATAGCACACTCAGGATGATCTTTTCCAGATCCCACCATTGACCTGCAAATTTCATGATTTCCTTGTTTTTTTATTGCTGAGTAATATTCCATTGTGTAGATACCACAATTTGTGCATCCATTTCTCCACTGAGGGGCATCTGGGCTTTTTCCAGCTTCTGGCTATTACAAATAAGGCTGCTACAAACATGGTTGAGCAAATGTCCTTGTTGTGTACTTGAGCCTCTTTTGGGTATATGCTTAGGAAGGGTATAACTGGATCTTGAGGAAGCGCTATTCCTAGTTGTCTGAGCAAGCACCAGATTGCTTTCCAGAGTGGTTGTACAAGTTTACATTCCCACCAGCAATGGAGGAGGGTTCCCCTTTCTCCACAACCTCTCCAGCATGTGTTGTCACTTGAGTTTTTGATCGTAGCCATTCTGATGGGTGTAAGGTGAAATCTCAGGGTCGTTTTGATTTTCATTTCCCTGATGACTAAGGACACTGAACATTTCTTTAAGTGTTTCTCTGCCATTTGATATTCCTCTATTGAGAATTCTCTGTTTAGCTCTGTACACCATTTTTTTTTAAATTGGATTACTTGATTTGTTGCTTTTTAACTTCTTGAGTTCTTTATATATACTGGGTATTAGCCCTCTGTCAGATATAGGGTTGGTGAAGATCCTTTCCCAATCTGTAGGCTGTCGTTTTGTTCTGAGGACAGTGTCCTTTACTTTACAGAAGCTTTTCAGTTTCATGAGGTCCCATTTATTGATTGTTACTCTTAGAGCCTGTGCTGTTGGTGTTCTGTTCAGGAAGTTGTCTCCTGTGCCAATGAGTTCAAGGCTCTTCCCCACTTTTTCTTCTAAGCGGTTTAGTGTGTCTGGTTTTATATTGAGGACTTTATTTCATAATGAAGGTGCAAACTGAAGTGGTCTTTAATTAATTTACTTATTAATGTATACATGAATGTGTGTGTGTGAGTGATTATGTGCAGGTGTGCTTGTATATGGGCATACATATGAGAGTCAGGGACAACTTGAGGAATTTCGTTCTCCCCTTCCTTCATGAGGGTCTATCACATTAGACTTGGGTCATAGTCTTGGAGAAAAGGTGCCTATGCCTTGCTCAAACAGATAAAATCAACACTCGAGGCAAGCTCTATCAGAGATGTATTAATAATCAATAGTGACTCCCTTGCAGGAGAAGTCAAATTCCACACCTGTAGGTGATTGTCTTAGCACTAGGGAATGTTGGGAGCGGTTCAACCGGGTCCTGATGATTTGATAAAATCTGACAGAGCTCAGGTCAAGGATGGAATTACTGAAAAGGTCCAAAAGCATTTGCTGTGCTCTGGACTCTGTTTTTCACAGCACAACATTAGAGTGTGAATGAGGAACACTGCTGAGAGGGCACTAACTGACCATCTGTTGCTCCATCCTCATGAGGCTTACACCCAGCACTTCCGAAGAGCAAAAGAAGACCACAGCTTTACAAAGCGGACTCAGAAGCGCTTAGAGGACTTTCCTGAACTCCTCCGTGTACACGAAGGCCTCTCTTCCTTTTACCGGATTCTGAGGAAGATCCATTCTCCACCTCGTTCTCAGCTCTGACTCCCAGAAAGGATCCATCACTTCCTTCTCTCTCAAGGAGCTCAAGGGAACTTCTTCCATGCCTTTCCTACTAATATAACTTTTGCTAGTTAAGTTCTCGTTAAATGCCAGAAGAATCATCTCAAAAATATTATATGAACACAGCAGAAGGCTCTAGGGGCCTGCTTAGAAATGGGGTGGTCATGAGGAAGATGGAGGTCTACACTGTGTAATGGCTACTGTCTCCACTCTGCCTTCCCCTTACCCGCTTGGCAGTCACTGAGTCATTTTAGCTACTGGGCTAAGGGGAGTGACAAGTACAAAGTCCAGATGCACAAGATGCCTGAATGTCTGCCTTCCCTTTTCTCTGTAGATGCTTCAAACTGAATAAAGCAAATGTAAGCACTTTTTAATAACTGTTTTTTTTAATCAAATGGATTATTTTTATTATAGCTCAATAAATGACATGATTTCACCATTGTCTCATGATTTATAACTCTCTTGTTCTCTTGAACACACTCCCACATTATAAAATGAATGTCTTCTTAGCTGTCAACAGCAAAACAGAGTAGAAGGTGAAACCAAAAAGCCAATGGGAGATCCATCAAACATGGAACCACCAAATGAATCTGTCTGAGACCACCCCTTCAGCTTTCTTATAAACACAATGAAAAGCTCTCATTTTCACTCACTCTTGCCCTCATGTGTAATGAATTACAGGGGCCCTTTTCAAGCTTTAACAACAACATGAAGAAACACTAGTTATGATTCCATCCACATATAAAAGAATATAACTGGAAAAAAAAACCCTAAACAATGGGAGTTACTTGTAAATTTTTTTGTCTAAAGAAAGTGAAAATTCAACAAAGACCACAGTTACCCTTAAAACTTTTGATATTAATAAATTCAGTGAATCCTTATTAGTGGTAACCTATGAACAGCCTTCACAACACTCTGAATTCCAGAGCTTTAAGACAAAAAAAGACACATTTTGGCTCTGTTCTTCTCCTTGTGGAGCTCCTTCCCCTCCAGGTTTTTCTATCTCCCTCTTCTTCCATAAGGATTCCAGCACTCTGCCTGGAGAAGAACAGAGGCAAAATACCTGGCCCCAGGGCCGGGGGGACCGGGGGGGATGACAACTGTAGAGATCTGACACTCTAAGGACCATTCCTGGAGAGGACCTAGATCCCCTGTTCAAAGAAAGCCCACTGGCTGCTCAGTCTCCAAGTGGGTTCCCTAGTAAGGGGGGGTACAGGGGCTGTCTCTGACATGAACTCGGTGGCTGGCTCTTTGATCACCTTCCCTGGGGGGATGCAGCCTTGCCAGACCACAGAGGAAGATGATGCAGCCAGCCTTGATGATACCTGATAGGCTAGGATCAGATAGAAGGAAAAGAGGTCCTCCCCTATCAGGAGACTAGGAAAAGGGCATAGGAGGAGATGAGGGAGGGTGGGTGGGAGGAGAAGAGGGAAGGGGCTTCAAAGTGAATAAATTATAATAAATCAATATATAAATAAAATTAAATTTAAAAAATCAGACATTTTTCAGTACATGACACGAGGTATATTTCAAAAGTATATTCATTAAATTTTCTATCATTCACAAAAGGAAACTATCTTTCAAGGCATGCCGTCAGTCACCTTTCTCTCATTGCTTCTGTCTGGGGATGAAGCAGTCAAGTATAGATAATAAAAACATCATTTTCAATTTGCAGGATCAAGATGAGAGATTCTTTTGTGTTGTCAACAGTTAATATTCAATATAGATTCATAAATACCTGAGTCTAATGTTAACAGAAAGTGAGGTGGTGGGGATAATTTACACAGGCTCAATCTGTGTTAGTCATAAGAAATATTACATAATTAATGACATTATAATACACTGTCATTATAATTTTACCAAGTTTATGGGCTTCATGTTCACAGTTGACAGCACCCAATTATTGATGGGGAGATGTAAATACAGAAAATTACTCAGTCACTTCCTGTCTGAGGATGGGACATTCTGTCATTTATATTTACTGTGCAAAGTGGCAGAGCTGCATCTTACAGAACTGAAGAGCTGACCCATCATAGCCCATCCCAATACCACTGTCCCTTTAAAAATAAACTTAGAATCTATAGAGACATAAAACTTCCAAGTATCCCTAGAACCCAAAGCAAACCCACATAGCCCAGAGTATACGTTGATTCAATCCAACAAGAAAACAAAACAGAAAGAACCCAGAACACGTTGTAAGAGCTTTCCCTAGTTCAGCAATTAGCTCAGGTCTTGAGCCTATGCACTGTGCAATACAATGAGGAGGTGGTAGGGAAGCTTTATGTCAACTAGAGAAAAAGGAATGATGTTGGAGATATGACAAGAGCTAATTTCAAACTACAGGACAAAGATCCAGTCATCCGGAGAGCACGGCCCTGGCATTAGAACGGATGTGTTGTCTAATGGAGAAAGAAACAAAGCCTAAAATGCAACCACACGTTTGTCCACTGCTTTTCAACATAGTCATTGACAACAGACAATGGAAAGCACAGTGCCTTCAGCAAGTCACAGCAGGAGACTGGGTATCTCTGCACAAGTATGGAACTGGTTCCTGTCCTCCTTGTCTTCTTTCCATTAATTTAAACATGTTTTATACCATGTGTACTTTATATTGAACATATTCCTCTGCTCACCGCACACCTAACCTTTTCCTGCTCCTTCCCACTTTCCATTAGTTCCCCTTTTTCCATTAGTTCCATGTCTTCATGCCACATATGCACAGATTATTTTATGAATCTACGTAAGATCTAAGAACAACAAAGGCGAAAAACATATAACATTTGATTCCTAAGACTAAATTAAAGATGATAGAGACTGTTTTAATAAAAACGGGAAATAAGAAATAGTTGTATTTCAAGACTGTATATATTAGGTTTTCTCCAAATATGGTAATGCAATTCCATTCTTCCTTTAATGTAGATAGAGAAGAGATAGATTCAGTGATCATAAAAAAATGGGATATTTGAAAACCTCACTCAGTGGTCCATGCCTATAGTTCATCTACGCTTTTCTATCTTCATTCATGTTACAAATGGATCATTTTCATTTCCTTTATCCATTAGCTCTTTGTGTTTAGTAACCATGACTGTTTCACTGGTTTAATATTGTATTCAATTAATTTGTTCCAGATTCTGTCAAGTAGTTTTTCTGGTCTGAGTTTGGATTCATTAACCCAGAAAACCTAGCATAGGCTTTTGAGGAGCATTTGAGGATCAGACAGGTCTCCTGGTCCAGATGGACATGTGGACAGATGTAGAAGCTGGCTAGGGACTGGGTCACATATCTCTCATCATCTAGTAGGCTACATGATACGGGGTCCTCAATCATCAAAACATAGCCTTCATTGTGCATGTATGGTCAACGATGTGCTATGAATGAATGTCCCATTGGCCAAAACAGCCCCCTTTGAGAAGAGATATGTTAATTACACAGAGTTATAAATTTATGTGTGTGTATTTTACAATAGATTATGTTATTAGATGAACAGAAATAAAAACCCAAAGTAATAATAATTTCTTTGATTCTACTCATCACTGCCACCCACAAAAGGTACCCCAAACTGAATACAAAAAATGAGATATTTGCATCTGTGTTCATCTGATACCTCAGTAATTTGAGCTTTTTTTTTTTTTTTTTTTTTTTGGTGGCATTTTAGTAGCATTTGCATGTGAGTTTATCAAAAGAAATGGTATGACTCAAGTTGTTAGCATGAATCCTGGCTTACTTTGCGTTGGTTCTGCAAGAGGCTCCGACTGTTGAGGAACAACCTGGAATCCCTGAATTCTAACAGGTGACGGAAGGATCCTGACTTCACAAAACAAACAAACAAACATAAAACAACAGCAGCTTGTGAAAAGATCTTAGTCTGTATTTAAGGCTGGGCTGTGTGCCCTCAGAAGTGCTGTGAATGAACGCCACCTCGCCTTCTCCTGGGAAGGAAAGCGCAGAAGATTCATGTTGCTTAAAGGGGAAAGGCATTGGAAATGACAGCAGCTCGGGTCACTAGCAGCACTGCATCATTCCTCACTGTCAGACCCACACTCATCTCCACCCGGATTTGAGATAAATTATAGGAACTATGGCTATAGTAGTACATTCTAGCAGGAGTCTAATTCTTTAGGAAAAAAAAATCAATGGGACAATGAGAAACATCATAAAGTATTTCCAAACCTCACTGTAATTTATATTTGCTTTGTATGACTGTTAAAATTTAATGTGAATTTATATATCATTCCAGACAGTTTTATGTACCGAGCCCCTAACACTATTCAAAACAGATCTTTGGTTGAAGAATTTCTCTTTTTGAATTACAGATTAAATGGCTACAGTTGGGTTGAATAAGGCAGCACACAGTTAATTCATAAAGGAGAAAATCCAGTTGACTAAGCAATAAAAAAATCTCACTAGGCAAGATTGCAAAATGGTAGAAATGTTCAAAATAGAAACAGAAAGACTTCTGTGGTTGGCTTCAAAGACATCCTAAAGAGCGAAGAGAAAGACAAACTTAAAGGCCTGAGTGGGATAAAGCTGCACTTCCTTCACCCTCCCATTCATAACCCAGCCACTGAGTGAGAGACAAAACAAGGGCCCCCACTCTGCCTTCAGCAATGAACTCACTGCTGTACACAGTAAAATTCATAGAACCTGTTAATACCGAATCTAGTTGTTTAAAGAGCTAAACAGCCTCACCATACCAGAAATGCCTGCTGTGATTTGACTTGAATTATTGGGGTTAAATACTAGTTGAAAATTGGAACAGAAACTGAAAGACCTAGAGATTTACCTAGCTCTATAAAGCAACCCAAGGCCATAGAGCAACAGTGATGGAAGAACACAGTCTCTCTCAGGCTAAATGTCAAACCCCAGGTCTCTGGCTCTCCAGATAATGCGCCCTCCACCCATAAATCCAAGACGCTGGTCTCTCTTGTTGCTGTTTTTCTGACGGAAGCAACTTTGGGAAAGAAGGGTTTATTTAGAGTAGGCAGGGAAGTGGAGGGGGCAGGAGCTCGAAGCACCTGGTCAAAATGATCCAGTATGTGCAGTGGGAAAAGAGAACTAGAAGCCTAGAGCGGCTAGGCTTCCTCCCTTGATACAGCCCAGGATCCAAGCCAGGAAATGAGGCCACAGTGGCAGGTCTGCCCATAGGATGAAGAGGTATACATATAAGCCTCTACAGGCACACCCAGAGGGCTGTCTCCCAGATGATTCTATTTGTTACACTGATGACACTAATGTCACACCAACTGTCTATATATCTAAAATATTTGAAAAATAGACAGCATTATTAATTTTCTCGAGGAGCGTGGCTCCTGATCAATCTAACATGCTCTGGTGAGCATTGATGAGATTCAGGGGGTTAAAAAAAGGGGTCCGCGAAGCTGGGAAGGTGTGGAATGGGGTGTATCTTGGGGGAAGTAGGAAAAGGGTCAAAAATGTCCAGCAGACAGTATCCAATAGTATCAAAAACTAAGTAAAACCACACAATGAAATACAGACTTTCCTTGTCATTTTTCCCTAAACATCATACTGCAACAACTATTGATACTGTGTTCTGCCTTATAAGTAACCTAGACACGACCTTGAATACCTCCATGCAAGGGTGGAGAAGGTTTGATGCAAACACTGTGTTGTTTTGTATAAGGAATATCAACATCTCAAAGTCTGGAGTCCGGAAGGATGTCTTGGAAGCAGTCCCCCCAATGGATCCTAAAGGAGGACTGTACAGCAAACTTGAGAATATAAAAAACAGAGATCAAAATTACTCATTTCCTATTTTAAGCCCTCAAAACCCAAATACTCTGAAACTTGTGGTGCAAAATGTACTTTAGAAGAAGAAATTAGCAATTGAAATGCTGTGGTGCTTTAAGATATGTAAATGCCCTTGGGCTTTTGAATTAAAATTCTCTCAGCATCTTATCAGATGCAGGTACTTAAAGTGTGCATAGGCCATGAATTACTTGTGATATTTTCATGGTTCAGAACTGTAACTATCGGTTGGTTTCCAGTTCCACTACAGCATAAGCTGATGCATCAAGAGATAAGCTTTTAACCTGTCACCTAAAAGCCACCATTGTAAACCACACAGGCCAACCTGCCTACCTTCATCCTGTACATCCCAGTCTGCTGATGAGTAGGTGCTAGCAACATTCCACTTCACACCTCCCTTGCTAGGTGTGTTAACTACGTATTTGCAGAAAATAAGCTTATGTATATTTCACATAGCACTATTTGTATGTATATTTCACTTATGTATATTTCACATAGCACTAATTATTCCCATTAGTGCTTAGTGAATTGTGTACAAACAGCTGATTCCAGGAAAATAAATCTGATATTTTTCAGGAATCTATTACAATCCACAGAGACTCACTTGGTGCTTCTGGTGATATGTTATCAACTTGATGGGCCCTAGAATCACCCAGAAGACAGACATCTGGCCACATCTGTGAGGGAGTTTCTAGACTGGATAGGTTGAGGGGGAAGGACTCACTTTAAGTATGAGTGGGACTAGTCCAAGAGTTGGGATCTTGGCCTGAAGAAAAAGAAGAAAGTGAGCATAAACCCAGCACCCATGGCACTTCCTGAGGATGGAATGTGACCAGCTGGCACTGTGCCTTCCCTTAATGGTACGCACCCTCAACCTGTGACCCAATAAACCCATGCTTCCTTTAATTACTTTTGTCAAACGTTTTGAGTATTTTGATGGGAATGAGGAAAGCAATTTACATAGCACTCAATGATCAATCTAGAAAGTCTATAGAAATTATGTTTTTGGAGCCATTAAGCTATAAAAGGTTAGGACTGAAGGTAGAAAGATAGAGATAAGACAGATTCACAGAAAGAATAAAAGAGACACAGAGAAGGTTAGTCAAAGAGAGTACAGTTACCCAAAGGGTTGGTGAGTTCCTGTAAAATATTTTATAAAAGATTCAATTATCACACCTATGTTCCTCCTAACAAAATATTCTTATAAAAATAAATATTCTCTTGCAACTGGAGCTGCAATAGATAATTTAAAACTTAATGTCAACTTTCCTTTGTTTTAGATTTTATATTAATGCCAAAACTTGATATAGACAATGCAGTTTAAAGGAACAATTGTAGTACTGTGTCTTTTTTTCCCATTTTTACTCTCAGATCATAGCATCAAAGCATGATGCCAGCATGGTATGCAGAGAGACAGAGAGTGGTACCCGGATATCTGACAAACTGAGAGGATAACACTTACCTACATCTGTAACCCTCAACTATTACACTTGATAGAATTGAAACTACCGGAAAGACAAGCTTAGATCAAGGAGACCAGCATTTAATACAAGGTGGGAGAATCATTTCTTAGATTATTATACAAATGCGATATTTCCTACTATAGTCATCTGTGTGTCATTTTATAGCTCACTAAGGCAATAATTAAGACATTTATTAGATATAAATAGCCTCAAGTTAAAGCAAGACTTCAAAAAATGTCTTGCCTGCTTGCATATTTAAAATTTCTGTAAAAAAAAAAAAAAGCTCATTACACATCCTCAACGGTTTATACAGCACTGAGTGTCCAGCTAATAAAGACAGAGCCCTCAGTTAACATCCTGCAGGCCAATGGCTATGGTGGTTATTTTTTTAATGTTTTCTTTTATTAATTACTTCAGTTTACATCTTGGTCATAGATCCCTCCATCCTCTCCTCCCAGACCCACCCTGTCTTCCACATCCTCTCTCCCTGATTCCTCAGAATACAGGAGTCCCCTACCCAGACACCCTAGCTCCTCTATTCACATGAGGACTGAGTTTGTCTTCCTCCCCTGTGGCCTGGTAGGGAAGTCCCATCAGGGGGAAGTGATCAAAAAGCAGGCAATGTAGTCTGTGTCCGAGATATCAAGATACTCCCGCACTGCATAACTAGTGGACAGTTATTCTTGACTGTAGTTGCTTCAGATGAGAAATGAGGAGGAGGCTGGTAGTAAGGCTGTTGCCTGGAGTCGTCTATGATGCTGTTTTCAGACAGGGTTAGGCTAGTAGGGCTCTATTTTTTCCAATAATATTTTTAAATACTTTTTCTTTATTATTATTTATTACAAATTAGTCACTTTGTATCCCAGCTGTAGCCCCCTCCCTTATTTCCTCCCAGTGTCATCCTTCTTCCCTCTCACCTCCCCCATGCCCTCCCTTAGTCCACTGACATCCCATCAGGTCGCATCAAGACTGTCTGGATCCTCTTTCTCTGTCACCTAGTAAGGCCACCCCACTATGGGGAGGTGATCAAAGAGCAGGCAACCAAGTTCATGCCAGTGACTGCCCCTGCTCCCCTTACTAGGAGACCCACATGGAGACTGAGCTGCCCATGGGCTACATCTGAGCAAAGGGTCTAGGATCTCTCCAAGCATGGTCCTTGGTTGATTCATCAGTTTCTGAAAGACCCGCAGAACCCAGATATCTTTGGCTCTGTTGGTCTTCTTGTAGAGCTCCTGTCCCCTCTAGGTCTTTCTATCTTCCCCTTCTTCCATAAGGTTCCCTGCAGTCTGCCCAAAGTTTAGCTATGAGTTTCTACATATGCTTCTATACCCTGATGGGCAGAGTCTCGTAGATATCCCCTGCTAATTTAATCCCTTGTTGAATGAGAGATAAAATGTGAGACAGAACACCCCATGTGTCATTAGGCACGCTGTCTGATCCTCACCTCTTCCTGTCCCTTTTCTCTTTCTCCTCTGCTCCACTCTCTCAGCCCTACTGGACCTTGAAACTGTGAGCCAAGCAAAGATTTCTCATGTAAGGCGCTTTTCTCAAGTATTTGGCCACAGTGAGTCAGCACACTGACTTCTCCTATGCTACATATAAGAATGTGTTGTAACTAGAAATGAGCCTAGACTTTAGGCTCAGATGGGACTGAATTTTGACTGCAGAACAATAAATTACCATTTTCTCCATCAACCTTAATCATTCAGGGACAAGTTTTCATTTATATCTAAGTGTTTCTTGTTGGCAACAAAATAATATATAGTTCATGCAGAAAAAGTGGTAGTTGGTCAATTCTTTATAACTTTTGTTTTTATTTTTTGCTATTAAAAGCACTCTTTATGCCATTCTACCATGTAAGAGAAGGTGAAGTAGAACTGGGGGACTAGAGGCCAGTGTATCCTGAGCTTACTGCCATGTACCCTGTTGTCCTGGAATGGGAAATAATGGCCTATACTCACTGTTTTCAGATATTGATCCCTGTTTGCCATTAAGCATGATGAAACCAGAGGGCTGGACATGTTAGTGGCTGTGGTAAAGATGGCTGTTCTCCTGGAAGAAAAGGTCCTCTCCCCAAATGCCAGCGGGCCACCTGAATATGAGAGCAGTCAGTAAAGACTGGAATGCCACCCAGGCACCTCTACCCAGTGGGCTGTGAAAGACACCATGGCTCCAGTGAAAGGTTTCCCACAGAGATCCGCAGTGTGGTAGAGTGCTAGTGTGTCAGAATACGTGCCCTGGTTGTACATGCAGGAAGCATGTGCTCTTGCCTCTGTCTGGCAGTCTCTGTCAGGTGCACTGATTAACAGTCCCTGCTCTGGGTGGGAGGCTAGGACTGACTATGTTTCTCTATATTTCAAGACATCGTATCATAATACATCCATCACTGTTTTCTGGTATGTCATGAAATATATTTATTACCAGACCTACTAAAAACGACAGGCTTATTCTTTGTTTAAAAGTATTCTTCACTTAAAATCCCACTGAGAGAAGCCAGACATGGTGACGAGCATCTGTAATCACAATCGTTGGGAAGCAGAAGCAGATGGAGCTCTGTGAACTCAAAATCAGCCTGGTGTGCATATTGAGTCTATGCCAGCCAGGGTTTTATAGTTAGACTCTGCCTCACCAAACTAAACTTTGCCAAACCAAACTAAAACCACCACCACCAACAAAAACCCAAACCACCAAAAAAATATCCTGTACCCAACCCCCCAAGATAATCACAGATACCAATGCAGGAGTCAGCAATCCAATGTGGACTTAAATTTTAATAATAAAATGGTGAAAGTCAAAACTGAACATTTACTCTGATGGAGCAGGTTCTGCAATGAGGCCACACCACTGAACTCCAGATGGAAGAGGCATCCAACTTCAACATGGGAACAATAACTCCATATGGGCTAGAGTCCACAGAAAAGGCTTCTCTTGGGAATTTTGTAAAAGAGTTGATAGAACTCCATTAATATTAAAGGATGGAGTTCTATCAACATTAACATATTAACATTCATGTTAAAGATAGCCCGGCAATAGCAACACACACATGGACTAGTCTTACAGTCTTCAACTTCAAAGAGATGCTGTCGAAGCATTTTATAGCCACAATTCAGTGAGGCATTAGAGAGATTTCAAAGACAAACCATCCTAATGCTTAGACATGCTTAGAAAGTGAATCCACTGTGGGTAGGGTGAAGCTTAGTGCTGGACCTTATGTCCAGCATGTGCACAGTCCTGGGTATGGGCATCGACATCCAGACACAGGGACACACATAAACATATACACACACATATTGACATACATGCACACACCCATACACATAAAAACACATACAAACACACACACACACATATGGTGAATTCAATTGACATTTTCCTCACATGTAATCACCAGATTCTGGTTTAAAATAAATATTAAAATGCCAAAGAAGTTTCTAGACCATCTTTTTTTGGCAAGAATTCTCACTATAAAACAGCAATCCTTCCATCACTGTTTTTGTTTGTTTGTTGCTTTCAGGACTGTTTTGGAGATCTGGGCCTTTTGTGGTTCTACGTGAATTTTAGGATATGTTTTCTCCCTATTTCTTCAAAGAATGAAATAGGAGTTTTGAATAAGACTGCACTGAATCAGTAAATGGCATCTGGTAGATACTGATTTTCACAACATTAATTCTATGAACCCATTAGCATAGGCGTCCTTCTATTTCTTCAGAGATTTAAGGTTTTTGTTATAAATGCCATTCTTATCCTTGGTGTGGTTTATTTGTAGGTATTTTATTGTCTTTGAGCCTATGTGGATGGGAGGGGGTCCATGACTTCCTTTTCTCTATGACTATTGTTGGCTTAAAAGAAAAGCCATTTATTTGTGCAAGATAATTAACCTGCCACCTTGCTGAATTTGTTTATCACTTCTAGACGAGTTCTGGTAGAACCTTTGGGATCTCTAATGTATAGAGTATCATGTCATCTGGAAAGAGGGGTAATTTCTTAATACACTTATTTAGTTTATTACATAGACTTATTAAATAAGAAATAGACTGATCATTTCCCTATCTGTATTCCTTTGCTATCTTTCTGTTGTTTTACTGCTTCATCTAGTGCTTCAAGCACAGTATTGAAAAGGAGTGGGGACAGAGGACACCTCTGCACCATTCTTGACTTCAGTGGAATTAGTTCCTCTGTATCCATTTACGATGCTGTTGCTTGTGAAACTTCATGTACACATCTTATTTTTCATATACAACACTTCTTATGTTTCTTATTATGCTCCCTCTAGCCCTGTGTTCGCCACATCAATTTACCCTACAGATGTCAGATTTTTACCAAAGACCTTTTCTACATCTAAGTCCATTTACACATATTGTGAAATTTATTGACATTTGTACATTGACCTATACCCGCGATTCAGGAATAAAACCAACTTGGTCATAGTGTATAATCATGTATTTATAATTGTTATTGAAATCTGTGTTATAATTTGTAATCATGGTGTTGATTTTTTGATGTTTTTTTTGGGGGGGGGTTCAGTGTACTTTCTGGTTTACTAATTGCGGATTCTTGGATATGTCCATTTCTCTCTTTAGCCTGAAATAATTGCTTCCTGTATTTGTTTTAGGTGAATTTGATAGCACATATATTTATATGATGCATATAATAGATAGATTTAATAGCCATTTTAGTTCAGGTTGGCTGCCATGTTTTGTTTTCGAACTTGTTTTTATTGTTTCAGGTTCTGTGACTTTCAAAATTTTTGTTAAGAAATCAGCTATCTTCATTCATGGTCCTTGTTTGGAGTATCAGTCTCAGAAAAGACACCTGTGCACAGATTTTTTTGGTTCAGTTGCTCTCCTTGTGGAGCTCCTGTTCCCTCCAGGTATTTCTTTCGTAAGATTCCCTGTATTCTGCATAAAGTTTGGCTATGAATCTCAGCATATGTTTTGATACCCTGCTGGGTAGAGTCTTTCAGAGGCCCTCTATGATAGGCTCCTATCCTGTCCCCTGTTTTCTCCCTCTTCTGATGTCTGTCTCCTTTGCCTTTCTGAATGAAGACTGAGCATCTTATCAGGTTCCTCCTTCTTGATTAGTTCTTTAAGTGTACAGAGTTTAGTATGATTATCCTATATTATATGTCTAATAGCCACTTATAAGTGGGTATATACCATGTGTCTTTCTGCTTTAGGAATACCTCACTCAGGATGATCTTTTCTAGATCCCACCATTTGCCTGCAAATTTCATGATTTCTTTCTCTTTAATTGTTGAGTAGTATTCCATTGTGTAAATGTACCACAATTTCTGTATGCATTCCTCAACTGAGGGTTATCTGGGTTGTTTCCAGCTTCTGGCTATTACAAATAAGGCTGCTATGAACATGGTTGAGCAAATGTCCTTGTTGTATACTTGAGCATCTTTTGGATATATGCCTAGGAGTGGTATAGCTGGATCTCGAAGTTGCACTGTTTCTAATTGTCTGAGAAAGCACCAGATTGATTTCCAAAGTGGTTCTGCAAGTTTAAATTCCCGCCAGCAATGGAGTAGGGTTCCTCTTTCTCCACATCCTCTCCAGCATGTATTGTCACTTGAGTTTTTGATATTAGCTATTCTGATGGGTGTAAGGTGAAATCTCTCGGAGATAACTTAGAACCTCTTCACAAAAGTAGCCCATGGCAGCTCAGTGTCCAAGAGGATTCCCCAATAATAGGAACAGGGACCATCTCTGGCATGAACTCATGGGCTGGCACTTTGATCACCGCCACCTGTGGGGGGAGCAGCCTCACGAGCCCACAGAGGAAGTCAAAGAAGCCAGTCCTGGTGAGACTGGGTAGACTAGGGTCAGATGGAAGGGGAGGAGGACCTTCCCTATCATTGGACTAGAGGAGGGGCATAGAGAAGAGGGAGGGAGAGTGGTATTGGGAGGGGCTGAGGGAGAGGGCTATAGCTGAGATACAAAGTGAATAAACTGTAATTAATAAAAATAAATTTAAAAAGAAAAAAAAGAACAGCAACTTGAAAATTAAAACCTTTGTTTCAAATTATAATTTATAGTCTATCTTAAAGGAGAGTCAGGACAGGAACTCAAGGCAGGAACCTAGAGGCAGGAACTGAAGCAGAGACCATAAAGGAATGGTGCTTAGTGATTTTTCTCTCTATGGCTTGCTCAGCAGCCTACTTTTCTATATACCTCAGGACCACTTTATCAAAGCTGACACTCCTCACAATAGGAAGAGTCCTTCCACATTGATCATCAATCAAGAAAATGCACCTCAGATTGACTACAAGCCAAGTAAATAGAAACATTTTTTCAACTGAGGACCCCTCTTCCTCAGTTGAGGTTCTTCTTTGTTTTTTTTGTTTTTTGTTTTTTGTTTGTTTTGGGTTTTATTCAGAGGGAGAGAAAGAAAACATGAAAGTAGATGGGGAGAAACTGAGAAAAGATAAAGAAAACATGATAAAAAATACTGTATGAATAAATAATTTAAATAAATAATTTAAATAAAAAGGAGAAAATATTAAAAAAGAAATAAGCTATGATTCTGATGCATTTTCTTTTATATGTGACTTGCTTTTGTTTCTCTTGCAGTTTTCAATATACTTCCTTTGTTTTATATAGTGAGTGTTTTAACTATGATATGCTGTGGTAATTCTATTTTCTGCTCTTGTCTATTTGGTGTTCTGTGTGCTTGTGTCTGTATGTATATCTTTCCTTAGTTTGGGGAAGTTTTCTTTTATGGCTTTTATGAAAAGCTAGCCTATGTCATTGACTTGGGAATCTTCTCTCTCACCTATGCCTATAATTTAAAAGTTTGGAAATTTCAAGGTGTCCCATGTTTCCTATGTGTTTCTTTCATATGTTTAAAAAATTCATAATCCCTGATTATGTGTCCTAGACTCTCTACTTTATCTATGAGACCTAATATTCTCTCTTTTTCTTCATCCATTCTACTTGGAAGTTTTTCCCCTGATTTTTCTACCTGGTGTACTGTATTTTTAATTCCATCTTCATTTCAGCATGAGTCTCTCTTCAGTGATTCCTTTTTCAAGAACTGGATTGGCTTTGTCATTTCTATCCACTTTATGTTTGTTTTTTCTTGGTCACCACTCAGGTGTTAATTTTCTTTACGTTACTCCCTCCTTAATTTCATTGAGATACTTCCTTGTATATTCTTCAAACTCCTTGAATTCTATGGTGAATTATATATACATATGTGTATGTGCATATATATGATTTGAAATATATGTCCCAGCACTCATCTAGGTAATTATCATTGGTCAACATTTCTACAACACTGCTAGATTTTGGAGGGGAGATTTTTACCTTGATCTTTCACATTGTGAAATGAGATCTGAGCATGTGCACTTCTCTTGTTACCTGTGTGCCTGATGTAAACAGAGCTGCTCATGGCAGAAGAGAGGATAAGCAGGTAAGTTGAGACTAGAGTTTGAAAGGCTTCTGTAGAGTGAAGTTGTGTGGGAACAGAAGGGAATCTGGTTACAAGATGTGGGCTTTATCCAAGCCTGTCATGTGGGAGTCGATGGCTGGGTAGAGAGCTTGCATGAGGCATGTGAGTGGCCTCTGGTTTGGGAGACAGGCAGGACAGGTCCTGGGAGAAGCTTTGAGGCTGACTGCAGTACAGCCAATAGTGGCCAGACTAAGCTGGGGACGCCGGATGTGGGAACCAGGGAAGATCTGGTAGACTGAGGAATGTGGGTATATAGGAGTGTCAAGCAACACGTCAGTTTAGAGAAGGATGTGCAAAATCTGCTTGGGTGGAAAGGTTGGATCACTTTTAGCATCTTAATAAAATGAGTGGATTATCAGGGAACAACAATTGTTAGTATCAATGCTGAATAAATATGGACCCAGTGAAAAAGCATAAGTTAACTGTGTCTAAAACTTTTATTAACCACCAATATGAAGCCTTTTGTTTCCTTTAGAGAATCAAAAACACTAGTGAAGATTTTTTTCTTTTCAGAGGACATAGTAGAATGTCTTGAAAGCCACCTGGTCATGTAAAGTTTTGCCCTGTACTCCTTCTCCAGCCCTACCCTGCCACTCTACTCCAGAAACAATACAGACAGTTCCCATAGAGAGAGAGAGAGAGAGAGAGAGAGAGAGAGAGAGAGAGAGAGAGAGAGATTGAAATTTTGGTCGTGGTATTTGAGAAACTTCTCATTAACATATTTTCAGTCAGATGTAAAATCCCAGAAAGATTTAGTCTGGACCTTGTATTGGAGGAAAATCTTGTCTCAGAACCTTTCATAGATCACTAAATGGAAAGCATGCTACATTTTGTTGTAAGACATTACAATCTGGAATTGATTGAGATTAGACTTTTGCATTTCACCCCTATCCCTGTTATCTCTATATGTCTTTCTATTTCTCTCTGTGTCTCTCTCTCCATTTCTTGGTGGTATGACTTTGAGACAGTTACTTTATTCTTCATGTCACGTTAAGAAATTCCCATAATTGGACTCGTATAACATCATCTTCTGAACTGATTAACTAAACATGACTTGTCCTCTCCAGTTCATAGCGTAAATAGCCCTACAAGTCAACATCTGGTGATACAGTCTCAGACTATAGCTCGTGTTGAGTTCCGAATTTGGCAGTTGGCGTTTTTAGAAATGCTGATTGTGGGATTCCCTATTGTTTGTTAAGGCCAAAAATCTTATAATTAAATTGGTTCTCTGTATTTTTTGGAACATAAAAGACTAGATGCAATAATATAGATAGAAAAAATACTCTATTGATGTTTACATTTTAAACACTGTTGAAAAATATTTTATGTATCTAAAACTAAATGGATTTAATTTTTCCACTGAAAGTAGGTTTTAACTTTGCAACTTTGTGCATATGGTCTCATGCAGCCTCATTACCTACACTGAAAGAGCTTACAGTCTACTTAGTTATGCATGTTTCAATGAAATAATTTAATTACATTGCTCCTGTCAAAAAAATCCAACACAGGCCCAGATTACATAAATAGGTAAATAAACACTACTGAAGATTACAATATTTAATGCTAGATAAGCCATAAATCTCAGGACACATCTTGGGAGATGTAGAGGATAATTCTTATGACTGCTTGTTCCTGTAACTAACTTACTTAACAATATAAAGGAAACAAACAGCATTGAATGTAAGAAAAAAACCCTCTAAACTGTGATTGTGTTCTTTCCAAAAATTTCTGCTGCTCAGTTCTGGGTGAGTCACATCAGACTTTAGCATAAGATATAGACTCAAAGGTTTTGGCTTTCTAAAACTCATCTGTCAGTGGCAAATCATAAACCAAATGAGAGCTGACTTTAAGGTTAGAATACAGAGCCAGATTCTAAGTGTCCAAGACCTTGTAGACCAAACAGAGAAAGGGCTGCGGGATCTGGTGGCATCCTGCTTACTGTAAGCCTGTTTATCTTGTGACTTTGAAGGTTGAGTCACTGTCTCAAAGTTCTAAATACGGATGGAACTGGAAAAACCTGCTCTTGGGAATCAAAGCGTAAGGCAACACACACACAAAAAAAAATCAATCTTTTATAATTTTCTCTGGAAATGATAACATTTGGAAAACTTATGAGTAGCTTTCCATAGAGAAGAATTAGTAGCATCACAAGATGAGATTTTTGCTTAAGCTAAACATACCACAATAAAGGTCTAAATGATGCAGCGGCGGCATTTTTCAAAAGCTAAATTAAAAGCACTATGGGATGTTTTTTTTTCAGCTTCACAAATTAAAGGCCAGCAACAACTTCTGGGCAACAACACCTGTAATGGAAGACTATCCTGAGCTACCTGAGACCCTACCACAGTAGAACCAAGTAGACTAAACACATCAGCAACCACAGCAAAGGCAGCTGAGTGTGTATTAAGGAAGAGCAATCATAACCATGAGGACAGCAATATCCACTGTGGTTAATCCGAATTTGTTAATTCTGTGCATGCCCTGTGAACTGTAGCCTTTACTATTTATGACCACTGGGATAAATATTCTATTGTGCTTGTTTCAAAGACAAGGGAATCTAGAAAAGTTAGATACTCTGCTCAGTAAATCAAGATGTTAGAAGTGACAGGAATGATGATAAAATTTAAACTAGAATAGTCTTCAGAGATATTTTCATCATATTTAAAACTCTCAGATCTACTCTTGGGAATGCTGGTAATGTGTTCTAACTGCGTATGGCTGTGTGAGAGTAAGGAAAAGTCAGCACAATGGAGTTTTCGAATGAGAAACTTAAAAGGAAATTAAGATCAAGACCAATTAGCCCCAAAACATCACTTTAAATGTTTGTACAATGGCTTAATAAAATACAACTATTTATTGAACATTTATTGAGTACAAGACCTAGTATTAGACTCTATTTATATATTTATATATTAATTTATTTTATTTTCAAAACTACCCCAGAAGTAACGCCCAGAAGGTAGCAGGGTCAGAACTCACCCACCATGTTTGAACACTGGCAATTATACACCTTCAACCTTCAAGTTCCCATTTTCCAGGGCTTTCTTACTAATAAACTTTGGGGAAATAATTTCTTACTGTCATCCACAAAATACATGAAAAGTTGCTGGACACTGTAGGTGAATGTGAACCTCAGAAGACTGTCTTCCACCTGATTTATGTCTCAGGGGCACTCATTTAGATGTTGAGTATCAGATATGAGAGGTAAAGAATAACTTCGATGTTTGAGAAGGAAACCCTTTGGATGGCTTCCATTTCCCAACATCTGTCAACCTATTGGTTTGAAGCCATCACTGGTTTTCATCCCCAGGCTGCTGTTCTCAGGGAGCCACTGTGTGTCCAGAAGATTCACAGCCATTTTTATCCAGTCTCCCTCAGGAGTCCCTGCAGTAAAGGCCCTGCCTGCTCTACCATCTGGTCCCACCTCGCTTTCTTTTCTCAGCCCCGATTCTCTGAAAATTATCCCTTATTAAAGTAGCTGGCATTTTTATGCATTATAACAAAATATATCAAACCTAAAGAAAGAAATGAGAATAAGTTATAGACACTAGCAAAAACAAGGAGGGACACCCAGGTAGGGAAGAATTTGAATATAGGTAACTACAAGATACACATTTTCATCACAACCAATTTTAAAGAACTTGCTTTCCCATTTTACAGCTATTACCTTTACAGAGGGAACACCAAGAGACTGTGGCAATTAGACGTTTCATACATTGTATCACTTTTCTGCAAAAAAGAATGCTTGTTAGGAAATTCTACTTACACTAAATGTTAACTCAGTATTCTTATGTACTAAAACTCCTTTAAACAGATCAGCATTTACCTGGATACTGAAAAAGATGCATCAATGCTTTTAAAGAACAGATCTTGACAATCAATAAGAACAGGGCAAAGGTATTTTAAGCTCTTACCAGTCCTGGTGTGACTAATGTAGTCCTCTTTAGAAAAACTCCATTAATTTGGGATTACAGTTGAGCAATCTGGGTGTGTGCTGGTCTTTTGAAGAAAGGGTCCAAGAAACAGGTTTGAGCAGTAGTCACTCAAGGTGGCCCAACAGAACCACTCAGAGTTTTCTGAAATAGAGAAGGTGGTTAAAAAAAATCAGAATGGGAATCTGTTCACAGAGCTCCTCAGTTGTTCCTTCAACATTACATGTACCCATCTATCCACAAAGCAGTTGCAGCTTGTCATTTTTAACACCTTAGAGTTTCTGGTTTTTTTTTTATATTATTTCTCTTATTTTTTATATTACCAGATAATTGCATCATTTCTGTTTCCTCTCTCCAATCCCTCCGATATACTCCTCTGTGCTGTCTTTCAAGTTCATGGCCTCTTTCTTATTAACTGTTGGCACATGCATATGTGTTTATGTATATATTCCTAAATATAACCTGCTCAGTCTTTATGTTATCCACAATGACCTTCTGCAGAACTGTTGAGCCTAGTCCTAATGGATACATTTACAAAACAGAACAACTCCTGTGGCTTATCTCTTAGCAAATAGGCTAGTATAGTCAATAATGCTGTATGTTTTACACGTTAACTAAAAATAAAGGTGGGCTTTGGCAGGTGGCCTAAGGCTACGGAGTCAGAGCCCAACACCACCTACACAGAACAGGACAGGAGCCTCCCACAGGGGCCTCTGAAAGACTCTACCCATCAGGGTATCTAGGATCGAGATGCTGAGACTCATAGCCCAACTTTGGGCAGAATGCAGGAAATCTTATGGAGGAAAGGGGAGATAGAAAGACCTGGAGGGGACAGGAACTCTACAAGGAGAGCAGCAGAACCAAAATATCTGGGCCCAGGGGGACCTGCAGAGACTGATACTCCAATCAGGGACCATGCATGGAGAGGACCTAGACCCACTGCTCAGTTGAAGCCTATAGGCTGCTCAGTTTCCAAGCCTAGTAAGGAGAACAGGGACTGTCTCTGGCATGAACGTAGTGGCTGGTTCTTTGATCACCTCCCCCTAGGAGATGCAGCCTTGCTAAGCCACAGAGGACGATGATGCAGCCAGTCCTGATGAGACCTGATAGGCTAGGGTCAGATAGAAGGGGAGGAGGTTTGCAGCAGCTTTATTCGTAATAGCCAGAATATGGAAACAACCCAGAGATGCCTCAACTGAGGAACGGATACAGAAATTGTGGTACATTTACACAATGGAATACTACTCAGAAATTAAAAACAGGGAAATCATGAAGTTTGCAGGCAAATGGTGGGAATTAGAAAAAATTGGACAGACATCGAAGAGAGAGAAAACAGGGAACAGGACAAGAGCCTACCACAAAGGGCCTCTGAAAGACTCTACCCAGCAGGGTATCAAAGCAGATGCTGAGAATCATAGCCAAACTTTGGGCAGAGTGCACGGAATCTTATGAAAGAAGAGGGAGATAAAAGACCTGAAGGGGACAGGAGCTCCACAAGGAGAGCAATAAAACCAAAAAATCTGGGCACAGGGGTCTTTTCTGAGACTGATACTCCAACCAAGGACCATGCATGGAGATAACCTAGAACCCTACACAGATGTAGACCATGGCAGCTCAGTCTCCAAGTGTGAGAACAAGGACTGTTTCTGACATGAACTCAGTGGCTGGCTCTTAGATCACCTTCCCCTGAGAAGGGAGCAGCCTTATCAGGCCACAGAGGAAGACAATGCAGCAGCCAGTCCTGATGAGACCTGATAGGCTAGGGTCAGAGGGAAAGGGAGGAGGACCTCCCCTATCAGTGGATTTGGGGAAGGGCATGAGAGGAGATGATGGATGGAGGGAGGGTTGTTTGGGAATTGACAATTAACGGGGGGGGTACAGCTGGGATACAAAGTGAATAAACTGCATTTAATAAAAAATAAATTAAAAAGAAAGAAAAGAAAAAGAAAAATTCTAAAAAAACAAAAACAAAAACATTAAGCAAAAAACAAGAAGGGGAGGAGACCTCCCCTATCAGAGGACTGGGGGCATAGGAAGGAGAGAGGAAGGGAGGGATTGGGAAGAGGTAAGGGAGAGGGCTACAGCTGGATATAAAGTGAATAAATTGTAAAAATAAACAAACAAAAAGTAGCAATAACTCTAAGATTCCCAATGGATGCATTATGCCTCAGATAATAGTGAACTATAGTTGTAGCTGTTGTTCATTTACACACCTAACCTACATTAACCTACATTCAGTTTATACATTAATGTAAGAATTTAAAATAACTATTATAATAGTCATAATGACAGTTTACTCTGATAAAACATCCAGTATCACATCACTTGAGCTTTGAACCATGATTATGTAAAAGAAATGTTACCTGCACCACAAACACTGTGAAACTAGACACTCTATGGTTTCTAAGTAGCCAAAAAGTGGATATCATACACAACTCAGTTAACAAAGCCAAGAGCATAATTCGCTCCAAGCAGGATGGATCAATGCAGCATGATAATTCATCATGTTATACGGAACAGAATAATTTAAACTCACAAGATATTAATTTTGGTAGTTTTCCATTTAATATTTTAGCCTTTGACCAGCTAAGTTGCATAAACAGTGCAAGTATCAATAAGAGGAGACTACCTTGTATTGTAAGTAAAATAAAGACTACAGTCATGTGCCCAGGGTTCAAATCACTTTGTGACAGTTAAGCCAAGTATTTGACCTCTTGGGAAAACTGCACATTCTGTGCAGTCACCTGTGAAACTAAACTAAGTTGCCTCAAGTCAAGCACTTTATAATATTTAATGAACACTTACTGTATCTATTTGTAACCCAGTGTCTCCCTTCTTCCTTTCTATCTCTCCTTTTCTCTTGACTTCTCTCTCCCCGTCTCTCTCTCTCTCTTTTTCTCTCTCCTGTTGTTGCTTAAAATATTATGAGGAAAAGGGGGGGCTATTCATGGAGTGTAAAATAAAAAGCCTTAGGTTGCTGTTTTTTAGAAATCACTCACTACGCATAAGAGATGTCTTTATTTCTGTTTTACAAAATAAATAAATAAACAAACTAAGACTCAGCAAATTCAGAATATGCCAGAGTCAGATGACAAGAAACAGTGGATCTGAGGCTTCACGCCTGTCTGATCTTCAAGGTCCAATGCTATTTCTTGGTCTAATTTCTTTTATTCCTCCAACCCTGCTACTTTTTCATGTTTTTGGACGTTGATTTTGGTTTAGTTTAGACAAGATTTTGCCAAGTAACACTTGCCCATCTTGAACTTGTAATTGTCCAGTCCTCACCTCCAGAGATGGGCTTACAGGCACGTTTCACAATTCCTAGCTATGGAGTCCTCCATGGGTGAGGGAAATATACTAATTTTAAAACAATGAGTTAAATTTCCATGAAAAAAATATTGCTTAATCAAAACATATTACATTATTTCTGTAGATGAATTAAATACTCTACAAGGGTGAACGAAATGACAAGAGTAATAAATCGAATTTCTAGGTAAATACAAAACAATGTATATCAGAGGAAATAGCCAAGACAGAAATAGAAAATAACAACAGTAAATCAGAAAGAGGGAACCCAAAAATTAATACACTGTTTGTGTATTAACAAAACCAGTAAAACATAAAACTGAACAGAAAATGGAAGAAAAATAGCAAAGCTAAAAACAAATGAGAAATTACATGGGAACTAACTAATGAAAAAGAAAATGAAGTAAAATTATGAAAAATTGCTCTTTAGGTATCTATGCACACACGTGTGAAATCAAGATAAACTAGACAATTTTCAAGGGAAATGCAGAAAAACTGATTTGGGAGGGAAGAGACAGAGATATCTGTACCTACAGGCGACATGAATCAGAAAACAATAAGCAGAAAATACCAAGTATTTAAATAATCAAGACCATAGCATATAAAATTGAGAAATTCACAGTCTTCATGTACCCTGTATTACATTTAAGTAGTCACACTTAAGAATTTGAGAAAGAATGGAGGTAAACAAAGTAATTTCCAAAGACATGATTGTGATTAAATATGCCAAGTCTAAATATAAGAAAATCTTTGTGTACATGCCATATTCTCAGCAAAGATGTTTTTTTTCATAGTGGTATAAAACGGTGATTGTGAAAATTATTTAGAGAGCATTTGAAGTCTGGTCAATTGATTAACGATACTGATGACAAAGCACACAAGTTTCTCTGAACAAAGCAGTTATGACAAGAGATCAAGGACTTTGATGCAAAACATGACACTGTGAAATCACTCCAGGAAAACACTTCACAGAACAGACCAAGTCTTCTGGAAGAAATACAAAACATTTTAAACTCTAGGCACAGACAATGAATTCTGGAACGAATATCAGTAACCCATAAAATTAATAACAAGAATTAATGAAACATATTGCCTAGGAAACAACTGACAGAGAGAAGAGACAGCCCACAGAATAGGAAAAATTTTGTAGCCACCAGATATTCAATACAGGATATTTAATATTTAATTAGAATGTGTAAAACCCTGAAAGCTCAGGTACACAGCCCTCCCCTCCCCAGACATCCAACCAACTAATGGACAAATAGACTAGATAGCTCTCAAAAAAAATTACAAATGATCATATGTTTATAAAAAATGCCAACACATTTAACCATGAAGAAAATTCAAGTCAAAATTACACTGATATTGTACCTCACCCTATCAGAATGGCTATTATCAAGAAAACCAAGAACAAGTGCTGGTTGAGTATATGGGGAAAGGAAGCTTTATGCATTGCTGTAGAAATGTAATTAAGTATATTTTGATATTCAGACAAAGAATGAATAACCTGAATTTAGCCAGAAAGGAAATCTTTGCAAAGCAAATGGTGGACATTCTTCAAAGCAACAAGCCAACAATCTTATACCATCAAGATTAAGAAAGAAACAGTCTCAGGGACTTCTCTAAGTCAAAGAAGGATGAATCCAAGAGAATAACTGAAAAAGATGAGCCAGCCAAGAAATACAACAAGTGTATCATGATTGCAACATTTGATGCAGGTTATAAATAACATCAATATTCATGATTTTAAAATTATATCATAGTTATGTAAGGGGTTGACATTTGGTGAAGGTACAAAGTTTGTGGAAATTGTGTCATTTTAAAAAGTTATTTTATAGATCTTAAAAGCAAATGCAATCACATATCTCTTGCATAATTATAAAATGTCAGAGTTTTCTGAGGGGATCTACTCCAGTTACCAACCAATTAGTTTGAATGAACAGAACTGAATAATCTTTTAAATGGCACCCACTCTTAAAATTTTGCAGAGGCCCTCTTCTCTACATATCACACACCGTACCCTTGGGGACTTCACAGTCTATTGAGAAAAATAAGTGAGCCTATCACTGATGAATAAATGTGGGTTCCAGTCACACAGATACCACTTTCAACCAAGAGAATCCCAGATGCTGAGAGTTCCTGTGCCTCTCCATTGCCACCCAAAAGTCCTGTAAGGTGGTCTCTTATCATGGACATACTGTATGTGCATTCTTTGGTTCTGAAGATAATGGACAGACGTCTATGTGTGAATTTTTTAATTCTGAAAGGTAATGATACATCTAGGGCAAAAAGTAAACAAACCATCAATAATTTTTACAGAAATTAACATAATATTAAATTTGACTCCACAAATGTGTTCCAGCTAGCTAAAATGCTTACCTATTTATCATTCTTTATCAACACATTGCCAGGTAAATGAGTTATTACTGTGTATACATAGAGTAATTTATAGGTCCTAGAGCCAAATGAAGGTGCCTCAGTATGACTTTGAACAATTACATTTCCCTCAAACTTCAGCGGTGTTTGGTGATACACATATACTTCTGAGCATAACACAGCAGAGAATTCTATTCTGAACTATATTTTACTCTACCCATGCAATAAATAAAGTTTTTAAGTTCCACTGACTTTAACTGCTGTCATCACAAATTCTTCAAATTATAGGTTTGATCTAATTACCACATCATTAGAATCCAGGGAGCAGCATGCCTTTATTTTACTAGTTAAACCTCTTCAGGAGACGTCAGAATGTAGGCCACTTTGTAGAAATATTGATGACCGAAATCACACCCTTCACACATACTGAAGACAATCAAATATGCTTTATGATTTCAGGCATTTAGCAAAAACTCAGAGGTTATCGCAAGCAATCTGCAAGGCGGAGAATGGAAAGAGAGTACCAGCTTATAATGAGAGGAAAGAGCTTCTTAGACATTCACCGGTTCTGCCTTTACAGTTTTCCGGTGGTGATGTCATCACCAGCGAGGAATATTAGCAAGAATTACATAAACCTGTCTTCACAATCGTCAGCTTGTACACTGTGGATTAAGCGCTGCCACGGGCTTCTAGTGGTTGGCAACTCAAGCTGTGGAGATGCCACAGGGCCTTGCTGGCCAGCTAGCTGTGCTCCACAGAGCAGAAAATTAAGCCTGGCATATTTGGGGGAGGAGTCTCCTGGTCTGCAAGAATTCATAAAAATAGCCATATGGGTAGAACCCAGGGTCACATTTGTAAGTTTTTAATAGTTCTGTGATAATTTTGTTAGACATGCTAAAAATCTTAGCTCATTCTGTCTCAAAACACAAAATAATGTTTACTTGCTAGACTTCATTTTTTTTCTTCTAATTAAGAGGATATACAAAGAGCACCATAAAATATTTTTAAATCTATGGCACATCAAAATGTACTGAATAAAACCAGCATCAACAACTACATTCTGCCTTCGATGACACAATTTCTCTGATTCCTCTTGAATAAGGATTAAGTCTGAAAAGATGATCATGTCAATGTATTAGGAGTTTCATCCTGAATAAATTAGTTTCACTGAACAAAGGCAATGCTACAAATGAAATCATTAATCTAAGTAATACTGTGCTGAAGTTTATTATTTATTTTATGTGTTTTGTTTGAATTTTGCTTAGTTTTCAAATGAATATTCTTTTTCTTTAGTAGCATATTTGCTTAGGCATTTATGAAACGCTTAAGTGCATTTTTTTTTTCTGTGATACCTAGAAATAGTTTTGTCACACAGGCCACAACTTATTTATGAACGTGGAATAAAACTGTGGTGTTGAAATGTTTGACAGAAGTGGACCATTTGCAAAAACAAAATGGTTCGTAGAAAAGTTTGCACAACTTCCGGAACAGCATCAGGCTGTTTGTTTAAATCAGTGACGTCATCCAGTTTGCTGTCTTACTTCACTTTGGCTGTCGTTTTGAGAACCTGACGGTCAAGAGTGGAATGAAGTTTCTAGAGTCCTTCAGGGAGAAAGCAGACTCTCAAAAGGGAACTCAAAACATGAACAATCTAACACAGTTCAGCAGCCCCCTTCAACTGCCTGTCAATGCTGCATTGTAAAGGAAATACAGGGGCAGACTGGGACTTGCCAGTCTTAGGTAAAGGACGAGCCAATTACAGGGCTTCATACTGGCTGCAAAACCAGAGTAAACTGATGGCATTAACACAATGCTTTCTGGGCCTAGAGCTAATTAAAGCTAAAGGGTAAATTCATAGCAATAGAGACTCCTGATGCTCCTTGCAAGCCCAAAGCTAATAAAGGCTAAAACGTAAAGTCATGTTAGTAAGTAGTCAGTTACCTCTGGAACACCAACGAGTTTTTAGCCACACAGAATACACTGTCCACAAAGTTAAAACTTACAGTAATAGATTATGATTGATTATTCTTTTTTCTTGTTTAGCCCAAGCAGTCAGAGAACAGTTGCCACTCCAGAGACTCATATTATTCTGGGAAGACCACATGATTTTTTAATGTTCAACTCAATAAAAGGCTCAGTGGACAAAGCCTTGAGGCCGTCAGTTCTTGCTTCTTTTCTAGCCTTGCCCTTTGTTTTTTCCTGCGCAGTACCCCGCCCTGAACACCGCTTTCATTAACACGTTCCCTCAACTTTGCACTGTTTTCCTTTTGCTTCTTTGTCTAGGAAGATGCTGCAGGAAGGGTATTTCTAAACTTAGGCTAAGACCTTTACCCAAGGATAGAGAGCTCCTGAGTAATAATTCTCTCTGTATTATATATGGAATTTTATTATCTTTGCAAAGAACTCCCGACTTCAGAGAAAGCTCACACGGTCCCCTTCCCTTATGATCTTACCTCTTTGTGAGTCTACAAACTCAACCCTGATTGTCCTCACCATGGCTGGGTTGGTCCTCCCTGATCAAGCTCATAGCATTTGCTGAGTAAGTATCTGCTTTGTGAATGTCACTGTTTGTTTGTTTGTTCAACAGAGATGAATGTCCCATGGTGCTTGTTTATCAAGTAACCTCCATTATAAGACATTCTCTCCTCTTTTTCACCTGTTTCTAACATCTTATCTTTCCCAGCAGCTGTTCCATTTAAATTAATAAAAGCTATTATCCCATTACCCCAACATCCATCCCCTATAGCTCTGTCCTCATTGCTCCCTGAGGTGCCAAAGCATACAGTCACCATCCCCTTTTTTGAAATCCTGTTACTGTCTCATCTTTGTTTAAATCTTATCCCTATCCGACTTATTAGTCTTCAGCCAGTGATTTTTCTGTTGGTGACCCTCCATGCCTCTTACACATGCAGGTGAAAATTCCCATTCAGGTAATTTACACTGTAAAATGAAGCACAAACACCATATGTGGATATGGCAAGCATGCACCCAGGTAATCCCTGTTCCTCCTGCTCTTTCAAAAAGTTTTCTGGAGAGAACAGCCTATCAGAAGTATAGAATCACCCAGTCACCTCATGTGAGACAACAGGACCTGGAGAAGCATTCCTGCTGTCTGCACTGCCTCTACTTTAACTGATCCACCACAAATCAGGAGCTGAAAGAACTGGAGGTGTGTGTCACCGTCCCCAGAACACACAGCCGCTTACATCCCACCCGACACCCCACTTTGCTCTGTATCATTCTTCCTTTCTCTACAGGTCCCAAACGAGAAGCTGGCTCTTAACAAACGGTTCCCAATGAATAGGGTCAGGCAGCCACGTCTTTAGGATCACTCTTCCCAAGCTGGCATGACCTGCAGTTGCTGTGTCTGTCCAGTCAGGTGGTCGTAGTCAGCTTTGAGACAGAACCCCTCTGTAGGCAAAACAAGTGTAATGAAGGCATGACTCCCTGGGGCTGGGGGCTTTCTGTGGCTTCTCCGTCATCCTAAGCTACGCTATGCCTCCTTGTATGAAACCCTCCTTGGCCTTTGGTGCTCTGATTATGTTTTTTGTTGTTGTTGTTGTTGTTTTCCTCATGGACAAATTTGGCTTACAGAAACAAGGTGCTTTCAGACAAAGAATTTTTTATTCTAAAAATGTGTGTGAATCTTGAAAGAGTATAAGGAATACTATCTTATAACACACACACACACACACACACACATATATGCAGTGATCACAAACCCATGTATATTTTTCACATTACTTTCTTCCTATATCTACATTTCCTTCTATGTTTCTGAATACTTTGTTCTGTCCTGAAGTTTACTGTTCAGCTCACCAGTACTTAATGTTGTTAGCCTGTATAAACACTCAGACACATTGGAAGGGGATTTCTGCATCTCTCTGAAAAGTGAACGAGTAAATAAGCCATTAAAGAACTCAGACTATCACCTGTAGGTTCACTCTAGAGGATGAGTGGAGTTAGTGCCTCGATGTATACCACTGGGGTGAATGACACATTCCTCCAAAGCACATATATCAGCAGCCTCAATGGGCTTATATTGGTGCAGATGACACACGTAAGGTTCTTTGACAAAGACAAGATATTTGTCCCTTTCCAGTATCTGGATGTCCAAATCTACAAAATGCAATACAACCTAAGTACCAATGTGGCAAACAGTGCTATACAATTATAGCCAGAATTATGAACAACCTTTAAACTACCTAAAAATTTAGCTAATGAATGAGAGAGCCTCTTGACCTTTTTTTCAGTTTAAAAAGTAAACCTCTCCCTACATGCACATCAAAATGGCTGAAACAACAAGGAAGAATACCTAACATAAAGGTGCTGGCCAGAATGTGGAGATTCCGGAATACACACACATTGCTAGCTGGAAAACACTGTACAACTACTTTGGGAAAATTCATGGTAATGTCTTATAAAATGAAGGATGCAGTTGTCATAAAACCTAGCAATTGTGCTTTTGGGCATTTCTCCCAGAGAAATGAAAATCTATGTTTCCATAAAACCCTACACACAAATGTTTATAGCAGTTCTTTACAGAGGCCCAAACCTAGAAATAGCCTAGACAGCTTTCATCACATATGTCTGTACATCACATAGATCTGTATATATTTGATACGGTAATAGCTTAGATGTTTCCCAGGGGCATTACGGTGAGTGCAGTGGTCAGAGCTCAAAGATAGCACAACACATGAGTCCCCATCTGCAACACTCCTGAATTCAAAATTGTGAACGGCCAGGCATGGTCATTCATGCCTTTATCCCAGTATCCACCAAGTAGAGTCAGGCATGTCTCTTTGTACTTGAGGCTACAGTGAGACTGTGCCAAAAAATACAGAGATAGAGAACACATTAAAAACAGGAACTCAATGACTGGCTCTTTGGTCTCCCCACCCCCGAAGGGAGGAGCAGTCATGTTAGGCCACAGAGGAGGGCTTTGCAGCCAGTCCTGAAGATACCTGATAAAACAGGATCAGATGAATGGGGAGGAGGTCCCCCCTATCAGTGGACTTGGAAAGGGGCACAGTGGAGATGAGGGAGGGAGGGAGGGACTGGGAGGGAATGAGGGATCGGGACACGGCTGGGATACAGAGTTAATAAAATGTAACTGATAAAAAAAATAATAATAAAATAAAAAAAATGTTAGACATTCGGGGTGGAAGGCAGATGGTTTTAAAAAGATAGCACATATCATATGATTACGGAAAGGTCTGGATCTTGATTGTGTAGGTAGTCACACAAACCAATGGAATGTGTAGGTGGTCACACAAATCTGCAATTGTGATTTAACAGAACACATATACACAAGCGTATTCATGTCCGGGAAGTGTCAGAACCGCTATGGATGGCAATGCCCATTTTGTATTTGGCATTTTACTATAGCAATGCAAGTTGCCACCTTTGGGAAGACTGGATTGGGATACATGGAACTCCAAACACATTGTATATTACGTATATATTTGTAACTTCCTATGAATCCATAATTTCAAAGAAAAAGGCTATAAAGTTAAGGTGTCTTCCTTGATTTCCCAAGCACAGCTAGCTCCCGAGTCATACCTTCCTCCATGCTCTTCGCAGCAATCCCCAAAGTTCTGTCTCCAACCAGTTGGGTGATCCTGCCACAGGTCTGCGGCAGTGTGCTCTGACCCACCCACCGGCTGTCATGTGACTCTCCTTGTCATCATGACAACGCCATCACAGTTCTAAGCCCAGGCTCTAGCTGTCAGCCCCACGTTTGACAGAAGTGATCAGGCAGTAGCTGGTGTGGAGCTGTCTTCACTTCATGGAGCACTGTGGTGCTTTTAATTTCCATCATGAGGCTCTTCTCTGTCTCGCTCTGAGGTTTCTCTTCACTCGGCAAAGCTATTTATATTCCTAAGGTTACATATGATGACCTCAAACTTCCAAACACGAGTCTCCAGTCCAAATAGTGTTTTTTTTTTATTTCAAATTTTTACTTAATACATATTCAATCCAACTGTGCTCTATGATATGCACCATGATAAACACCAATAACAACAATGTGGGGTAGGAAAGGGCTTACTCCATTTTACGCTTCCAAGTAACAGTTCTTCACAATCAGGCTGCCTGTTGCCCTGCTTGCTCTCTTGCTCATGCTTTATAGAGTTCTTATACAGCCCAGAAGGACTTGAACAGAGGTGACAAAAGCCATAGTGCACTGGGCCCTTCCACAACCACCAATCATCAAGATAATCCTTCACACACATGGCCATGCCAGACTTATCTCAGAACTGCCTCAGTCAAAACTCCTTCCTCAGGTGAGTCTAGGTTGTATCTAGTTGGCAGATGAGGCTGACCAGGACAGTCTCTATGTGGTGAGTTAAAATTATATCTTTCACTTAATACATTTCAAAATGAAACCCTGATAGCCCACAAAACATGTCTTTTGAAGGATTTTTTTTCTATTCAGTATTAAAACAACTTTGTATTTCTAATAAAACAAGTCAAAATAGTGGTATTATTTTTTCCTATCACACCCAATCTATGCTGTTGTCTCCTTCAAAAATAATCCTAAATTGAAGAATACCCTACTGTTTTGATTTTCACTATCCTGTTTTGGTCCATCAGTATTTTAGTCTGAATTCTTGTAACAGGTTTAATCTTTCTCCTCTGTTCTTACTGTTGTGTGGAAGATCAGCACACAAATGTCCCTAAATTTGACAAGTTGGTTCCTATCTGGGATGAGTAGACATTTGTTTGTATCTCCTTATGGATGTCTCTTACAATTCCTTACCATTTCCCATAGGACTCACAAACCAGTGCTGGGATGGATGGATGGATAGATAGACAGATAGATGGATGGATGGATGATAGAAACATGATAGGTGTTATAGATAGATGATAGATGATCGATAGATGAGAGATAAGATCAAAAAGTAGGTAGGTAGATAGTAATTAGACACACAGATGGCTGAAAAGATAACTAGGTAGATAGATGACAGACAGGTCTAGATTGGATCTGAGCGTCTTTGAATGTGTAAGTCATGACGGAAGGCTTGGTCTCCAGCCTGACACCATTGCAGTGTTACAATCTTCGGACTTCAGCTGAAGATGTGTGGGTCACTGTGGAGATGCTCTTGAGAAGTGGTCCTCAGGAGAAGGCATATGAAGTCCCCTTGAGTCCCTCTCAGATCTGGCTCTGCTCCTGATTCAGGATGCAGTCACCTCATCTTTGATTCCTCCTGCCTAACATTATATGCTCTAGGTCCATCTATTCTCTTGCAAATGTTTAACTTCATTTTTATCATTTTTATTTTTTAGAGTTGGTGGCATTAGTTTATAAGTATGTTAATTTTTCATTATCCATTCACTTTGTTGGACAAGTAGACTGAGTTCAGTGCTTTGCTGTGCTACCAGCAATGAACACGGGTGCACCTGTCTGCAGGGTGAATCAGCAATGAACACAGGTGTACCTGTCTGCAAGGTGATGGTTTTCCTAGTTCTAATTCTGTCATGGAACCTAGGTATGGAAAAGTGTGTAAAACATATCCAGTACTGAAAGTGTAAAACCTAACACAAAGCTCCACAGCCTCCATTCTGAATGCCTATTCTAACTATACAGAAGTACAGTGAGATATATCTTTTCATATACCTTCGAGCAGAGACTTTGGATATGGTCAGTTTTCTTATGTTTTCATTTATTTCCAGGTATGTCACGATAAATTTTATGAAACTTGAAGAATGCGTCCTGACACGTCTAGCTGTGCCAGCAAGTGAAGCAGCTGAGAAGCAGGGCTCGCCGTGGTGCAGCCGTGCTGACCTACCTGGACTGTGACCTTACAGAATGGGGAGCTGAACAAATCTCCCTTCACATTGTTAACCCTCTTCACATTGTAACTAGCTACTCAAGGTAGGATGTTTTTTGTAGGGACACAAAGTGTTATTACCTGACATCATCTCAGGAGAAATGCATGTGTGTGTAACCCTTTATCTCTGTATGTCTATGAGTAATATAGATGTGTATGCATAACTAATTACCTATTTATCTATTATTTGTTTGTGTGTCTGTGACTTACATATGTGTGCATGACTGATATATATGCATGCACACATATATGTGTATATGTATGTCTCATACATATGATTTTATACATATGTATCATATATATACACACAAATATATATCATTTATATATTTATTATCTATGGATTCCAATTAGAATAGAAACTTCATGGATCAGAGAGTTTTATCTGAGTTTTTTCTTTTCATTCTTTTTTAAAAATTCATATTATTATTTATTACAATTTATTTACTTTGTATCACAGCTGTAGCCCCCTCCCTCATGTCCTCCCAACCCCACCCTCCCTCCCTGTTCTCCCCCTATGCCTCTCCCGTAGTCCACTGATAGGGGAGGTCCTCCTCCCCTAATATCTGATCCTAGTCCATCAGGTCTCATCAGGACTGGCTGTATTATCTTCCTTTGTGTACTGGTAAGGCTGCTCTGCTCCTGGGGTGGGAGGGAGCAAAGAGCCAGCCACTGAGTCCATGTCAAAGATGGCCTCTTCTGCCCTTACTAGGGTATGTACATGGAGCCTGAGCTGCCTATGGGCTACATCTGAGCAGCGGGTCTAGTTCCTCTCCATGCACGGTCCTTGGTTGGATCTGTCTCTGCCAGTTTTTCCACTTCCATGCTTCTAGTGTAAAAATTATCCTTAGAATACATAGAGTTTTCGGTAATTACAGAAAGACATTATTTAACTAGTTATGCTCTCCTTCTAAAAGGATAGCTGGGTGGCCTATGCCTGGAGAACTCTAAGAAACCACAGAGAAACGCTTCTGTTTTGTGGCTGCTCAGGTCATGGTGTCTGATGCTCTCCTATCTGCAAGGTCTTTAAGTCACGGAGCACTGAGAGGCGAGTCAGCCCCCCATGTTATTCTACCCATCTTATCCCAAGGGCCCTACAGAACTGAGGGCAAAAGAAGCATAGTTCCCTGTTTCCACTCACACTTCCCTATCTCCACTTCCCGTGGTAACCTGAAGCATGAACCTCTGGGTTTACGCTACTTTAAGTATTAGTAGATTACAAACACATGCACATACGGTTTCCTGAGTCAAAGCTTCTCATTCAGAGCTGGAATATTAGGAAGAATACAATACGTAACTGTCCGTTCATTCCTTCTACAACTGTTTATAAAGGGCTGCCAAGAAGTAGGTCTTCTAGACCCAAGAAAAAATTAGAGATCAAAACCACAATTACTATTCTTGAGCTGGAGAGAAACAAATAGCAATCCACACAAACAGTTTAGGAACAATATAATTTTAGGTAATAGTAAAACTGACTGGATGACAAATGAATGGAAGATGCAAGTTGGTTAACGGTCTAACAGTCGGTGTGATTTTCCACTCAGGAGCTCAAGGAATCTTCTCTTTAGGCCACCTTCAAGGCCACAGAATAATTCTTATTAAATGCCAATAATTGTTACATTTTTAAATTCTTCTCTGGCCATAGATGAATAAATCTGGAAATCAAATCTAGACAAAAAATACCTGTGGACCAAAAATTTACTCTTTAAGTCAACTGAAGAAATCAGGAAGGAAATGAAAAATTCCTAGAATAAAATAAAAATAAAAGCACAACCAAATCTTTGGGTTACAGCGTAGCTAGTTCTGGGGGGTGGCGGATTTACAGCTGTGAGTGTACGTTATAAATCAGAGCGGTCCCATTCTAGTTTGCTTTCTTTTGCTGTGATAACCATCATGACTAGAAACTTGGGGGAGGAAGAGGTTTATTTGGCTTAGACATCCTTGTCACAATCCATCATCTAGGGAAGGCAGGCAGGAACATGAGCAACAGAAACCTGGAGGCAGGAACTAAGGTTGAGGCCACAGAGAAACACTGCTTCCTTTCCTGCTCCCTGCAGCTTGCTCAGTTTACTTCTTATGCATCCCAGGGGTGACACTACTCACAGTGGGTGGGCCCTCTCACATCAGTCATTAATTAAATGCCTCAGAGACTTGCCCACAGGTCAGCCAAATACAGCCATTTTTAAAATTGGTATTCCTTCTTCTAGACAATCCGAGCTCCTGTCAAGCTGAGAAAAAACTCACTGACACAGATCTCAAATAAAGACATCAATGATAGACTTCAAAGTTTTAATATAACTCAAGCCAAACCCAAAGCACAGGCAGCAAGAAATACTAAAGATGTGGGGATCTACTGAAACACTAAGAGAATGATGTATAGGGTCAACCAAGTAAAGCACTGGGTCACTGGAATGAAAACAAGTTTGATAAACAGTCCTAGCCAAAGTAGCAAAAAAAGATAGAATCTGTAGATTAATAAAATTAGAGAGAAATAACAGGTAGGTTACTCAACTTTACCATGATCCTGGGGGATGCTTGGGGAATGCTTTGGAAACTTTTATTTGCAAACCAAAAAATAGATAGATAGATAGATAGATAGATAGATAGATAGATAGATAAAACAAGTTGATAAATCGAGAGACACTTATGAGATACCAAAGCTAAATCACAGGATGAAAGTAAGTTACACAGATTCAGAACAAGTGATGAGACTGTAGCAATAATAATTTTCACACACACACAAAAGTGAAGACAAAATGACTATGCTCTCCAGTTCTAGGAAAGCTATAATGAAGAGCTTACACCAATGTTCCATAAACTGTCCTAGAAAATAGAGCTGCAAGGAACAGTACCAAAGTCATTTGAAAGACAGTATTACCCTGCTACCAAGGCCAAATAAGGACACGGTAAGAAAGAAAGTTATAACTAATTTCCCTGACCATAAACACAAATATTCTCACTACAGGCTAATTTCCTTAATTAACATAGATGTGAGGATTCTTAATACTGGCAAACCAAATTTAATAACACATTAAGAAGATAACATACCATGACTAAGTTGATTTTTTTATCCCAGGGACACAAGATTAGTTCAACACTTACAAATCAATAAACGCAACAAACCACATAAATAAATTTAAGGACAAGTGTCACATGATCCTCTCAGTAGAGACAGCATTCAATTACCCTTTGTGATCAAGGCCCTGAAGCCACCAGGAATAGAACTTGCATATCTCAGCACAGCAAAGGCTATACACGACAGGTTTATAGTAAATACTGTGTTAAGTGGAGCCAAATTTTCAATCATTTGATCTGGAATTGAGAATGAGATAAGGTTATCCACTCTCTGCTTTCACTCAGGATAGTATATAAAAATTTGGAGTAATGAAATTAACTAACTAAATAAATGAGATTAAAAAATAGGAGATAAAGAATAAAGGTCATTCTATCTTGTAGATAATATAATCTGATACCCAGAATACTTTCAACTTCCTCAGACAATTCTGAGACTCACAGCCCACTTTCAAAAGAGTAGAAAGGTACAAACCACATACATTTTTCCAAGTGATCTTGCTTGGAAAAGAATTTTAGGGGAAATCAGCTTTATAATGGCTTCTAAAAACTGCTTAGAAATTAAATAAAATAAGTGAGAACCCCTCTACAATGAAAACTTCAAAACACGTGAAGACATTAGAAGATAGAAAGCCCTCCCAACCTGAGATATTATGAAAATGACTATATTATTGAAAAGATTCAGTGAACATCGAACAAAATTCCCATGGTAGTCTCCACAGACCTAGGAAACCAGCCATAAGATTTACAGAGAAGCACACAAGATAGCCAAAAGACAGAGCCATCCCAAGCAGAAAGGGTAACAAAAGTGGCACCTCAGTATTTGATCTCAAATGCCCAGAAAGTACAGAGGAATAATATGGAAGATTAAGGCATCTGCACTAAATCATACATGTGATTCAATAGAGCCAAAGAGAGGGCCCAGAATTAAAATTTAGGTACAGATACCTACATTTTGACAAGCTGTGAAGGCAAACATTGGAGAAAGGACATGTTCAGAGGTCCCAAGGTAGGAGCCGAAACCTCGAAATAGCACAAGGAAAACAGGTAAAACGTTTTAATACACAGGCACTGGCAAGTTCTATCTAAAGAGGATGCATATGGCATAGGAAATAATCCTAAGAATTGAAAAATGGGATCATATGACATCAAAAAACTTCTAAAAAACAAAAATTAAAAAAAAACCAAAATGCTAAACACATACACACATGAGCAACATGAAATGGACTCAATAGGTTTTACACACATCCGTGTGTGTGTCTAATAATAGTAACTACTATGGAAAATGAGGAGAGATGGCCAAGGTGAGAAGAATGTTTGTGAGTCCAGCTCAGACAGGATATTGTCATTCACAATATGTAAGGTAAGTGAACTTAGCGAACTGGAGAGAGATTTTAAGAAATGCAAATGGCAAAAAAAAAAAAAAATACTGAAAGCCGATTCAATATCCTAAACCAGTGGAAAAATGCAAATTAAAGCAACTGTGAAGTTTCATCTCACCCAAGCCAGATGTTTTCATGCAGAAAACATATGCAAGCAACACTGGAGAGGAAAGAGAGACACTGCTGATGCAAATATAAACTGGTACAGACCAGTTCTCAAGAAGGAAAGAAAGACACAGAGAGAGAGGGAGAGAGGGAGAAAGGAAGGAAGGAAGGAAGGAAGGAAGGAAGGAAGGAAGGAAGGAAGGAAGGAAGGAAGGAAGGAGAAGAGACATTAAAAGAAAAGAAATCCTGAAACTAGAAGAATGACAGTATGGGCAGTCTTATCAGTCCTGTAAATAAACCCAAAGACCCTGAGGTCAATCTCCCACAGAGATACTTGCATATCTATATGACTGTTAAAGTGTTTGTAACAGCTAAGAAATAAAACCAGACGAAAGGTCTATCAATAAGTGATTGGATACAGAAAACATGGTGCATACACACAATGAAACATTATTCTCAGTGAAGGAAAAGAAAATCCCGTGAGTTTCAGGAAAATATAAGGAACTCGAGATCATTATTTAAGCAAAAGATTCAGAAAGGCAAGCACCACTTGCTCTCTCATATGTGGAACTGAGATTTAAATCCAGAGGTGGATGTGTGCACATGGGTGTGTGCTTGCGGCAAGCATACAAGTAGAAAGGGTAAGAAAGTGGGAAGATGGGTAAAAACTAAGGATAAGGGGATTCACAAGGCATGAAAGCAGAGGAAGCTGCTCGACTCTGCTTTCTTTTGCTGTGATAAACAGCCTTACCAAGAGCAACCCGGAGAGAAGAAGGTTTATTCCAGATTAGACATTAGAGCTGAGAGTAGTCAGGACAGGAACTCGGAGGCAGGAACTGAAACAGAGACCACAGTTAAACACTGCTTCCTACCTTTCCTCTGACTTGCTTGGCTACCTTCTCCAAAAGTCAGACCAACCTGCCCATGGCTGGCAGTACCCACAGTGGCCTAGACCCCCCTATACTGATCAGCCATCAAGAAAATGCCCCTCAGGCCAAGCTGATGGGTTCAATGCCTTAACGGAGGTCCACTCTTCCCAGATGACTCTGCCTCAAGTTGACAAGACTTTTCAACATAGGAGTACTATATGAGGATAAAAAGAGGGGGATAAGAAAAACAGTGGTGGAGGGGAGCGAATTGAAACTAATTGTAATGACACATCTGTATGCCATAAGATATGCTAACTAATATTTAAAATAAATGAAGTTCAAGTAGTTTTCATGTCTTAGATATTGTGACTAGAGCAGGAATAACAGGTGATATTTCTATTCCTGAGTTCTGTGCCAAGAAGTGGTAGGGCTGGGTCACACTGTGTCTTTATTTTTAACTTTCTGAGTATGCTCACACTGGTTTCCACAGTAGCTGCACCAGTTTGCAATCCCACCAATAGGGAACGAAGTTTCCCCTTCCTCCATAGACTCACCAGCATTTGTCAGTTGTTTTTATTGTTTTTTTTGAAGAGGGGAGGTGTCTTAGTCCATTCTGACTGTCAAGGTCCCACACCTAGATGAAAAGCTTCAGGCACTTAATGGCTGAAACAGAGAGCGAATCCACTTTCTTTAGGGATGAGCTCCCTGAAAGGTTATCCTGTCTCATGTTCTCATCACTAAACACACGTACAGTCGCGAGCAACACTCAACGAACTCAGTAAGGTTCGTGTATGTGACTGTGTAACGGTAGTTAAAAAAGAAGAGGTGGTGAATTAAAGAGGGAGTAGGGGAGGAAGCAGATGAAATGGGAGTGGGCAAAAATGCTGGATGCTGTAAATTTAAAAAGCAAATATAGACTAGGCAAGATGCTACATGCCTAAAATCCCACCACACAAGAGGCAATGCAGAAGGGAAATGATTCCAAGATTACCTTGGGCTTGATAGTGAGACATTGTCTTAAAACAACAAGAATAGGTCTAAAACTGTCCAAGAATGTAGAGAAATCCTTGAAAGGAAGAAAGGCTTCTGGGGGGGCTCCTGTGGCCTGAGTGAGAAACAGACCTCAAGCCAGGGTGCTGGCAGCACAGCTGCAGACAAGGGAGTCAGAACTGGTGGATACAACAGAAGAGCCTCTCAACCCACTGATCCCACTTGAGGATGCCATGTCTCATTCTAGACAAAAGATACATCAAAATGTTACTGTAAAATGAAATACTGCATCTCTGTTCCTAATGTCTTCTTTGTATGGAAGCAGGGTTCCACACCAATGCTGGAGGCTTGTCTCTTGCCCTAGAACTTTGACTGGTGGGTTTTAGAGTAACAGCTGGGCATAAAGAGGCCAGGCCATTCCCTTTGCTCTGCCAGAGCAGAGCTGAGAGCCTGGAAAGGGACTTTGAGGACTGGGTCACCTTCATGGCATCAGTGCTGCACAGCTTTGGACTGTATGCCCGATCCTAGTGCAGGAGCACGGAGCTCATAATTGATTCTCTTAAGCTGCACTCTCTAGGAGCCCCAGCAATGAGGAAGACACTCTGCCCTCCATGTTTGGCTCCTTTGGCTCCTCTCATTGCTTTAAAACTCTAGTGGTGACAGTAGAATTATCATTCACTCCAAAGAAACACTTATTTTAGTTTTCAAACAAGAGATAAGGTGATCCGTTTTATGTTTAGGTCATCCCAACCTCTGTCTGAAGACAGACTTGCAGAGGAGAATAAACTAATTGCAAAAATAGCAAAGAACAACTGGGTTCGGAAGCCATTACCTCAAAAACAGCACGTAGCACTTGAGAAAAACAACTCACTCTGCCCTTTATTCCTTGAGTTCATAAAAGCTAGAAGGGATTCTCTGACCTCTCGATGAAGGTCATAAGGCCCTTATGTGAGAGATGTTTGGTCTGTACCTGAGAGGAAAATGTCCTTCACCAGAAATAGAGGCATAGAGAACAAAAAAGAACAAACAGGTTTGTTAAATTCTTCCAGCACCCACATGTAGACGTCAGCAAGAGAAAGACTACAAAGTTGTTCATATAAATTCGAGCACCAAAGAAAACGGGAGTGAGGAAGTAAAAGCCAGCATGGTGTCAGATTTCAAATATGGGCTATGAATGCAGGAATTACAGAAAAAGAAACTAGCAACCCAAGAGTTCAAGAGAGAAGAAAACAAATAAAATTCACCACAGGGGCACCAGAGCGTTCTTGAGGTAGAAGAAACTGCAAACTTGAACACAGCAAAACAGAAAGTATGTAATCCCCAAAAAGAAAAATAATGATTAATGAATAGGGACCCACGAACAGCACCAAGTCCATCAGAAAGTGCACAGAGAGGGAGAGAGCAGGGCAGGCATCATGTTCTGAAGAAATAATGGCTGGCAATGTCTTAAATAATAGCATAAAATATTTCACATAAAAACCCTCAAAGGATACCCAATAGAATAAATTTAAAAACAAACAGAGGAAAAAGAAAAAAAATAAAACAGTTCCTGCTTTTATTTGGACAGTTTTCAATACTGAGGTTTTCATGTATGGAACTTTGATCCCGACTGGCATGTACGAAGAGGGTGAGAATTTATCTGACTATGGTGATTAAAGGTAGGGCCTTTGGGTTTACCTATGGTCAGTATGGTAGAGCGCTCATGGGTGAGTCCCCACGGCTTCATCAACCCTAGAGGACATGACAGATGCTCGCTCACACGCTTGAATCCCCCATCTCAACAGCACTATACAAGCAATACAGCAATGATCAGGTGAGCACCTCAGATGGTTCATCTCCAGAACCACAAGATAAGGCAAACCTTTCCTTCATAAAATCAGCCTTCTCTGGTATGTCATTCAAATAACAAAACTGGAGTTATGCACTTAGGAACAACCTAAAACATTTCTGCAATCCTAAGAAAAAGATAGTACCTTGAAGGACATAAAAATGACTGGCTAAATACAGGAGAGAAATACATAATGGACTGCCCATTTCTTATCAGAAACAACACAGTCAGAAAGCAAACCAACATATTCAGAGTGTGGGGTAGAAGCTCTCAACTGCGATTTTTACATTCAGCAAAAGTATTTTTTTTTTTTTTAAGAAAATGAAGGTGAGGGCTGAAAGGATGGCTCAGCGGTCAAGAACACTTGCTGCTCTAACAAAAGATACAATTTTTGATTCCATCACTCTGTAACTCTGTCCTGGAAGATCTATCACCATCTTCTGGCTTCTGCAGGCACCTGAGCAGACATGGTATACACACACACATTGACAAATACATATATACACAAGTAAAATTAAAACATAGATTAATAAAAGATATTCACAGATAAAGCTGGGTACTGGAGCACACACTTTTAAATTACGCACTGAGCAGCAGAGGCAGGTAGATTATTTTGAGTTTGAGGCTAGCCTGGTCTACATCATGATTTTAGGGCTATCTCAATCTCTAAAAAAATAGTGAGACTGTCTTTAAAAAAAAGAAAACAATGAACAAATCAAGAAACAAAACACAGCAGCAAAAATATATGTTCACAAATAAAATACACTGAGATAATTCATCATGAACACACCCATCCTAAAAGAATTACTGACAGAAGATATCTGGAATAAACGAATATCATAGCAGATATTTGCTCAAATGCACAAAAGAAAACTGCAAAAAGCTACAAAGGAGTATATTAATATATCATTACCCCCACTTCCGACCTCAAAAGGAGCTGCATAAAGTAAGAATTTAAAACTCTACTGCTAGCTTTATGAATGATAAAGCTGTAAAAGTAAGGTAGTCATAATAAAAGGAGAGGGAAAGCAATATTGCCAAAATACTTTTAAATTTCGCTGAATTAAGTTAATACTCACATAAAGTAGGCTGGTAAATTAAGGTGTATATTGTGATTTCCAACTAAGATTCTAAAAAAAAACAGTATAAACAAGTTGTAAAGACAGTAACAAAATATGAACACAGTACACCGAAAAGCATTTAGCAACAAGAACAGCGTAAGAGGAAGAGACCAATGAAGGAAGAGAAAGAAACAGCAAAATGAAAAACAACAAATGTGATAGTTGATTAGGAATGTCACCTTAGGCTCATATACTTGAATACTTTGTCTCCAGTTGATGGAACTGTTTGGGAAGGTTTAGGAGGTGTGGCCTTGTTCAAGGAGATGTGTCACTAGTGGAGTTTCAGAAGCCCAGGCTATTCCCAGTGTCCTCTCTCCTTCCTGTTTGTGGTCATATGTAAACTCTCAGCTACAACTCCAGTGCCATGCTTGTCTACCTGCTGCCATGTTCACTGCCATGAAGATCATAGATTCTAACCCTCTGGATCAGTGCACCCCTAAATTAAGTACTTCCTTTTTCATAAGTTGCTTTGGACATGGTGTTTGGTCACGGCAGTAGAAAAGTAATTAAAAACAAGAAATCCAAGTACATCAGTAATTATATGGAACTAATTATTAAAACAAATGATTTTGATGATTAAAAGCTGTGATCATAAGGGCGCATGATTTTGATTAATTCTGAGCAAGGCTTAAGGTGGAACTTTAGAAAACAAATCAGACAGGACCCCACTACATGTCACCTGCTTTACACTTAAAGCCCAAGGAGGATAGGAGTTAGAGGTGGAGATGTGGAGATATAGGTAAATAGTAACTATGAAACAGCTGGAAAGGTTAAGTGTATATCAGACCCCTTGGGCCATTAAGGTAATTCAGCTAATAAATGTGCTTGTTGCCACAGCTGACATCCTTAGTTCGTTTCCTAGGACCAAAATCATGGAAAGAGAAAACTGACTCTGCAAGCTGTCCACTGCCCTCTACTTCACAGATATTCTGGAACATGGAGGTGTGTAAGCACAGACACAAACAAGAGGCAGGAAGAGAGACAAAAAGAAAAAGGAGGGAGGGAAGTAGGGAGAGAGAGAGAAATAAAAACAAAGGCAAATGGAACAGTTCATTATGGTAACAGAATCAATTCAAATAAACACATAAAAATCATAACTTATGCATTACTACTAGCAAGGCTTCAAAATATATGAATGGGGCGCTGGAGAGATGGCTCAGTGGGTAAGGGCACTGGCTACTCTTCTAGAGGACCCAGGTTCAAATCCCAACACCCACATGACAGCTCAGAATTGTCTGTAACTCCAAGATCTGACACCCTTGCACAGATATACATGCAGGCAAAACAGCTGTGCACATAAAAAAAGTAAATTAAAAAATCAAAATAAATGAATCAAATCTAACAGAATCAAAATGAGGACTTTCTCTCAGCAATAACAGTAGGAAACCTAAGCACATCACTCTCCGTTACTGATGGAATTAGACAGCAGATCAAGCCTGGGGAAGATCTGGATGTCACTGTCAACTAACTGGGTTAATTCACATTTACAGAAAAGTCTAACTCACAAGCCAACATATACAGCGAACTATGCTGAGCCCTGCATTCATCTCTGCAAATTTAGGAGGATAATAATCACAGCATATGAATACTGTGAGCGACTACAATATAATAAAATTGGGAATCTGCAACAGAAATATGCTGAGGAATCTATAAATATTTGGTAATTAGTACATGTCCAAAGCAACTGATTCAAACAGGACATTTCAGAAATATCAGAATTACAGTTATTCATAGCCTGAAGATGGAGATAAACTCCAGGAAACACATGACCACTTGATGATTCCATCACTGTGCAAGTACTATTCCTTGCATTTATACGATAAGCCTGCTGTCTAGCATCAACAAAAAAAGCTACTGTGGTGTATGTGGTTCACGTGAATGTGGATACAGGGTATCACCCTTTATTAGAATCAGCAGAGGCATTAGTAAGGAGGAAGATAGATCTCTGTAGGGTAATGTTGGAAAAGACTGATGTAGGATCAGCACACAAATTTTCCATCCAAAAATGGGCGAAGCCAGTCAGCCAGAGCCAGCAGACTCCATTATTATAAAAGGCAACCAAAATAGAGCCTATGGAGACAGAGCATAGATTAATGATCTCCTGGGGTTTGGCATGGGGTGGAGGGGTTACTGAAAACAGGCTGTACGTATCCTTCTGGGGTGCCAAAGAATTTTCTAAAGATGGATTGCAAGGGTAATTGTGTAACTTTACAAAGGTACTTAAAGTCACTGGGTTATATAACTAAAATGAATAGATTTAACTTCAATAAGGCCACTGAAACATAATGACTTAATTGGCAATGAAAAACATGCACATGTGTTATCACAAATAAATACAGTTCAACGTCGCTAAATCAAATTTAGTGGTAAGCAAGAGGGTGGCTTTAAAACTTTTAAGTATTTATTCCCCGATCTTCACCTTTTTATAATCAATAAGATATTTCTTTCTGCGTAAGGCCATATATATATATAAAGGAATGTTCACATTAAGCAACTGGGCGCTGTCTTAAATTTTAAAAACATTTACCTTCATACGTGGTATTTACCGCTAAGATACTAAGTCAGCCGCTAGACCTGTATTCCTTCAACGATAGAGGTTCTGTGGGGGCGACGCATGAGCATGTCTCATTTCGTGAACAAGAGTCCATTGGACAACAATGACGTACAGGCAGACAGTAAGCTAATCCGACTGAGAATTAATTGACTTTCTGATCTTTACTCTTACAATCGATGTGAGAGTCCATCCCACTGCCGGGCGGGGCTTGTTTTCCTATCCTGCAGCTGCCAGAAGGGGTTGGAGGGGTGTGGATGGTGAAGATGGTCCTAATAGAGCGCACTGGCATTTTCTCTGCTGACCTAAATTATAAAGGATTGGCTTCAAGACCATTGGGCACACTAATTTTAGCCACTAATTACATCTCACACCTAATGTGCTGGGCTGTTCTGAAGCGCAGACGCGTTAGACGATCTGCCACCGTGTAATTTCCGAGGGCTTCGCGGGCACTCGGTTTTCAGAAATACTGAAACGCTAAACCACTCACCATGAAATCGTAGCTGGACTTGGCTCATTGTTTTAATTTATGAAATGCGCCCGTCATTACTGTTGGCCTACCTTAATCGATTTCATCCTCCCTCACCAAGTAAGCGCTCTTCCACAGTAAAAACAAAACAAAACAAAAAAACAAAAAACAAAAACATGGCAACTCTGCTAAATTGAATGCATGAACTACCAAGAAATGCAGCCATCCCATTCAAAGACAGCGGTTCTCTTAAACCTTCCACCCCCAAATTATGTGCAAAATAGAAAGAACACAGAAATAGAAAATTATCTCTCTCAAGAGTTTAGGGAGTTTTTGAAACAGCATTTCTGTGTTAGTATCGGTTATGTATTTTACTCAAAAATTTTCAGTGAAAGAATTAAATGAATTTTACTATACTGACATTTGTTTGTGAAATAAACAAACAAACATTAGTGACACATCCATTTCAACGCTCTTTAAAACAGAGATCAACACCAACAGTAGTAACCCCTGAGTGCCTCACACCGTAATTCATTGCCTGGAAGCCTGCTGTTTGTGAAATAACATATCTACAGCATTTTGAGGCAATTGAAGAGATAATGAGGGTCAAAGGAGATCAGGAAGACAGGGCCGGGATTGGCATGTGTGTGAGAGAGACACTCAAGATGGCACTCTGTCACGTGAGGGTGATGCAAGGAGGCCCTCAGCAAACATTAAACACAAGTCAGAGACCTGGTCATGAGCCAGATAAAGCCATTCTTCACAAGCCATCCAGTTTTGGTATTCTCAACTACCATAATATGCCCTGTGCAAGCGTCATCATCCAGTTTCACCACGTGCAAATGTCACAGATCTTAAATACATAAACTTCAATGCCCCTTCTTACTGCATACCACACTATTTGGTATCACTTAATTGCATATTTACTTTTCATATTTAAAATATTTATTAATTCTTATGAGAATTTATACAGTATATTATGATCATTTTCACCCTCTCAGCCTGACTCCTCCCATGTTCATAAGACATTCTCTTTTCTTCCTCTTTCTTCTTCCTTCTATTTTTCTCCTTCCCTCTCTATCCTTCTGTCTCCTATACACACAAGTAAAACTATTTACATTTTAAAGGTCATATAATAGCACTAGAGTTTTTAAATAAATAGTGACTTAAAATAATTTGATTTTATTATTTTTATTATATAAAATTTTTATATAAAAATTTTTATATACTAAAATTTATAAAATAATTTTATTTTAAAATAAAATGTTATTAAAATTGATAGATGATGAATGCATATATTTATGAATACACGGATAGCTAGATGGATTGATAGATGGATACACAGGTAGATAAAATAGGTAAATAGAAGATATATAATGATAGCTATATAGGTGATAGACAGACAGACGGATGGACGATGGACGGACGGACAGATGGATGGACAGATGGATGGATGGGTAGGTAGGTAGGTAGGTATGTAGATAGACAGATAGATGGGTTGGTAGGTGGGTAGGTCAATGGATCGACAGACAATGCAAATGTTTCTCTCATAGGTAGGTTCTTCCAGCCAGCCGGCAGCCAACAGTGGTGGGCAGCTGATTGTTTTTCATGGTGGGAAACAGAATTGGATGAGGGAAGACAATTCTGAGATCACATAATCTCTGAGGAAGGAGGCAGGAACATAACTGCCTCTCCTTGTACCCAGCATGCACTGCTCAGGGGAAATGACACCTCCTTTCTTCTTCCCTAAGATACAATACAAACATAAGTGTGAATTCAAACATAGACATATGACTGAAAATACATGTCTGAATATTCACATGTGTGTTTCATGGGAAGTCATGCTCTGACAAATGTGATGCCACATGTCTGTAATTTCACAACTTCAGAGATAGGGAAAGGTGGATTATAATCCTGAAGCCATGCTAAGCAATATACTGAAATCTCACACCCAAACATCAAACTGAAACAAAAATTATGTAATACTGTTTTTTTTCTTCCATTTTGTTTCCAGCTGACAAAAATCCTCAGGCTTCAGAGCATAACCTCAAACAAGAACTAGAAATAATCACGTAGTGTCTTACTCAAGACCTGAGGCGGAAGGCCTGCACAAACCAGCTCAAGGTCAGTCAGGGCAACACAGTGAGCCATCATCTCAAAAAAACAAAAACAAAATTAAAAAAAGAGCAAAACAAAACCAAAACAAGAATAACACCCCCCCCCAAAAAAAAAAAGGTACAGGGGAAATCTTTACGTAATTTCCTAATTACCCACAAGTTTTGTTTTGCTTTTTCAATAACACAAATATTCCATTACTGTTTACTCTTGAATTCCAGTTAACTAAAGGTTCAATAGTGAGCAACTGAGGTAAATGTCACACTGTCCACAGCATTTGATGGACAGATGGCCCTAGACTCTGGACCAGAGGACGGGAGTCTCCCGCGGTGAAAGGCATCAGGAGTGTGTGGAGAAGACTGGAGGACTATTGTTGTTGTCAACAACTGTTAGAGCAGAAATCCCGGGGGGGGGGGGGAGGGGGTCCAAAACCCAGTACAAAGCTGAAGTCTCAAAGGAGAGAGCCTCAGTATTAAGAAAAAAGAATGGTGCTCTGGGTGATGGAGCTAGAGCAAGGCTGGCCTATGGCCCAAAGGACTAGGGGAGTGAGGCAGTTTGGAAGAGAGCGTGAACTTCCTGTGACCAGACCATCCTTACAACTGTGCAAAGGAGGAATGTGAGCAAAGAAGAGTGTGAAGCCATATTGCACCTGGAACAGACACGACAAGGGTTGGAGTTTAGGATGAAGATACACTGAGTCACTCCTCTGTATTCACGTCTTCCAAAACGCCAGGGGGTGCCAAAACTCACAGGGGGTACTAAGATCTTTGTATGTAACGCTTGTCATATGTGCTCTCACCAGTTTATAAATGAGGTCTGTTGATAAATTAGTCACAGTAGACCTATTGATAAATATCTGCCTTCCTGTCTGTATCTATTTATCTAGCCATGTATATAAGTATATATACATATGCATATACATGCATATATCATGTGTTCATCTACATATCTGGATATCTATCCATGTATACACATGTGCATGTACATATGTGTATATGTGTATGCATCTATTTATATATATCTTTCCAAGTATATGTGTGTACATGTGAGTATGTTATGTGCATGTATGTGTCTACACCTCATCTATCTTACTGTGATGTTTATACATGTTTTGATGCCATCCACAGTTGACTGAAACCTTGGGTAAAATCAGCCTCTTACATTGAAATTGCTGGAATGAACTGGATCAGAGAAACAACTCTGAAGCTAGAACCAGAGGAAAAGATGGGCAGAATGAAGAAGCAGCCGTAGTTTCTGCTAAACTAGCAAGGGAAAACAGACCAAGTGGGGACAGAAAATGGGAGAGAGACAGTGACATCATCACTACTGGCTTCAAGTGGGATATCCAGATACAGACTCTCTTGTCTATTAAATGCCTTGGTCTGGGGTTCATGGAGGCATGATCAGGCCGTCAGAACCACTGTACTGGGGAAGGCCATGCAGTGATAAAAGCAATTCTCATTGAGTTTTCCTCTTGTCCAAGTATTTCATCAACATCATATACCTAATTATGCTTTAGGATTAAACTGTACTAAAAGCTAATTACAGTCTCATCTCCCCCAAAACGGAAATGAAGCCACCTTGACACCTCACCTCATCTAGGGGGATGTGGGTATAGACGGGAAACAAAAGGTGCCTTGAAGATGGGTTTTTTGTTCCTCACCCCACTCATTCCTGTTCTCTAATGCTGCTGGAAATAGGTACACACATGTGCATTTTTTTTTTTTTTTGCTTTTCAAAATTAACACAGAACTACTCCATCCATGAAAAGTCATGTGTATAAAGGAGACAGAGAGTAAAGGAGGCTCAACTTACATCAGCATTCAGAAGGCTGAGACAGGAAGACTGTGATTTTGAGACCAGCCTGGGCTATAAAGCAAGTTCAAGTCTAGCCTGCATTGCCTAACAAGAACCTATCTCACTAATTAATTAGCTAATTCAAATTAATCAAGCACTGGTCATATCTTCTTCTAACTGAGGTTAAAAACTAGTTCTTTTTGCAGGGACATATGAATTCCAAATAAAGGTGAAACTATGGCAACGTAGCAACAAGGCAGCACACATGTGCACACTCAGTAACAAATCAACAGAAACATAGGAAGACAGAGAAAATGGCGGTAGCATGGGCAAAGCCACTAGGAAAGATCAACTGTCTGTGTCATGCAGTGGACAATCCATTACACTGGTCTCACTTATATACCTCAGTCCACCCAAGCAATAGTCAAATCCCAGGATATAAGTAAGAAAATAAGTTGAAACAAAGTCAAGCATAGGTGATCAAAAGCAAGGCTCAAAGGAGCAACTGGAGAGAACGGGGCATAGGGAAACTGGGCCCTCTGCCAGACAGAAGCAACATGCCTGGAGTCCTGTTCTTAAGCATCTTGGTTGTCGGTCAATCCACAAAACATTGACTAGATCACAAACCCCGTATTTTGATGTAAACAGATCCTTTGTCAAGTTCAACTGGCTGATGTGGAAGACTCAACACTTCCTACCTTCAAAGGTTCTTTGCTCTGCTGTCCTGTTCTAAGCTTTTAAAGTCACCGTTATCACTTCTCTTATAAACCCGAGTCCTTAATCACTGTCTAATAAAATGTAACTTCATGCATCTTTGCTGTTCAGAATAAAATTGCAGGAATGCTACAAATGCATAAAGCCTTTACCAGAGAGTAAGTATGTGGTATTCAGGATTAGTGGGAGTTTAAATGATGAACAGAGAAATTCTATTTTCTGAATTTACATCTCCTGACCAGTGACTAAGTACTTAATGGAACCCACGGCGGCGGTCTAATTCAGATAAAGGTGGCGCCAGGTCAATTTCCTCTCAGAGATGTTGATTCCTTACCTAAAATTTGATTTGTCTCTCTAAAGATGGAGTATCAAGACAAGGCTGCTATTCTCAGTTTCAAACACAACCTTGTTTTAAATCACTCTACAGCACATGCATATGTCAACGGTCAAGCTGATAAAGATACACCTGAAACCCCTGTAATATCATTGCACCCAATGAACAGACTTGTAAGATGAGGCAGGCATGGTTCATACACACTAACATGGCTTACTTACTGAGGGGCTATGGCTACAGATCATAGGCATATTCACGACGGGAAGTGAAATGGCTCAAGGTGAGTGGCAGCTTGTGCACACCTCTTGTGAAATGCTTTACATCAGAAGTGTGTGATTTGTGGTTTTGCTTTAACAGAATTTGGAATACCTGCATGGGTTATCATGGGGATGGGACACAAGTCAAACCACACAACTCATTTATGTCTGATGAGCAGCTTCAATATGTAGAAATACATAGACTGAAAAATATTTCCACATGTTTTTAATAGTTTTATTAACAAAATAAAGTTTCATGGTATGGAATTTCCCATGGGTGGCATCTCAGAACTGCTCAAAGGGTCCCATTTTTTAGATCTTTACAAGAGGAATACATGTCTCCCCAGAAGTAAATTTGGGGAGTAAAAACAGTGAATTTGTTCTAACAGAGTCTCTGAAAAAGAAGAAAAGAAAAAAAAAATTCTAAAGTTTCTAAACAACATAAATACCAGGGGATTTTAAAGAAAGCCAAAATTATATTTTTCTCCATAGGTTTAAAGGACACATTTTTCCCCTGAGAAAACTGGTCACAGAAATGGCCCAAACTGAGACATAACCCTACCAAAGTTACTCAACTGCAAAAATGAGATGTTTAGAAAACTAGCCAGACAGACACAGCTGCAACTGGAAAGCATGACCGGCTTTCCAGTATATCACTGTGCACAGGGCAATGAAGTGTTGCTTGCAGGATTCATTTTAACGTTTGAAAAAACAGAATATAAAGGTTATACTCTGCCAAGATGCTGTGAAGATTACACGAGCAACATGTCAACCTTCATGATTTTGCAGAAGCACTTAATGATATTCCTCATGGGCACCTATTACTAAAACATCTACAATTACCCCAAAGAGAAACAGAACAGCTAGAGCTGACACAGAAATGACACTGAATCTATTCCACAGTAGTTTAATGAGATAAAGAAAATGCACTTATTTAAACATTGATCATATTTAGGAAATTAAAATATTTTCTAATGAGATGTGACTCATAGCCACGTTTAAATCTAGTTTAACTATAAATACTAATTTGCAAATATAGGGAAGGAACAACTTTTAGTTTCTATTAATAAAGGATCAAACAGAAGAGCTAAATTGTCACTTTTTCTTTCAGTTTTTTTTTTTTGAGGATTGACTGATTTTGTATTTAATTCGCAGGAAAGCAAGCCAGCCCACATAATTTGGTGACAAAACCCTGGAAGCTAAGCTGTATCGGGAGTCTGAGGCTGTGAGCTCTCCTCTCCTTATGAGGCATGATTTTCTGTAATTTGATAGCTTTCACCGGGGCCTTCCAAAGATGTTTTACTGAAATATTAATAAATGTATGCAGATTGGGAAACAGAAGAAGGTCAGACCTCATCTGAAATTCATACAGCGGTGTTTGGATTAAGTGGACTAAATTAACCCAAAACTGCAGAGCCCGGTGACTCATTCCACCCACTCAAAGCTCAACAGGAACTGAGGCCTGGCCCTGGCGTTCAATCACGTGTTAACCTAGGTACCACACATTCCCCATCTGCGCACATCTGGATGTACCCAAATGTGAACAGTTCCAAAGCCAGTTGTTTCCTTTGGGGAAAGACCACGCTGAGATGGAATCTGTGTTCTCCTCTTAGGTGTTCTCCTCTAAGCACTGCTTGATCCATGAGTTTCCACAACCATTGGGATTTCAACATCACCATCAATGAGCGGTGTTGCCCTCTTGCTCCTACTCCACTACAAAGCCCTAATTTCATGCACACATTGGATCACACCTCTTTTTTTTTTGGTATTTATTTATTATTATTATTATGATTATTATTATCACCATTGTTGTTATTGTTTATAATTTATTCGCTTTGTATCCCAGTTGTAACCCTCTCTCTCGTCTCCTCCCAGTCCCACCCTGCCTCCCTCTTCCTCCCCTATCCCTCTTCCCTAGTCCACTGATAGGGGAAATCCTCCTCCCCTACTGTGTCACCCTAGCCTATCAGGTCCCATCAGGACTACATGGATCCTCTTCCTCTCTGTGCTGGTTAGGTCACCCCATCAAGGAGAAGTGATCAAGGGGCAGGCAACCTAAATCATGTCAGAGATTGTCTCTTCTCCCCGTAACTAGGGAACCCACATGGAGACTGCGCTGTCTATGGGCTACATCTGAGCAGGGGGTCCAGGTCCTCTCTATGTATGGTCTTTGGTTGACACATCAGTCTCTGGGCCCTCCTTGATGCCCAAGCTCATTCTAGTGCCTCTGAAAGATGTGGGAACCCAAAGTTTGGCCATAAGTCTCAACATCTGCTTTGATACTCTGCAGGGCAGAGCCTTTCAGAGGCCCTCCGTGGGAGGCTCTTAACTTATTTCCTGTTTTCTTCTTCTGGTGTCCATCCTCTTTGCCTTTCGGAGTGAGGATTGAGCATTTGCAGCGAATCTTATGAAAGAAGTGGGAAATAATAAGAGCTGGAGAGGACAGGAGGTCCACAAGGAGAGCAACAGAACCAAAAAATTTGAGCACAGGGGTCTTTCCTGAGACTCATACTCCAACCAAGTACCATGCATGGAGATAACCTAGGACCCCTGCACAGATGTAGCCCATGGCAGTTCAGTGTCCAAGAGGGTTACATAGTAATGGGAACAGGGACTGCTTCTGACATGAACTGATTGGCCTGCTCTTTGATCACCTCCCCCTGAGGGGGGAGCAGCCTTACCAGTCCACAGAGGAAGAAAATGCAGCCACTCCTGATGAGACCTAACAGACTAGGATCAGAAGGAAGAAAACAAACAAACAAACAAACAAACCCCTCCCCTACCAGTGGACTTGGGGAGGGGAGTGTGTGGAGAAGGGGGAAGAAGGGAGGGATTGGGAGGGGAGGAGGGAGGGAACTAGAGGGAGGATACAAAGTAAATAAAGTATAATTTAAAAAATAATAATGGAAAAAAGTGAACAAATATGTAATAAATAAAAAATAAATTAAAAAAAAATGATGTGGGAACCCAAGATCTATCTGCAGAAGGCCCAGAATGAGTAAGAAGTCGAAGAATAAAATCTTCTAAAATAAACTGTGACTTTAGAGTTAAATGTTATCACTGCCAAGGCAATTCCTTATGTGTACTTAATATTTAAGACTTTCTCCACTTGGGAAGTCCATTGCTTATAGCTATAAATGACTTTTCTCTCTTCAGTTAAAGCTCACAGTTTATAAATGTTCATGTTTGAAAACTTGGCAAATCCAGCCGGTACTAATTTAAAATACATACTTTGTTGATACCTAAATGAAAAAAAAAAAGGCAAATCTGCAGGTTCTTCTTTCAAGAGATAGGAAAGCAAACTAAAAACACTGAATTAGATCTGACCATAGAAAGTACCTAACAGCTACCTAAAGCCACCATCAGCATAAATAATGCTTGGCATATGTAATGGTAATATTTCAAATACAGTATGAGGGCCAAGGCAGTAACCAGCTGTTCATGTCACTGTGTTCTCCTACGCAACTTACTAAAATTGTTTTGCAGTAAACCCAGTAATTACTGTTGGCACATAACTCGAGTTCCATAGCTGGTATCGTCAATCTCAAGAGCTTTCAATCTGATTACATTTCCCATGAGGGAAAACTAGAGCCCCTTCAGTACAGATCTACGCAGAAGTAGCCAAGCCCTCCACCCTTCCACTGATTTATCTCATATATCCTGATGCCCTTGCAAGGAATTTGAATTACAGAGGATGCTCCTTTAAAGCGATGCAATCTTAACCTCAGCACCAGCTGGTACCATCCCCCACGCCGTCCTCATCTCAGGACTGTCATCTTTGTTGTTTCTTTTGAAAGCATACCATGATTTAAGAAATACTAATGCTAGCTAAAATGTCACTGTGTCAACAGGAAAATTTCTAAGTCAGAAGAAATTAAAAAGGCCATTCATCTTGAAAAGCCAACCTGACAAGAAAGTTGGGACACCTGAAAAATGGTTCTAAGCACTTGGTCAAAAACTCCTTTAATTGGCTGTGTTTCTTTTGCCAAATCCCTTACAGAGGTGAAACAGGTCTATTTAACAGGCACCTTAAGTGTTTACTATTACATATACAGCCTGGTGTCAGATATTAGCAGCTGACTTTATGCATCCAAGAACTAATTTATAACCTTCCTGAGCACTCTAAAAATATGACTTACTTGACAGCTTTACCTATATAATGTATATGGTAGAGTACCCGAAGCCAGTAAACTAAATTCTAACACCACATAGTGACTGGGTAGGAGAGATAGTTCACTGCACATAGTAAACATATAACACCTTTAAAGGTCTGTGGCACTGCCACACAACCCAGAGACTTCTAGAAGGTCAGATGAATATCCCATATCCCTGCTACACTTTATTACACACACACATGCACACAAACAGGCATGAGCATGAAGATACACACTAATGAACACATATGACTGTATACACACATGAACACATATATGTGCACACACACAGACAACATACATGGCCCAGGGACAGATGTCTGTGGATGATGTTCCCCCAAGACCTGGATGAAGAGGAAGAAAAGAAGGGCTAATTATTCATTCTCCTTTTGTAAACTGGGATGAATATTTGCTACTTCTTTAATCACCGAGAGAAGAGTGTTACATTCAAAATGAACAGAGCATGAACATTCCCTCAAGTTCGCTAATTTCTGACTCTGAGTTAATTTCCTTGTGCAAATACATTTCTTCCAAGTGTCAAGTATTTCTAAAAGCTCAAACACCTTCCGTTTTGGGCCATACTCTTCTATGAAACACGGACTTTGGTATTCCCTGAAATATGGCCATTTCCTTCGGGAGGATACTGTTCAGTTGAGAGATCACCCTCCTCAGGTTGATCTCTCCAATAACTCAGAAAAGTTATTACATCATTTTCATACTGTACCATGTATATTTTTACCTTTTAATAAAGATATAATCAACACCACTGATTTAATAAAACATGTTCAAAAGTTACCAAGAAAAAAAAACTGGGGGAGGAGTAGAAAAGAGGCAGCTTCTCTACCACTGACAGCAGCGCCTGGTGGTGCTGCTTTTTGGCAAAGGCACTTGGCTGTATAAAAACAAAATCTGTGGAGCATGTATCTTTGATCCCCAAATTGTATAATTCTAAGTCTATTAGAATCCTTCATGTATAAACATAATTATGTATCCAAAAAAGTTTGAATAAAATGCTCAATACTACATTATTAAAGGACAATTTCTTTAACTATTATTGACCAAGCACTCATGGGAGTGGTTACATTGAATACATACTATGGTATGATATGAGCATCATGTACTTATTCTTTGGTATCCACGAGGGATCAATTCCAGGATCCCGTGGATATATCACAAGCTTCAAATATATTAAGTTTCCTTATACAAAACATCTGGTAACTGTATATAGCTGACATGACTCACTCTGCCTAGTTTAAAAGAACTCTAGAAGACTTCTGATACCTACTACAATAGAAATACAAATTGTGTCTCCTAAGGGCTTAATTTGGAATATTTACAGGGCAAGACAGTTTTGATGGAGATTATACAGACTCATAGGGGAGTTTTATCTCCCCTGACCCAAAGAAAGAATGAGCCTCTCCCTTTCTGTTTTCACAGGAAGAGGTCTCCTGTCCTCTGTCATCATATCTGATTGCCTCCAACTCAATACTCAACTTATTACTGATAGGTGAAGCCAGTCAAATTGTTTCTTAAGAGTTTAACCAAGGGTGTCTTTCTGGTTCTGGGTTACCTCACTCAGGATGATCTTTTCTACTCTCAACCATTTGCCTGCAAATTTCATGATTTCCTTGGTTTTAATTGCTTAGTAGTATTCCAGTGTATAAGTGTACCACAATTTCTGAGTCCGTTCTTCAGTTGAGGGACAGCTAGTTTGCTTCCAGAACATAGTTTTTATGAATAAAGCTATCAACATAGTTGAGCAAATGTCCTTGTTGTATGGTTGAGCATCATTCAGATGCATGCCCAGGAGGGATATAGCTGAATCATGAGGGAGCACTATTCCTAATTTTCTGAGGAGAGGAGTCTAGGGAAGAGGCTTAATGATCATTCAGAAGAGCAAAGAAAATAAACATCAGAAGTAGGAGAAGACAGGGAACAGGTCAGGAACCTTTCACAGGAGGCCTCTGGAAGACTCTACCCATCAGGGTATCAAAGCAGATGCTGAGACTCATAGGCAAACTTTGTGCAGAGTGCAAGGAATGTTATGGAAGAAGAGGGAGATAGAAAGATATGGAGGGGACAGGAGCTCCCCAAGGATACCAACAGAGTCAAAAAGTTGGGCTCAGGGGGTCCAGTATAGACTGATGGATCAACCAAGGACCATGGTTGGAGAGGACCCAGACCACTGCTCATATATAGCTCATGGGCAGCTCAGTCTCCATAGGGGGTTCCCTAGTAAGGGGAAGTCTCTGACATGGGATCAGTGACCAGCTCTTTGATCATCTCCCTCTGGAGATATGGCCTAACTAGGCTACAGAGAAAGAGGATCCAGACAGTCCTGATGACACCTGATAGGTTAGGGTCAGATAGTAGGAAAGGAGGACCTCCACTATCAGTGAACTAGGAAAAAGGCATAGGGGGAGAAAAGGGAGCATGGGACTGGGAGGAGATGCAGGAAGGGGTCTACAGCCAGGATACAAAGTGAATAAAGTGTAATAATAATAATAATAATAATAATAATGATAAATAATAATAAAGAAAAGTTGAAAAAAGAGTCCAATCAAAATTGCCATAGGTGCCAACATGGAATCAATATCTGTGGTTCCTTAGAGTTGGGAAATCATGAAAAATCAAATATCACAGATGGTCATGGTGCTATACATACTGTGTGTATGATAAAAAATATTAGAGAGATGGCGAATGGGTGGCAACCACTTAGATAAGTAAGTAGGTAAATAATAGACGACAGACGACAATTTTTCAAGGAAAGGGTACATAACTCAAAGGTAGAGTGCTTTTCCAGAGTTCAAGACTCTGTTCATGCCCTAGTACTGCAAAACCAAATAAATGAGGAAACAAAACCACGAATATTCATGAATTATACTGTCACTCGGGAAGCCTGCAGGCTTAGCTCATTAGAGCTATAATTCTAGCGACAGGGAGGCTGAGGGAGGAAGACTGTCAGTCTGAAACCCAGTCTGAGTTTATATACTGAGACCCTGTCAAGCTATTAGAAATGAAAGAATAATCTGAAGCTCAGCAGAACGTTTAAACTACAAACTGGAGTCGAATGATGCTCAAGAAACAGAAACTAGAGAAACAATCTGAAAATGACAGTTCACAGGCAAGATTTCATATATCTGATACATCTAGGATATTCAAAAGTAATCTCCTACAGAATAAAGTAAAAGTTTCTGGATTAGTAGCAACAATGTGTCTTTCTGGGGTTTTTTGTGTATGGTCTCTCATGCACTTCGAACTTTGTAGTATTCAATGTTGTTTCTCATCCTCATTCTTTATGTTAGTAAAACTTTTTCATTTCCTACTTCTTTGGCATCTTGCCTTCTTACTCCTTAATATGTAAGTTTATTTTTTTTCACTCTAAGAAGCCCGACCAATATCATATCTTTTTTGAATCTGAGGAGTGTCTTCCTACTCAGCGTGTCTGGATGCCTTTATTTTTATACTACTCTAACATGGCACTCCAATCATGCTTTTCTCACAAGTGGAGGAGAGGACCAAGACCCCCAGGCTCTGCAGTCCACTGGACACAACAACAACTGAGCTTCAATTTCCTCACAGATGTGATGAGACGAGTCTAAGTGTAGCTGTCATCTCTTGGGCTTGCATACTTTCAAATATCAGGGAATCAATAAAGACTAGCCATTACCAGACTACACTAGTCTTTAAGGCATTTCTATGTTTTAACTTTTCCTCAAAGAAAAACTTATTAAGTTGACTAAGATTTTTTTTTTAATGCCACAAGGAGATTAACAAAGCTAAAAAATCTGAACCAGGGGGTCCTGCAGAGACTGCTAAACCAACCAAGGACCATGCGTAGAAATAACCTAGACCCCCTGCTCATATGGAGTGGATTGGCAGCTCAGTCTCCAAGATGGGTTCCCGAGTAAGGGGTCAGGGCTGCTTCTGTCATGAACTCAGCTGCCTGCTATTTGATCACTCACCCCTGATGATGCAGCCTTACCAGGCCACAGAGGAAGAGGATCCGATCCAGGCAGTCCTGATGAGACTTGATAAACTTTGCAGATGGCAAAGGAGGAGAACTCTCTGTTTCAATGGACTAGGTGAAGGGGATAGGAGAAAGAGGGAGGGAGGATAAGTCTCCAGTGGTTGAGGGAGGGGGCTTCAATCAGGATATAGAATGAATAAATTGTGAAAAAATAAATGCCATGTTGCTAGAAAAGCCACACGGTTGTGCTACTTTTAAAGCACTTCTTGGTGGTAAAAAAAAAAAAAAAAAAAATTAAGTTCTTGAATGAAATATTGATAAGATCAGAGGGATAAATTTGGCAGAGAGAATCAACCGCAGGCAACCATCAGCATCTAACCAGAAATGTGTTGTTAGACTGTTTTGCTATGCGAATATCAGAGTGCACTCACACAAACTGAGCTGGCTACAGTGTTACTGGGTGATGTAATCCCGTGCAGCCACAATTGCTTACATTGTATGTGGTCCACTGAGCAGTCCCTTTCCAGGACATCTACAATACATCTAAGAGAAGTCCTCTCTTTTGCAGATTTCCAGACCTTAGCTTACGATTTAAATAAAACATTCACTTGCTAGCCACCATGAATAGGAATGCCATTCCACATTTGGAAGAGAGTACATAAAAATTATTCAATAAATGACACTTTTCTTTTACACATGCTGCCTTGCATGTACAGAACCTTGATTTCATACAGCACCTGAGACATAATGGGTATTCTTATGAAAGGTTCATTGAATGCATTTACTTAAGCCATTTAAATCAAGTGAAACTGACTTTATATTTCAACAAGGAATTATTTCAAAACATATGTGGCCGATGGGCAGCTTGGTCTTCATATGGGGCGCCTGCCAAGTGTGTGGGGGGTGCTGTTTCTAACATAGACTATATTGCCTGCTTTTGGACCACTTCTCCCTGGCAGCACTGCCTTGCCTGGCCTCAGTAGATGATGATATGCTCAGTCCTGATGTGACTTGATGTGCTGGGGAGGATTGATACAGGGGGAGGGAAGCTCTCCTTTTTGGGGGGGAAATGAGGAGGGGAAGTAAGAAGGGGAAAGGGGTGCCTTGGAGGAGAGGAAGAAGGGGCAACATTGGGATGTAAAGTAAATAAACTGAAAAAATTTAATTAAAAGAAAAAAATCTAAGGCAACTAATTTCCTGACAAACCAAGGTACATGCATAGGGGAAATCAGTATTATAGAAATCTGATTAGAATTCATGGAGAATTTCTGGCCATTTTTTTCACCATATTATCTTGTCTAATAAGAGGTCAAGTAACAGATCTGCCTGCTAGACAAGTTTAACAGAGAAATTTAAGGTTAATTAGCTCATTTCTTATTCTTACACAGGCAAAATGTCGTAAGAATTACTGAAACATCTTCCAGATAAAACAAAAGCACAAACAAAAAAATTAAACTATTACTTAGGGAATAACGTTCTTCTATTCATCTAATGGAAAGGTCATTATTGCTACAAGTATAACTTTTAAAATTCAACTGCACTGCAAGCATAGTTATTAATGAGTCAAATATTATTCACTTGATCTCAAAATATTCAATATAATAATAAGACTTTGGTGGTATTCATTAGCGTTCATTTTCACTTTCGTTCACAATTAAATTTTGATAATAAAATCCTAATGAAAGTGGGATGTCAGATACCTTGTTTATTGTCAAGGGAATGTACTAGAGTTGGATTTAGGACATCCAGGTTCTGAATCTATTAATTCTTAAACAAACTGTATGCACAACAATATAAACTTCAACACTTCTATTCATTAAATACAGTGCACTCCTAGGAATATTTACTTTTTAGGGTCTAGAGGAATCATTTTGGGACTACTACTGTGTAGAATAAAAGAGCTGAAATAACATGACTATGTGGTCCTCTTTGGCACACAAATAGAGCAGACCTCTATAGTATGATGGTTGGCAGAGAGAAGCTAATATTCCATTTCCTCTCAGAGCTGCTTCATGGACACATGGAAATCGTGAGTTTGAGGAGAAAGATGAGCATGATCACATCATTAGCTGCCGTATAAGAAATAAAGCAACTCTTGAGCTCAGTGAAAATGAGATGAACAAAAAAAAACACAGCTCACTCGTCTAAAACAATATTCAAAAGTCAAAACACACCCAGAGACAACAGTTACACCACCAAACCGTAATTATCCTCTCGGCAACAGGCGATGTGCAGCTTAGGTCAGCAGTTTGGGGCTGCCTACAAGGCAAAGTGCTAACGACAGAGCCAAATGTGTCTTGCAATGTTAGTTCTCATGAATAACATATGGCACATTCTGTACTTCCTGAATCCTTTGTATTCCAAGTGTGCCATCCAAGACCTTTTCCAGATCTGTGGTGTAGGGAATACATTTCAAAGGCTAACTGTTTATTAAAAATGTTAGTCATAAAGCCAGAGCATCTCCTTCTTGTCAGGAAAGCAACAAGGAGAAGCTAACATGTTGAAGTAAGACCCATGCCTCTGTCTGGTCGAAGCTGAGATCCTTGTGATTATGATTACCTGTCAACTACTTTTGTTTTCTTTGTAATCACCACGGTCCACTTTGATCACATAAAGCAGTAGCAATGCCTAATTGATAGTCACAAATCCAAGTCTTTGCTCTCTGAAAAGCAACATGTAATGTGTTTTGGCTTATTTTCTAACCTAGGGCCACCTCCACAGCTGGTACTTCATTCATTTCCTTATGCTAACGTAACTACTTCCTATCGCCTTTGGACAATGAACTTTTCTGAAGATTAAAGATGGCAGATAGACCAGGAGGACTGTGTACTGCTGACTTCCTAAGAGGATCCTTTTAGTTTGCACTATAAGAAAACGAGCATAAATCTAGGTATTTTATTCTCTGACCCTGTAAACAAGAAGAAAGCAAACTTTTCCAGTAACTAATATAAGAAATGAGGGCATATACAATGATCTGTTGTCCCATCTTGCCTTTCTGCTTTAGGTTCTTGTGGGTCCTCCTCATGTTCTCTCCATTTTTTTTTTTTTTATCCTCTTTGCTGATTTCCAACTCCACTGTGGCTGTTATCCGTCCCTGATGCCTGGAATAGTGCCTCGTTGCCATGGAAATAATCACTTTAAAAAACAATACAGTGCAATAAAATAAGTAATAATGAAAGCTTAGGCAGCCTGTACTGCAGCCAAGAAGGGAAGACAGAGCCAGAAATAGAATACACCAACATTAAGTAGACCAGTAGACTTCACTTTTATTTTTTTATCACTTTCATTTTCAGATGATAACAGGCAGCATGCAGACAGAGGATGTCAAAGTAATGGCAGACAATGAAACACTCCTGTGACTACATAAGAATGCATATGGCGTACACCCACTATGTTCAAGAAAGTTCTTACAGTGTCTTCAACTTCCTCAAAGTCTGTGTTAAACTGAAGCTAACATCACACTGGATGTTATTTCTCATTCTTTCCCAGTTACATTGTTGAAACATACTCATTCTGTCCACATCTTAACAGAAAGCCTTTCTTCTGTTCATCACAACTGATTTGAGATACAGAATTGTTGGTTATGAAAAGGAATGATGTACCATACTGTAAACAAATGCATTAAATGAAATTATAAACAAATCAGTTAATTAAGAACCACTGGAATGAGCAATATGGATCTTGCAAAACCATAAGGCAGGGTGCTTCAGTAATAAAAATACGTTCAAGATTTACATCATCCAGAAATTTGTAAAAATATGTGCCAAAATACACATATACATAATACAACAGCAGTCAATTTAGACTTCACATTTTACTTCTATGACATTAGTGGTGAATAACCTCATATTAATTATAGAACAATGTAGAAAAAAAGCACAGATAAATAGGCCTTCGATTGACAATAATGTTACGCTGTTGTTCAAGTGTTTTCTTCTTCTGGCAGAGGTGGGAACTTTTTATTAGTCTTCAGAAGAAATCCTATGAAAGCTTTCCAGGCAGAGAGAATCAGATGCAATCCACAGAATGAGTTCCAGGATGTTAACTGCCTCAAGCAGGGAAAAGAACACTGCTGTGGGTTGATGAAGTACCTTTAAAGCTAAGGGTCATTTCCTCAAAAAGTATTTAAGTGCGTCTTTGACCAGATAAGTGCTTAGGGGTGACTGCAGTGATGGATATGACTTCTCTGGGACTTAAAACCCCCTTCAGGAGGTACACAGTCCACTGAACATAGCAAATCACTAAACAGAGCTGCAGTTAATCATAGTTAATGTTACATTAGCAAGATGTGAAAGAAAAAGTTGACAGTGATTGAGCATTTTTAAATCAGTCCCTGGATAAGCCAACAAATATCCCAAAGGTCAAAGATCTGGCTACGAGTCAATGTTGGTGAACACAGGACGATCTGGGTAGGAATATTCCCAGGATCTAAGAGTAAAAGGGATAACACAAGAGCACAGCACTGATAAGGAGTGGGCTAATGGACAGTCACTAGTGGACGTCAGATGGTACCTTTCTCGGAGAACAACAGTCTGTGGAAATGCTGCGAATCCATGAAAGGGTATTCCAAGAAAGTATGCTGGATTTGAGGAGATGCCAGTTAAGACAATGGAAATGAGGTGAGGAGAGAAAAACAGGGAAGCATCAAAGCAGTATAATAAGGATAATTAGGATATAAAAATCGGTGAGGCAAGTGTTTGGAGGGAAAGAGAATTGTTTCCTCAATACTACTCATGGATAAATAAGACTAAACTACCTTTCTAGCATGCCTGGAAATGAGACTAGACTTTACTGAGCATGGGAAGTATGCTGTTCCTCTTTAATATTTATTGAACACCCACTGTTTTCTAAGTACATAAGTGCTCATTGGAATGGCAATAAAAGCAGTAGGGATGGATGATAAGCTTAGAGTGGAAAATGATGGGGCATGTTTGAGTGGAAAGGTAGGTGACTTTAATCAGACAAGAGACACTTACTGAGCCTGGATTACAAATGTGCCTACGAGGCATTTAGTTAGTTAGTTGGGGTGTAATAATGATTTCCATTGTGTAATTGGGAAGTAAGAGGTATTAGAGTGAAAATAAAACAAACATGGCCTCATTTAAGTAATTTGTAGACAGTAATAAAGACTAAAACGTAGCCAGATCATTGGCCAGATGATGGTTCTGAAATGTCGCTGAAAGCAAATGTAATGGAAATTTATGTAGTTAGTGAAAACAGTTACGAGATTTTAGTTGCCTAACAAAGTTTTGGTCAACGATGACTTGTATGTTTGAATGCGGTTCCATAAGATCTCATACCCCAGTTACACTGCAGTCCTAATACTCTATATAAGGATATGCTATGATGCTTATACAATGACAGAACTGTTTGGTCATACAGCTATGAGAGCCTATATTACATTTAAGGAAAGTATGACTGCAAGTGGTTAGGTAAATGATCTATGTGTTAATCTCAGGAAGCTGGACCATTTACCACAAAAACCCTCAGCGTCTCAGGCAGTGGTTCTCAGCCTTCCTATTGCTATGACCCTTTACTCTAGCTTCGCACATTGTGGTGACCCCAACCATGTAACTAATTTTGTCATTACTTCGTAATTTTGCTGCTGTTATGAATCTTAATGTAAACCCACAAGTTGATCTAAGGAATAGAAACTGAATTAGCAATGACAGATGCTAAAGTAGGTGAGAACATCACAATAGATGGAGAGATCCTTGTACAAAGAGGTGCTGTGAAGTAGGAACAAAGCAACCGGTAAGCATCCACTAACAAGATGACAAGATGCGCAAGGTAAAGAAGGTAAATCAACAGGACAACATGGAGATGGAAAATTCTGGAACGAATCTCAGTTTTCTGATCAGAGGACAGTGAAACTAACATGAGTGTGAAGGAGGGGTTCAGACTTCACTTTGGGGCATGTGTTCAGGGGATACTAAGTTGAGACTCTGCAAAATGTACTCCAGGAACATAAGGCCATCCTAAACCTCACGCAAAGGCAAAGATATTTACTGGAGGAAAGGGGGAGCAATACAGTATGGTAATTACTAGCAGATAATTTGCCTCTGTTGTCTTAGACAAAGTTTTTACCAATCTCAAGCATCCCATTAACCAGAGCAAAACGTCTCACACCACCACGTGAATGTCACCCTAATCGACGGCAGATTTAACACAATTTGTTACATTATTGCATACATGGCTATCAAAAAGCAGATAAATAATGATGAAATATCATTTCAACCCTCTGGACAGAAAAAAGTAAGTATTAAGTTTTAAAAACTTGGAATACTACTAATGGAAATTAAAAGATGATGTTGCCACAACAGAACATAGTAGGGCATTTAGGGCCTCAAAATAATAATAATTATAAAAGATCTAATAATCCCACGTGAGGATTCGTGCTCGAAAGAAATAAAAATGAATTCTTTCCCAGGTACTTCATGGCTGCATTACAATTATAGTTCAAGCTTGGAAGTGAAGCAAGCAAGAATGATGAAGAAATAAACAATGACACACACACAGTGGATTAATATTCAGCCCCACCTTGAAGACGAAAGCCTCCTGACACGTACTAGAGCATTGCTGAACCCAGAGGATGCCTTGCTAAAATACACAGACATAAATAATATACCGTGAATCTATCATATAACGTCTGGCTTGTCAAATCCATAGCAACGGACATTAGAGAGGTGGTCTCAAGTTCCAGCGTCACAGGAAGGAAGCTTTCTGGAGATGGGGTGAATGTGTCCAACAGCAGTGACCATTACACCAAAAAAATGACTATGATGATAAACTTTAGCTGGCACTTGTTTTACTGCAGCCATTTTTAAATTTATGATTGGTTTCAAAATATCATTCATGACTAAAAAAATTTAGAAGGCAACTCAACCCAGATTTGCAGTGATTTTTCTTTCACTGATTGAACAACTATGATTTTCCTCTTCTCCATGTATCATCCCAAATTACTGCAATGGGATGTTCACTTCTGAAGTCAAATAGAAGTCATTAAAACAAATTTGTCCTGACCATCTCACATAGCCAGGTTGAGGGTAGAACTTCAGCATGCTTTCAGAGTTGACTGCATTAATGTTTTTCACGCTGTGTGCCATGAGTCTGCCATGGATAAAGAATAGATAGCTATTAAAAGGCATGTCGATTGGCACAATGCATAAAGAACAACATACACAGGGCTGTGGAGAAGACCCAGCAGTTAAGAGCACTTGCTGCTCCTCCAGAGAACCAGGGTTTAGTTCCCAGTACCTATGCCAGGAGGCTCGTAGCCATCTGAAACCCCAGGCTCATGGGACCCAACACTTTTGCCACCCGCACTCATGTGCCCACACCCATCCTCATATATTCACACATACACATAAATTCAAAGTAATAAAGATAAATAAATAAACGGTCTGTTCTTTAACTACTGCTGATGGATACTACTCATTATTAAGCCTGACAACCTCGTTCATGTTTGTATAACTCTTGAAGGATGCAAACTAATCAAATCTCATTGAACACCAAGTACACCTAAGACACTACTGCTTACAAGATAGATGAGCAATAGGTTTTACCTTAACAAACGGGTTGCTAGGGTAGAATGTACTATTCTGTGTTTTTCTTTAATGAAACAACGTTTATCCATATTCTGTTGACCGGTGAGTTCAACAAGTGATGGAGTATTCTTTTCACATTCGTGAATAAAGCACAATTTTCGAACAGCTCTAATTTCAACAAAAAGCTCAGGAAAAGGTGTAAATCTCCTGGTGGCCTCTGTCCTTGCAGGTACACAACATCCTTCCCACTGTTCTATCACACCCCAGTGGAACTCAATAAGTTAACACACAGCCAGCATCCCAGTGTTCACGGCAGAAGCCGCTCTTGGTGCTCTGGCTTCCAAGGTAGGATATGCACCCTTGCAGCTTCATAGAGCATTCCTGTGCAAAATCCTCTACACTCCCCCATTCACCTTGCCTCCATCTCCTCACCCCTGGCAACCAAAAGCTGTTTGTGTGCACGTGTGTGTGTGTGTGTGTGTGATGTTTCTGTTTTCCAGTAGTCGCAGTTGGACTTGGGATACTACTTTTAGTTTCCACACTGACTTCTTTTCGCTTGCCATAAAATATTCATTTGTTTCCTGCACGGAGTTTTGGAGCTTTCTAGCTCTCTTCCTTGTGTCACTCCATGACTTGCATATAACAGCCTTTACATATCTCAGTTTGTCACTGAGACTTCTTGGTTCCTCTAAGTTTTGACAGATCTGAATGAAACATTTAGATAAACATCCCTGTGGGGCTCTGGAGCCCCTTTCAGCAGAGCTTTATGGGGTCATTCATGTTCTGGATGCCTCTTGGACTCCCCCTCTCTCTGACCTCCTCTGAGCAGGTTCACCAGTGGTAGCTCCTTATCCTGCACACACTCTATACTCAGGGGGAAGGAATCCTGGTATTGATCTACCTACCAGTACTCAAGGAGAGAAAAGGGGCTTTTTATCATAGGTAACATACTTTGTTACCTCGTCACATTTTAGTCTGTCCTGACTGAGAGTTAGTCATGTAAGTTTTCTCCCTTGAAATTGGATTTGCTTTAAATTAGATAATAAAAGAAAAGAATGATAAGCTTATCCATCTATGTCACCAGGAGTCCAGTACATTTGTTGATAAATCTGCTGGTCTTTTTGCTGCTCTTTTAGACAAAGGCAGTAGGTGAATGTCTTCTATGATTATGAGACTCCCTCATTCAAGAAAAATGGCAGTCCATGGGCTAAGGTTATGCTTAAAAATCTGCTTTCTGCAGACTACCTTTGCCTTTGGACTAACCAGATTTCCTTACATTCTCAACATACAAAGTCTTTCCTGAGGCAAGGGTCTTATTGACCTGCTTTGCTGCAACAGAGTTAATTGTTGGCTATTTCCTTGATATTCCCAATACTGACTAATATCGGTCTCAACCAACAGCTGACAGTCACTTGCTATTGATGACTCCAGTGATTCTTATGCTGAAGAGCCCACTAGCTTAAAGAAACTACAAAGGCAGCCACACAGCCATAGCAACATTCTTTAATTACAGCTTGCAACTTAAATAAACAAATCCTTCCTGACAGCCACAATCTGTAGGGTTGTGCAAGTAGAGCCACTGATTGAATGTTGTCCTGTGGTCAAGGTACCTCTACCCTTTGCTAAAGTGTGCCCCCAGTAACCTGTTCTCATGCTGAAGAGTCACCCACTAAGCCCAGGCTGTTTTGAACTTCACCAGAGCAGTGGATCACTTCAACAGAAACATCCTGGCTTCAACTCTACACATCTAATGTATAACTATGATACCATCCCTCTTTATTTACAATAACAAATAAATAAAATAAATGTGTGTTATTGACTTGTTGTTTGAGAGCAGGTTATTAGAAGCCCCTATTATCTGAAAACTGTGTAGACTGACAGGGATGTTAAGAAAATATCGTTTATCTCAGAAAGAAAGAACTGCAATGTGGATAAAAGGAATAAAAGAAGGCATGAACATGTTCCATGAGGCCAAGCTAAGAGAGGAATTTCGTGGAGGAACTCCACTGTCATCTAAGACAGTTCATGACCTTTATCGAATCCACTGTGTGTCCACATTCCCTAACGCCACAAAAATGTAGAGGTCTACACTACACAGTGTTGAATGAAGGTGTGTGAAAATACTGACATGGCTGAATAAGGCAGTGTGACAAAGTTTCCAGACACAGGACATGAGACAGAAAAAGAAGCAAGCTACCCATGATTCTGTGATCCATAGAGAGAGTCTCCTTCTGCTAGATGACATGCATTTTATTTTTGCTAAGAAATGGATAAAATTTTAATGGGTCAGAGAAAACAAGCAACAGCAACTGTTGGTTGGGTTGGTTGGTTGGCTGCTCACCAGGTGTAGGCATAAGGTTATTGTGTAATTCAAATGCTAATTTTCAGATCCTCCCCTTAACTGGTTGCAATCCTTCTTCTGAGAATATCTTGTCTCAATGAAGTGTAAATACCGCTCTCCAGTTGTCCCCTGGTATGCCAATAAAGCAACTTACAGACAATCACTGAGCAGGGGAGAGAACAGGCCTGGACTTCCTGTCAGCCAGGCGAGGAAGAGTTAGAGGAGGAAGCAGGGGATTCAGCCAGGGGCAAGATGCTTTAAAGAGACCAGCAGAGAGAGCTTAGCAGAGAAAAATCACAAAGTGCAAGTATCTCTGGGATATATACTGGCAGGAAGCTTAGAGGATGAAAAATAGAATTAAGACTGTTCAAGATTGTGCTGTGAAGCCAGTTCAAATAATATAATGGAGTCTCGGTTATTTGTGTGATAGCTGGGTGAAGAGGGAGAGAGAGAAACAAACACAGTCTTACAAAAACAAGTTTAACAACCAAGCTCTCTCACTATTAATCCTCCAGTGTCCCATTTGCAGCCTCTTTAGTGTGGTGTGCATTTTTAACGTTCTCACAAAATACACGTTGGAAGTAATACTACATTGTATTTCGAACTATTTAGCTGAGCTTACACTTTTCTCCTAGCACCATATAAAACAAGAGGGAGATGGTAAAATCCCAGTGAACAATAACTTTTACTCAATCTTACCAGTTTTCATTTTATATTTCTGTAATTTTTCTCTCTAAAAAAAAAAAAGGAAGATGAGTGTTGCTCCCTCTTGGGTCGTAAGAAATCAAGATAAACTCACTTAAAATAAAAGAGTAGGTTTAAAATAAGATTTAAGCTTACTCTCACAGTGACCAATTTAGTGTCTACTTCAGTACATACTAAAAATCTCAGCACACAGTAACACCTGGCACTGATGGTTTCTGACCCAGGGAATCTGCTGGGGTGGGCAAACATCAGTACTATGAAGAGTTGCTATTAATTAACAAATATGGATAGAGGCAGGGCAGATAAAATAGAGACTATTTGTGGTATATGAAGATAAATTCAAGGTATTTTTGAAGTCTGACTACAAAACACCACTCCTAAATTACAGGAAGATATATGGAAACATTTGCAGGCAAATGCTTAGCTATCACTGAATGCTTGAGCAGAAATTACTATAATTTTTTATAACCATCAGAATAAAATCAAATTAAAGATATCTTGGATCCTGATGTTAGACTCTAGGGAAAATTAGAGTTGCTGAGGCAGACTCAGGAAACCAATGTATCCCAAAGATATATATCCTATAGATCCTAGATAAATGGTAAAAATACCCTGAGCTTAATTAGAATATGCTAATATCTCACTCTCCAATCTACAGGCATGGAGGTATTCAGAGGAAATGCTTTGTATGTGTAAAAGATGCTAGGTAGCCTCTCCTTGGGGTTTTTGCCTTCAGTGTTCAATAAGGTAAAACTACAAAATAACTCAATTACAATTCTAAGGAAGAAGAGAATAAAGTAAGCAAGAGAGAAGACAGATTTTGCTCTCACATAAAAAGGCATCTACAAAGACCATACCATGACAAGGCCCCTTCTCTTCACTTGGTGAAAGAGTATGACCAACACAAAGTGATAGCACCATTAGCCGAATGTACCCATGTGGGAAGAGAAGAACCCATACTGTGGTTTGAACATCCAAAAGAGACCAAAAGGAAAGAGGAAAGAAGAAATCCCTTATTCTCTACCCAGTCAGAGCCAGTGAGTTCATCTCCCAGTCAGGTGAAAAGAGTCCACAGGCTGAGAGGGAAGGCTTAATTCAGTGGATTAAGTTGCTCTAGCCCACAGTTTCCAAATTTTATAATACATACTATGCTCTATGGGCTAATGAGAATATATATCACATGTACAAGTTTTCAATGAGGAAATAACCAAAAGGGACAGGAAAAGCAATCATAGAAATAAAGTGGTTGAGTCAGAATGCCAAGTCTCCCAGTAGAGCTAGCAACTCCTGAGGTCTGTCCTTACAGCTGTTTACCAGATCACGTGATCAAGAAATGCTCCTGAAGTTCCTCATTCTTCACTCATAAATACATATTACATAAGCGGTCTACTAGAGTACTTACTGTGTAACAATTCGTGGCCTTTGTTACTCAGAATGATTTCCTCAACAGCCACAACTCCTAAGCCATTAGAAGGCTCAGTATTGTTCCTAACAACTTTGATACCAAAGTCAAGGTGTACCCAGTTGTAAAAGAATTCCTCCCTTGAATTTCAGAACTCCTCAACCCCTTATATAAAATGAAATGATAATTGTGTGGTGGTTTGAATGAGAATGGGCCTCATACACTCACATATTTGAATACTTAGTCCTATTTCGTGGAACTGTTTGAGAAGGATTGGGAGTTGCCTTGCTGGAGGAGGTGTGTCACTGGAGGTGTGATGAGGCTCAGTTACCTCTCTTGCTGCTTCCTACAATCAGATCAAGACGTGAGTTCTCAGCTGTTCTTGCCACATTGCCTCTGCTCTACCGCTCTGGAATTTGACCCTCTGATATTGTAAGCACAATTAAATTAAATTTTCTTTTATAAATTGCCTTGATCATGGTGTTCTGTCACATGAATAAAAAAGTAACTGAAAAAACTACTAATAATTTATTCATATCTGCCTACATATTTAAATCATGTTTAGATTATTGAAAATGCCCACTTGGTGAAAATGTTTTGCAGATAGTTGTTATATTGTATTGAACAACAATAATAAGAAAAAACAGTTACATATTCAGTTTTCACACACTTTTTATCTAAATATCTTTATCCACAGTTGGTTGAATCCATGGTCATGTAATGTACAGCAGTCAGAGAGCTAACTACACTCACTATTGGACAAACCATTTAGAGTTATTAAAGTCTCTACATTGTAACACTTTAGATCTCTCATTTGTCATGTCTATGTACTTAGAAGCCACACATTGTATCAAATCACTACATAGTCCCTGTGCTCACTTTCTTCAAATAAACACTGACTTCAAATTACTCACAGGAATTTTTTTTTTTTTACATTACACCAGAATATGCTTAGACCATATTTTCTTGGATTCTATCCTTTGCCCTGGCTGGCCCACAGAAAGCCATTCATTAAACATAAGTTACAAGCTAATGGGGCTCAATGCCTTGAAGCTGGAGTTATTAGAACTTAAAGCAGTAACTTCATTCATTACCACATTTCTAATAGACTAAATTCTGAGACACCAAAGAATAAATAGCAGACTTTATTTCCTAATCTTACCATATTTTAGGAGCTAGTAATATTCATAATTTAAATTAATTAGCTAGAGATAAAGTGGTCCAAATTTATTTTTCCTAGATATTTTTTCCTGACAATTAAGCAGATTTTAGAGTAAAATATGCTTCCTTACAGATTATTCATGGCTACTTTAATTTACTGTGTACTTTTGTTTTCAAGATTAAATGGCTTTTTAAGGAGTAAATTCTAAAAAGAGACTGGACCAGCATCATGAACAAGTATGTGTTATTTCTCAAATACATGCTATTTTTGCCAGGTAGGTTTTAGAACTATGAATACATATCAGTACTAAAGTTAACAAGTGTTTGTAAACTCAGAACTATCAAGAACATAAAATCAGCCTGGGTGAAAGGCATGCCCACATGAAGACAGCAGTAAACAACAAACAAAAACTAAAGCATTATATATTGAAACATCAATATACCCAATGTTACAAAAATCCCAATTTGTGCCCTGATGCTTTTCCTCAGGAGCATAAAGACAAGGACTTTAATAAAGCATTTTAATAATATTAGAAACATCACTCCCCATTTTTAAAATAGATGTCACAGTAAACCACAGTCAAAGCAGAAGATGCTTTTGGGTTTAGGGACTATGTTGCAGCTATGCTGTCTGAAGTCACACAATCCTACTCCTACTCCATTCCGCGTAAACTGTTCACCACCTGGAGCGTGGCAAGCTGGTGATATCTATTAACTTAGCAGATATTAGAGAAATTATGTTAAAACGATCGAAGGTGGTTCTGGAGATGAGCGTTGAAAGGATTATGAAGCACTTCAGAAACACTGACAATTGGCAAATGTAAAAAAAAAAAAAAAAACTAAAGTTCTTCTGCTTTCACTTGTTACATTTATTTCCTGTATGTCCATTAGGCCAAAGATAAGACAGTAAATGTCAAAACAGTAGCATCTTTTGGGTTTAACCATCTAAAACATCCAGTCTATTCCAGATCAAATGGGGCCTATTTTAAAGTCTCTCAGATAGACTCATTTGAAAACATCCTTTGGCAATTCAAATGTCAAACTGAAAAAAAAAAATAATCACTTCTACCTTTAAAAAAAATTACAGCAAAATAAATTACTGTGTCTACATTGTACATGAGTTTAGTATTTTATAATGAACAGAAATTCCTAAAATAATGTAAGTAATAAACTATATCCACTGGCTACTTAAGTGTTTTTAGTTTATATTAATTATAGTTAGAAGCAAAAACATGCAGAAAAACAAGTACTATCATCTCATTTTGAAGCAATGGAACTGGAGACCAGAAGCTTAGTATGTTCACAGTTAAATTTGGAACAAATAGAAAAACAAAAGCATATACAAAATAACTGATATTTTCTTTTTCTTGGCTTGTATTGATGCTCTTTGTTGTTCTGGTTCTTGCTGTTGAGGTGCTGTCCCACTGTGCTTGCTCACCTTGGCCTCCTGCTCATAAGATCAAGGCACCACTCTGCTTCAGCACTGGGAGCCGTGCAGCTGCCTTTTAAGGATTTAAATTTTCACAAATTTATGATGTTCTAGGCAACCATTATTCCCCACTTTTCACAGAAATCTTTTGTTGAAACAGAAATAAAGCCAGGAATCTGCCTCGGTCCAATTAATCCTAAAGTATTCGATGCTTAATATTTTTCTTTTAAATTACAGGTGTAGAGGCAAGCTTTCTCAAGTGAGGCAGGTGGAGAAAGCAGGTAGGCATGGAGAGAGGCAGCCATTAGAAAAGGGGAAGGGAAGAAAATCTTTCCAATTATTCCGTAAGTGCCCCGTGTTTTCCAAGGCGTGCTTTTCTCCTTGGCTGCCCGACAGTGTGTGTGAGTGCCACCTAATTACCATGCACATTAAGTGGCACTGGGTTAGGTGAAAGGCCTGAGCTGTCAAGTCTCAGAATGGCCCTGGGAAGCACCCCTCATCAAAGCCTTAAGTGGAGGGCTGCAAGGATCATGCCAGCAAGACAAGATGCGAAGAGGGGTCTGCACCGCGCCCATAGGACCCTTGCTTTATTTGAGCTAAAGGAGATAGATATTGTAAAACAAATGTTGATTTTAGCTAAAGAAAAGCTGCTCTGATTTGTTCTATGCACGTATTGAAGGTTTGAATCTATGTAACAGAAAGGACATTTCTTTCTTGCTATTATTACAGAAAAAGGACAGGGCAAGTTATTGAACCTGCTGCTACAACAGCTGTTAACGGGCAGGTGTTGGCTGGGCACTCTGGGAAGGCTTCTGTCACCAGGGGGCCGGTCTGAGCCCAGAGAATCACACTGTCGGGTCGGCTGTCGCTGTTACCTAGGCATATTTTCACACACATACACTACTAAGTTTAAAGGACATGAGCTAAGATATGGAGACATTCAGAGAAGGCACTTTAGGGAGCAGGCGCTTGTAAAGTGAACCCAGGTGAACCCAGGCGAACCCAGGCCCTGATTTTCCATACATGTAACTGAGGTTCCACCTGCATGAGGCACATAAACACAAAGAAGATGCTGCTGGGAGGAAGAAGTCAGCAGAATAAAGGCGAGAGCTGCTGGCTGTGTAGCAGAGCAGCCGTGGCATAACAAAGTGGCGCTGTTAGCAGAAGCAGGGGCCGGAGGGACGACTCAGCAAAGAAAGGCACCCGCTGCCCAGCCTGACATCTGAGTTTAGTTCCCGGAGTCCCACAGAGTGAGGGGAGAGAACCAACTCCCACAGGCTGCCCTCTGTCCTCTGCAGGCATGTCATGGAATATGCCCGCTCAATAAATAAACTCAGTAAACGAAACAAAGCCAGTGGAGTAGGCTGGGACAAGCATGACAGTCAAGAGAAGCCGTAGGTTCTAGGAGGAAAATACAATAATATTTTCCATTATTTTGTTATTTTCCATTTTAAAAGAATAAAAAAATCAAATATTTCAATAAATTACAAAAGGACGATCTTTACGCGCGAGGACCTCGGGCTTAACGCTTGCTTCCCCACATAAGAAATCTAATGCAGAGGCTTCATTTCAGATCCCACTTAATGAAACCACAGGACCGGTGGTGTCACTGTAACTGGCAATGAAGGTTATGAAGACTGAAGGGCTGGCTACATCTGAGGGCTCAAGAACCACCTCCAGCCAGAAGCGAAACCTCAGCCAGAGGCCCCAGTACAGCAGCTCTCCAGCCTCTCCCTGGGCTCCAATTATATAATTATGGGATGACTTGATGTTCCACAAATATCAAGTCCACTGATTCTACAGTCTGCCGCTCACTAAGTGTTATTAGTTTATGTAAATTAGTTAACGCCTTTGTTTAGTTTCCTCAGTGACATCATGCTGATAAAGAGGACCTCGTGAGCTATGTAGGGCTTAAACAGGAAGATTCATACAAAATGGAAGTGTCTGGCTTATTAAATGATTAATGTCAGTTAATGTTGAAAAAAAAAGAACCTGAAGAAATATTCTGGGGTCATAGTTGATACTGGCTTCAAATACTCAAACATTTCCTTTCCTTTACCTTAGTCTGTGCATACCTGAAAAGCTTGTTATATGGAAACAGCAAAGGTTACTTGTTTGCAAGTTCAAACACAAATTAGTTCTTACATTAGGCACTTTTATAATACTGCAAAACCTTCCCAGTGACTCCAGAGTGTAGGCATTGTTGGACACAACAGAGTTGGCCGTGATAAAATAAGTTAAAAGCAAAAATCAACTCATATACACACCATCACTAATGTCAATGAACCATATGGTCAACAATCCCAGTGCCAAAGAGTAGATTGAGTTAAGTCAGTGTCTGTCATAGTCCATAACAGCATTCCATCAAAATGAGTTTAATAATATCTAAGTTGATATGTGTGAACCAGTTGGGTTGCAAAAAAACAAAAAAAGTATGCATTCTTAAATTCCTCATTACATTTTTTTAAATTTATTTTTCTTCTTCTTTTTTTAATGACGATTTTCCTGGCTAGAACAACAGCAGAAAAAGAGTTAAGCGTGACTGCAGGGAGCAAAGAAATCCTTTAGTGAATGTGTATTGTTGATATGGGCACAGCCATATCAAGACAGGCATGCGCACAGACTCATGGGAAACTGGCAAAGTCTCCCCCATGCAGCTCAGGCTTAGAACTGTCAAAACATTCCTCTGGTCCCCTTTTAGTCTTGGCAGTGTGTGCAAAGAGCAGCAACCACAGCTGCTTGAAGCAGGTGGCTGGACCTGGACAGAGAATGCCTCCTGAGCCTAGCTGACCCCCGGCCGTCCCCCTATTTGCTGGACATAATAAACACACTGAGGTTGGTGTTGTTGCTCTTCGTAGTGGGCACCACTCCATCAGAACGCACAGATCCCACCTCACCCTGCCTTTCTGTATGTGTGCCTGTCCTTTCTTCATTCCTTTGTTCCGCATAGGTAAGACACCAAGCAGTACTGGACATGGTACCTGACTGCCAATTAAAAACAAAACCCAAAGCAAACTACCAGCGGCTGGTTTTGCATAAAGGTTTTTACACAAAGAATCTGGTGACACCTCATCAGGACTCTGTGTCTGCAGCAGGTGGAAGTCTATCTTATCTGTAATCGTCACACCATAAAGGCAGCAAGGGCCCAGGAGTCAGGATTGCAGTGAGCCAATGTCTAGCACTCACATGACACAGACAAACAGAGTGGAGTGCTCAGGGCTCCTTAGAGAGGCACAGACAGTTCCATCGGCAAAGGGACACAGCTTGACTCATGACACCCACAGAAATAGCCATGCCTGGTGGTGGTGCACACCTACAGCCAAAGCACGTGGAAGGAAGCAATAAGCAGAACCCAAAACTCGCTGGCTAACTAGTCTAGCCTGATACGTGGGTTCCAGGACAATGAGAGACCATCTCAAAGAACTAGCTGGATAGTACCTGATGAACTACACCCTAGGTTGACATCTGGAGTCCACATGCACACAAGTGCGCATGCGCACACACACACACACACACACACACACACACACACACACACACACATGCGTATACCACACTATATGCTTCCCTACACAGACAGAGGAAATGAATGTCATCACTCGAAAAAGCTAGGAGCAAAGGCTCTTGATTATAGCTCTAAGGGACGGGAAATTAATTTTTTGTTTGCTTGTTTCTTTTTGTTTTTGTTTTTCCAGTGGCTGAACTTGGCTATTCTTTGATCCAAAAAGCACGAGTACATCATGTAGTAACTATGTTAATCTAGCTGATATTATTTTTAATATTTCTGCAGACACTAACATGTTTAAATGTTACAATTTAACTCACAATTATGTTGGTATGTTTTCTAAGGTGCACTAGATAGACAGAAGTTATTTTGAATTGAACAAAATACACCACTTGGAAACAGAATCTCTCTTTGTATTATTATGCTAGAAACTAAATTAACAAAACCTCATACATTCATCTAACAAAGTCTTTTCTCACAATAGGTAGTATCTGTTGATACATGTGCTTTCAGGAAAACTGTAGGAGCTGGACAAAAAAGCCCTGGCTCATTTTGTTTCACAGTTGGGGGACAAAGGAGAGCAGCATTTACAAATCAGGTTTGAAATCCAGGGTTTTTTTTGGTGGGGGAAAGGAAATGATTTATTTGGCTTTCACTGTCCACAATTAGGGGAAGACAAATTAGGATCTCTAGACAGGTACCTGAAGGCAGGAACTAGAGCAGAGACCCTGGAGGAATACTGCTTACTAGCTCGCTCCCCATGGTTTGCTCAGCCAACATTCTTAGGCACCTACAAACACCTCCTCAGGGTGGTACAATTCCCTTTGAAAGTGACCCACCAACAAAAACCATTGATCAAGACAACACCTCCACAGACTTGCCAAAAGGCAATCTGATGAAGACATTTTCTCATTAAACACAAGTTGTTGCTGGATAGCAGGACTTTGTCATTGCAAAACGCTTTCTAAAATCATTATTTAAAGGCACTAAATTAATTCAAGGGAAGGTAGTTGTAAAACAATTGATATAGGCCAACTAAAAATTCTGTAGCCATCCGTAGATTAGGTCTGACTTATTTTCTCACCAGGTCTAATATCAAAATCTCTGTCTCCAAAGAACATGATTTAGCATATTTACAGGGCAGGACAGTCTTGATGGAGATTATACAGATTTATAGGTGTTAATAAGTTCAGCAGAGCTGTAGGCTATCATACCTGATTATGTGAGCTGAAGGAAGTGTTGTCGCTAGGACCTGGCTATGGATAATATCATATTGTGTATTTGCAATGCTGGGGATTAAACATAGGTCCTTGCACATGCTTCACCATGGAGCAATGTCTCCAGCAGGATCTTGCTAAGTTGAACTTGATATTTTCCTCCCTCCCTTGCTGTCTTGAGAAGCAAGAACAGGCCTGCACCACAAAAACCAGCATAATATCAGAATTAAAAGTATCCTACCATTTCTCTTCTTCTGCAAAGTATTTCAAACTAAATAGTCATTGCCAAAATTAACCAACTTTAGGTACTATTTGTCCTGATTTGGAAATACTGACCAATTTTAGAGTTGAACTAAATATATATATAATCTATCTATCTATCTATCTATCTATCTATCTATCTAATATATATGGATTTTTTTGAAGCAGGCATTCTCTGTAGCCCAGGCTGGAACTCACTCTGTAGACCAGGCTGACCTCGAACTCAGAGATCCACCTACCTCTATTTACCAACTGCTGGGATTAAAGGTGTGCACCACCTCTGCCAGTGTATTTTTTAAACTCTGTGCTCTATTATCATTTAAAAACTTCCTTTTCCAGATGATTACACTCACAGGTGAAGGGCTACAGATGCTCAATGCCTGATGAGAAAAGGAGAGTTAATCTCTTCCAGGTAGGAGCTCCTAAGGGGTTGTCCAAATACAGACAGTGATCAGCCCTGGACAAATGTACATACAGGCAAAGATAAACAGACTCAATATGTTATACATAGATGTATGCATATACATACTTACATTTAAAGAAGAGGTTATGAATTTGGGAGGGGGCACATAGGAGGAATTACAGGGGAATGGGAAGGTGGGTGCTATGTGTGCTTATATATGAGGGTCTCAATAATAAAATCATTAAACCAAAAATACGTCCTTTGAATGTATAAGTAGTTGCTCATTAATGTGGACACTTAAAATGCAATGTTTCAGTCAAGAGCCTGCCACAGAGGGCCTCTGAAAGGCTCTGCCCTGCAGACTATCAATGCAGATGCTGAGACTTATGGGCAATCTTTGGGCAGAGTGCAGGGAATCTTATGAAAGAAGTGGGAGATAGTAAGAGCTGGAGAGGACAGGAGCTCCACAAGGAGAGCAACAAAATAAAAAAATCTGGGCATAAGGGTCTTTCCTGAGACTAATACTCCAACCAAGTACCATGCATGGAGATAACCTAGAACCCCTGCACAGATGTAGCCATGGCACTTCAGTGTCCAAGTGGGTTCCATAGTAATGGAAACAGGGACTGTCTCGGACATGAACTGATTGGCCTCCGCTTTGATCACCTCCCCCTGAGGGGAAGCAGCCTTACCAGGCCACAGAGGAAGACAATGCAGCCACTCCTGATGAGATCTGATAGACTAGGGTCAGAAGAAAGGAAAAGCAGTCCTCTCCTATCAGTGGACTTGGGGAGGGGCATGCATGGAGGAGGGGGAGGAAGGGAGGGATAGGGAGGGGAGGGGGGAGGGAGCTACAGGGGGGATACAAAGTAAATAAAGTGTAATTAATAAAAAAAATTTAAAATGCAATGTTTCTGTAGTCTGCAAAAAATGTAGAAAAGGTCAACCAAAAAAGTCCTTCCTGTGACAAGCTACTTGTTAATGCTTGTAACATACAGGCTAAATTCTGAAGACTAAAATGTGTGATGTCACTAGCATAATAGCAATTGTCATTACACAATGGACACTTCATCTTGCAAACACAGCTTTCCCAATGCTGTTTGAAGCAATCCACTGTTAAAAGAAAGCAGGTGTGTTGGTAACTGAACACTCCCAAAGGGAGCAATGCCTGAAAATCTCACTATGCATACACAACATTCTGATGACGACCTTACCATGTCAAGTTTCCGTTCCTGACAAATTCTAATTTTTGTTTTGAGGATTGTTTTATTTATATAAATAAATATATTTTGTGTTTTGAAGTGGGGAACTTTGTTCCAGCTTCAACATATATTTCTTCGATGTTGCCATATTTTTCTATTGGAAAGAGCCCATCATGCTCCCCTACTACCCTTCTTCCTCCCTTTCTTCTCCCTTTATCTTTTCCCTTGCCAAACTCTAACAGTAAAAAGACACAGATTAATATTTAGACCAATATGAAGCTCTGGGAAAAATGTGTATGTGTATATATATACATACATATATCTATGTATGTGTATACATATATACATATACATAGGTATGTATAGATACACATATATGCATATATATCTATATATATATACACATATATGCACATTGGGGTATACAATACTAAAGAGAACTGGGTATCACTTGTCCTCCCCCATCCTAGTTCATTCTGATTCACCCCTTTTCCTTAACTCAGCTGCTGCCTCATTTGCTCTCTAGTCATCAGCCTGTGGAGCTCCTCAGTCCAGTCAAAACCCCTCTGCTACCCTGCCCTCATGACTAGGTCCTGGAGAGCCGCAGATGGCCAGTGTTGGGTGAGGAGGCTCTACCCCAAAGACCAAGGCCACGGGGCATTTGAAGGAGAGAAAATGCAGAGCTTCATATGGGGAACAGCATGTTCTGCAGTCAATAGTTACTTCTTTTTTACCTTCCCATTCATTTTTCTCAGAAGAAATAGGAACCTTTTTCATCAATAAGTGGAGATATGCGAAATGCCATTTAATATCATTAGATAATTAGAAGTATGCTTGTACTGAATTCCAAACAAATTTGGGTTTCTTCCTGTGAAACCATTTTTTTTTTTAATAATTACTTCATTAACAGAGGGAACAGATTTCAAGGACACATGAACTGTTGCGGACACAACAAGAAAATGTTGATTTAAAGCAATAAGCTAAAATAAACTGTTCACAGGCTGAATTTCCCTAAATGAAAATCTAAAATGTGAAGTTTTGCAAAATTCAAAGTTTTCGGGTGTCAACCTGCTGCTACAAGTTAAATTTTTCAAGCTGTGGAATTAATCTTTATCTACAGAATTATGTAAAATACTCTATAAAGCTACCTTCAGGCCGTAAGGTATGGAAGAAATGCAAATCAGTTTCATCTGTCAACATGGCTCCCACCTCCAAGATAAATCAGCAGCGTTTGTATGGAAATATTCCAAAGTCTGACTATCTTTTAAATATCAGAAAATCTGGTCTCAAAGATTCCGATGAGGGATATGTGTGTGACAACCACGACAGAATGTCTAAGTCATGAGCTGACTGCTATAAACACAGGACTGAGCAAAAGGCTGCCTGGTAATGTGTAAACGTTAAAAGAGAGCTACTGAATTACAATGCACTGTAGATTTTTGTTCCACAGAAGTTTTTCATGATCTTGCTTTAAGCATTTCTATTCTTTCATTTACCAATTTTAAAATACTGGGGGCCTATCACATGCTTGAAAACACTGGAGGCAAATCATTCTACTGTATAAGCTTCATTTCAAGTGAAGTCAAATTATTCAAAACAAATAACAAAAGAAATTATAAAAAAAAAAACTGAAACTAAAGGAAGAACATTATGTGGAAAATTTAGAAAGGGCTGCAAAAATGTAGTAAAGGCACTGAAAATTCTTCCATGAAAAAGAACCCTACACACACACACACGCACACACATGCACATACACACATGTCATACAGGAGCTGTTTAAGTATCTGCCTTCTGAATAAAGACAAACCAAACATGACTTCTCTCTGTGTCTTCTAATGTTCTCAAAAGAAAGCCTAAAAATAGAAATATCAATTGGCCAGCCCTGAAATCATGTGATCATATCTATACAAGGAATATTACATGGACTAAGCATATCACATTTATATATTTAGGAACAAACATACACACATTAAATAACAAGAGATCAGAGTGATGAATGTGTAAGAGAATGGGAATAGGATATTGGAGCACTAGGTGAGAGGGGATGGAGGGAGGAAAGGAACAGGGGGAAATGATATAATTATAGTAAGGGGAACAGGGACCATCTCTAATGTGAACTCAGTGACTGGCTCTTTGATCACCTCCCCCTGAGGGGGAAGCAGCCCTACCAGGCCACAAAGGAAGACAATGCAGACAGTCCCGATGAGACCTGACAGGCTGGGGTCAGATTGATTGAAGGGGAGGAGGTCCTCCCCTATCAGTGAACTAGAGGAGGGGCATGGGAGGAGAAGAAGGAGGGAGGGTGGAATTGGGAAGGGATGAGGGAGGGGGCTACAGCTGGGATACAAAGTGAATAAACTGTAATTAATATAAAAATTAAAATAAAAAAAATAGGAATAACTGTATTCTACTAGTTCTTTGAGTAAATAGTTCCAAGAATAACTGGTGAAGAATGGTTCTTTCATTATACAATAAAATAAAATAACCAAGAATAATAGAGTTCTACTTAAGATTAAGTACATTCAATTACACACAGTTGGAAAAACATTAACATTTTCAAGTGAGGTTTCAGCACTTGGATCAGTTAGCAGTTGAAAGGGAAAGTGGCATTTCTGTATTAATTATGAGCCACAACTCAAAACTGCACGTACGTCAGAAAGCAAACAAGGCTGCAACAAAGCAGGGTTGTCAAGGCCTGAGTCACTGCTCAAGGTGCCCAAGATCCAGAGGCAGGTGCTTGCTCTCTTTCATTCTCCCAGGAAATGTTTTCTTAGGACAAATACATTTATAATACCTATGATCCTCTTCTCTGGAAAGCTGCTTTAGTCTGGTCAACTCCCAGAAATGGTCACCGTGAAGCATTAGGGAATAGGCTCTTGAAGAACCCATAGTGCTTCCATGTTAGTGCCCTGCCATGTGCAATTCTGAAACAAAGTGAATATTTTCTTTCAAAAGCTCTAGATACTGTATGTCTACCGGGAGATATACAGATATTAGACTGAAGAAAGCACATGCTGAGCGGACACAATAGCTCACATCTGACCTGTCACATGTCACACAAAGTGTCTTTCATTTGTGGCCATCTAACTGGTTGACCTTGAAGACTATTTTGGGACAGAGATTAATCCTGGGAAATGGCTCCAAACACTAGAACTAATGTCACTAACTGGGTATCCAGACTAGGCTTAGATAATGCGCCGACCACCCAGGAAGGCCTGTGCACTGAAAAAGCAGAAGCAACCGCAGCCCACGGCTGCCCCAAATAAGATGGACAACGAATACATGTCAATCAGAAAGTTTAACTACAAAACTGAACGAATCATTCTTGATCCCAGTGGATCATCAGCTAGAACAGAATCAACAAGCCTCGCAGGGATGGAGCAGGGGTACAGACATCAGCTGCTCAGCTCAGAGAGCAAGAGCCGATAAGAGGAACCACACAGAGATGCAAGTACGGCAATCAGCCATTCGCTGGGTAATCTTGGGATAAGATCAGACATTTCCTTTGATAGTTCTTTAGAACAAAATCAGAGCCAGAGGGACATCTGACCATTTGTTCTGAAGCCTTCTGTAGATGTAAGACAGCTTTGATCTCTGAAACAGATCTGTGCAGTTGTGGGGGACGGCCGTTCTTTATAGCGGAGGACACCGAGGTCGGCAGAGGCCAGTGAATGTGCACGGCTGAGCTGCCGGGAGAAGATGAGCATCTTTCCACCGGGGGAGGGGGGGGGAAGACAAGCTTCAGAGTAGCAGATGTCCTTTATTAGACTCTAGTATAGACTGAATGCAGAATGCTCGGGATCGTCGCACCACAGACTCAGGTGGGGGCCAGAGGTCCAGTTACCGTCCGCCTCTACCGTCAACCTCAAGTACATAACAAACAAGCGACAAATGAGGTACAAGAGAACCAACTGGTACAGAAATCAGAATAAGCCTTGCACATGATCAAAACTAAAAAAATACAAAATCATGACCCCATGAAAGGATGTAAAGAGAATCTGGCTAAAAGCGAGACAGACATAGGCTTTGGTCTAGTTACTGGATACTCCCCAAGTCTCAGCCACTAAAGACTTCATCCACAGGGTGGCGCTAATGACAGGTTTTGGCATCTGAAGAGGTAGGGCCCAATGGGAAGTTCTCTGGTCATTGCCCATATTCCCAAGACTGTGAAACCTAGGATTTTTTTCCTTGTCAATGAGATAGTGGCATCTGGTCCATTCCATACTTCTCCGTGATGTGTGGGCCTCACTGCAGGCCCAGAGCTGTGGGGCCAGTGAATCATGGACCTTTCCAAAGCTTTGGGCCAACCTGAACCTTTTCTCTCAATAAAACTATTTTTCATAGTAGGCACAGAACACTGACTAACACAATATACTTCCATGATGTTATTTTAAGTTCATAGTTTGAACAAAATGCAAGTTCTGTGGCCTCTTCAAAAAATGTCATGAAATGGTAGTCATCAGGATCTTTGCTTCTAAAACTGTCCCTGCCACTCCAGGTTAATTCGCATGCTAAAACCACGAGGTCTATTTGTTTTATATAAGAAGGTGGCTTACTCTACGTAATTCTGGCTCTTGAATACTAACAGTTAAATTTTATACCACTTTGGCAATTCTAATTTTACCAACTAGAAACAATAATGGACAAACACAGTTTAGCTAAAAATTAATTAAAAAAAAGTAACGTTTTCACCAACAAACAAAAAAATTAGGGGTACTGCAAATTTAGTTCTAATTCTCTGATAATACTAATGGACTGTTGAGATTTTTTTCTTTAATTATAAAAAGATGCTATCTTAATGCAGTTAAATTAAATAATTTCCATCTATTTTTCTAGATAGGAAAAATAGATTGAGTATGAACACAGAATCTCCATTACCAGTCTTCAGTACCTCCTAAGTCAAAGGGCAGCAACCTGATTCAGCCCAGAGAACAAAGCTTGGGGATTAGGGCTGGCTGTATGCTCAGTCCCTTGGACAAGGAACATCACTCACTCATGAACTACAACCATTGACAGTGCGCACAGACATCCATACTGCAATTGTCATAAGTGGGTGCTTTGACGGACCCTGGAAACATGGAGAGAAACATATGACCAGCTTTGGCCAAGACCTAGGAGATCAGTGGAATCCTGGAAGCCTACAGCCAAGTTCGAGACCCGTATTAGTGACATTATGATGGGCAGCTAACTGCAGTGGTGGAGGGAAAGGTGAGTGACATTCAATTCGGAATTCTGAGCGGGACTGTGGGTGGCCTTTGGAACAACTGTGTGTCAATTCAACCTTTCCTGTGGATGAAACATCCTGCCTTCCCTCCTTCAACCTAGGACACCACTGGGAGGGCTCCCTAACAGCCTTCCTGGGCGTCGCCCACCACTGAGGCATCAGGTCTGGGGAAGTTGCTTTGCCTTTATAAAATCTGATCACAGACAGAAATAAAATGTATGTTAGATACAAGGACAGCCTTCCTTTAGACGAGGATAGTGGCTAGAATATGGGGATAACAAGGCTTTTCAAGAAACATTGTATTTCTTACCCAGATGCCACTGACAGAGATGTGATGACCTAGACATCCATCAAGCTGGACACTTACAATTGTGCTGCTACTGTGTGTGTGCATGCTTGTGTGTGTGTATGTATGTACACTTGTGTGTGTGCACATGCATGTGTGTGTAGGTATGTGTGTTCATATGTGTATGTATACTTGTTCATGTATTATGTGTGTGTGCATGTGTAATAATAATAAAGAAAAGAGGACCATGGATTTGAGAAGGAGTTGGAGAGGCACTGGAGGAGGTTTGGCAGTAGAGGACACAGGAGAAATTGGGAGAGAGAAAAAAGGAAAAAAAATGATGTAATTAAATTTTAAATAAATAATGTAAATGTTACTGTTGTTTTAGTAGGAGTATGCATAATGATGAATTATAGTTAGTACATGACATTACACTGCACATAAAAACAATTATTATGACAAATACTGAATCTGTTACAAGAATACTGATAAGCAGTTGCAGATACTATATTTTCTTACAAGAGTATGTGGCTTCATAGTGTCAAATGAACACTCGATACAAAGTATTGACACTTTTATGTAGAAATTTTGAGTTAGCAGCATCTGTCGGCCAAAACTGCTTTTCATTTGCTATTTTTTCATTTCTACAGTAAAGGAGACGATACTTACTCTAAGGTTTTATGTGATACTAGAGAAAATAAAATCAAGCTTGCAATACTGAGTCAACCTAAACAGACAATTTCCATATCTTCTTCCTTTTCTGGTCAAGAACAGATGTTTATATGGTGGCCTCTGAGATTATAATAATAATCTATAGCCAATAAATAGTTCTTAAAGGCATCTTGAGTGCCAACGGTCATGAAACCTTAATGCTCAGCACACGGGCTGAGCAGTAGTGAATTATACATCACGCAATTTTGATAAATGAGATACAAATAGTATGGGAACAAAAAGCAGGACTGAAGTGATAGTGCCATGTTTTGAAAGCTTTACTGATTAGCATTTATAAGAGAAGAGAGTCATGGTGATTTAGCAAATATAATTATATGCAATGTTTTATGAAATATAATCTATAAAATAATACACTATTTGTAATATTTAAAAGCTACTTTATTGCCTGCCTCATAAAATAAGCATTCAAAAGTGAAAACTTTTACAAGAATGCTTGCATGCAGTAAATCAGGCAGAAGATTTACAAAGCTAATCAGGACATAATTCAGCAGATTGAATTGCCTTTTAGCAACAAATTTAACTCAAGTTTCCAAGAACAAAATTCTTCAAGTATTTCTGGTTCAATAATTTTCTACCTCTGCAAAAATCAGCCTGGAAGAATATAAATGGGATACATTGTACATTGTACATCAAAAATAAGGGCTGTCATTGAATAATTTTGTGACTTGAAAGCAGTAGGGAAGACAGGGGGCGGAGGGGACCACAGAAAAAAAGAGGTAGGATAGGGAGAGAAGAAGAGTTTTTGCAGGGATGAATATAACCAAGGTGCATTATCTATTTGCGATTGCATTTATGAAACCCATAACTATGTGGTTAATAAATGCTGGTAATTGACCACTATCATTCAAGAACCTTGCATCCTGAAGTAATTTTTTTAAAATATTTTTATAATTTTATTTTATGTGTTTAAATGTTCTGCCTGCACATATGATATGCACCCCATCTGTGCCTGATGCTCACACAGTCTGGAAGAGGGCATAAGATCCCCAAAGTCAGTGTGTGGGTTCTGTGAACTAAACCGGGGCCCTCTGCAGAGCATCAAGTGTTCTTAACCACTGAGCCAGCTCTCAAGCCCTTGAACCTTTGTTTTTGTAATCAATCTGCACCTGGGAGCTTTCATCCGAACAACGGGCTTATCGCTTCTTTCATATTGTAATTCTGAAGAACAACTAATGATAGGAAAGAACACAGAATGCACAGAAAAACAGAGGAAGTCCAAGAAAGGAGGAAGCCATAGCCCGACACTTGTATTATGACTCATCATTGGGTTCCCAGAAATGATTAAGTCTGAGTTTTTATGAAACTTCTATGTTCTTTCTCTCCCTCTGATTTAATCACTTCACACTCTAATGCAAAATACGCACCTGTAGCCCTATCCACTGTGTCTGCAACGTTTAAGAACCACTTTGCAGTGTCTAGGCCTTGGCCCTTATTCCTTGCCAAGCATTCTGGCTAGAAGATATTTTACACTTCAGGACCTAGAGGTGTAGTGACAGATTAATATGTCATGAAATTCCACAAAGGTGCAATGGTGTTTAGGAAGGAATAAAGATTAGGTTCATACCACATCTTTCACTATTATCTGTACTACCGTTACCTACTGTCCTATGCCATGGCTGCTGTGTTCTTTGTGAATATATTAAGGCGGCTCCTGCTTCCATAGAAGAGATTATGCCAAGGCAAGACAGTAAGAAGCCATTAATAAGAGTTATGCTACATTAAAAAGAAGATCAAATGGTCCAGTTTTACTAACAATAGATTTTAAACTTTGAGTTGCTCTTATTTATAAAAAACAAATTGAAAAAACACAGTAATGTCAATAAGCTTTTATTGTAAGTAAAAACAACTGGATGACATTTGTAGAACATACAATGTTCACTCTAGGAAGCATGAAACAGGCTTGGTTAATATCTATGGAACACTAAGAAGTAGAAAAAGGCCCTATGTAAGTACAATTCTGAGTTCCTAAAGGTAGTCATGAACTAACTTTCTAGTCAATCTATCTTAGTTCGTTTTCTACTGCTGTGATAAGAGACCGTGACTGAAAGCAACTCATAGAGGAAAGGATTTATTTCAACTTACCTTATAATTCTATCACAGGGAAGCCAGGACAGGAACTTTGGGCAGGTACTTGGAGACAGAAACTGAAGTAGAAAGCAATACACAGACATTGCTTGCTGGCTTGCTCTGCATCGCTGATTCAACCTACTTTCTCACAGAAAATATGGATGGTATTGATAATTCTTAAGATTAATAGCAGAGATCAGACCTCTACTCTTGCCTGATGCGTCTAAAACAAAAAGGGGGAACTGTAGAGAGCTGCGGAATGCTATGCCTTAAAGATGGAGCTGGTTTCTGCCTTCCACCTTCCCGATGGTGAGTGCTCTCTGTCACGAACAACTCCACATTTGGCTAAGGCCGAGGATCTGGCTTGCTTCCATGTATGTGGACCTATCTGCATTGCCCACGTGGCACGCCTGGGTTGGCTACCCAGAGGCTATTTAAGCTGTGGGCTGGCTTTCCCCAGGGTCCGAGGATTGTTCAAGGTTCCTGATAAACTGCATTGAAAAAAAAAAAAGATTATGGGTCAGGGTGGGAGTGCAAACTTATACAACCTCTCTGGAAACCAACCTGGGGCTTTTTCAAAAAAATGGGGGATAGTTCTACATCAAGACCCAGCTATACCACCCCTGTGCATATACCCAAAAGATGTTCTACCATACAACAAGGACATTTGCTCAACTATGTTCATAGGAACTTTATTCATAATAGCCATAATCTGGAAACAACCTAGATGTCCCTCAACTGAGGAATGGATAAAGAACCTGTGGCACATTTACACAATGAATACTACTCAATTATTAAAAACAAGGACATCATGAAATTTTTAGGCAAACAGATGAAACTAGAAAAGATTATCCTGAGTGAGGTAACCCAAACCCAGAAAGACACACATGGTATGTACTCACTTATAAGTGCACATTAGACCTACAGTACAGGATAACCACACTCCAATCCATAGATCTAAAGAAGCTAAGTAACAAGGAGGGCCCAAGGAAGGGTGCTGGAATGTCACTCAGAAGGCGAGATAGAATAGACAGCAGAAGTGGATAAAGAGAGGAAACTGGGAAGGAGATGGAATATGGAGGGGAAAACAATTGGGGATCAGATGTGGGAAGAAAGGGGGTAGGAGGTGAGAGGGCTTGGGACAAGAAGAAAAACTGGGAGGGAGGGCATCTCTTTGTCAGCTGGAGGCCTGAGACAGAGTAGGCTCCTGGGAGGACATGGGTGTGATTCTAGCTGAATTAACCGGGAGTAGGGAGGACATGAAGACTGAAGTGACCACCTCCTAGCCAGGCAAGACTACTGGAAGAAGGGGAACAACAACCCATTGATTCAAAAATTATCCTGCCAACAGGAAGTGCATGGATAAAGAGGGAACAAAGGTTGAGGGAATGCCCAACCAATAAATGGCCCAACCTGAGAACCATCCACGGTAGAGAGCCAGCCCCTGACTCTATTAATGATGCTCTGCTATGCTTGCACACAGGAGCCTACCATAGCTATCGTCTGGGAGGATCCACCCAGCCGCTGAAGGAGACACTTGCTGGGACTTGCAGCCAAGCATGGGGCACAGCTCCAGGCGTCCTTTGGAAAGATGGAAGGACGTGGAGGGGACAGGAACCTCACAAGACCAACAGAGACAGCTATCCCAGACCCATGGGGGATTACAGAGACTGAGACTTCAATCTAGGAGCATGCATGGGCTGGACCTAGGTTCTCTATACATTTGGGAACTTGTCCTTCATGTGGGTCACTTGGAGAGTGGAGGTAGGGGGTGCTGCTTCCAACATGGACTCTGTTACCTGTTTTTGGATCACTCCTGCCTGGCGGGGCTGCCTTGCCTGGCCTCAGGGGATGAGGATATGCTCAGTCCTGATGTGACGTGATGTGCTGGGGAGGGGTGATATGGAGGAAGGGAGCCTCCCAATTTCTAAGAAGAAAGGGAGAGAGAAAGGAGACGAGGAGGAAGAGGGCACCCTTGAGATGTAAAGTAAATAAAATGAAATTAAAAAAAAAGATTATGGGTCAGGTTTTTGCCTTTGAGATATTACATACCACAGAACTCCCATTATCCACAGAGTATCTATCCTCAGGTCCTTTGTGGATTCCTAAAACTTCAGGTAGTACCAAACCTTACATATACTGTGTTTTCCCAAAAAGTATTATGGGAGAGTCTAACATAAACTGAACATAGTAAAGTAGTATGTGCATGGCATTTCACTAGTAGTGAGAGTACTAAACACATGACTGTTGCATGTTGGGTCCATGACTGAGTAGAAGCAAGCTAGTCACACACACCAGCACCCCAAACTGTCAGTCTATCCAACAGCACAGGTGGCTACTGAACAGGTGGGTCTTCCACAGGGTGGGCATGCTGAACTGAGGTGAATTATGTACCCGTGTGAGTGGGGCAGGGCGTGCAGGATTTCGTCACTACTCAGACTGACTCACAACTTAAAACTCACAAGGTATTTCCAGAATTCTCCGCTTAACATTTTCAGGCTTCATGTGAACACAGAAAGGAACATGACAGGTGCAACTGCATCTCTTAAAAAAAGCCCGAGACCTCCACAGCACGCCACTGATTCCCTCAGGCACGCAGAGTGCTACACCACAAACTTGCTGGCTTTAACTATGTAAATTGATATCGGAGGTCAGATATTAAAAATAGAGATATAACAGGGTCATCACCCCTTGGAAGTCCCCAGGTAGGATCCTATCCCTGTGCTTTCTCGGTTGTTGAGGGTCCTTGGCATTCCTCGTACTACAGCCTCTGTCCCCACCTTGCTGTCTATCTCTACCTAAACCCTAGCGTCTGCCTCTTTCTCCCCGTTCCTATCCTCACTGTGTCTTCTTCTCCATGTGTCAAAATTTATTATTATTATTTTCTCTAGAAGGAGAAATGTGACTGCTTTAGCTATTAAAATAAAGGTTGTAAAAATGCTACACATTTTATGATCATGTTTAAGGACAAACATGAACCTAAAATAATCTGGTAAACTGGCTTAGAGTAGGCTATGTAGGATCACCAGAGCTTGACTTAGTCCTTGAGTTTTAATTTTCTTCCAGTGATCTTACTTCTAATTTTCTTATGAAAGTAAAACCTACATTTGTTTGTCAAACACATAACTTTTCCTTCAATATATTCATATAAAAAGGCAAACAGAATAGATATTGGAAGAGGGAAGAAACAGGGAATAGACAGAAGCCTACCACAGAGGACCTCTGAAAGACTTTACCCAGCAGGGTATCGAAGCAAATATGGAGACTCATAGCCAAAAGGGCACAGTGCAGAGAATCTTATGAAAGAAGGGGAAGATAGAAAGACCTGGAGGGGACAGGAGCTCCACAAGGAGAGCAACAGAACCAAAAAATCTGGGCCTAGAGGTCTTTTCTGAGACTGATAATCCAAAAAAACACCTGATGTTAAACACCTGGTGCATGGTGATAACCTCGAACCCCTGCACAGATGTAGCCCATGGCAGCTCAGTGTCCAAGTGGGTACCCTAGTAAGGGGAACAGGGGCTGTCTCTGACATGAACTCAGTGGCTGGCTCTTTGATCACCTCCCCCTGAGGGGGCAGGGGCAGACTTACCAGTCCACAGAGGAAGACAATACAGGCAGTCCAGATGAGACCTGATAGGCTAGGTTCAGATGGAATGGGAGGAGAACCTCTCCTATCAGCAGACTGAGGGAGGGCAAGAGAGAAGAGGGTGGGAGGGCAGGATTGGAAAGGGAATGAGGGAGGGGGCTACAGCTGGGATACAAAGTGAATAAATTGTAATAAATAAAAATAAAATAAAAAATTTACAGTTGGAAATATTAATGCTAGTATTAATTATTTATATCTTGGCAACCGAATAAAATCTCCTTTATCACTGAATATAATAAACAGTCATTATTTAAGGAAAAGCTAGTCTATAACTATAAACACAGCCAGGAAGCCACTTAAAAGTAAATGATGTGTGCCTGGTAAATAGGACTATGAATGAACCACATCTACAAAGTTAAATCATATGCGTAAATTATTAAATTTAATTGTTTTGAAAGAGATCTAAGTACCATGATTAGTACTGTTCTTTTCTGCAAAATGAATATTTCAGCACTTACTTTGATTTATATATAAATCACAAAATAATGATGTTTCATATACTACCAAGACATAGTATATTTTATAGCTCAAACCTAAAAAAAAAAATTCACGGAACTACATTTTGCTGTCATTAAATGCGATCCACTAGTTCTGCTGAATGCAATAAATATTTCCAGCAGTATTTGCTTTTTCACCTGGAAAATGGATTAATCAAAGAATGTCCTCCTAAAGCTTTATGGGGAACTTTATGTGGCTCATCATAAAATGAATAATGGAGACTTCTAAAGCAGAAACTTTGCATTCCTATTAAGGTGAGAGACAGAGCACAATTAATCTACCAGGTATGAAATTCATCAGTTGTTAATTTTTTTGTTACTTCATTCTGTGAAAGCTTGACAACTAAGTGCGAGAAATTCTGCAGCAAATTTAATTAATTATACCAAGAATGCTGTCAATTATATTTCTCAACTTTCTACAGCCATCTTAAATTATCAAACAGAAAAAATTCCAAACTGATGTTTATGAATAATATTTCACAAGTCTATTTCAATATGTTAAAGAAAACTCACATATATTTATTCCAACGTCTGTCATTCAGAGAATGAGCCCATAAAAGGACTCTCTTTTACTACAGAATATAGCCATGAGGCAATGATTTCAACTTTGTTCCTTTTTAAGAGTCTTAAATATTCTAATCCAAAAACATAGCAGAAAGGGTGGTGCATACACAGGATCCAATTTTAAAGGATAAAACTGGTAATTTATACTGCCTTCTCTTAAAATTGTGTTTTTTGTTCAAACCATCTGGGAATGACTTCAAACTGTGACCATACTATTCAAGGCCAACTGTGTTGACAATGTGCTAGGGGACCCCAATCTCAGCACCCTAAATTTTTTTCAAGGTTGGACAAAGCTTGGTCCCAAAAAAATTTTTCCAGAAGGAATATCTTCTGCTTTATGCCTCTTCTTCCATATTTTCAGTATTTTTAGAATGAAAAATATGTTAATATATGTTTACAAAATGTACCTCCAATGGGAAGATGATACATGATAACCCACCACAGTTACTGAGATTGAAGGAATGTTAATATTTTAAAGGATAAAATTGGTAATTTATACTGCCTTCTCTTATAATGCTGTTTTGTTGTTCAAACCATCTGGAAATGACTTCACACTGTGACCATATATTCACCCAACTTTTCCCTGTGGGATTCTTATTTAATTCACTGCATATCAGAAAATGTAGAGTTGTCATCACAAATTGCAACAGAAAAATAGTGTGCTTAAATATTTATTATTTAAAATGATATTTCCTTTTTTAATGTTTGCAGAAAGATAGTACAAATATTGATGACAGTGAAGCTTACTAAGTCAGCATCTCATTTATTGACTTACATAAAACCAATTTGTTGCTAAATTCCTTGAGCTGCATGCATGTTGTTTGTTCTAATGGAAGAGACTTCTTTTAAATCTAAAACATAGTTTTATTTATTTATTTATTTTTACTTCGATGCACCTCCAATAACCAATGCATACCAAACTCTGTGCAAAATTCCAGAGAAATCAAGCAGCTATCCACTTTCCAGGGGCTAACGTTGGATGGATATCCTTGAACTTTTTCACTGTTGTTTCTGCAAATTCAAAGTTAACAAAAAGTATTTGAAAACCATTAAAATATTATGTTTGGAGAAATGCTTCCACAAATGACCATCATGAAGCCTAGATGACTCATAGACCAAAATAAAACACCGCAGATTAGTTTTTGAAGTCCAATTATAAAACTGTTTATTCTGGCCACACCATACTGGACACCGGTGACTAATCGACTCATGTGCTTTGCCCGGGCCAAAGCTGAACTGATGCTGACCTGCAGGAAGGTGTCCGGTCCACTTCCCAGGTACTGGGCACGCGGAATACAACCTTACTAACTGAACACAACTTCTCCAAAGGTGCTACCTGGACCGTTCAAACACAGACAAGACATATTGCACTGCTTTCAAAACTGACAAAGATTTATCTCCCTTTCGTTTCCAACCTACACTTCTTTTCTTAAAATAGACGTACAATAATTGTAGAAATATAGAGCTAACGTGTGATTAGAGTCAGGGTGGGGCCTATGGGGCCTGGGAGGACTGAACATTTCCTCACGGTAAAATACTCTAAATTTTCTCTTCTTTCTACTTTGAAATTTGCATGTTCTTGGTGTCTGGGTTCCCCGAGTGTGCTACTCACCACTAACATTTATTTCCTCCATGTAGCCAATTCCCAGCCCCACTCTACTCTCAACTTCTGTGAGAGGTGCAGGGCTTAGATTTCACAGGGAGAGCACAGTCTCTCACTGGACTTGCTCTTTAGCGCTTGGCTTCGTTAACTTAATGTCATGTCCTTTGCAGTCACAGACTTGCTACCTTTCCTGGCTGAAGCGCCGCGTCGTGTATCATATTTTCCTGACACGTTATCTTGTGAACAACCCTACAGCGAACACAGCCGTACAGCCGTCTCCTCACCGTGTGACTTGCCTTCCTTTTGGGAGTACACCGGCAGTGGGAGTGCTGGGCGCTACGGTGCTTCTGTTTTTAGTTATTTTGTGAGAGTTCCACATTTTTTTATCTGCATTTATTCACAGCGTGCCGAGTTCCCTTTTTCCCCAGACAGACTTGCATTTACGCTCTCTACCTCTATGGACCATCTGCTGGAGGCTGGGCACTGAGCCAGAGGCGGGTGACACAGGGGTGACAAAGCCATACACGCCCACGACCCCCACGGAACAGGACAGACTGAGGAGGGGCGGAAGGCATCAGTACCGCCCTACTCTTCCCCTTGATCCCTGGGAAGATTAACAAACTATACACAGGTCTCATAGCTGCCCTCATAAGGCCCCTACTAAGATTCCCCTGAAGCCACCGAACTGAATCAGTATTTTCTCCTACCATAAGAGTCAATCTCTGTGTCACAGACAGATACCTGTCTAACTTCCTCTGTCACCCGCCTAGTGATGCACATAGACTAAACACTTTTCTCTACAAAGCTCATAAGGCCAAATACCCTCCCAGTTATAAGCAATAGTGAAAGGACTTTCTTAGGAAGCTACATAGATGCAGCTAGAAATTCTCTAGGAAAGCCCCTATCAAGTACCTTGCTATGCACTGCTCGACTAACCCTCAAGCATAGTCCTGCCCCTCTCAACCCTCTCCTCAAACCTCCAGTGCATGGAAGAAATCAATCAGGCTGAATTTAAGGCCACCCCAGGGGGAGCCATTCCCCACACAGAGGCCTCTCCCCTGTTGTTTTGAGGAGGTGTTTGTAAGCCCTGTCTTACCCATGCACTCTGTATAAAACGCAGAAAGCCCTTTTAAAATGTCAGCCGTGGGTTTGTTTGTTTGTTTAATTTCTGCCTTTTCATTGATGACCACGTTCTCCCCATCCCCTTGTGCCAAGAAACAGATTTATTCGTTCAGCAGGACTGTTGTGTTCAGAAGGGCTAACAAGAGGAAAAAGCATGTGTTTGATGACTTCAAACGGTAAGGGCTTGTGAGTGAGAATGCTGTTACTGAACCAGGCACGGTGAGAGTCTAGGAACCCCGGCATCCAGAAGACTGAGACATGAGTACTGTGGGTTTGAGACTGTCAGGGGGAAATGGTGAAAGCCTGTCTCAACACAGAAGGCAAAGAAAGAACGCTAAATCTAAAGCCGGACTCCACAGGTCTACTCATTCCACAGGGTGTCATCAACAGCTCTGTGTTATGGTATTCCTATCGATAAAATGATACAGACATTCTATCAGAGCTTACTGTGAGAATTAAATGGTACTAAACATAACACAATTATCAAACCTTCACCTGCCTTCAACAAAACAGGACCCCACTCAGTGAGGAACATTATTAAATTGTCCTTTTCCTTTTGCTAATTGACTTACCTCCTCAATTAGATATGAAATCATGTAAAACCAATCAAATGAGATGGAGCGTCTTACATAACAACAAAAAGCAGTGGCCAGGACGGGCACAAAATAACAATGAAGGGGAAATATGTTGAGTTTAATAATAAGCACATGAAATGAATAGCAACACAATACTGAGGTAAGATTGTGAAATTTCTGGTGTTGGGGGAGTTAGGGGTTTTACGTAAGTAGAAATAGAATGGTTTGCCAACCAAACTTTGTACTTTGCAGTTCAGTGGGAGTGCTGTGTGAAAGTGAAAGGAAACCAAGGTGAGAAAGTTTCAGAGTTTTATCATCTTGTAAACATAAGTACAAGGTGAACCACAGACACAGTCGGAGATTAATTAGCCAAATGGAGCAGAGAGACTGCCTTTCCGAGCTGGTGATATCATATTGGGCAAAGCCGCACACAGAGGAAATGAAGAATAAATGGGGACATAGTGACAAGCAGATGGGTTAATTCCACCCTGGGAGAAGGTTGGCGATGGCGTTGAGGGGACTTACGCAATAACGAATGGGATCCAGAGGGGACTGTGACAACGGTGAACACGAACATCGGATCTTGACATTAAAACCCAGGCAGAATAAATGAAACCCGAGATCTTCAGTCGGGCTTCAGAGAGCATAGGGGGAAACCTGGGGGCTAGGAAAGGCCGCTTTGGGGAACACTCATAATTTGCCTTGGCTCCTTCCAATGCTCACAGTTTGAAGTCTAGATTCTGCCACTTGCTACCCTAAAGGCTCTAGCCAATGGGAGGTGGGTGGGTCTGTGCTCAGTCTGGCTTCTGACTAAAAACAGAAGCTACTTTCATTCATTGCTCTGAGACATTCCAGCAAAGCACAGGTTTGAGTTACGTAAGAGGAGAATTACTGAACTCCAAGTAGATCTTAAAAGCAGCTGGTCATTAATTCCTTTATGTACAACTAAGGAATGAGCTACATTGGCTAAATGATTATTCAGGGTCTGAGCCTTCTGCCCAGTATGACTCATGGCTAATGCCCTGGTGGTAGCTCCAACAGCCGTCAATGAGATGGTAGTAACAATGGTGGCTGTAGTTCCAAGATCCCTTTTCTGTCTGAAGAGAGTCATAGCGTGAGGGGCATCAATGGGCATAGGCACCCAGTGAGGCATGCGAGTAACCAGGGCATACCTAACTTTACTAGCATTCCAGCATTGGGCAAAAAAGCAAGTATCATTACCACAATTACTTGGCTCTATCTGGCTAATAATGAATAAAAATGGGGGATATAGACAAACAGGTGTGGGCTTATAGGAAATATTATGAGAAGCCTTAACCCCTCGTTGGAACATCCTGCATCAGTTCTAGAACTAGCAGTGGTGGTGTCCGAGGTCTGAGTAGGTTCAGGAGACCATTGCCCCCAGGGGCGAGACATGCTCCATGCCAATTGACTAACTCCATGTTTTCCTCCAATTTTGAAAGTCATTTAAGGTTCTTAAATTATTTTTTCCCCTTTTTTCTTAAATTTTTCATCAATTACACTTTATTCATTCTGCATCCCCCCATAAGCCCCTCCCTCCTCCCATCCCAATCCCACCCTCCCTCCTCCCTCTGCTTGCATGCCACTCCCCAAGTCCACTAATAGGGGAGGTTCTCCTCTCCTTTCTGATCTTAGTCTGTCAGTTCACATCAAAAGTGGCTGTATTGTCCTCTACTGTGGCCTGGTAAGGCTGCTCCCCCCCCCCCCCAGAGGGAGGTGATCAAAGAGCAGGCCAATCAGAGTATGTCAGAGGCAGTCCCTCTTCACATTACTATGTAACCCAATTGGATTCTGAACTGCCCTGGGCTACATCTGTGCAGGGGTTCTAGGTTATCTCCATGAATAGTCCTTGGTTGGAGTATGAGTCTCTGGGAAGTTCCCTATGTTCAAATTTTCTTGTTCTGTTGCTCTCCTTGTGGAGACCCTGTCCTCTCCAGCTCTTACTATTTCCCAGTTCTTACCTAAAATTCCGTTCACTCTGCCCAACAGTTGCCCATCAGGCTCAGCATCTGCTTTGATAGTCTGAAGGGCAGAGGCTTTCAGAGGCCCTCTGTGGTAGGTTCCTAGGTTGTTTCCTGTTTTCTTCTTCTTCTGATGTCCATCCTCTTTGCCTTTCTGGATGGGGATTCCTTAGTTGTACATAAAGGAATTAATGCTCAACTAAAAGGAAGCTAGATGGTGTTCAATCAGATTTGACCTCTTGCAGGAGCAAATTGATACCCTATGTCAAATCGCTCAACCTGGCTGTCAATGAAAGTATGCGGGACTTTGTGTCACTAGCATACAACATGAGAATTTCTCCTGCGCTGCAAATCTGTCTAAACAATTGTTGAGCTATATTTTAGGTAATTGGACTGGAGAATTCGATACTACGATGGAGCAGCTGAGAGTGGCCATTGTCACAGTAAATTCTACCGGAGTGGACCCAGGACTAGCCACAGGATTATCACCATGGATTGCTGCAGCCATGAATCATCTGAAGGAATGGGCGGGCATGGGAGTGTTAACAGGCCTTCTGGTGTTGGTCTCCTTGGTTTGCCTGTGGTATATATGCAAGATTAGAGTCTCACAACAGTGTGATGCAGCCATGATCATTCAGGCCTTTACAGCCATTGAAGCAGGACATTCTCCCCAAGCATGGTTGGATACCATAAAAAGCTAAAATGATACGCTCAGGATGCGAGGCTAAGCACTGCACTCAGGGTCAGCCGCTTTGGACCCAGAGAAGAGCATGTCTGATTGCATGCGGGTTGATGCCCCAGGTCCCGCCTCTGAGAAAAAGGTATCGGACGGGTCTGATGCTCTTTGGGTGGATGACACCTAAATGAACATCTGTACAAAGTCCCAATTTATTTCTAATATCAGAGATCAGACCTCTACTCTTGCCTGATGCGTCTAAAACAAAAAGGGGGAACTGTAGAGAGCTGCGGAATGCTGTGCCTTAAAGATGGAGCTGGTTTCTGCCTTCCACCTTCCCGATGGTGAGTGCTCTCTGTCACGAACAACTCCACATTTGGCTAAGGCTGAGGATCTGGCTTGCTTCTATGTATGTGGACCTATCTGCATTGCCCCCGTGGCACGCCTGGGTTGGCTACCCAGAGGCTATTTAAGCTGTGGGCTGGCTTTCCCCGGGGTCCGAGGATTGTTCAATGTTCCTGAATAAACTGCATTGAAAAAAAAAAAAAAAAAAAAAAAGCAGCTGGTCCCTAAAATTTACCCCCCCCTCTAATGACTAATCATTGGCAGCCTGATATCTTTATGCAAACGATAATGTTTGAAGTGACCCCATTATGTCAATGCTCAGAGTCTCTTTGCAACACGGCTTTATAAAACAAAACAATCTTTACTGTCTAACTTGAACGCGAAATAATCAGATTAGCGGTCAGAGGAAGATATGGCTATTAAACCTCCATTGATGCGTGCTGACTGGGTTCTAACCAAAACATTTTTGAACACTTGTTCAACTTTGCTCATCTATTTATTTTATTTCTTTACTTGCTAATTTACTTAATGATTCTGAGGCTCAAACTGAGATGCCTTCAGCATGCCAGACAAGTACCCCTGTACTTAGCCAAACTCCAGGAACTATTTTTCAAGCAAGTAGCTTTCTTCATTTCAGGGGAGGGTGAGAACAGCTTCTAGGGGTTCTTCAGCTTCACCACGTATTAAAATGGGAAGGTGACACTATTTTATCAGGACCCACCGGGGCAGCAAACAAACAATAATGCCTATGACACATCACTGGCACCATTAAATGTCTGTCAGCCAACAGAGCCAGGGTGCTCTCCAGCCACCGCCCCCCCCAACACCTTTTCACTGTAGAACTTTCACAGCAGTTCTAAGAGTTAGACTGTGGTCGTTTCTGTCAACCTTCTTAGCGTAATCCATTTAGGTCACTATATGATTTCATTCTGAGTCATTTGTACAGACACATGGGTCATTTCTGTCTCCCTGCATTCTCTTACAGGATGAGTTAAAACAGCACGACAGAATCAATATGCATAAATTGAGCTTCATTTAATTAATTCCAGATTATCATTAAATATTGATGAGCCTGAAGGTGCTATTGCTGAGCTCAGCAACAACTATCATCCTGAATGTGTGAAAACACCCCTCCAACTACAAAAACTTGGGGCTTTCTGCATGTAAATGTGAAATTTTTTTTCTTAATTATTAGACCCGAAGTGAATACAAGGTGCTGATTTTTGCATCCTCATGTAACATTGTGAATAGATGTCTTACAGAACAATCTTATTCCCCAAACCATATAAAAAAGATAATACTTCATTGTTAATGCCAGCCCACCAACTTGGCAAAAATTAACAGGGCTGGTTGGTGGCACTTGGTGTTGGCAAGAGTTGGGAACTCTAGGGACTCATGCAGTGCTCTCTGGAGTTGAAACTGGCACAGTCAATTTACCAAACATCTAGGCACTGTCTTCTGAACCTGGCACTCTACACAGCCAAGCCTCTTGCACATACATGTCATGACATATGAAGGAGAGTGTATGTGGAAGACTGCTCACCAGTAGGAAAAATAAAAGAAACTCTTGAATCAAACACACAGAAATGAGAAAATGGGTAAAATGCATTGTAGATCTTAGGCTGCTATAGGTAGACTGCTGAAATGCATTCACATGAGCCCTACCACACACTGATATGGAAGCACACAGCTAAGGGGGAGAACAACTCTCAGAAGAAAACATTTTGCTATTTTTAAATAAACAATCTTTATTCTTTTTTAATTGTAATTTTAATTTTTATATTAATTACAGTTTATTCACTTTTTACCCCAGCTGTATCCCCCTCCCTCATTCCCTCCCAATACTACCCTCCCTCCCTCATCTCCTCCCATGCCCCTCCCCCAGTCCACTGCTAGGGAAGGTCCTCCTCCCCTTCCATCTGACCCTAGCCTATCAGGTTTCATCAGGACTGGCTGCAAATTTCATAATTTCCTTGTTTTTAATTGCTAAGTAGTATTCCATTGTGTAAATGTACCACAATTTCTGTATCCATTCCTCCGGTGAGGGACATCTGGGTTGTTTCCACCTTCTGGCTATTATAAATAAAGCTGCTATGAACATGGCTGAGCAAATGTCCTTGTTGTATACTTGAGTATCTTTTGGATATAAGCCTAGGAGCGGTATAGCTGGATCTTGAGGAAGCATTATTCCTAATTGAGAAGGCACCAGATTGATTTCCAAAGTGGTTGTACAAGTTTACATTCCCATGAGCAATGGAGGAGGGTTCCCCTTTCTCCACATCCTCTCCAGCATGTGCAATAAAGTTTAGGAGAGGTCTTCATGTCCTCAAGAGGGGCCTGAGGTTGGGTGCAGGGGACTCACGGGTATTGGTCATGGCTCATGATGGTCTATCTGCAGATGGATACTGTGTGCATGAACCCACTGAGGCACTGTGCCTCCTATCATTACTACACGTGGAACTGTCATACTGTGGTTTTAAATGTGTCATGTAAGGGGCTAGAGTAATAACTCAGTGTTAAGAAGGAAGGAGATGGGGGGAAGCGGGAAGGAGGGTAGCACTGGGAGGAGTTGAGGGAGGGGGTGCTACAATCAGGATATACAATGGATAAATTGTAATAAATAAAATAATGAAATAAAGTTAAGTTTAAAAAGAGAGAGCGAGAGAACTAGGAAAGAGAAGGGCTATGAAGTGCCATCGCATGGGCCAAGCACAGCCAGTGAGCTCACAGAAGCAGTGGCTTGCACAGGAAGTGGGAGTGTCTACAATCACACATGGACCACGAGGGCTCTTGGGGCCCTACCCACCCCTGATGAGTGACTGGCAGCAGATGGGTTCTGGAGAGGGGCAATTGCTGTCTTCAGCCATATACTTAATGTCATTTTCCAAATTCACGGTCACAGAGACAATCGCAGTTAAACTCAGTGAATCTCAAAGAAAAAAAAAATAGACATGAATGTGAAGAAGGAACATGTTGGGGGACAGTAATAGGAACGGGAGGGAGAGGATGGTGGATTGCAGTGTGCAGAATACTCTTGTTTTGTTTTGTTTTTTTAATGTTACATATTATTATCGTGTGGTGTGTTGAGAGGTGCGTGAAGCACAGACAGGCAGAGGACAGCTTTCTGATGCCAGGTTCCCCCTTCCAGCTTTATGTGTGTTCCAGGGTCAAGCTGAGGTTTGTAGCTTGTTCAATAGGTACTTTATTGTTACGTATGTCTCAACTTGTCAAAGAAACAGAGTACCAGGACAGCATGTCTCTTGAAGGCATCTTGAAAGCACCAACTAAAGATTCTTCTTTGGATTCCTCACAGTATGGCCCAGGCACTGTGCTGGGAATCTGATCATGCCATAGAATCTTACTGATTGTGACCTCAGACTACGGTAACTTTTAAGCCTGTGAAAAAAATATTTATTGAATCTGTTGACGGCTATTATGAATTAGCATCTACTATACTGTTTTCTTTTAAAAATCTGACTTTGTCATTTGTAGCCTATGTACCTGAATTAATTCTGTAGAGGAAATGAAATTTTAGTATAAACTTTATTCAAATAATGCTTTAAGAATAGAATTCTCTTCAGGTAAAGAGCAATGAAGAATGTGCAAGCAGAACTGTCCCCTATTAGCTGAAATGTTACCTTGGCTTAAAGGAGACACATTAATAAATCTTTAAAGTCATCATTGATTATCACTTGGATCAACAGAATTCTGGTTCAAGCAAAGTGATGCCAGTCAAGGAGCAGCTCTGTTTTCTGCATTTGTTCATTTAAGCCAGTGAGATGAGACTGTTAGCAATCAAGAGAACTGTATTCTAAACAAATTTCAGAAAGTGTTTTCTCATTCTCTTTGTGCAGAAAACAACCTGCTACATTAGACAACATTTCTACCAATGAACACTTCTACTTCCTCAGACTAGTTATGCTGTGATTTACAGCTAGTGACAGTGCCCAATAACGTGGCACCTTGGGTCCACATTACTCTTTTGCCAAGTGAAAAGGTGAGATGGTCATACTTATCACACAATTCTATAATTATGTAGAAACCACATTTGGTTTGTATCCATCATTTAGCTTTATCAAGGTTGCTTGATGTCCTGGGCTCTATCCTACCATAGAGATTTCCATGCTTACTGATACTGAATTTTAAATATTTATTTAATCTCTTGATAGCCAGATCCCAGGCCCTTCCCTCCTCTCCTCTCAGTCCTTCCCTCAGGCTCCCTCCTTCCACTCCCCCCTCTTCTTTTTCTCAGAGAAGGGGAGGCCTCCTAGGGGAATCAACCCACCCAAGGCATCTCAAGTCATATCCTCTCCCACCGAGGCCTGACAAGGAAGCCCAGCTAGAGGAAAGGAATCCAGTGGCAGGCAAGAGTGTCAGAGACAGCCCCTACTCCCATCATTAGGGGATCCACATATTGACCAAGCTGCACCATAGGTGTAAGGGGCCCAGCCTATGCATGCTCTTTGGTTGGTGGTTCAGTCTCTGTGAGCCCCCATGGGCCCAGGTTAGTAGACTTTGAAGGACTTCTTGTGGTGTCCTAGACCCCTCCAGCTCCCTCTACCCTTCCTCCCACTCTTCCATAGAACTCCCAGAGCTCAGCCTAATATTTGTCTGTGGGTCACTGCATGTGTTTCCATCAGCTGCTAGATCAAACCTCCCAGAGGAGTCATGCTAGGCTCCTGTCTGCAGTCATAGCAGAGTGTCATTAACAGTGACGGGGTTGGTTCTCTCCCATGGGGTGGGTCTCAAGTTGGTCCTGCCATTGGTTTGCCATTCCTTCAATCTCTGCTCCATCTTTAACCCCACACTTCTTGTATATAAGACAAATTTTGGGACCAAGGTTTTATGAGTGGGTTGGTGTCCTCCTCCTTCCACTGGAAATCCCACCTAGCTACAGAAAGTAGCCACCTCAGCTTCCTAAGCCCCTGCTGCTAGAAGTCTCAACTAGGAAAACCCCATAGACTCCAGTCAGCCTCCCCTGCCCCAGAAATGAACCCCACTGATTTCCATTTCTCGCTAGATCCTCCCCATGTACCCATCTTTCTCTCTGCACACCTGGTCCCTATCCCCATCATCCTCCCCACTCCCTCTCACACCAAATTCCCTCCATCCATCTACTTCAGATGTCTATTTTACTTCATGTTCTGAATGAGATTTATCATCTTCCCTTGGGTTTTCCTTGGTTTCTTTGGGTCTGTGGATTGTAGCACAGTTGTCCTATGCCTTAAGGCTAATATCCACTTAAAAGTGAGTAGATACCACACATGTCTTTCTGGGTCTGTGTTACCTCACTCAGGATGAACTTTTCTAGTTCTATCCATTTGCTTGCAGATCGTATTATTTCTGAAAGCATCTTCAACAAATGATGCTAGTCTAACTGGATGTCTGCATGTAGAAGAATGCAAATATATTCATATTTATCACCCTGCACAAAACTCAAGTTCAAGTGGATCAAAGATCTCAACATAAAATCAGATGTACTAAATCTAATAGACAAGAAAGTGGGGGAGAGCCTTGAACTCATTAGTACAGGAGACAACTTTCTGAACAGAACACCAATAGCTCAGGCAATAAGATCAACAATCAACAAGTGGAACCTCATGAAACTGAGAAGCCTCTGTAAGGGAAAGGACACTGTCAACAGGACAAAACAGCATCCTACAGACTGGGAAAGATCTTCACCAACCCTGCATCTGACAGAGGGATGCTGCATTTATGACAGCAAGGAAATGGAACTAACCTAGAAGCCCACAAACAGATGAACAGATGATGAAAATGTGGCAAATATTTAAAAAAATGGAGCATTATTTAGATATAAATAAAATGAAAATTTCAGAACAATTGATGGACTAAGAAAATATATTGAGGTGACCCAAGTCTCAACATTTTCCCTCATATATGGATGCTACGCTACAATGAATACATGTATATATGTAAACAAATATGTATGTGGATTTCCTGTGACATTTTGATAGGAGACCAAGAAAGGGCAGTACTAGATAAAAGGAAGGATGGAATGCACACAAAAGGCACAAGAGCATTATAGGAGCAGAAACCATTCTAGTTTCAATGCTGTCGGTGTCTTTTTTGTGTTGGATGAATGATTAAGGTAGTCCAAGTGTAAATGCCTAAGAAAAACTCCATGGTTTCAAAATGGACATTCTAACTGATTAGAAGTTATGAGAGAGGTGCGGAGTTTGGGACAAGCTGAGCGAGTGTTTCAGTGATTTCCTCAAGTCACCTATGCAACGCTTTGATGTATAGTATCATCACAATAAAGTGATCTTAAACACAGATTTCATTTAAGTAACCCTTTTTTGTTTAGAATTTGTGTGTGAGTGTGTATGTGCGTGTGCGCCCACATGCAGTGTACCCACACCAAACCTGTGTGCCGCACGTATTCAGAAGCCCTTGGAGTCCAGAGAAGGCTGTTAAATCTCCCAGAGCCGGAATTACGGCCACTGAGAGCCTGGCCTGGGTGCTGAGGACAGAATATTCTCTGGAGAAGCAGCAAGCACTCTTCACTACTGAGCCATCTCTCCAGCCTGCTCTCACAGGAATTTCTGAGCAAAAGTCATAACTCATACATGATAGGGAGGCTAAAAACTTGGCAAAATTATGGTGGACATATCAGTAATTAGATAAAAAATGTTAAATTATATCAAAATGAGAACGTGATATCCTTAAAAATTAATAGCTAGGAGATATTTTCTTCAGTTAAGTAATATAGCCAGATCTTTTCACTATTAAAAATGACTTTCATAAACGCATGAGCCAACAACTTTATCTACTGTCAGTACTTAATACTTGCTAAATTAATAATATTTTCCATTCCTAATAATGAATTTCATTAACAAAGAAGAAGAACTACCCGGGAAAGGTCTCAGTGTTTACACACACTAGCTACAACGCATGAGACCTCAGGTCAGTCCCCCCAGATGCTCGTGGTAGAGTAAGAGAACTGGCTCCCAAAATTTGTCCTCTGACTTCCATGCATGCCCCATTGTCATGAGCAGAGACACATGTATACATACAAAAGAAGTAAACATGCAAATATAATTTTAAAAATTTTAAATAAAAATTTCCTAAGGGAAAGTCAGACAGGAGTCAAGTTGAGGGAAAGGGAAGGAGAGAGAAATGATGCGATTATATCTTAAATTGAAAGAGACAAAAAAGAAAGTGAAACTACATGCTGAAGTAAATTTAATACCTTTAGAAGTATGTTTGCTGTATATAAAACAACCAAACTGCTACACTTGATCTGACTAAGATAGCCATCACCTCATAGTATATTCGTGATAAAACACTTAGGACCTGCTCTTCTGATGCAGTGAGAGAGCTCTGGGGTAAATGTTCCCAGACACCAAGCCTGATGATCTGCATTTGATTCGCAGACTGACCCGGTGGAAGCCAGGAATCAACCCAGGCAAGATGTCTAATCTCCAGAGGGCATATATATGCATTAATTAACCAACTAATTAATTAAGAAATGTTAAAAATACCATCTACTATCTTTAACTGTTTTCAAGCAAACCATGTTATTGTCAAGAATAATCACCATTCTACCCAGCGGACCCTAGTGCACACTCCTCCAAACTTCTGCAAGCTTTGACTATCTGCTTAGTGCGTGCACTCTCCCTCCCTCGGGATCCCAGGGACTCTGTTTGTAATTCAACAGACCTTTTGAGCCTTCTACCCCAATAGGAAACCCAAGTCTCAAAAACAGGCCCTCATGAGGTTATGGCAACAAGGTGATAGTTACTGAGGAGATTGCTCTGTTGGCGCATTTGTTGAGCACAAGAAACTGACTTGAACTTGTCAGAAGAACTTGTCTACCCCAAGAACTTGTCTAATAAGCCATGTGTAGGGTGCAGCAGTCAGCCAGGGCTGCGCTGGTGGACAAGGGCATCCCTGGGCCTTGCTGCACAAGTCTAGCAGAATTGACGAACCATCTCAGGAGATCTTGTTTCTGAAACACCCAAGATGGACAGCAAGTGAAAAAGACACTGGATGCTGACCATTGACCTCCACACACCAGTGTGTGTGCACATAGGCACATGTACCTGTGCACACATACCAACACAAACCACTGAGCTACTCAACAACATCGTAACATCAATTTCCTTTCCTTTCTTGAGTTCTGCCAAAGAACTCAAAGATTGACATTTTTTTTTTTAAGCAGTCACACAAAGTGGGGTTTCCCTCTAGGATTTTGATACAGGCAGAGAAAATAAAACTGTCCCTACAATTCAAGCTAAGGTTTGACTTTTGAGCCTAAAGCGTTATGCGTTGTAACGCAACTGAAAAATTCACAGCCGTTATCAGCATGGGCTCCTAATCCTGGCTTCAACACTTCACTAGCTAGTCTGAGTGACCTGGATGAGTCACTTGGTTCCTTTAAGCCTCAGTTTGCTCATCTGTAATAAGGTCTGGACTAATACTCTCTGGCAACATTTCCTGTTCCAGCCTAATATAATTCTACTAATTCAAGTTTGCTCTTGGGAGTTTCTGTTTGTTCTAATAATTAGCTAGTCAAAGAAGCATTCGATAGAAGTCAGTGGCTCAAACAAAACTTCTAAAATCTACTTAACTTTGATTTTTTTTTAAGAAGTTGAAGGGAAAAGGGTAGATCCTCTAGTGGAGGGACATTAAGGAACATGAAAATTTGGCTTTTTCATATCAATACACTAAGCATTTTCTAGCCAGCATAGACACAGCAGCTCTCATACTCACGGAACTTAGACTCTTAACATAAAAAGGGAAAAAGAGTCCCTTCTGAAAGACTACTGGAGGGTTCAAAGCAATAATATGTTCATCACCCAGACTCCCTGGGTGCTTACAGTTTCCTGTTTGACATTCAGGCACAAACTTTATACATAATACTCGTCTCCCGTGTTTTCCTCTTAGGTCATGTCAAGAGAGAAAAGCTAATTAATATATCCATCTTACATGCATATGTGTGTGTTTGTGTGTATGTGTATGCTGTATGAATGAGTTTTTCATGTGTGTATATTTATGTATTCCGTGTTTATATATGTATGCTGTGTATGTATGTATGCATTTGTGTGTATGTATGTGTGTATATCTATGTGTATACATGTATGTGTGTCTTTGTGTATGTTGTACATGTTTGTATATATGTATGTTTGTGTGCTTGTGTGTATGTGTATATGCTGTGTGTATGTTGTATGTATTTTGTATGTGTGTATATTTGTGTACATATAGAGATATATATGCATTTGTGTGTATGTACATGTGTTTGTGTGTGTATATATTTGTGTGTATATATAGATATATATGTATTTGTGTGTATGTATGTGTGTTTTGAGATCTGATATTAACAACTTTCAAGTACATGATATTTCATGCGCTTTTTTAAGTTTTTGTTTATTGATTGTCATGGGGGGGGGCTCCCTCAAGCCATGGTGCACGCGTGGAGGTTAGAGGACAACTAATGGGAATTAGTTTTTCCCTTACATCATGTGGGTCCAGGGGATCAAACTCAGGTTGTCAGGCTTGGCGTACAGCTCCCTTACCCACGAGGCCCTACCCATTTGCCCGTTATGATGTCCTAAATGATACTCAGCTGTGTGGTGAACAAGATCAAATTCTCCAACCCACATTCTCAACTTCCTCACCACATCACATCCAGCCACAGATCCTACAGCCAACTTCACACATCCTCAGTGTGAGCTAGTCAACTTCTTCCACTAACTCAGCCTTTAAATCTGGGCCACTGTACAGACTCGTTTGTGAAAAGGGAACCTAATAGCCACTTCTTTAGTAAATGCTTGCCTTTATACCGTCCTATGAATTAAAAATTGCTCCACGCTCCCAAGGCATGTCACTTGTATAAAACAGCATTTTCTTCTGTGTAACATCAGACTCTAATGTGTGTGTGTGTATATATATGTGTGTATGTATGTATTTATATCTGCCACAAAAACAAGATGGTCTGTCTGAATTTGCGAATCTGTAAGGATGATAAAATACCTGTTCATGGTCTCTAACTACTAAGGCTTAGTGACTTGACACCCAAAGCTCAACACTTTCTATTCTCTTGAGTCACTGGTTAAGCTCTGCTTTATTTCCTGAGCCTTCATTACTAAATTCCTTTTCTCCTTAAATTTGTTCACATTAAACAACATCTCTATTTCTTCCTTTGTGCTGCATGGTCTCCATCGCCCTTTTCACCCATCTTGGATCCCACATCCTCTGGTGTTCCTACCTTTCAACTCCTCTGCAGGAAGAATGCTGCATCCCCTGTGCCAGAAAATGATCGTTCTTCTCGGAGGAGATCGTGCAGAGACAACATAATAGAAAAGCCTTCAATATTTTATATGAAGAATACATGAAATACTTCTGGAAATATAAGAGATTGTATGTAAATCTTCCCAGGGAAAGCCAGGGGTGCCTCAAGCTCTTCTTAAACACATTTAGAGATCTGTCATGCAGAAAATAAAGCAAGGACATCCTGAAGAGAGGGTGCAATTGTTGCGAGACAGAGAGGAACATTATAAAAGATGGTGCCATTTAGGAAACCATGAGTTAAATAGCCAGAAGTACAAAACTCCATCAAGCTGAGTGATGTCAGGAGTTAAGGCTGCAAAACTGTATTCATTGAGTTACAGAAAAATCCCAGTGCCATGCACATTACAAACTTCCAGCTTTAGCTCATAGATCATGGGGGCGATAGACAACAAATGATTCAATTTGGGAACTTGAATAAACTTTTCAAAGTGATTTATAGAATAGAACTTCAAAATAAAATTCAAAGGAGAATGAAATTGAACACTGAGTGTTAAGGTACTCCAAGTTTGAGAGGTAATAAGGATGTTAAAGGCATCCAGTAAGGTAGACATTTCTAAGATGTAGAAAGTTAACCTGAGAGAAACCCAGGCAGTTAGTCAATAAAATCTGATGAGTTGGTGTGGGGAAGTAAAGATATAGGCTTTTTCTTTATGCTTCTGGGTTGAGCAACTGCAAAGATAATCGGTAGAAAATAGAAGCTACAGCCATGTTGAATGCTGGTTAAAAGAAAAAAATCTCAATAGTGAAAATGATACAGTACAGCAAAATGAAAATGAAAGAAAAGGGAGTTGGAATTCCTAGACCCCAGGAAAATAATTTAAAAGGCAGAAGAGAAGAAGAAATTGAGGTGGGTTAGTGAAAATGGAAATAAATGAGGCAGCCACATTCAATCAGAGCTCAATCCTTATGCTAGGGAGAGGGAATATTCATGTAAAATTACCGTGATTTAGTAGCATCCATAATTTGACTTGAGAAAGAGATTTTTTTGTGCATTTGAGTGCAATCGCTCCAGATGTTCTAAAAAAAACTCCTAACTCTTTAATCACAGTAATACAAACATTCTGTAATAAAAGGTAATGCTGGGGAGATGAAAAAACACTCAGGTTCTGAATTTTTTTTTCACTTTCCTCTCCCAAGACATGAGAAGTTAAAACTGAAAGCACCCTAAGCCAAGTTATCAGTGAGTCACAAGCATAGAGCAGGATAATATGATAACAGAGGACACTCTGCATATACACCAAGAGCTTGGGGAGGAAGTGTAAGCACACGAGAGCGAATGCTTATGCGCTTGTTGTACATTATATGTGTCTGTTGCTAAAAAAAAAAAAAAAAAGGCAGAATACAATGCTAATCATCATTGTAGTTTAAATTATTCAAGAGGTATTTGGAAGTGAAAGGAAGAGTTGAAACTTGGAGAAACATTTGTAGAAGTCCAGGGAGATGGTAATCCACTCAGAAAACAATCATGGTACTTGCCAGAGTCTCTTACTATAATCAGTGACCTTTACTTTTTTTTTAGTTTTCTCTTCTGAATAGTACATATTCTCAGTCATGGGACCTGTAGGCAGAGGTATTCAGAATAAGTATCTCCCTGGAGATAAGAACTGAAATGTGAGTGGTTCTGAGACCTTGATGTATGGGTCAGTAAATTACCTGGAAAACTTGGTAAAATACCCACCTCTGGGACCTGCCCTTAGAGTCCGAACTGGAGCCTGAGAACCGGTACTACTACATAGTCCCAAGTGAGATGATGATGATGCTCAAGGGACTACAATGGGAATCACAACTCTGAGTCCTTGGCTCCCATCCATGGATGCTGGCCAGAACAACTGGACCAGCTTTGTAAATATCCTTATGGTTAAGCCAGCACATTGGGGAGGTAGATAACAGCTACCTTTTTTAGAATGTTCCTGGATAATTCAGTGTGTAAATGTGGTTCCCAGTTACTAATGCATGTGGTCAGAACCTTAAGTAGTAAGTGATGAAGTCCTTTTTGGATTCAGGAAGACCTCTTTCTGAAAGCTCGCTGACTTTCCTCTTTAAACTTGTGGGTTATATTCATCCATGTTTCTGATAACAGTGATGTCACAGTTTTTGTGGAAACTTTGAAGTCATGCGTGACTTGTACCTGTGAGTTGAGACATGTTGTACATAGACCCTGAAAAAAGAGCATATTACAGGCCCCAGAAAGCTGTTGTTAGCAACGTAACATTGGGAAGATGGTGAGCTTGAAAATGGTGAGCTTCACAAAAACTGTCTTAAAAGGCTTTTGGAAGATCCACACTTCTATCCCACCATTTCAATTCCCTTGACACCCCAATCCCCGCTTCTGGTAAATCTGTCTGCTCAGTTGAGTGAGCTCTTCAGACCTCCCACACTTCCCTGATGCTCATCATGATACTGGATGGTAGAACCTTTATTTGATTTTTCTGATTGATGAGTGAGGTCAATAAACAATGGTGGTGTCATTTCCAACAGCAAATATCCAGTGCATGTGAGGAACTGACATAATCACAAAACTCAAGCTTAAAGTCAACATCTCATGATCAGCTTCAACTGACAATCATTCAAATCATGTACAGTTGTTATCATAAGCAAGAAGGTTAAATCACTGAGCTATTACCTCATGTCCGCCCTCTGAATATAACTATTAGTGTACATATTTGACAAATACGTATACTAAATAGAAGCTGAGAACAGAGTGGGTGAAACTGTTTTACAAATGATAGTTACATTAATGAGGAAGAAACAGTCATGTGAAAAGAGTATATACTCACCAAGGGGATGAACTTCTAGGAGATGGACCAGGGCATCTCAGGTAATAATCTTATCTACCATGACTAATGTGTGATTGTTTATTTCCATTACACGATTTCTAATAAAACATTTTACTTATGTATACACAATACAAGATACATTGATTTTGACAGTATATTAAACATAAACAAGGCGAGGTTGGGGAGGGAATGAGGGAGCGGGACACAGCCGGGACACAGAGTTAACAAAATATAACTAAAAATAAAAATAAAAAAAAAACATAAACAAGTTGACCTTGACTTTCAGCACATGGCATATTATGATTTAAGTGTGGTAAAGCATTTGACTCCATAGTTCTTGTCTCTAATAAAACAATGCATTACTATTAGCACATTACTTTTTTCTTTCTTTTTATTTACTTTTATAATTTATTCACTTTATATCCCAATTGGAGCCCCCTTCTTCATCTCCTTGTTCCCACCCTCCACCTCTCTTCCTCCCATCCTTCTCCCCTACACTACAAAAAAGGGGAGCCCTCCTCCCTTCCCATCTGACCCCAGCCTTTCAAGTCTCATCAGGACTGCCTGGATCCTCTTCCTCTGGCAAGGCCACCTCACCAGAGGGAAGTGATCAAAGAGAGGGCATCTGAGTCCATGTCAAAGACAACTCCTATTCTCCTTACTCGGGAACCCACATGGAGACAGAGCTGCCTATTGGCTACATCTCAGCAAGGGGTCTATCTAGGTCCTCTTCATGCATAGTCCTTGGTTGGTAGCAAATTGCCTTTTTATTATTTTATTTATTCTTTAAAATTTATTAAAATTTATTCATTTTGTATCCCAGCTGTAGTTTCCTCCCTTGTTTCCTCCCAAACCTGCTCTTACTTCCTTTTCTCCTCCCATGCTCGTTCCCCAGTCCACTGATATGGGAGGTCCTCCTCCCCTTCTATTTTACCCTAGCCTATCAGGTCTCATCAGGACTGGCTGCATTGTATTCCTCTGTGGCCTGGTAAGGCTGGTCCCCCCTCAGGGGGAGGTGATCAAAGAGCCAGCCACTGAGCTCATGTCAGAGACAGCCCCTTACTAGGGAACCCACTTGGAGACTGATGTAGCTCATGGCAGCTCAGCACATTACTTTTTTCAGTACCTTAAAAATTCCAATTTTATTCTCTGTCAGGTGATTCAAAACAAAATGATAGCATTAAAAATAACCTTCACAGAAGTTTACCAAGAAAGAATGGAGATATTTAACGCATAAAATATATTTTTCATCTATGATGCTACAGGGACAGTAAGGACATTATAAAGAACACTTGCTCTTCTGCCATGTGAAATCATCTTCATTGCAGCTTTTGTCAATATACATGAGCAAAACATCTCTTATAAATGGTTATAAGGATACTTACATACTCACTTTCCTGCTAAGAAATTAAAGTTGAAAATAAACTACAGTACTGCTTTAGCATTTTATGGACAAGTTGAATAACCTTGCTTTCAAGTTGAATAGCAACTCTGATTTGCCAATGTCTATTTAAAGAGATTGATGTTTTAATTCCACCAAGCTGAGCTGCAAAGGAGCCTGAAGATAAGCAGCATGCAGTTTTCAGGTTTGTGTTAGGAGGGCGAGTGGATATCCTTTGCTCTCCCCTGCTATGGAAGTCCTTATCTGATCCTTGTAGAGGTTGTGCCTGGCCAGTTAATTATGCTCTCTTAACTACATCTTTATTGCAGGCTAAATCTCCGCTTGTGTCCCTTTGTCTTTGAGATCTGTACTTATTTACTCCCTCAAACAGATTGCTCAATGGGAAGCAGAGAGCTGAAGTTACTTTACAGCTGACAGATCCTTCCCTGGAAAGAAGACACTAGTTTTCTCCAGGCCTAGCAGATGGTCACACCCCTAGAAATTTCCAAAGAGATTCACCTCTGTCATGCAGGATTTCTCTGACAAATGGGAATACACACAGAGAAGGAAGGCAAGCCAAATGCAACCTATTTATGTACTTTGTTCTTGATTTCATCAAAATAGCCCAGGTCCCAAAATAGGCCACTGAAGCAGAGACTGGTCAAAATCCCAAGACAGATATGAACAATAATAAAAGAATTATTATTTTTTAACTGGCATTAGAGAGCCAAGTAACTTCACCTTTAAACCAGAAGCTTGGGATTTTGGCATTTGTGGTAGTTCGTCTTCATCTTCAACCTGACTGGATGTGGAACCACCTGGGACACACCCCCGAGTATACCCATGAGGACATTCCAGAGAGGCTAAATAGAGAAAGGAAGGCCCACACTTGACGTGGGTGGCAGCAATCTGTGTGCCACAGACAATGACTGAATGAAAAAGAACACCGGCAGACATGGCCGGTGCTAGGCTTCCAGGTATTCCCAGATGGGAGGAGTCCCCACCTGTATGTCGCTGCTACCACAAACGCTGACACACCTTCCTGCCTTGGCAGGGGGTACCCTCTAAGCCAGGAGCCAAAAGAATTCTTTCTTCAGTGAAGTTGCTTTCAGTCAGTTATTTATTTGGGCACACAGGTAGGAAAGTGCCCAAGAACAGCATTTTAATAGAAGTAATTTCATGTCCGTCATGTTCTCTATATGCGTATGGCAACGGCTGGAGGGAGCTGGAAAAAAATAAAGTTACCACTTTCTAAAATGTTCAAATAACCACCTGCTGGGCCTTCCAAGCTTCAAAGTGAAATCATTTAAACCAAGAAGAGTGTGTCTTTCAAGCAGCTAGAAACGCATTTCTGATAGCCCTCAACTTTGCAATATGATACTTTTTTTTTTAATTTTCCATTTTCCATTTCACTCTATATTTCTTAGCTGCCACTCAAAATTGGGCAATGGGTTAGACGCCAGGGAGGCACAGACCATATTACAGGCCCCAGTTCGATTATCAACTCCATCGGTGAGAGTTCCGAAATTCAAGAATACATTCAGTAAACTGTATCACTGTCTACATAAGGCGAGTGCGAATATAAAAAACAGTTACTGATATAATGGGTGTATATAATGGATATACTGGATGTGTATAAATCACATCCAGTAAAACAGAATGCCTATTATTATTTCGGAAATATAAGTTTGTAGGGAATTTCACTGATGCTAGAGTTAATGGTCTACTAGGATATCAAAAACCAAAGTCACATTAGTCTTATGGTGAGTCCCTGTGAACCCTGAACCTTGGTGACAGATGCAAACAGATGATGAGTTCCAGGCAAGCCTGGGATTCCTAGCGAGCTATGTCCGACCTCAACTTCCAAAAGAGACCAGGCAAGGGCAGGAGACAAGCATATCAGAAGCAGAAATGTGCCTAGCATGTGCCAATCCTAGCACTTAGAAATAGTAGAGAGAAGAGAAATGTATAGTTAGAATGGTGAACACTGTATTTGAGAGCATGTCTACAACTGTAAAAAGAGAACAGGACAAAATAATACCATCAGTGAAAGAATCCCACACTTCCCATAGAACCTTTTCAAATCCTAAAGCTAGGACATGTCGAGTGAAGTTCTGAATTTAAGCAGAGATACAAAGGTTTGTTGTTTTTTTTTTTTTTTTTCATTCATGATAAGTATTCTAATCCCTGCTAACTTCATTTTATTCTTTTTTCCATAGCTGGAAGAAATATGTAACTACAAAGTATGCTGTGGCTACACACATGTATAATCTCATTTTTGAGAAGGCAGAGGTAGTACAACAGCTACTTAAAGTAAAGCTGAGGCTACATACGAAGACCATGTATTTAAGATAGAAGACAAAGACATGTGCATTGCATTTCTTCCCATCCTATATAAGGACCAGACATCTGCAGGATCCTGATTTACATATTTTGTTACTCTTTTGTTGTGGTGAATAAATGATATGGGGCTATCATTTATTGTTAAACTTATTATTATTACAACGGTATTATTTAATCCGCCATGACAATCAAATAAAGACCAGACAGTTGTTATATTTTAAAATTGCCTTATTTCACCTTGGGCTAGGCAGATAATTCCATCTATACTATCTCACATCTCCCAGCCCACATCCTATGCCATCTGCCTTAACCATTCCTAATTAGGCTAACCTCCATAATTCCAAACACTTGCTAATGTTCTTATCTGGGTCGCTTCCTCCATCCATGCCATTCTTGGAGTCCTTCCTCCAGGCCCAAGTGGTTCTCTCTTTACCTAACCCATAGCTGCTTCCTCTTCCCTCCTCTCTTTCTGTCTCCTTCCCCTGATTCTCTTCTCACAAAGCCCCCAACTTTAGCCACACCTACCCCATTCAGCCTTGCCCAGGTTTAGGTCTTTTAATCAGCCAATCAGGAATAAAGTCTTAGGCTAGGTTAAACAACAATACTTGGGCTACATGACAGTTTACATGTAAACGGGGGGGGGGGGAGAGGGAGGCAATTAACAAGTGCAAAGCACTAGACCATACTCCAACATTATTTTATTATTATTCAAGGCTAAATTAAAAGAACTCAGAGTAGTGAAGAGCACAAAATATGTGTTGAATATATTATTGTTCGTTGGGTTAAAAATGGAGGGATGAAGGAATGAATGGATAATGGGCATCATCTAAGAGTAGGCATCTTCAAAGTTTGAAGTGATAGGAAAAGATTTAACAAAAAGTACCTAAGTTACTACCCACAACTTCACTGGAAACTTTACTCCCAAACAGCCTTAGAGACATGGTGGCTCTGGAAGCAGGGTTAATGGCAGCAACATCAATGCATTGAGCTGTACGTGGCTTTCACTCAGTTCTGGTACTAGATCTGGACGATGGGAGCTGATGACGCAGCATCACACAGTGACATTCACTGGCGGAGCCAGAGCAAGCCATACTTCACAGAACACAGTATGGCGGGTGGCCATGGTTGCTTTAGAATGGGTTTCTTCATAAATTTATGACTTTCATTGGTGCATTTGTGTTTGGCTTATAGAAGATGCATCAAAAAGAGTCTATGCACAGCTACCTTAGAAGCTGTCACCAGCTGGAAGACAGTCTCAAAGGGGAGAGCCCGCTTCATCTGCATCTGCTAAGCTTTCATGTTCCCATGGGAAGTTTACAACAGCTTTTCCATTTCCTTGAAGAACAGGGTGGGAAGTTTTGATGAGGATTGCATGGAATCTGTAAATAGATTCTGGTAAACTAGCCATTTTCACAATAGTAATCCTATCAATTCATGAGGATAGGTATCTATTTTCTAGAATACATATATATATGTATATATATGTACATATATATATATATACACTAAAGGGTTAAAGTTTTCATTGTATGAGTAGGGAAATGGGGAGAATCTGGGAGGATATGGGGAAGGGAACTATGATCAGAGCATATTGTATGAAAAAATATTTACAACAACAACCTACCAAAAATGTTTTCATTGTATTGGAGTGTTAGTGGCTTCATGGAAGGAGTTTGAGAATGTTTCTTCCCTCCTCTTCCTCCTCCTCCTCCTCCTTCTTGGATGGGGTGTAGATATTTTCTTCTTTGTTTGGTAGAATTCTACTGGGTATCCATCTGGCCTTGAACTTTTTTTTAGCTGGATGGGTAAAATCTGCTCATTTGGTGTAAGTCTCTTTAGGCTGTTGACTTCTTGATTTAATTTTGGTAGGTTGGCTGAATCTAGAAATTCATCCATTTCTTTTAGGTTTTCCAACTTAATAGAGTACAGGTTTTAAAGTACTCCCTTACATTATTCTGAGTTGCTCAAAGGACTTAACATTCTGTCAGCCTACGCCATAGATACTTGCTCAGCCATGTTCACTGCTACACTATTGGTAGTAGTTAAGAAATGGAAACAACATAAATGCCCCTCAACAAATGAGTAAGTAATGAAATTGCATTGCACATATACTATGGAATACTAGTTCGCTGTAAAGAAAAAGGAAATCGTGAAATTTGTAGGTAAATGGATGGAACTGGGAAAGATCAGACATAGGGAGATAACCCAGACTCAGAAAAACAATGAATGTTCTCTCTCATCCGAAGATATGAGTATAGACCTTGTAATGACTGCAGAATTCAGTAAGGTAAAGGGGCCATTTTAGGGTCTGGGTGTGGAGGATCAATAGGGAGTGAAAGGGAAATGGGAAGAACAGGGAACCTCTAATTAGTGACCATGAGGGAGATAAAAACAGAAACAGGGAAGAGGTTAAACTAACAGGATTCCAAAAAAGGAATAAGGAATAAGGAATCATATTACTAAAGATCTGCCTATGAATGCATACAATATATGTGTACATTGATGTATAAATAAATATACATAGTTTAGATGAAAATTCCCCATCTAAGCTGGCGGTGTTACCTCTAAGGGTCAAATACCATCTAACAAAAAACTCCAATACCAGGCATGAGAAGCCCTCTTCTGAGTTGATGGCCAGGATTCTCCAATGTTTCCCAAAGCAGTGTAGGCTGCTGCTCTTGTGCTTGGTTACCTCACAGAGATAGATGGTAAGTCACTATTGCTAAAGATGCCATGCCTCCAGATATAATGTCCAAAGTTCTCCTGAGCTATAACTGGCCTGAAAACCTCCTCCATAAGGACTAGCCATCATGGTAACAGAAGACACTATGTAATCTTCCAAAGGAGGGAAATAACCAACGGTCCTATTTATCTAGGATGCCTGTGTAACACAATGACAACCAGCAAAATGATAACCTTGAGGGTACAAATAGTGGCACACACACCTGGTCAGTAACCAATAGTTCTCTAACTGTAAACAAATTCCCAAGGCTACTGAATCTTGGAGGAGAACCTACAACAACCAATTACTAAGCCAGTATAATCCCTGAATATTTGTTCTCATGTCCACAGTTAGGTGTAGTCTCATTCCTCATCAAGGAAACTTCTCTTTGTGACAAATGGAAACCATTACAGAAGACTACAACCAACCAAAATGCAGAGTTGAGAAGGATAGTCCCAAGGGATATACCTACAATACAACTTCTACCCCTAAGGCTCGGAGATCATTGAAGAGATGGTGGAAAAATTGTACGAGCCAGAGAACTGTAAAGTTTTCTGTGAGAATATGTCTCCTGAGAACGGCACAAGGTATACCCATAAAGTAGTTTCATGACTGCCTAGCCATGTACTGAATGAGAAGAACAGCAGCCATGCCAGCATGGACGCTGGAAAACCCAGGAGGCCTCAAGCCTACGCAAGAGCTACAATCAACTAATAAATGATGATAGTAGTTGAACTCGTCTCCCCAGGGACAAGGACACCTACTGGGTATCCCATACCAAATAGTTAGCCCTAAAAACATACACACAAGCAACACAATTCAAATTGAGTGGACATATTTAGGAGTATGTATATAACTACAGTAACTGAGAAAAGGGGCTATGAATTTGAAGGAGAGCAAGGAGTATACAGGAGTATTTGGAGGAAAGAATGGGAAGGAGAAAATTACATAATTGAATTATATTTTGAAAAAAAGAAAGAATTAAAAATTAATAAACTATTCAGCTTATCAGTGCATGATGGGAACACAGTCCATTAGTGCTGCACTCATCTGCCCTCTACAGAGAACTCGGGACACTCTGTGAATGCCAGCATCTCTGCCCTAACCGGATTTCTGGAATAATAAGTTCACAAAAAAAGTCTTTTAGAGGAGGACATTGCAACCAGTCCTGAAGAAAGCTGATAAGCTAGGGTCAGAGAGAAGGGGAGGAGGACCCCCCATCAGTGGAGTTGGAAAGGGGCAGGGAGGAGATGAGGGAGGGAGGATGGGATTGGGAGGGAATGAGGACTCGGGCTACAGATGGGATACAGAGTTAATAAACTGTAACTAATATTAAAAAATAAAATAAAAAATATTATATCATGTTTTAAATCCAAACAACAAATATTTGGTGTGGGGGTTATTATAACAGATGATGTCCCAAATAGATACAGCTTTCTTAAGAGTGTTTCCTTTTAATGGAAGAAATAAAAGCAGTGGGTTTCCCCTCTACTCAATCTATGGAAAGCTCTCACTTGTCTTGTTGGATAGTTGAACTATAGAGTCTTCTCTCTAAGGAGAGAAACTGAGCTGACTGAGTGTAGGACTATGTGGGCTTTGGTAGTGGACAAGCAAAGGCCATCAGAGAATGGCGCCATCCAGGAGCTATATGGCAACAGGAAGAATCTCCTCCATAGAAATCAAGACACAATGGCCCCATCCTGCCAGGTTTCTCCATTCCCCATGTCTCACCCCACCTTGGGAAACGCACAGTCTAACCAAAGTAATTAAAATCTCTACTTTGCGTGTTGCTCCAGGTGCAGCAAACTGTTCTGCGAGGATATCTCCTCACATCCTCACATCAAAGTTAAATCTTCCTCGGGGAGAAAGTTACGTCTGTTCCATTGTCTTCTCCTCACATCAGATGGTAGAGTGTCAGGCAGAGCTTGGCTGGGGGGCTGGGGGGCCGTGGGAGCTACCCTGTGGATTCAGAACCTACATCCTGTGCAGGTGACACAGGAAAGCTGCATCCTGACTGAGTACAAAGACCATGGTGCTCAATGAACACTAGCTCTTGTGAAGTTGCTCAACAAATGTCGATGTGAGTGGGTAATAAAGGAACATGAAATGCTCAGATCCCGGGGTTAGCTTTTAGTAGGAGAAGAGAAGTGTTTCACACCTAGACAAGTCATTTTTAAGCTCTTTACCCCGTATCGCTTTGATGCAGAAAGATGGCCAGAAAGCTAGTTCCTGTGGATAAAATACACTATTAAGAACATGTTTTAATTGCTCGCCATGGGTCCAGCTTTGAGCTAGATACTTTGTACAGGCTGGCTCATTTACTCCTTTCAAATACATTGAAATCCAGGTTTAATGATCCTCATTTTTCAGATGAGAAAACTAGGCTCAATGAAATTAGCTTGCACAAAGTCATGTAGTTAGTTAAAGGGGCTGGCCTCATGAGTCATGCTTGCGGAGAGGTGTGGCTTTTTCCACGGGCAACACAGAAATGGTGGCTCATGCCAAAAACCTGCTGACCCCCCTCTAATTAAGATCTCAAATTTTATCATGTCAGAAACTCAGGTCTAATTTTTTTCTTACTTACAGGAGAGATTCTATCTTTTTAAATATCACAAGCAAATTATAGCTTAGTTACTCCAAATGTGCTCATGATTTCAAATCCTTTCATGTCCCAGTAACGTTCCTATTCCTAATAACCTCAGAGTCCAAGTTTCCATTTAGCCTATGTCATCTCCAATAACTAATTACCAATCATCAAGAAAGCAGCTGTTCCCCGTTAAAACCACTTTGTTAGATATTAGGCTTAGCCCAGAGATGCAAAAACTACATAAATTAATTCATCACTGAGAGAGTTTAACATCTAGCGGTATCCACATGTGTAAGTCATAAAATAAATGATCCAGTTAAATACAAATGAAATTAAGAAGAGAGTTAGCCCTCAGCTAAAAGGGCCATAAATGTTTCATGTGAGAGGTAATATTTGTCTGTGCTCTAAAACAATTATTTCAAAAGAAATGTTTGCTCATGGCAATGTAATCCATACAGAAGAAGAAAGGGCAGAGGGAGGGAAGGAGAGAGGGAGAGAAAGAGGGAGGAAGAAGAGGAGACAGAGAGAGAGAGAAAGAGAGAATCCTAATTCTCATTGGCATGATCTGGGTGAATCAGCTGCCATAATTTGTCAAATAGGAAGAATAAAAACACATGATGAGCAGAGAAACAAATAAGGAAGCCAGAATGGACAATGGCAAAGTTGTGGCCAGGCATGGTGGCCATTACGGAGAATTTAATACAGAGGACTAATTAAAAAGTGGGGCTAAGTAACAAAGGCAGCCTGGTATGTTCCATGGTTCATGTTCCAGTGACACAGCACATGATATGGGCAGCACATTCCTGGTGCTGCGGTAGATGAGTGAGGAGTAAGAATGAATGTGTTTTTCAGAAGTGTTCATGAGACTTCAGAAAAACAAATCTTGCAGGGAATGCTGATGTAATCCTGTGATACCAATATTTGGGAAACAGAGGCAGGGGACTGTGAGGCTGAGGCCAGCCTGGGCTATGTTGCAAAACCCTACATCACAGGTTTGGGGGAAAATGAAGGAATGAAGAGAGAAACTAAAGGAAGGATAAGAAGAGAGAGGGAGGGAGGGGGAGAGGGATGAAGGAAAAAAGAAAGACAAAGGAAAGAAAAAAGAAAAGGAAAAGGAAAGGAAAAAAACCTTGGGGCTAAAATCCAGTTTAGAAGCTTCTGTACATTCCAGCCATAAAATGAAGTCAGAATTCATTTTTAAAATATCCGATAATCTCATTCTAACTTAATGAGGAATAAATTAAGAGCAAGACAAAATTGTGTGTCTTGCAAATCTGGGATGTAATTAAAGGCTTTATAAAGTACCCATAGATGCTAAAGTCTTAAAAAAAACTCAATGGGAAGGTATAGCTTTAGTAGTTTATGAGACATGAAAGGATAACTTCTTTATCACTTCAGACTCAGAAAAGGTTTCATAAGCTACCTACAGGAACAAATTATCAGACCTGCATCTTGTAGAACTTAAAAAACAAACAAACAAACAAACAAACAAACATTTCACCACAAGATAGCATCAAAATCAAAAGGGAAGCTACTAACTTAGTGAGAACTCATCTTCATGTCACTGAGAAAGAAACATCTGACATCCAGAGTATCTAAATCACTGTCTTTACATGAGTATCAGGAAGAAAGCAGACACTGTATGTGACAAGCCAACCCCCAGAAACCAAAATGTTACGAAGGAAAAACTGGCCAACATTCCTAGATTCCTAGCGGTCTCTGGGAACAAATTAATGCTACAACGAGACACCGTCTCACACTCACAAGCTTAGTAAAGAACAAAACGCACCATCAAGTGCTGGCAAGAACAGGGAACAAAAGGGCTTCATATGGGTTGTTGGGTGGAGTATAAATAGATGCTACCAACTTTAATCAGGCACATTCTGCCAAGTATGCAGGTAAAATGCCTTCCTCCTGCAATTGCTCTCTCCAGCGATACCCCAAGGAGCTCTCCTTTGTTAGAATAAGGAAAGAGCATGAATATGAACAGCAGCCTTATTCGGACGCAGCTTAAACACCCATCAAGACGGACACATTAATCGTGATGCAGCCACAGAGTAGAATACTATGAAGCAGTAAAAACAAACAAACTGAGCCTGTGCACAACACATGTCCAAACAATAAAAGAGAGCTGAAGAATACGAAGAATGTCACAATTCTTACAGGGGCCCAAATCCAAACTATGTTGTTTGTATGTCTATTTACACACAGCAGAGCATACAAGGCACAAGGGAATGGTAAGGACACAAAACAGCATACGACGTACACGTAGGGGGCAGTATGTTTGGGAAGTGTCAGCAGTCCACAGGACACTGGGTAAACAGATTATTTCAGATTCTGGCTGGCAGGCGTAAAGTATTCACTATAATGCTACTTCATTTTCTGGATGCCATTAAAATATTTTGTTATAAGAAAAAAAAGAAGTTGCGAATGAAAAGAAATTGTAATAATAGAATTTTGGTATTGAAAATACATGAGTCAGAGTAAGTGAAAAATGGTCAAAAATTAGTGGGAGAAAAAAAACACATACATTTCCTGCATATCACTAAGGGATTAGAGAAATGGCTCAGCTGTAAAAAGCTAGGCTCACAACCAAAAATATAAGAATGTTCCCTAATATACTGCTCTAGTTCTGGGAGATGGTTGGTCTACTTCTGGGTGACCAGTTCTTCCAATTACTGTCTATTTAGGATCCCTGAGTGGCTCCTAACAAGTCCTGTACCCTTATCAAGCCCTCTGTGGAAGGTCTTCATCTGTAGTGTCACCATCTTCCAAAATCAAATTTCTGGGTACAAGAATTAAGAACCATTTCCCTAGACTGGGATCACAGGTTGCCACATCTCTGTAGATATTTACTGAGTCTGTAAGTCATCATTTTCTTTGTCTTAATTCCTACCAATCCATGAGGCTCCTGTTTAAGATTCTTCTGCCCAGAATGTTTTGATTCTTTGATAAGCCCCACACATACATAGATGGTGAAAATAAACACAATAAATATGATCTGTAGTCCCTTATGTTTGAACAGTTGGTTTTATTCTATCACCTAATGTATTATTACTAATTATTCCTGCATCCTCTTGTTGATTTTGTGATGGGTTCTCACTCTGTAGCCCAGGTTAGCCTGAAACTGAGTTTGATCTTAAGACTGGCCTTGAACTCATACCAATCACCCTACTTCATCCTTCCAGTATTTCCTGTGTTTCAATCTTATCCTTTTGATTGAACCTTATGCCTTTAGTTTTCAAATATGCCAGAAGCACAGATTTGGGAGGAATAGATCTTTATGTCTAATTTTTAAAAAAGTTTTAAAAACGTTTATTGGATAAATCAGAGAAAATCACCCCCCCACACACTTAGTTTGAGATGTTGGGTTTGACTATAATCCATAAATGGGGGCATCGTGGTGCTTACGCAGAAGTCAGCCCTCAGAAAGTCAGTGAAGGTGTTATGTCTGTCTCTCAGTGCTGTGACAGGGTTCACTATTTCAGTCCCTGTCCTGTTTGCTTTCTATTGCTGTGACCAAAACTACCAACCAGCTTTGGGAAGAAGGCATCCATCTGGCTTGGCGTGTAGTTCCCCCTGTCACCCTCCACCACTGAGGGAAGTCAGGGCAGGAACCCAGGTAGGAACCAGGAGGTAGGAACTGAACAGGCCACACAGAAGCACTACTCCAACCTGTTTCTAGGTTCACACTAAGCTACCTTCCTCACAACTCCCACGACCATCTGCCCAGGAGTGGCACCGCCCACAGTGAGCTGGACCCTCCCACATGAACCGTGAAGAAAACGACACAAAGATGTGCCTAAAGGCCAGTCTGACAGAGGCACCCTCTCCAGGTGACTCTAGTTAGTGTCACCTTCATGTCAGACCAGCCGGCCCAGGCCCCAGTGAACTTCTGCTTCCTTCCGTGGGCAGTCGTATGCTAGTCACTAGCTCTGTTAGCCCTTGAACTTCTGGCCTTCAGAAACAGAAAACCACAGAATAAAAAGGCACACCTGTACCAGATTCCCTATGGTGGGTGGCAGGGGAAAAAAAAAAAGATCTGCCAGATGAGGCAGAAAGAAATGGAAAAATTGAGAAAGAAAAAAAAATAAAAAAAAAAAGCTAAAATTGATAAGTTTGCTGTGGATAAAGAGGAAGGAAGAGACCCTTTATTAATTATTCCATCTAGAATCTTACCTCTTTTCATAAAACGAGTGCAGGCCCCTTGCTGGAAAACACAGCCATTAATATTATATACTCTGGCCACTCTGGGCTCATCTGTCTCTCAAAGGTATTATTCAAATAAGCCTAAGACTAAACAATGCAGAATCTGATCTAGCAAGGTGAGCCATGCAAAAACAATGAAACATTACCTATGGAGTTACTGTCTCCGCACAGCTGGAAGACACCCCACACTTACTCGCTCGTTTATTCAATTATTCAAGCGTTCACACAGCTGGTATATACGGACTGTTTATCGAGTGCCCTGCACTGGGCTGGACATCGGTGGCATTGACGAGCGTGTCATCTTTAGCTCCTGAGATCACAGGAAGTACACCGTTCTGGACGGGGTGGGAGCGGGGTGGCGGCGGCGGCTGTCATTCCGTCACGCCATCATCAGGTAACATCTCCTGATTAACTGTGAAAGGACGGTGAAGAGGCTGCAAAGCCGTCAAACTATACCCAGCAGGAGCGAGCCTCTAATTAAATGACTCTTCAGCTGAGGGGTATGAAAGAAGAAACAATTGAAGAAAATGGGTTCCAGGGAGAGAGAGAGAGAGAGAGAGAAGACTTTTCACCACAGTTCACACAAGCTACAGAGTCACGTGCGCCTCCTCTGAATTAGCTGAGTTCACACAGTGGAGTTCCAGACGTGGCGGGGCTTCCTGATCCCCCAGAGGCCCTCCCCAATTAAAGAGGAAAGCACATCCTTGCTTGGAAAGTGAGAAGACTGCCATGAATTCTGGGTTAAGAGATGAAGGAAAATAGCATTGACAGACATGAGCTAGTCCTGCGGTCTTCCTAGTGTATGATGGGATGAATCCCATCAAAGAGCAGTTGTTGGCAGAGTCCGGGACAAGATCAAAACGCCATTTTCCTTGCCAACTGCAGCACGTGCTCTTATAAAGAAATCTGGGTGATATCTAGCAGGGAGATTTCTAGTCCAGAAATAGACTTCACACAAAACTGAGTTCCCACTGAAATTGAAACCAAGACAGAAAGGGTCTCCAGGGAAAGGGCAGTCGTCATGAGTTAGAGTAGGGGTTAACGCCAATCCGACCATCATACCCTCAAAGGCACTTGCCAGTAGTGGAGCTATCAGGGAAGCTACTCTAGCAGATGTTTTCAAATTAGCTTTACCATGCCACAGAGTAAGGCGGCAGAGCCGGAAATGTGCCCAGGGAGACCTTCTCACAAGCCGCCTGAGGCGGCCCTTTCAATGTCTCTCGACAATCTTGGTGCTAAGGTTCAGAGTCAAGGCCGGGGAGATAAAGGAGGCCACAGCACAACCCTCCTTTTCTAATTGCGTAGCGGTGGCTTCCACAAAGCTCATCCTGCTGCTGAATACTAAGAAGACCTGACGAGGATGGGCAGCTCCGAACGACGCACTTCATAGCTGGGCTTTGTGTACTTGCTTACTAATCTGACAGGAAACATTGAGAGAAGACAGAGAAATTGTCAGTGGCAACAGACTCAAGTTATAAGTGAATATGAAAATAAATGATTTCGTTTCTGGCAAATTCTAGCAAAAAAAAAAAAAAAAAAAAAAAAAAAAGAAGAGGGTGTGTTTACATTTCCTTTGTGTATTCAGGGCATTGCTATCTAGTTTGCAACCAAAAGTAGAATACTAAAATATGCAGACACATCCCAGCCACCCTGGCTTGTATCATAGTCGAGAGAGAGAGAGAGAGAGAAAGAGAGAGAGAGTGCTGTGTGCATCAATTTTCCTAATTGGGATATCACTTGTTTCTTGGTAGTTATTAACTTCTACAATAAGCAGAAAATAATAAATATCAACCAGGAAAATCTTAAGTTATTAAAGGATGAAAATATCCATAGATTGAGATTGAAGGGCTGGGAACTGCTGAATCAGCAACTCTGTGCAAGACCACCTTCAAAATCAGAGTATGAAACAGTGTACCTCAAGGAATGGCCATTCATTCACCATTCAAACTGTCTGATATATATGTCCATTTTGTTGTTGTTGTCTTTTTTGTTTGCTTGTTTGTTTGTTTGTTTAAGACAGGGTCTCGCTGTATAGCCTTGGATGTCCTGGGCACTCATTTTGCAGACCAGGCTGGCCTTGAACTCACAGAGATCCACCTGCCTCTGCCTCCCTAAGTGCTGAGATTGAAGGCATGCAACACCACACCTGGATACAGTTGTTCTTCTGAATCCCATTTATTATGTAAGTTTGTACGTTGTAAGGTTACAGAGAAGGAAGCCGTAAATATAAATTATAAAGCTAAATGGACACGGGTTGGAGATAAGGTTCTGGCATCTGGCATCTCATGCCCCTGGTCCTCTGCAGTTGTTTAAGTTAGAGGGGATCTTAGAAGGTACTTCCAAACCTTCTTCTGGAGAATGTTTCAGGTCTTCCTAGCAACAAATCTTGATAACTCCTGACAGAGACCAAATCTAGTGAAAGTAACCTTCACCAGCAATGAAATGGAATCAGGCTGCAAAGTCTCCTATGATTTAAAACCATGAAGAGTGTCTTGAGGGGCACTATAATGATTCTTTTCCTGGAAAACAGAGAACTGAAAGCACTTAGAATTTTTGGAATAAAAAGCAGCCCAAGCATGGGGTGTTTTCAAACCCCAATGTTCTTAGCAGCACAAAAATTTTTTAGAATGTTAGCAATAGGCCTTCCTGCTAGAATAGTTATCTAACTTTAAAAAGATTTATATTTTTAATTGTGGATTCATGTGTGGGTATATGCACTTAGGTGCATATACACACAGAGTCCAGAAGAGGGCACTGGAGTCCACAGATCTGGAGTTACAGGTACTTATTGGTTGCCTAGTAAGGATGCTGGGAACTAAATACAGCCTGCTGCAAGAGCTATGTGTGCTCTTAACCTAATGTTTTTTAAATTAACAACAGACCAACATACAATAGGCATAAATTGTAATCATGGGATGTCAGTATTGAGTTTTTAAAGACCCTAATTAACCTTCTTGGTTTTTTAATGGTGATTTTCAAAAGGAAAACCAACCCACCAATGCAAAGAGAAATAACAAAAGAATTCACAACTATAGCATTTCCTTAAATCAGGAGGAACAGTTTCTAAAGAAATGAAATCTTCATGAAGTCTTCCGGTTGGAAATCTCTCACTTGAAAACTAGTTCTCTCTCCTATGAAAAGGGTTAAAACAGTGGCTGAGAACAATCACTAAAGTAACACGATGTGGGTCAGCTTGAATGTGCAAGTTTCACTGCAGAAATGCTCACTGGGCAGCACTGTACTTTCTTCCTTGATTACAAAGTCTTAGGTGGAAGGAAGAGAGTTTCTTTAAAAAACTATGATGCATACCTCAATCAAGATATAGCCACAGCACTGCTGTGTGTCCCTGGGCCATTTATCAGTATTAGTGTTATATAAAATATCAGTCTTGATGACTATCTGGAACACAGCTATGCTTTCAGTAGATCCAAGTCTCAATGCTTCTGTCCCTAAATCTGGATTCAGTAAGAAACCTAAAACATCAGAATTTGGAAAGCAGAGCAGCAGAGCATGTTATGTAGGTTTGTGGTCTCTTTCTGCATAATATTTTGAGGTCCTCTGTCCACTTGCTTTCAATAATCACTCATGTGATTCACCATGTTTTCGGTGGATGGAGAAATCAGAGGTGCGAAACCATTAAAGTCCCCACAGGGAAAGGTCAAACGTTTGTGTGTCATTCCCACTGAGCACAAGGGCTTGAATATAATTTGAAACATTTGTCAGAAAAGTACTTCAGGATCTTTTAAAATGTCTGCTAGCTAGTCCATTTTGCCAAGATGTATGTTGCCTGTATTTATTTTTTTTTTAATTCATACAAATATACAATATATCTTGGTCATACCCATCTCCCACTCCATCCTTATGTTGCATATATTTTATTTAACAGCAAATCTTAGCATAACAGGGAGAGAAAGATGCAAAAGTAGTTTTTAAACCTTAGCTTACATTTGCAAGTGTTTTCTCTTGCAATGTTACCTTTTCTCTCAAGCAAGTCGCTTAGCTTCAGATTTTTCTCAGAATTTTAGACCTAGAACTTGGAATAAATATCTTAAGGTAGTGGTCTGCACAACTTTAAGCTGAACCTTCAAACCCAAATAAAACGAAGAAGCAATGGACACCAGATTTCTATCAACCTCATTTCATTCCAAAGTTTTAATTTTCTAGGCCCAAAGGTAGCTTTTAAATTTTTAAGCACTTAAATTCCGAACATGTGTGCAAATATGTTTTAATGCATTTCATTTCCTTTTTAACACCGTTAAACAAAGACAACACTTCCTCTGGTATTGTATAAACCTGAACGGTTGCATCGTTCCTCGCTTACTTGGAATAAACATCTAAATTGGAATAAACAGTATTGCTATCTACCCAAAATGGCCAGGGCCAATAGCAAGCTGCTTCCTGAAACTGAAATTGTGACATAAATAACTGTCCGAAAAGCTATTCTGGACACCCGTCCTTTCTGATTTAAAACAAACACGAAGCAGAACCAGAGGGGGTTGGGAGAGGATTGTCAGACTTGCCCCGTTGGCCCTAAATGCCTTTTCTGAGTTCTAAGTTCTAAGCATTCCTCACTCCTGTTAGAATAGCCCATGCCATCTTCTAAGAAGTCATTCATGAAGACCACACAAGCTAAAGGTGTGTCCTTAATTGTGACTTTTATTATCTATCTTGTAATTCTGTTGTAACTTCACTTGCTAGGCCAGGAGGCGTGATCAGCAGCCTCTGGGAGCTCAGAACCAGTTTCTCTGCCTCTCCTACAGAGGAGTGAACATTCCCCCCGCCCCTCACCGAGTCCATTAAAGACATAACTTCCCACCCCACAGCGAGCTGGTCCCCCTTGCCTTGCCACCTGCAACCCCTTCCTTTCCCCACGCCCCCACCCCCCTTCTCAAACAGAAAATTCCGCAGCGCTCCAGGCCAGGCAAGGGGTGAGCAGGCATCCGGGGCCAGCGCGCCTCCCGCCCGCACAGGCGCTCAGTGTCTCTGGAGCGGGTACAGGGACCGCGGCCACCCCTTCCCACGGCCTCGGGGACCAGATGAGGACTGGACGGCAACCGCCCGCTCTGGGCGGGTGCTGCCTGCGGGGTCTCCATCTCCACACGAATCCTTAAGGACCCCTCCTCGGCTGCAGCCGCTCCTATCATCAAAGTGCAATGTGTTATCAGCCCGGAGCAAGGACAGGTGCCCATTCGTCCCGGCTCCAGCGTCACCCATTCTGTCCTTAGAACACAGGCTTTCGCCGCCCGCCATGCGATGCCCAGGCAGTTGGCCTCAGCGACTCTCCGGTGACCCCACCCCCCACCCCCTGGGACCCTCTCCTCTGTGTGCGCCTCTCTGTGCCGCTGTCTTTGTGCCTCTCTTTCTCTGGCTCCCTTTTTCCCCCCGCACAGGGAAGGGGTCGCTCTTCACAACCAAAGCCAAAAATGTCACACAAAAAGAGTGCAACAACTTGCTTTGCCAAAGGACTCGGGCGCCCGCGGTGAAGACCCCCCGCAGTGAGCAGCTGCCTTCGCCCGCAAGGTGCTGAACTGGGCCGGAGACACAGGACCCCTGTCCTTGTGCCCTCCCCTCCTCCTCCAGGGACCCTGTCTCAGTTAAAAATCTCTGTCCCTTCTCCAACACCCAAGGGGGCTGCGAAGATCCTCAGCCCGAGGATGGGTACGCTGGCCCCGGGGATCCCGGGGTCACTACGGGGACCAGACACGCTCCCGGGGCAGATGTCAGGGAACTGAGAGCGCAGGCCGACGGCCAGCGGTGGCAGCCCGCAGTCCCTGGGATGCCGGGGCAGCCTCGACCTCGCAGCGGGAGGTGAGTCGGAGCCACCCAGCGCCAGCGCCGCCACCGCCGCCGCCGCCGCCGAGCATGCCCCAGCCCCGCCGCGCAGCCCGGCATTACCTTGCCTCCGCCCGCAGTCCGCTCCTCGCCGGCTGCGTCCGTCCGTCCGTCCGTCAGTCCGTCCCACGAGCCTCGGGGCGAGGGTCGGAGCGGCGGTGGCCCCGCAGTCCGGGACGCCTCTCGGCGGGGTGAAGCGAAGGAGCCCGGCCAGGCGCCGAGGTGGCTGCGGCCGCTCCCCGGCGGCGGGGAAGGTGTCTGCGAGGCCGCGTCCCCGGGATTGCGGCGCCCGGAGCGCAAGGCTCGCCCCTGGCGCGGAGGCTGAGCGCCGGGACGCGGCGGGCAGGGGCGGCGAGGCTGGGCTGGTCACCCGCCCCTGGGTGCATGTTAATACGGCGGGGAGGAGGAGGAGTCCCGCGCTTCCTCCGCCCAACCACCGGAGCCGGCGGGCGGGCGGCGGCCGCGGCCGGGAGCCAGGCGCTCCCACCCGCCCCGGCTACTACGGAGCGGCCGCCGGCCTCGGCCCTGGCTCCCGCACGCGCGTCCCGGGCCGCGGGGAGGCGCCGGCGGCCCCCGGGGGCTGCGCTCTCTCCCGCTCAGCTTCCCGCGGCGAGTGTGTCCGCGCCTCAGCCCGAGCGGACACCAGCATCCCAGCGGGGAGCCCGGGAGCGGCCACCCGCTAGTGGGCGTGACCTAGCCGTACCCTTGCGCAGCATCTTGAGGGGAAGTAAACTTCCGCTCCTGTCTGCCCAGCGCTGGTTCCTTGCTCTGCCATTCTATGCAGAGGACTCAGCGCAGGGTCCACCCGTGAGACCCTGTCTGTGGGCGAAGGGCGTTTTTGGAAAGCTCTCTTCTCCAGCCCCAGAGCCCACTGTAGGATCTCTGGAAGTAACCACTTCCTACAAACACACAGAAAGGCTGGGACTCACACATCACACCAAACCTGGCACCAACACTCAAAACCGGTTTTCCTTGGCGACTCAGTTTCCTCATCTTCCACATCAGCAGTTCTTGGGCGGGTTATGTGGATTAGACCGGACAATATATGTTTCATTCACTCACGATTCTAACTAAAGAACAGAAATGAATTTTATTCCTTCTGTTCTCTGACCTCAGCAACTTTCACGTTCGTGGATATTGAGCTCCATACCATAGACCCATCAGCGTCACAGAAGGACCAGGATAATAATGTAAACAGGATAATTGAAAACTAAGTTTTGAAAGAAAAAAAAAGACCAACAAGTCATTCAATTACGAACACACCCTTCTCGGTGCCACACTAGACGTTATGTATGACATTCAGGACCAACACTAGCATGCTAAAATGGTTAATTGTGCTTAATCGCTATCTTCCTGTTTGCTTCCACCCCCCAAAAAAGAAATGGCTTGTTCACAGAGAAAGCCTTTTGTTCTTCAGCACCCAGGGAGATGATGAAAAGTATATAATCTTCTTTATGTAATTGTACCCGGAGAGTTACAATATAAGATTTAGCATCTGTTTTGTGTGCTATCTAATTATAAATATTAATAGAATAGCCCCTTTTAAAGAAAACACTTCTAAAAATGCATGGAAGTGAAACGCAGTTTCCATAAAATTATGACTCAGATAAATAATCTCCACAATTTCACTAACTGATTTTCCACTAAAGAAAGAAAAGAAATAATTAAGCTATTAAATAGAGGTAAATTCTTAGCTTTCTAACAGATATCCCCAGCCAATTCAAGAATGACAATGTTCTGGTGCCTGGGCTTCCTGTCTGGTTCCCTGAAAAGGCCCGTGAAAACAGTTTTCATAATTCGGAAAGGGTAACTACAGGCCTTTTATGGGCTTATGCATATGTTGGGTCCATAGATGCTTTTATGTGATACCAAATATTTAAGAAAACATTCATAATTGTTAAGCCCTAACATTAGTTAGAAAACTTTAGTAAAAAAATAAAAATACCTTGCCAGAAACCAAATTTCCTTTATGTTTTTATTGAAAATAGTTTTTTTTATTTAATTTTTTTAATATTAGTTACAGTTTATTCACTTTGTATCCCAGCTCTATCCCATTCCCTCATCCCCCCCCCCCCAATACCTCCACAAGGACCAAATATATCTGTGCACGGGTCTTTTATGAGACTATTTCTCCAACCAAGGACCATGTATGGATATAACCTAGAGCCTCTGCTCAGATGTAGCCCAAGGTAGCTCAGTATCCAAGTGGGTACCCTAGTAAGGGGAACAGGAACTATTTCTGACAGGAACTCAATGGCAGGCTCTTTGACCTCCCCACCCCCCCAAGGGAGGAGCAGTCTTGCTAGGCCACAGAGGAGGACTTTGCAGCCAGTCCTGAAGATACCTGATAAACCAGGGTCAGATGAAAGGGGAGGAGGTCTTCCCCTATCAGTGGACTTGGAAAAAAAATTTTTTTTTAATATACAACATATTCTGCATAGCTCAGGGGTTGATTGCAGAAAATTCTAATAGGAGAATAATGTCCATACAATATCACTTTTTTTTATTTTATTTTTTTTTATCAGTTACATTTTATTAACTCTGTATCCCAGCCGTGTCCCGATCCCTCATTCCTTCCCAGTCCCTCCCTCCCTCCCTCCCTCATCTCCACCGTGCCCCTTTCCAAGTCCACTGATGGGGGGGACCTCCTCCCCATTCATCTGATCCTGTTTTATCAGGTATCTTCAGGACTGGCTGCAAAGCCCTCCTCTGTGGCCTAACAGGACTGCTCCTCCCTTCGGGGGTGGGGAGACCAAAGAGCCAGTCATCGAGTTCCTGTTAGAAATAGTCCCTGTTCCCCTCACTTTGGAAAACCAATTGGTTACTGAGCTACCACAGGCTACATCTGAGTGGAGGTTCTAGGTTATATCCATACATGGTCCTTGGTTGAATGTCAGTCTCAGAAAAGACCCTGTGCCCAGATATATTTGGTCCTTGTGGAGCTCCTATCCCATCACTTTTATGAGTATCTTCTGAGTGGACTAGAAACCAAATATGACTGACATAATTGAGAGCTGTTCATCAGAAAGATAGCAAGAACTTCCAGAACTAAAGAATGGGCTCGCACCCAGCATTGCTTACAAGCAGGAGTTGGGGTGGGGGTGGAGATCAGGAAAGCTACAATGAGTTTATTTTGTTATTACAGAGTCACAAAGAGAGAACACTGATGGCTGGTTCTGCTCCCACTGCTGGGCCAAGACTTCTCGTCACTGGCTTGGGAGTCTGACCAGCCAGGTTTCAGAGAGGGACTAACTGCCTGGCTACACCAGGAGGGACAAGAGCACATCGGAAGCCTCAGTGTCCATGACTTACATACATGGACTTACCAGTCTTTCAGTCCCACGAGGGATTAGAAATAGTTAATTCATCAAAATAAGATCAGAGAGTTCAAAAGAAGGAGAATTAGATACTGGGATTTTTTTTTTAAACAGGATGTCTAGTTCACTGACCAACTACAGGATTTGTAATTTAACACGTTGTGTACATGTATAACATATAATTTACATTATATGTTCTTACAGTTACTTTGAAACAAATCATATTTTATAAGGAAAACTGATAGCATTTCTTTTTGTTGTCCATATGCTTCTTTTGATTTGACTTTTGAATGTTTTGAATGTTACTTATTATCTACCATAAAATAATTATTTATATAAGCAGAATATAAGCAGTATACACGTCACAGCTAGTCAGCTATATTCCTTTCTACCACAGTGTGTTAACTGAATAATGCATGAAAAGATGTCTTTAGTCAATGCTGCCTTTCGTGGGAAAAGGAACTTAGTTAAGATTAAGTTAAAAAATCTTGAGACATAAAGATTATCACCCTTACTCTTTTGAGTCTTTCTAATGACAACAGTTATTATCAGAGGGGAAAGGAGAGAGGAAAGGTGGTATTCTGCATTTTTGTTATCCCTGTAGCCATATGGAGAGAGAGGTACCACTCAGAGTTACCTAGAGAGATCTGCTAGTATCTCAATTTCAGCCCACTGAGGTCAGACTTCTGATAACCTGATGTGTCTTCTAGCCACCAGTTTTGTAGTAATCCTTAATAGTAGCCAGAGACAAGTCGTATAAAGCCTTCACCTAGCCCAGTGCTCATGTTCTTGAAGATCCCCTATTGCTAGCTGGTTGCATGAGAATGTTCTAGCCATATAAGACCAGAAAGGTGTATCCACTTCTAGAGAAGCTTACTCAGGGTTGGCTAAATAAGCAAACCTGACCCTACAAACAGAACGTTCGCAACCACAGGCAGATAGGCTTTCTGCTGCAGAGTGTCTCATATTCTGTCTAAAACAAATGATGGCCTTCCACCTTGGCCATGACACATGAAGGCAGGTAGAAGTCCAAGTGAATAACCACACAGTGACCAAAGAACCCGAAGACCTATTTGAAAAGTAAACATGAAAGACATGTCTTTATTTTAACTGGGCATTCTCGAATATTTTCCTTATTTTAGATAACATTGAAGTGGTGATTTCTAGATCCAGATATTCTCAGTCTTTTCGTCTCCGCTAAGATTTGTGAATTCCAAAACCCTCTGAAAAAATCCACCTGCATTTTTCATATACCTCAGACTTAATAGATCAAAATTAATCCATCATCTACTCTTTCCCTCCACTCAAATTTATTTCTTTTCCTGGCGATGGTGTAGCACAGAGATAAACCACTTCTCCAGCACATCTGAGGTCTTTGATTCAAAACAGTAGTGAAAATTTAAAATATAAAAATAAAGACAACTTCTTGAATTCACCCATGTCGATATCATCCACCACATCATCAGGACTCATATCAGAAACCTGTGAATTACACTAGATTTCATACTAACAAGTCAGCTTCAATCAACAACTACTGATGGATTTCAACAGGTCTTGAGTCTGTCCTCTGTTTCCATTTCTAGTGTACAGACCTATTGGGTATCCATAGCCTCCCCTGTCGTTTACTATAATATCTTTTCTAATCTCTTTTCTTTAATCTGGGTTTTCCTTTTCTCCAAATCGAATGGCATAGCTTTTAAAAACATGTTAAAACCACAACTTTGGTCATGTGATTGCACTACTTTAAAGTTTTTAATAGTCACAATCATCTCTATAAAGTGTAAGTATTCATCATGATGTGCAAAGTCTCCATGTCCTTGCTTCTTCCTTCTTCCTTGGTCTCTGCGTACATGGTTTGTACATTTTCTTTCACAGTTAGAATTGCTCTCTCTACTACCATTTATGTGATGAGTTTTGTCAAACGAGTGTAACTATCTCAGATTTTCTCTCAGGGATATGTCTCTTCTTTGTTGACTAATATTTATGTCAAAAGTGGCTTCAAGTAAACTATTTTTACAAATTTGGGGTTGGACCAATGCTGACCAATGCTGACCATGCCTATTACTTATTAAAAAGGTCAGGTAGCCTGGGTTATGTTTCCGAGATTCCGTGCCTACTTAGGTCAACAAAAGCTAGCCTAGCACTTGTTTTTCCACAGTTGATACATATTTGCAATTTCAATTGATCATAACAGCTTTGCGAGTATTTTATGATGTCAGTATATGTCTTAATGTGATTTAATAGGGGTCGGTGTGATACAATATTAACCTGCTGGCAAATTTAAAATCCATTCCCTTAACATGTCTAGGAAATGAGAATCCAATCTTTTTCAGTGTATGAAGTAGAGTAATGGCATAAATCAGGAAAAAGAAAGAGGTCATTGAGGAAGAGGGAGAAGAAACTCTAGAGAAGAGATATTAAGACATAGATATTATGGTGTAGGAAATGGAGAAATTAGAGGGGACTCAACTGCAGAGGGAAGAAGGGTAGCACAGATGAAGAGGGAGGGAGGAGAGCTAAGTGATGCTTAAGGATGTTTGAAAACAAACATCCTTTTAATTATTTTTATATTTATTTAAAGCACAGATGTGATATACATATATATGTTATATATTATGTACTTTTATATACACATGTGTGTTGAATGAGTTACTTCATATGTGGTATTAGTGCACCCCTCCCCCGAATCCAGGAACTAGAGTAACTAAAACAAACAAACAAAACCAACTTTGTGCCAAGCAAGACACCTCCCTTAGAGACTGATCAAGGAATGCACAGGATTCCCAATGTACAATAGGCTATATATTCCCAATGCACAATAGGCAATATTGCACTTGGTTGCTTTACAAAACTTGAAGGTAAAAAACTCTGCTGCTTACGATGTCACACACTTTGGTCTTAGAACTTGGGGGAATCAAGTTGATGATACTGACTTGGAAGACTCCTTTCTAAGGGGTAGCTCTCATGTTATCAGAAAGTGCTATATACACTGCCCAAGGGGAAAAATGCTACTAAGAGTCCTACTAGCTATAAAGCTTGAAAACCATGAAAATAGCTGACCCTACAAGATGTCCCCGGCAGAGCAATAGTGGGACTTATGTCTTGGGGGAAACCAACAGCTATCTAATTGGAACTAAGGCCCACTTGATATGGAGTAACTTATGCCTGTTAATATATATATATATATATATATATATATATATATATATAGTGAAAAATCATTGCTGAAGAGGTCATGGATCGTAGAGGAGAGCCTATTACTAGCATTTTCCTAAATTACTATAGCCTCCAGCTGTATTCTAAATACCTATCCTAACATTCATACATAAGTACATCTCTCTCACCCCTCACCAAAGACAACTTCTGTTCATAACATACAGGAGTTACTACAGATATCCAAAACAAGGCAAAGAGTAAGTGATCATGGTATGCTCATTCCCAGTTGGGACATTACCAATACAACCACTATGCCTAAGACTAGAGAAACATCATGAGAGAAGGGAAGAAAGACTGTAAGAACCAAAGGACCAGGATGAGTGCTGCAAGAGATTGTGTCATCTAGAAAGGACAGGGACGCTGCACTCATGAACTCTCAGTGAAACAGTCGCTGAACAAGACCACACCAGTGGACAGGGCAAAGGGGGTGTGGGGAAACTTGAGGAGGCCCCAGCGGCAGATAAAATGCTGTAGCTACTCAGTGGCTCCTGGGGGCGGGGGGGGGGGAAGATCGCTTTTCTTCGAGGATAAGCCCTTAGGTGGGTTTCCTAATCTTAAGCGGATAGCTCCAAACAAGCATTCATATGAGAGCAACACTAACTGGCCTCCTGCAAAAATAACAATTATAGAAGAAAGGGTCAAGAATTTGAGAAGAGCGGGGCCAAACATGAGGAGCTGGGGAGAGGTGGAAAAGAGGGAAGCACTGCGTACTCATGTATAAAGTTCCAAAATAATTAAAATAAAGTTGAAAAAGAAAGCCAAGGGAAAAAAAAAAAGCAGCAACAACGAAGCAAATCTGAAGAGAACTAGATACTCTGTCCGGATTTCCCTTTTACTAGATAGTCAGAGCAATGAAATGTAATGTTTTCAGTGTCAAGTTCATTTCAGTGAGCATCTTGGCTTTCTGTTTCATTTACTATTTTGTGAAGATAGTAAAGATAGTAAAGTCTATAGAAACGTTAGTGCTGGAATCCAACGGATGAACTGCTCTACATCTTCCTCTGATCGCTCATCCTCATTGGCAGATCTGCTTTGGCTTCGTTCAGCTTTGGAATAGCAATAATCTGTTTTAAAACATTTCATCAGAAGGTTGTTGGGTATGGCAACACATATTTTTCAATCACAAATATCAGGAAGATGAAGCAGGAGGATAATAAATTGAGACCGGACTGGACTGTGTAGAGACTCTCTGTCTCAAACTAATAAACCAAACAATGTGTGTGTTCCGCAGTTAGGAACTTCAGTGATGTATCTCACTGTGTCCTGATTTTCCTTTCCCCTTCCTCTCAAGTTGTACCTAAATAGGAACTGAGGCCATTCTTGAGGATGAGCCCTCAGAAGGGGAATTCATGGTCTGGACTTTGGGAGTCCCTTTCACAATCACCATGGAAAGAAGAAGCAGGGCTCAAGACTGGAGATGTGGGAGGGGATCTAGAAAGACAGTCAACATAACCAAAGAATGCGGGAACTTTAAGATTTAAGACCCACCAAGCCTGGGCTTCAAACCCTCATTTCTGTACTCCTGTATGAAAGAAATGCAAAGATATCTTCGCTTTAGCGCCACAGAGCAACCGAGCTATCTTCTGCATAGTGCTAGCGGGGTCTCACCCACCCCAATCGCAGATTCCATCATCCACTGAGCGTCTTCACATGGCAGAATGAGCTAGTCATAAGTTCATGACTAACCATAACTGGACTCCAGGTGAGAAATCAGAAGCCAGAGATGCATCTCGCTGAGCATCTTCCTTCAGCCTTACTGCCACATCTACTTAATCACCAAATGTTCTTAGTTTCCTGAAACAAGAAGCTATTTACTTCAGTCCAATGCCTTAAACTTTGTGTAAGTTTCTTCTCTCTTAAAGATACCATTGAAAATCTTAGATATGACATGCACAGTCATTCACAATCATCGTTACATTATCAAAATAATTCAGTTGAGTGGAATCACTTTTTGGACTTGGACTGTATTTAAAAATTTAATTAAAGTCATTTTAACATTAGAAATAACAATTTCTGATAAGAAAAAAAATCAAGGGTATCTTTGGAAAGTTACTTTAAAAATTAGAATGTTTACCATATAAGGTTACCAGCAAAAGAGAAGTGAACATGAGAGAGAGAAAGAGAGTGAGAGAGAGAGAGAGAGAAACCAGAAGCCCATGTAATAGCAAAGACAAGCTACTATTACGAAAAATTGAAGGAGTAAAATCTCATATTTTTATGTCAAGGAACTATAATACTAACAACTCTACTTTAAGCTACTTAATTTAGAAAGATATTTAACCCGTTGAATAAAGTTGTATAATCCTGTAGTATTCTAATTTCTGTACAGACATAAATGTGCTTGACAGATTACCTTAAGTAAAATCCATCAAGAACAAATAACAGCAGGAGGATTTGACCTTTGATCCTTTTGAGGCAATACACCCAGGAGTCATCACATCATTATTAAGAGCAACCTGTTTTCGTGTTACATTTAATCTGTTTTCCTGATCCTTCCAACTCCAGTTCACACAGTTTGCTGTGTTAAGTGGTTTTACTCATACACTGTTAGAGGAAAAAAGATTTTAAACACAACCCTCAGTGGAGATAATCCAGATTAAGAAGAACTCATACATGACCTAAAAGCAGAATAAGGCAACAATTATACAGTCAATGAGCGATGAACACTCAACTGCTGCTTCGTGCTATTTACATTATTATACAAAGAGGATAAGAAAAACTCTATCAGCGAAAGTGGGTGTAGCTCAAGAGAAACAAGCAACTGCCTAGCGCCAGCATAAAAAGATGGAAAAGACACACATGGAGCATTCCGTGAGTAAACTATACTCTCCTACGAATCAGGTTCTTTAGAGCTACATCTGTCAAAAGATATATCTTGAATGCTAAGAAGCATCACATCCAGTTGTGTATTTTAATACTAATGTCTATGCTAACATATTTGCAAGATATCAAAAAGTAAAGTGGGATCTACTCAGGTCTGGGACACTAGAAAGACTGAAATAAAATTCTTGAGGATTGCTGGGTAATTTTATTTCTCTTATTCATTCTTAAAAGAAAAAAGAAAAGAAAAAAGAAAAAGAAAAAAACCTAATCATAGTCTATTCTTATTCTATGTGATACCAGGGGATTTGCACAGAAAAGAACAAGGTATGTCTTCAGTCTCTAATAATTCTCCATTCTAAAGAAGAAATTAAAAGATTAAGTTTGACAGGGCTCGGAGAAGGCTCAGTGGGTAAAGTGTCTACTCACCAGCCTCTTGAAAGCATCAGGACCTGGTTTTGGATTCTAATCAACCATGTTAACAGCATGTTACGGTAGCGGCATTTGTAGCCTGTTTTTGAGGGGTTGTGGGGGTGATGACAGGTGTATTCTTGAAGCTAATTTTATAGACACCCTAACCAAATGAGGGAACCGAATGATCTCCAGGTTCAGTGAGAAACACTGTCTCAAAAAATAAGGAGGGGTACAATCACCGGAGACCTTCAGCCCTGACCCCTGAACTACACACACACACACACACACACACACACACACGATGAAATAAGGAGAAAAAATAATATTGGTAAACATTAATCACGATGTGGTGTGTGTCGTTGGTAAGTTAACATTCAATGCTGCTGCTGTCTGCACCAGTGGTGATTATCACACTTCAGGCTCATTTGTGCTTTCATTAGATCTTCATCGCTCGGGGAGAGTAGGAGGAGTGCACCAGCTTTCTCCAATCAACTGAAGTTTAGCTGCTTCTTGGGCGTGTAAGCAATTTGCTTTCCCGAACCATGTGTACCTATGCATCTCTACTGTCTTCTATGGCTATGAGCATAGAGTGAGGATTTGAGGTTGATTAGTTAAATAGTAGGGTAAAATATGAAGAAAAGACTCAAAGAGCTTCCAAGCGTCTACTACTTACCTAATCTTCCACGGACAGTATTTTATTTATTTTATTGGAGAGTGGATGCCTGAAGTTAAACTAGTATACCATCAGGAAGGAGCTATTGGTATCAGAGGTTGTGTTTGTAATATGTGGCCAACTTTTAACACCAGGGGTAGGGTGGTAATCTGTGTATGGGAAACTCTAAAAATGTGTTTTGTTTACTAGAATTTTTTAAAAATTTTATATTGGTTTGTTTACTTTACATCCTGAGGGTGCCCCTCCCTCCCCCCAGTCCACCCCCCACTTCCTGTCCTTTCTCCTCCCCCTCTCCCTTTTCCCCCAGAAAAGGGGAGCCTCCCCACCCATCAACCCTCTCCCAGCATATCAAGTCACATCAGGGCTGCGCATATCTTCATCCTATGAGGCCAGGCAAGACAACCCTGCCAGGGAGAAGTGATCTGAAAGCAGGCAATAGAGTCCATGTTAGAAACAGCCCCCCCTTTCACTTGCAAAGTGCTCCATTTGAAGACCAAACCTCCAGTTGACCACATGTGTGCAGGGGCCCTAGGTCCAGACCACGCATGCTCCTTAGCTGATAACGCAATCTCTGTAAGTCCCCAAAGGACTGGGGTAGTTGTGGGTCTTCTCATGAGATTCTTGTCCCCTCCAGGTCCTTCCATCTTTTCCCCAAACTTCTACAGGACCCTCCGAGTTCCGCCCCATGCCTAGCTAAAAGTCCCAGCATTTGTGTGGATCTGCTGCTGGCCGGAGCCCCCCAGAGGACCGTCAATGTTTACCAGAAATTTAACAATTTTCATTCAATTAACCTTGTGACAAAGGAAGAAAATTATCTCCATGAATAGATTCTGTGCGTCTCGGGCTCTCTGCTTATTATCTCACTGAACATAATGATCTCCAGTGCATCCATGTTGCTACAAATGAGCTGATTGAATTACTTATTATGGCTGAAGAACAGAGGATTTTTGTACTTTTCTTAAGGCAACGTGAAGTGGTTGAGAGGCCTGGTGTATGTATTCTTATCTCAGTATTATATAATGTGTACATGTATTGAAGCAGCGCATGGTACACCATAAATATATATAATTATTTTGTTTCTGCATTTCAGTTTTTAAAAAGAGGCCATGGAATTGAAAGGGAGCAACGAGGGACACATGGGAGGGCTTGAAGAGAGGAAAGGGAAGGGAAAGGCTACAATCACACTGAAATCTCAAAAAATAAAAGGAAAAGGGTAAAATCTAATTTTAAAATACTAACAGGATTCTAACAGATACTAGCACAGTGAAGTACATTGTATTTTTAAAGGTTACTATTTCTTCCTTGTTTCTTTCTTTGGCCTATTACTAATTAAGTTCTTAGGAATCTGATACAATCAAGACTGCAACCAGTAGCATAGATTTGTTCTCTTTGCAATTATTTGAGGGCATTAAGTTAAGATGACAGCGCTGCCTCTACTCAGGTTTTCCTCCTCCTTTACGGCTGGTGATATCCACGTGAGCTGTATTCTTTGTGAGCTGGCTTCACAAAGAAGCTCGGAGAACCTCAGTGGTCAGTCAGATGCAGGCACTGTATAGGCATATGGAAAGAGGTTTGGGTAGATGTGCGAATTTTTTTTTTTTTTTCACAACGAAGAAGCAGCCTTGACTCTGGTCACTAATACAATGTTGAATTCTCAGAAGCCCCTTAGAGAAACAAGGTCAAGGTGGCACTGTGCACACCAGCTGTAGCTCCTGAGGCCATGCCTTCCACCTCTCCGAGCGGCTTGAACTTACATACGAGGGCACTAGCAATCAGGAGTTTCTGAGGTGTCTTCCTCAAGGACTGGGGGTACTAAAGTCAATCGCAGCAAGAACCCCAGAATCACATCACTGAAGCACCAACAAAAGAAGAACAAAAACCAAATATTTTAAAAGATACATTTTTTAGAGGGCTCCTTTCAAATGAGGCTTTGAAGAAGGGTCCACCTGCTTGTTCCCTAAACAAACAAACAAAAAAGCAGGGGAAAAGAATAGAAAACAAAAACAAAAACAAAACTAGCAGTGGTGAAGAGTAGAAAGAGAGGTTTTGAAGGCCTTTCTGTTCCAGAGATAATTTTGTTAGGAACGAAGCAAACATCAACAGTGGGGACACACAATTCTCACAGAACATTATGTCTGAGCCGACCTTGGCTTGAAGAAAAACTGAATGTGGCAGGACATTAAAACAGTAAGTTCAAAACATTCTGGCAGAATGTTTTCTCTCTTATCTTTTCTATTTTTTAAAAAGTTACTTCTTGTTGCTGTGATGAAATAACCATGACCAAAAGCCATCTAAAGAGGAAAGAATTTAGTTTCGCTTATGGTTCCTGAAGGCTGGAGTCCATAATGCCAGGCACAGCATGGCAATAGCTGTGAGGATCAGAAGGCTGGCAGACCACATTTATCTCCACACAGGAAACGTAGGCTGAGAACAGGAAGTGGAGTCAGGTTATAAGCCCTTAGGGCAACCCCCCAGAGACTTACTCACTCTTCTAAGGCTGCACTTGCTAAATGTTCTCTAACCTCCCCAGACATTGCCACCAGCTGGGGATCATATGTTCAAATGCCTGAGCCTGTAAGGGAGATTTCTCCTTTAAACCACAGCACAATTCAACAATTAAAAAAAAATTGAGAAAGTAGAAATGAGCATAATTTCACATTTTAAAATACTCCAAGAAACACACCATTTTTATAGAATTCTTTTGTACAGAACACATGATGGCTCCAATTCAGCTTTAAAAAACCTGCTTACTTTATCATCAGGAATGAATATGTGAAATATAAGATTAACGTTTGAAATTGTACAGTATTATCAGATGTCTATATCTCATTCAGAAACATTTGACTCTTTCCTGGGTGGTTACCACCCCCCACACACAAGCAATGGCCCCTTTGTAGCCTGACCCCAGACCACAAGCTTCATAGAGAAGTTAATTTTAAAAACGAAGGGTCAAGAGTGAAGCTTCATACACATCCCCGACTGAAGCACAAAAGGGGCTCTACCCTGGCTGGCCATCAGTCTACATTCCATCCGTCTGCTTTCTAGTATTCTTCGGCAGTGCTCGGGCACACGGTATGCTATCGGATGCCACTTGTCTGCAATCTGCTGAACTCCACCGGTACCTCCTCAGCTAATGGGGAGTAGTGGTCTCTGTCCTTGGCATATTGAACACTGATTTGACGTTTTCTGGCATCGCATTTCCTTTCATTGCTGCTACTGTTATTTCAAACCCTGCTGTAGATGGGTTTGGGGAGGCATTTTCTTTTCCAAGCTCGGGACTATATCCTTTACTAAAGTGTTTTTTTCCAGAAGGCCTGCTAACGCTCCCATGCCCGCCCATTCCTTCAGATGATTCATGGCTGCAGCACTCCATGATGATAATCCTGTGGCTAGTCATGCCTCCACTCTGGTAGAATTTACTGTGACAATGGCCACTCTCAGCTGCTCCATCGTAGTATCGAATTCTCCAGTCCAATTACCTAAAATATAGCTCGACAATTGTTTAGACAGATTTGCAGCATGGGAAAAATTCTCATGTTGTACGCTAGTCACTCAAAGTCCAGCATACTTTCATTGACAGCCAAGTTGAGCGATTTGCCATAGGGTATCAATTTGCTCCTGCACGAGGTCACTCCTCTGATTGAACAGCATCAAGCTTCCTTTTAGTTGAGCATTATTTCCTTTATGTACAACTAAGGTATGCAAGATTAGAGTCTCACAACAGTGTAATGCAGCCATGATCATTCAGGCCTTTACAGCCATTGAAGCAGGACAGTCTCCCCAAGCATGGTTGGATACCATAAAAAGCTAAAATGCTATGCTCAGGATGCGAGGCTAAGCACTGCACTCAGGGTCAGCCGCTTTGGACCCAGAGAAGAGCATGTCTGATTGCATGTGGGTTGATACCCCAGGTCCTGCCTCTGAGAAAAAGGTATCGGACGGGTCTGATGCTCTTTGGGTGGATGACACCTAAATGAACATCGGTACAAAGTCCCAATTTATTTCTAATATCAGAGATCAGACCTCTACTCTTGCCTGATGCGTCTAAAACAAAAAGGGGGAACTGTAGAGAGCTGCGGAATGCTATGCCTTAAAGATGGAGCTGTTTCCGCCTTCCACCTTCCCGATGGTGAGTGCTCTCTGTCACGAACAACTCCACATTTGGCTAAGGCTGAGGATCTGGCTTGCTTCCATGTATGTGGACCTATCTGCATTGCCCACGTGGCACGCCTGGGTTGGCTACCCAGAGGCTATTTAAGCTGTGGGCTGGCTTTCCCCGGGGTCCGAGGATTGTTCAATGTTCCTGAATAAACTGCATTGAAAAATAAATAAATAAATAAATAGTTTAAAAAAAAGTGTTTTTCCCCCCTAAGAAAGGGCTCTATGACTTATAAAAGCTAATGAAGTAAGGCGTAAGGACATGAGAGTAAAGAAAAGATCAGAAGGCTATTCATTTGTGAGAGGTCCTCATGTCGGTCCCTGAGGAAACCAGGTGTGGAAAAATCTTAAAATGAAGACTGCAATTAAAAGGTTTAGGATGGAAACAAAGAAGGTGGTTGCAAATTTTCGTGAGTTTTATAAACGAAGCTGTAGTTATCAGAACTCTCAACTGCCGCATACTCGATGGATGCACGATCTCATGTTAAATTAGAGATTAGTGAATACAGATGTTGTTCCCTGTGGCCTTGCTCTCTCCTCTCACTCACCTGGTCCATGACTCCGTCTCTGTCCTCCAGCTCCATGTCACAGCTTAGGATAGCCAGCAACCGACCTCAGGTCAGGTTCTGTACAGTACTCCCGTCTCCCTAACCCTCTGCAAAGCCAGAATAAAGAGTGACATGTCTTGGGACACTAGCAGGTAAGCAAGTTTTTCTACTACTCCTACAGAACATGGCTGGGTTCCTTAGGGAAGATGCCATGAAGTTCCTTCTGGGCAGTTTGACATCTAATCAGCAATTATAACTTGTGAGATTTCCATTTTTGTCTGTTTATTTGGTTAGTTTCCTCTCTCTTTGTTGGTCCTACTAGTGTACTGCGTATGTTGGTTCAGATCAACCTTGAATACTGCAAATGATTTGTTTCACCTACTGATGTTAGCACCAAGTATCTTATATACTCAAGTAAAGCATCTCAAACAAGGGTATAACCGTCAACAATGCTTAAAACACCGAGAAGATCTAAGCTCTTTCTGAAGAACCAACACTTTATTTCTTAAACTAAAAATCATACTGTACTTCTAAAATTGTAACTGTGTGTGGTCTGGAGAGATGGTTCCGTGGTTAGCAATGTATCGTGTTTTCCAGAGGAAACTAGTTCAGCTCCCAGGAACCATGTCAGGTGGTTCACAACTCCTTATAATTTCAGTGCCAGGGGACTCTGGCTTCCTCTTCTGGAACCTGTGGTGAGTCCTATACATGTCACACACACACACACACACACACACACACACGCCTCTACTACTAATCCCAAGAGCCATAGACTTTCTAACACTAACCCAGTTGCAGGCACAGGAAACCTCCCTTGGAGTTCATCAGGGGGTCCAAGGGACTGTGGAACCAACATAGACTATTGCTGTTGTCCTTGGTTACTTCCACGAAACTAAAGGTAAGTCCCCATTCCTGAAGATGCTGCCCACTTTGGACATGGAACTTGGGGAAACAGGGCTGAAACTGACCCGGAACCCCCTCTCTGAGGATCAACTCTTAGAGTATCTGAAGTTGACATGTAAGCTACCAAAGGAGAAACCAAGCCAGTGGCCCCACCTAGCTGTGAAGCCTACAGAACACAGCAATGACCAGCAGCAAGATACTTCTGATGGCACAGCAATAACATTTGCATCCTGAGGTGACCCAAAGCTGTCTAACTGGACTTCATTTTCAGTCTACAGGAGGAAATTCATGCCTTGTACTGCAAAACAAGCCAACGACCTATGATTGGTGAAGTCAAAGACCCTAGAAGAAACCCTGTTGTTGTCACTTTCCTAAACCGGTACAATTTCTGACTTCATTCTAAATATCCATTGATAAAAGTAGCTCTCATTCCCATCACAGACATTTGTTTTTGCAGGAAAGAGACAATCACAGAAAGCTCCAACTGGTCCAAGTTCAGAGAACAGCAGACCCATCTAAAACATTTAGGGTGCCCATCTAAAACAACCCCTTCACCTAAGGCTCAGGGGCCATCACAAAAGAGAGTGTGGGAAGAGCATAACATACAGGGGACAGTGATGTTGTCAAATACTGTCCTCTACATCAGAAGGAGAAGCAATACCCATGAGAGTTAAATAATATGGCTGTCTAAACAAGGCCTAAAAAGTGACCTCACCAGGTGACATGCCAGTGTACTTGGGGACAAGGTCCCACTCCTAGATAAGGAAGAGCTATGAGAAATCAATGGCTGCTGACAGAGACAGATACAGTCTTCTCCACTGACGATCCCACTGTTAGTCTAATGCCAGGAAGTCAACCCTAAACACATATGCACATATGAGCCCAGTGTGTGTCATGGAGTTGAGAGAATGTAGGGGAGACACAGGTGAAGTTAGAGGGCAACAGAGGACTGAGGGCTGTGTAAATATGGTGCTCTTGTGTATGAAATTCTAAAAAAAAAAAAAATATAAATCCTAAAACTATAAAATCCTCTAGAGGAAAAGACTTTCTCCTCTAGAGGAGAACGTTTCGAGGACTTTATTTTGAGTGGACTGTCTTGGTTTGTTAGTCAGGCACTGAAGACTTCACCAAAATTTAACATTTCTTCAGTGTCAGCCATTGTTAAGCCAATGAAAACAAAAGAGAACAGGCTTGGAGAAAAAACTCTGTGCAGTGAATAGCTGATCAAGGTGGTGTATCTAGCACACATGAAGAAAATTCGAACCCAGCAATAAGAAAGACGACACCCAAGTACAAAGTGGCTGTAATATATGAACAGACATTTTGCTAAAGATACACAGATGGTAAATTAGCCCACAAATAAAAATGCAAGATCATTAGTCATCAGAGAAATGAGGATTAAAATCATAATGTGATGCCAAGAGAATATTTAAAGTTTAAAACAATGAAGAAAATACATGCTGAGGAGGAAATGAAGGAACTGGAAACAGCAGACATGGCTGGCAGGAATAAAGTGCTTCAGTCTTTGTAAAGAATATAACGACTTTATTTATGTTCAAAAATATTTTTACCAGGGCAGATTTCTTCCAGTGTATTAATCCAGTGAAATGAAATATGTTCAGCTAACATATCTGAGAGTGTTTATCACCATTATATTCCAACTTGTCCAAAACTTGAAATGAGTCGGTCTTTAACCTGGGGAAAGAAAAACCAAGTGGTGGTACATCCATACAGTGGAATATTAGTCAGTAGTGAAATAACACTATTGACACAGGCAGAACAGGTGGGTCCTAAATGTATTCTGCTAACTGAAAAAGGTCATCATTTTTCACTAAATATTTTACACGCTTGACAATGTCATGCTTGATCACAATGTAGTGATCACAGGCAAACGTCACTACCCTCTTCCCCACCCCACACTGGCTCTCTTCCCGTCCAGTACCCCTCCTGCCCTCACTTTTTCTTTTTCTCTTCTCTTTCCTCCTTCTCTCTCTTCCCCTCTTTCCTTCTCTCCCTATTACTTCCCTTCTCCTTTTCCTCCTTCCCTCTTCCATTTTTTATTCCTGCCTCCTACAGGAATTTACAGGTTCTGTGTTTTAGTGTTTACAGTGCTGATGATGTACGCGGAAGATAGAACTTTGTTAAGGCTCTCTCATCATTGGACCCCCAAATCCTTCCAACTCCTCGTCTTTAATATTCCTGAGCCTCCAAATTGTTGGCATAGATATCCTATTGAGGACTGAGCACTGAGCATTCACTTACTCTTATGACTTTGGCCAGTTTTAAGTTCTCATTTTGACTGCTTGAATCATGTCAGTTTGTACATTTTTATGCCACATGTGATGATTCCTGTAATATGTTCATCACCGAGGAAGAACCTAGAGAAATCAACAGTGACATACAACAGGTTCCCCCACAGCCTTCTTACAATACGTAACTTGATTGAATAAAGCTAAGTGAATTAAATCTGTAATTCACCATGGCCAAGGAGATATCATTAGAGGACTGAAAAACCACCCGTAAAACTCCTAGTTTGTTTGAGCAATGAGCTATAGCAAGATGATTTGATGAAATATATAGGGAACATTGCCAACAATTTGTGTTTAACCTTGTAAGCAAAATTCAAGCTCCATGTAAACCAAAAGTAGGCCTGCCTATATAAAAAAACTAAAGCAAAATAAAGCTCTTTGGAAGACATGAGTTGTGGAACTAACACATCAAATGTTTGCAGCTTATACCGTCAATGGCTGGAATTCACTCTGCTGGTTGTACTCTGGAAAACTGGTAAGAGATATGAATATGTTCGTAGTAGGATAATGAATGGTGCATGAAGTAGAATTCATATTTTAGAATATGAGTTTGATCACTGGGAAATGTCAGCCTAGAAAATGGTCATCCTGTATCATTTGTGCCTCTGACATCACTCAACAGGTGCTTATGAAAAGACTAATTCTTGTCTTCTTAGATAAGTTAGATCTTTTTACATATAAATGTGTCACATCAATGGTGTTCTGTTATTATTCTTTTTCTTTTTGGGTCTTGATAAAGATCTATAATTTTTGAGACCTCAAGCAAGATTGCTTTTGCCTTGGGATACTTGGTAGTGAACTAAACCATACAAAAAGCAGTCAAGATTCTCTGTGAATAAACTTTCTGACAAAATGACCCTCTGAATCGATTTGTCCCTTGATCCATAAGGAGCTACTCAAATTACCTTCTCAGAAGGGACTTCACCTAAATTAGAGGCTTTTCTTTGAGCTTGCATTTGCATTGCCTTATCTGTATCTAGATAGCTAGTATGTAATGAGGACTCACTCTCTTCCAACTGATGCTCTAATGAATTCACAAGGCAATGCTGTCGCCATCATTCCTTTTATTAAGTAAAAGCATGAGCCCAACCACAGAGTGCTTTTTCAAGGGCTCTGAGGATGTCGAACTTAGAGATAAGATAGGTTTTCACCAGCTGGTGGGATAATATTTCACATTTATTTTGATGTTTAAGAAGGGTGATGATATACATGAAGACACTTTAAATGAGAAAATAGTAATATTAATCTGGTATCAGAGAGTTTGAAGATATTTAGTCACTAGGATTGGAAAGTCAACTCTGCTTTCATATTAGGAGTGGAATAAAAGGGAGGAGCAATTGATATATTAACTGCATAAAGATGTCATTACAATAACAAAGTAAAAGGACATAGATGCAAGGTTCTGGATTATGTGACATTACTGTTTTGTCACCGTGATGACAAATACAGGAGCAGAAATCTGCCCAGAGGTAAAATGGAACTCTTGAGACTGTCTTCTATTTTTATGGCTGTTGCATATTTCAGAAGCTAAAAATCAAGGAACATCTGGAAATCCAGGCCAACATCTTCAACTACCCTATACATGTCAGAAGCTCCACTCATGAAGTCTCACTAAAACAGCAGCCCAAACACGAACAAGGATAGCAATAGACATGCTAAGAGGGATGGCCTAAACATGAACAAAAATAGCAATGGAAATGCTAATAGGGGTGGCCTGAACGTGAACAAGGATAGCAATAGACACAATAAGAGATGTCCAAAAGCCCAGCAGGCCTCAACTGTACACAGGAACTAGACGCAACTAAGGAATGCTGGGAGCAAGAGAAAGAGTCTTTCCCAAGGAAGAGCACAGCAACACAATCCAAGAATAAATGGTCAGCCCTGAAAACAAACATGGAAGTAACATTATACAGACTCACACGGTTATACTTAGAAAATACGCCTATTTGCACATACATCAACGTATACAATGGCAATTAATGAAAAAAGGGGCCATAAATTTTCAGGAGAATGGGATAGAAAGTGAGTCCAGGACAGACAAAGCTACTCAGAGAAACCCTGTCTCAAAAAAAAAAAAAAAAAAAAAATTCAAGAGAACAAAGAGAAGTATATGGGAGGGTTTGGAACAGGGAAAGAGAAAGAGTAAAGTTATGTCACAATCTCAAACTTCAAAATAAAAGAAAGAAACAGAGAAATTCTAACTTCACCATGAGTAGCTCCTTGAAAGATCTTAGGTAAATTTTGTTATTATTTCCTAGGTCATCATATAATGTAGTTTCTGCCAATCTGCCCCTTTCACATTCTTTGACTTGGTCTGAAGTTTTTAGAGATACAAGGCTCTACATGCAGTCATCCCTCGGTATGCACATAAACAGATACATCTGAGGACCATAGAAGCCAGTTTTGAAAATCAAATTTTCATCAAGATTCTATGTCCTGCCACTGATGGTAAAAACACAAGATAACAGAGTTATGCCTGGCATATGATTGGAACTCATTTGATAGAATTATAGGGTATTATTACTCCAAAATAATATTTCCTTAAAATTAACATTGTACAAGAGTACTTGTGCAAAGAATTCCCAGTAGAAAAAAGGACTGAATTTTGATTGCTTAACATAAAAAGAGGGAGAAATTAATGGGGTGATTATGTGCTGTCTGTCTTTTCTCAGAAGAGGTTTTACTGCTTTAAACAGAAGTTATACAGGCTTGGGAACAACATTTGTTGCCACTGGGTAAACTATATACCTATTTTACAACTCTCTATGTTCCCCAAATCATAAGTTCATTAAGTTGAATCTGCTGTATTTTATGCTCCAGCAACTCCTGAGGCATACAGTGTCTACCTGGGAGAATTCAACTAAGTTTATTTAAGTGTGGATAGGCAAACCGTTAGGATGAACACACAAAATTGGTGGTGCTGCTCAGGTAAAACCTCTTTTTCATACATGCTTTGTGGCTCATTCTGCATCACAAATGATTTTATTAGTTGTTTTGTATTTCAATAAAGAGTCTTTGTTAAGTTAAAGCAATATGCAGTTTTAATTTGTACAGCTTTTATCGATAAGGAGTTTCAGATTCCCCAACAGAGCAAGTCACTTGAAACAACTGAGATAGTCTACTCAATGCAATGCGGTTTTTCTTTCTTAATTTGCATGTGGTTTGGCTTAGATTCTCTCTCAGACATGATTAGCCTCAGGTCCTCCTGACTGAACTTGACCCTCCTCTGCCAGCTGACCTTGACAGTATTGGTTGATTCTGAACATTTAACTTACTGCTCTTTTGGCTGCCGAGGGAAGATGTGTAGCGAACATTTTGGTTTCTTTTATGTGTTTTTTGTTTTGGTCCCAAATATGGGATGCGGAAATATTTTTAGTTCATCCTCAATTGAAAACAAATTCATGAAAGGGCACATGATCTCAGTCAGCTGAAAACAGACAGGTGAGAGGTCTTGTAATGTCTTGCTGGAAACGGTCTCATACAAGAAACGTGGGTTTTACCAGCTGGAAAAACAGCCATGTTAATTCTCAGAAAAGGGATAAACAGAAGCCCACAGATAGACAACGGTTTTGCACTGCTATGCTTTGTAAGGTTCACATGGATTCACTGGTCTTTGCTTTTCTACACTTCACTTCTCAGAGAGAAAAGATCCAGAGAACTTCTCTGTGGCACTCCAACTGAGTCTTGCCGCTTTCCCTGACTCATGGTGATTCGGCAGCATCTTGCTGTTCCTGCTGAATTACGCCCCTGCTGTGGATTCCTGTTGCTGTTTGGTGTTTGCTATTTGACTGGACTGCTGGTCTCCAGACAAGCAAGAGTTGTTGTTGTTGTTTGAGGCCCAGTGGCTGAGGTTATAAAACACAATGGGATTTTGGAAATTTGTATTATTAAATCGAAATAACAGGAAACACCACTGCTAATACCAAGCTGATATTTGATAAATGCAGCCTGCCTTAGTTTATTGTTCTATTGAATGAAGAGACACGATGGCCAAGGCAACTTATAAAACAGTTATTGCTCTCAGTTTCAGAGAGTTGGTCCATGATCATCATGGCAGGCAGACATGGGGCTGTAACAAGAACTTACATCTTATTTTCAAGTTGGGGCCAGAGAGAGAAGAGGGAGAGAGGGTGAGACAGAGTGCAAGAGAGAGCATTAACTGAGAATGGCACGGACACTTGAAAACTCAAAGCCCATTCCCTGTGAGCCATCTCCTCTAACAACTTCCTAATCATTCCCCAAACAATTCCACAAACTGGGCGCCAAACATTCAAATATATGAGGCTGAGAGGCTGATTCTCATTCAAACCACCATACATCTGGTGATGACTCATTCTTTGATATCAAAGTTATACCCCAAGAAGTGAGTCACACACTTTTTCGGATCCCCAGTTTATGTAAAGGACACATTTATTTACACAGTGTGCTGGCCGGACCGTTTGTCAAGGTGACATAGAGTCTTCTGAGAGGAAAGGACCTCAACTGAGATAATGCCTTACAGAAGACCAGCCTATAGGCACACCTGTGGGCATTTTCTTGATTAATGGTTGATGTGGAAGGGAGCAGCCAACTGCAGGTTGTGGATACTGCTTGGCTGGGAAGCCAGTGCCAAGCAGCCAACTGCTTGGCTGGGAAGCCAGTGCTTCTGGTCTTGGCGTGTCTAAGAAAGCAGACTGAGTAAGCCATTAAGAGGAAGCTGTTTAGGAGCTGGAAGCAGCGTTGTTCCATGCTCTCTCCTTCAGTTTCTGCCTGCATGTTCATGACGTCTCTTCTTGATGGACTACAGCTGTAAGCCGAAATAAATCTTTTTCTCCTCGAGTTTCTTTTGACCATACTGTTTAATCACAGCAATAGAAACCCTAAAACAAAAACCCATTACCAGATTGTGGAATATTGCTGAACAGACTTGACCGTGTGTCTTGGGGGAGGATTGTGAAGGACTTTGGAAATTTAGCGGAGAGAAGCCATCAAGTGTTCAGAGCTTCAGGAGGTGCTATTACGGCAAATTTGAAGGTAATGCTAAAGCACTGCAGATACAGAGGCCTGCTTGTGAGGTGTCAGAAGGAAGCAAAGATTCTTCAAGGTCAGTTATGTGATATTTTGAATTAAAAACAACAAGAGTGAAATGGTTGTTTTGCTGTGACAATCAATGTTAGTTAGCTGGAGCTGAGGAGTTAATTATAAGGGGAGGACAGCATCATTAATGTAAAATCTTAGTATTCCCTCAGGGTCAGCACCAGGAACTGGGATCAGAGGAGGCCAAGGCTGCATCTCATGCTAGCAGCAGAACTTGGTAAAATGTAAGTGTCTCCCAGGTGGTACTGGCTTTGAAGGCATGAAGGGGTCGTGGAGAACAGCTGAGGTTTGGTGCTGTCTAGTAGGACTGGAGTCCCTGAAGGGAGGGGCCACTGGTGACAGTGCAACTGCTGCAGTAGAAGGTCAAGGCTGGAAGCGGTCACGGAAAGAAGCTGAGGCTTGGCACCTTGTGGTAGAGTCAGAGCTCCTGAAGAGAGACCAGTTGAGGCTGTTCGTCAAAGTGGGGCTATGCTGACCTCCTCCTATAAATGACAGATGTTCTAGATGGTACTAGTATGGATAAATCCCTTCCAAAAGGTTTGGGGTTTATTTTTTTGTCCACCAGACCAATCACTGTAGCGGTACTTCTTGAATAATGGGACTTGACAGTTGAAATCACTCCTACATCCAGTGGCTGCAGAATGACCGTTGTGTGAACACTGCAAGGTAACAGAATTAATCTTGTACATCTCTCTAGCAGAGCTCCTGGGTAACCAGGTGTATTGTCAATGACAGTAGTATTTTGAAAAGAATCTTTTTTTTTTCAGAGTGGTAAGTCTCAACAGGGGGCTTAAAATATTAAGCAAGCCATGTTGTAAACAGATGTGCTATCTTTGGGCCTTGTTGTTTCATTTACAGAGCACAGGCAGAGGAGATTAGACAGATTCTTTGGGGCCCTGAATTTGGGAATGGTAGATGAGCATAGGTTTCAACTTAAAGTCAACAGCTTCATTAGCCTCCAGCAAGTCAGCCTGCGCTCTGGAGCTTTGAAGCCAAGCATGGCTTCCCTCTAAGTTATAGAACTCTGCACCATCTGAGGATGCTGGTAGGGCTTTGTGCTCCAAAAAGAGATCTGTGTTGCTTCTTTCCCTGTGGATACATCATCAGAAGGGAGTCATCAGGCACAATTCACACTTTATCAGTGAGGATCTTATGCTCTACTTTCCCATGGCCCTGTGTATGTACAAAGTACTTGGGAATGTTTATTCCAGATCCATTTCTTTGTATTTATTCAATTATTCACTCGTATGTAACATTATGAATTCATACTGATTATAACTAAAATAACTCCAACCCTACTTTATTCACTTTGCTCCTAAAAATAAAATCCATCAATGGGCATTTGAGGAGTCTCTCTCTCTATCTCTATCTCTCTTTACCTCCTCTTATTATTATTATTCTTGTTCCTCTTCTCTTCCTCCTTACATCATGTCTATTTTTCTCTCATTCTCCTTCTCTTCCTCCTCCTTCCTTTTCTCAAGTCCTTCTTTGTTCATAATACAAGATGTTGGAGACTTACTTTCAGGCTGGGAATCAGCTGTTTCTCCAATAAAGGAAGCATACTATTTTCCTCAGAACAATCTCAGCTAATTTGTTTTTCTGCTTTGATCAACCATAACCATTTATTATCTACTCATTAAGATACAGCTTTCAATGCTCAGGGATTGTGATGGCTGTTCTCGGTTGTCAGCTCAACTACATCTAGAACTAAAACCCTCAACATGGACAGTACATCTGTGAAGGATATTTTTGCCTAATTTAAAGTACGGAGATCCACGTCTGATCTGGATCTGAGTTAGGATGGCATGCCTTTAATCTGGATCTTGAGGTGGGAAGGCACAACTTTAACCTGGGCCACACCTTCGGCTGGAAGCCTATAAGGACATGGAGAAAGGAAGCATTTGTTCTTAGCCTGTTAGCCTTTGCGAGCATTAGAATTAACTCTTTGGGTTTCCAGCCTACATATAAAGATCTGCTGAGATATCCGGCCTTGTGGTCTGAAGAACTACTGGATATTTGGGCTTTCTGTTCACAGCCAGCCATTGTTGGATTAGCTGAACGGCAGCCTATGAGTCATTCTGGTGTGTGTGTGTGTGTGTGTGTGTGTGTGTGTGTGTGTGTGTGTTCATTCTATAAGTTCTGTCATACTACAGAAGTGACTAATGCAAGGATGTATGCAGAAGAGGACTTACAGATTGCAAGATGGTGGACTATTTCAAGAAAAAGCATCTTCAGACATAATATGGCTGGTGCACACATGAACCCAGAGACCATGACAGGATGTAAAGCTTCATAAGTTTAAAGCAGACAAAATCACACCCAAACCAGATTCTGTTTGCAACTGATAGCTGCTCATAGATAAAATTGATGTAATTAATTTTCCTAAATGAAGTGGTATTAGATATAATACTATACATTTTAATGAAATTTGCAGCAATTCATTGCTTAGGTCTTCTATGTTTTGAGGACATTATTGATTTATCAGTATCACTGATATATAGGATTTATAGGATCACTGATTTATAGGATCAGTATCACTATTCACATTTTCAAATCTATCTATGTGGCTATACTTCTCATAAATTCCTCATATATGGCAGAATTACTGAATAATAAAATAAGCTTATAATCATGGGTGGTTATAACTTTTAAAATATAATCAGTGACTGTCAACCTCCAGACATGGTGATTTAAACTATGTTTAGAAAAAATCTACAGGGTGATTATAAGTGAAATATTTAAAAGTTCTAGAGAGAAATCCGTGTTATTTACACTATTCTGTTTGCTCAATATGGTAGATGTTTTAACCCTCTTTAACAGAAGCATCACTAGGTCAGCTGGAAATTCCAGGAGACCCTCCTTGTTCTCCTTATTCCTTCCTTTGCTTCCTTCTTTGATATGACATTGAGAGTATATGCTTTGACACAACTATTTTCTGTCCAACTACTGCACTGTAACAAATTACTCGAAGAACACAGTTAAGACACCACATACTTTGGGTACAGGAGGGTATGGAGTAGTCAATCTGGATCTGATTTAAAGAGCCCCTCTGTGAAGACTAGTTTCATAGGACCAAAAGGTGCCATGCAAGCAGTCAAGGGAGAAAAGTACTCAATAATCCTAGACATCTGTGATTTTATAAACAACAACAATGACCAGAAAGGCAAAATATGTGCAAAGGTGCAATCATGTCACTTATATAGGGACAGTAACCAAATTCTGTCTAGTTGGACAGAAGGCTCACTCAATAGGCAGGACATCATATGGAGTACTGTAACCCTAGCCAACTACCCATGGCTGGGTAAGCCATGTACTCTAGAGGATGGCCTAGTGCTACCACTTTCCCAAATGTACAACCCTCAATCCTATCCTTAATATTATACCTATAGATATGTGTAGCTCTAGACACTTACCGAAGGGAGGCCATGTAGAAAGACGCAACTGATCTGAATACAGAGGACCACCAAGCATGTCCAGCCCCAAAGGATACATCTACAACACAGCATCTATACCTGAGGCCACACAGAAGTGACAACAGGAGGATTGTAGGAATCGGAGAACCAAGACATCTAACGGAGATTGTGCTGTTGATGTCCAGAAAGCCAAACTCATGAACTCAGAACAGTATGGTTACTTAAACGGGTGCTGAATAATGACAACATCAGTTGATACATCAGCTTAAATGTGGCAAACCTCATAACTCCCTTCCTGAAGACAAATAGATACAGGCAATTAATGACTACTGAGAAAGGAAAAAGTCAGCACCTCCACCCCAGGGATAAACCTCATAATTGGTTATCCCATACCACACACACACCACTAAATGGACTCAGCAGGCTTTACTTATATATGAGTATCAGTATGTGTTAATAATAAAGAAGTCATGAATTTGAAAGGAGTGGGCACAGCATGAAAGGCGCTGGGAGAGAAGGCGAAATAAAGTATATATTGTGCACACGTAAGACTTTTAGTTAAAAGGGGAAAAAAAACCCTGTGCTTCTTTTAATTGAAGTTGATTCAGTTGGCTAAGTCTCTTGGTCTCACATCAGGTGCATGCTACTTTTTCATTATTCTGAAGTTGGAATATCAAGATCTCTTCATCTACACAGACGGTGCATTGGCAAAGATAGCTGGATCCTAGGCACAGCTGGGAACTGGGAAGCCTCGGTTCTGTTCTCCATCCACGTGCCCTCAGAATTCTACTCCTTCCTTGACCTCCTATTCCACCTCCCTGTGTTGTCTATGGCAAGACAGAGATGTTTCCCAACCGACGGTTTAGAGCCACGTAATCAGAGTTAGACTTGGTTCAGCTTTCTTATGAACTGAATCTAGAAAGAGCACAGTACCTCTGCCGCGTTACATGAGTTAAAGGAAATCACAGGACTGGTTCTATTCAAGGGGGCAATGAAGTAAAATAACGAACTTCACAAAGTTTGTTGGAAACAACTTTTGGACCCTGGCTATCACACGTTATTTTAAAGATGTTATTTATTTGATGATGGTTGTCTTCATTGGCTAAATTTTATTTGGCTCCACCAGAGGTGTGTGTCTCATTATTTAGGGGACATTATGTTTGCTGTGTTGTTGTTGTGTCATGTACTTACCTAAAAACCATCAAAACTGTGATAAACAGTCAGGGCAGTTTCAATTTTACAGTGCAGTTCATAATCTTCAAGCTACTATTTCAGTGATTTTCATGTATTAATGAATTGTTTTCCTGGATTTTATTTTATTTCATTTTTTGCTTAAGGTGCTACTAACACTTCATATTATAGTCAAAATAGTGTGATTTCTAAGAAGTCATGTAATAAAAATAGATCAGTTCAGACAGATTGTCAAAAATTTCTTCAGGAGAAGTTAAGAGGCATTTCACAATCTAAAGATATGCAAAAGTGATATATATATATATTAAGAATAAAGTAGAAAGTATTTAATGACAATAACTTGTCAATTTGTAACAAAGCAATACCTGTTCTTACAAAGCTAGTGGAGAGGCAGGAAATGCCTGAGGACCACTTATTTTGCTACATGACATAAATTATCATTTTAAAATACACTTCACACGTCAGGAACTGTGCTAGGTAATATAGAGTTAAAAATCTAACATGCCCTGCACACATATAATTAAGTTTCACTGAAAGTGACTTTTTGTAAATAAAGTTGACAGGTAATCTATTACTTTTGCCAAATGTTTCTTTTCTGTTGATTTGTATTGACAATATTAGTTAAAACATTTCAAGCTGAATGATAGCTATAAATATCAATTGTATAAAGATGCTCTTTCTTAAAAATTCAAGCTATTTACACTAGGATGCCAAATAGTTACTTTAAATTCTGTATAGTTGAACATTTAAATGTCTCTGATTTGAATATTTTACTCTTTTTAGTGGAAAATGTCTTGTGTGGTGTTTTTAGCATACCACAAAGTAGATACTTTTTGTACTGTGATGGATTCAGTTTCTAATGCTGACACCAGGACCTTTTATGGACCAGTGTTGGAATCATCTTCATTTCAAAGTGCTGAGATTTCCTTAAACTGTCTTCAGCTGTTGGATGGATAATTGTAGTGCTGAACACCAAAATGTGGAGGAAAAGATTAACAAGAAAAATGAGAAAGGAGTGTACTGAGGAAGGAATTGCTAATCAAAAACCAAACAAAACCCAACTATTTGAAAATCCTGCCTATTTAGCTAGATTGCCCTAGTAACATGGTCGAAGGTTTTTGAGTAATGTCTTCGTCAGAGGTCAGCTGTGCCATTTATGCATCCGGTCAGTCATTCCCTTAGAAGCTCAGTTGGCTTGAATAAGAAGAGAGGTGACGGAGGACACACTAAGTGGTGACAGCAACTGACCGCATTCAGATACAAACTCGGCGGCACCAGGAATTGGAGATTACCGCTGAGACGGAGAGAGTTTAAAATTCGCAGTGGCTTGAGCAGATGGCCATGTGAGGACCACAAAGGCAGATATCTGTATAATGACAAACAATGGAAGCATCTACACGCAAACCTAGGAGGACCAAGAACTGGGGTCTGTCACCCAAAACTGGAGCATGAGCTTGATCTCCACAGCAACTTCATTTTAAACTTAGTTCTCCCATGAACTGTAAGAGAGTGATCTTTCACGCCACCTGTTTTGTGGTAAATTGTTAGGAAATTCCTAAGAAATAAACGTGGGAAGTCTAGTGAATGCAAAGCATGCTAACTTTGTTAGAGAAATAGATGTCTATCTGTGAGCCATTTTTCGGAATGTCCAAACAAATGAACGTCTAGTTACTGGCTGAACTGCCTTCTCAGGGGACTTTACAGAGGACCAGAGCCTAAACACCATTTGATGCTATTAATTATTATTGTGTGTGTGATGACAATTGTGGAGCATATACTTTAAATTTTATTCTTTCTCTATATAACTCTTACCACTTATGATGTGTCTCTTCTACCTTATTTTATTATGTCACAAAAGGGCCGACCACAAATATCTACATCAGTTTTAAGACTCAGTCACAGAAATAGTTTGTATGAAGAAAGCATGGCTTTAGAATCCTTTCTCAGATAGTTACCAGCACCCAACGTGTCATTTTATTAATTTCATGCTTATTTCATGTGCTTATTTTCATAGTTTAGGTTTTCATTGAAAAAAACATGACTACTCATCAAAATGGCACACGATGCATGATGCTTTCCATACACATGACATATGCCAATGTATTTTTTTACTTGTTATATAAAAAGAACATGAGAGTTCTTCATCTGTCTAATTATTTGTGGGTAAATATTGCCATTTTTATTATGGTAAGCTAGATAAGACAACAGACAAACAATGCTGTATTGATGCTGAACATTGGTGGTGAAGGTTCAAGTCTTGCTCATCAGAGCAGAGGGATACACACCAATGTCAGGAAGGACTTTCCCTGGCTTCTAGGCAGCAATGATTGGTGGTGGCAGCAAACCAGTAGTGATCTACTCATTAACTATGGGTGTTACCATGGACACAAGTGCAGCACAGCAAATCCTGTATGGGAAAAAAGAAATGATGCAAACTAAGAATAGTTTCTCTGCATAAAGGATACAGTTCAGAATATTCACTTGTATAATTTTCTTACAGGGTTTTCCCCTTGTTTTACACAAAGAAACCCAGTTTGGTTGATGCCAAGCTCAAAGTTATCATAGTAGAAGTAGGAAGGAAAGGTGATGATTTGAATTTCACTAATAGGTATTTCTGTTCTAGTCTGTTTTGATTACAAAGCAAACCTATTTAATACTAACAAGAGAAATTAAAAGATACGTGGTTTGTCCTCAAGATTAAGCAGTGTTACAGCCTCTGATACTATAGGTAAACATATACTATGATAGACACAAAAAAGCCACACTTCTGCTTTTACATAAATTGTTTCAAATGGTTATTTGTATCTACTTTCAAAATTTCCATCCTTTCAGGCATCCATTTGCTTATTTATTTCATAGATCAATTATGATATGAAGTGATAAGGAAATTAGCAGACAAACGCAAATGTTTGCATGGCATGGTTATTATATATTTGCTGTCATATTTGGAGACACTGACAGGGAAATTTCCACTGTCACTGTTCATGGTACAGTTCCTTGTAAAAATCAATCACAACACCAGTAAACAGACTATGTTATCACACAATGCTGTACCAGCAAAGAACCAAGTCCTTAGATAGGTAAGTAGGTGCGCGTGTGCTTGTGTGTGTGTGTGTGTGTGTGTGTGTGTGTTTGCAGTATACATGCCTACTGGCTAATGAGATTGTGGGAGGTGATGAAGCAGTATCTATAAAGCTTGTATTCTTTCATTCATCACCAGATCTTAAACTGCATTGAACAGAAAGGTGGGAAAGAAGCTGACTATAAAATGGAGCAGATAAAAAGCTTCAGGAAATCTATTCGCATAAACCAGAAACTCACAAGGATAGAATGGGAGAAAAAGAAAAATCCCGAGGAGCCTGCACCCTCCTGCCTCAGACCTTGACCAGGAAGGCCTCGTCCTGGTGTGGGAGTGGGAAGAGCTGGAGAGGGGTCCCAGGGAAGGGCAGCAATGACGTCAGAGCCAACTAACTGCCTTTGTATCGGGACAGCTTATTAGCAGAGAAGCAACGACTGTAAAGGACACACGTGGCTGCTTACCTTTTCTTTGTTGTTTTGTCTTTCAACCATGAGGGAAATTTTGAAAACTAAATACAAGCCGTTTTCTACTCCAGTTTGAGGCTGGGGGATGAACTTGCTCCTTGCTGGGACACCTGAAAGTCACAACTGCCGAAACCACCCTTGTGACACAGCTGAGGGACAGCTCCTCTGCTGGAGCAGAGCATGTGACAGCGACGGCACAGGGCAGCAGTAAACCCCATCAGCTGCCCCCTTCCCACGACAGTTCACACAAGCCCGCCACTGATGGCCACTCTTGGGCCTTCACTTGTCTTTTCTAAACACGTTTAGATCGTCTTTGTCTTGGCATTCCAGTGCACCTGTCTGTAATCTTAGCAGTCACGAACCTGAGTTTGGGTAATCTTGATTCATGTTGTGTGACCTTAGCTCAAGTATTTTTTTCATTTTTATTCCTTTAGCCCTTAACAAATTTCAATGTCACTTGTCAAGCAAGGGACATTTGCTCTGTAGGAGGCTTAGCTAAGGCCCCATCTCATCCTTATAAGTGTCCCACCGGGCAGTCTGCTACTAACCTAAGTTTACATCAGATAAAAATGCTTTCAGAGAGATTAATAAATGTATCTGATGCTGTAATGCTAAATCACAGGCCAAACAGGAGTAAGGGTCTCACTAGCTGGCACTGTGCTTCTGCTCGGAATCTTTAAATCACATTCATTTCTATGACTCATGGCTAAAAACATTTGTGTTTCATATGAACACTTATCACATCTTCTCATTTCCTGAAATTTTCACATATGTATAAAATGTATTTTAGTCATATTCCCCCATGGCTTTCTTCTGACTCCCTCTGTTCCGCCTCACCTCTCCATCCAAATTACATGCCATGCGCTTTCAAAACAGCCCACAGCTAGTGCTGTGTACGTGTGCGTGGCTATAGAACGGGCATTAAGGCATGGTCACCCCCTCAGTAGCCACATCCAAACAAAAGTGACCCTCTCAGGGAAGCCCCCAACTGCCAGTCACTCTGCAGTTAGGGGTGTGGTCCTGAGAAACCCTCCATGCTCCGTGCTGTAACTTCTGACAGGTGTGACCTTGTGCAGATAAGCATGGCTGCTGAGAGTTCATGAGGGGAAGCCCAGAGGATGGCATTCCACGGCATGCCTTCCCAGGAGGGGTGTCTGTTCAAGGGTGCACCTCCCATACTTCCTTCGTGTATGTGTGTGTGTGTGTGTGTGAGGGTTAAACTCAGGTCCTTATGCATGTGTGACAAGCACATAAGGACATAAGGACATCTCCCCAGCTACCTAAAAGTATTTTCCAGTTGTAGTGTTGTCAAAAGCCCATTTTCCTACCTGCTTTAAATAAAGTGTAACTAACTTCATTTTTTTTTTATAGAGAACCCTATTGGCCTTGCCATGTCTGTTGTTTCTTTTTTGCAGTTATTAGTAGGTCCTTGTTGGAATTTTTGAAGAGTATCATTTCATAAAAGGGCACTTTGTCTCAGTCTATTATGGGAACTATATAAAAGGACAATGTGTTCAGTAAAGTCGGCGAGGCTGTATCCCGCCCAGCCCACTCACAAAGCCAAATCATCACGTTTGCTGTGTTCAGTATTGAGCTCTTTAAGGCAGATTAGCCTTGTGTGCGTCACGGTGGTGGGCAGGTGTGAAGCAGGTCAGCGCACACACTTCTGCATGTTGCCAGCATCCACTTCCTTCTCTTCCCTGACTGAGCATGTCCCGTGAGCCCCTTACCACAAACCAAGGAGATGCCCACACTGTGCTCTTAGACTCCACACTAATGACTTACATGGGTCTTTTTTTTTTCTTCTTTAGAAATTATCTAGTCTCAGAAAATTTGTTATAAGAACAGAAAATGACTATGATACGGTCCCTGTACAAATTCAAAATGAAGATGTCAAGGTGGGAAATGAGCTATTTCAAATATTGAGCCTAGGAGCAAAGTTAAATCACTTTAAGATGTGAATCCAAATAAATGTATGCCATTGTTCATGGAGAATGAGCTGATGCTGTTCTGTGGTATCATACATATTGCAGGACATCACTTGCAGAGAGAGAAAAGGCAATCATAAAAAAAGAGATTAAAGAATACAAATCAGTTCCCCAAGTTGCTAGGAAGTCAGCCAGATGGGATTTTTTTTTTAAGAGGAACTGATCGTCAGTGTCAAACGCTGCACTAAAATCAGGTGAGACAATGACCCGATGCCGTCCACAGGAAAAAGCAATATAAAGATCGTTTCTAATGTTAAAATGTTCCATTAGATCCCAGAAGGTAAAAATCGGCTTAAATTGCTTTTCTTTAGTGACAGAAGTGGAAGGCTGTTTGTTATCATTAGAGCCGCTGAATGTGTTAGAAGCTGTTACAAAGGAGGCAGAGCCAGGGATTCTTGCCAAGAGCACTCCAAAGGTTCTTTATTTTTATTTATTTATTTATTTTTGATTCATGGTATTTGCTATGCCAGAGTAACAAGGTGATGTGTTCTGCTCTTTATCAAACTAAGTCATTGGAAGCTGTGGTACATGCTGACAACTGGTATTTTGAGAAAACAGGAATATTTTGCATCTTGTTTTCTCCTGGGTAGCATTGTTGCCCCAATAAAAAGTCTCAGCTATGATCTGTGTTAAGCACAGAGACTATAGATGAGCTTCCCTTGTGATTTGAGCTCACTGGCTATGAGGCTCTTCCGTGATTGTAAGATATTTGTTTGGCTATGGCTGCAGTCACCATTAGCATACAGAAAGAAAGAAAGAAAGAAAGAAAGAAAGAAAGAAAGAAAGAAAGAAAGAAAGAAAGAAAGAAAGAAAAAGAGAGAGAAGGAAGGGAGGAAGGAAAGAAGAAAGAAAGAAAGAAAGGAAGGAAGGAAGGAAGGAAGGAAGGAAGGAAAGAAGGAAGCAGGAATGGTCAGACCTGAGTATGGGCTGCGCTGCACACGACCCCTTCTTCCTCTGCAGCATCCATCTGTGATTCCTGGGATCATGAGGTGAGCAGTGCACCTAACTGCTCATCTCTAACGTGGTCATCTCAAGGCAGTGAAGCATGGCACTGTTATCTCTGTGGATGGCTTACACAGAGTCTGCATTCCATATCTTATGCTCCGCGCTTTGATCCTATCCCATGATCCTTCATAAACTAGATGTAGGCTTTGAAATTACTTTTAGATAATACTTAACAGTCTTTCTTTAAAGTCTAAAAGCAACATATGTTCATTATAACAATTTAATGGTAACTAAAAATTGAGAGAAAAATGAAAATGTCACTCATTTAAAATACATATAGACAAATGTTAATTCCATTATAATACCAGTATTCTCTATGTTTAATTTTATATGTAAAAATTATCTCTTAATTGACTATTAAAAACAGTTGATCCAAATACTCTTTAAAAATAACATTATTTTATCTATTTTTCTCTATAATCACAACATGCAGTAACAAGTATATGATAGCATACATAGTGAGCATTTCACTCAATAGCAAATATTACAGTAATATGAGAGTTATATTTTAACAATTGTTCTCTCCATATACGCAAGAGTATTACAAATTATACAGTGGTCAAAGTCTTCATATCTGTGCTGTTTTGTTTTTCCCAGTTAGGGTAGATAAATCTATGGTAAGACAACCGTTAAATCTAGGTGTCATAACAGAATTAACCGTCCTCAGGGCCTCACTATTTAAATTCTTACCACCAACCCAAGAAACCAGGAATCTCAGAGGCTCTCTTTTTACAAGGTACTTTGAGGTTATTCCTGTATTTTCGAATCTTTGCTAATTTGAATAAGAACTACCATTATGTTTTTAATAATTTTATTTTTTCTTATCAGTTACATTTTATTAACTCTGTATCCAGCTCCCTCATTCCCTCCCAACCCCACCCTCCCTCCCTCATCTCCACCCTGCCCCTTTCCAAGTCCACTGATGGGGGGGGACCTCCTCCCCATTCATCTGATACTGTTTTATCAGGTATCTTCAGGCTGCAAAGTCCTCCTCTGTGGCCTAACAGGACTGCTCCTCCCTTGGGAGTGGGGAGGTCAAAGAGCCAGCCATTGAGTTCCTGTTAGAAATAGTCCTTTATTTTAATTTACACTTCTTTCTTTAGAATAACCTCTTGCAAATGACTATAAGTCACTGCAGTTTAATGTTACTATCCTGAGATTTGGGATCTGATGCATTGCTTATGCCTCAACATAGTAATTTTTCTTCAGCCAGTAACCTAACCTCAGTTTCTTCTATAATAGACGTTCAAGCTCAACACACCCACTTTAATAAGCATTTGGGCTTCCTGTAGGTGCACTTTAGATATTAATCTACCTAATTTCCACTTCAGCCCTTAAAAATGCATTGTTATTGCTTGTGAGCCTCTGTTGGTAGCCTCTGCACTGTGCTGTCCTACGTGACTCCTGAGTGGTGGCCAGCACTGTGTCCCCTCTACTCCCAGAATAATTGTATAAATATGATTTTATCTTTCTGTGAATTGACTGTGTTTCATCCATTATCCAATGACTTATTGTTTTAAAATTTTTTCGCGCTACAGTATACACTTTTTCCTCTAACAACATCACAGAACTATCGGTGTCTCATATGTGTTAGCCTCTATGCTCTGGAAACTCAAGCAAAAGCAGTTGTGTTTGGTTTCTCTCAAAAACCAGGAGTGATTAAACACAGGAAGTTTCGCGTAGGGAAGGAGTAGAAGGTAAATTTCATCCGGTGCCTGCTTCATTATAACAGGTAAGATTTATTTTCAGCGTGGCATGTAGAATGAGCAGCGAGCACACTAAGAAAGCCAGGCAACAGCTCTACTCTCTGTAAACATGGTCCAGTTTTTCTTCGTCATGAAAGTTTGGGCTGTCAAGCGTAAAGCATATGTATTCAAAGATGGTGAGCGATGGTTAGAGCATAGCTTGCCTTGAATGAGAAATTAGCTTAACATAAAGGGAAAAGAATAGAAAGGACAACCCAAAGGAAGTGATATGAAGAGTAAAGGCAGAGAGCTTGTACTACATATGATAAAAATTTTGTAGGGGTGTTTTCATACATATAGTTCCATATGCTGTGGCAGGCTATGCCTTAAAGATGGAGCTGGTTTCCGCCTTCCACCTTCCCAATGGTGAGTGCTCTCTGTCACGAACAATTCCACATTTGGCTAAGGCTGAGGATCTGGCTTGCTTCCATGTATGTGGACCTATCTGCATTGCCCCCGTGGCACGCCTGGGTTGGCTAACCAGAGGCTATTTAAGCTGTGGGCTGGCTTTCCCCAGGGTCCGAGGATTGTTCAAGGTTCCTGAATAAACTGCATTGAAAAAAAAAATTGAAAAAAAAAATTTACTTATGGTGCTGCTTTGTGTTCAAGTTGAATCAACGGAAAATAATCATTCCTGACTGTATAAGTCTGTTTTCCATTATTGTAACAAAATACCTGAAGTTAAATAATTTTTAATCAAAGACCTTTCTTTAGCTCATAGTATTGGAGGCTAAAAGTCTAAAGTGGCACTTACTAATATGGCCTCTCAGAAGACTCCTTTGATTAGATTTCCTGACCACAGATGTCACTATAGGAGGACATGCTAGTAGAAGAGCTAAAAGGTAAGACAGGAAGCCAGAGAGAGGGGTGGGAATGGGCTAGAACAGTTCTTACTGTAACAGCCCTTTCAGCAGAATTGAGGTAGAGTCCTGTGACACTGAAGATGACACTCCTCCAGTGGCTCTTCACGGAAAGTCAGACCACCTCAGCCCTGCCATACTCCCTAAACACTAGCACTGATTTGGTATGAAACCTTTAAAAGTGAACATTTTAACTAATTAGTTTATACGACAACATGAATAATTATTTGTGCTTTGTAAAGCTCAAGAAGGAATTCACAGGCTTTGTGGGAATGACTAATTTTCTCATCAGAAAGCTAACGGAAAAAGAGAACACTAGCTGAACAGACGTGGGTAGGTGGCATCGCTGAAAATGAGGGACCCATGAAGGTAAAACGCACATGGTTTGGAAATAACATGATGGGCGTGTGTCCCTGCTGCTCTGTAGCTATGTCCCCATAGACACTGCAGCTTAAATAAGTCACTGCACTTGCTTGGGTGGGATGGGAGTTAGGTCTGCCTCAAGAGAATTCTCTGCTTCAGGGTTTCCATCTTAAAGAATATCAAGAGCTAAATCTTTATTGTTTTTTTTTCCTAAATTAATATTTTTTACAATTTTATTCATCTTATAGCCCAATTGTAGACCCCTCTCTCACCTCCTCCCAGTCTCTCCCTCTCTCCTACTTCTCCCATCCTTTTCCCTTAGTCCACTGAGAAGAGGAGTTCTCCTCCCTTGCCATCTGACCTTACCTTATCAAGTCTCATCAGGACTTCCTGGATCTTCTTCCTCTGTGGCCTGGAAAGGTCACATCAACAGGGAGAAGTGATCAAAGAGCAGGAAAGTGAGTTCATGTCAGAGACAGCCCCTGCTCCCCTTACTAAGGTACCAACATGGAGACGGAGCTGTCTATAGGCTACATCTGAGAAAAGGGCCTAGGTCCTCTTCATGTATGGACCTTAGTTGGTACATCAGTCTCTGCAGACCCCCATGGGACCAATTTTTTTTGTCTTTGTTGGTCTTCTTGTGGAGCTCCTATCGCCTCTGGGTCCTTCTACCCCCCCCTTCTTCCAGAAGACTCCCTGCTCTCTGCCCAAAGTTTGGCTGTGATCTTATCAGAAACTTGACTCAGGATAGATGTATTTCCAAGCTTACCCAGGCTGGGGAAGAATCCAGTTGTTTACTCCCATCAGCCTTTCTAGATTTCCCATGGCTAAGTCCCTCTACAATTCTTGTCATGGTTATTCCCATAGAATGTCCATCAAGCCAGCAAGGGATAACCTTGCTCTGCCAGATGGATGGCAAAGCCTATATGATGTGATTATACATATGGATCATATGATCGTGTGAATGTGGATATTTGTTTTATAGCTGCAATGTTCATTTGTATATTGAGCATACTTTTAGATGGAAAGGAGGTGACCACATAAGACAAAAAAAATCAACTTTTTAAATATAAAGTGATATACTTGAAGGACATTGATATATTCTGTGTAAATATTTGGTACACATATCAATAAAGTATAGTAATATGTTCTGACTCATGCTTTAGATAGTTCACTCAAATAGTAGGAGGAGAATGAATTTCACAACTGTAAGGTTAGTTAGGGAGTAATTCAAGGGAATGAGTCAATTCCATTAATAGCATTAAGGTCACTGAGAATAAACAGATATTGCTGACATACAGAATCACAAGTAGAAATGCCTTTGATGTTTATAACCTTAGGTTCACAGTTTCCTTAAAGATATTTGTCAGGCCACCACCAATGTTGTGGCCTTAGGAGGAGCAGCGATGCATTTAAATTATCTGGAACAATTCCTCTGATTTCATTCACTGGAGAACAGTATAGACAATGTAAACTGCCCCTTTTAGAAATGCAGAGTGTAAGATATGGGCTATAAAGAGGAACCAGTGAGCATACCCATCTCTTACAATGGGAGGACAGCGTCCAGCACACAGAGCAAGAAGGGAGTCTGGCTTTCCGTAAGCAGGGACTGGGATTCAAGCAGGGAGCCAGTTTGCTTATACAGTGATATCAAATCACCCAAATTTAAATTTATTGATCTACACAATGTAGAAGATTCAACAAATACAAGTGCTGAAGAGCCTACAGGAACACGCTGATGCCAGGTTCATTTCTACCACGTTGTATTGCCGTAGTTTCTGAAAGTCAGTCTGGAGTCCAAAACAGTTCATAGACCATGTGAACAAGCCACAGCAGAGGCCAGAATCAGCCGACAGCCTCCCAAGAAATAGCAAGATCATGTGGAAAGCGCCTTGTTGTTTTCTGTTGTTTTTCTATGTGCCTTCTTCAAAAATTTGCTTAAAAGTTTACAGCTTTTGCAATAAAAAAAAAAAAGTTAAAAGGAACACACCCAAAGTTCTAATCAAAATATTCCTTTGTATTTTCTCAAATTAAGAAACATGGTCATTAAAATATAATTAGGATGTTTACATATCCAGTAGAGGCAGGCTCAGCTTCCTGCTGATCAATCTTCCTATTGAGATCAGCTGTAATTTTTGGAGACGAAAAGCAAATGCCAACATCAAAAGCCAACCAGGCAGCAAGTACCAGAGATATGAAAATCCCATAAGCACCTGATTTTAGCCTGGCCTTTTGTCGAATCACAGGGAGAAGCTAAAAGCTGAGTATGAATCCCACAGTCTTATTGTCTTGACATGCTAAAATTGAAGATCACGACCTAACAAGAAACAGATTTTGCTCTCCACACTCTCCTCCAAATCCAACCCTCGGTCTTATGTCCATCTCTACGGCAGACATCTCCTGCAGCTTCTCCTTTCTCTCTGTCCCATCTATAGCAGACCACACAGATATCTTCCTCCAACCTTCCTCCCTACTTGTCCCTTTGTCTCAGCCCCAAACTCCAGCATGAATTACTGGAAACCCTTCCACCAAGCTTGCCAGAGAAGCAAGTTGGCCAGTGAAGCAGGTAAGTGGCAAATTTCAGATCTTCACTCTCCCTCTTTTCCTCCAAGTCCAATCTCCCAGTCTCAGTTTCACCCCTGTAAAAGACTACCTGCTGTGGCCTCCCCTTACTCATTGTCCCCATTCTCAGGAGAATAAGCAGATTCTTGTGGAACACCCTGGTTCCCTTCCTCCTATGGACCATCTCAGGTCTTCCCTTCTAGTCCATTCTCACTTTTAAGTATTGGTTTCCAATACCTAGAAACTCCTAATGGGTTTACAGAATCATCTCCTACCAGTTCACACACAGCTACCACATCCTCTTAAGAACCAAAGAGAGCCACAGAAACCAAAGAACAAAATACCCACCCAACAAAAACAAGACCGGATATCAGCACTTAGAATTACAATCACCTCAAACCTGGACACCTACGGAAAAAACAAAACAAAACAAAACAAAACAAAACAAAACAAAACACAACCAGTAGCAACTTCACAGTACAGCCCAGGAACCCTACTATAGTAGGTCCTGAAAAATGCAGCATAGCTAAAGCACAAGACAAGGCTCTTTTTTTTTTTTTTTTTTCAATACAGTTTATTCAGGAACCTTGAACAATCATCTGACCCTGGGGAAAGCCAGCCCACAGCTTAAATAGCCTCTGGGTAGCCAACCCCAGCGTACCACGTAGGCAATGCAGATAGGTCCACATACATGGAAGCAAGCCAGATCCTCGGCCTTAGCCAAATGTGGAATTGTTTGTGACAGAGAGCACTCACCATCAGGAAGGTGGAAGGCAGAAACCAGCTCCATCTTTAAGGCGCTGCATTACGCAGCTCTCTACAGTTCCCCCTTTTTGTTTTAGACATATCAGGCAAGAGTAGAGGTCTGATCTCTGATATTAGAAATAAATTGGGACTTTGTACCGATGTTCATTTAGGTGTCATCCACCCAAAGAGCATCAGACCCGACCGATACCTTTTTCTCAGAGGCGGGACCTGGGGCATCAACCCGCATGCAATCAGACATGCTCTTCTCTGGGTCCAAAGCGGCTGACCCTGAGTGCAGTGCTTAGTCTCGCATCCTGAGCATAACATTTTAGCTTTTTATGGTAGCCAACCATGCTTGGGGAGACTGTCCTGCTTCAATGGCTGTAAAGGCCTAAATGGTCATGGCTGCATCACACTGTTGTGAGACTCTAATCTTGCATATATACCACAGGCAAACAAAGGAGACCAACACCAGAAGGCCTGCTAACGCTCCCATGCCCGCCCATTCCTTCAGATGATTCATGGCTGCAGCAATCCATAATGATAATCCTGTGGCTAGTCCTGCATCCACTCTGGTAGAATTTACCGTGACAATGGCCACTCTCAGCTGCTCCATCGTAGTATCGAATTCTCCAGTCCAATTACCTAAAATATAGCTAGACAATTGTTTAGACAGATTTGCAGCACAGGAAAAATTCTCATGTTGTACGCTAGTCACTCAAAGTCCAGCATACTTTCATTGACAGCCAAGTTGAGCGATTTGCCATAGGGTATCAATTTGCTCCTGCATGAGGTCAATCCTCTGATTGAACACCATCAAGCCTCCTTTTAGTTGAGCATTAATTCATTTTTGTACATCTAAGGCATGAGCTACATTGGCTAAAAGATTATTCAGGGTCTGAGCAGTCTGCACAGTATGACTCATGGCTAATGCCGCGGTGGTAGCTCCAACAGCCGCCAATGAGATGGCAGTAACAATGGCGGCTGTAGTTCCAAGATCCCTTTCTTGTCTGAAGAGAGTCATAGCGTGAGGGGCATCAACGGGCACAGGCACCCAGCGAGGCATGCGAGTAACCAGGGCATACCTAAATTCACTAGCATTCCAGCATTGGGCAAAAAAGCAAGTATCATTACCACAATTACTTAGCTCTATCTGGCTAATAATGAATAAAAATGGGGGATATAAACAAACAGGTGTGGGCTTATAGGAAATATTATGAGAAGCCTTAACCCCCTCGTTGGAACATCCTGCATCAATTCTAGAACTAGCAGTGGTGGTGTCCGAGCTCTGAGTAGGTTCAGGAGACCATTGCCCCCAGGGGCGAGACGTGCTCCATGTAAATTGACTAACTCCATGTTTTCCTCCACTTTTGAAAGTCATTTAAGGTTCTTAAATTATTTTTCCCTTTTTTTTAAATTTTTCATCAATTACACTTTATTCATTCTGCATCCCCCCATAAGCCCCTCCCTCCTCCCCTCCCAATCCCACCCTCCCTCCTCCCTCTGCATGCATGCCACTCCCCAAGTCCACTGATAGGGAAGGTTCTCCTCTCCTTTCTGATCTTAGTCTATCAGTTCACATCAAAAGTGGCTGCATTGTCCTCTACTATGGCCTGGTAAGGCTGCTCCCCCCCCAGGGGGAGGTGATCAAAGAGCAGGCCAATCAGATTATGTCAGAGGCAGTCCCTCTTCACATTACTATGTAACCCAATTGGACTCTGAACTGCCCTGGGCTACATCTGTGCAGGGGTTCTGGGTTATCTCTATGAATAGTCCTTGGTTGGAGTATGAGTCTCTGGGAAGTTCCCTGTGTTCAAATTTTCTTGTTCTGTTGCTCTCCTTGTGGAGTCCCTGTCCTCTCCAGCTCTTACTATTTCCCAGTTCTTACATAAAATTCCATTCACTCTACCCAACAGTTGCCCATCAGGCTCAGCATCTCTTATAGTAGCCTTTATGAGCATGATAATGGTCCTTGAAAATAAAATGAAAGAAATTTGTGAAAAGCACACAAAGAAGGAGGAAGAACTTGAAAGTGGAAATAAAATCAATCCAAAAGGCAAAACTGAAAAAAATTTGGAAATCAATATTTAGGAACTAGAACAGGAAGCTCAGAGGCAAGCCAACAGAATGTAAGAGATGGAGGGCAGAATTTCAGGCATTGAAGACAATACAGAATAAACAGATACCTCAGTCAAAGAAAATATTAAATTTAAAAAACACTCTAAGCACGAACATCTAAGATATTTGGGACACTATGAAAAGACCAAATCTAAAAATAAGAGGAGTAAAGGAAGGACACAAAATCCAGGTCAAAGGCACAAGAAAGTATTTTTAACAATGTCGTAGAAGAAAACTTGCCCAGTCTAAAGCAGGAGATTCCTAATGAGGTGCAAGAAGCATACAGAACATCAGATAGCCCAAACGAGAAAATAAATCACCCTTGGTACATAACAATCAAAGCACTAAATGAACAGAAAAAAAAGAAAGAATTTTAAAAGCTGCAAGGAAAAAGGGCAAAGCAAAATATAAAGGCAGACCTATTAGAATAATACCCAACTTCTCAATGAAAACTCTAAAAGCCAAAAGGGTCTAGATAGATATTCCACAAATTCTAAGAGACCACAAAAGCCAGCCTATGCTACTCTATCCAATAAAATGTTCAATCACTATGAATGTATAAAGACTTCAAACCAAAAAGAAGAAATAGAGAAGGACAATACATACACATCAAAGGAAAAAAATCCACTAATTGGCATCTCAGTTCCTACCAACTAGGCCCCAAATACAAGTGCAACAAAGTTAATAAAGAAACATTATTACAGCTTAAATCAAAGATTGACCTTCAAAACTTCAACACCCTACTCCACCATTAGATAGGTCACGTCATCCAGATTAAAAACTAAATAGAGAAACACTGGAGCTAACTGATGTCATAAACCAAATGGACCTAACAGATTTTTACAGAACTGTCCACCCAAATACAAAAAGTATATACTTTCTTTTTTGTACCTCATGAACCTTTCTCCAAAACTAAGCACATACTTTAACACAAAGCAAGTCTCAACAGATACAAGAAGATTGATATAACACACCGCATCTTATCTGACCACCATAGATCAGATGAGTATAAACAACAGATATAACAGAAAGAAACTAAACAACTCTCATGGAAACTAAACAACTCTCTACTGAATGAAAAATGGGTCAAGACAGTGATTAAGAAAGAAATTCACTTTGTTTTGTTTTGATGACGGAGTCCTTTGCTTTGCAGAAACTCTTCAGTTTCATGAGGTCCCATTTATTGATTGTTGCTCTTAGAGCCTGTGCTGTTGGTGTTCTGTTCAGGAAGTTTTCTCCTGTACCAATGAGTTCTAGGGTATTTCCCACTTTTTTTTCAAGCCGATTTAATGTGTCTGGTTTTATGTTGAGGTCTTTGATCCACTTGGACTTCAGTTTTTTGCAGGGTGATAAGTATGGATCTATTTTCATTTTTCTACATGTAGACATCCAGTTGGACCAGCACCATTTGTTGAAGATACTATCTTTTTTCCATTGAATGGTTTTGGTGTCTTTGTCAAAGATCAGGTGTCCATAAATGTGTGCGTTTATTTCTGGGTCCTCTGTTCGGTTCCATTGATCCACCATTCTGTTTCTATGCCAGTACCATGCAGTTTTTAAAACTGTTGCTCTATAGTACAACTTAAGATCAGGGATGGAGATACCTCCAGAAGATCTTTTATTGTAGAGGATTGTTTTAGCAATTCTGGGTTTCCTGTTATTCCATATGAAGTTGAGAATTTTTCTTTCCAGGTCTGTAAAGAATTGTGTTGGTAATTTGATGGGCATTGCATTGAATCTGTAGATTGCTTTTGGTAAGATGGCCATTTTTACTGTGTTAATCTTGCCAAGCCATGAGCATGGGAGATCTTTCCATCTTCTCATATCTTCTTCTAATTCTTTCTTCAGAGATTTGAAATTTTTTTCATACAAGTGTTTGACTTCCTTGGTTAGGGTTACTCCGAGGTACCTTATGTCATTTGTGGCTATTGTGAAGGGTGTTGTTTCCCTAATTTCTTTCTCAGCCCTTTGGTCTTTTGTATACAGGAGGGCTACTGATTTTTTTGAGTTAATTTTGTATCCGGCCACTTTGCTGAAGGTGTTTATCAGCTGTAGGAGTTCCCTGGTAGAGTTTTTGGGGTCACTCACGTATACTATCATATCATCTGCAAATAGTGATAATTTGACTTCTTCCTTTCCAATTTGTATCCCCTTGATCTCCTTCAACTGTCTTATTGCTCTAGCAAAGCAAACGCCTTCAGATTGGGAAAGAATCTTCACCAACCTTTTATCTGACAGAGGACTCATATCCAGTATATATAAAGAACTAAAGAAGCTGAAAAGCAGCAAACCAAGTAATCCACTTAAAAAATGGGGAACAGAGCTAAACAGAGAATTCTCTGTAGAGGAATACCGAATGGCAGAGAAGAACTTGAAGAAATGCTCAACCTCATTAGCCATTAGGGAAATGCAAATCAAAACAACCCTGAGATTTCACCTTACACCCATGAGAATGGCCAAGATCAAAAACTCAAGTGACAACACATGCTGGAGAGGTTGTGGAGAAAGGGGAACCCTTCTCCACTGCTGGTGGGAATGTAAACTTGTACAACCACTCTGGAAATCAATCTGGCGCTTTCTCAGACAACTAGGAATAGCGCTTCCTCAAGATCCAGCCATACCACTCCTGGGCATATATCCAAAAGAGGCTCAAGTACACAAAAAGGACATTTGCTCAACCATGTTTGTAGCAGCTTTATTTGTAATAGCCAGAAGCTGGAAACAACCCAGATGCCCCTCAACTGAAGAATGGATACAGAAATTGTGGTACATCTACACAATGGAATATTATTCAGCAATGAAAAATAAGGAAATCATGAAATTTGCAGGTAAAAGGTGGGATCTGGAAAGGATCATCCTGAGTGAGTTGTCCCAGAAGCAAAAAGACACACATGGTATATACTCACTCATATAGACATACAACATAGGACAAACCCACTAAAACCTGTGCATCTAAAGAAACTAAGCAAGATAGAGGACCCTAACTAAAATGTCCAATCCCCATCCGGAAAGGCAAAGAGGATGGACATCAGAAGAAGAAGAAAACAGGAAACAACCTAGGAACCTACCACAGAGGGCCTCTGAAAGCCTCTGCCCTACAGACTATCAAAGCAGATGCTGAGCCTGATGGGCAACTGTTGGGCAGAGTGAATGGAATTTTATGTAAGAACTGGGAAATAGTAAGAGCTGGAGAGGACAGGGACTCCACAAGGAGAGCAACAGAACAAGAAAATTTGAACACAGGGAACTTCTCAGAGACTCATACTCCAACCAAGGACTATTCATAGAGATAACCCAGAACCCCTGCACAGATGTAGCCCAGGGCAGTTCAGAGTCCAATTGGGTTACATAGTAATGTGAAGAGGGACTGCCTCTGACATAATCTGATTGGCCTGCTCTTTGATCACCTCCCCCTGGGGGGGAGCAGCCTTACCAGGCCATAGTAGAGGACAATGCAGCCACTTTTGATGTGAACTGATAGACTAAGATCAGAAAGGAGAGGAGAACCTTCCCTATCAGTGGACTTGGGGAGTGGCATGCATGCAGAGGGAGGAGGGAGGGTGGGATTGGGAGGGGAGGAGGGAGGGGCTTATGGGGGGATGCAGAATGAATAAAGTGTAATTGATGAAAAATTTTAAAAAAAGGGAAAAAAAAACACCTAATAAATTACACAAAATTTAAAAAAAAAAAACAAAAAAAGAAAGAAATTCAATGAATTTAGATATTGAATGAAAATGAATACACAACATACCCAAACTTATAAGACACAATGAAGGCAGTTCTAAGAGACATGATCATAGTACTAAGTGCAAAAAAAGAATAGATGGCATGAAATAATAAAACACAGGGCTGAAAAACATAATACAACAGAGGACCAAGGAACAAAGAGGGTTTTTTGTTTGTTTTTAGGAAATCAATCAGACTGACAAACCCTTGGCCAAATTAACCAAAATAAGGAGAGAAAAGATACAAACTGAGAAAATTAGAGATGAAATGGGGTGAGGGCATAACAACAGGCACTGAGGTAATACAGAGAATCATAAGGACATACTTTGGAAAGCTGTTCTCCAAAATAGGAAAATAAAAAAGAAATACATAATTTTCTCCATACGTACCACTTGACCAATTAAATAAATATAAGATAAACAATTTAAACATATCTATAACTTACAGTGAAATAGAAACACTGTTTAAAGTTTACCAACAAAAAGAAAGCCTGGGGGAGATGAATTAAGTGCAGAATTCTACCAGACATTCAAAGAAGAATTAATGTCAGTACTTTTCAAAGTAATCTACAGAACAGAAGCAATATTGTCCAATTAATTTCCTGAGAACAGTTACCATGATATCTAAATAAAATAAAGATCCAACAAAGAAAAAGCATATAGACTATCTTCCTTTATGAATATAGATGTAAAAATCTATATAAAATACATTCAAACATCATAGAAAATACATAAAAATTTAAAAATACATAAATCAATAAGTGTAATCCTTACATTAATAGTCTCATTAGACTCATAAAATGCCCTTGACAAAATCCAACACCCATTCATGACCAAAAAGGTCCCATGAGAATCCCCAAACAACTCATGCCATTGCACGAACTTGATGCTGCTCTCCACAAACTGATGTCAAGGCTCTATTGCTGAAAATAACTCCTACACAGTTTATTAAATTCAGAGAAGTTGAGATGGTTCCTACCTCACGGTTTCACCCATTCTGGCTAGTGTTCTGGTTCAGGATGGTAGGCTGCATGTTATCAAACGATAAACATAAACACCATCCTCTGCACGCCCTTTCATCTACAATGGTGTACTGCCTGCATGACATGCTAGGGCAAAGAGTGGTAGCACAAGAGTTGTGGAGCCAACTAAGCAATATCTGATCGGTTTCAGGTCCACCCCACGAGATAGAACCCATACAGGACTCTGCTTAGATGACCAAAAACCTAGATAGGGCAGGGATAATGCTGTTCTAAAAGCAAAAAGAACAACAACAAAAACCACGGCAATAAAATGACTACTCATGATATTCTGCTATACACACAGATCAGTGTCTTGTACAGCCATCATCAGAGAAGCCCCCTCCTGCAGCAGATGGGAAAATACAGAGACCCATAGCCAGAAAATATGCAGACAGTGAGACACATTCAAACATTCATCCTTGGATGGGAAATCACTAGTAAATCCTTTCCCTCTGAGCTTGGGAAACACTGCAGGAGGGAAAGAGTAAGATCCAAAGGGGATAGAGGACACCAAGAGACAAGTCTTCTAAACATGGCAGCCCCAGTGCTCTTAGGAACACAGAGATTAAGGCAGCATGCACAGGGCCTGCACGGGTCTGTACCAGATGAGGTTCTAGAGCTGAAAGGAGAAGTGGACATGTGGGCTCCTCCCTAACCCAAAAGCTATGTCTGATTAAAAACCACTTGCAAATGAAAATTCAATTTTTTTTCCAAGGGAGTCTCAGTGGGGAAACAAACTATTCTTAAGGACAACATTTTTTTTTCTGTTCCTTGTCTTATAATGTCATAGAGCCTTTTAAAACTTTTTACTTTATTTCTATCATCAATCACCTATCTATCTATCTATCTATCTATCTATCTATCCATATACCTATCATCTATTTATTTTTACTCTGCAGGTTTTGTTTAGGGTTCCTATGGCCACCAGTTGTGTGTTTTTATAGGATTCCCGAATTTGTGAACAAGTGGGTCTCTGTGTCTCTTTCTATTTCTTGTGCCTTTTCTTGGGATTTTATCCCTTCTGTTTGTTTTGTCCTACTTTAATTTCTCTTCTTTTAAATTCATTTCACTATTATTTCTTGGATGACTGTTTTCTAATGAGAAACGGAAAGGGGTGGATCCTGATGAGAGAGGAATAAGGAGGAGTAGAGGGATGAGAAACAGTTGTGTGAAAAAAATCTTTTTTTTTTTTTGAGACAGGATTTCTCTGTGTAGCCTTGGCTATCCTGAACTTGTGTGATAGACCAGGCTGATCTTGACTCAGAGATCTGCCTACCTCTGTCCTCCACAACCCTAGAGTGCTGGGGTTAAAGCCATGCACCATGCTAAACATAGTCATGCTAAAATCTATGTTCAATTTAAAAAAAAAAAAAGCAACCAAACAAAAGATTTCTTTCTGTCAGAATCTTTGTCACTCCAGTAATAGAGCTGAAATACAACTAATACCACTTTCCCCAAAGCCTCAAACATGCTAAAACATCAACGCAGTCTCTGATTCTGTGAGTGGAATCTTTGTCCACATAAATACCTGACAGAGCCAAAACCAAAATCTCTGCGTGGTAGGATATCATATCAGCCAGAGTCTCCAATCATCTTTCCAAATTTTCACTCACAGTGTCAAGAATTCAATCACACATTACTAGAAATATCAGTAAATAAGATCATGTGAGCCAAAAGAGAAAAGAGAAAGAAATGCAGGAAAGGGAAAAAAGGTAAAGAAGGAGCGGGGGAGATTCGGTGAGTAGAACCACAGGAGTTTCAGGTCAAAGGATTGTTGAACAGATTTTAAATCAGGAGACTAGCTAAATATTATATGAAGAACAGACCAACAGGCAAAAGAATCTCTACAAAGTGCCAACTGGAAGTCACAGCATTCATAATATTAAACTAAAAAAAAAGCATATAAAATATAGTTGAAGAAAGAATGAGTAGAATGAAAAATGGGTCAAAATAATATGCCCAAACAGAACTATCTAAAGAGAAAAGACATTTAAACCAGTTATGAGTCTTTAATGCTAAATAGTTGGGTTCCATAAAGGAGAGGAGAGACTAGAATAATAGTATCATGTGACCAGACATGGGAGAGCAGTTCCCCAAAACTGATAAAATATCAGCTGCATACCACAAAAATGAACTGTATCTCAAGCACAGTAAAACAGAAAATTACAAGAAAGTATATCCAAGTAACAAAGTAGAAACCCAAAGCCTGAGAAAACCTTTTTTCCTCAATTTTTCAAAATATTTTTGTATTCACTTTATAGCCTTGTTGTAGCTCCATCCTTTCTTCCCTCCCAGTCCCACCTGACCTCCCTTTTTTCTCACAAAAGGGGAGCTCCCTTTCTCACCCACCCCATCTCATCAAGTTGCATCAGGACTGAGTGTGTCTTCTTCCCCTGTAGCTTGGCAAAGCAGTCCTGCCAGGGCAAGTGATCAAAAAGCTATCTAACAAGTAAGCCCACTTTCCTTACTACAGGACCCACATGAGGCCTAAGCTGCCCATCCGCTACATCTTTGTCGGGGGCTAGGTCTGGTTCTTGCGGGGTCCTTGGTTGATGTTTCAGTCTCAGCAAGCCCCTCTGGGCCCTGGTTAGTTGGCTCTGTTGATCTTCTTGTGGAGCTCCTGTCATCCCCAGGTCCTTTTCTCTTTCCTCCCACTTTTCCACTCTACTCATTGCCCAATTGTTTGGCTGTGAATCCCAGCATCTGTTTGGAGGTACCTCTGTATAGTGCCTCTCAGAGGACAGCTCCTGTCTGCAAGTTTAGCAGAGTATCACTTATAGTGTCAGGGGTTGGCATTCTGATAGCATGGGTCTTTGGTTAGGCCAGGCATTGGTTGGGTATTCCCTCGATCTCTGCCCAGACTCTTCTGTCTTTCTTTCACCATGCACATCTTGTAGGCAGGGTAAATTTGGGGTCGAAGACTTTGTGGGTGGGTTGGTGTTCCCATCCCTCTGCTAGGAGACTGGTCTAGTTACAGGGTGTCTTTTTCAGTTTCTATGGCCTCTGCTACTAGGAGTCTCTGCTTGAGCACCCCTCATATCCTCCCAGGAGCCTACCCTGACTTAGGTGTCCAGCTTGTCTCAGAGATGTACCCACCCTCAGTTTCTCTTTTCTTTACAGGCCTCTGTCCTCTTGCCTTCACTCACCCCATGTCCGATCTCCACCCTCTTATCTCTCTGAACCCCCTGTCCTACCCTGTTCCCTCCCTCTTTTCAGCCAGTACTCCTGTCTATTCTATGACGCCTTCTGAGTGAGATTTATGAATCCTCCCTTGGATCCTCCATGTTACTGACCTTCTTTGGGTCTGTGCCTCGTGGTATGCTTATCCTGTACTATATGGCTAAAATATGCTTATAAGTGAGTATATGCCATGTGTGTCATTCTTCAAAGAAGTCAAAACTATACAATAGAAAAAAGAATCTTCAACAAATGGTGCTCATCTAACTGGATGTTTACATGTAGAAAAATGCAAAATGATCCATATTTATCTTCCTGCACAAAACTCAAATTCAACTGTATCAAAGATATCAATATAACATCAGGTACACTAAATCTATCATAAGACAAAGTGGGGAAGAGCCTTAAACTCACTGGCATAGGAGACAACTTCCTGAACAGAACATCAACAGCTCAGGCTCTCAGATCAACAATTAATAAATGGAACCTCATGAAACTGAACAACTTCTGTAAAGCAAAGGACTCCATCAATAGCACTAAATCACAGCCAACAGATTGGGAAAAGCTCTTCACCAATCCTACATCGGACAAAGGGCTAATATCCAAAAACTATAATGAATTCAAGAAATCAAACACCAATAATCAAAATAATATTAAAAAATGGGGCACAGAACTAAACAAAGAGTTATCAACAGAGGAATCTCCAATGGCCGAGAAACACTTAAAGAAATGCTCAAATTCCTTAGTCATGAGAGAAATGCAAACCAAAATGACTGTGAGATTTTATCTCACACCTGTCAGAATGGCTAAGATCCAATTCTCTAGTGACAGCACAAGCTGGTGAGGGTGTGGAGAAAGGGGAACCCTCCTCCATTGTTTGTGGGAGTGTAAACTTGTACCATTACTTTGGAAATCAATCTGATGCTTTCTCAGAAAACTGGGAATAGCTCTACCTCAAGACCCAGCTGTATCTAAAAGATACATACCCAAAAGATTCTCTACTTTACAAGAAGGCCACTTGCTCAACTATGTTCATAGCAGCTTTATTTGTAATAGCCAGAAACTAGAAACAACCTAGACATCCCTCAACCAAAGTATAGATAAAGCAACAGTGGTATATTTACACAGCGGAATACTACACAGCTATTAAAAACAAGGAAATCATGAAATTTGCAGGCAAATGGATGGAACTAGGAAAGATCATCCTGATTGAGAAAACTCTGAAAGACGAGAAGACTAAAGTCATCTTGCTTTTAAGGCCCCTGAAAAAGTCCAAACACTGACCTCTCAACTAACATAAAAGAGAACAGAAAATAATTAAGTTATATTTTTAAATGCTGAATGTATAGAGTTTGTTGACTTAAAACTTAAATTTAACCTAGCAATGAAAAAGCAAAAGAATTTTTCATTAGCTTGTCCATGTAAAAGGAAATAACATAGAAAAAATAATGAGGGCAGAATGAAAAGAGCTCCAGATGCAAGCATTAAAACATATGAAGCAAGAGACTAACAACAGAAAGAGCAAACAAGTTCGTAAATGGAAGCAGCAAGGCTTCCATTTACGAACTACATGGGAGAAGATACTGAAATGAAGGCTTCCATTTACGAACTACATGGGAGAAGATACTGAAATATGCAAAACTCAGTAAACTAATAAAATAGAGATAACATAGGGAATAGACAGGAAAATGAACGGTCACTCCCCACAGTAGTTTCCAAACAGCCATTAGACTTGAAAAATTGAGACACCACATGAGCACCAGAGAACTGATATTTATTTACATCACCTACAGTAGAAAATGCTGATAATGTGGAATAGCAAACGAAAAATGGCATATAGCAATATTTAAGCTGGTTTGGTGGCTCATATTTGCGAGGCACCCTTCCAGTAGGTGTTGAAACAAGATGACTAGAAATTTGAAGTTAGTCTGGCCTGTGTAGACACAAACTGTTTCAAAAAGCTAAAGCTAGCCAACAGGCAAACCAACTACACTGTTTATAAACTCTGAGTATATTATAGAATCTCCACTGAAAATATCCTATGAGTTCTACTTTTAAACTGTTTTAAAATATTTGACATATGTGAAGCAAAGAGATATTTTAATTGATTTTTAACTAGGTCTTACTTTATTGTTAAAAAAATGTTTTCTGACAGTCCTTATTTTTCAAATATGTTGTAAACTAGACACAAAACAGCTTTAATTATTCCCCGGATATTTCTCACCAATTCACTTCAAGATCACTCTCCAATAAGCACTTTGAATGATTGCTTTATGGCTAACAATTTGATATTAGTCAAAGCTATGAAAAGAAAGTAACACTTAAAACGTATGTGAAACAATGATTTTATATCTGTGGGCTCTCTCTCTCTCTCTTGGAACTGTTAGATTAGGAAGCCTTGCTCAAGGACTCAGTACTCTGAGTGCTGACACCTTGTCTTCAGTATCCCTATTCTTTCCCACTCTAGGTGACTGCACCTCATGAGAGAGCTCATTCATTTTTTTTTTTACACACAACACAAATTTGAAATTATATATGAAATTATCAAACAGTGAGCATTTTTCAATTGTTCTACTTGCAAAACATGTAGTTGTAAGACAAGAAAGCAAAGAGTGAATTTGATAATTAAAAGATTAAGGCATAGTAGGTTAATGATTACTGAAGAAATAGCCAAATGCCTTGAAAGCATTAGTAAGCAAACAAGAACACAGCACAAGGCTGGAGAGAAGGCTCCGAAGCTATGAGCGCCCGTTGGTCTCTCAGAGGACCAAAGTTGAGTTCACAGCACCCAGACAGCAGCTTCTAACTGTCTGTAACTCCAGTTTCAGGGGATCTGATGCCCTCTTCTGGCTTCTACAGGTACCAGGCATCCACATCAGGTACACATATGTATGCAGGCAAACACTCACAGACATGATATAAATGTAAATAAATAAAGAATGTAGTGGAGAATGAGTCAGCTGACTGAACAAGGTACAAGTGTGTATTAAATTGAGCACAAACCAAAACAAATACAAAATGTCCGATGGCCAGGAATTTCTTCCTTTGACATGAAGTGTGTACAAGTGAATAATTCTTGTTGTTGTAATGACTGTCCAGGATCTTCCATGAGGCTTATGATTGACAACCTATTCTATAATACTATAGTGAACAGTATTGTGTTTCTTGATTTTTTTTGTTTATCTTTCTTTTTTAAGAGAGAGAATAAACATACTAAAATCTGTATACCTAAAGAAGCTAAGCAAGAAGGAGGACTTGGAGTAAGAGGATCAATCCTCACTTAGGAAGACAAATTTAGTGGACATTGGGAAGAAGGAGAAAACAAGAAACAGGACAGGAGCCTACCACAGAGGGTCTCTGAAAGACTCTACCTTCCAGTGTATCAAAGCAGATGCTGAGACTCTTAACCAAACTTGGGGCAGAGTGCAGGGAATCATATGGAAGAAGGGGGCATTAGTAAGACCTGGAGAGGACAGGAACTCCATAAGGAGAGCAACAGAACCAAAATATCTGAATTCAGGGGTCTTTTCTGAGACTGATACTCCAACCAAGGTCCATTCATGGATATAACCAAGAATCCCTGCTCAGATGTAGTCTATGGCAGCTCAGTATCCAAGTGGGTTTCCTAGTAAGGGGAACAGGGACTGTCTCTGGAATGAACTCAGTGGCTGGCCCTTTGACCACCCCCCTGAGGTAGGAGCTGCCTTGCCAGGCCACAGAGAAGGACATTGCAGCCAGTCCTGTTGTCCTGATGAGACCTGAAAAGTTATGGTCAGATGGAAGGGAAGGAGGACTTCTCCTATCAGTGGACTTTGAGAGAGGCATGGGAGGAGATGAGGGAGAGTAGGTAGGATTGGGAGGAAAGGAGGAAATGAGGGAAGGAACTACAGCTAGGATACAAAACAAATAAAATGTAATTAATGTAAAAAATAAAAATTTAAAAGAGAGAGAGAAACACTGCTGGAAATAATAAAATTCAGGACTCAAATCAATAAATTAGAAACAAATAAAACAGTTCAAAGAATCAATGAAACCAAGAGCTGGTTCTTTGAGAAAATCAACAAGATAGACAAACCCTTAGCAAAACTAACTAAAAGGCAGAGAGAAACTATCCAAATCAGCAAAATCAGAAATGAAAAGGGGGACATAACAACAGACAGTGAAGAAAGCCAAACAATCACTGGGTCTTACTACAAAAGCCTGTATGCCACAAAATTTGAAAATCTAAATGAAATGGAAAATTTTTTCTTTTTTTTCGATTTCTTGCTTATTTTTGTTTTGTTTTTAATTAAATTATCATTTTTATATTAGTTATAATTTATTTACTTTGTATCCCAGCTCTAGCCCCCTCCCTCATTCCCTCCCAATCCCACCCTCCCTTCCTCATTTCCTCCCTGCCCCTCTCTAAGTCCACTGATAGGGGAGGTCCTCCTCCCCTTCCATCTGACCCTGGCTTACCAGGTCTCTTCAGGACTCACTGCAATATCCTCCTCTGTGGCCTAGAAAGGGTGCTCTTCCCTTGGGGTGGGGAGGGGTCAAAGAGCCAGCCATTGAGTTAGAAAATTTTCTTGATAGATTCCATTTACCAAAATTAAGTCTAATCAGGTAAATAGATTGAATAGTGCTATATACCCCAAGGAGATAGAAGCAGTCATCAAAAGTCTCATTAAAAAAAAATCCCAAGGCCAGATGGTTTCAGTGCAGAATTATACCAAACCTTCAAAGAAGAGCTAACTCCAATTCTTTACAAACTATTCCACAAAATAGAAACAGAAGGATCATTACTAAACTTATTCTATGAAGCCACAGTCACCATGATACCTAAAGCACACAAAAGCCCAACAAAAAAAAATAGAACTTCAGACCTATCTCTCTTATGAACATTGATGCAAAAATACTCAATAAAGTAGTTGCAAACTGAATCCAAGAACACATAAAAGATATAATCCACCATGACCAAGTAGGCTTGTAGGGGTGGTTCAATATATGGAAATCTATCAATGTATTCCACCATATAAGCAAACCAAGTGAGAAAAAACAAACGATCATCTCCTTGGATGCTGAAAAAGCATTTGATAAAGTCTAACACCCTTCATGTTTAAAGTAATGGAGAGATCAGGGATACAAGGCACATACCTAAACATAGTAAAGGCAATATACAAAAAGCCTATAACCAACATCAAACTAAACAGAGAGAAACTTAAATCAATCCCAGTGAAATGAGGGGCAAGGCAAGGCTGCCCACTCTCTTTTCAACATAGTACCTGAAGTCCTAGCTAGAGCAATAAGACAACTAAAGGAGATCAAGGGGATACAAATTGGAAAGGAAGAAGTCAAAGTATCATTATTCGCAGATGCTATATGATAGTATACATGAGTGACCCCAAAAACTAAACCAGAGAAATCCTTCAGTTTATAAACACCTTCAGCAAAGTTGTTGGATACAAAATTAACTCAAAAAATAAGAAGCCCTCCTGTATACTGAAGACAAAAGGGCTCAGAAAGAAATTAGGGAAACAACACCCTTCACAATAACTATTAATAACATAAAGTATCTTGGTGTGACTCTAAGCAAGCAAGTGAAAGACCTATTTGGAAAAAACTTCAAGTCTCTGAAGAAAGAAATTGAAGAAGATATCAGAAGATGTAAAGATTCCCATTTTGTGGATCGGTAGGATTAACAGTGAAAATGGTCATCCTTCCAAAAGCAATCTACAGATTCAATACAATTCCCATCAAAATACCAACACAATTCTTTACAGACCTTGAAAAAAATTCTCAACTTCATATGGATAAACAAAAAATCCAGAATTGGAAAATTATCCTGTACAAGAACAGATCACCTGGAGGTATCTTCATCTCTGATCTCAAGCTGTACTACAGAGCAATAGTAATAAAAACTGCATGATACTGGCATAGAAACAGACTGGTGGATCAATGCAATCAAAAAGAAGACCCAGAAATAAACCCACACACTATGGATACTTGAATTTTGACAAAGAAGCCAAAACTATACAATGGAAAAAAGACAGTGTCTTCAACAAATGGTGTTTGTGTAACTGAATGTCCCCATGTAGAAAAATGCAAATAGAACCATATTTATCCCCCTGCACAAAACTAAACTCCAAGTGGATCAAAGACCTCAACATAAAGCCCTAGACACTAAATCTGTTAAAAGAAAGAGTGGGGAAGAGCCTTAAACTCATTGGTTCAGGAGACAACTTCCTGAACAGAACACCAACAGCACAGGCTCTAAGATCAACAATCAATAAATGGGACCTCATGAAACTGAGAGCTTCTGTAAAGCAAAGGACACTGTTATCAGAACAAAACGAAAAAGCCTACAGACTGGGAAAGGCATCTTCCCTACCCTAAATCTGACAGAGGGCTAATATCCAGAATACATAAAGAACTCAAGAAGTTAAACAGCAACAAATCAAGTAATTCAATTAAAAAATGGAGTACAGAGCTAAACAAAGAATTTTCTGTAGAGGAATATAGAATGACAGGGAAAAACTTAAAGAAATGCTCAACATCCTTAGTCATTAGGGAAATGCAAATCATAACAACTCTGAGATTTCACCTTATACCTATCAGAATGTCAAAGATCAAAAACTCAAGTGACAATACATGCTGGAGAGGATGTGGAGAAAGGGGTACCCTCCGCCATTGCTGGTGAGAATATAAACTTGTGCAACAACTTTGGAAATCAATCTGGCTCTTTCTCAGACAATTAGGAATAGTGCTACCTTAAGATCCAGCTATACCACTCCTAGGCATATATCCAAAACATGCTCAAGTACACAACAAGGACATTTGGTCAACCGTGTTCGTAGCAGCTTTATTCGTAATAGCCAGAAGCTGGAAACAACCCAGATGTCCTTCAACAGAGGAATGGATACAGAAATTTTGGTACATTTACACAATGGAATACTACTCAGCAGTTAAAAACAAGGAAATCATGAAATTTACAGGCAAATGGTGGGATCTAGAAAAGATCATCCTGAGTGAGGTGTCCCAGAAGCAGAAAGACACACATGGTATATACTCGCTTATATGTAGATACTAGACATATAATATAGGATAAACATACTAAAATCTGTACACCTAAAGAAGCTAAGCAAGAAGGAGGACCCTGGGTAAGATGATCAATCCTCACTCAGAAAGGCAAACAGGATGGACATCAGAAGAGGAAGAAAACAGGAAATGGGACAGGAGCCTACCACAGAGGGCCTCTGAAAGACTACCCAGCAGTGTACCAAAGCCAATGCTGAGGCTCATAGCTAAACTTTGGGTAGAATGGAGGGAATCTTATGAAAGAAAAGGGAGATAGTAAGACCTGGAAGGGACAGGAATTCTACAAGGCAAGCAACAGAACCAAAAAATATGGGCACAGTGATCTTTTCTGAGACTGATACTCCAACCAAGGTCCATGCATGGAGATAACCTAAAACCCCTGCTCAGATGTAGACCATGGCAGCTCAGTGTCCAAGTGGGTTCCCTAGTGATGGGAACAGGGACTATCACTGACATGAACTTAGTGACTAGCTTTTTGATCACCTCCCTCTGAGTGGGGAGCAGCCTTGCCAGGCCACAGAGGAAGACAGTGCAGCCACTCCTTGTGAGACCTGATAGACAAGGGTCAGATGGAAGGGAATGAGGACCTCCCCTATCAGCGGACTTGGAGAGAGTCATGGATGGAGATGAGGGAGGAAGCCTGGGATTGGGAGGAGCGAAGGAGGGGGTTACAGCTGGGATACAAAGTGAATAAACTGTAATTAATATAAAAAAATAAAAATTTAAAAAGTGAGAGAAAAACGACAACGTTGGATGGGTTCGTCACTCAGGGAGACTCTGAGTGAAGTTGGAGAAGGAGAAAAGCATGATCAAAATTTATTACATGCAAAATATTTGAAAAATATGAACACAAGGCTCATATGAAATATGAGCCTTGCCTGCTTCTCCAGCCCTACAGGCCCCATTGCTCCTGCTTTTCCTATGTTCTTATGCTGCCCACACCTGCCATGCTGTTGTGCCCCAGGTACCCACATATCCCCTGGCTCTCAGAGGCACTCTCTGTCTTCTCCCTGTACTGCCCTGGCCCACCCCACTCTACCATTTTTTTTATTATTTTATGTTTATGGATTGTTTTGCCTGCCTGTAAATCTATGACCACATGCATTCAATGTCTACAGAGGCAAAAAACAGATGATGGAGTCCCTGGAACTGGAGTTGTGATTGTTATGAGCCACTGTGCAGTCTTTGAACTGGAAGTTAGGGTCCTCTGGAAGGGCTTCCTGTGGTCTCAACCACTGAAACTTTTCTCTAGCCTCTTCATTCCTTTTTATATTACTCACTTCTCCGCTCTCTCCATGGTTCTGGTCTCCAAACATGTCACATCTGCTGTTGGATATTTACCTCAGCCTTGGTCTAATCACAATTGCAGATCCAAAACTATTTATAGAATGACTTAAAATGCTTATCTTACTGCCTTTTAAATTTTATGAAGGTGAGAAATTTAGGGTCTGTTTTGTTCAACCATTTAGTTCATTGTAGCTAAGACAGAGCTCGATATGCTAAAAATATGCTGAAAGAAAGAATGAGCTCATGAATGATTAAACGAACAAAAAGTCCATAGTGGCTAATACAATTATTGAACTTTTCACCTGTTTTAAGAGCCAAAGCTCACTCACTGATGTGACAACTGTGAGGGGAGATTGCTGCTCTTCATTTTTTCCTTCCCTTTTATTTATTTAGAAGAGTGGATCAGTGATAGCAATGGCAACATAACTTTATAGGAGCGTAAATCTTAAGAAACAAACAGCGTTAATCCAAAAGTTACCCTTTTGACTTCATAGACATTCAACCATATTTCCTAGTGAAACGGCACGCAGTGCACATAAACACAGGAATCTACTTTTAAAAATAGCCTTATAGAGTTAGGCAGTAATCATCAACGGCAATTTACAAACTTAATGAAAAGATTTGGTGTAATTTATGGATATGAGCTGATTCTACTTCAGAAGTTATAAGACCTTCTGCAATAAAACACAATGGAGACAGACAACATCTTTTAGGCATTAAAGCAGTCTCGGAAGAACTTGTAGTATTTTAGGAACTTCGTCTTCTTGTCTGAATAATTGTTAATATTATAAAAAAGGAATGTGAACAAAGTGTGGTGCTTTCCATACTGACTCATAATGTCATCTGTTGAATGAGCTAATTAAGCATTTAGCAACTTTATCTCCATATGTCTTAAAATGTTTTGCCCTTGTATTCAGTATTGATGTAGGCATTGTTTGGGCTATTGAAGGCAATAAAATGCAGATAATGTACATTTTATTGTTTAATCTTAAATCTCTGAGCAAGTTTTTATAGCACAGAACTTTGCAAAGCAAGTATAAAATGCTAGACTGTTGAATTGTACTCAGCTCATCCTTTGATGACTTAATTGTCATAAATCACAAAGAAGTAACCAAGGCCACATTCCAAGTTCAAGGCAACATCACTTGGCTTAGGTTCTTAAAAGCAAAACAAAACAAAACAAAAAAACACTGAAAAGTCGTGGGGTAGAAATATCAAAGAGCGCCCTGTGTTTTGCAGAAGTGATGACAGTATGATATGGACATTAGGCAGGACAGCCTCTAAGAGGAATTTCAATTAGAAATCAACACCGAGGTTGCCTAGAATGTCCCACGAAAGACTACAGTAACACAGACAACCATGCCACTCGAGAAAGCCACATGGATACACAGTAAGACCCACACTTTTGCCCTAGTTAGTAAGTATAGAAAGGAACACATCAGAGCAGTAATAGTTGAAGAAGTGATTACTGAAACTTTCTGAAATCAAAATTACACTTCAAGTACGGAACAGAATGAACCGGTATAAGGATGCACAGGCACAGAGTTGTAGAACCTGGAGAAGAGACAAGTCCAAAGATATGGCGGGAGTAGCACCATCAAACCAGTGCACAGCACCAACAAGCCCAAGCGCTGCAGGACAGTGAGATAACATATTGGACGTGTTAAAGGGAGATAAAGGAACTGTATATACAAAGAACGCGCTACTCTTGTGCAAAGAAACAGTGCAGAACTTTTATGCCTTCAATTACCGGAAGAATTTATCCCCCACACAGACTCTCATTAAAACAACTGTTAAATGTCTACTCGACAAGAAGAAAACCGAACAAAGAAAGAAGCAACAAGGATGGGGGTGAGGTGTAAGAAACAAATGCTAGCTTTGTAGATGAGTAACCGTCAGGAAATGTTGTTAAGTTTTATCTACAAACCTTAGAGAAAAGAACATGCTAAAATAAGCATTTGACATTGTTTGTTTACACAATGTCATATACACACAAACAACAAAAACAGACAAAGTAGGTTTTATTTAGATATTATATATATGTATATGTACACATGCAAATTTATAGAAGAAGGTAATCAATTTGAGAGTGGGGAGGAAGCCAGGAGTTGGTGGAAGAGTATCTGAGAGGAGTGTGTGGGGGGGGGGAAGTAAGTAGAAGGTATGTAATTCTATTTTAATTAAAAATGTATTGAAATATAATGATAAGTTTGGATCAGAATGTTTTAAAGTTCCAAGATTTTTTCCAAGTTTGAGACAGAAGAAGAAAATGAAGTAACTTTAGACAGTTTGAAGGAAGCGGTTAAGGGTAGAAATGCCAAATAGTACTTATGTTTAATGCAGAAGAGGTGGTAATATAACAATACGATCATAGCTATGAACCTCACATATCTGCCTTTCAATGAAAGTGCAGTATCTGTTCTTATAATTGTTCTTATAATGGTAGCCAAGCACTAAAAAAAGACATCTAACATAAAAATAGAAGATGAAAAATTAAATTATTCAAGTAAATCCAATGATTTCAAATATCACAATTGTAAAACATAGATCAAAACATGAGTGCATGTTGAAAATGTCATCTGTAGTGCTTGAGATAGAAGTACCTATGACAAAAATCACTGAGAAATGTTTAAAAAATGAATATCAGGAAAAGAAAACAACTTTTGTAACTATCTTGGAGGGTATAATGCTTTTGTAATTTTATGTCAGATTTAGAAATAAGAAAAGAAAGGTGATAAATCCAATGATATAAATATTTCCACATTAAAAATATATTTCTAATGGCAAGCCCAAATCCAAGAAAAATAATTGCAGCATGTACCATAGAAAGGTAATGAGATCTGCTGTGAACTATCAACCTACGAGCTCATTTATCTTAGGAAAACATACCACACAGACAGACATCTGAAACAGTGATTTTATAGATCACAGCTCTCTACAGAAGTGAAAATTCAAATATCAAAGAAATCATAAACAAAATGATTGTTATACAGTGATACTGTAAACATTGTATAATAGATTAATTCGAACTTTAAGTTTTCTTGCATGTACACACATCTCCCCAGATATTTATAAGGATTTTATAGCTATACTTATTGCATAGTTTTTGAACTGTGCTTGAATTGAATCAGTCTCTTCCAACCTGTCTTTTATCCTTGCCAATTAGTTCTGACAGTCTCATCCATATTGCTTCATGAAAATCAAATTTATTCATTTTTATTGCTCTTAAATATCCTGTTAGAGCCTGGTAATAATGAATCTTCATTTTCCTAGAATTTGGCCACAGCTGACACGCAAAATAAACTCAAAATGCAGAATCTGCTTTTTTCATTCTTTTTCTATTGTCATCTCTTTTTAGTAAAAATGAGGGCAATTTCCATTAACTCTCTGGGCCTCCAGAAATTTACTCTAGCATTTTTAGGCAGGTATGCTTCCCAAACTATGAACAGAGTCACTGTCAGTGGGCAATTATTTCATTCCTGGTCATGGTTCCAGTGTGGATTCTGCAGAGTGAAGTGAAAATTCCTTCAGCTATGACAAACTCCCTTCTTCTCTCTCTGTTTCTGAGTCTGATATCAGCCTAGCACATCACAAATTCAGGCAGCTGTTCCAATGGGCACCATGGAAGTGGCTGCAGCTGCGTCATTAATTCATCAGTTATGTAGGAACCCCTGAGAGAAAATTAAAGGGAGATCCTTTACCACTAGTGCAGAATTCAGTGGAATATTTTTTTTAAGTTAATACTGAACATTCTATTATTGATCTTCAAGTAGTGTTTAATAACCACTAATGCCATTTGGGGAAACATTCCTTTACATCGCCAGTACTTAATTACTTGCTCTGAAATTACTTGGTCAAAGGTAAATAATTTTCTAGTCATAAGACTTCTAAGAAATCTTTTAAAAGGCATGCATTTCAATATGAAATACCTCACAGTCTTGGAGAAAATTTGGCATTATTATTGTGAATCATGGGAAGGGGAATTGGTTTCTTTTTTTTATCTTTTTTTAAAATTTTTTATTAATTACACTTTATTCATTTTGTATCCCCCCATAAGCCCCTCCCTTCTCCCCTCCCAATCCCACCCTCCCTCCCCTTTCTGCATGCATGCCACTCCCCAAGTCCACTGATAGGGGAGGTTCTTCCCTCCTTTCTGATCTTAGTCTATCAGTTCTCCTCAAAAGTGGCTGCATTGTCCTTTACTGTGGCCTGGTAAGACGGCTCCTCCCTCAGGGGGAGGTGGTCAAAGAGCAGGCCAATCAGATTATGTCAGAGGCAGTCTCTCTTCCCATTACTATGTAACCCACTTGGACACTAAACTGCCATGAGCTACATCTGTGCAGGGGTTCTAGGTTATCTCCATGAATAGTTCTTGGTTGGAGTATGAGTCTCTGGGAAGTTCCTTGTGTTCAAATTTTCTTGTTCTGTTGCTCTCCTTGTGGAGACCCAGTCCTCTCCAGCTCTTACTATTTCCCACTTCTTACAAAAAATTCCATTCACTCTGCCCAACAGTTGGCCATCAGGCTCAGCATCTGCTTTGATAGTCTGCAGAGCAGAGGCTTTCAGAGGCCCTCTGTGGCAGGTTCCTAGATTGTTTCCTGTTTTCTTCTTCTGGCTTTCAGAAGCCCTCTGTAGAAGGTTCCTAGGTTGTTTCCTGTTTTCTTCTTCTTCTGATGTCCATCCTCTTTGCCTTTCAGGATGGGGATTGACCGTTTTATGGAAAGATCTCCCATGTTCATGGCTTGGCAGGATTAACATAGTAAAAATGGCCATCTTACCAAAAGCAATCTACAGATTCAATGCAATTCCCATCAAATTACCAACACAATTCTTTACAGACCTGGAAAGAAAAATTCTCAACTTCATATGGAATAACAAGAAACCCAGAATTGCTAAAACAATCCTCTACAATAAAAGATCTTCTGGAGGTATCTCCATCCCTGATCTCAAGCTGTACTATAGAACAACAGTTATAAAAACTGCATGGTACTGGCATAGAAACAGAATAGCGGATCAATGGAACCAAACAGAGGACCCAGAAATAAACCCACACACTTATGGGATTGGTTTCTTAAAATGCAAAAGGGAGATTCATCATTTTGCTACATAGATTTTCCTGCCGTGAGCAATCATCACATGTTGTTGATATGTTAACTACGTTGGTTATCGCTGAGATCTCTGTCCGGCCTTCCTTTGTTCCCTCTGCCTGCAGTCACTGTTGAAGGCATTCAGATGACACACAGACAGTAGTATCAGAGACGGGTCAAGCTTAATGCAGGGTGAAAAGATGTATCCTCAAATAGTAAGAATGAATGAAGTACAAATGGACCATGTGCCAATCTGCATTTTAGGCTTTATGCTATTGCTAGAGTGTCCAGAACAACCAGTTCTTCCTGGGGATCTTTGTCCTGTCCCTGTAATTGGCCGGTCCATGTGGAGCGAATCCTACAGAATGGTACAATGGTATATCCTTGTCATAAATCAGAACGTCGTTTGATGTATAGCAATTATATAAGCCTTGGGGCTCCAGAGCCAAATTTAGATAATTATCTATTAACGACCTTCTGAACTCCTCAGGAGGCCGTGTCTCCTCTTAGAGCTAATGACTAGACTCAGTTCTTACTCTTCTGAACAGTAATTAGAGTCTGCAGAGCCAGGTTTGTTTTATAGTCCTGACTATGTGGGAGGAGCCTGTATCCACCAAGGAAGCCACAGTATCCACCAAGCCTCCTCACATCTAACTAGCTGCATGCCATGAATTTTTAAATATTATCCTTTACATGTCCCCTCACGTCTTGAATTTTTCATATGTCAGAGTGAGATACAATTTAATGAAAGCAGAGTGGTATAGCATAAAAGATTCCCAGGCGACTCTGGCTACAGTGATCACGTCAATATAAAAAGGCAGACATATGAAGATACCCAGGGGTAGCTGGGTTCACCTATAACAGAAAACTGGACCATCGAAGAAGAGGGACATAAGACTTTAACCCTGGTGCTCAGAAGGATGAGGCAATAGCATCCATAACTTGGGGGTCAGTTTGGACTACATAACAAAAGTAAATAAATAAATAACTCAAAAAATCAAAAGTGTGTTTTTTTTTAAACACAGTGGCATTGGACTTTTATTTTTACACTAAATGTAACATAAATTTATTCTTTTCTTTTTTAATTTTTATTTTTAAATATTAATCAAAGGTTATTTACTTTGTATCCCAGCTGTAGCCCCCTCCTTCATTCCCTCCCAGTCCTACCCTCCCTCCCTCATCTCCTCCCTGTTCCTTTCCAAGTCCACTGCTAGGGGAGGTCCTCCTCCCCTTCCATCTGAACCCTAGCCTATAAGGTATCTTCAGTATGGCTGCAATGTCCTCCTCTGTGGCCTGGCAAGTCTGTTCCTCCCTCAGAGGTAGGAGGAGGTAAAGGAGCCAGTCCTTGAGTTTGTGTCAGAAATAGTTCCTGTTCCCCTTACTAGGAAACCCACTTGGATACTAAGCTACCATGGGCTACATCTGAGCAGGGATTTTAGGTTATATCAATACATGGTCCTTGGTTGGAGGAACAGCCTCATAGAAGACCCCTGTGCCCAGATATATTTTGTCCTTGTGGAGCTCCTGTCCTCTCCAGGTCATACTAACTTCCCCTTTTATCATACGATTCCCTGTACTCTACCGAAGGTTTGGCTATGAGTCTCAGCATCTGCTTTGACATGCTGCTAGATAGAATCTTTCTGAGGCCCTCTGTGGTAGGCTCCTGTCCTGTTTGTTTTCTCCTTCTTCCCATGTTCATCCCATTTGTCTTCCTAAGTAAGGATTGATCATCTTACCCCCGGTCATCTTTCTTGTTTATCTTCTTTAGGTGCACATATTTTAGTATATTTATCCTACCTTATAGGACTATATAAGTGAGCATATACCATGTGTGTCTTTCTGCTCCTGGGATACCTCACTCAGGATGATCTTTTCTAGATTCCACCATTTGCCTGCAAATTTCATGATTTCCTCGTTTTTAATTGCTGAGTAGTATTCCATTGTGTAAATGTACCACAATTTCTGTATCTATTCCTCCACTGAGGGACATCTGGGTTGTTTTCAGATGGCTATTATGAATAAAACTGCTACAAACATGGTTGAGCAAATGTCCTTGTTGTGTACTTGAGCATCTTTTAGATATATGCCTGGGACTGGTATAGCTGGATCTTGAGGAAGCGCTATTCCTAATTTTCTGAGAAAGTGCCAGATTGATTTCCAAAGCGGTTGTACAAATTTACATTCGTACCAGCAGTGGAGGAGGGTTCCCAATTCTCTACAACCTCTTCATCATGTGTTGTCACAAAAGTGTTTCTTAATGTGCATTAATTTTGCTCTTAAAATGTGATAACATTCTAAGTAGAATACGTAAAAACTGTAGTTTTGTGAGGAAGATAGAATTCTTCAAGTAAACCATGTTAAGCTTATTTTACATGAAACCAGAAAGCTATTTTGGAAATGAGCAAAATATCTTTTTTAAATTTTTTATTTTTTCTTCACAATTTATTCATTATATATCCTGATTGAAGTCCCCTCTCTCCACTCCCCCAGTCCTATCATCCCTCCCTTTTTCCCCCATCCCCTTCCCCTAGTCCACTGAAAGGGGAGTTCTCCACTATTGCCATCTTCCCATAGCCTGTTAAGTCTCATCAGGACTGCTTGGATTCTCTTTCTCTGTGGTCTGGCAAGCCTGCATCATCAGGGATGAGTGATCAGAGAGCAGACAACTGAGTTCATGATAGAGGCAGGCTCTGCTCCCCTCACTCAGAGATCCACACGGAGTCTGAACTGCCAATTGGCCACATCTGAGCAGGTGGTCTAGGTCCTCCCTATGAATGGTCTTCTGTTGGTGCATCAGTCTCTGCAGGACCCCTTGGGCTCAAAACTTTTAGCTTTGTTGGCCTCCTTGTGGGGCTCCTGTCCCCTCCATGTCCCTCTAATCCCATCCCTGTCTTCCTCCATAAGACTCCCTGCACTCTGACCAAAGTTTGACCCTGAGTCTTCAGCATCTGCTTTGATTGCCTGTTGGGTTAATCCTTTCAGAGGACCCACTATAGTAGATTCCCATCCTGTTTCCTCTCTTTCACTGCTTCTGGTATCTATCCTGTTTGTCATTTTGAATGAGATTTAACCATCTCTACTTCATATGGCATAACAAGAAACCCAGAATAACTCAAATAATTCTCTACAATAAAAGATCTTCTGGAGGTATCTCCATCCCTGATCTCAAGCTGTACTATAGAGCAACAGTAATAAAAACTGCATGGTACTGGCATAGAAACAGAATGGTGGATCAATGGAATTGAATAGAAGATGCAGAAATAAACCCACACACCTATGGACACCTGATTTTTGGCCAAGATGCCAAAACTATACAATGGAAAAAAGATAGCATCTTCAACAGATGGTGCTGGTCTAACTGGATGTCTACATGCAGAAAAATGCAAATAGATCCATATCTATCACCCTGTACAAAACTAAAGCCCAAGGGCATCAAAGATCTGAACATAAAAGCAAGACACATTAAATCTATTGGAAGTAAAAATGGGGAAGAGCTTCGAACTCATTAGTAGAGAGGACAATTTCCTGAACAGAAATACAACAGCTCGGGCTCTAAGATCTACAATTAATAAATTGGATCTCATGAAACTGAAAAGCTTCTGTAAAACAAAGGACACTGTCAGCAGAACAAAATGACAGCCTACAGACTGGGAAAGGATCTTCATCAACCCTATATCTGATAGAGGGCTAATAGCCAGAATATATAAGGAACTCAAGATATTAGACACCAACAAACCAAATAACCCAATTAAACTGGGGTACAGAGTTAAGCAGAGAATTCTCAACAGAGGAATATAGAATGGCATAGAAACACTTAAATGCTCAACATCCTTATTCATCAGGGAAATGTAAATAAAAAAAACTCTGAGATTCCATCGTATACCTATCAGAATGTCTAAAATCAAAAACTCAAGTGACATGCTGGAAAGGATGTGGAGAAAGGGGAGCTCTCCTCCACTGCCGGTGAGAGTGCACACTTGTACAACCACCTTGGAGAGAAAAATATCTTTTAAAAATACAAACAAATCTTGAGATTATATATATATTACATGGTTAAAAGTATATACCAGTATTACAGAAGAGCCAAACTTTGTTTTCTGCACCTACATTGTGCCTTTCAACTCCTCCTGATCACCTTGGTCTCTTGAAAGCATATGGTGTGTATATATACATACATGCATACATACATACATACAGGTGTGTGTTCAAGTGCATGCTCATAAAACAAAATAAAACAGACAAATACTGTTATAATTATAGCTCCATAAAGTAATTGTTTAGTCTCTATAGCAGGATATATCTCTTTAGTCTCAGAAGGTGGATATTAGCCAGTAGGTAGAAGGAAATGATGGCTCTGTACATTTTTTTTTATAATTTTATTTTTTTCTTATCAGTTACATTTTATTAACTCTGTATCCCAGCTGTATCCCACTCCCTCATTCGGCTCTGTACATTTTAAGACATGAAGCGTGCTTACTTTATGACAAGATTTAAAGATAGCTTGATAAAGTTTAGTAAGAAAAACTTTCATTATCACTTAGTAGATTGACAAACTGCTGACTTTGGTGCTGGCAAGTTGAAAATGTATATATGGAAATATATTGTTCTTTTATATTGAATGAACTTCTTATTCTGGGAGTTTGACCACATCTTTTTGGAAGCATATTATATGTTTTACACTGCAGCTTTACCACTCCTTTACCACTTCACCACTCCCAAAAGATACTCCACCATTCAACAAGGACACTTGCTCATAGCAGCCTTATTGAGATGTCCCTAAACTGAAGAACAGATAAAGAAACTGTGGTACATTTACACAATGGAGTACTACTCAGCTATTAAAAACAAAGAAACCATGAAATTTGCAGGTAAATGGATGGGACTAGAAAAGATCAACCTGAGTGAGGAAACCCAGTCCCAGAGAGACATGCATGGTATGTGCTAAATTAAAAGTGTATTTTAGCAATCTAGTACAGGATAAACTGATTACAGGACAGAAGAAGATAAGTACCAGGAAAGATCCAAGGGAGGATGCTTAAATCTCATTCAGAAGGGGAAATAGAATAGACGGAGGTAGTGCTTGAAGAGAGAGAACAAGATAGGAGAGGAAACACAGAGAGATATGAAGGTGGAGATCAGAGCTGGGTAGAGTGGGTGCGGGAGGACAAAAGGCCTGTAGAGAAAGGTGAAACTGTGGGAGAGGGCATCTCTCTGGCAAGCTTGAGACCTATTCAAAGCAGGATCCTGGGAGGGGGTATGAGATGGACTCCAGCAGAGACTCCTAGTAGCAGGGGCCATAGAGACGGAAGAGAACACCCTCTAACTAGACAAGTCTCCTAGTAGAAGGAGGGGAACACCAACCCAGCCACAAAAACTTTGACTCAAAATCCACCCTGCCTACAAGATGTGCAGGGATAAAGATAGAGCAGATATAACAGAGAAGGAGGGAAGATCCAACCAATGCTGGCCCAACCCAAGGCTCACCCCATGGGAGTGAATCAACCCCTGACACTACTAACCATACTCTTCTAAACTTGCAGACAGGAGTCAAGCAGAGTTGTCCTCTGAGAGGCTCCACCCAGCAGCACCACGAAATAGATGCTGAGAATCACAACCAAACATTGTATGAGGTATAGGGAGCCTTGTGTAAAAGTGGGGGAAGGAGGAAAGTACCTGGAGCTGATAGGAGAGTCACAAGAAGACCAACAGAGCCAACTAACCAGGGCCAAGAAGAGCCTGCTGAGACTGAAACACCAACAAAAACCATGCACGGGCTGGACCTAGTCCTCCTACAAAAATGTAGCTGATGGGCAGCTCAGGTCTCACTTGGGTCCTCTAATAATGGGAGTGGGGGCTCTCTCTGACATGGATTCTCTTACCAGCTTTTCAATTACTTACCCCTGTAGGAACTGCTTTGCTAGTCCACAGGGGAAAAGGACACACTCAAGTCTGATACAGCGTGATGAACTGTGGTAGATGGGTGGTGGATGAGAAGGAGTCATTCCCTTTGCTGAGGAATAGGGGAGGGGGGCAGAAGAAGGAGGAACGGGGCTAAGACCAGGATGTAAAATGAATAAAAAAATAATTTTAAAAATTCTAAATGTATTTATTTCCGTGAAAAAGTGATTTTTTTTACTGTGTTCCCTACAGTGACTAGGTAATTAAAAAATAGAGTTTAAAATTTAACTTTTAAGTAAAAATCCTGTAACTTTTTAAAGCTGCTGAAAAAACCAGCATCAGTTTTTAGCATTTCCTATTGCATCTCCTGCAATCCTTAAAGCATTGACATTAAAAAAAAAAAATAACAGATAATAAAAAAAAGTAAAATGTCATCACTAGGTAAACTCAGCAACATGCACCAGAGAGATAATAATAGCGACTAATTATCAACTTCCTGCTATGTATGCTTAAAGAGCAATTACATAAGAGCCCTAAAAGTCCCAAGGCTATAGGATTTCTGGGCAGATGCAGAGAGTGAGTATTGATCGATTCTAGCTCCCCGCCATGACTGCTCTACCGTGTCTGTCCTTTGCCCTCTGCCCTATAGTTTTCTCTGTTTTCACACTGAACTCAGCAAGTGATGCATCCTGTCAATCAACAGAAGCGGGTTTTCAGCTCATTCTGCCTTAGCACAACAGCATTGTCGAAGACCAAAATACAGGCATTTGTTTCTCATGGTTTGGAAGGCTGAGAAATCCAAGGTCAAATTGCTAGATTTATTTTTTTCATGACTCTCTTCTTGGCTTGCAAAGCAATCAACAGCATTCTCTCATGGAGGAGAAGGGAAGCTCTGGCCTGTCTTTACAAGGGCTCTGAGGCTGTCACAGAGGCACTGCCCTTATGATCACATCTCGTCCTCGCTAATTCCAGGACCTTCCTCCTCTTACTGCCATATTGGACCTAAGGTTACAAGGCATGACCTGAGCAGGGCAGAGCCACCTGCTTTACAGCAGGAGGTGAGAGAATGTCAGAACCAGGCCAGGTTTAAGGAAAAGATGGCCTCTTCTCCCTGTCCCCTTTCAGTCTTACTTCTTGTCCCTCAAGTCTTGAGAGACATTCTGGCCTAGCCTGATGGAGGCTTATCAGAGACATGTGAAGGAAACAGTTATCCCAGGCACTCACACTTTAGCCCTGACTTCCTTAGGTCGCTAAACCTTGGGCAAACCCCTGACAATAGTGCATTAGAGATTCTAGATGAGACTGAGTATGTCGAACTTCCCTCGCTGAACCCCCAAATGTCCTGTGGGCTTTTGAAAACTGACACATGACCACTGTATTTTAAGACACTGGTTTGTGGTGTGGTGTGTTAACAAAGCAAGAGCCGATACTGCACACTCTTTCAGGAAGCAGTCTTTGGCTCGGTATAGGTTAGACATTTGAAGCATGTGAGTTGGTCACGTACTGGGATAGAACCCAACAATTTAGCTTCTCTTAGGTAATTATATACAACTGGCCCACCATGATGGAATTCACATTTAAAGATATAACTTCTAATCCAAAATCAAGTAAAAACCGGGTTAAATCTTCTTATTAGAGTTTATGGTCACAGCACACACTCCAGGGCCAACCTAAAGGAACATTATTACCATAATTTTTTAAAAGGTTTTACAAAAATAGAAAAATGAACTTCAGAGGAACTGGAATTATTTCCAACATAACAAAGAAAGTCGATGGCAGAGACTACCCTTTGATGACAGTTCTCTCTGTGCAGAAATAGCCTCCAGCTGCTGTCCTGCTTGAATCAGCAGGGACAGCAAATGGGAGCTGCAGCTCAGGGCTGACAGGGAAGCTGAGCTCTTCAGGAGCTGGCACTGCATGGGGAGAGAGGACGATCCGGTTGCTGGAGACTGGTGGTGAGATCTCCATCCCACAGCGCTACTTGCCACTAGACAGTTGAACTGAAAACTTCGCATGTGTGAAATTCTAACAAGAGGCCTGGCTTCTGTGAAGCCTCCCCTAGATGAAGCTTGTGACGCCAATGCACCGAATCCTACCCTGCCCCGTAGAACCTGCTGCAGACCAAGAGTGTGACTGTCTTGTTTGTTGTTATTTGTCGCTTTTTGCCAACATTATGGAAAGAAGGTTTGTTTTTTTCTTTCTATATGTTTCCTGCTTTCTAAATTGGAGATCTGGATCTGAAAGAAAAATAAACTAAATCCACAAATTTAGTGGGCTTGATTACATACATACAAAGCTTGCTTCAAACTCTGATGTTTTAAGTACTCTGCAGTATTTCCTTTTCAGGAAACCAATGGCTTCCTTTGTTTCATTTATGGAATAAAGGAATCATTGCATTTTCTTGTCTATATCAATACATACACCAGTTTTTATTGACCCCTATTGCTGCCTCATTCCATAAAGTGACTTTTCTTAAAATATACCCATTGAAGGATTCTCTCAGAACCCTGACAAGGTACTGACTCCATTTTCAAGTCTCTGCCTAATGCTCAGTGTCTTCCAAATGTTAGTGAGTAGGGTTAATACTTTAACACATGGTTTGTGAAGAGATACTAGATTCAGCCTAAGCCAGCCTCCCTGATCGAAGCATTTGATTTCTACAGCCTGAACCAGGGCAGGTTGGGTAAAGGGATAATCACGGGTAAAGTGTGCCAAGAAATTGCATTTCTGGTGATAAATGTAGAGCTGCTCCTTAATTTTAAAATCTGCTAAATTAGCATGTAAAACTTCTAGAGCGTATACTTTCAAAACTCAAGAGAATAATGTGTATAACTTCAAAAAACCATGGAAGGAACAACAACAAAAAAAGAAAAGTTAAATTTAAAAAGCAAAAGAATACAATTCAATATTAATGCAAATAAAAATGCAGAGAAGTAACAAATTCATCAAAGAACAAATAGAAAATGCACCGGAATGTACTTTGTGCGTGGGAGGGATGTAAATTGTGGCCAGAGGGCAGATGAAAGCATATTATGTTTTCCTGAAATAACCACAGCGATTTTTCTGGTCTAATGTGTTCTTCCAGAACAGTGGCAATCCCTTCCCAAGTGCGGTGTGGTGAGGCTCTGCGGATAGCTTGACAAACAGAATGTGGCAGGCATGGCCAAGTATGACTTTCAGTGCTGAGCCATAGATGGTGACTCGGCTTACAGTTAGGTTCCTTCTTTCTGCGGGGACACTCATTCTTGGACTTCTGCTTTAAAGAAACTTAGATAGGGTGATAAGGATTTGAAATACGAGAGTAAAGTGCTTTATGCCTGAACTGGAGAATGCTAGTTTGTGATCTGAGACACCTACAGACAAGTGGCCTGTTCCTCTTGCCTTAGGAATTGGGGTAAGCCAAGAAGATCCCAGGGTCTTGCTCACCAACAAGTCCAACTCAAACACTTGGCCAAGTTAGACAAAAAAGGATGGGTAGCCAACAGAGGGCATTCAGCCATCAACCTATGGTTTCCATGCTACCTGCATGAGCAAGTGTGTGGGCATACATTCATGCTTGTGCACACACGTGTCAAGTTGGGAAGCTAGATAAGGTGCTATTGATGATGGACCCAGCTGAAAGCATATCTTCAGTGTCAAGATGGGCATGTGAGTGACTAGAACTGTAGATGGTTCTACTCTTGACATTTTATTGTTCTTTATACCGAGCCTGCTTACTACAGATACATAGTGAAATCAGCATGGCCAGCAGCAGAAGCCCCTGAGTTTTGGGTGATTTGCCACACAGCAATGGACCCTGACTACGTCAGTTGCTATTTGGTATACAGAAAAAGAGATTAAACTGTTCCATTGTTTTATTCAGACACGAGGTGATCCTTGGTGTTCTGCAGTTAATGACTAAATTGCAAAAATTTTGCAGAATTTTGCCTGTAGAAATTAAATGATTCAAATAAGATCAAACATGCCCTTCTGTTATCAGAGTCTTACAGTATGTCAGTCTTGCTGAAGTCTGTAGCAGTTATCTACCTGGTCTCTGTCTTGCAGTGCTCGCTCACAGGAACCTCCCCTTTTTGGTATGTAGAAAAGTAATGCTCTCAGGGCTTCCTTCAATCCAGGACATTCCTTGGCACACGTTGCTGTCTCTCTCAAGCACAGCCAAGTGCACCTACCAATGAAGAAAGTGGCACAAGTTCCCTTGATTAGGCTCGTGGTCTGATTAGTTAGCCTGTATAAGGCAATAAGATCCATTCCCAGGCCAATTCTAGTATTGGCAGTTGTGACAAAAAGTAACTAAATAATTCATTAAAACTTGGTGTTACAATTAAGCTAGTAGAACATCTGACATCTATTACCTCATGAAACATAATATCAGGCTGAAATATTGTAGACTTCCTTATACTAAGGAAGCACATATTTATTAAAACATAGGGGATAAGCCAGGCATGGTGGCACACTCCTATAATCCCAACACTCTGGAGGCAGAAGCAGGTGGATCTCTGTGAGTTCGAGGCCAGCCTGGTCTACAAAGCAAGTCCAGGACAGCCAAGACTGTTTTGAAAAGAAAAATAAATAAATAAATAAATACCCAACAAAACAGTAACAACAAACAAAACATAGGAAATAAATTGGGTGGCCTTCTCTAGTTTTAGAATGATTTATATTATTAAAAAAATGGATTTTATTAAAGAGTAGAGATAAAATGTTAGGGCAACCATTTTCTTTGATGGTGGGAGACGCTGCTCACAGACTCTATCTACAGCAGCCATTGTTTCATCAAGCCATGGATTGTAAAAAGGTTTGCTCTGCCCTCAACTTGGCTAATACTAAAGCTCCATAGGAGCCCTGTGACAGTACTGAAAACTAGAAGGAAAAGAAAAACAATGAAGTTAGCTATGCATTCTACTTAACCACTTGCAGCTCCCTAAGGAAACCTCGGGTACAAGCCTAAACACTCGTAGGTAACATAGAAAGCTCATTGTTGTTCAGGTGCACGTTTTGCAAATGTTATTTTATTTAAAGCATGACACACACCACAGAAATTAAAGTAAGACACCCCATACTTTGGATGCAAGTCTTGGAGGAAGGAGCTGGCTTATCTGGCAGCCTCTTCCCCAAGGACTAGCTTGCTTAGTATTGAAAGTATACAAGCTTCCAAAGGGGAAAACAATTAACAATTCTACAGGGAAGCATAGCAATGAGCAGCAGGACAAGATATAACCAATGCACAACAATGGTACTTATATTTTAGAGGCAATCAACAATTATTTAACTAGACTGAAGGCCTGGTCAACAGGCCATGTCTCTGGCATGAACTCATGGGCTGGCTCTTTGATCACCTCCACCTGAGAGGGGAGCAGCCTTACCGGGCCACAGAGAAAGAACAATGCAGCCAGTCCTGATGAGACTTGATAGACTATGGTCAGATGGAAGGGAAGGAGGACCTCCCTTATGGTTGGACTGGGGGAGGGGCATAGGAGAAGAGGGAGGGTGGGATTGGGCAGGGATGAGAGAGGGTCTACAGCTGGGATACAAAGTGAATAAACTGCAATTAGTAAAAATAAAATAAAAATTTTTAAAAAGCATGCAGCTTCAAATGTCTTGTGTCTAAGTTGCAGAGGCAGAAGCAGGTGATTAGCAATTGCATTTAGCAGCACAGGGGTGAACAAACTGCATACTGAGGACCCACACTACCCGATGTTCTGTTACATTAACAATTGCTTTTGCTTCCTGCCTTCTGCTATGCTGTCCTCTCAGCCAAACTTCCTTCCGTGCCCTCTGAACTGACTCTTCTATACTCCCTGCCTGTTGGCGTATCTTCCTTACAAGACAGTGGCTTCCCTGATCATAAGTGACTGGTGTTTAAAACAGTGGGCATTACTGCTTGATTCAGTTTTTTAATTTTTATTTTTTGAGTATTTCTTTTTTTTAATTTGCATGTGACTTTTGTTTTTGTTTCTTTTTTTAACTTTTATTAATTACACTTTATTCACTTTGTATCCCCCCATAAACCCCTTCCTTCTCCCCTCCTAATTCCACCTTCCCTCCCCCTTCTTCACGCATGCTCCTCCCCAAGTCCACTGATAGGGGAGGTCCTCCTCTCCTTCCTTCTGATCCTAGTCTATCAGATCTCATCAGGAGAGACTGCATTGTCATCTTCTGTGGCCTCGTAAGGCTGCTCTCCCCTCAGGGGGAGGTGATCAAAGAGCAGGCCAATCAGTTCATGTCAGAGACAGTCTCTCTTCCCATTACTATGGAGCCCACTTGGACACTGAACTGCCATGGGCTACATCTGTGCAGGGGTTCTAGGTTATCTCCATGAATGGTACTTGGTTGGAGTATGAGTCTCTGGAAAGACCCCTGTGTTCAAATTTTCTGGTTCTGTTGCTCTTCTCGTGGAGTTTCTGTCCTCTCCAGATCTTACTATTTCCCACTGTAGGAGCTTTATTTGTAATAGCCAGAAGCTGGTAACAACCCAGATGCCCTTCAAATGGATACAGAAATTTTAGTACTTCTACACAATGGAATATTACTCAGCAATGAAAAATAAGGAAATCATGAAATTTGCAGGTAAATGGTGGGAACTGGAAAAGATCATCCTGAGTGAGCTGTCCCAGAAGCAGACAGACACACATGGTATATACTCACTCATATAGACATATAATACAGGATAAACCTACTAAAATCTGTACATCTAAAGAAACTAATCAAGAGGGAGGACTCTGACTAAAATGCTCAATCCCCATCCCCAAAAGCAAAGAGGATGGACATCAGAAGAAGAAGAAAAGAGGAAACAAGTTAGGAACCTGCCACAGAGGGCCTCTGAAAGGCTCTGCCCTGCAGACTATCAAAGCAGATGCTGAGACTTATGCCCAAATGTTGGGCAAAGTGCATGGAATCTTATGAAAGAAGTGGGAAATAGTAAGATCTAGTGAGTATTTTTTACATGAGTTCTTCATTTATGTCATTTTCAACCTATTCTGTCTTCTTTCCAACTCTTCCTGTGCTGCTAGAGAAGTTTGACTTTCTTTCTTTTAGCAGCTTTTACTTGGACGTTTCTTGTCACCTAAGGGTATGACTTTACTATCCTCCCCATATATACTGGCATGTCATCTGATATGAGCATCATGAAGGTCTTGTTAAGGTGACCAATGGGAAGTAGTTGTAACAATACATCTAATGGCATTGTTTGAAAACTTTAAAAACATAAAGAAACTCCAAGAAAACCAAGTAACCTTCCTTTATTCATAAACCACCCTGTTGCGAAATCAAGGAATACGAGTCAATGTTGTCCATGGAGATGCATACAGAGCTGTAAGGCCACTGATACTCAGTGACAAGGGCAAGGCAGAACGGTCAACATTCATGTTACAGAAGTCAGAAGTCATGATAAAGTGTTGCATGATTTAGGACCTGGACTTTGGCTGCCAAAGGGCTGAGGGTTCAATCTTTGAAACTGTGTTAAGATAGACGTCTCATTGGAGAATGTTCTAAAAAGTGATTAACACACATGGGTGAACACACATGGGTGTACACACACGTATGTGCACACATTAACACACATGTGCACATATACACTCACACACGTGTACACACATAGACTCACACACATGTGTACACATATACTTTCACACACGCTCACACACACACACCTGCACATACACACCTCCATTTTTAGGAAAGTGGTGAAGGTTTTGTTTCTTTTTAACATTTTAATGGATGGTTTCTTTTGAGACTCTGACCTTGGCACAAAGAAGCACAAGCAACTGAGGAAAGCTGGGATTAGGAGGGCAGCCTTCCTCAGGGAACAGCACAACAGTGGGTTGTCCAGTGCCAAATAATCAGACCTGAAAACACAGACACAAGTAACCTTATACTGGCTGAGCAGGTTCTACTTAGGAATATATGTTATGGATATATATGTTTGTCCATATATGCACGTAATAACAATTAATGAACTAAGAGGCCATGGATTGGAAGGACAGCAGAGAGGGACATATGGGAGAGCTTGGAAGAAGGCAAGGGAAGGGAGAAGTGTTATATTATAGACCCAAATTTAAAAAATCCAAGACGTTATTACAAGAGTCGGTTCCTGACTATAAAGATTCACACAATGGCAACAGTGAAGGTTTATAATGAATGATGGTCATTGATCAATCCTACCAGATGGTGTTCGACATTTTTAACCTGGAGACTTTGCCATGTCTAAATTGGGGATGTGGTTTGTCCAGTAATAAAATGTAGAACCTTCAAAAAAAAAGGAATTGTTCTTTACAGGAGGACATTCCAGACAAGAAAGACTTGATAACTGCTTTCTTCCTGGTAGCTAAGAAGAAGACAGAGAAGAAAAAAGTGGGTCCTAGAACAAACAATTCCCTTAAGGGCAGTCCTACCAGTAGCCCTCTTCATCTGATTAGGCCCCAATTACCCAATGACCCGCATCCTCTCATGAGGTCCCTCTTCCTAAAGTTTCCATAGCCTTCCAAGAGACTATTAAGATGTGGACCTACGCTGGGCGTGATGGTGTACGTCTTTAATCCCAGCACTCAGGGAGGTAGGGGCAGGTGGAGCTTTGTGACTCCAAGGCCAGCCTGGTCTACAAAGTGAGTCCAGGACAGCCCAGGCTATACAGAAAAACTCTTTCTTAAGAAAAAAAAAATGTGGACCTACTTGTTATTAATTCTTGGCTAAGATGAAAGCCATAACCCAGTTATCTCCAAAATGTCCCACCTGTATACAGCTCAGTGGTGGGTCTTAAACCTTCAACATATGAGCTTTGGGGTGGTATTTATGCTTCAAACTGCATAATTTCTTGGAAAGTAGACCATATTCAACTTTTTTTGGCCACCTTAATAATAATATAATCATTATAAATTATATAATTTTATTTGTATTTTCATTTTGATGCAGAATCCCATGAAGAAACATTGTCATCTGTCTTGTGACCTCCTTAGGGCACAGGAGTCACTGAGAGATTTTTTTTAAAATTTATTTAATGAAATTTTTCCATCCTAGATTTTCACATTATAGAATTACAGAATAAGAAGCCCAACAAGGATCAATTCACAGCCATAAACTTCCAGTGTTTAAGAATACTATATACTTGGTTACAAAAATATACCAAGAACTTAATAAAAGAGCATGGGAATGTAAGGAATAAAAATGTAAGTATTTTAAAATAAATTCCAGATGTAAAAAACAAAAATGACATTCTACAGAAAATAAAATAGTATATCAGCAAAAGCAAAGGACTCTGAAAATGTATAACTGAAAATCCAGACAAATATAGTTACCTGCATTAAACACAGATGAAAAGATCAAGAGAGAAGAGGAGGTGGAAAAAGTAAGGAGGGGAGGAGGGAGGAGGCTACAGCTGGGATATAAAGTGAATAAACTGTAATTAATATAAAAAAGAAAATATTGCCAAATTAAAAAAAAGTTAAATACAGAATGTTGAGCAGGGCAGTGAAGAGGCAGTAAACATAGACAGATAAAGAATGTCACGGACAAAAACATCTGACAGAGGGCTAATAGAAAATAAATAAATAAGTAAAATAAATAAATAAATAAGATACTAAACACTAACAAACCAAATCATCCAATTTAAAAAATGGGGCATAGAGCTAAATAAGAATTCTCAACAGAGGAAACTCGAATGGCTGAGAAACACTTAAGGAAATGCTCAATATCCTTAGTCATCAGGGAAACATGAATCAAAATGACTCTGAGATTTCACTTTACAGCTGTCAGAATGGCTAAGATAAAAAATTCAAGCAACAGCACATGCTGGCAAGGATGTGGAGAAAGGAGAACACTCCTCCATTGCTGATGGGATTGCAAACTCGTACAACTACTTTGGAAATAAATCTGGAGGTTTCTCAGAAAATTGAGAATAGATCTACCACAAGACCTAGCTATATATATGGATTCTCCTCCATATAACTAGGACCCTTGATCAGCCATGTTCATAGTGGCTTTATTTGTAATAGTCTGAAACTGGAAACAACCTACATGTCTCTCAACTGAAGAATAGATAAAGAAACTGTGGCACACGAAATACTACTCAGCTATTAAACACAAACACCATGCATTTTGCAAGCAAATGGATGGAAATGGAAAAGATCATCCTGAGTGAGGTAAGCCAGATCCAGAAAGACACACATGGTATGTACTCACTTATAAGTAGATATTAGCCATATGGTATAGAATAACTATACTGCAATCCATAGACCCAGAGAAGATAAGTAACAAGGAGGGCACAAAGGAGGATGCTTGAATCTCACTCAGAAGGGGAAATATAATAGACAATGGAAGTTGATGAAGAGAGGGACTGGGAGGGAGAGGGTGTGGGGAGGGGAAGGAGGATGGGGATCAGATGTGGAGAGAGTGGAGGTGGGAGGCCAGAGGGCTGGGAGAGAGAAGGGAAACTGAGGAGAAGGGCATCTCTGAGACAAGCTGGAGACCTGTGACAGAGTAGGCTCCTGGGAGGATATGGGGTGACTCTAGCTGAGATTCGTAGCTGTGGGGGACCTGGAGATTGAAGTGACTACCTCCTAGCCAGGCAAGGACTCTCAGTGGAGCGAGGAGGACACCAACCCATCCACAAAACCTTAGACACAAAATTTACACTGCCTACAAGATGTGCAGGGATAAAGATGGAGCAAAGAATGAGGAAATGGCCAACCCATTACTGGCCCAACCTGAGACCCACCCCATAGGAAAGAGTCAATTCCTGACACTATTAATGATACTTTGCTTTGCTTGCAGACAGGAGCCTAGCATAACTGTCCTCTGAGGGGCTCCACCCAGCAGCAGATCAAAACAGATTCTGAAACCCACAACCAAACATTAAGCAGAGTTCAGCAAGTCTTGCGGAAGAGTGGGGGAAGGATAGAAGGTCCCGGAAGAGACAAGAACTCCTTAAGAAGACCGTTGGACTCAACTAATCTAGGCCCATAGGGACTTACAGAGACTGTAGCACCAATCAAACAACATGCATGGACTGGACCTAAGCTTCTGATACATATGTAACCGAGGAGCAGCTTGGTCTTCATGTGTGTCCCCTAGCAAGTAGAGAGAGGGCTTTCTCCAATACATACTCTGTTGCCTGCTTTTGGATCACTTTCCTTTAGCTGGGCTGCCTTGTTGGGCCTCAGTGGAAGAGGATGCGTTTAGTCTTAATGAGACTTGATGTGCCGGTGCGTGTGTGTGTGTGTGGGGGGGGGAATGGGGGCAGAACTCCCTTTTCTGAGGAGAAGGGGAGGAATGGGGGAAGAGCGAAGGAGGGTGGGACCTGGTGGAGAGGAGGAGGGGGCTGTAATCAGGATGTAAAATGAATACAAAAATAAATGTTTTAAAAGGCTAAACTGTGTATCTGAAAGCGGTTTCATAAGAAGCAATAAGCAAGTGAAGAGCAAAACAGAGATGCCCAAAAGGATGCCTCCTGTGGGAATTTTAGAAAACAGAGCACGAACAAGCCTTGGGCAGACCCAAAGGGAAAACGGAGTGCTTACAAGGAAATAGCTATAGTTTTAGACAACACGGTTAACAATAACTTCTCACAATAAAATGTGAAGTTGGGAGCCTCAGTAGAATTTGGAAACACTTCCGCAGTATTAAAATTCTGCTTTATTTGGAGTGGTTAGGCCTCAACCGCTCTTCCAACTTCCCAATCCTACATAGGAGAGAGAAGGTTAGGGGGAAGAGGATCCCTTTTCTCTTCCCGGCTGTTTTGGGTCAATGGACCCTTTAGGGCTATAGATCAAACTCCATCAACAGCAGACGCAGCCAGCAGTCTCCTCCATGCTGCTGTGCCCTGAAGGGTTTCTCTCCTCCTGTCTGCTCCAAACCACCACACCATCCTTTCCTCAGTTCTCTCCAAACTGCTACATGCCACATGCCAACACCAAAGGCCACATATTCTCTCTCTCTCTCTCTCTCTCTCTCTCTCTCTCTCTCTCTCAACCGAAAGTGGAAGTCCATTACCAGCTGGCAAAAGGTGTGGACAAACTATAGCTAAACTAAAACCATACTTAGTATTAAAACAAAAACATATTTACATAACATATCTGAGTTTACAAAGAAACCAGAACTTCCATTATATCAGTAGTGGAAACCAACAAGAGCCCCACCGTTTGATCAGTAATCTGTTTTTCACCTGTGAGCAGAACAAATCATTATTTTGAAGATGCCATCTGAATCGCACAGTGATCATCATCATAAACGTTTACTTAAGGCCTGCCACTTTACGGGGTTGGAGTACTCAGCTCTGGAGTTACTTTCTTCTTTGTGTTTTACGTCTCAAGAATGACACTCTGTGTAACCTATGTAATGTACAACTGATAGAGATTTATGTTTAAGGAATAACTTGGTCTTCTGTCCATCTAAAGAGCAATAGCATTGCAAATTATCAACGAAGCATACATACATCTCAAAAGTTCACATCAGGTTTAAGCTCCTTCTAAGTCGGTCACAGCATGCTTTTGTTCTGACCTTCAAGTCACTGATCGGAGCCGTCAGGGGCAATACAGCTTTTATCTTACAGAGTGGGGAAATACTTGGCATTCATGTCCTGAACATATTAACTGTAACTCATATGATCATTCAAAGATGAGTGAGTTGATGGTGAGTCTACGCCAACACAACATCGGTCCTTTCTCTACAGGACAGTAGTAACTTAAAACTGCAGGAAAGGGGTCATTAGAAAGCCCCAACTTTGCAAGAATTATTACCAAAAAGCGACTCAGGCAAGAACTGTAATTCAGAGCTGAATTTGTTTGCTGAAAAATGTCTGGAGAATAAGAGACACTTGTTCTCAGGATGCCACTTCCTAGATTATTTACTGCAAAAGGAGCATGGACCCTGGTGCATGGTGTCCTCTGAAGATGGGACACTCCCAGAGACCATACTTTAATGTCACAGAGAAAGAGACAACACGAGGCCCCTCGCTGTGACACTTGGAGAAGTGCAAGTTCCATTGATGGTGGCTTCTTGATGGAAAGTTGAACATGAATTTAAAGCCTAGATGTAGAAACAAAAAGTGAACCAGATAAATTCACATTGCAGGGTATTGATCTAGGGCTGATAGTATGATCCTGAAACTAATATCACAAAGGTCAAAGAAAAGACATTCAGGGATTTACCTGGATGAAGAGACAAAAGTGACAGTAACTTTTGACAAGTTAACATTTGGGTTCTAGATCAAAACGAAAATACTAAAACAGCTGTAAAGTCTTATTAGAATAGCTGATGAAATCTGAATAACATGAAATCTGACCGACATATTATATACTAAGCTATAAATTTCATACGAGCAGATGGGTTTGGATAGTAAATATATCCCAAAAGATTGTGCAGCAGCACTTATTGAGGGGCCTTGGGGAAGTCACTGAACCTTGAGAGCTCTGATCCCAAGCAGGGATGGACTGGTGATATAGTCACAGTTCAGTGAGCTGCTGGGATGTGTGGAAACTTCTGGAGATTCAGCCCGGAGGAAGCAAGCAGCTCACGAGGAGGGAGCATTTGTCCCTGGCCCTTGCCTTTCCCCGTCTCCGTTTCTGGCTATCATGATTGGAAGCAGCTGCCTCCCACCATGCTCTCCACACAGGTCCTCAGGAACAGGCCTAAAATAGACTGAACACCTGAAAGCGTGAGCTAAAACAAACCTGCCCTGCTTTGAAGTATTTTTCTCAAGTACTTTGTCACAGGTGTAGGAAAGTGACAATTGCACATATAAGTGGTAAAACTCAAAAATATGATCTTTGTACCAAAGAGAGACAGGTGCAGGCACATGTTCCCAGTAAAATACCCACAGATGCATGAAAACCTGAAGATGGAAAGAAACAGTCTTCGGGGCTAAAGGGAGAGAATGCCTGAGTCTTGGTGAGTGAGTAATGTCCATTGTACCATTACAGAACGTTTTCTCACTGTTTGAATTCTAGTCAAGTATAAGTTGGGAGAATGTGACTGTGCAATTAAACCTTTTGTTTCATGCAAAATATTTATAAATTTACAGTTTTGTAAACATTTTCAAAAACAGACAAGGATTCCACTGCACAGTAATAAAAAATTTGTTCTTAAAGCTGATCACTTGGTGTGGTGATACCTCAGCAAACACTCTAAAGTGTATATCATTTTCCCTTCGGAGAAACAAACTGTAATCATTTCTACCTTTTATGGGTTGTCTGGCACTTAGAGAGCTGATGCCCACCTGCCTAGTCAGCACAATCCAGTCCATCACATGGCTCTGGAGTCAATATTCCTGTTGGTATTGTTTTCTTAGGAAGAATGTACACATAAAGCTTTTGATGTGTACCTGTCTGGGAGAGGCACATGATAATGAAATAAGACTCCAAAGAAATGGAAACAAATGGGCAAATAGGCTTAAAACTAAAGATAAATTTAAAAAAATTATTTTCAGAAATGGTAAACAAATTTTTGCTTAATAACTGGTATTTTACATATATTCTATTATCTCAGCATTTCTGAAAATCCCTGCTTTCATTGCTGCTTGTGTCCTATCATAATTCATTTGCCCATCTTAATTTGAGTAGATTAAAAACAAAATCGGAATGAATCAGAATATTTTAACCATGGGCATGAAGTAAAATCCCCTGAAGATGCTGTATTTGTTCATGCATTTCCTTTGAATGGCTTTTCCTCTGTTCTTTCAAGTGATAATACAGCTTCACACAATGCCTCAAAGTTATGTTGATAATTGAGCTAGATAACCTTTGTGGTGCTCTATTAAGATTGCATGAAATAATTTTTTTTTTCCTGGATAATAGTTTAGATGCCTCAGATGGAATCTACAGAAAGAGAGAGCAACATGCAAATTAGGCTAAGGCACACAGAGGAATTTAATACCAAGTGTTGGAGGAAGTGCTCTGAAAACATTTGCTTTAGGAGAACTACACTCCAGACGGGAGATTTACCAGTGGCAGAAAAAGACTTCATCTTTGTGCAAGCCACAGAGCACCTCCGGAGGCTTGCTCTCAGCCTAAGAGAACAACAACAGCATGTAATTTACAGAGATTCATTCACTCAGTATACCTTTCCTCAAAGGAGGGTGTATTCAACAAGCAAACGACCATTCGTTTGTTTATTCCCATATTGCCTTAGAGTTTCTTGGAGTAATTCAAGCAATGGGTGCTTTACCGCCTGTACTTCCTTTACCTTCTTCGTTCCCTAGACCGTGGCCTATAATAATAATTGACTTGAAAGACTGCTGTTTCACCATAGCCTTACATGAGCAGGAGAGGGAAGGGTTTGCTTTCTTAGTACCTGCTCTGAACAATAGAGAGACTATAGAGGGTGTTACCCCAGGGGATGGTAAATAGTTCATCGTAAGGTCAGCATTTTGTGTGGCAACCGTTAGAAATAATTTGTAGGCAATTTCCTCAATATCATCCATCATTACGTAGATGATATTTTGTTGTTGATTCTCATGCAGATACTTTAGGGAAGATGTTTAAGGGAACATAAAGGATTCTGCCAAGGTGGACGTAACAGATTGCTCCAGAAAAAAAATAAATACAAGGAGATTCATTTAGTTATTTGGGTTATAAAAAAAGGTCAACAAAAGAATCGACCACCATAGGTCCAGATCTGGAGGAGCCTATTACAAACTCTGAACGATTTTCAAAAGTTAATGGGAGATATTAACTTGCTGAGGCCTACAATTAGATTGAGTACTTATGAGTTAAGTAATTGTTTCAGACATTATAATGAGATTCAAACTTATACAGTCCAAGATGTCTAACAGCTGAAACAGAAAAGTCAACTCTTGTAGAACAAAGACTGCAAGATGCGTTGTGGATCGAATTGATCCTAAACTTCATTGTTTTTTGGCCATTTTGCCTTCAACTCATCTCCTACTGGACTCATTATGCAAACGGAAGATAGTATTATGGAATGGATTTTCTTAGCACATAAACAAAGTAAAAAAAAAATCAAGACATACATAGAAAAGAGTTCTGAATTAATCATAAAAGGTAGAATCAGACTACATCGATTCTCAGGAACAGACCCAGCCAAAATTGTGGCACCTTTTACTAAAACTGAGATCGTGTCATTGTGGGTGATCAATGAAGACTGGCAAAGAGCTTGTAGTAACTACTTGTGAGAAATTAATAATATAAATATCCTAAAAGCAAACATATTCAGCTTATAAAGAGAACGAATTGGATTCTTCCACATACCGTAAAGGGAACACCAATCCCAGAGACACCAACATTCTATACTGCTGTAAACAAGATGGGGATGGCAGGTCAGACAAGGCGATCAAAAGTCCAAACACCTCAGTTCAAAAATCAGAACTGTATGCACACCTTACAGCATTATTAAATTTTTCCTGAATCTTTTAAGATAATTACCAATTCTTTATATGCAAAAAGAGTTGTTTTGCTTATAGAGACTGCTGAATTTGTTCCTGATAACTCAGGATTTTATACAATTAAAACAGGCCATCAGAAGTAGAAGCTATCCATTATATATTACTCATATTCAGTCTCATACAGGTTTGCCAAGTCCATTGGCACAAGGAAATAAGGAAATTGTTAGAAGGCAATGTGTTAGAAATGAGGAATTGTTATAAGGGAATGTGTTAAAAGCCTCCAAATTTCATGAGAAATATCATGTTTGGGACAAGTTTAAAGAAAAAAAAATATCTATCACTTGGCAACAAGCGAAAGAAATTATAATAAAAAAGTCCTATGTGTTCACTATACAACCAAATTCTGGTACCTGCTGGCAGTAACCCTAGGGGTATCAGGTAAAATGAAATCTGGCAGGTGGATGTTTTTTTATTTTGCAGAATTTGGAAAACAATGGTATATATACCATACCATTGACACATTCTTAGGGTTTCAATGGGCAACTGCTTTAAGTTCTGAAAACAATGATTGTGTAATTGCACACTCATTAGAAACAATGGCAACTATGGGGATGTCTTCACATGATGAAACACCTTTGCATATTACAATATGAAGCATGTTATGGGTATTCCACACAATCCTAGAGGACAAGCGGTGGTAGAAAGAGACAACCGTACCTTAAAAGAGATGCTTATTAAACAAAAAAGAGTAAAAACCCCAGGGAAAGACTAAATAATGCTTTGTTAACTCTTAATGTTCTTAATGTTGGTGAAAAAGGAACAAGAGCAGCTGAGAGACACTGGGTTATAGAAAAACAAAACAGAAGAACTAGGACAAACAATACACTATAAGGATGTGGTAACATTGGAGTGGCAACCTGCAATAGTTTTTGAGGTGGGGGTGTAGTTATGCTCATGTATCTACAGGAAATGACAAAGTATGGTTACCAGCAAAACTTACAAAGATTAGATCTTACCGGGAAAACCTTTATCATCGGAGACGTGAATGGCTTCACAAAGCAAATATCCCAGGTGACTCACTCTCACACTTCCTCAATTACCAGTTTTTCCAAAATCTGCAAGCAAATCACCTTCAAACGAGCCAGCCCAAAGGACAGACAACGCAAAGACTGGACAGACAACATAGAAAATGGACAGAAAAAGAGACAGCTAGCTTTTCTGGGACTTGGCCAATATCCTAAATTTTCACAGGGCACCCAAAAGATGTCTTCCCCTACAGGACTTCCGCATTCCCAAAAGGTGGGGAGGATGTTTTTGGTTGTCTGGTGTATTATTTTACCTTGGTATGGATTCATGTATGTTGATAGAAACTCAAGGTCATTTTGTGTAACTTTGGAAATTTAAAAACTATTTTGTTTAATCATTGTATATTGATGGAAATTTAATGTTATTTTGTTTGACTATTGTTTGATGTAAAGTTCTAGGTTCATAGTTCCCAGAATTGTTCTTACTGTGTGTAGATTGTTGATGTTAAAGAAAAAAAAAAAAAAAACAGGAACTGGGATATGAAGTGGAAATTTCTGGTTTCTTTGAAGACTCAGTGTGATATTTTGCTGCAAGCTGGGTACATGATGTTTTGCTGGGAGCTCTTTTGTACAAGGAGTGTGACTTTGGCCAGCTGAGAACATCTGGGGTGGACTCTGAGGAGAGGAGTTATACAGAATCCCATGAACAATGAGGGATAGCTTTTTGGATTGACATTGCTGCACTGATCTTTGTGCTTTGACACTTGACTTCAAAGAGGGAAAAGTTGCAGGAAACTTTTTGGGGCAATCCAACTGAGTCTTGTGACTTTCACTGACTTTGTGTTGCTGCTTGGTGTTGGCCATTGGACTGGACTGCTGGTATCCTGACTATTTGAGTTTGGTAATCCCTAAAGACCCATCGACCCTACTCAGCAGGAAGTAGATAAAAGAGGTCTACATCCCTTTTCCCTACTAATCTGTATAAGGTTTGGGGGGAGGATGGAATGGAGGTCAGTGCATTTAAGAACCCTAAATAAAGTAGGTTTGGTGAAGAATCTAAACTTACAGTTTTTATTCTACCATGAACAAAAGCAACATGGGGAGGAAAAGATTTATGTCATCTTAACACTTCCACAGCACAGCTTATCATCAAAGGAAGTCATGGCAAGAATTCAAGGCAGAAGCCTGGAGACAGGAGCTGATGCAGAACCATAGAGAACCACAGAGAAATGCTGCTTTTTGGTTTCCTCCCCATGGCTTGCTCAGCCTGCTTTCTTATACGACCTTGACCACCTGCCCAGTCCAAACTGTGGGAGTGTCTGGACATTTGGGCTAGAAAATTCATTGCAGATTAAAACTTAATTTGTGATTATTTGGGGACTTGAAATCTAGAAATTCATAAAAAGATGCAGACAACGGAGGTCTGGCTTGTGAAGTTTCCAATTCAGGTAAAGATTCTATCAGAGCCATTGGAATGATAGATATTTTAAGTTGCTAGACCACAGAAGAAGAAAATGCAACCAGTCTTCATGAGACCTGATAGGTTAGGGTCAAAAAAAGGGGAAGAGGACCTCCCTTATCAGTGGGCTAGGGGAGGGACATAGGGGAAGAAGAGGAAGGGTGGGTGGGATTGGAAAGGGATGAGGGAGGGGGCCACAGCCAGGATACAAATTGAATAAACTGTAATAAATAATAATTTGAAAAAAAAAGTTAAAACTCTGGTTGTCTGGGGATGTAGAATCAGTTGTGAGTGAGACCATCATCCTTGAGGCAAAAAGTCACTAGCAAATGTCTCCTCAAGGACAGCACACAGAAACTGTAGTCCAAAGACAGGCAAGGCTGTATGTATCTCATACTGGCAACTGAACCTGGAAATGTGTGAGTGTCCCAGGCTGTTCAGGGTTTTGAAGATTTGAAGGTATCATGGAGAGCAGCTGAGGCTTGGCACTGTGAGAGGCCAGAGGAGACTACTGGTAAAGGTGAGGCTTCAGTTACCGTATCGAAGGAGTCGTGGATAGAATTTGAGGCTTCCACCATATGACAGGGTCACAGTCCCAGAACACAGCCAGGAGAAGTTATTGGCGAAGATGCTAAGTGTCAGTGGAGACCCCAGCATATTGGAAATGCCAGTACATTGGGATGACAGCTAAAGACAGCACCAGCAGTGGCACTGGCTGAGCCTGTGCGGTGATATGTGTACGCTGTGGATGTCAGAGCTGAGGGGATCGAGACATTCAGGCCCCTTGAAGCCCAGAAGATCAGGAGGGTTCAAGACATCACACATTAGCTATTTACAATGTTGAAATTGTATTTGTTTTGGTTTGACTCTGACTGTTTCCTGATTCTTATGCCCTGGGGCATAAGAAATATTTAATTTGTTTTTGGTTTTACAGGAGCTCACAGTTAAAGGACATAGAATATTTTAAAGAGATGTTGGTTTTTTAAAAAGAGATCTGAGACTTTTAAAGTGTTTAAGGTTTTAGAGAATTGTAGGACTTTTAAAGTTATACTATTTGAATATTATGATATTTAAAGGAGACCTTGGGGATAAATAAGAAAAAGTTATGGTTTAGTGTTTTGTGTTAACTTGACAAGGTGTCAGTTGTTTTTTGTCAACCTTACAGAAACCGAGACATATCTGGAAAGAAGAAATCTTAATTGAAAAAAATGCCACTATAAAATTCACATCTAAGAGACTCTGATAGTGAAGGAATTAAGACCAACAATTCATACATATGGTTTCATGAAGAAAACTCTTCTGCACATTAAAGAACGCCATCATTTGAACATCAGCCTACAGAATGAGTAAAAATCTTCACCAAGTATTTATCAGATAGAGGCTTAGTAACCAGAATATACAAAGAACTGAAAAAAACTAACCAACAAACAAACTGAGCCTCAAGAAAACAAATAACCCAATTAAAATGGGGTGTAGATCAAAATAAAGGGTTTTCAAAAAATGAAACACAAATGGCCAAGAAGCACCTTAAAAATATTCAACAATCTTATCCATTGGATAAATGCAAATTAAAACTACTTTGAGATTTCATCTTAAGCAAGTCAGAAATAGCCAAGATCCATAAAACAAAGTACAGCTCGTGCTGGTGAGGTTGTTGGGAAAAAGTAACACCTACTCATTGCTGGCAGGGAGGAAAAGTGTACAGCTACTGTGGAAATCAGTGTGGCAGCTCCCCAGGAAGCTGTGAATAGAGATGCCTCATGATGCAGGTACACCACTGTTGGTCATATACCCAAAGGATTCTACATTTGCTCAACCATGTCCATTGCTGCTCCGGTCTTAATAGCCATGCTTTGGAAACAGCCTAGTTGTCCATCAGTTGATGAATGGATAATGAAACTGCGGTACATTTCCACAATGTAACATTATTCAGCTTTTAGTATAAATAAAAATTGTAGAAAGTAAATATATGGAGCTATAAAAACCATCCTGATTGAGGTACCCAACTCCCAAGAGATAAATATTAATTTTCAAGCCTTTGATATGTGTGCTACAATTCAAAGAACCATGGAGTTAGGTAGCTAGTAAAAGACTGGGCAGGAGGAGGAAATCTCCTAAAGAATGGGAAATAGAATATAAAGAAAAAAAAAGGAGAAATAGAATTGGAAGATTAAGTGGAGATGCAATGGGCAAGCCGGGTAAGTGAGAAAAGATGGGGCGACAACTAATAAAGGCCCTTTGAAAAGCCATATGGAAATATAGTACCGTAGAAGCTTCCTAAAATACATAAAAAGATTTTAATGGAATTACTGCATAACACAGGAGAAAATGCTCAAGACATTAAAATCCCCAAAGTAAAGAAAATCATCAAATAATATCATCACTCTCTGGATTTTGATATTCTTTTCTTGCCTTCTCTCTGACAATCAGCAGAAGCTACATCTTCTCACTTTCTTTGATGCCAATGTGTAGAAATATGACTTTTATGCTATCCTTGGAATCTGTCCATCTGTACAAACAATTGATAGTGGTGGATGAGGAAGACACTCACCTAGGCTCGGTGGCTGCAAGAATAACGCTCAGCTGTGGTCCTTCGAGTTCTCTAGCCCACTTACTGGAGACTGTCCTCACAGAGTTGCCCAAGATGCTCAAATCCATAGCATATCTTACTAGGGAAAATAATTTCCTCACATTAATGGGGTTCTATTATCTCCCCTTGTAGAGCCAGACAACACAAGAAAATGCACAGTAGGGTCTCAGGAAACTTGCTGTAAGAGTGAAAAAGATTGAAACAAGTGTAACACGCATAAAACAGCTTGAGAAAAAAACTCTGCCAAAGAACACATGTGTAAGAACCAAGAATGGTTTAGCAATCTACAAGACAAAACATGAGATTATTCTCTGTAAAACCGTTTAAATTGTGTGAGTTCATGCATGTGTGTGTGCATGTGTATGTGTGTGTGTGTGCCTGTGTGAACTCAATGGACAATTTCCTGGAGTCCATTATCTTCCCACACACCATGCAGGTACATGAATTAGGCAAGAACTCTTGCCCACTGAGCCGTCTTGCTAGCCCAGATGACTATATTTTCTGTTACAGCAAAAGCAAAAAATTGAATTAATGGTATTGCAAACAGCAGAATTTTAATGTATGTTCCAAGTGAGTACAGCTGGCCTCTTCAGTCTTGCGGACGGCCCTGAGAGAGGGAGAAGGTGCTGAAGCATACTGCATGCTCCCTCAAGGATGATTCAGTAAATAAGGTTTTTATGTCTTTCCTTTTCTTTATTTAAGATCTCTTTTCGTTATTTTCAATCATATGTATGTGTGGGTGTGGGGTGGGGGTGCGCTTGTGAGCTCAGTGACGCAGTCCCCGTGTGGATGTAGTTGTGAGCCGCCCAGCATGGGAGCTGAGAACGAAACTTGGTACCTCTCCAAGAGCAGAGAACACTCTTCACTGCTGACCTCCAAGAATGATGTTCCTGAAAAGATTTACATTAGACACCACAAACTTCCTCATTTTCTCTAAGGAGTTTCCATGTGTGTATTTATGCCATGTGTTTAATGATGATCATCATTATGATGATCATAATGCTATAATGATATTACTTTGCTTCCCCACAGATTACATAAACACACAGCCAGAAAATCTGTTTACTATATGGCACTATATCAGATCCATGAAAAAGATGATCTTAAAATATAAATGAATGTAACTATCTTAACTATAAACCTATAAACCTTGTAAATATATTTGTAAATTAATAGTTTGGTAGGTTTTTAATTGTGTGAAGAAGGAAATATGAGCAATTGTTCTTGTTGTTTTAAGTCAGGATTTCATGTTGTCCTGAACATGAACATGCCTGGAGGCTGGCATTAAACCTACTGCGCAGTCAGGATGGCCTTGAGTTCTTGATCTTCCTGCTTCAGTCTCTCAAGTTCTTGGAGTAGTGGCCTGCACTACCACACCAGGATTTAACACTAGATTTTGTTTTTAAAATTTATTTTAATCTGTATTTTGCTTCTTTTCCCTGGGGGTAAACTTAGGGCATGCTGGGTCCCCATGGGTTCTGAGTGTGTAAACCCCATTCTGAGAACTCTTACACAGTGCCTACTCCTCTCTCCCTAGCCACACACAACTGCTCATTTACTTTCTGCTTCTTATGGACTTGCTCATTGTAGACATGGCCTATAAATAAACTCATACAGAATGCAGCCTTTTGCAACTGACTTCTTCCTCATGGCATAACATTTCCAAGCTTAATCTAAGTAATACTGTGCATCCACAATTCACTTCAATATTACTGCAATGTTGATCATCTGTGTCTCCTGGAGGCCAATATATTAAAGGATTGTTCCCCAGTTTGACACTGTTGGGAGACTGAAGGACCTTTAAGAAGTGAGATAGGCTTGGTGGACCAGTCATGTAAAGGATGCAGAACTGGTTGCCAGCAAACATATCGGGGGGATCACAACAGCCCATAACTCCAGTTCTAGAGGATGCAGATTTCTCACTGTTCTTTGTGTTTTGCTTTCCCTGGACCCCTGCACACATGCGGTTCACAGAAATTTGAGAAGGTATATACACACACATACACACTCATACACATTCACTCACATACACATACATACAAACACACACACATACGTAGACATACACACGTATGCACACATAACACACAGATATACACACATACATACACACACACACACACACACACACACACACACATGCTTGCGAATACCTAGGAGGAAATCTTGGGTCATAGGAAAGGTGCAAGTGTGCCCCTGAAGTAAGTCATGGAAGCCCTGGTCTCTTGTTTCAGTTTCCAGCCAGGAGGTGAATAGTTCTGCTCTGCTGCATGCTGCATGCAAAACAACGCATAGGACAGACCTCAAAGCTAAGCGGCCGATCAATGCTGACTGCACTTTCCAAACCTTGAGGCAAAACAAACCTTTCTGTTTTTAAAAATGTTTATGTGAGAGACCGTGTTAAGAGAACAGAGACAGTGCTAACTTTACTGTGGACATACCACATTTATTCATATATTCATGAGCTGAACACATAGGTCGTTTCTAATTTCAGATTTTTTTCAAATGTTGCTCTGCATATGCATGTACAGAATGTTGCAAGGATGTTTTAAGTCCTCTTGTGTATATGTCTAGTAGACTGTTGGATCAATAGAAATCCCATGATTAACCTTTTAGGGAACTGTCCTGATTTCTATACTGGCAGCTTCATTTTATATTCTTATCAATAGCATCTATTTCAAATTCCACAATTCTCACTAACGCTTGTTACTAACTACATTTCCTTGCTGCCAAAGATATGGTATAAAGTAATATCTCATCCTGGCTTCAATTTTTATTATCTAAATAGTGACATCAGTCATAGTTCCGTATGTTAATTGATCATTCGTAAGACTGCTTTAGAACAAAAGATTAGTGCCTGTAGTGAGAATTCTGGAATTTCGGTTTCTCTAAAAACACAGCCATATTATAAGAGTATGTTTTTATTTTAATCCCAGGTGCGGGAATATGGGGCTGCTTTACAGAAGCTGACTACAATTTGCCTCATGCAGGGGAGTGGTTTTGCCAGCTGCAGATAGTTTCTGTGATTGTGCGATGTTTGGAATTCTGGGAACTTTTCAGAGGGTGTATACATGCCAGAGCCTGGTAAGTGGGTTGTTGGTTGGTTGGTAGTTACTGTTGGTTGTGGTTCACTAAGTAGCTGTGCCTAGTGAAGAAACAACAAGAAATTAGGTATCCTGACAAAGAAGATCAAACTTGCCCAAAGGAGATCAACAATCCCAATCAGCAGGAAGTAGCTTAATGATAATATCACCCCATTTTCTTCCTCTGACTTTATTAAGGGATTTTTTTTTCTTTCCTCTGTATTCTTTTTTTTTCTCTTTCATAGCTAGTGTTAGGGGGTTGAAAGGGTGGAAAAAGAGCAGAGAAGGGTGGAAGAAAGGAGAACCTACAAAGTAGCTAAGACCAGTCATAAGTACCATTTGCCCATATTTGGTCGAGTTACTTTTCTTTTTCTACTGAGTTATAACACACTTTCTCAGGCTGTGGACACATGCTTCTTATCCAGTCAGCAACCGGTGGGGGTTCTCCACTTTATGGGTCGATTCTTTGTACCCCAAAAACTTTTGACTTTCTGACATGTGTGTTTTTGGTGTCATTGCTATGAACATTTTTAATCCGAGGTCACAAAAAGTCATGTCTGTGTTTTCATCAAAGCACCTTGTGTAGTAGGCTTGACGCGTAAGTCAGTGGTCCCTTTTGAATTAGCTTCGTCTACAGTAAGAAGTAAGGGTCCAGTGTTGCCAACTGCAAGTACTATACAGTTGTCCCAACACTATTTGTTGAAGAGACCTTTTCCCTAGTAGAAGTTCCTCATCAAAATTTAAGTAATGATGACTGATTTTTTTTAACCTAGATTTTTCCATTGATTGATATTTTCATCCATATTCATTTTGAACTTCTACAGTTTGTATTGAGCATGGCCTTTTGAGAGCATAGTGTCTGTGTGTTTCAGATGAGTGGCAATAAAGCACGAGGACTGACCTTTTCTGGGGGTTTTAACAAGTCATTAGTTAACATCTGCGTGTGGTAACTTACAATCAACTTGTGGAGGATGATTAAAGTGTCCTATCCCTTTAATTCTGACATGCCATTACTACCACAATAGTGTCTAAACTCTGTGACACAAACAGCCTAACTCAAGGTCAGACAAGAAAACTGCTCAGTGTTTGGGGACTTGTTTTTCTGTTATGTAACCATTTCTTGCCTGTAACACTCTTTTTTTCTGTTCTTGTTAACTCCATTCCTGAATGTAGGTGACAAAGTTAAATTTATAAGAATGGCAACTCTATTTTTCTTTTTATTTTTTAACTGAAAATAAAAAAAGCATTTTATGGCATTTCAGTTCTTATGGTCTGTATTATGTAAGCTTAAAAAATAGGAATACAATATGATAATGGTACCAAAACAACTGGACCATGGATGACAGTATAGTGTTCACTGTGTAAAGGTGTTGTCCCGCTCTGGGCATATCATTTTATTCATCCAGAAATGGAGAGGGTGCACACTACCATGTCCATCCTAAGAAGAGAGCATCAGAGGACAGACAGATAATTTAACCAAAGTCACGAAGCCAAACAGGATTTAGTATCAGGATTTAAACTCAGACATAGTAGATCCCAGAACCCATGGCTTAGGAAACAACCACCAAGGAGAGCCACAGTGCAGCTTTTTATCACAGGAGTAAGGAAGATGATGTTCTTGGATGCCTGATAATTATGCAAAGTTTTAGGGCCATGGAATGTGGTCATTCATATAGAACACCGCACTAGACACACACACACACACACACACACACACACACACATAGAGAGAGAGAGAGAACTGGAATGGGTCAGTCCATTTTCTTCATAATAGCCCTGTAAATCCTTATCATATGCACATCCAAATCCAATGTGTCTACTCTGATATAATCTTCCAATATTTTACATAACTGGATTAGATGCAGAGGAGTAGACTCCAGCTTCCCATCAAGAAATTTTCACATTGGCGTGATGTCATCCTTGCTCAGTCTGCGAAGTTGTGTTGGTGAGATTTCATTGGTGTAGCTTCAGACATTACTAAGAGATACCGCCTCACATCAAACTTCCTGATCCTCTGGTGCCTGCATTTTTCCACCTCCTCTTTGGCAGGTTTAGGAATTCTGAGAGTCAGAGATAACATTTCTTCCATGACGAATAGTCTTCTTCACGGAAGAGCAAACCAATGAATTATCTAATATCAAATGGCTCTGAAACATGCACAGACAAGTAACATTATATAATATGAGCAGGTTATATGTAGGATTATATATGTATGTATGTATGTATATATACATAGACATATGAACATAATAAGAATTTATTAAAATAGGTCATGATTTCAAGGAGAGCAAACAGAGTTTGGGAAGGGTTATTAGTCTGTAGTTTATTCTGCTGTTTTTTTCCTATTGGAGCGGACAGAGTGCTGCCTTAGGCTGCTGGCTCCATTTCTGAGTTGAAATGAGTCAATTCTGCTTTGAAAGGGAGGGGAAAAAACCCCTCAAACAACATAATACTCAAATAGTGGCATAAATTTATGAGGTGGTTATATAATAAGAGTAGATGAAGTGAATGTAATGGCCAGGGTTTTCCCAAAGATGGTTCCAGAAAAGGAATATATCGTGACAAAAGGAAGATGTGAAAATGCTTAAAATTATAGAGAATAAAAAAAATGCAGCTATGAAGGACCATGGTCACCATACAAAGACAATAGTCCTTTTCTGACCATCTGGGGCAAACAAAGGCTTTAAGCCATTCTCTGCTGGCTGTTATTGTACTCCAGACTTACCAATTAAAGGCCAACATCTCATGGAAAGAAGTGACTGGCCTCATCGTTCTCCTTACAGTGCTGTAAGGAGTGAACACTCGGTCACTTTTATTTCCTGACAGGTTCATCTTCTAACTGCAATAATAAAATTATCACTCTACGACCTTGTAAGTGATCACAAGTTGCTGAAAGGAAAAGGCACCCAGGCTCTCTGTGCATAGCCCGGAAGTTCCAATGTTAGCAGAGGGAGTCAGGTGTGAGCACAGGAGGCCTGTCCTCACACTAGTAGAAGTGAGTGTTCTCCTCTGCACGCTAACTACACCCTCCTTGCAGCTTTAAAAAATAAAGGTAATTTTTGTTCCTCCCAAAATACTGCCACTCGCCTCATGGCTCATTGCTATATTCTTGTGTTTAAACCTCCCTCACTGGACATAAAAGGGATAATATTATAACAGTATTTAAAGAGACACAGATTGTTTTCTGAGTAACATCAAGAAAGAGAAGTGACAATATTGTACATTGCAAGCCTTCAAATAGCTTTCAGAAACCAATACACACACGTATTGACACAGACATATACAGACACACACACACACACACACACACACACACATATATATATATATATATATATATATATATACACACACACACAGTAAGTTCTTTAGCACTATCAGAAACACACAAAATTCTAAGGATGCTTTGGTAAGAGGAGGGCAGAACTACTCGCCACCACCTTTGGATGAGTGAAGTCTAATATATGTGGACGAGGCTAAAGAAGACTGAAAACAAGTGCTCGCTTCGGCAGCACATTTACTAAAATTGGAACAATACAGAGAAGATTAGCATGGCCCCTGCACAAGGATGACACGCAAGTTTGTGAAGCGTTCCATATTTTTTTTTACATAATGGAATACTACTCAGCAATTAAAAACAAGGAAATCAGGAAATTTGCAGGCAAATGGTAAGATCTAGAAAAGAACATTCTGAGTTAGGTATCCCAGAAGGAGAAAGATGCACATGGTATATACTCACTTATTTAGACCTATAAGATAGGATAAACATACTGAAATCTATCCACCTAAAGAGGATAAACAAGAAAGAGGACCCAGGGTAAGATGATCAATCTTCACTTAGAAAGACAAATGGGATGGGCATTGGATGTAGGTGAAAACAGGGTAACAGGACAGGAGCCTACCACAGAAGGCCCCTGAAAGACTCTACCTAGCAGTGTATCAAAGCAGATACTGAGACTCATAACCAAACCTTCAGCAGAGTGCAGGGAATCAAATGAAAGAAGGGGGAATTAGGCAGTATGACCTGGAGAGGACAGAAGCTCCACAAGGATCAAATATATCTGGGCACAGGGGTCTTTTCTGGGACTATTTCTCCAACCAAGGACCATGTATGGATATAACCTAGAAACTCTGCTCAGACATAGCCCATGGTATCTCAGTATCCAAGTGGGTACTCTACTAAGGGGAACAGGGACTATTTCTGACAGGAACTCAATGGCAGGCTCTTTGACCTCCCCACCCCCCAAGGGAGGAGCAGCTCTGCTAGGCCACAGAGGAGGACTTAGCAGCCTGAAGATACCTGATAAAACAGGGTCAGATGAGAGGGGAGGAAGTCTTCCCCTATCAGTGGACTTGGAAAGAGGCAGGGAGGAGATGAGGGAAGGATGGTGGGATTGGGAGGGAAAGGGGGAGTGGGATACAGCTGGGATACAAAGTTAATAAAATGTAACTAATAATAAAAATAAATAAATAAAAATGAAAAAAGAAAAGTAAAAGAAAATGCACATGTGTATATATATATACAGTCATTCATGTAAAACAAAGTGACTATGTCATAGAGTGTGTTTGAAAACAAGATAAATATTTAGTTGTCAGAGTCAGCACAGACTCAGAGCCAAGAGGCTTCAAAATTTGCTGACCTGGCAAGGTGTTTAAAAGCAAGAGGAAAAACCCAGTATACCTAAAGAGCATGCAGATCACACCTGCACGGCTCACTCTCAGAAATCATCTATGCTAGCATAAATATCCCAACTATTGTTGTTAACTACGTATTTTTTTTCCTTTACCATCAAAACAAGCTGAGATAACTGAGTTACATGAAGAAAGGTTTATTTCAGTTTTGTTTAGGAAGTCCATGGCTGGGAGGAGTTGGCTCTGTGGCTTTGAGGAAGGCAGCCGAGCCTGGCCGGGACACATGCTGGCACAGTGCTGCACATTTCATGGGTTAGGAAGGAAAAGTGATAAAGAGAAAGAAACGGTACCCAATATCCTTCAATAGTACATCCCTAGTAGCCCAGGCCTTACTTAGGCCTTAGTGTGGAAACACTTTCCTTGAGTGTTAGACCAGGCATCGATTCTTTAATACCCGGGCACCTAAAGGGCACACAAATGTAGCATGTTTGTCAGTACTGCAAGTCCATTGTAAAGCAGGAGGTTCTTACTCTAGCATCCATTTTCCTTTCTTTCTCAACTTGACCCATGATGCTAAGTGTCCATATGTCTTGGAAGCAGGGACTGTATTTCATGCCCGACCTTACAGCTCTCTGTGGCTATGTGTGGACAAATACTGGCCAGCGAAGCATAGACAGAAGGGTGGGACTTCCAGGGAGATCCTTAAAGGGGAGAGGGTCAGGTTTTCCTGCTCCTTGCCCTTTTTGTCACTTAGAGTATAGCAACAAAGATGTGGTCAGTTAACCTGACTGATGGAGATCTGCCTAAGCAAGTAAGTCACTAATGAGACAGCAGCTATCATGATAGCCTAGCTGGTCTATATCCAAGGTGGGGTCATGTGAATGAGAAATAAGCTTGTGTTTTCTAAAGACCTTATCTTGGACTGAAACCAATCCTAAGAAGTATTCTAAAATTGTGTCAGACTATGGATTATTATTTTGTTATTTTATTTGTTGGTTGATGTACAGTGTTTGTGTGAATATATTACTCGACTGAGTCGAGTATTTTTTTTTAATTTACCATATTAGATCTATGAGGCATTCTAAATAGCTCCACAATTTTTAAACATCTGTAGTCAAACAACTTAAGAGAACCAATCCTTAGCCACCCTACATACCTTGTGACCTGTGTCAGTTACTTGAAAAGCCTCACAGAGAGCTGCAAGCTCCCGAGGTAACAACTCCACCTATGTATCTGCTCACACGTGAGTTCTAGCCTGTTCTTTCCCTGGCTGCCCTAGGATTTCCATGTTGACAAGTCTCTCCTCCCCCATGATCACGTGAGTGATTTTCTTCATGAAATTTCTTTTTTTTTTTTTTAAATGAAATTTCTTAATATGTGGCAGGATTGATTTCATTTCTCTGGCTCAACCTTGACTGATACATCCTATAATTAAAAAAAAAAAAGAATTAAAAATAGAACAAAAGAATGATTGGGAGGAGGGAGCAAGTTCTATGAATAAATTAAGCCATGATTTTTCTTTCATAATTATGTCAAAGTTCCAAATAAGGAAATATTTGTACTTTCCTTTGTTCTTATGTAGGCCTCAGGAAAATTTTACATTTTCCAAACAAAAAACAAAACAAAACAAAACAACAACAAAAACACTACCACCACCAACAACAACAAAAACCAACAACAACAACAAAAAACCCACTTTGTGGTTTAATGTTTTCCAGTCTTCTTTCTGAGATGACAATATCCCACCACATATTTTATTAATTTTTTATTTACTTTATAGCTCTATCTCAGCTTCCTCTCCCTCCTGTCTTTCCAGTTCCAAGGATCTGGAAATAACGTAGAGGTCCCTCAATCAAGGAATGGATACAGAATGGTACATTTGCACAGTGGAATACTACTCAGCTATTAAAAACAAGGACTTCATGGAATCTGCAGGCAGGATGGATGGAACAACAGTTAATTTAAAAAAATTAATGGAATTAATTTTATTCATATTTTCCTATTATAACCAAAGTAAATGGGAAAAGTCTATTTTGCTCTAGAAAGGAGTATTTGTGGCAGATAATATGTCTGTTACTTCAAAAATTTGAAAAGTGTTTTTTTTTAAGTTTTTGTTTTTATTTGTTTGTTTGTATCTGAACTATTAGCTTGTAATTATGTCATAGAATTACTGTAAGTAGCACACAGAAACACGCACTGAACACTGGCAGAACACTATGCATAGTTCTGAGCATGACTTTGAACGTGCTTGGTGATAGATGACTGAACTTGAGGTTTGAGGGATCGTTATTCCTGCTTCTAAACACTGCTAGATGCTTTCTGTGTTCCCCAACACCCAGGATGTATTGCAAAACGGTCATTAATCTTTCACTACTTCCTTCTTTTTTTCTTTTTTTTAATTTTAATTTTATTTTTATTAATTACAGTTTATTCACTTTGTATCCCTACTGTAGTGCCCTACCCCATCCCTGGCCAATCCCACCCTCCCTCTCTCTTCTTCTCCTATGCCCCTCCCCCAGTCCAATGATAGGGGAGGTCCTCCTCTCCTTCCATCTGACCCTAGTCTATCAGAGCTCATCAGGACTGGCTTCTTTGTCTTCCTCTGTGGATTGGTAAAGATGTTCAGGTGGAGGTGATCAAAGAGCCAGCCCATGAGTTCATGTCAGAGACAGTCCCTGTTTCTATTATTTGGGGACCCTCTGGGACACTGAGCTGTCATGCACTACTTTTGTGCAGGGGTTCTAGGTTATCTCTATGTATGGTTCTTGTTTGGAGTATCAGTCTCAGAAAAGACCCCTGGACCCAGATTTTTGGTTCTGTTGCTCTCCTTGTGGAGCTCCTGTCACCTCCAGGTCTTTCTACCTCCCCCTTCTTTCATAAGATTCCCTGCACTCTGCCCAAAATTTGGTTATGAGTCTCAGCATATGTTTTGATACACTACTAGGTAGAGTCTTTTAGAGGACCTCTCTGATAGGCTCCTGTCCTGTTCCCTTTTCTCCCTCTTCCAATATCCGTCTCATTTGCCTTTCCGAATAAAGATTGAGCATCTTACCTCAGGTCAAGAACTTAAGAAGTTAAACAGCAACAAATCAAGTAACCCAATTAAAAAATGGGATACAGAGTCTAAACAGAGAATTGACAATAGAGGAACATCGAATGGCAGAGGAACACTTAAAGAAATGTTCAACATCCTTAGTCATCAGGGAAATGCAAATCAAAACAACCTGAGATTCCACCTTACACCCATCAGAATGGCTAAGATCAAAAACTCAAGTCACTACTTCCCTCTTGAAAAAAACTTTTATGATATCTCATGGATGGGCAGACATTTTTCAGATTTTAAAATACCAGCACTCCAGGCAAGGTGGTACACACTTGTAGTCCCAGCACTCGGGGAGGCAGAGGCAGGCAGGTCTCTGTGAGTTCAAGGCCAGCTTGGTCTACAAAGCGAGTCCAGAACATCCAAGACTACACAGAGAAATCTTGTCTTGAAAAAACAACCAAGCAACCAACCAAACAAAAAACAACAAGACAAAATATCAGCTCTGTTATAGTCTGTCTGACCTAAAGCTTCTTGCAAGAACGTGCTCCTGACTTTTAAAATTTGACAGTTTTGCCTTAACACTAAAAGAGTGGGCCATATGTGAGATTGTCTTTATACGTTTCTGTGAACTACAACAACAACAACAAAAAATCCCCAAAGTTAACATGACCTTTAGCATTTGATGATGAACAGCACACAGTTCATCTCCTTTCTCCGTTCCATGTAGATTTTCAGGCAGCATCATTAGCAAACACTTTCCATTTGCTGTGATGGCTCTGTACATTAAAGATGTATCTGTCAAACAATATCGGTGCACACATTTTTAGCACACCAGGCTGGGATAGCAGTGCTCAGGAACATATGGGCTATCATTTTTCATTGTGGGGGCCTTGACAGAAGTCTCAGAGAAAGTGCAAGAGAGTGGAGTTGTGATGAGAAAGTCTTCGATAAATTCAGAAAATGGAATTAAGGTAGAATTAGATGATGCAGTTTAAAAATTGCCTATAGAAAAGTCCCAATTTATTTCTAATATCAGAGATCAGACCTCTACTCTTGCCTGATGCGTCTAAAACAAAAAGGGGAAACTGTAGAGAGCTGCGGAATGCTATGCCTTAAAGATGGAGCTGGTTTCCGCCTTCCACCTTCCCGATGGTGAGTGCTCTCTGTCACGAACAACTCCACATTTGGCTAAGGCCGAGGATCTGGCTTGCTTCCATGTATGTGGACCTATCTGCATTGCCCCCGTGGCACGCCTGGGTTGGCTACCCAGAGGCTATTTAAGCTGTGGGCTGGCTTTCCCCGGGGTCCGAGGATTGTTCAATGTTCCTGAATAAAATGCATTGAAAAAAAAAATAAATAAAGTGTTAAGAAAAATTCAAAAAAAAAAAAAAAAGAAAGATGTTTTTTCCATTTTTCAATTTAAAACTTCTAATAAGCTACAATCTACATTAAAAAAAACACAATTTAAATTTTATTTTTCAATATTCTGAAGCCAAAATGTTGGAATGTGAGTCATGTAGAGTAAACACAAATATCAGTATTAGTATTAAAAAGATAAAGTTTTATTTTTGAAAAGTCTAGCAGATTATCTTATTTAGACAACTTCCCAATTTTGTATAAAATAGCTATTAATATACATTAAAGCAAAGTGCACCTCTAAAAGTACCTCTATAAGACACTTTAAAGTGTCTTATATTGTCTTCTTAATTTTTTTATATTTTTCTGAGTGATGAATCACAAAACTAAATAAATGCTGTTTAAAATATAAAACATAATTGTTTGAAAAAGACAGTTAAAAAAAACTAAAACAAAAACAAAAAACATTACTGTCCCGTCCTCTTCTTGCCTTAGTTTCTTCCTTCCTTCAATGTGACTAATGACTACATTCTATAGTCTCAGCAAATGTGGAAGATCTATGAGGCTCTCAACCACAGCTTATACTCCAAGAGCAAGGCAGGTGTCAAAAGAACTAAGCATCGGCAGCTAATGGAATGGATAAAGTCCCCAGGGGTCCCATCGCTTTAGATAATACCTCAGAGAACTCTCTTTTCCCTGAATCCCTCCATTCGCACATCACAGATGCTTCTCAGCCCTCTCCGCTCAACAGAGGAAAGATGTACATCCGACCAAGGTCAACGCGCCCAGCTCTCTCCTGCAGTTTCCCTTTCCCACTTTGCTGAGAGACACTGAGCATGAAGGACACAAGGATGACATTGCAGGGTGTCAAAAGGTAGATATGAAAAAATGCCTGGAAAATATAAATTACAGATCATAATTTCAGTATACTCTTTTTGAATGTATTTTGTATATCTGGGGACTGTTTGAGAATTATCTCTTTCTGTTATCTCCTTCAACTTGAGTGTTCACCCTTTCCATTATTGATGCTTATGAGAATTCTCCTGTCAGTAATTTATGCACCACAAAATATTTTTTCAAATTTATGAATCACAGTTTAATTATATATATAATTAATATATATAATATACATATAATATATATATTTCATTTACTCCTTTACCTACTTGTTTAAATGGATCATAGTTATTTAAGAATTTTAAATTCTTCCTCAGTTATATATAATCGTATATGGTTTGTGTTTTCTATTTCCAAGTTGAAAGACAAACTCTCATGTGATGAAGTCCATTGCCTTCTTCTACCTTGTTAATTTTCTTAGAGTTTTGGTCCATTTTCAGCTTATAACAATATCAGCTTATGATTTTTTCCCAGCACTTTTAATGTACTTGAAATGTTGGGAAACGCTGTTTTTTTGGGGGGGTTGCACGGCACAAATTATACTAGAGAACGTAATTTTCTCTATTTTGTCTACTTTCATTAGGAATAAATAAGATAATTTGGGAATATTTACTTAGTTTCTATTGTCTTAAAAATGCCTAACCCACTTAAGAAATGCCTTTCTTCAATGCCTGAATGAATGTATTTGTAAGTCTGTTTTTGCTCTCCAAATGTTACTTGGAGGGCGTAGCCTTTATGGTTTCTCCTCTTCTCATTGCTTGTTTTTCCTTCCCGCATCTGCTAAAGAATCCACGAGCTTATAATTGATTTTAAATGAAACAAGAAACTATAGAGAAAAAAGGAAACTGTAGGAAAAAAAAATGGACGTTTCAACCAGGCTCAAGACAGCACTTTAAAATCCAGCACAACATGAGGAAAGAAAAGTCTTCAGTCCCTGGAAGCGCTCACAAGCAGGGCTGTTCTCTCCTCTGATTCATCATTCTATTGTGTGCTCCCATAATCAGTAAGTGAAAAAATAGATAGGGCTTATTTGAAACACTAAATTAAAAGTACCTTTGCTTCAGCACCTCAACCTGAATATCACCTATAGCAAGCCTCCCACACGCTACAACAGTCTTCCAAAATGTTCAGCTTGGAGCAATTTGACTCATTCACATCCAGCCATTCATAACAGCTCTGCTCATTCACTATGCCCTCCCAGGTTCCCATCCCATGCAAAAATTAGAGCAACTCAGCCATGCAAATTAGCACAGAAGTAGCTATTTACTAAAGAGACCCCTCGTGGTTTTAAAGAGTACAGATAGCTTCTAAAACTACCTAACCGAGAACGTCCAAAGTTTAAGCCCTGGAAGGGCCTGCCTCAGTATAGATTAGTACTTCCAAGTACTAAGATTTTAAGAAGAGTTATATAAGTAGCTGGGCAAGAATGACAGGGAAATTTATAAAAACTTACTCACCTTAATAAACGTTAATTGGATAATCAATGAGGAGTATACACTTCTCCTGTCTAGGGAAATAAGCATTTCCATGCTGGAGCTAAATTACAAAATGGAGAATTGTAGGAGGTTTTCAGACTATAGGGAATACCAGGCATCTTGGGACACACACACCATACCCACCCTTGAATGAAAAGAAGACTTAGGAAAAGAATCCAGAATACCAGCTTCTATGTTATGGAATTTGGTATTATCAAGGAGTAGTCTTCCACTGTCTTGAGATTTAAAAAAAAAAATCTGGCAAACTAAATTAAATTCTTTGTATCTTTTTATGAATTTGTATCATTTATTATATATCTAGAGACCGTTTGCACTTACGAACTTCAGTATCCAATTGCTTCAGGCAAGTGGAAGGATCGTGTTCTACAAGTGAAAAATTTAGACATGTTTCCTGATAAGTTATGAATACGTGGAGACAGTGAAACTGGTAATTTGAAATGGAGATAGTCCCAGAACAATCTGCATATAAAATTGTCATTGCAATTTCCAACTTGTGCTAGTGTCAAGCCACTGTGTTAAAAGAAAACCAAGTAAAATAAGAGGAGCTGCTCTTGAATTAAAATTAATTCAGGCATCGCGTATCATCTTTTAATTCTGCAATGTTACCCGATAGCTATGTTCTGTGAGACATTTTACAAAGATAAGTGGTTGATTACTTGTTTCGATAAGATCAATGTTATCCTTTCGAACAAGCGTAACGTTACATTGAACAGGCTCCCAGGAGGGATACTGTCAAACAGGAGATGTCATGAAATGCCTCTGGAAGATTTTGTACACCATGAGCTGCTGTTGTGAGACTGTTGTGTAGAAGCACCCAGGGACAGTAGCGCTTTGTAAAACATGACAGAGAAATGCCTTGAATGGAATTCTGTGGGAGATTTTGTTGTTGTTGTTGTTATTTAATGAAAGGGCTCTGGTCAAGAACATACGCAACTCTAAACTTCACTTTCTGGGTGGAAAAATGTTTTAGCACAAATCAGCTACTGTAACAGCAACAATAAGAGATTCTCAGGGAAGAGCCCAGCTTGAGAAGAGGGATTCCCTGAGTTCTGGCAGGTTAATGCTGATTGTCCCTAGTAGGAAGTGAGGGGGAGGAACAGGAGACTGAGCAACCATGAGGCTGTCTTTATCAGTGTCACTGTGTGTGCAAGATTCTGCTGCTGACATGGACTTTTATTTGGTAACGGTTATAAAGTTATTAGTTTTTAAGCATTTTTGAGTTTTGTTCAAGAATTTCATACATGCATATAATATGTTCTGACTCCTTTTCTCTCCCATTCCTTGCCCATGTCCTACTGTCTCCATTTTCCCCTTCTAGCTTAATGTTCTATTTTTTTCTTTAAACCAACTCCATCCCCTTAGTGGTCCCTGTCTGCACTGTGTGTAAGATCATCTTCTGGAGCATGAGTAGCCTCTCAGGGGCTGACTCCCTGAAGAAAAATGATCCATCCTTCCCTCAGTAGCCATAACTGGCCAACAGCTCCTGAACTAGGATTGGCACTTCATGAGACCTCCTTGATCCGTGCTGGGGTTTGAGCTGGCTTGATAGTGTGTAGGCATTCCTCGGGCCGTCAGAGCTACTAAGGATGCATGTGTTCAACCACCGTGATGATGCTGGACACTGCTTTAGGACAGGCACCACCGCTTCTGGTTCTTAAAATCTCCACCCCCCCCCCACCTCTTTCAAGACAATCCTGATACTTGGCAGGGTGGGGAGATGTGCTTGTTCCATTTCTAGCTGAGCTCTCCGAGGTCTTATTTTCTGCATGTTGACTACTTATCTCTATCATTTACTGTGAATAAGGCCCTCTAGTGAGAGTTGGTAGATGCACTAGAGTTGGTAAATGCATTATATCTACGGATATAATGAAAATATAATGAAAGATGAAAACAGAGAAGATGCACCTGACCTTCAAGCATAAAATTCTAACACTCAAAAAAACAGAATATTCAGGGGTGGTGTTTTTTTTTTTTTTCATATTTGATCTAATGTTTGCCTTTCAGGAAAGTTTACAGGCCTCAAAAGAAGGATTCTGTTTTTAGAATTGGCATTCTGGTTCACTTTCCACTGTTGATTAGACTGGCATCACGTACCTGAGTACTTTTTATCTCTTCACTCAGTCTGCAGGCTGTGCTCTGCACACATTCTGGAACGGTTGCTGTCATGCTTGAAGGCGTTTACCTCTTTGGCCACTGTGTCGCAAGGACATGATCAGGGTGATTCTCTATCAACGCCCTTTTACTTTAGGATTCATATCAAAGTTAAGGCTAAGCATGATGAGATGTTACTGTCATTTAAATTGGCTAATTTTCTTCCTCTCCCCAAAGAGCTTTTCTTGAAACATTGCTCAGAAATAATTTACCTTCCCGTGCAGCAGTAACGTGTGAAGTTCAATGGCTTGTAGTCTTCTGGGCTTGTGGAATGATCGCTATAGTTTTGGCCTGCTTTCATCACCTCTAAAAGAAATCCTACAACCTTAGCTGCCGCTCTAGATCCACATTCTATACCTAGTCCTAAGGCAACTGCTAGTTGGTGTTCAGATGCATAGGTGCCCTAATTTAGGACATTTCATGTGAGTGGAATGAATAAACTTTGCTGCTTTTCGTGACTGACATTACATGGGGTCATATTTTCAAAAAGTAGCAGTTATTAGAATTTTGTGGCCAAATAATTTTTCATTGTAGATATAGACTATGTACAATTTTCAGTTTATTTTAATTAGACTTCTATTCACCTTTGGTTTGTGGCTGTCGCAGATAATGCTATCACCCATGCATATTCATGCACAATGCTTTATAAAGATTTATTTATAATTTTAATGACACTTGTTGTGAGGGTAAGTATGTGTATATAAGTTCAGGTGCCTGGAGGCCAGAGTCATCTGATCCCTATGGCAGGGTTTATCAGCAGCCACTAGACTTATATGCTGGGAAATGCACATGGGTCTTCTGCAAGAGCAGAGCATGCTCTTCACAATGGTGCTATCACTCCATCATGAATAAATCCATTAATTTATTTTGAGTCGGGGTCTCACTATGTAGCTATGGCTGGCCTGGAACTTGCTGTGTAGACTGGTCTGCCCTCAGACTCACAAAGAGCCACATGCTTCTGCTTCTCTGTTGCTGGGATTAAAGGCATGTGCCACCATGCCCAGCTCATGAACAAAGTTTGTGTAGACATCTTTTTATGCTGTGTGTGTGTATATATGTGTTGCACACATGTATGTGAGGATGTGTACATCCACAGAGAGGTCAAAGGGGGATTTTGAATATCCTGCTCTATCACTTTTCTATTTATTGAGATAGTCTCTCAGTGAATATGGAGTCCTAAGCACTTAAACATCACTACAGCTCCTCTTTTTGCATCACTTGGGTAAATGTGTCAGAGTATAATCACAGACACATAAGGACACTCTACATTCAGTATTCAATGAAGTACTAGACCATTTTCAAAAGGTGCTCATTATATTCTCTTAGCAGCATAAGGGATTTGAGTATCTGAGTGTTCTCACTGATGCGTGTTTCCATCTGCAGTTTTTTTATTCTAGTCATCCTAACATATGTAAGCAGAAGCTCATTGCTGTATTGGCGGTGTTTCCCTGGTGATGAACGACACCGATCATCTTTTTCTGGCCATCTATAATGTCCTTTCCCCAGTTTTCATTAGCCTGATTTTCTTTGTGTTATCTACAGGGTGATGTAATGCCCTTAGATATCCTTATTCCATGGCTTCTTGCTTTCCTCTCTAAAAAGTAGTTGAGCCAGAAGTAAAGGCCCTTTTAGAACTTTGTTTTTGTGTGCTAAGATTCTGCTTTTCTGGAAAGCACCAGGGATTTTATTGCCTTCCTCAAGGCTCCGCGTCATGACTAAATAAACCGACACAATTCTCTTCTGCACTAGTAGTTAGAGCTTTTCAAGCATAACTGTTTTTATGGATCCCCACGGGCCAGCTAACAGAGAATTGCAATGACTTGGAGAGCTAGGTGGGTTCCTAAAGAGATTACAAAATCTTAGTATCTCTTCCACATTCTTCCAATGATGACACAGTTTCCAATTGACTTTAGAAGTCTGCCTTGTACATTTTGTATAAAGACAGAAAAGAATTCATTTTACAAACCTTACAAAGTTATTTTAATAGTAGGTGAGTATTTGTTGTCTTGTGAATTCTGTGGATTTTCACATTTGTTAAGGTTGTTACTCTTCATAATAAAGGTAAATTTTGTACAATTTTACATGCTGAGTCTATCATCCAAAAATTTAAGAAATTGACAAAACTGGAAGTAATTATAAATTCTAAAATATCATTCTCTGTATCTTATTAGTAAATAAGAAAATAAATCAGAAAAAATAAACAAGAACATATAAATGAACTAATGAAATATGACAAATTTAACAATTATTTGAGAGCTGTTTAATCATCAATGAGAAAGCCTAGAGTATTCTTCTTCAAGGAACTGGGTGAGGCTCAGATATATAGAAGCTTCCTAACAAGCAAAAAACACTGGATTCAGTCCTCAGCACTGCATACAAAATTTGCAGGATGGTTCTTCCCACCAAGAGGACATTTTAGCTGGGCATGTCTGTATAGCCTGTCATCTCAGCACTTAGGATGCTAAGACAGAAGAGCCAAAATCCCAAGGCCAGAATCTTCCAGGCTAGTGAGAGCTATATAGCAAGACCTCATCTCAAATCTTCTGTCTGTCTGTATTTATTTATTTATTATGTAGTATGTATGTATATGTGAATAATTTTTTTCACTTGGGAGGCTAATAATAATTTCACTTACCTTTCAAAAAAATTCCACTTATTTCTCTTAAGAGAGAATGTGGTATCAGGTGTAATAGGGAAACCTTGTATAATCTGGGAACCCTTAACCCATAGGCCTGGCTTTCTCCTCTCCTCTGACTCCCTGAGTTCCAGCCATCATAATCCAATTTTTAAATAATGCATGAAACTGTTTAACACTAAAACATCATCATTTTTTATCAACAATTGAGGTAAATTTCTGTTTTTATTAAAAGGCACTACCACCAAGAAACCTAAGGATAGACACTCACTAACCCCATAGTAACTCTTCCAAGAATTAATTCTTCATGGGAAGCATTTGGCAGAGAGTAATAAGAGAGAGTCAAGAATGAGTCACAGCATTGTCCTGAAGTTTTTGTCCCAATCTTTCCTGATCTCTAGTGAACAGAGCTAGAATGTGTGGGCTGTGTTTGTGGACTAATTGGCTTCTGCACTTCCTAAGACAAAATCCCTGACACTTATGGGGAAAATACACACACCCCCACACACAAAACAAAAACAACAAAAAACAAAACAACAACAACAAAAAAATAACCAAGACTGAGAACAAGCCAATGTAACTTTGTCAGGGCTTCTCTGGTGAGCCAAGATAATGATGAACAGAAAAGCAGAATGATAAGTAGAAACATGAGAGAACTGCTTTCCAGATTTTAGAGTGGAATTGAAGAATTTAGAGTGTTTAGACTCCGTTTTCTAAAGACACTTGTGTCCATTCATATCCAGGCATATTTACCTGAAATGAAAACTGAGACATAGGATAACAAATAAACAGCCATGTGTTGGAGGGTGCTTTTGTGCACTGTCTATTCCAATGCTCATTTCTATACCAGAGCTTTGGTTGCAGTCCTGGCATTTGTAATGTCTATGAAGCATCTCCTGTCTTAGTGCTGTGTAAAAATTGTTCTCCATCAGCTCTGATTGGCTAATAAAGAGATGAACAGTCTATAGTTGGAAAGGAGAGATGGGGCAGGACTTCCAATCCCAGAGAGGGGGTTTCCAGGTAGACAGAAGAGAAAGACAGAGGGAGAAAGACAGAGAGAGGGAGAGAGAAAGAGAGAGCAGTCACCATGAGGGAGTTGGCATGAGGACAGGGGTGGAGCAGAGAAGCCAGGATGATACTAAGACAGCAGGTACTGGTCTAATTGACTAGGAAGTAGTCCAGGCCAGTATAGAGAAGTTACAACAACTCAGATACAGTACTTGAAACTTAATAACAAATGTAAAAGGTCTTGTGTCATTATTGGGAGCTAGGGCAGGCAAGGAAAAAAAAACTTTAATTTTACAGTTATGTGTCTTGCAAAAATTCAGTGCACTTCAGGGCTGGTATATACCTCACAGCATTTGTCCAATACATGCAAAGCCTTAGATTTGATCCCAAGAACTGCATCATTCAGATAGATAGAAGAAGCCTGAATACAGTGGCAATGACAAGGACCCATGATATTCAGGTCTGAGCCTCAGTGACCAAGGCTGTATAGATGATGTTAAAAAAATTGAAAGCCATAAAGAGAAATAATAATTTGTCTTTACTATAACTGGAGTAAATACTTAGCTTATAAAATGGATAAAAAAATAATAGGATGAATGTGAGAAGAGATGAGTGACAGAAAGGAGAGGGCGGTCACCTCTGAAAAGCCATAAGTTCTCAAGAGGACAGTGAGAGCTTGATGGTTTCCAGAATAGATGTCCCAGTTTAATCTAACTAAACTTTACCTAACTAAAGTGTTACCTAACTTTGATGGCATTAAAAAATAAAAGGTTATATACATGCACGTGGGCCATAATTTAGGCAAATTGCTTCCACTTACCTCTAATGACCCCTGATAACAGCACCCATACCTCTAAAAAATTCCCTAGGGAATGCTAACTTCCCAGTCATGATGCTAAGACCTGTCAGAAACTTCATCTTGTCACATTTAATTCGACTTCCAGCACTTCCGCATCAACCGTTCGCCAGGGATTTGAATAGTGAATTGGAGAGGCACAGCTACTTTAGCTGACCTCCAGTCAAAGCTTCCAATCTCATTCTGCAAATTACTTCTACCCAGGTGTGTTCAGCTCAGCTAAAGAGCCATGAGGACCCTGGAAACATCAAGAGATCGCTGGAGTCCCAGCAATCCCTGGAAAGCGCACAGAAAGTTCCACGGACCTCATGGTGCTGGGCACCTCCTGCTGCTCCATGCAAGGGGACCTCACTACTCCTCTCCTAAGGACAAGCTGTCCCCCTCACTCCTCACGCACTCAGTCTGTCCTCCCTCCATTTCTCACAGTACATTTAGTATAATCGTTGTAAGATTAGGCTTTTGATTTGGGCTCATTTCTGCTCTCAAGAGTTGCTCATATCTTTACGAACAAAGCCAAGGCTTTCTAAATATCATTCTTTCCTGAGTGCATGTGCTCTCGCTACTGCTGGGAACACTGTGTGACCACTGTCCCCCCATACCTACCCCCCTCTCTTGCCCTTGGATCAGTTACTTTAGCTCTGTATCATGGTCAGCCCAATATCAGCTCCTCGGAGAACCCATCTCATACTCCCTGCCTTTCGGGAGGAGTCTCCTGTGTGTCCCAGACACAGCCCTTTTTACCAAGAACAGTGCAGATCCTATGGTGTGTCTCTGCCATGTTTGTCATCTCCCATCAGGAGCAGATGCCATGGTGGAAGGTGTAGTTTTCAAAGAAAATGATGCAAAATCCTGAAGTTGGTCACCAGAAACATTTGACACGTATGAAATTGGGCGCTAGAGGGCCTTATTCCAGTGCCTGGTTGTCCAAAGTAGGAACCGGGGGGTGATTTCTCAAGGTCACACACACAAACAAACAATGTTATGTCCATTGCTTTTTAACGTGCTGTCTAGATAAGTTTACTTGCCTTTCAAGTAGCAAGTTGCATTCAGTTAGAGATATCCCTTTAATTTTAACACTATAGGAAACAAATTTAAGTTGAATAGTTTTCTTTTTCTTCTTACAAACAATGTCTCATAAGCATCTCAGTCTTTTATTTTTTTCTGGAAAGAACATTCATTGAGCACTTTATAGCCGGTGGGTATGTTTTGGCACAGAGCTAACCTAGTTTCTTTGTTTTATCTCTTACAGATCTGTCAATGAGGAGAGGAAATTACTGTGGGGTTCATCTGAGCATCATAGCATTCCAAGTGAGATGGTGACATTATTGCTGTGTCATCCGCAGCTCCCTTGTATTTGCTACTGAACAAACAAAATTACACTACTTTTATCTTTTCATTCCAGAAAGTTTATGGGCACATCTTAAAAAGCATTATGCTTTAGAAACATTAATATATGAGTGGGATATAATTTAATTCCACTTCTCCTTCCCCCCTCTTTTAAAAAGTTATTAAAATTTGTTCTCTGACAATTTCACATATGTATGATATCTTCTGATTGCTTTCATCCCCATCTTGTCTTATCTCCCTCCCTACCCTACATCCCCATTTCCTGATACTCTTGTTCCCACTTTCACGTTTTTCTGGTTTGGTTTTTCCCTTCTAGCTTTGACCAGGGTCTTCTGTGCCATGGAATTAGAACTATCTACTGGAGCCTAGTGGCACACAACTGAAGGATCTGACTCCTCATATCGCAGATTCTATCTGTATCCTATAGTGCAGCAGCAGGCTTGGGGCCCCAGGAGCCTCTCCCCCACCTGTGACTGATTGTCAAGAGGGCCTGTTTTGTAGAGACCCAGTGCACGTAATTACAGTAATTATGAGTTCATGGTTACATCAGCTGTGCTTTGTCAAGAGAAGGGGATTTCACTGCCCTTCCCTCTGTCTTCCAGCTCTTAAATTCTTTCCATCTCCTCTTCTGCGATGTCCCTGAGCCTTCCTTTGAGGAGGGGGTAAATAACTTGTTTAGGGCTAAGCTGTCATCTGTCACTTATTCTCAGCCTTTAGGCAGCCATGAGCCTCTGCATTCACTGCAAATAGAAGCTTCTCTGGTTGGGGTTGAGAATAGCCTTTGTCTGAGAGCATTAACATACCTATTTAGAAAGCAGTTTCACAGTGTGTATATTTAGCTAACATCAGCAGTAATAATCCTTAAGGTACCTGTGCCTTCCCGAGGCATGAATTTTTAGAGAACCAGCATGAGATCCCTTCCCTGCCATGGACCAGGCTTCAAACGCAACCAGAGAGCAGCTGACTGTCTCTGTAACAGCCATGCCACCTTTGCGCATGTGGGCCCACAGGGTGCTGTGGTTCACGGAGTTCAACGAGGAGTCAGCCAGTGGTGCCCTTCCCAGCAGTCTTCACTGGACCTTAACGCGCCTTGAAATCTAGCCAGCAGGAAGGAGAGGCTGAGCTCAGTTCCAGCTCGATTTCTCTGTATCTTTTAGCCTTGCTGTGTGGGTGTCTTTGAAAGAAAAAACAAAAAAGTCTTATCATTTAGTTCTAGTTTTCAATCAAGCAGAAAGGCGACCTCTGCACTGTTGGGGAAAATGCCATTGGGCCTCTTCAAACTCCTACAGAGGTTTCCCACACCTAGTGTGAGAATTTTGTTGCGCATTTCTCTGCTTCTAGAAGCAACATTATACAGCCACATAGGGTATTTCCCTTCAAAATTTCCTTTATAATGGTTAATTTGGTTTAGAAGGCAGGTGCTAGGTTTCTTCATGGCTTTATTATACCTTCTTTCCTCTGTCACCCTATTATCTTCATCTACTAACCATTCCCCTTCTACCCCAATAGGCCCAACTTTACTTTCATTGTACTTGCGTTCTACTACCGGCCTCCTGTAAGGTTCATTCAAGATTTCTATTTTTCATTCAAAATTAGCACATTTATGACAGACATCAAATGCATATTCTGTTCTTAAAAACTAATCAAGACTCTCCAATAGTTTTCTCACTAGAGTTATAACAGAGAATTTTAGTTCAAAGTAGCCTATTCTTCGTACATCTATTTTTAAAGTTTTCCCATAAGAATATAAAATTCTGCCTTGGAAATGTCTGATTGTTTTTTAATCAGTATTCTGGAAATAAAAATAATTACGCTGCCCAGTGCCCATGAGCCCAGCAGTCACATTCAACATGATTTGGCTCCTTGCTGTGCAGGAAGGTTTCCACACATGGGCTTTGGTGGATTCTGTGTCAACGCGTAGCGTTCCTCTTAGACGCAAAGCTGAGATGCTCAGAGACTCAGAATGGAAAGTCAACCCAAGCACCGCCGCAAGTGTAAAGCTGCTAGACAGAGTGCGGACCCCCGCATCTGCGGTGCAGAGGAGCAGAGCACAGCTGAACCCTCAGCCATCGCCCTACACCGTCATTAATGTCTTTCTCCAATGTGAGGCCAACAGAGCACCCCCTACCCTCTGGGGAGTGGGGGGGGGGCAGTCACGCTGTGCTTTAGCTCAGGCTCCAGGTGTCTGTGTGCTCTGCCACTCTAATGAAACCATATTGCCCGTGGCCTGATCTCGTGGCGAAGTTGACGTGAAGTGGAAGTTTATGGTTTCTGTGACGACTCAGTTGTGTCACGTGACGTTTTGCTGCAAGCTTTCTCCCGAGCTGTCTTGTGTGAGGGGCGTGATTTTGGCCAGCTGTCAACATCCATGGATGGACTCTGAGGGGAAGTGATCTATACAGAAGCCCACAGACAGTGAGAGAATGGTAGACATCGCTCTGCTGGTCTTTCTTCTTTGGCCGTTCACTTCCCAAAGAGAAACGCTCCAGAGAACTTCTCCGGGTAAACCAAGTCCTGTGGCTTCGCTGACTTGTCCCGATCTGCTGATTTGTGTTGCTGTTTGGTGTTGGCATTTGGACTGGACTGCTGGTATCCAGACACAAAGAGTGGATTCACCTCAAGGAACTACAACCCACTTTTCCTACTAACCTTCATCCTCCCCTACCTCTGGTCAATGGGCTGGAAGGGAGGTGGAAGCGTTTAAGAACCCTAAATAAAGTAGGTTCGTTGAAAAACGTCAGCCTACATTGCAGCCACAGAACTCAACTGAAAGTCACACTGGATTCTTGTCTGGCTCATCCACGTGCACCTGTGCTCCTCCTACATCCACAAGTCTCTCAGAAATTACATTCGCCAGGCTACAGCACGATGTTTCCCATCACTTTTCACAGCCTGTCATCTGGGTCCTCGCCACTCACACTTCTCGTTGGCAGGCCAGGTCAGGGTGAGAGGGAAGCCATCGGGGTGCTCTTCACGAAGGGAGCATCTGAGAACATGCCTTCAGTTTCATCCCTTGGCACTTTGACCTGGAGTTAACTTTGGGAAAGCTGTGGCATGCTGGACTACTCAAGGAGATTTAGCAAGGGTGTACATGAAAGTAGATACAGAATTCCTAAGAATGTTTTTTTTCTGTGACTCAGAAACAATGCATAGCATATCCAAATGCTAACAGAATGTCTGACTGGATCCAGACAGGGGAGAGGCCACCTCAGCACACGGTCAGTGTTTGTAATGTCTTTCTTCTGAGTTGTTCTAACATTTACTCCAGATTCAGAGACAGTTTCTACACACACTGAACATCTGTGATTGGCCTTAGGACGCTTCGGTATCTTTTCTCAAACTGTCAGTATTTTTTTTTTTTTCCAGAATGAAGACAAAGATGTGAGACCATCAGCAGGGATGGATTAGTAATTCTTTCTCCTTTGAGGAAGATGGGGTGTGATTTACAGTGACTGGTTTTGGACCTCATTGTGATTCAAGGTTGCCCCTGAAACCCCTGCACAGAATGCAGGTTCACTGAGGCACTCTCTGTCCAACTCAGTCAATTACATACGGGAGTCTGAAAGAGACTTTTATAATCTTGAATGTTTTCCATGTTCATTATGACCTATCCTTGCCAGATCATTGCCAGGAAAATGCTTTGAAAAACAAAAAAATGACCCAGCCCCAGCTTTGTCACTTGCTTTCAGTGCTTTCTCTAACTTTCTGAGCCATATTTTACTTTATATTATTTTAGAGACAGAGTCTCACTGCATACACCACAGGCTGGCCTTGAACTTGTTATGTAATCCTCATGTGCCTGGATCTCATGATTTTCCTATCTCAGCCTCCCAAGTGTTGGGACTATAGGCATATACTATCATACCTGGATCTCAGTTTATTCTAAAATCTTCTAAAATCGTGACTGTTGATGAATCTAGTTGACAGAGTGCTTGTCTAGCATGTCCGGGAGCTTGGTTTGATCCCTAGGACTTTAGACAATGGTCACGGTGGCACCTACCTATAATACCAAACACCAGGAAAGGGGATGCAGGGAAATAGGTTCAAAAGAATTTGTGTCCTCATATGTAGAAATGCTAACCTTATTGTCTTAGCTTTCCACTACAGTGACAAACTGCCTGAGATAATCAAATTAAATAGGGAAAAGGTTTGCTTTTGCTGTGTGTTCCAGAGGTTTTGGTCTTGTTGCTTTGGGGCTTATGCCCAGGCAGCATATGTTAGTGTGGAGTGGAATGGCTTAACTGCCTCAGCCCAGAGTGGCTGCCAATCATAGAGAGAAGAGGCTAGAGTATCAGCACCCCCTCAAGGGGGCGTTATCACTGACAATGTTCTCCCAGTAGAACATTGTAGCTCCTAGAACTCAAATGTTCCCCATAATGTCATGAGTTGCTGATCTTTAAGCCTGGGTAACACTTATACAAAGAATAAGCATACAAAGCGTAGCACCCAGTGGTAGTTTAAGAAATTGGGCCTTTGGTAGAGATTATATAGCATAAAATTCCCATGGAGGGGGCAGAGTCTTATCAGAAGAAGCCTCAAAGAGCCACCTCACTCCTGTACTGTGTGAAGACAGAGAGTGAATCAGAAAACCCATCGGGCACAGATCTGCTGGCCCCGTGACCTTAGAAATCAGCTCCTCAGCTGTGCAAAGTAACTTCCTGTCGTCTAAGCCCTCCAGTCGATGGTGCTCTGTGATCACAGTGTGAGCTAACATGGACGATTCACTCATCTGGGCCTGGTGTCTTCTAGCGCTGTGTCTTCAACATTCATTCATCCATTTCTGAAGTTCACTGGTGGTACTGCATGTCCCAGAATTTTCCATGGGGCACAGCATTTTATCTTTTCTATTATTGCTGAACACCTGACTATTTCTCACCAAACCCATTCTGAACTCTTTTTCTGTGGCCAGTCTGTGGATATAATCTGGTACCCTGAAGTAAATGTTTCTTGGGGGCTACAAAAAAACTATCAATGAAAAAGGTCACGCGGCTCTTCGGGGTTTGTCAATGCTTCTGTTGAAGAGGTTTTACAAGTAACATTCCTTTCAATGATTCACAAAAATCTGAGCTGCTCCACTTCTTTGCCAAGCTTTGGTACTGTCAGACACAGATTTTTACCGAGGCGGTGGGTTCATTTACTGCTATCATGGCTATGGCCTGTTCATTGTGACTTTGAATGTGGACTTCACTGTACTACTGAGACGTGATACTTTTGCATCTCTGCCGAAAATCATGAGGTCTTATTTGATGCCATTCAGGTGATCGACTGTTTGTATGAGACAAGATTGGTTTGGTTTTCTTATTGACCTTGGAGATATGTTCTTGGGCTGAGTGTTGTCTCCTTTCCTGGTTTTTTATTAAAATAGATTTTCACAAGCTGTGTATTTCTTTTTATCTCTGATAAGATTATAATATGAATTTTAATATAGTAAAATTTATGATTTTTTTCTGTTGTAGTTAGTGCCTTCTGAGACTTATTTTGATATTTCCCACCTATAGGTTATGAAGCCATTTTATGTCATATTCCAGTAGCTTTGTTATTTTAATTTCAAAACAATTCAACTATTGACCTCCATGGGTTAGTGCATACGCAAGGAGCATGGTAGAAATTTGTTCATAATTTTATCGTGGATATCTGTACTGCTCAAACATCTTTCCAAGATGTCCCACTTTGCAATGATTTTTTTTGTCTTAAGCCAGGTGTCCCTATGTGTCATGTCTGTTTCTCTCCTGGTGCATCTGTGTTGTTTACTATATTAAGATTACATTTTTACTTCTGTAACTTGACGCTGTGCCTTGGAGCCCAGAGCTGCAGATGCTGTCTAGTCAGCTCTTAGGAGAGTCTCCCTGGTATTTTACAATTGCATTCTATTCACTCACATTCCAAAATAAGCCCTCCATGTTTCACTCAAAATAAAACAAAATAGAATGGTTCAGGTTTTCTTAAGAAGTCCAAATTTGATAAATCAGATGGGATTGACACATTGACCAGTGAGGATCTAACACATATACAGCTCATTATTCTCCCCATTTCTTTGAGGTGTGTGTGTGTGGATGTGGATGTGTGTGCATCGGTGTGTGTGTGCTGCATTAGCCTGTGTGTGTGTGCATCTAAAGGTCAGAGTTTGGCACACCTACCTTCCTTCATTGTTCTCCACTGTACTTCCCTTGAAAGGGTCTTTCACTGAACATGGCCTTGCTGTTGCAGACCCGCTGTACTGGGACCCAGCGATCTGCCTGCTTCCTGTTCCTCAGCCCTAGGTTAAGAACCCCGATCTCCTTCCCGGGCTCTCGCATGGGTGATGGGCTTCACACTCTGGTCCTCATGCTTGAGCAGCTAATGATTTACCAGCTGAGCTGTCTGCTCAGCCTGTACCTTTTTGTCATTGTGGTTTTATATTTTTAGTGTCGCCCTTATCTCTCAGGGCATTTGCTCTAATGCATTTATCTCCAGATTCTTTTCTCTTTCTCACTGTACAATTTGTGTTAACATGTTTTTCTCTTTTTCAGTCACTTCTTCATAGAAGCACCAATGGCCTCAACATATTGACATTATATATATTTTTCTTTTAAATCCTTAAAAGTTTCTCTTTCTTGGTTGTTATCCTGGCCAAAACCATCATATGACACTGAAAATTTTGGATGTAACACAGGCTCTACTTTTACCTATTCTTAAGAAAAAAAATTTGATAGTTTTCTAAAAGATGTTACATTTTAAAATTAGCTATTTTCCTCTGTTGAGAATTCTCTGTTTAGCTCTGTACCCCAGTTTTTAATTAGATTACTTGGTTTGTTGGTGTCTAACTTCTTGAGTTCTTTGTATATTCTGGATATTAGCTCTGGATATTAACCCTCTGTCAGATATAGGGTTGGTGAAGATTCTTTCCCATTCTGTAGGCTGTCGTTTTGTTTTGATGACAGTGTCCTTTGCTTTATAGAAGCTTTTCACTTTCATGAGGTCCCATTTATTGATGGTTGATCTTAGAGCCTGTGCTGTTGGTGTCCTGTTCAGGAAATTGTCTCCTGTACTAATGAACTCAAGGCTCTTCCCTGCTTTTTCTTCTAACAGATTTAGTGTGTCTGGTTTTATGTTGAGGTCTTTGATCCACTTGGACTTTAGTTTTTTGCAGGGTGATAAATATGGTTCTATTTGCGTTTTTCTACATGTAGACATCCAGTTAGACCAGCACCATTTGTTGAAGATCCTGTCAGAGAAACACTTAAAGAAATGCTCAACATCCTTAGTCATCAGGGAAATGCAATTCAAAACGACTCTGAGATTTCATCTTACACAAATTCGAATGACTAAGATCAAAAAGTCAAGCGACAGCATATACTGGTGAGGGTGTGGAGAAAGGGGAACCCTCCTTCATTGCTGGTGGGAATGTAAACTTGTACAACCACTTTGGAAATAAATCTGGTGCTTCATCAGAAAAACTGGAAATAGTGCTATGTCAAGACCCAACTATACCACTCCTGGGCATATATCTGAAACATGCTCAACCATACATGGACATTTGCCAACTATATTTATAGCATTTATTCATAATAGGCAGAATATAGACACAACATAGATGTCCCACAACCAAAGGATGGATACAGTAATTGTGGTACATTTGCGTAATGGACTACTATTCAGCTATTAAAAACAAAGAAATCATGATATTTGCAGACAAATGGATGGAACTAATACAAGTCATTCTGAGTGAGGTATCCCAGAAGCAGAGAAACATGCATAGTATATACTCACTTATAAGTGGATATCAGCCATATTACATGGGATAAACATACTAAAATCTACAGAAGCTAAACAACAAGGAGGATCCTAGGGAAGATACTCAGTTCTCATTCAGAGGTTAAAACAGGATAGTTGCTGGAAGCAGTAGAAGAAGGAAACAGGACTGGAGCTGACCACAGATGTCTTCAAAAAGACTCCAACCAGCAGGGAATTGAAACAGATGCAGAGACTGACAAACTTTAGACAGAGAGCAGGGAGTCTTATAGAAGAAAAAAAAATGCAGGACCCAGGGGACACTGCAGAGACAGATGTATCATCCAAAGACCATACACAGAGAGGACCTAGAATCCCTGCCCCAATTGTAGTCCAGAGACAGCTCAGTCTCCATGTAATTCCCTAGTAAGAGGAGAAGAGACAGTCTGTGACATGGATTCAGTTGCCAGCTCGTTGATCACTTCTCCCAGGTAGCATGACCCAGCCAGCCCTCAGAGGAAGAGGATCCAGGCAGTCCTGATGGGACCTGATAGGCTAGGGTCAGACAGTAGGGGAGAATACTTCCCCTATCAATGGACTAGGGGAGAGAAATAGGGAAGGAAAAGGGAGGGGGGCTGGGACAAAGAGGAGATGAGGGAGGGGCCTACAACTGGGATACAAAATGAACAAATTATTATTAATAATAACAATAATAATAATAATAATAATAATAGAAAACAAAACAAAAATAAAATAAAATTAGCTATTTTATTTTTCCATTTGTTTATTTAAGTGTATATGATGTAGTGTGTGTGTGTGTGTGTGTGTGTGTGTGTGTGTGTGCACGCGTGTGCACCCATGTATATTCACTCTCCCATGTGTGCTCCTTCCCACGTGTGTGAGGATTCCAGTGTGAATGTGCCACGGGAGAACGGAGGACAAGCCATCATGCTGCTTCTTACCTTCTACCTTGTTGAGACAGGGTTTCTCCCTTGTTTTCCCACTGTGTAAAACAGGCTAGCCATCTCAGGAATTTCTGAAATTCTCCTGTCTCCGCCTCCCATCTCCTCAAAGAAGCAATGAGGTTAGTATTATAGATGTTTGTGCTATGTGTCTGGCTTCTCATGTGAGCTGTGGGGATTTGATCTTGGGTCTGCATACTTACATAGCAAGGACTTTTACTCTGAGCCTTCCCCCTGCCTACATTTTAACAGATAAGAATTAATTTAAAATATACAATAATAACTGCTTTTTGCTATTATTTCATGTAATAGAACATATGTAAGTAAAATTACTTACATATAGTACATGGTACATAGAATTGAAACTGGCAGCTTATTCGGTATTAAATCATCAGTTTGGAAAGGAGAGGTATTGTGATCGTTAGTACAATGTGTAAGTGCTTACATCTCACTGACGGCCGAAGATAGTCTTTACTGTCCTGCTAGTCACAGAAAGGAGGATACCACGTTGTGGACACTGCACGATCCTTACCTTCGTAGATGCCCTCAGAAAGTTTAGAATGAACTAGTTTATTAGAATTCCTTGTGCTGTATGTGCTGATTGCCTACTCTATGAACTAAATGGTTTCATGAAAAAAGGAAGAATAAAAAGGAAAAGGTAAACATTACATTGAAGTGAACAAGCTGTTTGAGTCTAGTAAGTTATTTGTGATATATGCAAATCTATCACTATTTTGAGAGAAAAATGGCATAGGAAGAGTTTCATGCTTCAGTGGCCCCTAGCCAACCCTGAGGTGTCCATAAGTGAGGAAGCAGGTGGGGCTGTGAATGCAGAGCACAAGGCCTGGCTCTCGGCTACTCCCACACACATCGCTTAGTCCTTCAGGGGATCCTTGGATTTGCCAGGATGATGAGAAGGTAGGAGATGGCCTAGATGGAGTAAGGGAGGCAGGAAGGAAGATTATGAAGTTGTTTTCTTCTCCTGTGTAGGTGAGCTAGGGACAGGGATACTTGTTGTATTGAGAGTGGGCAGGTATTCAAAAGAAAGTAGGGAATAAAGAGGTAGCCGTTTCTATTCTAAGCTAGATGTGAGGCTTCTGGTGGCTGGTTTTTGTATGTTCTTCCTTTTGCAGCCAATAGATCACAGAAGAAAGACCAGACCGGCTTCAAACACCTGCCCCCTTCCTGTATCTCCCTACTCTCTGCATTTCTTTAAAGTAATGCATTTCTAATGTTTTGAGAAATTTTGAAAGGGAACTATAAGTCTCAGCCTCAATTTTGTAATTAGTGACTGTGCCACATGAAGCCTTCACACCCAACCATCAATAGAGGCCAAACATAAGCTCATTTACGACAAAGCCTTCCTAACACCACACGGAGGTGATCTGCTCCATGCAAGTGATACGTGTGAGCCTCACCGTGAACCCATGATCCAATTAGGCCTGGGCTTGCGTTCCCTTTCTCTCTGATTGCCTCTCAATCCCTGAAACGCGCCATCCCTGACTCACATCTAGGTACTACATCCTCACACACAGTCCTTTCCCTCTTGTCCTTACTTTTGTTCCGCTACTTGAGATCATCATTTGAAGTTCATGTTTGATTCTGGCTGCTTACTTAAAACCATTCCAAGCACCATTGATTTTTTTTTTCCTCCGTAGCATATGAGCAGCCTTTTTCCTGACACAGCCCACCTCTATAAAGCAAACTGTTAACTGTCTTGCCTTTGTAGATGCAGTTTCCTGCTTTACTGACTTACAGTAATCTGTTCTCTCACCAATCAATCACATGTACACTTAAAGTTCAGCGTATCAAGACCCATTATCATTATTTTCTTTCAGTCATCTCTTACTATATACACACTACTATATCAGCCAAATATCAGAAGCACGGTGATCTAGACAGCCTTTGCCATCAAGTGCCCGAGAGCGCAGTTGAAGAGTCTGAGTAAGCAGGTCACTGACATGAAGCATACTTAAATTCTACGGCATGAGTAAGCCTAGAACCTGGGGATCCTCTGTGAACTCCCATCACTAGAACTAATCACTAGAAAAAGGGTTCTTTTTTTTTTTTTTTTTTTTAAACCACATGAAGATCTTTTTATTAGAAATCATTACAAGTTGCAGTTGGGGTCTCATCCCCTAACACCAAAGTAGTGAGGGCCAAAAGCTCCTTGCTGAGGATAGTTGGGTGATTTAAAGATTCTGGTCCCTCCCAGCATACCCAAAGCAGGGGCGATTCCTGCCTGACAAGCATTTATTGGTCAAAATGCTGGATCTTTAATTAATTGACTATTGGAAAGTCTCCAAACCATTAATGATCTGGTGTCCCTCTCTAGGGAGATGGGCCAGTTTCTAGCGTAGAAAGGTAAATCTATGAAATACAAAGGGTCATATCTGTAAAAAACAAGATTGGGTCTTCAAATGAAGGGGAGGAATGAGCAGTTATTATTAAAGATTAAGGCCCAAGCAAGCTGGGTGAGGTCTAGTAATGCTCTGAGTGGAAGAACCCACCTTTCCCCACCCATTAGTTGCTAGAAAAAGGGTTCTTTCATCATTCATACATACAAAGAAATCCGGTACATCAGAGAACTCAACTGCCAAAAACATAATTTTGGAGTCAAGTTTTCAATACTTAAAATTATTTTATGATAATTGCAAAAATACTTTTTGTCTGGGATAGGGTCTCTCCTTGTAACCCAGGCTGACCTCATACTCACAGCCTTCCTGTTTCTGCCTTCAGAGTGAGGCGATTGCCTGAGTTTGTCCCTGTATCTTGTACATTTTATGCTGTTTTAGTTTAAGTGGTACTGCAAAGGGAAGCCACATTTTAAAATGCCATCCTAAAATTTGCTGTTCCAAGCAAGGTAAATATTGATTGTTTGTATGTATCTTTTCAGGGCATTTTCTATGAATAGCTCATGTCCTCCATGTATAAATATGTATGTCAGCATGCTTTATTCTCTAAACAGTACATTATAGACAACTTTCCAAGTAGACAAATAGACATTTCCATTGTATTTTTTCATGTTGCAGTCAAGGGCAAATTTCATTGTGTTTGCATAAAGGAAAATACAATAATCATAGTGTACTTGAAGTCTATCTAGCTCTAGTTATACCTAATACTGTGGCCTCTATCAACGCAGAAATATCTGTAGTCCTCCTGCCTTCATGAAATTCCCCAGCCAAAGCATTTCTCTCCTGAATTTTATTATTATTCCATTGTCATTTACCATATTAGCAAACTCAACTAACAAATATGCCACTTTTTAGGTAGCTCACCCTGCCCAGTTCTTTATTAACAGATTTTAAAGTATCTCAAACTATCTGTGATTTAAATATAATAGAACAGCAGTGGCTCCGGCTGGTCTTTTTAACTGCCTTTCCTTGTTTTAACACGGAATGGAATGCAGCTGTTGGCCTCACTCGCTGAGAAGAGTCAGACATGAGTCTCAACCTCACCTAATGAAGGGAAGCCGCTCTTATAAAACTATCAATAATTTGCAAAGTATAAATAATAGATCTGCAAGATTTGTTGGTATGATGTAGAAATTCTACAGGCAGAAAATGTCCTTGGAAATCTACCAGGGACATAGATTTCAAGGCTGTCAGAGGACTCCAGAGGGCAAGCACAAACTACCACGCCCTGTCAGGTACCTGGCAAGAAGATGGCTACCACAGGAGAGACATGTTTTCTGTGATTAATAGGGCGAGGGGAACTAGGTGAATGGCCGCAGTGCCTTCTGGGAGGCCCTGGGAAGCAAAGCATCTGTGAGGCCCACACATGTATACTTTCCTTTTTTTTAGGGCCATATTTATGTTTTTATTTTTTTATTTTAATCTATCGTTTATGCTTTGTGGGCATATCATAACACTTTCCCTGAGGAGTGATGCCATGAATTGCTTCAGGAACAAATCTGAGGTATTCGTGGAGACACAGAAAGAAAAAGGGCGGGGGTGCTGAGAGGTAATGATTCCATGGATGGTTTGGGATTAGTGTGTTTCCTCGAGAGATGACCAGTTTCTGAAAGTGAGGTGAGCGAGGAGAGTCGGGTAAAGGCCCTCAGGAAGGAGCAGTCTGCAGAAACTGAGGATCAGCTTGGAGGAAGGCCAGGTAACGGAAGATCTCCAAGCACCCTGGAGATGACAGGAGTTGAGATCGGTGTGTATCTATCAGCCCCAGGCTGGGGCACTGCTGGGCACACAAGAGTCTGCTTATCGCGAGTGAGGTGGGATGTGACAGAGAATAATAGGCAAGAAAGGTTCGTGATCTCACTTCTGACTAACGGGTGGGGCAGGCAGGACAAAACGGAATCAGAGCAGGTAAATACTTAGGGATAGCCCAAAAAGGGAGTAATGGAGATTTGTACCCTAAGATTAGTTAACATAGTGAGGGGTTTTGATGGTAAACAGAGTTTAAGGCTAGAGGGAGGAATTCCAGAGAACCCTTCTGCTGGAGACAGCCTGGAATCCTAACAAAGGTGGCAAGAAGTCCAGAGTCCTCCCTCGCAGTATAAGGCTCAGGCTGAGGGACTGTCAGGCACTAGCTCAGTGCCCTGAGAAAACGGCTCATTTAGTCCATCGTGCTCTAAAGTAGCTGCTGTCAAGATCCATTTGTTGAAAGATTGTAGAATCTATTCCTTATCAGTTGCTTTAGGACCTAGCTCTAGGAACACATGAAAAGGATCTCTAGGAACACTTTCTCACTGATAAAGGATCTGCTGCAGCCTTCAACCCAGATGCTTAAGAATTCATTTAAATCTGAATTTCTAGTCTTCTCTTGTGGTTTTCTATTCACCTACAAGTCAAGGTCACTGTGGCCCCTTAGTCATAGACTTGGAGCTATTGGTCAAACACTCACTCCTAGATGCAGACATTTCTTTTCATCATCCGCCAGGCGCCTTACTTACATTCTCATCTCTCCCTCTCCTTTGAAATCCTCAAAGCTCTAACTTTAAGTAGTTATATTCTGAATGTAGAAGTTTAATGGAAAGAGAAAGAGATGCCAGTTTCTATTTCTTTAAAAGCTATTTTTATACAGCTCGCGGCTTAGTTCTTTAAATGGCCCCTGGCTTTGACAGTGTGGAAAGCAAATTAGGCAAGTTCTTACAGTTTTGATAAGTCTAGAAATGTCTAAAGTCTTCTCAAGGACAATGAGCGTGATTGATGGCCGAACTCATCAAACGACTGAAGACAAAAATCTGGTGCTCATATATATGTGTGTGTACATGTTCATGTTGTGGGTACATTTTCATTAAATGTCTATAAATCTTACATGTCTTACACATAAGATTTGTATATGATTATCTTTTCAAAATTAAATTGCTTTCTCAGAAAAAAAATGATTCAAAACCAAAATCATACAATTTTTGCCACGAAGTTTTTTCTAACTGATACTTTTCTTCTCCCTTAGAGCACAGGAAATAACCAGACTGCTCTGCTCGAGTGCTCCACGTCGACAGAGCTGTGGCTTTTATCTGAGGAGATTGTTCTATTCAGTGGAGCCAAAGGAAATTCCTCGATGGAGCCTTTAACCTCACAGAATTGGTAGGACCCAGAATGGCGAGACCGGAAGGAAATCAGGGTGGTTTTATGAAATCTGAACTAGAAGCAACAAGAATGAGATGACGTTTGCTATAGAAAACAAACATAAACAGGCATAATGTACTGAAACGTTGTTTCTGAAATGTTGTATGCTGGGCAGTGAGGGGTAATGAATCCCAAACAGAACACAGGTCACTTATGACATCACCTCCTTACATTTTGAAGGCATGTTTAATTCTTGGTTCCAAACATTTTAGAAACAAAACAAAAGTGTTTTTTTGTTGTTGTTGTTGTTGTTTTTAAAGCATTCTGCAGAGATCATGTGTGGCCCATAACTCTTGTAATACATACAAGATTCCTTATATGGAATAGTTAACTAACATCTCTTGAAAATTTACAAGCAACATTTCACGTAGTGGATCTTGAAACTATTCATGTGAAAAAAATATTTTAAAAAACAGGGTGGTAAATTTACAAAGACTGGCATTTACTAGAATATTTTAACTTAATTCCTTTCTGGAGACACTGGCATCCACAGTGTTCCTCACTATCTTGTAGGTAATTCCACATCCAGGCAAATTGACAAGGCAGGTTAACCACCACAAGATATTAAAAAGATAGTGTAGGGGGACTCCAAGATGGCGGCTACCAGTGTGCACCGTTTCTGAGGGGCACACAATCCAAAACTGCAAAATTGGTGAGTACGTGTGCAGCTGAAGCCAGAGCATCGACTTTGAGGCTTCCTGAGTGAGAGGGGACAACCTGTGAGCTGGGACAGGTTGGATCCAGGCCATCTCGTAGAAGTCTCCAGGGTCTGAGAGTGGAAAACTATCAACCCCTGCACTTTCAACTGCACCTTTGTTAGCTCCTGTGGCAAAGGCTATGGCAGCAGCGGCAGCAGGGTGGTGCATAACCCCAGGCAAGGGGCATCTCCTTATTCTAATGGCCAAATAGGGGACCCAAATCTGAGTTTAGAAAACTGGGCTGAACTTACCTCATACACCTACAAGTGAGTTCACAGGCCCTCTGCACTTTCCTCATATGCCTGCAAGTGAGTGCTTTTGTGAGAGAGTGCATACAGAGCCCCAGATCAGGGTCCCTCTATGCTAGCAGCTGATTCCTCCCACCCACACCCCTGATGTGGGCAACAGAGGGATCTCTGGGACAATATTCTCAACACTGAAACCCCTGTTCTGTGGGTCTCCCAGTGGAGTCTAGCCAAACAAATCCTTGAGCCAAGATGGCACAGTCCAGACAGATATGAGTGATTGGACCACAATAGCAAGACAGGCCCGTGGGCCCCTGATCCACTCAGGGCACCTGTGCAAACACACTGAACATGCGAATGGCACCTGCACCTATGCTTGAGCTTCTCCCTCTCACTTCACCCTTCCAGGCAGGCATTCCTCCAGACACTCTCCTGGGCTTGTGCCCTTGCACCTGCAACCATCCTTCCTTACCTGCATCTGAAACACCAACACCCACTCTCAAACTGGTAGACCTCTCCCATCTTCTTGAAGAATACTCCAGACTCCAGAGACAATGGACCCAGTCTGCAGTACAGATTTCAGGAACAAACAGCAAAGGCTACTGACCATCAGATGGCTAGAGGCAGGTATAAGAAAACATCCAACAAAAATCATGACATTATGGCTTCACCAGCAACCCCCAAAATCAATGGATATTTTCATTCATTGGAAACACAGGAAAATGATTTTAAAACTATGCTTATTAAGTTATTAGAGGCACATAAAGGGGAAACAAGCAAAACCCTCAAAGAAATACAGGCAAATTTAGCCACAGAAATAAAGGCATGTAAAAGAGAAATGAATAAAAAAATAGATGTCATCATGGAAAGACAGGAATCCACACTCAAACAGATGAAGGAAATGGTGCAAGACATGAAAACAATTAGAATCAACAATAACAACAACAAAAACACAAACAGAGAAAACCCTGGAGCTAGAAAACTTAGAATAAAGATCAGGAACCACAAAGGTAAGCATCACCAACAGAATGTAAGAGATGGAAGAGAGAATCTCAGGTGCTGAAGATACACTCGCAGAAATTGATACATTTCACAAAGAAAAAAATAAAATCTGAAAAGTCCCAAACACAAAACATCCAAGAAATCAAGGACTCCATGAAAAGACAAAAAATCTAAGAATAATAGGAATTGATGAAAAAGAAGATTCCAGGCTCCAAGGTCCAGAAAATATTTTCAAGAAAATCATAGAAGAAAATTTTCCCAACTTAAAGAGATGTCCTTAAACATACAAGAAGCCTACACAACACCAAATAGAATAGACCGGAAAAGAAACGCCTCATGTCACATCATAGTCAAAAAAGTAAATCTACAGAACAAAGAAGAAATATTAAAAGCAGCAAGGGGAAAAGGCGAAGTAACATACAAAGGTAGAACTATCAGAATCACACCAGACTTTGCAACAGAAACCACGAAAGCCAGAAGGGCCTGGAGAGATATCATGCAGACTCTAAGAGAACACAGGTGTCAAACCAGACCGCTATACCCAGCAGAACTTTCAATCAACATAGATAGAGAAAACAAACTATTTCATGACAAAACTAAACTTAAACAATATCTACACAGCAACCCAGCCTACAAAGGATACTAGAAGGAAAATTCCAATCTAATGAAATCAACTACACCCAAGAAAAGAGAGGACATAGATAGCTTCACAAGAAAAAAAATCAAATGGATACAAACACACAAACACACTATCACTATCAACTGCACAACAAAAGGAACTAACATTCATTGGTCACTATTATCTGTCAACATCAATGGACTCAACTCTACAGTAAAAAGACATAGACTAACAGAATGGTTGTGGAAACAGGATATAACATTCTGCTGTATCCAAGAAACACACTTTTGCCACAGTGACAGACACTACCAAAGTGAAACCAAGATCAGGTAAATAGATTAAACACTCCTATATTCCCCAAGGAAATAGAAGCTGTCATCAAAAGTCTCCCTGAAAAAAAAAAACAAAAAACAAAAAAACCACACAAACAAAAACCAAACCAAACCAAACCAAAAAAAGCCTATGGCCTGATGGTTTCAACACAGAATTCTACCAGACCTTCATAGAAGAGCTGATGCCACTACTCTTCAAATTATTCCACAACATAGAAACAAAATGAACATTACCAAACTCATTCTATGAGGCCACAGTAACCTTAGTACCTAAACCACACAAGACCCAACAGAAAAAGAGAACTTCAGACCTATCTCTGTTATGAACTTTGAGGCAAAAATACTAAATGAAATATTCACAAACCAAATCCAAGAACACATAAAAGAAAATATTCACCATAACCAAATAGGCTTCATCCAAGGCGTGCAGGGATGGTTCAATATACGGAAATCCATCAATGTAATTCACCACATAAACAAACAGAAGGAAAAAAAAAGACCACATGATCTTAGATGCAGAAAAAACATTTGACAAAATCCAACACCCATTCATGTGTAAACTTTTGGAGAGATCAGGGATACAAGGCACATACCTACACATAGTAAAGGCAATATATAAAAACCTATAGCCAACATCACACTAAACAGAGAGAAACTTGAATCAATCCAACTGAAATCAGGGACAAGGCAAGGCTGCCCACTCTCTGTATCACTTTAACATAGTACGTGAAGTCCTAACTAGAGGGATAAGACAACTAAAGGAGGTAAAGGGAATATTGAAATGGAAGAAGTCAAAGTATCACTACTTGCAGATGATATGATAGTATACATGAATGACCCCAAAAATTCTACCAGAGAACTCCTTCAGTTGATAAACACCTTCAGCAAAGTGGCTGGATACAAAATTAACTAAAAGAAAAAAAAAATCCATAGCCCTCCTATATACAAAAAAAAGGGGGGGCTGAGAAAGAAATTAAGGAAACCACACACTTTACAATAGCCACAAATAACATAAAGTACTTGGTGTGACTGTAACCAAGCAAATAAAAGACCTGCAGGAAAAAAACTTCTAGTCTCTGAAGAAAGAAATTGAAGAAGATATCAGAAAATGGAGAGATCGCCAGTGCTCATGGATTACTAGGATTAACATAGTGAAGATGACCATTTTAACAAAAGCAATCTACAGATTCAATGTAATTCCCATTAAATACCAATACAATTCTTTTCAGAACTTGAAAGAAAAATTCTCAATTTCATATTGAAAAACAAAAAACCCAAAATTGCTAAGACAATCCTGTACAATAACATCTTCTGGAGGTATCTCCATCCCTGATCTCAAGCTGTACTATAGAGCAACAGTAATAAAAACTGTATGGTACTGGCATAGAAACAGAATGGTGGATCAATGGAACTGAATAGAGGACCCAGAAATAAACCCACACACCTATGGATACTTGATTTTTGACAAAGAAGTCAAAGCAATACAATAGAAAAAACATAGCATCTTCAACAAATGGTGCTGGTCTAACTGGATGTCTATATGTAGAAAAATGCAAATAGATCCATATTTATCACCCTGCACAAAACTAAAGTCCAAGTGGATCAAAGACCTCAACGTAAAACCAGACACACTAAACCTGTTAGAAGAAAAAGTGGGGAAGAGCCTGGAACTCATTGGCATAGGAGACAACTTCCTGAACAGGACACCAACAGCACAGGCTCTAAGATCAACAATGAATAAATGGGACCTCATGAAACTGAAAGGCTTTTGTAAACCAAAGAACACTGTTTTTAGAACAAAATGGCACCCTACTGGCTGGGAAAAGATCTTCACTAACCCTACATCTGACAGAGGGCTAATATCCAAAATATGTAAAGAACTTAAGAAATTAAATACCAGTAAACCAAGTAATCCAATTAAAAACTAGGGTACAGGGCTAAACAGAGAATTCTCAATAGAGGAATATTGAATGGCAGAGAAACACTTAAAGAAATGTTCAATGACTTTCTCTTTCTCCCTTATTTCATATGATATCCTGCACTCTGCCCAAAGGTTGGCTGTGAGTCTCAGCTCTGTTTTGATCCACTGCTGGGTAGAGTCATTCAGGGGCCCTCTATGGTAGGTTCCTATTCTGTTACAGGGGCTCCACAAGGAGAGTAACTGAACCAAAAATGTGGGCTTAGGGGTCTTTTCTGAGACTGATACTCCAACCAAGGACCATGCTTGGAGATAACCTAGAACCCCTGCACAGATGTAGTCCACAGCAGCTCAGTATCCAAGTGGATTTCCTAGTAAGGGGAACAGGGACTGTCTCTGACATGAACTCAATGGCTCGCTCTTTGATCACTTCCCCCTGAAGAAGTATCAGCTTTACCAGGCCACAGAGGAAGACAAAGCACCCAGTCCTCATGAGACCTGATAAGCTAGGGTCAGATGGAATGGGAGGAGAACCTCCCCTATTAGTGGACTTGGAGAGGGACATGGGAGGAGAAGAGGGAAGAAGGATGGGATTGGGAGGGGGTGATGGAGGGGGGTTTTGCTGGGATACAAAGTGACTAAACAGTAATTAATATAAAAAATAAAATAAGAAATGTTCAATGTCCTTAGTCATCCAGGAAATGCAAATCAAAATGACCCTGAAATTTCACCTTACACCAATTAGAATGAATGAGATAAAATACTCAAGTGAAAACACATGCTGGAGAGGATGTAGAGAAAGAGAAATCCTCCTCCATTGCTGGTGGGAATGCAAACTTGTACAACCACTTTGGAAATCAATCTGGTGCTTTCTCAGAAAAATAGAAATAGTGCTACCTCAAGATCCAGCTATACCACTCTTAGGCATATATCTAAAATATACTCAACTATACAACAAAGATATTTGCTCAACCTTGTTTGTAGCAGTTTTATTCATAAGAGTCACAATCTGGAAACAACCTAGATGTCCCTTAATGGAGGAATGGATACAGAAATTGTGGTACATTTACACAATGGAATACTACACAGTAATTAAAAGCAAGGAAATCATGAAATTTGCAGGCAAATGGTGGGAACTAGAAAGATCATCCTGAGTGAGGTATCCCAGAAGCAGAACGACACATATGGTATATACTCACTTATAAGTGTATATTTGCCATACAGTATAGGATAAACATACTAAAATCCATATTCCTAAAGAAGCTAAACAACAAGGAAAACCCAGGGAAGATGCTGAATCCTCATTCAGAAGGACAAATGCCGCAGACATTGGAAGCAAAAAACAGAGAACAGGACAGGAGCCTACCATAGACAGCCTCTGAAAGACGCTACTAATTGAGGTATCAAAGCAGAGCCTGAGACTCGTAGCCAAACTTTCAGCAGAGTACAGGGAATCTTATGAAGGAAGGGGGAGACAGAAAGATCCAGAAGGGACAGGAGCTCCAGAAGATGTCAACATAGCTAAAACAAAAACAAACAAGGAAAACAAAACAAAACAAAACAAAAAAAACAAACAAAAAACCTGAGCCATGGGGGCCTTGAAGAAAATGATACCCCAACCAAGGACAATGCATGGAGAGGACCTAAAACCCTGGCTCAGATGTAGCCCAGAGACTCAGTCTCCATGTGCGGACCCTAGTAAAGGGAGCAGGGGCTTTCCCTGGCATGAACTCAGTGGCAGGTTTCTGATCAACTCCCCTTGGGTGATGCAGCCTTGCCAGTGCACCAAGGAAGATGATAAAGCCAGCCTTGATGAGACCTGATAGGCTAGAGTCAGAGAGAAGGGGAGGAGGACTATCAGTGGACTAGGGGAGGGGCATGGGAGAGATGAGGGAGGGAGAATGAGATTGAGGAGGAGGAGAGGAGGGAGGGGACCACAGCTAGGATAAAAACTGAGTAAATTGTAATAAATGATAATAACAATAAAAATGAAGATAGCAGATGTGGCTTCCTAAACACATCAAAGACATTGTGGCCCGTGCTGCTGCTGCTGGACCTGAGTCCTCCTCCTCTGACAGATGCATCCCAGAGGGAATCCATTTAGTCTGATGCCAAGTGCCAGTGCTGGAAAAGTTCATTTCCATGGTGGCAGGCAGACATACAGGATGTGTTTCCCTTTGAAAGTACAGGTGGTCAGGAGACCATTTCACCAACACTGTATGAGGAGGCTGTGTGGAAATGAAACATCTTCAAGAGGAGGACCACCAGCAATGGTGCCAGCATCAGTGTATAAAACAGGGACTTTTGTTCTCTGGGAGCTTATGCTAAACCCTCGGGATATTGTAGTGGAGCGGAATCTATTCAAAAATCCACATTTCACTTCAATTATTGAAGTTTTCACATTCTTTACCATTTACTAAGATTTTTTTGTTGTTGTTTAATAAAGAATATTGATGAGGCAGCTCGCCCTTCTATTTGTATGTTCGTTTGAACAGGTTCAACAAATCTACCACTGAATAGTCAATAAGTTCCATGGGCTTTAGAGATCAGTGTTTTGGTCTTCAATTCTTTTATCCACTCTCCAGCCCCGTGTGTGTGTGTGTGTGTGTGTGTGTGTGTGTGTGTGTGTGTGTGTGTTTGCAGGTGTATAGTTGGGAAGTGCACTCACATATGTTCACATATGTATCCGGATGCCAGATGTCAACCTCAGGTGTCATTTCTCAGGGCCATTTACCTTGTTTATTGAGACATGTTTCTCATCAGGACCCAGGGGGTCACTAATTAAGCAAGAATGGCTGGCCAGGAACTCCAGGGACCCACTGGTGTCTGCCCCCTCAGAGTGGAATCCAAGCACTCCTACAGCTCCTGGCTTCTTCGTAGATATAGGACCAAACTCAACTCTTTCATGTCAAGCATTTTACCTAAGTTGAGTTTCTCACCAGGTCCTGTTCACTAACTTTAAATGAAGTAAAATATTTGTGTTTTTGTTCTTTTCAATCAAATAACAACTCATCATATGTTTGAATTTAATAATAAATGATTAGCATCCAATGCAAACCTGTAGTTGTATTATTAAACTACAAGCTTAAACAAAATAGGTTTAAGCTCACATACTGATGAGCTCTCAATTATACTGTTATTCTTTGTGAAAAGGAAACACAACAGTCTTGCCTTACAAATATTAACCCTTGGATTTCCCATGTTTCTGCCAGGGGTATACAGTGGGGCAGCCAAAATGACGCTGCAAGGTTGAAGGTCTGCTAGATTTTCCGTAGGATTATTTCTGCTTCCTGTGGATCATTACACAGAAACTCCAGTTTTCTGTGTCTTTTCCCTGTTACAAACAAGAAAGAATTATTTGTGTGTGTGTGAAGACAGAATAAAGTTGCAATGACTAGGCTTAATGATTCCATTTAATTTAAATGACATTTATCACCTAATATATTGTAATTTACAAAATGTCTGTGCTTTTAAGGCTATTAGAATACAGAAACCTAAACAGGAGAAGCAGCTAGTATATGTTATGACTCTGGAATTTTTAATGTAAAACACTTTGGATATATTGCCTAGCATCATAGAAAAGCAAGTGAAATGACTTTAGGTTCAATTTGGACAAGTATATTTAAAAGACATGGTAAAGAAAACTGAATTGTTAAGGAATCAATGCAAGAATTAAGTCCTTACCCTTAGTCTCTAAACTGTATAACTCAAGAAGCCAAGCAAACTATCCTTAGTTCATTTGTGTATAGCTGTCTTAATACATATTTGGTAGCTATTTTCTCATCTTTGTTTAATAAACTATTTGTCTAGTCCTGTCTGGAAATCTTTCGTTTGTATCTAATAAAAGATTTTTGGGCTAAGCTAATTATCGTAGGCTTAAATTCTAAACCCAGCTCTGCTGTTAAATTACCCATGTCCCCAAACTTCCTTGTGTTGATCCTTCAACATTTCAGTGTCTTTATCTACAAAATAAGGAACTGAAAGGAGAAGATAAAGAGGACATACACCACTATTGCTTATACTCATTGCAGACATTAGTAATCAAGCATGAAGACCTCTCCTGTCAAACTCACACACTACTTCAGAAACTTCCTGCATTGGATATTTCTTGTCTTCTTTAATGCTTACTCTCTTTCAAGCTCTACTTTAAACTTCTATGAGTCACTTAAGCATCATTGGCTCTGTGCTATACTGAAACAACTACAGAGATGGAAAATGAGGGCCCTGAATTCTTACGTCATAACCGATAGAGCCGAAATCCCAAAGCCCTCTATGTTTCCCTCTCTTTGTTGCTCAGCCATTGCATGCTCTGGAGTCTAATATCATTGTTAAAACTTAAAATGTGTCATGGCCTCTTGACAATGGGAGCAGGCTCTGTCTTTGGAGACATTGTCATGCTGTTTGTTCTTGGCTGCATTCTGAGCCCTTGAGCCCGGTGCTCAGCTTAGAATGGATACACTGTCAAGACTGGCTGAACAAATAAATGCTTCCAATTCTATATCCATAATAACTATATTTTATAAAGCTATGCTTTTCAATTCTTTTATACTACCTAAGTTTTCTTTTACAGCATTCACACTGATTATTTTCTAGTCAACGCCTTATTTGTTTCCTGTCTTACATTCTGTCCAATGTTCTATCTCCACCCTTCACTAGTTTTGTGTTTATTCTCAGAGTAACTGTTAGGACCCCATGCAGCAGAGTGCAAACCCAGGCAATTCTTAATTGGGGGTACAGAGGTGCCTATTGTTCGCAGAGGCTGAATTGAACAATGCTAGAAAGAGCCTGAGATAATAGGGTCAGTGGCAACAGTGGGAACAATCTCGATCGATTAAGGGACAGATGCTCTTGAGCGCAGTTAGGGTGTGCTTGCAGTGACCTCGACTGTTATTGAATGAAAAGAAGGGAGTTTCATGGTGAGTGGCTGAACAGATCCTAACAGTGACCCAGGCAGAAACAATTGGCAAGAGCATTTATAGTGAAGTCAGTAGAACCAGAATTTAGAGCATTCAGAACTGATGGCCTGCCCAACTCATTCTCTGTGCCCTAACAGAATAAACTAACACTTGTCTGAATTATAGATGACAACATAAAAGCCAAAAGTAACCAGAAAAGCACATTGTTGGGGCACACTCAGACTCTCAAAATGACAAGTATATTTTGGGTGTACTTCTCCAAGGCTCTTTGCATTAAAATTGAGTAACGATGAGTTCTGAAATGATTGTATCAAATATCATCTTGAAAGGAAGGATCCAGGCTTTGGGTAGCTTCAAATAATAAAAATAAGAGTATGTTCACATAAGCACAGTGCGCAAGGATAGAAGTAGGGCAGAAACGTATCAAAGCTATGCTCTTCAATAAGGGCCTCCAACAGGAGTTCCAGGGAGTTAAAGAGAGGGAAGGGGCCCCATGGGAACTCCCAGCTGATGTTAATTGTGCTGCAGCCACCAGCTCCCTCCTAGTGGCACTTTGCGGTTGGTACAATGCCTTCCAGTGCATGAGGGGGCTATTTGCCACCACCCAACTGGGTAATTCTGCAGGGCTCCCAGAAGAAAGAAGTACACGAACACACCAACTTGCAAAAAAGGAGACTGCAATGAGATGGAGATAATGCCATTATAGTAAGAGAAGTCTGGTTTGTTTTGCTTAAAAATAAAGAGTATTGGGGGTGTGGTAGGATGGAGAAAGGAGAGTCGCTGTTTAAACTCCAGTGAGAAGGTGTGGCCATGGGTGGAGGCCAGCAGAAGCAGATGTGAGCTGCCCTCTCTTTTGTACAGCAGTGATTTCCAGCAGACCCCAAAGGAGTTTGTCAAAGTTGCCTTATATACTGTTATGCTACCTTGGCTAACACCTCTACCTTTGGCAGCCATGTTCAAATAATTAAAATATCCTCCCTCTGTGTGTCCAATTCTGAAGAGAGTCATGTACCAAACTCTTCCTCCCATTTAGGACAGACTCAATAGTGCTTCCCCAACTACTCGGAAACTCTGAGCACAGTTTGACAGTGTTTAGAAAAGGTTTGGGGGAGACGATTAGGTTTATATCCAATCACAGGAGCAGGGGAACAACAGAAGCTTGACCCCTCTCTTTGTCCATTTACCAGAACTAAGGAATGGCTGTATGGGACCACAGGTTGGCGGCTCTGGGGCTGCGGAAGTGGCTCAGCTGACAAGACGCTTCATGTATTGGTAAAGCTATTTTTATAAGGCAGGTAGGATGAACAATCTAAGCCTACAATGTACGCCATGCAGTCACAAGCTTTAGAACTCAGGATCCAGGTTCAGAGAGAGTCCCTGTCTCAAAAAATTGAGTTGGAGAGTAAATGAAAATTACACCTAATGCTGACTTTTGACACCGACATGCAAGTAACACACACACATGCACACACACAGACACAAATACACATACACATGTACACACACACACACCACACACACACACACACACACACACACACACTAACATACACACATACACATGCTTTCACTAGACACCAATGATTCTGGTACTTGTATCTTAGACTTTCGGCTTTCTGGGCTGTAATACTGAAAATTTTCTTGCCCTAGCTAACTAAAGTAGCCTCTGCCCGATGTCATCAAGGCATGCTAAGATGCATTTCTTTTATATTTAGGAATGTATCAAACGATACAAGTTCTGTCAAACATAAGTCATATATACTTAGCTACACCTGCTCTCCCCTCAGAATGAGGGGTTCAGCTGGATGATCTGAAAGTGTGAAAATCTTGTCAGGAGGCACTCATTTCCCAAATGAGCACAATTGCATGATGGTTGCAGGAGACATTCTAAAAAAAGGATGCTCAGAGCAGATAGTCACGTCTTCTGTGCCATTATCCTCATATAAATGATACCGAAACAAAGGTTTGCAAATTGGCCCTCTCCTTGTACAGCTGCTGACCCCTGAGACAAAAGGTTACACCAGAAGCCAGCCAGGCCTAGAGGCTTGGATGGGTTCCACCAGCAATAAATACGTGTTCCTGGCTGTCACCTGCACTAAGAAGGGGACGGCCCAGTGGTAATCACCACCGAGTGCAGCTACACGCTGCCCACATCTCCTCTGCTGAGCTAATCCTGGCTGTGACCCAGCAGAGGAAGAATGGAGCCCCTTGCCCTGTTCCGTGTAGCATCAGGTAACTGAGCCCTGCACCTAGCTAGAGTTATGACCAGGGTGATGCCCTCTCAGGGCTTCCCCGTAGGCAAAGAAATCGATTTTGCAAAACCTGGAAGCCAAGCGCCTGTTTTATCGCTGCCATCTGAGACTTCATACTCATCCATACAGCTGTATTCTATGGTATTATGAAAATTACTCCAATGCATTATTTAAAAAAAAAGAGAAACAAAACTGGCTCAGACTATTCTGGGTTTCCAGAATTCTATTATTTCGGTCCATGACTAAAATGTAAGTGCTGTATAACAGCGACATTGTACTAAAAAGGGGAGACTTTCCCTCACACAGCAGGTGAAGGAAGGCAATTTAAATGACATTCCCTTCAACTTCTCTCACCTTTGCCATGGAGCTTTGTTCTTATTCATCTACATTCTAACAGGATGGAGCTAATGTAAAAGGGACTCTGAAAGCCCAAGACAAATGGGAATGACTGTGACAGATGAAGGGTTCCTTCCTTCAGGAGTTATTTGAACCAAAAATAACTCCAGTAACTTTCACAGCTTTCCTGGGAAGCAACGGAAAAACTCCTCCGGGGAGCATTGTATTCATAACAAGCATAAGAGCTCTGCTTCTAAAACTATACTCTTAAAGCATTAGCAATTGGTGAACGGGACAGCAGGTAACATCAGTGGGCCCTGGAGAACACTTTGACATCAACTTTGCAAGACCATTGCTAAACTTGTTCATTTAATTGTTACAAAAATGTGTCCCTTTAAATATTCATTTTAGAATGGACTTCTTCGGAGCTCAATTGTACGGAAAATACCCAAGTATTGTACTCAGCTCTAGGGGTGACTCTGCCGAGTGGCAGCACCAAGTAACATCTATGGGCACAATTACTTGTCATGACTGTCTGTGGGGGGATGGGGTTACTGGATCCTAAAGGGCAGGGGTCAGCGATGTTGCTAAGCAACCTCCAATGCACAGCACAACCCCAGAGCAAAACACCCCCTGAGCCCTGGAAGTCAACGCTGTAGAGACTGAGGCCCCGATTTAAAGAACAAACTCAAAAGCATGGGTGTTTAGTCTGTCTCCTTAGAGGAAGCATCTTTAATCATTAAGATAAACACTATTAACAACGTTAAAAACCTTTCATTTTAGTGCAAAAAGGAGATCCATTGTTCAGATTTAAAATGCAAAGAACATTATAGTCTAAAAATTCATATAGATTATGTATATATATATGTTTAATTTTAAAAAGAGACAGACTGAAAGACAATACCACTTATATTTATAGGAACTTAAATTATTCCTATATTATAGAGAGCTTATGGAAATTATGATATGAAAAGTTAGTTTTTCCTTAAAGCACATGAACAATGTTTGTGCTCTGGTAGTTGAATTTTGTGCTAAGCAAAATTTCACAGTGCTCAGGACGTGGGTTGGAGGATGGAGCTCATGAGTAACCTATTGCCATCTATACATTTGTTAAATGAACGCTTGTGGTCTGTCTTCTGTGTGTCAGCCCGGGGATACCACTGAACACACAGCACCTTCTCGTTCTATTGTGATGAGCTGAATTCAAAATTAAGATGAGAGAACAGGTGCCCCATAGAACCACCACAGTGAAGCCTGTGACTGTGAGCACGTCGTTTGTAAGTCAGGAAACTTAACATGGTCTGCAGGGCCTCTCAGGAGGTGATTTGAAGAACAGGTGGCATTATCAGAGTCAGAATAGAGAAGTGGTTCAAACCGAATGTCATTAGTGTCCTCTTTCCCTCTCTACGATGCCGGAATCACAAACCCAGCATATATCATGAAAAAGGAGATTTTTAAAATTTCCTCCTGATTCTTCAACATTACTCCCCCAGTTGGCTCTGTGCTTCCATAGCAATCCTAAACTGCAACATAGAAACCGAATTTCTCTTTCTTTGGCTTTTGTCCATTTGCTTAGGAGTCTAGAGATGTCTATATAAATGAGAGAGCCAAATGACAACAAAAACTCACTAGGAAATAGTTTAAAAGAAAATGTCCTTCTTCAGTAAGTTTATACACCACAGATAGGAAGCCTTCCCTACCGCAGTGTGCCCTGACAGGGAAAGAGATGGGGATTAACTTGCATGAGTATGTTTCCACCCAAGTTCCCATGCTGGTATGCTAGAAATGAGTATTCCAAGCCTGCTCCACTGGAATGGGATGGCTTTTAAATTTGACTGCTAGGTCACAGCTCGTTCACCGAGTCCAGGTGGGGAAAATGGGACATTTTTAACAGCTCTTTCTCTGCCAACTGAAACTAGTAGGAAAGATGAAATTCAATTTGTGGTTGTTCCAAGGAACATTTACCATGTGAGCAAGGGGCCACCAGGCTCTGTTTTGAATTTGTGTGCAATTAGCCCTCAAGAGTCTTTTTTCAAGATGGCATTTTCTTCAAGCTCACATCATACATCCTCCTTAATAAGATGTGACAGTGAGGCAAGCAAAGCCCTGATACTGGAATGGAGGACAGTCAGTAGCTCCTATATTCTCAGTGTCAACTTGGAAGAGGAAGAACATTGGATCATAGTGGCAGCATCTTGTCATAGCTAAAAGGAATACAATGTGCTAATTGCTGAGTGAGGTATCCCAGAAGAAGAAAGACACACATGGTATATACTCACTTATATAGTCCTATAAGATATGATAAACATAAGATATGAAATCTATACACCTAAAGAAGATAAACAAGAAAGAGGACCCAGGGTAAGATGATCAATCGTCACTTAGAAAGACAAATGGGAGGTGCATTGGATGTAGGAGAAAACAAGAACAGGACAGGAGTCTACCACAGAGGGCCCCTGAAAGACTCTACCTAGCAGTGCATCAAAGCAGATAGTAAGACTCATAACCAAACCTTCTGCAGAGTGCAGGGAACCATATGAAAGAAGAGGGAGTTAGTATGATGTGGAAAGGATAGGAGCTCCAAAAGGACCAAATATATCTGGGCACAGAGGTCTTTTCTGAGACTGACACTCCACCAAGGACCATGTATGGATATAACCCAGAACCTCTGCTCAGATGTAGCCTGTGGTAGCTCAGTAAGCAATTGGGGAACAGGGACTATATCTGACAGGAACGCAATGGCAGGCCCTTTGACCTCCCCACCCCCCAGGAAGGAGCAGCCCTGCTAAGTCACAGAGGGCGACTTTGCAGCCAGTCGTGAAGATACCTGATAAAGCAGGGTCAGATGAAAGGGGAGGAGGTCCTCCCCAATCAGTGGACTTGGAAAGGGGCAGCGAGGAGATGAGGGAGGAGGGAGGGTTTGGGAGAGAATGAGGGATCGGGATACAACTGGGATACAGAGTTAATAAAATGTAACTAATAAAAAAAATAAATTAAAAAAAAAACAATACTGAGAAGAAGAGAATCCGGATTAAGACATTAATAACTAAAATAGCACAGAAGTTGGCTTGGTCTTTTAGCAAAACCCGGGTTGACATTCCTACTTTGGTATAAAGTACTGAATGACTAGCTCCATCCTCATCTCATTCTTACATCATTGCTATGACTATCATCACTAGAAGGCTGTCTCAGGAGACACATACACTTGACCTCCAAGAAAATGTTTTTAGTATTTTGAATATTTACATGTGCCAGCACTTATTTAACAGTGGCACACACATGAATGTACACACACACACACACACACACACACCTGCAAGCAAGAGTCTTTCTTCCACTCACTCAGATTAACTGACATCTTCAGATGTCCCCTGACAGAGTTAAGCCTGCACAAGATTTACATGGCACCAAGAAGAATGTGCTGCTGTCTCAGGGGAGAGAGGAGATCTCAGACTCAGCAGTCATTCTCCCTCACAAGGTAAGAGTGAGGAGGATATTGTCACTCCTATTTTGTTCATGTTTTAACTCATGGCTGTGTTTGCCCTGGGCCCAAGGCGACAAGAGGAGCTCATATTAAATATTAGATGTCATGTTGACTAGATCAAAGGCCATTAAAGAAAACCATGTGTATTTAATTATGGAGATGTTGAAATATAATGTAGCATGTGTGTTGTGTGTGTGTGTACTATCCACACATACATGCGCACAGCAGGCATTATACCTTAGAAGTCCTCCATGCTAGTCAAATGCACTATCCCAGCCCCTAAAGTTTTGAAATTTGACCAAAGGCCATAGTTACCCAACTCATCTTCTCTGCTCAATTTGATTCCAAATGAAGGCACATGAAAACAATCATTGTGCTAACATTTAATGCAAACTCCTCAGGTAGATAAAGACAGTGCAGGTTTTGTTTGTGGGATTTGGGGAAGGGGTGTTTGTGGTTTTGACAGTCTTATCATGTAGTCATGAATGGCTTGAGTTTGCTATATAGTCCACAGTGATCTGGAACTCAGAGATCCACCTGTCTCTGCCTCTCAATCCTGGGAATAGTGTCACATACCTAACAACCTTAGAGTTTTAATTAGAGAAAAAGAAGATATATTCCTTTCATAGTCACCAAAAACACAATAAGAAATAATTGAAAACATGTTTTTTGTTTGGTTTGTTGTTATATATTATATATAATTACAAATATAAATATATAAATATAAGTATAAATTTATATAAATATATATAATTATATATTGAATATATATATATAATTTCAGAAAAGTAGCACATAAAACACTCCTCAAGCATTTAGAATTCTCTCTAGTAGGTAAGCAGTTCAGAATAGCTGATAGCTAAAAGATACCAGTGTGTTTTACTAGAATTTAAAAAGTTTTCTGAAGGGATTGGTAGCTTTAAGAAACTTGAAATTTTAGGTGGGAGGGAGAGATGGCTCAGTGGTTATTAGCAGTGGCTGCTCTTCCAGAAGATGCAGGCTCCATCACTGGCAAAGGGCATCCCACACCCTCTTCTGGACTCCACAGGCAATGCCCACACATAGTGCAAAGATGCAGGCAAAAAGCCACACACATAAAATAAAAGAAGCTGGAAATTTCAGCTCAGAAGAATGAATGAGTTTACACAGGGCTATGAAGCTATTACTTAACTGACAAACTGAGCTAAATGACTGAACATTAAAAAAAAAAAAGAGGGTTATTTGTCCATGCACACCACATCACCGTTATGATTCTGTCTTCATGAGCGGATCAGTTTTAGAAGTGACCCTTAACCAGAAAGGTACAGTATCAACTCCATCTCAAATCAACGTCTTTTAAGTTTGCTCATGTGGTACAAGACACAATTGTACTTCTTAAGGTGGAGTAATGTTCCAGTGTGTATTTGCTACATTTTGCTTATCCGCTATATGCTAGTGGCCAATGGGGTGCTTTTCGAGTTTCAGCTCTTATAAACAAAGCTGCCAGGGACATGGGTGCACAGTATCCGTTGAAGTATTCACTTTCACTTCTTTGGAGATAGATATCCAGCAATGAAATTGCTAGCTGAGATGTTAATTTTTTTGTCTAATTTATACTGTTTCCACAGTGACTGTGCCAGTTCACATTTCCATTAGCAGCACTCAAGGGCGCCAGTTTCCCCCACATCCTTGCCAATGACTGTTATTTCTGTTTTGCTTTTTCAATAATAGTTATCTAATGAATATGAAGTGTCACCTTGCTGTAGTTTTGATTTGCATTTCCCTAGTGATCACTGACTGTAACAAATACACTTCTGTGTGCTTACTGGCCACATGACTGCTTTTTTTTTTTTTTTTTTGTAGAAATTTTTATTCCAGTCATTTACCCAACTTTAAATTGGGCTGTCATGTTCTTAAGTTTGTAAAAGCTCTTTATGGGTTTTCTATTTCAGTATCAAATCAGGTACATGATTTGGAAATATTTTTCTTATTGTATAGGTTGTTTTGAATTCCCTCAAGAGTGATTTTTTAAAATTTTCATATCATGAATTTTTGATTAGTTGTCTGTGTTTTGTTTTACAAATAAAGATTAAATCTAGTATCAAATATTTCTTCAAATGGCTGTATTATATTTTAATGAGTTAGTCTTAGAGGTATTTTCCTTACTAATCCAAAGAGTGACAGTCCTCATGGAATACAGTTTTAATTTGTGCTCTTATAATTTAAAGATACCCAGAGAAATAAAGTTTATTCAGCCTAACAATAATTTCAAAACCTCCCATGTTTGCTTTGGGTTGGGTTCTATGTAGAGTGTTTGAAGGTCTTGAAGAAATCCACTTGCTACAGTGGACCGCAGTTCATGGTACTTTTCTCTGTCATGGGTAAATCTTGTTGCAAATGAATGTGCTCTGTCTGTGGCACATGAACAATACGAGGACTGTATCAGGCCGCTGTGGATTAAGTGGCTGTGGGGAAATGAGTTCCATCTGGTACTGCAGGATGTCTGAGAAGTCGTTCATCACGTTTATCTGTATTCAGCTGACGTGGACATAATGGAACTAATGATGGGGATGATATTATGGCATCAAACACTGAAGTGCTTATGCATCAGGCCACTTACTGAGCGGCTCCGTGAGAGGCTGCCTGCATTTTGGACTCAAGAGCAAGGACAATATTAAACAAACCAATAAAATGGCTTTTTACTCAAGACTGTATTCTAACTATATTTATTGATTATAAAGCAATTCACATTCTGGTTTTGAAGGGTCTACAGTCATAATAGTAGCAACTGGAAAAGAAGAGAGAAATTAGGCACTTTATATCACTACTCTGATCAAGAATATTCTCATGCTTGACTGAAATTATTCTGCATTTAATTAAAATGTATTGGAAACAGGTTCCAGGAAAACTGAGCTGAGTTGAAATTTTGTTCTTTTAACCAAACAAGTCAGAACAACCAGCAAAAAATGAAGTCACACCCGTTGGAAACAAAAATTAAAAAGTAACTGATGTTGGATAAAAGTTACAGGGAAATAGTATTCTTAGAAGTAAATCTTAATGATCTTGAGTTAGGCAAACGCTTCTTAGAAACAATAAAACAGTATAAGGGATAAAAGAAAATAATACTAAGATGTACTTCATTAAATGAAAATTTGTTCTTCAAATGGAACCATCAAGAAAATGAGAGACAAAGCACAAAATGTCTGTAGACCATAAATTCAAAATGGGATGTATCCAGAATACATAAAGGACTTATCATCATAATGGCAACACTAATAGCTTATTTTAAGATGAGAAAAGCACCTAAGTTCTCCAGAAAGATACAGAAGTGGCCAACAGCATATAAAAAGATGTCCCGTATCATTACCCAGCATGAAAATATAAACCAAATCTACAGTGAAATATCAATCATATCTGTTTATGATGACTTGTAGGGATGGGGAATAAAAAGGCTTATGGAACCTCACCTGTTTGTAAGCTAATTAACAATGGGTCTTCCTAAAAGGAGTTTTGATGGAACTTCCCACATTAGTGAACACTGCTGTTCCTACTAAAGAAAAATTTCGGTGCCAGTCAAGAGTTCACTCCCCCTGGGTTATTGGTCATAATATAGACCATCACTTCTCTTTTGAGTTTATTACCTAATGTGAAGGGTAGAATCATCTCATTTCTTTCCCACATTGCCTGGCAGACTGACACTAAATTGTTTAGTTGGAAAGAAATCCTGCCGGCAAAGGATAGAAAAAACATATATAATATAGGCTAGTGCATACACACTTATATCCACATGAACATATATTCACGTACAGGGTATTTCTACCTCATATATTGGGAATTTCTTCCAGAGCTAAATCACCTAAATGTTGTTTCTTTCTTTGTGTGGCTATGTTTATTTTGATCTTTCTATGTCCTTTCTGTAGCATCGTTGGATGGAAAATTGCCAGGTTATTTCAGGTCTCTGGATGCAGGGATTTGATGAAGGCTGAAATGTGACCGAAACTTGGAGAACGTTCGCATCAATTCTTATATTCAACTGTCACCGGGATCTGTTTGGCATTTCAGAAAGCTAGTCTGTGGAGGCAGGTAAAGTGAGTCTTTTCAATGTTGATATGCAGAATAGAAGGCACATTATTACTGTGAGTACAAGGTCCTGCCTGTCCAAAGAACAGTCTTCATTCAGAGAGTCCCATTTGTCCAGAGGCTTTCTTTCTGTAATACATGGAATGCTTACTGAATGTCACTCTTTTGAATAAATGTCATTGTGTACTCACTGTATAATTTTTCCAGACCTACTTTTAAACTTGCTTTTGAAAAGAACCATTTAGATATTGTTTTGGTAATTAAGAAGCATTTGGCGTGCTGTTTCGGGCATGAACACACTGGAGATTGACTAGGTAAAGACATCAATGGATCCGATGGTGAGAATCATGATTTCCTCATTATGCTGCCCAGTGAATCTGGACTAATGGTTACAAGACTGGCTAAGAGAAATATTATGGTAAAAGTAATAAGGAGATTTCAGAAACCTCCATCTCAAGTCTACTCCTCTTCCCACACAGACAAGTCTTTACTGAGATTATCAGTTGTCCTGAGAACATTTAATAAGACATGGCATGTCAGTCTGCTTCACTATAATCACGCATTCATGCTTACATTTCTGACATGAGTCACATTAATAGATTGTTTTATTCTCATTATCAGAATAAGTCATTACCTTGGGAAACATTTTTCATGGAACGAAAGGATAGATTCCATTTCACTGTTTTTTAGTTTTGTCCTAATTTTGATCATTACTTTTCGAAACATAGACCTTGATTAAATTTCCAAGTATTGTTTTTTCTGGTTTGCTATATTTTGATTCTTCAGAGCAAACTAAAAGCATGACTGCCTCCAGTGGGTTTACAGTCTTTATAGGGAGATAATGTAGGTTTTAATCATTATTCATAATCAGCAGCTGGCAATCATTGATAATAATTCTCTGATATCTGATAATAAAATCATCTTCAGAAAAAAAAAGAGCAAAGGTCCCTTACCCTTGGATGAAGCAGTGTTAGTGTATATGTTTAAATTCTACATTTTCTTACTGTGCTGCTGTTTCACTAGTAACACATTACTGACTGTTGGTATGAAGAGTCCTTAGGTTAAAACTGTTCTCCTTTAAAACCTAGTAACTCCTCCCAAGATCACGGCTACTCTGGTGCTGAATGTTCAGCTCAGAGGTGTGAGAAATCTGCTAAGTGCTTTGCACGCTTCCTTGAGCTGATGGAATGCTATCCTGCCGGCTGCCATTCTCGCCTGTTTAATAGATGAGTTACGTAGACACTCGGATTCTGAGGATGCCATCCGAGGACACAGCACACACAAGGTCAAGTAGTGCAGCAAGGTCTTCCTCTTTCTGGAAGATTTCCGGTAGCTTGCGATACGAAGGGCTTCGTTCTATTTCCCTGAGACTCTGCCAACAATGGCTGAAAAGAAGAGTAGCAGAGTGATTCCTCTAGACTAAAGCTTTTCACCTTTTGCATGGATGATAATATTGATATTGTGAGGAGTCCTGATATAATTAGAAAGATGGGGGGTGAAAAAAGGGGAGAATTGCACACTTTGCCACTGATTTTTATGTTGAAGAATTTTAGTTGATCAAAATCAAGCATCAAGTTTGAATTATTTTGAAAGCAGTGTGTGTGTGTGTGTGTGTGTGTGTGTGTGTGCGCGTGTGAGCATGTGTGAGAGAAGGCATACATGTTGAAATCAGAAGACAACCTCAGGTTCAGGCCTTGCTTCCACCTACCTTTGAGACAGGGTCTCTCTTGATGCCCACTGCTGGGAACCCCAGGGGGGCTTTCTATCTGCATCTCCCATAGGCTTCTGGGATTATTGACTTGTGCACTATTGAGATTGGCTTTTGTTCAGGTTCTAGGGATCAGAATTCCAGCTGTTAGGATTTTACGGGAAGGAATTTATCCACTAAGCCATCTCTTCAGCCTCAATATTGAATTTCTAAGAGAAAATCTATTAAAAACAAAAAAACAAAAAAATCAAATTCCCTGATGATGGAATGGATTTTTTTCTTCACATAAAAACCTATCAGTTAAAATATTATTTATGTTTTTCTAGTTAACATACATTGTTGCCTTTCCACAGGCAAACTAACTTGTATGTTTTAATAAAATATATATCATATATTTACAAATAATATTTTGAATATAGCACAGCCTTTACTGTCATGAATGTAGTGTGTTATATTTTTTATGGTATTAACTTGGGAAAAACTGTGAACATAAGGTCATAATACTACATAACTCAATCTCACATACAAAAAGGCATGCCACTTAAATTCTTTCAGTATTTGATAAAATCCTTACAAATCTTCATATTCTTGTGATCAAGGAAACTTTTCCTAGTGTTGCCATAAATTCTGTATGCTTTACTAATTGATACTGTAAGTAAAATGTTGAAAAGTTATCACTAGGCATTATGAAATATACTTTCATTTACAAAGATGTTTCAATCAGTGCTTGGCCTCTTCCCGATGAAGTAAGTAAGAGATGTTTCTTATTTATTAGTAACGTTATCTTCTTCCAAAGGAAAAAACAAAGGTTTTCACTTCTTCTGTTAATGAAGGAATGACCCCAGTGCATTGACTAGCCCCATAAAATCAGCAAGAATAGTGATCAAATAGCATAAAAACTGAACAAGATCAAGCTAGGCAACTTTCCCACATGAAGAAGGGTGAGGCTGGGAAGCTCCTATCTCAGGCTGAGAGCTATTGATGGTGGATGGCTCCTGAGAGAGGAAGAACCAATTTTCCTTAAGGTTCAGTGCTGGGAACCTGGTCCAAGGGACGAAGGTGAGGTAATGAAGTCTCTCAGTCATAGAGCTGTTTGGGTGTTTGGGTCATCTGAGCCATGAGGAGGCTCAGATGTAATCCTGTGATGGAGCTTATTGTTTCTTATGAGAGTATGCTGTTACTAAAAAATAAAAAAAGCAAGCCTTGCCCTGATTTCTTCTAATTTTCTGTCTTACCATCTGAGTCCTTCTCTACATATCCCTTTGCCTTTCTGCTTCTTTGCCATGCTGCTGTACAGCCAGGGAATTCTTACTAGTATGCTAGTCTCATACTCTTTGCATGCTCTAACTGCTCTAGTCATAAGCAAGTAATTCTCTTTATAAAGTAAAACATGTAGCTTCAGATGTTTTGCTAAAAACACAGGGAGCAAAGGACTCAGCAAGCACTCTGTGAGGACATGTGATCTCAGACTAACTAAAGAGCAAGTGCTAAGGAAGAAACTGGTTCCAAGGATGTTGTAGCATAGTTTTCCAACTGTTTCCTTTTCATCCATCATGATATAAGACACAAATAAAGGCACAAAAAAATTTCTAGCTTATACACAAGGGGCAAAGGACTCAACCCAATCAAAATGCAGATTTGTGGACCCTAGTTCCAATGGAGATATCTACAGAACATTCCTCCAGCCAGGCTAGGGGAATGCTGTAGAAGAGGCGTCAGAAAGGTTGTAAAAGCCAGAGGATCAGGGAGTTTTCTGTGAGACAGTGTCTTCTAGAAATAGCAGAAGATACACCCATAAAGTTTCACCAGTGTAACTGCCCAGATGTGCATTGAACAAGGACAACAGCAGTGGTCTAGCCAAAGTGGATAAAGAAAGCTGAGAAGCCTACACAAAGAATTATAGGCCACCAAGGAAAACCGGGAGTGCGAGAGATGGCCTTCTCCAGGAAGAGCACATCAGTTGGCTCTATAATGCCAAGTGTTCAGCACTGAAAACTGGGTAACATTTTACAGACTGAGCAGATTATATTTGGAATATATACATACGTGCATGCAGTAACAGTGATAAAGGGGTTCACGAATTTGAAGATGTGTGAGGAAGGATATAGAGGGTGGAGGGAGGAAAGAAAGGGTGCCTGTTGGACTTTAAGTCACAACTATAAACATGTTCAAAGAACTAAAAAACACAATAAAAGATTAAAGATGACAATTTTATATTTAACTGAATAAAAAGCATGAATAAAGATATAGAAAAGTTTTAGTGCTACTAGAAGTTCTGAATATGAAAGCAAAAATCTAAACATGAAGTTGAGTAGATAGGTTCCATTTGGGATTGCAAAATCAGCAACTTACAATGTGAGGGTGAGTTCATAGGGATTCAGACATCACCCAGTCTCAGGGAAAAAAAAATAAGATGAGGGCAGAAAAGATAAGGGGAAAGAATAGGAAGAAGACAAACAGGAGGACTAAAGTAAGGAAAAGGAAAACTGGACATAGCTTCAGAAGCCTGTAGGATGCTGGTTTATAAACTAAAACATACAGGTGTGGAGTTCAAGAAGGATGGAAGGAAGCAGCAGGAAAATGCATAAAATAAATGTTGCTAGAAGGTTCTCAAAATTTATAAAAATCATAATATATATGGCCCAACTTAATCTACACAGGTCAAATTTAGGGATAATTTGTCATCAACCTTTGAAAATCTATCACAAAAAGGTTTTGAAATCAGTGAAAGAAAATAACTCATTTTATGCCAATTGCATCAATATGGTCATTCATAAACTTATTTGAAGCAATGGAGGCCAGAGTTGATTGGATGACATAATCAGAGCTCAAAGAAGAATAATGTCTGTAAAAACTCTATGTTTATCAGTATTATCTTCCAAAATAGTAAGAGAATAAAACTATCTGTAAATAGAAATAAGAAATATTACTGGGAATATTTCAGATTGAAAATAAAGGGTTAGATGATAATTTATACTTATACAGGTAGGTAAAAATAAATGATTAGATTTTAGTTAACAGTAATCTGAAGTAGGTTTCCAAAATCCTACTCAAAAAACAACTCAAAAGTACAGTAAAAAGACAATTAAAGTGTTTGAAATGGGAAACCAGGAAATACGTTTTTAACACCCAAAGAAAGAAGTGATAGACGAAGAGAAGAAAAAAAATATGCACACAACACTAATGAAATGGCGGATGTGAACTTTCCCCTATTTGTAACTGCATTAAACTACAAAGTATTAAGATTCTAAATAGGACTGGAGAAGTGGCTCAATAGGTTAAATTTTGCCATGCAAGTCTGAGGACCTGTGTTCATAAGCCATGTAAAACCAGATGTGTCAGTTCACATCTGTAACAGCAGAGTTCTTACAGTGTGATGAGCTCTGGAGATGGGAGAAACCTAGGACCTCATGGCCCAGACAGCCTAGTGTATGCAGCAGGGAAGAGCAAGAGATCCTGCCTCGAACTAGGTAGAAGGGGAGGATAGACACCTACCGTTATCCTCTGACCTTCATGCATGTAACGTGGCACATGCTTGCCTGAACTCATACATGTGGGCACTCCAGTATTCATGCTATACATAAACATACAACAGAGAGACAGACAGACAGATGCACACAGAGAGATAGACAAATACACAAAGATTAAGAGACCATCCAGTTGAAACTACTGCTAAAAATGATACCATCAAATTACGTGTTGTCAATGAGAGACACATGTTAGCTGCCAGGACACAAGGAGTCTGCAGTAAAAAAGGAAATATGTGTTTATGTCTCTAGTCTATTACATATAATGTTACCCTTAAAGAGCTGGAATGGTGATGAAGTCAGAGAAAGTAGACTTCAAGATTAAAAAGCATTGTCACAGCCAAAGAAGGACATCTTATAATGGAAAAGGGATGGTGTCGGGGCACACAAACACATATGTACCAAACAACAGAGGGTCAGAATCCATAAGGCAAAAATGACAACACTGAAGAGATTCTTAGACAACTCAACAGTGAACCCTGTAAATACTCGAAATTTCCAGCCTAATGACCGAAATATTAATTAAGCGCAACGGCGCTAAGAATATTAGAAAACCACCACAACAGAGCGCTAAGCCATGTTTTCTGAATGAGAACTATAGACAGCTCAAGCTACAGAACAGTCTTCTTAAGAGCGCATGGTGAGTTAATGAAGATATAACAAATGCTAGAACATAAAGCCGGTCTGATAAAGTTTTATAAGGTTGAATCATTCAGGTAGACCACAATGAAATTTAATTAGATTTCAAAAAAAAAAAAAATGAGGAAACTTGGAAACCTCATAAATACTTTTAAAATTGTTTTAAAATCCCTACATTATTGAAGGTCTCTTTGGAAGGGTAGAATCACCTTCGAGATAAGCCACTGACAGGCCTGTGTGAAGTTATTTTGATTAGGTTGGGGGGAAGCTCTAATTGTGGTTGGAACATTTCACGGGATGGAATCTTTTAATAAAAAGAGGAAACCAGCCACATTCCCAGTTTTGTGCCTCAGGACTAATGAGTGCCACAGTGCCACGTGACCAGCTTGCCCATCTGTCTCCTGCCACTGCCACGGTCTCACTGCCACTTTCCTACCACAACGGACTGTACCATTATACTGTGAGCCCAAATACTCTTCACCTTCAAGTTGCTTTCATCAGGGTATTGTGGTACAGGAGCAAGAGAAGTAACTAAGACTGGAAAAATTTGCATGTTGCTGTGATAAGTGTGACTACACCACGTGGTTCCTGAGCATTTGGAACTGGTTTGCAAAATTAATGTGGAAGAGGTTGGAATATTAGGCTAGAGAAGCGCTTGAATAGTGCAAGTGGAGCTAAGTGGTCTGTCTGTTCCTCTGGTAGTTTAGAAGACCAGGAGTCGGAGACAAACACATGCAAAGAAGCGTGTATTGGGAGCTTTCAGGGGAGAACAAGGAGCCTATTGCCTAGTAGCCGTCCTTACTACATTCTCCCCCTGTCCTTAGAACTTGAGTGAGACTGTGTTTAAATGTAACAGACTAATTTCATTGCCAGATGAAACTTCAAGACAGCATTGTAGTTAGTCTTCTCTGAGCTCTTATTCACACCTTCCATGAGAGATTAAAAAAAAAATTAAGTTCAGCCTGGAAAGTAGTGAAGCAAGTTTAAAATTGCACATAAGTAGAATGCAGACGACAAAGCATCAGTAGCCCTTAAAGAGAAACCTTGGTCTCCTCATTGACACTATAGGAAAGATACCCTGAAGGAGAGACCCCACACATCAAAGGCGCTAACTTATAAAAATGTAAATGTATGACAAAGGAGAAATTCTATGCCGAGAAGGCCCCTGAAGGGCTTCCTTGCTGGAAAATAACTTCCTAGGAAACCTGATTTTACTGATCAGCCACCAAGGCATATGGAGGTTGTTGTAAATGGGGCCCCAAGGAGGCCAGGCTCCATCCTAAACTCATAGCAGAACTTGGTATTGTTGTCCACATAATACTAGCTTTGTGGGAAATATGCAAGATTGAGTGAGTCCCATCGACTTGATCCATGACTTCAGATTGCTGAGGCCAGAGAGTATAGCTTGATCAGAGTTTCTACAAGAAAGCCCTGAGAAGGTGTTGTGTGAAGGTGCGAAAGTAGAGCCTAAGTTGCAATAGAGTCATCACGGTATTGGAGATGCCTTGATCATCGGACAGTCGCCAAGGAGAAATGCAAGCACAGAGAAAAGCAAGCCAAAGAGAGCGGCTGCGGATGGTGCAAGAGCTGGGGAGCAGCCTACTGAAGCCATCTGGAGCACAAGCATGGACACTTCAAGACACTTGGCACGGAGCTTCAGGATGTGGCTTTTGCTCCCTTGGGTTTTGATCTGGCTTTGGTGTGATCATTCTTTTTTTTTTTTTTTTTTTTTTCAATGCAGTTTATTCAGGAACCTTGAACAATCATCTGACCCTGGGGAAAGCCAGCCCACAGCTTAATAGCCTCTGGGTAGCCAACCCGGGCGTGCCACGTGGGCAATGCAGATAGATCCACATACATGGAAGCAAGCCAGATCCTCAGCCTTAGCCAAATGTGGAGTTGTTTGTGACAGAGAGCACTCACCATCGGGAAGGTGGAAGGCAGAAACCAGCTCCATCTTTAAGGCATGGCATTACGCAGCTCTCTACAGTTCTCCCTTTTTGTTTTAGACACATCAGGCAAGAGTAGAGGTCTGATCTCTGATATTAGAAATAAATTGGGACTTTGTACCGATGTTTATTTAGGTGTCATCCACCCAAAGAGCTTCAGACCTGTCCGATACCTTTTTCTCAGAGGCGGGACCTGGGGCATCAACCCGCATGTAATCAGACTTGCTCTTCTCTGGGTTGAAAGCAGCTGACCCTGAGTGCAGTGCTTAGCCTCGCATCCTGAGCATAACATTTTAGCTTTTTATGGTAGCCAACCATGCTTGGGGAGACTGTCCTGCTTCAATGGCTGTAAAGGCCTGAATAGTCATGGCTGCATTACGCTGTTGTGAGACTCTAATCTTGCATATACACCACAGGCAAACCAAGGAGACCATGGGAGCATTAGCAGGCCTTCTGGTGTTGGTCACCTTGGTTTGATCATTCTTTGATATCCCTAGTTTCTTTTCTTTTAGGATGGGGCCATGTCTTTGTATATGAGAACTATGGACTATGATATTCAAAAATAAGAGATCACACTTAAGGGTTTATCTTGAAGAGGTCTTGAATGTTTATTTATTTGTTAATATTTCCATTTTATGTATGAGTATCTGCCTGCATGAGTGTAAATGCACCTCGCACAAGCTTGGGATATATAGATCACGTGCATATTTTATCTCCGAGAGGCTGAAAAGAATGTTGAATCCCCTGGAACTGGAGTTCAGGATGGTTGTGAGCTGCCATGTGGTTGCTGGGAACTGAACATGGCTTCTCTGGAAAAGTAGCAAGTGCTGAGCCATCTCTCCAGCTCCAAGAGCTTAAATTTTTAAATAGACCTGGGAGTGCTAAAGACTATGAAGGCTTTTGAAGTTGTACTTGAATACATTTTGCACTATGGAATGAACATAAACCCATGAAAACATAGGAAGAACGTTATGGCTTGAAAGTAGTATTGTGGGGTATCAAGTCAAAAAAGGGGGGAGAAGTGACGGTTAAAATTGTCAGTTTGGTGACAATTTAGACATGACAAACCTGGTCATGTCTAAATGGGATTGTTTAGTTGAGGCTAGCCTCTGGGCAAGGCTGTGAAAGAGAATCTCTGTTAGCTTAGTTGAGGTGGGAAGAACCATCTTAAATATGTGTAAACATTACATGGGATGGGGTCCTTGACTGAACAAAAAACCTGAACAGAGCTGGTCTCTGCTCTGTGGCCACAGACACAATGCTGGTTGACCAGTTGCTTCCTTTATATCCTCCCACCGTGACTTTTCTCACAATGAACTGTACCCATGAACTATGAAGAAAATAAGGGTTTTTTTTCCTTACAAAACAGGGCAAATAGCTAAGATGCCACAAGCTTAGATAAAGCAAACAACATTCAAAGGGGGAGTGGGAGTGTGGCCTAGTGGGTAGGATGATTGTCTTGCATGCTCTAAGCCCCATGTTTCGTCCCTAGCCCTACATAAACCAGGCACACCAGTACAGATCTCAGCACATCTGAGAGGCTGGAGAAGAAAACAAACAAGCAAGAAGAAAGAAGAAAATGTAAGTCATAGAACACAGAAATCACTCTTTGTCAGATTTTCCTAAGGAAAGGGATAGGAATGAAGCTGATAAAGTGCTGGTGGAAAGACAGCTTACAGATGGAAACACTTTTTTTTACCCTGCTCTTTATTCAGTATTTGCAACTTTGAGATACTCCATCAAGAAGCAGGAGGAACCTTTGGTTTTTAAAAAGTGTGACCTCTTGGTTTGCCTTGGCCAATAAATACACAAATAAATGTCTATGCTTTAGAGTGTGGGATTCAGACAGTCTTGTGTAATTGGACCTTCCTCACAAAATCTCTACTGCCAGATGAAAAACCCATGCCTTCTGGGACTGGTAGTCCCTGCAAAGCAAGTCCCAGAGAGCTGTCCTGGCTGAGGATGTCCAAGACAAGCTCCAAACATGGAAGAGAGCCACCCTAGAAGTGAGTGGGTTACTTGTGCAGAGAAGGTGCTGATGCAGGTTTCTGAGTACTTTCCTGGGGACTCAGAAGATGTCTAAGTTCTTGGTGAAATTATAAGAGAAAAAAAATGCACACTGTAAACTTGTGAGAATATAAGCCTATATGCCCATGTGGAAAATAGAAATTCATTCAATTCTCTTAGCTGTGTGCAGCATATAACTGAGACAAAGAAGGAGGCTAGTGGGGAAAACTAATTATGTTGAATGTATTTCCTAGGAAATACAGAGGGTGAGGAAATGGGTGCAGTTTTCCTCTCCAAGATGCTTCAATGGTATTTTCTAATGTAAATAAATCCTGAAAACTAATGAATAAGAGTGTGGTGGTAAAATCTCCTTTTTAAAGTACCTTAAAAAATTAATTATGTTTTCCTGGCAGATTTTTCTTGGATGAACAAAGACTCACAAAAAAAAATTTAGGGCATAATGTCACAGATGTCTATTATCAAAGGGGTAAAAGAAAGTGTTAAAGCCATTGTAGATGTGATATTTGAGAATAATCTGCTATGCAGAAGGTTCACAAAAATTTTAAGTAAATTGGTTAAAAGGAAACATTTCTTGATTAAAAGAAATTATTTAAATAGCATCAAGACTCTGGACTCCCAACTTCCTAGAATTAAAAATCTGGTTGAAAATACTATTCAACAGTCAAACATTATAATTTTTATAATTGGACAAGAAGGTTCAAGTACATGGATATCTCAGAAGAAAGATGTAGGAGACCAGAGTGAATGTCCAATAGTAGGACAGATTTATTTTCTTAAGTGAATATCGATTTTCTTGAACCATCATGTTTAAAGTCTTGGAGAGTAATTAAATTACACATTGATAAAATTTTTAAATAACTATGTTGATGTATTTTAATAAAAACCTCATCACTCATTCATTCATTTCTTTCTATTGTTATTGTTGGATTAGAGTAAAAGTTTACTGTGAGTATCTTCACTGAAAATTACACCTAACTTCTCTATAGAGACTCTAAAAGCCAAAACGGCCTGGGTAGATGCCTATAGTCTATAAGAAATCACCCTCCTCCATTGCTGGTGGGAATGTAAACTGGTACAACCACTTTGGAAGTCAGTCTGGCACTTTCTCAGACAATTAGGAATAGTGCTTCCTCAAGACCCAGCTATACCACTGCTAGGCATATACCCAAAATTTGCTCAAGTACACAACAAGGACATTTGCTCAACCATGTTTGTACCAGCTTTATTTGTAATAGCCAAAACCTGGAAACAACCAAGATGTCCATCAACAGAGGAATGGATACAGAAATTGTGGTATTTTTACACAATGGAATACTACTCAGCAATCAAAAATGAGGAAATCATGAAATTTGCAGGCAAATGGTGGGATCTAGAAAAGATCATTCTGAGTGAAGTATCCCAGAAGGAGAAAGACAAACATGGTATATACTCTCTTATATAGACCTATAAGATATGATAAACATAATAAAATCTATATACCTAAAGAAGATAAACAAGAAAGAGGACCCAAAGTAAGATGATCAATCCTCACTTAGAAAGACAAATGGGAGGTGCATTGGATGTAGAAGAAAACAAGTAACAGGACAGGAGCCTACCACAGAGGGCCTCTGAAAGACTCTACCTAGCAGTGTATCAAAGCAGATACTAAGACTCATAACCAAACCTTCGGCAGAGTGCAGGGAATCATATGAAAGAAGGGGGAGTTAGTATGACCCGGAAAGGATAGGAGCTCCACAAGGACCAAATATATCTGGGCACAGGGGTCATTTCTGAGACTGACACTCCACCAAGGACCATGTACGGATATAACCTAGAACCTCTGCTTGGATGTAACCTGTGGTAGCTCAGTAACCAATTGGTTTCCCATAGTAAGGGGAACAGGGACTATATCTGAGAAGAACTCAATGGCAGACTCTTTGACCTCCCCACCCCCCAAGGGAGGAGCAGTCCTGTTAGGCCACAGAGAAGGACTTTACAGCCAGTCCTGAAGATACCTGATAAAACAGGGTCAGATGAAAGGGGAGGAAGTCCTCCCCAATCAGTGGACTTGGAAAGGGGCAGGGAGGAAATGAGGGAGGGAGGGTTTGGGAGCAAATGAGGGAGCTGGATACAGCTGGGATACAGAGTTAATAAAATGTAACTAATAATAAAAAAATTAAATTAAAAAAAGGAAATCACAGATGCCATATTACTACACCCAGAAAAACTCTCAATCAATATAGATGGAGAAAACAAGGCATTCTATGACAAATCCAAATTTAAACAATATCTTTCTACAAATCCAGCCCTAGAGAGGACACTAGAAGGAAAACTCCAACACAAGTGTTTTAACTATACCAAAAAAAAATATTTCATACAGTCAGGCATGGTGGAACATACCTTTAATTCCATCACTCAGGGAAGCAGATCCTGGACTACAAATCAAGTCAAGAACAGCCAAGGCCTCTTTTATCACCTCCCCCTGAGGGGGTAGCAGCCTGACCAGGCCACATAGAAAGACTATGAAAGACAGTCCTGATAAGACCTGATAGGCTAGGGTCAGATGGAAGGGGAGGAGGTCCTCAATTATCAGTGTACTGAGGAATTGGCATGGGAGGAGATGAGGGAGGGAACGAGGATGGGATTGGGAGAGAATGAGGGAGGGGTTCTAGTGGAATACAAAGTAAATAAGTTGTAATAAATAAAAAATTATATTAAGAAAAAAGAACAGCCAAGGCTACACAGAAAAATCCTGCTACAAACAAACAAAGAAAAAACAAATAATTTCACATCAGCAAAACCACAAAAAGGGAAACACACACACACAATCACCATCAACATCAAAATAACAAGAATTAATAATCATTGATTATTCATATCTCTCAACATTAGCATACTCAATTATCTGATACAAAAACACAGGCTAACAGAATGGATGTGAAAACAGGATCCAGCATTCTACTGCATACAAGAAACACACATCAGCAACAAAGATAGACATTTACCTCAGAGTAAAGAATGGAAACAGAAGGAACTGCCAAACTCACTCTATGAAGCCATAGTCACCCTGATACTTAAACCAGATAAAAACTCAACAAAGGAAAAGAATTTTAGAACAATTTCCCTTATGAACATTGATGCAAAATTCCTCCATAAAATACTTATAAACTGGATCCAAGAACATATCAGAACATATCATCCACCATAATCAAGTATACTTCATCCCAGTGATGCAGAGATGGTTCAGTATACAAGACTCCGTCAATATAATATTCCATATAAACAAACTGAAGGAAAAAACCCACATGATCATCTCATTCGATGCTAAAAGAGCCTTTGACAAAATCTAACACCCCTTCATGTTAAAAGTCTTGGAGAGATCAGGGACACAAGGTGCACACCTAAACACAATAAAGGCAATATATAGCAAGCCTATAGCCAACATCAAATTAGAAACTTAAAGCAATGCCACTAAAATCACGGAAAAGACAAGGATGCCCATGATCTCTGTATCCATTCAATATAGTACTTGACATTCTAATTAAAGCAATATGGCAAATAAAAGAGCTCCAACGGATACAAATTGGAAAGGAAGAAGTCAAAGTATCACTATTTGCAGGTGACATGAGAACATATGTACAATAAAGATCTTCTGGAGGTATCTCCATCCCTGATCTCAAGCTGTAGTATAGAGCAACAGTAATAAAAACTGTATGGTACTGGCAGAAAAATAGTCTGGAGGATCAATGGAATATAGAACACCCAGAAATAAACCCACACACCTATGGATACTTGATTTTTAACAAAGAAGTCAAAACAATACAATAGAAAAAACATAGCATCTTCAACAAATGGTGCTGGTCTAACTGGATGTCTACATGTAGAAAAATGCAAATAGATTCATATTTATCACCCTGCACAAAACTAAAGTCCAAGTGGATCAAAGACCTCAACGTAAAACCAGACACACTAAACCTGTTAGAAGAAAAAGTGGGGAAGATCCTGGAACTCATTGGCATAGGAGACAACTTCCTGAACATAGTACCAACAGCACAGGCTCTAAGATCAACAATGAATAAATGGGACCTCATGAAACTGAAAAGCTTCTGTAAACCAAAGAACACTGTTTTTAGAACAAAATGGCAGCCTACTGGCTGGGAAAGGATCTTCACCAACCCTATATCTGACAGAGGGCTAATATCCAGAATATATAAAGAACTTAAGAAGTTAAACATCAACAAACCAAGTAAAAATGGGTATAGACCTAAACAGAGAATTCTCAGTAGAGGAATACTGAATGGCAGAGAAATACTTAAAGAAATGTTCCAAGCCCTTAGTCATCAAGGAGATGCAAATCAAAACAACCCTGAGATTTCACCTTACACTCATCAAAATGGCTAAGATCAAAAACCCAAGTGACAACACATGCTGGAGAGGATGTAGAGAAAGGGGGACCCTTCTCCATTTCTGGTGGAACAAAACTTGAACAACCACTTTGGAAATCAACCTGGCACTTTCTCAGAAAATTAGGATAATGCTTCCTCAAGATCCAGCTATATCACTCCTAAATCCAAAATATGCTCAACTATACAACAAGGACATTTGCTCAACCATATGTGGAGCAGCTTTATGCACAATAGCCAAAATCTGTAAACAACCTAGATGTCCCTCAACCGAGGAATAGATACAGAAATTGTGGTACATTTACACAATGGAATACTACTCAGCAATTAAAAACAAGGAAATCATGAAATGTGCAGGCAAATTGTGGGAACTAGAAAAGATGATCCTGAATGAAGTATCCCAGAAACAGAAAGACACACATGGTATATGCTCACTCATAAGCGGTTATTAGACAAGGAAGACCCTTGTTGTTTAGGTAAGATGCTCAACCCTCATTCAGAAGACCAAACACGATAGATATTGGAAGCAGGAGAAGACAAGGAACAGAGAGGAACCTACCTCAGAGTACCTCTGAAAGACTCTACTGATTTCAAAGCAGATGCTGAAACTCATAGTCAAACTTTGATCAGAGGGCATGAAATTTTGTGAAAGAAGGGGGAGATAGAAAGACCTGGAGGGGACAGGAATTCCAAAAGGATACCAACAGAGAAAAAAAAACCTGGACCCTAGCGGTCCTGCAGAGACTGATACCCCAACCAAGGACCATGCATGGAGAGGACCTAAAACCCCTGCTCAGATGTAGCCCATAGACTCAGTGTCCAAGTGGGGTCCCTATTAAGGGTAGCAGGGGCTTTTCTCTGGCATGAACTCAGTGACTGGCTTTTTGATCACCTCCCTCTGGGGGGGTGCAGCCTTGCCTAGCCTCAGAGGAAGACAATACAGCCAGTCCTGATGAGACCTGATAGGCTAGGGTCAGAGAGAAGGGGAGAAGAACCTCTCCTATCAGTGGACTAGGGGAGGGGCATAGGTAGAAAAGAGGGAGGGAAAGTAGGATTGGGAGGAGACGAGGGAGGGGGACACAGCGAGGATACAAAGTAAATAAATTGATAAATTTAATAAATAATAATGATAATAATAATAATGATGAAAATAAAAAAATGGGGTACAGAGCTAAACAAAAAATTTTCAACAGAGTAATTTCTAATAGCTGAGAAACTCTTAAAGAAATGCTCAGTGTCAGTAGTCATCAGGGAAATGCAAATCAAAAGACCCTAATATTCCATTTTACTCCAATCATAATAGCTAAGATCAAAAACTCAAGCGACAGCTCATGCTAGCAAGGTTGTGGAGCAAAGGGAACACTCCTCCATTGATGGTAGGAGTACAAACTTGTACATTCACTGTGGAAATCAATCGGATAATTCCTCAGGAAACTGGGAATTGTTCTACTTCAAGACATAGCTATACAACTCCTGGGCCTATACCCAAAAGATGTTCCACCATGCCACAAGGACATTTGCTCAACTATGTTCTTACTGGCTTTATTTGTAATAGCCAGAAACTGGAAAAAAAAAACCCTTAGCTCTCCCTCAACTGAAGAATGGATAAAGAAAATGTGGTGCATTTATACAATAGAATATTACTCAACTATTTAAAAAAACAAAGATATTACAAAATTTGAAGGCAAATGGATGGAACTAGAAAAGAATCATCCCAAGTGAGGTAACCCAGACCCAGAAAACATGCATAGTATGTACTCACTTATAAGTGGATATTGGCCATAAAGTACAGGATCACCATTCTACAGTCCACAGACCCAAAGTAGCCAAAGAGGGCCAGATGCTTGAATCACACTCAGAAGGGGAAATAAAATAGACACCTAAGGTAGATAGAGGGAGGGAGTTGGGTGAGAGAGGGTGTGGGGAGGATGATGGGGATAGGAATCAGGTATGGGGAAAAGAAGGCAACAGCTAGGAAAGAGAACTGAAATCAGTGGTGTTGAGAGGGCGCATCTGTGAGACAGGGGAGGCTCCTGAGAGTTTATGGTAGTGACTGTGACTGAGACTCTTAGCAGCAGGGGATATGGAGCCTGAAGTGGCCACCTCCTGTAGGACTTCCAGTGGAGGGAGGGGACATCAACCCACACACAAAACCTTCCACCCAGCAAATCAATGACTGAGTCTCATGCCATGAGAGGGACACCACCACTGCTACTAATAATAATATTTTGTTATTCTTGCAGACAGGAGGCTAGCATAACAGTCATCTCCTGAGTGGCTTCACGCAGTCCCTGGTGAAAACAGATGCAGAGACACACAGCCAAACATTAGGAGGAGCTTGAGGAATCTTACAAAGGAGCTGGGGGAACAATTTAAAGAATCAGAGAGGTCACGGGCACCACAGCAAAACCTGCAAAATCAACTAACTGGACGCGTAGGAGCTCACAGAGATTGAACTACCAACCAGAGAGTATGCAAGGGGTGGTTCTAGGCCACACATATATGTAACGGATATATGGATTGTCTGTTAATCCAGCCAGAGCAGGGGCTGCCTCTGATGCTATTCCCTGCCTTTGGATCCCTTTCCTCTAACAGGACACCCTTGCCTAGTCTCAGTACAGGAAGATGGGTCCTGTCGTACTTAGTATGCCAAGGTGGGGTGATACGCATGGGAAGTCTCCCTTTCTCTGAAAAGAGAGGGAAGCCACAATGAGGGGAGAGGAGAAGGAGGAACTGGGAGGAGATTCTACTGGGACACAAAGTAAATTAATTAATTAAAGAAAAATGTAACATATAAAATCATTTTTCTTCTTACAGTAAATGCTTGTTTATAACATTGTTCTATGAAAGCATAACCAGAAAATACATATTAAATCTGTTTACAGAATGATATTTCTGGATCAGCAGCAAACCAACGGTGGGGGTGAGGCAAGCAGCTTGCTCCCTCGCGTTAATTAAAGCTACAAAGCATTCACAGGTTATCTGGATGCCTGTGTGTAATCAGAGCCTCCATGGTAATAGCTGCATTTTTTTTACTTTTTGTTGGAAGTCTAATTGTTTGGTTGATGGTTCAATGGAGTGACTTTAACAGACCCAGTCCCTCTTTTCTGGAAGATGACCAGACAGTGTTGAAAACTACACACTCATATTTTGGACCACTGCCCAAAGTAACACCTAGAATTCAGATCAAGCAGCTTTGGTTGTTCGTTACAGAATACAACATAGCTCAGAAAAAAAAAAAAAAAGTACTTGCTTTACAGCAAAAGCGGTGTCCCTGAAATAGTTGGACACTTTGTTGGTGTTCCAAAACTCTGCAAATTGCAGAGAGGAAGACTACCTGGTGTAACTGGAGGTAACTGTGGTGGTTAAACGCACTGATGTTTTTAAAAGATGATGTCTCAGAAAACAGCAAAAACTAAAGGAAAAGTATCATCGTCTTTGTGCTTAGTGGTTTCTTGTACCAGTGATGTTTGGATTCAATAGAGGGAGAGAAGGACAGAGGAACGGGATGCTGAAAATAAAGGAGAGAGAGGAAGTCTGCTGTGTGGAAAGCCTCCAGGAAGCTTTCACAGAGAAGAGCATTTCCAGGTATAACCTCAAAGGAAATGGTTTGCAAGTCAGAACAATAACAGGCATATCTGTTAGACTTTTTCTTTTTTTCTTCTAGTACTGAGGATCAAATCCAAGGCCTTGTGTGAGCCAGAAAATGCTCTACCACTGAGCCCCTTTCCAGCCTGACACACACTTCCTGAAGATAAAAGCCGGGTGTAACTTTTTTTGTTTCTTATGCAGCTGAATATAGCATTTCATGTTGTATCTCAAATTCTCTAGAAAAAAAAAACTTATATTTTATTTGAGAACTGAAAATTCAAGGCTTTATCATATTTAAAACTTTTAGTTAAAAATAAATCTAAAGATAAAAGAATTGGGTATCCTAGGAATATAAAGGATACTAGCCCTACACCTGATGCTATGGTTTGCAGAACTCTCTCCCCAAAGACAATGCATTAATGCTTGGTAAACAGTTCATAGCCCATTTCATATCCTGTGTAAACATCAGGATATGCAGCCGAGAGAGAGAGAGAGAGAGAGAGAGAGAGAGAGAGAGAGAGAGAGAGAGAGAATCTAGGCACTGGGGTCATGCCTTTAAGAGGATTGGGACCATAGACTCTTCTTTCTCTCTTTGGTATTCTAGCCATGAGGTGAACAATTCCACTACATGCTACCACTGTAGTGTTCCCTTTGATCACAGTGCAGATGAGACCAACGAACCACGCACTGACCCAAAATCAGGAGCCAAAATAAATCTCTTCCCTTTATAAACTAATCATAACAAGTATTTGGAATAGTTAATGTCAAACCAGCTTCATCAGCATATTCTAATAGACTTGTAATTCTACCAACCCCACAAGGGCCAGGAATCAATTGCTTTGCACATACAATTCATGAAATACCATTGCATTCATTATTTAAATTGACCTGAAATCCCTCTAAATTTTTGTATGGCCTTGTGTCTTCTCCTGACCAACTGACCTCCCACACAACCATTCCTGGGGCCTGGGATTATGGAACACAACTCTGAGATTTTGTGCCATTTGCTCAGTGAGTCAATGAAGGTTTTCCTGTTCTTCAAGCAAAGATGCTGAGCTGGGCACCGAGACATTCGGTTTGCAAATAGGGAAAACCTGATGATGTTTTTTTTTTCCCCATTGTGTTGCTATGCAACCACTGTATTCACCACACTAAAGTAAAACATAACTTCATAGTGGGGGCTGACTTAAGCAGAACGAAGTTAAGGAGGGATGGTTCATCAGTGCTGGTATCTCCTAGAACCTCTTGAAAGGAAAGAACTGGAAGAGACACCAGAGGCTTTATAATAGATTGTCAGATTGTTTTAAAGGAAATCTAAATGCAGATGATGAGGCTGTTCCTTCCAGGCTATAATTACCGCAGACTGCTCCTCTGAAATGCACAACTAATTTTGATCAGTACAGTGGTGGGCCACCTACGCCAGTTATGGTACAGAAGAGGCTCGTTTCAGTTTATCCAAAGTCCCACCTGTAACTGAAATATGGAGTAGGTATCATAATAGGAAGAGCACAGGCAAGAGGTAGAATGGACACCCCATTGCTCCTTCTGGGAAATTAGATAAGACCCTGCCATCTGGATATTTTGAATAAGATTGAGGTTTCTTTTTTTTTTTTAATAAAAACATTTCTAAAGTTTTTTTATTCTGTATCTGTAAAATTGGTACCCCATGTAATCTATAAATTTAATTTTTAAATTATTTATTTTTATGATTTATTCATTTTTCATGCCAACTGTAGCCCCCTCATCTCCTCCCAGTTGCAAGGGCCCACCCTCCTTCCCTATTCCTCCCATTCCTCTCCTCTAGTCCACAGAAAGGGGGAGCTCAGTACTCCCCTTCCATCTGACCACAGCCTGTCATCATCAGGACTGCCTGCATCCTCTTCCTCTGTGGCCTGGCAATACTGCCTCACCAGGGGGCAGTGATCTAAGAGTGGGCAACAGAGGCCATGTTTGTTTTAAGAAATGCTGAGGAAATGGAAATAATCCCATTGTGAGTTACAGGAAATATCCTGTACAGATTTCTACTCTCTGTAGGAAGTAGACCATACTCTGTCACCTTGTCACCATGGTCTTTCCTTTCCTGTGGAACGCTGAACTATAGCCTAAATGCTCACTCATGAAGGAAGACCTACTTTTAATTTTAATTTTTATTTTTAAAGAGAGCACACGGTTACCTAGGCCTGCATGCCCCAGGGTACTCTAGAAAAATAGGAGATACCGCCACAGACAGTATAAGAAACTGGCTCTCATCATTTTGGATCCATTAAGTCCCAATATCTGTACAGTGAGAGACAGGCTCAAGACCTGGAGCAGAGATGGCTCACTTCCATCTGGATCCTGACAACCAGGAGAGCTCAACAAAGCCTCACAGGCAGGCATGGAAAGCTGCTTGGGGGCAGGTTGCTTGTCGGGCAAACATGAGTTTGGACCCTGGTGCCCACATAAAAAGACAGATGTGGGCATGCAGTCCTAGGAGGCAGAGAGGAGTATCCTGGGAGCTCATGCCACAGCCAATCCAGGCAACTGGTGAGTGAGAGATCCTTTCTCAAAAACAAGGTGAAGATGAACAAAGGAAGACTCCCAACACCAACTCCTGAGGGATAAATACACCTGTGATGCCTAAATGTATAAATGGCAGCCTACAGATACGAGCCAAGGACTCGGTGCTAACTCGGGCAGATCTTTATTGATCTCAAGGGTAGGGGGAAGGCATCAATTTGATTCTCTCTCTCTCTACACATGAGTATCCAAGTCAATTTGCTGCTGGCTTTGCTCACATGTTCATACGTGATGCTACCTCTGAAGGGCAGAAGGTCTATGCATCTCCTATGTCAGTCACCAGACAGAAGTGAAGCTCAAAGGAAATTTAAATATCTGCTAAGGCAAATAATCCACCCCCCACACACAAACACACAATTCCGACTATATAGAATTGCCCAGCATGCCCTGAGAGCTCAGAACATCTCCACGTGGACATCTAGATGATGGTACAATGCGCTCTACGTAAGGACTCCTTTCTCTTGTCTTTTGTGTTGTTCTCTGCATCACACTGTGACTCATACTTGGAAGCAGAGATGTACTTCTTCCCCTGTATATGGGCTGAACAGGCCCTGGAATGAATGAACAAGTCAGTGAATAAGTCAATGAGCACCGGATACAACCTCTGGTTGCATAAAAGCTTTGGCTGTCATAGATGACGAACATTTTCTGGATTGGAGACTGTTTAGTGTCTGTAAAGACAGAAGGGTTAGCATTGATTTCAGGAGGAAATGGCAGCGCAAAGACAGAGAGGGAAATGGCAGAGAAAAACTATTTTGGGACACAATTAGAATGTCTCTTTGAGGGAAAAGGGTCAAGGTAGGAATGGATTGGCATGATTCAATTAATTTTCGGGATGCTCAGGTCATCTATTTTTGCCTTCCTTTCCTAAGAGTTAAAATTACTATACTGTTAAGCATGTATGAGTTTTTGGCCTCCAACACCTTTGCTCTGCTTTTTTTTTTTTTAAAGAGTGTCTTCACATAACATTTTTCAATTCAGTACAAATAGGACCTGGGATGAGGTACACTATTTCAGAAAGCCTTCCTTCCTGTAAGGAGAGTAACGTAAAATGCTTTGGTATATGTTTCTCTTTTGTTTGAAAACAGAGCAATGCATCGAAATTTCTGGATATCAATATTAATTTATAATTGACAACATGTATTTACATGGTGTCTCAGTCACTTTAAGAGTATCGGGAAATGCAACTACTTGCCTTTGTGAGTTGAATTTGCTTAATTTTCATGTCTATGGTGTATTCATTTTGTTCTTTTACTGGCTGTCTATATTTAGCAATAGAAGTTTAATGATGAGGATAATGGGATATTTCTTTATGGCGTAGTACAGGTAGGCATTTGTTTGGGTTCTCGTGGCATTAAAATATCAATACAAAACCATCAAAACTTGAAACTGATGGCTTGGATGGAGAAAACCCAGCCAAAGCATCATATTCTAGAGAGCCACTGCTCAGCATGGCAACTACTGTGTCAATTGGCAAGAAAATAAATTTTTAATGTTCTTGCCGCTGAAGAGAGTACATTTTGAGGTGATGAGTTGCGTTATGGATTTCATCCTTTTAAAGGTACACATACAGCAAAGTATCATGTTTCACACTGCACACCTAGTAAACCTTTACTGGTAAATTAGATAGTTCAAATGTTTCTATGTAAGTTGTTTCCCAAATCACTTGAAAAATATCTGTCGGTTGTCATTTTGGGAGCATCATACTTTTCATGGTATTAGAGTCTACAGTGGAGACAAGGAGTAACAACTCTAGCTTCTATCTGACTGGGAGAGGAGCCTTCTGCTCTGTATCCCCAAATAATAAGAAGGGACTATGTAAGCTTTACAAATTAGCCGCTAGTCCAAAGATACCCCGGAAACCTAAATCTACCTGTGAGAAATATTAATAAAAGCATGAAGCTGAAAGTAGAAGAGTATGAAACAGATGAGGAACTGGACCTTAGAATACACAAAGTGAAGCACATAAAGGAAAATCATCTAAAGGTTAAAAGGAGAGGTATTAGAAAAGTTAGGAAAAGAAGAGAGTGCTCTAACATATATGTTTACATTTATTTGTTTTGTGCATGTGAGGCAGGGTAAGTGGAGGGACCCATGTGGTGGTCAGATGACAAGGTACAGAAGTCAGTTTTCCTTTCACCCTGTGGGATCTGAGAGCTATGCCACACACCTCTTCCCACACAGCCATCTCTCTGGCCCTAATTTTCCACATGTTTGAGTGGAGAGTAAATTCAAATGAGCACATATATCCACGCGGCATTTGCAGTGAGATCTAGTGACCCTTTAACGCTTTCCAAAGCTTGCCTGCATACGTTTTGAATGATGTTGTTCTCTTTCAGGTGGAAGCTGAACATTTGAAAGGGGCTTTTAAAAAAAAATGTGTTGGTTATAGTCTTTGCTATGGTTACGTGCAGCAGTATGGGTTGGGTTTCTTCCAACTAAAGCAGTATGTGAATAAGAATGAGGCCAGGAAAACAAATGCTTGAGCGTTTCAGGATTCGTTAGCTAGAGATGGCAGCCTGAGTGTTGGATTTCCTAACACAAAGTGCCAAGTAACAGCAACAGCAGAGTTGGCACACTGCTGCTATTGACCAGCACCCTTAAAGCTGGGTTGTAATTGACAATTTCAAAGATCTATTCAGCTTTGAGGCCGTCATTGAACTTGCTCAGTGTGTAGCCAATTTGGGAGAATATTTGTGTAATGTCTTTTGAAAGTCTGAACAGCCTCAAATCCCTGATGCTGTGTAAGTGCCTTAAACACAGTAGGAGTGGAGGGAGATGGCATGATGTGGATTTTTTTCTCTGGTCATCCTTTCTTTCCTTTGGGAAATGTGATTTTCTAGAAGCAGTATTTTAGACTATATTCCTGAACACAGATTTTCAGCATTTCAATGCAGAATTTGAGAGAGTGTAAGCAAAATGCCCACCACTGCCTAACATTTAGAAGTCATTGATTTTTCTAGATGATGTCTGTAAAATATGCATTTGGGGGCTACTATCTTACCATTGTGTGAAAATAACCTGACATATTTTAGAAGCAGGATAGTTGTAACATAAAAAGAGTAATTTTTACTTTAATCTTGGACAAACATCTTTAAACGACTCCAGGAAGGCTGTGAACGTGTCTGTGCCTCCATGGCTTTAACAGGGGAGTGTGAGGTGTCTATGTGGCATTTCCCACAGTGCTGGAGGACACAATGAGCTGTTTTCAGAGTCCTTTGGAAGGAGGGAGATGCACAGGGGATCAGGCAATCGCAGGGAGTTCAGGCAGTTCTCCCAAATTATTAACTTTCCAAACTAAGGCAGCATGCTGGCATGTAATTACAGAAAACGAGGTGAGTGAAAAGACAATTCTGCTGTCTCATAAGGAAGACATATATTGGAAAAGTTAAACTCATGAGATTTTTATCACTCCACGGTGAGAGCTTGGGATTATTTGTATTACATAAGCTTTTAAAGAACTCTTTTTTTTGCTTTGTTTTGTTTTTTTGTTTTTTGGACAAACTATTGCCATGCTCAAGAAAGTATTTTATTTCACAGGATATTCAATCTATTGCTTTGTTTGTTTGTTTGTTTGTTTGTTTGTTTTTGCTTTGAAAAATTACCTGACATAAGGTGCTTAAGAAATTTGTGCTCTAGTTTGGCTCATATTTTAGGGGTATCGTCCATCACAGTGGGGTTGGCACGGGAGCAGTAACACAGGGTGGCTGGACACATTGCATCCTCAGTCAGGAAGCAGAGAGAGGTTAGTGTTTGTATTCCATTTGCTTTCTCCCTTCTGTTCTCATCTGGGTCCCAGCCTACAAAATGGTTCTGCTGCCGATTGGGATGCGTCTTTCTACTTCAATAGCCCAGTCTAGACATACCCTCATGGACATACCCAGCAGTTTGCCCTCTATATGATTCTAGGTTCTGTCAAGTTCATAAAATTTAACTACCACAAATGTCCTAGAATTAACTACTCAGAAATATGGTTTCCACAAAAAACTGGAGAAGTCTGTCCATCTTTGATATAGTTTTGTCTCCTACCTCATCTTTATTTAATTCCCCCTCAAAAATGGAGAGCATTGAAGCCAAAAGATAACACATAAAACAGAGACACGAAGAAGACATGAACTTTTCACAGACTTGGGCCTGGAGTAGCAAAACCAGTCTCCATCAGCGCTGAGTTCCATCTTATAATAAGAAATGCTGGCAAGTCACTGCTATTGGACTCAGCACTGACAGAAATACTTTTCATCCTGTAATCCTCACAGCAGCCTAAGAGACTGCTGGTCTTGATTTCCCTAGATGCTTCTGAGACAAATATTCAAGCCCAAGCAATGTATGTGGATGGAGGTCCCCATTACACCAGTAGGGGTATTCAGTTGTGAGACAAATGTAGGGAAGCAAACAATGAAAAAGTACGACGGAAAGTTGATATGCTGTGCTTTTAGCCGGGGCAGCTTCTCAATATGAAAGCACTTCATTTGATTTTGAGGAAAAATGTCAAAAGTGACAAGGCTCAAATATACATTGCTTAGATCTATCTACAGCAATGATGGACCTGACTTCAGTGCTACAGAATCAGCTTCGTCAGATCATACATCACTGTATTGGCTGCATTACAGAAGGTTAGTTATTTTCTGTTATTTTCTCTTGGCCAAAGTCTGGTTATATGAAAGAGTACTCACTAACAATTCAGAGCATAAAGATAGATGAAAAGCAAGTTCTTCCTCCATAGTGACTTGTACTGTGATACTCTTCTAGCCAATTTTCCAGGTATGGGTGTTGTGCCTTAGGCATGATTTACACATAGGGCTGTGCTCATGATTCTGGGGCATTGTTTGGGGATATTCTCTTTTTTAAAATTACTTTTTATCATTATAGTTTATTCACTTTGTATCCTAGCTATAGCCTCCTCTCTCAACCCCTCTCAATCCCACCCTTCCTCTGTCATCTCTTCCTATGCCCCTTTTCAAGTCCAAGTCCACTGATAGTGGAGGACCTCCTCCCCTTCCCTCTGACCCTAGCCTATCAGGTCTCATCAGGACTGGCTACACTGTCTTCCTCTGTGGCCTGGCAAGGCTGCTCCCTTTCATGGGGAGGTGATCAAAGAGTCAGCCAATGAGCTCAAGTCAGAGACAGTCCCTGTTTCCATTACTAGGTAACCCACTTGGATAATGAGCTGCCATGGGCTATATCTGTGCAGGAGTTCTAAGTTATCTCCATGCATGGTCCTTGGTTGAAGTATCAGTCTCAGGAAAAATCTCTGGGCTCATATTTCTTGGTTCTGTTGGTCTCCTTGTGGATCTCCTATCCTCTCCAGGTCTTTTATCTCCCCCTTCTTTCATAATATTCCCTGCACTCTGCCCAAAGTTTGGTTGTGAGTCTCAGCATCTGCTTTGATACCCTTTGATACTCTGCAGGGTAGAGTCTTTCCGCGGCCCTCTGTGGTAGGCTCCTGTCCTGTTTCCTGTTTTCTCCCTCTTCTGATGTCTGTCCTGCTTGCCTTTCTGAATGACAACTGATCATCTTACCCAGGCTCCTCCTTCTTACCTAGCTTCTTTAGGTGTACAGATTTTAGTATCTTTATCCTATATTATATGTCTAATATCCACTTATAAGTGAGTATATGCCATGTGTGTCTTTCTGCTTCTGGGATACCTCACTCAGGACCATCTTTACTAGTTCCCACCATTTTCCTGCAAATTTCATGATTTCCTTGTTTTTAATTGCTGAGTAGTATTCCATTGTGTAAATGTACCACAATTTCTGTATCCATTCTTCAGTGGAGGGACATCTGGGTTGCTTCCAGCTTCTGACCATTACGAATAAAGCTGCCATGAACATGGTTGAGCAAATGTCCTTGTTGTATACTTGAGAATCTTTCGGATATATGCCTAGGAGTGGTATAGCTGGATCTTGAGGTAGCACTATTCCTAATTGTCTGAGAAAGTGCTAGATTGATTTCCAAAGTGGTTGTACAAGTTTACATTTCCACCAGCAATGGAGGAGGGTTCCCCTTTCTCCACATCCTCTCCAGCATGTGTTGTCACTTGAGTTTTTTATCTTGGCCATTCTGATGGGCGTAAGGTAAAATCTCAGGGTTATTATGATTTGCATTTCCCTGATGACAAGGATGTTGAGCATTTCTTTAAGTGTTTCTCTGCCATTTGATATTCCTCTATGGAGAATTCTCTGTTTAGCTCTGTTCCCCATTTTTTAAGTGGATTACTTGATTGTTGCTTAAGTTCTTGAGTTCTTTATGTATTCTGGATATTAGCCCTGTATCAGATATAGGCTGTCATTTTGTTCCGAAGAACTCTTTATAAACATTACATAGTGAACAGAATTTAACTTTGCATTGAGAAAAAATTTATGTAAAAGAATATAATGGAATAGGTAACTTCACAAGATTTTCATAAGGAATGGGCAAGATGCTATGACAACCAGCTCTTGATACGAAATTTAAAAATTATTAGGGTGGAGAAGTCTAGTGTTTACCTAGACCAATTAGCTCACTCGAGAGATGAGCAACCTAGGTCTATTCAGGCCAGTAATCGTGGTGACACAAACTCCTGCTTCTTCACATGGCTTTCATTGTACTGTGCAAGTAAGAGGAGGGTGAACACAAAACTTCTAGTATGTGGTTCATAGTCTGTGTCTGTCACAAGGAAAGAAAAGGGTAGGTGGGATTCATGGGGCTGAGCCTCCTGGGGCTCTTCCTGGGTCAAGAGAATTAGAACACCAGGTAGCAGGAACATCATTTGAGGTAGGAGGAAAGCAGAAAGTTTAAAAGAAATTAGAAACAAAGGAAAAAAAATAAAAGTGGAAAGATGTATGCTGGTTTGTGTCTTTTGTTCCCTTGTGCAGATGTATGCACAATGGAATTGGAAGAGGGCTACAATTTGCAGCTGAATTTTAATTCTGAATCCACCAAGTCCTTCATATCATCTGAGAACTGGACGCATGGTAACGCAACTTCTTATGTATTAATAGAAGGTCTTCATTGAAGCCCTCCTCCCAGGGCTCATGGATCCATGCGGAAGAGGAGGAAAAAACAATGTAAGAGCCAGAGGTGATCAACGAGGTCCAAAGAAACAATGTCACCCACTGGAGCACATATGAACTAACAGAGGCCGTGGTGGCATGCTGAAGACCTGCCAGGTTCAAGCCAGGTGGGACTCCAGCACAGAGGAGGGAAGTAGACACTGGGTGCCTCCCTAACATATGCTATTTGCAATTTATATTGCTAAGGGAAAATCTGTGTCCTCCAGTGGAGTGTCACTGATTTACCAACCATACTCCAGGGAAAGTCCCATGCCAAAGAGTAGTTAGCCAACACAAAATGAACTCATTGGGTTTTATTGTTTCATTTGGGCCTCATTTTTTTATTCTTTTTGTTTTTGAGAGACACAGAGAGACAGAAAGACAGACAGACAGAAATAGAGAGAAACAGAAAGAGAGAGAGAGAGTTCCAAATAGGACTTTGACTGACAAGGTTTACCCACCTCATAGAGTCAGTAGGAAACTTTGAATTAAAATTTATCCCAACCATCCTCCAAAAGAATTTGAATTTTTTTTGCCACATTGTCCTGTTTCAAGAAAAATTAATTAAATGCTATTTAGTTGTCAGTCTTAGAAACATCTAACTCATGTTTCATGAAACTATAAATAAAAGTATAGAAAAGTTGTCTGAATTACTATATTCCATGTATCCAAACTTGAGCACTCAATAAATATTAGAATTCATGGATTATTAATCATTCTTACCTTTCTTTACTCCACAGTTTCCTTCCTTCTTTTCTTCCTCTCTACCCTCTTCCTGCTCTTCTGTCACCCAATCTTTTCCTGGCATAATGTTTTCTCCCTTTTCTTTCCTTCTAGCTTTCTTGTGTTTCCCGGAATATAACAAAGTTAGTTTTCTGTGTGCTTGTCAAAGCAAAGAAAGCCTATGAACTTGTTGGAACTTATATTTTAACTCTGTTATTGACACTTTCTGAACAGTGGCTGTTGTGTAGGCATTGCACAAGGCACACATGCACACAGATATGAAACACACATGAATACATACACACAGACAAGAAGAACACACATAGAAATGAATCACATATGCACCTACACATGAAGCACACATACACAAAGACATGAAGCACACATGCACAGATGCACACAGACACGAAGCAGACATGAACAAAGCCATGAAACACACATACAAACAGACATGTAGCCAGAGGTGATCAACGAGGTCTAAAGAAACAGTGTCACCCACTGGAGCACACACAACTCGTAAAGTTGTGTCTTTACTTCCGGGAAACAAACAAAAAAGAATAACATAATAAATATGCCATAAACAGCATCCCAGTGATTTCTTTTTTAAGTTTTAGTTTTAAGTTTTTATACTTTGACATATTTAAATTATATTTTATTAATTACACTTTATACACTTTGTATCCCCCCATAAGCCCCTACCTCCTCCTCCTTCTTATGTATTAATAGAAGGTCTTCATTGATATGAAGAAGCTCCAGTCCCACCCTCCCTCCCCCTTCTTCACTCATGCCCCTCCCCAAGTCCACTGATAGGGGAGGTTCTCCTCTCCTTCCTTTTGATCCTAGTCTATCAGGTCTCATCAGGAGTGGCTGCATTGTCATCTTCTGTGGCCTGGTAAGCTGCTCTCCCCTCAGGGGGAGGTGACCAAAGAACAGGCCAATCAGATTATGTCAGAGGCAGTTCCTCTTCCCATTACTATGTAACCCACTTGGACACTAAACTGCCATGGGCTACATCTGTGCAGGAGTTCTAGGTTATCTCCATGCCTGGTACTTGGTTGGAGTATGAGTCTCTGGGAAGACCCCTGTGTTCAAATTTTAATGCATGTGTGTAGTAAATTTTTTCATGATTATCCCCCTCATTCTCATTTTCCTTCCCTCTCCCCATGAAACATATTTTCCCAGTAACTCCTCTTCCCATTTTTATGTCTGTGTGCATGTGTGTGCATGTGTGCTACATGTCTGTTTGTATGTGTGCTTCATGGCTTTGTTCATGTCTGCTTCGTGTCTGTGTGCATCTGTGCATGTGTACTTCATGTCTGTGTGTTTGTGTGCTTCATGTGTAGGTGCATATGTGATTCATTTCTATGTGTGTTCTTCTTGTCTGTGTGTATGTATTCATGTGTGCTTCATGTCTGTGTATGCATGTGTGTTTCATGTCTGTCTGTATGTGTGCATGGGTGCATGTGTGCTTCATGTCTGGGTGCAAGTGTGCTTCTTGTGTGTGTATATGCGTGCTTTAGAGTTTAATTAGAGTTGCTCACACAAGCATGACCAGAAGAGTATGTCCTAGAGCACAGGCAGCTTTCCCGTGGCGCTCATGTCTAAAGACAGTGACATGCTCCCCTGCACCGTTAACTGGCAACTGTCCAGGTGGGGCAGGGCCTCATGAGCCACCTTTTCACCCATGATGAAATGCTGACAGGCTCACTCTTCTGCAGCTGCAGTGAGCTCATGTCATGTCCAGAAGAAGTCTTTCAGAAACACACCTCTTGTTACCTGATCTTACATGCTTTTGGCCCTGTCCTCCAGGATCTTCCCTACACCTTGGTTGGAAGCCATGTAAGGCTGAGTAATCCACATTTGCCACTTTGACCATGAATGAGGCTCTCTTAACTTCTGGTGATTATGGTAAGAGTGATTTTGCTATTCCTGTGTATATTTGAAAATTTCCTTTTTTTGTTTAGTTTTTTTTTTAATAATTAAAGCTTATTCACTTTGTATCCCAACAGCTCCCTCTCTCATCCCCTCCCAATCCACCCTCCCTCCCTCTTCTCTACCCTTGCCCCTCCCCCAGTCTACTGATAGGGGAGGTCCTTCTCCCCTTCCATCTGAAATTTTCTTTATATTTCATTATGTATAAATTTGATTGCATCTGTTGTCTACTGATTTTATACTACACTAATTTTATCAATAGTTTTTACAGAATTACTCTGTTCTTAATCAAATTTTCAGAATCACTCTCTTTAATTACTAAGAATAACCTTTCAGGCTTTGTCAACCCATTTACTAAGACCACCAGTGAGATTCTTTGTCTAGGCCTTTACCAGGGCATAAAACAGTAGAGAATGTAATTTTTAAACATGATGGTGCTGTGAAAATCAAGCCTGTTATTAACAAAAGAAGGATATGTTATAAAAAGAGTGAAACTGAATTTTCTATTGTAGTGCTAGCAACCAACTTCAAGCTCCATGTCAAAAATGTCATCTTCTCTTTGGAGCCTTCCAGAAGCATCGGTTTACTCAGAGCAAAGGGATAACTCCAAACGTCCAGTTTGGAGTAACACCCGGGCCACATCCAACTACCTACATGAGTGTCCCCGTGGCTTCCCCTCCGTGGCTACCTGTTCACAAAGCTTCTAGACTCAGGGTGCTTTCATGCAGGGCTTCTCTATATCCTTTCTCCTCTGCCTGAATATTCTCCCATCAGATACACGCATGCTTCAAAGGCCACAGCCTCACAACCTTGTTTGAAATTCCAGGCCTAAAACTCCTGATCTCACCGTTTCCCTTTTCCAGGCAATGACTTGCATTTTTATAGTACACCTTGTAATTTATATATTTTTCATTCTATGGCTTCCCCCAACTAGAATGCAGGATCTACTGTGCTTTGGTTAGGACTTCCAGGTCCTCTGATACCAACTTACTGAGTGAGTTTTAAATTCTGTGCCAAAGAGAAGAAAAGGACTACAGGAAGACATGGTTTATCTCAAGGTTCTGTTTCATAGCCTCAGAACTGAGGTAGTGGCTCAGGTTAGCTACCTGCCCTCCACCATAACAAAGTGCCTGAGCCTGGCCTAAAGGATTCGCTTGGCCCTGTTACTCTGGACTTGGCGTGGGACAGTGCATCAGGGTGAGTTTGCCTGGCAGAAGAGGCCTCATTCACCTAGGAGACAAAAAGTAAAACAGGCAGGGCCTGAGCATAGATATCCCCTATTTGTTCATATCCTGTGTCACCTCATCCCCTACTTCATTCTATATCCTATGGATTCTACCACCTCCAAACAATGCCCTTGAGGTTCATACAAGATCCAAATTATGACTGGGATGTTCATATGACACAAATCAAGCACTATGACAAAGGACCAGTACCAGTAAAGTTCACAAGCTGGCTTGATGTTTGGTCAAACTATAGGAAGTTTAAAACAGGGCAAGATCATTGGGATATGGGCTTTTTCATATAGTAGCACACCTTTGCTAGAAAATGAGCTACCTGGAGTTTCACAGTCAGCAGACTGCCATATACATGGCTCAGTAAATTATGTATAGGTAATATATAGCCATAAAAACTTTAAATTGTTATTTTAAATGTCACATGTGAACAGTTACAGTCATAATGTTCATAAGTACAGCAGAGGCATCCTGAAAGAAATGACGAAAGGGAAGGAAATGACACAGGTGAAGGTATGCCTCTGTATGAGCTCAGCGCATATTCAGAGCTCCTTCCTTTCACCTGGTTAACACTCAGTACTTGTGTAAAGCTACAGTGTGCAAGGAATTAGGCTAAGCATTTTCTCACATAACTGCTCAAGCTCATTAGAAAAAAACAAATCCACGGGATGTTGCAAGCCCCTTGTTATCCAGAAGTTTATGTGATTGCCTCAAGCTAGACAGTGTCTCTTTGGAGCATTGGATACAGTCTCTCAGTTCTGCCTGTTTTAGATCTAAGGTTCTTTTTCACAATGTAAACTTCAGCTTATCAAGCACACATGGACAAATGTACTGGAGTTCTACCAGGAAACAACAATAAGAAAGAACTGCAGGGAAGAAATTACACTTTCTTATGCAGTGGTTGAGAAGATGGAAGCCAGGACATGAAAATAAAGTAATTCCAATTGAGCCAGAGTTAAGTAGGAAAACAAAACAAAACAAAACTCTGTTCTTTTATGGAAAAATGTATATGGTAAAACATGCCTTTAGAAGTCAGTTTTGCCTGAAGTTTGTTTGGAAATTAAAGCAACTATGGATGAGACAGAGTCAAATACAGGAGAACATAAGCTATAACCTTAGCTTCTCTCTGTGTCCAGTGACTGAAGGATTATGGCAAACTGAGATTAAAAAGCAATTGGAGGACAAAGGGAAGAACTGGAGAATGCTGGGAGAGCACATAAATATGCAAAAGATAGAATAAAGTAGAATCTACCTATGATTGTTATCAGTATGGAAACACATCTCTGAGTAAAGATCAGATGCCCAGCTCATTTCCAAACAACATAAGAACATGAAAACAGTACTTGTAGCTTTCACACTAATTAACATTGGAAAGATTATTTACAAAAGCAGGTAATTTTTTACTACACTCACACAAAAAAATTCTTGGAATATGTGGTATTGTAAATCACAGGGAATTTATGTTAATATGCCTATTTAAAAAATGCTAAACTCTTCAATATAAGGGCTCCAATTTATTATTGTTTAAAACTACAGCCTAGAAATAAAATAAATATAAACAAACAAACCAGAAAGTGTGTTGGTACACTAGATAACATTTAGGTATAAGATCTAATCAAGGTTTGGGGGGAGAAAAGGAGTCTAAAAATTTAATAGAAAAATTATTTTCTCAGAAGAAATAAAACTTGACAGAAGCATAGTTAAGGTGAGAACATTCTTGTAAGGTTAAAAAAAAACTATATGAAAAATGTCAGCTTCGCATGCTTTTGAGATGTTGGAATATGTTCAGATAATTATGTAAAATGAGAAATAACCCCAATGTCAATGAAGATTACGATGACATTCCTAGTATCAGATGCCTTTACTGGATTTATAGAAAGAAGAAAGAATTTTCTGCTGGAGATGGAGTATAAGAAATGATAGTAATCAGAAGGGAATTTAATTCTGACCTGAAGAAATAGGATGTGACAAGAAAGCCAGAAGAAGGTAGAGGAAAAAGTGAAGCGGTGGAAAAATTTAAAATTAAAAGCTTGGACAGGGGACAGTTCAGTGATGGAGCACTTATTTAGCAAGCACACAGCCTTGGGATCAAGCATCACTACTGCCTAAACAAACCAACCAACCAAACAAATGAATGAATGAATGAAACAGTTCTGCATTTAGCTATTTTAAGTATTCACGTGTTCATGAGGGTGAGAGATAAGAATAAATTGACAACTAAAGGTGAGACACCCAAGACAAGACCAAGAAACCACACAGCTCAGGAGAAAACATGTTGAAATGTTGAAATGTGGGCAATGGGCTTGTTTCTAGACCTAAGAGTCCATGACTGAGGTTTGCAGAATTTTAAGCAAGCATAAAGGGAGCTAGCTTCATTCCAGTGATTTCTTTGAGAACACATGAATTATATTTAAAAAAACATAGGAAGAAGCTCTATATAGAAAGTTTTATGAAGAAAACATAGAAGGTCATGATGGCACATATCAATATTTTCTTCCGGTAATATGCCTTACAGAGAAGTTGGTGAACTATTCAGTCAGTACCTCACAGTGAGCTATAATTAATTTTTCTCAAAATACCTGCCCTTATGAATTCAGCTACTAAACTGAGACAGAAATCATGTTTTATTTTGTTTTGAATGCTAGTACTAAAACCATCCCTAGTGCTTCATGTCACTGAACTGAACAGCCTGTATGGACTTGACATTCATCAACACAATTAGCATTCAGGAAGGAATAAATGAGAACAAACTGTTTTCAACTGTACATGAAGTCAGCAGAATAATTCAAAAGGAACATATCTCAGTTCTAAAAAGTAATCATATGCAAAGCTGATAATAGATTTGGTGCAGTGCTTAAAATGTATTCAGATAACGTCATTTTGTGGTGTTATAGGCATTTGAACGCTTAGTAACAAGAGAGTAGAACTATTTGAGAAGGATTAGGAAGTTAAGGAGGTGTGGCCTAAAACAAGTGTGGCCTTGGGGGAAGTAAGTTGCTGGGGGGTTGGGTTTTGAGGTTTCAAAGCCCATACCTGGCTGAGTCTCTCTCTTTCTCTTTCTATCTTCCCGCCTCTCTCTCTGCCTGCAACATGTGAATCAGATGTGAGGTATCAGCTACTTATCCAGAACATTGCCTGTTGCCTGTTTCTGTGTTCCCACCATGATGATCGTGTACTCACTCTGAAACTGTAAGCAAGCCCCCAATGAAATCCAATGAAATGCTTTCCCCTATAAGTTGTGTTGGTCACAGTGTCTCACCACAGCAATAGAACAGTAACTGACACAGTATGGAAATGCTGAGTAAATAGTTCATTGAGAGCTGTATGAGAATATGTTTTTAGTGTTGAGCACAATTGTTTAGCATTATTTTATGGTTAACCATTAAAAATCAATGTAAGTAAGGAATGACATGTGAAAATTGTTTAAAAACTGGGTGTGCTGCCATGGGCTACATCTGTGTAGGAGTTCTAGGTTATCTTCATCAATGGTCCTTGGTTGGAGTATCAGTCTCAGAAAAGACTCCTGTGCCCAGATATTTTAGTTCTGTTGCTCTCTTTGTGGAGCTCCTGTCTTACTATGTCCTCCAGGTCATAGTATCTCCCCCTTCTTTTCTAAGATTCCCTGCACTCTGCCCAAAGTTTGGTTATGAGTCTCAGCATCTACTTTAATACAATGCTTCCTAGTAAGGGGAACAGGCACTGTCTTTGACATGAACTCAGTGGCTAGCTCTTTGACCGCCTCCCCTGAGGGGAGATCAGCCTTGCCAGGGCAGAGAGAAAGACAATGCAACCAGTTCTGATGAGACCTGATAAGTTAGGGTCAGATGAAAGGGAAGGAGGACCTCCCCTCTCAGTGGACTTGGAGAGGGGCATGGGAGGAGATGAGGGAGGGAGGGTGGGATTGGGAAGGAATGATGGTGGAGGCTACAGCTGGGATACAAAGTGAATAAACTATAATTAATATAAAAAATAAAAATTTAATAAAAAACTGGGTATACTAAGACTTGATCACTGAATATGTATATAGTAAAGAAAATGAAGAATTTTTGCATCATTTTCCAACTTTGTCCAAAATTTCTTAAACAGTGACCAATATGCTAGAAAAATGTGTCTAAACTCAGACATCCTGTATGCTCTTTGATTTTCTTTTGTATTTCATGTAAAATCATAAGGCTACAGTCCGCATAGAGAAATAATTACTTTTTGTTTCACCTACATTACCAAATCCTAGGTACCATAAAATGCCCACCTCCCTCCATGTTTTCCACTTGTTGTTCTTTTTATTTTTTTTATTTCGCATGTGTACATTTTATGTATATATTAGGGAACCCATCAACATCGATATTAAGTGGAAAATGCATTTTTGGGGTCATGATGGCGAACAACAATCAATATAGTGGCCATTAGCCTCAAGTGCTTACTTAAACACAAATTAGCTTAAGTTAAAATTAAAATTTAGTTTGTAAGCTACATCTATGTTTCAAGTCATGTAAAGTCACATGTAGCTATGGACCACTCTAGTGAACACACATATATATAAAATAGATTATATACTTATATATTAATACTAGTGAACACACATATATATAATAGATTATATACTTATATATTAATACATTTATAATTATGTAATATAATTGTATATAAATAGTAACCTAGGTACCTGCCACAGAGGGCCTCTGAAAGGCTCTGCCCTGCAGACTATCAAAGCAGATGCTGAGCCTGATAGCCAACTGTGGGGCAGAGTGAATGGAATTTTATGTAAGAAGTGGGAAATAGCAAGAGCTGGAGAGGACAGGAACTCCACAAGGAGAGCAACAGAACAAGAAAATTGAAACACAGGGAACTTCGCAGAGACTCATACTCCAACCAAGGACTATTCATGGAGATAACCTAGAACCCCTGCACAGATGTAGCCCATGGCAGTTCAGTGTCCAAGTGGGTTTCATAGTAATGGGAAGAGGGACTGCCTCGGATATAATCTGATTGGCCTGCTCTTTGATCAACTCCCCTTGAGGGGGGAGCAGCCTTACCAGGCCACAGAAGATGACAATGCAGCCACTTCTGATGAGATCTGATAGACTAGGATCAGAAGGAAGGAGAGGAGGACCTTCCCTATCAGTGGACTTGGGGAGGGGCATGCATGCAGAAAGGGGAGGAAGCGTGGGATCGGAGGGGAGGAGGGAGGGGCTTATGGGGGGATACAAAATGAATAAAGTGTAATTAATAATAATAATAAAAAGACCATCAAAAATATTTGTATGTGTAATACATTCATATATAATACATTATATATAATATATACACACATTTATGTTACATAGTGTTATATTTTTTCTTTATTTTTCAGAATTTCATACAGGTATACAATGAATATGATCATCCTTTACCCCTGTTTCTTTTCCAGCCCTCTCCACATCCCCCATTATATCTTCCTTCTAAACCTTGTTTCTTCTTTCTCCCTCCCTCCCTCCCTTTCTTTCTTTCTTTCTTTCTTTCTTTCTTTCTTTCTTTCTTTCTTTCTTCCTTTCTTCCTTTTTCTTTCTTTCTTTCTTATGTTCTTTCTTTCTCTTTTTCTTATTCTTCTTCCTCCTTTGTTTCTTCCGTCTCCTCCTTTCAACCTTTTGATACTCTACTATGTCTAATTAATTTTGGCCTTATGCTCATGGGAGTGAGGCCACCCACTGGAGCAAGAAAAAACATACCAGTAGTCACATCTTTTCCCAAGAAGCTATCTACTGCCAATCAATACTCAATTAGAAGTGGGCCCTGGAGTCCATCTACCTACTCTGTGCAAGAATCTTGGCTGGGATGCTCTTGTATAGGTCTGTACATTTATGAATATAATAACCATGTCATGTCAAGAATATAGAGCCTCATCACACTCCTCTCCATCTCTGAATCTTACATGATTTTTGTCCCTTCTTTGGTAATGATCCCTGAGCCTTTCTGGTGGCAGGTTTAGCATGGATGTCCTGTTTAGGGCTGAGAACTAAATTTTTTTAGTTTCGGCATTTGATTTGTTATTATCTCTCTATGTTGACGTTCTATAAGAAGCTTCTCTGCCCAAGGTCTACAGGTCTAAACATATATTCAGAAGTCAATTTAACAGCAAAATGATAATCATAGGTTCTACCCTAAGGCCTATGACCAGTCCAGATATAGGCATTGGACTGTGATTCAGTACCAAGAATGAAATTATGAAATTCCCTCCTGTGAATCATACCTTAAATCCAGTCAGAAAGCTGCTAGTTACCTCATAACTATTGAACCTATAAGCACATCTTTCCTGACAGGCTGGTATTATAGAATACATTATCTGGCACTGGATGAGGATAATGATATCTTTCCTTTCCCAGCATCCAGCATACCTTTTTGGCATCATGAAAGCAATGCAAGCCCAATTAAAATTTTAAGCAATTATTTTTACACATGAAAATTCAAATACTTATGTGGATTTACAAAAAACAAACAAACAAACAATGCTAGCCAAGGAAATCCCAAGCAAAATGAATACTGTGGTGTCTTAGTTAGGGTTTTATTGCTGTGAGGTGACACGATGACCAAGGCAACTCCTATGAAAACAAACATCCAGTTGGGGAAGGCTTACCGTTTTAGGGGTTTAGTCCATTATGGTCATGGTGGGAAGCATGGCAGCATGCAGGCAGACATGGTGCTAGAATTCTACATCTTCATCTGAAGACAGCCTGCAGAAGACTGTGTCATACTGGGTAGAACTTGAGCATAGGAGACCTCAAGGCCCATCCCCATAATGACACAGTTCCTCCAACAAGGCCACACCTCCTTGTAGCAGTTCCTCCAACAAGGCCACACCTCCCACTCTCTATGGTCCAGGCACTCAAACACATGAGTCTGTGGGGGCTAACCCTATTTGAACCACCATAGTGAGGTTTGAGTTGTTGGTCACTGGGATCCCATAGAACCCCCACAAACATTACAGGCTACTGCCATTGCTCTTAGTTATACTGCAAAACTTGATAATGAGGTTCAATTGAAGACAACACAGGCTGGAGTCACATGAAGAAAGTAAGATGGTACCAACCTGGAAGCATCATTTACCCTTACTGGTTAGCTTCCACACCACTAGAAGGTGCTGTGTATTCTACAATGGGATAAAAGTAGTCATCAATCAATCCAGCAAGCCACAGCAGCGAGTGGCTCAGCAAACCATGCCCACTTGTGAAACTGTGACATGAACAACGCGGGAGTAACCAACCACTCAGTGAGTGGACTTAAGGTATATTCTGTAAGATGGAACTCATGCTCGGTACTGTTAACAAGGCCAACAACCTATGCTTGGGTAGGTACTGGCCCTGGAAAAGAGCCTACTATTATTATATTATTCTGTTAAATGACTATGGTATTAGAGCAACTCCTAATGATGTATGCTTATACCCAGATATTCGTACCTCTCTCGGCCTTCATCAGAGAAGCTTCCTTTTCTCATTATATGATAATTACCACAGAGACCCCCAGCTGTTCAACACACAGAGACTAGGAGACTGTGCATTAGCGCACCCACCCCTAAATGGGATATCAATATCACACGCTCTTCTCCCAAGGCTCAGAGAGCATTGAGAAAGAGTGGGTAGAAAGACCGTTAGAGCCAGAGGAAATGAATGACTACAGTGGAACAGTGTTTTCTGGACACAGTAGGAAGACTGGACATATAAACATATAGCAGCTGTGACAGTGTGCACAAGATCTGTGCAAGATCAAGTCAGACAAAAGCCCCACGTGGATTGGGAAGGTGATTACAAACCCTTAGTGGAGGATGAGGAGTTATTGGTAGTTGTTGGCAGCTGGGAGGAGGAGAGGGTTTTTTGTCAGGGATATGTTCTCTCAGAGGTGACCGTGTTCTAGTGCTGTCCTACACACGTGCACATACAGGCAGCACTGAGTGGACTACGCAGTTTAAAAGGAGAACACAAGAACTTGGGAGGAAATAGTGGTGAGGAATGGGGCAATGGCAGCAGATTAGGGTGGGGACAAATTTGGTCAAGACGCAGTGGGTACATTGCACGAAATTCTCAAATAATAAAGAAACATTAAAAAATAAAATATTCAGGACATTTTACCATATCTAATCTCAAATTATGCCATAAAGCCATAGTTATAAAAGCAGCATAGTACTGGCACAAAGACAGACACATGGGACAATGGAACAGAATTAGGGACCCAATATATAAACCCATAAAACTACAGGTATTTGGTTTTGTTTAAAGATGCTAAAAATATAACACTAGAAAAATAAGCCAGTATCTTTAACAAATGATGCTGGGACAAATGGATTTCAACATGAAGAAAAAAAAAAATGGAACGAGATCTGTATTTCTCACTATGCACAAAGCTCAGCTACAAATGGATCAAAGATTTCAATATAAAACCAGCCCCTGAGATTGCTAGAGGAAATGTAAGGAACATTCTTCAACTGACAAGCACAGGAAAGAACTTTCTGAATAAGACTCTGATAACATAGAAAAGAAAATAAGCCCAACAATCAACAAATGGGATCTCTCCAAACTAAGAAGCTAAGGAAATGTGAAAGAAACCAATAGGCATCCCAGATAATAGGAGAAAATCTTCCAGGTATCCATCCAGCCGAGGATTAATGTGCAGACTATACAGAGAGCTAAAAAGCCCTAACAGCAGGAAAATAAACAGCACATTTAAGAACAGGCAATGCAACTGAATGGAAATTTCCCAGAAGAATGCAAACAGCTAGGAAAAAATTTAAAAGGTGCTCAACGTCTTTAGCCACCATGGAAATACGGAGTAAAACCAATTTAAGATTATGCTCACACCTTCAGAACGGTCATTATCAGGAATACAGATGAAATCAAACAGTGGTTTGAATGTGGCCCAAGGAGAATCCTTATGTACTGTGGGTAGGAGTATAAATTAACACAACCACTGTGAAAGTCACTCTGGAGGTTTCTTAATACAGATACAACTGCCATAGAACCTGGCTACATCACACCTGGGACCGTACCTGACAGTCTCCCGAGACGCTTGCACAGCCATGTTCCTTACTTCCCTATTCACAACACTGAGAAAACGGAGTCAACCTAGATGTCCACGAAGAGATGGACAAATAAACTATTTACCAAAACCAAAAAAATAAAATTATATGGTACATATAAACAATTGAATAAATGCTCAGCAGAAAAAAATTGAATCATAAAAACCTGCTGAGAAATATATGTTGTTGAAAATATATACCGAATGGGGTAAATCAGGACTAGAAAGACAAAGTGTAGCATGTTTGCTCTCGTATGGAATCCACGATTCAAATCTTTTTGTTTTGTGCGTTTTTCCTGGAGCACAGGTGGGAGTCAGGAAAGTAGAAAGAGGCCTTTGAGGAAGGGTCATGCTAAGGGAGGGGCACGCCGGGTTATAGGTTAAAAGAGAGAAGTGAAGTGGGACAGTGGAGGAAGCAAGACTTAAGCAGAGAGGAGCCCATCGTAAGGGAAAATTAGGTACAGATATTTTAATCTGCCCAAATACTTCACTAAATAATACTGGGATAAAAATGTCTCACTGATTGCTTAGCTAAGTAAAGGTCTGGATGAAGATCTGTGTGTCAAACAAAATGTGGGTTTTGTTGTTGTTGTTTTGTTGTTGTTGTTTGAAGGGAATATTTGGGGGGGAATAAGACAGCAAGTAAATACGGTGGTTTAGGATTTGCTGAGGTGGAGGCTTCTTTGAGCTGTAGCTGCTGTTATTATAATGATGCTCAAGAGACAGGCCAAGCCTTGAGACTTGGGGGGTTTTCACTCTATGTCATTCTATGTGACTGTTATCCTTATACATGTGCTTATACAGATACAGGGTGATTGCTTGTTATTCCCAGCAAGAGAATTGAGTAACAGTTGAGGACAGTACCTTCAGGAAGTAGCTCTTGGGATTCTTCAGACAAAAACGAGAAATGGTGCAGTAGCTAACAGACTGATAAATAGGAAAAGCTCAAATTCTAATGAACTCAACTAAACGGTCTCTTTAAATTTTTTTCATATTTTTATATTTTTGTATTAGTTCTTTGAGAATTTGTAGAAAGTACTTTGATCCCATGACCCTCTTGCTCCAACTCCTTCCCTCACAGAAAGGGAAGAGGGGGTAAAGTCTTGCCCTGAGAAATGCTGGCAATGGCTGCCTTTTGGAAGAAGGCCAGTTTTCCTTATCAGTGTGAACTCTACTAGCTTAATCTCGCCCCATGGGAAGGCACACATCCAAGAATGCATGGACAGAACAAACTGGACTTGATGCTTAAGATGGACTCTTAAATAGTAATTTATTTCAGTGGTATCAAAGGTAGCAACTTTAAGTGGTTTTCTGCCATTCGATATTCCTCTATTGACAGAGGGAAAGGGAAGAGGAACTCCCCTATCAGTTGACTTGGGGAGGGGCATGGGAGGAAAGGAGGGAGGAAGGGTGGGATTGGTAGGGGATGAGAGAGGGGGCTATAACCACTTTGGAAATCAATCTGGCCCTTTCTTAGACAATTAGGAATAGTGCTACCTCAAGGTCCAACTATACCACTCTTAGGCATATATACAAAATATGCTTAAGTATACAAGGACATTTGCTCAATCATGTTCATATCAGCTTTATTTGTAATAGCCAGAACTTGGAAACAGCCCAGAGGAGTGGATTCAGGAATTGTGATATGTTTACACAATGGAATACTACTCAGCAATTAAAAAGAAGAAAATCATGAAATTTGCAAGCAAATGGTGGGAACTAGAAAAGGCATCCTGAGTGAGGTATCCCAGAAGAATAAAGACACACATGGTAATATTCACTTATAAGTGGATATTAGACATATAATATAAGATAAACATACTAAAATCTGTACACCTAAAGATGCTAAGCAAGAAGGAGGACCCTGGGTAAGATGTTCAATCCTCACTCAGAAAGGCAAATGGAATGGACATCTGAAGAGGGAGAAAACAGGAAACAGGACAGGAGCCTACCACAGAGGGCCTCTGAAAGACTCTACCCAGCAGGGTATCAAAGCAGATGCTGAGACTCATAGCCAAACTTTGGGCAGAGTGCAGGGAATCTTTTGAAAGAAGGGAGAGATGAAAGACCTGGAGGAGACAGGAGCTCCACAAGGAGAGCAACAGAACCAACAAATCTGGGCACAGGAGTCTTTCCTGAGACTGATACTCCAACCAAGGACCATTCATGGATATAACCTAGAACCCCTTCCCAGATATAGCCCATGGCAGCTAAGTGTCCAAGTGGGTTCCCTAATAATGAGAACAGAAGTCCCTGACATGAACTTAGTGGCTGGCTCTTTGATCACCTCCTCCTGAGGGAGGAACAGCCTTACCAGTCCACAGAGGAAGACACTGCAGCCAATCCTGATGAGATAGGCTGGGTCCAGATGGAAGGGGAGGAGGACCTCCTCTATCAGTGGACTGGGGGAGGGGCATGGGAGGAGAGGAAGGAGAGAGGGTAGGATTGGGAGGAGAAGAGGGAGGGGGCTACAGCTGGGATGCAAAGTGAATAAATTGTAATTAACAAAACATTTAATTAATTTTTAAAAAATATAGCAACAAGTAACAGAGAATGAGACTAAATGGTTTCATTCGGCTACAGAAACAGGGATATGTACGGGCTTTGTCAGGTAGAATTTATGGCGATCTCCAAGGAAGGGAAGCCACACTTCCCCTGAAGAGAATCTGTTGGTTACTTATCAGGGGCAGTAGGTAAAACACCAAGCCTTGGAGGAAATTGACAAACCCCCGTGGTAGCTGAACCACAGGCATTCCTAACTATAGGAAGAATAGATATAAAGCAAGAAATATGCAGCTCTGCCTGGACCAAAGCAAAAAGCACTTTATGAAACAAAGCTATAAATAATGAAACAAAGCTGTAATTTCTGCCTATCAGAAGTTCAATAAGATTTTTTAAAAGGAGAAAAATATCGTAGAAAGTATTATTTTTTTAATTGTTATTTTACTTAAGTTCACTTACTTTACATCCCAAGTGTGCCCCTCCCTCCTCTCCTCCCAGTTTTTCCCCTCCTTCCCCTCTCCCTTTCCCCCAGAAAAGGAGAGCTCCCCTCCCTTCAGATCAACCCTCCCCAGCACATCAAGTCACATGGGGACTTGAGCATGTCTTCATCCCTGGAGGCCCAGCAAAGCAGGCCTGCCAGGGCTGTAATAGGAAGTAATAGGAAAGCAGGCAATAGAGTCCATGCTGGAAACAGCCCCGCCCCCTCCAGTTGCCAGGTGCCGCATATGAAGATCGCTGGCCACATGAGTGCAGGGGCCTAGGTCCAGACAATGCATGTTCCTCAGTTGATATCTCAGTCTCTATATCATCCCACACTGGCCTGACAACCTATCCAATTACCCAAGGCTAGTGAAGCCATGGATCTTAGAGAAGAACCTACATTGTCGCTTTACTAAACCAGCATAACCCTACATTCTAAATATTTGCCATTATACTTACAGATAAGTGCAGTTCTTAGCTCTCGTTTAGAGAACTTCTCATTGCAACAGACAGAGGCCATTAAGGAACAACAACCAACCAAAATGCAGAGTTGTGGAGCCCAATCCCAACTGATACATCCACAACAATGTAACTCTTGCTCCTAAGGCTCAGGAACTATTTCAGAATAGGAGTTGGAAAAATTGTAAGAGCCAGAGAAATGGAATTTGCTATGAGACTGTGTCTCCTAGAAATACCAGAATCTACACCTATGAAATCCACGAACATGTCTGCCTAAACATAAGCTAAATAGGGATAACAATAGACGTGCTAAAGCAGACAAGGGAAAGCCCATGAGGCCTCATCCTATACAAAGAACTACAGGCAACTAATCAGCGCCAAGAGCAGGAGAAATACTCCCCAGGGAAGATCATATCTGTTTGTTATCCAACACCTTACTGTCTGTCCTGACATCATACACATGCAAATAACACTGTACAGACCAATCAGGGTGCTCTTATGTATTTAAGTATATGTAACAACGGTTAACAAAAAAGGGGGCTACAAAGTGGAGTGAGAACAAGGAGGGGCATACATGAGAACATCAAGGGAAGAAAAGGAGGGGTGAATTTATAAATGGTGAAATTATGTTATAATTTCAAAAATTAAAAAAACAGTTATAATTTCAAATTTTATGTTCTTTACAATCGGATCTGTTATTCCCTTAGACTTAACTGAGTTATCACTTTATAGGCCAATGCCAGTACTAAATAGCTAGGGAAGTATTCCAAGTGCCAGGCAAATGAGGAGTGGGTATAATCAAAAAGCTGTCCATTCGCAGAAAGGTGAAGGTGGAGTCAAGTCAGAAGCACCAGCACTTTCTAAAACTAAGTGGACATGTGATAGTGACCATGAGGCAGGAGGCAGAGAAAACTAAGGAATGGAATGAGCTATTGAAGCCTCAAAGCTCACCCCAGTGACACACCTCCTTCAACTAGGACACACCTCCTAATCCTTCCCAAACAGTTCCACCAACTAGGAACCAAGTATTCAAACACAGGAGCCTATGAAGGCCATTCTCATTCAAAGCACTAAAGGGCATATTTGTGTTCTATTTAATTTTTGTTCAAAGTTTTCAATTCTTGAATTGTTTCCAAAATATTTAACTAAAATTTTAATGTAACTATATTATGTTTAATATAAGCAGAATTGTAATGCCCAGCAAGGATTGATCTGGGTCACCAAGTAGAAAAAGCAGAGCAGACCTTGATGAATTGTGGTGATAGAATGTATGTTAAAGCACAATACAGTTTTTCTCTGCCTTCGTCTCCCTTTTTGTTTGGTGGCATTTATATCAAGATGCTAGAGTTTGAAAATGCTGGCCAAACGAATATAAAGAGAGGTACTACAAGAAAGTAAGGTGTAAAGTGTGCTGACATAACTGTATAAGCAGAACAGTACAATGCCTTCCATTGTTCTGCGTGTTTGGAGGACATGCTTCTATGTCTTGCTGAGTATGAAAGAAAACGAACCTCACAGCTTCTGTAAGAGAAAGAAATCTCACCTGATTAAAGTCTCTAAATATATAGCAACTGATATGAAAAGGGTTAGAGAATTCTGTTATCAAAATCTAACCCATTTTATGTTTATAAGTTTATGTTTAATTTTATGTTTTAGATGATTCCGACTCATCCTATATTCATATTAATAACCATAGATATCTCAGTTGCTCACACTTTTAAAATTCGTTGTTTGAAAATTTCAGATATGGATATAATATGTTTTAAACAAACATAATCCCATTTCCTTTTCAAATTCCTCCATACCCACACACCGTGTTTTCCTCCCAGTGTCAACGTAATATTTTTCAAATGCACTTGAGTCTGCTTACTACAGGTGTTTTGTGTATGGATATTTTTCACATGCACTTGAGTCTGCTTACTCCAGGCGTTTTGTGCATGGATATAGGGCTGTCCCCAGAATCACAAGCAGCCTATCAGAAGCACATCCGAAAAGAAATGACAATTGTTAAATTATAAAGTTTTTTTTTCCCTTGTATTAGTTTGTAAAATACAGAGAAAATGTCAGTAACATGAGCAGAGCACAGCAAATGCACAAGTACTGTCTTGGAGGTTGTGAGATTCACTACTTTGCTGCTTTGGATCTAAGAGCATAGACATGGTCTCATTTTCTTGCTTTAAGCAAAATAACCATTTTATAATCTATCTAAGATAAATTGCTTAACAGGAGAATGATTCAATAGTCAGCAACTCATACCAGAGAGCCAGTGATTGACGTCTCCCAAGAACAGATAAATTTAAAAAAGAAAAAAATGTAGTAAAAAATGTTTATATGATTTATTACTTACTAATAATATATTGGGCTGTGGGTTATTTATTATTTGCCCAAAGATTATCGTGGTGGTATTACCTAACCTGCTAGCATATATAATATGAAACAGACACCTGTTAGATTTTATCATTGCCTTCTTTACCTTGGGCTGGGCAGATATTATACCTGCACTGTCTGAATCACATCACGACCCATCTCCCAGCCCCCATCCAATGCCATCCTCCTTAACCATCCTATCTTCCATCCATAGCTTATAAATACTTGCTTTTATTCTTCATCTGGGCCTTTCACACCGTTATTGGGGTCCTTCCTCCCGGCCTGCTGAGGTTTCTTTTCTGGGCTAACCCATCATCACCCTTCTTCCTCTCTTCCCTTCTCTCTGTCTCGTGATTCTAGTGATTCTTCTGCCTTCAAAAGCCCAGAAACCTAGCCATGCCTACCCCATTCTGCCCTGCCCTGGTAAATGCCATTTAATGAACCAATCAGGGATAACGTTTTAGGCAGATTTACACAAACAAGGCTGGGTGTTATCTGGCTGGCAGTAACCAAATATTGAGTGCTAGTAATTAACATTAGACCAACCTCCAACAAAAAATGCAAGCAATTAATTATAAATTACAGAGATAATCAACTTTTTTTCAGAAACCTCTTTCCGCTTCCAACTGAGTATTTATACAGTAAGCATTTCATAGCTACTTTAGTAGGAGCATTCTAATGGAAAAACCAGTTGGAGAAAATATTCATCTCTCCAGCCATGCATACAGTGTTCTGGTGTTTGCACTCTCTGGTTCTTACTTTTCAGCATTTCGCTGGCTGCCTGCACCAGCACTCTGTGCCCTGCATTGTCATTAATTTCTGAATTGTTAGAATGTGGACGCTATGAAAGTCCCCATATTTACATTTAAGTTACAGATGACAATTCACAGCAGGAGAAACGGTCAACTGCAGAATTCAACAGCACATAGACACTTACGTAAGCCACCTCTGCTAAACATGGGGCATATTAGATGCAAGGCCACCACGCTGAAGAAGGTGTCACTAAACACAATTGGAAGGAGGAGCCTGTCTGTCTGTTACCAGTGAACTGGGAATCCTGTAAGAATCTTCCTCCCACAGACAAGTGAATTTAACAGGTTATGATAGCTCACACAGACGGGACATGATGACAAGGTGAACAGAATTTACAAAAAAACAGAGCAAACACAAGGACAATTTCCATGGGGTTTGAGAGGAAAAAAAAAAAGAAGAAATAGTCTAGATAAACTGTAAATTTTGGTGGCTACCTACAGAAGGGTAAGAGATGGGAAGGAGTCAAGTAAGTTAAAATTTCTATGTTAAAATTCAGAAAAGTGAGCAAGCAGTGAGGGCCCCTAAGCAGTGGCATTGAAGGAGAGACTTCAGAAGGACGAGACTCTTTTTTTAATTTTTATTTTTATATTAATTACAGTTTATTCACTTTGTAGCCCAGCTGTAGCCCCCTCTCTGAGCTGCTCCCAATCCCACTCTTCCTCCCTCTTCTTCTCCTATGTCCCTTTCCAGTCCAAAGATAAGGGAGGTCCTCCTTCCCTTCCATCTGACCCTAGTCTATATCAGGTCTCATAAGGACTGGCTTCATTGTCTTCCTCTGTGGATTGGTGAGGCTGTTCCCCCCTCAGGTGGAGGTGATGAAAGAGCCAGCCACTGAGTTCATGTCAGAGACAGTCCCTGTTGACAAGGGCTACTTCTGTGCAGGGGTTCTAGGTTATCTCCATGCATGGTCCTTGGTTGGAGTATCAGTCTCAGAAAAGACCCCTGAGCCCAGAGTTTTGGTTCTGTTGCTCTCCTTGTGGAGCTCCTGTTCCTTTCAGGTCTTTCTATCTCCCCCTTTTTTCATAAGATTCCCTGCACTCTGCCCAAAATTTGGCTATGAGCTTCAGCATCTGCTTTGATACACTGCTGGGTGGAGTCTTTCAGAGGCCCTCTGTGATAGGCTCCATGGAAGAGGGAGAAAACGGAACAGGTCAGGATGAGTCTCTTGAGGGGATGGTAATTCCTCCATCTTTTCAGCATGGCTTTTATACAGGACAGGCAGCTGTCTTGCTGGATAGTTTTCTATTCAGGTGATTGACAGCCTCACTCATCTTGAAGAATGAACAACAATAATTTATAAACTTATAATTCTTTGGACTGTTTAGAATGGCATTTCCACCAAGGCCAGAGATGTGATTCAGAACCTGTTTTGACCAAAAATCATGTACTATAGTAGACTAAATATTTTTTACCTTAAAAAAAAATCTGTAAAATACCCATGTTTTATAAGGAAGAAATAGCTTTTCCTTAATGAGCCTTATAAAGCTCTCCACCTCCACCCAGCTCTCTTTACTATGGGATTTTTGTCTTCAGGGAGGGTGTTTTGGATGCTTCCTTACTCCTTTCACATGGTATTTCAAGCTCTAAGAAGATCGCACGTGACATTTTCCTTTTTAAAAATTAATGTTACTAGGGAAATAAGAGATAGGGTTCAGACCCTTCCGTCATGAGAGAAGGGTCCAGTGTCAACAGCAGCTCAGTCAGCTAAGTTCTGAGCAACTACCTAACAAGTAAGGGTCACTGGCCTCCATCGTGATAATCACTGCAGACCAAGGAAAGATATCTGTGTTACAAACAGTTGAAGAGTAAGGCGGGTACAATGCTGGCTGCCAGGAGCAGTCATGTGTGTAGTGGAGAAGGAAGCAAAAGGAGATAAAGGAGACAGGACAGAGGCCATATTTAACTTTGCGTTCTGCAGGGTTTCAGACGGCTACATGTAAGAGGAGAAAGGCAGTGCCACCATGTCTCCATACTGTGTGATGTATTGAGCCAATGTCACAAAACTTCGAAAGGAAGACGCCACCTCGTGAAGCAGCTGTAACAGTATGCTTTGGCATGACTTTGCCTTGGTGTGGTAAATGTCAAGAGCTGTTCTTAGTGTAGGACAGGATAAATCATGGTCAAGGAAACCACTAAACTCTGGTTGCGTGGCAAAGTTTTTGTAACTTGGGCTAGAGAAATGCTCTCAGTGCATGCATTTTTTTTTAGGGTATATTAACTTATAAAAGGCTTCTGTGGCCCTTGATCCAACTTAGCAACCATGCCTTTACCTGCTTGGAGAAACCAGTTGTCTTTCAGAGTTTTCACTTGGATAGGTAAATCAACCATGGTACATTTATAAAATGGATTATTACTTTGATATGAAGAATACGGTGATGTAAAGAAACAAGGTCTCCAGCCATGAAGATGTCCTGAAACTTCATATGCTGATATAGGCTATGATATGCTAATAAGTAAAATATACCAATCTTCAAAGGCTGCACATGATGTGTTTCCAGCTATATGACTTTATGGAGAAGACAAAGGTGTGGCCACATTATAGGGATCAGTGATCGCCAGGTATTGGAGGAGAGAGGAGGGAAGACGAACAGACAGTAGGCATTAGGGCAGTGTTAATGACGTTGTGTGGCACTGTAGGGGGAAATGTGCCATCACAGACTTGCCCACACCAATAGGACTTACCAAGAATGTCTACTAATATAAACTGTGATGCCAGGAAGGTCCGTGAAGGTTCTTCTCCACTGTACCACTAGTGCCGGAGGTTAGTAGGGGGGGAGAGTCAGATGTATAGGGACAGAACACAGATCAGATATCTTCCAGCTTTCCTCTCCATTTTATTATGAATCAAAAGCTACTATAAAGGGAAGGTTTTTGTATAAGAGTTTGGGTTGAGTGTGGAAATTAATCAAGGGGTGGCAAGAGTGGGAGTAAGCAACTTGTAGAAGATCAAGGTATTGGTAGAAAAAGAGTGAGCAAAGTTTGGGAAAGTTTTAGAAGTTGAATACACACATTCTAGTGAGCATTGACAATGACTGTTTCTCATTGAATAGATCATGGGATTTCCAGTGCTGTTGCTAGTGCCTAGTCCACTGTCATCCACTGATTTTTTTTTTTTTTTTTTTTTTTGGTAATAGTAGGAGGGGTGGCGATGACAGTAACATGTTTGCTTTTAACCAGAAGTTGACATCGGAACAATCATACACTAAGAACTTGAATTGACATTTAGACCCTCCAGACTTGAGTTAGGTTTTTAATTGTGAAAGCTTTTTAATATTTGAAAGATGTCACACACATACCTTGCTATTCTGGGACCAGTTTTCAGTCAGGGCCAACCTTCTGGTAGATGTGAGCCTGACTGTGTAGCTCCAATGTAGAGTGAAGATCAGTGAATTTCATAAAGAAACACCCACTCAGAATGGCAAAGAACGCTGAAAATCCAAGCACACTCGCCGATGTCTGTGATGTCAATGTGCAAGAGACTGAGGACCAGTGCAATCTGAGGTCACTTTGGTTACACAACAACTGTCTCTCAAAAACCAAAATCATAAAAGGACTCTTCATATTGCAGAATTCTCCAAGCACTGACTATGTTCCTCTGCTAGTGAGTTTTCTTCCAGTATTTCTTAGGTGATTGTGTTAGCCCTCAGTCAGGATGCTAGAATGATAGCTCAACACCAGGCAATTTCACAGGACAACTTCCAACAGCTTTATGAAAGTACATTTCTGTATATTTCATTTGAGATCACTGCTGGACAGCACAAGCATGGGACTATTGGTTTGAATAGATGTTGTGGTTGTTGTTTTAACTATGTCAGACATCACTGAAGTGTTCACTGTCCTGCTGCTCATTCATTAGGACTTCGTGTCAGAACGTACTTTTATGCTTTGTTCTGTTTTGTGATTTTGTTTTGTTTTGTGCTCACTCTCAGTGTATGTTCACTTACTTTCGATGTTCATTTCTTCTTCAGCTTTTCCTACTGAGGAGGGTGTCTTGACTAGGGTACGACCCGGCTCTAATTCATTCGCTGGAATGCAGTGTACATCTATTGAGTGGCCACCACTCAATACACCATTGCTAAGGGCCAGGTCTGGGATGATGCATTCCAGCCTCACGGTTATCATTGCCAACGTTCATTGAAAGCTTCCGAGGGAACTCAGTGAGCCAATGGATCTCCTCTGAAGTCACATCCAGGGAGTAATTTAGGAGACAGACTGCCTGGAAAACATCTCCAGGATTTATATTACTATAGAAATATGAGTATATCTTTGCTTTTGTTGTAACCAAAAACTACTTTTACATGTTTATAAGTAAAACTATCAAACTAATTTGTGCTCATATAATTTATGCAACTCAGACATGCCTGAGGTCTATTGCATTCTCTTCAGAGAGCTCCCCCACTTCATGGAGAGACATTAATTTTTTGGATTTTAGAAGGTTGTCAAATTTCCCGTGTCCGGTGGGGATATGTCCTGTCTAAACTTATTTTAAAAACTACAAACATGATAGCCAAAATGGAGTTTGCAAAATTGCCAACAAAATATCTTCTATATGAATATTTTGTAATAATATGTTCTAATGTGAAATTTGCCAAATACTCACCAACACTAACCTGGATTATGTACTATAGTATTAGGTTGAAGAAAAGAAAATAAGAAGATCGGGGTAATTTATACAGTGAATTTCTACTCCTCATTGTGTGGACCATAGCATCGAGTTCATTGTCCTGAATGTAGGATCCCTTCATATATAAACCTCAGCCGTAAGCATCAGCTCTGCAGATATGAGCCAGCTCTGAAGAACAGGACATTATTATACATCAAACATTTCTTCTTCCGTTCCAATTCTGCCTTTATTTTCCCATCACTGTGTCTCATACTGGCGCTGTGTCTTCACGTCCGTCTTCCCTTGACAAGAGCCATATGGCAATAGAAGTGTATTTGTCTGAGTATTCGCTTCATTTTTTATCTTAATGAAGTCCACATTGGTGAGTACCTTCTGGCTGTAACATAAACATGAGAGAACACAATAAGAAAATATTCGTTTTGGCTCAGCATTCAGAATTTTCACGCCACAGGTAGGTGGTTCTGTAGGGTGTGTGTGTGTGTGTGTGTGTGTGTTGTTTTGTTGGAAGCCCACCATCATAGAGAAGCATGCTCATCTCACAGCTGAGGTGCATCAAGAACTTGAGAATTGTAATCTCCTTTAAAGGCATGGCTGCCACCACCCAGCTTCCTCTCTGCAGCCCCAGGTTTCAGCGCACTATCATTTCCTGACAGTGTTATGGCTTTGGAGCAAGCTTTTAGCACGTGGGCCTTTGGGAGACGCATCTAAACCACAGTAATACAATGTATCAATTGTTTTCTATGGATTTTTCTTTGACATTGTATCAGAAAGACATTGGTGGACTAAAGCTCATCTATGTTGTCATCTATGCTATCTTATTTTGTATGTTTGAGCTCTATATTTAGCACTTTAATCTATTTTGAGTTATGTCTGTAGAGAGCCTTGCATTTTATGTCTGCATTATCTTTAATTTTTACATATGGATGTCAAGTTGTTCTAGTAGTATTTGCTGAAAAAAAACTATCTTTCGTGTTGCTTATTCTCTTTTGCATATTTAAATCATCATAGTCTGACTTATACACTTACCTCTACATCTTCAACATGTACAAGAAACTTAGAAATTTATGGGAGAGAATTATATTCTCATAGGTGCTGTTTCAATATTTCACAATGAACCTTGTATATATTGAATATGAAAATAAACTTCACAGAGAACTATACTATTCCAGAATCACATTATTTATATCATGACATTTCTAGTTTTAAGTGGAAGAAACAAAACAATTCTACCAAAAAATAAATATTATTGTTACTTAAAATCCTTTCTTGGCTGCATTTTTGCTTCGTTGTTCTCTTCTTCATTCCGCTCTGATTCCCTGCTGGAAGCTGTGATGCCCAGAGCTGCAGCACAGCAGGGTCAGGGCAAGTATATCACAAAAAAAGCACTTAGGATCCAAGTAAGAAGCTGGTGATGGACTTGTTTTCCTATTGCTCGTAGATGGACCTGGATTTCTTCTGGGAAAGCTGACAGTGGGAGGGTGACGTTCTGGACCTGAAGTAATGTCCTGATCACTATGTCAGGCTTTCTGCTTTCTGGGAGCAGGCCAGGCTTTTTAGTAATTACAACTCATAGAACATGTGGGAAGGGGTTGATTGCCCAGCTCCCATTTTATATAATCTTTCAGAGACTAGAGCGTGAGAGAAGGCATTCCAATCTTTTACTTAATTTTAGGAACTCATTCAGGAAACTCTTCTATCCCCTTGCCTTCCCACAAGGGCACAATTCCAGGATGATCCTTCACACTAAGGAGATGTTGTTGGGAGCAAATAAGATTTGGCAGCACAGGTCAAGCAGAAAGAGAGGACCAAAGCCATCTACATAGAGTGAAGAAGATGAGCCAGCCAGAGATGTCACAGGGCAAGCTGCCATAAATTACCCTTGAAAGAAAACAACACAAGGGGGAGAGTTCTAATAATTGCAGGAATCCTCTTGAGGACTAAACTTACATAAATTGAGCTCCCGTCCTACCTGAGGTTTTTCTAAAATCAGAGAGAAGACACTAGTAGTTTTAATCTATAACTTAGAGCTCAGTCAGAGGCCAGAGTAGTAGAGTCAGGTTAGCTTCAGTAAGCTTGAGGCCAGGGTGTTTATACACAAGACCCAATTTTAAAAAACAAACAAGCAAAACACCACGAACAGAGAAAATCAAAGAAGGCACAGTCATTGTTTTTCAAGAAAATGAAACCGACTTGCTGTATGATTGCTTTCAGGGGATCATTGACCCCTAAATTCCACTGTTGATCAAATGCATGATCGCTTCACAGTTTTTACATCGGAGGTTTTCAACATGCTTCTTGGCTACTACTTCCTAGTGAATTTCCAATGAAGTCAGGGGAGGGACGTCGGCCAAATGGTGTCCGTGATATATAAAGAGAAATTGGTAGGTAGCGTTTGCAGCTACACGCCTTCCCCTTCACTAGCTCATTTTCCTTTGCTGTTTTCCCAGAGGAAGGCTGCATTTTGCATGCAACACTTTAGAGCGGTGTGACCGAGTTGCAACAGGGGCATCATTTTCAAGCAGTTTAGTCATCGGGTTTTGTGGGTGAGAGAACAAGAAGGCATTGTGGGGAGGGCGGGGCCGAAGGTGAGGTGCCAACAGTCGTGGGGAGAAAGGAAGATGACCTCGTTTCCCCAGCTGCAGGTGGCTGGCCTGCTTCCCCCCCCCCCCCCCCCGGCACCCCGCACTTGCCCCTAACAGGGAGGAGCACAGTAGCATGGCTTAAGAGAGTCCCTGACTCTGTTTCTTTGGTGTCACACTCCCGTCTGACTCTGCAATGGTCGGGATAGCCCCTGGCGCTGCCCAAACACTGGGCCGGGTCCTGATCTTTTTAAAAACTATTTTTAAAGCTTTTTGAGATTATAATATAATTACATCATTTACCTCTTCCCTTTTCTTTCTCCAACCTCTCTTATGAACCCAGTCACCTTGCTCTCTCTCCGATTCATGGCTTCTTTTTCTGTAGTTGGGGTTATAAACATGCATATATGTATGTGTTTCTGTGTGTATGTATGTGCATTCCCAAAGACGTAAATACAACCTGCTCGGGCCATATGTTACTTGTGTGTAAACTGCAGTTCAATATTTACCAAATACTTGTCAAATTTCCTTTTTCTAATTCCAGGGTGACCAGATCTATTAAGTAGAATCTTCACACCTTGGAACAAACCTCTCAGCTTCTATCCCAGCTGGGCAAGTTGGGTCTCTCTGTTCCTGGTGAGTACTGACTTGAATGCATTCCACCCCCAATACAGAAATCTGTCTTCCCCTGTCATTCACCCTACACTCTCGCTTAGTCCTTTTCCAGGCACCTCTGTTCTAAAAAAAATAAAAATATTAAAATTCTCTTTGTGTTGGGGTTGGTGGGGCGAAAGTGTGTTTCACACATGGCAGACAAGTATTCTCCTGCGGAGATACACACTAGCCTGAGTGTCTGTTTGTTTCTTCATTCCAGGGCCACGTTCCAGTCACCAGCAGACTCTATGCAACGTGGCTGAGCTGTTCAGTTTTTAGAAACCATGTTAGCATGTTGGCTTATCCCACAACACCTCCTTAGGGAGGAGAACGGGTTAGGTTACTCTGCCTTCTGTGGTCTTCCTTAAGATAGCGGGCGAACATGCACTCGTCACCAGAGCAGGGCAAGACGTATCCCTCACTTCCTGCTTTCTCTCACACTCACATCACCCCAGGAATAGGTTCTTTCAGTGTCCAAACGGGAGCACATGAGAGGTGACCTTTCATCCCTCCTTTCTCAGTAGTGTCTGTAGACTCAGTCACAGCTCTTGCCCGCGCAGACGACTCTGCCATTTGCCCGATGAATCCAACAATCTGGCCAGGGGTCCTTCCCTTGCTCGAGGCCATGATCACTTTGAAACAAAATACAAAACTGATAGTCTGTGAGGCTGTCCAGGATACGGCATTTGTCTGTCTGGGCAGGCTTCTACAATGCTCTACGCCACCTCGTCGATATCACCCTGAACTCAGCATTCCCTCAAAACCCAAGTTCTTCCTGCTTCAGAACTTTGAAACATTCATGCAGAACGAAAGTGTTTAAAATGTATGTTGAATATTGTAAAAAAAAAAAAAAAACATTTGGAAAGTCAATATTCCTAGTCTAATTTTGTGCTACATAAATAGACTTGGAAGTTTCATTGCTGTTTCAAGAGCAGAGTGATGGTAATTGGAAGAACGAATACTTAAGATGAATAAGAATTGAGCTTTCTTCTGCCAAATTTCATAAGGGAGCAACACTCTCAAAGAGAATCTTGTTGTACTGGGAAACTACAAGGTAAAGCTAGTGCGTTACAGCAGGGGATGACAAGGCTGCGCTGCCATGTGTGAGGATAACAATGAATGCTAATGCTTTGCTGCCTAATTTTTGAGAATTTTAAAGCGTATTTACTTCATTTAATCCAATATAGCATATTTACCTTCTCTATATTATATAAAACATGTGGCCAGCATAGTTTAAACATCTCCATCTCTATCCCATCTCTTTTTATCTAGCCCTTGGGAAAGAGTTATACTTCCTACAGAAAACATAGTGAACTTGGAGAAGATATTGATTAATTCAATGCACGTGTTTTGTTTTGTTTTTAATACCAACAGTTGAAAGCTGTAGATTTCGTATAAACTGTATCCTAATCTTATGAGATTGCTTTGGCTTTTATATGTACTGGGTATAGTCAGATTTAAAGATGCAAGACATGATGATTAGTGTGACTTCAACCGAGAAACTCATGGGGGTAAGTAAAGCATGTTGCTGAGGTCTGTCAGAGACTTTCAAGACCCAGTAAAATCATAAGCATTCTGATCTAGTGAACGGATTTGGCCCCTTGACTGATGCATAATTCGACAGCAATGTTAAGAAGCAGCAAAAAGTAGACCTAGATGGAGGAAGTGGGTTGCTTCACTAGGTGAATGTCCTTTGAGACTAGGTGAATGTCCTTTGAGACTAGGTGAATGTCCTTTGAGACTAGCTCGGTCCCTTTCGGGACTGACTTTGTCCGCTTCCTGTCCAGCACGAGAGGAATAGCCCCTTCTATTCTATGGGACCAAGCAATCATGGTCTGAATTTTCTGAAAATGCAAATAGAAAGCAACTTTTCCAAATTAGATTGCTTCTGTCAGGCATTTGTAGCCACACACACAAATTAATTCCATGCTTAGAAAGTAGAAAGAAACTAGATTGATGATAGCCAATGGAGATTTTCTTTACTGAATCAATCTCTCCCTCTCCCAACTGGCTGGCATCCATCACTATCTTGAGATCTGGTACCATGTAGGAATCTATTAATCCCCCACCCCCATGTATCAGAGCTTTTTCTAGTTCTATCACAAACAGGATTAGCAAGACTAGCCAGCCACAGTGACCCATACCTTTAATCCTAGCACTCAGGAGTCAGAGGAAAACAGGTTTCTGAGTTTGAAGCCAACCTGGTCTACATAAACAGTTCTTGTCTAGCGAGGGATACATAGTGAGACTCTGTCTAGGGTAAATGGACTGTGGACTGTGAGGCATTTGGGCAGTTAGGATGTCCAAACAAGATTTGTCTTCCAATTCTGCTGGATTTATTCACACAAACCTTCCTTGTAATACCATGCTAATATAAAAATTAAACAGATTTCTCATCAAGCAGGGAACAGTTGATCAGGCAGAAAATGATGCAACAGGATTCCACTGGGGAATCATTGTAGAGATGGCACTTTGGGAGCTTGCAGGCTCAACCCACATCTCCCATGAAGTCCTTGCACCATGATAGGCAGTTAGGAAACAGTGCTAAGGTTGAGATTGGAAAGCCCTGAGCTCAGTGCAAAAATGGTGACTTCCTTTGTCAACAAAACTTCCTTTTCTCTCCCTAGGTGACCCTGAATCCCTGCTTCCTTGACCTGAGACATATAGTCTTTAGGAAAATTACAGGCCCATTTCCCTTTCTCCCAGGAGAACCTGTTCAGGAAGCACTTGGGATTCCTGAAATGCCTCCCCATGTAAATGAGGCATCTCAGTACCTTAGCCCTCTGTCATTGGCATTCACCCATCTTGGAAATCCCACTCCATACCCAAGGTTCTATATAACCCTCCTTCACCTTGAATAAAATTGATCTGCCTTCATGCAGCTGATCCCACAGGTCATTCTGTGGTGCTCACAGCCATCTGAGTCATGTGTCCCCCAACCCCAGGCTTCCTTACTAAGAGACAAAGGGGGTAGTGCCGGAGAGCCACAACAGGTTGGGGAGGTATGTCACTGACAGAGGTCCCAGAAGGCCCTTGAGAACATCAGAAGAAGCTTGTGTTGACAGGAGGGTGTATGTTTACTCAGCAAAAGTGCCTGAGGTTCAGTAGTCACTGAGGCCAGGGCCACACACCGAGTTTCAATTACCTACACAGAAGATAGAGAGGCTATATCTTCCTAGAGACGCCGTGATCATAGAGACCATTTCCAAAGTTTCAATTATCATATCATTTCATTGGGTCACCTCCTTGCAATATCAAGGATTACAGCTTGGGGCTGGTTCAGTAACATATCAGTGGACCTTGGGGTTAGTTCATTGGCATGTCCAGGTCTGTCATGGACTTGGCTAGTGTCTAAGCTATGCTGTGGCCTGCTGTGGTTGGTCCATTAACTAACTCATCAGATATTGCCTTTGAGGTCTAGGTCTTATCAGAGCTGCCTGGTGACAAGCTCTTGTTTTACAGGCTTCATGTTATTCTGCAATACAAAAAAAAAATGGTTTTTAAGTTATGCAAAAAAGTTTTACTTATGCTACTCATACCCTAATTTATAAAAATAAAAATAGAATAAAATAGACTACTATGACTAGGAGATAGATCCATAGATATAATGAAGAAATGAGCTTATTTGAGAAATAGTAAACAAGTGGAAATATATGTTTAAATGAAAGGAAAAGATAATGTTTGAAAAAAACTAGAAACTTCTCAACTTTGGTGGAAAACATTAGTGTGTAGATTCCAACATTAAAAAAATTAAATGTAATAAATATAAAGAAAATCATATCTAACACTAGAGAAATAATTTCTGATATCACATGTCAAAAAATTTATAAAATCCAGGGGCTTGAGGCCATTTGTATTATGTATTGAAACTGCTTATATTTCATCAATGTCTAGAAACTTTGTAGGAGACTGCATTTAAAGGGAACTGACTAATTAAGGTGGCATGAGGTTCAGGGTGTGGCATGGTTGTTGTTTCTCATTTTTAGCCATGTTTACTGTGATGTTTTCAAAAGGAAAAACCAGAGCGGATGTTTTGGAAAACATGAGGACTGGTCAGCAGAGAGCAAGCTGAAAAGCTGTAGACAAGAAGTGTACAGTTATTAAAGGAATCAGCACCATGAGAAAGGGAAGTTTGAAGAGGATCTGCGGGCGATTTTAATTGAAGTCAATCTGGAATAGCTTTTGAGGTGAAAAGCTTAGCTTTGGAGCTCAGTACACTGTCATACTCTGTCCTAGTTTAGTCGCCAACTCTAGGTCTTACTATTTTCCCATAAGATTAGAATCTTATAGAGGATTCCTAAACTACAAGGAGTTACTTTTTTTCTATTAAAAGTTAGTTCTCATATACTGGTGGCTTCTGTGCAATTATATAACAACTGCTAAAAATGACGGGGTTTTTTTTTTTTTTTACTCTTATTGTTCAGCTTTACTATTAAAAATAAAGCATTTCATAAAGCTATACATTTGCAACTAAAAACAAAGGAAAACTGAAAGGAATGAAAAAGAAGCCAAGCCCTTTTCACTGGAACTGGAGGAAAGTGACCTCACAAGTAACTTCAGGCACCAGCCCGACCTGAGCAGTGATTGGCTATAGGCATTGAAACTGTGAACTCATTCGAAACTCCTTGCTTTGACATGAGAGAGCTGCAGGCTTCCATGTTCATGCTTTTCACTGAAATAGCTTCTTCTTAGGGAAGCTATCCTAACCCCCATCTCAATGGCAATCAATGGCAAGAAAAATCTTCTCATTTTTTTTCCTTTTCCTTTTCATTCATTGTCACAAAATACTTACCACAATGCTTGCCTTATAGTAGGGTGGATGAAATGCTATAGAAAACATGGCACCTCACAAACTAAGAAAACTATAGGAGTAGGATACTCAGGTTATGACCCAGTGTCTTAGTTAGGGTTCTATTGCTCTGAAGATACACCATAACAACAGCAGCTCTTATAAAGAGGAACATTCAATTGAGCCAGCTGCTCACAGTTCAGAGGTTTAGCCCATTGTCAGCATGGCAGGAACATGGTGGCATTCAGGCAGACATGGTGCTGGAGATGTAAAGCAAAGAATTCTAAATCTGGATCCATAAGTAGCAGGAAGAGAGAGAGTGACACTGGGCCTGGCTTTAGCATCTTAAACTTCAAAGCCCACCCTACCCCTTACCCCCTACCCCCAGTGAAAGACTTATTCCAACAGGGCCATACTTCTAAATAGTGCCAGTCTCTATGGGGCTCTGGAGGCCATTTCATTCAAAGTGCTATACCCAGGAAAGCAAGTCTCCTCTCCTCCTAAGACCCTCATCTAGCAGCTATCCTCATCCAGTACCCAAAGGAGGAATGTTGTCTAGACTCAGTTAACCCTGACACAACATGCTTTGATAGTCACTTTGCCTCTGCTTATCGTCTTTGATCAAATCATTTCTCCCTCTGATTATGTTCGTCCAAGACTTCCCACTGCTCACCACAAATGAGCATAAAAATAATTCACTAAGAAGTGAAGCCCTGAGAATGGGCTCATCTCCACAAAGTTTCTTGTGTCTTGCAGAACTTGTATTCTTAATTTTTGTTTTATGTCTTAATTTTTGTTAACCTCCTTTTTATTACAGCCTCTCAGCCACAAACTTGAAATGGGTTAGGAAAGTGTACCATTTCATTCTTCCATTTTTTTTTCTTGATATTAATCTCAACAGAATTTAAGTTTCATAAATGAAGAAATTTTTGCCCAGTTGTTTTCTCACTTCTTGTCTCCATCCCAGTTTTGCTTTGGCATAGTCATTTGTTAAATGAATAGATAAAGAGAACATAATTCAGTGCTTTCTTTTTGCTTACTGAATAATCTGCCTTTAGTCTCTCTGTTACCTGATCTTTTTCTAGTTTTACTTTTGAAATAGTTACAAGATCATTTTTTTCAAGTCACATATGGTTTGTCCTCTAAGACTACAAGTCACCATTTGATAAGTAGTCTTTCAGCTTCATTTCTTGCTATGTTCCCTTTATATCTTCTGCAGTTTCTACACTTCATTCCTGCTCCATTTTCATAGTAAGTGTAAGCATCCATGAAATAGCCACAGATGCTAATCAAGAGATAAGCAGCTTGATACGATATCCATAGTGCAGCGCCCTATATGGCTAACAGCTGCAAAATCAGACTAGAATGTGTGCACACAGAAATACTAACAATTAACATTTCTGATATTAGAACTGAACCGTCTGCATCTTATCCAGCCTCATCTACCTCTGAGTTCTGTGGCCTTTGGTAAATTTTCTAGTCCTTTGATACCTCTGTTTCTTTGTGTACAGTGGAGATACCAACGCCATCAAAGGGTCAAATTACAGCTAGTGAGGTCAATAGTGAATAAAGTCATTGCCATGTAAGTTCAGCTGCCCAGCACCCAGCAAAAAGCCCGGTATAAGGGGGTATAAGGTATAAGGTATAAGGTAAAAGGGGGTATAAGATCATAGGGCGGTGCTTGAGAACAGCAGAGATACACAGATACCGGGACCTCTCTGGACAGTCGAGCTGAAACTGTGAGCTCCGGGGTAGGTAAGACCCTATCTCAAAAAGAAAAGTGAATAACAATAGATAAAGGCACCCAATGCTGATGTCTGGCCTCCATCCTTTCACACATGAGCATACCTAAACAACACAAATGCACACACATGTTTACACTATACAAACACATACACACATGTTACGAATTATTTTAAAGGCTCCAACAGAAATTCTAGATTGTGGCATCATTTTGCTTACAAAATAAAATGAGAGTTCTAATGAGATAAACAAAGAGTATATCTTTAAGGACATAAATAAAGGGTTAAGGAAGAGAAACTTAGAACTTTAAGGACATCTCAACATTGCTTTGCTTATCATGTTAAATAAACCAGCCTATTTGGGGATTTGGCTTTTATTCACTTCCTGATACTTGGGGGGTAAAATAAAAACCTTACTTTTGATTGGCAGCATGAACTTCACCATGTTTACCTCGATTTCAGCTTGGGCTGCAGGGCAGGGCTCTGAGGCTTAGTCAAACCAAAGGACCGCAATACATCTCATTTAACATTTGTGAGAATACCACTTTCACCAAGTCATCGTTGGGCTTAGGTGCATGGAAAGGAATGAAAATGATTCAAACACATGCTTCGTAAATACAACTGAGTTGTAATAGTGAGTCTCTGTCATCATGACAAATCCCCTGATGTCAATTAGTTTGTAAGAAAGAAAGGTTTATTTGGCTCAAGGCTCCAGAAGTTTATTCAATGTGGCTTAGGCCTCCCATCTAATCAGAATATCATGTTGGAACAACACTGCTCACTTCATGCTCGTCAGAAAGTAAAGAGAAAGAAAGACACAGGAGAGGCTGGGGTCTTGACATTCTATCCACAGGTACTCTGTCAGTGACTTGATTTCCTCCCCGAAGCCTCATTTCCTACGGCTTGCTTTGCCTCTCAATAATGATACACACAGATACCCACGTCTTCACTGTGTGGAATCTGGGGACACTTCTTAATCAGAACGTACTGCTAGCTATTATTTAACATGTGCTTCCTTGCGTGACACATGCTTCTTTAATGATCCTGGGCCAGATGCAGTATTCCACAAGTAACAAAGACAATCTCTCTGAAAAGCTGTCAATGAGAAGACTGTCTCATCGGGGGGTAGATGGTGTGATGGTTCAACTCTTGATTTGCAACTTGATAAGATGAATAAACATGGAGATGTATCTTTGAGCACATTCGTCAAGGATTATCTGCAGCAGGTCAATTGACATAGGAAGGACACACCCTAACTGTAGGAGTGCTGCTCCGTGGGTTGGGTTTCCCAGACTGCATATAAGGGAGAAACTAAGATGAACACTGACCTCCTCCTCCTCTTCCTCCTCCTCCTGTCCCTGCTTCTTGACTGTTGCTGCAATGCAGCTGTCTCAGAAGCCAGTCTCCATGACCCCCCACTGTGACAAACTGTGAGTTACAGCAAACCTTTCCTTCCTCAAGCTGCTTCTGTCAGACATTTTTGTCACAGCAAGGAGAAAAGTAATAAACACAAATAGCATTTGTGAAGAGAACATTTTAAGAAGCATTTAATTAAAATAGTAAAAAGAACGAGAAAAAATAAAGACTAGACGCACAACATAAAATTTACAGTAAGTTCTCTCTGCCTGGTGGCTATAGTTGAGTAGGAATTATGAGGAAGCTGACTGGAGTGGCCAAAGAAGTTGATGCTGTTCTCAGTTGAAAAAGCTCCATATATCCTCAAATGCTGAAACATTACAACTAAGGTAGAGTTAGTTACATTTGCGTTTCATTTGCAGCTGCAGTGAAATAGTACATCACTTCTGAGGAAGCAAACAAAAGAAGTGACAGTTTGAAAAGGTGAAGGTGTAATGGTGAATCAGTCAAAAACAAATGGGTACTTATGAAGCCCCTGAATTCAGGCACTAGAAAAACAATGCTGCATTGAAACATTCAAACTAGAGAGCAGGCCCGGCCGTTCATCCCTAGTGCTTCAATCCCTTGAACAAGGCTCCACTTTACAAAATGCCACAACCTTCCAAAAAAGTGACACCAGCTGGGGACCAATTGTTCAAACACATGAGCTTATGAGGAACATTTCACATTTAAGTCAAAGCAGATTGACATAATTCTTTTCATGGGTCCCCATGGGAGAAAAGCAAGACCAGCAAGGAGGGGGTGTGAATGACCATTCCCTTGTACCATGGTGTCATGCTTTGGTATTGTGTTCTAACACCAGCTCTCCTCTCTACACAGTGCTGAGTGGTACTCAGACAGGCCACCTTCAAGGCACACTGGTCTTTACTTATGGAGCTGGAGTTCTTGGATCGTTGGGTTCCTCTTCACACTAATTCCACACATAGCACAGTCATATCTAGAAATGGTTTTGAGGGTGGTAGGACAGGAAATCTATAAGGGGCAAACCAGAAATGACTAGAATCCATGCACCATCATTTGAAGGGGCACAAACCTCTGGGTCTTGAGAATCGGCTCATGCCCTTTATCAACCGTCTCATCAAGAGCATTCATGCATCTTACAGTGCCCTCATAGTGCAAACTGGATGGTACAAGGAAGAACTGGACAAAGGTCTCTGCACCTTTTCATAATGAGGACCAATAATTTCCTTTCAGTAATGCTTGATCCTACCTCAGAACGAAGGCCAAGGTCTTGTGCTCTAACTTTCAAAGGGGCCGCCTCATTTTTATTCGCTAAACACAGGTTTTCTAATCACAAACCTCAACAGCATCACATGGTATGCACAGGCACTGTAACTGCTCCACAACATCTGGTGTGCACAGCTGCCTTAAGATGATTTTCTTCTAGAAATTAGGGCACATCACACCTCCTCCTTCTCTTGCGTTCTGATGTAATGACAGGCCTGCAAATTATTAAGGAAACATGTTATGTAACTCATCAAGTGGTCAGTGTGGCAGGTGTGAAACCTCCTGCCTCGTATGTGTCTGTTTTACTTTGTGTCATCTTCGTGTGGATAATTTCTATTTTGACTCTTTGAAGGGTTTGACAATTATCTAAAAACTTTTTCTGGGATCGCTTCACTATTCAAGCTAAGAGTCAGAAACACTGTGTCTCCTTCAGGGAAGGTGACACATGCCTGACCTGCTCTCGGTGACGCTGAGATAATCGCCCTGTGATCTGTAGAGTTACTCCTGACTGTCTCACTGGCCACAGCTTTCAGTGAGAGTCAACGCTCTCATTTCCTCGTTTTTTATACATTATGTTCGTGCTCCCAGGAAGCATTGCTGAAACACGAGAGCTCTGAGGACCAAAATTATCCTGCTACCTAAGATAACAGCTTCTCTGCCACCCTCTGCCATAATGCAACAGTACTGACAAAAGGTTAAAGGGAGAGAGAGTGTGGGATGGGGCCGAACTCTATAGGAGAGAGCCATAAAAGAAGGCTTTGACTACATTTATTTGCCACTAACCTAACCTGTCACCAGCATTGGATTGGACATACCATTTGACTAATGTAATAACTAGTTACCAGCCCACGCCAAACACCAGTTCTCAGGAAGGCGTAGTTTTTGTTTTATTTTCCTTCTCTATGTCCTTCAGTGTCTGCATGAGCTTTTTAAATGCAAGTTGCATCTTTGTAGCTAAATATCTCTTCATCTGAATCTTCTCTGGTTCTTACCAGTAGCCCCTGAGTACCACTTCTCAGTACCAGACAGGTGGAGGGTGCTGATGGCTATGTCAGCGAGAGGCTAATTAGCACAGAAATATAGCGGCCACCCTGCCTTTCATATGTAGTCGCTGTGCAGAAATTGCTCCAGAAATTTATCCATAGCAATGTTACAGGCTGTTCTTTTTTACCCTGAGAGGTGAAAACAAAATAGGAACTAAAAATGGAGTCTGCAGAGCCATCTGGATCTGATGTGGTACTGACAAGACGGGCTGGCAACTTTTCTAATCCTTGCCGTGCGGGCGGGGGAGGCGGGGAGGCACCCAGGGTTCATTAGGAGCATGCTATGTTAAGCCGCTGGAAATACAGAGGAACGGCTACTAACGCTGTAATTTCTGTGTCAAAGAGCCTTCTCTCAAAACCACCTAAAAGCTCACAAAACTTCTCCTCACGTGAGTCTGCCTCACGCTGTAGGGCAAGCCACCAAAGCACTTTATGTGTGTCTGTCTAATAAGAGCTACGGACGAATTCCTTAGAGAAGTTCACGTGTGAGTTTTACCGCCATGGAAATCAAGAGCTGCTGGAGCAATCAAAAGCACACTAGTTTGCCGAGGCTCCTGAAGTCAACTTCATGCTGAGGGGGCAGACAGACGTGATGAAATAAAAAAAAAAAAAAAAAAAAAAAACGGAATGTGGGTATAAGTCTTAGGCTGACTAGTTCTGGATGCGCACTCTTGGCCAAGCTCTTCCTCCAACTCAGCCTCGGGGTCTCATATCTGCAAAGTGGGTGTAACTCTCCTAATGCTGCCTTACTTAAGCAACAAAATCGGGAGTGTGAGAGCACCCTAGTCTAACTCCCACATGTTAAGCCGGTCTCTGTTATTTTAAATAGAAATATTTTTGCTTTTCTAATTGTATATATATTTTTTTTTCCAGAAAACTACATGAACACATAAGACAGCAGAAGTGGTTTCTGTTGCCAAGGAATGGGCTGCTGACACACTCTGATAGTTTTCTTTGTAGATGTCGTTTGTGAACTCAGTCCACATTTACAATAATGGTATCTACTATGCAAATTGTTTGCGAAGCTGAGTTTTTATTTAATGTTAAGTGAAAGAGTGTAAACTATTATTATTTTCGCCGCAAGAAAAGGAAGCAAACTGATTTGAAATTGAAGAAGCCACAAATACAAGCAGCATATGGCATTTCCTCACTGTGTCAGAGTGAATTATTCATGAGCGTTTGTCAGAAATATCCAGAGCTGCTGGCTTCTTCTGGAACAGAGAGTACAAATCCTGTGCTAGGGGTAGCTCTGTGTTCAATTCAACCTGTGTCGTTTTCTTTCTGGTCGTGAGGCTGAGCTCTCTGGGCTGGAGCTCGCGGCATGTAGCTGCAGTCACGTGAACGAACATCGGCCAATAGAGTAAGAGAAGAGGGAAAACACGTTCAGTCCGCCTGGGTGCTGAGTAAGATGTCTGGCCAGGCTGTGGAATCCCTCGTCTATCCGCCCCATGAATGGAAGGAGCCTGTGAGGCCAGGTTCACCATGAGGCAGATCTGCAGCCAAGCACACGCTGCTCTCAGCGTGAATAAGAAATGTGCTTTTACTAGCCTACTGAATTTCAAAAGTTTGTATTATAATAACAAGCTGTGCTTGGCTCAGCTAAGGAAACTTTCATCACACTTCCAAGTGGTAAATACAGTCATTGCTCAGTACCCCTGGGAGTTGTTGCCAGGACCCCAGAAGATACCCAAATCCGCAAATGCCCAAACTCTGCAGATGCAATGTTTTAAAATTCGCATAGAACCTGGATATGAAAACCCCACTTCTATACGTTACAGCATCTGCAGATGCTCAAGACCTGACATAGTGGAGAAGCTGGGCATAGTTCCTCTACTGCATTAGTTGGAGAATAATGGAAAAAAAATCTGGGCATATTCAGTACAAGAAAGCACAAATTCCCAAATGATTTTGATGTGCAGTTGGTCAAACCCATAGAAGTAAAGCCCTTGAGTATGGCTGTAGAGAGCGAAATTTGGAGTTAATCCAAAAATTTCTTAACTTATAGAAAGAGCTGAAAACAATGAGCATTTTGAGTTCAGAAGTAAAGAGAATGAATCTTAATCTCTGGCACAGTAAATTTTCTTCTACTCACTTATTAAAAATTCCTAAATTGCTATTTCCAGAGACAGAGTCTGTATCTAAAACTGAGACTGAAAATGCAAATATCTCTAAGAGAGGTAACACATTTATTTTACCTTAAAGTGTGAACAATGGATACAATTTTTACAGTTAAAATTCAGGGAAAGGTGAAAAGAAGATAAATACACACACACACACACACACAAAGGCTCTAAGAGCAAAGAGGAAGCATAATGAAGGGGGAAAAAAAGCACCCAAAAGGATGGGTCAATGTTCAAACATTTCAAAGTATGTCTGAGAACAACTGGATGAAATGTGTCAATCGAAGGCACAATTATTAGTTTAATAACAATCATGAAGAGAGAAGAATTAATGTCAGAATTGTGGAGCTTGAGGTTTCATCTCACTGGCAGCCTAACAAGTTGGCTTGTCTGACATCTTGTAGGAACCCAGAGACTGTTAGGTCGGAGACCAAGCGCTGTTCTTAGAGCACAGCAAACTGTAAACTCCCTTGTACCAGACACCAAGGAGAAGGGTGCAGGGGAGAGCCAGTGGGTGTGATACACAGTGAATTTCACAGCTCAACTCAGGAAACTTGAGCTGTGGGAATCTTCACATTTCATGACAGACTGTAACCAAACCCAACAGATATTCATCCTGAAGAGAGACACTGTCTCCTTTATAAAGAATACCAAGTGAACCTGCTGTGTGCAGCAGAAAGAGCTAGCTTCTTAAACACTAATTCTTGGAAAGAGAGCTCAAACTCCAGTTCACACAGGACATGCAGAATATGAAGGCTCCCTGAAGTATTGTCTCAGTTGTTGCCAACATGTAAACATTTAGCATTTCATATGCAGAAAATGCTAAAGGGTGTCGGTGGTTCTAAAGGAAGCTGTTGGTACAGCCCCAAAGAGATGCTTAGAAACCAAAGAGATGCTTAGAAACGTGAAGCTCATCTGAGCTGTGAACCATATCTGTGGAGCACATCTGAGCAGGGGGTCCCCTGGAGGGTACAGCCTTGCCAGGTCACAGAGGATGAGAATGCAGCCAGTCCTGATGAGTCCTGATAGGTTAGGGTCAGATAGAAAAGGGCAGAGGGTCCTCTCCTCTCAGTGGAATAGGGGAGGGGCATAGAGGGAGAAGAGGGAGGGAAGGTGGGACTCAGAGAGGACAAGAGAAAGGGCTACAGAAGGGATACAAAGTGAATAAATTGTAATAAATAATAAATAAATAAAAATAAAAAAGAAATGTGCTGTGGAGAAAGCCCATGTTTTAGAATTAGACTCAAAATTAAGTCAGATTTCTGTCAATTACTACCTACTTGACTTTGGGAAAGTTGCGTGATTTTGTTGATTTCAGATTTTTCATCTTTAAAGTAGAAATGCTACAAGTTGCAATTATTGCAGGAAACATAGATGATGACTTGTAAGGAAATCAGAGTAGTACATATCACATACTACCGTCACAGCACTTGATACATACTATTACTTCTGTAAATAGCCACACATAATTCATAGTATTCATAGTTTATTTTCTTATATTATTGTATATGCTTCCCCTGTACTCTTCTCAGTTTCCCTCTTATATTATTTCTCAATTATTAAAGTCTCTCACTTTACCTCAAATCTCTCTCTCTCTCTCTCTTTCGCACAATTTCTCCCCTCCTGCTGGAAGTTTCCTCCATAGGACTACCTGAAAATATATCATTGTCTCAAAAATAAATACTTTCATATATTTCTGCATTTCTACTGGAGACAGCTGCCTTGGACAACTTATCTGGTTTAATATGGAGGAATCAGTCCCCTTCCTGATCTCATATGGTCTTTCTTATTGTGGTGTATGCCTGAGCCTTATCCTTGGATTAAACCTAGAATAAATGTAAATCAAGCTTGACATATAGAGGTTCACAGAGCTCCTAGCAGTTTCAGTTATACTGCAGGAAGGTTTTTAAATTACTTGTATCAAGTCAGAAATTCTTTAAAATCATCACCAGGGGTTATGAAATCACTAATTCATTTAAACAGCACTATGAAGGTACATCTTCAAAATAATCAGCAGGAAATGTGCCCAACAGAGTAAAGCAATGAGCAGTGAGGGTCTCTGCCATGCCAGATACATGAGACAAGCATTTAAAGGCAGTACAGCAACAATAAGCAACCTTGAGGCAAAATCCTTGGGGCCTTACCTACACCAGGGATACACCCATTCGTCAGCTGTGAAAAAAAGAAAGAAAAAGAAAGAAAGAAAGAAAGAAAGAAAGAAAGAAAGAAAGAAAGAAAGAAAAAGAGTGGCTGCCTCCAGGAAGCTCACTTGCTTATTTCTGCCAATCCAGCATGCACTTTCTCCCAGCGAGTAAATGCTATTAATCAGAAGCAAATTAAAGTCCCTGCTGGGCATGATGGAAAGAGGCTCTCAGCCCCTCTATATGAGACTTTGTCTCCTGGCATTCTAGGTCTACAAGGTGTTAAAGTCTGAGCTCTTGTTTCACTGACACTGTCCCTAACCTTGGAATGAGCAGTGGACACTGTATCAGAGGAAACAGGTCGTACGGACTGTGTTTCAGCCAAATGAAGGGTTGTTGTTTTTTTTGTTTTTTTTTTTTTTTTGAGACTGTCCTATGATCTGGTACTCTGTCTATTTTTCCTTCCTGCCCTTGCCCCCTTCCATAGCACACAGTTAAACCTCTGCCTGCTCCCTCCTGTCTTCCCATGATCCTTCTCAGGCACTGCCCTCACTGAACACAGGCATGATCTAATCTTAAGTGTCTGCTCTTTAGAGAGCTAATATTAAAACAGGAGGACTAAAAGGAGTGGGAAGGGAAAAGACTGAACAGGGCTCTGGGGGTTGTGTCGTCACTGCTCAGAAGTCAAGGGAGACACATCCCAAGCGTGTGCACACAAAGGGACTGGTGCACAGTACTGTTTCGCTGCTGAAGACCTGTGAAGTGTCCTAGCTTCAGAAAGTATCTTGGTGGAAGAAATGTCCTTCAAGAGCAGTGGTTCAGGAACCTGGGAGATATGAAGAACGGTCCTCTACAAACTTGGCAGGCTCATCTCACTATTGTTAATTTGTATTGAGGTCCTACAGAATAACAGTGAGGAGAAAGGTGTCATGAATGAGTGAGTGAATGAATGAACGAATCAATGAATGAATGAGGAAGAGCCAGAAGGGCTTTCTGGTATATTTCAAAGAGGTCATTATTTACTACAGTCTGATTTAGCAGAAGCTAGGCTCACGATAACCAGAGACACAGAGCCCAGAGAAATTCAGATGCTTATCCAAGTTTAGAGTTTGGGTTGAGAAAATCTTCAACCCTGAAGCCTGGGACGAATTCTAGGAAGAGATGTGGTGGTTAAGCTCTGTGGATTGTAACTATGGAGGCTTGAATGGCCCATCCACATGACTGACAGGCCAGTATGTCATTGATGTGAAAGATACTGCGAAGCCCCACATGGGTATGGGGCACCCGCCAAGATCCTGCCTTCTCTTGGCACTAGCCTGTCATTAGAATGAAAACTTAACACATCTCCGAATAGCCCTGACTGTACAGTACAGAAGATGCTGTAAAGCAATCATAATAGCTTAACACTGATTAATCCTGATACTACAGGATTAATCAAAACTGCTTTTGAGTGGACCTCCAGGGTAAATAATGCAATAGGCTGATGAAAAGCTATCAGTATTACTAAGAATTAGAGGAATGAGGACAAGAGAAGGCAAAGCTCAATTATGAAGATGGGCTCGCTGAGTTTGAAGACAGTGAGGAGCCTGTGATTGCACTTGCCCGCCAGAAGCCAGAAGGCTAAAACATTAAAAATATTCAGGATGGAAATCAATGTGAATTGACTCATAGAGGAGCAGAGGTTAATATAGCACAACATGCCTAGCGTTAAAAACACATGCACCCTGTTAGGACACTCCTTATCTTTCTAGTTATAAAAAGGAAGAACAAAGAACCAGAGGGACATGATGACATTCTTACTGCGATGGCAGAATTCTAAATGGAGTCAATGTAAGGGAGGGAGGCTTTCTCTGGTCCACTCTTCCGAGAATATCACTCCGTCAGGAAGAGAAGGCACGGCAGCTACAGTAACCATGTCCTTGGCAGCAGAAACTTACAGCAAGGTGGGTCCACAGCCCTGTGGGTTGAGAAGCCAAGACCAGGAGTAGGACATAACCATCAAGGTGGTGCCCTAGAGGTGCCAGCTATATGCCATGTCCCAAATTTTCTATAATTCCCAAAATAACATCACCAGATCAAGAACAAGTGCTGTGAATCTAGACCCAGAGAGGACATTCCACATTCAAACTATAATGAGGTAGGGGCCCTAGTATAATCTGTAAATGTGCATAGTACTGCTAATATCCAGTGACTGAAAGGGACTTGGAAACTCAGGGAAGAGTATACGTGATTCTCCTGAGTTTGTTTGTTTGTTTCTCCCAAAGGAAATTAACACCAATAATTTGATAACAATACTGAGAAAGAAAAAGACTCAGATAATGTGAGGGCTGCTGGACTTGCAACTTAAAAGGATATTGATATTTAGCAACCCAAAGAGTCAACAGACGTCCTCAAAAATAGAATAATAACAAGTACCTATTGCTGGGCCAGGTGATATTTGCTAAACCTTAGCATCATCAGTATGAGCACAGTGATAGCATCCCAGAGGCAGGGATAGGATCTATATATGGAACCTAAACAATAACCTGATACTTCTTTGCTGATCTAAAGATAGTTGCCTATGGAGAACTAGCGTATCTAGAACAAAACCCTGTGTAGCTTGAATCTGGCCATCTCTCTTGAGATGAGCAACTGGGACTTGGAGATAGGGTGAAAACAGTAGGCTTCTTCCACCATCAAGGATGGTTCAACCGTTAAGCTTTATAGCAGCAATTGTCAACTTGTGAGTCATGACCCCATTTGGAGGTCGAATGACTCAATCACAGGGGTAGCATATCAGATATTTACATTACAGTGTATAACAGTAGCAAAATGACAATTATGAAGTAGTAACAAAATAGTTTTTAGGTTGGAGGTCACCATAACACCAGGAACTGTATTTAAGGGTCACGGCTCATGAAGTTTCTGAACCTTACAGGAATAGATATAGCTCTAGATAGAGGTGTATCCTTCTTGTTTAAAGGGCCTCTCTAAGCATCCTGTTCTGGGTCTTATGCGATTCCTGGTTTATGGAATCTCACACGCAGAGTCCAAGCAAGACACTCAGGGGATAGTGAAGATGAGTCAGTGCGCCTAGGATAATAGGATTCACCGAAGATTAGTCATATCACTCAGAATCACCCAGCCTCATGAGAAATTAAAATGATTTTTTAATTTTAATTTTATTTTTTTAATTTAATCCTAAAGGCACAAGGGATCCCCCAGCTCTAACGCAAGCCTGGACATGGGTGGTGTGTTACCCTGCAGGATGAAGTACATGTGTTATCGAAGACCTGTCTGAGCACTGTGTCCTGAGGGAAGAGGCAACGTGAATCCGGACGTCAAAGGGCAGAGGATGGATGGCTCCACTTCCTCTCACTCACAGCATCCCACGTCCCACTGGGAGATTCCGTGTTTCCCATTCCTGCAGCATCGGGCTCTGTGGGGCTGGAGAACCTGGCTGTCGGGTGACAAGTATTCTTTTCAGAACTGACTCGTTAAACTACAAGGCTGCCGCCAGAGCACAGTGGAGTCTCTTTTCTATGTCCCAATAGGTAAGATTTGGTATTACCATTCCAACTGAGGTAAGCGATTAAGAGCCTCAGAAGTTATACAATGGAGGAGGGGGGATGTCTATAGAATGGGAGAGTCACTTAAGTCCGTTTTGTCCCTTGTTTCTTTTACTGTGGCTGTTAATGAAGGCATATTCAGCCTTAACAGGAGGAGAGGAGGAGGCCAGGAGACTCAAATTTCTCATAAATTTCAGTTCGTGACAGAAATAGAAGCCACTGAAACATAACAAATTAATGGGCAGGAGGGGCTAATTTAGAACAGATAGGCAACAAGCCAATGGGCAAGTGGCACCAGATGCCCTGAGACCAGCTACCTTGATAGGGACTGAAGTTTAAATAATGAGTCATCCCCTTCCTTGTCCTCAGGAAAAAAAAAAAAAAAAAAAAAAAAAAAAAAAAAAATGCCCAGGCAGCGAAAACAGCACCATGGACAGCAACTCCCTAACTGAATTTAGAAGATCTCTTCTCCAGGAGCTAACAGTGGAAGCAATGTGTTCTTTTGTTCTTGCTAAAGGGAACAGACTTGATCGGTAACATCAGCTTCTTGCCTTCTGGTGACACCACCACACACCTGCTGAGATGACCCTGTTCGAGCTGACCCCAGCAGTGAATGACCCCACTGAAGACATTAAACCTAGGACTGGGCCCTCCCCTCCATGAATGCAATGACAGCTTTCTGGGTTCTACTAGGCAATCTGGTTTCTCCTAACCACACCCTTCTTCTTCCTCTCCTGCCTCATTGCTCTGAAGCCTCTCCCGACACATCTTTGTTTTCCCTCTTGCATCCTTCATATGCACTTCTCCAACAAACTCTTGAGTGACCAAGTCAGTGTTGGCATCTGAGTTCAAGTGTGTATAGGGAATTCGTTACCTAATGTAAAACTTCTGGCGCTTCTAATGAGAGATCTTGATAAGGAAAAGGTGAAATATACCTCATTCCCTCATTCTATGTGAATGTGTGGAGAACAAGGTGACATTGAGGAACCAATATTAAACTTGGGAGAATTCACAGATTTACTCTAACGTGGGCCTGGCATTTTCCTGAGAGCTGCAAATAGAATACTCTAATATCTTTCCTTGGCATTTGGGTGATTTATTGTTCTGCTTTTGTGAACATTAAGAGGACAGAATACAGATATTCTATAGGCTGTAGAATACATAATGTAGCCTTTTCCTATGAGAAATCACAACTCTGCACCAGCTGTGTTGTAATTGCTGGGGGTGAGGGTATTATGAGCATGTGTCCTTGTGCCCACCTTATCCTAACAGCATCAGTTAACAAGGGCTTTGGGCGATGTGTGGGCTTGTTGGACAGGTTAAGCATCCGAGAAGATGGCAACTGCCAGCTGACAAGTGGCTTAGCATCTCTGAACTCTAACCTCTTCAGCCTTGGCTAAATTCAGAAGGTCACAAAGTTAATGGGCGTGAATGAAAGAATGAGATGTTTTAGGGAATGGAGACCATGGAGATGGAAGGAAGACAAAAGATGATGAAAATAATCATATGCATTGTATACACATATAAAATAGTCAAAGAACAAAATTAATTATTCAATAATTTTGCAGAATGAATGTGAAAGTTATTTGACTATTTCTCACTGAATGCCATACCAGATCCCAGGACACCATCTCAACGAATAACCCTTGAGCAGGTGAGTGGCATAGGCAAACTCTAGTGAGCTGTGCTCGTGAAGAGGTAGAGTGTGCAAGACTGCTGTGATATTCACAGCTTTCCCCTTGCCACGCCCTCTGTGGCTGTGCCTCAGTTACCTAACAACCAAGGAAAGCCTTGCTCTGAATGATCTCCGAGGACCCCTTCAGCCTTAAAATGTTCAAATGTGATTCCAATTCACAGACTCATCAGACCAAACATTTGTTATCACATATTTAACGTGCTCGCCTGAGGGCCTGAGTAAGATGCATCTCACTAAAGAGTAGAACTGACCTGAAGGGGCTCCCCAGTTCTTCTCCTTCACCCAGATAAAATCTAATCATAGAAATGCATTGAGGCTCTGGACAGATGCTCTGAAGCAAGGGCTTAAAAAAACCTTTAATCTCAAGCCTCATTTCAGCTCACTTATTCATCTCATTGCAGACGTCTGACATCTCCATCCATTTCCTAAAAATAAATATGCATGAAGTTTGGACCCCAAAATTAAACTCTGAGATTTTGAGGTTGATTTTTAAATGAAGCCAGATGATAGCAAATTCAAATACTGAATATAAATGTATGTGACTGTATAATTGAATCACTTAGCACTCTCCATGCTGGAGAAAACCTTTCCATAAACAGTCCTCTCCTATAAATCCTGTCTAATTTTCTGACCATAAGTCTTGATGGAACTGGTAATCTAAATTCTGATTCATTGTTTTATCTTGAGTTGATCACACAATATTACAAAAAATAACCAACACTTCTGGGATTGTATTAAAAGCCTTGCCTCTCAGAAAATAGCAATGAATGCCAACATTTATATACTCAGAAGGCAGATTCCAAACCCCAAAGTACTTAGCCAACTCCAGCAGAGACTTAAGATTTATGATCTCAATAACAACACATCATATTGGAATGTTAGTGGCTAGCTTATTATTTCCTGCCTGCTTGCTTATAGATTTACAGAACCCAGAAGGTTGAACAGGTTTATGGATGGCAAAGGTTTATGAATGACTTTGGATAAAGTAAAGCAACTTTATCAATTGATTTTTAATGATCATTTACTATGCATCTGAGATGGCCAAAAAAAGATTTCTGTGTGGTAATTAGCATAGCTACAACCACCACTTGAAAATACCTCAAGGGGGAATATGTTGTGCACAGTCTCAAGGAGGGTCCAGCAAGGCAGGTACGAGACTGCAGGCATCTGACTTCAGAGTCTGAACCTGCAGTGGTTTGGGTGGTGAATGACCCCCAAGACCCATGTGTTGGAGACTTGGTATCTGGGTAGCACTCCTGGAAAGTGATGGGGTCTTTTGGAGACCTAAGGCCTAGTGCGATGTCTTTAAGCTAGGGACAGGTGCACACCAAAGTTCCCTTTCCTTTTCTCTTTTTGTTTCCTGTTGTGAAAGCTAACACCTTGGCTTTGCCAAGTGTGTGTGCAATGAGATGCTGCCTCATTACAAGCTTCAGGCAAAGTGGTCAACCAAGCATGCAGTGGAGGCTCACAAATTGTGAGCTAAAATAAACCTTTTTCTCTTCCTAGGCTAAGTATCTCAGGCACTTTGTTACAGCGCTAAAAGACTAACATGTCATCCTTAAAACTGACACCTATCCTAACCAAGTCTAAGTCTAAAATTTTTGTTGGTTTGGTTTTGGTTTTGGAAAACAGGGTTTCTCTTTGTGGCCCTAGTTCCTGGAACTCACTCTGTATACCAGGCTGGCCTCGAACTCAGAGCTCCACCTGCTTCTGCCTCCTGAGTGCAGAGATCAAAGGCGTGAGCTATCACTAGTATTTTATTAGGTGGGATTAGAGGAGATCCTACTGCATGATCTTGTACCAATGGGCAAACAGCATGTTATTAAACCTGTTTAAGTGTTACGCTTTTCTATGATGGTAGTGTTAGCAATGTAACTGAGTTTGTCTTCTTTAACTTGCGTTCTCGTTTGTGCTAGTTGGCCTTGAATCCTCAGACTGCCTTTCCCCAACCCCCTCAGCAGCTGTGAATACGTGTGTAACACATTGTCCAGTTTGGATTCATATTAGTAATTGTGATTTAGTTTCACTGGACTGAGGAACCTTTGCTATCTTTGCTAACTACGAACACGTAACTTTAGTTTGAGTTCTCAGTTCATAATACCCACAGATAAGTGTAGCCCTCACCCTTCATCAAAGAAACTTCTCTTTGCAAGATAAGTTTGGAGATAGTTACAGAGAATCCCAACAAAGCAGCATGGAGAGTTGGGGAGCCCAGTTCGAATAGATACATCTAAAAAACACTCCCACGCCAAAGTCTCAGGGAACACAGTGGAAGAAGGGCCCAAAGATTCTAAGAGACAAACCAGGCCCCGTGCTGTGAGATTGCATGTCCTAACAATGTCAGAAGCGCCAGCCATAAGGTCTCACCAACACAACTGCCTAAAGTGAGCTAAGCGAGGGTGGCACCAACAATCATACCAAACTACATGGAGAAGAAGACCACGAGGCCTCATTCCCCTCTGAGGCTTTATTTCACCGTCTACTTGACTCCCAAACCTAATCTGATCTTACTCTTGAATGCCAGGTCCTAGTTTCTGTTAGAACAGTCATCACCAGGGGCATTTCCCACTCAGTGGATATGATGATGAAACTCCAGAAATCCCTCACTCTCCCCCTGGAGTGGTTTCCACATCGGATGGGGAAATAATTCCTATGCAGCCACCCAGTGATGTTTGCCTCCTCAGTTTTTTAAAACTATATAGATGTTATTGATACACAAGTCCAAATGAATCTTTTCTAAAAATATTTACTTATTTTTATGTGCATTGGTGTTTTGACTGAATTTTTGTGTGTGTAAGTGCCAGATCCCCTGGACTTGGAGTTACAGACACTTGTGAGCTGCCCTGTGTGTGCTGGGAGTTGAACCCAGGTTCTCTGAAAAAGCAACCAGTGCTTCTAACTGATGATCCATCTCTCTAACCCCTCAGGTCCAAACAATTCTACTTTTTAATCTATCCAAATAACTCCCAGCAGTCTGCTGCTCAGGTAAACTGAAAGTTTTCTAATTTTCTTAAGCTACAATACAGTTTGGCAACATTTTATGCACAAGTCTAGGTGCAATAGATTGTATTGTGGTTGGAACTAACCTAGGGGCTCATAATCCCTGTCTTTGATAAACCCATGAAGTTATCTACAAGACAGCCATGGTATTCACAGAATAGCAGGCATAGGCAAAAACACAGAACCAGGCATAGGCAAACCTACAAACCCCTTTGTCTGCCTCCATCATTTCCTCTTGCCATATGGTTCCACAAAGCACCTTTGTAAAACAGAGATATGGTATTTTTCTACTTTAAGAGTTTTGGCCAAGAATGGTGGTACATACTTTTAATCCCAGTTTAGGGGGCAGGCAAAAAAATTATGAATTCAAGATTAGCCTTGGCTGCATACCAGGAGGCCAGGGCTCAGAAACACTTGGTGGTATGTAGCGACCAATAGAGTAAAACTGAGACTCTTTCACATGGATCTGTACTCTTCACAACCTAGGCATCTCAGCTCAGCTCACACCACAGCCACGCTGGCCTCTCCCTCTCAGACCTCAGTGGCATTTTCTACTCTTCCGCTTATAAGCTTTGTCACTTACTTCTCTAATTCCACTACTGCCTTTCCAAATGCCATTGTTGCCCACAGAGTGGGGTCCCTTGGACAGAAGGAGGAATGCAGTCGCTTCTTCCCTAAGAGCAGTGGCATACATAGGCTCTGTCTTCCATTATGGGTCATTGAATAACACTTATAACCATGCTTGGTAGGAATTTGATTGTCACCTTTTGTACTAAACTGAACTGTTACTCTTACTAAAAACTGTATGTTAGTATTCTACTTTTCTTTCTGAAAAGCAACTTGAGTTACAGGCTTTGGTTCATCACCGAAGAAAAGCCAGGGCAAGAACTGATGAAAGAACCTGGCAACAAGAACTGAGGCAAAGGCCATGGAAAAATTCTTCTTACTGACTAATGACTAGGCTTATGTTTAGCTAACTTTCTGATATAGCCCAGGCCTACCTGCCTGAGGAAAGTTCCACCCCTAGTGGTCTGGGCCTTCCAATATCAATCAGCAGTCAAAAGAAAAAAAAAATGCTCCTATAGACATGCTCACAGGACATCCTGACTGAAGCAATTCCACAACTGAAGTTCCCTTTTTCAAAGGACAACCAAGATTAGCCATAACAACTAGAAAATATTGTCCAACCTTCAAGTAAGGCATTTCAATTCATAGAGCATGGATCATTCATTTCCACAGGAAATCAATATGGAGCTGTTTTGAGATCTGTTCTATTCTATGTCTTGTATAACTGAAGCCATATTAAAAAAAATAGGTGGGTTTTATAACTTAAAATATGCTAAAACATCAATTTATGAGCAAAACATCAATATGTAATTAAGCAATTAAATTTTACAGGCAATTAATGCTAAGGTATAGAAGTATGCTCTAGGATTTTTATGATAAACCTATTGAAAAAGATCATCTCAAATTAGATTTGGAAGGCAGGGCTGATTTACATAAGGGGAGGAAAGGGGAAGTTTCAAGCCAAGGAAATAAAGCAAGCAAAACACAAAAGTTGAAAACAATCTGGTCTATGACTACAGAAGAAAGAGATTAAACCAGAATGTTGAGGTAACTGAAAGCATGTCAAATCTAGAAATCATCTCAAGTTTCTTACTACACCATAAAACATCATAGAAGATTATGCTGCACATCCTTTTATTCATTAATATCTACACAAAGGACATGAAACTGGTATTGAAGAAAGGACAGTTAGGAAATTGAAGCCAGGGAATCTGAGTGGAAAAGCAAAGCCAGCACAGAATTAGGATGTGATGGAAGACTGGCCTGGCCCAGGGCAGCAGCTGTGGTGTAAGAAGTGTAGAGTATAAACCAGTAGAATTTTTGCGCATCTGGGTTTCATCAATAGAAGAAAAAAATGAGTAATACTCAATGACTACAGAATTATCATCTTGAGTAATACGATAATCATGTTGTTTTGACAGACACTGGATCTAACTTGAGTGATGAAAAATAGTCTTTTTCTTTAAAAAAAAAAAGTCAAAATTGAAGAGCCCTCTTAACTGAGTTTCTCAGGAAAACAGAGCTGTATGCAGTGATTAAGGCATGGATTCATTGTTTGGGAGGAAGTGGAGATACAGTAACAAAGAGAGAAAAGATGTTCTGTGAAGCAGAGAGTTACCCAGGACAGGTGGACAGACTGATACACTCAGCTAAGGACTTTCCACACAGGCTTTGAGAGTAATGAGGCTTCCTATTAATATATGTTCAAGAAGAGGAAGACACAATGTGGCAGGACTCCCATTTGAGTCCTGGTCCTCCTCACCTAAAAATTACTCTGTGGGATGATACTCCTCCTCTCCTCCTCTAGACTTTGGATTTCAGAGCCATCCAAAGGTGATGAGATGAGGAGGCCTGGAACCACAGACATGCTTGGTTAGCCAACAGTACCATCCAGTGGGGTGAGGGGCACCAGCAATCCAGGAAGGAGACAGCTGTCTATGGTGTCATACTAAAAGAATTGGATGAGGAAAGATATGCCTCAGACAGGCTGTGATATGACAGATGTCTCTGGTGGAGAAATGTCTCCTGCAGGGAGTAATGCAGACAACTAAACATATGGGATAAAGACCCAGAGAGACTTTGAAATAAAAGATGTGCAGTCAGAGCTTACAGTTGGTCCCATCCTGACCAACTGTATTGTTTGAATATATATTAATATGAAGAAGGAGCACATGACAAAAAAGAAAACATGCGAGAACATAGCATTGGACATGAGGAACAAAGGTGGAAAGGAGGGAAGGGAAGGAATATGATGTGGTCCCACTGAAAATTAAAAGGAAAATGAAGCTTTAGATCCAGAGCTGTGGCATGTTCAGGCTGAAGTGCTCCAATAATTCAGAGTACAGATGAGAGTGGTGTATCCCTCCTCACATCTCTGGAAGCTGAGGAATCCAGGACCAAGGATCCAGAAGATCAGGAGTCTGGTGAAAGCAGGTCCTGGTCTCTGGTTCTCCCCATGTGAAAGTTCTAAGGCATCTCATACTTCCTCCCCTGGGGCATTCATCTTGTTCTGAGGACTGTGTTCTCATGCCTATAATGCACCATGTTGGGGGTCAAGACTTCGAGATGAGAACTCCAAGTGGTAGGAGAACAAAAGCATACAACCATGCTATTCAAAGGTATCTTATGTAATGGAGCTGGGAGTGAGGATCGTTTCAATGTGGTAGCTATGAACCCATATTCAACACGGCAGAGTGGTCCAAAGGAATAGAAGTAGGTAGGAAATTGAATCTAGCATGGGGTTAGTCATGTCATTTAATGCAATAGCATATTTTTATGTTTGAAAATGAGGCATGGAATCAAACATTTCTTTGTTATCCAAAAGTCTATGATTATGGTGTTAGCAGCTTTGGGATCTATACCAAAGTTCTAGAGGTACCAGTGGGCTAACTGATGGGGTCAGCTGAGCTCAGGGGCCAGGGATGTGTGCAGCATCGGTGTTCCCTGTCTCTGGAGAGTTATTGCTGATGCTGTGCATTCAGAGCATCCTGATACAGGGAATTGCTGATGGTGAGGTCTCAATGGAAGATCAGAAACAAAGTAAGTATAGGAAATACAAGAAGATCATAACTTGAGAAGAAAACACCGCCCAAAAAGGATGCCCAGAGGATCATCTGTACAGAAACTAAGCAAGTCAGTCCATACAGGCAAATAAATAAATGCTTGAAATTAAAGCTTTCATGCTGTGTTTACAGAAGTGGGAGGAAACTAAAGACAGGATCCAGTTGGCACTGGTCTCTGAGAGATGAGCAGGTAGAAGTCTTAACTTTAAGATCAAGCCAGATACCTGACTTTGACCATGGCAAAGAAGTGTGTGACTCCCCCCCACTTCTCAAGTTTTACACTTAGAAACTGTCTTACTTATAGAATCCATCCCATGGTGAGTAGAAGTGGGTGTCAGGTGATGTCATGTTTAGCAGACCATCAAACATATAATAACAAAGTTGATTACAGCCTGTGTTCTTATGTCTCAAACCACATTTAAGATGGATTTAACGCTATTTCTCACCATACAGTGCTCTTTCTGACACCTATCCAGAAATCTAGGCATCTAAAAGTCATCCTAATCTGCAGCTTTCAGCTGTTCTCCTACTGTGATAACGAGTTGCTCTGTGATTTACCTATAGGCACTACACAACCATCTGCCTATTGTTCCAAGCCATTCTTCCGGCTGGAGCTCCTAGGTAGTGCCAAAGACAGGCTACCAGTGCCAAGAACACACTTCAGAACACAGAGTGGCTGTAGCACTCCACACAGAGCAGGGTATGTGTTTCACATTTCTGTACCAAATAGCATTTATTTTTGCCTGATCATCTTATATGTCATTTTTACTGATGCCTACCTATAAGAGAAACATTCTACAAACACACTTATCCATATACATTTTCCTCACTGGCACGTCAGTATTATATCATAAATATTTTACAGATCCCATTTTCCAGGTACATTCCAGTACTTCGTATTTCATTTTTTTACCATATTTCTGCTATTGAGGAGGACACACTGTTGGTCTTTTTCATCAGTAAGTACTCTCAAATCCCCATTTTCTTTGACAGAAGCACAACCTAGACCTTATCCTTCGGCTGCTTTCCTGGGGTGTGGACAACTCCAGGAATGAGCACTCCCGTAGTCCTTCATGGAAGCCTTAAACCTTAGGCAAAGCAGATCTGCATGAGGCTGCACAGGTTCTCAGAGTGATTATCAAGGTAGTTCTCACAACTGAACTCCAAGGCCGCTTGCTTTCCCATGTCCCTCTGTTCTTCCATCTTCAGCCACTCCTCTGATTCTCTCTAACCACCTTTCACTTTCATTTTTTCCTTTTAACTTCTAACTTTATTTATTTAGTTGTTCATTTAACATCTCAATCCGAGTCCGAGTCCTCATCTCCTCCTGATCCCTTCTTTCCACCCTCTTCCTTTCTTTCCCCCTCCCCTGCCTCTCAGGAAAGGGGGGCACTTCAAGTAGCCTCAGGATTAAATACATCCCCTTCCACAGTGGCCTGGCAAGCCAGCCTCACCCAGGGGAAGTGATTGAAAAGCATGAAGCAGAGTCTCTTGGTGTAACTCTTATCCAAGCAAGTGAAAGATCCGTATGATAAGAACTGCAAGTCTCCGAAGAAAGAAGTTGAAAAAGATATCTGAAGATGAAAAAAATTTATGAAGATATCAGAAGATGGAAACATGTCCCATGCTCACGCATTAGTAGGATTAACATAGTAAAAATGGCATTCTTACCAAAAGTAATCTATAGATTCAAGGCAATTCCCACCAAATTACCAACACAATTTTTACAGACTTTAAAATAACAATTCTCAGCTTCATTTGGAAGAAAAAAAAAAAAAACAGAATAGCTAAAACAGTCCTATACAATAAAAGAACTTCTGGAGGTATCTCCATCCCTGACTTCAAGTGGTACCACAGAGAAATAGTAATAAAAGCTGCATGGTGCTGGCATAGAACCAACTGGTTGATCAATGGAACAGAACTGAAGATTCAGAAATAAACCCACACACCTACGGACACCTGATTTTTGACAAAGAAGCCAAAACCATACAATGGAAAAAAGACAGCATCTTCAATAAATGGTGCTGGTCTAACTGGATGTCTACATGTAGAAAAATGCAAATAGATCCATATTTCTCACCCTGCACAAAACTAAAGTCCAAGTGGATCAAAGACCTCAACATAAAACCAGACACACTAAATCTGTTAGAAGAAAAAGTGGGGAAGAGCCTTGAACTCATTGGCACAGGGGACAACTTCCTGAACAGAACACCAACAGCACAGGCTCTAAGGGCAACCATCAATAAACGGGGACCACTTACTACTTTAAAAGCACAACTTCCCCTCAGTTAAGGAGCCTCTGGTCCTCAGGTCTCTGTTGCCGCGATAAACACCATGACTAAAAGCAACTTGAAAGTGGAAACTTTCTTGACTTAAAAGTCTGATCTGATCGTAGCTCATCCTCGGGAGAAGCCAAGGTGGAAGGAACTGAAACTGAGGCTGTGGAGGTACGCAGCTTAACCGTCTGGCTGCTTTACCCTCTCTGCATTCTCGTACCTCCCACAATCAGAGGCAGAGCTGGCCGCAGTAAACTGGGCCCTCCTCCACACAGTACCAGTCAAGAGAATTCCGCAGACTCGTCCACAGGCCATCTGATGGAGGCGGTTACTCAGTTGACAGTCTTCTTTCAGCCTGACTCTACCTTGTGCTGGGCTGGCAAGGATTAACCGCGAGGGGGACGCTGTATGTGCAGCTCTCTCTCTCTGGAAAGAGAACGCCTTACTGCTTCTCTGTGTAGTCAACTGTTCGTTTCACCTCAGCAAAGGGAAGGCTTACTGATCAAGGATGACTTCCTGTGTTCTGTGGTTCCTGTGATGCCCCAGCTCTTCAGCCGAGTGTGTGCTCCTGCTTCTCCCCTGTACCCACCTGTCACTACACTTGACGCTTGAGAGAAAACTGAACCCTAAGTTCCAGCAAGGCCTGCGTCATGCCATGTGCCTTAATTCAAGTGGCCTGACACTCCCTGCAAGTGGCACCCCCAAATTCCAGGTGCGTTTATCTGTGAAAAGTTGCCATGATTGAGGAATGGTTTCATTTTGCTGAACTTTCTAAGTGTGGAAGACAGTGAGCGGCTTTTTGTGGACTAGCAATCAATCCTTATCAACCCTATGCGACAAAACCATTTCATTTTGTATAAAAGCTCCTACTCATTGGCAAAATATGTTCATATTTTATATAAATTGTAACCGTGTATTTGTTTTTTTAAGAATAATGTCACATACATCTTGTTAAACTGCTGCACAGTTCTTACAGCCTTCACTTTATATAACAGCATAGGTTCTTCTGAAGTACTTACTGAGGTTTAAAAAAAAAAGCACAGTGAAAGTTCAGTCAGTCAGTCAGTTTATATAAAATATATTGGACAAGGATATGAGGTAGAGCTGGGAGGGAAGCAGGGTCCCATCAAAATGCAATGTAAATTATGCTGTCCTAGTTTATTATAATGTCTACGTATAACTGAGTCCATCTACTAAAGGCACCAACTTCTCTAGAAGACAGAAATTACAGAAAATGAGGCCTATCTATATAATCATACACACACATTTATTTTAATATTTTATTCATATTTTAATTATTTTCTATAATACATAATACTTAAATGATAATAAGTGACACTTTTACTGGTACATGTATTCATTATGGTATGCCTACTTTATTTCAGAGAACACTCCTACTTTCATATAAAAAAGCTTACTGTACAGCAGTATGCTGTGTTCTTCTGGTATGCCCTTACACTTCTCCTGTATACAGTGTCTCTTGATTACATCATTTCCTCTTGTGCTTGATATAATCTTGTGTTTGTGTAAGTTTATTCTATAACATTCGCATAAAGCAAAAATTTCCTACCAATGCATTTTTCAAGCCGTAACCCCTTCTTTAAGGAATGCTTTGAATCCTAATCTTCAGAATGCTTAAGAACGAACTCCCATGGGAAAGCTGAAAGAGCTCACCCTTCTAAATGCAAAATGCATGTGCATGCCTTTTAAAGACATTGCTCACAGGTATGGTTTTCAGTTACCGTGTTTTTTCAATGCAGTTCACTAATGAGGAGAACAGGACATGTAAGAGTGGGTGGGCTGCTTTTATAGGTAATAAAACTATAATTGCATTGGGAGTCAGGCTCAGTTAGTAGATTGTAGGTTCTCTGGATAAAAAAATCTTATTAGCCTGCCTCATTATGGTAAAATTGTTTTACTGTGTTTATTCCATAACATGATGTTGAGCACATACCTTTAACAGGCACAAGAAAATGTGTTAAACTTTATTTAAATAAATAAATATCATGACCTGGGGGTACAGCTTAGTAAAAGAGCACTTGCCTGACTTATACAAGATTCTAGTTTGGCTTTTGTTCCCACAAATGATCTATTTATTTAAAAAAAAAAAAAAAAAAGAAAATTTAAAAGACTCAACTATTGATTTATGAAAACAATAGAAGCATTGCTAAATCTCAAAAACATGCCATATCAAAACAATATATGTCTCCATTTGCATAACTCTATTAACATGTGTGTATATATTTTAGTATATGTAAAAAATATACGTACACACATTTGTCCTTCTGTATCTATCGGGTGGTGTCACACCTGTGATTTTAAACCACTATAGATCCAAAAACTTGTCTTTTTAGAAAATTCCTTGTTAGCGAACATACACTATTGTTCATGCTATTCTTTGCCCAGTAAAGTTATTGACATGGTATTAACATTGTGTTCAGTACTGAAGGTGCCATAGAAAGAATATAAATTATACAACTAGGACTACGTTGACTCAGTGTAAATATACCATTTATGTAAAAATGTGGGGCATATGCAGATTTTAGTATTTGTTGGAGACTTGTGACTGTCAAAGGACAACTGTTTACATGTGCATACCATTCAAACACACACACACTTATATTAATGTATGCAACAAAAGACAAAACTTAACCATTCTGAGAATGTGAATGCCAAAACTGTTTTGCCCACAAAACCTATGACTTAATTACTTTTCTATTGTTGTAACAAAATGCTGTGATGAAGGCATCTTGTAAGAAAAAAACATTTAATTGGGGGCTCAAGGCTCCAAAGGATTAGAGTCCATTAGTCGTCATGAAGGGGACATGCCAGAAGGCAGGTAGGCATGGTGCTCACCTCATTATCCATAATAATCAGAGAGCAGCAGAGATATCTAAGCAGAAAGAATATGGGCTTTCAAAACCTCAGCATCTACCCACATTGACACACCTCCTCCAACAAGGCCACACCTCCTTTATCCTTCCCAAACAGTTCCACAAGCTGACACCCAAATATCCACATACATGAGCAGCTCTCTTTGGCAGATATTCTATGACTCTGGCATATCCAACATCTTGAGCTATCCAACATAATTCAGGCTTCACTTTCATAGTCTTTAAAAGAGCTTCTCAGGGCCTCCATGCAGGGACTCTGCCTCCACAGGCCTGACGTTAGCATCTTTTCTCTACTACACGGGAAGATTCTACAACCCCGTTACTTACGAATCCTTACATCTCAAAAGCCAGAACCACCACGTAGTCCAAGCTGCCAGGTTTGGATCCCTGTTTGTAATAAAACCTACCCCTGCACTGCTCCAATTAGAATGGCTAATCTTTGATTTGTTGATGGTTTTTAGAATCAGAAATCCCCTCACTTTTTACTTTCATGAGTTTTAGGGATATCTGGGTGGGGTCTTGCCCTAAGGCCAACACTCGCTTTATTCCACTTGGCACCAGGCCTCTCCTCTCATTCAGCACAAGCCTTGCTTTCCTCGTGCTCTTTTCTCCTCAAACTACATTTCGTATTTTTTTCTTGTCCTGCTTGCTCTTTTTCATTGTAGATGTCAGAGAGTGATTACTAATAACCAAGTGACAGAGTCAAGTTCAGGTTCTCTTGAAATTTTTCTTTGCCAATGAAATCAGTGCAATTTAGCATCAGGCACATTCTTAGACTAAGACAAAAGCAGCCATACTTTTTTTCCAAAATATTACAAGAGAAGGCTTCTAGCCCAGTTACTAATATTATTTCCCTTTGAAAGACTTTGAACCAGGCCTTCTTATTCCACACTGCTCTCAGAACTACTGTCTTCCTCATTGGAGTAGGTATGGCCTTTTTGGAGGAAGTGTGTCACTGTGGTAGTGGGCTTTGGTGTCTTCCACGCTTAAGCTTTGCCCAAGTGTAGAATTCCAGTCTCCTCCTGGATACCTGCAGAAGACAATCTCTTCCTGGCTGCCTTCAAATCGAGATGTAGAATTCTCGGGTCCTCCAGCACCATGTCTACCTGGTAGCTGTCATGCTTCCCATCATTATGATAATGGACTAAACGCTGAAACTGTAAGCCAGCCCCAGTTAAATGTCATCCTTTATAAGAGTTACCATGGTGATGGTGTCTCTTCACAGTAATTGAAACCCACTAGAACAGAAGTTTATACTGAGCGAGCCTGGCTAAATAAGCCTGATCAACTCCATGACAGGCTTCATTTTCTTGCTAGACAGAACAGGCCTAAGAGTTACAGGAAAAACCACAGAAAAAAGGACAACAATCAGAAACAGCCAGGGCATACGTCCTGGGGAAGATAAAGTTGCTTCACTACTAGATTGAAAAAGTACCTAAATTCTGACCCGAGTCATGTAGCCTCCATAGGCACCAGCCAATCCTAACTGAGGTTCCATAGCCGCAGTAGGGATTTCCCTTTCTGGCTTTAAAAGAGGCGTTTGAGCTCCCCCCACCCTGTTGCCACCATTTTAAAGGTGGTGACCCCAGCATGCTGGACTCCTGCAGAATACATGCCCTTTGTTGTTTGAATGCTACTTGAGTTTGGGGTCATTCTTTCAACGTATTCCAGACCCTAACAGTATCAGGAGTGGGGTATTGTTGTGATAAGCCTGACACATTTTTGTTTGTTTGTTTGTTTCAAGGAATGTGGGTTTGGAAACTTTGGATTAGGAAAGAAGCTGAATGCTTTAATTGAGGCTTAATGGGCCATACTAGTAGAAGCATGGAAGACAGTGGTACTGATAGTTATTTCAACAGTGGGACCTGGCTCAAGAAGTTTAGCAGAAGAATTTTAGTATGTTGACTAGATATTGTTTTTATGATATTTTGGTGAAGAATGTAGCTGTTTTTTGCTCTTGTCTAAAGAGTCTGCCTGAGGCTAAAGTGAAGAGATTCAGATTAATTGCATAGACAAAGGAGCCTCAAATAGACTTTGTCTTGTAGTTCTCTCTTATGAGAGCTTTTCTATCAAGCATAGCAAGTTGAGAAAAGAGCAATACAAAATATATAGTCAAAGAGTAAAAGGGCAACAGGAAGTGGAATGGAGCTAAATCCTGTGTTCAAGGTTATTAAATGGAATTAAAGGAGTGGCGACCTCAGGGCAAGATCCCACCCAGCTAAGCCTATTGCTGATGTGTGTTCAGTTGAATAAGGGATAGTTATATCATGTTAGGCATTATTATGACCTGCTTATTGTTTCCATTTGAACATGAGGAGATATGATGGTAGGTCAGACTGACAAGGAATGGATTATGATGGCTATTCTCAGTTGTCAGCTTGACTCTATCTGGGATGAACTACAATCTAGAACTTATAAAAATCTTGTGAAATGGAATTAAAGAAAAGCTTAGGCCCAGACATGGTACTACATGCCTTTAATCCCAGTACTCAAGAGACAGAGGTATGCAGATTCAAGGTCAGTTTATAGAGCAAGTTCCAAGACAGCCAAGCTTAGGTAGTGAATGAAATCATTGAAAACATAGAGCTGGTGAAGATGTACTTGAAAAAGAGGGCCATGTTCCAGCCCCAGCCAGCAGCAGAATTTGGCAGCTTCAGCCCCATGATTCTGGCTTTAGAATCTAGGATAGAATTTCCCTCTGAGAATAAGGAATGCTGCTGAAGCCAGCTGTGTGGCATGGCGTCCCTGCATGGAAGCTCAGAAAGGCCATTGTGTAAGGCGGCCAAGATTGTACCATGTGCTGGCGCTGGACTTAGTGATGTGTGAGAGTCACCCAGGTGTTATTGGTTTTGAAGGCATGAAGTGGTCATGGAGAGCAGCTGAGGCTTGGCACTGTGAGAGGACAGGAAAGCCAACTCATGAAGGTGTTGCCTCAGTTGCAGTTGAAGGCCCAGGACTGAAGGGATCATGAAAGAAGTTGATGTTTGGCACCATGATAAGACCTATAAGAGTGAAAGTACAGCTTACTCGCAGTAGAAATCTCCAGTGTCCTGAAGATGCCAGTACCATGGGATGACCACCAAGAATGACAGCAGCAGCAGTGATGTGGATAGAATCGGCCAGAGCCTAAAGTGCTACCTAGGGAAAAGCTGGAGAAGTGACCCAAGCTATTTGGAGGATCACAGAAGATCATATATGTATCCTAGATATTGGAACAAGAAGCTGTGTAATTGAAGTTGCCTTGTAGACCCCAAAATGTGAGAGACGTCAGAGGCATGGGGTACCTGCTGAGGAGAGCAGCTAACAGGGAGTGGAACCAGTCCAAAAGAAAGAATTCTGTCGCAGTCAACAAACCTGAAAATAGTTGGACATCAGACATGGAGATGCAGAGTTTGATGGTTATGCAGAAGAATTTTGGTCTTGCTTTGGTCACGTATTTCCTCACCACGACATTTTAGAATGGTAATATACATTCTGTGATGTCAGAAGTGTGTGATATGCTTTATTTTATTTTATTTCATAGAAGATTACAGCTAAGAGATTGCATCAATCTCAGAAGAGATTTTAAACTTTGGACTGTTAAGCATTGTTGAGACTGTGATAGACTATGGAGACTTCTGAAGTTGAACTAAATGTATTTTCCATTATGTTATGGCTACAATCCTGTGGTGTCAGGGAGTGGAATGTGGTGTTTTGAATAGGCTTGACCTCCCTATATTCATGTGTTTGAACTCTTTGTCATAGGGAATGGCACTATTAGGAAGTGTGGTCTTATTGGAGTAGGTATGGCCTTGTTGGAGGAAGTGTGTCACTGTGGTAGTGGGCTTTGGTGTCTTCCACGCTTAAGCTTTGCCCAGTGTAGAATTCCAGTCTCCTCCTGGCTACCTGCAGAAGACAGTCTCTTCCTGGCTGCCTTCAAATCAAGATGTAGAATTCTCGGGTCCTCCAGCGCCATGTCTGCCTGGATGCTGCCATGCTTCCCACCATGATGATAATGGACTAAACCTCAGAAACTATAAGCCAGACCCAGTTAAATGTTTTGCTTTACAAAAGTTGCCTTGGTCATGGTGTCTCTTCACAGCAATGGAAACCCCAACTAAGACACTCTTTCCACTTTGCAACCTAGAAAATCTCTTCAGTTTAAAGGGTGTGTGATTGGATTGACTCTTACTGAATCATCCAAGGCAATATTCTCCTTTCAGGGTTTGTGGTGACTTGAGTAGGTATGTTCCCCCTAGATTCATGTGTTTGAATGCTTGGCCATAGGGAGTGGCACTATTAGGAGGAGTGGCCTTTTTGGAGGAGGTGTGGCCTTCCTGGAGAAAGTGTGTCACTGCAGAGGCAGGTTTTGAAGTCATATATGTTCAAGCTATGCTCAGTATGATAGATAGATACTCTTCTGCTTATGGATCAAGATGTAAAACTCTCAGCTCTTCCAGCACAATGCATTCCTGGACCATGCCACGCTCTCTGACATGATGATAATGAACTAAACCTCTGAAACCATAAGCCAGCTCAAATTAAATGTTTTCCTTCATGGTGTCTCTTCCCAGCAATAGAACCCTAACGAAGACAGGGTCCTTCGCTTGTGTAAAGTAACATAAAGTAACATGTTTGAGAACCACAGCACGGATGCTATGGGAAGTGATTACTATCTTTACCAAAGAACTTAGCAATGCACTTTTCATTAAGGGACCATGCTCAAATGTGTACCAAGGAATGAGCAAGAAGGAGTTCAGCTTCTACCAAGGTACATGGAGTTCCTTTCATCTACAAGCTGAAACTCCAAGCACAGAAAAGTAAGATACATAGAATAATATATTTCATAAACTTAGAATTAGTAGAAACAGGCAGGTCACTAGGTTTCACTGATGAAGTAGTCTATCCAACCCAGTGATCTCCAGGCCAGTAAGATATGTTGTCTTAGATAAAAACCCAAGGAACAATAACTAAAACTATCCAGCACAAAGTCACTGTCAATTTTGTTGCAGTAAGAAACTGTGGGTTCCAGTCTTCTTCAACTGTGGTAACCATGTACTGTCACTTCACCTGTTTTGCTGTGATTACTTCAACTCTTTTGCTCCTCAGATGCTTTATCTGAATGATAGAGTATAGTTTCACTCTCATAGTGAGTATGTTTCATTATCATACTGATGACCGAGGCTGACTAAATGCAATAATGTAGAATGCCTGCTACAATTGCTGACATTATACCAGGTGCATGATGCACAGTGGTTATTAATATAGTCCTTGTGAGTTGACCTTGAATGCATTGTCACTCCTTACCTCAATGTCTTTCCTTGGGATTCTCCACGCTTGGTGTAGAACAAACATTTTCACTTCTGTCAACACATGTTGTCAAGTTACTTTTGAGAAAGATTTGTGCCTATTTAGACTTTCATCATCACTTTGTAAGACTCTCTACCTAGTGAAACCTTTATAGGAGTTGTTAGGCACACGATGTTAGTTAGCCGTATTTAATCAGGATACAACGTAGACACACACTTATTCTATCAAATGTAATCCTACTTACATTTATGATACTCACTTATCATGCTATTTTATGTTGACCTGGCCTCAGTTTCTCCGTCTATAAAATGGAAGTAAGTGTGCATGTGCTGGAAATAAGGACATATTTTGACTATTCTACAAGTGTACTTCTTCGAGAAGACAGAGTGCTGTGGGGCCTTATGATTTCACCACATGATATGTTCAGAATATCCCAATCAAAATCAAGTGTGCATTGAAAGCAAGTTCTGAACACAATTTAGCTGATAAAAGCTGTCAAGAAGGCACACTTGTTTCTTTTTAGAGCAGCTGGCTTCTCTGAATTGCTTGAGCGGTACAGTAGCCTGGCAATTATGATGTGTATGTCTGTGAGCTTTATTCTTACAAAAAAATCATCTCCATGTGGATCTGCTTAGTCATTAGTTTTTATGGTGGAAGTTGAATGCCTAACGAAATTGCAGATTTCAACTGTTTTATGGTCTCTAAGAAAATCTCATTTACCACAGAGCAGCTATGAAAAGCTGTGACTGACAGACGGAAGTGCGCATGTTATTACACGCGGAAGAAGGAAATTGGTTCCAAGGATACACAGAGAAACAGAGGTGATAACATTTTCCATGGTTTCCTTCATCACTCCCTCCATTCTTTCCCATTTGTTCACAAATTCATGCCATAGTCATTTATTAAGTACTGAAGTGAACTGAATGGGATATTAACTCTTTCCTAAAAAGCTCCCATAATGTAAACAGGGAAATCTACAGGCCAAGTCAGCTTTAACTACACTACTTGTTTCAGTAATTTTTGTTGGAGGTTTTACAGGGAATGGTGATGGCAGAGCGGAAATTCTCCAGTACAAATTCAAAAGGAGCATGAAACAGAGGTCCATTCTCCTGGGATTCAGAGATTTATGTTGCACTAATTAAATTTAGTGGGTCTAAATAGGATGAAATGGACTAGATCAACAACCAGAAAGACAAATGCCCTTGACATTTGTGTGCCTCTCTCTGTCTCTCTCTCTTTCAGTATGCAATTTATCTGCCTATATTTCTGTTGCTAATAACGAAAACTGTAAATTCAAGGATTGTTACTACTTTTTTTTTTAAATCACAACTAAACTGTAAAATGAATATGATAATTTGAACATGTATGAATTCAGAAGTAAAAAGTCAGAATGTAGCCATATTCTCCAGGATTATATTATGATTGTATTAGAACCTTTGCTGCTTTCACCAGTGTATTTGTTCTTAGTCATATTATGGGCAATGTTATATTCATTTCAACAAAGCATGTGACAATGCCTTTTATTTTATTTTAATTTTTTTGGTTTTCGAGGCAGGGTAGCCTGTGTAGCCCTAACTGTCCTGGACTCACTTTGTAGACTAGGCTGGCTTCACAGAGACCCACCTGTGTCTAGCTCAGAGATTAAAGGTGAGTATCACCACGTGCAGTAATAATGACTTTTTGGAGAAGAAAATTCTCAGCTGGTAACAATTGCGTATGCAGTTGAACAAACACACCAGTGTCAATAATTATTTGGGTTTTTATTTAACTTTTTTGAGAGACCTAGTGGTTGCAACACAGCTTTCCAGGGTTCTTCATGTCACCTTGAACCTTAGAATCTGACTTTAACTGGTCTTGGTAATGTACCTCTTTCTTTTTGTCCTCTGGTTGATATCAGCCAATGACAGTGACAATGGCAGTGACAAAGGTGGGAAATAAGATAGTCACTTCCCTTTGCCTTACTTCCTGACATTATGATTTCATACATTTACTAAAGAATCTACAGACATAGATATGTGGGCTAGTACTGACATGACTCAAAAACAAAGCAAAACAAAACAAATAAACCAACAACAACCACCACAAAAACAGGTCCTTGCCATACCTCCTCTGGCATTGGCATGGTAAATTCTCCAGAAAACCCTCCTCCACTGGATCTCCTTATTCCTGTCCTCACTTTTTCCAGAAGTAGTTATTAACTTTTTCTCCGATATTCTGTTTGAATTGCTTCCTGCCAAGTCGCCAGTGATAAAATTGTCCTTTTTGGTTATTTGTCTTGAAAGCCTGGCCTGAGCAGCAGCCTATTTCCTTCTTTATATTCCATGTAAGATTAGTCATCTGATTCTATCCTGTATGGACCTACACATGTCATCTGATCCACCCTTTCCTCTTCAAACCCATGAGTGCAGCTCTAGTTTACATGCCCCTTGGCATCATGTGTCAGAGCATTCCTAGAAGCAAACCACAATGTCATTCCAGCAGCTCTCACAGTCATTGTCACTGTACCATAACTGTTATAGCCTCTGAACTCATCTCTTTTCATTTTCTAAGTTCTCCAGTGTATTCCCTGCAGAGTCAAGAGTTCTTACAGACACCGACATCTAATTGTATTTCTTCCCTGATCTAAAGCCTTCAATGGCCTCTAAGTTTCTTAGCTTTAGTCTTTGGTCTGCATTCAAGATGCCATCAATGTGGCTCTAATAAATATCCCTTCCATATTTGCTTTACTCTATATAGAGATTCAGAACTGTACCCAATGACAAAGGTTATAAATAGGTAGGATTCAACCGAATGAGAACAAGAGCATCTTTCTAATCAGAAGTGTTTGTTATGAAATCCTAAGCCCCTTAGAGCCATCATACCTTAAGTGGAAGCTAGCAAGTCCTACATCAGTGGTAAAGTGGAGGGGGCTTCCGTAAGGGCAGGGAACAAGTTACAGACCACCTTCCAAAGCCCTATCATGAACAATTAGCCAAAAAATGTCATCTCTGACTCTTTGTACAACACCTGATTCAGCTTGGTTTTTGTCCTTGTCAATGGTAAACTAAGCAACATCAATGGTTATGCTACCCCTACTAGGTAAACTCTTGGCCTTAACAAATCTGAGTCAGCACCTTGCAAGAGCAGTAAAATCTGCCCCATGCCTAAAAGTACATGAAGATTCTGGGGTTACCACCAGTGGAAGACAAGTCTTTGGGGATCTGGTTTTTCTGGACATGATGTTTATTCACCTGCAGCTTTTATAATATCAACCCTCAGAAAGAAACAAAATGTGCTATCTATCATGTATATTTGTGTGTATATTTTTCCATACAATATAGAGAACTATTTTGTCTACAATTGGAAACTTCTCACCCCTGCTACCACTTTTTTGTGTGAATCATCATTTATGGACTTCCCTCACTATCTCTTCAACATCAATGTTATCAATGGCTTTTATTGTCATAAAAGCCCTATGTCTTAGGAGGATTGAGATATAAAAATAAAATATGATTTCATTTTTTATTGTTTTTATGGACAAATAAAAAATAGAGATCATAATAGTCCAATGGGATAAGCACTCGCTAGAGAACAGAGACTGAGTGTACGAGTTTGGGGGAGTGGAGGCCTTCAGAGAAGGGGCATTTGAGGGGTCAGCAAAGACAGGGGGATAGACTTGCTGCCCACGGCCATCGGGAGCTTCCACACAGATGTAATTAGACTGTACTTGCAATTCACAAGAAGTTCCTAACGGAGAAGAAAATGGTAGATCAAGTTGAAAAAAGAGCAGTGTTCGAATCCTAGCATTCTGTCCAGTATGACAGAGAAATCAGGTTTATCTCAACTTCCCTTTGCTAAGGTAGGGAACGAGCTCAGTCAGGGAAAGGCCACTCCGGAAAGCACTGGCTTGCGCTTGGCACTGTGGTTGGTTTTAGATTGGGGAGGGGTTCAGGACTTGGGACAGGGCGTGGAAAATTCGAAGCTCAGGAGGTCGAAGTCCGGCCTCCCATAGCTCCCCTTGTGGCTTGCGAGCCTGCTGCTCTCGCCATCATGCCTCCTTACTCTGTATCATCACTCCTTTCAAGTCTAGAAGGGGCTGACGCAGAACCGGCACAGGAGGCGAAAATTCATTTTGGGCAAGGACACTCAAGGGACACATCCCAGCAAATTCCACCAATTGAAGCCAATTCCGTCAATTGTGGAGCGCTGGTGCGGCGGAGCGCTGCGCAGGCAGGAAGTCAGGTGGATCCGCAGGGGCCGAGTGCGGGCACAGCTGTGTTGAGCTCCTAGTGCCTGCGAAGCGATGACAAAGAAAACACTCTTCCCGCTGTGGAAGAATGATCTCTGATTGCTCGGGGAACAGAGATGGAAGAACACGCGGAAGATATTTTAAGTCCTCGGCCTTTGAGGAATTATCTTGAGTGTTCTTGAAGGTTATTTTCGGGGGGAAAATGCTAACCTTGCAATTTAGGGTCTGGAAATGCCGTTGGCTTAGGGATACAGCAGGGAATAAAATGTGCTTCCAATTTTTAGTTACAGAGACGCCAGCCGCTCAGCATCTAATGTCTCTTTTGCTTTTCTCTCCTTGCCCTGACTTGATACCAAAACTAAAAGAAATAAAAAGAATGTATTGGTTTAACTACAAGCATCAAAGTGCAGATTTGAGTTTTCTGGAACCCAATTTCATTTGATTTTTTTTTTTTTAATGCTTTTAAAGAGTAAAGAGAAGTTAACGGTTGTTGGGAAGTCAAGACAGAAAAAAAGTGACTTGCTGATCTCAACATGCCCACGTGTCTACTTCGTCTAGTCGATGTTTTACAAAGCGAGCCAGGAATTCTGTCTCCAGATGTGGGAGCACATCCTGTGCCATGCCCAGCTGGTCAACCATCTGCCGTGGAAATGGCTAGAACCTGTGACCTGCTCCCAAGGGAGAGTAGTAAAGGTGCGTGGACAAGACACCTGAGACTGTGTGAGCTCATGTAAAATTTTTTAAATGTAGTTGAGGTCTTTAATGGTTGACTGAGTCCATCAAAAGGCAGGCTCTCCCACTACCCTCGCCTAACCTATTCCGCTCTTGAAAATCAGTTCAGAACTTCTTTGAACCCGGAGGCATCCTATGCCAGCGACCCTGATACAAAACCCAAAACGAAGAAACAAGCTCTTTCCACAACCATCCCCTGGGGGTGGGGGGTGGGGGAGGGGGGAAGAGTGTTATATGTTGGATGAGATCACAGGATCAGCCAAGATATTGACTGCAACAGGGCAAGACCCCAAGCAGGAGACCCAGCTAAGCCCTGGAAACGATCAGATAATAACCTGGCCTTTGAAGTCTGTTTTTATGTAGCCACAGGAAATACACTGATGCTTTTTTGGTGGTGGTTCTTTCAACAAAACCTGTTGTTTTTGCTGCAGAATTTTCTGGATGTCTGGTTCTCCTCTGGTTTTATTTGTCTGTGGTTATTTTGTTTTCTCTTCTTTAATGATTTACATAATTTAAAGAGTTATGTTCACCTAGGATCTGCCCAACTTCCCACTTCATGTGGGTCAGAGAGCCATGGATTCCTTGCTGAAAGCCAAGGCAGTAACTCAGAGCTTAATTAAAAAAAAAAAAAAAAAAAAAAGTCCCTTTCTAGCCTCTGTTGCCTCTGAAGTCTATGATCTAGAATCAGGAGCTATTCTTTGAAACTTCAGAGTCTATGAGACACAGGGCTTTATTGTGCAGAGAGAAACACGGAGCACTGGGACGCCTGCTGTCCTTTCATAGGTGTAAACATTTTTAAAGCCCCCTGTCGGGCTAGAGGGATAGATATCAGGAAAGGCTTGCCTTGAAACCACAAGGACCAAAGTTTAACCCCCAGAAAAGGCTCGTTTTCTCTCAGCAATGGTGATGGCATCCCAAATATGATAGTCTTTGAGATCAAAATTCAATCTCACATATGAACAACCAGTCCTCCGGGGGCCAGCCTGTGTTCCAAGCCTAGAGTCTGAAAGCCTGATCTAGGTTACTGAATCCTGAGCAGGTTTTAAAGTCTGGTGTCATTTCCCAAAAGCTGACGTAGAAAATAAGATGAAAAGAAAATGTCCTTAGGGTTAGTGCATCCAGTGTTACAATGCATGTTCAGTGAAATTGCACGGATGTTTGAGTTATTTCGAGAGAAGTCTCTCTCAGAGGCTCTGAGCTTAATCCCTCTCTGAGTTTTCTATCCCGAGGCAGTGAAGTCAGCTTGCATCCATGTGGGGTGCACTCTGCCGACATAAAGTCTTGAGCATCATGGGAAACTCAGCTAAAAGTGGAAACGAAGGAACAATGAAAGAAAACGGCTGTCATATTACCGTAGAGTCACACGGGAAACTGCTGCACATTCTCAACCCAAATCAACATGGCCATGTCAGTGCCACAACACACGCTGCCTGTTGAACCTTCTACCTATTAGAGAATACAGTATTGGATTCCTGACTTGTGGGAGTAACAGTGTTTCTTGGGTCGTTTTGTGGAACTACTCTGAAATATGCCTTGGGGACATGGAGAAATAACACAAAGGCATGTACTGTGTACATTGCACCCTCCAACATCATATAGCAAATAGTACAATTCAATATCACTCTGAGGAGCAGACACAATCCTGAGTCCATGTGTGATCATTTTGCAAACAACCTATACAATTATGTTGAAATAGGGTTTTGAAAACTAGGTGGCTAGAAAGAAAAAAAAAAAACTACTGTAAAAAGAATGTAACAGAAAAAGAATGTTTTTCTAACAGACACATTTATATTAAAATTATACTGACAATCTAGGAAGGGTCTTCCAAGAATTAAAAGAAACAGCAAGACTTGATAAGAAAGAATATTCCAAGGGCAGGGTAGGCAGTTTACAGGGAATGTGGCTGTTGTCAATTTGACTACCTCTAGAATAAATTAAAACCCAAGCTTCTGGGTATACCTGTGAGGGATTTTTCTTGATTAAATCATTTTAGGTGGAAAGACCCACCTTAAATCTGGGCCACACCTCCTGGTGTCTACATAATGGACATTAAAGAAGGAAGTGCTTGTTCTTTTCTGTTTGCCCTCACTCTTACTGCCAAGCTCATTCCATCATTGTTATTAAAGCCTACTTCTGTATTCCCATGTATATCAAATACCATTTGAGACACAGAGCTGCGTAGACCAAACAGCCACTGGATTATTAGATTGCAGCTGGAGGCAGCCATTGTTGGACTAGTTTGACAACAACCTTTAAGCCACTCTGATGAATTCCATTTAAATAAGTAGATAGGTGATTGATGATAGATAGGTAGATAGATAGATAGATAGATAGATAGATAGATAGTAGATAGGTAATAAATGGAAGATTATATAAATGATAGATAGACGATATAGACAGATGATTGATTACAGTTAGAGGATAGATAGATGGTAAACGGAAGATTAGGTAGATGATAGATGGAAGGTATAGACAGATGATTGACAGATTAGATTATAACAGATGATAGATGGATAGATAGATAGATAGGTAGGTAGACAGGTAGACAGACAGATACATAGATGACAAAGATTGGATTATGACAGATGATAGATGGATAGATAGATGGACAGATAGGTGGATGACAAAGTCTGTCTGCTCTGTTTCTCTAGGGAGCCCTGATGAATAGAGGAGGAGCACTGTTGTTCAAGCTCGAGGACCTGTACTGTTCCCAGCACGCTGTAAAAAGTAGGCTGTGGTTCTGTGTGACTGGAACCCCAGCGCTGTGAGAAACAGAGACGAGAGCATCACTAAAGCTTGCTAAACCTTGTCTCCAAATTCAGAAGACCCTGTCTCAAAGTAACAAGGTAGAGAGGGTATAAAGGGACCCGGACTTCCTCCAGTGTCTGCTACTCATGTGTAAATGTGCACAACACACAGACACACACATGTTTCACTGAAGCCAGATCGCTTAGTCAGTACAGTCATGGCTTGTGTTCACCTCACCGTGACTTGACTTGTCCTATAGGTACATAGCGACCTCTCTCTCCACTGAGCCACAGGGTGGATTATTAGACTATGTCCCACAGTCACATCAGACTCAGCCTTCTAAACCGACCTTATGCTCCCCCACTGCTCTTTATAAAGTCTTCAGTATGACTGACTATTATCAGCACTGCTGGATCCCCCAGAACGTTTTCTTACTGCTCATTTAAGTGATCCTTGAGTCTTCATCTTCTTTTCTTCTTATCCTAGTTATCCAGCACCCTCCCCCACCATGCATGGTCTTTGAGAATTATTCACTGGAGCATGTTATATGAACAGAGCTACCATTTGTTTGTTTGTTTGTTTGTTTGTTTCCCAAGCATAATTAAGTATGTCACTTCACCTACCATAGGACCTTAATTTTGAACCTTAATTTTGCAGCTTTGCTAAGGACATTCTTCACAAGCTGATTTCCACTTGCTAGACTGCTCACTGCCTACTGAGTATGTTTGCATCGCCCTAGAATCACCCGCTTCTCTTCTGAACTGCCTGCCCTCCAGCCTACTGACCTTGAGCCCTGTCTGAGGCTCCTCTAACATACATGTGTATCCTATCGATGATAAGAGTGATGGGGCAGAGAATAACCATAGTAACTGCAACCCTACAGACCAGCAGAAGACTAGATGTGACCATACATCTCAGAGCCAACATCAAGTCTTGCTTCAGCTGTAGTTCAAATATTCTATTCCCACTGTCTATCAAATTGGTCACATGGTTCTATTTATAAAGAGCATGATTAAAACCTCTTCTGTAATTGGTGCCTGTGGTTCTACATGTGCTAACGCTGAAGAGTAATCTTATTTTATACAGTGGTTGTATCTATTAACTGATATATACATATGCACACAATTTAAATAAATATTAAAAATTAACACTTTTCTAGGAAATCTAATGGCCCATTTAAGTGATCAAATAAAAATCTACCTGTAGGGATTTCCTGTCTTGATTCAAGGTTAATACTGTATTCTTTCTATGCTCTGCAAGGTATCTTACATGCTGTCAACACCCCATGCAACTCCAACCAGCAGTGAAAATTAGCTTTTCTACTTGTGCTCATTAGCCAGAACTAAGGATGTGTATGCCACTAATGTACAATGATTCCTCTCATTTGCATATTTATAGCCCTGACAACTTCAAAAGCATACTTTGTAATGTTAATTAAACAAAGAGTTTGACTTTCATCTTTCCTGGAAAGGATATCAATTTAAGGTAAAAATTAAAATCCACATCCTTTTGACCTCAGAAAAATAGTTGAAAACATACTTCGTATTGGCAAAGTCACGTGATATCTGTACACCAACCAGCAACACATTGTTGAAAGACTTCTTCAGTCCGAGGAATGCTGGGCTTAGAAGGGGTCAGGGGAATTTTGACGGTTGGGGCTTGACTTAGCATGCAGTTTCCACTTTCTCTTTCCACACCGCTATTCCCAATCATCAAAGAGGAATGTGCGTCATCGTAGGGCCCCTAGGCTGTTACGGCAGCTCCACCGCTTAGCACATGCATCCACCTCGTCTGCCTGGCATGTCAGTGACTCTTGGTCGGAATTTATTCTAAAGATCTTAATTCTGCAAAGGCAGAGTCTTTGTCTTCAAGATGAATATTCAACATCTAAGGTACTGTGTAGCCAGTTACATGATTTCTTGAAACACTTAAATGTTGGTGCTCCACACCCCACAGGCTCTGCAGTTTCTGATTCAGCCAGCTGTGAACCAAGCATGCAGAAGACAATTCGTCTGCATACATGTATAGACCTATTTATTTTGTCCTCTAATCAGTGCCTCCTAACAGCAATTATTGACAGAATTTTACTGAGTTATTGTACACCATCCAGAGATGATTTAAAGCATGTAGAAAGATATGTGTAGGGAATGTGCAAATATTACATCGTTTTACGTGAGGAATTTGAACACCTGTGGGGTTTTGTCCTCTAAAAGACCCCTTGAACACCATCCTCCACGGTTAAATGTAATTATGTCTGACTGTAACAAGGACTTTGATGAGATGTGGCTATAATGATGATATATAGCCCATTATAAGAATAATGTTGGAATTATAAAGCTTTAGCTCAGGATCACAGTCTAGTAATATTAACAATGGCTCCCAGTAATTAAACAGTAATGGTAATGACAGTCGTGGTTATCAATTATTCAGTAACTTGTATGATCTAAAAGATAGCACCTTGGGGTGTCAACAAAGACTCCTAGAACATTTGTTGGGGAAATAAATAATGTCAATATCATTTGAGGAAACAAAAAGAAAGGTGTTCTGGGAAGAAGAAAATACTATACAGAAGTGTGTGTCAGAAAGGAAGTGTATTTCCAGGGTGTTAATTCTTTAGTCACCAAATCACAAATCTCAAGATTGATGAATAGAGACTTACAATCCATAAAATGAGACAGTGTCCTGACTATAATACATCTAGAATCTCTCAATAAAGCCATATGGAATGTCGAATTTTAATCATGGACTATAATCTGTTGTCTTGTGTTTGGCTATAGAATAGTTCATTAGAGCACAAAAAGAAATGAGTTGGTGGATTGGTCCAGACCACATGCAGCAATATTTGGGTGGTCTATGAGGATTCAGGATAGTGTTCATGCACACTCCTCAATAAAGGAAGGCCCTAAATCAGCCCTAAGTCAACAACTAGTTATGTGCTTTTGCAAACAGAGAATTAGAGCTCCTTATTCCCAAAAGAGAATTGGGAAGGAACTCATGCTAGAGGATGAGTTCCATAAATCACACTAAGTGTGAGAGCACAGGAGACATATAAGTGGTCCGGTGGACCAACGTTGTAGCAGCTCTGTGTTTGATGTAAGAGCTGGGCTGTAGCCACAGGTTTCAATAATCCTAGGCAAGACTATGCAAATTGGTGTGATCACCTGGAAATATGCTATACAACTAAGAAGAGACAAAAATCTCCAAACAAGATGTGTGGAAAACACCATATCATAGGAGTATAACTGGGAAACGATGCTAGAAAGAATGCTGGATATTCATTAGCAGAGAAGCAAAAGGGTAGTGCATTTCAAAAAATGAGGAGGGGGAACTATTTTAAGCAGATGGGAGTGCTCTTGGGCACAGAGAATTTAACCAAGGTGAATGCCTGTGGTGGGGGACTACTGGGCTTTATAGCATGTTCGTAGATAATGTGGGGGAAGATGTAGAACAGAGGTCAAATTTTAGTTCAAGAGTAAATAAAAAATAGGTCAAAAAATGAGCTCTTCTGAGCTGCCTGGTGGAGAAGGGAAGGAGAGAACATACACTGTTATCTGGGGAAAACCTAGAATCTATGGAGGATATCTTTCATTAAATGGACATGGGGTGACACTGTTGAAGAGAAGCATGACAATCATAGAATGAAGGCAGGAAATGACAGATCAGGTTCTACAGAGGTGACAGTGGATGAGGTCCAGCATTTAAGAAGGACTATTACAAGCCGGGCAGTGCTGGCTCATGCCTTTAATCCCAGAACTTGGGAGGTAGAGGCAGGCGGATCTCTGTGATACCCTCATCCTGTGTCAAATAAGGCTAGACAGGTCTACAAAATGAGATCCAGGAAAGCTAGGGCTACACACAGAGAGATCCTGTCTTGGAAAAAAAACAAAAAATAAAAAGGACTATTTCTGAGTAGGAATGTTCCTTCAAACAAGGAAAAAAGAGTGGGGTAGAGAGTGGGGTAAAAAGTAAAGGAACGTGTAAGAATTCCCACTACATGTTTCTGAGTTTCAGCAGTACCTAGGGCTGAAAGTTGGTAGCATATTGAGTTTGATGAAATTAATTCTAAGATACCATGAGCATGAAAAGGAGAGAAACTTATCTAGGAAGGAGAAGGGTTGCCAGGTAATCCAGGAGACCTGCAAGGGGTGGATAGAATAAACTGATAGATGCATTCATATGTGCACTGTGAGCTTCCCCAGTAAGGATTTTTATCTGGATGTTGACACTGAGAAGTCAGACTGCTGAACTGTTGAGCAGGTGCCAAGGGAGGATACCGGGTCACAAGGATGCAGTAGCATACCATTCATTAACTCTTCTTTCGACCATCGCATGAAAGGCATCCTGAGCTTATTTGACACGGGATGGGGGTATCACGTGTGGAGATTTCTGCATGTCTCTCCCAGGCTTACACAGCCGATTTAGAAAACTGGTCCCAGCCTTTCCAAGTGGAGCTCTGCTCTCTCCACTGTACTCCCGTGTTCCTGTGAGGGATGGGCTACTCACAGAAACATAAACAAGGGTTAAATGATTTGTTCCATTCTACAGCAACTTTACAGCCTCTGCTCCCTGTTAGCTCCTAGAAACAAACAACCGAAAGAACTAGTACTCCAACCCAGAGCTCATATATCGAGTTTGCTCAAAGCGATGCTAGCTCAGGGAAAGGCCCATTTACAATGTACAGTAAAAATGAGGATATATTTTGGGGTACCGCTGCTTTTCCAGCAGAACAGATCACAGACATTCTATGCAAGGAAAGGGGTCTCTGGTGAGGGTGTCATGTGGCTTTGTGACAGAGACTGTAAACAAGAATCACACCCTCATTAATGAGGCAGATTTCATTTCTTTCTCCCTTTGATGGGGACTTATGCCTTGGGACAAAATCTGCTCTCAAAGCAGAAAGCAAGCAAAATATTATTTTATGATAAGGCATGCAACTGCATCAAAGAATTTGAAAGGTGTTGACAAGGCCATTTCAATTCCCATTTCTAAGCAGAGAACTCAACAAAGGAAGGCGGCAACACTTCACCTTTGCATCTCAGCCTCCCAATAAAATCTTGGATTCTGAGAGTGGGGCTATTTCCAAAGCATTATAAGCCTTTGGGAGGATGAGCCCACATATGTATGCAATACGTGTATGAGTTTTTAAAAGAGAAAATGATAGTGTTTTCTTTGAGGGCACCTAAGAAAACCCCTATTTCTCCTGAGCCTTCCTTCTTCCTCTCCCTTAATGCTTGTGCTATTTGAAGGAAGCTAGCCCGAGGGCTCCCTCAGTGGTCCCGTTATGTTATCATCCTATTCAAGGGCATGGATGCCTAGAAGAAAGGCAGCTCCAGCTGGAGACCATTAAGCCAGTTCATCAGAATGGGCTTGAACAAGGTAAAGTATGCAGGTCTGCTTCATCCCTTGATGAGTTCTACGGGAACCAATGGTTTATAGAAACTAAGCTACCACTGGTCAGAGGACGTGCCATGTGCCTCATACACAATATATTCACACGTTTGCTACCCAAACAGTCCTGCATACATACGTTAAAGAAAACAGTCTAATGTTTGTTCCAAAAGCAGTAAGTTTAAGAGCTCCCCAGACCAGCACCCTGGATCTCAGTAGGCTCCAGAACTTAGTACAACAGACTTCACAACAGAAATATCATTCAGTCCCTAAAACTTATAATGTAAACAGTACCACCTGCCGTGATGGAAACAGAGACCTAATCCATCAAAGTCTGTTGTGGGAAAATCTCTAAATGTTCTAACCTTGCTTTTTGGCTTCTGCAGTTCTGCTTCTGGCTAACTGTTCTTCTTAGCTGAAGTATGTTAACTGCGGACATTATTTTTGTGCTTAAAAGTTCACCCTGAGAAAGGGTCAGTGCTGTAGTGGGACTCTCAACACCCTGTGTAGTTGCCGGCAGGCTAGTATAGACTTTCTATTAGTTGTCTATTAAATCTAGGTCCAAATAGTCTTCTCTGGTGAATACCCCACAGCAGTACATAACTCACCCTCCAATTTTATTTGGTTAATCTTTAAACTCTTATGAAGTTGGAAAATGGAGACATAAAACATTTGCAGTATTTTAAGACTCAGGGTTAGCGTCCATTTCTGCCTGAACTTTGATTCTTGTTAGCATTTCTAACAACAGTATGGGTATATGGCTGCCAGCTGTATAAAATTGATCACTCTCAGTAAACATACCAAATGGGTACCTAAAATGACAGATGGCTGTCTTGTTGGATAACTATTTCATCATGCTTTAAAATTCTTTAAACTTATTAATGTCTATAAAGAAATCTATGCCATCAAGTCAGTCTTCTTTGGCTTCTGCACCTTTAAAATCAATTAATTTGTTTACCCTTCTTTTTTTTTAGTTGGCATCAGAACTTCTGTGTTTCTTAAAAAGGGGTGATTACAGGCAACTGATTCTGTGATAAGAAAATTATATCTCTACTAACTTAAATAGCAAAGTAAAATCACATATTGCATCATTTGATGTAAGAGGAGGCGAGAAATCTAGCACCCAGTTAAAGGGTTGCTTTTGAATTCTGATGTAATCAGGATCTCAGGTTGTTGTAGCTGCCTATTGATCAAACACTGTGAGTAGGAAGAACTAAAACACAAGGTACACACACACTATGTGGTGGAATTTTGAAGACTGGAAGGAAAAAAAATAGGAAACTAATCTGTCTCATTAATAATCATTATATTGGTTCTACATCAAAATCATTGTATTTGGACTATCGAGCTAAGTTAAAACATATTGTTAATATCAATTCTATTTGTTTATGCATATTTACTATGACAGCTAGAAATTTAAGAAACATATACCCAGCTCTCCTTTGTGGCTAACAAACATTTGCTGAAGAGTGCTGCCTTGACTGCGGAGTCTACTTCATAAAAATTATGGGAGGAAGAAAGTAGAAGAAGACACCAAACGGAAACCAGCAGCAAAGTTCAAGACGGGAAACAATCTATGGTAGTACTGCACACAGTCTGGGCCACAGACCAACACCCTCCTGCGGTTGTGCCGCCACAACAGCTCTAGGAACTGGCCTGAGGGTCCTTACCGAATATGTCACATCATTAAATATGCTGTAAGGTTCAGGTGTGAGTTTTCCCAGAAATACTTAGCCAGCAAGGAAACCTTCTTCATGAATGGATGTGTATGTCTTTATGAGCTAGCATTGAAGCATCACAGTTATAAGCAACAACTAATATGCACCCTCAAAAAAATTACAAAGTCCTAAAAAAAAAAAAGAGCAGTACAGGAAGGTGGACATTTTCGATCAAAGATGTAACATCCAAATGCAGTCAGTGAATTAAAAGATGTAACATCCAAAGGCGGTGAGTGAATTCTGCAGCCTTGCTTTGGGGAGGGACGAGCTTCTCTAAGATGCTTGGAGAGAAATGAGGAACTAGGACTTGTCCAGAGGTAAGATTCAGATTGGCTTGGCTCCTTACTCCAGACCATTCACTCAAACTTCCTGTCCCTCCTGGGATGAGTCCTCCACTCAAAGACTGCTGTCTTGCTTGACAAGGTCACTTCAACTGTGTGCTAGGTCACAGAATGAAAGGAAACCAAATTCAAAGGCCAGTCTAGTGTTTGGTGGAGTCCTGTTTCCTACTAGTCCATAAGCCTGGCCTCCAAGGTTTCTAACTTCTTACTGGACAGTCTAGACACTAGACACTTGTCAACAGGATGTTGGTCACTAATAATGTAGTCCCCTAGAGGGAATAGGTAGATTACTCAAAATGCTCATGAAGGGTAAATGAGCAAGAGAAGATGTGGGCTTCAGAACCAGGTATTGAACTAAGAGAGCAGGTGTAACCAGGCCAAGAGCTTGGCTGCTTTCTCTACATAGTAACATAAGCATTGGGGACCCTGAGTTTTGTCTTCTGCATTCTCCTATCCAAGAAAAGGGGCAGTGTTTTAACCACCTTGGGAAATTTTGAACATGTATGGAATTAGAAGAAATTACATTATGAATACTTTAGTACTCAGCTTTTTTACTAATTAAATTTGTTTTGGCATCATTCTATAAGTTTAAAATGTGATTTTATTTTAAACAATCTATTTAGTAGCTATTTAGTAATTACTAAATAAGTTTAAATAAACTTATTTAAACTTATTTAGTAATTACTCTTACTTCCTACCCCTCTAACCTCCCCTCCTCCCTACAAATACCTACATTCAGATTTTTGGTTTTGTTTTGTGAACAAGAGAATTTAACCAATGCCTTTTATATGAATTAACCATTGGAGATCAGAGGTTCATTTTTAATTCTTGTCAACATTTTGTTTACTATAGTATTTTAAGAGCCAAACTAGACTTCCTGTTATGCCATGCACAAATTCAAGGGGAACTTCTGAAGTTTTCTATTATATTGCTCTTGTATCTTGGCCATTGTATATGGAATTGTCTGCAAAGGGGGAAATTTGTATTTAACATATCCAACTAAATCATATGAAAGTTCTCTTTTTTTTTTTTTTTCAATGCAGTTTATTCAGGAACATTGAACAATCCTCGGACCCCGGGGAAAGCCAGCCCACAGCTTAAATAGCCTCTGGGTAGCCAACCCAGGCGTGCCACTGAAGAACACAGAGATCCTATTCCCAGTTTTCTGAGAAACCACCAGTTTGATTTTTACAGTGGTTGTACAAGATTGCACTCCCACCAGCAAGAAGTGTTCCTCTTTCTCCACAATCTCACCAGCATGTTAAAAACATGTATCTTTGAGTTTTTTACCTCGGAGCCATTCTAACAGATCTAAGATGGAATTTTAGAGTTGTTTTCATTTGTAATTTCCTGATGACTAAGGATGTTGAACATTTCCTCAAGTGTTTCTTGAACATTTGGGATTCCTCTGTTGAGAATTCTCTGTTTAGCATTGAACTCCATTTTTAACTGAGTTATTTGGTTTGTTGGTATTTAGTTTCTTGAGTTCTTTATATATTTTGAATATTAGCCCTCTTTTGAATGTAGGATTGTCAAGACCCAGTTACACCACTCCTGGGCATTTGCTCAAAAGATGCTCCACCATGCCACAAGGACACTTGCTCAATTATGTTCATAGCAGCTTTATTCATAATAGCCAGAAATTAGAAAAAAATACAGATATCCCTCAAGTGAAAAATGGATAAAGAAAATATGGTACATTTATACAACAGAATACTACTCAGCTATTAAAAACAAGGACGTCTTGGAACTAGCAAGAAAGTGGATGGAACTAGAGAAAACATCTTCCTGAGTAAGTAACCCAAACCCTAAAAGACATGCATGGTATGCACTCACTTATAAGTGGATTTTAGACATAAATTATAAGGTAACCATGCTACAAGCCACAGACCCAAAGGAGCTAAGTTACAAGGAGGGCCCAAGAGAAGATATTTGAATCTCACTCAGAAAGGGAAATAAAATGAGCATTGAAGGTGGATGGAGGTAGGAGAGGGGATAGGAACAGGAGCAGAGGTGGGGTTTAGGAGCAGGGAGAGCAGGGAAGAAAATTCCAGGTGAGAGAATGGAAATTGGGGGTGGAGACATCTCTGGGATTTGCCAGAGACCTGGGACAACGGAGTCTCCCAGGAGCTATGGAGACCACACTAGCTGAGACTCTTAGCGGCACAGGATCTGTAGCCAGGTGTCCAGTGGATGGATGAGGATACTAACCCACCCACAAAACTTTCAACCCAAAATTTGTCCTGCCTACAAGACATGCAGGGACAAAGATGGAGCAAAGACTGAGGGAATGGGCAACCAAAGACTGCTCCTTGAGACCCACCATGGGACAGAATTGATCCCTGACACTAGTATCGTTACCCTGTTATGCTTGGAGACAGGAACATAGCATAACTCCTCTGAGATGCTTCACCCAGCAGCTGATGAAAACAGATGCAGAGACCCACAGCCCAACATTAGACAGAGCTTGGGGAGTCCTAAGGAAGAGTTGGGGGAATGATTGAGAGAGCCATGGGGAGTCAATGACTCCAGAAGAAGAACTACGGAGTCAACAGGTCTGGGCCCATGGAGGCTCACAGATACTAAACCACCAACCAAAGGCCACACATGGACTGGTCCTAGGCCCCTTGCACATATGTCACAGATGTGCAGCTTGGTCTTCATGTGAATTCCCTGAAAACTGGAGCAGGGGCCTCCCTGACTCTGAGGCCTCCCTTTGGATCCCTTTCCCTTAATGGAGGTGCCTTGTCTGACCTCAGTGGGAGGAGATGCACCTAGTTCTGCAGTGACTTGTGTATGCCAGGGCAGGTTGGAACCCATGGGGGACCTCCTTCTTCTCTGAGGAGAAGGAGAAGGGAGAATGGAGAAAAGGATGTGCAAGGGGGGACTGGGAAGAGGGGGCCTACAGTCAGAATATAAAGTGAATAAATAAATGCTTTAAAAAAAAAGAATATAGAGATTCTAGAGCCACCAGATATCAGTAGAAAGTGACTGGGGTTGCAATTGCAGGTGGTTTGGACATTTTTGAAGAAGAAAAATGTATAAAACTGAAACTGGGCTTCATGCTCATATTTTGTTAAGAAGAAATACCTTCCAAAGTTAAATAGAGGATCTAACTGATTCAAAAGCAATGTTGCCGTCTGTTTGTATATTGCTTATAATGCATTTTCACATGGCCTAATCCTTGGTTTTTAAGATGAACTGAATTTTGAATGAGTCAAAGGTATGAATTTTGATCTAGTCAACCACGATACACCAGAAGCCAGATGAGGTGAACTCTCTTTTTCTAGGCCAAGCTTGAGGTGGGGAAATCTTGATTTGCATTGCCCTAGAGAAATTTAAATGAAAATGGGGGTGTTAGAGAAGGTGTGTAAAAGACTGGCAAGCTGTGGAGGAAGCAGCCAGAGAGGTGGCTCAGCAAGCTCTTGGGTGCAGTGCTATCTGTAGGCAGACTGGGTACAACCTCAGCTCAGCTCAGCGCCAGGACCATACATTTTCAGGAACAGCACTGATCACACTGAGATCTGAAGCAGCTTGTAATTCTGCTATAGGGAAAAAATGCTTATTTCTGAGGTTCCTTCCAGTTTTAGACTTCTGGGTTTCTTTGCTGCTGAGTTACACAGTACACTTTTCCGGGGTGCAAAAAGTCTAGAGACGTTTCAGTCACACCTGGTAAGGATATTCATTTACTTTAAAGGAGCCATAAGGAGAGCCGACAGCAGCATTGAAAAGGTGATGTGCTAGGGTATTCTGGACTCATAAAAGTGGGTTTTTGGGGGGAGGGGGAGGGCTATAGGGCAGTAGGGGAAACATGTAAGCACAAACTCTGCCTTTGATCCTTCCCGTCCAGGTTTATAAGGAAAAAAACAAGGTGTAACCATGATGCCAGAGCTGGTAGACAAAGATGGGAGGATAATGTGAAACTCTCTGGCCAGCTAGCCTAGCCTGTTCAGTGACCTCCAGGATCAGTAAGAGAGCCTGTCTCAGAAAATAGAGAATTAGAGGAAGGTGCCCAACACTCACCACCGGCTTCCACACACTCCAATGGACATGCATGCGTACACACAAACAAGTGTTCACATACACATAAATACACACACAGGCAAAGGTTTTTCTTTTGAGGTTTTTGAGGCTACTGTTTTTAGAATAGATATTTGCATTTCGTCTATTCTGCTAACTTAACCTGATGAGAAAATGCTATTAAAATGTTTACGGCTTTTGCAACAGCCCTGTAGACTGTTTTCAGAACGTGGACGTGTTCACTGTATTGGCTTTACCCATCCATGAGCATAGGAGGCTGTAGATGTCTGCATGTTCTTCAATCTCTTTCTTCAATGTTTTGAAATTTTCATTGCAAAAAGCTTTCACCTCCTTGGTTAGGGTGATTGTAGGTATACGTTTGGTGTATAGATTTGTGTTTTTCTTTCTAATTTTTTTCTCAGTGTATTCATTATTGACATATAGAAAAGATACTGAATTTTAGATGGTGACTTTGTAACCAAACACTTGGCTGAAGGTATTCATTATTCTAAGAGTTTTCTAGAAGTATCTTTAGGGTTTCTTATGCAAAAGATTATGCCATTAGCAAATAGGAATATTTTGGTTTCTTCCTCTTCTATTTGCATCCATTTTCTTTTTACTTTTCTTACTGCTCTGAATAAGACTTTTAAAACTATATTAAATAATACAAAGAACTGGCAAACGGGGCTGCATGAAATTATAAAACCTCTATATGCCAGACTAAAGAGAAAAGCCTATACAATAGGAGAAAATCATTACCAATTGTACAGTTGACAGAAATTAATATCTAAAGCACCTAAGGACTCTTAACTAAAAGAAAACCACATAATTTAGCCAATAAATAGGCTAATGAAACAAACAGTTCTCACAACATAAAATACAGACAAACACTAAATATATTGAATAAACAAGATCAATATCCTTAATGAGTAAAGAAAATGTAAATCAAAGCTACACTGACATTACGTTTCTTCATTACATTTTATGAAAACGTCCATCACTTTTAAAAATGATAGAAAATGTGCGAGGGAGGAGCCTTCCTTCAGGGCTCGTGAGAATCTGTATCATACCAGCTGCTATAGAAATCAGTGGTTAAGAGCACTGACAGCTCCTCCAGAGGATCCAGGTTCAATTCCCAGCACCCACATGGCAGCTCAGAACTGTCTGAAACTCCTGCTCCAGGGGATCTAACACCCTCACACAGACAAATATATATAAACAAAACTCCAATGCACATGAAATAAAAGCAAATAAATAAAAAAGAAAGAAATCAACGTTTCTAAACACAGAACTACCGCAGCTGCCAGTAATACACTTAAAAGTACATATTCAAAGGACTCCATAGAGAAATCTCCATTTACATGTTGAATGCGGTGGCATTCACAATAACCAAGCCATAGAGTCAAAGGCTCCATCAACAGTTGAATGCATGCTCTAGGAATCTTTCTTCTCATTTGGACTTGAAGCATACTTTCAACGCATACCTTGATATCATTCTTGACATTCTGTGGGTTGAAATTTTCTCTGGTTTAGAAGAACTACCTTAAGCAGAACGTATTCAAGTTCAGCTAGAACCCAAATGTCCTCGCCATCCCTTGAAGCCAGAAGCAAAGAAAGGGCTCAACAACAAATTTGTAACCCTTGCTCGACAACAGTGTCAAGCCCAAATAGCATCTTGTCGTCCATATTGCTTCAAGCTACCTGCTTCCTGTAATAGAGCTTCCCCTCTGCCTCTTACAGTTGTCTCCAGACCAGGGAAGTCAAAACCCTTTGTTAGTTTCTCCTAAAGCAAATGAGAATACCTAGCTTCCTATGGACAGCAGGTTCTGAATAGATTATGCTGCCTCTCCTTCATTTTTATCTCACTTGTTCTCATTTGTTTCCACAAAAAGCATACTTACATGTGTGGCAGACTTTGCTAGTTTAGCATAACACTAAAGAATATTTATTTTATGATACTTTGTTAACTTAATTATTAAATACGTGGCATTGGCCTCTTTGTTACTTTTTCATTGCTGTGAAGAGATACTGTGACGAAGGCTACTTCTAGACGAAAGAATGTATTCAAGATCACAGTGTCAGGGAGTTGAATACATGACATTGTGGTGGGGAGATTGGCAGGCAGGCATGATGCTGGAGCAATAAATGAGAACTGACATCATTATTCCTAAGTAGACACAGAGCAGCAGAAAGTGCTAACAAGAGTTTTATGGCTTTTTCAAACCGCAAAGGCCACTCATAGTGACACACCTCCTCCAACAAGGTCACGCCTCCTTAATCTTTCCCAAACAGGTCCACCTACTGGGGACCAAGTATTCAATTATATGAGCCTATATGAGCCATTGTCATTCAAACCACCACATGAATAAAGAGAAGACAGGTAAATACTGTCTGCTACTTTCCTCATAAAGTTATTAACAATAGTGCATGAATGAGCTGGAGTTTTGATAATGGCAGAGTAGCTTGTACTTTAGGGACATTCACGTTTATAATATGTACAAAGTCTGTGAAAAAAAGGTTTAGGAACAATAATACTCAAAGCACTACAAGTCTACTGAAGTCACATTTCAACACTCTTCTCTTGTAACAGAATAACAATTTTCTCTCGGCATTTGCTAGGACACATAGCTTTCCATAGTCTTCCTGGTAATTGGTAAAACTTGCCAAAGAGTATGTAAAAATATAGAAAATATGAATGATACAATTAGCTAACTAGGCTAGAGATGGCTTAGCCAGCCAGTAAAGGTTAAACAATTAACTAAGTTGTTAATTAAACTAGCTGGTTAGTTAAAGTTAAATAATTAGCTAACTAGTTAGTCAAAGTTAAACAAGTAACTAACAAGATTAAACTTAATAAAGTTGGATATCCCACAATGGTAGAGTATATTTTCTTTTAAATTGCTATTAGAAAAAATACAAAATGAGCTATATCCTGGGCATTAATGAAATCTAGAAGAAACATAAAAAGAAGACAGGCAAACATGTTTTGTTACTAAGTGAAATGTCAGTAGACATAAACATAATTTCATAAAGATAGTGAAAACCCCTAAACAGTTGGAGGATCAGCAACACAGATGCAAGCAGCCTGTGGATTAAAGACCAAATCTCAAGTGAATTAGAAAAATATTGTATACAGAATTGAAAGGAAAATTAAAATTCGGGGTATATAGCTAAGGCAAAATTTAGTTGGAAAATTATGTTTAAATGCTTATATCAGAAAATATTAGACTGGTAGATTCATCTAAAGAGCATAAAGTTTACTCTTTTTATCATGTCAGTCAGTATAATTCTTCAGATTAATAGCTGAAATTAGGGAACCATACGATCACTATAACTTATATGAAAAAATAACTTAAGAAATACATCCCCTGTGTGAGCAATGAATCAGAGGACCCTTTGTGACTTGTCCACACTGGGTACTCTTTTTTATGTCCAGAGGCACCAGTTCTCTAGATTTGATTTTCAGAATCTCTCTGTCAGCCTGTTTTGGGTTGTCATGAGCTAATGAAAATCAGCAACACAAGACAGAGATCTCTCTCTCTCTCTCTCTCTCTCTCTCTCTCTCTCTCTCGATGTTACTATATAGCCCACTTTCAAATTCAGGATCCTTTATCATCTCCAGACAGCTTCCTTGTCTTGAGACAATTTATGTTTCTTTAATCATCCTTTTATCTTTTAACATTTCTAAAAACAATCCTCTCATTGAAATTTCCTTGTTGACACCAGGTGGTGGTGGTGCACGCCTGTAATCCCAGCACTCAGGGGGCAGAGGCAGGCAGATCGCTGAGTCTGAGGCTTCACTAGTCTACAGAGTGCATTCCAGGACAGCCAGGGTTACACAGAGAAACCCTGTCTCAATAAACATTTTTTTCTTTATTGAAAGGTTTGAGATTCAATAATGGTTTATACTGGGAAGGGCCTTAATTAATTAAACAAAGAAACAAAAAACTCAAGTCACTTACATTTGATTTTAGAATATTTGATAGTGTCTTCATATCATGTTTTTATGTTACAGAAATCCACACTGTTTTAAAGACAAAGTGAATCCAGTTGTCCTTTAATACAAAACGTTAAAAATCCCATTTAATTTCCTTCTCATAATTTGTTCCTATACTTCAGACAAAGCTTCCAGCAATCCTCCTTGCAGGCAAATCCAGAGTACCTGCAGAGACTTAGCTGTGTGGCTGATATACCTCTAGGTTGATAATAATTAAATTCCTTGATTTAGAAGGTTTCTCAGGAGACAACTGGCTGTCTTATAGTGGAAACACAGATACAAAACATCACATTTTGGCTGCTTTAGGTATTATGTGCTGATGAATGATATTAATAGCAACTAGAAAGCAATATCTGTTTTGTGTTATTTACAGTAGTCTTTGAATTGCATTGAAAGATGAAAAGCCTGAAATCAATTTTTGCATTTGGAAATCTCTGTGTTATTAGGGCCAAAAGTTTTCATCTCTTGGTAGTTTATCTTCCCAATCAATAAAAGTTATTTATTTGTACACAGTGTTTTCAAAATAGCTCAGAGCCTGAGTGTTTGTGGGGAATGTAAAGGAGTTTTCCCATTTAGGTTAACAGTGGTGGAAATATGCTTTCTAGGTGCAGCTGCATTGTTAGATTTACCAGCAAATTGTTGGTACTTTATAAACACTCTTGGTGGGTTTATGTGCTAGAATAAAACTACCAGATGTATTTATGCTAAAGTAACAATGTTTCTAGTGGTTTTCTTTTCCTTTTATACCTTCCTAAATAGGTCTTGGAACATAGATTTAATGTGATGAAATTAAAACAATTTCTCATTTCAACGCAATTAATGCAAATATCTGTCCTTCTGGGAAAAGGCCTCACTCAGAATTCTTTATCTGTTCAGCTGTTTTCTCACTTACTTAACAATAGGTTTTCTGAGCTAGTGATGCTGTAGGTCAAGATGACTGGGGAATTTTTTTTTTAATTGGACATTGCTTAATAAAACAAAACTATCCTTATGGCCAAAGAGTTATGCTATCGTGGAAGTAATAGAATTTGCTAAAATCCAAGTGGTCAAGAGGATGTAGCACAAAGGTATAGGATACTCAGGACTACCCCAAGGCACTGTTCAGAATATTAGCCCTTTTGTTCCTTGGTAACTAGAAGTGTGACAAATAACAGCCCTAGCTGAGACCTTTCCTGGGACTTCTGCTGAGGAAGAGTGTCTTCCTAGTCCAGAGGACCTCTTGCTCTTGAGAGCTGCAGGAGCTCACTGGGACCTTCACTGCTGTGTAGATTCACTCAGTCCTGCTTCTGGCATTTCTCTGCAGAAGTGGACCACAAGAACATTCCTCAAAAGCCTTCTGTCATGGGGAACAAGCCAATGACAAGGGATGAGTTGAGAAGAACATATCTGTGTCCTTGTGTCTCTTTCCAGTCTGTTTAGACTGCTGTGAACAATGTCACAGTCCAAGGAACAGAAGCAGCAGCTGCTTCCCACAGTTCTGGAGCTGAAGTTCTGAGGTCAGGTGTCTAGGTGTCTGTGGACAGCCTCTCCCCGACTTGCAGGAAGCTGCCTTCTTGCTGTGGGTTCACATGGCCTAATCTAGGTGCATGCTTGTAGTGAGAAAGTGCATGAGCTCTCTGTCTGGTGCCTCTTCTTCAAAGGCACCAACCTCATCATGACCTCATATGACCTGATTACCTTCCCACTCCCCCACATCCAAATGCCATCACAGTTGGTTTATGGTTTCAACCCTCAAATTGAGGGGACACAATTAGCCAGCCCCAACACAGAGCCTGACACCCTAACCTTTCAGAAAGAATTAGTTTCTCTTCACCAAGATATATATATTAAAGAGTATCATAGATAAAAGCAAGAGGTTACATCCTCCCTTCCACCATCTGAGCCGCCATGTGTTGGATATGTAATGCTAAGTCCACAGGGGTTGAGTATTACAACCCTGGGCAAGTATAGCTCTCTGAACACAGTTTCCTATCAGTAAAATGACAGCAGTCACAGTAGCATATGCAACCAATGCAACCAAATTTTGCAATAAAAACATGAAGCCATAGGTATAAGGTTGTGAGCACAGTAAAAATAATATAAATACAATTACTGACATATAATACTGGGTTTGCCATTTAAAATTTAGCCTATGCACTGAAACTGTCCCTATGCCCATGTGAAGGTGTACTGTACCTGGAGGACTGGGCCTGGGTTTTAAATAGTTCAGTGTTTTCACTGCCTACAACCAGGTCTTAGGGCAGATTGAGCACCCTATACCCACATATGGAACTAACTCTAGAGAACAGACTGGGGAAACTCAACAGGATTGAAAACTGTGAATGGATCTATAAAGTCTACTGAATGCCTCAATAAGTAGGCACTTAATCACAATGGGCCATTGATTATAATGAAATACAAAATTTTGTTCATTAATTTCCATAAAAGAACACCTCATTTATTCCTAGCTCCTTTCTATCCTTAGTCGGACTATTTTCTTGGTATACAAACTCTAGGCAATGAAACTACTTTAACTCTGGCAAGTTGCGGCAAATTCACGGTACCTCTCCCTGCACAAATCATGGAGACTGATTGGTATTTACAATGTGTTTTCAGGAAGTAAATCACAAACTTTCATCAGTGCTTTCCACAGCAGTCACAACTCAAATGGCGGCATCAGGATTTCCAAACACAATTTACATGAGTCCCCTACTTATATCCACACCTACATGATGCATCGGGTTTACCTGTGGGTCTAGAATGTTCCAAGCATTGATCTCCGGCACTTTCTATGACTAGTATTTTATCAGAGTCCAGTTCTCAGGATCACACAAACCATGGCTTCCTTACTGAAGTCTGGAACCGTGGGTTCCCCAGGTTTTGCTAGCCTCAGGAAGTCATCAGAAGGCTTTACATGAGAACAATAAGTAGGCAACTATGTCAACCTAGGCAGCTTAAGCATTTAACTTTGCATGACAAAAACAGCAGTCTTGGAGGAGTTTCCCATTCACTACTGACATTTGATGTCAATCTTTCAGAGAAAGTCATCTGGTTTGCAAGCAGCAGCCATGATCCTTGCAGATGTAACCAAAGCCCAGGATTTCACACAAAGGCATTAGAATCAGAGGAAGGGAATGCTGAGTTTCCAGGCATCAGGGAAACAGGCAGCAACGTGGCTTGAGTCCTACAGCCAGTGTCTGGGCTCTGTAGGGCCCAGTTACCTTTCATGTGGCTCAGTTCCAACAACCTTCAGGGTTCTGCTTGGCATTCACAGCCAGCTTCTGCAGAGGAGCTTCATGGGCCATTGTAGACCAGCTGTTGTTCCCTTGATGAATCATCTGAGGCCAGGAAAGTGAGAGAGAGTTCTGGACACTCGTGTGGGCGAGCCTACTTGTATAGTGTGCCCATGGAAACAGCATCCTAATCCCAGCCAGGTGCTCTGCTTCCAACCCACCCACACCATCGGGGAACAAAGTTTACTCGTGAAGTCTTAGAACTGAGTCACATAAAGAAAAGAAACTTGGGAATATAAAAACATATATATCCACAATATATATTTTATGCCTCCATCTCCTCATCTGCAAAATAAAAATCATGTGGTCTCGTGCGTTCTCTCTCCCCCCCGTCTCTCTCACACGCAAGTACACAGATATGAAGTTCAGATGCATTAATATACATAAAGGCCATGCACTGAGGCTCCCGTATGGTGAAATTGCTTGAAGAAATCATAAGTGAACCTTCTTGTCCTTGTACAAATGCTTAGGGGTTTGGTTCTTATAATTTTTTTTAAAAAACAAATACTTAAAAGTAAGATTACAGGTGGAAGGCAGAATGTATTTTTAGGACTTTCATGACCACATGTGTCAGATCATGCCTCTGTCTTGCGTAAGAAAATGGGCTAATAGCTCTGACCATCTCTCAAAGGAGCAAATGCCCTGCCCTTGCCCAGTTGCCCGCTAGGCGTCGTCTGACGTGTTGCCTTCTTCCGCTTTTCACTGATGTTCTGACATTCTTTGAGCCATGCCCTCTTTCTCTCCGGATCATCCTTCCTCCCACTGCTCACACGTCTTTCTTTTCCTATTTGTTCAGATGTTCCTGCTCAAGAATGATCGTTCTCACCCTCCCCTGCTAAGATTCAGCTTCCACATGCTGTGTCTAATTCTGTGCTGACTCTATTCATTAGTGTTTTGTTACTCCCAACCTATGACACATACATGTTACATTTATTCTTGTACCTTGGCTAGAATGTTAAGTATTTGAACAGATATTGCCAAATTCTCCTTCAGGAAAGCTGTGCCGTTTCATACTCCAGACCCACAGCAAACGCACGCTAATCTCTGCACCATGCCTAATACCTATATATTAAGTATTTTCCAATCTCTTAGGCGAAATATATCTGGTTATTTTTGCTACAGTGCTGCTGTTGTCATCACCTCATAGCTGCCGAGTGTTTCCAGCTACATTAAATCCTTCCCACACACAAAGTGACAACCAACCTGAGTCCTCCCTTACAGTCAGCCAAAACCTGCTGACTGAAAATCCCTGTGAATTCCTGAGCCAAGTTAATTTACGTTTTTGCCACTGCCTCGGTTAGGGGTCCTGCGAGATGTGGCCAATTCCACAAAACGGTAATGAGGGTGTTTTAAAATAAAAGAGCTGGAAGAACAGGAAGGATGAGTGGATCTCAAGGATGTCAGGATCTACAGGAAGATCTTCATGCAGCTGACATCAGACAGTGCAGAGGACACACTGACAGGTGGTGCCAGGACTTCTGAAGAGCATGGTTCTGAAGAGAACCCCAGAGCTCTAGAGCCACAGAGATAAGATTGCTCCAAAGAGCCAATTGCTACTGTGGAAATGTGTGGGTCCCCCACCACTGATTTGACATCGTGTACCAGCACTCTCTCGGTAAGAAGGGTATAAATGACCTGGAGGCTGGCAGAGGACAGGTCATTTATTAAAATAGTAGAGCTAGCTTATATAGATCCAGTTAGGGGGAGAGAGGATAAAGAACAAGGGAGAAAATACGCCTAATTTGCATAAGTGGACCTGATTAAAGACAGGCAAACATTGATGATGCACCAATTCAGATACTAAAGCATTTGGGAGGAGGCAGGGAGTTTCCAAGTTATCAGCTAGATTAGCAGACTGTTGGTCACGTGATATCTGGGAAACTGGTTTTCTGGCCAGGAAACAAAAGCCTAACCAGCTTTATCATGATGTTGTCTTTGTCTCCATGGGGTTGAGGAGGCCAAGCCTGATTTGGGTAGGGACTAGAGCCTCTCCTGCCTGCTCTGTGAGAGCTGTCAGGGGTATGGCCAGTGCTCTACTGTCCCCTCATCTGGCATGGGAACCCACGGAAGTGGGGCTAATGGGGAAGACAGGACGGGTGACTGTCTTTAACTCCTTGACTATCTCAGTCTCTTCCAATAGTGTCTCTGTTTTAGGGTAGATTTTAATATAAAGTCAGGGAGCAAGAAATCCCAAGAAAGAGTTGCAAAAGAATAATTCTCAGTGTCACAGGTCACAGCAAAGACACGCTTGGGAATGGAGAGATAACAAAACCATCTTGGCGTTAATTTTCCTAATAGTAAAGCTATTAAAAAATAACACTAATTTAACCCCATTATTTTGTTTTTCAAATGCTCGGAGGTGGTAGGCCTTCAAGGGTTGGGGCCCCCTACTTCTAAATCTTCAGATGTGGGTACGTATCCTGAAGTAAGTGCAGAAACCAGTAAAGTAACAAGGGGCCATTCTTGGATGGGGGAGTTGGAAAGCAATAAAGCAGAGAATTGCAGAGCCCGGGTGATCTGATCAGAGAAATCGGAGGGGGATCTTTAGGGAGAGGAGTGAGGTAAATTCAGAAGAAGAAAGGAAGTGAAATAATAAGGATGTCTGAAGACTCATTAGGAATTATACTACTATTTATCTAAAACAAACCTATAATGCATGTAGTCCTGTGTCTTGCAGAAAAAAACGAGGACCATACTTATCTTCGGGTATAGTGTATAAAGTACGGGATTATGCTGGTTTAGTAAAGGGGCAGTGGAAGGTTCTCCTCCAAGATCCATGATTTCACTAGCCACAAGCAGTTGGCTAGTTCTCCAGTATCAAACAAGGTCTCCCTCTTACTGATTGAGTCTGAAGTCCAACTAGAGAGCTGTTGGTTACTGTCAAGGTATGTGTAGCACTACTTCACCCCTGGGTTATTGCGCCATGCTGGTCATTATTGTGGTGTAGCTGGATAGGGCTGTTAAATTGCCCTCTGTTGGAGGCCTGCGCGGTGCCTTCTGGGACCATGAACGCTACTCCTCAGGAATGAGGCATTCAGGTCATTTCCAGCTCAGGCACCTCTGGGCCTAATCTATGAAGCACATAGTGTCTTCAGCAATAGGGTCTTACCTTCTACTTCTCGGGACAACCAAAGGAAATAGCAACACGCTGCATGTTTACAGAGTCTCTTAGACAACCTTGACCAACAACTCAAAAGAAGGCTTTTCATGTGTGGTAGTGGAGGTTTTGTTACATTACATCTTTGACTGTTGGGGAAAATAGTATTATCCCAGATGAAAAGAATTTATTTAAACTGCACATGTATTTTCAATACAATAATAAGACTACATTTCTTCTTCCCGTTCCTGCTTCCAAGCCTTCTCATATAACCCGCTTTGCTCTCTTTCAAGCTTATGAAATACTTTTTAAAATTAATTATTATTATATGCACACACACATACACACACACACACACACATCCCTAAATATAAGTTTCTCAGTCTCTATAATGTGACTTACATGAATGCTTTCAGCGCTGACCATTTGGTACTAGATGACTAATTGTGTACGGAAAACCGCATCTAATTGTAATGCAGAGCACAGTCACTTCTGCAAGCACGGTTCAGGGAACATTGCAGAAGAAGGGGTGGAAAGACTGGAAGAGCCAGAGGCTCAAGGAAGTTCACTTACTGTGTGATTGTGTCTCTTAGTCATGCTAAAAGCTACAACCATGAAGCCTCACCAATGCGACTGCCAAAATTTGAGCTGAGCAAGGACAACAATGAACATGTCAGAGTGGATGAGGGAAAGCCCACAAGGCCTCAGCTCTTCACAATGAACTACAGACAGGTAGGAAATGCTGGGAACCGGAGAAAGCGTCTTCCCCCAGGAAGGGCACAGCAACTGGTTATCCAGTACCAAACTGTCAGCTATGAAAACATACATGTAAATAACATCACATAGAAAAGTGATCTCTATGGGAATATACTTAGGGAATATACTTATATTCATATACATGTATGTACATACAAATAATTAATCAAAAGAGAGAGCATGAATTTGAAAGAGAGCAAAAAGGGTTACATAGAGTTTGGAGGGAGAAAAAGGAGGGGAGAAATGAGGCGATTATATTATAATCCCCATAACAAAATAAAAAATATTGAAGAATATCTAAGGAGATATTTAGGTAATGTATTGATAATAACAAACGCCTTTGTTTAATTAAAATAAAGTTGGAGCCTAATGAGAGGATTCTGTGAGCTCTGACTTTGGAAGGCATTAGGTCAGTTCTCGTTAGACTTTTGATTAGTTCTTATGAGAGGGTCATTATAAAGGAACAAGCCTACTTAGCCGCCTCTGGCTTGCCATTTGGTCAGGAAGTCTCACCGTCATGGTGCCAGTCACCACGCGGGGAAGCAGCCAGGTGCTGAGGGTCATTAGAACTGACGCGATGCTGTTAGGATTTTCCACTTAAAATGTCTGATCGAAACAAGCCCCTTCTCTGTAAGCGAGCAGCCTCATGTATTTCAAGATAGTAATACATGTAATACAAACTGAGTCATACATAAGTGTTCCCACTGCATGTTGTAATACCACCCACTTCTTGCAACTCTGGTTATTTGCTGGCTGAGTCAGAAACATTGAAATAGTTTGGAAGTAAAGGCAGGTGGACTTTTTCGTGTTATAGAGCAAGTTTTCTTCTCCTAGCATCTGCTGGCTCCATGCTTTACATTCCTCATGGTTTCTTAAAATCAAAACAAAAGAGAAAAGCCGTTGTCATGGGTACAAGGAATGCATGGTTTCCTGACAACCTAATGGTGTGCCTGTTACTATAAATGTACCAAAACAGGGTAAGGACACAAACATCTCAGCTTGTAAAGGCTGATTTTGGGTGCAATTTGACATTTTTTTTCAGCAGGTGATACCATGTCTGGCTACTTGGGCAGCTTTTTGCTTGTTTGTTTTGTTTTCCTAGAAAGTCCTTTGTGATGCTAGGAGAAAGTAGAGTGTGAGGCCAAGAGGTTCTTCAGGAACATATGTTTAAAATAACCCAGCTGAGAAGTGTTGGTGTTAAAGACTGCTCAGGCACTCTGAGGGCTGTCAATTCTTTCTCCATTTTGGTGCATACGCAAAAGTATGTAATGCCAAGTGATGGCAAGCATTTTCCCTGCATTCCTACCATCTGTTTTCTTGGCGTCTACCACAGACAGCTGCATTGCCAGCGTTCAAGCTGCTTACTGCTGTCGCATGGAAGAGATGTTGATGGATAGGGACTGGATTGCCGGAAAACTGGGCATGTTTGCTTCTCTCTGAAATGTTTATTCAATATCATGAAATTTTTTACAGGGTGCTCAACAAGCATTTGCTGAATGATTCTGCTGACCAGTGACAAGGAAGTTTTCTCTATCATGAATGGGTACTTGTGTGTGTGTGTGGGAGGGGGGAACATACATGTCAACTCTTGAGAAATCAGATGGACCGAGAGGAGAATCAGAGAGAAGAAAGTGAAATGATCAAGTAGGGAGAAGCAGAATTTTCCTGTGCGGACAGAATAAAAAGGTCTACACATTCCATGGACAACCACGGATGGAGATGGATACAGCGCATATTCTATTATGCAGTTGGAAATAGAAGAAGCGTGTGGAGGAGAATACTGGGAGAAATTAAACATAGATTACCTACAACACTCTGCCCTTGCAGGAAGTTCATAAGCTAAAATTTGTGATATCTAAACTCTGTCTACCCAAAGAACATGAATGATGGAAGTGAATTCAGATGACACATTGAGCACACGCACACATTTATAGATACACACGTGAAACAGCTTAGAGAAATCCAATTTACTGACCAAAAGCTCTAATTTCGAAGGATGAATTATATTTTTCTAGAAGTGAGTAGATAAGAAAACATTTACAAAACACTATTTAAATTCACAATAGGGACAGTATTATCAGACAGTGAGGGATCAGATCATCAGTGCTTAATCCTTGGATAATCAAGGCACTGTTTACAAATATATTAATATATAATATATGCAGATAGTAAATATATATTTACTATATATAGTAAATGTATATATGTATATACATATACATTGTAACACAAATTGAGTCAATAGATTTCCAGTTTTTCAGAGGCTTATGATCATTTGGAGACCATCAAATGCACGCATATCCACTGTATGTAAACACAAACACATATAAGTGTATTTATCATTGAATACCATTATAAAGGACAAACATCACAAAACAAGGTTACAGTGATGTTGACTGAACCAGGCTGCCGTTTCCCATTGGAGGGACAAGGAAACACTCGGGGAGAAAGCTTCTGAGCTATATCTGAATGGAGTTGTTAGAATCAATCGCCAGATCTATATTTTTTAAAAAATTAATCCAGAAAGAACCATTCTTTTGAGGAAGATTAAACCCTTTGAGGAAGATATGAATAAGACCTATGTAATCAAGTAGGAAAGAGACAGGAGCCAATAGGGCCAGTCTAGCTGGATGATGCTAGTGTCTTACTACAAACACTGAGAGCCTCACTATCCAATCTATTTGCTTCAAAGCTTCAAAACTAAGATTTAGCTAGGTAAAATTATTCATTCACTTTCAACAATGTGATAAAGGAAAATCATTACTAGAATCCACCTTGTGGTTTATATTCTAAGAAGGACTGGAGGCTTGTGACAACAAAACCAACTCATTTAGAAAGGAACTTGGGTGTCATAAGCCCTTCTCCTGCCTCTCTAGACATGACCCGTGAGGTCCCCTATCTTAAAGCATGTGTCGCCTTTCCACCATCCATCCCCAGGAACATTCTCAGTACACATATCTTCTCATGTTCTGCAACTCAAAGGATTTCTCTTATGCCCTTCTAATTCTACACACTTCTACTAATGCCCAACCAGTGTTTTACAAATACTGCAAATTCCGTGCCTGAAGACAATAGTCACCTTTAAAGAATCCAGTTCTACAGATCAGAAATCAAAGGTGCTATGGGTGTGCTCCTTGAGAGAGTCGTGGGCTAGAAATGATGGTGCCAGCCAGGTTAGTTCCAAGCTCATTCTTGCAACTGGTAGAATTTAGTTGTACATTGGAGGACCACGATCAAAGTTGCCTTTTGGCTATCAGATAGGGCCTGCTCTCAGCTCCTAAGTGTCCTGAGAGCCCTGGTCATCCACCCTATTCACACTCAGGCCACTCTTGCATTCTGAGTCTTGGATTTTGTCTGTTTCTGATTGCTTGACTTGGATAAGGTCAGGCCCACCTAGGGAGTTCTAATTAAAGGCCAATGATGTCATATGACATAATCTAATTATATCCCAAAGTTAAATCTACTGTACTCACATGCCAGGAATTAACAGGGTATACACAGCAGAGAGGAGGGATCTTGGGGACATCCTAGATTCCTGTCCCCCCAGAAACCTTAGCCACAGATGGCAGCTTTTTCTTTTTCTCATAGTGTGATCTTAGGAACTTAGTTTAATTCAACTCAGACTAAAGTGTGAATGACCTTAATCTTCAGTGATACCTGCTCATTAATTAAAAACAATTCCCTTTTAGAATCCCAAGCAGCCCTTCTGAGGGACTTGAAGATAGCTAAGTTAACAGATAGTGTCTACACTAAAACAAAGGGACACTGTTGGCTCTGTTGTCTATACCACCCTGTGCTCCTGAGGAGAAGAATCCTCACAGATGGGTGAAGGAAACAACCAGGACCCTACGTCCTAGATGAGAACTGACAAGTCAAAATGTCCCCTTTGTTCTAGGTGCTCGGAGGCTTTCACTGCAGACCTTACTGCTGTGTCTGCTTTTGTAATCAGGAAGCTATAAAAAAAAAACTAATTAATTAAACCAGTTACAATCCAATACTCCTGCACAAACAGAAATATCCAACTGGCCACTTGCAGGATTCATCCCTTTCTACTGGGCGGGCGAACCACCACATTCCAGCTACTCTTCATTCAGCCTTCCTCCTCCCCTCAATCACTGCTGTAATTAGGAATGACCCAGTGTGCCAACTTAGTTATTTCTGGGGCATATGGGCATGCAACATAGGTGTTCTTTAGTCACCTTACTTTACTGTTAAATTGTCTGTGGAGACCTTTTTCGAAAGATGAATAATTAAGCTTATTTCTTTGTCTCTTGTTTTCCAATTCCCTGAGATTCTATTCAGGTGCTATAATTATGCTGTATCCATGGCAACAGTCATTATCTACATCTATAGGTGAACTCACTGGGAGCTGCTGCTGATTCTTTTTTTCCTTAATCTGTCTTCAACCTGTAGAGGATGAATGATAAAGAAGTTCAAAATCACCAAGTTCAAAGTGTTAGTACAGATTTACCTTTCAGTCGGGATAGCATGCCGATGCTTGCAACTAACTTCAACCTTAGGATATATTTTGTTTGACAGAAAACTATACATCTATTCTCTTCAACACAGCTGCATTCCAATGAGCTTCTCAGTTATAATGAATAACCTGGACTGTGTTAACCCACTCAAATGGTTGATAATTCTTTTAGACAAGATCCAAGTGAGAATTTAAAGTTTAAATAGTGAATTCTGCAAAACCCCTCAATAGCTTGATTTCAATGTATCAACACATTTAGCCAAAATCTGCCATGATAGCTTATAGTACTCGTCTTGGAGATGTAAGTCTGTGTCCTCATTTTAACCACTTCGCTGTTTGTAGTGCCACCCTATTGATGAGCACATATGGTAGCAAATCTGAAGGACAACACACACATTTCAAATTCAGTTCCTCAGTTTCCCAGCAATGATACCACGGTTGAGTTATTCAACTTTCACCTGGCCATAGTCTCTTTCTTTCAATAGACAAATAATAAATAATAATGATAATAACAATAATAATAATGCCTGGAAGTCCAAAGCTTAGAAATAATGCAAATTGCACAGAGCAAATGATTAATAAGTGACATCATTACTGTATGACAGATTTTGGAAAAGACAGATCAAACTGTGTCCCAGAATTCCTATATCAGACTACAGTTTCTGGATGCCCTTGAAGTTTGGGGCATATTGGAATTGAAATGGCATACCGACAGATTATGAATATTTCATTCTAAACAATTTCATGTTTCCATGGATTATTTGGTGCTTAATATTTGAAGCAAAGCCTTCAAATCATGTGTGTATGTTGACATACATTGAATAATAAAATTTTCCCTTGTTCTACTCCAAAGATGATGGGAAAAATAAAAAATGCATCTAAAGAGGACTTAAGGATCCTAGAATCTAAATTCTTTTTGCACAAATAAGGATGCATAGATCCAAAGAGATGCATGAGTTAGTGGGAATAAGGGATCAGGATACAAATAGAAAACAGACAAGTTATGAAATACATTAAAATATTGGGTTTTGGAGACAAGTTCAGTATTGATCCTATCACTGTGTAAGTCCATTACTCCCTTTGTCCTTAGCTCTATAATCCTTGCTTTTCTGGGGGAAACTAGGATAGTAAAATGTTTTTTGAAATTATGAAAAAATAAAAAGAACATGAAAAGATTTGGCACCAAGCCAGACACATGCTAATTGCTTCCTCACTCATGATAACATCATTTACATTTTTTATTTAGCATGGTAGGTAGAGTCAAGGGTCAGCAGAGAGGAAACGTCTCCCAAGAGGAGATAGAAATTAAGGACTTGTATTCAATTGCGAGAGATTGATTTTTATTTTTAATCTAAGAAATGTAAAAGCAAAAGAAACAGAAAGAGAGCACCTGTGTATAGCAGATAGTGGCTGGGAGGCTGGGTCTCTGGTGAGAACCAACATGAAGGATAATAGAGCTACTAAGTGTGTGGGCTTGAGGAGAAAATAGAGATCAGCAAAACTAACCTCTGAGAAAGACGCCGTTTGTTTGGCACATTCAAAACAGCATGATGGAGAGAGATCTGCAAGTTTGGAGAGAACTAATATATTGGATTCAACTGCTGTGACAGCAATGAATGTCCTATGTCTACAGCCCACTGCTACAGGAAACAGAAAGCCAACAGGAAAAAGGGGTCTCCTTCTGCCCTGCATTCTGCAATTCTCCCCATTAGGCAGGCTAAGAGACAACAGATGACAAAGGACACCTGTGGCCTGAAGCGCTAGAGCATCGAGCTTAGCATTGAGTGAGAGAAGAATTTAGAGCCCAAAAATGATGAGTTTACAAAGTGTGGCACTGCAAAGCAAAGAAAAAGCATCATGAGAAAGGTTACATCTTGAGGGATATGGGATGTCAGGAGGAGCGATTACTACTGTCTGGCAAGCTGAGGTTCCTATCCTTGAGTAAGTAGGCTGTGCTTCTTTGTGCCTTAGAGAGGAGATTAAGAATTGTCTTAATCTTTGTGCCTTAGAGAGGAGTTTAAGAATTGTCTAAAACTTTGTTGGTCTCCTACTGCAGAGACTAATGCATCATCCAAAGACCATGCATCGAGAAGACATAGAACCCCTGCTCAGATGTAGCTCATAGACAGCTCACTCTCCATGTGGGTTCCCTAGTAAGGGGAGAAGAGACAGTCTCAGACATGAACTCGGTTGCCTGCTCCTTGATCACTTCTTCATGGTAGAACAACCTCGCCAGACCACAAAGAAAGAGGATCCAGACAGTCCTGAAGGGACCTGATAGGGTAGGGCCAAACAGTAGGGGAGGAGGACTTCCTCTATCAGTGGACTAGGGGAGAAGGATAGGGGAGGAAGAGGGAGGGAAGGTGGAACCGAGAGAAGACAAGGGAGGGGGCTACAACTGGAATACAAACTAAATAAATTGTAAATAATAATAATTAATAATAGAAGCTGGAAAAGAAGAAAGAAAAAAATATCTTAGAAGCTTGTTCCTCCTCCACTGCCCTTTCCTCTCATCTATTACAACAATGGAAAAGTGAGGGATGGAAAACTGTACAACTCTATTCAAGGCTTCCATGAACCTGGCATGCAGTCAGCTGACACATTCTCTCAGGAAATCTTCTCAAAGTCAGCCACTGCCCAACAGCTTTTCTTTTCCACATCAGTTTGTGGTTTGCCTCTGAATACTTGAGCTTGAAAGCTTGCTATGAACAGTGGATATTTGAGTGGAAAAGAAGTAAACACCAATTACTCAGACTTGTGGATACTGGGTGGGATGCCCAAGTACTCATACGTGCCTACAGCCTCCTACTGCAATTTGGAGAAGGTTCTCACTTCACAACTTCACATATTACTAAACTGAGAAGAAATCAACAAACAAAATGTGTTAAGTGCTTAACCGAAAAGGCAGAATGCCTTCTAGCTTACGGATGGAGGCAAAACAGCACAGTAGCCCATTTCGCTCTAGAAAGATATCTCTAGTGAAAATATTTTGCAAGAACTCATTAGGATGTAAACAGGAAAGAAGAAAAAATAGGAGTTCAGTATGAAATGTCGTGAGTTCTCCATTGTATACGTACATTAAACAACATGAGCTAAGGGCAAACCATCTATTTTCCTTTTCTTTCATGGGTACAGATGTGTGATGTGCATGTCAGTGTCAGCATGTACATGTGTGTGAGTGAGTGTGCACCTGAATGTGTGTTTATGTGTAGAGACCTGGGGTTGACGTCCAGAGTGCTCCTCGCTCTCCACGCAGCTCATTGAGTCATGGTAGCTCGCTTGATTCCAGGAGTCCCTTGTATGACTCCCATTGCCAGCCCATTTGCTATGGGAATCCTCTGTCTCCACCTTCAAGTGCCAGGATCATGGGTGAGCCACCACATCCATCCAGAGCTCTGTGGATTCTAGGGATCCAATCCCCACATCTGCACAGCAAGTTCATTAACCACCAAGTCACCCCTCAGCCTCAAATCATCTACTTTTCAAGAAAAAAGCTATTTATGGATCTTTGGTTCATCAGAATTTTCTCTTTTCAAGGTGCTTTTCCTATTCAACAGGCGTATAAAGTCCCTTGAATTATTTCTCTCTCTTTTTTTTTTCTGGATGATACACAGCATTGTTCCTTAGAAATGAAATAGAACAAATCAAAAGACAACAGATCCAAACACCTCTCCTTTGAATGAGAGGTCACCCATGCCCTTCTGTTGAAGAATGGCAGGAATATAGTTATTAATAGAAAGAATATACCGTATTTAATTACTAGGACAATCATAGCAAAACATAGTACCCAAGGCAGCTTGAATGGGAGAAAGTCATTCTCTTAATGTCTGGACACAAGAACTCCCAAATCAAAGGCATTAGTTCTTCAGGAAGCTCTTTCCTTAGCCATCACCTCAGAACATCCTTGCATGGACTGTCTCCTGTGGTACCCACCCTTCATTCCTCTCACGTTTTTGTAGGAGCATAGATAATAAGTGTGCCATTATAACTCAATCCTCTTCCTTTAGAGACCTTATCTCCTACTATGATTGCATTCTGGGATCTGTGTGCTTGGAGACACAATTCATCCTATAGCATGTAGTAATAAATACAGGCATAGCAACAAGATAAGGTGCTAACTTGGTAACATTTCAGTACTTCAGTGCCTAAATGTAAGTGTAGCGCCAGCTCTTCTCTCCTGTGTTATCACTCTTCCTCTTAGAAAGGAGGGATAGTTTGGAGTGCACAAATACAGGCTAAAATAAGATAGCAAAAACATTCTTTTAAAATCTATCACTTTATGAGTATAAAGAGCCCAATCGGTTCTCATGAATAGGGGTGACGCTCCATAGGTATCTTTGGTGCAGACTGCAGCTTGACTAATGAGGTCCATTTTACTGCCTATCAAAAAGTATTCTTCTTTGCCAATTAGCTGCCACCCAGGAGAAGTGCTCCAGTCGCCATAGTGACAGGCACAGTTGGTCCTTCAGAGTAACTAATATCTTAAACTAAACAAAACCAATTGAATACAAGTTTATTAAATATAGTCTCCAAATGAAGCAACTGCATTCATAATTCATGATTCTCAAAATAGAGCATGTCTTTGTTCTGAAGCAAATCCCTTTTAAAGTGACATCATGCTGGTATGAGAAATTATGAAAGCTGTTTCCTGATTGAGGTTCTTTAAAACGAGTTTATTTTTTTTTCTTCATAAGCCAAAGTTTTTTTTCCTTTCTTTTTGTCTTCCTTTTATAAAGAAACAGCTCTTGTGAAACTATAATGACACAATTTCATAGTAAGTTATGATTATTTAATGCTCTTTTGTAGGTATGAATCCACAAAGATTGATATTGACAGCATTTTCTTTATGATTCCAATGGACAGCCGTGGAATCTCAATCCTCAGTAAGTTAAGTCCAAAGCAGTGCCTGGCCCTTTGGAACTGTTGTAAGGCAGGATAAACATTGAGGGGGCGGAGTCTAGAGGGAGAGGCCCTGAAGTGAAACTGGACAGGAGTTGCTCTTCACCTGTCCTTCACGTCCTGTAGACCAAGTGAACAGCTTCTGGAGGACCTCACGCTTCCCACCTTCATGTGTAGTGCAAAGGGAACAAGCAGCACAGCCGCAGCCTAGGGTCTCCAAAAATGTAGCCTGAAACATTTACTCTGCAATGGGACCATCCTGTGCGCTTTGTCTCATCAGGACAATGCTAGCACAATCCAACGATGAAACAGAAATCTTCACAGGGTTTTATAGAACTTCAAGTGCTCTAGTGATAAAATATTTAGGAAAAGGTTAATTTGGAAGAATATTTACCCTTGTCACAAGCTTCACCTTTTTCATGCAAGATCTAGTAATAATGATCAACTTTGCATGCTGCTCTGGTTTGAGCATAGAAGGTCCTCTACAGGCACAAGGATTTGAGCACTTGGTCCTCAGTTGGTGATGATGTTGGGGAGGTTACCTAACCTTTGGGATGTACAGCTTTGCTGGAACAAGTGAGTCGCTGGTGGTTGTGGGTGCTAAGAGTTTATGGCCCTGCCCTGCTTTCAGCTCAATCATTCTGCTTCCTGTGGGTGGATGAAATGTGGTCAGACAGATTTTTGATCCACCATCACACCATGCTTCCCTGACTTCATGGACTCTCCCTCCGGAACAATGAGCCAAAAGAAGCTCTTTCATCTCTAAGTTGCTTCTGGCCATCGTAGTTTTATCACAACAACAGAAAAGTAACTAATGCACATAACTAATGCTGATGGTTTTCCAGTGAGGCTGTGCTTTGAAATTTAGGCAAGTCCTGCCACTGTGCTGTTGGTAACTAGGGTCATATGAAGTTTTTGAGGAAACGAAATAGAAATGATTGCACTCTGTGAATGTTTTGGACACGGAGCTTTCCACAAAATTTAAAGTTTGAGTTATGTAATTATCCCTCCGACTAGAGGTTTTAAAAACAGTACCCCGATAGCTGTGTGGCGGGGTTCACACTGCGCCCTTGCTGCAGAGGTGGGTAGCTACCTGCGGGCTCTGCGCTTCCCACCCTCTCACTTAAAAATAAACCTCTAAAGAACTTGACTGCGAAAGCATTAGCTCAACGTTTTATTAATAATTTCAATGCAAAAAAGCAAAAGAAATATGAAATCACCCACAAGGAATGTGTTATGTTCCTTAGCTCCTGTTATATTTGTAAAATGGTTCTTAATTTAGAAAGGAGAGATTTAAGCAGTCAAAGCGGTCTTCACTGAAAAAAAAGGATGAGCTAACTTTTGACTGGAAATTTCTGGAATGTGCATACTTCAAAAGAAAACAAGCCTGGAAAATATTTCTCATCAGTATGTTTTCTTATGCTTGACGAAATCTAAGTATATATGTTGTGGGTTTGATACTAATATCCAATTAATTTATTATTCTTTTAAATTCACTATTTTGTTAGCATTACTGTTGTTTATTATATGTTATATGAATGTTTTTCTTAATTTGAGACCATGTACCATATAAAAACTAAATATAATCTAAGTGTAAACGGTAAAAAATTAATTAGAATAATTTCTCAAAACACAGCAAGAGGTATTAAAAACTAGGAATAAACATGCCTATGAGTTTAATCTATGAGTGAGCACATAGTGATAGTCTAGTGAGTGCCTTCACTTTTCCTCAGGCTCACTTTCCAACTAATTTTATTGCTTGACTATAAGAACAAATGCAGAAGTAAATCATATCCAAACACACTATTCTTCATACTGTAGTGCTGAGCATTTAATGCCATGTGAATGTTACTTATAAGAAGTGTCTTTCCACCTAAAAGCTGCCTGTGAGCAGCAGAAGGAAAGAGACTGAAAATATGGGTTGACTCATCAGAGAAGCTTTTTCTTACAATGGATAGCAACTAACAGACTCAACCCCCAACACACACACACACACATACACACACACACACACATACATACACACACACACACACACAGAATCTTGCACTAGTCATGCACACAGATACATGTACATAAGCACATATAATGCCATACACACATACACACATATATACGTACATAAACACACTTACATACAGATATACACAAATGTACATACACACACATACATGTATATAAACACACACATGTGCACATGAACACACACATGCAAACTGGAAAACATGAAGAAAATAAGATGCTGAGGGATGTTCACCCCTAAACGGAACATACAGACCACATCCTCCCCCCCCACCCCAAAGCTCTTGGATCTTCAAGGAAGAGGAGTAAAAAGTTGTAAGATCCAGGAGTGATTGAAAACATCAAGGAAACAACATTTTCCAGACACAACAGAGCCGTTTCAAGCATGAACTCAGGAACTGTGGTTTCAGGCATGAGATCTTTGTAAGCTTCGGCCAGACAGAGTCCAAGCAGGGAGAATGGAAGGTAGGCTTGGGGTCTCACTGCTAGCTGACGGGGGGCTGGCCTTTGATAGGCACTGGGAGAGACAGAGACAGTTTTTGTTAATGATGTGACCCTCCTAGGTTGACCCCATGCCAGGGTAGGCCCCAATAAGCGGGTTATCTGGGTCACACCTACTGGACTTTATGGGGTGGGGGGAAGAGTCTCATAGTTAAGTGAGGGGTGATTATGGGAGGAGTTCGGGCATGAATATGCTCTAAATACCTTACATGAAATTCTCAAAGAATTAATAAAAGTATCGCAAGAAAGAAGGAAAGAAAACGTGGGTTGAGTTATTTAAAACTACCTCAGCCTTGTGTATGACGTGAAGGAAGCTAAGTCAGCATAAAAACATTGGTAAGTATTCCATTGTGTAAATGTAGCACACTTTCTGTATCCATTCCTCCTTGGAGGGACATCTAGGTTGTTTCCAGATTCTGGCTATTATGAATAGAGAAGCTATGAACATGGCTGAGCAAATGTCCTTATTGAATGATGGGGCATCTTTGGGGTATATGCCTAGGAGTGGTATAGCTGGATCTTGAGGAAGAACTGTTCCTAATTTTCTGTAGAAGGGGAGGAGGTCCTCCCCTCTCAGGGGACTAGGGAAAGGGCATAGGGGGAGAATACAAAGTGAAAAAATTGTAATAAATAAATATATAAATAAAATTAAATTTAAAACAAGACAAAAAAATCATCGATAAGTGGGTTCTAAAGTCAGGCAGGAGGAAAGGTACTTAGTAGATTCCAAGAAAGAAATAAAATGGTCTCTTTAATCCCAAACAAACTCAGGTAGAAGCACACTTGCTTGCAATTAGCTCTGGTTTAGGGTCTTCAAGAGAGAAACAGGCCAGGTTTTTGGTGCACACCTTTAATCACTTGGTAGGCAGAGGCAGTCAAGTCTCTGCAAGTTCAAGGCCAGCCTGGACTACATAGTGAATTTGTAGACAGCCAAGGCAAAAAGTGAGACCTTGTCTCAAAAATAATAAATAAATAAAAAATAAATAAAAGGGTCTGGGCAGGGAAACAAAGGCACAGAAATCTTGGGCCTGGAGATCTACACCCCGTATACCTGACCCAGGACCCCTGCCTAGAGAAACCTTAGGGTATAATAAATGTGATTTTATTGGGTGGGTTTGATTTGCAATGCTCTTCTTATCTTTGTAAACCACGTTTTTCAAAATTAGAAATCCATGACACTTGTCTACCGTGCCTGCTACAAAGATGTCCACTGATAATGGATAAACAGGGAAGCAAAGAACACAGTCAGCCAAAATATGGAAAGTAAAATTCTTTCACAAAAGTAAAATCTAGCAAAAAAAAAAAAAAAAAAAAAAAAAAAAAAAAAAAAAAAAACACCAATCCACCATATTAGTCTATCTCCTGTGGTTTTAACAAAATCCCTGGGACCCGGTAATAAGGAAGAGAGGTTTATTGGGACCCATGTTTTTACAGGTGCTGATATCTAGTGAAGGGAACAATGTGGCTTTATTCCACGGTGGAAAAGCAGAAGAGAGAACAGGTTCGTGGAGGAGAGCAGGTATCAGGGAGACGGGAGGGACCCGGCTAGCTTTAAACATTTTTGCTTGAAAATTTAACACAGTCCCTTAGAAACTGTATTAATCTTCCTGTGAAGGTGGTGCTTCTCTACCCAAAGTGTCTTAAAGGCTCGACAATTCTAAATATCACTATGAGGTTTTTTTTTTTTTGGGGGGGGGAACCATGCCATATATATTTGTCATTGCTTCTCAAGCTGAGCAATATTTCAGTGATGATAAGCAAGGCTTTCATATGTTACCTGTGTGAGAGTACAACCATCTTGAAATGTGACATTGCACAGCCTTAAGGAACTTCATGATACTCATTGCCACAGTGCTATGAGGTCCCCAATCAACCAGGATGCTTGTATGTATAGGAACCAACCTGAGAAACAAAGGCTTGTTTACCGAGACAATCCACCAAGCACCATTTGCAGAAAGGAGCAAAGTGGAAAGCCACTCTTTAGCAAGCACTGTGGATTTCTCTGCAGAAGGTGGGGAATCCGAAAACAAATTCTGCCAGATTCTGTACCGTGCTCCGAGCCCCTGTGTCTATCAGAGCCTGGAAGGAAGGAGGCAAATGAATGGAATTTGAAGAGGACTAGCCTGATCACCTAGTCCAAGACATAGAAGCACCCTCACCTCTGAAAAAGCGCAGTGGAAGAGGCCAGCAGCTTGCAAGAGCGTGAAATTTAAGCCTGCTGGGTAAATGAATTCCTAAAGGCCCAGGGTGGACTCACGGGACAATAAATAGAACAATACCCCTGATGTTAGGGAGATCTTCTCTTGCGTCTCAGAATGCAATACTCCAGACAGGATGATCCCAGTACTTGGGGAGGCTGAGGCTGGAGGATCAGGGTTGGAGAAACCGTCAAGAGTCAAAAAGCTGAAAGAAAATGATACAACAAAGTCAGGCTCCGCAGGTAAAGATCTTTGCACTTCAGCCCTTTGAGTTAGGGGAATTACATTAGAGTCAAGGCATTCCCTAACCTCCCCAAAGCAGGGATTCTCTCTCTAATGTTCTTTTACTTGGCTGAAAGGGTTTTGGTTTTTTCCCAAAAGGGATGCGGTTGTCTTAAACTGCATCCCTGAAGTTTCACTTGATGGGGAAAATTAATCATGGAGAAGAGGCCAAGGCACACCCAGGCAGCCTTTTCACATATTATTCTGAAGGCAACTCCAAGTGCTTAAGTGATGTTTTGCATGCATAAAAAAACACAACTGTTGCCCGCAGTACCATCAGCCCTCCCCTCCCTGTAGCCTGTGGCTGTGCTCACAGAGTGTCCCAGGTAACTATGTTCTCTTTGGGGCCTTTTCGTTTTTCCTAAAAACATGAATTTCTCATCTCGGTTGTTGTCAGGTACAACTGCTGTGGCTTGGGAAGCAGAACACCCTCTCCCACCTTAGACCCTCACAGACAGTTTTGTTGTGACAAGAATATTCAGGAAGGAAACTCTCCCAACTCTCAGACGTGAGTTGACCAGAGTTCACTCTGACCCACAAGGAGCTGAGTGGTGACTAACAGCCCCTTGTGGGGGAAGACTGAAGTGTGCAGAGAGATTTTCCTTGTTCCATAGGTATGTGAAGGATGCGCAGACCACAAGAGAAACAATTGTAACTTAGCCCGAGTGATGGACTCACCTCTCATCTAAGGGGAGTAAGAGAAGCTGGGAGGGAGGGAGAGGGAGAGAAGGAAGGGAGAAGGCTCTTTCTACTGCTATTCAACATAAATTGCCTAGCTTTCTGTAAAAATTAATCAATTTTAACCCAGTGTGGTGGCACACACCTTTAATCCCAAACACTTGTGAGGCAGAGGCGGGTGAATTCTGTGAGTTCCAAGCCAGCTAAGGCTACATAGTGAGACAAAGAAAAGCAAAAATTAAAAATATTAAACTAGAGTCAACAAGAAATGAAGTAACTAATAGTTTCTGTTATTCGGGCATACAAAATGTTCTTAAAAATACAGAAATACCCCTGCAACATGTAATGTACTTTGGAAAAAGACAGAGACATGCCTCGTGTTTATCTAAGTGTACAGAAAAATTTTCTGGAAGCATTACACTAAAAAGAATGCCTTTATTCAGAGGAGGCTATGCTTTCAAACATACCTTGTTGTAGGATATTTCAGCCCATTGTGAACCCCAAAACTGTGACCTGCAAAACTCTTTTTCTTGTTTGGTGTGGTTGTTCCTTATCACACACCTTTAATCCAAGAAGTTTTTATTGTAAACAGGTGATTATTATTCACCCAGCCCTAGCACACACCTTCAATCCAAGAGCTTTCTGTACACAGGATTTAACAAAGTTAACCCTAGGTCAAGAGGAAGAGCAGAAACCCAGCTGACAGGGATTAAAGAGCAGGAGGGACTCTTAAGTTGAGGGATATTTAAGACAGCACGTAGAAGTAAAAAGGAGATTTTAGCTTAAGCTCTGGCTTTGGTTTAGGCTTCAGCTCCTTGGGTCACTGGCTTTTTGGGCTTTGAACTGGCAAGCCTTTGGCCTTGGGTTTTTTGGTGTTTTTCTCCTGGGCCATAAGTTGCACAGGTGAGCCTTTTGGGTTTTTTCCATCCAGATCTGAGCTGAGAAGGAAGGCCAGCTGGGTGCTTTCTCCACCTCTCTGAGCTAGCAGGTTTTTACCCCAGCATCTGGTGTCTGAGTCTTCATTCGTAAAATAGAACAGTTGGGATTTTCTTTTTTTTTTTCATCAACAACCCTTTTTGTATTATTATATTGTATTAATGTATTAGATATTATATTCTTTTGTATGTATATATTATATATATTGTATTATGTACACATATATGCATATATGTGTGTATATACATACATATATATTATACATAGTATATATAACATATATGTATAAAATACTAGAGCCTTCCTCTAGTAAAAGCATCCAACATAGTAAAATTTTTCTATGTATGGTTATATGGGTATGTGTATATCTGTGTATCCTTGAGTTTGACAGTGGTTGTCTTCCTTGATCATTCTCTACCTAATTGAGTCATGGTCTCATAATGAACCTGAAACTCATTGATTTGCCTTGACTGGCTGACCAATGAGCTATAGTAGTTCTCTCTCTCTCTCTCTCTCTCTCTCTCTCTCTCTCTCTCTTCACACACACACACACACACACACACACACACACACACACACGGAAGAAGTTTCAAATGTGTTGCCCTATTATCTAAAGGCAACTTTCTAGACTCGGTTACCACAAAGACTACCAGAAACAAAGTGCCCAAGAATAGGAGGCAAACCACTCAGAAATTAAAAATTTAAATTTCTTGTCAAAATGCTGATTCTTCTTGTTTTCTTGTTTACTGATGCTTACTCACTTAGATAATAGCAACACTGTCTGCTTATCATTTATTAAATGCTACAGAGGGTGCATTTACTAGCTCATGGAATCCTGTAACTTGATGAAACTATCTTACAGACGACAAAATTGGAATGCAATATCTGCATATTATTTAGATCATCAGCGGTCCCCGAGGGCAATCAATAATGAGTAAATACTGATAATTACAAATTTAAATCACTGACATCCTCCATGTTCTAGACTCCGGCCTAAGTGTTTTCTAGTGGCTTGAAACGATCTGTGGCTGAGGTTTGGAGAGTTCAGTTACCCTGTAAAGAGCCCAGCTAGTGAGGAAGGGTACCCGAACCTGAACGAGGCTGACCTGCTTCACCTGTAGCTGTCAATGCCTATGCTTTACCCACACAGCCCAGAAGGTTCTGGCATCTGAACACTGTGAAGCACCTTCCTCAAGCAGACCTGGCACATTCAATGGGCATTCCAATTGTTTTCGCAGCTGTCCGTGTTGGGTAGCGGTTCTCTCTCACATCCCTGGTTTTGACACACTCCTACCTGGGCTAATTGCTTGGACATTCTCCTGCATGCTTCTCTGTTCTGACCTCTGTAGAATTGCCGCAGGTTCACCTCCGGCCTCGGACAACACATTTCCTCGTCTGACCATTTGGAGAAGTGAGTCTAGAGAGACTTGTCTATCTCAACTTAGTTCACTGAACTCTACGCTTGAAATCGCTGCCACTGTGCAGCCACCAGTGTCTTTGTCGTCCGCAACATGCTATGGTTTTGTCTCCTTTGACCTTTCATTAGCGTTGTACACCAGGACAGTTTTAGGGAGCTCACCGCTCTGCATACCTACCAGGAAACAGTAACCCCCCATCACATAGAGGGCTTGCTGAGCCTCCCAATCTGGAACCTATGTCTCTCATTTAGAGAAATGTCCTTAATTATATTTTCAGATTCCTCCCACCCCATAATTTCTAGACGAGGTTTCCTGGAATGCAATAAAAAGGAAATTTTCATAACTGCTTAGTTTCCTTATCTTGCCTCTCTGCTTTTAGTCTTTTTGTTTTGTTTGGTTTGGCTATCTAGGAGGCATCTTCAATTTTACTTTTAATATTTTTGTCAGTTTTTCATTTCCCCATCTAGTTTTATTTAATCTTCAAGGACTACTGGATTTTGTTTGTCTGTTTGTTTCAGTTTTTGGTTTTTCATTTGTTTGTTTTTTTCTGGACATTCTTCAGTGTTCTGGTTGATGTGTTTTCCTGACTGGACCACCTCCCACTAACTTCCTGGCAATCGAGTTGCCATTGCAGTACTGCTGCATCTGTGTCTGCACCTCTTGCTTTATTCCAGTGACCATGCTACTCATTGGTGTATGCCTTGTACGCTAACACAGTCTTCCTGGAGAGATGCAGAGAGGGGTGCCAGGATGGACGTCTTGTTTCTCAGTCGCTGACTTACTGTGCCCCCAGATGGCTGTGTGGAAGATGCTGAGGGTCTTTAAGCCCCAGCTTTGTGTAGAACAGTTTCCCCCTGCTTCTTACAGAAGCCAACTCGCTGCCTACCCTACCACACACGCTCCTGCGTCTCCAGAAAGGCTGGCACATCGCTGGCTTCCCACACTCCCACTGTGCGTCAGACTCTGAAGACCTGAACCCAGTTACTCATCTCCCGCTTCCAATACGAAGGCTCATTGTTTCCTGTGCATACCCCTCTATTGTTAAAGGAGAAGAGGACAGTGAGCACGGGTCTCCACTCTGCGAGGCTGTGCTAACAGTCTCAGTGGTTCTTGTGGACTTCACATGTGTTGGTGATGATAATAATAATAGAGGGTCAATATTGTTAGTCCTACACAGTGCCAGGAGCCATCTTTAAAACACCGAATTCATGATCTTCTATGAATCTCAAAAGAAGTGAGGAATTATTGCTCCCTCCTCCTATTTTACAGATAAGGAAACTTAGGCTCACAGTTTCGAAATATTCTCTGTGCCCTAAATCTTTAATCATAGGATTTTTCACGAAGGGCAGAGTGGCAGTTCAATCCCAGCTGTTTTCTTTGCAGAACAAGTTATTGCAATAATGTAACACCCTATCACCATTTACAGAGGCATAGATCCACCTCCAGTAACATTAGTGACCGATTTCCAACTGAAGTGATCCAAATAAAGAGCTAAGGGTTAGGAATATATATCCCCACTTCGCCCGTGTAACTCTAAAGTAAAGAAAGTGTTCTCTCCTGCCTGGCATCTACATGCTTTCTGGGAATCATCTGCAAATCTGCTTGTCAAGCGGTATGGGTCTGGTATCCCTGAGAGATTGTATTTTACTAGGTCTATACAAAGTCCAAGAACTTAACGCTGCTAAGTAGATAATAAAAGATCCCTACTCCCTACACCTGGGAGAAGCTACTTCGTAGCTCACAAGGCGGACTCCGGTGCCCCAGGCTTTCATTTCTGACGTGGCCTGTACTTTTTCACTACTATGAGAACTGGCCGGAAGAATCTGTTTCAGCCCTCGCAGGCATCCTCTGGTTCACTTGGACCCCTGCCTCCTCCCAGCTTTCTTGCCAAGGGCAAGTGACCGTGGAGAGCAGAGGAGTCCCCAGTTGTCCCAGCCAAGGCCTGGCATGGGAGGGAGACCCTCCAAGAGAGAATGAGAAGCGCGCAAGCTCACACCGGCTTCATCACAGACGAAGCCGGGCTGATTTCGGCTCGCAGGTATGACTAGCAGAACCGGCACATATCCGTGGTTGTTGTTTTGAGCCATTAAGGTTTGGCGTGGATCGCTGTGGTGGCAGCTGAAACGGTGCCTCTGACGTGTCAAGCCCTGTCCATATGGCTTAGAACCGAAGGCTTTGTCTCGATAGTGGAGAGGTGCTTTGAATTAATTCAAGGAACTACCTACTATAGCTTTGTGCCAGCCCTGCTTTTGTGCCTGTGTGGCACAGCTCGCCATTCAGCACAGGGAAGCACGCATTCATCCTATTGTCCCTGGAATCTAACACGGGAGGTGCTTCATCAAACAACAGAAAGGCTCATACACCCCATAGGTTTTACAAACTCAATTCAAAACATATACAGTGACTGTCCAGCTCTCCTCCAGGGAATAAGCAACACTTCTTCTTTTGCGCTAACTTTGCTACCAAGAAAGGCGGCTTGACTAGCTGTGGAAGCAATTACTAATTTCCTCCTAGTCTTCTAACTTGTCTGCTTTTTCCTCAGTGCCCTCTGCTCCACTAAGCACGTTGAGAGCAGCAACCTGCTCTCCTGTTCTCCCTCCCAGCTGCAGATGCCATTTGATGATGTCCAGCCTGTTGACTAAGAAGAAAATCAACCAAGTTGACAACAAAAATTACATTTGCTTGGGACTAATTAGGAGACCATTCTAAGCTATGGAGGCTTCGAGTGCTCTTGGCAATGTGCTCCGAGGTTTGTAAACGGGAAAGTTATTTGCAGTTTTTAAGAAACAGTGGAGGTGGCTGTGTGTAAGACGCTGAGCATCTTTAAGTCCCAGCTTTGTATGTAACAGTCTCCCCCTGCTTCTTACGGAAGCTGACTCGCTGCCTGTGGCACATGTCCTGCTCCTCCAGAAAGACGTGTGAGTCTCTGGCTGCAGACCTGCATCTGGCTGCCCATCCTAACAGTCTAAATTCAACCCCATCCCTTGTCATTCAGGAATTATGATTGGTGTTGACAGCAGTTAAGCTGTCTATATGAAAGGGTTTGGGCTCAGTCAGTGTCTAGGAGTTCTGAAGAAAGGTGTTCTCACACACAAAAGTCTTCCAAACTGCTCTTTGGCCAGCAGCGCACGGGAGAGGATGGGTGTTGTCATCCAGCTCCAAGATTCAGCTGCTGAAGCACCTGCAGCTTGCTCTAGCAAGGCCTCCTCACTCCACTGCACTGCCGTTTCTATTGAACTTTTTACCAAGGCCAGTAAGGTGTGAGGAGAACAGTGAACCTCTACAGACATTCCTCCTTCTTCCAGCAAGTCTGGGAAATTGGGACACTTGCCAGCACTCACAACAAGACCAAACTGTAGGTGTGTGAAGCAAAAAGACAGAATCGACATGTAGCCTCAAGCAAGGTGAGGCAGCTGGGTTCAGCTGCAGGCTTTGTGCCTCCAGGCCTTAGAAACAGGGAAATGGGAGTTTGGGTTATTTGAAATAAAGTATATTTTTTGTTCTTGTTACCTACAGCTGAGCGGGTATCCTGATACTCTGGCTGTTAGCTTTCACAGGAATATTTTCATTGATGTGCATTTTATATTGTTTCCTTATGCATCTCTTTCTACAGCCTGTTCATAAACATTGATTCTCCAGACCGTTAAACATGAAGAGTGAAGATTTTCCTTGGTGTTATTTTCATGAAAATATTTATGTCATATTCTCTTTATATTTTATTATCATTATCATTATTTATTAACATTTAATCACTTTGTATCCCAACTATTACCCCCTCCCTCCTCCTCTAATATCTGACCCTAGCCTATCACGTCTCCTATTCTTGCTCAAGTTTGGTTTTAGGAAGCCTTTTAAATTTACCTTATATAATTTTGTCTTGAATTAATAAGTTATATGATATTAATTTTCATAAATTCTTCTAGGAAGATCAGAGAATGAAAATCTATTTAATTATTGTCACTAAAATTTCCTATTTCTTTAATGTATACCTTATTGAGAGATTTAAATGCTTTATGGTTTGCTCTAATGAGTATATTGTAAATCCTTTCAGAAATAGAACATGTATGCTAAATTGCATACAGGAGACTAAAATTTCTACAGGTGCTCAAAGACCCATTTGCTGGAAACAAATCTACAACATTGTCAGTCATATAAAGTATGGTCCTTGCAGATACCTGATAAAGACAACATTGATTCATTGGTTTATGCATTTACTAGAACAGATTTTATTATTACTTTAGAATATGTTCTTTCTAGTATTTAAATGTACTGTGAAGCAATACCCTGTATTATGGCAACAGACTCACCCATATCATATTTACATCTCTCTTGAATCCATCAAGAAGCTACCCGGATTGACTGGACAAACTAAACTAAATCTGAATTTGTAGAAATATACTTTGTATTGCCTGCACCTTACCAAAATAGTTTAAGGACGAGTTTCTCAGAATAGATTCCTGCTGTTGAGTGATACATGCTATGTCTGATGCGTAGAAGTGCTATATTACTGTCATTATCTCCATCATTATCATCATCATATCCATCACCATCATCACCATCATCACCTCAATAATCATCATCTCCAATATTATCACCACCACCATCATCATCTCCATTATCACCACCATCATTATCATCTCCATTATCACCTCCATCATCTTTATCATCTTTATAATCATCGCCACCATCATCATGTCCATCAGCATCACCACCACCACCATCATCACCACAATCATCATTATCTCCATCATCATTTTATTGAAATGAACTTGCAGCTCATATTGGCAACCAGTAGTTCACACATTTGCTTCCTGTGTCATTTGTAAATGCTTACAGACAGTGATTATCCTCAACCTACCATGTGTCTGGCACACTGTAAGTGCTCAGAGTATGTTTGCAAATAAAATGAGAAAAGGAATCCACAGGGTCAGAAAGAGCAGAGAGGATGAAGAGATAGTCCTCAGAGGACTGGGGTAAGGTAAGCCTGGTTTAGAATATAAGGTCAAACCATAACAACTGGTGTTATTCCACAGGACATAAATAAGTATAGGTGACATTTTTTTAAGAAATGGAAACATGTGCTCTTTGGATTCTGTAGTTCTTTTTCTGGATAATTGCTCTTGCTAACTGAGGACTATCAACCCAAGATGTGGTTTTTGTGCTTAAAAGCTCATACTGAGAAAGGCTCAGGACTGCACTCAGGTCCCAAACAACCAGTGCAGTCACTGGTCACATAAGAAAGACTTCATATTAAACTGAACTCATGTCTGAGTGATCTTCTCTCTGGGGGGACGCCTCACAGCAGGAACTCATGAAGAATGCTCTCGGATATCAGATGATTAATATAATTATGTGGAGTGAGAAATAGACATAAGGAACATGAAAACAAATGGACACTAAGAAACAAAATCACCATAAACAAGACATCTGATACAGAACTGTCTCAGGCCAATGAATCAGTGAGATTATATACAAAGAAATGAAAAGGGTGGAAGAAAGGCAATTTTGTTTAAAAGAAATAACAATACAATAATTCAGTGAGATTATAAGGAGGAGAGACAATTACCAAAATTTTAACAGTATATATCAGATACGGAAAATGTAATGGCTCTATGTTGGAAATAATGCCACATGGTGGCAGCATACAAATGAGGTGAACAATGAGTTGAATGTGGAGTGTAGACTCAAACAAAGGTATACAAATGAGCTTAGTGCACAGCGTGATGGTGTCAGAAAAAGGAAAATGATGAAGGAATAGAATAAATTATTACACTCATCATAAATACTACCTAAATCACAGATTCAAAGGTGAGAAGGGGAAACCACAAAAAATGTCATAGACGACAGGGACCAGTTAATTTCCTAAGATCTCTAAATAAGGTGAGGTTTTCAACCTAACCAATGGAGAAACTGAGCCCAAGCTCAGAAACAATTCTTAAAACATCTGATAAAATTGATTCCACAAATATAAAACACTGTGTTATTTTTAAAAAGCATAATTGTAATAGCCAGAACCTGGAAACAAACCAGATGTCCCACAATGGAGGAATGGATACAGAAATTGTGGTACATCTACACAATGGAATATTATGCAGCAATAAAAAACAAGGGAATCATGAAATTTGCAGGTAAAAGGTGGGATCTGAGTGAGCGATCCTGAGTGAGCTATCCCAGAAGCAGAAAGATGCACATGGTATATACTCACTCATATAGACATATAATATAGGATAAGCCTACTAAAATCTGTACACCTTAAGAAACTAATCAAGAGGGAGGACTCTGACTAAAATGCTCAATCCCTATCCAGAAAGGCAAAGAGGATGAGCATCAGAAGAAGGAGAAAAGAGGGAATAAGTCAGGAGCCTGACACAGAGGACCTCTGAAAGGCTCTGCCCTGCAGACTATCAAAGCAGATCCTGAGACTTATGGCCAACCTTTGGGCAGAGTGCAGGAAATCTTATGAAAGAAGTGGGAAATAGTAAGATCTGGAGAGGACAGGAACTCCACAAAAAGAGCAACAGAACCAAAAATCTGAGCACAGGGGTCTTTCCTGAGACTGATACTCCAACCAAGGTTCATGCATGGAGATAACCTAGGACCCCTGCACAGATGTAGCCCATGGCAGTCCAGTGTCCAAGTGGGTTCCATGGTAATAGAAACAGGAACTGTCTCTGACATGAACTGATTGGCCTGATCTTTAATCACCTCCCCCTGGGTTGGGGGGAGCAGCCTTACCAGGCCACAGAAGAAAACAATGCAGCCACTCCTGATGAGACCTAATTGACTAGGATCAGAAGGAAGGAAAAGAAGACCTCCCCTATCAGTGGACTTGGGGAGGGGCATGCATGCAGAGAGGGGAGGAAAGGAGGTATTGGGACGGGAAGAAACCACAGGGAGGATTCAAAGTGAATAAAGTATAATTAACAAAGAATTAAAAAAAGAAAAATGAACAATAAATTCTACAGAAATAGATCTGTAACACACCAAAAATAAAGAGGAAAACTTTAATGCCATGGTTCTCAACCTGTGGATCACAACCCCTTTAAATCAAATGACCCTTTCACAGGGTTCACCTAAGACCATCAGGAAACACCTATATTTACATTATAATTCATAACAGCACATAATTTTATGGTTGGGGGTCACCACAACATGAGGAACTGAGATTAAAGGGTTGCAGCATTAGGAAGTTTGAAAACCACTGCTTTATTGCATAAACATTTTCTAAAAATGATGAGGAAAAAGTGAAAAGTCCAATTGAAAATCCTACCAAAGCTGTAAAAATGTAAATAAAGATGGAGGGAACCAACAGACCTGAGCTGTCAGTTGGCAAAGTGTTTGCCTGGCAAGCATGGGGCCATAGTTTGCTCCTGAGGGCCAACACATAAAAAGCTATAACAGCTTGTACATGAAATATAAGCACTGGAGAGGGACAGAAAGGAGGAGCTCACCCTAAGCTACTTGTCAGGTTCCAGTGTGGGGCTTGACACAAAGACACAACAATGATGGCACCCAAGGAACGACATCCACAGAGGTCATGAATCCCAAGCACCCTCACTTCCCAGTCCTCCTGGGTGTGTCCCTCCACTCTTAGTACCTCATGTCCCCTTCCCCCGAAGAAGAAAAAAAGAAAGAAGACACCAAAACAAATGAAAACAAAACAGAATACCACCAGCAACAAAAACGTGCCCAATTTGTGTTGCCCAAATACTCACCGGAGCATGGTCAAACTCCCGGTGGCCCACATCCCTGCCAAAAGCCATCAACTGTGGAGAGCTACACTTCAGCTCATTACCATGCTTAAGAGTTCTCTTCAATGGCTGTTACTTTTTGGAGTGGGGATAGGAAATATCCCAGAAGCCTTCCATGTCCCTCTTTTTCAGCTGTAAGTCTGCAGTCACTAACTCCATGGGAAATGTAGCTTCCTTGCCTTTCACAGTCAGAAGGAGCATTGATCATGGGCTTACACGTGGTTTGTGGTAACAGCATAGACCATGACCATCTATGTGGTCTCTGGCACAAGCATGGGCCATGGACCTCAGTGTGGTCTCCAGTGGCAGTACAAGCCACAGACATCATCAAGGACCTCTGTTGCTGTACAAGCCCCAGCCATCACTCCCTCAGCAGCAGCACAGGCCACTTAAATTCAACATGGCTCCAGGCATGTCCCACAGACATTGATATGACTGCAAGCTGCAGTGCAAACCATGGACATCTGAACAGCCATCAGTGAAAACATGAGCCACAGACATCAACACAGACCCTGGCCAAAGTAGGACCATGGATCAGACATGGCAGCATGGACCCGGACATCACCTGGCCTAACTGAATTCCTCTTTACACATCAGAAAAATAGAGGTGAATATATAAGGACTTGTAATAATTGTTCTCTAATTTTCAGAAAAAGAATCAGCACATATAAACAAAACTACAAAATGTTTATTTTAAAATAATTAAAAACTAGGGGTAAGGTGTTGTTTTAAGTTAAAAAGAAAAAAAAAAGTCCCCTGACCCAGCAGTAATTCCTCCTTTATTTTCCTGGTGCCCTCCAGAATACTACAAATACTGCTACAAATACTGCTACAAATACCTGGGGACAAGTTCTACCTCAAAGGGCAGGGAAGCAAGTTGCTGCTGCTCTAGGAGATTTGGACTATTCTTGGTTTGTTTTTCCTCTCTGCGTTCTGTCCTTGTTCAGCCCAAGCCCTACCCATCTCTTCATTTGCTCTTATTCTATGTAAACAATCACCAACTGGACAGCAAACAGAGATAACTAGGCTTTCATGAGCTAAGCTAGGTACACAAAAGGGAAAATGCCAGATAGCAAGAAAGTATTGAGCAATGCCATGAAGTGCTTCTAGGTTCCCAGTCATTCCCTCAAACCATGGGTACATAAACCTGATTCTAGTAGTGAACCGGTTGGTGAGAATGGAACTAATAGAATACTATTCAAATCTCAGATGAGCTACTGAGTATCACAAACAGAAGAGATAGTCAAATGGTGCCTCAGATATTTTAAAAACTTAACTGATGGTAGGAGACTCCACCAGGAATGTGGGGACTCTGTAATAAACCCAGTCAAGTTGATTGCCCACTAAGTAGCAATAAAATGAAAATAAGAGCCACCGTCTCGTAAGAGAATATCTTGGTATATGAAACAGGGGGAAAATCTCCACTCTCCCGAGAGGAAATAAGCAACAAAAACAATTGGAGCGATGTAACCACCATGCATTATCAATAATAAAAATGTTGACAATGAAGCAAGAAGATTTCTGGAGTAAACTGAAAACTAGAAACAAACCTAAGAAACAGCCAAACATAACTAATAGAATTTAAAAATTAAAGTACAGGTTCACTGTAACACAGGGGGAAGATAAAAGGAACTCTGTTACAATGTTCCTTCATTCCAGTTAAGGGGTAAACTACTGATTCTAAGTAGATCACAAAATAGTTCACAATTGGCAGCTGAGTTGCCGCCACCTTCCATAAACCACGGGTTGAAAATCAGATCCCATCAGCAAATTCGTGTGTACACCTCTGTGAACTGTGAGTCATGTGAGAGATTTCAGCAAGGATGTGATTTTTTTTTTTTTTTTTCAGTAACTTGGAATACAGTCAAGAGAAGGAGCAGGAACTAGTCATAAAAGCTACAAGTGTGATTACAACCTACAGGTGCCTGGGGCAAGAGAATGGAAACAGAAACATATAATAAGTCACCTTAAGTCTGGAGGAGATGCTGAAGAGGAAGCTTTTGAGAAATGAGACCTTTGAGAAGATTAGAAGTTTGAAGTGGAGCTCTTTAAGATAATAGGATGCTCTAAAGTGGTTCGCTGAGCAAGAAAAGTCTGAAGAGCCACAATATGCAAGATGTGCTATAAGAGAATTTCTGGAAAACCTTCACTCCCTTGTCGTTCTGGTCCCTACAACCAGAGCAAGCCTTGATGATTGTTGAAGGAATATCCCGAGCACAGAGTGGGACTGCAGAAATTGGAGTACATGACTGTTCTTTATTTTTTAACTGATATTTCATGTTTTTTTTAATTTTTTAATTCTTCTCTCATACAATATATCTTGACTAGTTTCCTTTCTCTCCACTCCTCCTAATTACTCGCCACTTTCCCTTTCTGCCGTACGCACTCCTCCATTACCTTTTAGAAAATACCAAGCCTCCCAGAGATACCAACAGAACAGGGCACAAGAAGCAAATCCTCATAGCAGGGCTGGATGAGCTAACCCAGTAGGAGAAAACGGGTCCTAAGAGCAGGCAGAAGAGTCAGAGACACCCCCACTCCCAGTTAGGAGTCCCACAAAAACATCCAGCAAACAACCATAGCATACATGTAGAGGAACTCACACAGACCCACAGGGGCTCTTTAATGTCAGTTCAGCCTTTGTGAGCCCCAATGAGCCCTGCTTAGTGGATTCTGTGGGCTGTATTATCTTGGTGTCCTCCACCCCTCTGGCTCTTCTGAGAGGTTCTCCAAGCTCCAAAGAGAGGCACCTAATGGAGATCTCCAACTTGAGCTTTCTCTATGCCTAAGGCTTGGCTGTGGGTCTCCGTATCTGCTCCCATCAGCTGCTGGAGAAACCCTTTCTGATGATGATTTGGGCTAAGCATGTTGAATTTTTTTTCTACCCTGTCCAGCCAGCCTCTGCTTCCTCATCATCCAGGCAGTGCTGAGGTGACTAGACTCAGTCACCACATCCAGAGGGGCAGGACCTCCCTCTTGTGGTGTGGGCTTCAAGATAGAATAGTCGTTGGTTGAGCACTCCCACAAGTGCTTTGCCTCCATTGTCCTAGCACTTCTTGCTAGCAGATAGATCGTGGGTTAAGGATTTTGTGGCTACACTGGTGTCCCAGTCTCACCACCAGAAGTTGCTGGTTATAGAAGATGGCAAGTTTAGGCTCCATACCCCCATTACTAGGAGTCCTTGCTAGGGTCAACCTTGTAGAAGCCTGGGAGTTTCCACTGCACGAGGTTTCCACATTGCCCTCCAATCCCAAACTATTCTATTATTTTGTTTTTGTTGTTTGTTTGTTTGTTTTTGTAATTTGTTTACTTCAGGTCCCACCAGTCAGGTAAATTCTTGTCAAAGTGTTAGCTGATAGATGCTAAAGGAAAAGAAACTTTTAATTTTAATATGTAAAATAATTATATTTTACTTTATATACAGAAGCCACACAAGAAGATCAACAAAGCTAAAAAAAAAAAAAGAAAAAAGAAAAAAAGCCAGGCCCGGGGTGACTGCAGAGACCGATGCATCAACCAAAGACCATGCATAGAGAGGACATAGACACCCCTGCTCAGAGATAGACCCCAGACAGCTCACTCTCCATGTGGGTTCCCTAGTAAAGAGAGAAGAGACAGTCTTAGACATGAACTCGGTTGCCTGCTCTTTGATCACTTCTCCCTAGTAGAACAACCTAGTCATCCCACAAAAGAAGAGGATCCAGACAGTCCTGAAGAGACATTGATAGGCTGGGGTTAAACAGTAGGGAGGAGGACTTCCTCTATCAGTGGACTAAGGGAAGGAAATAGGGATGTAAAAAAGATGGAGGATGGGACTGGGAAGGTGGATGAGGGAGGGGGCTACAACTGGGATAAAAAAAGGAATAACTTGTAAATAATAATAATAATAATAATAATAATGAAAACACATATTATATTTATTTAATTTATATACAGATATACCCTTTGTAACTCATCCTTGGAGGTCAGTGTTTTCCTGATACCAAGGCCAAGTCATATACCAAAGTGACAAAAAAAGTGAAGATAAATAAATATCCCTTATGAATAAATTGACATCAAAATTTTCAGTTCACCATCAAGCTCAGTTTATTTGCATAAAAAGATAGAAAATCATGACTAAGGAGAAGGACTTGTTCCTGGAATAGGGGGTAGAAAAAAAATAAAAGAGGTGACCATCACAATACATCCCACTGACAGGATAAAAGATGAGATCTGTCACCTCAACTGACATTGGAAAGGAATTGACAGAATTTAATAGTCTATCATGTGGTAAACACCAAATACGCTAAAAATTAGATAGTAAATTATAAAGTCCATATGAACAGAAAGTGTTGAGGGTATTAGAAATGAGTGGGGAGGTACAATTTAATGGGTACATCATTAGAGATGGCATTCAGTGGCACCGAATGTCACTTCAAAGTGACAAATAAAAGGGGGAATGTCACTTCAATAAAAGGGGGAAGGTGAAAGTAAGGTAAACTTTCATTAAGAATAAAACTAAAAATCCAACAAAGAAAGTGAACTTCAAACCGGTCTCACTTATGAACATTGACACAAAAAATATTCAATAAAATATGCGCAAAGCAAATCCAACACATTAAAGATATCATCCACCATGACCAAGTAGGCTTCATCCCAAGCATACATATGAAAATCATATGGTTCAACATATATAAATTCATCAATGTAATCCACCATATAAATAAACTGAAAGGAAAAAAAAAACCTACATCATCATCTCCTTAGATGCCAAAAAAGCATTTGATAAAATTCAATACCCGTTCATGTTTAAAGTTTTAGCGAGATCAGGGATACAAAGCACATACCTAAACATAGTAAAAGCAATATACAGCAAGCCTATAGCCAACATCAAACTAAAAGGAGAGAAACTTAATCCCACTGAAATCAGGGAGAAGGCAAGGGTGCCTACTCTTTCCATATCTCTTCAACACAGAGCTTGAAGTCCTATATGGAGCAACTAAAGGAGATCAAGGGGATATAAATAGGAAAGGAAGAAGTCAAAGTTTCCACTACTTGCAGATGATATGATAGTATACATGAGTGATCCCGAAATTTTTACCAGAGAACTCCCTCAGCTGATTAACGCCTTCAGCAAAGTGGCTGGATACAAAATTAACTCAAAAAAAAAAAAAAACAGAAGCCTTTCTGTATATAAAAGGCAAATGGGTTGAGAAACAACTCCCTTCACAAGAGCCACAAATAACATAAAGGACCCTGGTATGATGCTAACCAAGCAAGTGAAAGACCTGTATGAAAAAAAACATTTCTAAGTCCCTGAAGAAAGAAATTGAAGAAGATATCAGAAGATGAAAAGATTTCCCATGCTCAAGTATCAGTAGGATTAATATAGTGAAAATGGCTATCCTACCAAAAGCAATCTAGAGATTCAATGTAATTCTCATCAAAATATCAACACAATTCTTTACATACCTTGAAAGAACAATTCTTAATTTCATATGAAAAAAAAAGCAGAATGGCTAAAATGATCTTCTGGAGGTATCTCCATCACTGATCTCAAGTTGTACTACAGAACAACAATAATAAAAAATGGCAAAGTACTGGAATAAAAATGAAAGGAATTGAATTGAAGACTCAGAAATAAACCCACACACCTACCGAAACTTGATTTTTTACAAAGAAGCCAAAACCATACATTGGAAAAAAGATAGCATTTTCAACAAATGGTGCTGGTCTAACTGAATGTCTACATGTAGAAAAATGCAGATAGTCCCATATTTACCACCTTGCACAAAATAAAGTCCAAGTGGATCAAAGACCTCAACATAAAACCAGACACACTAAATCTATTAGAAGAAAAAATAGGGAAGAAACTTGACCTCATTAGCACAGGAGACAACTTCCTGAACAGAACACCAACAGCGCAGGCTCTAAGATCAATAAATGGGACCTCATAAAACTGAATGGCTTCTGTAAAACAAAGGACATTGTCATCAGAACAAAACGACAGCCTACAGACTGGGAAAAGAACTTCACCAAGCCTCTATCTGACAGAGGGCTAATATCCAGAATATATAAAGAACTGAAAAAGTTAAACACCAACAAACCAAGTAATCCAATTAAAAAATGGGATACAGAGCTAAACAGAATTCTCAACAGAGGAATATCGAAAGGCAGAGAAACACTTAAAGAAATGCTCAGCATCCTTAGTCATCAGGGAAATGCAAACCAAAATGACCCTGAGATTCCATCTCACACCCATCAGAATGGCTAAGATAAAAAAACTCAAGGGATGACACATGCTGGAGAGGTTGTGGAGAAAGGAGAACCCTCCTCCATTGCTAGTGGGAATGTAACCTTGTACAACCACCTTGGAAATCAATCTGGCACTTTTTCAGAAAATGAGGAATAGTGCTACCTCAAGATCCAGTTATACTACTCCTGGGCATATATCCAAAAGATGTTAAATCATGCAACAAGGACATTTGCTCAACTATATTCATAGCAGTTTTATTCATAAAAGTAAGAATCTGGAAACAACCTAGATGTCCCTCAACTGAAGAATGGATACAGAAATTGTGGAACATTTACATAATGGAATACTACTCGTCTATTAAAAACAAGGAAAACATGAAATTTGCAGGCAAATTGTGGGAACTAGAAAATATCATCCTGAGTGAGGTAACCCAGAAGCAGAAAGACCCATATGGTATATACTCATATATAAATGGATATTAACCATATAATATAGGATAAACATACTAAAAATCTATATTTCTAAAGAAGCTAAACAACAAGGAGGACCCTAGGGAAGAGGCTCAAACCTCACTCAGACAGGCAAACAGGAGAGATATCAGAAGTAGGAGAAGACAAGGAACAGGACAGGAGCTTTGCACAGGGGGTCTCTGAAAGACTCTACCCATCATGGAATTGAAGGAGATACTGATACTCATAGCTAAACTTTGGGCAGAGTGCAGGAAACTTTATGGAAGAAGAGGGCATTAGAAAGACCTGGAGGGGACAAGAATCCCACAAGGAGACCAACAGTGCAATAAAACCTGGGCCCAGGGGAACCTGAAGAGACCAATATTCCAACCAAAGACCATGCATGGAAAGAACATAGACCCTCCCCCCATCAGAATATGCCCATAGGCTTCTCAGTTCCCAAATGAGCTCCCTAGTAAGGGGAACAGGGACTGTCTCTGACATGAACCCAATGGCCAGCTCTTTGATCACATCCCCCTGGATGGTGCAACAATGCCAGGCTACAGAGGAATATGATGCAGCCATCCCTGGTGAGACCTGATAGACTAGAGTCAGATAGAAGGGGAGGAGGACCTCCCCCATCAGTAGACTAGGGATGGGGCATAGAGGGAGAAGAGGGAGGATAGGAGGAACTGGGAGGAAATGAAGGAGGGGCTACAGCCAGGAAAGTGAATAAATTAAAAATAAATAAATAAATAAATAAATAAATATAAAACTGAAAGCTTATTATTTCAAATGACAGAGGGAACTTACTTAAGGATAAAACAGCAGATTCATCAGAAACAACCCAATATTACATATACCTAATGATGGACTGCAAATACATGAAGTCAAATTCAACCAAACAAAAGGAATAATTTTAAATCAGCTTTCATATTTACAGATTTGAGAATATCCGCTTCTTGGCAGTAGATAGACTCAGTAAAAGAAATTCAGTAGACATGTGTATGAATTTAAAAACATTGACCAACAGTATTTAAGTGGCATTTTAGAGCAATTGACCAGCAGCATTTGGATTTCCAGAAACACCTAGGGTCAATCGGTTCAAGACACGTGGTATCACAAAAGAGGGTGGAGCTAAAACTTACAGATTAATAAAATAATAATAATTAATTCATGTCGAAACATATTAAACTATCATATTTTACATTGGTAAAGATATCATAAAGAAACAGAAATTTAACACCCAGGTTGCTGACCATTTGGAAAGGATTAATGGCTAAGGTGGGAATGAGCCATGTACAGTGCGTGACAGGATGGCTGGTTCAGTTTCTAACATGATGGTTGCAGATAATTGCTCTCTTCTCATCCACCAAACTCCTTTCATTTTGGCATAATGTGCTTTTTGTATTTATATTTAATTTTAAAAGGGAAATGTTTTAAAATCAGGCATCTGTGTATGATAAAGCAGTTTACAGAAGATTGGCATCCCCAGGAGGAGCAACTAAGACTAGTACACAGACTACAGAGCAAAACAAAACAAAAAGCAAGCCAGTAACTTCTGCTTGGAGGCACTGAGGACATTCCAAAGCAAATGCCACTCAGAGGCCAGTATCCTGCCGAGACAGACAGCACACTGAGAGGAACTGGCATTTTGCAGCCTTTCTTTTCTCGGGGTATTTAGCAATTCTTAGCATGAATTCAAGCAGAGGTTCATGGAAGGGGATACTGATAGAGGGCAGAGAAGTCAGGAAAAAAGATTGGCAAACACAGTTGGCTGGAGAAATAGAAATTAAGGATATAGCCAAAGCAGCCGTATAGGGCACAAAGCTCTAGTAGAAGGGATACATAGGACAGAAATGAGGCAGGGTAGGGAAACAGAGAAATTGTGACATGGGAAGAAAAGCCTGGAAAAATAAAATGGCCCTGTGCCCCAGGATCTGATCTATCTTTTGTTGGTAAGAGAGGCAAGAAACTTAAAACACCACTATAAGCTCCAGGTTAACAACGAGGACAATATGTGCTTCCCAGAGGTCAGGGTCAGCATGACATGTGTTTTCTCAGGGAACAGCTCAACCAAGGATGTCAAGGACAGTAAGTAACCTTTGCTGACTCGGTGACTAAATGACAGATGGCCTTAAGATTTTAGCATTCCCTTCTCACATAAATTGTTCTGTGACCCCTTACAATATGCATTGCACAGCACCGGCTGGCTAAGGTTCCAGTCACGTTAAAGTAAACCGTGACTATCTCTCTATAGAAGACCTCATCGCCTAGACGTTTCTCAATCTGTCAATACAGGGTCCAGCATTCAGGTCACCAAGTTACAGAAGAATCGAGAGGCAACGTCAAAATCAGGCAATGGCATCTAGCCCCTCCACCCAAACATGCCATGCTTGTTTGTGCCAGGGCTTAACCGGGTGAATCGACCTTATTACTCGCTTCATGTGCCCCTCCAACCGCAAGCTCTAGCTCGGATTCCACATCCAGTGCCTGTGACCTAGTCAGCAGGAGTCTTATTGCAACTTGGTATGCATGTTTGGTTGACAACCCTGGAAGGCATGCCCTTTTCTGAAGGGAAACAGAGGAGTACAGGGGGGCCAAGGAGGGAAGGACGGAGGGGAACTGCAGTTGGGATGAGAGAAGAATAAATTAAAAAAAAAATTAAAGAATAACTGGATCAAACAATAAAAGAATATGACATTTTATAAAACGCGGGAAAGGAACGAACAGGAGATCTGGGACTCCATGAAAAGACAAACCTTCAAATTATAGGCATAAGTAAGGGACAAGAATCTCAAGTCAATGGCATAGACCAGTTGTTTTGTAAGATCATAGACAAAAACTACCTCAAACTGTAGAAAGACACATCCGTGCAAATACAAGAAGCACGCAGAACACCAAATAGGCAAAACCAGAAAAGGACATCCCTATCATATATCATAGTTAAAACACTAGGTTCACAGAACAAAGAAGTACTGAAAATGGCAAGGAAAAACCTAAGACACCTATATGAGAAAAGCCATCAAAATAACAACTGATTTCTCAATGGATGTTTTGACAGTCAGAAGAGCCGTGAGCAACGCATTTCATTCTATGTCTTGCGACCATGACTGCCAGCCCAGACTAATGTGCCAGCAAAACTATATTTCATTCCTGAAGCAGAAAGGGGTAAAAAAAGTTTCCTGTGATAGAAAGAGCCTAAGAATATTTTTATGTTGCAGACCAACCCAAGACAAAACACAGAAAATAATATTTTGAACTAAAGAGGGGGATAATCATAGCCAAGAGACTGTTGAAAGAAGACAAATGAAGCCATAATTACTGGAATACAAAGCATCCCCAAGAACACAAACAAGAACAACCCAAACCACAATGAGGACAATCCACACACACACCTTTCAAGAGTAATTTTAAATACTAATGGCCTTGATTTTCTAATCAAAAGTCAGGCTGGGTGAATAAATTGATAAATAAAATCTATCCACTTGCTGTCTACAAGAAACTCAGCTTTAAAGATAGACGCTACCTTAGAGTGAAAAATGGACAAAAGTGCTTCAATTAAATAAGACCTGCAAGCAGGTGTCTCTATCGTAGTATCTGACAAAATGGTCTTCAAACTACAACTTGTCAGAAGAGATAAAGAAGGACACTTCATTTTAATGAGAAGAGTAAACCAAGAAAACACTACTACCCTAAACATATGTACATCCAACACTGGTGCATCGAATTTCATAAAAAGTGTACCACGGGGAAAATAAATACACAGATTAACATGTCAAAAGTAGATCATTTTAAGTCCCACTTTCTCCATTAGAGATTTTCTGGACAAAATAATAAGAAGAAGAAGAAACAAAGAAACACCAAAATTAAATGACATCGTACATCAAGTGGACTTAACAGATATTTACAAAATATTCTACCCAGACACAAGAGCATATACAGTATAGTCAGCAGCACACAAAACTTTCAGCAAAAGAAACTATGTCTTGGGACACAAACCAAATTGCCACAAAGTCAGAAAGACTTAAATTAACTCCATACATCTACATAACAGTAAAACTTAAAATCCACACCAAAATGTCTCTAATAAATACTCAAACTCATGGAGATTAAACAACTTACTATTGAATGATAAATAGGTCAAAGAAGAATCAAGAATAAACATTTCCTGACACTAAATAAGAATGCAAACACAGCAAAACAATTCGAAAGTAGCTCTGTGAGGGAAATTTGCAATTTTAAGGGTCTACATTAAAAAATCAGAAAGAACACAGATAAATAACATAATGATACAACTAAAGAACTAGGAGAAACAAGAACAAACCAAATCCAAATCTAGTCAATGGCAAGAAATAATAACATCAGAACAGAAATCAAGGTAATAGGGGAAAAAATACAAAGAATTAATGAATGTAAGTGTCACATTTTAAAGAAGATAAAGAAGATTGACAGACTCTACATCCAAGTAACCAGAAAAAGGAAAGACAAGAACCAAATGAAGGTAATCAGAAATGAACTGGGAAACATTACAAGAGAGTCTAAAGAAATCCAGGATGTTGCAAGGAAATACTTTAAGTTGGGAAAACCAGAAGAAATGGATAAATTTCTCTAAACAGCCAAACCAGCAAAATTAAATCAAGAAGACCATAGACAACTATTTGGGGAGGAGGAGGACCCAGAAACAGTAGGAGCACTCTTAAACTCTTTTTACAAAGTTAGTGTCATTTTAAAATTGGAACCAGAAAAAGACATACAAAACAGAAAATTACAGGTCAAAATCTCTGATAAACACAGATTTTAAAATGCTCACTAAGAACACAGGCATGCATAAAAAAAAATAACACACTATGATAAATAAAATAAAAAATAAAACACATAAAAGTTGGTTTTATGCCTGCAATGTAGGTGTGGCTCATAAACATGGGTTCAAAGACAAAAAAAAATCACATGAATCACATGATCATCTTAATAGATATAGAAAATGCATTTGACAAAATTCAACATGCATTTATGATGAAAATCCTAGAGATGTAAGGCGAGAGAAAACATATCTCAACATAATAAAAGAAGATATATATGTGTAAATGTACCACAATTTCTGTATCCATTCCTCAATTGAGGGACATCTGGGTTGTTTCCAGATTCTGGCTATTATGAAAAAGCTGCTATGAACATTGTTGAGCAAATGTCCTTGCTGTATAGTTGAGCATCTTTCAGATATATGCCCAGGAGTGGTATAGCTGGATGTTGAGGTAGCTCTATTGCTAATTTTCTGAAAAAGTGCCAGATACACAATGGAATAGAACTCAGCAATTAAAAACAAGGAAATAATGAAATTTCCAGGCAAATGGATGGAACTAGAAAAGATCATCCTGAGTGATGTAACCCAGACCCAGAAAGACACGGTATATACTCACTTATAAGTGAGTATATATTAGACATAAAATAAAGGATAAACATACTAAAATCTATAGTCCTAAAGAAGCTAAACAACACAGAGGACCCTAGGGATGATGTTTGATCTTCATTCAGAAGGGCAAACAGGATAAACATCAGAAGTGGGAGAAGACAGGGAACAGGAAAGGAGCCTACCACAGAAGGCCTCTGAAAGATTCTACCCAGCAGGGTATTGAAGCAGATGCTGAGACTCAGAGCCAAACATTGGGCAAAGAGCAGGGAATCTTATGAAAGAAGGGGGAGACAGTAACAGAACCTTTTAAGATCACCCTTTCCATAGACCTACTTTCATACTTTATGATCTTGGCTAAGATTCCCCACTCTCTGCCCAAAGTGTGGCTATGAGTCTATGCTTTAATACCCTGCTGGGTGGAGTCTTTCAGAGGCCCTCTGTGGTAGGCTCCTTTCCTGTTCCCTGTCTCTCCTTCCTTCTGATCCTAGTTTATCAGGTCTCATCAGGAGTAGCTGCACTGTCTTCCTCTGTGGCCTGGTAAGGTTGCTCCCCCCTCAGGGGGAGGTAATCAAAGAGTAGGCCAATCAGTTCATGTCAGAGACAGTCTCTCTTCCCATTACTATGGCACCCACTTGGACACTGAACTGCCATGGACAACATCTGTGCAGGGGTTCTAGGTTATCTCCATCAATGCTCCTTGATTGGAGTATCAGTCTCAGAAAAGACCCCTGTGTCCAGACTTTTTGGTTCTGTTGCTCTTATGGAAGAAGGTAAAGACAGAAAGACCTGGATGGGACAGGAGCTCCACAAGGAAACCAATGAGACCAACAGAGCCAAAATATCTAGACCCGGAGGTTGGGGGACTGCAGAGACTGATGAATCAACCAAGGACCATGCACAAAGAGGAACTAAACCCCCTGCTCAGACGTAATGCATGGGCAGCTCAGTCTCCACGGAGGTTCCCTAGTAAGGGGAGCATGGGTAGTCTCTGGCATGAACTCAGTTGTCTGCTCTGTGAACACCTTTTCCTGGCAAGGTAGCCTTACAAGGCCACAGAGAAAGAGAATCCAGATAACCCTGATAGGCTAGGGTCAGATAGTAGTGGAGGAGGACCACCCTTATCAATGGACAAGGGGAGGGACAATGGAAAGAAGAAGGAGGGAAGGTGGGACAGGAAGGAGATTGGGGGGCTACAGCCAGAATACACAGTGAATAAATTGTAATAAATAATAATAATAATTTGAAAAAAGAATCTATATATGAGAAAACCATAACCAACATAATCATTAATGGAAAATGAATTGAAACAACCCAACTGAAGTCAGAAATAAGACAAAAATATGTTGACCACCACTTCTTTTCAAGATTGTGTTTTAAGCACTGGGTAAAGTAATAAGGCAAGAAAAGGAAATTAAAGGGATAGAAATAGGAAAAATAAGTCAAACCATCCATTTTTATACATTATATTTATGATACTATACACTAGCGATGGCAAAACTTCTACCATGAAACTTGTAGAACGATAAACAAATTCATCATGATGGCAAGATACAAAATCAACTTGAAAAAGATAGATAGTTTTTCTCTACACAAACAACAAACATACAGAGGAGAAGATCATGCACACTCTCCTATTCTCAATAGCCTCAAAGAAAGTAAAATATCTAGGGATAAAGTGAAGGACCCCTACAATAAAAACTGTAAACCTTTAAGAAAGAGACAAAGAAAGACGCTAGAAAATGGAAAGATATGCCATGCTCATGGATTTGGTAGAATTAATGTTATGAAAATAACCATTCCACCAAAAGCTACTTACAGGTACAAAGCGATCTCTACCAAAATCTCCATTACATTCTTTGCATGAGTAGATTTAAAAAATAAAATATGCCAAAATTAATATGGAACTACAAATGAACCCAAATAAACAAAACAATCCTGAGCAAAAAGAAAATACTGGAGGGATTACTATTGGGAAATCAATATATCTTAAGATATACAACAGAGCCATAGTAATAAAAGCAATATGGTACAGGCACAAAGGGAAGAAAATTGAAGACTTAAACATGAATTCATGTAAAGGTCAATATAGATGAAAAGAAAGAGGGAAAAGTAAAAAGAGAAAACCATAAGGAATTATATTATTATTAAGGGGAAATGTTGCCTGGTACTGGAAACTTGACTCGTTACCCAGGGCTCATAAAGTCAAGAATCTTGTAGGAGAAACTGCAATCGACCCTTTACTAAACCACCATAACTCCTAACCGCATGCTAAATATGTGTCCTTCTATCTACAAATAAGTGCGATCCTCACCCCCAATCAAAGAAACTTCTCTTTGCAACATGAGACCAATCATAATGCAGAGAACAAGTGATCAGTTGGCCAGCTCCAACTCATCCGGCTCCTACACAAATCCTGCACCCAAGGCTCAGGGAATACCATGGAAGAGGGGGCTAGATGATTACAAGAGCCAGGTGAAACTGAATGTCCTGGAAATGTCAGAGAAACTATTCTCATGAAGTCTAAACAACACGGTTGCCTAAATACGCCCTGAACAAGGATGCCACAATAGACATGCTGAAATGGAAGAAGGAATTTAGGAAGCACCAACAGATGCTAGGCCAAAGAACTGTAGGCAACCAAGGAATGCCTAGAGAAGGAAAAGTAGTGAGCTCCATGGAAGAGCACCCCAGTTGGTTACCCATTAGCAAGTAGCCAGCCCTGAAGTCATATACATGCAAGTAGCATTACTAAGGAGTAGGCAGGATAGAAGTAGGGGTGTGTGTGTGTGTGTGTGTGTGTGTGTGTGTGTGTGTATTGTGGTGTGGTGTGGTGTGGTGTGGTGTGGTGTGTAGCATTATAAGGACTAAGCAAGTTATAAGTGTGTGTGTGTGTGTGTGTGTATGTGTTTAACAATAACTTTAAAGAGATTCTATGAGTTCAAGAGAGCATAAAGCAGATCATGGATGGACATAGAGTAAAGAAAGTGAAAGGGAAAAATCATGAAAATATATTTTAAATTTCAAAAATATATATTAAAAGCCAGGCAACAAAAATGCATCCAGAGGGCCCAGTTCCCTGAGTTAAAAGGCATGAAATTTTTACAGTATCTGTGAAAAGTGAATCTGTGAATCTTTTAATATGGCTTAGTAACAAGCGTGTGCTTCTCATGCGGATGGTTCGGAGTCCAATGACCAGGGCCACAAAAACAGCCAAGGCATAGCAAGATAAAAAAGGCAAGACATGTTTAGGGGATTGTTAGAGAAAAAAGAATTTAAAAGCAGGAACCGGCAGAGATTTTAGAATAACTGAAGAATTTAATAATTGAGTTTAACATCAGTTGTTTCTGTTTTTTTTTTTTTTTTTTCAGCCAGATTTGCAAAATCTCCAACATCTAGCATGCTTAAAGAGGAAACATCGTATCTGATGCCTAAGTAAAAGGACAGGGACAACAGACAAGAAGCTCCATGGAGAAAACCAATTATGTTATAGCTCCTGCTAACAGCTAAGATGTCGTTGAATAAAAACACTATTCAAAACAGCAGCCAAAATGTAATACGCTTTTGGATGAAATCTGTTGCATAGGAAAATGATAAAAACATAAACAAAATTAAAAACCCCTCAGTAAACAGTAAGAAATAATTGTCTACATGGACAAGATTGATTCCACAGTGTAGCAATAACAATTCAACAAAATACTGTGAATTCAAAGCACATTTAAACAACTCTCCAACAGGATAGTGTATGCAAGTAGACAAACTGTTTCTAATGTGTGTGCATGAAAATATTAAGAAGCATGGAAAATATAAAATGCATTTTATATGAAAAGGAAGCGACATAGCCTGCAATAGATTAAGGCTTTTTATAACACACTGTGGCAGAAGTGCCATAATAGACATGTGGCCTCACTCTACAGAATGGTCTAAAATTAGACCTGTGCATAAATTAAAACCCATTTTATGTCAGTTTCATGGAAAAAAAAGCTGTCAAAAAAGCTACTGAGCAATAGATCGTCCATAAGAAAACAGGGAAGAAAGTGATAATATTTGCACAAAAATGTACATGGTAACAAATTTCAGATGGATTACATGCTTTTAAAATAGGACATAACACAGAAAAATAATTGTGTTTTGTATGAAATGGGATTGGTAAAGGCTTTTTTAATGTGTAAAAGATAGAAATTATACAGGAAACTGGGAAATGTTCACTCATTTAAAAATGTAACAGTTCTTTTTAACTTTTATTAGTTACACTTTATTCACTTTGTATCCCCTCATAAACCCATCCCTCCTCCCCTCCTAATCCCACCTTCCCTCCCTCCCTCTTCTCCACACATGCCCCTCCCCAAGTCCACTGATAGGGGAAGTCCCCCTCTCCTTCCTTCTGATCTTAGTCTATCAAATCTCATCAGGAGTGGCTGCATTGTCATCTTCTGTGGCCTGGTAAGGTGATCAGAGAGCAGGCCAATCAGTTCATGTCAGAGGCAGTCCCTCTTCCCATTACTATGGAACCCACTTAGACACTGAACTGCCATGGGCTACATCTGTGCAGGGGTTCTAGGTTATCTCCATGCATGGTACTTGGTTGGAGTATGAGTCTCTGGAAAGACCCCTGTGTTCAAATTTTCTGGTTCTGATGCTTTCCTTGTGGAGTTCCTGTCCTCTCCATATCTTACTATTTCCCACTTCTTTCATAAGATTCCATGCACTCCGCCCAACAGTTGGCCATAAGTCTCAGCATCTGCTTTGATAGTCTACAGGGCAGAGCCTTTCAGAGGCCCTCTGTGGCAGGTTCCTAACTTGTTTCCTGTTTTCTTCTTGTTCTGATGTCCATCCTCTTTGCCTTTCAGGATGGGGATTGATTTTAGTCAGAGTCCTCCCTCTTGATTAGTTTCTTTAGATGTACATATTTTAGTAGGTTTATCCTATATTATATGTCTATATGAGTGAGTATATACCATGTGTGTCTTTCTGTTTCTGGGACAGCTCACTCAAGATGATCCTTTTCAGTTCCCACCATTTACCTGCAGATTTCATGATTTCCTTGTTTTTCATTGCTGAGTAATATTCCATTGTGTAGATATACCACAATTTCTGTATCTATTCTTCAGTTAAGGGGTATCTGGGTTGTTTCCAGCTTCTGGCTATTACAAATAAAGCTGCTACGGACATGGTTGAGCAAATGTCCTTATTGTGTACTTGAGCCTCTTTTGGGTATATGCCTAGGAGTGGTATGGTTGGATCTTGAGGAAGCATTATTCCTAGTTGTCTGAAATTGTGCCAGATTGATTTTCAGAGTGGTTGTACAAGTTTACATTCCACCAGCAGTGGAGGAGGATTCCCCTTTCTCCACAGCCTCTCCAGCATGTGTTGTCAAGTGCACCAAAGACCTCAACATAAAACCAGACACATTAAATCGGTTAGAAGAAAAAGTGGGGAAAACCCTAGAACTCATTGGTACAGGAGACAACTTCCTGAACAGAACACCAACAACACAGGCTCTAAGAGCAACAATCAATAAATGGGACCTCATGAAACTGAAAAGCTTCTGTAAAGCAAGGGACACCATCATCAAAACAAAACGACAGCCTACAGATTGGGAAAGAATCTTCACCAACCCTTTATCTGACAGAGGGCTAATATCCAACTTCTGGATATTAGAACTAAAGAATATATAAAGAACTAAAGAAGCTGAAAAGCAGCAAACCAAGTAATCCAATTAAAAAATGGGGAACAGAGCTAAACAGAGAATTCTCTGTAGAGGAATACCGAATGGCAGAGAAACACTTAAAGAAATGCTCAAACTCATTAGCCACCAGGGAAATGCAAATCAAAACGACCCTGAGATTTTACCTTACACCCATCAGAATGGCCAAGATCAAAATGTAACAGTTTTAAGAAGGCAAAAAACTGGAAAATGTTAATTAACTGCAATAAAGATAGTTTTATATATTATTCCCCATACATGTGTGGAAATGAGAAAGGGGCAGAGAGTAATCAGGCATTTTACAGACACAAATAGCCCCAAACAACAATTACAAAGAAGTTGTTTGTATTCACATGCGATCGTAGCATAATCAGAGAAGGACACCATTTTACACCCAAATACGTGAAACTGAAAAAAAAAATCAAAACCTGGATTATCAGCAATGTAGCAAAGAGGACTCGTGAATTAGCACGTCACTCTGGAGTCTGTTTATAAATCATTAAGTTGGTGATACGTATTCCAAGGATCCAGCAATTCATCATCTTTATGTATTGTCCTAGGGCAGATCTTGCACAGTTCCAGGGAAAGCACACATGTGATCCACAGGAGCGTTCCTTAAACTGGCAGAGGCTAGACAGCAAACCCACTGATCCTGACCAATAAAACATCTACCAAAACAGGAGAACTAGCTGTATAATGAAATAAAATAGGACAGGAAACAAGAACAAAGAAGAGAAATGTGTCTAAACTGATGAATATCACTATCAGAATATACCACATGCTTGTGGTATAATATTCCCATATAAACCATTAACAGTTTATATGACTCAAATCAGGTTGGATATATAAATAAAACTTCAAATAATAATATCAAATGCAAGTTTGTGATCACCTTTGACTAGAAATAAAGATTCTCAAGTAGTAAACAGACACATGATAGCCTTCAAAGATGTGAGTAATGTTCTGCTCTCAAACTGGATGTTGGCACTAAGAAATATGCAACAAGATATCTTCATATTTTGTACCCTTTTCATATACACTTTAGTATATAAAATATTTTATAATAACATATAAAACAAGGTAAGCCAATGTTAACAATGCATTGTACAGGAGGTAAAAATACAAGAATATCAGTAAATTAATGTACATCCAAGACTATTAATACACGTGGGCAATCCTGTCATGTCTGGACCACATAGGTCAAGGATGGATGCTTGTTTTAAACACTGTATATTGCTGAAACAAACAAACAAACAAACAAAAAAGCAGCAATTCTTTCTGCCAAATTTCTAGCAAATGTCATTTTTCTGTGCAAGTACAGAAAACAGTCCTGAGTAACTGGCTGAATCAATTTACCTGGTCAGTCAAAAGGGATGACCTAGATCCCAAGCCATACTTGGAATTGAGTGCCTGTTCCTTCCTACTGTGACAAAGCAACAGCTACAACAATCGTCATCTTACAGCAGGTGGGGTGTGAGCTGAAGGCATGAGAAGGTCTCAGCAGAAAGGACTTTCTTTTAAGGGAAGTAATATCAAAGTGGCCTGACTAGATTTGCGTGAATATTAAGTGATAGCCTTGCTGTTAAAAGTCAATTTAGTCAAGGCTGGAGAGATGGCTCAGAGGTTAAGGGCACTGGCTGCTCTTCCAGAGGTCCTGACTTCAATTCCCAGGAACCATATGGTGGCTCACAACAATCTATAATGAAATCTGGTGCCCTCTTCTGGTGTGCAGGTGTACATGCAAACACAACATTGTATACATAACAAATAAATCTTTTTTTTTTAAGTCAATTTAGTCAAAGTTTTCACATCAGTCTCTTTGCTGGTGCTTCGCTATGTGTGGTTTCAGTTCCCTGTGCTCAACTGTGGTCTGAAAACATTAAAAAGAAAAAATTTAGCAGTGAACTCAAAAGCTATAAATGGCACATATTTCCAAAGTGTAGTATGAGATCTTTCACCCTCCTGCTTCATTTTCCATGGGTAAACAACCTCCCCTCCATGTCCAGGGTATGTCCTGAGCACACATTGGCAGCCTGTCGCTGTTAGAGCAGTCTCAGTTATCAGATCCACTGTCTCAGTAGCACGGTCCATCGGCTCAAGTAATTTTACTCAGTAATTGTACTAAAGCACAGATGCATTGATGCCAACCATTGGGATTTGCCAAAGAGAAGCTATTACAAACATCTTTTGGGAAACAAAAAAAAAAAAAGCAGTACAATAGAATGAGAAGTCACATTCACCTATTTTATTCATCTGTCGTTATATGAACGTAATGTTTCTGTTTTCCTATCCTAAATCTGTTTGCTAATTTATAAATTAAACCCTACCAATGTATGTACAACAAAAACATAGTGTTTATAGGACTTGGAACCATCTGCAGTCTTGGCCACCAGATAAGGGAACATATCCGTATCTGTAAAGTAAATCAGTCAGAATGAAGAAGACCTTCACAGAGAAGGTAGACTTTGAAAACCAGCAGCCGGGTGGACGTGGACTAATGAGCAAGGGCACTGAGCTAACCCTGGACTTTCAGTTGCCTGTGTTGGCATTTTTTCTGGAAGGCAAGCTTCCAGGTCAGACACATCCCACAGGATGGAACTCCATCCCACCCCTTACAGACCATCAGGGCTAAGGGCAAATTCCTCCTTCTCTGAAAGCAGCACACACGCTTGGTGTAGGGAAAGGAATCATGAGGTAGGAAAAGTTTGCTTTATTTCCTCTGCCCATTATTCTCATTCATTCATCATGACTCCCCTGCCTTGAAATTAACCTGAAAATGCAAGTGCTTGAATATGTGAATTTAAAAAACTGTTAAATTTAACTTTATGTGTCTCAAGTAGATCTGGGTTTTCTACGTACAAACAGGCAAATGTCATAGATAGAGCCGAGTTTGAATCCCGGCCCACCCACTTAACAAGCACGGGATGTGGCTTGGCTGGTCTACTTCTCGTTGATTTCTCCCTCACAAGAACATAAATATGTTGCAGTGAAATTTGAGGTTGAAGCGACTCAGATATGTAAATCCTGTGCAGGCTGGAGTCTCCTGGGTGAATTCTGCTCTTCCTCCAGTCAAGAATTACACTGCAGCAAGCTCATCCCTCTATGCCATCATTTAGAAACAGCACCACAGCCTTTGAAGGAGCTGGTGTCACACATTTTACACATGAGCTGGCGACTTTCACCTAACAGTACCTGAAATTGTCATTGTCATGTCCAGGTGATTCCTGGAAACTACGCGAGAAATCATATTTGCATTCCTGTTTGTTATACAGATATCAAAAAGATTCAACTTCAGTTTTACAAAACTGATAATATTTGTGATTCTTTCACCTCAAATTTTAATTATTAAACTACACAGATAAAATGTTCCCGGAGAAAACTAAAACTGACAAGTCCTGGTGACAAAACTTCGAGTAAACTTTCTACATCATTCAGTGCATGAGATTCACTTTGTCTTTACCATATCTACCATGATGGTTCATACTTATGTGGCAATTTATCTGGGGATGTCATAGCCAGTTGTTTCATTCTTGAAAATGTGCAAACTGTGGGGTTGGAGAGATGAATCAGCAGTTAAGAGTTCCTGCTATCCTTGGAGAGTGCCTGAGTATTTTGAGCACACACACACACACACACACACACACACACACACACACAGAAAGAGAGAGAGAGAGCATCTACTACTCTCTTGATTCTATTACTGTAAAGAAACATGCCCAATCCCAATACACCAAAGAATATTTAGTGCCATGTACCTGTCTCTAGAAAAGTTTGACATAGATCCCACTGACTAACAACAAGGAGAAGAAAATATAAGTTTAAATCTGAACTTGACTGAATAGCCCTGAACCAGATTCTAATTCCTGTGATTAAATATAAATTACTGTGGATAGTTGGCAATTTTCATAAATTGACACCACAGGATACTTTAGGAAACTGATTCTTCATTTTATACACCTTAATATTGTCTCCTTTATGCAAAAAGTCAGCACCAAGAAAAAGCCATTCTGGAAATCCATCAAATTTGCAAAATTACATTCACATCTTTCTTAATATCTTGAGATAAATGTTATTTCTCCAGGAAAAAAAAAAAAAAGACGGCAGGTTTTCTGTGGCCCACGGTATCCATTAGCATGTGATTGCACTAACAGTAGGATGGTGATAATGTCTCTTAAATTAGTAATTGTATTCAAATAAGCATAATTGTGCTCCCTGCTTCTCATAAAATCATCACCATTCTACAAAACTATGGCATCTGACCTCTCTCGAGATAAAAATAAATCCTAATTTTTATAACGTACAGACCAATGAGATTCGCCTTCCGGAGTCTCTACTGGATGAGAAAGGTAATCGTTTCATAGAACTTTACAAAAATGAAGCATTTTCACAGTCATCATCTGCACAGCCTGCTCACACATCAACAAAGATTTCCACATGGGCTCTGTACCCCCATTTGAAGAATGGTATGAAAGAAAGTGATGAGACAATTGACCTTTTAGAACTATAAATGCTACGATATTAGCGCTGGAGGTGTTAAGTTGCAAACCTCTTCTGAACAATGAAATTTCCAAAGATACTGACTCTCATTTGATGCCGGTTATGTTTACGCGGTCCTCACAGTAAAGTTCATTACCTCTAACTAAAGCTACTCATGGCTGGAACCGGGCTTCCGTTAAACTTACAAATTAGCTGTAGTAATGGTCTGTAAAATGATTAGAAGAGACATAATTAAATCCTCATTGCTAGCTCTAAATTAAAAGTTTTGTCTATTTAAGGAACTCGAGTGACAACAGCCATTGCCCTACCACAGCAACCATGGTACAGTCTGTCGTTTTCTCCCGTCTACACTGCGGTGTCTCCTGTAAAATCATCACACCTCAGCTGAATGATTCAAACAAGTTACATCAAGTCACTCAGCACCAAATTTTGCCTTGCCAATCCAGCCTGCACTCTCTAGTGCACCAGATTCAGAGCCCCGAGACATTTGTTTCCTGATTTGCCCATGAGGGAAACTCTTTAGCATAGAACATGAGTCTCCTGAAATTTTCTCCTGAGCTTAAGGCCAGACAGAAAGACACTGAGAATGATGGGGCATGAAAAGAGAAGGGAGCCTCTTATTCCAGAATCCAGCTAAAACTTCTCAACAGCCAGAAATCAAGAAACCTAGTGCTTTGAAAAGTTCTTAGAAAGAAAGGATGTCTTCCATGCAGAAATACCTTCAAATAAAAATATTGAAGTAGCAATAACTGTAGCATAAGGTTTGAGCACATCTGACCAGTAACCTCCAGTGTGGCCTTGCTACTGTCCTGCAGAGGTTCTGGGAATCTCACAAAGACAATAGACCTTTCGTGCCCCAGAATGTATGATAACTTTCCTCAACCCCGCAGTTGAAGGTGTCCTCTGTCTATCGCAATCATGTCGGGTGCACTCAGGACTACCTGATGTGGGATGAACTGATCACTCCACTTAAAGAAGACTTAGGTTCAGTCAGTTCCAAGCAACCACAGGGAGGCTCATACCCTCCTGTCACACCAGGGGATCTGATGCCAATCCCTTCCTTCTTGACTGCCTCCGTGGGCATGCGACTTCACTGAAGATGACAACCAGAACACACTTAAATCATGTATCTGACTGCTGTGAAGAAAACAAAATGTGACTCCTCCAAGTATCTCAGTCTCAAGTTCCAGCTTCAATCCATGCTGGAGTCTAAAATTCTGACTTGCACTGTATCGTCTTGAAGCTCTTTTCAGTAGTGGCCAAGAGTCCAGCTCTACGTGCACAGTGTCCTCTGCAGATTGCTCCTCAGGCTGCCATGGGGAACATCTTGCAGCCTTGTGGAGACATCCTGTCTCCATCTTTGACACTGATGACAGTGCTTACCTTGCGTGCGTTTGCCACTACGCAGGACACTTTCTTATCCAGAACTAGGAAGGCCTTTCTCCAAATGCGCCACCCTTCTCTGTCCTTTGCATTCGGCATCCCCTGGCTCTCCCAGCCCTTCATCTTCTTCCCAGATGGCAAACGCTACCCGTACTTACAAAAAATAGCACTGTTCACACACAGCCCCTCAAGCACCTTGGCACGTTGTCTTCTGTGTGCCTGCACTACCTCGTCTGTATCACTCTGATGGTACTTCGGTATTTCTAGCACTTATTGACTGGATTGTTCCATAATTAAAGCATACTGTACTTATCTCTGTCATGTGACACTGAGTTACCGATGTGGGGTGGCACTATTTCTTTTGGCTCTAACGACCAGTAGTAACTATGGTGGTGGCTAACCCTGACTGTGTAGAAACTGTTGAAACAACTTTTTTTGTGAAATACTTTTTGCCTCATGCAAAGAATTTCCTAAGGAAATGGTTAACCTAATCATTTGAAAGCTTAATCACAATTTGAAGACCTCAAATTAGTTCCTGCTTACCTTCAGTCAAATGAAGAAAAGCAACCTACCCCTGCGTGGGAGATAACAATTGCTCCTCTCTTACTGTGCTCTTGTCTGTCACATATGACCACAGGCGATGGCTCAGGTCATCTGTGATGCCGTGGCCGGTTGGTTCATCTCCCCTCACCTCAGCATCAAAGAAACCATGGTCAGAGTTACCTAAGACCCATTGAAAGGCATTCTCCCCAGTAGAGGAAACCCACGTTTCTTTTTTTGTTTGTTGATTTTATTTTTTATTTATGAAACTGTAATTTAATTACATTTCTCCCTTCCCTTTTCCCCCTCCAGACCCCACTCACTGTCAAATTTGTGACTTCTCTTTTTATCAATCCACATTCACTTCGTTTTTAAAATTAATTTAACCTCTCACATATTACTGCAGTTTCCCCTTTCCCCCTCTGGCCCTCCATGTCCTCCACACCTCACCTCCTCCCTCCCTATCCCTTCTTCCTCTGTTTCCCTTCAGAAAACAGCAGGTCTCCCAGGAATGTCAACCAAACACGGCATGTCAAGTTGCAATAAGACTGGGCACCTCCCCTCATGGTAAAGCTGGATGAGGCAACCCAGTCGGACGAAATGGTCTCAAAAGCAGGTAAAAGCATCAGAAGCAGCCCCCACTCCCTCTGTTAGGAGTCCCACAAAACACCAAGCCATACAACCATAATACATATTATATATAATACATAATATTATACACACACACACACAAAGGGCCCAGGTTTGACCTTTGTAGACTCTCTGATTGTTGGCTTAGTCACAGTGAGCTCCTATGAGGCCAGGTTTGTTGATTCTATGGATTTTCGTATGGTGTCCTTGACCCCTCTGGCTCCTACTACATTCACCTCTTAAACACATTATTAACCCTGGCTTACATGTGACATTGCTTTCCATTTTCTAGTGGCTGACACAAACTTGCTTTATTATATGTTTAAGAAGCGCATATGACCCTTCAGGAATGGCTGGTATTCTGTAAGTCTTGAAAAGCCCATATTTACCATCTAGAATGTGCCAGATATGGATAGTTAGTCCAGATATGGACTCAAATAACTTTGGTAGATTGGATACTAAGTGAATCCATATATTTTTAAATGCTTTAAGAAATGTAACACAAAGATTTCCCACCAAGAGCCATTGTCATGGTTTCTCATGACCTCGGTAAAATTAAAAGTAAACCCAGGAAAGTCTTTAGCTGTCATACATCACTGTGCTTCCTGAACTAACTCATTTCCTGTTTGATGAAGTCTACTTGTAGGAAGCAAACCTAATCTCTGGAATTGAATTTTCTGTTAGAACTCCAAATGATTGCAACAAAAAGCCGCAGGAGAACTAAAATGTAATACACAGTGAACATCAAGGCTTCTACAGATGTTGAGAGCACTTGGCTAGTTTCCTAGGAACCAGAAGTTGTCTTCATTGACAGTGCATCCTACATCTCTGTAAAACCGCCATTTGTTTATCATTTGCTCTATAGACAGACTACCGCTGTAAGAGGCATATTCAGAAAACAGCCTACACTGAGGCAAACACACGATTGTTATGATTTTAATACGATTGCTATCATTGCTAAAGGCACTCCTCAGGTTGGTAGGAAGGCAAAAATTACTCACAGTCCTTCCACCCTTTCCTGTTAAGGTGGGTATTTTCTTACAGTGCCTCTGTTTGCCTAATGTATATCCCTATGCTTAATTATCTCAACTCAGTCACATAACTTTATTCCTTGAACATAGACAAAGCATTTGACAACCCCATTTCTTAGTTTTCCTTTCAGGCAATGAATAAATGATCTCTCTGTTACAATATTTACTAAATTAGTATAATAGTAGGACATAGATAATGTATAAAGAATATGATAAAATATTAAGCTAATAAATGTAAGTGAATGCAGTTTATTATTCCTCCAACTTCCCAGCACCTTTGCTTAATGTAGACAATTTTTACAAGTATTAAAGACTTTACTTTTGATCACTTTCTTGAAGATGAGTGATTCAAACTCTATGCGCTAAGGGCTCGTTTATGTTTTAAAAAGCCATTGAGGGGGGTCAAAAATGAAACCTTAATTAAAGCTAATTTGCCTTCCTCCCTCCTGAGTTGCCCAGGCCTATAAAGCCAAGCCTACCATCACTCCCAAAGGAGAACTCCTTCTATCAGCCATAGTGAGAGAATACTGACGAATCTACACACAAGAGAGCCATGGTGGGTGGCTTTATAGTGGTTCAATAATCTCTGACACAGTTGGCAGAAGTAAGTGGTGTTTCTGAGGGTGTCTTTATTTGGAAAACTAAAACACAAAACAGATCTGTGAACTTTAATTATCAAATACATGTTTATGATATGATAATCACATGCCTACTTCCCATGAGCTATTCCCCAGAATATTCCTTCTCTTCATCCATCCATTCATCATTCATCCATCCATCCACTCATTCATTATTTAGAGCTTTGCTTAAACAGCCTCGCTACATAAGCCACTCTGTATAGAACATGCAATTGCCTGCCTCCTGAGTGCTGGGATTACCTGCAATACTATTCAAAGTGCTGAGAATCAATGGCTGTAAGCGCACAGACACAGGGCATCCATATCACACACCCAGACACACAGGAGACAGGGCAGAAAGAATGTAAGAACCCTAAGATGGAGGGGAGTTCTGTAAAGGGTTGTCCTCTGATGAACTCATAGCAGTTTGATTACCTACATAAGGCCTGCATAAGATCAAACCAGTTAAAGTTCACCCATGGAAGAAGGGAGGGTTCACAGGGTCACACTGAGAGCTGAGAAGCTATTGGCAGCTGACAGATGTTTGGGGAAAGAGACTCATTTTTCTTCAGGAGTGTGGACACTGGCAGGTTTTCCATGTCATAGAATATAACTTTATGCTTACATGCTTATGGACTGAGCTAACCTGACTAGGTAGGTTAAAATTAAATAAAATGGAAGACATGAATTTGGGAGGGAGAAGTAATAGGGAAATCCTAGGGTAGATTTGGAGGAGGGATACATATGATCAAGATACACTGTATGCATGTATGAAATTTCCAAATAAATGTGTTGTTGATTAGTAATGTTCATTATTGATTTATGTTTCAGTTATACAGTGCTTATTCCTAAACCAGCTGTATACCCAAATCACCATACAGAGACTAGGATTTATTTAATTAACCTAGAGCACAAAGCTGAGCAATAGTTATTCCATCCTAAAACTCCAGGCCCACATAGTTTCCTCCAATTCAGATTTTCCACCTTATACTTGCTTTTAGTCATATCTTAGGTCTCATTCATCTCTCCTCACGGTTCCAAGTACTCTCCTGCTGACCTCTGCCTTTCTTTCCTTGTTTCCTTCTTCTCCCCTCTGGACCAGAATGTCCTACCTTATTCTCTCCATTGCTCAGCATTGGCTGGTTGTTTTATTAAAATTACAGAGAAGAAATGGTGACATGTTTACACAAACTTGAGACAGGTGATGCTTAGAATAAACATCACAATGCAATGTCCAGATTGAAACCAGATAGAGGGGTAGAGAAATCAGCATTTGAATGAACAAGGGTAAATTGTATACATTCCACAAGAACATTATACCAACATAAATCTTGTTATTTAGAGCCCCTTTTCTCTCTACCATCTACTATCCAGTGGGGATCCTTGCCTAATCTTTGGGATACCTTTTATGACACTCACTGAGACAATGCTTCATAATATGCAAATATGTTTTATCATCTCTAGTCATTGCCTGTAACTCTAGATATTCACTTAATGTCATTGCTTAAAAGACAAAGCAAAATGTTGTCTTTATTCTGTGTCTAGCATGTAACCAATACTAGGTGGACAGTGCTTTAGAAACAGGAAGTGGTAAGAGAGTTTGTTCTCTGTCCAGACTGAACCAGATTTATATTTCCAGATTTATATTTCCCACTCTGATAAAATTAATAAGTAGGTTGATTTAGTGTTGCAGCTTTAAGAGAAAAAAAATGCATTTTAAATGTCACACTAATAGTTATTTGTAAATCAAAATTCATGCCTGTTGCAGCATAGTGACTTTCTTGACAGTCATCAGTAATAGCTGCTAGTGTGTGTGTGTGTGTGTGTGTGTGTGTGTGTGTGTGTCTGTGTGTGTGAATATCTGAGTATTGCCATTTGTCTCTATAAAATCTGAGAGCATTTTAATAAATATTTACAAGAAAGTAGTTTTGAGAGTCAAGAATGTCAGACCCAGGCCATCTTCTGTTCTATATTAAAAACCTTAGGATTTCACTCTTTTTTCAAGAACATGAGCAGTGGCTTGCAGCATTTCAAATTCTAAATTCAAGATGTTCTTCCAAGGGCTGCATTGGGTTCAGGACCTGTAGCTGGCATATGCCTCAGGGGTCCTGACAATGTGACCTGTATAATGTCTTTCTAAGTGCTATGGATCATAAGGAAGATTAGAGAATAACATTTCACCAAGAAACTCATATAAGTGATTAAATAACACAAATATTCTGGGAGTAAATGAATGAATATCCAAAGAAAACCCTGCTGGTATTTAACTATAATAAGCCACATGCTTTCACACAGTAAAGGGCAAAGACTGGATATGAGTGCATATTTTCTGTGCTGTCTTTGATCATCTGAATGCAAATACTTAATGTTTATTTTACTAGTTCATTATGCCAGAGCAATTTGGCTTTGTCTTAAATTTTTATAATAGTAAAGCTGTAGTCACCTACCCTGCTTAAGAGATACATAAATAATAACTACACTTTAGCTATTTATTTAATAATTGACATTATACAGTTCATAGAATAAGCCAATGGTGCAGGAGATGACTCTGGGAATTGTCACTAGTATTTCAGGATGATTCTGAGTGCCTTTCTCAATCCCAGAGTAGAAGATATATTTGAAGAATGTCTGAAAATAAATGTGTGTTTGTGTGTGTGTGAATGTGCTTATACTCACAATAAGTCCACTGTGTTTCAAACAATTGTAAAAAACTGAGCCTTAATAAAAGGAAAAGTCACTAAGAGATAAATAATTTTAGATGGAAATGGGTAATGTCATTTAAAATACATGGAGTTTAAAATAAAGAACTATAATAACTAGTGAAAACTATGAATACTGGACATACAGTATGGTGGGTTCAGGGATCTCCCCCAAGAGAACCCCGAAATAAGCCCACATAGATCCAATAAATTGATCTTCACCACAGCTGCTAAGAGTACACAATAGGGAAAGAATGACATTCTTCAACAGAGGTGCTGGGAAGAAAATTAAATCTGACTTTACCTCACAGAATATCCAAAGGTCAATACAAAAGGACTAAGTAAGTAAACCTAAGATCTGGAACTATAAAACTCCTAGAAGAAAACAGAAGAGTAAGCATGCTTCACTCCATTGGTCTTAGCAATGATTTCTTGAGAATGATTTCCCAAAACACAGGCACCAAAATAAAAAACAGACAAGACATCAAATGAAAAAACATCTGCACAGGAAAGGAACTAGGAAAAAAACACCCCACAGAGAAGCAGAAAATATTTTAAAATAATATACAGGTAAGGAATTCCTTTAATATAATGGCAAATAACCTATGTAATTTGACTTTTTTAAGGCCAAAGAATTTCAATAGATGATTCTCTGAAAAAGATAATAAGTGGATAACAAATAGAGAAGATTCCTAACATCATTGATCTCTACTAAAATATGGTGCTCAGAAAATGTTAAAGTATTTGCTGTAGGGAGAAGGGTCAATGAAGGCAGAGGGCAGATGTCTCCCTTTTCCTGTTAACTTTTCTAGTTTCTTTTGCACTTGCCGTCAGCTTGGTGGCAAAAAAAAATACTCGGTTCAGTTCCTAGTTCTGGGGATCAAAAGTCTGGGCATGTGTGAATGGGCTTCAGTTAATTAGCACTGTGTGGAGATAAGGGGCTGACCAGGCTGTGGTTAAGTTCCTCTTCCAAGTTCACTGTTGACTTGAAGAATAGATCTCTTCATATGAGAGAGAGAGAGAGAGAGAGAGAGAGGAGAGAGAGAGAGATATGAAGGTCCTGGCTAGCTGCCAATTAAGGCTACTCTGAGCTTCGAGATGGTGCCTGCACTCCAGGCCATGTACCCCTTCAACCTTGAGCCAGAACATTGACTCTTGTGGGGTTCTGCTGGATTAGATTGAAGTGTGACATCTCTGAATAGCCATTTATTTGCTCTAGATCTATTATGACATACTCCCTTTTCTCAGCAGTGTTCTAAAAGTCTCCCCTGATCTGGATGACCCCAGGTCTTTTAAGGAGTGTCACATAGCCCTCAGGGAAGATTACAGAGCAGACTCTTTCCTGATAAGAAAACCAGTTCAACTTGCTATCTATGCCTAGAAATGTCCCACCCTGTTAAGGATCTTAGTCTTAAGCAATGACCTTCAATTGTACTTAGAATAATTAAGTATTGTGTTCCTCTTGTTGTGATAGGACCACGATACTACGTGGAAAATGAGGCATTTCAGCACTACATGCAAATCAAGTGTCCCTGACCCCCTAACCCTGTCAAATCAAACACATTCATCCTCAAAATCCCTCCCAAAGGTGTATATATCACTGATTTAAAATAGATGTGCTGCCAGGGGTTCACACTGCTGACTGGCTGCATGATACAATCAGTCTTCCACCATGACCATCTGAGATTCATCATTCACTTCCTGCCTGCCACATCTCACCAGGCCCGCCTCCTTCCAGCTGGGTCTAGGCCTTGCCAGGTCTGTGCCTCTGCTGCAAGCTGACCAGGCATGGGCTTCTGCTTGAACCTTTGCTGTGCTTAGCACAGCAATTTAACCAAGAGCTGTAACATTTCAGTATTGCCGTAGATTTTAGAACACCAGAGCTTCCTTGCCACCTGCCATCTCATGCTAAAAGAGCTAAACTTTAACAGTAACACTCTTTGTAAACCTTTCACACACCCAGGCTAGCACTCGGGCCTCACCTTAAGTGTTCTAATGAGAGAAATGGAATAGTGGTGGGACTGTCATGGGATAACCAACCATTTTTTTAAATGGATTTAAGGTCCTTCTGCTAGATGAAATCAAATGTGACACCATTATCAAGGCCAAGAATCTGGCTAGACAGGCCGTAAGTCTCAGGAGAAAAACTATTACTATGATTCTGCAAGACTTGTTGCTATACACATAGATCAGTGCATGTCCTAAATTTATCAGGGAAGTTTCATTTTTGTAGTAGATAGAAGTTAACATGAAGACCCGTACATAACTGGGTAAAGTACAGAGAATAAGCGACTACAGAATTTTCAGCCCTAAGTGGGCTGTTTATATTATACTCCTTCCCAAATGAAGGCTCACTGTGGGTCACTGTGGAAGAAGGTCCAGAAAGATTGTAAGAGCAAGAGGCAATGGAGAGTAAAGGAAACGTGTCTTCAAAACATATCAGAATAGGTGTCCATATCAACTCAGTGGTTGTGGCAGCATGCACAAGACCTACATAGGCTCAAGCCAGACCAAATCTTAGCGGGGAGCCAGGCTCAACATGCCACCCCTAGCTTAGGAGCTTTGGACGACTGATAGCTACTGGGAAATGAAGAGTCAGTTTTTGTTAACAGTATGGCCCCTGGTAGATCAACTACACTCCAACGAATGTCCACACAGTCAAAAGCATGTGCTAAGCACAAACCAGACTTGATGGATTTAAAAACAAACATAGGATAAAAGGCTGGGTGTGTAGGGAAGGAGATGAATCTAGGATGAGTTGGGAAATTGGGGTGAATACGATCAAAACAGAATATATGAAAATCTCACAGAATTACTAAAATCATTATTGACTAAAATTTTTTATTATCTACTTAATATGAAGTGGTAGATTCTTAAAATGTGGAGTTATGATTGGCCTGCTCTTTGATCACCTCCCCCTGAGGGGGAAGCAGCCTTACCGGGCCACAGAAGATGACAATGTAGACACTGCTGATGAGATCTGATAGACTAGGATCAGAAGGAAGGAGAGGGGGACCTCCCCTATCAGTGGACTTGGGGAGGGGCATGCATGGAGAAGGGGGAGGAAAGGTGTGTTTAGGAGGGGAGGAGGGAGGGGCTTATGGGGGGATACAAAGTGAATAAAGTGTAATTAATAAAAGTTTAAAAAAAAGAAATTTAAAAAAATGTGGAGTTATGGCCAGAAGTTGGAATAATGAAAAATTCATGGTAATAAGATCATGATGTGACCATGAACCATGAAGTGCAGTCACAGATGCAGCTAGAGAAAATCAAAGGTGGGTCATTGACACAAACACCAAAGCTAACAAGGGAAAGGTGGGTCCAGTAGGAGCCTGGAAAGAGAGGGGAGCATGTGTGGAGAAGGAAGATGAGCATCATTAGTGAGTGCTTTCCTTCAGTCTCTCAACTCTATGAGGTAAGGGAGGCACCAAGGTATTATCTTCAATTTTACAAAGGAAAAAGTAATTGAGACCTTAAATGATTTCGTGAAGTGACAGATTTCAGGAGGACAAGCACTTTTGATTACAAATCTCCAAATTTATGTGGAATAGCTTTTGTCCAAACAAGAACGCAAGCAGAGGAAGGAAAGCTGAGAATCCTTTCTGGAAACACAAACTATTCTAACAAAACAAACTATTCTAACGAAAATATTGAGATCCAGGAGTTGGTGGTGTTCTAATTGAAAGTCATCTCCATTCACGCTTCTCTAATGAGGTGCAATAGAGCCATGCCTGAAATAACTTTGGTAATGAGACAACTTCCATTAATCTACTTATGAAAGAGTCTGTTCATTAATTAGTCCGGACAGCACAAAAGCAGAAACAGTGACACTCCTGTTTCAGAGTGTCATCCAGAGTCTAATTAAAAAATGAGGGGCTGAAAGGACTCGAATATTTCCGCTTCCACTGACACCGGCCTGAAGCACTGGGATATGATTATAAATCATTTCACACGGAAGCAGTGTTGCAGGGCAGGGCATAGGCAGCAGACCATACATCAAGGTCACTGTCAACTTTTAAACAGTGGGAAATAAAGAAGCCTGCTTCACTTCTCTCTCTCCCTCTTTCTCTCTCATTCTTTCTCTTCCTTCCTCTCCCTCTCTCCTCCTTCTCCCTTTTATCTTTCCTTCCTAGAGATGTTTCTAATCCAGGTGGGTGTGGGTTCTCGTATGCTTGCTCATATTTTTAACTTACACGTGATTTATTTCTTCCAATAGAATTGGTAAGAGGTTCCCTGTACTCTGCCCAAGGTTTGGCTATGAGTCTCAACATCTGCCTCGATACCCTGCAGGGCAGAGCCTTTCAGAGTCCCTCTGCGGTAGGCTCCTGTCCTGTTCCCTGTTTTCTCCCTCCTCCGATGTCCATCCTCTTTGTCTTTCTGAATGGGGATTGAGCATCTTAGCCAGAGTCCCCCTTGATGATTAGCTTCCTTAGGTGTACAGATTTTAGTATGTTTATCCTATATTATATGTCGAGTATCCACTTATGAAAATGGCCTGGAACCCCTGCACAGAGGGAGCCAATGGCAGTTCAGTATCCAAGTGGCCTCCATAGTAATGGGGACAGGGACTGTCTCTGATATGAACTGATTGGCCTGCTCTTTGATCACCTCCCCCTGAGGGGGGAGCAGCCCTACCAGGCCACAGAAGAAGGCCATGCAACCACTCCTGATGAGACCTGATAGACTAGGATCAGAGGGAAGGGGAGGAGGATCTCCCTTTTCAGTGGACTGGGAGAAAGACACAGGTGGGGAAAAAGGAGGGTGGGATTGGGAAGGGAGGAGGAAGGGAGGTACAGGGGATATACAATGTGAATAAACTGTAATTAATAAAAATAATTATAAAAAAGAATTGGTAAGAGGAACTCAGTATGCTTTTCCTTTTCCTTTCAAAAAAGAAAAGCTTGTCAATAACATTTAATTCTTTCAAACTTTCAGAGAGAAAAAAACCTCTTCAGAGGCAAGGAGTAACTGTGGGGTGACTACCAAGACCAGCTGAATCCGTTCATATTTAATTCTAGAACTTAAAGGAAAAACAGCTTGCATAGAGTCAGTTTTCTAAATGTTTACTTACATCTTTTTTTGTAACCGTTTCCTTAATATGGCTTTGCTTTTCTGCTCTCTGTTTTTGACTCACACTCCCCTCTCAACACTGTTTGCTACGGCACTTCAGTCAGTCTGGTTCTCAGGTTTTCACTGGAAATCTCACCAGGAGAAATCAGCGTTCTAACTTAGATCTCATTAAAGAGTCCATAATCGACTCAGGTAGTCTCTTTAGAAGGAAAAGAGTTATGCCACAAAATTTACTATTTCCAAGGAAAGATGGCCGCTGACATAGCTAACTTGATCGAGATGACTATTTTTTCAGGGTATGAATTAGGAATATATTGAGTATTATATGTAAGTTCATTCATTTATTAAACTTACATAAAAGTTCAATTCATGCAGAATGGTAGATATTTCCAGTGATTTTTTTCCTTCACCATTTATTCATTATATATCCTGTTTGAAGCCCCCTCTCTCAACTCCCTCAGTCCCACCCTCCCTCCTTCCCCCTCCCCTTCCCCTAATCCACTAAAAGGGGGAGTTCACTATTGCCATCTGCCCATTATTTTTAAGTCAATTTCAGGTCAGCCAGGGCTTCGCAGCAAGACTCTTTCTCAGAGGGCTAAAAAACAAATAAAGAATATACATGTGGCTCAATATCACTCAGCCGTGTAAAGGAGAGAAGTCCCATCATGGGCAGCATCATAAATGGGACCCACATCACACTAAGTGAAATAAGATGAGCAGTAGAACTGTATAGTTTAACCTATGAGAAGCTATTCTGTGTCTTAGATGGAGCACAATGGCAATTTCCAGGGACAAAGATTATTGAACATATATAGTGCTGTTGGTTGATGTAAGCACAGTTTTGGTTTCACAAGATAAAAATGGAATAGGTAGATGGTGTTGAAGGTTATACAACTATTTGACAGTATTTAATATTAATAACTGTATACTTGGTAAATGGTTAAGCAACATTTACATTGCAATTCAGATGCTTGTAATCCCACTCAGCTCTGGGGAGGTGGATCAGAGGATTCTAGAAACTCATGGGCCAGTTAGCCTAGTGAATCACAGGCCCCACTGATAAAGACAGTTCCTGAAGAATGACTCCTCAGGTTGGCTTCTGACATTCATATTCACACAGACACACATGCAAATCAGTGGTTACGTTGGGCTGATTTGGTGATGGGCAAGCTTGGCTAATTAATGAATGTGGACATATTTTATGGTGGTAAAATGTTTTTAAAACCATTTAACCGTAAACTCTGGAGGTATAAATTTCACCATATGTGGACTGCACCTAAACTTTAAAGCAATCATGTCTCTATAAACAAATACCAATAATTAAAATTTTGGACATCTAAAACCGATGTACATGGCCATACGTGATTATACTGAAATGCTGGTGTGTTCCTCCCATTCCATGTCCATTCATTCCCCCATTCCTTGCATGAGCACTTGTGCTTAAAGAAGCTGGCATTCCAAGAGCTAAGCTATGTAGCTTACCTCTGACCTTGTTAACACGTGAAGACATGAACTTACTCAGATTTCTTATGTAAAATTTCCTATTGTACGCTGCTGAAAACTTGTGGGGCTGCTGAGAAGCAAAGATACTTAGTGTCCTGTGTAAGATGGTGCCTAAGGACTGTGATTTGACACCTACAAAGACTGAAGTCAAGACATTTCAGGCAGGTAGTAAGCAGCAAATCCAGAGGGGAAAAGCCTCATCTGCCTAGCTTTGCACTTTTAGGCAGGTTACTGGTAGATGTGGAAGAAAGGTGAGATTCACAGCCCATTCCACAGAGAATATAAATCCCTGCCACTGTAAAACCAGACGAAAACCCAAACCAACGGCCTACAGAGGAACTGATGACACAGGCCTAAGCTGCATTCCAAATCTATGTTTATGTTTATAACCAAATAGTATTCATACTTAATCAGAGAAGCTTCTATTTGCTGTACACATGAGTGGATGCAGAGACTCTTGGCTTGTCAAGGCGCTTAGAATGGAACATGGCTGAGTGCTCAACACTGAACAGAACAATTTTGCTATCCGCCTCTAAGGCTCAGAAAGCATTGCAAACAATGGGATTGTTCAGAATGGAAACTGTGGAAAGCTAGCTACTGTTGGAGCATTACAGACTTGCTCTCACAGCAGCTGCAGTTGCCTGCTCTGGGTCTGCTGCACACAAGACCAAGCCTACCAACAGCCAAGTATGAATTGAAGAAGACACTGAAAGACTGTAGCCCTCCATGAAAAACTATTAATTTCTAATGGGTTCTGGGGGAAAGCAAACTCATTGTTGTATAGTTGACAACGACTTTGCTAGGTTCTGGTGAGTAGTTCTAAATCTGTGGGCCAAACAGAGGAAGAGAGAGGAAAGAAATGAGGATAGATAACGTATTTCATTGTGTACATATATGAAATTCTCAAGAATAAAAATAATTTAAATATCATGTGGAAACCCCTTGTTTTAAGTCACTAACACATATTTTTAATAAGCTATTCGTAACAGCTGTCTGTTCCAATTTACCAGAAGTCACCCCTGAAACTGAAACTCAGGTTACCCCAGCATGTGACCAGGCAGAATCTCCATCAACCTTGACCACTGAAAAGACCCCATCACCACTGACAACTGTGTTCACCTTTTCCCCTCTACTCTTTCTCCTCTCCCCTTTCCTGTTTCCCTTTGATCCTGTTGCCTCTTCTATTACTGACAGCATTAGAGTAGTAAATTACTTGAGTTAAATAAATCATTTCTTTAGCTACCAGGAAAAAAAAATGCTTTCAGTGAAAAGATTCTGTGTTTGACATTTCTCAAAGAAACCCTATGTGAGGTTGTTTTGTATGTGATTATTACAAAAATCTCTTAGGAAGAATAAAGGCAGGTGAATCCTAGGAACATTCAAATGTTGGCCTGTAGAAACCAGAAAAATTTTCTGAAAGTTAAAATATTCAAATGCTCTGTAATTTTCTTTGAAAAACAAAGGTAATTTACATTAAATATAGACACACATTTAACAATGTAAGTATGAACATTTATGTATGATTCAAAATCTCTAAATCATGCTCCCTTAGGAAATCTTAAAGAAAATTACATCTGGTGCTGTTAATGCTAGGTCTGGGGAGATGTGAACGTTTATTCATCCAATGTAGCAAGCCAACAGTAGACTAGAGTCATTATACCATCAAAGTCCATTTTGGTGAAGTAATGAGTTTGAGGGGATCAGAGACAGTAGCATGAAAAACTCAAAAGCAGCTATACCACCCAAACCCAGCATAACCGAAAACTCATAAAGGCTGGAACCCTGGAGCTCTCCGAACAATTTGTAAGCAGTTTAGAACAGTCGACAGGTTAATAGTGCCTCCTCTCCTCGGCAGTCTTTTTTGCTACATCCTCAGGGAAGGCTCTGGTAAGTTTCCGGAATATCTTCAGACTTCTGAGAGCTTACCTTTATAACCCCTAAGGCTTTAGGGGCTTCTATGGCAGCATGTAATGTTTCAGTTCAGAGGAAATTGCAACACTGCATCTAGCAAATGGGGAAATGCTTGGAGACCAATGCCTTAATTAGGATTCCTATTTCAGCAACAAAACACTGTGACCAAAAGTCAAGTTGGGGAGGAAAGAGATTGTCTAGCTTACATTTCCACAGCACATCACCGAAGAAGTTAGGATAAGAACTCAATCAGGACAGGAAGGAGGCAGGAGCTGATGCAGATGTCATGAATGGATGATGCTGACTGGTTTGCTCCCCATGGCTTGCTCAGCCTGCTTTCTTATAGAATCCAGACTATCAGCTCAAGAATGGCACCACCTAAAATGGAATGGGCCCCCTCCCATCATTCACTAATTATTAAAATGCCTTTCTTAATTGAGGTGTCCCTTCTTAGCTTGTGTCAAGTTGATATAAATCTAGCCAGCACAACTGAATTATTTCCCTGTGCTCAGTTTTGTTCCAAAATAATATCTGAACATCCAGGTTCTCTGCGACTTATAATGCTGTTAAATTCTACTAAATCTATTGTAAATTGAAAATATCATAAGTTGAAAACGTGTTTAATATGGCTAATCTGCTAAACATCACAGCCTGTTATTACGTACTTTAAGCATGCTCAGAAGACTTAAATTAGCTTACAGTTAGACAAATGATCCATAACAGTCTCTTTTACACACACACACACACACACACACACCAAAAAAAGTCCAAATACACTCCCTGGGAAATAAAAGAAGATGACTTCAAACAATCTGAACTGAATTTTTGCCATATTTTTTACTCTTTGAGTCGAGACTGTGCATTATCATCAGATACATATTAAGTCGTTTCTGCGTGTCATATGTCAGCATATCTGTTGCCCTTAGAGTCAAGTTTTCATGTGGGAGAACATGTGACGCAAACAGTGTCGGAAGCAGTGTGGCATCAGTGGGGACCACAGCTCCCCAGCAGCTGCTGCTCCTGACCTTGACATTCACGGGCAGAAGTCCCAAAGGGGTTCCACTCTTCAATACGCTTTGTAGCCAAAGTGAGCCACTGCTTTCATTATTAATCAAGTTATTAGTCACGCTACAGATATATCCTGGAGAAATGGATTTCTGAACTCTAAGCCCTGAATCCAACACACCGCGTGTGTTTATGTGATTTAGGAAGAATGTATCAGGTCTGTTTCATGAATATTTACATCTAACTGGGATGACAAAAGTAAGGGACACTTTACCATGTCATTACTGTGCTCTAAACAAGAAACTTGTGGTTTCTCATCTTGGTTGTCAACATGACTACCTCTAGAACCATCTACAGATGAAGCATCTGGACTATCTGTGAAGCATGTTCTTGATAGGGTCATTCCAAGTGGGAAGTTGTACTTTACATCCAGATCATAGGAAGCAGAAAGGACTACCTTAAGTCTGGGCCATACATTCTGTGGCAGCTCTAATGAAAGAATGTGGATGAAGGGAGGCTTTCCTTTTTATCTACTCACTCTCACTCTCTCTGACAAACTCATCCATCCTGATGCTGAGGCATCCCTTCACTGATGTTAGAACCTGTTTCTTTGGGACTCCAACAGAGTCTGAAGACCAGCTGAGGCATCCAGCCTCCTGGATTAAAAAAAAAAAAAAAAAAAAAAAAAAAACTGCTGAATTCTTGTTCTTTCTTTTGGGAGACAGATGCTGTTGGACTTGCTAGATCACACATGACCTGTAATACACACACACACACACACACACATGCACCCATGTGTACCTCTGAAGAACCTTGACTAATTCAGAACATCTGAGAAATAAATTCATATAGGGTAAAATAGGAAAGTGAAGATAAGTATTTAACATCTATAAATGGCTCTTAATTACTTATTCAGTAAATAACTGTGAGATGTGTAGAGCACACAGATGTATATACACACATCAGAACTAACCCAAGGAACAGATTATTTTTTACTTGGTTTTAGACAATTGGATAGTGATAAATGATGACTGGTTTGTGAAAGTCATCAGCCTCCTAAAGCTAGGACACAAAGCAGGAACAGAATGCTTTTATAAAAACATAACTTCAAACAACCCTTACCACCCACACTTCCAACCAAATTGTCTCTAAATAACTTCTAAGTAGCTATTCCAGAGCTACTATTGTCATCTTACTAACCCCAGAATATAATTTGTCATGTTCTAACATCATGTTCACTGTGAAGGGCTTGCAAGTACCAATTATACAGGGTACAGAGGAGAGTCAAGTCTTGTCTCTGATTAACAAATTTTGAAATCCCATCAGAATATTCAGGGACCAAACACAGCTGGAGCTTCAATCTGACCGACACAGAGTACAAAAATATTGTCTATATTGGAACCTCTTTTCAGTTTGATGATGTCATACATTGTTCCCCAGAATTCTCCTCTGTTATTCTTTTTCATAGTCTCTTTCCACCTAAATTGTAGAAATTATCTCTTGGCATTTCTCCATACTTCATATAATCCTTTCTGAAAACTCTTAGCTATTGTTGTCTGCAGCCTCCATTGCAGCTGCTTGATTTAAAGAGAAAAGAACTTGAATTTACCAATGAAGAATGGTAGAGGAGAAATATCAAACCTCTAAAAATAAGTAAAGTAATGACATGTAACATCTGTGGAATATTTCTCATGTGCCAGCTAACATGCTTGGTAGTCTATCCTAGCAGAGCGAGATATGCCCAGGAAGAGATAGAAAAGCACGAGGAGGAACAGAATGACAAAAAGCAATATAATTACAAGGTTATAGAGGTTTTGACTCTCACAGTTGAGAGCACAAGTGGCCTCCTGTCCCTGTGCTGTGGTGTGTTCTATAAGAAACTGCACTACAGGAATATGGATAACATACCTGTAGTCCTACATGTGCATAAAATATACTTAAAAGGAAGTGAGACCTGATTTACCTAGGAGGAAACACTGTAATTTTGAGATAGTTGGGAGACTTGGTTTGTGCCATTCAATATTTTATCATATTTTTGTTTTCAGAAAAAGAATAATAATACAAGAACAGAGTGAGACATTTCATTGGTATTGCTTCAGTATTGCCATTCTAGGAAAAAAAGGGATTGTGCGCTGAGTAAAATGGAAACAAGAAGGAGAAGACATCTCAGTGTGACAAGAAGGGAGTGACTAGGAAGATGGCCCATAATGTCTCCACACTGAGGGCTCTATAGGCTTAGTGCCTATTTATTGAAAGGTTTTTTTTTGTTTGTTTGTTTGTTTGTTTTGTTTTTCCCCTCTTTGAGTGACTGGAAACCTCACAAGTGGCCTGGTAAGTGATTCCTAAACAAACTCACTGGATATACATAGGTCCAGAACAAAGACACAGCTTACAGAGCAGGAAGAGACAAAACAACAATCCCTGGACATACAGCCAGAATAGAAACACTTAAAATTTTACAGAACAGGAAACAAGACACAACAATCAACTGGGGAATTCCACGGGTTAAGGAAGAGAAAGCAAGAGAAGAATTCTAACTATGATGAGCAAATACTCAATTCTAAATGTAGCAGAGTATAAAGATGCCAGAGATTTGAAGGAAGCTGGAAACAGAGAGACATGGTTGGCAAGAAATGAAGTTTAATATTTAAACAAGGGACCAGGATGTAACTCTAAGAAATCAAACACTGTGAAGGCAACATTCAGTGTAATTAGATAGCAGAAGGGACTTCGGTTCTAGATGGCCAATTGAGTTACCTACCCTGATGGAAAACCCATGACTCTAAAGAGATATGCTTCATGTTGACCAAAAATACATTCATCTGTGCATGGGAAGACCCAGAGAAGGTATGCACATATGCTTTGATGTAGGCATGAAAGCAGGATGTCAGTCTCTCCTATGCAGCACAAGTGAATACTGGTTGGTAAAATGGCTTTTCAAAGAAATTTCTTGTGATGCAGGTCACTTTGAGTAGACATCCAACTGCAAAGAACATGAGTGACAGAAGTATTTCAATGGAAGGGGATGGTAGGTAGAGATGCTTGCCTCCTGCTCCGATGTCTTGACTTAATTTACTCAAAGTCTGAGTTCTGAGAACTCTTGTTTCCATTTGATCCAGCAGCTACTCTTCAATGTGTGTTTCATCTAGGCCAATCCCCTGCCCCTCTCTTTATGTATAGCACACTAATGTAAATAATTGAGCACTCACGATATGCATTTATTATGATTGTTTATATATTTTTTCTTTCATATGAGAGAAACAACAGCCCAGAATAAAAATTCTTAGGAGAAATGCCACAGAGTGGCTTCAAATTGTATAATGAGTACATCATAAATACAATTCAAAGGATTAGAATTTGAGTTAATATTCCTCTTTGAAATGTCATATTCTAGAAGTTCCTGTAGAACTTGGGTGACCACTTTAGTCAAATGTCCCTGGAGTGAAACTTTATACTATGTAATTCAAAAGAAACTGCATGTAGACTTCAGAGACCTACTGCTAAGTTGGCAGGCCAAAATAATTAGTGATCCGCCACTTCCAGAAAGTATATAAATCAAAGAAATCACATGTAGCTTAGACCTCCTATTCCGGTATGAGAGAATATGAACTATCTGTGGAGAACAGGGTTTAAATGCCAGCTGGGCATGGAATGGTTAGTCATTCCATTTCACAGCTAAAGCCCTCCGCAGCATGAACTCATGAGCAAATACACTCCTACACCTCATGACGCTCTATTCAATGTGGTAGCTCGTAGGTGACAGCAGGCCCTTGGATTATAGTGGAACTGATTAATTCCTGCCGTCTTGAACACACCATAACGTGGGGCAATGCATTTTGCATTCATAATGATGCACAGTGATATACTTCCAGGTACACGAAAGATGGCACAGGCAATTATTCATAGTAACAATACTTGAAAATCAAATGGCTATGTTATGATATTGCACCTTTTGTCATTATTTTAGAGTATACGTCAACTTCAAAAAATTATTTACAAAACAGGAACAGATAGAGCCTTCAAAATTATTAAGGAAGAAGACCTGGTCTGGTTATCATAAACTCCAAATGTATCATGTCCCTGAAAACCTTCCAAGGGGACAGATGTGCTGGAGGAAGATAGTAATGTTGGTGGCCCTGACCTGGCCCAGTGTGGATAGAGGTTATTGTAATTTTTTTTTTTAATTTTAGCTTTTAGGTAAAGGATTCAAAAAGTTAAAGAAGAACATTTAAACATTTAAATGAGCTGAACAGTGCAGTCAAGACGTGCAGCAGATTAAATAATCTGGGTTTGTGTAAGAACACAGTGTTGGCACAATAATAAAATCATCTGACATTGTTGAATGACGCTTGACTATACATTGGTTGGACATCTATTTTGTTCTGTCCTCATCTTTCAACCCTTAATCACTAATTTAATAATAAGTGAAGCAAATTCTTTGTCACTTTGTGCGATATAAATTGTTCTTTGCTTTGAGATATTATCTATTCTAGTTTCATTCAAACATCATGATGAAGTACAGCTTGGGGATGAAAGAGATTATTTCATTGTATACATCCAGGTCACAGATTTTCTCTGAGATGAATGAGTCAAGGAAAGACTGAAGCAGGAGCCTGCAGGGGTGAGCCGTGGAGAGACTGTGCTTGCCAGTTCCATTTCTGGCTCGCTCCGCTTGCCTTCTCACACAGCCCAGATCTACCGTCCAGAGATGGAGCAGCCCACAGTGTGCTAACCCTCCCACATCAGTGAAACAAAACAGTCTCTCTCACACATGGCCACCAGCCAATCTGATCTGGGCAGGTTCCTCAGTTAACGTCCCGGTGAGTCTAGGTTATATCAAGTTGACAGTAAGAACTAATACACATAGTAGCCGATTGGAGCTCCCATTAAAATATTATCAATGTCTCGCACAATTTGTGAAGGCTAATTTCCTATAGTTAAATCTACGTTGGTTTGTTTACCTCTTCTCTGTTTCTCTTCCCCAGGCAACAATCCTCCAAGGCAACAAGAGAAAAGAAAGCACCAAGGCTCAGGTTCCTGCCTCAGTGAATATGGGATGAAACCTGGAGAAGATAAACATGATCTGGATTGACAGTGACTGCGGTGGAAGTACAAGCAAGAAGGAAGGGTTTCAGGTCTAATTATAGTGGGAACTTGGGTTTCTTTTAAAGCTCAGTTATGTTGTATGAATATGTTTCTGTTTTAATCCCGGTGTGGGATATGGGGCTGCTTCAGTTTGACCACAGCCGTTAGCTGTGATTGTCTCGTACTGTAGGTTGGGCCTATTTTTTTTTTTTTTTTGCCAGCTGCAGATAGTTTAATTCTGGGTACTCTAGAGAGGGTATAAATGGGAGAGCTCTGCTAGAGCCTTTGGCAGTTGCTGCTGGTGGTCCTGGTTGCTGCGGTTCATTGGTGTCAAGCAGTTGTGCAAAAAAATGACAAGAAGACTTTAAACATCCTGATGGTGAAGGTCAAACTTTGCCCTGATCAGCAGGAACTAATCTAAAGAGATCTATGTTCTCTTTCCCTCTAACCTTCCTTCTGGCTAGTGTTGTGGGTGGGGAGTTGGAATGGTTTGGGGTGGGAAAGGGTAGTAAATTTAGGAACCAAATAATGTAGCCAAAAGTTCCAGTTGCATCTTGTAACCAGGATTATGAAAGGCTTGCGGGAGGAAAGGTCCACAGAGTTAAATAGAGGATTAGTGTTTGGGGCAGAAGAAAGGGAGAAGGAGCTAACTCAGCATAATAGGAGGGATTTATTTTATGGATAGAGGCTCAATACTGTAGATGATATTTTAAAAATTATGAATGATACAATCTCAGTCTTAGACTGTGTGTGCCCAAACAGAATAGGGGGCTGAACACTGTGGCACATGGCATGATTTTGAAATTACCACGGTGAAAACCGATCATTTCTACAATGAAAATACACAGAAAAAAATGTTTCCTCTGAGAGGCCTCACCCAGCAGGGGATTGAGACTCATAGCCAAACATTAGGAGGAGCCCAGGGAGTCTTGTGGAAGTGTGGGATGGGGGAGGGTAGACTAACCTAGGCCCATGGGGCTTACAGATACTGAGGCACCAACCAGAGAGCACGCACAGTCTGGACCTAGGCCCTCTACCCAATGTAACTGCTGGGCGGCTTGGTCTTCATGTGGGTCCCCTATCTAGTGGAGTGGAAGCTGTCTCTGACATAGACTCTATTGCCTGCCTTTGCATCACTTTTCCATAGAGGGGCTGCCTTGCCTGGCCTCAGTGGAAGAGGATGTGCTCAGGCCTGATGTGACTTAACATGCCAGGGTGTGTTGATATGGAGGGAGGGCTCCCCTTTTCTGAGAAGAAAGGGAGGGGGAAAGGAGAGAAGGGGTGGGAAGGTGGGACCAGGAGGAGAGGAGGGAGGGGGCTGTGGTCAGGATGCAAAGTGAATAAATAAATAAACTTATTTAAAAAAAAATGGTTACTGGACTTTCATCTGACAACCTGTCATCAAGGAACTTTTGAATAAGCACCTAAGGAATGTAGACTTTAAGCGCTACTGCTGTAAATTAACTACATAAACCTGGAGCACAAACCGAAGGCTCATTCAACAGCTGGCATCTTATCCTCTGTGAAAATGCTGGTGTTTATGAGTTAGAAGGTGAACTGGACCAAAAAGAACCAGACCTGAAAACAAATTCAATGTTCCAATAACTGTCTGTACCAAGCAGACTCCTGCCTGTCTTGTGGGGTTTTAAGGGTGGTTATAAAACAGGGCATGCTTAAGATAATTCACTGAGACAGGCTGAATTGACATTTTTATATATGAGTATCGTTTTTTTTTTCCTCTAGGAAGAATTGTGGCTTAATAAAATCTATGGCTTCTCTCTATAATTAATAGGCCAAAGGCTTAGGGGAGACTAACACTCCCTAAGGACCACTGGCAATTACTCACTACCAAGAAGGAGGGAGCATCATTTTTTTTCTGTGGTGTAGCCACCGGTTAGTTGCTCCAAATAACAACCCACAACGATGGTCATGCTAAGCATCTCATATTAAAATGATTTAAGGTGGGAAACAAGCTGGACAGGAAGAAGAAAGGCTCAGTGGAAATGGGAGGAAAATAAAAGATGGTATTGGAGGGTATATGATAAAATTCATTATATAAGTGTAGAACTGTCAGACATAAATAAATAATGTGCGCATCTATATTAATCCTCAACTTTTCAAGGATGTATTATTTATCATTTATAGATAGCATATCTAACTAAAGCTGAGGGGATGGTTACTTTAGCTTTCAAAACCCCGATGTACAGCAAAAGCAGGATAGCAGGAGAAAGGAACAATGGTGAGATACGGATCAGTTTAGCTAAACATAGGAAGTGATTTTCTGAAGACCTGCCTGTTCCCAGAGTGCTGAGAAGAGCGTCACTGTCTTACTTGCTGAAGGATGTTTTTTTTTTTTCTCATTTCAGGACTGCTTGAGATCCTGTTTGCTCTGTTTTATTTTGTCTATTTTTAGGTCTTCTGAAAAACTTGAAAATTTGGGAATCTTAAAAAGTACATCTGCAATGACATGTAATCTCCCATTTCCTTAGTTTATGTCGTTGTCCTCATTCTGACTGACAAGGGGGCTGCTTAGCTCCTCTGTCCCTTCCGGATACAAGATTTTAGACTTCCTCTGTGTGCCTACATTCTGCATGTCAAAAATTACACTACGTATAAATCACATGCCATTCTATTACTAATGTTTCCAATTTTAATTATAATTTTCTAGACTCACAAATTTTTTTTTAATAAGTGCACTGGCTTTTATTAAGTTGTTGATTCCTGATGTAAAGGCAGTTTGATAAGATAATGTATACTCTATGATATTAGTCCTTTGTAATAAAGCTTTACCTGCAAGATTATGGCATTTGGAGTTTACATAAAGCTGTTGAAAGGTAATTAAGTCACAGGGAAGCTCATTTGTGCCATATATAGAGGGAAGCGTAAATTCTTTCCAAAATGTGGTCACACCATCTTGAAAGAGAGAATGACCCTTCACCATAAGCCTAAGCCTTGGTCTTAGACTTTCTAGGCTACAGGGCCACTGAGAGAAATACAAGTCCGCATTTATCAATGAACTTATTAATGACCTAACTTAAAATATGTAGTTGGAGCAACCAGAGTGAGTTCAAACAGTAAGCCCATTATTGGGCCTAGGATTTAGTCTAAGAACCACAAGAAGCATTGTGTAAAATATTGGTCAAGAGAATACCATGTTTTCTAAAAGCTGTCTGAATTCTTTATATTTTACCCCATCAAAATGGGCCATGGGAGCAACAGACTTTGATGCAAACTACAACTGTGTGAGTTCTGGTTTAGATATCACCTGGTACATTGCTAAGATATATAAGTAGACAGACAAACAGGCAGATAAATATGGTAGGTAGAGATAGATAGGTAGATAGATAGATAGATAGATAGATAGATAGATAGACATCGATAGATTTTAGAGATAGATAGGTAGATAGACAAATAAAGAGATGATGAATATATAATAGATAGAGAGACAGAATAGACAGATAGGTAGAGAGATAGCAATAGATTAAAGATAGGTAGATAGATATGATAGAGATAGATTATAGACAGACACAAAGATTATAGGTAGGTAGATAGATAGATAGATAGATAGATAGATAGATAGATAGATAGACAGACTATACTGAAGCCACCAGAAGATTTTTCAGAGCTTGTGAAAGATCCAAAATTCCAGGCCTCTCATCTGAAAGTTTTTGAATCAGAGATCTGAGATTGTCCTCCTGATTATATAACTTAAAATTCTCCCCCTTACTTCCAATGTTCATCGAGCTTTTTATAAATCTTGAACTAACCAATGTTATTGGAAAACAAAATTGAGAAATCCCTTTCTTTGCTCACTTACATTTTTAAAATACAGAATCACATATATCACAGGTTAGCCTCAAACTCACTTGGGAGCCAAGGAGAACCTTGATTTCTGATCCTCCTGCATCACTTCCTGAGTGCTGAGATCACAGGCATACAGTCACTACTATAAACAAGCCTGTTAGGGCAGCAGATTGAGTTGAGAGTAGGGCTACATACATGCTAAGCAAACATTAGCACTGAACCACATTTCCAGCCCCCAAAACATTTAAATGCAAAATGAGTTTTCGGCAAAAAAGAAAACTGTACAAAGGAGGGATGCTTTAAAGAGGTGCTTCTCATGGTCATTTGCCACAATACTCAGAGGCAAGGCATCAGCACTATTTTCAGATGAGTACACAAACCCTTGAATATTCCCTGTGCTATCTGTCCTACTAACTGATCCACTCCTTCCTTGCTCTCTATTATCAAACAGTTTCTCTTAATGTCAGCCAACATATTTTCTGGCTGGCACCTACAGCCTCTACAGAGCCAATCCAGACAGTTCCATTTGATATTGGCCTCTGACCTGATGTGCAATCTCAATTTCTCTGAAATTTCAGGGGGAAAAAAAAAGTGTCCCCTTGCCTTCCACGGTCCTTCAGGACATCCATTCTGACCTTGGTTACTATAGCAGCTAATAACTTTGCTGTTCCTCTAATTAATTCTGAAGCACAGCCCTGGGATTTGCCTAGTGTGGCTGAGCTGGTAAGTTGTGCTTAACGTGTTCCCCTCTGTGATAGACTCAAGTAATGAAGCTATGAAGGCACAGCAACCTAACCTACATTTGCTATCCAGGTGGACCACTGTGTTAGGGAAACCGAAAGGATTAGGGCAAAGATTACAACTACAAAGACAATTTCTCAACCTGTCATTTCCTCTCGGCCCAAGTAATAACCCTATTTATCCTTCCAAGAATCGTAAGGCAAAATTATTTTTTGATGTTGCAAAGGTAGAAAACTAACGCGACAGCACACTTTTGATTCGTGTCCTCACACCAGTCCCCAAGGTTTGCTTCCCCCTTCGGGTAGCCTGATGCACTGCACAGCAAACTGGGCCGCAGAGAGGGAAGCTTTGTCTGGTGTGGGTAAACGCAGGGTCCTTGTCAGCGATGAGTGCACAGGCGATTAACACACCAGAGAACAGCTTCAGTGAACTACTTTGGTTTATTGCGGGGAGCGGTATTTATGCCCCGGAAGATGGCCAGGGTCTCTGGGGCAAGGTTAGTGTGGCCGTGTGTCATTGGCTAAGGCAGGGGTATTGGAAGATGCTTCATCTGCATCCTCGGGGGCTGTAGGATTCAAGGGGGGGGGGGTGAACTTATAAGGTCAAGCAAGGAGTGAAGCTTGGGTCCCTCATCAACTCAGGGGCACTCTGATGGCCACCTCTCCACGTCATTGCTTCATGGACAATGACGGTTGATATTGGCCCCCACCACTCCAGTTCTGAAAGAGCACTGTCACTAAACTTGAGCAGAGACATTCCCTTCCCCTTTATATTCTCAGGAAAGGTCTTGGTTTTCGCTTTACTGAAAACAATTGAGTGTTTATAGTTCCCAGCATGCTAAAAAAAAAAAAAAAAAAAAAAAAAAAAAAAAAAAAAAAGGTGTGTGGAGCGGGGGAGGCAAATGAAATGTTGCCTGCTTCAAGCATCCCTACTAAAAACAAGAGAGGGTAGCAGAGCGCTGTACTTCGCCCGGAGTGGTGACACCCCCTAGTGGAGACTTGTGAGATGTACAGGCTGTTATTTGATAACCATTGGAGTATTGTCAGCACTTAATAACAGGGTGAGTGTATGGCTGTATCCAAGCTTGCTCTGTGAAAACACTGATAATAACACATTATTCTCCTGTGCCATACTGAACAGTTAGTACATATGAAATACGCAAATATGTGGATCTAAGTCAGAGAGCAAAATAAAATTTTATTTTATTTCAAAATAAACTGTTGCTGTTGTTGTTGTTTTCAATTTAAAAACTGTAAACCAAATTCTGAGGATCTGACAACAAGGGTTTTTATTTGCTTGTCTTTTTTGTTGTTAAGTTTGGGGTTTGGGTTTTGCCTTTTTTGAGATAGGGTTTCTCTATGTAGCCCTGGCTGTCCTGCAACTTTTTGGTGTAGACAAGGCTGGCCTCAAGCTCACAGAGATCTGGCTGCCTCTGCCTCTGCCTCCTTTAATCCTTGGCTGGGATTAAAGGCATGTGCCACCATGCCCAGATGGGTTTTGGTTAGTGTTTTACGCTATTTTTATTTGCTAAAAGCCTTGCCAGGAATTTGTTGCTATTTCAGAAAATGTCACTTATGATGATTGAACCAGCTCTATCGGTCTTTCTTTCGGGGGCGGGGGGGGTGCCATGTTTGGTCACTGTATATATGGGCTCTACCATCTGTGAAGGCTCTACCTTCACTAAACTGTATAAAGATGCCTATACATTTTCATATTAAAATACTACTAAGTATGGCTTCTGTGAATTGTGGTAATTTAAATGATCTGTTTCCCCCCATAGTCTCAGGCATTCGAATACTTGGCCCCCATCTGGTAACATCCCCTGGGAGGGCTTAGGAGGTATGTGTGGCCTTGCAGGAAGGAGTGTGTCACTGGAGGCAGGCTTTGAGAATTCAAAGACCAGGTCCATTTCCGGCATGCCCTCTGCCTCCTGCTTGTGTCAAAATGTGAGCTCTCAGCTTGCTGCTCTAAACATCCTGCCTACTGCCTCCCTTCCCCACTGTGATAGTGGCAGAGTTTTACTCCTCAGCAACTCTAAGCCCAAACCAACCCTTTCTTCTTCTGCAAATTGTCTTGGTTGTGGTGTTTTAGCACAGCAATAGAGAAGTAGCTAATAATACAGTAATTTTCAACCTGCATTGTATTGCAATGGTGTATTAATTTCCCAAAAATGAGATGGGTAAACTACATTATCTTTGAATTTTATTTCAAAAAGACGAAGGCTTGGTTACAAAACAGTTGCATTAAGGAGGCTTTGTCTGGTGGGATTGGGATTCACTTCCAGGGCACAATCTTCTCTTCTAGGAGAGATGATGGAACTCAGGAAAAGTCACATGACAAAGCCAGACACAGTTAGGAAAACACTGAGCTGTCTCTCTCATAGGCGGGTGCTTAAAATCTGAGTAGACAGTGTGATGCTGGCACTGACAGTCTGACAAGGTCTGGCACCACAGAGGTGACTGAGCACATGTGTGAGGATTATCTTAAGTTAACTACGGTGGGAACAAACTCACCTAAAGACATTCAGCACTGGCCCATGGGCTGGGGTTTTGCACTGAATAACAACAATGAGAAAGTGAGCTGGGAGCGGGCTTCATTTATCTCTGGTTCTGACTATCCACTGAAGGTGGCCCCGACAGGCTTACATTCCTGCTGCTATGCCTTCCTTTCCATGCTGAACTGTACCATAGATCTGTGGGCTGAAATAAGCCTTTCCTCTGAGGAGAAGTTCTTGTCAGGCATTTTGTCACAGCAAAGAAAAAGTGACTACCACGGAGAGCTGGTGCTGCGAAGGGGGGCCACCGTTGTCATAAACACGATCATGTTGTTCTCCCGACTTCGAAACTTTGGTTTGTGGAAGAATATGTAAATTTCAGGGGGAAAAAGCCCTTGAATGCTGAAGGAGAGTGCAATGGACCATGCCAGTGGTTGTGTCAAAGACTGGAATGCCAAAAGACACGGCAAACAATAGAGGCCTGGCTCGGGAGGCTTCTAAAGGATTTTAAAAGGGTTCGCGATAGAGTTCATTATTGTTCTATTCTGGCAAAGGATCTGGCTGCATCCTTTCCATTCCCTGATAACTTGTATGAGGCTGAGATAAAACAAAATGAAGTGATTTGCATGATAAAGAAAATGCTAAGACACTATAGAATTCAACAGTGTCATGATTATGTTATACTTTGCGTTCAGTATCTAGAGTGTGGGCGCCGAAAGATGAAAGATGTGAACTTTGGCAATGAAAAGAATGTGAGCATGTTTAAAGTTGTAGACAACAGGAAGGAGGGACAAGTTCCCACGCACAGGAAGGATTTCCTTGTGAAAATCCAAATTCACTTAAAAAAAGAGAGAGTCTAAACTGAGAACATCACTGAAGTAATCCTCAACTAAAAAGCTATATCCTAAGAGACTGTTCCCTGGGGTTCTGCAACTCTTACCCGAGTCTAGGCTGCATCTCAAGTTGGTAGCAGGACTTGGCAGTATCATCCACATAGCACTGACTTTCATGTATAAAAGATGCAAGATTGAACAGGTCATGGTGTTCTCCCTCCCATGCCTTCAAAGAGTAACTGAAGCTGGACACTGATACAGGGTAAGAGCCTAGGCTAGGTGGTGCTAAGACTCCACCTTTAAAGCTGTCAAGATGAAGCCCACGTTGCAATGGAAACTCCAGGATATTGTAGTTGCTAGGACATCAGGAAGTCCATCAAGGAGACATACACACATGGCTTAGAGCTGGCCCAAGAAACAGGCTGTTTGTGCTGCTTGCAGAGAAGCTGAATGGATGGAGCTACACAAACTCTTTGGAGCCCCTTGATTCCATAATGAGACCCAGATGCTGCTCACAAAGCCACAGGATTTGAGGTTTGCCTGCTGAGTTTGGGTATAACTTTCATCTGCTTATTCCTTGTTGTGCCCCCATTTTTTTTTTTCAATGCAGTTTATTCAGGAACATTGAACAATCCTCGGACCCCGGGGAAAGCCAGCCCACAGCTTAAATAGCCTCTGGGTAGCCAACCCAGGCGTGCCACGGGGGCAATGCAGATAGGTCCACATACATGGAAGCAAGCCAGATCCTCGGCCTTAGCCAAATGTGGAGTTGTTCGTGACAGAGAGCACTCACCATCGGGAAGGTGGAAGGCGGAAACCAGCTCCATCTTTAAGGCATAGCATTCCTAGCATTCCGCAGCTCTCTACAGTTCCCCCTTTTTGTTTTAGACGCATCAGGCAAGAGTAGAGGTCTGATCTCTGATATTAGAAATTTGTTTGCCATCTGCCATTTTATATCGAGCGTATATAACTTGTTTTGTTTTGTTTAATTTTAGAGAAACCCAGGAGATTCCATTGACGGGTTGTCTCAGTTGTCAAGAGCGCTTGTTCTTACAGAGAACCCAGATTTGGTTTCCAGCAACAAGATGGCGGCTCACATCCATAGGCACCAGGCACACAGGTGGCACACAGCATACATACATGTAAACAAAACATTCAAACATATAACAAAGGGAAAAGTCTTAGAGATTGTCTTGAGTCTCAGATGACTCTTTTATTAAAATCTTGAGTCTCAGATGACTCTTTTATTAAAATCTTGAGTATTAGATTACTCTTTTATTAAAAATAGATTCTTCTCTCATACAATTTACCCTGATTAGATTCCCCTCCCTCTCCTCCTCTCCTTTCCTCTCCCATTCCTCTCCAATTCAGATCCATTTTGTTTCTATCTTTCACCAGAACAGACTTCTATAACAAAATAAAATATAATAAGATCAATCAAAGACCATTACATTGAAGTTGAATAAGGCAAACCAGCAGAAGGAAAAGAACCCCAAGAGGAGCCACAAGAAACAGAGACCCACTCATTCACACATTCAAGAGTCCATAAAAATTTTAAACTGAAAGCGATAATATATACACAGAGGGCCTGGTGTAGATCCATATAGGCCCTGTGCTTGCTGCTTCAGTCTCTGTGAGTTTATATGAGCTTTGCTCAATGAATTTAGAAAGCCTGTTTTCCTGGTGTCCTCTCTCCCCTCTGGCTCTTACATTCTTTCTGACTCCTTTTTTCTTTTCAGGTTTCCTTGAGATTGGAGCAAAGGAATTTGAGGGAGACATCCCATAAAATCTATTCTATTTCCCCCTCCTGGGGAGATCCATGTGTCTCCCCTAGACCCTTCCTCCATACTTAAACTCTCTGGATCTATATATTGTAGCTTCATTATCATTTATTTAATAGATAATATATAAATATATGTAGAACTTGGGACTTTTAAGTAATGATGGGAATATTGAAGGCTATGGGGACTTTTGTCCTTTGAGCAAATGCGTTTTGCATTATGAGATGCCTGGAGCTTATAGAGACAAGGGCTGGAGAGCTGTGACTTAAAAGAGTTAGATTTGTGATGGTTAATACTACTGACCTCAGAGGGTCTGGGATCATCAAAGAGACAATTCTCTGGGAGTGTCTGTGAGAAATTCTCTAGAGTAAGTTAATTCAAGTGTGAAGACCCACCCTAAATGTAGGCAACTCAACTCCACGAGCTGAGGTCTCGGACGAACAGAAAAGGAAGAGAAGCAAGCACTAGCACACATCTCTCTCTGCTTCTAACTGTGGGGGCAGTGTCTCTGTCAGCCTTGAGCTTCTGTTGCTATGCCTCCGCTGCCATGATGAAATCTATCTTCAAATTGTAAGCCAAAAATAAACCTTCATTCCTTAAGCTATTTTGTTAGGCATTTGCCAAAGCAACTACTACAAATCAGAGTTGGGGGTAGGTGAAGGAAAGTTTAACTTGATCTGGACAAGCTGTAGCCATGTGTGGAAATAGCACACCAAATTCCATTAATATATGAAATTAGCATACATTAATCAAAAGTAAGGTTTGTCTTTTAAAAGAATGGAGAATACTGTATTTTATAGGTTACATGTTATGATGTGTTTTGTGATACTGAGTTGAATATGTTATTAAAATTAATTTTATGTTTTTATATTTTAGTGTGATTATTGGTTTTTACTTACGTGGATGTGAATCACTATGTATTTCCATTGGCCACAGCCATTATAGACATCATTTCTGTGGTTTGATGTTTTTATGTAAAGATAAATCTATGAGAACATGAAACATTGAGTGGCCTCCTCCTGAACTGGCCATCAGTTCTCTGGTAGCCACATGAGAGAGCACACAGTGTGTGTGGAAAGTCGGGACGTGTTCCTGCACGTCTTGTCATGTTTGAGTGGCTGGGTGGGCCCCACGTGCTCATCACTATTTGTAGGCACTGTTTCTGCCCCATATGTTTCTCACAACTGCTGCTACACAGGTACAGCAGGTACAGTCTGAAGCAGAGCTGTGTTTAAATATACACGTGAGGAAAAGTCAAAATATTTACTCTATTATCCAAACATACTGTCCATATTTACTGATCAGTGAAGAAGAACAGATAGGCTGCTGGGCTACCAAAACCCAGCCAAGACATATCAGCACAACATATACGTAAAACATTAGGAATGGCTTAATCTCATTTAAGGCAGGGAAGTAAGATTTGCCACTTCTCAAAATCAATCTTCCTTGTAATCAACCCCCAACTTCTGTGCTCTGATTCAATTTAGAGGAAAAAAAAAGAAAAAAAGAAAAAGAAACTGAATTCGCCAAGGCTGTGTAAGAATCAGCAGCAACCATTTCGCCTCATGCTTGTCACATGATCAAAATGTCAAAGAGTGGGAAGGACTAGAGACAAATCATTTGTGCCACTGTTACGTTACGGTAGCATTGAAGACCCATTTTAAAGAATTATTTCCTCCCAGCTAAATCAAAGGTTTGTATCTGGTTGACTATAAGACAGCAGACTCTGCTAATTTAAGATAGATATAGTTTCCCATATTTTCATTATTTTTTTTTTTTGCATAGCCCAGAGGTAATTTTTTTACCTTCCAGTATTTCTGTAACAAACCCTGTCAATTCAGCTTCAGATTCCTCTTAAACCATAGGCTGGCTTTGGTTTTACCAAGAAACACTCTGTCATGTATCTCTTTATAAAAAGAGGACATACATGTATTAAAGGAACACAGTAAGAAGAGACAGCAGAGAAAGAACAAGGTTGATTGTTGTATAAGCATCTAAGTGTAGATCTATAGCCCCTATCTACAACCCTGTGCACAGCTGTGCACGCCCATAACCCTAGTGCTAGGAGGAATGTAGAGGCAGAAAAATCACTGATGCTAGCCTACTACCTAAATAAATAAATAAATAGATAAATAAATTAATTAATTAAAACTTTCCTTCCAAATACTTGAGAAATTTGGGGATGTCGTCATATTACTGGTCTATAACTTGATTTCATAAAATAAAATAAAAAAACCCACATGCTGTGTGATTGTACCTATATTAAAATTTCAACACATGTTGGACCAGTCATTGGTTTGTCTTCCCCCAATCTCTGCTCTGTCTTTACCCCTACATTTCTTATAAGCAAGACAAATTTTGGGACTAAAGTTTTATGGGTTGTGTTCTTTTCACCTCCCACCTGGCTATAAGAGGTGGCCACTTCAGGCTTCTTAACCCCCACTGCTAGAAGTCTCAGGTAAGGCCACCTCCATAGATTCCCCTGTTCCAAAGATGCCCAACTTGAGACCCATCCAATGGGAGAGAGCCAATTCCTGTCACTACTAATAGTAATCTGCTATTATTGCAGACAGGAACCTAGCATAACTGTCTTCTGAGAGGCTTCATCCAGAAGCAGATGGAAACAGATGCAGAGACCCACAGCCAAACAATAGGCTGAGCTCAGGGAGTTCTGTGGAAGAGACAGTGGAAGGATTGAAAGGTCAATGACACCACAAGAAGACCTACAGAGTCAACTGGCCTGGACCCATGGAGTCTCACAGAGACTGAACCACCAACCAAAAAGCATGCAACGGCTGGATCTAGACCCCCTACACTTATGTAGCAGATGTGCAGCTTGGTCAACATGTGGGTCCCCTAACAATAGGAGTAGGGGCTGTCTCTGTCCCTGTTGCCTGCTACTGGGTTCCTTCTCTATAGTTGGGCTGCTTTGTCAGTCCCCGGTGGGAGAGGATGCTTAGTCCTGGTATAATTTCAGGTGTCTGGGTAGCTTGATGCCCTTTGGAGGCCTCCCTTTCCCTGAGAAGAAGGAGAGGTATGAATGGGAAGGGGAGCATGAGAGCAGAGCTGGGAGGAGATAAGGGGGGCTAGGATCAGGCTGTAAAAAGATTCTATTAACAAATAAAAGTTTCCAACACCCAATTTATGGTGTTCGACATGGCAGACCTTGATTCTGTGTTTGCTTTAGAATTATTAATTCTGTCAATTTGGGATAGGATCCTCTGAAAATGCCAGTTCTCTACTTGTCCTTAAATGCAGAGTTGCCTATTTTCCATTTTTTCCAGTTCTCTCCTCTAGTCTCTACATACATGCACAGTTATATACAGAAATTTACCATATTAAGATCCAAAACAGAAGACTCAATTATATGCTAGTTATAAAAGATCAAATTTTAATAATGTTGTCATAAATAGAAGGAAAAGGGGGTGGGGGAGAAAACTGGAGTGACTGTGTCACTATCAGAATTAATTTTAGAAGGAGAATTGTTGCAGGAAACGAAAAGGACATTACAGAGGTCATAAAACGAGTTAGAAAATATTCTAAATGGACAAATAAACAGAAAATTAAAAAACCACTGTGGAAATTTTTGGAATGTAAGTAAAGCAGTGCTTAGAGGAAATTTTATAGCAATTATATTTACATTAAGAAGAAATGAGTTAAATTACCTGATTCTCCACATTGTGAAGATAAATAAAATTTGAGAAAATGACAACCAAATCAATTGGAAGGAAGTAAAAAATGAACATGAGAACATAATTAAAATTGGTAAAATTCACACACACCAACAACAACAACAACAAAAATAGAAATGAATAATCATTGGTCATTGATCTCTCAATATCAATGGTTTCAATTCCCCAATAAAAATACACAGACTAACAGAATGGATTCAAAATCAGGATCCATCCTTCCGCTGCATCCAAGAAACACACCTCAATATCAAGGATAGGCATTACTTTGGGGAAAGAGGTTGGAAAGAGATATTCCAAGCAAATGGACCTAGAAAGAAAGTTGATGTAACCATTTTAATATCTATAAAAATAGATTTCAAACCAAAACTAATCAAAAGAGATGGATTTCATATGCATCAAAGGAAAAACCCACCAAGATGACTTTTCAATTCTTAACATCTATGCCCCAAAACATAAAGGCATCAACTTTTGTAAATGCACCACTACTACCGCCTAAATCACATATTGACCCCACACAGTATTAGCGGGAGTCTTCAATACCCCACTCTCACAAGTAGATAGATCATCTAGACAATTAACAAAGAAATGCTGAAGCTAATTGATGTTATGAACCAACCAAATGAACTTAATAGATACCTACAGAACATGGTACCCAAACACAAAAGAATATTACCTTCTCAGCATCTCATAAAACTTTCTCCAAATTTGACCACATACTCAAACATAAAGCAAGTCTCTACAGATACAAGAAAAAATGAAATAACTCTCTACCTCCTAGCAGGCAACTATGGATAAAATCTAAATATCAACAACAGAAAGCTTACAAACTCAGGAAACTGAACAACTCTCTACTAAGCGAAAATGGGTCAAGACAGACATGAAGAAACTGATGACATTGTAGACTTCAATGAAAATGAATACATAGTATAACCAAACTTATGGGACACAAAAAGCAGTGCTAAGAGAAAAGTTCATAGCATTAAGTGCCCACATAAAAATTGGATAACTGTAGTTATCTCATACTAGCAACTTAACAGCATACCTGAGATCTCTAGAACAAAGAGAAGTACACCCAAGAGGAGTGGCTAGTAAGAATCAATCTAAGGATTGAAATCAATAAAATGAAAATAAAGAGAACAATACAAAGAATAAGATAGCAAGTTGGTTCTTTCAGAAAATTAATACAATAAACAAACCCTCACCCAAACGAAATGAAAGATGAAGAGAGAATATCCAAATTAACAAATTCAGAAACAAAAAGGGGGACATAACAACAGACACCAAAGGAATTTAGAGAAACATAAGGACATACTTTAAAAAACCAGCACTCCACCAAATTGGAAAATCTAAAAGAAATAAATAATTTTCTCAATAGGTACCACTTACCAAAGTTAAATGAATATTAGGTAAACGATTTGAACAGATCTAAAATCCCTAATAAGATAGAAGTACTCATTAAAAGTCTACCAACCAAAAAAAATCAAATTAAATTAAAAAAAAAAAAAGAAAGAAAACAAAACCCAGGGACAAATTATTTTAGCACAGAACAGGCTTTCAAAGCAGAGTAAGTACCAAACTCCTCAAATTATTTCACAAAAGAGAAACAAATGAAACATTGCCCAATTCATTTTATGAGGCCACAATTACCTTGGTACCTAAACCACATGAAGATGCAACAAAGAAAGAGGATTACAAGCCTACTACCATTAGGAACATAGATCCAAAAATAGTCAATAAAATACTTGCAAACCAAATCCAAGAGCACATCAAAAAGATCATCCACTCTGATCAAGTAGGCTTTATCTCAGAGATGCAGGGATGGCTCAACATATAAAAATTACTAAATGTAATCCACCATATAAATAAACTGAAAGAAAAAACCTCATGATCATTTTATTGGATACCCAAAAATCCTTTGACAAAAGTCAACACCCCTTTATGATAAAAGTGCTGGAGAGATTAGCGAAACAAGGGACACGCCTAAACATAATACAGACAGTTTACAACAAGCCTACAGCCAACATGAATTTCAGCCACACGAGAGGTCCAAGAGGCATCAGGAGAAGCTGGGTTAGAAAAGCTACAAAGCGCAAGTATCTCTAGGATGTGCACTGGAAGGAAGGCTTAGAGGGTTAAGAGTAGCATAAAAGCTCTTCAGTTATTGTGTTGTGAAGCTTATGATTAAACAAATATAATATATAGCCTCAATTATTTGTGTGATAGCCAGGTTAAGAGAGAAACTGAGAAACAAACGCACTTTTAAAAAATAACATTAATAATGTTTCATGAAACTATGCTATAATGTATACACTTATACTATAAGCTGGATATTTTGTTTTCAATTGGGATGTTCTGGGTTCAGGGGTACTATTATATGCATTGATAATTACAACCTCACAACAGCTAGAGGTGTACCCAAGACTAGAATTTCTGGGTTTGGAGTATACCTGCATTCAGATGTCATAGTCATGCCAAGTTGCTTTGAAAAGTCAGTGTGGATTTACTCTTCAACCGTTGTCAGTTCATAAGCACTGTGTTTTGTTTTGTTCACATTGCTTGCAATAAAGGACATGCTGTTTGCATGATAATGGCTCCTTTGAGTATCTTCTAGCAGTTATTAGAGTGATGAGAACATACTGCAGTTTTCCATTTAAACAAGAGAATCCATAACACACACACACACATACATATACTGTTGTCTTTTATATTTTCATAATACATATATATCTTAAAATGTGCTTTTTTTTGCAAAAGATTGAGTCTGTCAACATTCAGTGATGGAGGGAGGGGTGCTCAAGGCCCAACCATCCCTGAGGAAACTCAATGAGTCTCAATGTGTCTCTTCTCTTCTCTCTCTCTTTCTCTCTCTGTTCTGTCTCTCTCTCTTTCTCTGTTTCTCTCTCTCTCTCTCTCTCTCTCTCTCTCTCTGTGTGTGTGTGTGTGTGTGTGTGTGTGTGTGACATATACATAAAAGTAAAAGGGAACTACTGGGAAGTTAAACTGTCAAAATGAACAATGAAGTCCATTATTATATATAAAAAGTTTTAAAATAATGCCTTAGCCATGTTAAGACTGAGTTGTTGGCATTGTTCACTTGATCAATGCTATATAACCATGACACTAACCACTTCTAATACTTCTCCTTCAAAATCCTCACGTATATTAAACAACTGCTTCCTTCTACCCTACCCCCAATAACTACCAGTCTACATTTATTTGTTGTATCTGATAATGGATCAGAAAAAACTTATGACTTCAAATTGCAGTTTATGAAGAATAACCATGGTAAATCACTCCCCATTTTCTTTTTTTTTAATTTTTTACAATTTACTCATTATGTATCTCAATTGAAGCCCCCTCCCTCAGCTCATCTTACTTCTACCCTCCCTCCCTCTTTCCCCATTCCCTTCCCCTGGTCCACTGAGAGGGGGAGTTTTCCTACTCTGTCATCTGACCCTAGCTTATCAATACTCATCAGGACTGCCTGGATCCTCTTCCTCTATGGCACACAATGGCAAGGCCACATTGCCAAGGGCAAGTAATCAAAGAGCAGGAAACCGAGTTGATGACAGAAGCAGCCCCTGCTCCTCTAACTCGGGAACCCACATGGAGACTGAGCTGCCAATCGGCTATATCTGAGCAGAGGTCTAGGTCCTCCCCATGCATAGTCCTTGGTTGGTGCATCAGTCTCTGCAGGACCCCCTGGGCTCATATTTTTAACTTTGTTGGTCCCCTTATGGGGCTCCTGTCCCCTCTGTGTCTTTCTACAACCCCCCCTTCTTTTTAAGATTCCCTGAGCTCTGTCCAAAGTTTGGCTCTGAGTTTTAGTATCTGCTTCAATCCCCTTTTGGGTGGAGCCTTTCAAAAGACCTCTATGGTAGGCTCTAATCCTCTTTCTTCTCTTCCACCACTTCTGGTGTCTATCCTGTTTGCCATTCTGGATGAGATTTAAGCATCCTTCCTAGGGATATCCTTGTTGGACAGCCTACAGCTGGGAAAAGATCTCCTCCCACCCTACATCTGATAGAGGGCTAAGATCCAGAATATGTAAAGAGCTCAAAAAATTAGACACCAACAAACCAAATAATCAAATTAAAAAAATGTGGCACAGAGCTAAGCAGAGAATTCTTGACAGAGGAATATTGACTCTAGGAAAAACACTTAAAGAAATTCTCAGCATCCTTAGTCATCAGGAAAATGGGAGTCAAAATGACTCTAAGATTCCATCTTACACCAATCAGAATGGCTAAGATAAAAAAAAAAAAACTCAAGTGACAGCACATGCTTGAGAGGATGTGGAGAAAGGGGAACCCTCCTCCATTGCTGGTGGGAGTGCAAACTTGCAAATCAATCTGGTGCCTTCTCGGATAATTGGGAATAGCATTACCACAAGATACAGGTATACCACTCCTGGGTATATTCCCAAAAAAATGTTCCACCATTAAACATAGCAGCTTTATTTATAATAGCCAGAATCTGAAAACAATCTAGATGTTCCTCAGCGGAGGAATGAATATAGAAATTGTGGCACATTTACACAATAGAATACCACTCAGCAATTAAAAACAAGGATATCATAAAATTGGCAGGCAAATGGATGGAACTAGAAAAGATCATCCTGAGTGAGGTAACCCAGGAGCAGAAAGACACACATGGCACATACTCACTTATAAGGGGATATTAGCCATATAATATAGGATAGCCATACTAGAACCACTCCCGTTTAACCTCAGTAGATCTCTGGCTGTATTTTTAAGCTGTCCTCCTCAAAAGCAATAAATATCTTTAGACTGAGTGTCACTTGGCAGTTGAGTGATTTTTATTTTGTTCATAAAAAGATATCAAAAGAACTTGCTATGGATAACAGACTACAATTTGTGAGCAATACACCTCCATGTCACAGTATTAAGAGGTTCCAACAATTCAGTACTCGTGATCAGTCTAAAGCGTGTCCCTTCGTGCCCATAGAAAGTAGTGTATGAAGAAGTTCACAGAGTTGCTGACTAGTCTTCCAAAACGATGCTGTCATTTCCCATTGCTGACACAATGTATTTATCCAAAATCAGAGTTTACAGTCGAAAAGGCCTAGAGAGATCTTTAATCTGTCATCATTTGTTTCAGGGGAAGTCCAAAATGGCATTAGGGACACCTTTCTACTACCAAATAACACAGAGCAACCACTCTCGGAGCGCTCAAGTGGTCCCACAGACCATCATTTATCTTCCCCAAAGGGTGGGTTGTCGTCACCTACAAAAGACATTGGTGCAGCAGAGAGAGAACTCCCTTGACTAAAATCTTCTCATCTTAGGCTCTTCATCAGAGCTGAGGGATTTTTTTTTCCACCTAGAGACATACGTCTAAATGTTCTAGATGCGATGGGTCAGATAATTTCTGCTACATCTACAGTATTCAGCTAAGCCATTGACATGCAGAAGCAGCCTTGGATGATGTGAAAACTAATGCTGAGAAATCTGGTTACAATAAAACTGCATTCACATCACAGCTAAACTTTATGAGAGCAGAAAATGGGTGACATTTAGCTGACCACTTACGACTTATCAATACACAGGCAAATCTGAAATGGGTTAACCATGCATGTCTTTGCGTTAAAATTGCCCTTAAAATTAAAAAGTTAAAATTGAGGCTAGAGAGATGGCTCTGACGTTAAGAGGCCTCTCTGCTCTTGAAGAGAACCTGAGTTCAGTTCCTAATGCCCAGAACAGGCAGTCCACAACCACCTATAACTCCAGCTCCAGAGAATCTGGTAAGTCTGTACTCTGAACAATAGTACGCATGTGAACATACACACAGAGAGAGATGCATACCTACAGATAGTTGAAAACAAAATCAGTCTTTGAAAAATGAACAGTACCTTTCCATCTGAACGCAGCTGCGTCGGTGAGGAGTCACACGTGAGCCCCAGGATGGTGCACTTGACTCTACTATCGCCATCTTCCAGGTCCTCCTGGAGCTCCTTCACTTGTTGGAGGATGGATAACATCTCACTTCCAGAGCCTGGCTCTCCATCTTCTCTGCATTAGTACTCTCTCAGTAGTTACAGCCTTAGACACAAGAACATTAATCCCGGTGGGACCAACTTCAACCGCTGAAGAGGAGAGGCTGTGGATAATGACAGTCTCCCTGACCCAACAAGGATTATTTTGTTCTTGGTTTTGCATTAGCATAATACAATAGTAATGAATTCCATTATGACATCTTTATACATTTACATAGTGTATCTGATCCTGTGTAACATCCCTAACCCTTATCTTTCCCTTTCTTGCTCCTGAGGTGACCAGTACTCTCTCTTCCTAAGCAGTCTCCTTCCAGCATCATATTTTCTCCTTTTTAGGGTTGTTTTCATTCTTTGTTACTCCCTGAGTTTAATTTGGGTTACTGTTAGGGGTATGGATGAGGGGTTATCTATGGGATCATTGGCTCTAACCAGTGAGTATATCATTGAAGAAAATATCTCTTCTTTCTCTCCACCACCACTAGCTGCCTTTATATTCTTATAAAAGGATAGGGTCTCATGATCTCCTCCTTCAGTGGGGGAATGTTGACTGGCCCAGTCTTGTTCAGGATCTGTGTAAATAATCACAGTTGCTTAGAGTTCAGCCCAACAGCAAAGACATGCCTAAGAGACAGCATTCCACCACCCTGTGCCCTGTACCAGGTCTAACGTTCCTTTTACCCCCGCTTTCACTGTGTTCCTTGAACATTTGAGGGGGATTACAGAAGACCCATTTAAGCCTCAGCTTTTGTCAGGGAGCATGGCAGCAGACAGGCAGGCATGATGTCGGAGCAGTGGCTGAGAAAATATGCATTGAGATAATGACAATAAGCAGAGAAAGATGAGAGGTAACTGAGAATGCCGTGGGCTTCTGAAACCTCACAGCCCACCCTCCTCCAACAAGACCACCCATCCTAAGCCTTCCCAAATTTTCCCACCGGCTAGGGGCTAAGCATTGAAATACAGGAGACTGTGCAGGATTATTTCCATTCCAACCACCACAAGCATCCTTAGCACTTGAATGAGTTATGAGTCTCTGCAGCAGCTACTGCCAAGTCCGAAAGGAGCTTCTCTAACCAATGCTGACAGAGGCATGATCAATGGGAATAAACAAAAACAGTGAGGAGGCAATTAGACAGAAATATCATTTACAGACAGTAAAATAACAGTGGCAGCTCTCCCCGCAAGGGCATATGACCTCCCCAGCTATGGCAGAGATGATTCTGAGATTTGGAAGGCAGAATTGAGCTACAGTTAGCTGCCCAGTGTACAAATTGTGCATCACACACAATTTATTTGCATGTGTGTGTGTGTGTGTGTGTGTGTGTGTGTTTTCTTTTCCTGTTTTACTTTCATCCCTATACTTCCAGGAACTGATTTATAAATCAACCGCCTGGATTTGTTCTCTCATGTTAAACATTGCTTTTGAGGAAGCCCAAATCACAACATCTGGATTCATATTTTCTTCTGCAACTCTGCAACGGAGGATCTAGAACATCTGGGAACACAGGTAGCCCTGTGTGGGAGAAGGAAGGAAATCCTGACAGTGTGTGGAAAGCACCAAACTGTACGTAGCACATGGTCTGAGGTGGTAAAATGGAATCTATTAAAAACCAAAAATAAAGATGTGAAGATGGTCTGGCTGCCACATCTGTCACTGCATTTACCACCAGGTTTGATTTGGCTGATCTGGCTGGCTAGGCAGGTGTTTCCTTCCTTCCTCACCACTTCCTGTGTGTCCCTCCTGAAGCTGTCCCCAAAAGACGAGGACTGTGTCAAAGGTATATGAATAGCTAGTTGCACTCACCATGCTAGAACCTCCAAACAAATTCTAAAAATAAAAAATAAAAATAAACCCAAATCTGATTCACAATTCTCCGTGAATTATTTAAGTATGTGATACTTAAATAATTGGACATTTACATACTTAAATATATGGACAGCTGTCTCCTCCATAAATGTCCTCTATTTTTCAATTCTAATAATTTACTGAAGTTCTTTCAGTATATTAAAAAATGTGTGGCTTCTTACTTTTAAAATACATGTTTTTATTGTTTGAGAATTTCATGCATTTAGCGTATTTTAATAGCACCTGCGATGGTTAATCTTAGTTGTTCAGCTTGACCACATCTGGAATCAGCTAAAACCTGAGCATCTGGCACAGCTACATGGGGACTGTTCTTGAGTGGATCCTCTGAGGCAGGAGACCCACTGTAAGTCTGGGACACACCTTCTGGTGGCAGCCCATGTGAAAGAACATGCAAGAAGGAAGCTTTTGCTTTTTGCCTGCTTCCCCTCACTCTTGCTAGCAAGTTCATCCACCTCTGTGCTGAGGCATTCCTTCACTGCTGTTAGAACCTGCTTCTTTGGCATTCCAACACTGCCTGAAAACCAGTTGAGGCACTCCGCTTTGTGAATCTGAACTACAGGATTCTTGGCATTGTTGGTCTAGCCAAACCACAGCCTGTATGCTATATACTTGATGAGAGAGACAGAGAGAAAGCCCCTCTATCAGCTCTGCATTCTCTAGGAACCTTGACTAATACAACGCCCTTCCCCAGTACTCCTTTCAACTTCCTCAGGCCCGCTGCTCACAGGTCCCCCTGCCAACTTCATCTCCTCTTTCTTTTACTTGTCAATAATTTGCTGAGCCCCCATTGCTGTTGCCTCTTTGCGCATTGATGTGGAACCATCTCCTAGAACATGAACAACCTAGCAAAAGTGACCCTTCCTCCTTCAGCAGCCATCGACTGCAAACAGGTCTTTGCAGCAGGGTGATGGTTCGTGAGTCCCCTCCATCTGTGCTGGAATCTTAACTGGCGCAGGGAACCATAACGGCTGTGAGTTGATGAGTTCAAGGACTTAGCCTACGGCATTTTCTCCACTCTTCCCTGTATTTAAGCTCAAACACTGTAGCCCTCTTTCATGATATGTCCCCCAAGACTTGTGAGGGGGACAGATATCTTACGTGTGGCTGAGCCCTCACAGATAGTTATTCTCAGCACTTTGGCTGATTATGAGCCTCTGTTTTAACTGCTGCCCACTGCGGGGGGTGGGGGGTGGGGAACATGCAAGCTTTTGTAGCCCAGTTTCAGAGAGGTGGTATTTAGGAAGCAGTTGATGATATAACCATCAAAATGTTCCCTTAAGTAGAAATCTTAGATACAGTTTAGATGCATAGAAAAAAAGTAAAGACAATTTCCATATACCACATACTCAGTTTTCCTTATTGCTAGTTTCTTACATTGTTAGAGCAGCCTACCAGTAACGACATCTTATAATTAACTGACATGCACACTTTATTCAAATCACCTTGGCTCCAGAATCCTGTCTACAATGTCATGTTACACTCATTTTCCATGTCTCCCCAGGCTGGTCTTGGCTGCGGCAGCACTTGCAGGTTTCCTGCTTTATCTGCTTGGTGGAGAAATGGTCAGGTATTTCATAGAATAGTATTCAACTCAAACTTGTTATCTATTTTCTTCATAGTGTGTATAGAAAGCACAACTATCTTAAAGAGTAGTAAAACTGTCATACACACAAGTGATTCTTAGGCAAATGGGCGGCAATATTGAAACAGAAATTACACAAGTAATTATCTTTTTATTTCCTTTTTACTCCAGAAAGCAAGAAAAACACCAAAACAATCTCATTTGGATGGGGCTGTATCAAAGGGACACAGGAGTGCCAATGGAAAAAGACTCTAACCCAACTTAATATCCGTGAGTCTTTATCTATATAAATACATGATTGAATTAATAAACATTTAAGAGAGGCAAATATCATGGAGTAAAATTTCCAGATAATTCCTGTGGTGCTTAGTCCTTATGATTAGCCTGAAGTTATAGGGTTTTAGGAGGGAAATCACAGAAGTCATTTTTCTATCTCCTCACACTACTGGTAGATAGTGTTAGCGCTGCTCTTAATCACCAGGTCAATGAAAGTAACGCTTTTCAGCTTCCTAGCCAGTAAAGACGAGCTGATTCCCCTGCCGTCCATATTGTGCTCTGTAAGAAAGTACATATGCACAGCGCATGAATTAGGACTGCAAACTTATGATCTACTTCCTTGATGACATTCCTATGGAATCACCTATCCCTCTAAGAACCCCTTGCTTGAATGACAGTGTTAAAGGTGTTACCTGCGATCACTGTGAGTTTTAAGTCAGTAAGTTAAAAACAAATGAGTCTCAACACAGTTCTCACACGAGCTGTTCAGAAAACTGTAAATTAAACAGGAATTCTGCCTCCTTCGAGCCTCGAAAAAGATATTTACTGCATTTTTATTTTATTCTTGCAGGGTTTTGTCTTGTTTTAAAATGTTGGGGTTGAAGCCAGGACCTTATACATGGTAAGTAAATGTGTTAGCAATAAGCCCAATCCTCAGCCCTTGGCTTCCTGAAAAAAAGATGTCTTTATATAAGCCAACCTGGCCTATAACATGCCACTACCTTTCAAAGTATTGGGTTTTCCTAGCATGTGGCACCATAGCTGTCCCCTATGTCTCTCCACGAGGAGGTGAGGCTGATAACACCTACTTTATAAAGATAAATTCGGTAAAACATCCAAGCACTAGGCATAGCAACCCCCTTTAAAGCTTAAAAAGTCATCTACAGAGATCTACAATGGGATTAAAAACCACGTGACTCACCCAGGTCCTTACACTAGTGCTTGGCACACATGATCCTTGCTCCTCAGCACTGTGTGTGGAGAGGCTCTGGGCCCGCAGTCTAGACCCTTTTCAGAGCAGCCAGCGCCCTCAGTGTGTCAAGAATACAGAGCATCCGATGATTAACTGAAGCTCTGCTGAATGCTGTCTCTTCTAGATATAAAAATAACACAGACTTTCCATTTCAAAGCCTCTGCCCCGGTGCACCTGCCCACCTTCATGAGAGTATCCGGCCTCACTTGCACTGTGAGGCTGGATAAATAATACATTAGGATCACGCATGTTTGCTGTTGTCCTCATTCCTCAAAGTAGACTCCATGCTGTAGATCCAGATCCCCAGGCTCAGAGCAAGCAGTGCTTTGTTTTCTACCTTCCTCACTCTCATGCATAATTGCATTAAACTTCAAAAGAGCCCAGCAAGGAATAAGCCGTGTGCTGAGTTACCGCAATGTATAAAATCTCTGTCGTGTAATCAGCAGAGTCACCCCAAAGGGCACTCCAACATTGCTCACATGTCCACAATGATCGTGCTGTCCTCTTTTGTGACAGAGGCTACAGTTATAATTTCCTTAAAAACATGTAAAGTTTGGGCTGGAGAGTTGGCTCGATGTTAAAGAGCACTTTTTCTTGCAGAGGCCCCAAGTTCAATTCCCAGCACCCACATGGTGAATCACAACATTCTATTCCTCCAATCCCTGAGGACCGAACACCCTCTTCTGACCTCAGTGGACATGTGATAGACATACGGACATGTAGGTTAAATACTCACATACATAAATTAACAAAACATTAAAATCTGTAGAACATTTTATATCCCTTTTCATGGAGAGATATACATCTTTGCTGCTTCCATCCTTAAGCCTTCACCCTTTGCTTCCTTGATCCCCATACTTTCATGATGTAGATTGACAGTGATGAAGTAGAGACAGAAGGTGACATAAAGTAGACAAAAGTAGAGACATGAAGGTGGCAGAGAGTGATCACAGGAGAAAACACACCAATATTAATGTCAGATCAGCAGAGGCTATGAGCACTCTTCATTAAACATGTCCACACTAACTTTATCTTCCAAAAGAAATCCATTTTATTTAACCTAGTGGAACCAAGAAAAGGTAACTGACGGTTATGTGAGAACTCATAATGTGTTTTAAGTTTCTCACATAATTGAACATTTCTAGTTTTAAACACTAGAATTGAAACCCTGAAGATAAGATGTCAAGAGAACGGCTGAGGGACATGTGTGATTAATCTAATAAAGGTTCCTTTTAAACAAAGATCTGCTTCTAGCGGCTTAGAGTAGAAAAGAAAAATGGGCAATATATTATGTTGAAAAATAACCTTTACTAAACTTTGTGTGCAGCAAGTTACTTAAAAGCAGGGGTCTGGTCCTGTGACTCAGCAGCTAGGGATATGATGACTCAGCAGCTAGCAAATATGATGACTCAGGAGCTAGCGGATACTGTGACTCAGCAGCTAGAGGATTTGAGTAGATTGCTTGTCTTTCCACATCCTAACCATCAGTCCACCAAATCAACTGAGAGCAGCATGTGCCTCTTCTGGCCATGAGCAAATTGAATGTCTTTATTCATGCCTTATGTAATACGTGTTAAACAGTGTGTTATTCAACGCTAGAGATAGGTTCTCAGAATGCATCATTCCACTACTTTGTTTTTCTGTCAGCATCACAGTAGGTACCTACCTAAGCCTAAATAGCCACAGCCAATCAATCCGTGTGGCCTCCTGATACAACCGAGAGACGCAAACTCAGAACAGCTGCCCACACGACATGGCAAACTGTTTTTTCATTAACAGTATATAATTAAGAGGAGTACTAAATTAATGATAAAAACATAATGTGGTAAGCATCATCATCAAGTAATATACAATACACCTATTTTATTTGTTGTTCTTTCATTCGACAGTCTGTAGGTTTTTTACACACACACACACACACACACACACACACACAATAGGAATTTTCAGCTGCATTTACTATTTTATAGGGCTGGGTATCAACAGTAGGGTCTTTAACTTGCTAAGCAACTGCTCTATTCAAGCCCTCCATTCTAATAAGATTACCATCAGACGTGTGATCAGTCATTGATCAAAACACAAGTATGTGCTAAACTAGCATAATCTCTATCTACATTCTAATATTTGTCCTTACACTCACAAATAAGTGTAGTTTCACCTCTCGTCAAAGAAACTTCTCTTTGCAACAGATAGAGACCGTTATGTAAAACCGCAATCATCTTGGCCATTCTGATGGGTGTAAGGTGAAATCTCAGGGTCATTTTGATTTGCATTTCCCTAATGGCTAATGAGGTTGAGGATCTCAAGGGCAGGCTCTTTGACCTCCCCCCCCCCAGGGGAGGAGCAGTCCTGTTAGGCCACAGAGGAGGACTTTGCAGCCAGCCCTCTAGATACCTGATAAAACAGGGTCAAATGAAAGGGGAGGAGGTCCTCCCCTATCAGTGGACATGGAAAGGGGCAGGGAAGAGACCAGGGAGGGAATGTGGGGTTGGGGAGGGAATGAGGGAGCGGGATACAGCTGGGACACAGAGTTAACAAAATGTAACTAAAAATAAAAAAAAAATTTAAAAAAAAGTGGAGAATAAAAAAAAAAAACGCAATCAATCGAAATGCAGAGTTATTGGAGTCCAGTCCCAGTGATTACATCTATGAAACACTCCTGCACCTAAGGCTGGAGAAACATTACAGAAGAGGAGGGCAGAAAGACTGTTAGAGATTTTGTTAGGGGTTTTGCTATGAAACTGTGTCTCCTAGAAATTTCAGAAGTTGCACCTGTGAAAAATCTTACCAACATGACTATCCAGAAGTGAGCTGAACGAGGACAAAAGCAACAGTCATGGCAAAATGGACAAGAGAACTCACCAGGCCTTGAAGGGACTCCTAATTGGCTGTCCAGTGCCAAATAGCCCACTCTGAAAGCATGCATACAGGTAACATTACACAGACTGAACAGGCATGTTGAGGAATATATACTATATGTACACATATGCATTAACAGCAAATGAAAGAGGAGGCCATGGATTTGAAAGACAGCAAGGAGGGACATACTGAAGGGTTTAGAAGGAGGAAAGGGAAGGAGAAAACGATGTAACTGTATGATAATCTCAAGAAAAAAATATAAGTGAGCCATACAAGAGTGTAACTGCTTAAAAGATAAAATGCAGCCTTACATGGGTCTCCCACACACCTCCTTCCCAACCTCTAAAGGAAAGTAGCATTTGTACTTTCACCGTGTGCTTGCCTCACCTTGCTTTTCGTTACATCGCTTGACTTCATTCTCCTTCTCTGTAAGAAGTCCATCCTTGTGTCCTCTGTTCCTAGGCTTTTGTGATACAAAATCAGAACAAGGATGGGAGCAGCGTGTGCAGTCATAAGGGCTTAATAAAGCAAAGGAGAAGTGAAGAAACACACATACACAGCAACAAGTGTTGTGAGAGGAAGTTGAGAATCCAGAGCAGAAGAAATGTTGGACATTTTGTGAGAGAAAGGAACTTTGTTAATATGTAGAGATTACATTGCTAGGAGTTATGCATTGATTAATGACATTTAAGAGATTCAAATAAATATTCATATTACCTTTGAATTATTTTTAGTTACTAGACAATGTTTCTTTGAATGTAATTCTATACAGAGACCAGAAAAGACCCCAGCTTACTTCAGTCAATACCATAGTGACTATAACAGCACTAACAATTACCATCAGAATTGTACAGTCTTCTTATATGCAAATGAGGGAAGTTATTCTCACCAATTTCCATGGGAACAGGGATACTCATTTGTGATTAAAATATATTCAAAGAAGATAACATACAATCCATATTGAAAATTAATGCTTTGTCATTGGAGATGTGTATGCAAGATTTTAAGGCACTTTCAGCTGTTCTCAGAACAGAGCATGTCCAGGCAAACTAATACATCTACAGTGTCACAGGACAGTACAGGGAGTCTTGTAGAAAAGAGGGAGAAAGAATACAAGGACCTGGAGGTGACAGGAACTCCATAGGAAGACCAATAGAGTCACCTAACCATGACCCAAAGGAGCTTGTGGAGACTGAAGCATCAACCAAAGACCATGCATGGACTGGACCTAGGCCCCCTATAAAGATGTACTCAAGGGGCACCTTAGGCTTCATTTGGGTTCCCTAGTAAGGGGGCCAGGGCTGTCTCTGACATGGACTCTATTGCCTGCTTTTTGATCACTCACCCCTGGCTGCGCTGCCTCACCATGCCACAGGGGAAGAGGAATGCTTTCAATCGTGATGCAACTTAATGAGCTGAGGTGGGTGGATAAGGGAGCTTTCCTTTTCTGAGGAATAGGGAGGGGAGGAGGGAGAGACAGTGGAAGTGGGAGGAGAGGAGAGAGGGGGCTATAAGTGGGATGTAATGTGAAGCAATAAATAAATCTTAAAGTTAAAAAAATTAAAGGAAGGAAGGAAGAAAGAAAAGAAAGAAAGAAAGAAAGAAAGAAAGAAAGAAAGAAAGAAAGAAAGAAAAGCCAAAATCAGATGAATCAGTGAAACACAGTAATTAACAATTAACAAGAATAAACTTTGGATCCCTATTTTGTGCATGATAATAAAAGCAAAGGAAAAGATCCCAGTTTATTCCAAGAAGCATTAAACAGAAATGCTCTTCGAGGTAAGAGCTGTCAGAATCCGGAATGATCAATACCAGCTCTTATTATAAACCAGCTGTCATAATAATATATAGTAATTGAGTATAGAATTATATTTGAAGTTGTTTTTAAAAATTATTTGGTTAAAAGGTTTTAAATATTAAATTAGCGTTCTACTGTCTGTTAGTTCTAAAGTGCTCCCAGATCTACACGTTTTAATTGTCATGATAATCAGTAATTTTCCATCTATAATCTACCCAATTGCATGGAATTCGCGCTTCATTCATACGCGTTCATCATGCAATTTTGCTGGAGAAGGCCATTTTGTAGAAAATGCCTTTTTAAATAAATGCCTTATTCAATTCTAGACTCTCTAAAGAGGAACGCAAAACATGCCCAGTAAAATCAAGAGACAGAAAGGGGAAAAAAAATGTGACAAAAGTAAAGTCACCCAGCAAGGCACCCAGCGAAGACTACTCAGTCTTATGTAGTTGCTAAACAAAAATACAGGATAATCCGTAATTCAGGAGACTGGAAGGTGTGCAATTAGGAAATCAAGAGTAGAGTAATTGCACCCATTGTGTTTGGTAAAGAGGCTTAGGAGAGGGAAAAATAAAACAGAACAAACATCAATTCTCTTCATGGCTAAATGAAATCATGACTCACATTCAATTAAAAATTAAACAGACAAAACTTACTAGCCTTTATGCCACTAGTTCCTGAGAGTTAAAACAGAAAAGTAGGATATGGCTGTTACCAAATTTGAATCAAGAATAATATATATCACATAACTTCTGAGGTGAGGTGATGTTTTTACATCAAATAGAAAACATACAATTTGTGGAACATTAGACCTTTCACTGAATTACTTTGTTTCTGCTTTTTGTATATCAAATAACTTTGTAAAACAATCAAGTTATTTATTCTTATAGTCTGATTTGCATACAATGTTTTAATTATCGCTATATGTAGGTTTTTCCATTTGTAATATATGAAATTGTATGTAACCAATACTTCACTCAGTAGTGGATAATATATACATATATGTGCCCATATGTACACACATACATTTTTGTAAAATAATAAGTCTAACTCTATACCAGTATACTTATGAGTTCTTTTAAGTTCTGGAAAAAGACAGTCCATATACTAACAAAAACTATTTAAAACAATATAATGGCAAAGCCATCAGAAGAGAAAATACAGTTCTGAGAAGCCCACTTCACTCACTCATCTTTTTGAACCCCTTCGATTTACAAGTTTAGAAGAGTTGTGCATTTTCTCAGTCCTGCCTCTGAGAGGACTCCTCAGCTGAACCAGATGGAACATCTATTCACTCTGCAGCACTCAACTCTCATCCCAGTGGTGTTAACTCCTCCCAACAATAATCACCACCAAGTCTGCCTGGCCAGAGTTTATTGTCTGAAAGAATCTAGTTTGAGATAGGCAGCTTAAGAGCAACAGCCACTGGTCCAAAAGTCAGTGCTTCATATTCATATCTGGGGTGGCCAAATTGCATGCTCTGAGATCTTCAGCCAATGAGCAACATCCTAGGTATAGCCAAATTATGCCATTTTTCTACCCCAATTTTGTCTAATGTTTAATCTCAAGTCCTAGACAGGAACCATGGCAGCACAGACCTGTAAACCTTTCTTCTCAGGACTCCACTGCAGCTCAGTCAAACCCTTCCTTTGAACTCGGCAGATGAGTTAAGGCTGTACTTCCAAGGGTAGAGAATACCGCTCCATCCAAGGGTAGAGGATACTGCTTCATCCAAGAGTAGAAAATACTGCTCCACCCAAGAGTAGAGGATACTGCTCCATCCAAGGGTAGAGGATACCGGTCCAGGATGTGGACAAAACACAAACAGCACCCACCAGTCCTCATAGGCAGTGGGAAATGCAAAGTACTGCAGATTGTCATTTATTCTGAAGTAGAAGTGACAAGTCCCAGATATCTTGGCCAATAAAAAAAAAAAAAAAAAAACAGTAATATGATAAACTCCTACATCTCTGCTGGGCTTGTTCTCCACACTGTGGAGAGAAAGCCATCCAAAGCACTCAATTGCTAACCCAATAGGACACTTTTTTCCTTTGATGTCATCAGTTAAGGACAGTCTAGGTCTCTTCAAACCATGAATGGCAAATAGGAGACATCACCACTGCTCTGCACGAACTCTAACTGTGTACTGCTGTCCCTCTAGTGTGAATGTGAGAAGGACTCGTATTACAGAAAAATGGCTGCATACCATTGATGGAAATCAGAAAGCCATAACACAGAGGACAGCACTTGGAAATGAGGGACATCAGAAAAGCCTCTGACACAGGGTCACTTCTGACCATCCCTATTCTTTCTTTTGCCTCCCATTCTCCTCCATGGAAACTAAGAACTTCACTTTTCCCAGACAGAACATAGAAATTGGACCCCTCTTCTTAGAGTCATTCACCACCCTAGAAACATATCATATCAGTCTTACCTGCCTTTCTGTGTTAGAACTGATGACAAGAACATTCTATGGCTGCTTTGTCTTATGGTAGATCCAAAGAAGGACCTCCCCCATACCCAGGATGAAGACGTATGTCACAGACACCGAAGAGAATCAAGCCCACAGGCCTCTCTGGGTTCACCACCCAGCCTCTTAACTCTTAACCTAGTTCGTATCTGCTCTTCAGTGAATAAAATATGATTGTGTGGTGTAATTGTTATCATTCTGGACTCTGAGTTGTTATAATAATAGAAAGAACTCTTTGAAAGATAATAGACAGAGTATAGCAACTAGTGTATATGGGGATCTCGAGGGTCCTCAAATTTTGTTAGCCACGGGGTGACCAGAAACCAATCCCTGGTGGGTACAAAAGGATAATTTGGCAACATGAGCAAAATTAAATCTATCATCTATTTCATATGGTAAGTGTGCGTTCCTCCCAGAGACCCAAGCAAGAGTAGACACTGCCTTCCTGAGGAAGCGAGAGACCCTACACAGACCTCACAAAGGTGTAAAGAAATAACTCACAACCTTCACCTCTACCCCATACTTATGTCAAATGTTTGGGGACTGGAGAGGTGGCCCAGCTGTTATGAGCACTTGCTGCTCTTGCAGAGGACCCAAGTTCCGTTGCCAGCAGCCACATGGCAGCCCACAACCACCTATACCTCCATTTAGAAGGAATCTGACACTTCTGGCCTCTAGAGGCACCACACTTGTGTGCATTCACCCACACAGTCACACAGACATGAAATTGGAACAATAAAGATAAATTATTTTAATTAAAGTTTTAATACTAAAGACGCTGGGTTAATCTTGTTTGGTTTTGTGGGTGTCTTAGGGAGAAGTCTTTAAAGAGAAGTCTATGCCAAAATTAAAAAGAATGGGCATATATCCTTTCTTCCTAAAATCTATAGATGGTGCAGTAGAGATTGCTAAGTCAGTAGACATGGTCATCAACCAGGAAAAGTCAAAATATAATTGATAAGCTTTGGTGACACAAAGAAAAATCACTGCTTCTTAGGTGCCCTTTGTCATACAGAATGCATTTTTTTGGGCCAAAGAGTATGTGTTTGGGGAAGAATAGAGTCAGGTCTTCTAGAAGAACCAAAGCTCGTTCTTGTACTGCCTTAGGCTTGAACATCTACCAAGCACATATATGCTGAGGCTAGATCCTAAAACAGCCACCAGATAGCTTCATTTTTTGCTTGACTTTCTCATTGCAAGAATTCCTGATTCAGGGGTAGCAACTGCAGAAAGGTAGGGGAGAGAAATGCCTGCAGCCCTCCAGCTAAGCAGAGACCTCATACACACACCACGTCTGTGCTGGAGACGGGAAGAGGCTCACCTTAAATGGTAGATCCCTTCATGCACAACCTTGAAATGAGGCTGCAAGAGACTAGAATGCACAGTAAATAGTCCTGAGACTGAATTATGGACAAAATGAGTGAGAAGAGTGAGAACCAAAAATAGAATTGTGTGTTATGGGAAGTATTTGCTTAGTGGGTATTGTGAAACCCAGAGGAAAGAAAACGTATTCTTGAAAAGGGACAGAGATTAAATTAAGATATAAATCTGGTTTCACAATGCTCTCAAAGCATGTAAACGGAAGTAAAGATTAGCAAGGCTTTGTTAGAAGGAAAAACACTAATGCTGGAAAACAGATTGGTTGGCTTGCACAACCTCATACCTATGAGATGTGAGTTCTGCTACGTTTTTGGTCCCATAAGCAAAACACGGTGTGAATAAATCTGAAAGAAAATTAACTACTATTATGGGTGTTGTTACCTAAGAAAGCCTGGCAAATTGAGACACCACGCCAGACCCCATGTTCATGACAAGGTGGCGAAGCAAACTCTGTGCATCAAATGTACTTGTGTAGATACTTTAGCAAAGTAAGCCTCAGTGAGAAAATGAAAACAGTAAAATTAAGGCATACCAGAGGAAATACACTTTTGTTTGATTGGATCTTTGTAAGATAGTTTTCTGCTTGGCAATATCTTCAGTAGTGTCCAGCCTGTGCTCAGTGTTGACACCTGGCTCTCTGGGAGAAGGAAAGGCCCTCATTTCCCATGATATAAAAACAAGTAACTGTGGCTATGGTATGAATTCACTGGGCCATAGTAAGAACTGTATAGTATCACACTCCGCGTTTCTGCTTTGAAGTGTATTGCTTTCACTGAAGATCTTAAGAGTGTGAAGAAGGAATCACTCATGTTCAATAGAGAGATAAAGAAGGAAAGAGGAGGGTTTGTGTGAAGAAGACTAAGGAATTATAATATCGACTATCTAAAACAATACCCATAATGCACATAAGTTAGTATATGAATATGCATTTAAGTAAAATCTTCCCCATCTAGGCTGACAAATCTCTTTCCTCCCAAGAGTCATAGCCATCTAGCAAAAACCCCAGCCCCAGACATGAGAAATCTCTTTTGGGTTATTGGTCCCATTGGTTGTCTGAGAGATTCTGAAAATGTCATAAGCCATGGCTATCACCCTTTATCATTGCCACCTCTAAGGAAAGAAGCTAAGTCTCTGTTTCTGAAGACAGCATGTGCTTTGGACACAGAGATCAGAGACCTTTGAGCTAGAACCAACATGACAGCTTCTTCATGACATCTTCATGACATGACCATCCTGCCTGAAGATGGGTTCTCATTGTACCTGATGGTGCCCTGCAAGTACCAAAGAAAAAAAGCAACCAACAACCCTGCCCAGTGATGACATGTAGGAACCACAACAACAACCAGCACACACAATAACCCTAAGAGTGTAGTAGTGGCACATATATGTTGATGGTAACCAACAGTTTTCTAATTGAATATAAGACTATCATAACAAGAGGAAAATTATGCTTGGTACCAGACCCCTAGTCAACTGCTCAAGGACGGTGAAAGTATGAATCTTGGAGAACCTATAACTGCCGTTTTACTAAACCAACACAACCTCTGACCACATTCTACTTTTCCTTCTACCCAAAGATAGGTGTAGTCCTCACTCTTCATCAAAAACCTTCTCTTTGCAACAGGCTGAGACCATTACAGAAAATCACAACCAATCAAAATGAAGACTTGACACACACAGTCCTGACTGATACATCTGCAATACAATGGTAAAGCTCAGGGAACACTGCTGAAGAGGGTCTGGAAAGATAGAAGAGCCAGATGATCAGGGAGTTTGCTGTGAGATTGTGTTTTCTAGGAATGTCAGAAGCTGAAAGCTGTAAATTCTCACCAACATGACTGCCTAAACATGAAACGAACAAGGATGACACCAATAAACATCCTTACAAGCATGGGGAAAAAGTCAGGAGGCCTCAGTCCTAGACAAAAAAGAAAAAAAAAGCATAGACAACTCAGGAATGTTGAAAGTGGTAAAAATCAACTTTGTCAGAGGTAAACACACCAAACAGTTATCCAAAACCAAAACCTCAGACAGACCTGAAAACATACACAAACAAATAACATTATATAAAACAAGTATTTATGTATTTAGAAGTACGTCTATGTACAACTATAAACAATTAAATAAAAAGAGGTCTTGAATTTGGACTAGATCAAGTGGATACATAGGGAGGGTTGAAGGGAGAGGGGGAAGGGGGAGTGATACAACATTATAATCTCAGAAGATGATTAGGAGAGCGGGAACAGGAAGACAGAGGGCCTGCAGAGAGAAGAGAAACTGGGCAGGGGCATCTCTGTGACAAGCTGGCGATCTATGACAGGGTAGGCTTCTGAGAGGGTATGGGGTGACTCTATCTAAGAATCCTAGTAGAACGGTCATGGAGATTGAAGAAACCCCCTAACTAGACAGGACTCTTCGTAGAGGGAGGGGAACACCAATCTACCCACAAAAACTTCGAACCAAAATTTACCCTCCCCATGAGATGTACAGGAATAAAGATACAGCAGATATTGAAGGGATGTCCTACCAATATCTGGTCCAACCTGAGACCCACCCCGTGGGAGAGAGCCAAACCCTGACACTATTAATGATACTCTGCTATGCTTGCAGATGGGAGCCTAGCATAGCTGTCCTCTGAGAGGCTCCACCCAACAGCGGATTGAAACAAATGCTGACACTCACAGCCAAACATTGGGCAAAGCCTAGGGAGTCTTGTGGAAAAGTGGGGGAAGAATAAAAGGGCCTGTAGGTGACAAGAGCTCCATATGAAGATCAACAGAGGCAGCTATCCAGGGCTGAAAGGAGCTTGAGGAGATTGAAGCACCAACAAAGGACCTAGCACTGGACCTAGGCCCCCTATAAAGATGTAGCCAATGGGCAATTCAGGCTTCATGTGGGTCTCCTACTAAGGGGAGCTGGAGCTGTCTCTGACATGGACTTTGTTGCCTGCTTTTTGATCACATCCCCCTGGCAGGGCTGCCTCACCATGCCACAGGGGAAGAGGATACACCCAATTCTGATGGGACTTGATGTGCTGAGATGGGTTGGTTGGGGAAGACATCCCCTTTCTGAGGAGTGGAGCAGTAGGGGGAAGTGGAAGGGAAGGTGAGACCAAGAGGAGAGAAGGGAGAGTGAAAAGTGTAAAGTGAAAAAATAGATTAATTTTTAAAAAGATTTTTAAAAATAATTATTTTTAAAACTCCTAGACAGGAGCTACCCCGGTCTAAATACAACAAGTAAAGCAGTGTCTTAGCATATGATAATTTATTTGTGGGCAAATGGGTGCTAACACTGAAGGAATGCCAGGAAGAACCACCCAACTGTAGGGCCATCCCTGAAAAGACACCCAGACCCAGTCACCAAGTGCCCATGGGCTGTTTGCTCCCTTCCTGATGACACTCAATGCTTGGGTAGAAGTTCCTTTCCCTGGTGGTGTTTAGGGCTGACCTACGCATTAGAAGACCTGGCTGAGATGTATATGAGATGGTGATAGCCAGGGTAGGCAGATGCCCAGGTAACTGTTTGTAATGATCAAAAAGGAAAGTGCTCTGTGCTCAATCTGTGGGACGGCTATTAACTTCTGATATCTGGTTAGTAACTTGCTGGGCTTAATTATTACTACATAGCATTAAATAGCACTAAAAATCCTTGCTTGCGTTCCTAAGACTCACAAGGGACACTTGGCTTAACCGTTCCAAGTTGTGCGTGTCTGTGCGTGCTTGCGAACATGCCACCCATCGTACAAACACAGACCTGTTCACAATATGTGGGTATTCGGCAGGAACCGAGGGTCCTCAGGAAGAGTCCTTTCAGTCAGGACAGGCTGACAGTGTTGCCAGCGCTAGAGTGCGGTGGCATGTGCAATCAGCCTGTGCAAGCCGGTCGTCTCCAGCCTCTAGAAGCCACCGTGGTTGCAGAAATCAGAGTAACAGTTTGGCATTGTACACCTCAGTCCCAGCTCCTCAGCTCAAGTGACGCTGAGACTTCCACTTCGTGAGTAACTAGGACTACACATGTGCGTCATCACCCAGAGCTAAAGTCTTTTCAGTCCTGTGTTAGAAGAAACAGCAACTTCCAGGGAGCAAATTTGTGTTCGCCCAGCACTGGTGCTACGTTAGCCTCTTAGTAGCTGCACAAAACGTGCATTTCGCAATGACATATCCATAATTAATAATACTTTAAACCCATATAGCTTTGAAAGAGCTTTCAGCGAAATAGAATTTGGAGCACGTAATGGTCTAGTCAACTGAAATATTTAATCTCCCACCTTCCATATAATTCTCTTATTTTTCCTCCTCTTGTGTCAAAGAAGCATGAATTCCTCAAATAGATTGAGTTGTCTAAAATATAAATCTCTCACATAAAACCATCCAGCTATTTTGAGATTCTTCTGTAATTTCTAAGGCAGATGTATGCTAAATGTTAATGGAATTTGACTTTCCTTGACATAAATCTGAACAGCCGACATCACACTGACTGACAGAATGTAGTTTACGCATAGACAGGCAACTTCCATCCATCTTTTGCTTGGCTCTGTATCTTCAGAGAGACTCTTGATGATGTATCTTCAGCCCCATTAATCAGCTTCCCAGAAGGTCAGAGCCTAGCCATACCCAGAAAGCACTCACCGAGGTGAGGACACCTCACAGTGGCCGGCCGATGGCGGATGGCGGGGTGTTCGCCCAGACCATGAACTGCCAGCCACCCACTCATTTCACCTGCTCCTTCAGGATATGTAGCCTCTGGCTAAACTGAGCGAACAACCTACGTACACTAGAACCTCAAAGAGACTCCTGAGACTGTATACAACTAGGACAGAATTGTATATAAATTGGGGGGGGGTGGAAGGGCTGGAATCCCAGTGGCCCTCTCCATCCTACCCTTCAAAGAGAGAATGTCAGCAGTCAACAAGCCCCATTAGCATGGGCTTGTGCAAGCAGCACAGGTGATCTGAATACAACAGCTGTTTCCCTGAGAACGGTGAGGTTTGTCCTGCTGTTCCTCCAGTCTGCTAAGGACGATACCCAGATGAGGAAAGAGTCCCCTAGAGGGGAAAGTCATGAAGAGTGTAATTTGCTCTTGGACTTTCTGGATACGACCATGAGGCTAGAGCAGCCTAGAAATGTGACTGAGAGTGGTGAACAGCACCAAGTGGGCAAGGAGACAGCATCCCATTGTATTCAAACGCCAGCGAATCAAGCTCCATCAGAGTTTAGAGGCTGGAAGCAGAGTACCCTCCTGACGTGTGTGGATAGCCCTGATGTTAGAAGACAGCAATCCTAATTACAAACGTCTTCACAGCGCCGTAGACAGTGGGCTTACCATGTTGGCAGTACAGTGAAGAGCTTTGTGAAACAGAGTCACGAGGCCCCGCCCAGAACGCCTGAATTAGAGACCTTCATTTTAGAAAGTCTGTCTGTGAATTTTATGTGTAGACGAAGAGTGATTAAAGAAGATATGGTTAAGCACCGAAGCCCCACCTGTTCTAAGGTCATCGATGGGCGTGCTTGCTCTGGTTATCGTACCTCTGCGTCACATGTACAAAAGCAGAGGCCGACAGTAGGGACTGTGGGTAGGCTGCTGCTGTTCGTCACGTGCTGGTGGGCCAACATCAAACCATGACGGAAAGAAGAAAGCCAGCAGAGGAGTCTCGCCACTGCCCCTCCCCCAAACACTTGAGTGTCCAGCAGAGTGGACAATGACAACGCACTCCAATTCCTGGGTCCCCCTGGATAATCTATCCAGTCCTGTCTCTGGGATGAGGATCGTTCCTAAATTCACAGACGAATATGAATCCGAAATTCACATTTGAGGTGAGTCAGAGTCGAGTATAACCAAGTATGAACTGCTAGTTAGAACGTTCTTGTCTTTAACTTTTAAAAGAAATATTGGTAGCTAAGTTACATCTCAACCTCTTGCTTTCTTACTGAATAATGTTTGGTCAGTTTGTATCAATCATTCAAAAAGCGAATTCAATTATTTCTGAATGAAATCTATTTTGTTTTCCAAATGTATTTCCCTTCTTAATCTTTTTCTGAAATTGGAGGCTGGCTGGCTCCCGTTTTCATGGCAAACTGCCCAGATCAACCAATTTTGGAAAAAAGCAAGCACTAATAATTTTGACCCTGAGTGAATGGCTCTAGGCATCATGTAACATCCAGGAGAAAAGCAAACCTGGAAACCTTTTCCGGGAACGTTCAGGCTCTTGCCAGGTTCTCTGTGGTTGGAAGGTGGAGCTGGGGAGGGAGACAGACCACAGGAAGGCACAGCTCACGTGACCACTCAGACACAAGGCCAAAGCTTCCCCATGGCTTTCAAGGCCTGTTTATCAGGCACCAAGGATACACACAGTCACTTTATTTAGAAGGTGGCCAACCCAGCGTCTGACTTAGCATGTCCAGGCATATGGCTTGTGCACCCCACAAATGGTAGAAGGGAAACTGCTTCCATTACATTTAATTTTACTGTATCCTTTTTCTTGAATATATGTCTATATGAGTTCTGAAACTTTTAATCAAGCACTTCCAATGACTCTTCAGGCACCTACATTGTGAAAATCCACCTTAAGGACTTTGATGCTGATGGACTCTTTCGAAACTAGAACTTCACTACTCCTGATGTCAGGGGTTCATGTCACCAACTTGATCTGAAGTTTCAGGTGTGCTCATCCCTCAGATGGTGACAACAAAAGTTAGCTTTTTGTTTGTCTTGGTTTTGGGGTTTTGTTGTTGTCATTGTTGTTTTGCAACTTGACACAGTCTAGGGTAACCTGGGAAGAGGTCTCCCCAATTAAGAAAATGCCTCCATCATAGTGGCCTGTAAAAAAGTCAGTGCAGCATTATGTCTTATGTAGGAGGGCCCAGCCACACTAGGGTCAGTGCCACCCCCGGGCATGCGGTCCTAGGTGGCATAAGAAAGCAAACTGAGCAAACCATGATGAGCAAGCCAGTTAGCAGCACTTCTTACACTGCTGGAGGCTGGAAAGTGCAAGGTCAAGGAGTTAGCATCTGGAAGGATTTATTTTTCTGTCTTGCTGGGCAGAAGGGCAGGAATGTGTGAGAGATTAAAACCAAATCAGCTGTCATAACAATGGTCCCATTCTTGGAATAATAGCAGGGATTCGTTCTCCCCTTGTGGTCTGCTCACCTATTTGTCCTATTACAATGGCAAGTAAATTTGAGCATCCCAGCCAAAGCATAATGAATGCAAGCCTCAGGTCACATGCTCCGAAGCTTATTAAACAAACACGGTGTGCTCCTTGCAAAGTTCTGTAACACACTGTACATACTTAAGGAGAATTACTGTAGATGATTCAACCACCTCTCCAAAACCACATTAGCCAGTTCCTTAAGATAAACCACAAAGGTGGAGGTGTGGGAGCTAGAGAGATGGCTCAGTGGTCAAGAGCACTTGCTGCTCTTAAAGAAGACCTGGGTTCAGTTCCCAGTGCCCGCAGAGGACCACAGTCATCTTTAACTGTAGTTCCAAGAGGTCTGACACCTTCTGACCTATGCAGGCACTGCACATATGTGGTGCACAAACATACATGCAAAGAAGTACATATACACAAAAAATAAAAATAAATATTTTCAAAACTCTATAAAGCTTAACACACACACACACACAGAGAGAGAGAGAGAGAGAGAGAGAGAGAGAGACTATTTATTGTATTTCTCTGAAGAACTCTAATTTCTAGGCTTTACCCCCAATAATTAATTTGCCCCTGGGACTCCATGTGATTCAAGTTGCATAAATCATCTAATCCCTGAACCAACCAAAAAAAAAAAAAGTCAATAAATGCTATGGATTTGAGTAAATGCGTGGCTTCCATAGATGTGGCCACAAATATTTCTCAGAAAAGTAGGACGAGCCCACACTCGGTCACAGATGTTACTTCTCAACGGGGACAAGGTGTCCATTTCCTTTTCAGAATCATGCTGGCCACATTGCTTTAGAGCTCAAAGTAAATACAAGTGGAGTTCCGTAATGGCTCAGCTGAGAAAATAATAAGGGTTGGTAGTGAGAGACCAAAAGATTAAAAAGCAGCAGTTATTATTAAAGTTTAAGGCCTGAACTAGGTGGGAGGAGAAGTCCAGCAATGCCCTGAGGGGAAGAACCTGCCTTACTGCATTCTTTCCCACCCACTAGAGATACAGTTGCTAGGAAACTGGCCCATCCCCCTAGGGAGGGACACCAGATCATTAATGGTCTGGGGACCTTCCTATAGCCAATCAATTCAAAATGTAGCATTTTGACTAATAGATGCTTGCCAGGCAGGAATCACCCCTGCCTTGGGCATGCTGGGAGGAACCAGAATCTTTAAATCACTCAACTAACCTGGGGGCCAGGCGCTCGGCTCCCACCACTTCGGGGGTGAGGGTGTGGGCCCAAGCTGCAGCTTGTAGTGATTTATAATAAAAAGAACCTCATGTATTTACAGTGGAGTCTATTTATTCCTGGTCTTTTGGGGTTCATGAACTGGGCAGAACAGTAGGTGCCAATAATTGAAGCTTTCAAAACTAGATATCTAAGGGTACGTTAGTCAAAACTATGGCTAGCAAATGTGTACAAACATTGTGAGAAAATAAAACAGAAAATCAAGTTAATAAGCTATAAAGAGCTGCTACGCTGTGCGGGAATTAGGGTGCAAGCAGGAAGGTGATGAGGCTCACAGATCCCTGAGCAGAAAGACTCTCCCATGCACTTCACACAAAGTATGTCTGCCTGTAGATAAAAATTCAGGAGCCCTCCCCAGGCCTCACTTGTCCATAATATTTCCAAGAGCTGTTTTAGAAATACAAGAAAGTAATTTTTTCTCATAATTCCAATGCTTTAATGTCCTAAAAAAAAAAATAGCTTAAAGCCCTAGAAGCTACAAAAGAGATTTGCCATTGCGTCATCCAAGTCAACTTCTAGGAGCCATACCAATGTCCTTGCAGTCATGCAGTATTTGACTTTGGCAGAACACTTTCACTCGTGTGCCCTTTGTACTCAGCAGATTCCTGAGGTGCCGAGGTGACGGTGAATAGCGTCATTTCGCCATTAGCCAACCTGACGCTGAGTCTAATTAAGGTGACTTCTCACTTCTCCGACTAACAGAGAATGTGTTCAGGATCAGGGCCCAGCTGCAGATAATCCTTCATCTCCCACACCTGCTGACATATTCCTCGCCATCAGTTTCCTAAACTCTGTAAACTACAGATGTTGCTCAATACGCCAGGCACTAAATTAATCAGATCACTGCAGATAGTCAAATATTTGTTAAGGAAAATAATAAGGAAACAAATTACATGTCTCCCAAGAAAAGCAATGACATACTGCAGTTGGAACCAAACTAGCAAAGAGCTTGCTGAAGGGGACAGGAACTCTCCCCTCGCACGACACAAGTAGCTCCTTATAATTAATATTTGTCAATTATGTGAATCAACGACACTGCTTGTCAACAACCCTGGGCCTTTGTCAGCCGTGAAAGGCTTTGCTTGAGCAGGCTGATAATGCAAGAGTAATTCAGTTGACTCCTATGGGAATCCTCACACAATTAGAAGGGTGGAGCTTGAGCCTGCCGTTTTGCTGTCTTATGAGAGCTTCCTTCTCAGCTTCCTGCAGTTATTAATGTTCTTTCCCACAAGGATGGGCCTACGTTTTAAATCTAGGATACCATGAAAGACTCCCATGGAAATTAATTTTGATTGTAAGAATATAAGGCCAGCGCCAGGGTTTATCAAGCTGAACAATGTTGCCCTCTATACTTTTCCTTTGTGGTATCAGGCAACACAGGCATCTTGGCTGTATATTTGCCTGTTCTGCACACTCCAGAGAAGGGAGGTTTTATAGCAGGAAAGCTGATGCAGAAACAGGGACAATATGGTCATGAGAAAGGGTGGGAGCAGGAGCAGGGGATGGCTGCAATTGGACAGTTCTGAAAACTGGGTCTTCATCCTCCCTTCCGTTGTTCCTGTTTTATTGTTGTAAAAACAGATGTTTTAGAATGAATCTAAAGCCTGATAGTGACCATTGACAAACATGCTTGAAATGGTGATATAAGTGAATGCAAGACATGTTAAAGGATATAAAGATGCAGGCTTACTTGGAACAGCTCTCAGCCACCAGGCAGGAGGAGGGGCAGGGAGAGAAGAGGGGAAAGGCATGCACAGAGAGAGGAGAGAGAGGAAGAGGAGCAAAGGAGGAGAATGAGAGGAGAGAGGGAATGACCAGAATATCTGGATTATATAATGAAGGAGGAGGGGAAGCCCCTGCCCCTGGGCTGGAAAGTTCAGGATAGAGGGCAGGGTAAACCAGCCATGTCCTGCAGGGACTGAGGTACAGTACGGTTCCACAGCATTACCTGTCAAGCAAGAATGGAAAGCACCAGTGGAATAGAGAGCCCTGGGCTACTGTAGTAGCAGGAGATGGCCAAAACACTAAAGGCTGGAGAGACAGAAGGCTGTAATGGAAGCAGGTGTGACAACAAGGCTGAAGCAGAGACTTTGAAGCCTGAAAACGGGATAACCTTAAATAAAGAAATATGCCACTGATTATCACTCTGTGTTGGCCTCATTCAAAAGCTTGGCACGTTCATCTGTGGAAGCTTCAAACCCTTACCTGGAGGATGAGGTAAATCCGTTGGGAGTGTCACGATACCCACGTTTGTTCTTTGTAGTTTTCTCTCTCTCTCTCTCTCTCTCTCTCTCTCTCTCTCTCTCTCTCTCTCTCTCTTTTCCTATTATACTACTAACTCCTTGAATGTTTCTCTCTCTCTTTTTCTGTGCTGCTGTCACATTGGACCCTCAGTTAAGTTCCTATCTCCAAACTGTTTTTTCAAAGCTTTGTAGCCATTCCCCCGGCTTAGCTGACCCACCTTCAAAGGAACTTTGTGTACAGCCTCAGTTTGGTGGGGCTACAAAGTTACCACACATACAATCTCTTTATTCTAGAAAAGTCCTTAATGACCACACCAGCCCTGCTCCATCAACTGACAGGGGTCACACTGAGGAGACACAGCTGTGGTGCCTGAGGAGACACAGCTGAGGTGCCTATTTAACAGATCAAAGCAGGATCTGGCCTCCAGTTTTCCTTGATTCCTACTCACGAGCACCTGTTAGAGTCATCCTGGCTACCCTCCTACCCTCACCCTGTCCAGCGCCTCAGCTTCCCTTCCCTTCCCCCAACTCCTTGGTTCCTATATAACCTCAGCCATTTTGGCACTGTGGTCTGTTGGAGCTCTTGGTTCTCCTTACTGTGGTGGATCCTGGTTCCTCGCCCCCTCTGCATATCTCTCCCCTCCTCTTCTCCTCTCATGGCCCTATCCAATCTGGGTCCTTCCAGATGCTCTGGCTGTTTTCTCCCTCCTCCCTACAACAAACCTTCTTTCTCCTTAACCACTCCTAGGGGCAGCTGTATCATCATCATTTTTTTTTTTTAATTCACTATCAACACTGCTTGGTCAGCATTCAATTACACTCTTGGGAAGGAGTGAGCCTCCTTTCACTTTTTGTTCAGTTTTATCCACCACCACCCCTTCCACAAGCTCTGCTCCCTCCCAGCACAGGAATTCCTTGGGGGCTGGGGAGAGGGTTGAGTCTTTTTCCCTGTTTCTCCTTCAAAAGCCAGGGAGTCAGAATTCACACAGTAGTCATCTTTCCTTGCAACAAGAGGAGGCCAGGGAAAGCTTTATAAATACATCTTGGCTTCTCTTCTGCCTCCCTCCCTCCCCACCCCTCAGCACTTTCCTCTCCGGATCTTACTCCAGACAAGTGTCTGGCTGTCCTGCAGCCTTCTGTCGTTCATTTATACCTGGTGCTGGTCCCTTTGAATTCCTTCCTGTCCCTGCTGTTTGTCCTAGAAATAGTTCTTTCTGTTAAACCACCTGCCTCCTTTCTCCAGATTTTTGGGGGGTTGGATGTGTGTCACCTTCCCGGGCTCTCTGGGACTTCCCCTAGCTACTTCACTGCCCTCATCTGATGCATTTGAGCACTTACGGGGAAAGCTATTGTTGAATCCCATCTTCTGGAAGCCTAATCTCCCATCTCTTAAGGCTGAGCCTGGAGACCTTGAAATAGAGGCGATTCCCATGGATCTTTCCAGATCGCTGCTGCCATCTAGTGGACTTATGTCATAACTACATAGAAGCTGGCCGCAAATGCCCATCTAATAGACAAAAGATTTTGTTACATTTCTTTCAGAGGTGACTGGTTGTGTAAATGAGAAAGCTACACATTCAGAGCAGCCAGGGTGGGGGATTATAAACTAGATTTGGTTCCCTCTCTTCCAAGTCAGTACCAGTAGTTTGTGCTTTTCTATTTGTGTCTGCTGTCCCATCCTATAAAGAGATTACCTAACCGGTAGGCATTTGAAATCTTTTCAGTTTGGGATGTTCATAAAGTTGTTGTGCATATTATGTATAAACCTTTTGGGGGAAAAATAGTGTTTCCATTTCTCTTCAATAAACAGCCAGAAGGGAGGGGAGGGAAGGGGAGGCTTGAAATGCTGCCATGATTGCATTTCTTAGCAAAGTCACAGTGATCTTGTCAGCCAAGGCCTGCCGAGCCGGATCTCTGTGTGTCTGAAGTGGGTGGGAGTTAGCCGAATTGACACTGCCTTCCTTTGGGGAGTGACTGATCCGCATACTGTGAATTATTGCTTGAGAACTCAACGAAGATGCTTACTGGCTGTTAGCTTCGGAGGGTGATGTCACAATTTCTGAACAGCGTGGCTGGAAAAGTGTCTGAAGAGGCACCTCCTCCTCCCCTCTGGGGTATTTCTGAGTCCTTGGAGAACAGGTGTGAAAACATCTGGGCGATGTGGCGGGGACACCACTGTGGACCTGTGGCCTGAAGGTGTGGTGCTTAGCACTGTTGAGCTGAGGAGTTTAGCCTTCTTCTTGTAATAGAAAAACCGGAGCACGTGATGTAGCTCACCCTCTGTCTTTGGGCAGAGCTCCCAGCATTCTGTTCTCCATCACTGTCTACTTTCACACACCGGCTGGTCACTGTGGCTTAACTCTGCCCAGTAGAGGACTTGGGAAGCAAGGGCCGCTTCATCTGCAGCCGAACCTTATGTCTAGCTCTTCTCTTTCACACTAGAACTAATGACTTACATGGCCCACTGTATGAAACTCCTCCTAGGCAGAGGCTGGCAAGGAAGATAGCTCTTTGGGCATAGTAGGACACTTCTCTCAGGGGATTTAAACCACTCTCTAGCAGTTGATACTGGGTAAGTGGGAGCAGAGGTCTACTGATTCAGGAGAAATATTCTCAGTGGATACATTTCTGCAAGTACAATCTATATTCAGTATAGATCTTTCAGGCCACTGGAGGCAGAGTTCAAACCTGAGATCTGTCCCCTCCCTGAGATCTCTTCCTGTTTTACTTCTCATCATCTGCCTCCTGTTTCTCTCACTGTTCCAAAAGAGTGGGTTGTGGTCAGGACCTACTGACCTAGAACCCTGTACATTGTTCTCCCCTCTTGAGTTTCTTCGCTTCTCTCTTACTGAATACAGTAAGATGGCTGGGGATGGGGCGTCCCCTGATGGGGATGAGCAACTAAAACAATGATGGCGTCCATTATGGGCCAAACCTTAACAACTAACGCTGTGAACAGCTTCAAACCTTCACAGTGGCTGAGAAAACAAGCAAAAGCACCTGTGTGGCTCTAGAGAGCTGGTCAGGTGCCCTGTGCACTTGGGCTAGGAACCAGGCACCGAGGACATGGCTTTTTTTAAACTAATTATACTTTATGCATTTTGTATTCCCCCATGAACCCCTCCCTCCTCCCCTTCTAATCCCACCTTCCCTCCCCTTTCTCCACACATGTCCCTCCCCAAGTCCACTGATAGGGAAGGTCCTCCTCTCCTTCCTTCTGATCCTAGTCTATCAGATCTCATTAGGAGTGGCTGCATTGTCTTCCTCTGTGGCCTGGTAAGGCTGCTCCCCTCTCAGGGGGAGGTGATCAAAGAGCAGGCCAATCAGTTCATGTCAGAGGCAGTCCCTCTTCCCATTACTATGGAACCCACTTGGACACTGAACTGACATGGGCTACATCTGTGCAGGGGCTCTAGGTTATCTCCATGCATGGTACTTGGTTGGAGTATGAGTCTCAGGAAAGACCCCTGTGCTCAGACTTCTTGGTTCTGTTGCTCTCCTTGTGGAGCTCCTGTCCTCTCCAGATCTTACTGTTTCCCACTTCTTTCATAAGATTCCATGCACTCTGCCCAACAGTTGGCCATAAGTCTCAGTGTCTGCTTTAATAGTCTGCAAGGCAGAGCCTTTTAGAGGCCCTCTGTGGCAGGCTCCTAACTTGTTTCCTGTTTACTTCTTCTGATGGAGGACATGGCTTTTCCACCACATGCTCACCATTCCTCACCAACAGAGGACTAAAAGCTATGACTTGTGTGGAGAAAATGGTTCCCAAAGACCCATACTCTGTTTGCAGTGCAAACCTTGGCTCAGCCTCTCCTCTGGGTGTCTTCTCTCACTACAAGGCCCTCCTTGGTGGTTTGAAGGAAAACCTTTGATAATAAAAACAAACATTTCCTGGACCATCCCTCTGTCCTCACTCATCAGAAGCCTGTGGACCAGGTTCTGAGCTCTGGGGTACCAACCCAGCAATACCCCTTTCGTTGCAACACTGCCTGATGCACAGACGCCACACTGGTGACAAGTCAGAGCACAAATTCTGGACTCCCTTGCAAACCTGATTTTTGCAGCATTCAACAGAGTGGAATGGCTTTCCTTTTTTCAACTGCTAGAATTAACCACAAAACATAAAACCTAGATTTGGTTTGCTTTGATTTTTTTAAGACTTTAATAAATAAATCTTGTCCAACTTATTTTGCACCTTGACAAATAAGAAGGTCCGTGTCTGATATGATGATTTGCCTGGCCAGGTAAAGAAGGAAAAGCCAGCCAATGTCAGGCTTAGATGGTTAGGTGACATTTTCCATGTGTGACTTCTCTGAGCTACGTTTGTCCAAGCTCACAAGACGCCAAAGAGTCTTAAGATGCACCATAACTGGGTGGGCAAGCTCATCAGGTCAGCATTAGTGGAATTAACTCTATCTCGATGCTAGAGGGTCCAGATAAAGCTATCCACGGGGGGTGCCACTCATAACTGAGTCACGAGCATCTTAGCTCCCGGAGACACTGAGACTGCAAAAGCTCAGCAGAGAAGCACCTAAATGGGACATACATACCACACCCTTTCCCCCAAGGCTCCAGGGTATTCATAGAAGAGAGGGCAGAGCCAGCGGTGGTAGGTGACTTCACAAAAACAGCATTTTTTAGAGACAGCAGGGCAGTTTCACTGATGAACCTCACAGTGAATATGTCAGCTTGCACAAGACCTGTGCAAGCTCAAGGCAGACAAAACCTAGCATGGTGGAGGGGTCGTAGGCAGGAAATCCCAACAGTAGGTAAGGAGTGTTGGAATTCCATAGCTGCCAAGAGAGGAAAAGTCGGCTTTCATTAATGGTGTGACCCTTGAATGTCAAGCCACTCCAGCACAGGCCTCAGGCCCAAGAGTACTTGGGCGGCACAAACTAGATGCAATGAGCCTTTTGGGAAGAAAAAGAAGGAAAGTCAAAGTTAAGCGGGTAGGAAGGTGAAGGTGGAGAAGAGGTGGAGAGGAGCCGGGGGAGGGGTTAAATATGCTCAAAATAGATTGGGTAAATTCTCAAGGAATTAATAAAAATATGATTTTAAAAGTCTGACAGAGCGCAGATTTAGAACATGAAAGAAAGATGGTAGAACACAACAGATGAATCACAAGCAATTTAGCATCCTCCCAGGGGGAAGTGGGAAATGGGGAAATGGTGTGGTTATTTTTGTGACTGTGCATCATCTGATTTCAGATGACTGTGAGTCATGCCAGCCTGTATTTGTTCGGGCCGGCAAACTTCCCAGGCACTCCTGGGACCATCATCACACTCATTCAGACAGAGTCCCACCCTCCGCTGACGTGTCTCAATCCTGGCGCTTGCTGAGAATGAAGTCTCTGCAGAGCGGAGTGACGCCATGCATTCCGAGCGTGGATATTACCCCAGAGCGGTGTCCTCCTACTTGGGTTCACCTACAGGGAAGATAGTCTCTCTCATTGTGCACAAGGAATGGGATCCACAGCTTTATTAGGCACCTGAGGCCTGCAATAGTGCGAAACATTGAATGTTCCATGGTCCCCTATACATAACTGTGAAAAAGTTAAATAGAAGAATTAGGTATATAGTAATGGATTAACAATTAATTCTAACACATAGGACAATTATACCAATCTACCCTAAGTATGCCACAGTAAAAGTTACGCGGGTCTGATATTGCTCTTATACACCCCCCTCCTCATTCTGCCTTTCCTTTCTCTCCGTCTTGTCCTTCCAATATCCCGTTATACTACACTGCATCTTCAGACCATAAGCAGCTGACAGTCACAAAGAAGTCGTGAATAATAGCTCCCACCACCTGTAGATTAAAACATGGTGTCACACTACATTCAACAGAAGCATTTGCTCCATAATGAGTGAGAAAGAAACTCTACAGGAAGAAAAGGAGAAAGAGAGAAATCTTGGCTACATAAACTCCAGCTCCTATGCCATAGCACCTTGCCTCCTTCTCCACTTTTCCTGCCACTTCAGACTTAAGAGCACCAGCTACTCTTCCAAAGGACCTGCGTTCAATTCCAGCACCCACACAGCAGCTTACAACTATCTGTAACTCCAGTCCCAGGGAATTTGATGCCCTCACACACACACACACATACAGGCAGGCAAACGAATGGGGGTGAGTCCCTGTACTAACCACCATGTGCCCGTATGAGGGAAATGCATGGTTAACTGGCTGATCCATCCCACGGACCTTCCAGTATTTCGTTTTCAAGCTAACACGGTACATCTTTGTCTGTTTGCTGTTTCTTTTTACTGTTAAACCTTTTGTTAGCAAAGAAATCATAGGATTCATTACAACATCAGCCTACATATATATCATATATATATATATATCATATCTATCCCCCATCGCCTGCCCTCGTTCTTTCTCCCCACAAATACTTTCCTTTCTGCTTTGTTTGTACACACACAGTAACACATATTTTCCTCCCTTTTTTCTACCTCCCCCCCATTTTCTTTCTCACTCATACACATTTGTATTTAAATCTAGGTCCTACTTCAAAGAAAATGTGCATTATTCCATCATTCCCCATCATCTTCATTTTATCTCCTTCTCTTTAGATCTCCTCTCCACTCCTCACAGACCCTATGCTTTTATACTCAAGATGTTTTGTAATATAGTAGTTCACTAATTATTTGAGAATTCACTATATACATGTAATGTATTTTGATCATACTTAATCCTCACTCCTTCCCATGTCTCCTCAAGATCCATCCCTTCTCCTACCGGTTCCCCATTTCATGTCACTTTTTAAATATCCCACGAAGTCCAATTTGTGCTGCCCAGAAACTCATGAATGTGGGCCATCCAAACACCAAGGTCAGCCTATCAGAGGCAGCAACCTAGAAGAAAACTGAATCTCCCACCCCCACTCCCAAGTCCATCAGTTGACATACCAACTTGGATGAGTTAAATCTCATAGGTACCCACATCTGGATGAAGAGCTACAGGTTAATTAATGGCTGCTGAGAAAGGGAAAGCCGTCATCTCAGGGGCAAGTCCCCTGACAGATCGTCCAACCCCAAGTGGTCAGCCCTAAGCATATATACATACAAGCAACACTAAACGGACAAATAATAATTATTATTATTAATATTATTGTTATCATTGTCACATGCGTGTGAGAATAATAATTAAAGAAGAAGAGGTCAATAATATAAGAAGAATGGGGAAGCACAGACATTGGAGGGGGAGAGAAAAGGGGTAAATATCATGTAAGCACAGTACTTATGTAGGAAATACTCCAAAAAACAGTTAAAACCTTACAGTTAATTATATATATATATATATATTTTTTTTAAAGGAAAAAGCTGCCAATGGCTCCTCAGTTAGGGGCGATGAGCCCCTTTTCTCCCTTGCTAGAGTGTTGGCTTGAGCTCATGCAGGGCTTGTGCGGGCCAGCACAGCTGCCATGAGTTCATGAGTGCAGCAATCCTGCCACATCTGGAAGATACTGCTTCTCTTTCTATCCCATCCCTGAGCGTTGGATGAGGGGTGGCAGGACTGGGATGGAGATGTCCTGTCTGTGGCTGAACATTCCACAGACACTTGTTCTCTGCGCTTGTACCAGTTGTGAGTTGGTGTATGAACCACCACCCACTGCACAAAGAAACTTCTCTGACGAGGTCTGAGCAATCTATCGGTAGAGAAATGTGAATTTAAAGGGCAGTCTGATAGTATGTCCATGTAGCAAAATAATAATAATAGTGGGCCCACCCCTGGAACCTATAAAAGACCTCAAACATGGGCTTATAGCCAGATTAATAGCACCAAAAAATGTATTTCCTTCTATGCAGTGGATCTATTAAAAACGTGGTTGGTTACTCCCATAACTATCACACCACTTTTGACCATTTGAATACAGAAACTAGGCAAGTGATAGTTTAACAAGAACTAGTGCTGAAATGGAACAATTGTAGCAGTGTTCCATAAATAAGCTCTAATAAAAGCTAAGATATGCCATGTCTGGTTATGACCCAGGCTCACGGTGTTCATGGCTTGAGGAGACGGTTCATGATTTCCTTCTTCCCAGAAGCCTGCATCACATCTTCAGGTACTGTGAAAGCGAGCCAGCATGCAAGAAGATTCCAGAACCAGGTTAATCTCTCAAAACAGCAATAAAGTCTCAGCCTCATGTTTTGGAGAGCAGCCAAGTGGCAATAGGCTGTATTGTTCGGGGGCTCGTCAGGACACTCTGAAGCTACAATGGGAGGAACAGTACCCCTGGCCCTGTTTGTCAACCTGTGGCTTTCCAGGAAGCATCGCTCTCGGTGTAGGGTAACTCTATATGTGCACAGACAAGGAAGTTTATAAAGCATGTTTCTACTTGGCTTTTTCAAGCATCTGTGCATTAGTTAGTTAGTTATCCCTACCCTGATGCTTTCCTCTACCCTCACCTCTCTCAGCTTAAACCTCCCTCTCCATGATTTCTCCTCTCCCCTTCATACCACCCATGTTCTACAATCCTCTTGCCTTTATGATCCTCCTTCCTCCTACCACTTGTGCCTCTTTCTAGTCTCCTGGCTTCTACAGGCTTCAATTTCTTCAATTTAAACATTCAAAAATCAAAGCATTCAGCACTAAGACCCTCATAAGAGTGAGAACATGCAATAACACTATGTTTTTAAAAGACATTCCATCCAGGTGTGGTGGCACATTCCTTTAATCCCAACCCTGAGGAGGCAGAGGCAGAAGGATCTTAGTGAGTTGGAGTCCAGCCTGGTCTACATAGTGAGCTCCAGGATATCCATGACTCCAAATAGAGACCCTGTCTCAGAAAACAAACCATAAAAAAGTTTTGTTTTTTTTAAATCAAGTTATAATACCCTTACAGAAAAAAGGTAATGTTTATTGCAAAAATTGAAGACCTCAAAATATTACAAGACTCCAGAGGCTTAGTTGGGTCCCCTGTCTATCCGCTGCCTCATGCCAGGCTCACCCATGCTGGATTCTAGAAGATTGATTTATTTGTCCTGTTTTCAAACTTTCTACAAGCAGAATCATCTATTATATTCCTTACTGAGGCTGAATTAGTTCTTTCAAAATCAGCTTTGTAAGGTTCATGCATTTTGCTGTATGTAGCATGTAACAATCTTTATATGCAATAAGTATTTCGTTCTCTGTGTGTCCCACAACTTATTGATTTAGTCCAGTTGATGGACATCTGACTAGTATCCAGTTTGGAGCGGTTATGGGGAGGGCTGGTGTAGACATTTTAGGTCATGGCCTGTGGTGAGAGCATAGCCATTGGGTCATCTGTTATTTATATGCAAATTTAGCCAGTGTTTCCAGTTTTCCAAAGAAATTGCACCAGCTGGCACCATCATCAGCTGTGTGAAACGGTACCAGTCACTGCATGCCTATCAGAGTTAGCCTTTCTAGTGAAAGCCATAATTTACCTCCCTTTAAAACAAGGGTAAGGAGCTTCCTCTCCGAAGGAAAGGCCAGTTCTTTTCCCCTCTGTGTATGAGTGAAAGAGCCTTGCCCATGTCCACTGATGGCTCTAGGGGGACAAAAAAGCTTCAGTTCTTTGTGTCTGAAACTCTGGGGCCAGAGCTTAGATGAAACGGTGTAGAATAACAGGAGACAATTTCTGTTAGCTACTCCATACCCACCTTTGTCCAGACTTGATGAGTTTTTCAGGGATGGCTTTCCAGCTCCTCTCATTGAATTGATGAGATAAGATACTTCTGCAGGCATTAACCACAGCTGGCTCCCTTTCTCTTTAACTGGGAACCTGGGATGGCCCCAGGCTTCACTGTAGTGTAACATCTCTCACTCAGACCTATATACTGTTCTCTGATTGTCTGGGAAATTCCCCGGACTTGAGAACCTGATTGAGGAAATAGAGCTAACATTAGAATTTATAAAGAAAAGTCACTCTTCAAACAAAAGTCTTCACGTTGACTTCAAAAGCCCTGGGTTTGCGAGACTATGAATAAATCCCAGTTAGTGTTCACTAATTTATAGATACAATAAATTAATCAAGCATGTAGAATGCATGAAAACGTGTATCCAAGGTTTTAAAGCACAGTTCTGTTTTCCAAATCTCTACCCAGAAGAGGCCTACACATTTGTGGCATTGTGTTCTAGAAAATACAGGGTACAAAGTCTCCCAGAACACTCCTGGACAAGAATAAGTCATAGATAACACAAACTTCATGAGTGTTGCGAATAATTACGGGTGGCAGCCATATTGAGCAACTCCCGGGGACGGTCAAGAAGGCTGGCAGAGCAGCCCACTGCATACACGGAGAGCAGTGAGAGTCTGTACCGCTCTGTGTAAGGCCCTGCTCGGTGCCATCTCCACAGATTATCTCATTGACTTCCCCTAGTGTGCCAAGGAGATGAGTCATAGTCTCGCGTTCACTATTCTATGGATGAGGAAATTAAGTCTTAAAGAACTCTAGTACTCATCGTCTGGCGGCCACGTTAAGGAATTACAGTAATGTCCTCTGTCGCTGTTCATCCCCCCCCAACGACACACACACACAACTCTTCTGAGCAATGTTGAATGGACTGTGCATCTTCAGAGTCCCGAATTTACCTAACATCTGTTTGTTTTTTGTATGTGTGTATGTATGAATGTATGTATGTGTGTGTGTATGTATGTGTGTGTGTGTGTGTGTGTGTGTGTGTATGCATTCATTCATGCCTGCCTGCTGCCTGCCTGATCCCTGCTACCTGCCTGCTGCCTGCTGCCCACCTGCCTGCCTGCATTGATCCTTGTATCCTCATCTCTGAGTTAATTACAGTTGGCTGTGATGTAGGACTGTGATTCTGAAGAAGACATAATGTGGGCCCCAGGCACAGACGAAGCTCTGTCCAGCCAGGTGGAATAAGAATGTAGAAACTGTGGCTCCTGTGATTCTGTGGCCATGGGGACTCCTCCTTCCATGCAGTCAACAGTAAACCATTACAGTGAGGAATGTTTAATATCGCCCAAGTCTATGCACCTAACCATATAACCTTATTGGTTATATGAATGAATGAACAAGGTTTGATTGTGTGCTCTAAAGACTTGTGGCTTGGGAACTTGGTCTCTAATATGGTGACGTTAAGCGATGGCCAAGGGGCTGGAGAGGTGGCTCAGCAGTTAAGAGCATTGGCTATTCTTCTGGTTCAGTTCCTAGCACCCGCATGGCAGACCACAACTGCCCTTAATTCCTCTTCCAGGAGACCTGACAACACTTCTGGCCTCTGGAGGCACCACGCATGTACATGCTCCACAGACACAGGCAAGCAAAACAGCCTACACACAAAGTGAAAAGATACCTCTTGAAAATGTTAATTAAAAGGAGATGTGGGAACCTTTAAGGAGCAGAGCTCATTGGAGGCCGTTACGGGATGCACCCGTCTCGTCTCTTCCTTTCCTCTTCTCTTTTAGCTTTCTCTGTCTCTCTCACTGCCTTTATATCTTACCATGTCATCCTTCCTTCTAGCTCATGCTTCTACCTTAATGTCATTTTCTGTGATGACCCAGTCAAGGGGGTCCTCACAAGGGACCAAATCTTTGGGATCACACAATCTTAGCGCGTTAGCTTACCAACATATGGGGAAAATAAACCTCTCCGTTTTATAACTTCCTTATAGCAACATAAATCCAATACAAAAGCCCACAGAGAATATAACCTAAACTCAAGCTCAAAGCATCATTTCTGCTGATTTCAAATCTGAGCCAATTCTGTTCGGCTCCACCTATGGGGTCCTGGTTCTGTAATGACAACTGACACTTGTCATTTAAAGACAACTTAACATATAGCAAAGGTCCTTCAGAAGCCAAGAAGTTATTGTAAAAGAATCGGTGACACTAATGGTGACCACAAGAACAATAATGACTGATCCCTGGCAGACAATTGTGTACATTTTATTGCACTTTTCCCCACAGCTCAATAGGTGTGGCCTAATCAAATTCTCATTTCACTGGTGAAGAAATTGGAGTTCATCGGGGCTCAGTAATCTGTGACTTCCTAGGCAGTAAATCTCAAAGATTTCACTTCTCATACCAAGGTCATCATCCACGCTGTCACTGTAACCCCCATTTCCCGTGAGTAAAGGGGGAGGGGATGCTGAATGTGGTTTTGTTTCCTGTTGCTCCAGCTTGAACTCATAGGGTTGGGGATAAGAGCTCAGAAGAGGTGTGGGGCAGGGGCAGGAGGGAGGGAGAAATGGCTACAGAGGACAGTGTAATTCCTTAACATGGTCACCGGGTGACAGCATTGTCCTTCATTTTGCTGTATTTCCCAAGGACATTTGCCCTGAAGTAACTCTATCTACCCACCCACTGAGACCATATCTGTCTCAGAGAATCTTCCCATCCAGCAAGGAATTGTCCCAAGTGCAAACAGATGTACCTTAGAATCAAGCAACCTTCCCCCCATTATGCTTTGATGTTGCTAATGATTTGATATTTGTAATTATCTAAAAAGAAAGCCTTGAACAAAGTCATGGCAGGAGGTGCCAGAGCCCCTACGCTCATCACTGAATATGCATCTCATCTTACATTACGTGCTCGTGTTCAGACTGGCCATAGAGATGTCCCGAGTGTCAGTGCCTTAGGGGCCTAAGATTGCCTTTGCTGTTGAACAAACACAATGTATTTGCATCTTTTATTATTATTATTATTATTATTATTATTATTATTATTATTATTGGCTTTGAAAAGGCAAAACCATAAAAGAGATTTTTGCTCCGGCTGAGTGCTGTTTAAAAAGTCAGTATATTCTGCCCACAAAAAAAAAAAAAAAGTCTTTTCTAAACCCCGAGACATGATCATTTCATTCATTCAAGCACCAGATGTATTCTTCTGTTCCCAGTTAATCCTGACCCTTCAATCCGAAGCTGTCAGATGTGATGTTTGGGATCTTCTCTTTGCGTTTATCTTTAATCTGCAGCTGGGAACGAACACATGGCTTTCCAGACATGCTGTGCCCACCTGCTTCTTATTAAGGCCAGCAGGAGCCATCCACACACAGTGACCCAAGAGAAATTGGACACAAGATTAATGCTGCATAAAACTTCACACTGTGAATGTCAGCTCTGAGCTGCAGGATTTCGGTAATTAGGGGAGAAATAAAACCGTACAGATCTTTTCTCTAACTGTAAAACGTTAATCGACAAAGCAGCCACAATAAAGAACTTTCCTATAATGACACAGGGAGTACTATTAAATAGGAGAGAAAATTCCACCCCAGCTATAAAGAGGCACAAAAGCTACATGGGCTTTGGGAAGAATATATCACTTATGAAAAAAATGGATAAAATTTATAGGGAAGTTATTTAAAGAAGGATCAGTCACTTAAAAATGCAAAGGGTGATAAAATGCTATTTCTAATACCCCACGATTCCTTTTTAAATCCCAAACATGAGCATTTCTCAGAAGAAAACTGTTTTCTCTTTTAAATTTTTGGTTGTGAACAGCATTTAACAGCAGAGCCATCTCTCCAGCCCTCCTGTTTGCTCTCAAGTGTAGGGTCCTAGATTATCTTTAGTGTCATGAAGGTAGGAGGTACCAGTTTGGGGAGGGGAGGGAAAAAAGAGGTGGGAAGAAGGATGAGAGAGAGAAAGAGAGAGTGTGTGTGTTTGAGCGTGTGCAATTGTGTTGATGAAACCCATTATTTTGCAGAGCTAATATACACCAATAATAAGGAAGCAAAGAAAGAAAAATGACTGAGATTAAGAAGGGTAAAGGGCAAGCAAGCTCTCAAATCACCAAGACATCCAGACTTCTCCCATCCCGACTTCTGTTTGACTTGAGCCACAGGCGATATTTTTGTGAACAGAGACCACCCATGCATAATTAATTATGACTTTCTTTCCCAAGATAAGGAGAATACCACCTTTCCGTTATTACCTCATTGTCGGGAATTTAAAATAGGTATTGGATTAGAGTTCTCCAGAGAAACAGAACTGATAAAAATGTATCTGTGTCACTGATTGATATCGATTGATTGGAGTGGCTTGCAAGCCATGGTTCAACTATTTCAACGATGGCTGTTGAACAGTCATGAACAGTCCAAGAATCCAGTCCTCTTTCAGTCCATGAGAGAGGATGTCTCAGTCGGTCTTCAGTGCACACCAGATCCTGAAGACGTGGGCTCTAATCCCAATGAAGCATGCCAGGGGGGGGGGGAGTGAGGGCAGGCAGGAAAAGAGCAAGCTTGCTTTTTTCATGTCTGTTATATAGGTGCCCCAAAAAGGTGTGCCCCAGATTTGAGGGGTCTTCCCACTTCAAGGTGTTCAATCAAGAAAAATCCCCCACACATGTACCCAGCCACTTGGGTTCTCGTTAATTCTGGATGTAGTCAAACTGACAACCAAGAACAGCCATCACAGGCACTAATTATTGCCCTCTTGTTTCTCATTTTTGGAGAAAGCATACCTCCAGGAAAATTATTTGAAGTCAGAACTGACCACCGAGGTTTCACAAGACTGAAGCTCTGTCAGCCATAATGGAAGACTATATGTCGATTGCGCCTATGAGGTGGGAACTTCAAGTTCATAAAACGATTCCTAGAGAATTGCCTGCAACCTTGACTGGCACCTCTAAACACAAGGTCTAATTTACCCTCACATGTCAGGATTCAGAAGGCCTAACACTTCACACTAGATAAAACCCTCATGCATTCACCACACTTTCCGGCACTATCCACTGACTATTTGTTGAGGACTAAAAAAGGAAGTAGGAGGCGAAGCTGGCTCCAGGGCCATTTCCATCAAGGACATTGCATGTGTCTGAAGAAAACATGAGGGCTGCATGAACAAGGCTGCACAAGTCTGCTGCATGAAATGCCTCCCACAGGCTCATCTGAATGAGCCTGGTCCCCAGCTAGTGCGTTGTCTGGGGACACTGTAAAAGCATTGGGATACGGGTCCTGTCTGTGAGGTGTAGCTATAGGGTCAGGCTTTAAGGGACTGACTTCCTTGGGTTCTGGTCTAACACCTCTGCTTTCTAATCTGCCAAGACATGAGATGCTGTTACTTCATCCTGCAGCCACCATGGTGGCCTAAAATAATAATCCAAAGCATATCTTTTGTTCCTTAAATTGTTTCCATCACTCATCTTTGTCAAAACAGTGAGGGAAAAATATCTAGTGCAGAAAACTAATGCTGAAAAGTGGGCTGTTGGGGTGATCAACCTGATCCTGTGGTTCTTGGGTCCTTCTTGTGGGTGGAATGTGAAAAAGTTCATAGTCTTGGCCCTGACTCCTCCCACAATGTCATCCACAGATCTTACCAGGCAATAGTACTCTAATATGAGTACAGAAGTCCAGAACACTGACGGAAATGCAAACAACAAAGACTGCTCATGAGGCTTCAAAGAGGCACAACTCTGACCGGGAATGGGACAGGGGACTGACCACTCATGCTGGCTGCTGACAAGGAGCCTGACTGCATTCGGTCAATTCTAAAGTAACTGAGCCATGTCTTTTGGCAGAGGAAATTTCAAGACAGCATAATATTCAGACTGTGGCATGGTCTGTCACCACTGTTTTTCACCGGGTTTTAAAATGTCAAAACAACGGTGTATAGCAGAAAATGTGAAACAGGAAAAAAAAATGTTCAATGTGTTTAGAAACACAACAAGGGTCATTAAAGTTGTGAAGAAAGGAGGAAGAGCTGGGCATGGGGGCACACTCCTGTTACCTCAGCACTCGGGGAGGCAGAGGCAGGTGGATCTCTGTGAGTTCAAAGAGGTCTGCCTGGTCTACAAAGTAATTCCAGGACATCCAAGGCTACACAGAGAAACCCTATCTCAAAAATAAATAAATAAATAAATAAATAAATAAATAAATAAATAAATAAATAAATAAAGGAGTTCTAGACACACAAAGCTGCTGTAAGTGTCCCAGAGGTTAGCACCACTGAAGAGAGGCTTCACACTTGGCATCAGCTTAGAAAAGAGATTTGAAGGCAATGCTCCACATCCAAGCCTCTGGTTGTAAGCGTACATTGTGGAGAAAGGGTATATGAAGGTCAAGTCAAGGGGAGTCCTGAGTAGCCAGGCCTTCCCCACACTTGCTGGACTTACCATCTGTCTAGAGCTCTGGAGCTACCACAGAAGGACGTGGTGTTTCTCTCCCTTGTCCAGGGAGCCTGTGTTCCCATTCAAACACATGCTGAGGAAGGCAGGAAGAGGACGGGGTGCCTGGCATTCCATCTGTTGCTATCACAGATTATTTGCTCTGTACTAACCACTGTGGATACTGCAGAAACAGTGAGGCTCCGCCTCTGGGCATCACTCACAAGCAAGTGGGTTATGAACAGGGGACATGTGAAGTCTCAACTCTGTAATGCCCAAGACCAACTCCAGCTGAAGTACGTGTTTCTCTTTTCTGCCCCCTGACCCCGTGTGTTTGTGTGCGGGTAGTGTGTCCATGTATAGCAGGTACCCATAGCTGAAATTACATGTAGCTGTGAGCCACCCAACATGGATGCTCAACACTGAATTCTAGTCCTTAGGAAAAGAAGAGGCTTTAACCTTTGAGCTGTATCTCCCGGCCCTGTGCTTGTTTCTGAGAACATAATTATACACAGGAGTCTAGTCTAGTGAACTACAAGAACAGTATTTAACATAAGCTGTGAGTTATAAGTACCCTTCTGTACTGGATAATTAAAAGCCACGTATCTGTTAAAAATCAAGTTCCAAAAATATTCGCATCTGGTCTTTAAAGCCCAACCCAGCATCAATTAAAATTTTATAAATATAACACTTCAACCAGGTATAATGCCGCATGCTTGTAAAGCTGGTGTTGGAGAGGCTGAGCCAGGAAAATTGTGAGTTCAAGGCCAGCCTGTGCTACATAGCAAAACTTCTGTCAACAAAACAGAACAAATCATCACCAGCCGTGAAACCCAGGGAAGCAGAGGCAATGATGATCGCCCAGACCCAGGTCTGTCAACCAGTCCTCTTGCAAGGACTTGGACATCGCATATGGACCTTCAGAACTCAGAAGCCCTAAGGTGTACTTGCCTGCAGTGATGTGCGCTGTTGGCCACTAAAACCACTGTTCGCTGAACCAGAATCAATGGAAACATTCAAGGGAAATGGCTGCACTGGAGGCAGGAAGAGTGTGGACTTCTGTAGCTCTGTTTGCCTCTCATCATTCCCATGTGCTCATTCACTGCTCAGAAATATTCATACCCAATGGCAGCTTTCCTGGGCATAGTAAGATTAGCCTATGGTGAGGCTGTCTGTGCTGCCTGGCATTGATAGAGATGTTCCCAGGTATAGACATCTCTGGAAAACTTGTTTTCTGCCTTACAGTTTAAGCAGCTTAACAAACATTTGCTGTTTTCAACACAAACAACCACACCACACAACCAATGTAATGGGCCACCTCAGCACTTTACTATTTCAAAATGAAAACACCCGAGAGGAAGCAGGTGCGAGAAAACCTCCCTCCCCTCTGCTATTTGCCCAAAAGCAGGACATAAATTAGTAAATGGCACTCTCTTCTCTCCTGAATCGGGATGGGCAGAATGTGCTTAGCCCTCACCTGAGGTCCCTCCAAAGCAACTGCATCAGAACCTTGCCAGCTAGCCACTGCCCCCAATCCACTCCCTTGTGTTTGCCTTCCCGAAGTTTGCCACTCCAGAAACTCAAAGACCTGGTCTTGTTGTCTCCCTTTGTCACCAGGCCGAGTCCTAGCCAGCTTAGAGTGTGTCACTGGTCACCAGTGTGTTCGTAATATAGGTGCTAATGAAACTATTTGGTTTTGCTCTAATTGATCTCCCCTTTTCAGTCCTATTTGCAGAACCCCATTCATATGGGGACACAGAGGAAAGCAAAATGATATTTTCCCCTACAAGGATATATTCAGCTGGAGAAGCCAGTGTTTGACCTAGAGGTGTTGTGTGGCCTCCTTTCCAACTTAGTGGCTAGTGAGCTTGCCAGGTTTTCCTCAGCATAGGTGTGTGCATTCGTGCATGTGAGTGAGCAGGCGTACGTGCGTGCGTGAGCGCCAGCAAATGAGCAAGTGTACATGCAGAGGCTCAAGGTCGATTGTAGGTGTCCTAGTTCTTGCCCTATTGCCATGAAGAGGCCATGACCAAAGCAGTTTATAGAAGAACAGCATCAAATTTGGGGCTTGCTTACAGTTTCCATGATCATCATGACAGTTAGTCCATGATTATCACGGGAGCAGGCAGGCACGGTGCTGGAGCCAAGAGCTTACATCTTAATCAGCAAGATGGAGGCTGAGGGAGAGACTGGGCCTGGCTTGGGCTTCTGAAACCTCAGAGCCCATGCTCAGTGACATTCCTCTTCTAACAAGACTATGCCTTTTAGTTATTCCTCAACCGTCTGCCAACTGGCAACCAAACATCTAATTGCATGATCCTTTAGGCCATTCTTATCCAAACCAGCACTCGGGGAATCTTCATCCTATTTTACCATATTCTTTGGTGACATCCTTGCTAGCTGGCTTGCTCCTGGGATCTTGTCTCTGATTTCTGACCTGGCATTTACTTGGGTTCTTGCATGGCATGTGCTTTAACCGCAGAGCCATCTCCCCAGCCACTTTTCTAAAAATTTTAATTTTTGAGATTATAGTATAAATTATGTTGTGTCCCCTCCTCCCCCCACTTAAAGTAGTCTTTTGACATGTAGCCAAGGGTTAGGAATTCAAAATAGCGTACGAGAAAAACAGATTCGGGGATTCTTCCGAGAGCAACTGTTCTGCACACACAATGCTGTCCTGGATCCTGCGTCAGCATCAACATTGGTCCACATCTGCCTGAAACGCCATCATCATCGCAAGCTCCTGTCCGTAAGCTAGTTCAGCTAAGCGCCTGCCACAAAGAGCAAAGGATCCCTGATGCCCAAAGTTTTAGTATAAGTACACGTCGCCTTGCTGGTGACACACTCATAGCTTGCTCTTCTGTTAATTAAATTTGCCCTTTGACAACTGTATACATGTATATACTGGATTCTGATGGCTGTCATGTCTAACCTCTTCTCTCTCCCTCCACCATTATCAACACAGCACATCCCTCCTTTCCCACGAGCCCCTTTCCCACATTCAGGCCTTCAGTTTGGCTTTCTGATCCAGTGAGTTTAACCATGGCCATCTGTGTAGCCATGGGTTTAGAACAAGCCACTGGAGTGTGGCAGACACCTTAGTGGGGAGACAACCCAAGACAACGATTCACCTTCTCACAGGGTCTATTGGGAAGCACTAGGTCAGCAGGAAGGTTTTCTAAGGTAAATGTACCTAGCCACTGTGAAAGCTCTCTTTTTTTTTTCCATAATTTTATTTTTCTCATTAGTTACATTTTGTTAATTCTGTATCCCAGCTGTATCCCTCATTCCCTCCCCAATCCCACCCTCCCTCCTTCATCTCCTCCCTGCCCCTTTCCAAGTCCACTAATGGGGGAGGACCTCCTCCCCTTTCATATGACTCCCTTTTGTCAGGTATTTTCAAGACTGGCTGCAAAGTCCTCCTCTGTGGCCTAACAGTACTGCTCCTCCCTTGGGAGGTGGGGAGGTCAAAGAGCCAGCCATTGAGTTCCTGTTAGAAATAGTCCTTGTTCCCCTTACTATGGGAAACCAATTGATTACTGAGCTATCACGGGTCACATCCGAGCAGAGGTTCTAGGTTTTATCCTCTCATGGACTTTGGTTGAGTGTCTATCTCAGAAAAGACCCTGTGCCCAGATATGTTTGGTCCTTGTGGAGCTCCTATCCTTTCCACATCAAACTCCCCTTCTTTCATATGATTCCCTGCACTCTGCCAAAGGTTTGGTTGTGAGTCTTAGTATCTATTTTGGAGCACTGCTAGGTAGAGTCTTTCAGATGCTTTCTGCGGTAGACTCCTGTCATACGTTCAATGCATATCCCATTTGTTGTGAAAGCTCTCTTAACCAGGCAACTTCTTCTTCCTCTCCTCCTCCTCTTCCTCCTCCCCTTCCTTCTCCTTCTTCCTCATTATTATATATAATCTGTTACAATATGTTTATTATATACATATATATAATATGTTACAATATGTTTTACAAGTGATTCCAAACATTCAGAGGAATGAACCAAGTTCTCCCAAAATGACAGAGGACAAACACATAATTTGATTATAAGTTCAGAATCCCAGCTTGTGATGCAGAGTCCCAGAAGTTTCACTAGAACCATTTTTAAGATATATATGTACACACACACACACACACACACACACACACACACACACATATATATATATATATATATATATATTAGTGATGCCATACCCAGAGTTTATTCAGAAAGATTCTCAAATATGCTAGAAGAGTATCTGGGTTTTAACATCTGAAAATTGAATGGGGAGGAGCAGACAAAAGTAATTTAAAGAATTAGTTTCTAGCTAATATTTAAAGTCTGCATCCTAGCTTGCGGAAGAAAAAGCTGGAAAAACTTTGAAAGAAAACTGTCTGTGAAGATGCGTGGGAAGTCGGCAGGCCAAGATGGCACAAGCTCCAAGTAAACAAGGGAGCTAGTCAGGTCATCAAAGCGTCACGGTTAATTGGAAACCATCTCACTAAGTGTGGCAATGCAGAGGAAGGCAGTCTCATTTTCACAGAAAGAAAGGCTATAAATTCACACTAAAGGAGGAAAGCCACCAAGTATCTCTAAGATGATGATGTGCATAATTGAAGCACAGCTAAGTGAGAAATTTATAAGTGAGGAGAAGAAGCTGATGGCCCTTCCACGTGAAGTACCAACGAGTTTCCAGAACAAACGGCAGCATGTATTGAGCTCGTTAATGACGCTCATTCTTCTTGACCTGACATCTGTGTTTCTAGGGTCATTTCCTTGAGAAAAAAAAATAAAGCTGAACCACAGAGATATTAATTTTCCTCGACGCTTGAAATTAGTGCAGCTATCCTATCAAAAGAGACAAGCAGGCTGGCTGAGAGCTTGGTTTGTTCATCAACCTAACGTGTGTACGTACGTGTGTGTGTGTGTGTGTGTGTGTGTGTGTGTGTGTCCATCATCTGCTTGTTTTCCTCAGTGTTGGTTAAAGCAGACAGGGAGCCTGTGCCGGCTAATCAAGAGGTCTGTCTAACACTGAGCTCCATCCCCAGCCTAAGATTTCCTGATTCAAATTAGAAAGTCAATATATTTCCTGTTAATTAGCCAGCAACCCAAGAAATTAACCACTTCTAGTAATCAGTGAAATTTAATCTCATGTTTGGTCTCTTGATTGTCTTCCTGGAGTAGGCTTTTCTCTCCAAACATAAAAAGGGCTTTTGCATACTGACGCCTTCAATGAAGAGCAGTCACCTACTGTAATGAAAGTGAAAGCTTCTTGGCGCAGGTGAGTCCACCTGCTCTGTTACCAACGTGGACCATAACTTACTCGTGTGCTGAGATGCTGCCTCTCAAATGAAGTCACATCATAAAATTATGTCCGGTGCCTTTGATGCCAAGTGGATACCTTACTGGCTTGGGGATTTACAATGTTATGGTTCAGTGTAGTACGTGAATGCTTCTTACTTTTGAAAGAGTTTGCCATGGGCAGGATGCTGAGCCGTGGTACGCTGGCAACAGCTAAGAGCTCTAGCTTACCGTATGTCTTCTGATTTGAGCCTGTTCTGATTTGTACTTGTCATGGTCTGAGGGACGGTGGCCTAGACCATCTATTCACCTCCACAGCACGCAGGTGGCCTTCACCATCCCAACCTAAGTGCCCTCTAGCACAGTCACAGAGTGGAGTCCCCTAACGGTGTCCCCGCTGCTGGGCGACCATGGCTACCCAGCTCGCATTGGCACGAAGTACTTCGTGATGCAGTGAGTTTGGCCGGGACAGGCCTTGCCCTGAACCATCCATGGAGCAAACACGCATGTGAAGCGTGTAAGTACGGCTTTTGAAAGTTCACATTTTATAGCTGATTAGAAAAGTGAAAGGTGTTTTGTGTGTGGACCAACTTACAATCAAATGAACACTAGTTTTGAAAACTAACGTTGAGTGGGTTTTAGACAGGTGCTCGAATAGCTAATTTGCATTTGCTTTTGGGGGTTTGGGTTTTGCTTTTACCTCAGACTAACAGATGAGATGAAAAAGAAAAAAAAAAAAACAACCCTAATATTTGGGGTTTGTTTCCGCCAAGTAAGTAAGAAAAGGCAGATACATGCTACTGTGTCTAACTCGGTCAAAGTGTACATCTACCAACGCAAGTAATGGGGGAAAACACACAACCTAGGGAGAAACAATCAAGCAATCACCAGGGAAAATTCGGAACGTCACTGAAGACCCTCCTGTTCCAAGAATCACCTGGAATCTTTTTTATTTTTTTTTTTAATTTATTTCTTAGCATCTAGCGCGCCATCTAGTGTCAGCCTGGAGAAGTGAGTCTGCTCACACAGGCTCCTCCTGTGCCAGAGAGGAGTTCTAACACTGCAGCTCAAAGTGATCAGCCCTGGCAAAGTCAACTTAACTCTCAACAACTCAAGTGTGTGAGTAGCATTCACTCCTACCTTCGAGTTGAGAGCAGATGGAAAACTGTTAGTCTGAGGTCCAGAAATGCTTTCTAATAGAATATTAAATTATAAGAAAGCCTCTCATCCTCTTCGCGTCTTACCATCTCCCATTTCTTTCATAAGATTCCCTGCACTCTGCCCAAAGTTTGCCTATGAGTCCCAGCATCTGCCTCGATACCCCGCAGAGCCTTTCAGAGGCCCTCTGTGGTAAGCTCCTGTCCTGTTCCCTGTTTTCTCCCTCCTCTGATGTCCATCCTCTTTGCCTTTCTAAAAGGGGATTGAGCATCTTAGCCAGAGTCCTCCTTCTTGATTAGCTTCCTTAGGTGTATAGATTTTAGTATGTTTATCCTATATTATATGTCTAATATCCACATATGAGTGAGTATATACCCTGCACAAAGAGAGCAACAGACCCAAAAAGTCTGGGCACAGGTTTTTTTTCTGAGACTGATACTCCAGCCAGGGACCACTCATGGAGATGGCCTGGAACCCCTGCACAGATGTCGCCCATGGCAGTTCAGTGTCCAAGTGGGTTCCATAGTAAGGAGGACAGGGACTGTCTCTGACAGGAACTGATTGGTCTGCTCTTTGATCACCTCCCCCTGAGGGGAGAGCAGCCTTACCAGGCCACAGAGGAAGACAATGCAGCCACTCCTGATGAGACCTGATAGACTAGGATCAGAGGGAAGGGAAGGAGGACCTCCCTTATCAGTGGGTAGGGGAGGGGCATGGGTGGGGAAGAGCAAGGGAGGGTGGGATTGGGAGGGGAGGAGGGAGGGAGCTACAGAGGGGATACAAAGTGAATAAAGTGTAATTAATAAAAATAAAAATAAAAAAGAAAGCCTCTCATGTGTGTGACTCAAAGTTTAGAATGCTTATTCACACATATACAAAAAATTATGATATCCTGATAAGTGGGAAAATATATTTAAAACACCAGATACAGAACATCCTAATTTTTTAGACATATATTATACTTTCACAAATTAGTTAAATAGAAACCCAAACTAAAAAGAGGAAATACACATATTTGGGCAAGAAAAAATACATTCATAAATATCAAATCACCAGCTATGTCACACGTCTTCCTGATCCATCATCCCATCTGCTCAAACATTTCCACCTCCCCCGTCCCATGCAGCCAATCCTGGAAAAATGTTGCTCCTCGTGGAGCAAGCCAGTAAGCAGCGCCCCCCCCCATGGCCATACAGGCTTGCCTATAGCCCCATCGTATTGAGGCATTTTCTCAGCCGTGGCTTCCTCCTCTCTGATGACTCTAGCTTGTATCAAGTTGACGTAGAACTAACCAGGACAGCTCACCTCGTGTCAACTTGGCATTCAAATACAAGACTTGTTCATCCCCAGGATCACACATTAATAATGACATCACAATATAAAACATTTTACAGATTTTTTTGTTCAAAATGTCCACAGCCTTAAAAATTCAAACACTTTAAAAGTTGTCTTTTTAAAAATATCCAGTCTCTTTTAAAATCCAGATTCTCTGTAAAACTAGAAAAAAAAAACTTTTTTAACAGCTTAAAGTCTCAATTGTAGGCTCTTGTAAAATCAAAAATATATTAAATACTTTCTCACTTCAGGCGAGAGGAACCAGGGCACAGTCACAATGTGAACAAAGCAAAATGAAACTCCAACTGTGTCAATAACTCAATGCCCAGTATCTGGGATTCACTCACAATTTTTTGGGCTCTTCCAAAGGGCCTGAATTGCTTCCCTGGCTCCATCCTCTGCAGCACACACAGCTTGTCTTTCAGGCTCCAGCTGGCTCTGCTCCACCACTGCCAGTGTTCTTGATGGTCACTCGTCGGTACTGGTATCTCCAAAATGCTGGGGTCTCTTGCTGCCACCTCTAGCCTCTCCTGGGCTCTCTTCATGGTGCCAGGCCTCAAATTCTCTGCATGACCCCTTCAGCCCTGTGAGTGTTTTAAGGTTATTCAAAGATAATATGGCAGGTAGGGCATGGTAGTGTTGGAGCCACCCAGGCAGGAGGCTAACATTTGCAGCGTTGTATCTGAAAAAACATGGCTCTGAAATCTGATAAGAAAGAAAAACAACTCCTCTCCTCTGGCTCTCTGAGTTGTCTCCTGTCACATCTGTGGAACACCACAGCTCTCCTTGGCCATTTTGTGTGTGATACGCCTGTTAGTTTCTGTTTTCTGATCTGTACGTTTGCACGAGTATCATTTTTAACATCTTCAATTTCACACCCCTTCAACCCAAAATAGGCATTCCAGAAACTGCATTTCCTAAAAAGTACTGACACTTCCCTTAGGTCCTCAGGTAACTGAGAGCAAGAAGACAGCGTGGAGCCTGCCTTTATTTTGTGTCTCTATATGTTTTTGTTTGGTTTTGTTTGATTTTGGTTTGGGGTTTTGTTTGCTTGTTTGTTGTTTGTTTGTTTGTTTGTTTGTTTGTTTTTGAGACAGAGTTTCTCTGTGTGATTCCTGGCCCTGGCTGTCCTGGAACCACTCTGTAGACCAGGCTGTCCTTGAACTCACAGAGTTCTGACTGCTTTTGCCTCCCAAGTGTGAGTGCTGGAATTAAAGGTGTGTGCCACTACCCCGATCATGTCGGTACATTTCTGAAGGTGCAGAGATAAGCCACTCTTCTTAACCTTTCTCTTCGGTTACTTTGAATTCTGGGAAGATCAAAAAACATCCTCACCTCCAGATGTGAACAATTTTCTGAGTGTTGGGATGCGCCTCAGTAACAAATTACCAGTTAAACGACTTACCAAACACAGCACAAATCACACAACGGAGTGTTGGCTGGGACCACACATGGCCTGGAACCGCTAACTATGCAACCTGTTGTCCTCTGTTTAAACACAAGCTCATATCAGCTCACCAAGGTAGCTCTTGGGTCCATCTGCTCCTTCCCAGCTTAGCCACACTGTATAAATCTCTCCCTGCTTTTTGTAATTACTTGCCTCTTTAACATGTGTGTTGGGCTTAAAGAAATGCTCATCCTCATTAGCCATCAGGGAAATGCAAATCAAAACGACCCTGAGATATCACCTTACACCCATCAGAATGGCCAAGATGAAAAACTCAAGCGACAACACATGCTGGAGAGGTTGTGGAGAAAGGGGAACCCTCCTCCACTGCTGGTGGGAATGTAAACTTGTACAACCACTCTGGAAAGCTATCTTGAGCTTTCTAAGACAATTAGGAATAGTGCTTCCTCAAGACCCAGCTATACCACTGCTAGGTATATACCCAAAGTTCGTTCAAGTACACAAAAGGGATACTTGCTCAACCATGTTTATAGCAGCTTTATTTGTAATAGCCAGAACCTGGAAACAACCCAGATGTCCATCAACGGAGGAATGGATACAGAAATTGTGGTATTTTTACACAATGGAATACCACTCAGCAATCAAAAAGGAGGAAATCATGAAATTTGCAGGCAAATGGTAGGATCTAGAAAAGATCATTCTGAGTGAAATATCCCAGAAGGAGAAAGACAAACATGGGATATACTCACTTATATAGACCTATAAGATATGATAAACATAATGAAATCTATACACCTAAAAAAGATAATGAATTGAGCGGACATGGGGTAAGATGATCAATCCTCATTTAGAAAGACAAATGGGATGTGCATTGAACGTATGACAGGAGTCTACTGAGCGCATCTGAAAGACTCTAACTTGCAGTATTTTCAAAGCAAAGACTCATGATCAAACCTTTGGCAGAGTACAGGGAATCATAAGAAAGAAGGGGAGTTAGTCTGATGGGGAAAGGATAGGAGCTCCACAAGGACCAAATATATCTGAGCACAGGGGTCTTTTCTGAGACTGACATTCAACCAAGGACCATGTATGGATATAACCTAGAACCTCCACTCAGATGTAGCCTGTGGTAGCTCAGTAACCAATTGGTTTCCCAAAGTTAGGGGAACAAGGACTATTTCTAACAGGAACTCAATGACTGGCTCTTTGGCCTCCCCACCCCCGAAGGGAGGAGCAGTCCTGTTAGGCCACAGAGGAGGGCTTTGCAGCCAGTCCTGAAGATACCTGATGAAACAGGATTGGATGAATGGGGAGGAGGTCCCCCCCTATCAGTGGACTTGGAAAGGGGCACGGTGGAGATGAGGGAGGGAGGGTGGGTGGGGTTGGGAGGGAATGAGGGATCGGGACATGGCTGGGATACAGAGTTAATAAAATGTAACTGATAAAAAAATAAAATTAAAAAAAAAACAAAAAACAAAAAAAACAAGTGTGTTGGGAAGTAGGGAGGGGGTGAGCCAGCCTGGTAGGGCTGCTGGTGCCCTGGCTTTTGCTTTGAAGACTCTGGCAACAAATTTGTCTTGAGTTTCCACACAGTTCTTAATGCCTTTCATTCTCAGGTGCTTTGAACTTTGCAAAGCATGCAGGTTTCCTTGAACAAATCCCTTAGTAATATGAATAACACACATCTACCCCTAGAGGGCGCATGACACACTTACGTCTTGTTTGTTTGTTTGTTTGTTTGTTTGTTTGTTTGTTTGTTTGTTTAATAGATCAAGGCCAAAAAAAAAACCAATGCTTAAGTCTAAATCTAGATCTTTAACCAAAAGATGTAGCTTCTAAAAGACTAGGCGCATCGTTATGGGAAGAAGTATAAATAGAACTGGATTCTTCTGTCTTCCTTTTGCTGGGAATGTTTTGATGGCTCCTCCCCCTCTCCTGCACCTAGCAGAGGAAGACCTTGCCAAGGATTACACCCTGCGGAGGCAAGCAGGAGGGAAGGAGGGTTCTGTAAAGGGCACAGATCCTAACTGGGCAGAAAGGCCTTCTTCTGTTTGTCCTGCCCCAGAAAGAGAAGCAGCAGAGTGGCTTGGCAGTGCTGCCTAGCTGGTATTAAAAGCGATTCGTCTATACAGCTTCCATTCATTTAGTCAACTCTTCCAGGCCTATTTTAATAACAACAACATTCTGAAGCCAATACCATTTTGCACTGACTGACAGCAAATGGAATTGGTATAATAATCCTCTTTCTCTGAAATAATGGAAACAAAGATGGTAAACAAATGTTCATTTGCTTAAGGTCACAAATCCAATTAGTTGTGAATAAATGTCAACACAGTCATTTATAACAGTTTAATGATCACGTTAATTCAACGTGAACTCTAATTTTCAACCTTTCATTCAGAAAAAAAATAAAAATAAAAAATTTTGAGCAAATCAGGAGCTTAAGCTACTTCAGAAAGAAAATCGCCTTGTAAAAAAGAGAAGTTGTTTCTGTTACGCAGGCTTTCTGGATTTTATATATATATATATATATATATATATATATATATATATATTCTGGTTTTGTTTATTTCTTAAGACAATAGCAGAATATGAAATCTATTGAGCAACTCAGGAAAGTAATTCTTGGGCTAGGGGATTTGCTCTGTGGCTGAGCCCTCACCTAGCATGCCCAAGGCTCATGGAGGTGAGGCAGAGGAGGAAGAATTCTCTTTGGAAGTCTTACCAGTAGGCTACAAGGATGTTACGAAACCTGGTGTCTAAAGCAAATTACTTTTAATTTTTCTGATGCGATAGGCATCGCCCATCTCTGGGACAAGCTCAAGACTCAATGCTTTTATAAAGTTATCAGTGTCTTTACGAACTGTTACGAGCAAAACAGGCTTACTTTTCACTTAGAACCACCGTCAGAAATATTACCAACTTCATCCTAAGCCTATGTGCTTGGACTTAGAAATTAAATGCGTACATGCAGACCGTGATCCACATAAGACACTGCTTTCCACATGCATCCTAGCCTTGTGCTCCTCTTTTCATGGCTTTTGCCTTTTGTGGCTATGCTTAAATTGTTTAGGAGTGTTGATGAGAAAGAAGGAAGGTTGGCTCATGGGTGCATGTACGGAAGTGATGGCTGAGGAGGAAACGGGAGACGGTTGAGGAGAACCTCACGGTGTAGAGCACCAGTTACTCACCTCAAACGTGACTTCAGTTGACTTTGATCCTATAAAACAGCCTCATGCAGAAAGCATCGGAGGGGTAAGGGTGTCCCCAATTCTTACGATGCTAAAACAAATCAAAGTAAAAATTGTCCCTATACTTGTATTTTTACCTAAAAAACATATTGACTACATATGTATATATGATCTATAGCAGCACACTGATGTCACTGGTACCAGCATTCCTGACTCATAGAAACAAAAGATTTATGACTTTGAGAATGATGTGTCTCAATACTCTCATTGCAGAAACTTTAAAATGAGGAGAACATTTACAAAAAGGGTTGTGTACAGTAAGAGTGAGGTGGGCTGGAAGGCTGACCCAGTGGGGACCCCCAAAAGTGAGTAATCAGCAAGTGATTTCTTTTTTTAATTAATGTATTCACTTTGCATCCTGATCGTAGCCCCCTCTCTTCTCTCCTCCCCATTCCACTATCTCTTTTTCTTCTCCCTTCCCCCTTACTCTATTCCTCAGAAAAGGGGAGCCTACCTACAAACCCACCCTAGCTCATCAAATCATATCAGAGGCAGCCCCACCAGGGAGGAGTGATCAGAAAGCAGCAAAAGAGTCCATGCCACAGACTACCCCTGTTCCCCTTACTAGGAGACCCACATGAAGGCCTAGCACCCATCAAGGACATCTTTATAGGGGGCCTAGCTCCAGTCCACGCATGGTCCTTGGTTGATGCTTCATTCTCCACAAGCTCTTCTGGGCCCTGGTTAGTTGGCTCTGTTGGTCTTCCTCTGGAGCTCCTGTTACCTCCAGGTCCTTGTATCCTTCCCCCAACTTTCCCACAAGACTCCCTGTGCTTTGCCTAAAATGTGGCTGTGAGTCTAGGCATCTATTTAGATCTGCTTGCTGGGTGGAGCCTCTCAGAGGACAGCTATGCTAGGCTCCTGTCTGTGAGCATAGCAGAATATCATTCATAGTGTCAGGGGTTGGCTTTCTTCTATGTGGTGGGTCTCAGGTTGGGGCCAGACATTGGTTGGACATTCCCTCAGTCTCTGCTCTATCTTTATCTCTGCACATCTTGTAGGCAGGGTAAATTTTGCATTAAAATGTTTGTGGATGGATTAGTGTTCTCCTCCCTATACTAGGAGCCATGTCTAGTTAGAGGCTGTCCTCTTCAGTCACCATGGCCCCTGCTAGTAGGAGTCTCAGCTAGAGTCACCCTCATACCTTTCCAGAAGCCTACCCTGTCTTAGGTTTCCACCTAGTCACAGAGATGCCTCTGCCCATGGTTTCTCTTCTCACTGTAGACCCTCCATCCTCCCACCCTGCCTCCCTAGGTCTGGTCTCCACTGTCATTTCTCTCTGTGCTCCCTCTCCTATCTTATTCTTTTTCTTTAACCACTTTCACTGTCTATTCTATTTCCCTTTCTCAGTGAGATTTAAGCACCCTCCCTTGGGTCCTCCTTGTTACTTATCTTCTTTGTGTCTGTGAATTGTATGTTTATCCTGTATTGTATGGCTGAAATCTCTTACAAGTGAGGACATACTATGTATGTCTTTCTTGGTCTGGGTTACCTCACTCATGATGATATTTTCTAGTTCCATCCATTTGCCTGCAAATTTCATGATTTCCTTGTTTTTAATAGCTGGGTAGCATTCCATTGTATCTATCATGCAATTTCTTTATCCATTCTTCAGATTCTGGCTATTATGAATAAAGCTGCTATGAACATAGTTGAGCAAGTGTCGTTGTTGTATGGTGGAGCATCTTTTGGGTATATGCCCAGGAGTGGTTTAGCTGGGTCTTGAGGTAAATCTAGTCTCAGTTTTCTGAGGAGAGATAAAGTATTGTGGACACCTGTCCTCCATCAGAAGACAATGGCTGGGGGCTGGGAGATGTTGTTCTTAGTTGGTCCACCTGAGGGGTAAGAAAGCTGCAGTGTTTATGCCCCAGCTCCCATCATCCATGCCTGGGGTTTCTCTTGTGGCTTTATCTCTCTCCTATTTCCAGCTGACCCCTTACATAGGCTGAGAACACAGCTATAGGTAGAAAAAGCCCGTGGGGGAAAAAAAAAAATTGACAGCCTTTGCAGCAGGATACCATCTGTGCACAGGGAAACGGCAAATGTGAGAACATATGGGTGGATGGCAACACAAATAACTCAATTAGTGAAGCACTCATTGAGAGTGTGCAAGGAAGCCTCTCTTTAAACACAAGCACCAGGTGTGTGATCAAGGTGTTTATTCAGTTAAGTAAAAATTCAGCTGAAGGCAGAGACTACACCAGCAACTCCTCTCGACACTGGACAGCCTTATAGGAATTGAATACTCTTTTCTCCCTCTTTACATACACTGTGGACAACCTTTGGCCTAATTCTAATGCTGAAAAGAATTCTTTTCCTCTGCAAAAGTTACCCTTGGCCTTCGTATGCAGGAAAATTCTTCCTGCTCATCAAGGGATTCCTCCCCTGGCAAAACCATGAATAAAGATTGCATATATTATATTTTATTTCCTCTGAACTTATTGGAAAGGTAAAAAGAAGTGGAAGCTAAAAGATTTGCTTCAATTCGCCTAACCCTTTCCTAGTCTATTATTTTCTGATGCATTGCTATAAGCTTAAGTAGGAATTATAAAATCTAATAAAATGTTGGAACTCTTAGGACTTATGAACTAGGTCATTCCATTTGAAGCCGTATAAATCCTTTCTTTAGCAGATGAAGTCATTTGCATGATGTCATCTCCCTTATCATGTCCTGAGTTTTGTTAGTAATACTCCCATGCCATTGAGACACATTGCTCCTTTGTGTTATAATTGTCATGATTTTCTTCCATCCGCTTTATATTTAAGTAAGAGCACTGCTCATTACCTGTCCCTTTGATGTGACCTCTCCATGCCTTACACATTTATTTTCATTTGTCTTATGCTGGTTCAAGCTCGTGGTGAGGAATTTGTTTGCACAGGTGACCACTAAGACTTTTTGTGCTTTCTTTTACTGTAAAGTAACATCCTGGTTGCAAACAATGTGCTCAGCTCCCCTGTCATTCCTCCACAGCTCTGTGGTGGCCTGTTCTCTTGTGTTGAGGCATTGGGCATCACTCTGAAGAAACCTCATGTCTGTCCAGAATTGGCCTTTGGAGATCACTCCCTGTCAGCCCACAAAGTCCAAGAAGTTTTCCTAGATTCTGGGAGTAGTGCTATTGAGCAGTTTGCATATCTTATTCTAGTCTACTATACATCCTAGAAATATGCCTATTTGCTTCTCTTTTCTTTCATTTTCCCTTTTTGCTCGGTGACTGTTCTGCTTTTCGTGTGAAAGCACTCTTCTGCTTCACATACTTCTTCCCGAATGATCTCATCTACTGCACTGTAGCAAGAAGACATAGGGCTAAGAACCCCAGTGTCCTCACTCCAGGCTTGCAATACTGTGTAAAAACCAAATGGCAGATGGCAGAAAATGGATGCACTTCCTGTCCTCTGGTAGGATCTTCTACTTTGCTCCCTACAGTTTTCTGTTTCCACGGTTACTAGTAGATAGTTGCAATGAGCGTCTAAGAAGGCTCAGATGTTAAAGGTTTGGTCCTCAGGATGATGTTATCAGAGGTGGGGGAGCCTTTAGGATGAACAGCCTTGTGGGAAGCATTTGGATCATCAGGTGGAGGCTTAGATTTTTCAGCAAACCTACCTAATTTAGGGCTTTTAAGCACCTTTACCTTTCTTCGAACCCCCGGAAACTTTAGGTAGAAGATTAGTAGGGAAAAGGGCTGTAGAACTCTTTTATTTACTTCCTGCTGATTAGGGTCAATGAGTCATAAGGGGATTACCAGACTCGGTCTTCAGGATACCAGCAATCTAGTCTAAAGGCCAACACCAAGCAGCAACAAGAAGTCAGCAGAAGCCGCAAGACTCATTGAGATTGCCCAGAGAAGCTCTCTGGAAGGTTTCTCTCTGCGAAGTCAAATGTTGAAGCACAAAGATCACTGCAGTGATGTCAATCCGAAACTCACTCTGCGTGGGCTTCTATATATGTTCTCTCCTCAGAGTCCACGAATGTTCTCAGCTGGCCAAAGCCACGCCCCTCACACAGGAGAGCTCACAGCAAAACATCACGTGCCCTCTCACAAGCCAACCTGGGCAAAAAACATCATGTGCCCAGCTTGCAGCAAAGCATCACTTTACAAAACTCAGAAATTTCCACTTCAATCAGGAGCAAGCCCTTAAGTGGGATTGTGGCACCTCAGTGTGCCAGTGAGCCTCTGCTCCAAGACCACAGTGCTATTGGCGTGCTCCTGTTGCAGTGTGCCACCATCGGCACGATCCCAAAGATACCCAGTCTTGAAATGGAACTTACAAAACAGTAAGATAAGTCAACTTTTTGTTCTTATAACTTAATTGACTTGGGTATTTCATTACAGTAACATAAGGCTGACTAATTCAGCTGCCTTTGTTTGGGGCTGATGACATTGAGCTTCTTCTGGCAAATAGTTTTTCTGGCCCTTTGCTATCTTAGTTTTAATTTATTCAGGAAATGTATTCTGTAAGGCCATATTATCTTCCATTTTAACATAGATATTCCTAAACTTTGTTTTGATTGATTGAAATTTTCAGTTTCAGCTCAGTGGTCTCTTTCTGAACTCCTCCAGTAGGACTCACCTATATTTTTTTCCACCTGTGATATTAATCCCCCTTCAGACCAAGTAAAATCTTTCTCTGCCTGCTCTTATTGTGAGGCTGTGGCAGTGACTTAAGCAAAGTAACAGGTGGTCATACATTTTAGAAAATGTTGCCAACTCAAAAGAGAAGACATTGTTACTATTGCAAAGTTCCCTTAGGAGAGGAATTTGTTCAAATATTGGCTCTTTACATCTCTGTGGGCATGTTAAGTGAGCTACCCTTTGTCAGAGGTTTTATTTTCTGTAATACCTATTCTGGTGGATGTATCCAAAAGTCTCTTCTTATGCATTATTTTATTACAGAGGTCATAAACCCGCCTTGAAAAATACCCAGGTTCCCATTCTTGAATAGCACAATTTCAGTGATTTAAAACCATTTATTTCGCTTATTTGCAGCCTAAAATCCCATAATGAAAAGGCTAAGCAACTGAATACTTTAAAGAAGGGGGCATGGGGATAGAGGAGAATGAGGCCTTGGTAGCCAGCAAGTTGTTTGTGTCTATTTGCAAAAATGTTTTTGCTGAAGAGATGTTCACAGGAAAGCAAAGGCACTTTGTGGAAGGATTTCTTTCTTTAGTTCTGTCCTGGAGATAGGCAAGCCAGGATGGACAGCAGGACACACAGGGCTGGGCAATTCTTGTGTACTTTACCTCACAGAAAATCAAAGATATAAAAGACATCAAATAAATGTTCCTGCAACTTTAAAGAGTGAGAGCTGAGTACTGGCTTGATAATAACCAAAAGGAAAATCACTCTAAGTTTATGTGACATGGAGCCCTCCAGACCCCATATGAAACCCAAGAGTTTTATCATTGTACTGGGGGTGAATTAAGAATATAGCGGTTGCATTTGTTCATCTGACTAGTCTTCCATGGGTCCCTTCCTATCATGTGTACCCCTGAAGGCTCTGGCTACTCCACTTCTTTCTGCCCTCTCAGACCTCAGTGTCACTATTCCTTGCTCCAGACATTCCATCCCAGGAAAACCGTAATGGACACTTGACCAGCCAGACCTCCTTACCTAGGCTTTCCATTTTATAGCATACTTCTTTTCCATCGACAAAATTATCCTTAGTCAAGGCCATGTGACATTAAAAAAATTACCTCCTCTGGCCACAAGATGAAAGCCTTGTTTGAAGACACCTTCCTCCTGAAAGCCTCGGGTGCCGTATGCACATAAGGATAACATATAATATAAGCTGACGAAGATTTCATAGAAAACTGCTTTACATGGCTACATATTTCAAAGGCAGATATAGTTTATTTATAAATAGTGTTTAGATACAGAAATTAATAACATTTCCCAGATCCCTAGTTTCTTAGTACATACACACCAGAGAAGAAAGATGACAGATTTCTGCCATTCGACAGAAAAACAAGGTTGGCTATAGACAGATGTTGTAGCAGAGACACAGTGGCAGGTCACCTGCAGACTACAAGCATTTTGGGTTTCTTTTTCATTTGGGGGCACATCTGAGTAATTTCCCCGGATACACTTGTTCTCACTCACTGCCCATGCTATGCAATTGCATCACCCACGTGATTTTAGTTTTATTCCTTAATTGCCGTGAGTTCTGCTAAGAAGAAATGAATAAACAGTATCTAAACTTCCACACCCATTTTCCCTCATGAACTCTCTCTCTAAATTAACTTGTTCCATATATGCATCTGCAGATACAGTCTGATAGGGTGAAGATGGAGAGTTTTGCCCGTCTGTTGTTGAAACGTTGGCGGTGTCTGAACACTAGCCACACTTCTATGGTAGAAATACTTTGCTTTCAGACTACAAGTCCATGTACGCACGGGCACTTGGCAGCCTGGAGGTTGCTAACCAAGGACCAATGCTTCCTCTGTCCCCAGGAGCACCAACTCAGTGGCTTCTGTCAGGCACAGTCAATAGACTCTAAAAGACTCCAGAGAGACATTTATTGTCCAAACAGAAGCAGCAGGAAGCTATGGGGGTGAATGGAGATGGCTGTGTGAAGACAGCTCTCTCCAAATGCTTTCAGCCTACAGAAAACTAAAAAGAGAAGTTTTCCATGTATTCATGGCGGTATAGTTTTTATAATTTTTTTTAAGCCATGCTAAATTCCTTCACGGGAGAAGGAACGTTCCTACAGTAAGGGTCTAGCGAAAAATGCAGAGCTAGGTGATGGCACTTCGGACTCCCTGCCAAGGACACTGCCCCCTTCTGCCTCAAGGGTAGGTAAATCCAGGATGTGAGCAGCTTACGGACGAGGGGAATGTGCTGTTCCCCTAGAATGCCAAAGAGCTGAGTCATCAGCGACTTCTGCACAGAGACATCAAACTTTAAAGTCATCAAACTTTATCTCCAGTCAAGAAACGATAGGTGTGCTGTCCCCGCCGCATCTCTACAGAAGGTATACGCCAACTGTGGACAACCCGAAGACATCAAAAAAATACTGAGTTTTCACAAGGCGTAAACACCTCTCTTTCTTGAAGTAATATAAATATAAGGTCTAGACCAGGGCTGGGTCTTGGAATCTGCTCTGCTCAGTTTAACCTTGAACCTGTACTCTAACCATAACAGTCTGCAAGTCTGTGTTTGAACAGGGTGAAAGTCCATTCCTTCATCTTTCTAGTGTGTCTTTTCAATTATTTATGAAGAACACAGAACTGCACTCGGTAACTCCAAAGGGAAATAAAAACTGCCAGTTGAATTTATAGAAACAATGTATAAATAAACAAGATGTAGGGTTCTTTCTTTTCTTTTTTTTTTTAATAAGAACTTAGAAAATAGGTTTGTTACAAATTCACTTTTTGCGGAGTGTGTGTCATGTCTGGCTCAGCTGCTTCCAGAGGCGCCACAGAAACATGAAGCGTCCCTAATGCAGGTGTGCGAACCACGGCTTGTCGCAAAGGCTGGCGGGAACTCATCCTACTGATAGGCATCCACGATACTTTGATTTGCTTACTTCCTACGCTAACAGGAAAGGCAGAGACCAAGCATGTGAGAAGAGCCAGACCCAGCACCCATTACTTCTTTTCATGCTTCTTGGTCAGCTCGCGCCCTCCCCGCGGGCCCCGGGCCCTGCCGTCGCTGGGTCCGCCATCCGTCCGCAGGCTCTCCTGGGAGACTTGCCGCACAGCCTGCAGGATGGCCTTCTGCACGATCCGCTTGCTGGCATTCTGCAGCTTCAGCTCCTCCAGCTCGTCCCCAGGCTTGTCACCTAGCCAAAAGCATGGAAAGGAGGAGAGAAGAAGTTCAGTCCCGGAGGTCGAAATGCTGACGGAGGGGCCTTGCGGCGCAAGCCTCCGTGTCTCCCTCCATTGTTTGGCCCTGTAATGTACCCTCCTTGATGTTCTCACTGTTCCAGAATCCCTAACTGTGAGAGATGGTCACAAGACAGCCCTGGCCAGCGAAGTCCTCTGGAAAATCTGTTAGGAAGGGACATTCACACACCCCAAGTGTTCAACCGTAAATACATGTACACTGGAGCACAATAAAAAAAATCAGTAGGGGACATATTATATGTATATATGTATCTATATATACACACACATATATATCTGTATATATATATATATATATATATACATATACATATATATGTGCCCATATATAAATGTAACAATAATAATCATAGGTAAAGAGATCATGCAGTTGAGACAAGGGTGGAGGGACATGGGAGGAATGGAAGGAAAAGGAAGGAGATGGAAGTGTTGTAAATACAGTACTCATATAAGAAATTCTCAAGAAAATAATAAAAAAGGAAGAAAGGTGGACAGTGTGGTGCACACCTTTAACCCTAGCACTTCGGAGGCAGAGGCAGGTAGATCTGAGTTTGAGGCCTGCCAGGTCTACAGAGAAAGTTCCAAGACAGCCTAGGCTACACAGGAAAACCCTGTCTCAGAAAAGGAAGAAAGAAGGAAAGAAGGAAAGGAAGAAAGGAAGGAAGGAAGGAAGGAAGGAAGGAGAGAGAGAAAGAAAGAAAAAGAAAGAAAGAAAGAAAGAAAGAAAGAAAGAAAGAAAGAAAGAAAGAAAGAAAGAAAGAAAGAAAGAAAGAAGAAGAAAGAGACAGCAGGGGGCAGCTATTTAGAAAAACTTTCATCAGTAGTAGTATTACGGCTGTTTTAATTTTTTGAGAGTCTAATATAATTACATCCTTTTCCCCCTTTCCGTTCCTCCCTCCAAACCCTCCCATATACCCTTCCTTTCTCTCTCTCAAATTCACGGCCTCTTCATTCATTAATTGTTGTTACATACATATATGTATATACATATATATTCCTAAATTTGACCAGCTCAGCCTGTATTATGTTACTTACATGTATGTTTCTGGTCTGATAAGGTCAGGAACTACACTCAGAAAACCTCACCCACCTGCCTGCCTAAACATGAGCTGAATAAGGTTCCCAATACACATGCTAAGGCAGATAACTGAAAGTCCACGAGGCTCAACACTACACAAAGAATTCCGGCAGCTAAAGAATGCTAACAGTGGGAGAAAAAGTCTTACCCCGGAAGATCACGCCAATTGGCTACCCAATATCAAGGGGTCAGCCCTGAAAACATGTTGTCAGACACATTAGGGCTCTGTTCAATTTCTCCCATGCCATACAGTCATGAATCTTGTGCAAGACACTTGGCCTTTCAAAGCTCACTTGCACATCTGTAAAATGGTTGGCAACACCTAGTAAAGAAGATTTCTGTGGAACAGTGACAGAACATCTATTCAGAACTCTGTGGATCCTGGTGCAATGCAAGCATCTAGTGAATGTCCGTCATGGTGTATTCCTGAGGGGCTAGACTAAGCTGTGGAAACAGAAAAACTAAAACAGAAGACTGCTCCATGCTTGAGGGCTGTCTTAGTTAGGGCTTTGTTGGTGTGAAGAGACACCACAAGCACAGTAGCTCTTATAAAGGGAAACGTTTAACAGGGGCTGCCTCACAGGTCAGAAATTTTGTCCATTATTGTAATGGCGGGAAGTACCAGCAGCATGCAGCCAGGAGAGGTAGCTAAGAATTCTACATCTGGATCCTCAGGCAGCAGGAGTCTGAGACACACTGGTCAGACTTGAGCCTCTGAGACCTCAAAGCCCACCCCCTAGTGACACACTTTCTCTAAAAAGAGCGCGTCTCCTAATAGTGCTGCTCCCTATGACCAAAGATTCAAACACGTGAGTCTACGAGGTCCATTTCTATGCAAACCACCACAAGGCATGTTTATGATCTCCCATATGTCACTATACATAGATCCCGTATGTCTGTGGTTTATGCCTCTTGGTTAGCTGAGAACTTTTCTTCCTCCTGTGTCATTATCCTGATGTTCTTCCAACCTGACCTTCACGTGCCTGAGGGAAGCTGGTCAAGCAACAACAGCCCAGCTGGAGCTGGAAGGAAACAAAAGACAGAATGGAGAGCAAGAAAAGAGTTTTGAAGACTCGTGAAAGAAGCCAGGTGTGGTAGTGCCCACGTGTAGTCCTTCATATGGGGGGAGGGGTAAAGGCAGGAGGATCAGAAATTCTGTGACCCAATATTTACGCTAAATTATCATTTCTTCATTTACAAACAAAAATAGATTAAAAAGTCAAAGACAGTTTGTGTCAGCCTCAGTCCAGAAGACCCTGAGTGGCCGGAAGGTTGGTTTGACTAATGCTCACTGTGAGCTACCTTTTCATTGTCTTCATTACCACTTTGTCCTGGGTTTTGAATATCTACTTGCAGGGGACATGAGGAACAAAGTCATTTGCAGGGAACACACAAAAAAAGGGGGAGGAATGACCAAGAGCACTTAAGAGACAACCGAAGATAAAGAAACATATATATAAAACTCAGGTTTGTGCTTGTGCATCGAAAGTTTAGACACTTGCTATCCCTTCCCCCTAAACGATAAGGGAGGGGACAAGGGTGTGATTATAGGGACATGAGCATCATACATGACTTCTTAGCTGAACATCATAGCTGCAGTCATTGCATTATCTGAGTTTTCCTCTGCCAAGACAGACAGCTCTCCATCTGCCGCTAACATCCTCTCCCATCCTGTTATACTCTCCCCAGTTCTACAGCCCCTGCTTACTCTTGTCTCTGCTTATCTATGACTTGTCTTGTTGCGTGCTTGTATGGGCTTCTCACAGGTTTCGAAGCTAAGGTACCACTGATTCTTGTCATCAGCTGAAAGCCTTTGGAGAAAGTCTGTTAGACACAGCACACCACCGATGTCCTTAGCAAGCTGCCCACTAACGATAGCCACTGAACACCTGTCACTCATTCTGGTCCATTCATTGTGAGAAACCAAAAGATTAAAAATCAGCAGCTATTAATATTTAAGGCCTGAACTAGCTGGGTGGAGAAGTCCAGGAATGCCCTGAGGGGAAGAACCGCCTTATTGCATTCTTTCCCCACCCACTAGAGATACAGTTGCTAGGAAACTGGCCCATCCCCCTAGGGAGGGACACCAGATCATTAATGGTCTGGGAACCTTCCTATAGCCAATCAATTAAAAAATGTAGCATTTTGACCAATAGATACTTGCCAGGGAGGAATCGCCCCTGCCTTGGGCATGCTGGGAGGGACCAGAATCTTTAAATCACCCAACTAACCTGAGCACAAGACTCTCGGCTCTCACCGCTTTGGAGGTGGGGGATGTGGGCCCAAGCTGCAGCTTGTAATGATTTATAATAAAAAGAACCTCAAGTATTTACAGCAAAGTCTGTTTATTCCTGGTCTTTTGGGGTTCGTGAACTGGGCAGAGTAATCATTGCTGGGGAGCTCAAGTCTACAGTTAAGAAGGCAGCCTCTTGAAAGAAGAAATCACTAGGACCTTGCAATATGGGCAGAACATAGTTCTGTGCCCAATATAGTACTCAAGGAGAGGCCAAGTATTCATTTGCAGGAATAAAGTGCTGGAGAAATTCCTTGTGGAGACCCAATTTTTCTCATGAGAATAGTGTGAAGATGTATACTACAACCAAGCAGAAGGCAGAGGCAGCCACAGAAATGCCTGATGCCTCACCATTTACTTGCCGGCATCTAAATTGCTGCACTGTAACCTACACATTTTAGGTGGCCTACTGCCTGGTTTTTAATAATGCAAATGTCCTCTGGCCTAACTAGCATTTTCAATACCATTTCCTATGTCACAGAAGATGGCAAATCTATTTAATTAAACCTGCCATGCAAAGTTAAGAACTTGATACAGCTAAGTTTGTCTGAGGTGTTTTCCTGTGGAGAATTGTTAGTCCCTTTCTCCTGCCCTTGCTTTCCGGGGATCCTCCAGCCTCCTCTCTTGACATCCAGCATTCCAGAAGCCAATAGGAGCTGCTCCCTGCTATTCTTGTCAGAGATTCCTCTTCATGTCCACCTTACCCACCCTGGTGGAAGGTCTCTAAAGAATTTAGTTGCCATGTGGCTAATGGTTGGTGGCTAGACTGGATTGGAGACTTCCATGATAACTGGATGTGCATGTTTTGCTCCTCACCTAGCCAGGATCAAACCAGGAAGACCAGCTATGGACTGGCACCAAGGGAGCGGGGTGCTGTAGTGCAGCAACTGGCTCTTGACATTTTGCCCATTGTATGTGATCAAATACTTGACTCTCAGATGTGAAATGCTGTTTGCCATCCCAGTGCCATATGGTATTAAATGTGAACTTGAGATACCTGGAGCTCCCTGAAACTCTGCTGTCTGATGCTATTTATTGACACACACATGTGCTCACACATATATGCACCCATGCATACACAGAGATTCTGCTGGATAAGGCTGAAGTCAGTCATCTCCAGATAGCCAATCACTTACACTCGGTCTAAGATGGTAGATGCCTTTTGCTCAGTGGAGTTTTGAAACATCTCCCCTGATCTAAGTGATTCCAGGTCTTGTAAAGAGGCCACATAGCCCTCAGGGCAGATTACAGGCCACACCCTCTCCCTGATAAGGATACTGATATAGCAAGCATCTAGGAATTCCTAGAAATGCCCCACCCTACTAAGGATCTTAGTCCCACAGTGACCTTCAACTATACTTGGAGATTCCCTCTCCCCCGCCCCCTTCCCTGCCTAGGATAATTAAGGACTGAGTTTTCCTTCTCGAGACAGGACCATTTAAATATCAATGACTCCCTGACCCTAGTGAAACAAACACATTCACCCTCAAAATCCCTCCCTGCCAAGGGTTTTAGTGCCTTTGATTTCACATGAATAAAGGTAGGCAGGTTCTCCATTTCTCACTTCAAAACCACCTAAGAGTCATCATTCATTCCCATCTGAGTCTCACCAGTCCAGCTGTCCAGCTCACTGGGCCTGGGCCTTGCTGGCCCTAGGCCTCGCCATGCCTGTGTCTTGGCAGCAAGCTGACCAGGTGTGGGCCTTGGCCAGCACCTCTGCCATGCTCAGCACTTCAGCTTGACCAAGATCTGTAACACTTTGGTTTCACCCTAAGCTTTAGATTGCCTGAGCTTCCTCTGCCACAGGCTATCTCATGCTAAAAGAGCTAAACTGTGCTTATGGCACTCAGGCTTCACCCTAAGGTGCTCTAGCTGTCCCTGGGAGAACCCCAGTCTCTGTCTGGAAGCTGAGTTCCAGGGCCCCAGCCAAGATCCAGGCCCCCTCAGAACAGGGAACAACACTCACACACACATACACACACACATACATACACACATGCTTGAAAGCTATACATTTAATAAACTAGCTGACCTGGGTCATCAGCCCGCCTGACCCCAGCTTTTGACTCCTTCCTCTCATTATCTCTCTATTTCTTTTTCATCCCCAGTCCCACAAACCCAGGACCCTGTCCAGACCCCTTACATAGCTGATTCTGCTCAGCTAATAATCAGTATTGATTCTTTATGTATCGCTGTTAAAATTATGATTCTGACAACTATAGGAGGTCACAAATTTGCATCAGTCCTTACCTCTAGAAACCTAAATGCCATTTGTCTCTTGTTAAGTTAGGCTTATTATATCCTGCTGCAGTGGCTGTTGGCAAGGGCCATGGTTGCCATTCTGTCTAGAGACAGAAGTGGGTGGTGGCTTTACTTGCATCGCACAGAGAGAGTGGCACAGGCTGTGTCATCAACAGCAACTCTCCGATGGGTCACCAAACCTGCCAGAGGGAAGGAGGACGGAGGGATCATCCACTCTCCCCACAGGCTCTCTAATACATCACATTGCCAGTGGCAACCAGCCAGGCATTTTTTGTCTTCCCTTCTGATCACTTGACATTATAAGGGCAGCACTATTATCCATCAATGACCAGCATATGAGACACAGTGAAAGAGAACTAATTCTGGTCCCTTTAATAATGTAATGGTATTCGTTTCTCTGCTGTGCATACAGGAATTTTCCATGAAGGACCAGATGTTAAGCCTCACTCATCTGAGCCAATTGCTAATGGAGCCATGCTGGCTGCCCCACTTTGGAACTGACAATGCTGAAGTTCCAGATCCTCATTTTCCAGCTTGATGTTAACCTCACCAATCCCTGCTTTCCCTGAGCACCATAACCAAATAAGAAGGAACATTTCTAACCTCACCAATCCCGCTTTCCCCATGAACACCGTAACAAAACACCGAGCATTCTAGAATCTCCAAAAGTATTTTTGATAATATAGTATTATCAGCAAGTGAAAGACACTTCTGATCATATTTAAGCAGTATCCTGTTATTGCAGCTCCCACCCCTAGCAAATCAGGTAAAGGGGCAGCAAGAAGACTGCCTTCCAGTACCCAGTGATATTTTCATGGCATGGTTACTCCCATAAGCTGTATGGAGAGTTCTTTATTACAATTTCTTATGGAACAAAATGATAAGAATCAAAAAGACTTTTAAGTTAGTGTATTCTTTGATGGATGCTTACACATGCTCAATACAGTCTGGTCACATTCACCCACCACCTTCTTTTGTCTTTTTCTAATCTACACAAGGTCCCCTCTTCCGGTCAAGCCTCCACCTTTCTTTGGTGGCTTGTTGTTTTACTTTGTCACCAAATGGGCTTAACCACAGCCCCATGTGTAGGTGTGAGTGTGAAGCTTCCCACTGAAGCATGGATAATCCACCAACAGTTACATATCTGAAGACAACAAATTCTCTTCTTTCTGTGTGGCCCTTTCTGTGTGGCAGGGCCCCATGAGCCCCTCTCCCATCTCTGACTGAACATTCAGATGCTCTGTCTGATAACCACACAGATAGTTACAGAAAAGCCCCTGTGCATGGCAGCACTGAGTGGAGCAGAGCCCTGCAGGCTGAGGCATTTCTGTTTGTGTGTGCATTCTTCCACAAAATAATCGCAGAGCACGTTCTGCAGAGTGCACAGCAGCTTGGAAATCAGAGGTCAAAATATAGAACAGAACAGTCATGGCCTGGCCCTGTTTGCTCATATAATCTAATGGGAGAGTTGGGTTTTAATTGAGTAATTGAACAGGTTTACAATTTTGAGCTGGGACACACACTATGACAGAGGAACAACCAGAAAGGTGACTGGTCTAGGCTGGGATGAACAACAGATTCCCAGACAAGAAACGTCTGTGCTGACAGGGAAATTAAGGCGACAAGAACAAGAACGAGAAGGAGGTCAAAGTGGAAAGTCCCAGACAGGTATAAAAGCAAGGCTTATCAAAACATGAGGAACCCTGTACGGCTGGGCATCTGTGAGGGAGAGGAGAAGACAAGGGGTAACACTTAGGAAGGTGGGACAGCCCAGATTGTTCAGGTTGTGGAAGGGTTCAAGAGGTCTTTGAGTGTTTTTCGTGGCAAAGCAGCATAGATTATCAAATCTATGCCAGGCAGCATAGCTGGAGAAATCAGAGGACAGCTGAGTCATCACACTGGAAATCTGTAGGGTCTGGAGAGGCCTGGAAAGACAGATGGAATTTGGACCTGCCAAGGGGAAAACAAACGGAGTCTTTTCTGGTCCCAGAAGACAGGGCAGGCATGGGGCTCACTAATAAAGCCACAGAAGGCTTTTAGCTTTAGAGCCGCTAAATTATTTTAGCACATAATTTAATTTCTGCCATATTACTGGGTTGCAATGCCTTAGGGAAGCCATACAAAACAGTGCCAATAAAAACCTGGAAAGGAAACGAACCGCACTTTAATCTAGGAATTGGATTTGATTATATTAAGCACAAAAGACTGGGGTAGTTGGAGAAAGGATGAATGGAAGGGCTCGAGTTAGCAGCTACCAACATTAATTATAATACAGCAATAACCAGGAAAGAGCAGAATTTACAAACATCTAGAAAAGCATGGTCTAAGTCCAGGAACAACCCAGCAAATATGGGAGCACCCGACTCATGACAAACACACCAATCAATCGCTCTGAGACACAGAGTTTGACTAATTCACACTCCACATAATTGTTTCCAGGTAGACTTTATATCTATATTAAACATACATTTGGAGCACAGAGGCTGTTTCAGATGGTGAAACTGCTCCTACGGAAATAGTCCATTCACCCAAACCCACGGGGCCCCACCACAGGAGGAAAGAGCCTTCCTATGTGTACAGACTCGATTTGTGGTGTGCCAGCGTAGACTGACTGCGCATGAGCCACTGTGTGAAGTGGAAGGCTCTAACTGTTGTGCGTGTTTGGGGACACCGGGCACATGGGAAGTCTTTGTGCTCTTAATTTTGTTGTGAACCTAAAATTTCTCTAAAAAGCAACAAGATCTTCATCGTTGCTGTTTCAGAACATGTTGTACCTAGGATAGTGGAGGGTGTGAGCAAGTGTTCGTGTGTGTGTGTTCGTGAACTCTAGTGCGGGGAGACTGGGTCAGAGGACAACCTTCCACCTTGTTTGAGGAAGTATCTTGTTGTCCAACCCTGAATTCTCCCGGCAAGACTTCTGTCCCATCCCCTTCCCTTCTAGGGATTCTTTTATTTCTGCTCCCATCTCCCAGGAGCACATTAGTATTGTACAATTTGGCTTTTAGGCCGGTTAGGAAGGTGGGACAGCCTGATTGTTCAGGTTGTGGAAAGGCTCAAGAGGTCTTTGAGTGTTTTTCGTGGCAAAGCAGCATAGATTATCAAATCTATTTCAGAACTCCAGTCTTCAAGGGCATGGAGCTAGTAACTAACCATATCCTTTGAACCACCTCCTCTGCCCTCACCACCAATGGATTCTTAAAAGAAGGGGGCAATAAAAAAAAAATTGTAAAGGACAAAAATGGTGTGGAGCAGGAAAACACGGAGGCGGGGTTGGGAGTGGCGGATTGAAGAGCGGAGGAAAAAAAATTTGCACTGGAAGAATTTGGAGTAGGGCAAATGCTCATGAAAATGTTATGAAGGTGTTTAAATGTTGCGTTTTCTGAGCACATGGAGAACAAGAAGCTCAATCAAAAGTGGGTTAAGAGTCCAGGCAGCCCCAGAGCTGCTCCGATGGGTACAGGACATCAAACGGAATTAGCAGAAATCTAGGTTTCCGCCTTTCACACCATCGCTTCCAGCTCCTACTAGCCGGTCAGCCGGAGTTCTAGAAGGTTCCTGGGAAGGGGATGTTTAGGAATGCGAGCCACAGGGATGGGGAATCAAGAATCTGTCCAGCAGCTGGGCTTGCAGTACTTCGGGCCAGACAGAACTTCCCGTCGTCCCTTCTCGGCATCTGCCAGGGCGGACGACAGTGCCAGGCTGCTGCCTCCACATGCCTGTCCTAGAGCTGCAAGCCCACACTTAGGAGGCCGGTGCCCGGCCCCAAGGGTGCGAGTTGGAACGTGGCCCGGAGGGAACAGAAAAGCAGCGCACCCACTGGCCTTGCCTCCGGGCAACAGGATGGAAGTCGGAATAGAAACCTGGGCGGACCGCCCCGCCCTCCGCTCACGCAGCTTCTGCTGCCCCCTGCCGGCCTCTGCCAGCATTGCCTGAGCCACGAAGACCCAGAGGTCCCCGGGCTGAGAAGAAGCCCTGATCCATGGAGACAGAGGTGTGGTTTTATTTTACCAAATGCACTTAAACTGCTCAGAAGACCGTGCATTCTAGCCCACTTATTTAAAAAAATGGACTTTCAGGTCATATTTGGAGTTCGGAAGCAATCCAGAGGCTTCCTGCCGCAAGATTAAGAAAAAAAGTACTTGACCACAACGCCAGAGATCTTAAATAATTAACGAAATATTTTGATCTCCTAATTAAAATTAGCCAGATATTGGCTCTTCTCACCCCCCCCCCCCCAGGGCGGGGGGAAGGATCGATGTGAGTATTAATAATAGGAATGGTTTTAAATGAACCCTTCAAATGCACCTTCTCACTGGCTGCCCTCCCTGGAAAGCACGAAGTCATTTCCATAGCCACGATCTTCTGCTACGGAAAGATTCTGGAAGGGGCAAGCCATCAGGAAGTACAGCTCTAGAGCGGTTTAACCACAGCAGCTCTCACAAGTCACTCATGGTCTCTAGAAGAAGAGTACATAGGAAGAAGGAAAAGTAGATGAAGGTGTAGAGGGGAATATTTCCTCTTTTCTTTGAACAAGTAGGTTCTGAGCATTTGGGAATAACCCTTTTGTAATGTCAAAACATCTCGTGTATTCTCCTTTCGCCGTGCTGAAAGGGAAGTATGGATTCAGCCGTGCTTACATGAATTTGATAGTGAAAGCCCACTTGCATTTGGGAAATACTCAGGAGAAGCTGTATTCCACCTGTGGAGGTTCATAACACAGACGAAGAGCAGTGGTTTGCGTGAAAACGCCCACTCAGGCTTACGCATTAGAAAGCTTGTTACACAGTTGGCAGAACTGCATGGGAAGAGTTAGGGGGTGTGGCCTTATGGAAGAGGTGTGTCACTGGGGGTAGGCAGGCTTTGGGGTTTCAGAGGCCTACACCATGTCTAGCTAGCTCTTTCCCTGCCTCGTGTGTGTGATTCAGAATGTAAGCTCTCGGCTCCTGTGCCAGCACCATGCCTGCCCGCTGACCTACTGCCATGCTCCTGTCCTGATGGTCATGGACTCTGGCCCTCTGGAACCATGCAAATTAAACGTTTGCTTTTTAAGTTGTCTTGTCCTTGTGTCTCTTCACAGAAATAAAAAAAAGTAACTAAGACTCATGGGTGTTGTCCCCTAGGAAACACGTGTCTTGCTTGGAGCCCTACCAATCCTGTCCCCTAGACAACGCCTGGCCTGCCTTGCACCCTAACAGGCTGGTACTTGAAGCAACCTTTAAAAAGCCGACAAATGTGAATTAATTCCTAATGATGAGTTGGCAAAGCCATAATGAGGTTTGGGGCAGGACTAATATATGGAAACAGGCTTCCACAACTAGGCGTCAATTCCAGTATCGCCTAAATAATTGTGGCACATTAATTAAATGATCACTTCTGCAAGTTTTGTACCAAATAGACAGCGTTGGGAGTAATGGAATGGCCAAAATTTCTCTTGATGTTTAAGTTTTTTATTGATGTATTGATGTGGGTGGAGTATGCCATACATGTGTCATGGGACATATGAAGATATCATGGTACAACTGGCCAGAGGACTTTCTCTCCTTCCACCACGGGGGTCTTGAGAACAAACTCGGGTCATCATGTGTGGCAGCTTTACCCCTGAACTATCTTGCAGGCCCAATTTCTTACTTTTTTTTTAAGTGTAATGTGAACTATGTTCAACATGTGAAAGAATTAATGGACATAAAATCAATTATCTTTTCAATGTCTTTCTCTTGTTTAGTGCTCCAGATAAACCTTTTAGTCGAGCTAATAAGGACATTATGAATGGACATCATGCTCTTGTTCCCAATTTTAAGAGAAATGCTTTCAGCTTTTCCCCGTTTCATAAAATGTTGGCTGTGGTTTGTCCCATGAAGTCTTCATTGTGTTGGGGAGTGCTCTTTTTATTCCTGGTTTGCTTGGGGCTTTTATTGTGAAAGAATGTTGAATTGTATAAAATGTTTTTACTGACTACAGAGGTGATGGTGTGGTTTCTATCCCTTGTTCTGCTGCTGTGATATATTATGGTCATTAATTTGTGTACATTGAAACACCCTTGCAGCCCTGGACTGAAGCCACATGATCATGGTGAATGGCATTTATGGTGTGTTATTGAATTTGACTTGCTCGGGTTCTATTAAGAATTTTTTTTTTTTTTTTTTTTTTGCATCTCTGCATACATGGGTTTTTTGTTGTACCTTTGTCTGGTTTGGGTGACATGGCGCTTGCCTCAAAGTGTGGGACCTTACCTTTCAGTCCTATGGAGGAGTATGTGAGGCCTGACAACAGTGCTTCCTTGGAAGCATCCTTAAATTCCATGAAGCATCTGTGGAAAAAGAGGCAGGAGGGCTCTGGTGCTGCCATCTTCAGGTCCATGCTACAGGTTTGAGTCCTGACTAAACTAGAGTTCTTTCCCTGTAGCTTTGCCTGAGGCTGCAAACTTGGAGTGAGGAAGAACTGTAGAGTCTGTAATGAAGAGCCCAAAGGCAACCTCCTGCTCACTAGCCCACTTCCTCATAGTCCTTTGTTCCAACTTAAGTGACCATCTTGTCTTTGAACCTCCATTAGCTCAGCCACTGAGGCCTTTTGAAAATGAATCGGGACTCTCCCCAAATTTGAAAGGCAAGCTCAACATCCTGATATGGAGTCTGTGGCTTCCATGCCTGCATGACCACCTTGCTCCTGCTGGTGGGGACCTCCCTGTGGTTTTCAAAGTGGCATATGGGAGATCTGGCTCCTAGTGTGTGTCTGGCATAGGCCCACCAACTCGGAGACCTTGATGGAGCCAGTTTCTTCCTCCACAAAAAGAGTACAATCAAGGCACATCTTCATGGGGTTGTGATTACCAGTGAACGTGGCCCCTCTCTCCTCTCCAGAGTGTCTGAGCCCAAGAGGGACACCCCTACCCTGTCCTGTTCACTTCTGTCCCCATGGACAGAATGCTGTCTGTTCCCCATGGACACTTCCTAAGCATTGTTCAGTAGAAGACACCCCATTAGCTTTCCATCTCTGGTCTAACTTCTCCCTGCCTCTTGGCTCCCATTAAATCTCCATTCTTGCCCTCCTTTGCCCTTTTGTTGCTTTGTCACAGCGTACTAAAGCACAAGAAGAAATGGCCCTGAGTGATGTGCTTTGAACACCAGCCTCAGCCCTCTGCAGGGAAACTGCAGAGCACAGGCAGGAGTGAGGTTCTTAGAAAACAGTCTTTTGATTTCCAGATTTCTGCCACAGGGCTGATGTCTAATTTGGAGATTTTTTTTTTTTTTTACAGTAAGTTTCCATCTTCTATGTAGCAGCTTCTGAGAATCTCCAACACGCGTCCAAGACATCATCAATTTAAATCTCATTTCTGCGGCTGTCTGGCTTTAACTGAGCACACATCACATTCTTATCCATTCACACACCATTTTTGAAGCAAAGGGATGAGAAGGCATGTCACTGTCCCTTCACCTACAATCTGAACAGAGAGATACAAAAATTCCACTGCACGCATGGCTTTCGCGTGGGCGAAGCTCTGTTAAATGTGGCTTTTCCTGAACCTCCCCACAACCATGAGAACCGTGGCTCTTTTTACTGTGTTGGGGTTAATTAGAAGAGGAGAACAGTTGGCTGGAAACAGAAAAAGGGAAGCGAAGAACAAGATCAGATGTTCTGTGTCTCCTCTCCTCGGTGGTATTTCAGAAGGGAAACCAAGCTGAAGGAAAATAAGCTGACTTTATAAATGCTCGCTGGAGCCGTGCACTGCAAGCCTCACACCAAATGTCTCCCCACCCTGTGTTTCCATGAGTTTTGAGTTGCCAGAAATGAAAACTCCAAGTTAAATGCTTTGAGCTTTTTGTCTCAAAACAAGACACTGAAGGGGGTGGGCGTAAAAAGAGAAGTAATATCTGAGACTGAGCATGCCAAAAGTTCCCTGTATCTAGCTGCAATGGCAGATAATGCTGTGAATCTTTCCAGCTAACATACAAGAAAACAGAAATGAATTACGTGATGCACAACAGCCAGTAAAGACTTACGATGTCAGCACGGTAAGAACTGTAGTTTTTGCTCTTCCTGCTGTTCACAACTTTCCTCTCGTCTTGATTGTTCCTAGAACAGGATGTTCTAACCACAGAATCCTTTCCCAAGCTCTGCCAGACCAGAGGCCAAAGCACCTCCATCTGTTACTTGGCTGCTGTCTTTCAGCACCTGTGGCCTAAGAGCTAGCCTTTAAGACAGTCTTCTGAGTGTCCCGGGCAAGTGCATTGTCTCTTGATAAGAGAGCAGTTGGATTTTCTCACAATCAGGTCCTTGCTTTTCTTTAACATTGTCCCAAAGATCAACAACTGTTGCTGACAGCTGTAGTTTGTTCTTCCTTGTTGGCATGTACTGTCTTATTTCCAGAGCACAGTCACAGAGAGATTTCCAGCGGGGGCCATTTTGGGGCTAGGGACTGTGTACACTGTTATTTTGTCAAGCTTGTTTATCTTTATCATATGTGTAGGATGTTGGTGCTTTCCTGTGTATGTATGAATGTGTATGCCTGGTGCTCACAGAGGCCAGAAAAGGCTGTCAGATACCCTGAACTGGAGTTACCGACAGTTGTGAGCTGCAGTGTAGGTGCCGGGAACTGAAGTAGGGTTCTCTGCCAGCACAGCAGTGCTGTGAACCACCGAGTCCTCCCTCAGCCCTGGGTCCTGTTATTTAATGGTCAGCTTTACGCTCACAGAGAATGACTCATGTGATTAATGGGTCTGACCAAGCAGATGATTCAAGCCCCAACATGCACAGTTTGCCTTTTGCATCTAAGCAGCCAATTTCTAAGTGTACATTGTACTTTGAGAAGTAGAAACCAAAAATTTACCATTCATTTCAAAATGCTGTTTACTTCACCTATACCTCTCTTGGCCTCAAGTCAGGTTATCATTTTGAGGTTTGCCTGCTTTAATTAGAGTTAAATTTGTCAGGCGCTCAGCTCATCGACAACATAACTACTTCTGTGATAGTTTTTGGATCATTGACAGAAGTAAATCACATGGAAAATATTCAGATTGTACTTTGTGGTAAAGCCGAAGGCCAGAAACCCCATCAGGTACATGTGTCCTCTCCCCATGAGCCACTGTGTTCCCTTTTCTCACCATCCTCCCCTGTTAGTCTCCTCTGTCCCCTAGGCAGTTTTATTTTCGTGTTACCTATCATCCATCCATCCATTCATACACAAGTGTGTGTGTGTGTGTGTGTGTGTGTGTGTGTGTGTGTGTGTGTGTGTGTTCTAAAATCTAGGAACCACAGATGTGAGGAAAATGTAATGCCTGTCATTCTGAAATTGGCCTAACCAATTTTCTTGCTCCTAAAAAGCCATTTTCATTCATTTCTATTAACTTTAATCAAGTATTATAAGACGTTGTTAGATGGCTCCCAACAAGCCAAGGTCTTTAACCTACAGAGAATCCAGAGTATGTACCTGGGAGAAAGTCTTCAACCTTTTCAACCATAGGGAGACAAAATACACTAAAAAGAGGAAGGTTGAGAAGAGGGAAGGCAGAGGGTTGTGAGGGGAACATGGTCACTATACAATGTATATGTATATGAAAGGACAGAAAACGAAAACAGACATTTTAAAGCCCAATTCTATAAGGTCTTCCTTTTGCTAGGAAGAGTAGACCTTCATAAAACAAGCAGGAAGCAAAGTTAATTCAATTTTGTAAAAGTAGGAAGATAAGAAGACCTGTTTCTCAGTAATGTAAGCAGGCACAGGTGATTCAATACAGAGGACTGAATACTTTCCAATGAGGAAAAGGAAATGCTGGCAGGAAATGTGATCAATATGAGTGCTCAGAGGCTGAACAATATGACTCAATATCTTTGAGACCCATCTGCTATACTTATTTGAATCACATAATGTACTGGACAGTTTATTTTTAAAATCCACTAGAACAACAATTGTTCCTTTTTAGAAGACTGGGGGAAGGTACAATTCCAACATTGGGTGAATAAAAAAAGTCCAGTACATATGTGTGTGATGACATGTGTTTGAGGACACGTGATAAACAATGAAGCTGCATGTGGACTGAATGCTTTGACCCTGTGCAGAAAAAAATCTAGAGTAAGATGAACAAACCCATGGCTTAGAAAACTCAAATCTGAGTACAAAATGCATATAGAAATAAATTTATGTAAAAGCATGCAACATCAGGCTGTAGGTAAACTAATGCACAGAAAGATGATAAAAGATGAGAAGCATCCTTACTAAGATCTGTACTTCTTATTAGAATGTTCCTTTACCCTAACAGGTCAGAACTCAACCAATTAAAAGAATAAGCTTTTAATTTCTTAGAATTTGGATACAGTTAACACAATATAGAGACATGATTGGGTTATAAATATATGGCAATTGTGCATTTAAAAGTATAACTTTTCAGGCAAAAAACTCCTGAAGAAAAACAAGGAGAAGTGTGTTAACATATTCATTATATGAAACCTAATTAACTCAGCTGTTTTCTATAGGATTCGGGACAGGACTATGCCTATAATAAGAATGGGTCAGAAGTTTGAGACCCCATCTGAGATACAGATAACATCTCTCTGTGACTTAAGAAATCCTCAAGTTAGTCCTCAACTATAATGGGTAGCATACAGTTGAAGGGCTGTAGCTTAGCAAACGTATGAAGAATCCATGGCACCTGCCTTATGATAGGTAGGAAAGTTAATAATTCATGGTAGGAAAGTTAATAATGTCTATGTCATCCATACACAACATAAAAGAAATCAAGGCAGAACTTTATTCTCAGTAGAGTTCCAGGTAAGATGGCTGACCAGCGGTTGCCTCCATGTGGCCAGTTAAGAAATGTCACAACAAGAAACAAAAGATTCTATTACAAAGTCAAGGAATAGGAGCTTCAGAAACATCTAAAGAAAACTGCAGAGAAAATATGCACATCTCACTGAAAAGAAAGCCAAGGCAAAGATGTTGGAAGGTGTCATGGAGGACCCATTCAAAAGGCATTCCAGACAGTTCTGATGAAAAGTGACCCTCAGGACAAGCTCCAGTCCTCACAAGCCTCCTATACAGGTGTAGGTGAGGCTGTGGGTGTGCATGTGGGTACAGGTTGATTGCCTGAACTACTGTGACTCCTCCAGAGGATTGGTCAACAGTAGAGAGGAATACTATTTTGTTACTTCTAGGCCCCATCTTGAAAAGGTTCCTGTTCTCTCAGAGGGACCATCTTGGGGAGCCTGATAATAAGAAACAACCACAAGCCAGCGAGGCAGAACCTAACCTGTCACAACCCCCTGAGTGACAGATTTCCCAGGCACAGAGCTGTGGACCCCGACAAACCAAACAGAGCAGGCGGCAGGCTGCTCAGCTCAGCCATCACAGACAATGCGGACACAGACACTCTGCACACTGTTCCACAGCACAGAAAGGGAAAGGACATGACCCAACTCGTTCTACAAAGCCAGTACCAAACTGAATAAAGACATAACAAATAGAACTACAGACTACTTCCCCTGCTGAACACGAAAACAAACATTCTGAAAGAATTCTTGAAAACCAAGCAAGTGAGATGACTCAGCAGGTTGAAGAGCTTGTCCTGCAAGCCTGATGATGTGAGGCTGATCTGCAGAGCTAGAACAAACTTAGAGAGAATACACTTGGCAAAGCTTTCCTAGACCTTCACATACCTGCCATGGCATGCATACACCCATACATACATGTACAGGGGTGCACACTTGCACATGCACATACAATAATGAAGTTTACTGATATTCTTTAAGTTCTTGTAAACCAAATTAGAGAACCGTGATAGCTTCATTCCAGGATTGCAAAGATCGCTCACCATACAAAATAAAACCCAGCATATGAACAAACTTAAGAGCAGAAATCACACGATCATCTCAATTTACAGAGAAAAGGCCACTGATGAAGCCCAAAGCTCCCCAGCAAATGGATAGTAGGCAGAGAGAAACAGACAGGACTTTGAGAAAAGAGAACTTGGGAATTACTTTTCATTTCATGGATCTCTCTTAGTGTTACTGGATATTACTGGATATTAGACATTTGAGTAGGGCAAACATAGGTGTAGAAGCCAGAGGTTCCCCAAAGAGGAGAAAATATGAGAAAGCCATTCCTGTGAATGAGAAAGTAGAAATTGAAATGGACCATGCAGCTAATGGTCTAACCAAATAGCATGGGAGGTGAGGGGCTTAGCCTAGCTAAGCCCAAGAACCTTGGCGTCTGATACCAGAGCTTTATCAGAAATAAGGCTGAGTTCTCATAAAGGGAATCTCATCCACAGGAAAGGATAGGGGCAGGTAGGCAGCTTTAGAATGGAAGTAGGAAGGGGTGCAGTGGCCTTTTAGGGCCTATAGATGACTGCAGTTTTGCAGCTCCAAAAGCAGTGGGACAGAAACAAAGTAGTAAAAGGAACTGGCAGCAGGGAAAACACAGTGTTGTTTTGTTGTTGTTGTTGTTGTTGTTTTAATATAACCAAGATGGCTGCCAATCATGTGACTGCCCTAAGTTAAGATGGCGGTGACACCATGTGCTTTCCCTTAATGGAGATGGTAGTAAAGCTGTGGCTCCACCCTCCTTATCCCAAAATCAACATGTCAGTTCATTGTGTGCAGCCAAAGTGGCATGGCAGAACTGGGGTCAAAAGTAGAGAACTTTGAGGTTAAGACTTTGCAGCTAGAAGAAGTTAGGTGGGAGAACAGGATGAACAGAGAGAAACTTTAGAGTGGAGGAGAGAGAATGCTTGAATGTAAGACACCTCCTTTCATCAGATCATTGACAGTAATTAAAAAGATCCCTTAAAATATTGGGATTTAATGTGCTGTTAATTGGCCAATTTGAACCATTATCTAAGAAATATGTAGGCCAAGTTTTATTACAGAGGCATATGAGTTTAGAGGCCTTTAACTCAGGCTCCATGTATAGGGTTTTAAAATTTTCTAGAAGACATCCCAGTAGGGATGCTAGAGGAACGGAAAAATGGGCAGTTCCCATTGGCAGGTAGGAGTCACTGACCTGCCAGAGGCATCCCAAAGCCAAGGTTTGGCTCAGTAGACTAGTATGGTACTATCTGGTCCAACAGCTCATCAGCGTTGGCCAGAGACCAAGGGCACAGCTGCCCGTAGCAGACATGGTTTACCTAGAACTAGGATTTTCATATGAGGAGGGTGGGGCAAAACCATGCTGGTACAGGGAAAAAAAAAAATTTCACCCAAGGGAAAAAGAAGCCCTAAATGGAGGTGAGCAAAAAGGGTTAACTATGGCCAGTGAAGGCTGTGGTTGGGGGTTCCTCCATCTCAAAAGGTTCCAGGAAGTTGCCAGATGCTCAACGGTCAATCTTCCCCAACCAAGAGACACGTTTATGCTGACCAATGAGGGGAACTCATCAATCCAGCCAGTGTTGCATGTGGGAGGTAGCGATCTAGTTGCTGGAAAGTAGATGGCAAACACTGGTGCCAAGAGCAGACAACACGTGGCATGGCCGCTGAAAGGCCTATTCAGTCAGTGCACCAGTGTTAGGATTGTGTGGCGGAGTTATATGGCAGGTTCGTAGATCGTGCCACGTGACTGGTTCCACGTGGGAGGTTTTATTAAGGGAAGGAGGAGGGGATCACAGAGATTGTCTCTGGGCAGGGTAGGAGAGAAAGAGAAGAAGACAGAGAGAAAGAAAAGGTGTGGGGGGGGGCAGAAGGCACCCCAACAGAAAGAGGGGAAGAGCAAGAGAGTGAGAGAGCAAGAGCAAGAAGGCAAGAGAGCGACAAAGTTGTGGGTTGGTCCTTTTATGGAGCAACTGAACCACACCTGCCAGGTGTGACTACCTGGTGGGTGACACATGATGACATCATAAGTTGCTAGGCAACCCAGAAGCAGGCTGCGAAAATACTAACACATTAGTCTGGAAGTAAATATGTGGAATATATACAAGGCTGTAAATCTAATCATCAGGAACCCCCAAATCATCTGACCACATAGGTTGATGGGCTAAGCAGACAGTTCTAAAGAGAAGAGACAATTCAAACAATGGGTGTTTGAAAAAGAGCAACATCCTTAGCTGTCAGGGAAATGAAAGTTAAAACTCATACAGTGCTCTCTGCAGGTAGACGGCTTTCGTCAAGGAAAGCCAAGTCTACAGTAGCTGGTGAGGGCATAGAGAGAAGAGCACACTTAACAGCACTGTGATGGGACTATGAGCTGGGGTATCCGTCTGCAAATCGATGCAGAGTTTCCTCCAAAATCTAAAACTGAGCCTACCACATCACCCAGCTGAAGCACTCGTGAGTATGTGCCCCAAGGACTAGACAAGCCAGCACGCCACAGAGACAATGCACGGCCTTGTCTACTGCTGCGCTCTTCACAATAGCTCAGTAATGGGCCACCCTAAATATCCACCAGCAGGTGAATAAACAAATAAAATGTGGTGCATATGCAAAAGGAATTTTTTGCCCATTAAGAAAGCATAACATTTTGAGGAAAATTAATTGAACAGCAGATTATTACATCAAACAAAATAAGACAAATTCAGACAAACAAACATCACACATTTTCTCTTATATACAGAGTTTAAAACAAAATTTCTTGGCGTGTATTTGCACCCATGTACACATAGGACATGAAACTAGGAACAGGTCATGAGAGAAGTCCTAAGTGTTGGGGAAGATGGCGGAATCCACTATGTCACAAAAGCAGGCAGGAGAACTGTTACTATCTGAGAGGAAGAAGTGAACCAAAAAGATCAGAGGACATGGTTGAGGACCACTGGGGAGGGGCTGTGAGTAAGAACAAAATATAATCATGTGCATGAGTGAAGATGCCATAGTGAAACCCCATCATTCACCTGCCTAAGTCGGTATGAAAAGTACAGGCCACCTTTCATGCAACTGTGTCTCAAGACAACAGTTTATAAGTAACGTTGGCCTCTGTGGTTTGAATTCATCCTACCTTCCAAATCCACTGACCGAATAATGTTCACTTATTTCATTTCCTGTTGTGTGTAACTTCTGTCTCTCCTGTTTATGCTACTCTGGCACACAGAAACTAGGTTGTAGAACATGAAAACTAACTGAGGGAGTATGGACCCATACAAGACCTAGTGACCAAAAGCTGCCGGGAAGAACTGGCCCTTCTGCTGAGCCTGCGAGGATGAGAAACTGATAGGAACTTCAGTCACGTACAGAAATTGGCATGTTGCAGGTTCAGAGCCAAATCACAGCCTACCTGGGGCTATCTTTAGCTCCCTCAGTAGCCTTCCGTGCTGCTCTCCGTGTCTTACCTAACATCCTGTTAGGTTAACAGATAAAACTCTTGGGGGTTTTTTGTTAACAAAATCTTAGTTTCCACCAACCAACAGGCTAATCACCCCATTGAACAGCATCTGTGAACTCTAGCACAGATTTTTTTGGCTTTGCTGTAATCCACCTATTTAACATTTTGGTTGTATTTGAAAAGTGCCTTGATTTGTGATTTTCTTCACTCTGTCAATAGCAAAAGTTCGTCAAACTGTTACCACGCTGAAACATAGACTTGGTGGCAACCTAATCTATGTACCATAGCCTTGGTCTCTCGTATCTGCATGCAGAATAAACTATCTCCCCTACTATTGAGGTGAGAGTTGTGTTTTTGTACAGACTAGCTCCTGGAAAGAAAGGTGAATTAAAAGTATCCCAGTCAAGTGTTTTAACTGGTGTGCTTTGCTTCTCCTGGGGAGACACCATGCAAGACTCTCATTGAGAGCCAGTCTAGATGGGAAAAATGGTCCAGCAGCTCAGCCTGATGCTCCACGCTTCGCTGGACTATGGCGCAGTATGTCCAGCAGCAACACTCAAAACTCCCACAGCGGGAGGAAAGGATAAACACAGCATGAGAGGAGGTCACACCAGCTGTGCAGCATGGCCCTACCTGGTACCAGGCCTCTTGTTAATTATCACACACACACACACACACACACACACACACACACACACACCTAAAAGTCAGCCTGAGCTACACCCAATTCTGCAGGAAAACAAGGGTAAGGGTTTGCAAAGGTAGGACGCCCAGGCCTGAGTCTCGGCTTCTTTTTGACCTGATGTTCTAGCCCATCAGGTGGTGAAGAGCTTCATCCATGGACCCAAAGTGGCCTACTTGGAGTCCTTCGTGGACTAGCTAAGACTATCTACAAACCCACATCCTGAAATACTGAACTAGCCACACTGGCGGTGTGCATCCCCACTCCTCTGCTAAGACAGGCACAGCCAGCCTACTGGGAAGCTTGATAACAGGCAGCTTGGCTGTGCCCTCAGGACACTTCTACACTGCCCTCCACATGCCCTTTACCCTTTGATCATCATGGAAAGATGTTTTCAGTTATTTGTGGGCTGAGCATGAAGGTCTGGGGATATAGCCAGCCTTCCCACTAACCTATACGATGTCAACAAGTCACTGACTGAGCCCAAGTATCTCTTCCTAGAAAAGAAAAATCCCTCTAATATTCAGGGATGACAGATGTGCTGTGCAATTTCTGTAAGAAGTCGTTTTTATTTTTTACTATTTTAAACTGATGTCTGAGAAATTAATTAAGACATAGAATTTCTGGAAAATATGCATTTATTACTGAGAATATTTTCTAAGCTAAATAGCAAATTAAATAGAGTTAGCAGTTCTTTATGAGCCTTCCTCCAACACCTTGTTATAGTACTGATTTTTCATAGGCATTAAAATGTGCAGGACATGCAGGAATGCATTTGGATTCATCTGTTTCACAACAAAATGCTGGAGTATTTTTTTTGTTTGTTTTATTTCGTTTCTGATTAACTTTGGCTCTTCTTGAATTAGAGGTTATCAAATCTTCCCTTTCAGTTTCCCCAAGAGTCACAGAAAGTTATCTTCATATATTTTCTTTTTGTCTTCTAATCCTCCAACCAGACACAAAACGGCCATCCAGTGTCATTTCACAGGACAAGGCTCCATTCTGTGCTCAAAAGGAAAGGAATCTTCAAACACCTTCCCTTCCCTCATGGTTCACTGGAATGAAAATCAAAACCTATATCAACAAAAAGCATGCCAAAGATGAAACGTGTCAATGAAAGTAGATTTGAGCGATGAAAGCTTGCTGGACATAGGGGGAAGAAGGTCAGAGCCTGACTTTGTTCTCTGTTCTTACTCCACTGACAATGTAAGTGTCAGCAGTTTGGAACCAACTTCTAAGAGGAAGTTGGCAGATCACATTTTAAAGTCACCAAAACGTTATCCACAGTTAGCATCTTCAGGAACTGCAAGGCAGAGTTCACTGGAGCCTGTAAGCATCTGCTTCCTTGGGACTCAGTGAGGGCCCTATGTTTAAACACGCCCAGATCCTCAGGTCCCTTCTCCCCATGTGAAAAGTGCTTCACATGCTGGGCTCATAGCAACTGGCTACGCAAGCATGCATGGATGTGAAAATTATCAACCCCCTTATCGTGTAAAAATTGAGATTAAGTGAAACACGTGTGTCATGCAGAATATAGTACTACTTGCACTTAAGTGTTTTTAATGTCTAATAATTAAAGCAGTAAGTGGCTAGCAGATGGCAAATGGAACTGGTTGAAAAGCCTGCTATTCTATATGTGCTAAAGATGAATGTTCAAACGAGCAAAGAGAAGAAGCAGAGAAAAGGGTATACTTGTTTTAACCATTACATCTGTGGTTCTAGGTGGGGCCCAGATACTGAAGAGGAAAGTGCTTCCCTCCGTACATCCCTGCTATCAGGCTTCCGCTCAAATCCCTGGGTTCACATGACCAGAGTCCAGCCAGTCCTGGGTGTAATGGGAAAGAAACCACCAGTATAAAGTGATGGAGCTTCTACCATGGGCAAAGGCTAGATACCAGAGCAAGGCTCAGAATGAAAAGCTTTCCCTGAAACACAAGCAAAGGGCGGGCACTGCGGTTGGCTCAGCAGCATGAGCTGCATCTGTCACACCCGAGTTGCCAGCTGTGCAGAAAGACCAGGCAGAGTCATCCTGCCAGCAGCTTAACAATGGAGTTTGTAAGGGAGGCGATGTTCTGTGGGACAGATTCTTGGCTCTCGCCAAACAGAAGTGCTAACAACATTAACCACAAAGCCAGACAGGGCCCTTATGACATGTTCCAACCATGCCCTAAGTAACTTGTTTTTACTAATCTTGAGTGAAAACTGCTTCCTTGTAAGTGAAATTTATTTGCAAATCTAGCCTGTTTTTGTTTTTGTTGTCTTCTTTCTTTCAACTTGGGATCTGGATCCAATCTTTGCAATAAAATTCTTGTAGCTGCTGCTGGCTCTTATTCTCAGATAACCTGTGCTGAAAGCACTTTTCATGAATGGCCCCATGGGTTCTTCTAAATAATATTATGAATCGATGCTGTCTTCTCTTCATGCGGGTGCAAAGATAGCCATACGCAGGAGCTGACTGAGGAAGAGACCATCATTTTCCACCACATCTCCAAGCTTATATGAATACAATGTCCCCTGTGATGTGATTACCACCAGAATTTTGTCAACAGCTTATTCCTAAGTCTTCTTGAGAGAAAAAGAGGGGGGGGGGTGATTTATTTATCAAGAATGAGCAGTCCAGGAGATTTCTTTTGAAGGACATAGCTCCTGTGATGTAGGAAGCTGAGAGGCCAAATGGGCAAGGGAATCCAGCAGACTGGAGACACAGGAAAAGCTGAGGCTGCCATCTTGATCATCAGCTCACAAGGGCAGCCTTTTGGGAAAGCGGCATGATTTCCACATTGCAGTCTTAAGAGCTACTTCACTTCCAGCAAGCCTCGGGCTTTTCTCATAAGTCTGTCCACTGATTGTATGAGATCCAGCCACATCATGGAGAATAACAAGCTTTGCTCAAATACGATGATTTGAATGTTAGTCATATCTCAAAACTACCCTCTAAGCAACACTCAGACAAGTGTTTGACTAAATTCCTGATACCACAGTCTAGACGAGTTACCGTTTGCAGGTAACCACCACAAGAGCAAAATTCACCAAGATAGCAAATACAAAACACAAATGTGTAGCCAACTCCTCCACCTGAGGCAATGATGGACATCCCTTATCGGCCCACACTCCATCCGCCACAGACTTCGCCACAGCTCAGCTCAGGAAAGCCTAATTCACAGGAAGATGAGAAATAAGCTGACTATTATGTGGTGCGGCTCCAGCACATGGCCGCCGTCAGCTCATGTGTCACTCCAGTGCCCTCGGAAGCTTCTCTGAATTTGGCTGGGTTATGTTAGAAAGCCTTCATAAATTAAACTTTTAAATCTGTTTTAATTAATACTTCTCAGAGAAAATGGCAAGGCTTCATAATAAATCACATTCCTTATCCTCCAGGGAAGAAACGAGCACGAGCTCGGTAAGATGTCTTTGTCTCAGCCACCCGCCACTCCAGGTGCTGCCTGCCGCGCTATCGTCCTTCTTCACTTGACGCGTTTCAGGTGTGTGCTGCCCTAAAGGGTTAGTAGCTGTAAACACAGGAAACCACAGATTGTACACAACCACACTGGACAGAAAGAGGTGCAGGCATCACTTCATAGATTTAACAGTCATAATAATTTCTAAAAAAAACTTATTGCCCCTTATATGTGCTGTTCGTGATCTTTGCAGAAGCTCGTTGATCAGGTTAATGTACAAAATAGGTTCAAAACAACAACTCTACAGCTGAGCACAACGGCACCCCAAATAAAAAGAAGGGCTGTTTTTTCAGGTTCATGGCTACCTCAAGGTCAGGATCCAGGGCTCAGGACCCACGTATCCATTACTTGCCTTCATTCCCTACTCAGAGGTCTGTTCTGTGACTGCCAATCAACCGTTCCATGTTCCATGGTCTGACCTGTGCTGAGCACTCTCAGCTTTGGTCTCTTGGCCTCACATTCTTCTGGGTGACTGATCAAGCTAACCCTTGAGTTTGACTTTCCTCTTCCTGAACTGACGACCTACAGGCTGATTCTCCACTGATCAAAGAGAGCCTTTCACAGCAGCCTAGCAATTTATGTAAGCGGTGACAACGGCACATTCATATTTACCACCTACAACGCATGAGCTATAGCCTTAGCATGTACTGGCTCATTAAATATTAAATAACTGTGAGTTTATATTCTGCAAAAATGTATCCCCTGCATCCTGGATTCTCTATCCTCTCAGTGAGGGGGTCGCAACCTTATCCCCTTGAACTTGCCTCAGTTAATACAGTGTAGTAGGACAGGACTTCCAAAAGTATGCTCTAAAAATGTGACACCTGATCTTTTTCCCTTCCATGCAGCCATTGGCAGGCATTCCAGGCCAGAAGGCGTGAAGATAAAGGGTTTGCAATCAGCTAAGATCTTACCTCGGGGCAATGCCAATCACCAGTCATAAAGAAAATGAACCTTTGATTCAACCCTGGCTAGTGGCAAACAGGGCAGAGCTGAGCTTTCTACAGAGTCCACATGGTGCAGCCACTGAGCTCTGTTGAACTTGGTTTTGCAAAAACAGGTAACTAACACAAATGTACTTACATTTCATCCTCATTTTACATATAAACCTGAGGCCAAGAATGGACTCATTGGATCTTTACACACTTATCTTGCACTTATTGAAAGTCAGTCCTTATGCTTCTCAGCATACTTCATCATTTAACTCAGCTGATACAAGTGATGATTGCTACATAGCTTTTAATGTAGTCACATCTTTTTCACCCAAGCAATCCTACTACCAAAGGTGAAAGATGGCAGATAATATTATCAGAAAAAAGAAACCCAGTATCAGGAAAGAATTTGCTACTTGGACTCGCTCATGTATACTTACTTACCAAGACAGTAAGAAGCTGAAATTGTACTGCTGGGAGCAGCAGTTCCCAGGAAGTCTGACTCACTTCTTTTTTAACACGTCTATAAGACCCTCTCCGAGGAACTTCTTCAGACTGAACATGGTGCCTGCCAAGAAGTGAAAGAGCTACTATGGAAGAAAATGCTGGCATTGCCTAAATTACACGAAGGCTGTAACTTTGAAAGGTTGGTGTGCTTCAGATGTTGCCACTTCAAAATGGTGTGTGTGTGTGTGTGTGGCTGGGGAAGGTACACTGGTGATCTTTCAACAAAAAAACAAAAGGGTAATCATGAAAAGTGTCATGGGTAATAAAATCTTCATGACAATAAAATAGGAACATAAAAATGGAAAGTAGTTTTTAATAGAAACTACATGAGTACTCACGATGGCGCATACCTGGGTTCTTACTACTTTGAAGGCTGAAGCTAGGGGATTGTGAGTTCAAGCCTGCCTGAGCTACACAGTGAAATGCATAGGAGCTGACATCAATGCCTGAGAATAGCATACGGATTTTTTGGATCAATTATGAAAGCTGAGTCTCTGATTGAGGTTAATAACCTAAATACAATTATAACTCAGCTTTCTGTGTGATGTGTAGTTATTAAGCATCCTACGTGTTTTTCTTTAAGTAAAGATTGAAACTCTATAAATAAGAAAGACTATTATCAATTCTATAACTAGGTCATCTGGGGTTCAGAGAGACTAAATGAGTTCCCTCAGGTCAAGTAGCAAGTCCTAGAAAAACTGTTAAACCAACATTTCTGATTCAAAGTCTTAGTTCATGGACTAACTTTGAGATATAGTTGTGAAAAATGTGTCTGTATGAATCACCCTTATAATATCGTAAATGCCAGTTCAATTCCTGGACAAAACAAAGTGAGACACCTAGCATATGTGATAACATTAATATTTATTTTCAAAAGGATACATTATGTACACTTAAACAATAGGTTTAATTTTAGCTTATAAATTAGTGCTGTTATGTCATATAATAAAAGTGTAAGCCTTGGATCTGAAGGAAAACTACTTCAAAACCTCTTTACCTCAGTTTCTGTTTTCCTTCTGTATTTGAAATTTGCAATATTATGCTATTCTGGAATATGAAAACAAGGCAACTATCCCTATTTTTGCATCTGGTCCAGAGTACTAACTGAGAAAACACAAACCCTGGTCAGAATGACACTGGACAGGCTATCCCTAACCGTGGTTGTCATGCATACTGCCTGATTCCTTCACCAACTTTGATTCTGCCTCATAGTCGACTCTGCTCAAACAGCCAAAGACTGCAAAAGACTGCTGGTCCTGAGGTCCTCAGAGCAAATCCATGGCTGCCCTCCAAATGGCTCTATGCTCCTGCATCCTGCATCTGTCCCCCTTAAGTGAAGGGCTACGCTAGCTCAGGTTGGGACTACTTGACTAGCAATGGCCCCACGGGCTTATATATTTGAATGCATAGTCACCAGGAGTGGCACTACTTGAGAAGGATCAGGAGGCATGGTCTTCTTGGAGGAAGTGCCTGACTGGGGGTGGGCCTTGGAATTCAAAAGCCCAAGACAGTCCCAGTGTTTCTCTTCCTGCAGATACAGAACTCTGAGCTACTTCTCCAGCACTGGGTCTGCCTGCCTGATGCGATGCTTCCCGCCATGGTGATAAGGGATTAAACCTCGGAAGCGGCGAGCCAGCCACAGTTAGAAGAGTTGTCACGGTCGTGGTGTCTCTTCACAGCGATAGAGACACTAAGACACAGATATCTCCCAGCCTACAGTGCAGCCACAGCAGCAAGGAAAACCATCCTGCTACTAGATGTCGGCTTCCGGTTGCATGAATGTTTTAATACTCACATTGTAAGAAGCAGGGACAGGACCGTTCCTGGTATCTAAAGGGTGGTAATCCTTAGTGCTACCACACAGAGATGTTCTTTTTCTTCTCTAATTGATATAAGCCCCCCACCCCCACCCCCACCCCGGAAGCAACTGGGCTGGAAGCACTCCTCGGTTTTCACTCTAATGGGAATACTGAAAGATGAGCTCTCTTCTGTCTACTCCTTCCTGCAGCCAGTGGGTGCCAGGTAGAACATCACAGGAAACAAGATGGTGAGGAGACGTGAAGCTGTCTTCCCTCTGTGCTGCGACCCACTGCCGGGAGAGCGATACAATGCTCACTTATGCACACCCCTGGGGCTTTTGTTTTATTGACCTGGGTTGCAGCCAGAGTTTCTCAGGGGATGTGAATGAGTTGGTGGCACTGAAAACCCTGAGCCACACAGCAGTGACAACGGTGGTCAAATCACCCTCCCCGCCTTTTCAAACGCTGTGTGTGTGTATGTGTGCGTGGGAGAGCACTGGTGTGTGGGTAAGTGTGTGCGTGCAGGTGTGTGTATGTTTGTGTGTGTGTGAATACAGGTGTTTGTGTGAGTGTGTGAACACAGGCCTGTGTGTATGAGTACTGGTATGTGTGGGTGTATGTACGTGTGTGTGTGTGTGTGTGTGTGTGTGTGTGTGTGTGTGTGCGCGCACTGCCGTGTGGGAGTGTGCACATGGACAGGCGGGTTCTCCTGCCCACACGTGGGGGCAGGTAGGCAGCAGTCTCTGGCGTCATCCTCAGGAACAGGAATCCTCTGGGTGGAGCCAGGTCTCTCCCTGAGCGGGATGTCACTGGTCAGCTGAGGCAGAAAGCCCCGCACTCCTGCCTGCACTTCCTCAGGGTGTACAGCTGGCTTTTGAAGTGAGCTGGCTTTTTCCTACGAGTGGTGTATTTCCTTTAATATAGTGATAGCAAATTCCATCCACATTTTCGTAACTCACAGGATCTCATCCTTTATATGGATGAGTAGTATTCTAGTGGGTTTACATATCACCACGTTTGCCTTATTTATTCATTAGCCAGCGGCACAAAGTAGACACCTTCTCTTGTTTATTAAAGTAGGTCATCACCAAAACGATCTATCCCTTTAAAACCTTTTTTAAATTTATTGTTTTATAAATTACATTTTATTTGCTTTGTATCCCAGCTGTAATCCCCTCCCTTATTTCTTCCCAGCCCCACCCTCCCTCCCCAAGTCCACTGATAGGGGAGGTCCTCCTCCCCTTCCATCTGACCCTATCCTATCAGGTCTCATCAAAACTGGCTGCATTGTCTTCCTCTGTGCCCTGGCAAGGCTGTTCCCCTCTTAGCAGGAGGTGATCAAAGAGCCAGCCACTGAGTTCATGTCACAGACAGTCCCTGTTCCCCTTTATAGGGCATCCACTAGAAGACTGAGTTGCCTTGGGCTATATCTGTGCAAGAGTTTTTGGTTATCTCCATGCATGATCCTTGGTTGTAGTATCAGTCTCAGAAAAGAGCCCTGTGCCCAGATTTTTTGGTTCTGTTGCTCTCCTTGTGGAGATCCTCTCCCCTTCAGGTCTTTCTCTCTCCCCCTTATTTCATAAGATTTCTTGCACTCTGCCCAAAGTTTGACTATGAGTCTCAGCATCTGCTTTGATACATTGCTGGGTAGAGTCTTTCAAAGGCCCTCTGTGGTAGGCTCCAGTCCTATTCCCTGTTTTCTCTCTCTTTCGATGTCTGTCCTGCTTGCCTTTCTGAATGAGGATTGATCATCTTACCCAGTGTCCTTCTTGATTTAGCTTCTTTAGGTATACAGATTTTAGTATGTTTATCGTATACAACATGGCTAATATCCACTTATAAGTGAGTATATACCATATGTGTCTTTCTGCTTCTGGGATACCTCACTCAGGATGATTTTTTTCTAGTTCCCACCATTTGCCTGCAAACTTCATGATTTCCTGGTTTTCAATTGCTGAGTAGTATTCCATTGTGTAAATGTACCACAATTTCTGTATCCATTCCTCTGCTGAGGGACATCTGGGTTGTTTCTAGATTCTGGCTATTATGAATAAAGCTGCTATGAATATGGTTGAGCAAATGTTCTTGTTGTATACTTGAGCATCTTTTGGATATATGTCTAGGAGTGGTATAGCAGGATCTTGAGGTAGCACTATCCTAATTTCCTGAGAAAGCACCAGATTGATTTCCAAAGTGGTTGTATAGTTTACATTCCACCAGCAATGGAGGAGTGTTCCCCTTTCTCCACATCCTCTCCAGCATGTATTATCACTTGAGCTTTTGATCTTAGCCATTCTGAATGGTGTAAGGTGAAATCTCAGGGTCGTTTTGATTTGCATTTTTCTGGTGACTAAGTATGTTGAGCATTCTTTAGGTGTTTCCCTACCATTCGATATTCCTCTAGTGAGAATTCTCTGTTTAGCTCTGTATTCTATTTTTTAATTGGATTACTTGAGTTATTGCTGTTTAACTTCTTGAGTTCTTTATATAGTCTGGATATCAGCCCTCTGTCAGATATAGGGTTGGTGAAGATCCTTTCCCAATCTGTATGCTGTTGTTCTGTTCTGACGACAGTATCCTTTGCTTTACAAAAACTTTGCAGTTTCATGAAGTGCCATTTATTGATTGTTGATCTGGGGACCGAACCCGGGTCCTCATGCACAGAAGCAAAGTGCTTTACTGATGGAGAAATCTTCCCTACATGCCCTTAAGATATCTTTATGCTGTTTCTTGGGTTTTCTACTTTTGATAAAAGCCCACCTCAGCTTGGCTTAGAGAGATTAGGTGAAAGCTGTCCACCTGTGCCACGCATGCCTCTGTCATGTCCTGGTCATAGCCATTGTCACTGATGGAAACTTACCACTATCGGGGCGGAATGAGGAGCTACACCGAACATGCCTGCTCCAGTTAGACAGCCTCTCCTGCTAAGGGTACACGTCTTTGAGGGTGTCTTTATGGCCATTCAAAGACGCTAGCGACCAGTTCTTGGCCCTGGGATGTATCTCTGTGCTTGCCTGGCATGCACAAGGTGCTGGGTCCAGCTGGCCTCAGTGTCTCTTACTCAAACACAGCACACTTCTGTATAGGGCACATCTGTGTACCTAAACAGACATAATGGAAAGGACTCTCCCAGCGTACCCCCACCTGCCCACCCCCATCTAGCATTCAAACAGTGCCCAGCTATGCTAAAAGGCCAGAGAAGAGGGTTTTCTACACCTTAATGGGTTTTCCACCCTCCAGAACTAACCTCTCAAACGAAATCAGACCCGAGGCGAGTGCTTCAAAAGAACGAAGCCATTGTTCCTTTTGCCCTTCCTTTACCCTGTGACTTTCAAACAGGTACTTCTGACCCTTTACGTCCTTTGTATTAAAACTCACTGTCCATTGCCTAGTAGACTGTAGGAGTCAGAGCAGATAAGCAGTTTACTGCATAAATAGTGAAATTATCAAAAGCGTGTGCCCACAGACACACATAATAGCACACACCAATTTGGGCCTCTCTGATACTCTAGTGCTATTCCCACCATGACAGCCATTTTCTTTCCTTTGGTTCAGATGCATGTGACCTTCACTGACAGGTCGGACCCTTTACACGGTGGATGGAAAAGAGCTTATAATCCATAGTCTTTTTGATCTGCCTGCAACTAGCATTGGGCTCCGGGCATGAATAAGATAAATAGCAAGGTGAATGGAGCTTTAAAGTCTGACCTCTGTGACGTAAGTTCTTTTTTGAGTAAAATAACTGCTATTTATTGACTTTTATGGCATGACTTCATCGTGTGGTGAAATAATGTGTTCTGAACCATGGAGTCTAAACTCGTGGTTGGAGTGATTAAGCCCTCAGTGATGACACTGCATAACTTTATGGGATGCATTTGGAAGGACTTGGGAGGAAGGATGGTGGATCTCTGAGTTCAAGGTCAGCTTGACCTACATTGCAAATTCCAGAACTACATGATAAGACTGTGGAAAATAGTGGGGGAAAATAGTGGAAAGAAAGAAAGGCGAAGATTACCTAAGAATGTTATAAATAAATCCCACGGAGACAAAAATAGCATCTTCTCTCATCTGACACAAGACGTGAGTTACAAAGAAGGAGCCTATCCAAATAGCAGACAGACCACCATATTCACTCAGGAAGCAATAGTGACTCAGACTATGTGTTTATTTCTCGAAAGCCATGAGGATTATTTGTCTAAGTTTAAAGAATATATATTTTTAAGGTATTTATAGAAATCATTTCCTATTGTCTCCATGTATCAGCAAATGAATAAGGAGCAACTATGAGAAATGTAGAGCAGCTTGACAGCCAAAGTCTAAAGAAAGTTGTAGTTTGACATCTCCTCAGCTGAAGTAGTTCCTTGGTGTAAGGATCCATGTGTCGTAGAAGTTTTGCCTAATGAGATGTGAACGTGTTTTTGTTTTAACGCCAGGTGTGGGATATGCTTCAGATTGTCCACAGCAGCAGACTATTTGCCTCAGGTGGGCTCTAAGAGAGAGTCTCTGCCAGCTGCAGATGGTTTAATTCTTAGGACTCTGGAGAGAGAATAAATGCCGGGGTCCAGGGAGCGTTGGGGGATGCTCTGAGAAAGAAGCAGGCTGCTCCTGCTCCCCGCTGCTACTCCTGGTTGCTGCTGTTACAGTTCGACAGGAAGAAATTGGGAATATCTTTAAATGAAGATTGGATTTCCTTGCTGAGGAAGTATGACCCTGAACAGCAGGAAGTAGCTAAGAGAAACTATGACCCTTCTCCCCACTAACCTTCTTTCTCTCCTATCGATGTTTGGGGTGTAGGAAGGAATTGGGGTGAAGTAGGGAGAAACAGACATAAGAAGAATAAATAAAATAGTGTTTAAAAGTATGCCAACATCCATGCAACAAATTTGGCATGTGGCAGGCTTTCCCAGAAATTCAAGCTCCCTTGCTTTAGGTTCATTTCCTCTCAAATTCATCCCAGGGATGAAAAGTCTTTATCTAGTTGGAAAATACTAGGCATTTAATCATGCTGCAAGTGATCACTTAGGACAGGAATAGGAGAGAATACTCAACCATGTAGCAAGTAGATATTTCTAAACTTTGTTCCCCTTCAAGTCCCTAAAGAGGGCTGTGTAATTGTCTCACCAACAATACCGTGGGATTTTCTTCCTAAGAGCATTCACCTCGGGCCAAAGGTCATGTTCAAAGAATAGGACCTAAGAATGCAAGAGTTGCTAGGACACAAGGCCACAGTGTAGGAAATTAGTTCTCAAACGAACCAATGTATACCAAATTGGTAATGATGTCATGATACACAAGCTTGCCTGACTCAGTATGAAGTATTAGAGACATGGAGTGTGGTGTTCTCATCCGAACGCCAGCTCTCTGTGCTGATCAGTGTTCTTAAGAGATCGTCCATGCACCTAAACCCAGCCAGGGTTTAAATTTAGACGAGATCCGAATTATTCAGATCAGCAAGATGGCCATCTGCTTTCAAGCATGCAGCTGCTAAGCCTTTAAACAGCAGCTTTTCATGATTCATAACTTATTCATCCCAAGATGCACTCAGACATCTGCCTTATCATCAATTCGGCTTGGCAGAGCATTTTGCTTTAAAGTTTCATAACCTCTATCCAGGTAAGTAAGTTTTCTGAAGACTGATAAGATCTACAGTCCTAGCCATTCCCTCTAACAGCAGTGACGGCAGCAATAGCTGCTGGTTAGTCTATTGCCCTTCAGTTTGCTAACCTGCGCTAATCAGGCCCAGCCCTCTGCATCAGCATGCAGCCCCACTTCCCCGTTTGGAGCTTTTGGAGTCTTTCCTCTAGATGTCCAGGAAATATGTAACAGAGTGCTGCGAGTGATAGCCATTGTGTGGTGGGACACCAGAACATGTTCTCTCCATCCATGTCTGTGTCTACTTTCAGCTTCCTTACCCACACTTCCCTTCTCCCAGTTGTCACTGTTTTAACTCAGGTCAACATTGTCTGGCTTCCACATGCAACACAGAGTACGAAATATTATCATTTAGCGTCTGGCTAACTTCCCATCAGATGGTGTCCAGCTGCAATGACTAGATGTTATTATTACTTATGATGGAGTACTATCTACTGTGAGTTTGGACTAGATGTTATTATTATTTATGATGGAGTACTATCTACTGTGAGTTTGGACTGCATTTTTCTTAGCCATTCTTCCACCCATGGACACCTAGACTGGTCCCATATCTTCTCTATTTTGAATAGTTGACACGTTAACTTTATTTCCATCCCTACTCTGGAAAATACATATCATGATCTTTATTTCACTACTGAGAAAATCAACAAGACTAAATAATATAGACAATGATGTTAAGCACAGAGATGGCGGAAGTGAAATGCTGAAAACCAGGCATATCTGTGCTCAAATTCAAACCTTTGCAGCAAGCAGTGCAGCTTCCTATTGCAATTCCTATGGAGCAGCTGGAATGTCTTCATCATACTTGTAGGAACCACTGCACTGAGCTCTACAACATTCATACCCAGTCCTGGAAAGCTTCAAGTGGCCCTTGGTTGCCAGTAATCTGTTTGCTCTGCTGGACAACTTAATGCAGCCTCGGCTACCCATTCTTTTCTCCATTACCAACAACAGCAGCTGGGGAGATAGGAATCCAGGAAGTGTGCAAAGATAATCTTCTATGCAATCTGAAAATAGAGATCCTGTTTACTTTGCTTGGAAGGAGTGTTTAACACATGGAAGATTCTCTCCGAAGAAAACCAGTTCATATGTGTGTCAAAAATTTAAGGGCTAGTGAAATAACTCAGCAGATAAAAGTGCTTGTCACCAGGATGATGACCTGAGTTTGATCCTCAGAACCCAGTGGGTAGAGGCAGAGAACTGGCTCCCCTGGCATGTACATGTGTACACACATACACACAAAATAAATACAATGGAATGCAAAAACTTGCACAAACTGACTGCTATCTTCTATTTACTCCATAACCATACTACATGAGAGAAAAAAAAAAAAAAGTAGAGCCAGCTTTCAGGTCTTGATTCTATGACCTAAAATTGGTCAGGCTTCTAAACTTCACATTTGTTATCTGAAGTAAATGAAAATAATAGCATCTTTTGTTCCATCTTTTAAATAAGCAATATGTGGAAGGCAGTTGTGTGGTTGTAAGCTTAAGCAAACAATCCCTAGATGTGGCCCACGAAATTCAAAAACAGCAAGAGGAAAACCAGAAAACTTCTGCACAGCTCAGGTAGCAACCGGCAAAGTGGGCTACGGAGTCTATATGGGGGGGGGGGGGTTGCAAACCACTCAGCTGGCCAAGATTAATATCCAGAGCAGATCGGGAACTTTTAAAATTCAACAACACAAATACAATCCTTCTGAAATTGGACAAATGATAGGAATACATTTCTCAAAAAAGAAATGCAAATAGTGGGCGCGTCTTTGAACAATGCTGGCTATCATTAGCCATTGGGAGATGGAAACCGGAGCCACAGTGACACAGCTTCCCACCCAGTTAAAGCAGCTGTTATCCAACAGATATAGCTTACGAAGTACAGACTCCCTGTGGGGTCATTACCTTACAGCACAAACACAAATTAATACAGCATCATGGAAAGCGCTTGGGGTGGTCCTCAAAACACAACATGGGTCCGCCACAGACCTCACTTCTGGTTACAAGTGGGAAAAAAAAAGTAAAAATCATAGAAAAAGACCATCATCCGTATATTTATTGAAGCAATGCCCTACAGCCAGGATACGGACTCAGTGTACATGCCCAGACTCAGTGTACATGCCCATCAGCAGCGGAGGGGGATAATGAAAATGGGAGACACACGCAGAGGGGGAGCTGGGGAGGGGACGATTATTCACCCTCAAAAAAAGCATGAAGTCTCTTATGTACAAGACAATCAACAAACAGAGAGACAGTAATTTTAAGTAAATTGAGATAGATGCAGAAAGAAAGCAGTATAATCCTCTCGATAGCGGAGCAGCTTAAGGGCTCACACTAATTTAGAGAGTAGGAGATGATGACTTAAGGCTGTGAGCTGTGGAAATCTGGAGCGTGAGAACACAGCACAGCTGAAGAGACGGCGTTGGTTCCTGTGCCCCACAGCACCTTGAGGCCGGCTGTAGCCCACAGTGGGGCTGCATAGCCCAGCGTGGGGCCGTCCACAGCCCACTGTGGGGCTGGCTACCATCCACAGGAGCCTATTGTACATCTTAGCAAGAAGACAGGAAAGTAGGCTCCAAACCTAAGGAAGCCAGAGGGAGGCAGAGTTGATGACTCCCCTGGCATGAGCAGAGCGTCCTGATGACGCCCGCACAAGTAACATTCCACGCCTCACAGACACGCAGAGCTATCGTAGGTTAACGGAAAAGAGCAAAACAGGAGAGAGGGTTTTCCAACGCACCACCGACTGCCCTGGAACTTCCTTTGACCCGGCCACAAGCTCTAGACCCTCTTGCCTTAGCCCTCCTGGGAACAAAACTCATAGGTTTACAACCACAACTGAGTAAACATAACTTTAAAAAACAACTGAAAAGAGATCATAGACATAAAATTATAAAACTCATGGAGGAAATATGGGGGGGAAATCTTAAAGACTTTGAATTAGGCAAAAGTTCTTAGATATGTCACAAAAATAAAATGTGTTAATATACACGAACTCTACTAAAGTTAAAAACATTTAATTTTTTGTTTTTGTTTTGTTTTGTTTTTCGAGACAGGGTTTTTCTGTGTAGAGTGCTGGAATTACAGGCATGTACCACCGCACCTGCCTGAAAACGTTTAGTTTTAAAATGGTGTTGAAAGTATTAAAAAAAAAAGTAACAAATATTGTGCCTCTGACAACAGACTATAGAAGGAAACCTTCAAACCCAATGTGAAGAAAGCAAACATTCTCTTAAAAAAATTGAGAAAATATTTAAACAGATATATCAAGAAAATAAATCTTGACAAATAAGCTCTTGAAAAGATGGTTCACGAGTGGATAGCAAATGATTCAGTAGCGCAGGATGCTGACAGCCCAAGTTCAATCCCCAGATTTACCCCTTTTACATGGTACAAAAAGAGAACCAACAAAGTCTAGTCCTGCAAATATCTTCTCACCTTCATCTGTGTTGTGGTGTGCAGATGCGCATACATACAGACACATGTGCTTGTGCACACACATACATACAGCACACTAAAAAATAAATAAATGCAAAATAATTATTTTAAAGGTCCACAATCACTGATCTTCAAGGAAATGCACATTGACTCGTGCTGTGCATCATTGCATGTTTATTGTAATGGCAGGGAGGAGGAGAACGGGACTTCCCACAGATTAATGCTGGCCTTGAAAACAAAACAGTTTTCAAGAGAACAACCGAGGTTTAACTTCCCATAAGCCCCAGCAGTCAAGCCTGGCATATTTACCCCAAACAAAGTCTAAGCTTGTATACAAACACATGTGAATTTTTAGCACGACCTTATTCATAATCTCCGAAAACTGGAAATACCTTAATGTCTTTCAGTGGGGAAAGCATAAGCTGCTTTACATATGTCCAAACAATGAAATGCTACTCAACAGTGAAAACAAAAACAATGAACACTTGATTCCCACAGCCCGTCATGCTCAAGGAAAGAAGTCAGTCTCCAAAAGTGGTATGCTGTCTATCATGATTGGATTGGTTATGGTGCAACATTCATATGTGAAATCCTAACTCCTAAGGAAGGTGACAGTATGAAGAGCTGTCACCAGTTCCACGGTGAAAGATCAGTGGGGGACCCTCGCAATCTGCCAGGTGAGGTCAAGGTGAAGATATGGCTACAGGGCATCTGCCATCCCCGATCTGCAACACTTTGGGCTTGGACTTCCCAGCCTGCAAATCTGTAGGAAATGAATCTCTGTTTTTATAAGCCATATGGTCTGTGGTATTTTGTTAGTGAGGCATCAATGGCTAAGGGATCATTGTGATTCTGTTTGGAAGACATTCTGAACAAAGCAAATGGCTAGGGATAGAAAACAGAGCTCTGATCAGGTCAGAGGGAGGGAAGACTTTGAAAAAGACAAGGGGGAAAACTTTAGCGTGTTGAAGGTTCTCTGCAGTGATTACAAGAGTCTGTGTATGCTTTCAAACTGATTGAACTGTATGCAAAAATTAAATGTAGTGTATGTTAATTTTAAAGAAATGGACACATTTTTAAAAGACTATGCTTATAGAAAAGAATTTGTAAGGCTGGCAGATTATAAAACTGACAGTTAAGACAGTCTGTTACAAATGTATTTAAAATTTATATATTTTAAATATATATTTAAAATGTATAAATCTGGATAGATTTATATAAGTGTATAAAGGCTATAGCTACCCTGTAATAAATGTTTTCTTAAATATACTTGATCACTTTCTTTAGAAATACTGGTGTTAAATGCTCTCCAAACTAAGCTTAGCTGTCAGGGTTTGCCTACCTAATTGCTTGCAATTACACTATTTTATATCCTTATGAGATCCTCATTATTATACCTTACCTGATTTGTGTGCAAGGAAAGGGATCTTTTGTTGGCACAGGATCTCAGTTGAAGCAAATCCAAACAAGTCAGGCACGCAGTAAACGCATCCACAGGAGAGGTGAACTAATCCCAAAATGTATGGAACTCACTGGGGGGAAGCAGTGTGGGCCAGAGACCAGGGGCTTCTTTCTGTCCTCACTTCCACTGCTGTCTTCTGTTCCTCGTTAGATTACTCTGATTTGGGGATTCTTTAGTCAAAACGACATGGCAGCAAAGAAACGTGAATTTGTGATGTGAGTCTACCTTCTTTTTCCCTCCTGGAATCCAACCAGGAAATACATATGCTCTGCTACCTTGTGCCAACTTTAATATGAATGGTCAGTCAGGGCTCTCCCTTCCTCCACTTTGCCTTTGTGTATAAATAGATAAGAACACTCTTATCTACATGAATAGATAAGAGTGTAATACCCCACCCCAAACACCAGAAACACCACAAGGGAAGTCCAGGCTTCCCCCTCCTAAATCATCCCTGTTGCTATGCTCACTGGTAGGGTAATGTGTGCCAGTTTAACACTACAAATGTAAAGTATGTTACTGGTTCAACAGCCTCTTTCATTAATTCTAGCCATTTACACTTGTGAAGCTCAGGAAATATTTTACCTTCAGTTTGAGGAGACAGTAACAGGATGAGTGAGAGATTTGGGGAAAAGAATCACAGTGCCTCATTTTACCCATGTACCTCAAATTGGCTTAGCCTCTGTTTGAGGATACGTAGTCAGTCTTGGCTGAGAAATTGGTCTGCCTTCTTGCTCGTTCATCTGCTAACTGCCATATAAGGTATAAGAAATGAGTTATGGGCTTCAGATCAACATCCTTTAAAAAATGTTAGTGGTCATGACCCTTTACCTCAGAGAATTTTTAAATTAGTTTGCACAAAATTAAAATTCTTCTAAGATACAATGTCTATTCATTGTGTAAGAGAAAGGAAACAGGTGTAATTTCTTTTTCTATTCTAGCCAAATGGAGAAACACTACTCACAGCTCTTGTCCAAGCAAAGCCTTGTCTCTTATAGTGCACAGATACCAAGGCAAGAGAATGAACACGTGTTTTATAGCAAATGTAAGAGTGATTTCCAGCTATGCTTGTATAAAGCTTCATTCTGGTGCTCTCCCATTGCAGTCCATTGCTACACTGAAAGTAGCTCCACTTTCGCCTTTGCCTTTGAGGTAAACCAGAGAACCATTCAAATACCAGTCAGTCTGCAGAGGCGAGGCCAGAGCGAGAGCCCATGACCCTTTTTACATCTGTGAAAATCCAGTAAGAACACAATACAGGGGGCTGGAGAGATGGCTCAGAGGTTAAGAGCTCTTACTGTTCTTTCAAAGGTCCTGAGTTCAATTCCCAGCAACCACATGGTGGCTCACAACCATCTATAATGAGATCTGGTGCCCTCTTCTGGTGTGCGGGTGTCAATGCAGGCAGAGCACTGTACACATAATAAATAAACAAATCTTAAAAAAAAATAAAAGAACACAATACACACTGGCTGAGTTTTATGAAAAAAAAAGTTAGCTGGTTGTTAACTTTTGAGTGGTCTTCGCCATGCATCTCCTTCCTGTGTATTTGGTTAGCCCAGAGGACTGTGATGGGAAAATATTGCCAGATTACAGCAGTTTGGAAGAAGAATAAGGTAGAAATAAGAATGGCAGTAGTGAAATTTTAACAGGGCTCAGAAAGATCAGTGTTTTGGTTTTTCTTTCAGAATGCTGTCATCACAGAGGTTAGAAAACATTAGCAGTAGGCATGATGGTAAGTTGACATAGTCTTTTTGGACCCCAAATTGTGTGTGTGTGTGTATGGGGGGGTGTGACACAAGAAACACTTCACAAGTTTTGCTGCCTGTCATATCCAGGTCAATTTCTGATAATTTCTTTTTTGGCAGATATGAACCATCACTATTTCCTCCACAGAGATAAACAGGAACTACAAACTTGAAAGTTAGACTGAGAAGTCCACTCCTGTCCAAATTGAGTTGCTTGAAACCAGGCTGCCTCTCCCCCGCTGCCCCCACCCGGATAGCACAGTCTCTGGCTCATTACACTGCCCTCCACCCTGACATAACACCACCCTATAGCCAGAGTACTAGACATGCAGCCCCGCCTCCCTCCTCGGCAGCTGGGCTGTGTCTCCACCGGGAGGAAAGACCCTCTCCGAGGACCGGAGACACAGGCAGAGTGTGCAGCCAGACAACCCCAGGTCAGCCTGACAGGAAATGATAAAGTGGGGGTGACACGGCTCCCTCCACTGGGTGACTGAGTCAGAGGGAGACAGCAGCAGGCGCCCTGTTAAGTGTGTCTGAGGGCCGAGGCATGCTGCTTTCCAGTTCACTGAGCCTGCGCGGCACCTCCCCTGCACCTCCCTTGAGTTGTCTGCTTGGGGAAGGAGAAAGAACTCTTGGGCACTCCTCTGAGGAAGTGGTTTTCTCAGGTGTCCCAATGCTGCAACCCTTTGATACAGCTCCTCATGGTGTGGCGACCCCCAACCATAGAGTTATTTTTGTCGCTTCTTCACAACTGTATTTTGCTACTATTCTATGTAGTAATGTAAATATCATCTGATATGCGACCCCCGAGAGAGGGTTCTGCATTTCGGAGGGTCGAGACCCACACGTTAAGAAACGCTGTCCTAAGGCATTTCCTCCCCCACCCCCACCCAAAAAAAAAAAAAAAAAAAGTCGCTACCTCTAGTAACTTAAAGCTGGCAGAAGCTGGTTCATGCCTCTTTAGCTAGCCTCTTGGGGACATGGCGAGGGTCACTGACAGGTGAACAGCTTTCTCTTTGATTTAAAATAAATACATAAAGCCAGATCCAATTCTTTCCTTTTAGAAATGCTTTATGATTCCTCTCCAGTGCCTGGTTCCCTGGCCAGGACGTATTCAAACCTGTTTCTCACATTAAAGACCCCAAAGATACAGAATGTGCGTTTCCTGCTGCCGGTTGTCATCTGCTCTTAAATTAAAAGTACAATGGGGGCGGGACAGGCTAAGGGAGAGAGAAGGTTAGAAAGCGGGAGGAGAAAAATAAGACAGACAGACAGACAAACTTTGGATAACACGGTGCATGCTTTAGCTTTCTCTTCGATTTCCTCTTTCAGGCCCACCACACACACACACACACACACACACACACACACACACACCACACACCCCTAGGTCCAGGCCCCAGCAGACGCACCCGAACACGCGTGCGCCTGCGCGCGGGCGGACACACACACACACACACACACACACAAAACGGTAAACCCGCCAACCTCAGATAAATCTGACTCTTCGCCAACTTGTAGCCTCCACCATCAGCGAAAGGACCAAGGTCCTCCGCTACCTGCCCGCAGAAGACACCGCCGGCGCCCGCGGCTCCGCAGTAGCCTCTCCTGCTGCAGTCCCGACAGAGTTTCCGATGGAAATCCTTGGGGCTAGCGCTCCTCTGCCCCTCGGCCCGCTCGCCTGCCTTCCACCTCCTTCTCGCGAGGCCAGAGGAGGCAGGACACTTTTTCACTTCTAGGGATGGGGGACGGGAAGGAGGAGAGACTCCCGCCGCGGGAGCCCCGAACCCGCCCCACTGCCCGCCCCACTGCCCGCCAGCACACCCGCGCAGGCAGGTCTCGTGCTGGCGAGTGGGCCGTTTGCCAAGGTGTCGGTGCTCACTCCGGGTGCGGGGATGCAGGCAGGACGGCGAGGCGGAAAGGTCGGGGCTTGCAGAGGAGGCGGGTGTGGCAGAGGGGCGACCCGGAGCTCTCCAGCCGCATCTCCGAAGCGCGCGGAGGGACCCCGCCAACTTAAAGGCCTGCCCTCGCGGCGCGCTCGCCTCCCGCCCTGCTCCCCGCCTGGACGTCTGCGGGAAAAGAAGGTGCAAGAGTACCTGGAGCGAACACCATGACTTCCTTCGGCCTCTGCGCCCTGGGTTCGGAGAGGTGGGCAGCCGGAGGGCGGGAGCCGGCCGGGGACCGGGCAGCCGCGGGGCTGGGGGCGGGCGGGCGGGCGGGCGGGCGGGCGGGCGGGCGGGCGCGCGGGGCGCGGGCGGGACGGTCAGCACCTCGGACAGCTCCCCGCGCGCGGTCCCGGGCCGCCGCTCAGCGCTGGGCGCGCGCTGCCTCCACAATGCACCGCTGCGCCGCCGGCGGGAGGAGGAGACCCAGCCCGCTCGGCTCACCCTCGGTCCCCGCGCCAGCTCGGCGTTCCGCCGCCCGAGGAGCAGGACGCTTCTACCGCTTCCACCGAGCAGGAAGCACGAAAGGGGAAGCCAGACAGAAAGGTAATTGCCCGGTTTCCCGGCAGGGGCATAACTAATTGCTTCTAATTACCCGCTGTCACTCACCCCCGGGGATGCCAGGGCTGACATTTGAGTTGGTCGCTTTCCCCACGTCGCACTGGAGTTTACTCCAGACTCAAAGTCTGAGTTCTTGGGAGTCGGGCTGGCTCTGAACAGAGCGGGGGAGGGGAGAACCGCCAAGTTAACCCATCTTTGCTCTTCACGACTTCTCTGGCTGTCCCAGGCCTCTCTCCTAATGTCAGCAAAGAGAGCTAAAGGAGAAAAATAGGATGACCGCGGAGTGCATGACGAGGGCGCTGCTCACGGGTCCTGTTCCCCTTGACCACCCCGTCAACTCCCACATTTGCAGGTCATAGCGTCAGAGGAAACGGCGTCAGCCAAGGCAAAAGAGAGTCTAGATGAGACAGGTCTCGGACAAACTAATACAGCTTCTGCAAGGATGAGCCAGCCCCTGTCACATACTGATTACAAACCTAAGTGCTTCCCCAGACACGGCTCAGTTATACCAGCTGCGCCTCTTCCTCACACCTGGCTCTACAGCAAAGATAGTAAGGCCTGCTGGACGCTCGCCGCTGGCTCCTAACCCGTAGATCACTTGACGGTGTCTATTCTCCAATTACTGTTTGTGCAATGTGGGCAGCCCACATTATGTGTTAACAACTTGCGACACGTATGCGGGGGGAGGGGGGAGTTCGCTGACAGAGTTGAACCCTCATAGGACTCCACTTGCCTTGGCTTTCATCCTCTGCCTCTGTACTTCCATGGGATGATCCAAAAACAAAGGCAATCAGGGTTCTTCGGGCATTCTTCGCCTCTCCCTGGAAATAGTAATAATATTCTGAAAACACAGTTTGGTATAGAAGCCGTGAGCTCCACTCTGTTTGGCAAACGCAAGCATTCGCATAGCCAGGCTGGCGCTGAGTTTGCCCAAAGCCATAATGGGTTGAAAATGCATATAGTTTCACAGCTCTAGAACTGCCGCTTCCGTGGAGGAATACGGGCAGCTTCATCGTAGCACAATCTGAGCGGCCCCCAGCACCTGGTGTCTGTCACGCAGGCGGAAACAGACAGGCACTGCCTCAACAAGGTGCAAGTCAGCTGATGCAAGTTAGCCCTAAACAACTTTCGTGAAGGGATGGGGTCCTCTCACAATGCCCACATCACACGAAAACCTCTTGTTTCAGCGCACGGCACGCTTACAGCACTGTTTGAGGTTGTCTTGAATGACAGGCCGACTCTTTTAAACACTTCTCTACCACCCTTATTTTTTTACAGCTTTATAAATTCAATGCCCTTTATTCACCTAATGCATAAATAAATGTCCACAGTTAAATTTAAAAAAAAAAATAGTGTAAGAGCATTTTTAAACATCTTTAAGGATCAATCAGATCCGAACTGAGGCACAGCACCTTCATCGTGTTCTCTTTGATATGTCACCCAACTGGCCTCATCTCAACTGTACTGTAGGAACTGAGGCATCTGTGAGGTTTGCTGTGAGGACTCTGAAATACGGACCTGACTGAAGAAAGAAAGAGCAAGCAGCCAGGCATGGCATCATGTGTGTCATGGGTTAGTCTAGTGTTTGTATTTTGATGCTAATTACTGACCTTCATGATCTGGTTACTGCCCTAGCAGTAACCTGCCTAAGACATTATTCCTGAGTGGTTAATTTAGAAAAAAAAATTTAAAAAGGCCTGAACCTGAGCAGGGCAAAAGAAGGTAGGCATGGATAAACTTCCCAGGCTTTGAGGACAAGAGAATCACGGGAAAAGACTGGAAGAGAGGAGAGAGGAGGACGCCGTGATAACTTAGCATGGAAGGAACCATGTGGGCAAGGAGAAAGGACTCCAGGAATGGTGTGGAAACAAACACCGAGATGAAAATATAAACAAGTATTTAAAATATCACGGATGGAAGGTAGCCCAAATAGGAATGGTTAAGGCCAATGGCATTGGATGGGGGCTGGGAGGTGAATGGGGTGGTTATTGAGATAGTGTAGGTGGAATTATTTGTCCTGCACGAAAGTAAAGACCAAGTGGATCTAAAACTTAAACATAAAACCAGACACACTAAACTGCTTAAAAGAAAAAGTGGGGACAAGAGCCTTGAACTCATTGGCACAGGTGACAAGTTCCTGAACACAAAACCAACAGCACAGGCTCTAAGAGCAACAATCAATAAATGGGACCTCATGAAACTGAAAAGCTTCTGTAAAGCAAAGGACACCGTCATCAAAACAAAGCGACCGCCTACAGATTGGGAAAGAATCTTCACCAACCCTTTATCTGACAGAGGACTCATATCCAGAATATATAAAGAACTAAAGAAGTTAAACAGCAACAAATCTATTAATCCATTTAAAAAATGCAATACAGGGCTAAACAGAGAATTCTTGATAGAGGATATAGAACACCAGAAAAACACTTAAAGAAATGTTCAACACCTTTGGCATCTGAGAAATGCAAATCAAAACGACCCTGATTTTACCTTACACCCATCAGAATGGCTAAGATCAAAAGTTCAAGTGACAACACATGCTGGAGAGGTTTTGGAGAAAGGGGAACCCTACTCCACTGCTGGTGGGAATGTAAACTTGTACAACCACTTTGGAAATCAATTTGGCACTTTCTCAGAAAATTAGGAATAGTGCTACCTCAAGATCCAGCTATACCACTCCTAGGCATATATCCAACATATGCTCAAGTGTACAACAAGGACATTTGCTTAACCATGTTTATATCAGCTTTATTTGTAATAGCCAGAGCCTGGAAACAACCCAGATGTTTCTCACCTGAGGAATGAATACAGAAATTGTGGTATATTTACACAATGGAATACTGCTCAACAATTAAAAACAAGGATATCATGAAGTTTGCAGGCAAATGGTGGGAACTAGAAAAGATCATCCTGAGTGAGGTATCCCAGAAGCAGAAAGACGCACATGGTAATACTCACTTAGAAATGGGTATTAGACATATAATATAGGATAAACATACTAAAATCTGTACACCTAACGAAGCTAAGCAAGAAGGAAGACTCTGGATAAGACGCTCAATCCTCATTCAGAAAGGCAAATGGGATAGATATCAGAAAGGGAGAAAACAGGGAACAGAACAGGAGCATACCACAGAGAGCCTCTGAAAGACTCTACCCAGCAGGGTATTGAAGCAGATGCTGAGACTCATAGCCAAACTTTGGACAGAGTGTTGAGAATCTTATGAAAGAAGGAGGAGATAGAAAGACCTGGGAGGGACAGGAGCTCCACAAGGAGAGCAACAGAACCAAAAAAATCTTGACCCAGGGCTCTTTTCTGAGACTGATACTCCAACCAAGGACCATTCGTGGAGATAACCTAGAACCCCTGCACAGATGTAGCCCATGCCAGCTCAGTCTCCAAGTGGGTGCCCTAGTAAGATGAACAGGAGTTGTCTTTGACATGAACTCAGTTGCTGGCTCTTTTATCACCTTTCTCTAAGGGGGTGGGCAGCCTTACCAGGCTACAGAGGAAGAAAATGCAGCCAGTCATGGTGAGACCTTATAGGCTAGGGTCAGATGGAAGGGGAGGAGGACCTCTCCTATCAGTGGACTAGGGGAGGGGTGTGAGAGGAGAAGAGGGAGGGAGGGTGAGATTGGGAATGGATGAGGGAGGGGGCTACAACTGGGATACAAAGTGAATAAATGGTAATAAAATATAAATAATTTTAAAAAAGAAAACAAAAAGTAAAAATAACAAATTTTAAATCCCATGCACTATTTTTGAAAATACCAATATGCATAAAAACACCTTGATGTGAGACAAAAAGCAAGTTCTGACAAGGGTCCTGGCTCTGGTCTCCTTATTTCTTTTTCATGGTAGAAGGGCAGTGGTCACTAGTTCAAGTGGGTAACCTATGTGCTAGAGGTTTTCAGCCACTCCATTTATTTTCAGGCCAGACTAGGTCTCAAAGAGAAAGAAAGAAATTGGGGCATATTTGTGTGTCATTTTAAAATATATAAAGTTGTAGAAAAGGTGGAATCCTGAGCTATTATAGTAAGGCCCTATTTTTAAAAAAATGAATCCTAAGAACACTCAGCAAATTAATAGCAAATTTCTTTCACACAGTATTTGCTTTACCTGGAGTCCTCTGGATAATAGGACGCTAAACTTACTAGATGTCTCAATATGACAGTAATAAAACCAGAAAAAAATTTAAAAAAAGAACCCAGACAAAGTCCCACAGAATGCTAGCCTAGACAGTAGCCGAACTAAACAAATAAACACATAAAAAATGTATTGGACATTTGCTCAACCATGTTTGTAGCAGCTTTATTTGTAAGAGCCAGAACCTGGAAACAACAATCAACAGAGGAATGGATACAGAAATTGTGGTATTTTTACACAATGGAATACTACTCTGCAATCAAAAACGAGGAAATCATGAAATTTGCAGGCAAATGGTAGGATCTAGAAAAGATCATTCTGAGTGAAGTATCCCAGAAGGAGAAAGACAAACATGGTATATACTCGCTTATATAGACCTATAAGATATAATAAACATAATGAAATCTATACACCTAAAGAAGATAAACAAGAAAGAGGACCCGGGGTAAGATGATCAATCCTCAGTTAGAAACACAAATGGAAGGGGCATTGGATGTAGGAGAAAACAAGTAACAGGACAGGAGCCTACCACAGAGGGCCCCTGAAAGACTCTACCTAGCAGTGTATCAAAGCAGATACTAAGACTCATATCCAAACCTTTGGCAGAGTGCAGGGAACCATATGAAATAAGGGGGAATTTGTATGACGTGGAAAGGATAGGAGCTCCACAGGGCCAAATATATATGGGCACAGGGGTCTTTCCTGAGACTGACACTCCACCAAGGACCATGTATGGATATAACCTAGAACCTCTGCTCAGATGTAGCCCATGGTAGCTCACTAACCAATTGGTTTCCCATATTAAGGGAAACAGGGACTATTTCTGACAGGAACTCAATGGTAGGCTCTTTGACCTCCCCACCTCCCAAGGGAGGAGCAGTCCTGCTAGGCCACAGAGGAGGACTTTGCAGCCAGCCCTGAAGATACCTGATAAAACAGGGTCAGATGAAAGGGGAGGAGGTCCTCCCCCATCAGTGGACTTGAAAAGGGGCAGCGAGGAGATGAGGGAGAGAGGGTGGGATTGGGAGGGAATGAGGGAGTGGGATACAGAGTTAATAAAATGTAACAAATAATAAAAGAAATAAATAAAAGAACTGTATTGGAGATAGACCGATGGGTCCTCTAGCGTTTTTGTGAGCCTGAAGTGGGCAATAGACAGGAATGTGGCCTAACAGAACCCAGAATAACTGGCCAGTATTAAACAAAAATGTCTCACCCCACCTGTTCTTAACAAGAGTTGTAGACTGTCTTTTCTCAAATCATCTCTTCATTACCCCTCCCCTAACACCACTGCTACACAGCCAAAGGACAGTATAAATTGTGTGTGTGTGTGTGTGTGTGTGTGTGTGTGTGCACGCACAGTTTTACTTATATTAAGGATCATTCCAGAGCCTCACACAACATAGGCAGGAGTTTTATTACCAAATTGTAATAACAGCTTCTGTCTATAGTTTAGACAAGATTACTCCTTATAAACCCAGGTCACTTTAGTGATATGTTTTGGTTTCTTTCGGTGATTTCACCTGTACATTTCACTCAGCCTTCACTCACATTTGTACTATGACCAGAATTATTCTGTTGGTTTTATTTCAATATCCTGACATCGCTTCCAGATTTTAATATCTTTATATTTGATATAAGTGATAGATTTAGTAGCTGAATACCTAATAGAAAGATGAATGTTCCCATTTAGTCAGCCATCAAATGAGCCAGATTCTTTGGCAGATCATTTACCCAGACTTACCCACAACTGAAGTGGTTTCGGTGTGTTCCCTCTGTCTGAACACTTCCATGCATGGCAGCTCGCTCTACTGAAACCGCTTTAAAGACAGCCCTTCTACCAGGGAAGCAACCACTGCTGCCACCTACCACATTCCGGCTTTCACAGTCGTTTCTGCTCAATAACGGAAGCAGCAATAGAAAGCAAGACAGGACACAAGCTTTAATAGATGCTCTGCTTTCTTAATCCAGACCTGAGCCTATGGAGCTGGACACGCCCCCTTTCAGGAGTAGACACGCCCCTTCCCAGGGTTGGGCATACCCCCTCTCACGAGTGGACAGGAAGGTTTGGGCGGGTTACAGGCACATGTGGAAAATGATCATCTCACCAGAACCATTGGGGATTTGGGAGAATTTTTGACTTAAACATGGAAACGTTATGATGTGGGAAGCAGAATTCTTGTGATAAACAAATGTTAAATAATCGATTCTGATAAAACAATTCACTACAGGCAATGTAGAGCTAAACCTCTTGGGTTTCCCAAGCCTCCATTTCTTTATCACACCTCTCCTCCACTCTGTATTAGAGCTTTGACAGGGAGAAAATCTTGTCTTTTCCGGAGCACACTCGCGACCCCAACATTTGAGGATCAGTGTGGTTCCTGGCATACCTCGATTCTTTTCACTCAACACTCATTTTTAAAACATCAGTCAATGAACTAGACTTGAAAATAATTTTTTTACCTGTGGGAACTGTTGAAGTAGATTGAAAAGAGGCATTTTCATTACAAGGAATTAAACCATAATTCTTTCCAAAATGTCTGAGCTTATAAGTTTTGAATGGTTATAGAAACAAAATGCTGGAAATGAATTTTTTCTCTCCTAAAAGCTGCTGGAAATTGTTGAGATGGCCCAAAAGAGGGACCCGGGGTGATGAAAAGCATAATTAAGAAAGCGATGAGTATGTTATACTGAGACACAAATAATAATTGAGTGAAGAGGGCACAGGAAACTAACTGTACTTCCTGGTCTGTAAAGGCACAGGAAAACTAAGGTAAAATGTACACAAAGAGGAAAGAAAGCATCAGTGTACAATAAAAGTGAGGACGGAAGATGAAATAAGAGAACACAATGACGTTATTAAGTCAAAGGAGGAAATATTAAGGCATTTTTCAGGCTCGAAGAACACAGAGCCATGCCTTTGCAGGTCTACATTTATGAGTGGCTTATGAATCCCGTGGGATACTTCACAATGTGCAATAACCATATTTTCTGAAAGTGGAATAGCAAAACCTACATGTTGGAGAAATTAAATTTTTTACATTGTGTTCATGGAAAACTAATAACGTCCTGGGAAACATCAATTTCATTGCAAAATCTTTCCTCCTACCAATGACCCGTGTGTCCACATTAATTTCTGTGGATAAAGTACTCCCATGTTTATTCTACAAGATAGCATGAACGGAAAATGAGATGGCATGGGTGGGAAATGAGATAACAAGAATGGATGGAAATGAGAAAACATGAATGGCATTGTGGAAAATGAGACAGCATGGCACATGTGGAAAATGAGAGAGCATGGGTAGAAATAAGTTAGCATGGATGGCATGTGTGGAAGATGAGGTGGCATGATAGTATAGGTGGAAAATAAAATGACAATATTCAGATTCAAATCAACTTGATTCTAGAATGAAGCATGAAGCTCCCAACTCACCACATTTGACTCATCGAAAACTGTGAGCTGAACTTATAAGGTTCTGTTTAATAAATTCTGAGCATGCGAATCTATTTACAAATAGGTTCTGCAATAAATCATTTTCAGAAGGAGAAGAAAAGTGGAGATAGAAAAAAAGGAGAAGATAGTAGAGAAGAAAAGAGAAAATAGAAGGAGGGAAGGAGAAAACAGAAAAGCAATGAAGAGGGAGAAAAGGAAAACAACAAATGCAAGAAACACTTCTTAAACAATAAAAAAGAAGAGCAAAGTACAATAACGATCTTTTCACTTTCTTGGATTTTTGTTTGTTCGTTTCTTGAGACTGGCTCTCACTATGTTGCCTAGTATAGACTGGAACTGACTATGTAAAACTCACAGAGATCTACCTGCCTCTGCTTCCTGAGTGCTGAGATTAAGGCCTGTGCTTCCACACCGGATGCTTTTAAGCGGTTTTGTTTTGTGTTGGCTTCCTTGTTGAGTGCGACTGAATCTCAGTGTATTCCAGAATGGATTTAACTTCCTCTGTACCCCAGGAGGAGAAGGAAGGGAAGAGCACTGAGGCCAAGCTGAAGACAGCAAAGATTTATCAGTTAAGGTCATGACTGGCAAGGTCACATGAAATTAGGGTACAAATGAGAATAGCACCAAAGCAATGAGACCTTAGTTGAGGAGGAAAGGTGATGAAGGAATGACAAATTAAGAAGTCATTCTGTGCTATGAAGTCAAAAGTCTAGCTCTGTGATGACAAAGAAGAAAGCTAACAGGGGCGTCTGTGTTTAAGTTTCAGATATGAAGTTATTCTGGATAACAACAAGATCTTGAAAGTGGACTTTACATGAGTGCTCAACAGTCAGGGACAAGACAACTCTTTAGAACTGAGCTGCTGAGTCATCCTGGAGGATGAGTGGACACAGGGGCAGAGTAAAGCAGCCTACCCACAGCAACCTTGGTACCTAGCCCAGCCTGTTACACAGCAGTCAGTCAACCCACATTCAATGACTCTACTGAATTCTGCGCTCTTTTCTTTGCTTGCATTTATTTAACTCTCACAGTTATATGGGTTATCTGTTATTGTTTTTATTTGAAGGATAGACATGCTAAGGCGCAGAAAAATTCAACACCCTTACATTGGTTATAGAGGCAGTCTGTGGTGAAGCCAGAATTTAAATGCAAATAAAAGTTGGGAGGGAGGGAAAGGATAAAGCCAAGTATGATCGCTAAAACCATTTTCTCTCCAGTATCTTACATAACATTTACTGTACAAAAGCAAATGCACCTCTGGCCATCCAAGTGACACTGAAGGACAGTTAAGAAAACTACTCTCAGGTGAGCACTGTTGTGTGGGAGCAAAATCAGTTTCTACATCATTTCTGGAAATCAAGTGGGTTCTGGGCTATTTGGAACCAATGTTATGGAGGGTTTCCTTGATGACAAAATAGAAGTTTCCAATATTACCTTGTGTGCTGGCTGGGTTTCCTTTCTATTTTGTTTTGTGTTTGTTTGTTTTTTGCTTTTGTCACCTTGATATAAAGTAGGGTCATCTGGGACAAGCAAAATTCTTCCATTACATTAGCCTATAGACAAGTCCATGGGGAAATTTTCCTGATCCATGTTTGATATGAGAGGGAACACCAGGACCAGTGCTGTCCCTGCTGGGCAGATGGTTCTGGGTGGAATAAGAAAGCAGGCTAAGCAAGTCATGAGGAGTGAGTCTGTAAGCAGCATTCCTTCATGGCCTCTGCCTCAGTTGGTACCTCAGGTTCTTACCCAGAATTCCTGCCCTAACTTCCCTTCACTGTGAGCTGTGAAATGAAATAAACTCGCTCTTCCATGAGTGCTTTTATTTGTGGTGGTTGTCACAGCAATGGAAAACTAGCAAAATGCCTTGGACCCATGTGGAAGAGATTTCATACTGTGAGGAAAAGACAGAGCTGTTTGATTTGGGAATATTGTGACATAATCTTAAAACACAAACCATGGAAAAGTCAATCATTTTAAATAACTGTATAGTTACAACTAGACTTGTCCTAATCCTAGACCTTTTAATTGTTGAGCCTCATAAGTGTGAGTCAGGTGAGGTGCTGTATAGAAATACACTTGCCGTATTCAAAGCTAATGCTTTTTTTTAAATGTTGCATTTATTTCCATAGTTTTCTCCATTCTTGCACTGTCCTAATTAGTAGCAGCCAAAGTCTAAAAATGACCCCAAATTTGACAAGTTTCTAAGTGTGTCTAAAAGTTAGTATCTACTCTCCATCCATCATAACCTCATCCAAGTAGACCAACATTATCTATCTATCTATCTATCTATCTATCTATCTATCTATCTACCTATTTATCATCTATCTTTTAATGTTATGTGAATGGGTGTTTTGCCTGCATCTATGTCTCTGCACCATGTACCCCACAAAGGTTGGGAGATGGCACCAGATCCCCTGGAACTGAAGTTAAAGATGGTTGTTAGCACCATGTGGGTACTAGAACTGAACCCAGGTCCTCTATACAAACAAGTACTCTTAACTGATGAGCCATCTCTCCAATCCCCCCCACACACGCACATTATCTCTTACCTGTACTGCTGAAATGACGTTGAAACTAATCTTTTAGTCTCGTATTTTCAGGTCTGTTTACTTGTCTACTTTATCTCCAACATTTTCACAATGGCTAGCTGCTTTCAGAACACAGAAGCACTCACAATGTGAAGATCAATACTCATGATGTCTCAATAAGAGTTTATTGACAGCGACAGGTGGAGGGTCATGTTAAACCCCAAAGGAGCAGAGATTATTAAAGTCACCTGTAAACAATATAACATAAGCCATGTATGTTGCTATGTCACTTCTCTCTGAGAAATTTTAGACCTCTAGCAATGCCATACAGTCTATGAAATCTGTGGGAGCCTGTATAAAAACAGACGTGAACTTTGGGGCAGGGTGCAGAATATTTGTCCCACAATGTGTCCTTCTAGAAAGAATTGCATGCACTACAATAAGCAGATGCACTTAAAAGAAAGGTTGAAGGGAATGCCCTGGCATGTCCACATTATTTCTTTGGGAAAGGCAAAGGCCTGGGGGGGAATATTCATGGCTCTTTTTACATGACCAAAGACATAACACCAACTATATTCCACCCCCCCATACTTGTGTTTGCATAAAGGTCACCTCATGTTTTACTTACATTAATAATAAAAACGAGAAGTGCTTTGTTTGCACTACTCTAGAGCTCAAACACCTGGAGTCCCTTGGTTACCCCACACAACACTTGGGCATTTCATTCAATCTAGGCTTAACCTCACTGATTGGGGAGGGTTGATAAAAAAAAAAGTGCTTTTGAAAGTGTCCTGCAAGTTTGATCAGTCTCCTGCCTACCAGGTAGTTTTAAAATTGACACTCCCTATCTGCCAGGGATAGCTTCATATCGCTGGTGTTCCTTTTCTGTATCCACGTCTTCATCTTGCCTGGAATAGTCCATGCACACTTCTTCTCTTGGCAAATGCCTGCTATTCTTCCAGGCCTGACCAGGCTCCTTCAAGCTTTCATGATCTACATGGGATGAGGTATCTCTCCTGTCTTACAAGAGCCCTTTTTTGTCTTTGTTGTTTGACCTACACTGGAGTACTGCTTTCTGCTTTCCATAACTAAACCCTGAGTCCCACAGGGAAGGTTTTGTTTGCTATGCCTCACTTGTTTTTGAAACCCTCTTTTGCCTTAGCAAATATTAAAAGTCTAATTACTTAACAAATATTTAAACAAATAGACAAAACAGTGAGTTTATATCAAGGGATCAGTGAAAATACAGTATTGTTTTTACCACAAATATATTTTGTCTTGTACCTACCCATACGCATGCAAACACATATGTGTACTTGTGCTTCTTGAATTTAAACTACATAAATACAAAAGTCATTTCTGTGAACTTGGCAACATCCCACATCAGAAGGCTTGGGACTTCTGTGTGTCCCAAATGAAGGTGTTTCATTTTTAAGAGTTTTCCGCCAGACTTTGGGGTATCTCCATACACCTAAGAAGATAGCTTTAGATCAAACCCATCAGAACAAAAAATTCATTTTTGTTTCATGTATAAGTTATACACAGTTAATTGTAATTTTATACCATTTTCAGTGAGCCTGTATTTTAAATGATCAATCACATGATGTCTGGAATTTTCCATTTGTAACACCATGCCAATACCCGGAACAGCTTCAGATTATGGAGTCTGGCTGTGAATGTGTGCTTTTATAACTGTATTTTGACAATTGCATTTATCCTGCCTCTAAAAAGCTGAAAATTCTGAGGCTGCACTTCAGCAGGAAGGTTACAGGAGGGCAGCAGGCAGGACCAGAGCTCCCCATGTCCAAACTCAATTCACTGTGCTCTTTATTTCAGACTCCGGCATTGGAATTTGTTTCTTCTCCCTCACAAGCTATGGTGCCAAGAACATTCTAGGCACTGTGATGTTTACTCTTAAATAAACATAATGCATTCCCAAGATAAGGTTTTCATCTGCGCATTTAAATGTCAAACCTAAGTAATTCATATTACCTTCCTAAAAACATTTTTATCTCATCGCTTTCTTTATGAGGTTTTATATTTAATAAAAGCAATATCCATCACCTGAACTTTAGAATAATTTCATTATTTCCATTTTATTATACTGTAGACATGCACAGCAAAACTGAAATTTGAATTTATATTGCAAACTAAAAGGCCACACAGGAGACTTCGGAGTTGTGAGCAAAGCAGGTCAGGCCTTGGGTATCTCACTAAGAGAATGCAGGGATATAGCTAAGGCTACATTTTTGAAACTTAAAACAGGAGAAAAAAAATAAGATCATATTGGGTCGGCAGAAAAGTAATATAACAAATGACAAAACACAGACCTTTTCTATAAACTATTTTTGTTCTATATCACCATCATTATCATCATTATTTATTAGCTGTTATTCATATCACATTTAATGATTAGGTTTAAGTAAAAACATACTACACAGTATTTTCCTCTGGACATAACTTCACCTTACCGAATGATTGAAAATTAATTAAAATGGTATTATAAATGACATTTAATATTATTGTTCATTAAATATTTATTTGAAATATATTTGATTAATAGCTTTAATGTGCAAGGCAGAGGGTTAGTTGCTATTTGAGATATAAAAATAACATAATACAACCCCTACCCTCAAGTAGATTATATATTAATAAAGAAGAGCTGGGCATGGTGGTGCATGCCATTAATCCTAGCACTGAGAGGCAGGAGTCCAGAATCTGTGAGTTCAAGTCCACCGTGCTCTACAGTGTGTTCCTGGCCAGCTTGGTCTATACATGGAGACCCTCTCTCAAAAAAAAAAAAAAAGGAAAAGAAAGCAGAAAGATAGACATAGAATTATAAGGCAAATAAGATTAGATGCTATACACAGTATAACATTTCAACTTTATAGACATGATGTTTATGTTTATATATGTTAAAATTCAAGAATCATAGGCAAAAACTATACTGAAGTCAGCTTCGTAGGCAAGTATTTTAAGATACCTGTACTCTGTAGAAACACATTTGACACTGGCCCCAAGATTTGAGAGTTTAGATGAACAGCAGCCCAACACAAAATAGAACTGAAACATCATCAGTATTGTCATGTACTTGTTTTAATGAAGTAATTATAGTTTCCTGAATCCAAACACCTATACATAAACAACACATGTATTAGGTAACACATTCTGTATTGTATGACCAAAACTGTTACGTGTGTGATGTCAGTGGAAAGATGACTGCCTAAGGTTCACACCTAACCCACTGCAACACTCGTCTTCAACAAGCCTTTAGCCTGCTCCAGCTTTGTACCCAGCACCAAGATGCACGTTCACTGTCTGTCATACAAACTGCAGGGAACTAAGACATATGTACCACCAATTCTTTCATCCCAGAACTCTTTTAATTATTATTACTTCTTTGAGAATCTCATACATTTTGATCATACTCACGCTCTCCCAACTCCTCCCAGACTATTCCTGCCCACCCAACTTTGTGCACCTCCCTCCTTTTTTAAATCCATCACATTCAGCTTGGGCTGCTCATGTATTCTTTGGTGCACGGCCCTGCAATGGAGTGTGTTCAACCTACCACAACACTACCAGGGGCAACACTTTTTGCTTGCATCTGTATCTGTGTACCACCTGGCAGCCTGGTGTCATGGAGGCCCAAAGACAGCGTCAGATCCCCTGGTCCTGGAGTTATAGATTGTTGTGAGTGCCATGTGGGTGCTGGGAATGGAAACTGGGTCCTCTGCTGAGCCAGTTTCTCCATCTACAGGAACAAATGTTTAAAAAAACAAAACAAAGACAAAACAAAACAAAAAATCCGACTTTCCCTTTCCCAGAACTTTCAACTGCCAATCTCTATAGGCATGTCCCCTTCTCTCAGTGGTAGAATTTGATCTGGTTTGTGCATGCTGTCTTAATTGCTGAGTTCATGTGTGCAGCTGTGCTGTTGTGTATGGAGGACACTCTTCCTCATATTCATTCACTGCCTCTGCTTCTTAAAGTCTTCCAGTCCTTTCTTCTGCAATGATCTTGAGAGAAGAGGATGACAAAATCAATTCCTATCACAACTGGTGACTTCTTATACAAAATATCCTGGACCCCAAACAATGAATTTCAGTGTTTAACAGAATTACTAGCAATGATACATTAATAATATAACAATAATTTACCTTTAAGAATGACAAGTGGGGAGCTAGAGAGATGGCTTAGCAGTTAAGAACACTGACTCCTCTTCTGGAGGAGCCAGGCTTGGTTCCCAGCCTCTTACCAGCACCACTCATGCACGTGGGACCCAGACACACATACAGGGTGATGAGCAGCTAGAAAAATTCTTCACTGGGTAAAACCCTTGCTATGCAATGTGAAGGCCTGAATCTAGGTGGCAGCACCCAGTAAAGGTGAGGTGTGGCCATATGTGCCTGTAGCCCTCCTGCTGGGGAGGGGTGCACAGACAGGCAGATCTAGGGATCTCCCTGGCCAGATGGTCTAGCCAAGACCATGAGGTCCATGAGCGAGTTCAGTGAGTTTCTTGTCTCAAAACAAATAAATAAAACCAAGGAGGGGATGAGGAAGTCATCCTCACAACCACCTCTCCCTCCATACAAGCACCCATTGATAAAGGCACACACACACACACACACACACACACACGGGGGTGGGGAATGGGGGTAAGCATTAGCTATCCTTGAAATAAGTCTGTACTCTTTGACGTCCTCAGACTCTGCTTAAACAGCCACATGTCTCCACTTAACTAATTCATAAACCTAGAGCTATTACTGGAAGAAATAGGGTTTGGATAATTAATTTCCTCTAGCAATTATAGACCCTGGCTTCAAGAAACATTTGTTCTGCAGACATTGTCTATGGACAATGAAGAAAAAGTATTGAGCATTTTTTTCGCAGAAAGTGGTGATTACTACAGAAAACAGAAACAGACAGTGAAGAGGGCCATGAGATGGAGGGGAAGAAAATAGGGTAAGAGTTCTTAGGATAGAATCTTGAAGCTTTCCAACATTTAGAAATCACATCAATTAGAAGCCAGCAAGGGAATACAACCAGCAACAGCCACTGAGGTCATTTAGATGGGCCTCCCTCTGCCCCTTCCTTGTTTTTCCCTAAGGAGGAGTAACTTATTTATCAATAAATTCTAGAGATAAAACGATAATAGATGGCTCTATTCCCTCTTCTTTGCTTTTGGGAGCTGGCTGCCAATATAAAATCTGTGTTCTGCTCTGCCTGCCTATATGAAATGTTCCCAGAGACAATGTGAGGCCTGCAATTTTCTGTGCTTCTGGCAACTGGTGAGTAATTCTGACTTATTCTGGAATTCAGTACCACACAGCTAATTTATTTGCAGCTCTAAGCCACATTTTTGGATACCAGATTTATCAATAATAAAGGTAATGTTCTACATATGTCTGCCTCACTCCTTTGCCTTAGCTAATTGTCTCAAAACTATTGGCAACAAGATCTAAGTCTATCAGGTCCCCCTCAGAACCTACTATTCTTAAGGTGCATCATTTGCAAGAAAATGTTCTACTCCAAAGAAAGTGCAGCTGCGTTATTTACAGGCCTGCCTGTAACATGGGAGCCAAGATGGAGATTTTAGAAAATGAAAGAAAATTTGACCATGCATAGAGCATTTTAATGGGAAAACTGAAACACAAGTATAAGCTGGGCAGTAGAAGAGAAACAGCAGGTTGAGTCTCTTGACTCCCACCTAGCCCAAGGCAGACTGTAGTTCTCAGTACTGCCTTGATTCTGCCTCAGATATTCCTGAAGGAAAAACAAACAGAACATTCAACTATCTTCCAGAAAGCTTTTCTGCAAATTCTCCCATCATACACACCTACATACACACCTTGACTCATGATATAGGAAAAAAAAAGAAGTATTTGCTCACCTAATAGTATCACCTTTAAATCTTTTCCCTCAGTGGGTGATTTCATTGGATTATAGAAAGCTTTTCTTTCCCATTATCAAGGTCACTTAAGAAATGTCAACTTTCCCAATCTGTAGGCATTTTGTTTTGATGACAGTGTCCTTTGCTTTACAGAAGTTTTTCAGTTTCATGAGGTCCCATTCATTGATTGTTGCTCTTAGAGCCTGTGCTGTTGGTATTCTGTTCAGAAAGTTATCCCCTGTGCCAATCTGGAAAAGATCATCCTGAGTGAGCTATCCCAGAAGCAGAAAGACGCACACGGTATATGCTCACTCATATAGACATATAATATAGGATAAACCTACTAAAATCTGTACACCTAAAGAAACTAATCAAGAGGGAGGGCTCTTGCTAAAATGCTCAATCCCTATCCAGAAAGGCAAAGAGGATGGATATCAGAAGGAGAAAAGAGGGAACAAGTCAGGACCTCTAAAAGGTTCTGCCCTGCAGACTATCAATGCAGATGCTGAGATTTATGGCCAACCTTTGGGCAGAGTGCAGGGAATCTTATGAAAGAAGTGGGAAACAGTAAGATATGGAGAGGACAGGAACTCCACAAGGAGAGCAACAGAACCAAAAAATATGAGCACAGGGGTCTTTCCTGAGACTGATACTCCAACCAAGGACCATGCATGGAGATAACATAAGACCCTTGCACAGATGTAGCCAATGGCAGTTCAGTATCCAAGTGGGTTCCATTGTAATAGGAACAGGGACTGTCTCTGACATGAACTGATTGGCCTACTCTTTAATTACCTCCCCCTGGGGGGGGGGCAGCATTACCAGGCCACAGAAGACAATGCTGCCATTCCTGATGAGACCTAATTGACTAGGATCAGAAGGATGGAAAAGAAGACCTCCCCTATCAGTGGACTTGGGGAGGGGCATGTGTACAGAGGGGAGAGGAAGGAAGGGATTAGGATGGGAGGAGGGAGGGAACCACAGGGGGATATAAAGTGAATAACATGTAATTAATAAAGAATTTTAAAAAAGGATATTAACAATGGCAAAAAAAAAGATTAAAAAAAAAGAAGTGGGAGGACCTCCCTTTTTAGTGGACTGGGAGAGGGACACGGTGGCGAAGAGGGAGGGGAGGACTGGGAGGGAAGAAGGGAGGGAGGTACAGGGGGGATACAAAGTTAATAATCTGTAATTAATAGAAATAAAAATTAAAAAACGTTTATGTCAAAAAAAAAAAAAAAGAAGAAAGAAATGTCAACTGCTGATTCCAGATGGCCAGCTGCAAAGGTGCCCTTAGCAGCAGCATTTCCTTAGTGGCTTTCTCATTGCTGGAACTGCTTGAAGCCCCAACACCTTCCACTCTCAGTACTTCTACCTCCTTCTTGGCAACTAAGGCCTCAGACAGCAAGGTCTTCTCCCACCACCAAATTCAAACTTACCCCAAGTGCACAAGCCTCTCCTTCCTTCTTAGAGGAGGTGTGCATTTGTTCCAGGAGGTGTGTCACTGGAGGTGGACTTTGAGGTATCAAAACCCCACAGGCCTAGTCTCTTGCTCACTCCCTTTGGATCTGGATCAAACTTCTCCAGCACCATGTCTGCCTGTGTGCTGCCATACAAGTCCCCAGTTAAATGTTTTCTTTTTTTTCTATAAGAGTTGCCATGGTCATGGATTCCTCACAGAAACAGAACTCTACGTTACAGAGGAAGAAAATTTTAATACCTAATTCCACATATTGTATTTGTGTATTAGGATGCCATAACAAAACAACACAGAAAGGGTGAGAAACTGCAGAAATTTACTTTCTGCAGTCCTGGAAGTCCACGATCCAGAGCTAGGGTTGGTTTCTGAGGAGGCATGCCCTCCTGGCTTGCTGCTTTTTCACTGTGTGCTCACTCGGGCTTCCCTCTGTGCATGTACACAAAGAGACCTCTGTGGTGACATCTTCTCTAATCAGGATTCCAACCCTACCTTGCAGGTCCCATCCTATGACCTGTCTATCCTAATTACCTAAATGAACCTATCCTCATATAGTCACTTGGGGTTTAAGACTTCAAAGCATAAATATGAGGTAAAGAGTACAAAATTAATACCTAAATAATTAGGAAAACAGAAATACATTAATGCTAGTGCTATAAGAAGAAAAGAACATTGTGGAAGACATAAGAGAAATAGAGAATATTAAAAATAGAATCACTGAAATCAAATGTTTGTTCCTAGGGAAAAATGTCAACAAGATTGAAAACGTTTGTCCAGGTAAAGGAAAAAGTAGAGGATATACAAATAGCTAAACTCAGAAATAAAAATTGAGACTGTTGAAGAATTTTTGATCCCATTGTGAACCTCGAGATTGTGAACTGTAAAAACCTATTTCTAGTTGTGGAGTGGATCGGCCCTAACACATACCTTTAATTCAACAACTTTCTGTTTATTGTAAACAGGTGGTTAATAGTGTGGCTCAACCCTAGCACACACCTTTAATCCAAGAGCTTTCTGTATACAGGATTTAATAAAGTTAACCCTAGGTCAAAACTTGGAGCAAGTAACCAGCTGACAAGTATTAAAAAGAAAAGAGGGACTTTTGAGTTGAGGGGTCTTTAAGACAGCATGGAGAGAAAACAAAACAAAACAGTTGTGTGCTTTTTCCTTCTTCCTTCTGGGACACAGACTGAGTAGGAAGGCCAGCTGGGTGCTTTCTCTGCCTCTCCAAGCTAGTAGGCTTTCACCTCAACATCTGGCTCCCGAGTCTTGTCTGGTAAAAATCAAATAACTGGGATATTTTCTTTCTTTAAAAATAACAATAACAGATGAATGGGGAGGAGCCCCCCCCATCAGTGGACTTGGAAAGGGGCAGGGTGGAGATGAGGGAGGGTAGGATTGGGAGGGAATGAGGGAGCAGGATACAGCTGGGATACAGAGTTAATAAAATGTAACTGATAAGAAAAAACTAAAATTAAAAAAAATAAAATAACAATGAGACTTTGCCAAATATCTTCCAATTTATCTTTATTATTTTCAACTGTGTATGAACACATGAATGTGTGCCTCTGTGTGTCCACATGTGCATGAAAACAGGTGTCCACAAAGGCCAGAGGCTTCAGCTTCCCTAGAGCTAGAGTTACAAGCAGCTGTATGCTGCCTGACATAGGTGTTGGCACTGAACTCGAGCCTTCTGCTAGAGCAGCAAACACTCTTCACTGATCAGCCACCTCTCCTGACTCATACTTAATATCTTGCAGAAATAAGAAGGATTGTAAAAGTATACTACAAATGCTTGCACACCATGATGATACAACATGACCAAGTGGGATTTATCTAGGGATACAAGAGTGGATTAGCATGCAAATCAGTACCGTATTCTACTTTAACAGATTTAGGGGGAAATTGTGATCATCTCAGTTGACGCAGAAAAAGCATTTGACAAAATTCAACTTTTTCATGATTTTAAAAAGAACCCTTAATAACCTAGGAATGGACGGAAATTTCTTTGGGATGAAAAAAGACACTATCATATTTATTGATAGAACAATAAAACATTCACTCAAAAATCAAAAATAAACCATGCCTTTTCCATTTCTAGTACTAGCTCTAGACAGAGAAATTAGGCAGAAAATATAAAAAGTCATATAGCCCAACAACAAGAGTAAAGCATCTGTATTTACAGATGGTTTATTGAAAATTCATAAGTAACATCATACACACACACCTCTACCTACTATGTTAATTGGCTAAGTTGTAGGCTATTAGGTCAACAGGAAAAACGTCAGTTGTATTTTTATACACCAGCAATGAACAATCTGAAAAAGAAATTAAGTGGAAAATTCATTTACAATAAGATCCAAAAGAACAAAAGTTTTAATAACAACAAAGTTTTTAAAAATAAACTTTAACCAAGGACACTGTAAGCTATCAAACAGCATGGAAAGAGCACAAAGGTCTTAGTAGATTGCTGTGGATGAGGAGTCTTAACAATGTCAGGGGCTCTTCAGGATTACCTACAGATTAGTGCAGTAACCAAAGATCCAACAGCTTTCTATGAACAATTCCAAGTCCATCCTCAATGGGATGTGGAAATTTAAGTGCCCCAATGAGCCAAAACAGTATTTTTTTAAAGAGTAAAATAACACTTCCTGACTTACAAAGTTACAGTAATAAGAACAGGTCATTTCTGACGTGCTGATACACAGATCAACTGAGCAGGATTAAGGGTCCAGAAGCAAATCCCTTCATCTGTGGCCAGCTGATTTTGACAAGTGTGTCAGGATCATCAGCAGAGAAAAGCATCTTAAAAAAAAAAATGATGGAACCAGATGTCTACATGGAAGAATGATGGTTGATTCCTCCCTCACGTCACACACAAAAAAAATCACAATGGGCCAACAATCTAACAATAAGAATCACAAGAATGTTAACTCTTAGCGACCAACACAAGAGCAAACTTTCCTGGTTAGACTAGTAAAGAAGTCTAAATTCATGACACCCAATGCATAGACAACAAAACAGTTTATAGCACGTTCTTAAACCTCTATGCACCCGACATAATCATAACTGATGGGCATGGAGACCTGGCACAGGCTTAAGTACACTCGCTCTTTTTGAGGCTACCAGTTCAATTCCCAGCACCCACATGTAGTTCATAATTTGCAACTCCAGTTCCAGGGGACCCAACGGCCTTCACGATCTCTGTAACATCAGGCACACAAGTAATGTACACATACACGCAGGCAAAACAATCAACCAAATGCATAAAATAAAAAGCAAAATAGTCTCCCCATATGTGCAATCTACTAAAATAATGTGTTCTTTTCTTAATGTAAAGTAAGTGTCAGAGAGGATGTAAATACGCAAAAACGTTTATGTTGATGAATATGGAAAAGGCTGGTCATTCAAGAATCCAAATGTAAACTTGTCAAAACCAAGCAATTTCACCCTTTTCATGCCCCAAATAGTTGCAACAGGTACTACAATATGTATATGTCCACAGTTTACAGTAGTATTATTCATAATATCCAAAAGATAGAAACAGAGTGCTGTTCCCAGCACCTGCAACTCCAGCTTCAGGGAATCTGATGCCTTTTGCTGGTCTCCACAGGTGCCTGCACTCACAAGTACATTCTCCAATACACACACTATTAAACATAAAGTTAAAAATATATAAAAGCTGTACTATTAGAGTTGAATATAATACTATAGTTAAGACTATAATGTAGCAAGGCATGGTGGTGCACACTTTAATCCCAGCACTCAGGGAGGCAGAGGCAGGCAGACCCCTGTAATGTTTGAGGCCAGCCTGGTCTACAAAGAAAGTCCAGGACAAACAAGGCTACAAAGAGAAACCCGTCTCAACACACACACACACACAGTTTATTTACTCATTTACTTTTGGCTTTTTGAGACAGATTTCTCTGTGTAGCCTTGGCTCACAGAGATCCACCTGCCTCTGCCTCCCTGGGTGCTAAAATTAAAGGCATGCACTACCACATCCAAATAAACTATACTTTTTAAAGAATAGATATAGGGATGGAGAGGATGCAGTTGAGTTCCCAGTACCCACATTGGGTGGCTCACAACCAATTTAACTCGAGCTCCAGAAGATCGATCTTCTCTTCTGGCCTCCACAGGCCCCTGCACTCATGCAGGCACATCCATTTCACACAGACACACATGTATGAATAACTTTTTAAAAACTTGAAAATATAAAGGAAGTCATACTTTTTAAAATCCACGGATTAAAATAATGCAAACATCTGGTTATTGGGTAACTTCAGGAAGATGCAATAAGGAGTAACATATATCTAACAATCTAGAACTTAGTGTAAGTCATAGATTGATGAATGTTTGGTTATTTGTATTACGATTTATTACTTCAAACATATGCATTTATTGAGCATCTATTCTCTACGTGGCCACATGGTTTTAAAATACTTATTTTACAATAAATGATATTGTAACAGACTGCACAAGGACGCTACTGCCCTCAGTGTTAGGAGCATGTGTCTGACTTATGTGGGTTTCACAACCTTTTATTTCAAACTGAAGCCAAAATAAAACTCTCGACTTTCAAATGCAAGTGACATCTTGACCTGTTACTCCAAATAAGTTACATAAATTATACTCAGTGATTGCTTTTTCTTTTTTGGAAAAATAAAATAAAAACTGAAAGTAATAACATTATCCTTTCCCAGAGCAAAGAAAATGAGCAAAAACTATAAAAATGGAAGACAAGTCTGTCTAAATTTTGCCCCATACTCCCTGTGTTCCAAGAGTCCCTTGTGGATGTGTGACTTTACTTTTCCTCGCCATTCAGATATTTTAAATGACTGCCATCAAAGTGCATCTAAGTTGCAACTGTGCCTTCAGAACTATCTTATCCCGATTTATGACTTGTAGATTCAAGAAAACATGCTTTACACATACAAATAGGCTCCCTTGTAAAATACTAAAGAAATAAATTGAAGCTGGAATTTAAATTTTCTACATGCAAATGACAAAAACTTCTACTAAAAACTGTTCTCTCTCAAAAGTCAAGTATACACACTCTCTCTCTCTCTGTCTCTCAATTATAAATATATACTTCAGGGCTGGAGGCATGGATGGGGGCTAAGAGCTCTGGCTGCTCCAGTACACCGTGAACAGACATACATTCAGGCAAGACACTCATACACATAATTTTTTTTAAAAGCTTTTGAAAGCAAAATGTAAGAGCCATCACGGTTACTTTGTTTCTTAGTCCTCCCCATGCAACTGTCTATTCACTCTGATCCACAGGATCAGCTTTTTTTTATAGTAAAGCTATTCCTAGACAGTATTGTGCTTCCATTTCTATGCAATCAAATCCCTGAAAACTCAACACCTGAAATGAATTTACACTTCGAATAGTAGGGTCAGTAGGTAAGAGCCCCTCCAGGTGAATGCTGCCCACGCTTATATTGGTGAAAGGAACACGTGTCATTAGGTCGAATGCAGCTGCCACTGCGGGCGCGGGCTGTGAGCGGGACTCAACCAAGTGTAAAGTCATCCCGAATGACCCGGCAGGCAGAAGCCTTCTCCCCTTGTTCCTCCACTTTGCAGCCCCAGTGCATTTGTATACTCTTCGGAGTCGGATCAATACGGAAAACAGAAACGACGTCACCGACAGAGACGACTGAGGGAGATAATGCAGAGTGCCTAGCGATCAGGGGGGTGACTGTGAACGGCAGGTATCCCGGTGCTGCTGTGGGATCCAGGGAGCTTTCGGTCAGAGTGCGCCCATTCAGCTCGCACAGAGAGCTTCAGCGGAGCTTATAGCTATGCGCACTCGGACCGAACAGATGATAAGTCAAGGCTAAAGCACGTGCTTCCGAAATATTAAAACTCACAGAAGCCCGGGCACCAGCGGCGAAACCGCGGCCCGGGGGTGCCCCGGGGCTTCAGAGATACCCGCTCCCCCTTTAAACGTCCCCGGAGGCCGGAAGTGACCGCACGGCAGAGGGCGGCCTTCGTTTTGCGTCCGCTGGCTCCGTGCTTCTCTGGATCCCGCTGCAGTCCTCCGCCCTCAGTCCCCTCGACACTCGCGTATGGGTCTCCGAGTCCCAGAGCTAGGCCTTCCCGCCCTCCAGCCTAAGCCAGCCCCGCGGTCCGTGCCGCGCACCCGGCCCACGGTAGTGACGCACTTCCGGCCGCGACCGGGGTTCCTGGGGGATTGCGTCGCGCAGGCGCGGCGGGGACGGAGGCTCGCGCTAGTCAGGCGGGACTGCGGCCCCGCGCGGCTTCCCGACCTTACGATCCGAGCGGCCCCTTGGGTGACCCTCGAGGCCAGAGTCTACAAACGATGCCCGGAGGGCGGCTCCCACGTCGAGAGGGACAGGCCCATCCCGGCGTCCTGGGCGCACCGAAGTGGGCCAGGAAACCACCTGGCCACGACCCCGCCCCTGTGCGGCCTTGTCGCTTAAACCCTCCGACTCTAGATCGCTGGCCGCAGCCGCTGAGTTCAACCCCCCACCCTTCCCCCGGCGTATCTTTACACATCTCAGCACCCTGCCGCGTGGCGCAGGAGCCATCAGAAACTGAGAGGATTGGCCAGTCATCCCAGCCTAGAAAGGGCCAGATGGTGTCATGCGAACCCTTGGACTAAATATCTCAGGTTTTCCTCGGGCTTCTTCCCCGGAATTGCTTAGTTTTACACTTTTCATTTCACATTCTTATCAATAAGTTCAGGCAAAAGTGTTTACGTGTTTCTCTCACAGACCATATGCCTACGACTGTACTTAGTGTTAGGGAATAAAGATAAATGTATATTTTCAACATCAGGAAAATGGGGGAAAACCTCACAATCTGGTGTCTGGTTGCGTAATGCTTCCGTGTAAAGAACTTGTGTTTGGACTGGAGAGATGGCTCAGCCGTTAAAATGTTGGCTCGCGACCAAAAATAGAATGTGTGTTTGGTTTTTACAACTGTTTTTGCTTTTCACCCCTCCACACGGCTGGTTGGTTTGTTTATTTTGTAAGACTATACAACTTAGAAAGCTACGCAGGAAACCCAGCTTAGGCAATTTTGGTATTTGCTGCCGAAAACGTTGAGTGTAAAGTTTCGTGGCAAAGGAAATAAATGATAATGGGTACTGTGCCTGTCTGAGGTATGCCCACTTGTTTTTTTCCGGTAAACTAGATGGAGGAGAATTAGCACACTGTCCTTAGGCAAGTCGCTTTACAAATGAGGCTGCAGTTTCCATTAAAAGCATTACATAATTAAAATTTGGTTTAAAACTCTGACTTTCTGGGTCAAAGAAGATGAGGAGGAGCTTGCCACTTAAGTAAAGTTTCTCTTGAAAGCTTCTAGGTAGTATCTGTGACCACCTTGAATGTTGACATGTGTATGTCTGGGTGGCCAATATAGTTTCAATGGAGTGTCTCAAAGTCCAACATAGGACTCTTCCCACCAGCTTAAAAGCTGTCTCCTTCATTGACAGTTTACACGTGAAAACTATCGTAAGGAAAACAGCTAAACATTTTTGCAAAACGTAGTTTAAAGCTATGTTGTAACGACTGTCAGCTCCCTTTAGAGACGTTTTAGAGTGAGTCTGGGCCCTCCTACATGAAGTTGTGTGTTTGCAGCGCATACATTCATTTTTCGGAGGATTTTAAGGTTTTGCAGTTCATTAGCCCTCAGAATTTTAACCATTGCAGCAGGTCAGGTCACGTCAGAATCTCCACTTTCGCTTCTTGCCAGCATGACGTTGGCCTTTGCAGCCCCCTGACCACCATTCTTTGTGTTCCTTTCCCTGTTTTTTGGCACCCTCTCTGTTCTTAAATGTCATTTCTTTCGAGTCTGTGTTTAAAGTGATTCTTTGCATAATCGAAAGAATCATAAATCTTGCTGAAGATTTTATTGGTCTTGGCACCACCCAAATGGCTTCGGAATCCAAATGCAGAGTTGGTGTCTGTTGTGGTTCCCAGGGTGAAGGAACAGTGACAGTCTGTTTCCTCTGAAGCCTAGGGTTAGACACGAACATCTAAGAGCGTGCTGTGTGGTGCCTGGTGGTAGCTGTTGAGCAGCCAGAGACAAAAAGAGCTCTCAGTGATTTTAAGATGTATTCATTTTTATGTGATTGTTTTGCCTGCATGTACCCATTTGCACTGTGTTGCTTGGTGCCAGGTGAAATCACAGGATATCTGATTACCTGGAACTAGAGGTACTGGTGGTTCTTACTTACCATGTGGGTGCTGGGAGCTAAACCCAGGTACTGTGCAATAGTAATAAATTATTGTTGAGCCATATTTGCAATAGTGTACACTGCCTGAACTTTTGACAAAATTCTGTTAACTTAATTTTAACAGAAAATTAAGCTTATCAGAAAATGGCTTGTTCAGTCTCCTACTGAAGAGTCTTCCTTCTCCAGGGTAGTGACCCTCCCTTTTCCTTTTGCTAATCTCATTTGAAGATAGAGTTTCTCTTCTTTGAGACCTTTAGTAATCTCATCTTGTTGATTCTTATCATATGAGCTTCAGCACACTTCCTTAGTCATTGTTGATTAGTTATGATCACCCCAGTCTTGCCTCCTATTTCTTGAATTTCTTCAAAAAGTTAGAGACAAATTTTAAAGCAGTTATGTCTCTACTAATTTAATATTAGTTTTCTTTTTTATTTAATCTGAACCTTTGGATTCCAGCTTCAGCAAGCTCTTCCTTCTAAGCCTGTCTGAAATGGAATGGAAGTCCTAAAAGAACAAACAAAAAAATCTTTCAGTGATTTTTTTTCTCTGTTGCCAAACATTATTCACATAGAGCAGAGATAAGCCTTGCTTTTCAGTGTAAAGTTTCCAAGTTTTTACCACTTCCAGCTCCTAGGTTTACTATAGTATGTCTATGAAAACCCACGCAACAGGGTAGGGAGAATTGGGAGGAGTGCTCATAAGATGGGGAAGGGGGAAGGTCTGTCACAGAACACCCAGAGTGCAACCAAATTGAACCCTACTGACTTGCTTCAGGTGGACCTCTTAGGGCTGATTAGTATCATAAGAGCTATAACTGTCTCAGTGGCCTTTAGAACCAATTTACTAGGCCTACTTTTCAGAAGTGCACAAAGACTTCTCCTGGTAGACTTCCTTGATCCCATGCCTAGAGATTTAGATCTCTGATGCTCTTGTGGTTCTGTCAGGCTTTGGCCCCTGCTAAAAGGAGGAGCAGGACTCACTCCCCAGCTTCTCTTGTGAACTCATTAGCCAGAAAACCTCTGTCCTACCCTGATGCTCACTGTTCCAGTATAATTTCTATACTTAAACATATCTTTAGGTGGTTTGAGTTTGCATCCAAAATTGAGAAAGTAGTAAAAGACTTGTTCCTCTAATAGAGAACCAAGTACATTTAGGAGGTCCATCAGGGGAAAAGCCACACAGCTTGCTACTTGCACTTGACTGGCTTTGTTGCCTTGGATTTAGTAGTTAACGAATAACAAATAACTGGCAGCTTTTCATGAATTAGAGAATGAACTGTAGAACCAAATAATAGTGTTGTTGTTTGCTTTGTTGGTGTTGATTTGATTTGGTTGCAGGTTTGACTGTTGTTGAGATTTGACTGTCTTGGACAAACTGGGACTCCGAAATCTTTGGTATTAGATGTCATAATTTCTTGCCTACTAATTGGAGATAACATACTGGCAGAGCAGGTGACTATTAAGTCAGATACCGTGAAATCCTCTGCCTTCTTTTCAAATGTTCTGCTGTCAATCCTTTTCACAGCACCACCACAATCAGAGAAAGCTATTTTAAAAGTCTCAAACTGCTACACTCAATTTCCAGAGGTTCAGACTAAAGCATAGGATGGGATCCAAGAACTTACATTTCTTAAGATTCCTCTGTGATACTTTTATAAGAACAAATAAAATAGTATAAAAGATAAAATAAACAGCTGATTTTCACTGCTACAGAGAAAGACACTTGCCTGTCCCCACCTCCTGTACACTCACTACCATTACCATATGGACACTTACTTTTGAAAAGTTGTCTTCCTATGTTTCTCTGAAGTTCATGTGCATTTTCCTGAAAGCTAAGTCAGTTTCTCACTTTTACAACATGAGAATGGGTCCCTCCTTGCCCTGGAAGCCATCTCCATGAAATTTTATCATGAAATTATCACCTCTCTCAGCTTCTTGGAACATTGCCCACCTCAGTGCATACCTGGCTCCAAACGACATTCACCAGCTATAAAGAGATTGGAAGTTTGTTTGAAATTTTGAAGAGTGAACAAATGCATGGGCACCAAAGATGCAGGTTACATTTGGGATGGTCTCTGTGTGGCTAACGGTGTTGTCAAGGTCCCTTACTGGAGCACTAATTACTTGAGAGCACTTACATAATGGATCCCATCAGCTTAGATTAGGGGTGACACTTCCTTCTTGACAATCTCCTTAGCAGATGTCCAGTTACACACTTAGCGTTCGGGTATGATGCTTATTCAGTAAAAGAACTGACACTCGTCTTCTCTCAGTGCAGGCTGGTTGGAAAGATATTTGGGCTTGATAGTATTTTTCCAGCATCAGTTGAGGCCACAGAGAGATCTACTGCCCAATACGAGCCTGAATTGGAACTTTCCATTTCTCTCTAGTTCTTTCAGCCTTCCCTCATGGTTTGTGGAAGACTCTAAATATTTGCCTTTTAAAACTTTGACTCTGTTACCTTTCCCACCATATAGCCTCTATAAAGTTAAACATGCCTTTTCTGCTCTCCAAATCAGTGAGTTTTGGAAAAAGAATACAGAAGTCACAGCAGCATGGCAATATCCACATTGTTACTCCTTGGCCAACTCCGGCACAGACTGATAAAGCACTAGGGGAGTAGCAGGGCAGTACTGATAGCGTTCCTGAGTAGGAAATGCTACAATACATTTTGCTTCAGTAGGGAGAGTGCTGGAAGGGCAAAGTCAGGCCTAGTCCAGCTCTTGGCGTCAGAGTAGCTTCCTAGGACACTGACAAAGTTGCTATCCCTAAGGGGTCAGTAGGAATAAGGTAAGGAAAAGAAATCACTGCTCTGCTGGCAAAAGAATTTGCAAACGTCCAGAGGAGTGGGAATGTGGCCATGTTCAGGCAACTGCAAATACTTGGTACAGTCGAGAGATGGAATGATACGTGCCGCCACAGAGCACAAATGGGCCAGACTGCAGAGCTTAGGTACAGTTTCAGCCATTCACAGATCTAATTACCCATCTCCATACCACAGTCCTTGATCAAATTATGTAGAATTGAAAAGCAGTAGACATCCATCCATTCTCTCATGCAAGTAATGCTGCTGAAATGAAGTAAGCTTGACAAGAATGTTTATAGTAGCGTGTCTTTTATTTCCTGATGACTACCACTTCCTCCAGCAAAATATAAAGTACCAATACAACATATACATTCCAAACTCTCATGATGTCAGTATTCTAGTCTATGAGTTAAAAGGATCTTTTACTTCTTCTGACATTTGGAATATTCCTTTAGGTTTTAATTTGTTTCAGTTGGTTTTATTTCTTGCCTTGTTTACATCTTAGGTTACACAGCTATCAGTTTCTATCGCTGCCTGAGAACAGCCTTCCCCCAGTCTGAAGACAGTGTACTGTTAGCTGCTTTCTCTGTGTTTGATCATTGCTGTCTGAAAATCAGAACCTCCACGATCACTCAGGAGAGACCCTCGCCTGAGACTCAGTCACTTAGTCTCTCCTCTGCTATAACTGTCAGTATTTTAAAATGCCATGCACACAACAAAGCTTATGAAAGAGTATATTTGGGGGAAGGGAAGCAGAACAGAGTTAGGGCCTAAGTGGGCCATGATGGCAGAGAGACAGAGAAAGAGAGACAGATGGGAGGAGGGTGGGCCCTGACAGAGATAGGGGAGAGAGCAAAAGAGGAGAGAGAAAGGGAGTGGCAGACGTGAAGTACCTGGCCCAGATATATCACAGGGCGCAGGTACTGACATAGAATGTTGACAGAACCCTAAAGGTCCCTAAGGGCAGGCCAGTTGAATTACCTGCACAACATAACAATAACTACACATAGTCCTGGTCCAGCTGCACGTGTTCCTAGGAGCTACCAGAGCGGATAGGAGGTTAGTGCAATGATGCAGCCTTCATGAGTCATCAGCCATGCAGGGCTGGGGCTTTCCCATGATGCAGCTGCCAAAGAAGCATTCATGATTCTGCAAGTAAGCCCTTAGCCAGTGTCATAGTTAGGGTTTCATCACTGTACAAACACCATGACCAAAAAGCAAGTTGGGGAGAAAGGGGTTTATTCTGCTTATATTTCCACATTACTGTTCATTAGTAAAGGAAGTCAGACAGGAACTCAAGCAGAGCAGGGACCTGGAGGCAGTCGCTGATGCAGCGACCATGAAGGGGTGCTGCTTACTGGCTCTAGTCTCATGGCTTACTCACCCTGCTTTCTTATAGAGCCCAGGACCAACAGCCCAGAAAAGGAAGCACCTTACATGGACTATGGGCTGGGCCCTCACCCATTGATCATTAATTGAGAAAATGCCTTACAGATGGATCTCATGGAGGCGTTTCCTCAACCGAGGCTCCTTCCTCTATGGTGACTCTAGCTAGCGTCAGGTTGACACACAACTAGCCTCCTGGTATTGACCTCAATAAATTCCTTTGTTCCACCAAGCCAACGTAGGTGGGAACATATCTTTGACATGCTGGTGTTCTCTCTTGGGAGAGTCGCTTTCAATTCTGTGTACTTAAAAAAATCATGCAACAAATAAGGTGAGTTTTCCAGGAGAACGGGCTCCACCCCTCTTTACTAACATAACTCAGGGTCCCCTGTGTGTTTTCCCATTGTAAAGAACAAGGAAAACTAACAATAGTTAAAACTAAAGAAAACAATTCTACCTCATGGCCTGTGTAACTATAAATTGTATCCATCATTTTCTCACTGAAAGGCATCCTTGGAAATTTCTGTAAACCCTGTTTGCTATATACTGTTATATTAACTTGAAGCAAACTGAAGTCATCTGAGAGGAGAGAAAAAAAAATGTTTCTATAAGATTAGGCTGTAGACAAGCCTGTAGGGCATTTTCTTAATTAGTGATTGATAGGGGAAGGCCCAACCCACTGTGGGTGGTACCATCCTCGGGCCAATAGTCCTGGGTTCTATAAGAAAGCAAACTGAGGAAGCCAGTAAGCAGCCTCTGCTTTAGCTCCTGTCTTCAGGTTCCTGCCCTGCTTGAGTTCCTGTCCTGATAACACTGATATGAAAGTATAAGCCAAATAAACATTTGCCTTTTCCAAGTTCCTTTGGTTATGGTGTTTCATCACACCAATTGTAAGCCTAACTAAGACAATGGTTCATATAAAATTCCATCTAACCCAAAAGTTGAAAAGTGGAATCAAATAGCAGAAAATGGCATCTGTCTAGACCAAAACCCAAATCACAGTTGAGACAAATGTCTAAGAAGAGCACACAAAAGCATCAAAAAGATAAGATTTCTGTCATCATGAGAAAGTGCCAGGGCTGTTCTGAGAAACAGAATAGGGACAGACTAATTGTTGAAATTGGCTCACATGACTATGGAGGCTAAGAAGTCCCAGCCTGCTTTATGCTATCTGGAAAGCCAGTGGTGCAATTCAACCCAGTTCAATGGATCAAGAGCCACATCCTACAGGTTATGGCTCCAAGAGAGAGAAAAGGCTCTGAGGATGTGTATTGTAATCAGCATGTCTCCCTTAGAGGATCTCTCCCTCTCTCTTTCCCTCTCTACTGATCTATCTATCTATATATATCTGTATCTATCTACCTATTATCTATCTCTCTGCTGTCTATAATCTTTGTATTAAAGCCTTGAAAGAGTAATAGATGAGTGTCCCTAACTCCAAACTGAAGAACAACAGTGACTTCAAGTTTACTTCTTAAGTTGACCACAGACTTTGGGGACCCAGGTTGTTTAAACATGGAGAATATAAGAGTTACGGGGTCATGGAGGCCTCCATCTAGATCTCAGAGGAAAGCAAGGGAGGTCAGACACCATGCACTAGAGTCAGGATCCTTGCAGGATGCCCTTGAGAAGCAGTATATGAGACTATAAAGGTGAAACCCAAGCTACAATGGGAACCTGGGGAAGTTGGAGGTGCCAAGAGTGGAGACAGTAGGAAGGCTGCAGGAGTTAAGGATACCAGCCCAGGAGAGAGGCTGCATGGACTGCAGCCACTGAGGCTGTAAGACGGAGCTGTCCAAGTCTACTGAAGCCCATGTATGACATAATGTGCCTAAAATGCTGAATATGGGGCTACAAGAGTCAAGAATTGTCCTGCTGGTTTGGGTTTGGCCGTGGCCCCACTCCTCCGTTCTCAGCCTCCTTCCTGCACATTTGGAATGGACATGTTCATCTGTGCCACTTCATCCTGAGAGGCTGTGCCTTGAGCCTCAGAGGAGACTAGGCTTACACTTTGAATATTGCTGTAAGTGTTAAGATTGTGGAGACTCTTGGAGATGGGCTGCATACATAAATGCATCTCGTATTATGAGATGTATGGACTTCTTGGGGACCAGGATAGAATACTATGGTTTCGATATGGAGATATGGAGTACTGCCCCCCCCCCCAAATGCTTATTTGTAGAAAGTATATCCTCAGGGGCTGTTTATTGTCCTGGATTGATCTTTCTCACACGCCCTCTTGCTCTCTCCCTTCCCAGACACCAGGTAAAAATATAATATTGCTGCCATGCAACTCCCCAGCCGCATGTGGCCAAGCAACCATGGGCTGAAATCTCTGCAAAGATACAAAATCAATCTTTCTTGTAACTTGCTTGGTCAGATTGCACTGATAAAAGCTGGGTGAGCACAGGGCCATGCTTCCTGTGTTGGTTCCTCTGTGTTTGTAGCTACACTGGGGTGGCACCTTGCCTGCGGCCTCCTAACCACACACATCCTCTCTCGTGGATCCACGAGAGAGGATGTGTGTGGTTAGGGCATTGGTCACACTGATTATAGCTAGTTTTTTTAAATGTTAAAGTAGTTCATTGGATTTTTCCAAACACATTTGGAAATCTACATTTGGACACTGATGATGAAGATACTGTTAAGATTCAAATTCCTTCTTCACTTTGATACTGCAGTAGTATCATCATCTTCATAATATCAAATCATCTGTTGCTTGTCAGTGTTTCACTGAACATTGTTGCTCAGTGCCAACTCTTTGTTCAGAGACATAAACATCTGCACCAAAATATAAAGAAGGGAGAACATCCAATTGTGTAAAAATGAGAAAAGGCAATGCTATTTTCCATCTTCAAAAAACTTATTGAAATGAAAATAGTCATTTAAAGTTATGAAAGACACACTCACTGATCTTTAAAGTTTTGCAGGCCCAAGGAGAGCAAGACAATTAATGAAGACAGCAAAGACTCCAAGAAAATCCATGAAGTCTGACTAAGAGACATGGTCAAGATAAACCACATCTGCATGAGTTTTGGATGGCTTTATCAGTTCTGAGTTCTGAGAAAATGTAACAAGGAACTTGAAGGAGGTCATCCATGGCAAGTAAGAACCTAGCCAGCACATTGCTTACTTGGTAACTGATAATTGTTCAAAGAAATAAAATAAGCAGAGAAAACAGAAGTGGGGATATTAGAAAGGGACACACAGTTCATAGTATCCCTAGAATTTATCTTTCAAGGCAGTATGTAGAGAAATTTTAATTAAGAACATGGCTGCTCTGGCAAGAGATCACATCCTTCTAGATCTGTATGATCCGGCTGGAATACAGACACACCTTTAACCCCAGCACTCAGGAGACAAATACACACAGATCTCTGAGTTTGAGTCAGTGAGTTGAGAGGCAGTGCAGTGGGGTTTGTGGCAGGTTCAGTTAATGGAATTCAGAGGCAGTTATACCAGAATTTTACAGAGACAGTTTGAAGAGAAAACAAGCTAGATACAGGTGAAGACAGAACAAGCTAGAGAATGAGAAAGAGCCAGAAGATTAGAACAGATTGCCAGAGTTAGTTTGAGGAAAAGCAATTCAGTCAGAAGCTGAGAGAAGCCAGTTTGAATCATTCAGCTTGGAGAGGAGTTTGAACCAGAACCCCTGAGTTGAACCAGCCAGCCAGAGTTCAGAAAGAATAAGAAAGGGTGAGCTTATTAGCAGTAAGTCTCAGAGGCTGAAAACATTCTAGGCCTAGATTAGATTGCATGGAGGCTAGAAGCTTCCAGGATTAGGCCTAGGTTAGCAGATGGAGGCAGTAAGCCTAGGAAAATAACTTCTACAGCAAGACATGCAAATATCTGCAGATGCAATGAGTTAAGGTATGGTCATCCCAGATAAAGTGGGTCCTAACTCTGATTCTGTTTAAATCCATATTAGAAGAGAACACAGAGAAAATTGTAGGGAAAACAAAGCCTTAGTATAAGAGGGGGAGAAACTGAGTGGTAGAGCTTCAAATCCTGAGAGCCAAATACTGTCAGTAGGCACCAGAAATTAAGATGAACATCAAGGGAACTGTGCCCTACTTATGCCCTGAACCAGCCTCTGAAATAGTGAAAGAATATATTTCTTTCTTATTAAAACACTAATTTTGGCTTTGGTGCTGCCATTCTAGGAAACTAGTACATGGTTCAAAAATTGAAATATTTAAATGAGTATTTAATTTTAGAAAGTAAAATGATGCCATAAAGAATGTGGAACAGCTGCAATGATGTGAACCATGATTTCTAAATCAAATACCAAATTCAGTTTTTATATTTGCCAAAAGCATCAAGCAACATAACAAGTCATATATTCTATGAAAATATCTCAATAACAGAAGAACCCAGTATAACAAAAGACACAGCACTGCAAAGTCACAGGAGAACTGTAGTGGGGACTGAGAGTGGCAGGCGCCTCAGACAAAGGGTGGTTTGCAGTTACCTGGCATAATTCTAGGAGTCAAGGATACTTGACCGAGGGAGTTGACACCCTTGAGCACATCGCACACAAGCTGTGCCGGCCTCTGGGCATCACGCTTCCTCTGCTTTGCTTCCCTTGTGTGTTCATTCATGTTTTCCTTGTGGAATTCGCACACTCAGGTTAGAATGAGCTCTGCTTGAGGACTTACTCTTAGATGAAGTAGCCTGAACACAGACAAGAAATGACATAAGAAATGTGTATTAGTGATTAATAAGAAGTTACATTTTGCATCCAAATTAATTATTCTTTACTTGATATGCAATTCTGTATTCTTTTGATATAACTACAAAATCCAAACATTTTTCTCCTTTTAAATTATAATCACTTAATGCTCGAAATGGGCATTGTTTGTATCCAAAAAATACAGCTGAAGAAACTTGATTACCAGATATTGAGGAAGCTAGCTATTGTTGAATTAAGTTTTGGTTAAGTCAGTTTTATCATCCTCTTTTCTCTAGTCTTGGTCCTTTAAATATTTCTTTCCAAATTTCTATTTTAAGTAGTTTAATGTGGCTCAGTGTTGAATATTAAACAGGAAATTGTTATAAAATTTTATTAATGTTCTCATAACTCAATAAATTGCTTTTAAGGAGCTGATGGACCATCAAGGTTTTGGTATCCAGTACTCTTCTCCAATTTAAAAAAAAAAAGTCTGGGCCCCTTCTGGAGATAGATTATTTTGAAGATGGAGCCAAAACTACACAAGCTGAGCTCAGAACTAAAAAGAAGAGAGGCATGGCAGGAGGTGGGTCAGGGAGAGGAGTCACATGGGTCAGAGTGCCGTGCAGAGAAACCTGGAACAGGCTGAGTGACAAGACAAGTACAGGGCTGGGTCACAGGTTACAGAAAAAAAAAAAAAAAAAAAAAAAAAACCCTCATTCTATACCCACACCAATAAATGACTGAATAAGTAAATGAAAAGGGAGAAGTGACATCTCTCATCTTAAAGAATGTTAAATAGTTTCTACAGACACTCCGCTGTGGAGGGAGCAGAGCTCATGAGTGTGGGTGGGGTATGGTCACGTGCTTCCAGATGACACAGTTCACAAAAGTGGGCCAGACTCCATCCACAGTGACGGAATCTGGCCAGCATCATCAGTTGTAAGTCATGCGGAGTACATGCGCCCTCCATAAAACGTGGCGACCGCAGCATTTCATCTAAGCAAATGGAACTTCTCTCCCCTAACCTACAGCCTTGGTTCAACCATAGGAAAATTATCAGACAAACCAAAACTGTGGGAAACTGCATGAAACAGAGAACAGTGATCCGTGAGAAGCAAGGCACAAAAGGAGCCCCCCAGTTGCCTAGCTTGCAGGTAGAGATCCCAAGCAAAGGCAGGTTATCCCCTAGGTTAAGGATATGTAGAAGTCAAGGCTCTTGGCAAAAAAGCCAAAAATTGTGGACAAAAGACCCAGGGATGATAGAGCTTTGCAGACAAGACCTGAAATGTCAAGGGATGCCTGAGATCAGCTGATCCTAACACACATGTGGAAAAGAAACCAGGGATGCCAGACATCAGCTGCATGCTGACACATATGGAGAAGAAGCTGGAGGCAAAAGGAGCCTGCAGAGCAGCCCCATGACTCAGAGCTTCGGAGACAGTGTTTTTCTTCAAGGAGAACTGACAGAAGACTGCTACCTCAGAAGGGCCACAGTCACCATGGAGTCAAGGCTGTGCTGTTCCCTGCCAGAAAGGCCTAAGCCTTAAAAAAACAAACTGCTTTGAAGTAAATTATTTGTATCTCAAGGTTCAATATTGTTTAAGAAATACCAAAATAGGGCCTGGAAAGATGACTCAGCAGTTAAGAGTGCTGACTACTCTTTCAGGGGACCAGGGCTCAACTCCCAGCACCCACATAGCAGCTCACAACTGTCTATAATTCCTGGAAGATACTGTTTCCTTGGTGTCATCCACCCCCTCGGACTCTTACAATCCTTCTGCCTCCTTCTTCTGTATAGCTGCCTAAATAAGCCCTCAGGGGCAAGGCCTTAGATGAAGACATCTTGCATTTAGGACTAAGTGTTCCAAGTTTCTCATTCTCTGTCCATTGTCCAGTATTTGTCTGTATTAGTTCACATATTCTGGAAGATGAAGCTTCTCTGATGACAGCTGAGGGAGACACTGATCTATGTGAACTGAAGAATGTTGTTTGCAGTAATTTCACTGATGTGTTCCTTTAGCAGAAAAGTTGTATCTTATTTTACCTGAGGTCCATGGCCTATCTAGTCTCAGGTTCTTAGCCACCCAAGCTAAGCTGCGAGTCCATCTCGTGGTGTGGGCCTTACATCCATCAGATCATGGTTGGTTACTTTCTCAATGTCTGCACCACTATTAGCCAGCATATCAGGCAGGTAGGTCATGACCGTAGATCTCAGGATTTGATGCTGAGATTTCGTTTACCTTTCCCCGCTGATAGTGTGCAGGGTACCATGAGCACTAGTCAGTAGGTGAAGGCCCTCGTTAGGCACCAGCTCAGCAACTTCATGTTGAGAGAAAGATGTAAAGGCTGTCTTCAGCAACGGGACCTTATCGTAAGTTAGTGGGGAACAGCCAATAACCTGGGCAACAGCCAGATACGTTTGGGGTTTCCTTGGGGCCCCTTTGGCCAATGACTCAATCAGGTGTAACCCATTCCTGGCACTGGAAGTTTCACTTGGCAGCTTTGTCTCCCCCACTGTTTGTGAGCTCCACTTGGCTTCTTCCATACCTGCATCTATTGTAAGAGACATCTACAGTGGTAGGTTTTCCTAAGACCCCTCAAATGGCCCTTAGTGTTAGCTGTCCTTCCCTGCGTTCCCTCCCTTACACCCCCTTTCCCCCTTTCCTATTTAAGCCCTGTTCTTCATACACGCACACACATATATATGAAATATTTCTCCCTTCCCTGATAGGTCCTCCCCAACCCCAGCCCCTTACTCCATACCTAACCCCCTTGGTTATAGTGCTAGTTGCATGTCTATCAAAAGCTTAAAAAGTTAATATCCACATATAAAAGAATATATACACTTTTGGGGTCTGGGTGACCTTCCTCGGGATGATTTTTTTAAATATATAGCTCCATCCATTTACCTGTAGATTTTTTTTCACAGCGGAATAATGTTCCATTGTACAAATGTACCACGTTTTCATTCCCCATTTGCCCAGTGCTGGATGGGTATTTAGGCCGTCTCCGATTTCTGGCTGTTATGAACCGAGCAGCAGTGAACACGGATGAGCAAGTGTGTCTGTGATGGGGTGCAGAGTCCTTTGGGTGTGCGCCCAAGCGTGGTGCAGCTGGACCTTGAGTTTCTAACATCTTTAGGAACCTCCGTGCTGATCTCCACAGCAGCTGCACAAGTTGCACTGGCAAAGTAGGAGTGTTTCCCTTCACCGCACATCCTCGCCAGCAGCTGCTGCCACTTGTTGTATTCATCTTGGCCATTCTGACTGGTGGAACAGGGGAACATGAAATCCCATAGTAGTTCTGATTCACATTTCCCCGATGACTATGGATGTTTAACACTTTAAAGCTGTTCTCATCCATTTGCCTTTCATCTTTTGAAAACTATTTAGTTTGTTTTCTTGGTGTCCAGTTTTTACCACCTAAAACAGTAGCCTTCTATCAGATGTATAACTGTAAAGATATTTTCTCATTCTGCATGCTGCTACTTTGCCCAAATGATGGTGGAAGGTTTTCAGGCTCATGAGGCCCCATTTATAAGTGTTTCTCTTAGTGCCTGTGTGATTGGTGTCCTGTTCAGAAAATCTTTTTCTGAACCAATTAGTTTAAGTCTATTCCCCACTCTCCTTTCACTCAGATTCTGGCCTTAGGTTGAGGTCTGTGATTCCTCTGGGGCACCCACTCCTGCAAGTCTCCTCAAACCTCTACACAAGCCCCGTGCCACACACTCCCCTAGCACATACACACTCACACCCATTACCTAATTAACTTATTAAACATGATTTTTTTAAAGGAAGATACAATCATTCATGTTTGGGAGAGATAATCGCACTAAGCATTTAAAAGCAATAAAGGCTGTGCTTCCTTTGTGATTGCATCCTAGCATTTGGAAGATGGAGGAATGAGGATCAGGAATCTGAGCACAGCTACATAGCTACACAGCTCCATAGCTACATAGTGAAACTGTCTCAAAACAGGTTGCCTGTTTTGAGTTAAGCTTTCTACTGCTTCAAATAGGCACCATGACTACAGCAACTCTTATGCAGGAAAACGTTTAACCGCGGCTGGCAATTTTATTTTGTGGGTGCATAGAGGTGTGAGTGCTCAAAGTCTGCACTATACCCACAAAGAAACATTTCACTAAAACTCATCACTACCTACAATGAATGTATACTAGTAAAACATTTTATATTTTTATTTTTTATGTGTGTGTGTCTGTATGAGTGTGTGCCATGTGTGAACTCGGATGCCCTTGGAGACCAGACGAGGGCATTGGCTCCTAGAGCAAGAGTTGGAGGCTGCTGTGAGCCACCTGATGTGGCTGATAGGAGCCAAACTCATGTCCTCTGGAAGATCAATAAATGTCCTTAAACATTGAGCCATCCTGTAAAACAATTTTTGGTACATCTAAAAAAATTCAATGGATTTAAAAAAAAATCCATTTCCATTAATTGAGTACAAAAGTACTTTAGTTTCCAATACAATGTCTGTTTTACCTTCCAAACTAGAATACTTTTGTAGAGTTTTTGTTCTAATTTTGTGTGTACCCCTCCTCCAACTGAGCAGGGTAGGGAATTACATTGCTGATGAAGTTCTTCTTCATGCAAAATCCCACCTCATGTTCTTCGGCAATTTCAGGAATTTTGAAGAATAAATTGATATTAGATTAATTTTGTATATAATTTAATGATTCTCGGTGAGTTCAATAAAACTTGTACTCAGAGAAATAAAATTGTGACAACAGCTAAGATGCAAAACCCACTAAAATGAAGGCAAGAAAAGCCAGACTGTGTTCTTACGGTGACTACAAGGGGTGTGAATTCTGTGAGGACTTTGCTTTTTTTTTTAAATTCACTTTACATCCTCATTGTAGCCCCATCCCTCCTCTCCTACTAGCCCCACCCTCCCTTCCTCCTCCATCCCCTTTTTCTCAGAGCTCTCTTTCCCATCCAGCCCAGCTCATCAAGTTGCATCAGGACTGAGCATGTCCTCTTCCCCTGTGGCCTGCCAGGAGAAAGTGATCTAAAAGCTAGCAAGGGAGTCTGTGTCCAATGCAGTCCCCACTTCCCTTACTAGAAGCCTAAGCTTCCACATAAAGCCCAAGATGCCCATCTGCTATGTCTTAGTAGGGGGCCTACGTCCAGTTCATGTTTGGTCCTTGGTTGATGCTTCAGTCTCAGCAAGCCCCTCTGGGTCCTGGCTAGTTGGCACTGTTGGTGTTCTTGTAGAGCTCCTGTCACTTCCAGGTCTCTTTCTCTTTCCTCCTACTTCTCCACAAGACTATTTACACATCACTCAATGTTTGACTGTGTTTTTTTGGTGGGGGAAGGGGGGTTGAGACAAGGTTTCTCTGTGTAGCTTTGGCTGTCCTGGACTCATTTTGTAGATCAGGCTGGCCTTGAACTCAGAGCCATTGTCTCTGCCTTCCTAAATGCTGGGATTACAGGCATGCTCCACCATTCCCAGCTTCAAGGTTGTTTGCCTGCTTGTTTGAATTTATTTTATTTGATGTATATGATTGCTCTATCTGCATTCACACCTGTTGTGAGCCACCATGTGATTTCTGGGACTGGAACTCAGGATCTCTGGAAGAACAGACAGTGCTCTTAGCCACTGAGCCATCTCTCCAGTTCCAGGATTTTGCTTTCTACCAAATAAGATTTCAGATAGCTGATTTGTAAAATTCCTCCAAAAGCCCATTTCAGATTATAGTGTGGTGCCTAAATATAGTATAAGACATTTTGCTTATTTTCTGTTTGGTTTTCGTTTTGCTGCATTTGAACACTTCACATAGACCTGCTCACTTGATGCAAGCTCACTGTGGACATTATGGAATATTTCTCTAGGGCCAGAAGAACACACTGTCATTCCCTCTCCCTTGCAGATCAATAACCTAATCTGGCCGACCTCAGAACAAATAGTCAGACTTGGGCAATTCCACAAAGACTTTCTACTTCCATTTGACTAGGGCTTATTACTTTGTTTTCATAAATAATGTGCCTTCCCAGTGAGACACCACTCTGCTCACTCAGACTGAAGGAAAGGCTTGTCTGGCAAGTGCTTGTCTGGCTGGGGCTAACGCCCAAGGAAGAGCTGGCCAGGAATAGAAAATTTCAGCAACTTAAATACCCCATCTTAGTTATGGTTTCTATTGCTGCAATGAAAGACCATGCCAAAAAAACAATTTAGAGAGGAAAGGGTTTATTTAGCTAGCAAGTCCATGTCACTGTTCATCACCAAAGGAAGTCAGGACAGGACTCAAACAGAGCAGGAACCTGGAGACAGGGGCTGATGCAGAAAGCTTGGAGGGGTGCTGCTTACGGGCTGGCTCCCCTGGCTTGCTCTGCTGCTTTTGTTTTGTTTTATTGTTTAATATAACTAAGGACCACCAACCCAGGAATGGGACCACCCATAGTGGGCTGGGCCCTCCCCTACTGACCACTAATTGAGAAAACGCCTTACAGCTGGATCTCCTTCCTCTTCGATGACTCTAGCTTGTGATAAGTTAATACACAAAACACCTTAGGCCTCTGTGCTTTGTATGCCCAGACATCTCTACATCTTTTTTAGATCCTAGCCCCCGTGTTACATTTCAAACCATTTGAACAGAGACAAGAAACTGCAACTCTGGCCACATGGACAGATGGGAGAGTTACACAGTAAAGACATTTTAATATTTCTTAAGTACACCAATTTTGTTCTTTTTGAATAGCCATTACCCAGAGCTATCTTGCCCATCTGACGGACTTTCTCGAACAGAGAACTAACATTTGTTGTGACCCTGTGCTGCCCCCTTGAGCATGTTAGAGGTATACTAGCACTGTATGTAACTGTCTCTAACAGGCCTATCTTTGGGGTATTTTTGAGGCAGTGCTCCCTTAGCTAAATTCTACTTTCTGTGATTTACAAATAGAAGCAAAGCTATTAATGAATCTTTTATAACATCAGTTCTATTACTTTGAGTTTTTTCTACATCAGTCTGAGCACACTTAGGTCAGTCTCCTGACCCTTAAACTTTCCCCTAGGTTCTGTGCACTTCCTTGTAAAGAATCTTACTAAACTTGTTTCTCAAGAATCCCGTAGCACGGTATCTAATCTTCAACCTCACAAACCCCACGTCTGTGTCCATGTCCTGACTACAGCAAGAACCTACTTGTTCAGTGTAGACAAAATTCCTTGCTTGCTGCTCTACTGAAAAACAACAACAACAACAAAATGGGGAGCAGTGGTTGTTTTTTAAACATCAATCTGTTTACATTATTGGCCAGACCTGGGGATAAATTCTGAATCTCTTCCTGAGACTGAAGACATTTTACAACTTATGTAAGATATGAAGCAAGAGCTGGAAATTTATGCCTGCAGATTTAGTTGTGACATGCAGTATCAGAACTGTGAGGGTAATTTTTTTTTTTTTTTCTGGGAGATATCTTCCCCTCTGGTGTTCCATTAGGAGGCTTTTCCTCCTCCTGCTTTGCAAATTCCTGGAGTAATTTTCATCACATGGACACCGGTCCATTGGACCAGATGTTTGTTCTTAGTATGTTCTGTCTTTGCCCTATTTCCTGGTCCTTCGTTGTGAACTCCTACTGCCCCGTGCAGTGTTGAAGCTGAATTCATTTCTGTACTAAGGTCTCTTATCTGCCGCTGCAGGAGGCTTAGATAAGCATCTGCTTTTACAGCTTCAGGTACTGTTCCAGCCCTGGTTTTCCCTTAATGTATCAAGGGTTAATCAGTTAGTAACTGTCTTAACTTCTATTTCCTCAAACTCCTCGAGCAGAATGTTCCACAGCGTTCCACGCAGAAGCTGGCCATCCTCACTCTGCCTGCAACTGAGATATGGCCAGTGGCAAACCTCTTCATTCATAGTCTCCCTGGGATGCTCCACAGACCCAGATCAGCCCCACTGTTTACTTTCTTTGGTCATGCTAGTTAGTTTCCAAGTCAAAACATGGCTGAGTCTGGTTAGCCAGCAGAACACTTACCCATTCCCTTCCTGGCAATCACGAGGAGGGTGAACTCTCTCATGTCACTTGAATAATTTTTGCATTGGACAAATATGTGGTATTCTAAGAAAAATCTATTACAGCAACATGCTGGCAAGAATCTGAAAATCAGCATTGTAATGAACTACTCACTCCCTATTAAATATTTTTATTTAGCCTCAGCCTCTAAGAAAACGTATAGCTTTTGTACTTAAAGAAAATAAGCATAAAGCTGGGTATGGTGGTGCAGGCCTTTAATCCCAGCACTCGGCAGAGGCAGGCAGATTTCTTTGAGTTTGAGGCCAGCCTGGTCTACAAAGTGAGCTCCAGGACAGCCAAGGCTATACAGAGAAACCAAACAACCAAAACCCCACAACCAACCAACCAACCAACCAAAAAAGATGTGGAAGGATGCTGCACATTGTCTGCTCACCCTCACTCTGGCCGGCAAGTGCGTTCCTCTCACCTCCATTGGTGCCTCCTCCTTCAGGATTTTGGTGCATGCTAAAGACCAGCTGAGACACCAAGCCTTGTGGATTCAACTACTGTCCTTGGACTCTTCATCGGAGATGGCCACTGTTGGACTAGTCAGATCATAAGCTCTAATAAATCCTGCTCACACAGATACAGATTCATGCTATCAGGTCTTCTCTCTAGAAGGCCCTGAGTAATATAAGATACAAGTTCAAAACAAGTTCTCTTAGGGGTTCAAATCACAGATTTTTAGTGTGAAAGTACTGAATCACTGAGGCTCAGTTTGCAGCTCAGGGGAGGAGAGACTGCTCAGCAAGCATCGGTTCTCTTCAGCACCAAAACCAAACAGCATCTACCACAGACCAGGTTCTGGCTCCCAGGACATTCACCTCTGCTTCTTTCCCTCCTGGGGTGTCTATCTTTCTAGCTGAGTGAGGAGACATGTATCTTGTCTCCCTCTCTAGACTTAATTCTTGAGAAAAGGGTCCAAGTCTTACCAACCCTGTAGACTATTTTCTCCTTAGTGCTTTGAACTTAGAATCCTGATCATATGTTTCATGTTGGTGTTCATTCGATTGAGAGGAAAAGGTAATATGGGACATCGACATGCGTGTGTGGGTTAGAGATGCGGACATGTTACTTTTACATTATTTTCTACCATCCCTTCATAGTTCATATGACAGTCTCTCTCTTTCCTCCTTTCTTTGGCAATGCTTCTTGTATTAAAATATTATAAAACACCCAAGGGGGACAGCAGCCAAGAAATAACATCTGAAGTATCGTCCTCTGGTCTTCACATTTCTGTGTGTATGCACTCACAGAAACACACACACACACACACACACATACAAAAATAACAAATAATCGTAAGTATGTAGGAAAGTAAAATAAAACTTTGCAAACACAAACTAGGTCATGGTCCTATGAAAATGGTGCAGGAAGGAGGTATTTTAAAATACAGATAAATGTCTTAGTTACTTTTCTTTTGCTGTGACAAAACACCATGACCAAGGCAACTTACAAAAAAAAAACACATTTATTTGGGGGGAAGTAAGGTCCATGACTGTCATGGCAGGGGACGTGGCAGAAAGCAGGCAAGCATGGTGCAGGAGCAGCACCTGATAGCTCACTGATAACTAATTCACAAGCAGAGAGAAAGCTGTCAATGGCCTGGGCTTTTGAATCCTCAATCCCCCCCCCCCCCCGTGACACACCTCCTCCAACAAGGCCACACCCCCAATCCTTCCCAAACAGTTCCACCAACTGGAGACCAAGCTTTCAAATGTATGAGACTATGGGGGCCATTCTTATTCAAACCACCACTGCAAATTAAGTTGTGGCCATCCGATTTCCAAAGCTAAACAAGTAACAAAAATAAATGGTGAAGGCCAGAAAGATGGCTCAGTGGGTAAATTTGATCACCACCAAGCCTGATAACCTGAGCTGGATTCCCTGTACCCATTTAGGAGTGGGAGAAGATGGATTCCCACAGTTGTTCTCTGGTCTCCATGCACACATAGCACATGCATGTGCTAAATAAATAAATAAATAAATAAATAGTAAACAAATGAATAGCTAAACAAATATCTGAGGAATGTAAGAACCCCAATGAGTACACTTAGAAGGCCTGAGGAAACCTGAAAAACAGCTATCAGAATAGCATAGTAATAATACCCTATTCTGATAGCTTTCAAAAGTTTTAATATTTAAGAAAAAAATTAGTATCAACATTGTTGAAAATGCAAAGGTAAAGAAAGGTATCTCTTAAAAGTGAGATCAAGAAAACAAACAGAAACTGAGGAATGACAAAAAAAAAGAAGTTAAAGGATACATTTAAAAGAGCTGGAGAAAGAATACAAATATGTCGAAATCACAAATGAAGTAACACAAGAAAACCTTTCAGATCTTCAGGACATTCCTTTCAAGCCCGAAAGGTCCCAGTAGTTTTAAATATACTCCAAGTAACATACTCAAATTTTAAAAATGTTTCCCCACTTTGTGGTTTACTTGGTTAAATAGTTAGTTAATTAAGAGACAGTGTCTAGTTCTCAGGTGAGTCCCGAACTTTTGGACTCCAGGACTCAAAAGATCCTTTGGGCTCAGCTTTACCAGTGGATGAGAGTACAAGCCCAGGTCTCCACTGCCCGTTTTCTTCCAGCTTGTTACTACGTATCTATTTCTTTTGATGGGGTCTTATGTTGTAGCCCTGGATGGCTTGGAACTCTTGTGTAGACAAGGGTTTCTTGGAACTCACAGTGCTAAGGTTAAGGGCACCTGTCGTGGTATCTGGATTTCTTGGAGCTTTAAAGAAAGGAAAATACACAGAATGCAAATATCAGAAATTCAAATGGTTTCAGACTTCTTGGGGTATTTTTGAACTTTGAAGACAGATCATAATTTTTGTTTGTTTTGTTTTTCCAGAGAGTGTTTTGCTAGCGCTTCTCGGGCTCAGGCCAGGTTTTCCTGACTCAGCCTCTGGGCTGAGAGTCCAGTCTGTTCCACCACACTTGGGTCCCACAACACCAATGTCTAATCGATTCGAGACTTCATACTGAAAACAGACACAGGTTTTCGGAGAAAATACCCAACTTGTCTGTAATTACATCTGTAACCACCAAATGTCCTACAGCTAATGGCATCTGCTGCAAAGGATGCTGTCTACTCTGGCACTCTGTAGTGGGCCTGAAGTAACTTAATCCGGAGCTACAAAAAAGTCTGCCAGGGCGTGAATAGTCCCATGCCTCCCCCCCCCCAGCCCCCAGGGACACAAAGACACTTTAACTGTCTGCTTGTTTTAAGCAGTACCATTAAAACTGTTCATGAACCCTCTTGTGTAAAGGCATGGGATTATTCACACCCTGGCAGACATTTTTTTCCCTTCCAGTTTAGAAGCCAGCTACCATCAAATAGGTGTGAAGGTTGAAGCGGACTGGCAATAACACCAGCCCACTAGGCCACTGATGCCCTGTTGGAGGATGGGTGCCGTCCACACAGCGGAGGGAGACTAGGAGCCACAAATGTGAACCCAAGAATGGAGTTCTAGAACAGTGCAGAGGGGAATGATTGAAACGTAGGTCCTCAGAGGCTGCAGGAAATAGTTAAAGTGCATGCCTGCAACTGGAGTCTTAGGTGTACCCCGTAATGCTAAACATCTCAACTGAAGTAGCACTTACATGACAACCATGAGCAGTGGGTTCTGACTGAATAAAATCACAATACACAGGTGTCCGTGTTTTAGCTCTAGCCTAAGGGATGGAGAGGTTATTCTGGAGCCCAATATGAATGATCAGATCTTGAGGACATGGACGCAAATTACGCTAAACTCTATATTACAATAGTAACAAGTCTCTGGAGATTTCCTAGTTATAGACGGAAAGAGAGCTACAAATCAAGGCACTTTGCAAATGCTCTGGTGGACACATTAGCAGCTATGAGGGTTTCAGCACAGCAGGAGACCTTTGCTGGGGTTTCAGGTAGGAGCTGGTGACAGTCTTAGCCCTGAGCTGGTGGGGGCTGGTGATCTGCTAACACACCCCAAAGGATTTCTGTGATAGGCACAGAAACCAGACAAGCGGACGGCCAACAAACAGCTCCTGAGGGGGCCAAAGATAGTCCATACACTGGGGTGCAATCACAGGGTTCGGATCAACTGCTCAGCCTTGTAGAAATCTTTAACATACATGTATCCCACAACCCTGAACTCAAGAGAAATGTGAATGTCCACATGTAAGAGAGGTGGGGGCAGGGGAGCGGGAAGGCTCTCTACAGGAAGAAAACAAGGGCTAAAGTTCACTTGTTCTTAGAGCGACAGAGATGAACACCAAACTTAGCAACTAAAACAGCTGAAGTTCAAGAATCCTCTGTCCAACCCAGGGAGATGGTCTCCGGTTTCCTGGTAAACAGTGTAAATCTCTCCATCAGTTTTCTTCACTCTTCAAAGTACAGGGGTGCAGCTCAGCCTGGAAACAGCAAAGTAAAACTGAGCCCCAATCTTTTATTTTGACATAATAGGATTTGAACGTCAATAATGTACAAAAAAAAAAAAAAACCCAAAACAAAAACCAAACAAACCAAAACAAAAGAATAACAACAAACAAACAAAACCCCTCAAACTAAGCCCAGCGTGGTGGCACATGCCTTTAATCACAGCACTCAGGGAGGCAGAGGCGGGCAGACTGTTGTGAGTTCGAGGCCAGCCTGATCTACAAAGCAAGTCCAGGACAGCCGGGGCTACACAGAGAAACCCTGTCACAGGAGGGCAAAAAGAACCAGACTTTTTTCTTTGTTTATTTGGTAGAGGAGTGGTTGAGGGACAGCGGCACATAGCGAGGTCGACATATTTTCAATGTAGCATGTGTATTTATAAAACCCGCAAAACCTGTTATTGTTCTGCAAAATGTTGTGCCTTAATATTAAGCTCCCAGAAGGCAAGGGGGCGGGGGCAAACGGTGAACTCTTACAACAGATACAGTTGCTGCTTGTGCAGAGGGGTAAGAGAAACAGGTGGGCAAAAGCGAAAGTGAAAAATATTTTTATGGCTATCAAAAACGGTGGCTTTATAGATTCAGGCCAGACATGGAAGTGGTGAGAAGCCACTGAATAGGGCCAGAGCCATGTAAGCCTCACAGGTGCTCACAAGCTGCCTGATTCTCTCCTTGTTGGTCGCCAGGGAGTAGAGTAGAGCATTACACCATGTTAACACAGCTTTGGAGTGGATGGCTGGGATCGGGCTGCGGTGTCTAACGCTGAATCCTTCCAGGCGCAGGAAGCCCGGGGTGAGACACTGGATTACATCAAGCAAGGACGTTTGAACCATTCTGGTAGTTTGTGGAATTATCACAGTTTTCATTTCAGAGTATGAGGGACAACCACCTGCTCAGAGTGGACTCCCGGTTCCTTTCCTTTTTTCTTTCTTTTCTTTCCTTCCTTTCTTCATTCATTTTGTTTTTCGAGACAGGGTTTCTCTGTGTAGTCTTGGCTGTCCTGGACTCACTTTGTAGATCAGGCTGGCCTCGAACTCACAGCAATGCGCCTGGCTTTGCCTCCCTGAGGTGTTGGGATTACAGACATGTACCACCCTGCCCTGCTCCTCTCCCGGATTTTATGATCACCTTTCGTGCCATTTGGAGTTAGAAGGCAAGGAATTTTCAAGTAGTTTCATTAAAAAGCTCCCAAAGTATAAACAAAATAGCTGCAGTAGACTTGCAGTGGGAATGACTGATAGAACCCTAAAGATTCAAGTTCCTTCAGGGCAAAGGGAAAGATACAGGATGCTGGAGGCTGTTGCTGGTGGCTTGTGTGGCAAGCGAAAAGGCAGTGGATGAGGCTATGGGTCCTCCACCCTTTTACTGACTGACGGAAAATAATATTAAAATTATGATCTCTCCCATGCATAGAATGTTTTCTGTTGCCAAAAACACAATACCACCAAATAAAGGAATTCTAAGGGAAACTGGTTTATTTTGGCTCGTGATTCTGGAGGTCCAAAGCTGAGGTTTCTCGCTGAGAAAAATCACAAGACCTCACAAGGCAAAAGACAGCGAGTGTGTGTGCATGTGTGAGCACATGCATACATGTGTGCATTTATAATGTATTTGAAAACGCTCCCCCACCCCCTTGTTTTTATAAAGCTGCATGGCTTCTATCATGGGGCCCTGCCTGAGCCTAATTACTTTTCAAAGCAGGCACTTTTCAGAGAGGTGGGATGTTTGCCCCCTAAAAGTTCACAGGTTAAAGCATTGGTCACCAACAAAGCTCTGGGGGATGGCTGAAGCTTTAGGAGGCGGGACTGGCAGACAGCTGGTATGTCTCTGGAGCCTCTCCTAGGAGAGAATATTGGAACCCCTGGGCCCGAGTCATACTTAATGGCCGTTGTGAGGTCATCAGTTCACGTCCTCAGGATTGACTGTGCTCCAACAGGCCTGAAGTAATAGAGATAAGCGACCACAGGCAGAACCTGTAAAACTACCAGCCCAAATACATGCTTCCATCTTGTATGCTGTCTCTGGAGCTGCCGCAGTAACAGAAGCTGACCAAATTCAACCGTGGTGAACGACCACACTATTTTCAAGTCTGCAGAATTTTCTGAAGTTTGGAAAGGTGAGGAGACATCCGCTCCCGGACAGTAGGAACAGGGTCAGGCTCATTTCTGCTGCACCCAGGCACCTAGTTCAATGCCTGGCACTATAAATGCCAGCCATTCAACCAGTGCTGTTAATGGACACTAATCCTACTCCACATAAAAGTGCCTTCCTGTAAGATGAATAGGTTGGAAAAACTGAATATAAAAGTATTTTCTAAATCGAGGATTTCAAAATTGCAACTCTGGCTATGCTGTCATGTTTCCTAAGCAGGTTTGGAAGCCAGCCAAATCTGGGGTGTACACTTGAGGACACGCCAATGACCTACTTAAAAATGGGCAAATGATGGCTGATTATGAAACCAAAGAAAATTCTAGGGCGAATACATCTGTTAGAACAAAGCTGTGAATGGGTACCTTATAAATGCCAAGGTTCTCAGTTATGAGGGCTTAAATGAGGTTATCAGCCTACAGTCTAGAGGCAGCGATTGCAGAACCGGTATTAGAAAGAACGTTTTGTGTGTCCACTGAGAACACCCTTGACTTGGTGGGATTCTTTGGCACATGCCTATTGTCCCAACACTATGGAGGCAGAGGCAGGCTACAGACTGATACCATCTCTAAAACAAACCAGCACAAGGGGAAAACAGAACAAAACCTAGGGAATATTTATGGTGCTCCCAGAGAGCCGAGTACTGGGCTCCGTGTTGTTTAATTTTCACGGTAAGCAATGAGGTGAAAATCCACGTCATTACCTTAAGGTGAAGGGTAAGATGAGGGTAGTTAAAAATGTGTTTGAAGTTGTGCATTATCATCCCCCAATTCCTCAGTATAGGAGACTGAATTCTATGCATGACAGGGAAGCATTTTGCACCATATCCCCAGCCTCAGTCATTTACTCAGCCTGGTCTTGAACTGACTCTTTAGCCAGCCAGGCCTTGAACTTGATCTTGTCTCAGCCTCCTGGGTAGCTGGGATGACAGACCTGTGCTGCCTACACACAACATTCTCGGCTGTTTTTACAGTAACAGAAAGCCGACTAACAGATTAGCCTAAGGCTACAAATTCCGGTATTCATTATCTAAACCAGCACTAATAGAGGGCAGTCCACAGTGCTTGTGGATACAGAAAGGGCGCTGATGGAAAAGGAGCCATGCCCATGTTTAGAAGTTCCCTTCCACTCATGCTGCAGACTTGGGTGGGCACATCTCAGAAGGAACTCTGTCTCTGGAGTGCCCCTCGAGAAACCTAACATGATGGTTTTCCTACCTAGGGATAACTAGAGCTAGCTGGAGGAGGAGAGGCAGAGTTACTGCTCAGGGCCAAGAAAAGCAATTTTAAAAGCCCGCTGTCACTAAAAAATATCTAAAGAAAGCACATACTCCAAAGGAAACTAACGGTAGAAGTTGTAACACGGATACATTTCTTGAACAGAATAGTTAAAATGCTAAACACATAATACAAAGTATCAAAAATTCTGCCTTGTTTCCCCAGGTTTGAAGGAGATTACCTGCTTACTAGGCTTTCTACAGGGACTGATTTTATATGTGAAGTCTGTACCTCTATGAAAGCACAGCTAAGTCAGCATGGATCTGGATGGCTACAGCAAGGTCATAAAGAAAATGATCACGAACAAGAGAAGTATATCATCATCTTTATATACAAAAACAAAGGCCCAAAATACGGCTTGTTGAAGTAGCTATCAACAGGACGCCGGCTGATTTCACGTTTGCTTTGGTTAGCACAGCCTAGGATCACCAGGAGGCCCTCCTACCAACAGCACAGACACACACTGACAGGACTGCCTTCAATACAGAACAAAGGGCTCTCAGGAAAAAATTAATTTAAAACTAAAACATTTTACCAATAAATTAAAAAAAAAATTTAAAGGTAGCTTTTCCATCCGACAATTTCGGGCTAACATGTACACCAGTTTTGAAAATAAAGTTTTTCTCACAATAGTAATAACAGGTGTTAGTATAGCAAGCCATGTCATGAAATTACTTTAATGCACTTCTTCTTTTTAAAAAAAGGAAGCCTTCAGAACCAAACATGAACTTTAAAAGTTGGCACTTTCTACAACTGTACACATCCTAAAACAATCACCTAGCACTTTCTTACAGAACATAATTCAAACTCTGTTGGCATTTTAATATATTCCTAAGGAAATCGTTAAAAGAACATTTTGTACACCGGATCTGAAACAAAGTTCATAATTTTGATTTATGGCTATGACAAGGCAGACATCTTCTATTGAAAACTGCAACCAGTGATAAAACATACTTGGAAAACAAACATTTGGTCTGACGATTTTCAATATTGGGTTAAAACAGTTTGATGTTTGTTGCCAATGAAAGGTACTTTAATCCAATGTGCAAAAAAAAAAAAAAAAAAAAAAAAAAAAAAAGAAAAGTGCAGGTGTCCTTTTTCTTGAAATACATAAGACCAACACTACTATTTACACACGTAAAAAGATTTTAAATTTATTTAAGTAAGCATCTTCTTTATGGGATATTGAGTGCTGCAGAGAGCCCCAAAGCTTGATGATCCACAAATTACAAAAAACATACTTGAAGAAGCATTTCTGTTCTTGTCCAAATTTTGATCTTAAATACAAAACCAATTTTGAAATCAGTCAAGATTTCAAGACCTAGGGAATCTTAGGGTTGTTGTTTTTTTTTTTTTTTAAATCTGTGGAAACCTTGTCTGAGAGACTCTTCTCCTCCTCCCACTACTGGTCCACTGCAGACGCCAGAGGTGGTGTGGCCACACTGGACAGAGGAGGAACTCGGTCCCAGCGCCACCAGTACCTCCATGGTTTCACTCACCCTGAGGCACACATGACCCACAGTGTTTTGGGGGTGTATACAGGAGCCCTCTCGATGGATGAAGAGACACTTCAGCAAAACAACCATTATCTGTCCACAGGAACGGTGAAAACAATGATATATATATATATGTAAAATTAACAAATCAAATATAAAACTAACACCATCCATTGTTTTTTTCTTCCAAACTTGGTTTTGTACTTATGCAGTGTTCTGGGCCAGCCTGTGCCAACGTTCTCGGCATCGGCGTGACGTTCTCGTACACGGTTATTCAAACTGCCGTCCTGACCGCAAGCCACATATACCGGGACAATCAAGAAATCATTTTACTCAGTTACTCTGTGCGGTGCACTCACCAGGCAAGCAAAGAGGAGTTAAGCATGAAACAGAAGCCGCTCACTTTAAACTGGACAAAGGAGTTTTCAAATTGAAACCATAAAGAAGGGCAGGGAGCTTACGGGGAATATGAATATCAGACAGCAAAAACAACACACACACACACACACACACACACACACACACACACACACACAAAACCCCCCACAACTGTTTGGTCAGAACGTAGGAACGTAATTGCCTTGAGAAATCTGAAAATTCCCTAAGTGGAGCAAGCACTGCCTTTAAGGTCCAGTCAGCACAACACCGTAAGCGGCCACAGAGCAGTCAAAGGTCTTCACCCGCTACAATCAACGCAACCTCGGCTCCCACCCCCCAGGCCAAGTGTTCCCGACCCCCGGCCTCAGCTGCAGGCAATGGTCTCCAGCTGCTGCTCGGCCTCGGCGGCCATGGCTGCGGCCTGCAACTGCTCCGTCTCGCTCTGGATGGCACTGGGGGTGACCTGTTTCCTCTCACTGTGCATATTGTTCTCGTGCCTCTTCAGATCCGAGGCCTTGGCAAACGCCTTGGTGCAGGAGCCGCACACAAAGGGCTTCTCCCCTCTGTGCCTCCTCTCGTGGTCCTTGAGGTGAGACTTGTGTTTGAAGGCCTTGTCACACATGTGGCACGCAAACGGTCTCTCGTTGCTGTGGACCCTCTCGTGCTTCTTCAGGTCTGGGGCCCGGATGAAGGACTTCCCACACACCTCACAGCTGTAGGGCTTATACCCCGTGTGGATTTTCAGGTGTTCCTTCAGGTGGGCCTGTGTGGTGAAGCCTTTCGTGCACATCTCACAGACGAACGGCCTGTCTGCCGTGTGCAGCTTTTCGTGCTTCCTCAATCTGCCCTCATCGGAAAACGTCTTACCGCACGCCTGGCAGGCGATCTGCTCCCGGTGGTGACCGTAGAGCAGATACTCGAACTTCATGTCGCTGGCGGCCGTGGTCCAGCCCGGGGTCTGCTCGTCTTTCACTTCGCTCATCCCATCGTTAAATGTCAAGGCTTGAGGGGTCTGAGACCCCAAATCTTTGGACTCGGGGGTCTCCATGGATTCTACTTCCTGGCCGTAGCAGTTCACTTTGCGAACTTCCTCGCTGCCCAGCTCTTTCAGAATCGCTTCCTGAACCCGGAGGGTGGTCGTGGGAGACTTGCCGTCCTCCTGACTCGGGGGGGTGCCTTCTACTGTGTCATCTGAGGGGCTGTCATCCTGATCCCCGATTTCTTCCACGTCGTCGTCCTGAGTGTCGGCGGCATCTCCGATGGGGCGGTTTAATTTGAGGCAGTACTTACTCTTGGACTGGCCGTTACTCTCATCCGGACTGGACACGTCACGCTTCTGAGAACAGAGTTTATCCAAAAACCGGATGCCAAGAATCTGACCTGACGACATCATTAGGTTAACATCCTCCTTTTTCACGGAGATCTTGGCCGTGTACATGTAGTTCAGGACCTCCTCAAAGATGTCGGAGCGCAGGAAATCTATCTCTATGACAGAGGAGCTGTCCACTTCCAGCTTCTTGAAAAGCTTCTTAAAGTACGTGCTGCAGGCGGCAAGGACGCACCGGTGGGCTCTGAACTTCACATCTTCAACCACGATGGCGATGTCACAGAATTCTCCCTCCAGGCGCTGCTCATTCAGCGTTTTCAGAAACAGCGTTTTATGATCATCGTCATTATATTTTATGGTTTCAGACATACTGATGAAAAACTCCTGCAAAAAAAAAATATTTTTTTAAAGGACTTTAATTGTTGTGAATGTAGTACTCCCCATACAAAAATTAGTCATCCTGTGAGCATCTGGAAAGCATTTAGAAAGTCAGTGCTAAACAGGGCTTAAGAACTCATGCTGCCAAACTGTCAAGACAGAGGGAAAGACCGATAAACAGCCTATGTAAGCTCCAGTGGGCTCAGGTTGGCCAGCGGTAATTCTGAGAAGGTGCAAACGGATCCCGAGCAAAGACGGCTAGCTCCACCAGCTGAGCAGTGAACTTCAGGTTGAACTGAGAGATCCTGTCCCAGCTAACAAGGTGGAGAGAGCCATCAAGGAGCCACCGCCCAACCCTGTCTGCCTCCGGTCGCCACAGGAATGGCCACGCACATGCACACACACTCATGCACATGCAGACATGTATGCAACAGCCAATGCGGGAAAGGGGGGGTAAAAAAAAGAAGCCTCAAGTCCTAACGTGGAATCCAACTTCAGGTGTGGAGGATTCTGGAAAATAACATTGGGGCTGGGCACTAACACTTTCTTGAGAAAAGAGACAAAGCAGCATTGAAGAAACAGAGAGGGCATGGCTGCCACATAGTCTGTGTTGTCTTCTAGTTTCTCCATAGCAGTTTTGGGCATTCCCGGACGAGGGTGTCAAGGTTTAATCTGACCCCAAAAGACATCTGGGAAGAGTGATGAGTGGCTTCATGTTCACAGGATGTCAGCCTTCCAGCCATCCAGTAAGAAGTCTCACATGTACAGGTGGAGAAACCTTTCTCGGAAATGCTTGGGACCAGAAGCCTTTCAAATTTCAGATTTTTTTCCTCCAGACTTTGCAATACATGCATATACATAATGAGTTAAACGAGAGATGGCAGCACAAGCCTAAATACAAAACTAGTTGATATGTTATGTATACCTTGTACACAAAACATGGAGGTAATTTACGTACTATTCAAATAATGTATTTTTGTTCACCATCATCTTTTTGTTGTTATTTTTTGAGACAGGGTTTCTCTGTGTAACCCTGGCTGTCCTAGAACTCGATCTGTAGACCAGGCTGGCCTCAAACTCAGAGATCCGCCTACCTCAAGTAATATTTTAAACAAAATTTCACAGGATAGAATTTTCATTTGTGGCTTACTGCCCTTCAAAAAGTTTCAGAGTTTGAACATTTTGGTCTGGTCTTACGTTCAACCTGTACTCGGTAAGTAATGGAGTATTTTAAAAGTAAAATAATTTCAGGGCCATCGTGAAAGACCTACCACTGTGTTCAAGAATTAATCTACAAATAATGTGTTTTACATTTTCCATCAAAAAAGCACTATGTTACTTTTATTCAACAAAGTATAAGCCTGAGGAAAACATATTTTTACTCAGGGAAATAGATTTGTAAATGTATGATGAGAGAGAATGAATGAATACACTGTGGAGCAGAGACCTGCTTAACCCAAGTGAGTAACCTACCTTTCATCTGATACCCCAAGACCTGAGGTTTTTCTTGATTTTTTTTAAAGACAGGATTTCTCTGTGTAGCCTTGGTTGTCCTGGACTCACTTTGTAGACCAGACTGGGCTTGACCTCACAGAGGTCTGCCTGCCTCTGTCTCCAGAGTGCTGGGATCCTTAGTGTGTGCCAGGATGCCTGGCCTGAGGCACTTATTTTAAATTAAATGCCAAATGATAGTCTAAGGCTTACTATTCTGAGGTGTACTTACCATGAACAATTGAGGCTATTTTCTTAATGCCTTAAACACCAAAATCTTCAGATCAGAGTAAGTCTGATCAGGGGCAAGCCAGACCTACAGGAATAAAGAGAAACACTAAGTAAGGCTTTTCTTTATCTTAAATCTATCTGCTAAGCCAAGCGTTTACAAGAATAAAAAAACAAAACGAAGTCACAAACCCCTTTATTCTTCCACCTCTTGCATAGGAACCCATTTTCCAGGTAGAAACAGTGAGGCTAGCAGTAGTCAGGCCTGGTTAGTTCTACACAAAAACTAGAACTGGTGTGGAGGGTGATTAGATTATTGAAAACATCAGCCTGTGCTCCTGATGCCCACCACTTCCTGCTGGGTGCACAGCTCTCCACATTTCCCTCAGGGCCCTGTAAACACCTACATGCACGTTTTTCTAAATACAGGAAGGCTGCGGGAGCACACATACCCAACAGCTAGAGGGGGAGGGAATAAGCATGCTACCTTGTTTACACAGCTACAAACTTGTCCCAGAGACTTCAAAGAAGAAACTCCACATTTCCCCACTCTCTCCCTATATGCAGGGTCAAAGAATTTTCCCTGATTCTTAACTCTCACCTAAAGAGGCCCACATCCTGTGGACCAATATGCCGAAGAACAAAAATTTCCTCTACTGACCATTAATCCCACAAATACGTTAATTTGGTGCGGTTCGAGGAGGTGGGCACATTAGAATACAGCCCTACACGACTTCGCCCTGGACTCCCAAAGGGGACCACCATACTGAGAACACAGAGCAAGTCTATGGCAGAGAAGCCACAGAACTCTGGATTAGGGTTTCTCTCTGCACTGTGTGAGGGCTGCTAAGAGGATTCTAAGGACGCCCACTCCAGCTCTGCCTTCCTGTGTTCTACATGCGCCCCGGGCCTGCAGTCAGCCTGAGGGAGGGCTGCCCCTGCAGAACCTTCTCCAGTGACACTTCTGCTGTCACTAACAGTGGAATCAAGGGGTCTGGCACTCAGGAGAAGAGCGGCCCTACAGTAGCCATGGCAACATACCAGCGTGCAGCTTCTGGTTTCTGGTGTGTATTCTTTTCAAAGGAGGTCACGGGCCAATCGGCTCGTTTTTTTCCCTACAGAGATGTTCCCATTGCTAAGTTCAAATGAGTCAAACCGGAAGATAGCCACCGCCAGTATGTGTGTAAGTAGGTATGGGACGAGACACACGGCCCTACACCTACAATCCCACAAAGCAGCTCCTCCCTAGCAGTTCTCCAGATCGCGGGAGCGCTAAGGCGTCCTCAGCGAGCAGGGAGCCGGCCTTTCCCAAAGCAAACTTACATAAGCAGCCGCAGCCGCCTCCTTATTCCGGAGCAGCTGCGACAATGGCGGCCACACCACTTCCCTGTCGCGGCCGCACAACTTGGGAGTGGGGAGCACCGAGCCCGGCGCGGGCCCCGGGGCGCAGCCCGCGCGTGGGGGAGCCACGCTCGCATTCGGCAGCCCGCGGGCCCCCGGGTGCAGCGAGCCCTCCGCATTCTCCCCCAAACAAAAGCTCCCCCTGCGCGGCTCCCGCCGGCGCCAGGCCGCTCTCCCTTCCACCAGCCGCCGCTTCTCCAGGGCGCGGCGCGGGCGCGAGGCGCTTCCTTGGCCCGCAGCGGCCCCGGTGGCGGGGGCGGGCTCGGGAGCGGGCATGCGGCCGGTTCCGCAGCCCCGCGCCGCGCCGCGCCCTGCTCCGCCCGCGAGCCCCGAGCTCGCGCCCCGCGCACTCCGCGGCCTGCGCGTCTGGTCCTCCCGCGCCCTCCCGCGGCCAGGGGCGGGGGCGGCGCGCGGCCGGCTCCCCGGAGCCCGGAGGACGCCGGCGGGGAGCGTGCGCGGGGGGTCTCCGGCCGCCCCGGGGTTTTCGGGGGTGGCGGTGGGGAAAACGGCTGCGAGGGGCGGCGCCCCGCGGGCCGCGCTCGGACCCGGCTCGGCCGTCCCCACCCCACCGCGGTGCACTGCGGCGCGGAGAGCGGGGCGGCCGTGAACTCGGCCGCGGGGCGCGCGCGCGGGCCGCCGCCTGGCCTCTCCAGCCCCGCTCGCCGGCCTGCGCGGCCCCCGGGGCTCCTGGCCCCCACGCCCAGCCGCGGCCCACGCCCGGTCCCGCTCGCACCGCGCTGCGCCGCCACATCCTGCAGCTGGCTGCTGCCCGAGCTCGGCGGGAACGCGCCTCCACACAGCCGCCCCGCCGCGCCCGCCGCCGGCTGCCCCCGCGTCCCCGCGCCCGCCCCGGCCCTTTCCGCACCCGGCCCGCGCTTACCTGCAGCTTGGCACAGCTACAGACGCTCGCCGTGGGCTCCCGCGTTCGGCAGCGCGCAGGCCGGGACGGGATGGACGCGGGGGCACGGGTGGCAGTGTTTGGGCTTTTTTTTTTTTTTTTTTTTTTTTGTAGTTTGGGGAAGGGGTGGGGTGGGGGGGATCGTGCACGTCCCTGGTGGTAGCAGCCCTCCTCCTGCACGAGCACAGACTACCCAGCCTGCCGCGAACACCCCCACCACCCCCCCTCCCCGTGCATGCGCGGTGCGGGCTGGAGGGGGGGGAGAAGGCGCGCCGCCGCTCGCGCAGGCACGGAACCCGATCGGGCCCCTTGAGTGAGCGAGCAGGGAAAGGGTTAATTTGGGACCTTACGGGTCGACGCTTTCCTTGGGTCTACGGGGCCGCCCGCGGAGGGCCCCGGCTTGCGCACGCGCGCGCACGCGCGCGGCATGGGGCGCGCGGAGCCCGCGCGCGGGAGAAGAGATGGGCGGGGCCGGGGCGGGGCTTCGGCCACAGTGGAGCAAATGCTCGAGCTCAGTTCTCGGGCACCCGCCCCTCCTGGAGCTCCCGACTCCAGGGCTCCCGCCGGCGCCCGGCCTCGGCACTGCATCGGGAACGCGGGAGCTTGCGCTCCCGTGCGTGTGCATGTGCGTGGGGCCAGTACTGCCCCTGGGCGCGCACGGTTCGGGCGCCGAGCTCGTTCCGGCGTTTGGGCAGGTGCCCCGGGCGCCGTCTACCACTGTGCACTCGCCGGGATACCCAGGCACGATTCCTGGACGCCAGTGGTTAGGTTCCTGTCGCTGAGGCATTGTTTATGCGGAGCAGGCATTTGCAGAACACGTGCCATCTTTGATTTGGAGTGTAAGGGGCAATTCCAGTCGCCCAGGCACAATTGCTCAGTCCCGAAGCTCTGGATCTGCCTGACTAATTGGTACCTTTGCGTTTACCCAGGCGCACCCCGCTCTAGCCACCGTTCCCCCGAACTGGGTTGCACTTGATGCTCCCGTGGAGAGATCTGATACCTTGTTAGTGTCATCCATGTAAGTTACAGCTCCACTGCTGTTGAAACCACGTGTTCTCTCTGCTGTACTGCCTGGGCCGCTTTACTTGTTCTGAGGCCCAGGACCTGGGAAGTCCCGTTAGCACCCACATTCTCTGTACAACCTCTAACACTTGCAGCTGGACTGTGCTGTTGTGCTCTTTAGAGTCACTTCTGCTGCCTTATCCCACTTCTAACAGGCTTGTATCACGTGAGCAACATCTGAAATTAGGGCAGGACCGTGGACTTAGGGAACAATGATGTGAAAGAAAGCCTGTAGCAGGCACGGAAGTAAACAGGAAGGAACAGTGTGATTGCCTCTTATTTTCAAAAGGATCATACATTCAGCCTCAGCTATCATATTAATATCCGATACTGGTTTAATGTCTCCCAAGGTGTTTACTACAGATTTGTGCGAGCGTTTTGCCCGCATAAATTTGTGTGCACCACATGTGTGCCTGGTGCCAGTGGAGGTCAGAAGAGGGCTTCGGATTCCCTGGAACTGGCGAGGGATGATTGTTAGTGACCTGGTGGGTTCTGGGACCCAAACCCCAAGGCCCGTGCAGTGAGTGCACATAACTGCTGAGCCATTGTTTCAGCCCCCACACCTGTCTTTTGATGCACACAAAAACATCTGTGTTAGTGGGTGTGATGAGGGACTTGAGAGAACAAACCTGCTTTAGAGTCAGGCCTCGTTTTTTGTTATTTTTTTGGCAATGCCGTTATTTTTAAGTGTGTGCGTGTTTGTAGAAGTGGAAGTGTGTTCGTGTGAGGGCATGTGTCCTTGGAAGCCAGAGGCCTTGGAGCCTGTGAGGCTGGAGTTACACACCCGTTTGAGCCATTGTGACATGGGGTGCTGGAAACCAAACTCAGGCCCTGTGGAAGAGGAGCAAGTGTTGTTAACCACTGAGTCTTCTCTCCAGCCTCTGAAGCCTCACGCTCTGATCTTCTGGAATGGAGACAAGGGAATCACGTAGTTGTGAGGAATGGCTGACACAATGCCCAGGTAAGTTTTTACTGCAGATATCAGTCCCCTGTGGCTCAGGGCAGGAGGTGGTCAGCATACCCATGACGCTGCCCACTTGCTTGCATAGCCCTGCACTTAGGCTTTCATCCTGTTAGCGTGCTGCTTCCAGGAGACTAATAAGAACACGCATGGGCTTATGTCCCGAGGCAATAGCGGGATGGCTCAAGTTCACAGTTCCGAGCGCAGCTAGCTTGCTGCAGTCTTTTGCTGCCACCAGGGATGCTGCTCTCTGACCATACCTGGAAGGGCTCTATTTCTCCTGGATTTATTGTTTGCCTCCTGTGTGTAGATGTTTTATTGTTATTGTTTTGTTTTGTTGCATATGGAAGAGAATCTGTCCCTGTGTTTTGACCAAGCTGATGAAATTAAATTAGTTCAGCAGAGCTCATAAACATTAGAATAACGAAATGCCTGACATTTCTAGTTTTGTATCAGTTACTCCTTGAATTTATATTCTGTACTGCCTGGCTGGTCCTTGCTTATCACTGGGACTCACAGGAACCAGTTTAATAAAAGGACCATTCTCGTGAGGAGGAGGAACAGAGAAGGGAAATCCCTTGCCTATTCCTGCACCTTTAGCACCTATGACATTCATAGAAAACACCAGTGATTTCAAGAATCAACCTAAACTTCAGTATTAAAGGGCACATTGTGGAGTTAATAAGGATCAAAGTGTGTTGTGGGGACATTTGATCAGACAGTTAACCCTGAGATTGTGTAACCAGAAAAACCTGTTTCTGGTTGTGGTATGGCTCAGCCCTAGCACTCCCCTTTAATCCAAGAGCTTTCTGTAAACAGAGTTAAATAAAGTTAACCCTGGCTCATTTTAAAGGAAGCAACCAGTTCCCAGGAAGTGAATGTGGGGGAAAAAACCCCACAGAGAGTGAGAGGAAGTCCAGAGGATAGATAGAGAGATACACAGGAAGTAGAAAGGGAGGAGCATTCGGTTTGAAGGGTTTTTAAGACAGTGTGGAGAAGGGGAAAGGGCTTTGTCCTTCTGTGGGGTGAGCTGAGTGGGAAGGTCAGCTGGGTGCTTTCTCTACCTCTCTGAGCTACCAGGTTTCCAACCCGGGTTTTCTGGCTCCATATGGGGAGTGTTGAGGTAAGCCTTTTGGAGGCCCATAGGGAATGTCAAGTGAAGTGTGTCAGTGACTCCTATGGTTCCTCGAAAGATTCTGACCCATTGTACACAGTGTTGATCCACAAGAGACTCCTAGCGCACTAGTGAAGTCTCAAAACGGATCCAGGACAGTGACTGCTTCTCCCTTCTTTATGGAAGTCTCCTAAGGTGGCCTTGCTCCACCGTATCTCCCTCATTTCCTTACATTTCCACCAACCTGATTGATTGTTCCTGGTGCTTGAGGCTTGAATGGGATGGTCTGGTGGGCCTTTCAGTCATTTGAAGGCTGTTACACTAGATAATAAAGTTATGTCTGCACCTTTGAGTCTGGCCTCCGGAGTCTGATTCCCGGGATTGTGCGTGGGCTTCATTGCCATTTACTCCCTACCCGGTTCCTGATCATCACAGCTCCTGAGTCTTCACTGGTAAAATCCAACAATTGGGTTTTTTTTTTTTTTTTTTCATAACAACAAAGGTGTAGTGAGAATTCTGGAATTTTGGTGTCTTTAAAAAACACAGAAATAAGAATAAGCTTTTAATCCCAGGAGTGGGGATATGGGGCTGCTTTTCAGTAGCTGACTATGATTTGCTTCATGCTCTAGCCAAGGCATGGTTTTACCAGCTTGTTGGGGTTGGTCTATTGCTTGTATTTTGATGCTCCTTCCTGGCCCTCAAGATCTGTTTTTCTCCCAGGAAAGCCTATCCTTGTTGTCTAAACCTGCCTAGACATTACTCCTAATTGGTTGATTAAAAGACCTAAAACCTGAGCAGGGCAGAATGAGGCGGGTGTGGCTAAGGTTCCTGGGCTTTGGGAACAGTAGAATCATGGGAAACAGATGGACTGGAAGAGAGGAGGAAGGAGGACACCACAATGGGTGGAGAAAGAACCATGTAGGCTGGAAGGAAGGACTCCAAAATTGGTGTGGAAAGGCCCACATGAAGAATAAAGCAAGTATTTATAAGACTATGGATGGAGGATGGTCCAAATAAGGATGATTAAGGCCGAGTGTGTTGGATGGGGCCTGGGAGGTGGATGGTGAAGGTCCTGAGACATCGTAAGTGAGATATCTGCCCAGCCCAAGGTAAATAGGCAATTATAAAATTTAACAGGTGATAGAGGATTAAATAATCCACAGCAATAATCATAGGGCTAATAATAACCATTCTATAGCCCAACACCATTTTATTCACAACCACACCAGCTGCAGATAGTTTCTGTGATTGTGTCATTTAGAATTCTGGGAACTCTTCAGAGGTTATGTAAATTCCAGGGCTCCATAGGAGGGGGTGTGTGGTTGTTGTCATTCAGGGGGTTTGGTTGGTTTTTTGTTTTTGTTTTTGTTTTTTGTAGTTGTGCTCAAAGAAGAAACAAAAGGAAAGGAATTAAATTTGGGGATCTTTATCTCTCTACCCTCTAGTGATAGGAGGTGAAACGGGGGTGTGGGGGATAAAGGGCGGGAAGAGAAAAGAAGAACCCATACAGCAGCAGAGACCAGCTCCACAAGCCCCTCCTGAAATACACTGAAATGCAAGGCCCTTGATGGAAATGATTTTCCTCTTCTGCTAACAGCTGCTGTCAATCAAGATGAGAGACAACCGCCGGGCCACTCAGAGCACGCTGTGTTCTACACAGGATGCTCAGAGCCTCTGATAGTAAACCTACTTCTGAGAATTGTCAGCCTGGACGGGGGGACATAGAGTGTGGCCTGTGGAATGTGCCAAAATCCAGCTTTGACAGGCCAGGGAAAGACTGTATGTATCCAGAGTTGGCCGGATAAATTACTCTGCAGATTTTTTTTTTTTTTTTCATGAGGGCTTACAACTTAATTACTTACACTAGCAAAAACTTCTGGCTTTCTTACTCAGGGGTGCACAACAGAGCCTCTGCTCAGTCTCAGAGGCTCAGAAGCTCATTAACTCTTCATGAAAGAGAGATAAAGAGAGAGAGAGAGAGAGAGAGAGAGAGAGAGAGAGAGAGAATCATGCATTCCCACACATTCCATAGTATCAGTCCATACATACATACAGGCAAACAATCAGACATGCAGACATGTACACATTCATACACACAGACAGACAATCAGACAGACAGACAGATAATGTGGTGAATGGAGGAAAACTCCAATCAACCAACAACAAATTTATTTCCATCCTGGGTTTTATACCCTCTAAGACAAAGATTCTCTGTGTAAGAAAAATTACCCCATTCAAGAATAGATACAATCGTTATAAAAAGGTAGTTACAGTAGGACTATTGATTATAAATTCTTTCAATAGAACTACATCTAGCTAGACATTTTTGTTATAAGTTTAAAGCAGTGGTTTTTATCTATAAGCTCATTATGAGTTCAAAGCAGAGGTTTTATCTTTTTCTTATTTCAAATGTATATTATGTGTTCAAAGCAAAAGTTTGATGTGAAGGTATTTAACAAGAAATATGTGTCTGTTTTTGTCTTGTATAGCCAACCATTTATTCTTTGTTTTTATAGTCACATGGGCTTTCTTATTGTAAACATTTGGACCTCATCCCGGGACTAAACCTAGAATGAATGTATTTCCTTGGTCATTAATTTGTTCTAACCTTGTTTTTCTTCCTGGTGTAATTCATGTGGTTCACAAAGCTTTTAGCGAACTTTCAGGAGGGTAGAGCTTACTTGAATTGATTCAGGAATCATCATCAGGAATTATAAAATCATCTCCATATGATTCTGCAGGAAACCTGCCCAACAGAAAGAATAGCAGCTGTCGAGCAATAGGCAGGGAGGGAATCTCTATTCCACATCAGGTATATATGAGGGACACAGCAATGATAAGCTGGAAAGGCAAATTAGCAGCAATAAGCAGTCTAAAGGCAAAATCCCTGGGGCATTGCCTGAACCAGAGATGTACCCATTTATCAGCCATGCAAACAAAGAGTAGGCTGCTCCCAGGAAGCTCGTTCGCCTGCTTTTGCCAATCCAGCATGCAATTGCTCCTGGCAAGCATGACAGGGCTTAGATGTATACAAATCAGCCCTTTTAAGGGACAGCGAAAGTTGATGTCTCCATCACACTGACCGAGGGGTCTGTTGTTGGTTTTGGCTATGGGTACAAGTAGTAGAGATTGGGCAGCTTCTAAGTAGGCAGTGGCTTCGAGGAGCCTGTATCCTGTCCCTTATGCCCTTGGTTGTCTGTGCTTGAAGGAACACTCGGGTCACCACCTCCTCTGCTGCCTTGAATGACAGACATATCTTAAAGACTGAGAACCTTTGCAACTCCAGGTAGGTTTATCCACACTCCTCTTAGCAGGGAATACGTGTTTGTTTTGTAGGCTACCAGAAGACCCTATTTTGTGTTTTTTGTTTTTTTTTTTTTTCTTTTTTGGTACAAAACCCAATGCATCAACAAAAGGAAAAATGTCTAATCTAGTGACAGAAGTACTCTTCCATCCTGCTTCCCTACAAATCCTGGATACAGTGAAGAACAAAAGGACATGACAGCAAGGAGATAAAGATGCACACATTCCACAAATGTTCCAGCGAGGACCTAAGTGAAAGACTTTAAAAGCGTACAACCATAAAAAGGAAACAGGGGAACTAGATTCAAATGGGAAATCAGTAAGAGCTTCATTATACGTTTAAGACCTGTAGGATGACAGAAGGATAGCAGAAAGGAGGCGGGGGAAACAGTCTCAAACACCAGTGCGTTAGGCAGGATTCTCTAGGGTGACAGAACTTACAGAATGTACCTCTCTGCCTCTCTCTTAGAATGACATACAGCCAACAGTCCAACTAATGCAACAATGGCCAGCTGTGATCTGAATGCCTGAGAATCCAGAAGTTGCTCTGCACACAAGGCTGAATGTCTCAGCTACTCTTCAGTAGACACTGTGGAGTCCCACAGAAGTAGACTGTAATGTCAGCCGAGGAATGGAATTGCCAGAAGGGTGAGGGGAAAGAGCAAAAGGTTCCATCTTCCATGTCCTTAATATAGGATTCCAGGATAAAGATGTGTCTCTCTACCTCAAGATCTGACCCCTCCCCCCAGCTCAAAAGATCTGGATTGAAGGTGTATCTTTCTACTTCAAAGATCCAGATTAGAAGCAGGTCTTTCTAATTCAAATTAAGTAAAACAAAAACAAACAAAGAAAAAAAAAAGCCCTCTCATAAGTCTGTCCTCCATTTTTGGGTTTTAGTTCCAGATGTAGTCAACTTGGAAACCAAAAATAGCCATCATCACATGGCCTAGTGTCAGTGAAAGAGTGGAAGCAACTCTTTCTACAGAGAACAGAGTGACAAGAATGTAGTGGCCATGAGATGAGGCCATGATAGAGCAGGACCCAGCCCCCATAAGGCCTTGTGGTCTGCAGAAGAAGAGTCTGGATTTTCTTTTTCCCTTTCCCTTTTTGTAAACTTTATTGTTGCTGCTGCTGGTGGTGGTGGAATGTGTGTCCATGTCACAGCTGCAGGTGTGGAGTTTGGAAGACAGCTTTGCAGAATTGGTTCTCTCTTTCTTCCATAAGGGTCCTGGAGATTGACCTGGGCTCGTCTGATATGGAGACAAGTGAGCTTCCTGAACCATTGAACTGTTATCTCAGCCCAGATTTTCCTTCAGATAAACTTACTTAGGTGCTTATGAGATGGCTCAGTGTTGGAAGGTGCTTGCTACAAGCCTGACCCAACTTCTATTCCTGAAACTCACTGAAGGTGGAAGAAATAACCAACTCCAAAAATTTGTTCCCTGCCCTCTTGGTGTATGGTCTTGCACACACACACACACACACACACACACACACACACACACTAAAAAATAAATTTCACTTAGGTAATTTGAGTTTTGTATCTAGAGTAAATTGGGCCTTTGGCACACACATCATGAACTTCTGAGTTTCAAAGGTCTCCAGTAGTTCAGCTCTTCTTGCAAAGCTCTTGTAGAATTAACGTAAGGAGAGGCCTTGAATTTTGATATAGCAGGAGTAGGGGGTTCAGGTGCCTTGATGTACGTAAAGAGGCCAGAGGACAACTTAGGGGAACCAGTTCCCTCCCTCCGTAAGTGTGGATTCCAGGGTTTCAAAGTAGGGTCCTCAGGCCTGGAAGCTGATACTTCTACTGGCTGAGCCTCCCCACCAGCCCTACTGAGAGACTCTTTAAGCACTAGCCACTAAAATACTCCCCATCACTACCTAGGAATAGAAAGTATGTAGTTTACTCACAAAACTTTACTTTCAATAAGATACGCTTATCAAAAACTGTCCTAAGAATTATAATCTTGTCAGACTTCCATTTCACAAACTGTGATGATGCCAGTGAAACCAGATAAAATCCTAATTTGGCAGGAAACCAGATGCTCCTATTTCTGGATCAACAGAAGAGACTTGCTATGTAACAATAGGCTGTCAAATTGGAAGCAGGTTACTAGTAAATTTGCGTTTGTAGAATATTTATCTACAAGACATTATCCTGAGAGGTATAATCGCATTGGCTTTCGTTGAAAAAACTATGTATCTGCTTAAATAACAGTGGCAGGTTGCAAACTCAAACTTGTTCTGACGGACAGATCAGAATGTTATGGTTGTTTTGATGAAATGTTTTAGTGCCTTTGTGAAGAATGAAAATACTTGTTGCTGCAAGTTGAGTAAAATAGGGGTACTTTATAAGATTGAATCTTCAGTTAAACAAACATCCTAAGAAATAATTTTATCAAATGTACCTTTGAAGAAGTAATTATATTGAATGTATTTTTGAACCATTATATAATCTCTGCATCAATAGTGATTAAAGAAAACATTCCAGTTACTTTAGTAGAAAGGTTGAACCACCTGACTTTTCATCACTGTGACAGAGTACCTGATCAAATAAAACAAGAGAACGTTTTTCTTCAGCTCACGGTTTCAGGAACTTCAGTCCACATTCCATGGTTCTGTTGGGTCACTTTCAGGGGCTCCTTCCTCTTTATGACCTCCCTTTCCCAATCCTGGAGCAACTCTGGTGCTAGATCTGCATGTAGAACCAAGTGGCAGGATAAACAAGAGAACAAGCAACAGCCCTCTCATTGGCCTGATTTGTCCATTTTAAAGTTATAAATATCCTTGTAAGGTTTATTTTTTAACCTTTGTAGTGCGTTTCTGTATGTAATTGTTTACATTTAGTTCTATGCACTTCCTGTATTCCACTGGTACTTCCTTTTAATTTATATCATTTAATAATGTGATTAAGTGTGATCTAGTATAATACTATTTTTCACTATATGGTACAGTATTTTCATTTTCTTTTTAATTGATACCTCTTAATTTTATATGATTCTACCTTATAATTTGCAAGAATATCATAGAAATTCATAGGTGTATTTAACTTTTATTCATATTTACCACTGATAACTTCTTCCCTCCATTTGCCTGATAATTTTTCCTGCACATATGTACAAATTTGTTCTGAACCAGTTTCTAAGAGAACATCACAGACATGCTATTTCCCCCCAAATATCTTGATGTGTATATATGTAACTTCACCGCAATGAAAAAAAAATCTAGTATCTGATGCTGACATGATACCATTGCATAATCCCGTGGCTCATATTTTGACTCCCCACTCACTCTAGTTATCCAGGACTGATAACTAGCTGTGATGGTCTGACTACTAGTACATCTAGCCATCATGGATTTGCCCTTTCATCAATTAGTTCTAAGCTCACTTTTATGGCTTTTGGTACTTATATGGGTCATCTTCCAAATTCTATGGTTTGTGGTGCAGGAAAGATACCTCATTGGAGCATTTAGCATCATTTTAAATTCCACGCAGAGGGACATTGTATCTTTTCCCCCAGCTACAGACATCCCTATTATCAGAGGCTAGTCTTACAGTTTTGCTTCTCTGAAACTTCAGAATAATTTCTGCTGCCTTTCTTTCTTTCTTCTCATTTTCACTTGCAAGGCACAATTCTCAGCCATGTGATTGATTCCACAGTTGAGCATTGAGATTTTTTTTCTTCTCCCGAGGACAAACCTGCAGATTTGAATTTTATTTTTGATCAAAGAATATTTCATCTAAGAGAGGGAAATGTATATCCTTATGTTAATATCCCAAGTGTTTATTCTCTTTGAGCAGCAGGTTTGAGGCTGAATTTAGTTTTTTCTTCATTGTGGACACTTGGACCATGTGCAGGAGTGATTCACCAGCGTGCTGAACAATGCCTGCAGTGTCTCAGAGCACAAGGAACAGTGTCCAAACCTGGGACACTCTGGTTGTCAGAGCTGCAGAATTGGCAGTTTCTCACTTTGAAAGTGGAATTCAAGTTATACCTGTTACAAATGCTAGACTGAAGCATCTGCTAAACTCTACCTACATGAAATTAATTTTTCTGTGCCTCCAAATGTTCATTATTATCCTACTTCCAATTTTTGGAAATTGGTCTATCACATTGATACTTTTAGGTATATGATATAAAACTTGCATGTTATATTACTTGTGGTATTTGATAAGCTGCATATTATACATTTTATAACTAGTTCATCAATTTGGTATAAAATTTAATACTTTATCAAAATTATCACCTGCCAAATATTGTTTAACGAATTAAAAAGGGCTGAACATATTAGCGTTTACCTCAGGTAAGAAAAATTATTTTCCTCTTTGGGAAATCAAAAAGCCATGCTGTTTTTTTCAGCCATAAATACCTCAATGTCAATATAACTAGTAACTAATTGAAATAAAAATTTCATTAACTGGCATTTGTAATTGGAGCTGTTCCACCTCAGCTTCATATACATCTTTGCCCTTTTTGACCCTAGGATGCTCTGAGCATGTTCTCAGAACCTGTTGTACCCATTGGCATTTTGGTTGTATGTTTCAAATATATTTAGGTTCATATTACCTAAATAAAGTTGTCATAGCCGGTCAAATGGCCATTGAACTAGGCCATTAATGTCACAGTATTTAGTTTCTTATCTACCTCAAAACTCAGCACTCATTTACAAAGTTAGTGTATAAATGTTCACATGAGCACATTGAGGAACAACCTACAGCAAGGGGTGCCTCCGTACCCAGGGTCTAGGTACCGAAGCCTCTGCACCCGAGTATCAACCAATATTCCTCGAGCAGGCTGCTTCATGACTCGTGATTCAGCTAATTAATGGAAATACTTGTTTCTTGATATACTTAGAAGACTTGTTCTAGGCTGTCCTGCAGACATTCTCAAGTCCCTTGTACAAAATGGTATAGAATTTACATGTAACCTGCTCATGTCTTTCTGTGTATTTTAAACCTGGATGACTTACAGTACCCAAAAGAATGTTAGAACTCATTACACTTCTTAGGAAAGGTTGACAAGGAAAGTCAGTACATGGTCAGGAAAAAAGCGAGATTCTTTTTCTTCCACAATATTCAGTCTGCCATTGGTTGGATCCAGTATGTGGTACCTGTGGTCCACGGAGACTGACTATGTCTTTCTTGCGCCAGGAAGTCTAAGCTGTCTTAGACAAAACACACAAACACCTCTGTCTGGGAGGCAGACGGTAAACCGGCAAATAGCTGTACATTGCTGCCTCCGGACAAATGCTGCTCAGCAGAGTGAGCAGGGCCAGGAAGAGGAAAGTTCACCGTGTGGGTGAGTGGTCTCAGATAAAGCTGCCACGGAAGCCCCACCGAGCAGAACCCTGAAGGAGGCTGGGAGATCATTCAGATGAACACGTCAGGAACGTCTTCTAGCAGGAAAAAAACCCAAGCGAGCATCATGGACCTTTTGTGTTAAAGAAATGGCAAAAAGGAGGTAGGCAAAGAGAAGGCTTGCCAAGAGGAAGAGGGCTTGTATCAGTCAGGGTTCTCTAGAGTAACAGAACTTACAGAATGAATCTTTGTGTGTGTGTGTGTGTGTGTGTATAAAATATGAATATATTATAAACATATATATATAGAATATATATAATTTATTGGAACGACTTGCAGACTTGGTCCACAGCTGGATGCCTCAGCTGGTTTTCAGTATACACTGGAATCCAGGAGAAGTAGGCATTAGTGCCAATAAAGAATGGACTTGCCAGCAAGGGGAGGGCAAGCAGGAAAAGAGCAAAATCTCCCCTCCACTTCCTCAAATTGGCTTCCAGCAGAAGGTGTGACTCAGATCAAACACTTGTCTTCCCGCTTCAAGATCTGGGTTAAAGGTGTGTCTTTCTACCACAAGGGTCTTCAGTAGAAGAGGATCTGCCTTCTTCAAAGTAAGCAAAATATTACTCACAGATGTGCCTTCTAATTTTGGATTTTAGTTCACTCCAGATGTGGTCAAGTTGACAGCCAAGAATAGCCACTACTCTGTTCATAGTCAGAGGAGTGCCCTAGTCATGGCTCTAGAAGCTTCTGAGAAGACACTCTCAGTGGGTATCTGAATACCAGTGGGCGCCTGAATACGGTCCCTCTCAAGCTTGTCTGCACGCCGCACTCACCTGTGATGGTGGTGCTAACCATCTTGGATGATCTGGACCCTGACATCCTGCCCTCAGAGGTTCCAATAAATCACACTAGGGTATGGCTTGTGTTATTTGGAGATTTCAGTGCTTCCCAGGTAATTCAGAGAAGAGACAGTTTAAAATCACTGTGACATATGTTAAGAGGTTTACAGAAGGGCTGGAGAGGATTCTCAGTGGTTAGAGCACCTGTTCCTACCGAGGACCCAGGTTTGATTCCCAGCACCCACTGGTGGATCTGTAACTTCAGATCTTTTCTGACGTTTTCTGACCTCCTTGAACACCGGTTCCATGTGGTGCACACACACAGACAGAACACTCATACATAAAATGAATAAATCAAGTATTTTTTAATAAAGGGGGTTGCAGGGGAAGATGGATTTTAGATGTAAGGTGATTCCTAGTCCAGAGAGAGATGCCAACTTCTTTAGATCTGAAGTCCTGACATAAGTACGGCGATGCTCCATTCTGTGGGACTGATCGATGTGCAGCAGAGAAGACATCGGTGGAATCCCTTGTTTCACCTAATATCATATGCCATATCTTCATGGCATATTTTTGTTGTTCTTTCGTCAGCTCAAAATCTACCTAAAAATGAGCCATTTCTTACCTTCTATGATCTAAATAACTACAGATGAAGTTGTCTTGGATAAGTAGAAGATAAATTTTTTTCTCCTCAAAATTTATTTGAGAATTAGATTTTTCTGCATAACTAGCTTTCACATTGGATCTAAATTCCAATTTTACATTAGGGTGAGTGTGTGAATAATAAAGTAAATTAATTCATGAGCTGTTACTATATTCAGACTGTGCCATGTGACAGATGACCCTAAAAAAAAAATCACACAACTATCTTTATAGTTAGGGAATAAGCTAATGTTTTTCTCCAATTTCTTTTACGTGTTATTAATAAAGTTAAGGTTTTACTCTCTGCAGCTAAACAAAACACAATTTAATGAGACTAGAACAGAATTCATAAAGAGCTCTAGATCGTTTCAGAGTCAGTAGTCAAGTCACAGCACTTAAACAAGTGGAGAAACAAATAGCCAGATGAAGTCATTAGCCTCTCGCTCCTCAGCTTGGAGGGAATTAGCTTTCTGAATAGATTTATGGACCAGTTCATACTACAGTCCAAAGAAGAATCTTTAATAAAAATTTTATTCTATGTAAAACAAACTATAACTAAAATAAATATTTGTGGGAAAATATTCAAGTGAAAAATTGTAGAAATAGCAAAGGAGTTGGGTAATTCACGTTAAATTGCCCATCTAAGGGAGCTATATTTACTCATGTTTGACCCCAGAAGTAATCCATATCCTGTGAGCCAGCCTAAGATAACGCTCCAAAAAAGGACACATCTCCATTAATGAGATATATGTTCTCTGAGATAGAGCCTCACTTTGTGTCCCAGCCTGGCCTTGGACTTATGACCCTCTTACTTCAGCTTCCTATGTGCTTCTGACCACTTTGTTTAATTTTTGATTCATAGAAATGTTACAGAGATAACGTAGAATACTCCCACACCGTGGTAGTTATTCTTGGATGTCAACTCAGCTACGCCTGGAATTATCTAAAACTCAAATGGCTGGGGACACCTGTGAGGGATTTTTCTTGATTAAATCATTTAAATTGGGGAGACCCACCTTTAGCCCTAATCTTTTGCAGTGGATTCACCTTAAATCCGGGGCACACCTTCTTGTGGCAGGCTCTATTAAGAACATGGAAGAAGAGAGTGCTTGCTGTTGGCCTGCATGCATTTGCTCTCACCGGCAAGTTTACTCTGTCACTGGCATTAGAGCCTACTTCTTTGGGATTCCAGCCCCTACGGAAGACCAGCTGAGACATCCGGCCTCTTGAACTGAACAACTACTGGATTCTTGAACTTTTCGTTAGTAGACAGTCATTGGGCTAGCTGGACCTGTGAGACATTCTAATACATTCTATATATATGTATGCATACATTTGTATGTGTGTTAAGGTTATACATATATGAGGTAGGGGCTCAAGGGGCACAGGCCGGCTTCAAATTGATTCATTGGCAAGAAAACCCTTGGACTCTTAATCCTCTTGCCTCTGTCTTCCAAGGGCTCATGCCCAGTTGAACCTGCTACAGTTTCAAAGCAAATATACATGTTATAGATTTTAGAGAAAGTCCATATAACCAACATGTCAACTGCTATGGGTCAACCTTGTTTCCCGAAAGCCATGCATTGTGTATGTGTCTCCAAGACTTGCAGATTATGATATATTGTAGGAGTCTGTCTTAGGGTTTCAATGGCTGCAATGAAACACCATGATCAAAAGAAAGTTGGGGGGCGGTGAGGAAGGGTTTATTTGGCTTACAGTTCCACATTACTGTTCATCACTGAGAGAAGTCAGGACAGGAACTCAAACAGGGCAGGAAACGAGGCAGGACCTGATGCAGAGGCCATGGAGGGGTGCTGCTTTCCTCATGGCTTGCTCAGCCTGCTTTCTTGTGAAACCCAGGAGCACAGTAAAGGGGTTCACCTACAATGGGGTGAGCCCTCCCCTCATCAATCACTAATTTAAGAAATGTCCTACAGAGTTGCCTACAGCCTGATCTCATGGAGGCATTTTAAAAATCGAGGTTCCCTCCTCTCAGATGATCTCAGCTGTGTCAAGTTGACATAAAACTATCCATCCCAGAGTCTATCGAAATATTTCCACCCTTGGCTATCCTCACTATCTAAGGCAAATACACTGGTAAGCCAGGCATATTTCTTAAACAAATGGAGGCAAATGAAAATTTCAATTTTTAAAGTAGGTGAAGTGTTATTCAGCTATGAAGACAGCAAACAGGAGGATGCTTTCAGCCCAAGGAATCTGTGAATCTCTTAGTGAGAAAAGGAAGAAAAGTGTAAGAGGGGGAAAGATGTGAGTGGCAAGAAGGGAAAGGAACCCCCGTTCAGTAGACAAACCTTGTCATACTCGCACCGCTTTCTAGCTGCCTTCATTTCCTTTGATGCCCGCTTCATTTCATGCTGCCAGTGCCCTCGGAAACCTTCACGTTGGGCGTGTAATTCAAGTATTTTCCTTAGCAATGCCCAAGACAGGCACCACGTCTACCTTGCATTAATGGGAGTCACACATTCATTGTTCGATATTCCCATACATACTCATTCTAGAAAGAAAGAAATGGATGAAGCAATGAAGTATTTTTTTAAAAAAAGATGTAGCAAATTGTGGCTGAGTATAATACAGTTTTTCATTACGTTAGTAAGTGTAGGCAGGGTCCTGGTGACAGGACGCTTTAGAGAAGCCATGGTGGAGATGTTGGGAGTCGTACGTATCGTTGTGATGACCACCTATGACCTAACACGCTGTAATTATTTTGTTTTATGAATGACTGTATTTGTGTGCGTCGCGTGCATGCAGAGCCCACAGAGGCCACAAGAGGTCGTCAGACTCCTGGAACTGGAGTCCCAGACAGCTGTGAGCCACCTCGTGGGTACCAGGAACTGAACCTGGTTGCTCTTGCCCGCGCAAGAGCAGTAAGGGCTCCACTGCCAAGCCGTCTCTCTAGCCCAACAGAGACGTTTTTACATTTGTATTTTCACTTGGTATTTTCAAAGTAGTGTTTGTTTGCCAAAGTCTGTTTTACATTTCACACGGGAAAAGGACTTTCTCCTACCTGCACTTGGATGGAAGCAAATTGCACTGTTTGAAATGAATGACAAGATTCTGTCCTGGTCTCTAACGAGCCTCTGTTCCCCGAGACAAAAACTTTCAAACATCCCTCAGCATAAGAACTGAAAACAGTTTACATGTATCTTGCACTGTCTTAGCAATGTGTGGAAGCTGAAACTATTTAGAGATTTCAGCTGGAAAGAATTCTTCCACGTTAGTCATGTAGCAAGCAGGAAGTGTGTGTATCCTCTGTAATGGCATAAAATCCAATAACACTGCTTCAAAATTTTTCAGGTAAAGTGTTAATTATATTTTGTAGTTCAAGTCCACGTAGTTTACATATGAGATTCATATTGCATAGGTTTCATTATTTATGACCCAATATAAGCCTGAGAAAGCAGTCAGACAGGAAATAGAGATGATTACTTAGTGTTCTTCTCACGGCCTTTATTGATGCCAACTCATAAATTCTCTGACCTGGTCCCATTAATCCAATTTGTCTTTATTTGCATGTAGTCACAGGGAGCTGAAGCCACCAAGGTGATCTCTACTGTCGCTTTGGTGACTCCCCGGGGCACCTGTTGGTGGCTGAGCTGTCGTTTGTCCATCTCTGCCTTAGCTATTATTTTTCTCCCCACACAAATTGCTTGCCAAAATGTTCCTAGCTGAAAGAGACTAGCTGTTTTCACTTATAGGATGTCCATGTATCTTGTCAACTTCAAAAACTGGTCAGAAACCCTCTCGCTCTTTCCACAAGTAAATCATTGCCTGCTGTGAAAGTCCTCGTTTTTATTGTGGAGATGTTAAACGCAACCTGGGCTCACAGAATGATTTATTTCCTTGATGGCTAGAGAGGACATGAATCAAGTGTTTCCAAAATCATGCACAACAGCAGCCAGGGTGGACTCAGCTGTAAATTAATCTCAAGGTATTTCTCGAGACACAAATTATTTCTGCATCCCCAGGCTTTTTGTCTCTTACACTCTTAGATTTGGAAGCAAAGTGATACCTTAATCAGCCCGTTGTTGGCAAACCCATCGAATTTTTTTTTGCCATGTAATTAACATACACATATGTGTTCACATAGATTCACTACATGTGAAAAGCATCTTGGACTTGGTGAAGTGATACTGTAGAGGTGGGAAATGCCAGTGCAGGATCTCAGGCTTTGTCCAGCATGGTCTGGGCAGCAAGCGGTGGTGTGGATTAGCCTCTTCTGTCCCAGGACACCTGAAGACAAGCACAGTTAGCAAACAGAGGTGGTGTGTTCGCAATGAACCTAGAGGCCTCACTGCTAGAACAGACCATCTGAAATGCCCAAAACCACAATCCTGGCAAGGGACTCAGCTGGGAGAGGCAGCTTACTACCTAACCCTGGGTTACTCCATTTGTTTTTCAGCTGGGTGATCTCACACATATTGAAAGATCTCTCCCAAGCAAAAAAGCAGATAAATTAGAAGTCCTGTGAGTTTTTGAATGGCAGGTTTCTATCTGCAATGTCCGGCCTGGTGAAGGTCATTCAGATCCAAGTTTCGTTCTTTGACCAGATTCCATCCTCTGTATACACTTTACTACTTACTCATTTTGTGTTTGCATGGCCCTACCATAATGGGCAAGGGGAAGAGTAAGGGGAAAATGGTCTACAATGAACTCAACACCTGTCTTAGTGACTGTTGATACCAACAACCATGGCAGCTTATAGAAGGAAGCAGGTATTTTGGGCTTACTATTCCAGATGGATACCAGCTCATCTCCACTGACATGGAGCATGGCAGCAGGCAGATAGGGCAGCGGGAGCAGCAGCTGAGGATTTTCATCCTGACCTGCAGACAGGAAGCAGAGAGAGAAAATTAGGAACGGTACAAGTCCTCTGAAACCCCAAAGCCCACTACTTCTGGTACGCTTCCTCTAGCAAGGCCACACCTCTGAAATCTACCCAAGCTGTGAGTTCACCTTAAGAGGAACATTCCCTTGCCATCTTCCTAAAAGTGTCGGTATATCTGAGCTGAGCCCATACACAGACTTGGCGCCAAGTATTCAAATGCCCGAGAACAGGCAGGACCGCTCACCCAAACCACCACACTGCTCAACATCTCCGTCACTGCAACAAATTTGAACTAAAGCATATGGAACAGTCTACTGGATGCAATGAGGTATTCCCTCGGAAAACTTGAGTACGTTCTTTCAGTCCAGTGCTACGAAACTCATGGAAAGGGATTCCAGGGACTAAATGCGTCTAGCTAGTCTGTCATCATTCAGGCTCTAAACAGATGCTAATTGATAATAATTCTTATTATGTGTCTAGTTTCCAGAGAGAATGACTGGGAATGACCATGAATTTTCATTTGTTCCCAGTTCGTGAGGAGCAGGCCAGGGCAGGCTTCAAACAAGTAACTAGGAATCGATAGAATTTCAATATCCACCCCAAATTAAGGAGCTCCCACACTGTTGAGCTACTTCATGATGATGGACATTGGGTAGGCGAAATGGTCCCTGTGGCTTAATGCTATCTCCACCAGCCTTCACAGGTTGGCACCCCTTCTCTGTGTATGGGTTCAGCTCAGATACACTGACACTTTTAGGAAGATGGCAAGGGAATGTTCCTCTTAAGGTGAACTCAAATTTTAATCGCGAGTGTCAAATGGAGGCCTCCAAGTTCCCACTGCTATTGTGAGGATGAAGATGTTGAGGTCCAGAGCAACAGGGAGACTGCCTTTGGTGGTGTATCTGGTAGGAAGCAGAGGCCACTGGGGTGGCTATGGGCAGAGACATCACACACAATGGTCCATCGCTGTTCCTTGAGCAGACTCTCAGGATGCAACTGTTGTTCATCTTCTAAATGAGGCTTGAGCCTGCCTTCGGAATCCACACAGTAAACCGAATACCTCAGCCATTGTAGTAGCTGAGGTGCTTTCACTACACGCTGTGTTAAGTAGGTTTTTAGACCGTTCAAGAGAAATAAACCGTGTCCTTCCTTCAAAGATGGTGATGATTTACGTAGGGAGAAGCTTGGGCTGTTAAACTTGTAGGTGCAACCATCACTACTATGGGATGTTCTTTTTTTGAGAAGATATTGAGGAAGTGTCTCAGACAATAAATAGATTTCAATACCTTGTTTCCAAGGATTTTTGCTATTGGTGGGAAATGATCACTGTTCAATATTATGAAAAAAAACATGATTTTAAATATAAACTGAAAGAAAATAATTTAAAATATTAATAATAGATATTGCTAGTTATGGCTTATATCTTTTAAAGAACGCTTTTCCATATTTGTTAGCTTTTCATTAAAAATGTACACTTATTTACAAAAAAGTCAGGTGTATACATATGTGTGCATGTGATATATCTTCCTGTACACTCTTCTGTGAACATATTAAAGAAGCTCTTGTCTTCTCAGGATTTACTAGTTGTCACATAACCATGACAGCAGAATAGAAGTACTAAGTTTGGGGTGAAAGAAAGGTTTATGCAATGGTTTCCTGACTATTTGACCTGGGACTCTAGATATACACAGACATGTGATGCAGGCGGTGAGTGACCAAATGACCCTTGTGTATGGTTTTTACCTGGAGTGCAGCACACAGCAGCCCTCCTGGTGGATAACACCACCCTTAGAACAAGAAAGAAAAGAATGTCTTCAATTCAAGGACTGCAAAGAAAATATGGAAGGGAATTTTCAACCATATGTGTGTGCTGATAACAGACGGGAGTAGCCCTGATAGCTCACTTAAAGGCGAGATAGCTGTTAAAGCAATAGCCAGAACAGGTGCTATGATGATATCCTCATATTCTAGGGTTTTATGAGACGAGTTGCCATGGGAGGGGCCCAGGCCTTTTCCCTTCTATGCAGGGCCTTGGCCTCCTCTTCCTCAGCTCCCTAGCTCCCCTGTATGCCAGCCAGACCTGTTGACTACTGTTGAAGGTCTTATGATTTCTTTTTTTTTTTAATCATTTATTACAATTTACTCAATTTGTATCTGGGCTGTAGCCTCTCCCTCATCTCCTTCCAACCACATCTTCCCTCCCTCTTCTCTCCCTCTCCCCCTGATGGGGAGGTCCACTGATAGGGGAGGTCCTCCTCCCCTTCCATCTGACTCTAGCCTATCAGGTCTCATCAGGACTGGTTGTATGGTCTTCCTCTGTGGCCTGGCAAGGCTGCACCTCCCCACCCTCTGGGGAGCTGATCAGTAAGCCTGCCATTGAGTTCATGCCAGAGAAAGCCCTGGCTCCCCTATTTGGAGCCCTAGGGACCCTATTTGGAGACTGAGTCTATGAGCTACATCTGAACCTGGGTTTTAGGTCTCTCCATGCATTGTCCTTAGTTGGGGTATCATTCCCTACAGTGCACCCAGGGCTCATTTTTTTGGGGGGAGGGAAGGCTCTGTTGGTCTCCTTTTGGAGTTCCTGTTTCCTCCAAATCCAAATCTTTCTATCTCTCCCTTCTTTCATAAGATTCCCTGCACTTTGCCCAAAGTTTGGCTATTAGTCTCAGCCCCTGCTTCAATACCTCCATCAGTAGAATCTTTCAGAGGCCCTCTGTGGTAGGCTCCTGTCCTGTTTCCTGTCTTCTCCTGCTTCCGATGTTTAGCTTTTTTAGGAGTATACATTTTAGTATGTTTGTCCTGTATTATATGGCTAATATCCACTTATAAGTGAGTATATACCATGTGTGTCTGCTTCTGGGTTAACTCACTCAAGATAATCTTTTCTTATTTTTTTTATTTATTACACTTTATTCACTTGTATCCTAGCTGTATCCCTCTCCTTCATTCTTCCCAATCCCGCCCTCCCTCCCTCTTCTCCTCCCCAGTCCACTGATAGGGGAAGTCCTCCTCCCCTTCCATCTGACTCTAGCCTATCAGGTCTCAACAGGACTGTCTGCATTGTCTTCCTCTGTGGCCTGGTAAGGCTGCCCTCCCCCACCCCCAACACTCAGGGGAAGGTGATCAAAGAGCCAGCCACTGAGTTCATGTTATAGACAGCTCCTGTTCCCCTTACTAGGGAACCCACTTGGACACTGAGCTTCCATAGGCTACATCAGTGCAGGGGTCTAGGTTATGGCCATGCGTGGTCCTTGTTGGAACATCAGTCTCAGAAAAGACCCCTGGGCCCAGATTTTTTGGTTCTGTTGCTCTCCTTGTGGAAATCCTGTTCCCTTCAGGTCTTTCTATCTCCCGCTTCTTTCATAAGATTCTCTGCATCCAAAGTTTGGTTATGAGTCTCACCATCTGCTTTAATACCCTGCTCAGCAGAATCTTTCAGAGGCCTTGTGTGGGTAGGCTCCTGCCTTGTTCCTTGTTTTCACCCTCTTCTGATGTCTATCCCATTTGCCTTTCTGAATGCGGATTGATCATCTTACCCAGGCTCCTCCTTCTTGCTTAGCTTTTTTAGGTGTACAGATTTTAGTATGTTTATCCTATATTATATGTCTAATATCCACTTATAAGTAAGTATATACAATGTGTGTCTTTCTGCTCCTGGGTTACCTTACTCAGGATGATTTTTTTTTCTAGTTCTCACCATTTGCCTGCAAATTTCATGATTTCCTTGTTTTTCATTGATGAGTAGTATTCCATTGTGTAAATATACCACAATTTCTGTATCCATTCCTCAGTTGAGGGACATCAGGCTTGTTTCCAGCTTCTGGCTATTACGAATAAAGCTGCTATGAACAAGGTTGAGCAAATGTCCTTGTTGTATATTTGAGCATATTTTGGGTATATGCCTAGCAGTGGTATAGCTGGATCTGGAGGTAGCACTATTCCTAATTGTCTGAGAAAGCGCCAGATTGATTTCCAAAGTGGTTGTACAAGGTTACATTCCCACCAACAATGGAGGAGAGTTCCCCTTTCTCCACATCCTCTCCAGCATGTGTTGTCCCTTGAGGTTTTGATCTTAGCCATTTTGATGGGTCTAAGGTGAAATATCAGGGTGCTCCCCCACCCCGGGTTGTTTTGATTTGCATCTCCCTGATGACTAAGGACGTTGAACATTTCTTTTAAGTGTTTCTCTGCCATTCTGTATTCCTCTACAGAAAATTCTCTGTTTAGCTCTGTACCCCATTTTTTTTTACAATTTAGGGAAACATTTATTATTTTAAATATTACTAGTTATTAAACATAGAAAGAAAAAAATATTGGAATGGCACTTTTCCCCACTTCTTTTTGGAGATGGTGTCTCACTTTGTAGTCCTGGCTGGTCTAGAACTTGCTATCCAAACCGGTATAGCCTCAATCTCACTGAGATCTTCTTGTCTCTCAAGGGCTGATATTAAAAGTGTAAATCACTATTCCTGGCCTGGGACCCATCTTTTTTTTAAAAAAATTTATATTAATTACAGTTTATTCACTTTGAATCCCAGCTGTAGCCCCTCCTTCAACCCCAACCCCAACCTCTCTCCCTCATCTCCTCCCATGCCTCTCTTCAAGTCCACTGATGGGGGGGTCCTCCTCCCCTTCCATCTGACTCTAGCCTATCAGGTTTCATCAGGACTTGTACCCCATTTTTTAATTGGATTACTTTGTTTGTTGGTGTTTAACTTCTTAAGTTCTTTATATGTTCTGGATATTAGCCCTCTGTCAGATATAGGGTTGGTGAAGATCTGTTCCCAGTCTGTAAGCTATCATTTTGTTACGACAACACTGTTCCTTACTTTACAGAAGCTTTTCAGTTTCATGAAGTCCCATTTATTGATTGTGGATCTTAGAGCCTGTGCTGTTGGTGATCTGTTCAGGAAGTTGTCTCCTGTGCTGCTGAGTTCAAGGCTATTCCCCAATTTTCTTATAATAGGTTTAGTGTGTCTGGTTTTATGTTGAGGTCTTTGATCCACTTAGACTTTAGTTTTGTGCAGGGTGATAAATATGGATCTATCTGCATTTTTCTACATGTAGACATTCAGATAGACCAGCACCATTTGTTGAATATGCTATCTTTTTTTCCCCCATTCTATTGTTTTGGCTTCTTTGTCAAGTATCTGTATGTGTGTGGGTTTATTTCTGGGTCTTCTATTTGATTCCATTGATCTGACATTCTGTTTCTATGCCAGTACCATGCAGTTTTTATTACTGTTGCTCTATAGTACAGCTTGAGATCAGGGATGGCAACATCTCCAGAAGATCTATTATTGTACAGTATTGTTTTAGCAATTCTGGGTTTTTTTTTCCATATGAAATTGAGAATTTTTCCTTCAAGTTATGTAAAGAATTGTGTTGGCATTTTGATGGGAATTGTATTGAATCTGTAGATTGCTTTTGGTAGAATGGCCATTTTCACTATGTTAATCCTACTGATCCATGAGTGTGGGAGATCTTTCCATCTTTTGATATCTTTTTCAATTTCTTTCTTTAGAGACTTGAAAATTTTTTTTCTTTCAGGTTTTTCACATCCTTGGTTAGAGTCACACCAAGGTACTTTATGTTATTAGAGGCTATTGTAATAGGTGTTTCCCTAATTTCTTTCTCAGCGCTTTTGTCTTTTGTATACAGGAGGGCTACTGTATACAGAATTTTTTGAGTTAATTTTGTATCCAGCCACTTTACTGAAGGCGTTTATCAGCTGAAGGAGTTCTCTGGTTGAATTTTTGGGGTTGCTCATGTATACTATCATATCATCTGCAAATAGTGATACTCCGACTTCTTCCTTTCCAAAGTGTATTCCCTTGATCTTTAGTTGTCTTATTGCTGTAGCTAGGACTTCATGTGCTATGTTGAAGAGATACGGAGAGAGCGGGCAGCCTTGCCTTGTCCCTGATTTCAGTGGTATTGATTTAAGTTTCTCTCCGTTTAGTTTGATGTTGGCTATAGGCTTGCTGTATATTGCCTTTACTATGTTTAGGTATGTGACTTGTATCTTTGATCTCTCCAAAACTTTAAACGTGAATGGGTGTTGGATTTTTTCAAATGCTTTTTAGGCATCTAAGGAGATGATCATGTGAATTTTTTTCCTTCTGTTTGTTTATGTGGTGGATTACATTGATGGATTTCCATATATTGAACCACCCCTGCATGCCTGGGATGAAGCCTATTTGGTCATGGTGATATCTTTTATGTATTCTTGGATTTGGTTTGCTAGTATTTTATTGAGTATTTTTGTGTCAATGTTCATAAGAGATACAGCTCTGAAATTCTTTTTGGTTGGGTCTTTATGTGGTTTAGATATCAAGGTTACTGTGGCTTCACAGAATGAGTTTGGTAATGTTCCTTCTATTTCTATTTTGTGGAATAGTTTGAAGAGTATTGGTGTCAGCTCTTCTTTGAAGGTCTGGTAGAATTCTGTGCTGAAACCATCAAGCCCTGGGCTTTTTTTTTTTTTGGAAGGGAGACTTTTGGTGAGTCCTTCTATTTCCTTGGGTGAAATAGGACTGTTTAATCTATTTCGCTGATCTATGTTTAGCTTTGGTAAATGCACTCTATCAAGAAAGTTGTCCATTTTATTTAGATTTTCAAATTTCGTGGAATAAAGGCTTTTGAAGTAAGACCAAATGATTCTTTGAATTTCCTTAGTGTCTGTCGTTACTGATTTTACTGATTTGGATAGTTTCTTATTTTACTGATTTGGATAGTTTCTCTCTGCCTTTTAGTTAGTTTGGTTGATGGTTTGTCTATCTTGTTGATATTCTCAAAGAACCAGCTCTTGGTTTTATTGATTCTTTGAATTGTTTTACTTTTTTCTAATTTATTGATTCCAACCCCGAGTTTGATAATTTCCAACCATCTACTCGTCTTTGGTGTGTCTGCTCTTTTTTTTTTTCTAGGTCTTTCAGGTGTGATGTTAAATTGCTTGTATGAGATATCTTTCTGAAGGCACTTAGTGCTATGAACTTTCCTCTTAGCTCTGCTTTCATTGTGTCCTATAACTTTGGGTAAGTTGTGCCTTCATTTTCATTGATTTTTAGGAAGTGTCTAATTTCTTTTTTTATTTTTTCTGTGATCCAGCTGTCTTTGAGTAGAGAGTTGTTTAGTTTCCATACATGTGTAGGCTTTTTGTTATTTCTGTTGTTGATGAGGTCTATTTTTAGGCCATGGTGGTCTGATAGGATACAAGGGATTATTTCAATCTTCTTGTATATGTTGAGGCTTGCTTTGTGTCTGACTATATGGTCAATTTTGGAGAAGGTTCCATGGGGTGCAGAGAAGAAGGTATACTCTTTTCAGTTTGGGTGAAAGCTTCTGTAGACATCTATTAGGTCCATTTGATTTAGGACCTCTGTATGTGCCCTTATTTCCCTGTTTAGCTTCCATCTAGATGATCTGTCCCTTGGTGAGAGTGGAGTGTGGAAGTCACCCACTATTAAGGAGTTGATATTGATGTGTGATTTGAACTTTAATAATATTTCATTTACGAATGCTGGTGCTCTTGTATTTGGGGCATAAATGTTCAGGATTGTGATGTCCTCATGACAGAGTTTTCCTTTGATGAGAATGAAGTGTCCCTCCTCTTTTTTGATTAATTTTGGAAGTCTATTTATTAGAAAGTCTATTTTATTAGATATTACAATAGCTACTCCAGCTTGTTTTCTGGGTCTATTTGCTTGAAAAATTTTTTCCAGCTCTTTACTCTGAGGTAGTATCTGTCATTGTTACAAAGGTGTGATTCTTGGATGCAGCAGAATGTTGGATCCTGTTTCAGCAAACATTCTATTAGTCTGTGTCTTTCTATTGGAGAGTTGAGTCCATTGATGTTGATAGATAAGTGACCAATGAATGTTAGTTCCTTTTATTGAGGAGTTGGTGGTGATAGTGTGTTTGTATACTTGTTTTCTTTTGTTTGTTGTTGATTTTTTTGTTGTTGTTGTGAGGTTATCTATATCCTGTGTTTTCTTGGCAGTACTTGGTTTAGTTAGATTGGAGCCTTCTAGTATCTTCTGTAGGGTTGGTTTGCTGTGTAGCTGTTGTTGTTTAAATTTAGTTTTATAATGGAATATTTTGTTTTCTCTATCTATGGTGATTGGAAGTTTTGCTGGGTATAGCAGTCTGGTTTGATGTCTGTGTTTTCTTAGAGTCTGCATGACATCTGTCCAGGCCCTGCTTGCTTTCATGGTTTCCATTGAAAAGTCTGGTGTGATTCTGATAGGTCTACCTTTGTATGTTACTCGGCCTTATTCCCTTGCTGCTTTTAATATTTCTTCTTTGTTCTGTAGATTTGTTTTGTAGATTTGTTCTGTAGTGTTTTGACTATTATGTGATGTGAGGCATTTCTTTTCTGGTCTAGTCTATTTAGTGTTCTGTGGGCCTCTTGTATGTTTAAGGAAATCTCTTTAAGTTGGGAAAATTTTCTTCTATGATTTTCTTGAAAATATTTTCTGAACCTTGGAGCTTAGAATCTTCTTTTTCATCTACTCCTATTATTCTTACATTTCCTCTTTTCATGGTGTCCTTGATTTCTTAGATGTTTTGTGTTTGGGACTTTTCAGATTTTATTGTCTTTGAGAGATGTATAAATATCTGTAACTGTATCTTCAGCACCTGAGATTCTCTCTTCCATCTCTTGCTCTGTTGGTGAAGCTTGACTTTGTGGTTCCTGATCTTTTCTCTAAGTTCTCCAGCTCCACGGTTTTCTCTGTGTCTTCTTTATTTATTCTAATTCTGTTTTAATGTCTTGCATCATTTCCTTTATCTGTTTGAATGTGAATTCCTGTCTGTCCATGATGGCATCTATTTTTTTTTTATTCCTTTCCTCTTTGAGAGTTTTGTTCATATCCTCTTTATGTGTCTCTAATAACTGGATAAGCATAGCTATAAAATAATTTAAAAATAATTTAAAATAAATATTTTGAATAAATTTAGAATAATTTTCCTGTGTTTCCGATAAATTAAAATATCCATTAATTTTGGGGTTGCTGGTGAAGCCATGATGTCCTGATTTGGGTTGGATGTGTTCTTGTGCCTGCCTCTAGTCAGTAGTTTTTGCTGTTTGTTCTTGGAGCCTGTATTGCAGACTGGGCCCCTCTGTCTCTGGAGTCTGGAGTATTCTTCAGGAAGATGAGAAAGGTTCACCTGTTTGAGAGTGGGTTTTGGTGTTCCAGATGCAGCTAAGGGAGGAAGCTCGCAGGCGCCAGTGCGCAGGTGCAGGAGCTTGCACGGAGCTGTGGAGTGTGAGGGAGGAGTGCAAGCACAAGTTGAGGTACAGGCGCCCTTTGCAGTTCGCAGGCACAGTGTGCACGCGCAGGTGCCCTGAATGGCTCAGTGGCCCACAGGCCTGTCTGGGTATCGGTTCCAAACCCTCAGCTCTGCCTGAGCTGCACCATCTTGGTTCCGGGAATTGTTTGCCTGGACTCCACTGGGAGACACACAGAACAGGGGCTTCAATGCTGAGAACACTGTCCCAGAGATCTCTGTGTTGCCTACAGCGGTGGTGTGAGTGGAAGGGATCTGATGTCTGGCTGCTAGTGTAGAAGGACCCTAATCTGGGGCTCTGTATGCCCTCTCTCGCTGAAGCACTTACTTGCAGATGTGTGTGGAAAGCCCAGAGTGCCTGCGCACAATCACTTGCAGGCAGTGTGCAAAGCATAGAGGGTCCCGGAACTCACTTGCAGGTGTGTGTGGTAATTTCAGAGAGCCCACAGTTTTCTACTCTCAGATTTCGGTCCCCTGTTTGGCCTTTAGAGTAAGGGGTACCCAGTACCTGGCATTATACACACTCTTTCCCTGGCCGCTGCCACTGTAGCACAAAGGCCTAAAGTGCAGGGGGTTGACAGTTTGCCGCTCTCAGACCCCGGAGACATCCACAGGGGCCTGGATCCAATCTGTCCCAGCTCACGGGTTGTTCCCTCCAGCCCGGGAAGCCTCAAAGCAGGGGCTCTGGCTTCAGCTGCCCATCTACTCACCAGTTTTGGAGTTTCTTCTGCCCTTCGGAAAAGATGCTCACTGGTCGCCGCCATCTTGGAGAGTCTCATGGTTTCTTTATGCTTCATAGCAACCACTGGGCTGAGAGAAATTTCCTATCAGTCCAAAGACTTCGGGATAAAGGTTGGATATGTCTGGGTAAGAGCAGACATGGCAGCGAGGCTGAAGGAACTGGGGAGTGCTGCCAGGGAAAATACAGCCTAGTGTAAAATCTGATTCTCAGGTAAACCATGAATGACTTACACCACGGTGTATATACACATAGTACACATATACACCCATGTGTATAAATATATACTACATGTATAGATACTATATATGTATATACACACACATATATATAGTTTAAAATTAGATTATTTAGCTAAAATTCAATTTTAACTGAGCATCATATATTTACTTGTTCTGTTTGATATCCTCAAGGTGATAACAACTAACAAAATAAAATATCAGTGCAAGTTAATCATTTTAACACTATGAATAGTTCAGTTTTCAGGCTCATTCTTAGTACGTATGTCTGCATTTTATAATATCCATAATGTAGATTGCTTGGGAATCTATAACTTCAGTATTGTTTTTTGCTTGTTAGAATGTTAATGATTTACGTATGATCCATATCACTTTTTAGTTTATGTAATTATAATGAAGGTTGAAGCAATTAAACTACGTTTCCTCCACACATGAGAATAATTCTCTTTTCTTTCTCAAAGGGAGGCTGACAGTATTGCAAAACCCTGTGACAGAGATAGTATTCAATGCAAGATGATTGGGTTAGACACAGTGATGTATTCTCAGCACTTTTATCAAGATGATAATGGTTGAAGCATCAATGGGGCATCAGCTGAGGGCCAGTCTTCTTGTGTTTTGAAAAGGTCATCATGCCAATAATGACAATTTTTTCTTATAACAAAGACAGTGGACATCAAAGGGAAATATTCAAAGTAGGATGAAAGGAATTAGCATCAAAAAAGACCTTGCAGAGTCTGTAAAAGGGAACTCAGGGCCCCTAGCTTGTCTCTTAGGGCTTCCTTTCCTGTTGTCCGACCCAGGCGCTTCCCTAACCTCTGCAGAAGGTAACAGAAGGAGCTACTTTTCCTAATGCCAATAGCTGAATTCAAGCCAGACACAAACTGGATGATTAGGACATTTATTGTCTAGTTCTGAGGGCTCGAAGCCTGAACTCACGGTATCCTGACAAAGGCTTGAGAATAGTTTTTCCTTGTGTTCCTGAGTCCAGGGTGTTCCAGATAGTCCTTCCTGTTCCACATTGTGATGGCTGTCGTTGGTTGTCAACCTGACAACATCCGGAATTCACTACCTCTACGTTGCTGGGTGCACCTGTGAGGGATATTGAGTTACCTGGATCATCTGAGGTTGGAAGCCCTACCTTAAATTGGGGTCACACCTTGTCAGGGCAGGCTTTGTAAAGAGCGAGGGAGAAAGAAGCTCTTGCTCTTTGCCTACTTGCCCTTGCTCTCGCACTGGCATTAAAGTCTACTTCTTCAGGCTCCTGATGTACACTGAAGACCAGCTGAGACATCCAGCCTCATGGACCGAACGGCTAACTACCAGGTGACTGGACTTTGCCCTGGGGGAGTGCCATTGTTGAAGTAATTGATCACAGCCTGTAAGCCACTCTAACGGGTCTCTGTTCCTCTAGAGAACCCTGCCTCAATCACACACCTTCCCATATCATTATCACTCTGATCTCGGCCTCCATCTTCACGTGGCCTCTGAGTGTGCCTGTGTTTTCCCCTCTCATTGTACGGACAAGTCACTAAAGGTTAGCCTAATCAAGTATGGCCTCTTCGGAACAGATTATGTTAACCAAGACCTTATAGCCATGGGGAGGAGGTCACATTCCGGTCTCCAGGTGGATATACAATTTGAGAAGTCACCACTGATCCACTATGTATTATACTGCACTGTGAAGTACAAGTATTTATACTTCCCCATCAGAAAATGTCATCCCTGAGGTTGGCCTAGACAATGCCTTCTGCTGTCGGTACCAGCCTCCGGCACAGAGAACCGTGAGATGCCCCTGAAAGGCAGATGATCTGCACGCACAGTGCTTGACCAAATAATCCTCTAAGTTGATTCCCCGATCTCTTCCTACTGCAGTTATATTTGTTCTTTGGTCTTTATTCCATCTTCATCACTTTTAATTGTGTCCTGAACAGTTTATAAAGCATGGGGACTCTGAAATGTCAACGAAACACATGCAGTCATGCACCGGTAGATAAAAGGAAAGGAAGCTGGTTGTTTACGTTTATAGTATAAGTGTTTAGATATGTAGTAGTTTACCATGGAAGACCTGTTTTCCAAGGCTTTACCCAGAATTCCTTTACTCATTATTCCTTAAATCTTAAGTACTGTATAAAGCTACTGACATTTAACACAGATTTTCAAAGTGCTATAAGCTTAAGTACATTGAGCTTATGTGCAAGTATGAGTATGAGAGAGAGCCTGTTAGCTGGCAGAACCATCTGGCCACATATGGGACTATAGTGTTTAACAGGATCTTTCAGGGAGAAGACAAACTAGTTTCACAGAAGCTTGCATCATCTTCTCAGAGACCAGAGATTAAAATCCCAGATGGTTCTTGGTATGTAGCCAGGCTCGGAGCTTTGGAGATGGAGGCAGGAGAATGGCAAGTTCCAGGATAGCCTGTCCTCAAAAGTAAGACCACAGACCAGGAGAAAAGAAGGCAGCCCAGACTGGGAGATTCTCCCCAGATGGCTGCCATTACAACCTATATTCCTGCTTTCCCAAACAGACCTCTCAGCCCTGGTTATGCAGGGGGACCACCTAGGATGGGGTGCAGGCAGGAGGAAGGATTCTCTTGGGTGAGTGAGCGACACTTTCAGTGCCCATGGCTAAGAAAGATCCACCCTTTATCCTTAGATAGTCCAGGAGAATAGGGAATTTCCTTATTTCTGTCTTTGCAAATGAAATCAATTTCAAGGTCACCTAGAAGAAGAAACTTAGTAGATAAGAAAAAAAAAAAAAAAGCCAGGTGTGCTGGTGCACATTTTTAACCCCAGCCCTGGGAGGCTGTGTGTAGATCTCTGCAGTCCAGACCAGTCTGCTCTACACAGGGAAATCTAGGCCAGACTCTGTCTCAAAGAGAGGGGGGAATCATGGTGAACAGGTAGGAGATATGGAAAAAATGGACCCACACCAACCATTCAAATAACAGGAAGGTCAAACGTCAAAGATATAAAGTAATTGGAAGGATTTTTAATTTGAAAGAAAAAGATCAAGTGAATATTAAAAGGATCTATGGGATTGAGAGAGAAAGGGGGAAGGGGCAGGGAGATGAGGAAGGAGAGAGAGAGAGAGAGAGAGAGAGAGAGAGAAGGAGAGGGGAAGGGAGAGAGTATGTTAGGAGTTACACAGGAGGAGGTTCAGGACAGACTTAGGGAAAGCATCTTGAGAAATAGCAGAATATTCAGTGGACTCCACAATTTTTCTTGTATGTGCTTTTCCTTTTTCTTTTCCTTCCTTCCTTCCTTCCTTCCTTCCTTCCTTCCTTCCTTCCTTTCTTTCTTTCTTTCTTTCTTTCTTTCTTTCTTTCTTCGTTTTGTTTTTCTAGAGAGGGTTTTTCTGTGTTGCCCTAGCTGTCCTGGATTTGCTTGTAGACCACCAGGCTGGCCTCAAACTCATAGGGATCTGCCTGCCTCTGCCTCCCTGAGTGCTGGGATTAAAGGTGCACACTACCATGCCTGGTGTCGTGTGTGCTTTTCTTTGGTTACGGTTTGGTGTTCTTATTTTTTAATTCTTTTGGGTGGCATTTTGTTTTCTTGGCTTAGGGGGATTTTGTTATATTGCACTTTTGTTTGTTGAGAAAGGACTTAAATCTGGGTGGATAGGGAGAGGGAGAGGATCTGGAAGGACGTGCAGGAGGGGGAGGAGAATATGAACAACATGTTTAAAGTTAAAATTGTTTTAAATGACGCTATAAAGCCACCATAAGGTTGTACACCGTCAACCTTTGTGTAGCATCTATGAACATACATGTCTATCATCTATATATCACCTACCAGTCATCTCTTTATCACCTCTCAGTCATCTATCAGTTATCTAACAGCTATTATCTATCGATCCATCTTCTTTATCAATCATCTACCTATCCATATATCTACCTATCAATCATTTGCCTATTGTCTACATAGCAATCATTTATTATTTCTTTATTATCTATCAATCACCTATTAGCTATCATCTACTATGTAACTTACTATCTACCTATCTTGCTGTTTACTTAAACCTAAGAGGGCTGGCTCATGTGATAGTGGGGGCCAGTGGGTTTGCTGAGCAGGCTGTCAGGTTAGGGGGCAGAGAACAGTGGGTGCTGCGTTCTCCACAGTGACGGCAGTCGGAATTCACCTGACCATAATAAAGCTTTTTATGAATGCTCAACTCTGTTCCATTCATTTGTACGCTAACCGGTGAAAACTTAAGGCCACAAGATGGCAGTGTTTCACATCGAGGTCTCGCAGGGCTGACGGTGCGGCCGAGTCACTATCCAAAGGGGAGGGGAGCAGGGATTCCCCCTAAGGGCGATGGGAGAGGGTGACGTTCCTCAGAAGGCCCGCCCCCTCCCTGGGGGTGGGGCGGGAAGGCGCAGCGTCTCTGCATTACGGAGCTCCTGAAGTTAGGGAGTGCTGAAGTTTGGGTTTGTAATTGCTACAGAGTTCGTCTTCTATGCGGACAGAGGGCGTTGGGTGCAGACTTGGGTTACATAAGCAGTCTCTACAAATGTGTTTGCCTTGCCTGTATTTAATGCAATAGATGTGTAAGACCTTGAGGTTCGCCACTAGACAGCTTTGAGCTCCTGTTCCGATTGATGTGAGGAGGAATCCACCTAGGGGGCAACCACAGGAGCTGTAGGACAGCAACTCTATTGCTATGGACAACACAGTATAAGCTGAAAGCTGTAAGATAAGGAATAGAGTCCTCCAAGTCCGCTCTGCTTAGAGATTGTTCTGTCTCAAGATTGTGTGGTTCCGTCGCATGTGGGTTTTAGGATCGGTTTGTCAGTTTCCATAGATGAGCTAGCTACAATTCTGATAGGAAAACTATGCTACGTCATGTATGTTTTCTGAACCTCAAATACAGGCAGACTTTCCATTTATTTATGTCTCATTTAATTTATTTTAACTGTATTTTAGGGTTCTCAGTGAGCAAGTTTTTTTACTTGTCCTGCTAACTTTATACGTAAACATATAGATTTTAAATTAGCTTTTATTATTTGCAATGATCTGTGTATCTCTGCGGTGTGTGTGTGTGTGTGTGTGTGTGTGTGTGTGCTGGAAGAGGCCAGAAAAGGCCATTGGATCCCCTGGAGCTGAAATTTCAGGTGTCTGTGAACCACTTAATGTGGGTGCTCGGAATCTAACTCAGGTCCTCTGTAAGAACAGCAAGATCTCTTAACTACTGAGCAATCTCACCAGCCCCCATACCTAAATATTTTATTCACTTTATTGTCATTGTAGATGTATTTGCCTTGGTTTCATTTTGAACTGTTCAGTGCTAGTGTATAAAAAATAGAATTGATCTTTTATATTGATCTGACATTATACAGCCTTAGCAGACTCCTTTGCTAATTTTTAAAAGTGGATCCTATATCATTTGGGACGAAGCTTGACATCATTGCTGCTGTTATGGGAAAGTTTAAATAAAACCAAAGAACACATATAGCCAATAGCCTGCGTAATTAGCATGTACAAACCCTAAACAAAAACTAGTAAAGCAAACCAGAGATACAGAAAATGACAAAGCATTGCAGATAAGCAAGTTAGGTTTAACATTTAAGTGGTACTTTTAACATTTGAAAAACAATGATTAAGGTCTGGGGATGTCATTAGGGTGCTTGCTGGTGTGCACAGGCTCTGGGTTCTATCCCCAACATCTCATAAACCAGGTGTAATGGCACATGCCAGAACCCTAGAATTTTGGCAGATGGGAGAACAGAAGTTCAAGGCCGGCTCTAGCTGCCACATACCGAATTTGAGACTAGACTGGCCCTTTCTCAAAACAAATAAATAAAAGGAGAAAATTTAAAAAAAAAAAGAAGTATATGGAGAGTCTGAATTGGAGCCAATGGGTTGTTAAGTAATAATAATAAAAAGATGCAAAGTTGAGAACAGGTAAGGATGTGAGGCACATCTGGGAGGAGATGTGTGAGCACGATCAAAATAATTGCATCATTTCTCAGAGAAATAATAAAAATGTGCTGAAAAGAAACCATTAAAATTAATAAAGAAAACGCATACAAGCATAAAAAACATGCAAAAGGTGTATTTGACAAAATTCAGCATCCAAGATAAATCAATTTGAGAACTTTTGTTGCTGTTGTTGTTTTTTTTCAAGACAGGGTTTCTCTGTGTAGTCCTGACTGTCCTGGAACCCACTCTGTACACCAGGCTGGTCTCGAACTCACAGAGATCTGCCTGCCTCTGCCTTCTGAGCAAGGTGTTTACTATAGTTTTTATGTACTCTTCATTACATTAAAATACTTCCTTTAGCATGGGTACCCTAGTAAGGGAAGTGGGGACTGCCTTGGACACGGACTCACTTGCCAGCTTTTAGAGATTATTTCTCCCTGGCAGGACTGCCTTGCCAGGCCACAGGGGAAGAGGACATGCTCAGTCCTGATGCAGCTTGATGAGCTGGGCTGGATGGGAAAGGGAGGTTCCCTTTTCTGAGGAAAAAGGGAGGGAAAGAGGGCGGAACTGGGAGGAAAGGAGGGAGTGGGCTACAAGGATGGAAAGCGAATAAAATAAATAAATGAGAAAAAATACTTCCTTTTATAAGAGTTGCTTTGGTCCTGGTGTTTCTTTACAGCGGTGGTTCTCAACTTTCCTAATGCTGTAGCCCCCTTTCCATAATTCTCCATGCTGCGGTGACCCCCCCGCCACAAAATTATTTCATTGAGACTTCGTAATTTTAATTGTGCTCCTGTTACGAACTGAAAAGTAAATTTCTGAGCTACACGTTACCTGATACTCTGAGAACCAGTGCTTTACGGCGCTGGCACACCAAGACAGCCTCCGAGGCGGGGACTGAGTCATCACAAAACTCTCACTGTGAAGGCTTGTTAGATGTTCTGGCCAGCTCAGCAAGTCCAGAAATAAGCAAACAAAAGAAAGAAAGAAGATAATAAGCTTAGAGCGGTAAAAGGGTTATCTTCAGATTGTGCAGTTTTATACTTTGAAAGCAAAACCATTAGGTATACAAATACATTCATTTAGACCTGTAGTAAACGATCAGAGAATGTGACTGGCACCTGCTGCAGAGCATACATGTATGGAACTGGTGTATTATATCTTACAAAATGTACAATTAACATGCACTAATCAAATAACCCAAATGTTTAAGGAAGTAGGATGCTAATCACCCTGGTTTGATAATTAAACATTTCATACGTGTAAAGAATTGACATACTATGTCCCATAAATACGCATAAATATTATTAATAAAATTTAAAATAAAACTTACTTTGACATAGGAATGAAAAATCCTCAAATATGTGAAGGAATGCGCTAAATTGTTTAGTACAAAACCACTGTATCAAAATCTAACGGTGTAGGGCTGGGGAAATGGCTGTGTAGGAAGCGGTTGCTGCACAGAGCCTGGAGGCCTGAATTTGGAGCCTCAGACCCTCTGTAAAAAAGCCAGGCATAGGTTCACACCTATGACGTAGGTAATTGGAGGCAGAGACAGTGAGACCCTAGGGCCCACTGTAAGCCAATCTGTGCAACCAGTGAATTCCAAATTCACTGGGAAAACTTGTTTCAGAGCATGAGGTGGACAGGGAGAGAGGAAGACACCTAATGTCAACCGTTGGCTCCCATGCATGCACACTTGGGCACGGGTCTTGTCACACATGCATGCACACCCATGTATGTGCCACATATACTCACACCAAATCTAAAAATGTTAGCAAAACCTAAACGAGTGGAGGGAAGATAACATACTAAGGCACTGAAGACTTTGAATAATACATTTGAGATGTAGAAGCTACATGAATAAGTCAAAACATGCAAGGCAAGCTGTCCAAAAAAAAAATTGATCAATATATTCAATACATTTCAAACTTAAATTCCAGCAGGTTTCTTTGCTATAAAAGTTTGCAAGTTAGTTCTAAATATCATTTGGAAGTGAAAAATGCCAAGAATAGTGAAGAAAATGTTGAGGAAGGAAAAAAAAATCCCTTCACTGCTGGACAGGATTTATTAAAATGCTATAGAAATTACGTGTTGTTTGTCCATGAGCTTAGATAAAAGCACGGGGCAGAGAGCCAGGGTCAGCCCACACGGAGATCAATGCCTGATTTATGGAAAAGCACACTAACTAGTGTGTAGCCCATCCAAACCAAGGTTTGGGGACACGTGGGAATCTCTACATACAGAACTCACCTTGACCCCAGATGAAATTCCAGCAGAGAGAGGGGAAGGTGGGCCTGAAATCCCGCCACTGACCGAGGAGCCCTTGCCACTTGTCGAGACTTCTGGGAGATGGAGGTTCGGTTCCCTTTAAGCATGTATTACCCTCACTAGGTCAAGCATGCTTTGATCGGGGGACCCCACACCTAGGGGTACGTGGACAACACAGATTGGACTTGATAAGTTAGTTTTTTAAAAAGGGGCGGACACAAAGTTGGAGAAGACAGGGGGGAGGGGACTGACCTGGGAAGGTTTAGGGGGCTAAAATGCTATAATGACTAAAATGCATTGTACGACGTTTCTGAAGTGTGTATATACATATATATATATATATATATATACATTGTATACATATATAAATATACACATATGTATATGTATATTTATGTACATATATACACACACACACACACACACACACACACATACTTATCCCTCTGGGATATGGGAGGTCTTGAAATCTGGCCCATCTACCAAAACTATGATTTCTCTGTGGCTATGACTAAGCAGTCTGATGCAAAACTATCATTTTAGATCCTTCAAGTTTTCAAGTTTGAGGAGTTTGCCTTTAGGTTGTTAAACCATACGACTGGTAAGAGTTCGAGAAAGCTGAAGGGGGGCATGGGCCTGTAAGGCTACCTCATGCAAGTTAAGCAAGTGTTTTATTACATCAGAAGAAAGGAATGGCCACTGTGTTCTTGCAAAATCCAATTTGCTCAGAAACAAATCATCCTACAAAATGACAACTCATGTTCAAAAGGTCACAAGGCTAGCTCTGCAATATTCCTGTGCTGGATCCTTCATTCAATAATATTGACTCTCACCTGGAGGTTATAGTCCAAAAGAAAAACATCATATTATGCATGATTTTTATCTTTGCTACATATATCAAACTCAAAAGCAAATCACATTAAGCCAGGAAGAGACAGGGCTTGGATGACCCGTTTGAACCTCTGGAAATGGCAAAATGTCTCTGGTTCCTGTTAACATCCCAGGATGGTGTTTCTTAGTTTGATGCAGAGGAGATGGCTCATCTGCTGCTTTCAAAGATTTACCTGGCGCAGGCTATAAAATTATAGTTTTCAGTGTCAGGTGTAATTGAAAAATGTCAGGCCTTGTTCAAATTTACAGTTAGGTGAAAACCACACCTCTTCTCTTCTTCCCTTTGACTTCCACCCAAATCCTAAGAATGTTGTTGACAGATAAGAGATACAGCACAGGGAGCAGATGTTGCTTGCTGGATCTACATCCTGCCTAATAAGTTCTGTTACATAATCATTTGTATATAGTCTGAAGGTGGGATTCAAAGTCCAGAACTACATTATGGGGTCTGGACTTCATTTCTTCCAATAACAGACAAGTAAACCATGGCATGAACCAGGGATTGGGACAAAGGAAAAGTTTGTGAAACATGGCATAAGTACATGACAATGAACTTTGATGCACTGGGACTTTTTCACTGATTTCTTTATGCCGCAGCAAAATATGAAGCATGAGAAAGAGCTGAGAGGTTCACCTGAACTGCAGAATACAATTTCTCTAAATACTGGAAAAAAAAAAAAAAAAAACCAACAACAAAAAAAACAGTTGAGTGTCTAAGCACAAAAAGTCAATGACCTGAAAATTAAGGAAACAGTTTAATTTATAACATCATTAAAAAGAAAATATTTAGGAATAACATTAGCCAAGGAGCCAGAAATGTATATTCCAGACGATAAATTATCTTCAGCTGTGGACTCAGTGGTGAAGCCACAGGACTCCAGTGAAAAATTCCAAACTTATGGTCCTGCAGGTATCCCTGGATAATGTCGTGGGTCACAAGACAAAAAGATGCGAGTGTGGGAAGGGGCCATGTGTGTTCGGGAAGGAATGACTGAGGTAAGAGAGAGGGGCCGTGTGTGTTCGGGAAGGAATGACTGAGGTAAGAGAGAGGGGCCGTGTGTGTTCGGGAAGGAATGACTGAGGTAAGAGAGAGGGGTAGGTAGGAATAGACAGAAGGTATCCTAGGCAGGTATAAGGCAGAAAATGAACAAATTTAGTCAGTTACAAAGAGGTTTTGAAAATAAACATAAATGGAAGAGCATTTGCAGTTTGTGGGTTGGAAGACTCACTGTTATGAAAACACCCACTCGGCCCAAAGAATTCCAGCCAAGACAACACGTATAAAAATTCAATGTTTTTTTTTTTTAAGCAAAAAAAATTCTTCCCAAAATATATTGTTTCGGAATCATGAAGTGCTTCAAGTAGCTGAAACAATATTGAAAAGAAAGAACAAAGTTGAATGTATTACAATCTCCTAATTTCAAAATTTATAAAAGCCAGGTGTGGAGGTGCACACCTTTTAATTCCAGCAGTCAGGAGGCAGTGGATCTCTGATAACTCACGGCCAGTCTTGTCTACACAGGGAGTTTCAGGACAGCCAGGGCTATGTAGAGAGATCTGTTTTAAACAACAAACAAACAAACAAACAGCTTATAAGGCTGTAGCAATCAAGCTGGTGTGGTGTGACAAGAAGGCAGCTACACAGCGACAGAGCAGGGAGCCTGGCAGTGCTTCTGTGTACACAGCCGAGTGTTTTTCAGAGATGCCGAGAGCATGCAATAAAGAAAAGACAGTTCCTTCACCAAATGACATTTGGCCAATTAGACATCCACACGCAAAAAACCAAGTATGTACGTCACTTTTTCTAGCAGCCTTGTTTTAGTTGATTCCCCTTCTTTCTCCTCTTCCTTCAGCCTTTCTTCCTTTTGTACCTCTCCTCCAGCCTCCTATCCACTTTCATGCCACATGTGCTATTGTGGCCCCAACACCTTTCCCCTGCACTTTTTTTGTTTGTTTGTTTTGGTTTGGTTTTTTCGAGACAGGGCTTCTCTATGTGGCGTTGGCTGTTCTGGACTTACTCTGTAGACCAGGCTAGCCTAGACTCACAGTGATCCATGATCCGCCTGCCTCTGCTTCCACAAGTGCTGGGATTACAGGCATGCACTACCGTGCCCAGCTTGGTCTCCTATTTAAAATTAGTCAAATGCCAAACATCTTCAGAATTGTGGGAATGATATTTGCTAACTAAAGTAAACTATTAGGGACTGGAGAGATGGCTCAGAGATTAAGAGCACTGGCTGTTCTTTCAAAGGTCCTGAGTTCAATTTGTAACCACCACATTGTGGCTCACAACCATCTATAAAATAAGATCTGGTGCCCTCTTTTATATATGTAATCATACATGCAGGCAGAATACTTTATTAATAATAAATACATAAATCCTAAAAAATGTGTACTAACTTAAAAATAAACTACTAGTTTAAAATGTTTTAAGAACTAGTGGGCACATGTGTAGGTAGGGCCCCACCTACTCTGGACGGTGCTCTAGGAAGATCACTTGGGCCATGAGTTCAAGACCAGCCTAGGGAACATAATGGCAGACATTCATCTCAAAAAGAAAAGAAAAAGACTAGTGGAATGTTGCCCGTGCTTTCTGTTCCTTACTTACAAAACAGAGGCAGGGCTCACTTAACCATCTTTGTCAAGTCATTTAAAGAGTCAGGTGATGCATCTCAAAGCCTGTGCTCATTAATGCTTTGTTTCTGGGTCTGTTTTTCCCGTATCTTCACCTCCATTCTCCTTTACCAGAAGTCCCAGTTACACTTCCTTCTTGTGCCCTATGAATATGTATGTGGAATCCAATAAAGAAATAACATTGAAAAAAGCTGCCTAATATCACTGGCTTCACAGGGTAACCACCTCACCCCATTTCTAAGCACAAACGTTGGCCTCAGCCCTGTGCCCGTTGGATGACTTGAGACTCCAACATTCCTGCCCAGAAAAGGAATTATCAGAGAGCCAACAGGTGGCTACCAGGATGGGAGAAAGTCTTTCCCAACTCTACTTCATATCGGCGGGCTAATACCCAGAACGTGTGAATAACTTCACAAACTAAACACCCAAAGGAACCAAAACCTTATCTCGGGTAAGGCTGTTGCGGAAGGAAGAGGGTATGCTGTTCATAAGGAGGACCTGGCTTCGGTCAACACGTAGTTAGGGAGACGTCTAGGGTGTGTGGACTCTCAAATCCAACCTTCATGCTGCTGTGGTCAGGGTCACATCTGAGAACCTTCTACATCGTGAAAGCTAGGGCCTTGGTACTTTACAATAACTGTGCATACATAAAGCATTTGGCAGGAAGTGGGAAATGCCAAAGACCCCATTGTAATTTATCCCCATGGCCGAGGATTTCAGTGACCTCTGATTGATGGTTGAACTTTTGAAAGCACGACAGACCCAGCCATGTCACTGCCGTGTTCAAGTTGTGGATGGACAGCTAGATGGTGTGCAATATGTTTTTCTTCTGCTCGAAGAGCGTCCCACAGCTGACTTATGGGAGACACTCTCACAGGATAGCTTCCCTTTCTTTTCTACCTCCTTCTATTTTAGTTTCCTCAGTCAGTCTCCAGCTCCTAACTTTAAATACTTTAGACCAGTACATTAAGTTCTACCTGATTATAGAAAGGTTTATTTAATTATTTTAAAGGAGAAGTATGAATTTGTATTTTTACTGTGTATTGGCCCTCCCCCTGCCCACATACCTGCAGTGCAGGTGGAAGCCAGCAGAGGGCTGTAAGTTCTTTGGAACTGTAACTGTAACAGTTGTCAGCTGACCTGTGGGTGCTGAAATGGAACCTGGGTCTTCTGAAAGAGCAACAAGTGCTCTTAACCGCTAGGCCAGCTCTCCAGTCCCTATTTCTTCTCTTTAAAGACAGGCTTTTGGGTGGCACAGACTGGCCTTGTATAGAGTGCACAAGCCTCTCAGCTCAACCTTTACTGCTGAAAACAAACAAACAGGAAAAAGTGAGAACCAAAAAACAAAACAAAACAAAACAAAAAAACAAAACCCCAAAACAAAATGAAAGAATTTAGTAGCTGTTGAAGGTGCTCAATGAAGGACTCTGACTAGATTCTTGGGAAAATTGGGCAATTTGTGCAGACATAGAGTCCAAGTCAGAGATTAGCAGAGAAGAGAATTCAGAGGAGTCTGATGAGCCCTTCGTTTAGGAGAGGATCCTTCTCCCTCACAGAGGCGTCTCGTAGCCCTAACCCAGCACCTCTGAAGTGTCCTTCTTCGGAAAAGTTTGCTACAGATGGGCTGAGTGAAGAGTTCACAGCAGAGTAGGATGGTACATTAACCTTACAAGAAAAGACACTGAGATAAACCTGTGAGTAGGTCACGTGTCAGCAGGGGCAGTGATTGGACACCAAGGATCACTGCCGAACATCCCAAGCTGGAAGCACAGGAACAGAGACTTTCCCACAGGTGTTAGAGGGGGCGTGCCCTGCCAACCCTTCATATTAGGGTTCCGTACTCCAGACCTTACACTTGTATTGTTTTAACGACTGTTTGTGTTATAGTGAAGCAGATGCACTGTCCGTAGATCCATCTATTTGTTTATTCATTTGTTCCTTAATTAGTTACTTCAAATAACAGCAATTACCATGTGCAGATGATCACACAAATAAAAAGTTTCACAAATCAAAACTAACCCTAGGTGAAAATGTGCTTAATTCAGCAAGCCCACTCAGCATCCTGGGGCCTAGTGACTGGGACTCTGTACAGTGCTGGTCATTTCCTCTCATGACTGTGGGACAAAATGGTAGCTGTGGTCCCCCACCTCAGCTCAGCATCATCTAATAAAATATCTGACTGAAAATCACTAGGCTAGAAAGTTGCCAAAATTAAAAATTCCAAGTATGAGCTGGGTGCACCCAGCAGTGGCACATGCCTGAAATCCCAGCACTTGGGGAGGCAGAGGCAGTTCAAGGCCAGCCTGGTCTACAAAGTGAGCCAAGGCTACATGGAGAAACCCTGTCTTGAGAAAGAAACAATTTCAAATATGGTTTCTACTAATTACATATAATTGTGTACCACCATAATGCTTAAAAAATACAATTAATTGTCATAAATGAAAATTTTTCTTACTAGACACTGGGCACAGGTATTTCTCAGCAGGCACAGATGGGGAAGATACTGCCTCTACTCCTAAAAATATGTAATGTATATATGTATGTATGCATGCATGCATGTATATATGAATGCATGTATGTATGTATATGTGTATATATGCATGTTTTAATTTTTTGATACAGGGTCTTACTGTGTAGTCTTAGCTGGCCTAGGACTTACTATATCAACCAGGTTGGCCTTGAACTCACACAGATGACCAGCTTCCACATCCCAACTGCCAGGATTAACAAACAGCATGCAGCACCACAGTGAGCCTAACGAGTTTTTCATCTCAGGAGACAAGGCATGAAGGAGAGGTTTACAATGCTTGTTGTGTGGAGATGGAGGTGGATGATGACCCCAAAAGACCTCACAGTGAACAAACTGGAGAAGAAGAGAGAGACTGTGGGAAATGTATATTAGGCACCAGAATAGAAAATGCAGTGTTGAAAGGGGATTTAAAATGCGCTCATTCTGTCTCTTAGCTAAAAATACAGAAATTGGTGCCTTTACCGGTCCAGCTTCTCAGAACTCATGGCAGAGCCAGGACAAGTGCTAAGGTGAAGAAAAGCCACTGTCTCTCACACACAGATGCTTCCTCGGCTCCTTCTTCCTTACCCTTCAACACAGTCAGTTCACAGACAAGGAAGCTCAAGGTCCAGGAAAGGAGAGTAATCTGTCTAGGAAATGAGAATGGATCAAAGGCAGTCAGAGCTTCAAAGTTCAGCACTTTGCGTTATGCAACAAGCTACGGATTTCAACCGTTCCTGATCTCATTTTCTTTCCATTCAAACACCTTGCCTTATAACCATTTATAAAACACCAGATGGAAATGAGACAATATTTTGTAATGTAAATGTGAAACTCCTTGAAGGAAATTAGAATTAAAATTTTAATTGTGCCTTTAGGCCTTACATTCTTTTAACAGAATGTACTATTCATAGATCATCTGAATAATGCAGGAATATTCATGTAGTCATATAAATATTGAAATTAAATTACCATTCCTCTGGTCAAAACAATCATCACAGAGATGGATGCAGTTTGTCTTTCAAATTTTACAGGAAGAAGAATACAAAGAAAGTAATTGTTTTACACTTATGTTGAGGAGAGTTTTGATACTAAGGTTATTCTCATACACTTATCTCACATGCTCATTGATGGGATTAACATGCAGAATAGCATCAGGTTAAAAATACGAAGTGCCACAAATGCCAGTGTGGAAAGACCTCGCATTTTATGGAGACCAAGAGGGCATCTCTTAACTCATGAGGAAGCAACTAAGGACAAATATGAAATATTCTAACTTAATCCAGGCAGTAGACTTATGGATCATTGTCCTAAGAGGAAGAGATTATAGGAATTGAAGTTGCAAATAGCTTAACTGAAAGGCTGGATAAGTTAAACATTCACAAGCACACCTGTGATTAGTGGGATATATATATATATATATATATATTTTTTTTTTTTAAACAGGGATAATTTCCTAGGCTCTAGTTTGCTCTTGCAATCTCCCATAAGGAAGTTGCCATCTCTTTTCACAGGCCACAGATCACCTCTCTTTGGCAATCATGGCAGACATGCGGAAGGTGATACAACTGTTCACGGAGACTAGTGAAGTAAGGGGCTCCCAGTGATCTTTCACAGCTTGACGACATCCAAGAAGAAAAGTGCTGGAGAACCACTATCTTAAGACACATCTAAAGCTGAAAATTTTCTGTAAGGCAAAGGACACCGTCGCAAGAACAAAACGACAGCCTACAGACTGGGAAAGGATCTTCACCAACCCTATATCTGACAGAGGGCTAATATCCAGAATATATAAAGAACCCAAGAAGTTAAACAGCAACAAATCAAGTAATCCAATTAAAAAATGGGGTACTTTGCTAAACAGAGAATTCTCAGTAGAGGAATACAGAATGGCAGAGAAACACTTAAAGAAATGCCCAACGTCCTTAGTCATCACGGAGATGCAAATCAAAATGACCCTAAGATTTCACCTTACACCCATCAGAATGGCTAATATCAAAAACTCAAGGGACAACACATGCTGGAGAGGATGTGGAGAAAGGAGAACCCTCCTCCATTGCTGGTGGGAATGTAAACTTGTACAACCACTTTGGAAATCAATCTGGCTCTTTCTCAGAAAATTAGAAATAGCGCTACCTCAAGATGCAACTATACCACTCCTGGGCATATATCCAAAAGATGCCTCACCAGACAGCAGTCCTTAAAAAAAAAAGACACTTCTAACTAAAATAATTACAGTTTTATCTGTCTGTCTGTCTGTCTCTTTCTCTCTGTGTGTGTACAGTAGCAAGCATGTAGAGAACAGGGAACAGCTTTCATGAACCAGTTGTCTCTTTTCCCCGCGTGGGTTCTGGGATTGAACTCAGGTTGTCAGGCTCGGCAACAAGCACCTTTCTCTGCTGAGCTGCCTCACCTGCTCAGAGCACACTTTATTTAGAACAGAGCACCATGACCAACTCTGGGGCTATTCAACAGGCCTAGAATTAGACCTGTGTGTTATCCAGATTTCCAGTTTTCAGTTCCTGAAACAAAGAACTGAGCCAATCAGCCTAAAAAGAGGAAAGGTTTATTTTAGCTCCCGGCTATGGTGGTTTAACTGCACGGATAACCGGTTCACTGCCGTGGGGCTGTGTCACAGTGCACTACATCCGGGGGGAGCGGGTAGCAGAGGCAACACGTTTGCCTATGGCTGAGTACAGACAAGCCCAGTAAGAGACTGGAATTCTACAGTCTCCGTGTGTGTTCAGTGAACCAGAATCTCCCACTAGATCCAGTTGTCAAACATACATGTCCAACCTTCCATCATCACCAGACCGAAGGCTAAGCTTCTAAATGTTGGCTTCTGGAGCGTGGGCAGAGCTCGTGTTCCAAACCACTGAACTAACGTCGCAGGCGGCACACGTAGAACCCCATGTCCTCACTCTTCAGAACATAACCCACTGCAGAACATCGCACACATTTCAGAGGCTGTCAGAGAATTATTTCAGAATAATTAAATGTAAGGAATATCGACTGCTATCCATCCCTTCTGAGCAACACATCCTTGCCTGGATGACGCATGCTGTGTTGTTCAGAAGGGAGGAATAAAAATATAAGAATATCTTATTTAAAAACATAGTCACTTTTAAGACAGTTTCATAAAAATACACCAGGCTTGTGTGGGTAGGTGTAATAATTGCCCTTTAGATGCTATAAAAGTATTTTCTGGCTAAATTTTCTTGTTATAACTGTATCTCTAGTCTACTCCTTGTTATTTTTAACACTTTAAAAGTTTCCTGTCATGCTGTAAGAATGTGAAATTAAACAGTAACTTGTCAGGCAAGCTATTAAATATAAAGTCAGACACAATAATAGGAGCCTCTAAAAATGGCTGCATGTTCAAACTTTGCAGGCTACTAAGAATTTACAGTTACCTCTAGATTGGAAACTGTTTGGTGATCATTTTGGATTTAGTTTTCAAAAGCAACAATGTTCTAAAATAACAAAATGCATTAAATAACGTTGTAAGCATTTCTCTCATATTATCAGTAGGTGTTCTACAAATTTGCATTACCCAAAATCATGAGTTGAAATTCTCAGCTCCAAGTTTATGATGGCCCAAATGTGAATCTTTTGAAAACAATCTATCTTTCTCTGTTTGTGCACATGTGTGTGTGTGTGTGTGTGTGAATGTGTGAATGTGTGTGTGTGTGTGTGTGTGTGTGTGTGTGTGTGTGTGAATGTGTGAATGTGTGTGCAGGCACAGTGTGGTGGATGGAGGTCAGAGCACACTTTCAGGGGTCCATGCTCTCCTCCCATTGTGGGATCATCAAGTTCCTGTGGAGCCTTCTCCCCATGACAAGGGAGTCTTGCCTCATGGATACGATCCTGGCTCTAGAAAAGATACTCAATGAACGGACTGTCTTTCATTCCTTCTACTAACTGATGTCACAGGAGAAAAAGAAAGGAGAAAAATCACCTACAAGCTAGGAGATTGGCACTTACTAAAAAGTTCATCTACCCGTGTCTTAACCTTGGATTTCCTGGGCTACAAATTGGGAGAATCTACTTCAGCTGTTTACAGACTACCAGGTCAGTGGTTTTTGGTTACAGCAGTCTGAATGGGCCAAGCCATGAATATGTTAAACTTACGATATTTTTTCCCACGTGTTTTTATTGATTGTCTGGGAATCTCCCATCATGTACCCACACCACTCTGATCCCCCCAAGTCCTCTTGTGTCTGCTGCCCATCCCTTGTGACTGGAAAAAAAAAAAAAAGGAAAAACAAAGTAAAGGAAAAAAAAACAAAAAACAAAAAACACATGCGTTTTGCGTTTCTTATATACTCACTGGAGCACGGTCAAATTCTCAGTGGCCAGCCCTCTCTGGAAAGCTGAGTCCTCCATCTGCACCCCCACCGGACGCCATCAACTGTGGAGAGCTACACTTCAGCACCCCTACCATGATTTTTTTTAATATCAAGAAGATTTGTTTATTTAATTATGTCTATGAACCTGTAAGAAGCAAAACATCAACTGTCTTTTGTTGTTGTTTGTCTTTATATGAAACATTTATTACAAATGATTGTAGTGCTTCTCTTTTTTTAACTTTTATCAATTATACTTTATTCACTTTGTATCCGTTCATTAACCCCTCTCTCCAACCCTCCTAATCCCACCTTTCCTCCCCCTTCTTCATACATGCCCCTCCCCAAGATTACTGATAGGGTAGGTCCCCTTCTCCTTCCTTCTGATCTTAGTCTATCAGGTCTCATCAGGAGTGGCTGCATTGTCCTCTACTATGGCCTGGTCAGGCTGCTCCACCCTCAGGGGAGGGTGATCAAAGAGCAGGCCAATCAGTTTATGTCAGAGGCAGTCCCTCTTCCTATTACTATGGAACCCACTTGGACACTGAACTGCCATGGGCTACATCTATGCAGGGGTTCTAGGTTATCTCTATACATGGTACTTGGTTGGAGTATGAGTCTCTGGAAAGACCCCTGTGTTCAAATTTTCTGGTTCTGTTGCTCTCCTTGTGGAGTTCCTGTTCTCTCCAGATCTTACTATTTCCCACTTCTTTCATAAGATTCCATGAGAAGAAGAAGAAAACAGGAAACAAGTTAGGAACCTGCTACAGAGGGCCTCTGAAAGGCTCTGCCCTGTAGACTATCAAAGCAGATGCTGAGACTTATGGCCAACTGTTGGGCAGATTGCATGGAATCCTACCACAATTTTTAAAAGAGTTCTCCTTGATGGCTTCCTTTTTAGGCTGTGTGTGTGTGTGTGTGTGTGTGTGTGTGTGTGTGTGTGTAGTGTTGGGACAGAGGTAGGGTTTGTCATGAAAGCCTCTGTCCCTCAACTGTGAGCTTGTAGTCATCTATGCCCATGCAGTAGCAGCTTCTCAGCCATTTGCAATCAGCGCGAGCATGGATCCTGGGCTTCCACATGGTTTCTGCCAAAATCGTGGACCATGAACATCCATCAGCCCGTGCCAAGAACCTCCACTTGGTCTCTGGTGGCAGTACAACCCACTGACATCAGTACTTCCCCCTTCCCAAGCACGGGTCTCAGACCAGGGTGGCCTCGGGGAGAAGAACCATTTTTTATCTTGAACATCCCGCCATCGTTCAGAACCAGCATGACTGAGTGCAGTCCCTCACAGCTGTTGTAGCTGTCGCATCTCTAGTTCCACTTCATTGTACTGCCCACACCCTGCTCCACTGCTCCATCCCTCCCACTGCTCCATCATATATAATTCTTCATCAAAATGATATTGGAAGCTGCAGTGTGTTACACGTTATATATATTTTTAAAGAGTTTGGTTTTTTTTTTTTCTTTCTCCAAACAGCTTGACATGCAAATTGCAACGAGTCATTGGTCTGGTTCAGGGTTTCCGGTTTCTGCCACACCCTCAATACTGGACCATGACTGGGACTCCTCTCAGACCTCCTGCTCGTAGAGGCCCTGCAGCTCTGGTTCTGCAGGACTGACTTCTTTACAGCTCCATCAGTTCGTAGATGGCATTGATGCTGGGGTGGCCTCACTCAAAGAGCTGGATCTGGGCCTGGGTGATGGCGAGCTGGTCAGCCGGGGCCTCCACCAACTCAGGCCAGAGGGACGGCTAGGCGTGGGGCCAGCTGTCCTGCCTATTGCACAAACAAAAACATCTGGAAGATTATGTCCATTTATGTCTTAGGGAAAGTAAAAATGAAAAATGGATCATATTTTATTATATGTTTTTATATTAGTTTTCATATGTTGACATACTTATTAATCTCAGAAAATAGTAATACCCATCAAATTATATTTACTTTATAAGCCATGAAAATATTAACATGGAACATGCCAATATCTAAATGTTGGTTTTTATAGTAATTTCAACATCAAAATGTCAAGAATCCATAACCTTTGAAAAAGTATGGGCAAACATGCTCCTCTTAATTCCTTGTAAAATTTACCCAATGGGTTCTTTATAGATTTCTTTTAGAAAGAACGTGAATCTAATATTGAAATAACATCACAAGTTTTAACCACATTTTTCATTGATAAAATATCAATGTAATCTCAAATATTAATAAACAGTGTTCATAATCACTGAAGCAAAACTGCTACTCAAATTTTCTCATTTAGTAGAATGAAAACAAGAGTAAACAAAGCACCTGTACTTTGCTCTTATGGTAGGAATCTGTTCCCCAGGTAGATTCAGCTCCCTGTGTACCTAGCTCCTACATTCTTGAGAACACCCGAAGAAAAACCCATAGAAGTAAAGAATTAGAGGAAACTCGCATTTTAATTTCTTTGGTTCTGGCTAGATTTCATACAAGAAAGAAATCAATTTAAACTATTTGAGGTTGTTGTATAAATTTTACACAGCATGGGGGCCTAAATCCTGCAAATATTCATTGAGCTAAGTGCAGTAGATCTTAGCAAGTTAGGTGCAGATCTACCCTGATCTCTGACGGTTAAGAGAACATAGCAATGCTTTCAATATAGAAACTCATCTACTATCCTCTCTGATAGAAAGACAGCAAAGCACTCAGTGTCCTGTTGCGTGCCTGATAACAGTGGCAAGGCAAAGGGAACTTGTCTTGATAGTTCACTGTGAACACTTGACACTGAAAATGAACCAATTGAAGAATGAGACAAAATCAACCTGTTCAAGAAAACAGTGCAGAGATTTCAGGCCATGAAATTATCACATGGCATGTGGTAAGAACCATAAGTTCCTTTCTACATCTTCAAACACAGGCAAAGGATTGGGTCAAGGCCAAACTCTGCAGATATACGGACTTGGGCATTGGGCTAGTAGGAACTTGGAGCAACCTTGAGATCGGTACACACACAGGGACAAGGTCACAGCTTATCCTGCCATTTCCCCAAGGCTTTCTCGGTAAGGTTGTTCTTACTATGTCTAGTCAAAACTGGCTGGCATTGCTTACTAGAGACATTAAACATTTTTCTTATATTTACCGTTTGTCTCCTCTAGGTAGGATGCAAACTCAGTGGGGACAGAGGCTCTTCACTGTTCCCTTGTTTGGTGTGATTCCCCGGGGAGGAGAGTACAACTTAAAAATTAAGAAACATTTTCTAAAAATAAACAAGAACACTTGAGCGAATTAAACTTGAGCACTTGCCACCTATGGTTCAAGCAAATTTATAAAAGAAACATCATCTAAAGAACTTGAGAAGCAGACTTAGCCACACGAGTTATTCAAGAATTTGAACACGTCAGCTGCCTTCCGAAACTTGTGTTATTGCACAGTCGTGGATCTACAAGTTTTACTAGGTAGTTGCTTACAGGGGAAGCTTTTCCTCAGTGGACAGTATCAGAATTTGAAGAAATCGGCATTAGAATTTCTCATGTTCGAGAACCGTAGAACCATTTCAGGCGCAAGCAGCAGGCATTTAAAATCTGTAAACACAGAGAGATCAAGGTCAATAGCACTGATATTTGGAAAGAGATTTTTGGAAGATTTACTTTTCTTTGGGATGATATGTTCATGAGTGCCTATGTTGGGGGGGTGGTGTCTATGTGAGGGTGTGTGCACATGAGTGTGGAAGGGCCTGAGGGTAGAGGAGGGTACTGCATCCCTTGGAGCTGGAGTTACAGATAGCTGTGAGCTGCAGAACATGGGTGCTGGGCACCGAACTCATGGTTCTAGACTTTCTATCTCTCCGGGCCCTCTTTGAAAGTATCTGACTTCAAAATATTATTTAAAGTTAGAACTATCTCCCTGATATATTATCTTAATATCTTATCATCATTATCTTAAAAGGGAATCAGTTTATTTCTTTAAAACGCGAGGAACACCCTAATATTTTCTATTTTTCTCCCCTCTGCCGTGCAAATGATGGCATTACTGTGTCCTATCAAGGAGAAGTGTTTAGAAAGTGGTATGGCAGAGTGTTTGCCATAAGCAAAGCCAGGTCCCAAAGCATGAGAGTGGGGGATGTGTGGAGGAGCAGAGTGATGGTGTGCACTGGGCACATCTGGACACCTGAGGACGGCCTCTCAGTGAAGGGCTTTCTGGAGTTGGTTGCTCCGTGGGCCTTTCCGAGAGAGATTACCTTGAAACGTAACAGTCGGGGTGGGCAGGCTCATCTGCTGCGAGGGGCATCATTCCCTGGGCTGGAGTCATCTATGACATAAGTGTGAGCTGGCACTGAGCACCTGTGGGCGTGCGTTAATTCATTGCTTTCTGCTCTTGACAGCGGCTATGATATGAGCAGCTGTTTCAAGTTTCTGCCTCCTTAACTTCCCACAATGAAGGACTTATCCTAGAATTGTCAGCCAGTTAAGCCCTTTCCCTTTTAAATCGCCTTTGTCAGGGATTTTTATCACAGCGGCAGGAGAAAACAACAACAACAACAACAAAAAAAACCTAAACTAAAACAAATTGGGGTCCGGTTGGGTCCACAGTCAAGTTATGGGATGAATGGAGAGAGAGTCTGTGAGCTGCTTGGAGGTCACCGTGAAGAAGCAGGACTTGGTGGTAGTGATACAGCAAGCTGTGGAAAATACACTTTACAAAATATCAAACCACAGTTAAGGCATTTCAAAGGCCAAGTGATGGGCCCACAGCTTTGCTGCAGCACTTGTTTGCCTAAACTGTGACTTTCCATGTGACTTTCCCCTTTTCAGACTGTAGCTCACAGCGTCTCTGCCTCTACAATTTCCTTTGAACAACCAACTTGTAAGAGGCAGCTGCCACGTGGATTCCAGGTTTCAACAGAATCTGCCAGCCCTGTGGCTTTTCATGCTGCAGGCAGAGGACAGGTGGGAAGCGGCCCGGGGCGGGAAGCCTCCTGCCCGCCTGTGTCCTTCAAGCTGTCATCAGAGTTGAGGGACAGATCGGGAGCAGTGGCCCAGATATAGACCTTTTTAATGAGGGGCCAGTGTCTGAGGCTACAGAAAAGCTGCCTGAAAGCCACGGGTGGCAATCTGGGAGCTTGTTGGGCTTGAATAAAGTCCAAACTTGGTTGGAAGTGAAGCAGTGTTCTCACGTTTAATAGGAAGGCGTGAACTCCCCTGCCCCCTGGTCCTCAAATGCCCCTTCTTAGTCGGCTGTGCAATATTCAGAAGCGGGGTCTTTGAAATTCAAGTAGGTAACACAAACCAAAATAAATTCAAACCTTCCAACAAAACTGTTGAAAGCAGAGTGGAACGTTCCCAGAATACAGCAGTGCCCTACAGCAGGGCTTCAAATACTCTGAACCGTGAGGTGTGATACAAATCTGGCAACATTTAAATTCAGAACAAATGTGATCTGTGTGAGGGCTAGACCTGGGTTAGCAAGCCCTGCCTGGGCCAGCTGCAAATCTGGTATCAGCGTTCCCTCTGGGTCCCCAAGTGGAATTTCACTACTGTTTGGCTTCTTAACATATACAAGATGACAGGCCTCAAAAGCAATATTGGCTAAGCCTGTACTTAGTATAGAGTTTGGGCATGCATACAAACTCCCCAAGTGTGAGAAAGATTCTAGGTGATCAGTGTGCAGTCATCCAACTTTGTGTTTGAAATGAAGATGATAATGTTGCAATTAATTATAATAGAACAAAATCAACTCTGAATGCATCTTGGGTAGGCTGCTTTATCTGCCCTTATCTCATTTCCAGACCAGCCAGATAAGCCCTTTTTCCAGCCTCAATCTGCCTGCTCTTGAGGTCTCCATGCTCGGCAGGGTGGGTGGGTTTCACAGTCCTAAGCAACAGTGTAGCAAAACGTGTTTCCACTTTAAATTAGTTTAATGTGCAGCTTCCTTTGAGTTGATTCCCGGTGGGTTTTACCAGCACGACAGGAAGCCGCTCATTTTATCACCATAGCAAGGACGCCAGGAAGATGATTGCTGTACCCATGCAGAAACCGGCCTGGTGTGTACCGCCAGGAGCTGTGTATCTCTGGCAACAGACTTCACAGATGTCTTGAAAAGTAAACTTCATTATCATCTTAGTTAGGGTGTCTGTAGCTGGGACAAAACACCATGACCAAAAAAGCAAGTGCCTTTACACTTCCACATCGCTGTTGATTAATCAAAGGAAGTCGGGACAGGAATTCAAGTCGGGGAGGAACCTGGAGGCTGCAGCTGACGCAGAGGCCATGGATGGTGCTGTTGACTGGCTTGCTTCCCACGGCTTGCTCAGCCTGCTTTTGTATAGAACCAGGGACCACCAGCTCAGGGATGGCACCACCCACCGTGAGCTGGGCCCTCTCCCATCAATCATTAATTGAGAAAATGCCTTACAGCTGGATCTCATGGAAGCATTTCCTCAAGCCAGGCTCCTCCCTCTCTGATGACTCTGAGCTTGTTTCAGGTTGGCACATAAAACCAGCCAGTACAATTATTATCATTTAATTTAAAAAAAAAAGTAAGTCAAGACGTGCTCTGTTTTAACATTTCATTTCACATAGCCTTTGTTATCGTGTTTTTCTCCAAAGTTCCAGGTAAGCCTTGGCTTTCTCGTAAACATGTCCACAACCTCATCCAGCTGTGTGGGAACCTGGCACACAGCTAGAACCTGCTATCAAAGAGCAGGATCCGGAAGGTTTATGGCAGAGTCCAGCTGATGAAGACGGCGCTTTCAGAAATTAGAAGCTGGCAGCTTCCATGGCGTATGCAGAATTCTGACAGCTGAACTGCAGTCAAGGCTGCCCCTGGGGCGGGAACAGTGAGATGAGTGTGCATGCTTTCCATGGTATAGAGAAGACTTCTGCATGGAAGATGCTCCTTCACGCACACATCTACACAGACAACGTCATCTATTCTTTGGCCTTGTGTAGGTCATAGGCAGCTAGCTAGGTTATTCATCACTTTCCCCATAAGCTCTGACATCAAACTTTAGAGACTTTGAACTGCAGATTTCTTTTTTTGTTCCAAGACACCGGAATTACAGAAAGTTTCTCAGGTCATTAAGTGACCCAATGAACCCCACAAAACCAATAGGAAAACTGCAGTGGTACTGAGTCGTAGCAGCGATGTAAGCCCCTACCACCACGTAGAACAATTTACCTGGATGCCAGGATCCCCATGTTCACACAGAACGGCAGGAGTAGCCTTCTAATACACAGACTGGGCAAAGGCCCGGATCTTCATTGCGGGTCACAGAGGAAGACTAGGAATGGGGTGGGGACCCACGGTGGCCCCAGGTTCTGTAAGATGGTCTCCCAGTCGATGTGCAGTGTTGGCTTGGGCGCAGCACAGGCAGCCCACAGCCCGATTTTGCTATCGTTGGGCAGAGGCAGAACTTATAGAGGGTGAGAAGTGCATAAGAGCTCGAGTTGTGCCCGGCAGTATTCAAATCACTCTGCATTTAATCAGTTCTCCCAGCCTGTGGAATGGCTGCCTGTGTAGGTCGGGACTGGCCACAGTTGTCATTCTGACGTGGCTCAGACTGCGACTTTATGCATGTTCTTAGCACGTGGCTCAGACTGCGACTTTATGCATGTTCTTAGCATCACAGACTTGAAGGAAGGTGTTAAGCCACTCATTTGACACCATAAAGCTAATGGAGGGCTTACCGAGCCACCTGTGGGAATAAAAGGCACCCTCCGATGGGATGGCTGAGGGCACCGAATGAAAGGCTGCTTAGGGGAGATCTACAAGATCAAGAATGATGGGGAGACTCCCCAAGCATCCCAACCCAGACACCGGTGCTGAAATCGGGGACAGTTGAAGCTATGGGTTTGGGATGAGTTGAGCGACATAGAGGCATTAGATATATGTGAGCAGGGGAGAGCTTAAACATCGCCGCTATTCATATTAGCCTTGGGAGAGATATTAGCAGTTTTCATTTTCCACATCCCAAAGGGCTGAAGTCAGGTGTTCACTCTTTCTAATATATGGTGCTTGTCAAAAAATTCTGCAGGGGTCATTCTGAGCACAGCAGCCATTTCACAGACTAGCGTGGTAGAATGACAACGAGGCATTCGGCACAAGGTCTTAAACAACACTCATTTCTGTTGCCCATCCTTAATTACGGAGTAGCCCACTGACCAGGAAGCCCAACGAGGCTCCTGTCTTTCTTCTCTCACTAGCCACCAATTTATTCTTAACAAAAATGAAATGACAGCCAAACAAGCCCATGCCAGGCTTTCCCTTTTCGATTAGCATTTATTGACAATAAAATAATAGGCTTCATGATGAGCTTTTACGTGTATTTAATGTATTCTAGTCACAGCTCACCTCATCACCCTGATTTGCCTCTCTCATACTGCTTCTCTCCTTCTTCCCTAATGGTGCCTCTTTGGCTTTGATGCTCTTTCTAAAAGAATGTTCAGATTCTACATAGGTGAGAAAATGAGATATTTGTCTTTCTGATCTGACTTATTTTGCTTAAAACGGTGCTCTCTACTAGTTTCATCCATTTTCTGACATAATTTACTTCTTCTTTATGGCTGACAAACGTCCCTGTGGGTTTTCTCCAATTTATTCATCCATGTTAGGTGCCCCTGATGATTCTATAAGTAGACTACTGTGGAGCGTGCCACAGTACTGTGTGCTGACTTTCATCACTTTGTGTACATACTTGGTGGTGTAATATCAGGTTTGAAAGTATTTATGTTATTATTTTTAACTATGTGTGTCTGTGTAGCTGTGTGCACATGAGTTTTGGTGTTCTAAGACATCAGAAGTATTGAATCCTCCTGGAACTAGAGTTACAGGTGGGTATGCGCACTCCTAGCCTGAGGTGGGTGCTTGGAATCAAAAGAGTGGTGTGTGCTTTTAACCACTGGGCCATCACTTTAGCCCCTAGTATTGGGTTTTTACAAACTCATCTATCTATACCCAGTATTGCTGTTTCTTGGTCAATTTTTGGGCTTTTCTATTTGAGCTCAATTCTTCTATGAATTCCCTGTCTTCATGGCTGTCTGGATGATTTTTGTACTGCTTTGATGTATGGCTTGTTATGTTTGCTTCTGCAACTCTTATCTGGCATAGACTTCATTCTCCCTGAAGTTAACGTCAGGGAGATCTAGGTAGAAAAGTTGGCTGTGCTTTTTGGTTCCTTGTTGCCAGTTGCTCCTGGATCCTAATGTTCTCATCTTCATCCATTGCCCACCAAACCCTGACACATGGGAGAGAAATGACCTCTTCTTCAGAAATGGCCAGAAGCAATGTGGAGGAGGACAGGTTCCTTTCTGCTCCTGAAACTTTGGATGTCCAAGGCCATTCAGACTTAAGCATGGTTTCACCTGCTTCAAAATCTGAGAGAATGTCTGCATTATCATCAGTGATGGCCAAGACTGGTCATGACCTTAGATGCTCCCAAGTCTCTGGGGAGGGAGGGAAAGTGAGGTCACAGAACAGGACCTGCTCATTTAGGAACGTCCTTTCTGTCACCACCAACTTCTATTGCTTCAGTCAAACACCAGGAAGAATGTAAAAGTTCACATTGCTCATATTTGTAGATGGACAGCATTTCATATTAGACCTGGATGAGAGAGTCACATGACCCACAGGATCTTCCCAAAAAGCCACTTCTAAGGTCTGTGCAGAGACAGCACTTGCTCATAGCCATTCCTTTCACGTGTCCATCTACAATTCTGTCCTGGGAGAGAACTGATGCGAAGGCTCTGGTGTGTGGAGAGGCTGAAAGGCATGCTTGGTCCTCACAGAAGGTTTTCCAGTACCAACACTCCGTGTGCCGCTTAGCAGCGACATCCTCTAAATGTGAAATATCCAGAATAAACTAAGCAAACTGCCCCAGCATTTTTGGTGACGGAGAGCTTTTGATTTGCCTTAATTCTTAGTTCCATTTCTCCCAAACAGCTGTTTACTCTCCTCTTACACTTTAAGACACAGCTCTCTTGTTTTTTCAACATTGCCACAGACAAGACCTAAGTCTAGGATGACAAACACAGGGAAAGCTTATTGGTAAGAACCGTTGTCCATTTCCAAACCTTCTTTAAGGGTATCTTAAGCTATGAACCAAAGATGGTAGTTGTTCTGCGTCTTGTTTTTGTTTTAATACTACTAGAGAGGAGATTCCCAGTACCCTATCACCTGGTCCAAGACACAGCTGATACATCAGCCATTTCCCTTCGTGCAACCCTTTCTTCAATATCCTAAAGTTGTATGAAAGACTTTTGTGTTAGTCAGGGTCCTCTAGAGAAAAAGAATTGATGAATTTAGATATGTAGTAAGGGATTCTATCAGAAAGGCATAGAGGCTGTGGTCCATCGAGTCAACAATGGTTGTCTACTTAGCCAAGAATTTAGTAGTTATTCGGTCTCAGCTGGTCTTCAGAACACACCAGAATTATGGAGAAGTAGTCTCTAATGCCGGTGAAAAACTTAAAGAAGCTAAACAACAAGGAGGACCCTAGGGAAGATCCTTACATCTCACTCAGAATGGCAAACGGGATAGACACCAGAAGTGGTGGAAGAGGAAACAGGATGGGAGCCTACTGTAGAGGGCCTCTGAGAGGTTCCACCCAGACAGGGATTGAAGCAGATGCTGAGACTCACAGCGAAACTTTGGGCAGAACGCAGGGAGTCTTATGGAAGAAGGGGGAGACAGAAGGACATGGAGACCACAAGGAGACCCCACAAGGAGACCAACACAGCTAAAAACCAGGGGGTCCTGCAGAGACTGACGCACCAACCAAGGACTATGCATGGAGAGGACCTAGACCCCCTGCTCAGATGTAACCCATAGGCAGCTCGGTGTCCATGTGGGTTCCTGTGTAAGGGGAATGGGGCTGCCTCAGTTGCCTGCACTTTGATCACTTCGCCCTGGCAATGCAACCTTGCCAGGCCACCGAGGAAGAGGATCTACGCAGTCCTGATGAGACTTGATAAACTATGGGCAGATGGCAATGGTGGAGAACTCCCCATTCAGTGGACTAGGGGAAACGGCAGCTTAGGTTTTAGTTAATGTCAGATGTAGTCACTCTGACATACAAGAATTGTGGCCCTTCTGCAGGTAGGAGCTGTAAGCAGAAGTTGTAGCCACCACTCGTGAGCAGTATTTGGTCATTTCCATGGGCTCTTACTCTTGAGGCATTTCCCATATATATATACATACACATATATGCACACACATATATACAGATATGTACACATATGCATGTATGTACACACATATATACATACATATATGTATATGGACTCATTAGTTACTGTTCTTAGTTAACAAGACAGACCTGCAAGCAGGTGCCTCTTCAAAGAGCCCAAAGAACTAGACCTACAAACTGCTTCCTTTCGAGGCGTCCATTGTCGAAGAGCCCTGCTTCCCACTTCATCACATCCTTTAGCATCTAGTGAACAACATCTATCCTTTGAAGGCATTGTCTATGTCACTTCTACTCCACTATGGGGCTTGGACTTCTCTTTCCTGACATTTTGGCTTTGGACCTGTCGTTTAACAGCTGAGCCATCTCTCCAGCCCTGAATGCCTCTGCCAGCTCCTATAGACCACGTAGGCAATGGCATTAGCACAGGAGTAGACTCCAGATAACAGGCAGATGGCCTTTCCGGTGTGTATACTGCCTTGCAATTCTCACATCTCCTGCGGGATGAGGCAGCATGAAGGTTCTTGGCAGATGCCCATCCGTGTTCGTGTAGTGGACTCAGGACCCGGAACCAGTGACCTTCAATTGTGAGAACTTGTCCTAGGCATTCGATTACAGCAACACTGAACCTATATGGTCTTTCTTCTTTGGGCCCTTAATAGTCACTGATTATATCTGCTACAAAACTGTAATTCGTTGAGGTTTCTCTCTGCTTGCATTCCTCTCATTACCATATTTACAAGAGCCATAATTACTTCCTCTGCAGTGGCTATTTGAAGAGCCACCACTGAAGGTCTATTTTGGGTGATTACAATAAATGCATACTGAACACCTCTTGGGTTTCATTATAGCATTTTGAATAATTATTGGTGCCTGTTTGGAAGCACCTACTTTCTGTCACTTTGGTTATTTTTGTAATGTTTAGGAGGTGCTGCCCTCTTATCCCTGTGGGGTACAATTTCCTTTACAGAGGCCATCGCTTCTGCTTCAGCTGCTGGCATGGCTGCTGCTAGTTGCACAGCCATGTCATCTGTGCCTCGTGTGGTGCTCTAGAAGTCATCCCACTTGGTCTCCGAGATCCCCCAGATCGAGGGTGTCAACAGGCTTGCACTTAACGCCATTCCTTACGGCCACTTCCAATTATCACCTGCAAATATGCATACATCTCTACAGCAGTGTGGAGGTGGCCGGTTTGATTCTGTTTGCAGAAGATGAGAAAAACCACTGCAGGTCAAGAAGTGATCTTATCGTAAGTCAGTGATTCTTCAGCATGAGCTCCTGACCATGAGAACTTGCTAAAAAGGCTCTTGGGAGTAAAAATCAGGAGTTTAGGAGCCCTCCCAGGTGCTACCAATGTATGCTCAGGCTTGTCAAATGCTTTACTGGGATTAGCCTGTGCACCTTACTTTAAAATAAGAGTAAAGCCTGGCTCAGACCAGCAGAACAACTGGTTTACTCTCTGGGTGGAAGACACAGTTTCAAAATTATTGAACACAGTTTTAGGTGATGCTCGTGTGAAGCTGCCTTTGGATTCTGGAGATGGCTCTGTCTCTCTGTAGTCAGATTTCCTTCTGTTACAGTGATTCTAAGCACCTCCAAAAAGGCATCAGATAGGAGCCTACTCAGGCACTTGAAGGCTTCATGGAAGTTTGGAACACAGTCCGATGCTGACACAAAGTCTGTCAGTGCAAACATAAAGTACGTGTAGAAAATCACACTTAATCCACAGACGTGTCCATACCTGCTTAGAAGTGTAATGCCAGGTTCATGGGACCCAAGAGACCACCAGGAGACGATTCTATGTAATTGCAAGAGAGCTTTATTAGGAGAGTGATCAAACTCGGGACCCAAGTCTCACTGCTGCAGCAGTAGAGAAGTGGGACCCTGAGCTCTGAGTGAACAGGATTTTTAAAGGGAAAGTCTCTGAGCCGGGGGTTTCCATGGCAGCAAGTAGGGGGGCACAAGCCTTGGCGTTACAGAATTGGGTGAAGTTTAGCAGGGCGGGGTGACCTTTTCTGAGGCACACAATCACAATGGCCAAGGCATATAATCACAATGGGTAAAGGATATAATCACAATGGCTATTTTTCTAAACTATATCTGAAACACTGGGGAGAATTTTCCCACCTGATTTCTAACCGATTCCCATTGATTATTGCCAGGGAGTTTGTCTCTGTTTTCTATGAAGCATTTATTCTGTATTATTTCCTGAAGGCTGTTGCTTAGGAGAGTTAACTTTGTTTTCTGCCAAGTGCACATTCTGTGATATTTCCTGGTGTCTGAATTCAGCTCCCAGTCAAGATGGCTCTTTACTCAGGCTAGCTATACCCAGGCTAACTTAAACTCTTCAGAAGCACACCCTGTCAACAGTGACATAGTGGTCATGGGAACACTCAGACTTAGGTTTATGGATTCAGTGCACAGTTCGTGCATTCTCAGTAGGCTCTGGGCTATTTGTGCCAGCTCACTACTTCATTGACAAAATTAAATTATCGCCACAGAAAAGCAGTAACAGAGCAGGGCTGGTTTCTGGGATGCTGGATGTCTCTACGTTTGTTCAAACAGGAAGGCTGTTGCTACTGTTGTTGCATCATATACTGCTGTTATAGGTCTTTCAATGTAAATACATATGTATATATAAATATAATTTGAAATTTGTTGGGACTTAAACTATGTTGTCAATTTTGAGAAATAGTGTCCTAATTTTCCGTCTTGAGTTGGTGTTGCAGAAATTAATAGCCACACTGGTCTAGAAATCTTAATCTTCCCCTATCATAAGGGTTACATACTATTCTAAATAAGTAAAATCTTATGTATGTGAGTCTGATCATAGAAACGCCAGAAGAGTTCTCTAAATGTACAAGAAGAAAAAACAAGCAATATGGCTAAAAGCAATCATACATTTCTTTCTTGTCTCTGTAAGAGGTGAAAATTGACTTCCATATCAGGAGGGAGGGATCCCAGACGTGGCCACTCAGGTCACCTTCTTTCCCTCACAGACAAAGGATTCTCATCACAACCCTTTCTGGCTGTGGTTCTCTACTTAGCGCTAAGTGAAACGCTGAGGAGCACCTGTTTGGAGGCGACAGATTTAAGACGCAGAGCAAGGATGCTGACGTGGAGACTTTGCATATTTATACAGGCCAGCGTTGCTTAAACAGAGATAGGACAGCTTTATGTATTGGAAAGTAACAGTTAAGCAGAACACAGGGAGGCTTATCTTTCAATTATCTGGTGGGGATACTTAAAATCACTTTTATGGCACACTAAATAACATCCCTAAAAAGCCAATGTATGCCCAAGCTGCTAATGCACATCCCAGGAGAAGCTTATTTGGCTCTAAAGACCCAACATCAACGGTCCCTGTAAATAATCTCCTTATCTGTAATAGAAACTCATCTATCACCATCTTAATTACAAGGTGACTAAGGAAGTCAGTGTTAACAAAGGCATTTGTAACATTCAGAGATGCCAACAATGGCCTTGAAGTTCAAGGAAAAGTTTTCCGAATTTCTTCTCATTTGCATGCTTTTCACGCTCCTTTATTAACAGTTTCTATATGAAATGATTGGCAGTGTTTCTTTAATTGCTCTTCTAAACAGTAAAATCGCAGTGACGGAAATTTTGGAAAACTAGGAAAGCACAGAGAAGAAAACCTTCAGTCTATGCTCCCTCATCTTGTTCTCTGAGACACTCTTTGCATGGACAAGTTGCTCTAATAATGTGCAAACACATGCATGCAAGCAGAGGGAGGAGGGAGGGTGGGATTGGGAGGGGAGGAGGGAGGGGCTTATGGGGGGATGCAGAATGAATAAAGTGTAATTGATGAAAAAAAAGACACAATAAATGCTGGTATTTTCCTATAAAAAAAGAATAATTAAGAAAGAGAATGAGTGGGTCTGAAATTCAGGCAACAAGCATTATGGCTCTTGCTCAAATGTTTGGGGGTGTTTGAGAAATTCACGTGTAACACTCCTCTTCCTTAAGGTTACTTATCTTAAAGAAACTTCAGAGGTCATTCATTCATATTCTCCGTCTTTCTTTTCGTCCCCCCTCTCTCCTCTCACTTTCTTTCTGGGGATACATGTGTGGGTCAGATGTGTGTATATTTAGAAGCCAATTTCCATTCTATTTTCAGACTTTAAGTTAATATTTCCACAGGACAAAGTTAATTTCAAAGCACCGCCCTTGAGCTGCTTTAAGCATGATAATCCTACAGGGGTCTTTTGACTCTGAAATGTCCCTGTTTCTTACTGTAGGGAGAGTGTCATTCAGGACTTCCTCACCTGCATTCTTTCCAGTTACCCTTTAGTGACTATTACAGAGACTGGAGCTGTGATGGTTTTCATGCGAAATGACCCCCACAGTCTCAGGCAAGAATGCTGGGTCCTCAGTTGGTGCTGTTTGCAGAGGCTTAGGAGATGTGGCGTCCCTGCCTTGACAGTGATCAGTCCTAGTCACTCTGGAACTGTGAGCTCAAATTAACCCCTATCCCTATAAGTTGCTTTGGTTGTGGTGTTTTATCACAGGTGACACAGGAGCTCAGGGAGATTTTGGAAGACAGGGGGGTCTTCCTTCTTCATTCTTACGGATCGGCAAGTTGAGAGAGAAGTCAGCTACTTGTTCAAAATGGTGAATCTAATAAGTACCGCCTGTGTGCCTCACTGGCGCTGGCTCCCTAATCCTAGGACTTTTAGTTAGCCCGCACATTTCTTCTCATCAAAGAAAAGATGGCTGTTATGTATCCTTGAAACTGCACACAGGACAGTGTAAAATGTATGCATACAGGTGAAAGAAGGCACTGTGGCTTCAGCATGGAACGTCTCCTTCTCCCAGACTCAGGTGTTTAAATGGCTAATCCCCAAAGGTGAGATAGCTTTGGAAGACTGAGGAACCTTTTAGACACAGGGCCTAGCTGGTGGACATAGAGCCTCCAGGACAGAGTGAGAGAGTTCTATCTTGGTTCTGTTTCTTCCTTAGGTAGTCAGCTGCCAGGGAAGGGAACTTCATGAACCAATCCTACCACTCAGGGGGCATCTCCTGCCAGCCTGCTCTATCATGGTAGGCTGTGTCTGAAGTGGGAGCCCAAATCCTTCCTCCCTAAGGTACGTCTCTCAGGAATTTGGCACCATATTGAGAAAAGCTACTACCACTGATAGCAACGCCCTCAGCCAGATCCAGGTGAACATTTTGTTCAGAGCGCTCCCTTCCCTCTTTTCAGAAAAATCCCCATCCGGATTTGGTGTCAATCATCTTAATGGTTTTTAACTATTATTAGTTTCACCATCACGCACATCCTTCCCAGAAGGAAAGAGGAGGGTACTTCCTGTGTGATCTCTCAGAGACCATGAACGGTGGCAATTATGCCACTTTTTGCCACCTCACAGCTGTAAGGGTGATGCTGTGTAGATGTGTTATTGCCTTTTCTTGTGTTTTTCTCTTTTAAAATTTGTGCTCCACTCTTTTTAGATTTCCCCAAGTCCCCAAACACTCCCCCAGTTTTTCTTCTGCTGTTACCTGACAGTTTGTTTGTTCTCTGAATGGTCCTCTTTGTCACTGCTATCTTTTATGGATAGGGAGTATTCTTGGATATGTGACTTGTGTTGACAGTATTTTACTTTTCAAGTCATTTTCATAGTCTGAGTTTTATTCTTTTATCTCCAGTAGAGCTTCTCTACAATATGCACAGTGGTTTGAACAATAATGGCTCCCATAGGCTGTTATAGGTGTGACCTTGTTGGAGGAGGTATGTCACTGGGGGTAGACTTTGAAGTTTCAAAAAGCTCATGCCCAGACTCTCTCCTTTCCTCTCTCTCTCTCTTCCTCCCTCTCTCCCTCCTTCCCTTCCTCCCTCCCTTCCTCCCTCTCTCCCTCCTTTCCTTCCTCCCTCCCTTCCTCCTCCCTCCCTCCCTCCCTCCCTCCCTCCCTCCCTCCCTCCCTCCCTCCCTCCCCCTCTCTCTCTTCTCTCTTCTCCTCTCTGCTGGCATAGCAGATACCTCTTTGCAGGCCAGGATTTAACTCTCAGCTACTGCTCCCGCACCATTTGTGCTACCATACTCCCACCACAGTGAGGCGAGAGTGGACTAACTTCTGACGCTGTAAGCAAGCCTCCTATTAAGCGTTTTCTTTTAGAAGCGTTGCCTTGGCCATAGTGTCTCCTCACAGCAAGAGAAGAGTGATTAAGACACACGGTGAAGAGCAGCAGGCTGAAAGACCAAATGGAGCTGTAGGCATGCAGTGGGGATGGCCAACTTTGCTGTCAATGGTGGACTTTTTGGGAGGGTGTGTTGGGACATTCGGTGTATTATTTTTTAATTGTAGCGAAATATAACGTGACATGACACCATCGAGACCACTTCATGTGTGCACTTCATGACACTTCTCTAGTCTCCAAGATTTTCCATCCTCTTAAAGAGACTCTGTAACTACGAATGCTGCACTTACTCCTCTTTAGGCACTCGCATGCACTTCCAGCCATGCACACGTATGCACCTAACCTACTCACGTGGGTCCACACACACAAGCATACATGCATGCATGTGCGTACACACAAGTGAAACGAAAAATGGAAAGTTTTGAGGGAGTGTGATAAGGATGTTAAAGAGTAGCCCTACACAGTGGCTGCCTTCTGGTGGGGGTGCTGGTGGAAAGGACTCAGTGTTCCCGAAGGGGCTTTCTGACCCACTGGAGTATGATCATGCTCCATGAGTATATGGGCAAACCAAATAAGACTTGTTTTCTCCTCCTCCTCCTTCTTTGGGGTGGGGAGGTGACGAGGGTGAGGGAATAGACCTGGGGGGTGTGGGAAATGAGTGTGATCAGGGTGCCTGATGTGAAATTCTGAAATATAATCAATAAAAATATTATGATGAAAACAAGTTCAGAATGGACCCTTAGGGATAACTGAGAAGATGGCAGCAAAGACCATTTGGTTGTATCACAGTGGGTATTTTTAAAATTGATGAGTGATCACCCTATGGAATTGAGTGGTGGTGGATGGTGGATGGTGGTGGTGGTGGACGAGAAGAATACAGAGGTGTGTGAACATCTAATGCAATAGTCAGGTGAGAGATGAAGGGGGGAGGGTAGAATAGAAGAATCAGATGCGAAGAACTGAAAAGTCAATGGAATGAAGGTCCCAAAGAACCCTGCAAAATTACCCGCTGGTGTGTTTGCTTACCTCCACTGAGGGGCAGACGCGCTTTGGGAAGATATTTTGAGTAGGTAAGACTTCCACTGTCCACAGACGGTGCATCTGTGGACTCTTACAGTTCAGCAGTCTTTCACAAGGCAATGCCAGCTGTGAGGCCACTTTCAAACACACAAGATGTTTGCACACTGTGGTTATCAGACTCAAGGCTGAAGTCGACTGCAGTGAGGCCAGTCAGCAGGTGTGGAATGGTCCTAGTCTGGTTAGGGAGCTAAAAGCAGCATGCCACTCTTAATGGCAGACCTTTAGGACTAGGCCATGCCTTGCTGAAGAGTGACTCCTTTTTAAGAAGTGGCTCAAGGATACTGGAAGCAGAGCTAATGCGGCTTTGGAGGAGGAGGAGGTTTTTCTCCAGGGAAAACATTTTCTTTTTCAGAACCCTTACCAGGCCCATAAACATTTTTGCGCTTTGGAGAAAAGCTAGAAAAAAAAATTATGTTTCAAACTTGGCAAAGAAATTTTTATCAACATGTTCAGTCATGTGTACAAATATTGAGCACCACTCTAAAGGGTAGAGACTGTGACTGATGGACTATCATTTATGACTCATGACATCCCAAAGAGATTCCCTCAAAGAATCCACAGAGAAGTCAAAATTATAACCATCGTATGTTTTATTTGACAGCACTGGTTCCAGATATGAGGTGAATCTCTAACAGCAGGGCCTGGGAGGCTGAAGCAAGACCAAGGTAAGCTCAAGGCCAGATAGCCTACACAGGAAGAGCTTGTCTCAAAAAAAAAAAAAAAAAAAAAAAAAGAAAGAAAAGTTGCTACTGTCTTGGGGGCACAAAACAAGGAAAGCTCATAGGCAAGTTTGAGGTTAAATCTAACGTGAAATTGGGGGCCATGTGTACAGATGAAGATAGTTTGGTGCTACCAAACGTGAAAAGTCATCATTCTTCTTACCTATCTGTGAACCCTGTGAGCTACAGTAATGACTGGCCAGGCATTCTCACTGATGAAATAGTGGCACCATCGTCATGGGAGTAACTAGCTACTTCCTGATCAAAGTCTGTTCATCAAGACAAAATCTATTTTCGGCATCTATAGCGGGCAAAGAACCTGTGCTCAGACAGCCACAAGGGAGAAGCTATAACTATTATTCTGTTAAATGGACACAGTATTAAATCAGCTCTTAATGATTTATTGTTACATCCATAGATTATCGCATTCTTCAACCCTCATCAAAGAAGCTTCTATATAGAGTAGATAGTGATGATCACAGACTCACAACCAGCAAAGGTGCTGAGAACAAAATACTTCAGAATGCGCATCCCTGTAAGAGCATGCGCCTTCTCACCTCCTCCCAAGGCTCAGGGATAATTGTGGAAGAGAGGTCAGAAAGTCTGTAGGAGCCAGAGGTGGTAGATGACTACAAGGAAATACTGCCTTGTCTGGAGACAGCTGTGCAGCCTACACATGGGAACTCACAGCATTGTGAGAGCAGAGAGAAGACCTGTGCAAGCTCCAACCATACGAAATGTCAGCATGGAGGAGGGAGGTGGACATGAAGTCCCACCTCTAACCCAAGTGCTTTTAACAACTGATAGCTGCTGGGACAGCAGAGTTAGTTTTCACTGAGTGTTTAGCCCCGGAAGTCAACCACGCTCTGGTGGGAGGCCATACACTCAAGTAAAAGGGCACAGAACCTTTTGGTTTCGATGAATTTTTACAAAAGGACACAAAGTTGAAGAGACGCTGGTCTGGAAAGAATTGTGGAAAGGGATGAATGAGGAGATGAATATGATCAAAACACATGGTAGAAAAAATTAATAGGTAATTCAGTGAAAATCTACATACGTGTTGCACAAGAGTGATGGATGTTGCATATTAAAAGATGGCAAGCTGGAGGACATGTGGGGCTCAAGTTTGGGAGTACTAGTCAGTGGGCTGCTGGAATGGTCAAGGTATGGGGCCATGCTTAAAGTTGAGAGGTCTGGGAAGTATTTTGGGCAAGCTAAGGAAATCATGTGAAGCATCCCAGGTTCCACCTTACATAGCAGAGTGAATACAACACTCGTACAAATGAGCTGTTTTTGTGTTCTTCCTTGTTAGGCTTATTTATACATTTAACCTCATCGTCCAATTGGATGCCCTGTAGTGTTTGTTATGATTTTGATATGAAATGTCTCCTGATAGTTCATGGGTTCAAGGCTTAGTCCCCAATGCAATTGTTTACAGGTCAGGTTTTCGAAAGTGATTAGGACTTTGATCCAACCAATGGATTAATCTATTGATGGAATTATAATCCACCAGACTATTGGTGGGGTATAGAAACTGTGGTTTGCTGGAGAACATAGGTAGCTGCAGGCATGCCTTTGAAGGGTGCATGTTATCTTGGGCTTCTTCCCTCTCTTTGTTTCCTGTCATGAGGTGAGCAGTATCATCTGTTGAATGCCCCTACTGACGTCATATCCTGCCTCACCACAGTTTCATTACAGTGTAGCCAGCTGAGACCAAAAGCCAAAGTCTTTCTCCATTTAAACTGTTTGTCCAAGGCCTTTTGTCACAGTGATGAGACGTGACTAATGACCTTGTAGTTTTGTGGCATGAAAAGGACCTGTGAGATGGCAATGGCATGATGGCTGAAGGAGGACAAGTAAGAACCTGTTGGGTTTCTGCTGCCCCACTGCACATGCACACACGTGTGTGTGTGTGTGTGTGTGTGTGTGTGTGTGCGTGTGTGTACATACATGTGTGTACAATAATCTTCCTCCTGGAGCATCATCAGCTCTTTCATCACCCCTCCTAAATCACAGAACTCCTATAAGATACTGTTTAAAAAAAAAAAGTCATTTTTGAGATCGTGATTTTATACACATCAATGAGTTGCCATAAAATGAACTTAAAAAAGAGAACAGTCCAGTTTTACTTCACAAATACATATCTATTGACATAAAAGGTCATCTCTATGGCAGACCAAGGCAGCTGCTTCTTAAATGGGTTAATGTGGTGACAATGCAAATAACTGAAGGCCTATAGAATCCTGGTTGGTAAGTTAGAAATAATTTTGAATTCAAGTTTTTTTGAGATTTAAAAATATAGCCAAATTTGCTATTAACCCACTATAGCCATACACATGCTATGAAGAAGCTGATATATTGTGCCTCTGGGGTTCAACTCTCCATCCTGGTTTTACCTTGCTATTGACATTTTGCAAATAATAGTTGTAGTTTCTTTGCTCTTTCTTCCTTGTCAGAAATTATTTTCTGGGAATCTGGAGAGACTGGAGACTTTTTGTAAAATCAATAACATATCTGGTGTCAGGTTGGTATTATATATTCACAATAAAAAAAATTAAACAGTAACGTTCTTTGTATCTTTTCACAGTAGATTCCCAGTGGCTGACCATTAGCTTTTGGTGAGCGTTCTGTTTCACCCCATCCGTTCTGTGTGCTATGTCATGGATATATATGCAATTAAATTGCTCTGGCTGAGTTGTTCCTGGCAAACTTAAACCCAGCGCAATTGTTTATGATTAAATTCATCTGGTGGACATTGTGAAATGACATATAAAATCTTCCATACAAAATGGGCTTTGCGGAGATTAGGCAAGCATTGATATCATTCCTTGCAAAAATAAATATATTTTAATTTTTCCTGTAAAAAAAAAAAACAGAAGCTGATATATAACTAAGACAATGGAGTATAATGATCACTTATAAAATGAGCCGAAGAGTGTATGATCTCAGTGGCCCTCAGCAGAGGCTCTGAAATTTGAGAGGCGTAGAGAATGTGAAACAATTCGTGATGTCCGCATCAGCTGTGCTGTTCTCATTTCTCTTCCGGTAGCAGCACCTCAGGATCCCTGGGGTTCTCTGTTTGCAGGAGGGGTCAGGATGTCTGCCCATAGCCAGGTACCCAGGATGACTCATGGATTGAAAGCAATCCTTTTTAAGATTTATTTTAATTTTACGCGTATTGGTATTTTGCCTGAGCAAGTGTACCATGTGTGTGCAGTGCCCATTGGGGGCAGAGGAGGGTGTAGGAGTCTCTGGAACTGGAGTCACAGACCACTGTGAGCTGCCATGTTGGTGCTGGGAGCCGAATCCAGATTCTTTGGAAGAGCAACTAGTGCTCTTTGCCCCTGAGCCACTGTGGAAGCAGTATTTTACCTGAAGGGTTTTTTTACTGGGTCTAGCAATTCACTCTGTGTCTAGAGAAAAATATATAACAGTTTTAAAGAGCTGTTGAGACAACAGCTCCAGTTTCTGTAGACCATTGTTGCTGTGAAACCACGGGTTACCAGGCTACCCACGTCACAGTTTTCATCTTTGCAACCTTTTCCCTGCTCATTCAAAAGAATTGTACTCTCTGGCCTTCTTGTCACCCTGGACTTGAATCTGAGAGGAAACTGAGAAGCACACTTTTCAGTGAGCTAAGCAGCATCTGGGAGTGGAATTGCTTTAGTTTCTAAGAGTGTATCTGAGGTCATTTTCATGATATTGTAGTGACACTAAGTCCTTCGAGATCATTTATGTCTTTCCAGCACACGAGTAAGCCAGTCTTATACGTTAGTGAAATTGAGCTTCGAAGATATTGGATCAGTGAATGCTTGGTAGTGGCTAATGAGTCGCTGCACCAAAAATTAAAATTTGCAGATGTGTGAGGTGCTGTTCCTTTTATCTAACTAGAAGCTGGCCTTATGGGGGGAAGCCACACCCTATGCCATGTAAGGGAGTGCTATCAGCCCGCCTCATCCTAGCAACACTGAAGGCTAGAGTTTCTTCCTGGTTCACAGTTTTGAAGAAACAAAGAAGAGCCCCATATCATGAGAACAACCAAGGGTGAGATGGGAGACTTGTAGGTATGACCTTCTCAAGAGAGTCTGGAAGTACAGAGCTCCACGGCACAGCCTCTAGAGAAGACTCTGAGGCCCAGCAGACACGCCAAATACAGTGACGTTCAAGCAGAGAAACCAACAAACCACACACACTTAACTCCTCACCCGCAGAAACCTTAGGGCAAAGACGTATTCTATCTCTAGCTTCTAACTTCCTAGTAATTGAAATAATAATATAATAATAAACAACCCAGGCTTTACTGCTAAAAAGGAAGAATTTCTATCACAAATACATAAAAACATAGGAAAGACTTTGGAAACTGATGAATGCGGGGGAGGAGTGCAAGGAGCACGGTGGAGAATGAAAACAATGCTGAAAATACAGGACTCTCTCCATGACGCATGCAATTGCTAAGGTGAAAACAGGAAGGCATTTAAGAACCCCTAGCCTAGGTGGACTTGAACTCCAACTAGGCAGGCGGGAGCAGCAATCTCGGGACACAGTGTGGGTTACACCGTGGAACCCACTTTCATGGGTTAACTAAAGTATTAAATTTTTAAATACACCTTAGAAAGTTCTCTTCAGGTTTATGTATGTGACTGTTTTGCCTGCATGTATGTCTGTGCATCACACATGTGCCTGGCACCCATGGTGATCAGACAAGGGCACTGGCTGCCTTGAAACTGGGGTTACAGATGGTTGTGAGCTACCAGCCTGGTACTGGCAACCAAACACATGTCCTCTACAAAAGCAACAAGTGCTCTGTCTTGCGGAACCATCTCTCCAGCCCGGGAGCACACTCGTGAGCGTCCACAAAACACAATTTAAATGATGGAGCCGAAGCTTCATGAGCTCACGCACTTTCAGTGACAAATGAAAGGAACTCAACTTGCTATTTGGTGGTTGTTTTGGTGTCACATGTGTCCTTATGGGTGTGCCTGAGTGTCTGTGTCCCAGAGAAAGTGAGTGGGATGGTTACAAGCTAACCTCGGATGTTCCTCAGGAGACATCCACCTTGATTTTTGAGACAGGGTCTCTCACTGGAATGGAGTTCACTAATTAGGTGAGGCTGGCTGGCCGGTCAACTGCAGCAATGCCCTTGTCCCCACCTCCCAGCACTGGGTGGCCACAAGCACACACTAACTACCACACTGGATTTTAAAATGGCTTTGTTTTTACGTGTATTAGTGTTTGCCTGCACGTATGCGTGCATACTATGCACATGCCTGGTGCTTGCAGAGGCCAGAGTCGGGTTTGGGGTCCCCTGGAAGTATAGTGACAGCTGGTTGTGAGCTTCCATGTGGGTGCTGGGAGCCAAACCTGGGTCTTCTGCAAGAGCCGAGTCCCTGTTTTTTGTTTCTTTGTTTTTAATGTAGGTCCAGGGGCTGAAAATTCATTGCTTACACTTGTGCTGTATGACAGGCCATTTATCCACCGAGCTGCAAATGCCCAGCTCTGATTTTTCAGGCATTACTTTGGATCTTAGCCGTCATCCCCACCACGTGAGGAATGTGATACGACCTAGTAGCTGGATGAGGTCATGCAGGACTTTGAAACATCCACTGTCCGATTGATTCTACTGTGGAGCTGCTATCTGAAAGAGCAGCCGTTCTTGGCTAGACCAGAAGTAACTCAAAAACACTAAGCCCTTTTTCCCATAAAACTGAAAATGAGAGTCTTATAAATGCCCCTTTGAAGCCATTGCAGGTAACTGAGTATTTCTACAAATGTACTCGGCTATCACCCCCCACCATCCAAGGTCTGTATTCCACAGACTGGGTGTGTGAATCTCGACCCCTGACTAAGAAGGATATGCATCAGCTAGATTCGGCCTGTGACGTAATGCGAATGTGAACTCTGGATGCTAAACCACACAAAACTGCAATCACTCCACATGGAGAATTCGAGCTTTCAATGCATTTGCCATTTTTATTTCGCGATGCAGTAATATCATTCACGGCGGGTGGGACGCACTTGGCAGTGTAATGGAGAGTATATCTTTCTGGAGGCTATTTATAACTAAACACTAAATATCTTAATTACAGTGGAAAGTCTGTACAGCTTAAGGCTTGGCTCTGAACTAGATTGTAAATATGAACCAGATTTGTAAATAAAACACCTTTTTGTTCAAGTAAAAGAAGAAAAAAAAATCAATGAGAAAAAAAACAAGGAAAGAGAAAAACAAAAAACAAAACAAAACAAAAACTCAACAAAAACACAAAGCAAAAGTAGCCCGGCAGGTCTCCCTGGAGTGAATTTTCGTAATATTGTAAACTAACAAAAATACAGATTTTTCTTCCCCAACAACGATAATTTACATATTGAGGGTTTCCTTAAGTAATTCTGGGAATCTTTTTGGACTGAACACTGACCAGTGCAAGCGACCAGGAAGAACTTACATCAATGTGCTAACATCAATGCTACCTTACAATCAGAGACACAAAGCAAGATTGTAAGCATTAAATATTTCTAAGGGTCAGAGAGACATTAACTGCTTAGGGGTGAAAATAATAAAACCAGATTAGACGAGGATAAGATTCAAGTTGTTTACTAAATAACGTTGGTTATTGGCACATCTAATCTGCGGTAGATCTGACACACCGGACCTAGACGGCGGGTAGCGTTTTAGGGCAATTGACATTTATTTGTAAACAGAGAATTTGTCACCTATGAAACTGGGATTCTGTTGAGACTTTAATAATAAACTATGGAAGGCATGAGCTGTGGATGTGTTACATGAGATCACGGTATACACTGTTGGTTATGAACGTGCAGGTAGAATTGAAAACAGGTATTTTGGTGAAATTAAAAGTGCGGCTCTTTTGTGGTTTTTATCATCGCTTCATGCAGTATCAGTTTAGTGATGCTGATTCGGATTTCTTTATTATGGGAGGATCTCTCTGCCAGCGTCTTTAATGGTCAAGGTCAGCTCTTCTGGATTGGAATTTTCCACGGACAGATATAAGTCAGTTGGGTTAGAAGAACGAACTCCGCATAGGCTCCAGTTTTCCTAACAGTTTATATGACTGGGTTCATGTGCAAGCTAAGTTATTCCTGTGGGAAGAAACATTTCATTAGTTTCTCATTTGAAAAATATCCAGGTAGTCACAAAATGTAGCTTAGGAGTTAGAGCGCTCATAGTGACGGATTCTGTCACGCTGCGGCCTAAAACTGCATCACCCAAGCCCAACAGAGAAAAAAAAATCTTTTCTCTCATTCGCTTTTGTTTCCAGGAATCTTATCAGTTTGAATCTGAGTGAGTTTGGCGTGTTTTCCTTATTTTAGAAAGAGACAAACTCTTTTCAATGTCTTATTCTGGAAGAACACGTGTCAGTAGCCGCGACTGCGGTTGGCCTTCGCAGCCCACCCAGGGAGGCTCGTGGCCCCTGAGCTGTTGCATGGCAGGCCGGGAAATGTGACAAGGCTGTGCACACAGAGAGGGCAGAGTCTGCTCACAATGCTGGCCACACAGATCGGCAAGGCATGCATCTTCAGGAGGAAAACAGGACCACAAATCTACGGGGATTTTTTTTTTGCCTCCCCTTGGGACAAAATAGTATGTGAAGGGGGAGAGTCACTCACAGGGTACAGGAAGTATAAGACATTCAAAGAGAGAGTTAGTGCTCAGTACTGGACTAAACAAAGCAGTCTGGGGCACAGACACTTGTCTTGGAAGACTGAGTGTACTTCCAAGGGATGATGCCACCATCAAAGCACAAGGGAGGATGGCTAATTACTCTACAGCTACAAGTTGAGACACAAATTCAGCTTGTCAGTCAGAAGAACCCACTTTCTTTTTTCTTTTTGTTAGGCCACGTGGAAAGTGAAATCAAATTTGATTATTTCAAATTTGGGTAATTAGAAGGATGCAAAGTCCGGATGAAGAGGGCAGCAGTGCGGCCGTGCAAGCAAAGGACCCCGATTTCCCTTCTCCTCTAACGGGCGTGGGTGCAGAGACAGCCCTGAAGATGGATTCTCTACAGCAGAGGCAACCCAGTACCCACAGAACGGGTCTCCATCTTCTCGCTCGCCAGCCCCACCAGTGCCAGTGAGAGGACAAAGGAGGCGGGGGAACCAGGCGAAGGGTGGGAGGGAGGTGCTCCATGCCACATGCTAGCTGAGGCAAGCCTGGAGAGTCCGTGCCACCTCTTACCTCTGGTCAATCCTCTCCATCTTCTGGTGTGATTTCTGTCTCTTTATGGACCACTACTTTGGTCACTGACATGTCAGGGTGCTGCTCTTTGGCCTCTTTAATTGCCTGAGCCAGCGCCTATCCCCAGGAAATCACAGAAGGGCGAGAACAAAAAGGAGGTGGGACATGCGTGAGCCGCAGCAAGGTGTAGACTTATGAGCTTAGATCTATACCCGCAATCAAACAATGAGGATTCAAAACCACATACTGCACAGTTAACTCAGAAACTTAGGGGAGAACACGTGCTCAACTGCAAGGTTGGCACTGGGAGCCCAATGCCAGTGTGTTCCCGTTCACTGCTCTGTCACATGGTTCGCCATCTCACACAGACTACCTGGTCGTGGTCAATGTCAGCATCTCCCGTGATGACTATCCGCTTCTCGATCCTCGTCTCTGAAATGCCTCCTTTCACAGTCTGCAGGAAACAGAAGAGCTTGGTGAGCCGCTCGCTGGGGTGACGGAAGAGCGTGGTGGCGGTACGAAGCACCACCGTCATTCATTCTCCCAGAGCTAGAACACTGCTCTCCCACAGACCCTCCACACGCCCGCTTTCAGGAGTGAGGATACGGCTGAGTTCTCTGGGTTTGGTAGGCCCGATTTCTACGATCTGCTCTGAGCCCGCCACTGAGTGAGCACCAAGGGCTCAACAAACCCAAGCAGCGGGTGACAGGTGCGTGGGAGATACATATGTTTGAAAGCTCGCTTTTAATAGAGCCGTCTTGGCGTGTGATAGGCACGTGAAGATTTCCTTGTGCAGCCCAATGTGGCAGAGGTTCTGATGATCAGTGCCTTCCTCCCACCCTCAAGGACGCTTGTGCGGGTTTGCCCCACTCACTTTGGTGATGTGTGTGGTGGTCGTGGTACTGGTGGTTTCAGATGTGATCGTCTGTGCGCTCATTAGCAGGCCTGGCTCCAGATCCGCCCCAGGATCGACCTAAGCAGGGACAGGAACACAGGCAGCACACTGGCGTGGCTACACTCCTCTTCCTCGGCCGGCTCCACCCTTCAATGCACTACCGCGAGTGAGCAAACCCAGCCCTCCCCATCTGAGGACTCAATCAACCACAGGTGGAAAATACGCAGAATCTGTTTGCAACCAGGTTGACTGTGTGCAGACATCTGTTACATACACACAGCGGAGTGTATGATGTGGATAAACGATAAGGAACCGTTATGCTATTCTAGCCAAGGGGTTAGAGCAGCCACAGATTTGTATATCCACGGGAAACCTGGAACCCATCTCTTTGGAAGGAAGAACTGCTTCCTGCAATCATTGCCCAGTTCAGATAGAACTCCAGAGCTGCTAGGAGTAAACTCCAGGCAAAGCCACGGGCAGACTTAAGAAATGCGAGCAGCGGATGGCTGAGTGAGTCTTCTCTCTTACACAGCCACACACCCAGGTCTCTGAGACTTTTTTATGTCAGAATTACCTGAAGCCTTGGTTAAGAAACTGGTTGCTCTGTAATCGACAGTAAAATTAACTACAGTATTGCACTATTTTTGTGAGAGATGGTTTGGATGGGGGACTCTCTAAGCCTCTAGGGTTGATACTGTATAGTTACACTTGAATGCACGAAACCATGAAGATGCCAGGCCTCTGGTCCTCAAAGGCCGTCTTACCTGTGACGACTCATAGGTGATGGTTTTTGTCTCTGTGTGAACTACTGGCACTTCCTTGGTAGAGGTTTCTAGTTTTACTCCTCCTGGAGAAACACTGCCCACACTCACGCTTTCCATCTTCACAGTGGAGGACTGTATGGGGGGGGGGGAGGTAAGGGGAGAGGTTATGGAGGGGCGCGCCCAGTTTGAGCTTTCCTCTCTTCTTGGGATCCTTGGTATTTTAGTTCTTAAATGAGGAGGTAAGATCAGGGTCACAGCACACAACAAATCCATGTCAGCCTCTCCACGTTACAGCATTGTTAACATGGAATGCTCAAGACAACAGGGACATTTTAGAGGAAATTAGATCCGTCCTTCCTCCTTGATCTCATATGCAAACACTGATAGAGTTAAACCTATAAATGAGGTCTGAAGTTAGTAATCAGGGAAGATGAGGCAAGCTTTAGATACCAGTCACCACCCACGAATGCTTGGAGGGGCTCAGTGAAAGGAGAGAAAAATAAGTTCTGCAAGTTGGAGGAGTGCTTTCTGGTCCTTCTGGAAAAGGAAATGGATCAGAAATAAATGCCAAGTTTTCCTCCTCCTCATCTTATTATTATTATTATTATTATTATTATTTGTGTTTTGGGGGGGAGGATGTCTCCGAACCTGGTTCTCTCCTTCCACTGTGGGTTCCAGGGATTGAACTCAGGTCATCAGGCTTGTGTGGCAAGCAGCGTTAGCCACCTAGCCTTCTTGGTGGCCCTCAGATCTACATCTCAGGGTACCACATGGGAGTGAGAGTAACTACCAGTTACCTCAAAATGAGCTTTCTGTTCCAAAGCCTCGGAAGGGTGCACGGCAGACACCTGCTCCTCCTCCTGGGAGACAGTGGCTGGCTGCTCCTGCTCGGGGACAGGCTTGTCCGCCTCCTCTCCTCTCTCTTCCTTAGCTGCTTCTGTCACCTCCTTCCCTTTCACACCGTGGGGATCCGCCGCTGCGGACTCTGCCGAGGCGGCCACTTCATCCCCGGCTGTGTGCGAAGCATCCCCGCTGGCGTGCACGCTCATCACGTGCCTCTCCTCCACCGACACGGACAAGGTTTCCTGCAGCACCTTCTCGGCGCTGAGGGGCTGGGGGTGTGGGATCGAGTCCCCCTCTGTCTCAATGGACTCTGTCTTCGTCTCCAGTTTCTGTACGGGAAGAGCAGAGTGTCTGAATGGTCTTTCTTGAGAGAGACAGAACAAAGCAAACCAAACCCCCAAAGCTGCCGCTGGCTAGGGCATCCACAGCCAGCACCAGGAACTCAAAGGCACAAACACTGAAGGAAATAAAAATGAGCTTCCTTCCTTCCGCCTGCTTTGAGGTGTGCCTGTTTGATGCGCGCACACTGGGAACTACACAGCTTCCTGGGGGCACTCACTAGCAAAGGACAGAACACAATAAAATATGCAAGTGGAAAAAGAGAGAGAGAGAGAGAGAGAGACAGACAGAGAGGAAGCTTTGCAGACCCAGCGGATGAGACAAAATGTGTCTAGAGACTCAACGCTATTAAAATTTCCTGCCGATTGATTGCTTTTGAGTACGGGAAGCACACCTTTGAAGTGGCGTGGAAGGCACAGGACAGACTCACAGACCAGCACCAGGGACAGTCACTCATGCAGAAAGGCAAGGCCACTTGGGTGCAAAATGCACACACTCACAAAGCGAAGCAAAGCAAACGGACACATTCAGAGAAACACCGAAGATGGGAGCAAAAGCCACCTGCACCCAGCTCTGGGTGGTAGACGAAACCCCTCCTATGAACTCTGTGGGCTTTCGCGCAGACTCTAACAGACTGAGGATCTCCGAGCCATCCGTGAGCTTGTCCCCGGAAGACTGCTTAGTCTGGGTGAACAAAGAAACGAGAGTCAAGCGCGAGAGAGACACCTCAGCCACGCACATTCACAGCTTGTTAGACAAAACCGGAGGCGGAGGACGAAGGGAGGAGCAGTGAAGGAGTCCACGGACAGAAAAAGAACGGGGCCTAAACGCAGCAAGGCGGTCGCGAGGCCTCGTGTGCTAAAGCAGAGTTAATAGGATCAGGGTGGAGCTGGTTCAAGCGGGTCAATATCCCCCCGCACCCCCCCCCCCCCCATCATTGCAAGCCACAGCAGCGTTATCGCATCTCGGGAACGGGCAGCTGGAAATAAAACGGAAAAGTGTTTTAATGCTGACTTTGGGCTGTAATACTGACTCAGTCATGGAAATAAAAAGCCGGGTTTGCTGCTCTCAACATAAAGCCAAGCAGCCAGAGGAACGGAAAAGCTTCAGGGTGGAAGGGCGCCGGTTCAGAAACTGTCATGCTGGAATCTTAAGCCACGGCTGAATGGGAGCCACTGGTTACCACCACTTGGGATGCCGACGACTCGGTGACATAGTGAGCAGTGGCGACAGTAACGCCTGGCTCCTGGGAGTACCGCCACTCAGACAGGCTCTTCCTGCGTGGCCCAAAGGGCCCCACCTTCAGGACCTCACTCTCCGGCACCTGCTGGGTTTTGCTGAACCAGGCCTGGGCAGGCGCATCCTCTCCAAGCATTGGAGCCTTCTGCGCGTCACCGTCCTCAGGGCTTTGCCGACGAGATTCAGCTTCCTTGATGGGCGCCAGGGATTCCGACACTCTCCGCTTTGGGGTGTGGACCTCGGGTCCTCTTCTGGATTTCTCATCAGCCAGGGTTTCCAGGACCTCATATTCCACCAGCAGGGGACCAACCTTCGTGGCCTCTGAAGCGCCTCCCTCCACCTTCCACAGGGCTCCCAGCGTGGAGGGCTGTGCTCCTTTCTCCCCGTCTTTAGCCTTCCCAGTCATGGTGACAATTCTTCCAGAGACCGTGTCGTAGGATTTTCCTAGTGTGTATATCTTCTGCTTGTTTTCTTCTGTGAGCTGCGTTTCTCTGGTCAGGTCATCGAAGCCATGCATGTGGATTGCGCCGGAACTTAGCAAGTCGGCTGGGATCTCCCCGGTTTTACTGCTCACCGTTACCACCTTGTAAGTCACAATCTTTCTGAAATCACCATCAGCTACCTCAGTGGGTATTTTGTCTACAATAACCCAATCCTCTGTGCCCTATATTCGAAATATAAAAGCTAAATTAGAAAAGCCAGTGGTATCTTGTTTCTAACCTATGTTTCTTTCTTTTTTCAATAACAACAACAACAACAACAACAAAAAAAAAACCAAAACAGGGCATAAACTACACTTGGGGACGGGGTAGAACTGAAGCACAGGACGGCTGCTAAAATCTAAGAATATGGCTGCACGCTACACTCACCTAAAATAGACTGATTTCAACCCACAGTTGAAGTTCTGTGGGGCGGCCATTACAATTTCAAGTTTCTTCAGATATGAACAGATTTTGGCAATAAATTTGAAAGAAACCTATCTGACCTTACGGTCAGCATCTGGTTGGTTTGCTCTTAAGACTGGATGGTGTAACTGAGCCACTTCGTGTTCCAAGTGTAGGTGCAGAGGGCACTTTTCCTCAATTGCTGAAGTTACACACTGCTGCTCATACTGGTATGCTCACAAGGAAGTTGCAGGGCTTTTCCAAGGTTCTGTACAGACCGTTTTCCACATTCGAAAACTTGTTTCCTTAGCTAGGGAAGTCAGTTCACGACTCTACTTGGCAGCAATGCCCGTGGGGTGCACCTTTATTCAAGGCATTGTAACAGAAATTTCCCCTGATGTGCCGCTACTGACTGGATTCTTTTATAAATAAGACTTAGTGGCTTGTAGGTTCCACTTTTAAATGTAACTGTGGTTTGATGCCTCAGTAATTTCTCTCCCACGTTCTTTAGCATTAGTTCCAACAAAGCAGAGGAAAGGTAAGAAAGCTTGGCCTACAGGAGAGCCAACAGGGCGAGAGGGGATAAGAGCTAACCAGCCCACCAGGTTATAGAAGGAAGAGAGACCAGACCAGCACAGCTGAGCATTTGGTTTCACGACTTAAACTAGCATGCTCTCTTTTGTACTTATTGTAGGCTGGAAACTTGAATCCAGATATATGTTTGTGTTAAGCAGAAATAACTAATGTTTAATCTACATGCTGGCTTTGGACTAAAATAAATGAATTGGAAAAAAAATAACCTCTAGGGTCGATGGAACACTTTTCTGGAAAATTATTTGATGAGAAGTGGACACAGAATCAGCAGAGACTCCTTCCCGCGTTTCCTCAATCACTCTTGGCTAGTAAGAAAACCAGTATAAGTTCAGGGCATTCAGAATCGGTCAAGGTCATTTACAACAGTAGCAGTCTATGGAAGAAAACCTGCAGTGGGGAAGGTCAGATGACCACAAGCAGAACTGAGGCTTCAATGGTAGTTTTTACCATATAGAAGTCTCAGGCAATATGTAATTGCTCACTAACACAGAGGGAATCCCCTTTCCCAACACCTACGGAAATTAACATACACAGCTTAGCTTCAAACAAGAAAACTGAAAGAAGTTAAAAACAAAAACAAAAACAAAACAAAAAAAAACTTGACCCTCTGGTTACATTGAAGCCTGAAGAGTGACTCTTTATGGAAATATCTACATTTGCTTTTTACCTGAGACTCAAGGAATGGTGAGCTTCCTTGCTGTAAAAATACAACTTTCTCAGAAATCGCTCTCTCTTCTTTGGTCTGTTTGAATAAAGGGGGTTGGGTTGGAGAAGAGGAAGCAGACATTTCCCAGAAAGATGAGTTAGGAAGTGGCACTTTATCACAAATGTAGTCATATCATTCATGCTTTCCTTGAAGGGTCATTAATTTGAAAAACGATCTAGAATCACTTCAAGTTTTAATAATCATTTCCAAAGGGCAACGTTATTTTCTTGAAACGGATGCTCACACAGCTCAGACATTTTACATTTCCGCAAACAGTGCACACAAGAGTGATAGGAGGAGTTTCTTAGCATTTCTACGTGTATCTTTCATGGCCTGAATAGTTCTAAAAGAAAATGTGATGAAAATATTTTTAAGAGTAGTTAGGAAGAAACGGTCTCTTCTATTTCTGACAAGTATCCAACCATCTTCTCACTCACATGCTGCTTGGCAGGGAAGGAAGTGCACACACACAACTGATGCATTAGCCATTTGTACTGGTTGGCTTTAACTGTCCACTTGAGAAAGCTGGAGTCTTTTGAGAAGGAAAAGCTTAGTGGGCGATTCCCCTAGCCCAGAATGGCCTGCGGGCATGACTCTGGGGACTGTTTTGACTGTTCATTGTGTAGGTGGTGTCATTCCCTGGGCAGACAGTTCGGGGTCCAAAGGAAATGTAGCTAAGCTTGAGCCTGCAAGTGAGTCAGCAGGCAGCTTCCTCCATGGAACTGCTTCAAGTTCTGGCTCGCTTCCTACCCTAACTCCCATCAGTGATGGACTGTGAACTGGAAATATAAGACAAATAAGCCCTTTCCAACTCCAAGTTACTTTTGGTCAGAGTGTCTTTATCACCACCACAAAAAGCAAACTGAATACCATTTACTTGAATCAACCCAGTCACTTTTGGGTAGATGTCTTTGCTGGCTTCTGAGCAAGCAAGAGTCAAACTTTATTTGAACTTCTATAATATGGTAAATAAAATTTTAAAGTTAAGTTCAAATTATCTGAGTGGAAACTTTAGATCAAACCATTGTTCTCTTTAATGTATAGAATCAATAACAATGATTTCATTCTTTTTACGTAGAAACCAGTTCTTGAGTTTCAAACTATCCTTTTGTTACGTCTTTTAGCATTAAATACACCTAATTCAAATGGCAATCCCATTGCTACCAGGGCTGTCTTTGCATAGTGCATAACTCCATACAGCAGGGACAGAAAGAATATCTTTAAAAATTAGTCTAAAAACAATCAGGCAAAGTTCAAAACTTTTAGAAGAATGGAACTCTTCCAATAAATTGTATCATCATAAACAGTACTTTTATGAAGACTCTTAAGAGTTTAGCCCACATTCAGAACCATGTGTCAATAACAGAAACAGCTAACATGGTCGGCTGGGTTTAGAATTAAAGTCTACACGTGGCCTACCTCCCAACCTAACCAGTCCCTTAGTGATGAAGCCACTGTTTGTCTACCAGCCACTTAGCAAGGACAACATTGAATTGCTTGCCTATGAGGAGTTTCAGGGGAGCCTCTGTAACACTCTGGGACCCACTATAAACCGTGACAATACTCTCCTCTGATGGCTCTTTCTAATGAGAGTTAAGGAACCCATCCATTTTCAGAGGAGGAAAATAATTCCTATCCTGCTGCAATTCCAGAAGAAGACATTGCAAAAGATAAGATATACTATGAGCAATTATTAAATGAAGATTATAAACATTTCCAGTTGCCGACTCTTTTTTCAAACAGAAGTGAGAAACAGGAGAAGTTCAAAATTATAGATGCTCCTCCAGAATAACATGTTTAGACCTCTTATTATAATTACTGAGATAAATGTTATTCCAAAGATAAAAGCTGGGGAAAGAGTCAGGCACCTAAACAGTGGTTTTCAGGAAGCCTCCCGGCACTGGAAACATCAACAGGCCACGATCAGAACCGTGTGTCAATAGCAGAGATAGCTAACACAGGGGACAGGTACACAACAAGTCCTATTCATGGTCTACCTCCCAACCCAACCTCTACTAATGACAAGATGAGCTGCTGGTAGGTTGAAGCCTCCACACGTGCCTTCATCATGGCTAAGACGAGCACAGGCCGGCCAGTTTACTTTGTTATTAAACGTCACTCTGCAACGAACTTGCAAAGTCCTATTCGGGGACACAAAGTTCACAGCACTCACCTACTCTAGACTATTAAGGTTTTCTACCAATAAATGTTACAAGTAGATGAATTTGAAAACATAAAAGCTTTACAAAATGGGCATCAACTAACTAGCGTCTGCCTCAAAGCTCTATTATATTAGGCTCAGCGTACGTGTTTGGCTCACTATGTTACACAGCACATACATCCGAGAACTTACTGCTCACGTGCAAAAGAGGACGATATTGGTACTGCACAGGTATGAATTTTGCTTTTTTTTTTTAAACAGGGATTTGGAAAACTTTGCTATATAACTAACCACTGAAGAACACAAGTCTAAAATGTGCGAGGCCTATGTGCAATGTGCAAGGCCATTTTGGGAACTGTTTGCTCTCTGTCACAGACTACATGTCTCTTACAGGAACCGATCTGTTTGCCAGTGTTAACAAGGACTTGATTTTATCCACTACTTTGGGGACACCTCTGCTATTTCTCTGCTAATCTGCTAATCCTTCATGCAAACATTTGAAGTGTGAAATCACTGGTGATCAAAGGCTGACTGTGTGAATAGCGAACACATGAAAGTCTCTGAATAGAATCATTATTAGTTCACTGTAAACTTTTAATATTTTTCTAATTGTTCATGAATGGAAGCATTTTACAGAAATAACAAGTAGTATTCAACCACTATAGATAAAAAGCTGATAACATTAAAAACCTAAGGTTATTAAATTTTTTTTTTCAAAATACCATTTTCTCATTAAAATTCATCAAACAACAAAACAAAACAGAAATCAACTAGCTTGAGGTAAAAAATTTGAATCTAAGTCCCTTCCTTTTTCTGACACAACATAATATTGCTTTATTTGTGATGCAAATTTAAGAAAATAAGTTAAATATTTCTATGTAGTCACAACTGGGCTTCTTTTTACAGTGGATAATTAAAGTAGTCATATCAAGTAACAGTGCGATACCAAGTAATCAATATTCTTTGAAAAAAAATGTCCCCTATCCAAAATAAAACTGATTGCTTTTGAGGCTGAAAATCAATATGCTTTGTTCATGCCTCGTTGCAGCTAAACACATCATCTGCTTTTCATAAAGCTAGAAAGAAAAGACAAGGTGTAAATATAGAAACTGCCGTTGATTTAGACAACAGGAATTTTTTTTTTCCTCTTATGGCTATCTATAGGGCTCACAGCTGGACTATAAACTTAGATGTCACTGACAACTGTCTGGTCCTGAATAACACTTGGGAATGTAGAGGTCATTCTGCCTTGGCCAACTGTCTAGGGAGGCACAGGGCGTGGACCATATGGAAACAGCTCTCAGCTTCCAGGGCCTGAAGCACCTATGGGTATAAGAAGACAGCTCTCAACTTCCAGGACCCGAATCACCTTGCCACTGCTTTGCTAGAGCTTGTTATTACCCAACATGCATCATTCTCAAGCCCAGACAGACAAAACCCTCCTGATAATTCCTCTGTGTACCATAGTGATAGGGTGGGATTCCAGCACAATCTAGCAGAGACATGACAGCAGCCACCCATGCCAGCCTGGACTCTTCCAGTCTGTGGACCCAAGCAGCAATGCCCTTTAGCTGCAAAGGGATGTTTCTATTCAGTTATGTTGAAAAGGGCCTTTCTTGGCTGTCTCCAAGAAAGCAAAGGCAGGGCAGTCAAAGCACCAAGTCCTTCAATTACTGACTCAACACCATTGTCTAAGATTCAGCTTTGACTTGTATGGTCTACATATTTATTAACATCTCTCACAAACTGTTATTAAGAACAGCCATCACTGACCATTCCCTTCAGCATTAGCATGAAAGATGCCATTTTTTCTTTGTTTTGCTTTGGTGGCTATTTGTTTCATGTGTTTATAACTTAAGCCAGTATCTAACATCTTTAGAGCCAGAATATTGTCTCCAAAGGACTTAAAAGGAATAGAATAATCCAGATTTGAAAATTACAATATAACTTATGACAGTATAACAGGTAAGTGATATTTTAAAGTGTGTGTGCACGCACACACACGTATATAAGTGTGAATGAGGGCACGGGTGTGTCACAGGATGTATGTGGAGGTCAGAGGATAGCCTTGGGTTTCAGTTCTTGTCTCTACCATGTTTGAGGCAGGGTTTCTTGTTGGTTGCTGCTGTGGCCGCCCAGGTGGCTCTGGAGCTTCTGGGTGCTCCCTTGTCTCTGCCTCTTTTCACAGCAGGGATGTTCAGACTACAGAGGCACACTACGATATCCCATTTTAGGGTGCATTTTGGGCAATAACTCTTGTCCTCATGATGCCTCAGAAAGTGCTTTATTCACGGAGCTATTCCCTTAGTCCACAAACAATATTCTTAATAACGTGCAAGGACTGTAATGATTAAATCAAACTGATTGTGAAATTTTGTCTCTTGATGCTTGAGCAATCTGAACGGAACTAGTGTTCAATGGAAGACTTTGGTAGCACTACTTTTATTTATTCTGCCTAAAAAGAACTTTTTCAAAGCAACTCAGATGGGCATCCAACTCTTCCCTTTTTGGCTGGGACTGGGTTTGGCATGAATATAGTGATAATGAGATACACGTTTGATAAACAGCATTCAAAGCAGGTTGAAAACATGATGAACAACGGATGTAATTTCATTCTTATTTTCTCTGCAAGGTCTTCAGCAGTGCATATGCATGGCTGTTTAAAGGCATCCTCTCACAGTTGGGAGTTTTAATTTTCTATTCTGTCACAGCCTCTTGGGGAAATATCTCACAATAAAAGGATCTTGATAAGGTGGCTAATCAATACAGTGCTCTAAAGATGCAATTTCCAAAAATGATTTATTTTGAAAGAGAGAGAGAGCAGGATACTCTCTAATGGATGATCAGATGGCTACTGTACCCACCAAGTGGGAGCCATGGAGTGATACAGCTGAGACCCAAATCCGTCATTTAAAGTCAGTTTTCTTATATGGAAAAGTCTTACTGAAACAGTCCTACTTCTATTATCTGCTTTTCCCATTAAAAAAAAAAAAAGCGTAAATACCGATTTAGAATTAGTTAAAATAACCAGTTATTATTAAAATAAAAGCCATTAGATTTAATAGAAGCCCAGCATTATATGCCAGGGTACTGTCTGTGTTGAAATGCTATCAACTTCCAACCTCCCATTTAAACAGTAAACAGTCTCATCAAGCTGCTTCATTTTTCAGCTAAGGAGAAGAACAGATGAGGTTTGAAGGGCATTTCTCAACATGGGAGAGGAAAGTGTGTTTATAGAACTGTTGATTCATTAAGAGATCATCAACCTCTCCCGGGTATAAACCGACAGTAAAGGTAAGAATCGGGCGACGAGCACTGGAGCCTCCCTGCACTTGCCTGGCCCTTCTTAGCACAGTTGGAGCTGACAGGCTCACTCAGCTTCCCTGGCCACTTTCTTGGGTGCACTGAGAGCCTCGTTCCAGGTCTAGGCAACCCTGTTCCTGTGGGAAGCGAAACCAGGGCAGAAGACAAGCAGCCCATAGCTCAAATACTGACCTCCTCAGGTACCAGCGGCTCAATCATGGGGGCATCCTCCTGCCTGGCAGCCAGGCGCACGGGGGATGTGGAAAGCCTCTTTTCCCACTCGTTGGTTAAGGCAGTTTCTGTAGACGTTTCCAGGAAGGTTCTTTTCAGCTCGCTAATGTTGGTTTGGTGCTTCATCAGTTCATCTTGAGTTTTATCTAGCTCCTGTAGTCAGAGCAAGAAGATTCCAATAGTCAAACTTTCACAGTGATTTTCTGTACCTCCCTCTCTCTTTTTAAAGTTTGCAAAACACATTAGTAGTCAAAAGGAAACTGAATTTGGATCAGGGTTCAAGACACTACCACAAATACTCTGGTGTAAATGCATTATTTCCAGGAAAAGAGAAAGAAAAACAATTTAGTTTCACACAAGCATACAAAAAAAAAAAAAAGTTAAAGGTAAGTTCTAAGGATAGTAGTGTACACGGAACCAGAGAGGAAGAAAAGTACGCACACAGGAAAAGGGATCTAAGTCTAGGAGAGAATAAGGAATCGGAGTACGCCGAGGAATCACCCCCAGTCACTAACAGCAGAGCACACGGGTCATGCATGCAGCATGGTTCAAGTTCACAGGTGTGCCACAGGAGGAAAACCACACAAGCATGCACTGGCATACACCAATACCAACCTCTAACATAAGATTACTATGTTTGACATACACATTTTCACCCTTTATTCGCTTAATCAGACTATTCTGAAAAAAGTGGAGAAGAGAGGGAAAGGTAAGGGACACAGTCGTCAAGGGAACAAAGGCCACCCAACACGCTGTCGGCATGGTAACCGGAAGGGAACATGCGGACACGGCAGACAAACAATGAGTCATTTCACACTGGTCTGGGGTCTTTGTTGTATGTTTAATTTTCTACCTGCGCCTTGAGCTCTGCGTCTTCCTCCTGGTCCGACTGCCAGCGTAAAGAAAGAGCGGGAGATACAGACTTACCAAGCAATTTACTCCAAGGTTGAAGAAACGGCCTATACACACTCACTGGTTGTGAACACCACAGCTCCCTAGCACTCACACACACTGCTTTCTTAGACACAACGCGTAAACTCTCACACACACAGGATGAAGCCTTGTAAGAACAAAGCAGCAGTGGACCCCTTGCTCGGCGGCCTGACAGGCAGGTGCATGTGCTTTCAAAAAGGGTGGGGAGCGCTTGGCAGGGTGTCCTTACTGAACGTCAGCAAAGGCTTTGGTGTCTGGAAGTTGGGGAGTCAGTTCACAGCTCCCGAGAATGGCTGTCATTACGGGGATGATGACAGCCCCGCCACAGGCAAGAAGACCTCCCAGTGATTATACATCAGCTCTTGTAACTTCTAGTTTGTAGACCACAGGACCGCAGCTCAAAGAGCTCAATGCGCAATGTCCTGCATCTTAAAACCGTGTGGAATCTTGTCTTACCTGTACTTATGGACTGTGTTTCTTAATTATTATTATTTTTTACTTTTTGTGAATGAGTGTTTTGCCTGCGTGCATGTCTGTGCACCTCTTGCGTGCCTGGTGCCTGGAGAGGCTAGAGGAGGGCCTTAGATCCTCTGGAACTGCAGTTACATACGGCCCTGAGCTGCCGAGAGGGGGAAGGGAATAAAAACCGAGCCCTGTGCAAAAGCAGCCAGTGTGTCTAGCCCCTGAGCCATCTCTCCAGTCCCTGCTTTGTTCTTGAGAGAAGGGCGCCAACTCAGCCTAGGAAGCTCTGTGCTTACAGGCATGATCCGCCACACCCAGCTGAACCTTTATACTGAAACAATCCCCTTTAGAGGGGAAAAGATTGGTACCAACGAAAAGGAAGGAAGTACAGACAAAACCAATCGGCATCAACAGCACTAGTATACCATTCTTTAAAATGAAGACAGGGTAATTTCTTTTTTTTTTTTTTTCATTAAAAAGAAATATACTCCAGCCAGCTCATTATTCCTCCTTTTCCAGTTTTAAGGGCCCAGCTTATACATTCTTGGCCGGACATCTGACTACCAGTACCTGGGCACATGGGCCGTAGACCAGCACACAAGGCTGTTTCTCACCACAGCTATCTGACCTGAGCCTGGTCTTCTGATCCTGTAACACTCTGAGTCAAACTACAGGTGACACTAGGTCACCCTCGATCGAAGCCCCTAAGCGAAGCATTCTCTCTGGCTAGAGGTCTGCATGTTCTGTTTGTTTTGGTTTGGTCTTGTTGAGACAGAGTCCAGGAGGGCCACGTATCTTGTCTCAGCTTTCCATGCGTTGGGACTACGAGGTATGTACAGCCATGTCTGATTTCTTATCAGCCAGTGTGGACCAAGGAGCTTTCTTTGCACATCCCTGTAATGTCCTGCCGACAGGAAGGGAAGGGAACGCGTGCACACGGGCAATGGCACACCAACCCAGAACGGGTGACACGCTGATCCTTAAACACGTGTTGGATTTCAGCTCTTTATTTCATTGTTAGGTTTCACAGTGTACCGGATTTACAGTGCCCATTAAAGCACTCACTGGCTTTAATGCTTTGTAACATGACTGCTCTGACGTAGCAAAACGGCTATCGAGGCTTAAGGCATTATTGTCGAATTGTAGCTAATTTCTCGTATAGACTGGGTTTGTATACTATACACTGAACGGACTAGCCTGTGGCTACCTACCACTGCACGCCATCCACTGCACTTATGCAGCCTGCGGCTAATCACAACTATCTCTGACAGTTCAGAGTATAATTTTATTTGGCATAGAAAATGACTAACCTGTGCGCTTAGTTATGGCAGCTGAAGAGAATCTGGAAAGCGGCGTGCTGTGCTACTATCTTTTCTTCTAAAAACATCATGATTTACAAGAAAATAATATTTTCCAGAAGATATTTTCAGTTAAAAAGGATACATAGAGATCACTTCAGCATTTTTAATTTTTCCCAAAAACTCAACTAGAAAGTATGGATATTATTGAATTACATAAAAACACACACACACACACATGACCTAAGTTAAACTTTGTCACAAAGTAAAACTTAATTCTTCTAGGCCTGTGAGCAATAGGCATCTTGGTTTCCATGACTGTATGCTGTTTTGGCTGTATTTAAATATTTTATCCACATGTCTATGTCTGGGAGCCTATGCACATATGAGCACAGGTGCCTAGTGCCTGCAAGCACCAGATTCCCCAGGAGCCGCCTGCTGTGGGGATGTGGATGCACTTTTTTTTTTGGTAAAATAATTTTTGTTAATTCTTTGAAAATTCCATATAATGTATTTTGATTATACCTTTTGGTTAGATCTTTCCCCGGCTCCACTCCTGTCAAATCTACACCCTACTCCCAATCCATCTTGCTCTCCTCTGTCTTTTTAAAAAATTTTACTTATTTCTTTTTTATTAATTACAACTTATTCGCTTTGTATCCCAGCTATAGCCCCCTCCCTCGGCTCCTTCCCAATCCCACCCTTCCATCACTGCTGAGCCATTTCTCGATTGCTACTAATAGGGCAGATCCTAAGGATGACAAGTCACATACACATTTAATATAGCTTAAAGACTTAATTCAGGAGAAATAATAGGATGCTGTCTGATTGCATTTTATACAAGTAGTAATTTGCTGGTCTCCTTTCTTTAAGGAATTCATTTCCTGGGAGTGACTTGTGTTATAGCTAAGGGCTCAAAAATGTGTTAAGTATTACTTCAATAAAAATTAGTTGGCCATCGGGGATTTAAAAATATATTTGTTTCCAGCCAATAAGATAATTCAATTATCATGAACCTTCTTCCTTACTTATCAAGGCTAGCATATACAAACAGCCGGAGAATCATTGTCCTCCTCCTCTTCCACCTCTCTGGTCCTCTTTTGTCTTTACTGTGATGTCAGTTAGGAAACTGTTTCTCAAAACGTAATCTCACAACCAAGAGTCCAGACATTTGGGAACCTGTTAGAACTCCAAATCCTGCTCTTGTCTCAGCCCCTTGGAACCAGAAACACCAAGCAGGGACCATTCACATAGCTCTCATAAAAGTCAGAGTTTGATAACCACTGGCTTAGGCAAAAACAAACAAACCAAAACCTAAAAGCAAAACAAAGCCTATTCGGTTTCTGCTGAGTCAGCTTTTCCCGGGGGGGGGGGTAAAGCTCGGTCTGTGTCCCACAAAGCTTGGGACCTAGGAAACACCGGCGCTCTGGCTGCATCCTCACCTCAGTGGCACTGGTTTCCCCGTCAGCCGCCGTGTCTGTCCGTTCGCTGTCAGTCTGCGGATCACAGAAGTAATCAGATCCAAGGAGGAAGCAGGGACAGAAAACAAACCCTTCTGGTCAAACAGAGCACACACTGGTGGGACCATTCATTTTTCTCTGGGAGCTGTGGAATCCTACCTTCCCACGGGAGTATGGGTATGAGCAAAGCAAAGAAGAGGCAGAGCTTGGGGTCTTCAGCAGAGCCCCTCCGAGGTCAAGACCCGAGGCACACACGAGTGGGCCGCCCTGACCTGTCTGCCTTTACAGTTCCGAGTATCAGGTCACTACCCCACCCCCGCCCCCTTTCTACTGACGCCCCTAGAAGCTCTCCTAAAATACCTAACACAGATCAAACGGAGGTTCGTTTATACAGTTTACTCTAGTAATGCCACATTAGAAAATTGAATAAATTTAGATTTATGCTAACAGCTACTATAATAGCCACTGGACTTTCAGCCCCTCATTTATACCATTGGATCATTTCCACCCACTATGACCACCAGGCTGTCTGCATTACCGGTTCATGACTAGACCATACCCCGGTGATTCACAGGCATATATTTCACATAGAGAAAACATAACTTAGTTTTCAGATAGCATTGCTAATGGGTAACAGCTCTGTTGTTCACTTTGCCCCCACTTCTCCAATATAAAGAAATATAGCCAAATATGCATTTAAACATCTCATCGCAAAAGTACCATTCAACTGATGCAAATGATAGTAATAATAATTGAAAAAATAGAAAAAGAGACAGATCAAACAAAGCACAGCATTCAGCAGAACCTAGGATTCTGGGGTGGGGGGGCGAGGAGCTGTTTCGGGGCTCACTCTTAACGCTTATGTGTTTTATGTGTTTAAAGAGGCTTATGGTTTAAAACAAGAGCTATTTTCCGTGGAGAAGGTGAGCCATCAGATGCAAACTGGCTTTTTATGCACGAGTTTCAACCAATGGCTAGTAAATTTCCCCTAGTCAAAGCCTCAGTGGCTGATACTCTCAAAGCAAGCACACAAACTGCAGGCTGTAGAGCTGCAGTAAAACCCCAGCGTACAAGGGATGTTAGACGCGGTAGCCGGGGCTGCTCTGGTTCCCTTTAAAATTTGTTATTTTATATGCATTGGTGTTTTGCCTGCATGTATGTCTGTGTCAGGGTGTTGGTCGCCAAGAACTGGAGTTACAGGCTGCTGTGAGCAGCCATGTGGGTGCTGGGAGTTGAACTCGGGTCCTCCGGAAGAGCAGCCAGTGCTCTTAACCACTGAGCCATCTCTCCAGCCCCTGCTTTGTTTATCTTGCTCTATTCTCTGGCCAGGAGGGCTTCCCAGCACTATCTCACACTTCGGTTTTACATATTCCTAAAATAAAGGAATTGACCTGCATACTTGGCAGATATGCCTGAGAAGGACAAAAACAAAAAAAATGAATATATTTTTCATGATCTGATCACGTCATTTTAAAAAGTGTGTGTGTTGGGGGGTATCTGCTAATTCTCCCTTAGGAGTCAGGCATAACTGTAGCAATCCCTGGGCCTTCATACATGACAGCGGGGGCAAGGAGGGTTTGGATTAGTACAAAAGACAGAATAACTTGACAACGCTTTAGGAATTGCTTGTGCTTGGAATATTAACTAGCTGTGTCAAGCACGTCATGGCACTGAGGAAATTCTCTTCCTACTCTAAGAGCTTTCCTTACTACTTTAGAATTTACTTCATGAACTTTCCAATACCTCAGCATTAGAGCTCAGATGTAGGTAAGAGTGAGGAGGCTGATGTTAGCTTATGCTCAAATCCTTGCTTTTCAAACCTGTGACACATTGGCCACATTTCATAGTTTAACCCCCCCTTTTTTTTCCTCCTTGGGAAGCGGAGATAATAAGAGTTGTAACTATACTGCAAAAAAAATGTCAAATCCTTTGTGGAAGGCCTGCCACAGAGAATTACAAGTCATCAAAAACAACTGAAATAAAATAATATATTGTTAGTTATGTCTCTGATTTTCCTAGGTATCAAATGTTGTTGGTCCTAGCTAAACTCCCTCAGAACCTGTATACAGGGCATATCACTGTAATTAGGCATGAGGGCCAAAAATTCAATGTGATCAGATCCCATATTAAAAATAAAATAGAACTGCAGACTCATCTGCAGACTCTTTGAAATACCTATTTTACAGTTCAATCTATCAACAAAAATAATATTAACTGAATAAAGATGTTTTGATAGCAGCTGTTATTTATATTGTATATTATGAATAACATTTACTATGTGCCTGTGACTACATAGGAAACTGCAGAATGTCATGAATGATTGTACAATACTATCTTTACACAATTTAAAGTTATAAATCAGTTGATGAATAAATTTTTCTTACATATTTGAATAAATCTCTTCTCTTTGTACTACAAAATATTACTGAGAAATTCATGTATAATCACACCCTTTGTTATGGTAAACTAAATTCATCTTACTGTTTTGTGGAAGGTGATTTGATATTCTGCCTCTTATTTGACCACTCTGAAAGCATAAGAAAAATACTGCCTTGTTACTTGAAATTATTAAGTGTTTGCATGCTGGATTTTGCTTTTAAGAGAGGCAGTAACTTATTAACTCTCTACAACACAAGAAAAATGTAAAAAGGACCACTGTCATTAGTGATTTTGCAAAACGAAAGGGGCAGAGATGAATTGCATTTTAAGAACTCTTCCAGTTTGGCTGACAAAGCTCTTGAGGCCTACGGAATAAAATAAGCTGTGTAAGCAAGTGCTATTTTAAGAAATGTGATGACCCAAATATGAGTTCTTCATCTTCAGATGACTAGAGTGTGTCGCTCTCAACAGCTGGGGTTAAGAGTCAACACTGAACAGAAGGCCAAATCCAAAGCCTGGTGGTGGGAGTGCTCTCAGGGGCTCCGGGAGGCTGGAGAAAAGGGGCTGGTTTTACTGGTCAGCACTGACTCAGTTTGGGAGTTTACAATACTGAGGACAGGGGCCTGGGAAGCTCCCATTCCACATGCACTAGCTTAAAACAGGGGCTGCTGTGATTTGCTTTGCTGATGTAATGCAGACATGCCCAAGTTCAGTTCTCATGCACCGACTCTGACAAGATGTAAACCCTGGATTAGGCACAAGATCTGTGTGGTTAGCACTAGAAAAGTTCAAACAGTAACTCAGAATTTAGAAAAGAACGTGAGCAGGAGGACTTATTCCTCTGCTAAAAGAAAGAATAAATTTCCATGTTAGAAACCCGCCAATGGTCTTTGTAGATAATATTCTATTCCCGGCTGCAGCATGTTCTAGTCCTGTACTATTTGATGATGTTGCTAATGTGAGAGTTATATTAAAAGCCTGAGGTTGAAAGTGTACCCAAAGTCTGTTGCAGTAGAAACATTATTATCTGTTTGTGCACACACACCCAGAACCTGGAAAAGGGCTCTTAAGCAGTAATGAATTGAAAAGCCTAGGCTCTTCTTTAAAACACCTGTGAGAGCATTCATATTTTCACCGTTCACTGCTCTGAAACAGTCATTCTGCCACTAAATGTAGGTACATTTTAGGAGCTGCATATACTAACAAATGCAGGTCAAATTATTACTAAGTATGGAACTGAATACTTTCTCTCTCTCTCTCTCTCTCTCTCTCTCTCTCTCTCTCTCGGAACTGAATACTTTCTCTCTCTCTCTCTCTCTCTCTCTCTCTCTCTCTCTTTGAGCATTGCTTTGACTTTGTGATTTTTTTCTAATGCAAGGAGTGCTTGGCTTGTCTCCTGTCGCCTTGAGGGAACAGGCAAGCTCAGGGCTCTGAAGGAGTGGTCTGGAGGGTGAAGAAGAGACAGCCAGTGCCTCGAGGGGGACGGCTTCTAATGTCCCCCCCTCTGTTCATTCTAGTCTTTTCCCAGCGCTCTGACTGAAGTCCTTTACAAGGCAAGCTGCTGTGCTGCTCACAGGGCTGTGGAGCCACGGGAAATAGAGCAATTAAGAGGGAAAGCCAATAGCTACACTGACTTACCCAGTGGCTGGGATGAAGAAAAGGAGATGGACAGGCTCAGAGTTTAGGTTTTTCTCCCTTTATGAGAATACCTGGCCAAGGGCCAGACACATCAAGCCGATTCCCTGGCTGTTCCTCAGTGAATTGAGCACTTTTGGGTCGTATGCTGCTGTCTGATCCACAAAGAAACCTCAAATGAACCTCGTCCTGACTTTTTCTGGACACCACAGCCCTACATATATGGTTCCTGTGGTTCTTTCTGGTGCTCCTTCGGGCTTTTCCAGTGAGTGATGTCATGCGGGAGCTATAAACTGCTGTAGGCGTTCCTCCTAACTCAACAGTGAGAACTTGTATCTCATTCCAGAGCCATGGAAGCTTTTGAACACAATGGTTATTTAACTTCTAGCACAATCCCTTGCTCACTTCCATCCATCTTTGCATCTTATTTACGATGGAAGCTACTTATTTGTACTACGTGAGATTTAACTAAGACGATGATGGAGCAGAGTCTGTCTCTGAGATACGACCTTTCCATAGTGAATGAGTTATCTCAACTTGCGTTCTGGCTGAGTCCTTCACTCATGCAGAACTCAGTGGGTAGCGAAGCCATCACAGCAAGCTACCAACTGCTTACACCCACATGGCGTTGTGCCTAACCCTGGGGCCTGGCTTGGACTCCCCAACACAAAAACCCTCCACATAGTGGCACAGACAATAAATGAGGCTCTGAAAGTAGGACCACTATCGCAGCAGCCAGCTAACACTGGTTCGGACTGAAGCACGAACACGCAGGGAAAGTGTGTTCTATGCTGAGGTACACACCTCTTCTTCTGAACTGTCACTCGGGTCATTGTCTAGGGAGGCGCTCAAGGAGGCCGCCTTGGGCTCCAGGTAGCAGAGGCAGAGAGCCAGAGGGAAGGAGAGAGTGAGGGCGTATGGCACTGAGAAGGAGGCGGAGAGCAGGAAGAAGAAGATGAAGAGGAAGCAGGGCAGGAGGGAGGGCGAGCGGATGGGCAGGAAGTGCTGCCAGCTCTGGGGCAGAAGGTTGGTTTCAGACAGGTTGGGGAAAGAGAGGTACCCATCCTCATCTAGGAGTGAGGGGAATGACCCGGGGAGCTGCAAGGAGAAGGAAAACAGCGTGGTTCCTTTGCCAGTCTGCTGCCTGTAACTAAACGCTACATCTTGGTCCCCTACGTAAGCCTTCCCCTGGCCATCGGACTCCAGGGCTGGCTCAGCCGTAGGCAGCACGGAATGGGTAGAGGCGCCTTCCTTCTCCTTACACCTCCTGCGGAGCTTTGTGGGAGATGTGGGGTCAAGATGGGCTGATGGGGGTGACGAGGGACATGAGTCAGAGCCATGCCCAGGTGACTGATGTGAAAGAGACAGGGAGAGACAGGAAGCGGTAAACATGGATGCAAAAGGACAAAAAGAAAAGTGCAGTTAGTTAACCTTCTCATGGGCATCGACACAAAACTGTAAAACAAGAGCTTTAAAGCAGCCGGGCTGCTTGGCGACTACCACTCTCCCAGTCCATCATACACAGGCAGAGATGCTGTCAAGGGTCGGGACAAAAGTCGCTGGGAAGAACCCTGCATAAACATGTCTGAAGAGCGAGCAGCTCTGATAAATGAAAACCAAGACTTTCAATAGCGTCTCCTTGATCTCCAGGTAATGGGCCAGCACCATAGCTCAGCTGGGCTCAAAATGAAAGTAAGATTTGATTCTGAGTTTGACTGTGTTCAAACAATTTCTAATCATCTTTGTTTCCTCGGTTGGCCGATCATACCCCAAACAGCCGGGTTTCCCAATATGAAGTTTCTGGCCCCACTCCTTTCTGAGAACAGTTATAAATGGGGATGGGAGTGCCAGGAGTGAGCAGAAACTCTGGCTCCCCACAGAGAACTGAGGCTCCTGTGATCCATCCATTTTTGACTTATCTATGCTCCTAGGCAGGACTTCAGCTCTTACCAGGAAGGAAACCAGCAAAAGGAACAGGCTTCCTGTAATGTGGTTTCTACGTGTCTGGTTTCTGCTACATATGGTCTACAGACAATGAAAAGTTGTAGTTGCTTAGCCTTTCGTTTCTGTTTCAGATAAAGTATGTTTACAGCTAAAGTTTGAATCCTGCATACAGCAATAAAGCATGCATTCCCATGAAAGGGCTCCCCATGAGCTCCTGCTCCTGCTCATTCTCTGTCCCCCCCCCCCCCCCGCAGTCTCAACGGCCAGAGCCAGAAGCAAGGAGTCCCTCTAAACAGGCTGGAGCAAAGTACAGGAGCTGTTATAGCATGATAAATTCAAGGCCAGGGCATATGGAGCTTGAGATAGCTTTCTTCAGCTGCTTACTTCCCGGTTTGTGTGTGTGTGTGTGTGTGTCTGTGTATCTGAGTGTGTTACCTAGCAGCTTGAGAGCTCGAAAATTACTCAGCCTGCTTGGTGGTGGTTATCAAATCCTGACTTAGAGAGAAGTGATAAATATAGCAACAAAGGGGAAGAAAATGCACAAATACAATCACATTGAGACACGAGGGAGTGAGGCAATGCCCAGAAAAAGGTTTATCGGGATCTGTCAGCCTTTGAAATGTTTCCCTGACACTCACACTTGACATTAAACATTGCACCCTATAAAGGCGTTTGCACAGAGCTCATTCAGCTACGAATAATGCAGATGTTCCATGCAGCCTCTTCATGATGTCAACTCTCCCTAGGCAGTGAGACACTGCCTTGGACCTGTGAGGCCATCAGCTAAGCAGCACGGCCCTCCCCGGAAAGCCTGGGAGACAGTCTTTTGAACATTGTTTCCAGCAGTGAATTTTCATTTTGCTTCAAAAACAAGGATTCTCTATGTAGCTTTCTTGAAGCTGACAGAAAAGAATAAAATTACGGTTTACTCTTCTGTGCCATGTATTAAAAGGCTTTTTGGAAAGACAGCATTGCATGGGGGGAAATAAAGACAGGTGGTACCCCGCCAGTACTGGATCTCAGCTACGGCCATCCAGAAGGCACCGCTGAAAGGCCACCTTCCTGGGGGTGGGGTTATGAAGGTACTGGTTTCCCAGGTCCTTCATTTCCCCAGGACAGCAAGGCAGGTGAATGTGGGGTGTTCTTTAAGAAACAAAATGAAGGGAGGAAACCTGGGTCTACTTAAAAGCAAGCGTAAGCCCCTCTCTTGTTTTAGATTTAAGATGATTCTCAGCCATGAGAATCATCTGCAGGCGTTGGCAGGCGTAAGAACCGCCCATGTTTGTGCACCAGGGGGTTATCTCCTCTGCCCACCGACTCCCACTTACGAGAGCTGACCTTGGCTTAAGTGATGAGAAGAATGTAAACTCCAAATTTAGAACAAAGCACATTTGGACAGCAGAAGTGAACAAAAGGCCCTGCTGTAATTTCTGACTCTGTGCTGATTTTCTGTTTGGAAAACAAAGAATTCGCTCCTAGCAGGAAAAGTGGAATGATCCATGGGGTGACCTGAAATACTTTTATCTATGCTACAAAATGTTTATTTATTCAGTGTAGGTTTCTGAGGTGTCAGACATTAAGCTAAGGGTGCACACAGGCTAGGCCAGCCCCTCACCACTAGGGCTTCCTCAGAGGCAGAGATAATTTATCTAAAGTACTACCTAGAAGGCTGTGGAACTTTTATGGAAAGAAGCCCTGTGGGATCCCACGCAACTGGTTTTTAAAGAACATTTGTATGCAAAAAAAATCACCAGGGAATCAAGTGCACTCGCATTTCAGGATAACCCGGAGACTGTAAGATGGTTCATTAGCTATGCCCCATCTCTGTGGGCCCTGTACATTCCAGGAAGCTCTTGTTTCCATTTTTACTGTGCACGAGCCTCCCAAATATGTTAAGTTTTAAACCGTTTTTTTTTTTTTTTTTTTTTCCCTAGCAAGTTGCTAAAATACTGGATCATTAGAAGTCAATCTGAAACTTTGGTATTTAAAATTTAACTTGGGGGAAGTGATGTCATAAAAAATGCAATGAAAAAAATTACTATTATGTCAAATTCACTTTTCTCTTTCGATGCGACACGGGCTTGTATATCCCTTTCAAAGCATGGTTACTCCTTTGCAGATTAGATTATAGTTAAGAGACTAAGAGATCAAATACACAGGTTACGGTAAAATATACCATACTTGGGTAGGAAAGTGGGGCCAGAAACTGTCAATAGCTTTAGGTGACAGCTACAAAATTGAGCCCAAACAAGAAAAAAAGCATTGTACTCTCCAAACTATTTTTGACGAGATCCATACAGAATAGCTGTTGAAAGTCTTGTAAACCACACTCCTTGTCAAAAATTTCCAAAAGGTAAAAACAAGTTTTAGAGAAAAATGCTAAAATAATAATAATATAAAACCTGACATGAACATGGCCAGCGCTGGAGCCTGAATGCTCCTTCACCTTCACAGACTCCAAGCCTACCATTTCAGAAATGGCTGAGCTGTTAGTAAGAGCTGGGACAGCTCTAGGAGGCAGCCAGGGGCTGTACCTTTCCCTCGTGCCGGAGGGCTGTGACAGGTGTGGCTTCCTCGACCTTCTTCCTTCTGTCCTCTTCCTCCACATGCTCCTCTTCAGCCTTTTTCTCTGGAGTCACAGTGGTGATCAAGTTGGTCTGAGAGATGCCCTTTGTTGTGGCGTACTGGCCTGTACCAACCTCTGCAGCAGACATAGAATCCTTCATGTATATTTCATGGTTTTCATTCACTGAGGCTAAAGGCAAATACAATCAGGGAAATAAAATCCCAAATAGTTAAGTCAGAAGACAGAACAGTAATGACATGTGGTACCAGTACTAGGAAAACCAAACCAAACCAACACAAATCAAACCAAAACAAAACACCTGTATAAAATATCAGGCTGGTTTGAGTAAGGCAAGGGAGAGCTGCAGGGGTCTTTATCCAAGCACTGTATCTTTCTGCATCACCTGGACCAGTGTTTCAGAACGATTTAAATGCCCATGCCTTGCACCCTAGGATAACAGATGCTTAGCATTCTCGTAGTCTCTGGTGCGGTGGGGAGGACTTGAAGGAAAGGAAGCTGTTTTTACAAACCCAAGAGCAAAAGCTGGGTACTCACACCAGATTCACACCAAGTTCAACAGTTCAGAGCAGTATTTACAGCCAATACTCTAATCACCCGACTTTGAGCGCATCTACAAAAGTGCCATCCATCAAAGGAGCAATGGGCTATTTCTATTACTTTTCGATGTTGAAAAATCCATCGCTCTCACAATAGAAGAGCTCAAAGCATAGTCGTAGTAAAGTTTAATCATTTTGGCAGAGATTATATAGGATTTAGAAGGTCATTCCTCTCAATTGATGTAAGGAAAATTTTAAATTTCCATTGCATTTTAAATAGACTGCCATGAAGAATATCTACATACATTCAGTCTTATCTTTACTATTTGTGGAAAACAAGACGAACACTGCTAGCAAGCAAAGCCATGCAGAAGCAAAGCATGTAAGCAAAGGCTGTGAGGTTCTGCCCCTTATCCAGACAAACCCATGAGCACAGGGATGGGAGGTGCTGCCCCTCATCCCAGCTAAACTCATGCAGAGACAAAGCATGTGAGCACAGGGATGGGAGGTTCTGCTCCTCACCCCAGCTGTTGTCTTAGTAAAAGATTCTTCACTCAGTTTGGTGCTTAATTCAGATCAATTTTAAATTTTGCTAGTCATTCTTTTTAGGGCTTAGATATCATAAAAACACACTGAAATGTATAAGCACTGCTTTCTCAGATACTCCACAGTTGATCACAGACCAAAAAAAATGTTTTTAATTCATATTTTAGGTACTTTAAAACACCAAGTAGAGCCAAACCAAAGGATTCTAAGCGAAATCCTTCACCAAGATATTCTGTGCCTCTTTATGCTGATGAAGGGCTCTCATGAGACACGCTTTCTTAGCAGCCAGTTGAGCTGTCATATATGGGGGACTGGCCTGACAAAAGGCAGCTTTTAATGTTCCAACATGCAGGCATGGCACTCGGCTCCACACAGAAAACATACGAGCATTGGCAGGGCGACAAAGAGCGAGACAACACATACTATCATCACTTTTGGGCGGAAAGGAAGAGACAGCATGTTATTAGTACATTGATTTCACAATTGTCTTCTGTTTTGTCAACAGTCATTTTCACAGAAAGACCAGGAGGAAAACTACGCTGTCAACAACTGTATCCCCTTGGGTGCACATCACTGAACAAAGCACGTGGCCTTCAGGGGGAAAGAAAGGCATGAGTCTACAGACATTCCTCAAATATTGACTTAGAGAACATACAACACTGTTAGCAATGTGTTTCTAAAGGGCATAAAGAATTTGTGGCATTAACCTTGGGATTTTCCTGTCTTAAATTAACCACAAATGGTATTGGGTCTAGAAACATTGAAAGACACACAGTGGCAGCATCCTCTCTTGGCTATTCTGTGGATAGGTGCCAGGAGGACTCTGAACACGTAGCCTTACCGAGAGTGACATGCTTTTAACATACAACCTGTGCACATTTGTCTCTGGTGTTTAAATCATCTCTACTGCTCTTTAATACCTAACACAATGTAAATAACATGTAAATAGTTACCACATCGTACTGTTTAGCGAGGAATAAAGGAAATCAGTCTTTGTTTATTCAGTATGGTTGTGAAGCTTTTTTAAAAAAGGTTTATTTATATTTTATGTATACCATGTGCTGCCTCTGCATGTAGACCTGCACATCAGAAGAGGCCACCGAGTTTCATTATAGATGGCTGTGAGCCAACATGTGGTTGTTGGGTATTGAACTCAGGACCTGTGGAAGAACAGCCAGTGTTCTTAACCGCTGAGCCATCTCTGCAGTCCAGATGTAATGTTTTAAGGGGCAGAAATACTGGAAGTTGTAGTTACCTGTCGGCTGTCTTCAGCTGTCTGTATGTCTGTCTATCATGTCCTCTGGTGCTGGGGTTGGTACTAAACCTAAGGTCTTGGGCCTGTTTGGTAAGTTAAACCCCCACCTGCCCTGGAGTGTTTCAGATTTTCAGCCCACAGTTTCAATCTACACTTGGTTTGACTGCAGAGTCAGAACCTTCAAATATGAAGGCTGACTGTAATCAATGCGGTGGCCAGCTCACAAAAGCATCTTTGGCTTCTTCATTTGACTGGAGAGCAGGCAGGGCCACTCGCTATAGTGACGATTCCTCCCAGCTATCACGCTTCTTATTCTCCCTAATTTTTTTAGAGATGGAGATGAATTGAACTTCCTGTTTTTTCCCTGTTCATCCCTGAACAGCTGCCTGCAAGAGAACTGAATTCTAGTATGCGAGCCCCGCATTGAGAATGAAGAGATCCTTCCTGAGGTTCAGCCTGCTAAAGTGAAGATTCTCCTTCCCCAGGTTCCTAACTGATGCCCTCCTACGCGAGCTCACAATTAAACAGACCAACACCAATACATTTCAGAGATGAGAATGTTCAATCGTGCCACTCCGCTGCTCAGGTCCACATCATGTCATTGGTCTGTTTAAGCAAAGCTCCCAGGATGTGGGTGGAGCGTTCCTACACTCCGCTGTCCAGCTCCCCGGCGTTACTGAGAACCCCCTGGCATGCCTACCTCCGTCCAAGCTGCGAGACATGGTGTATCGTTTGCTGGAGGAGCGCTCGAAGTAAGGTGCCGGGCGGTCTATCAGTGCGCTGGCTCTTCTCGTTTGCGCCTGCGTCCTGCCGCTGTAACGGAACTTGGAGCCCAGGGTCAGGAATTTCTTTGGAGGGGCTTCTGGTAGCAATAGTCTGGCGGTATTATGGAAGACACCAGAAAAGTTAACTCACATCAGGACTGTGTTTAGAACTTATCCCTGTGCTTTCTGTGCTCAGAGTAACGCAATGAATCTGAGTTTATGAGCAACATTATCCGCACACAGGCAGAAGTTAAAGCACAAAGGGGGTTTTGCCAGAACTGAGAGGAGTGTTCTTGGGATACAGCGTGGTGGTAGAGTGCTTGGCTAGTATGCCCAGGCCCCCAGTTCTATCCCTCGCACTACAAAAACACTGAAAAAAAAATAAAAGAAATAGTAATCCAGGCATGGTGGGACATGCCTGCAACCCCGGCATTTAGGAGGTGAAAGCAGAAGAAGCAGAAGGTCGAAGTTATCTTCAGTTACGTGGTGAGTTCAAGGTCTAACACACACACACACACACACACACACACACACACACACACAGAGAGAGAGAGAGAGAGAGAGAGAGAGAGAGAAATAGGAACAGACAGAATAACTGAAAATTATGAAATATAATGATAAAAAATACACGATATAAAGAAAGGGAAGGAGCAGCTGAGTAAGGTCAGATGAAGGAAAATACTTCCAATTTAGTCAGATGTTCTTTTAGGATTTTTACACCAGCTCTCAGTGTGGGCTGGGGATGGGCGCACAGGCCTATGATCCTAGCTCTCAGGAGGCTGCGAGGGGGACTGGGAGCCTCAGGAGAGCTAGAGCTTTTACTCCACAGCGAGGCTAGGTCTCAAAAGGGAAACAGAGGGGGTGGGAAAATGTGCTTGCCATGTAAGCACGAGACCTGAGATCCCTAAACCCGCTTACATCTGGGCTGGGTGGATCCTGTAACACCAGCATATCCACAGGGAGATCACAGTGGAGATAGGAGAGCCAGCTAGCCTGCTGCAGGCTGCAGTAAACAACAGACCCTGTCTGAACCACAGTGGGAAGTGAGGAGGGATGCCCAAGGTTGTCCTCTGACCTCCATGTGTGCGGTTCCATGCATGTACCTACATTCAGTGGGGGAGGGAGAAGGAGAGAGAAAGATGGATGGATAGATGGATAGATAGATACATAGATAGATAGATAGATAGCCACTCATGCTTGCACAAAGAGGAAGGAAAATGAGGACAAGGAGAAACAGTGATCCCGTGATTACAAAATAGAAAGAGTCCACAACATTTTCCTCTACTATAAGTGGCTCCAACAGTTCAATGTTTTGTTAGGAAGCAACCTAGATATTTGCTCCCTACCTGAAAAATGTGTGGTGCTCCACACAGACTTTCCAAAGGCGCTTGGCAGCTCGATGGTTTGGCAGCTTGAAGCCAATGGTGCTTTCAAATTGCTCAAACTAAAACAAAACAAACCAGGAGATTATAGTTGACCTGGTATTATTAATAAAAGCTCTGACTGATGATGCCATCATAACCCTTTTTGTTACTTACAGAGTCAGCTGTTACACTGAGATTTCATACTAAGGAATCCGCTCATTTTTAACCCACTCTTATCTTTCGACTTAAAACGCGTTAAGCGTAGATAACTGTGTTATGCATGCACTGTTCTGCAAATCACTCACCTTATATAATCTGAACTCACATCAGGGAGATGTGTGAACCCCCTTAGTGACCAAATCATCCTGGTCTCATTTTAAGTCATTTTCATGTTTTGTCAAGGGCATGGGGACTTGAACTAAAATGCTCCAAAAGTAACATAGTGTATTATTGCACATGGAGAAACCCTATTATTTTCTCCTAGTACCTGTATGTCCTTTTTCCACAGCTGATGCCTGCCTAGCTGAGGTCCCTCATGTGTTCTGCTGTGGGTTACAATACTGACTGCTAACACATCTCTCTATTTTATGTCACAGATTGGCTGAGCACATTTTCACATTTTCTCACTTGTTGATAATCTTCAGATGATACTGTCATTTAAGCTTTTAAGATAAGTATCTGTTCTTCTGTACCACATTTTAATATTATTATTTCAGATGCACAGCCTGCTTTCAGTGTCTGCAGGCATCACGCGTCAGGCCAGCAGAGGGCAACCACCTTATATGTAAAGGCTTATTCCAGAGAGCACAGAACAACCAGGGTTGATATCAGCAGCAAAAGTAATTCATGGGGCAAAGCACCAAGGTGAGGGAGTCAAGTAAGCGTAGCATGGGAGATACGATTATTGCTAACCTCTCACAGTCTCTCGTTTGCTCGGGTAACTGGGGGAATTGAGAAATACATCAGAATTTGCCTTCCCCAGCTTCATGCTTGCTTCAGCCGTTCCTGTAGAGCGGTAGCTGGAAAAACTCTTGCTGTCTGAAGGTCCAAGTTCCGAGCAGGTACTGTGGCTGCTGACTAAACACCATCCTTTAGCCCTGCCTCTACCATCTACGAGCAGAATGCCTCTCCCCAGGCCAGGGGCCGTCGAGGGTCAGCTCACTCTCTGTGCAAGACACTAGGGGGTATCTCTCAATCTCTCTTCTCTCTTTGAGAAGTTTCAAAATGTTTACTGTCATAGAATAATTGTACATCCTCCTGCAGTATACTGAGAATTTCAAAGGACACACGATGTCACAATCAGATGAAGGACTGCTCGCAATACTCAGCTCCTCAAACACATAGGATTTAATGCTGGGAATACTCAAAATCATCTCTAGCAGGCATTTTAAGGTGTGAGATTCACTGCCAACTCTATTTACCAGCTGAGCTTCAGAGCCCCGAAAGCTCTTCCTCCCATCCCAGTGCAGCCGGATCTGGCAGCCATCATTCTTCTAACTCAGCTCCTCTTCCAGCCTTTAGAACCCTCACTCTTCTCTCCAGTCCCAGCTGCTCAATAGCAGGAACAGACAGGCTTGCCACTCTGGTTTGTGTCTGCAGAGCTTGTGTGGCACTGGTAGTTTTGTACATCACGTGGACTTGGTCCCCTAACGCCAGTGGCTGTCCACTTCACCCTATGATGCTCCTCTGCCTGCCCTTCTCCTGGACAGTGAGGGATATTGTTTTTGTTAGGGTCTCCTTTTGAACCCTTCTTGTTTTTTGGGCAATTTACGCCATGCCTAAGGCCTTCACTAATTTGTATACATCTAGACTGCTTACTGTCTACTGTGCAAAAACTAATCCTTACAGTCTGTCCTTACAGTCTACCGAGAGGCTGGGTCACTGTGATATTTTTTAAAAAGACTTGTATTTCATATTGTCTCTGACCTCATTTCTCCATTCTGATTCTTAAAACACTAAAAAAGGGCAAAGTGTTAATATTTTTATACAAGAGAAACCAAAGAGCAGGAAATGGATCAGTGCCAAAAGAATTGCAATCTTATTTTCTGAAAACTTGCCCCAACTTTTCCTTCATGTTGAAATCATCTGTCAACGTCACTCATGGGAACAGAAATCTCTGAGCCTTCTGGAAGCTTCTCCCTTTATCCTGTCTCCATCCTGCTCCAAAGTTGACCAGTTTTAGCCAGAGCGTCCTCACGGACTGCTTCCTCCATTCTTTGCTCACAGCCTCTGGGCTGCTTGGGTCATATCACATTGCCACGCTATGTAGTTGGATTTCATTATGAAACTTATGAAAGCAAAGTATTCCTCCCGGGTGCTGTGTCCTTATTTAAACCTCCTACGGCTCATGGCCGTCCATTAGTTCATGTCACCCACCCTCCCTTCCAACCTCCCTGACCACTCCCTGCACACCTACAGAACACCATCTCCTGTGCAACGTGGCACACAGCTTCCAGCGCTCACCGCTTCTCCGCTCGCTAGAAAGGAACAGGTAACAGTCACCCGTTTCCAACGCTCAACATATCGTCTGACGAGAGGCTGCTGCTCTCTCAGGTTTTAATTCAATTCAAGTGAATATGTGTGCATTAAGTGTCCATGGTACAATCTTTAGGAAATATATTTTTAAAAACACGACAATTTCGGGTATAGTTGTGTGAAGTGCATACTATGTCATAGATAATTATGATTGTAAATTTACAGTAAATTTGATTCTTGCTCTGTATTTTAACTTTTAAACTTTCGATGTCTTGTCTGCATGTATGCATTGCACCATTTGCGTGCTTGGGGCCTGGGGGACTTCTGGAGGAGGGTATCTTACCCTCTGGAGTTACAGATGTTTGTGAGCCACCGTGTGGGTGCTGGTAATTGAATCCGGGCTGTCTACAAGAGCGGCAAGTGCACTTAGCGGGAGAGCCATTTCTCCAGCCTTCTATCTTAATTGTGAAAAATGACTTTTCCCAACAAGAACCTTCATGGAGAGATAAAATCCTGAGAGAGAAGATCTGTATTATACCAGAAAGTGTTCAGAGACCCAGATGAGCAGCGATCCTTGAGCTTGACAGCCTTTAACATTTTAACCACACCTACTAGAAATTTTAGGTATTTGTTAACGTTCTCCTAAGGGGGGGAAGAGCAGGTATTTACAGCTTAACATGTACAAATCACCCAGGCAGATGGAAGTTCATTGTGCAGGTTGTCAGCTCAAAGAGCATAACAGTTCTTACTCTTTTACTAGTTTCTCTGATTAATAAAAAAGTTAAATAATTCGCACTCAGAACTCCATTCCAACGCTTCTTACACTTTAAAGCATGCTGTCTTGAAGCTACTGACTTGAGAGAGCGCCGAGATTTACTGGTGAATGAAATAAGAAGCGGAATTAAACAGGACACAAGGGAAGAGAGATATTCACCACAGTTTGAAGTATAAAATAAATTGGTTACGAATCTTGATTCTACATTAAAATATGATTTTGAAAGTTCTTTCAGTTAATGTATGAAATTGGTTAAAAAAAAACTAGATTAAGCTAATAAAGAAGAGAACATTCTGCTACTGTTTAATGAAGAAACTCACAACAAATTCTCAGAGGCATTTGGACACAATTGCCTCTCTCCCACAGTGCTTGGAGCCACTAACACAGGGTTGATATTTCTGCTTGTAGCCGGGAGCTTCCTTCCCAAGCCTGTAAAGACATGGATGTACTCACCTCTCCTGGCCGGATTTTAATGTAAAAGTTGTTCCGCTTGTAAGAAATTTTTAGGACCTTGGGCCAAGCAAATCTGTTTATTCGAAGCCGGTCACGATATATCAATAGGCCACTCGCACAGACTCCTAACATAATTTCTACTCCTTCAGAATCCTGGAAGAAATAATGCAGCAAGATCTTACTTAATTTCCATTTTCTGCAGGTACAAGATTTAGGACTCCATGACGGAAGACATAACCGACTAATTTAAATATGAAAAATACTGCTGTAGTTTTAAAAATGCCACTACTACATAATAGCATTTTCATGATGATATTTTTCACTGTGGAGGGCTGGTGAAGTTAAATCAATTCACCCGAGCATAAAGGACTTAGTGTACACACACACACACACACACACACACACACACCACACACAACACATACACACATTCACGAATACACGCAAACACACAAATGTGTGCATTCGTACACACTTGGAAATACTAAAGTTTGAAAAACATACGACAGGGTTTAAAATCAAATATTTTTTTTTTCTTGGAAACACACTACTATCTTTGACACCATCTTATTCCATAAAGTTGGAAACGATTTGAAGCCAGGGTTTCATATTATAACAAAGCGAGAGAAAACCCTACCGGCAGGGCTTTGATATGAAGGGGCAACTTAAGAACTTGTAAGCAGATGCCAAGTGACAGGTATTTACCCTTGAGAACCAGCCAAAGAGAGAGCAGCGAGATTTACAGGTGAATGAAATAAGAAGCGGAATTGGTCACTATGGTCACTCAGGAACCCGCTTCAGAGTGCAAGTAGATGGGCCAGAGGCGCTTCAACAACGGCTCTTTGGGTCACTTTCTTTGGATATAGACAATTTCGTGTCCTTGTCCAAAGAAGAAAAGGATATTCAAAACCATCTTCATTAGTGAGTATATCCATGACCTGTTAGTGTCACTAAGCTTAAAGAAAACAGTGCCCCTCACAGAGACGTTAAGGGAAGGCGCACCCCTCCTCTTCCACGTATTCACCATGCATGGCTCTGCATCCCCAACCCTTCATCACCCGCACACCTGTCGGCCAGCAGCGCTGAGAACAAGCCTCCCTCCTCCCATCCCCCGGCTAGAACCGCACCTGCTTTGCCACTGTGACTGGTCGGCAAAGGGCCTGCCCAGCATGTTTCAAAGTCAGCATGCTGAAAGTAAAGGTGAATGAAAACTGAAAACAGGAAGTCTTTAGCCACTGAAATACACAACAGCAAAAGACGCTTCTGTATTAAAACTTCTGCCGTGGGCTACAGATTGAGCTAATCTCAAGGAGTCTTAATAAAGTCTTCATCGTCCTTCTTGGAGGCCATTTCTCTAGGGTGACGTCCACGTGCCTACTGCAGACAGACCCGGGGTGTGCCAGCCTGTTCTGACCAGGGGGAGAGTTCTGTTATCACGTTCACCCATTTTCATTCATTTATTCCTGTTCTCCTGCAGTATCGATGGTTTAACCTGGAGCTTTGCTCTGCCGCTCAGCTATACACTCAGCCCTTAGTTTCCTGAGATCTTGCTATGTTGCTCTGGCGGCCTCAAATTCTCCGTCTTTCTGCCTGTGCCAGTCGAGTGCACAGGGGACAGGTACATATCACCATACCTAACCCTCCTCTCCACTTTGAGTCACTATTGAACTATGACTTCATTATTTCATCCATAGGACACCGATAGGAACACGAACACACACACACACACACACACACACACACACACACACACACTCACGTACTTCATAATCTTAAACAAATAATTGACAAAAACCTAGTAAGACAGATACTAAGTAATAGATTTCCTAAGAGAAAACAAATCATTTAGGGTAAGTTTCCCAAACACAAGACCATTGTCAGTTACGGGTATTTCTTGTGGAGTCCAAGAGGGCAATGCAGAATGTTTCAATGGATCTTAAGCTTAAAGACACTCATGCCATCGGCATCAGAGAAGCATCTCATTGGTGGCCGGAGATTAGCACTAATTTAATTTCCTTCTTGAAATGATGGAGCATGGCTTCTTGAGAAAATGAAATCTACAACCCGGTTATCTGTTCCACTTAATATTCAGATGGAATCCTCTAACAGGCTACATTCTACTTCCGTGATTCATTCTTTTTAATTGGCATAATTTCAAATCACATTATTAACTAAAAAGCAGCCATCTATTTAAGTTCAGTGGCTGCAGCTATGTTAAGTGGTTTGATTTTTCCTGGTAGCAATGACACATCCTGGCTCGTAGACCCTCACCAATCGTTATTTCCAGGTAGTGAATGAATCACGGTGCGTGATGGGATGCAAAAATCATTTCCCTTTCACTCAGGTTAGTGCTCTGTGTTCATTTTTTTTTTTTTTTCACCCTTTGGCCAACTGGAGAAAACATGAAGAGGATTTGAAATGAAATTTCCCTGTATGTACTTGGTTTTATTTTGAAATCATTACCCATGCACACTTGGTTTGACAGAAATGAAATGAGTGAAAAAGGAAGCTGCTGCTGTCATCACACACAAATGCCAAGGAGCGTGGCCTTTAACACACTAGCATACACCTGGCAGAGGCCCTATGCCATGCCACTAGACATGCTACTAGCACATGTACCTAGAAGTCCTTGTCCTCACTGAGGTTCACCATGTTCCAGTCAGACAGAATAGACATCATCCACCCAATCCAGGTATCTACCGTTCTCCTAACCAGTCTCAATGCAGATTTGCCTTGCTCCCCAAAGGTCAACCCAAGCGTACCAGCATGACTTAAGGAGCCTAGGCCTTTGTTTATCATGGTTGTTGAAGTGTTTGCTTGAACGTGGCCTCCTGGAATCGCTTTATCTCTAGGCTTCAGAGTGGACTGTGGGAAAGACTTGCTCCCTTGGAAGCCTGCAATCACACATTCCTTTGGGTTCCAGACTATGAAATTAGGAACATCTATCAGAGGCCGAGTCGTCTTTCCTATACAGGACTGACATTTCCTGTCAGCCTCAGCCAGAAGATCGTTACGGCCTGACCGTTTGAAAAGGCTAAGATACAAGATTACGTCTCCAGAGTCCCAACAAATTTCACTCTGTTGGTAGGAACTTTCTTAAATGTTTCCCTGTATTTTCACAGTGTGTTTGTTGACAGCTGTCTAAATAGTTGACTTGCAGTCTGTACTCATCCTGTCAATGCTGAGGACGACAATTCTGGAAAAAGAATCACACGGGGTCAGAACTGCCCTGTCCCCTGTAACAATCAAATCCTTCCCATGGTTTAATTCCAACTTCTTCCCTCCCGATGCACCTCAAACACTGCATCCATTACCAGTCAGTAAGGCAGTCCTTGCCCTGAATGGCTATCCTTAGCCCCTGTACTTGCAAAGAAATCTTTTCAAAGCACTGGTTATATATGTCAGATTAATTAAACTTTAGAGACAGAATTCTTTCACACAAACTCACCGAGTGATTAGCGGGCCTTCAAAACAGGGGCAAAAACAGTAGAGGCCATAAACACAAGTATCATTTGGCTTTGTACAACTGGCCAAGTTCAGACAGACAGACAGACAGACAGACAGACAGACAGACAGTAGCAGGAATATTCAGACAATGAGGGTATATTCAAGAAAAGGGCAGACGCACGGTGGTAGGGGCACAGAGGACACATGTCAGCCCAGGGTGGGAGATACATTTGAGCCAGGGAAGGAGGGTGAGCAAGAGCTCCTAGGTCAGGGTTACGTTTACTGTGGAATCAACAGGGGACAGAAACTTCACACTTGCCCAGTTCCTATGAGGCTTTGCCCCAGTGGGGATGTAAGTCTGAGCCATGACGTGCACCTGCCTCCCCACAAGATGAGCACTATTTGCTTTTAACATGGGGTGAGGGTTTCAATGGCACACAGGTGTGAAGCACAGGTGCTTGTTCATTAAATGCCGTACAAAGTCCGGTTTGTGGTAACGACAAAATAAAGCAGACCAGGGTTTGAAAATGCATACCTTGGCATGATGTAAATCTACCCCATACATGGAGAGTTTTTTGGCGTTTTCCAAGAAATGCATCTCTGCTTCGGCTGGCGTCATCCCTCTGGTTAGAAAAAAGTAAAGTGTCACAACTTTTCCAACCAATTAGAATTGAAGATAAAGAGCAGTTAGCCACCTCTGTTCCCTCATGCCAGTCTGCTGCTTTCCCTTTCCATGGTAGGCAGGGCTCACAAATATCCCACTTACCTCCCTCCTACCTTGTAAAAAAAGCCCCCACTGGGAAACCAGCAGAAACAGGTTTGAGCATCCCTAATTCAAAATTCCAAGTCTGAGATGCTCCAAAAAAATTGAATCTTTTAACACATTCGTGTGATGCTTGAGGCATTTTAAGAATACTGTATAAAGTTACATGGAGGTTGTGCATATTAGGCATTTATGAAACATAAATGAAATTTCCTATTTAGACTGTTGTCTCATCCCAAAGAAATGTTACTATGCTCTATAACCGTGCTATAGTCTGAAAAGGGCTGAAATCTGAAACGTGCCTGCTCCCAAGCATTGTGGGTAATGCACACTTAGCACATACGTGGGGAAACCATCTTGAGACACGCAGTTTTACAGGCACACTCACGAGTGACTGCCTGGATATTCTGCAAGCCTGGAGTCAGAGCGGGGCTGAAGGCCCGATGCTCTCACTGCAGAGCGCACAATGGACGCACGCCTGCTCCGCGCACCAACCTGTGACTCTTGTGCAGCTCGACCACCTTGTCTTCCAGTTCTTTCGTGTGGTTTGGGGCAAAGCGGAACTCGCTGATGTAGTCGCTCCCGCACTCATCCGGGTCGTAGTCTCCGAGCTCCGACTGCACGGTGTAGGAGCCCAGCAGGGCAAGAGTCACAAACGAACAGGGCAGCCTTCCAGACACAATATCATCTCGCAGCTGCAAGCAGAGGTAGTACCTTCCAGGGGCCGAAAGAACAAAGAAAGCTAACATTAGGATGCACTAAAAGGAGGCCGAAGGGAGAGCGCAGGGTGAACGTGCTCTAAAAACACGACATTCACGCGTGAGGTTACTGAGAAATTAAGGAAAAGGAGAACATTTGGCATTGGGAAACCATTTCTCCCAGTCCAGTAACCTCTTTAAAGACACATTTGCATGCTGTTATAAGGATTTCCACTATAATCAGTCTATATATGAAGAAGCTACTGGGCTACAAATAGTACTTAAGGAACCTAGAAGAAGGACTTTTTCATACTAGAGCAAGGCTTTATCAATCAAGCACAGAGTGGAAGACGTTTGTGTTTTTCTAGCATTATGAAAATCAGTTGGGGTGAAGTGTAACATAAAAGGATGTTCTTATATAACACCACGGACCCCACGTGGCCTTCAGAAAGGGCCAGTCTTGAAACCTAGGTGACAGGTCTTGCCATGTAGCCAAGCCGGCCTCAAAAATCTCCTACCTGGAAATCTCGTCATTATAGGTGAACAGTTTTAAACAGGAGAAATATAAACACATTTTTTTTCATATAGTTCTGCTGTGGTATCACAAAGTAACTACATCAGTAGCCGATCTATCTTCTGTTTGTTTCAGATTCACAGGTAGAAAAGAAAAGGATAACTATTAACAGACTAAACTCCCAAGGGTAAGAGCTGACGTGCACTTTCCCGGCTATCCTCTGTGTGAGAGAGAATTCTGCAGGCCGACAGTGAGCAAAGTCAGCTGTGGGTGGACTTGAAGTCTAAGTAACACGGGCATTAGAATTTTTACACACCCCACGGAAGACAGGGTCTGTGCATGAATTTACAATTCCGAGCACACTTAGGGTCTGTAGACACAAATTAGTCTTAACTAATTTACTCAGTCCTGAATTTAGATAGACAAACTATAAATTTTCTCTAATTTCTTGCAAATATAAAAGAACTCCCTAGGACTGATCATTATTCTTTTCAAAGATTTTGGTAAAATTATATTTCAGTGCAGCAAGTGGAGGACACTGTTTGAAGTAATTTCTTTTCTTTGAAAAGCCTTCCAGAAAAGATGTGAGGCTTACATAGAAAATCACGTACACACAAGGCTAAGTCATTTGGGCCATAACCTCACTACCACTACCAAGGAAAGGGAGGGATGAGGCTTTCAAATCACAATGCAGATCATTGTAAATGGAAAACCTAATTGCTAGCCAAACATCAAAGCCTAAATAGATGTCAGGTGCAGGTAGGTATGTCCTCAAGAGATGAAGCTTGGGAGAATGGAAAGTTCCTGTCTGTTTTAAGGCAAGTTGCTTGGGAGACGTCTGGTGGTCTTTGCTTTATGACCCAAGGCAAAGTCAGCTGGGATGGCTTGGAGCTACCCCACCATAAAAGTGAAATGGTTGGTGGGGCTGAGCTGCTGACTTGGCTTAGGGCCTTCCACCACTATGGTGCTAGTGCTGGGGTTCAGCCAGCCAAGGGGACAGGGGAGACTTCTAGAGACTTCTTCAACAAGCAGTTGGGTCTTTGGTAGAGCTCTCTCTGTTTCCTTTAGCTTGGAAGAGCCTTTTTTTAGGAGTTCAGGGTAAGAGATTGAGATCCTGTCTCTGGGCTTGTAGGAACAACAGGGAAGCAGCTGGCAGGACACAGGAGAAACAGAATTCAAGGAAAGAGAGCTAAGGAGCCCTCTTGGGTTTAAAGGGGCTCAAGAGAAAAGTATAGACTAGCTTGGAAAAATGACACAGGTATTTCTAAAGAGCTAGCAGTTTGGTGGTAAAATCAGGCTTGTAAACACCTATCTTGTATATAGTTAAAAAAAAATAAAATTACCTCGCTGAGCTAGCCAGTTTCTAACCTCAGTTTACGCCTCTCTTGTCTTTACTGGTATAAACAGTAGATAATTTAAAAGGAGATAAATATTACAAAAGACACGCAAACTGTCAATGATGGTCCTGAATGTTTGTGTCCCCGTGTCTGCCCCCAAATCCAGAAGCTGAAATGCTAGCTCTGTTCAGCGTGATGGGTTGGGAGTGGGGCCTTTGAGAGATGGTTAGATCATGAGCAAGGAGCCTTCATAAATGCACTTAGTGCCTTTAAAAAAACGGCTACAGGAAGACTTTCTGGTGAGGACACAGTAACATTCTGATGTGGCCATCAGAACGGCCACAGGAGAACCCTTACCTTGAACTCCCAGACTCCAGAATACATCAAGTAAATTTCTATTTTTAAACCACAGTCTTTGGCATTTCAGGACAGGAGCAAGAGCAGATTCCTTTCTGTAGGCATCCCCAGCAAAGGGCCATCAGGCCTCATGGCCTGGGGCAGCTTCCAGGGATATGATTAAGGAAGTAGTCTGGCCAAGAATACTTGACCTGTGACCTGATGTTGGAGAGTCTGCCCAGAGATGAACAACCAATGGAAGGCTCAGAGATGGTGTGGAGGAGCCTGATTGGTTGCCCAAAGCTATATATCGTGCTCTCTCTTCTGGAATAAATGAGTCTGCAGCTGCTCACCCTCGGTTTGCATTCACCAGAATACAGTGTCTGTGTGACTACTCCATGCCCCTCACACCCCTAGGCCTGGAACCCCTGTCCTCAACCCATGGGCTGGACCCTTGGGAGGAGGACCGACACCTTTTCATCCTCTAAGCTCAACCACCAAAATGTATTTGTACCATTTGTACCATGTACCATTTCTTACCATCTCCCCAGCAAACAAATCCATCATTTTCATTTTATGTACACATGCGAGAAAGTAAACTCTTAAGTTTATTCATTCACGCTGCCCTCCCCACGCCAATCTCTGATAGTTAAGCAGCTATGAAGCATCGGGTTGGTTACACACAGAGCATAAGCACTGAAGATGTTTGTAACTTAAGTTTTAAAATGCGGTATCATTTATGGCTGAATCCCATCCAGTATGGCTATGGCGGGTGGGTGACTGTATGTCAGTTCTGCATGTTTTCCCAGGACGGTCAGACGGGTGGACCTAACAGCCTGTCGCTGAGGACTCCATTGTGAACAGATAGGACCTGGCAAGTCTTGGCACCACAGGCTTTTTGTTTGCCATCTGAGGGACTATGACTGTCAGGCTACCGGACGCATGGATGCTCTTCCTGGGAGCACTCACGGGATGCCTGGCTCTCCCAGAGTGCCTCCCGTTCCCTCCCACAGCCAACTTCCAAGTACCTGGTGATATCTTCAGATAGCTGGGCAGGGTCTGGTGGGTAAAATTTCACATTAAATGAGAAATGCCAAGCACCACCTGTGGGGGTAGGATAGAAATCAGAACAGAACTTTAGGGAACAACCATCTATTCACAATCTTAGTTCAAGGCTCAAAGTGCCTGATGTCAGGCATTAGCACCAGACCTCTCTCAATCCGTGTTAAGCAAACTGTACAGATAAATTTCCAATCTTGTCCCCAGTCAAGTCACCTCACTGGCACTTTTAGGAAGCAAGGAAATTGACTAGGTTTCCTCCTTTCCTCATGACCAAGGACAAGCCTCTGCCAAATGGGGAGGGAAGCAAATGACAGGGTGACCCTGCCTCAGGTAACTGGAATTAGCCAGATTTCCTGCTGTGAACTTCTCTGTTCACATGGCAAGCACAGACATAGCCCCCATCTCCTAGGTCCTTTCTGCTTTGCTATTGCAGGTCGAATCCCATTATGGTTAATGCCAAGGGACTGGTGAACATATACTTATTTTACTGGAAAGGTTTGTTGTGGTGAATGTTGTGTTCAACAAGTGCGCCACTCTTCTGAAGACTGCCATTCAAGGGAAAGTTTTGATGTGCCGGATGTGTGAATGTGTTGGGTGACCGTTACCAATCCCCATCCACAACTTGCACTGCTCTCTCTCTCTCTCTCTCTCTCTCTCTCTTTTTTAAATTGTACCATGTTTTACCCAAGGCATCTTCTGAGAACTCTCCGGCAGCAGGTGTTAGCCACTTCATTCTCTGCACTGTCTGTTCGTGTCAACCCTTAAAGCACTGCCTAGGTTTACTGAGTGTGTGGTTTGCAGTTAACGTGTTCCCTGAAAGCTCATGTTGAAGGCTCGGCTCTCACTGTGCTTGTGTGGGGCCTTTGGGATGCGACTGGATAATGACAGCTCTAACTTCACAAATGGGTTAATCCACGTATAGATTCATAGCTTCATGGGGGTTAGAGGAGGGACACTGTGATAAAGGTAAGTCACTCTCCCCCTCCTTCCTGGCCGCTCTCTACTGTCATGCTCTCTCTGCCACAATGCATTGTCAAGTCTCAGGCCCTGCAGCAAATTGGCCAAGTGACTATGGAACTGTGAGCTAGAGCAAACCACTTTTCTCCCGTGTATGTTATTACAGCGTTAGACACGTCAACATAAACACAAAGCAGGAATACACATTCTTAAGTTTATACATACTTAAGTTTATACTACGAAACCTTTCAGTGCATTTGTAAACAAGCAGAAAGTTTAAGGAGACAATAATACAATCTACATGCTAATCAGGGCCCCAAACAAAAAGCCAATGAAATGCAATATTAAACTATAAATTAACAAGCAAGTAAAATTAAAGAGATGGGGAGAGGAGGGAGAGGAGAGATAGGGAGGGAGGGAGGGAATGAAGTGGGGAAGGGAGGATGGGGGGGAAAGGAGGTGATAATCCATGCTCTGGGAAGTGCCAGTCCTGCCTCTGGGTCAAAGGACAGCCTGGTGGGAAGCAGCAAATGAAAGAGCCCAACACGCTGACGTAATGTGTGATATAAATGTGTCGGAAGGATTTCAAATTATTAACGTCTGAGAAACAACAACAAAAAAACTGTCACAGGGAAAGTTTCTTAATCTTCATTGTCTGACAAATCTCAAAATTCTACAACTTTTTATATTGTAAATTACTGTATATCACACTCTCATTTATTGTAAGTTACCTGTTAGATAATATGCTATGTACATTATACAGCAGATTGTGAGATTTTTATGATCTGGCTTAGATGTGTAACACACATGATCTGTCCTTCTAAGAACAGAACCTCCAGTACGTAAATTTATGACTTATGTACCCATCAGCTTGAGCTCCATTCTCTGAAAGATCGCATTCTACCAATACGGTAGGTACTTGCCAGTAAAAAGTTTTTTAAAAATGTATTAAACTTATGAAATTTTCACTAATATGAATAGGTGAAAAACAGTGTCTCATTTTAATTTGCATCTAATCAATAGACTTAGCAACCTGATTAATATTATTAGCTACTTGTTTTCCGGTTTTGGGGTATGTTTATGGAATGGTCTTGTCAGTTGCCAACACACTTTTTGTTGGTGGTGTGTTTCTGTCTCTTTGGGACGGACTCTTACTTAGTAGTCCAGGCTAGGTATTGAACTTGTGCTCTTCCTGCCTCAGCCTCCTCAAAGCCGGGGTCCACAGACACGTGCCAGGCCCAGCAGAACTGTGCGTTCCTCTTGTCTTTAGGGAGAGAGGAAAGGCTGCCAACAGCAGACAACTGGTTTGTTATCCCCTTTCAAAATCACCAAATGGTTACTTCTAGCGTGGCTTTTGTACATTAGTGACGGTTTTAACATTAATAATTAAGTTTGGGACTTTAAATGATTAAGTGGTAAGTGCAGCAAAACTTGATCAAATTGCATTTCACATCTGTGTACAGGCAAGGACCAGGTCACCTGTCAAAGTCAGTTTAATTTCTGGGTTTTGATGACAAAACAAGCCCTCCTGGAGCCAGATGCATGTGTCAGATCAAATTCCAGCTTGCCATCTGTCTTTGAAACATTTCTTCTTCCTATGAGCGACCACTTGAGGGTGGGTTAGCAGTTTGCCCAACACCATCACCACGCCAAAAGAAACCAAAGGAACTTACTTCGAATCTGTTTTTTAATTTCCTTAGCAGGGTCCAACCAATTCTGTAAAATAAAAAGCAATGAGTTTGAATCAAAGAAGAAGAAAGGCCAATCTGATGATTAGACACAGACAAGCCCTAAGTGCACGGACAAAGAAGTGTCATGGGGAAGGCCCTCTCCACTGTGGCTCTTCCCACACATCAGGTAGCCTCCTGTCAAGTCTTGTGAGGGCACAAATACTAAACAAGGAGGCACATGCATTTGTGGTTAATGCCTGATAAGGTTCTTCTCCTGGGAACTCCTCAGGTGTTCAATAATGAAGTCAGACATTGTCTATCACTCCAGTAGGAAGATTCTTGACTTGTGTGCAGTAAAAACAAGTGATCCACAAGAATGGAGCTTTCACGCCTTGCTTTTAGCATCTGCACAATGGAAAAAAAATCCCTTCTTTGTTTCTTTCTTAGTCAGGGGATTAAGCTCTGAATAGATGCCATTAGTCAGGTGCAAACATCTAGAGATATTGCCCTAAAAATGGACACTTACTCACACACCAGACAAGTCAGCAAAAGTCATCCTCACAGTCTAAATGTCTGTGGCATAGCTATGATTTCCTCACAGAATTTGAGGGCATGAATATGTTTTCCACGTAAGAATCTAAATATTTGGTTCTCATGGGCTCAGGAAACCGAAACATATTATGGGAAAAGACCCTCATCAAATGCTTCCCGAGCACTGAATCTCAAGGATGAAAATTGGGACCTGACCTACTGTTTAGAAAATATTCAAGGTCTAAGACGTTTCTAAGGATTTTCCTCATAAAAATAAGTAGAGATCAGTCACATTTAGGGACCCAAGGGTGTGTGAGCATGGAGCAACAAGAGACTTTGGGCTACTTCTGTATGGTATTACACAACCCAGCCATAACGGTTCACAAGTTCTCTGACCTCTCACCTTCTGATTCTCAGCGTCTCGGTACGTGAGACCAAAGTAATCTTTTTCCAGCAGGTTCAGATGCTCGCACACTTTGTCAAACAGCACTTGTCCTCGGGAGCGCTTCTGCATAAAACGGAACAGGAAAACAAGTCAACCCTCAGGAAATCTCCCGAGGCTGAAATAAAACAGGGCAGCAGAGTGCGGAAGGCAGATGGCTGAAACCGGTCACTGAATGGTGGACACAGCAGCAAGTCTGGCCAGTCGGTGACTTCCTAGTTCGGTAAGAAGTTCAGTCATCCATCAGGTGGATGGGTAACACCTAGGAAATGAGCCTCCCGGCATCCCCGTGAGGACGTACCTAGACCACACTCGGCCTCTGAGTTACCTGTGAAGGACTGTATGAAGTAGAGTAAGTGAGGCAGGGAGACCGGATGAATGGTGGGTAGCACCTTTACATGGGTCAGGGGTCGAAACTTTGAATAAAAAGAAAAAAAAACTATCGAGGGGCTTTTGCTGAACCACTTGAAGTTTAAGTAAGATATGAGACTTCCATATGATTTAACGCTTTGGGCCTCTTGCTGGGGCAGTCTTTCCGCTGGCTTCTAACATAACCAGCCCTCCCTGCACTGTGTCTCTGCCATGTGGCTAGGTCTTTATCTACCTGCCCGGCTTCAGTCTCCCTTCTGTTCCCTTCAGTGTCTCCTGCCTTTGCCTCCATCCCTCCTGCATCTCCACCTGCCCGGAAGTTCTGCCCCTGTACTTCCTGCCCTGTATTGGCCATCAGCTCTTTATTATAACCAATCAGCAGTAAGACAATGCCTGATCCAGATCCACCTCTTTGGTTGACTTAAGGCACCGAGAGCTGCCTGATCTTCATCAATCGGGCAAGTGTGGAAGGATGTACATTTACAAACAGAAAACCTGTGATGGGCCTTTCAGAGATTTATCCCACAACAAAGTCATGATGCCATGATTTCTCCACCATAATAACCTGTACCCACAAACAGTGAGCTGAACCTCTCCTTTCTTTTAAGTTGTCTTTGTCATGCAACCAGACAAATAATAATATTCTCTGTATCGGAAAATATGGGACAAAGTGATAAAGACAGCTGATGTTGACTTCTGGCCTTTAAACCCAGAGTCATGCATATGTATCTCCACACATGCACACACACGCACACACACGCACACACACACACACACACACACACACACACACACAAAGTGACCCTCATTCTATAACAGCTACCTTTACAAATGAATATATCTATACACAAATGAATAAATAAATAAGTAAATAAATGTCAGCAGTGTCACCAAGGAAGGATAGGTGATGGTGGCAATTCTTATGGAGAAGCAGCTGGAGGGAGCATAGGATGCTCAGAGTTCAGCTCCTCTGTGAATATAAAACTTCTGAGACTGGGAGGGAGAACACAAACAGCACTCAGATCACCATGTTCAGAATGTCCAGATTCAACTCCCTGAACCTTAGGACGCCAAGCCTGCGAAAAGCTAGCCCCATGCCTTATCACTCCAAGTTCCATCCCAATCCTTCCACAGCTTCTATGGGTTATTTCCCTCTAAGCTATGTTCATTAGTTTATTTTTGTAATTTTGTCATGACTTTTGGCTTGTATAAGGGCACTCAAAATCCTTTTAACTTATTTGAGAAGAAATAAACATGAATAGAGCAAGACAAACAAAACATCCACTCAGCTTAAAGATTACAGTTAGGTCATATAAATACATGGCGCAGATGTGTAGGCTACACTTTGGATCTTCAAGCAGTCACCTAGATAAAGGGGGTAAGCCAATCGACTGCAGAAAATATCTGTCAGCTCAAGTATTGTGATAACTTTCCATCAGTTTTTCATCTGACGCTTCAAAGGCCTTTAAACACAGCCTGGGAGTCCACAGTGCACCAACTGGCAACAATTAAGCTCAACTACTTTCTGGTCTGTGGTACTGATATTTTATATGCAATATGCTAGGCATATTTATCTTTGAGATTTGACGTATTAACAATGAGATAAAAGAAAATTGATAAACTATGTCCATGACAAAATAATAACAACCATGCAAAGACCCACGAGTGGAGCCTGATACTGTGCATTTGTCATTATCCTGAAAGTTAATTACCCAGTCCTTCAAAAGCCTGAGTGTTTGAAGAAAAGGATAAATTCTGATGGAAAAGTAAAGTGGAAATTATAGCAAGCCAAATAGGCAATGTTATGTTCCACAAAGTAAGAAAAATAAATGGCTGGTTAGCAAAACTGCAACATACTGCTCAGAAAATGTGAAAAGGGGAATGCTGCTAGCTGGTTTAAATTTTTTATTTATAAATTATACTATGATATTTCTGTATCGTGACTGAAACACTGAAGTTTTCACACTGACACTGGTTCCTCCATTAGGGTAGCTCCTTCAGTAAGCTGACTTCTCGTGCAATCTTGCTTTGACCTGAGAGGTGACAAAGATTAGATCAGGTGCAGACAACCTGGCTGACTGCCTCTTTTCCTGTTTGTCAAAACTGCTTGGTATTACTGATTCATAACTCTCTTTGGAATGCTCAATATCTTTTCTTATTGAGTATTGAACATATCTTGTTCGTGGTGGCCCCTCCCTCTTGGAGATGATACTTTGTTTTTGGCCTTAAGAATCTTTAAACCACTTGGTGGGCATCTCCTGTAGATGGTATGGGCTGGAAACAATGACATTCCTACCTGCTAAGTGTCAGCATGGCCACTAGAAAGGTGGTGGCTCTGGGATGTTTGTGGTTTCTCCATTTTCTCTTTTCTGGGTGAGAGACTTGATGGTGTAGGTGATGATGGCTGTGAGGCTATGACTTACCCTTGCCCCCATGGCTAATGGCTAGATTTAAATGATTTTCCTTGATCCATGGCTCTCTGGCACCTCCACATTCTGATGACAAAGAAGCTGCTAACGGTCAGAGCTAGGACCTGATTTCCAGCTTGTTTTCTGAGCCAAGACTGGATCTTCTCCGAAATCCAGGTTCTGACGGGAAGAAGTGTTGGTTTTTCCAACTCAGACATTTCTTTCCTAGCAGATAATTCAACTTGTCAACTATTCTTACTTACTGACATCTGGATGTGCTTACGCAGCAGTTACTTTCCCGTTGCTGTGATAAAATACCACAAATCAAAAGCAACTTAAGAGTTTACTGTGGCTTACAGTTCCAGGGGTGCAGGCGTCCATAACGGCTGGAGATGAGGTACGGTGCAGGAGCAGGAAACGAGAGATCACGTCTCATCAGTACACAGGAAACAGAGAGCGCACCAGGGGTGGGGCGAGGCTACACGTTCTCAAGGCCCGCCCCCCAGGGATATACCCTAAAGTTCCCATAAGGTCCCCTAACGCAACGACAGCTGGGACCAAGAGTTCAAGACCATGGTGAGGGCAGCTCTCATTTGAACCACAACTTGAAAAATACACGGCTGAAGCTCAACAGAGGAGAAGTTTCAGAGAAGAAGCTGCGTTGTATGTTCTAGCTCTCAAAAAACATGCTCTTCATTAAGTGACTGAATATCGGTGTCTGTCACTAGACAGGGGTATGTGATGCCTAAGGCCAACTCCTGCCACCGTGTCTTCTTCTCCTCAAACTATGAGCCGGAACAAGCCGCTCCTTTCTAAGTCACCTCTGCCCAGTTGCACCGTCACAGCGATGAGAAGACAGATGGAAACAGGGGTATAGCTAGCTATTCAAACAAGTAAATTAAGATAATAATAATATATTCCAAATGAATGGATTAGTTACCTAAGCGGGTAAGATTAAGTTCCAGTCTGTGGTCTCTTGTGAGGTGAGTCATGGTAACTCACTCAGGCCATTCCTTGCTCACACAGGGCACTTCCGGGTGACCAGGCAAGTGTCCTTCCCACCCCCCAACAGAGCTACCTGCCCAGCGCTCACACAGATGCTTCTACTGTAGAGCTTGCTATTTGACGGATGAATGAACAAAAGCAGGGTAACCAGTGCGATGGTCTCTTTGCTAAGAGCAGGAGCAGAAACAACCGTTCCTAGCCAGGGACTGAGATGACTGACAGGATTCACAGGGAAGCCCTGTCTCCCCTCCCCACCCCTTGCCCCCAAGGAAGAAAGAAGAGCAAAAGTGGAGACAGCTCCCGTCAATGGCACTTTCTCAGAGAGCATGACTTCCGTACCCTGGAGCAACTGGAAATAATTTCTTAATTTGTGTCTGAGAAGAAGAGGACAAAAGTAGTGACACAAAGTTGCACTTAGTCTCAGCCCAAGACGTAAGGTAGGAATGGGTGCAAGTGACGCCCTTTTCCAAAAACAATAAACCGGAAGTTGGAGAAGTCCGTCAGGTCAAACGTCATCTTTTGCTTGAGGAACGGGGCTTCTGAGATGAGGAGCACTTTTGTGGGAGAGCACGGGGCTGACCACCTAATTCTCAGTGGCAGGACCATTTGCCACATGAGATGTGCATGCCACCAGGCTGTCTTTACAGATCTGACACGAGCACAGTGAAAATGAGACAACCACAACCACCAGCCACTCCCCAAAGACCACAAACAAAACCCAAACACACCGTATCTGTAACAGCCGAGGCACAAGCCGCATCATAATATAAAATAATTAGAGCGATGACAATGCTGAGAATGTTCAGGGAAATTGATGTTTCTATGGCCTTTCATCTCCTCTAAAACTGGAAGAAGCCTCTGCTCACTGTACTTCACTCACTCTGTCTTCTTCAAGCAGACTGCCGGCTTCTCGGGAGGTTCCCCTCCGTGGTGGTGGTGACTGCAGCACACATTTTGTGTCTGTGCATTTCTGCCTCCTGAGGACAAGAAAGCTCACTCTTTCTACTGCCCAGTAATCAAGTAACTGGCCTCTGGGCCAGAGAAGCCCTCTGGCTGAATTTGAAGGAAGAATTCCTGCTCCAATACTTTGGATTAATCTTAAGGCAAACTGCCACCTTAAAAAAAAAAAAAAAAAAAGTCTCCCCCAGTGCTTCCTTTCCTAATTGCATTTTCCTCATTGGATGCTTCAGTATTTCCCTCATTTCTCAGGGTCATTCGAAACTTCATTTCTAAGCGATCACATTACTACGTCCCCTGGGCCCAAGAGTTCATGAAGAAGTCAATAAACTCCCTGTGCCAGGGCTTCGGCTCCTGCCACACCCTCAGCTCCGTTTACCATTCTGTCCTGAACCTTCCTGTTCTCTGCCAAGTGCTCGGCAGAAAGCATTCTAACAGAGTCTGTTCTGAGAGCAGGCATGTTTTCAGTTTAGACATGGGGAGTGAGAGGCTGCAGAGAGGTGAGGCCAGGAACAAAGGATGGCGGGAGGTGGACAACAGAATCCACAAAGTCCCTAAAGGGAGCCGGAGCCGAAGCCCTGCGCAGCAAGACGTCATGGCCCGAGCTGTCCAGAATGCATCGACAGCGCTTTATGCTGTCTCCAGTGTACATCCAAAGCCACGTTCAATAAGCATGGGAGAAAGTCCATTACCCACTTCACTCCTGCCGAGATCCATTCCCATGGGGGCAGGACATAATGGCATCCTCCAGCACAGGCACCAGGCCCCCGATGGACACAGTCTGCATACTCATGGAGGACTGACATGAGAGGCAGGGATTAAATTCATAGAGGGCTCATATGTCTACCTCCAGTCCCTTTCTTTAATTTCATGGGGCAACCAGCTCTCAAAAATCCACAGTAGTTCTTTCAAACAAAGCTATTAATTAGCCAATAATTATCTTGTCATATTCTTGCTCGGTGAAGTCAGCCATGACCCCCTGGAGTACTGTGTTAAAATAGAACTGTGGAAGTGTTTCCTGGTCCTGATAACTTTTGAGGCAAAACGGTTAACACGTGACTTATTTCTATGTCTAAAAAACCTACAAGTTAGAACTTAGCTAACATTACTTAAATACCTTTAAGGCAGGAACTTCAAGTTTATTTTTACATTTTACTGTAGCACATTAGACAGTCCCAGTTTAGACTCTGGCTGTACAACTACTCAGCTATGTGCTATGAAAGAAGGAAATACTCTCTCTGGGCTTCTCTGTCTCGATTATAAAATGGAAATGTGGTTAGTACTCCCTTGCAGGGTAACTCCATGAAATGAGGAGACACACTGAAAGGCACGGTGCCTTAATCATGGAAAGCAGTGAGCAGAAGGCATTGGTTACCATTAGACTGACACAGTTTATAACCCTGGAAGTCAGAGAAACTGAAGTCCTATTAAGGGTCTATTTCCTCTGTAACATAGCCACAAAAATCCATTCTCCTACTTTTATGAATCACACCGTCACACTCACTGTAGAGTTAAAACAATAAAATTTTCCTTCCAAAAAAAAAAAAAAAACAAAAATAAAAACCATCACTACCTCAGTGACACAAGTACACATTCAGCCTTTTACCCCCACACACAGAATGCTTCTGAATATGCATTGGGTAGATTGGCACATTTTGTTATCTCTTAGGCCAAAGCATACGATGGGCATATATCGTCATGGATACGGCATACCACACTGTCAAAACAGGAATGAATGATGGGAATGCATTAGCATCCTCCCTGTGTTTTTGACAAGAATCAGGGCACAGAAACTCCCAGCACATATATCATCCAAGTCCTCTCTTGCAATTAAGTCCCCGGACCTATTTATTTTTGTAAGGTTGTCTTTTTCTTTCATCCGTAATTTGTTTCTGTCCTCATTTGTTGCACAACTGGAGCCTGTGTTTGAAATCAGACTTTTGTGGTAGATAATAGCTTTTGAGTGGAGCCTGCTTCTTCTTGGCCAGCAACGACACTTGGCTTGATGTTCTACAAAGACGTTCACAGCACACATGAGATGCAAGCAGCAGACCGCCAGACAGTATTTGCTGTTGTTAATCTTCTATGGATCCAGGTCCCTATGCCAATAGGTGCAAAATGAGTGCAGAAGAGGCAGCCTGAGAAAGAGGAATTTACGACAGAGACACAACTTAAACTGGACTTGTGTCTAAGGACCCTGTTAGCTCATTCTGAATAATGAGCTTTGAGAATTTTTGTAAGAGGAAGTAGTTTTCTGATGCCTTAAACTAACCAACAATCAGGCAAAAAATACACAGACATCCAGAAATTCCTAATTCAGTAATTTACTTGGTCAAATAAAGAGCCCTAGGGAATGGAAACAGAGAATGAAGCATGACTTCTAAGAGTTTAATGAGTCTAGATTTTCCACATTGCAGCCTTTTAACTCTGTAAGGCAACACTGAGGATCAAAATAATATGGTAATGACACCGAGACTGCTTTAAAATGATGTATTGAGTCAGCTTGTATCATTTATTTCCATAAAATATCCTGACCTATTAGCTGGGCAAGGCTGTGAGTAAGCAGAAAGAGACAGAATCTCTGGGTCACTATAGAAATGACCCACAGGCATCATTAAAACATTTACCAGGTGAGTATAAGACCTGTAATAAACATGAATAAAAATGATGAAACTGGACAAAAGAGCACAAATTATTGACTCAGACCACTCTGATTTTCATTTCAACATACACTTAAAGTGAAAGGCACCATTGCTACGAGTACCATTATTATCATATTTAATTTCATCTCGAGTTACCAAGAGACCTGCCTGATCACACCCCCTTGCTCAAGAAGTCTAGTATTCTGATGAATGTTAGTTGGAGGTTTTGAAAATTTTGCATAACATTACTGCATAATTGAAAGTTCTCTTCTTCCACATCTAACTACAGAGACATTGCACCAGGGACACATGACTGTCCGCTTGGACATACGGGCATCTGGTCCACTGCAGAACTCACACCGAGATCAGTGTTTTTGTAGCGTCCACATATTTAGTGGGCTTAAGCTTAATAATTTTATATAGAAAAAAGAATTTATTTACATACCTGAGTACACTGTTTGCTTTGAGCAATAAAGAAAAACATTTTATTACTTCAGCGTAAACACCCTGTGAGTGCTTTAGAGTTTTATGGGATGGGATTATTTAAATCATACACTACACATATCCTGAGCATCCTTTGGTCTCTCTGCAATAGCCTCATTTCAAACTCTTGAGGTGAATTTAAACTCAGGGCTCAGGCTTTGTATGGCCCCTGTCCTTCCTGGGAGGGGGGTGGGGCCAGTTAATGTGTCCTTGTCAAGTCTCTGTCTCTCAGGGGAAGTCAAAGTCATGTGAGTTAAACAACACAGATGGGACACGCCGCCTGCATGCTGTAACAACCCTTCACACCAGCTTCAAGAAGAAAGAACACAGCCTGATGTCACTGGGCTACTATAAGGTCATGGCAGATTTATGTACATTTGTGTCACAGTCCTTCAGGACGACAGCTGGGGAGGCATCGCTCTGTGAGCCCAGAGCATCTCTTGTGATGGTCCTATAAACCTGAACTTAGGGGAGAGGATGTGGGATGGAAAGTTCACAGTGGTCTCCCGTTCATGCACTGTGTCTGGTAAATGTGTGTGTGTGTGTGTGTGTGTGTGTGTGAGAGAGAGAGAGAGAGAGAGAGAGAGAGAGAGAGAGAGAGAGAGAGAGGAGAGAGGAGAGGGAAGAGAGAGCCTCAAATACTCCAAAAAGCCAAATCTTGGATGTTTCTCTTGTGGAGCAACATATAAGAAGCTTATGATTTGAAGGGTGAGCAAAACAACTTCCTTAATGGAAAGGGAAGTTTCTTGTGCGGCTATAATCTCAAATTGACAGGTCATTACCAAATGCTTTCCAGGCTTGGTTGAAAGAAGTATCCATCAGTGCCAATGGCTATTCAAACCACTCCCGGGTAAGCCTTGGAGGTCTGCAGCAGCAAGTCTCCAATAATGGCCAGGGCATAACTGCTTCCCCTCAACAACTGAGATGCTTTAAGGTTTGGATGCCGAGTGGGTACCTTTGTCAATGAAAGCCTGACACATGAGCCTTGGTTCATTTTCCCCATCATGACAAATTCTTATTGCTGTACTATTTAGGAAAGCTCTGTAAGCGGTGATGTTTGGGGCAAGATTTTATCTAAGGGGATAACTGGAGACATTACAGTGTTTTGCTTGGGGTAATTATCTTACACAATTCATGTGCTCTCCAAGCTCAGGCTAATGGCATTTCCCTGCAGAATGTGCTGCTTCTTTGGTGACTGTATTTGCTGTCACCATGGAATTCCATAAGAAATAACAGGTCTCTGTGTGCCTTTCAGTTTCCCAAACATCACGACAAGAGTGCTTTCTTGTGTGGCTGTACATCTGCTTCCCATCACTCATTCCTCTGGGGAGCAGTGGGGAAGGCCAGGGGGGCTTATTACCAGGAAATGCGGCTTTCAAGAAAGGGTTTCCTTTTGCCCTTAGCAAATAATTTCAAATACACATAGCTGCCTGTCACATTCGGAGGACACATCCCCAGACGACAGCGATACTGTGACAGCAATACTGTGCTTACTGGGGGGAACCCTACCCTCTGCCAAATAGAGCGGGTCAGGAATTCATACCCACCCTGGCTGTTTAGGCTCAAGCTTGTCATCCTATAGTTTTCCCTGTCCTGGGTGACAAAAGGCCACAGGCCCACACCAACAAAGTCGGTCAGTCTTGTAAGAGAAGCCACACGAGTGCCATCAACTTCATCCGCCTTGAAGCACAAGGCCCTCTAATGCTCCTCTGACAAGGAAAACCGTGTTATGAGAGGCTGACTTTATTGGCAGAAATGCTACGTGTTTCGTTAAAAGGTTCCCACGACAGGAAGTGTGTGACCTCTTGCAGAAAAAAAGCACATGAGTCTTGGGATGGGAAGGCTGACCAACACGACTCGCTGAGTGGAGGGGGAAGACAACCCTTTGCCTCTTCTCTGTGAGGAGAACGAGCAAGGGAGCTATCAACAACCAATGGGCTGCTGTGTGAGGGCCTGTGCTTACAGAGATTTATTTCTTGTCACTTGAAGAGCCTCTAGAAGCACTGTCCACATCATACCAGCTTCCCCTGCCTCACAGTGTAACCTCTAAAAACACAAGGCTGCAGAACACAAGTAGAGGTGCTCACCTAAGCTGTTCCAAGAAATGTCTGGGCCGGTCATGCCTCTAAGCCATGTGATGCCACTGTGGAATAAATGAGATGGTAACGAGCAAAAGGCAACACAGATCCAAACCGAAGACTGAAGAGACTTGCCAATGGATTCCGGTGAGGCCGGGCCAGCCTCAGAGTATGACAACACTCCATTAAGCTTTCCTATACAGACTCCATGAAAACTGCCCCAATTCAACCAGGGCCACCTACAGGAACCTCCCAGGGAATAGCTCACCCAGGTGATGCATCGGACCATGGCTAAGAGGAGAAATGGGTTCTGTGCCGGGAGGCTACCTGGAGAGTGAAGTGACTAATGGAGAAGCAGACATATGAGTAAAGATCTCCATCCATCTCCCTTACTTTGTCAGTGTTCTCCAGACCTAGCCTTTCTTTTCTTTTTTCCACTCAATCCTCTTTGAGGTAAGATGGAATGTGATGGCTCCCAGAGCCTGCCAGTCTGACGTCTCTGCAAAGAGAACAGCCAGGTGCGGTAAACCACCGCTTTTTCAGCTGAGACAACTTAAAAGTCAGCAGGTAGGAAAGTAGTTCGTCCTCCCGTCCTGTGGACTTTTCTTCCTTGACTCCACACCCTCGAGTTCAGATCTGGAAGTTGTCTGAGTGGTCTGCATACATCTCCCGGAAGCTCATATGGTAGAAAACTGCTTCATAAATGCACGTGTTCATGGTCTGTGGAGGTGGGACCCCTGAGACATAGCCGGGGTCCGACGGTCTCATGAGTGTGAGACCCTCAAGAGAGGAGGAAGAATGGAGCTGGGATGCCGCTCTGTCTGATGCCCTGGCCATGTTAAAGGCAGTGAGAAGGCCGTGACAGACGTCAGCTGTGCTTGCCAGTGTCCGGGCCTCCAGACCACGAGCTAAACAGGCATCTCTCTTTTTTTTTTTTAACCTTAGTCACAGAGGATCACAGTAACAGACACAGACTGAAACAGAGGTTATTGTGTCCATTGTCTTATTACTCTCCCACTTGCATAAATCCGATTGATTCAACAGTTCTTTGAAATACACTTCCCCCTCTACACTGGATGCCCCTGCCCTGGTGGGCATCTCAGCATCTCCTGCCAAGTCCACTGCAACAGAACCAACCAGCATCCGTTAGTCTCTTTCCTCGGCATGACTCATCTCTTTCCTTCCAATTACTATTTCCCAGAAGCCAACCTAAAACACACAGAGGGGTCAACAGACTGTGTTATGTGAAAGCCCCTTGGAGGCATGTGATCCTCCTATGATCTGGAGAATTCTACTGTGCCCCCAGTTTCCCGGCCTCCCTGATATATATGCCCCCATAATCCTTGAGCCCATCAACAAAACGAATCCCACTGTGATTGAGGTGGTTTAAGGCACACGTTTATGCTTTATTCACTAAACAGGAAAGCAAGACACCAATGACACAACATGGAACCCCTCTACCACACCTACTGCACCTTTCCATATGGCCCTTTGTTCTCCCCTCCAGCTCCTCTCCTCATCCCTAAACATGCACATGCCTGTTCCTCACACCCTCTAACCTGCCAGAGGGATGAAAGCTTTCAGCAACATTAAGTGAATGTTACGTGCACAGTATGAATTCCACACACTGAAGGGGAGGAAGGGAAGTAGGAGTGGTGCAACTATACCATAATCTCAAAAAAAAGCCAATATAAAACCCACAAGTGGTACTCGCTTTGATGTTCCCTCAAATACTACCACAGCGGCCACCAGCGGCTGCTTTTTTTTTATAATTCCTACCTGCTGAGAGTGACTGGGGACCCATTTATCATGTTCAACAGTCTAAACCACTTTTGGGGAGTCCTTACTCCCAAGGGAATATTTATGGCTAGATAACATCTGACAGCCCTTTATCAAAACCTAACTCCCCCCAAAAAAAGGCGCGCACACACACACACACACACACACACACACACTCCAGGCAAGTCCTCAAAGAGCCGCACCCTCTCCAGGCAAGAAGGTTTACGGACAGCAAAGCATCTGTCCTGACACGAAGCAGAAAGCGCCAGGAGGGTTTCCATCTCTTTCCTGTTCCCCAGGGTCTTCTACCGAGTTTCTCATTATTTTACGACAACCCAGCTTAGCACAGAACTCCTCATGAGACAAGGAGCAGAAAGAGAGTCTTGGCCTCTACTTGGCACTGATGGACAGGTACAGGGTGACCTACCATCTCAGAGATACTTGAAACCAAATTGAATACTGGGGAAGCCTCTCTCAGAGCAGGTTACCAGGCAAGACACAACATGATACAGCAGTGTGAGGCTTTGTGGATTAGAAAGACTGTTCCAAGCCACCTTCGGAGGCACTAAGGATGAAGGAAAAGCAGGGTGACTCCCACTTAATTGGCCATCCTATGTCATCTGAAGAGTTCATTAGTGATGCAGTTCCCTGCTCACCATACAACGTGAGCAGACAATGCTGCCAGCTGGGAGAGAGAGTGCGTTTCTTTGCGCAGAACACATTTGGCTTGTTCAGCACCTTCTGGTTTCTGACACTGGGTCCTCTGGTTGCAGAGGTTCACCAGGGCAGTGTAAGCGAAAGCAGGTAACACATGCTTTCCTGTCCAGGTCAGCTGGTCCATCCTGCCAGTGTCTGGTGAGGGGGAACAACTTCCGGTGCCTTCATAAAATTATCGAGCACATCTAAAAATGCCAAGTGAATGATCAGCCGATAACAAAAATACTCATATTAATTCCCAGCTACAAAAATCCTGGGCATGGAGAGTCACTTGGAATTTACTTTTTCCAAGATAAAACAAAACTGTTCCATATCTGCTATAGTATAGGGATAAAGAGTTTTTTAGACAGTATGAGGGCGATTACTCCAGTTCTACTAGAAAAAAAAAACCCACTGGATTTGTACAGAGTATTTTATATTTATTCTTAACCAGTTTCCAGAAGGATATGCTCTATGCTGCAGGGGATGACAATGTCTCAACATTGGGGAAGCTTTCGAATCTGCAAATCACTGCAGGCCTCAAGGCTCTCTGGCATCTGGAGACCATTCCTTCTCTCTGTCTCCTTTCATGACCCCGCGTCTACGCTTTACGGGTGGAAGGACCAAGAACTTGGAGGGCTAAGACACAGATAGGTGGTAAATCCAACATGCCACCGAGGTGGATAATGATGCCACACGGCCTCCTGAAGGCTGGCATTCTTGAGCTCAGCACTCGAGCCTTCCACAGCGTGGGCTGGCAGAACTTATCCCAGGCTGCACAACACCACCCTACTCTAACTCTATTCATCGTCCTCTTTGCAAAATTACAGCCCTCCGAGTCTTAGTGTATTTATACGCCAAGGGCTTCAAAAAATGTTTTTTAAAAGCCTGGGTATGTATGTGTAACCCCTAAATGAAATGCTAAGTTATGCTTATTTATTACAGGCAAATAAAATGAGAGGAAAAAAATGAGAGTTTCACATCCTATCTTAATGAACTCTAGATGTCTTTAGGAAGGCATCATAAACCAGACAGGGCAAGTTCCTCTCGGTAAGCCTTTAAAAAAACCCGAGTTTGCTAAGTCAGTTCCACAATTTCAGATGTCTCTCTGTGCGCTGGAGAGCAGCTGCTGTCAGTGTGTCTGACACAGAAACCTGAAAAGATGACCAGATGGGCGCCAAAGAAAAAGCAGGGACAGAGGAGGTAGCTAAGCCAGTGAAGGGTCTGTTTTGCAGGTGTGAGGACCTGAGTTTGAACACTCAGGAACCGATTAAGAAACTGGGCCTCGTGCCCACATCTGCAATCCCAGAAACAAGGAAAGAAAGAGAAGGTGGATTCCTGGGAGCTCACAGGTCAGGTGACCTGGCGTGTGTGGAGAACTGCCAGGCCCTTGTGAGAGACTACCCCAAACAAGACGACTGACACTTGAAGTGGCCTCCGACTTCTGTGCAAGCACCTTGCAAATACCCTTCCCCCAAGAGGGAGCCCACTGACACCTTCCAAATCAACCCACAAAACAAGAGCAAAGCTTTTTCTTAAGTGCCTGTAGCCTCAAATCCAAAGAACGGCTGACTTTGTATAAACACATCTTTAGCTTGAAACAGGAGGCCAAACCGACCCCGCTGCTGTAATTTCTGAATACTAGCTACAGAATATACATCACTAACGTTAACAAACCAAGAGGGGAAATGTATTAAATTTCACTGTAGAACATTAAACAGGGCTCTTTCCTCTATTTTTTTATTTTTCCATCTCCCACTGAATCATCCAGTTGGGAGCAAACAACACGGGACTGAGAGGCTACGATAGCAGACTTTTTCCTTTGTCTCCGCTGCAGACATTAACAAGACCCCAGGGCTAGGACAAACTACTCCTAAATACACTTCAGTGTCCCCCTCAAATCTGAACGTGTTTCCAAGCCAATAGCCCCACATTTCTTTTGCCATGAAAGCTAAAAGAACGTGTCACCTCTCTCAGTCTGCCGATCAGATACAGGCAAGTGAGCCGAATTCAGAAACCAATCACTGCCCGTGTGTGTTCTCCACTGTGGCAGAACCATCCAGAGCGTCACATCACCCAGCAGCTGGGTGAGTCACTTTGTAAATATTTTACTATTCCTACGACAGGTCCTTCAATAGTATTCTGACCTGGGCCCTCCCTGGATGACCTGTGTCTAATTTTGCTGGATTTGAACACGCACGCACACACACACACACACACACACACAGAGAGAGAGAGAGAGAGAGAGAGAGAGAGAGAGAGAATGAAGAGAGTATGAATCGGAAGAAGTGAGTGTCACTCCCAGGTACGATTCCATCAGTACAAAGATTTATCTTCATCTTGTAGCTAATGCCGGCAGGCCCACTTCCCAAGAGTTCCTGAAGGGTCAAGAGTACAACCATGAAAAGCAAGGCATTGATTTAAATGATTGGAGACGAGCTATCATCTTGAAAAATTGTAACCTGTCTTTCATGCAGGAAATGGTGCAATTATGAAATGAACTGGCAGTTGATTGGGAAAATTGAAAAGGAAAGCACTCTGTGGTGAAATGTCTCTCTCAGCAAGGGGTGGTTGGGGACCCCAGGTTTGATGGGAAATTTGGAGTGATAACTACAGAATTCGCCTGACTTGACTCCACAGAGGTAGGTGGAGTCTTGAACCTTGCTCCGTGCAACAGTTGGAGGAATTTACACATTTTATCTCTCCAACCATGTTCCTCTTCTCAGTCAAAACAAAAGGCTGTTTGGTTTCCAAGCCCAGCCCATGGCATCCTCAAAGCTCAGAGAGTGGTCCACATCAGAGCCAGGCAGTGGTTTTCAGGAATGAGCTCTAAGGTATTCTGGGAGACCGTCCTATGACCTTACAGTCTGGACTGGTCTCCGCTCCTCTGCTACACGGGGAGTCCAAAGGAATCCACTTCCAGCCTATTAAGAGAAGGGACTTGCTACCACAGTCCATCACTTCTTCTAGCCACAGGAAAGGGACAAGGAGGAGATGATCAAAACACAGGAGCGATTTTAGCAGCCCCTCTTCCTACTCTCAAGCTATATTTGTGATACTAAAAAAAAAGTTAAAAATTAATCGCTTTTGAAGTCATGTGCTTAGAGAATTCAAATGGAATCGGTGACCGAAAGTCTACTTCTTCTTTTGTGTGTGCTCACGTGTGTTTGTGTGTGCGCATGCGTGCTTGCCTGTGGAGGCCAGAAGTGATGCCGAGTGCCTCCCTCAACTGCTCACTACCTTATTGTACTGAGACAAGGCCTCTCATTGAACCGGAAGCTCACGGCTGCAGCTGCACTGCCTGGCCAGCGAGCCTTAGGATGTGCCCATCTTCACATCCCTCCTCCACGCTGAGATCCATGCCATGCCCAGCTCTTCACACGTGTTCTGGGCGACTGAACTCATGTCCTCACGCTTGTGCGGCAAGTGTTCTAGCGATGGATCCATCATCACCTGGGCCCCCATATCCGTTCCTTCTTGAGAGACCACTGATAAGACAGGTTAAAAATTTCTCCTTCTTTTTCTTCCAGGTACCATTTCACAAGTCCAAGCTAAAGGCAAACCCTATCTTCTTTGGTTGATTCCTTTTCCTGGTGCAGGGTTTACTTTTTTATCTATCTATCTATCTATCTATCTATCTATCTATCTATCTATCTATCTATCTATCTATCTACCTATCTATCCATCCATCCATCCATCCATCCATCCATCCATCTATCTATCTATCTATCTATCTATCTATCTATCTATCTATCTATTTTCATGGTGGTGGGGTATCAACCTTTGGGTCAGAGGAGCAGCATGTGGATTCCTGCTGTTCTCTGTACTTTCCAGACCACGTTTTCTCAGGCACAACTGTTACTTTTCTGAGCTGACTTTCCCAGCAGAGAAACAAGGCAAGGCGAAGGTTATGTCTAGTGCTTCTTGCAGATAAAATGGTTTACCTCTCTGGTGAAGACAAACTGAACTTTTAATCTTGAAACACTGACTCAGCTGTTTTGGAGTAACTGGAACCTAACGAGCCCCTAAGAAAGCCGTCGTGTTAAAGCCCTTGTGAGTTTAGCACAGGCTTTTGGGATTTTTGCCCACAAAGTGATGTCACATTGACTGTACATATTAGCACTATTAGGAAAATATATTCAGTGCAGTATTTGAATATTTAAAAGATACCAGCACTTTCTTTGCACAAATGTATCACTGTGCCTGAGAATGGATGACAGTTTTAAGGAGAGTGCCAGCTACAGTTACTGAGGAAGCTTTTGAAGCTGCAAGAACAGATCTGCTGCTAGGAAGGAGACCAGAAGAGGTGACAGAGACAGCCACACTTGTCCTGGGTCATGGGGCAGAAAAACCTCCCTGGTCAGCATACACAGCCTAGCTGTAGCCCACCATGTTGGGAAGACTTTCCTGAACAGAGCAGTGAGCGACGTCTTGGACTAAAGCCCTCCCTGGGACTCAAGCAGGGAAGGGCCTGGACTCAGCTTAGAGCTGTGGGAAGGGGACAGCAGCTACCGGCTGCCATGAGGGCTCACAGTGAGTTCTGGGTGGGAAGATGAGTGGCAATGGGTGGCAGGTGTTTTCACTGCTCCAGTCTTCCCTGAGAAGTGCTGAGAGGAATCAGGATGCTTTAGGTCTGAAGCTGGAGCCAAGAGTGAGCATCTCTCCCCTGCACCCAGGGGTCCGAGGCAACTATTCACGACCACGTCATCATCTCGTGGGGACTGCAGTGATGACATCACCATCAATAAGGATTTCTTTCAGGGCACAGGTCACAGCTTCCAGTCATAAAGGTGGGAAAGATACCTAAAGCACTGACTCCCAAGTTAGTCATAAATGGAGGGATCCCTGAGCATTTGGATTGTCAATAAAGAAGGGAGCCGTGCCTATGATTCCTGGGGACGGCACCAACCAGACACGGCACCGTGGGAGGTACAGAGGGAACAAGCTTGTCAGGGTGGAACCAGGAAAGGCAAACGTAGAAACACAGTGCTGGAGAATTAATGTTTGGACCTGAGGGCTGAGGGCAGCCAGGAAAGGGCTCATGCAAGGCCCGAAAGTTCAAGTCCCCAGGACTGTTGTAGAAAGGCACCTGTGTCGGCACTGAGGATGCAGAGGTGGGTGACCCGGGGTTCACTGAGCAGACAGGCTAGCCAGATTGTCACTCTCCAGGTTTAGTGAGAGACGCTGTCTCAGAACCGAAGGTACAGAGTGAGTGAAGAAGATACTGTGGCCTTCACACATACACATGCAAGCAAATACACACACACTAATATAATTTGGTAGCTGGGGTAAATTCAGAAAGAATGCCATAATGAGTTTTCTTTAGTAATATTTATTTTAATGTATCACCCGTCACCAAATTACCAAGTATTCCTTAGTAATTTTTAATATCTTACCCATCAACTAATGACTTAAGCACTCAAGCTCTCATAATCTACTTGGCTTTCCAAACAACCTACAACAGATGTCACAGCAGATGCTTTTAAAGTTCCTATTCCTCGACATACATGCTCACCCTTTCAACATTAATATTCTTCAGAGGACTTAATAGGTCATGGCTACACTCATGATGGACTATTAAAGTTTATTACTTTTTATGAATGAATACCAGGAGACTAGGTTTAACTATTTTAGGAAGGACGTCTGTCCCCACCGAACAAACGTTAGTGAGGAAAACTCTCAGCGCCTTTGGAAGATCTCACATCTCAAGCAGGTGCAAGAGGCATCAGGCGTCCTCGTGTGCACTGTTCCTGTGGCTGCACAAACAGCTGTCGCACGAGAAAAAAGTTAACTAATGTGCTCGCATCCTTTAGAGTCTCGGGGGTGGGGGGGTCATTCTTCAATCAGGAAACTGCTGCAGCAAGATGGAGGCATTAGGTTAGAGCACGAGAGATGTAGGACGCGACAAGCCACCCTCTTGAGAACAGTGGCACATTACCGGGGAGATCAGAGTCGGCAGCACGCAGAATGGGAGGCTCGTGTTTATAGGTGTTCTTGAAACAAACGGTATTTGTGCGGGCTGTGAAAGTGCCATATTTTGTATTTTACATTTATCTGTTTCTGGCAATTCAAGAAAGGAAGTAAGCGTTTGAATCAGCTTCCTGAAATAAGGCAATTCATTCTGCCATTCTGCCTAGAGCTTCGAAACGGTTGGGAAACTTTTTTCACATACCCCATGGAAATAGAGAGGTTCAGATATGGAATCATTCCTTTCGACCACATCCCAGTGGTAAAGAGCATGAAATAGGAGTGTTATTCAGACAATCAAATAATCACAAAGAAAGACAGGCCTTTGGGCAACTTCTGAAAGTCCCTTCCTGACTACAATTAGAAGAGGACCAATCACATTTAGGCCACCACGTGAGGATTGGTGACCTACAAGCATCTCCAGATGAGATGACATTAAGAGGAACATGGTTGTTCCTACACAGATGTGGGCCCATCACAGAGGGACCCTTGTAGGCCTGAGGCCTGAGGCCTGGTACTCTTTCCAACATGAAGCCTCCGGACAAGGCCTAACTAACTACACATGGCCAAAGCTTTGCTGATGTTACTAATTATTTCAAAAGCTATGTTTTCTTTATCACAGTCTGGATTCAATTCTTTCTCCAGTGTAGCTGGCTCAAAGATGTTTTTTCCTGGGAGATGAGTCTAGCATGGGCATGAATGGGCCCCATTCTCACTGTCTTGCTCACGATGACTGCCTGACAGGTTATTTTGCAGGTAAGTAAACTGGGAAGTCACATGGGGAGAGGAGGCCAGCGGGACCCTTTTAAATAACCCCTGCAACAGAACCCCCGATAAACCGCCTTTCCACGAATGTTTCCGGGCTCCTCCCACATGCTGCCCATGGGCTGGATATGTCTGTCCCAGGATAGCTATGACTCACCGTAACCCATTTGCACACCACAGCGTCCCGCCGAAACGTCAGAAGCCAGGTACCTTTGTGGGATGTAAACCAAACTACGCTATATAATGTTTCAAATATTTTAGCTAAGCACCATATAACCTAGATGACGAAATATTGAAACCAAATTGAGGCCAGGTGTAACTTATTTTTTTCTAAAGTCGAGGTCGGATTAGATTAGAATGGTCCACAAGTAGGGCAGAGCAAATGTATTTCCGGATAGTCATTAGGGGAGGCTGCATATTCATCAGCGAGAGACAAGCAGTCTGTCCCTCGTAGAAGCATCAGGATAGAAAAAAAGTAAGATGAGCACTGTGCCCTGTGATGTATGAGATGGGGCATCTCTCTTTTCAAATGCCAACAAGCGATAACAAATTGGTAACAGGAAGTCATTTTTGTTCTCCAGTAGTCAAGATCATGAGATAAATCATGTTAATAATTTTGTTGGCATCTATGGAAATTTGGAGGCAGACAAGCATTCCACAAACATGTATCATGCTAAGTTGCCTAAATGACATTTTTAGTGGTCAAGAACAAAGTTTGAAAAGACGCCAGAGGCAAAGGGCTTTCAAGTGGAAAGCCACTGTACGCTGTAATAATGTAAGTCGACAGTTACAAGGAAGTTTGAAAGAATCTGAAAACCGTGAGCATCAAAGCATGGGGCGTGCTCTGAATACAAGAGTTCAGTCATGGGTCAGAGAAATGCTTCTTACACTACCCTTTTCTGAATCTCTAGCTTCCATCCCACCGCAGAACTGCAGAACAAGGGAAATACAAATTTACAGCTTCAAAACAAAAGAGGTCCAAGTCATTCAAGGGTGCATGCGTGTGTGTGTGTGTGTGTGTATGTGTGTGTGTGTATGTGCGTGTTGACCGGGGCCTTTTGTCGGTGACTGAAAACCCTCATGATTAAGCTGTTGACACTGCTGAACCTTGTTCATTTTGCCTAAATGGAGACAGCATGAAGTCAGCCGCAGGAAGAAACAGAACTTCATTAGAGTAAAACAGTACTTCATTAGGTGCACAGAGGACCTGCTTGCTTCTGTCTTCCGTTCTAAATTTCCTGCAACCACACATCCTGGGGGAAGTGAAGCTGCTGCCTCCACTGAGAAAAGATTGTGTGTCTTGTGTGTCTTTTATTCCACCATCAGGAAGGGACCGTGGCCCCTCTAAATCCAGGGAGGGTTTCTCCCAAGCTCCTTTTAGTTAAGGGCTGAGGAGGAGTCACCTAACCCAAGGTTAACATTGAAAACACTCTTTTCTGAAAATCAACTTCCTGTACCTACATCCTTAGCTTTGCTCTCTGCACATAAGTTTCTGAGAACTTTCGCTAGCAACTTCTCTTAGTCCTTGGGAAGAACTCACTTGGTTCCTCCGAGTACTCATACTCAAGGCATGCAAAGTTTCCAATGCTTCCTGAGAAGGGTGTCAGATCACATTCTTATAAAGTTCTCTGACAGACAGGCTCATATCAGATTTCGTTTCTCGTATTAGTGTTATAAGACAGTGCCCATAATTTCTAATTCCCAAGAATAGAATACATCACCAAAGTATTTTAAATTATTGATTTTTTTCTATATATTTTTTCTTTCCTTTCTTTGTGTGTGTGTTATGTGTAGGGATCAGGTGCACACATGCTGTAGTGTGAGTGCGAATGTCAGAGGACAACTTCTGGAAATCAGTTCTCTCCTTTTACCACCTGGGTTCAGGGGTCATTAGGCTTAGTAGGAGGTGCACACACCTGCTAAACTGTGCCACTGGTCCTCAAATAATACACTTTCAAGGTAAAGATGCTCACTCAAATCCAATTTTTTTTTTCTCGAGATAGGGTTTCTCTGTGTAGCCTTGCCTGCCTTTGTCTCCCTGAGTGCTGGGATTATAGGTGTACCCCACCGCTCCCGGCTTCAAATTCAAATGCTGAGGAAAGTTTCTTAATTTGTTTTATGTCTCTATGGCAAAACACCCAAGCCTGGGGCATCTGTAAAGAACAGAAGCTTATTGGCTCACAGCCCTAGACTCCCGGAGAGCCACCACTTACTGCACTGTGACATGGCAGAGGCCACTACACCGTGAGACAGAACACGTGTGCCAGCGAGTCTCGCTCACTCCTCACACAGAGCCACCAATGCTATCTGGGCCTCGTCCCATGTTCCCTCATTGAATGCTAACTATTTCCCCAAATCCTCCCTCCAAGCCCTGTTAACATATAGTTCCAGCGCGATGTGTCCAACACATAAACTTTACAAAGACACATTCAAAACAGAGGCAAATGAGCATTTAGGAAGTGTAAGGACATTTCTTCTAATCATGCTGGTGCCAGTGAACAGGCCCACTGGCCCATTCCACTCTGGTAACTTCAGAGCACTTATCACACCTGAGCAAGATGGCCCTGGAGACGCCATGTGTCAGAGCTACCCAGCAATTCAATGTCAACTGCAAGATCCTCCACAGACACAGCCTGTGACTTCACCCACCAGGCTTGACAGCTTCACCTCCCTGTCAGTTCATCTGAGTTTGTAGTCAACCTAAACCCAAGCCCAGTTGTACCCAGTGGCTACCCAGACTGGTACCTCGCCAGCTAAGGTGCTGCTCATTGGCATTCCATCCTCTCTCACTGAGTCAAGCCTCATCGCCATTCGCACTAACCATTAACGCACCAGCTGGAATGGTGGTCTGGGCACCTCTTCCTGACTTAAGAAGCACTGGTACTTACACGACATGATCCAACGTTCTAAAGAACTTCAGTTCAGAGGACACAAGCTTTCTGTACCCCTTCCCAGTCTGCTTCCAGGATGCCCCATGGCACCGTCCAGCTACGCCTTCCACCTCACAGTTTAGGCCAAACACAGGACAGACTGCCAAGCAATGTCCCCCTGAACCCAGAGAAGCACCGTGCTGAGTCGTCACCATCTTTTTTGACTCAAGCAAGCAGCAATGACTGAATCTTGTGACCTTGACCACACTTTCTCTCCATCACCCCCAGAGACAGGTTGGCAGTGAGCACACTCTGTCTTAGACCTGTTAGTAAACTAGCAGCTGCTCGGCTGGTTACTTTTCATATCAAAAGCGTGTGCTCAGTAGACAGCTGCCTGTAGGAGAGCAGGGCACACGGATACCCTGCACAAACGCGATTCCAGTTGATTCGAGAACCTCGCCATGAGACCAGACTGAATCTGATAGAAGACAAGGGTGAAGAATAGTCTCACACTCACTGCTGCAGGAAAGGACTTTCTGATTAGACACAGCCTCACAGTCCAACAGCACGGCGCTACGAACAATTGACAAATGGGACCTCATGAAGCCGAAAAGCTGTACGGCAAAGGAAACCATCCTTCGGGCAAAGTGGCAGCCTACAGAGTGAGAAAGATGTTTACTAATTATACATATGATAGCAATTATTTACCTGAGAGAGGGTCAGTATCCAAACTATATAAAGAACTAAAGAACCCAAACATCAAGGAAACAAATAACCCATAGAAACCCCCAAAATATCAAAGGCTATTACCAACACTATTGGTTGCTCTCCACAACCTGTGACCAGGCCCTCGGGCTGATGACAACACTCACATACCTCACTGAACATGGAGAAGTAAACTTCTGCCTAACTAGAGATTTCACCCCTACTGACTAGTGTTCGTGGTACTGGAAGGGACTCTGTGTAAAAAGGGACTCTGAGGAAAAAGGTAAACACCAAACCAGCTACAAACCTGGCAACCTTCACTAGTGACCTAGTGACCTGCTGCAAGGAAGACTTACTGGTATAATAATGGCACAAATGTTAGAGCGCTAACCAACCACTTTGGTTTTTGTTTTTTTTTTTTTTTTTGGATTTAAGGCCCACTCCATGATATCTGACACTGCTAAATGGCAAAGACCTGAGACTAAATAGGTCACGGGCCTACGGGAAAACCTAAAACTGTTATTGTGTTAAAAAAAAAAAAAAGATTCCTAATGCTGTACTGCTATACCCATAGGTTGGTTTCTCACTAAGCTATCATCAGGGATGCTTCTGGCAGCAGATGCAAAGTAATACTTAGAGCCACAATTGGACAATGTGCAGAGTGTGAGGGACTCTGGTGTACTTGGTCCCAAAGGGGATGCTTTCATCAAATCCTCTCCCTCGGGGCTCAAGAATATATGGGGAGAGGATATGGGAAACTCTAAGAGCCAGAGGTGATGAATGCTGCCAGGGAAACAGTGTCTTCTAGACACAACAGGATAAATGCACATATGAACTCATGGAGACTGCAGCAGCACGCGCAAAGCCTGCACAGCTTCAGGCTGGATGTGGACCCCGCCCTGAGAAGCAGCGGAGCAGACCCAGCCCACCACCAGCCAAGAGTTACCTGCAACGGATACCTGCTGCCAAAGGAAAAAAGATCAATTTTCTCCAAGGGAGTCTCACTGGGCACACCAATAACATTTCAGAGCACGCCCTATGCCCAGGAGCAGTTGGGCAACACGAAACAAACTCAGTGGCATTTCTGTAGACTTTTAATCTCAGTGTGCTTTGTCTGGGCATTTCTGTTTTGTTTTGTTGGTTTTGTGTGCTTTTATTTTGACTTTTGTTTTTGTATTATTTGTGTGTGTGTGTGTGTGTGTGTGTGTGTGTGTGTGTGTTGTTTTATTTTTGTTTGAAAGAGAGAGAGAGCGGACCTAGAGTTGGGTAGGTAGGGAGGTGGGCAGGATCTGAGAGGAGGGAAGGGAAAACCTGAAATCTATTGTGAGAAGTTTTTTTGTTTGCTTGCTTAAAAAAGTATGCTTAGAATTTTTTTTTTAATTTATAATGTCATGAATGAAAGACCAGCTTTGAAATGTCACTCAAAATGATCCTAGTAATTTTAAAGGTAATAATAAATTATCAATTAATTATCAAATAAGGTTTCTGTACTCAAAATCATGGTGATTATCTATAAGGAACCCAAGGCACGAGGCATAAATTAATTGACAGAATTAAAAATGTTATCTGTCATCCTCAAGGCAGTATGTCCAAACATGAAATTTTCTCCGTTTAGAATCTTCCATTGAAAACTGACATCAGTGACCCGAGTATTATAAAGCAACCCATTTGTTCTATTCTATAAATGCAATCAAAGCTAAGGAAAAATTGCCTCTTTGCACAGCAAATTTTTCTATAATCTCCACAGGAAAAGTTTAGTCTCTCATGAGGCTGGAGAGTTCCCCACACTAAACCCATAGAATGCTCCATAAGTAACATCTAAGTCAACTACTATACAAATTGATTGAAAAAAAATATTCAAACCCAGAGGTAGCAATCTGTAAATAATACAATTGTGCTCAGTAAAACTTTTGGGTACCTGATATGCACCAACTTTTATATGACTAAAGTATATAATAATATAATATAAATATCAGGATATGATAAAGTAACTTTGTTAACCTAAGGGTTTAATTTTTGTTGCAAACAAAACAAAACGAAACGAAACAAAATGAAGAAGGAACAACAACAACAAAAATCCTGTTGCACACGCAGCTGCATTCCATCGACTATAACTAAAATGACCACTGGGTTGTAACCGGAAGGAAAAGGGTTGGGAGCTGGACGGATGGCTCAGTGGTTAAGAGTTCTTCCAGAGGACCTGAGTTCGGTTTCCAGTACCCATGCCTGGGGCTCACAGGTTGCCTATCACCCCTCCCCCAGCTCCACAGGATCTGACGTCCTCTTTTGATCTCTGCAGGCACTGCACACTCGTGTGCACACGTACCCACACAGACAAACTTAAGGATACGTAATTTTAAGAAATAAAACGAAGCTGTTGGATGGGGCCGATGAACGTGGACTGTGAGAACGTGCGAGTGCGCGCGCATCGCCCACACGCATGCGCACACCCACACCCACAACAAAGAAGCCTGTAGTGTTTTACACGGAGGCTCAACATGTACGACATGCCTTTTTTGCCTTTCTTTAAAAAAAAAATTTTTTTTTACTCAGGAAGAAAAGGACACGGCCATTTTAAGGCATCCAACTACTACTACGCAAAGAACGTATACAGGGCGTCTGGGCTGTAAACGGTGCCGACAGGAAAGGTGAACTGATTGAAATGTTGCTCATAGCCAGAGTATCACAGCGAGGCGCACTTTAAGAGGGAAATCGCTGGGAGCCCGTCTGTTTTTGTTTTTAGGTTCCCTATCACATTTTACTTTTGACTACACTGTTTTGGGACACCACAAACATGCAGTAACTTAATCTCCTTCGAGAGTTGAATAATTCTGTATTTTGGGTCTAGATGAGTAAGTTTCCAGAGTTCTGGGAAATGCCATTTTCCAGTGGTTTCTTGCTTTTTAAGGGTGTACTTACGTCTACGTCACAGCCGTACTCGGATCCATCCAGGAGTATCACTTTGCACTGCATGCTTTTAGGCCTTTTCACGATCTTTAGTGGGGACCGCGAGAGTTTGCTGCTGGATGATTTCTGAGAGAGTTTATCGTCTTCAAACTGCTGATACTCAAGTTGTTTCGCAGCTGTGGCAGCAAAGTCCCGGTCCTTGTCACTGACCTGTGAACAGCAACAAGGAGCACCTTTCAAAACACACAGGAAATGGCTACTGGGTTGCTCAGACACGGGGCAGCTTCAGAGAATCAGGCTGCATTCCCATTTCCTAGAGGATGGGAGGAGCTGTCTCAGGATGCTAGAAAGTCGACACACCGACCTGAATGTTCCTAAAGCTCAGTCACACCTCCATAACTCCACCCACTTACATGAATGTACCACTCAGGCCTTTTCTCTGCTGGCCCAAGACTTCACAGAGAAGGGAATTAGCCAGTTCTGTCAAGATCTCACCAAAGAAGCAACACCATTCCTGACTTTTAAAGGGCACTGGATAGCGAAGGCCTCGAATCACGACCTGGGTTGCTTTTTATACTGTTTTCATAATTCATCAGATGCGGCTACAGTGCCTGACCTGTTAGATCTACCCTATACACTTACAAGATACCTTATAAATACTGAGGCTTAGAGAGCCGCAAGTGTTAATCTTGTCAGTAATTTTACAATGGCTGAAATTTTTGGTTCTGCTCTGAATCAGTTCAGTGAAGTCAGCAGTGCCGAAGTTCAACACAAAGTAATCCCCTGGGTCTGTTTCTCTTCCTGGGTAATGAGCTGGTGTGAGGACAGATCAAATGTGCGCCGAGCTTTAATCTGCTCCTGCATCTCTATGCTCTGTTCTCGGCCAACCTCACAACTGCAGAGAAACTCGTCACGGAACACGGAATTCTCCCCTGAGCCGGCCCCCGGCATGTCTGAACACTGCTTGCCAGGTGTTTCAGCACCCCTCTTCTATCTGACCGTCACAATGGTGGCATGCAAAGCTGATGCCTGGCTGGGTGGTCCGCAATGGCAGCAGTGCACAGAGAGAGACACTGGCCTTCCGGGCCAACCCTCGGAATTAACACAGGATTTCTCCCACAGACAGGCCATCAGTCGAGTGAAGGCAGAACTGATGGCTTATCATTTCAGCTTTTATAGCTCTCTATAATCTTTTAAGCATAGAGTCATTTTTGGAGAATTAGTTTTAGGCCTTTGGTATAGATTTTGGTTTTTCCAGCATTTCTACCTTGCTTTTCATATATAAGATTAATAATGTCCTTTCTCCCACAAATGTGACCACTATATCTATATCTATATCTATATCTATATCTAACCTAGAAAATAGAGTAACATCCAGGCAAAGTGGTGAATGTCTGTAAGTCTATGTATATACTCTACAATCTCTGAGGCAGAATGACACCAAGTCGGTGACCTAGGTTAAAAATAACTAAACAATGACTAAATGACCTACTTGAAAGGCCAGCCTTGAAAGTAAACCTCAGCAAGTCAATAAGCTCAAGAAAACTGGCTTTGACAACTCAGTCCAACTATCTCGAGCATCACTCTTTCTGTAGTAAAATGAAGTAATAACATCATCAATGTGGCCTTGACAGAATTTAGGGAGAAGTACAGTAATCCTGGAACTATCTATCAACAATCACGGTACGCCCTATTAGATTATTATATATATGGCTTCAACACATTTAAACTGTTCTTGTCTCATTTCAGACAAGGTCAAGCGAAGCTACTTTTAACTTCAATTTTACTGTGGTTCACCTGTTTCTATCCACTACAGAAGATGAGACTTGGATTTCCCTCCACTGAAAGTATCTGTATGAAAATATACTTTCTGGGTTCCTTAAACATCAGCTGCAAATGACGTTTGCTTGCTTCTCCTGTGCGGATGTTAAATGGCCATCACTCAAGGACAGACCTTTCTGGAACATGTGAAAGTAGAATCTACCATTGAGGCTTTTACTAGCCATTTTATAAACAAGTATAGTAATTCTGGAAAGGCAGACCAAGTGCCTCAAATGAATTGCCAATTGCAGTCTCGTGATGCATGGCTGTCAATCATTTTAGCAGATCCTCTACTCCATTCAATCTTTCTCACTGCTCTGATGTGGAGGTAGTGCATGCAATCTAAGTTTAAACATGGAGCAGCAGGACCAGGGGAGCCAGGGAACTTTCTGAAGGTCACACCATTTAGAGGGTTCAAATCCAGTCACATTTTAATCATCATTATATGCCCACATGTACTTAATTTTATCTCTCACACTGCTTCCAGGTGTGAAGCAAGGATATTTGTGGAAGACTTTAACAATGATTCCTTAATTAACATTTCATAAAGGAGGAATGTCATGGCCTAAAAGAGTCCTCCAAGGCAGAACAGTGAGGGCATGAGACAGGACGCACTCAGGACTCTGCTCTGTGCATCTAGGCACACTTCCATCTGGAGATTCACCACCAGATCCCCTTCTGGGCTTCAAACATTTGACTATAGAAGATAAAGTACAGTCATGGCCTACATAAGACCGCACATATGTGACAGTGGTCCCTAAAGACATGAGCGCTGAATGGATTGGGAGGCTTTGCACAGGGGAAGTGGGGAAGGAAGTGAATGTTTTATCATATACATGTGTAAATTACTAAGAATGAAGAAAAATTAATCTAAACACAACTTCCATTGTGTTGTGACACAGTTGCTATTGTAAATCAAAACCACCACGCAGCTCATGTGATCACTTGTGCTATCAGCTACGATAATGTACAGCTAAAACATTATATATAGCACGTAGCATTTGATGATAATAAAGTGTCATGTTATTGGTCCGCAGACTCACTATAGTACACTTTCAAACAATATTGCAGGGCGGTGTTCCTACTTACAAGATGTTTACTAAAATCAAATAAAATAACACAATAAAATAAGCACAGTGTGTTCATGGCAGCTGTACTATACACCTAAGGTTTTTCAAGTCTCTCCAATGTGTCATTTTCTTTATTTGTTGGAGATTTATTCATGCGTATGTACGGGCACCCCACGTGTGCCTGCTGCCTAGAGATGTCAGAAAGAAGGTTACAATTCTGTGGAACTTAAGTCCTGGAGGTAGTAATCCCACCATGGGAATTAAACCTGGGTCTGCTGCAAGAGCAGCCAGTGCTTTTAATGGCTGAGCCATCTGTCTAGCCCCATTCATTCTAAAAACAAAAACAAAACAACAACAACAAAAAAACCCAGAACTTGCCACTGCCATGTGACAACAGTAAAATGTCCCACCTCATAAGCAAGTGTCATAATAACCTGTTATAACACTGAGCTCCAGTACGTTTCACTCACAGGCTGATTACATGTCCATCCACCAAACATTTTCTCAAATTTCTCAGGCTACCCAAACCCTTCAGAACGCTAAAGAGGTCAATAACTCCGCGAGCTCCAGATTCCTTTATCGTGCTCGCGTAAGCACTGAAACATGTTGATTCCAGGTTTGACGTTCCAACCCGACACTGAGTCCTCCCAGCCTCCACTGTACCTCGTCCTTTTCCTCTTACGTATTTAAACTTACAGATTTAAAAAGTTTGATACTAGTGAGAACAGAACAAAAATTCCACAGGCTAAGTGTGGACCCTACCACTGAGCTCCATCTCACAAGGGCATGAATAATTGTCCACGACACTCCCACCATGTATAAGGAACAGCGATGAACCTACAGATGTATGCAAGCGACAGGGTGTCCTACCAAAATATTCTCTAAAATTAGATGGCAGTGGTAGGGTCAGAATAATGGCTGGGAAATTGAATTCTGTCCTCACACTTTACAGCTCTAAACGAAAACAGCCAGAGGCATAGTTAAGGCTGTCAGCTTGCTGTCTGCTCTTCCTGTAAACCCAGGCCTGGGCAAACTCTCCAGTCAGGAGTCCAGCCGAATGTAACTGTTTTAATCAAAGGCAGGAGGTTGCAGTCCAGGCCGAGGAATGTCTCTCACTGAGAGCCTTCAGCAGCACACTGCTCCCCTTCCCCACCCCATGTGAGCAAGCAAAAGCAGGTGACCTTCATTAGTTGCCCTTAGTGCCCAGACACAGCTCAGGTTCTCTGACTGGCCTACCCCTGGGATGCCCCAGGCTTACCTCCCTCTTCACCGGGGTGCTGTGTGCAGCAGCTTCAGGAAACTGCTCTAGCGCTGGCTGCTCCTCGCCGTTTCCACTGGCAGGCTCTGGTCCGGGCTGTGCCCCTGCGTGCTCTTGAGGCCCTGCTGCCTCCTGGGGCTCAGCCTCCTGGTCTGGCTTGGATTCTGAGTCTGATCCCGATTCGGTCGTCATGGTTGATTGTTCTGCAAGCAGAAGAGGAGGCAAGGGCCTGTCACTAGGTGCAATTATCTTCCAGAAGAGCCCGTACGAAAGTGATGAAGAGGAAGAGACATGTCACTGCCAAGCACAGCCCTACACTGCATGCCAGAGAGGCTCTGTGCAAAGGTACCACAAAGAACGGTGCTCACAGGAGCTCAAAATGGACACCACGTAACACTGTGAAGTTATCTGGGAGGAGGGAATCATCAATGGAGAAAATGTCTCCATGAGATCAGGCTGTAGGCAAGCCTGTAAGGCACGTTCTTAACTAGTGATTGATGGGAGAGGGCCCCGCTCATTGTGGGTGAGGACACCCCTGGGCTGGTGGTCCTGGGTTCTATAAGAAAGCAGGCTGAGCAAGGCATGAGAAGCAAGCCAGTAAGCAGCACCCCTCCATGGGCTCTGCATCAGCTCCTGCCTCCAGGTTTCTGCCCTGTTTGGGGGTTCCTGTCCTGACTTCCTTCAGTGACAGGACTAGGATGTAAAAGTGCAAGTCAAATAAACCCTTTCCTCCCCAGCTTGCTTTTGGTCATGGTGTTTGATCAGAGCAGCAGCAACAAACACTAATTGGCACAAACACACACTAAAAACTAATTTGTAATGGTCAACAGTGTCTCTTCACAAACAGATTGTGGGCACAAACGGAGTTTCAGAACCACCACACTAACTGGGGTAGCTGGTGCAGATTACGTGTTCCCGAGTGTGTCTCTTTTGACCCCTGGGAGGGATGCTCTGCTAAGATTAGATATTCCACTGGCTTCCACGTGTGCCGCATGAGTGGGCTGCACATGCTCAACCCTACACAGCAGCCTTCCCCAGTCACTTCTGTGTCCTGCTTGCACACAGCCCCGTGCCTCAAAGCACGTTCCTGCTGAGTGCGCTGAGAGAGATGCTACGCAGAGCACAGCCGACCTGTTGTGTAGTTTACCTACGTACGCGTCAATATCCTCGAGACAGTCTGTCTTTTACAATTTCCTTTCACAATTCCCCTCGTTAAGGAAAACTAGAATATCCCCGAGCAAAGGGCTAGAGGAAGGCCTTAAGTGGACGCTGATGGGCACTGGGATGAGGTGGGGTTATGCTACTATGACTCATCACGTAGCAATTTAACTGTTTCGGTGAAGGAGTGCTATCAACACTGAGCAGTGCTTTATCTGCGCTCCTCACGTGGGGTTCCTCCTCCCAGGCACCAGCTATTCCTTCTGCTGCATAAAAGACATATCAACTTGGAACGTGCTGAGGCATCCTGAGCAATGTAAATATCAAACCCAGACAAGACTGTGAGCCACACCCCCCTTTTACACTTTAGCTTCTTAAACACATCCTGAAAGCAAATATTACCTTTCCTTGGTCTGCTTATCCTGGATAGCTTGTATAAGTACACAGACATCGTGTGGGGGAGGGAGAGGTGGGGAGGTTAGCACTGTGGATTTCAGATTCCTTGTGCAGTTCAGTCTTTTTAATAGTCAATTCATATGCGGACCAAATACAAGCCAGTTAGTGTGGTTTAATGGCAATTTACAACATGGCTCACCACCTTCTGGTCCCCAAGACTGAGCCATGTAAGGTAGAATCCATCTCCTCCCATGCTCCTTTAGTTCAACTATCATTCCTCCCTTAGCTCTCATATGTGAAGAGCTGTAATGACAGGATCAAGGCTGAACAATAAGACAACTGAAAATACATATAGGCACCATTTCTGGGACAAGAACCTAGTGATAGATAGGTCACAGGCTATATAGACAACTGCTATGTCTGTGTCCATTCTGTTAGGAGGACGCAGTAATAAACAGGCTCCTAAGAGCGAATCTTCATACCCACAGATTGGTGCATCAGCAAAACCTCATCAGTGAAGCTTCTCTCTGCCATAGGCGGTGATTAACACAGAGAGCCACAACTGGCCAAGGAGCGAACAAGGAGTTCAGAATGCTCAGTCCTAAAGGGAACATCTATTTCACACCTCCTCCTCCCAAGGCTCAGGAATCATTGAGGAAGAGGAGGCAGAGAGACTCTAAGAGCCAGAAGTGGCGAACAAGCACAACAAAAGAGTATTTTCTAGACACAACAGAGCGACTGCATCTAAGGACTTAACAGCAGTTACCACAGCACACACACAACCTGGCCAAACTCAAGCCAGACAGACAGTGTGGAGTCAGGAGGGTTTGAAGTCCCCAAAATGAGGACCTGTTGGCACCTGAAAGCTCAGGGGAGAGGGAAGCTGGTGTTCTTGGAGGGTGTGGTTCCTGGTACATTGGCCATCCTCCAGTGCATGGCCCACACCCAAGCATATGGGTAGCACCAGTTGGATTCAATAATTTAGTAATTTAGAAACAAAAATTTAAAAAAGAGGACACATTGTGTGGAGTTATCAAAGAATAGACTGTATTCAATGTCTGGGTCATGTTTATATGACAAACCACGTGTCCTGGGCTTCCACGTTGGTGGGAAAATGACAACAAATTCCATGGTTTCCTCAGACACAGGAGAGCACCAGAACCACAACCTCTCTCCCATTATTCTCTGCGTCTTCCTTGTTTGAACCTTAGCACCCACACCTGCAGCCGGCCTACTCCACAAAGGCAGACCCCGAGCACCCTTTAGCGACTGGCACAGTTCTCTCTCACTGACTTTCTTGACTCCTCTTTTCTGAACCACCTCCCCATTCTAGCGGGAGACTTCTCCACGGCACTGGTGTGGCTCTGGCGGCCACCACATCAGCTAATGCCCGTTCCTCATCTGATTCCTTGGCAGCCTGGACTCAGGAAGTAGCTGTCCTTGGAACACACGTGGGCCTTGGTGTTTAGGACACAACATTCACTCCCTTCCTGACTCTGGCTCCTCCTCTACTAAGCTGCATTTGCTCCTCTAGCCTAGCTCTACATTCAGTCCAATCAGAGAATTTTATTCTGGACCTTCTTCTCCCATCTAGTTTTCTCCATGGTGACCAGCATGTCTCCCTCTATGACTTAGTGGTGAAAACCCCTTAACACCTTCCCAGCACATACAGAAAAATCTAAATTCCTAATTGCCATGGCCTTCATATCTATGTCCAGGACTCATCTCCCTGCCTGATGGCCACTTTTTATTCACTCCAACACAAAGTTGGTTCTCTTCAAGTATCTAAATCATTTCGGTCTTCAGGGTTTTAGAGACATAGAAGACAGGTTTTGCGTTACCCTAGTTAGTTTCCCATTCTCCAGGTATTGGCAGAGAAGCCCTCCTGGTCACACAGTTTCCTCTCTATAATCAGCCAATTTTGTAATTATTCTCTGCTCTCTAGAAATTGTATCTATATATCTCAGAGTGAGAGCCATATAAATTTATGCCCCAATATCCTTAGCACCAATATACAACCAAGAACATGGTGCTGCCATAATTACCTGCAAAACCCAACTTCTCTCATTCTTAGGCATACATACTTAAAGGCACAACACCTCTTCCTCACACATCTTGACCTTTGGGGAAGTCTCTCGAGAATTTATACAGATGTTTGTCATATGATTAAGTAATGAGAGCTTAGTTAAGTTTCTGAAATGAAGACCCTATGAAGAAAAGATTTACACAAAGAGTACAAATCGCGTGCGCGCGCGCGTGCGCGCGCACACACACACACACACGCATATCTTGGAAATTTGAAACATTTGTGTTCCCCACTACCCAATAAGAAACATGAGGCTAACAAATGCAAACCAGTGGAATGCCACCTGAATGCATTTGTCCTTATAATGAAAACCTTCCCAAAGAATCAAAGGAAAAGCTTTAGCTATTTCAGAGTCTTTCTAAACACCAAATAAAACATCAATCACTGAATATGAGTATAGAAAACCATAACCATGAGAAAGGTGTATCATAAATAAGGCTCTATTTTCCCCATATCAAGATAATTCTAACATATAAGTTATGTTCATATTATCAAAATAATTTTGGGTAACATTAAGGCCTTTTTATTATGTTTTATGACTATCATACTCAGGATTTTTGTTGTGTTATTATGAGTGGTTTAGGAAATGACAGCTACACCTTAATAACTGGATGTCAGAATTGTTACTAAGTACAGGCAAGATAACATAGGAGGTAAGGGAAATTTCCAAAGAAAGGAAAGAACAGACTCCTCAAAGTCTTCTTCTCACCTGTACACGTGTGCTGTAGCATGCATACATACATGTGCAAACACACATGTACACACATACACACACTAAGAACTATGAACAATTAAAAGTCTAGAATCTCATTTCAAGCTAGAAATGTTTCTATCTGTAATCTTTATGGAAATGGCTGTCAGCAAGTAAGTGTCATGTATGGCCTTGCATGGATAACTTATGTGTTCTAGTTTTCTGAGATGCCTAAATGAGACATAAGAATGCATTTCGTCCCTGATATGTTAGGCAGGGATAGAGTTGGGGGTGGAGCATGAGAGGGAAAGCAGACACACAGACCTTCCCACAGGACTCAGCAAATCTGTACCTTCCATGGTCTTTGTTTGTTCGTTTTTCTACCTTTTGTCCCAGGAACATTTTAACAAGAGAATTTATACCATAGATCTCTCATATCCATGTAGCTTAAATGTAGCTCAAAAGCTACCAGATACGGAAGACACTGCAGCTGTAGCTATGTGAAATGCTTGCGGGGCAAGGAGGCACAAGACTTGGGTTAGGATCCCAGGACACGTACCAGCTCAGCTGTGGAAGGGCATGCTGTGTCTCAGTGCTGGGTGGCCACAGACAGGCAGATCCCTGGAGCTCACTAGCCAGCTGGTCTAGCTCAGTGAGTCCCAGGCTCAGAGAGAGACCCCGTGTCAGAACAAAGGTGGAAAGAGAGAGCAGCCTAAAGTTGACCCCTGACCTCTACAGCCACAAGTACACATGCACCTGCAAGCAGGTGCACACACGCAAGGTACAAACGCAGAAATTCTTAACTCTGCACCAAAACAGGAATCTCTCTAAACATAACTAGTCGGTCCCTAAACCCACTCACTGTGAAATGTACGGGGAAATTTAAGGGGGTATTCCAGTACTGATGTCAATGCTTTATTCTCGCCATGCATTTAGTTCTTGCGTTGTCTTTAATTCTAAGACTCGCCTCCAGGGTAGAGAGCTTTTTATGTGGACGTGACACAGACCAGACGGAGTCATTTGGGAACAGGGAATCTCTAATGAGAAAAATCCCCCACCGGATCAGTTTGAAGGCAAACCTATGGTGTGTTTTCTTGATTAATGATTAATGTGGGAAGGGACCGGCTCATCACGAGTGGTGCCAGTTTGGGCAGATGGTCCTGAGTGGTTTAAAAAGCAGGCTGAGCAAGCCATTAGGAACAGGCCAGTAAACAGCACTCCTCTGCATCAGCGTCTGCCTCCCAGGCTCCTGCGCTGTTTAAGTCCCTGTTCCGACTCCCTTTGATGGTGAATTGTGATGTGGAAGTGAAAATTGAAATCAACCCTCTCCCCTCCAAGCTGCTTTTGGACATGGTGTTTTCTCACAGCGATAGAAACCAGAAAAAAAAGTGAAAAACAGGTAGAGCTCAACAGCTGGCTATAAGCTATTTAAATAAAAAATAACCCACCATTATTTTTTTACATATGAATAGCCCATAACACCATGCATATCATATATTACATGAACCACAGAACTTCATACCTCAAAATAAACGTGTATGGCGCCGTCAGATCTTTCTTAGGCATGCTACTGTTTCCAGCCCTACACAGATAATAGAGTGAATGAAATCACTGTTGTAATCTGATGACCTTTCATAAAGTAGAACTTTCAAGGTTGTGAGAGACAGCAAAGTAACAAACCTTTAAAAGTGTAATGCTTCTTAATGCTGGTCTCTCACTAGAATCAATATCCAATTCCACCTATATAAAAGGACATAAGTTGTCTCTCTCTCTTTCTCTCTCTCTCTCTCTCTATTTCTCTCTCTCTCTCACACACACACACACCACACAAACAAATAAACCCACCTTGTTAGCCTAGATCAGTACAGTCAATTCCCTTCCCTTCCACATATGCCCATATAACTGACAAACAAATGCTGTTTTAAATAGCAACCAGAACCAATCAACCGGACAGGACTGCTAACGTTGTTATTCCAATAAGTTCACAGTATTCCTTCGCCATTGTGCCTCAACATCAAAACATTTCTCTAACTTTGTTTTCACAGTTACTGTTGGTCTGGGTCTTTTTCTGTTCCACGCAGCTTGCTTTTTCAGCAGTAACATACAGCGTAGCCTTCTCTCCTTCCTGCCTTCCCCTTGCAGTAAACCGTAATCAGCATAAGGAGAGGACGATGCAGCTCTGTCCACCAGTGTGCTGAAAACTACGGAGTGCTGGTATAGGAGAAGGCAGTGGGACCACGCCTTTCCGCGAGGTACTGCCCATTGACTTTTTAACAAATGTCTCCGCATCAAACAAATCATCACCACCAAAACAAAAAGTAAGCCTGAAATTACTCACAAGAAACCAAAACCATACACTCTTAGTCTCACACCCTAACCCTTCTAAGTAACACCCACTTCTACCTTCCAGGGTGGTCCTAATTCTCTCCGCTTGTTCTTAAAGCCAGGGCTCTGGGAAAAACATCCCTCTCTTTGCTCAATCTTTACATATTCCACATCATCCAATAATACACACAATGGTTCCCAATGACATTTCAGGAGCCAATCCTAGGTGACATCCATTCTTAAAATGTCCCATGTGTGTGACACCGTGGTTTTTACTTTTCTCTCTTCTTGGCTAGTCTGTTTCCAGCTGCCTCTTCCCATCGTCACTTCCAAGCCAAGCAGAAGTCTGTCTCGCACTTCCCTTTCTTGGAAAGCTTATCCACTTCAAACTCGAATGCAAAGACAATTCCAAAATATACATCGCTCCATGTGTGACTTTTCTCTGGGTTTCACACAGACACCTGACATTCTTCCTATTCTACCTAGATATCTCAGGGGAGGCCAAGGCCGGCCATTTCAGCATCCAGACCTTTGATTACTTCATCCAAGGGGTGGCTCTGCTGCCATTTAATCCCCAGTCTGTTCCATTTCCATCTCACCCACTTCAGACAGTGGCTTCCACTGGTCCTGCTGTTCACACAGGGTTCGCCACACCCCCTTCCTCCTTCCTCACACTGTCCTCCAGACCACACAGTGCCTATTGAGTTTTGTTTAAAGAAATAATAGAAGGCAGACGAGAAGAAGCCAAAGGCAGAGACTACCAGTCAGGTAAATGCAGACCAACAATGAAGATCAGACATTTACTTGTGTAATGTGATAGAGTCTGTGGGTAGGACAAGAGCTGAGGGGGGAGCCATGAAGCAGGGAGAGGGAGGTAAGCAAGGTCAGTTGTGTAAGGTTTTATGTTCCCAAGACTTCACTTGCTACATGACAAACACTGCGGCAGCCATGAGGACCACTGGGATCAAAGGGGCCAGCTGGACCCTCTCACCATTCAGGTAAAAAGCAGATCAAACCACATGATGGGTGACAGTGGCCTAGTTACCCCTCAGAACACGCAACAGCCACACGCAGGCCTGCTCAACTGCCTTCAAAAATGTTAACACCGTAGAGCTGAGATACTGCTTATTGCTAACAGCAGGGGCAATCCTGATGCGGTGTGCATGGACACATACATATTTATATATACACATATTCAGATAAATACACACATATGGCTACACTTAGCATAAATAAGCTACTCTCTCAACTCTGACAGCGCTGACTGACATGTAAAGAGGATGCAAGAAGCAGAAATCTGGGATTTTTATGAAGAAGCTCTAAGTCAAAAGTCACCTGTAACTATGGCCATTGCAAACTTACGGAAGACGGGTGCTAAGATCTGAAAAGGGGGAGACAGTACAGCCACGTTGCATCTGCAATTCAGTGCCGTGAGTTGAAAAGTTAGCAAGACCAAATAAGAAACTGAATAAACAGTACAGTCCTGTTTTTCAAGACACTCACTGAGTGGTCACCCTGCGCAGCAGACCAAGCCCTGTGTGAGGCTAGAACTCAGCCCCGAGAGGGGGCTTTCAACAGTTCTGTGGAGGCGGGAGGGGTTTCCATGCGAAACAGCACACACTTGAGAGAAACACGCGCGTCTTCAGTCCCTAATTAGCTTACTAATTTTAAACACTAAGTGCCATTAATGTCGACGTCTACTTCAGAAAGATTGAAGAGAAACTGGGGGTGAAAAGCATCCAGGAAGTACCATGACATGGGGCATGGTGGTGGAGTAGGAGGATGCAAAGAGGTCAGGAGAGCTCTGTTATACCTGGACCCACCCATGCCATGTGCTCTGTGACCTCAACAGAATTTGGTTTTACTTTCTGTTCTAAAACTCCAAAATTCTAGGTTTACCAAGAAACGCTGTGGTAGTTAACAGCTTGAAGTTAAAGGAACTTTGTTAGGTTAAGGGAGGTCAGACAACACCAACTGACCCTTCTGACCAGGTCCAAGGCACATGCTTCCCAGGACAGGCAATTGTTAACATCCTGGTTGCTAAGAAAGCCAGCCTCATTCCACTGCCCAGGTCGGCTGAAGCTTGGTTAGCTACTGGAACCCACTAAGGTTTATTCAGCTCACTGAAATAAAACACTACTCAGACAATGGGGGAAAGCTGCTGTTTTTAGATCCATGGGTGAGCAGAAAGATTTCTAAATAGTTTGGAATATACATTCAATATATATGTACATATTTTAAAGTATATTGATATGATAACTATATAAGCATAATGGTCACTTGTCTACCTATTATTTATATTTCTAAATCTAACTGATGCCAGATACTAAAGCCCCAAGTTCCCGCTCTCTAAAATACAGTGAATCTTCCCCTGCTTGTTTCCAAATACATTTGGAGTCTCCCAAATACATTTGAACAAAATAGATGCCATAGACTTTCCTTCTTGAGAAAGAAGGATTTGGGCCACAGGGGAGCTTCTGCAGACTTCAGGAACCTGACTGATGGAAGAGATAAGCTCCTGGGGCAGAACTCTCTAATCAAGGCTATGGCGGAAGTGACCAGTCAAAAGAATTTTTTTTTCTAGGACCTTTGCATCTGTGTATTCTACCAAAAGCACTGAGGTCTCCAAGCAAGGACCACTGTACCAGAGAGATCTGGGAGGCGAGGCTGAGCATCCTAGAGTGTAGCTTCAAAGGAGAATACATACAGCCCCGCTGATCAATGCACCTGCTTTGCTCTGAGCTTGCAGGTGGATCAGTTAAGGCGATAAACACTGGCCTCATCCCTGCTCCATGTATGAATACATTCCTTCCATGAACATTCCCAGAGCAGTTGTTCTGATGCCTGGGGACACATCGGATAAAGCTGCATGAGTTCTCTGCTCTGACGGAGCCCGCCTTCTATCTGAAGGAGAAAGGGAAAATGTGTTCAGTCTACAAGAGGTGGATGGTTTCAAGTCGGCCAATCAAAGTAGATGGTGGCTACTTTGGGCATGGCTTTATTCAGGAGGGGCATTTAGGCAGCATTCAAATATCAAGAATAATCTGCTACGTGGTGATGGGGCAGGATTGAGACAAAGCGCACTGGGGCTCAGGCCTCATAAGGGAAATGAGCTTGCTGTGGCCCAGTTACAAAACACGTCCAGAGTAGCTGGGAAGAGGGGGGCATAGGAAAGGAGCAGCAGAGAAGAGAGCAGCAGCACACACAAGGCTGGATTCTCTCATAAACGTCAAGAAGCGCTTCAAGTGGGTAAGGAGAGTCTGTGGAAGCTCTCACGGCGCCTCTTTGGCTTCTTGAATGGAAGGACGAGTAATAGCCAAGAGAAACCAGATTAAAGGCAATGGTAATGATCCAAGTGACAGGAACTGCGCAGGGCTAGGGAGCACAGGAGAGGCCAGTCACCATTCCTGATGTCTTACAAACACTGTCTCATGACCAGCATGGTCCCTAGGGATGACAATATTTCACTCTGCGACAGACAGGAAGGCAGGGGCCCACCAAGCATCAGGTATCACAGGGTTAGGGTTACGGTTACCACCTTCCTGCCACAGTGGTTCCTCCATCACTTCCAACTTGGTACATCATTAGTGAACCCCGTGAGTAATCCTTACAGTCCTCAGGCTGGCTCTCATCTCTAACAGATGTGTTCCTGTGGCTTTGGTTGATGGCTCCAGCCTCCCACAAAAGTAAAACATTCTCATGTAGGTCTGTGGTGTACCTCCAGACTTCAGCTGAGGATTCACCAGAAGATAAACAGCACCTGTATCTACTGCTCACTTAATCTGACAGAATCCTGGTCTCCACGGGATTAACAGGAGTCTGCCTGACAGTGCCCCTGGGAGCCCGAACAGCTACTCTTTCCAGTTTCAGATACACGCAATAATCTCTCTGGTGCTCTCAGTGGCTTTAATTTTCTAAATTGTGGACACGCCAATTCGGTCTTGCTCTGAACTACACTTAGAGCAAGCTCCTCACACCCATCACCGGGCATAGGCGGCCTACAGTTCATCTATGTTTTTTTGTTTTAATGCAGTGTTCAGTATACAACAGAAATACTTAAGGAGTTGTTCCTGGGATGAGGAAGTGCCAAAAAAAAAAAAAAAATCTGTCTGTATTTTTAGAAGGTAACACAAATGCTTGGGTTCTGCTTCCTGATAGCTGTGCTCCCAGCAATTCATTAGCATTCCCTAGCATTGAAGTGGAGCTCAGAACTGACAATGACTTCATTTCCCCTACCCAAAGGCAACTGGTTAACAGCATTCTGGAGACTTTATGAAGAATTCATTAAATCAAAAGAGAAATTTCAGAACGCGACGAGCTATAGAACGGCAAAGTGTTCATGGTGAATTAAATCCTGGAAAGAGTCAGTGAATAGACTAAGGACATCAACTGTTCCATTTTCTGTTCACTGTAAACCACTCTTTTCGAGAACAAAACTATCATTATGTATGTATGTGTACACATTATAACTTAAACATTCAGGGATTTCCTTCTCAACTAGTCTTTAAACAAAAACTGCCTCTAAATTAAAGACAGCCAGTTCCCTAAAAGGAATACTAGAGGACACTGGCTCCTCAGGAGTCGGCTGCTGCTATGTTCCTCAAAGCCTCCTGTGACATTATTGCTATTTCCCCGTGGGTTGTGTCTGTGAAAGGAAGGGCATTTGGTCACAAGGGAGATATATGCTCTTCCAAGCTCACCGTGGCAGCCGTGGAATGGACATGCCCGTGTACAATTCGCACAGGTCACACGAGAGTGTTTGTGACACTGTACAGTGAGAACAGTCCTCAGTGGAAGCTAACCTTCTGCCCCCGACAGCACAGCGCTCTGCTCAAGTTGTGCACAGGGTAAATCGTGAAGTCTCCACTGGTCTATTGTTATTGCAGAACTGGACAACAACCTAACTTACTGGACCATGTGATCATCTGTAATTCCATCCAGCCAAAAGGCTACCTGATCCTTTTATTTTACAACTCAAACATCAGACATTTGGTGAAATTAGATTTTATCTTAAAAGATTATTTTCCCTAGTACTCACTCTAACTACAGGTGTGAAACCACAAAACCATACCTTCTTCCTTCATAGAGAGAGGCCTCTAACTGAGGGGGGACCTTCAGGATTCTGTCACAGGTTGTCCTTTAAACAACATATAATCACAGTTGCTTCTCAAGAGAATAGGACTGGCAACACCTGCTCCTAGACCCTCACCACCCCTGGCCTTCATTACAGTGGTCCCAAGCTTCTAAGTTCACAAGGTCAAATCTTACTCAGTTACAGACTTGGGAATTAAGAGGTAAGAGGTCAGAGGAGGGACTCTCCAGTTATCTATGTCCAACCCCGCCACTCAAAACTTCCAGGCGTTCCCTTTAAGAGGCAAGAGACGGAGACAGCACGTTTCCCTGCACTCTTGGCCAACACGATTTGGGAAGAACTTATTAGCCAGAAGATAAAGTTTGGCACCTAATTCAGGAGCACGTTTTTCTATCACACAGCAGCTGACGTTGCATCTGTGAGAAATATGGTGTGAGGCACAGAGAAGAGACAAATGACAACAGGCCCTGTTGTCAACACGCCCCTCCCCCACCTCCCCCTTCAACAGCAAGAGCTCTTCCTCTCTGTCCAGGCCTCTCACTCACCTGATCACTGGGTTTAAGGACAGGGAGAAGGTTACAACCATGAAGTCCAACTTATGCACCTCCGTGGGGGCTGGAGGGCAGTATATTCCCTTCTATCTAAGGACCAGTGGTCATGACACCGTGAGTGTCACTGTGGTCATGACTGGTAGTCATGACCCTGGTGAGTCGATGCTGTCTCATCCCACAATGCTGAGGACAAACAGGGCAAAGCAGATGGCTACCTCCAGTAACCCACAAGTCTACTTCCTTTCCGTCCAGGAAAATTTTGCAAGTAAGCAGAGCCTGCTGATGAGTCCATACGCTAGCAGTCTCTGCTTCTCTTATTTCACCAACACACCAGCACAGAGCCCTGCTGGAGCCCTGTTCATTCAAACAAGAGGTTGAGCAAGGAAGGAGCCAGCCTGCATACTGTCTGCAGGCCCCTTGCAAGTCCCAAGGCTTTGATCTCCGCAGTTAGCCCCTAATAGAAAGCTTCATGCACACCCCCAAAACTGGTCTCAGTCAGGATGCAATAATTAGAAACAAAAGAAAGAAGGCAAAGCAAAGCAAAGGGCAGCCAGGAACTCAGACAGAAAAGCTGACCACAAACGTCCTATCTCTGGGTAGGAAGTCCTGATGACCTGTGCATCATGCATGACGTTAGGTCAAATCAATAAAGACATAGGAAAAAGCTACTCCTACTGTGAAGAGCTAAATGTATACAACAATTCCAGACATCTATCACTTTTTCTACTTAATTCTTCTGAAAGTCATGCAGGGGGGTGGTCATTAAGTATTCAAATGAACTGACAGCTGGATATAGTGCCTCCATTAGCTTACACGCTGCCTAAATGACGAATATAAAGATGTCTTGGAAAATCAGATTTAGGTCAGGCTGACCCTGAGCCCTTGGCTGTCCTGTGGCCTACTGAGCTGAGCCATAATGAATACAGATTATCGTCACTCAGCTCCTTCCCTGCACAATATGCTCCATTGGATCAGTTACCCTTCAGCCTTCACATTTCCGGGCTGCCTACAGCATCCCAAAGCCAAATGAATACCGTTTAGTCTTTCCCCACGTTCTACAGTATGGCGCCTCTGATGCCTAACAACTTATTAATTCACAACGGCATCTATCGTGGCTCATACGGAGAGAGGAAATGGGGAAATATTCCGACACGTTGGACTGCTCTACACTTCGAAGGTCAAACAGACAATTGAGTTTTTCAATCTTCAAGACAAGTCTGAGGCCAGCTATTTAATTATTCTGTTTTGGCTGTAATGTATCATCTAATCATCTTCCTGCCAGCCAGAATGGATGGAGACTATACAGAGTTCTTATGGAGATATCACTGGCATACAAAGGAGGTATTTGCAAACAGCACTTCATCGACTTCCCTGAGAATTCTCTTGAGAAGATTCCTTCCTCCAGGACTGCTCATTTCAGGTCAACACCACTGATCAGGCTCACGATTTGCACCTGAAAGTGGGTGGTCAGGAGCACTTTGGGGAAGGAGCCCAGCTCCGATCTTCTTCCCACCTTGGAGGGAACTCAGCTTGAAAGCCAGTGTATTGTGATTGAAGCTTCCTGCTGCTATCCTGATTATAGGGACTGGTTTTCTCACACAATATACTGGGAAAATGATTGAACAGCCACAAGGTGTGATATTAGGTTCACATTATTTCTCTTCAATGGGCAACTAAGCCAATAAACAGCTCTTTCAATTTTCATATCCACCTATCCCCAGATCAATGAGAACTCAAAACCTTACGGCTGAAAACATATTTGAAGGAAAATTGAAAAGCTGACATACAGCTCATCTCAAGAATTCTTATGGGTTCTTCAGTTTTTTGTTTAATGTTTTATCGTAGCAAAATGTGCTCCCCTTCATGTGATGATAATCTTTTTAATCATCATATTTTTCATAGGGAAATCAGTTTAAATCCTTCATCTTGCCTACTTGAAATGTTAACAGAAAAGCAAGTTTGTGTAGGCAAAAGCTTTATATGTGGCCCATGAGACCCTGGGCTGATTCTTCCAGCAGCCATCCTCGGGGGTCTGAACACAGTAGTGAGGATGTGCTTGCTTCTGGAAGCGTCCAATGCTGTTCCAGGAAAAGTGGGACTGATGAGAGAGATGCTGCAGGCTCTGAGGACCGTGACATGGGGTCTTCACTCATCAGCCAAAAAGGCTCAAGAGTGAACATCCCATTCTGTCAATCATTTCTCTGATTTCCTTAAATCACTACGTTTGTAATGGGGGGGGGGGGGAATGAGCTGAAAGCTTCCCCAGAAAGCCACAGCTTATATTTCTTTTTCTGCAAAGGCTGACTGAAGAACTCCGAAACTGTGAGAGGCAGGAATGCTGCAGGCCCAAGTCCTAGGGACAAATCTTCTTGAACTTTCTCTAGCTTCTTTCATAGCTGCTAATTGCCCACCTGTGCCTGGCTGACATCTTTGTGACTATCATGTGAAATCTTTTAGGATGTATTAGTTTGACAGACCACCAGCTCCCATCCGTCCCAAAGCTGAGACTGTCCTCAGATAGTGCGCAAGACCTGTATCAGAACAGGGTGTGGTGGCACACGCCTGTAATCCCAGTACTCAGGGAGGCAGAGGCAGGGAGATCTCTGTGAGTTCAAAGTCTACAAAGCAAGTCGAGGACAGCCAAGGCTACAGAGAGAAACCTTGTCTTGAAAAACAAACAAAACAAAACAAAACAAAACAAAACAAAACAAAAGACCTGTATCAGAGGTCTCTTCTCATAACCCATCTGATGGGTCCACTGATGTCTTCAAAATGCTCTGATTTATGACTATCTTTTACTATAAAAGCTTTGTAAAACTGTTAAAACACTGGGATATAAAATTTGCGGTAACCTAACTCGCTGTTCACAGGCCAGGGTTACTCATATTTGGCTCCAGAGTACAGTATTTCTTATCTATTCAATGTGGGGATGGGTTTTTTTTTTTTTTTGACACTATCAAAAAAAATTAGCAAGATGTTTCTTAGTAGATACAAATAGTCAAAATTATGTTTACTGCTTTATATATTTATAATACATATGCACAAGTGAAAATATATGTTTTGTGTGTATGAGTGTGTATGTATATGTATGTGTGTGTGTATGAGAGAGAGAGAAAGGGAAGACTGACTCTGTGGTTACTCAGAGGTTGCTTTCAAGATGCCTTTCTCAAGCGTTTCTTACTTTATTCCCTAAGACAAGGTCTCTCAGTGAACCTGTAGTTTGCCGTTTCAGCCAGGCTGGCCGCTGAGCCTCTGTGATTCACCCATCTCTGCCCCAGAGCCAAAGGCAAACACTGAAATGCCAAAGACAACCATCATCCATCACTTTGCAGATCTGTATCAGCTACCCTTGTCCTCCACAGTGACCACACCTAACAGACTATGCTCAAAGTTTCCCTCTGTCTCTTGCCAGCTATGTGAGTTTAAGTTACACTAGAGCTCTAAAAATCAATTTTTAGCAATTGTAAAATATAGACAAACTGTCTTAACCTGGTGAGTGAGTGCTTGCTGAGCAGTGTCTGACGTGCTCCAGTGCACCCATCGAATGGCTGGCATTGCTTTTAGATCAGGAGAACGTCTCCTGTGACCATCACCTGGCCAGAATTGATGCCAGTAGTTTAACATCTTGTTAAACTTAAATAATGAATCCTAATGGAATACCATCCACTCTTCAGAGCTCTCTAGGCTGTGACGTCACATGTGCTGATGTGATCATAATTAATAAGAACCCAGTTATGACACAGACTGAACCCTCAGTACCATCCTGTCAGGACAGGAACAGCAGCCTCTATTTGTTTTGAGTACTCCTTGTCTCCAGTGTCCTGTTTACATGGCTTGGGAGATAATTATCTTACCCCAGGAGCTTATCAGAAGAGAGATAAGGACCAAGAGTTCCATGAAGGCTGGCATGAGTACAAGGATCCTCAAGTTCACTCAAGGCTGGCATGAGTGCAAGTATTCCCTGATTAGCTAGGAAGACAACGGAAATAAACCCACAAATCAGGGCTATAACTACAAAAATTCTAAATATCAGGGACTACTTCTTATCTACACAATAAATGTGCTGCCCTCTTCATTTAGCTTTCCAGAGGCATCAACATACAACAGCAACAAAAAAGCTTGCTACTTCTCCAGCTGTGCCCTCTCCCTGTTGCTGGGGAAGAAATGCAAAAAATTTATTGCAGGTCTATTTTCATATTAATGTAGTCCAAATACCTGCAGAAGGTATTCAGTCCACTGAAGTATCCTATTTGTTCCAAAGTTTCTGAAAAGCCATCCTTTGCTTTCTGTCTTTTGGATGCATTCTCGCATTCTGCATTACTGTGTCTCTGCTTTTTACATAAGGCAGAAACGCAGTTAAGAATCAGAGCTATTGATGGCCCATAAGCAAGAATGGCCACAGCACGTAAACTAGGTAGGCAGACAGCAAACACTAATCGCCCACTCACTTTGCTCAACTATGAGAACAAAGATGCCTCCGAGGGACTGCAGACACCATTTGCTTATCAGAGAAGGATATAAGGTCCTAGCTGTCAAGGTCCAGCTTCAAGATCTCACCAGCAAAATGCCTTAGAAAGTAATTAAAGCAGTGATTTGCAGGCTGGGGAGGGGCTCAATCGTAGAACGTGTGTTTGATTGGCACAAGACTACTGAGTTCCAGCCCAATTCATGCACACATGCACGCACACATGAATTAGACACTGGTATAATGTTAACAAACATCTCTTAAATAATCTAAATGGCTTTACATTTGCCTGAAAGAATATTTTATGATTTCCTTGCAGATCTCTGAAAATCAAGTTAGCCAGAATCCTGGCCAAGGAGACTTCAGGCTGTCATCTGATGTCAACCAGACCCTCATGACCTCCGAGGTGAGACTTTCTTGCCTTGCAATGGAAGGGTCTACTGCAGATGAATAGACTAAGTTCATTCCTCACAAGCCCCAGTGAGTGCCTCGAAGGTAGGGCCATCGGAGGCAGCTATGTCCTCCAGGCATGAAGGTCTAATGAACACAAGCCAATGGAGTGGGAAGAAAGCTGGAGGGGAAATTTTAAGCGGGACTGAAGACATTGATCTTCCTATTTCATGGTTTAGTACTCTATATTCACTCTAATTTCAAAGGAATCCCAAAGGATCAGGAAGTAAGTCAGCTGGCCCAAGACCTGCATGCTTTAGTACTCTGACTTCAGCTCCCGCAACGCAGCTGTGGGGGAAGGTCTCTCTTCATGTCACCTTCTCTTCCACAGTACTTCAGGCCAGCGTCTGCCGAGAGGGAGTGTTATAGGCATCTATAGGTGACTTTCACAGAATCTGGAGAATGTGCACAGGTTATTAAACAAACAAACAAACAAACAAACAAACAAAAAACAGCTTATCATTTCACCTGAAGGAGCTGCACATTTGTGGATTTTGGAATTCTCTCTATGAATCTTGGGGACTCATACTACATGCTGTATCCTAAACACACAAGACTCTGATGTTTCATTTTCAATTTGCCCTATTTTTTTTTCTTTGTAATTGCTGGGTATGTTATATTGTTATATACTACAATTATTAAAATAAAGTAACCTCCTATCCAGACTCTGGTTACAAGTTGCCTGCGCTGGTAGAACACAGAGTCCCACTATGCTACAGATGTTTCTAATAAGAAAATCAGAGAAAGTTGGTATCACACCCTTGATTTTAGAGGAATGGTTCAGAGCTGACAAATAAGTTTTCTTTTTTTTTTTTTTTTTTTCATTTCAGGAAAGGCATTAACATCACATGGCTAAATATGTGCTACTTAACTTCATTATAAAAATCAGTGCTGAGGACCCAGGCAGACTCAATGATGTGTTAACGGCACATCCATGGGGCAGCACGGCCTGGTTGGCATTTAAGACACAGCATGCTGGCAAAAAGAGAAGAATGGAAGGAAGGCTAGTAAAGAATAGGTTTCTGTAGGGCAGGAGAAGCAGGATGGGGATAAACCTCTTTACTCCCCATTTTCACACACTTTCCGTGGTTAGGCCCCACTCATGAAAAGGCTTTACCCACTCTAGAGACAGTCATAAAGAGAGTCTAGAAACCACAGGCGGTTGTGGAATGAGGAGGACATCAAAATGGGTGTTTGTCTATCCAACGGGCAGTGCATTCCACCTCTCTTTAAGGAAACCAAGACAGAAAACCCCAGTGTCTTCCCCAGGCACTCCTCTTTCTCCTCTTTTCCTGCAGGACCACATTTACTAGTCATCCTGGCTCCTGCTCCCTCCCCCCCCCCCAATTATTACAATAACTTATAGGCCCTGATGCCTACAGAGCCCAAGTAAGAAACAAATCATTGTTTTTTAAAAAGACCTTTGTAGAGATGTGGTGGGCACCACAGCAGATTGACTGACTGCTCTACGGGGCTGTGCTGGAGAAGAAGGCCGTGCATTTGACAAACAGAGAAAGATAAAGCTGGCTGTACCTGTGTTGAATCTGAAGTACCTGGAAAAAAAGAAAATGCACAGTGCAGAGAAGGTAGTAGGCAGGAAAATGAACAACCTTTTCTCCTGTTTGTCTCTTCCACGATGTTAGCCTATTATTGTACTCCTGGGAAAGACTTGGTAGGGTAGAACAGAAGTCTGAGCCCTACAGTCAAAGTACTGGAAATCACCTCCCTCTGCAATAAGCTGCCTGACCTAGGGTAAGGAATTAATTTCCCGGTACCTTAGATTGATAAATAGGGATATTAGTTATATTCACTAAATCAGACAAGAACCACCTGATTTTGAGGGTGTAGACAATAGTCTTTAAAAATCAATAGCACATATTATCTAGGTGTGAGATAATATTTACTATTTATGTATAATGTTCCAAACCCAATACATACAAAAATCAAGTCCATAATCTGACAATAAAATAGAATGAAGCATTTTTCCAATTTTTAAAAAATTGTTCAAAATGTCATACACTGTATCCTGATCATATCTATCCATAACTCCTCCCAAAACCCTACTTGCTTGTTTCTTTATTTTTCTTTTTTCCAAGACAGGGTTTCTCTCTTTAGCCCTCGTTGCCCTGGACTCACTTTGTAGACCAGGCTGGCCTCAAACTCACAGGGACCCATCTGCCTCTGCTTCCCAGAGTGCTGGAATCATAGGCGAGTGCCACCACACCCTGCAACCTTGTTTTTTAAAAAGAAACAACTCATTGATTCCAATTCATGTTGCCTATATGCTCCCGGGTAGGGCATCCCTGGATGTGGTTCCCCTACCAGCAGCCAAACCTTTCAAAGAACTCCCTGCCAGATCATCAACTGTTCATTGCTTCTCAGTTAGGGGCAGGGGCTCGTGAACCCCTTTCCAGACGAGTTAGAGTAGCGTTTTTAAACTTTAAGTTTAAATCCATTAAAAAAGTAACAAGCTCGTCATTCATGTCAGCACAGAAGCAGAGGCATAATTATAATGTTGCAAAAGGGGAAGAAATCCAGCATTTCTCCCAGCATGTCCTATGTATTAAATTACAACCCTCAGAGGCAAAGGAGATGACATCAGCCCCCATGCAGTGATCACTTCAGTATGGAACAATTCTTCCAATTTCCAGCCCCATCTTAACTGAAACAGAATGCCCAAACATCTGGCAATACTTGTTCATGATGTAAGACTCATCTTCCCTGGATGCTATGCTAACACATGGTTGTATGTGACACTGATACCACATGATATTGAATGCTCTTATACTGTTTCTGAGCAATTTGAAACTATAACCAAACCTGAAGCTACATTACGCAAAGAGGAGAGGCACAGGCCCCATACCAGGACATTCATGACACTTTCTTCCTCCATTTATACACAGTGTGAGGGCTTGTTCCTCAGCACAACAGTTGCTTTGTTTTCAAAGCGATTAGATGAGAACCTAGGCTTATTTGCTTGGCACACCGATAACATACAAATCTGTTTTGTATTTGTCAAAAAGCCTGAACATTAATGACAACCGGAACAATATAGTTCTAAGAGAATTTCCTATGAAAGTCTTCTGCTAAGACTTGGGGATGCATTCCTTCGTAGGAATCATTATCACTTTGTGCTTGAGTTTTTATTTAAAAAAATAAATAAACAAGACAAATTCACTAGTGCAGGCAGGGTACAGCAGCACCCACAATATTCTGATATTCCAAATAACGTGTGTAATGTTTAATTTTCTCAGCCACCTTTAAGTTAACATGTATCAGGTAAGCCAAAGCATTCACTGCACAGTTCAGAAGTGTAAAAGATAAGCATGTGTTCCCTTGCTCCCAGACCTCTGGAGCCAACACTTTGAGAAACTGGCCATCAATCTATTATTACCAGCCACAAGCAGAGTGATTTTTGCAAGTGTCTAAAGCCAGCAAATGCTGGACAGGACGCGTTATTTTTATTCTACATGGACTCTGGCTCCCTGGTGCCCACGGCAAACAGCTGTCATTTACTTTAGGCCTTTTGCTAACACTTTCTGTAATTCCTAAGGGGCTTCCCACACTATAATTAGACTTGCCAGCTGCTGCCATGGACACTGCAGGGTGGCACAGAGAGGTCTCTGCTTTACAGCGTTCCCCACAGAAATCCTTTATTGCTGGAATCATGCTACTTGGGGTTCAGCTTGGATAGAAAATGTGAATTCTTTTTTTAAAAAATTATTTATTTTTTATTAATTACAGTTTATTTACTTTGTATCCCATCTGTAGCCCCCTCCCTCATCCCTTCCCGATCCCACCCTCCTTCCCTCTTCTTCTCCTATTCTCCTCCTCTCCCAGTCCACTGATAGGGGAGGTCCTCCTCCCCTTCCATCTGACCCTAGTCTATCAAGTCTCATCAGGACTGTCTGTATTGTCTTCCTCTGTGGCCTGGTAAGGCTTCTCCTCCCTCAGGGGGAAGTGATCAAAGAGCCAGCCACTGAGTTCATGTCAGAGACAGTCCCTGTTCACATTACTAGGGAACCCTCTTGGACACTGAACCGCAATGGGCTACATCTGTGCAGGGGTTCTAGGTTATCTCCATTAATGGTCCTTGTGAGGAATGGATGCAGAAATTGTGGTATATTTATACAATGGAATACTACTCAGCAATTAAAAACAAGGAAATCATGAAATTTGCAGGGAAATGGTGGTAACTAGAAAAGACCATCCTGAGTGAGGTATCCTAGAAGCAGAAAGACACACAAGGTATATACTCACTTATCATATAGTACAGGATAATTATACTAAAATCTGTACACCTAAAGAAGCTCATCAAGAAGGAGGACCCTGGGTAAGATGCTCAATCTTAATTCAGAAAGGCAAACGGGATAGACATCAGAAGAGAGAGAAAGCAGGGAACAGGACAGGAGCCTACCACAGAGGACCTCTGAAAGACACTACCCAGCAGGGTATCAAAGCAGATGCTGAGACTCATGGCCAAACTTTGGGCAGAGTTCAGGGAATCTTATGGAAGAAGGGGGAGATAGAAAGACCTGGAGGGGACAGGAGCTCCACAAGGAGAGCAGCAGAACTAAAAATCTGGGCCCAGGGAGAATGTGAATTCTTTAGCCGTTTGCTATGAATGAGTATGTTCAACAAGTAAGGTCTGTTTCGACACAGGGGAAGGGAATCGAGACTAAGCACATAGAAAGGGGAAGTGCGGTGCAATACCAGAAACTCCTACTTTGAACTTGCAGGCAGCATGAGGGCTGTACAGGTTACAGCCTCTTGATTTACTTAATTCCCCTTCTCAGATGCCATCAGAACTAACTGAAATGACACCACAAGAAGGAACTCGGCAGGGTCAGGCCAAAATCTCACCAGATTTCTAAATCTTTTGGGTTCACAATACCAGAAAAGGCATCACATGATTTTAAGATAGTTGTAAGTCACATACACGGGAAAGAGGCAAGATTTAGTTTAGAGTAAGTCTTTCAAGTGAAACATAAGGACACTATTTTTAAAACACAACTTAGCCAACCCACCACCATGGTCATTCTGCCTGAGTGTCCTAGGAAACAAATTCTCAAGGCAGATCCCCCCCTGACCACCACCACCACACAGAGGGACTCACAGACCCAGCGTAACTGCAGAAAGCAGCCTGGGGCCCACTGTCATCTTTGCCTTCTGTTGCCCTGACTACGAAATCTGCTGGAGTGGCGACAGAGCTCATTGGGGTTAGATTTAATTTCCCAACACCGACAAAACCAAACCAAACCAAACCAAACCAAAAGCCCCTGCCAGTATTCTAACTGCCAATAAGGGGTACAGAGACAGTAAGATGCTGCTACATAAGCCCGAGTTCTTGGGGCCGCAGCTGTCCGTGGTCTGAGGATCGGGCTGAAACCACAGTTCGGAGAAGGTCCTCCTGAAACCTGCTCTTCATGCCTAGCACAGGTGCTCCTCTCAGGAAGGTGACACTTGTCCACCACTGGAAACTCACTGAGCTGTTAGGTTCTTAAGCCCCAAAGGACGAGGCAATCAAAACCATGGCTCCGTTTATGTTGTGGGAAATGTCAGATCTCATCAAAGAGGAGCTGGTATTTTGATAGTCTTCAGTGACTGTATCAAATGCCCAAGGAGATCATCTATGGAGATAAAAAGGTTAATTTTGGCTTGGTTTTGGAGGTTCCCATCTAGATCAGGGAGACCAGCTTTGAAGGCCCAGGACACAGCAGCAGAAAGGCACTGCTCCCTGGAACAGAAAGTGGGAAGGGGGTGTGTCCCACTTTCTTTAGGCCACATCTACAGAGACATGATGACCTCAAAAGAGTTTGGACCTCCTAATGCAGTTGTTAGCCTTCCTAATGCCTTGACCCCTTAACACAGTTCCTTACGCCGTGGTGACCCCAACCATAAAATCATTTTCACTGTGACTGTGTAACCGCAATTTTGCTACTGTTAGGAATTGTAATGTAAATATATGATATGCAACACCCTCCCCAGGGGGTCGAGACCTGCTGGTTCAGAACCAATGTCCTAACGTTTCCACCCGCTCTGTACAACAGCAGTCTGGGCACCAGGCCTTTACAGCAGAGCTCTGGGGGCGCGCACGCCAGTCAGAGGAAGTGCACTCGTATTCCTACCTTCTGCTGGCCACTGCGGGGGGAATTCTTGGGCAGGATGCCACAGATAAAAGAGAGAAATGCACACACGTGCCAGTCCCTGCCACCATCAGTTGTTCCTCAGTGAATTTTCTCCTAAAAACATTTTTTTTCCACACACACACACACACAAAATCTTTAAAAACATCTGTACTAGAAATTTGGGAAATATTCCCAATCTCCCACTTGCCTTTCAACTAAGAACATTCGATTCTGAATGTGCAGCCTTCCCACAGCAGTGGGGAGACTCTGTGGTTCCAAATGCTGGCTGCTAGGAATTGAGAAATGTTAAGTTCATCTGGGGATTAGCCAATGTGAAACAACAAGACGGAAAAAAATTGTTTTGACTACCAGAATAGATACGTTTACCCTGGTGCACATTTCTATTAGTGGAGAGAACTGACAGCTGCCAGTTAACATGCGAAATACGCTGATAGAGACAATCACAATCAGAGCACGGGAAGCCCCCAGTTTGCCAGTTAAAATGTTCCAAAGTGAATTTTATAAAATGGCTGCCAAGATCCAAAATCCCATTTTTATAGGAAGAGTAAAATCAGTTTAGGGAAATGTTTCATGCCTCCCAGCAAATGCTTAAAATCTCAGGTAATACAGAACAATATTGTATCCCATATACAATATATATACAGTTTATATATATATAGCAAATGTTGTTTCTGTTTCCTGTACACAAAGGCACACCCCCCCCACACACACATACACACACACAGGCACCCCCCCCCCTACACACATATACACACACTCACATGAGAAGGGCTGAGACTCTTAACACTTTTCCCTTACTAATCAGGCAATTGAGTTTGTCAGATCTTACAAGTCTTTAACAAAAGTTCTAACAGAATTTGGTGGTGCTTGCCTGTAATCCAGCACTCAAGAGGAGCAGAGGCAGTCGGATCTCTGTGAGTTTGAGGCCAGACTGGTCTACAGAGTGAGTCCAGGACGGCCAAGGCTACACAGATAAACCGTGTCTCGAAAAATAAGCAAGCAAGCAAGCAAACAAACAAACAAACAAACAGATTCCAACAGAGCAGTTTAAAGTAAGAAATTATTTAGTTCGGCACACACGTCACACATTTCAGCCCATGATCCTTAAACCCACTGGACTGGACCCATGGTAAGACATGGTAACAGCATCACGGCAGTAGGATCATACAGTCGAGCTCAGGGCAGTGGTATTATGTGGCCGAGATTGCTCAGCTCGTGCTAACACAAACAGAGAGATAAGTACCAGGGACCAGGCCAAACGTTGAAAGACATACCCTCTGCCCTCTACTCTCTCCAGGAAGGCCTTGCCTCCTAGAGTTTCCAGAACCTCACAAGATAGTGCCACCAGCTGGGGGTGACACATTCAGCACATGAGCGGGTTGGGACATTGTATATTCCAACCATACAGAGCTTAGCAAGGACTGTGGCCATGCCTTTGGCAGCGTGAGGGGAGACAGCAATGCAAGCAGGGATTTCTCTCCCTATACAGTAGGTCTTAGAGCTTCAGCACCAGAATTATTTCCTCTTCTAAGCAGAAATTGTTCAGTTCTTCACTTGAATGATACTTTACAGCTTCACTTTGGTAAATGTGAAGTATTAGTGTTAGGACCTGTGTACTTTGGGTAATGCATGAGTAAAATACAATTATTTGAATGCAAAAGCTGCAAGAGCATGAGTGTCAGCCCAACAGCTGCCATGTCCTCTGAGTGAGAAACGGAAGGAAACTAGACACTCCTTGAATTCAATGGACAAAAGGATGACTGACATCTCAGGTGGGACAGAGCCAGATGAGGCAAAACTTAGAACAGAGAACACTGTTCAAAACTTACAGTTCTGTACTTCTGGAAATTTCATTTAACATTTTTGGATCACCAATGCCTGTGGATAACAAGCTCCAGAAAGTGAAGCCTCAGATAAGCTGCTGGTGAAAGCAGAGTTTGGGGCTCCTGACAACCATTTTACAAGTTACTCTTCAAAGGTTTCCCACTGAAGTCATATCTAGAACAAATGTGAACAGTGTTTAGAGGAATCGTGCAGACCCATGGGAAAGCACTCCTTACATTCCGGGAGTCAGCTGTGGGACAGGAAAGCTCGATGCCGTGAGACAGCAATGGCATTGTGTCTCCTCCACTCATTTCTGCCACCACAGTTCAAGTAACTCCTGGAACATATGAGACACTCAACATGGTTGAGAGACTACCCCAGCCGTAGTTCTGAAAGTCTGATTAAATTAAGAGGTTGAAAGGCTTCCACAGTCCGAGAAATTTGAAGGAGTTACAAGGAGATAAAAGAGCAAGGAAGGAAGGCTGGGGTCACTGTCAACTCAAGCATTTTTTTTTCCTGGAAATGGCCTATATATACTTAAGACCATCCATGTATTTAGATGGAAAAGTCCCTTCTTGCCCTACTAGAATCCCAGTTTCAGATTATAGAAGAAAGAATGTAAAGTTTGGAGGGTTATCCCAAGAAATGTACTGGTCATGTTTAAGCATACATGTGTGTACGATACACACTCATTCTGAAGGAGATGAAAAAGAGGAGGATGAGGAGAAGTGGGAGGAAGAGAAGTTAGAGAAACTGGAAAAAAAGAAAGAAGGAAGGGGAGCAGGAAGAGCAGAAAAAGGAGTGGGAAGAGGAAGATTAGAAGGAGGAGCAGAAGGAGGAGGAAAAGTGGGAGGAAGAGAAGTTAGAAGGAAAGTGAGGAGGAGAAGCAGGGGGAGGAGGGACAGGAGGAGAAGGACCCAACACATACTGCTCCTAGCCATGGTCTTCTGTTGGTTGTCACTTCCTTCCCCATTGATCAGTTCCTTCCTTGAGATCCCAGGTGCTGAGTTTCTGGTCTTCCCTCTACTCACAGATGGACCACAGTTCAACAATGGGCTCCCACCTTCTCTGTGTACCTCTTCCCCATCCCCTTTCTCCAAGCAGTACTCCACTGGCTTCCCAGCGGTTTCTGAAAACACAGAGTTGGGTGAGGCAATCCCTGTAATAAGAGCTTCCAACAACTTCCCATGATTCTCAGGGAGGCAGGACCTTCCATTGGCAAACACAGCCCTGCCATACATGTTTTTTGTTGTTGTTTGTTTGTTTGTTTGTTATGCCACATGTCCCTAGAACCTCATCTGGAATGTTCCAGATTTACGGGTTCACTCATGGGTTTCCCCTAAAGTATTCCTTAACCCAGGATCTCTCTCTGCTTTACCCCACCCCATAACACTTACCAGATATCACATGCTGTATAGATTTTCTATTTATTTTCTGTGCCCCATCTCTGTAGTTTAAACAAAATAGCAAGGATATATATATATATATATATATATATATATATATATATATATATATATATATCTCCTCTGTCCTTTGGCTGTTCAGTCCCTAAAAACCAGAACTCAGGGAGTATAGGCTGAATATTTATAATCTGAACATCCTAAATCCAAAATGTTCCAAAATCCAAAACTTCCTGAGCCCAGACATATGCTACAAGTAGAAAATTGTACAGCACATCTCACACAAGGGGCCACATCAAATGCACTAACTATGTCCCATAAATTACCTTCAGGATCTGTGCATTAGATACCTACAAAGCATAAATGAACCGGATTTTACATCTAGACAACCTTGGTGCCCAGATATCTCATTTTATATAAACATTCCATGATCTGAAAGACGCCTAAGATGGAAAACCCTTCTGGTCCCATGTACTGTGAACAAGGACTGTGCAATCTGTATTCCTTAAACAAGCAAATGACAAAGATCACAGACTGAATGCCACTTCCTATCATTTTCTCTACCAAACAGCTAAAATGGCTTCCTCATAGTTATTACAGGACTGGCTGCCCCCAGACCCCAAAGATGTATTTTTGCCACCAGCCTCAGGAGCTGGGCACCTCGGGCTCCCCAGATATGCACCTGCTCAGGAATACAGGCTTTCACCTCAGCAGACATCTGCATAGACGGAATGCTAAAATTCGAAAGGTAGGCTTCCTCTTCTATTATACATACCTTAAAAGTTAATAAGAATAAGCAGAAGCCCATTTAAAAGTGAGCAAACATGTCTGTTGGCCAGTGAACAGGCAATCTGTTTGTTGGGCTGAGGCGCATCTCGGATTGTGTCAAGTGACATCCCACAGTGGATTATTATGTTAAATTATAGGCTTGATAAAAAGAGAAAAATTACAGGGAAAACAACTCATGTTAAGCTTTGGAGAAAGGAAAACAATGCATTAAACAACAGCAAACTCCCAACAGTTGTGTTTGATAAAGGCATGGATCACATTTCTAGAAAAAAAAAATGCCCTTGTTTTCTGGCAATGCATTTGGCCCTCTTCATGGGAACCTGGCAGAAAGGCCCAAATATAGTGAACATGGAAATACTTAGGGCTGATTGTCAGGCAAGGGGACATCTGCCTGGACCCCGCTGTCCCTGTCAGAGCTATTAGAGCTGGCCCACACTGAAGCTAGTTCCCAGCATGGCCACCCTGCTTCCTATTTCTCTCTTAACAGGAATCCTCAAGGGAGAGTCGCTTGGTTATCTGCTACCACAAACAGCACAGACATCCACAAAGCCAGCGCCAACTGTGTTTGTGGAACAGAAGTTGGTCCCCGGGAAGCATTCCACACTCCTTTTTGAGAAGGAGGTGAAGAAGGCATAACCGGTGCCCCTCCCCCCATGCAGCGCTGTAGAGCCATGCGTCAGCCGGCGAGGACAGGGGCTTGTCCTACTTTGAGGCAGTCACCAGCTCTTCCAGCCCCCCTCCGAGCATCTGAAGGAGCTGCAGCTGAGTAATCACGAGAGCGTCTTCCTCCACTTGTCCTTATTCCACAGTCTCCAAGGCTCTCACAAAAATGCAGACTGGCGTCGCAAGCACGACACAAACCTAAAACATCTGTGTGGTTCACAGGGGCAAATGTTTCTCTGTCCTGGAACAGTTTGCTTTCCGAGCTTGTCCACGGCGCAAGGCTAAGCTTCCCAACTCCATTGCTGGGGCCCAGGACACTGACTAACAACAATGCAAATTAACCTTCAGCAGCCACATTTGAAGGCGTCACATTAAGGCTTGTCCCCAAAAGAGATACACCTCCCATCAAGGAGAACATAATCAAGGCCACATAAACTAGGTCACTGGATTTACTTCTGAGTTCGGTGAGTCGGCCATGTGTCTGAGCATTAATCTACCAGAGCAACCACACTGCCTGCCACATTTTACAGGGGAAGGAGGCGGGAAGGAGGCAAAAGTGACTAACACTTCCTGGTGAACTACACTGCTCTCTTTAGAAAATGCCGACAGTTTACTCTTCAATACAGTTTCTGTTGTTAAGCTTAACAGTCAAGCAGATAGCGAAATGTCAGGCCAACATTTCTCTTAATGTTACACAGATCAACACTTCCAAGAGAAACAACACTCTTACTTATGCTGTGCAAGTTTGGATAAGAATGGCTCAGATACTTGAGTATATGCCCCCCCCCCCCCTTGCTGGTGGAACTGTTTGGGAAGGATTAGGAGGTGTGGTCTTGTTGGAAAAGGTGAGTCCCTGGGGGTGGGCTTTGAGGTTTCAACAGACCCAAACCTCATTCTTTGTCTGCATCATGGTTGTGAATCAAGACGTGATCTGTCCCTCCATCATCCTGGACCCTAACCCTCTGAAATTATAAGCCAAATTAATAACCTTCTTTAAAAGTCATGGTGTTTTATCACATCAACAAGCCAAATTTAAAACCTTCTTCCAAAGTTGCCTTGGCCATGGTGGGTTATCACATCAATATCAAAGGTACTAAGACAGAGTTTCGTTTGGTAACACAAAGAAAATGGTACCAAACAGACCCGCCTTCCTCCTTCAAAGAACTATCATCCTCACACCAGGCACCAGCATCTCAGGGTAGAGCAATTATAATGTTCGAGTCCCCATCACAACCTCCAGATAACTGACACATGGGGAAAAAAAACACTAAAAATTAATATTCTGAGTAACCCAACTCCCGTTGCACTGAATGGAATATTCTAACACACAAACAGATGTTTGCGTTGGAGCTCCCACTCCAACAAGGCCGGCAGCCTCAGCCTGGAGATCGGCAATGCTCACCTTGAGCTTCCCTCCTAATTGAAAGCCCTCAGTAAAATAACCTCCAAAAGGCCTCTCAGCTTATTTGCCAAAATGGGGACTCAGTAATAGGAGGCAAGAAAAAGAAAATGAAAGAGAACAAGAAAGATATCTACTCCACAACCTACATGTCACTCAAATCTTAAAATTAAAATGTCATGAGAAATTACCCATCACTGCCAGACACAATTCCAGAATGCTTCAGATTTTTTTTTTAACAGGGACCCATTAATAAACAGGAACTCCATTTTGTTACTCAAACCTAAGTATTTTCAGCAAGTGGCTGATATAGAATGCACCAGGCAAAATTTTAAAGCATTTTATCTAAATTATTAGACTAACTTTACATGGTGTTCATCAAGGTGTTCACCACAGAGCAGAGCAACAGCATACTGCCTAGAATTTCCGGGGGCTGCAATGAGTGTCTGTTGGTTTGGGGGTAGGGGTGAGGGGGTGCCAACTGGAAGGATCCTGGTTGATTCTGTTCACCTACCAGCTCACCTAATTAATCTCAAGTACTACCTGATTCAACCAGTAGGGGGAGCTTGTCAGAACTATCTGTTATTACTACTATTTGATACAGTTTTTAAATACTTTTATTTATTACAGTTATTTAACAAATACAGTTATTTAATAAATAACTACCTATCACGACAGTGAACATGGCTACTTTTTGGCTAGCCAAAAAAGTGCAACTGTTACAAGTGGAAACATTTGAAATTTAGAATGATCACAGAATTTGTCAGCCACAGGAAGAGGACATCTCCCAACAGGGGGAGGGGGTGGAATTCCAATCAAGAAAAAAAAAAAAAATAACCAATGAGAAAAACTGCTTTAAAATTTGGTAATCTCAAATTCAAATTCTTAGTTATGTTGTTGGATAAGGCATTCAACTCCTTAATGTTCAGTTTCCTGTTGTGGAAACCAGGCAGAGAACAGCTAACTATCAAGATCCCATTAGAATGGAACTAATCAAGATCCCATTAGAATGGAAATTCAACAGAGGCACACACATTTGCTTTTTGCTCACTGTTATGCACAGACATTTCTGGCACACAACAGGTATTCAAGAAATGTTTGGGGGGAATTGGTAAATAATATAAAATTATCATCCCAGGGTGCCAGAGAGACAGGCAAATGCCCCTGCCCCTAACCAAGCCTGCAGACCTGCAGTCCGTCCCTGGGACCACCTAGAACTGACTTCTCCATTGTTGTCTTCTGACTGCCATACTCCTAGGATGGCATGTGAGTGTACAACACACACACACACAGACACACACAAACACAGCAGAGAGAGACAGACACAGAGAGAGAATACATGTAGTTAAAACATTTAAATGACCATCTCAGCTGACACTCAAATACCACTGGATTAAAACATTCATAGGGTATCTGAATGTTGGTAACTACATTACTGTAAGAACTTTAATCAGGGGCTGGAGGGATAACTTAGCCTGTAAGAGGACATACCGTTCTTCAAGAGGGACCTGAGTTTGGCTCCCAGCAACCACATCCCAAAGTTCACAACTGTCTGCAACCCTAGTTCCAGGGACTCTGATGCCCTCTCTAACTTTCATGGGAGTGTGCATGTGAGAGAGTGCATGCGCGTGTGCACAAACACACCACAGACTATTATACATACATACATACATAGAAATGACTTCAAAAATAACCTTAATTAGAATATACAGCTGCCTTTTAAAATTTGTAACAAGAATGCAGCCAAACACTGTAAACAACAAACCTCATAGGGTTGTTTACTACAAGTAAAAGTATTACCTCTGTCCAACAAAACAATCACTCTCTGAAATGACAAACACATTTTAGTTGAATTATAATACAATTAGTCTATACGTTGTGATCCAGGTGGATGTAAACATTTGTCATTTCAGCACCCAGAGGCTTCTGTTTTTCCTCCCTCCTTAGGCAGTCTAAAGCACGCAGGTGCAGTCAACAGATGCTGTGCCGCAAAATACCTCAGAGCAGGCACCTAGTCATTAGGTATTTGGTTTGTTTTTTTGTTTGTTTGTTTGTTTGTTTGTTTGTTTTAGCAGTGCCTACATATAATGAGCCGAAATGGGGTGGGGCGGTACTAGAGTTGCTTTTAAATACCATAGGAGAGGGAATCTTTAAAAAAATAAACGAAAAAAATCAAAGCAACAGATGCAAAACAATAGCTACGCTTTCAATTTTTACTACAATTACCATATGTCAAATTATTTTAACACCTAAAGAGGACTAGCAAGGACCTAGCTAGTTTCTGCAACATTTGAGGCTTTAGCAAAGAGAGATATGGAAAATGAGCAAATCTGATGGGAAAACAAATTTTCGTTTATTTATTGTGGGGGCTGGGGGTGGTGCGCACTGTTATAGCTCTCTTGGGGAGCTCAGAGGACAACCTGCAGGAGTTGGTTCATTTTCCAACACATAAGCCCCAGGGAGCAAACTCAGGGCATCAGGCCTGGCAGCAAGCCCTTTTGCCAGCTGGGCCATCTCCTCATTCCCCACTAAGCTGTTTCCCAAGGACAGACCAAAGCCCTGACATTGCTATTCCTCACTTTAGACCTCACAGACTGGTAATGCAACATTATGTGACATCAGCGCCATTAGAAATGGTCGCTTAAGCAAAACGTCTCCATGCTGGCTTCTAAATAAAGGCTTTCCAAGTGTCGACCTTCGTCCTTCCATTTTCTCAGATCTTCCTTTGACTCTTAGCCACCACATGAATGACCTCACCCCACACCTGGAATCTATTTTATAACATAAGGCCCCACCCTGATTATAACATGCATAGTTATTACACACATACACATAAAATGTATACAATTACTACTAATTATTGGTAACATGTAACAGCACAGAACAGCTCAGAAGCTGGAAGAGAGTGACTTCAGGGGGAGCAGGACTCCCACATCAACAGTTGTGAGAGAATGTCTCAACTGAAGTCTCTCTGCTACTCAAACGCTCCCATCACAGTTACTGCAGCGGCCTCGGTATGGCTGCTCCATCTGGAAGGATGCTGCTGACATGCTCACTCACACAGGTGGTGGTGAGTGACACTGCCCTCCTCCTGAAAGAACAGTTCTACTGGAAACTCAACTCACAAAAAGCCATGATATGATTTCCTATTCACTGGAGCCCTTGAGGGCCTCTCTTAGCAAAGGTGCTGACCCAGGCTGGAGACAAAATCCTGACTACCTACTTCAGAGCACAGTAACCTCCAGTCACAATTCTGAGACATTCTAATTCCAGCGAGGCCAGTTTCAGGTGGAGCCAGAGTGCAGGCACCTGAGGTTCTCTTCCAGGCCTTCTGCTGGGGCTCAGCACTGGCACAGTTCACAAGGAAGACTGAGAACAGTCGGCCTCCAGTTAGTAGACAATATCTAGCTTGCTGTCTTTCCTACCCTACTTCTTCTCACAAGCCAGTTGTATGGGAACCACCACATCAGCCCTCAGACCCTCATCTGAGAACAAGCGACATCAAGAAGGAGCCACTGAACAGATGTAGCCCATGGCAGCTCAGTGTCAAAGAGGGTTCCCCAGTAATAGGAACAGGGACTATCTCTGACATGAACTCAGTGGCTGGCTCTTTGATCACCTCCTTCTGAGTGGGGAGCAGCCTTACCAGGCCACAGAGAAAGACAAAGAAGCCAGTCCTGATGAGACCTGACATAGGCTAGGGCCAGATGGACTGGGGAGGGGCATAGGAGAAGAGGGAGGGAGAATGGGGTTGGGAGGGGATGGGGGAGGGGGCTACAGCTGGGATACAAAGTGAATAAACTGTGATTAATAAAAATAAAATTAAAATTAGAAAAGAACGGCTTACGATGAAATCCAAGTCTAAGAACGGACCAGACCATTCAGTTTCACCGACATACACTGAACTTCAGAGTCTAAAGAGAAATTCCAGATTTGTGTCCTCCTGAGTCCAGACATGTGAAATTTAAAACAAAGTTGAAGTTGCCAGAAAATAAAAAGGTGGTAGTAAAAATTTTCTTTTGGATAAGAAGTTCTTCAAAACTAAATTTAAAATTATTTGGCCAAAAAGAAAACACAAACACATGTCTTTATACTTCAGAAGCATGCCCTACAGAGGTACAAATGCCAAAGTATTCACATTTCCTTAACTATTACTCACATCCAATAAAACTCTTGTTTATTTACGTGAAAGTGATGAACTCAGTAGTGAAAACCAACTGCATTTTGATTTTCCCTGCAACAGTGAAAGTTAGGTATACAGTTTATTTTCCAAATTATAAAACAAAAGCATTCGTTGATAAGAAAAATAGTTTTTCCTGGGGCTTCGATAAAACTGGGAGAGTATGAAATGGACAGGCCAGATGGCTCAGCAGGGAAAGTACGAGGCTCAGGAATGCTCATTCTTAGGGAGGGGGATTTCTCTAACAAGCACCCCAAGTCCTGATTGGCTGAAGGTGACAAGCATGGCCACACTCTGGGGGCACAGTCCTGTTCTCATAACCCTACCAAGCTTCTGCAGGCTTCACAGACAAGCTCTCCTCTTTGAGGAGTCTCACACTGAGCTATTATTTACAATTTAAGGTCAAATTGTTTTCAACAAAACCATGAAAATGTCAAGGGGTTGATTAAGAATTTTCCTTTCTAAGTTTATCAGACTTCCACATTAGGAACTGCTTTATTTAAATAATTACTGAGGGCTCGAGATGCAGAGGTCAGTGACACTTGGAATACGCAAGGCCCTGTGAGTCATATGCATGCTCCTCTCTCTCCTCTCTCTCTCTCTCTCTCTCTCTCTCTCTCTCTCTCTCTCTCTCTCTGTATCTCATGTTAACTCCAACCCTAAAAAACACACATACAACACAGTATTTTAACAAAACTGTTATGATTTTTAAAGAGCAAGAGAGTGAGAGATCCTGAGGTTGGGACAGCCGCAGACGGGGAGGAAGACTCTTCCCAGGAAGGAGCGGTGTGTGGAGAAGGGGAATGGTGGAGACTGAAGCACTTTCAGGAATGTCCACTTCAGCGGGGTGGTAAGTATGGAGGCAGTTGTCATAGTCTCATCCAGCCTTTCAGGGTGATAGAGCTATTCATACTGCTTCTCAAGGAGAATCAACGACCCACCTCAGCATCCTCTCACTATCGGCAGACCATCCATGGCTTGACTGACACTTATCTTTAAGTCACAGGCAAGGCAACTCCAATCATCCTGGCCAGCTGTGATCAGGAGCATCCTGCTACCGTTCAAATGGTTTTTGTAATGAAGAGAAAGTGCAAACCACGGGGATTAACCGGTGTGTTGGTTTCTCCAGTTCTCTTTAGCTGCACATAGAGCATAAAAGGGCTTCATGGAAGAAAATACATTAAGTCTTATGGTCAACACTCTTAGATGAGCTGCCTGTCTGATGGTAAGTGCAACCCCTCATCTACAAGGGTGTCCCTCTGTGTGCACTGATGTCTACCTCCTGAATTCCTCTCACTCAGCTCTCACAGCCTGTAGCTCACCCCATGGATAAAGGACTTGAGGATGAAAAGACAGGAACATGGAAGAATGGGTGTACTACACATCCAGCCCAGTGGTACTCTGCGCTAGCCTCCCATCATCAGCATGCTGGGCGGAGGGAAAGGGATGCTCATGGTACCTTCTGCATCCCTGAAAGCTGAGCCTGCTCCATCAAGTGCCCCGTGCCTTCCTTCCCTGTCCCCTCCTCCACTGTTCCTCCGCTCTCACCCCATCTCGGGTGAGCTTGTTTTCCCTGACTCTGGTTGCTTTCCTGTATCAACGATTTTGAGTTTCCTTCTTTAGCTGGACCTCTCAGCTCTCAGACTGACAAGGCTGCGAGGCATCATTTCACAGACACCCCCCAGGACCTTCAACAAGAAGCCTGACCTCCCTTCAACTATCTGTCCCACACTAGTAACTCTCCTGACGGATGCACTCTCTGGGAACAGTAAGTAGGGTCATCGACCCCTCCCCTGCTATACTTAGCACGGCACTGAGCTTTAAAATTACCCCTCTAAACAAAGAGAATTCTTCACTTCTCAGCCCCCCCTAGTTCCTCCTCGAAAAACAGCTTTGCCACCATTGACTCAGTATCCACTAGGGGCATAGGAATTACATACAGGCTTATCTAAAGATGGATGTTTGGTGTTGGTGAGTCTGGACATTTTGATTGTGTAGAAAAAGCACATGAAGCTTTTAAAATTAAACATTTTGCACAAACTTACACAGTGGTAGAACCAGTATGTGTTCCTGGGTTTATTAATTGCTGGGTGACACTATCAAACATGCACCCACAAAAAGCTAACATGGATCCTCTAGTAATGTAAGGGATTATTATTATTAATATTATTATTATTATTGCAAAGACACTATATAGTTGTTGAAATGGCTACTTTGAATTGGTAATTGAATGGCCAAAAAAACAGAAGCCAAAGCTTTGCAAAAGCTCTTTGCTTTCCATTTCTGTACAAACTGTAGATTTTTCTTCTGTGTGGATGTATGTTTTAGCGTATGTTGGTGAGTTTTACATGTTTTTCTATGTTTGAAATATGCATCTGCTAGTGTGTGTGTGTGCGTGTGTGTGGACATGCATAAAAGTGTGTGTGGGTCTGTGTAAGCATATTGAGTCAAGAGGTCAACATCTGGTGTCTTTCTCAATCACTCTCTATCTTATTCTTTTAGTCAGGGTCTCTCTCTCCTCTCTCTCTCCTCTCTCTCTCTCTCTCTCTCTCTCTCTCCTGGAGCTCACAAAGTGGTCAGCTGGCCCACCAGCACCAGGGTTACACACACATTCCAGCACATCCGGTTTCTGTATGGTTAACAGGGACCTGAAGTTGGGATTGAGGTGGCAGGTACTTTAACAGCTGTGCGATTCCTCAGCCCCTGGTGATTTCTTTTTTTTTTTTTTTTAATTGGTCAAATGATCATCCTGCTGGGGCAAATCATACTGTGAAAATGTTTGGTGCACATTCAAGGGCTGAAAAGAAAACATTACCCTTGGAGGAAATTGGATCAAAAAATGGGTTGGTGTATTTCATGTTGCGTGTCTTTAGGTTGAGAGACACTTGAACTAGTCAAAGTTGGCTCTGATTCTATTGAAGGACAGGGAAAAAAAATCCACTCAGGTAAGGAGCCTACAGGCACTTGACTACACTGATGTGACCGAAGAAGACATTTTACAATTGTAGCTAGGAAAAGCCCCAGGCAAGAAAAACACCAAATTGAAATCCAACTCCTCAGTGGAAGCCTGCAGAAATAACAGGCGTGATGGTAAGCCAATACAATGAAAAGTTTTCCCTGAGTGGGGAAGAGGATTATGAAGTTTAACTTACTACTACATGAATATAGTTTACTGTTGACCACAAAGCCTTCCAAGCACCTTCTCCCTAGTGTTGCAGTATGCATAGAGGCAGCCTCCATGTTGGAAGTGTGATGAGGGTGGAGAAAGGGAAAAAGAATGGCCAATGCTTGATGGTGGGCAGCAGCTCACAGGCGTGGCAGCTCAGCAGCAGGTCAGGGACTGACTCAAAGAAAGTTAAGTTCCCATGGCAAGACAACCACCACAGTTCCAAAGGCCCCCTGTGGATTCTGCTTCGGATTCTAAGGCCAATGGATGCAACCTGGATGTGGTATACGGCGACTTTAAGGGTTCCAGCATGTGACTCACACTAGTATGTGTGATATAAATAAAAGATGAAATGCTAGCCACAGCGTAACCTGCCCACTTTACCTCCGGCACTAACAATGCCAAATCTGCAATGTTCTGACCCCACTGAATGCCATATAGATAAGAGCTTTTAAGACCTGACAATATCTTCAAGACCTAAACAGCTCAATGTGAAGTCCACAGCTTAGAGCTTCAAACACAGGTAAATGCTTTATCACTGAGTCATGCCTCTTATCCACTTGAACAGGCATTTCATCTTCAGGATCATGTTGCTTCTTTATCAATCATACAGAATTAACTCCAACTGCAGGCATATTGAGAGCATACACTTTTCCTTTCAATTTTCACTTAATCCTTCTGAACATCTGGCCATATAATTGCTATCATTCCTATCTCATAGACAATAAAATCAAACCTTTATTTTACACTTCTTTAAACTTAAATATGACAAAATTTCCCGGGGCAGTAAGAGTTACAAGTGGTGGACCTACTGTAGACCATCCATAACGGAACCCAGACATTCTGAGTGCAAGGCCAGGGCTCTCTGCTCAGTGTGTTACTCTCTCTCTTAAACATCGGTTCTCTTCGTGTATAGTATAATGTCTTCCTAGAGCAGATGCTTGAGCACAGCCAGTAAGCTGGAGAGCTGCTGAGTCCAGAGTCCCTAGGACAGTAACCACTCAAACGTGTTCCAGATGGAGTTCTAGCAGAAGACGCCGAAGACTCCTGGATAACGGTTGCCTAGACCCAACTCCAGTCACACTAAAGGAGAACTGACAAATGTCCCCCAGAATTTCATTTTTCCTTAATTCTCCCCGGTAATTCCGTTGCATCTAAAATCCACCGTGTCTTATTCTTTGGGGAAAAAAAGGTAAAGCATGACCAACACCTACTCTCACCACACACCCACCTAGCCGTCTAGTCACCCTTCAGGCAGCACCATCACCTCTTCAGAGCTGGAGGGCAACCTTGTGACAGAGATGCAGTGAACTTGACCAGCCCCGGGTCAGCAGATGTTTCTGCTTGCATCTTCTCTAACTCGTTGCACGTTATTTATTCAACAGGACAGCCGTTCCCTGTGGGTTGCTACTACCTACATCTCCAGAATGCCAAGAGTCTTTAGCTATTCACATAAACCCATTCCGCTCTCTAAGCCCCGCACTTAGCCCGAACACAAAGCTACGGTCAGGGTGTTAAATGTCCTCCAGAGCCCACGTGCCAAAGCTTTGGTTAGCAGCCCGCACCACTCCTGGAAGGTGGCAGAACATTTAGGAAGTGGGGTCTAGTGACAGGAAGTTAGGTCAGCAGGGGCATGGTGGCAAAGGGGATTGAGCTCTTTTCCATTCTTCAGTCTCCAGAAGTCAAACCGCTTGCTTCACCACACATTCCGCCACAAGGCCCTGCCTTACCACAGGCCCGGAGCAACATGGCCAGGCAACTCTAGACCAAATTCTGAAGTCTTGAGTCAGGAGAAACCCTTTCTTCTGATAGGCTGGTTAACCTAGGTATTCTGCAACAGTGACAGGGATAGGGACGGGGACTAATTCTCTGTATTTAATTGTCCCAAACACTGTATCTCTGTGATGTAAGGAACTCCAGGTACAAATGACATCAAAGCAGGCTATTCAAGTGTGCCTGTGAATTTACACCGTAACATGCTTTAATGGAAACTTATAGCACCAATTCTAACACTTCAAGATGGTAACACTGTGTGAAAACTGAAGACCTTGTACTCATGGATAACAGAGCAGCCAGTGTCTCTGCAGAATTGTAATGAGATCTGAGGCTGACCACTGTTATCACCGTACTACCGAGGACAAAGGAAGAAAGGATTCAGAAGTCAGACAGAAACAACAAAAAGCCATAGAGGAGCTTAAATCTGTGTCTCTGGAAGCCAGGGTCTCCTCTACACACACACACACACACACACACACACACACACACACACACACAGACACACCTACCCCAGATGTGAATGAATTGACTCTAAGAAGGCTAGTTCCAGGGCAAGCTTTTAGGTCTGCTGGCCGCTGGGCATGAGGGGGTGCAGGGTTGGGGGCAGGACAGTGAGTACCACCAAACTCAGGGTTAAAGTGAGCAGGGTAAGATCAGCTGTCTAAGGAGAGATGCCACTGAAGGTGAAAGGAGAAAGTGGGAAATACATAGTGGAAGATGGTTGTTTTCATTTGTTAAAACAATGTGTTCGCACATAGCGAAGAGGTAGACGTAATTATCCCCAGAAGTTTTCACTGTGCTTACCGTCATGTTTCAGGAAAAGCAGGCCAGTAGGAAATGATGGAAAGTGTAGCTAGCAAGAAGCAGAGAGAGAGGCCGGGCTGGACCACATGGCTTCTAACAGTCATCATCATTAAGGGAATGAGCCTTCACCACCATCGCGCAGGACACAAAGAAAATATTTATTTATCATTAAAGGAAAGAACGTGAGTAAAAACTTGTAGGCATGAAAAATCTCCTCCAGAAACACTGCTTCATAAAGGACAGAGCAGTTATGGGGTCAAATTTTAAAGGTAAAAGTCTGCCGACATAAACGGCTACTATTCACATATACAAATCTACGAGTGTGCAAAATAACATTACTGCCATTTGTCAAGCACTTACGATGTACTGTGCACCGTGTCTAGTGTTTGCACGTGTTGTAACATTTAACCCTCACGTCTTAGAGCGTGAATGTCATGGACATGCCATAAATGAGTCTCAAAGAGACAAGGAAGGAAAGGGACTTGACTGACATTGCATAGTTATTGGGCACAAAGATGGGGAGCTGGACATGCTGCAAAGGATTCAGGAAGGTGCCTAGCCAGGCTGCGTCTCCAGACGATGAGGTCTCCGTGTTCAGGGTTGTCTGAGCACACTGCAGAGTTGAGTGTTCATATTTTTAATTTATGAAATTAAGATCTCTTTTTACTGTTTGAAGATGTTTTAATAGGATACAATGAAAAGGAAAGGAAGGATAAATGAAAAGGAAAATTTTCCTATCTTCCATATATCTCATTTCTGTCTCTAATGCTCCAGAATTAATATGTAGTCTCCAACTACATATTATACACAGTGAATTGCCAAAAGTCAGTCTCTGAGAAGGAAAAAAATTGTTACTCTTAATTTCTCAAAAAAAAAAAAAAAAAAAAAAACAACAGAAAAAAAAAACCACCAAAGGATTGGTTCAATAAGAAACCCCACCTTTTTCTAGATCCTGAGCCTTCCAGCTCACCTTGCGTGTACCACAATGAAGTCTTCCTGTGTACCCAAACACTCTCACTGGCTCCTCAAAACATAGCAATCCAAGTCTTCCACAACCAGGCCACTCCCCCTCCCCTAGAGCTCAATACCGCTGCTTCCTGGGATGAAGGGTAAACTTAACCAGTCTCAGGCACTTGACTTCTGGAATGTCTCCACAACGCTTAATCTTAATCAAAAGCAAACCATCTACCAGTTAAATGCAAAGTCAGAAACAGGAAATGAAGGGCACATGCTTCCTGCAAGCGGTGCCTCTAACAAGCACAGTCACCTGACACACACACACACACACACACACACACACACACAGCCACGATAATGTAAGGTCTCAAAACTGCATAGGCTGGGGCTGGTGAGATGGTTCTGCATTTAAAGCACTGCTCATCCAGAGCACTGGGGCTCCATTCCCAGCACCCACATGGAAGCTCACAACCATCCCCGTTCCAGAGAATCCCACACCCTCTCTGTCCTCCTTGGGCACCAGGAATGCATATGGTACACAGACATACATGCAGGTAAACACCCATACACAACAATAAATAAATGAGGAATCTATTTATTTATTTATTTATTTATTGTTTATTTATGTATGTATGTAGCCTATGCTTCAGATCTGGAATGTTCCCCAAAGGCGCATTCTTGAAGCACTAGTCCCTAGTCTGGGCATGATTGGAACCCTGAAGAGTGGGTCCTAACTTGAGGGAGCTGGTCTGAGGGGAGGATGCTTTTAAAGGTGAAACTAGGATCCTTTCTCTTCTCTGTACAAGGAACTTTTATTTGCCTGATGTAATTGTCCTCTGGAAGGGTTACCGCCTCTATCTGCTAACCTAGGCCTAGTCCTGGAAGCTTCTAGCCTCTGTACAATCTAACCCAGGCTTAGAACGTTTTCAGCCTCTGAGACTTACTGCTGAATAAGCTCACTTTTTCCAGTTCTTTCTGAATTCTGGCTGGCTGGTTCAACTCAGCTGTTCTGGCTTAAACTCCTCTTCAAACTGACTGATTCAAACTGGCTTCTCACTCTACTCGGCCTCATATTACGTCTAACAATCTGTTCTAATCTTCTGGCTCCTCTCATTCTCTAGCCCATTCTGTCTTCACCTGACTCTAGCTTGTTCTCTCTTGAATCTGTCTCTGTAAAACTCTCCTGGTAAAAACTGCCTCTGAAATTCCACAAACTCAACTCCACTGCACTGCCTCTCAACTCCATGACTCAACTGAATGGCATGGACACGACTGACTATAGACCTCAGAGATCTGCATGCCCCTGTCTCCTGGGTGCTGGGAATAAAGGCATGTTCCACCTTTCCTGAACCTAAGATTTTCTTTACCTGAAACTTGCTCTACACCAGGCTGGCCTTGAACTCACAGATCTGCTTGCCCATGTCTCCTGGGATTAAAGGTGTGTCTGTATTCCAGCCAGATCATGCAGACCTAGAAGGTCTTTGAATGTGATCTCTTGCCAGAGCAGCCATGTTCTGAATTAAAATTTCTCTACATCTCTCCTTTTACTTCCTATGGTCATGAGTAATTCACTCCATCAGTCCTCCAGTTATAATGTACTGCCTCATCATAGGGCCAAAGGCCAAAAGCCAGGGACTGAAGCCTATAAAACCAGAAGTCAAAATAAATACTGGCTCTTTTTAAGCCAACTGTCTCAGGTATTTGTTACATTGAGAGAACACTCTCAGAAGAAAAAGTGGAGAAAAGCCTTGGCCTCACCGGCACAGGAGACAACTTCCTACACAGAACACCAATAGTTCAGGCTCTAAGATCAACACTTAATAAATGGGACCACATAAAACTGAAAAGCTTCTGTAAGGCAAAGGACACTGTCAACAGAACAAAGCAAGAGCTTATGGGACTACGAAAAGATCTTCACCAACCCTACATCCAACAGAAGGCTGATATCCAGAATATGTAAAGAACTCAAGAAATTAGACACCAACAAACCAAAATCTCAACAGAAGAGTATCGAATGGCAGAGAAACACTTAAAGAAATGTTCAAAGTCCTTAGTCATCAGAGAAATGCAAATCAAAATGACTCCGAGATTCCATCTTACACACGTCAGAATGGCTAAGATCAAAAACTCAAGTGACACATGCTGGAGAGGATGTAGAGAAAGGGGAACCCTCCTCCACTGCTAGTGAGAGTGCAAACTTATACAACCACTTTGGAAGTCAATCTGGCCCTTTCTCAGAAAATTGGGAACAGTTCTACCTAAAGACCCAGCTATACCACTCCTGGGCATATACCCAAAAGATGCTCCACCATGCAACAAGGACATTTGCTCAGCTATGTTCATAGCAGCTTTATTCACAATAGCCAGAATCTGGAAATAACCTAGATGTCCCTCAACCAAAGAATGTACCACAAAGAAATTGTGGTACATTTATACAATGGAATAATACTCAGCTATTAAAAACAAAGAAATCATGAAATCTGCAGGCAAATGGACAGAACTAGAAAAGATCATCCTGAGTGATGTAACCCGGAAGCAAAAAGACACGCATGGTACATTCTCACTTATAAGTGGATATTAGCAATATAATATAGGATAAACATACTAAAATCTACAGACCTAAGTTAAACAACAAGGAGGACCCTAGGGAAGATTCTCATTCAAATTCTCATTCAAAAGGGCAAACAAAATAGACACTGAAAGTGGTAGGAGAGAGAGAACAGGAGGGGAGCCTATCACAGATGTCCTCTGAAAGACTCCACCCACCAGGGGATGGAAGCACATGCTGAGACTCACAGCCAAACTTCGGGCACAGAGCAGGGAGTCTTATGGAAGAGGAGGATAAAAAGACATGGAGGGGGCAGGAGCCCCACAAAGAGACCAACAAAGACAAAATATCTGGAACAATGGGCCCTGCAGAGACTGATGCACCAACCAAGGACCATGCATGGAGAGGACCTAGGCCCCCTGCTCAGATGTAGCCCACAGACAGCTCAGTCTCCATGTGGCACCCAAGTAAGGGGAGCAGGAGCTGCCTCTGTCATGAACTCGGTTGTCTGCTTCTCGATCACTTCTCTCTGGTGGGAGGACCCAGCCAGCCCACAGAGGAAGAGGATCCAGGCAGTCCTTATGGGACATGGTAGGCGAGGGTCAGACATTAAGGGAGGAGGACTTTCCCTATCAGTGGACTTGGGAAGGAAGAGGGAGGGAGCGTAGGACAAGAAGGAGATGAGGGAGGGGGCTACAACCAGGATATAAAGTGAATAAATTGTAATATATATATTAAATTTTTATAAAAGGAAGAACACTATCATAGCTCATGAGTGCCAAAAGATATTTAGGTAGGTTGTGGCATCATCAGTTATAACATTAAGTTACATACTACTCATCCAATTAAACTGTGACTCACACATTTTTTTAAACCAGAAACTTAAATTTCCACTGGTTTAAAGAACTTCGGGACTTATTTAATTATTAAATGTATATATAAAAAAAACATGAGCAAACCAAAATCATCTAGGTATTTATAAAATCACCACATCCAGATTCTATCTCTCATGTTGGCTCTGTCGTTGCGGTTGATGCTTTCATACATGCTACCACCTGTGTGTCACCAGAACACTGGGTTCATGTTCCAGAGCATTCTGCCGAGTTTTTGTAAAAGCAGCTGGTCTCCAATCTCCGTCATTCAATCCACAGTCCTAACCCATGAACTAGAATGCCAGCATTCTCTCTGTCTCACAACTGACACTGTAAAAGATAAGCCAATGTTTGAGACTTTATGTGGGGAAACTGGCTTTAGAAATCAGGAAATTTGGGGTTTGAATTAGAGAACCATACTACTTGAGGATCCAATGTATATATGTATACAGATAATGTATACGTACATCTTGTGTGTGTGTGTGTGTGTGTGTGTGTGCATATTGTATATATACACAGAAATAATGTATGTGTAGGTCTTGAATATTATACGTATACACACACACATATATGCATATATATATGTGTACGTGTGTGTGTGTGTGTTTGTGTGTGTTTCTTCTTTCGCATCAGGCAGCATCAGTACCACAGTACCCTCTCCTAGTACTGAGCCTCTTCGGCCCTTGTACCTACCTCTCTTCTGAGTGAGCATTTCCCTATGCTGGTTCCCCTTGACACCAATTAGAGTTGGTGGGAGGGAAAACAGTCCCACAGCCCTCCCCTCAAAGACACCACTCTCCTTTCGGCTTAATACCTTGCTCTCCTCTGAGAGTGCAAACCCGCTGGACCCTCCACAGTGCGAGCTACAGACAGGGAACAGGCAGACACGAAGAGGATCTATTAAACATAATGGCTGCGCACGTGACCCGGCACTTGAGAGCTGCACACGGTGCTTCTCAAGTATTTATTTTTAAGTAATACGTCAAAATTATTTTTTATATTCATAAACACTTACTGAATGCTTTAGGAGTGAGAACTGTTCAGCTTGGTGACAAAAGCCCAGGTAGTAAGTCCTGACCCCTCCCAGCCTAGTACGATTGGAGAGAAAACAGACACAGGAAAAAAAAAAGGTAAACAATGCATTTGTTCTCTAGGCTTAACACAAGGCTACCTCCCTCTCTTTGTGTGTGCGTGTGTGTGCGTGTGTGTGTGCGGTGCTAGCGTGCATATGCTTACATGACTGCACATATGTGTGGTTTGTAAGAAAGTCTGTAAGAACAATGTATCAAAATGTCAGCAATCTAAAAATTAAGTTGTCAGCCTTTCTTCCATCCTGCAAATTACAAAAGAATTAGGGGTTTGGAGCTAATAGAAGCTTCCAGTCCTACAGTGTGCAATTTAACCAATCATCACAAGGCCTAACAACACAGCACTGAAGACATTTCACAAGTGATCTGCAGTCCTAGCACCTAATTTAGACTTCTCTTCCTCTGCTCCTCCCGTGTTTTTTTCCCTCCTTCTCCCTGCTTCAGAAGTATGTCCTGGAATAGCCCCACCATTCAGTAAGAACCGCCCTGACCCCCTACACCCTGACCACATCAGTGTGAAAGCATGGCATCCATCTTTGCAGAGAGCCACACTGAAGGTGCCTGTGGCTCATTTACCGTTCTTCCCTTTACTGCTGTGGTCTCACTGAGTTCATAATCAACAGCAAATGTGCTTTGTGGGTTCTGAACCCGAGCTCTTCTTTTCTCTCATTACACACTGGTTTGGACAAAACGTGTCTCCACAGTAGAATTGTACACGGATGAAAAATGTCAAACTATAAAATATTAGCAAATAAAGCAAAGTTATAATGGAAATCAGTTACCCCTGAATCATGAAAGATATCCTCTACAATTTTGAAATCTCTAAGCTTTTCTATTTTTTTTTCCCAGTTGCCAACAGCAAGTGCATCACATAAAAATACATAACAGCATTGCCTACTCAGGAAGCAATAGGTACTATATATTTTAAAGACAACCCCAATAATCTAACCCAAAATGTAAGTAGAATGTTATTGGTATAAACAGGAGGAACTATTGACTTAATTAATTAAATTAATGACTCGCTGGTTCTTTAATTTTTAAATGACCCTTTAAAAAACGCAGCATTTTCTTATGTATCAGAAATAATAGTCAATGATTTTTTTTTTACTACTTCACCAAAAATCTCTGATCTTTGAGACACATTTTCCTACATCCATACGATACCTTGTCACGCAGTTCAATGTGAGAGTCTCATTCAATCACCAGGCAAAGTTAAAGGCAGCAGTAGGCTTCAAATGGCTCTGCAGGCCCCACCCTTGTTTCCTTTGAGCCATAGTGATGTCACAGCCCCTGCCAGAGCAATGACCTCACTGCTCCATGCCCTGCTTCTGGGGACATAAGCCTTTATAGCCGGGACAAATGAAACACGACAGCAGAGCCCTCCAAAAGCCCTGAGTGTCTGATGAATTCCCAACAAATTAGCAATCAGTGAGCCTTTTGACAGGAGGGGTCGGTACCATCACACCACTGAGGGTCTCTCTTGATGAAGTGGCTGAGCATAAACTTGATTCACGGGTTTCAGTGGGGAGCTGACATTCAAGGAGAACTGTGATGGGCACTTGGGCAAGACCATGAGAACAGAATTAAAGATGACCAGGGTAGCCTCCTTAAGAAAGCTCTCTTCGTTATTCTTGAATCTCACCAAAAGAAACCATTCCTCAGGCTGCTCTTGGAGTCCATTTTCACTGGCATGTAAGCCATAGATTCTCACTGATCAACTGGAGAACTTTTAAAGCACTGACTTAAAAAGATAAATGCTGTGTCAATCCCTCCATAGTCGCTCCAACACAGCCAGAAAAACAAGAGCAGCAGCCTCTCTCTGAGGGCCCAGGCAGTCTCCTCTCTTCTATGTTAGTGCACGCTTAGTGTGCTTTGTCACTGGGTTTTTTAAAAAAGCAACACACACACACACACATAATATATGTATGCATATATAATCACATATATAACAACATACATAATCACACACACACTCACATATCATCACACTAATCCAGTCAGAAAAAAACCCCTCATCTTGTATATCCACATAAGTCAAAGTTGGCCTCGGTTCAAGCACCCAACAAGACCTGACAAATGCACTTTCTAATCTAAACCATACACAAGCCTAAGGAAATTCTTGAAAAAAAATGATAACATAACGTAAATATGTCATTGGGACACTGGCCTTTGACCTTTAGCGCTGCAATCCTTGGCCTAAGGGCGGTTATGAACTACAGTGGCCACTCTTCCGGTTTCTGTTTTGCATGGCTCTGTTTTGCAAGGACTCGCCATGCGAGACCAGTTCATGCTTCTGACTGTCTGGCTTTTCTCAACCATTGGAAAATCATATTGTAAATAATTCAGCACTCAGCATCCAGCGTATTTCATCACTGTCTTGGAAATCAACAAATAAGAGGCATGCTACTTCAATTTAGAAATTAATCCCTCTCACAATAACGTTGCGACTCCAATTAAAGTTTTAAAAGTTGGTGCCACCATGCGCACACAGTTAAAAGACAACACTAAAGCATCATTGCTGAGTCAAGATCAAGTCCCCTCCTGTCCTCAGGGTTCCCTCAAGTTTGATGCCCCATTTTGTCGTAATGGGTGCTGCATTCGTGGCTTCCAGATATAGGTGGAGTTTCATCGTTTTTGGTTCACTGAGGCTTCAGAAGGCAGCGTAAGATGCAAAAAGAAATATCTTTTTTTAAGCGCTGGATATGATGACCCCATTACTTGGGTAGTTATGCTACCAAGAGGAACCCCAGAACATCTGAGTGCCCCACAGATCCCCAAATGGGCCCCTGAAAACCACAGCCAAGGATGTCTGTAAAAGCGATTACATAAAAGTAACATAAAAAAAAAAAAAAAAAAAAGCTGAAAGCCAACTTAAACACGTAATGGAAGCACTGCGTTATTAGCAGGACTGCCTGGCCCTCTCAGGACTGCCCAGCCTCCATGCGTAATTAATACCACATGTCCCCTTTACCGTTCGATTTGTTCCGCAGCACTCCTCTCAACTTGAACCCCGGTCTCCAAAGACTGGAGAGTAACCCCCCCCCCCAAGAAAACTTCAGATCAGTAAATCTAAAATGCGAAAGAAAGGGCAAGAAAGCTCCCACCGCAAAGACCACACTTACAATCGGAGAGGTAACCACACCCACCGCATTGCAGAAGCTGTGAACTTGGCGCCGGGTGCAGGGGGAAGGGGGAACGGGAAGAAGTAGGGCGCGATTAGAAGGGAACCCGAAAAAGCAAGTCCCCTGGTGAAGGAGCCCAGGCGCACCAGCCGCAACTAGCAGACACCCCACTCTAGCGGTCCCCGGGCTCCCCGCCCCCACCCCGGCGGCCCGCAGCCCCAGGGCTCCAGGTGAGCCGCGCCCGCCCGGGGGTGCTGGTCTGCAGGCCCCGGCGCGTTCCGGCCCGGCGCAGGGAGCCGTCCCAGGGGCGTGCGGCCGGCAGGTGCCCAGGCCCGGAACAACCTGGTTGGCCCGCTGCCGGCCTGGAGACGCTGCCCACTCGGGGAAGGAAGCAAGTTACGTAAAAGCGGCCGGCCCCGCTGCAGAGCCGGGATGCTCCCAGCCCCGCCGTGCCCGCACCGGGCACGGACGCAGCCGCAGCCGCAGCCCCGGGGCGCACGGCCCCTCCCGCGCACAGCCCCCGGCCTGGCGCCGCAGTGTCGCCCCGAGCCCCGCACGCTCAGAACATGGCGCCCCGACCCCGAGATCCCGGTCGATGCCCGGGGAGGGGCTCGGGGCCCAGTCGCCCCTGGGGGCCAGGGCTCGGAGGGAGGCCCCCAGGCCGGAGGCCGAGCGCGGCGGGAGCAGCGCACCGCAGCCCCGAGCCCCGTGCGCCTCGGGAACGAACCCCCCTCGGAGCCCCTCGGCCGCCAAGGGCAGAAAAGTTACCTGGGGGCGGCGGGAAGGCCGGGCGCGCCGCGGCGTGGGGACCCGGCTGGCGCTGGCGTCCGGCTCGGCGGTGCGCAGGAGACTCCGCGCGGGAGGAAGCCGCAGCTCAGGGCTCCCCCGCCCCCCTTTGCAGGAGACACCGAGGCTCCGCGGAGCTGCGGCGTGGCCCACGCCCAGACACCCGAGAGGAGGGCCAACCTCGTCCGATTTCCCTCCCGTGCACGGGGGAGGGGGCCACCGCAGGTCTTCAGGACACCTAGGTTGAGCAGTCCTAAAGACGCTGGCTCCGGGAACCCGGCTAGACTGGTGCCAATAGCTGTAGCCCTTGGATTTGCACTTGGATTATTGCTGGGCCTCTGGGTCCTCTCCTCCCTTTACAGATAGGCTCAGTGAGAGTGGAGGGAGGCTTTTTTTTTTTTTTTTTGACCTTCCGGTGAGTTCTCTATTGGTTTAGGGACTGCAGTACACCGCTACCCCCCACCCCACCCCCACCCCCCGCCTTTTTGAAATTGGAAGTGTCTTACACAGGTTCGGCACTCCAGATATTTAAGTTCATAGAGAAATCCCGAGTTAATTCGGATGATAACTAGGTTTTGCGTCTGTCAGCAGCTCCCTCCTTCCTGGTATCTATAAAGCCTACACTGAAATGGAGAGAGGCAGACGCACATCCCTGACTTGCTGGTCATCTCACACTCTCTGGGGGCCCAAGTCATCCTGGCATGTTTCTTTAAGGCTTCTAAGGCCTTCCTCAAATCACGTAGTTACTGGCCTGAACCCAAAACTCATCAAAGGGGAGAGAGATTCACACACTATTGAATTTATTAACGGATAGCATAGATACAATGGCAGAAAGGAGTGGCTTTCTCTGTCAGGCGGGCCTGGGGAGATGAGCAGGCTTGGGGTGGGTATCTAGAATAGGGTGGATGTCAGTAGGAAAGGGAGGTGACATCCCATTGCTTGGGCTGAGGAGGAGGGAGGCTCTGACTGCCTACAGGAGAGAAGGTTAGACAGTTGTGTTACTAGTCTGCTGTGGGGTTTAGGGACTGTGTTTGGTAGATGACACCGCATAGACCATAGAGTAGGTGGCAGATTCCAGGCTGCAGAAGAGGAGCTGATGGCCCAGATCCAAGAGCCAGGAGTAATAAGGACCCAACGTTCCTTACAACTTACATGAAAGGTCCAAATATCATTTCTGTTTGGGGGCCACTTATGTTATTTTTGAGATGTGTACACATTGCATGTGTCCACATCGGTGGCTGTGTTGCATAGATCCACGAATAAAGGCAGGGATTTTTTTTTCTACGTGTATGTGCACCCTGAGGGCCCCTTCTTTGGAAGTGGACATGAACGAACCGTATCATTTATAACAAACACAAACTTGGCATTACCATTTGAGACACAGATGGCTTCATGCTTTCATTCATTTTGTTGCAGTGTTTTTGTGATTTTTTAAAAGAGCTCAATGCAAACTGTTCTCCCCATGACTCATGAATCTGAATCCTTGTGGAAAAAAAAAAAGAATCAGTGGTGGCCTGTGGATGACTACTTTCTAGGGAGAAAAACGGTACAATACTAAGCATTTGATCTGAAGAGTTAGGGACATCTAGCTAATTATCCTAATAATCAACACATTCAAGGACTGGAGGAAGAGCTAGGGATGGATGTAGCTAGAGTACTTGCCTGGCGCCCAGGAAGCCACAGGATTGATCCCCAGGGCTATATAAACCTGGCGTGGCAATGCATGCTGGTAAATCTTAGGGCCCAGCTGGAGTATAAGCAGGAAGACCAGAAGTTTGAAGTATGCCTCAGCTATGGAGCAAATTTTAGGCCAGCTTTGGCCTATGTGAGACAGCGTCTCCTGGCTGCCTCCCCCCAACCCCCAACACATACACACACACACACACACACACACACACACACACACACAAAGAATTGGAGTAAAAGCTGGATCCTTGCCTAGTTGAATATTGAATCTGGGAAGGAATGGTTCTAATTCCCTTTGGGCACAACCAAGGCTATCAGCTGTTCCTTTTGTTTACCTAACGCAGATCCAGAAAGAAAAGAAATGCCAAACAGCCAGCTCACAAGCAGAGCATTGCTTCCTCAGTAATTTCCTTGCATGAGCTTAACCGAAGGCTCTCCATTCTGCCTTGTTACTGTTTCAGGAGATCCTGATAGTCATCTCTGTCTCCCCACAGTGCCTCAGTGGAGACATTGCAAGTCAGAACTTAAGTTTTTTGCTAAGTGAATGAATAAATGTTGACTGATGGACTACGCTACCTCTTTACTTTGAGGATTCAGTCTCTGCACAGAAACCAGGCTATTTTCAAAATTCCTCATGCTTCCACATTCTAGGATTCTATAAAAGTCAAAAGACATCATGGACTGAGGAGCTACTCAGTGCTTGCCTCATAAGCATGAGGGCTTGAGACTGACCATTCAGAATCCAAGGGAAAAAGAGCCAGGCATGGTAGCACATGATTGTACTAGCAGCTCTGAAGATGGAGACAGGTGTGCTCCTAGGGCTTGCTAGAGAAACAGCCTAGAATAGTGGGTGAATCTCAGGCCTATGGTAGACCCTACCTCAAAAGACAAGGTAGATGGCAGCACTTATGAAACAGCACCTGCAGCTGACCTCTGGCCTCCAGAAGTGCATGCACGCACACACACACACACACACACACACACATAATATCGCATCTAATACCAACTGAGTGAAAGTAGTATGTAAAATGCCCATCTAACTCTCATTGGAATATAAAATATCCAACTCTTCCACATAGAAAAGAGGGGGAAAGAGCTCCCAACAAAGCTCAGGTAAAGTGAAGAAGTCAACCACAGCTGGATCTGCCGCGTTCTTAACTTCTCACATCCCGTTCACTCTTACAAATCAATCATCTTAGACCTCAGCGAAGTCCTCACTTTGCTAATGCAAACCTCAAGATGCTTTTCCAGCAAGTTACAGAGAAGAGATGCTGCAGTCCGTTTCTAACTGAGGTCTATATAGCAAAGCCTCCAGGTAAAAGCCTTTCGTACTGTCCCAGAGCTCGTGGCCATTTTACAGGAAAATTCAGGCTTGTTTAGATGGCCTTACGTACATCATGCAAATGCCAAAAAGTAATCTACAAAATGTGGGGAGAGATTCCATCTCTTGAGCTTAGGTTTTAGGATGCCCATTCTGCTCTCCTCCTACACACACACTCAAGCTTACTCTATAGCACTAATGTTATTTCTACGCTTGCTATAATTGCGTTACTGCACATAATATGTATCACTGAAGGGCAACAACCATACAGAATCCTATCTGTGGTATGGCATTAGGAATGCAGCTTATCTCCGATAAAAAATGGAGAGGCAGGGTTCCCCAGGAAGCTCCATCCGTACACAAGTAGCAGCATAAGGCTGATTCACTGGTACACACAGCCCTCCGTCACCCGAACAACGGTGATTGCTCCAACTTGATAACCAAAGCAGGACAAACAGAATTTTCAGGTTGCCTTGACAGCAATGTTTGCCAGCATCATAAACAAGATACAAGAAGAAATGATGGGGATCTCACCGGTGGCCCTATCTGAAGATGTTCCAAACATAAAGACTGAAGGGATACTGAAGCTGGACCCTGGATGTGCTGCGCCATTAGGCTCATGCTATTTGTTCTCATTTGTTCAATCTAAGCTGCGGGCTTGATAACATGTTAGCCACCTTCCCAGGAACCAGTTGGGGCCTGCTTTATGCTCAGAGGAATGCCACGCACCTGAACCGCATTTCAAATCCTTGAAATCAGGACACGTCCTTAGCCACAGCATTATCGAAGACCATAAATAAGAAATACGGGGATGAATGCATAATTCAAAAGCAACAAGCGTCTCCTTCTGAAATAAGAATTCATTTAAGGGTTTCTAGTTTCTAGATTCTCAGAATAGTGCTAAGCTTATAGCTCATTAAGGCTTCCAGATGCTGTCTGCATCCTGGGTGTGTATTCATTAGTTTAGAAGCTGAATAGATGCATAGCACAGATGTAAGACACAATTTAAAAACCACCAATAGCTACAAATGCAAAACAAAGCGTCCAAAAAAGAAAGTGAGCATTTGCGAAGGAGCAAGTTTTAACATGTTAACACACCATCAAGGACAATCATTCCTGTTCAGTAGAATTCCTTATTTGTCTCCTTTTCCTCCATACTTTTACAGAAGCCAGAAGTTGGGCCAGTACATGTTATGTCCCGTTTAAAACATACCCTTTTAAAACTGTATCTCCTCTAAATTTTAGGACTAGGTCTTAGTACTTTTAAATTCAGCAATTTCTAACCATACAAATGTAAGAGTTATTTTAACGCTCAGTTCTTTGTAGAGGTGAAATACTCAATAATTTTTTTCTTCTCTTAAATAAAAATAGGAATCCATTATGAATGTTTTTCTGTTTGGGGGTTTTATATATAATATAAAAAAAGAATTGTAAAATATGAATAATGGGAATTGGGAGTCGGAAATTGTAATTTCATTCAATTTCCAAATGAAATAATAAACATACACAGAATGTTTTACTCTTAGGAATTCTCTATTCAAGGTAAAAATGTTAGGGATGAAAGTTGTTTATATATAATATTACTAAATTCAACTTCAGAACAGATGACTTGCATTAAGCTGTTCTAAGATGCTTCACATTTTTATCATTTTCTACCCTCCCTCCAAAGACACACAACAATACCAGCAACCTCTGTCTCTCATACAGCTGTCAATGACCCTCATCACCGATTACATTTCTTCCCAGTGGCTATGAAGAATTAACCAAGAAATGAGAGGCGTCCAGAGGCTGGCTTGCTGACTTGCCAGCCATCTCCAGGTTTGCATTGCCCTCTTTAGGCAAGCCTGTGGTGGTGGCTCAAGAGGGACAGCTTTGTTTCCTAGTTTACTGCTGTCAACCAGCACTTTTCCCTCGTTCTCCTGCTCACTGACCTGTTCTTGTCCATCACGGGCCCACCCTGAAAATGTGATTTCATTCTAGTCCACAGCTTCCATAACCCCTTAAGAATCAATGAAAATGTTATTTAAAATGTCTGCGTCACTTGAAATCAGTTCATACGATAGGTCCAGGGCACGTGAAGACAGCCATAGCTGTTGCCTCTGCCCATGTATGTCCGGATATTCAGGGCCCACTCATTGCACATGGCACACATTGCAACGAACCTCGGAGCTTCCCAAACTAGACTGAGTACAAACTGCGATCTAAGCTGTTTCTGTCTCAGCAACAATTTACACCATTTATGTCAGAATCACCTTGAGTTCTCATTAGTAATGAATTTTTTTTTTTTCTGGGTGGAGGCCCAGACTAAGCAAATCAAAAGACATAGGGTAACAATTTCCCAAGTGATTATAGCTCACTTAATCTTGAAAGCCACTGATCTAAGTGACCAGTTGATGTCCAAGGTGGTCCACATCCATGACAGATATTTCACAAAAACAGATAAGAGCACAAAGTGTAAGAAGAAATGTTCATGTGCACACACATATACACACCACACACACACACTCACACACACACACAAACACACACACACACACCAGCTAGACTGGAACAATCTTGTTAAGACCCATGGGTGAGGTAGGCCAACAGCACACACTGTGAAGTCAGTTCACGTTTTGCGGGAGAGCTATTGCTTGGATCTTGTCCTTAGATGCATAAGCCTGCAACAGCAGTTCATTAGCTGTAAGTACAGCAATAAATAACCATGAGAGACTGTTCTGTTCCCAGCTCCAGCAATAATTGCATTAGGAGGCCATTTATTGAAAATTGCACTAAAGGTACATCCCTGGCCTTAATTTGCAGGCACACAAAAACATCTTTACAGAATTGCCAAGTGGTGCCACATTGAGATGGGCAATCAAGGACTCATTTCTGGCAGTTTGGGTTAAGTCTGGAATCTGACTGATGGAAACCCAAGAGACAGAGTTATCTAGATTAATACATTTTGGGTTAATGTACCCAGAGAAGCATTTCTCATGCTAAACAGTGACCAAATTAAGTAAACTGACAAGAGGCTAAAACTTTCTCTCCAAAAGCATAGCACATGGAAGTTTTATGGAACATTAATGCTTTCCAATCGACATGCTGTTAATTTTCTCCACAAATTTTGCATGCTTAAAACATCAATTTTAAGCACTATTTTAATTTTTCTGAAAAGACCCATAAGTATTAGAAGCGTTGGTCCAATTTAATATCTATACGTGTTAAGACACTCTGTAGCGTTTGGTATCAGTCTTTCTTGTTCAGCTGGTGTCACAGAATTAGGATTAGGCTCAGTAAGTGAGGATCGCAGCGGTGATGTGATCAGGCTGTCAAGAGCATCGCATCCTGTGGCTATGCCATTCAAGGAGACACCAGACAAAACCTGTTAGTCCTCCAAGGGACTCCTCTGTCTACAGGGTATTTGGGCAAGAACATTCATAAAGTGCTATCCAATTCAGGTGAAAGTGCTCTTCAAGAGCTTGTCACTCAGGAATGAGGGTTTGTCCGAATTCACACACCACTTGTCGTGGTAACTTGGATTCTGAGTTCATAAAGAAATGTGTAACATTGTTTGGTGAAAACCCTGCAAATTTTGCCCATTACAGATTGTGATAAGTGGACACTGTGGCCCTGTTTTCCTCCGTGAGTCTAATGACAGTGCCCACCTCCTCTGCCCTGAGCAGGACCTCTCAGATCCTCCAAACAATCTGCTGTAATCTGCTCCCCCTGCTGTCCCTCAGAAGACCTCTTTTCATCTCTAAGCAGGCTTTGCCAAGTTAACGTAGCTGGCTGGGTGCAATACTGTTTTAAGTCAAGGCACAGGACTCAGAATGGAAAACCAGGAAGGCTTTTTTACAGAATCCTTCTAAGGCATCACAATTCTGGTTCCTAAATTTTACTATAGTTAAAATCCAAGAAGCATATGCAATGCAAATTGCCTTCTCATGGGTGCCATTATAGTTGATGGGCTTAGATAATGTTCTGTTCTATGGGCTTCAGATTTTAACTCTTGTCAATACCGTTATCCCTCAAACCATTCCTTACATTCTCTGTTTAATTGGAACCCAGTGCTGTTCCTTAACTGTAGCTCTGCTGGAGGGTCCTGTGAGGTAACTCCTACAGCAGCTGAAGTTAATTATCGAGGCTGGAGGATGAGGTAGGCTGTTTATGGAAACATGCTCCCTATGTGGTACACACTTGAAACATTTTACAAAAGTTTCAATTAGGAGAAACTTAATACAAGGTGGATGTGTGTTAACTAATCTTACCCCTCAACCTCGCTTAGATGGACTATGGAAACACACGTCTGTCTCCAACTCCAAAGATGTTTGTGAAAAGACCCAACTGAAGGGAGAATTGGCGCACAGTGTAGTACCATGGTCCCATGAGCTGCGTTCCAGACCCGGGAGAGAACAGAACATAACAGAGCGTGTGCCCAGCTGTACCAACCACAGTCCTGCCACCATGCCTCCCCCACCACGAAGCCTCCCAGGACACGAAGTGAGCCCTGCTTTCCTGAGGTTCCTGAGACAGGGTTTCACTATGTGTAGCTCTGGCTGTCCTTTGTTTTCCTCAGGTAACAGTGAAGAAAGACTCACTGACCCACAGATATTCAGTACATTTGTTGACTGAATGGATGGATGGAGGGAGGGATGAATGAATGAATGAATGAATGAATGAATGAATGAATGAATAAGACACAAGGATTATAAAATATTAGACTCTATGAGCGATGTGATGATAGGAATGGAAAATACATAACTGAAGATGTGTGATGCCTAGGATTGAGATGAGACATGAGAATATTTGAACGGAAGAAATTAAATACAATGGAAACAGTTGATGTGTGATTAAAAGGTGTATAGAACTACATGGAACATATAGGAAGCATCTATTTAAGTGTGGGGGTTACATATGATACACACTGAAACCAGGGCCAGTATTGATCCCAGATTTGCTTTTTTCCTCTGGATATAACTATAGTAAAATTTAATATACACATTAGACTTAGTAAGAGATTGATAATAATAAAATTGAAGTATTAGAATATACTGTAATAAAAGCATGAATGTGCTGTGTTCACCTCTCCCAAGATAGCTTATTGTCCTTTACTCGTCCTTTTCATATTAACTAGGAGTAACCCAAACCTTATAAGTGAAACTGAAGATAAAGTGTGTGTGTGTGGGGATACTATACATTGCTTCCAGCCAAACACCCCAAGAAGTGCCCCATCCTCATTCCAAAGCCACCTCACGTGATACCAGGAGGGACCTTCCCTATAACCCAGGGATGAGCAGATCTGGCATACTGAACATGCAGTCACCCGTGCACATGCCACTGAGCCACCAGGGGCATTGGGCGAGCACTTATGTCCTCAGGATGAAAGACAGTACGGCATCACCCGAGAAGACCCTCTTTGCTCATGTGCACAAACCGTGGAGATGACCGTCGCAGCGGAAAATATCGGATCAGCTGAGGCAGAAGTGCCCAGCCTTATATTAGTTTTCATGTCAATGGTTGCCAAGGTGGTGCCTGTAAGGATTTAGCAACGATCGAGCAGTTCACACTTTTAAAAGAGGCTGCTGATGTAGGAGAACTTGCTACCCACCCTGCATCCTCACAGATCACCCAACCCACGGGCTCCCATAGAACACCTCGCTTCTTTTGATTGTTCTTGGCATGCCCACGAAGGATCCACAGTAGATCCTGGCATCTTAGGCTTGAAGGCTGTGCTCTCTTCCCCGTGGTTTTTGTATTAAGGTTTGACTCAGTGGTTCTGACAGTTCTTACAATACTAGGCTGTTCCAGAATCTGTGTCCTGAACCCCAGTCTTTTCTCCTAAGAGGACACTTAAGTGCTAGGGCCTCACCCTCTCATCACACTCCACCCCACAGGGGACATACATGTGGGGTGACCTTTATTATTTGTTACCATCATGCTTCAAACCTGTTTGAAGATGGCATATAACTTGATTCCTTAATCCCCACCAACAAACTACCACTTTTGTAAAGGCTTCCTCATTCTACTGGAATAAGCATAATGCGTTGATGATAAGAGAGAAAGTCCTCTAACTATGCCCTAAAAGCTTGAGCGCCAATAAGAACAGCCACTAAACCAGGGTCATGCAAGTTTGACACTTGGTGTTGTGCTGTCCTGCCTGTCACCTTCACACACACTAGAGTTATTTGGAAAGAATAAGGTATATTTGAGCATATACCTCCATGAGGTCTGGCTGCAGGCAAGCCTGTAGGGCATTTTTTAAAAATTAGTGATTGATGGGGGAGGGCTCAGCCGATTGTGGGTGGTGCCATCCCTGGGCTGGTGGTCCTGAGTTCTGTAAGAAAGCAGGCTGAACCAGCCATGGGGAGCAAGCCAGTAAGCAGCACCCCTCCCTGGCGTCTGCACCAACTCCTGCCTCCAGGTTCCTGCCCTGCCTCAGTTCCTCCCCTGATTGCCCTCAGTGATGGACCTGGAAGGGTAAGATGAAACAAACCTTTTCATCCTCGGGTTGATTCTGGTCATGGTGTCTTACCACTGTGGTAACCCCAAGTGAGACAGCTGTCTTCCTATAACGCTCTCAGCATACCCCGCCCTGCGCCCTGCAAACTTTACCTTGGATCCTCTGTGTCTGCCCACACTCTGACCTAATCTGCGCTGCTCTCTCCCCTGGTGTCTCCCATCCAGTTTCCCCTCACATGAGTAGGGCTCTCCGGTTACAAAGGTGATGCTCTCAGCCGGGCCCGCAGCCTCCACATCCCATCCCCCTCGGGGCAAGGACAACATTCTCCAGTGCTCACTACTTCCCTCCTTCACTCCAGTCAGCAGAAGCACCTGCCCATCCCGCTTTTTCAGTGTCATGAAGGTCACAGCCCCACATGGAGGGCTCTGGGAGCGCCGGTCCCTCTGGGTTTCTGAGGCCCCCATTGCGCTTGTGCATTCGGGGACAATTTGATGGGTCACTGTCTCCCTTCATTAGCTGTTAAGGTCTCCTTAGGAACGTGGGCCACTTCTGTTGGTGTCCTCAACCTGCACGCCGCCTGACGTGTGTGAGATGATCGGTGGGTGCTGGGGATAAACGCGGATGCCATCACTGGCAGCAGCGCAGTGCAGGCCGTCAGGGCTCATTCTGCAGAGTTGCTGGCCAGGGGCTCTGCACTGCTTTCTGGATACACAGGGAAAAGCAAACCTACAGACAGGCTTTGTAGATTTTGTTCATGTAAGTGAGACACACAGCAGACCCTCAAAGACCAAAATAATGGCCCTTATCATTTGCAAACGTGGACAGGACACCTGTTCTAGGGACAGGACAAGACGCGACTCCTGATGGGGCACTTCATCTTCAGAAACCCAAGCCTTACCACTCTCCCTAGCTTCTTAGCGGGGTTGGGAGAAATCTGAAACGCAGCTTCTAGAGGGCCGAACAAGCCTACTTCACCTCGGCCTCTGTAGTCAGGTGCAGACCCACACTCCGCATCTGCTCCCCGAGAACCAGTGGCTGATGATTGGAAAGCCCAAGGCTGGAAATCAAGACGCTTTGGTAAGATGGCCCTTAACAGGCAGAAAAGCCAGAAACAGACCAGCCTCCCTGACTGCCTGTGGACCACGAGGAAGTCCAGGCAGGGGTCTCGGCGTCCCCAGACGTGCTCTTCTCCTTGCACCTGTGCTGACCTGAGCTGGCCTGCATTGCCTGGGCTTCGTTACGTGCATTCTTGTTGCCCACCTCACTGACCTGACCTGTTTCAAGATGGTAGAGGGGTTTAGCTAAAATGACGTACAGAGCAAGCGCCAGGCTCTAAATGCCACAAAACGCTGTGCCCCAGCTCCCATCAACACCCCACAGCCACTTCCCTCTGTGGTGGCACAGAAGCCTCGCTTTCTTGCTGTACCTCGGTGGACAGAGTAGAGGATATTGAACAGGAAGGTCCTCTAGCACCCCGTCTGTCTTTGGCAATGTGAAGGGGGCAGGCTCACCTTCCTGAGCTATGCGGCACGATAATTCCTCTTCACAGGGAAATGCTGAGGAAGACAGTCAGGACTCCAGGTGGCCTGTCTGCACTGAGTGCTGACCTGGTTATTTTTGTTCTGCTTGAGCAAAAGAGGGAAACGCAGGAAACGCGTCTGTTCAGAGACCGGGGGCTGACACTGAACCAACTCGTAAAAATGGACAGTGATAAATGGACAGCGACGTGTACTTTCCTGACCCAGAGACATCGGGACCAATGTGGAACCAGCTTGTGGAAACAGGCGGCAACATGTGCCTTCCTGACCCTTTTTCTCCAGCCTTGCAGCCATGGCTTACTTCATTCTTCTATTTTACTACAAGATCTTGCATAGTTTAGGCTAGCCTAGAATTTACTTTGCATTCCAGGCTGGCCCCAAACTTGTGATTCTCCTGCCTCAGATTCCCAAGTACTGGTGCACCACCATAACTGGCTGCCAAAAGCATGTCCAAACATACAAATATATATACTGTTAAAGATGGGTTCTTTTATTTTTTTATTTTTATTTTTTTTGAGGGAACCAACATGGATAAAGAAAAAAGAATATCAGGCATGCTCAGAGCTCTTTGGCATCCATCAAAAGAAAAACATGAAGCAACAACAACCAATAACAACAACAAAACAAACAAACAAACACAAAACAAAGCCACCTTTGGGTTCTACAAAGTTAAGCTGTGTGATAAAACAACTAAATTCTTAGACTAGTTTGATGAGCTACTTGCAGAGGAAACTCAAAAGTTGGTTTCCCCAAAGGTTTTGAGCAACAGGACCATCTCGCCTCAGAATAACCACTGTCCTTTCTTAGGCACTTAGTAGGTGGCAGCCTTAAGCACATAGTAGGTGACAAGTGCTCTGCGAGCAGGTTGTGACCTTTCTATCAGTTAAAGGTCAGATAACCTCTGACCCTGTCATCCCCACCTCACATATGAGAACCGAACTGAGAGATCTGAGGTTAGAACTAAGGAATGCATTCACTTGCCTAGGTGTAGTTCCTTCCTTCCGGCTCTCAGAAATTGTGAGCCAAAAGAAACCTCTTCTCCCTTGGCACTTCCATCAGTCAGTGAAGTGACACCTCGCCCCCCCCAGAATTCTCCCACATGTGTCTGAACACACAGTCCCTGGCTGGTATGAGGGGGGCTATAGAATCTAGTTGGGCAAGGGGCTAGCTGTTGGAATGGGCCTCTGCAGTTATATATTATCTTGCTTCTCATCCAGCAGTCTCCTTCCTGGTTGAGGCCATGCAAGAGATGACCACTTTCAAGATCTTGGGCTCATTCCCGATCCTGTGGCATCCCTACTGTGGTTGATTGCACTGTCTGAAATTATGAGACAAAAGAAATGGCCCTTTCCTGAAGGTGCCCCCATATCCATCAATCACAGATCAAAAAGTACTTATAAAAATGGAAGCCTCTGTGCTGAACGTGGAGAGATGTTCTTCTTGCCATTATTCTTAAACGACACTGAAAGGAACCATTTACACAGAAATTAAATTGAATTGTTATAAGTAAGTGGTCTAGAGATGGTTTAAAATATATGGGGGATGTGTGTTGGTGGAGTGAGAATTCTGCACCGTTTTATAGATGAAGCTTTAGTTCATGTCAGTATGACAGCTGTAGAGTGGCCCAGAACAGTCCCAGGAGAACAAACAAACAAACTTAAATATGCCTTCCTCCCCAAGGAGACAGCATCCTTTTGAATGAAGATGGCTTGATTTGTTTTGTTGTTTAAAACCCTTTATTGTTCCCAAAGAGCATCAGACCGTCCGATACCTTTTTCTCAGAGGCGGGACCTGGGGCATCAACCCGCATGCAATCAGACATGCTCTTCTCTGGGTCCAAAGCGGCTGACCCTGAGTGCAGTGCTTAGCCTCGCATCCTGAGCGTATCATTTTAGCTTTTTATAGTATCCAACCATGCTTGGGGAGAATGTCCTGCTTCAATGGCTGTAAAGGCCTGAATGATCATGGCTGCATCACACTGTTGTGAGACTCTAATCTTGCATATATACCACAGGCAAACCAAGGAGACCTAAATGAACATCTGTACAAAGTCCCAATTTATTTCTAATATCAGAGATCAGACCTCTACTCTTGCCTGATGCGTCTAAAACAAAAAGGGGGAACTGTAGAGAGCTGCGGAATGCTATGCCTTAAAGATGGAGCTGGTTTCCGCCTTCCACCTTCCCGACGGTGAGTGCTCTCTGTCACGAACAACTCCACATTTGGCTAAGGCCGAGGATCTGGCTTGCTCCATGTATGTGGACCTATCTGCATTGCCCCCGTGGCACGCCTGGGTTGGCTACCCAGAGGCTATTTAAGCTGTGGGCTGGCTTTCCCCGGGGTCCGAGGATTGTTCAATGTTCCTGAATAAACTGCATTGAAAAAAAAAAAAAAAAACCCTTTATTGTTTACTAACTGGGCTTCCCTGAGCCAGTATAAGACACCACCATGGAAGATGCTCAGGGTTCATTGAGTCTCTGAGAATGGAGCTTTGGAACTGTACAGAACTTCATAGCAAGAGGAACAGCAAAGAGACCCTTCCAGAGGGGAGGCAGAAATGAGCCCAATAAAGACCTGGGAGGAGTGCTGAAAAGGTGTCTGCATCCCTGTATCACCATGCTTTGTGGGAGATTAAACCCATCACGTTGATAAACATTATATGTGTATTTGACTATTCAGTTACATAGTAGTTATGCAACACTTGGTTGTACAGTCTGGACATTAAGTGCTGTGATTAATAGCAAGATGAATAATTAATAATAGTGAGGCCTAAGTTTATACTGAGCTCAAGGAGTTGCTGGCTGTGAAGAAGGTTACCAAAGCCCTAAAATTTTGGTGTCTTCATTGTACAGTGAAGAGGACCAAGTGTCCTATTTATGGGATTGCCTGGGAATCAAGTTCATTGAGCCTATCCACCTGGGCTTAACCTATAGTGGTAAGCACACTGTGGTGTTCTGAATGAGGATGGCTCCCATAGGCTTGTATATTCGAATGCTAGGTAGGTCCCTAGCTGGTGGAACTGTTTAGGGAGCATTAGGAGGTGTGACCTTGTTGGAGGAGCTGAATTACTGAAGGGTGGGCTTTGCACTTTTAAGAGCCCATGATAGACCTAGTCTCACTCTCAGCCTCCAGCTTGCAGGTCCAGATAGAAGCTTTCAGTTGCTGCCCCAGCACCATGCCTGTCTGTCTGCTGCCATGTCCCTTGCCATGACAGTTATGACTCACCCTCTGAAACTATAAGCAAACCCCCAGTTAAATGTTTCCTTTTATAAACTGCCTTTGTCATAGTGTTTCACCAATAGAAAAGTAACCAAGGCACGAATATAAGTTAACTACTGTCATTAATATCTAAGTAAACACATTAACTTTTGCTCATTCATTATCTGTAAGAGGTCAAAACAGGGCAATTGTATTTCACAAGGGAACTAGGTCTTTGACATTGGTAGGGTGTTTAATTTTATTGGACTACATTAAGTATGAGGGGTTTATGTTTGTTTAAGATTAAGAGCGATTTCTTAGTCAATATTTCTATGTCTGAGATTAATGAAAAGATCCTCTGACCATTCTTGCATAAGTCTCAGGAAAGAAGCCGTCTGGCGTGTGCTCCTCAGAACACCCTCAGTTTCCCATGGAAGACATTGTCATATTCAGAATGCATGATCACAGTTCCATAACACTTTACAGCAAAGTTGCAGACCAAGAAAATAGAGGAAGTATATTCTTGTATCACTACCCTTGCTCTTATTAGAAGCGCCACCTACAGATGGGGAGAGAAGGAAATTTCCCTCATCAAGAGCATTCATGTCATGGAAAGAAAGAGCCAGGGACTCCGCAGTGTCTTCTCTAAGTAGAGGAGCACCTACAGAGACCTTGTGTTGGGCATATGTGGACACAGCTCACTCAACAGCCACCAGATAGGACAGTGAAGGCGGAACCAGGTACGGAGAGAAGGGTGACTTGGTATGACTAATGTCATGCCCATACTTCAAGCATGTCATGGATTTAAAAGGCTTTTGTCCAGTTTTCTGGGATACTAACCACTAAAACAGCCTTTTTAAGGGAAAATGTCTTCTGGGTTACAGATGATCAGTCTGTGAACCAACTTGAGGCTGTGAGAATTTATAAAGCCACAGCCATTTGGTATAAGGAAACTCTTTCAAGTGATATCTGTCACACAGGATTCTTTATTTTTATTTTCCTAAAGACACATATGAAGGCTTGGCTGACATAGTGAAGGTTTAATTACCATCTCAGATTCTTTGTACAGGATCCAAATAAAATATATTTTCAGGTTTTGTTATTTTTTTTTCTTTTCACTTTTTCATTGCTGTGTAACCTTTGTTAGCCTGGTACTCACTTATGTGGCCTCAAACTCATGGTAATCCTCCTGCCTAAGCGTCACCAGATGCTACTATTACAGCTTTACATCATCATGCCCAACCAAATAAATTATTCTTTATCTCTTACATAATCACCAATAAGTCCACAGAAAATGTCTGTCTATCTATCTATCTATCTATCTATCTATCTATCTATCTATCTAACTATCATCTGTCTATCATCTACCTATCTACCTACCCATCTATCCATATATCATCTCTCATCTCTTTATTTACCTACCTGGCATTTATATTATTATCTCAATTATTATATTTACTATTTTGATATATGCACTCTACATCAATAGCCCATTGTTTAGCATGATTTAATTTGTTTTCCTTTTCATCTTATTTTAATCTTTAGCTTAAATACAGATGACGTGCAGATATTAAAATATATGTGTATTCATTGATATTGTCCAAAACAAATTCCTAAAAATAAATACATGTATTTCTACAGGTTCTATTAGAATTCTTTTGTTGGAATGGAATTTTCTGTTACTTTGAATTACAAAAATGCCGAGAGTAATTTAAGGTGTTTTTATAGAAAGATGATATAAAAAAGGAAGCACCACAAGAGCCAATTAAAGTGAAACCTAATATTAGATGGATTCCCTTGATGGATGGCATAGCAACAGCCTGAAGAGTGATGGGCAGGGAACAGCCATCTTCAACTCCTCTATACAGCGTGGCTCTAGACTCACTTGCTCAGGAGGGAAGAGTTGGGGGCCTCACTTTCCAGTTAATTTCAAAGAAGAATCTCCCTCGTGAGATGCAGATGCTGTCTAAACAATTTTGGCAGCATTGTCAGCTTGATAGTTGTCTTAGCTTTTCAGACTTAATTCACTTTGAAGGAAGAGACAACTGACTACTGAGCTGAGTCAAAGCCTCAGGTGAAGAACAAAGTTCATCTAAATAGGTCGTTGTGCTCACAGACACTAGAAGTTGTAAAGATCTCAGCAGGCGTCCTGCCATTCCCTTCCTACCAATTCAAAAATCTGCATTTGTTTGGGTACATCTATCAGGAAGAAGAACACTGCACAGTTACTGAAAGCAAATTAAATGGCAGGAGTTGAGACATGATTGCTGCAGTCCTCACTTTACATGGTAACTGCCAAGACATTATGTTGGGGGAAGAGCAGGGATACGAACAAAGAATTTAACTGTTTTCTGTGGCCACGTGAGACCTTCATAAGAGAGTCAAGTTGCTAAAATAGCAATAATAGACCACATGAGATGGCCTATGGGAACTGTTTTGGGAAAGAGTTTTACTATTTATCCTTGAGTGGCTTCCAACTTGCAGCAATCCTCTTGCTTCGGCCTCTCAAATTCCAGGATTCCAGGCATTCTGTCCCTGGATTTCTAATAAGAAACTTTAATACGTAGGTATGATACGAAGTTGCATTAAATTTTTGGTTTTTTTTTTTTATTTGCTGAGCATCAGGCAACAAACATTAAAAAAAAAGCACTTTAAAAAAGTTTTTAAAAAATGACAAAATGATGAGTTCGAGCCAGCCTGATCTACAAATCAAGTCTACAACAGCCAAGTAAAAACAACAACAAAATGACAGAATAAGGGACTTATTGAAAGGACTCTAGAGTAACCTGAAGAGTTCCTAATAGCAAAGTTCAGACCATCTGAACAAAAATGTGATGTAAGAACAGCATAGAATCAAAACTTAAGAATAAAGAAATATCCACGAGTCGATACCGCTACAAGTATATGATCGAATAAATAAAAGAAGGAGAAAGAAGATGTTTTGCTACAGAAGATTTAATTTAAAATCTGCAGGAGAAACGGCAGAACTAAAAAGGTCATTAGAAGCTCACCCTAGTAGTTGCCACAAGGAAGATCTATGAATGCTAAAACTGGCGCTCATCGGCACTAGTATTGTACCAATGTCAGCTTCTTAGTTTTAACTATTATACTGTATTTACAAAAAAAAAATGTTCCCATTAGGGTGGATAGTGTGGGTTTTATAACGATTCTTGGTGCTGCTTTCATTATTCCTCTTACGCTATTTACTAATAAACAGAGGCATATGCCTGACATGTCCTCGGATCTCCATCAGTGTGACACGTGACAGTGGCAGCGATGCAGAAATGTGGATCCCTGTAACAGATCTTCTCCTCTGTTGCCCCTGAGACAACCCATCCATCCACCGACAGGGATGATTCCAGCAGGGATATGTTCCCAGCTGGTTTTATTCACTGCGCACCTGCTATGTGATGGATAGTGTGTTAAAGCAATGGGAGCCCCAAAATAGGAGAGACTCAGTGTCTACGGCTGTATTCTTTTGCTGTAACAAAATGCCAGAGGCTGGGTAATTTAGGGAGGGAAGAATTATTATGACTCACACTGTTCTGGAGGCTTGGAAATCTAAAAGCATAGTGAAAGCACCTCACCACACACACACACACACACACACACACACACACACACACTAAAGAGTGCAGAGCCTGAAATAACAAACCGAAAGGAGTGTTCCTTGCTTCATGACAACATATTTCTGTGTCAATTAATGTAGTACAGAAAGAATAAGAACTTGCTTCCAGAAGACTGGCATTAATGCCCCTTAACAACCTAATGACCTCCTGAACCTATCTCCTCTCAATACCATTGCACCGGGAATCCAATTTCAATGAGTTTGTTGCTGGAAAGGCGCAGCAAGGAGTCTACACTGGAGAGAAGGCTGTCCTGGAGACAAGCAGCAACCCAGCTAAGCTTTGCTTAGAAAAGGGGGACTTGGACCGCAGACGGGGTTGTGGGGGGAGGGCAGCAAGAAGGGATTCTAGGCAGAAGCAAATTCTCAGCGTCACTGAGCTATCCAGTAACTTGGAGAGACTTGCAGGAGAGAGGGTGGGAGATGGTTGAAGAGGAACATTCAAGGCCCAGATGACTGACAAGGGTTACATCAGGGTTGGTCTTTGAATTGCACCTGTAGGTGGTGAGTAGTCTACAAGGCGATGCCATTGCCTTCCGAGAAATAACAGGTGAGTTTACAGCAGGGAGACAAAAAGGACACTTTTCTACTAGTTAAGCCACAAGCAATACCAATATTAATATCTAAAAACACTTATGACAATTTTCATGTCACTCAGCTATTATTTGGGTGTTAATAGTAGGAACAGGATGAAGCAAGATTAAAAAACAACAACAACAACAACAACACATGTCAGAGGGAAAACACTCCCCAGGATTTGATGTATCATTTATTTTCCTTCTTTTGTTAATCAGCAGCTTAAATTTTTGCTTGACACATACAACCGTACTTGCTTGTGAGACTCAGCATGCATATGATATGCAACAGTTTGATGAGGTAATCAGCCCCTATCTCCTTGAATAGTTGTCAGTTCTCCATATTGAAAAATCTATGAACCTCTGCATTGCAAAACACACAAGCTTCTGTAGCATGTAGTCACAGTGCGTATCACAGAGAGATAGAGGTAGAACATACATCCAGTTTATGCTTCTAACTGGGACTCATTTTTGTCTAACTCCTTCTGGCTCTAGGTCTTTGACACAGTGTTTTATTTTTTTATTTTATTTATTTTATTTTATTTTTTTTATTCTATTTTATTTTATTCTATTTTAACTTCCGACCCAGGATAGAGCCATCTGCTTTTCGTCTAACAGCCAGTATTGGCTCACTTTATCAATGAAAGAGGAGTGGATTAAGAAGTGTGTGTGGGGCTGGTGGTGGCACGCCTCTAACCCCGGCACTTGGGAGGCAAAGGCAGGCAGAACGTTGTGAGTTTGAGGCCCCCTTGGTCTACAAAGCAAGTTTCACTACATCCAGGGCTGTTATACAGAGAAACCCTGTTTCGAAAAACCAAAAACCCAAAACCGCCGCCAATAACAAAAAAACATTTGGAAGGAGAGGGGGAAAACTACCTGATAAGCTAATAGGATGCATGGGATATATATTAAGTCTAAGTTATTCCTGTGATATTTAATTCATACTTTTAATAAATAATAAAATATTTACGTGCAGCTCACAGGAGACAAGCACTAGGTAAAAGCTACGCTTAGGAGCATGGGAGAAGTAACTTGGCTAAAGATGGATTCCCCAGGAGTAGTAGTAGTTCAAGACTGGTAAGGGAGGCATAGATCAAGAAAGAGCCCAGCCATCAAAAAAATTAGGGATTTTTATTGGATTTAGAGCACATAAGTCACAAGTGACCACATCTGAGAAATTTCAGAGGAGTTGAAAGGTAACTCAATGGATTGAGGGGGGAATGAATACAAGCTAAAGGAGCTGAGGTCTATAATCCTCACTATTCAGAGGACTGTGTTTCTCCAACTCTGATGCCAGCTTTGAAAAAATTCTTTCTTCAATTATCTGAATTACTTTCATCATTAATTAACAAATCCTACACACCTCAGGCAACTGACTGCTTTTTTCTTTCTTTCTTTCTACAAAACTGAAAGAGAAAATGAAGTGGGCAATAGAGTGATTCAGGGCCTTGAAGGGTAGATGGGTTAATGTAGTTCTTCAACTATGGTTGATTTCATTGCTCAACTGCATTATCTGTGCTTATCTGTGAAAATGAAAGTGGGAGAGAGAAGGAGAGAAGGAAGGAAGGAGGGAGAGAAAGGAGGAGGAAAGAAGGGAGGAGGGAGGGAAAGAAGGAAGGGGAAGAGGTAGAGATGGAAGGAAGGACAGAGGGAGGGAAGGAAGAAAGGAGGGAAACTTTTGAAGTCTGTCTCATTCTGGCAGCGTGTCAGTTACCCACAAACATGAAAAAAATGGAGGGAACAGCCTGCTTATATTGATACTGTTTACTGCTTTGCTTTTTGTATATGTATCTGTTTGTAAAATATTTTCTATTGTTTATGTGAAAGCATAAATCACTAACAATTATGATTGTTACATAATTCAAAAATTATTTTTAAAACCTTATGTGTTTATTCACAAACAATAATTAAAGTTTCAATATATATGTTCATGTTATCACATTAAGTTATAAGGTAATTAGCAAAATGCTTTCCAGCTAAAACCTATTAAGTTAAGGTAACATTCTGTAAAGGAAGTAGAATGCAAATAAAAGTTTTTTGGAGGTAAAATCATGCAGAATATTTTTTTAAAAAAATATCATCCTGTGCTTGTAAAGTATATGATGGTAGGTGATGAATTGCTATGGCATTTAAAAGACACATAAAAACTGAGGCGTGTATTGGCTATTAAAGTAAGCTATACACAGGATGTCTGAAATTACATGCTATGTGACTGCTTAAAGAAAAACATTTAGACCTGGAGTTTTAAATGTGTAAGGAGTATACGGTTTCATCAAAGTACTGCTAAGTGGTCCACAATAACCACGGTAAAGGCCAGGGGACGGCAATCCCTCCATCGCCCTCCAAAATCTTCCTGTCTCATCTGTACTCCCTGGAACGGTTCAGAAAAAAAGAGGGGGGGGAGACTGGAGAAAAAGCAAAGGCTTTGTTGATGTGTCAGAAAATGTTTTGGAACGGTAAATGTGAAGCATGGCTCTAGCTTTCCCAAGGGGATACCCACATTCGCCAGGGGCCCCACAGGGCACACACAAGTCCTGATTAGATGCAAAACATCTGTGAGTGGTACTGATTATTTGTCAACAGAAGGAGACACTAATGGAGTTGCAGAGCTCCCCAAGGCAGCTTCCTAGAAGTGTATATTCAAAACATTCACAGGCTCTCTAACGAAAAAAGCATGTTAAATACTTTGTTCTTAGACTTCATCGTTTGGGACCCCTGATTTTTCCGAATTAAGAGGTTGTTATGACACTATTAATGACACTCTGCTATGCTTTCGGACGGGAGTCTAGCATAGATGTCCTATGAGAGGCCCCACCCAGCAACGGATGGAAACAGATGCTGAGACTCACAGTCAAACATTGGGCAGAGAGCAGGGAGCTTTGTGGAAGAGTAGAGAGAAGGATAAAAGAGTCTGCAGGGAACAGGAGCTCCACAAGAAGACCAACAGACCAACTAACCTGGGCCCTGGGAGGCTTGTGGAGACTGAAGCACCAGCCAAGGACCATGCATGGAATGGATCTCAGCCTACCACACAGAAGCACTCCATGGGTGGCTTGGGCTTCATGTGGGTGTCCTAGTAAGGGGATCGGGGCTATCTCTAACAAGGACTCTGTTGCCTGCTTTTCGATCACTTCCTCCTGGTGGGGCTGCCTTGCCAGGCCACCATGAAAGAGGACTTGCTCAATTCTGATGCAACTTGATGTGCTGGGATGGGTAGAGAGGGCATCCTTTTTTTCTGAGGTGTAGGAGAGGGGGACCAGAGGGAAGAGGAAAGGAGGATGGAACTGGGAGGAGAGGAGTGAGGGAGCTACAATTGGGATGTAAAGTGAATGAATAAATAACTTTAGAAAGTTGTTATGTAAAAGTTGAGCTGACCATTTTGCACCAGAATCTTTCAAAAGCCTTGGCTTGATGCAAACATGCTTCAGGACTCTTGTAAGAACCTGAGTTGGAAGCCAGGCACCATAATGTCTATCTGTCTGTCATTTAGGAGGCTGAGACAGAAATGCTAATGAGTTTAGGGCAAGCTAAGGCTAAATGACAAGACTCAGTCTCAAGGAAAATAGAGTGCAAATGAAATAAACAATAACAACAAAAGAAACTCAGATTGAACACCTAGGAAAGAAAACTCAGTATCTATAATCATAGAAACCCTGCAGAAGTTGGTTAGAAATGTATCTCAGTGGGTAGAGTACTTGGCTAGTGTGGAGGAAGCCCTGGGTTCGATGCTCAGAGCTGTATGACCTGGTACAGTAGTTCCTACCTGCAATGCCAGCATGTGGAGTTGGAACCAGGAGAATAAGTCTCAGCTACATAGTCTATCTGGAGCCGGGCTGGGATGGATGAGAACTTCAAACAAGATGAAACAAAGCACTGCATAGCCAAAGAACCATGCAAAACTTGATTTGCTGCTGCTTATATGGTCTCCTAAGGCAGGCTTCCTCAAGGCCAAGTTTACAAAGTGTATCTTAAAGATAGTCCATACATGTGACTACAGTGTTTCCTTCAACAAGAATACAGAGCATGGTGAAAGATTCTGCACATCTGGATTGTAGTCAGGCCTTTCTGACATGGGGACAGTCTACAGAAATAAATGAGATAAAGCAGTGACAGCAGCCTGGCTCTGGTAAACTGTTTTTAGTTGGCTGTTTGCTCCCTAGGGAGGTGAGGGCTTATGAGCTTATTTTTAGTAAGTTTCGGTACATATCATATAGAGTTAATCAAACGCTTAGTACCAATCACTCACCTTTTAATTTGGAATTACTCTTACTGCTGTGTGCACGACAAAAACAGTAATTACGAGTCTGCAGGGTTCACGAACAATTAGATTAAAGTGCTACTGAGGCATAATATATAAAAAATATTCTCCCTAATTGGAGAGATCCTTTGTGAGTGAGTAGCCATGCAAACAGGCACTTGAGGGACAAGAGGGGGAAGAAAAGAGGGATATGAACAGCCTTGGCTTCCTTGGTGACAAATGTCCTCACACCAGAGTTGTTGTACACCTTAGAGACTCATCAGGGGCAGGGATTTCTCTTCTGCAGAGGTGAGAACCATCGCTGTGCATGTCCTCAGGGCAGGCTGTTTTCTGTGGTTAGTATGCAGTCTCTGTAAGTATGTGTGTGTGTGTGGGGGGGGTAATCTGTGACAGCTCTCCTTTCAATTCGGAAAACATTTCTCGGACAATGCTTAAGTTACATGCATGATTAAATTATAGCTGCCAGAGAAACTCCAACTCATTGTGCATTTTAAATTAATTTTAAATTGGCATAAAAAATATTTAGTTCCGTTATGGTTTTTTCATACATAATATGTCCTACATATATGATACGGACTATGTGGGGCCGGGGTAAAGAAGAGAGCCAACCTAGAGATGGGCAGAAGGCATGGGGAAAGCTGACAGGAAAGAGGAAAAAATAAGAATGAGGTAGACTGACTGTCCCTCCACACTCTCGAATTTTTTCACCTGAGCTGAAGAGGCTGTAATCAATGCTGTTTTCAACGTTAACTAGATAATGCAGGCTTTCCAAAGTACACAATTGGGAATCTTGAAATGGAACAAAATTTTATTTGTTATGATTGTTCTTTTCACAAATACTAATAGTGACTTACAAGATAGCCCAGAGTGACCTCCAATTCACTATGGTAGCTCAGGTTAGCCCAAAACGTCTAGTCCTCATGCCTCGGTCTCCTGAGTGCTGGGATTACAGGCACATACCACCACTTCCGTGTGACTGCGTGTGTGCAGAGTGGGTATGTGTGAGTGATAGTCTGTGTGTAGTAGTGTGTGCCGGTGTGTGTGCATGTGTGTCTGTGTGAGTGCGCGCGCGCGCGCGCGCGCGCGCACGCACACACACACACACACACACACACACACACACATGCGTGCACTTGGGTGTGCGTCTGGATGCGCAATCCACCACATATGCATGCGGGTTAGAGGACAACTCGTGGAGTCAGCCTCTCCGTCCACCATGTGGTTCCTCAGAGATGGGTCTCAGGCTTTCAGCCTTGGTGACAGCTACCTTAGCCCACTGATTCTTGCTGTGGGGACACACAGCTTTCAGGCGTTCCGAAGGCAGGAGTAGCTTCCTACGTTTGCAAAAGGCAACAGACAGCTGGGCTCTGACTTATAAGTACTCAGGGTCCGCTCTGGCCTGACCTGTTAAGGACCATTTCTTCATTTTGTCTGTCTGGTTCCTTTTATCCCAATCTCTACACCCTTTAACTTCGTAGAAATAAGACATAAAAACGTACTGAGTAAGAACACGTAGGCTTAGACTGTAAAGCTAAGAGGACGCGCTCTACACACAGGCCTGATAACACCTCTTGGCTGTTCAGTGAAATTTCTCATCTCCCAGAATCCAGCATTTGGAATAAGAGAATCATCAACTGTCTTCTAGATAGTGAAGGTATTTCTTTTCACTGTTTCAAGAGATTTATGAATTGTACAGGTTTATAATGAGTCTATTGGGTACATGAAGAAACATGCTTAAAAGAATTTTTAAAGGAATTTAAAAATTCTTAAAACCCAGCTTGCCAGCTTCTAGAATGCAACCCATTCTTATGTCGGGAACTTTGGTTACTCACATTTTATTTCTCTGCTGTTGCCTGGCAACAAGATGGGGCCAGAGATGTCAGAGGTTAAGGAGCAAATCAATGTCATGGAAAGTAAGCCTATCAGCATTTTCCATCAGGCTTTGCAATCTTTGCAATAAAATAGGTTTCATTGTATTAAATGCCTGTATATTTTTTCTTATCAAATGCCAAGTTTTTAGAGACATTTTTTTCCTTTCTGAATATGAGTCCATTACTCATGAGGCATTTTAGTTATCTGTGTCACTTTGTAACAGGCTTCTCTGTTACACTAGACCGCTTTGAAGGTTAAAGCGAACAGCGCATGGCATTATGAAGCTGAGGCTATAAGAAAAGTGGCTGTGAACATTTTTGAAAATACTCCAAGTATTAGAAACAATCATTGACTCTAAATGTCCTCACTGGGGAGCAGCAGTTAATATCACGTTAAATTCTATTTTGAAGTGTAGCTCTCTGCTTATTAGAAAAAGTAATTAAAGCAATCTAGAGATTTCCTTGTCTCGTTCAAAGTTGGAAAAGTAGTTATTACAATATAAGTATTATTCCCCAGTTCAGTTTTTCAATATGTTCTCTACCAAAGCTCCTGACGATTCGTCACTTGGAATAGTAAATGACATCTTGGTATGATGCATTTTAAGGGTTGTTTTCCAGTTTGGATAGCACACTTGACTTTAGTGACAAGTCATTCTAAAGAATGTTCATAAGCCCAAAGAATGTTCATAGCCTAAATGTTTAGCTTTTCCAAGTTAACTTCAATAAAAATGAGATAGCTTGAGTTAGAATCACATTCCTTATTGGTTTGAAAGAGATCTCCGATGGTGAGCCCACCCTCTCTAGGTGAAGCAACAGCTTCCAGCCACTTAAGGGTGTGTCCCTAAATTTTATCAGTGAAACAACAATTGTGTCCTTCCTCCTTTCTCAAATGCTCTAGGAATATGGGCCCTCAAGTTCCAGCTAAGTTTGTTCTAAACTAAGACCATACATTGAGTAATTGTCACCACTTATGAATAATTCCTGTTGGTGGGAAAGTATGTTCATGAATATAATTGCCTACAGGGATCTGTCTGGTCTCTTAAAATTTTGTCATTGTACCTTTTTGTAAAGACAAGTGTCCTTGGCATCACTGGCACTTTCTAAACTGCCTGTCACTCAGAATCCTGAAGGAATAAGAAGATGCCAGGATGCCAGCTGTCTCCTTACCACTGCTGTCAGTTCCTGCATTAGAAGACATTGGACTTCTCTGGTATACTGGCATGATTTGAAGGTGAATGTGGGACATGATGAGGTCATGTAGTGTGTGAAGACTGATAGTACTTCTCTAAGAAGTAACAAAAGCAGGTAGGAGTGACACTAGGGAAGGATGGGGACATCTCTTTCTGTGACAGCAAAGCATATGTCTGTAACTATGAGGTCACCTCTAAGGAAAGACAAGAAAAGGCAAGCTGGGAACTTCTTGCACTAAATCCCAAAGTGACATTTAAGATCCTGACACATACAATTTGAATGACACGAGACATAAAAATGTCATGTGGGCAATCCATATTTATGATGTCGTCGTGTTGAAAATAATGCAAAACTACTATTATCATCAAAATCTTGAATTATAGCCCTGTACAGTAAGGTTCATGTCCCACACCACTGCTCCTCTCCTTGCCTCCACCCCCTTAAAACTTGTAGCTTGGAAAAATTTAAATAATTCCATAAAAAAGAATGTCTGGATTCATTGAAAAAGTATCAGAAATACTTCATAGTTAGACATGTAAAGAAAAATGGAATGTGCTATCAATGTAGAAATGCTTAAGATATCACACCCTGTGAGACTTACTCAAAGTACAACTTTGGTTTTGAAAGCCATGGGAAGCAGAGAGAGAGGGAAAGACACACACAGACAGAGAGACAAATGGTTGGTGGGAGAGGTGCTGTATTCCTATGCATACACTATCTTAGGATGGGAATGTCCCTTCTGAGACATAAAGAACTCTTTGTGAAATAGATGGAAAGATTAAAGCTATCACCAAGAGAAGTTCCCAAGGTGCCTGAGTTTCTGCTGCTCCTCTCTATAAAACTCTGTTCACCAGTCACTTCTGGTCCTGGTCACTGTTGTTTCAAGGATCACAGAAAGACCAACACTAAGAGACCCAGGCACAAGTCTCTCTCTATCTCTCCTGACATAGCTGAGTCAGGTTTGAAGGCAGCCCCATCCTTTGATGGTTAGGGAATTAACCATCATGCATCAGTGAAACTGGGTTACTGGTTGTTTTTGCAATTACTTACAAAGCAAACTTAAATTCCATTGCACTATTTTTCTGTTTAATCCTTGGCACAGAATAAAATGAATCACAACTTGTGAGCTGCAGAGACAGAGCTCTCAAGTAGACAACACTCTTGTCCTTGGAGAGCGTTCAAACTTCTCTTAACTACTTCCTAAACTGTAAGCTGCCATCACAGCTGAAAGTTGTTTCCAGACTCTTCAGGCACATTTCCCCCAGAGCAGAGAATTCCTAACAAATGGGTCAGACTGCTGTGTACAAAAGAGGGGAAAAAAAAAAAAAAAAACAAAAAAAAAAAAACAAGGTGAGGTGACATTGTGGCTAAGACCCATGTCCTTTCATCCCCAAATTTCCCTGCTAAATTCTAATGAGCACAGGTTTCAAATGAGAGGACAGATAAGCACAGAGCCACAAGCAAACGAACATTTTAAGAGTATTATGTGGTAAGAATAATTTCCATATTCCCCTTGTAGAACTCATGTGTTAATTTGCTTAATTATTTACCATATTCTGATTTCAATGACAATTATAATCCTTATCCACCATCACTTCACAAAGGCATACATTCATGTTAGCAATAGCAAAAGAAATTACCTCCAAGTCCTAAGAGGGACTTTGAGCACAGATACAGACAGATGAGGGAAGGCATGCTGTGCTGCACTGCAGCAAGTCAGTGTTACCGTGGCATCCACAAGCCGCTCCGCTCCTCCAGGAACACTCTCAGGGAAGCGCAGAAGGATCCGGCTGGTAAAAGCAGTGTTTCACTATGCTTTCCAAAATCTCCTGAATGCAACTCCCAAAGATCAAGCCAGGAGCCAGCAGTGGTTAGCAACTGTACAGCATTTTGGAATGTCCTTGGGATCTTGCTTCTGGTATTTTCCTGGGTTCCCGGTGTAGTGGCTCTGCGTGACTGTGCAGTGCTCTCCAAAATGCTGTGGAAGGAGATTCTAGGAGCGAGACACAGGAGCCCTGAAGCACCTTGATTTCCCCGTGACACTAGCTTCTAGGCATCAACATGGAATCTTCTGTTTGATATCAGTTTTTTTCTGTTTTCTTGGGTGTACTTTCATAATTATTTTATTTCCCAATTGTCATATTAGTACACATATCAAAAATCTACAGACAGGCTGTTAAAATCAACGGAATAATTACACCAGATTTTGCCCTTTATTTGATCTGTGCCTTTCAGTTTGTTTCCTTGTTGATTCTCCAAGTAGGTCTGAGTGTATACAACTTACTTTAGTCGTAAATTAAAATACTACAGAAATACAAACAGCAGAGTCTCTCCACTAAGCAGATGGGACAAATCCCCAACAGAATCGGTCCACTGATGGGTGGTCCCTGTGGGAGAGGGCAGAGCCCACCCAGCAAGGAAGAAATAACCTGTTTCAGCAAGCTAGAATGTTCTACGGAGAAACGCAAAGCACCATTTGCAAGCATTAATTTAATTTTAAGTCACCCTCTGACCATCATATTATCATTCCATCTTTAACTGGTGAAGGAAATATCTCAAAACAGTCAAATGATGTGGCCCAGCACATTCCAACAAAACAGCAGGAAAAACGAAACTCAAATGCAAAATAATGAAAATTTCATGATGGGAAGGAAATGAGCGCATGTGTGACAGGAGGTATTCAGCACCATCAGACATCAAAAAAATGTAGCTTCAAACTCCGACAGGAGGTGATCACATCAAATAATATAAATTAAAACTCCAATTGACATATATCCACTAACAAACACCAAAGAACGGCAACAACTCCAAGTCTTGGAAGAAAGGTAGACTCGAACTCTAAAGAGGACCTAATTAAGGCAGCAATTGTAGACACCCTATGGCCCAGCAATTCTACCTGATCCAAGACAACTTCTCAGACTGGTACATCAGGAACCACAGTTCTGACCAACAACACTACAACAGCTCTCTCCTCAGCAGCGCAATCCTCAGAAAGAGAGGGTGTGAGCAATCAATGTATATTACATACATAGCAGTACTAAACATAGGAGCAAACACATTCCCTACACACGCCACGATATAGGTACAATTTCACACTGGAAAGTATCCAAGAGTTAGAAGCCACACATGTCTTCTTAAAAGTTTAAAACAGTTAAAATTTAAAATCCAGTTTTCAAAATGGTCATGAATGCCATTAGAGAGTAAAAATAAAATACAGGTTAGACAAATGTGGATCTAAGGATTCTGTCAGGTGAAAACAGAGAATGGGATATGGGGGGGGGGGGGTGACCAAATGTTAGGCACCGGTTGTTGCCAAAATTCTAGGTTTTGTTTTGGAAAGTATTATCAGTGCTTATTACATTGTTTAAACTGTCTAACTAATAATGAAATAAAACACAAAGAAGACACTGAAAAGTATATTACATTGACCAAAGGTCGTTAGTACTCCAGTTTTGTATATCTGAGGTCCTAAAAAATAAATAAACAAAAACCTTGCAGACATAATACAGAGATGATGTCCAAGCTCAAGTTCCAGTCCCCATGCCCTGGGCTGCCTCCAGGGCAGGAGCCAGTCTATCTTTCTCAGAATGACACACAAGAGCAGCCCACACTGTGCCATCCTCTTGTGATGGTGAGGACCTGTCTGTAAGGCATAGTTTTTGCTGAGGACAAGTCTAGACAGATATTGCTGGGCAACAGAGAGACTAGGCTAGACCAGAACCCTTGAACCAACTCACACCAACATCGCTCAAAGGGATGTTATAGCCACCTGGCCTCAGTTTCTTTGGGATGTGAGGGCTAGATATGTTGATCAAAGGATGATATTGGGACTAACGCATAAACCAAAAATTTATCAACAGAGTTGAGTATGATTGCACCAGAAGAACCTATAGGGCATGTATATTCTTATTTTTAATTGAAAGATGAGGTGATTTGTAGGCATAAGGTTATTGTTTAATTCAAATGCAATTTCTGTACTCCTCATATCTGGTTGCAATCCCTGTTCTGAGAATCTCCTATCTTAATGTTGTATAATACTGCTCCCCAATTGTCCCCTGACATGCCAATAAAGCAGCTTACAGCCAGTCCCTGAGCAGGAGAGAGAATAGGGCTGGACTTCCTGCCAGCCAGGAAGTTAGAGGAGGAAGTAGGGATTCAGCCAGATAAGAGGTCCAAGAGGCATCAAAAAAGGAGCTGGAAAAAAGAAAGCTACAAAGTACAAGTATCCCTGGGATGTGTGTTGAGTGAAAACCAGATTGGCTTAGAGGGTAAGAATAAAGCAATAACTGCTCAGTTATTGTGTTGTAAGCTTATTATCAAACAAACATAAGAGTCTCAATTATTTGTATGAGAGCCGGGTTAAGAGCAAAACAGAGAAACAAACAGTTTCATAAAAATAACTTTATCCATAATTGAAATTGAAGGAGGCTAAAAAAATTTCCCCAAAATTATATAGTTATGGTGAAAAATGGACAAGTTTTCATCCCACCTTTTCTTCATGCTCTGTTGTTTATACTCTTACCATCTCAAATAGGAAGATATGAGACCCACACATGTGTAGACACGTGTATAGATATGCATGTATACACTCACATGTACAGATACACAAATGTGCACATGTAAGCACTAGTACATACAAGTAAATATATGAGTATAGACTCCTATGTATAGATGCACGTATGTGCTGAAACATAATCACACATTTATGTAATGACACGATTACTTTATTACTGTGAAAAAAATTCCTGAAATGACCAACTTAAAGGAAGAAAGGCTTATTTGTTTATTGATCTGCATGTACAAGTGTGTGTGTACATGTGTATATGTGTATGTGTGTACATACCTGTGTGTGTGCTTGCACATGCATACACGTGTGTCTGTGCTCATGTGCTTGAATGTGGAGCTGTCGAAGGACAAGTTTGGGGAGTCATCTCTCTCCTTCCATCATGTGGGTTCCAGGAACCGTCAGGCTTCATGGCATGTGCCTTTAATAGCTGAGCATCTAACCAACCCCTGAAAGATTTCTTTTGTGTTATGGTTTCATAGATCTGCACCTGCAGTCCTGGCTTCACTGATGCCGGGTCCAGCTGGAGGAGAATGCCACAGAGATGGGAGCACATGGTGGAGGAAGCTGTTTGCCTTTTAATGGAAAGGAATTGGGGAGTGAAGGAGGGACTGGGGTCTGGCTGGGACCGTCAAGGCTTGCTTCCAGTGGTCTACTTCCCCTGGGTACAGGTCCTGCTTCTTAAAAGTTTCCAGTCTTCCAAAATAGTACCCCCAGCCAGTGACAAAATGTTCACAGATTACTCTGTGGGCAATATACAGTCACACACACATGTCGGTACACAGTCACGCAACCGTCTAGGGAATATATCCGTACATATGCGTACAGACCCACAGGCATATCCACACACATTTACGTAGACTCATGCTTGTTACACACTGATACATACATACATACAGGTGTGTGTACATTCATACATTTACATACAGACACACATACAGAAACATTTGGAGGATGGAGACAAAGAACATCTTGGAAGTTAAGAGAACTCGCTCCTCTTTCAGAGGACTGGCGGTTGGTTCCCAGCTCCTACTTTGGGTGGCTCAAAACTGCCTGTAACTCCAGTTCTAGGGGATCAGACATCCTCTTCTTGTCTCTGTGGGCACCTGCGCACATACGTGGCACACAGATATATACACATGCACATAAAGAATAAGATAAACTGTAAGAAACACAATACAAACACACACATATACACACACACACATTCATGAACAAGCATGAAGGTCTATCTACTTCCATAAGTACTGACAGTATTCATACATATGTACACACAGATATATACACCTGTAGCTATATAAGCAGACGATATACATAGATACACGTAAACATTCACAAATATATGGATAGATGTATTCACACACACAGAAGTGTGGATAACACATACACAAACATACTCACTTATCCGTGATTTTTTTCAGTATTACTCTCAAGACAGACAGTAACTGCTGTCAACATTTCCGTATTTCACACAGTCAGACTTGTGAAAAGCAAACTCAGTGTGAGTCAATGAAGCCTTCAGCCTCATAGCTTCCATTTGGGGTCTCCTGCCTAAAACCACCATGCGTTTGTAGCATGCAGGCCTTAGCATGGTCTGTCCCTTCACAGTAGGGACCACAGGAGCCTGTGGTTGTACTGCAGTGCCTGATTCTCTGGTCAGTAAGTGCCAAATCCACTAACTGTCTATACAACATAGAAAAACTAAATAGCCAATGTTTGAAATCATGAAGGGAGCGGGCTACAGCTGGGATACAAAGTTAATAAACTGTAACTAATATTAAAAACTAAAAACTTAATTAACAAAAGAAATAATGGGTTTACACTTTGGGATAAATTTTATGAAACATTATTTGTATGTTTTTAGTTATAGAAATTATTTATATTTCTATATGGAGGGCATAGGCTAGATCAAAACCAAAATGAATAAGTGATATTTTTATCATGAAAATAATAAAAACACTGTTATTATTTTTATTTTTATTTAGGAAACTAGCTTACATTTGGCTTTTGTTATCTCTTCCTTTTTAAAAAAAAAAACTTAATTCTGGGACTTTACCCTTAGGATATCTAAATTTGAAGTTCTCCAATAGCAGTGCTACAGTTTTCGTCTTCAAAGGTCTCTCAAAGTATCTCAAAGGTTCACACATTGAAAGACGGCCCCTACTGATGGGGTTTTTGGGACAGGGTGGACTAATTCTTTGGAAACTGGTCTAGAACATGTCAGCCATTGGAGGTGTAGCCACAAGGAGGTAACAGCTCCCAGGCTGCCCTTCTTCTCCTCGTTTTCCTGAGTAAGGCGGAAGTTTCCTCCATCATGCACATCCATCATGATGCTCTTCTCCACAGGCCCAAAGGCCACGGGCCAATCAGCTATGAACTGAAGCATCTGAAACCAGCAGATAAACAGACCTCTCCAACATAAGCTCACTGACTTTCATACTCCATTACACAGACAGAAAGCCAAGGAGGAAAGGGGGACAGAGAGAAAGAGAAGGGGTTGCCATCGTATCCTTTCAGCATTCATTCTGACACAACTAGAGACAGGGGAAGAGCAAGAAATGGAATGCAGACATGCAAGTGACCCAAAAGGACCCTCCTCAAATGCTGAATATGGAAAGAAGAAAGAACCCATATAGTTAGTACAGGGAAAAAAAGTAAATAGACAACATATACATGTGTGTGTGTGCTCTCACACACAGAGACACACACAGACAGAAATGACACACACACACACACACACATACACCATAGTTTATTTTGTCAGCCTGTCAAATATCACACAGGTCTCACAGCATAGAAATCTAACTTCCTAAAGATGACGATGCTCTATTCCCAGCCAGACTGTCAACCTAAAAATGCAGAAAACGAAAAAAAGAAAGAAAATACAGATGGAAAGCTTCATCTCAAGTTAGAAAAGTTTTGGTTTTCTGGTGTTTTTATAGAAAAATCCCTGGAGATTTCAATATGAAGAACAAAGAGTTTTCTCTCAAACTGCATCTCAAGGCCAGGGACCCCATGGTCCCTCCGCTGGCTTTTCTCATCATGACAGAAACCAGCAAATGGATCAAGGACTATGATCCAATAGCTGCTGGAAGCTGCAGTCACTGGGAGAGGCACACAGCAATCTGCGCACCCCACACCCTTCCTCTCAGAGGGAGGAGGAAGGTAGAGGAAGGACCCTGGTGGAGGATCCGAGCATGGCAGCCGCCTCGAGGCTTGTTACAAAGCCCTGATTTAAATCCACACTGCCACGGAGAATGGAACTACATCTGGAGTCTACAGTTTCTTTGAGCATTCAACAGATGTTTCCTTTTTGAATGCTAAACAGTAAATGTTTAAGGATATTTTAAAACTAATGTTTTCTAAATACTGCAGATGAAACTTGGTATTTTTATGGAGCTCAAATGATTTTTTTTTTAATCACAGAATAACAGACCTGCAAAAGTCCAAGGCAATGAGCTATCAAAGCCACAGTTCTGAGTGGGAGAAGCTGGGCCTCTGAGGCTTAAGTACAAATTGTTTGTGCCTGAGCTGCAAGTAGAACCTGAGTGTCAGTGTTCACCCTAGATGTTTAAAATCTCCTAAAATTTACATGCTTCATAGGATTTAAAGGTGTACATCATAAATGTGTAAACACAAAATAAGACTTCCTCCCAGAGATCCAAGAGACCCAGCAACACCCAGTGCAGAGCCGCAGTGTGTGTCGGGGTAAGAAGAGGCAGCCAGCCACTCCTAGCAGCCACTGCAGACAGCTTGGCAGGGAGCCACAGAGCAGCCAGGAAGCTGGTGGGGATGGGGATGATGCGGGGGAGGACTCAAAGGCCCAGGCAGTGAGACAGCCCTGTTGGGCTGTGTAGGGAAAGCTGCTGGATGCAGATAGGACAAACCTGAACAAATTCTAGAATTCTTGAGCTGTAGACAGAGAGATGATTCTGGAAAATAAACACTGTCCACTGTTTCTAGCACACTAAGTCGCAGGTAAGGTGGCTGAGACCTAGCCCCTACCAGTGGATGCTAGCCTGCCTAAACCAAAAGCCAGCAGAGGTCCTCAGCGCTGAGCCACAGTATGATTTTTCCATCAATATAATAACAGCTTTTTATCAGGGGAAATCTGGGAAACAGACAATCACTTCCCCACTGTGAAAATGAAGCCTGGAGATGCTGAGTGGCTGAGTGTGGCTGAGTGATGACTTTGTACACTGTGTAACTAACTGGGGCCTTTCTCCCACCTACCCACACACTCCAAAGCATCTGACCCTCACTGCCATTCCTTTGTAAGTCTGGAGAGAGCCACATAGCTCTAAACCAAGTGGCTTTGCTCCATCTCTTTGTTTTTAGAATATGATCTGCGACAGCTGACCACAGTAGAGAAGCTTACCTCCAGAAAACACAGCAGAAGCAATTCTTTATTTCCTCATTTTCATCATTGTCTTTCCCCAGATATGTCAGCATATCTGCCATCAGGATGTGAAACCAACACAGAGTCTGTGGGTGCAGTGATGCCAGCATGGCCATCACTAATTATGACACACCTTAGAATAGAATGGTCGTGCTACTTTTTTGCAGGACAATAAATACCTGTGAAAGTTATGGTCTGAGGCTTTTAGAGATATGGCTTTAAAACAGAGATGTGCTCTAAAACAGAGCTCTCACAGGTTAGCCAGCATCCTTCTGATCTTGATCTGCCCAGCCTCCTTACCTACAATGCTACTGGAAATTAAGGCATAGAAGAAACTGGCCAGTGACCCAACTGTATTTCCTACATTTACACCATAAGGAGGAAAGGTGGGTCTGTTAGGAAGAGCCACAATTCTTTGGATACATTTGCCACAGTGGGTCAGATATCTTAAATAAAATAATCACATTCCCACGGCACTCACTGGATATGACGTATTTCTTTGGATTGTTAGCCTATGATCTAATTTTTATTAGCTTTCATTTAGATACTTGGGTCCTGATATGGTTCTACGAAGTTATTAGACTATCTGAGTCTGCTTTCCTTCATCCGAGAAGAGGAATGGGTCTGACTTCCGGTGTTGTAAGGGTTAAGATGTATCAACAAAAATCAATTCAGAATTCTTTCTGGAAAAAAAAAATGAGATAGTAGGAAAAGACTAAACAAAAAAAAATATGAAGAGATCATGGCAGGTGGTAGGTATCTATGAAGCACTCAGTCAGGGTTTTACGCAAGGGGACATTTCTTTCCAGTGCAATTAGTAAACATACAAAAACAACTTAGAACCATCCATGGTAAGACTTCCCAATGTATCGAATTATCTCATCTGATTCAAACTGAGGGTCTGCAGTAAATTAAAACCAAAGGCAAAGCACTTCAAAGAGGAGACAGGCTTGAATGAAAACGAAGTCTTAAGTGCAGAGTGAGAGGATGACTCAGAAAATTGGATTGCAGTACTGTGAGGCTCTTACTGTATCAGTCAATAGCTGCCTTGTTTCCAGGAGCAAGCAATTTCCCAAAAAGTAATATAATGACCTTTTTATACCTCCAGTGTTTGTCTGATACTGTTCAAAACAGAAGATTCAGAAACTGAAATCTAAATCAAAAAGGGAAGCAAACATGCCAAGGTGCTTTGGTCATATTTTACCTTTTGTTTTTTGTTTTGTTTTGTTTTGCTTTTATCAGAGCTTCCAGTTTGCTGGGCTGCAGTCTGTGGTTGTCAGCGGACATTGAAGTCTAGCTGTGGAAAAACTATGGCCAATGTGTGAAGCCTGTCTACTTGCTACATTTAGCACCCATACATCGCCAAATAAAAAGATGTTTATTAGTCTGTGAAACAAGGTGTGCAGAGGCAGGCCTATTGAAAAAGAAACTTATACTTTCTTCTAAATGAACTCTCTTATGCCCAAAGGGCATCTCAAAAGTATGTCATGTGACTTACTGTTGGCTAGGACTCAGATCTCTCTTCCGTGTTTCTCTGCATGGCCCTGTAGTGGGGAAGTTGGGGGTTGTTTGCCCTATATACTGCTACTCAGGTTTTGCAGATGCTCCTGCTTATATTGACTTTGGCTGAAGGCAGGAGAGACTGTCAGGAATAAAAAGTGAAGGCATTAAGAACATGACACCCCCAAATAAGACAAATTAGGGTACTGGTTATTTCAGGCTGAAATAATTGGTGAGCTGTGGCTTCAGAAAGGGTCATTTGGGCTGTCTTATGAACAGAAGCTTGCTAAGATCCCCCCTGAGAAAGACGAAGTTCATCTACCATGATGATCAAAACATGGCTATTAGTGCTGCAATAAACCCGAACACTGAGAGGCATCCCACACCCCTTCCATTTATCTCTGTTAGGATTTGGTCAAGGTGTTGAACACTTGATCCCCAACTGGGAGCTGTAGAGGCTTTAGGATATGGGACCTCACTGGTTCCCTGGGAGGTGGGTCTTGATGTTCGTGTGTCAGCTTACTTCCTGTCTCTCTCTGCTCTTGCAAAGGGCATGAATGTGAAGAGGTGGGAAGGCCTGGGCACATGCTCTTCCTGCCATGCAGCCCATCACCACCATGCCCTCTCTGCCACAATGGACTGTGACTGTGTCTGTGTAAACTGGGAGCCAACATAACTCTTTTCCCCCAGAAACTGCTTTCATTGTTGGGCTTTATCTCCAACAATGAGAATGGCAATCGGTGTAATCTCTCAGTAGCGTCCTACAACTTATTATCCTAGCCTAGAGGTCCATTTATTGTGTCACTCCTACACATATTTATTGTGTTTTGTCTGGAAAGTATCAGTGCATAATGTTTTATTACTCTTGAGAAGACCATGGTGTATGTGTAAAACATAAAAATGTTATGCTTTTCTTTATTTTTCTTTGTTAATCAACATGAGACCCTGGATAGAGCCTAAGAGTTTCGATAAAAATTAAGAGAGGGAGTGGGACATGCTGGCGTGCACCTGTAATCCCAGCCCTGAGGAGGCTGGGACCGGGGAGGGGGGTCATGGAGAGTTGAAGTTCAGCCTGGGTTACAGATGTGAGTCCCGGGCCACCTTTACAAACATCGTGAGACACTGCTGCAAACGAACTGAATCCAAAAGGGCCCTCCTTTCCCTAGAGTTAAAGGGGAGTGTTCTGCCAGCCTTTCTCCGTGCTGACGTTACTTTGAGACAGGATCTCTCACTGACCCTGATGCATATTTCTGCCTGGGCCCACATCCCTCTGAAATGACAGTGACTGCAAGATGGCCTCTTTCTTGCATCTTCGGCTCTCAATGGGTGCTGCTTACTCTGCATTTCATGTTCTTACTGTTCAGGTCTAAGGAGGCAGCTCCTCTTTACACTAATTTCATGGTGCTTAACCTACCCTCACTGGTTTCATTCTTCACACCCTTCTACGTGAGTCCCTTACCCTCTCAACTACTCACAGCTGAATGACTGCTGCTCTTCCAGTCGTCAGCACGGTACATCCAGAGCTCAGGCTAACTGAGAGAAAAAGCTGGTCCCTAAAGACTCTTAGGACGAGATTACAGATTTTGGCATGTCAGATCATATGTGTTTTTATGTATGTATATTTTCATGTGTCTACACGTATGTGCACATCCATATGGAGGCCAGAAGTTGACCCTAGGTGCTTTTCTTAATCACTCTCCAACCAGTTATTTTGAACAGGTTCTCTCTCGAACTGAAACTTCCCAGTTCAGCTAGTCTGGCTGGGCAGTGGGCCTAAGCATCTCAACTCTGCCTTTCCAGGGATCACACAACCACAGCCAGTTTTTACATAGGTTCTGGAGATCTAACTGCTGTTTGAGAGTGTACAGCAAGCACTTCCTTGACTAAGCCATCTCTTAACCCCATATGCATATTTTTAAAGGAATCTATTTGTCAAGGCTGCACTAGACAGGGAAATGCAATGCAGCCTCATTCGTGAGCAAGTGTTCTAAAAGAGTTTAAAGAACTAAGGAATTTTATTATATTGTGATTGTGTGTGGTGTTATTTGAAATGAACAGGATTTCGTGTACGGTAATTTAAGCTCTTCCTGAAGATAATTATTTGGCAGATTGGTTATTCAGTCTGCTCCATGAAGCCTGACAATACGGCACATTTACAGGCAGGTGTTGGAAACACAGACTCCGTCTTGGAATCCTTAGTGTCCCAGGTAATTAGAGTGTTCAGGTTTCAATCTGTTCAGAAAACTCACAGTTCATTAGCCATGTATGTGTGTAACTAGGTAGCAAGACTTTAATATATTAATGTGGCCTGAGAAATTGGAGAAAATTGTGTTTTTGGTTTATAACATTTATAAAATTCCCTAAAATAGATGCGAATGTGCATCTTGAACACAAAAATCCATATAAGCCACCATCCCTGCCAGAAATCCATTCTTAGGGGTTATAGCCATGCAGCTGTGTGCAGGTAGAGGTCATCATGGTAAGATAGGAGAGGGTGCAGGTTAGTCTGGTGATTGTGGGTCTTAAAACTGACATAAAGCCGGGAGAAGATAAGATGGCATGTGCCAGTATGGGCCAGAAGCAGCCAAGAAACCTCGTCCCCTTCCTGCTTCTGCCTCTGAGGCAGCATTTTTACGGATTTCCCAATAGTATAAAAAAGAACCGATAAAAGTTAATTTGAAGGAGAATTATTTATTTATTTTCATGTGTCTGGTGTGTGTGTACATGTCTGCGTAGGTTCCTGGCACCATGTGCGGTGAAGGTGCCTACAGAAGCCAGGAGGCAGAGAGTCTCCTGGAGCTGGGGTTACATGAGGATGGTTGTGGGCCACTGAATGGGTGCTGGAAACGGAACCTGAGTCCTCTAATTAGGACAGCAAGTGCTCTTCGTGGCTAAGCCATCTCTCCAGCCCAAATTCCAGGGGGAGTAAACTGTTTCTTAATGTGGCGTATTATAAGCCTTTAATGAAATGACGCCTTTCCATATGATGCAGAAAGGTGAGAAGCAACAGATGCAATTGTCACAGTGCTTCCCGCACCATGAACGCAAAGCTATTAGGAGTAAGGAGATTAGTCCCTCAGGCGGCACCTAGGCTCTGCTTAATAGGACTGCATTTTGTTCACACAAATGGACACTGAAAGAGTGCACTGGAACGCCATATTAGGTAGCACAGACCACGAAGGCCATATGGAATGAAACAAATATTAGGTGGTATTGCACAACCGCTGATCTAGGAAACACAAAATAAAATGATAATTCTCACATTGGCACGAGTTTCAAGGACTAACCTCCTGTAAGCATGTGCGGTAGACTCGGAAATAAAAACATGCAATAGGCTATATGACTATCGAGTTCCATCACACCCCAAGACTCAGTCATTCCAGGATTAGAACCAATATCCTCAAGACGCCAAGATGCTTTCAGTTATACAAAAGTAGCTTTTTCCCAACCACAACTGAGAAAGCTAAGACTAGTTTTTAAAATGATGTCTTCAGCATTTAAATATGAAATAGATACACTATGTAGATATTATAAATTTGCATGTGTATATATACATATTGAATCATAAAGTTAAGAATACAATAGTGGACCCATTTCTCTATTCAGTAAATGCTTATTCAGTGCCTCTTCTCCTAGCCCTGAGGATTAAGTTCTGTTCTCACATACATGCTTGAGGTGAAAGAGTTACGAGACAACAAAGTCACATACGTGGCCCACAGTGAAAGAGTTAGCTGTGGGAAAACTCTAGGAGTCTGCATCTCCAAGAGCTAAAAATAATCTTTGCATTATGATTAAGCAATAGGTTCCTGCTTCTTTATGTTTGGTCAGCTGGAAAAAAAAAGACACCCGTCTAAGCAAAATCTGGAGGCCAACAAGGCAGGATTCATTAATAAGTGTGACTTTAATTTTGAAAGAAAATAACAGGCATTGACAATTATCCCGAGATGAATTTCTAGGAAGCTAAGGATTTATGACTTCTGAGTTTAATAAAGAAAACAAAAAACGAATGGTCGTAGTGCAGATGGAAAGTGTTATTTTAGAGGTGGATGTTTTAATATCTGTGCTATGTTGTACATAGCAGGGTATAGGTTCACTGTGTCCTCATAAATATGTAAGTAATTTAGCAGGTGAGACTGGAGATTTCGAACAGATAAAGTCATGAAAATACAGTAAGCGTCAAACAAAAACATCTCTTTTCTTTGAGGAGAACTCAAAGTTAATTGTATGATGTCAGCTCATTACACAGCATACTCTTAGAAATGCTAATGGTTACAGGAAACCATGAAAGTGTTCAGCAAACCATAGCAGACTTTCTTTCCCTGTCAACTCTCCCTGCCAAAGTATTAGGGAAATGACTTGAACCTCTCCTAAAAGAGGGAAATGGGTGATAGTTATAAAGAATTACTTCTTAACCCGAGGTGGTCATGATAAGAGAGTATGAAAAGGAACCTTCCAAAGCAGACCGCCTAGTCTATTGTTTTTAACACACGACTCTGACGCCTGCAAAGGGACAAGGCTTGGTAGGTACATTTGATTATGTTGGTATGAGCAGGTCTGTGACATCTCTCCCACTCAAACTGGCGTGAAAGCGAGTGTGCAAAACAAGAGCAGCCTTGTGGTAGTATGTTCGTTCGCCCCAGACAGACGCCTCACCACTGTGCTTCGGTGACCCTTTTCCGAATTTTACCTTTTGCCAATATTAAAAAAAAAATAAATACGAAGGTATATCACTTTTCAGAATCCCATCCCCGTGGGGGGAGGGTTGCTATGGCTGTGCTAAGAAGCACGCCTGCCAGGGGAGTGACTCTGAGGACTCAGGGACACTAATCAACTTCTCAGCTGGTCACTGTGCCTACACAAAAACAGGGGTTCTCTGATTATTTCAGCCACTGTTTCTCTAGAACTTTTTTCTTCCCCATTGCTGTTCAGAGGGGGCAAAAGGGAGGTTTTTCGCTCCGTAGAAAGGAACTTGAAGTGAAAGGAACAACTTTTAAATGTGAGTTAAGTTAAACAGTATTCCATTTACTTTCTACTGATAAGAAAGGAAGGAGAGAATGAAGACAGAGGTAAGAGGCCTCTGGTCATGTCCATTCTTTCTTCAGGCCCCTTTTTACAAGCATGGGCAAGAGTGGATCAGTACAGCTCAGGGACTCCTCATGCCCAGATCGGCATTTCTGAGGACAAAAGCTCTTATGAACATTTGTTTGAAGATTCAAGGTATGCCTGACTCTTCAGGAGGAAGAAGGAACTAAAGTCAGTAGGAAGGACCATTTCCTCCCTTACACAAAACTTAAGTCCAGTGCTGGGAATACAGCTCAGACACAGAAGAGGCGGCTTGCCTAGAGCCTGCAAGGTTCTGAGTTCCAAATGCCACACAAACATAAAAAATCCTAGCCTAGGTTTGCCATACACCCGTGAGGATGGCTGTGATAAAATATACCGCCAGTACCAAGTGCTGGGAGGACACAGCACGCCAGGGCACTGAAGAACATGAACTAGGAGAGCTGCTCTGTATGCTTGGCAGGGCCTTATGAAGGTCTTACTGTATGATGGAGCAACCCTACACTCCAAGACATTGATGGCAGGGATGTAGATATTTACTCTTACACACACACACACACTCCAAACTAAGCCAAATAAACAAAAATCCTCAACATTTATGATCTTGGTAAGATTTCATAATTGCCCGAAGCTGGAATTAGCTTTCATCAAGGGAGTGGGTAAACACGCCGTGGTATATGCATACGACGAAGCAAAGGTTGGTTCGTGTATGGATCAATATGCATGGATCCCAAAGACACTGTGCTTAGCAAAGGAGCCAGCCACACACAGTCACACACAGCTTCATGCAAATGACTCTGCTCCTATAACCTATGACAAATTTAGAACCATAGCCTTGGAGATCAGTGACCTCCACAGGCTAGAGTCATTGGCTGGGTGTAACTATAAAGGAACAGTGCCGGGAAGGTGAGGGAGTGATGGGCTTGGTTTATATCCTCAGCGTTACAGGACTTTATGGTGCCAAAAATCTGTATAAGCGATGAAATGTTCTGTGTGATAATTTATAAAAGATAAAATAAAAAATTGAAACACGTTTAGAAAGAGACGCAAAACAAGCTTGGAATTAATTAAATATCCAAAATGGATACAACATCCATCCACCCGCCCACCCTTCAATCCATCCATCCCTCCACCCTCCCACTCATCCCTCCACTCACCTACCCATTCACCCATCCGTTGACTATCCATCCGTCTTCCATCTTTCATATTCTCTCTATCCTTTCAACTAAAACTATTAATGGACCCACACACTCATAATGCTTCATTTTTTTAAGCTTATGAAGTCTGTTTGGGATGTTAAAAATGCCATAAACTGGGTAACTGATAAACAATAGTAGTTTATCATGCTCTAAGACTCTTGAGAATTCCAAGATAAAGGTACCAGTGGTTTTATTGAGGAACCATTTCCTAGCTCATGGATGTGATCTCTTGTCTGTAGCTCACATTGTGGAAGAAGTGAGTGGCCTCATTTGGGCCTCTTTTTTATAAGAATACTAATAAAATGAGGACCTCACTTTATGCTCAAATCATCTCATCTCTCTGAAGGTCCCATTACCTCATGCCAATGCCAAGGGAGTTGGGATTCCAGGACACAAACATGGAGGAGTTTGAGGGTAGATATAATATTCAAACTACAGCATAGATGAGAAATAACATTACATAGTGACAGTTGGTATTTGAGGTGTGTTATTTTTCTTTTGTAAAATTTGTATGCAACTGTCTCTGTACTCTGACTCCTAAGTAAAAGCTAAAAAGAAATGTCAAGAGGAGGAGAAAAATGAAATAAACACTCAAATTATTTTAATCCATCTTTTTTTTTCCAAAAGAAAGAGCATTACATTAAAGATGTATGATGTGTTCCTTTCAACTATTCCACATTCCAGAAAAATGGGGAGACTGCCAAACCATTGCCAAGATAATAATTGCCTGAGGAAGACCTTCAATTTGTCTACTATGAAAGAATAGTCAACTAAGTAACATTTTTATTTATGTAAAAATACTTTAGGTATTGCAAATTTTCCTTGGTGTCTTACCTTTAAAAGCAGAAAAACAATGAGTTAACCAACAATAATTCAGCTAAGAGGTTATTTCACAAACAAAGTCATACTAGAAAAATCATTCCATTTTAGCATTTTTCTTTTTGTTTTCTTAGTGAAAAACATCCATCAGAGTATCAGCCTTCCATGCTGCCAAAACTAAAAGTCACACTGTATTTAACAATTAGATTTTGTTACATCAATTATGGAAATTAAGTACAGTGAATTTAAATACTAAAGCGGTATGCTGCCAGTTTTGTAGAGTATACAAACTCTAGGCCAGAGTTTCAAAAATCAAAGGACTGGGAAATAAATACAAGTATAACACTGGGAAATAAAAAGAACGGAAAATCACTTGAGTCTTTCAAATGAAGTTCAGTGAACTGCTGAGGGTTGATGGTAGGAATGATCCTCAAGCACCTGGCAGTCCTGGTGAGCTAGCAGAGAGATGCAGGAAGCATCCTTACCTGAGCTGCACAGCACATTCAGGGAGGTGAAAAGGGAGGGACCGGATGGTGTACCACTTGCCCTGTGTATGCAGCCAACTTGGAGCCTGCCTCTCCACAGCAGAGAGGCTAAGACCGGGTGATGAGGAGGGACAAGTGGGACTGCCTACAATAGAAAGGTTCCCCAGTCCACAGCAGGACTGTCAGCCACATCTCTGAACTACCACAGGAAACTATGGGTATCTGGAGACGTCCGGGAATGGGCAGTACTATCGCTGGCTTTATCTGCTCTCTACTTCCAAATCAATTGCCATTAAAAACCACTCTGTGCCTCTTGGCCATATCATTTGGCATCATTCCAGCAGTCACATCACTGTAGGAAAATGGTCCCATGTAAGTATGAAACAGGCTAATGTTGTCGCACTTGTGAATCACCCAGGTCCTTCAGAAAAGCAAGCACTAGGGCCCAGTCCCAGGGGACAGGGACTTAATCATATATGGACTTTAATCACATGTGTTTTTTTCTTTCACTGTTTGCCTGTTTTGTTGACTGACTTCTTAATTGCATATAAAGCATAAAGCTAGGATACTGAATTCTAATTTGTGCGACTCAGCATGAACAGGTAGATGGGAGGCCTTTTCTTCTAGGGCTTACACTGAAATAAAAATACACAAAAAGAAATAGCATATTTCAGAAATAAAATCTTGACTTCCGGTGATATCAGCCTATATTTTCATAGCAGATTATGTGTCTTTTAGCTTCGGAGTAGACAACAACAGTATTTTGTTCCACATTGGTGCTGGGATTGAACGTGGGGACCCTGTGTAGGCTAGGCCAGCACTCTACCATTGGTTGCTTCCAGCTCTGTTTCTACATTTTAGTTTCAGTTAGGTTCTCTGGAAGAGAGCTGCCCAGGCTGGCTTAGAACCCACTCTGTATCCCAGGCAGGCCTTGAACCTGCACTGTTCCTCCTCAGCTTCTGAAGCTGCTGAGTCACGAACGTTGGCCCCCAGCTCAGCTCACAGAACCCTTTAGAAGGCAGCCATAAGAACCAGGTCTTTAAGTGTCTTGCTGCCTTCACCCCAAGCTTACGCAGGCTGTCTCAGCATGGGGGCCCTAATGTAACCTAGCAGTGAGAACAGCGGCTGAGCAATTAAGGAAATCAGAAAAACACTCTCCTACAGCCCTTCTTTCTTCCAGAATTGAATAACCAAGAAACGACGCTGGGTAACATGAGGTCATCAAGACAAAACTATCATGTTATAATTGGAAAGGTCTAGGAATTAACGAGAAAATTATCTCCCTTGCAAGAATTAATTAAAATCTTGTAGGAAGACTAGAAAGCAGTGCCTTACAAACGCCTATTAAGTATGTAGAATTAATGAATTCACACTGGGCACCTCACTCTCCTCTCTGCTAAACTCTTAGGACGACTCATCTTGCCTTCTTCAGTGATGAAATAGAGCCATAGTTCAAAATGCTGGGCAGCGTTGTTGGGTACACAGCAATAACTTGCTTGCTAAGGAGGGCAGCCTAGTTGTTGAAAACCCAGTACCTTCAGCTGGGAGGAATTCTGTCCCCGAGAGACTCTGTGGAGCTAAGGTAGGGACTTGAAGAATGCACAGTTATGTAATAAAGGCTCAGCTGCCACCCCCGCTAGAGATGCCTAGCAGCCTAACAGGAGCCAGGGGTTTTCACTGAAAGCTTCTCCACTGATTCTGAACAGAAACTCTCTCCTCCGAAGGCCAACCTAGCTCCCAAAGAGCTTTCCACTTTCCATCCAGGCCTCTGGCCATCTTAGCGTGTAGAAGGTCTACCCCTTTCTATCCACCTTGAGAGCCACAGGAAGGTCAATTCCTGGGCATAAGAAGCCCTCTCTATAGAAGAAGGAATCTGCTGCTCATATAGAGTCTGTCCTGACAACTTTCACAACCATAAATAAGAAAATTTACAAATAATAGGGAGACAATCCACCCCAGGGCCCATCACCATGCCTTCCTTTTGGTAAGGACTTGGCACAGATTCTATAAGCAAATAAAAACTGGAGGGAACTTGTAGAATGAGATTCTGCTTCATAGCTTTCCTTAACCTTGTATCAAATCACTTTCTAAGCCAGTGTTATTTAACCATAATGTTGAGGACCAGGGATGGCCAGAGCAGAGGGTATAAGCCTGTAGGAATTATACACAGCCAGCTCTAACCAGATTCTACGTGTAGGGGTTCAGCCAGATTTAACATTCATAAAGCCTTGTGTCTTCTGGTGAAGATAATAGAGATTTTCTCTCTTCTCTATTTCTTAAGCATAATAACATAACAAACTCTTTCATACTGTGTGACTTCTTTGTGACTCAGTATGAAAAGGTAGATGGGAATTTTTTTTTTTTTTTGTCTTTTGTTTGTTTTTTGGTAAGGTCTTGCACTGAAATAAAATACACAGACAGCTACAGCATATTTTTTAAAAATAAAATCCCATCTCTATAGTCTATGTTTCTGCAAGCAGCCATAGGAACCAGCTCTTTAAATGGCTTTCCATGCTCATGCAGAGCTTGTCACATATAGATGCTTTTAAATTTATGAAACAATGTGCATGGGATACAAGCAAATGGTATTTTATCTGAGGGAGTTGAACAGCTGCAGATTTAGCTATCTAAAAACTTCCTGGAACAAACTGCCCATGGATATTGAGGAAATATATTTTATCCTCTGGTAAACATGATATACTTTCTAATATGTGATTCTCTCTCCCTCTCTCTCTGGAAAATGTTGCAGTTCTTTTTAAATTTTAAAGATACTATAATTGTAAAGCAATTTAGAAATCACTGCTCTAACTGTATTTTTAATAGTTGTTTTCTTCCTTTTCCTTTCTTCCTTTCTTCCTTTCTTCCTTCCTTCCTTCCTTCCTTCCTTCCTTCCTTCCTTCCTTCCTTCTTTCTTTTTTTCTTTCCTTTTAGACAGGGTCTTACTATGTAGTTCTGGCTCTCCTGGAACTTGCTTTGTAGACCACATTGGCCTTGAACTCACAGAGATCCATCTGCCTCTGTCTCCCAAGTGCTGGGATTAAAGGTGTGTGCCACTATGGCTGGGTGACAGTTATTTTCTTTTTTATTAATATATATTTTAGTTTAAAGAGAATGGCATGATTTTCCCCTTCCCTTTTTCTCCCTTTAACCTCTCCCCTGTACCCCTCCTCTCAAGTTTACAGCATTTTTCTTTGATGATTATTGTTACATGTGTGATTATATATATATGTATATGTTATACATACATATTGCACATATTACACATATATAATATGTATATACACATATGCACAAATGTTGCTGAAAGAGACACAATGACCATGGCAACTCATAACAGAAAACGCTTAGTTGGGGTCTTGCTAACAGTTTCACAGAGTTAGTCCACAATCACCGTGATGGGAAGCAGACAGGCATGGTCCTGGAGTACTAGCTGAGAGTGATCCACAAGCAGCAAGGAAAGAGGAGCAAGAGAGGAGAGGAGAGGACAGACAGAGAGGGAGAGGGGCAAGGGAGAGATGGAGAGAGAGGGAGAGAGAGGAGAGACAGAGGGGAGAGGGGCACGGAAGAGAGAGAGAGACTGGGCCTGACCTGAATTTTTGAAAAGCCTGCCTCCATTGATATATCTCCTCCAACAAGGACATGGCCTTCTAATCTTTCCAAACAGTTCAACTAGGGACTAAAGCATGCAAGTATATGAGACTATATGTGTAGGATTCTCATTCAAATCATCACATTCCTTATGGCCAGAATAAGGCATATGACCTCTTATAATCTTAGGTTGGGAAAGTTATAAAGAACCACAGAAAGCCTCTGACCTGGTGTGTCCTAAGCTGTAGCTTGAACAGACATCTGTAAAACACACCAGAGCACAGCTGACAAGGTCATCTCTATAATCTACATTGCAGTAGCTATGGGAGAGGCCCATAAATTTATTTCTTTTTTAAAATTTTATTTTATTTCCTTCTTTATTACAATGCATTCACTTTGTATCCCCACTGCAGCTCCCTCCCTCATCTCCCCTCAGTCTCAACCTCCCTCCCTCTTCTCCCTCTCTGCTCTTTCTCTACTTCCCCTGATAGGGGAGGACCTCCCCTTCTACCTGACCCTAGGTTATCCGGTCTCATCAAGACTGGCTGCATCTTCCTTTATAGCCTGGCAAGGCTGTACCCCCCCAGGGGGAAGTGATCAAAGAGCTGGTCACTGAGTTCATATCAGAGACAATCCTTATACCTCTTACTAGGGAACCCACTTGGAAACTGAGCAGCCTATGGGCTACATCTGAACAGGATCTAGGTCCTCTTCATTCATGGTACTTGGTTGGAATATTGGTCTCTGCAGGCTACCCTGGCCAGTGTTTTTTGGCTCTGTTGGTCTCCTTGTGGAGCTCCTGTCCCCTCCTGGTCTTTCTATCTCCCTCTTCTTCCATAAGGTTTCCAGCACTCATAAGGTTTTCGAAGTTTGGCTATGAGTTTCAGTATTTCCTTCGATACAAATGGTGCTGGTCTAACTGGATGTCTACATGTAGAAGAATGCAAATAGACCCGTATTCATCATCCTGCACAAAGTTAAATTTCAAGTGGATAAAAAAACCTCAACATAAAACCAGACACACTAAATCTGTTAGAAGAAAAAGTGGGGAAGAGCCTTGACCTCACTGACACAAGACACAACTTCCTGAACAGAACACCAACAGCATAGGCTCTAAGATCAACAGCCAATAAATGGGACCTTATGAAACTGAAAAGCTTTTATAAAGCAAAAGATACTGTCATCAAAACAAAACGACAGCCTACAGACTGGGAAAAGATATTCACCAACCCTACATCTAACAGAGGTCTAATATCCAGAATATATAAAGAACTCAAGAAGTTAAACACCAACAAACCAAGTAATCCAATTAAAAAATGGAGTACAGAGCTAAACAAAGAATTCTCAACAGAGGAATATCAAATGGCAGAGAAATACTTAAAGAAATACTCAATGTTCTGTCCTTAGTCATTTGAGAAATGAAAATCAAAACAACCCTGAGATTTTACCTCCCACCCATCAGAATGGCTGATGATGGGTGCTGGAGAGGTTGTAGAGAAAGGGGAACCCTCCTCCGTTGCTGGTGGGAATGTAACCTTGTACAACCACTTTGGAAATCAGTCTGGAACTTTCTCAGAAAATTTGGAATAGTGCTACCTCAAGATCCAGCTATACCACTCCTAGGCATATACCCAAAAGATGCTCAAGTATATAGGGACATTTGCTCAACCATGTTCATAGCAGCTTTATTTGTAATAGCCAGAATATGGAAACAAACCAGATGTCCCTCAACGGAAGAATGGATACAAAAAGTGTGGTACATTTACATACTGGAATACTGCTTAGTGATTGGAAACAAGGAAATAATGAAATTTGCAGTCAAATGATGGGAACTTGAAAAGATCACCCTGAATGAGGGATCCCAGATGCAGAAAGACACACATGGTATATACTCACTTATAAGTGGCTATTAGCCATATAATGTAGAATAAAGATACGAAAATCTATAGTCCTAAAGAAGCTAACCAACAAGGAGGACCCTAGGGAAGACATTTAACTCTCACTCAGAAGAGCAAACAGGATAGATATCGGAAGTAGAAGACAAGGAACAGGACAGGAGCCTTCCACAGAGGATCTCTGAAAGACTCTACCCACCATAAATGTATTTCTGACAACTTCTAGGTGATCCTGATGTGCACCTCATGGACCACAGTTTGAGAAATGCTGATCCAGTCTTGTCTCCTGTATGACCAATCAGCAAATGGAGACCTTCAATAGTGGACTATAACCTACTCCAAATAGCATAGCGAAAGGTGAGGCCAGGGGTCTAACCACATTCTGATTGGTGCTGTTCTCTAAGTGCTGGAACCTGAGAGAGACGACAACAGCAGACATTAAAATGTGTCTCAACCAGAGACATTCAAACTTGTTGATAATGTCAACTTCACATGGTTCCACTGAGAGCAGGTAGGGGAAAGAATCCCTTAACCCATCGAGGAACCTGTGAGAATCCAGGCCCCTACCCCCACACCCACTTCATAAGAATGAATTATTTGTGGTTATTTTATTGCTATGGCTAAAGTGTTCTTTCAAAACAAAAGCATTATGTCATCCTTTTGACAATGTGATAAAAACTTTTTTTATAGGTCATTACATACAGCTTCAATAATTAAGTATTTTTCCATAAGCCTTCTGAATACATTTAAAAGTGACTTTTAAGGAAGATATTTCCCAGCATTTTGAAGTCTCTTTCTCAAGCCCTTGGCACCATTAAACAAGACCATAGGGTGTTCTACAAGCTTCATCTTGGACCAAATTCTTTCATGTCCATGCCCACACTCCCCACAGCAGGATGCTAAGGGTTTGGCTAGGTCTGGTCTTTGTTTCATACCGTGGTGTGGGTCATCAGATTCACTCAATCCCCACTTTCTCTTGTCCCTGGTACCTCACTGAGCCTTACTCTGGACGTGTCTTTTGACCTCAGTGTTTGGCAACTCAGAGCCTTCACACTCAGACCCTTGTTCTAGGGCTTCTCAGTCCTTCCAGCAGTGTGGCCTGCAGTGGCCTGTTGGTCCTATGGGTGTTCCTCGAACATCACTGTGGGACCCTCAGGGTTCTGCCGACGAGGGGAGTGCTGGAGCCACCCGTATTGCTGAATGCCCATGGTATTAAGCTGTTGTGCCAAGGATTTGTAAAGCCTTCCCAGAAACAGTTTTCACCTTCAAGGTGTTCGTCCATTATTTTAGGGGAAACTGCTTATTATTTTGCCATTCATTAAATATTGAGTTTCACATTTAGTATGGACATACAGTACAAAAATCCACCTTCCTTGTATTTTGTTTCAGTGACTAAATGACTAAAATCAGTTTTCTGCATTGATTCACAGTTCGGGAAAGTCACACAACCCTGACAGGATCACCTCATTCTGGAGGAAAGGCAGAAGACTGATGGGAGATGCCAAGAGCCTAGGAGGGGTGGCCCCTTGCCTTGTCTTCCCAGCCTCTTCCTAGAGCTCAGTGGGGTTTCCTTCTCTGGCTCTGGATACTGGGCACCCCAAGAAGCCATAGATTCAGCACCATTGCATCACTGGCGTCAGACTTTTCACTGGGCGACTCTTCTGTGCTAGGTGTCTGGCAACAGTGCAATGGGAATTCAGGAACTAGATGGCCAGCCGGTGCCGTGGAGCTGAAATTGGAACTAGGCCTCACCTTGAGTTGACCAGCAGTTGTCAGGGTGTAGGCCTGGACTCTCTTGGATCTTCAGACACGTGTCATGAGGCTACTAGGTGGAAGGAATTATCTAGGAAGATCCAAAAAGAAAGGCACTTTCCCATTTCCACCTACATGCCAACACGAAGATGGATTTTCTTACTGAAAGAAATATGTTGGATGGCTTGGTAGGTAAGAGTGCTTGTTGCACAAGTGTGAGAACCTGAGTTCAGGTTCTAGGAACCATGTAAAGAGTAGTGCATGCCAGCATGTGCCTGTCATCCCAGAGCTGTGGGTGTGGGGAGCAGAGAGGAGAGGAGTGTTGTGGCTTTCTGGGCAACAGCGGAACTCCAGTTTCAGTAGGAGGCACGGTCTCACAGGGGTACCGTGGACAGTACTGTCTTTCTCTAGCCTCATGGGAGCTCACAGGCTCATGTGCCAGCACATGTATGCATACACTATACTACACTGCACTATCCTGCATTACACACACACACTCAGAGCAGATTAAGTGCCCAGACACAACTGTATGAAATGTGGGAACACAACTGTCATACATCTGTCTTCTGCTAAGATAGATGAAAAGACGGCTAAGCAGTTAAGAGCACATACTACTCTCGCAGAGAACCCAGGCTCAGTTTCCAGCATCCTCATCAGGTGGCTGGTTCAGCTACAACCCCATGCTAAGGGAGCAGACACTCTCCTCTGGCCTCTTTGGGGACCTGCACATAAGCATACCCATATACACACTCTAGCTTAAGGCACGTTAGAGCCATGCATAAGAAGATTTATACCTACCGAGTCATGTTTGATGGTGCTCCCATGACATCACATCACCCAGAGACATGCCTAGGGCATCAGCATCGACACCATCTCAATTTGTGCTCTAGAGTGGTCACTCAATAAAAGCAAAGTCATCTAGTGCCTTTCTCAGAAGGTATCGACTCCTTATGGTTGTGTTTATATTCTCTTCTGAGAACTCGCTGTCTAAGCTACTGTTCTATTGCTGTGAAGAGACACCACGACCATGGCCACTTATAAATGAAAACAATTGCTGAGAGTTTACATCTGTCCCATAAGCTTGAGAGAGAGAGAGAGAGAGAGAGAGAGAGAGAGAGAGACAGACAGACAGACAGAGACAGACAGAGAGAAAGAGACAGAGTTGAATGGGCTTTTGAAACCCCCTAAACTCACTGCCCATGACACACCTCCTCTAAGCAGACCACGCCTCTTAATCCTTTCCAAACATCTCCACCATCTAAAGATCAAGAATTCCAATATATGAGCCTCTGGGAGCCATTCTTGGTCAAAATTCCAACACAGCGTTGGAATTTCCCCTCTGTGAGAGGAAAATAGGAAGGAATCAGTATCTCCTTTCAGATCTGAAAAGCTACCATGTCAATTGCAGGGTAATTCCATTTGGTTTCTAAGTAAACAAATCTAAATCATAAAGCTTGATATAATCTAGAAGCCTTCCAAATATAATTTGATGACATTATTAAAGTTTTAATTAAATTGTCCATCAAAACACAATCCCAGTTTACAACAACAATAATAACGAAGCAAATCAGATGTTCTATAAGTCAGCTATTGAGCTGTTTCATAGCTGTTTAATTTTATGACACCTTTCTTGTTTTATAACCAGAAAATTGCATCGAAATCCATCCACCACAAAGGTGACAACAGCAACCTAAAATGGAAATGAGACACATAAGTGATGCAATTATTGCCTTTAGAAAGGCATATGAAATAAGAATTTGCGGGGAAACTAGGAACTGATTAAGAACTTTTCTGAGAGCCAGTGAGTTGGCTCAGGGAGTAAGGCGCTGGCCACCAAGCTTGGAACCAAATGATAGAAGGACAGAACTGACTCTAAGATCCCCACATACACACACAAAATAACTGTATGCAACAATGCTTAAAAAAAAAAAAAAGAATGCCTCTATAACCACAATCTCCTGGATGCCCAGAATCACAAAAACACCCCAAGAAGCAGCAATGTCTTTTGTTCTACTATTTTGTAAAGGAGTAAAGTTTTGTCCTTTTGAAAATCTTAAAGCAATCCCACTAAAATCAGGGACAAGACAAGGCTGCCCACTTTCTCCATATCTCTTCAACATAGTGCTGGAAGTCCTTGCTAGAGCAATAAGACAGTTGAAGGAGATCAAGGGGATACAAATTAGAAAGGAAGAAGTCAAACTATCACTATTTGCAGATGATATGATAGCATATGTGAGTGACCCCAAAAACTCTACCAGGGAACTCCTACAGCTGAGAAACACCTTCAGCAAAGTGGCAGGATACAAAATTAACTCAAAAAAAAAATCAGTAGCCCTCCTGTATACAAAAGACAAAAGGGCTGAGAAAGAAATTAGGGAAACAACACCCTTCACAATAGCCACAAATGACATAAGGTACCTCGGAGTAACCCTAACGAAGGAAGTCAAAGACTTGTATGAAAAAAATTTCAAATCTCTGAAGAAAGAATTAGAAGAAGATATGAAAAGATGGAAAGATCTCCCATTTTCATGGCTTGGCAAGATTAACATAGTAAAAATGGCCATCTTACCAAAAGCAATCTACAGATTCAATGCAATGCCCATCAAATTACCAACACAATTCTTTACAGACCTGGAAAGAAAAATTCTCAACTTCATATGGAATAACAAGAAACCCAGAATTGCTAAAACAATTCTCTACAATAAAAGATCTTCTGGAGGTATCTCCATCCCTGATCTTAAGTTGTACTATAGAGCAACAGTTTTAAAAACTGCATGGTACTGGCATAGAAACAGAATGGTGGATCAATGGAACCGAACAGAGGACCCAGAAATAAACCCACACACTTATGGACACCTGATCTTTGACAAAGACGCCAAAACCATTCAATGGAAAAAGATAGCATCTTCAACAAATGGTGCTGGTCCAACTGGATGTCTACATGTAGAAAAATGAAAATAGATCCATACTTGTCACCCTGCACAAAACTGAAGTCCAAGTGGATCAAAGATCTCAACATAAAACCAGACACATTAAATCGGCTTAAAAAAAAGTGGGAAATACCCTAGAACTCATTGGTACAGGAGAAAACTTCCTGAACAGAACACCAACAGCACATGCTCTAAGAGCAACAATCAATAAATGGGACCTCATGAAACTGAAAAGCTTCTGCAAAGCAGAGGACACCGTCATCAAAACAAAGCGACCGCCTACAGATTGGGAAAGAATCTTCATCAACCCTTTATCTGACAGAGGACTCATATCCAGTATATATAAAGAACTAAAGAAGCTGAAAAGCAGCAAACCAAGTAATCCACTTAAAAAATGGGGAACAGAGCTAAACAGAGAATTCTCTGTAGAGGAATACCGAATGGCAGAGAAGCACTTAAAGAAATGCTCAACCTCACTAGCCATTAGGGAAATGCAAATCAAAACAACCCTGAGATTTCACCTTACACCCATGAAAATGGCCAAGATCAAAAACTCAAGTGACAACACATGCTGGAGAGGTTGTGGAGAAAGGGGAACCCTTCTCCACTGCTGGTGGGAATGTAAACTTGTACAACCACTCTGGAAATCAATCTGGTGCTTTCTCAGACAATTAGGAATAGCGCTTCCCTAAGATCCAGCCATACCACTCCTGGGCATATATCCAAAAGAGGCTCAAGTACACAGAAAGGACATTTGCTCAACCATGTTTGTAGCAGCTTTATTTGTAATAGTCAGAAGCTGGAAACAACCCAGATGCCCCTCAACTGAAGAATGGATGCAGAAATTGTGGTACATCTACACAATGGAATATTACTCAGCAATGAAAAATAAGGAAATCATGAAATTTGCAGGTCAATGGTGGGATCTGAAAAGGATCATCCTGAGTGAGTTGTCCCGGAAGCAAAAAGACACACATGGTATATACTCACTCTTATAGACATACAACATAGGACAAACCCACTAAAACCTGTGCATCTAAAGAAACTAAGCAAGAGAGAGGACCCTAACTAAAATGTCCAATCCCCATCCGGAAAGGCAAAGAGGATGGACATCAGAAGAAAAAGAGAACAGGAAACAACCTAGGAACCTACCACAGAGGGCCTCTGAAAGCCTCTGCCCTACAGACTATCAAAGCAGATGCTGAGCCTGATGGGCAACTGTTGGGCAGAGTGAATGGAATTTTATGTAAGAACTGGGAAATAGTAAGAGCTGGAGAGGACAGGGCCTCCACAAAGAGAGCAACAGAACAAGAAAATTTGAACACAGGGAACTTCCCAGAGACTCATACTCCAACCAAGGACTATTCATGGAGATAACCCAGAACCCCTGCACAGATGTAGCCCAGGGCACTTCAGAGTCCAATTAGGTTACATAGTAATGTGAAGAGGGACTGCCTCTGACATAATCTGATTGGCCTGCTCTTTGATCACCTCCCCCTGGGAGGGAGCAGCCTTACCAGGCCATAGTAGAGGACAATGCAGCCACTTTTGATGTGAACTGATAGACTAAGATCAGAAAGGAGAGGAGAACCTCCCCTATCAGTGGACTTGGGGAATGGCATGCATGCAGAGGGAGGAGGGAGGGTGGGATCGGAAGGGGAGGAGGGAGGGGCTTATGGGGGGATGCAGAATGAATAAAGTGTAATTGATGAAAAATTAAAAAAAAAATCCACAGGATTGTCTTAACCTGAAATCTCCACCAGGTGGCGCCTGCAGCACAAGGTTTGACTCGAAAACAAAAGGAAAAGCAAAAAAAGATACTCATTCCAAGTATCCTTAAATTCTACAGCTCTACTTTAAAAATTATCTTTCTCTCAGAGCAACAGAACCAAAAAATCCAGGCCCAGGGGTCTTTTCCCAGACTGCTACTCCAACCAAAGATCATTCATGGAGATAACCTAGGACCCCTGCACGGATGTAGCCCAGAGTAGCTCAGTGGGTTTCCTAGTAATGGGAACAGGGGCTGTCTCTGACATGAATGCAGTGGCTGGCTCTTTGATCACCTCCCCCTGAGGTGGGGTGTGTGTGTGTGAGGGGGGGCTGGGCAGCCTTACCAGGGCACAGAGGAAGACAATCCAGCCAGTCCTGATGAGACCTGATAGGCTAGGGTCGGATGGAAGGGGAGGAAGACCTCCCCTATCAGTGGATGGGGAAGGGGCATGGGTGGAGAAGAGGGAGGGTGGGATTGGGAGGGAATGAGGGATGGGGCCACAGCAGAGATACAAAGTGAATAGATTGTAATAAATTTTAAAAATAAATATATATATATATATCTTTCTAATCACTGGAAGGATTAAAATGAATATTCCTACCAGGTTTACTACTGAGAGGTGAAGCAGCTGTCAGCAGAGCCCACCCTAGGTCTTCATGCAAAGATTGTGTCATTTGGGGACCAGGCACTGAGGGCACACAGTCTTTGTGACTACCCATAATAAAACAAACAAACAAACAAACAAAAACTTAACAAGGTTAACTCTCCATGCATATAAAACAATTTGCATTCAGAAGCCTCATGACACTCCCATCGCTGGGAAAACAAACAAACAAACAAAAGCCTTCCAAAAGTATATTCAAATCTCACTGCTTTGTGTGATGTGGAAAAATAGGAAGCCATTACCCAGACTCTTTGAGGAGCGATGAGGTATGAGAGGCTGCTGCAGGTTCAAAAAACAAATACAGGTTCAGTTAAGGGTAAGCAGGGCTTGCATTTAAAAATCGGCTCTAACAACACTCATGAGCCTGTTCCAGCTAGAGTAAGAGAAAACACTTGCAGATAAGCAGGGCAACTCTAGGACCTCAGGCCATCTCCCCCCACGGCTTCCTGAGCTATCCCAGACTACCTCAACCCGCCAACCCTGCTTTGAAGGCAAAGTTCCGAAAAGCAGTGTCAGTCCTGTTCAGTTCCCAGCGCTTCTGCTGACCTGGACATGATCCCCTGGAACATGACGCTTTACAGGCAATAAAATGTTGCAGAGTCATTTTTTTTTTCTTCTCCTTCTCTAGATCTCTACAAAACCATGGGCCAGGCAAGATGTTCTGCTGACAGCTAAGTTATGCGGCAGGGTAACCCTTGAACCAGTGTGAGTCATTGCCTTCACAGAGATTCTTCCCAGAAGTCCAAGAAACAGGTTAGTTCAGGGTCAGATAAGCATGAAGGCATTGACAGCGATCCCAGAAATCCCTTTCTAGGCGTGGCCAGATATTTATTCCTGTTACAGGCAATCTGCTGCCATGTTTACCTCGCGCTGTGCAGATGCAACCTGACTTTTTTCCTTTGCTAACTGTTGCTAAGACGAAGAATCAAAGTTTTAACTTTGCTTCCATAAATGGTTTATGAAGCACACTGAAAGGAATAAACAAAAATAGCGCTTTGGAGTATTTCGTCTTTGCTAACATGCAGATCTTTTTCTTTACTCTCTTTCTCTCTCTCTCTCTCTCTCTCTCTCTGTGTGTGTGTGTGTGTGTGTGTGTGTGAGAGAGAGAGAGAGAGAGAGAGAGAGAGAGGGCAGGCGCACAAGCCTGTGCTCATGTATGGAGGTCAGAGGAGACCATGGATGTCCTGATCTAGCGTTCTCTATGTTTGCCTCCTGAAATAGGGCTGTTCACTGACCTTGGAGCTTGCTGTTTCCACCTAGGCTAACTGACCAGCAAGCCCCCACTGGCCTTCTGCTGTTCGAGCCTTGCACCTCAGTGCTGAAATTAGAAGCAAGTGTGAGCATAGCAGCTTTGAAAGTGGGTCCCTTGAAGCTGGGCAGTGGTGGCACATGCCTTTGACCCCAGCACTTAGGAGGCAGAGGCAGGCAGATCTCTATGAGTTCAAGGCCAGCCTGGTCTACAAAGCAAGTCCAGGACAGCCAGGGCTATGCAGAGAAAACAGGGTTGTTAACATTAAAAGAAAGTGAGTCCTATGGATCTGAACTCAGGTCCTGACATTTGTGCAGCGCCAGTGTTCTTACCCACTGAGGCATCTTTCCAGCCACAACAGTAATTAAAAGTAAGTAGGTAAGTAAGTAAATAAATAAATAAAACAAAGAATACAACTCCTGTGAGGGGCCTGCAGCTTTGAACTTTCAAGCGGACTTATTGGATAAAATAAAGGTGAAATGGATTGGATACATTATGTAAAACGGTCCTTTTCAATAGCTTGAAAAGGGAGAGGGCTTTCATGTGAAACTGGCCATTGCAATATGCATATCTTCACATCAGTTTTCCAACTGATGGCAAGGCAGGTTGACCCGCGATGCAATGGAATTTTCCATTAGGCTTTTAAATGGAATGTGGGGCAGCCAGCAGCATGTCCTGCGGCATAGAGAGCCCATACTTCCACAATTACCCCTTACCACAGGTCACTTTCCACATCCCTGCCAGTACAGAGGCTGGTGTCAGTAACCAAATAACGGGGCCTTGTAAAGAAAGCTATAGGTCGGGAGGTGGTGGCACACGCCTTTAATCTCAGCACTCGAGGAAGGCAGAGGCAGGCAGATCTCTATGAGTGTGAGGCCAGCCTGGTCTACAAATAGAGTCCAGGACAGCCAGGACAGCCAGGACAGCCAGGGCTACACAGAGAAACCCTGTCTCAAGAAACCAACCAACCAACCAATCAAAAAAAAAAAATGTTCCTATAAAAAAAAGAAAGGAAGCTATATAGGTGACCCTGGTACTGAACAAAGAAAGTGAAGCTAAATCAATATAGATGCAAAAATTTACAGACCTCTGCCTTCTGCTTTTATCCCTTGAGCAAAGGCTTTGGAGAAGAAAGGGTAAGTAATGGGCAATTTTTAAATACAGGATTTTAGCGATGGCAGGAAAATGGCTGATAAAGAAAGCTACACACAGAGTAAAATAGATTTTAAAGTCCTGTGGCTAATAAGCCCATTCTGTCTCTGTCCGGGAGGAAGAACTTGATGAACCAATTGTTTCTTGTTTTGCTGATGTTCAGTATTGGTCCTGAGTACAATGACTTTCTAAGCAAAGTAATGTTTAACTGTATCCTTATCATCTGTGCTGCCTCCTAAGCACATTTAGAACTCTGCTTTTGTAATCCAGGATGCTGGCATTTGTCTCCTTTCTACTAAAGCTTTGAGGGAGGCACATAATACTTGATTCATCAGCACTGTTGTTATCTGAGCGATAATTAAAGATACCTGCGGAGGAGACAAAGGACCAATACACCCGCTGAAACCACAAACAGGAGAGGAGCCTCAGGTGAGTGAAAAAAGGCAGCTTCTCCTAGAATGTGGTAGAAAGGGTCTGAGGCCCTTCTAGGCACCTTGTTCGTCTACAGGAGTCAAACGCGAGTGAACAGCCATTTTTTAGGATTCTGATGTCATCCTTAGTCAAGAGCTGTCCTGTGTCAATCCTGCTGTCACCGGGATGAGAGCAGTTGCAGAAGCAATAAAGTGAAAGCTCGTGTTTCCTGGAGGAGTCAAACTCAAGACTCTAGAGGCTTGGCTCAGATAACACCTCCATCCCAGGGTGCCCAAGCACACATACAAACACATATGTACACCCCACGGCCACACGTGCCCACATATCCATGTACATTTGTGCAGGCACACCATTCCACATGACCCTCACTCTCAACTTTACTCTTCCAGTATAATTGTTGCATCTATTCTATGTGTATGATAGTCTTAAAATTGTTTCTTTATTTTCCTTACACTATGGCCATGTGTTCAATAATGTCTTTGGTGACCCATTGTTTCAAATCCCCTTAACGCCCTGGTATTTGACCTATTTTTTAATGAATTCACAGACATGAAGTAATCGATAAATGCTTAGAAAACGAGTGGAAGGTTGGTTTATTTATTGGTTGTTTGTTTTGTGGGGTAGTGGCGTGTGTGCATGTATGTGCACATGTGTTTATGTGTGGATGCATGTGTTGTGTGTATCTGTGGTATGTGTTTGTGTGTGTGTATGCTGAAATTAAACACAGGGTCTTTATGGTAAGCAAATTTTCTATCAATGAGCTATATCTTTAGCACAGAAGTTTTAATACTTGGAAAATTAAAAGCTATTAGTTACTGCCTTTAGAACTAAAATGCTTAATTAATTTTTTTCTGTGCAACTCTGTGTGCATGTATGAATGTATTGGCACTCGTGTATTTGCTGAAGACAGAATGCAAGAGCTTACAGAATGCGGCTGAGCTACACTCCCAGATCGTAATTGAACCTCAGGGGGTCTCTGAGAATCATATCTTCTTACATGGAGAAAAATCCATTTTACTAAAAACTTCCATTAAAATTGAAATTGCCTAATTGTTTTATTTCTTCTTATTCCTCCATGCCCCAAATCCATAGGCATTTTTTTCTGCTTTAGTTAATGTCACAAAAGTTATACGTAAGTTATATGTAAGCGTTCCTTTTACAGGGAAGGATTCACAATTCTTCAGCTGCTGGAAGCGCTACAGGCAAGCAAGCCCCCTTCAGAAGCTGCCCTATGGAAGACAGGCAGCTCTAGGTCACACCCCTGTGGGGGCAGCTCACCTCTGACACCACCACTCAATGTGGGCACAGAAATAGCCAGGGATCCCTCACTTAGAAAGGACTGGGACGCCACCCAGCTCCCCACCAGACTGACCGAGCTTGGAACCAAAATGAAGCCTGGCTCTCCCTCTGCCTGCTTTCCTCTTGGATGTTCCCAGCCACCCTGGCTCCCAGGCCCTCTACTCCTCAATGTCCACTTCAAGGCCTACTTAAGAAACAGCTGCAGCAGCCTACTAGATAGCAGGTATTCGGCCCGCAGAAGTCACTAAAGACACAGTCTCAGTTCTGAATTTCAGAAACCAGCTTGGGGTGAGGGGGATTAATCCTCCTCCCCCCACAATACACAAAGTTGGGTGAGAAAGACACCGTGGGAGGGATAGCATTTAGGGGAGGTGGATCTGGGAAGAGATGGGGAGGGAAGGTGAGTATGACCAAAGCATGCATGAAGCTCTCAAAGAAGTAGCTTGAAGGAAGGAAAAGTCTGATGGAGTCTTAACCCAGGAGGGGTGGGGAAGGGAAGGTTGTCAGGCTTCTGGCATGAGCTGGCTAGAATGCACAGCGGCAGCTACTACGTGAAGAGAGATGGAAGGAAGAGGATATGGAATATCGGAGACACGTGAGGCTCCCTAGGATGGTCAAGGCCACACAGGTGAGTGGGCAGGTAGGGGTGACATGGCGGAACAGCAGCCCAAAGAAGACGATGGCTGAATCTGGTGGGCAGAATGGGGTTGGAGAAACAAAGTCTGTGCATGTGGGCACCATCCTAAAGAGGCTGAACCTCTTCTCCGAGATATAGATAGGGCCAATGGCTTTTCCACAGAGAGCATGTTTCTGAGCTTCCCACCTTCCGACCACCACCAAGTTTATTTGGGAAACGAAAAAGCAGCATCGACATTTTGGCATCTTCATATAAAACCATGGGCATAGTGGCATCTCATCTTCTATTCAACATGAAAAATTCTCAGTGCAGATTATTTATTTTTATCAAAAAGCCTTATTTTATTCTTGAAAAAAAAGAGAATCCTACACTTTTATTCCAGACCTCCTCCACTGAAGAGTTAGCGTGAAAAGTGTGTGCCACTGGTAAACTCATTATTCTCACTGACATCTTAGTCATTTCATCACAAAATTATTTTCTTATTTGCCTGTTTAACTTAGGCATTGTCTGTGCCACTTGCTGGGTATTAAGGAAACTCTTTGTGATCTGAATTATTGGCCGTGTACCATGAACTTAGGCAATAGGGCAGAGATCAATCCTGATGACAGGAGACAATCTCTGGTGCTGAGCTGGCCCTGGTATCAACTCCCCCTCACACACACACCTCAACCCTCCCCCACAACGTACTGACACAAGGATAAAAGTCAGAGTCAACACTGTGGCTTTGGTGGTGACCTCCATTCTAATTTAAAAGAAAGTTCTGTACTGGACTTGTGAGACAGCTCAGTTGATAAAATGCTTGCCACTGAAGCATGAGGTCCTCCATTGAATCCCCAGAACCACGTAAAAAGCTAGGCCTGGAGCTAGAGCAGTTAAGTGCACTGACTTCTTTTCTGGATGACTCGGGTTCAATTCCCAGCACCCACGTGATGGCCTGCAACAATTGTTAACTCCAGTTTAGGGATTAGGGTAAGATAAGATGCCCTCTTCTGGCTCTGAGGGCACCAAGCATACGTGTGAACACAGACATACATTCAGACAAAACACTCATAAAATACATAAATTAAATTGGTGGTGGTGATGATGATGATGGTGGTGGTGGTGATGATAGAGCCAGGCATGAGGACCCAAGCAGGAGGACCTTGGTTGAATCCCCAGGACCATGTACAAAGACAGTCACAGTGGTACTCACTTGTAACACACAGCCAGGAAAAAAAAAGACAAGCGGGTCCCTGGGATTTGCTGACCAGCCAGCCTAGCCTACTTGGTAAGCAGCAGGCTAGTGAGAGACCCTTTCTCAAAAACAATGTAGACAGCATCTGAAGAATAACAAATGAAGTTGACCTCTGGCTTTCACACACACACATATGCACGCATGCACGCACGCACACACACACACACACTCACACCCAGGCACACAAGCATGAACAGGCACACACACGTTCACGCACACACACAAAATGAGAATGCACCTATGTTCACAAACACTTCTCTTTTTAAATTCAGCATTCAGTTTCTCAGTGACAGTTTTTGTGGCACTTCCACACAGCCTCTACCCTTTTCTGGGGTGCTGTAGTACTATACTAGAAAAACAGTCCCCAAAGTGTAGAGTCACTGGGCTGTTTGAAATGGGAGGGTATCATGGTCGGGACATGACTCTGTGGGGTCAGACGGAAGATGTACTAAGAGTGAGATGAAGCCTATAGGGAGCTCCCATGAACCCCAGAAAAGATGGTGACTACCACAAGCCCATAGTAGGTGATGAGAGACGCTGGTGCTCTGGCCAACACCCCTCCCCCACCCTTACATGCTCATGTAGCTGGCCTTGGTTCATTCTTGCACAGGCTGATGGAGGATCTTGGAAGGAACACGACAGGCAATTGACCAAGATAACATTTCACTTATCATGTCTCTCTGATTTTGAGAAGGGCCTTATTATCTTGCCTAATAAAGCAGAAAATTAGCCATTAGAGAAGGGCTCATGATTAGATTCAGAGGCCTTAACACTCAATAACAAGAGTCAAAAAACCCAATCGAAATTTGTAGGTGCAAGGGTGTACTGGAACCTAGAAAAAGGTTAGATTCTGTTTGCTCGTTGCTCCTGGCCTGTGTGTAGATGCACTGACATATGGAGTCATATGCAAAGCTGTCTGCTCATCCAGAGGCACTCTAGGTCACATGGCCTTCCGTGCTTTAACATCTCTCCTGTTATCTGTGTCCACCACGGAGGCACGGCCACTTACGTCTCATGGAAGAATTTTTAGCTAGATGATAGACACAAATCAGAATGAAGTGAGTGTGACCTAATGTCAAGTAAAATGCATCCGGGGTCTGCCTTTGCCAGTTCAGAGGGTCAAGATGTACATGAGACTGGTTAGCAGAAAGCGTACAAGGTAAAAGATGTTAGGACTCCATCTGCCCTGATTAAAGCCAGGCTCCTCCATTTGCTTCTCCATGGCCTTCAGCAAGCTGAACTCTGTACCTCTGTTTCCCTGAAAGTAAGGTGATGACAGTTCTAGTAGCCAGGTTGAATAAATGTAAGACTAGGATCAACTCTCTAACCCAGGTCCTAGGAGCCAGTAGGAAATGGTTGATGACTGCACACATGGCCCTGTGAGAAATCCACCCACTGTTTCTTAAAGAGCAGGACCCCTTACTGCCCAGCCAGCACACCTCCTTCTCTACGCATGCTGGAAGAATACGCAAGAAATCCACACAGACTCGAAATCCAAAGATTTCCCAGCAGAAGGACAGAAAGAGAAGGCAACGAGGAGCCATATACACTATGACAGAGCCCTGGAGAAAATAACACAGAAGCACAGCACTGCCTGTCCCCTGATCTTAGAATCTGAGATCTTCGAGGATTTCCCAAGAATTGCCCATGCAAAGCATTATCCTCGGAAAGCACTCAAGGCCCCAGACAGATGGAGAATTCGCAGACTCTTGATCAGAGGAAGCAGAATCTGGCTACTGATTATCACTGGAAGGGAAGAGGACATCTGTCCAGCTGGTTATCACTGCCTATGAGGAAAAGGAGACAGAAAGGCCTGAGAGACCAACAGGGTGAACCTTGAAAGAGTTTTGGATGCTGAGCTGAATAATCATCACAGAACATAACGGGCAAATAGCTGATTAGGTGGCAATTGAGTCAAATCAGCTCCTCACAGCTCAACAGATTAAGCCTAACGACATGCACTCCTAAGGAAATTCATGGGCAACGAAATCATCCAAGATAAAGATTCCCAAATTATGTGTGCCAGAATAGGAAGACCCACAAATGCCAAAACCCATGCTAACCTCAGATAATTTTAGAAATTTCCAGCATAACAGATTGCCACTACACAAGCCTTTGCTCCCAGCAAGTGTCATCCTGTGCCTCGCCTGGCTCAGGCTGTGACTGGCAGTTGGAAGGGCACCGAGAGAGAGACTCAGAGGAGCAAGGATCTGATAACGAAGACCACAAACATCCTACGGAGTCAGTCTTAACCGGATTGATTTTGCAATTAGCCATCCTCCATCCTCTAATTAAGGTGGAGAAGATACTAGAATGGTTTCTCCTCGAGTACCATTCCAACCAAAAGTTTCCTCCGAATCATCCTTCAAAGCAGGAAAATGTGTCTAAAATACATATGTTTAAACTACATGCATGCACATACACACATTATATATACATCCTTTTCTCATTTTCCCATCCTGGCCCCGCACATACGACAGCAGTTAACTTTGCACTTCGTTCCTTCTCAGGGCTGAAAGGACACGTTACACAGATATTCAACAGTTTTACTGCTGTGGAGTTTGGATCCCATCTCCTGTGAGACAACTGACACAGCGCAAATCATGTTTAACGTAAACACACCAACAAGGTGCCATTCCAGAAATGGCGCAATCCATCACCGAGTCACCACAAACAGAAGCCCCTTGAATTGTATCTGCTGCAAACATATTTTAAAGATGGAGTCACGTGTTAGGCGTATGACTCAGCAAGAGCCTTAGAAAACAGCAGAACTGATTCCTTGGAAGAAAGCGAGACTCAGAACATTCTGTGGTAAGACGCTGTAAAAATGCAGCATAAAGTCAAGAGAAAGGAGTATAGAAACCACCAAAAATATCTAAATAACAGCTTTGGTCAATATGAAAAGTTGATTTCTCTTCCTTGGAGCTTGGGACTTTCCTCCTTACTTCAGGAGGTTGAACTCTGACCCCAAGTGTATTGCCTCCAAGCACACAGGAAGCAGAGGCTGAAGAAAATGTATTATCAAAGAATTTCACTTGACAAAATATTCTTCCACGAAGAGAGAAATCAAGTGCTTAAATATTAACTTCAGGACTCACCACGTTATCCGCATCCCACGATTGACACGAGTGACAGCATTTTTCCAGACGATGGCACATCCGTGGTCCGTGTTCCCGGAGGCAGCGAGAAAGGAAGATGAGTGGAAAAAAAAGGGGACAAGGTTAGAAATGGCTCAAGGACTGTTGTTACACCCCCCAGGAAGCATGACAAATGGCCATCCCTCTCTACAACCCCTCCCCACCTGGACATCTCGAGTTGAGAAGAAACTGTCTGTGGAAACAAGGTAGATAACTCAGGAGAGATCCAAATGGACCATTCATTAGCTTTTTAATTTAGCAGGTGCGAATAGAATGACCACAAGGCGTGTTTGAATGTGCAATAGATGTTTCCAAAAAGATAATAGGGAAGAATTGAGTGAACATTATAAGGACATAAAAGTAATTAAAGCAAGTCTGGACTAGAAATGGGGTGTGGGGGGGATTGCTGTAAAGTGGACTTAGACCATAACCAGAAATGTAGTGAGACTTATCTGAAAGGATTTTAATTACTCCTCTCAAAGAATATAAATTAAAATTGGCTTATACATGCTACAGGCCAGGCTGTGGACTAGATATAAATCCTTCAGAGACAAGAGCAAGGAAATAAAACACTACTCTTATCTTGATCCTGGTAAGCATACTTACTAATATCTATCTTATGGGAGTCCAGAAAAAAATTAGCATGTCACTAAATCTAGAAATATAGTGTGTAGAATGTAACTGGTTTTAATCTGAGAAGCCACAATCACTGCCCAGGAACAGCAGTGAAATCACACAGACGTTGTCAGGTGAATGGAGCTCTCTAGAGCAGGTCTTTGTGCCAAAAGGCTTTTCTGCCGCAGGTTTGAGGTGAAAGGCCACTTTCCAAGATGTCGGAGGAATTCTTCTATTTTCAGGGGGAACACTGCATCTTTTGGGCCTCTGTTTCACAGAGGTGCACTACAAACTTGTTCCAACTTGAAGGAAAAAGAAAGGTTTTTGTTTTGGTTTGTTTTTTTTTTTTTTTTTTTTGAAGCCCACTGTTACGTCATTGTCTGTGCATTGCCTTTCCTTGAAGGCCCACTTCTGAGCACCCATGTCTTTTGAGGGCAAGCAGGCTGAAAGTAAGCAGCCCAGGAGCCCAGACTCAACCCACCCTTTCTCCATGGGTCCTAAGAATAGAAATCTTATGCTAACTTTGAATTTAGGGACATCTGAAGTGACCGGTTTCTGGGGCAAAGCCCCAGATGGAATCCTCAGAGGCTTGGAACCCATCTGGCAAAACCCTGGGCCCGAGGTCACACCTGCATCTTCTACCACCTGATCCCTAGGACCCTCACCCTAATCCTTCAGGTGAAACAATGGGCTATCCTCAGCATACACTGTCCGTACCTGGTCCTGACATTAGTTCTGGGTTTAATGTCATTGTGGTCTGAGCACCTTCAACAGACAAAGTAAAGATGGGCAGATGACAGCAGCAAAAAGGAACAGAAGCAAAACCTTCCCCCTCAGCAGAGACAACGCTAGCACAGGGACTTGAAGAGCATTTGTCCATTTGTGCTTAAGGAAGCATTGTCCCCTACAGTCAAATGTGGGAAGCAAAGTAAGTCAATGGGCGAATGGATGAACAAAACATGCTACTCACTTTAAATGGGAAGGGAATTCTGAAAACACACACACACTCCAGTGAGTGAAATAAACCAGACCCAAAAGGCTAACGGGATGATACCTCAATTAACATAAGGCGTCCTCTCTAGGATTCATGCTTAGAGCATCAGAAAGTAGAATGGTGCTGAGCAGGTCTGGGAGGGAGAGGGGGGTCTGAGTTAGGGTGCAGAGCTTTAGTTCTGCAAGATGAAGAATCTAGGATGCTGGTGGACCAGCCACATTGTGTGCACAAAACACCCCTGAACTGCACCCTTACAAATGGCTGACAGTGAGATCCGAGGCTACGCCACAGAGGTCCGGCTTCACTGTAAAGTACTGAGATTCGATTTGTAATAGAACCTAGAGCAACCTAGTTTTAATTAAAAAAAAATCCAGCTTCACTCCCAACAGATGGTAGGGTGAGTGGAGCTATGTAGTATGCGCTGGAGAACATCATGATGAAAATGTCTACAAAGCCCACAGTCAGCCCTGCTGTCAGCCCCTCAGTGCATGGTTCACGGAACACAGGGGGGCCACCGAGCTGCAGCTCTGGCCTCAGGGTCACCTGAGCCCTTTCCAAACCTGGAGGCCTTGCAAACTGCCAGCCAGCGTGAGGGCTTCGACACATCGTTTGTGTATTATTAAAGTGCAGTCAGTAACTCAGCTTGTGTGTAATGTTTTGAACACTTTCCTCTGTTCAGGTGTTGTTTTCCTCCTCTTCCTCCTCCTTCTCCTCTCCCTCCCCTTCCTGCCCTTCCTCCTCCTTGAACTTACACATTACTCTTTACTGTACAGGCACAAGAAGTCACACAAATGGCACACAAATCTTTGAAGGTATAGAACTGTAGGCTAAATGTTGTTTAAGTTATCTAGCTTCTGCTATTTTATTATAGTCACTGTGGGGAATGTTGATTCTCTCTCTTACTCAATAGTATTTTTATTGGAGCTGGGAGTGGCGGTGCACTCAGGAGGCAGAGGCAGGGGGATTGTGAGTTCAAAGCCAGACTGGGCTATAGGGTGAAGCCAGAAGAGTCATTTTTTTATTATTTAACTTTATTCTTCATAATTTATATTTATTCACTTTACATCCCAATTGTAGCCCCACCCCTCCCTAGTCTCCTCCCGGTCTCACCCCCTTTAATCTTCCCCCCATTCCCCTCCCCTGTTTCTCAGAAACAGGGAGGGCCTCCTCCTCTACCATCTGACCCCAGCCTATCAAGTCTCCTTCGGACTGCCTGGATCCTCTTCGCAGGAGTCTGGAGAAAACAAAAGGAAACAAAAAAAAAAAAAAAAAAGGCAGAAACAAAGCTCTTGGACCAGGAAAGGAAATCCTTTGGCGCACAGGCTGACCTGGCCACAAAAGAGATAAGCTCAAATATCCGCTTGCAATCTCCGGGGCCTCTCTCACAGCAGGCTGACCTCCCTGAGAGGAGATAGCATCCCCAGGGAAGGGCTCAGGAGTGAGAGGTGTGGGCTCAGGGGTCCTTGCAGAAGCCAGGAGACCTAGAGCAAGCCACTGCCCACATCAGAATTCCTTGAGTGAAAAGGGAGAGAAGTAGATTCCGAGTATTTCATGGAAAGGAGGTCCCAGAAGACCTCCGAGCGACACAGGGCAACAGAAAGGCAGGGACTTTGGAATGCCCTTGTCATCAGCCTCTCCACAGTTCCTACCCCTCTGAGGGGGAGTGTCGGAGCCTGGCAGGGTGTGCTGTGGTTTCCGCTTGGCTTGAGGGTATTTCAGTAGGCTCAGTGTTAATTTGAAAACGATGCACACAAAAGGTATTAGATGAAAGAGATTAATTGGATGGAGATGGAGAGGGAAGGAGAGAGAGACATGGAGGAGCTGAACCCCTATTGTGAGGGTTTAAGGCAGAAAAATCTGCTCAGGCTCTGGTGAGTACAGGTTCTTGGGACTTAGCCGGGATTAGGGAGGGTGTTAGGGTGGCCTCCCAGGACTGAATCCGTAGCTTTGGAAGGGAAAGAGGCATCAGAGCACACAGCACGGTTCTGTTCTCTTCTCATGTGGTGCACTAAGGATTCTTCTCACGGGCTGCCAAGGATTCTGTCTGATTTGGAGATGCTTAAGAAGGTCTTGCTAAGATGTCGGTTTCTGGAGGGGCAGAGTGGGGTTTGAGGAGTAAAGAGCTTGTTCCTTGCGCAACCTTGAGGACCTGAGTTCAATCCCCAGCACCCACTTTTCTAGAATTGGAGAGTCAGAGGCCAGAGACCTGCTGGCCTGTCTAGGTCCTGGGGAGAGGCCTTGTCTCAAAAACAAGGGAGATTGGTCCCCAGGTGTGCATGAACATCCAAATACAGACACACTGTGCATATACACCCAAATACATACATGTACTAACCCCCCCAAACACATACAAATATATAAATCTTTGAAGGTATAGAACTGTAGGCTAAATGTTCTTTAAGTTATCTAGCTTCTGCTATTTTATTATAGTCACTGTGGGGAATGTAAAATTAATATATTCTATCATATGAAAGAAGGGGAGTTAGTATGACGTGGAAAGAATAGGAGCTCCACAAGGACCAAATTTATCTGGGACCAGGGGTCTTTTCTGAGACTGACATTCAACCAAGGACCATGTATGGATATAAGCTAGAACCTCTGCTCAGATGTAGCCCGTGGTAGCTTAGCAACCAATTGGTTTCCCATAGTAAGGGGAACAAGGACTATTTCTAACAGGAACTCAATGGCAGGCTCTTTGACCTCCCCAACCCTCAAGGAAGGAGCAGTCCTGTTAGGCCACAGAGGAGGACTTTGCAGCCAGTCCTGAAGATACCTGATAAAACAGGGTCAGATGAAAGGGGAGGAGGTCCTTCCCAATCAGTGGACTTGGAAAGGGGCAGGGAGGAGATGAGGGAGGGAGGATGGGGTTGGGAGGGAATGAGGAAGTGGAATACAGCTGGGATACAGAATTAATAAAATGTAACTAATAATAAAAAGAAAAAAATATACATATCTATCAGAGAGTTAACTAAGACAAAAACTTAATTTAAAAAAAAAATGTAAAGAAGCCACTTGACAGAAATTCCAGTTCCTTCAGGAGAAAACTGCATTTTCTCCTATTCCTGTGTGTCAACCTGACTGTTTTTGTTTTTGTTTATAATTCTTATTTTAGCTTACACTTCATTCTTCTCTTTCCTCCCTCTAAACTCTCCTCCTAGTAAGCCCTTCCCTGCTCCCCTTCAAATCTGTGGCCACTTTATTTCTATCCTACTTTTTTCTAATTGTTACTGTCTGCAAATAAGTATATATTTGCTAACTATAAGCTGCTCAGTCTGTATAATGCTACCCACTTGTATGTTTTCAAGACTGGTCGTTGGCCAGTCCATGGGCCTAAGTATTGGTGCTCAAGATAGGGCCCAGGGTCTTGGATACCCCTGAAATGTTTAAGGAAGCTTTGGGGCCAGAACTATTTGTCTGCTCATATTTAGACATTATTTGCTTGTTCACTTTGATTCTCTCATGCATACTGTGGTAATCTATAGAAGCTATAAGGTGCTCCCCTAATTTCCATATTTTAATGCAGAAATAGACATGAAATTCTCTACAGTCGAGCCAAACATGAAACAGATTTACAATGTCACTCTTTTAATCTAATTTCTTTAATTAAGTTTTTATTTATGTGTGTGGGTGTTTTGGCTGCACGCATGTTTGTGCGCCATGGGCGTGCCTGTTGTCCAGAGGCCAGGAGAAGGTGCCAGTCCTCTACGATTGAAGTTACAGATGGTGTGTGCCACTTAGTAGGTGATGGAAGTTGAACCTGTGTCCTCTGGAAGAAGAGCCAGTGCTCTTAACCACTGAGACATCTTTCCACCATCTCTCTACAATGCTACTCTTTACTCGGATTTATTTTTATTGTGGAAAACACAGTCAGCCTTGGAAACTATTTATATGAAGATGGAATGAATTTATTACTGGCAGTTTACAATGTGTTCAAATGAAATACTATTAAAGTTCTCCGTAAGTAATCTCTAGGGTAGTTAACAAGCATGCATGCATTAAAAAAAAAAAAGTTCTTTGCAACCATTGGTGACCTACAGTAACTCCTTCCTTCATATAGAAGAGCTGTTGGAATTATCAGCTGCTTCTACTGTCACAGTTGCTTAGATTAACAAATCTTTACTTCCCTGGGATGCATCTCAAGGACTCCTAGAACAACTTCTGCTGCACGATCAGATGAACGGGGAACTGAAACTCCACTAACCCACCTCTGGCTAACCTGTGGGAAACTTATCTTGATGAGCTTCCTTTCCTCTCTTACTACTTCCTGTGTCCCTGTGCAGGCAGAATCAAGGTCAAGGCTCTTGCTTGGGGGATCCCCCACAGAGCATAAGGAAGCTGCCACTTCTGCAAACCACGGGCTTTCAGACCCGTCTGCTGCTCACAGCACTCTATGCCCTTCCTCTTGGTTCTCTCCTACTTCTCCCTCAGAAGCTGTTACAGGCTTAATCTGTTCTCAAGGTCCTTGTGTTCAAGAGAGGGGAAAGAAAATCCACTCAGTTTCAGCTCCTCTACAAAGCCAGGGGCAAGAAACTACGAAGGAAACATCAGTGTACGTTTGACTTGGAACCTTGGCACTGGGAGGATTAAAAATAGCTCTTTTAATATTCAGTCCGCAGGAATAAATCACACCTGAAACTGTGATTATGATTTTAATAACAAATGGAGGGTTGTATGTTAGCAAAGAGAAACAGCTAGCCCTGACAGGGTCAGCAGTATGTGCAGAGAGAGTACTGAATTAGCCAGGGACAAGGCTAATGGTGGCAACATTTTTCACTAACCTACATTCTCCAGGGATGGCTGCTGGAAATTCTGCTCGCTGAAAGAACGGGACATAATCTAAGCCAGGACACTGAGATGTGGCCAGAGCCAGGTGTCTTAACTTAGAGAGTTTTGATGTTAAATGCTCTCATAAGGCCTATGTGATCAACGCTTGGTTGTTAGGACGGGCAGTTGGGAAGTAAAGAAGCCTTTGAGAGGTGGGGCCTAGTGGGAAGTCTTCGGGTCAGGTCCCTCAAAGGGAACAGCTGGACACTCCACTCACTCTTGCTTCTTGACCATGCATCCAGCACTTCACACTTTGGCACATTCTCACCACAATGCACCACCTCAACACAGGCCCCAAAGCGATGGGTCTACTCAATCGTGGCTAAAAATCTTCAGCATTTTGGATTCCAAGAAAACTTTTCTCTCTGGTAAGTTAATTATGTCAGGTGTTTCGTTATAGCATTGGAAGCTAACTTTGCAGAATTCCTCTGTTAGACAATATGCCTAATTGGCTTTCAATGGTATTATAACAATTTAATTATTTTCTTAAAGTTATATGCAATATTTGGTATTTCCTTAAAAGCCTCTCTGATAACTGTGGTAATTTGCCTTTAACTGCTAGGCCTCCCTGTAACATGATGAATGCTTTTCCATTTTTATTCACACGTATATCCCCATATCACGTGTCACCACATTGCTTATAAATATGATTCATAAATATCAAATTAAAGAACACACTACAACCTGCACTCGATTTGAATCCCAAGGTATTTCATGTTTTTATGGAAAGGGAGTGGAAGAATTCTGGATTTATCAATCCTTCCTGTAAACATAATTAAATCAGATTGCCTTCTAGTTGTTTTGCTTAATAAAGAAAAAGGAGGTAATAAATTTTGTTTAAGGAGTGAATTGTGAAAGGTAAAGTTGCTTGGCTTATGGTAGAGTGTGTCTGCACCTGAAGTATTGTTCTAGAAGAGGAAGGAAGCGTTAAAGAGGGGTGGTGTGAAGCTACTCTCGTCAGGGAATAAATAGTCAAATAGCCTCCGTTTGTGGAGACACGCCTCACTTCCTGTCCCAGGGTCTCACAACAGATACTAATAGTTTCAACTAGCCCAATACTGAACCCAATTTATTAACACTTCCTCCTCAGGCAAAGAATTAAAAAAAAACCAAAAAACTGTGGGCAACTACTGACAAGTCCACTTTTGGAGAAATCGAGTCATCTCTACATGGGGGAATGCCTATATTCAGAAAGTAGGTCTCCGCCTTTTACCACCCCAGGCTTTTCACCTCAAAGGCTAGAGAAGCCAGAGGCCGAATCCAGGGGGCATTTTCATGTTCTGGAAAACAAAGTGTGCAGCATCCATTGAATGAAGTACTGTTCGACCACCATTTGCGTTCAGCTTTGAAAAATACTCAAAAATACTCAAAAAGAAGATGCTACTTTTGGGGCAATGACAAGTTTTAAAGAAGACCATGGGTCTTCTAGAGGTGGGAACAACTCTGTCAGCAATATTTCCAGCCTGTGTCAGAAGGGCACACGACACTGGGACCAACTTTCTCCCTAACACGGATCTGGTGGGAAAGCAAAAGCCTTCTAAACATTTTGAAGTCACTGGCCTTGTCTTCCCCGGTCCTGGCTTGCTCATATCACACGCAAATGGATACTTTACTAGGTCAATGCCAAAATCCAAATTCCTGAACCCAGTGTGTATCTTTGTGAACAGGGACAAGCCAACAGAACACGTTTAAGAACTGCCCCATCCATCACGGCAAAGCAACCCCATCTGCACAAATCAGCTTATCTCTAAGAGACCCTCCAGCCAGCAAGAAAATAACTGTGATTGGAACACTGTGTACTGAGCGCTAGTGGAATGCTCATGTTCAGATTCCCTGTTTGGTGTTTGGGGTGTAATCAAATTGATGGCTTAGTGCGGGTGGGTGTGGGGAGATGATAAAGACAGAGATGTTTAAAACATGGCTGGTCAACTCGGCCACTGAATCATCTTGAATAATACAAAACTTCACGGGCTCCATTTCAATTCTAAAGCACTGTGCAAAATCAAGTTGCTAGAATGAGCCATATTTATGAAATATTTGTTACGTGTTCTATGTAAAAAAAAAAGGCAGCCCCACAATATCTGGTTTATGGTTATTGAGAAAGATTTCAGAGGTGGTGGTGGGCTGTTGGAACTATTGGAACTAGGCTTTAGGGAAAGAAATGTTTAATTGACCCATTAATTTCTGGAGAGCACAGGGTGATGTGGTCTCCTGAATGTCTGCTACACTCACTGATCTCACTCCTCCAGCTGCAGCCTAGCATAGTCTAATGGGGTAGGGGGTGTGGGGTGGTGAGTGCTGTCTTCCACCTCACATCTTTTCCTTCCATTGCCAAGTCCGATCCTTAATCGTTAATTCCTCACTGAGAGGAATACCTTTATAGGTCAGAGACTCTTCCCCAGCTCGGCTTTCTTCCAGGCATCAAGGTGAGCCATCTCTACAGGGCCCTGGTCCTTCAGCCCAACTGTTCCTTGAAGCCTTACATAAGGGGATCACAGCAAGAGTGTACACTTGCTACCTCCTAGGGCCTTGGAGGCCTTTTATCTTCCTCTAGGCTAACTATCACATGTCACAGCCACTCCTTTTCTTATGCCAAATGGAGGCCAGCTGGAATAGTTTAAAGGATGTGCTAGACTCTAGCCATTTACTTGCCATTTTAATTTATTCTAGATAATTCTTCCTGCTGTACTTTGAAGAACAACAACAACAAACCATTATCCTAAAATGTCTGAATTCCTCCAAACCTCAAAAGAGAGGTAAAGAGAAGTATTTAACAGAGCCCCTCAGAACACACACTAAGCAATGACACTTGAGTTAAGTCAGAATGATAGTGTATTAGCAGCTAGATCCATGGGGCAACAACCGGGAGAACCCAAACCAGCAATTATCATCGCTGCTAAAGAATTCTTCAGTAGATTTTTACATAGCAAAAACGTGTGCAAAGTGAAGCCGTCCTTCCCTTCTATCCAAACTGTGTTTCAACAGCACTGGGCTGCAGAAAGAGTCAAGCTCAAGCTCTTGTGAGGCTTGGAAAACAACACTCTTTCGTCTGTGGAGTGCTCGAGGACCACAGATCTGAAAGCTTAAGTAGCTGTGACTGCACCGTGAGGAAGCGTAGGCTATTACCCAGGGAAATTAAGCAAGGATGAGGCTGCCACCCGCAAAACAGGGTTGGGCTCATCTTTCCTGAAACACACCTAGCTGTCCTCCGTGTGCCAAAGCTGCACAGCCCCGTGCTGTGTGGCGTAACCTGCGCTCAACGTGAGAAGTCGGAAAGACAAAACAGCGCATCACGGCACTCTTCACTTAGCACGCAGCTTTGGCAGCTCTGCACTTGTTGATGTTGCTCACTGTGCCATTACCTAATTCCTTTCAATCTTTGATCCATTTTTTTTTTTTTCAAAAGGAAGCAGGCAGCTAAGAATAGCACAAATTATTCATCCTTTATAAATACAATCTGGAAGATGCTTGTGACACGATAATATTCCCCAAGACTCACACATTCTCCACGAGGAAAGTATCCCAGTTGTCTGACCATTTAAAAAATAACATCTGGGCCCTTCTACAGGGCTCAGTGGGTGCAGGCGCTTGTCACCAAGACAGAGGACTTGAGTTTGAGTCTTAGGACCTACATAGTGAAAGGAGAGAATGGACTCCTGCAGGTTGTCCTCTGACCATCACAGGAGTACCGAGGCATGTGGCCGCTTCTCCCCAATAAGATACACAACGTAAATATAAATAAATATAAAAAAAGCCACCTGTATTTTCAGCCTTGCTAGTTCAAGAGTCAACCATTATAGGAAAAGCAGAACGAGGAGAAGGACTCAAGACCTACACAGTGGCTCCAGGTCACTGTGGAGTGCAGTGTAGTACAGGATGGTCCTCTCTGAACTCTGATTACCCAGGGCCATCCCACTGCTTCCCCTGGGAAGCTAACTTCCTCAGCGGTTCTTCTTCGTAAAATCATTGGGGTTCCCTAGTCCACAACAATACCAAATTGTCCAGTGTCTTGGTTCTGCCATGTATAAGGGCCACTGGACCTCACAGTGTCACAGAAAACAGTGCCCCTGGGTCCTCCCCCACATCCCGATGACAGCGAAGTCAGCAACAGGAACTCCCTGCAATTCTGATGCTGGTGAACTGCAGCCACCTGAACTTTCTGATACCCATTGATGCCTCTGGGCTCTTTGATGTTAGGTGTTATTTTGGTGACCAGAACAGGAGCATCTTAAAAGGACGGGGTGCATTTAACACAGGGACATTTTCATTTCACAGTCAAGGAAGAAGTTCCTAAACTGGGTTGGGAGAATCTGACTATGGTTAGAATTACCATCATTGCAGAAGACAGAGTCCCACAAACATAAGTGTATTAGAGCTTAAATTCTTATAGCTTTTTATTAGAAACTTAACAGTTTCTAATAAAAAAATTAGAAAAAAAAGTGCTATTTAAAAAAAAATGGAACTAGCCCCATCTACTCAGAAAAATGAGAGTACAGAAATTTTTATCTAATTATTTGGCAATTAAATACTCAAGATCAGAGAGACTAGATTCACTGATCAAAGTTGCTGTAGCACAGAGCTGATCCTTGAGATGTATCACCCTCTCCAAATCAAACGATCCGGAAGTACAGGGATGAGTGAATCAACAAAACAGAAAATAGCCACATGCCTTTGACACACAGAAATGCTTTGCACGAGGATCATCCGATGTGTATATACCCAGGGCTAAAGTTGATTTCTGAATATGACTAAAAGTGAGTAAACATGGTCCCATTCAAAAAAGCGTGAAACATAAACTCTGCAAGTTAGTCACTGTCACAGTGAGTTGCGTATCTGTGGCATATCTCAGACGGCAGAGAGAAGTACTGCATTAGTATGTAGTATCTGAGTAATCTCACGGGCGCTCCTCTTTCTCACCACAGCTCCACAGGTAGGCATGACCACAGCAGCTTTACAGAAGAAAGGGCAGCTCTGAGGGCTTAGGAAACGTGCTCCAGGCAGCCAGTGAGTGCCTGCACTGGGGTACACTGGCAGCTAGTGTGCACCCTGCTGTGGGTTGCACATGCTCATAAGTCCACATTGCTCATTTTAATGTCACATAACTGTATCGATTCTGCCTCTTAGGGTCTGTAGGCAAGACACAGGTAAAACCAACTTGGCAAGTGCTCAGCTTGATGAGGCCAAGGTGATGCAGAGCCAGTGGGAACTAGAATTTGAGTTTTGATCCTTTTTTTTTTTTTTCAGGGCTAATGATGATGTGGTGTGCTCTTCTCCTGAGATGCTGGGCAGGGTAAGGAGCCATTGCTCTAGTCAGCCATGCAGTGCACTGGGTTACTGAGCTGTGGTGCCCTCAGGCGAGATGCATTAAAATCACTGCCAGCTTAGACTATTTTTAACTTACAGTCATCAGGACATAACCTCATAGTAAGCCCCTGAATGCTTACACATTCTCACTGTGTATGGTATTATCTTATTCACAGTGCAAGCTTAAAGGAGTTCCTGACAGTCAAAGAAACAGCTATCTTAGGGAGAATGAGAACGTATTTTACATCAGACCTCCAGCTTATTAAAACAATCTTGGCCCAAACAGTCTCCCAATCTCATTTTTTAACTGCAGAATTTAGTGACAGTTGTAGAGAGATGGACAGGTTTTCTTTCTTTTTGTTTCTTTGGGTTTTGATTGTCTTTCATTTAGAGGTAGTTGTGTCATGGGTTCAGGCCGTACTGGAGCTCAGATTCAATCTCATAAATGTTTCCCGTTGTAGCTTTATGAACGGTTGTAGAGAGCTGTATGGCATACTGCTGAACTTGCATCAAACCAGCAATCAAGATGCTGTGAGTGTCTCACTTTATCATCACTAAAGCACATCCACAAATAAGATGTCATTTGGTTTTTATATCCTCCATGAGATGTGGGAAATTCAGTTATCGCCATTTGCCAGTGAGGAAGCTGAGTCCGTGAGAGTCTCAGTAACCTTTGAGAGGACTTTTTGGTGTGAGCCACACATTGGAAGGCAAATGTCTTCACACCGAGGGCAGACAGCATCATTTCCATTCTGCTGCAGTTATGTGCACTTTACAAATACCACGTGTCCAGTGCTGATTCACAGATAAAGCAGTTTTACACACCCGTAGCCATACAACTGCCCTGATTCCACGACAGGTTTGAGTACATACTCTCACATTATAATAAGGCTACTAATTCCATTTAAAGCTTTAAAAGCATTTAAAGCTTTAAAACCTCGGTACTGGACTATGTCGCCCCCCCATCCCCCAGCACCCATGCACATATTATTCCTTCCGAGCAATGGACTGTTGTCTCAGTCACTGTTCTGCTGCTCTGAAGAGGCACCATGACCCAGGGAACTCTTACAAAGGGAAGCATTTAACTGGGGACTGGCTCACAGCTTCAGAGGATAGTACCAGACCATCACCACAGCAGGGAGCATGGTGACAGGCAGGTATGGTACCAGGGAAGTAGCTGAAAGCTACATCCTGATCCACAGCAGGGGAGCAGGGGAGGTGACAGAGAAGAGAAAAGGGGAAGAGAGAGGGGAGAAAAGAGAAGAGAGAGAGACTAAGCGCACTGGGCTTTTGGAACCTCAGTGCCAACCCTCATAGACGGCCACACCTCCTAATCCTTCTAAACCTTTCAAACAATTCCATTCCCTGGTGACTGTACATTCAAATATTTGAGGCCATGGGGGCCATTCTCATTCAAGCCACCATCACTGTTAACAGGCATTTGATGACCGTAGAACTATTCACTCAAGTTTGAAGGTTTGTATATTTAAGACTGTGTGCAAGGACTTTTGTTGCTGGCATATTGAAAGCAGCAATCTTTTCATAATAGTTTCCCCACTTGACTTCAGACTTTTAATATGAACATGAGAAATGGCTTCATCTTTTCACTCATTAAAAAAAAAAAAGGGCATGAGATCACAGGAAATACCTAATTTCTAAAACTTGGAATAAAGGATTTCAATCTGGTCCTGAAGCATTTCAACATCCACACATGGCAGCAAACACAAGCCCGATGCTACTTTGTAAACCACAGCAATCAGATGAAAAGCTTCCAAAGAATGAATGGAGATGAGGCAAACCATAGGCCCCCAAGCTAAGAATCTTCTCCCGTATTTCTAGGTTCATCCCACACTTCATGGGCATCTTGCCCAGCATTTCCTTTTTTTTTTTTTTTCCAGCCCAATCACTATTATCTTGGCTGCCCATATCTATTCTGCTTTTGAAAATGCTGTGGCGCTCACATGACAATACTCTCATCTCTGCAATAAAGGAACTCTTTCAGCTTCTGAAGCTTAAATTATCCATGTAATTAGACAAACAAGGTAGAGGATGGTTTTTGAAGATTCTAAATAATGGCTTGTACCTGCCAGGATTTGCTCAGGGGCTGGCTCCTTCTTCCTCATTCTGACACAACTTGGGTAGGGGACATCCTTCCCTTCTCGTGTCATCACATCTTCCAAAACATCTCTGGGCAGTCACTTGCTCCTGGGAACTTATGAGGAGCCCTTACAGTGGGCACCACTTGGTGAAAGACAAGGTGAAGAACAGAAACACAGAGTCTGAGCTACCTAGTGAAAGTGCCTCGAGGAACACAAGCATGGTGAACGCCACGGCATTGGAAAGATGGAAGAAAGTTCTTCCTTATAGATGGGAAACTCCACAAGGGCGCGGCTTGCTTGAGTTTGATCTAGCAAACTGATAGGTGCTCAAAATGGACAAGAGGAGATGAAGGAGAGGGGTATGAAGACAACACAGAAATGAAACATCGCACATGTAGGCATCTGCGAGAGTTGTTCTGGACCTCCTATAGGAGCAATGGGGACAGTATCAACACGTTGCCACAGCAGATTAAATACAGGATGCCGAGGACAAAGCTAAGAAGTAGCAGGAGTAGGGAGTGATCTAGTCAAAATATCACTGCCAAAGAGTCTATGGTCTAAGCAGGAGAAACAGAGTGAACACAGATCAGACAGCATTGTCATCAAAAGGACTGGGGTAGCTGGCCTTGTCCTATGTCACTGATATTTCTGTAGTGTGTGTTTATTTGGGGAATGGTGTATGCAAAGGAAGCTGTGAAAGATCAAGACCAGATCTCTGTCTGGGGTGACTTGGGACCTGGAGATTTTGAGGTGGGGTAGAGAGGATGAGATGTCTGGATTCACTGTGATTGACTTCACTCTGTTGGAAGCAGCCTCCTGCAGAATATCTAGACTATGTGGAAGCTAGAAGGGTGAGGCTAGCTTTCTAATGGAAATCAAATAATTACAACCCAGATCTGGCACTCTCTCACTCAGCCAAGAACTTCTTCCCATTCTGGAAGCGAGTGACCTATTTCTGGGAGCAAACCTGAGGGCCAAGCCCGGAACTAGGTGTTGCACCTTCAAGTGTGTCACTGAGTTCTCGAAAGCCTCTTTGTGCACTCCTTACAGACTGGGACTCTGACCATGGCAGGAGCCAGGAACTCTGGATCTCTCTCTCTCTCTTTAGTAACATTAGGCTCACTGACAGCCTCACCACTTCAGACATAAATAGTCTCTCTCTTTCCCTCTCTCTCTCTCTCTCTCTGTCTTTGTCTCTCCCTCCCCCACCCCCATGTTAAGGACCAGCATGCACTCCTTTGACCGAATTCTACGTAGCTGAAATCCCCTCAGATGGTCTCCAGCTGCATGTAGTCCATTTGCCTGGATCATCACCGCTCTTCCCCTAGTTAGCTGCTCACTCCCTTATGACACAGCATTCTAAGATAGGCTTTCTTCAGCTGGCTGTCCCCAAGTCTTTCCACAGGACACTGTCCCTTGCATTAGCTCTCTGCCATGACACACTTAGCTTGTCAGACACATTCTGGACATACATCAATCTTTCTTTTTATGTTACGCCATCAAAGCGCTAAATTCTCCTGCATAAAATGTCTAGGTGCTACACAGCCAGCATTAAGCCATAACAAATGCTTTTCTTCTCCTTGGTCACCAGTGTGACCAGTGAGATGACAGGTCATAAGCTCTGCCTATTCACTATCTAGCTTTTTTTTTTGTCTTAATTGTGAAGGTTAGGTTGAATGCCTTTCAAAATCAGTAGTCTCATTAGCTAGTAGCTCTCCGATGAAGTCATAGGTTTTTTTTAATAATTTATTTTATTTTATGGGCATCAGTGTGAAGGTGTCAGATCCCTTAGAACTGGAGTTACAGACAGTTGTGAGCTGCCATGTGGGTGCTGAGAATTGAACCTGGGTCCTTTGGAAGAGCAGCCAGCACTCTTCACCACTAAGCCATCTCCCCAAACCCTGAAGTCATAGTTTCATCCATTTATTTGTCTACATTTAAACTGACAGACCATGATTGGACCTATTTATAGGGCAAAGTGTGATATTTCTTTATTTTTATTATTTATTCTTTTCTTCATTATTATTATTTATTACAATTTATTATTCACTTTGTATCTCAGCTGTAGCCCCTTCCCTCATCTCCTCCTGGTCTCATCCTCCTTTTCGCTTCTCCCCAATGTCCCTCCTCTAGCCCACTGATGGGGAGGTCCTCCTCCCCTACTCACTGATCCTAGTCTATCAGGTCTCATCAGGACTGTCTGGATCCTCTTTCTCTGTGTCCTAGTAAGTCTACTTTGACAGGGGGGAGGTGATCAAAGAGCAGGCAACTGAGTCCATGTCAGAGACAGCCCCAGCTCCCCTTACTAGGAAACCCACATGGAGACTGAGCTGCCATTGGCCACATCTGAGCAGGGGGTCTAGGTCCTCTCCATGCATGGTCCTTGGTTGATTCATCAGTCAGAGTGTGATCTTTCAATGCGTGTATAAAAGAAACCATTAGATAAGACGGAGTAATTGGCATTCATTACCTCAGAGATTAATTATTTCTTTGTGTTGGGAGCATTCGCAACTGTCTCTTACTACTTTGGAATGTATAGCAGCTCATTTTTAACTGCAGTCATCCTACTTTGTCATAGAACTCTAGAAGAGAGACCGTGATAGAATTGCATTTTTGCACCTGTCGAGCAACCCTCCTCCCCTCCCTGACCGCTCTGTTAGTTTTTACTTCTGTGAGCTCAATTGTTTCACTTCCCCATCTGGGTGAGAACATTCAGTGTTTACAGACATCCCATCTTTCCAATGGTGGTTCTCGCTACCTTAGCAAGCCATCTCTGAATCAGAAAACCCTCTGCCCCCATTTGCTAGGTCTCATGCTTGCCTGCTAAGTGGCTCAGATAGCTCTGAAATCATGAATTAATTCTTATAGGCAGAATGGTAGGGGAATTATTATTCTCCTTGTGGATGAGGAAATGGCTGTCTGGACAAGACTGTGACTCATCCCACCCTCTGGATCTTTTTTAATGAACCATTCACAGCCAGCCTGCCCTCACTTTAAAATTCCTACACAAATCACACCCTGTTTTAGTTGTGATCTTTTCTTTTTTTCTTTTTTTTTATTTCCACAAAAGCGTGCTATAGTGTAGCATATTGTGAAGGCAGTAAGCTCTTTGGGGCTGTTTGGAGAAGGCTGAGATAGTATGAAAAGCTGATGGCTTTGGTTTGGAGAAGAAGGGGCATGAGGAGAATGCATTAGTTGTTGTTCTATTCTTGTGGCAAAACACTATAACAAAGATAATTCATGGACGAAGGCGTTTAACTGGGATAATGGTTTCAGAGGGTTAGAGTCCATGATGGCGGCAGGAAGAGCTGAGAGCTCACATCTGCAAGTAGGAGGCACATGGGGAATGCCCCCATCTTCTGAAACCTCATAGCCCACCCCAGGACCTACCTCCTCCAACAGGCCACACCTCCTAATCCTTCCCAAATAGTTCCACCAACTGGGGACCAAGCATTCAAACATATGAGCCTGTGAGGGCCACTCTTCAGACCACCACAGACAGCACCACATTTTCCCAGAAGGCTGAGGAGCAGGCCCCGGAACCTTGGACATATGGGCCAGCTTTAAGAGAGGCTGAGGTACCTGTTGCTTGTCTGTGTAATCTGCCAAGAGACCTTCTCCTCCTCAGGACACAAACCACAAGACCCAACCTCCCAACCAACTCTTGTTGCTCCCAGTGCTGAGAGCAGTTAGTATAGAGCAGCTGAAGGCCATGTTTCCTCTGTGGATCCACACAGAGTGTGAGCCTCCCTCGGACGATTGTGTTTATCCCCCAGACAGGGAGACGATGCACCCTAAAGTAGTGAGATCCCCATTTCTAGAGGCATTCAAACAGGGACCATTACAGACAGACTATAAGCAATCATATTATCTTGTTTTTATTTTTATTTGTCGGTCTTTTCATGCCTTCTCATACCAACCCTGGGCTTTTAAAATATGTAATTAAATAGTGCTCATTGGTTCTCAACATAACTATTGGCAACAGCCTAAAATTATTTTAATAATTATTAATCCTAAAGTTAATTCTAGAAACTATTACATGTCTTTTCAGGTCAGTGTTTTCCATTGCAAGCATGTGTGTTTGGTTAGACAAATGCTTGTGTGAGAAAGAGTCGTGCCATGTCAGCTTACATCCCACTGAAAGGGATAGCACCATTGTGTGGACTGAGAGGTCAAGGTTTAAGCATAGCTACTCTGCTTCTCAGCTCAAAGAATGCCTCCCCCTAAGGGTACAAGCTAGTTTTGACACCCAGACAAGACTCCTCAGTGAAAGGGTTGCTGGAGAGGAGAGAGGTCTTTCGCTCCTCAGGAGGCCTGAACTGCTAAGGATGCAACTAAGAAAGTCAAGGATCAACAAGGTAAGGCGGAGACCTAGACCCGCCATGCAGATCATTTTAGAACCCGCCTGAGCTGGAATCTTTCCTGTTCCAAATCTTGATCTCCTAATGTTCCTAATGTTCCCTGGCCCCCTAGGCTGTGGGTTTCCAGCCTGGCCTGTGCAAATCTTCGCAGACCCTCCGGTAACCCACCAAAATGCAGCAAATGCAGCTTCGGGGCCCACACACTGAACCGTTCTACTAGATTACAGACTCTGTATTCGAATGGAATTTAGATTTAAAATGCAATCAGATCAGGGATTTACAGTCCTTTCTACTTTCATTCATTCCGCGGATTTCAGCCCTCTTCTAGCCCAGTGCTAATCCAAGGCACTTCAGGGAGAATTACATGCGTGGTCCCTCAGCCTGGTGTGGGTGAGGCAGGGTTTATCACTAACGTCAGTCCACTTAGGAGAGAACCCAAGGCGGGGTCGACCACTCCTCTAGGCTGGGTTGACCATAATTGCCCTGGGCTCTCTCTTGCGATTCAGCTGCACGTGGGGTCATGGATGCCCCATGCCCTTGAGTGGCTTTTGGAGGCCGCCCTTTTCTCCCGGGAGGATTTCACTGCCCGGATCCAGGCTTTCTTGGAAGAGGCTCAGGGCGAGTGAAAGCCCTGGCGGCTTCCTTTCTGCAGAAGGAAAAGCAAAAGCCGCCAGCGGCCGCTCCAGTCAAACGCGCCGCGTGGCTGCGGCTTCAAAAGCTGCAGAGACGGCCAAAGACCGGTGCAGACCTGGTTCTGAACTTCGCGTGCGACTCGGGTACCCCCGTACCAGTCTGAGCCCCCAGACTCGTGTTTCTGCTCACAGATCGCGGCTCCAGGAGTCCCTGGCCACCCCTCTGCCGGGCCACCCCCAGCGGCGGCGGCGCACAGTAGGCAGGTGCCCGGGCGCGCGCCCCTGGCTCTCCCGCTTCCGAGCAGGGCGCGCCCTAGGGAGTTCTGAGCCTCCAACTTCTGCTTCTCCGATGACGCGACGCCCTCCCGGGAGCGCGGTCAACCCCCTCCTACCACCGCCTGAGGTCCTGACAGCCCGGTCCGGTGCAGACGAAATGCCCGGCGAGGGGCGCTCCCCTGCATTTTTGAGGAACAGCCCAATTCTCCTCGCGAACCCTCGGATCCCTCATCGCGCAGTCTCCAACCAGAAGGTTTTCATCCCTGGGCAAGCTTAGGTGGAGGGGACCGGAGTTCGAGAGGGAGGAGAGGAGCCGGAAGCTCCGCCTTTTTGAGATACCCCAACAACTGGCTGGGGTACCTCATTGCAGTTGGCTGCAAAGGGCGCCGGGGGCCCTCGGGGGCTGCGGGGCAAGGGGAGAGGCCTCCTGCGTCTCCGCCTCCTGGAAAATCCAACACACACAGGAGCGCGCGAACGCACCACACACACACACACACACACACACACACACACACGCACACACACACGAAAGCAAGCATACCCTCTCATTCTGCTTTCAGCGCCCTCCACGCGGAGAGCCAGGAACACGCAGGTCAATCCACTGCCCACTCGCGGCGCGTTGAAGTGCTGAGATTCTGGCCCCCGATCCAAAGCCGGCACCTCCTTAGGAGGCTTCACAATTCCACCGGAGATGGGCAAGATCTCGGTTCCAAGATTCCGTCTCTGGGCAAAGGGTTTGGGCGCCGGGGAGGAGGGGACTCGGACCGCACTGGAAAGCGAGTCCTTGCGGAGAACTAGCCGGCCTCTGGCTCACACCAGGCGGCGGAGGGTCAGGGGCCCAACTCATGCAAGGGCAGGGGGCAGAGTGACAGCAGCCAACGCTGCGCGCGTTGTCACCGGCACGGAATCTCCGAATCGGCTGGCTAGGCAGCCAGGGCCGAGGGGTGGAGGCGAGAGGGCGGAGGAGGAGTTGCCAGAGCGGAGAGGGATGACGTCCTCCAGAGCCTCTGGCTCCTAGGGACAGAGATCCGCGAGCTCTCCGGGTTCAGCGCACTAGGTCTGGGGAAGGCGATCGCTGGGGAACCGCGCCCCACTCTCGCTGCGGGCCCCAAAGCGGCCAACTGGGGGCTGAGTCCGACTAGTCCAAGCTAGAGTGCAAGCCCTCGGGCTACCCCCCCAAACACCTTTCTGCCGATCTCTGGACTCAAGGTGTTTGCTCTGTAGAACCTACGCATTCCAGGAGGGCGCTGGCAGGTAGCCTCCACCCGGGCTAGCCTCGCCTCCTGCCGCTTCTCAAGTATCGACCTCAGCCAAGGGCAGGCGCCTCAACCCGGCCACTGCCCACGGGACGAAATGGCACTCTGCGCTGGCCCCTGCTGCGGGGAAGGGGGAGTGGGCTTAGGGTGGAAAGAGTCTCACCTGGGTAGCAGAAGCCTTGCTCTCCGTCTCCTTTCCGAACCTGTTCCCAGCCCCCAGGCACAACCTTCCCCGGAGAAAACAAAGTAGCGCAAGGGCGCAGTGCTGAGGCACTGATCCTTAGTCCCTGCACAGCGGCTGTTCCCTTTGGCTTTTCCCGGGTCTGAGCTGGAACTCAGCGGAGGAAAACAGCTGCCGGAGGCTGCAAGGGGCTGCCTGACCCGGGCTCCTCCAGCAGCGGTGGCGGCAGCACCTCCAACTTGCCACCTGCAGCGCGCGTCGGGCGCCTGTGACAGCCGGTGCCGCTCGGCCCCAGCCGTCCCGCCCTCGGGGCGCGCTAGTTGGCTGCGCCCTGCGCCTGGGCGGACCGCATCCTCGGCCCCGCCCCATGCCGGCCTAGGAACTGAGCGCTCTTGCAAAGTCTTCTGGCACCCAGGCCTCCCTGGCCTTCCTAGCTAGCAGTCTCTGCAAGCTTGGAAGAATCCTTCCTATACAGACCCGGGCACACAAAAGCACACACAACTCTATGTAAGTAAAGGTCGGAGGGAAGGAAAGGGTTTGTGAGCAATGCCCCACTTCGTGTACTTCAAGTGTTTGAACAAGTGATTTCTGTCCCGGGGCATTACATTTTTGCAGTATCTGGAAGGCATTGACACCGCTGCAGCAAAGAGTCAAGGAATGTGGAAGTTGGCTTGGGGATGTCTTGAGTAAGTTTCATCCCCAAGCAACTTAGAGCTGCTGCCCTTCCTCCACCCAGACCCCAGAGCCCCAGCACCCACAAGCCACCCCACAGGTGTGCTGACTGCGGCAGCATCTTGCTTTCCAGAGCCTGTCTTTGGTTTAAGAGGTCCCAGCCAGGCAAACTGATGGCCCATGCCCAGGCTCTCACGCAGCCTGTACTTCCTATGACTCCTTAGTCCGTTGAGGGCAAACAGCTGGCCTATTATCTGCGTTCTTGTCTCCACACCTACCCCAGACCTAAGCCCCAGCGCACCTGCACAATAAGCCCAGGCCATTCAGGTGTGTCCCTCATGCGCTTTGCCTCTTAGCAGCTCCTGGAGCCTAACGGTTTGGAAAGCTGATTTGGTAAAGCCTTCCCGGAGATAAAAGCTATAAAAAAAATAAAAAAAAAATTAAAAAAAAAAAAAAGCATGACAAGCACAGATCTGAAGAGCCATCCAATCAACCGGAAATGTCTGACTCTTGGTTGTCTCTATGTGAGCATGCGACACTGCCAAGTGCCTATTAGGTCAGAAACATTTCAAAATTAACTGTCCAAATAGCACGTTTAATGGTCCATTAGGGAAATGTGCGTGCCTGAGAGTGCAGGTGTGACCCTGCATGTAACCAGAATGTGCACACGTGTTCTGTAAGATTCTCTGTGGAGTGAAGAGATGGAAAAGGTGATAAAGGAAGTCAGAAGTTAGGTCCTTACTAGGGAGTGCCTGAGGGATGATTGGCACGAATCAAGTTGACTTCCTGTCAAACATTGGTTAAGTAATTTGTGCTATTTTGTACCAATGATTCCCTAAATTTTTACAGGAAAGATTTTGCTTCATGAGACCCCATGAGTCCACTTAGGGGACAGAGACTACCCACTTGCCACCCACAGAGGGGACAAAACAGTGCTCAGCCCTTTTCAGGTTCCAAAAATCATAGGCAACAGGGACAGGCCATAAAGCATTTAAATCAAGATATTTCAGCCACCTGGGCTGAGGGTTCCCTCGGAGACTTGCACTTTGACCTGGGTAAAACAACGAGCAGAATGAAGGTGTGGCTTTAACAAGCTGGAGTCCAGGTTTGCTAATCTCCAGGGGAATAGCTGATCCAGTGGAAGAAAAGGCAGTGTCTAGATGGCATCATGCCTCTGGCACACTACCCCCCTGAGAAGGAGCTTGACAGGAAACATTTCTGCCAGTGCTTGGGAACAGTCTTGGAAGAGATTGAAAGTTCAGTCTCAAGGAAACTTTTTCTTTTTTTTTTTCTGTAACCACAGAAGAGGTTTTTTTTTTTTTTTTTTTTTTTTTTTTTTTTTTTTTTTTTTTTTCCCTAAATTTTTAAAAGCCTGGTGTGGAATAGAAACGAATCAGAAGAGAAAATCAAAGTGCCTGTTGATAGCAGGAGAAATTAGCAGATGCTAGAATGCTGAGTGGTTCCAGCTGGTGACAGCAGAAAACAGGAACTGCTGGGGCCTTCAAGGCATCGCTTGTCGAAGCTGACTAGAAAGGCAGGAGCTGGCAGTCATGGTATTTAACCTGGGCTACTACATTCCTGTACATCACCTGTAGGTGTGAAGGTAGGACAGACACATCATTAAGCTTCATTTTTTTTTCTTGTTTATGAAAAGGAGATACAGGTGCCTACAGGGTAGGGATGTTTAGAGATTAATTAGGACGACATACGGTGACAATCCAACACATAGTGTAACTTTACCAAAAAGTGTTTGAAGGGCTCAAAGGTTGCCTATAGCTTATGCTGTGTGTTCCCAACACTTCTTTTTTTAAAATCTAGATCCCATCCTGCTAGAACCCATATACTCTTTAGGACTGAGAATTCACTAATCTGAATGGTCCACTAGTTGAAGATGATGAGTGTGTCAATAGCTTTTGTTGGCTCTGTTTCTACCGGTGGTGGCCATCCAAATGAGTAAATGTCACTGGATGAGGGAGCCACACATATTGTTGAATACAAAGGATAGCTTCTTTGGGTGACTTGTCTCGTTAAGGCTACATCTGCTCCTATTCCCTTAGCCTCTCCTCGCGCGACTTTCACAGTATTTCACCATCCTTTACCCTCCACATTGCCTCTGACCAATGAATACAGTATTCATTCCCACCCTCTCAGAAAAATACCACTCTTAACACTTCTGCTGGTGAAGCATGGGCCTCTGTACAGGGTCTCATTGCACCATTACAGTCCTGATACACTCTGCGTTTCCTTCCATTTAAAACTCACCAAACCAGGCCTGGTGGCACAGGGTGAGGCTAAAGTAGGGGGAGCCTGGATTTGAGAGCAGTCTGGGGTATGTTGAGACACTCTGCTTAAAGTACGCAAAATGAGAAAAAGCACCAAAAGATTCCTTTTCAGTCTTTTTGGGTGGTAGTGTTTATTCATGAGGTCTAAGGAAGTCCTAGTTTGCCCTCTAATGTTTTCCATAAAAAGAGAATTACACTAAAAAACAAATGAAGTCCTATGTCAGTAGTTTATTTTAAAATAATTTCAAATGTAGAAAACGAGGATCTTATACCTTCCCTGGTTTATCAGTTGTTACTACATTACATTTGATATAGCCTTAAATAAATGATCTTTAGATATGTAGCTGCTCCTGGTCACTATTCTTTTTCTAATCAACTGAAGAACAAGCACAAGCTTAAGGGTCTTGCACTCTCAAATTCTCCAATGTACACTCCTCCCTACCCCCAAATAGGACATGCTTTCACATAAGTACCACCTAACACTGGGATAATGTCATCAACCAACCATCTGGAATGGCCATTCATATTTTGCCAATTTGGTCTCGCAAGGCCAGTTTTCTCCCTTTTCTGGTCCAGAATCAAATAGAGAACCACACTTTATTTTTAGTTGCTGTGTTTCCTTACTCTCAATGCATGGATTTTGTTGCATCCTTCATCTTTCCTGATTTTGATACCCAAAGCCTATTTTTCAACTTAGATCCATTTGGAGTCTTCATGTTTCACCCATTGCATTCCTGAATAAAATACCAAAGACAAGGCCCTGTGCTTTTGAGTGTACCAGTTTCAAAGAACATGGTATTTTACTATCCCACGGCTGTTGGTTGTGGTAATAAGATCACCTAGACTGGTGAATACTGGGATTGTCTGTTATACAGCATCATTTTTTCCTTTGTAATCTAGGCTTCGTGTTGTATACTTCCTGAACATACAAACACTGTTTGTTACTGAGTTCTAGTGGGAATGAAGTCTATGACTACCATAGCCATGATTCTTAAGAAGGCGCAATGCATCTCTTTTTATGTTTAATATTTTTCAGTCTTTTACAAATAACTCACCCACATTTTCTTGGCATAGATTTATTCTAACGAAGATTTATTAATTCCTATCCTATTCATTGGGTTGAAGTCTATTACCTTCATTCTATGTTTTGGTGCCCAAGTTAACCCAGATTTTGATGTTGGGCATCCCTCTAAGCCGGGATAGTGATCGCTAAGCACCTACTGACAGGTACCACAAGGTATCCTACCTTGTTCTTTCATTGTTTCAGTCCTGGGATGAACCTGTCTCTTCCAAGAAGCAGTGGTTCCTTTTTGCTAGGGACCATTATTCAGAAATGTTGTTTGACCCTATTTCCTCCAATTGGCTCATTATTTGTAAACTCCAGGTCTTCTCAGAGGATGAAGCAGGGAATAAATGATATGTATTTACACATAATAATGCACACACATGTCTTTTCCTATATGTGTACATGTATCTATTTAGTGCTATCTTAATATCCATTTATAAACTAATATTCATATCCATATCATGAGTTTGGGCCAATAGTACCAATTCTAAGTCAAGACATTATGTTTCCTTCTAGCTTCCTCCTTTCTCTGTAGATGTTTTCTCTGCAGAAGCAATTCCTGACTCCTTGTCCCTCAGCATATTGGCTTATTGCTACATATGTCCCTTTAGAACTCTGACCACTACAAACTCTGCCCCACCGTTGCCTCTGTGGCCCTTTTGCTTCTTCTTACTGAGCCTGTTTCCTACCAGAATCTCTCCACTCCATCTTCTTGGTCCACATCCTACCACTGCCTCCTTAGATACTGGCCATCCCTTCCAGAATGGTTTTCTTGTACTTAAAGTTCAAAGTCCTGACATCACTGACTATGTGCATACCCAGTCTATAGCAAATTCTGTTGGCTCCACTTTCAGACAGGTCCACCATTCAGCCCTTTCTTACCACCTGCACCAGACTTGTGCCAGCATTGTCCTCTTCTCAACTTTGTGCTAGCTCCTAGTCATTCCCCTGTGCTGGCCATTTCTCGGGTTCCTGGGGACCACTGTCAACCATCAGCCTAAATAATACTTGAAGAGGAGAGATGTGGGAGAGAGCTCGCCTTGAAACACAAAGACCCGAGTTTGATTCCTAGACTCCATGTAAAAGAGATGGACATGGTGGCACAAAAAGACAATCCCAGCACTGGAGCCACAAACACAGGAAGATTCCTGGGGCTCCCCTGCTCCACCAGCCTAGCCTGCCTGGTGAGCTCCAGCCCAGTGAAAGAGAGACCTTGTTTCAAAAAACCAAAAGTGGATGGTAGCTGAGGACCAACACCAAAGGCTATGCTTTGATCTCCACATCCACACATGTGCACAGACGAGGCACCTGAATGCCTGTGCACACACTGACCCTCAGGGCACACTAGCTTCAGTGATCCGCCCTCCACCTGGACTCACTTTCCCTGAAATCTTGCGACTTGCTTTCTCACCACCTCAGACCCTTGCTCAGGGCTGTCCTTCTCTGCACCCCTTCTTACAAGCCGCCTCCTCTCTCACAGACACAGCTCATTTCAAGAGCACATTACGGTTTAGGACTGCATACCATCTCTGTCCAGTCGCACTTAAACCTTCTACCTTTATATGAAGACTTTCACAAGCAGAGTGAGCTTTATCTTATCTTGTGTCTTACCGAATCTCTAAATCTTGCAGCAGGGCCTGGTGAACAATAGACTCCCAGGAAAAAAAAATGGCTAAAGAATGGCTGACATTACAGAAATACAACACATCTAAGAGTAACTACAGCTATACCTACATGCTAAGTGTTTTCCAGCCTGCTTGAGAAATTAAATCCAAATAGTGTTTCAGCCAGAGGAATCCTATACACATTAAAGGCAGGGTGTAGAAAAAGTCTCCCCCAGATGTAAAGGCAGAAAATAATAGACAATATATTTGATAAATAGGAAATCTGGCAACAGGTATTAACCAACCACTTATCAAATCAAAGACTATATTATATACCACTAGACACTGAAAATATTTCCTAACATAAGCCTCCGAATCAGGCATTCTACAGGAAGATTTTAGATTTTTTTTTTTAACCTGAAAACAGTGGTTTCTTAAAGCACAGTGGAAACATTAAAGCGGCTCAGGAGGTTTTTAGATCTAGTACTTTCTTTAGTAAGGTGACCACTCAGCCCACCAGAGAAATAAAGCTTTTTTTGTATTATTAAAGCTCCATGTACGACCTGGTCCTTTAAAGGCCAAAAGCTCTTGGAAAACATTTCACAAATGAAATAGAAACTCACAGATGTTGGCAAATTTGCAGCATTGATTCATCATCGGGTTTTTTTTTTAATGTAGCTTGTTCTGCATCCTTTAGAAGGTTCTTTCTGCATGCACAGCCGAGAAGTGATTAGCAAGCATCACTGTGGCCAGAGAGGAAGGTCTCAGTGTGCCCAGTGACCACAGGGAAGGTACAGCAGTTTCATTTGAAGTTGCAAAATTCATTATTTCAATTTCCTGTAAGTCCCCACAAATATATACAGATGCACATTTCAACACATCTTAGCAGTTCAAAAGAGAGTGATGTCTCAGAGAGAAAGTTAGCTTCTCTGACTTTTAAAGACTTTTAGCTAACCCTAGTAGGATAATGGGATGGCTGAGAAAGGTAAGTTTTTTCTCTTATGTCAGCATGCAAACTTCAGAATGATTTTTGGTCTCTGGGAAAAGAGCTAATTTTGGTCTCTGGTCTATGCATTGAGCATCTGTTGACTGGAAGACCTTTGCATGTCTTCTTGAAGGAGCTATCATTGCTTCCTCCGCAGCTGGCTGGCTCATCTCTGGTATCCTGCGAATACCCAGTCATGACCAGGGACCCGGCTGCATGGCATACATCTCAGCTCCTTGATGCTGCTGTGCCAAGGCTGAACTCTTCCAAATGCTAAGCAAAAACACAAACAAGTTATGATTCAGGAAATGGCTCCAAAGTTCTTTCCCTAGCTGTGTGGTTTCAGCTCAGCTTCTCTCTTGATTTTCTTGTATAAATTGAGAATGTCATTATGTACCTCAGAGAATAAGCAGGAGTAAGGGAAATTGTTTGCTAGGAAAAAAAAAAAGAGTTTGAAACCCAGGCAGTTCACCTCCCTCTTCAAAAAGCTAGCTTATACTGCATAATTTGAAATGCACTTGGGAAGATATTCTCCTTTTTTTTTTTTTTTTCTGTTCCTCTCCCTCCCTCCCTTTCTTTCAATCTCCCTCTTCCTGCTCCTATTTTCATACTTAAGATTACTACATCCTCAGTGATTCCCCTGGCCTCTAGAACCTACTAAATGTCATGGTTTAAAATAGCTCTAGAGAGAATTTTTAAAAATAATTCTCTGAATTAAAATTTAAAATCAAGCTTGGTTTCCGATCCCAGAAAGTTCCAGAATAAGCACCCTCCCCGCCCCCCCCCCCCCGCCGCCCCACCTTTTGCAGAAAAAATGTTCACGCAGCAGCTTCGGATCAATAAGCCTTCCTATAACTGCAGATTGTGAAGTCACCACAAAGATTTACACTTGACATTGCCTCGTTCTTTGCTCAATTTGCTCCAGCCTGTGAGCAGAACTCTCCTGGAGCGAGAGAGTGCCCAGGCTATTTTTTGATCTGGAGCACGCATGCGAACCCAGCAGTAAGTTGAAGTTAATTATCTTGGAAGTGAAGCCTTTGCCAAGAAAGAAGTTATCAAGATACAAGATAAGACTGGTTGAAAGTTGGCAGCTGTTGACATCGGTATCAGCTTAATCCATGCTGGTAACTGGACTATGAATGCTACTGTTACTTTGTCTCCCTTAAAGTCATAGGCAAACAGTGTGTGTGAAGACTCGGGGATTGTTTCTGGTTGGTGGTATTTATTCTGATTCGCTTATATTCGGTTTATTATTTTTTTTTATGGGAAGAGATTTTTATTACCTCTCTGTAAGCTGTAAAGCAAGGGTCAGAAGCTCAGACCCTGGTTAATGTGTGCTCTCTCATCACACGCGCTTTTTTCTATTTCTGTAGGACAAAAGGTGAAGTTTAACTGTGATTCTCAGGGGTTAAAGTACAAGGCCACTGTTAGCCCAAATAACACAAAATTCAGCAAGGTGTCCCTTCCAGGAGAAGGCGTTGCTGACGGTACACAACTGTTGTGTCTGAGACAAATCACTACATGGATTGCCGCCTCACTCGCCCTCCTAACACTTGGGGGACTTTGAAGTCATGTATCAATTTTCCAGGTCCCATCAAATTCTAACGACAGCTGAGTTTTTGCTTAGTCAGTCTTCAGTTGCTGAGTATTTTCAGGAATTCCTTCTTGGAGGGTGTCCCTAAATTTAATTGTGGCATCAGAAATTTGCATTTCCTTATACTTAGGGAAGAAAGAAGGAGGAAGATAAGTTGATCTAAAAAGGATTTTTGCTTAAGTAGACATTCAGTAGATCCGAAATGGACTTGTGGAGCTTATCGCCAACCAGTGCATCTTCTTAATGGTCGCCTATGCTGATGCTGGATAGTTTAAGGCGAGTGAGTGGCCAGTGTAAACAGTGGCAGGATTCTATAGCCATGACAACGAGACCTTGCCAGCCTTTTTCTTGGCCTATCCTTCCTTTTATGAGTTGGTCCTGTTTGAAGTGCTGCAGCCATTTATAGCTGATAGGATAGCCCTCAGAATTGGGCTAATGTCCATCTGGCGGCCTGGGATACTGCCAGAATGGACCCTATAGGGCTTTGTATATAGGGATCACACTGGTGTCCTGGAAACACCTGGGAATTCTTTGAAATTAGAGAAACTGTATCACAAAGTTTTCTAAGTAGAGACTATGAGTGATGTTTTAAAGGGACAGACTTGCCCAGAGAATTGCTCAGTCCCCACATTTCAAGGAACCTTTTAGGGTGTTAACATGTTCCATGTCATTGGTCCATGAAAAGAACACGGCTTACTTGTCAAAGACTGTCCGGACTTCAAAATCTCTAAGAAAAGACATTTCTTTAAAGGATTCAGTTTTCAGTCCCTTGTTTATGCACCTCTGACAAAGATTCCTTGGAGTTCAGCATTCCCTGGAGCTTTGGAACTTTGTTCTGATCTGATTCTAGGTCACACCTGTCCAAGCCATCTCTTCCTCCAGTGGAACTTCCAAATCCCTTTCTTCTCTAGTATGGGCGAGGTTACCAGCAGCCTTCCGACCCTCTCTCCTCACACCCTGAATGACCCCTGGCTGATTCTCCACATTCCAGCCCTGGGCTGACCCTTTCTGGCTCAGTACATTCCAGTGACTGTCCACTGAGTAGAGATAAATCTTAAGAATTCAGAGCAGAGCCACGTGGACACATAGCAGCTCAGCCTCTTTCACTTAGCGTGGTCTCCAGAGAGGACTCAGACTGAGGTCCAGGACCTCAAAGCTCTTCCAACCCCAGGGCTTCTCCCAGGCAGTTTTACTTTAGCCCTGTCCTGAACTAAAGCAGTGGCAGCCTTAGTGCTTTGGTTTTTTAGATTGGCATACAGAGTGATGAATTTCGTGTTTCATTTTCAAGCATACCTAAGGTCAACGTCAAGTTCCCCGGAAGCAGAAAGGATCCTCAGTAACAACTACGCTACTAGGGCTTTTCTTTTCTTCTTCCTCCAGTGGGGACAACGACAGATTCCTTTCACAGTAAGAAACTGTGAGGCTTTGCTTAGTCAGCCTGTCAAGTAATCAAGAAAATTCCAGGCAAGTAGTAAGCAGCACCAACTACCGTCTCTGCAGACAGTCTTTGGACAAATATTTCTGATTGAAAGAATAAATTTATCTTACTTTGTTCACAGACTCACTTCTTGTTTGGATACTTCTTTGTCCACTGTTTTCTTCAATTAGTACATTAACAATGGGCTCCATGATGGTGTTTTGGTACACAGACACTATTTGGCTCTGCTCACATTCATTCCCAATTCCCATCCATTTTCCTTCCTCCCCGTCTGCTAGTCACTTTTCCTCTTCTACTTTCATGCCACATATAGGTAAATATTGGTAGAGAGATAGGTATATGCTCTTCCTGGATTTAAATTCTATGGTTTAGAGAATATGAAACCCTTCTACTTCATATAAATCATTATAACTTTTCTTTCATCAAGAAAGAGAGGACAGGGGCTAGAGAGATGCTCAGGGGGTAAACAGCATCTGCAGAGGACCTGGGTTTAGCTCTTACGATTAACACTGAGCAGCTCACAAGCACCTGTAGCTCCAGCTCTGGGGACCTACTCCCCTTCTGCCTTCTATGGGCTCCTGAATGTCCATGGCACACTCACACAGGGTCACACAATGCACATCACAGAAAGGAAAGAAGCCTTAAAAATTACAAGACATCAACCCATGTTGGTTTCTTTAAATATTCTTGACAATTCCTCTGCCTTCCAGACAGTCAAGACCTTAAATAATGGCTCCCACAGCATTCCAAATTTGATTCTTGTTTTGCTCAACAAAAAATGGAAGCAAGGCTTGGGATACTCCATTTATTTTCCAAGAGAAGCAATATTTTATAATATCTTATATTATCTTATAATATAAAATATAAAATATTTTATAATATTTTATAATATCTCAAATAATTTCTCCCATTATCCAAATGTGTTTATTAGGAATGTTGTTATAGATAAAGTCAGAGGCAGGTTGATGGTGTTTTGATTGAGGTCAAGAGCAACTGTGGAAGGACAATTTAGCTTTCTATATTTTTGGTCTCTTATTCACATTTTTATTTTTTGGGTTTACTTATTTATTTGTTCATGATTTATACGTTGTTGTTAGAAAAGAACATTATAGGCCTGATTCTCCCTTCCCACCGTTACCTGGGTCATGAAACTCAGGTTCCCAGCTTGCATAGCAAGCATTTTTACCCAGAGAGCTTCTTGATGGCCTGCCTTAAGATTTGCTTTAATAAACAAATCCACACCTTGGGCTGAGAAAACAGTTAGAACACTGTGCTCTACGTCAGTCTTGCTGTCTGTTTAAGGATGTATTTTTTATTTTACCTCTATGAGTGCCTGCCTGCCTGCATGCATGTCCACCCCGTTTGTTCCTGGTGCCCACAGAGAACAGAGAGGGCTGTCAGAACCCCTGGAACTGGAGTCCTAGGTGGCCGTGAAACTACTGTGGGTGCTGGGGACCAAATCCGGGTTCTCTGCACAGGGTGCCAGTGTACTCACCTGCTGAGCCATATCTCCAGTCCCACAATGTCACCATTTAAGACCTGTGCATCTTGCTAGTGCTTTTCTATAATGTGCTAGTCAGTAATAAACACAAAATGTTTGCCATTTTTCAGTTCACAAATTTTGGAAAAGCATATTTGATATGCCTTCTCTGTTCATATATTAGGAGTCAGAATTTGGACATAATTATTTACCTTAGAATTGGGCCAAAGACTGAGGACTCTTGCAATGCCCTTCTGCTATCTTCTGGACAGTTCTTACATTAGTTTATTAAAGGGATATCTATATTCGTTAACCTTCATGTTGAACACTTAAGAAAAATAACCTCTGCTTTATAATGCCAAGTTTCTAATTCTCTTGGGGGCATAAGTTACTTGCCTGCATTGTTGGGATTTGAAAAGGCTTTTGTATATAAAATTATACCTTAATTTAGTGAATCAAGCCCATACCTATTTTAGAAAAAAGGCTGAAACATAATTAATGTCCTGAGTCGTTGGCTGGATTATCCCTGGCAGGCTAAATTTAGATGTATTGAACTGCCTTACATGAAAGGCTATTTTATTTGCTAAATTCCACTCCATTTTTAAAATAAGCCTGTCTGTCTTTTTGAAAGTTCCTTCTTCTCTATCTCCAAGTGGTCCCACTATTAAATTTTTTTTGTTTTAAATTTAACAGTCTTGTGCTTGTATACTTTTAATGTAAAAATAGAATTTTGCTCTATCGATATTGCTTAGGAACCTGGTTATTTTAACTTAATAAGTGTTATAGAAATCTTGACTGCTTAAGAAGTATAATCTTCACTTTTTAAATAATAGATAGCGCTGGACCTGCGGTGGGGCCTGTAATCAGAGTTACTAGGGAGGCAGAGACAAAGTTCTCAATTCAAGGCCTGTCTGGGTTACAGATTTTGTGTAAGGCCAGTCTTGACAGTTTAAAAATAGGGCCTGGTGTAATGCTTGTAGAATGCAGAAGACTACACACTCAATCCCCAGGACCACAGACACGGAACTCACAACACAGAAACAGACTCCAGAACCTGCAGCCTCGATGCTTGGATTTTCAGTTAGGTCGTGTATCCCAAGGGCTCCACTGTTGAAATGCTGACTCTGAGCGCTGGTAGTTAGAGCCAAGTCCAGATTTCACCAGAACCATTGCTGCCTGGTGATATGACATCCAACAGTGTCAGGTTTGCAGGGAGCTCACCAGTCAATCCAAGGCAGTCTAGTACAGAGCAGTCCAATGTACACACGCCTATCGTTTTTCACAACTGCATATACAGTGATTAAAATAATCTTTGTGTTCAAAGTACAGAAAACGAGATCCATTTTATTGCCCAAGTATGGATTCCTCCTGCCTGCTGAGATGAGGCCTCACAAAAGTAGTTTGGCTTTTGCACATTCTGCCTGCCTAACCCAGCCATTGTAATGATTTAGGCAGCTCAGAGGAGGGCTGGATTGTTTCGCTTCTCTACTGTGTTAGCTTTTTAATTGTGGTATAAATGCACATTTTTGTATGTGAAATGGCATACATATTTTTGTTAGTGGTATAATATACATAACACCAGCATTTCCTGCTTAACCATATTAAGCCTCCAGCTGAGCCTGCCAAAGTTCATTTGTAATGTTAAGCCGCCATGGCTTAAGTCTACTGAGCAGCAGATACCAAGCTAAACTACAAGGGTCTCTTTGCTTCTGGCATCTTTTTTCAGGAGTGACTGATAAGATCACATAGCTAATCAGAAGCATTTGAGAGTCTGGGATACTGGAAACACCATTCTACACAAAATATTTTCCAGTATTGTCTAGAATGGCCATGTAGAACAGGGGTGAGTTTTTCAGTTATTGCTCAGAAGTGTGACGCTTGGAAGAAAGCCGCTGGGGTTAAGTACCTGGATCAATGCAACAAGGAGTGGACGCTTCATTCCTCTCCTAATGTCACAGCGCTCCAAGGCAGTGGGTATCTCTGTAACTTCATATTTTATCAGATAATTGCGGCTCTGGGTACAAACAGCTACCAATGTGGAATTGTGCTTATTCTTAGGATACCAGTCATGCTATTTCTGCCTTCGCAAGACACACAATGAAGCAATATAGCTGGAAGCAAGCACTTTACCACAGAAGGACGCTCCCAACAAGACTGCGTGGTTGGTGCTCCACAGCATCGCCATACTCCCATCTTTTCTACCCTTTATTGAGCACAGGTAGACACGACGAGACTAGCCAGGCACGAGGAGGCAGGACTTTTGAGGTTCCTGTGCACGTCCGAAGGACCAGCAGGGAGACTCAGCAATATGCATAGGGTTTTCTTTTGAATTCTCTGTGGGGAGCCATTCATTATTGTTACATCTCAGTGAGTGTTCAGATAAAGAGTAGTAGAAAGTTACCCCTTTTTTTTTTCCATCCCCCAGTTTTTACCTCTCTGTGTGAGAAGAATTTTCTGGATATGTGTTGCAGCATGATGTACTCTGAATAGTCTGTGGGGAAACTGGAGCATGTGCCATTTCCCGTATCACCTCCACATGCCTCTGTCCTGGTCAGAGAGTCCTTCTTTCTAGAGAGTTCACAGAGCATTCATTCTACTTGAGTAACTGTTAGGACAGTAACAGTAGCTCTCAAGCCATTCGTTTCCACAGTCCTCTAGCGTCTGCTGTGATCAGAATTCTTATGTACCTCCTTATGCATACGCTGAGATCCTAATCTTCAAGGAGATGGTCATGGTCAGGTCCAACAGAGCACAGCCCTTACCTCAGAAAGCCTGCTAATCCAGGAAGCCTGCTGGGCTTGCTTTTCCATCTGCAGTGCCAGCATACATCCCTAAAAGGGCCCTCACAGAAATCTCCAGGGCTTTGAGCTTCTGGACACCAGGGTCTACAAACCAGTCATTTATCAGTCATCCAGGTTGTGGTAATGTGCGACAGAGTCCTGCTTTTAAAAATTAGCGGGAACCCCAAAGAGCTCCTTATTCAGTGGGTTCTATCAATATCTATCGTATTGGAGAGTGAAAGTGTTAATTTTTTTTTTTTTTAATTTAGAGCATAAGCTGTCAAAACAGTGCCACCATTGCGTGCCATGCATGCCCCTGGGAACGCCACCCTGTACCCATAAGCACATGGGAAACAGAGAGTCAACATGTCTTACTTGTGTGTGGAAAGCAGTGTGAAGTCTGAAGACCCTGGGAAAGGGCTGCAGCCAGGCACCGCCTCCCCAGGGTGACGCTGTGAGAGGCAGTCGCCTAGCACCAATCCTCATTTATGTTTAGCTCCTTATACTCTGTATAATGTTACTATTTCCCAGAATCCAAAAGACATACTTCAGGACAAGATATTTGGTAACACTGTGCTTTACTTGAAGTGTAGGTGGAAAAGGTGCTTAGAAAGGGAAGTTATTTTTCCCCCTAAGATGTTTTCCTCTGTGTTAGGTGTCTATTTTTTCCCACCTCCTACGTCTCACAAAGTTAGTATTCTGTCAAGACGAGAGTCTTCAGTTTTAGTTAAAGACGCTTAGTGTAGAAACAGCCGATAAAAAATGAACATCAAGCACAATGCATTTTTTATGGCAGGATTCTGAGGTTTATTTAATGGACTCTGAATATCGGAGCCAGTGTTTAATGCATGATCAAGATAAGGAGGAAGGACTGTATTGGACAGTCATTGGGAGGAGGGATGTCAGCAGCATCCCAGGATTACATCATCTGAGATGCGTACGTACTGCTGGAGGTTTTGAGGCGAAGCCACAGAGAACTGGAGGGGGTCTCTAGTAATGACAGCACAAATCTAAGGAAAGCTGTTGGCTCCAGACAAGCTCTGGGGAGAGGGCAGCTTCATTCCTCACAGCAGAGGCATAGAAATCAGGAGCTGGTCTGCTGTGGTGGAGAAGTAGTCTGGGGAAGTAGAAAATATAGTCTACAAGCTGGACTGCCCTGACTCTGCTTACTAGTGTGTGATCCTGGGCCAGCTCTTCTCCTTCATTCTCTGAAGGTTTTTTTTTTTTTTTTTTTTTTTTCTCAGTCTCTGTCTGGGAGTGATATGCTAATATCTGCTTTGATGGTGACTTTAAGGCTCACAATAATGGTCTCAACCAACGTCAGTCACTTGAGAAATGACGGGGAGATGGGAAGGAAGTGAAAGGTCACGTACTGGTAATGGTGATAATGATGCTTCTACGGGTCTGTCCCCTCACACAGCTTCAGAAGTCCAACGGAAAGGTACCGATTTGGTCCCATGAGAGCACCACTGTTATTTTCAGGTACGCTCAGATACTTTAGCTGATTGATGTTGGACCAGAAGATAAACTTCGGAAGACCTCCATGTTTAAATGTCCCAACATGGCTCTCCGGGGAGGTCAGGACAGTCTTGTTTCTAGTGAGGCTTTGCTTCCACAAATGATATGCAAGAGTACAGCATGGCTCCAGAGCATTCTTTCACCAAGGCTTCAGGACAAGCATCCATTGTTCCTCATGAAACTAGGATGGGGTCAACTCATCTCCTTCCCCCGGCATTTTTCCACCAAGGACTCTGCCAGGTTTTGTGTTCTCTGCTGGCATTATTATGTGCCTAAGTTGGGTCATTGATGGTTCAGAGGAGCCAGTCATGACAGTGGCTGGACATTTTCTTAATATTTGTTAAGAACGGTGGGACTCCACGTTTCCTCACCATCCTCTCCCTCTCTTAGAACCCTCTGCTGCTCTTTAGTGTGTCCACACTGACGAGTTTTACTTCCATGCCTCTGCCACCTTCCAGCCATCACCAGAGGGGTAAAACACTGGTTGGGGGAGAGATGAGATGTTTCAGGAGATTTTCATAACAAAAGAGTACATTTAGAGGTGTGAAACTGACACAAGATAAAGAGAAAAAAAAAAAAAAAAACACCTCGGTAATGGGATTCTCTGAGTTTTCTAATCAAGGTTATTATCCGGGCAGTGATGGATGGGGGCTTTTTTCAAGAAAAGGTATTTTAAATATTATGTTGACTTTTAGAGATTGGTCTGTACACAGATTACTGCCTCTCACTTTGTTCAGTGTTTCAGAGCATGACACCCGACTTCTAGATATGGGTAAGAGATGAAAAGGGCACACATTCTTTTCCTTTACATTATTATTATTTTTTTTTACATTTATTCAATTTTGTTTGTATGGAAATCCATATGCACACCTGAGTTCCACAGCCTGCCTGTGGAGATCAGAGGATGACTTGTGGGTGCTGATTAGCTCCTTTCTACCAGGCAGGTGTCAGGCATGGAACTCAGTTCTGCAAGCTCAGCAGCACATGCCTGTATCCAACAAGGCACCACTGAACCACCTATCGTTAACTCACTGAACTGGTGAGTTATTTTAGTGGAAACTGTTGGGGGGGTCTTGTGGAATGCCCTGGTTCATAAGAACTAGTCAAACGATAACAGAACTCATACACTGCCTGACATTCCTAGGTTAGCCTGCAATTCTACCATCCTGCTTCTGACATGGTGGCCAGAGCTATGCTCCAGCAAGAACCAACAGCTTCAAAGCCTGGATGTATCACCTGAGTGCAGTGTACCCCAGTGATGATACACCAATGCACCTGTTATATACAACACCAGTTGAGTCACCGTGTAATTTATGCACAAGTCCAAGGAGCATTATGAGGTAGAATTGTGCAATTGCATTATGCGCACATCATACATAAAAATAAAACTCTAAGAAAACACAGTAGAGGCACAGGATAAGCTGAATGAGGAAAGTGGCCAGTGGTCTAGATGACTTGACATCGTGAGGGAACGAGGCTTGCAGTGAGGAGAGTGAGTACCCCAGCGTGTTCAGGATAATTTTCTGAGGTGAAGGGAGGACATGACAGAATCACCAATGTTTGTCTTCCATTTGCTTTTTTATCTCTTCTTGGGATGCTTAAGTGTGCATTTGTGATGCCCTGGAGGTTCTATATTCATGCATATCTTCGAAGGTCTCAGCATTGGAGGCATTGCTCCACACAAGATCAATCCCCACTGGCCTGGTGAGAAAGCAGGGGTAAGCTAGAACTCCTTGTGTGTGGTCGCCTCACTCAAGTTAGTTGGTAAAACATGAATTCACAACTGGGTATGCAACCTTTCTATTCATGGGAGCGATTAGACAAATCTGAGTAATGAAGTTCAGTCACTGTAATTTTTAGTGATGACTTTAATTCATATGATTGGACCAAATATATATATATATATATATTTTTTTTCTGATGTGAACATTTATTTACAAGTCCAAGGTTATAAGTTATTTTTATTTAAATTTTTAAAAGTGTGTGTATGTATATATGTGTGTGTGTGTGTGTGTGTGTGTGTGTGTGTGTGTGTGCGCTTATGTGCAGAGGCCAGAAGAGGGTGCCAGAACTTATAGAGGTAAAGTTACAGGCATTTGTTAGACACTTGGATGTGCGTGCTGGGAACTGAACTCCAGTCCTCCGCAGAAGCAGTGCATGGTCTCATCTGCTGAGCCCTGGCTGTAGCTTCTTGTCTACTAGTCTTGTCTCATATTGCAGCATTAGGGCCATGCTCTTTCTCATGTCTGTTTACAGTGAGCTAAAAAACAAACAAACAAACAAACAAACACAAAAAAAACACGTGTCACAATTTTCGGTTTCATTTCTGGTCTGGAGATGCCTGCCTCAGCTACGGTGTTACAATTGACGGCGTGTTGCAGAGACCCTGACTTCTGTTCATTTCACTAGAGAACAGTGCTCTCACTAATGGCAAGCTTTCAGTTGCCTCCCTGTGACAGAGAGTGCCAGAGACCTCTGCTTGGTTCTTCTGCATTCTAGCATGGACTTCCTGTCCCATCCATCTCCCCCGACGTCTCCTTCACACGTTAGCTTAGATGTCTAACAAGAGTAAGACTATGCTTATGTACCTAGGTCTTCACTTTCCCTTTTGAAGGCTCCTTTCTTCCCAGGGTTCCCCTCTAGGGTTCTTTGTAAGCCCGGAACTCTGTCCACTGGGATAGTGAGTTGGCAGTGCTGCGCAGCTCTGCTGTGCACATACGTGGAGACTGAGGAGAATCAAGGGCTTGTGTTAGAATTGATTTCTTAAAGGTCACCCTCCTTTGGGCCACTTCAAATATTCTAAATAGCTGCTGGATAATTTTTACTTTGTTTAGATTTTGTCATATCTGCGTTGAAGTCTTTTCTAGCCATTTCACTGCTGGCAGAAGCAGAGAGCTTAACTCTGTAAAACGACTGATTTAATACACCTTTTTTTCTTGCATGAGAATAGGCATTTTAGTTCATCTTCATGCTATGTTGAGTGAGAATTCTGCTAAATGTTCTCTTAGCTTACTCTTTCTCTAGAATGACATAGTTGGGTAATATTTACTCTGTGCTCTTACATTATCATGCCCCCATATCATGCTCATTTTACAGGCTGGATCTTCACCATGACAATGCAAGCTCCACATTCTATTTTATGCATGTGTAGGGGCAGAGTGGGAGGGGAGTGTTTGCTTCTGAGACACATAAGCTCATCCAAGAATTGAATCACCTTTTCTCTTTTAGGGAAGGTCTACATTGTTGAAAAGCTCAAGCCTCCTATGATTTTTGTTTTATTCCCCAGTTCTCTGAGAATTTTAAATAGTTTCTAACATGAAGTGGGAGAAATGAAAGATACTTCCTTTAAAGCAGCCGTTTAAAAAATGATGTAATAAGGAATTACAAAGCAAGTCCTTGTTGCATAGCACCCCTGATGCGCACTTTGTACCCCCAGGTCCTGGTCAGAGAACCTGGAGACAGTGTTTAACGATATTTTAAGATGTATTGTATGCCTAAGCTGTAAACAGAGTTAGGAATTTGGAAATAGACATTAGGGATACAAGTTGGAAGAGCTCACTCATAGGTGTTCCCCCAAAAAGCAACACTGGACTTTTAAAAGTGATATCTAGTTTCAAATCAGATATTTAAGAAAATAGTTGCAGGAAGGGAGTAAAATAACCACACTGATTCTTGTTTTCAAATGGGGAAAAAATGTAAGGAGCAAACCCTGCCATTTTCTCATGTTCCCTGTTACTTAATACCCGTGTTGAAGGGTTTACAAATATTTCATGCCACAGTCAGTTAGAGTCCCCTGAGAAATGGAGCCAGTAGAATGTATACATAAAGGGGGAGAGGTGGTATTTGTATTGGCTTTAAGCAATATTCTGTGGGTGGTCCAGCAATGGCTGTCTTCAGTGCGTCAGCCATCTTAGTCTGGCATTGAGGACCTAAACATCTTAAGGCATTCAGACCATACTGGAAGCCTAAGGAAGCTGGGCTCTGATGTCAAGAAGGAACGGCAGCAGCAGTGGCAGCAGTGGAGTAAATGAGCTTGTTGGCATGACATGAAGACAACAGGAAGAAGAAGGAAAGACAAGCAAGGCGCCAAGCCAAAACTTCCCCTCGTACTTCCTTTTACCTTTGTGCTACTGAAAGATGCAGTCCACATTAGTGCGGGTCTTCCCACTTCGGGTAACCTGATCAAGAACATTTTATACAGATGTGCCCAGCAGCTTATCTTTTATTGGATTCAGTCAAATTAACGACCAAGATTCACCACCATAGTGACTAAATACGATGTTCATAGAATGCCAGTGGTTCCTACTGGGGTGACCATAAGAATTATGGGGCACAATGATTCTGAGGGAGTTGGAGTCAGCCTACCTCAAGTAGCATCTTGGTGTTTTAAAAGAAGACATTGTAGAAGTTCTGGAAACACCTTCTAGGCACCCCTAGGAAAGTTTCACCCACAAGAAACCATAACAAACAGCTGCTTCAAGTAACACCATCGTCAAGGAGACAACAATGTTTATTATTTCAGTGAAACCAGACTTGGAAACTTTCAAGACATGTAAGAGAGGCGCAATCAGCATAATGCTATCTTTGGATGAAATTAGGCAAATCTAAGAGCGTAGTTTTGCAGGTTATTCTTGGTGTCATTTTTTAAAGAGTTACATAAGGCACATTAAAAATTCTTCTGATGACAGACAATGGACTTAACACTCCAATGTATATCTGATCACCTTCAGGCCCAGGAACCGGAAGCAGAGCTGAGCCACACACAGAATTTAACATGCACAGAACTAACTGCCTTCAGCCTGTGGAGGCAAATCTGGCTTCTGCTGGAAATCATGTCACCATTGTCACTGCCTCAGTCCTGCTTATCGAGAGAGCTCTTACCATGATTGTGGATGCTAAAATCTGCTCCTCAAGAGCTGGTTGACAGAGGAGAGCAGTGGAGACAGAAAGGACCCCATGAAAGAAGAAGACAGATACCAACTCTTGACGTATTTCCCATACACTGTTTGCTTCTCAGTCAGCTCTCCCCTGCCCCAGTCCCTTCCTCTGTCTGTCTCTGTCTCTGTGTGTGTCTCTCTCTCTTCTCTCTGTCTCTGTATGTGTTTATGTCACCCTTCTCTGTTTCTTTTTTTGAAGTATTAAAAGAGGCTTGCACAAGATAGACTAGGCAGACATTCTACCACTGACTGTGTTCCCAGATCCTAGAATTGTACTTCTCATGGAACGTTTTTATATAAGAATTCTGTATTGGGGTAGTGGTGCCTCAGGACTGGATTTCTGAGGATAATCAAACACAAAACCTCAGAAAGAAGGAGGGCAATCATCCTGGAAAGATAATAATGCCTTCACTTGGATAATTTTAAATTCCCATTGTTGGTGTTGATTGCTATAACAAATTCATCAACAGAAACGACTCTGCCTGAAACAGCTTTTCCCAGTGGCATCAAAGGCATGTCTGCTCCCTTTATCCAGTCTTTAGAAATTAGTGGCTGGGCTCGGAGTGACTCAGTCTGGGAGAGCGCAGTGAGTCTTGAATTTGCTTTGAGGTCAACAGCCCAGTCCTGTGGGAGTCCTGGCAGTGACTCTGTGTGCTCGCTGGGTTGTAGCATTTTTCTAAGCCTCCTTGGGTTGCCTCTGCAGCCAGTAGACCTCAGTAGTTACTGCCTTGCCTTAGGCTCTGGAATCAGGATCCCAGCTTTGATGTTTAACCCTCCTGTTGCTCTGTGACTTCAATCCCCTGAACCTCTTTAGCTATGAGTTCCTCTACCCTAGGTGAAGGTGGCAGCGGCTCCAGCCCTTAGTGTGCGGGTCATTTTCCTCCTGTGACTCTCTTTCCCCATCTGAGAAATAGTGTTTATGACAGCACCGGCATTGCAGGATCAGAAAACTTCACTCAGTCAAGTTCTGTAGAAAACTTCCTGAAACACAGGACACACCCAAGCGTGTTATGAGTGATCACTGTCCTTAATAGTCTGAGGGTTAAATGAAGTATACAAGGTAGACAGTAAACACCTCCATATTTTAGCCACAGGGACTTCTTGCTCTTGATATCCATTGGGGTAGTTTTGAGGGTCTTCCCCTTCCTGGAATTCAAGCCTGACTCAGGAGGTTTGGACAGCCATTGCTTGTTACTCTTCTCCTCCTAGTTGCTCCAGCCTGCCCCACTCACAAGCTGGAGACACAGGACCACAGACTTCTTGTGGCTGCTGACCTCTCAGGGTGTCTGCTACAGAGTCTTAGTGTTCTATTGCTGGGCCAAGACCACTTGGCCAAGGCAATATATAAAAGAAAGCATTTAACTGGGGCTGACATATAGTTTCAGAGGTTTAGTCTACTGTCATCATGGTGGGGAACATGGCAACAGAAGGGCAGACATGGTGGAAGGGTTGCAGCTGAGAGTTTACATCGGATCTGTAAGTTGGAGGCAGAGAGAGAGAGAGAGAGAGAGAGAGAGAGAGAGAGAGAGAGAGAGAGAATGGGCCTTTGAAACTTTCAAGCCCACCCCCAATGATACACAGCCTCCAACAATGCCACACCTCCTAATCCTTCCCAAACAGTAGCACCAACCAGGTGGTCAAGCATTTAAATTAATGAGCCTATTGGGGTCATTCTCATTAAAACTACTGCACTGACTGGCGTTCTGTCTATATTTCCTTCTACATCTGCCTCGGAATTGATCCTTGTCTCTCTGTCCACTGAAATTTTCCACCTGTATCTAATTCTGCAGTTTGGACTGGTGCTCACTTCTCTGCCTAGAGACTCATGGATGGATTCTTTTCTCCTGAGACTCAGGATAAGGCAGTGGCTTGAGGCCATCCTAGCATGCCTTGTAGACCTACAGATGGAAATGGGGCTATTCAGCTCCACAGGAGAACATGATAAATGAGAGCATTTCAAAGTGCAGTAAATGGGGCTGGAGAGATGGCTCAGCAGATAAGAGCACTGTCTGCATTTCCAGAGGTCCCGAGTTCAATTCCCAGCAACCATGTGATGGTCCACAACCATCTAAACTTGGATCTGATGCCCTCTTCTGGCATGCAGGTGCACACACAGATAGAGCACTCATACATAAATAATCATATCTTAAAAATATTAAAATGTACAAAAATGCAGTAAATACACCTAATGTAAAACTGACCATCTTAACCAAGCACACATTCTATTATGCTAAATGTATTCATTTTGTTGTACAAATGTCACCACCACCCAAATCACAAATTTTTCAGAATATAACATTGAAATTATCTCATTAAATAACCCATCATTCTTGCCACCTCATCCCCTGATAACCCTTGATAGAAAACTTTCTACTTTCAGTCTCTAAATTAATAGAATCATGTCCAGTTTGTTCTTTTGTGAATGGCTTATCTCACTTAGCATAGTGTGTTCAAGTCATGCCTGTGTAAGAACAAAGCAGAATGGCCCTTTCTATGCAAGGTCCCAAAGCATTCTTTCTCGTTCTTTCCCAGCCCCAGTGGTGTGTGCGTGTGCGTGTGCGTGTATACATGTATGACACAACTTATTTATTTCTATATCCATAGAGATTTAGTTTGCTTTAGTTTTTTTTTTTTGGCTCTGGTTAATCAGTCACTCTGGAATGAATTTGAATGAACATATTCGTTTTTGACTCACCCTTGAATTATTCTGGGTGTGCAGACATGAAATTGTTGGGTCTGATAGTAATTATCTTTTTTAGGATTCAACTCATCATTGTTGTTGTTTTCCTTTGTTGCTGCTGCTGTTATTGTGTTTGAGAAAGGGTCTTGTTATATAGAACAAGATGGCCTCCAACTTAGAATCCCCCTGTCTCTGCCTCTGAAGTACTGGGATTACAAGTGTGTCTCACCACACCCAGTCTTCACCATGGTGTTTTGGGGGGGTGAACTATTACACATATAAAGATTATTTTTGCATTATGTTAGTTTTGTTCATGTCTCACATTGCAAAGGGTATATAAATAGGTAGTGCATTACTCATGAGCTGTATTTTAGCTCGGTGTCAATACTGGAGGTCGACCCGTTAATCATTTCTTGAAGAAAGGACCCTGACCACAAACCTCTAAATATACTGAAGAAAACGTTAATATGCCTCAGCCAGAAAAGAAGAACCATGGAGACATCTGGAAATCATTAGCATCAATCAAGAAATCAGAAATCGTTGCCTTATAAATATTGCTGCAAGTATTTCGCGTTAGTTAAAAACACGCTGTCTGGGGAAGAGCAAGAAGGTAGTGTTTCTGTTTGGTTGTGTTTTTGCTGAGGAAAGAGAAGTCAGCATCGACCCCAAGCAGTGCAGATGTTGGCCTTCACTTCTAAAACACCTGGCTGGAAAATCCCATGCATCTCTCTCAGATTGCGCTGCTCCAAGCCAGCAACTGCCCGCTCGGTCCTCAGGCTTATGTCCAAGTAGAAGTCTTTCTACGTGCATCCCATGGTGTCCCACCATCTCACTGGAATCTCGGGAGCCAGAGCCAGCTTTGATTCAAGCGCTCACATTTAGCGACGGGAAGAAGAAACAGGAAGTCCAAGGAGAGGAACTGTTTTTGTAAGTTCTGGAGAAAAATGTCAGATGTCTTTTCAGGATGGTGTCCATTGACAGTAACAACTACCAAATACACCCACTCATTTTTATGTAAAAGGAGGATAGAAAATTTGGAGTCAGCTGATGCATGTAATGCTGACATGCAGTGAGAGAACCACAGTTTAGGTTTGAGGCTAGCCTGGGCTACATGGGGAGTGAGATCTTGTATTGAGGGGATTGGTAGATCATTTGGTTTTGTTTTCATTAGAAGTTCCTCTTAGATTTATGCCAACTTTTGTTAAAGTCTTAGGTATTTTATTCAGCCATAAAAAAGTAAGTGTAAAACTATGTGTTTTCCAGTTTATCTTGAAAAATTTAAACCATACATTTTCAAGATCTAAAACAAGGTTTTCCAAATGGCTTTTTAGCCTTTGACCTTAGACAAGGAGCTTTAAAATTGGTATTTTTTAATAGTAGAAAAATGACCAAGTGGAATGCTTTGGTTACATTAATTTATAACACAACAAACCAGTAGCTTTTTTTTTCTTTCCCATGCAAAGAAAAGACAGAGGAGGCATTTGAGTACAGTATGGGTCTAAATTCCATTTTAAATGGCAGCTAATCTAGAAACTCATAGCCTGATGAGGAGTCTGAAGATCCAACTCCTTTTCCAAAGAGAGTATGCACAGGGCATTGGGAGTCACAGTGAGCAATTATACAGGGTCTTGTTATCTGACATTTTTTGTTTAGAAACAAGCTAAATATTCTGGTGTGGTGGTTCAAATGAAAACGGGCCCCGTAGACTCTCAGGGATTGGCACTATTGAAGGTGTGGACCTGCTAGAGTAGGTGTGGTCTTATTGGAGGAAAAGTGTCACTAGCGGGCAGGCTTTGAGGTTTCAGAAGTGCAAGCCAGACCCAGAGGCTCACTCTCTCTTCCTGTGGCCTGAAGATCCAAGTGTAAAACTCTCAGATACCTCTCCAGCACTATGTCTGCCTGCGTGCCATTATGCTTCCCACCATGATGATAATAGACTAAACCTCTGAACTGTCAGCCAGCCCCAATTAGATGTTTTCTTTCGAAAGAGTTGCCATGGTCATGGTGTCTCATTACAGAAACAAAACCGTACAACAGTAAGCCACAAATTATGTTAATCTCGGAATGTGATTTGAAAACAGCCCATATCTGCACACAGTGATTGCATTTTGCTAAAATATCTGAAAGTGTGGTTGTTTGTTTTTCCTTTGAAAAGTGTTAGCGCGCCTTAAGTGTCACCCAGGAAAAGTTAAAAGTGTTTTAGTTACATTTGTTAAGAGACATTGAGAGCTGGAGAACTGAGAAGTGTGATATTATCCTGGTTTCTCTAGCTTATCATATATTAAAAATTTTAAATTTACTCCTTATGCTACTTTTAGATTTTAAGTGCTTTTTGTAGGAAGCACAATTTTTTTTTTTAAAGTGGCAATGTGTCCATTTAAAATTGTTGAGCAGATAGGAGGGAGACGTAAGTATTCACTTTCATACCCTGTGTTAATCACTGCTCTTTTGCGTGTAGATTCTTGGACTAGTCCTAGATTATTGGTTTTTTTAAGTTGCTTATTGACTGAATCAAACTTCAGAATTTAGTCACTGTGCCCTTGCTCTCTCTATACTGAACACTTGGCTGGATGCTAAATTGCACAGAGAACAAAGAAGGCGCTGTGTCCACCTTCAGGGAGTTTAAGGTAGACAGATACCAAGCGATGGCTGGAGTTCATAAATCATGGCCATTGCTAGGTGCATCAATGCAGAGTGCAGCGTGCTAGGAGAGTTGTAAACAGCCGCCTCAGCTGTGGAGAATGGATTGGAGAAGGTGGATCGAAGAATGACTGCAAAAGAAGGCTCACTGGGTTGTTTGGGGTACATGTATGTTTAAAATTAACTCTTTTGTTTATTCTTCTCTGATACATTACATCCTGACCAAAGTTTCCTTCCATTTTCTACTTTCAGTCCCTCCCCCCTCAATCTCCTCTTCCTGTGAATCTTTCCTGGATCCACTCCTCTTCCCTTTCTCTTTGGAAAAGAGCAGGCCTCCCAGCAAAATCAACAGAATGCAGCCAAACAAGTTACAGGAAGACTAGGCACAAACCCTCATATCAAGGCTGGATGAGGCAGCCTCGTAGGAGAAAAAGGGTCCCAAAAGCAGGCAAAAGAGTCAGAGGCAGATCCTGTTCCTATTGTTAGGAGTCCCACATAAAACACTAAGCTATACAATCATAACATATGCAGAGGCCCTAGGTCAGACCCATGCAGGCTCCCTGATTGCTGGTTCAGTCTCTGTGAGAGCCTGTGAGCCCTGGCTAGCTGATTCTGTGGGCTGGAGAAATGACTCAGACATTAAAGGCTAGGCTCACAACCAAAAATACAAGGGCGTTTGCATTTTAAGGATTAATCTAGTGGACTAAGTTGTACCTCTTGAATGAAATGGCAGTGTGAGGAGGTGTTCTGTGGCTGGTGTCTTCTGTGGCTACCTTGCCTACAGCTCCCTGATCTGCCATCCCCTCTTAACAGTCACCAGTATCAGGTCAGGAAACAAATCTCTCAATCATCTCTATAAGCATCACATTGTTGAATGTTTTGCGTCCATTCTCATTTCAAACGCAATTCTCATTGGCAAATTCCTGAAGTGAACATCCTATACTCTCACAAATTTGGATTTTTCTCTCTCGTTTGATAATGAGGGTCTTGTTGTTGCTGATTTTAGATAGTGGCAGAATATACATAAAATACAATGTAGTATTTTAATCATTTCTGAGTCTATAAGTGAGTGGGGCTGAACACAATGTCTTCGGTTTGAACCCGTCTCCAGTCTTCTTCCCATCTCTGTCCCGGTTAAACATAGCTTCTCCCCATTTCTTGCTCTCCCTGCCCTCCCTGCATGTGCCTGTGAGCTTGTTTGTGTGAGTCCGCGTACAAGTGCTGTGTTTAGCAGAAGCCAGTTTGAGGGGCCATTTCTCGGGAGCTGTTCACTTTGTTTTCTTTTGGTTTGAGCCAGGAGCAGCAGTTCAGCTGGCTGGCCAGTGAACCCCAGAGAGCCCCCCCTTTTCTGTTTCTCCAGTGTTGGGATTACAGAGTCACACCACCACCGTGGGTAATTTTTCACGTAGGTTCTGTGGGATCAACTTAGGTCCTCCAGCTGGCACGGCAAGCATCTTACCCACTGAACTACCTCCTCAACCCATTCTTTCTAGAATTAAGAATCTATTTCTTCATGAGCTCATGGTAGCTGTGGTTGCCTCATGAGGTTCCACCCCTAGCAGAGGAACCATTGGCAAATGATGGCCTGCTGGAAGAACCTCCTCCCCCCGCCCCGTGATGTGGTCCGGAGAAGGTTGCCTATGTTCCAGCGAATGGGCCTATGCTCACGCGTCGATGCCTAGCGCTAATTCGACTCAGTGGATTGTAGAAGAGTGAGAACAGCTGGTTGTTAGAAGGAATGTGTGTGAGAGGGCAGTGTGGAGCGTTGGAGGGATGGGCCCATGGAGATACCTGTGTTCTAAATGAATTGCATTCTTTTTTGTAATTACTCAAACAAAATAAAATAAAATAAAATAAAATAAAATAAAATAAAATAAAGCAACAACAGGAAGGGATGTGGCTATTCTTGCTACTGCATTTACATGGGGTGTACATTGTTATCTGTCCAACTGTCTTTGGCCTACTTCATGTAGCATAATGTCCTCAAATTTTATCCATTCTGTAGCATGTGTCCTTCACTTTCACAACCAAATACTATTTCATCACGTGTATACTGTGTATTTGTTTAGCCGTTTATTTTTCAGTAGACATTTGGGCTATTACAAACATCATTGTTATGAACATGGGTGTACTGCTGTTTAAGCAATAAGAAAAAAAAGATTTATTTTTAGCTGTATGTTTGTGTATGACGGATATGTTCACATGAGTGCATATAGCCATAGAGGTCAAAAGAGGGCATCATCGTTCCAGAGCAGCAGTTATAGTGGAGTGAACTGTTCAATGTGGTGTGCTGGGAACTGAACTCAGGTCCTCTGAATGAGCAAGTGTTCTTAATAACTGAACCATCTCTCCTTTTTGTTCTTAAATTATTTTTGCATGTAGAGTAAATTAGCACAGCAGACATAGTTGTGGGAATAGATTCAGAAAGCTGTGTGAAGGTGTTACCCAAAGAGGGACAGTTTCCTTGCCTGCAAGAACAAGGAATGGAGCTCGGGCTCTAGCATCTACAGATCACCTTAATCTCCCTTGAGAGGCAATGGTAGATTAGCTAATTCTAAGAATTCAATTGACATGGATGTCATGGGACACAGGCTCTATTAATTGAGCCCATCTCTGGTCTTCAAATGAACTCATGCACATGTGGAGATTTTTTTTTCTTTATTCTGAGGGAGAAGGGGAAATGAAGGTCAGCAGCCATGCAGAGGAACTTATAACCTAGGAAAAGAACATCAAGTGCTCTCCTCAGCTTCCCCTTGCAAAACGACACGGGCGTAAGAGGGTCTATCTAATAGCAAAGCAATTTTCATTGGAATATAAGTGGAGCCTTTTGTCTCTGTCAAATGCAATTTACAGAAATGGCTTCAGAAGAGCCAAATTTAGAGAATATTACAATCCCAGCCGTAGACCTCTTGAAGATCTCCATAACCTACTATTTCTGCTAGATAATGCCTGAGCATTTGAATGGCTGTGAACTCCAAGCCTGATCACTGAGAGAGAATAATGGATCTCTGCTCTGTTCTGCATGTCACCAATGAGCTGGAGACAGAGTCTTTCTCTGGGTCCCACATACGCAGTACCTGCCCAGGATATTTACCCTTTAAGGATGGTGTCCATGCTCATTTGCTAAAACACTGAGTAACAGAGTGCTGTCAAAAGCTCTCTGCAAATGGAGAAAGGGACTATTGTTTAAAATAAAATTGTCCAGTTGTTGAGTGTGTCTTAAGCATATATTGAGGATGCCATAGTAATGCTTTGCATATTAGGCTTGGAATTACAGAAAACATAGATTTGCCATGGATCTTGAACAACAAATATGCAGTGAACGCTGCTTTTTTATTTTTTATTTTATTTTATTTTTTTTAGTTTATGTGTTCTCTGTAATTTTAAGGACACAGTTACACTTAAGTGTGTTAGCTATTTATATGAAATTCTAATTCTACTAGGTGTCTTATACTTTTATTTGCTAAATACACCAATTCTACTAAGTTATGTGTGCAAACATGGTATTTGTTCAGTTCAAAATATTAGAGTTCTCAAGAGAAGGTTTATTTTCTAAGAGGATCCCACAAACATATATATTTATTCAAATTATGGTCTAGAGACTGAGATACTGTTAGGCAAGATTTCTGCATGTATTTAAACATGAAGTCTCTCTTCTTTAATAACTGAAAATCATAGTGCAGTGGATAAAAATAAATATGTCATCAGCAATAGAAATTATCCAGAGTAAGTGCAATTCAAATCAGGCAGCAGATTTAGGAGAATCATGGTATGTTTTCTGTCCTTTTATGTTTGGGGAAAGCTACATTTGTGTATTATCTGTAAACATGTCTGTCAAAGACAGATGTTTTTGTTGTATTATCCAAAAGTTACACAGTGAATGAGAATAAATGATAAAGTGATCTTTAAGCAGAGAAGATGGTTTTGTTGGGAACAAGAGATGAGGCAACAGCTGAGGGACAAACAGCATTTTTACAAACCTGTGATTTAAAGACTTTCAAAACCAACTGAGCATGTGCCTCCCAAGTAATTCGCTGTTGCAGAAATAGCTCATTTGGTCAGGCCCCCAAATGAAGGTCTAACATACCCCTTCATTTGTTGACAAGCCAAACTCAAAAACACAGAGTCATATCAGGCTGACCATGGGCTCAGGGCCACAAACTCTCCATTAGTAATTGGTGGTGGGCCAGGATTACAACAGATGATGTGAAATTTCTTGAGCCAAAGAACATGATTAAGCCAAAAAAAAAAAAAAAAAAAAAAAAAAAAAAGGACACATCTATCTGCCCAGAGCTGTGTGACTGGGAAACTGTAGGTTTCCAAGCACAGCAGGAAGGAAGGGCCCTTTTACTTTGGAGTGTTAATTTAGCTGTCTCATCCCGTAGCATCTATTTGAAGACGACAAGATTCTGGTTCATTTTCCAATCATACCTGACAGGTCAGATTAAAGAAGGCTTAACCCATAACACGTCTTTCATTGCAGAGTGACTCTCGGCTGCTGTCACCACAACCTTGATGGGCTTATTTCAGAATAATATAATGAACGAACTCTTTTTGCTATGGGGTTTTAAAAGGCTTTCTATCTTCCTTTCTGGAAATGTGAGAGGTAGGATATGACTTCCCTCATGCTTCTTCGAATCTCAAAACAAAGATGTCTCCTTAGAACATCTCTTTTGTCTTTGAAGAGAAATTGCACTCAGCTGACGGAGGCAGTGAGATCATCCTTGGACCCTCCATCATCTCAGAGCCTTTCGTTCAGTTACTTTGCTTCTTTGTATTCTCCATCCCAAGACAATCTCAGATGGAACTTTGCTCTTCATGACACCATTTCCTCTCATGGACCTTGCATCTCAGCAGCAACTTTTCCATCTTCCATCTTGATGTTCTCCTTCTCAATGACTTCTCCTACTCTTGGGTATAAGATGCAGTTGTTAAACTTAAATTTTAAAATGCAGATTGTATTATTAGATGCATTTAATTTTTAATTGGGCTCAAAATTCTTACCTTTATTGGAGAGCCTTTAAGAAATAAGCTCCCCCTGATGGGGGAAGGCAGCCTTCCCAGGCCACAGAGGAAGAAAATGCGGCCAGTCCTGATGAGACCTGATAGGCTAGGGTCAGATGGAAGAGGAGGAGGACCTCCCCTATCAGTGGACTTGGAGAGAGGCATGGGAGGCGAAGAGGGAGGGAGGGCAGAATTAGGAGGGGACGAGGGTAGGAGCTATAGCTGGGATACAAAGTGTATAAATTGTAATAAATAAAAAGTAAATTAAAAATAAAAAGAAGAAAAAAAAAGAAAACATCTCATTAATTCTTCAAGAATTTTATACAGTTTTGTTGTTGTTGTTGTCATTAGATTGGTAGAAAATAGACTAAGACACAAACCTTCCAAAAAATGGCTGCCATAATTGGTCAATGGCCCATGACCTCATTACAATTTTTGTTTGTTTGTTTGCCTTTTGAAAGAGCATCTTGTTATGGGCCCCTGGCTGTCCTGGAAGTCACTACATGGAGCAGGCTGGCCTTGAACTCAGATATCCTTCTACCTCTGCTTCCCAAGTGCTGGGATTAAAAGCCTGAGCCACAACACCTGGCTTTTCTTAAATTATGAGCTAGCAAAAAGAAATGTAGGAAGATCACATCTTATATGGATGTATATTCTCTCCTCTGCCTTCTGCCTTGATACCACGCACTTTCTCCCCTAATCTCCAGGATAAATATGTCAACAGCAAGCCTTGAAGATAGTCAGGCCTACCCCAGTGTCTAATTCACACTCCTTAGGAGCAAGCGGCCCAAATTGGGAGCCAGCCGGCAAGCAAATATGATAGTCTTTGTCCAGGGTTTCCCAGTACTCACCACTGCTGGGACAAAAAGAAATGACAATACCTTCCCAAGCCAATGGAAGCGAAACGGGAGAAAGCGGGATTCTGAAGTGGAAAGGGGTGGGAGGAAGCTGGAGAGAGGAAGCTGCTCACGCTTTAGATAATGGTGGGTTCAGACATTGGTGATATAGGAACTACTAACTGCTAACGAGGCTGAGTGCCTCTGGGGTAGCCCATTATGCTAGTGAATCCCATATTCTGCCCCTCGCTGGTCAGCAGGATGTGGCTCATCTTTACTTCCCTGCAGTCAGTGCTTTGTCTAGGGCGGGTCCAGAGTCTGCATATTCCTGTGAAATGAAAACAAGACCTTAAGTTACTTCCCTGCAAATGATTGTGGACATTATCTTAAAACATGGCCTAATGGACAAATATATGGTTCACCTTTTAGTAAAAGCCACCTATTCTTTGAAGTACAGAATGGAATAAAAAAGAGCTCCTGAAATCCCAGCTGCAGAGAGTGGGAGAAATGCTGCAAAGTGTCTTTATCAGCTTTGCCAGGGAACTGAGCTCCATAATATGTTTTATGCAGCATTTTTAAATGCTAAATTACCTGCTTCATGAGCTGGAGCCAGAGCTCTTAAACACAGGCAGGGGGATCCTGTTTCTTTGAGTAGGCTAGTCCCTAAGGACCAGAGAGCTGCATTCAACACGCTGAGCCCCAGATGAGGAGAAGAGCTCTTTGGCCACTGTTTTGCTGGGCTCAGGGCAGAAAAAGGTAAGTCTGCTGAGGAGAGAGACGCTGGTCAAGTCACGTGTCACAGTACATCCACAGGGACTCCAGCATCTTGGAACATCACTGAGAAACATCACACAGAGGCTCCTCCCATTGACCTCAGAGCCATGTTCCCATATGTGATGACCTCTGCCCTGCATCTGCCCCGCCCCCACTCTGTAAAGCTTGGAAAAGGTTTTATCTTCTCCAGCTTAATAGAAAATGCACAGGACGGAGAGGGGGACACCATCATGAAGCAAACTCATTCAAACTTTGTGTTTCCGAGTCCTTGTGGGGGTGACCTGGAGTCGTACTTTCCAAATGATTTCAAGCAGGTTTCAGGAAGCCTCCAAAACCTCAGCATGTTTGCCTGTGCTGAGCCTCCCTGCCCATGTGTACATGTGTACATGTCTTTTCAGGTGTGTACATGTGTGCACATGTGACTCTGAGCAGGTGTGTATACACACCACACACACATATACACTGTCACACTGTGCAGGTGTCTTGTGGTCCCTGTAGTTGAGAGGAGGACGACACTGGAAGGAAGCTAATCAGGTACCATTCTCTGCATCAATTAAAAAATTGTTTCCCATCTTTATAACTAAATAATTTAGATAATGACATTTTATTTTAATTAGGGCTCTGGGTCTTAAAGCAAAAAAGGAGAATAAAGACCAAGCATGGGAGGGCAGATGGCAGGAAAGAAGAATGGCTGACAGTGAAAAAAGAAGAAATATAAGGGAAAAATAGTGGGGTGGGCTTTCTATTATTTTTGCTTGTGTGTGTATGTGTGTGTGTGTGTTTCAGGATGAGGTCTTGCTATAGAGCCCAGACTAGTATTGCGTTTTGATCCTCTTGTCTCTTTTTTTTTTATTTTATTATTATTATTTTTTTATCAGTTACATTTTATTAACTCTGTATCCCAGCCGTGTTCCAATCCCTCATTCCCTCCCAGTCCCTCCCTCCCTCCCTCATCTCCACTGTGCCCCTTTCCAAGTCCACTGATAGGGGGGACCTCCTCCCCATTCATCTGATCCTGTTTTATCAGGTATCTTCAGGACTGGCTGCAAAGCCCTCCTCTGTGGCCTAACAGGACTGCTCCTCCCTTCGGGGGTGGGGAGACCAAAGATCCAGTCATTGAGTTCCTGTTAGAAATAGTCCTTGTTCCCCTCACTTTGGGAAACCAATTGGTTACTGAGCTACCACAGGCTACATCTGAGTGGAGGTTCTAGGTTATATCCATACATGGTCCTTGGTTGAATGTCGATCCTCTTGTCTCTTCCTCCATGATGCCTAGATTTTCATCTGAAGTGATGATTGAGGTGCAGATTCAAAAAACCAGGCTCCTGCATGAGGAACGAAAACCTTCTCACAGACCTTCTGGGATCCCTCTGAGGCATTTTTTTTGCGAATCTCTGAGGAGCCTTGCAGCCTCAGATCACTTACCTAAACAGCTCTTATTCCAGGCTATGTCTGCCTCATCTGAGGAGAAGCCAGGCTGGCTGTAATGAGAGAGTTTGAGTACTTCTGCTCACGCCCGTCCAAGGCAATGCGTCTGCAGACATCTGCCAATAAGGCCTTCATGAAGATTTAATCGTAAACAATAAAATGTTTGAGGCTATAAGGGATAAGATAAAGTCGGAGAGCGGCAGGGGTGCCATTTACTGGAAGATTTGCATTAATGAGTTTTACAGTCAAACAACTGTAGGGATTTCTATTAGTAACGTTTGGGCTTCTGGGAGCTTCTGAGGCCAGCTCTTCTCTGAGGGGCTTGCATGGTGATCTGGGCACCAGAAGCCGGAAGTTCTGTCTTGGTAGCACTGCCTAGGAACACATCCTTCTGTTTCACACCTTGGCGTGGAGCTCCTGGGAACCCCAGGGGCATGGGGACTTTGATATAAGGTACTGGCTTCTCGGTCCTTAGTGCCAATCTTCTTCCACTGAGATGCCTCTGAAGGCCCAGAACAGATTAAAGAGGAGCAGGTTTGGTTTGCAATGGCCTGATCTGGTGAAAAAAAAAAAAAAAAAAAAAGTCAGTGCTGGTCTTTTAAAGGCAACACACCTCAATAATCAATGCCAGAGAACGTTTTCTTCAAGAGTAAATGAACATAAAGGAAAGAGAGAGCTTTTTGTTTTAGCACTTTGTTACAATGTTCAAAAAATACAGAATTACATTTACAAAGTATTGGAAGACCACAGCTAGACAGCCGCCATCTGCTTCAGGGTCCAGCACAAACACGGTAATGCCTAGCAAAGAAACAAACTCCCACGAATCTCAAGGATCTTCAACTGTCAATGCAGCTGTTAACTACTTGCTTCTTTGATAGACACCTCTCCCAGTACTAGTGATTCAGCTCCAGGAAGCCATTGAACTTGGCTTTCTCCTTGAGGTACCGAGTGAGCCTCACAGTTCTTTGTCTGACTATGTTCTCAGAAGCATGGACAGTGTTTCTGCCTACTCCAGATGCGTGTCTTTGCTGACTACCAACACTGTTGCAGCAAACATATCTAGCCACATGATTAAAGATACCTGTTAATTGCAATGTTTAATCCTGAAGATAGGTATATGACTTCTGTTCTGTGTTGACGGTATTGCTTTATATGGTTCTTATATTGAATGGAATCACTCCTTTTAAATGAACAGTGCGCATTGTTCTATGGGGCCATCTCAGTGATATAAATAATAAATATCTCTTCTTAACAACAACAAGAAAAGCAACACTCCTGAACTGTGATGGTCACAATGGTGACTCATTCAGAGTAGAAACTCTTATAGGGAAAGGTTCCCCTCCTGCCCCAGTGCCTGCAATAACAACTCATGAGACTCTATTAATTTACAAATATCTAGGCCATATAGATAGGCTCTTCTCTGACTAGCTCATAGCTTAAAGTAACCCATTATTATAACCTATGTTCTGCCATGTGACTGGCTACCTGAGCTCAGGCACCATGCATCCATCCATCTTCCTCACATATTGCCCACTGAATCCCGAGTGCTGCTTGGCTCTCTCCCAGAATTCTTTCTGCCTACTGGGATGTTCCACCTCCCATTTCCTGCCTAAACTATAGGCCATCAGATTCCTTACTGCCAGGTGTTGCATCCAAACAATACACAAACTATTCCGTTGATGAGAAAACAAGTGGGGTGATTGTTTTTTTGATTTTTTTTTCTCTCAAACTCAGGCTGAATTTAAATGCTGTCACTCACTGTGTTGTATTGAGGGGCCTTTCACTGAGGGGAGGGGGAGAGGAGGGCTTAGCAATTAAGCTAGGGCAGCTGGCCAGTGAGCCACTCTTGTCTCCACCACAGCTCTGTGATGACAATGTGCCCCACCATACTTGGTTTTTCATGCAGGAGGTGGAGGTTGGAATCAGGCCTATGTAACAAGCACTTTTCCGACCCCTTCATTTCCCAGCCTCCTAATTTCTTACTTTCTTTTGTTATCACTGCACCTATGTGAGGCTTTAGTTGTTCATTTATTTTTTTGTTCTCAAAGGAAGGAAGCATGCTCCCTCTTGGCCATGTCCCCCAATTCCAGACTTTAACACCAAGAGGAAACATTTTGTTGTTGTTGTTGTTTTTGCTTTCATCCTGTTTCCAGACTCATTCTAATCTACGGGTTCATAAGAGGGTTTACTACTTGATTGTAAACATAACTTTTACTCACCTGCTTCAGTTGTTGTCTGGGAGGCTTACTGCCTCTGTCTGCTAATCAAGGCCTAGTCCTTGAAGCTTCTAACCACCATACAATCCATCCTAAGTCTAGAATGTTTTCAACCTCTGAGACTTACTGCTTAATAAGCTCACCTTTTCTTGTTCACTTAAGAACTTATGGGCTGTCTGGTTCAACCCAGCTGTTCTGGCTCAAACTCTTCTCTCATCCTTTGAATTGCTCTGCTTGCTCCAAACTAATTTGAGCAATCTGCCCCAATCTCCTGGCTCCTTTTCTGGCTCTTTCAGTCTTTACCTGAATTCTTTCTCTGCAACCTTTCTCTCTATTACTATCACTGTAAAAACTCTTCTCTCTCTTTGCCCCTTAAGCAGCTTCCCTTCCCCTTCTCTTCTCATGAGAGTTGGGCATATCCTATTCTGTCAAGTCCTTCTCTGATTCGTCACCCTTTCTGTTACTCAATAGACATCACTTTCAAACATGGGTGCTTCTTTCTACAAACTAACTTTACCTCCATTGCTTGGGATAAAAGATCTGTACTACCACACCTGGATCTAAGCTTTTCTTTACCTGAAACTTGCTCTATATCAGGCTGTCCTTGAACTCAGGTATGCTTGCTTCTGTCTCCTGGGTTAAAGGTGTGTTTGTATTCTAGCCAGATCATACAAACCTAGAAAGTCTTCGGATGTAATCTCTTGCCAGAGAAGCCAGGTCCTGAATTAACATTCACTTACAGTTGATGGAATAGGCTAATATATCTTCTGTCTCAAGAAAACAATTCATGATATAAGAAGGCCAAGGGCAGAGCAACATCAGAGTGTCTCCAGGCTCCAGTGCTCCAGCTTGCTAGCCCAGAAGGCTGTGGTTAGTGGGGGAAAACACAGACTTGTGTTCTGCTTGGTCCTTCTTCTCAATAGCAAACATGAGGCTGTGTTTTGTAAATAGGGCGTAACTATTTTCTTCTTGTTTCTTTGTAGCCATGAAGAATCTTAGAGAGATAAAATCCTCACTATTCACAATAGTTCTGAGCACAGGGGGCCCTGACAATACTAAACAAACTGTCACCTTCTAGGTAACATTGATTGTGAGTACAGCTTTGGTCTATGGGATGTTATCTGTGGCATCCAATACCTATAATCATTTACAAACTAAAATGTGTTCAGACTTTAATTGGGTGTGGTGGTCACATGTATAATTCTAGCCCTTGGGAAGCTGAGGCAGGTGGTTCAGAGTAAGAATCTGAGCTTCATCATAAGAGCCTTTTCTCAATGTCTCCTGCCCTCAGCAAAACAATACAAAGGAGAGGATCTGAAGGTCCTTTCATTCCAACCCAGTGGAGCCCTGCAGAGCTATGCACACACAGTGCAGTGGTTTTAGAAGCTGAGTTCACAAAGGAGTTGACAATCAGCCAGAGACAATGATAGTCCAAGACCAGCCTCTGAGAAGGGTTTTCTTTACGGTTAAAATTTAGAGTTAGTTGTTTTCTTAAAGAGTTAAATATTTTATGTTTTCTTCCTTAGGTTAGGTATACTTTGTGGTTACCCTCTCACCACACATAACAGCACCATAAAAACGCAATAAATATTTCATAATTTTCTATAATCAGTTGCCAATGCTTGGAAACATTTGCCCCCTTGCCTGTCTTTCTGAGATCCCATGAGAAAAAGCCAAGGGGAGGCATCTTCTCTCTGCATGTCTCCCATGCACCCCCCAACCCCAGAGCATCAAGAGGACAAATTATTCTAAGCTGAGTGACTGTGGGCATTACAGTGAATCAGGTTCATCTCTTCCCTGCCTTCCTGTAGCTTCAAACCTTGGTAAAGCCACAGAGACAGAATTGCTGAGAGCAGCTAGTCTCAACTTCTTAATGATGAAAGTGAGATCCAGGATGAGCAGTGTAATGTTAAAGGTATTTTCTTCATCTGTTTAGGAAGGGTTGTCAACTGGAGTACGTGGAAAACATTAGCCAGACCACAATTAAAATGTAATCATGGGTGACTCATAAGCTAATTAATTCTGATGCAATTTTTTTCTCTGTTCATTTCATTTAGGGCTTTCATAAGCTCTCTGCAATTGAAAAAAATATATGTACATATACATGCAAACATACATATATATTGCATCTATTTGTAATTCTATCACTTTGTATCTATAGTCAGTCTCTGCTATTTCTTAGTATCTGTCTGTCTACTATCCATCATCTATTTATAATCTGTATCTATCTATCATCTAATTAACATCACAAAGAGAAACAATGGATAGTCAAAACTTTAAATTTCCTAGAGATATTTGGAGTTTCACTATAATGTTGTAGGGGTATTTTTGAGCATGCAAATTTCTCTTGGTTTTAACTGATAAAAAAATGAAAATTCTCTAAAATCCAGGGAATGTACACCATTATTAATATTAACCAATAGTATTTTATTGGTTCTTGTTTTGTCTTGGCCATATTCCTGTGCCACACTCTTCATTTTTGTACAGTTTGTTAACAAAATGATATTTTTAGGTTAAATTATATTTATATGTGCAAAGCCCATAAAGTTACATAATTTTAGAATTGGTTCTTTTCTTTGTAACAATCTAAATATTTTTTTCTAAATTTAAACTTAAATTGTAATTATCTTTGTGTAATAATAGCAACTATTTAAATATAAGAACTTTTAAAAAGAATTCTTATAAACCCAGCACACCTGTGCTCCAGTGATTAGAAGGTAGATGCAGGGAGGTCCCAAAGCCCAAGACAACAACAAAGACCCAGAGGCTTTCTCCCGAGATGTCCATTAAATATTAACACAGACGCAGACAGCAACATTGTCAGAATAGTTTGAAAGATCAAACTCCACATTATCAATAATGCTGTTACGTGCCTACCAAGCCAAGCCTCTACGTGCTGAATTAAACATGACTCCCCCGATCTCTCCTCCACACGGAATCAGGGAGAGTCCCTAATCCCCACAGTGGCAGAACCACAGGCTTCCATTTTCAAAGGCAATCCAAGAAAAAGCAAGGCAGCGTATCCCTGCGCGTGATACGTGTGTATGATGCGTATGCCTGTGTGTATGTTGTGTACGCGTCGCATCCGTGAGTGCAGGCTCCTGCATGCCACAACGTTTGTGTGGAGGTCAGAGGACAGACAACCTTGGGTGCTGGTTTTGAATCAGGGTCTCGTTGACTTGGCCCCTCAGTATACACCAAGCTGGTTGGCTCATGAGGTGGCAGGGGTCTCCCTCCTCCCATCTCACCGAAGGCTCGTTACGATTACAGACATGTGCTGCTGTGCCCAGTTTCGTGTGAGTTCTGTGGACTCAGTTTCTCATGCCTGCATAGCGAATGCTCTACCCCATAAGTCATCTCCGAGCTCTGCACAATTAAGGTGCGCCTCCCTTTAGCAGCTCCTAGAGGAAACAGTCTCAGACAATAGATCCTGCTCTACTTTCAAAATTTCTAATCACTTTTATTGGGGCCATATATCATTTTTAACTAAGCACCTCTATGTTATATTCCTTTGTTGCATGGGGCTTTCTGATATTTTGTTTTCATTACTTCATTGATTCTGCAAGACATATTTTTGTCATTATTTAATACTAGTAAGTAGCAATGATATTATTTCATGTGGGTTGTCCAGGCAATTGTCACTACCTGAAAGTAAATAGGAGGGAAATTTGCATAGTAATAAGGGTATATAGGAAAAATAATTGCGATTTATCACCACAAATGGATCAGTTATTAACAAAGAATGAGGGACGAGGAATCATTATCCCTGATACTGAAAGGCAAATAAATTGTTGCTGGCCTATTAGAAAGTATAATATTTATGATTAAAATTCTCCAGCAGTTCTGACTATTGGCAATTTCAGAGTACATTTAGGAAAACATGACTAAAGTAGTATTTAACTGTTTCATTATTGCTTCAGGTTTAAATACAGCTTGAATGTGAATGTTTCTATAAATAAAGGGAGTGCTAGGCTTGAGTGAATGGTTATAGCTGTTCGTTAACAACTCTAATAATTTAACACCTTCCTGTATCTAAGGATGAACAGCATGCTCTCCCATTTACCTGGAGATTCTGTCTTGTTCTTTTTCCTTCCACCTTTAACGCCCCTGAAGCCCATAGCTGCATAAACTCTGGAATTGCCACTAACACAGGCAGAAATTAGGTAGAAAACTAAAGATCCTTCTAGTTCTCAAAGATTCCTGTCTGGCCGGACAAAAACTGCTATTATCAGGACCAGCCTCCCGCCTCTGTTCTAAATTCATGTTGTCCCTCGATGTTCTTCATGGCTTCTTTGGTTTGAATGTGGTTCTGAGACATGGTGGGAGCTTACGAGGTGTTTGGGAGACAGGGGTTCCTCCTCCCTGAATGGACCAAAGCCGTTCTCATGAGTTGTGCCTGTTCATGGGCGATGGTTAGGTAGTTCAAGGGCTGTTTGCTTTAGTTTGGCTTCCTCTTGCTTCTTTTTCTCTGTACATGGCGCCACCTGAGAAGACCCTGCTTCCAATGGAGCTCATTATCTAGCGTGCTTTAGCGGAGCCTGATGAGTGTCTAAGCTGTGGAGTGTGACCTGACACAGCGTGTCACTGCAGGGCTTAGGCAGTAGGAGCACATGGATCACCTCTATTACCTTGTTGGCTGGCCGAGTTCTGATGGTGGGCTGAGGCAGCCCAATTCAGGGCCCTATCTGTGTTTGCTTTGAGGTACTGGGGATAGAACGGAGACTCATCAAAGTACTAGGCAAGTGTTCAACCAATGAGCTACATAAGCAATGAAGGAGAGGGCTTTTAGCCAAAGATGGGGCCTGAAAGGTGAGGTGACTTTGACTTTCAGAAGATGATTGTAACTTAGATATGGAGTGAAAGTGGCCAAAGATGCTGATGCCTTTGATAGGCTTCTGTCCTGAGGGGTTGTAAAGCCACTCGATGGAAGGAGCCTGGCTTTCCTCACCGAGCAGAACAAACCCCAACTGCTTACATGGTTAGAGCTGTGAAGAAAGTCGGGAGTTCATCCCTCGTGAATGTAAGTCACTGCCGCCTGAGCACCGTTACCCTTAGCAATCACAGTATGCTCTATAAACCATTCTGCCTATTGCTGAGTCCAGACATGGTTCTCCTGGGCCATTGTGTACAGCCACAAACACCAGCTTCACTGGGTGGTGCAATCTAACTCAGACCTCAAATGAGCCGAACATGGCTATGAAGTGACCTCTCTGAGTGAGGCTCCATAGACCTCAGCCATAAGCATCACGTGTTTCAGCCTTTACACACTAGTGCTCACTTTACACCAGCTGACAGTGGGCACCTGTGGCCGTTAAGTAGTCAGGGGCTATCTCTGGACCCTCTGCATATCTCTCCCACATTACCAAGAGGTCAGGCAGACTGATGACCCAGTCACAGGGTTAGGACAGTTTCCTGGGAACCAACCTGGTGCTGCTGTCTTGATCTCAGTTCTCTCTCCAATGAGCATGTCTTACCTCTGCCCAGATTCCTTTTGGCTCCATTAAAAATTGTAGACATCTATGAAAAAAGCCACACTGCTCATAAAGTCCTCCGGCTTAGACAGCAGTGACGGATGCCGTGTGCAACAGGAGGGAAATTGGAGGCTATACACTCGAAACCAGACTTGGAGATGCTCCTATGTAAGGAGTAGTTGATTCTGACAGGTGACTCCACCACAGTCCTAAAACCACATAGCACACAGCCTTTGTGGCCTTGGGCCTCCTTCCGGTGTCACACCCTGGTGCCATTGCTCTCACTTTGCTGCTGTGTTCGGCAATTAGGGGGCGAAGCTCTTCAGTGTCATATTGATCCTTCCTGTTCAGATGTGTAATTAGCTGTTAACATTTCATTATAATCAGGGTTTTCTTGAGATCTCTATGACCCTCCACTCATCATGTTCCAAGACCTCCCAGTGCTATGAGTTAATTAATGCTGCCGTCAGCTGTGAACCTGTGATACACAGAACCCAGAGTCTTGGTGAGAAGATGTTATTTGGTGGCGGTGTTCTTTTTCATACCAGATAAGCATTATCAAACACCTGCATGCAGCTCACAAACAACTGTTTCATGAAAGTTGGATTCAGCGCTATATAAGTGTGAGTCCTGAGCTCATCCTTCTCTTGGAGGGCAGGTATTGATTAATGGAAGGATATACATATACATACATACATACATACATACATACTCAAGTATATACTTGACTACATAGTATAAATATTTATATTTGACTATGTGACACAGTGGTGTATCATGGGGTACATCTCCTTGGGCAGTAACACGAGCTAGCCTTTGTTCCCCTTTTCTACTTCTGAAATTTCAAAACAGTCACTGAACATCAAGTTGACAGTAAGCAGTGGAGATGAACCTCTGGGAAAAAAGCAAACTCTAGAGTATCCTTTGACGCTAAAGTTGAAAGGCTAAAAGAATGCTGGGAGAGGGCCTTTCTGGGCCTCTCCATACCTCATGCAGGTAGAGAAATCTTGTAGATTGAGCCAGAGAGTTTTTTTTTTAACCATGGTGTGTTTGCAGTTGTCCATGTGGATTCTCTCACCACTTGGCCAAAGCAAGCATTGTAGTTACTCTACCTGTCTAAATGGTAGTTCTTTTCTTGCATTTGCCATTGCTGGAAGCTCACTTCAGCTCAAAATGTTCCTCCCATTGGATGAGGGAGCATCATCACCCAGGATAAACCTTAATCTGCATCACAGAACCTTGCAGGAACATAAAAGGTGAACATATAGGATGCGTTCCATGGTACTGCTGTGGGTGTTCCTTTTGCACGGCTTTTTGCACACTCTGAAGAAACTGAGACAGACACTAATATCACACCTGTGTGAGCATTTTAGCTTTATGGAAAAGAGACCAGTAGAAAGCTGTAATGGATGAAGTGTATGCTTTTCTTGATTGACAAATCAGGGCATGTACAGGATTTGCGAGGTTGGTTAAGAAAAGAATCATTCCTCTTCTATGTCCATCTCAGATGTGTGTGCACTCTGGATTGATGTGGAGGACCGAGCAGGGTCCAGGACCACTCTGCTTTTAGAGTCAGGCATTTATGTCAAATGGTGGTTTTACTACTTAATTGGCCATGAGTTCTTGGATTCATTACTTAACTTTTCTGAGTTCTTTTCATCTGAAGAATATGGATAATAATAGCTGTCTGCCTTATAGGCTTTTGTATAAATTGAAATAAACAGTGTATCAAAATGCCTAGCAACGGACCTGGCATCGCAAGCATTTGACAGACAATAGCTGCTTAGGGTTTCGCTTGTGATGGCTACCACTGTAATTTTCCACCCTTGCCATGATGATGCTGGTGGGCAGGAGCCATAACATGGATGTTGAACCATGTTGAATGAACATGGCTAGCCCTACCTGCCTCTTTGCCACGATCTCAGTTCAAACACTGTGGTCTTGGACTTGACCGCAGTACTGCCTTTTAACCAGAATATATCCTTTATCGACACATTGACCTTCTAAGGTGAAATTACCTTCAGTCAGCTGAAGCATTCAATGGAGAACTCCAGAAATGCTTCAGATTTTAGCTTTAAATGGTGCTCCCTTCTGAGGGGTATGGGCAGTTCTCTTACCACTCCACTCTGACCTGTGAGGATGTGATTCATTCTGTCTAGCAGGGCCAAACCGCACATGATGCCTGCCATTTGGTACCTAATAGGCGCCACGGTTGCTCTGAAGGTAACACAGTGCTGTGCTCAAGTGGCACCATGTAGTCCCAATGCTGTCACAGTCCCTGAACCACTGACCTCACTCTTCAGATTATCGCATCATCTTTGTGCTATCACAAGAAGAACAGCTAGTACAGGACAGAGAGCTATCTTCGAGAAAGTTCACATTCTCATATAATCTATTTTTAAAGTTTGTTGTACTTTATTGATTTTGCTGGTTGCTCAAGTGCTTTCGATTTACTTACTAAACTTTAACGTGGGTATAAATGTTTAGAGTAAGCATAGCACATACAAAGTTCGCTAACACTTGCAGTCCACTGTGAGGCATGGGACATAACCAGCATGGTTAAGGGAAGACTGTCATGCTTTGTTACTTGTGTCAACTTTCCACCGCGGTGACAATCCTGAAATGAGCAATCTAGCTCACAGTTTTGGAGTTTGTGTTCTATGTATGGTTACTTGGCCCAGTTGCTTTTGGTCTGTGATGGCACAGCACATCACATGTGAAAACGGACCTAATCATCTCATGATGGCAAGAACAAGGAAAGGAGAAGGAAAAAGAGGCAATGAGGAGGGAGGGAAAGAAAAAAAGGTAAAAGGAGAGAAGGAGGAAGAGGGAGAGGATAAGATAGAGGGAGTGGGTAGTGAGAGAAGAGGAGAGACCAGTGTCTTTCTATGTCCTTCAATAGTGCCCCTCTAGTATCACACGCTTTCCCTTAAAAGATCTACCATCTTCCAGAGTTGATGACCAAACTTTCAACACATGAATCTTTAGAGAACATTTCCAATAGATAGAAATATTTTTGAGCTATCTTTCTCCTTCTGCTACTTCTCATCCACCCACAAATATTGTACGAAGCCAAAACATCTTTTAATAACTCGTTTTTCTATCAGATCGCTTGACTTCCTCCTAAAGCCCTTCATGGACGGTAGAATAAAGGTGATACTTCTCACCTAAGACCAGACCCTGTGGTTTGGCCACTTGCCCACAGCAGTCATATCATCCTCTGTGTTGTCTCTCTAGAGCCTCTGTACCAACATCTAGCATAGAGAACTTGTTTCCAGACATCTCTGAATGTCTAGATCTTCCTGTTGTTCAGTGATTGGTTCAAGTGCAATCTTTCAAGGAGAAACTGACCGTTTTTGTCAAGCAGTGGATTAAATAATATGAAATCACAGCATTCAGACCTCTTTTGGCCTAACATGACCTACACCATTATCTCTTTTATACTTTATTTATATCACTACAGTTTGCACAGTCTTCAGTGTTCAATATTGACTTTATTTCATATTTACCTCACATATGTCGAGAATATAAAACTCTTATATTGGGGTGTGTGTTTTAAGAGGGCAGGCACTCAGTATTTGTTCATTGTCCCCAACACCTAGTAGCTCCTTTGCAGATCTGTGTCATCTTCTCTAAAGATGAGGGAATTCATAACACCAGCACAGATGTGCCATGTTCCAGAGGGCTAATAAAGTTCTTCCATTCCCTGTTTGCGTCAAGCCATTTACTATCTGCACACTGCAAGTATGGATGTCTGTCGGGAATGACAAATAGACAGTGTCTTAGGGCAACTCTCATAAACAGTACTATCAGCTGCAGCACCATGCTGAGGAGTCTGAGGCCATGCTCACATTCAGCTTGAAGGCCTGGCGAGTCAGCCGCAGCAACTTCCTCTGAGGGTGAGGCATTTGCCGTTCTGACTCTGAGGAAGGCAGTTGCTGGTAGGAAGTTTTATCTGCAATGGATGATCAATCTCTCCACCCTTTCCAATTGCAAGTTCGTGGTGCTGTCCTGTTCCTGCAAAGCAGCTTATCTTCTTACACACGCACTGGAAAAGCCATTTACGCGTGTCCAGTGTGTAAATGGCAATGTATTGAAATACTGATAGTATTTTTGTGCTTGTTGATTTTTCAGTTTATCTAGAGTATAAAGTATTCTAAGTCAGTCTCCAGATGCTTTTTTATGACTGACTAAAATTTACTCAGTTAGACATTTAATGCAAGGCTGATTTATATTATTAAGACGGGCCTGATAGGGCAATGGGGAAATTTTGTTAAATTAGTAAGCTTCTTCACACAGCCATGGCTTCTTAATAGCTTCTAGAAACTACCCTTAGGCTATATAGAATTAAAACTTCCAGGCATGGATGTGGGGAAATGTACCACTCCATACTTCCTGTAAATCAGTTGTTTTTCAATTTGTGTTCACTGTGGGAAAATGATACAAGGAAGATGATTACACTAAAAGAGGGATTTCATGATTGCATCTCATTAAATCATGAGTCGAATAAGCACCCAATGAAAATTACCATCCACCATGTCTCAGAAACAGACCCCAATAGCATTTTCTTTCTTCATAATTCTAATGGCTGAATCAATTGGGTTCAGGAAAGAAGCCAGCCATAAGCACTCTGGAAGCATCTGTATTTGGATGTGACGCCATATCTAAAATGACTTGTCCACTTCAGCCCTCCGGGCTCCTGTCCATATTCCATCTGCATTCCCACTATCAAGGACCAAGAAGACAGCAGCCAAACCTACCTTGGCCTTCTGTTTGCCTGAACAGGCTCCTGACCCAGGGAATCAGCTGCATGCATTCTATTCTTCCTTTGCTGATCACTGCCACCACGTCCCGTGGACGCCCCCTACCTCACTTTGTTAGTATCTAACTTTGCATCCTGTGTGATCTGTTTTAATGAAGCATAATTTCGGCTTTAAATTAACTCTTGTATTAAACTCAAGTTGCATAACTAGCTAGTCAGCAAAAACTCTTCCCCATCTAAGAATGCTCTCCTAAGTCTTTGGTGTATTGATATATCATCTATTTAATTTGTCTCTTTATGCCATCAGTTGAGCGTTACTTATTCAAAGCGCTTGGGCACAGAAACACTTTTAATTTTGGATGTCTTCTGAGTTTTGGAATAGTTGCACATGTATGTTTCATATATACCTTATACACATTAACTTAAAGGGAATTTAAAATAATGTATTAAATAATAAATAATTTGTGGAGCAGTGGTAGTGCATGCCTTTAATCTCAGCACACAGGGATGCAGAGGCACGTAGATCTCTGTGAGTTCGAGGCCAGCCTGGTTTACAGAGTCCAGGACAGCCAAGACTACACCCTGTCTGGGAGAAAGAAAAACAAAAAACAGAAACAAAAACAAAAAAACAGAAAAAGAAACCCAAACAGTAACAACAAAAAAACCATAAAATAATTTTAGATATGGGAGAGATTCATGGTTTGGAATTTTTATTTGTATAGTACTGGAGATTGAAGTAGAGATTTCACACAGTAGGTAAGTGCTTTATCACAGACCTATATCCCTAGGAGGTCTTTAATTTTTAATTTTGAGACAAGAGCTAAAACTTGTCCAGGATGAATTTGGAATTTCTCTGTCACTTGGGTCCATGAATCTGAGCCATCTGACTCAGCCTCCCAGGTAGCAGGGACTGTAGGCCCATGTCACCAAGGATGCTTTGAAATTTTCTACCCATCCCAGAATGACAATACTTAGAAGGTTTTGAATTTGGGGACACTGATTTATTTTGAATTTTTCAGAAAAGAAATGTTCAACCTGATCTGTCCTGTAGAATTTCTCCCATTTTGTAATTGAATGCTAGTGAGTTTTTACATTGTTTGTTTTGGGTTTTAACCTTCCCCTGTGCATGTGTGCACATGTACCAGGGTTGAACATATACTGTTTAATTACATCAATGTTTCTTGATGCAAGAAAAAAAAAAGATCATTCTTTTTAATCTTTAAAACAAACAGGCTGTAGATTGTTATGCAGACAGAGTTGTCACACTCATATCATCAAAGAATAAAAGAAAGGGAAAAACCAGGGAGAAGGAGGGGGAATAAAAGATGGAGAAGGGGCCACAGCTATTCTGAAGCCTCAGAACCCACTAAAATGCCTAAACAAAACAAAACAAAAAGCCAGATGCTGAATGCAGCTGTCCTTGTTCTGGAGGGATGCTATGTCTTGCAAAAGTCCCTACATTTGCAGATCTAGTTTTGCTCCCTCTAATTCTTGCCACCTCTGTCCACAAATAAAGCATCTGAGTCCTCTTCCCAAATGCAGATTTGGAAAGAGACCACATCAAATTAAACAAAGCCTTGTTTGAAAGACATGACTTGTACACAAATCTACACATCAGAGCTAACGGAGCCCAGGCTTTGGCTGGTGCCTAATTCCTACCGATGTCAATTATATGATCATTGATTGTGGAAGTGCTTGTTTGATTTCAAATCTGATAACACAAGCAGGAACTTTTACATCTATAACTGATAATATTTTTGTTGCAAACACTTGCATGTACTCTTTTTTAAGGAAAAACTTCATTTAACTAAAGACGTGGTTTAAATAGAATCAAATATTCCATTCTATTCTTAGTTATGGGAAAACATCTGGAATGAAATGCCCATGAAAACCGAGCTTCTAGGATTCTCAGAGTGGATGGATCACCAGGACAGAGTTTTCCACCCCATGTCAATCCCTCCTTTCCATAAGTCCCTTTCTCACTCTCGTGTGTTTGTTAGTTTGTTTTGTTCTTACTTTGTGACTCGCTGAGTATATCTAGGGCTGTGCACATGACCATGGGTGTAAAACTACCTTTTGAAATCTTGTTGGCTTACCAGTGAGTGCTCAAACAACTAAAGGCAAAGACACCCATCAATAACCAATCCTTCCTTAGAGTCCCAGACCCCATCCTCCTTCCTAGACTGACTGGTAGGAGAACCAGTCTTCTACAGACCCCGTGAAGACAGCTTCATCTGTTATGGATTTTTGATTGCAATGCCTGTGTCACACCCAGAAGTTAGCATTTTGTAGCTCTTCTTTTTATCATCTCTGTTAACATTCCACTTGCTTCCTTGATGTTTCCTGAGTTTTAGAGGTAGAAGAATAAATGTCATATTTAGGACTGAACATCAAACAGCCACATCTTGATCAGCCATGAGTCTCTGTATTCACCACCATTAACAATAAAGAGAAGCTTTTTTTTGTTGTTACTGTTTTTGTCAAAACTGAGAGGAGCACTTGTCTGTCTAAGGGTATAAAGATAAATATTTAGAAGCATTTTAATGTCATGTCATCTTACCAGAATAACACAGGTAAGTTCAAATCAATAGTTTCTGATTTCCTCAATCATGAGAAAAGGCATGAATTCTTCCTGTGGAGCAGGCCTCAAATCTAATCAAAGAGTGGTTGGTTACCTGATAACGGTTATGCCACTGTTGTACAAGTGGACACATCTTCTCTGATAGGCTGGTATTGGACACACATCATCCACAGCTGTATGAAAGTGTCAATGAGTTTTTCCACCAGAAGCCTGTTCAGCACCTTTGAGCATGAGGTAAGCCAGCCAGCCATGAGTTTTAAGTCCATCCTCTCTGCCTGTGAGTTCTATATTTGTGAAATCAACCAACAGCAGATCCTAAACACATGATTATTTTGTGCTTCTACAAACTTGTCATCATTCTCTAAGCAATATAGCAAGCAAAAAAAAAAAAAAAAAAAAAAAAACAAAAAAAAACCAAACAAACCCTATTTATACAGAATTTGCATTGGATTTGATATTATGAGTAAATGCCATGGTGTAAATAATACAGGAGTGTGTGCACAGGTTATAAACAAATAATGTGACAGTTTGTGTGAGAAAGTTAAATATCTACAAATGTTTATATTCAAAGGATCATGGAAGTAATTCCAGTGGATCCCGAAGGCTGACTGTAGAAGACAATAAGGTTTTTCTACACAGTGTTGATGTTTTCTTTTAAATATATTGTAAATATGCATTTATGAAATGGCACTGAGTCTCAGCTGATTCCAAACTGGAAATTGCTCTAAACAGGTATTACAGAAGGGACACCTGACTCTTAAGTGTCTGAATTCAGCGGCTGATTTAATGGAAGGAAATCTTGGTCACAGAGCATTGGGGCAGAAGCAGAAGCAGGGCACAGGGGGAAATGGCTGTTCCTGGTAGAGCTTTGACCTTGGGCAAGAAATCTTCAATCCTGTGGCCCACAAACACAGCCTGCTGATTTATGCCTATTATTTATTGCTTTTAAATTTCACATCGGCCATGTCTGAATCACTTTGTACATGGTATTAAGGGGAGGATTTAGTTCTTCCGCGCCCCCCCCATTAGATATCTTGCATGCCAAACATCATCCACTGAACACCCCTTCCCCCCAAGAAGTCTGTGAGTCTGTGTCCGCCATAGCTGGTTGTTTCCAGTACATGTAAGGACCTGCCCTAGAGCTTTCTGTTTCAGAAAAGTTTCCATTCTTGCACAAACAGTATATATTATGGCAGTAGTCTTCCCTTACATTTGGGTGTGCTTTATGTGCCCAGCTACACACACTCAACTGTGGTTTAAAAATACTATTGATTGCCTTGATTCCTTTCCGAGACAGACCACATTCACGTAGTCTTTATTCTAACGTGTCATTCTAATTGTTTGATTTCATTACCAGTTATCATTCTTAATACCTTACTATGCCTAACTCCTAGGTGCTTGTGTGTAGGGAAAGGCATAGTAATCCAGGTTCAGTACTACAGCAGTTTTAGCTCTCCAGTGGCAGCCTTGCAGACCTATTCTGTGGATACAGGGAGGGGCTGCTGTTGTGTGCTTATCTCTACTCTACAGCATAAGAACTCTGATGCACATGCTTTTTCTGTTCTTTTTCAAAACTAAGTTCCTTTTGAATATGTATTCTTCCACACAAAAATTCAGTACAAACCTGTTGAATGAAAAACGTACTTGGAACTTTTTTTTTTTCTACAACCATCACATTTAATTTATAGATTAACACAGGCACAATGAGGTATCATTTCACAACAAGGCATGGGCTGTCTCCTCATTTAGTCATAAAAATCTTCCACTGATTTCTAAAGTTTGATAATCATTGCAATACTGTGTTTTTCCAGCGTTACCAGCTGTAATCATTCTCACTCATTTCAGGGAAGGTTTAAGATGTAACGAATGCACAGGATACAGCCTTCTGCGCAAAGCATTCACGTGGCGCAGTGTTTCTAGAGGTTCGTGCATGAGGCTGCGAGGACAGCAGGAACCACGATTGCTCTGACACAGTGCTTGTCCACTCGTCTTCTCATCCCCTTACTGGCAGAAAGTCACACTATCTGGGGGGTTTTGATGTTTGCAAGAAAGAAACAGAGACTGAAATAGGCTGGTGTAATTTTCTGGTATACACCAGATTTCTTTCTTTTGAGTAGACATCTGGAAATGAAATGACTTGCACCTGGACATATATTAAGTTTTACTAAACACCCCCACACACTCACACACACCTACACACACACACACACACACACACACACACACACACACACTGTGAGACTCCAAATTTGTCCTCACCAAAACTGTCAGATGTATCATTTTATATCTTATTTTATATTCCCGCCAAAAAGTTAATAAGGGTTCCAGTCACTTTTTCACCCTGGCCTCGTGCCTTCACATGTCATCGTGGTTTTTACTTCCGCATTCCCGATGGCTAACGACAGCAGACATTTTAAACGTGTTTACTGAGCAAGTACGTGTCTCCTGTTGCACAAAAGTCCCTTTGAATGGTTGTTTGCCTATTTAGTTTGCATGGGCTATTTTTGCCAAGGATAACATCCCAAATGGCCAGGTTTTTATGGTAATACTGTCCTCTGATTTCTAATCTGGAGGAAGACATGGATCTTGCTTTGCATATCTCCCACTTGAGATGCGTGTTTGTATTTGTTGTACGGATTTTCTTTCATCCTCTTCAATCTGCAGATGATGATTTTTACAGCTTGGGACTATTTAGTCTCAGTTGCAACTACAACTATTGCTGTATGGAATGTTCTGCTCTGTCTGCTTGAACAGCGTGTGGTTTTATTTTGTACGTGCATATGTGGGTGGTGTAACTTGTCTATGATCTTACTTTTCACATGCCACCATTGCCCTTCTTCATGGGTGCCGTGTGTGTGCAGGCATACATGGAAACCAGAGAGTGACCACATCTGTACACAGTGTAGCTATGAGGCAGGGTCTCTCACTGGCCTGGAATTCACCAAGTAGGGCAGATTAGTTAGCCAGTGACTCCCAGAGATCTACCTACCTCTGCCTTGTTAGCACTGAAATTACCAGATTATCACAGTTGGTGTGTGTGTGTGTGTGTGTGTGTGTGTGAGTGTGAGTGTGTATGCTGGGGATCAAACTCGGGTTTTTCTGGCTTGTCAGGCAAGCACTTACTTCCTTGAGCCATCTGCCTGACCCCTACTACCCTTTTGGTTGTTGTGATATATTTTCTGTCAGATTTTAGGATTTTTCTCACTTCAAAATTTTCTTTCACTTATTCCACACTTTCTCTTTGGTGTTTATTTGTTTCAAGTATTTTCTTGCAGAGTAAATAATACTAACTTGTTTCTGTTAAACCCAGACTTAAACCTGCTATTATTTTACAAGTTTGGCCCATGCACACTTACAGACCTCTATTATAATTAAAAATCATTTCTGCCATCCGATTTCAGGTTTATTTGGATTTATCCTACTTCTTTCCTTTTTTGTTTACTTAGAATGACTAAGTGTTCTTTTGCTGGTTTCAAAGCTAAGCATCCTATTTTGTTTTTTTTCCTAATTTATTTATTTACTTTTAATTTATTTATTATTTTATTAATTACAGTTTATTCACTTTGTATCCCAAATGTCCTCTCCTTCATCCTCTCCCAATCCCTTCGTTCCTTCCTCTTCTCCACCCATGCCCCTCCCTAAGTCTCCTGATAGCGGAGGTCCTCCTTCCCTTCAATGTCATGAACTCAGTGGCCTGCTCTTTGATCACCTCCCCCTGAGGAGGTGCAGCCTTACCAGGCCACAGAGGAAAGCAATGCAGCCACTCCTAATGAGACCTGATAGACTAAGCATCCTATTTTTGTCCTTGTTAGTTTGGCTTCTGTTTAGAATTTTGTGTTTCTTTGTTTAGAATTTTGTGTTTATTTGACCTCTCTGGACTATTTAACTCAGCAGTGTCTTTTTGTCTTTGTGGTCACCAACAAGCACTTGAACAGGTTGTCATGTCTGTTTGGACCCCTCCCAATAGGCTGTCTAGAATTTTAGCTGTGGGTTGTGACAGACCTGGCTCATATCTCATCTCTCTTGCTTATCGGCCCTGAGCATGCGCCCTGATGACACAGGGACTTGGGCATAGGTGCCACTAACTTGAGGAAGGAGCTGGCAAGAGCAGTCTCAGGAAAACCAAGGACAAAGTGAGTGGTACCGTCCAGATATTTCCATGTCACCATTCCTTCATTCCTGCCTTCCATATACATCAACTCAACACAAGGGTTTCTGGACATTTATAAATGCTTGGAATTCAGCACATCCAAAATTCTCAATGCAACCAAGGTTTTCCCAACCAGGTACTGTTAAAAAAACAGTACCTGGAATTCGTACTTCCCTTCAGCTTCTCCAGAGGTGATTCTGGGAAGACAGCCAGAATCACATGCGCTGTGAGTGAAGGCACAGGGCGATAAGGCACGGTTTCCTTGGTAAAGAAGTGCTTAAGACAGCATTCTTCTTGTTCTCCGCAGCAGCAATGGAGACATGCTCGGATAACTCACTTTTGGGAAGAGGAAGACAAGGAGATAGAAATGGAAGGATGTTGCCCGTTCCTGGAAACTTCTTTTCCAAACCTACGTGAAGCCAGATAAGCATGTGTAGAGCGTGTGTGCGTGTGTGGTCCCCCTGATGGTGTACAGCCACAAAGGCAGGGTGCTCACACCCTGGCTTTTGGACAGGAGTGTACTACTGCTGTGATCGTATGCAAGGTAGACACCATGGATATTGCAGATTGACACAAACCTAGACATGTGAAGAGGGAACCTCAACTCAGGAAATGCCATAGGTTGGCCTGTGGTCATGTCTGTGAGGTAGTTTCTTGATTGATGATTGATTTAGGAATACTCAGCCCATCGTGGGTGGTGCCATGAATGGGTGATGAGTAGAATATATAAAGGAGGTAGCTGAGTGAGGCAGTAGACAGTGTTTCTTCAGGGGATTCTTCAGTTCATGCTTAATACAACTAATATTGGCGTTTCAAACCCATTGTGTTTTCTTTACATTGGTTTCAAATGTATTCACTTAAATTATCTTCTAATTCAATCCCCCCTCTTTCTCTTATACATATGCATATTTAATATTCTGAAACATTTTTTCTTAGTTAACTGAAACTTTTTTCCTATATGAATGGAAGCTCTCATCTTGATATGTCTTAAACACAATAACATCAAATTTATTTTAGAATTGCTGCATGGGAAGAATCATTGCTTTGTCCCAAGTGACAAGGTAAAGGTTTGAGCTCAGGTAGTCTAGCACAATACCCCGCCCACTACTAAGATTAGAGAATCACCAGTTTACTCTGTGTCCTAAGGAAGTTCTTGGAAAATGGTGGACATCTTCTGTCTCACACAGAAAGCTTTTTGGGAGAGCACAAGCACTGTGATGTAGCAGTGCCCTGTGCTCTGTTCTGATCAGCTTTGGGGACAGGTTAAGCAGCCTGCTTCCCACTCCTTTCTGTGCTCCAGTGCTTCTTAAACCTCAATAGCTACATGATGATTATTTTCTAAGCCCAAAAGGCACAATTTTAGCTACTTACAATGGAGCAAACAAAACTTCTGATCAGAAAATGTAGACTGGTCTCAGGAACTTGACTGTTCCCCCTATGGCCAGTCTAGGCATCACTGTCTTGTGAAAATGTCTTTAATGTGATTGATAACTCATACAGAGACCAAATATGAGGCCACTGTTTTTTGGCTCTCAGCCAAGATATAGCCTTCCATTAGCGTTAGGGATGTACTTGCTAACAGCTCTGGGACCCAGTAGTCAGTCAGCCAAAGGCAAAATCCTCCCCCTCAACAGGCCATTACCACAAGAGCCAGGGTTTGTTCATTAGGAGGCCATTGATCTCTGAGTCCCAGAGGAGTGACATTCTGATGAGTTCACTATTTGACTGTATCACTAAGAAATCCTAGTGTCTATGAAACCCAGAGACCTCAAGAGCAAAGGTTAATGTAATGTGCTGGCTCTTGGGACTTGACCCAAGGGCAATGTGGAGTGAGAGCAGGGAAGGAAGGAAGGGAAGGAGGGAGGTAGGAAGAGAGAGAAAAAGAAAGAGAGAGAGAGAACACTGTAGTCAAACACTCAAATCTCATATTCATCCAGTTCTGACTCCTGTCTCACTATTTAGTAAACAAGTGTCTTTGACAAAGAATCTGTGGAAGCAAAAAAGAATGATCAGAAAGAGAGGGGACAATGGATGGTGTAACTCTAAGGCCCAGAGCGGAAAGTGTCTTGCCAGATATTTTACAGCCATGGCAGCAAGGTTTTAAAGATCTCCATGTCATATTCTCCAAGATGCCCAAGTTCTCAGGTGCTGTGACTCAGGGCATGGGCTGTAGGACAGATTAGCAACTTCTCAGAGTGAACCATTGCCTTTTCCCTTTAGAATAACTGTGGGAAAGCAGAGCCCTCTCCTGGGGTAAGGGAAAGGCAGACAACAGATCTTAAGGTTTTAGGCTTTGCTGCTATCCGTTGAGTGGTCTTAATCTGACAACAACGAAACACTGTGAAATCCAAAAGCCTTAGAGTATAGACATGACCAACAAATCACAAATGGAGAATTCCACTCCTCTCTGTGCTGTGACAGGTTGCCACCAAAATGCAAGTCTACCAAAGGACTGAATATAAAATTACCTTCAGGGGTATGTGTGTTGATGAATTTTAAGGCATCTCATCACCTGTATACAAATATTCAAAGTCTGACAATCCAAAACAGGAAACATTTCTTGCCACACATATTTTGAATAGAAGACTCTCAGGCTGTACTGGACATCTTCACAGCATTGTCTTTCTCCACTGTCTTCTGAGTTAATCAGATCACTTCCGGAGTTTATTTCCCAACCTCTCTAGACTCTCTGAGACAGCAGTTACCTCTTCTTGTCACAGTGGGAGGAGTGTGCTGGAGAAGCTGGAGGTTAGATGGTGGCCATAGGTGTCGGGAGAGCCTTTTCCATGGCTCCCATGGAACTCAGTCCTGAGCCAAAAGAAGGAACGTTGTCAAATAACACTCAGATCAGTTGGTTCCTGTTATCCAAAACAGAAGCCTCCCTGCTTGTTCAAGGTCCACAGGGTCACAGGGCAGGCTTCCAGGTAAGACGCTAGATTTTCAGACTTCTCCACAGAGGGGACAAAGCATGCCCTTCCTCTCTGAGTGGCTGCAATGCTTTCTTCCTTTCACTCTTCCTCGCCTCCCTTCTTTCTGGAGCTCACTGGATGGCCAGCTGGATGATAAGTTCCAGGTTATCTGCTCAGCACTGCGTCCCTAGGGTTGAGGATTTCAGAGGTGCGTGGTTGTCTTTCCACAACCATGTTTTAGACAGACTTAGGTCCTCACGCCTGTGTGACAAATTCTGGACCAGCTGAGCCCTCCTCCCAGCCTCTCTGCAGGTGTTTCTGTCAGAAGCTGAAAATCTAGATGAAGGTTTCAGGGTGGGAATTTCTTTGGGTGAAGGTCAAAGAAAGCCCAGTAAGGAATGGGGTGTGCAAGAGAGTAAAGGAGAAGCAACTAGAATTGCTGGGCCAGGTGGACAGCCCATAGAGTGAGTTCTTACAGAAGGAGGTCACACCTGTCCTGGTGGATAGAGGCTGCTCCTGCAGGCATCACCTGTTAAACCATGTCTAGGCACAGTTAGGGGCTGTCAGAAACTACCCACATCAAGACTCTCAGATGTGTGAGTGTTATCAGGGTGGTTCTGACAGGGACTGACACCACTCACACCACCTAGAAGCTGGTGTTTTATTTGGGGAAATAAATAATATGTACAGTCTTTTCAAAGTATTTCCAGTCAGATAACAGTGCACTTTAAAATAACATTTTAAAATTAATTATTAACATCTAATTAATTAATGCATTTTTAATATTGCTCAAACACTGGGACTTTGTAGAAGGAAAGTCTACAAAGGTGGGTAGACTTTGGGGGTGGGGGGAGGGTGGGGGCGGAGCTCCAGACTCACCTGTGAAAAGCCAGACATCAGGGAAATGGGATACCTGCTGACAAGATTAGAACATAAGTGAGGACCCCTCCCAGACCACCCTCCTGCACAACACACAGCCATGGTTGTCAGCAGCAGCGGCAGTACAGACTACAGACTCTCACATGTGGGACCCATTCATGTGTACCCCACCCCCCTTCTTTCTTCTTAACCCTGACCCTGTGGCTGGAGAATATTTTCTTTTCAGCCTTTACTTCATCCCCATCTTGTTGCTCTTTTCTGTCCCCGGCGGTGACAGGAGCCTGGACACCTAGGTAGGTAAGAGAAATCCTGAGATTCTGTTTTTAAACTGAACTCAACTTGAGCCGATCCCTGCGCTTCACAGATGTCTGAGTTGCGAGGCCCCTGAACCTCAAACACTTCACCGCTGGAGTATGGAGAAGAATTGTTTGCTCTGCATGGAGGTAAGAATTAAACGTTTTGGATTTCTCCAATGTTCAATGAACATTAGCTCCTGAAATAACATTGCTCTCAGTGCCCTTGTGAGAATTCGGTTAGACAGAGGCCCTGGCGGTGCCCAGCTCACAGTGTGATCATAATCAGTCATAATCGGCAGGTGGCAACAAGTCTCGGCCTTCCAGAAAGTGTCGAAGTGAGCGCTTGCGCCATGTTCATTGCAGGCTTGTTTGGACCCTGAACAGTAGCTGTCCTTTCACGGTGAACTCAGTTCCCCTGATACAGGTTCTGCCCCATGGCCCAGAGCATGTGGGGAGTGGCTTCATCATTGATGGACAAGGTTGCCAACACCCCCTCCACCGCCACCCTCCCGGCAACAAAACAGTTTTTCCGTGCTCACAGCAAACGCGCATTTGGTTGATGAATGCATGTTATAGAATGCCTTACTGAATCAAACAAACATTTCACCATCTTTGTAGACCATGAAATTACTCAATTTTTAATCTGCTTGTTAAATTATGAGAAGAGACTTCTAATTTAATAGGTTCCACAAAAGTAAGTAATTCATAAACAAGCTTTTAAACCCTTTGAAACCAGAAGAAAGGGAGAAATGGCCTGAGGAAAAAAACCTGTTCATGTTCCAGCATGGGGATTCAGGATTTGAAGAGTGCCAGCCCTCCCCAGTCGACAGAGTCTGGAGCTGGACTGCTTTATAAGGCAGGGTCCTCTCTGGTGGATGTCCGACTTCTGCCCTGGGGGATTCTAGACAAATTTCTCATGCTTTTAGGCAAAAACACCAGCTGAAGCCAAAATACGCACCTGAAAACATACGCCCTTTGCTCTCTCCCCCAACAGTCAAATCACACATGTTCTAGAGCCATGCTGTTTAATCTAGGAAGAAGGGACATTGCTGTACTCTCTGTAGTGTTCAGTACAGTGTGATGTCTGTGATGTGATGTCATCTGGGGGGTTGCTGGGAGTGCAGGAAATCAGGGGTTCAAATTGCTGGTTACAAACTGCTGGGAGGTGGTGGTGGAGGTGATGGAGCGGCCTTTGCGTAGAGCCAGAGCTGGCAATGCTAGCGGTGAATATTTCCGGAGAGCTTGCTCACACTGCGATTACCGATGTAATCTAATGCCTTGCTAGAGGCGTAATCCACCACTTCGAAGACCACCTGCCCTGTTGGGCCACATTCTGCTGCGATTACAAGGTATGCCATTATGTGTCCAGCTCCCAGGCAAGGAGAAGGCAATGTACAGAAGGGGTCAAGATTGTGGGACTTCATCAGATTGTAGTCTTGAAGGAACTGACGCAGTTCTTGGGAAACCACGTTCACCCCTTTTGAGCACGGTTCCCCAAGATCAGATCATCTTCTGTCCCACCACACCACACACCAGGGACTGAGGTGTTAGCACATGAACTGGGGCTCAAAACGCTCAAATCATTGGGTTTGTTTAACTGACGTTGGAGTGGAGTTTTTACTTGCGCAGAACATTTAGAGTCACCTCCACAACTGCTGGACTTCCTCCCTCAATGCCACACCTCTTTTTCCCTAGGTAACCCCTACTCCTGCCATCAATAAATGCCTTAAGCTTTTGAAATATTTAATATGTGTTCATTTGACTCTGAGTTATATCACTTGGCATGTATTTTTGGAGATTTATTCATAACATGGCCAAGGGCTTACAGGAAGTCCTCATTTAATGCCCATTTATCTAGAATAGCGTGGCCTTGTAATCAGATAGAAAATGAGCCCAATTATAAAGAGGACCTTTCTCAGAGACCGGCATACAAAGTGCTCTCACTTACAGCGCTCGTGGTTTTCTTTTAAAGAATTATTTCTTTTATTTTTTGAGATTATAAGTACATCATTTCCCTTCCCCCTAGAGCCTCCATACCCTCCTTCTCACTCTCTTCAGATCCATACCCTCTTTTCTCATTAATTGTTTATTTCTTTTAAACATTTGAACATGGGCACACTGATTAGTTTTCCTGTTGTGGCAGACAACATTTTAGAATGTGGACTCTGTTGGTGGGGGGAGCTGAGAGGTCAAAGAGCAAACCACTGAGTTCATGCCAGAGAAAGTCCCTGTTCCTCTTACTGGGGAACTCACTTGGATACTGAGCTGCCATGGGCTACGTCTGAGTAGGGGTTCTAGGTTATATCCATGTATGGTCCTTGGTTGGAGAATCAGTCTCAGAAAAGACCCCTGTGCCCAGATATACTTGGTCCTTGTGGAGCTCCTGTCCTCTCCAGGTCTTACTAACCGCCCCTTCTTTCATATGATTCCCTGCACTCTGCCCAAGTTTTGGTTATGAGTCTCTGCATCTGCTTTGATACTCTGCTAGGTAGAGTCTTTTAGAGGCCTTCTATGGTAGGCTCCTGCTAGGCCACAGAGGAGGACATTGAAGCCAGTCCTGATGAGACCTGATAAGCTAGGCTCAGTTGGAAGGGGAGGAGGACCTCCACTATCAGTGGACTTAGAGAGGGACAGGGAGGAGATGAGGGAGAGAGGGTAGGGTTGGGCGGCAATGAGGGAGCGGCCTACAGCTGGGATACAAAGTAAATAAACTATAATTAATATAAAAAAATAAAAATTTAATTAAAAAAATAAAATGTGGACTCTGTAAAAATACCTCAAAGCTGGCAAGGTAATGATTTTTGCAGTCATGCTCTTCAGTGTAGATGGAGAGATCAGGGTGAGGGGCAAGAACCGGTAGAATGGGTGGGTTAGGATGGTGGTTAGTGCTCTAAATCACAGCTCTAGGTTAGTAGCAATTTCTGTCCTGAAATGGAGCTGGCAGCCACAGGCATGGCTGAGCAGACCGTGACACGATTCTAGGGGAATTGCATGTCTTGGTTTGGCCAGTTCACTGTGGGATGCAATCCTTCGTTAAGTCATAAAGGGAGATCTGGTTTCTGACCCTCCTCCCTCATGAACTACCAGGCTCTCACACTTAACCCTTTATTTCTTTAACACTCTGGTTCTGCACAAGAGAAATTTCTATATTCTTTAGACGAGGAAATTAGCTCCTAAGAGCTTAATTAAAAGGTTAGTAACCCTACCCCTGAGTAATGTTTGCCCCTTACTGTCATCTTGGCCAAGGGACAAATGGTGGGTGGATATCCCAGTCTGGAATACCAAGAAACCAACTGTGTGGAGTAAAGACAATGATCTAGCAACTTCGGGCAAAAATGATACCGCCATACCAATTATGTAGAGGAAAAACAAAGTATTTTACAAGGATCCATGCGTATTTAAAGTTAAATATATACTGGGATCAGAGAAATGGGAGAAAATTAGTGTAAACACGGCTACTGCATGTTGACAGAAAGCAGCATCAGGAAGGAGGCCTATTTAACTTCTGTGCATCAGCTTCTCCCAGGAGCCGTGGGAAGGATGTGGATGAGAGGAGGTGGCCATCTGAGCTAATAGGGTTATTCCTGTGATCAAGGACAGAGGGTATTTAATAGAGCTTGGGGCAACTCATCAGCGGTTACACCACTGAAGAAAGTGACACTGCTCTTTCCAGTCACCATTAACTGCCAATAGTCCCTCGGGGAGATGTGGGGTCTCAGGCGCCCTTCTCCCTTTCATGATGAAATGTTGATGGGCCGATTCTCATGCGCATCCTATTTGAATTCCACGAGTCTCTCTCTCTCTCTCTCTCTCTCTCCCTCTCTCTCTCTCTTGCTCACTCGCTCATGCACACTCACATGCACACTCACATGCACACACACTCACACAGACACTTGCACAGACACACACCCAGCAGGAGTCAGCAGAAGGAGGAAGGGTGAGAGAAGGTAATGGCGGGGGAGTGAATGAAAGTGTTAAAACTCATTAGCTAAATGTACGAACCTGTCAGAAAAATGAAACATTTTTTAAAATGCTAAAACCACATGGCTACACTTCAGCTTTTCACGTGCTTTGTGTGGAGGCGACCCTGGGCAGCTGCAGACACCATTTCTCTGAGGAGCAGCCTAACAGCTCTTCCCGGATAAGGCAAGCCAGGTTACCTCATGCTGTCCAAATGCAGTGGCATGAAGCAGCCCAGGCTACATGTTTCAGTACAGGCTGAGGCGGCACAGTCTTCCTGCATGAAACTCCCTGGGCTCAGGCTCCACAAAGGCCGACATAGAAGAAAGAGGACTTCAGGTCCATCAAACACTGGCTTTTAAAGCATCCATGCATGCTGGACTTGTGATGTTCAGATGAGCAGAGTGGCCTCTTAGCCTACCCTACCCAGAGTACTCTGGGAAGATGGTCAGAACTGTCTGCTGCAAAATGCTTGCTAGTGACCCCTACTATTGTCCCTTCCGACAACATTCATCACCCATTTATCCGACTAGCATGGTATTTAACCTGTCTATTATTTAATTTTATTTTCAGTAGGCTGAGGAGTTATTGCTTCTCCCATGAATTTGCTGGCAAAGCTGGTGAGGGATGCAGATGGGGTCTCACTAGCTGTAGCTCCCTGGAAGCCATCACTAATTGCTGGTCTCCATCGGTGTTTTCCTAACTACTATTGTTCTTGCCATTATCTTCACGCCCTCACTAGGCTTACTTTAACCTTCAAGTGTGGCTATGAGCATGTTGCAATTCAAGTCCAAAGAATGCATTGGCTTGTTACGGTACATGCTTAACCCCTATGTACTACTGCTTTTTTTAATTTAAATTTTATTAATTATAGTTTATTTACTCTGTATCCCAGCTGTAGTCCCCTCCGCGCTCCCCTCCCAATCCCACCCTCCCTCCCTCTTCTTCTCCTATGCCCCTCCCCCAGTCCAATGATAGAGGAGGTCCTCCTCCCCTTACATCTTATCCTAGTCTATCAGGTCTTATCAGGCCTGGCTTCTTCGTCTTCCTCTGTGGACTGGTAGGGCTGTTTGCCCCTCAGGGGGTGATGATCAAAGAGCCAGCCAATGAGTTCATGTTAGAGATGATCCCTGTTCCTATTATTGGGGAACCCTCTTGGACACTGAGCTGCCATGGGCTACTTCTGTGCAGGGGTTCTAAGTGATCTCCATGCAATGGTCCTTGTTTGGAGTATCAGTCTTAGAAAAGACCCCTGTACCCAGAGTTTTGGTTCTGTTGCTCTCCTTGTGGAGCTCCTGTTCCCTCCAGGTCTTTCTATCTCCCCCTTCTTCCATATCCTTATGCTCTGCAAAAAGTTTGGCCATGAATCTCAGCATGGAATACTACTCAGTAACTAAAAATAAAGAAATCATGATGTTTGCAGGCAAATGGTGAGATCTAGAAATGATCATCCTGAGTGAGGTATCCCAGAAGCAGAAAGACACCCATGGTATATACTCACTTATAAGCGAATATTAGACATATAATATAGGATAATCATACTAAAATCTGTACACCTAAGAAAGCTAAGCAAGAAGGAGGACCCTGGGTAAGATGCTCAATCTTCATTCAGAAAGGCAAATGAGATGGACATCGAAGAGGGAGAAAAAAGGGAACAGTACAGGAGCCTATCACAGAGGGCCTCTGAAAGACTCTACCCAGCAGGGTATCAAAACATACATATGACTGTTTTTAATCTGCATTCATGGAGACGGCAAGGGCCTTCCTTGTCACCAGCTCAGCGACCTGCACCCAAAGCCACCACTTCAAGCTTCGGTACAACCTCCTGTCTTCAACCTCTCCGACTCTCTTTGAAGCTAAACTAAGCCGCCTGCAATGCTCTAGCTCTTATTCATATCTTGCACCTTTCTTCATTAATTAATAAGTTAATAAATTAGTAAATCATTAATTAATTCAGCACTTACTCCTGGTGGCACCACTGCAGAAACTGACAATGCAGAAATGAATGGTCAGATAGCATTCAGTTCTCTTGGGAAATTCTGGGTTTTCCAAGATTAGGAGAGTCTGGATAATGACCTCTAGGCAAGGGAGATTGTATCAGGAACCACATGGAAGGCTAGAATGGGAAAATGCTGAGAGAACAGCACCAGTCAGAAAAATGGAGGCCAAGCTGAGGGTGCTGGTGGGGGTTTTCCTCCTCAGCTGTTCAGCCAAGGCTGTGCCTTCAGTGGCTACATAACAGATCAAATGACCCTTCAAAACCAAACTCAGCTACATGTTTTCCATGAGGCGTCTCTGTCCTTTGCCCTTTATGGTGGATGGTTTTCTATATCTGAGCTCTAGCGAAACACTTCCTGGTGGCACAGTGATTTACCTATCTATATACTAGCCAGGTAAATATGTATTTTCAATTAAAAATTGTATGCATGCGGGTGTTTTGTCTGAATGTGTGTTTGTGTGCTGTGTGTGTCTGGTGCCTGGGGAGGACAGAGGAGGACGCCGGAACTGGAGTTACAAATGGTTGTGAACTTCTGTGTGGGTGCTAGGAATCAAACCGGGGTCCTCTGGAAGAGGCGCCATCCCTGAGCCATCCCTCCTGACCCCTAAGTGGGTATTATTTTTAAACACAAACCCGAGTCCTTGCTTTGGGAGTAAGCGTAAAGGAATAATGGTGTGTACATTCTCTTAAGGCATGAACTAAATGCTTCAGGAGTGACGGAGGCTCTTACAGCAGTTAGAACAAGTCATTCACTGTCTTTGGTTAAAAAAAAAAAGAAAGAAAGAAAGAAAGAAAAGAGCCAGGACAATAAAAGTGTTTGGCGTGGATAGTTACCTATGGGAAATGTTTTAGTCAGACCCTTGTTATGTTCTTTGTAAGGTTTGGTCCCTTTGCACACTGCCAGAGCTGTCCACTGAACAATATGTGTTTGGGAGAGAAGCATTATACATTTGCGAGCAGTCTTTAATGACATTCCCTTTTGGGGTCTGAGTTAGGACTCTTCTTCAAAATGCAAAGAAAGAAAAGAAGTCACAGGACCTGCTATAATCAAGTTTAGGCAGCTCTAGGCCTGAGCATGATACTCACTCCATTTTTTTCGTGCAGAACTAGTTGGCTTCCTAGTCCAAACTAACAACTGTGACAAGATTGCATTTTATGACTTTGCCATGCTAGAGGCTGGATTCCCTTCCTCAAGCTCATAGTTGTTATTTATTAATATTCACCGAGCAATCGCCATGCTCTTAGATGCTCCTGGGAAACCAGAATTAGCTGTGACCACTCTCCAGCGAATTCACCATCTGCCTGTGACAGGAATGAAAGCAAAGGAGGCGACCTGCTTCCCGACAGGGAGAATTCATCATGCCAGAGGCTTCTGATGGTGCTATAGGCCAGGCTGGTTCTGCCGTCTGTGGGTCTCAGCATACCTCCAAGAATGCGGTTGGAGCATTCATTCTGTCTTCACCGGGAGGCTTGGGGTACAGGCTTGAAGGCAGAGGCAGCTTGTAAACCCCTGAGGCACAGTCGTTCCGGCTGTGGGAAAATTGTTTCCCTTCCTTTGCTGAGAAATAACTTCACTCTGTCGAGTCTTGAGTGCGGATGCTGTTGCATTGAATAAGTGACTGTTAGAATGAGAAGGCAAAAGGTTAAGGCAAGGAAGACTGATCTGTGGGACCAGGAAGATTCAAGGTCAAGGTTGAGGAATTACAGGAGATAATACAGTACCAAAAGAGGAAGTTCTACTTTTGAAAAAAAATCACTTCGTTGAATTATGGTTTTCAGTGAAATTCACAGTTCTCACTTGTATAGGCCAATGAATTTTAACAAATATGTACACTAATGGAATTCACACTTCTATCAAGATACAGAATATATTCATTATTCCAGAAAGTTCTCCATGCTCCTAACTTGTCCACTTCTGATCCCTTTATCCCACCCAGAGGCACTACAATTTTATTCCTATTGCAGTATGGCAGTAATAACTAATTTTGACCTGACAAATGGAATCTCAAAGGACTTGCTCTTCCTTTGTTCACTCAGCATTTCTGAGTGCCGTCTGTGTTGCGTGCGTTACTCCTTTTCATTCTGAGAAGAAGCCAATCTTTAAATGGGAATATGCTCTGGTTCTCTCCCCCTAGTGTTCAGCTCTGTCTTCTGCTGGCAGAGTGAACATTCTTATAAAATGTGTGTGTGTGTGAGTGTGTGCGTGTGTATGTGTCTTGTCTTACATATAAGTCCATATATACATATATACATATAGTCATGTATACACAGATACACATATATGACTACATATATATATATAAAACTTTTTAACATATAAGTTCATATACAGATGGACTTTTTAATATATCTACATATATGCATATATATGACTATATATGACCTTTTTTGGCGGGGGCTATACTGAGAAGTAGGACCACTGACTTTGCTATGTTTAGCATTATCAGTTCCTATCTGGAAGTTCTCAGAAATGCTTGTACCATCTCACATCCCTTTGACCAAAGTTGCCCACTTGCTCCCACGGGTTTCCCTATTGCTTACATTGTTACTGTTAGGATTTAAATTGCCTCTTCCCTGACATGCAAGTGATTCATTCACATTTCACTTGGTTTTGTTTTATTCTTTTTCTTTTTATAGTAAGTTGTGAGGGTTCTTTTTCCGTTATGTAGGAGTCTTGGGTTACTGGAAACATTTTCTTAGAGCCCGTGCTTTGCTAGTGAATGTTCTTAATGATGTTTTCATATTGAAAGGCTTTTAAAATTTGATGTTTTTTGATATATGGCATTTTCTTTGATAGTAATAGTTTTTGTCTGGTCTAAGAAATCTTTGGTTGTTTTTTATTTTTCCAAAATTACAAGGATCCGCATCTGTACTTTATTCCCCTAACTTACAGAGTTAGCACTTATGCTGGGATTTAATTAATTTGGGCTGTAAACATGGTAGCCTTTAAATGTGACAGATTTTCTTTTCTACATGGTGTTTCTTTGGACCTGGCAAGACCAGCTTGAAAGAAGTCATTGGTGACATCAAATGATAATGATGAGGACATTGAGCTCTGAGAGATGCTCAAGATAAGAGGTTGAAGGGCCTGTAAGAGGGCCGGGCAACAGTGCTAGAAGAAGACCTAGACTCTAGCATAAAGTCTGTGAAGCAAACACAACAGAGAGCAGGTTCAGGTCTCATGTCTAAGAGCCTTGGCTGTAAAGGGAAAGGGCACGAGGGAGAACAACTTTGCTGAGGTCAGAAGGCCAGAGACATATCTTTACTAAGTAACTGGCTATGAGTAAAGCAACCATAAATGGGACATTTACAGTGTTTTGGCTTGGAATTTAGCTCTGAGTGTCCTTGCTAGGTCCTTAGAGGTCCTTAGAGACCTTGCTAGTCAGATAGACAGTTCTCTAACATTACAGTGAACCTTCAGGGGAGTACTGAGAAAATGCATCTGTCAACAAATATCTACTAAATATGAAAGGCTTTTTTTTCTTAACAAAGACAGTGTGTAGAAACAAATGCTGTCAGTTAAATGGCTCATTTTCCAAAGAGAAGGAAGGACAGACACCTAGGAGCCACTGCCTACACATGGCTGGGAACTTCTGAGTCTTTCAGTCCCTCACACACTTCATTCATGCCTAAGTGTGTAAAACAGTGGATTTTCAGATGATGCTTCAGATTTTCTACACAACATTTCCCTGAGCCCTTGACACGTATGTGGAGTCATTACAGCTTAGTCAGCTTTTCCCATTCACAGCCTGCAGATGTTCTCCTGACCCCTCAGTGCCTCCTGTGCCTTTTCCTCCAAAGAGAGTGGCTTTTGAGAGAGAAAGGAGACAACATTTACTGCTTATAAATCGTACCCCAGTTCACCTCATGACTCACAGTGGAACAGGCTTCTCTTTCACAACCCCTGTAGGACTCCGGGGTGCTGTTCCATTCTGGCCTGATGCTTGACACTATGGAAACCTTGGTACCAAATGCTCCTGTGTTTTCTTCATGAAAGTGCTTGCAACTAGTATAAGAAATGGACATCACTATACCACCAACCCTCTAGGAAATAATTTCATTTTCTCATGGTCATTCCCACTGGCAAATGCCATAGCTTTAGTGTATAGATATGTCGTACTAAAAGCTCAATGCAGCAATTGAATTTGAATGTTAGATGGAGGAGGTTCATCAGAAGACTGTACTGTTGGGATGGAACCAGCAGTCTTCAGGAAGGATATGGAGTCTATTGGGTTGGAAGATGGCAAAGGGGTCTTGGAAAGTCCACAGTGGCTTGAGGGAGAAGGAAAAGAATTTTACACTGGCAAGGCTGGAGGAGCAAGTGGTCTAACTGCCTAGGTAGACCAATCATACAGAAAATAAAGGAGCTGCCTAGAGACACCAGGGCTTGTCCAGCCTGGGTGACTTGGGAGTCGCCCTGATCAGCTGAGTCAGCAAGGCTGGAGGGGAGAGACCTCGTGGTTGTTGAAAATGTTTTGGGTTGTCTTGTGGAGGCAACATAGGTCAGAGGGAACAAAGAAAACTTACCATTTAGAGGTCAAAGCGTAATTCTCACAATTCCTAGGAGTGAGACTGTAGGGAAGTTACTCACTCTCTGCTTCTTGTCTGTACCTGTACCGCAGCAATGGATAGCATGGTGGCACCATTCCGTCAGCTAGGATCCTGAAAAACATGCCAGCTCTCTGCTTCCTGACTGCAGACACGACCAGCTGCCACGATCTCCATTTGCTGTGACTTCCCTGCCAGGATGGGTTGTACCCTTGAACTATGAGCTGAAATGGCCCGTCCTTTATGAGGTTCCTCAAGACAGCAAGAAGAGTAACCCTTAAGGTATCACACTACACGAATGTTTTGATTACTGCAATGACATAGCATGGGTATCACCATCACCCCAATAGCCACAGTCACTCTGAACTCCTCTTCCAAGTCTCCCTTTAGATCTACACTGGGAGAAGGCATTCAACAGGTTAATTAGACCTCTTTATATAGTGATTTCTTTGTTCACTGCTACACTGTCTCCTTTTTTTCCAGGACACCATGCATGTCAGAATGTTATTCTAAAGTGTTCCTGATGGCAAACAGAACAACATAAGACCCTGATCTTGGAAATTCTAGATCTGAACTCCTGTAAGGGAGATGCCGAACTGTCTATATCTTTTCACACTGAGAATTTGGAAGCTAAAAGTCCCTCCACAGATATTGGCTGGATAGCAGGCAGGCTAATGTGCCCACCTTCTCGGGTTAGGATGGCATTGGCAGCTAGAATGCGGCAGCAGTCTGGGGAAGCCTGAATATAGCTTTGGGTTTGGGAGCCAGGTTCTCATTGCAACCGATTAGAAGTGGATGCTTAATGCACACATCAAGCCATAGACCGGATAAGCAGATGCCTGGCTGTAGCAGGCTGCCCATGTTCACATGGCAGCCATGCTCGGTGAGCACCTGGAGCCAACATCCCCATTGCTAACCCGCTATTCTGTCAGCTCAGAAATAACCCTTCCTTTCCCTGGGCACTAACGGAACAGAGCTTCTGAACGATTGCAGAAAAACAAAACAAAACAAAACAAAGCAAAAACCAAATTAACCAGTCCTGCCCCATGGAAAATCATCTCTCCCTTCCCTCCTCATAAAGTAAAATGAGACTGGCCCTGCCATGGCATCTGAATTAGTCCCTGGCCAGTGCCAATGTGGCTCAGTGATTGAGGGAGGAGGTCAGATCCACAAGATCAAACACTAAAACTTTGGGATTGATAGCCTCTAATCAGAAATGAGGTAGGGAATGAAGAGTGCTTTCAAACTTCCAGTAAATGAAATGCTAAAATATGCAGCCATTTGGATATTGCCATGTTATCAATCCAATTAACCTTGCTCCATGCTATCAACTGCACTCAGGGCTGCAGATGTGTTACCGAGCAATTGGAGAGATCACACTGCTGATGCCGATCCAGATGGGGGGGGGATACGGCCCTCAGGTTGCAGAGTTTTGAAAAGAAACAAAATTCACCTCTCAAGTTGTGAAGGCTGTGATAGCCTATGATCAGGACGCAGACAAATATGACTTGCATTTTATCAGTGACATAACTTTGTCAAAATCACCAGCATGTGAGGCTCTGCGTTCTGATCCGTAGTGATAATGGGAATTGAGTTTTAACAACCGCAGCTGAAGTGACCCTGCTAGTAATGAAACAAAGCTGGCACCCTGAAATGTTTTCCTGAGGCAGTTATCTTTCAAGTAATGTCAATTGGATTTTTAATTTTTCAATTGCTTTATAAATACAGAAATAGAAGTTTCTCTTACAGCAATTCTACTTTCTTAAAATGATATTTTCCACTCAAGGGAAGGCATTTCTGAAGTGCAAGTCTAATCTGTGGCTATTCCCCCTCCCTTGGCTGCTTTTCAATGTTTCCTGAAGCTGATTTTGTTAAGTGTTTTATTAAATGAGGAGGAAGAGAAGGAGGAGAAGGACAAGGAGGAAGAAGAGGAAGGGAAGAAAAAGAAGAAGAGGAAGAAGAAGAAGAGAAAGAGAAGAAGAAGAAGAAGAAGAAGAAGAAGAAGAAGAAGAAGAAGAAGAAGAAGAAGAAGAAGAAGAAGAAGAAGAAGAAGAAGAGGAAGAGACAGACAAGAGAGAAACTGGGCAGTATGTTCTGGTGACTGTGAGGCCGTTGGTTTTGCTTCAACACGGTTTAACCTATATCTGCACATGTCTGTCTTTGTACCTAATGGGATATTTTTCCATATCTCCCCAAATGATAACTTTTCCATGGATAAGACCAAGTCTAGAATTGTTACTAAGGTACCCACTCTGGAGGTTCTGCCTGTAAGGTTCTTTCAAATCTGGATACAAGGGGAATTATCCAGATGTTTGAGTGGTTTTTGTTTGTCTGTCTGTTTGTTTCAATTAATGTAATTAAAAAAAATCAACTCATTAACAATCTTCAATCACACACAAGGTGTAAACTTCCAGAGATATTTCCTGAACTCTATGGAATTTAAATTTCTGTTTTGAAGTAAAAAGGAAATAGTTCCCATCTCTTTTTTTACATCATTGGAACTAAAATCTCTTTTTAGTTTAGGTTCCTTACTGCAGCTTTGGGAAGGAAATAACAGCCCAAGAACCAGTTAGTTCTCTATAAAATATTTTCTGGTCACTTTTAAACTTGACTGTTACTTCTACAAAATGAGATACTTTCTTCACATGGTTATAATTTCTGTATAGATGAGAGTCACATGATTTGAGGCCTTAAGTTAAATCACTGTAGCTTTGGCTACAAAAGGACTTTACTGAATTTGGGGGTAACTGGTACCAATGAGTCCAGGTTTGATCATCAGAAACTCCAGGATGTATGAATGACAGGAAAATATACCCAGGGAGGAAATACAGTTCCAGTGACTAACATTCATTCAACTGCTTTGCAACAAAAAGTATCATATGAGGTTGGATAGTGGGGTCGGGTGGCTCTGCTGTCTTTCCCACTTGACTGGTTGATGATTGCAGGAATCTTGGAGACCCTTGGGCCTAGGAATTTTCACTGCGAACGTCCGAAATCCTTGAAGCACTCTAGATTAAGTATACACTGAGCACTCTGTTAGGGATTCTGTGCAGTGCAGACAAAGAAGAGATCTCTTGCCCTGAAACACTTAGAACTGAGTTAGAGGAAGAATACAATGATTGAATAGTCTAAGGTAAAACAAGAATTTCCCAAGTAATAATCATGCAAATCAGGACAGGAACTAGGACCAAACTGAGGAAGAGAAAGCAGAAAGATGCCAATGGAGCCCAGTTGGATTTAGGATGTGGGTCATTAATAACAATATCCCGTTAACCAAAGATCACAGCAAGACAAAGCAAACTCAGAATTACAGAATTGCACCAAATACAAACTGCAAAGCTAAGAAAACTGTCAACATAACAGACAGATGCCAGAAAAGAAGGAACCACCCGCCGACTACTCCTGACAATGGATAATATCCAGAATGCACAAAGATCTCAAAAATCTTAGCAAAAACTGAAAAGTAGTAGATTTAAAAATTAGATACCCAACTAGTACTTTCCAATATGAAAAATATCCACTCTAATTATATGAAAAATTTGCTCAGTGTCCTTAACTATCAGAAAAATGTGAACCAAAACTATACATAGATACCATCTCACCCCAAGTAGAATGCCTAATACAAAGGCTACAATAAGCTGGCGGGGGGAGGGGTTAAACCAGTGGAACTAGTTCTTAGCATAATCAAAATGAGACCTAATGGGCTAGGGTCAGATAGAAGGGAAGGAGGTCCTCCCCTATCAGTGGACTAGGGAAGGGACATAAGGGGAGAAGAGGGAAGGAGGACAGGACTGGGAGAAAAAAAGGGAGGGGGCCACATCCAGAATACAAAGTGAATAAATGGTAATAAATAATAAATACATTTTAAACAATCCAGATTTTATTCATAGCACCATACACACAAAAATACTTCTTAGAAAATAAAAATAATAACAGATGTTGGTAATGGTGTCGAGAGAAAGGAACTCTCACACAGTGGGAATAATTATTAATTAGTAAACAGCTGTTATGGAAAGCAATCAAGACCTTCCTCCAACACCTAAAATCATACTCCATAGTGATCCAGATACCCCACTTCTGGGCATATATTCAGAGTACATGAACTTAGTAAGCCAGAGATATGCACCTGTCTCCTTGTGTCAAGGCACTCTGCATGTATGTAAGCTTTGCAAAGCCCTCGGATGCCCCCGGATAGAATGGTGAAGACAGATAATGTGCTCTATGTGCACAGCAGAGTATTACCCAGCCATCGAGAATTATTACTGTCATTGGCAGGAAAATGGATGGAATTACAGGTCAGTATGGTAAGTGAAATGACCTAGACATGGAAAGAAAAGCCCCACATGTTCTCTCTCAAGCGTGAGGGCATTTTCTTACACATCTATTTGCATGTGGCTAGTGATTATTAATTATTAGGAAGGGAGTTGGGTGGGGAGGCTGGAGAAGCCAAGGTTAAATTTGGCATCCAGCTCATAGGTAACAAAGTATCACGTGAATCCACCAAAATGTACAGTTGATGAATGTCACTCAAAATCTTACAATAATTTTAAAAAGGTAATATCCAAGGGTGAGAGTTTGCTGGTTAGTATACTAAGTTATGGGTTCCCTGGGAACTAGATCTTTTACTCTTTGTTTCCACATGCAGCTCATAATTCAGTATCTGACTCAAGGGAGAAGTCTACCCAAATATGCTGAGCCCATGTAGAGGGGACAAACTATTTATGACTTATGAGGACTGGACTCAGCTGAAGGGGGAATTCTATGCCCTGGAGGACCATAGCAGGCAAGGATGAATGATGTGCAGAAGAGTGCTGGAGAAGGCATTAAACTCATTCTGGGGACAGACAGTCAGCAGGGGCCCCTCTATCACCAGGCCACACTGTACTCTTCCTTCAGGCAGCACTAAGATACGCTGTCTTCCCTCTTAGCTCTATTGACCTACAGCCCACTTTGTTGCCTTTTAGGAAGACACAGAATTCCTTTTTTTTATCCACATGGCTTCTTCCCTTGCTTTTCCGTTCTGTGTTAGACTAAGCTTCTGTGGGGAGGAACTAAGGTGTGATTCATCTCGACCTTGACACCAGCAGACCACTGTGAGAAGGGTCAGGTGATTGTTCCACCCCCATGTTTTAAAGATGGGATGTGGTTGGAGTCCAGCTGTGGATTTTCTGGAAACAGGTGGCCCACGTGTGGGTGACACAGATGGCTGTGACCATGAGCGAGGTGGGGAGCTGGGTAAGATAAGCTCAGCTCAAGGTCTGAGAGGCTAGGGATGATACATAGTGCAAAGTTTGCTTGGGAGGGACATAATCAGAAGAAAGATCAGAACCCCAGAACAAAGAAAGCACTGGTTACACCACCATGGAGAAAGTCTAATTAGAGAGAGAGAGAAAGAGAAAGGGGAGAGAGGGGGGAACAGAGAGGATAGAGATAGATGACATATAGATGATAGACAGACAGACAGACAGACAGACAGATAGATAATAGCTAGCTAGCCAGATAGACAACTAGATGAAGGCGGGGGTGGGGGGCAAGCTCTAGCTAGAAGATCAAGCTTGTAGATCTCTGAGGAACTGTGACTGAGTAGGCTGGGCTAATGGTGGGGACTGTGAGACAGAAATGGATAGGACTGTAACAGGGATGGTAGACTGGACAAGTCAAGAAAGGAGGGCTCCAGCTGTAGGCTTGGGAAGTTGGACGGAGATGGAGATCACATCTGGAGAGACAAAAGAGGGATCTGAGTGGAGATGCGGATACATCATAGGTACCTATTGTATACAGGACCTTGGTGTTTAAGACACAGATGTGAGAGTGGGGGTCCCGTGTGCTGGGGCTAGTGAGCTGGAGCCCCACCCTCCAGCCTTTTATCCTGGCAATAGCCCCAACTGTCCCTTTTCAAATCTTTCCCCTGAAAGAATAACTGTTCTCAATGTTAGGGGAATGAAATATGTATAATGTCCTCCACCATTTAATAGGGGGCAATGAACAGCCATCATTTTCAGAAGCTTGTTTTTCTTAAAGAAACACACATGAACATAATCCACAAAAATGGATCATTGGTTCTCTTTGAGTGGTTGCCGGCAAGTGGAACACAGACAACCTAGTGGGTTGGTTTTATTTTTGGAGGGATGAATGACCATCCCCTGTGGTGTAACAATTATTTGTGTGTCCCTTTTAACTGCAGCCTGAAAAATATCCACAGTTGGTGTAGCCCAGCTTCTCAAAAGAGATCCTTACAACTTATTTCCAGAGAGGGGAATGCGTTGAATGTGGCCTTGGGAAGAGGCTTACCTTTAAAGGCCCAGTGTGGTCCACACCTATACTGCCAGCACCAAGGAGGCAGAGGCAGGAGAATGCTGCAAGTTGAAGGCCACCTCAAAGTTCACAGAAAGAGTTCTAGGTCAGCCACAGCTACACAACAGGAACCTGTCTAAACTCCACAGAACTCTCCCTCCAAAAACATTCCAAGTGTAAAGGTCTCAGACATTGCTTACTGTTTGGTGTTAATTGGGTTCTGGGATCTGGAGGTGACAAGAATCCTTTCTGCCCATCTGTCTGTCCATCTGTGAGCAGGAACACTGTTTATCCCATCGTCTCTCACAAAGATACTAGAATGATGAACACATCCAAAGAAAGGTTTGTTTGTTCTGTCTGCTCCTTAACAGAAATCCATAGAGATGCAAAAACTAACATGAAAAGATGTCTGGGATAACATATGTACCTATAAACACTCAAACACTCATATACAGTGAACACATTTATGCATGTGTAGACACACATACATGAAAAGTCAGATGGTTATCAGTAATTTGACACACAAGTTACACGTCACTGGAGTCAGCCAAATATGGACTGAAGTATGTTGAAGACGAAATTGCATCTGCATTGAACATGTACAGATCTTTTTCTTCTATGCTCTTGAACAATGCAGTGACAAGGCCATTTCCATGGCATCCATGTTTTATTAAGTAGTACAAGTAGCCTAGAGATGCTTTGATGCGTAAGGAAGCCATGCACAAGTGATATGCAACACTAGGACTCTTTGCATAAAACCTTGAGCATCTGTGGTATTGGTTCTCAACCTGTAGGTTGCGACAGCCTTGGGGGTTGCATGTCACATATTTTTATTATGGTTATAACAGCAGTAAAATTACAGTTGTGAAGTAGCCACAGAATCATTTTATGGCTGTGGGTCACCACAACATGAGAAACTGTATTAGATGCTGAGGCATTAGGAAGGTACATGCATACACACACATACACACATACATGCACAAATACATGTACGCCACACACATACACACTTATGTACATACCACATACACACACACACACCAATACACACACATATACACCACCCACAGACAGACACACACATACACACACAGCAGAAAGTCTCAGGAAGATCTACATAAAATAATTGCAGTGGTTGTTGTTTCTTTTACATGCCTGAATACAGAGACCAATTTTTTCATTCTTTATTTTTTTTAAAGACTTATTTATTATTTATACAGTATTCTGCCTGCATGTGTGCCTCAAGGCAGCAGAGGGAGCCAGATCTCACTATAGATGGTTGTGAGCCACCATGTGGTCGCTGGCAAATTGAACTCAGGACCTCTGGAAGAGCAGACAGTGCTCTTAACCTCTGAGCCATCTCTCCAGCCCCCTATTCTTTATTTTTTTTAAATGTTTGTAGTTTTACAAACTTAGATCTTTATTGAATGGGAAAAAATAGACATAAAGACAAACAGGTAAATGAAGGCATCTTTCTCTGTGACAGCCGAAATAATTTCATCAGCCAACAAGTACTCCTGTCCATCTCTGCTGAAATAGCTGGCGTTGTGAGACCTCCAACTGTATCTGAACAGTTTACGCTTGGTGCCCCCATTTCTCACCCTGGAACTCTAATGGCAACTGCCCTCAGAGCCATGCTGATGTCAGATGGCGTCAGATGGCATTACACAACTAAAAATGTTTAAAAATCTCAATTGCAAAAAAAAAAAAAAAAAAAAAAAAAAAGGAAAAGCTCTAGTGTCTTCTTAAAACATTAATTTTGAGGTAAGAAAAATAAATTCTGACACAGTTTATGCTTCTCTGGGATGGAGTTATGAATTGGGGTGGTGGCACTTGTGGGGGAAATGTCCCTTCATCCCCGTGTTCTGAAGGGCACTGGCGGGGTTGCTATTGGCTGCCAATGCTCAGTTTTACGCATTTTCTGGGTCTATTGTGAGCTGGGGTACGGTTATAAAGAGTGGTGTGAAATTAGAACAGCTCTCTTGTCCAATTACTGCTGACCAGGAGGAATTCCGATCTGCTATAACCAGGCTGTAAGTTTTAGGATGCTTAGGAGGACAATAAAAACATCAATATGCCGTCCCTGCATCTGGAGGACGTGCTTTGATGGAGCGGGAGGAAAGAGCCGCAAAAATCCATGCCCGAGTTTCTACTTAAAAGTACGTTAAGCTGGATTACTGTTAACCAGGACGTGTGATGTTTGACCTTCTGGGCCTTTCTCATATCTGTCTGTTCAGTTGTCCTTATAAATGAAGGTTGCATCTTACAATTTCCATGTCATCTTTACCGGATTATGCAGCTTGACGTTGAGACTTACACTACACTGTTTTTACGGGGCAGTGTAAAACACTTGGGAAACAATAGCAAAAGCTGCCGATCCCCACAAAACTCCTCAGGGCACCTCCCGTTATGTTCAAGCAGTTGTGAGTCACAGAAAGTGTTATTTGAGAAAATTAATGGATTCCTCTTTGCTGCCATATTGATTCTTGTTTCTTCCCTGCAAGGCACAACTGACCAAGTGTCAAATCTGCTTCCACAGGGCCTGCGATCTTAGTCTATATTGAGAGGGATTACCGATTTAGGAGTGATTTGTGGTGATACAGATAGATATGAAAGAGGTGGTATCATTGGGTGAGGCTCAAAAGCCTCTTGTACACTTGATGGTTGCCAATCAGGACTGGATTTCACCCTTGACCACTCACCCTGAGTTCTGCTCACTCTGCCAACATCAAGGGCTCAACCTGAGGCTTTTCGAGGGGACCCTGCCATTTTAGCAAGGTGAATACGGTGGAATTTCAGACCTCCTAGTACAGTTGCACAGGCAAAGGCTTGGAGATGCCAGGACTACTGGCACTGCCCTGAGTCAATGTTTGCGCATTGTTTTGGCCATTTTGCATCCCCTTGCAAAATCATTGCCTGCTTTAGCAGTGTTAGAATTGGTGAGATGCCACCTATGGGCTACTGGAGCGCCAGGATTCACACGGAACATAGTTCTCTCTGATCACGTAAGGCCCAGCACTGTTCGTCTTGTATTCATTTTGTTTTAGATTTATATTTTTTAACACTAACCCCCCCAAAGGTAACCATGTGTGCGAATGGCTCCTACCAGCTCAGAGGAGCCCAGTCCCTGCCTCCTTCATCCAGCTCCAGCTGAGCAGCTTTGTATCTAATGTCCTGGAATCATCCAAGGGGAGAATGCTTCCAATCTGCACTTGATACACAGGTAATCCACGATAGAGCTTTGAGAACCACTGAATAAACAATGGTTTTCTTGCAAATAAACTCTGTTTCCTGCTGATTATTGATACTCAGGCACTGAAACTACGTTGCTGTTGGGTCTTCCATCTCCTTTTGGTTTTGCCTCAGATTAGTACAGTCTCACCAGTTCAGAGAGGAGGAGCTTATCTCTAGGTCTCTTTCTACTGTCCTCCCCACTCTTTAGGCAAGAGAAAAAAAGTTTCTTAAATTAAAATAGGGAGGCATGATTTAATTGTCACAAAAGGTAATCTTGACTCTTATGGTACAATAAGAAGGGAAACTTATTTTTACACAGGTTATTTTTATTTTCAGGAGGAGAAGCAAATCTCCACCATAAAAGCCAAAGAATCTCATGTTGTCTCATTAATATTCTGCTTCCCTGATTGCCAGTTCTAGAAATTATGAGGAGTTGCTTTTAAAATTGATGTCCAAATAAAATACGATTGTGCTCTGCATCTCGCTGCAGTAAAGTCTCTCGTTGGTTTGTTCATGAGAAGCCAAGAAAAGAAGCAATTTTTTTTTTTTGGCCTCGGAAAAATCCTGTGAATATTTATATAGTAGCTCTAGGCTGCAGGGAATTTAAGAAGCTTAGAAATTTTTTTGCAAAGTTTCTAAAGGAGGGAGTCACTGTAATGCCACAGACAGGAGTGCATTTGTGTCAAGCCTGAAATCATGCGAGTGTTTACTATTCTTCTGCAGGACTGGGGTTCACACAGTCTTTTGAAAGCGTTCCTAAAGCAATTTCACCTGCAGTTCCTACTTAAAGCTTGCTGCCTTGCATTGTCTGTACTAGTTGAGGATGCCTGTTGAGCACCTCTTAATAGAGGCTCAGGGTTGAGGCTCTGTTATTTTATTTTATTTTATTTTTTTTACAAGCACCTGTCAAACCAGCTCTATATGTATATTTACATATACATACATGCATGTACCTATCTTCCAGGTATAACCTTGCACTTACCTGACCTCCACATCTGTCCCTGACTGAATATCAAGACAGCTGGGAATGAAAGCTCACATACTATGATATTCCATTTATATGAAGATCAAAGAGGGGGAAGCTAATCTATATTGTAGTTACCCTTGTAGGGGAAAGAGACCTTATTCTTGGGATTCTGTAATGCTGTTCCCTGACCTGTGTGAAGAGGCATGGCTGTGACTAGTTTGTAGAAATGCAGTTTGTAGAGGTGTACTTAGGATTTGGGCAAAAATGGATGATGCCTTGATTTCTTTTGTGATTCTAAATTGCTTCAAAGAGTAAATGTGAATGAAGAAGTGGATTCCAACAAAATCTTATTTAAATTAAGTTAATCTCTGAAGGGGAAATGGGAAGGTCTGGAGATATGGACCTGTAGGAGAGTATTTGCCCAACAACTCAAGGACCTGGCTCCAGTACCCAAGTCCTGTAAGAAATGAAAGTGTACAGATTTTAGTATGTTTATCCTATATTATATGTCTAATATCCACTTATAAGTGAGTATATACCATGTGTGTCTTTCTGCTTCTGGGATACCTCACTCAGGGTGATCTTTTCTAGACCCCCCACCCCATTTGCCTGCAAATTTCATGATTTCTTTGTTTTTAATTTCTGAGTAGTATTCCATTGTGTAAATGTACCACAATTTCTGTACCCACTCCTCAACTGAGGGACATCTGGGTTGTTTCCAGGTTCTGGCTATTACAAATAAAGCTGCTATGAACATGGTTGAGCAAATGTCCTTGTTGTATACTTGAGCATATTTTGGATATATGCCTAGGAGTGGTATAGCTGGGTCTTAAGGTAGCACTATTCCTATTTGTCTGGGAAAGCACCAGACGATTGCCAAAGTGGTTGTCAAGTTTACATTCCCAGCAGCAATGGAGGAGGGTTCCTCTTTCTCCACACCCTCTCCAGTGTGTGTTGTCACTTGAGTTTTTGATCTTAACATAAAATATAGTATACTCATACTAAAATCTGTACACCTAAGGAAGCTAATCAAGAAGGAGGACCCTGGGTAAGATGCTCAGTCTTCATTCAGAAAGACAAATGAGATGGACATCAGAAAAGGGAGAAAATAGGGGACAGTACAGGAGCCTACCACAGAGGGCCTCTGAAAGACTCTACCCAGCAGGGTATCAAAACATGTGCTGAGATGCATAGCCAAACTTTGGGCAGAGTGGAGGGAATCTTATGGAAGAGGGGGGTGATAGAAAGACCTGGAGGGGACAGGAGCTCCACAAGGGGAGCAACTGAACCAAAAAATCTGGGCACAGGAGTCTTTTCTGAGACTGATACTCCAAACAAGGACCATACATGAAGATAACTTAGAACCCCTGCACAGAAGTAGCCCAAGGCACCTCAGTATCCAAGAGGGTTCCCCAATAATAGGACCAGGGACCATCTCTGACATGAACTCATGGGCTGGCTCTTTGATCACCAAAACCTGAGGGAGGAGCAGCCTTACCAGTCCACAGTGGAAGACAAAGAAGCCAGTCCTGATCAGACTATGGTCAGATGGAAGGAGAGGAGGACCTCTCCTATCATTGGACTGGGGAAGGAACATAGGAGAAGAAGAGGGAGGGTGGGATTAGGAGGGGATGGAGAGGGGGCTACAGTTGGGATACAAAACGAATGAACTGTAATTAATAAAAAAAATAAAAGAAAAGGAAAAGAAGTGAAAGTGGATTTGTACATAGAAATAATGTGGTCTTAACACATGCGTTCTACTATGTGATTCTGTACAAGGAAGAAGCATTGAACCATGTGGTTGAGCAGTTTGTCTCAAGGGATAACTTCATGTTATTCTCCCATCACAAATAAAATCCAAATCTGGGCATTAAAGTGTGATTAAAAAATAAGAAGACTTTCAGGGGTCATACAGACAGCACCATGGCATTTTTGAAAATTCTGTTCTGTTGTCTTTTCACCCTAAAATCTGCTGGGGAAAGCTGAGCTAACTGCAAGTGGCCTGCAAGCGCTTAGTCAATAAATAGCTTGGCTCAGCAGACAGTTAATGCAATGCCAGATCAATAGCAACTCCAAAAATTATTTCTTCATTTCCCTCTACAGCAAGTAACTTATCCATGAAGGACAGAATGTCAGCCTTCAGTCAGAGAAGCACAGATCCCTTCATTATTCTGACGTTAGATGTTGAGAGGGGGTGATGGCAAACAGCTCCAAGCTCCTTGCTGATGTAATGTGGTGGGGTTTAAATTTTGAAATGGGATGAGTTCAGGGGAGTCCTTCCAAAAAATGTTGGGTCTTCTCTACCCAGGGAACCTTTTCCTGAAGAAGCCCATTAGAAACGAGAAGCACCACCCTGTTAATCAGAGAGACTCATGGGTGGTTATGCATTACAATCTTACCATGAAGGAGAAACCAGAAGATTTTTGGAAGACCAGAGGAAGCATTTTAGAAGAAATAAATTCAGATTTTTCTTCATGTGATTTCCTTATAACTCCCATAGAATGCTATTTACTCGCTAATTTTGTGGTCACATCTGAGTGAAAAGAAAACTCTCTATCCTGTATGGTCAAAAATAGGCCTGACAGCACCAATGTTTGCTGTGACCTGGTTGCAACTTATGGCTGCTGGCCTTGAGGAAACAGTGGCTCAGATACTAGGCAGGGAAGAACACTGTTGAGCCTGTTGAGGAGTCCAGGTAGACTCCGGCAGTATCTGGAGTTTTTCCAAGTGAGAGAAATCTCGAGTGGAACTGCAGAGGATCAGAGCTTGCTTGTTTCTATCATTACCCCAAGTATATTTTTATTTCCATTTACAGCGAATCTCAGATGCAGGGTGACGTCTGTGCCTCCAGAGCCCTTTCTGCTCTACTTACTCCCTTGGAAGCTCCTACCTCCTGGCAGCTCAGGAGCCCTTCCCCAGGGCAGACCAGTCTGGACCCAGATAGTTGTGTCAGGATTTCCCTTCTATTATGAAGGAAAATAGAATAATTACAAAACTCCTTCATTTCTGAGATAAAATTAAAACTGAATTGCAATGCAAGGTCATTAGTTCTGGGGAAAATAAAAGGCCCTATCTGTCATTTATCCAGATTTCCTGTGCCTACTACCGCCACACCCAGAGTATTTTGTTCTCTGTGTTTGCCGGTGATGTGATGGATTATTGATTGGCTCCCTAGGAATTAATTCTCAGCATTTTTCCTTTGTTTGTTTTCCCCAAATTACAATAGCCAAAGTGAAAGTAGTTTGCACCCTGGGGTCTTTTGTGCTAATTGCTGAGTGTTCAAAGATACGCTAAAGTGTCACCAACCATTGTCAGAAAGCAAAGGCCCCCTTGGCAGCAGTCCCTTGGTGCTGGCCGGCTCTTCAGGGTGGACAGTTGCTCCGTACTCCCCACTGTTTTGCTGGCTTTCTGCTTCTGCTGTCCTTCTGCATCGCTGCCTGTGTCACACTTGGCAGGGATTAGCTGCCTCCTTGCATGTGGTTGCTCTCACCTCAGCCTCTCTCCTTCCTGCTCCACTTGCTGGTCTTCTTGACTCCATGTCTCGTCTTCCCCAGTTCTCCTGTACCCCTTGACCTCTTTATGAAACAGAAGTCAACTTATCATCCTGTTTTGTTGTCCCTCCCCTGACTTTCCCTCCACAGTGTCATTTTATTTGTCTGCTTACCTGGTTATTCAACTGAGCTTGTCTACTTTTTTCACTACAGTATGAGAACCACCAGGTTTCAGACTGTGTCCCTCCTGCTTACTCTCGGTCCCCAGAGGCCTTGCATGCTTTCTTGTTTCTCTACCACATTAACATAGCTCTACTTCCTATGGAAACCAACACTTTGAAACATGTTAACAGAGACTGACCAAGAGTTGTTTGACAAACACGAACTATTCCTTTCAATACAGATTTTGTAGGTAGAATGTGGGGATGTGTGCTTGCAATCCCAGCATTTGGGAAGCAGAGACAGGAGGATCAGGAGAGGATCAGTCTTGACTACATATTGAAAGTCAGCCATATGAGACACCATCTCAAAAAAAAAAAAAGAAAAGAAAAGAAAAATAACAAACAACAAGCAAGCAAACAAACAAACAAACAAAAAAATAAAACAAAACAAAAAAAACCACCAAAGGGCTGGTGAGATGATCCAGCAGGTAAAGGTATTTGCTGCAAGAGCCTCATAGCCAGAGTTCAGTTCCTGGAACCCAGCTCCACAAAGTTGTCCTCTGATCTCTACACGAACACCTCTTGAGAGAAGAAAGAATTTTGGGTATTGGTTTAAAGTTGAAAGCACAGCCTGAACAAAGGCCAGCCAGGTGTAGACATGTCCAGCCACCTGTGGGGAAGAACTAGCCTTATTGCATTTTTTCCTGCCTACTAGAGATACAGTTGCTAGGAAACTGGCCCAGATGGCCAGGCCAGAACTGTTTATGGTCTTGGTGCCTAAAGTAAACCAATCATTTCAAAAGTCAATTTCCCTATCAATCATGTAACCCCAAGGCATATAACCCACCACTTGTGAGTTTTGTGACCTGGGCTTGAACACATACCCAATATAACCTTGTGTGTTTGCAGTAGAGTCTATTCCTGGTGGTCTTTGAGGGTCTCACGAACTGGGCATAACACTCGTTCTCCCTCTCCATCTCTCTCTCCCTCTCCTCTTTTCCCTCCCCATCCTCTCTCACTCACATCTTATATACACAAAATCTTAATAAGTAAATAAAACAGCTTTTTTAAAAAAAAAATTAAGGTAACAATATCATCCTAAACAAAGCATACTCTCTTAGGGCTTCAATTGCTGTGATGAACGCCATAACCAAAAGCAACTTGGGGAGGAAAGGACTATTTTGTCTTATAACTTGTAGTCTGTCATCTAAGGAAGTCAGGTCAGGGTAGGAACTCAAGGAACTCAAGGCAGGAACCTGGAAGCAGGGACTGGAGAAGAAGCCATGGAGGGATGCTGCTTACTGGCTTGCTTTGTTATAGCACCTAGTACTACCTGCCCAGGCACAGCACCACCCAGTAAGCTGGGCCCTCCCTCGGCAATTACTAAGTAAGAAAACGCTTCGCAGGTTTGCCTATAGGCAGTATGATGGGGGTATTTTCTCAACTACCATTTCTTCTTTCAAAATGACTCTGGCTTGTGCCAAGTTGCCATAAAACTAGCCAGCACCTGCGCTAAAAGTCTCTTTATGCCATGGCTTCTAGCTATACTTTGTTATTGAGTCCTAAGTTCACACAAGAACAATTCCGAACATATAAAAGCAATAAAGGGGTGTGTGCGTGTGGATAAGTGGTAGTGCGCTTGTGTAGCAAAGGTGAGTACTTGGGTTTGACACTGCAAAATCATAAAATAAAATGAGTGAATTTATCCAAAATCCTTGCTTCCTGTTATCAGAGCTGGATGGATGAAAGGAAGGCAATTATTAGTCTATGCTTCTCTAATTGGGTCCATTTTCTCCCCTGCCATCTTCCCACCTGCTGTCTGCAGGTGTCTCCCACAACTCTGTGTGTAAATGTACAGTATCCTTCAAATCTCTTCTAAGGCTGCTCACACTGGTAGAACTAGAGTGATAAAGTGGGTCACAGAAACCAATCTGCTCCCTTTCATGCTGATTTACAGTTACTTCACACTAATTTGATGACACCAAACTCTTCTGTACAAGAACTTCCCCTTCTACAACCCTCTGCCCAGTAGGATAAGGGCCCAGCATGGCTGCTATAACTCCTTCCAGTGGGCCCAGCTCACGGTCACCCCAAGAAGGGTGCATCTCCCTCCCTCTGGCACACTCCTCACCCTAGTTCCCTGTAATGTTTGTCTGTGTTCCTGTCTTTACCCCCACGCCAGGAGAGGAAACAGACTCATCTTGCTTCCTCTATCCTCAATCCAGCCTAGGGACTGTGTATTAGTTATTTTTCTGTTTCTGTGATTAAATATAATGACAAAGGAAACTTAGGAAAAAAAGAGTTTCTTTGGACTTCTTCCAACAGGAACACTTCAAAACCTCCTCAAATCACTCCAGCAATCAGGGACCAAGTGTTCACACACGTGAGCCTGCAGATAGCATTTTCTTTCAAACCACTATAGCCTGCCATTGGGCACCCTCACAGTCAACAACGTAAATGGAAAAAACAAAACAAAACAAAACAAAAAACCCAGAGAGTACCTACAGTGGAATTAAAAAAAAAAAGACTTCAGTAAAATATATTTAGGGGATTGAGATGATGTTGTTCACCCCTCACCCCAGACTCCATCTCTTGAGCAGCCACACACTTTGCCTATGGTTTGGGTCCACACACCTCTTCTAGATGGTTGCTTTTGATGATAAATACCACTTATGCTCGCCAAGTATTTGCTAGGGTTAGTCCATTAGTCAATCAATAAGTCATGCTCTTTTTTTTTTTTTTTTTTTTGATGCACTCCGTTAAGCAATATCATAGAGAATCAGGAGTATCGTCCCCTTGTCCGCCCTCACATGAAGGCCCTGCAATGACTGACCTGGCAGAAAGTCTGTGTGCAAAGCCGTTGAAAGTGTTCACATATACTTAGTCTGCTTCCTACTCAGACATGGGGCCTCCTTGTACTTTAGGGTTTAGATGGGCGGGCTGAGGGACTGGGCGATTAGGAGAGCCTGGATATTTGAAATTTTGATAAATCCGTATTTCAAGGCTGATGAAGTGAAAAGATACTTTGGCTAGAAGTACAGCTCAAGTGGCTGAGAGGGTTATTGTTTCAGGTGTGAGGTATATAAGGGTTCTTAGGGAAGGACTGATTGGTCATAACACAGTACCTAATTACCATATGGGCAGGAAGGGCTGATTGGTCAGAACGTGGTGCCTTATTATTTTATCATAGTGCCTAATATGGGCAGACAAGGGAGCAGAACTCGTGCATTGAGTCACATAGATCCTGTTGAAGGTCACACTCCAAATGTGGTCAGGCATCTGTGCTTAGAGACGCTCTCCACAGCCGGAGGAGAGGAAGCTCCACTGAGGAACAGACTCCTCCATTTTGTACCAAGCTTGGAGAGCTATCCGGGCGTGGTGGACTGCAACTTTAATAGCAGGGTCTTCCAACAGGGGAACATGTACAGTTGAGAGTGTAAGAAAGCTTAAGATCATATGTATGTGCAAGATTGTCTGTGTGGGAGTTCATGAGTGTGTGAGCATATGTGTATAGAGGACAGCGCATGCATGTGAGGGTATGTGCACAGACTTTGATGAGAGCACTGAAGGATTCTGCTACACGTGTGCAGGCATGAAGGACTGATCCTGTCTTCTCCACATGCCTGTAGTACTCTTCAACAGACTTTTTCAAAGTTCTGTTACATTGCCCTGCTTTCATCTCGTGTTTTCAGGGGAAAAGAGTTTCCCCTGTTTCCTCTGCCCACTCTTCCTTAGAGGATTGAGCACATTCTCAGGCCCTTCCTTCTGTGGAAGGTCCACAGACCATCCCGCATTTTCTTCTTGCATCTGGCCACAAAAGGGGAGACCATAAGCTAGGCTGAGCATCCTACATCCCTTGCCTAGTTAATACCCACCTCTACATTATGCAAAAAGCAACAGGAGAATCCAGAGACATAACTTCTGTTGGGAAGCACATTTCCAGAGACACAGCTAGGGAAACAGTGCAAGTGTCCTAACACCCAAGCCCAAAATCTGCCAGAGGAAGCCACAGTGATGGTTTTCTCCGCTGCTCCATGTCTGGGTGTGATTGCCATCTGTCCAGAAGTGAGGAATGGGCCTTAGAATAACAGAAAACACACTGAATACTACCTTGCTTTGATATTCCAAACCCAATATGAGCTCTCTCCTGTGATGCATTTTTCCATTAGACAGTCTTGGGTTGTTTATTATTATTATTTGTGCAAGTTTCTTTGTTTGAAAATGAAAGCATGCTCACATAGTTGAGAATTGCTAGCTAACAGGAACAGTTGTAAGGCGATGGGCCTGGATGTTTTGGGGTGGAAGGAAGGAGCTGTGGGGGAGTCACACCCAAGGACGCAGATGTCCATTTATTTCTCCTTGTCCTTCCGTGGTTCTGTTTGCTGCCCCTGAGCATCTTTGGTCTGAGTTCTTCTGAGAAGCTTCTAAATTCCAGGCAGGGTGTGGGCAGGGGCTATAATCTAGCTGTGGGTCAGGGAGGAAATTTGGCCATTTGGTGCCTTTATATAACAGCTTAAAATAAATTCTTCATTTAAAAAAAAATGTGACCTTACTTGTCCCTTTGCCTTCAGGTGTCTTTGCTGCCTTTTGAGCATTTCTGCAAGACACCATGGTGATGCAGCGTCTTGTCCCTGCTCTCTCCTCCCACAGGCTGAGACTCTGCCTATTTGCTCCTTGATTCTTCCAGGATTCAAAAGTTTTAACCCCTTTTTTTCCCCTCTGGGAGAAACATTTAAAAAGATCATTGTCTTCTTAGTCTATCACTTCTCCCATTAAAAAAGAAGTGTGGTGAAGTCATTGCAATTCTTTTTAGCAGCGAGTTGTGTTTGTGCTTGTATACATTAGTGTGCTTGTGTACATGTGTGAACATGTGTGTGTGTATGTGTACACATGTGTGTGTCCATCATGTAGACATGAGCTTTCCATCTTCACATGACAGGAAAAGATTGTAACTTTACACAGTTCTGTCTGTGACACTGCTGACATTTCCACCATCTGGGAAGGAAGGGAAAGTCAGGATGAGAGGAAATAAGGCCTGAGGTGGTAAGATGTGTCTAGTTAGAGATAAATGAGCAATACGGTGCTGGCTGGTCACCAAAGGTTTGGTATATAACTGATGTGAGGAAGCAGCCATGTCATGTCCATGAACAAAGACACCACCTGCTTGACTTCTTCCTTTCATCTTGTTTCTCTTTTCATCCTTTTCTGTCCTCCATACGTAAATGTTGAACAATTACTGTGTGTTGAGCTTGGGCAAAACCCAGAATCTCATGAGACCCTGTCATTTCATGGGACACCACAGTAAGCACACAGGAGCATGGCAGAGGCAAGGGACAGTATGGAACCTACTCCTGTCTCAGAACAAAACTAGCCAGGGTTCTTTGATGTTTGGCCTTAGTGTGATGTCACTTGTGATGCTATCACAAACATCAAAGCCATTTATAGAAGTCTTTCTGTTTAGATAGGACCATAGAAGACCATGTACACACATAACGTTATAGTCTCACAACAACACAACAAGGTAAGTATGAACTTGAAAAGCTTCTTTCCCTTCCCTCTGATGTGTGTGTGTGTGTGTGTGTGTGTGTGTGTGTGTGTGTGAGAAAGAGGTATATGTGTGTATGAGAGAGAAAGAAAATTGTGTCTGTGGGGGTGTGTGTGCTTGTGTGTATGAGTGATTCCCTGTGTGTGAGTGCATGTACATATTCATGCATGTGGAAGCGTGAGGTTGATGTCACGCGTCTTCCTTGCTCACTCTTCATGCTATATTTTGAGTCAGGGTCTCTCCCTAAATCTAGAACTTGTCCATTCAGCTAGTCTAGCAAACAGGCTTGCACTGGGGTTCCCTCTCCTTATTCCTGCAGTAGGATTTCAGGAAAGCTGTCTCACTCACTCAGTTTTCACGATGGTGGTTGGGCTCCACACTTGTGGGATATGTGCTTTAACCACTGAGCTGTCTGTCCAGCCCCTCCCTCTGATTTTGCTAACATCTGTTTCCTGGGCTCCCTAGGTGTAGGTTATTGTCATTGTACTTAGCTGTCATAAATTTAAGATATTACATGAAAAAAGAAACTGCTTTTGATTTCTTTCTTATCCCAAATGCCTAATGTAGTACCTGGCACAGGATGAAAAATTTTTACCTTCCCTCCACACCTTTTCGCATAAAGTAAAATAGGGATTTGAACCCAGGTTTTTGTGATTACAAAGCTTGTGCCTTCCTGCTGTTTGACATTGTTCTCTAATGCCAGTCTGGCCCTGTAGATGTTTCCTCTTTCCCTTATAAACAAAAGATCAACTTTGGCTTATTCTCCACTCCTGTCCCATCAATGTTGGGCCCTTGTTAACAACTGTCTTCTCCCTGGGAAGATGTGATGAAGCCATTAAGCACAAATGCATCTTTTGTAAATAAATGCCTTTGGATAAATTGCTCATTGCATTCAAGTGCAGTCACAGCACAAAGTTGAACATTAAAACAAAGATGTTGGTTATAAATGTTTACTGCATTGTAGACAAAGACTTAGGATCCCATCTGTTCCATGAGGTTCCCAATTTAGTGAAATCATTTGAAACCAGATCAGAACATCATTGTCCCCATTGGCCACACACAGAAATATCTTACTTACACAGAAGGCAGTGTTCAAATGGCATTCATTGCAAACTATGAGGCTGTCCACACAGACCTACAGAAGGCAGCAGAGATAAGCCGTGGTGGGAACTGTCTCCCCCATAGCCAATCAGGAGGTTGACTTTCCTGGAAAACTCTCTGGGCACTCAGGCCCTGGACAGCTGGGTGCACACAGCAGGTGGAACTGACGTTTGTATGCCGACACTCCCTCCCATTCTTCATCCATTTCCTTCTTTTTTTTTTTTAATTTTTTTTTCTGGACTTATAAATGGTTACTTTTGGATGCAGAATGGCAGAGGAGAAACCTAGACATATTCTGTCTTTTCATTTGAAATAGTAGGTTTGGCGAAATAAAAAATGGGAATAGTGATTCTCCATTTTCTCATCTACAAAGCAAGACAAACAGTTACTGTGGAAACGAAAGATCACAATGCAAGGGGCTGTGAACTCCCGGAGACTCTGATTTCGTTTGAGGCTTGGGAAACTGTACATCCAAGTATCACCAGGAAGATTAAGGGGAGATATGGAAACAACTCTCTCAGTTAACATAAAAACTTTTGACTGTCAATCTGAAATTCATGTGGTTTATCAAGATCAGGAAATAGTCATTGCTATCATGCTTTAGAAAACATTTTATAAATATTATGCTCTTTAAAATATTCTTAAGAGTGGGTTTGGCTTATGAGTTATGAGTTAGACTATCTAGGAACACAAACCCTGAAGATTTGCTCTGAATGACAGTTGGCAGCTGTGCTTTCAAATCTATATTACTCCAGGATGTAGAGCCAACACCATAGTTAAAGCACCAAGAGGCCTAAAGTTCTGAAGCCCGGCAACCACTTAAATACCAAGTTGCCATAGAAACCCATGCATAATTCCAGCCTTGGCAAGCAGAGATAGGGACAAACTGGCTAACAAAACTAGCCTTCACAGTAAACCCTAACAGAGAGACTCTGCCTCAAAAATAAGGCAAAAGGATGATATATGGTGATTCCCAATGTCAACTGTGGACCTCCACACACAGGCAAACATCCATGCATGTACACCCATACATATACATTCCCACACATATGCAAACAGGTGTACAGACATGCACCTATGTCACAAATACCTACACATGACAAAGGAAAAGAAAAGAATTCAGAATATTAATCACCTACATAAAATAGCTGACTTATAAAGTCCTTTCTCCAAGAGACTATTTACCAACAAGCTGAATAACTAACTGTACTCAGCGAATGTCAAACTTGGCTCATAAATTATGTCTTTATGAAAAATTACAAGTTGATCAAGGTAGGAAGCAAATATTTATATTATTTAAGAACAAGTTGCAAATGCCACCTAACCATTTTATTGGAAATGATCAAGCACCTGACATTTCACACAGATTTTTTTTTTTTTTAGTGAGGATAGAGCCAAATCCAGAATGCACAAGACAGAAATAGTTTATAGAAAACATATCTCTAAATCCAAAGTAGATCAATATTAACACTAGACCTTGGTGAACTCCTAAAGATTCATTTAATGAAAAAGTTAAAGTTTATTTCTAGAAATGGAATAAGAGGGCTTCTCCAAGCTACTCATTTTAGGTTAAACTCATGAGAGTTTTTATGTCTCATTTCACAATTACTTTGTATTAAAAAAAAAAATACTACATTGGAAGCAAACAACTGGTACCTAGAAACTGCCATCTGGTGGAACTTTGGTTCACGTGTGAGTTATTCCCATCCTCCAGGTAAATAGATAAGCAGTGTGAGACAGTACCTGCGGCGGCAGAGAAATCATTGACTAAAGGTTACAGAGGGGTTAAGAGAATCCAAATGGCAGAGATTTTCCTTTCACAGTTATTCGTCAGACTGCTTCTGTGCTTTTCTCTGTCAGTCCCATGGAAAGAAATAAAAGGAACAGGGCTTTCTGCTCTAAGAGACCCAATTATAATTTTGCAATGAAATATCACAAACAGCGTCAGGATGTACAGTCGTTCCATTAGAGACATTCGATACATTGTGGCTCACCAGCGATTTCTGCATTCAGCGTGTTTCAAACAGCTGAGTGTTTAAAATGTGGACCTTTGTTCACTGCGAAATATCAATGGGCCTCTGCAGCTGCATGGTTCCTTAAGCCTGGTTTGCACATGTAGCTTAATGAGTCCCTGGGATAAGACACAGTCAAGCAAGCAAAGAAGAACACCAAACTGAAGAGCAAGTTAACGAAGTCCAGAGGTGACCTGGGCTGGTGGAGCCAGGGGCAAAGGGTCTCAGACTGAGCTTTAAAGAAAGGGGGCAGGCTTACCAGCTGCCCAACTCCACACCCGGACAGCACCCGGAGAGCTGGCTATGGTGGCCTTGACCTAGGAGAGCCAGTCCCAAGGGTGTGAGAGCAGGAGAGCTGGCCCTTCCTGTGGCCTGGGCAAAGTGGGCTACCTGACCCAGTAGAAGAAGAAGAGCTGGCAGGCTGACCCACTCAGCTTCCACCCAGGCCCAGATCCAGAACTCTGAGGTGGCCCACCTCACAGCCACTCCATCTGTGAACTGCTGGAGCACATGAAGGGGTCGGTCCTGCAGATCCACGCTGCAGCATCTCCACGACACAGGGCAACCACAGGCTATGTGAGAGGAGTCCAGTGAGGACCCAGTGTTGATGGTGTAGCAGAAGCCAGAGGCCTCGAACCAGACCAGTGACTCATTGCAACGAACATTTGCAAGAAAAGCTGATTGGACAAAAATGTGCACTGTGTGATACACAGTGACACCCTGCAGCTTCCACAGAGAGATGCTATTTGTTGTTGTTTGGGTTTTTTTTGTTTGTTTGTTATTTTTCATTTGTGGGCAAGGTTGCAAGGACAGAGAGCAAACATGAAGGAATGGGGAGATTAGTGGGATTGGGGTGCATGGTGCAAAATCCACAGAGAATTAATAAAAAGTAAAAAACAAAAAACAAACAAAAACAAAAAGAAAGGGGCAGGAGACAGAGCAGAATGTTTTCTCATTTACGTTGAGTTTATTGGAGCGTATGTACAGGTTGGGAACTGTTTGTCCTTTCCTTTCTGCCCCTCTAGCAACTCTCACCTCCCACCTGGACTGCATTTACAGCTTGTGGGCTGCTTAGCCTCAGAGAAGAGCAAAGGTCATTGCCATCAGGAAGTAAGCCTACGTTGTGGAGGGGATCATAAGTGATCTGGAGATGGTCTGAAGCAGGAGGATCTGTGTGCTTCGTGTGTTTTAGCACCTTCCTGGTTGCTGTGACAAAACGCCTGACACAAATCACTCTAAGTAGGAAAGTGCTTACTGGTCCTTTCATGAAGGAGTCACAGTGACAGGAGCCCGAGGAGGGTCTCTTCGGTCAGGAAGCAGAGTGATGTCGTCTTATATGTAGACTGATTATCCTTCTTACCCAGTGCTGCGTACAGTAGGGCTACCCAGCTCGATTTACCCAGTCGAGATGACAGCCTCCCAGGCATGTCAGAGGCTGCTCTTCTAGAAGATTGCAGCATCAAATAGACAAATAAAACTAACCAGCACAATGCGCAAATGACACCATCTTATTCGATGGCCCTGAGCTTGGCGGGTCTGCAAGGCCGCTCGGAACTGATCCCTCACAAGCGCCTGTGAGCCAGTGCATATTTTCTCATTTTCCACAAACACAAAGTAAGTTCTCAGGAATTTAGAAACAGGCACACATAAAGGAAGATATGAGAAGCCATAGTGATCCTGCGAAGCAGATCTCAGCTCAGTTACTACTGCCAAGTTCACCCTCTCAGTCCTCAGCAGAGGTGAGAACACCCCCCACCCCCAATGCATGATCAATCTTTGCTATTATTTCCTTAGAGCACAGCCCTACAGAGAATTTCACTGCCACAAATTCTGTACATCTTTTGAGCATCCCCTCCACATAACTACTACAAAATTGTCCGTTAGAAAACCAATTATTTCACATTTGCACCAGGGAAACATGAGAGTGACCATTTCCTAACACATTTGCTTACTGGGAACATCATATTTAACTTGTTAATTTGAAAAGTGGAAATCATTTCATAGCTATTTAAATTCACATCTCTTTAACATTCCCCTTGAATTTTCACTCCCTTGTCATTCCCCAGGGGTTTGGCTCTCAGGAGAAGCTCTCGGAATGCCAGGTCCTTCTGTCTCCTCTTTCACTTATACTGCAGAAGGAGGATGGGATGACACTTTCCAAAAGGAAAATGTCACTCACTACTGCACGGTGAGGCAGAAACAAGAAGCTATAATTATAGAAATTAAACAGCATAAAAATACTCGCACATCTAAGGACAAGGCTGAGGAACTTAGGGATACTGAAGAGCCCAAAAAGTCTTTGAAATTTCTGCATTCTCTCTCACCTGCATTTCTACCTACAGTCCTCTTTACTATTAAGCAAAGCGTCTGCCTTCTTTCCAAAGATAAATAACAACTTTTGCATGTCAGGCCCTGCTGCTCTTTTAAATTTCCAAATTCTTCCAAGTCTGACTTTGGTTTTCTGGGTCAAAACTGGGACAATAAATTAGACTTGATTACATCTTTAGCAAATTGAGTATCTGTAACAAAAATAGAACTCCATGTAATTATGAGGAAATCTCAGACAAGAGCTCAAGGGAGTCCCAAAAGGTCTGTGTTTGTAAAGAAAAGGTCACAAGTCAATGTCGGAATGTATTGTTTCTAAAATAGCACAGATCTACAGTTCAATCACAAACTATGTGAACAAAGTAAAGCACTGACATTATAAGGAACTTGAAGAAGGACAGCATCTCAGGATTGGTGGCTGAAGACTACTGGGAATATGTGGGATTGGTTGATATTTGATTGCTGATTGGTTGATTGAAGTTGTCATTGATTGGTTGACGTGTATACGGGCATTTCATAGATCATTTGGTAAGAGTTTGAAAGTGGTTCTGGTGAAGCCTTGTCCGAGGCTTTGCAACTATAGTGAAAGAAATCTTTAACCTTTTACAAATTTGAAGGACAGAAACACGCCTCTATTATTTGGTTGCCTTTTCTTGGAGAGACATGCTTTTCTACTAGTTATAAACATGTCAGCAAAAATGGACAAATTAGATTCAGTTGACTTCCCAGTCTTTATGGTCTGGAATTTGGACCATAGTTCCTTTTGGGCTATTTGATGATAATATTAGTTTATATTAGCATATTATCATAGAGTAATGAAATTAGATCTTGTTTACAAATGATCTTGTTTCATACAGGTGGAAAAATGGAAGCTCAAAGAAATGTCACCATGTGCATAGATCTGCCTTTTATATCTTCCTATCATCCCTTGACAACAAACTTTACCAAATCATTTGATGGCTATTTGGTCAATAAATAGAAGATAAAACTATACAAATAATTACTTGTTCAAAGGAGTAATGCAAATTACTTAAAAACATAAATTCAGGTAAAAATAGAATGTACTAATTAACAATGTTTGGCTAGTCTGTGATGTCACATACAAGGTAATATTAGCTAACATTGTGTGCTTGTTTTATGTTTTTGTTTTCAACTTGACACAAGCTAGAGTCATTTGGAAAGAATGGACTGAGGTTGAAAACAAAGTCTTCATCATGATGGCCTGTAAGCAAATCTGAAGACATTTTCTTGATTAATGATTTCAGCTCACTGTGGTACCACGTCTGGACACATGGTCCCGGGTTGTAGAAAAAGCAGGCTGAGCAAACCATGGGGAGCAAGCCAGTAAGCAGAGTTCCTCCATGGCTTCTGCCTCAGTTCCTGCCCTGACTTCCCTTCATGATTGGCTATAAGCTAAAATAAACCTTTCCCTCCCCAAGTGGCTTCTGGTCTGTGTTTTATACCAGCAATAGAAACCTAAGCACACAGTAACATCAAATAACCAGCATCATTAAACTCACCCATGAGAGCTCAGCCTAATCGCCTAACTGTACTTACTTCCCAATGTCGTTATATGAGCAGCGAACTTTACTTGTGTTAGAGAGGCAAGTATATAGAGAGGTAACAATATTCCTAATCATCAATACACAAAATATTCCTTGTTTCCACTTTACTTTTTAAGAGGAAAAAAGAGAGGAGTGAAAAAAGGAACATGGAAGAAAGTGTTCTGATGTAAGGAAGAAGGAGGCAAATATTAAAGAAAGAGAAAAATTACTCGAAGATGTAGGCAGCTAATTTACACCACGTGACGACTCAGGTGTGCATACAAATGCTTATTTCTTTTCACATGAGCACAAAGACATCAAAGATGAAGGCAACAGGTTTTGGCATGGAAATATCTTGCTCTGAAACTGATCACTTGCCTCGTGTTCCTACAATTAGCAATAAAGAGAGCAAGATAAGAACTTGGTGATGGCTTTCCTTAAATACACAGCACCTGCCTGTCGCCTATGCTCAGTTTCTACATCTCTCTCTTTCTCGCTTTCCTTTTTCTCTTTCTCTGTCTTGCTTCATATCCTCACTGACCTCCTCTGACTTTTGAAAATTCAGATTTGGGGCGGGTGGTGGAAATACATGTTTTGGTCCCAACACTCAGGAGGAAGAGGTAAGCAGATCTCTGATTTTAAAGCCATCCTGTTCCAGAGAGCAAGTTCTAGGATAGTCAGGGCTACACAGAGAAACCTTGTCTTGAGAAAAATAAGAACAAACAAACAGAAATCCAGATTTGTTCTGCTCGCCCTCTTCTGAAGAGAAATGGGATGCTCTTCCAGTTTCCTACTTTTATATTTTGCTATTATCCTCCATGTTCACCTGTCTTTCTTTCTTACAGTTGTGTAGCAGTGTGCAGCCTGCTGGCAGCCCTCAGTGCCCTGCCTGACCACCTTCGGCCCATCCTTCCTTCGGGGCAGGTTTGTTCCACAGAACAAAAATTTCCAGGTGCCCAAGGTGACTTAAATGTTCCTACTGTGGTCTCTACTTTATGTTGCTAGGTCACAATTGGTAATTTTGTTTGTGTGTGGAGGTTTTTGTTCAGCCTTCAGCTCCAAATTGTGTGCTCACAAAGACATAATGCGCCATTAAGCTTATATCTTAGCAGTGTGTAAGGTGTAAGCACACAAGACATGATAAACATATGTTAATCAATAGGTCGAATAAATATGCGCATGGGTTGTTGAGAAGAGTCAGGAAGTCTATACAAAGAACACAATCCAAATAATTAGACTTCTGCTTGCCCTAGTAGAAGGCAGAGTCTCCTAAATAATATGTGTCAGCCAACTTAGGCTCAGGATGCTACAGAAACAAACGCCCTTGATCTGGAAAGATGTCTCAGCCAAACAGAGTGCTCACCACACCAACGTAAGGACATAGTTCAATCCCCATTGCACACATAAAAATCCAGGCATGGTAACATGAGCTGGTAATCACAGATCCAGTCAGGAAGAAATGGGAGACAACCTAAGGCTAGTAAGCCACCTAGACTAGCCTCAAGGGCCAGTGAGAAACTCTGTATTAAAAAAAGAAAATCATGGTAACCATGTCAATTGAGACCCCACTCTTTCCTGACACACATCACTCCATACTATTTCTCCAGCCCACAAAACACAGATTCTCCATATAATGCTGGTCTGCTGGCCTACAACAGGCCTAGGTTTAGTAAGAAATTCCACCCTAGACTTCCTAGTTCTGGTTTTGTCCCCTTGAGAAACCCCAAGATACTGAGACCCCAAGCCTGACATCTTTAGTCAACCTGGTAGACTAAAATCTTATACCAAAAGACAACTAACAATGTAATAGATACTCAGGGTCTATTACAAAAATGTGATAAACCAAAACAATATACCTTCCCCAAATCACCAGTTCCACAGTGGTATTCCCTAAGTGTGGCAACTTAAATAAAATCCAACATCCAGAGTTCAAAGAACAATTACAAACACATTTTAAAAGTTCAAATGAATAAAGAGGAAGGAAACAAAGGCCTGAATGACTTGAATGGACAGGAAGAAAATAGGAACAAATTGTTAAGCCCAAGAGAACTTAAGCAAATGGTTAAACGAAATCATGAAGAGAGTGCAAGAAATGAAAATTAAAATCAATAGGGATAGAAGAACTAAAGAAAACTGAAACTGAAATGAGTCAAGAAATGAAAAACTCAATAAACCTAATAAAACTTTAGTGGAAAACTTCCTCAATAGAATACAGAACACAGATTATCAAGGCTTGAAGGCAAAATAGAGAAACTGTATCATTCAGTCAAGGGAAATAATCAATATTTTCAAAGCACATGAGTGCAATATGCAGTAACTTTGGGATGCTATGGAAAGAAAACATCAGCAAACTGAGAACAGATAAAGGAAAACGCACGTGAAATGTGTCAAAAACAGAGAGATCAAGGATAATCAAAACAATCCAAAAGAAAAAGAATATGGTGGGAGGTATCACTGAAATTGATTCCAAATCACTACAGAACCGCAGTGTGATGGTTTAAATCAGAATTCCATCTAATGGTGACCGCACACTGAAGATGTGGGACATACACACAAAGGACTATTATTCAGCTGTGAAGAGAAGCAAAATTATGAAATTCGCAGGGAAATGGATGGAAATGGAAAACTCATTCTGAATGAAGTGACTCAGACTCCACAGGACAAACACTGCATACCTCTTTCATATACCTCTTTTAATTTGGGGTGCCTAACATGGTACCCTAGAAACCAGGAAACAAGAAGAGAGGTTGCCTTAAAGGAGAGCAGATAGAACAGGCAAAACTGCGCAAAGACAATATTGTGGGTGGTAAGGTTTGGCAGGAGGGAGGCAAGATGATTGGAAAGATGAGGGTGCGGAATTGGGACTAGATTGACAGGGGTAAAGAGAATGTAAAAAAAGTACATACAAAGCAAGATATGTGTCTTGTGTAACATCTTTACCCTTACGGAATAACACACTGCCCTCTGATTGGATTTAAGACTCAGCCCATGGGAAATGGGGGCGGGAAACCATTACCTACTACTGTAAGCCTGGCTAATACCCTGGGCCTGGGGTAGCAGGCCCTCACGGGAAGTTTATTTCCGGTGGTTATCTAATGTGATTTAACATCAGCCTGCCTTCTAAGTGCCCATTATTATACCTACAGACAAAAACAGCCTCCAGATTTAGTGAGAAAAAGGAGAAGCCTCTCTTTACAGTGGATAGTGGTGAAAGCAGAGGCTCACAGTTGCCAGGGTGCAGAAAATTAGCAACGGTTTGAACCCAGCTCTAAGCAAGGTCTTCTGAGACTCGGAGAACATTATAGAAGAGGGGTCAGGAAGTATGTAACAGCTGGAAGAGAGGGTGAAGGACAGGCCATGAAATGACATTCTCCAGAGTGTATATAAGTATTGAAGTCGTTAACTCAAAACAACTGTAATCAACAGCATTGGGCCCACTGGAGGAAAAAAAAATACAGCCCAATCAGCAATTAATCTAGGAAGAGATGAGTTCCCACAGGACCTTCTCTTTTGCTCCTCAACAACTGGCCACTTGCAGATTCCAGGACAGCTCCAAACACATGGTCACACCGATGGCCCTGGTTAATCTAGTGTGTCACAAGACAAATAGATATGGACGTGAAAGAGAAGTTGACAGGGAGGGAAAAGCCTAAACAGGAATTGGCTGTTAGAGAGACAGTTGGTACGTGTGACGTACATACATGAAATGGTAAAAACAAACCAGTAAATAGATATCCCAAATAGATGGCTGCTGAAGAAGGACATCTATGATTGACATCTGGCCTCTATAGGTATGTGCGTATATACACATGCACCACCTGAAGATACACACACACACACACACACAGAAAGAGGGGGGAGCAGAGCTGACCAAAGCCAGTGCCCTGGTATCAGTGGGACAGAGCTATACAACCCTCTCACAGGAAGCCATCCGTAGAGAAGCTTGTGGAAAAAAAAAATCAACATTTAAAGATAAAGCATTTTCTACTGTACGGAACACAGATGTCTAATACTTTTGATAGATAGACTAACGGATTTCTTGCTTGCATGTTTTAATGAGCTCTGCTAGATAAACAGAAGAAAAATGTGAGGATTCTAATTTTCTTTTGTGGAAAGAGGGCCCCCGCAGATAAGTCAGAACTTGGAGATTAAAGGACCCATTGCTGAGAAACTGGACGTGAAACTGGGAGGGAGGTCAAGAGTCCTGTCATGATGTGCAGTCTCCTTTCTGCCCACATCCAGTCTTGAGTTATGCCAGTGTGCGATGCCCTCCTCCAATTCCTTTTTTCAGGAGTGGGAGTCCCCTTATTGCTGAAATGTGGTCTTCTCACAGAAGAGAGCCAAGTGTGAGCACAGAAAGCACAGCCTTCTGTTTCCACAGTCATCTCTCTTTAATACCTTCGACAGATCATTAATATCTCATTTGTGCAAAGAAAATGGAAGTTTCTGCTGGGTGGGTTAGTCAGACACCCTGTTCCCTGCCTCTGTCTTCCAGTGGAATAGATCTGGTAAGATCTGTATAGACCCCACTCTCCTCTTCAAAGGTCATTGTTCAGAAATCCTGTAGAATTAACAATCCAACGAGGTATCAGCATTTATGAAATCATTCAGTTAATTTCTGCTCTATCTTAAATACTATGTATAGTTTTCAGGGATAATCCAAACTTTGAAAGACAAAGGAGGAAGAGGCTGGGACTGAGGTCAGAAAGAAGTGCAGCGGAGATGATCCCAGGCACATGGCAATAAGCTAAGGAGCCTCTTGAAATACGCCTGTAGGCAGCAAGTGTGCAAAAAGAGGTATTTTTTTTCCTAGCAAATGAGGCTCTGCTCCTATAACCTTCATACATATTTAACTGCAGTTGACTTCAATTGACCCCAGCTACCTACGACCCCATTTAACTTCTCTCCATTGTGCCAAAAGCAAAATCAGAGTTAAAACTAGAAAGTAAGCGAGAATGAAAGAGTCAGAGGAGGCAGACATGGTGTGATAGCCATTCTGCAAGCAATGAGCGCTGTGGTTACGATCGCCGAGGGAAATCTTGGAGTTGCGGGGTGCCCATCAATCTTCTGGCTGTTCCTGAGCTGTGGCACGGATTGCTGATGGAACACTCAGATGTTCCCAAATATCTATAGAATGAGGGCCAAATAACTCTTTACTTTATTAAATTTCTGCTTTCCAGCTTTATCTCAGTGTGACAGATATTTACTCTCAGAGAAATGGGTTGCATTTTCTAGGTGTACACACAGGAGGGCGGTTTTTCCTGTTTGAGAACAGCAACACCCGCACCGGAGAATGGACGTCAGCCAGCCAATGGAGGGCTAGAGCATCGCGAGCCATTTTCACCCTCAGCCAATGATGAAGGGAACAGCGATGTTTGCAATAAGACTTATTTATTTTCCAGACTCTTTGGTATGAATAGCTAAAAGATGAAGAAACAAGAGAGAAGGAAAAAAAACCTACTTGAGAGCAGGAGTTGAAGGAGGTGGGTGAGGCAGGTAGGGCTGGACTTCCGGCACGTGACTCGCAGGCCTTTAGTCAGCTCCGCTCAGGCTCGCAAGTGGCGCCCTGGGCCACGACATTTTACCTGCTCTCCATGCCAGATGCCTAATCCGGCAAGTTAAGCTCACGAGTGAAAACCGTCCTTTCAACTCAAGATGTTTCATCAATGTACTTCCCACTTCATTTGCGCAAGCCCACCCTGTCACATTATGCTCACTCGCGATGCTGACAGCATGGTTTAGAATATGGATCCCAACCATTTGGTCTCTCTCTCTCTCTCTCTCTCTCTCTCTCTCTCTCTCTCTCTCTCTCATTGCTGAATGTAACTATCTTATTTCTCATTGTTTCCAATGCACCCACAGCACCCACGTGGAGTTCAGAGGACAACTTTGCAGAAGCCGGTTGTCTCCTTTCTTGAAGTTGTTTTATTTTTTACAATTCATTCATTTTACATCCCGATTATAGCCCCTTCCCTCAACTCCTCCCTGTCCCGCCCTCCCTCCTTCTCCCCACCCCCATCCCCTTTTTCTAGTCCAGATAATCAAACCCAGGCTTGGTGATGAGAAACACCTTTACCCACGCAGCCATCTTGCCATCCCCTAGACCTAACTTTTGAGAAAGGGAACTTTCTCCACTAGACTACGTCTTTTGTTCCCCCTGTGTATCACTTGGGGAATGGCTGCTAAGGGAGCTCTGTAGTGCTCCTCCTTTGCTGGTGCAAATTATGGATGAATTCCTCCCAGTGTGGAAGCTTGGCTTGGCGACTCACTTCCAAACAAAAAGTATGATAAAGAACAGTGACATCACCTTTGTGACCATGTTCCTCAGGTCATAGTTTCCACCTTGACTTGTCCTGATGCTCTCGCGCTCTCTCTCTGGTCGGTAAAGTAGCCAGCAAGGAACTAAAGCCTTGGGATAACAGCTCGGGAGACGCTTAACTGCGCCATGAGCCAGGGGAGCTTACAAGCAGATTCTCCCCCAGGTGAGCTTCCTCTGAGCCCTCAGCTTTGCGTATAACCTTGGTTAGAGCATGGCAGGGGACCTTGGAGCATGTGATGCCCTCAGACGCCCGACCCCAGACTCTGTGAGACAATGAACATGCGTCATATTAAGCTGCAAATTTGCAGTAATCGTTGTTATATATAAATAGATGAGGAAGATAATGTGGAACTATTAGATTATAACAATCACTACTCAGCATAATTATAAAGGTGTCTTACCAGTGGTTTGGTTTTAAGAATTGCTTTTTAATGGAATCAAGCTAGCCAGCTTGGCTCACTGCCAAGGTGATGGTAATTAATAATCTACAATGACATTAATATAATCCAACCCCCTGGGAAGTTCAGTTCTCAGAAGGAACTCTTAAGATCAGTAGACAATATCAGAGACTGAGCACATTGAAATAATTGTTAAATGCAGAGAGATAACTCAGAAAACCTACAAATTGGAACAATGCAACAGGTCTGTGATGAGTTAGCACAGGATCTTGGAGCAAGAAGTTAATTATTATTTAACAGTGGATAAATAGCTCCGGGCTTGAGTCAGCACTATCTTTCTTACGCAGTCTAAGCACAGACTGCTACAGAAATATGGTCAGTGCTTAGGCGAGGGCCACTTGGTGTAGGAACTGTCTTATGAATTACTATCCACTGATCGAGAAGCATTAATGAATGCTAACATCCTACGCAGCAGATGCTGTTCCCCTGTGCCACTGCCCTTCATGTACTGTGGGGATTGGACCCCAGATAAAGTCATTGTTAGATCGTATTCGTTTCCTTTTCCCTACCAATGAGAACAGACACGTGTCCTCATGAGGTGGGTGAAATAAGTCATTTTTTTTTTTTTACTGTGCCAGGGAAGTCCAAACAGAGACAATTCTACTATAGTTGTGTTTTCCACACACGGCATCGAATCCCTTTCTTTTATGGGGCAAGGTACAATGGAACCATGGTTAAGTGGAAAGTGACAAGAGTATGGACAGGAAGCAGGGGCTTCCATGATGATGCCCGAATATTGGGAACTGATGCCCAATGAACTTACTGGGGTATCTTGATTTGATGGGAATTCTACAAGACCTAGCCCTTCAGACATCAATATGATAAAAGCCTGTCTCTCAGACAGCCCAGCTTTGATGAAACAGCCTGGCGTTTTCAACTCCTTGACGATGAAACTCTACAGGACTGGAGGTGGAGCAACACTTGTTGGCCTTCCTCATTTACAGCCTTGGAGAATGCGCATACAGGAAAGGAGTGAATGAGTCATGAGAAAAGAGCGACCTACAGTTCCTTAGATGATTAACACGGAGTTGCCGTGGCCAGTAGGCAGTAGGTGCAGGGCAGAACACACACCTGGGATGAATAACTTCTTTTGCAGTCCAATGTCATGGAAAGAAATTTCCTGCCACAAAATCTACTTTTATATGGGATGCTATTTAACTGATAACTGGTTAGTGACCGCCACTTGCTTTTATCTTCGTAAAAAATGCTCATTTGTGTCCCAGATTTGTATTAACTCAGTCAGCCCATATCTAATTAATTTTTTGTTTCTCCACAGGAATTACTGACAGTCATAACCCACAGATTCATCTCATCTAGGCTATTAAAGTTTGCTCTGCCTGACAATGACAGCATAAAATTGTAGGTGATTAATCTTGTGATGGACAAACCCAGGGGCTTACATGGTCAAAATCATGGCTGGCTCATTGCTTTCCTGGTTAATTTCAGGCTCAGTAACAGGTTCATGACTTGTGCTGCTGATCCTGAGCAGAGACTAGTGTCTGCAAGAACTGTCATGCTATCTGCTGTCCCTGAGAGAGGCCGACTGGGAAAGTGGCTGTCTCAAGTGGCCCGGTTGATCCAGATCTACTGTCTGACCCATCTTGGCTCCCACTATCCTTCTATCCTCTATGGAAGAAATAATGGCTGGGCCCTTGATCTGAGGCTTCTCCTCTGATTGGCATCTAGTTGTTTACCTGGTCACTCTCTTGTCCCCCTGACTACACTTGTGAATTACCAAAAGTGAATTGCTCCAGACAATTTATGGTGGGCAGTTCACTGGAGGCTTGGACTGTGTGTATATCTGGGAACACAAGTCGTAAATTCTGTCTTTCTTGCCTGCAATTGGCTATAACTTTTGGTTTTAATGGTGTAATTACATTAGAGCAGTTCCAGGAATAGTGTAGAATGAAGATGCTTCATCTAACACACCTGCTTCACTGTTCTGATCACTAGCTCCAGCCAAGGTATTCTTGACCCCTCAAAGCCTCTCTCCCCCCTGAGGTGTTGCACCAAAATCATCTCAGAGCCTCACAGTTTAGGCTCAACATAAAATCAAGTGGTCCAACCTGCCAGTTGGGTATCTCCGAGGTCTCATCTTGCTGCTTTTCCTATGTTCATCTTCCTTATTTCTCACCGACAGAACTGTCGACTCCGTTCATAACTCAATGAGACAAGTGCACTGAAAAACGAGACCCTTTAACTGAATCTCGCAGCCTCTTTATATCAGTCAGGTTTTCATCGCAATAATAAAATCTTAGAAGCATCTTTCGCTCACAGTTTGGGGAGGTCAAGGGCATGCATGAGTTGCGTGGGCTTGGTCGTAATTCGGGGACTCACACCGCAGCATCATTCAACAACAACAACAAAAAAACCAGGAGTAAAAATTGGCAGATTACATATCCTGTAGGCAAGTTTACCCAAGCATGCTGTGTAGCTCATAACATTGATCTCTTGTGGACTGGTGACTTCAAGGAGTAGTCCCTAATGCATGCCAGAGGGTATGGTAGAATTAGAAGAGTCACCCAGTGGGGATCACACTCTTGAGGTTCAGGATGGTGATTGTGGGGGCTACCTACTAAATGCTATGCACATGTAAACAGTTCAGAATGGCCCTAAGCAACCAAGGACCATGCATGGAGATAACCTAGAACCCCTGCACAGATGTAGCACATGACAGTTCAGTCTCCATGTGGGTTCCCTATTAAGAGGAGCAGGGACTGTCTCTGACAAGATTACTAAGTGGCTGGCTCTTTGATCACCTCCCTCTGAGAGGGGAGCAGCCTTGCCAGGCCACAGAGGAAGACAATGCAGTCAATCCTGATGAGACCTGATAGACTAGGCTCAGAAGGAATGGGAGGAGGACCTCCACTATCAGTGGACTGGGGGAGGGGCACAGGTGGGGAAGAGGGAGGGTGGGATTTGGAGGGGAGAAGGGAGGGAGCTACAGGGGGGATACAAAGTGAATAAACTGTAATTAATAAAAATAAAAAAATGAAAAAAGAATGGCCCTACCCTCTTTTATATCCTCTAAGGTATCTTAGATTTTTATTTTCACCTTATGGCCAAGAAAGCATAACTCACCTCTAATATACTGCCACACCACCTTGAACTTAATCTTGTTTAAAATATTTTAGTTTAAATTTCCAATTCCTTTTTTTTAATTCCATAAAATTTGTTTGTAATTATTTAGAGCACGATGTTTTGGTTCAATAGGCAGAACATCTATCAATGTACAAAATTCATAAGGACATAAATCAACCCACAAGTGTCTTGTAGCTGTAAGCAGGGCCTCAAGTGGCAGACATGTGACAGAGGATGCCCTTTTAGGTTTCCACGTAGAAGAGGAGGACACTGAGAAGCTGACTTGAAGAGACATAGGCAGTGCTGGATGATGCTGAGCTGGGAAGGAGGTTGAAATCTCGAGTTTGGTCTTTCCTAAAGAAAAAACAGTAAGTAGTGAACAGGAGAATGCCCGGAGACTGGTAAAAACGGTCATCAGAGAACAACAGGGATGGGGTGTGGTGGGATTCCAGGCTTTAGTTGCGGAATGCCAGTTACTGTAGTTTCAGAAAAGGTCACTGCTTAAGCAAAATGAAAGAATTTAAAAATGAGGTGGCCGTGGCTAACAGTCTAGATTTTTGTCTCTACAGATAGATGGAGAAGACAGCTATCGTTTGTTTACTCTTGCTGAGTGGGTCAGTGTCCTCATCGGATGGCACTTGAGGCAGCTCTGGTCTCATGAATTTCAGAGGAGGAGGCGATGTGAAAAAGGAGGTCTTTCCCTGATGGGCTCCAAGCCTCGTAATATCTGTCTGTCAGGCCCACATTCTCTGCTTAGGAGCTGAGGCCCTAAAATCATTTAGGAGATATATGTTGAGTCAGTCTAACTGCTTTTGACCGGTGTTGGAGTCGGTTCTTTCTGATGTTCAGGTATTGGGTGATGACCAAGGGTAGCCAGATAGATGGAGCTGGATTATCCCAGGACCTCCTGAGTATGGATCAACTGTGAGAGTACATAAAATTAAAATAGCATTGGATTATATGAGGTTCAGACGCCAATGGTATCACTGTTACGGTTATAATAAATTGACCCATTTTTTTACCATGAATATTCAGAGCTCCAGGTTTAGAGCTGTTGACCAATGGCACACTGATGTTTGGCGTGGTCTTAGTGTGGTTTTGTAGATATTGAAATAAAAAAGGAAACATGAGAAGAATGATCAAGGGGACACAGATAGTAGTGTGCTTCTGGTCAGGAAAAGCACTTGAGCACTTCTGCTGGATCACAGCAGGGTAGATGAGTTACCATTGCTTTATATTCTTTACCAATGGTTTAATTTTGGTTATGCTTTTCATTGGGTGTTTATGACCATGTAGGTGACAGTGCCAGCTGAGGATTCAGGAGGACACCCCGAATCCTTTGGACTTTCTTTCACCACTTGTCCCATCGGTGTGAGAAAAAGTCAGATGTTTTGCTTGACTATGGCTTAACCTAGAAGCATGGAATACGTTTTCCTCTGTGCTGACTTTTGTGTAGGAGGCAGATTATTTAGAACCCCCGAGTAGGTAAACAAAAGGACAGGTGACCCTTCAGGGATATAGGAAATTTTGAGGGATGTCCCTGTACTCTCCTATGACCTGAGAAGACAAAAGAAAAAAAAAGTCCCTTTTATTCCTCTGTCCTCATCATTATATGCCTTTAAGAATGATTATTGAACACTCTGAAGGTCAGTTACATCTGTAGTACTAGCTACAGTGTAATATTTAGATAAAGCTTAGGCAAGACCCAGATACCTTTAAATAAAGTTTGATTAGTGTACCTAAGCCCCATCTTCTACATGTCTTTTATAGCTTACTCATAATTTTTATAATTTGTTTATGCTTTCCCATTTTCTTCCCCATTCTTGAAAATCATTCAGCCATCTTAACCTCCATAAGCAAATCCTTCTTTACTAAGGATATTTCCATTTTTTAAAATATATTTTCCTAACATTTCTTTTTGCGCCAATTTGTTTCATTTAATTTATTAATTTTATTGATACCGTAAGACATAATTTTTTCATTTCGTCAAAAGACAGATAAATCAAAACAACATGCATAGCACAATGTAATAGATTAATTAATATTACCTGTATACACACTGTTACACTCTTAGGCTCTGGAAGCTTCCAGAAAAAATCCCATAGAAAACATAAAATTAAAAAAAAAAGTCTTTGTAAGTTCTACAGGGTCCAGGGAAAGACCCGCTTTTAGTTTTGAATGAGTGCAAGTAGCAGAGAGAAGCAGCAGATACATATAAACCAGCATCAAATGATGTTTACAACTAACAAAATTTAAACAAAGGCGCTCTGCCAAAACTGTATGGCTGCAGTTGTCGACTGACGAAGGTGAGACGGAGTCCTCTCCACAGACTAGCTTCCTGCTGGCCAGTCCCATGGAAGGCATTTTGTGTCATGGAAATAGCTGGTGTTTTAATTGTTCAAAGGAACAGAGGTTATTTTGTTGTTGTTTCTTCCTCACTTGTTCTATTTTACTACTGTTACAGAGTCAGAGTGCCCAGCACAGGGGAGTTTGGAAGACACTGAGAGAAATAGACTTAGGTCTCAAGAGAGAGGGTCAAATCCTACTTTGTGGGTCAGCTTCTCTGGGAAATCAAACAGCCCGTGAGGGTTCACCCATAGGATATCTATACAAAGTATTTGTTTGCCTGGATAATAGTGGCAGCAGATGGTTGCATTTTCTAGAAGATTTGAGAAGAGGGGGAATCCGGTGGTATAGGCTAGACAAGAGGTTTACTGCTGTGTCCAAGAACGTTCAGCAGAAGCAGACAAAAAAGCATGGAGAAAGAAACTATTAAAATGGAAGGCAGGAGGAATATTCCATTCTATTCAGAGAAAAGGCAACAGATTCTCTCACAGTAAACTTTGTTTGTATCATGAGAGCTACAGTCTAAAATAATGATACAAATAGAGAAAAGGCAGTAATGCCATCATTGTTCGTTGTCATCATGAAGTATTACTTAGTGTCCACAACTATATCTAGACTTTCATGCACCAGGCAGTGCAGTAAATTTGTTGGAAACAGCATTTTTACAGGCATGTGAGGAATGTTAGTTAGGAAGGCTATGTCTCTAGGTGAGATATTTTTGGTCTTAAATCCCCATGGGCTCAGTTCTAGCCACTGGAGGGAGACTGAAGAGATGTGACCTGCGGGGAAGTTGTCTGGCTTTCTGGCAAGCCAGGCTTGACAGGTCTGTTAGAGCCACAGTCTTTCTTCCTCCACTGGGCCACTTCCCAAATCTCACAGGGCAAGGGTCTTGGCTCCACCAAGTGCTTCCACTGCGGTGTGCTTATGCTCAAAAGCAACAGGACAAAACAAACATGGCTTGAAACCTCTAAGTCTATGGGCTAAAATAACCCACTCTTTCTAAAAGTTGGAAGCTATGTCAGGTATGTGTGACGGACATGAGTAGCCATATGCTAACGGACAGGAGAACCTCAGCTCCATTATAGGAGCACTGTCATGTGTACAGCATGCTGTTGACCAAGTTACAGCACGCAAACATACTTCCCTTTGTCTATTTCCTTTTCACCACTCACTGTCCAGAAATCACTCACCTTTTAAGATTTCAGTTCAAGGCTGATTGACCCCAGAGATGTGTTCTAATCCCTCCAGCAAAACTGCCCTCCCTGAATTGTGTGCATCATGTATTTGGCTTTACTTATCTGTTTCCAGATTTCTTTTAGGCCCTTCCTCATAGAATATGTTTCACCTGAATTCTTAGCTCCAGTGTCTGAAACATGGGAGGATTCTAGCCATCCCTCCTCGCTTCAGCACCAGTGAATCTGTAAGAAGGCAGTATATCCCAGAGACATAGGTTCTGGGATGGTTTCCGATCAACACCAGGACTGCCCCACCAGGACCTCATGTCCCCACAACATCAAGAAGCTCCTGGACAAATGTGGAAGTCTGTTTTCCCACAACTCAACAAGACCCTTTTGAACTGCTTCAATTGTGCCTTTTTGACTCTAAAGATGGAAAGAGAAGGGACAGGACCAAAGAAGCCATGCTCTCCCTGGCTATGCAGAAACATGTAGATCTCTCACACACTTGACTGCAAAACTGTCTGCCACTACTAAAGAAGATTTAATAGCACAAATTTTGGTGCAGTTTTTAGAAATGAAAACTGTGGTCATTTCCTTCGGAGGGCCTCTGAATGCTGCTAAGTTTTGTGGGACAACTTTCCTTCCTCTTTTTGTTTCCTGGATTCTTGAAGGTTTGATCCCATAGTCTTTATAGGTCCAGAGCCCCGCCTGTCTAGAGCCAGGGTTTCAGAGAGACATGTGTATGCATTCAGCTTCTCTGTGAGTCAGGACCTTGCAATGATGAACCCAATTCCGGTAGTGATTAGGTTGTCCTTCATATATCACTCATTCAGGCAACAAACATCAGTGTCAATCATGTAGAACTGTAAAAGAAAACACGAAGCTTAAATTCCTCAAAAAAGTTGCATCTAGAATGCTATGCCTTAAAGATGGAGCTGGTTTCCGCCTTCCACCTTCCCGATGGTGAGTGCTCTCTGTCACGAACAATTCCACATTTGGCTAAGGCTGAGGATCTGGCTTGCTTCCATGTATGTGGACCTATCTGCATTGCCCACGTGGCACGCCTGGGTTGGCTACCCAGAGGCTATTTAAGCTGTGGGCTGGCTTTCCCCAGGGTCCGAGGATTGTTCAAGGTTCCTGAATAAACTGCATTGAAAAAAAAAAAAAGTTGCATCTACAAGCTTTAGCTGATTGTTTGGCCTGGTCAAACAGAGAATTCTAGTCATAGGCAGATAGAACGATGTGTGGATAATCAGAATTATCTTGGTCTGTCTTCTGCCACTTACTTTTAACAGTTTTACGCCATCTAGCATTCTTGTGAGTATTAGGTGAACCCCTCAGCATGCTTTATTAAGTTTAGTGGACATCCAGCATCTACCAACCTACAGCTAACGATACTGTGAGATGAGAGCTGGGACCTATAGAAGAGATGACAACACTTTGCTGTGGTCTGCTGCCTTATGCCTCCAGTAAGATGTGTGTCTGTGCCACTCCTTTTTCTTCAGCTATAAAGTTTCAGTTATAGCTGAAGAAACTATAACTTTTTCTTCAGCTATAAAGTTTCTTGCATTCAGAGTGTAACACTCTGGGTAATGTGAACACTCTGGCCACTCATAGGTAGCTCAAAATAAAGTATTTCACTTTAAGTAAGTTTCTATTTTTTTAAAATTTATTTTTTGTTTGTTTTTAAAATTTTTTTATTTATTACAATTTATTAACTTTGTATCCCAGCTATAGTCCCCTCCTTCATTCCCTCCCAATTCTACCCTCCCTCCCTCTTCTCCTCCCATGCCCCTTTCCCAGTCCACTGATAGGGGAGGTCTTCTTCCCCTTCAGTTTGAACCTAGCCTATGAGGTCTTATCAGGAATAGCTGCATTGTCTTCCTCTGTGGCGAGGTAAGGTTGTGCCCCCTTCCCCTCAGGGGGAGGTGATCAAAGAGCCAGCCACTGAGTTCATGTCAGAGACAGTACCTGCTCTCTTTACTAGGGTACCCGCTTGGAGACTGAGCTGGCATGGGCTATATCTGTGCAGGGGTTCTATGTTATCACCATGCATGGTCCTTGGTTGGCATATCAGTCTCAGAAAAGACCCTGTGTCCAGATTTTTTGGTTCTTTTGTTCTCCTTGTGGAGCTCCAGTCTCCACCCCCCCCCCCAAAGCCTTTCATCTCCCCTTTCTTTCCTAAGATTCCCCACTCTCTGCCCAAAGTCTGGCTATGAGTCTCAGCATCTGCTTTAATACCCTGCAGGGTAGAGTCTTTCAGAGGCCCTCTGTGGTAAGCTCCTGTCCTGTTCCCTGCTTTCTCCCTCTTCTGATGTCTATCCCTTTTGACTTTCTGAATAATGATTGAGCATCTTACCCAGGGTCCTCCTTCTTGCTTAGCTTCTTTAGGTGAACAGATTTTAGTATGATTATCTTATATGTCTAATATCCACTTATAAGTGAGTATATACCATGGGTGTCCTTCTGCTTCTAGGATACCTCACTCAGGATGATCTTTCTAGTTCCTATTTTATATCAACAAAATACTAAGGAAACTAATTAATTCAGCTCTGTGTGGTTATTACATCTTATCCTAGAGGAAATAGAGTAGGAGCGGTTACTCACCACATCTGGATCATACAGATGGAAATCTCACTCTGCATGTGAAGGTTTAGTCACTGTCCTGGGAGCCTGACCTGTGAGTGGGTGAGATAGTGTCCTCTCCTTTTGGAAGCTCTCCCCAGCCCTTCCTGGGTCACACCTATCCTTTGGATTTCTCATCCTCTCAAGAAGATTAGACTGAGAGAAGGAGATGATGCTCTAGGGATCAGAGAATTAAAAACAAGAACCCAGGAGACCTCCATCATGGAAGTGCTAAGTTCCACAGTGATCCCCGAGCCATTTCAATCGAGTTCTTCGACTCTGCTGAACTGCAGCCTCACCCTCCTCTTTGTCTCATGGCACCCAGTGGAAATGTCATCCAGTCTGTCACCAGTCTCCGTGAGACAAGTAGTTGAAAAGAGGTTTTTTAAAAAAATCCTTGGCACTCAGAAATTTATTGGCATGCTTTCACTTCTGAGGCTAGCAATACAAGATTCTCACAATTCTTTTTTTCTCCACTTTCTTGAATGGAAATATGTGCTTGAAGAATTGATTTGTCACTGTCTGATTTTAAATTACTGGCTGGAAAATAGTAATCATAGCCTTTTCTTGATTTCAGCAAGTCAGAAAGTAGTAGGTAGCAGTACCATGCTGTGGGAGATTTAGTAGGCTCCAGGGATCTCATGCCATAGGTGTGGCAACTCAAACCACAGATTGTCTAGTCTTTTTGAATAATCCAGTTCTTGCTTTTAAGAAAGCCAATGCTTGTGTTTATATAAGGATGATAGTTTTACATATTCGCTCAGTACACCGAGGTGAAGAATTTCAATACCTTTGGGACAACATAATCATATTTTAGAAACCCATGCAGACAACAAAGTCTCTTTGCTTCTTACAAAGAGTGAGACTATGTGACTCCACAGTGTTTTGCTTGCTGATAACAAAAGAGAGAGAGAGAGAGAGAGAGAGAGAGAAAGAAAGAAATGCAAGAATGTGTAGGATAATAGAAAACCTACCGCACACAGCTCTTAATCCTGTAGGCACTGTGTAAACATCCAACCTAACAAAAACCGAGAGAGTCAATAGATGAGTTAAGAGACAGGTCCATAATGTGCTTGCCATGTAAGGTGAGGACTTGAGTGATCCTCAGTGCTCAGGTAAAAAGCCAAGCATTACATCACATGGTCATAACTCACAACTGGGGAGATGGAGGCAGGCAGGTCACTGAGGCTCTCTGGCCAGCCAATCTGACATAGCAGTGAGTCCTCCTGAAATGGACACCCCTTCTTTCATTCATTGCAGATTTCAGAAGAAGATAAGACTGTTGCAAAATTCTTCCACCCAGATAGTTAGGACCTCACAGAGACCAACACAGAAAACATATTTTCTTATACCCACATGACGAGGGAACATCCCTCAACTACTTTTGGTGTCATGTGATCAACTATCATTACTTGGAGCCAGAGAGAAAGAAAACACTAGTTTACTCACTCTCAGAAGATGACTTTAGCTCATTTTAATTATTTTTCTGATTTGTATCTTAAAAGATCAAGGCAAATAGTAAAAAATGGACTGATTCAAACTATACACTAACTATTCACTGAATTAGAGCTCATTCATCAAACTATTTTTATTTTGGAAATGGTAGATGAAAATATTAACTATTTGTTGATATTTCTTGCCCGGTTAAATTCTGTTCTTGCTTTAATTACATTTCCTCTGAGGAATGTCTGCGTCCTTCCCATTTGAACAGCATACTACCTAGCGTTTCCTGGAAGGGTTGAGAGTGCCAGTTGTAGGGTTGTAGGGTATGAGGGTGTGGCTCAGTACAGTGCCCGCCTCAAACGTACGAAGACTTAAACCTCATCCCTAACATCTCACTCGATAGTCAGGGCGTGGTGGCACACACCTGTAATGCCAGAGTGTGGGAGGTGCAGTCAGGAGATTTGGAGATTCAAGATCATCTTTTTACCTGGTGAGAGGGAAGGCAGCCTGGGCTACATGAGACCTCATCTCAATAGAAAAAAAATAGCTTCTTGTACACCTAACGAAGCTAATCAAGAAGGAGGAATCTGGATAAGATGCTCAATCTTCATTCAGAAAGGAAAAGAGGACGGACATTAGAAGAGGGAGAAAAGAGTGAACAGGACAGGAGCCTACCACAGAGGGCCTCTGAAGACTCTACCCTGCAGGGTATCAAAGCAGATACTGAGGCTCATAACCAAACTTTGGGCAGAGTGCAGAGAATCTTATGAAAGAAGGGGGAGATAGAAAGACCTGAAGAAGACAGGAGCTCCACAAGGAGAGCAACAGAACCAAAAAATCTGGACACAGGAGTCTTTTCTGAGACTGATAATCCAACCAAGGACCATTGATGGAGATGGAGATAACCTAGAACCCCTGCACAGATATAGCCCATGGCAGTTCAGTGTCCAAGTGGGTTCCCTATTAATGGGGACAGGGACTGTCTCTGACATGAACTCAGTGACTGGCTTTTTGAGCACCTTCACCTGAGAGGGAAGCAGCCTTTCCAGGCCACAGAGGAAGACAGTGCAGCCAGTCCTGATGAGACCTGATAGGCTAGAGTCAGATGGAAGGGGAGGAGGACCTCCCCTATCAATGGACTAGGGGAGGGTCATGGGTGGAGAAGAGGGAGGGAGGGCGGGATTAGGAGGGGAAGAGGGAGGAAGCTACAGTTGGGATACAAAGTAAACAAACTGTAATTAATAAAATTAAAAAAAATTAAAAAGGAAAACAACAAAAAATACTCAAGCATTTCAGATTTGACTTTAAGAATCTCCAGTAAGGCTGGGAGATGACTTGGTTTTTACAAGTGTTTGCCACACAATCATAAAGGCCCAAATTCAGATCCCAAGAGCCCACATGGCTACCCTCCCTATGTGGAGACAGTGCATCCTCAGGGCAAGCTGCCTTGCCAGATGAGCCCAGAGAGCAATCTCTGGGCTCAGTGAACCACTCTACCTGAGTCATAAGGGCATAAGGTAGAGTGATGGAGGAAGACACACAATGTCAGCCTAGAGCCTCCATGGGCACACATGGGCAACAACACACATGTGGACCTCATTACACACTGCACACACACAGGTCTACGGTGACCTTCCTGCTCTCTTTCATGCCATACTTTGTCCTTGTGCAGAGGAAAGACACACCTGCACGTACGCAGGCACACATGAGCACACATGAGCACACACGCATGCTTTCTCTAGGTCTGTCTGGGAGGCATGTACTCAGCTTATTGGCAGTGATGGGAAGGTCACTGCCTCCACAGCAGCCTCTTCTCTCTGCATCCATGAGCCTCATGACCCATGCACAGTGGGATCGCATACATAGTTAATATTTATCCACTTACTTAAGATTTCTATCAGCATTTAAGGTTGTGGATAAGGATGAAATGGCCTTACTTATCTACATCACTGAAATCCCAGGAAGAGATATTAATGCATTGGCTGAAGTACTGAATAAGAGTTCTCTGAATTTGGTAAAAACAAAACAAAACAACAACAACAACAACAACAAAAAACAAAAAAAAAACAAGAAAGAAAGAAAAGAAACAAAATACCCCAATAAACAAAGAACAACCATGAATACCCATTAACTCATGGACTCAAAATTAACAAGCCCCGGCAGCATAAATATAAAGGAAAATACAACTGTGAAGACAAGGCAACTAATGTTCTAATGGATGGGGAAACTGAGGCTTGGAAAGAAAGCAAGTGACTCTTTCAACCCTGTAGCCAGGAAATTGAAAGTCTTGAGTTTAAACAGAGGGGAGCTGGCCCTAAAGATGATCCAATTCACTCCACCCACGAACAGGTGTGATAGAGATGGGTGTGGTTGTTCACTAACAACGATGTCTGTGATAGCCTACTGTGTCTCTGTATCGGACAGATCTGGACAGGGAGAGATGAATATTTTGTCTTTGGCATCGAACCAGCTCTAGGGGCTCAACAGCGTTCAGTGAGTACAAACAGGGAGGAAGGAAGAAACACAACTGAAGGCAAACAAGACATTGTCCATATCCCGACACCCCTTGCAGACTTGTTAAGGAGACAGTATGCCCCTTCAGTCTACTCAGATCACAGCGATGGAGCCGGACTTGTGCTTGGTGTTATATTCACTAGAGAATAGGCAGAGGAATGAGAGATAGTGTGTCAAGGTTTAAAAAAATGTACCAATGTCCTCCTACCCAGTGTGTAGCTTAACGCAGTTAAGAGATCTCAGTGTATGACCAGACAGTATGACACAAGTTCCCTCTGGTGGTGGTAAAATTCAGCCAAGCTCAGAGGTCCCTGGCATATGTAACACTGACAAAGAATTGAGGCATAGTCAAGGCAGGAGTCTTGACTATCAGAACTTTTCAGATACATGAGGTGTGGGATTTAGCATGAGTGATGGAAATAGATGCTGATCAGGAATCCAAGGAGTTTCTGGGTGAGAGACCCAATGTAAGGCCCGAAGGCTAGTGTTGGAGCCTGCGGAGGGTTCTAGAGGACTACAGGTAGCAATAGGACAGAGCAACCCAGTCAGGCTGTGGTCTGAAATTCCCATCATGATTTTCTGAAGGCGCCTGGAGCTGGTCACGTGCAGGATTCAGCACCTTGTCATTCAGCCCTGAGAGAATAAGCGACTGTGCGGAATTTATCTTCAGCCCTCTGGACAGGACGCGTGCCTACACTACAGAGAGGAGGTTATCCCCTAAGTATACAGTCTCTAAACGTGAGGAGGCAAATTAAGTGGTTCTCTAGTGACTATGAGACACTGCAGAGGATTTGAGTCCGATGAAGGTTTCTCAGCTCCTACCTACAGCTCTGCTTCAGGAGTTTGCAGATTAGAGTGTGAGGTGTAGATACTGTACCTTCTAAAATAACGCCATGGGAGTGTGACCCTAAGGTACTTTGTGGAGCAGCAGTGGTGACTTCACCGGGAAAAGGCAGCCTTGGAGGCAGTCTGGGAAAACAAACATTTCGCCTTTGGTTCGTACTGGAAGGTCTGGATGATCTGCTATGAAAGGGTGACTTTGAGAATAATGGAAGGGGCTGGGAACCAGAGCAGTACGCAATCCCAAGATCCTTGCAAATTCCCATATTTTCCGTGCCTTTGTAGAGTCAGTTAAAGCATCTGGAGGGAGGAGGAAAAGAGTGAAGAACAAATACACAGATTCTACAGACAGGGTAGAAACGGAAAACATCGTGCAAGGTAGCATTTTGCTTTATACAAAGGAATAGCTTTCAGCTTAGCTTCCAGATCTGAGTGGGTGGTCAATGATGGGAATGGGTAAACGTCACCCATATGAGCAACTAGTGTCAGCCATTGAATTCAGCAATAACCAGAACCCCTTCCCCATGCCACACAAGGTATTCCCAGAATGCATTTCCAAAGAGGCACCAGTGGGAAACACCCACTGAGTGTTTTGCATTGGGAAGGCACCTGCTGCGATTTCAGTGGCCCCAAGTTCGAGAATGTGTGAAAGAGCAAGCTAAGTGAGGAAATTGAAGCAGCAACACAGAAGATTTTGAAATACGGATTTGGGTATTGATTGATCCATCTCTTCATAGCATGCTTCGTACAGAAAAGGGCCACCCTGCCACATACCCACAACACATATATGCAATCCTGACCCAAGACAGCTGCTTGTCCCTCTGTAATGTAATTAATTGCCCGTCTCCCTCTATAGCCTAATGGTTGGCCCCCACTGAGAAACTTGTACCACATCCCTTGTGACTCAGCACTTAGCAGTGTCCATCCGAACAGGCATATAATATATATGGTCCAGCTTTAATTGGCACGAACCTGAGAGAGAACTAGAGAGCTTTCCGTATGTGACTTATATATGGAGACTTTCCATATACGATAGGCAAGGATTCGAGTGGAACCAGAGTTGAGGTGATGCCTATCATGAGCGAGCAAGGGTTGCTCATCTCAGAGCCACACTGGTATTTAAAATACTGTGTTTGTAGGCCTTAGTGTTTCCCTGTGATATGTTGATCTCTGCCTTATGTCCCATTGTGTTTTTCTGTCTAGTCTCCATTTACTGTAAAGAGGGGCTTCTTTGATGGGAGGTGGTCGTCACAGGTCTGTGGGTATAAAGATAAGATTCAGAATGTAGTAAGGAATTATGCTGGTCCAGTGAAGTGGCACCAGTAGGTTCTTTTCCAAGGTCTAAGACCTCACCGGCCCTGGGGCGATGACTAGGCTTATTGGACCAGGCAGGTTTTCCCAATTGTTTAGTAGTATTTGTGCATGCCTATACATACACACATATATATGTAACAATAATCAAAGCAAACTGAAAGTAGAAGGCATGGGAAGGATTCAAGGGATAGTAGCGGGAAGGGGCTGGAGGGGGGAAAGGAGGAGGAAGTGGCAATTCTATTTCAATTAAAACATATTTAAAAAACAATATACATATGTGTAGATATTCATGCATCTCTATATTTATGCATTTTGTGCGCAGAGGTATTAGCCAGAAATTTTTGTTCTGAGGGTTCTGAAGAGAGGGCTTCATGGCAAATATCACTGGATGTTCTTCCACAGGGCTTGTCTTTGATTCCCAGCACGGACAGGACAGCTCACACCCACCTGCGACCTTAGGCCCAGGGGTCCAGGTGCCTCTTCCGTCCTCCTCAGGCACCGGACACAGATAAGGTTCACAGACATACATGGAGGCAAGACACTTGCACACATAAAATAAATAAATATGTAAAAACTTAAAAGTGTTCTGGCGGAAGAGGTTTTGTAACCTGAACTGTTCCCTTTTATTCTTCTGTCTAAAAATCATTTAGTTTATGAATTGAATTTCTATACAAAAAAAAAAATCCCCTCTGGCTTAAGTTATTTTAAAATAAAAACATTGTATTTGCATATTATGCTTGACTTCACCCAAATTTCTGTTGAAGTAATAAGCAATCCCAGAAACTTCATTTCATTTATCCTGCACTGTAACCCATGTATTTTCTATTTTAAGTTTCAAATCGTGGGCCCCTCAGGTTTTAACAGAGGAATTTTCTCATGGAGTGGAAGCACCTGCCTATAATCCCGGCTCATGAGGGGCTGGGGTCGGAAGATCCCAAGTTCAAGAAGAGCTTGGGATAAACATAATGGGCTTTTGTCTCAAAAATAAAGGTCTCTCTCTCTCTCTCTCTCTCTCTCTCTCTCTCTCTCTCTCTCTCTCTCTCTCCCCTTACCCCTGCCTCTTGTGCTGGCTGCTGTCTTCGGTCTTCAGACCTCAGATTTCTTGACCCTTCAGCTCTGAGACTCATGCTGGCCAGGCCCCAGGACTCATTGCTTAGATGGAGGCAGGTAATCCTCAGTTGCCCCGGCTCTGAGGCTTCCTATTGGACTGAGGGACTCAACCCATTTCTGTGCTTCTCTGGCTTGCCCAGAAGCATGGTGGACTTCTCAGCTTCCTTGACTGGAAGAGACAGTCTACCAAGCCTGTTCTCATACATATGATAGGTTTTGTTACTTATGTTTTTCTGGGGAACTCTGACTGCCACAGTGAACATTCAACAGCTCTCACAGCCTCTTCTGAATTGTTTGTCTCCCACAGCAGTGGGACACCCTCTCTTTAAGGTGCTGTTAGTCTGGCTTTCATGGAGTCTGTCCAGATTCCCAGAAATCTGCTCGCTGCCATGTGCTGAAAATGGATTCATGGAAAGGGTGCAGAATCGTGTGGCCAGGACGCTGGTGTTATGGCTTGAATCTTAGTGTCCCCTACAGGTGTATTATGCTTGTGTAGTAGTTAAACTTTGGGGCTATGGAGCCTTCAAGAGGTGTGGCCTGGCTGGTGGCGGTACCTTTGAAAGTCACAGCCAGGTCTCTAGTTCTGGGGTGCTCTCCCTGCTTCCTGATCAACTATAGTGTGAACGACCAATGCCTTTCTATGAATGGCTGAACCCCCTGAACAGCCAAAATAAATCTTTCCTCCCTAAACTTGTTTTCGCTGGGTATGTTGACTGTCATGATAGAAAAGCTAAGTGATAAATGATACGGGTGTGGTAAGAGTCCTGGTTGGAGAGCCGGTTCACAGGCCAGGCAGCCAGGAGCAGTGCCTAACCCTGTTCAGCAGGAGGGCTCTGTTGAGAATGGACTGCTTCTCCGACTCAGCACCTCACATCCTGGATGGTGTGAGAGGTGTGCCCTTTTGGCGGGCATCAACTGATAGGTTGTATTACATCATCAAGAGAGCCAGAGAAAGGATTCTCATGGAACAAGAGGAAGTTGTACCTCCTGAGGCAGAGGACTCCGCAGGTAGACTCTAGCATGCCGAAGTCATTATTCTACTCCTTTTATAATGTCCCTCTCTCTCTAAGAGCCAAACCACCACAGACCCTTCTTGACTTGACAATTTACCATCAGCACTCATGTGCAGGTACTTTTCCATCTGCCGTAAAATGTCCAGTGAAGCCCATTGCATATTGAAAGGACAGCAAGTCAAAACGACATTGAATCTGCCTGATGGCCACCCTGGCCAGCAACCCAGGACCTTCACAATAACATTTCTTCATCTTTATCACCAGGGCAACAGGGACCCACAGTCACTACTGCTGGCGCTGCCTGGCATCCAAAGAGAGCCAGGCTATATACCCATAGGCAGCTTAGAAGAGATCTATATTCAAAATCAGAGAATCTCATATGTGAAACCCACACTGTGTAGTGAAACCAAACCAAACCAAACCAAAACAAGCAGAAGCCATGATGCCACACTTCTGTCTTCTTAGAACCTGCCTCACCAGCTCTTGCCTGTATCCTGCTGAAAGAAGCATCTGTGATGATTCTTCCCTGTTCTGCCTGCCCTGTTCTGTTCTAGGAGCCTTTCTGTAGCAGGCTACTTTCCTTCTGCCTCTGCACTGAACAAATATAATGACAAGGGGTGCTCAGGCACTCAGAGAGAGGAACTTAGTCCATCCTCCTCTTTAAGCCAAGGCTGGCTAGCTGCCTCTTTATTTCTCGGCACCCCAGCCCTCTGTCTTGGACCTCCTTGTTACTGGGTTCTTTCTCATGTCCTTTGACCTCTTGACTACAATTCTGGTGCACTTGACATGAGAATCATTTCACCAAACTCATTTGGTCCTGCCTTATATTACCAGACTTCCCAGGGGCTGGCTTCTATGTCTTCTGGACTTTCTCCTTGACTGACCAGCCTGTTTGCTGTAAACTTGTAAAGATCAGCTACCAGACTCCTGCTGTCAAATCTTCTTGCACCTGCCCAAATGTCACCTGGAGCCATCTTCGCATTTCCACTGCTCCTCGTCTGCTTTGGCTATTCCAGCTGGACCCTCCAGCCTGGGATAAAGATAATCTGTTTTTATCTCTTCTCCAAGCTCTTATCCAAAGTGTCCCAGCATCCTGGCAGCAAAGGGCTCATAGTATTGCACATTGTTTCTTAACAAGGGGTTTCTGTGTTCAAACTGGAAAATGAAAGGGTTTGGACTATAAAGCTTCGGTTTCTTATTTGCAAGCAGAATCGCTGTTCTGCTTAGATCCTTAACATTATGACCTCGTAAGTGAGGAGAGAAAATGCTACCTGAAATGAAAGGAAAATGATGTGAGGTCCAACATCTCTGTATATATTTGTGTTGTTTCCAATAGATTTCTTACGTTCAGGGAATCTAAGAGAAGGTGGGCAATGTAGCACAAAAATCCCTATTGTATGTCTACCTCCCCGGGAAGCCTTATGGGCCATTCCAAGGTGTGGAGGTGTTGGGCACGGGCTGTCCCTGTGGCCTTTCAGAAAGATAAGACCCCCTTTTCTTCATGCAGAGGCTGCAAGGTGAAATCTCCAGTGCTGTGGCTGCCCGGCATGGTACCCTTTTTCTCAGGTTAGAGTGCTCTCCCCCAGCTTCAAAGGAGAAAGTGTTAGGATTCTAAAAAGAAATGCTATTTGCAAACAAAACATTAGAGAGCTTTGAGCCCATAGTCTCTTATCTTCTAGGTCAAGTGTGGTGAAGCCTATCTCTTTCTGTGCGGCCTGGTCTAAGAAGTGCATTGTTCTATAGCTGGAACTGTTCAGACGTAAGTTTAGCAGGCGGTAATGTGGATTCTGTTCTACCAACAGTCAGTCATTGAAGATTTTTCGGAGTAGATAAGCAAGCAGGCCTCTTTGCTGAGAATGTGTCTATGAAAGGAAGTATTTCCTGGGTTTGGAATCATGATGTCACTGGTTTGTGTTTCAAGCAGAATTCAAGTGTGCCTTTTTTTTTTTTTTTTTTTTTTGTATACATTCAGAAGTAATTTTTGGAGCCAACTTCCACGGCTCCAGATTTTGGCACAAATGCAGGAAATATAGGTTCACAATGATCTGTGCTACCATCATGGGATTTTTAAATGTTGGAACTGATAAAGATTCTGACCATATGCCTTTCTGCTTTATTCAGTTCCTGCACCTGCATTTCCTGTCTCCGCTCAGTCCCTGCACTTCCTGTCTCCGCTCAGTCCCTGCACTTCCTGTCTCCACTTGGTCTCTGCACCTGCACAGTCTCGAATTCATCATAAATCTAGCTATTTCCCACTAGTCCTGTGACCACAACTGAGTTCAAGCCACCCTCCTCACTCTCACGACTAGAAAAAAAAACTTCTTGCTCCCTCCACTTGGAGTCAGGCTTTTCTTAATCTTTTTTTTTTTTTTTTTTTTTTTTTGTGGAAGACTAAGTGAGCTGTGAAAAAGTGCACATGCTCTCAACTGGTTCTCTGCCTCAAGTTTTCCCATACCTCCACCTTACCCAGGCTGTCAGTCTAACTCCTTTGCCATATCCCTTGGGTCCTGTTCAGCCCTTCCCCTCTTTGCCCCATCTCGGCATCCTTTCTGAGCTAGAGTGAATGCACAATCTTGAAAGCTTTACACTTTCATTCTTGCTCACAGAACTTGGCACACACAGACCTGCACTGTCCTTTCCATGTTTGAACTTGGCATGCCAGCTTCAGACACAGCTTTACTTTCTTTCAGAAAACCTTCTCCGACCCTACAACTTTGAAATAAGTATCCCTACTTACCCTGTGTCTTCAGATCACCTAACCAACTTTAACCCATTGGCTGGTATCACTGAAAAACTCTTGGTTTCTCTCAGCCTCGGCTGAATCTTCAGCACCACTCAAAAGGTACACCATGGACCAGCAGTATTGACTGATACTGCCATTCAGCAGTGCAGACTCTAGGGCATCATCCCAGACCTATTACATCAGAATAGGAGAGGTAATAGGAGGCTCTGATGTAATCGGGTCTCTGGATTAGTGCCATGTGATTTATTTTATCTACTTACTAACTTTGGTCTTCTTTTCTTTTCTTTTCTTTTCTTAGACAAATTCTAACTGTTGTTACTTCAGCTGGCCTGGAAATCACTGTAGCCCAGTCTGATATTGATCTCATGATCCTCCTGCCTCCGCCACTTGTGTAGTGAGATTTGAGGCACGTGCCACTACCCACATGCGTTAAGACACACACCACAGCACTCACTATGAACTCCATGAACACAAGTGCTTTTCTTCTTGTCTTTGTGACCTTCCCAGGGCCAACGTAATAGCCATAAAATAAATACATCATGAAAAAAAATCAATTAATGAGTAATAAGAGGGATCTGTTTCTGGAATCACCTTGAGGGCACTGCTTTTCCATGGAAAGACACCAGATTAATCATTTTTAAATTTAAAAATATTTTATTTTATTTTTCTTAATTACAGTTTATTCACTTGGTATCCCAGCTGTAGCCCCCTCCTCAATCCCCTCCGTATCCTCCCCTCACTCCCTCTTCTCCTATGCCCCTCCCCTAGTCCACTGATAGGGGTGGTCCTCCTCCCCTTCCATCTGACCCTAGTCTATCAGGTCTCATCAGGACTGGCTTCATTGTCCTCCTCTGTGGATTGGTAAGGTAATAAAAAATTAACTTCTTAAGGTGGTTGAAGTCTATGAGTGACATGGAGGCTGAGGAACTGAGCCAGGAACGGGGTGGACCCAATGACTTGGGGCGTAGCAATGAGATCCGTAGTTCTGTCCAGCCCCTGAGAGAAATCCCCTTACCTCTTTATGCCTTGTTTTCATCCATAGGCTGGTCAGATAAAGAGGACCTGATAATGGTTCTTGCCTTTCTTCCTGGAGCTGTAGGAGACTAAGTTGATACAATGCATGCTGGAGCAGCTGTGTAAGCAGAAATCATTTACACAGAGAAAGCGGGTCAGCACTTGATCTTTCTCTTTAACCTTCTGCTCTGAGCCTTGAATCCAGCCTGTATCAGATGAGGCTAAACTTGGGCCACGGGGCTACAGTCGGTGACAGCCATGGAAGACGGCCTTCAGGTTACTGTCAAGGCCCAAGGCTGCTGGTTGGGATGATTGTGCCAGGTGCGTGGGCTCTGACAGCCCCGCCCTGGCCTGTCTTGATGTTGAATTTATTCCAAGCATTCAATAGGGATAATGAGCAGCAAGAAATCCATCAGTCCCTATCAGCCCTGTAATCCTGACCCCATTTAACAAATCTGATGATACTTAGCATACCCACATGTTTGCTTTCTTTCCAGCAAACAGTCAAACATGATCAAGCTCTCTCTTCATTTCCATATTAATAGCACGCCCGTGTGAAGAATTTAGGAAAGCACATTTCTGGAGATCTCGGTTTTGATGTAAGCTTTTCCAGTGCACCAGTGATGTACAGACTCACGGGCAAGCAAAAACCATCCCTCTGGCTGGGAGCTCAGAGATAATGTTTCTATGTAGCTGCCTCCCCCCACCCCGTTTATAAAAAAAATTGACACATAATTGTTCACATTTATCAAGTTCAGTGTGATATTTCAATGCGCTGTGCAGTGATCTCATCTGCCAGGACCCACCGCAGGCATCCATCATGCCTTTGTGGGGAGAACACTCAAAAGTGCTTTAAAAGTATTTTGGACTGTACAATACATTATTAACTACACTCAGCCTCCTGGGTCAGAGTGACCAGAACTCCCTCCTCTGGATGACTATAACTTGTCCCCATTGACCAGTGTCCTGTGTCACTGTCACAGGGCTAGAGCGCTCTGGATCTTTTGACTGATCTGTCCCTATAAGAAACAGATGGGGGAGTTCTTTGTGATCTTTGCTCTCAACCAGATCTTCTGTCTCTTCAGAATGCTGCACATCCAAGGAATGGAGGGCCACAAGGGTGCAGGAGAATCCCAGTCTCCGCAAACCCCATTCACAGGCCGATGCCGATGGCCCATCCCATTTGGTCCTTCAGAAAGACAGATTTCTAAAACCTCACTCTCTCCCCTGGGAGGCACCTGCCCAGTTAGAGAGACCACAAGAGAAAACCTCAGGCCCAAGAGGCCCAGTCCACGGCAGGCTGTGCCCTCCTGGGTGGGTTTCTTTACAGAAATCTGTCCTTCATCGGTTTCTTCACAGGCTTAACAGTAACGTCTACATCTTAAGGTTGTTATGAGGCTAGTTAAATAAATGACGCATGTGAAGCTCTTAGTGATGAGATGTAATAGGTGCCCAATAGAAGCTGGATATTTTTACTCCTTTTTATTGTTCCAAATGATATACTGTTGTCACTGTTCCTGAATCAGGCAACAGAGCAAACAAAGATCTGTTTACGGCTATACCTCACCCATCTGGGCCACTTCAGTAATCTAGTAACAAGAAGCAGGTCATCTGTGTGGAGAGGAGCCAGGCTCTTTCTCCATCTGCCTTTCCCCTCTGTTCTCTTTACTGTAGGTTTAGAAATAGTCCCTGTCCCTGGACACAGAGAAGGTGTGCACTTTTGCCCTGACTTTGAATAAGAATTCAGTTTCTTAAAGCTCCAGAGCCCTGGAATTTCTCTGCACTTGCTACTTATTTCTTGGATCCTAAACTAGATAGACAAAACAGTTAATTGTAAAGAACCCGGAGCACTTCTATAGGAAGGAAACAGAGATCTAACTGAGGTTTGGAGACTAGCCAAGAGCGACACAAGCAAATCGTTCTCCAACATGGTCCCAGTGTCACTCAAAAGACCATGAAAACCTGTTGGCAGAGAGAAGACTGTTTGACCTGGAAGATTTGGAGAAGTGTGACTGTTTGATCTTGTTTCTTTGGGCTTAAGGCAGCCCAGTACATCATCATGGCTGACATATGTGATTTGGAAAACTTGTTCACCTCACTGGAGCTGGAAAGTCAATGCAACAAGAATAGACCAGAGTCCCCAAAACACCATCAAGGTTCCCCCTCTCCCCCCTCCCATGACCTGAACTCTGCTTGCTTGGCCTCCCATCAGGAAGAACCCTGGAAACATGCCATATCAAAACTGGAGCATTAGTCGGGGTACATGCAGATTTTTTTCTGCTTCCTCTCTAGGTAACCTCTGCCCCTTTGTACCTTGCTCCTCTTTGCCTGTCACATTTCTTTCCTTGGATGTCCAACCGTCTGCTTGAAGTTATTGAATGTCTTAGTTTTCAGAACCCTGCCATTTGCTCAGCCTCATAAGCCCCTTCTTCTGTGTCTGCACCAGGTGATTTATGATTCTTGCCCTCCCTATCAATTTATCAATAACAGTTTGCAAGAGAAAACAACTTGTATTTTGTTTTTCAACACACAGTACGGAGAGCTGGGGAAGTAGCTCAGTTTTAGAGCACCTTCCTGGTACATGAGGCCCCTGTTCACACGGCAGTGCTGTGAAAATGGCTTTCTGTTTGGGGAGGAAAGGATGCCAGGAGTTTCTTCCATTCCTGCCATTCCCTCTTTTCCCACTTTTTTTTCTTCCCTTGCCACTGGCTTTGTCAACTTTAGTTTCCAGATCCTGTGAGCCCAAGCCTGTCTGTCCTGATGAGGCCAGCACTGGTCACTCTGTCCCCATGGGGCTGGCCAGCATTAGTGGCAAAGTCCTAGTGAGTCCAACATTGGCCGCTGTGTCCTGGTGAGGCCAGAACTGGTCTTACTTCCCACAGTTAGCAGAGGCTGTAACTACTATTGCTCATCTTCAGCACTCCTATCCCTGCTGCAGAGTTCTGAATGCCCGTGCCTTTGACTGTTTGCCTGGGAAACACCATATGTGTGAACTGAGTTTATAAAGCGCTGTGTTTAAGAATAAATTTCAAGATGCTATTTTTCAGCACTCTATGAATCATTTAAACTCATTTGCAAAATAAACTGTTTGCCAGGAGAAATTCATTTTTGTTGACCATGGAGAGAATGAAAGTTGCAGTACATGGAGCATTTCTCTCCAAATAGTCATGAGAAATTCTGCCCGGGAGATAGGAATGGGCAACCAAATAATTCATAAATTCAAGTTCCCAGGTAATAAAGGATATATCCTGTGTAATATTGCTGACCTAGAGTCTAGCCATCATCGAGGCATGGTGTTCTGTCAAAAGCTTGGACTTTTATGTTGATCTCTTATCTAAAGTAGAAAGATGAATAATATTATTATTATTACTGTTATATTTATTACAAACACTTCCTAGAGTTGCTGTACACCTTGATTTTCCAGACCAGACTCACTCATTTACCATTTGCAAATACAAAATGTGCCTGGAAGATATTTCTCCAGAAAGACCCTTAGCCAGAGACTGGATACTGATGAAATGTGGCCACTGCATCCGGTGGATGGTGAGGACACAGGTGCGATAGCGGTTAACATCAGCAACGTTCGTTGCTGGTCCCCAGACAGATTGTTTTTATTGCTGTCTGCCTCTTGTTGTCTTCTGATTGTCAGCTGGGTTGTGCCCTTCAGCTTCCTTTGCTAAGCATGATGCTTTTCACTCCCTCGTCTGGAGACAGAAGCTGGAGCTTGCTAATGATGATGAAAGATACGTGCAAAAAGCAATCAGAGCCACTTCATCAGGAGCATAGCCAGTATCTGGGTCATTGTCGCGGATCAGAGCCCTTCGTATTGATCCCTCCGCTTTCTTCAGGGACTGTGCCAGGCTGTCCCAGGAGGCTCTCTGGCAAAAGGAGGCTCATCCCAGACATATTCTGGTTGTATCTGGGTCTTAAAGGTGGGTGGCAGCAGGAACAAGCCATGGCAAGAAAGCTGTTATTTACTTGCTTACGTAATTGCATATATTGTGCTGTACGTAATTGCATATATTGTGCTTCTCTTTTCCAACACGTTCTCTTTTAGACTTACCAGACAGGCGTGTGTTTCTGCAATCAACCTTGATTGGGCCTCCAGGGAGCAAACCAATCAAAGGAACCTCACTGAGTGACCAGAACGTAAAGTCACCATGATACTTGAGCATTGAAAGGGTGTTGTGAAACGGGGATTCTACATAGGAACAGAAGAATAGGCAAGCATTGAATTTGGCTTGGAAGCAAGTCCCTGGTCTTTGCTGAATAGAATCCGGTTGCTGCCTTTCCCACTGACCATGGAATAAGGAAAGCCGTGACTCATGCTAATATATTCCAAAAAGCCTGATGAGTTGAAAACAAGTAGGAGGTTTCACTGCACTTGATTCCAGCATGTACACCTGTCAACTGTGGAGTGTCCAGATCAATTATCATTACTTTTAGTGCAAACATGGATACCTATGATTACCTAGCAGATCTAATCCTATGTCTAATGCACAAAGAGGGCTCAGACTTCGTTTCATTGATTTTTCATATTTTGTTTTATTTGAGCTTTCAACGTTTCTGTAGAACTTTAGGGTACCAGGTATGGGAGGGGCAGCTTCGGGAGCTTCTGAGGCCATCCCCTCTGAGTTTGCAGTTGAACACTGGAACTGGATTAGGCCCTAGTCATTCCGTCATCTTGCACTGTTGAAGACATTGTTCTAGTAGGCACAGTGGAGTTTCAGAGCACACATGATCGATGATCATTAAGCACTATTTGCATACATGATATTAGCCTGGAGGACAAGAGTCAGCCTTGATTCTTTTATATCCCAAAGGCCATCATAGACGTTACCCTTTGAGCTACAGAAATAATGCAGTATATACGGGAAAGAATAGAGCTATAGCTCTGAATTAACGTTATACCAAACACTCCCAACAAACACACACACAGAGCAGTGGAGGTGGGATAGGACAAGAAAACAACTTAAAAGGCAGAAGATCTGCTTTAACTTGTGGTTTCAAAAGTCTTTAGTCCATAGTCAGCAGGCTGCACTGTGCCAGGGTGAAGGCGAGGCAAAACCACCATGGGAGAGGGTATGATGGAGAACAGCTGTTCACCTCTGGGAAGCTACAAAAAGGGAGTCTGAGAGATACTGAAGGAGAGAGAGGGGTAGGGGAAGGAAGGTGGAAAAGATGAAGAAAAAATAACAGAAGAAAATAGAAGGAGAGGAAAAGGGAAAAGAGAAGAGAAGAGAAGAGAAATGGCGAGAAGGATTATGGAGAGGCAAGATACACCCTTCAGTGGATTCCTCCAGTAACTTACTTCCTCCAACTGGCCCCTCACCAGCTAACTCAGCTTTGTAGTCATCAATGAGTTAGTCAACTAAAAGAGATTTCAGACCTTATAATTTGATCATCTCATTATAGCACAACCAGTTGGGACCAAGCTTTCTACACATGAGCCACTGAGTACAGTTCATATCCAAATCCTAATGGGTTAAATGACAGCATAAACACACATAGTGTTTGCCTCTGGATGATAATAATGTAATATAAAGCATACAGAATCTCCTATGACGTACTCTGAAGCTCTTGAAAGTAGCAGAGTTTCAAATCTAACTTCTACATAAGGAAAGCCATAGGATGTAAGAGCAAGCTCGATAGCAGCAAAAAAGGAGACCTCTCCACAGACCTAACCTGTGCAACATTCTAGAAGACAGCAGGTCTGCAGGGCCAGTTTTTGGACAGAGACTCCAGGGACTAAAACATTATTTCTCAGACAGAGAAAGGTAGCCAGATGCATATGTACAAGGCCAGTTCCTTCAGAAGCTGAGGCAGGAGGATGACAAGTTCAAGAACTTCAGGAACGACACAAGAAGCTGAGAACTTCTCCTCCACTCCTCTAGCTCCCAGAGCCCTGCCATCCAGCAGCCTACCAGTCTAGAAGAATCACAGTCACAGAGGCTCTGTCTACGCTTAAAATCAGCAGCTACTTTCCCACATGTCAATGTGTGCCCAAGGAGGAAGAAACCAGCTCTAGCTTTGAGTGGCTTCCTGTCCTCTCACCCAGACGAAAGGTTTTGAGACTCCAGAAAGAGATGTTGGAAGGCAAGACCCACAAAAGCAGCCATCGACTCGGACACTGGGCCCTGGATGAGCAGCGTCACTAGGAATAGGTCCGGATGGACTGCACCCCCCCCCGGAAGCCCTCCTCTACCAAAAGCAGCTTTGTTGTTAGTGGTGGGTCAGTGTGACAGGTAGGCTTTGTGTGGGGAGTATGTGGAAGGGCTCCTCAAGAAGACAGGTGCCAGGTCTGAGCAAAAAACTTGGGTTCTTCTACAGGTGAATGGATGGAACTATAAACGTTCATGTGGCGTGAGATAACCCATACCAAGAAAGACAAATGAAACACGTTTCTCTCAGCAGAGGCCCCTAATAGTCAGCGTAAGTACGTACTCTGGAATAACTACAGAAGCCGGCAAAGTAAAAAGGAACAATTAGAGAAGCAGGAGGGTGGAGAGCAAGAGAGGAGGGAAAAGGGGGAGGGCCCTGTGGAGAGGGGAGGGAGGCAAACACAGGAGAAGAAGGGGGGAGGGTAAAATAACAGTAAAGATCTCTGGAAAAGCTGCAAAGACTCACATTCTCAATTAGTCAAAAAAGTCGTAAGGAATCAAACTGTCCGCCAATTATCTAAAAAAATTAACCTATTTATTACATGCAAACCTATAGTGCACTGTGTATGAATAAATCCAATTTCTCATCTGAGTTGGAAATACTCCCTCAAAGATGCAAAGACCTTCTAACACAACCCCAACACCGGGGTGAGAAGCCCTCTTTTGATTTGTTGCTCAGGATTGACCAACAACCAAAAAACGGCTGTCAGGATTGACAGCCTATTGCTAGTTCCCTGGGTGTAAGAGGTGAAATGTAAATTCCTGTTGCTGAAAACACTGTGCACTCCAGACACAGGAGGCAGAGACCTGTGAGCCACAGTTGACTTGGCAGCCTCCTCCCTGAGCTTTCATGAAGCAGAAGGTACCGTGCAAGCTTCCAAAGGTGAAGTGAAGACAAATAGTGCGACCCAGCTATGATGTCTATGAGACATACCAATGACCAGCAAGTATCATAACCCTAAAGGTGCAGTAGTGGCATGAATACCTTGGTGGTAACCAACAGCTCTCTACTTGGACTTAAAACTCACTCAGCCAGAGGAAAACCATGCCTGCTATTGGAAAGCTAGCTCACTACTCAGTGCTAGTCAAGTCATTCATCACGGAGGAGAACCTACAACCACTTCACTAAATTAGCACAATCCCTAACTATATTCTAAATGTTGGTCTTTATACCCACACATAAGTTTAGTCCTTGCCCCTCATCCGGGAAACTTCTATCTGCAACAGTCAGAGACCATTACAGAAAACCACAACCAAGCTAAGTACAGAGTCACAGAGCACAATCCCAGAGGGACACAAAGACTCCTGCATCTAAGGTTTAGGAAACATTGCAGAAGAGGGGGTGGAAAGATTGTAAGAGCCAGAGGGTCAGGGAATCTGCTATGAGAGTGTGTAGCCTAGTAGGGTCAGATGTTGCCACCATCAAGTCTCACCAATGTAACTGCCTAAACGTGAGCTGAACAAGGACAGCAACCCTAGACATGCTAAAATGCATGGGAAAGAGACCATGTGGCCTCAGAACTACATAAAGACCTACAGGCAACTAAGGAATTCCTTCTCAGGGAAGAGCACACCAACTGGTTATCCAATATCATATGGTCAGCCCTGAAAACACACGTATGAACAGCTTTATGCAAACTGAGCAGGCTGAATTTGGAAATATGCGTGTATATACATTTATACATTGTACACACATACACACATATATGCCTGCAATAATAATTAATGAAAAAGAAGTCATGAATTTGAAAGAGAGCAAAGAATGCTTCATGAGAGGATTTGAAGAAAAGAAAGAGACGGGGGAAATGATGTAACTATGTTACAATCAATAATAAAAGAAAAAGTGACTTGGATTCTGTGTCACAGAAGATCCCTGAAGGGGAAAGCCTGACTGTTTCTTCAGTCCTACCTTTGTGCAGAAACAGCCTCCACCTCACTGCTTTGCTGTAGGTGCCAGTGAAGAAAACCATGCAGTTTTCCTACACGGAATGGGAAGACTTCCTTGTCCCCACTGCGGCTTCGTTTGTTTTTGCCTCACACAAGAGGATGATGTCTTCAGCAAGATCTGTTCCTGAGGGCCTGCAGAGAAGGTCCACTGATGACAGGCTAGCTTATAAGAAAATATGCCTGCTTCAATCTTTCTTTAACCTCTATCGGGATAGAAGCTTTGAGTACGCTGGAGCAACTGCCAAGATACACCGGGTCTCGTTTATCACATTATCTGTAAGTATCCAACTGTGAGTACCTTGTGGCACTAAGGAAATGACCCCTTTCAGTTGTGATTAAAGTGAAAACCGAAGTGGGGCTGGAGCAGCAAGAGCATGGCTCTTCTGTCCTGGGGAGAAAGCAGAGCTTTCTGACATGCAACCATGCAAGAAGAGAGCCTGCAAGGCGGCCTTTCCCTGAGTGCTTTTCCACCTCAAAGGGAATATTTACATCCACGGTATTTCTGCCTCAAGATGCATTTAATTTGTAACTAATTGAATCAGATTACAAATCAAATCTGTTTAAGGTAAACAGAAATCCAGTTAGATTTTTTACCCTTGCCACCTGAGTCATTCTGATAATTAAGCTTTCTTCTCTCACTATCTCTGTCTACGTCTTTGTTTTTATCTCTCTTTGTCTCTGCTTCTCTCTGTCTCTCTTTCTCTTTCTCTATCTCTGTCTCTCTCTCTCTCATTCTCTGTCTCTCTCTGTCTCTCTCTCTCTCTCCCACATCAGTCCCCCTTGGACTTCCCAATATGGAGACCTGCCTTAGAGATGGACAGTTCCATGATATCAGGCCATCTAAGATGCTCCAGTTTGAGGACTCTATACCTCTAAGGCCATGAACTTACTCTCCACACTTGCCTCCATCACAGTCAATACAGCAGCACATGAGAAGAAACATTTTCTTTTATACATGATAGTCACTTGTGGCACAGTTTGGGATGTAAATGAGATTTAGGGATACCTTTCCCAGTGGAGAAATTCATGTTCCATATCATCTCATTGATCAAAACCAATGTTAACACTGAAGTTTAAAGCGTTGAATGGAGCAGATTAACGTTACAGGGTAGTAAGTATAATGATGGATATAAAAGCATGGTCTTCTCACTCAAACTTGCCGTGGTTTGATTTGTTGTCATCTTTTAACTGCATCACAGAATAGAGAGAGAATGACCAGCCCTAATCATAACCCTCCAGACCATGTGATTTTAAAGCTTTTAATAAGGATTTATTCACTTTGAGTTTATGTGTATGGTGTTCTCCCTACGCATATGCCTGTAAACCCCGTGCCTTCATGGAGGTTAGAGAAGTCATCAGATCTTCTGGAACTGCTGTTATGGATGATTGTGAGCCACTATGTGGATGCTGCAGACCAAAGCCTGGTCCTCGATAAGAAGACCTCTCTCTATTTTTGGTGTTCTCCTCATGGCATTGCCTGTAGGACTCGTGGCCATATATACAGATCAGAGGAAGACACACACAGCACACTCAGCTGTCCCATGCTGACCCTGCCAGGCACAGTAGATACAGGCCACTTCCCCAGCTCCCTCCATCTGCTAGACACAACCCACAACCCTCACTAGAACTCAGGAACTCTTTCAAACTGCTTCCCACTATTTCATGTTGCATGAGATTTTAGGCATGATTTGGTCAGTGTCTCCCAACAATGGGATGTTTATCCAGCTCAAGGATTTGTTGAATCACTCTTCTGGAAAGACTCAAATGCCACTTTAGGTGGAAGACTTCAACTTAACCTCCAAAGGACCTGATGTCACAATATCTGGATACCCATGGCTTCCCATCTCTATTGACCTCGGTGCGTCATCTGCCTTCACCTGATGCTGTTCCACAGTGCTCATTTCCCCGATGAGACTCTAAGGACTCTGGGTAGATTTGAGTGTGATGAGATCTGCATAGCTTGCTCTAGCCCTTTCACATCACACCCTGGTGGCCAATGGAGAGCCTCAAAATTGCTATTGTGACAATGTCCGAATCCCTGTAAATAGGACTTTAGGTGGCAAGAGGGTTACTATGGATGTGATTTAAACAAAGACCTCTAGATGAGAGCACCCTGGGTGGCTCGCATGGCCTGTTGAGGCCAGAAACAGACAAGAGGAGTAAGAGTGGTGGAAAAGGTGATTATGAAGGAAGCAGAAACTGGACTAGGCACTATGAGGAGGAAGGGATGAGCTAACGGCCAAGGACTGAGGCAGACATGGAAAGGTGATGAAACAGACTCTTGTAGCTTCCAGAAGATTCCCACCATGTAGGCTCCTTGATCTTCGCACAAGAAAACCTAATTTGAACTTCTGACCTCCAAAACTCCATGAGGATAGATTTTTGCTATTTGAAGCTACTGGCTTTACCTTAACAACAATAACTTAATATAATGTTTGAAAATTTTGTTGCAAAAATTAGTGGGCCACTATGAAAAGGTAAAGGAATGATTTCAAGAGATTTGAAAGTGAACCTCTAACTTATAGAGATTCCCTGCTTCTTATGTTTAATCATAATGTGAAACATTTCTACAGATAACTAACTGCATGTTTTATGTTTTTAAGCATTTTTGTAGGATCAATCAAAGCACAAATAGTTCCTCTGGGGGTAATGGAAAAAAATGGATGCCAATTTTCCCATGCTTCTGTACTACCCTATTTTCTTAGTAGGTAAAAGATGTAACAGAATAGACACAAAGACATCACTTAGCAAGGGTGGGAACTTTGAGGACTTGGTGAGGCACAAAGCGCCTAAGGCAAAAGGGAAAGATCTGCTCTGACAGACCACTGGCCACAACCACCTCCTGATCATCCAGCCCTGACCTGGGAGGTATGGGGTCGGGAGGACAGTCATCCAATCAGACCTCACGGGGGCTGGAATTCTCCCTTGATGTGCTGGCATGTTTTGTAAGGACATATTCGCATCATTTTCTCGGACCAAAGTTCAGCATAAGATTTTGTCTCATGTATATTTACCTATCACCACCTGCCTAGCATGGCGTCTTTCCACTTTAATTAAAAACCTAAACTGACTTTGATAGACCACATTAAATTAAATAGAATTTTCAACTCTCACAACCAAAACCATGAAACAGTAACTCAAGGGACACTGTGCACGCAGAAAGTCTAAATTAATCAAGATGGAAGTTGCTGGGAATCTAGGACTCTCTAAGACCATGCATACAGAGCTTAGTCATAAAACTCTACCCCCTAACTACAGTCACAGCTGTGGTCTTTTTCCAAAGTAAATCTGGCCTTTTCTACAAGTGTGAGTACACACACTCTCTCTCTTTCACTCACACACATTATTAATGGATTATTAACTCAGATTTGATCATCTACCACATTTTCTCAAAAAGCATATATCATTCACAAGGAGCCCAAACAGAATTTGAGAGAAATCAGATGAGATATTTCCTCCGTCTCAAATATACCGAAGTAGAAGACGATCATGTTATTCTTTTTCTTATCCAACAAGCTCATCTCTCAACTTAAAAAAAAATCCTTCCCAGATTTTCAGATTTAAGCCCATTATATTTAATGCAGTTTCTAAATTTTAACTACTCTGATTCTTTCAAATTGCTTACAAAGGCAGAGACTCTGAGATCTCTCAAGTGAAATCAAACCCACTCCTGCCAGCAAGAACATACCGATCTATTTATAAGAAATGCTAGTTGGGCTTGGTGGTTCACACCTGTAATCTCAGTCAGGACTCAGGAGGCTGAGGCAAAAAGGTTGGAGTTTAAGGCCATCTTAGCTAAATAAGAAACCCTGTCTCAAAACATACAAATGTATATGTGGTTTAAAAATTAAGTAAAAAAAAAAATCTCTGACAGCTTTGGGTCTCCAAATTGGCCATATATCTCTTTTTGCCTACAAAATTTAAAAATCAAAATCAAGCTAAGAATAAATGACTCGAATAACACCTTAAAAAAAGAGTTCAGAGAGGCTTCATGGGCACTATTCAGAGTAAACCTCGATATTTGAGTATGATTTCATAGTGGCCTTGCATAAAGATTTACTTAACACTAGGATGCATTTTTTAATGTCAATAATTTTCACATTTTTAACTTGAATGTCTTACATGAGTTTTTTATTGTCTTTGTTACTGGTTGGTTTCAGCCAGGTGTGCTGTACCTTGCTCCTGTCCAGATACTGCTGTGTGGTCTAAGATTGCAGCTGCTGATTTCTTAAACCGATGACGTTTGATTCCGTGTCTCTTAGATTTCCTCAGCTAACAGATTTATTCAGCTCCCTAACTCCAAAGCCATTCTTGCTGGTCATCCCTAGCTATCATTCAGGAAGTTGTTTTATCTGTATTAGCAATAGATGGAAGGTCTTCTCGAAGTCTAGTGTTTCTTTAGACTGATGGCTTTTCTGTCAGCAAATATAGCTATCACAGACACTCCCAAGCTGGTAGGTATGAGCAGGTACTCATGAGGGCAGAGGAGCATATACTCTCTAAACAACTGGGCTTGAAATTTAGAATTTATTTTATTTTAAAATATTTGTTTATTTATGTGGTGTGTGTGTGTGTGTGTGTGTGTGTGTGTCTGTGCCTGTACGACTGTCTGTGCACCACATGAAGATGGGAACCTGAGGAGGCCAGGAGAAGGCACTGATGTCCTGAAAATGTTATCCAGGTCGGTTGTAAGCCACCATGTCAATACTGAGAACCAACCCTGGTTCTCAGCAAGAGCTGCAGGAGATCTTAACTGGCCACACATCTCTCCAGCCACTAGAATCCCTGATTTTAAAGAAAAATAATATAGTAAGCAGACTATTTCAGCTATGATAAAGCCCACAGGAAAATTTCTATTACGTTTCATCCTGTCTTGAATGCTTCCATAAAGAAACCCCGATCCCAGTCTTTTTGGTTAACACATATGTTGGCAGCCATCTGCGCACAGAACTGAACATGAACTTCAAGGGCAAGAAAGCCACATTTGGAAGATAGCTCCCGCTTAGAATATAAATGTTTCTGAGCGGTCTGTGTCCCTGCAGGTTCTGAGGAAGTCGTTAAACTCTAATGCTCTGCCAATAAGCAATTCTGAGTGGCTGGCCTTTATTCTTCTGACTCATGGTGTCAGCTGTTTTACATTTTTGAGTCTTTATTTCTTTGCAAATGAAATTAATAAGATCATTGGTTGGCAGTATTAGTGGGATAGGATACTTTGAGTTATGATATTTATTCATTCAGCAAATATTTGTTGAGCAAATACTTTGCCTTATGCTACATCCTGGGGATGCAGCTATAGGCATGGTAGACACTGCCTCTGCTTTCACAGATGTGACGTTAAAGTGTTGCTACAAGGGCTACCAGAAGCACCCTTTAGCATTCATACTTTTATTCCCTGCTATGGTATTGGTAGAAACTTAAAAGAAGTTGCTACAACTTGTATTAAGAAAACTTGTACTAAGAAATTTTATAAGATTATAATAATTGGGGCATCTTTATAATCATTTAATTATTGAATGACTTCCTTTTATTTCCAAGACATCCACTGATGACTTTGTAGACAATAATGTAGTTAATATCATTTCCATTTGTATGCATTTTTATGCTTAATTTGACTCACTTTACACATTTCGGCCCCAGATAAGTCAGAACCGACCAGCAATGGGCATGAAAACAAACAAACCAACCCAAAACAAGACAAAACAAAACAAAAATAAGAATGATCTTAAATAAAATCTATAATCATAATTTTGTGAACTCAGCTTCTACTTATGAAAAACAGTACATTATAAATTACTCAGACACCTAACCATGACAGATGTTTCACCAACAATTTCATTTGCTAGATACCGTGGCACTCTGCCATGGTGGTTGTTTTGCTGAATATGCAGGTGGGAGCTGAGAGGTCCCGGGACAATGTGACTCTTCAGACTTTCAGTGTGGCTCCATTGCATCCTAATGCTAATGATGCTTCTGCTACACCCAACAATTCTAGCAAAAACACCAGAATTACCACTCAGGTTTATGAGTGTGCGCTTCTGTTTTCTACCGAGACTGGGGGACGCCATAATCAGTTTCGGTGGTGGGTTGTTGATAAATCAAGAGCTCCTCATCTCAGTGACGTTCTACCAACATCAGGAGCCAGCTTCCCCACAGTCAAATGCAAATGCTATCAAGGGGATGTGAGAACAGTGGCATTTTTTTGTAGGTCAGTTTTTCTGTCTGTAGCTGCCTCAGGACAACCTGAAACGCTTGTTGGAAAGACTTCTGGATGACCTGTCTTTGCTAAGCCTGAACGCTCAGACTGCTAATTCACCCTGTCCGCAATATCTCCTGACTGTTTGCATCTTGGGTGCCATGTCCACAGGGTGTTTAAATGTCAATGAGTGGTACCAAAGATGTAAGTTTAAGCACAGGAAGTATAAAGATTTCTTTTTATGCTAACAACAATGATGGATGGAGAGGCCATCCTCCAGATCATACTGTTCACATTAGTGAAACTGGTTTCTGAGGCAGCTAAAGTTCACAAACATGTTGACTCTGGGGAAAGGGGTGTGACTCCAGGCACACAAGGCTCCTGTGATTTTCACAATTTTCCTGATGAGTGCCAGAGGAGATTCAACTGCTAGGATTATTGCCAATATCCCATCAAGTTCGATCAAGTTTTTGAGAAAGACTTTCACACTGCATCCTGCCTCACGTATTAATTATTGTACAGTTCCTGTCCTTTTAGTGTGTACATTTAATTTATATGCAATATAAATATATAATGATAATAAAATATAATATAGTATAGTATAGTATAATATAATAATATGATATGTATTATTGCATTTGATCCCACTCTCAGGAAAAAACAAATACACACACAAATAAACCTGAGTGGTAGCTCTGATGTCTTTAGTAGAATAATATAATAAAATAAAAGATGGAGAATAACTAGCAAATTAAGATAGAATGGATGAAATTAGAGGTAGGAGGGAATCACAAACATTCCTTGTAGGGTCTTACTTGTTAGCAGACACCTTAGTGGATTTCTGAGTTCCAGCAGCCAGGGTCTCATAATGAGACCCTATTAAAAAATAGATTGATAGATAGAGAGCCAAATTGTTGATAGAAAGGTAATTAGATAGATAGATAGATAGATAGATAGATAGATAGATAGATAGATAGATAGATATTCTTTGCAAGCTATGTTGGATATCTTCTCTGAGTTTGTCAAAACATTATTATTGCTACTGAGCCAGAGCACTGCTCAGCATTACAGTTCTGAAATAAAAAAAGTCTTAAGTGGTAGCAGGATACTTTCCTAATAAAATAAAGCCCTTCATCTCCCCTTAAATTAAACAAGCCTACTTCCTTTGACCATATTTTGAACATAGTTCACCTTACCAAATGATTCCCTTTAGGGCACTCTATTTTAATTCTGGAGGTGTCAATCAGCTCACACTCCGTTCACAGGGGGCACCGATTCATTCTCTCTGAAAACAAATCATTGGGATGCTTTCCTGGGAGGTTACAGGAGAGTGCTGAAGATGCATGGAACTAATAAAACGAGAGGCAAGAGCAGGCCCGAAAAGGAGCCTGCCTGTGACTTTGAAATCTGGTCTCCTGTCCAGCCCACAACCTCCCCTGCCTTCCCTGGATGAAAGCAGACAAAATGCAGTGTTCTCAGGGTTACCCGTATGGCTTGAAAGAAGGTCTTTGACTTCCTTAACCTCACACCTTTTCTGGGCAGAAGCATCCAGAAGATGTCTCTGGATGCTGTCAGTGCTCCAGTACTTTGTATTGTTACCTTAAAATTAACTAGGTGCAGGACTTCCTCTCAGACTGCCAGAGGAAGCTAATGGTTTAATCCTTTGTAAGCTCCCAGGGCCTGATTAAGCTAAATCAGACAATAGAAACTGAAGGAAATCTTGCTGAGAAAGTGCTTCTCAGATGAACTAAAGTGGGTGAATTAAAAGCAGAAATCCAGTGAGCTAGCATCTGTAGAGTCATCAAGAGAATTGAACTTAGAGTGAAATAAAAAAAAAAAAAAAAAGAAAGAAAGATCTCAGGCTCTAGATGAAGCAAGACATGCTGTGTTTCCCCTAAGCACTGACCTTTGTTCAAACACACACACACACACACACACACACACACACACACACACACACACACACACACAGGAGAGAGAGAGAGAGAGAGAGAGAGAGAGAGAGAGAGAGAGAGAGAGAGAGAGAGACTGTGAGAGAGTTCTGAGAGTTCTGAGCTGAGGACATTATCAAAGCTCTGAAGGAACGAAGCGGGTGGTGTTCTGACTTAATTAAAATGTGCAATACCTACTTTAAGTGAATTTCCCAGCCCCGACGGTGATGACAGCCGAGAGTTATTAGCTGCCTGAAACTATTTGACAAGTATCTGAATGAACACCTTCCTCAAGACACTCAAGCTTATGTGATAATGACAAATACAGTACGTTTTTCATAAATTAGAGTCCTAATAAGACCTCCCTGAGTGCAGGCATTTCTCAAACAATCAGAATGCAGACAAGTTATTTGAACACTATGCCTGTATGCTAAGTAATTAGAATCTTTGTTTAAGAAACAGTTTTGTATCTTGATGTGTGTTGAAGTTTTGGGAAAAAAAACCTGTGATTATGGTAGAGCAAAGTCATTCTTACACATGGGTACGTGTTAGAAAAACATGAAGGTTTTACGAAAATATGGTGCTGGGCCCCATCCCTATTCAACATCTTAGGGGTGGGTGGTAATATTTAAATCTCTAGCATCTTGCCAGGTAACACTCAACAGCAAGTTCAGGTATTGCTTTGAGAACAGCAAAAAAGAGAGAGCTGTGAAGGGTAAAACCGTGAGCTGCAATCGTTTGTAACTAGCCACTTTGCTTTAGTGAGATCACAACTCCATTTCAGTCATTGTGTGTTACTACCAATAAATGGACAAGTGTGTCTTGCCAAAACTCTAACCTGATGGTGAATGACGTCACACTGAATGCTTGGAAAAAAAAAGAGCCTCAGTTTTCACTATCAATCAATTAATTCACAATCAATGGATATTCAAATTCCAGATCTCAGACCCTAACCTGGGAATGAGCCCAGTATCCAGTCGGGGCCAGTCCTGAGCCATGCTCCATCGCTCACACCTTCCCACTCTCAGATGATTGCATAGCTAGTCTTTGACCTTCTCATCTGATTTAGCCTGAGCTACTTTGATTCAAGACTATTTGGTCTTGGGATTTCAAGGGCCTGAGAAGGCTCGTTGATTATTTTCTTTTGGATTATGCCACATATGTTAAAAGTCACCGAGCAATGATGTCTAAAAAAAAAAAATCTCATTTGCCAGAGGAAGGGAAGAACAACATTTGATTCTTGTGTTTAAGGGCAAAAATGGAAGAGAACAGGAGATAAGATATACTTCAAAAACCATCGTTGACCAGCCATTATTGTTAATCATTAAACAGTCCTAATCTGATCTTCCTGCTGCTTCTCAAATGTGAGTGAAGACCCCTTCATTGCCAGGCTAGGGTGGCATAAATGTAGATCAGTGCCTAAGACAAGGTGTACAGCTTACCACATGCTGTCTTGTTCAAGACTATTAAGCTCATGATGAAAGACCATGAAACAGAACCAAGGTAGCCATTTTCATGACCTTGTATACAAGCACTTTTAGCACTAAAACATGTGTCGTTCAATATTCTACTCTCACCTCAGTCCCTGCATGAGGACTTCCATGGAGAGAAAAAAATAACACTTTCATATTCAGAGCCATCTGGGCAACGTTCTAGAACATTGGATGGGGTGTTTTGTAGCTGGGCCTTTTGGTTACTTTATTTAGATTCCTGTCTCTACCACCCTTCTCTAATCCAATCCCTGTCAATCCCCCAACACTAGAGGAGAAAGGGTGTGGGATAAACCTCTTTAGACTACTTCCTGCTGATTATGGGTATCCAGCTCCTTAAGGCAAGTCCAATGTTTGTTATCGGAATAGCAGTAATCAGCAATCCAGCAACCAGAAACCAGCAATCCAGCTTCCTTCCTCAACCACATTAACCACACTGTAGCTGCTGACTGGGCTCTAGCACAGCTGTTACCAGACTTTTGCAGTTGGGCGATAATTCTATTTTGGGTAGCCTAATTACTTAATATTTGTTTAACAAAAGGGGAGTTAATTCCATAGGAAAAACAGCCACTTTGAAACATCTCAGATCTATTGTTTCTATTGGATGCCACATTATCTCACCATAATCATGATGAGCACTATTCCCAGGCACGTGCTGCACAATTGCTGGGGAGACTGATGATGATTTTGTAATCCCAGGACACCTCTGGAGATGTGCTTGGCTCCAGATTAACCCATTCTCTCAAAATGGGTTTATTTTCTATATCACTGTTGCCTTGCATGGCCTCCCCACCCCCCAGGTTCCCACCCTGCCCACGGGCTGCAGGGATTTGAAATTGAGGGTGTGCAGTTCTGAGTGAGGGCATGATTTGTCTTCCAGCCCAGTTTGCTTCCCTCCTTCATCCCCCCTTTTCTGGTGCCATTCACTTTCCAAGCACTTCCATCCCCACCAGCATCTTCTCCAGTTGCCAAGCCATTTCTGCAACCTTCTCAGAAATGAGAGAATGGAGTGAACCTTTGGCTTTCCCATTTCATCCTTACTTTGCATGTTTGTTTTGTCTTGTTTCTCAACCCCCCCATATCCACTTGCAAATTTTCAAACTACTCAATCATTCTCTCAACCATTTTTGAAATGGAATACATGAAGAAGAAAAAAAAAAGGAAGAAACTCCTGAAAATCCCCTCTGAGAGCATAGCGGAAAGGAACCTGGCAGCATCTGCTACAATAAGCTTTTCACTGACATTCTAAAACAGAGTATTCATCCCTTCTTCCTTTGTTGCTTCATCTATGGCTTTAGTAACTAAGTATCCCATTCTGCCCATGTTGGGTGCCAATTGTAGCTGGCATTTTGTCTACTTTATTTGGATTTTTATATCTACCATCCATCTTTACCCAAATACCTTCCAACCCTCTAACATAAGGTAAGCAAGAAAGAAGGTTAAAGGGGAAAGGGGGTATAGACCTCTTTAGACAATTTTTTTCTGATTAGGGGTGATGTATTCCTTAGGGCAAGTCCAATCTTTGCTGTCAAAATACCAGCAACCCGCAATACATCAAGCAGCAATCCAGCAATCCAGCAAGAGCAAAAGCAGCAGCAGGGGCGGCAACAAAGGGAGCAGCAACCACCACTGTGGAGTGTCCCTTGTGTTGTAGGTGACTATTAATATTTACTATTGATATATCTTCTGGTAAAGATTGCCATTAATCCTAAACAGCGGTATAGCCAAATCACCACATAGAGGCTGGGCTTATTTAATTAACCTAGAACACAATGCTGGGCATTAATTACTCCCTCTTAAACTTCCAAGCCCTCATAGTTTCCTAACATTCAAATTTTACCCCTTATACTTGCTTTTTGTGAAATCTTAGGTCTGGTTCATACTCCATGTCATTCTAAGATCTGTTCTCCAGCCCTCCTCTCCTAGCTTTGCCTCCGCCCTTTGTCCCCGACTCTTTCTCCTGTCTCTGGCTCCTCCCATCTCCCGCCTACTCCTTCTTCTCTATTGCTCAACATTGTGGCTGGTTGTTTTATTTTGGATGTTCACACAAAGTTGAGACAGGTGATGTTTAGAATAAGTATCACAATGCAATATCCGGATTGAAACCAGAGAGCGTGTGTGGGGGATCAGCATTTTAATGAACAAGGGTAAGGTGTATACATTTCAGAAGAATACTATACCAACACCCTTGCTCCTCTCTGGGCTTTTGAATTTGTACCCTCTCAAGAGTCGTCAGAATTTCAAATGTAAACTGCCGCTGGCAAAAATCATGCCCCTCCTAGAGCATAAGACAAATCATAATTGTCAGCTGTGGACAATCTGAAGCAGCCCCATATTCAACACCTGGGATTAAAACGAAAACATATTCCCCTAACATAACTGGATTTTTTAAGGAACGAAAATTCTCACTACCGTGTTTCCTTAGCTTTTGCACTTCCAAATGATGAGGGGAAGGAGGAGAACAGTGGCAAGCCACTCCATGTGAATGGTGGCTTAGTAAAGCTGGGAGAAAGTGTCTAGCCATTTCCATGCTAACTTCATTCTCTTTCTTCTTCGGACACCATTTTTCTGGACCAGACAAGCCTGCTTTAAAACATAGAACAGGAAAATATTACAATCAGTGAAAAAGCCAAGAAGTTCTTACAGGTAATAAGAAATATATTTACCCAGCATTATAATTACAATTCAAACCCTACACAAAACCCTCTAGTTTGGGTGAAATCATCTCCTCTTACACTTGGAAAAATAAGACTCTAAATTTTATATAACATGACTCCCTTAGAAGAAATGGCATGAACAAGTGTGATAAAGTAGAACACATTTATGAGGACTATAAAATTACACGCTGAATACACTGTTCCCTTAAATAATCTTTCTGCTAAGAAAAGAAATCATTAAGGCTGGTGTTAACAATATAGATTTTCAATGAAGTAGAACTGATTATCTCTCCATTTTTAAATAACACAATGGGCATTAGATGGCAATCACTTATAACAATGCAAGGAAATTCTGTTACCCAAAGGTTTCCATGTATGTCATAGTTTAATAATATCTTCAAGTACTAAAGGAGTTGATTTCTGAGTGTTTTGATGAGGTAGAATTAGCTATCAAAAGCCATGTCATATAGCTTCCATTGTAACAGCTCCATATGGGTTATTATAAGCATAGTTTATGAGAAATATATTCAGAGATCATACAATTTACAAACTTGCAATGCACAACCATTTTTTAGTAAGTCCACTGATACAGACAACCATGAGAAATTTAACTTTAAAATAGTCTGATTATTCCAGAGAGAAACTACAATTTAGCGACCATCCTCTGTATTCCAAAACCCTCAGATTTAACCAATTGTAAACATGTCTCTGTATGTTCCTTTATTCTGAATTTTACCTATGTTAGAATCAATGTGTAGCATTTGCTGACTTCCTCCTTTCACTTGGGTATCATGTTCCCATGATCCATAAAATCATATGTATTACTGCATGTAACACATATAGGAGTGGCTCCTTTGTATTACCAAATAATATATCACTGTATGATACATGGAGTTTTGTTTGACTGTTCATCTCTTGATAGACTGGAGTTATTTCCACCTGATGGGTATTACAGCTAATGGTGTAAATCTATTATGGTACACATTTTGGTATAGACATGTATTTCATTTCTCTTGGGTATACACCTAGGATCAGAGGTGTTTGTATGGGAATTCTGAGTTTAACTGCTAGGGGAAATGTCAGACTGCTGTACAAGATAACCGCTCCATTGTGATTCCTATCAGCAGTGTCTGCACATTCTGTGTTGCTCACACTCACTTCACACTCATTATTATCCGTCTTTTTCTACTCCATCCACTCTCATGAGTACAAAACAGTGTCTCACTGTTGATTTACATTTTCCTTCTCAATTATAATATAAAAATATGTTCATATACTTATTGGATATCTATTCATCTTAGATAAATGCATATTCTGATTTCTTGCTTATTTTAATTTACTTAATGGATTATAAGAATTATTTTAAAGCTTGCATACACATCTTTTATAAGATAAATAGTAAATATGTTTCCCACTCCACAAATGCATCATTTTCTTGATGGCACCCAATTAAAAATGTACTTTTGATGAAACTCACTGTATTTTTTCTCCTGTTACTCATGTTTTTGACACTATATCTAAGAATATTTTGCCAAATCTGGGGAGATAAAGTTTAATATTTGCTTTCTTTTTTTTTTAAGTTTCATAGTTTCAGGTCTTACTTTATGTAACTGGTAAAAATATCATGTGGTCATAAATGTTTGAAATGTCTTGTATTTTCTCTCTTTCTCCCATTTTCCAGTGATCAATATGGCTTTTCTGGTGCCATAACCACACTGACTTGATCACCATGACTTTCAGATAAATTTGAAACTGAGAAGTAAGAATGGCCCTAAATCAGATGACTAAACACTTTAGATATTTCATGTTCCTTGCAATTCCAGGTAAAATTTGAGACTACCTTTTCAAAGAAAGCATGTGGGTTCTTAGATTGTGATGACCCTATAGGTAAGTTTAGAGAGTAATGACTTTTTTGTAATGTTAAGGCTTCTGGTCAGCGATTATAGTATGTTTATTCACTTAGATCTTCTTTAATTTATTTCAATAATGTTTTTTAGGTCTTGGAATGTATTTTTTGTTAAATTTACCCTTAAATTATATTTTTATGCTATTGCAAAAGGCACTGTCTTTTTAATTCAATTTTCAGATTATTCATTTCAGATACATATTGTACAAAAATACTACAATTGAGTTTTGGTGCATCACTCTTATATATGCCACCTGGGTGAGCCCGCACATCATTTCTGGCCATTTTAGTGAATTCCTTGGAGTTTTCTATATAGAAGGTCCTATGATCTGACAATAGGGGTCACACTACTTTTTCCTTTCCAGTTATTAGCATTAAGTCCATGAGCTTCTTGTCAATTATCATTCTCAGCCACATCCACCACTCTTGAGCATCCTTAGCTCCGAATGTCTCCACATTCTGTTTCAAATTAAATCAGTTCCTTTCGGTAGAGACTGGAGATGTTCATGGCTTTTTTCTTCCCCTAGGCAAAATTCTTTGAGACAAGACTTTGGAGCAAGATGTAAGAAGCTTCTCTGAGTGACAACTTGTTTTGGGAGACATCCACCTGTGCTAAGGACAGGAACATCAGTTCCACGTGAGCTACTGTGTGGAACGTCACCTCCCCAGCCAGGGCCTAGCAGAGTTTCGGATTCTTTCCATGACATGCCCAACACAGCCCACCATCTCCAGGAGGCAGCTCTCCAGGAAAGCTGTATAAACTTAACACTCATCCCCACTCATCCAGAACATAGCTTGAACAGCAGGTGTGTGGGGTAGTCGAGAAATCCTGAAGGCATGATCCACCCAAAAAGGAAGCCCTCTGGCTCCAACTCCAGGAAGAAGGGCCCCGTGTTCATAGCTGTAGCAGGAAGAGGTCGGAGGTCTTGGTTCACAAGTCACTCTGAGTGAGGCCATGGAGTTTCACATTTGTTACGGCAGAAACTTTGTTCAAGCATGTGACACTTCATGAGTCTCTTAACTAACTTGCTTTGTATCATTGCTAATTACTGTCACAGACTTTGGTAACCAGGCCATTTTCACAGTTTTTTTTTTCTCTCTCATATTTCAGTTGGTATCTGCTGAAGAAGTACTGAACGTCTCATTCTGGAAGTATAAAGGTAAATGTGGTCAGCGCTATCTTTTGAAGGGTGCCATCTGCCGTGAGTGTATAGGGGATCATCAATATAGAAATGAGAGTAGAGTTTGAACACATCATTCAATCCCAAAGCATGGGATGCCCCTTATTGGGTCTTTGGTAAATACATTAATATGAGAAAAACAGAATTGCTATTTGAACATTCAAAATATATCTTTGCTCCACTCACGTCTGTTCTCATTCTGTAGCTTTCAATGTGTTTTATGCTACTGATAATTTAGGAAGTATTAATTACAGATGACTCTATGTTTCTCGTATGTCATGTACTTCTGATTTAAGCTTCTAATAACATCAAGCATTTCTATTTGTGTTAATCAGTTTTGCATCACTATAATAAATGCTTGAGGTATAATCAACATATAAAGAGGAAAGGTTTATTTGGGCTCACTCACTCTCTAGTGACACGTTCCTGTTGCTTCGGGGCCTGAGATGAAGCTACGCATTTATGGATGAGCGATGTGGGAACACGAAAAGGGGGGCCTGGGATCCCACAATTCTCTTTGAAGGCTCACCGTCAATGGATAGAAGACCTCCCATTAAGCAGCTAAGTGGGGAGAATTTAAAACTGATACGACTTGTCAACCCTAACCCAAGCACTGAGGAATTGTTTTGGATTATTGGCCATATTTGCACAAGAGCAGGAGTATTCATGGAAAAGGAACCAGAAAGCAACTGTGTCAATGGCAAAAACAAGCAAACAAACAAACAACAACAACAAAAACACAAGGATGATAAGGTCCTGAGCACTGTGGACTTTTAAAGCAACATCGCTGTCACCACGGGACAGATGTGGTTGAGCCAGAGACTTCAAAATTCAAGAGGAAAAACTGATTGAAGAGGAAGTGACTGGACAGGGAACTCTCTCCAGGAAAGACAATCTATCTTTGCAGAAATGACAGAATCACAGAGATAAGTGAGGTAGCACCAGCAAGCCAGATGAAACAAAAAGTCACAGCACCAGATGGCAAAAGCACCAAAATAGCCACAAGAGACACTGTGCCTGAGCCTAGGAGGCCCCAGTATCACTCACCAGGAGTCTGGCTTCATTCAAACTAAGGAGAAAGGACCTGAAGTTCAACTATTCTTCAGAAAAAAAAAGACCATGCCTAATACAGTCATGCCAAAGAGCTGACACAAGAAGAAAAAAAAATCAGAAGGCATAAGTAGAACATTAAACCCATTAAGTAGACATTAAAGTAGAACAGCATTAAACCCATGACAAAAAAAATGGATACTTCCAAAACAAGAATTCCAAAGGAAGTTAAGCACATGATTAATTCCCAACTGAAGGGAATGATGTGGGCAATAAGGTCACAGCAGCACAAACTTTTCAGACAAAGTTGCCTGGGCCCCATCAGCTTCTACTGGAGACAATATAGCAGGCAAGAAAAAGAAAATCAGGGGAAGACAGATTTGCCCAAACAGCATGACAACGTAAGAAGGAGAAGGCACTAAAGGCTATCTTCTGGACTTGTAGCTAGGCCACATGGAGACCATAATCCTTTTTAGAGTTGACTAAGTATTGTTGCTGATGACTTTGGTTTCACAGGGACCAAAAGTGTGATTCCTCTGTGGGTTCTGTGGCCCCAGTGCCATGGCCAGGATAAGAGCATTTTGATTATCTTGATTTTGAGTACAGTTTTGGGCAAAGCTGTTAGTAATAGATGAAGCTTGTGCAACATCAGGGAAAAGAAAGGAGAGTGTTGTCCAAGAGTGGGTTAGGAAGAGACAGAGGCCCTCAAGTACAGTTGAAGATGTCACACTATCAATCAGAGCCCTGTGGGTTCACAGGGATGTTACCTGGAGGCGGTGGAGCAAAGCCAAGGGAAGGATGTCATTCGGAGAGGAACAGAAAGGTAAGAAAGGTCTTGCAGAAACTCCTCAATAGACTAACAATGATGGCTGTACCAGTGTAGTGAAGATTTGGCAGATCAAAGTCCAGAGGAATACTATTAGCAGAAAGCAGTATGAGGAGGAAAGAAAAACAAATGACAGAGAAAAATGAGACAGAAGAATCCTCAATTATTTTGAAGATATTCTAATAATCTATGATCAGGCAAAGCTTTGAAGTTATAGGGAGAGGGTCCTTGAGAAATTGGAGAGAAGATTCCTCAGAGCAGTTCCTACTATCCATATGTCAATCAATGTATAGTAATTTCCTCTAAGCTGGATGGTCCTCCTGGAGGAAAAGAGGGGATCCATGAGATCCAAGAAATAAATGAAACCTTACAAGCCCAGAAAAGATGAAACTTTCAGGACTCACAAGGTCTGTCCTCACAAGCAATTATTAAGCAGTAAATAATTGCTGAAGAAAGGAGGCTTGCAGTGGGCAGAGCTGCCTTCCGGAGGTGCTCTGACTGCTGGCATGCCTGCACTTGTGCAGAGAGCCCCATAGAAGGCAGCTTTCCCCAGCTGTCACCCAGGAATGGGTGGGCTCTCTGCTATCACAGTTGCCTTTGAGTCACTTCTGCTCTGTGTATTTCCTCATTCATGTTCCTATCTGTAGCCTGAATAAACTCATTGGTTTACCAGGCTGAATTTAGGTGGGACTGTTTCTCTGGTCTGCCATCTTTGCCCCATCTGGGGTGAATAGACATCTGGTCTCTTTTCCCTAGGAAAAGTTACAGTAAAGCTTAGCTGTTCAAAAAGTTTCTCATAACCTTATCACCACATCTCCTGCCAAGCATCTAGAGAACATTACTCTGTCACTTGAATAATTTGCTCTCTTATTCCTTTCCTTTCTTTAAAAACAAAACAAAAAAACCACAAACAAACAAACACCTCCAAATCATCTGGGAATCTGAACATACACAATGATTACAAAGTGAGTTTTGCCTAGGAAAATTTGAGAAATGCTGGTAGAAAAACAACCCTTTTCCAGATCTGTCTCTATTGTTTAATGCAACCATCTTGGGCTATAAATTTGAATGCCAAGTTTAAGTAATAAGAAATGATTCTCTTCCCTAAGGGCCTTCAAGTACCTGGGCAAAAGGGTTTTTCAATTTCTCTGTCTCTGTGTAAACCAAATTATAAATTAAATCATGTTTTATTACACTGCTCTGAATTACACTTTTATTTAGACTTTTTAAGTGTAAGTGGTTGACATGCTCTCTATTTCATATTTCTAGCTTAATTCTAAAAGTAATGCTAGCCTTGACACTAGTTACGGGAGGATGGTGGGTACAGGGTCTAATCTAATGGATAGGCACATTAAATCTCCACAGATCCAGCTCAGTACCAGAGAAGAGTCTGGCTCACAGCCTAACGGAAAACGGTTAGCAATTTCTGAGAGGGAAAGTTTTATCCTGGAAATGTTGTCATGTCCTCTGTCTGTTCCAGGATGTCTTATTTATTACAAATCAGTCATCTGCTATTGCTGTCGTGATGTTTCAAATAGATTTTGAATTTTAGGTAATAGAACAGACTATATACACAGAAGGACTTAAATTTAATTTTCGTGATTGAATAGAGAAGTTAATAGCTTAACCCTATGCCCTGCTTACTAAAATTGAATGGCAAAAGGCCATTTGAATTTATGGAAAAGGTCTTCTAGCTTAGTAAAAATGTTCAGTGTGATCTGGAGAATAAAATGATGACCTAGGTCTTAAGAAAAGTTGAGCGAGAATTGTTGATTTGCGTTCAGTAGGAAAGTGCTCTACTTGGAGGCATAGCTGAGATATTCATGGTTCTGCAGGTTGGAAATCCAAGATGAAGAAAACAGAGGCTGTGCTCCTTCTGAAGGTGCCAAGAACGGATCCATCCCAGGCCCCTCTGTTAACTGTGGTGGCATCACTTACATCTTCAAATGTCACTCTTTCTGTGTTTATCTTTCTCTGCATCCACATTCCTCCTCTAATATTAAGACACTAGCCATGTCAGACAGGGATACATCCTATGCTACTATGACCTGAGCTTAACTGATTTCATTTGTGATGACCTTGTTTCCAGGTCTAATCCTGACTTCTGACACCTTAGGGCTTTAACATCCGGGCTCAGGGAGGACATGATAACTCAGTAATAGACATGAGGTGGTATGAAACAACCTAAGAAGAAAGAATGGAAATTACATATGAGGGTTAAAAATTGTTTTTTCCCTTCTCCTTGCTAGTCCAGGGACCATTCTCCTGGACAGTAGACAAATATTCAGTACTAGGTAGAGTAGCAAGGTTCTCAACAAGTACTTAATTTGATCTTTCTATGTAGATGGGAAACTGAGGTCTCCAGGCTCAGCACAGTATTAAAAATGGAACAGGAAACCCGAATCATGAGTCTGGGTCTCCATATTTCCTGTCTCTGTGCCCCATGTCCAGCAGGGATACCACTGCATCAGAAGCAAATCTTGGCAATAAACCCATGATGAGTAGAAGGGCCATACTTCACTAGAAATGAACCTAAGCAGGGCCTCCTCATCTCTCCAAGTTCTCCCCAAGTTGTAGCAATCAAAAGCATCACAGGTATCTCTGAGTGTGTAGATGGTAGCCACACAGTGTCAAAGAAGCTTCCAGATGTGACCAAAAGTGTGTATTAGGCTAAATAATTTGCTTAGGAGTTCGTGATAGGTCATGTCTCAATGATGAGCTGTCAGTCTCCACTCCCAGGCATCTTTAGATTTTTGAGTGACTGTTCCTTGGAGAGTAAAATCAGGAGCGTCACAGTTTTCCCCCTTCTGTGGGCTCTGTTTCTTCTATGGACTGTTCCCTCTGCTGAGTAGAAGTTTTTCAGCTTGACCACATCCTGCGTTCTACTTGTCTATTTTGGCTCTCAGTGCCTATGCTTTTGGTATCATATCCATGAAATTATTGCCAAGGCCAATGCCATATAGCTTGGGTATTTTATAGTTTCATGGCATGTGTGTCTGTGTGTGTGTGTGTGTGTGTGTGTGTGTGGTTTTTGTTTGTTTGTTTTCTTCAGTCAAGTCATTTGCATTTGTGTGATATTTAAAAAAAAAAGAATTCCAGCTGTTCTATTGTACCAATAAAGACCCAGGAGTCAATGCTGGGGTGAAAACCTATTAGCTCAGAGGCAGAGAATGCACCCAGCTGGCCTTCCTACTCAGCTTATGTGACAGAAGGAAAAAGCCAAAACCAAAAGCTCAAAGTTTGCTAGCTTAGCTGAGGACACAGGATAAAAAGGCCCGCTAGCTCACCTGAGAGCCTAGGAGGAGAAAGCCAAGTAAAAGAGCCAAAGAGCTAGAGAACGAAAAACTCCTTCTACTTCTACAGGCTGTCTTAAATACCTCTCAACTCAGAGTTCCTCCTACTCTTTAATCCCTGTCAGCTGGTTTCTTGCTCTGCCTCTTGACCAAGGCTTAACTTTACTAAATCTTGTTTACAGAAAGCTCTTGGATTAAAGGTGTGTGCTAGGGCTGAGACATACCAAACAAGAAATAGATTTTTACAGTTCACAATCTAGGGGGTTCACAATGAAATCAAATATCCTGCAACATTTGTGTGCATGCATGTGTGTGTGTGTGTGTGTTGTTAAAGCTCTGAATGCATTATTTTGACAGTGGAGCTCCATCTTCCCCAGCATTTCTCAAGGAGGATATCCTTTTCCCACTAGTTTCCTTGTGTGAATTTATTGCAGAATTTTCTGCTCTGTTCCATTGGTCTATGAGCCTATTTCAATGTTAGCATCATACTGCTTTAGTAACTGTAGTTTTATAACATACTTTGAAGTCAGAATGTATTTTATCTTGGGGTCTGTTCTTTCTTAAGATCAATTTGGAGAACTATATTTTTATGTGATTCCATGTGAATTTTTTATTTCTAACAAAAATGTCTTTGATAATTTGATAGTTATTATATTCTTCAGACTATTTTGGGTAATATGGACATTTAAACAATATTAGGTCTTCGAAATCACATACCTGATACAAGGATAATCTTCAAAAAAGAATTCTTACAGTACAGTAGCTTAAAAACAACTGGTAGCCTGATTAAAAACTAGGGTAACATTAAATAAACATTTACTTTAAAAGAAAAAAAAAGACATAGAAATAGCCAGAAGGTATATGGAAAAAGTTCTCATTGTTGTCTGTGGTCAAAGAAAAACAAAAAACAAAAACAAAAACAAACAAAAAAATGAAAATCAAATTTTTAATGAGACAGTGCCTCACAACTGACAGGATGGGTAAATAAGAGCACGGTGAGTGTTGACGAGAATGTGGAGACATTCCATGCTGCGGAGAAAAACCATGTAGCTGCATGGAAAAAAACAGCATAAATACTCACCCATCAGGTAATGATTTAGGCACGAGGTGACCCCGCAAGTCCATGCTTTTGTTTCTTCTGGAGGCAGGGTCTCCTTTAGCTCAGGCTAGCCTCAAATTCCCTGCGTAGCTGAAGGCATCTTTCACTCCTGATGTCCCTGCCTCCATCTCCTAGGTGCTGGGATGGTAGGCACATCCACTGTGCCAGTTTATGAGATCCTGATACTCAGTCCCAAGGACTTGTGCAAGCACTGCATCAGGTAAGCATCTTCCCGGTCCTCACTGTTTGGTAATTTTCTTAATTTTAGGAATATTTTGTTAGTTCTTTGAGAATTTTGTTTAAAGTGTTTTGATGATGTTCACCCCCTACCCCTTCCCAGATCCAACCCCCTCACCTGCTCACCTAATTTGTTATTCCCAACCCCCAGGCATTACCAATTTGTGCTGCCAAAATGTTTTGGATGTGTAACCTTCTAGTGGAATATTAATTTCTGGAATGAATAAGAAATAAAATTACTAATCGATGTATTGGGAGCTATGCTCTTCTTTAAAAAAATTAGAAACATTTTGTTATGATACCCAGTTTTACCAGTTATTATTAAAGGAAATCTATTTTTTGTCATGTCATCATTTTGCTGTAATTATAATATAATTTCAAAAATAAAACATAATAATTTTTTTTTAATCTGGAGATTTGGAACTAGGATCTCAGAGAGACAGTGACATCACCAGTACCTCGCTGTTTATAATAACATATCTGAGGAAGCAACCTAAGCCTCCTGTGCTATAGGAAGTGATAAAGTGCAGCAACTAGATACAATGAGTCATTGTTTAGACTGAGAAGAACACTCAACAATATATGACAATGTAGATTAACCTTCAGTAAATTCTGCTAAATAAAATAACCCAGTCACATAAACCCAACTCTGCATGTCTCTGATCATATGAAGCATGTAAAACACTTAAACTCTTAGACTCAAAGAACAGAACGGAAATCCGCAGGGACTAGATGAAAGGTGAAGAGCATATTCCTAATCAATGGCCATCAAATGTTATCCAACTTTGCCTTTAGGTCAACAATTATGTATGGAGACATCTCAAAAATAGTTACAGATATGGATCACATATTCAGTGTTCTTGATGCAGTAACATAAAAGGCACATACTTTGTGGGTTATTTTTGGTTAACTTAGAACACTCAGACTCACTGGGTAGACACAAGTGGTCATCAGCATCTTCTTCAAACTACAAAACATTGGCCACCATCTGTTTTGTCTACTCTTAAAAGCTTTGGCATCTTGGGTGGTCTGTGATAGGTTTAACATGTTGAAGAATAAATATCATCTAGTGCAATCAGTATGCTGTTCAGCTTCATGGCATGTCTTGAGCTGTCTGGAAAACTCTATAGCACATATAATCTCCCTGGATTTCTCTCTCCCTTCTCTGCAGATTTCACCTTTTTAAGCCTATTCAAAGCTTGAAACAATACTTTCATGCTGCTTTGCACAGGATGATAAAAAGAAAAAAATATTGATCAGGCAACTATCCTATATCATCTCCCATAAAATATTCCATCCCCCAAACAAGTTACTATCTTTAGTTGCCACAAAAGCTGCATCAGTTTCTCTGTATCAAACTCATAATTGGAAAATAGGATGAGATTAATTATGGAAATACTTTCAATTTCAATAGTCAATTAACAGGCAACTATATGAAGACCACAATAATTACATTATTCTACAAGCTTTGTGCTACAATCTTATTTTAGTGTATTTAGGCTCTGAGAAGAGAATCTGATTAGCATTTATTTCTTAATGAATTTGACATCCAAGAGATTCATGAGTTTATACTGTGTTTTAAATTATAAATGAATGCTTAGAAAATTAACATTGATTTTCTATATAATCCTAGGCCATAATCACGAGGAGTATTTTCTGCATGAATCCTTGCTGTAGCTATCATTAGGTGACAGTGTAACAGATCACACAGAAGATAAAATCTCATAGACTCTACCTAAAACATTCTTTCTTGGAAGATGGGTAGCTTGGTAAAAGTCTTAAATATCTTGCTTATTTTTTAATGGGGCACACCGTTTTTTCTTTGCTCTGACTTGAGAAAAGAAAAGGCTAGTATGGATCTCTGATACAGTCAGTTTAGATAAAGTCTAAACATGTCACATGATAATTAAATGCTGTCAAAAGCCCATATTCCAAATGTACTTACTGTTAGATGAACTGGGACAAATGTGTAACATTAGAACCAAGGGTATACCATTTTCATCACTAGGAAGCCATGTGACTTTTGACAATAGTGCCCTGGGTTGAAGTCTTTGCTGAACAGAGCTGTAGTTTACATTGTTTGGGGGTGCAGTTATCCTTGGTTTGCCTTCCTCCCCTCCCTCAGGTATTTGAAAGAAGGAGAGATGCAGAAGATACAGTGATTCATATATTCAGTGGAAGACTTTCCTTCCTGTAAGTCATTTCTCACTTAAGAAATCAGGCTCCATCTTTGGCTCTGTAACTATTAGAAGTGTTTAAAATCCCTCAGCCTCAGTTTCCCTATTTGTAATGTGAGGATGTTAACACCTAGATGGATGAGGAGGAGTATTGCTGGAATAAGAAGATCAAGTAGGGGTAGGGGAGGGAAAGGAGAAAAGGGCCAGGATACAGGGAGAGACAATTAAAGTTAAGGGCCATTAGGGGAAGTATGGAAAGTAATAAAGAAGCTATTTCCTAAAATACACACATATGAAGGTGATCTAAATGAAATCTCAAAATAATGGGGAAGGAATAGCCCCAACTCAACATCTCTTCACACCAGAATGAAGCTTCCATCATTGAGACCAGGCTACATCTAATTTCATTGTTGCACAAAGGGGTCCCATGGGAATCTTCAAACAAGCCAAAGCTGTTGCCAAGACTGTATGTTGCTCTCCACAAAGTGAAAGCCAGGTCCCACGGCTGAAGACAACACCCAAAAAACTCATTGAACATGGAGAACTCAAGCTGATGCCTACCGAGAGCCTTCATCCCTATGTGCTAGCATCTTTGGTAAAGGAAGGTACTCTGTAGGCTACCAAAAGAGAAAAGTAACGATGGAGCAGCTGAGAGCAGCTGAGAGTGGCCATTGTTACAGTAAATTCTACCGGAGTGGACGTAGGACTAGCCACAGGATTATCAACATGGATTGCTGCAGCCATGAATCATCTGAAGGAATGGGCGGGCATGGGAGAGTTAGCAGGCCTTCTGGTGTTGGTCTCCTTGGTTTGCCTGTGGTATATATGCAAGATTAGAGTCTCACAACAGTGTGATGCAGCCATGATCATTCAGGCCTTTACAGCCATTGAAGCAGGACATTCTCCCCAAGCATGGTTGGATACCATAAAAAGCTAAAATGTTACGCTCAGGATGCGAGGCTAAGCACTGCACTCAGGGTCAGCCGCTTTGGACCCAGAGAAGAGCATGTCTGATTGCATGCGGGTTGATGCCCCAGGTCCCGCCTCTGAGAAAAAGGTATCGGACGGGCCCGATGCTCTTTGGGTGGATGACACCTAAATGAACATCTGTACAAAGTCCCAATTTATTTCTAATATCAGAGATCAGACCTCTACTCTTGCCTGATGCGTCTAAAACAAAAAGGGGGAACTGTAGAGAGCTGCAGAATGCTATGCCTTAAAGATGGAGCTGGTTTCCGCCTTCCACCTTCCCGATGGTGAGTGCTCTCTGTCACGAACAACTCCACATTTGGCTAAGGCCGAGGATCTGGCTTGCTTCCATGTATGTGGACCTATCTGCATTGCCCCCGTGGCACGCCTGGGTTGGCTACCCAGAGGCTATTTAAGCTGTGGGCTGGCTTTCCCCGGGGTCCGAGGATTGTTCAAGGTTCCTGAATAAACTGCATTGAAAAAAAAAAAAAAAGAAAAAAAAAAAAAGAGAAAAGTAAACATCAACCCAGCCAAAAATCCTTGGATCAACAATGAGTTCTGCTGGCAAGATACGCTAGGAGAAAGGTGGCACAAACTTGTGGGAACAGCCAAGCAGTATCTGATTTGACTTAAGTACCACTCCAGGAGATGGAATCTACACCTTACATTGCTTGGGTAACCAAGACTATGGAACTAGATAACCAAGTGTCCCAGGATAAAACCAAATACTATATTGTTCTAAAAAAATGTAGCAATAAACTTACTGTTAATGACATTCTACCATACTCACAGAGCAGTGCCTTGTTCGGTTGTCCTCAGAGAAGTTTCCTTTTTCAGCACACAGGAACAAATACAGAGACCCGCAGGTAGCCACTATGCTGAGAACGGCATACCTTGAACAGGGTTAAACAGGGTCTCCATCAAATTCCTCTCCTCAGAGCTCAGAGAACCCTGTGGAAGAGGAGGCAGAAAGAGTCGAAGAGCTGGCACTGCACTCTGGCCACTGCTGGTCTCAGAGTTTCAGGGGCTACCATCAACCCTGTTGTCTGTTTTGGCGTAGTGATTGAAGCTCACACACAGGAAGACAAGTGTCATGGAGCTGTGTATTGCAATTGTGAGCACGGATGAAGTATAATATTAAAAGCAGGAAAAGTTAGTTACTTAGTAATGTTTAATCTCCGAGTCCAAGGAACTCTCTTCGCATCTAGCTAGAGAGAAACAAGCTGTCAAAAGAAGACAAGGGTGGAAGCTTCAGTGTACAGAAAATAGTTAATTTCTTAGACCAACGATCTAAGGACCCAGGCGAAGATGCTCAGTGAAGCACTGTGTTTTCTTGGCCATGAACCTTGCTTAAAAAGAACTGCTCCAGTGGGGATTTCTTTACGTTTTTGTTACATTACTGTCAATTAACATCAATTGTGGCTGTCGATTGTCACGAGGCATTAACCCAGCAACATTAGGGATGCTTAACTTATAGAAAAGAAATACATACCAAAAATATCCTCCCTTTGAATTGCGACTGAAGCCTTCGTTCCACTGGTGTGAAGGCACTGAAGGATTGATAGCCAATGAAATAGATGACTGCGTGAGAAAAGTCAGTGATCGATGAGGATCAATTCTGCAATTTTTCTTCATTTTGGATAAAGCCTTTGGTGCCTGTTGTTCAATATGAGCTCGGGGATTTTAGCAGTGCTCATATTTATATACCCTGCCCCCACCCTTGACACAAGATGCTGAGAGGAAAAAAAAGAGAGTGAGAGAGACTGTATTTTTGAAGATTCTATTTGAAATAAACCATTCAGTGTGTCAGGAGTAACCAGTTCTGCAGAACTATTCCATTTTCAAGTTCAGTACTCTTGGCTAATTTTTAAAGCCACCTTCATGTCCTTGGAGCATCTAAATGGGTTGCGGAACAGTTCTGACTCCTCAGACAGTGCAACTATGCCGCACAGGCAAGCAAGTGTGGAGTGAGTTCCAGCACCCCAAAGCTCTGGGGGCCCTATTATGAAAGAGAAATGGGAAATACTTTCCACCGATCTGTCCTTGCCTTCCACAGACTGAACTTTAAATCAAATGTCTAGCTTTGTGTCACTTGAGAGAAGAGTGAGGAGAGCTTTCCAGGGAAAGCTATGTGCTGTGATTAAAGCTTGTGAACAGCTGAAAATAGAGCTGTGTGTGTGTGTGCGTGTGCATGTGCATATGCTTGTGTGTGTGTGTGTGTGTGTGTGTGTGTGTGTGTGTGTGTGTGTGCACGTGTGTGTCAGTGCCTGTGAGAACAGTTTTATGGGGTTGAGATTTAGAATAGATTCCATTATCTGTGGTACAAAGAGGCAGTGTGCTTTTTATTTTTAAGGAAAAGAAGTGTGTGTTTGAAAACAAAGTTTTCTTCTTTTCATTGTAAATGATTTGGTAGACAGTCCTATGAAGCTGAAATTCTTCAGGAGCAGATTGTCAGTGGAGCCCAACACACTTAAAGAAAAGGACATAGATCATACCACAACATGCAAAAGACTCTAATGGAACCGGAAGGAAAGACACCAAGTTTAGGAAGGGACGAAGAGAATTTCTCCTGTTTTCTCGGTGGGACTGGCAGGTCTCTGTGACACTGTAGGCTAAGGTCTCCTGCTTTTGACACATTGAGTAGACAGTGTATGTTTCGCTGACCTTCAGAATGTGCCAAGGTCAAGGCGGCTTGCGATGCCTGGCCTTCAGATTCCACACTTCTCCGCAGTCACAGACACGGGAGGGTTCTTCCTCTGCGAAATGCCGCTGCCTCAGGAGAAGCAGGAGAGGAGGCCCGAGGAACAAAGGCTTGCTCACAGCTTCCCAGCCTTTACATGAGAGTGTTCTTCACTGAGACCTACGTTTGTTTGAACATTTTTGTTGATCTTGAACAGGTGAACATGACAGTCATCTGAGCCTGTGTGGCAAGCTGTTAGGGATGGGTGTGCGTGCAAGTGTGTGGCTTGTTTCTATTTCCCTTATTTATGATACTGTGCCAGCAAAGATGGCCTTGTACTTGAAAGACAAGTAACCTGCAGTCCAACTACATCTATGGTCCTCCTTTTGCTTTTTACTTTAGACATAAAGCATCATCAATTACCCAGGATGGCCTTAGACTCACTCTGAAACTCAGGCAGGCCTTGAACTTGTTATTTGCAAGCTTCAGCCTCCCTGGGGGCTGGGATTACAAGCCTCTCCCACCAGGGGTAGCCTTAAACTTTGAGGGGCCACAATATGCTTTTATAGTGATACCTTTTATTCCTCGGATTTACGTAGAAAGTCCTACTGCTGCTCGCTATATCCTCAGGCTCTCCCAACCACAGGTCCTATATATCTGGGCAAAGCTAGGCTTGCTGCATGCCTGTTTCCCCAGCAGTTGATGGTATACAGCCAGAAGGCAGAGTTTGGGGCCAGCCTGGATGACATTGTAAGCCCCTTTCTCAAGAAATAAAAGGAAAAAAAAAAGAAAACAAGGAAAGAAGGAAGGAGAGAGACAGGAGAGAAAGGGAGAGAGAGAAGGGGGAAAAACAACTCTCCTGAGCGCATATGACAATTTGGCTTGTCATCATTCTATGAGCAATGCACATAAATGTAATTAATGTACCATTTGTATTTTATCAGCTTCTATATTAAATCCACAGATGGTTTCAACACAAAAAAGATATGTGCGTGTCATAAGCAAATATGACACCGATCCGACAGTTGAGAATCTGCAGACTTAGTTTCTGTGACATCCCTCTATCAGTCCTACAGAGATACCAAGGAATGACAGCATCTTATTCCAGAATGTTTAAATGTGTGTTTTGACTCACATAAGGGAAATTGTTCCCATGCTAAGATGAAGAGGTCAGATGTGAAGGCAGCAGTCTCCATAAGCCAAGTGAAGGTGAGTTGAGGAACAGGTCCTCACCAAACACAAAATTGCCCAGTGGGAGCACGCATGGACTGAAGTCTCCCTGGCATTTTCGTCAGATTTAAATATAGTTACATCATTTCCCCCTTTCCTTTCCTCCCTCCAAACTTACCCATATACCCCTCCTTGATCTCTTGCAAAGAGAGTCTCCTTTTTCATTACTTGGTGATATACAACCTGCTTGGTTTGTGTACTGTCACTTATGTGTATATGTTTTGGGGGCTGACCATTTGATAGCGTTCCTTCTTATTTAGGCAGCAGGGCGTTGGGGATAGTCATGTGAACATAAGTAATATACAGGTGCTGAAACAAAATTAATGTAAACACTAAAAGCCCAGAAATGTTCCAGTTCAGTCTCATTACACTATTGGGGGTTGGTAGAGAAAAGAGAGACCTCATTTTAAACTCTGTTTATTATTATTATTATTATTATTATTATTATTATTATTCAAGTCAAGAGGTTATAAAAAAAGAACAAAATTCGGTGAAGTGGGTTGAACTGTTAATCTATCAAGTTAAATAAAGCACACTATATAAATCCTTTTCTTAAGCGTAGGACCTGGAGTTTATTCAGGTACGTTGTTCTAGTTTGTCTTTTCCTCCTGTGATAAGCACCTTGAACAAAACCGATTCAGACAGGACAGGGTTGATTTTGCAACAGTCCACCACTGAGGAAAGCCAGGGCAGAAACAACCAGAAATGGAAGAAGCAACCGTGGACGAATGTTGCCCTCAGGCTCACCCTCAGCTTTCTTTCGGGGAAAGGCCTAAACACTGAATGTGCTCATGCTGTACCTGTACCTCAGCACAGAGCCAGAAGGTTGCTCTACACAGCACACTAGTGTGCCTTCATCCGGCAGTGAGAGGTCACGGGAGGCGAAGGATCCTTCACTTGAGTGTCATCTGCGTGCTCAGCCCATTTTATGTTTGGGATTATCTCCAGTCGGAGATTTCCAGGTTGGGATGCTTAACTTGTAACTTTAGTTTTACAACCTGGAGGCCATATTTCCCTTGATGGTGATGAGAGGATTGGCAAAGGGTACAGTTATGGTTCCTGGTCAGGCCCTAGGTCTCTGCCTTTATCTGTCATAACATATAGACTCACAGGAAATAGAACATACCAAGTTCTAATGCCTTTCATGCCACACTTTGAGAATGGGAGGGAAAGAAAAATCACTTTCTGTGGAATATGCAGGAAAGACCCTGTCCTGGTTTGATTCTGTGGCTGCGAATAAATGCTAGGACCAAAAGCAATGTGGGGGAGGGAGGAGTTTATTTTGTTTATGCTTCCATATAACATTCCACCACCCAGGGAAGTCAAGACAGGCACTCAAAGCAGGAGCTCCAAACAAACCAACATGTTTCCTCCAGGCTCTCGTTCAGCTCTCTTAGATGGCACAGGCTCACCTGCCTACGGATGATACCCGGCATGGGCTGTGCCATCCTACGTCAATTAGAAATGAAGAAAATGCCCCACTGAGGCTTTCTCTTCTTCCCTGCTATGTCAAGGCAACAACAAAAAGATACGCCTTGCGCACATGTGTGTGTGTGTGTGTGTGTGTGTGTGTGTGCAAAATACCATAGTAAAAAGAGCACTATGTCAGGAAAGGAACAAGAGTACGAAGACTGGAGAGGAACAGAACATGAAGGGGAGAAGGGTGTGAAATAGGACTGAATATATGCAAACTACATTGATGAGGACATTTTAACATGTCACGAGGGATCCCCGAATTTTGTAATCCAACTAGAAGAAAACATGACCTTCAGGAGCAAGATGCAGCAGCCTCCAGTGATGCATCCTCTGTAGCCATTTTCCTCTCTTCTTCTATTTTTCCCTTACCTAAAGAGCACTTCTCCACACAAACACAATAAACATATACAGCCTAATTAAACCTCATCAAAGAAAACTATTACTGGGTCCTGATCCTTCAGCGGCACTGGAGAAGGAAGTGCTAATTGGACATTGGACTCTGTCTGAATGCCTTAGTGGACCCTTCACATCCTTTGCCTGGGAGAGTCTTTAAAATGGGGTGGAAATTGGCAGGGAAAGTATCAGGGAACGCTTTGTTCTGTGGGACCATCCCAAACCGTGACATATATGTAACTGTCTCATCACTCAAATGAAGTCATAAAAACTTTATCTTAAGCTCCAAAAGAGTCCAGATTTCAAACCACATCATTCATACATTCATTAGCATAGTTTTTTTTTTTCTCAGAAGAGTTTCCGAGAAGACCTTTGATGTATCAAATATTAAGCCTTTGATGTATCAAATGCTGTACGCCTGCAAGGATTAGTTCTGATTAGGAAATTCAAGTCCCTGCTCATCTCCCGGCCTTTCAGGAAGTCCCTGCTCATCGCCCGGCCTTTCAGGACTTGTGTATTCTTTCATTAAGAGGCAAATGGCAGCTGGCGTTCTTGGGGGAGGGGCCCTGTGTTTCAGGGCCACCATCATGGCACCTTAAGAACCACGTCAGGGCCAGGTTCTTACAGTGTTTGAGTGGGCGGGTCACTTTGGTTAGGTGGCATAAATTATGCCAAAGGTGAGCTGAGGAAGGCTGGGAAAGGTTTCTCACGCTGAGCTGGTCTTTACTTGACAATATGTGTCTTGGCGATCTGCAACTTCAGCTATATAAATATCTTTTGTTGTTGTTCTCTTATACCATACTCACCTTGGAGAAAAAAAAGTAAAAGGTATCATATAGGGCAAAGAAAGCAGCTGTAACTTCCTCTGTGCTCTGGAGAACTGTTACTGGAGATCTGATAGGTCCTCCGCCTTTCCTTCTGCTGCAGAAGTCACCCTGGGTTGCTTCACTAAAAATCTGCAGTGAAGAAACCAAAAGCCAGTGCTGTTTGGGTTGTTGTCCGCTTTCTGGGAAGGCCACTGCCCAGGGACCTCTCAGCAACTCAGCCAAAGCAGAAACACAAAAGCCTTTTGATGTTGGGTACAGTGACTCAAATTTCACTCTCCCAAGCCTGAATACTATTTTTAGAGTGAGCAATCAAGCAACTGTGTCTGTGGCTCGCCAGATAAACCTGGGATGATTCACTTGTTTTCCTTAAATACTTACCTGCCTGTAAGAGAGGATGGTGATTTTTTTTTCTTTTTATCCTATAGGTAAACTCCAGGGTAGATGCTAATGTCTAGTATTCATACATGTTGGAATGGTCCAAAATTCCCTCCAGATGTGGATCACAGATTCAGTGAGTGCTTTGGACCTGTCCCATGCACAGTGAAAAACACTGTTCACCCTCTTACAGGAGCTCCAACTAATGACTCCCAGGTAGACAGAGGCAGGGATCAGGCACCCTGTCCACCAGTTGTCTGCTCATCTAGAAGACTGTGGCTCCATAGGAAATGCCATGGGCTTATGCACTTACTAGTGTTCAATTTGTACGGTCTGGAATGGCTTTGCCACTTGCCCTCTGGGTTTGGAGAGTGGGACTCACAGAGCTTCAAGGAAATGAGGCTGTGTTGTGTGGCTCAAATCTGTAAGGCTCCTGTAGACTGATTGGAATGTAGGGTCCCTAGATGAGAGCACTAGCTGGGGAGAGTCTGGAGCCTTAAGTGGTGGGGCACACCTAAAGGAAGAAGGTGACCCCTGGAGGCATCTTAGACCTGACTGTTTCCTTTCTCACTCTTTTCTTCATGGTGGATCACTGCTATCCTCTTCCCAACTGTTTAGGACAATAAACCATGGCCTGATTCCTCTGTAACCATGAACCCAAGTACATTTTCTTTCATTGAGTTGTTTGCATCTTTTATTTTGGTCACAGCAATGAAAAGGTGACCAATATATATGGCTCTCAGCAGGATTCCAGAGGCCATGTTTCTTTGCCCTGAAGCATCAGAGAGAAGCCTGTTCTGTGATGAAGAGCTATGCCCAGTTGGTAGAATAAGAGGAGAAGGTAGGAGATACTGACAAAGGTGGGAGATGCCCCAAAGAAATTTTATATTCTTGTTTGATTTGCAAATTAAAGATCAGTTCTTTTGGCCTCAGTCAGATTCTTTTTCAATGTTAATCATAACCTTTCTTCTAAATGTCTGTTACATTTTTTCGGGGAGAAAGCACTGATTTTCTTCTAAGTTTTGTCATCCCACCTTGGGAGATAAAACTTCAAAGTGGGATTATCTTCCATGAAGTTTGACCACCTGCTTTCTTTGGTAGGCACCATGTAATAGAATGGAGACCCATGAAGTCTATGAAACAGAACCACCTTTTACAGAAGGGCCAGCTACCACCAGGGTGCAGTCTGTTAGTTTTCAGACTTACCTACATATCATAGAACAGCTTAGTTACCATCATCCCAAATGGCCAGGAGAATGTAAGTCTTGATTTATTAGGTTTTGTTCCTGAACAATTCCAGTACAGCTAAGACTCTGGGAACATTGTGGAAGATGGGGCAGAAAGATTGTAAGAGTCATAGGATTAGGGAGTTTGGTGAGGCTGTGTCTCCTCATAATGTCAGAAGGTAGACCTATTAAGTCCTACCAAAAGGACTGCCCAAATGTAATTTGAACAAGTATGATATTAATGGATATTCCAAACAGGAGATGAAAATGCCCAGGAATCTTCAACCCTATACAAAGAACTATAGGCAAATAAATGATGTAGCTAGGAAGTGATATCTTTGAGGGATGGAGGCCATTTACAAGGATCAGTGCCCTAATGGTAGCAGGCACTAGCTCACAGTATGGGAGATCATGACCTCAGGGTGTGCTTGACTCTGCTGAGGACTTTCTGACCACATAACAGGGTTGATGGAATCATGATGAGAAGAAGTGTGAGAGGGAAATACAGTCTAGTGTGACAGGAAGAAAAAGGCCAAGAAGGCACAGGCTCATTCTTTGTTAAACAATCTGCTCTCATGAAAGCTCACACAGCCCTAAGATACCCAACTGATTTTGAGAGCAGCATTAAGCCTTTTGCAGAATAGAGCCTCCAATTACCAAATAACCTGCTTGGGTTGACCTATTCATACTTCCACCACCCAACCTCACCACGCTGGGACTCAGCTTCCAACAGACAACTGTCAGGCTACACACTGCAATTTTATCAAAGGCTAACACCACTCACAGATACAACAGGAAAACAAACACCTGAAAACAGAATGAGGGCCCTGAGTCTGCTCATATCTGAGTATCTTCCAGACCAGAACTGTGAGAAATAAATATGTATAGTTTAAACCTCCAAGTCAGTAATACTGTTGTCATAACCAGAGAAGACAGAGAGAAAGGGGATCTATTGACCCCTAAGAGGGCTTTCCTGCCTAGTGTAATCATTTTAAGGAGGCTTATACCACCCTTTCTTTGTGTACTAAGCATTCTAAGAGTAATGGAATAGAATATTCTGTTAGAATAATATGGAGAGCTTTTTAAAAATGACTCAAGACCAAAATAAAGACTCCTTTGAAAAATCTTATGTAAATTAATGATAGACCTTCTGTCTTTCTAGCTTCCCAGGATTCTAAGCTGCATCCTTGGGTCTCACAGGAGGGCTCACAGCACCTGGAGCCTGGGCTCCTGGGTCCAGAGATGCAATTGCACAGTGCCTCAACTGCGCCTGCCATAGCCTTAGCTCAGGGCTCAATGAAAACTGTTCCCAGAAGTGTCTTCTTCTAAACCAGAATGACTCTGCAGTGTCGACAGCCTCTGATGTCTTTATAACCTGTGCTAATATTAACTAGTTGAAATGAGAAAAAAGTTACTGTAGCTTCACCGTACAAGCCTACAGAAAATACAGAAACCCAACATCCACCTGACCTCACCTTTTTTAATCCAGCTCTCGGCTTGGTCCTTTGTTGATCAACTGAGTAGCTGAGCCTTGGAGACTTTACCACACTTTCTAGAATTCATCATCACATGTCATAAGGCAAGGGCCACTGCAAAATCTCAGAAGCTGGGTTAGGCTTCTGTGAGAGATGTGGAGTGCTCCTGAGGAGGTCTGTAGGAAAAAGCCCCTGCATCTTCCTCCTGATAGAAACTTTGCTCAGAGGGCACCACCAGTGAAGAGAGCATGACAGTGTCATTCCTACCTCAGCTATAAACACCCTGAGCTATCAATCAGACTCAGCCTCATTTAATGACCTTCAACAACCCTGAGCTCTCAACTTTGCTCAGGTCTCTTCAATGGCACCTGCTTGAAAGACAGGCAGCTACATCTGAGCCCAACCGGCTAAACACCCACAGTCTACTTCTCTTCATGTTGTATTTCCAACACTAAATACAAGAGTTTCTGTTTCTCTAGTGTGAATTTGTTTCAGATGTTGGCTGTGACAGAGGAAAAATTTAATTATCAGATAATTTAGAAGGACAAGCCAACTGTGTAGATATAGATTTCTGTAGGTATAGATTTTGGGAGAAATATCTTTACTAAGGAACTATAAAATACATTACTGAAGTATAAAAAGCCTCTATCATAGGCTTTCAGTAACTAATGACCTATACTGACTTATAGCCCATGATCTGTAGCCTATTAAATTTGAGCATTTGACCTTAAAGGTAATTATTCCTTCAAATGCAAAGAGTCCTAGTACTTGGGACTTATCATTATTCTGGTGCAATCTACTAGTTTTAGCTATGAAAGAGTAAGGCTCAAAGTTTGTAATTTATTTCAATACATTTGCATATCCATGCATGCACATAACTTTTCAAACTTCTAATAGTGTACTTTTCATATAACAACAAGATGCTTCCAGATCTCATGTCTGAATCAGGCAAAGTGAAAGACTTGTCCATTATACACTAGGCAGAATAAGACAGGATACACAGCAGTCACAAACCTCAAGTACAAATGGCTTCAATCACAAAGGTTTGTTACTCACCTCCAAAAGGAGTAGCAGAGGCTCAGCTGCTCAGTTATTCAGGTCTCTGCTTAGAGGTACCACTATGCTTAGCTGCTGCCTCAATGTTTGCTGCAGTACTCGAATCTGGAGCTCAACCTGAAATTACACTCATAGCCTCTGTGCTCACCCCACCGGGAAGGCCAGCATATGGGCTGCCAGTGCAAGTGGTCTGAGAATCACAGTCCTCTGCGAGCTGAGGAGGGAGCCTGGTGGTGCTGACCCTCACAGGACACTGCTGAAACACCGGATCTACAATATGCTGTGCAGTTGCTGAGACTATTTATCAACTCCATGGATAACCCATGAGGAGAAAGAGGGAGCAGGAAGACAGAAGGGGCTAGACTTGGGCTAGACTTGCAGACAGACAACTATGTTCGTTAGTCTTGAGTAACTGTGTTAAAAATCCCAACAGAATAACTAAAGTAAGAAGGATTTATTTTATCTCATTCTCTCCAAGGGTTCAGTCAATGGTCACATGGTTCTACATGCCTGAGTAGAACCTCATGATCATGGGAATCCCTTGCAGAGAAGAGCAGAGAAAAGCACTCAGGTTTTCTTGTGCTCTTTTTACTTTGTCTTTCTCTCTAGGCCAAGGGATGATGTCATGCAAATTCAGAATGTATCTTCTCCATTCAGTTAACCCTTTCCTGAAATGCCCTCACAGACACACTCGGAGTTTACCTCATTCAATCTTCTTGGTAATTCTGAACCTAAACAGGTTGACAAGGCTGGTTAACCATTTCCAGCTACAACATGACAAAGGCCATAATAAAAACATTACTATACTCTCATCCTTAGATGTGGGAACAAGGATGATTGAAGAAACTGAGAAAGGCAAAGACAGTAGATAGTGCTAGGGCAAAGTTCAAATTCATCATGCAGCACAGGATGATCTTGAATTTCTCTTCTCTTGTTCTCACCTCTGAGTGCACTATAAGTCCTGAGGCTACAGGTATGCCAGATCTTGAATGAAGAGTGTATTTTCTTACTCATACATCAAAGTCTCACTTGAAATCTCTTATTTGCAGATGTTCTACTGAAGCCCTGTTTAGTCTTATAAACTTCTTGACAAAGGTCCAATATTCTCTGCTGTTTGGTGCAAGAAACAGACTTGACAGTCTGAAGAACCTAAAACCAATGCATGGGTACACTTGTCTCATTAATTAGAGCTGGAATTGTGGCCCAGAAGGAATCTGGCAAGAGCCCAGGTGATATGAAGAGAAAATGGACCAAGGTGGCCATGTTATACTTCCAACATGAAATCAGAACATGACAATTTACAGAAATCCCTTGAATGAAAATGCCATCTGGGAGATGCTGTTGAGCTGCCAATTTTTTGAATTTATGGGCTATTCCAAAAGTTTACAACAATATAAAAACAGAATTTGTTAATGAAGATGATCCCAGAAAGTAAGGGTTTTGTTCTCGCTGACACAAAAACAGAGCCAGTGACTTGCACAGCACCCATTTACTGACAGCCTCCACCCCAATGCAAAGAGGGCTAAGATTTCAATAACTATCTAGACTTTTCTCTGTGTTAATTATAATCCAAGGAGTGCAGCTGATTTCCAACCCATTGTTGCATAAACCACAGTATTTGTAACTTATAAATAAAATTACAAATACTCATGTGTCACATGTGCTACTAGGTGATAGAAGTGGGATAATATGATAGTCTGCTTTCATCATCCAAATTCTTTATTACCCTATACACCTCCTTGTAAAAGTATTTACACTCTGAAAAACAGGTGTGAGGCAATTCCTCTCCACTAATTAAAAGAAGAAATATAAGGCTAGACTGCTTTTTAATTCGTGGGGTTAAGTAGGACTTACAGAAGTCACTGTCCTGGGCTGGACCCCTCACAAAGACCAACTGACCAAACCAAACTGGAGGGGATTTGAAGCTCTGAGGCCATTTCCATGGTCAACCTGTGCATCTCTCCACCTGCCTCTTCTGATTTGTGTCCTTCATAACAAACCAGGGATGAAGTTAAGGAAGTCGGCTCTTTTCTGAGTTTAGTGACCATTCTGACAATTCATCAGACTTAAGAGAGGACTCCTGGGGATCTCAGGCTATAGCCGCCATTCCGTAGCCTGAACCTAGGACTGGAATCTAAGTTGGGAAGTCACGTGGTGCTGAGCCTTTACCCTGTTGAGTCTAATGCTGCCTCAGGTAGAGATATCTGACGGTGAACTGTAATGACACCTAGGCAGTGTCTGCTTGAGAATGGAATTGAACTCTATGGGAGACAAACCTCACCCATTTGGTGACAGTGTTGTTATTTTAAAAAATAATGAAAATCTCAACCATCCTATTTTATCAATAAAGACTCAGGAGCCAGATGCTAGGGTGAAAACCTGCTAGCTCAGAGAGGTAGAGAAAGCACCCAGATGGCCTTCCTTCTCAGTTCACATCCCATTGGAAAAAGCCCAAAAGGCTCACTAGTTCAGCTGACAGCCCAGGATGTAAAGGCCAAAAATCCCAAGGCTGAAGGCTCGCTAGCTCAAAGCCCCCAAATCCCCCCAAAGCCAGAGAGCTAAAGTTCAAGAGCTAGAAAGGTAAAAAAAAAAAAAAACAAACAAACAAACAAACAAAAAAAAACAACTCCTTCTTCTTCTTCTTCTCCAGGCTGTCTTAAATACCCTTCAACTCAAAGTCCCTTCCACTCTTTAATCCCTGTCAACTGGTTTCTTAATCCACCTCTTGACCTAGGGTTGTTTATTAAATCCTGCATAGAGAAAGCCTTGTATTGAAGGTGTGTGCTAGGGCTGGCTGAACCACACCATAATCACCTATCTACAATAAACAGGAAGTGCTTGGATTAAAGGCGCATGATAGGGCTCAGCCACACCCACCAAGGAACAGGGTTTTATAACTGACAGTTTTGGGATGCATGATGGGATCAGATATCCTGCAACATGGAGGCATCGAAAATGTTTAATGAAAGCGTGGAAGGAAGGGAGATGAAGTCCCCAGGGCACCACACTGGGCAGTGTGGTTCAGGTACGTTCCTACTCCACCTCAGATGAAAGCAAAGTTTCTTTGTAAAATGACAGGTGCTAATGGCCTTCGGTAAGTTTGGCAGGTACGTTATCCGTATCCCTTGAGCCTTGTCTTCTGAAGTTGGTTCCCCAGGCCTTGTTCAAACAGATGCTTCTGTGGGTCTGGGGTAAGAAGTATTCATCCGTTCTCTGCTCTTCCGCTGCAGAATAACTACACGCGACACACTCCGTTCCCACACGTTGCCCTTCGGGATAACACTTCGGGATAAGATGTGCTCGTCGCTTCTGCGTTGCTGCAACCCGATGCCTGGCGGAAACAAAGAAAGGAACAGAGGTTTGTTTTAGTGCACTGTGTCAGGGGAGTCTCAGTCCATCGTGGTGGGCGGGGCCTGGAGCATCTCAGTCTGCAGTATCTGAAGCATAGAAGAAAGATGCCTCCCAAGGTGGCGGAGCTGGAAAAAGAGACGGGGTGCTGGAGCCAGGGGAGAGGATAGCCGTCAATGTCTGGCCCTGCCGAATGAGGAGATGGCCTCTACCAGCCAGGGACTACCTACTAGTGTTCAAAAACTCTGAAGTTTTCAAAACAGTGCCTCAAGCTGGGGAGCCAAACACAAAGCATGAGCCAGTGGGGAGCATTGCAGACTTAAGTTGTCTACTGGAGGCTTTGAAAGAAATCTCCAGTCACTCGCCAGTAGAAACTCCAGATTGCCTCAGGGGGCATTTTATATAAGAACTCATAGGACCCATTAGTGTCTAATGCTGGCCTTTGGGAGAGGGTCGATTTTTTTTTTTTTTAACCCATATACCCGGTCTGCAGTAGTCCTTGCTTGCATTTGCATATACTGCAGAGCCTATTTCTGGGTTCCATGAAAGTGCTGCTGCCTACACATTCAATCTGCTGTTCCTCCTGAAGGCTGCCTCTGTGCACAAGCCTGAGATGCACCCCGCGTGCAGCAGCCATGATGTACCTCTAGTCCAGTTTCCAGGGGAAAATGCTGAGGTCTTCGAGGCAGCGAAGAAGCAGGAGGGTTCCAGAGGGCTGGAGCCTCTGATTTGGTGCAGATAGGTGAGCTAGGTTTTAGCGGGAGCAAACGTGGGATTGGCTTAGCCTGAAAATACGACGGCTGTGTGCCGATACCCTGTGCCTTCTCCCCGTGTCGACTGGAGCTTTGTCACAGTGTCAGCATTTTACGTGACTCTGCTGATATTAAGTAGGACAATACTAGTTTTGAATTTTCCTGTACACAATAGTCAAGGGGACCTTTTGTCCCCTGGCTACTTAATTACGCAATCATATATTGCCATCACTTAGATTGTTGCCATAAAGGTGACAATTCAGCCCGCACTCCATTTCGGGAACTGATTGTAAATCGCTTGTTTATCGGAAGCTGTGGAGGGAGAGTGCTTTGCATGAAATGAGCAGGCAGCCCCCGGGTCCCACCTGATGGTCCTCAAGCTACCCAGGGCAGCTTCATGAAAGACAGTAATTACAGCAACAGAATCCTCATGCCTAAAAGCTTTTCCAGCCACTTGGATGTGTTCTTTGGAGTATAAATGAGTTTTCAATGAGTAGGAAAGATGGGCAATAGTAGAGAGGAAAAGTACCTGTAGGATTGATGATTGAGATTCTAATCCACATGTGGCCTTTTAGTTCTCTGTATTATTAGCTCTCCAAAGCCCTATACCACCATACTTTATCTAAACCTCTGAGCCTTAGAAGGCTGATATTAAGAAAGAAGCCAAGGACCATAGAACAGATGTCTGCCTCTGATGGGTATTAAACCTACAGTGTTCTTTAAGAAGCAGGGCCCAATGCCATGCCTCACCTTCTTCCAGGACTCCACTGTAGTAGTCAAACCCAGGGCATTGCAACTGTCAGGCAAATGTTCTACCTCTGAACTATATGCTAAGACCAGTAAAATATTTATATTAAATGAAGCATTTATGTTTTAAAGTCCCAGGTCTCCTAGAAATGATGTACCCAAATTTGTTTACCATGATGGTGCAATGTCCAGTGAAAACAACGAACACATGGTAAACATTTTCAACCGGAGTTACTCAAGGAATTAAAATCAGACATGACCATCTTGGAGAGGGATGATGGTACATACACAGATTCGAAAACTTGGGAAGCTGAAGTAGGGGGAGCACAAATTTAAGGGTGTCCAATTGGCATAGCAAGTCACACACACAAAAAAAAGAAGAACAATTAAGAGAGTTGGGGGTTGCCATTTGGCCTGAACTTCTCTCTACACAAAAAGCTACAAAGTTTCTTTGAGAAGGGACCTCCAAAACACAATGAAGAAAAAAAAAAAAAAAAAAAAAAAAAAAAAAAAAAAAAAAAAAGCAGCCCTGATCACTAGAGCCTGGTCCTAGCAAAACACTGAATCTGAAAGGACACTCTCTGGAGTGACCCTGTCAACCATGAGCGTCTACCGCCTCCAGTAGCTTCCATAGTGACACTTCTAGAATTTCAATATCTTGCTTCAGAAATCTATCTGTCCCGTCATTCATTCACACGTTTGTTATCTGTTTTTAAGAAGCACAAAAACATCATGGATTGGTACTCTTTGGACTTCATTCTTTAAAGAGATCCCATGTGCATACATGAACATTTAATAAGATAGCCATTGTCCATGCCTGTCTCTTTTTATTTCGTTTTTTTGAAGACTGAGTCCTTGGATCCAGGTGAAGCATCCTCGTGAGGACTAGGGTAGAACAGAAGGAGTTTCTCACTCTTGTGCCAGCAAAACCATCATTCTTGGGTAAAATACAATGATAAGTCTCCCTACTCAAACGACTCAGTACAGCGTCCCCAGGATCTGGAAGGGTGCCGTGTTTGTTGTATGCTCTAAATCTCTGGTTGCAACAGCACTTTCTGGTCTACTAACTGCCACTAGTACCAGAAAATACAGACCGATGGGAAGGTGAAAATGTTATAGGAAGACGGAGTGAGAGTTAAAGAAGATAAAAGAATTGATTTCATACTGGACTCAGACAGCAGGGCTGCTGATGTACTGTAAATATTGGATCAAGTGTCGATGTAACCTTTACTGCAGGCTGACATGGGATTTGGCTCTTTCATGGCTCATGATTAAAGAAAGAAACAAGTCTCTGGTTTGATTTTTCTCACTTTCTTTTTCTCCAGACTTACGTATTTTGCTTTCCTAAGAGTGCTATTTTATTTTTGTAATCAGTATGTCCCCAAGTCTGATACCAAAACACACAGAAACACCTAGAAATAGCCGGAAGATACATGAACGGTCCATAATTAAGATCCTTGCTTCTGGACGAGCATGACAGGGAGCAAAATGTGAGCCTGGACGTTGCTTCATTTTGGGTCAGGGGAGGGCAACACTCTGGGTCACAATCCATCCTTGAGGGAAGTCAAGAGGGAACTCAGGCAGTAGAGGCAAAGCTGCTTGTTCATATCCAAGTATCATTTTTACACAGCTCATGCCTACTTGTCCAGAGATTGTACTACAGTAGACTGGGCCCTCCTACATCAAATGGCAGTCAATAGGTAGGCCCACACACCAGTCTGATAGAGACAATTTCTCAATTGAGGTTCAGGTGACTCTAGTTTAGAAAATCTGATCAGCACCATAGATGCCTTGTCAATGAGACAAAGACATCATTATGAAAACCATAAACTTTTATTTCTTTTTTAGTCCCATGGGCTCATGACAATATAAATACAGCACAACTTTTAAGAAGTCCCATCATCCTTAAAACTTCTAACATTGTTTTAAAACCCAATGTCTCTTTAAATATCCAGTCTGTTAACTATGGGCAGGTTTCCTCCATTTAAAAAAGGTATTATCTATAGGTGGTGAGGCCCAATAATGTTCTGTTGAGGTTGCATAAGAAAATAGATGGGTTTTTAATGGCCTTCATTTGTTGCAATTGCAGATAGCTAAACGCAGGCAACTGAAAAGCAAATTGAGCTCCACAGAACAGAACCCAATCTATTGGCTTTCTCTTTCTGCTGTGCCCTCTTCAGTAATGTAATTATTTGTGAACTTTTAAACTCAATTGGCTCCCATGGAATTTACCCAAATTGAAGGGTGTTTTATGCTACACTCATTATATCTTTTGGTCCTGGTCCAACAATTAGCAGCTTGGCTTGCTTCAGTCACACAGCACCAACTATAGTTGACAAGCCTGAGCTCAGTGTTTAATGTCTTCAAACGATAGCTGCTCTGAAAATCCACAATGTTAGTGTCTGCTCACTGTGTAGAATTGCAGTAGCCTATGACGTTCTACTTGAAGGATTACTTTTCTTTCATCAACTTTACACAAGTCTATTGGATGAGAGATCTTAGGTTTAACTCTGGCGTAGGTAGGGTTGGAAATTATAATGATACAATGTAAATAGCACCAAAGGGTAAACCCTCCCAAATCTGCAAGTCTGGTGTTAAATATAGGTCTGGAATATTATCCTGGCTTTTAGGTGCCATCTACTGGCTATAATTACTGTTCAGCACCGCTGGCTGGCCATGGTTTTCACACAGAGGGAGAGTACTCACAGTACCTGTGATTAAAGCGCAAATGATGTTTACTTGTCATTTGTGTTTTGTGCAAACCATTGCCTGGATAAGTGTTTGAACTCCAAGGTGCATGTGGGAAAAGTTATTGTGAACGTGAAAAGTTTATGTAAAACTGACTTGTGTCTGTAAATGTTGGGTACCGAGGATCATCTCTGAGGTGAGACACACATTTCTGTTGACTTCCGCAGCCCAGCGCCCTTCCAGATGCAGAGCAGCGCCTAGGCATCTGGATACAGTTCTTTGTCACTGTACCTGAATACATTTTGCAAAAGCAGATCGCAGCTGCTCTCCAAGTAGGACGTGGCGGCAAGCCAAGCACACCGGCTTGTGCTCTGAGCACACGTAGACTCTATCTGCATTTCTGTATTTAAGAATGATTAGTGCTGGCATCCATCATGAGGGACGTTAACTGTGCAAACCCTACTCATGTGCTTCTGGTTCCCATCTATAAATTCTTCCAGCGGAACATGAAGGGCTCTGTTGTACTACAGGAATGGATAATAAAGGTGTTTTATGGGGGAAAAAAGTTAGCAATGTTTTGTTGCTATGGTGTCAGCTGTCCTCCCACAAGCATCTGTTGAAAACAGTGTTGGGAGGCGGAACTTAATAAGAGGGAGTTAAGTCTGAGGCTCTACATCTATACATACATCTACACACACACACACATATGTATATGAATGTATACGTGTATACATGTGTCTATATACACATATACCTATACATATGTGTGTGTGTATAAATACATATGTATTTATGTCTTATATATATACATATAGATATATTATACATATGTGTATATATTTATGAGTGTTGGTAATACAATCGAGCATAATGTTTACTGAAATGAGACTAGCCGAGGTGTGGAGGTGAGGGATTTGTGCCAGAATGATAACTTATCGACAGTTTTGAATTCTGTAACTGCTTGAAAGAATTCGCATAGTCCAAAGATAGGAGGCGACAAAGAGCTGAGAAGCAACACCTCAGCCGCTGAGACATTTTAAACAAACTAACTAATAATGATTTTGGAAGCTTAGACTTTTGTGAGCTGGGAAAAAGATTCAGAAGTCTCCTAATCGTGTTTTTTGTTTTTTTTTTTTTTGTTTTTTTTTTGTTTTTTTTTTTTTTTTTTATTCCGAAGGCCTTATTTACTGCTACTTAAGAAGCTTGTTTTTGTTTGAGTTACTTATGTAGTGAAGGCCATTTAAACAGGTGTGTGTGTATGGGGGGGACCATAAAATTTGCTTTTAGGTACTTTTGGAAACTTCATCCTTTATACAAAAAGAAGTTCCTTTTTAAAAGAGGGAGTTGTTAGTTTTCTCTAAATTCAGTGAAAAAAAAAAAAAGCCGAAGATTCAAAACAGTAGGAACTGACCTCTGCATTTGAAGGATAGCTAATAGCTCGCATGTCGGGTAATTAGATTAACTGGTTAAAAAAAATTTTTTTTTTCAGAATTGAGATATTATCTTGGTACGGGTGGGGTGGAGCGAAGGACCGTGAAAAGGGGGGGGGGGAGGGAAACTGCAGTCAAGGATGTAAGTAAATTAATTAATTAATTAATAAAAAAATACTTTAAGTATAAAAAAATGGGGTCTTGGGGGGATCCTAAGTCTCAATTTCCCCACTGGAAAATAAATATGTGAAGGGATTGTCATAAAGACGCTATGAGGAGTGTGTGCCAAACAGTCGCAGCATTGATGGCCAACAGCGCCTCGCTGTGAGTTCAGCTTTTCCTAGCTGACCACGGCCTCCAGTGAGCCTGGAATTGCAGAGGGCTTTCTACTGAGCTTTAGACTCTGTGAAGGGCTCCACTGGGCAGAAACAGCATTCTTGTTGATGGAAACAGGGATGCGCTCAAGGGCGACTTCCAGGGATGGAGAGAGGTTAGGAAAAAACGCCAGAGCCTCTGACTCCAGCTGCCTTCATCTCCTTTGAGGGGCTGTGCCCTTTCCACATGCCTGCGAGGACTCAGACTCCTCAAACACAACAGCACTCTTACGATCCTCACCATATCCTACAGATGGATTAGGCCTGCCCAGTAGTTCCCAGAAGTGGCTATTATGAGAAGGTCCTGGGGAAGGAAACACACAGCTCTCCCTCCGCGTGCTCCACCTAGCGGCAGCACAATCACAACAGGGTCCCACTTGTGAGAAAGGGCTAACAGCACTTCTTAAATTGTTTGTTTGTTTGTTTGTTCGTGTGTGTGCAGGCACTTGTGTCCCCCGCATGTGGAGGTCAGAGAATGATTCTCGGCAGCAGTTCTTTCCTGCCGCTTTGTGGAGCGCAGGACGGAACTCCGGCCCGTCAGGAGTGGGTTTACAAGTGCCTCTATGAACCGTCTCACCAGCCCAGGGGTTGGTGTTCTTCAGGTCTGACATTTCTATTTGATCCCTTAAAAAAAAATCATTATCAGTTACTATGTTTTTGTATAAATTCTTTCCCTCTCAAGGCGTATCGTCTGCTTTGTTCTCTGGATCCCTTGGAATCCTTTTAAAATTATATTTTGAGACAGTTTCAGGTTTACAGGAAATTTGAGAGAACAGAATGGAGAGACGCTGCCCACGCTGGTCCTGGTTCCTCTGTTAGCATGTAGCATGACCTTTGGACAGCGGTCAGAAGGGAGAAGCGGGCACCCCTGTTTCTAGCCAGCGAACAACAGGCTCTGTTCGTCTGTCACCAGATTCTCCCAGCTTTTTTTTCTCTTTGTTCTAAGATCCCATCTTGTGTTTAGCTGTCTGGTCTCCATCTCTCCATCTCTTGGTCTTTTCCTGTTTCTCCCGACTTTTAAGGAGTGCCGTTTTTTGTAGATTGCCTCTGAGTTTAGGTTTGTCTGTTTTCTCATGAGGAGTTTGGGTTATTCATTGGCAGCAGGCGCTGCAGAAGTCTGGTGACAGGGCTTGCGATGGGGTGGGCCTTGTTGTTAGTGATATCAGCCTTGGTTACTTATTAATGTATTAATGATGTTTGCTTCCGGGATACTCCACTCCCAAGCTACGTGTTTTTCTTTGAAGTTAATAATTTTCTTTGGGAGAGGCACGGGAGTCTGAAGACACCCAGATTCAAGATTTTAAGACCCATGGGTGTGTCTTCTCTGCAACAGTCTGAAGGACAGCTTTCCCTCTGCTCTTACTCCTTTTACATTTAATTTAGTACCTACTGAATGCACATTTCTAAACTAATTCTTACTCTGATATTTCCATTTTCAGACACTCTAGGCTTCCTTTCGTTTGGCAGTTGAACTAAAGGGTTTCTGAATCAGGAGACTTTTCACTGCCTTTTAGCCCAGCTTCTTCTTTTCTGGCTCTTTCAGATCTTGCCTTCCATCCTGCCATATATTACCTTCTGAGCCTCAGGTGGCTTGAGGGAGATTTTGGCTCCAAATCTCACAAGGAGAGCGACTCCCTGGTTGTGGGAAGCACTTCGTGCCTTGGGGCAATTATCACAGCTTTTTACATGTCATAGAGTAGAAAGAACACTGGCTTCCCCAAATATTCACCTCCTAATCTATACAGTATCCATTTGTTATTTAACACAGAAAAGAAAAATTTAGGTTGTTTATGGAAATAAAGTACTGAATTAAGCTTTTCAACAGGGACAGAAACAGTAGCATAGATAGAATGATAGATGATTTAGGTAGATGACAGATAGATAGATGATAGATAGAAAATAGATAAATAGATGATAAACAGATATATAGATACATAGACACATAGAGGAGATGCATAGATGATAGATATAGATGATACAGGGCTAGATGACAGATGTTATAGATAGATGACAATGTGACAATGATAGATGGAGAGATAGATTGATTGAGAGACAGAGAAGGGGGTCGTATTTCAAGAATTTGAAGACTTTATTAAAACACATTGAGTGTGTGTGTGTGTGTGAAATTCTCAAACAACTTTTTTAAAAAGGAAAACTCCATTGCTGGTGGAAATGTAAACTTGTACAAACACATTGGAAATCAATCTGGTGCTTTCTCAGACAATCAGGAATAGTGCTACCTCAAGATCCAGCTATACCACTCCTAGGCATATATCCAAAAGATGCTCAAGTACACAACAAGGACATTTGTTCAACCATGTTTGTAGCAGCTTTATTCATAATAGCCGGAACCTAGAAACAACTCAGATGTCCCTCAACTGAGGAATAGATACAGAAATTGTGGTACATTTACACAATGGAATACTACTCAGTAATTAAAAACAAGGAAGTCATGAAATTTGTAGATAAATGGTGGGATCTAGAAAAGATCATCCTGAGTGAGGTGTCCCAGAAGCAGAAAGACACACATGGTATATACTCACTTATAAGTGGACATTAGACATATAATATAGGATAAGCATACTAAAAATCTGTACACCTAAGGAAGCTAAGCAAGAAGGAGGACCTTGGGTAAGATGATCAATCCTCACTCAGAAAGGCAAATGAGATGGACATCAGAAAAGGGAGAAAACAGGGAACAGGACAGGAGCCTAACACAGAGGGCCTCTGAAAGACTCTCCCTGCAGGATATCAAAGCAGATACTGAGACTCATAGCCAAACTTTGGGCAATCTTATGAAAGAAAGGGGAGAAAGAAAGACCTGAAGGGGACAGGAGCTCCACAAGGAGAGCAACAGAACCAATAAATTTGGGCACAGGAATCTTTTCTGAGACTGACACTCTGACCAAGGACCATGCATGGCAATAACCTAGAAGCCTTGCACAGATGTAGCCCATGGCAGCTCAGTGTCAAGTGGGTTCCCTAGTAAGGGAAAGAGAGACTGTCTCTGACATGAACTCAGTGGCTGGCTCTTTGAGCAGCCTTACCAGGCCACAGAGGAAGACAATGCAGCCAGTCCTGGTGAGACCTGATAGGCTAGGGGCAGATGGAAGGGGAGGAGGATCTCCCCTATCAGTGAACTTGGAGAGGGGCATGGGAGGAGATGAGGGAGAGAGGGTGGGATTTGGAGGGAAATAGAGAGGGGGCTACAGCTGGGATACAGAGTGAATAAACTGTAATTAATATAAAAATTAAAAATAAATTAAAAATAAAAAAATAAAAGAAAAAAAACTCATGAGTGGCTTCTAAGGTCCTTTCTGGCTACTTCTACCTCAGTACGTGTTAGTTTTCTGTCATTATAAGAAAATAACTGAGGCTGGGAAATACATAAGATGGAGAAGTTTTCTGAAGTTCAAAAGCAAGCTAATCTTGGCTGTGTCACAGGCCCATGACATCATGGCAGCAGAGCTTGGGAAAGCAAGTGATCCCATGGTGAGTCAGAGGATCTGAAACTGAGGGTGTGACTTGCTCTGTGATAGCAGTTCTCTCGTGAGGACTAGCGAGCCCCCCCCCCCCCCCCCCGCAGAACTACCTGAACCCTCTCTGATGCATGTAACTTCCTAGTGATCTTCTAATAGGTCTTAAGATGGTTACACCGGGGACCAAGCATCCAGCATGTGAACACGTGGTGGACACATTAAAACTGTACCCAGCCCTCCATCCCCATCAGACATTCTCATTGAAATATTTAATGAAGTGGTGCCACTCTTAACCAGCAACCTTGTGACAACAATAATTCAGCAGATGATTAAGTAGTAGTGAGCTAGCCATTCTCAAGTTTCTCAGTCCTTGCTGCTGTTCCAAAAACAGGACTGAATGTTTTTATAACCAATATATATCTAATAACTTTATAATATCTTTGTAACTAATAACTAAAATAGCATTTAACTCTTGTGATTGTTGTGGGGTCCACTTAAACCCAACACAACTCAAACACCAGGTCAATGCAGGTGCCAAAAATTTATTGTAATCAAGCTGCTACTGATCAGTCAGAGCCCCAGAACAGACTAGGGAGCTGAGCTGTGACCCCGAAGGGACATTGTACAGAATATTTATAAGATGAAACCATAAAGCATGAGGGAACAAGCTCCACTGTAGCATTGTCCAATCATATTTTGACATAAGGGATTGAGCAAGCGAGTTTACATCAGTCAGGATAAAAGCAGGTTCCTGGGCCTGAGAGCATGAACTTAGTTGACCCTGCCAGCAAGATGGAGAAGTTGTCCTTGGGAGGCTGGACTCTGACAACTGTTTCCTTACAAGTTGTCCCTGAGATGGCTGGACTCTGACAACTGTTTCTTTACAACAGAAGCTGTTTAGCTATTGGGAAGAGTCCAAGTTCCCTAGGGCCTGAGACCTTGAACTTCATTTCTTCCCATGATTAAGTGGAGTCTGAAAAAAAAATGACATGGTTGTACCTAGAATAAGTTTCTTCTGTTTGTTCCCAAAATAAGAAACCCGAGAGACTTGGAACTGATTACTACCTCCCACTGTATTTTAAGACATTGTCTCCATCAACCATAATAAACATGATTGGTCCCATTAGTCCAAAACTACAGGTCTAGCTAAGATTTTAAATGGGGGATATTGTGTCGGCTGAAAAGTGGCTTTCAATGTAATTATTTCATATCGCAAGGGTTTAGTTCCTCTTATGCTTCTATTTCAGAGCTAGCTACATCATATTAGATATTGATTGTTTTCATATTGCAGGGCTGTGGTTTAGTCTATTGTGTAGTTGATGCTACAACAATAAGGAAACTTTGTTATAAGCTCACACAGTCACTATACCAGTTAGCATGCCCTCTGGAAAAGCTATCCTAGAAAGCTGAAATGGATGTATAACGCCATGCTTGTCCATAACCACAGTGACCATGTTCCACTGTTTGATGGATCATCGGAGTGTAGGAACCTGAATTCTAGAAAATGAATAACATCCGCATGGAGACAGGTCCGGAGTGAGGCCGCACTGAGAAGTCTCCTGGTCAAGTACCATGCTGTATCTGTCCCTTATGGGAGACCTCTGTTCTCCTCTTCCCTCTTTGATTCTGCCTGTTAAATTAGTAGCTCTGAAAGCAGTGATGTCCTACCAGCAATGCAGGACAAGTTTCACAGGTTCTTGGTTTCCAAAAAAGAATTAAGAGTTTGGAAATGTCAACATTACGGCATGTGACAGTTGGATCCTATGCCCAGGCCCTAATTTTGGGTACTGGGGAGAGAAGCAGCCTGAATGAAATACTTCCATCTTCCTTTCCAGGTTGAAGTTTTCCGTTTTTGTGTCATATTTGAATTCTTGTCATTTATTTGATAGGTCATTTTTTAGTTACTCATCTTCATTTGGAGATCTGGGCAATGGCTTATGTTTCAATATTTCCTTTCATTAGTATTCATCTGTAAAGACACCTTCTCAGCAAGGGAGAATCTGGAAACATATGATTCCTGGAGATTTTCTACCCTGGAGAAGGAGGAACTGCTGCCATCCTGTTAACAGCCACCCTACAGAACGGGACTCCTCCATGGACACTAATTATTTGTCCTTAGATGCCAATAATGTGAAGATTGAGAAACCTTGGTTTGTGGAAAGTGTTTCTAAAAAAACATTAGGCTCCTCTTGTGCTACATTTTCATCTGTTGATAAAAATTTTCAACATGCTTTAATACTCTTATTAATTAAATGATACTTGTCTGCTTCCTAATTGGCATTAAATAGCTTTTCCTACAGTTCAGGCCTGTAGAAAGATTTGTCTAGATCTCTGCAAGGAATATGAATAAAACTCCTTTGGGATAAAAGTCTTGGAAACAATGATCTATGATCCAGCCATGAGAAGTTGCAAGAATCTGAGTATTCTCAACATGGCTGCCCCATCTATCTAGCTCCTGGGAGCTTAAACAAAAGCAGAGAATAACAACCAAGAGTTTATTTTGAAAATATGGATGCCAACGTGCCTCTTCATCCAGCTTTAGGGCCAGAGATGTCAGTAGATGCACCAATTTGATTTCCTGTGTAGTAGCAGACGATAAAAAGCCAAGTGGGATCATCGGCACGGTTGATATTGAAAAGAAATCAATTGCCTGAGCGGGGAGTGAGACTTCTGCCGTTGATGAGTTGACAAGTGTCTTTGCTCCAAGCCAATACCTGAGCTTCTGCCAGGACAACCGAATGCAATAAAGGAAAGGGACAAGGGATCAGGAAAAGCAAAGCTGACAGATGGCAATTTTTGAAGAGTTGAATCAACATAAATTACACCTTATCAGTGAGCAGAGAAAAGGGAGGATGCGCTCCAGTGTTCGGCTAACAGCCTAGATGTAAGCACGCCAGGAGAACACAAGCAAACTGCAGGAAAGCTCCGAGCTGGGTGCAAGCAGAGGTGACGCGACACCCCTCCATTGGAAAGCCATCTGGAAGACAAATTACCAAGCAGACTCCGTTTGAAGCAATACAGTGAATACAATGAATGAACATCTGGGGTTTTTCAGAAGGGGCCGATCACAGACTAGAGTGCAGCAGAACAAATGGGGCAAATAGACCAGCCAAAGCAAGAGGTGGTCAGGACTCGGCTTCTGCAGCCCGCCTGTGAAGCAGTGCAACAAGTAACCAAAAAGGTTGCTGTGTGAGGAGGAATTCCACATAGAAAGGGTTAAAAATACTGACCGTCTTTCCTACTTAGACATTAAGTTTCTAAACACTAAGCAGAAAGTCAACCTGTCAGCTGTACATCAACACAGACTACAGTCAATGCAATGCAAATGTGAATATGCACAGCCATGACTTAAAGTCACAGGGTTAAATAATAAAGGACCTGTGAGTGCACCGTCAGCCAACACCAGATTCCTATGAAATGAAGTTTTCTTTAGCAAGATGGCTGAGTAAAGGACAGCACCGTTCAAAATCCAAGTGCATCGAAAATCTTTAGCGTAGCAAAGCCTGAAAGTTAAACAGCAGAGGGCACTAAAGGGAAAAATCAAGCACCTGGAAGATTTTTCAAGAACTTAAATTCTATAAGGAAAATTCCAAGGAGATGTAAAATAGATGAAAAAAAATCTATATTTCCAATTACATGTGTAAGGGCAAAGGAATCGATTTTGGGAAAAGCTATAAGGCTTGTAGTACATGTAGTCTTTTATTTTTCTCTCATTTTGAATTATTGGCTATTGGACAAATGAGTTTTACACATCTTGAAGGTTGTTTCTAATGGACAAATATATTGTCTCACATTTCCATTAAAGCGATTATTTAGTGATGCTGTTGTAATAATTGTTCAGATTGAAATAGCATCAGGTGGTTAGCTTCCTGTGAGAAAGCCACGGCGTGTTAATGGGCTGTGTGTTAGTCTCGGGGATCAGATCATGGTTCCTGGAACGTCTTTGTCATCTCCTGCACACTGTCGCCATTTGAGGCTTTTGTGTGAGAAGAAGAGCTTGTGAAGGCAGTGGATAGTCAGAGAGAAAAATGTAGGGGTAAGCCATTATCTCTCCCAGATTCTCCCAAAGGTAACTCTGGAGATAGTTGCCTTGTTCTCAGCAGAAGTAAAAAGGGTGATATGTGTGTGTGTGTGTGTGTGTGTGTATGTATGTATATGTATATGTATAATGTGTCAACACCTAAGGCATGAGTATACTTTGTGCAGCAACCAGAACCTCAGATACATTATTTTTGCTTCTTCTACTTTTTTGCTTTTATTCCCCTGCATTCTATACAAGGCTTGCAGAGGAACAATAGGAGTGTGTTTAATAATTCATCCGGAGAGTGGTGAAAATTGAAGGGCGCATCTTAGATAAAGACATCAAAAGACACAACAGAACTGTCTCGTTCCCACTGAAAAGACACATCCTTTTTCTTTCTGTCTTGAATTTTCTGACCAAAAAGTTTAAGATTCTGGGAGCAGAATCCTTCAACCTTTAGGAGTTTCATTCCCATTTGGATTTTGAAATTAAGATCTCTATATAATTTTGTCATCCAGTAAGAGAGATTGTGAACGAGAGAGGAAGGACGGAGGCTACAGATCCAAAGGTCATTTTCCCTCAGTGCTCAGTACTGTGATGTAGGCTGGCAGCAGGCCTGCCTCAGGAAGCAGCCCTGTGGGTGGCATCGGTACAGACCCGTGGCGTGGTCTCCGGCGGCGCACGCTGGGTACTGGAGACCCAGTCCTGTTATTTGAATCTGAAATGGCAGCTGTGTCAAGACGGATTTGCGTTATGCAGCCCTAATTCCAGTTTTAAAACCGCTGACTCAGAAACGGATGTGAAGAGGCAACGGTCCATCACGTTTGTCAGGCTCTTTGAAGAACTGCTTATGAATTCGCCATCACTCCAGGACTAAATTCCACGTAGTCTACAGTGCCGAAGCGGTGTGGAAGTAGAATCTGGAGTCCGTGAAGCCGTAAAGCCGTTCGTTACACCACTGACGTACAGCGAGACGACAGACCAGCTTCTATGAAGAGGTGGTTATCTACTTGATTGCTAGCTTCCAAGTAGGTTATGACAGGCATGCCCTACCGAAGAAGGCTGTGCTCACATGCACGCAGTGGGGGCTGGGAGTTTGAGAAACAAAATGAGCAAAACCAAAGCAATGGCACCCAAGGAAACATAAGACGAGTCAGTGGCACGGGGGCATGCGGCTTGGCAAACCCCTGCTTCTCACCAGGTAAGGTTAAATGAAGGCACCATGAACCCGATGAAACAAACTGCCGTGGGGAGCACTGCGGAATAATTCATCGATGTCCGCCACTGACTTCTACACAAGAACTTCGGATTATTGGAATATCAGGGAGAGATTACAATTTAAGATTTTTTTTTCATTTTAATGTAATTTTAATTTATTACAATTTATACATTTTGTCTCCCAGCTGTAGCCCTACCCTCTTTCCCTCCCATTCCCTCCCTCCCTCTTTCCCTCATCTCCTCCCATGTCCCTTCTCCAGTCCACTGATGGTGGAGGTCCTCCTCCCCTTCCGACTGGTCCTAGCCTATCAGGTCTCATCAGGACTGTCTTTCATAGTCTTCCTCTGGTCAGGCTGTTCTCCCCTCAGGCAGAGGTGATCAAAGAGCCAGCTACTGAGTACATGTCAGAGACGGTCTCTGTTCCCCTTATTAGGGAGCCAATTTGGAGACTGAGCTGTCATGGTCTACCTCTGTGCAAGGATTGGCTCTAATACCCTATTGGGTAGAGTCTTTTGGAGGCCCTCTGTGGTAGGCTCCTGTCTTGTTCCTTATTTTCATCTTTATCACAGTTTGAGCAGAAGCAAAGAGCAGAACAGGGGATACAGGGAGAGAGGGGAAAGCTTCGGAGATGCCGCCAGCAAAAAACATACCTGAACAGACTGCAGAGTGTGGTCTTGGAGTGCTGAGAGCTGACAGCTGGGTCAGAGCTGTGAGGCTCCGAAGTTGTTTGTCCTAACTGCTGTGCACAGAGCTGCACCCCTGTGATGCCTGCGTTCTGAGGTGGAGCAAGAGTTCCATCCAGGCCAGCCTGAGGTGTACCCACAGACTTTGTCTCAAAAACTCAAACCCAAACTAAAACTGAGGTAAAGGAGTAAAGTAAAAGTTGTTTGTTTGTTTGTTTGTTTGTTTGTTTTATAAATAAAACAGTTTATGACTGGTAGAAAAGGAACCTCAAAAGGATATATTTCAAAAAGAAGGAATATTTTCCTAGAAAGCAGGTCTGGGATTGAAGAAAGATAGGTAATAAAATGTTGGTCCCAAGCATGGTGGCTACTGCCTGTATCCTAATAACCGGAGGCTGGCACAGGAGGATGGAGTTGATATGAGTAAGACCTTCCATCAAAGAAACAAATCAACAGTTAAAAAGTTGGTAAACAACTAAGTAAATCCTTAATCAACATTTTCCAAGCAAAATAAAAATACAAATGCTAAAGAATGGTGAAAAACGATCATGTAAGTTGGGGAGGAATCATTGGCTTTAAGTTTCTAAATATCTGTTACTGGTCAGGAGCAGGATTAAAACAGCCAGAGGTGGGAGCATTTGGGACGGGGAGGGGCAATGAGTCCTAACAATGAGTCACAAATCAGGAAAATGACAGATAAATAAACTAACATCCCCATTTAAAAGAGGAAAACCACAGGGAAAACATTGACAAAGGAAGACGACCAGAAAGTACAAATGAAGAAGTCCAAGACAAGCTTGGAATGTCTCTCCTAGCTTATGACCTGGTACCTGAATGACCTTTCGCATATGACCAGGGAGAAGATTGGATACAGTGAAAGTACAGTTTTAGAGTTCATGGACTATGGAGTATGATGTGGTACAGGATTAAGAAATCTGCAAAAGTTGAGTGACCCCAAGACTCCAGAAAGGCAAAAACAAACAAACAAACAAACAAACAAAAAAAAACAAAGCTGGCCTTTGCCCTGGAAGTTCAAGTTTGCCCTAGAGAATGTGTGCCCTGAACACCTCTAGAAGCTGGGTCCCAGGGTTTGCACAAGACTAGAAAATTCTAACAGGAGCCCACTGAATACCTTTAGGATCCTACACCTTGAATGTCATGTCTAATATAAACCAAGCCTTACCCCACCAAGACACAAGCAATAAAACAGCATGTTGCTTTCGGTGCTGGGACAAGAGAGAAATCTTTGAGGGATTTTGACAAAGGTCAAAAGTATACGATACATTCAAGATGAATACATCATTAATACTTTTTTATGCTTGCTGGAATAATTATATTTTTTTAAATTTTTATTAATTACAGTTTATTTACTTTGTATCCCGCTGTAGCCCTTTTCCCCATTCCCTCCCAATCCCACCTTCCCTCCCTCTTCTACTCCTATGCCCCTCCCCCAGTCCAATGATAGGGGAGGTCCTCCTCCCCTTCCATCTGACCCTACTCTATCAGGTCTCATCAGGACTGGCTTCACTGTCTTCCTCTGTGAACTGGGAGCTCAGTGTCCAAGGGGGTTTCCCGATAATAGGAACAGGGACGGTCTCTGACAGGTACTCAGGGGCTGGCTCTTTGATCATCTCCCTCTGAGGGGGGAGCAGCCTTACCAGTCATTAATACTTTTGATTCAAGCTTCTCTTACCAATGTGCTCCAAGGAACTAAAGAAAACGATGTCATTAGTATGTGCTGGAGCAGAAGAGAGACGCAAACAAAATCTCTCTGAAGGAACCTGAAGTGAACTCACACCTCAAAGACTTGGTGAGATTCAAATTCTAAGGGGAGTTATCAGCTTTTGCCTGAAAGCAGCACTCAGCTGATGAGGATGACAGGAGTGACAGAGGGTGGAAAGAGATTCATAACAGCTTTCTGATAGCAAGGCTGTCATGCCCAAACTACATGAGATCTTTAATGCACTTAAAAAAAGGGGGACCCCACAGTTGTAGATCATGCCACCCATTCAATCCTAACCATCAAGAGTCAGAGACATGTGGATGGATTCCTAAGTTTGAGGCCGGCCTCGTCTACAGAGTGAGTCCCATGACAGCTCGAGAAACCTGTCTTGAAAGAAACAAAGAAGAAGATAATGGGGGAGAAAGAAATAGAGAGAGAGAATGAGAAAAATAAAAAAGAGGGAGAAGGAAGGAAGGAAGGAAGGAAGGAAAGAAAAAAGAAAGAAAGAAAGAAAGAAAGAAAGAAAGAAAGAAAGAAAGAAAAGGTTGAAGTGTGGACAGAGACAGAACCTGTTCAGAATGACCATGAGAACTAGAGAGGCTTCTAAAACTAAAAAATAGTGTGATGAAAAATTTCAAAAAGGGCCAAAGAGATGGCTCAGCAGTTAAGAATGCTCAACTTTTTCTAAGACTGCTCTTTTAGAGGACCTGAGTTCAACTCCCAGAACCCACATGTGACCCATACGGTCACAACTACCTGTAACTCTGGATTCAGAGGATTTGATACACCAGTCTCCTTGGGAACTGCACACACATTGTGCACAGAGAATACGCTTAAAATATAAATATATCCAAAAGAAATAACAAACCAAAAATACTCTCCAAGGTTGGTCATCCATATCAGCACATGGAAACAGATTCAGAGACCCACAGCCAAACAATAGGCTGAGTTCGGGGAGGTCTGTGGAAGAGTGAGAGGAAGGACAGAAGATCCCGGAGAGTCAAGGACAACATAAGAAGACCTACAGAGTCAACTAACTTGGGGCCATGGGGCTCACAGAGAATAAACTGTCAACCAAAGAGCATGCGTGGGCTGGACCTAAACCCCCTGCATATATGCAGCAGGTACGTAGCTTGGTCAACACGTGGTTCTCTGGAAGTAGGAGCTGGCTCTGACTCTGTTGCCTGCTCTTGGATCCCTTTCCCTTAGCTGGGCTGCCTTGTCCAGCTTCAGTGGGAGAGGATGTGCCTAGCCCTGCTGTGAGTTGAGGTGCCAGGGTGCTTGGAGGCTCTTTCTTCTTTTTCTTCTTTTTCTCAGAGAAGGGGAAAGGATGTGTGAGGGTGAGACTGAGAGGAGAGAAGGGAGGGGGCTGGATTCAGGCTGTAAAGATATTAGATAGACAGACAGACAGATAGATAGATAGATAGATAGATAGATAGATAGATAGATAGATAGATGAAAAATAAAATGCAAAAAAAACCCACTATATTACAAAGGCTAGTGAAGTCAGATTTAAAACATTGTCCAGGAATAGATGAAAAGTTTTGAGAGAGAGAAAGAGAAAGGCAGATGATGAGAATTGAATAAGGTTTCAGGGGAATGTATTAATGTAGAGGCAACAGTTAGAAAGAGGGTCCACCAGATTGCTTAAGTCTAGATATATAATAAAATTTAAAAACAAATCTAGATCTATAATGAAACCCGGACGAGGTTAGGGTATCTTAGCGCTGCTACTTTAAGTGATGTATACATTAGAAGATTATGTATGTGTCTGCATTGGTGCCGTAAGTGTTCAGAAGGTGTCAGGTGCCCGGAGTGGGTGTAAGCCGCTGGGGGCTGCATCCTACAAGAGCAGTGTGTGTCCTTAATGCCGAGCGGATAGACCCACGGCCACACGGCTGCGAGCAGCACTTACTGGACTTGGAGGGCGGTAAGAAAACAACAGCGAAAAAGACGGCTTGAAGTTGAAAGGTGACACAACTGAGCCACAGAGAGCGGAGGGGGGAGAGCGTGAGGGTCAATATGACTAAGACACACTGTGTGCATCTGTGAAAAGTGAAAGAGCAAAGTAAATAAATAAGAGAAAGACCTCCCTGCATATAAATTTTTTAGTTAATGGCCTTTATAATAGCCACAGAACATTCTTAACTATAGAATTTCTGATGCGTCTGTCTGTATTTCAGTACCCTTTCATCCTAATACGTGTCGCCTCCGTCTCCCTGTGATTAACCTTTTCTGAGTTAGGCTGTTTTATTCATCTTTTTCAAAGAACCAGTTTTTGGCATTGATTCTATGACTCACATCTGTTTTTTTCTTCATTAATTACGCCTTTCATCTTCATTATAATCAGCCTTCATTCTGCTTCCTTTGGTAAAAGTAAGGGGTGGATCTGAAAAGGACCTGTTGAATGAGTGAGAACAGTTTCTATGACCATGGAGAGTTCTGTCAACCAAAAAGTGGAGCACAAGAAAGACGATGTAGAGAGACACCAGGATGCAAGTGTGTTCGGGTTTAGCTTGGTCTCAGGACTCCTTTACACTCTGTAGAATTATTTTAGCCTTAAAGAATTTTTATTTAAATAGGATATCACACACACACACACACACAGAGAGAGAGAGAGAGAGAGAGAGAGAGAGATATCTTGTTATTTGTTGAGGATTTGTTCCAAAAACTGCTGTGTCTAGCAGATCCGAGCATGCTCAAAACCAAAACACAAATTGTACTTTATAAAGTAAATACATGCCCACACAAACTTTCCAATCTACCTTAAATCGCCTCTAGATTGTTCATAATACAATGCAAACACTCTTCAAAGGGTTCCTACACTGTTTGGGGGATGGTGAGAAGAAAGAAATTATACCTAGTTAGTACAAATAATTTCTTTCCAAATATTTTTGATTTGCAGTTGTATAAATATATACTGAAGGTTGACTATATAATCTCTCTCTATATAGTGTATGTATGTGTGTGTATCTAAGAAATGGTTAGTGTTAACCGAGAAGAACCTAGAATTACCTGGTACCTGAGCTGTGGGAGCTTCATTTGATTGTGTTAATTGATGAGGGAAGGACTTATCTAACTGTGCACAGGACCATTCTCTGCACAGAGCGTCCTGGACTATAAAATCACAAGCACTCACTCATCTCCCCCTGCTCTCCCATTGTGAATGCAAACTCAGCAGTTGCTTCAGGTTTCTGTGCCTTGACTGCCTCATCATGGAGGACCGGAAGCTTGAGCTGAAGAACGCACTTTCCCTTATGTCCCTCTGGTCAGGGTGTTTTATCATAGCAACACACATGCACAAGAAAACACAAACAAACACACACACACATGCACACACACACACACACGAAAACACACACATACACACACATGTACACACATACACACCAAACCCTAATATGGACAGATATCCATATACACATTTATATAATACTAATGCATTCTATGATATTGCACTCTAGTAAATCTTCAGTGTGTTAGAAGTTAAAGGTCATACATATTTTACAGATTTGCTTCATGTACATGCATAAAGGTGTGTGCAGAAGCCAAAAGAGAGCATTGGGTCTTCTGGTGATTGAGAGCTGCCTGTTGTGGGTGCTGGGAAACACACTCCAGTCCTTTGGAAGAGCATGGAGTCCTCCTAGCCACCTGACACTGCTTTAAACAGGAGAATGCACAAATAAACCGCCCATCGCTCTTGCACTAAAAACATAATAGAATATTTTTAGGGAAAATATCGGTAGTAAACATAAAACTATTAAACTAAACATCTTTTTACTCATGAACCCACCTAAGGATCTTATATTAAAGAACAAGGAAGAAAATTTGTAGCCACAGTTGTGGTTCAGAAAGAAAGATGGGTGGTTTGTAGTCTTTGAAAGAAGCAAATTTGACAACAATAAATTTAATCAGTGGACTTGGAAAGGGTCAGGGAGGAGATGAGGGAGGGAGGGTGGGGTTGGGAGGGAATGAGGGAGCGGGATACAGCTGGGATACAGAGTTAATAAAATGTAACTAATAATAAAAATAAAATTAAAAAAAAAACAAAAAATAAATTTAATCTACCAGGTCATACCAAAGTAAAACACCTGTGTTTGGTCATGCCTCCAGATCTAAGGGAAATTTTCAAACACCTAAAATATTACTGCCAATGCCTTCTATGAAGTAGAAATAATAATGTTTAGCAGGGCTGTGGTAAAAATAGAATGAGGTTATCTGTATTGAGCACATAACGTAGTTTCTAGAGTAAAGCAATTGCTCAATAAATGTTATTTTTTACCAACATTGCATAAGGAATGCCATAGATTATAGAAGCAGTTAGAGTTGGCCACTGAAATAAAAATGTATTTGTTGTCTGTTAGGTAAACAGGAGCACATATGCAGCCTCTTTCTGTTTTTATGAAGCGCAAATTTTACCACAGTGTTTTTTTCAAGAATGTTCATGAGATGTCAATGTTAACAAATATATTAGTAATTAATAAATGCATCGTGTCAACAATTAGTAATTATGATCTGCTGCCTCTGCTTTTTCTTCCCTGGCATTTTCCTTAGGAACTGAAGCAAGCGTGCAGTGCTGGTTGACACCAGAGGGCGCCATAGGACTCTTATGAGTTTCTTCTGTTGCTGACAGTGTTGGCGCAACCCACGCTGAGCTGCGCAGGATCTGAAGTGGGCAAAAAGCCTCTACCCAGAAGCCAGAATAACCCAATAGTACGTTTTCTGCTAAAAACAAAATTAGAAAACAAACATCTGTATGTCAAAAGCCACTGACTCCAGAATCCCAGATAAGAGTATTTTTATCATCATCATCATCATCAACAAGAATAATAATCTCAGCTGTCTGATTCATGGTCGAGAACTCCTGATGCACTAGGAAGCCGAAAGCTGGTCGGATTGGGAGCAGCTTTGTGTCAGCTCTCATCTGTTCTAAGAAGTGGTCCAACAGCCGTAGCCTCTGCTTCGTTCTTCCCCTCTCCTCCTCTCAGTGAGGGTGAGCTTCCTCCAGATTCCCTTACCTTCTCTGCGAACTGCCCAGCCTCCAAGGCACACTCTGGACCAGGGCTGGAGCCCAGGCCTGCGGTTCACAGGGTTCCTCATGGCGGCTTCTCAGCAGCAGAGGCTTCCTTGCCCATGAGGCAAGGTCGAGCTCATCAGCCTCGCACCCCCAGATTTCTGAGGGGCCAGCTGTCAACGAGTCCTGGCGTGAGCTGGACAGCAGGATCTGAATCCGGGAGTGGGATAGTCTGAGCTCGATGTTTTATGCCACACAACATGGAATAAGCACGGGCCTAAACAGGAAGGGGTGGGCAAGATGGAAAGGGTGTTACTATTCTTGTTGTGAAGAAAATACCTAACAAAAGCGAGCAAGGGAGGAAAGAAGGAAGGAAGGAAGGGAGGGAGGGGGAGAGGAGAGAGAAAGGAGGGAAGGAAGGGATAGAGTGGAGAGTAGTTGGGGATCTCACACTTTAAACGTATAGTCCCTCTTGGCGGAGAGTTGTGTGGCAACAGCGTGTGACAGTTGTCCACACTGCACCCGCAGTCAGGAATAGGGAGATATTTAATGCTGGTGCCCAGCTCACCTCCTGCTGTTTCTTCAGGGCCCCACAGGATGGAGCCACCCACACTTAATGCATCTTCCAACCTCCGCTGACTCAGTCTAGAAACTTACCCACAGACCTGACCAGAGGCTTGTATCCTGGTTGACTCTAGGTCTTGTCACACTGACAGCTGCAACAGCCACGGGAGACCAGCCCCCACCCCCACCCCCCCCATCCCCGGGGCTGGAAGCCATCTCCTCAGCAGGACTGTAGGCAATATTTCTGCCCTCCTCCTTCCTAACGTCCCTCACATTGCATGGGACACACCCTACAGATGTCACTAAGGCTAGAGCGCCCCTGGTAAGCGCTGTCGTGGTGGACAGCCCAGAGCGCCTGAGCTATGTAACCCCTCCCCCCATTTCCCAAGTGTATTTACATCATATCACACTTCCCCTCCTCCAGAACCACACGTGGGAGGAAGGAAGGCTGCAACCACAAACTGGTTTGTCAGGGACTGTCATTCTGCACTGTGATTTTTCTGTTTAATCGCCTTCCTCTCCGTTCAACTAGTACCCAATTTGGTACTAGTCCAAGACAAGAAAAGCAAAAAGGAAAAGCAAGGTCCAGTTTTGCCCTAGTTTTTTCACCAGTGGAGAGTGACTTTCCCAAAACTACTGCAGAATTTGGTTGGTCAGTTTTGTCAGTCGAGGCAGAGGATATAAACATCATTTTTGGATGCACTGTTCTCTCGCTGTTTACAATAATCTGCGGGACAATCCCAGTGGACCAGTGCTTGGAGAACCTTGAGTAAAGTGAACTCTGTCCTGACCCAAAGGACCCACTGCTGCCTGTAAACACAAATCCAAGCTTTAGGAACCTAACCCTCCCCACTTGTTATTTGTCACCATGCTGTGGGCTGGCTGGGGCTCAGGTGCTGGTCTCGAAGTACCCCTGGGGCCACTGGATCTTTCCGTCTGCTTGATGTTTTCATCCCGGGCTTTATTCCAGCTTGTGACACATCTCCAAGAACAAAGTCAGAAGCTGAGAAGCCTACTGCGACCCCAGCTCTGGTGTTTGAACTCAACCTTCCCTCAAATGTTCACGTTCTATTTATTGGACAAGGCAGGTCACAGGTGGGGGACTCCAGTCCACCTGATGGGAGGAACCAGGCCTGTACTTGCTCATCTTGGACACTCATTGACATCCAGGGCCAAAAAATTATTTGTTAGATGGTGATAGAAGGGCTGCCTGGTGTATTATGGGATATTTGACAGTACACCTGGCCTATTGGATGCCAATGGTGCAAACTGTCACATATTCAAATACATATACACACACGTGCACACACACACACACACACACTCTTCCAGAAGTTGCCATGTGCTCCCCATGGAATGAAAGTTTTTCTAGATTGCGAACTGATAGTCCTGCTACCAGCGCTGAGTTTACTCATTTTATTGAATATTCAGTATTTTAATTTGTAGTATATATGTATGTACAATATAGAATTATGTTTTTAAATATTACATATTTAATAATTTTAATATCTAAAATTTGGAATCAATATCTCTTTTCAACAACCACACTAACGCAAGTCTGTTTTTGTGCATCCGTGTCCTAAGCCAGGAATGGTGGCACACGCCTGTAATTTCAGCACTCAGGAGATTGAAGGAGAATATTGGAGTCTAAACTGGGGGGGGGGGGAGAATGAGGGTTAGGGAGATGGCCCCGTCAGCAAAGTGCACTAGCATAAGAATCTGGTACCCACCTAAAAGCCAGGTATGTTCACACATCTGAAATGCTGGGGGCAATGCAGGAGTGGAAGGATCTCTGGGTTCACTAGCCAACAAGCCTAGCCAATCAGTGAGCTCCAGGGTCAGTGAGAGACAGACTCTATAAGAACAAAGTGAGAAAGGAGAGAGTAACAGCAGGAGGCACTCAGCGTTGACCTCTGCCCTTCATGCGCACATGAGCATACCCAAACGAACAAACCACACACCAGTACAAGCGAAAAGTAAAGTAAGTCAGGCATGAGTCATTGGATGTCCCCTCCTGGGGTCACTCATTCGGTTAGAATGACAACATGCACATTCCGACTAGTGGATGGATTCTTAAGACTGCTGTGTGAGCTGTGTGCAAATCACGCTTATGTGTGATCACTCACACGCATTACGGCGCTGTCAGTCTCTGCTTCTCGCAGTATATCCACTGACTCGGGTGCAGCTGGATGAAACCATGACAGTGTGTGGGAACTGAAGTGGCACTGTGCCATGTATGGCTTTTTCCCCCCATTTATTTGTTGGGAGAGTGCCACAGCCGATGTGTGGAGGTCAAAGGATAACCTGAGAGAGTGGGTTCTCTTCTTCTGCCATTGAAGTTCTTTCTGAGGCTCAAACCCCAGTCATCAGGCATGGAGGGGGACACTTCTGCCCACTGAGCCACCCTGCTGTCACATGAGTTCCGATGTGTTCTTTTTGTTCACACACAGCCGTGACAGTACAAAGTCACGCGGCTTGTGGGGCGAGTGGAGGGAGTCACGTTTTACATGTGCACCCTATAGTCTGAACACTCATCTCTTCCCAGCACAGGTTATTCCTCGCATTATTTTCTGTTGTTCTTCGTTGTGCCTTTCCACACATCCCTGAGATGCAGCAATCCTTACAAAATACAGGGTAAATTTAGCGTTTTTTAAACGCCAGGTATGCTCCGGTTTGAAAGTGCCATCTCTGCCCGCACAGGAACAGCCCAGCTCCTCTTCAGAAGGCTAGGGGCTGTTTGTGATGATGAAAATCTCCACTGAGAGGAGTTGCTGACAGCCATTATTTCTTAAAAGAGACTGAAGGACCCAGCATCTTTCTGTTCAGAGAGCATCTTGTTTTTTGTATCACTTCTTTGATGTTGCCAGAAACCGCTGAACTGTGGGAAGCAGAGAGAAAATTCATATTCCGTAGAATAAGTATTTTTTTCCTCAAACAAAACGGGAATATAACATCTGGGAGGCACTTCCTGCTTGAGTAGCTGGACACACACACAGGCCAACAGTGACAGCCATCACAAAGACTGTCATGGTTTGGAGTCCCATAGCCAGGCCCTTTCACAGCTTTCATGATAAATAACGGGCTCCAGATATTTATTTCTCATTGAGCAAAGAACCCAAGCTTTGGGAGCTGGTTCCATGTTTCACAAACCGTGTGTGAGGCTAACATAACATAGCCACACTCGCCTCTGCGGCTCTGATGAATCGCTGCCAGAATTTAATTGGAACCTACACATGAAAAAGTCTCTTCTGGCTGTCTATAAATCCTCACAGCTCAGCGGAAATGTAGCAGCTACAGAAATAGTTAGAGCAAATAAGAACGTCTCTTTGAGACCTGCGAAGTGATTTTTCTTTGCTTTCTTTTCTTTTTTTCCCTTCACCCCCTCACCAGCTCTTCCAGTGGATTCCTATCCGTGGCATCCTTGAATAGCACAGAATTATCTCTGCCACCTAGAACTACCACTTCATCTAGGTTTGCCATTCTGACCATACGATACATCATGACTGTTCAATGTGAGTCCACAATACCTTGATCCTCAAAAGTTCTGTATAGGTGATTGAAAACTTGACCTTCAATGTCATCTTGATTTAACAGGCCAGAGCCTCCTGGGGTACTCCGATTCTAACCAACGTACTTTACCTTCTCTGGAGTTACATCTTGCATCCCACATCATTCACCTCAACGGCAATATCAGCAGCCACAGTAGATCTCTAGTGTGTGTGTTTGGTGCTGAAAGGGTTAAGATACACTTTTCAAAAGCCTCAGGACTCAAATATTTGCATAACATGAGACCTTGGTACCAATAAAAAATATGGTGATTGAAAATAAGTTAACATTGAAGGATCTTGAGGTAGGTTGGTGTCCCAATCTTTCAGAAAAGTATGGGCTTCATTCTTGACTTGCTTTCTAAGCACTGGCTGAGATTAGAGTAGTTGAGGCCTGTCCACTGACCACCAGCCTGTCACATTACCGCCAGGTCTCGCTGCGAGAGTTTTCCTGGAGAAGCTTGAGCAACTGCCTGCTCACCTCGGATAGGAACCAACAGCATGCAAAGGCACCGCACCACCAGTATCTACCTTAGGCGAGCAGTGAGTCTGGTAGATTACTTACAGATGCATTGCTGACTCAAAAGTGGTGACATTACCCACCCCTGCTCCTGCCATCTGAAAACTGCACCCCACGCTTCCTGAACGCTTGCAGGTAGCTGGGCCTGCCAGTTCCTCTTCCCAGCAACCTTTACTGCTTATGCAGATCCTAGAAGGGAGAGAAAAACTAAGCTGGCCTTTGCCCTGGAAGTTCAAGTTTGCCCTAGAGAATGTGTGGCAATGTGCCCCAAATACCTGCAGAAGTTATATATGGGGTCCCAGGGTTTGCACAAGGCTAGAAAGTTCTAACAAGAGCCCACTGAATACCTTTAGGATCCTACACCTGGACTATAAAACAAGCCTCACCCCACCAAGACACCAGCAATAAAATAGCATCTTGATATTTTAAGAAATCTTTTAAAGGTTTTTTTTTTTTTTTAACAAGGATCAAAAGTATTAATGATGTATCAGTCTTGTATGTGAGTCTTGTAACCTTCTGTGCTTTCAGAACTAGTACATTGGAAGAGCTTCTCCACTAAGACTAAGACTAAGCTTTGGGTTGCATGTAAAAAGTCTGCCCTGTGGTAGCCAGACGGTGGCGTTGTTTGGTGAGTTTGTAGAACCTTTAGGGAGTAGGACCCAACTGGAGGAAATGGGTCCCTGGGTAGTGGACCTTAAAGGTTAGCTAACTTATCCATTGCTTCTGCTAGAGCCCTCTGCTTCCCATCTGCTGGCAAGATATAGCAATCCAGACCACAAATTTCCAAATTATGTGTTGTTCCCCCACCGGGCTGGAATAATGCTCCCTAAAACCATGAGCCAGAATTAACCCTTCTTCAGAGCTGCTCCCATCAGGCATCTTGTTAGAGATACAAAGTTAACTAACATGGCAACCTCCCAACACTATAATACCCACAGATGAAGCGGTAAGATGGAGACAGAGAGGCAGAGCCCTGTTCAAACACACAGAGAGGCAGGCTTTTCTGAGTAAGAAACATGGGCACCAGTTACCACCCAGAATGTTTACTAGGACTTCTGAGGAGTGGCCAGGTACTTGGGTTTGTGTTCTGTTCTTAGAGACCTGCCGGGTGGTTTCAGTTTGGATGAAGTCCTAACTCCTGGTCTCTCAGAATGCAACTGCATTGGAAAAGCTATGAAGGTGAATTGAGGCCTTGGAAGTTGGCCTCCTAAACCACTAGCACCTTTGCAGAAAAGAGAGATCTGGGTATGGTCTACAGAACTTGGACCTTGTGATGACACATGAAATGATCAGTGCCTTCAAGACACTGAAAGACCCTGGGAAATCCCTTTGCCTAGATGGTTCTTTGCTTTTAGTCTTTTGGACTCTGGAACAGGGAGAAAACGCATTTCTGTTGCCACCCAAATGGTGGTGCTTTGCAGTGTCAGGCTGAAAAGACTAGCTCAATCAAAATGTGTTATCTTATGTCTGCATGCTCAGCATAATGGCAATCACTGGGACAAGCGCCACTCACGGGGCTGTGAAAAAGCATGTCTTGATCTGCAGGACCTCATGACCTTTGGGGTCCTCAGCACCAGCCATTTTTTTATGTAGGTCTCTATTTTGCATGAGTCACTGCAGTGGTTTCAAGGAGCCTTGAAATGGGAACTCTGTGGTGGAAGTTTTGGTTTCTTTAAAAACTCAGCTCTGTTACGTGAATAGGTTTTGTTTTAATCCTAAGTGTGGGGTACAGGACTGCCTTAGTTTGTCCACTGCCGCATCCAGCGGCTCAGAAAGGGGCGTGGTCTTTGCCAGCTGGAGTTTACCAGAGCCCAGAGAGAGGAAGGGGTTCAAGGGGACAGACAGAGGAGGAAGAAGGCTGCTTGTTCATCCCACTACTGCTGTTTGCTGGACTGCTAGATATCCTGAGGACCGAGAGTGGTATTTTTTCAAGGAATCTGATGTCTCTAACCAGCCAGAAGTCTAAAGAGGTTCAAAGAGATCAACATCCTTTTTCCCTTCTAACCTTATTTTCTCTTCTACCTAGGGTTGGGGGTGGGGTAATGGCTTACAGAACCCCAAATAAAATAGAGTTTAAGAACAGCACCTACAGAGCTCTCTTATGACAACCACCCAGGGCACCCCTACTTCCCATCCCTTTACAGCGTAGATTTCCTTATCTGAGCCTTCTGGACTCCAGAGCACCATACATTTAAAAGATGGCTGGCCAAAGCTAGTGGCTGAGTCAGAGTTGTTTTCAGATCTGAGAATGCACCAAAATTGCCTGGAAGTTTTGTCAAAAATGTTTTGAAAAACACAGGTTATTGAATCGGGGCCTATAGCTTTAGAACCAATCATGGAAGGGACTGAAAGAAAAGAAAACTGAGATGACAGGGACTGTTTACTGCCTGCATTATCTTCAGCCTTCTGGCCCAGCGTATCTGGAAGACATAATCATGAAACAGGAAATACGAAGGACTTGCTTACCCTGTCTTGGCACTTCCTACTTAAGTAATAACTTTATTCCTTCCCAAGTCTCTGATGGGGCTTCAAGTCTCTCAAGTCTTCAGTTAGGCTTAAGATGTTTAGGATTTAAGAAAAATTTTTAAGGTCCAGAAAGATGTATTTTTTTTATTTTTCATCAATTACATTTTATTCATTCTGCATCCCCCCCATAAGCCCCTCCCTCCTCCCCTCCCAATCCCACCCTCCCTCCTCCCTCTGCATGCATGCCACTCCCCAAGTCCACTGATAGGGGAGGTTCTCCTCTCCTTTCTGATCTTAGTCTATCAGTTCACATCAAAAGTGGCTGCATTGTCCTCTACTATGGCCTGGTAAGGCTGCTCCCCAGCAGGGGGAGGTGATCAAAGAGCAGGCCAATCAGATTATGTCAGAGGCAGTCCCTCTTCACATTACTATGTAACCCAATTGGACTCTGAACTGCCCTGGGCTACATCTGTTCAGAGGTTCTGGGTTATCTCTATGAATAGTCCTTGGTTGGAGTATGAGTCTCTGGGAAGTTCCCTGTATTCAAATTTTCTTGTTCTGTTGCTCTCCTTGTGGAGACCCTGTCCTCTCCAGCTCTTACTATTTCCCAGTTCTTACATAAAATTCCATTCACTCTGCCCAACAGTTGCCCATCAGGCTCAGCATCTGCTTTGATAGTCTGTAGGGCAGAGGCTTTCAGAGGCCCTCTGTGGTAGGTTCCTAGGTTGTTTCCTGCTTTCTTCTTCTTCTGATGTCCATCCTCTTTGCCTCAGAAAGATGTATTTTTAAGTTGGTAAATACAAGATATGACAGAGATTAATTTAGGTACAAAACTTTAGACTCACCTAGATAGAACAGATAGTATTTTTTTCAAGGTTGTCAAATACAAATGAGCTAAACATTTTGAATGTAACTTTTACATAGGGCTTTCCTGATTGTTTCATAAATGTTTTTACTGTATGTAGTTTATTATAACAAATCATTAATGAGCTTATTTCTCTAATTCCAAGCCTGATCATCCTTGCCTATCAAAGCAGATAGAATAGACTTCTTGAAGTGCTGATTTTAAGTGAGCTGAGATAGATGGTATTTTAGAGAGGACCGTCAGTGGGTACCTTGCTGAGATGATTTTTTTCTCTCAAATGAAGCTGCCAGAGAAACCAGCTACAACCAGGAGCCACAAAACCTGGAGCAGAGAGGGCTGATCCGGCTGCAGCACCTGCATTTTATTAACTCTTCTCTTTTCCTTTAAGAATAAGAATATCTCTGAAAATCCTTGAAGGAAAGGGATGTGTATGTGACAGTGGTCTGCAAGTTAGGATCATCACTCAATGCAGAAAGAGCATACGCTCCTCCACTTAGAAGTATTGAATTACAGTGAACCCTCCAAGGCAAAGAAATGCCTGCAAGAGTCGAATCCCATTACAGTGAAATTAAAGGGACTTTTCAAAGCATTGTGCTTGGCAAGAACTTCATCACATCAGTTTCTGTTTGAGTGACTATTGATTATAACTTGTAAAGAATTTTTTTTCCAAAAGAAAAATTCTGAGTCAATTATGAGAGTCTTTGCTATGAGAAAGAATGGAATCAATTTGCCAAGAATGTGTGTTAACAAGGTATTGAGAAGAGTGATGGTCTCTACCCCTCCTTTTCTCTCCCTCCAATGACTATCACAGGCAGTGTGAAGAAGAGGGATTTGCCTCTAAACACACACAGCAAGGAGGCCCCCTGACCCCATCAATGATCTACATAGAGCTTTCGGATATAAGTGCAATGGCCTTTTGCTAATGAGTGAAAATGAAGCAGAGCAATATTAAGGAGGTGGGGAACTGGAATAGCCCCATTGTCTAACAACAACAACTAAGTCAGGCTTAGCATCATAGGAACAAGAAACAGGCAGAGCTTCTGGCACGCCCATAACAAGACTTCGGGCCTTCTCTTCGGAGACTGCCATTGTCCACGTGACTCACCATCAAAGACTCCTGGGGTGCTGGCTCTCCCCTTCCCACAGTTTAAAGCGTTGGCAAAGACAACGTGGGAAAGCTTGTGCTGGGTGTCCAGCCGTAGACCGATCACTCATGGTTGAGAAGTGAAGCCACCCATCGCAAGTGTGGACACTGCACCTGCTGTTGAGAGTGTTCACGAGAGTCAAGAGCTAGCCTACCGGCATTCACAATATGACCTTACTCCTGAGACTCTGTGGTTAACACCCCCACCCCCCATCTTGTCACCCGTGCTACTATGCTCGCCTGGGGTCAGTGGCCACTGTTCTAGATTGACAGCCTTCATTTTCACCTATTCCATCATGACTCCCGCTCCTAGTGCACAGGATACATCAGGCTTAATTCATTCCAAAGAGACCTTTGCTTAGCGGGCATTGATTATTCTTAGATTCAACGAGAAACGTGCCCAGCATCAGATCTACTGCGTTAACAGTTCCGTGACACTAAGCACATTTTTACTCTCCGACCCTCATACCTTTCCATCTCGACAGCATTTTTAGTACCTTCAGTTAAAATTCTGAGCCCTTATATTATATTAACCCTTCCCATTCCATCTCCCCCAGCCACCATTCACTCTTACTGTATTCCCTGCCTTTGTGACTGTGCTTGGTCTAGTCACGTGACAGACATAGTCAACAGCACTTGTCGTTTGTTACTGTCGATTTCAGTGAGTGCATCCTAAAGGTCCATCCCTGTTGTAGCTCAGACCATATTTCCTTCCCTTTTAAGGGTTGAATTATACTCTACTGTGGGTATACACATTCCATTCCTCATCTACAGACACTTTGGTTATCTGTCTTTTGACTATTATCAACAATGCTGGTATGAGCAGACCTATTAAACGGTCATGTTAATAAGTAAAAAATAATCCTTCATTATAGCATCTCAGAACAAGTCAGGGGATGGAACTGAGACGAGTGGGCACTTGCTTGCTGCCATCGTACGCCACCCTGACTCATTCTACCTCTACACGCTAGGATGCTCTATGTTCGTGTCATACACTTCAGCTGACAAAGCGCGATGTTATACGGTGCCTCTCTGTAGCTGGATTTGTCCTCTCTCTGTATAATTATGTCACAAAGAAAGAAAGTCAAATACATCAAGATACATGGAAATAATCTCATTTAGCAACTTGAAGTCTCTGTCTGAGAACAAATCACACCTTCCTTACTGCGATTGGTTTTTCCCAGTACTGATGGCTGGACTTAGGCCTGGCATGTGCTGCTAAGTAAATGCTTTGCCAGTGAACGATAGCCACAGCCTATTGCATTTTCTTAGTTCGTGACAAGGTCTCACTAAGTTTCCCATGTTGGCCTTGGCTGTTCTGTAGCCCAGGCACGCCTTGGACTTGCCATCCTCCACTTCCAAAGTATCTACAAATATAGGCCTGTTCTACCACACCCAGCTGCTGTGTAATTCTTATTTCTATGCTTTTTCTCCTACTTATAGATTATTCAAATGCTTTTTAAGTTTTAAAAATACTAAAGGAAGGTTTTTGAATAAGTGATTTAAACTTGGTGTATTATTATTGATAACAAAAATGTCTTCTTGCCATTACCTTCCAGATTGTTCTGGAAAAATAAGGACTTCTTCTTGCTTTAAAACTGCTACCAGAAAATGCACTACTACTGCACATATCCTAACAAAAGAAAAGGTTTTTGCTGGCCAACACATCCCCTGGCAGCCATTCTATCTATAGCTAATGACAAATATGTTTTCTTGTGACTTGCAGTCAAAAGCTATTTGCTTTTAGTTGACAGGACCTGCAAACACTGTCACACCTCCATGAAGTTCCTATGACCAAGTTAATGACTGAGAAAAACTCTGACCTGGTTCTGGACAACACGCCAGTGTTACTCAGAAGTTGGGGGAGACAGGAAGATATCCTCACTCGAAGGTGACCAGAGGGATGCTGCTAAAAGGAACTCTAGTGTGGACTTCCAACAGTGCAATAATTTTTCTTTTCAGTTGAAATAAGAGATGCCTATGATTGAACCTCTGCATTTATTTAATGTATGTCTAGCATGTGGAATTAGCACGTTTGAAAACTGGTGATGATACGTTGAGAGACTGAGTGGTTTGGGGACAGCCCTATTGAAGTAAACACAGAATATAAAGATGCCTGTGTGTCATATTACATCTTATTAAGGAACAGCCCAAAAGGGGAATTTATTTCCATGTAGGCAAGATGACCCTGCTTATACATTTTAGTCATTCCTTGTCTGCATCCTTTTTCCAATGGCCCATTAGTGATGTAAACCTGCAGCAGGTGGTGACACTGGGTGGCTTCCACCATGGGAGGGGCAGGCTCTGCTTCTACACAGGTTTCAGGTTTGTCTTTCTTGCCTGAAATGCATCCTCCACACAAAACAGCCGCCTGAAGATGCTGGGATGCATTGTCAACATCATTGTGCTCCATACGACTTCGATTCTACCAACACGAGTAACTTCCAGCCAGCGTCATCTGCCAGTGGGGTCACGCTTAGAAAACTCACCAGCTTCTGTTATCAGAACTGACCTGGTAGAACTGTGGGATGTATTTCTTTGGGACAGTCATCACTGTAGCCATAGGGCCACTTCATGCAAGCTGAAGCAATGTGCTCTCGAAATGGTACACCCTCTATGTGCTGATCTTTATCCCATTGGCAGCCTTGATAATCAGTAACCAAGGGATGTAAATGTGCAAAGATCCTCTTACTATTATTCCTAATGACTTGCTAGTGTAAATTTCTCAACTGGTAGCTACAGTTTCCGGTTTCAGGGTCCTCTTGGTTGCTGATATACCAAAATGAACTGTTGACTGGAACATGGGTTTTCTTCTGTATTTTTAGTCAGAAGCAGTTTGCTTTCAAATGACAGTGATAGCATGTTCCCACCAAGGTACGCCATGCTGGTATGGCCTTGTGGACTGACCTCTCAGACTTCACAGGCAAAGAATGAAGCGACCATAGAACCGATTAGTTCTCACTACTAGGGGAATAATCTTGCCACTGTATAGTGCAGGTAATTTCCAAGCTCTGTAATGAAAAAGTGAAACAACCCAATACTGTTGAGCAAGATGGCTCCCAGCACATCCCTTTTGAGAGCAAAGCTTGGAGTTACCAAGCAGAAACATAATTACAACCAGGAAATGAACCTGATAAAGTGAAGTGAACATGGAATGCAGAATCTTCTCTTTCTTTGTTTTCACTCATTTTCTAGCAGGGAGTTGGGTGAGACTCAGCTATGAAAAGAACACGCATCACTCAAGCGCATACTGGCTTTTCCCCCTTACACAGTGTTGCCATGTTTTGTGGCTATGAGGGTTCTGTCCTGGTGAACACGATGGTGCTATACTTTCCTATGAAAATTAAATATGGTTAAAGAGGTGTGTGTGTGATGACAAGTTGACAACAAATGGGCTCTAATTTTTTTGTTGTTGTTGTTATTGTTTACAAATTTGTGTCACCTTAGTTAAGCTGACTTATTTTCTCAGAAGATAGGGATCTGGAAGACCCTGAATTACAGCTGGCCAAAAGAAATTCTTTTTGCAGAAGATAGAGGCAAAGTCAGGGAGACCGCTGGGCAAGATGAGACTACAGGGATACTGAGGTGCAGTGGGGCCAGCTTTGCTTTGACCTCTTTGTCTCCATAACCACCATTTTTCTGATGGATGTCCACATGAGCCAACCACAGCCCCAGGCCCTCCACTGTCCACTCAGGCCTGACCCGTGGAGATCAGAGCTATACAGAAAATTCTGATTTGAGGAATTTCCGGGTCGGATTGACTGTAGGGGACTGTCTTTTTTTTTTTCTGTCAATTGATGCAGAAGGGCCCAGTCCACTGTGCGCAACATCATCTCTAGGCAAGTGGTCTAGAGGCAGAAAAGAAAGTGAACTAAGCATGAGCCCGTGAGTGAGCCAGCGAGCAGCTTTCCCCCTTGGTTTCTGCCCCGAAGGCCCTCAGCAAAGAACTGTAAACTGGAATGATGGAACAAAGCAGTTCCCTGTACGTTGATTTTGTAAGTGTTTTGTTTTTTGTTTCTGTTTTTGTTTGTTTGTTTCAAAGTAACAGAGAGGAAATAGGAATAGTGACCATGGTGAATTCAAACTGCCATGGAAGCTACATGAAGAAATCCCCCAGTGGAGAGTGATAGAGAGGAGAGCCCATTCCGGGAAGGCCAGACAGGTACCAGCACTTATAAAGCCCTGATTGGCATGTCTTACTAAGTACTTGGCTTTTTCTGAGCACATACATGCCAGTAAACAGATATTGTGTGCTTTATATCATTTCTTCTTTGCAAAATCTTTTTAGGTAAGTATCCTTATACATTTCCCAAGTTGCAAATGTATATTATCTTGAAAAATATTTTAGGGAAAAATTCATAAAATATATTTTAATCATATCCTCTCCTTTCCTCCACTCCATCCGGATCTACCCCACCTCCCTACCCATCCAACTTCATCATGTCTTTCTCTTTATCAAAAAATAATAATGATAAAGAAAAAAGAAGATCAAAACAGACAATAAAGCCCGACCCCCAACCAAGAAGTGATTTGCAATTGACACCTTCTGGGAAGAGTTAAGTCAGTTCTCTCCAAGGACAAGATCAACCGGGAAGATCAACCACACTCTGGAGGCCCCGTTCTCAGGAGCAGTTGGCCGACACAAAGCAGGCTCCACATGTTTTGTGAGCTTTTTGCTTTGTTTTGGTATTTTTGTCTTGCTGGCTTTCTTTCTATTTTTGACTCCACCTGTCTTGAAAATGTATATTCTTAATAACTATTTTCTCTTCGTAAAGTATCACACACTAGAACTATTTATGTAGCCATGTCCCCCATCTGAATATGTGGTCTACATCAAGGCCAAGATGTACAACCAGTCAATAACTTCGCTTATTAAAATTTTAATTCGTGTTTATATGTAGGTGCAGGAGAGCATGGTGCATGTGCGTGAGCTTGTGGGTGCATGTGGGGGCAGAGGAAAAGCAGAGGTGCCATCCTCGGGGACTCAGGTCATCGGCTTTGGATCTCTTAGCGTGATGGAGTTTATCAGCTGGGTCACGCTGACTGTCCGGCAGGCCCCAGGGAGCCTGTTCTCCTCATAGCTGGAGTAACACGTGTATACCACTGCCTATGCCAGTACCACTCTGGTACTGGGCTTTTGGGGATCAAACTCAGGGCCTCATGCGTGTGAAGTAAGAACTTCTCTGACTGGGCAATCTGTGTGGCCTAGTACATTCATTCTTAAACCTTAGTTCTAAAAGCCATAACATTTATGATAAATGTCTGTTTTGTTTTTTAATTAGTCAAATAAGAGCAACAGTGGGGGTAAGTGCGGCTGGAATTACTACTTGTGGTTAAGAGAAATTGGCAGAGTCTTATAAGGGACATCTGTCCACACTCCCAGGATGTGAGCTGAGCTATGCAACGAATCAAAGCACATTTGGTTATTCCTCATTTTGGCAAAAAGAAAAAAAAAAGTGGGGGCAGCTTACAACACACTGAAACAGCATTTTTTTTCATGTTAAATTGTGTTTACACCTACTCAACAGTAGGGGGAGAGAGAGGCAGGGAAATCTCAAAATTTGAACAAGCATAAATATCAAAAATAATAAAACAAGACAACCGGCTATATCTGAATCATTTAGGGATGAAAGCATAGGAGAGTGATTTTACAGATGTCAGCCAGAAAATAAGGTGTTGGTTTATTTTAAATACTCCTTAATTTAATAGGCTTTTGAATTGCTTGCTGGGGCCTTTAGTGCTCTAACACACAATGAAGACTGGACAATGGTCAGGGCAGATGCTCAGTAAAGATTAAAGAAGGTACATGGTTTTGAATCTAAATTAACTCATCTGTGCTTTGACGCTGGTGAAATTCCCAATGCTTGCATGACAATAGACTTTGTCTTAAACCATTTACTGTGGCTAAAGACAACCAGGATGGAAGAGAGAACTAATGACACATTTAAATGATCTTCCCTGGGCATAATTCAGTGTGGTGCAAGCCATGTTGCTCTAGGTGATTTGTTAATTTTGTGGGCAGGGTTATGCTTGCTTTGGCTGTCACAGAGACTAGTTCTGTAAAGGCCAAGTCTGGAAAAATCTAGTTCATTCCACATGTGTGAATGTCTGCTTCCACTCTGAGAAGAGATCTTCAGACACTGGTAAATCTTCCCTTAAGAGTAAGCCCAAACTGACCATATCTGAGTGTGGTGGATCATTTCTGAGCATGGTGGATTGTATCTGAACATGGTTGATCATATCTGAGCATGGAGGATTATATCTGAACATGCTAGACCACATGGTGGCCTGTATATGAGCATGGTAGATCATATCTGTGCATGGAGAACCCTATTTGAGCATGCTAGACCATACCTAAGCATGTTAGGCTATATCTGAGTACATTAGTGGATTATATCTGAGCATGGAGGACCATATCTATAATCCCAGTACTCAAGAAGCTGAGTGGCCGCTTTTTGAGGCCAGCCTGGGCTTCTCAGTGAGAACTAGACCTTGTCACAAAAAATAAAAAAAACAAAAAGCAAACAAAAGTCAGTAATCATCAGAACAAATATAATCCCTTTGGAAAATATTTTGGCCATCTTTGAGTTATCTAATTAAGTGAGGATATTGGTTACATAATGACTTATTCCTTTTTTATTTGAATTATGTAAATGTAGTTGAAAATCAGTTCCCATGCTTGTGACTTTGACATTTGTTTAACGCCGTCACGTCCAGGGCTTCCCCTCAGCCCAATCTTATTGGTCTTCATGTTGAGGCCCAGAGTTCCTGAAACACACGAGTTTTCATTCATGACCATAATGTTGGCTGTAAATATGTGTAATGAAAATATAAGCCATTTGATAAGAAAGCAACGTGTAATATAGTGACTGACTATTGAATTTGTCATCAGACTTCATATGATTGAAGTCAAGTACATTCTCAGGAGTGGGCTATGACTCAATGATGCAAATTTATGTTTTGATATTTGTTGATTTCCTTCAAGCTGCTATCTGTGGCACATAAGCCCTGCCAGTCCTACCAACAGCATGAAGCGAGGCTTTTGCCACTACGCTGTGTGATTTCATCTCTAAAGCATCTTTGTTCTCAGAGCTCAATGCACACTTCCCATTTTAGTGGCCCATTCACCACACACACTGTGCACATACGTACAGGGCCTCCTCAACCCACAATGCTTGCAACTCAAAATCCTATGGATATTTCTGCTGGTACTTTTGGTGACTTGTTTCCCAAGTCTATAAATCTACACCAAGGCCTGAAAACCAGCACCTGACACTCACCAGTGTGAAACATTCTTGATAAAATGGTCTGGATGTCAATGCATGCTGGGGCTCATCTCAGCCATTCTCCCCTTTGAGGTGGTAAAGCATGGACACAAATCAAAAGACACAGTGTTGGGTTACTCACTCTGAGATCCAACCACAAGTTTTACTGTTGCCCTTTGTTTGTGGATTTATGTGCTCAAAGACCTTGGGCCAAGGAGAAGCCATTAAGAGCACAAATCCTTATTGCTGCTAAACTTGGGTTTTCTAACCCATGGGCATGAAATCAAAGAGTAAGGCAGTCCCAAGACATTTCTAGGTCTCCTCATTTTTGGTGGCTGGAAGAGGCCATTCCTGAGTTTATCATTCAATACAGCCTTTCACAACTGAAATTTATAATTTCTTTCCAAATGACTGTAGGAACATGGCTGAGTAATTATATATGTCAACGCATTATGGAAACCAGTTTGATTAGCATTTTGAAGCATGTCATATTTTACACAACCACTAAATTTTCTAAAATTGGGCTGGCTTAAAAATTGCCACACATCAACTTGTATTATGTTAACTCATGGCTTTAATCATGCCTGAAGTAATTTATTTTTTTTTTCCTATTTATACCATTTCAGGTTTTTTGTTTTCACAATGGTTTGATACTTCCATTGAAGATGATTCATACTTACCAGCTAGCCAGATGCTTTATTCAATTTATTTGTTAAGTGTTAGGTTTAATTGTCATTGACTTAATTAGGGCTGGCTTTTGTTCCAGGCGGTGGAAGGCGTTTATCACCACACTTCTGACTCGGTCAGAAGATACTGTACAAACAGAGGGAAGTCAGTCCTGTCCAACACCCATGGGAGAAGAGGAGTGAGAAAGTTAAGAACATGAACTTTAATTGTGATTCATATCTTCATCAGCAGACAAGAAGCAGTCAGTCAATTTATTATCCATATGAGGATATATAAACATTGGCATATTAACAGCCTTTCCTAAGCTACTATTTGGTCTGCTTTAGCTTATTGTTATTCAGAAAATGCTTTCCTTTTTTCCGAAGAAGTCATTCTGGACAAGACTCATGAATCAAGAAATGTTCTCAGGCATGAAGCCGAAATGAAATTAAGAATATAAATGGAAGAAACAGCTCAATCCAATAAACACCCTCAAGTCATATTTAATGCTCCCAGCACTTGGGGCTGGGCGGTTACATAAGCAGAGATTAGGAGTTTGTCATCAGATCAGCCCTTGCACTGTTCTCGCTCCTCACAAGGATTCTGTTGGTTAACTGACATCATTTATGCTGCTGCTTTTAATGCCATCACTTCATTTCAGTATTTCCAGGTTTTGAACCTCGGACCAATAACTATAGCCCTACAAAAAGAATTATTAGTGATTCTGTACAAATGAATTTTAACTGAAATGGTTAAGTCTCACATTCATGAATTAGAAGAAAAATAGTTTATTATTATTTTTTGCTTGACTGTTTATGGAGTAAAAAAGATTGTACAGAATCAAGTAATTATGAGGAGAATTAATACATACACACTGAGACACTTTTTCCTACATTAGTGATACTTGTGTTGAAAAAAATTGGCTTATACCTCTACTTGCAGTTTTCAGGTAAACAAAATATTGAGCTTTTACTGCCTTTTTCTGGCAAAATCTGTCTTCAATGGCTGTCCTCAAATTACTGGCTCTTTAGAAACCAAAAGGCAGAGTCTTCTGCTAGCCCACAAAGACAATTCATTTGCAGAAGGGTGTTTGGGTTATAAGTAATCTTTCATTTTGCTGAGGATATGCACATGAGGGAAAATACAGCAATGTACTGTTTGCCATTAGGAGAGTGTATCTTTTTCTCTGACATGAACAAAGTTGCAAACTGATGCAGAAATCTACAGAAATACCTCTTAGCATAGCTCCTGCGGCCCAATAAAGCAGCCTCAAGTGGACTTTGCTTCATTCTTGAAGCTGTCTCACAGCCTGTGAGCAAACTTAGTATTTCCCAGCCTGCTGGAATGACACCAACTGTGGCAAGCGACAGATCCATTCCCAGTTTTACCACATTATACATGCACCGAGAAAAAATGATTTCAAAATTTTAATTTTTAAATTCAGTGTAATTTTCAAGCAACTTGTAACTCAACAAAATCCTTCTTGTGCATGAAGACTGCTTACGGATGTGGCTTGTTAGGGTCTGGTGAACTGATGATGCTTCTCAGCCCCATTCATAGAAGCCAATTATAAATAGTCGCTGGATACATAATTGTGGGGAAAGTGTTCTTTGCATGCTTTAATGTCCAGGTCACTTTAATCCCAAATTAAAATATGCTTCTGCTACTTATAAATGAGATACCTTCGTATCCACATCTATAGATACAGAGGCAAAGGTGTGTGGCTTTTATTCTAAAATGAACATGCCATTGTGCCATGTATTCTTGTAGAGAAACTGAGGAAAAGACAAATTTAAATGGGCCTCGTAGTAATCTACTACAGCACAGCAATCTGTTCCTTCTGCCATTTCTACTACTGGTCCCCAGTTGACACCACCTCCCCACGTCTGTGCCCACATTACCTCTGTACACTAATTAGGATCCAGCCGGAAGGCCCACATAACTATCTTGTAAGATTTACTTACATTTTCACTCATACCTACCCTCTGAGCATGGCATAATGACTCCCAAGGTCCCCCCAAAAACGATTCAGTATAAAATTAAGCTGGGCTGAAAAACAAAACAAAACAACAACAACAACAAAAACAAAAACAAAAAAAACAAAAAAAAATTGTACATTTAACCCCAAAGAGAGTAGCTCCAGTTATTCCTACAGATTTTTTTCTTTTCGATTAAGATTGTATTTCTACAAAATGGAATGAAAGATACTTAGGCTCATAAGGTAAAGAAGGCACAAGGCTGTCAGTGAAACAATGCAGATTTCTTGTCTGCTTCCATTGACTGAATACACTGATAAATAATAACGAGATCTTCTTCCACTCAAAGTCAAGTTACTTAAAAGATACTTGAGTTTCTCAGCCTCAAAACAACAGCTCGTAAATGTGGCTACGAGCTTTTGTTTCATCTGCTGGACATTTTCAGCTGTTTCGTATTTGCTAATACCTAACGGGTTCATGTCACTAACACAGCAGTATGTTGAAGTTCTTAAACACTGAGAAACATACAATGTCTAGCTGTGCATGTTCTGCAAGGGCATTTTCTAAGGAGTGGAATCGGCTCAGCGTCTTCATTCTAAGGCTTTGTCTGCATAAACACAAGCTACCTAAGGCACAGTAACCAAGAGCTCCTTCGTGAGACAAAGCCATTTCTAGAGATGCTCGATTAACTTCATCTTTTCTGTCTGTCTCCACGATCCTCTTCCTGCTCCACACCTGGGCCTGGCAACTGCTTGTTCCTTTGCTGCTGGAGCTTCCTGACTCAGTAGGACTCACAATGTGGGGATCAGGAGCATAGCTGTAGGTGCTCCGTGTATTACAAAGTAATACACGTGACTGACAAGGCAAAGCATTATCTTAGCATTGAATGTGTCAATGTCCTAATTGTCAGGAAAAGCCTTAGGATAGCTGGCATTAGTGAAAGGGTCAGGATGGGTGTCCACACTAACAGTGTGTGTTCAGATGGTAGAAGCTTTCAGAGGCCTCTGTCTCTGGGGAAAAAACTGGGTCACCAGGGTGGTAGGCAAGGATAATTCCTGGGATGGCTCAGACCTGATGTGAGCTCATGAGGGTGGTAGGCACTGGTAAACTCCTTACCATTTACTGGTAAATGCTTCCATCCTGCACCCAGGAATAGCCCTGTGGAGTTTGGTCTGGATTTTGGCCTTTGGGGAGCAGCAGGAAGCTGTTTGACTGAAATTGGACGGTCCAATTTGTGGATACTTAATTTAAAAACAACATAATATTTATATCTATTTAAAGAAACTCCTTTCATTTTGAAGATTAAAAAAAAAAAAACAAAAAAAACCCCTCAAAGACCAGTCCCTTAGAGAGAAAGAAAATCTCAGAATACATTCAGAGCTGTAGTCATTCAAGAACTTAGCATAACTTCAAACTTTAATCCTTGTTTTTAGCACGTCCAAAAATACAACACAAGTATCTCCTTCTACACAAAACAAAACTCGTGACTATTATGCCTGCATTTTATTTGTTATGAGTGGAGAAAATATCCAGTCTACGCTACGTTTATTAATACAAGACCTTACTTATAAATTAGAGGGAAGGAACTCTTTTTTAATGTCTTGGCAAAATACTGTATAATTAAAATAGAAGTTCATGTACTTTATTTGCATTGATATTGTAAGAGGGTTTTTGCTTTAAGTCCTTCAGCTCAAAAAATTAAAAAAAAAAAAAAATTCATCCTTTTGAGAACCCACAGGGAGAGCATGCTTGTGTGGCCTGAGGACTCAGTCTTGAAACTGGATCTTTCTGACAGAAAGGTATTGTGACCTCAGGAGCTCACTGGCCTTTCCGAGGTGCCCAGCTTCGGTAAGTGCACAGGGAACAAATGGCGGCCAAACGCCATGACGGGTTTTGGGCACGCATCCACTCTTATGTAACATCATGGTCCTGTGCCACAGGAATCTACATCCTTGCTCAAGGCTTTACTCCTGAAGATCTATTTTTTTTTCTAATATACCTAAGTTATTAAGACTTTTCTATACAATAAATCTGTCACTGTCCCTAACAACCAGGTAATAAATTTAGACTACTAATTACTTTTCCGAATTTTGCTTATATAATAGTGCTTAGCATTTGCTGAATTTTTTTGCGTGCCAAGAATTGTTCTAAGTCCTTTAAGCATATTAGTTTATTTAGCCCTCACTTGAATAATTAATCCTATGAGTCAAATGCTATTATTATTGCTATTTAACAGACTCAGAAGCCCAGGCAGCGTTATGTAAGACCTGGGAGTCTCACTTTGAGCCACCGCGCTCTACTGATTCACATGCTGGATTTCCAAACCTAAAATTATTCTGTGAATAATAATAAAAGAAGCCCATATGAAATAAGCCTGCTTAGCAGTTGATCCCATTCGAAATAAAACTGATGAAAGTTTTACAGCACTGTCTGTGTGCCAAACCTGTTTTTAGCACTTTATAGATAGATTAAACTATTTCATCGGTACCCCCATCCCTTTGAGGTAGGTCCCATTTTTATCCCTACTATATAGAAAGAGAAATCGAGACAACAGAGACTGAGTAATTTACCAATCGGCACTCACTTCGTACAGGACAGAAATTCAAAGGGAGAAAAAACAAACAAATAAACAAAAAAAAAAAACAAAACAAAACCTGCTAGCTACTATAAATGGTTCTGCACTCTCGTTCTGTCATGGCTGGTTTGCTCTGAGCAAGTTGATGTTTTTTGTTTTTTTTTTTTTGTTGTTGTTTTCTAAATCTCAATAGTGTTGATTATAAATAAAAGGTGGGAAATTCTATAGTCATAAAAGTCCCTTCAAGAACTCTTATTGATTAGATAAAAAAAATCCTGAAAAATTACATAAGGTCATATTTACGCCAGTTGATACACTAAGACACAAACTTTGGTTTTCTGCCTGACTGGAGCCTAGCATCTCTCTGCATATCTCTCTGAGTGGCCCTCTAAAGGCATCTAATCAGAAGCGAAGGAGGGAAAGGGATTGTAATAGTCTTCAAAATTTATAATTATACATCATCATTTACCAGCATGTCTAAATCTTTATAAAACAAACAAACAAACAAACAAAAAAAAAAACTGAAACGGCCTAGCTCTACCATTCACCAGCTGTAGAGCCCTGGGTATTACTCCATCCCTCTGTCCCAGGCCCTTTCTCTGTACACAGGGGATAGTAACTCACACAGGCTCACTGATGTGCTCATGAAGCTGGTAGATAAATACCTGGCCTGCAGTAGATGATGAGAAAAAAGTCAGGGTTGTTATCGCAGTGGATGGTAAGATTTTGACTCCCAGCAGTACCTATGGGGGATGGCTTGATACTGAGCTAGTTTTAGGCTAGTTAAGGATTTAACTTCAGGAGACCTCTATGCATGAAATTAACGTGGAAGGTTAGTGTTTATTTAATCTGATCGATATTAGTAAGCAATCAGTAACAGTAACTGCAGTCAGTCATTTAGGCTGAATTTTCTGGATTTCAAGGGGAAATTTTTATTCTGTCCATCCCTCCTTAGTCAACCTAAGAGAAAGTAACTTTATAATTTGTTAAATATCATTGTGTTGCATTTTCTCAGGGCTGGAAACAGCACTGAAGGATATCAGGGCCCATTTTTAACTTTTAAATAACATACTCTCTAAGGGTAGAGTGAAAGTACAAGTTACCGAGGTGGAGTATTGTATTTGTGTGTCTCTTATTTGTTAGAAACTCACTTTTGCCTTATAGAAAATTCAGTAAATTAACCCAGTGATTCAACCTAAGTTATTAGCTTAATGTGATTGTCTGAATAAACATTAGGTCCATTTAAATTTTATTACAGAAAGTTATAGCGGAAGTTTATGGAACATATCACTCTTCCTTAAGTTGTGTATATAAATATAAAGATTGTATCCAGCATAATTCCTATACCCTGAATTTAAGTTAAGCTTTTAGAGCTGAAGGGGATCACAGAGATTACATCTTTCACCAGTGGCCAAGAAGGATTAAGTGATTTGTCTGTGGTTCTGCAGATAATGAATAACCACCCCAGATTGCAGAAGCCTGGGGTGGGGTCTTTTTGCTGCAGCTGGCAGAAGGTACGTCTCAACGGTAGCAATGACAACTGGCTCTGTGTTGAATTAACTGCCTCTTCAGGATTTCTGCTCAGCTCTGCCCTCGAACCCCTGCTCTTTCTGCCTGCTCTGTAGTTCCCCTTTGAGCTGTGTGGGTTGCATTAACCTAATCATACGGATCTGATAGTGGAGGCCTGTGCTTATGCTGTTCAGAGCTTCAGAGTTAGCAAACGCCATGAGCTCCTTCCACGCCTTGTACAGTAGGGATGGTCAGCCATGAGGAGACACAAGCACATGTGTGAGGTGCTTTTCTCTAAAAGCAGTGTGTTCATCTTCTGCAGTGAGTCTCAGGTCACACCCAAAGCAAGATGGAGCAGAACTGTAAGTCATTCTGTTTTCTGGTCTTGAAAATTGACTGACAATGTAAACCATTCCTGAATCATTATAACACCACCGTGTGGCTTCCATCAGCCAGAGACGCAAGACCATGAACCTAATAGAGAAAATAGAAAAGTGTGTGGGTGGGAAGGGGCCCCTGGCATCCCAGGACATTAAGCTTGAGCTTAACTACAAGCATTATAGGAAACAATTATTCAAGGTTTACATTGAGAGAGAGATTCCCAAGGGCCACATACTTCCCTCTGTCTTCAAGTTAAAAACGTCCTGGAAATGGGCACACTCACACCCTCTGTCATACTGTGATACGAGAACATTTTGGATTAATGAGAGAAGTTGTTAGCTGTCTACTATGCTCTAGAATCATGAGTTCCCAGGCAAAACGAGGCGATATTGTGTTTAACTATTTGGAAGCGCTTTTTTATTATTATTAAAAAGATTTTAAATATTAATGTTGTTTTCCATACAGGCGTGATAATACTCAGTGACGCATGGTGGACTTGGTGTCGTGAGTTTAGGAATGTAACGATCCAGTCTAGTCGCTGACGCCCTGCAGGCTTCACATACCCTGATAGCAGAATTCGAATATTCTTTTAAAAAATAGAGTCCTCTGGAGAGCCTGGGAGCAGAGCGGTCGAGGCACAGGGAGTCCTCTTTCCCGAGTACCCGTGCTTTGGGCTTTGACTCCACCTAGAAAGATCAGTTCTAAGAGAACTGACCCAAACGCTTCTAGGTTCCGGAAGAGGGTTGAAATAAGAAGCTCACCACCCATTCTCAAGCAGCTATGGAAGAGGTCAGCAGCAGGGGGCAGGGAAGTCGGGCGGGCAAAGAAAAATGGGGGTAAAGTGCAGAGTTACTGTCAAAAATATATCATTTTGATCCTAAGAAAATTAAGAGAATTTCATCTAATGAACTAGATTGTGATCTTTTAATACATTTGGTCTTCATGGAGTGTACAATCACCATCGGACAGAAAAAGATGACTTTGCTTTTAAAAAAAAAATCTGATGGAGTTATCTACAGGAATCCTGTGAACGCAATTCAAGGATAACATTCTGCAGCTCTTTGGATATTGAATGGTTTCCTCGGACCTGTCCACAGGGGACTCGGGGTGGGGGCTGGGGCTTTTAATGCAGGGGTTTGGTGAGACTCTACCAGCGTCTCTCCTTTCCGGGCCCACCTCCCGCTAGGTGGGAGAGTTTTCCGGTTCAGGGTCCTCTTCCCCTGGGGTGTGAGACCTGGATATCAGAAAGAGTTTCTCCTTGTTTGTAAACTGCCTCTGCGCAGACGGAGGCTGCTCTGCCCTAGTTGGCTCTGCACTGGGACCCTCCGGGGAGCTGTGCTCTGTGCCCGGATCGGAGGCATCCACACTCTCTAGCCTTTTCCTGGCCACCACGTCCACGACCGACTCCACGGAGGTGTCAGCCTCCCTCAGAGGGGTGTAGCCCTTATTGCTGCTGGACTGGTCATCCGACTGAGAGCTGTGGGAGTCCCGCCGGACGCGGGGCGAGTCCTTGGGGGACGGAGGGAGCGAGGGCGTGGCGGCTGTATCGGGAGGGCTGGGGTCCGGGTCTGCCGCCCGCGGGGAGGGCGGGGGTTCGGGCGACGGTGGCGTCCGGTAGTCCGGGAGCCCGCTGGTGCTGCGGCGCCGCCAGGCCGCGTACCTGCAGGTCCTGGGCAGGCGGCCACCCTGCCCCCTGGCGGTGCGTGCTGGCGCCGCTCCCTCGGGCGCCTCCGGCTCGCAGGACGCCCAGCTCGCGCCGCCCTCGGCTCCCCGGAGGTCGGTCAGGCTCAGGTCCAGTTCTCCCCTAGGGAGATCCCGGGAGCCGCGTTCCCCGGGCGGCCCGTGCCAGCTGCAGCTGGCGCCCTCCGAGTCCCGGTCTCTGTCCCGGTCCCCTTGCAAAGGCAGCAGCGCGAAGGCGCTCAGCGACGAGCCCACGAGGGAGCTGGCGGTGCTCTGGCGCCCCCAACTCCCGGTTGGGCTGCAAGGCGCCGGGCTGCTGCCTCCGCTGGCGGCCGCGGTGACAGTGGCGGTGGCCGCAGCCACCGTGGCAACGGTGGTCCGGCGACGGCCAGCTCCCCCGGAGCGCTCGCGGTAGATGCTGTACACCGCCTCGGCCAGGCTCGGGGGCTCCCGCGGACGGCGCGGAGACGACGCCAGGTCCGGCGGGGACCCTGCTTCCCGGGTCCCACCGCCTCCACCCCCCAGCCCGACGGGGTGGGGCCAGGAGCCCCTGGCCAGCATCGCAGCAGCCCCGAAGGCGTCTGCAGAGCCCGCGCAGCTGCCGGGCTTCAGCTCCAGGCCCCGGGATTGCACGTAGCTGAGAAAGCCGTTGAGCGGCGCTGTCCCCGGGGGCGCGGAGCTGGGGGCGGCGGCGGAGGAGGAGGCCGCGGCCGCCGCAGCCGCAGCTGCCGCCGCCGCCAGATCTTTGGCGCGGAGGCTGTGCACGTCGATGACCGTTGAGTAGAGGTCCCGCAGGTTGATGATCTTCGTCTTCTTGTCCCTGTTCTCATGGAGCACTGCGTTGGCGCAGATGAAGAGGAAGATGCCGATGCCCATGATGAGGGGCCCAAAGACCTTGAGCTTGTCTGAGTGCAAGTAGCCTGAGAAGATTCGGAAGAAGAAGCCCACCGACGTGGGGGAGGAGGAGGAGGAGGAAGAGGTGGCTGCAGATCGAGCAGGAGGCGAACTCCTGGGCCCGCCCACAGAACTGGCGTTGACACCCCCTGGGGTCCCGGGGTGGCTCCTCGTCGGTTTTTTGCTGCCACTGCTGCTGTTGCCGGAGGTCGCAATGAGGTGGCTGCTGCCCACGGGCAGCAACTGCTTGCTCCCGCCTCTGCTGACTGTGTTGGCTTTCGGCCAGTAGCCCACCACGGCCATGGCTATGCCCACCAGCAGCACTAGGATCCCGCAAAGGGCAATGAGCCCCGAGATGGAGCAAAGCTTCAGCCTGCCTTTCACCACCACCACGTCGTTTTTGCGCCTCTTCTTGGCTTTCTTCTTGCGCTTAGGGACCTGGCTGGGGGGCCGGAGGGGGTCCTGCTTTCTGGCGGATATCCTCAGTAGGCCACCGGTGGCGATCATGGCGAACTGGTGCGGTGCTAGGGCTAGCCCCTAGGGCTGGGGCCGAAGCTTGCGCAGGAGGAGCGCTAGCTGCCCACTAGCTGCTTGGTCACCTCCTCCTGCAGCGAAGCAGAGGAACACAGTCAGAGGGTGCAGGCTTGGCTGCAGCAACAGCCCACGTGCCAGGACTGCCCCTGCTCCTGGAGCCAACTCCAGGTGTGTCTCCACCCCCGCCCCCAAGGCCAAGAGCTGTGTGCACAGACCGGAGCTGGGTGTTACGGAAGGGGAAGGTGACTTGGACAGGTTTGAGAGAAAAGCTTTCCCCTCTCCCCACCCCATCCCCCACATGTTCCAAGCATGACCTCCTCAGCGCTGCTCCTCTGAAAGCTTCCTGGCTGGCAGCCAGTGGGATTCCTACCATCCTTATAAACCCCAAGGATGTGGGGACGCAAAGTAGTGTTTGAGGACTTTCTCAGTCAGCCTTCTCCCGCCCCCCTGTTCCTCACCACAATGGAAAAGTTTCCCAAAGGAAGGGCCCTGGAGCGCCAGGCCTCTGCGCCTGGAATTTGCCCAAGCCGGGGCCCAAAGTCACTAAACAGTTCTGAAAGTTACTACTGTATAAAAAGAAAGGAATTCATTTCCCAGGATGAGAGTGAAACACCACGCGCTGGCAGGATGGCTTGCTTCAGATAAATGACGCGGTTCATTACCCAGAAAATCCCAGCGACATTACTTCAATACCAACAACAAATCTTTCCACAAAGTTGTCTCTTGGCTACTCTGATCCTCAGGCAGTAGGTAGCAGAGCCCTCTCCCAGTCCTCCCATCTCCACTCTGCAACATCTGGACAGCTTCTTGGTGTGGAATATTTCCTTTTAGGTAACTGTTATGTAACCAAGCTCTTCCTTCTGCCTTTCTCTCCTCCCCTGGAGGAACTCCCTTTAAAGGTATCCTGCGCTAGATTTCATCAGGGAATATGAGAAGCCCTCTGGAATCTCCCCGAGAAACACCATTCTCTAGTACGGGAAAATGACAATATTAAAAAAAAAATAACAGGAAACTGGCACGATAGCCTTCTGACCCTTTATTGATGTACCAACAACATTATACAGAGTCCCAGTGCTCAAATGGACAGGCAATTACCTAGGTAAAGCAGTCTAGACAATGATGATTTATAGAAAGGCATTTCTACAAATAAAAGCTGTTTTCTTCATTCTTTGCTCAGACGGTCATTTTTATGGGGAAGAGGAGGGATGGCAACAGAGGTCTAGGTCTGGGAAGGTTTGGGGGATGTTGGCTGTAGGTAGGTAAGTCTAAGTAGGTACAAGAATGGTTGCCAGCTTGTAGCTGTCTGTGGGCTCTTAGAATTCCAGTCCTGCTGGGTCCTCAGAGTGCATTCTCTGCTGTTCCCTCCTGCAATAGAAATGCTGAAAATTAAGGCCATTATGTGGCTCTTAAAGACACAGATGGCCATCATTGGCCTTTGGGCATATGATCCTTTCAAGTCAGTTCATGTGGTAGAATAAATTATCCTTTGAAAATGTAAGTTACTTGGGTAGAAATTTGCTTTTAATTGGTGCTTGGATGAAGAGCTCTGGCCCCTGATTCCTTCAGCATGTCGATCTGGGTAGAGCGTCTTGCCCACATGGGCAAGCAAATGACAGTCATTTTTTTTTTTTAATATTGTTTGCAAGTCGGTATTTCTTTGGAACTTGGTTGGAATTAAGTAGAGAAATTCTAAGTGGTTTAAGGGAGGAGTCAATGGTGAGGCTACATCTGTAAACCTTTAAGATTTGTTGTTGTTTTATTTGTTTTAAAGATCCTGTACCAGTAAGCATAAACACTGCACACACAGGAGACTGCCTCCATGTTTATATTTATGACATGGTTCTCACATAGATATTGCTGTTTTAGTTCAACTGTGGGCTCCAGTGTCTTTAAGCAATCTCGAGGTCTTAACTGGCTTCAAGAGACTTTAAGGTCCAAGCATTTTAGAAACAAAGGCAGCTTCAGCCAGCAGGGGGGTTCTCAGAAGAGCCGCGGGCAGCCCCGGTTTTCTGATCAGGTGCCCCCAGGTGCGGGATGTCTCAGAAAAGGAAAGCACCATTTCTGTAACCCCTTCCTCTGAGAGCCAGGTTTACATCCAGCAGAACACAAGGGAAGTTGGCCTGGATGTCGACGACCGTTTACAGAGAAGAAATCTAAACTAGTTTAATAGCTAGTAGTTAGTTCCCTGGTTTATTGTGCTTTCAGCCCTCTCGAAAGATGAACTCCTTTTCAGAGGACCTCGATCTGACACAGAACAGTGACAAAGGTCAGGTGGCACGGAAAAGCCCCCTTTGAGGCTTTCCTTGGACCTAAGGAAAGAAAACAAACTTAGCAGTGGATGCCCTCTGCCTTCGCAACTGGCTGCCTGGCGCGAGTCCTGCCTTGGATAAGGAATGGAGGATGGGGAAATGAAATGAGGGATGTCTAAAAATACAACTGCTTCCAAGAGACAGGAGATTCAAGTTCTCCGCTCGTGATGGATAGAGCCCGGCATCGGAGACTCGGAGCCCCAGGCTCCGCACGATGCTGCGCCCAACACCCGACCCAGGTCCTTGACCCCGAGCCCCTGGCCCGCAGAGCCCCGAGTCTCTTGCCCTTGCTTTAGTCTAGTCACATGAGTGCAGCAGCTGCGAGTCCGCCTCTGGAGGGAGGACTGGCTGGAGCGAAGTGAAGGCAACCCCCAACTCGCCTTTTCCGGGCAGCGCAGCCCTGGTAGCAAGCCCGGGAGAACACCTGGCTCAGAAAGCCATCCAAGGGGCCTGGGCTCAGGGACAGGAGGGCTGGTGAAGGGAGCTCGGAGGCCGGGGATTGACAGAATTGCTCAAAATGGAGGCACTGTAAGCAAACAATAATCGCTCACTTACCCAGGGAGACCGGGGCAGCTCGGGAGACACAAAGAACCATGGAGAAACTTTTCAGCCCGAGCCGACGGCGGAGCGCAGGGACAGCGCCCCGGAGCCCAGGGCGCGGGAGGATGTGGACAGCCCGGCGGGGACGAACCTGCGCCAGGGGTTCGCAGTCCCCTCGGGCGCGGTGGCGGGAGCCATTTCCAAGAGTTTCCAAGAAGTGTCAGGTCCTCCGTATCCCGCGCCGCCCGGAGCCCTTCTTCCCCGGGGCGCGCCTCCTCGGCCGCCGCCGGTCCCTCCCGCCGCGCTCCCCGCCGGCCCCTGCGGCCGCGCGCTCCCCGGCCCTGCGCCTCTTTTGTGTGGCTGCGGCGCGCCGGGCTCCGCCGGGTGGAGTTGAGCCCGCGGCGGCTGCTCCGGGCGGCCGGACTGGCGGCTGTTGCTAAGAGACCGGAGCCATGACACAGGAAAATTGCGGCAGGATGGCAGTCGGTACGCGGCCGGGCTGGGCTAGTCAGGGGCGCCCCCGCCCCCCGTCCCGCCCCCCCCCCCGCTCCAGCCCCTCCCCCGCCTCCTCTCCAGCCCGTGGCCCGTCCCTTCGGAAGAGGCTTGTCCCCCTTCCCGGAGGGTAGTCAGGGGAGACCACACCTGCACCGCGCGTTTGAGCCGGGTCGGGGCGCGATCGCGCCAGGCAGGGTGCTGGATGCCGCCGAAAGGCCACTTGGCCTCAGCTCACAGCTTCTTTCTTTTTCTCCCAACTACCTGTCTGAGCACCAAGCCTGAAAAGATCCGAAGAAAGGCTAGCCCCTCCCTCCCAGGGAGTCCCTCATTAGGATCTGAGGGATGGTGACCCCCAGAGCCAGGTTCCTGTTCCTTCCAGCCAACACCACGGCCAGCACCCCCCCCCCTCACCCCCCCCCCCATGCTCCTGTTCTTCTCTTTCTTTCTTTCTTTCTTTCTTTCTTTCTTTCTTTCTTTCTTTCTTTCTTTCTTCCTTCCTTCCTTCCTTCCTTCCTTCCTTCCTTCCTTCCTTTCTTTCTTTCTTCCTTTCTTCCTTCCTTCCTTCCTTTCTTTCTTTCTTTCTTTCTTTCTTTCTTTCTTTCTTTCTTTCTTTCTTTCTTTCTTTTTCTTTCTTTCTCTTTCGCCCCTACTTTATAGTGTACGTGGCCTCGCCCCCCTGCCCCCACCTACACTTGGGAGTTGGCAGTATGGATGCCCCAAGAACACAGTAAGCTGTCCTCCTTCGAACCCGGTTGGGGAGGGCCAGAGCGCATCCCTGGACTCATGGAAACCTCTGTCAGATGCTATTGCAGTTCAGGGGAACTGGGCTGTGTAACTGGCCTCAGGGGACCTCAGCAGCTCCCTGGGACGTGGGCAGCTGGGGCTCATTTGAGGTAAGATAGACTTGGAGGTGCTCCCTTAAGCAGGCTCTGCAGTTCCTACCCTCTGAGGTAACCCAAGCCTTCAAAGGGAGACTCATTCTTCGGGAATGGGAATCAGGGAGAGGTGGGGGTAGGGAGGTTGTCCAAACTCTCTACGTCATTTGGAAAGGAGAGAAGAGCACATACACCACACACACACACACACACACACACACACACACACACACACACGAGAGGGGAGGGAGGGAGAGAGAGAGAGATCCTAATCCTATTTCTTATCTCCCTTCTCTCAATTGCATAGTAGAAATGACAGGGAAAAGAATTTTCAAATGGAATTTCCCCCACGGAGTGTTGAGGAAGTTAGAAAGATTTCAATTAGTTATTAAAATGAGGTGGCCAGGCTTCAGGGAGAGAGGATTAGAAAAGCTGATAAAAACCAAGACTGTCGAAGATTTGGCATCCAAGCAAGGACATTTTGGTGGTGACTATTATGGAGGGTGTTGTTGAGTGTCCAAGGGTTTAGCCTCAATGCTGTGCTAAAGGTATATAGCATATACTGTGAAAAAGAACAACAAAGAAACTAAGTATACAGGTAAAGAAGGTGAATAATAATCAATGAAATGGGGGTGGAAGTGGTGGGGGATGGGAGGGGAGAGAGGGAATATGAAACCTAAAAGAAGCCATCACCTGAATATTTAAAAGGTGGCCGCTGTCATCTTTTTCGAAACCCGTGGAACTGAGCTATGACGAGAGCTTCAACCTGATCTCCTTCCATGTATGCTAACTCAGTGCCAGAATATTAGAAAACAAAGGAAACACTTCCTGCCCCACAGAGGAATGTCTCCTTTTACGGAAATCACTGCAAAAGTAACCCAACCCCTTCCAGTGGTTTGCTAAAGCCCTTTTGGCTCAGAATCCCTACATTTCTTGAATCCCTGATAATGATCTGGTGTTTTGTACAAAGACTGGACCCGAAGCCCCATTTCATTACACAGCTGCCTTTCGAGGGACGTGGCAGTTCTAACAGTCTGTCCTATCGGACCCCATACAAACAGGAACACTATTAAAGAACCACATTAAGATTTCAGGTGGATTAAAAAGTTAACAGTTTCACCTTCTGCAAAAATCTTAGCCATTAGGTGCACACTTAAAACTCACTTGCTAGATTAGGAGAAGAGGAAAATCTTTATCTGGGCTAGACACACATAGAGGGGGTGGGCTGTAGCTAGCTGTTTCTTACGCTGATGACTGTAACAACAATTAGGGTTTATTCTTCAAAATCTTCCTTCCAAACTGGCCTCTTCGGGTACTGAGAACTGCTCTCCGTGACAGTTATATTAGCACATTCCGTCATTTTGTTTGTTTTCAGCTCAGGACATCAGAGGAAATAAAACATCCACCTGTTCACAGAAGAGTGTTTTATTTCCTCTGTAACACACTCCCACCCATAATTCTCAGAGCCTTTCTAGCAGAGTCAAAGTATTCCTGGAAGCAATAAGAAGGCTCTGGGTCTTTCTGGTCCCTTACCACTCCCTGTTTCACTGGCCACTGGTTTCTGAGGTTCTGGACTCCACTTTCTTCCTGTAGATGACAGAGGATCCAGCGTCACCCATTTCCTCGGGGTCTCAGCACTCCGCACTACGTTTCACACGTGTGGTTATCATGAGAAATTAAGCGCAGAGGGAAAAGATTAGCTGAGGGCAGCTGTGTTCAACTCTGACCCATGACTTTCCAGACACCCTTTAAAAAGGTCTTTATTTCTCAGAACGCAACCTGAAAGCTCTGACACAAGCTTGCATCTACCACGATGTTCTCCAAGCCTTAGGGACAGGAATTGTGTTGTAAATGGATCCACTGAAGTTGGGACCATGAGATCATTTGTTCTCTGCAGCTGCAGACAAAGAACTACAGCCAGCTAAGGAATGTTAACTGAGAAGAAGAGGTCCACAGGCTGGTTATCCAATACCATGTAGTCGGCCCCCCAAGACATGTACATGCAAGTAACATACAGACTGAGGAGGCTGTGTTTATATACTTAGTGGAAGAAAAGAAAACATGCATCAACAATGAAGGAAAATGAGAGCATGTTTGAGAGAGAGAGCAAGGAGGGTAAATGAGATGGATTGGAGGGAGGAAATGGAAGAGGGGAAATGTAATTATATTTTAACTTCAAAAAAGACCTCCTCAGCCTGAGTGGACTGCCTGTGCATCTGGGCCCCTCCTTGTGAGGGATGGGGTTTGGCTGTGTGCACACTCTGGCCTCCTCGGTTTGGAGCAGTCTGCCCACAGAAGGTGGCCTTCTAGAGCTAGACGGTCAGCAGCCCGCACCTCCACATACCCCTCACTCTCTCAGAGGGCTCAGGCTACGGAAAGTATGTATGGGTTCTGGAACCTGTTGCAGGCTATTTGATCCCGTTGTGACCCCAAAAATTGTGAACTGTAAAACCCTGTTTCTTGTTTGTTGTGGTTGAGCCCTATCACACACCTTTAATCCAAAAGCTTTCTGTACAGCAGATTTAATAAAGTTAACCTTAGGCCAAGAGGCAGAGCAAGAAACCAGCTGACAGGGATTAAAGAGTAGGAGGGACTCTGAGTTGAGGAGTATTGAAGACAGCATGGAGAAAGGGGCTTTTTGGCTTTAGTTTTTTGGGTTAAGCTTAGGCTTTAGCTCCCTGGCTTTTTGTGCCTTTGGGGTTTTGAGCTAGCAAGTCTCTGGCCTTGGGCTTTATGGCCTTTTTCGTCCTGGGCTGTTATTTGAGTTAGTGAGTCTTTTTGTTTTTGTTTTTGTTGGTTTTTTGTTGTTGTTGTTTGTTTTCCATCTGGACCTGAGCTGAGGAGGAATGTCAGCTGGGTGCTTTCTCTCTCTCTGAGCTAGCAGGTTTTTATCCCAGCATCTGGCTCCTGAGTCTTTATTGGTAAAATAGAACAGTTGGGATTTTCATTAAAAAAAAAAAAAAAAAAAAAGGAACAAGTCTTGGCCACTAACTGAGTGTTTAACTTAAGTAAGTAAATCACTTAATCTTAATCTTGCCTTCCTCAGCTTCCCCCCATCCACAATGGGGATAATGATGATAACACTCACCCCATAACGTGACTGTTGAAGGGGCTTAATAAGTTTAGTTGGTATAAGCCTATACTTAGCACATTGTAAACACCCATTAAACTTAGCTAAGTCCATATTGGTTTTCACATCCCCCCGCTTGACTCCCTCATTCTCCTTACAGTTTACATGGGACCCACTGTGACCAGACCATTCCTGTCTCCCTGAACTACATATAGAAAATTCTCCAGAAAGACGATATATAAAGTGAAACACTTTCTCCGTTATTGGTGCGCTCATTTTATGTCTAGCCTGGGTTGGACACTTTAATTTCAGTTTATTCAAGCCCAGATTTCAAACCCATATAATTCTTCAGTCAAGGTATAAAATCTGTAAGAGCCAATACAACATTTGACAGGTCAGAGATTTGAGGGCATCAGAGAAAAGACTCTAGTTAGTGTAACCAGAAAAGAAAGAAATCATCACCCTGGCCAGAGAAAACAAAACCTCTCATTCCTCTTCATTGTTTCTTCTTCACTCTCCTCATGCCCTGGCAATGGGAAACAAAATGACAAAACATAATGCATGACAAAGGAAAACACTACATGGGGCTCACAACTAGAGTCAGCAGGACTAACAAGTGAAAATACTGTCCAGACTATACAGGTCCTCTAAATAACTTGTTCCTGGAGCCCAAGTTTAAGTGGACACCTTGTATTTTACCTGCAGGGCAATCTCAATGTATTTTTCTCATCGAGATTTTTCATGATATGTGTAGCTTAGAAAACAAGCACAAGAAAGACAGAAAACACAGAGTGCAACACTGGATTAAAGCCCATTCGATTTTCCTGGGAACGGAAGAGATAAGGGAAGAAAACAGAGAAAGTTCTGATGAAGCAGCAGGGCTGCAGAGTCCCAGGACAGCATTTCCACAGCTGGGCACGGCTGAACCCTGGGGCGGCCTGGAATTAGTGCTTATGGAGCTGTGTTCTCATCTCTCCCGGAAGAGCACTGCTGTGTGCTCAAGGGACCAGCGCTTGCCTCAGCTCCCAATGCTCCAGGGTCCTGCATGTGAAACCCGGAGGAGATAACTTTCAAGAACTCAACTTTGAAAGCAAAGTGAAACTCCTGCTGGTGTTAAGGTCACGGTCAAGGCCGTTTCTTGTGCTTCTGAGAGCCAACTGAAGAGTTCAAACCCAAGCAAGGACTGAGGGAAAATGTTGCTGGTGCAAACTGGAAAGCACCTTCCCCAGCACACAGCCAGCAGGGTGTCTCACCTTTACTCACATAGATGGCAGGTGTCCATGGGAGCCTTTGCTTCATCTCCAGTCTGCTGCTTTCAGATCATTATAGCCATAAAAGTCTGCTAGAGGTTGTTTTCTCTAACAAGTAGGTTCATTTTTGTTCACTTAGTTTTCCTCAAATTGCCCAAATTTTCTGCCATTTTCCATGTACACCATCAAAGATAGATTCGGTGCCTTTCAAAGTAATTGGGATGAGAGGAGAACTAGAGTGTTCTGGCAGGCCTGAGAGCAGATCAAAGCCGAGCCCAGTCACGTCTTCATCAGTGAAACGGCCAGGAGGAGACCTGCAGCCGGCGTTGGCCTGTCTTCCCAAAATGTGTCTTAATGGCCACCTTGATGTTCATGATATTTTGCATAATTTATAGCATTATGAATAGATAGCTGTCCTTCTTGGAGCTGCTCATGACTCATAGACTCATATGTCCAATTTTTGAACATTAATTGTGGTATGAGCTATTGTGGGTACACAGCAGGAAACAGAAGACACAGACAAAGAATTTAAAAAGAACCAAAGGACACCTGGAGGCAGGTCTTCGGTTCATGCAGTGAATACTTGCATAAGTAGCTCTTGTGGTTTCTCACTGGCCACCTTGACTCCTATATTATTCACTTGAGAACTATTTGTTGGGCACCTACTGTGTTCTGATCATCATTGCAGGCCCAGAGCGGGAACAGCATAGCTACAACAACAACAATCTCCTGCACGTGTTAGTAAGCAAGGGCTCAAACGGAGGGGAGAATGCTGGATCTTGATAACCCTTATGAACAAATTTAAAGAGCGTGGGGAGAGGAAAGAGTGGGCAAGAGAGAAAATAGGTTTTCTTTCTCAAGGACACATATTCTGAGAACTGGAGGCTGAAAATTAAACAAACACTTAAAAGTATCCTGGATGATAATAGATTTAGAGAATGTGGTCTTATTAGCATATGTTGCAGTTGGGTTTATCAAAAATAATTAATAGCCAGTGAAAGGGGAAAAGAGCTAAGTCTGTAAGCGACGTTAGGACTTCATATAAACTGAAGCTCGCTGGGGAAATCTCAGTGCCTACCTGTTGGTGGTGGCTGTGAAGATTATGGTGAGTGTTTATAGAGGGCTCTACCTGACGGGCACCTGACTAGGTACTGGGCATACAATGGCGGTGAGACACAGACTCCTTAATTTACAGTTCTATGCAAATCTCTGCCAGCCTCCAGGGGCTGCCTCGTCTCTACTGTCCCCTCCCTTGTCTCTACTGTTCCCTTCATCTATACTGTCCCCTTCCTTGCGTATACTGTCCTTGTTTATCCTTTCCTCTGTGTCTCACACTCCTAGCTCAATCCTGCTTCCAACTGTTAGGGTTCCTTACCTCTCACAGCAGTCAATAAGGAACCATCACATGAACCCTGCTATTTAGGACTCTGAATGATGGGTCTCTAGAGCCTTAATAATGTTTTAAAATCATCACTGGCTGCTATTGAAAGTGTAACTATTAGACTTTAATGCTTAAGGCTCAGTATCATGGAGCAAATGAAGACTCACGATAAAGGCTTACCAATTACTTTTCAGTACACACGTCTTCCAGATAACCTCATGGTGGCATCTGTAATGTGCTCATTGTCAGCATTATAAAGAGAATGCTTCCCCCTCACAGATTCATATCACAAATGTGCACATGAAAACACAAAACCAGTAAATCGGCATCCATAGAATGTCTTTACCCAATGTGACTCTTCTGATATTCGTAGCATAAAGCATATATCAAACGCCTAAAATGCACTCCCTCTAATACTTGCATTTATGGTTTTTTTTCCCCCGAAAGGGAAAAAAAAATCACACCATTTTCCCACTAAGCTTGGTTTTGAATTGTGTAAAATCTTACTGACAACAATCTGAGCCAGCTTTTTTTTTTTTTTTTTTTTTTTCTGAAAAAGACTGAAGTATCATGATGTAGGAGAAGCATTGCAAATATTTCTTTACTGGCACTTAGATGGCAACATCACTTCTTGATGAGCAAAGTAATTACACAGCTTCCTATGGTGGCAAGATATTGGTGTTCTAGACTGGAAAATGATACGCAGGAAATTGAAGAGATGTTTCAAGATATTCATGATGGTTATTATTTTCCAAAGTTCTTAACCCAAGGACCTGAGTTTGGCTGTGATAAAGGGCAGAGAGAAAGAAAGGGGAGAAAAAAGGAAGGAAGAGATAGAGAGGAGAGGTGAGAACATAGTTAAATTATAAAGGGTCTTAAGGTATTTATTTACCTGACAGAGGAGCTCTATCAGATTTTGTTCAGATTCATCCCAATCACTCGCAGCTTCTGACTTTGATGACATTAATATTAATGCAATGAGAGTAAAATGATACTTTCTGGAAAATTGAAGCTAATCAGTGTTATAGACTCACCTTTTGCTTTTTTTGTCAGGGAAATTACACTTTTCCTATTTATTGTGACAAATACACAGATAATCAAGACAAAAAAATTCCACAATGCAGAGGAGAGGAAATAGGAAAGATCATGATTTCCAGCAGTCACTGCAAAAGCTTTTTCATCTGAACAGAGGTCTGTTTAAGTGAAAACCAGGAAAGAAGACATGCAACTCCAGCAACTCCATCCTAAGCATTGAAGGAATGGAAGAGTGGCCCTGCAGGTGCCACAGCCGAACCCACACATGAGGACTGCCAGCTAGCTTGGAGTGAAGAAGCTGAGCTCCTTGGCTTAGAGGAAGGCAGAAGACCCCAGGACTCCATCAGCAGTGCTGGCTGCTTGATATTCTGTTCCCATCTTTTCTGGGATATGGAGACACTGAGTGTCAGGTATGTGGTCTCTCTAGGTGAGGTGGGTTCTGAATAAGACCCAAGCAATGGCTTTTGCACCTTCATCCTGGCTGATCTTTTCACCTCATTGGAAATGAGGGGACTTGGGAATGTTCCACGTATTTAAAGGACACAGCAAGTTGATTTAGACTGGATAAATTCATTCTCTCTTTGCTCCTGCAGAAAAGTCCACCTAAGGGCATAACGATTAACTTATGCACTATTTAAATAATGTATAATATTGAGTAGTTAGAATTGAATGATATGATTAAAGGAGAGATATCTTCCAAAGATTCACCCTGTCATCCAAGCCTTCATATTTTTATAGATGTGTAAACTATAAGGATTAAGTAAAGGTGATTTGTGCACTGTTCCTTAGGCCACCTTGCCTACTTCTTGGAAATACAAGCCGTGGTAAAATGCTTTTGCAATGTCCTCAAACACAGAGAAGCTACTGGGTTTGAGTTTGTTCTGCTTTGGACCTTTCCATCATGTGGATTAATGATCACTGAGCTTCTTCTAAAGGGGAGATGCTTCACAGTTTCAGCATCTTTCTTGGAACGAATCCTGAAATAAATTCTTCTATGATTTTTTTATTGAGCCAGCTGTAGTTTGGTTAAGTGTCTCTCAGAGGTCTCTGTCATTCTGTGAAACCCCTTGGGGATGGTGCGATCTTTAAGAGGTGGGGTGCAATGAGGAGTCTTCCACCCTTTAGTGAGTTTGTCCTCAAGAGGGACCTAGTGCCCCAGTCCCTTCCTAGTCTTCTTTTTTTGCATCTCGCCATGAGCTCACCAAGTGTTCCACCATAACATGCTCTCACAGGACAAGAACAATGATGCCACACAGGTATAGCCAAAAACCTCTCAATCAGGGAGCCCAGACAAACCCTTATCGAGTTTATGAATTTTACAAACTCTTCAAATGTTATGTCAGGTATTTATTGTGGTGACAGAAACATGAATACAATCAGGAATCAATGAGAAGCCATACTTAGAAATGCAAGGACCCCCAAATATATAACAAATACTTAAAGAAGAGAACCTTACGACTGTCAACTATTGTCTGATAATATATGTTTCCTTACAAACCAGAAAAGAGCACAACCCTTCTATCTGAGCCATGGGACACTTTGACCTGGTTATAACACACTAGTATTGTTTAAGAATATAATTTAAAAAGCATAGCCTTAGCTACTACAGCTAAGGTTAAATTAAGTTAGTACAATCTCCGTCTTTGGCCATCATTTTTGCTTTTGCCCCATAACGTCCACCTGCTTCCTTCTTCTCTTACATCCTGGTCTGTTGCAGCATGGCTGCTTTTCAGGTTTCTTTAGCTCATTAACTTGCTTGTTTCTCCAGACAATACCCCAGAGGTGTTTGTTGGCATTTTCTCCAGCTGAATGGCATTTTCTGCCCCTAGCACATTTTCTGCCAATCCTTTGCCACCATTTCTAGTCCTTCTTGCTCCTACAATGCCTCCTTCAAGCGCTACACATCACAGTACTGTTTACTCCCTGCTGCTGATCATTAGTGAGCACACAGACGTTCTGGATCACCTCGGGAATTTCTCTTGCTTATTTACATTCAAGATCTCACTATCCACAGAGGGACAAGCACCCAGGGGCCTGCGCTGTTTTAAAACAGAGAGATGCCCCAGGCTCAACTCAGCCTGAGTGCACTTTAAGATGAGGAGATGTATCGTATAGATTTTTAAAAATATAAACCTGGTAATGTACTCACACCTAATTCAAACAGGCCTGTGGTGTTTCTGTTCAGCACTTCTGTGTCCATCTGTTAGAGTTTAGAATTTTTCATCAGTCTTACAGGTGGTTGCAGAATCTTCAAGGAATGAGGGATGGGGTGTGGGTCCATGGTAGAGTGCTTGCTTAGCATATGCAAAGCCTTGGATTCAATCTCTAATGCTGAGGCAGGCAATAAAAGAATTCTATAGGATTTCAGGTCTGGTCCTCCTTGCAGCCTCTCATCCATACAGTCTTGGGTACTCTGTGCCTCTGGAAGAAAGCTGTTCTTCCTAAGCTGGAGGTTACACATCATACACACTGCCCCAGGCTCTACTTTTCTTCTACTCCACCCAAGGATTCTGTTTTCCTCCCACTTCTAAGAGTCATCAGTATTTCTTCTTTGGAAGGAAGGTCCAGAATTGGGTGCTTCTTCCTGGCTTTCTCACACCTGCCAAACAAATGCGGCAACAGGTGTTAGGGTTTTGCTGTCAGTCTCGGGAGCCACAAACCTTCGCAACATAAACTACACAGCTGAGGAATTTACAAAGATTATAGACTGATGACATTGTTACTGGAAGTCTCACTGGCTTTATCACAGCCTACCTAAGAGGGGACTTCCCAATCTCTCCTGCTGTGCTAAAAGCTAGCAAGGACTACACAGGTCTATGCTTTATCATGGCCTTGTTTCCTAAGACCTAACGATGGGGAGTTGAGGAGAACCTTAGGTTTATGTAAGTACGAAAGATTACCTCTCAGGTAAGCTTTCGGACAGGAAAGATGGCCTCACTCCATAACTAGAACAAACATTCCTTTATTATCTTAATACTTGGGTTCTAAAATGAAATGGTGATGATTACAAAGCTCTGCTAAGACCCTCAAATACGCAAAAGCACATACATATGATTTACAATTTTTTCCTAGATAAATGATTATCTTGATGAAATATAGACAATCCTAAAATTTATATATGAGAATAGGGAGGGAGGTTTACTAGCCTGAAGGTGAAATGTTCTTCATAGGCTCATGTGTTTAAATCCTTGGTCCCTAGATGATGGTGTTGTTTTGGTAGGTCATGGGACTTTTGGTACCTGGGCCCTTGCTAATAGATGTAAGCCACTAGAGCTTGGCCTTGAAAGGCTAAAACTGTCTCTGCTTTCTGACCTGTCAAGACATGGAGAGTTGTTCCCACATATTCATGCCCTCCTCACCATGATGGGCTATATCTCTGAAACCGTGAGCCCAAACAAACCCTAATTGCTTTAAGTGGCTTCTGCCGTGTATTTGTCACAGAAAAGTAACTAAGGGAGAAAGTATGAAAGTTAAGAGGCAGAAGAATAATCAGTGAGTACAAGGAGAGAGAAATAGGTGAAGAGATAAAAGATGAATGGTAGATGATAGATAGATGATAAATAATAAATAGATGGTAGATAGAAAATAGATGATAGAAGATAAATAATAAATAGATTATAGAAAATAGATGACAGATAGATTGATAGATAGGTGATAGATAGGTAGACAGAGAACCAGTCAAGATAAGTATAGAGGAATTTTAATCCAGAAACATGGCTGCTCTTGAAAGAGATTACATGCAAAGACCTCCTAGGGCTGTGTGATACTGCTGGAATGTAGATACTCCTTTAGCACACACCTTTAATCTTAAACAATGCAGGTAAATTAAGTTTGTAGAAGGAGCAGAGATGTTTGAAAAGGACATCTAATTGGAGAGAAGTTCAGTGAGTGGAATTCAGTTAGTTCTCTTCAGTTAGTTAAGTGTAGCACAGAGGAATTGAGTCAGTCAGCTGGGAGTCAGTGCAGTGAGGACAGTGCCGAGGAGTTGAGTTTCTTTGTGAGTTCATGTAGTTCAGTGCAGGTCAGAAGAGGTAGTTGAAACCAGAGAATGAGAAGGACCCAGAAGACTGAACATATTGTCCAAGTTAGTATGTGGCCAAGCAGAGCAATTCAGGCAGAAGCCAGATTGAATCAGTCAGCTCAGAGAGGCATTTGAGTTGGAACAGCTGAGTTGAACCCGCCAGCCAGAGTTCAGAAAGAATTAGAAAGGGTAAGCTTACTCAGTAGTAAGCCTCCAAGATGACTATTCCATCTGGTGAATAAAAAGTATGTTTGAGTAGAAATATACTGATGGGAAATAAGTGGTAGTTTCTCTGAGGAGAGTCTTACAAGCAGAATTTTTGGAATAAAGAATATACATAAAGATTAATATTAGTGTTGAGCAAAGCAAGAGAGCCTGTGAGTCCATTTGCATTGACACCTAGAACAAATCCCACACCTTAAACAAGAATTAAACCAAATAAATCCAAGACAAAGGAAAACAAAGCATTTAAATGAAAAATAGGAAAAAGTACTTTTGGGACATGACGTTCGTTGTATAGGCATAAGGTTATTGTGTAGTTCAAAGGCTGATTCCTGTATTCCCCATATCTGGTTGCAAGCCTGTTCTAAGAATCTCCTGTCTTAATGCTGTATAAACACTGCTCCTCAATAGTGCCCTGATATGTCAGTAAAGCAGCTTACAGCCAATCACTGAGCAGGGGAGAAAATATGGTTGGACATCCTGTCAGCCAGGGGAGAAAGAGGTAGAAGAAGAAGTGAGGGGTTCAACCAGGGGATTCAGCCATGGGCAGATGTCCAAAAGGAAACAGAGTAGGGCAGGAAAGCTACAAAGTGCAAATATCCTGGAATGTATGCTGGGAGTAAACCAAATTAGCTTAAAGGGTTAATATTGGCATAATTTTAAAATATTCTTCTATTTACATTTCTTTTATTTTTCTCCCTCCTCCAGCCCAATTCCTTCCAACAGCCCAACACCAGGTAGGAGAGAGAAAGGATTAGTGGGAGAGGGGACACAGTTATCTTAGCTGCTTCCGACTGGTTAGGGTCATCCTGTTTCTTGGAGCCAGTCTAATCCTTGTTTCAGGAGATCTCAAACTTTTTGTCTCACAACAGCAACTAGGAGCATCAAGGGGGAAATAGGAGCAGTCTTATTCTTTCTCAGAGCCTCCACAATCTCTGGGTTCTGGCATTTATTCTCTCTCCAGAGTCCTCAGATTTAAACTATCTGCAGCTGGCAAAGCACTCCTCTCAGAGCCCGCATGAGGCAAATAGTCTGCTGCCATGGACTATTTGAATCAGTCCCATATGCCACACCTGAGACCAAAACAAAAGCATGTTTATGTCCACAACAGGTTAAGAATAGAGTAATATCTGTTATTGTAATGTGAAGCTTATTATAAACAAATATAAAAGAGTCTCAATTTTTTTTTCAATGCAGTTTATTCAGGAACATTGAACAATCCTCGGACCCTGGGGAAAGCCAGCCCACAGCTTAAATAGCCTCTGGGTAGCCAACCCAGGAGTGCCACGGGGGCAATGCAGATAGGTCGTAGCCAGGTAACAGCATTGAGCAAAAAGTCCCTAAACAGGCCATGAAAATCACAGTCCAGGGTAGACCAGAGACGTTAATAAGTCCGGATTCATCGAAAAGAAACACTTCTGCCAGCTCCATGCAAAAGACTGCTAAAAAGATGACAAGAAAAGGAAATAGTATCTAGAGCATCTGAACCTTCTTAAAAGGTAAGGGTAAGATGAGGAAAACATGCAATTTACATGGACAGTTCAGTATGGGGATATAAGAATGCATAGTCTGTGAGAAGATGTTCATTCAATACTGCTAGCCACGAGCAAAAGCACATTTGGACAACAGTGGGTTATCAGGACTCCTACTAAAATTAAAAATTAAAAAAAAATAGCATGTCTGTGATGGGAAACTGAATCTTGACATTGTTGTCTGAATGTGGCACTCAAGAAAACTGCACATGTTCTCATCCTGCGGGCCACCACAAAACACCGAAGCATTTTTCTAAAGAAAACTTCCAGCCACACAATGCCATACACTGCTGTTAACAGAAGCTTTACATGCAGTAACTCAACACTGAAAAGGACAAAATGGCCTTTAATAGGTGGAATAGTTAAACATGCTGTGCTGTATTCAATACCACCTCGCAGAAAAGGGAACAAAGTCTACTGATAGCAGCAATGACTAGATAAATCACAAAGACACCATCTCCCAGAAAGCCCAGACTGCATAACTTCTCTCATGTAAAATTCTCCTCCAAAGTCCCGGGGTTAGACAGCAGATAAGTGATTATTATGGGTTACAGATGGCAGAGGCCAAGACAGGGATGCTTCACCGTGAGCTAACAGAATAAAGGTGCTCTCTGTAGTGACAGGATCATTCTCAGAGCTGACTTCAACAGTGATGGCCAAATCTCCAGTGATAGGTTGATGTCAGCTCCACCTGCACATTGGTCTAGTATTGGTTTGTTGGTTTGGATGAATGTTACCGTTTTGCAAGTTATAACCCCAGAAAAGAGACATACAGAACCTCTCCCTATTAATTTGGCAACTACCCATGATGCAATTTTTAGGTTAAAAACTGACAATACATAGATAAGAAAATTTTCATAAAATTTTAGTTATTAAAGAAATAAGTGTCCTAGCTAAAATTTTAAATTTAATTTTATACATTGGTAAAACTTTTCAAGACTCAAGATTTTAAAATAAATATTCCAGCATTAACATTTAGTTAGATGTTATATCCAAGCATGGTGACACAGGGCTGTAGTCCATAATACTTGGGAGACTCAGGCAGGAGAATTATACACTTGAAGCCAGCCTAGCTAATAATGAAATGCTGTTTCACAAAGAAAAATAAAGAAGACAACAGAAAAGGAAGTTATGTCTCTGTTCTTCAATATAACGAAGAATGAATTCCGGATATATTAAACATTTTAAAGCAAAATGATTATGCTGCTTTAAAAAAACCACTAAAGACCGTGGAGATGAATAAGACTACACCCAGGGGTACCAAGAAGATTTCCCCCCAGTAACGCAAGATCAAAGTCATAAAAGACGTTGTAACTGCATCATAATTTTAATACTCCAGTTAATGACCCTCAAAGTAAAACACAAAGGCAAATTGCTAGTGGAGGCAACAAAGGGTTGTTATCTTTAATATTTAAAAATAGTTTCCAATACTTAAAAAATGGGAACTAGATTAGAAACCCAGCAAGACCCATCTTCGCTGTTCTGGGCCCGCAGTGACAGCCTTTCTCTATTCCACATAGAATAGAGGGTGAGGATGCTTTCTAGAATGGGTCTCTGAGGACCTACGATCAAACAAGGTAGGGCAGAGAGTATCTTTATAGGCTGTGTTCACACAGAGAGGTGAGAGGGAAGTTAAGAGCTATATTTGTATGTTTTATGGCTGACCCCAGGGAAGCTAAAGGAGGTTCTTGTTTCTACGACTCGCTTGGGAAAAAAGAATTCTGGTTGAGGGAGAATGAGAGCCAAGAGATGGGAGGGCCAGGAACACCTAGACAGCCTTTGCTTTTGAGTCCCAGCAACCTACATAAAAATTATTTTTCCATTGGAAAAAGATCTGTATTTTATGCTGAACATGGTGGTACTCAGCACTCAGGAGGCTGAAACAAGAGCATCATAATTTGGAAGCCAGCTTGAGATGTACAACAAGAGCCTGCTTCAACCAACCCACCAACCAACCAACCAACCAACCAACCAACCAACCAACCAACCAACCAAGCAAGCAAGCAAGCAAACAAATGAGCCTTTCAGAGTCACACTCTATGGAGCCCTCTATGGTTTTATTTTCTTGGAACTAATGTTGGCTTGTGGACCTCTGTTTTCTGTGCAGCTTGAAGAAGCCATCTCACTTCTGTGCTTTGCAGAGCAGACTCAGGACTGAATATTTGCCCAGGGAAGGAGTTTCCTAATGTACTGGCTGTTTGTGTGTGCGTGTGTGTGTGTGTGTGTGTGTGTCAACTTGACACAAACTAGAATCATCAGAGAGGAAAAAGCCTCAGTTGAGGAAATGCCTTCATGAGATCCATCTGTCTCCCTTAGTGATCCACAGGGGAGGGCCCAGCTCATGGTGGGTGGTGCCACTCCTGGGCTGATGGTCCTGGGTTCTATAAGAAAGCAGGCTGAGCAAGCCAAGCTAAGCAAGCGGCATCCCTCCATGGCCTCTGCCTCAGGTCCAGCCTCCAAGTTCTAGCCCTGTTTGAGTTCCTGTCCTGGCTTCCTCCAATGATAGACTACCACTTGGGAGTACCAGATGAATAAACCTTTTCCTCCCCAACTTGCTTTTCTCATCATAGTGTTTTGTCCAAGTGATATAAACTGTAACCAAGACACCAATTCTTCCACTTTCAATTTTGTCTTCTTCCCAAAGTACTTTCCTCAGTCTTCTTTTAAACACTGTGGACTTGGGTGCTGGGTCTTCAGTCTGCAACATTCATACTGAGTCTCTGGCTCTGGCTTCTCACAGAGAAACAAGATGCAAGGATCGCTCAGAGGAAAAAACACATTGGGCTTCTGGTCTTAGACAACATTTAATAGCAATAGGGTGAGTTTTCTGGGTGTGAGTCCCCTCACCTTTACAGCCTTTTTGGCTTTACATCATAATTCTAAATCTCCCATTCTTTAGCACCTGGATCTGGGTTATTCAGACTTTCTAAGGTTTGCCCAGCTAATTGGGTCAAGTAATTGATCTTTAATAGGAGACACAAGATGCTTCTGGAAGACCCCCATAGCCCTTCAGTAAAGACCCCAGCTCTCTATGCCTTTTGGGTAACCTGTAAGAGTTTCACATTTTGATTTCCAGTTAGTGTGATCAGACCAGTGGGGTCCTCTTTAAAATGTCTGCAGTCTTACCATCAGTGGGTCTGAAGAGCTATGTGAATTTTTAGCAAGCATCATCAGTATGCTCAAAGGTGCCAGATGGACAGGGAAGCAGCCTATTTTGCCCAAGGGGAGATGCTGCATGGATAATAGGTTCTCTGCGCTCTTTTTTTGTCAGCATAAACATCAGCCTGTCAGTTTGTTAGGACAATGATGCGTAATAACAATTTTCAGCATTTGTCGACTGCAGAGGCCATCACACACTTCAACTGATTCTCAACACAGTTCCCCCAATGAGATTAGGTCAATTATCTCCATTGGAGCCTGGGAGACACTGAGACAGTTTCTGAGAGAAAGGCTTGGTCCAGAGTGGGAATTGACATAGAGGACCTTCTCTACACCTCTTGTTGAGTTTGCTACAGAAATGTTATTTGTAAATTGTATAAAATGATTATGGCACCAAGATTATGGCACCAAGACTGCCCATTCAATCAGGAAACAGTTCCTACTATTGCCCCTCCCCCAGTCCCTCTCACTCTTGCCTATCAGGTCTCATCAGGACTGTCTGCATTGTCTTCCTCTCTGGTCTCGTAAGGCTGCCCCCTTCTCCCCCCTCAGGAGGAGGTGATCAAAGATCCAGCCACTGAGTTCATGTCAGAGTATACAACAAGGACATTTGCTCAATCATGTTCATAGCAGCTTTATTCGTAACAGCCAGAAGCTGGAAACAACCCAGATGTCCCTCAATTGAGGAATGGATGCAGAAAGTATGGTACATTTATACAATGGAATACTACTCAGATATTAAAAATAAGGAAATCTGAAATTTGCAGGCAAATGGTGGGAATTAGAAAAGATCATCCAGAGTGAAGTATCCCAGAAGCAGAAAGACACACATGGTATATACTCACTTATAAGTGGATATTAGACATATAATATAGGATAATCATACTAAAATCTGGGTAAGATCCTCAATCCTCATTCAGAAAGGCAAACGAGATGGACATTGGAAGAGGGAGAAAACAGGAAACAGAACAGAAGCCTACCACAGAGAGCCTCTGAAAGACTCTACCTAGCAGAATATTAAAGCAGATGCTGAGACTTATGGCCAACTGTTGGGCAGAGTGCAGGGAATCTTATGCTGCTCCGTACTGCTTCTGTTCAATCCCTCTTCAGCCCACTGGCACAGCCAGCAGTGGTCTTCCATCGTTTAGAGACAGTCACACTTAATAGATGAAGTGCCTCTGTAGGCATGGAATCCAGGAGAGGTCCTGCAGAACACTGGCCTTGCCTCAGCCTTCGTCAGGTCCTGAATGGACTCTGCAAGGTGGAGAACTTTGAAATTTTGGTTTGTGTGCCACTGCTTCTCTTGGGACTCCCGGAGACTCCTGGCTGATCCGGTCCCCAGCTTCAGGTCTCCTACCTTTGGCATGCCTGAAGCCAAGTCATCCCTTCCCAAGATGCAAAGCTCTGTGGTTGATAAACCAGTGATCAGGGTCACCAGATTTGTCATTTAATAAGGAGTTGCCTGTTGCAATGTCATTTGGAAGCTGAATGCACTATAAACATTTCCATATTTATTTTTGTCTCACTGCTAAATTCAGCAGCCATCAGCAGGTTTTCAACGTTAGAACTTCCTTGCTGAGAAGTTGTCTGTTGTGGTTGGGGATAAAGCAGTAGCCCGCTTCTGTCCTAGTGGGAACTAGGTCCTTTCTACCCAGAACTGTTCTCTCCTTTTGACTAACTAGTCTACCCAGTTGCTCAATAACCTTCCTTGCCTCTTCCTCCGATTTCAGGAAGATACCGAGAAAAGCAGAATGATTGAACAACACACTGGAAATTGCTTTTGCTCTCACCCTGAACATGTCGCACAGAAGAAAATTGCTAGGTGCTTTTCTTCTTCACATTGAGGCCCACGCCTGGGAAGTTTCTAACTATTACAAAAGGTGGGTGGGGGGAAGCAGTGGTTCAGAGTTTTAGGAGTGGAGGGATCACAATGCATTCTTCTCTCTGCACTATCCCCAGGGTACAGCAATGCAATCATTGCCACTTGCAGCTGATAGCAAAACATCCAAATAAGTAATGTGAAGATTCCTTGCCCACATTTTAGGGACAGATCCATAAATTGTAGCTTTGCATAAAGTACCTTCTTAACAGGAAGCTAATCGTGTATATGTCTATACTCCTCACCAAGCCTTCTGTTAGATCATCCATCCATTTATTAGTTCATTCATTTGAGATATACCTTTGAAAGCTTTTTAAGGCAGGCATCCCCTGGGAGCTGGGTCACAATGGGACAAGCGAGAGCTACCTATTGTTGGACTACGGAGTTCCTGGAGAGATCCTGCCCCTATGTGTGTGTCTATCCCAGCACAGCCCTAAGCACAGACTCGGTGTTCGACAAGTCTTTCGTAAAGGGAAACACTGCTGAACAGTGAGAATTCAGATATGATAGTTCTCCTCCGCTGTGGCTGGGATTGGGCCACCATTTGCAGCAACATCATTGTAGCTATCACAGCTGGCCATCCTCAGAGTTCCAAGGTCCGGAATTGTCCTCCTGGTGAGCATAGAGGGCATGTGATGGCCCCTGGAGAGGAGGCGGTCACCCAGACAAAGGGCTTTTATTTTTTTTTCAATTGCAGTATGTAATCCACTACTAAATTCCAAGTGGCAGCCACACAGAGATTGTTTTCCTACAAAACTAAATGTTCTTTTCATTGCTGGGGTATCTGAACGAAGTGTTCAGCTGTGAGTGAATTCCAGACAAGAAAATATAATATCATGCTGCCACGCACGATGAAAGGCACAGAAGCGCTCATCCGGTGCAGCAATTAATTAAAGAACAATCGCTAAAATGTTCCAGATAATTCATACCGAGCAGCTACTTGCGGTTACTTTATTATCTGGATAATATTCGTGATTGTTGTTTAATTTGTTTTTAATATGGATGTATACAGTTTTATATAATCCTTCGTAATTGAGAAGTAGTGAGAGGTCCAGGTGCTCTGAATGCCTCTTTATTCAATTATTCAACTCTAGAAAAATCCCATTATACAATTAACCCAGATTATTGACAGAGCCACACTGAGTCTATCCCATTGCATGAAGCATGGTTGTAAATCTCTCTTGTTTAAACTGTTAGGTTTGTGGTAAAAGCCATATTGCCATTTCCATAGACATAAAACTAATGCTCCTTGGCCCCAAATGCCAAGGAAAAGTATTGGTAGTTAATATAAATTAATATAATGTAAAATATTGGTAGTTTAGTAATACCAACAAATGTTCCTCTGGCAGTTTATCATTATTGAAGAAATGATATCAACCTGGGGCCTGGCATAGGATAGCCAGTCAGACACTCCTTCACTTAAGTACACCCTCGCTCCCTTAAACAGTCGCACTGTACAGAGCGCGAGAATGCAGTTTCAGAGCAGGTTACAGAAATATACAGAACTCAGTCCCTGGCTTTGTTTGGAAAATAAGAAATATACACACGGGCTGGTAATGCACATGGGTACCCAGTGCCAAATGATACATCAAAAATTATCTCTGTGGATCCCACGGGAGATGACAACATCTGTAGGGTCCTTCCATCTTTACTGTTTCCTGAATGGCTGCTCAGTTCAGTAGAAGGACAGTGGTTTAAATATTCTCCACACTACTCAGACAGTCATTTGTGAAGCAGCAGCAACATTCAAGAGCCCGTTAGACACACACAGTCTCAAGTTCTACCCCAGCTGCCTGGGTAGGAATCTGCGCTGTCACAGGATCTCCAGTGATTTGCAGAACACTGAAATTTGAGAAGTGCTGGCCCAGGTTGAATACTTGTAGGTCATGTTTCTTCACTTGAGGAAAAGTTAGATTCATCATTTATTAATCTCATTTTGACTTCAGAAAAATAAGGTCATGGGAAGTAGAGGCAGGAGGATGGGAAATACTTCCTGGGCTATACAGAGACCCCCATGTCACAGGGTTTTCCTGGAAATAATTGAAATAAATAATTGAAATAATTGAAATAAATCGCTAAGTAAGCTTTTGTATGTTACATCCCTGCACCTGGGGCTGGTCAGATCGTAAGGACATCCGTGTTCCCAAAGAGAGTTTGGACCTTATCAGTTCTAGTGACTAAACACTGAAGACTCTGAGGTAGAGTGTACTCAGTAAGTCACCTGCATCAACCAGTCGTGCTGGCCACCCCAAGAACTGGGATAAAGGCGTGAGGGAGTGTTCTGGATAGTGAGTGATGCCTCTGGAAGGACAGCCATGGCCTGAGCAGTGTATAGCCTGTAGCCTATTATGTTGCATTTGTTTTCCTACTTTCAGACTCAAGAACCTATTTGGTAATTCAACTTACATGCCTAAGAGACTTGTTTTGTTTGTTTATTTGTCTGTTTTGTTGTTGTTGTTGTTATTTGAGACAGGGTTTCTCTGTGTAGCCTTGGCTGTCCTGGACTCACTTGGTAGACCAGGTTGGCCTCACACTCACAGAGATCCACTTGCCTCTGCCTCTTTAAGTGCTGGGATTACAGGCATATGCCACCGCACCTGGCCCTAAGAGATTTCTTCCTCCAAACGAGAATTGTTGTTAGCTGACTTCTACAAACCTATTTTTCTCTGGGTCTTGCTCTTCTTAATAAATTGTACTCCAGCTATGGAGTTAATAAGAGAAGACACACCGATTCTGACCTTCAGTTTTTCTCTTCACCACACAAAAGCCATGAGCATTTTGTCACTTCCACCATCACACCATGATGTCCCTTAGGGTCATCTCAGTGGTTCTTCTTGCCTTAGAGATGGATCAGTCTCTCAATGACTTTCCTATTTCTGCTCCAGCCCTCATCCAACTTAATGTCCAGACAGAAGTCATGATTGCCTTGGAAAAATGGCATTTTCTTCCTATCATTCCTCTGACTCAACTGGAATATTTCTCCACTGGCATTTTTGCAAAAAGGTCATAAGGCCATGTTTGATCTGGGTCATAGGATCTTTCCTTCGACCAGCTCAGCTATTTACCCACCATTCTCCTACCAAACATGTCTTCCTGTTATTCTTTCATACCAACATCTCTTCCCTACGAGTTTTTCATTTAATCTCTAGAACTATTCCCAACAAGCTGCATGACTCTTTACATAGTTGCCTTTTTCTCTTCCAGTTCTTAGGCCTTTCTTGGAGTCTGGTTAGTTGTCAATGCTGGTGCTCTTCATCCATTCCAAGGTCTTGATAACAATATTCCATCACTTTAATTTCTTGGTTCTTGCTTATTGAAATCTGTCCGTCGACTTCTGTGATTTGATTTTTCTTGCAGCAAGAAGCCACCAACTCTGTAGATAGTACCTCGACCCCACTTTGTGGAACCCATTTCAGACTTCTGCCTTCCAGATCAGAAGGATGGCTTGCGTGTGTTCTGAGCTGATAAGCATGTGGACATTATTGTAGAAATAATGAAAACGGTGGGGGGTGGGAAAGAAAGGTAAGTCTCTCAGAGCTTCCATCCTCCATCCCAGGGCAGTCATGAGGGTTTTCTGGAGTCTTCCTGACTCTTGTTGAGACTGTAAGTGCCAAGAGACTTCACTCAAAGAATTGCCTCCTCTCCTCTCCCAGATCCACCTCCTCCTATTTCAAGCACATTTTTAACTAGCCATCAAAACTGTGGAAGATTAAAAATGAGTAACAAAGCTATTGAAAGAAAAATCATACCAGACCCAATATGATGAAGAAAGTTTGTCTGAGAGAAAAGATGGAAAACTACAAGAAGGTGGCAGAGATTGGCCACCCTGTGTGGCTACTGGCACAAAGAGGAGACAGGCCTGCAGAATATCTCCTTACAGACAAGAGCATTTCTCCATGTTTGAATCATGACCCTGCCTCATGGGAAAGGTAATTCACACTCAATAAACATCTCTACACGAAGGAGAATGTGCTTTGCATTTAAGAGACGTGTCTACCAAGTGTAATTAAAGTTTGGATGAGCTGCTGCCCAAAGGTAGACAGTCAGGGTTTATTCTCTGCTGATACCAGTGAGTGTGGCATTTTCCTGGGCATCTGTGTCTTCTCATAAAGATGGCTATCTGACATGGTTTAGGGGAGGATATTGAAGGATCTCTCTGGAGGGCTTGACTCTTACATTTCTCCTAGAAAGGGTAGGAAGTGACAGAATGTTGACAGTAGCTGGGAAAAGCCAACGCTGCTTGTCTGCGGTCCCATGAGAGAATAGTTGTCTGCTGAAAGAGGAATTCTCAGCAAGTGTCGGAGCTAAGTGCTTACAATACAATTAGACAGAAGCTTAGTTGACATTTAAACATTTTTCATTTTTCATTTTTAACCACCCTGTAAGCATTAAGTAATTAAGCCTCATCAGGCACCAGTGAGAAAGAATTACCTCCAATATTCTGCAGATGAAAATAGTTCGTGTGATACTTGTGAAACCTCACTTAATGACAGCAGGGAGGGAGTCAATGTACCTCTTGCCACGTGAAATGCAGACTTTTATTTATTTCACTTGTTTATTTCCTGCAGCTCTGGAGATGGAGCCCAGGGCTTTTGCATTCTAGACAAGGGCCCTGTTTCTGAGCTATGCTCCAAGCCCTGTCTGTGCTTTAAAGCTGTGCTTCACAAGGAGGATCCAGTGTCCTTGAAAGGGGTCTCTTCATCCAGAGACACAGATGCATACAAATCCAGTCCTCAGTTCCCTGATGACACTGGTGCTGCTGATAGGGAATCCACAGTGGGGAGCCTTTCATATGGGGCGGGGGAACTGAAGGAAATGTGTTGCTAGCTAGACATTTCTCTACTTCTGTCCTAATCACCTTTGTTCACCAAGGCAGAGATGAGAGACAGCTTATACAGCTTATACAGCTTATTTGTGATTTAAATGAGATCCCAGCTGGGGTCAGTGATGCCTTAGAAAGTATCAGAAAAGGTGCCTCCAGATGAAGCTGCTGAGGAAGCCAATGGTATCCAACAAAGAAGCCATTAAAACTATTTAATTTACTAAGAGCTTCCTTTGATATTAGATTAAGATAAGTGCACAGTTATCCTCAAGAGAGAAGTCCCAGACAGGAGCCCTGTAGATACTGGACTCCAAGGAGGCGCAAGCTCTTCGTATAAGATCTTCCATTCCCCATTCCTATGAATCCTCCCATAGACTCTGAATCTTGTGACATCACTTTCCATACCCAATTCAGCACAATTCTTGGGTAGATTATGGTTAGAATGTATTGTTTTAGGATTAATCAGAGGGGAAATTCTGTGTATTCTCAGTACAGAACAATTTCTCCAAATATTTCTTTTTTCCTTTTACTGAATATGGTATTTTTTCCCTTAAAATATATCCTGATTACAGTTTTTCCTTCCTCTACTCCCAAATTCTGCACACCTTCCTTTCAGTCTGGATCCACAACTTCTCTTTCTTATTGGAAAACAAACCAGCTTCTTTGGAATATTATAAAAATAAAATATAATAAGATAACAAAAACTAACACTTTGGAATTTGACAAAAGAAACAGAAAGAAAAGAGCCCAAGAGAAGGCAAAAGAAACAGAAACTGACTCATTCATACACTCAGGAATCCCATAAAAACACTAACCTCGAAGCCATAGAATGTATACACAGGACCTACAGGGTAAAAAGGGAGAAGAAAAATATATGACGAAAATAATAAGATAAAATTAAAATAAAAAGAAATAAAGAAGAGCCAAGACACGGCAAGGAACCACTAAAGATGCCGTTGAGTTCATTCTCTGTTGGCCATCCACTGATGGGCATACTGCATAGCCTTAAGAGTAGTTTCTTTCCCCAATGAGACTCCCTTGGAGAAAACTGATTTTTCATTTGCAAGTGGTTTGCAATTTGAGACAGCTTCTGGGTTCGTGATGGGGGTGTGGTGTTCACCTTTTTCAGCTCTAGGAGTTCAGTTCTCTGCAGACTGTGCAGGCCCTATGAATGCAGCCTCCAGTTCTGTGAGTTCATATGTACATGTTAAATCAACATGTACAATCATGTTGATTTAAGAGGCCCCTGTTGACTTGGTGTCCTCCATACCCTCGGGCTCTTATACTCTTTCTGCCTCCCCTTCTGTGGGCTTCCACGAGCCCTGAGGGGAGGGACTTGGTGAGGACATCCCACTTAGGGCAGAATATTCCAAGGTCTCTCACTTTCTGTATAATATCTTGCTGTGGTGCCTGTACCGGAGGAGGCGTCTCTGATGATGGCTCTCAAGTACAGTCCGTTATGGGTTCCATCTTCTGGAGTAGACCTTAAGTCAAATCAGGTATTCGTTGGTTTCTCCCACAGGTAGTCTGCTGCAGAGCTGGGGAAGAGACTGGAGGATGGGGGATGAAGGTGAGGAGGGAGAATGAAGCTCTGAAGCTTGTTAACTTGCTTTGCTGGCCTACTTGCGTCTCTGTCAGGCTGGGCTGATGGGTTCACAGAGAAAGCCTGATAGAATTGAAGCTGTGGTGACAGGATGCATGAGGAGGATGGTTGGGGAAGAAGATGTGGTGACTTGCTGAAAATGGGGGCAGAGGGGAGGGGGGAGGCTGTAGCAGTTTATTCTTCACTGAGACAGAGGTGAGATTGGGGACTGGATTTGGAAGAGAGGACAGAGCAGTGAAGACAGGCAGTTAGGCTATGTGCTTCCCTGCCCTGTGTGACATGGTGGTTCCAGCAGGGAATGCCTGCTGGAGTGGGTAACTGAGATAAAACAATGACTATGAGGAGAAGAAGGCAGGGAAGGAGACAAGGCTGCAGGAGGTGATCTACTCCAGAGCTCTCCCCAAAATATGTCCAATCCACTGTTGATTGAATCTGTATTTGCTGACTATGTATCAAGCGGTTTATAATTCTTGCCATCCACGAATAAACAAGAGTTCATGTTTGGTACCCATATAATATGATACACTCACACATAAACTATCAATTCCCATTTTGCCTCCCTGTACTCTCCTTAGGTTCCTAAGCCCCAGTTATCTCCCAGCTGGACTAGACAGCAATCCTTGGGTGGATCTCAATGTTCCTCTCCCTTGCAATCTTCCTTCTCACAGCAGCGAGAGTGATCTTGTAAAAATTCAAATCAGATCATGTCCTTTTTCTGTTTAAATCTTATGATTTGCATAACTTGCAACCAAGTTCAGGCCTCTGACCTTGCATTATTTATCTTTATTTTTAGAAACAGGGTCTCTCTATGTAGCTGACTCTAACCTCAAATGCTCATTGTCTTCGGGCCTCCCTCACCCCCAAGTGCTGGATTTCAGGCATGCACTACTTCATCTGTAATGGACTGCCTGTTTGAATCTGCCCCAAATCTCACATATTGAAATCTAAAGTGTGATGGTATTTAGAGATGAGGCCTTCAAGCTTGTGACATGAGGATGAGGCCTTGGAAGTGGAAATAGAACCCTTCCCTATTAAAATGGCTGAGAGAGCTACAAACCAGGCATGAAACCCTCACTAAAATCTAAACATGGAAGTATGCAGATTTTACCCTCTAGGATTTAAGAAATGACCTTAGTTTACAAACTTTACTGTATGGCACTTTAGCATGACATCCCTAATGGATAGATACCAATTCAAAATTCTGCAATGTCTGAGCCCATCAACCTCTGGCATCCTGATTTTTCCAGGGAAATGTCTCTCTCCTCCTTTGGATGGCCCATCCTACTGCTTACTTCAAGCACTGACACTTTCTATTCCTCTGATCACCCCACACCAAATCTTCATGTAGTCACTCAGCTGTCTCCTCAGAGAGACCTCTCTAATATTCTTGATTTCAGAAACTAGACAGCCAAACAGGTGCTGTGGTGAATTACAAAGTGTGTACGCATATGAAAGAGTTGTTAAGCTAAGGACAGATTTTGATAATTTGTTTTTCCTCTATTAACAGGGTCCATGAAGAGCTGGCTTATAGAAAAAGATGAATTCCATTGTGAAAGTGAATAAGCATTCAATGAGACCCCTTTTTGTTTCTTTAAATACTTGACACAAAAATGGCATTGCGTATATCTTGAGATATATGAATTCAACAATTTCTGGAAAATTTCTCAAAATTATTTTGTGAATTTCATGTTGTTCTGACGTACATACATAACACAATCCCACTCACTGATAAATAGTGTTCCTTTACTCCTGACATATAAAACAATCAATTTTTTTCTAAGCTTCCCTAAGCTACACTTTATTTGTCAAGACTCAGAAAACTTTATGGAAACATAATCAGGGCCTCCAAAGAAGAGAGACCACCAAAGGAGAGAGACCACCAGCCCACCACAGGCACTTCAGCTATCAGCCACGTTCTCAGAGAACGAGTGAACTGTTCATTCGCTTTTCCATTTGAGCTTATTTGTTATGTCAGTAAGATTTGAGACTAGGTCCCCATAAACTACAAAAATGACTTCATGATTTAGTGTGAAAAGCAGGAAAGGTATCAATGTAAAAAGATCATTAAAAAGCAAAGGAGAATTGTATACTGGACAATGGGAAAACTATCTGCATAGTCACAGCGGCTTCCTAAGAGAAAGGGTCTCTGGAACCCAGGGCCATTGCTTGTAGATCACCAAACAGGACCTGGAGAGGGCAGAGCTGTCTGTAATGTTGAAAGGAGAGTTAGTTGTAGGAATTGCACAGGAAGCAGAGATGAACAAAGAAGGTGGAGGAACCTCTTTGAGAGGAGAGGATGGAACGAGAGTGGCCAGAAGGCTATTCAGAGACAGGAATGTGTACACAATACATTTAACAAATCAATAGTCATGTGCTTTGTATATGGTATCTTCTGATGATTTCTCAACCTGTAATAATGACGGCTTTGCTCAATCTGATGTGGTGTGTATAAGCTTGAGGGACCATTAGATACTGACCGTCTTGAAGGTGATTGGTGATTTTTCCCCCCTCATTAAAAAAACAAAAAGCTCCTGGAAGGAGGAGGAAGCTACAGGGGAGAGAGGGGGATAAAAAATGAATAAATTGTAGTTAATAAAAATTAAAATAAAAAAAGCTCATAAAACCAGGAACTGAAGCTTTAGGACTCTGATTGCTGGCTAAAATTATGGGATCTGAGTGGTTTCTCTGGCCCTAGGTTAGAATCATGACTTTGTGTTCTGCATGGAAGGTCATAAGATTATTTACTGCTTTTTGAGGTTCTTTGGAAAAGAACAAAGACATATGTTTGTCTTTTTCATATGAGTTAACCCATATGGGCCTGCCAATCACCTTGGTAAGAAAACAACCTTCAGTGAAGGATATCATAGACAATCTAGGAAAAAAAAAGCCTACTTAAAATGTAGGCTGGGAACCTATTGGCTATTGCCCACCGTCACCCCTTCAGAGAACTTGGCTTTGCTCCATACTGTCTTGACTCCTTTCTATACTACATTTTGTGTCTCATCTCAATGGTGATCATGGAGGCTGGAGCCAGGAGGAGACCAGAGTAATATCCTGGAGATAAATTTTACAACTGTTTAGAAAAGTAACAGAAATTGATATGGCCATGAATTTGATGTCTTTTGAGAATTTACAGGTCTCTTTTAAAAAAAAATATATATATATTTATGTAGATATATATTTATGTATTATAGATAGATAGATAGATAGATAGATATACATTCAGTGCCAAGAATGGGTTGCACCTTGCTGAGCCATTGGCCAAAGGGGCCTCATGGAAACCCACAAAGGTCACAGCTATTGCCAACACTATTCGTTACTCTCCACAAAGTGACAATAAGGCTCTATTGCTGATGACAATGCTTTCATGTCTTATTGAACATGAAGAAGTTAAGCTGGTGCTTAACTAGAACCTTCACTGCTGCTGACCAGCATTCATGGTACTGCATGCTACCAGGATCATCATCAACTCAACTAATTCTGCATCACCATAGTGATGAGCTGTCAGCAAGATAGGCTGGTACATTAGTGGCACAAACATTGTGGGAGTAACTAAATACTCTTTGATTGGCTTTAAGGCCCTCTGCACAAGATGGATCCCATACTTGTCATTGCTAAAGTAGTCAAGGATGTGACACTAGATAGACCATGGGCCTAAGGGAAAACCAAATATTATTATGCTAAAGGAACATGTCAATAAAGTAATTCCTAATAATATTCTGCTATAATGGCTAATGAGGTTGAACATTTCTTTAAGTGCTTCTCTGCCATTCAATATTCCTCTATTGAGAATTCTCTGTTTAGCTCTGTTCCCCATTTTTTAAGTGGATTACTTGGTTTGCTGCTTTTCAGCTTCTTTAGTTCTTTATATATACTGGATATGAGTCCTCTGTCAGATAAAGGGTTGGTGATGATTCTTTCCCAATCTGTAGGCAGTCGCTTTGTTTTGATGACGGTGTCCTTTGCTTTACAGAAGCTTTTCAGTTTCATGAGGTCCCATTTATTGATTGTTGCTCTTAGAGCCTGTGCTGTTGGTGTTCTGTTCAGGAAGTTTTCTCCTGTACCAATGAGTTCTAGCCATTAGGGAAATGCAAATCAAAACAACCCTGAGATTTCACCTTACACCCATCAGAAGGGCCAAGATCAAAAACTCAAGTGACAACACATGCTAGAGAGGTTGTGCAGAAAGGGGAACCCTTCTCCACTGCTGGTGGGAATGTAAACTTGTACAACCACTCTGGAAATCAATCTGGCGCTTTCTCAGACAACTAGGAATAGCGCTTCCTCAAGATCCAGCCATACCACTCCTAGGTAGATATCCAAAAGAGGCTCAAGTACACAAAAAGGACATTTGCTCAACCATGTTTGTAGCAGCTTTATTTGTAATAGCCAGAAGCTGGAAACAGCCCAGATGCCCCTCAACTGAAGAATGGATGCAGAAACTGTGGTACATCTATACAATGGAGTATTACTCAGCAATGAAAAATAAGGAAATCATGAAATTTGCAGGTAAATGGTGGGACCTGGAAAGGATCATCCTGAGTGAGTTGTCTCAGAAGCAAAAAGACACACACAGTATATACTCACTCATATAAACACACAACATAGAATAAACCCACTAAAATCTGTACATCTAAACAAACTAAGCAAAAGAGAGGACCCTAACTAAAATGTTCAATCCCCATCCTGAAAGGCAAAGAGGATGGACATCAGAAGAAAAAGAAAACAGGAAACAACCTAGGAACCTGCTACAGAGGGCCTCTGAAAGCCAGAAGAAGAAAACAGGAAACAACCTTGGAACCTGCCACAGAGGGCCTCTGAAAGTCTCTGCCCTATAGACTATCAAAGCAGATGCTGAGCCTGATGGCCAACTGACAGGCAGAGTGAATGGAATTTTATATAAGAAGTGGGAAATAGTAAGAGCTGGAGAGGACAGGGTCTCCACAAGGAGAGCAACAGAACAAGAAAATTTGAACACAGGAAAGTTCCCAGAGACTCATACTCCAACCAAGGACTATTCATGGAGATAACCTAGAACTCTGACAATGCAGCCACTTCTGATGAGAGCTGATAGACTAAGATCAGAAAGAAGGAGAGGAGGACCTCCCCTATCAGTGGACTTGGGGAGGGGCATGCATGAAGAAAGGGGGAGTGTGGGACCGGGAGGGGAGGAGAGACGGGCTTATGGGGGGATACAAAATGAATAAAGTGTAATTAATAACAGTTAAATAAAAAATTTAAAAAAATAATATTCTGCTATACCCCTGAATCAGCGGCTTTCTCAGTCATAATCAGAGAAGCTTCTTCTTGTGGTAGAAGGGCACTAACGCAGAGACCCACAGCTAGACAATGTACAGGGAGGGAGAGAGAGTCATTGGAGCACCCGATCCTCAATAGAATGTCTTCTTAAACCCCTCCCCCCAGGGCTCAGGAATCTATGCAGAAGAGGAAGCAGAAAGAGTGTTAAGAGCCAGAAGGGATGCATGACTCCAAAGAAGCAGTGTCTTTCAGACACAACAGGACTGACTCATATATGAACTCGCAGAGACTGGCAGCACATAGAAGTCCTGCACAGTTTCAGACCTGACAAGATCCAAACCCTGTCAAGCGGAAGTAGGCATGAGCTCCCACCTCTAACCAAGAGGCAATCTTCAATTGATACTCACTCACAAAGGAAAAATTAGTTCTCTCCTATGGTGTTTCAGGGCAGGCCTCATGCCCAGGAGCTGTTGGTCGACAGAAAATGAATTCAATAATATTGTTGTAGGCTTTCAATCTCAATTTGCTTTGTTTGGACTTGTTGCCTTATTGATCTCTTAGCTATGTATTTTGGTTTTTATTTTTGTGTTTTTGTCACTCTCATTTCTAGGAGACATGGTCTCACAGTGGTCTTCTTTGTTCCCTGGTTTTTACAACCTTTCTGCCCCCTCTTCCAGAATGTTCTCTGGACCTTGAGTGTAGGAGTTGTGTCACAGATGTATCCATCCAGTCTTGGCACCCTGCAATCAGTTCTTTACATTTTGGCGAGTTACTTTTTAAAGTTCCACTTCAAAGAGGAACTTTACTGATGAATAGTGAGAACTACAAGTGTCTGTGGATGTAAGGATAAGTTTTTAGGATGCAGTAGGAATCGTGGTGGTTTAAAGAGCGAAGTCGTGGTTGAAGATGATCCTCTATCATACACGAATTCATCCCTGGGAAGTTGGGTAGGTTTCCAGGACCAAGCATGCTTTTCCTCTTGTTGAGCAGGCTCTCAGTCCAGTTAGATCACTCTGAGTTACCACCAAGATACCAACTCACTGTTCCACCTTTAGAGATGTCTTGCAGTGCCGGTCATCATGGTTGATATGTGTAAGGAGTCTTGCTTCCCCCCCCCCACTCCCCCCACGGCAGCTTGTATAACACTTTCTGGTACTGTGAAATACAGTCCTTGAGGAAAAGACTTGCAGTTCAGATCCAGCTCGATTCCTCACAGGTCTCTTGCAATTTGGCTTCTAAAGGGAATTTAATTTAATATTAGATAGTTCTTATAGAGTGGCAAAGCCCCAGTGACATCTGGGGTGTGACTCTCGGGAGCTTGCAGGGAGTTGTGGGTGGGAAGGAGTAGTGACAGACTTATTTTAGTACAGTCTAATAAGGAAGGTTGTTGGTGTTTAGTTGAGGGTTCTATTTAACTGGAAAGCCATCTCTTTTATCTTATTGTTGAACACATCTTTATTGGGAGGACTGAACATTTTCAAGACTTCACATCAGTACCACACTTTTCATCCCATTTTGCAAATTCCCTGCCTTTGTGGGAATCAGAGATCACAGAAACTTAAATTTAGTTTCACTGAAGAAAATCCCCTCATGTGTGACTGGATAACCCTTGGAAACAGCATAAACATTTGAAAAGTGGCACTGGATGAAGAATAGATGCTGTTATTCCTTTGAGAAGTTATTGGTGGTTTTGCTGTTGTTTTGGGCTCAAAAGGATAGAAATGGCTTCTTCAACAGGTATTAAGTTATTGTGTTTTACATTTTATACTACTTATTTCCCATAACCCATTTTAGCTTAAGTGAAAATTAAAAAAAAAAAGGGTTTGAAACAACCTGATATTAAAGATTGTTCCCTAAGGCTGAACCTGAAAATAGAAAACCCAGTGTACTAGTGAGGGGAAGAGACGTAGGCCTGGATAGAGTATGAATTTTGATTCTGTGAGCTCTCCTGGCTCTTTATTAAGCCAGCTTATTAGCTCGAGGCTTATCATATCTCCAGTTCTCAACAACTTGATTTCATATACATTTCATATATTTTTCAATGTGCCCTTTGAACAGATTATTATGAAATGTTATATGAGAATGTCAGTCTCCTGACAAAAAGGAAAGGAGATTTATGTTTTGTCTTCTGGGAAGATATGAATCAGAGACCCGGAGAGAAATCTGCTAGGGACCAAACAACAGGCAGCTGCGGGAGCAGCGGCCCTGGCCACATCACCGCTCCCCTAAGCAGGTGGATGTTTTTCTGTAGCAGCAACAGTAATCTGTGCAAGGTTCTTTTTTTTTTTTTTTTTTCAATGCAGTTTATTCAGGAACATTGAACAATTCTCGGACCCCGGGGAAAGCCAGCCCACAGCTTAAATAGCCTCTGGGTAGCCAACCCAGGCGTGCCACGGGGGCAATGCAGATAGGTCCACATACATGGAAGCAAGCCAGATCCTCGGCCTTAGCCAAATGTGGAGTTGTTCCTGACAGAGAGCACTCACCATCGGGAAGGTGGAAGGCGGAAACCAGCTCCATCTTTAAGGCATAGCATTCTGCAGCTCTCTACAGTTCCCCCTTTTTGTTTTAGACGCATCAGGCAAGAGTAGAGGTGATACGCTCAGGATGCGAGGCTAAGCACTGCACTCAGGGTCAGCCGCTTTGGACCCAGAGAAGAGCATGTCTGATTGCATGCGGGTTGATGCCCCAGGTCCTGCCTCTGAGAAAAAGGTATCGGACGGGTCCGATGCTCTTTGGGTGGATGACACCTAAATGTGCAAGGTTCTTGACAAATTAAAGTTGGAAGAGACCACCCACCACTCTGCGCAAGATGAAGTTTGATTGTTGTTGAGAGTCTGTGTTGAATCATGATCTATCAGTGTTGAAAATTAGAGTATGTTGCTGTTTTGTTGAAGCTGGTAGTACAATCTCAAAACACAGTGAAGTGGCTCATTTGTAGTGGAAAGCGATACTTTAAAATTTTTTTTATTAATTACAGTTTATTCACTTTGTATCCCCCTGTAGCTCCCTCCCTCCTCCGCTCCCACCCCCCCTTCCTTCTCCATCTCCATCTATGCCCCTCTCCCAGTCCACTGATAGGGGAGGACTACCTCTCCTCCCTTCTGAACTAGTCCAAAAGGTCTCAGCAGCAGTGGCTACACTGTCTTCCTCTGTGGCCTGGTAAGTCTGCTCCCCCCTCTGGGGGAGGTGATTAAAGAGCAGGCCAATCAGTTCAGAGACAGAGACAGTCCCTGTTCCCATTATTATGGAACCCACTTGGATACTGAACTGCCATGGGCTATATCTGTGCAGGGGTTCTAGGTTATCTCCATGCATGGTCCCTGGTTGGAGGATCAGTCTCAGAAAAGAACCCTGTGCCCAGATTTTTTGGTTCTGTTGTTCTCCTTGTGGAGCTCCTGTCCTCTCCAGGTCTTACTATCTCCCCGTATTTCATAAGATTCCCTGCACTCTGCCCAAAGTTTGGCTATAAGTCTCAGTATCTGCTTTGATATGCTGCAGGGTAGAGCCTTTCAGAGGCCCTCTGTGGTAAGCTCCTGTCCTGTTCCCTGTTATCTCTTTCTTCTGATGTCCATCCTCTCTGCCTTTCTGAATGTGGATTGGGCATCATAGCCAGAGTCTTCCTTTTTGATTAGCTTCTTTAGGCATACAGATTTTTAAGCAATCCAATTAAAAAATGGGGTACAGAGCTAAAAAGGAAATTCTCAGTAGAGGGATATCGAACGGCAGAGAAACACTTAAAGAAATGCTCAACACCCTTAGTCACCAGGAAAATGCAAATCAAAACGACCCTGAGATTTCACCTTACACCCATCACAATGGCTAAGATAAAAAACTCAAGTGACAACACATGCTGGAGAGGTTGTGGAGAAAGGGGAACCCTCCTCCATTGCTGGTGGGAATGTAAACTTGTACAACCACTTTGGAAATCAATCTGACACTTTCTCAGACAATTAGGAATAGTGCTACCTCAAGACCCAGCTATACCACTGCTAGGCATATGTCCAATATATGCTCAAGTATACAACAAGGACATTTGCTCAACCATGTTTGTAGCAGCTTTATTTGTAATAGCCAGAAGCTGGACAAAACCCAGATGTCCTTCAATTGAGGAATGTATACAGAAATTGTGGTACATCTACACAATGGAATATTACTCAGCAATGAAAACCAAGGAAATCATGACATTTGCAGGTAAATGGTGGGAACTGGAAAAGATCATCCTGAGTGAGGTATTCCAGAAGCCAAAAGACACACAGGGTATATACTCACTTATAAGTGGCTATTAGTCCTATAATATAGGAGCTACTTTTTAAAAAGAAAGATAAAGTATATGGTCACAAGGCTCTCTACTTCCCTTCCACTCTACACACACACACACACACACACACACACACACACACACTTATATTTTTCTGCCTATGAAAGCTCAAGCCAGTGGTTTCCTGAACATTCTATTCATGTTGAAATTCTATTAGACCCTTAGTTTTTATATATAAAAATATATAATATAGGTATAATATATAAATATGTATATTAAATATATATTTATATTTATATTAAAATATACTTTATATGTTTATTTTAATATATATTAAATATATAAAGTATATTTTAATATATATATAATACATATTTGCCAACAGGTAATGAATTGGGACAGTTGCCTCTCAAAGGCGTTTGCTGTTGGGTGGACATCAGGTTCCAACCACTGGTGAGTCACAATAATAGCACGTTTATAAAGAATGTCCTGGGATTTGCAATGGACACTTCTGAAGGAGTCCATCATTCACCATCATTCTTCAAGCTCCCGCATGTCTCCCAGTAACAACTCCAGAGTACTGAAGAATGAAAAGAGAAAGCCTGTATCTTTGTTAGGGTTTGCAGTGAGTCATGACTCATCACGGATCAGCTTGGAAATAGAGTGGCTGCTGACTTCTTCAACTCGACAGAACTAGAAACATGAAAAATTAAGTTGCCCGCCTCACTGGAGTACAATTTGTGTGGTCAAGATGCTCTTTCAGATGTTTGTCATCCATAAACTCTTTGGGCTTTACATTTCCTTAGGATGATTTCTAATTATCAGAAAGCTATTATATGCCAGGCACTATGTGGAAATTAATGTTTGGTCTGATGGAAACCATTGCACCCTTCTCTTAGGATTGATAGCTTATTTTTACAACATAACAGAAAATTAACATTCAAGAATGCTGTTGAAGAAGTAGCTAGGCTGGTTAGGGCACTAGTATGTACAGGTTCATGGGGGTTGGCTCTGAAATCTGCTTTGCTGTTAGATCATGTGCTCACTCATTTGGGAAAGGAGAAGCTGCCAAATAGCCAAGACATTTGCCATCAGTTAAGGCATGATGTGGGGGAAGTATTTGTTTTGCTATAAATAAAGAATTGCCTTAATAAGAAACCAAAAGTAGAAGAAAAGATTGCTTCTCCAGATGGGAAATATATTAAGATATTATTTAATAGTTTTCTGAGTTATTTGAATTGGAGAGCACACAGTGAGATCGCCAAAATTAAAGATGGAAGTGAAATGTCAAGCTGACAAGGATAAACCTCACTAAGATCTCATGAGGCTTCCATGAGTGGGTAGAGAAAAAGCAAAGACGCTCCAGCGTGGGCAGGTGGAAGGCAATATAGCAGGGAAAATAATATAAGCTGAGCTTGTTGTGCCTTCTGCTCTCAGAACAGGCAAGGAAGCTTGAAATCAGGCTACGTGTGTATAAATATGTATGCACACGCATGCCCTCTCTCTTTCAAAATGATATTTTAGATACTTTAAAAAAATCTTCCTAAGAAATTTGGAGGAAAAAAACCGATTACTTGATCTCATTTTTATGGGTGATATAAAGATGAGGTTGCCTCTTTGAGTGACTTACCAATGCTGTTCCAACCAGCAGTAGAAAAATCCTAACTGGCAGCCAGTACAGCAGAGTCCCTTGGACCCTCGGCAGGTCATGATGCCAGTGGTTACAGCTGCAGGGAGGGACTGGTTACCTTGTGTTTAGGGTGTCAAGGTCAAGGCTTTGGGCTTTGTAGTCAGACAGACCTGGATTCTGACCCTTCTTTTGCCAGAACATACAAAAGCTTATTTAAATTCTATAAAGTACTGATTACTCCTAAAACTGGAGATTCAGAACAATTAAATGAGGAAAGATGTACAGACTTCAGGCGTTGTATACAGCCTTTACTGAATATTTACTTTTATTGTTGCAAATGGGCAGAACAGTATACTCACATGGTGAATACAAGGACTGTGGTGATCAAAATACAATGGCCATTATAGGCTCATGTGTCTGAATGCTTGGCCATAGGGAGTGACTCCCCCAGGAGGTGTGGCCTTGTTGTTGTAGGGGTGTCACTGAGGTTGGCCTTTGAGGTCTTAGATGCTCAAGCCAGGCCCAGAATGTGGCATTCTCTTCCTGCCGTCTGCCAATCCAGACATAGAACTTTCAGGTACCTCTCTAGCACCATGTCTGCCGGCATGCCACTATGTTTCCAACCATGATGAGAATGGACTAAACCTCTGAAACAATAAGTCAGGCCTAATTAGATGTTTTTCTTTATAAGAGTTGCTGTGTCATGGTGTCTCCGCACAGTAATAGAAACCCTAACTACGACGTGAGTCATAGGCAGAAGAGTGAAGGAACTACAATTATTATAAAATGCAACATAGATGCTTCTCTAGATCAGACAAGGAAGAGCAATGCAAAATGTCTCTGAGGCCAGAGATGGGACTGATGATGTCAGACAGGACACAGGTTGGGGCAGTATAGCCTGGGATCATTAAGAGAATGGTGACCAGAGGCTTCCACTTGAGATGGGAACTTGAGCCAGGCTCAGTGATCAAAGGCCGGGACTGGCTAGAACTAACTAATGTCTGAGGAGACAAGACTCTGGAAAATTTCAGCAAGTTACAGTTTATAGGAATGTGTGGATCGGGGATGATGCATACACAGCCGAGCACTGGGGGCACATATCCCCTGCTGACCGGGAAAGTAGCACTGACACAATCATCATGCAGAACACTAGATAATATTATGGTCCCATTGAGTGAGTCAGGCCTATGGAAGAGTGCATTTCTTAACCAAGGATCTCCACGAGAAGGGGGAAAAAATCAAACCGGGATAACCAAACTGGACACATGATGCCAAGAAGGAAAACAGAACAGACAAGCTAATTCCAGAGCTAAAGTATTCTAGCAGTCTTAGAAATGCATTGCCCAGGGGTCTTTTCCAAGACTGATACTCCAACCAAGGACCATGCATGGAGATAACCTAGAACCTCTGCACAGATGTAGCCCATGGCAGCTCAGTCTCCAAGTGGGTGCCCTAGTAAGGGGGACAGGGACTGTCTCTGACATGAACTCAGTGGCTGGCTCTTTGATCACCTCCCCCAGGGGGGGAGGGGTGCAGCTTTACCAGGCCACAGAGGAAGACAATGCAGCCAGTCCTGATGAGACCTGATAGACTAGGGTCAGATGGAAGGGGAGGAGGACCTCCCCTATCAGTGGACTAGGGGGCGGGGCATAGGAGAAGCAGAAGGAGCGAGGATGGGATTGGGAGGGAATGAGGGAGGGGGCTACAGCTGGGATACAAAGTGAATAAACTGTAATTAATAGAAAAAATTAAAATTAAAAAGAAAAGCATTGCTGTAGGTATGTTTAGAATATGCAAACATAACTGCTCACACAATATTCAAGGAAATTAAAATCATGATATCAATACACAAAATAGCACAGAAACATGTAGATATGGCCAAAAATCAGCATTAACATTGGAAAGTAAAATTTTACTAAAGTTTAAAAACAGAAAAACGTTAATAATAGGTTAAATAAAAGAAAACCAATGGGTTAAAGAATATTGCTAATGAATTACCCTAGAATGAAGCATGTAGCAGTCAGAATAAAATATGAAAAAGAATTTCAGATGCAGAGAGGATGAAAGCACCTATCAGGTACCTATAAAGGTAGGATAAAAATCTGTGACATGATGTATCAGCATAAAAATGCAGAATGTCAGAAATAGCAAGAAAACAATGGCATCTTACAGAACTAAAATATATTATTGGCAAGTACATAGTAGTCAGAGATGTTTTTCGCCTATCATAGGCGACAGAAAACAACATACTAAAATCTCCAAAATAGACCTCTACTCTTGCCTGATGCGTCTAAAACAAAAAGGGGGAACTGTAGAGAGCTGTGGAATGCTATGCCTTAAAGATGGAGCTGGTTTCCGCCTTCCACCTTCCCGATGGTGAGTGCTCTCTGTCAGGAACAACTCCACATTTGGCTAAGGCCGAGGATCTGGCTTGCTTCCATGTATGTGGACCTATCTGCATTGCCCCCGTGGCACGCCTGGGTTGGCTACCCAGAGGCTATTTAAGCTGTGGGCTGGCTTTCCCCGGGGTCCGAGGATTGTTCAAGGTTCCTGAATAAACTGCATTGAAAAAAAAAATAGTAGTGAAAATAATTCCAAACCCTGAGTCTTGCCTCCTTCTCAAGTACCTCTCAAGCCTGAGTGAAAACGGAAACGTTTTCAGATTATTCTGCAAGCACAAAATTTCACCTCTAGATAGTCATCAGAAGTGGTATCCCAGCAGGAACGTGGAGAGCGGGTTCTGTGGGTAAAGGTCCTTGATGTGTAGAGATGGCGACCCAAGTTTGATCCCTGGAACCTATGGCGAAATAAGAAAACCAGCTTCTGAGGGTTTTCCTCTGACATCCACACTCATGCCATGGTATGCAGATGCTCACCACCACCACCTCTCTCTCTCTCTCTCTCTTTCCCCTCTCCCTGTGTGTGTTTGTATGTCTGTCTGTCTCTCTCTGTCTGTCTTCCTATCCCTTACACATACATGCACTCACACACACAAAAATGAAAATATTGTACTTCATCAATTTGTAACATACATTAAAAAAAAACAACAACAACAGTACTTATAAGTGATGATCACCATCTCCCAGGTACAAACCTCTGTGACCTACAACAGTGACAAGAGACACTGAATACACTGGGGGCAGTAATGACACAATTATGGGAGGAACCAACCACTTTCTGATTGGATTTACGGTCCACTTCATAAGATGGAACCCACAGTGGACACTGATATAGTGCCAAAGAAACTAAAAGTCGTTTATGAGTCTAGGGTAATACTTAGTTCTCTTATCCCGCTAAATGAACACAGCAGGAAAATGACTCCTAAAGATGTGATCAACTGCATGTTCAACCCTCACCAGAGAAGCTTATTTTTACAATTAGACAGTTTTTTTTGCAGAGAGTTTGAGACTCTGAAGACTTGGTCCTAAATGGGATGTCTTCGTGAAACCCTGCAAGGATCGGAGAGCTATGGGGAAGTTGAGGCAGAAAGGTTGTAATAGGCAGTGATGGTGGATGAGTCCAGGAAAGCAGAACCTTCTGGACGCAGCAGGATCAGTGCACATGTGAACTCAGAGACACTGTGGCAGCCATGCCCAGTGTCTGCACAGGGTCAGACCAGACAGAACCCCAGCATTGTCAAGTAGAAGGCCCACCCCTTACCCAGAAGCTATTTGAAATTGATATCTACTTGGGATGGAAACAACACTTTTCTCCAATGAAGTGTCACTGATGTATTAAGCACACTTTGGGGCAGGCTCCATGTCCAGGGAGGAGGGGGAAGTAGGTACCCAACACAAAATGGGCTCCATGCACTTTTGTTCATTTTATTATATTTGTGGCCTCTTTATTTCACTTTATCTTGAACCTGGAGATGTCAACATAAGATAAAAATTATATTTTAAATAAATAAAAAGTATATTTTAGGAAACACATGCAAACATTGATACAAGTTCAAATATAAAAGCAATTCTAATTATGGGATACATCTCTATATTGGTTTATGAAAAGAGTTATTGAAATGAATAAGAAAATAAAGGCAATGTAGGTCAATGGTAGATAATTTTTCTACCTTCTGTGTATATGCAAGGTCATTTCCCATGTTAAAAATGATACACAAAACCAGATTACATAGATGTGGTAAAAAGGAAGGAGGAAAGATGTGTCAGACAAATGCTGACAAGCCAAATTTAAAATATAATTGGCACAGTGAGAGCACTATGGTGTAAGAGAGAATTTAAGGGCCAAAGTATTAGTTGAACCAACTAGCAAAATCTATAATTATAAGAAACTATAGTGATTACAACTTTATGATACAGAAATTAAAGTAGACGGTGGAAGGCAAGGCATGCCTAGCGTTTGCATTTGTTGATGATGTTTAGCTAAGCTCTTGATGTTGCAAAGATTAGACTCACAAGGAAATTGTGTTCAAATGTACAGTGAGTGGTTTACAGACCACCTATGCTGGAAAAAAAATTTAATGTAGCCAAAGGTTCCATGACACAAATGGGACACAGAGCTAAATTTGCTATTACAAAATATTTTACGTGTATGCTCTCAGCCCTTTGTGCTTAGAATTAAAGAGATCAACAAAACTATTCTGTAAACCATCTACTTCTCCCTGCATCATAAATGGCCACTGCTGTGGATTGCTTTGGTGCCATAAGACTGATGCTTCGTTTGTCATGGAATGGGATGTACCATTCATTGATGCCTGCATGTCATAGAATTTTGATGCGACCTTGCTATAATCTGAGTGTGTGTGTGTGTGTGTGTGTGTGTGTGTGTGTCTTTGCCAGGTGATATGCTTCTAACTCACATGGTGATGGCATTGGGAGGTAGCTTAATCACAGAGGGGTCCTGTTGACTGGGATTATTTACTCTCCCCTACCCCCACAAAAAAAGGTGTCACAGAGGGTGAGCCTGCCTTGTAGATTCGATGTAGCAGAGATCCAGCCATCTGGAAAACTGACTTGTGGGCTTCTATCTCCATGAAGATTGCGTGGCCCAGGAGGATGCAGGGTGCTGATGAATTCCACTGCTCTACACGCTGCAATAGGATTAGAACCTTCAGATGACTGCGCTGGCACCGTCTGTTCCCCTGCCTCAAACTGAGCTGGCTAACGCTCTCTAAGGTCTTAATGATTTATAATCTTGGTGTTCCTAAGTTACAGATAAATCAGCCCATTGCACTGTAAGATTCAGACAGTTTGCAAATATTACACTGCACATGGATATATTATATTAGGCAGTTGACTGGTTTTGTATTTGTTTTCCAGATTTTCAAAATAATTTTTAAAAAATAATTGTTGGTGTTTCTTTTTAAATGTTCTGAGTCTCAGTCTTTGAATATGAAAACGACACAAACACGCCCCCCAACTCACACACTATACCCTCACACTTCAACGCATAAACTCACATATACTTACACACACTCACACACAAGTGCACATCCACACTCACACATACACAGTCAAACACACTCACACACTCATACAACACACATCCTCACACATATTCACACACACAATACAAACATACACTCACACACACTCGCATGTATGCCACACTTTCCCGTGCAGTTTGCAGACTCACCCCCTGGATGTCCACAAAGAGACCAAAGGAACCAGCAGTGTGCACGAAAAGCCCTGCGACTGCTCGCCAGAGCTGTTTTAGTCTTCTCTTTCTAGATCCATAGGTGAGCCGACGTCAGAGTATTTACACCATGGACATGGGCAGATGCACAGAACAGGACATTTTTTCCCCCCCCTGAAAAATGCAGCTGTTAAAGATATTACCAACCTGTCATTACCCAGAATCCTCCTAGACCACTGTTTCTTTTCTTTAAGATGGCTTCCTAATCCCGAGGCAAGATCACCTCTGAAATGGCTTTGTTTGCCTACACAGTTTTAACTAAAAACCAATGACTCTCATTAAACACAGCAATTTTAAGACTTTTGCCTTTTCCTTGGTATAAGACTAAACACTAAACTTTTCTTTCAGTGTTAGTATGAATAAATTATGCTCTGTTATCTCTCTAAATATGTTAACAAAGATGCATCATTTTGTTGACGCTCTTGACTCTCTTACATTGTGAAGGATTGGTTTTTCTGATACCAATTTAAAATTATTCTTGACAAATATGATTTCTCAATCAAAGAATAATAAGTTTAGTGAGTATTTAATACATATAAAATTGTGGTAAGATAGTATACTAGATACACAAAACAGTTGTACAGCTTCAAATTATTATTTTTAAGAATTGTGTAATTTGATGAAAAGACATAAATGTGTGAAAAGTTAGATAAAAGAACTTATGTCACAGTAGGAAATCTAGCTGCATAAGGCTCACCTCATAAGGAGAGAACCTGGTTGCCTGCGGCTTTTCATCCAGTCACATTCTTTAACATCCTCACGATGACCCTTAGTCCACAGATGTCTTTCTTTCCTCAGAGAGAAATAGGTGTGAGTCTCAGTACAGGAAGCATAGCATGGTTGTCTAGATCTTCTCCAAGGTCATGCTGTGAGTTGACAGAGTAGCTGGTTGGACCCTGGATCTTACCCAGAGTTATAACTGGTAATGTATTTGAGAAAAGAGTTTTTGCAAATAATTTTGAGATGACAATAAAATGAAATTGAAAGTTTTCAGGAGGGAGAAACATTGGTTCTACTAGATTGACATAGTTTTACACCCAAAGTGTAATTGCAGAGTGAAATTACAGAGAAACCTTGATCCCTGAGGGTCAGTGAATGAGTTCGGTGGGTAAATGGTCTTGCCACAGAGCCCGATGACCTGAGTTTGATGAATGTTTGAGAGAACCAACTCCCAAAAGTTGTGTCTTTGGATTTCTGCACTGACATGCAACCCATACTAAATAAATAAATAAATAAGCATTTTTAAAAGTAGCAAGTAAATCTCTCGCGGTTTTAACCGTGATGTTAGGAAGTTCTTTTTTTATTTATTTTATTTTATTATTATTATTTTTTTAACAGTTACATTTTATTAACTCTGTATTCCAGCCATGTCCCGATCCCTCATTCCCTCCCAGTCCCTCCCTCCCTCCCTCATCTCCACCGTGCCCCTTTCCAAGTCCACTGATAGGGGGGACCTCCTCCCCATTCATCTTTCTGGCAGTCTCCCCCTTAAAGTCAGCCCCTGGTGAGGAGTGGGCGGGGCTTTCCTGCCCTTCTGCTAAGCCCCCTTTGACTCTCTGGAGGGAGTCTTCGGTAGTGACACTGGATGTGTATGGACGTCAGGTCTCAGCTGGGTCCACTCTGTGACATGCCACTCCATAGTTCTTTTCAAGTGTGTCTGATTTTTTTTCTTTTTTGACTCAGTGGCTTCCAAAAGATTTGGAAGTAGCTCCACAAAAACACAAAAACCTGGAGAGTGGGGCTGACAATGTTAGAGTTATGGTGCATCAGATATTTTTGACATTTTTTTGGGGGGGGAATCTTTATAACAACCAACTAGAGAAGATTTTAGGACAATTCTCCTCTTCTTCTCTAAGGCAGACTCCAAATGACTTTGGTGTCAAGAAACATCTCATCTGTAAAGTCTACTGTCAGCAACTTCGTGGAGTTGGGAACATTCAGTCTTTGTCCTCCAGCCTGGTGGATAAGCTCAGAAATACTGCTCACTGTTATGAAACATTATCAAGATCCAAAGTTAGCTCAAAGAGGCGAACCCTTCCACTGCCCTTTGACAATGGAGCTGTCAGCACAGAATTTGGGGAACCCAGAGGATTAGAGACTCACCATACATGTTCCCTAGACAAGAAGTTTCCCGATTTCCTCAGACTTGGAGCTGAGCATCCACATTAATCTAAACAGCTCCTCTCTGAGCCATCAAATAAGTCCTCCCACTCTTCTGACAGAACCGAAGATAAGACACTTGAGTCATTCAAGCGAGCCTCATCAGGGTTCATAATAGTTAACTCATCTGGATTTTGAACATTTTCCCCCCATTTGCAGCAGTCCCTTCTGTCCACATGACCTTGTGGGAGTTATTTCACACTTTCTTGAACCTTGGTATTTTTATCTCCAAGTTGAGTTCGTGCTACATCACATGTCCCTTCAGGCTATGCTGAGCACCCAGCTTAGCTAATACTCAGGAAATCAGTTGCAAACTAGAAAGCTTCATGTAATATCTTAGTGAGTAGATTATGATACAAATTCTTGGCTAATGAGAACAGTGAAATTGCAGAGAAACCTTGAGTCTCATACACTGATCTCAAGAGTAGCAGTAAATTCAATTCTTAGATCCATCTAGTTGTATTTCTAAGACCTTTAGTACACAAGAATGCTGGTCTTGTTTTGTTTTGTTTTGTTTTGAGATTGCTTATGACATCTTACTTTCTAACAGACTTCCCCAAAACTTAAACTTGTAGACATGAAACTTCACATTATTTTCTTTGATGGGAAAAATTGAGAGGTATTTTTTTTTATACAGTCACAACAATTATATAGGTATATTGAAGCTATGACAAACAGGGTCCACATGTGACCCAAGGCCAGAGACTATCCAGGAAGTAGCACACCATGAGAAGGAACATATGCAAAATAATTCAAGACAGCTGAATTCTTTCCTCTTCCTCCTGCTTCTACCCTTCATCTTGCTTTCCTCAGTCATTCATTCTTAAGTATCTCCAGTTTTGTTCTGGCTGCCTCTTCCCTCTCCATCCCCTTCTCCTAATCTTGCACAACACAAATTTAAGGACTAAACCCAGCAAAGCAGTTCTCTTTGCAGGGCAGACAGAGAGGCAGAGAATCAGCCTGGGGGAGGGCAGAACTTTCAGCGAAGGCCAGAGAGATGCTAGGGACATTCACATCTTTAGAACTGACGCTGGGGAGCAAGTGGATGAGGATGGGAGGTTATGTAACTATTTATAGGAGGGACAAAAGAGGCTTTGGAGAGAAAGAACAGGAAAACAAGGGTGTTGAGCAGGGTACTTCTGGCTCAAGCTAAGGCACAAGATTGGGAGGGGGCTGAATGATCTGCACAGGGCAGGCTCTGCCTTGGCCATGTCTGCATGATCTATGTCTTAGAGACTGATATCAGGAATCTGGGAAGGTCAGGCTAAAACAGAAGGATGCATGGCAAGGGAAGAGCTGAACTGGTGGACAAGACAGGAGTGACCAGGGCTGGTGCCAGCAGCTCCTGCTGTGACAGGGGTTGCACGCTCTTCAGGAGGGGACATCAGTATCCTCTGGACACAAGTTGGGGCTACAGACTGTTCCTGGTCGTCTGCAACTCTGGCAAACACTCGGGAGCACAGTTGAAGGTTCTACGGTCAGTGATGATAGGGTCTGGGCCATATATAAGGCAAACAGCCAAGGCCACCAAGTAGCCAACGGAATACAGCAGGGATATGAAGGGCCTTGCTGGTGTCTGTGGAGACTTGAGACATCAGGCAATATTTACATAGGTTCAGCCTTCCAGCCATTATTTTTATTTATAACATCAGTGTATGCATCTCAAATACTCCATTTTTCTCACAGGCGTGCCCTGGGTAAATGATGTAGATAATCAGCATGCTAAAGTTTGAGTTATTAAGCAAATTTGACTTTTTTTTTCAAAAATAAATTTATAGGTTATAGCCATGCTAGAACACCACAGTTTGCTCAGTAGCTTTAATTTCTCCCGACCCTAAGAGGTCTATTTCAAGCTTTAACTGTCCCTTGCTCTATGGAATGGTTTCTCGTTTGCAAATAAGGTACTAGCACAGACAACTGAGAATGAATTCTTGCACTCCAAACCTCTGTCTCTCTTATCCTAGGTTCAGGGCTCATGATTGTCTATACATTGATCAAAATCTATATCTCTATTTTAGTGTATTTACTGTTAATTCAACAACATACCCAGGATTTACTTAGCTCCTGGTTCTGGTGGCTGAGGGCAGTAAGCAGCATTTTACCAGTGTCCTGGTAAGGGCTCCCTAACTGTGTCACAGCATAGTGGAAAAACAGAGATGGGTCTGGTCCATACATATGAGACAGGATACATGGGTAGATTCACTTTACACTAATCCATGCTTAAATCAGCTCACTCCTATGAGACCCAGAGTACACCAGGGACCAGCATTAATCCATTCACAAGGTTGTGTTCCTATGGTCCAAATACCTCTCACCTCATAAAGGTCCTCACATAGTGAGGCCAAACTTCCAGCAACTTCCAACCTGTGGTGACAAATTGCCTCCAAACACAGCAAGATCTAATGAGGAGGAGCAATTCAAGATCCTGGGGAACACTGACTTGACCACAAGATCAGCTGACTGAAGTGCAGGGGCACTTATGTGTTTATGTACAGGGGAAGTTCAGGATAGTCTTGATGGTGCGAAATGGAGCAGAGAAGGAAGACTGGGCAGAACTGTCGTGTGTGGGCACACACCTCCAAAACATACCCAGCAGCACTGCACCAGACTGTGGCTTTTAGACACAGTAGAGCCCAAAGGTGCATGCTTGCGAATTCTCAAGAACATTGAACATACACACACTTTCATTTTTAATTTAAAAAGTGTTATTACAATTTAACTGAAAGCAATCAGAAAATGCATACGAGAAATGGGAGTGAGCCCTCATCCCATTACTATAATTTCCTTCTCACCATTTCCTGCACAGAATTAATTTTTACCAAGTTGCTTCAGGTACTTCTACCTATTCAGAAGAACCAACATCAAGGAAGTAAAGAATAACAGATGCTGCCAGTTTGTGTAACTTAAATACTGACACTATGGAAATGGGCATACAGGTTTCTCAAAAAGCTAAATTTGGAACGCCCATAAGACTAGTTATTAGATGCTCTTATTTATTATTGCATTAATCACAACAGCCAGAACATAGAGCCAGCCTAGACGCCCATCAACAGGTGAATGGATAAAGAGAGCGTGGTACATATAAACAATGGAAATTTATTCAAACATAAAGACAAACAAAATTATGACATTGGAAGGAAAGTGAGTGGAAACAGAAATTACTATGTCATACAAAACATAGTACCACAGACCCAGAGAGACAAATACAACATGCTTTCTCTCATATGTAGACTCCAGATTTTAGTTTTTACATATGTACATGTATGTGTGGATGTTATGTGTATGGACTCTAGCTTCATTCCCATGGCTGCAATAAAACAGAATATCCAAAAGCAACTTTGGGAAGGGATCATACTTGCAGGCCACAGAATCTGTCACTGCGGGAAGTGAGAACAGGAACTGAGGCAGAAAGCCGGAGGCAGAAACAGTGGAGGAAGGCTGCTTGCTGGCTTGCTCTCAGGCTCAAGCTAGCTAGCTTTTTTGTACAGCCTGCAGAACGGTGCAATTACGTTCAGGTTGTAAAGCAAGGGTATGCCTCCTTTTATGCCCTCTCTATTTCCTTTTTATCATTTGCCAGGAGCTTGAGCAGCCATGAGGGTCTCACAGACGTACCTATGGGATCTCCTACTGCACAGAATCTAGAACCCAAGCCATAACAGACTTCTGTTCTTTCTATAATACTTTGTCTTAGTTGTTTGGTTATAGCAACTGAAGAAGGAACAACACAGAAACATACCTGTTGTTGTTCTTATTATTTATTATTATTATTAACTAGATGAGATCACACCATGTAGCTCTGGCCGGCCTGGAACTCATTATGTAAACCAGGCTGGTCTTGAGACAGACCTGTCCCTGCTGCCTAAGTGCTGGGATTAAAGGCATTTTTTTTTTTTTCTGTGCTTACTTTGTTTGTTTTGAGATTAGCCTGCTCATGGCTCCCCAGGCAGATGTGGCTGGTCACAAGCATGTCTCAAGCCTGTGATGGTATTAAAGTAACCCCTGGATAGTAGTATAAAAGGGTTGTGAGCACACAGCACATCTAGAAAATCAAGGCAAATTGTGATGGAAATGTTGGTGTGAGACTTGGCAAGTACTCACTGACCATTGTGTGTGTGTGTGTGTGTGTGTGTGTTCCTGTGGAATGAAGTGATCATGTTGAATTGGAGGTGATCCTGTGGGATGGGGTGATGCTACTTTCTTTTCCTCCTGGGATTGGGAAAGGATAGCAGGCCACTAGACAAATCTTTCAAGAGGCCTAGCCTTTCATGGAAGAAGAGAATTAACGTGATCATTTTCTGTTTTCCATCCATTGGCTCCACAATCTTTGCTTTCATCATCTGATTAGCGCTTCACAGTCAAGACATGACATTCTGCCCAGCATAGTGGCGTGTGCCTATGATCTCAGCACTTGGTAGGCTGAGACAGGGCCACAGGTCGACACCAGCCTTGAATGCATAGCAGGTTCAAACCCAGCCTGGGTTTTACAGCATGACTGTGTCTTACAAAAGAGTAGGGGAGGAGTGGGAAGAAGATGTTTCATTATCTGAAAGTGTGTGTGTTTGCACGTGTGCATATGTGTGCGTGCAAATGTGTGTGTGTGCTGGGAGTAAAACCAGGGCCTTGCATTCACTAACAATTTGTTCTACAGCTCCACTGTACACCAGTTCCATTTGAACTCAAAACATTTGTTTGAGTCCTAGCAATAGAGAATATTTTCTTTTACAATTATGTCATTTCTTTTTGTTATTTGTGTCCTTTGCCTAATATTCTGTGTTAGTCATTGTCCTACTCATTTTGAAGATATATTTATATACCACAGCTACATTTGAGGCAAACATACTTTTGCAGTTGTTAAAGGACAAAGATAACAGGATTTTAGTTTAAAGATCTTAACTGGCTTTGTTTTCAATTCTAGAAGTAGGTGAGACTTTTATCTAGAACAGGCTGAGTTGTGGAGGTTGATTTTCCAGATAAAGAAGGGCTGGATTGGTCACCCCACACTTAACTTTTCCTGTGCAATGGGAGCAGGCAGGTCAGACAGCAGGCAAATGAGTGATGACCTAACACCAGGTCCCTTCAGGTGACTTCTGCATCACAGGGATACCATCACCCACTGTGGCAAACAGGCCTGTGTGGGGAAGCTGGCTCCTAGGGCTCCAATCTCCATTTCCTAGGTCAGATAATCAACGTAGTTTCTGTTGAGTAACTTCACTTTCTTTTGTTTGCTTCTTGTTTTGAACAGCATCTCCTGCTCTAGGCTCCTCTCCTCTCTCTGAGAACAGGAATTACAGGCATGGGCTACCTCACCCAGCTGGCAATTGGAATCTTAGTGAATGTGACTTTGTGTTGATTTTCTACCTGGTCTGTTGAAGGACACAGTGCAGGCCTAGTCCAAAACAGCGGTCTTTTGTAAAGTTCCTTAGACAAAATATTAATATCACTATTTGTCTGTCTGTCTCTGAGTGTCCACATGGATGTGTGTGTTGTTCACTGGCCCCTGTGCTTAAGGGTTGGGACCACAGCATCAACTCTCTCTATTTCCCTGTGGTCATTACAAGCGCACTGCTCAGGGTAGCCTTGCTGGGTGGTTTTCTGGAAAACTGTGTGACATGTCCTTATCAAGGTTTTTTCTTCAAGCCTAACTGGCCCCAGTGGGAATTTTAGCAACTAGCTAAGCCAGGTCATTATCACAGGAATAATGTGAAATGCAAACGTTCTCTACAGTGGGAACTTTGACTGGTTTTTAAAAAATAGAAAACAAAACCCGCTGTATAACAATTTTATATGGCTGCATAATGACAGTCTTATAAAAATATACGTTGAACATGGAATGTGTTCTCCTCCATACTTCCGAACTTTCTCCTTTTCATAATAATCTCCTTTGTTCGCCAAGAAAATTTCACTTGTACTTTTGTGACACTCATACGGGCAGATAAATACATATATACATGCACACACAAATGTGTGTGATTTTTATGTATCTATCTGGAATCTAGGAATCATAAGAGAAAGCATGGTATTTGTCTTTCTGAGAGTAGATTGTTTCATTTAATACGACGATCACTATTTATACTGACTTTCCAGCAAATTACATAGCATCATTCTTCATGGCTGGAAAACATTGCATGCACATATCAACCGTTTTCTTTACCCATTCATCTGTTGTTGGACATCCAGGTTGGTTCCATTATAAACAGTATGGCGATAACCCACCGATACATTGGCTTGGAGTCCTTTTGAATAAATATCCAAGAGTGCTAGAGCTAGACCACATGGTACATCTATTTTTAGTTTGCTGAGGAGCCTCCATCCTGAGCTTCATAGTGTGTAGTCTAGTTTATATTCTCACTAGAGTGTAAGGGTTTCCTTCTCAGTATTATTGTTAGTTCCATCTTGTTGCCAAGTTACCAGCCTACCTGGTGTACTTGGGTTCACATCCTGTTTTCTACCACCGTGACCTTGAGTAAGCGACATAGGCTGTGTGTAAATTCCCCTACGTGGAAAATGAAGAAATATAAGCACTGTGCAAAGTCATTGTGAGAAGCAAATTAATGAGTCAAGAGGGGGCTCGTGTTCCCAGTACTAAATGCTATTGTCATTAATGTAAATGGCTGCACAGCCGTGGCTTAGCCTCATAGTAGAGCCTGAGGACCTTCTAGAGAAGCCAGGAGATTCTGGGGAATTCCAGGGGGTCACGGTTCTTCTGTCCAGCTCCGGCTCGGTTTCTCAGAAGAGACAAACTTTTCCTAGAATTATGTCAGTCACTGTGAAATGCTCCCTGGGGATTCCTCACACATGAGGCAGATGGTAGTCCCAATCTACACGGCCACCACCAAAGTGCTGGAATGATGCTCTGCCTCAGGGAAGAGCTCAGAGCACAGGGTAGAGGGACAGGTGCCTTTGCCAGGAAAGGATCTGAAGGGAGAGAAAATTGTGCAAGTGTGCTTGCTTCCTTCTTCTGCCTCAAACCACTGACTCTCTGCTCCTCAGTTCTGCCCTGCTGTGGACTGTGGGGACACGCGATACCATACAACTAGTTTCTAGGTAACCACATGTAGGCCCTTACACACTTGCTTTCCCGTCCAGTCCTGGGATCCTGGGAATGCGTGCATGCTAAGGAAGGAGCCCCATTCTCCAATTACTTTCCTGCTCAGGAAGAAGGGGGGAAAAAGAAAATTTCTTTCTTTCTTTCTTTCTTTCTTTCTTTCTTTCTTTCTTTCTTTCTTTCTTTCTTTTTTTCTTTCTTTCTTTCTTCCTTTCTTTCTTGATACTGGGTTTTGAACCTTGTAAATGCCAAAGAAGCTGTTTATTCTTAAATATGTATAAGTCATTCTGAAAACAATGTTTTGGATGGCACTCCACAACTTTATACTTCCAACTGGAAATTTCTTGAATAAAAGATCTCTTTCCTGGGTCCACACTTCAGGGCCTTTCCAATCCCAACTAGGAATGAATGTAGAAACTCCTGGAAAAAGATATCAGGACCTTGGAGCTTTCTCTGATAATCAATCTTTTAAAAGATGATTTTTTTTTTATCTTTTGAGAATTTCAAAGAATATTTTTGATGACATTACTTCCCCTCCTCTAACTCCTTGAAAACCAGCCTTGACCACCCAACTTCGTGTTCTTTCTTTCTTTCTCTTAAAAATAAGAAAAAGCATGGATCTATTTTCATTTTTCTACATGTAGACATCCAGTTAGACCAGCACCATTTGTTGAAGATGCTATCTTTTTTTCCATTGTATGGTTTTGGCGTCTTTGTCAAAGATCAGGTGTCCATAGGTGTGTGGGTTTATTTCTGGGTCCTCTGTTCGGTTCCATTGATCCACCATTCTGTTTCTATGCCAGTACCATGCAGTTTTTAAAACTGTTGCTCTATAGTACAACTTAAGATCAGGGATGGAGATACCTCCGGAAGATCTTTTATTTTAGAGGATTGTTTTAGCAATTCTGGGTTTCTTGTTATTCCATATGAAGTTGAGAATTTTTCTTTCCAGGTCTGTAAGGAATTGTGTTGGTAATTTGATGGGCAAGAGCTGGAGAGGACAGGGTCTCCACAAGGAGAGCAACAGAACAAGAAAATTTGAACACAGGGAACTTCCCAGAGACTCATACTCCAACCAAGGACTATTCATAGAGATAACCCGGAACCCCTGCACAGATGTAGCCCAGGGCAGTTCAGAGTCCAATTGGGTTACATAGTAATGTGAAGAGGGACTGCCTCTGACATAATCTGATTGGCCTGCTCTTTGATCACCTCCCTCTGGCGGGGAGCAGCCTTACCAGGCCATAGTAGAGGACAATGCAGCCACTTTTGATGTGAACTGACAGACTAAGATCAGAAAGGAGAGGAGAACCTCCCCTATTAGTGGACTTGGGGAGTGGCATGCAAGCAGAGGGAGGAGGGAGGGTGGGATTGGGAGGGGAGGAGGGAGGGGCTTATGGGGGGATGCAGAATGAATAAAGTGTAATTGATGAAAAATTAAAAAAAAACAAATAATAAAAAAAAGAAAAAGAAAAAAAATCCCACAAAATAGTGTGGAGTCTGAATTGTGTTAGCTAAGTACTGTTGAGCATGAGGCCTGTCCAGGGCTCTACGCAGCTGCAGCTTTACTCCCTTGAAGAAAACTGAGTTTCCCTCTCCCGGCCTTTATCAATTGCAAATATCTTCTTAGCTAGGAAAGAACTTTGTGCTCATTTCTTCTCCTCCACGGTGGGACTTAGCCCTAAGCAAGTACAGGTCTTGTGTGTGCTGCCACAGTCTCCATGACATCATATGAGTATCAATGTTGTTGTGTCTGGATGACACTATTTCCTTGGAGTCATTCTCCACCTCTGGCCCTTACAATCTTTCTGCCCACGTTCATCCTAGATCCTTGAGCCTTGAAGGGAAGAGCATGGCAAAGACAACTCTCCTAGGGCTGGGTACTACAATGTCTCTCCCTTTCTGGACATTGTCCAGTTGCTGAGTCTCTGTATTAACTCCCATCAAGTGCACAGATGGATGCTCCACCGGAGTTGGGAAAGAATGAGGCTGAAACTAGGAGGACCGTAGTTTTCAGTCTTCAGAAGAGAAGGCATGCTTAGGTTAGGGAAGGGCAGAGACAGAAGATCTGCAAAATGGAAAGTGGCAGGCAGTGATAGGCAATATGATGTCAACTGATTCAATTAAGGGATATCTAGAAACTTCGAAAAGCATCCTTTTGTAGGAGTGTCTATCCAGAGGAGATCAGGTATGTGAATGTGTAGGTAGACTTGTGGGGATTATTTGCCTATGTGCATGGGTACCCTATGGTATAAATTAGGAAGGAGAGATGAGAAATGATGAATTTCTCTCTTTTTCTCTCTCCTGACATCCCTTTTCTATGGTCATTGGACATCAGAATACTAATCTCCTGGTCCTTGATTTGGACTAGTCACTTCCTAGGTTCTCAGGCCTTTGGCTTCAAAATTGATTTAGTTTTGATCTGAGGCCAATGTTTTAAGCTTGAATCTGCATCCTCAGAGTCCTATCAGATTCTTGTCACATTGATATTATATCAGGAGACATTGGTCTGGGTGCTTTGCTATAACTTAAGAACTCAAGGAAGAAGTATGGTTGATATGAGGTATTTGTTTTAATAATTGGTATTTCATTAAAATATTCTGTAATGGAAGTCAGGTCTTAAGAGGAAAACAAAACAAAACAGTTCCCTCCATAGCCAATCTTATGCAACTGAGCCATTAACAGTTGGGACGCCATACTCTCATTGGTGAGCGGGGCACTGCAGCAAATGCAAAAACAGCATAAGAGCTGCATATGCCTAAGTCAGGAAATGGAGTTATAGCCAGGAAATAGACTGGACAGATAAAAGTGAAGTGAGTCAAATGGGGATGTCAGAAGAGTGCGGAGTGGCTAGCTACTCAGGACACTGGGAACAAGAACTAGATTGCAAATATACGGTCCACTAATGTCCTCATGCTGGAACACTAGAGTTTAATTTGCTCACTGTCTCTTCCTTAAGGGTCTACTTCTGGGTAGCATCTTACAAACCATTAGCAGAGCATCTGCTTCAGGTGGTTACATCTCTAAGTACTAGTGGGTTTATGTGCTCATACCGGCAAGGTGGCCTTGCATGACTCAAGGGTCCTGTGAGCTGTTTCCACCTGGTGTCCTATAGATATACTTTGTAAGAGGTGACATGTATGAAGGGTGAAATTATCTACTGCATCATTGAATTTTAACCCCAGCAAGCCACAGCAGGTGGCCTTGACACGACCATTGGGAGACTAGGAGAGGGCTTGTGGTCAGTGGAACCGTTAGCTGAGAGGGTAGTGGGGACACAGACTGTACATAAGATCAAAGTGCAGGGCAAAACACACACAAAGAAAATCTCCTACAAAGCTCACTGAAGACAGAGATTTGGGGAAAAGTGCTTGCCATGAAAGCATGAGGAATGGATCAGATCCCCGTCACCCAAACAAGGAGCATGCATCAGTAATCCCAGCATGGAGGAGCCAGGGAGCCAGAGATGCAGATTAGGAGGATCCCTGGGGCTTGCTGGTTAGCCAGTTTGCCAGGTTTAATGGGAGACACCACCTCAAAAGTTAGGTACAGAGAGATTAAGGAAGGCACCCGATATTGAACACTTGAACACATACACACACATACATACATGCACACAACAACAAAAACAACCCTCCCCCCCCAAAAAATCTTCTCAAACTTAAACACACAGACAAAACCACTACCACAATAAAAATGAAAACGGGCAATTTGTCGAAGAAAACACTAAAGAGTGATATTTATAGAGCATTATTGGGAGGGTGCATGCCTGCAATTTCAACACCAAGGAGGCTGAAGATTGGAGATTACGAGTGCGAGGCCCTATGGACTACATGACAAGAACACACGTCAAGCCCCCTCTGAGTATAAAAATGACTTCACAGGAATAGGAAAGGGGTCCATTTGTTTTATAGCAAGCAGGAGTGGAAAGAACGGAAGCTGGACCTGCAAACAGTTTTAGGTCCCCTTTGCTTTTCAAACATGGCGTCATATAGTGCCTCAGCCACACGTCCAGCTGTAGAGCATTGTGTGCATATACTTAGAAGTGGAGGGAATCCAGGAGACCGAGCCTGTCCTCTCCAGGGTCTCCTTAGCGTACATATTTGCTGGCTCTTTTGTGGCGGCTTTACCAGGGACTTGCTCGAGATGACATAATAAAGATGAATGAGATCACATGACCCCAGGAGCTGAGTCTTGCCTATTGATGGATATGTGAACCCTCATCAAGGCTGAGAAAGCTACAGAGCTGCTCCCGGGGATATGCACAGCAATTTATTGCGTTTGGAACAACGGAAAGTGAGAATTAAATGGATTTGTGGAACATTTTTTTTAAACTATCTTAAAACTAGTAAAAATTGGAGCATATACTTTGGAACTTAAAGTTCTCACATCAGCGGGCTCTTTCTTTCTTTCTTTCTTTATTGTTTTCCCCTGAGGGCAGACTTCCCGACCGTCTGGCTGTCCCAGCTTGTAACACAGGCTGAACTGCGTTATAGGCTTCTGTCAGCCTGAGTCTGCTAAGACTGGTCACAAGTTCCAGATGACTTTCCAAGCTGCAGACAGGCGACCAGACATGGAAAAATAGACCTTTCTTCCAGGAACGGACAAAGGAACATTTCCACCAGCCCTGATGTCGACAAAATGCTGTAGCTTACAGATTTTCTAGTTAAACAGAACTTGCCTAGAGTGATAGAATGAATTGAATATAAATAAATTGCTTTTGTGAGAACTGCACAAGTACTAAGGCCATTCAGTTCTCAAGTCAACACGCACCTAGATGACTGACTTGAGAAATGGGCCCTGGGTGGGCCACGACCCCCGCCTCCCACCAGACACAGCTCATCAATGGGCTCTTGAGTCTATCATTCCACTCAGTTTCCCATCACCTGTTAATGTTTACCCTCCTTCCCTGAGGGCTCTGAGAATCAAATGTCTATTGGATAATTTTTGCGAAATTACCAAGCCTATACAAGCGAAAGCACATTCATCTCTAAAACTGTTTCACACGCATGATAGATATTAGAACACCAATGAGCTGAAATTATTGAACCTGTATCTAAAGGATGGGCATATTTAAAAGTACTTGCCGGAAGACAATCCCAGTTAATCACACTGGACTTGTGTCTGATGACTTCTTGTTAATTGTGAGTGTTAACCCGAGGGGATAAAGGTCTAGCAATATCAAGTTAGCTGGGTTACTTAATGACTAAAGTCAAGATGGTGCTTAAAATAATATCCAACACTTTCGCTAGGCAGTTAGCTTTATGGACTTCTATGCAAAGGGTCTATATGGACCCTGGCAGGAAGGGTATGAGAACACCTTCATGGTTGGCAAGGACAGAGAATGAACAAAGAAGCAAAACAGATCATGTCAACATCTGGGAATATAGTGACAACTGCTACCTTTCTGGGATTCTAATGAATGACACTGCCTGGTCACATTTCCCAAGAGACACTTGTGCCGCCAGGTTATACATACATTATATAGAATTCTAGCAGCTTCTATTTTTCCTAAACTTGTCTTCACTTTTTAATTCAAGCGCCACCAACTTGAACTTAAGTTTCATGAAAATAATTTCTTTTAGTTTAAATTTTTGACGGGGGGGAATTTCAGTTCTGAGTACTATATTCACACAATTTCCACCACTCTCTCCCTGTGCAAACTCTTCCCGTGTCTCCTCCTTCAAATTCATGGCTTTCTTAATTATTGCTGAAACACACACACACACACACACACACACACACACACACACACACACACTCAACTACCCCACTGGGTCCAGTTAGCATTGCCTGTTAAAATTTTTAGTTGGTTTATTCATGGGATGGGATGGGTTTTCAATACACATTTACTGAGTGAATGCACTGGAAATTTCCATGGAGACAGACAGACTTCTGCTCAGGAAAATGTGGTGGTTCATCTGAAAGCAATTTCAGCATCAAATCAATATGGATATGTGATTGGCATCTGTGATATCTCCCTTCACTGCTACGCTCACTGTCCCCGAAGGTGGGTGGGTGGGGAGCCCTCCTTGATGGACAGTCTCAGGTTGGGACTTAGAAACAAAGGCCCACGAAAGATGAGTATATTCTTTAAAAAAATAAAAACAGCAAATGAAAAGAGAAAAGGAGCTGGTCATTCTGCAGGATGACTGAAAGCTGAAAAATGGAAAATACTCAACCATCAACACTAACTAGCCATTTTGGAGCCTCCTTCACTAAGACGCTTTGAAGCAGCTCCTTGCCTTGCCATTTGTGTTGGCGACATCAGATCAAGAGAAATGACAGTTGCTTCCTCTTGGAGAAATCACACCTCTCCTGGTTCTTTTGAGGAGAACTGTCCAGGAGGTCCTGTCTCCACATGCTCCCGCTGTTCACACATGAGGCATTTCCCAAGGATTCCCTGTGCCACTCTTGTCTCACCCATTTACAAGGCCAGCTGTTAAAGGGACTCCTGCATCCTCCATAACCCATGGCTCAAGGCATCTCTCACAGGTCAGGTGTTGGGGCTTCCATCACCCATGGACACAGCACTGCAGATGGGGCCCAGGGAGAGGTGATTCTGTCAATCACCCATGGACAGCGCTGCAGATGGGGCCCAGGGAGAGGTGATTCTGTCAATCACCCATGGACAGCTCTGCAGGTGGGGCCACACATGCTCTGCTGTGACTTGATCTTGCAGAGTGAGGAGTCACCACCTCACTCATGTCCCAACATCATCATCCTGGGTGCAAAAAGTGAACGTGGCTCCCGATACCCTTTCTTTTTGTCCTCCTGTCTTCAGCTGCAGGACAGTCCTCCCCTTGCCATGTGCCTGTATGGGGCATGCCCTTGGATGCCTCGCTCTCAGAAACTGGGGGAAAATGTCTTTGCTTTTGGAATTACCCAGTCTGTGTTCTTCTGGCCGACACAGATAAAGGCCTGGTAAATACATCTTTCATTTCCAGACTTTAAACATATGACATTGAGCTAAGGTTAGCCGATAGCTCTATGGAAAAAGCTTACAGATCCCAGAATTTCACAATGTAAAGAGGCTCCTGTGTTCCAGGCGATCTCCATGTGTGTTCCATATATTTGTTGTTGGCTGCAGTGTAGAGATTGCAGTTAAATCTACCCCCAAACTCCCTGGTGTAACCTGAGATTCCTTAGTACTCTGTTCTTCATGCATCAATTTGCTTTGATGCCTAGCTTTCTACATCAAAGGGAACACAATCTAATTTCAAGAAGGAATTGAGCGAGTGATGGGTGGTGCCTTTACAGCAAAACAGCACAAAACTGTGAGTCCGGGCTCACGAAACGGAACCAATTGGAGAAAAGTAAGTTTACTCGATGTTTCAAACGATCATTTCTCACATGTTTTGCTTTCCTTCCTAATTTTGATGACTGTTCTTAGAACATTTTTATCCTACAACCCTTCTCCTTGCCGCTCAATGCATCTTGGTCCCTGGGAGAAGGATGGCACCTGATATCAATATACCCAGCCCTCTGAGTCATCCCTTATGAGTCATCTTCACTGCTGTCCAGATGTCCTCTTGGTTACCTTGCTGTGACAATCAGCTCCAACAGCAGGATTATATCTGACCAGTCACTGGATTCAAATCCCTCATGCTCCTCAAGAGACTACGTGGTGCAAAATCTTGGGAGGCAAATGATTTTATTGAGAAATGTAACTGCCAGTCACCAGTTAACCAAGTGACTCAGTCACAATATATTTTTGTTGTTGTTGTTTAAATCTTAAGTTTGAATTGAACAATGTTTATTTGGTCTTTAGTGAGTCACTGGAATTCAAAAGGTTAAGCAGCCCCACTTTTTTAGTACAACTGGTAACTGAATGACTAAGAGAGATGGAATTTGAGGGAACATATCAGGGATACAATTTAAAAATTCTCCTCAATATATTATTCATTAACAAATGCACTCATAGGAAGAATCCATTTATAAGATTCTGAATATTCAAGAATCTATTAGCAAACATGTTCTTCATGCATATATTAATATGAAAGTAGGTTTTAAGAAGATTGGATTTATAAGAGTATATACATGAAGAACATATTCTCAAATAATAAGAATATATTCACAGGAGCATTTCATGTGCCAGATGATATTTATCAGCTCCCTCTAGGAGTTACAGCAAGACAAAGAATCCCCTAAGATGTTATGGAACAAAAACTCAAGTGAATTAATGGGAAAAACTAGTCATTGGCTGGAAGGCAAAGAAGCAGTTTGAGATCAAGCGAATGTTTCAAGATGTACAATACCATTCAAATTCAGGCCTTGCTCTAAATCCAAGTATCCTTCCTTTTACCTCAGTGATCCTAACTCTGACTGAAGTGATTGGAGGTAACTCTAGAGAGAACTAAAAAACAAAAAACAAACAAAAAAATAAAAAAACAAAAAACAAAAAACAAAAACAAACAAACAAAAAACCCCCAGAAATCCCAGGATATTTGAAAGTCATCATTTGGCAAGAGAAAGATAGCAACACTTGGGTCCCATGCAATCATAGATTCCATCTCTGGATTGCCATTCTGTAAGATTCTTCTCATGTGTGGGCTATATGAGGTCAGGTGTCTAATCCAAAAAGGGGGGTGTATGGAGATTGTTAAGGATATGTTTGTTTTTGAATATCCTAGTGTTGTTGTGAGTGAGAAGTTTATGTCTGCAAACGTTATCTGAAATCACAACCTGAGTACAGTCTGAGAAGTCTTGAGCGCCCTTAGGACTCTTGCTAATGACCTAATTTCCAGCATCATGATGTGGGCTTGTGCTGTGCTGTACAAATGGTCCTGTGAGGGAACTCTTTCTAATAACATGGATGTTTGTGTTTCTTGGAATCTCATTGATGATTTTGCTGCTTTCTTGGTGGCTCAAAGTCACAGTCTTGTTGAGAACTTGAGGAGAGGCTGCAGGGAGTTGCCCCTAACATCTGTGGGTTTCTGGATACTGTGTGACTCCTGAAACCATGTAGGGAATCCTTGTGGTAGGGTAAGCTGTTTCTGCTCTTAGTATTCAGATCATTCTGGAGGGCACTGGTAGGCACGTGGGGATGGAGGAAAAGGCCTTGCATGGAAGGAATGTACACTCTTCTGTAATAAGTTTATTCCACTGCCAACGTAAAAAAATAGCTGTCACTTTGCAGACTCCTGTTTTGCTTTTAAATGCCAACATCTTATGTTTGTTATGCTGCTTACATTTACATACACGCAAACATTCACCAAATCAAAATTAAAAACAAACTCCCTAGTGTAGGCACCGTTTTCCACTTTATGAAATGTCACACCCACCCACGTGGTTAGAAAGTTGGAATTCAAGTTGATTGTCTTGCATTATCCATTCATACGGCATACAGCTGTATGTCCAGTAAGTGCCAGGCACTACATTAAGCACAGAGAGTCAGCAATAAATATGACTGTTCTAGACAGGCCCACGCATCTTCTAGACTGACAGGAAGAGGAAAAAAATGTATTAATTCTACTACAGAACAAAGTAGAACAGAAAAGGAGGCACTGGCTTCCGTGGGTTCACCTACAGTTAAGGTGCCAATGAAAACCACTGAGATGGTGAATGTGGCTGTGAAGCAGAGGGTGTGGTGGACTGTGTCCACCAATACGGGGATGCAGAGGTTGGAAGAAAGAAGCCCAGTTTAACTCTGTCATGAGACATCAAAGAAAAAAGATAGAAGTTGTGAATGGGGCTGGACTGTAGGGTGCCTGCAGGATGTTGGACATGCTGCTCCCAGCATGTGAGAACTGGCTGTGTACACCTCTTTTTGCCCCAGTGATGCTGATGGGGGGAGAATTCACGTCACAGAAACAGACATACTTGGTGACTTTTGCTTCATGTCTTGGTTAAATATTTTAATGATGGCATTATTTCCTCCAGTAAAGACATCTGATTCTCCCTTTTGTTGGGAGCATAGATATAGATCTATCCATACCTGATAACATTGTCCTCCAGGAAAAAAATTGTCCAACCCCAATTTTTGCTCAGTGTTATTTGTTCTGGGCTCTACTCATGATATAAATATACACATAATATATATATATATATTTGAATATATATATATATATATATTCAGTTCTAAAGCCTGAATTAAAAACCTTCCAATGTAGTCTTTCTTGGTATTAATATCTTAACTGTTTCCAGAAGAGAATATGCCCTCAGGAACAACGCAACAATCCAACGCAGCCAGCTTCTCTGCTGGGCAATGCATGCATTTACCTCTGTTCTTCAACAGCTGAGAAAAAAAAATCAGACTGTAGACTGCACAGTAGGCAGATCATAATCACACACCCAGTAAGACGGGGAGGAAGGGTCTGCTTTTACATGTTTATTAGCATTGAAAATATATTAAAACTTTAACAGTAGATGCAGGAATTTTTATTGCGTATGGAAGTCTATAAAAAACAAATAAGAAACACATTATCAGAGAAAGAAATTTATGTCACCTGATAGTACATTAAACTTACCTTTAGGTAAGCATTTAGAGAATGCAATACACACCTCTTTGAGGTTTTTTTCTTCTCCAGTGATCTAAAGTTAGAGACATTCCCTAAGCAGAATCGACTTTGTTAAACTAAGATCATTTTTAATGTGGCAAAGGATGTTGTCAGGCAATTCTTTCTCATGGCTTCCCCTTGGTTCCCACTCCTAAAGGATGAACATTTCTTTCCAGGAGGAGAGTTGTAGCTGTTACTATGTGCAGAAGCAAAAAGAGTTGTAGACTGGAGGCTCTAATCTTTCATAATTGTGAGGTGGTCTGCGCACAACTCAAATCTCAGACATGTTCACTTATAAAATATGATCGATGTCTGAGAACCGGTCAGAAAAATTCAGCTGAACAACAGCCCCTGAACTTCTCTCTGGAGGTTGTCAGTTTGTCAGTCCTGCTGCCATACCTCTGAGAGGTGACACCAGACCTGATGTACTAGGGTTTTTGTTTTGAATCATCAACAGATGAGGACGGAGTCCATTCTGAAGTTTCATCAGTGTGGAGCTGGAGGAATTTCTCCCGGGTGAGTCTGGACCACTGCTGCTGTTAGAATAAGCTTCTGAGAGAGCCCTGACTGCAGGTCCTTGGAGAGTCTCGTCAGGCTGCTGGGATGGCCTCCAATGGCTCTTCTGTTACTCCTAGGCACACTCCTTGGAATCACAACCAAGGAATGGTAAAAGAATAAAAATGAGGATCTGTGGGTCATGAGAAAACCAATGTGCTTTTAGCACTTTTTAAAAAAGATTCATACTTTCCTGAGTTAAGGGCACAGAAACCTCATACATCTTTCGAAAGCACCAGGCTTCCATCTCTCAGACTCGCCACACCCAGGTGACAGACGTGAGCTGCGCTCAGATGTAGTTCTGGGGAAGCATCCACATTGCATTAATGAAATGATTTTCTTGAGTTTTCCTAGGTTGAGATATACTTGCAGAATGGAAAGTGTTTTCTTCTATGGGGGAAGAGTGGAGATGCGTGCGCAGTGGCTTGACTTCTCCAGCATGTTGGAGAAGTAAGGATGCTACCAAAAGCCACACTTGGACCTAATGAAAAGCGACAGAGTCATTGGTACTTGATCAGTTATCAAAGTCCACCACACACCTAAACCGGACACTTTTATGTGTATTACCACGGGGGCATTAAATTCAAATGGGTGAGATCCAGCCTTGTTGCAAAAAGCAGAAGCCCTGGGGCCGGTGGACATTCAGGAGTGTATTTATCTCCTGGCTTCTTGGCCAGAGACAGCAGCATCTTCAGTGACATCCTGGGAGTTCCTGAACATCAGGATAGAATTGTAAATCTTCAGTGCGGGACCCAGCTTGATCTTCATCACTTTGACAATATCTGCCTGGGTCAGAAGCAGGAAGGCTCTGCCATCTATCTGCTATAAGGAAATAAACAATCACAAAAGTAATTATTCCACACTGGAGCCTTTTTATCCATCAGTAGCATTTCTGGGGTTTGGAGTGTGACATAGACCCCATCTGGCCTTGCTAGATGGAACCGCCCCACCCCTCCATTGGAATAAAGTTAAATCAACTCCATTGTTCTAACAGAATAGAGAAATGGAATTAATTTGAAGGTTCTCAGTTTGTTAAATATAAAAACCCAATGTATTAATTTAACTGAGCACAAACTTCCAGTGTTATTTTTCAAGATTTTTGGCTCGAATGTATCAAGAACTTTAAGAGCATCACCATGTAACTTCAGAGAGTAAGGCACCATGTGCATGCTCTGTGTGGTGTTACTGTAGTGGAACACTGGGGACAGGAGAACGTTGTGGCAGCAGAAGGAAATAAAGTGTAAGGTTGGGGACCTTCTGATTTAAAAATAAATAAATCTATGTAAACACATATTTGAAATATTAGAAAACTTGGGCCAACTAGATGGTTCATAGGGTAAAACTGGTTGTTGCTAAGCCTGATGACATAAGTTCAATCCCAGGAATTTATGGTAGAAGGACAGAACTGACTCCTGACATTGTCCTGTGACCTCTGAAAGCACACCACAGCATGTGTCCATATGGACACGCGTACAAATCAGAATATAAACTAATACTAAAACATCAGAGAATTTTATCTCTAAAAGTTTAGAAGTCACATTTGGCTATCAGAATAATGATTTGTCTTTATCCTTTTAAATGCCCAATATTTTCAAGTTTTCTTTCTAGAATAAAAATACCATAAACAGAAAATAACTATTTCATTTACTAAGTTTTAAGTGCGTTTGGAAATGATACCAGAATGACTCTTGGCTCCAGTCTTGGGGAGTGATGCATGCATTAGTGACCTTCACTGTGGCAATTGGATGCACATGGTACTTGTATACATGCATATAAATCACCATGTTGCATACTTAGACTATTCTCAGTCCTCATGTGATAGCTAAATGTCTTCAAGTCAGGAAAGCACGTGGCTGTATGAAATGCCATGCATGCAAACCCACTTGGATCTGACATCAGGGACCTCTTAGAGTTGGCCACTCCTTGATGGCAGCGATCCCTTTGCTGGAAGGCTGTGGGCTCTTGGGTAGGCTTTTTAACTCTTATAAAAAGCTCAAAAAACTTTGGATATCTCTATGATATACTGCCTGATGAAGACACATCTACCTGTTCTCCGAGGCTGACCTGGATTTAGCGCCCGAATTTTCAGGCACAAAACCCCTAACCAAATAGTCAGTGTCCTAAGCATGAGATAGTGGTGGTGAAGATGACAGCTATCATGTATGGAGATACAGGAATCTTCTCTAGCGTGTTGTTTGTGTGTTACTCTCCTAATGACTCTGTAAGGTAGATGAGGAAACCTGGACTGTCAGGCTTAAATATGTGCTCAGTGTCACACAGTCCCAGAGGCAAAGCTGTGGTCCCAGGCAGTGCCTAGTGGACCCCAGAGCAGGGGCTCTGCTCTATATTGCTTTGCTTACTAAGAACCCACCGGTTGGTGTATTTAAAGATCCCATCCCTAAGTGTGTGTATTAGGTGGGGAGGAGCAAGAGGGTTTCAGGGATTTGCCCACAGTGTTCAGAAAGTATCAAGCTTGAAAACTCCCACAAAGGGTTTGGTATTTATCAGAAAGACAGACTCACAGACAAACTCGGTCTTGGGTTTTACTGAACAAAGAGGGTGGGCTGTGTGCAAGCCTGAGCAAGGTGTGCTCCGGTGGAACCACAAAACCCCTGAGGTTTGTTGGGTATTATCAAAAGCTGCAGGGAGGGGTCTGACTATCCCAGGCCCCAGGACTTCAAGATTTCCCTTGAATTGTGCACGCTCTGAACTCAAAGGGAGACAGGGACTTCATGCTTTAGATTCCCAGGACATAGCTTTCTGAAGCACTGAAGAACAGGGAAAACTAGAGTTATCCAAGAGGAAGTCTGTGACACTGCCCCTTTCCTACTGTGCCTGGCCTTCCTGATGGTGATCTCTAAGGTAAACTCCTTTGCAGAGATTGTTCTGAGGACAAAGAATAATGGTAAGAGGCTCAGCACAGTACCGGCTCCTAGCCGTCATGTGATATAAATTACCACCATCATTATTTCTCTATGGTCTACAGCAGACCCAGTCTTTTCTGCAGCCTGTAGGACTGTGACTTTGCTAGCTTTCGAAAAATGCTAAGCAATTGAGAACATTCCCGACCATGAGGGGGCAGGAGGCATCAATGCCACGAGAGGATGCTGTGGCTTCTCACGTCCATTCTGAAGCAGGTGCAGGCAGAGAGATGGGCTTAACTTACTCTCATTTTAGAGCAGATGATTCGTCCCTGTCCCCAAGGCTGCCTAAAGCCACCAATGAGAAGTCCTCACAACTCCCACAGGTACTAATTTTCTAATCCGTGTGCTTTCCCACAAAAAATGTCAGAGTATGGCACCCAGCACCATGTGACAGCAGGACAAAGGGTAAGAATGTCTAAGCACAGGTGGCACCACCACTGGGCTCTTCTGGGGTTCCTCTCTCTCGCCTCCTCCCTCCAACTACTCTTATTTACACTCAAATAGATGGACACAAGGCACTTCCGGGCCTACATGTCCAGAAATATATCTAATTTTCCCATTTATTACCTCCTTCTTGAAGCACTTGGCATGTTCTTCACAGCCCAGAAGGGACTGTACAAACTCAGCCACCTACGACACAGGAGGAGAAGCTGAATTTAAAACATGAACCTGAAATAAATTAGGGATTGAAGTAACTCCACCTGTGAATAAAATAGACTCCAAGCCCCAAACACTTCGAAGTTAAATCACATTACCTTTTTTTTTTTAAGCTCATTAGGTGTGTCCTGCACCCACTGTTTTTCCATCCTTCTGTCTCCCAGCTGGATACACAGGGTAGGTTGACAAGGGGACAGTGATGACCTATATTGGTATGGAGCTCTGGCACAGGGAAAGCCTCCTGCATCTGGTCCTCCTAGTACTGTGGGGGTGGTGGCCTTGTAAAGTAGTTATCACAGGGTCACCGAGATATTGGGAACACCTTGCTCACAGGTACTTCCAAGTAGCAAATTCCTCCTTTACACATCACCGGCTGGTTCTTGAGTGCACCTCCCCTGGTACCTGGCAAACATGCACACGTCTGTGCTGAACTAGATTCCCATGGGAGTGATGACAAAAACGGAAGCTTAACGACCTGATAGCCCTACGTAGCCAGTCAGCAGTTAGCAGAGAATTTGGAAGTCAGGGTAGCTATTCCCAAGCTCTGAGTTCTGGAACTCATTCTCCTCAACTTGACTTTCCCTCCTACCTCATAACTCATCTCCCTCATAACACACACACACACACACACACACACACACACACACACACACACCAGTACACACAGACATGCAGGCAGCACAAAAATACAGACAGACACACACACACTTGTGAGTGTACGCATGCATCCACACACGCATGTATACACACAATGCACCACACACACAATGCATACAAACAGACAGACACACAGGCAGACAGACACATCTATATCCACCCCACAGACACACAGACACACACACAGGCACTCACACACAAATTTCCTTGTAGTAAGAGAGCTTGATGACCTGACATACAGTGCAGACAGCCTCTGAGTGTCCCCACAGACACTGCTTGTTTAGAGAGATGAGCTGTGGACTTGGGGTAAGAGGATGGTGGTGACAGTGTTTTGACAGATCTGGCAGGCTGTGCATAGGCTGGCCCCTGGCCCAGCTGGGGCTGGAGTACATGGATTCCTAGGGTTAAGCTCTTAGGTGAACTGGCTTGTTTTCCCTTTCTAAGTCCTGGTTCGACTAGGTGGTGAGCACCTGCCAGCACTTCCCGTGAGATGGAGAAGTTCTGCAGGCAGCTGAAGAGCTTGGGTCCACCTCCCCCAGAACCCTGAGAGCACGTACACCCTCTAAGACTCTGCAGAAACCAGTGGACTCTGCTTCTCTGAGGGCAGAAATGGACACCAAGAGTTGAGATGACAATTCTTAGGGCTCAGAATAGTGGGGACCAGCACCCAGAAGATGCACCTGTGCTCCCGTGGCCATATTTGGTCTGTGGGAACTAAAAAAAAAATCAGCCTTTGGGGGGATACTTGGCAGGTACTTGGTGTCTTCTTTGCTCACCTTGGCACTGCAAGTCTAGCTGGGCAGAATGACTTTACGATTATCCTTGTAATGCGGAAGGAAGGGTGTAAATTTCTGGAAACGGCCCTCAGCAGCCAGCAAGCTTCCATGCACAGACATCTCACTGAGGCAGGATGTCAGTGCAAGTGTGAGCAGACCCAGACTTTGTTCAACACGGCAGCTGGTGGTCCACCGAAAGGCCCGTGCTCCCACAGTGAGCTGGCAGAGGAAGCTTGTTCCGTTTGCAGAATTAGTATTAGCGTCTTTTCTAGGTGACCAGGAAGCATGGAACGTATGTTGGCTCTATGCAGGGAGCTGATGAAAGCTATGGAGGCTGCTGGTCAAGTCACTTTGATGGGAAACTGAGTCAAATGACAGCAGTGGTAAAGGTGGCTGAAGTGTGACCCCCAGAGCTCAGGGCTTTGGCCAGTCTGAGTCCTCCCCCAGGCTGCTCTTTTGGCTGAGAATATCCATTCTAAGTATGAGGGCTTTGTGATGGGCACACCTCTGAACAGGACTGAACTATTGTTGAGTCTAAGGCTCTGATCACAGAGAGGAGGAAGGAGGATGCCATGTGAGGCATGATACACTATCGCATGGCATGTGTGGCCCTCCACAGGAGACACGCAAAGCCTTCAGCGTGGAAAGACTGCAGCTCAGGGGAACTCAGGCAAGATCAGGGAGGAGAGGCTCCGCCAATATGTACAGTATTTCCTGGGATTAAAATTTTTGACAGCTGTGTAGATTTGCAGGAGCCAGCCTAGAAACAGGACATGTGTGAGCAGCACCAAAAAGTTGGAGGAGAAGGTGAATGGGGGAAGGCAAGGTGGAATGGTCTCCTCCTGGGATGGAGGTTTGCCTCTGGCAGCAGGGAGCCTGATGTCCAAGTTCTCAGCTTGGCCACACATCGCCATCTCCTGCAGAGCTTGCAGCCTGACTGAAACATGGGCTCAGGCCAGAGACTACAAATGAGTGGAGCTGGACTGAGTCCAAGCGCTGGGCTTTTCTTGTCAGAGCTCAGAAAAGACACTGCTGTGTGGTGAGAGCTGGGACCACAAGGCAAGGGAGAGCAGGGAAGGTGAGACTTCAGGGTCAGCCTAGACTGCTCAGGTCACCTTCTGTGGGGCGGGGACCAGCTACAGCCTAATGAGAAGCATGAAGGTCAGGAAAGCCAGCTGCTGAGAGAGGAGAGGTGCAGAGGTCAAATCCTCTGCACCGGACAGGCTGGAATGGAGAAAGGAAGCCCAGCCAAGCACCGGCTCCCTGTCACAGGCAATTCTTGTGCGGAGTGTTTCTATATTGTGGGGCACTGTTGACATCTCTGGCCTCTAATCCCTGGCTGTGAATGGCAATGTTGCCTTCTAGCTGTGACATCCAAGAAGATGTTTCCATAGCCCATCAAAGACCCCCTCGGGGATAGATTCACTGTTAGAGTGATCCTTCCACAGGAAAAATAAGCATCATGGGAGAAAAAACAGAGAAAAGGTTGATTGGGACGTTTTTCAGGACCTACGTTCTGTTCCACCTCGCTCTGGATCAGCGTGTGGAAGGCGTGTTGGTCACAGGGACGGTGGGCTCCCATGACGTGCTGAAGTAGTTGGCTAAGACATGCTCTCTTGTGCCAAGAGCTCCTGCTCACTGCAGAAGGGTGGCAAGTTGCTCTGATCATCTGCATGCATCACTGGGTCCTGGCACTACAACGAACCCCTCCTCTCCTTGAGGGTAGGTATCCAAGTGCTCGCCATCAACTGCAAAGGTTGATGAAGGAAGAAATAACACAGGATACCAGGGCATCAGCAGCACAGAGTGGCAAAGACCAACGCCATGAAATCTATGGAGGAAAAAGCCTTTGCTCAGATCTTAAAAATACCTAGAGGCATCTGGGTGTAGTGACGCATTCCTGTAACTCCAACATTCTGGGAGGCAGAGGCAGGAGGAACTCTGTGAGTTCAAGGCCAACCTGGTCTTCAAAGTGAGTCCAGGACAGCCAAAGCTACATAGAGAAGCCCTGTCTTGAAAAACAAAACAAAACAAACAAACAAAAAAATCAAAGGCCTTTTTCATTATTATTAGTGGACTCTTAGTGTCCCTAAAAGTAAATCACATGTCAAATTATAACAGAAAGATTGTTTGACTATAGATTTTGCAGGTAGAAATGGTGAGGTTTTGCCTACCATAGTATAATACTGAAGGGTTTCCTTTTCACTCTCCTGTTCAAAGATCCTTTCTCCTACAAATGTGTGATTAAATAGCAGACAACTGCTCAAGAGAGTGACCTCTCTGAAAGAAGAAACAGTTATAATTTGCTACCCAACCTCGTGCAAATGACAGCTGTGAAGTGAGTCTAGTTTCAAGGTAATAATCACCCCATAAAGCCTTGGGGAGAACCATGCCATGGCTGGTTCTGGAGAACCCATGCTGTGGGAAGATGTTACATGGCCCCAGACCCTTGGCTCTGGTTCTGGGTTGCGTTCCTCGTTTGGAGGCTGCTCTGTGGCCTTGCACCATTGGTAACGGTTCTGGGGAATCTTGCTGTGTACAGGAACTGACAGGTGTCAGTTTGCCATGTTCTTGGGAGCACCGTGTTCTGTGTCCAAAACCTCAGCTTCATTTTGGAAGGGCTCCAAGCAAGTTAATTGTTGGCATGAGACAGCAGTTTGGAAAGACGAAGAAGGATGACTCTGCCTGGACTCTCCTACAAGCTTTACCCAACTCACGTTCCCCCCATGACCTACTTTCCCTGGCTTCCTCTCTGGCACTCAGCAGGCCTCTCTTCTGCAGTGGGCTGCTTCTTCAACCTTCCCAAATGATGCTCCTTTGTTGCTGAGCCTGGAGATGTGATCTGGGTCGCACTGCCTGAAATTCCACTGGGGACTGTGTTTCCACTGTGACTCTTTTTTTTTTTTTTCTAACAGCAGAGTTTATTTGCCCTTTTCTCAAAGGGTCCAATTGCAGAAGGCTGCTCTGCTTAGCCAGCGGTCCGCTGCATTTTTCAAAACACTGCCTCCTGTGTAAAGTCTGCTCTTAAAGGGACTGCCATCTTTTATAGTTAATGAACATTTAAGGAGAACTTGGTTGGGAGCTGGACAATTTATATGTTGTGCTTTAAGGAGCAATTTTAGAATAGAAGAGGTAAAAGCGTCTACGCGAGAGCCAGTCAGAACTGAGCTGTGCCTGGGATGGTAAATGTAGTCTGTGCATGTGGAACAGGGGCTGTTCATTTGTTCGTTCATTCATTCATTCATCACACAGACATTGGCCAAACACCTACTCTGAGTAAAAAGATTCGCTATGAAGATGTGCAAAAATATATTTTTAAAAAACCTAAAATATTTTAGTCTTTAGTCTTACGAGCTTGTCCTCTCACGCAGAGTATGTGCCTGTCCCAGAGTGAGGACATTTGCTTCCACAGAAGATAACTTAATCCGCTCTCACAGCCTCACCTCTAATGTAGGGTTACAAAGCAATAACATTTATGATATGTAATATATTACCATGTGTTCTGCCCTTTCATTTCATCGCCACTAAATCCACTTCACAGCCTCCCCATGCTCTGCAAACAGTGCTGTGGGAGAGACGGCCACAGTGACAAAGGAGATAAAGCCAGTTCCCAGCTCTGTGGAGAGTGACAAAGGGCCTGAGCTGCCTCCTCTTCCCAGGTAGCATCACATGGAGCAGAGGTCTGCCTCCCAGGCCAGGATGGAGACAAAGGGACTATTCTCTCTCTCCTTCTATAGACACCCCAGGCTAGATATCACTGAATGGCACTTAACACAAGATGCCCGAGTTCATGGCAGCACACCTTGTCCGTGGCGGGGCCTCCCTCTAGCGTGTCTCCTACTAACAAAGCCAGAAGCCACTATCTCATTCTAGGTCAGACCTGGGCTGTCTTTTTAAATCATCCCTCCTCAACTGCCATTCTTGCTGTGGTGTTGAGTGCGGCCTCCCATCCTGTGGGTGACGATACCCTACTGATAATGGTACTTACTGAATGCTTCCCCAGCGCCCACGGACATCCCTTGAGAGAGCCGCCTCTTAAAATACCACAAAACCCACATTTAAAATCCATCAAAGATCATTCTTGAGGGCATATTTCGGTGTTGGGAAATGTGCGCAGTGATTAGGGACACAGGAATAAGTCCTAGGTGTTCTTGTTCTCAAGCGCATCTTATTAGATGTCAGAGCCTGGCTTTGCCAGTAATGAGAAGGGCATCCCTAGAACACATCCTGACGGAAGGCCTGGTTACAGCACATCAGAGGGAATCAGGGGCAGGGCTACTTGTTACAAGATTCTTGGCCTCCCTGGGGCTTTGTCATTAATCTAAAGGCCTTAGAGCCTCTTCTTGCAGCAAAGAGCTGAGAATGTGCATGATCTGTGACAGAGAATCTGGGAACTGGAAATCGCCTTCTTAATGGTTTGTTGGAGCATTTTGGCCTCCTTACATCTTCTTTTGAAACATCCCCAGTCTTACAGAGATGGAGCAGCCAGTCCCCTTTGTCACCTTCAACCTCTCGCTTTTAAGTTTGTTAAATGTTAAACTTGAACAGCTCAGAGCCTCCTTCCCCATCAGTCACCTGCTTACTGCTTCATGAGCTCACATCCCCCCCCCCGGGAAGTAAATAAAAGCATGCCTTCCTCCACTGTAGGAGACACTTAGCGTGTGCAAGCTTTCGGATCTCACATCCAGCTCTCCAGTCCCCGGCGGACAGTCTCATCCCTCCCGACACAGTTAGCTTCTTAGGCTCATACCTCGCAAGACCTTGAAGGCTTGAGACATTCCTCAAAAGGCACAAGGAAAGACATGTGTATGTCCGTGACTTGCCTCTTGGAGCCTCCATCCCATGGACTCTTGACACCTGAGTTGCCCTGCTTGCCTGGAGCCTTGTTGATCCTCAGTTGGCCCCATTCTCAGTTCCTGATTCCTCGGAGGCTGTCTCTGGGAATTATGCTTTGGGGGCGCACACACCTCCTATCCTTGCCTGCACCCTCCGATGGCAATACCCTGCTTACCATCTATTACTACATCACGCCGTGGAGTCTCCCCTCCTGCTCTTCATTCTGTCCCCCTATTGATATACTGGACCTTCTCCTGACCTTAACACCGGTCCCCATTCTTTCAGAGACACTCCTTGGATTTGCAGATCTCGAAAGCTATTATCCCAATTAAGTGCTAAGCTGCTTAGTCCCGGGACTATAAAAGGATTCACATTTAGCTCACTTTGTTCTTCGTCTTTCCTGTCCTACCTACCATTCATGCATTGAGTTTGAGTTTTAAAATAACCACTGAAGTTAGATGTTTGTACCATAGCACTCAGCCCAGACCCCTGCCATTCGGGGCGGGGGGAGCTGCTGGCAATGTAGTGGGCAGTATATTCCTCTCCTTGGATTTGCTCTCTCTCTGCAGTAAATCATTCATCACTCCCTATAACACCATGCTCAGAGTGCGACTGTCTGCCCAAGAATCAAATAGACTACAGCTATTTTGTCCTGTCACCCTCCCACGCAGCCACTGTTCCCTGTCCTGGGTTAGCGTCTTCTATGCTCAGTCTGTATGCTGTGGGAATACACCAGCTCAGAGCTGTGGATTATGTGGCCAAAGAAAGTCACTCAGTTTTTGGGCATATCAATTTCTTCTTCTGTCAAAGGGGTAGAATAAGATTTTGTGCCTTGCCATCATTATCCAAATATATACTGTTGTCCATGTGATGGGCCATGAGCTAAGGGTTTATCGAGAGGGGAGGAGCCAACTTCAGCCTTACTTTCCAACAGGGAGAACAGCAAATGACCAGCTTGGAAATCAGTAAGGAACTGCTTGTCAATTAGAACTTCCCAATTGTTCAGTGCCCTTTTACATATGATCTCATCATAATCATAGTAGGTTTCAGTTCAGTTGGCTTGGTCATGAGCACACTTTGCAAAGTAGCACAATTCTCCAAGAAGGTACAAACCCAAGTACTCTGGGGACAGGGTCCTGCTCTTCTGTTCTCCCCTGTATTCTCTTGGCCATTGACTCAGCTCTCTACTGCCATGACAGTATGGCTCCATCACTACACAGAATGTACAGGAGGTGGGTAGGGAGATACAGCATGCCCAGGAACAATGGCAGCTCCCTCTTCCTCTTGCTGCAGGAAACTGGGTAAAAGGGAATCTCAGGATATCAGAGGAGGTCTCTGGGGAGTATGCTGCAGATTTTCCAAGTCTGTCCAGCCTCAGTGCGAGACTCTTAGAAAAAGAAGCTTAACCCGTAACAAGGGAAGGGGACTGGTGTAGGTGCTTGGAGCACAGGTCAAAGCTAATTTAGCTCCAGAACTGTCTCAATCCTTGTCCACAGAGAGAACCAGGGTTTCCTAGGTTGAAAAGGTTTTCTCTGAGGTCGGCCAGTGAAGTGATATCTTGGTCAGTCAAACAATGTGCTCCCTTAAATGAACACGTTAAATAGGAGACACTGCTTCAATGGTACAGTGAGCACTGAAGCCTAACTGATCCACACAGAACAGCAACGCTGTGAGGCACGATTATATTGGAAACCAATACTGTGAAATCTTAGCCGACTCTCCGCACTATAAAACATCGCGCCCGCTGTTGTAACAGTTAAGTCCACTAAAAATCAACTCGAGGTTTACCTGGTAATCTTGCAGTATGGGGGAAGAAACCACCGAGGCGTGCCCTATCCCTGAAGGGGAGCACACAGGATCACCCAGCGCCCAGCATGTCTGGAGCAGTGCTCTCCCAGAGAAGAGGTTTCTAAGCACAGGGCTTTATGCACTAATGCTTCTCCAGTCAGAACAGGGCAGTGGATTTGGAAGATCTCGGGTGACTCTGCTCTGCTTGGCACGGGGATGGTGACAAGACACAGCAGGTGAGACGAGGGTGAGGCTGGGATGGAGGGAGCTACATCAGCCAGGCAGAGAGCGGGTTTTCCCAGCGTCTTCAAAGGCTTGCCTGACTACTGCTCCATTTGACGCGTGCGCGGTCTGAGATGTGCAGGTGACATTTCCCCTAGACGGTAGAGAAGCCCGGCTTTGTTTCACTCCCGTGTCCCCAGTGGCCCTTCTCACCTCATCCACGGTCCATCTGGCCACTCGGCTGGCTTGGATATCGGCCACACCTGGAAGCAGCTTGCAGTGCTGCTCCCTGCCTAGGGGGAGGTCTCGGAAAGGGCGGGCAGACAAGGATGTCATGGAGACTGACTGCTGAAGCACCCGCTGCACCTGTGCAGCTGAGTATTCTGCAAGAGAGAGCAGCATAGAGTGAGCCCAGCAGACACCGCAGGGCAGTGGGTGAAAAGCACAGGCAGGTATTGTTAGAGGAGTCCCCGGGCTAGCCTGTGCCACTTAACTGACTTAGACCAGGAAGTGTGTGAAACTCATCATGTAAGGCCTCCATGTGTCTGGTTCTTAAGCAAGTTCAAATACTCTCTGTGAGGATCTGCTCGGCCGCAGTGAAGTTGTAGGTTGTCCCCAGCTTTTCTCTCCTTATACCAAGAGTCAGAGGAACCACAGAGCCATGCAGGATGTGACTACTGGACAGACCGGAGCCTGAACGACCCGGGATACATGTGTACACAAAGAACAATTTTCCCCTAGAAGCCACTTCCTGCATTAATAAAGACAGAATGAGCCCAGGTTCATGTGTGTCTCCCTAAATTCTCCTATGATACTGAATAAAATACAGGAGTGTTCCCATGAGAAAGTGCGTGACATCAGCTGATGCCGTAGAGTCCCAGAAATATATCGTGACCTCAGATGGAGGGACGAAAGGTCAGGGCACCCAGGGAGCAAAGCCACAGCTAAGATGCAATGTCTCAGCTCAGACATTCTTAAGGGACGCCTTCTTTATTAAGCAGGAAGTCTGAATGGATCCCCACTATATGGTGTGAGGGACAGTGGCTGCAGCTTGTTCAAGACTGGCTCTTCTTACCCCAACGAGACCCCATCAGATCTGGAGGCTCCTCGGCCTCACATTTGTGAACATTGCCACCCTAGTGGGTTTTTTCTTTCAGAACGTTAGTCAGCCCTGGCAGAACAGGCATGTAACCCCAGCACCAGGGCATGGATGGAGCCAGAAGTATTTGTTTGGGACAGACATGGGGTTTACAGAGAGCTCTTGGCCCACCTTGGGCTATAGAGTAAGTCTCTATCTCAAACAACAAAACAAAGAGTGGATTTACTCTTATGTTCTATCCCACCAGTTAAGATGGAACTCGGGGCAGGGGAGGTCCTTTGTGGTATGAGGAGATCTAGAAGCTCAGTCAGTAAAGCGGCTGACTACCTTGCAAACACGAGGACCTGAGTTTGACATCCACAAGCCATGGGAAAGAGTTGGGTGTGGTGGCATGTGCTGTAATGGCAGTGCTGGGGAGGTGGAGACAGATCACTGGGGCTCACTGCTCAGACAACCCAGCACAACGGGTGAGCTCCAGGCTCAGAGATCACCTCTCAGAGGGGGTAGACAGTGCCTGAAGGTGACACTTGAGGTTGTGCTATTTCCATGGACACACATACACACATACACGTACCCATACTAAATGCATCACATCAGCACACACACGCACATACGCACAGGCCCATGCACCTGCATGTACATAAATGGACACACACACAAACATTTGAACACATACACAGTGAGGAACCACATCAGCACACACACACACACACATATACATGAGTACCTATATACATGTATTGAAATATATATACATGTGTTGAAATAGCCTTGGACCTCCAAATGGATAAAGAGCAAAACCATCACAAATGTTAACACAAACCTCTGCCCCTATAATGACATCCTTGAAGATACTTTCAGTTCATATTAACTAACTAAAATCTGTGGGGACTTAACAGGCAGATGGCAAAGGGAATGCTTCACACCTTCCGAAAGCCTCCTCTCCTGAGGCAAGTGGCAGGTTAAGCAGAGGCAGCCACACTGCAACTGAGAGCTCATTATTGGGCTATCATGTTATATTCTGTTGAGAGTCTGGAAAATCATTATGAAGATATTTCCACCTCACAATTAGAGTTTTCAGTGTCAGAGGCTGACCTGTATTTTGCGTGGTCAGTCACATACCTGCTTGGAAGCAGGAAGGCCCTGGATGGTGAGTGAGCTGTCCATCACTGCTCTTCTGCACAGTGCTGCTAGAGCAGAGACTCTCATATTTACTCACGTTTGCTGTCTGCCCAGATAAAAAGACAGCAAAATTGCAGGCTTCTTCCTAATTCTTATGCTCCAGTTGCAAGCGGCGGCAAATTCCTCTCTAACTGCTGATTGTCCAAGCTGACCTTTTTAGTATGTAAATAGGTTATCTCCCTTCATGTAGTTCAGCCAACAGTATGTTAGGCTGCAGGTTCCGATGGGAGATTTCACACCTTGTTGGAAAGGCCAGCATGTTGACAAATGTGGATGTTCTGTAATGAAGTCGTCTGGTGGCATGAGAGCATATTAAAAAAAAAAAAAAGGCCTTGAAGCCTTGGCATTACGGGCCAGTGCGTAGTTACAGCAACATAGATGCTGCAGACCTGCCTGGAAAACCATGAATTTAAGCTCCAACTTTCAGATGAAGGCCGGAATCAAAGACCAAACACTGGCTTTTTTTTCCCCCTGAAAACTATAGTTGGGTTGCTTTGCTAAATAGAACAGACTTAAAAATAAACAAAGATATATCTCAAACGTATGTGAATCTCATTATTCATCAATTGAGTAAATGAACCAAGAACCATTTCCAATATACAGAAAACTCCGAAAAGACACATGTTATATTTAGAAGGTACAGAGATATCAAGTTTTGGCGATAGGATTTTTGTGTTTCACAAATAAATGCAGAAGGCATTAAAATGGGAAAGAATCTGTGTGTCCCCGAGGAAGAAGATTGTTGAACACCTCAGCTTTGGAGGTAGCTGTGTGTTTGGAGTGCTGAGGCTTCCTCTTGGAAGCTCATATAACATGGGGCTGACAGCATCTGGATGGTTCTGGGGTTTCTTAGCTCATTGAAGGCCACTCTCAGCTTGGCTCTAGACTCTGGAAAGTGGTAGAGAGTAATTCCAATTAGTTCAGGGGAAAATTATAGCCTTGGGTTAAAAAAGGTGGAATGTACCAGCTCTGCGTGGGACACTTGATATCGTCCATTGTTTGTGAACAGTGCATCTTGCCTTTTCCAAAACAACGTTCTCACCTGAAGACCAGTGAAATGTGTGTCGCTTAGTTATCTGGAAGCTCACGAAAGCTGGGCGGATAGTGTGAGATGCCACCGGAGGTCCTACCATGGATGGTGGAAAAGACCTACAGCAGTCTGAGGAGCGGATGGTCCCTGCAGCTCAGAATTTCCTCTGGGAGATGGCTGTGTTTGTTCATTTACAACCCTGAGCCCTGAGCGATGTTTGCCAGAACCAGTTACATGCCAAACACAAATAACATATTTTTTCCGTACTGCTATCAGTTTTGCATCACAATATGATAATTTGTTTGTTTGTTTTTTATTAAACCGTCCAGATTTCTTACTGTGTTTAGAACAGCGCCAGGTACAGAGTGAATGTCTCATACTTATCAGGCATCACATGATTGTAAGAAGGAATGAGGGCTTTCACAGTTTCATAGTGAATATGGAGACATCCAACATTTCCAAAGCCAGTTTGCCTAGGTTTTAATTCTCTGAAGGCCAAAATCCTATCACAGTAACAACCTTTGGTTCCTTGTTCAGATCTTACACCTATGTGATCCTGGGAATGATGGTGTGGCAGCCATCAACATGGAACGAAACATGACAGTAGCTGCTCTCAAGGTAGAATGGGATATTTGTTCCCCAGGCTAACTGGGACGGATATAAGACAACCACCCTGACAATGCTGAAACACATGTGGCCTAGGCGCTCGGGAGTATGTGGCTATTGACGGACTCTTAAAATCAGGGGATTTATATTATTTTAAATTCTGTGCATAAAAACTTTTTTTTAAAAAATTCCCTCAAAATTCACATATATTTCCAAGATGTGAACATACTGATTTTAAGTTTTTCTTGAGCCCAGTAGAACTCACCTCACAACGGATACCTCATAACTGTCTCTCAGCACTTTAAAGATCATCAGGATTATTGGAATTATGAACAGTCATATTGCATATAACTATGCTTCTGTCATCAATGGGTCATATAGACCACCATGATTATGCAAGAATACCATGGAGCTGAAAAGTTCCTACCGCCTACTGTTTTTATTACGCCTTTCATATGGCCAGTTAGTAAATACTTCTGTATTCCCATTGCATATAATAGTCTGCACAGTTTACTTGTACAGCCTAGAGTATGTCAGGTTCTACAGTACAGCTTACATGTATAGAGGCTAGCTCATTTAGAAAAGCATAAGTATGCTCTGTGATGGCTGCACAATGAAGAGACCACGGACCCGTGCAATTTGCTGAGTTTATCTGTCATTAATCAGCCTGTGAATGCACTGTCCTCCTCAACCCAGCAGCAGCTGAACTTCTAGCAGGAGGCACTGGGGTGTTTACCATGAACACAGCAGAAAGGTTCCTCTGCCTATTTCATCCAAGGGCTCCGGCACCCCAGCGGTTTCCACCTACCACAGCTAGCTGAGGTCTGGGCGGCTTCCTAGTTACACAGTCTCATGCAGCAGCCACTCCTACCAGCTCCCCGAGAAGCCAGCTTAGGAAATTCAGCCTGCAAGAGCATCCTCCTGTGAGAGGTCTCAGCACTTTAATTAAACAGAATGTCCTCTGCAGCAGAAACTGAAACACATGTGTAATCCTGGCTTTGCCTCTCACACCAGCATGAAAGAGACAAAAATCAAAACTACCTCTGCGTTTAGGGTACTTTCCCTTTCAGAAAACAGAAGATATAACCCCAGCCACCGCAGTCAGTGACATCTGTAGAAAAAATTGGAAATTTTTTTACATCTTCCTTTTCATTTTAAAGTTGGTATTCACAGTTTAATATATATGTTATATATATATATATATATATATATATATATATATATATATATATATATATAAAAGATGTGTTTAATGATTTTGTGAAGACACTCAAAGATTTGGAACACTCTCCAGGTTCCCAGGCTAATCCATTCAGCAACACATCTCACCTTAGGATGGAAGCAGGCCCTGCACTAGAGTGCTGAAAGACTTGGCTGAGCTCTCATCTCTTCAGAACCACACAGAGAGGAGCATTCTGAAGGATGCTGAGACAGTACCTGTCCTACAGAGGCAACAGCCATTGCCCTGGGAGAAACATAGTCTCAGAAAACTGCATCCAAGGATGAGAGGGGGCTTTTAGTCTCAAGACTCTGAGGGGATGGCCAGACTGGCCAGCTTTGGTTGGCATTTGACATGGGGACTGTCTTCTCAGAGGCTTCATAGGCTTGTGCCACAGAGCACAATAATATGTCTTATTCTCAACTCTACAGATTGCCTTTCTTAAAAATAACGTAGAGTCCAAGGATTTCAAGTCATCTGAAAATAACAAGAAAGTAGGTCCCTGCTTTCTTCCCAGCCCCTCTCGCTCACCCTCCCCACTTCTGCTCTGCCTCCACAAGGGGAAGAGAAATCCTTTATGGAAATGTTCTTTAAAAATATGGCTGTTTCTTCACAAAGGCTTCGCACAACAAAACTGAAGCTAAGTGAGTCATAAGCGGTAAACAAGCCTGCATGACTGGGCCTCAAGCTATTTTTAATCCACTAAAAACGGAGACCCATTTCACAAGGAGCCTTCTCTTCAATGAAAGCGGGAGCCATGCTAGCATGTTTTGTGCTCCACAAAGAGGAAGTAAAAAAATTAAAGTTGCAATTGGCCCTGAAATTCAATTACATGCATTTTTCCATCTACCATGTAATCTACGACGGTCACTGGCTGGGCCGGTCTCTGACACTGAGAGTCGCTGTCTGTGGCCCTGCACTCCCTTGGGAACTGCTGCGAAGGGGGAGGCAGCAGGCAGGGCTGGCTTCTCCCTGCAGACATTCCCCATGTCTTGGGTTTGCTGGGCCATCGGGTCTGTGTTATGGCATCTTCTCTTCCGTGTCTTCTCCTGCTTTGTTCCTCAGCACAAAGGGCAAAACAGACGAAGAGACATACAAACATGATCTGCAAGACAACGGCCATGAGTGTGTGGGACTGGTGGGAGCGTGAGTGTGGCAGGCACAGGCATTAGTGGTGAAGGTACCCAGCTCAGGCTGTTCCTCAGACGCCATGCAGTGACTCACACATGCCTCTGTTCCATTCCTCAGGCCCTTACTGCATGGAATTCAAACCCTGGCATCTACTTAAACAGAGCCTTGAGGTTGTAGCTGCCGGTCATCCCTCATCATGAGTTGCTTCACTGTAGTTGATTTTATATAAACGTGACTGATGAAGGACAGAGATTCCATGGGGTTTTATGGGCTCTCCACTGGGCTACCAGGAGAACCAGAAGCTGGGTCCTGCCTGCCATGGTAGCCAAGAGACACACATGGCTTTAGAACATTTGCAATGTTGAGTGAATTTCGAGATATGCTATAGTATGTCTGGGATTTTGATGACATAGTATTAAAAAGAACATGAATATGTATCCTCTTAAAAAGTCTTTATTTAATACTGAAATGATATTTTGGGTACACTGATTTAAATAAAATATGCTGCTAAAATTAATTTGCTTCATTTCTTTAAACATGACCATGGCAACTATTGCTCTCTTTTTATTGGATGGTCCAAGTCTGGTGAGAGCTGAAACAGGGCTTCTGTTGAGACCTGGTTTGGCCAAGGAGATAAACAGAAGTAACATTCTTCTTGATGAACCCATGGACAATGAGCTTGAGGTGGCCTGTGTCTACCCAGCCCCAACTGTAATAATGGCAGAAGACATAGAAACTGAGGCTATGGGGCAAACCTGAGCTCAGAGGGGCAAAGGTGCAAGAGACAGACAGACAGCCAGAGTTGTCTTGGCTGCAAGACTGAGTGAAGCATCTCTCTGGCAACAAAAGATAATGGCTTTGGGCTTAATGAGATGTTGACTGAATGGATGCACAGGCTATTTATTTATTTATTTATTTATTTATTTATTAGAATGTATTCACTTTGAATCTCAGCTGTAGCCCCCTCCCTAGCCCCCTCCTAATCTCACCCTCCCTCCTTCTTCTCCTCCCATGCTCCTCCCTTCAGAGGTCCTCCTCCCCTTCCATCTGACCCTAGCCTATCAGGTCTCATCAGGACTGTCTGCACTGTCTTTCTCTGTGGCCTGGTAGGGCTGTCTTTGAAAACTAGGTTAGGAACCATTCAAATTTAGAGTTGCTCTCTCTAAGGATCGCACTCTACCCCCAAAGCACAAATAAGAAAGACTGGGTAACTCTACTGCCTTCCACCCACCCTGTTCTGGAAAGAAGGATGTTAGAGAACAGGAGCTTTGCTGTCTCAGGTCGTCTCCATTTCCCAGCATACTCCTCAGTCAGTCTGAAAGAGCTCATCGTATGTGAGGCTCCAGTTCCCAGCTTTATAGTCCTGCTCCCACCTCAGTCTCTTGATACGAGGGAGAAGGGCATGCCTGACTATTGCCTTACTCATCCTTGAAGGCTTCACTCCTCACTAAACAAAGGGGATCACCCACATTGCCCTCCTGCAGGGGCCTCACTGCCACATCCCTGAAGGACCATCTCTCCTGCCAGGCTTGTTCTCCAGCTGCACAGGGTCTCTGTGTCTGAGCTCAGAGCCTTTCTGAGCTAGCTCTGGTCTAGCTCTTCACAGTGTACACAGCAGTGGTACTGGGCTGTGTGGACTCTCCTTCCAGAGCTCATTCTTACCTCCCACTCAGCTCTGTCTCATTGCCAATTCCGAGGGAACGTACGTAAGCCTGTTTTCTCTCTTCAGAGGCTGCCACCAATCTGGCTGACGTGTGGGACACAGTCTTCCTGGCATCCCTTACTTCCTTCCACACAAGCTCTTTCGAAGAGGCTCATTGCCAAACTTGGCTGAATCCCGATGGAGGAAGTGGTACATGAGAACTTCCTGGAGCGGCAGGTCAGGGTGAGGGGCATTCAGTTTCAGCTCTTGCGGGTAGAGCTCTAGTGCTTTCTTTTGATTCGATTTCAGCAAATGACCCTTAAGGAGGTTCTTGACCCCAGGGTCTACCCCAAGGCTTTCTAGATGCAGAGGTCTGGGCTTGTCCCAGCTCAGGTCTCGCTGCTCTCCTGCCCTTTGTTTATTAGGTTATAATCGCTACCTGCCCAGGCAGCACCCACAGAGCCCTGGCACCAGCTACCCCTCTTACGCTTTGGTCTCTTTTGGTGGAGTGTATGTGCAGGGGCTGCCACAGAGGCCTGTGGTGTGGCACAGACCTGACATGGTGGCCACAGTCCAGGTGCTCAATGCACAATGCTATTGTTGAAACGTCAGAAGAGCTTTGCTGCAGAGGCAAACAGTGCACAGCAAATGCTAGTGGGCCAAGCCAAGAGAACTACTCTCCATCCTGTGCTCTCTCATTATTGGAAAGGCCGGAGATTGTTTATGGTGTGAGATCAAATTCACCCCTTGGTTTGCTATTGGAGACAAAGCTATCCCTTCACCTTAACTTTTAAAATAATGCAGAAAAGGTCCACACTGACTTTTGGTGTTAATCACTCAACAAGACTTTGGTGCAGTGCATTTTTTGATGGCTAACGGCTGGCCTTTCAGTTTAATATCTGCTTTGCCCAGCTTGAGACATTCCTCATTAACTTCTTTGATTGAATAATACAATCCAGTTGCACAGAGTGTATTCGCCTATCTTTTCCAACACTGACCTTCTTCGTGCACAAAGGTGAAAACGTAATTGGATACTCACTGGCGCCAACCTGATCAGGAAGCCAGAGTTGCTCTTCTTATGCACTTATTCTCCCCACCTGTGGCTCCTTACTTGGCTCCTCACATCCCAGGGAGGGGGATCTAGCTGTGTGCTTCCTGCATCCATAGACCGGAACAGTTTTACTGCCTGACACACGTGTAACAGTACTTTTGTGGAGTCTGGTAGGTCTGCCATCTTAGCCACGCCTTGGCAACTGGAGGAAGTTGAACAAGCAGAGCTGGGATGCTCTTCTGACCACGAGTCTCACACGCTCCTGTCTAAAAGGGTGAGGCTAGAGTAACAATCTGAGGGTGGGGTGGGGTCCCATCACTCCCAGAGGCGCCTGAGTCACCTTTCCTTTAAGAGAGATTTCTGTGTTGTAACCAGAAGCATCAAAATTCCAGGCAGGTCCTTGTGGGCATCGTCAGATTTTTTTCTCAAAATACTCCTATTCCAGGACTCTCCCAGGATCTATCCGGAGAAGCATTTGAAGGAGCACTGAGAGCAAATGGAAGAGTGACCAGTGTTGCCTCTCAGTGAAGCGAGGCAGTCATTACCCTCCCTGCTATGCCTGCCACTTGGGGAATAGTGCCTTGACTCACCATTCTCACCAATCCCTGGCACAGGGAGCTGCCTTCCTCCCTGGCAGCAAGATCAGCGCAGATGCTGATTCCCGCCAACGCTGATTCCCGCCGGGAGCCAAGGGCTCCCCTCATGGTCATGATGACGTGTTCCCAGACAGAAGGAGGAGAATACATCTGTGTTCCAAGTGGCTTCTCTGCATGTCTCGGGAGCCACCTGTGTCCACAGGTACACGTGTCCCCTCGCCCTGCACACAGCTCCCCCACTGAAGGTGGCTCCGGAAAGGGGCTCTCCTCAACTAGGTATTTGGAAAACTGACCTCATATCTCCTGGTTCATTTCATTAAAAGTACAGAATAGTCCATAGTGACCTTGACATAGTAATTGCCCACAAAACACTTCAGTGTAGCATTTCTGACCCCAAAGCCTGTGTCTGGGGCAGGGGGTAGGTGACTTACAAGAAACAGGGTGCCCACTTAGATGTATAGCACACCTTCCTGTGACGATCTGTTAAGAACTTAGGGACTTCCAAAGTTGTAGATTTCTTTCACAGTTCACTTTTGAGCAGTTTCACCAAGGAAGACTTACTAGCTATTTCCTTCTTGTAGGGATCACATTTATTTAACGTGTTTTTTGTTTTTTTCTGCTTTGCAGAAATGCCAGACACACAGGTGCATAAATAATGGCCTGCTCCTCCATTGGCCTTAGCCTTGACTGCTCTGGGTTCCTGCTGCACCCACCAGGACTAGTGAGGGTAAGGCCAAGAGCCCTGGCAACTGTATCTGGTGCCCGCCCCAAAGTCCTGCAGCTTAGCTGCAGGAGGAGACCCTTCTGCTTGCTTTCCAGGGACTCCTCCTCCGCTCAGTGCAAATGGACCATGGTGTGTCTCCTGCATGCCAGCCTCCCACCCCACCACCTTTTATCCTTAACTGGGTCTCTCTGGCTGGTCAGATCTAATTACAGAAGACGTGACAAGCGGCAGGGATTAGTACATGTTAGAACAGAAAATAAACTTACGACTGGTCTCTTTGGCAGATGAAATTGTACTTCTAAAAATATTTTATAGACTTTAGTCTATCCTTTAAAAATCATCCGAGCCAGGTGCGCGGTAGTGCATGCCTTTGATCCCAGAGCTCAGGAAGGCAGGAGGATCGCTGTGAGTTCGAGGCCAGCCTGGTCTATAAAGGGAGTCTAGGACAGCTAAGATTACACAGAGAAATTCTGTCTCAAAAAAGAAAGAAAGAAAGAAAGAAAGAAAGAAAGAAAGAAAGAAAGAAAGAAAGAACAACAAAAGAAATTATAGAACAAAAAGGTGAATTATACAAGTTTTAAAGACAGTTGACTTGTTTGGAACTGAAATAAATAAGTAAATAAACACACAAAGGACCCACCACATTTTGGTTTCTGGGTTAAGCGTATATAGGAACCTTGTTCCAAACTCACAAAGTTACTCTGTTCGGATCCCCCTTCTAAATAAATAGTACCAGATGCCAACATGCACAAATAATATGTCTGACCTTTTCCAGTTTATTAACATTCACAAAAACAGGGAACTTTAAATATATTCTGTCTCTCTCTCTCTGAAAAATTGAAAAGCACAAAACCTAAAACAACTAAATCTTTAAATGTTGTTACAATCACGTTAAACACAAAGAAGGCGGCCAGCCACATGCCACACTGTAAACTCTTTTTTTTAATTTAAATTTTTATTTTTTATATTTATTACAGTTTATTTACTTTGTATCCCAGCTGTAGCACCCCTCCCTCATCTCCTCTCAATCCTGTCCTCCCTCTTCTCCTCCCATGTCCCTCCCTAAGTCCACTGATAGGGGAGGTCCTCCTCCCCTTCCCTCTGACCCTAGCCTATCAGTTCTCATCTGGACTGCATTGTCTTCCTCTGTGGCCTGGTAAAGCTGCTCCCCACTCAGGAGGAGGTGATCAAAGAGCCAGCCACTGAGTGCATGTCAGAGACAGTCCCTGTTCCCCTTACTAGCATACCCACTTAGACACTGGGCTGCCATGGTCTACATCTGTGAGGGGTTCTAGGCTATCTCCATGAATAGTCCTTGGTTGGCATATCAGTCTCAGAAAAGAGACTGGTTCTGTTGCTCTCCTTGTGGAGCTCTTCTCCCCTCCAGGTCTTTCTATCTCCCCCTTCTTTCATAAGATTCCCTACATTCTGCCCAAAGTTTGAGTGAGTCTCAGTATCTGCTTTGATACCCTACTGGATAGGGTCTTTCAGAGGCTCTCTGTGGTAGGCTCCTGTCCTGTTCCCTGTTTTCTCCCTCTTCTGATGTCTATCCCATTTGCCTTTCTGGGTGAGGATTGATCCCCTTACCCAGTGTCCTCCTTCTTGCTTAGCTTCTTTAGGTGTACAGAGTTTAGCATGTTTATTCTATATTATATGTCTAGTATCCACTTATAAGTGAGTATATACCCTGTGTGTCTTTCTGCTTCTGGGATATCTCACTCAGGATGATCTTTTCTAGATCCCACCATTTGCCCCCAAATTTCATGATTTTCTTTTTTTTAATTGCTGAGTAGTATTCTATTGTGTAAATGTACCACAATTTCTGTATCTATTCCTCAACTGAGGGGCATCTGGGTTATTTTTCCAGATTCTGGCTATTACGAATAAAGCTGCTACAAACATGGTTGAGCAAATGTCCTTGTTGTATACATGAGCAAGTGTTGGATATATGCCTAGGGTTGGTATATCTGGATCTAAGACAGCATCTTCAATAAATGGTGCTGTTCTAACTGGATGTCTACATGTAGAAAAAAATGCAAATAGATCCATGTTTATCACCCTGCACAAAATTAACGTCCAAGTGGATCAAAGACCTCAATATAAAACCAGACAGGCTAAATCTGTTAGAAGAAAAAGTGGGGAAGAGCTTTGAACTCATTGGCATAGGAGACAACTTCCTGAACAGAACACCAACAGCACAGGCTCTAAGATCAACAATCAATAAATGGGACCTCATGAAACTGCAAACTCTTATGTAGAAAGTGGGGTCCAGCAGACGCCTGCATCTACCCATCTGCATGCGACTCATCTGCATGCCATCTGCATGGTGGCCTTCCCTGCGACCCAGCTCCACCTTTCTCATCCTGGGCAGTCTGGCCCAAGCTTTGCAGACGGTACTGCTCAGGCCTGCTGAGCAAGGCACATACCAAGTGTTGGGTTTTGTCTCTTCCTGAAGACACATCAGCACAGTCACCCAGAGTGTGCACAAAACTCACATCTAAGCAGAATCTCACGTGGAAGCATGGATCCTGGGGAGCCACTAAATCCATTCAAAGGCCTGGACTCCATGACTTACGGCAGGGGTCCTAAAGATGCCCCCGATAACCCCACGGGATGCTCTTCTGGGAGTGCACCCGGAGCAGGCAGCACGCTCAGTTAGTTTAAACATATCAGGAGAAGAACGAAGGTTTAAACCTGAGTAGATTAACACCACAGACTAATAAGTCTCTAATACCTTTAATAAAAGGTATTAATATTGCACATTTACACTGTCTGGAAAAAAGTGGGATATCAGCAGGAGAGTAGGAAGGAAGAGAATGGTTGGGGCAGAAGAAGAACTATGGTATGGAAGATACTTGGCAAGGCTGAGGCAGGAGCATCATGAATTCCATCTGGGCAGTCTGAGGCAAGCGTGAGACCCACCATCAACAACAAACAAACAAACAAAAAACCAGAACAACCTCCCTTGGAACAGCAATCTTATTAGCTAACCACCAACTAACTGCTTCTTAGTAACTACATTAGAGATCCAAGTGACAAGCAAGGGCAGTTGAGGACATGGGCTGACGCTTCGGGTCCTTAGTGGAAAGGCGAACATTTTCCCAGGACTTTCACTTCCACACATGACAGGGAGATGAAAAGCTGATGAGACGGTACCCAGGGAGCCTCAAGATGCTCCTTTGGGGAGGGAACATGATGCCATAAATTAAGGTTCTCATTGCCCACATGGGGGATCCTCACTTCTAAAGATACAGGACGCTTCTTCCTCAAGCAAATGGTGCTTGTACCCAAGCCCTGCTTTCCACTGCTGTTGAAAACAACTGCATTTTGAGTCAGTAATTTTCTCTGCATGCTTACTTTCCCTGGGAAGACACTGTGGAAGTAGAGTCACCAGAACGGAGTTACACTTTAGGGTGGGCATACTGAAGGACCACCTCATGACAGGCAAACCAGGTCTCTATTAAGGAATCATAAAACAAGGCAAGGCAGTAAGCACTGACACCTAAGGCATCATCAAGACTCTTAATTGTCAGTTCTAAAAGGCAAGCTGCTACTATTTATGTGTGTGTGTTGGGGGGGGAGGGAATTTAATAAAAACAGAGTTAGAGAGTAAAGGAATTTTATTAAATCTCCTGTTTGCAGAAGAGTGAGTTAGGTGTGTTGCCATGACACTTTCAAAGCCTGCTGGTAGTGATGGGGAAGGTTTAGAACGATTCCTTGGGGTGCTTAATAGTGCAGTGGGAAGAGACAGTGCCAAGGAAAAGGCTGAGGAGTGACAGAAACAGGCAAACAGGAAGATGCTGCTGAAATAAATGGGAACAGCAAGTTTCCAGGGCCTTGGCCTCTCTCCTGCTTCCCAAATAACTGGGAGGGGGGAGGCATCCAGGGAATAAAACTGCCCCTCATTTCCAGTCTTCCTTCAGGCTGATAGTCTGATAGAAATGAGTACACATTCTTCAATTTTATTCAATCCTGGGACAGTGGGACCATCTGAAAGGTTTTTAAATGCCACTGGAATGTATTAGGACTTCCCAGAACAGGACTTTGGGGATGGAGAGAGAAATGCTCCTGGCCCTGAGTGGCAGGAGAATACTACCAAATGCTGATTTTCCTGGCATCTATGCCCATATCACTTTATCTTTCAGGGCTTCCTCTTGTTCCAAATGAAAGATTAGAGAAGAACAGAAGAATAGAGAGCTAAAGAAAATGTTATGTAGGTGTATAGGGAGCCCCTTTATCTGACTGAATCTGCGGGAAAGGCCTTTTCAGACATCTTGCAGCCATGCTGCAGAAAGCCCACCTTTCCCCACTGTAGGCCAATCTCTGTGAAGAGCTACCCGTGGCTGCTTCTGTCCTAATTTCTTTCTTGCTGATCTTCTAGGATAATCTGCCTCGAGAGTGGATTTGAACCTTGTTTCTGAATTACTTCTGCAATTCAGTTTTCTTGAATCCTGGATAATGATCTAGGTGTCTCCAGGAGGGCTTTGCTGAGGGGAAGATGTTTTAAATTACTGGTTAAAATCATGTTGGTCAAATTTAGGCAGATATATTTTAAAAGTTGCTGCTTGGTCCTCAGGCTCTCCTGTTTTAATGATAAGAAAGTGTCACTCTCAACCTTGCTCTCCTTTTTTTGGAGCTTCACAGAATAGCAAGGAAGGAGGAACAATTTAATGATCTCATGTACCCACCAGCTGAAACCAAGCAGGACACCTATAAGCTGCTCCAGAATTTAACTGAAAAACTCTTTACCTTTTCTGCTCCAGGTTCAAATGGGAGAGCGAGGCTCTTGATGGAGATGCAAAGGAGAAACACAAGCTGGGAAAGAGGTACGTGATGGCTTGAACCCAAGGCAGTAATGATGACGAACATAGGAGAGGACCTGTGGGAAGCCAGAGGACCATTCTTCCAAGGCTGAATTGAATAGCCATGGAGGCCAGAAAGGTAGAGAATGGCTTAGAGAGCTGGGAAGGGCAGTCTGCTGCTGTTCCCAGTGACTGAAGTCAAGCTGCTTGGCCAGTGTTTGGCCAAGGAGGCTCATCCCAAACAGACGAGCCCACAGCTGGCATCTGCCACACATCACAGGCCATCAGAAGAATTTTCAAAGAAGACAAAGAGGCATGGAAAAGAAGAGAGTTTGCCTGAGAAATCTTCTAGGAGGCATCAGGGTTGGGATTCAGAAAGAGGCTTCCTGGGTACAGGTTTGTGTGCCCGAGACTCACATCAGTATTGTTTTTTTTTATAAAAAATTAAGCATTTAGGTTAGAGGAATATTGTTAGCAAATAAGGAAAACTTGGTGTAGAGCCACATCCCAGGAGATACAAAATCTTCAGGTGTGACCTGGTTGAGTTGATGTTTCAGAGGACATGGGATCAGGATGAGCCAGGGTTAAGTATGAGAAGCAGATGTGGGGAGGAGGTCCAGGAGAGAAAAAAATTCCAAAGAACCATGGTTTGGCTAGGCAGTTGGTGAAGTGAGATTGAGAGATGCTGTCAAGGGTCTAGGAAAGGTACACAGTGGCTCTGAGCTTATGTGTCCACAGCCAGAAGCCAAGGATACCTAGCTATAGTTACTCCCACTAACTTATTTCCTGTGCTTCCTTTGAAGCCAGGGACTTAGGGAAATCCCATATGAAAGCAGGCAGATCTCTTCCTCCTGCTGTCAGGGAGCTGAGCAGTATGATATCAGGTTCCTGATGAGCAAGCCTCCAACTGGGCAGAGATTCTGCCTATCTCCTGGCAAGAGATGCGACCCTGACCCCAGCTTTCCTCTTCTTTCTGCCTCCCTTGACTTCCCCATGAAGTGAAAAGCTTGCTATGGAGAGGACCTGAGGGCGCAGAGAGAATGGAGGGCATTCATTGTAAGAGGGCTTTATTCTCGCAAGCATGTACGATGTGAGACTGAAGAAATCCATGCTAATCCTAGCACATCTGCATCGTGCCTTCCCCCCCCCTCCCTGCAGAGCACGGGAAGGCACGCAGAAGCTAGCCCCACGAGGACCTAGGAGCCAGCTGCATTTCAGCTGTCTGCCTATCTTTAGCATCCGCCCACAGTGGGCAACACAGATTAGCCGAAATCCCAGGCTTCACCTGGGCCTTAGTTCCAACCCCCCCTTTCCTGTCCTCAGCAGTGACGTGATAACCGTGATAACTGACACCCTCTGCTCTCTTTCCCCGACATCTTCCTCACTCAGATTACCTTTCAGTAAGAGTTACAAAACAATCAAACATTACTAAAAAGTAGGTTAGTGGAAAAGGTGGGAAACAGAGCTTCTGAGAAAATTCTCCCCCAGAGAAAGATTTGAGATTTAGCAACGTGAACTGATAAAGTAGGCCATTCAACCTATTACACCGTTACTTTCTCTGGCAAGAAACCGCCTGCTAGATTTGCATTCAGTTTCATTTTAAGACTTTCTTTCTTTCTTTTTCTTAAAAAAACAAAGGGAAATTTTCCACTAGCTATAAATTTTACTCTGACCCAGGGACATAGCCAATGAATATTATGGTCAACAATTAGACGCCGTCATAGTAAAACTATTAAACACTGCAAGCTACTATAAATAATGATTGTTGCTTCTCGACAAAGGTACAGTATGCATTTGTGTGGTGTTTGTCAGACCCCTAATGAAGATCTGCCTGAAATGGCGGAGACTTCAGTAGGGGCATTGCCAAGCTGCAGCAAGTTAGTCCTGGCACTGGGTGCTGGTGTGGCGTGTTAAGCTGCAGCGTCAGCGGAATCCATCCTCTAAGGACATCCTTGCATGGCACAAAAGCTGAATTTCAACACTCATAGTAATTGTCTTAAAGTAATTAAGACACAAATAGAATCTTGAGGTGTGCGTTAACAGAAAAGGCAATAAAAGCTATTCCGCAGTTATGGGAGGGGACTGGGTGATAGTTCCCAATGGCTGTGATATCTTCCAATTTTTTTTTTTAAATAAAACTACAGAAGGCAAATTATAATTAGCTTAGTTCAGCATTTGAAATAAAATCAAAGAATTGGCTTCTATAAAACATTTTAAAAGTGATCTTGCTCACACGACTTATCTGTTTGGTCCGCTCTTTCTGTAGCACAGAGAGGAATCACTAGGTCACTGAACACAATGATCAGGCACTACTGCCCATGGCAATGAGGCCTCACCACAAATCCTGTTGATTTATGTGAAGATATTAAGTGTGTGCACACATTTTAAGAAACACTTTGAAGCCAAACGTCATGGCACACACCTTTGATCCCAGAACTCAGGGAGGTGGAGGCAGAGGGATCTCTGTGATTTTGAAGCCAGCCTGTTCTACAGAGGGAGTCCAGGATAGCCGAGGCCACACAGAGGCCACACAGAGAAAGCCTGTCTCAAAAAAAAAAAAAAAAAAAAACAACAAACAAACAAACAAAAAATCACTTTGACACATTGTGGTTTTTTGTAAGTGTCACAGAGGGTTGGATTATTGCCTATCAAGCTGGATTATGATCACTCATAGATATTTTAATTCTGACAGTGTTCATACTGAGAGGTCCTAGCGTCTTAGGCAAGGGTCCTTGCCCTGTCCTTTCTAACCATTATTTCCTCCCTCTCTGCACTCAGGTAGAGGAACAGAGAGGCTTCTTCTGTGTGACAGTCCCATGGGAGGGGAATCTAGAAGGGAAACAAGGGAATAGAAACCACTAGGATGCCTGACCCTGGGGGATTCTTTGTCCTTGTGTGGGTTCTGTACGGGCCAAGAATCCTAGCCTGAAGACCATAGTTTAGGCCAGCAGGGAACTGGTAGCCAAGGTTATTTTTTAGAAGAGCCCGAAGCTCCAGCAACTGTACCCTCAGAAGCATGGGGCTAGGACAGATCAGCTTTCAACAGAACGCAGAAATCTGCAGTGCGTGCAGAAAAAAAAAATCTCTTGGTTTGTACATGTTTGCAATGAGTTAAAATTTGATGAGAATTGTTTTGGTCATATAATCACATGTGACTCCACACCCTACAACATGCCAGTAAACGGTCTCTGAGTAAGCATGGTCCATGCTGATGAGTTCAAGACCATACACATTTACAGAAGACTACAGGAGCCGTGTCTGCAAAACTATTGTTAAGTGTCATAGATAAACCTGCACTGGATTATTAGAGGACTACTCGTACTTTCCAGCATCTGGAAATGAAACTTACATTAAAAAGCTGCTGGAATGGAGGGTGGTACAACTCTATAAAAGCAGGTCTGGTTCTGTAGTAACCAGTAGGTCTCCAGTGATGTTAAGTGACTGGCCACAGCCCTGGAGGGCAGTGCCTTGGAGAACAATACCCGAGAGGCAGCATCATGGAGAACAGAATCCTGGCAGGCCGTGGCAGCCTGGAGGGGACCTAACTGGAAGGGCTGCCCTCTGAAGGACAGCTGGCACACGCCGGCAGCTTGGGAGATGCCAGATGAGTGACGGAGGGAATGGATGGTCTTGCACATCTCAGGGCCAGCATCAGAAGGTATGGCTGAGAGACGAGGAAACTGTGGCTTCTCGGTGGGGGAAGAGACACATCAGCAAGTGTGAGTGGGTCAATCACGTGGTCTCCGTGTAGGGACTAAGGGAAAGTTGAGGCTGCTCAGAGCAAGGGCTTGTTTTGCCTGCCACCGGGAGTGGTTCAGCAACCATGCATTTGGCTCTGGGGGAGCAGGAGAGGTGTTTGAGCAGGGAAATAGGTCAGAGCAGGATGGACAGAGACTGACCTGGCAGAGACACTGCCAAGATGGCTACGCTGAGTTCCTGCTGAGGCCTCCTGTTGGGAATGCAAGGAAAGTCATGGCCTTTGTGCACTGTCAACTTCCCATTTCTTCAGCAGGAGACAAGCCTGTGAGACCACCTAGCACTGTAGCACCATTCTTGCTCCAGCGCCTAGGTATAGATTTCTGAGAGCCTTTAGTCCAGAGGATGCAGGGAAGAAACCTAAAGAGAACTGCAGTACAAAGAGGCAGCGCCTGCTATTCTATTATCTCAGAAGGGAAACTCTGGGGTGTCCTGAGACTAGGCTGTTGACAGAAGTGCCTTATCTTTAATAAAATGGAACAGCTTCCCATCTGAACAAATGAAATTTAGATGCAAAGCTGGAATCACCTGTTGCCATATTTGAAAAGGGCTGGTGTAGGCAAAGGTGAATCTATGCTCCCAACATCCATAGTTATTAATTTTGCTCATGTTTGTGGATAGCAATAGATCATACTAATTAAATGAGAATGAGCTAAGGCTGAGCTACGAGCAACCTAGGACAGAACTCCTGGTCTTACCAGACAGAGAGACTTCATAGCAACGTATCATTCAGGAATAGAAGCATCTATTCTATTTATTATTGCTCACAGCATCTTTAGGAAGGTTCTGACTTCTTTGTGCTTTCTTGGCTGGAATAAAGAAGCCTGGCATACTTTTCCAGTGAGTGTTTCCGCTAAGAGGATTTACTCTATTTTTCCCGAAGTACATTCATGAGAACACGTGAGGTCTGGTGCCACGTAGACCCGAGTTCAAGTTTCATCAATCAGAGTCAAGTTGTGTGACCCTGAGCATGTGGCTTAGCTTCTGTGAGTCCTTCATTTTGCCTTGTTTTAGACGGCGAAGATAAGCACAAGGCTACACAGAGAGTGAGGGTGAGCTCTTGAGTGCTGGAAGCCCAGCAGACAGCTTGACTCCTTTGTGTTTCAGATTTTGGTGGCTTCATTCTGCATGGATTGTTCCAGTGTTCACCAAGGGTGCCTGGATGTGCTAATAGTGGAGCTGTGTGTGCGAAGATTACATGACAGCAGTACAAAGCACATTTCGCCTAAGCTTAGATAAACAGCATTTTTTCTCCCTGTATTTCCTCATCTATATCTCTGTCTCTCTGCCCTCCTCCTGAGACTCTTCACCCCTAGCCACAGCAGCTTTTCTCCATCCCTGCATGCAGTCTGCTCTTTGACTAGTTATTTCCTCCTAGTGGAGGCTGAAGTAACAATAGCCACCCCCAATAGGCTCATACATTTGAATACTTGGTCCCCACTTGGTTGAAATGTTTGGGAAGGATTAGGGGGCGTGGCCCTGTTGGAGGAGGAACATCACTGGAGATAGGATGAGCTTTGAGTTTCCAAAAGGACAGTGTGATTCCCAATTAACTCACTCTGCCTATACTTAGGGATCAAGATGTAAGTTCTCAGCCAGACGGTGGTGGTGCATGCCTTTAACCCCAGCAGCAGAGGCAGAGGCAGGTGGTTCTCTGAGTTCCAGGTCAGCCTGATCTACAAAGTGAGTTCCAGCATAGCCAGGGCTACCCAATGAAACTCTGTCTCAAAAACAAAAACAAAAAAGAAAAAAACTAAAAAAGATGTAAGTTGTCAGTTACTGATCCAGCACTATGCTGCCATGCTTCCCAAAATGAAGATCATTGTCTCTAACCCTCCAGAACCCAAATTAAACACTTTTGTAAGTTTCCTTGGTCATTGTTGTGTCATGACACTAGAAAGGCAACTAAGACTCTCCTGGGTGCTCTTCCCTCTTCTCTAAGAGTGGCTGGTCCCAGGGTCAGGTTTTTCGGACTCCAGGTACCTCCTACCCTATACAGGCCTGTTAATTCCCTCCTACAGCACACTATCCATTTCATCCTTGCCCCTGCCACAGGCTGAAGCTAAAGATATGCTGGTTTATCTACAGACCTGCTACACAGCACCCATTCCCAGCCTAATGCCCTACACCCAGTAGAGAATTAATGGATACACATTAAGCAAACGAGTGGACGGATACCAAAGCTCCTCAGGGCAGATTCTGTCTTTTACACATCCCTCAGAATTTGCAGGGCTTTGTTATTGATATATTTAGCTCTGTGAGATGATTTTAAATGACTCTCCATAAGTCACACAATAAGGTGCTCACCTGATAGCTGCATTGTTGTCTGTACTAGAGCTGCCTAAGACCTTACATAATACTCTTCACACATTAGCTTTGACTAGAGCAGGGAAATAGGACCCTTTACTGTTGAGCCCTGCACACTAGGGTTTGATAATCCATCCATGCATCTGGTGCCTTTCCAGGTACGTGAGGTACAAAGGACAAGCTCATTTTTGTTGTTATCAGCTCATGTCCCAGTTAAAAATGCAGGATGAAAGGGTTACTTGCAGCAATGTAATAAATGCAAAAGTGGAATCTTGTTCTGAACTCTGAGGAGATGTGATGCTAAATGAAGGATGGGATTTTTGAGCTGTGTCTTAGATGAAAGAAAGCCTGTCTGGTGATGGGTCTTGGCGCCTCCAGAGCACAGGAACAGCTCCATGCATAGTTATGGGAGCCATGAGGTATGTTTGAGGAAAGAGGAGGATACTCAGAAAGTGTGAAATCTGAGCCTGGAGGGCAGGCGGGCGAAGTCTCCAGGGCACACTAAGCACTGAGAACACGGCTCTCAGTCTCATGGGGAGTGTGGCAGAGCATCACGCGTGGGGAATTCTGAGGGAGTTAGGGGGAGGATCACTCTAGGGAGAAAGGATGTGAAAGTGCAGTGTGGTGTTGGCAATGAAATGAGTGATGTGGCCAGCCAACTGTGCCCTATGGTTCCGGGAAGCCCATAGCAGGCCTGAGGTCTGTTCTGCCTTCCAGCCTTATGTCGGGGTATATGGGGAAAGAAGCACCTGAACCCCTCCTTTTTCCCCTATGGGCTTCCCCACAGAGACATGCACGTCTCCATCCAAGTAATTCCAAAGACATCACACCTTTTGAATGGAGAGAATTTTCCAGATACAGTGGGAATAACACTCTGCCTGGGGAAAACAGGCTCTGCAACACCTTCCCTCTCTACGCTAAATAAACAAGCTTCTCCAAGTCACGGAGTGTGAAAGAACATGCCCATACTTTAGGTAGTGAAAGAACTTTTAAACTAAACCTAGAGAAGCTATTTAAAGCAAGTTATTATTATTATTATTATTATTATTATTATTTTGCTTTATATTATTTTACAATTGGGCCTAATCAAAATTTGGTATTAATTTACAGCAAGTGAGTAAAAGTGCTGCTTGTAGACTCTCAAGTAATATTATCCAGAGAACACTCTGGATTGAAGAATTTCACAAAACTATAACACGGTAACAAACATTATTTAATCCCATTGTTTACTTCAATGTAGGTAGAATAAATGGTCAAAAGGAGAATTGTAATTAGTCGTTCTCTACAAGGATACAATGTAAACAGACCCTGCTTTAGTCCCCAGAGGTTTTATTTAGAAAGCATAACAATGCAATTCTCAACGATTTGGAAAACTTACATATTCTTCTAAGTGAATAAAGTCCTTAATGGATAAAGTTAAAATATACATACATACATACATACATACATATACATAGTTCAGTATTCAGAAGTTTTAGACTAAGCATGCCAGCAGAGTTCAACGAATGAGTGAATGAATGAATGAATTAGGAGCTGGAGGGACTCTTGTCCTTGACTCAAATTACTATAGAGTTAGCCAGCAGAGGATACTGGATCGGCTGTTCTCATTGGCCAGATCGCTTTTTTCCCCCTTGGACTGGACAGTGGAGGCACATCCTTGGAGCCCTTTCTAGAGGGTTCTCAAGGCTGTGGAAGGTCATTCTGTCATGAATGTGCCTCTCTGGGCGGCCTGGTGGAGATCTGCTCCTCATCTGAGAGTCAGATGTGAACTGAATAGGGGGCAGCTGCCTCTTGGTGTTGGTTGTATATTCAGGGTCTTGTTAACATCTTAGTATACACAGACACATACACACACACACACACACAAATGTACTCAAAAAGATATGTGGTATCTTTCAGGTACCTTAGAGAATATCTTCCTGTTTATAGTGGAGGAATAACCACATGGTACCCACAATGCACCTGCCACTCTGGATATATATATATATATATATATATATATATATATATATATATATAATAAAATTGTGAGCTCTGTTGCCCTGGAGGAAAATGGCTAAGTAAGCTGTCCATGATTACAAACTTAGTAAGTAGCAGAGGCAGCAACAGAGGGATGGGAGCATCCCACGTTTTGGTCTGTCTCTTGGGAAGAAGAAACCTGGGCATTGATATGGGTGTAGGATCCCATTTGGAAATGGGCAACTATCTCTGTCAAGAGAACACTGTCCCGTGCCCTTGGTGCAATTTGGAGCTTCAGTATTCTCCAACTAGTGCACATGCTAAAGGCTTAAATGCTAGCTTGAGGAACTATTAGAAGGCAGTAAATCTTTTAAGAATGAGGGCCTGGTTGAAGGTAGTTATGACACTGAAGGTGTATATTTAGAGGTGACATTGGGACCTGGATCCCCCTCTTCCTTTCCCAGCTACAAAAAGATGAACACATTTTTCTACTGACACGCCCTGCATGCTGTATAGGCCCGAAGTGATCAATGGATTATGGACTGGAGTCTCCAAAACTCTGAACTAAAATAAACCTCCCCCTCCTGCCCCAGATACTGAACACAGGGCTCTACAATGCAAGCTCCTTGGTGCTCCGCTCTACCCTCAGACCAACCTCTCTCATCTCAGGTATTTTTTTTTAACAGCAGCAGAAAGCTGAATAATATAATGTTTTACCTAAGTATGTCTAGGAATGGTAGGTGAATTTTTCTTCATCAGGAGTCACTCTGGTCCCTGACACGGCTGTCTATTGCTACCAGCTATGTGTTTTGGGTTAGCCTTGAAATAGTGAACTTTCTCATCTACACAAAAAACTATAACATTGTGCTTCACATTTAGAGACCACATATTTATAGATCTTTACCTACATTCTGTAATTACTCAGGTACGCTCACTCCCAAACCAAGACAAGCCTCCTTATCACTGATTCTGAGTTACTCAGATCGTGTTACTCCCAAGACCTGCTGCTCTCCAAGTGTTCACGGCTTAATGTTCAAAGTCGATGGGGACAGTGTGCTCAGAGAGCAGGTAGCACACGTGCGTGCACCAGATGGGGCGTGGTTCTGATGCAAGGGTCTGAAAGCCACTATGCGTGCCTAGTGTAGATGAACCATGCCAAGCAGGGCCAAGCAAGGCAAAGATTCAATCAAGGGCTTGGAAACTAGCACAGCAGTGGCCCCTGGATTTGATTAAAGCAAAATTTCTTGTCATAGGTGTCCTACTGCTCTGTGATGCTGGTTTCAGCTTTACTCACGAGGGAGGCAAGGACTGAAGCCTGGTCATTTTTTAAAATTAAATTCAGTACATCGCAGAGAGACTATTTTTGAAGTTATTTACAAAGATGGCCCGTTGTGCTAGTCATCCTTCACTCACTGTGACAAAATAGTCGAAATAGTCAACTTAAAAAGAAAGAAACATCTATTTTACTTCATGATTTCAGAAGTTTTCATACAAAATTATTTGGCCTGGTTGCCATTGGGCCTGTATATTCACAGGGTAGGGTAAAGTGCTAGTTGTGGCAACAAGGAAGAAAAAAAAAGGATTGGGGGCTCTGGTCCCTTCAAGGGGACAGCCCTACTCACCCAAACTCCTCTCACTATGTGCCATATCCCTATATGGCCTGTCACTTCCCAGTAGCATGATGGATTAGGGATGAAGCCTTACCACATGGGCCTTTGGGTCCCATTCCAAATCCAGATTCAAATTGTAACTTTTTTTTTAAATCTGAAAGTTCCATTTGTGAAAATAAGGAAAACAGAAATTCAGAACTCAGCTACATTTGTGGCAGACATGTCGTCGAGTCATTTTAATGTGCATCTACCTCGCTTCACACGTCCTCGGGAAGTCTGAACAATCTCTGCATGTGTCACTGAGGATGGTCCCCTGCTGGAGGCGCCGACTGTACAAGGAGAACGGGAGGGACTCTCAGAAGACATTAGAGCCATCAGGACAAGTGCAGGAACACGAATGAAGTCACAGAGGAGCAGGAGAATATGGCTCAAAGGGTCTTGGGTATGGCTGCAGGGAGGCTAGAGAAAGAGTGGGCTCCCTGGGGTTTGATTCTTTTTTTTTTTTTTTTCCAATGCAGTTTATTCAGGAACATTGAACAATCCTCGGACCCCGGGGAAAGCCAGCCCACAGCTTAAATAGCCTCTGGGTAGCCAACCCAGGTGTGCCACGGGGGCAATGCAGATAGGTACACATACATGGAAGCAAGCCAGATCCTCAGCCTTAGCCAAATGTGGAATTGTTCATGACAGAGAGCCCTCACCATCGGGAAGGTGGAAGGCGGAAACCAGCTCCATCTTTAAGGCATAGCATTCCGCAGCTCTCTACAGTTCCCCCTTTTTGTTTTAGACGCGTCAGGCAAGAGTAGAGGTCTGATCTCTGATATTAGAAATAAATTGGGACTTTGTACAGATGTTCATTTAGGTGGGGTTTGATTCTTAACAATTCAAATTGACAAGGTAACTGCAGACCTAGTTGCTATGTAATGAGGAGTTCGGGTACATGGATACCTTATGAAATGTTCCAATTAGGGCAGCTCACACAACCATCCCTTACTGTTTACCCTCTCTTAGGGAGCCTCCAGCTCCCTCTTTTCTGAAATCTGCATCAGACAGCATGGCCTACGGCTGCTGTGGTGGCTGTGCCCCCTGGCCCAGCTGTTCTCCACATCAGTCTGGCCCTTTGCAGACTCTGATAACCACCTTCCTACTCTCAGAATAAGATGGATGGTTTTAGAGGCTGCACATATGTCTTACAGTTAGTTTGAAGTTTCCGGGTTTTTTTTTTTTTTGTGATAAGGGGACAGGGCCTTTTATTAATAGCAAGGATTTGGGAGAAAGGGCCAGGCTTGACACGTTGTTAGAGGGGAGCTGATACAAGTGCAGATGACAAAGCACACTGAAGCTGCTAAGAGGTAAGTAAGCATTTCATGACCAGTGACTCAGAATCCAGAAATCGTCAGAAACTGAACCAAGCTGGAGACTGACTGGCAGAGGAAGCAGCAGCAGGGGCCAGAGGGAAGCAGTGATATCATAGAACTTAAGGGGTAGAGCTTGGGAGCACTCGAGATTCCAAATGCTTGGATATTTACAAAAGGAAATAGATATACAGGTAACATTATACATACTTAGGAATCATATTTAGGAATGTACATGTACATACATGTACAAACATGTATGTAAAAACAATTAATAAAAGAGACCATGAATTTCAAAGAGGGCTAGGGGGCGTGTGTGGGAGCATTTGGATGGAGGAGAAAGAAAATGAATTGACACCAGTGTTTGTGGATGTATGGGACTTGGGGATTGACAGGAGGAACTGATTCAGCTGTAGGCAACATTATATATGTTTTATCTGGGACCATAAAGATGTTTTTCTTCAGCTGTGCTTTCCTTCCAAAACTTGAACTAGAGGAATTAGCCTTTCCTTAAAGGGAAAAAGCCAACCATGTAGAATTGCTGGCAGGAAACAGCACAGGGTAAAAATGAGGAGCATTCTCAGCCCGACTTGAGTCTTCCCCCACATCTCATCCCCAAAGTTTTATCCCATCAGTGAGCAGGTTTCAGGGATGCCATGTCTTGAATTAGTGGTTCTGTCAAATGAAAGCTGTGGGGAAGGAAGGACTTCATTGGACAAGATTATGACAGGGTGTGGTCGGTGTGGGGGGAAGAGGCTGTTAGGTTAGGGAGAGGCTTCCACCAAGGCTGGAGAAGTGAAAGAACAGAGAGGAAAGAGGTTCACTGTCTTGGTAGCTCAGGGTGCTGTACCCTGGGGCTAGCCTTGTTTTCTTAGCATCTTCCTGAAGGGCCAGCTGAGGCTGAGCCACAGGTTAGAAGTCCCGGGAAGGAGATGGACAGTTACAGATGGTTTGACAAGCTTCTTGTCCCTGTTTGATGCAACAGTTAATATAATCACTTATGGAGAGTGAATAGGTATTCAAAAGGTGTTGTCTCTAATCCAGACCCAACAGCCCTCCCTCTGGAGGGTTCTGTAAGTCACACGGGGTGGAGGCTTCTTCCAGTTAGATCATTCCCACGACTCAGAGGGTAGATGAGACAGTTAGATAATTCCCAGGACACAAAGGATAGATGGATCTCTTAACCTTTGCTGTTTCCCAGTTTTGCAGGACCAGGTAAAAGTCAACACCTCATTTCTCCTAGCCTTTAGGCTTCTTACCCTATTGACACCCACAAAGGCCTGACATGGCTTCCACCTTCAGAATCTTCTATTCCCCCTCCGCAACCTCAATAACTACAACAGCCCCACTCCTTTAAAACCAAAATCAAATGGTAAGCAAACAAGATACAGGTTGAAATAGATTCCTAAACTCTCCCTTAAACTACAGGACACAGAACACCACTCTGTATGGAGTTCCAAATCTCACAGCCTGCCTGCTGCCTCAGGCCACCTTCTCTGTCTCCCACTGTTCTTCACTCAGGAGCAGCAGCTGCTCTGAAAAAGTCCATACTACTCTGATGCCGAGCTTCTGATTACCAAACCCCCTACTAGGGGCTTTATTCGTATTCATTGAAATGTCACTCACTGCATAGGGCCCAGCCTAAACACCATTTCCCAAAATATGCCTTTGCTGCCCATGAAAATAAATGTGCTGCTCTCTCCCGAACAGCCATGAGTTTTTCAGACACCCCGAGTCTGTAACCATTGTTTCTGTTAAAGAAAGAAGGAGCTGCTTCATGTTTCATGAAGATGTATGGAGAGGAACATGTAGGTATGTTACTCTCATTAAAACATACTCATTAATGAAAAAGGCCATGAGCACTTCCTGTCATCCTGCTGAACTGGTCATGGGTGTATATGTGTGTGTGTGTGGAGGGGGATGCTGAAGATGATCAAAGTATTCCTCAGCAATACATGTGTGTGTGTGTGTGTGTGTGTGTGTGTGTGTGTGTGTGTGCTGGAAATAAGGATTTTAAAGGAAAGGAGCATAGAGATAAAATGGTTCCTACTGACATACTCCTATACTCACAGACCCATACATGGCTCAACCCTTGTCAGAGTAGCTTCTTCCTACAGCAGACAGGAATGAACACAGAGCCCCATGACTGGACAAGGTGCAGAGTGAGAGACTTTGGAGCCCTTGGTCCTATGTAAGATGCTTTTATCAAATTCTTCATCTAAGGGCTCGGGGATCTACACAGAAGAGGAGGCAGAAAGCTTGTTAAAAGTGGTAGATGACTGTAAAGAAACTGTCTTCCAGACTCAAGATTTACCTACATATGAACTCACAGAGACTATTGCAGTAGTGTGCACAAAACCTGCACAAGTTCAAGCCTGATGGGGTCCCAATACACAGAGGAAGAAGTAGACATGGGGTCCCACCCATACTGTGAATATATTAGCAAAAACAGTAGCACTATCAAAGGAAAAAAAATGAGGTTTTCCAATGAAGTCTCAGTGGGTAGAAGCGCACTAATTAGACAACACAAAACAACTCCACAGGTTTCATTTGGGAGGGTTTTTGTTGTTATTTGATTCATTTTGGCTTTTTTTTTTGTCCTATTGGTTTTGTTTGTTTTATTTTTTTAGAGAGAGATAGAGACAGAAAAAGAGAGGGGGAGGGAATGATGGAGGAAACAGTTTGGGTGACTGCTGGAGAGGGATGGTAGGGAGGAGCTGGGGGAGGAGAAACATGATCACATGATATTGTGTGAAAAAAGTTTAAGTTAAAATTACTTTAAAAGAGAGGAGAGAAAAGTACGCAACTGAACTGAGAATATAAGGTGAAGTCATCTTTCAGATATTTGGGATCAATTCAGTATTTCAAAGACAAACAAAAGCTGAGGGACCTCATAGCTCTTAGATCTGCTCAAACAAAAATGTGAGATTCCTTCAAGTTGAATGAGATGCTACACAGTAACCTGAAGATAAATAAACATAGGCAGTTCTCTGAGAAAGGCAAAACCAAAGGAATATAAAAATAGTAATGCTATAACCTTTATTTGCAATGTCACTTCTTATAGTCTTCCTGATTCCAGAGTAATGCATAAAATAATTACTGCCTATGTTTTTAAATACATAATAAAGAAAATGTAATTTGTGATACCAATGAAAGTTGTAAAGGCAGGGTTATAGAAGAGTAGAATTTCTGTATGCTGAAATTTTGGCAATACAAATCTAAACTGTGATTTGATAACTTTAGGAGGATAAATGTAATCTCCATGGTAACCATGAAGAAAATAGTTATAGAATATAACTAAAATAAATTACAAAGGAATTTAAACATTTCACAATAAAAATCAAACACAAAATACAATAATGATGAAATGAGGAATAGAAATCCTTCAAGTTATAAGCAAATAACAAAATGACAGAAGTACATTGTTTCCCATTAGTAATCACTTGAAATACAAGTATATTACATACTTCATTTAAAGGACAAAAAAATACCCCGGATCACGGCAGAGAACTGTAGTCCCAGCTACTTCAGACACTGACACAAGAGGATTGCAAGTTCAGGTCTAGCCTGAGAAACTCAGTGATGACTTACTTGTTTTTTGTTTGTTTGTTTGCTTTGTTTGTTTTTTTAATGTCAACCTCACACAAACTAGTCATCCAAAAGGACACAACCTCAATTGAGACAATCCTCTGTAAGATAGGACAGCAGACAAGCCTGTAGGGCATTTTTCATTAGTTAATTAATTAATTAATTTTACATCCCAATTGTAGCCCCCTCCTAACTCTCCTCCCAGTCTACTCCTCACATCGCTCCTCCCATCATTTCCTGAGGAGAAGGGGAGGTCCCCATAGGTACCAACCTACCCTGGCACAACAAGTTCCAGCAGGACTAGGCACATCCTCTCCTACTGACACCAGACAAGCAGCTCAGCTAGGAGGAAGGGATGCAAAGGCAGGCAACAAAGTCAGAGACATCCCCTCCTCTCCAGTTTGCTAGGGGATCTACATGAAGACCAAGCTACACATCTGCTTTTTAAAATTGAGTTATTTGGTCTGTTGGTGTTTAATTTTTCTTTATATATTCTGGCTATGGGCCCTCTTTGGATGTAGGGTTAGTGAAGATCTTTTCCCATTCTATAGGCTGCCATTTTGTACTATTGATTGTGTCCTTTGCCTTTTCAGTTTCATGAGGTCCCACTTATTAATTGTTGATCCTAGTGCCTGACCTGTTGTCTCCTGTACCAATGTGTTCAAGGCTAGTCCCCATTTTTTATTCTATTAGATTTAGTGTATCTGGTTTGGATCAAAGATATCAACATAGTAACTGGATATACTAAATCTAGTAGGGCATTTTCTTAATTAGTGCGTGAGGGGGAGGGCCCAGCCCATTGTTGGTAGTGCCATGCCTGGGCAGGTGGTCTTGGGTTCTATAAGAAAGCAGGCTGAGCAAGCCATGAAGAGCAAGCCAGTAAGGAGAATCTCCTTTCCATGGCCTCTGCATAAGCTCATGCCTCCAGGTTCCTGCCTGGTTTATGTTCCTGTTTTGGTCTTGGTTCTTGCCATTGGTTCCTCAATGGTCTGTGATTCAGGACATGTAAATCAAATAATTCCTTTCCTCCCCAAGTTGCTCATGGTCATGGTGTTTCATCCTAGCAATAGTAACTCTAAATAAGATATTGTCAGAAAAAGATATTATAAATTTCAAATGTTTGCAAAAGAAAAAAGGAAGATAATATATTTTAGAAGTTTCAGTAAACAACAATACCAAAAATTATAGACATCAACACACTTAGTAAAATATCCTAAAACACAAAACAGATAAAATTGAAAGCATAAATAGAATATTCTAATATAATAGCTGGAAACTTCAGTATCTCACTTTAAGTAAAGGATTAAGGATGGGTAAGGATACAGAGGGCTTAGATACCACAAGAAAACAATAAACTTAGCAGACATATACATAAGCTCCATCCAAAACACACACACACATTTTTCTCAATTATACATGAAACATTCACCAAGATAAAATATAGATTAAGCAAAAATCAAGTTTCAATAGGTTTACAAAGATAGATATAAAATATTGATCTGACCATGACTGGGCTTTATTAGAATAGAAAAACTAATATATGAAATTTGACAGTATATTATCAAATAGTCAAGAGGCCAAAGAAGCAATCACAAGGGAGATGAGAAAATACTCATGGGTGCTTAAATAAGAATGCAACCAAATGCAGGTGATGCCAGGAGAGCTCTAGCAAAAGGGACATGAATAGCTCAGAAAGCTTATACTACAGAACACAAAATATCCCCAACCGAAGACCTGATTTTACATCTGAAGAACCCTGGGAAAAGATTAGAACAAAGTAGAAAAAGAAGATAAAAAGAAAAAAGCAAAGAGAAATGACAGAGAAAGAGAGAGACCAAACTCTGGTTTGTCTAAAACAGTGGTCCTCTACATGTGGGTTGTGACCCCTTGGGGGTCAAACAACCCTGTCCCTGGGGTTACATATCAGATATCCTGCACATCGGATATTTGCATTGTGATTCATAACGGTAAGAGTTTTACAGTAATTGAGAAGCAATGAAAAATAATTTGATGCTTGGCGTTACCGCAACATAAAGAATTGTATTAAAGGGTCATTACATTAGGATGGTTGAAATCCACTGGTCTAAAACAAACAAACAAACAAACAAACAAGATCAACAGAGTTGAGAGCCATTTAAAATAGATGGTTTTAAGTTATTAAAATTATACAGGAGGATACTAATATCAATCCTATGGTAGTAAAAGTGATTATTAGATATTTTACTACAAAAAAAAAAAAAAAAAACCAAAAACAACAACAACAAAAAAAAAAAACGCAAAAAAACCCTGGATAACAGTTACCTGGATCTCCTCTATTTTGTCTTTATTCAATTTTTAGGTTTAAACTTATTTTTATTTTTGAGATTATAATATAATTACACCATTTCTCCTTTCTTTCCTTTTCCAAATACTTTTAGATACCCTTCCTTGGTCTCTTTCAAATTCTTGGCCTCTTTCTATTAATTGTTTAGAAAAGTTTACATACACATATATGCAAATATATTCCTAAATATAAGGTATGTATGATGATACTGTATGTATGCTTTCAGGGCTCACCATTTGGCACTGAGTAGGTAACCGTTGTGCTTTTCCCCAGGGAAGATGATTTCTCCCACTTCTCAACAGATAACTTCTTAGAAACAAAATCTACCAATAATAAGTGTGAAGAAATATAAAATTTTACCAGACCTTCAGTAAACATGAGTATTGAGTCAATAGTAAAAATAACTGTGACAAAACATTTCTGGACCATAATGCTTTACCGTCAAAGTCTACCAAACTTTTAAAAGGTTACTATCTTAATACATACATATATACCTGCATGGTTATATACAGACATATGTGTGTATACATATATACATATAGGTACGTACATATATGTATACACACACACACATATATGTAACAACACTTAAAGAAAAGAAGTCCATGAACTTGAAAGAGAGTATGAGGGGCGATATGAGATGGTTTGGAAGGAAGAAAGGGAAGACAAAAATTATAATCTTAAAAATGAAATAAATTATTTAAAACAAACAAAAAAGCTATTATCAATTCTCAAACTTATCCAACAAACTGATGAAATGAGAATAATTCTTAAACCATAGAAAAACAAAACAGACAGAAAAAAAGAAAATATCCTGTTTGTAGATGACATGATTTCATACGTACAAAATTCTAGTGGAACTCTACTGTGTCTTCTGATGCATGAATGGATATAAACAAAAAGGTTTTTAGAATGTAATGGACTCACTTGCTTAAAAATGAAATTCTGACAGAAACTTCAAGATGGAGGAGGACATTACGCTAAGAGAAATGAACAGATATAAACCAGATGCAGAAGGACAAATACCTTGTGATTCTGTTTACATGATGTACTTAGAATCATTACATACACACACATACACACACACACAGAGAGAGATATACATATATACACACATACATGTGTACAAGGACTATCAAGGCTACAGGAAGGAGGATGGGGACTCTGTTGCCTGCTTGTGGATGACTTTCTGCTGGCTGGGATGCCTTGTGTGGCCTCATTGGAAGAGGATGTACTTAGTTCTGAAGTGGCTTGGTGTGCTGGGGTGGGTTGGTATGCAGGATTGGGCTCCCTATTTTGAGGAGGAGGGGTGGGGACAAATGGAAAGATGGTGGGAGAGTGGGTCAGGAGGAGAAGAGGCATGGGACTACAATTGGGTGGTAAAGTGAATAAAATAAGTAAATCTAATATTTAGAGAGAGACGTGGTAGAGTACTACAAGAAAACATCAGCTGCACATATGGACTCAGCTTTGTCATGCCTGCATGCACAAGGACTTGCGAGCTCATGTCAGACAAAGTCCTGGCATGAAGAGAGACAAGTCCTGTCTCCAGCTAAGGATGCTGGTCACTGCTGGATGCTGAGATGCAGAGTCAGCCTTTTAAAGGTGGATACCCTCGTGGGCTGACCAAGCTCTAGTGCAAGGCTCTAATCTAAGAGTCCAGGGGCAGCACAAGCTGTACCTGAAGGCTTTACAGAAATGTGAAAAGAGGACCCAGAGTTGGGCCAGAAGGGAAGCAAGAGTGGATATAGAAGAGGTTGGGGGAAGGGATATAACTAAGTATGGATAAAACACATTGTACAAAATTCCCAAAGAACTAATAAAATGAGAGTAAAGAAACTACCACAGCAATACTAACCTTGGCAAGGTCACTTTGGGAGAAATGTAAGTGATCCTTATCATGAAAAAAGAATATTCCTATCACTCATAACATTAAAAACCTGATCATGCATTATAAAATAGAAGTGAAAATTGTACCAAGGTAGCATTTTCCAGTAATCATTTGGAAGAACCAATTTTAAATATTTGATGACATACTTTTTTGTTTTAGTATTTAAATGCATACTTTGGGAAAATTGCTATAAAAGTAAGAAATGCATGTGTTCCTTTCTTATGGCATTGCGATAACTATACTAAAAGCATGGTGACATGTGTCTGGGAATATTTGTTATAGCACTGCTTACAATAGGAAGACTGAAAACACCCATGTGTCCGCAGGGCAAGTATGGTTAAATAATAATACATCACTCCATGGGGCTCCATACAGGCAGGTAAAATTCCCAGAACGCATTGCTGCATGAAGACACTCTAGAAGGTTGCCGGAGGCTACTAACAGCTCCTACAGGGAGGCGCTGTGTCGACGGGAAATGGGTGTAAGAGAATTCCCGCTATATATGTTTACATATGTTAAATTTTCCTGCTACTAAGTTAAAAGGGCAAGAAAGAGGTGCTAAGATATTGATATGTCTTGCTTTGCCACAAGATTTTAAAGACTATTTTATTCCCTGCCACCATTACTTATTATCAGTACTGAGGATGGAACCTCAGGGCTTTGTGCAAGGAGAGAATGGCTGTGCTGTCCGCTAGCCCACATGTGCTAACTTTGTCATACTTTTGCAAAAACTTTAGATAGGGTTTCACTAAGTTGCCCAAGCAGGACTTGAACTTGGGATGCTTATGGATCAGCCTCTCAAGTGGCTAGAACTGTGAGCCAGAGTGACCATGGGTTCAGAACTATCCATTAGAGCCTGACGGGCTTACTATTTAGCACACACTTAAAGGACATCGTTATCCCTTTCCCAGAATCCATCAGATGCCAGTGTTAGGACCCTATGGGTGAATTTCTGGTGTATAATGGGCTGCTGTACAGGCTTGTACAGGCTTGTACAGGCTTGTACAGGCTCATTGCAGGGTCCCACAGCCACTGTGGAATCATGTTTGCAATGGTGGCATCAAGCTCTCAAGCTCTAAAGACAGCATCTCTTATCTCTCCTCCCTGTCTTCTGGCTGTCATGTTCTTTTTGTCCCTTCTTTCTCAGTTTTCCTCTAGCCTTACAAGGGTTGGTATAAACGTCCAGCTTAGGGCTGAGCATCCAGCTGTCATTTTTCCTAAACATCTTGAGAAGCCACAAGTCTCTGCATTCACCATTTTTTCAATTCAAAGAGAGGCTTCTCTGTTTAAGAATGAGAGTACCATTTATCTGTGGATATATACATTAATGCTTAGATTTCAATCTGGCACCATATCAATTTAGCTAAGAAAGAGCAAAGAGAGATCCAGAACCAACGACCTTTGCAGACATTTTTTTATTATTATTACTGAGTTTGCAGCGCTAGGAATGTATTACCTCCAAATTCAATCCCAGAAAGTTGGTTACTCCCATAACAGTAATGCCATTACTGTACCATCGGGCACATCTTACGTGGCAGGTGGCCCTGTAGCTTGTAGATCACAGGATTCACAGCTGAGGAACACTGCTCTGGTTTCATCTCCTCTGGTAGCATACCCCCTTCTGGCACTATGAAAGCCAGATAGTAGGAAAGAAGCTTCCACCTCGGTCCCTGCTTTACATCTTGCAACTAAGGTGTGTGCCGAAATGGGGAGCAGAAACATAAGGGGCGGATATTTTCTCCCGTTCAAAGGTTGTCGTTTACCTGAATAATAATTTCCTTTGCCGTTCAGAAACCTTTTGACTTCATCAAGTCCCTTTTTACAATTGTTGGCCTCATTTTTAACTGTACTTTACTTGGGGTTTCTAAAGCCTCCATCTCCCTTCCAGTCCCCCAACTCATGTAGGAGAGAAAAGAGGTTAGAAGGGAAAGGAAATGTAGACCTCTTTAGACTTAGTTCTGGCTGGTTGGGGTTGTCGGGTTCTTTGGGAAGATACCAATCTTAGTCATCAGGATATACAGCAGTCCAGCAACAGCAAATGGCAAATGGCAGCAGCAGAACGAGCAGCCTTATTTCTCCTCAGTCTGTCTCCTTGAAACCCTCTTTCTTTCTCTCTCTGGGCTCTCATAATCATACTCTCCCAGAGTCCTCAGAATTCCACTAACTCCAGCTCGCAAAGATCACATACCTCTCCAAGACTGCATGAGGCAATTATAAGCTGTGGACAAACTAAAAGCAGCCCCATATCCCACACTTGGGATTAAGACAACACACAATTTGCATAGCCAAAACTTGTACTACAATTTTCTGAGCTGTTGGCATCCTCTTTAGATAGTTCTTACCTATTCCTGTATCTTACAGTGTATGTTTCAGTTTCAGCATTTATAACTTAATAATGCCTCTCAAGTCCTCATAGAAACAAGAACAAACCTAATCATGAACTGGTATATAGAGAAAAATAATGAAAATCAAAAAAGAAATCAATAAAATAAAAACTAGTAACAAAAATAAAACAAAGAGTTGGATATTGGAAAAAATAAGCAAAATTTATAATCATTAGCTGAACTAACCAAAAAGGAAAGAAAGAAAGAAAGAAAGAAAGAAAGAAAGAAAGAAAGAAAGAAAGAAAGAAAGAAAGAAAGGACAGAAAGAAAGGAAGGAAGGAAGAAAGAAAGAACAGAAAGAAAGAAAGAAAACCCAAACTAATGAGTTCATAGACAAAAAGGAATCACCATGACAGAGAATCATAAGCACATACTTTAAATAATCAGCCAAAAGTCTGGCATAGATGGGGCAGATGTTCTCCATGACCCAACCACTACTGAACAGCTACCAAAAGCTGATACTTGGGTGGGAGAGATCACCCCTTTGTGAGGATGTATCTACAGATAGTATTCCCATGCTCCAATAGATGACCCACATTGATGCATATCTAGGCAGTACTAATAGGACTTAGTGCATTATTAAAATAATGAAAAAAATGGGAAGGAAGTTGTGATGGGGCGTTGAATGCAACATGAGGGTTATTGACAGGAGAAATGGGTAGTATACAGTACATATTTCATCACTTCTCTGCCTTTTAGATAAGATTGAGTGTAGATATGTTCTTCTCAGTTTAACAGTTTAAAATTGTCATATTTTATTGAATGCATGTATGAAATTTCCAATAATTACTAACCAAAAAACTTTAAAAAAGTGGGACAAGTTCTTAAATGTATATTACTTACCAGAGTTAAGCCAAGAGTGATTTTAAAAAAAGTTCATGAGATTCATCACTAGCAGTGAGACTAAAGCAACAGCTGAAAACCTACCAACCAAAAAAAGCCCAGGTCCAGATGGATTCACCACAGAATTTTACCAGACCTTTAGCGAAGAACTAAAACCAATGTTTCTCAAGTTATTCCAGAAAACAGAAAAGAAAAGAACGTTTCCAAATTCTTTTTATAAGGCAGTGTTATGCTGATTGCTAAACCATGTAAAGACACAACCAAAAAAGAAAATTATAGAGCAATCTTACTGGTGAACATAGATGCAAAACCTCTCAATAAATACTTGCAAACTGCATTTAAGAATATACCATGATCAAGTTGACCTCATTCCAGAGATGCAGAGAGGGTTTAACACACATACATCAACATACACGATCCACGGTACAAATGGACTGAAGGATACAAAGCACACGAACATCTCAGTGGATGCAGGAAAAGACTTTGAAAATTCCACCATCCCCGCTCGATAAAAGCTCTAGAAAATCTAAGGATACAGTGAACACACTTCAACGCAATAGAGGCTACACACAAACCCACAGCCAATATCATGCTAGACAAAAATAATTCAAAGTATACCCACTAAAATGATGAGCTCTACAACCGTGTCCACTGTCTCCATTACCTTACAATATAGTGTTTGAAGTCTTAGCTAGAACAATAAGACAAGCAAAGGAACCAAAAGACAACAAATAGGAAAGGAAAGATTATGCTTATTTTCAGATGAAATTATTCTATTTGTGAGACCCTAAAGACTCCAACAGACAAATCCTACAGCTGATGAACACTTCTAGTGAAATTACAGGTTACAAAAGTAACATTCAATATTAGTAGCCTTCCTATATACCCATGATAAACATTGAGACAAGAAAACCAGGGAAACAGTCCTATTCACAATTCACTCCCAAATAAGCCTAGCCAAGGAAGTAAAAGACTTGTACAAGAGAAGCTGTAAAACATTTAAGAGAGAAATAGAGCGAGATACTAAAATATGGGAAGACATCCCATGGATGGGCAAAACCAATACCATCCTATAAAAGCAGTCTACTGAGTCAACACAATCTCAGCCAAAACTGTAACTTCATTCTCCACAAAAATTGAAAAAAAAATACCCCAAATTCATGTAAAGCACAAAAGCCTCCTTATAGCCAAAGAAATCTTGTACAGTAAGAATACGATGAGAGTCAGAACCATACCTGAGTTCAAGATATAGCACAGAGCCATAGTAATGGGAACAGAATGGTGCTGGTACTTAACAGAGACAGAGATGAGTGCAATAGAGTACTGGAGCCAAATATTAGTCCACGCAACTACAGCTGTCTAATCATTTTATAAAGATCCCAAAAATGTACACTGGAGGCAAGGCAGCTTCCTCAACAGATGGTGCTGGAGAACTGGATGTTCACATGCAGAAGAAAGAAACCAGCGAAGGGCAGCTCCACATTGTGCTTAGTTCTTGTACAGCCACGGAGGACATCTATGGCCACCCATCTGCACCAGTCTGGAGTAATAGTCCTGGTCAGCAATGTGGAGAGATAAACAGAAGACCTCAGAAGAGATGAGCTGTGTGGTTACTAAAGTCAGGAGCCTGTTGAGTGGCCTGGCAGGTCAAAGAGCAAAAAGACAGAAGGCAGGACCCAGAGACCTACAGCAACTGTAAAGTAAGGACCAGGCCTGTGCAAAGAAAGCAAGGCCTGTACACACAGTTTGTGCATTAGTGGGGTATGCCTTGGAGGAGAAGAGGAAGAACTGGGTAAAAATGTGGCAGTCAGAGCCAGGGAGAGTGCTTCCCAGGAGCCTCTGAATTTCCTGTGTCTGCCAAGACTCTCTAACTCACTACATTACTATGCAAGTACACACATGGGTCATGGTCTCAGAGATGTTCAGATGCAAACACCCTTAACACAACCTTCATCTCTGCTCTTTGTAACTATGAGAGTTCTACGCTGTCTGCTCTTGACAGAGAGTAAGAACAGAGCTCTCTCCTCTTACACAAGTGAGCTTGGAGCTGAATAATTACTGTTCATCTAGTGTCTTGATGAATTCATTATTTATAATTACAAGCAAACAAATGCAGTTTTTGCCTTGTACCACAGTTCTTATTTATGTCTCTGGCGAACTCAAGTTGAGATTCTCTAAACTTGTCACAGTTTTCAGGACACTGATATTCTGACTCATTGTTCAACAGGGCCCAAGGTTCAAGTAACACTGTTGGTTAGTCTGTCTGAGCCAGGATCTCACTGTGTAGCCCAACTGGCCTTGAAATGGCTTCCCTCTTTCTGTTTCTGAGTGCAGGGATTACAGGCATGTGCCACCGGGCCTGACAAAACCTCCCCTCTCTCTTTCTTCTTAAGACAGGCATTAAAATTTAAAAGCCAGAGCATGGGATAAGAAGTGCTAATGAAAATGTCACCAAGTGAGAGTTTAAATGTTAACATGCTGGCGACTAGTAAAGTCCAGGCTGTGTGTGAAGGGCCAAGCAGTTTGGATATGACAGGTTCCGTGCCTTTGAAATGTCCTTCAAGCATCACATAAAAAAACCCTGTGAATCATTTTGACCAGCGATGACTCAAATTATTAAAAAAAGAAAGAAAGAAAGGAAAACTCAAACCTGAGCAAGGCCAGCTGGACAGCGGCACTGTGAGGCGGGAGCTGGGAGTCTGCAGCCAGTTGCTCTGTTGGGTCAGTGCTGGGCCGATCTTTTGTCAGACAGATCTGGTTTCAATCTGTGTTTCTTCAGGTTTTTATCAGTGCTGGCCTAGATTTCCAAAGTTGAGTGGAAATGGAAATATTCTTTCTCTCCCTTTAACCCATCTGTCTCCTTTTATTTACATAATATAACATCTTTCCCCCTGAAGAATTCTGTTCTTGAAGAAGGCAAAAATGAAAGTAGAATAAATGGAAAAATTTCTCCTAGAACCATGAAACACAGAATCTTCCAGTCAGATCAGCAATCAGCTAGGCCTCACCACCACCACCAACTTCCAAAAGAATGAAGCTACAAGGTACTAAGACCAGAATCAAATTGCACTTGTCAAGTGACTCACTGAGTCCCACCCCTCCCCCAAGACAGAGCAAGAGGATATTTCTGCTAACCTGCTAATAGTGGCTCCTGATTCTAAAGCAAGGAAACCAGCCTGGATAATAACTCTGCAAATGCCAGCAAGGAGAGGGTTTACCATCGCATTGAGTCTGTTGTTATTGCGGCCATCAGAATAATTCATCAGCTTACAGCATCTCATTGAGGTAATGGAAAAGCACATTATCATGAAGAAATGATGTCTAGAGAAGACTTAATTGCTATGATATGTGTTTTTAATGGCTGGAAACACAGACAATCAGAAGTGCCTCATGCCAGTTCTCATGTTCTTTCAGCCACAAGAGCACATTTAAAAATATCTTAAAAATTAAGAACAAGAGATGAAAGTAGCTTATCCTTCCACCTCAATGTAATTATAGTATTTTCTAGGAAAAAGGGACATGTGTGAGCCAGGTGTAGCTGCACTCTGTCCACCCTGTGACTTCATCTTTAGTTACTCATCTATGACATCATCATCAATAGACGTTCAGCTACAATTTCAATCTATTCAAAATGTTCCCAGGCCCACATTCTGTCACCACCATTTGTTCCTAGGAAAGTGACAATACACCGACACCCATGGGCCATCTCCTCTCAGGTCCTCTGTGCTTAGTATGGGTCAAGCCAGTCCAATGGAAACTTTAGGATCAGAACCGATCTTAGCCCAGAGCCAGAATCACTTCCTACAGACAGAACAAACAGAACTTTGGGATGAAAGGTAGAACAGTCACTCCTTGCTGAAAAAAATCGCCTGGGGGGGTTTTCTTAATCTAACTCATAGTCAAGTTTGCTTTAGGACAGAGAGTTTGTATGTGTGTTTGTCCTGAAACATATTAAAAGGAAGCTTTACTTAAAGTTTGTAGCAACTACCCAGCTGTGGGCTGGTGGACGGCTATGGCCTGGGCAGCATCCAACTGCTGGTGCAGCGTTGCAGTGTGGTGTATCTAACATCTGTGACTGAGGCCCAGACGAGGGGAAAGCCAAAAACATGCTACCGAGCACACAAATTACTACAGAGCAGGAGTTGAAGAACAGCACCCCAAGGGTCTTCTTCAAGGGATGCAACTGCACAGGGAAACTGAAGGTTATGCCTCTGCCGATGAAATAAATGCAAGGAAGAACACAAAAATAAAACTCTCTGGAACTGGGCAAATTGTCACGAATGTGATGACGTTTGCAACTTTCAGTTCTCTGATGTGAAGAGGTTCTGAAAGTATACACAGGCTGGGATTGTCCGAGAGACTCCTACAGTGTTGTCCACCATTGCTGTTCCCCTTGGTGGACCCCAAAAGGTGGAAGGCACCATGTACTTCAGAAGCAGGGCCCAGAGACCCATGAGTCAGAAATTACTTGAAAGCCTCCTCCCTGTGGACTCGCTTTCATGGTACCAGAATGAGCCATGCAAGCTTCCAAAGGAGGGGAGCAGCCAACAGTGCCCAGAGCAATGACATCTATGAACCAGCATGGTACAATAACCCTAGCATTACATTAGTGACACACACACCTTGGTGGTAACCGACAGTTTTCTAGTTAGATTGAAGTGCCATCCAACTATAGAAAACTAGCCAATTAACCAGAGCTAATGAAGTCATGGATCTTTAATGAGAACTTACAACAGCATCATCCCAAATACATTCTAAATGGTTGTCCTTATACTACAGGTAAATATAATCTTCTGCCCTCATCAAGGAAACTTGTCTCTGTATCAGGCAGAGAGCATTACAGGAAACCACAACCAATCAAAATGCAGAGTTGTGGAGCCAACCCCCAATGGATACATCTAGAAAACACCCCCACATTAAGGTCCAGGGAACATTGTGGAAGAGAAGGCAAAGAGAATGTAAAAGCCAGGAGATCAGGGAGTTTGCTGTGAGAGGGTTTCTCTTAGGAATGTCAGAAGCTACACCAACAAAATCTCAGCAACATGAGTGCTGAGACAGGCTCCAAAGAAGGACAAAAATAGACATGTTAACATAAAGGGGGGAAGCCCAGGAAACCTCAAGCTTACACAAAGTGAGGAGTACTGAGAGTGGGAGAAATAGTCCTCCCCAGGGAGACTGCACACTAATGGGTTATCCAACGCCAAATAATTGACCCTGAAAACTTACATACAAGTAACATTATACAGACAGAGCAGATTATATTTAGGAGTATCTATGCATATACATGGACATATGTGCATGCAATGACAATGAAAAAAAGAGGCCATCAATTTAAAAGAGAGCAAAGAGGGGAATGAAGGAGGGCTCAGAGGGAGGAAAGGAAAGGAGAAAATAGGAAAATGATATAATTACATTATAATCTCAAAAATTAAAGAAGTATATACAGGTATCTCATTTGAATGCTTTCTTATTAGCTTTTTGTTTCTATAATATATCCGAGGTTAGTTAATTATTTTGAAGGGGTTTGATTTGATCATAGTTTTTAGCTGGAAGCTCAGGTAGCATGGCAAAGGCTCTGGCAAGTTTCCTTGGATTATATCACATTGTGTTGGGGTGTGTATGTATCTCTCTCTGTGTTCTCTCTTCTCATCAATAAGCATGCCGGATTCCATGCCGGGACTCTACTCCAGTGATCTATCTAGTCACTTCCCAAAGACCCCATTTCTGAACCTGGTAGTTGGACCATTGACATAAGACTGTGGGGATTATCCTCAAACAGGAGGTCTGCAGTAGAGCATGCTCAACCCATCAGTTTTGCTGGGAGTTGCTGGGAAGAAGTGTTTTCCTTTGCCTTTGGTTACAGGCATTGAGGTGCAGTAGTTTCTCAGTGGATTGGCACTAAAAACCACATCATCCTCTTGTATGACTGTGTGTGGAGATATGCTGTTTCTCATGAGTCTGTGTCCTAAGACCATGACACTCCTAGGTCTTAAGGCGAGCTTATCACTCTCGTTCTTGTTCTGATACACTCTTCTGGAACTTTCTCGCCTGTTTTCTTCTCCTTTCCTGCTTCTCTACAGCAACCGATGCTGTCCAGTTCTGGTGCAGGCTTTCACACGGCTCATCTGTACCCCTTCCCTGTTATACCATGTGTGATCACACCTGTGTGTGCCCAAAGACTCAGTGCTGAGACTAAGAGAAGCATCCCAGTCTAGGCTGACTTCCAGTAAGGATCCAGATGCAAGCTCTTGCAGCAGGGTCCTGGCCATCAGCACCACGGGGCAGCTCTTTGAGGCTGGAGGATCACGGTGCCAGGGGCTCACTCCTATCTTGTGCCACCCTCTTCTCTGCCAGCTTCCTGCACTGCCTTGCTCCTCTCCCTACTTTGAAAGGTGGGATGTCGGCCTTGCACCCTCTCAGAATGGAAAATATGGGAGTCTCCAAGGACCTACTGCCCTCTTCCCTTGTCCATGCAGCTGTGATTGAGCTCTTCTGCTGATCCTTAGCGCTCTGAGAAGCATACATGCAGTTACTCAGGATCTCGTCCTACCTTTCAGCCTGCTTATATCCTTGGCATGTCAGGCCATCCTGCCTTATAGACACTACAAAGTGCCCCCAGCTATCCTTAACAAGGAAAGATCCCTTGTCATGGGCCCTGTGGTGCCTCCCAGACCTGCCCTCTGGGGTTCTTTTTACACATCTCTAATTTTACATAACCTTCTGTGGCTTCAGTTGATTTGTCCCTCTCACTGTGTAAATGCTGAGACTGATACAACCCTCAGCTTTGCCTGAGGACTAGACAATCAAGTATTTGCCAGACGACTGACCAAGTAAAAGTGATTGATGTGCTCTTTGTCCTTTCTCATCATATGCTTCAATGCCTCTGCTACTGTCTCGCAGGGCTCTCCTGGTAGAAGGGCAGTTGCTTAGTTTTCTAGTAACCAGCTATCCACAGAGTTTAAAACCACGGCCAAAGATTTCATTATTCTGAGCCTAAATTTTCCTCTCTGGAAAACTTCAATACTTCTTGTTCATTCTGCCCAATATGGCGTTGTTAGTATGTTAACACTGATTTTTAAAGTTTCTGTTTATAAATAACAGCACAAATGTAATGCATTTTAAAGAATAAATGCCCCTGCGGTGAGTCTATGTCAACTTTCACAGTTTCACATATGATTGATGCATTCTGTAGACTTTTCCTTCTTTTTTAAGGAAGACTAGATTACAAACAAGCTATCATTCCTAAAGAGATGATCTATGCACCCATCTATCTAATACTCCACTCATTCTATTCATCCTCCTGTGCACTCATCCTTCTTGTAGATTGTAGACAAACAATTATGATACAACAGTGTGGGTCTGAGAAGGAGGAGCAGAAACTGTTTCAGTGGGAGAGAAAAGGACTCTGTTCTCCAGTCATCACAGATGGCTGCTTTGGAAGTCCATACTGGGGTCTAACTGAATTATTGGGAGTAAATCAGACTTGTGTGAATATATTTTGCCAGCAGGGAGGGTAGAGGTAGGCGGTGGCAGCAGCATAAACAGAGAACTAAACAGAACTTAAGGCAGGAAAAGGGATTTGGGGGCTGGAAGATAGGGGCGGTGAAGGAGAAATTAGAAGAAAAAGATGAGGAAGAATTTTGTTAAGAGAATTTGACTCCAATCTAAGGACAAGACGGAGACTTTGAAGAGCTATTGTGGAAATAAGACATGATTACATTTGACATTCAAAATGCCGCTGTGGCTTTTGGCTTTGTGAGAACAAAGGGTATGAAAATAAAGAGGGACAGGACTGGCCCTCATGGTGATCGGGTGAGACTTAAAGGTATTTATTAAGGGACTCAGATCAAATGGGGAGACCCAGATGGAGCGAAGAATCAAGAGTTAGAGTCAATAGATCTCCTTCTGCAGATAGAACGATGTTGATAGGATAGCCATTGCTGTTACTGTGGTTTCTGGCTGTAGTTAGAATAAGGAGATTCCCTTCATTGACAGAAAAACCAGAGCAAAGAGAAGGTCTATGGTGGGAGTGTCATACCCCAGAGGGACTCTATCAAGAAAGGACGTAAGGTCTGAAGGATGGAAGAGCTTCCAAGCAACTCAACTTCAAGTGAAACAGTCCAGGGCTAAAGATGTGGGAGGGAAGTCAGGTCAGGAAAGTGTGGTGCCTGTACCGATGTCAGGAGAAGACAGCGGGATGGCCAGGCCAGGGCACCAAATGCACCATGTGTGGCTGGGTCAAATTTGTGGAAATCGATCTTTGGTGTCCCATGAGTAAAGGGACATGAGCACCCTCAATGCCTCCCCGTGCATGGTGTCTTCTGGAGGATTTTGTTTACCACACCAGCTAGAAATGACCATTTTCTAAAACATGTATTGTCGCCTTGGACTCTGCACTTGGTTCTGAGAACTTGAAGGTACATAAATTATGATAATAGTTCCCCCTTAAGTCAGAGCCCAAAGCAGTCTTTGAAAGCTTGTACTTGTGCATAGTGCTATATGTTTCCTTAAGTAAACATTTTATTTAATTAGGCATAATAAGATATTATCAGTAAATAATAATAAAATAGAACAATAAAATGGGCCACTACTAGGTAAAGTCAGAATTTCCTGAACTTAAGGCACAATACGACAACCAAGATGGCAATTAGCAGGTGGCCATCAAGGCTGCTGTGGTTCTGCTGGTCAAAGTGACCCCTGGCGTGGTGAAGCTGGGAAGTATGCCATTTCCTCACGCTGCTCACAAAGGACACAATTTTAAATCCATGCATTATTTATTTCTGGCATTTTCCACTTAAGAACTTCTGAACATAGTTGACCCCAGGTAGCTGAAGCCACTGAAGGTAAAGGCGTGGAAAAGAGGAGAGTATAGTATGGTGCTGAGAAGAAAGAACACGTATAAATTAATCAAGTCTTAGAGCTCTCTCCCCACTGTGTCCTGTGACTATCCCCCCAGAAGACAAGCACCTGGCTGAGGCATTCGAGGCTGGCCTATTCGGCAAGATGGGGTATAGCTTAGAACAGAATACGGGGGTCTCCAGGAAGTGCAATCTCTGCATTCAGAGATATGCAAGTGATAACAAATTGCTTAAGTCTAGGATAGTAAATAAACCGTGTCCCAGAGAAGAGGAAGGCCTGCCACAATGCTGCATGGGATGGCAGGAGCCACGATCAATGAGTGGATATACCACCTACTGAAATGGTGCCACTGTTGCAATCAGGTCCTTTTTATCTAAAGGAAGATAAAAAATGTCGGGGTCAAATGCCAGAGGCCTTGAAGAATGGCAAGTTTGGGGTTCTTTCTTAGGACACTGATGCCAAATACTAACGTCTGGTCCATTCCTAACTGTGTAGCTACAGTTCAAATTTCTTTTAGGCCATTTCAGTAGGGGCCATGTCTTTTTATCCTCTGACTATTCCTTAGGGACTAGTTTGGTGACTTTAACTCAAGTTGTTGTTGTTTGTTTGTTTTAAGAATATATCAGAGGCCTGGGAAAGGCAGGGTCAGAGCACATTCAACAAGAATCAACCAGCTAAGTTCACTGGGTTTCATCAGGAACAGTGGGGTGTGGTCTTGAGGACTCTTCTTTCTCCTGAGTAACTGCCACTGTTTATGTCGCCACCTGTGAACTCAGAATCTTGTCCTTTCTACCATCCAACACAACAACAAATCCACTAAAATTTAGTTAATCAGGAAGAAAAAGAGGTACCAGAAGAAACGATGGCCATGATACAGTTCTGAGTGAGGCACAAGGTACTCCGAGGAGAATTAGCGAGAGGCAGTTTCAATAGGATTGTCAAGTGGGCATTATTCATGATGACCAAATAGAACGGGGGAGTCCCTGAACTCAGACAGGAGTTTTACTTCTGCTTAGTCTGACAAGGCTACGACCAGGAGGGTGGACAGCTAAGCAGAGGGAAGGGCAATGTGAAAGTGGCAGGGACATGCTGTGAGCATCAGGCTGGAGATGGGCTACGAAGGTAGAGAGGCACAGGGCAAAGGGTGTGGCAAAGGTCCCCTCCCTCATCCTCCCCACCCCAGCTAGTGTCTGGGAACAAGGCCTGCAGCCCTGCTGGGGTTTGTGGGTGTTCAGTAGGATCCTAGTCTGCCATTTAGATACAATGGCGAAAAAAAAAAGAGAGAGAGAAAGAAAGAGAGAGAAGAAAGCAACCAACGGCATTTAAGGTTACCAGCAGAGGATTACATCTTCTCAGAAAAATATTGCAAAATCTAGAATAGAAAGAAACACACAAAAATGGATTTAGAATCAGCTTAAATAAAGATGGACAGCCTCGGCTTGCGGGCAGCCAGAAGCATGTCTCGGGAGGCATCGGTGTGTGGATGCCACCCTGCAGCACCCTCAGATAAAAGGAGAACAGTCTCCTCTTAACGCTGGCACTGAGTCATAGAGCAGCAGCTGCGGAATTTTATTTACTGTTCTAGAATTTACACTGTAATTTTAAATTATAAATACATGTTATGTCACCAAACACTAGTGTCTGCCTGGCACATTTTCTGAATTGTACCAGGCAGTGAATTAAGGGCAGGGACATGAAAACTGAAGACAGTGTGTGTTCTGGCCCTGAGAACTGCCAGGTTATGTGAGAGGCCAGGCCTGGAGGCCAGCCCACCACACCAGCACACGGAGTGTGGGTTAGTGGGATGAAAGAAAGAAACAATTAATTCTGTGCCCTGGAACTGGAATAGACTGGAAACATAGACAATGGATGCATGCAGAGCGCACTGGAGTCAGAGTGCTCTGTCTCAACTCCAGAAGATCCCGCTGAATTATACTCTTCGGGAACAGACCTCTTTAGAGGACCAAAGTTTTTCTTCAATGCATCAAGGTTTAAGGTGAAGTGTATAAAAGGAATGTTTATTCTTTTGTTTGATTGTTGTCTCAGAGGATTATTGCTTCCTGCTAAGGTAAGTTTAGTCCTGGAAGCTTTTAGCCCCCATACAATCTAGCCTAGGCATAGAATGTTTTCAGCTTATGAGACTTTCTGCTTAATAAGCTCACCCTTTCTTGTTTTTACTGAGCTCTTGGCTGGCTGTTCTTCTCAGCTGTTCTGGCACACAAACTCCTCTCCCAGCTGATTTATTCAATCTGGCTTCTCTCTCGGCCAGGAATTGCTGTGCTTGGCCTCACACTAACTCAAGAAACCTGCTCTAATCTGGCTCCTTTTCTTTCTTTTCTTTTCTTTTCTTTTCTTTTCTTTTCTTTTCTTTTCTTTTCTTTTCTTTTCATGTTCCTTGTTGCACTGTGATTTTACTTCTTTTTTTTTATTAATTATACTTTGTATTCCCCCTGTGGTTCCCTCCCTCCTCCCATACCAATCCATCCCTTCCTCCACCCTCTGCATGCATGCCCCTCCCCAAGTCCACTGATAGGGGAGGTCTTCTTTTCCTTCCTTCTGATCCTAGTCAATTAGGTCTCATCAGGAGTGGCTGCATTGTCTTCTTGTGGCCTGGTAATGCTGCTCCCCCCTCAGGGGGAGGTAATTAAAGAGCAGGCCAATCAGGCTCCTTTTCATTCTCTGACTTGTTCAGTCTTCATTTGAGTTCTTTCTCTGCAGCCTGTCTCTCTTATTACTGTCCTGGTAAAACTGCCTCCTCTCTCTCTCTCTCATTGCCCCTTAAGTAGTTTCCCTTTCCTGTCTCTTCTCTTCAGAGTCGGTATCCTTTTTTGTCAAGTCTTTCTCTGATTCATCACTGTTTCTGCCACTCAATTAGACATCACTTACAAACATGGTAAACTTCATTGTTAGGGATTAAAGGCAAGTACCACCTCACCTGGATGGAAGCTTTTCTTTATCTGAAACTCAGATCTGCTTCCCTCTCTCTCCTGGGATTAAAGGCATGTTTTGTATTCCAGATGGAATCCACAGCCCTACAAGGTCTTTGGATGTGATCTCTTGCCAGCACAGCCATGTTCTGAATTGAAATTCCTCTACAGTGAAATACAAGAGATGTTTAGGATTTTAGAAGCTGGATGAAGGGAAGTGGAGGCCATGTGAGATGCAGATGTGTCTGACAGCTGGAGTAGAGTCCTGGATAAGAGAAGACCTGAAACTGAGGTTTGCAGAAGGAGGAGCCTGACTTGAGCTATACAAATCACTTATAAAATTACAAACGTATGTATTAGTCTGAGTCTATCCCCAGAGTGCCATAATGATGGTGCCTTGGTGGGGCTGGAAAGTCCTGATCTCTGACATCAGTGTTGTAGGTGCACAAGGCTGAGTACTGTACAGGCTGGACCCCTGGACACAGTGAAGCCCCACACCAAGGCCCCAGTGCTGAACACAGAGCTCTGCATTCAAGTGTTGGCAGTCAGTCCTGACTACTAATGACTTCTGTGGCCCCAACTGAGATGCTTCACATGCACATGCAATGGGAGCTGTTGTATGTGTCAAATGGGAAAAACCTAGCCATTTCCTTCTCGCCCAGACCTCCAAGGGCTCATGGGAATTGGTTCTATAAAAAACCACCTTCACACAGCTGAACAGGAGCATGGGTTCTCAGATAACTGGATAAATGTTTGGGGAATGTCAAACCAATTATATGCCTGTGCAGTGTGCTCAGCAAGACTTTGGATTGGGAAGAAAACTGGAGAACAGTGTTTGACTAGCCCAATATTAAAAAGACAGAAATGAGAATTCTAGCAAAGTTGCCTGGCGGTAAGCGGTTCATTAATGGTAATGTTGTCACAGGCACCTGGACTGACTGAAATCAACCTGTTGACATTCTAAAAGAGATGTGAAAGCACCTGACACAAATCTGTGCTATCATCTCTTAGAATTAAAGAATTCAAATATTTGGTATCACCAACTCCATAAAGATTAGATTTACAGGACATATCTTTCACCAGGATATTAAAAATAATGCATCGATATTACTGTTATATTTTGATCAGGGTTATAATAAAGAATTTTCAAAAGCATTTCTGCCATGTAGTAGATAGCCACATATGGGTTTTTTTTTATTATTTTTAATCTACCTTCCCGTGTGGTAAAGTTGAGGCACAGGGAAGAAGTTTATTATGTCAGATTATATAGAATCTAAATTATAGAAGACTCAAGATACTCCATAAACTAGTAAACTTCTAATGCACAAAGCAACAGAGTAAATGATTCCCTGAGGTTAGACATTAAGAGACTTCCTATTGTGAATTTCCTCCATGTGATTTTTAATCATTTATTACAGTTTAATGGAGACAAAGATCAATTATCTATTAGACTATAGTTTGGGGACTTGCTTGTCTTTATTCAGACTGAAGTTGTAATTTTATAATAGATTCTATTTTTCTCATTCATCTTTGGATACAATCAAGAATGTGCAAAGGACTTCAAACCCACACAAGGGATAAAGTATCTATTGTCTTTTGAACACCTACAAGGCACTGTGCTTTCTATACATGCCACTTAAATTACTCTTTAGAATCCTCCCTACAGGTTTGTGAAGTGTGATTCTTTACATTTTTATAGAATAGAAAATTAGCGTACAGAGAAGTCAGGTTAAGTATCCAAGATGAAAAGCTGATTAGCAACAGAGCTCTGCCCAAAGCTGCCTCTTGGTTAGCTCTATTTACTACTTCCTCCTCCTCCGTCCCTCTCAGGAATTTCATACATGAGTACTGTAATTAATATAATTTCCACTCCCCCCTCCCTCCACCACTATGACTCCCCTTGTATCATCTGAGTCCATCTCAAATTCATGACTTCTCTATAATTATTGCCATTGTATACATATTTCTCTATAACATACACATCTACACATATATCTGCACAATCGACTGGGTCCATTTATTGTTGTTCTTACATACATGTGTTTTGGGCTGAGCACTTGAAACTGGAGAGCCTTTCAGTTCTCCAAGATCTCCCCTGGGGAAAAACTAATTCTCCCTCTCCCAGCACTCACTTATTGCCTGTATCTATTCACCTGGAGATGGAGCTTGAGAAATCTTCCCCATCCTCATTGGCATATTCATAACGAAGGGTGTGGTCATAACGAAGGGTGGTTTTAGGCTCATAAATCTCAGACTGTTGAGATTTGATTCATGCAACACTCCTGTCTCATCTAGAGGACGCCATCTTTTAAAGTTCTCCTCAGGCCTTCTATAGTTAGCCACTGTCTGTTCTGTAATATTTTGACTTTTGTATATATTTCTACTACTACACTTATGAAAAATAATTATCTTTCATTCATACGAGTACATAAGAGCATAGAGATATATATCTTCTTATTCATCTGTATTCCCAGGGAGCACAATTTAGTCAGTTGAAGTTTCTTCCATGCCCATAATGGGCACTGTAGCTAGAGGTCTGAACAAGTTAGACATGATTCCTGCCCCCATAAAGCACTGGATTCTATGAAGAATAGAGAAGTAAAATGCAATTAAAACAACGCATACAAAGGTTAAGGTTGGACGAGCAGGTTTTGAGTTTAAAGAACAGATGTCCACACTGTAATGCAGAAGAGGAAAGGGAGGAAGTGGCGGCAGCACACTGAAGGGAAAGCGAACTCTATGCTGAAGATAAAGGCTGATTCTGAGTCAGCCAAACATCTAGTGGAAGCGAGAAGAAAAGAAGAACATACCGCAAATAAAAAGCTGAAAACAGAAGGGGGCAGGAGATAAATGGGAAGGAGGGCACTCGATATGAGGCTGGAAACAGTACGACGAAGGTCTCTGAAAGTCCATTCTTTAAGCATCCAGGCAGGTCATGACGGGAACTAAAAAGCTGAGTGGCAAAGATGCCGCTTGAAAGAGGAATGAAATTTACGGATGGTGACCGAAAAAGACGATGTCACTCTGTAATCAAAGTGAGAGTCTGGGTGCCTGCAATATGCCATGGCAGCACGGAAGGACAGAGAGGAGATCTGGAAGGTAGACTAGGTTTGCTTTCTCATGAGCTCCAGAGCTCCAAGAGGCTAGGGAAGATTCAAGGTGGCCCCAGACTTCTGGCTTAGGCAGCTGAGTAAAGAGTGAGTCCAGTTTCTGGTTCAGGCTTAGGTGAGTTCAGTTTGGATGAGTTTCATATAGCTGAGGTACATAAGCTCGTTAACCAGATGAAATCCTGGATGACAATTAAGATGGAACTCGGAAGTCATCAAAAACCAGGGTTGCCAGACTAAAGGGCTCCACGGGAGTATTCAAAAGCCACAGAGAAAGAGGAGGTAAAGGTGGAATCACAGAAAAGAGAAGTGGCCAGAGGGAGGGCCACTGTGGAGAAATTGCCTAGGACCCCATGGAGAAGATTTCCTGAGGGTGGAAGGAATGTCACAGACCATATCAGCTTCCAGGAAATCAGAGTCCTGAAAAGGCTCACCAGGGGTGCTGGCCTACCAGCCCAAAGAACTGAAGCTGAAGCTTATTAGTGAGAAAGGCACGTCTGTAGCCTAAGCCTCCTCATCTAGAATCCGAGCCTGACCTTTTTTTTTCCAGTTTATTTTCATGTAGCTGAGGCTAATGAGGCTAGCAGCCATACCTGCAGGGTAGAGCCAAGCTTGCTGCCAATCCAGGAAGGAACAACAGAGACAGGGATTCAAGGAGCCAAAGCAGTTCGACTGTGAGTCATCAGCTCAGAGGTGCTTTGTGCTCTGCTGGAAATCACGGTGCAGTGTGCTTCTGCTACCCCTGACAGGAGCTGCTAGCTGATGGGGAGGGGTGGGTTGGGGTTGGAGGTGGGGGGGTGCCTTTGATGGCACTCTGCGTGGCATTGCTCAGACTGTCTGAGAAGTGGACAAAGGGAGAACACTGATCTCCACAGTGGCTCTCAAACCACCCTCTGTAGACAAAAGCTGAGAAGGCAAAGTCATCTCATGCATGCCACCGCCTTGCCCGGTTCTCTCCAGTGAGGCCTGCCTCTCAGTCCCCTTTGTCATCTCTTCCTCCTCGACAGTCTGTTTCCCTTCTTGGCTCTCCTTCCTCTGGCAGTGTGTCTGAGCCGTTTTCTCTCTGCTCTGTCCTCTCTTCTTCCTCTCCATACTGCCTCCTCTCCATCTCCTTCTGCCCTGTTCCCTTTTCTTCCCATGATAGACACACACACCCTTTTCTCTCTTTCTCTCTCCCTCCCTCCTTCCCTTCCCCCTCCTCCTCTCACTGGGGATCAAATCCAGGGACTTATGCACAGCACACAGGTGCCCACCACTTTATTATGGAACCACACTCTGACCACCACTCTCCTTTCAAATCTCCAGTACCCATCTAGATGCCAGGTGGGAATTACAAAACATTTTGACAACGACATCTCAAGTTCAGCTTTCCCCAAACTGCATCATCCTTACCATCAAATTGATTTTCTCCCACTGTGTATTTTCCACCTTTGGCTGATCATATCAACCAACACTTGGCTACCTGAGTCCCTAGATCATGTGTGGCGGCTACTCTTTCCTTACTTCCACAATAAACTGGTTGAGTCAAACTCTTCCTCTGCAGAATCTGAGGGACCACAACACACTCCTAGCCCCTCTGTCCCACAGACCTTCCTACCTCTGCTCCTCTGCCCTTCTTTCCCATTGTATCTTACCAACTGCTTTCCAACTGCCTTTTTATTTTTTTCTCAAAAACAAACCTGATCATATATCTTCTGGCCAAATTGATAACATTTCCATATTTTGCTACTGCCAACATGTTATACTCAATGCTCTAATTCAACACTGCTCAAAACAGCTTTAAGTACGACTCTCTGGAGTCCTGCTGTACTGTTGTGAATGGGACAAGTCCCTCATAGGACCGGACGTTGGAACACTTAGTCCCTAGTGGTGGTGGTGTTTAGGAGAAATTGTAGGGGACATGCAGCCTTTCTGGAGCAAGTATATCACTGAGGGGAGGCTTTAGGAGTTCACAGCCTCACTCCACTTCTCTGTTTCATGGTTTCAGCTGAAATGGTGAACTTTCAGCTTCTTGTTCCCAAAGGTTGCTGCTTCCGCTGCTATTACATACTCCTCCTTTGTAGCCATAAGCCAAAATAAACTCTTTCTTCTGTAAATTGCTTTCTATCATTGTATTTTGTCACAGTAACAGAAAAATAACTAATGAAGTCAGTATCCACCCATGTGTATGGGTGAGGCACTTCACTCCCAGCTTTGTATGAATTATCATACCTAATACCAACAATGTGCGTTTTTCTCTTTTAAATATTATTAAAATGCTAGTTTTTTTCACATGTATATTTTTGTCTCCTCACACTTTCCATGTCTGAGCACCAGTATGACTATGTCTTACCGTAGCATTCTTTCCATACTTACAATCAAGGAAAGGGTGGAGTTCCATCCTTGAAAAGTGAACAAGCATTTAGACAGCACATCCTTCCCAGTGGAACCTGGGTGACAGCTATCAAACACTGCACTATTGAAAGGACCTAAACCATTTTTTAAAAAGAGACTTCCTCTAATGCCAGAGATCTTGTACAGCCTCCTGGTGGGTCATCAGGAAGCAAGTCTTCACACACTTGATGAACTGATCTTCCACTTGGGAGGAGACTCCCTCTCCTTTATACTTGCTTGCAGTTTGCCTTAATGTTTTCTGCAGAACTGGCTTCTTTTGGTGTTTAAGATTTTTTTTTTCTGTTTTTTGAAACATTATTGACATCTTGATCTTAGTGTGGATTTTAGCCTTTTTCATTCTGGCTTCATTTTTGTGCATTTTTCCCTGGTATATTGTTTAGATTTATTCCCTGGAGCTTTTCTTCCTTTTCCTCACCATCAAAAACATCATCTTCTTTATCAACATCTTTATGTTCTCTGTCACCTTTACCTCATGATAATCATCTTCATTACCAATCATGTTCATCATCATCTTCATCATGGTCATCACCTACTTTTTTTCTGTGCAATGTTGTTGCCATTTCCAGTGGCATATCACATTCCAAACATCCTTAAGAGTTTTACATCTTCCTCATCTTTAATGTTTTTGAGTCTGCATCTTCCTTTACAGATAGCAATAATATGCACAGGCTCTGAGCTGCGTTTCAACCTTCAGACCACATGTGGTGGTGTCATTTCAAAGAGCCCAAGGGAAACTCTTGGTTATACAGACATTTTCAAAGTTGCAAGTGTTGCTTTACAGGCAGAGGAGTGCTTTTGGAATCCGTTGCCTCTGCCTTAGTGACGTGTAATTTGTCTTTTGCACCAGACCCCTAATCTGATCGTTAATGATAACTAGTACTCATTTTCATCATGATGCATGTTAAAGTGATAATCTTAGTTGGCACCTCACATTCACCTCCATTTGAGCACACCAGTGAGAGTGAAGTCAGGTGGAGAAAACTGACTACAGCTCCCCCAAACATCTGATGTTTTACAAACGTTAAATTACAGAGGTTAAGCAATTTGGCTCAGTGTCAACTAGGAATATAAGAACCACGTATCAAATACAGAGGTTATACATCTTAAAAGGTTTTTTTTTTTTTTTTCACTTTGCCTCTGTAGTCCTTATATATGAACACATTCTTGAAATCTGTGTCCTAGGGATGAGGCATTGGTGCCACTGATCTTGTGTGTTTTCACTGCAGGCTTCATGATCAAGCTACTTGGAGGAATTCTTGCTAGCTTCCAGATCTTGAACCCTTCAGCTTAAGACCCTTCAGCTTCGGGCTACTCACTGGACGCTGTGAAAATGTTAAGATTATACTTCCAAAGTCTTTAGGATGGTGAGCGGGCAGGTGAAGTCATTCCCTAGGCTCCAGTTTCTGTTCATTTTCTCAGAGAAGTACTGTACTAAAAGCTTGAAATGGATCATTTATGTGGCTGGACACACTGACTTCTCTAGGAGACACTGTGCTGGGAACAGGCACTCTCATTCACTTTGGTGTCAGAAGTAAAAATAGAAAAGGTAAGAAAAGTGGAAGGCGGTCTTTCATGTGAGTGTACAAGCTGAGCATGTGTGGAAAGATGTGAGAATGATTTGTAATTTAGACTCCATAAACCTCAAATGGAGGAGAATAGAAAAGCTAACAGAAAGGAAGTCATGTTTTTCCTTTTTTTAGTAGAGGAAAACAGAAATAAATGGAGTGGTTTCTCGTGGAGGAATTTAGCCTTTTAGGGAGAAAGAAAGTAAATAAGTCAGGATGCAAAAGTACAACAGGCTACAAGAACTCTTCAGTACCACTGTTTACAAAGCAGCATGAAGGCACTGCTCTGGGGTTTTGTTCTGTTTTTATCAGAAAACAAGACCCCATTTTTTTTTTTCTGGAGGCTAGTGGCAGAGACCGTAAAAGGCTAAAATGTCTTACAAGTGTTTAAAGTAACATGTCTGAACTTGGCTGTACCACACACAGCACCTCACTTGGTCACTAACTATACTGGACCCCATACTACTATTTCAGGTAAGAACTAAATCCGGACACAGTAAGAAACTGGCTTAAGTTTGTGCGGTTTTCTTAGTTGTGGCAGGTTTCTTAGTTGCGACCCAGGCACATTCCATCGCAACATGAGACCTGTACAAAGACATCTTTACTATACATTTGCAATTTTACTATTCTCATTCTAAAAACTTGCCTATGTGGCTTATTGGTGTCAAATTTTCTGTATGGGAAAGTCACACCAGCAGGAAATAAGTGTACTCAAATAAATTTTAAGGTTGGGGGTGAACTGAAAGATGGCTCCGTGGTTAAGAGCATTTACTGCTCTTGCAGAAGACCTGGGGTTCAGTTCCTAGAACCCACATGGCAGCTCACAACTGTTTGTAACTCCAGTTCCAGGAGATCTGATGCCCTCTTTTATCTTCTGTGGGAACTGCATGCTTGTGGCATACATAAATGCAGAGAAATACAGTCTTAAAATGAAGAGAAACGAATCTTTAAAAAATAAGTGCATGCTCTCCTTATGTAATTACAGAGATACACTTAAGCCACTCAACATTTTAGCATTGGAGGAAAAGGCTTCAGGAGACTCTTCCCCTAGCTGAGGCAGTATGGGCCACTGGTGGCTTCCTGGGGAGAGAGAGTCAGTTGTACTTAAGCTTCTGCCTCCTGGAAGGTCAACCACACCACACTGAATGGCCTCATAGGAAGGAGTATATAGATAGAACAAATTGAAGCCAATGGGTCATTAAATGGGAGAGAGGGACATGAGGAAAGAGAACAAAAGGAACCCATCAAGTTGAGAGGTGAGGGTAGATTTGAAAAGAATTGAGGTGAGGCGTTGTAGTAAATATCAAAACTGATAAAGGTGATAATTGTTACTACTCTGCTATATTTTCTATTTGGCAACATTCCTTAACAGCATCGACAAAGCAATCACTTTTAAATTTTTGTATTTGGAAGTGTAATGGGTCAGCTGCCGATTTTTTAAAAAATGAGGGTCTGGGGCTGCACTTAAAAAAACTATCTATAGAACTAATGACAAATCTCACTTGGGGTTTTGACTTTCCTTCTCACCAACACTGAGAGACCCAAGTCTTCCAACTGCTTTTACATTACAAATACAGCATTTGAATTTGCATAAATGGCTTTTCAGGGCACAAAGTAGAAAATGAATCTGTCATTGCTGTTCCCTAATATATTCTAGGATATTGCTCTGTTAAATCACAGCACTGAAAGCCCACAAAATAACAAAAACTGTCTTCTTGTTCCCCTCGGAGGCACATTATCTGAAAGAAGCTACCGCATAAACACTGTCTATGCTAATTAATTAGTGCTGGCCATATTCATTTTCTAAACCAAGAAACAAAACTTGATAGTATGCTCAACATCCCTTCCCTCGATTCTAGTTAAAAATAATGTTATCGAGGTGAAGTCAATCTTCTTTCTTTTCTTTCTTTCTTTCTTTCTTTCTTTCTTTCTTTCTTTCTTTCTTTCTTATTTCTAATTATTAAGTCAATGAGCATTGGGTGTGGCCTTATAGTCTGTTGGTTTGTTGGTTTTACACAACAGGGCAGCTAATTAAAGCCACCACACATTCTGACACAGAGTTTGTGATTGGGAAAAGGTCACAGACTTGAAAGTAAATTTCAGGGTTCTTCCCACATTTACCTAAATAGTCACACAGTATATTTAAAAATAATTTCCATTTCCCTCTCTCAAATAGCTACTTCTCCGTGTGAGTTTTCCTAGATACCACATACCATAGGGGAAAAAAACACACATGCTGTTTGTCTGAGTCTGGCTTATTTCACTTAACACAATGACCTCCACTTCCATCTGTTTTCTGCAAAGGTCACAATTTTATCCTTTGAGGTCACAATAGAGTACAGCTTCATCCATTGTGTTTACCTACTACGGCACCTGAGCTGATTCAATGAGTTAGCTACTACACAGCAATAAACGTTCCTACTCAGATACACCCATAGTCAACTGACTTTGATTGGGGGTCATATGTTCAGAAGCTGTGTGACTGGGTCACATGTAAATTTTGAAGAGCCTCCATTCCAATTTCCATAGTGGAAATCACCAGAAAGGAATACAAGCTCCTTTCCTGCTAGGAGTGCATGCCTGCTAGCATTTGTTGCTTTCCCGATGTGAGCTACACAACTAGGGGTAAATTCAACTGACATTCTTCTCAGGGCCTCTTTGGACTACTGTTTCTATCAACTACGATATTTACTAAGCTCCACGTGCCTTTCAATGCCAGGTCTCACAGGTGGTGGGTCTACTTTCACTGTCATCATCTAATATTCTCAACTTTTTACCAATTCTGAGAAGGTAGTGAAATTAGGGGAGTTGTTTGATCCATCTTATGCATCCTATGGCGAGCTGATTAAAACCCCATGGCCAAGGGCTCTTTCTCCTGCTGATCCTTCAGCGTTCTGGAAGAGCGGGAAGTCATGAGATCTTACCACTGTGGGTAAGCATGTCAGCAGGAAGAGCTGCTTGGGGTGGACTTGCAGAATAAGATTGCAAATATGAGAGCTAAATACTTAATAGCACTTAAAATATGCTAATTAAATATTGACTATTTAATAATTCAATTTATACTCACAAAATGAAAATATTAAATAAAAGAGGTTAAGGTATTTGCCAAGGGCTGTACAAAAAAATTGGTTCCTGAATTGAGACCAAATTTATAACTTCTTGTATTAATTTTCCTTACCCAAGGTTAAGTTAAACTACAAACCCACCATGATTACTAATATTCTCTCAGCCAGGGACTTTAATTAACTTGCATGTCCACTCACCAGTTAAATGGCTCATGTTTATACTCATGAGACTTAGGAGAATTATGATACTGGAGTCCCCACTGAATTCAGTTACACAAGAAAAAAACATTTAATTTAGTTCCTGACAAGGTTAGCAATTTTCAGATAATGAGGCTATATTGAAACATGCTTGATATTAAAATAATACTGTATATAATTTATAATGAAGTAATTTTAAACTTATGAAATCTAACCTTTTCCTTTCTGGATTCTGAATACAATTTGTAAGGAAGCCTACAAAGCAAAGATTTTAATCACTAAAGGGTGGCCATCTCCTACCACAATGTTCTTCTATACTGTGTATATATAACCAACTCATTATTGTAATGTCTTCCTGCAAGTTCAGACAACCAAACAACACTAACTGAAACTGAAGGTGAGTTTGAGGAGAGGATCTAACTTGAGACACACAGACAAGCCTTTGCACCCTCAGGAGCCCCTGTTGCAAAGAACACAAACACTCCATTTTAACACCTAAGTGCTTCAATTCAGGGAGGATAAGAGAACACATTTTAATAGGTAAAAATCAAGCAGGCACTTGTAGTCCTGGAAACTCAAAAATAATTATAAATCAGCTACAAATGAGATAGAAAGCAAAAATATGATCAAAATTAATACTTTAAAATTGACAGCTTTTATTTATATACAAGTAGTCTAGCTGGAGATGCCACTGACAAACTGTTTCATTTACTGTGGCCACTAAAATATAAACTGTATAAGAACATAATTGAAATAAGGGATGATTTCTAAGGCCTGAAAACTTAAAATGCTCTTAACGGACAGGAACCTTTCTGAGCAGGGAAAAAGTTGTTACGCTCAAGTTCTTACTGAGGAAATCCAAAGTCAGACTGAAATTTTAATGTTATCTCAAAATTTTACATGTGTCTGTGTGTTTATACATGTGTCTATGTATATGTACATGTGTCTGTCTGCATGTCTTTCTCTGTGTGTAAGATAAAGAGAGAACAAGAGAAAGCAAGAGGGAGGAAGGGAGGGAGGGAGGGAGGGAGGGAGGGAGGGAGGGAGACTGCAGAATAGCTGTGAGGGCCCTGGAAAGGAGAAGTCTTAAATGGGGAATATGGGTAGACAGGGCCAACAATGGAAATAATGTACTGGAATTCCAGTGCTCAGGACATGAAAGCAGGAGGACCAGGAGCTCAAAGCCAGCTCTGCTTTGTGAGTTCTAAGCCAGCCTGGCTCCACAAGACTGTGTCAAACAATAACCATGACAAGGTAAGGCATTTTACTATCTGATGTGTCCCAACCCTCAGGAGTTCAACGGGTTCCTAAAGAGGGGGGTGGAAAGAATAGGGTAAGGACAAGAGAAACAAGGAATGAAGGCCAAGTCTGTTTGTATGATCAAAACCTCATTTATTAGAAATTTTTACCCAACTTATATAGGGAGAAGGCAGGAAAGGGGGGAAGGTTAATTTACTGCTGCAGGAGATAGGAAAAGTGCTTTAATGGCTTGAATATTGCACCTGCAAGATACCACAGGATGTCTTCTTAAGATATCTCAGGGATGCTCTAAAACTAACAGACGGATGTCCTCACAAATCTATCACACACGATTTAGGGTCCTAGGTAACTCTTTTACTAAATAGCATTAGGTCTCCACTAAATGACCTTTGCTCACTATTTGGCTTTGATTCAGTAAATAGCTTTGGCTCCCGGCACTGATGAAGGCGTGGTTTTAAATCAATGGGAATGAGATGAGCTCCCATTAGTTGTGTAGGACAACTGGACAAGCAGCTAGAGCAAAGCAGGCTAAACCTCCATCTCACACCTTACACACAAGAAGTCCAAACAGAGCTGCACTTCTACGGCAAAATGGCATGTGTACTGTAGTAATTACATGTGTGGCAATGAGGAAGTGTTAACTAATGGTGCACGTGACCATTTGTGTACATACGTGCACACATGCTGTAATTAGTATAGCCTATCTTTGGAAAGTTACTGTCTTGCTTAGCTCTGTCCATTTGACACAGCCTAGTGACCTCTGAGAGGAACTGCCTACATCAGGGTGTCCTGTGAGCATGTATGTATGTGGGGGACCTTCCTTATTGTTCATTGATGTGGGAGAGGCCCAGCCTACTGTGGGTGGCACCATCCCTAGGCAGGTGGCTCTGAACTGTATAAAAAAGCCAGTGTGCAATGTAGACTAGTTGCAAGCCAGCTGGCAAGCAGCCTCCTTCACAGTTTCTACTGTGTAATTCCTTAGCTGAGGGTGAGTTCCCTGGTTGGGGACAATGCTGGGTGGAATAGCAAACAGGTCTGACTCAAATTCCTGTCTAGTGATATGCTGTGACCTGGAGTTGCAAGCCAAAGAAACCCTTTCCTCTCATCTGTGGGTTTTGGTGTTTTATCATAACAACAAAGGAAATTAGGACAGACAGTCTTAAGAAAAGAACTGGGCAGTGAGGGACAGGGCTAGGTCATGTTTTTTTCATTGTATACCTCTTTATATCTTCTGAATTTAGTTTGATGTAGTCTACTCAAACATTAGTAATATGCTATTTAACTTAAAAATTCTGGGAGACAAAAAAGCAAGTTGCAAAAACCTAGGCCCACTAAATCATAGAAATCAGGGCCAATTACACAAGAAGGCTTCTACTTCCTCACTAAGAACTAATTCTAGTTGTTTTAACAAACAAATGAAATATTAGGCTTTCTTTAATAAGTAAAAAGCCTTTAACACGAGAGAGTGACACAAACATGCTTCTCAGGTAGCCTCCCTCAGCGTTGCATGTAACTTTCCTAACAATGGTTGGTAGCATGAAGTTTATTTCAGAGAAGGCAGAAGCAAGAAAGGCAAGATCATGTTTTGATCCTAAAGTTTCCAAGGCGCCAAACATTACTTTCCAGTCTCATTCAATTAGGAACAGCGCATTTTCTGTGCCTCCCACATCAAATTTTGCCAAACAACATGTCTCAAATTTCTTATTTCATTCACTGTTATCCAATTTCTCCCCCACTTTAACGTCTATGAGTTTTCTAGCCCGAAACTTCATTGCATTTAAAGACTTTTTATAATAATGAGGTGCAGTATTTAAGAGCAGACACACAAACACAGAACACACTGCCACCGCACTAGCTGTCATAAACAGCCAGGCAGCTAAAAGCTCATGTTTTCTTTTTATTAAGTACAATAGGCTTATTGTTGTGAAATATTCAATGCACTAACATGTTGCTTAAATTTTTCCATTTTCCTAACTGGTTCAATTTTCCAATTTCATCTTGGCTCTTTGGCCAGACTGCCCCGTAAAATACTTACTAAGGCCAGTTGACACTTATTAGGAGCTGGAGTTTGTGGCCACAGAGAAAGACCACACGCAATCCAAGTCCTAAGCCCAGCTTTTGTTCAGATTTACGGTACCCCCACACACACACCCCAAGGAGACAGAATGGCCACCAAGCATTGTTTTTGTTCCTATTTCATAAGACATTTTCTGTGCTGCCATCCCTCCTAAAACAAGTACACTGGTGTGGGGAACAGACTACTCTCATGCCCTTGAACATTCAGTTCCAGGTTTTCTGGCCGCAGAGAAGATAAAACCTTTTTTCAGCTCATTTCCCACAGAAATGAGCTGTTGGTCAACGCAGGACAAAAGTATTAAACTGAAACTTCCAGAAGGCAGCAATTTGCCAGTTTTAAATTGTGTGCTGGTCGGAGCTGTGTGATGCTGTCGTGTGCTGCCCTGGGCTGCTCCTCCAGGCTGTGAATCACCCTCTTCCCCAGCATGCCCAGGATGTGCGTGCTACCTGCTCACCAGTCACTGTGACAGTCTGACTTTCCCTCACCGTAAAAAGTACTTGAGATAAACACCTTAAAGTCAGGAATACTTACTTTGTATTGCAGTTTCAGAGGCTTTATTTATTAATATTTTTTTGTGTGTCTATGTGGTGTAAGTATGTGCAAGTGCATACGTGTTTATGGGTATAAATGTATGCGGGTGTGTGTGCACGTGTCCACCTAAGGATGATGTCTAGGATCATCCTTAATGGTTCTTCTTCACTCTTATTAATGACACAGAGTCTTTCAATCAAACCTAAAACTCACCCATATGGGTAGTCTCCATAGCTAGCATGCTCTGGGGAAGCCCTGCCTCTGTCTTGGCTTCCAAAGCTCAATAATTGGTGGGCTGTCATAGCTATGATTTATGTGGGTTCTGGGAATCTAAACTCTGACCTCACACTTGCACGGCAAGCACTTAGCTGCTTAGCATCACCCAGGCCTCTTTCAGAGGTTCAAGTTCATGGCCTCTTGGTTCTTTGAGGCCAAGAGACTGTCAGATGCTTTATGATACAGTCACTTCTCCAAGTGTCCAGGAGCTGGGGTCCAAGCCTTCAGTACATGAGACCTCATATTCAATATGATACTTCATATTCAAACCATATTCAATTGATATCTAACTGTCTCAGCACACTGATGGTCAACAATGTCACAGTGCTTGTGTTCAAGCATCCTTTATTTTACTTAGTCATGGTCTCAAAAACCGTGAGTAGTGATGATATAGTTTTATAAATGTCAAAGATAACCTTTAAATAATAAGGTCAAAATTCTCAAATTGTGTGCAGGGCAGGATTTGGAGAGTCCTGCAAAGGCCCATGTGTTAAAGGCTTGGTCACCAGTCTTTGGTATACTGGGAGATGGCAGCACATTTAGGAGATAAGGATTACCTAGTGGGAAAAACTTAGGTTACTGGGAACACAGCCTAGAAGAAAGTACTTGGACTCCACATTTTCTTGCCTTTCACTTCATTTCCCAGGCATTATGAGGCAAATGGCCTCCACCAGGCTATACTGTATTGTCATTGGTCCAAGAGCAATGGGATAAGTTCTAAAACTGTCAGCAAGAAAATCCCCTCCCCTTACTAAGCTGATGAACTCCAGGATACCAGAGCGAAACAAAGACAGTTGACACAGCTGAATAAAGAAAGAAAAAGAGTGTGTACTGAGATTGCTAAGAGCTACAGTTGTAATTAGTCTTTCATTTGTAGAATGGAGAAGAAAGAAGAAATTCCTGTTGAGTTTGCTGTCATACCAAAAAGTGCCTGACTTACAGCTATCAGGCACAAGGCGGCCTTAGGTAGAGATGGAGAATGAATTATGTTCTGCTGGAACAGAAAACATTATTTGGACTGATGGCAGCGTGTTACAGCCCAGGGTGAGGAAGTCGACTAAAAAGCACAAAAACATCTGGAGCACGTCTTCAGTTAGAGTGAAACTGATTCTTCTGGAAAAAGACATCAACTAGAGCCCACAAGAAAGCGAAAAGAAACCATAAAACATGGAAGGAGGCTAATGCAGGAATTATGTGCCACCTGATCGGACACACAACAAGCTGGACACAAAGACCAGAGCAACAAACACACGTGCATTCCACGACCAAAGAAAAATTATTATTTTGAAAATAAAAGAGACTGCATTTACATAACTTCTATTATAGCATGCTGCTGCAATTTTCCTTTTTATCAGTTTTTGCAACTCTTAGTCTGCTTAATTTATGAGTTTAATTTTTATTATAAATACATATGTAAAGGTAAGAAAACAACAGGCACATGCACAAAAGCATTCACGCATGCATGTATGCACATACACACACACACACACACACGACAACCTCTGTTAGGATCACCTCCTCTCTACCGACCTGCTAGGTCTCCTCTTTGCTCCAGACTCACCAGAGAAAAGACCATGACAACAGAGTAATATTAACACAAATCATATTATTTCTATAAAAATTTAAACAATATTTTCCTTGAGTGACAGTACTAAAGAAAGTGACAAAAAAAGTGTGCTCTGCTAATGTGGCAGCAAAACACAGGATCCTCTGAAAGCGGGCATGGACTTGGGACTGGACTTAATTGTTATGGTATTTTGCACCGCAGCTTTATCCCATCCTTAAAAGCACAGGAGAACCCTATTTTCATGTGGCGGCAGTGAGGTCTGGTGCAGACAGAGACCTGCCCTGGGTGTGCCAGCTGTCATGGTGATGCCAGGAGACTCATCACCATGTCTGCAGCTTGGGGTCTCTATGGCTCTGCTGACGAGTTGTCAGCTTTACAGGTCTGCCTTCGTCATGACACTCAGGTGACTAGGCAATGAGTGGCTTCTAGAGCTTCATGCACCACCCCTGGCATTCATTTATTTACTAATCAGATTCTTTATTTTTATATAGATGTCTTGCCAATACTTCGCATGCCTGTATCAGTTATTTTTCTGCTGCTGTGGCACTTTGTAGAAGGAACATTTTTTTTTGTTTTTGTTTTTGTTTTTGTTTTGTGGAGTTATGGTTGCAGAGGGCTAAGAGTCCATCACCATCCCAGCGGGGAAGCTCTGACAGAAGGAACAAGCATGGCAGTATGAACAGCTGAGAGCTCATATCCCTAACCCCAAGCAGGAAGTGAACTGGGATTGGCTCTAGGCTTTGAGCTCTCAAAGTCCACCCTTGGTGATAATGTACCTCCTCTAGCAAGACCGCACATCCTAATCCTCCCCAAACTGTACCAAGTGGGGATCGATGCTAGATGATGTATGTGCCATCTCGTTCAAACCACCACAATCCTTTCATTTCTCTATGATCTCACGTGATCCCCTGGACAGTGGTGAGAATCTAGATCACTGCTTTTCTTGTGCAGGCTGGTCATTCCTAACAGGGCAGAGTGTGTCCACCGCATGTCCTCATCACTGATGGCACCAGGAAGCCCTCCAGCAGCACCAGCCTGGCCCTTGGTCAACGCCTTTTCCTTTCTGAGCATCCCATTTCCTCCTCCTTTTTCTTTTTAATTTAGTTTTTAATTTTATTTTTTTATTAATTATATTTGATTCACTTTGTATCCCACCTGTAGCCCCCTCCCTCATCCCTTACCAATCCCACTCTCCTTCATCTCCTCCCATACTTCTCCCTAACTCCATTGATAGGAGAGGTCCTCCACCACTTCCCTCTGACCCTGGCCTATCAGCTCTCATCAAGACTAGCTGCATTGTCTTTCTCTGTGGCCTGGTCAGGCTGCTCTCCCTTCAAGGGGAGATGATCAAAGAACCAGCCACTGAGTGCATGTCAGAGACAGTCCCTGTTCCCATTACTAGGGAACCCACTTGGACACTGAGCTGCCATGGGCTACATCTGTGCAGGGGTTCTAGGTTATCTCCATGCATGGTCCTTGGTTGGAGTATCAGTCTCAGATAAGACCCCTGGGCCCAGAATTTTGGTCCTGTTGCTCTCCTTGTGGAGCTCCTGTCCCCTCCAGGTCTTTCTGTCTCCCCCTTCTTTGCATAAGATTCCCTGCACTCTGCCCAAAGTTTGGCTATGAGTCTTGGCATCTGCTTTGATACCCTGCTGGGCAGAATCTTTCAGAGGCCCTCTGTGGTAGACTCCTGTCCTATTCTCTGTTTTTTCCCTCTTCCGATATATGACCTGTTTGCCTTTCTGAGTAAGGATTGATCCTCTTACCCAGGGCCCTCCTTCTTGCTTACTGGCGGTTTACAACTGCCACGCCTAGAGACCTAGAGACAGAAACTTATGGAAAAAAAACAAAAAACGAAGGCCCCAAAATTGCACGTTACCATTTCTCACACAGAAGGCTTCATGACTCCTGCTAAAGCTAGGTCATGTGCTTTACAGAAATCTCATGACCTCAAGGATCCTTCTAGGGACCTCTCACCAGATCCCTCTCAAATGTCTCCTGTTGTCACGAAAACAAACAAATGGAAAAGAACCCCGTAGGTTCTTCCTCTGGCCCTGATCTCCATCTTCTCTTTTGAACTTCAGCCAAACTGCATGGGATAATGATACTCTTGCCTTTTGTTCTCATTTCTTTGACCTGGCCTTTGGGTGGCAGAGTGTCAGGGGCCCTGGACAGGTCTTTCCTCCAACTTCTCCACAGAGTGTCATATCTAGTCGCCAGCTTTGTAACACTCACTGTGATGTGAGGCTCTGTTCAGACATTCTGCCTTGGCCTTCTCAAGGTCAAAACTCCACACATTAAAACCTTACTCAGAATTCCTGGTCCTACTTCCATTTCTCTCAAATGTTAATTAATTAGTTAATTAATCAATCAATCAATCAATTATTCACTTTACATCCCAATTGTAGCCCCCTCCGTGCCCTCCTCCTATTCTCTCCTCCCTCCCTCTTTCCACTTATCCCCCTACCATCTTTTTCAAGTTTCCTTCCTTTAGAGACACCATGCTCTCTTCAGTTGTCTAAGCCTTCTTAACGCTTACCAGCCACCACAGTGTCCAACCTGGTCATCTATTTCAGATCCCCGTACAGACTGAGCTACCTTCGTCTGTGTCCTGGAAACCTTCCACAGTTTATCCTTTCCCACTGATCAACTTGTACCTACTCTGCCCACTCCTCTGTAACCCATGAATCCTGTTTTCTAAACCCACTTATGCCTGGTACTGCCCACCGCATGGCCTCTGGGCTCTGTCTCCTGCCAACCCTTGTTGCATAGACTTTCTAGTGCTCTTTTTCACCTTCTAGGCTTCTCCGTACGCTGCTCTGTATTCCAGGCTTGTCTATCACCACAAACACCTTCTGCCCAGCCCATGCAGCCATCTTTACAGCATTTGTCAGGGATATAGTTGATGTTTGTGGTCACAGTCATCCATGTAGAGTGTAAGAGTTGACAAGGACAGGATGTGCTTCTGATTGGTAAGCTCTGGATCCCACACAGGGTTTACTAAGCAGGGCATTATCTACAGCGTCTACTGTGTAAACAGACTTCAATTGAATTAATTGGCTCTGGTATCTGTGTCCTTTGCCACAATACAAACATAGACCTAAGTTTTTTAGTCAAATTCCAGAACATAATGACCTAGATTTTTTTCCCCCCAAAGCTTGCCAAATAAGATAAAAAAACTCATTATTCAACCCATCCTTCCTTGACCCACCTATAGTTTGGTTGACTTTCTGAACACAGTTCTGGGCACAGAGTAATGATTTTGTAAATCATCTGGTGACTGGCTGGTGGCGGAGGATGGAGATTCTTGAGCATGCTCATTATTCTTTAATACATGTTCACTGAACTGAAAGGATATCTGAGCAATTTCTCAAGAGACGAGAAAAGAACTAATTCACTGTAGGCAACCCTGGGAGGAGGCAAGACTTTTTAATTGTGTTTTGAATTTAAGCACTTGCACGAGCACTTTAAAAAAGAAAAACTCTCCCTAAGAGCACACTAGAACAACAGCACCAGCACCCAGACTCATTCCCCTTTGAGGAAACTGTACCTTTCATTTGACTCTTCAGTCAAGTGTGTGTTCACATGCACCATAGCCATGAAGAGCATGATGATGATCTATCACTCTTCCTCAAGCTGGCACTTGGAACTATATTTCCCACGCAGCTTTCATACGTGTAGTTGATTCCAAGCTCTGCTAGCATATCATTTCTCATAGGATGTAAATGATGCCGGTTTCACAGGATGATCGAATGCTGTGCTGGTAACAGCTAGGAGGTCACCTATGCTCTGTGCACCGTATTCTCCTCCACAGTTAGAAAACACGTGACAGAAGAGGCTAAGCAAAGGAAGATGAGATTTAGAGGAAGATAAAGCTGAATTTGGAGAGCTCTGATAAACAAACTGAGCAGTGCCTGCAGAGCTTGGCAAAGAGGTTGCCTCAGGGCAAGCCTGCTGTCATCCGGTCATCCACTATCAGGAGAAGCTTTGGAACAGAGGTACTGAAAATACTACAGAGGTTTCTGCTTGTCGTAGTGAGAAGAAGTTTCAGAAAAGTAAGACATCACAAAATAAACCAAGTCTTTTTTTTTTTTTTAAATATACCAAGTCTTAACTACAAGGAGACGTATATAAAATCTCCATGATCTTTATTTGTTAATAAAAAAAATAGCTAATAAGGATATGGGCTAGCAAAAATGCTTTGTAAGAAAATAGGCAAGGTTAGGAAGGCAGTAAACAGCATAGCCGACAACATTGTACGTGATCACTCTTGATACTCAACATGGAATAAATAAGACAAGACACTCAATATGGATTAAATGAAACAAGATTTTAAAATACAAAAACAGGCCCCACTATGCAGTCTTAGTCATCTTGGAACTCACACACACAAAAATATCTTCCCACTTCTTCCTCTCAAGTGCTGGGATTAAGCTGTGCAAGACTATGTCCTACAGAAGAGTAAATATGCATGGAACTAGTCCTATCTCTATTACTCTGAACAAAAGCTAACTCCACATGGAGCACAGACCTCAATTTGAAACCTGAAACACTGAAAATTCTTGAAGAAAACACAGGCAGTACACTACACGATATAGCCTAGGAAAGGCTTTTTGTGAATAAGGTTTCATTTGGTACAGAATTAAGGCCAACAGTTGACAACTGGGACCCCATAAAACTATAAAGCCTCCTCACAGGTAAGAAAACAGTAAGTGCAAGGGAAATTCACGGAATAGAAGAAGATATTTGCCAGCTATACAGCTGGCAGAGGATTATCCAGACATGTAAAGAAACGGAGAAACAGAGTAAAAACGATCACAACAACAACAACAACAAATCCAATTAAAAAAGTGGGCTATGGATCTGAAGAGAGAGTTCTCAAAAGTAGAAATAAAAATGACTAATAAATACCTCATTATCCATAATGTGCTCATTATCCCTAGGAATTAGGGAAGCACAAATTAAAACAACTTTGAGATTTCATCTCATTCCAGCCAGAAGAGCTAAGATCAATAACAACCAACAACAAATTCTGAAGAGAATATGGTGGAAGGGAATCCCATTCCCCATTGGTGGAATGCACCAGCACCTGGCTCAGCCACTCTGGAGATGAGTGTGGAGGGCATTTAAACTGTTGAAAATGAATCCATCATATGAGCCAGATACATCAGTCTTCAGTATATGCCTAACAGACTCAACATTCTATTCCACAGCTCAGCCTTGCTCACTGCTGCTCTATTCACAACAGCCAGGGAATAGAAACATCCTAAATGTCCTTTAGCTAAAGAATGCTAATGAAAATGTAGCACATACACACTACCATATACGCTATGGGATATACCATATACACTCTTCATCTGTAAAGAAAAATGATGTCATGAAATTTGCAAGTACACCCACAGAACTGGAAAGCAGTCCGTTGAGTCGGGGGACCAAGACCTAAACATCAAACAGCACGTGTTCCCTCTCATTTAAATCTCCACATGTGAGTGTGTAACATGGAGTAATTGCAAAGTAAAAAGATACCCTGTTGGGAGAGGGTGCTCTACAGGTGACAAGAAGGAAGGAACTGGAAAAATGGGTTGGGAGATCTTTTTAGAGGAGGGAGAGGGGAGATCATACAGAAAGAGAAAGGGGAAGATGAATAAAAAATATCTGAAAGATGCCTCAAAAAGACACAAGGAGTCATTATTTTACATATCTAAAATTAAATATAATAAGTATAAATGCATGCACATATATTTATATATATTCTTATTTAAATGAAATAATACAAATCAGGGCAATAGTGCTCCCCCAAAGAGCCATAAACTATTGGCAGGCTCCAGTGTTAAACACAGAAGCCTTCTTTTGCATTGCTGGTCAGGAGAGTTTTCAAGAGACCCCTAAGCACAATATGTCATTCTTTGCTATTGGCCTCGACTCTCAGAACTTGAAGGCAGGTCTCTATTGCCAAAGACACCATTCTCTGGACATATAACTTGGAGGATTCAAACTGTATTCTCCCTTAGAAGTTGCTTTCACAGGACCAGAAGCTAAGAGAAGAAAACAATCAATAGTATCATGATGCTGCCTAAGAACGACAACAGTGGCCAGCAATAGTGGCACTAATATCTTGGTGGTAACTAACAGCTTCCTAGCTGGAGCCAAGACCTGCCTACCAGGAGGATAATCAATCCTGCCTGGGTCTGTGAACCTAGTCCATTACCCGGGGGTAGCAAGGCCAGTAGACGGTCAAGGAGACCCTACTACCGCCATTTTCTTAAATTTGTACAATTCCTACCTGCATTCTAAACACCTATCCTTGTGCTCTCTGCCCTCCACAGAGAAGGGCAGCTCACACGTCTCACCCGAGGAGCTTCTGTTTCCAGCATCACAGAAAGTTGCAAAGCTGGTCAACATGTGGCAAATGATGGTGGCATGTCCAAGCCCGGTCCATACATTTACAACATAACTCAAGCAACCCAAGCATGGGTGAGCATCAAGCAAGAGGGGACAGAAATCTTGTAAAAGCCAGAGGAAAGTCAGCTGTGGGATTGCACTGTGTATCTACAACAGGGAGCTGCATTCATGGATTCTTAACAACAGGACAGTGTAAATGAGACCTGGATAACTCTGGCAGTGAACATCCCATAGCAGATGCAGGAAACCTCGCGGGACTTCACCCCGGATGAAGAGCTACAAGCAGTTAAGGACTACAGAGAGAATAGGAATCAAGTTTCCCCTGGGTTGAACCCCCTTGTTGGTTATTTAGGGGACTGAGGGGTCGGCCTGAGAAACACACACACGTAGGCAACACTACAAGGACTCCGGAGATTGTATTTATGTTTATTAGTGTGTGTGTGTGTGTGTGTGTGTGTGGTGTGTGTGTTACAGTAACAGTTAAAGAAGAGAAGCCTGTAAATCGGGGGTGGACAGACACAGAGGGGGTAGGAGGGAAAAGAGAGAGGATAAATTGTGGAGTTATATTTTAATTAAAAATTTAAAAATTAATGAAAAAAACCTAAGAACAAAGTTCCAGGCTGAGGCTCAACTTGAGAGTTGTTATAAATAGTGAGCCACTATTTGCAGAACAATGGCTTGAAGGGAAGACACAATTAGTTCTCTGTTCTTTTCACCAAGATAAAGCTCTGCATAACTGACTTCTTGCTGGATTCTGTCCTCACATAATTCCCTAGAACGTGTTGGAGAAAACTTAGACCAGCCTTAGCTTTCTCCTTTAAGCCAACACCATTGAGAAACGCAATTAACCCCGTCCTCTCCTCGCAATGATGCAAACATTAATGACTTCACTGCATGATTGTTTTTTTTTTTTTTTAAATGTAAGAGCAAACTTCCTCCATCTCTGTAAGTAGTGACACCTCTATCATTGACATTTGTGAATGGTAACTCCTTAAAAATCTACTTTTAAGCCATTTATCAAAATCTAATATTTTTTGAAACATGATTACAATCTGACTCAACTGCACACAAAACATCTATTTGTAGTTTGAATAGGACCCATGCTGTTCCCCATTAGGTGGGTGGCTGCTGCTGGGAAGGAGGCCACATCTGACTTTCAATGGGGTTGTTATTTTTTTCCTTTCTCTAATGGCAAAAGCATGTGTTTGAAATGACTTCTGTTCAGAGGGAGAGGCAGCAAAAGGAGATTTTTTCCCCCCTAGATGTTGTTCTTTATCTATTTGGAGGACAACTGAAGAATGTCTTGATTTGCTATGTTTTAAGATTATAATGAATATTACTAGATATTAAAGAATCATGATCAGGGACATCCATGTGGTTAGCACTGCTGTTCCCTTCCACCCCTGATCACAGTGACAAGCAGATGTGAGGGATGAAGATAGCAGCTGCTGCCATGATGTGAGACAGCTGAGGGAGCCCGTGGTGTTGACCCTTGAACTCTTGCTGAGCTCCACAGTGTTCTTGGCTTTATTTCTGAATGACACACAGCAGCAACCTAATTTTGCTGACAAAACGAGGGATACTGGTTAAAATCTTGCTGATCTAGTAGCAACGAGATGCCATCCAGGTCCATTCTGTTATAATATGTCCACTCAAATAGTGAGTATCAAAATCCCAGTAAGAAGCACAGGTCCAGTGGGCAAATTCAGTCCCTGATTGACCACCAGTAGCAGACTCTGGCCATGCCTGAGGTGGAGCTTCTTTCTGTAGGGTGCTGGGATCGCTGATGAAGGCCCTGCCGGTGATAACTCAAGGTGTCCGCTGGGGCAATGAGCTGCGTTAACGGACCCTGTCATCACCAGCACCCTACTTCTTTGGCATGGCTTCCACTCTGTCGCATTAAAAATTCCTGGCTTTGCAGGATGAGTGTTAATAGTAGGGACAATTGGAAGTGGCATTTCGGTTGCTGGAACAGATACCGCAGAAGGCACCAGGGGGGTCCTGTAATATTTCCCATCAGTCGGCGATTGTGTCTCATTAAACATTGATGCTACATCAGGCTGCTGAGCTTGGGCTTGATTACTGACTAGCTTTCCTCACGACTTCTTTAATACTGCACTGTCCAATTATAAAATGTCAGCTTTGAAGTTTTCTGGAAAGCAACTGGAGGCCATTCCAGAGACTTACGAAGAACTCAGAGAAATGCTTAGCCACAGCTTAAAGGTTGCTGTAAATCAACTTCACAAGTATTTTTCTTTGATGGAATGTTTTAAAATATATGAAAACATTGGTCCCAGGAGCATTCCTTCAGCTGCATATTCTCATAAAGTGGTACTCTCACACCGATCAATACCATTTAAAACGCTGTTGAAATAATAGCTTTGGAGCTCAGTATGTCTAAATCAGAAAGCAGTAAAATGCATTCAGAAAAAGTCTGATATCAAATTAATAGCATTAAATGACACACAGCAGTTAATATATAGCAAATTTTAAATTAATCAATACATTGGATTGCAATAAATGTGGATCAGCACCATTTCCTTGCTAGACAGTGGGATAATGGAAAATGAGGCTTACTGGACTTCAGGCCTTTTGTAGAATAATAAATATCAGCCTTCACACAGTTCAACCAATGAAGGGGAAGGTCAAGTATCTTGATGGATCAGCAAGACATAAAACACACATCTTTCCACTTCATCTTCATAGGGAAAAGAAAATCTGTTTAAGCTTTGCAAATCATTAACTTTTTTCCTCCTCAGCCATTCAGGACTTAGTAAGTCAGTTAGGATGGAGAGAATTCTGATAGTTAATTTCCAGGGACAGACCTCTTTAACAAGGGAAATGCTCTGGCCTGGCTGTAAGTGTTCCATGCAGGGTTCACACTGCGCACCTCTTCCCCCTGAGAGCACACTCGCTGGCACCATTTACACCTGAGAAGACTCAGACAGCAGTACCCCCCTGCTTAGACCCTCCACAGCAAGTGTCCCAGCAGACAGGGCAAACCTGTGAACAATCTCATGCTTATCATTGTTCTTTTTCATCATGCCTTCTATTTTTTAAATGGAGTAAGTGGTTTCTTATGTATTCCCTCTCACCCTTTAAAATATACTGTGCGGACAGGAGCCAGCTTGGAATCTAGTTGTGAGTACTGGCAAAACACCTGCTTGCAAAGATGAAACTGACAAGGCAATGTTCTAGAGAGAAAGGGGCAAGGGTCCTTGCTCCAGAAAAGCTGCAGAAGTCACTTAGCAGTGTCTGCACTGAAGCACTAACCCAAGGTTAGACCAGAGACCAGAGACTGAAAAACTCAGCCTCTGCCTGTGTAAAGTCCATGGTTCAGTGGGCACATAAATAACATGCTCAGTAAACGCAGTATCAACAACGTGGAGGTGGCCTGGCACACAACTGTTCCTGCAGGTATGGTTAAGCAGGGCGGGCTCCAAACAAGGATCTAACAGCTCTGCGTTCCAAATATAGTTTGCCTGTTTGACAACACTCTGGAAAGCCCACCAGCTTCTATTGGATGTCAGTCTCCAAGTCCCTCGGCTTATTTTTTCTGGATGTGAGAGACTGTGCTTACTTCTTTATTGTGGTAACATATCTCCAGACTCCCATCTCTGCAGCATCCATCACAGAACCCAGAGTGTGAGGTGACGGATGAGACCGCCGACTCAGCCTATATCTATATGATGGGTTTGGGGTACCAAACTATCTCATACACACTGCTGTCACCACACCCCAGACTCCGAGCACCTGCCACATTAGAAGGCACTCCAGGTTAGAGGGTCAGGTTTGGGTTCTTCAATAAGACCCGATTTGGACCCTGTCCCTGTCCTCTTAAGTCTGGGATTGATGAGTATGTGATTAGATTTCCTTACACTAGTTTCTTTCCACCAAGAGTTCTGTGTCAGGCATTCCTAGAAAAGGATTTAAAACACAGAGCATCATGGGAGGCAAATGGAATCACTTTGCTCTGCCTTTGCCCCGTCTCTGCCTGTCCCTGAAGTCTGGGTCATTTCTTCTCGTGTTTTGGATCTGGGCCTAGGCCACTTATTCAGAGGAAGGGTTTGGCTCTCTAGCACCCCACACACTCTTTCTTACACTTACCTTTGCAGCCTCCTGTGGATACTCCTGCCTATGGACTCACTGAGTGCTCACCCCAGCGTTGCTCATTTGTCACAGTTCCCCGCAAACATAGAAAATAATGCTAGGTATGCAAACACGTGACAAATGAACAAGTAGCTAACTGGTTCTTTGGAAAAGCCCAGGGATGAAGCTTCTGATCCTTGCTATTTCCAGTAGCATCTTTAAAAAAAGCGTGTGTGTATGTGTGAATACAGGCACATAGTGTGTGTGTATGTGTGAATACAGGCACATAGTATGTGTGTATGCGCATGAGGAGTATGTCTATGAGTGTAGCACATATGTGTGTATAGTGTGTGTATACAGGTATGTGTGTGTATATGGACTGAGACACACGTGTATGTGCACACATGTATGTATAAGCACGTGTGTGTGCATACAGGTACACGTATGTGTATGTCTATGTGTATGTAGTCATATGTTTGATTGTGTAAATACAGGTACATGTGTGCTTGCGTATGAGTACAGGCATGCATGTGTGTGTGCAGGTACTTGTGTGTGAGTATGAATACAGGCCTGCCTGTGTGTACATAAGTACAGATGTGTATGTCTGTGTTTGTGTGTGTGTGTGTGTGTGTGTGTGTGTGCCTATGCATGCACACAGGGGTGTTGGATTCCTCTACCTGGTGTTACAGGTGGCTATAGGATGCCTAATGTGGGTTCTGGGAACTGACGCTGGCCTCTCTGATAGGACGGTACATGCTCCTAACTGTGGAGCTATCTCTCCATCCTCCAACAGCACAGCCCTCGTCTGCTTGCTTATAGGTGACGTCATATAATCCCACTGGGAGACACTTAAACACCTTGCTTCACTTTTTCCTCACGCTGCTTTCTATTAGTAATGCAACTTGAGTTGCTCAGCACTCCCTTTGTCAATGAAAGCTACATTACCCTGAGATAAGGGTGAGAGAGGACCTTAGCCACTCAGCCTTCTCCAGGGCTTCCCAAGGTTCTTGGGGCTAAAAGGGATTTTAACCTTTTGGAGAAATAGATTTCTCATAGAAAATCCCCAACTCTTTGGACAGCCTTTGGCATTTTCAGGGTGTGTTTCTGTCCACTCCGTTGGCTTAAGGTTTGCTAAGCAAAGGGCACAAATGCAGGACTCAGAGCCTTGCCACCAAGAAGTAGGCTCATGCTCATGAACAGATACACTAGAAAGACTTCTTTGATAGTGTGTTCAGTATGGAAATGTGGAGGTTGATTTTGACATATTAACCAGATAATAAGTTTAGTGTTAAGGCTAAGCAGAAAATATAACCCAAGGAAGAAATCTTGCTATCCTTTACCCATGTTTATTGAAACAGCAGAGCTACTTTGTATATAACAAATAATGTAGAGATAATGATAACCACTATGAAATTTAGCCAAGTTCTGCCCATTTTCTGATAAATGCCCTAGGGCAGAGGGCTTAAGACCACAGACATGCTGACAGGCTTGGGACCTGGATCCTCAGACCCCAAAGAAGGATGTTTTAGCTATTCCTCCTAGTAAGTGTGCGTGAGGAAGATGCACAACTAAATCTGCTCGACTCAGCTCTTGACTTTGGGCCCCGATGCCAGTCTTCTGAGAACACAGCACAGCTGGGAAGGCTCTGTTAAGGTTTGCTGTTGTCCTTGAGTGGGAATCTGCCAATGGTCAGGAGGAAGACGGTAAATCAGAGCATCTGGTATACACCTTATGGGGGACCCGGTCAGGTAACAGGTGTCACTGCATCGAAGAGAAGCCCTGAATGGTTACACATTCACCTTGGATGTCTTTACTGGGCGTCCACACCTGTAATGTACGCATGCTGTATTTTCAGGGACTCTTTTTGCCAGCTGTCTCTTCTGATTTGCTTGCCTGCTTTGACAGGCAGAGCCACCTCTGCTTCTCAGCTGAGGCTGGCAAGGCTGGCATAGTCAAAGTCTCAGCCACGTCAAGCACTGAGTTCCGTATTCTTCCTCCAGTGCACTATCCACTAACCTATACGGCTTGTGTGAGTCATATGGTTACAGGGAAACTGTTCCAGTGTATGGGAAAATATTGTATGTATTACATTAGCTGTCATTCCCCTGCCTCTCAGCTGCCTCAGTCGTAAAACAGCAAGGCGGGAAAGACAGCATGAAGCTGATTTATAGTATAGGAACAGCTATAACAATTATTACAATTGTAACAATTATTACAGCAAAATGAATATATTAAGAAATCAAATTCTTTATTGTTAAAAAGTGTCTAATAAGCAAGGGAGGAGGAGGGAGGGAAGAGAGGAGGGATGGGGCTACAGCCAGGATGTAAAGTGAATAAAACAATACATTAAATATATATATATATATAAAGTGTCTAATAAAAGGTTATATTTCATAGCTAACATATAAAATCTAGGCAATAGTGAGGGAATGAAATCCACCACCACCGAGGAAGCTTGGTTTTGTTTTTTAATCACATCTTTCTAAAGGCTTTCTAAATAATAATAATAAAAAAATCACCAAAAAAGTTATATCCGTAATAACTGAGATGGCTTCTTTCTCATTCTAATCTTTAGTTTCTTTAAATACTTGTCATTTATTGTTTATTTACTCTCTTGGGATTATTTTACAAACTGATATTCTTGCAGATAAAAACCATTAGCGGGTTGACTGTCAAAACGTGAAGAAAAGTTCCACTAGATAAAATTATGCGAAGTGAAAACCAAAATGAAAAATAAATAATATAAGAAAATAGAAAACGAGGGAAAGGCGTGTAAATAATGGAAGCAGTAGTCATCTAGGCTGAGAAGTACACTCCATGACATAAATGTCACACGGTGTAACCCGCATGGCAATGGTAACGGTGGCAACAAGAAGACAATAAGCAAGTGGCAATATTCAGAGGGATGCACCCGAACGCCTAACTGAGGCGCTAAACACTTCATGTATATTTCATATTCTGGTTTTCACATGGTACTGAAACATGCTGTTTCTCACGTCTGTAAATTACTCGTATGAATACTAGTCGCTCGCTCCTTTAATTTATAAAGAGGTAAGAAATTAGTGTGCCTCCTAGCTTATGTAACAGACCAGCATGACTCAGGCTAAGCATGTGGGGGTCAACGCCAGCTCTCACGTCTACCTCTCAGTAAGGACTTCCGGTTCGGCTCTCTACCAAGATGACTGCCTGATGATACAGGTAGGGATCATTTACATATATTCAAGACAGCACATCCTGGCTCTCTCTCCAACTCAGACAGAGGTGCGTGGCATTACTATTTAAAAGTCTTAACTCCCAGCAATTTAATGAAATGCCAAAACAGCAGGGCTGTCTGGATGCAGAAACCTAGGACAATATTTGATTGAAAGCTCTTTGAAAAAAAAAAAAAGATATTTCACTGTCTCATTCTCCAAATTGCTTCAGCATCTTCAACTTAGCTGTGTCCTTTAGAGCAAGTCATGAACTTTGTGCCTGTGTCTCTGTGGAGCATAAAACCCAAATGTTAAATTTTCTTATGAAACAGGCATGCTATCTTTCCCTGCAGACTCCATACTACGTAAGTAAGCTATTTCCTTCTTTTGTTTAAGTGCATGTTCCCTATACTAAGGGCAAGAAAACATTTTACACCAGTCATCTGCTCAAGATTGCAGGGTCTCTCTCTTTCAATTTCACATATTGTACCAGCCTTTACCTTCTGCACTGAATTTGACTAGGATGATAACTGCAGGGGTAAGCTGGGAGATACAATAAAAACAAAAGAGTTGCTTTGACCGGGGTGCACTCATTCCCACAGATACCCACACAATCCTCAGGATCCGAGGAGAGATACACTCATGCCCTTCAAATCTAACACACGTGTTGACCTGCCACGAGTGATGTCCTTAGAGTCCTCATACCTTTGGCTGGGATGAGATGGATTCCTCAAATCCCAGGAAGCCCACTTGGCCTTGGTGATAGAACACTGCTCTCTTCTAGGGGAGGAAGCTTTAGTTCTATACCAGAATCAGAACGCCTTGGTTCTTTGATTGCTTTTGGTCTGATTGTCCTGCACAACTCTGGACAGTAGGTAAGCTCAGGGAACTCAGGCTGACATGGGGTCACAGTTGTCACACCTTTATCCCACAACACAGTGAAAGGGACCATTTAACTGTGCTGGCTGAGCCACTGGGGAAATGCAAAGGGACCGCCAACAGGACCTGAGTCAGCATCATACAGATTCCAGTCCTCGGTGGGTGCAGTGTTTAGAACACTGCACAGAAGCTTCTGGAGGCTGTCCACACCAGCCCAGCCTTGATGCGGTGGGCTGCCTTCCCCCAAGCTTGTCATGAACAAGGGCTGAGTAAAGTGGATGCATTCTTACTCACTTGCTCATTCCTGCACTTTAACGTTCCTCTACTACGGCGTTTTCAAAATTCTTGCCTATGAGGCTTAGGGCTCTTCAAGATACATGCGCTGTAAATAATGTCTCAGCTCTCACAAAGCATAACAAACACGATGGTGTTCTTATTTTTATGTACTTCGGGAAACTGACACAAGGGTTTGCATGAGAAAAAAGGGGGAAGGGAGGTGAAGGGAGTTTGCTTGAACAATCATTCAGGATAATTAAAACTCAAGGTAACAAAAGAGCCCAGTATATTCTACATAGGGATTCCAGCAGGAATCCATTTCCTCTCACTGAGCCCCAAGAATCCTGCACCCCCACCCCTGGAGAGTTTGGTGCTGAGGCAGGGACTTGAGCAGGCCTGTGAGTGCAGTGTGAGGGGTTCTGATGTGAGATGAGAAAGTGTGTGTCTCTGAATAGCTCTGAAAGCTCCGACCTCAATCCCTGGAACCACCCTAAGTCAGGTAACTATCCCGTCTAATGAGAACTTGCTATGTTTTATCCCAGCCTGTAAGTTCCAATTATTAATATTTTAATTGACACCTGACGACAGTAGCAGAGTCTGCAGGAGAGTGTTTCCGAGAACAGACGCGGCCATGTAAGAGGCAGGGCTCATTTGTGTGGTCAGACAACACTGTGGCCATTTATAGTAGGCATTTAAACACTTCCAGGCTAAAACCGAGAATATTCATCGTAGGCTGCTGAATTGCCATCAGCTTCCTTTCCCTGGGTCGCTGGAATGTCCCCCTGAAGTTACTGTGTGTGCCAAGCTTCTGCCCTGGGAAGCAGCTTTGAGCCACTGCAAATGATCCCCTTTCTCTTGTCACCCCGCTCCATCATCCAGCTTGTGCTATCTCAGTCTATGGTCCACAAACCTAGCACATGAGTGTGAGGGCAGCGATGCTACCTGTGCATTTCTCAGATACCACCTGCTCACCAACAGCTTTAAAAAATTCAGTATTCATTCTTTTTTTTATGGCAGTGAAAGCGTATACGAATGTGGAGTACACTATAGAGCCTCTACGTGTCCTTCACACCTTTCATCTCCCTTTCTTCTGTTATCCATATATTATGTCCATGTGGCACATTTCTCACAACTGATGAGTCAGTATGGATACGCCATTATTAGTAAAGGACCTAGTTTATGTTAGGGCTTCCGATCTTTGAATTTCACAGTTCTCTGGATTTTTTTAAATGCATAGTGTGTGCACCTAACACGGATGCTGGCTTCACACACACATTCTTCTTTCCACCTGTCTGTACTTTCCTTTCTCCTCTCCACCCCTGAACCCTTAACAAACGGCAGTATTCCTGATGTCTCTCTTGCTGTGTCTTTTACACAATGTCATGCACTTGGCATGATACAGGAGGTAGCCTTTTTAGACTGACTTCTTGCACTTGGAAATAGACAATTAATTTTCCTCTAAAAAAGAGCACGTGTCTTTCTACTGTCGAATAATACTCTGTCATATGGATACCAGCATAAATTATTTATCCATTTACCTACTTAAGAACATCTTGGCTGCTTAAAGCTGTTAGCTGGAGCTAAAGAAGGCTGCTATAAAACCGGTGCTTGAGCTTTTGCATGGGTGTGTTTTCAGTTCATTTGGTAACTACTTGAAGTTGAAACTCCTGGGATGCACGATAAGAATGGATTTATCTCTGTAGGACACCATCAAAGTGTCCGCCAGCATGGGTGTGACACTTGGCATTCTCACGGGATGAATGAGCATTCTTGCCGCTCCGCATCCTCATCACTATGCCAGGCTTTTCATTTGGGTCTTTTAATAATTTTAGGTGAGGCAGTGGCATCCCGTGTCCCGTATGTTGCATGATGGCAACTTTGCGTGTGTTTATTGCCACCTGGGTTTGCTGAAGTGTCCTGAGAGCTGGCCCTTTAGGCCTGGTTTACTTTTGTGTTTAATCTCAGTAGGTCTTTGACTACTTTGATACAAGTCTTTTATCAGATGCTTCCAAATGTTTCCTCCTAGTTTCTGATTTGTCTTTTAAAGTTTTGTCTCTGTCCCTGTGTCTCTCTCCCCATCCCCTCCTCTCTCATAATGGGATGCTTTTATTCTAATGCAAGTTTCTCATCTGGGGAATGAATGTCAGTCATCACCCTCAGGGTCATCTCCACTTTCTCCTTCGTTATCTTGTAGAGATTTTATAGTCTCATAGTTTACATCTCAGTCTATGGTCTATTTCAATTTTGCTTAATTTTGAATCTGTTGTATTTATTTTCTATTTTGACTTGTTTTCTCCTGTGATTTCAATGGAGCATTTTATATGACCCCACTTGACTCCTCATTCAGCACATCAATTACACTCTAAGTGTTTTAACTACTCTTCTGGAGTTCTCATTATGCTCTTACAAATCCAATATCTGTCCAGATATGGAAAAAAAAATGTTTTATGCTCCTTTCTTCTCCATTTCTCTAATTCTTTATGTAGTTCCAAACACTTGACACATCATTTTCCTTCTCTCTAAGAAGGTTGTAGGTTTCTCGCAAGGAGACAAAACTTCCTTGGTTTTGTTTGCCTGGCTCGTGCTTTTGGGTGTCCGTGTCACCACCCAGGAAGGATAATTTCACAGGACTTACACCTGTAAGATCATTTAGACATTCGATTCCATTTTCTTTCTGATCATCTGGTTTCCAAACAGAAGTCCCATGTTCACCATAAAGGTGATTTGTCCACTTTTGGGAGTCGGTGTAATTAACCACAAGGCAAATTGAAACTACTGTGAGGGTTCATCACATCCCAATGAAAACAGCTCTCATCAATAAAACAAATTATAACAAATGCTGGTGAGGACATAGGGAAAAGGGGAATCCTAATGTTAGTTGTCCTGTAAATTGACACAACTACTATGAAATCTATGCAGAGATTTCTCAGAAAGCTAAAAATAGAAATTCCATATGACTCAGATATATGACTTCTTACATATATATATATATATATATATATATATATATATATATATATATTCAAAGGACTTTTTATCTTACTATAAAGAAACTTTTTCATCCATTTTCATTGTCACCCTATTCATAATACAAAGAAATACAATGAATACAATAAGGAAAGTCTGTTACATCATCAACTGAAAAAATAATAAAAGTGTGTTGCATTATCAACTGATGAATGGATAATGAATGTATGTTACACCATCAACTCGTGAATGGATAATGGAAATGTTACATAAGTACAGTTGGGTTTTATTCAGTAGTAAAAAAAATAAAATTATGTGATTTTCATGTAAATGGACAAAACTGGGAAATACACTGATTTGGGTAAACTGGGCCCAGGAAGATAAACACTACATTTCCTCTCACATAGAAATCCCATCTTCAAGTGTTTAAGCGTGTGTGTGTGTGTGTGTGTGTGTGTGTGTGTGTGTACTTAATTTTGAGTATCTGTAGAGATCAGAAGCAGAAAAAGGAGCCATGGGAAAAAAATCTTCAAAAAATAAAAATAAAAACCAGTAGAACATAGGTGGAAAGGAGTAGTTGTAGGGGAATATGGGTTGGAAAGGTTTAAAGAAGGATGGGGATAGGGGAATGAGGAATACGAGGAGGTGTGAGGGGTTGGGAGAGGAAGAGTCAAAGAAATATATAAAGAGATGCCATGCAGAAGCCAATTAAAATATAATTTAAAATTTTCCCTTCATCTTTACTTCTGTGTTGTTTGGATATGAGCTAGATCTAGGTATTCTAGTTATGGCGTTTATTATGCATTGTATTCTTTATATCTCCTGAATGTCTGCCTTGGAAATTGCCATTAATTTCTGTAATATTTTTAGCTGTCATTTCAAACATTTTTTTTTCTGTTTTTCTTAATTTTTCTTAGAACTGTCTCACAGTTCTAAAACATCTTCTTTTTATTTAATTTCTTGGATTTTCATTTTGGGAAGCCTTTTTAAGTTTCTGAAAGTCCACACCTTCTCTTCAGCCTGCCTAGTCTGCTGACAAAGCATTATTTCACTGCTCTTCCAGTTCTTTGACTATTAGCATTACTCGTTAACTCTTTTTAAATATGGTTTTTATTTTTCCAGCTTTCATTACTACTCTATACGTGCTCACTCAAGAGAGGCCTTAGAAAGGCATGGCTATATAACTATCCATAATATGAAAATCTCTATTACATATTTGAGACTGGATCTCATGATGGATTTGTGGATTTATACTGTGTCTTCTTTCTCATACCTACCTGCTGAGTTTCCAAAGGCCAGGTACAGTTTACTGAATAATAAGGCTTGTAGAAGGTCTTTGATGTAAAGTTTTATGGTTATAGTGCTAAGGGCTAGTTTATGTTTAATGTTCAGCTTACTGATAGTTTCAAAGCTTTCTCTTTATTCTTACATCCTTACACATTTCCTGTATTGTTTGGGTTTCCCCTAGAAGTCCTTCTTAAATAACTTTTCAGTTATTGGATATAGTATGATGTTATCATATGGGAACCTTGTCATGACATGCTCAGGTTTTTGTTGGGTGGAAATACTAGTTTTGTTGTTAACACTAGACTCTGTGATTGAGCTGAGTTCCTGGGCTTCAGAAGCTTTCCCTGGTGTTTCCATTTGGTGAGATAAAAATTATGGAGAGTGCCGGAATCGCCCAGCTGCTCTTCTTAGCAGATACATGTGGTTTAGAATCTGAAATGGCCCCTCTGCAGGCTCAAGGTTGAATGTTTGCTTTTTCCCTTCCACGATGGACTAAAATCCTCTAAGAGAGTGAGCAGAAAAATGGTTGTTCCTTTTGCTGAAGGTATTTTCTTTTTTTTTTTTCCATTGTATGGTTTTGCCTTCTTTGTCAAACTTCAAGTGTTCGTAGGTATGTGGGTTTATATCTGGGTCTTGGTTTCAATTTCGTTTATCAATCAGTCTGTTTCTATGCCAATACCATTTAGTTTTTATTACTATTGCTCTGCAGTACAACTTGAAATCAGGGATGGAAATACCTTCAGAAGATCTTTTGTGGTACGGGATCATTTTAGCTATTCTGGATCTTTTGTTTTCCATATGAAGTTGAAAATTATTCTTTCAAGGTCCATAAAGAATTGTGTTGGTATTTTGATGAGAATTCCATTAAATCTGTAGATTGCTTTTGGTAAGATGGCCATTTTTACTATGTTAATCCTACCAATCCATGAGCGTGGGAGATTTTCCATTTTCTGATATTGAAGAAATTTTTTTTCTTCAGAGACTTGAAGTTCTTGTCATACAGGTCTTTCACTTGCTTGGTTAGAGTTATACCAAGATATTTTATATTACTTATGGCTATTGTGAAGGGTGTTTTTTCTTTAATTTCTTTCTCGACCTGTTTATTGTTTGTATACAGAAGGGCTATTGATTTTTTTATATTTAATTTTGTATCCAGCCACTTTGCTGAAGGTGTTTATCCTCTGTAGGAGTTCCTTGGTAGAATTTTTGGGGTCACTTATATATACATATATATAGTATCACATCACGTGCAAATAGCAATACTTTGACTTCTTCCCTTTGAATTTGTATCCCCTTGATCTCCTTTAGTGATCTCATTGCTGTATCTAGGATTTTAAGTACTATATTGAAGAGATGCAGGGAGAGTGGGCTGCCTTGTCCCTGATTTTAGCACAAACACTTTAAGTTTCTCTCCATTTAATTTGATGTTGACCGCAGACTTGCTGTATATTGCCTTTATTTTGTTTATGTATGTACCTCGCATCCCGGATCTCTTCAAGACCTTTAACACAATGCTGGTAAAGGAGTTTCTCTTGAGGGAATTACTATACTTCTCGGATGGATCTAAGAATTGTTATTTCTCAGTTTGTACATCTGTTTTCTTGGGAAAAATCATAAGATGATTTATACATTTCTTACATGTCAAATATAAAACGAACAAACCGCTTTCCAGTGAAAAGCATCACTAAGCAGACAGGATAGTCATTTCCCCCCCTGAGGCCTCTGTAAGGCAAAGTTCTGAGGTCTCAAGCCTTAACTTGGAGTTCAATGTGTGGCTCATAGCAGATATAGGCTGCTGTGCTGCACAGTATAACTGCATTATATTTCTATGCAGTTTTTATTGTGATGCATCCAAATGTAACATGAACATGCTGATGACAGTCTCAGACCTGACAAGAACACAGTGCTATATGTGGGAACTGCATGGCTGGGGATCGTGGAGCCCTTCAAGGCTGGGGAATTACTGTTAGGGAGCAATGGGTGGCTGCCAATCTACATCAGGACATATCTAGGGCAAGCATGTCAGGACTCCAGACATGAGCCTCCGACTGGAAAAGACAACAGTGGGCAGATCTGAGCAAAATTCAGTACTGTATGCCCCTATTCATGGGCATATCCAGGACTATTTATTTTTCTTAAATATTTAAAAAATTGGCTTTAAAAGTAACAAAATTCCATAGGCTGTTTTCCCACATATTTCATGGCGGGTTGATTTTCCTGCACCTCCCCATCCCTCAGCGCCCAGGCCCGCCGTTTCCACTGTACATGAGCATTCCCCTTTCTGCTCCCTTCCTATTCTCTCGTTTGTGTAGCCCATCGCTTAAATTGATGTTTATGTCAGTCTTCTGGGCCTTTTCTAGTTTTCTGGCCTTCAGTCACATTTACTTGCACTAGATACACATATTTAATACTTAGAGGCTAGGGTTTGCATATGAGAGAGAACATTTGTCTTTCGGAGCCTGAATTAACCTAAGCCTCTTACATGTCTTTCCCAGTGTGTGAGTGTCGCTTTGTGCATGATGGTTTTTTTTTTTTTTCCCGTGGTTCCTTGTGTGAGTGTGTTCGCACATGTGGATGGCATGCATGTAGAGGTCAGAGTACAACCTTGGGGGTTGGTCCTCATCTGTAGATGGCATGAGGCTCATATGCTTACAGAAAGCACCAGAGAAACTGGAACTGTTAAACACAGGCTTTTTTCTTCAAGGTAAGAAACTGACACCTGTTCACCAGGAAGGTTGGCATGGATGTTGTTTGATAGTCTGGTGATCTTTTGCTCTTCTCTGGTGCCAGCCCTTGCTTAGGAGCCACCAAGACTCCTAAACATTGCCTCTCATTCAATAAAACCCATTCTCATGAAAGAGAATGTACTTTGCACAAGAATTTACCATTATGCTTGTTTCAAATCCTTCCTCCCTAGTCCCTTATCCTGGCCATTGTTTCTCAACTAATAGAACCCATTTTTTTGTGGCAGATGTCACAAGTGCTCTACAAAAGATGTGTACTTTACAAGGGAACTCTGATGTAGCCATGTCTTTGCTGTGATAATTGCCACAAGGAAACCTTTTTTTTCCAAGGATCTACTATGTTCAAATAGATAAAACACGAACCCCTCAGAGTCAGCCTCTGGAAGTTTGAACTGATCTGACTAAGCTGTGCTGAGTCAAGATTCATTCTTGCCTCTCTGCAGTGGGTTTCAGTGCTGGCTGTGCCGCTTGCAGGGACCACACACTAACTTTCCTCCTTGGGTGAGATGCAGTATCTTCCCCAACACTGTGCAAGGCAGGTTCTCAAGACCCTTCCCTCTCTCTGACTCATCCCTCTGTAAGCGTACTAGGAGTACAGATACTACTGCACCTTGCTTTTTGTGGGTTCCAGGGATCTGAATGATTGCATGCCAACTGAGCGATTGTCCCTAGAATCTTCATGTTTTGAGATGCTCCCACACTGATTCCCATAGTGGCTGTACTAGTTTGTACTGCCACCCAGCATTGGATAAGGGCTCTTCTCTTCCCCTGTCCTCACCAGCATTTGTGGTTTATTTTCTTGATAACAGCCACTCTGACTAGGGTGACATAAAAATCTCAAAATCATTTCAATTTGCATGGCCTGAGTGGATGTGGGTATAGGATACTTTTAAAAACATTTGCTACCACAAAAAGCTAAAATGTTACGCTCAGGATGCGAGGCTAAGCGCTGCACTCAGGGTCAGTTGCTTTGGACCCAGAGAAGAGCATGTCTGATTGCATGCGGGTTGATGCCCCAGGTCCCGCCTCTGAGAAAAAGGTATCGGACAGGTCTGATGCTCTTTGGGTGGATGACACCTAAATGAACATCAGTACAAAGTCCCAATTTATTTCTAATATCAGAGATCAGACCTCTACTCTTGCCTGATGCGTCCAAAACAAAAAGGGGGAACTGTAGAGAGCTGCGAAATGCCGCGCCTTAAAGATGGAGCTGGTTTCCGCCTTCCACCTTCCCGATGGTGAGTGCTCTCTGTCACAAACAACTCCATATTTGGCTAAGGCTGAGGATCTGGCTTGCTTCCATGTATGTGGACCTATCTGCATTGCCCACGTGGCACGCTGGGGTTGGCTACCCAGAAGCTATTTAAGCTGTGGGCTGGCTTTCCCCAGGGTCAGATGATTGTTCAAGGTTCCTGAATAAACTGCATTGAAAAAAAAAACAAAAAAAAAAACAAAAAAAACACATTTGTTAGCCATTTGTATTTTTCCCTCTAAAATGTGTCTATGAAGGTGAAGGGTCCATTTATTAATTAGCAGTGTTTTTTATTTTTTGTTTTATTTTTGTAATTGTTTACAATAATCTAGATATAGCCCTCTGTTTTGAAGTATAGTTGGCAAAGGTTTTCTGCCATTCTTCAAGCTGCCTGCTTGTTCTCTGATAGCTTCTTCTGTGACGTCCTGGTTTAACTCCATTTGTCAGCTCTTGGGACTAATTCCCATGCTTCTGGAATTCTCCTCAGAAATTCACTGCCCACGCCTAAGTCCTAAAGTGTTTTTTTTTTCAACACTTTTAATGTTTTGGTTGTAAAGTAATATCTTTAACCAAGTTAGAATTGATTTTTGTGCAGGTTGAGAAACATGAATCTATTTTCTATCAGCAGATGTATAACCAGTATAGCCAGGACCATTTGTTGAAAAGAACATTTTCCAATAAATGTGTTGTTTATTTTTTTATCAAAAACTGTGTGTCCATAGCTTTATAATTTCATCTCTGTGTCTTTCCATATTTTCCATTTGTCTAGATGTTTGTTTTATGCCTGTCCATCCATGTTTGCCTTATCACTATGGCTCTGTAGTACAGTTTGAGCTCAGGTAATACAATGCTTTTTAGGTGTGTTCTATTTTCTCAGGATTGCCTTGGTGGTTAAAGATGTGGCTCCATGGTTAAAAGCACTGAATGCTCTTCCAGACAACTAAAGTTCAATTTCTAGTACTCAACTGGAGGCTAGCGACAGCTCATAACTCCAGTTCCAGGGGACCTGACTTCTGGCCTCTTTGTATATCAGGTACAGAAGCATTTCACAGACACACATGTAAGCAAACCAGCCTACCTGCAGAGTAAAGATAAATAAATCTCAAAACAAAATTTAAAAATTATTTGCTTTGGCTCTCTGTAGTCTTTATGATTATATATGTATTTTAGGATTTCCTTTTTCTCTAGTTCTGTGAAGAATGCTACTGGAAGCTTGAGGGAATAACAATGCATATGTACAGTGATTTTGAGAAAATAACCAGTTTTAGAATATTAATTCTATTCTTCTAATCCAGGAGCATGGAAGGATTTTCTTAAAGCTTTCCTTATAGAGCTCCTCACCTCCTCTGTTGGGTTAACTTCCAGAGTTTATTTTTAAGGCTGTTGTTAATGTAATAGTATTTTTTTTTCTGATTTCCTATTCTGCAATTTTGTTGTTGTTGGCATCCAACAAAGCTATGGATTTTTATGTGTTGATTCTGTAACCTTTTACTTTCTGAAAGTGATAATTAGATCCAGAAGTGCTTTGGGTAGAGTCCATGGCATCTTTTAAGTAAAGAATCATCTTGTATTTTGACTTTCTCCTTTCTAATATTCATCTATTTTATATCTTTCTCTAGTTGCCCTATTTAAGACTTCAGCTTTATATTGAATAATAGAAGCGAAAGTGTGGACCCTTGTCTCATGACAGATTTGGCTTCAGTTTTCCATCATTTAGTATAATAGTGTCTTATAAGTCTGTCATAAAAAGCTTTTTCATGCTAGGTAGGTTTCTTCTAATGCTAGTTTCTTCTGTATTTTTATCATGAAGTCATACTGAACTTTGTCACATGCATTTTCTGCATCAAAATTGTGGCATTTTTTGTTTTTAAGTCTTCATGCAGTAAGTAATATTTACTGATTTGAATATATTAAGCCAGTGCTTTTATCTCTGGAATGAAAACAACCTGGTCATGATGTCCCATCTTAGTTATCTCAGTTGAGTTTATAAGTATTTTGTTGAAATTTTTGCATCTATGTTCATCAGCGACATAGGCTTGTAGTATTTGATTTGGGGGATTTATTGCTTTTTGGTATCAGGGTTTACTGTGTTTCCAGAATGAGTTTGGTGCTTTTCATTTTTATTTTATGGAAAACTCTGAGAAGTGTTGTACTAAATCTTCCTTGAAAGTTGGGTAAACTTCAGTCATAAGTATATCTGGTTCCAGACTTTTCTTTGTGAAGAGACGGTTAACTGCTGCTTTAATCTCTTTCATTTTATGGACCAATTTAGGTTGCTTACACCTTTTAGTTTTAATTTTGTTGTGTTGTACATATTTAGAAATGTAAATATTTTCCATATTTTCATATAAGTTTTTAACAGCATTTTACTCCAGGATTTTTTATATTCTTCCTCGAATTTTTCAATGACCCATTGTTTATCCTAATGTGTGCTGTTCAGTCTTAAAATATTTAAAGCACCTTTCTGAGATTATTAACACTGTTGGTGTCTAGTATTATTGTACCATGGTCTGATAAGATACAGGGAACTCTTTCAACTTTACAATTAGTTATTAAGTTTGTTTTGTGTCCTATGATATGCTCAGTTTTATTTAAAGTCCTGTGTGCTGTTGTGAAGAATCCATATTTTCTACCTGTTGCATAGAAAGTTCTGTAGAAAAGTGTCAACTTTAATCAATTTTGGTGTAATCTACTTCTTAGATTTCTTTGTTGATTTTTTATTTTTTGGACCTGTGTGGATATGAAAGAGGGATAATCAGTCCTTCCTCATCATCGTGTCTAGACTTAAATGCTCTCTCATCTGCAGCTCTCAGCTCCAAATCCTCAAAAGTGATTATACAGGATGGAGTAACCGCAAAACCAGGAAAGTATGAAGGGACCACAGGCAGGTGTGGGGTGGTTCCCTGCTAAGAGGAAAGCAGCAGGACACAAAGGATCTGAGGCAGAAAATGGAAAAACAGAGGAGGAGAGACTAAAGTCAACACAGGGAAGGAGTGATGAGTGACAAATGACATAAAGGATCCTCAAAGAGGCTCCTAAAACTTTTTATATTCACCTAAAGTTATAGTAACATATGTGTGTGTGTGTGTGTGTGTGTGTGTGTGTGTGTTTGCTTGCCACCAAAGCATAGAGACTTGAATTTGACCCCTACAACTCATGCACAAAACGGTGGTTCTACCACTGCCCTATCATCTGTCTTTTACCTTTTCTAACCTTTCTTCCACACAGTTCACTAAGCATTATGAGAGGGAGTGATGATGCCCTGTTGAGGCCTGAGCTTGTGTGGGTTGTTTATTACCAGCACCTTGATTAAGCATAACTGTGCTGTTCACTGTGGCCAAGGGTAAGGAGGACATCAGCTTACAGGTGTAAACACACAACCTAGAAGTCAGCCTGAGAACATGCCCATTTAGTGGAACAGAAGCTGTAAGTTGAACCCATGGTCCTGTGACCTCCTAAGTCATGGGTTTTGACCAAGCTCACAGAATCAGTTATGAGCTCTCTCTCGGGGAGAACTACTAACAAATCAACATATAAAGGTCCTAATTCCAACATGGAAGACAAGAAATATGTTGCATTGCAGAGAAGAATATAGTCTTATCTTAATAAGAAACAAAAGCTATGTATTTTATCCAAATTGTTGGAAATCATATTTGACTAGGGAAGGCCTCCTGAAGTCATTTGCTGCAAACAAACAAACAAACAAGAATCAAGAAGGTAATTTGTATTGATGATCCCACTACATGGGCACAGGTCAGCAGCTGGCTGATACATAAATGTCTATGCATACCCCATAAAAACCTTATTGGTTACAAAATCCCCATGACTTATTATTACATGCCATCCTTTCATATGGCGTGAAGGGAATTTTACAAATGTTTTTCTTCTGCTCAGACAAAGAGCAGAAAAAAAAATCCTTACCTGATCTCTACATCCTGCACATCCCATTCATTTATACTTATAAAATTGTATATTCCTAGTGAGAAATCATACGTTTACAGAGCAAAAGAACCAGGTGCCAATAAAATGGAGAAGGCCTTGACAGGCTCACCCACAGAGACTCTGAGACACATTTATTCCAACATCCTGCAGGACCCAATCTTGGACTACTTAAGCCAATATCCCACCAAAGCTTGCTTCCAGGACAGCTTCAGAGAAAGCTGCTGATCCCAGTTGGTCCAGCCTGTTCCAAACAGGACTTCAATTCAGTCTGCAATTTCTCAACATTTAGAGACTGAACAAGAAATGTCACTACTAGCTTACTTGACCATTTTTTTTCCAATTTTTTTAGGTCTCCAGAAATAAATTCTATACCCCAAATCACCAGAAAGTAATTTTAAGAAACTGTCACCACATTCCTTTGGGTTGGGCAGGTAGGTTTTGGTTGTTCTCTTAGGTAATGGGTTCTTATCGTTATAAAGAGGTTCAGAAGAAAATGTGGGGAATGTAGAAGTATCATATAGGAACAATAAGATAAAAGAAAACATTATTGAATCTACTCTTCAATTAGAGCTATTGTCATTCTCAAATAAGGTTAATTTTAATACATTGTTATAGAATTCTATATAGTGATACAAAAATAAGGTTAATTAGGACACATCACTATAGATTATTATATATTGAAACAAAGTTAAAGTTAATTTTGATAGACACACCCATACCCCCCCACACACATATATGTTCTGGTATGAAATATTAGACCTATAAAACTCATTTATAGATCCAAGGTTTACTTCCAGTTCTTTTACAAGCTGCCTTTACAAACTGTTTAGAATAGTTACAAATACAAATTATTCAGTCAGACTCATAATCATGTCAGATACTAGTTTAGTTTATCATAGAGCTATACATCTTAGGTTAAACAGATAGTAAATAGCTAGAAACAAACAACATTTACCTGTTCATATTTACAATAGATAGATAGATAGATATGATTCTACACTATGTAAATGTAAGTAGATAGATGTCTTAAAAATGCAGAGACCTACAGAATATGGCATTTAAGGATTTTTTTTATCAATATCAATTCAAGACCCTTTTGACTTGAGACATGTCAGCTCCTGGCAGCATCCCATTTCCACCTGGAAGATGATGAGCATCATAGGCTCTCCATTTTGGAATATGCTCCAACTGAGCATAATGCTCCTGCTCTCTCTGGAGACAATATGCCGTCCAAAAATGGACAAGACTCGGTTGCAGGCTGAGTCAACTACCTAGCTCTGCCAAGACAGGGTAAGCAAGTCCTTCATATTTCCTGCTTCATATATACTTCATATATACATATATCTGTCAAATATACTGGGTCAGAAGGCTGAAGATGATGCTCCAAAGAGATATTGGGTGACTGACCAGGAAGTAAACTGTCTCTGTCATCTCTATAGTTTTGGAAGCTCCTTGCCTGCACTTCTTGCTTACTAACATAACAATTTTATGCCTTTTCTAGTCTCTGATGGGGTTGAAGACTACAGAGTTATAGTTTCACAATTAGGCTTAAGTTGTTTAGTGTTTAAAAATGTTTTAAGGTCTAGAAAGATGTTTTTAAGTTGATAACTACAAGATATGATAAAAATGATTTAGGTACAGAACTTTAGTCATCAAGATAGGAAAGATAGTATTTTCTTCAAGGTTGCCAAATACAAACAACTGAACAAATAATTGATTAGCAAATAAAGTTGCCTACAGGCTGGAATTGGCAGAAAAGAGGTAGGCAAAGCCAAGATTCACGGGCTTTGGGGGGTGGTGTATGTGACAGAAGAGCCATGAGAAGAAAAGGAGGAGGAAGAGAAAGGAACAGGTTGCCATGGAATCACATGGCCAGGAGGAGCTTGCTCTGAGGACTGGAATGATGCAGAGAAACAGCCCAAATGGAGAACATATGCAAGTGTTTATGGGGGTTTTGGGTGAGAAGTAGACAAGGTATCATCGAAGGTTAATATCTGCCCAGCCCCAGTGTGTTAAGGCTTATTAAAAAAAAATCTAACAGTTTCTTTCTGTGTCTTTTGTTTGTATAATGTCATGTTAAGGAATAACTGTCACCTTAATAATTACATGAGTTGATATTAAATATTAATAACCATGCTATAGAGTAATAGAGTATAGAGCCCTATCTCCAGTCAGAACATAGTAGGTAACCTCCATGATAGTATGCCACTGTTGCTTTACTGATCCCATCTTGCTGGACATACTGATATTGTGGCATGTAAGGCCCACAGGTGAGTAAGACCATTGATGACGTTTTTTCTTCAGCTGCCTAGAGAGGAACTTCGTTATTGAAAAACACATTCAAAATATTATTTAAAACATTGGGCAAGTTAGTCTATCCTTCTAATTTTCATTTAGAAAAGATAGATTCCAAGAAAAAACTGACAGCATACACAATTTTAAACCATAAATCCATTGAAGAAATTAACTAGCAATTAATTCAGCAATGGATGCCCTACTAACAAAAAAAATCTAGGCTCAAATTATTTTTGTGGTGAATTCATCTAACAGTTTTAAAAAACACACATCATGCACTATACATAAACCCTTTATGAGAGTGGAAATACAAATGACTATTACTCATCACATTTTGTGAGGTTATCAAACTTATGCTATCAAAACATGCTGACAGAATAAGAAAGAAAATTATAATCAATTTCTTCCTTGAATGTATTTGACAGAGTCTCTGATAAAATGTAGGCAGTTCCCACCTGACACAGCAGTGTGGAGCTGCAGAATTCAGCACAGTTTAAAACATGCAAACTGAACTTAGTAATCCATGAAGACAGGAATGGTTTTTCTAGCTTTTCACGAATCTTACTAAAACATTAACAATTCTCTCACTGCCTGTTATGGTCTAAGAGTTATCACTGTGATATACATCATTAAAATCATTTGTGTTTTGTTTCTTTGCCTGCATTGCTCAGTGAGGGGCATCTTCCTCCAGCTCGCCATGGCCACCTCTTCCTTTGCACTAACAGTTTGTAACAGAGGAAATTACCCACTCCCCCTATACATTTGCTTAAGGTTGATGGTAGTTTCAGGCGCTACCACTTACTTCTTTGGCTTGTTTGATATTTGTTGGCCAGTTGTTTTTTTTTCAGTGTCTGGGGAATATATTTAATGCATTCACATAACATTATATAATCTCTTAAAATCATAAGTTTTTAATGTGATAAAGTAAAAATAAAACCTTCTAATTTGTGTTATTCAAAGATTATTTTCCAGTTAACCCAATTTGATACTGCATTTTTTCTTTTTATGTATTTATTTATTTATTTTTAATTTCTTACAATTTATTCACTTTGTATCCCAGCTGTAGCCCCCTCCCTCGACCCCTTCCAATCCCACCCTCCCTCTTAGTCTCCTCTGCCCCTTTCCAAGTCCACTGATAGGGGAGGACCTCTTCCCCTTCCATCTGATCCTAGCCTATCAGGTCTCATCAGCAGTGGCTGCATAGTCTTCCTCTGTGGCCTAGTAAGGCTGCTACCCCTCAGGGGGAGGTGATCAAAGAGCCAGTTATCTTTTTAAGGAAGCAAAACTTGTAAAGTGTTGCATGTGTCTAACACAGGGAAACCAGTGGGGCAGCACAATTACACGCTTCACTGTCAGCATGCACACTGAAAAGAAGTGATGGTTGAGCACAGATTAACATGAGATTTGGTCATTTGTGGACTTGCACTTCCAGCACTCTTGAGGCTAACTCACCTTTGTAACAGAAATCTGGACTGTTCTGCTTATGGGTTGTTTGTTTATTTGTTCGGTTGGTTGGTTTTTTGTTTTGTTTTTGAATTTCTGAGACAGGGTTTCTCTGTGTAGCCTTGGCTGTCCTGGACTCACTTTGTGTGCCAGGCTGGCCTTGATCTCATAGAGCTCCACCTGCCTCTGCCTCCCCTAGTACTGAGAATAAAGGCGTGCCCACCATACCTGGTTGGTCTGATATTTTTTAACATAATCATAACAATTAAAATCTACATACCTTGGAAGCATGCAAAGCAAAGCTTGCCTAATTATTGGTTCTATTGATCAATTTGAATACTAGTATATGAAGGGCAGTGACTTTAAACTCACTGAATGACACCACTTCAATTAGTACACTTTTCCATACTTGCAATATAATGATATACTTATAAAAAATTTGCATAAGAATCATTATAATAAAATGAATAAAGGAGAAAAATCATAATCGTCCCAATAAAACAGGACAATCTTTGATAAAATCTAATACCCACTTATAAAACTAAACATCAAGTAACCTAGAAACAGAGTAACTTTTTCACTCTATTAAGGGTCTCAAAAAAACTACATTAAGCATTATGGTTAATAATAATAATTTTGTATACTTCTTAACTTACAATGATAAGTTTCTTTCCAAGATTAAGAATGAGACCAAGATGCCTTCTGATCATGACATCTACTCAGCACTACAGAGGAGGTGCTGGCTCAGGAAAACAGCCTCACACCACTCAGAATATTAGAGAAATTCTAATGAAACTGAAGTCTTCCACGTTCATGAATTAGAGTATGCCAATTCAGCTGAAGTTAGAAGACAGAATCACCTGAGATCTAATTACACTCACTCTGAGAGGTATGGGGTGTGTGTGTGTGTGTGTGTGTGTGTGGTATGTTTGTGTCTGTGTTGTTTATGCTTATGTGAGGGTGTGTGCGTGGTTGTGCTGTGTGTTTGTGTGTAGTACATGTGTGTGAAGGTGAGTATGAGTGTGTGTTTGAGGGTGTGTGTGTGTGGTGTATGCCCTTGAGCTAATCAGAAATGTAAAAGAGACAATATATTTTCCTTTTGTGTCTTGTTTCTGTTTTAGATAGGCTCTCTCTGTTCAGGCCCGGCTAACTTCAGTCTCTCTGGTGCTGGTATGTTGCCCAGCTTATTCAACTGAACATAAGAAAAACAAAAGTGAAAGAACACTGTTCTTAGTAGAACTGTTTGCATAAAGTTGTGGTAATTAAGACAGTGTGGTATTGACAAAATAATGCAAATTATCCTATGAACCAGAGCAGAGTTCACAAGCAAATCAACACAGCTTCAGTTCTTTAGTTTACAAGAAATGAGGCCTCAGTGCAGAGGCACCAGGGGAAGTTTAGCCTGGGTTACTTAATCAACTGAGAGTCCCTGGAAAAGATGAAGGTTGATCATTACTTTATATTGTATAGGAAATTAGCTCTAGTGGCATTCTAGAGCTAACCTGTGACAGGAAAGCTTAAAGATTTTCTAATAACAATCAGCAAAAATAAGTTTATGAACCTGGAACATGCCACACATTTTAAAGGCATGAAAGGCATTAAAACCAGAAATGCCAAGTTGAAAAATCAAACTCATATTTGTCACGAAGTACCATTGCGAGTTCTCTAACTGGGCTGCCTTATCTAGCCTCAATAGAAGAAGATGCACCTAGTTTTACTGCAACTCAATATGCCAAGGCTGGCTGATAACCATGTGAGGCCTCGCATTTTCTGACTAGAAGGGGAGAAGGTGTGAGGAGAGAGGAGGAGCTGTGATTAGGATGTAAAGTACATAAATAACCTAAAAAATAACAACAACAACAATAATAATGAGAGTTCAAGAAAGCAAATAACAAACTGGAGAGGAGAACTGCAGTACCTCTACCCAGTGAGGGGACCCACACTCTTATATACAGAGCCACATATCAATATGAAGAGGACACTCTAGATGACAAAGAAGAGGGTGATTCCTGAAACGCAATAGTAGTGAAAAGGCTCTGCTCAGTTTCATTAGATCTTGGGTATATGCAAAATGAAAATATCATTAAACCCCAATGTCAGCTCGAAAGAGTAGATGAAAATGGAGGGTGACCACACGCTCTGCCAAGGAGAAGGAAGGTCTGCAGTTCCCATCTTGTGCTGAGAATGCACAGATACGGTCCTTCTCAAAGATGCCTGGGACTAGCTCATGAATTACCCGTATCATACGATATTCCCCTCATAAAACATACTCACAAATATGTACTCACAGAAGCACCAACTCACAGACGCACGCACAACAACTCTGAGGAGCAAAAATACCTGAAAACGGCAGAGGCTGAGAGGCGTTAACTGTTTTATCCGCATATAGTTGAACATTACGCAGCAAGAGTAACAAGCAGAGTGTGACTTGGATGGATCCCACTTTAGCGAAAGTCAGGTGTTTCGGGGCATATGGCATGTGATCCCATGGGTAAAACACTCAGCATGAAGAAGCACTGACATAGCCAGGGCGTCTCAGCAGTGCCTTCCTGGTCACAGTTCACGACGGGCTGATAGGGCTGTGCATGTGGCCCCCTGTGGGTCAGGCTCTGTTTCTTGACATGACTGTTATTAAGTAGGGTGACTGCTTGGGGATTTCCTACCTTTTCTAACTGGCTTAGGAAAATAATCACCATCTATTAGGGACACAAATAAAGCTGGCAGTGGATTACCACATACAATTCTGTGTCAATCAGAAAGACCCTAGTATCTTCACATAAAATTGTAATTTCTGGATGATCCGGCATCCACATTTATGTTTCAGTTTTTGATTTATAAAACTTCTGGGTTGAGGTTGCCCTAGTAAGGGAAACAGGGACTATTTCTGACATGAACTCAGTGGCAGGCTCTTTGACCTCCCCACCCCCCAAGGGAGGAGCAGCCCTGCTAGGCCACAGAGGAGGACTTTGCAGCCAGTCCTGATGAGACCTGATAAAACAGGGTCAGATGAAAGGGAGGAGGTCCTCCCCTATCAGTGGACTTGGAAAGGGGCAGGGAGGAGATGAGGGAGGGAGGGAATTAGGGAGTGGGATACAGCTGGGATACAGAGTTAATAAAATGTAACTAGTAATAATAATAATAAAAAACCTGCTGGGTTGATGAAATGAGAACTAGTTATATTTCGGTTGCAGATGATCTAGGTACAGATGATAGACACATAAAGAGAAACAGCTAATTAGCTACCGTTTCAAAGATCCCAAAGTGATCCCAGCATGGTGCAATGTGGTAGCCCTGTGAGGTCTGAGGTAACAGGAGGCTACGCTGCCACTCTCCTCTCTCAGATATAACGACATAGACAAGCAGGTGAACTTTACTGTCACACACCATAACAGCTCCGTGCAGCTGTACTGAAGGAGTATCTTCTGCCCTGTGAGAACCATTCGCTGGGCAAAGGTAAAAGCCAGAACAGTACCAGATGCCCAACTCCCTCCTGAGGAAGGGACGCATGTCTGACCATCACCACCATGCCCATGCATGGCTCCACTTACAGATGGCATGAAACAGCATTGCCTCTTCTGGTGTACTACGTGGTAAAGACTGGTGAGGCAGACTGCGCCTTACAGTCCATCGATATATCAATATACCTGTGGCATGACCATGCTTCCTTCAACAAATGTGTGCTATTAGAAAGCAAAGTATATTCTGTCACAAATTTCGTGTATATATATATATGTAAATATATACTTATATATGAAAGATGTTCCAAATTATTTAAATATTAAAAAAACCCTATAATTAATGATAAAACGGGAGCTTTGAAAATAGCCATAAATATATGACAATCTTCCTTATTGCAAATGAAGTGCTTTGGGAAGTCAAGATGGTCACTAGTCAAATTTGAAAACACATCTGTGAAATGAAAATCAGAAGCTGTACTCACATACTGCACACAACCTATAAAAAGACCCAGTGTTTACGCCTTCCCGTCACGGAGTAAATGAGAACACATTTCAGCTCGTTTTCCTTAAAAAAACAAACAAGCCCCCAAGAAACTATTAATAAATGAAAACAGGCATTGATCCAAATGTACACAACAAAATTTTGAAGAGGGGGGAAAAAGATGAAGAACTGCAAGTTAATCTCATAGTATAGGCTTAACAACGTAAGGGCATTAGACAATTATTTAATCTCATGGGGTAACAATTAGTTTTACTGTTTTGTCCCATATAGGCCAGAGGCAGAGCAAATGAACTTAATTATAATGGCGAAGAAGGCCGGCTGGACGCAGGAAGTGCCATCTGAGAACACAGTAGGCTAGAACGTGAGCACAGCCTGTATGTTCTGCTGCCGTAGGACAGGCCCCTGGATGCATTTCCGCGAGGCTGACAGACAAGTGCATCCCACCCACCCACAGCCCGTGACATCAATGCCCTAATGCGAGGCAGACCTTCCCCAAGGGGAAGCGAACACGGTTGAGCTAGAGTGCGGTGGATACAAGCAAAGAATAAAAACATACGGGCATAAGCTTCTTACAAATGGTGCAGAAAAGCACAAGCGCACGCCAAGCGAGCTGGAGGAGACTCATCTTTCTCATTATGCAAATGCCTTTCTGCCAGAGATATTTTCTATTCTGGTCAGGTTGAGGCTTATCACTACTCTTACTATGTGAAGCACAAAACTGTGTATCTGTTTTAACAGGAACATCTACATAATTACTCTCTGCAGAAAATTTCAAAAGTGTCAAAATATGAATTAAAACACCAACACTTTTTTTTTTTAAGGTTTCTTATGTGGTTCCAAAACATGCTGCTTACAGAAATGAAGGCTTGGTGAAATGGATGAGAACATTTGGAGCAGTTTCTAAAATATCCATTACTTATTTAAAGCAAGGCTTAGCTCTGCTTATATTATACAGGAATTCTTCTGAGAACTGTGTGGCTGCATAATGAAAGGCAAGGACCTTAATTGCCCCCCGTTTTCTCAGGAAAAGACCCCGAGTCTTTGTGACTTACATGGAAATGTACAGTCCTTGCAACCCCAGGCTACGCTTTGTCCCATCCAAAGAGAGAAGTTTCACTCTTGGCCATCTCTGCCCTTTGTTCGGTGTCCACCCAGCCGCTTTTAATCGTAAGATAACTAAGATAACTCAGGAGACTGCAGTGCAGGTAAACTACAGTATTATCCGGTTGTGTTAATCTCCTCCTCAATTCAGCAGAAAATTCACCAACAGATCTCCTACCGTGTTTCTGGGACCTAACAGGTTAAGGATCACAGTGGCTGAAGATATAGCATCCTAACTGCAAGTGATACGTGTTCATGGTATCATCTGGCTAGATCAAGATATCAGCGCCAAGACAGGGCAGCTGAAGGAAGGCCTTAGGTGGCTGTCACAGGTGGCAGCTTCGCATTCTGCCTGCACGGAGCCGTCACTGGGGGGCAACACGGAAGTTAAAACACTATGTTCCTCTCTCCAGTCTCCTCCCCTAGAAACTTCTCATCTATGACATCAAGCTCTCTTCCCAGTAACTTTCCGCCTGACCTAATAATAATGTGTATTTTCCTGCCATCCAATTTGTCCACCACAGTGACTTTCCTGGCTGCATTAAGTGGCCACTGGAGAAGCAGAGAGCACGCTGTAAATGCTGACTTCCACAAGACCGGCTCTTCCCTGACAGAAAGAAGACTGCAGAGATGGCAGAGGCCTTTTCACCTTTAAAAATGAGAAAACTAAGACAGGGGCTTTGACGTAACAGAACTTGTTATTCCCAGGGTCAGTAGCACACCATGTGCCATGACTTTGGTTCAGGTTCTTGGCAACATTCCCTACCAGACTGATGAAACCAGACAGACAGATAGGACATTGTCCACAACAAAAAAGCAAGAGCTGGTTCTCTGCCTTCGGTACCATTGGGGTTTTTGTTTGTTTGGTTTGGTTTGGTTTGGTTTGATTTGGGTTTTTTGTTGTTCATTTGTTTTTTATTTTATTTTATTGTTTACCTCTGAAGAGATTATCCAAGTCAATATCTTCTTTTCCTTTGATTTTCAAACACTTTGCCTGCTGTACAAGTCTGGCAAAGAACAGAAATAAAATCTGGATTCATTATCCTGTGAGGTAAGAATAAATCACGATAGCAGCACAAATTTAAATAGAAACCACGGGGCAAACGACAGCGAATTAGCAGGTGTTCTGCTGCACAGTCTCATTAGAATGTTTCTTGAGTCTAAGATTTAAAGGAAACACGAACCTTTGTTCAGAAACTCTGACTTTGAAAACAAACTTAAAAGCCTTTACCACCTCTCATCCCGGAGAACTCTCTTCAGGCTCTGAGGAGATGCAGTCTGGGACAGTGGGTAACCGGGTGGTACAGGGTAAGTAATAGGCACAATTCCCAACTTTGGCACCTATTATCTCAACCAGAAGATTACAGACACTGTGCTCAAGTAAGTGTATAAAGTCATTTAGTTGCCTTGCTGAATGTCAGAGAATTAATTAACTTTTGCAATGTTGCAGAATACAGTGAAGGCTAATTTTGTAACTCTTTCATCACGGTACTTCATTAAAAATTGAGGTTCCCGCTTCATAACAAAGACAGAAGTTTTCGAAATGAAACTTCTCCAGGGCTTCTAATTACTTGCTAATTGATTTTAGGTAGGCAAAACTTGCTACGATTAATTTATCTGCATGTGCTTTTGATTTTAATAAACTTATAACAATTTGCCTTGCACACATATTTTCTTACTGCACTTAATGGTTTTATTTTGTCCTCACTGGCAGGCCTGCGGGTTGGTCATGAAAGAACCGGTGAAGAAAATGACTCAGCTGCCAAAACTCTACTTGGAAATCCAAATTGCGTATGGATAAATTGGAATATCTATAGTTTGTGTGGACATGTGTGTCAAGCACAAGTATGCTCTGCTCTTTACACAGGTATCTAGTTGTTGTTTTTCTTTTACTCAAAAGAACAAGAAAAAGTTTGAATGGAGGCCTTATCTCGGGATGTTCTGCTAAAGTGCAGGAAGAAGACAGTAGGTGCTGAAACCCCTGCTTCATGCCTGTGGCCCATTTCCTTGATCTGTGACACCAAGCGGATCTTTGAACACTTGGAGTCCAATCTGTGATGTGGAAAGTCAGCATGTCCAAGTGGATTGGTCTGTGCAATTAGCAAAACAATACATCCTAAGAGCACTATTCAGAATGCCGTGCGTTCTTTAGCCTCATGCTCCGGACTAGTTTAACAGCTCAATTCATTTTATGTTCTTTAGGTTTCCTGTGCATCGCTGTTGCATCAGGATTCATTCACATTCCTCTAACAAGGAGTGTGAACTGTGGAGAGGGTTTAAGCTTTAGGCGGTGAGTGTCTGATGGGTAGCGTGGGGTGCTGCATGTCACCAACCCCTGTGCTCAAGAAGATGCGGGAAAAGAACAACTTGAGCTCTGCTCGCCTGTTTTTGGACATCTTTGGGGATGTTGACCTCCGTTTTATAAATTTTACGGCACTATGAATTATAGGAAGCCCTCTTATAGAATCCCTCTGCAGTCTGTGCTGCTGAAATCTCAGCTGTGTTTTTGGCTGTGAGCCTAGCCTTTAATGGCTGAGCCATCTCTCCAGCCCTCATCCCCCTGTATCTCTCTAAAGGAGACAACATCTACCACTACTCTGTGTCCTCCAGGTGGGGCAGTATTAGTGGACACTATTTCCACACTCATGAGGTTCCAGCCCTTAGACTAGAGGCCTACCTCAGCAGAGGCAGGAGTTGATCCTCCATCTTTGTTGAAAAAGGCATGGGACTAGAATCTGAATGTAACTCAGGCGAGTGAAGCTACACCAGACGGTTTTAGGATAGGAGCTGGCAATCAATAGTCCACAAGGCAATTTCTACCATGTCTGGCAAGCCGGATTTAAACAGAACACAGCCATAGTTATTGGCCCACTTCCTGCCCATGGCTACTCTCATGACAATGGCTGAGTCAAGAGTTCAAGATAGACCAAACTCACATTATTTAGTATCTGGTTCTTCAGAGAAACGTTTGCTGACCATTTTTCTAGAAGCAAGGAAAGCAGCCCATGAAGCTAGCCTGCGCGAAGTGCCCATGACGGAAGCTTATTTTTAGGTAAATTCTGCAAGTTTAAGCAACGTTCTTTCAGATTTTCCTGCCTTCAGACTGCATTCTGTCAAGATGGATCATCCCACCAAATGGCAGACAGACAGATGAGCTGTCAGGGCATAAGGGCCTGTGCACTGCCAGGAAAATGACTGAGATGGATGGGCAGGTAAGGAAGGGGCATAGGGGCTGAGCAGTATAATCTCTCTCTGTCTCTCTGTCTCTCTCTCTCTGTCTCTCTCTGCCTGTGTGTGTGTCTGTGTGTGTGACTACATCAATGTTTCAGAAGATGGGCTTAAATGAAAGCTCCTTACTGGAGACACAGGGGGGCAGGAGTTTGCAGGAAGGGGCACAGTCCTGTGGAAGGCCAGGTGGGAAGAACCGGAGATGGAGTGTGATTCGGGGGAGAGGTGGAGTCAGGAACAAATACTAAAGAATGTAGTCGTTTTGCATGGTTTCATGTGTCTGTAAGGTTGACACCAACTTACTCATTTACGGGACCATGACATGACCCAGGAGCCCGTGCTGTTAAAGGATTTTTTTCTATATGTTTGATTTATAAATAAACAATAATCAAACCTTTAGAAATATGTTAGTATGAAGTACCTGCTAAAGAAAAGCATGTGTGAAATGTTCTCTGTGGTACGTTTACTGGGGGAAACATGGTAAAGTTCCTATCAGTAGAGAAATAGGCTGAATGGACAAATATAATCATGTACAGAATATGATGCGGCTGTTAAAAATATGACACACTGAATGGATGTGCTTCTGATGCATTCTTTGGTGTGTGTATATGCGTGTGTATGTGTGTGTGTGAGAGAGAGAGAGAGAGGAGAGTTGTTTACTTAACTTGGAGCTTACAGAATGCCTAGGTTGGCTGATTAAGTTACAAGCATCCAGTGGTCTCCACATCTCAAACCTGGGATTGCAGGTATACTAAAGCTGGTCTGCAGGTGTATTACAGCTGGGCTGCAGGTGTACTATTACTCTAGACTTTTATGTGGGTCCTGGGCGCCTGTACTCAGGTTCCTCAAATGTGTGCATCAGTCACTTCACCACATTAGCTACATCCCAAGAACCTCATAAGAAATTCTTAAATATAAGAATTGTTGCAGATTAAACCCATTTAATATAAAGTTAGTAAAGAGGGAGGTTCCACGACATACTTGTATGAAGATGTAGACATTGAAGAGGCACGGGTGTTAGCATAAGTAACTTGAGTTTGCAGAGATGAAGAACAGAATTGGAATGAGAAATGTCTGACTTTTAATAATTCTCTTTAGTCTATACCAGTTAGGCTGCTGGGTAGAAGTGGATTATTAATATTTTATGTTTTAATGTTTTATGCATTTGCTTTTTATTTCATGTGTATCGGTGTTTGGCTTTGCATGCTTATCCTGTGTGCCATGTGTGTGCCTGCTTCCTGTACAGGACAGAAGGCATCAGGCGCCCTGGAACTATTGTGAGCCATCATGTAAGTGATAGCATTGAACCTGCATCCTCTAGAGGAGCAGCCAGCACTCTTAACTGCTCACACATCTCTCATTACAGTTTAATTATAACTATATTATAATTATAAATTTATATATCAAATATTATATATTGTAATATTATAATGTATAATAAGTATATCATTATATGTTTTAATTTTGCTTATCTATATTGTCTAATTTTCCTCTGGTAAACAAGTAATGCTTTTGTAATAAGAAAATCAGGTTACCTGTCTCTAGTTTACTATGCAAAAAAACAGCAAATGATTTTTTTAAAGTCAGATCAGGTATAGAGATGAGGAAAAATGCCTGCTAGTGGCTTTACTTTTCTGAGGTCCAAGAACACTAATGTCTGCTTTACACAAGGAACTGTGCTGCCCTTAGAACCCAATGTCCTGTAGAATTTAATCACTAGGAGCCCCGGCCAAGGCAGGGCACTGGTGATCCAGAGATTCACAATAAATTAGAAACTGCTTGATAGGAATCAGCCCAGAAAATAGCTCTTTCACGACCTCACTGAGAACTTCGCTGGGCACTGTGAGACATTCAGCAGGACTGAGGTTTGCTGCCCAACAGCTGCTAAAGGACCAGGACCAGGGACCCCGTGAGGGTTGAATCCTTCCACAGCACCTCGGCTGACGGCTTAGTTCATCTTAGATCTGCATAGTCAGCAGGGCCTTCTGCTTTCTCCCTCCTTGGTGTCTCCTAATGCCCAAGGCTTGAGGACTCTGTTGTAGGGAGCTGAGAAGTACACTTTTGGCAATATCCCTTGTTCCCCCAGGTGACTTTCTCACACCACTTGTCACGATCCTGACCCCTTCCTCTCCCTTTCTTCGTCTCTGCTCTTCACTGCAGCGACAGCACTGAACCACCTCTTTGCGGCATCCCTCACCCACACGCTCACTGCCCGGTCCACAGTGACTAGACCCCCTACCTTAACTTCCTCCTGTCCTGCCACTGACCAGCTAGGATGATTTTCTTATTACTAACGAAGAGAACAACAACATGACTTTGCTGATGTTTTGTTCACATCTGTACCACTACAGTTTGAAGGCTCCATCCCAGATGTTTTTGGAAAGAACAAATGATGAGGGAATGAATGGATAGCTTTAATTTCAGGATCCAGCTGTGGCTGGGGTCCCACAGTTAGCAAGGTAAGTGCTATTGAGCCATCTATAGAAGAGAACCTGATTTAGTTCCGATAGTGTTTTAACACTGATTAGTCCATGGTGTAGAAGAGTGAGCAGAGGTCCGAGGGGAAGGCACACAGCAGAATTGCCAGCAGCAGTGTTAATGAGGAGGCACGGTAATTTGCTTTGGTTTCCTCATCCCTACATTGAAGAAGTTGGTGATCATGAATTCCTTGATTAAGGGGCTTAATTTAGTTACAGATGCTGAGTTTTCTTTCTAACCAAGTAAATGGAGATCTAAGTTCCTGCTGGTCCCAAGATGATTGTTACACAGAGAACTGTAACTAGGCCGATTGTAAGGTTTTAAAGTCAGCAAATTGCATAAAAGTAGTTTTAAAAAAATAGATATAGAATTATTGCTTCAAGAGTCTCTGCCAAATGTCAGTCCAGGCAGCAGGTGTGTGCGTGTAGCAACTGTATGTGTGTGTATGTACATACATACATACATATATATATAGATATATATTGTGCCAATTCAAATTGTTATATATGAGCTCTCACATTTGCCTCCATTAAAGCAGAGGAGACTCTCGGAAGAGCATGTCAGTGACCAACTCGGTGAACTCAGATGCACTAAAGAACCTATACCATAAGATGGTAATGAAGCAAAGCCTGAAGTCTGGAACATCAGTTCTCCCACCTGGCATATATAGTGCTTTATGCAGAATGAAAGGCACATGTAGGAAAACACCAAACAGGCACATGTTGACACAAGCATGAGCTACTCAAGGGTGATGCAGGGCAGGAGAGAAGCTGCCTCTTCCCCAACTCTACCTCTCAAGGCCCCCAATCCTTGGGCACATGTTGGCCGTTAAATTGCTTTCGCTTGCCGAGTGCCTGCTAAGTACCAGACAGTGATCTAGGTGTCAGAGACACAGGGACATAAAACATAGTGTCTTCTGCTGAGGTTCCCACATTGGGGAGAACAGCCGAGAAAGCTGGAGACAGCTGAGCCACGGGCAAGGAAGAAACTGAGCACAGAGGAACCTGGGGCGGAGGGTAGTGATGGATGCCGGATGCCAAGGTCCAAGCATCGCAGTGACTGGTGATGACAGGGTGAAAGGGGGCACCCACAAGTGGTCCCAAGCAAGAGGGAAGCCTGGTGGATGAAAGAAAATCCACTGAAGAACACAGAAGGCCAACATGAGGAAGACTAACATTGTTATATTTTGGGGAACAAGCCCATGGAAGGTGTTTTATGTTACAGCTAATTTGAGAGATGGAAAGAAACTAGCTGGTTCATGGGAGGGTGATTTATTAGCGGGATCATTAAGAGATAATTCCATTATGTGCCGTTTGCTCTGATTATCGCAATTTTTGCAGCTCATTTCTATTATCCACACAGACCTCGGAGGAGAGTATAAATGAACGAGATGGCAGACATTAGGGAAAACAACATGGCATTTGCTCAGCCTCTTAAATTAAAAAAGTAACAGTAGCACTGGATAAAAAATGACAGAAATTTCAGTCCATGGTGAAGCTATCAATTGGGTAAATTTAATATGTTGAATGCTGCTTTGGGGAGAAAAAGGAGTTATCAAAGAACACTTAGGTGAGAAAAAAAAATTCTTTCCTCTGAATTGAAACAAAGAGCTAGCAGACAAGGCAGCTGCATTCCATAGGAATTCTGTTTACCATGAAGACATTTAATGGTTCTGATTTTATGGCCACGCCACTTATATGTTATAGTGAAACATGTTAAAGGTGGGGAATTTGGTACTATAGGAGCCCTGAGGGTCACTTGCTAAGAATCTCACCACAGGAATTGTTTTGTTTTTATAAAATAAGATTAAAACTATGCTTTTAAAATGTGTTTTATGTTTGAAAATATTTTTATAAAGCACGTTTTTAAAATGTATCAGATTGGACCCTAAACCTCATAGCTAGAATAATAAAACAGCCACAGTACCCAGCCAGGTCTTCTCAAACCTCACCCTGTCTTTCCTCTCCTGGGCTGAATGTAATTGAACATGCGTAGGTTTTAAAATCAGGCATTTCTGTATTCAACTCCCAGCCTCTCTACTGAATTGATTATCTGTGTCAGTTTGAACACATTGCATAAACTTCCTGAACCTTCAGTTATCAGTGTGATAAAATCAGAGTGAGAAAAATATGCAGCCAGGGTTTTCATAGCAATAAGATAAAATTAACAAAATGAAACAATACGAGTTATTTAACACAAAGGGAGTGGGAGATTTTAATATTAAGATGATGGCGATCAGTGATATATCCTATGTTTTTAGGCCACCAGACAGCAATATGCTGGCTGCAATCAGACGGCTTAGGTCTGGGTGCCAGATCAGCAGCCAGGAGGCCTCTCCTCCCTAGATACAGCCTCCTCACCACAAACAGCAGTGCCATGAGGACAAGTCTCCACTGTGCCTAAAGCACCGCATTGTAAGAAGCTGTAAACCGCCAAGTGCATTAAAGGTGCTTTCTTTCATCCAGGCAGCACACTGCTAAGTGAAAAACTCATACGAAGCAATGTGTCTCCACTTAATGCACCACGAATATACCATTACTTAGTCCGGCAACACCCAAATAAGCATTTTATTAAACTAAAACAAGAATATCCATTTCGTATAAACGAAATATGTACTTTCAAGAGTTGCCACACAATTATGATATTGTGAGTCTGAGTTTTGAAGTTTAAAAAAACATGAATATATGACTTTTTACAAGTAAATCTTACAGACATGTTATATATCTCCTACTTGGTTTTAAGATGTGGGCCTTTAATAAAAAAGTAACCATAAATAGACTTTCTACTATGAAGGCAAATAATAGAGTCATAAATTTGCTACTAGTGTCCTCACTGCCAAGACTAATATATATGTACACACATATATATATATACACATATATATATGTCTTAGTTTTAAAAAAATGTTTATATTACTTATTTTTGTGTTGTTAGACTAAGTAATAGTATATTCATGGTATACATATATGTATATATGTGTACATATATGTATATATACGGTTATTTATGTGTATATATTATATATATGTATATAATATGTATATGTATGTATACATGTGTGTGTTGATGTAGCATTTCCATTTAAAGTGTAAGAAGTCTGGCGATGCTATGGGGACCAAGTTTGTTTAAGATGACAGAATCCTGGGCAGAGCTCAGGGCAGAGAAAACACTTGGAAGTCAGATGTGCCGGTAGCGTGCAGTCGATCTTGTGATTTCAAAGATTTGGTTAGAGCAACGGCAGCTTCAGGGAGGAAACAAGGAAGGGAGTGGAGCTGTATTTTCTGTCTTTCACACAGTTAGCCCGTGTATCATGTGTGTCATTAGTGTTGGTTTCCCTGATCTTCCCCCCCCCCCCAGAGTCTGGACATCACACTCACAAGCACGAACAGGATTAGAAACAGGCGCAAGTTGAAAGTGGGTGTGACTGTGATGGCAACTCTGTGGAAGCAAATGCTGCTTGGATGGACGCCTGATGTGCAAGGACTTGAAATCTGACAGCAAGAGGACGATTCAGGGTGGGCACCGTGCACCCCCACTTCCTGAAGCTACGTAGACAGTTCTGAGCGTACACAGAACAGAACCGGATAAAATAGGGTCACCTGAGACTTTTGTATTCAGTCATTAGCTGACGTTCTTCTGCTCTTTGTACTAACTGTTCTACTTGTTAGACTTTCCTGTGAAGCCCCTCAGAGATAGCATAGCTCTCAATAAAACACCAGAGGAGGAAAATCCCTGTGCGGAATTTGAGATGGGGTGACAAGATATCTGTGTTTGCTGGGGGGAAAATGGCTCAGCTAAAATCTGGGATGGTATAATACCTTTTAAACGCAGTTCAAAGACCTGCTTAGTGTCTGTGGCTCATGGCACTGAATATTAACATCTAAAATATTTACACAAGAGAATGGCTGGATCGTCACTTGGTCACTTGGAACAAATAGAACAGAATGCAGCAGAAAGGAAGAAAGCACACGGGTGAGCTTGTTTCTATGACTTTGGACTAAATAATGTTCTTGGAGAAAACAGTTTTAAAAAAATGAAAAGAAAAAGAAAAGGATAAAACCAAAGCCTTTTTCAATCAGGACAAAGAAAGAACACACACGCTCTCAGCTCCTTAGAGTTGTAAACAGTGTGGGTGTGACCAGAAGGAAGGAACAACCAGAGCCTGTGAAGTTTCAACAGCAGAGTGGGTGTGCAGTAAATAACGAAAATGCAAGACGTAGCTACAAAAATAGAGGCAAGCGTGTGCACATGGAAGGGAATCATGCCACTAAGAGGAGGCTGCGTTGCAATTGTGTGCCGAACCATTGAAATTAAAACCGCTCTTTAACAAAAAAAAAAAAAAAAAAAATCCCTCCACATGTTCTAACCATTGGCGTAAAAATAGAATAGAATAAATCTATAGTCCAGTATCTGCCGAGTCCAGTTCTCCCAATGAACATGTGCACCTTGGGGACTCGGGGTGTGATTAAGCAAAGTGGGAGTAAGGGAACTCATGTGATAAATTCCCGGAAAGAGTGGTTCTGAAGTATAAGGCTGGGAGTAGCCTCTGCTATCATCTGCAGACAGTGTAGAGGTCTCAAGGTCTGGATAGGACCCTTGATGTGGGTTTGGAAAACACGCCAGTTGTCACTTCACTCTGGAGCCTTTTGCACTTTGGTGTTTGTCTGGCTCCCAGTCATACTGAATGTTTGATTTCACTGTGTTTGCACTTCCTGGTAGGTGGATGAGGTGCTTCAAAGCAAAAGATGGTAGACTGCTTGTTTGCATTCTAAGAATATCAAATATAAGGTTGCATTTGAAGCATCTCAGCAAATGCTTGCAAAAATCAACATTGAAAATGGCTACTGAAAATCATAGGTTTATATTTAGGAGAGGAGAAGCAATGTGTGACCATTGAGTTAGAACAGAGAGCGAGGAGATTCAGAACTTGTATCTCAGGCAGGTGTGAATTAAGGGCGACACAGAGAAGTAACAGATCTGAGAGGAAACCCTAACGTGACTCAGCAGATGTAAATTCTCAGCTCGTGCCAAAAGACTTCACTGGTGAAATGAGTCCAAGGAACAAAACAAACAAGCAAGCAAACAAACAAACAAACAAACAAATGCTTGCAAGACACAGGGGAACCTTTTAGGATTGTACTTATGAGACATACTATCTGCTGCTCACATACAATTTGTACATTGAAGAGGTAACTTCAAATATTTGAGGAAGGAGCCAGTTAACTCTATGAGAAAATAAATATAACACTGTCCAGTGGCATTACCTTGGCGAAATTTAAGGAACTAATACCAGAAATAAATTTCTTCTATTTGAATTCCATATGGTTCTCTATTCTGGTTCAAGTTTCCCAAGTTTCTTACCTGGACTGACTGTTTGCTTTTTCACATTTTCCGTTGAAATTCAAATTACAGAGGTTTTCTGACGTGGCATGGGAAGACTCTGATTCCAGATTTGTCTGTGTTTGTTCTCTCGGGCGATCCTGAAGCAGGGCCTCCCGTTTCAAGTTCATGTCTGAATATGGGCATCCAAAAGCACTAGTGCAGGGAAAAAGAGAAACACAGCTGTTAATTCACCGCCAAACCAGGGTGCCTTGTCATCAGACTAGACGTACGTTTAATGTTTCAAAGCGAGAGGCTTCCTTCTTCCACGTGCGTAATCGCTGACGGTTTCCTCCTGCACCGCCTTTTGAGAAAGGCAGTCTCCAGTTCAAGGAGGGCATCAAAGCAGAGCATTGAAGACAGATTCCCGGACAGATGCAGCAGTTGTGACTTTGGAAACCCGCAGACCTAAGAAGAGCGCCCAGATGTGCTTCCCGCGGCGCAGCGAGGGTGTCACACACGGCTTTCCTCAGCCTGCGCTCGCCAGCATTCAAACCCTTGTTAGCTGCCCGTGCCCCCCAAGCTGGCATAGCTGAGAACCTCAGCCAGTCCCGGAGGACGCGAGGCCTTCCGTGCTCAGGTGCCACGTGTTCAGAAACACTATGGCTGCCTTCTCTGCTCAAGCCTCCTGGATGTGTTCAGGAGGATTGCTATTGAGGCTGATGGGGACGCTCCTAGGTGGCTAGGGAGGCCACAGCCCGGGTGGCCTGGAAACATCTTCTCGATCCTCATCAGTGTCAAGCTGAGTCCTAGACTCACAACGTTGGCTCTTGGTGGAAGGGTCAGCTAGGGGCACATGACCTGGCTGGTCAGGCTTTTACATTTCTGTGCACATGTCCTGTCTCTCCAAGGCCTTCAAACACTTGTTCTTAACCGGCTACTAAGTAGCTACTGCCAGGGAAGGTGAACATACCACGGAGATTCTAGAGCACCATTGGGGAAGGTGCTCCTTGTCTCGGGCTCAGAGTGGAACGAGAGAAAAGCAGGGCCAAGTCGTAAGACTTGCTGTGATCGACAAAACACACACATACACACATGCACACACGTGCACACATGCACATACACATGTCTGCCTATGCACACACACAAGAGTGCACATACACACGTGTATACACATGTGGGCAAATATGCATACACAAACATACACACATGCACATGTGTGAATGCACACATGCACACAAGTACACATGCACACACACACCTTGTAAGACAGACGTCCTCACAGTCTCACATTAAGGTCCATTAGACAGTGACTTCTATGGCCCCCGCAGTGTCAGAAGAGGCTACATCTGGAGGAGACCACGGCCAAGTGCATTGATGCAGAGATAGCCGGCTTTTTCAGGCATGCACTCCCTCTTCACTATGTCTGTCTTTATGATACAAAACAAGCTCATTGGGAACAGATGATAGCTAAATTATAGACCAAAGCAAGTTTCCAGAAGGGTCCGTAAGCGTGCTCACTCCAGGAGGATGTCAGTGGCCAGCTCTGTCTGGAGCTGGCCTCTAGAATCAGGGGTGGAATGGTCAGAGCACCGGCCTGGCCCAGTGTGGCAAGGTAGAGCTGTGTCAGTATCGCGGTGTCGCGGTTGACCAACAGCCTCTGCAGCAGACGGGAGGGCCCGATACATGCACAATTTTAAGTGATACCAATTAGTGCTGGCCTATTGGCCTATCCTTTTAGTTATTGATTCTAGTAATACACTATATATAACAATGCAAGGAAGCCCATAAATGAGTAATGGCCAGGGGTATAACACTTTAGGGTACAAATCTAGCACTCATGGCAGCAAACACAAGGCAGAATAAAAATAAGCATGCTTGCTGAGCGCGTGTCATAGGCTGTCACAGTGCCGCAGTTCCGCACGTAGTAGTATTGCTACTCAACGGGTTCACGCAACATAAGCAACTCTCTCATTCTCTGCACTCTCTTAAGAGGTCCCCCAGTTACTAAGTGACGAGTCCTGGAGGTGGGTAGGGGCAGAACCTTCTCAGTTAGTCATGTTGAGAAACCGTGGCATAGATCAGATGGTATCAGGCATGACCAAGAAATCAGATGTGTAGAGAAGCAGATAGGGATCTGGAGGGAGGTGATGGAAAAAAAAAATATGATGGAAACACTGTATGAGATTCTCAAAGGACTTCAAAAATCGTGTGGCGTGATTCTTGTGCTGAGATGCTGGGGATGCTGACACAGCATTATTCCAGGGAGCAGCTTAACGGCTGGGAAATCACAGTGGCCCGAGACGAAGCGCCCTTTGCAGTGGTGTAGAGCTCCAGAGGCCTGTTGGGCGCACCACTGGAGACCTGTGAAAGTTTTTCTGTAGAGAAGGGCTGGAAGGCCTTACATTCACCACAGAGACTGAGACATTCTCTCCCCTCCCCTGCTACACAGAAGAAGCTGCTACTCCAAACAGCTGCTACTCAGAATCACTGATGCCCATCTAGCACAGCCTCCCATTCCGAGGCTTCAATGATGGAGGCCATGCATTTATGTAATGTTCAGCGTCCTATCACCACTTTAATGACTCCTGATGCCCATTGTTGCACAGCGCCCTGTTCCCACCTCTCTGGCTTGTTGGTCCAGTTTGGACAGAGACAGCTAACAAGGAGCCACCTTTTCAGTTGTCCTGGTACTGGAAGAAAGGTTGTTCTCCTCTACCTTCCATCACTAATCGGCGCAGGCTCATGCAGTCATTCATCATTTGCCTATGTGCTGATGTCATTCTCACCCTCTTTACTTCTGGGGTCATAAGGAATTCAAAACCAAACAGAATCGCTGGAGCACCACTAGAACAAAATAGTTTCTGACTCATCCAGGCAAGGCATGTGAGGACCTAGATCCTAATGATACAGACTGTGAGGTTCAAAAGAATCTATTAAATGACAAAAACATACTTTGCAGAGGAAAGGCCTGGTGGAGAATTTAAGAGCCGATACCGATGAAAGATGAAAGAAAGCAGAAAGGAAGTGGGGAGTTGGGGCTTTCAGACACAATTGTTTGCATCGTTTTGAGCCTCAGAAGCAAGGCCATGAATCTCCTGGGAGCATGTCAGTGTTGTGACACAGTGACAGCCTGTATTCTCTGCAGAAGATTAGTCAATGCAAGAGCAGAAACTTGCTGATGCCGGCCTGTCACTCACAACCGCTCACCTTCACTCCTGCCTATAGGCAAGCAGGTGTGTGTTTAAGAGCACAGATGGTTCTACAGCCTAGTCACATTAAAACAAACAAACAAACAAGCAAAAACAAAAACCCAGCTCTTAAAGAGGCATCAACCACTGCAAACTTATCTTTGCATCTGTACAGTAACTAAATACTGGGGAAATATGACTCTAAAAGGAAAACAACAACAACAGCAAACATTGAAAATTTCTGGGCTGGCTAGTTTTATGTCAACTTGACCCGGGGAGCCCCAGCTGAGAAAATGCAAGCTAAGCAAGCCCAAAGCTAAAAGACAACTGCAGCAAGCAGGATATTCTGATTTTTGGACAGATCCTTTTTACCTCACAATGAAAGGAAACAAACACCATTAGCAACTCACAATGCCAATACTATGAGATATCACTGATCACAGTAACACGTGGTAGATTTGTGTTGAGACTCTGTAAGACTAGATTTTAGCATCTGGAGGTGAGCAGAAACACACACTGTGGGTGTTTTCAGAGCAGCACTCTGAAGGCAGCTAGGCCTCTGTGTTTCAATGAGGTCAGTGTGTGGGAGGAAGCTGCTCAGGGAAGCTGAGGCCGAATCCCTGCATTTGGTGTCCGCCTGGGAGACCCCTCTGCTTCTCTGTCATCCTTCCCTCTTCCTCAGGGCCACTTCATCCCCAAGGCTTTTTTGGTTTCCCTTGTTCCAGGACCCACTCGATGACAGGAGGCCAGGGGCAATTCTCCAAGCCCCATCTTCAGATTTTACAGGCCTAACGCTCAGCAGCAGCAGACAGTTCCGGAACCCTGGCATCTGCGTGTTTGCTCTGCTCTCAGACTCTGTCAGTCTCCTAGGATCTGCTTCCTCCTAAGTCAACATCAGCCTCTGTCTTTGTTTCAGAATGTCTGGTCTGCGGCTGTGGCTGGAATCTTGGTGTCCTACCCTTGTGGCGCATTGTGATCCCACTTTCCTCAAAATGCTCTTCTGTGGTCTCGACCCATGTCTTCTGAACTCATCCAGGAGGCACAGATTCACTTCCCTCATGCCATCTTCTTATTTTCCAAGGGCTGAATCCCATTGTGTCCTCTCCCGACTAGCTGAGATCCTGATAAGCATCCTAGACTCTCGCGCTTGGCTTCAATTTGTAGAGTATGGACTCTGCTGGCTGTAAGCTCAGAGTCCTCTGGTTCTGATAACCAGGAAGTATCACCCCACACCACCAATGTCTGTGCAATCATTATTTCATCTCTGAGAATTGAATTTTGTTCCTGTTTCTGACTGTCACTCTGCTAAAGATAATGAGCCATTCCCTGTCAGGTCCTGGAAATGGGAAGTTGGGACCTTAGAAGCCATAAATAAGTCACAACTTACATGGTGGCAGCCTCCAATTTAAAGTGTAGCTATAGTCTCAGGATGGCTGGGGGCTGGGTGAGGCTAAGGGGCCATCTTCTCCCTCCCCTCACAATCTCTACGAACCAAGTTCCCTCTACTTTCCAAGTGTTTATTTTGCTTTTTATGACAGCATGGAAAGAAATGGAAGGAGTACAAACAACAAACGGTGAGGATGGCGGAGCCCCCTGAGAGCTGCCCTTCAAAACATAAATAACAACCTAGTAGTCAGCAGAATTGTGGGAAGCGTCAAGTCCTTGATAGCCTTCCTTCTCCTCCTTAGAAGTAAAGTGGCCTGAAATAGGCAAGCAGCTCCCATGAGGGCTGGAGAGGCAGGAATCTGCCCTATCAAGCCCGGAATCAGACACACAGCTAGGTTTCAAGGGGTTTGGCCCCAAATGCAACCATGAGTTCTAATTCTTTGTGTTGTTTTAATGAGGCACTTAACTTACTAAACTGTATCATTCGTTTCTCTTCCAGAGAGAGAAAAAAGAATGCTGAAAGCCATACCCCTAGCTGAGAGGTTTGAGTCTAAATTCACTGCATGGAGGCAGATGAGAAAACTTTTTAAAATGGAAGGTGAGGGCCTTTGCCTCTCAGAACCAAAGGCCACTGGCAAGCACTGAATGGCTGCCTCTACCAAATCACAAATGGGATCCCTGAGAGTTGGCAGAGAAAGGCTCTACAATGAAAACCAGAAAGAAGGAGGAAGATGTAGGCTGAGTTATCGTCTGTTTTGGAGATGGCAGAGCCTTGTCCTGAGAGCAGGCTCCTGTAGAGGTTCCTAATGATCAGTGCAGTTGTGTCTAGTATGTGAGGAAGGGGTACCTTGCTCTGGTGGTATTTCCCAGTATGTCCTTATCGCTTTTAAATTAGAAATACAGAGAACTCTCCCCAGACTGAACCACCTTTAATATGAGTTGTCTAATCTTACCCAGTGTTATAAGGCTGATAAGTAAACATCTTTTTTTCTTAAGAAAATATTAACTTCTTAGAAAAATGGCAGCAAGGATAGGATATATATTGAAATACAAATCACTGAAACTATATTATAGCTATAAAATTCTTCATAAAAAACTTCTAAGAGCTAACATCTGACTTAAATTGAGGCTCACTTTACTTTTATGAAGATTAGGAGTTAGTACAAATGATACACATTTGACTAGACTAGGAAATGTCATCACTTGATTTTAACTACTAAAAATGTAACATAATTTATTGTTCTCACACATTAAAATAAAAAAACATCTCTCATAATATATATGTATACACATATGTGTATGTATAAAGATAGTGACAGATTTATCTATGTTTTTTAGAGTCTTGAATCTCAGAGTCAGTTTTCTTTAAATTCAATAGCTTTAAAAAATTTATTCCTAAAACAACACAGCCAACATTCACCCATCCCATAGCTGTTATTTATTTCAAACCCCAGATAATGTACGGCATACAAAGTAAAAAAATAAAAAAAAATTCTGAAAGTTTTATCACTGGAGTTCAAAAGAAATATAAATATGTATAGGGCTTAACGAGTTGAATGAAAAACTCTTGGTTCTTAAATTTTTCTGTGAAGTCCTCCCAGATCTTATGAACTCATGAAAATGGCCAGTTTGGAAGGTAGATGAGAGTTACTAATTAAATCAAGCATATAATCAGTTCAATATGGTGATAAAAAGCATGGACTAAAGCATTAGAGAAACTATATTAAAGCTAATTACTATCGAACACTGAGAGTGTGTTATTCTACCTTTCTGATTTTTATTTGCACATCTATAAAATGATAGTTTATGTGGAACTATCAAGGGGTACGCAAAAAACAAATGAGTCCACATAAATGTCTTTGTAATTATCAGTACAAATCAAACAAGAGTTTTTAATTTTAAGATTTTTTTCTCCCCTAGAAACTAGAAAGTATTGTAGGATTATGTACCATGTGGTAGAACTATTTTGGAAATTCTGAGGACACACTTGAGAGAAATCTCAAGTAAAGCATTGCCTCCATCAGATCAGCCTGCGGTCATTTCTGTAAGGCATTTTTTTCTGGTTGTTAACTGAGCTGTGTAAGGATGCTGGGTGAGCACAAGCCAGGGAGGGCGCTCCTGCATGATCTTTGCTTCTGTTCCTGCCTCTAGGTTCCTTCCTTGAGTCCCTGCCCTGGCTTCCCCCAGTGATGGCATGTGACCTGGGAGTTGTAAAATAAACCAAACTCTTTCCTCCTCAGGTTGCTCTTGGTCTTGGTTTTTATCACCGCAACAAAAAGTAACTAAGGGAGGACACTTAGATTCAAGTAGCAATCGTTTCATCTGGCATCAGTGACCCCTTCATCCTGAAGCACACCACCTGACCAAGCCATGTCCATCTCCATCACCCTCAAAACCAAGGTCTGGTTACATCAGAATGATCTCGGCACTCTAAACTGGACACCCCTTACAAATTTCATGAGTGTGAGTGGCACAATATTGTTGTTTGAACTACCGATCTTCTTCAGTGGAATAAATTTTCTACAAACCAGTATCAATAGGTGTGAATTTACCAAGATTGAGAGCCCTACTACTCACCACACCAGCAAACATCAGTTCCCAGACTGATAGCATAGACCAGAGGTGGCACATTTTACACATGTACTCCTATCTCTCAGATAAATGAGAGACGTTATCCAATGAGGCGTCACATGTCTCAACAGCACAGAAACTGTCCTTTCTCTCATCTCAATCTCTTCATCGCTGTCTCCGAGGTCAGCCTATATTTGCTCTCCTCTTTGCAGTTCCTCTATCTAGCCCTTCTAGATAACTGCTTCCAAATAATGACCTCTGTCATTTAGAAACAGGAAGCTTAATCACTTCTGGCATCTGTACTCACCCTGATGAAGTAACAAAGGCTCTGCTTAGAACTGGGGGGCCAGCCGCCCCTCCAAAAGTCGGCTCCCTATCATAATTCAGTCTAGTGGGCTCCTGACTGGATTTAAGAAATATTCACAAGTTTGAAATCTATAAAGACTAGAAGAATACAAATCAAGAAAATGAATTTTTAACATAGTGTACAGAAAGAGAGGAACATTAATTTCAATCTCTACTTCTTTTTCATGGTAGCTTGCAGCTCAGTCATTTCATCAATGTCTGTTTTAATATCAAAAATCCAAGCTCAAGATGCATCATTTAATTGCTTTAGGAGATATACTTTGACTGAGCTTGTACCAGAATGTTTTCTGAGTTCTGTTGTAGGTCGTATGTTCAGTAAACCAGACAGGGAAGGAAATATACCTCAAGTGAAGAGTGGTGTGTGGAGAGGGGGATGGAGAGGGAGACACAGGGATGATGTTCCCTTAAAGCATTTAGTGTGTGGTTACTAGAAACTTCAAAGGTGTAAATTGGACTTAAGGAATGAGATAGTATGCTAACTACCCACACTAATGGCCTTTAGAGAATTTATACTGCAATCAGCTTAATGTACTGAATAAGCAATTTGTGTAATTTATTCAGGGAGATGATCTGATGAATAGGATCTGTGGTTTAAAAATATCCTACCAGGACCCTATCTACACAGTTAACATTAAGCGGGAAATTAAACAAATGAAGTGATTAACATGCTACATTATTAATTCAATCAAAACAAGTTTTGCATTTCTGTTATTACTAGGAACATTTTTGTTATAATATACAAGTTGTTTCCATCCTTTTAATTGTATAGTATTTTAGTAAAAAAGTATGATCATGGCAAAGTAATTTTTTTATAGTTAAGTTTGCAAATGTATTTTTAAATTGGTCTACTCTGGCTGGAAATATGTTTAGTTTTTTGAAGATCTTTAAGGTATGTTTTCTCTTTTTCATACATATATATTTTTATGATCATGAAAATTTAAAGATAAAATATCACCTAGAAGAGAAACTATGTTTCAAGAGCAGTGGTCTAAAAAGTACCTGGTAAATTAACTCAAAAAATGCATCAAGCATAATTTAAAAAATTACCTATAAATTAAATGTATACATTTCAGCAATGTAGTCTAATGAAATAATTCCATCTGCTGGAAGACTTTAAATTCAACATGATCAAATTTAAATGAAATTATTGCCATTTGGTATGCATAAGTTTGCATGTTGGTACTAAGTACCTCACCTGTAATATTAAATGCTAATATTCATAATTATCTTGGCAAACCTACCTGCTACGGTGAGGAGTGTTATTTGGGTGCTGAAAAGAGAAAAGGGAAACCAGCTCATCCTTCACCTGCCTGAGGTAAGTGTTCTCAAACACTCACAAACTCAAGAGGGTTTGCAGAGGTCCTGCTGGCTTCCCCTCACCTCCACAAGCAATTTGCTGTGAGTCCTGTTGAGCCACAGAACATCACTGAAAGCTCATAGTGCCGTCTCCACTCTAGAGCTGACATACCCTGTAGGTTGGCTATCATCAACAAACACAACATAACAATCCCATTTGTCATCTTCTTGCCTTTGCTTCCCAAGTTTCTATGATTTTTTTTAATTCTGTTTTAAAAATTTGTAGCATTATAAAATGAAGGAGCCTGCCAAAAGGGACAGCATGGATGAACTTCAAGAACAGTGCGCCAGGAGAAACAAGTCAATTGCTGAAGAATAGAAACTGCATAATTCCTGTTCCATGTGTAATAAGCAGAGAGCTGGATGGTGACTGGCAGAAACTGGCAGAAGAGAAAATGAAGAGCTGCTTCTCAATAGGACAAATACCCAGTTATATAAGAGAATGATTTCTATCTCCCTAGGGCAGCATGCCTCTAACAAACAGCTTTTTGTTGTATGCTTAAACTTTTATTACCAGTGAAGTTATCCAGTTAAGCGGTCTTCCTACAAGAGAAAAGCGCATTTAAAAGTTTGAGATGTAGAGGCAGATTCCATTTAAAGAGGTTGATTGTTGATTATATTATTTCTAAATTAGTTAACATGCCAAAGGCAAATGTATCCTAAGACCTAATGTGTATAAAACAATATTGTCTTTATTAGCAATAAGAGGTAAATTAGAAATCTTTCATTAAATCTTGAAGGGAGATATTTAACAACAGCCTTAAGAAAAAAAACGCCATGTAATATTGCATAGTTGGCTTACCAATGCAAATTCTAATACAGATAAATACTTATTTTCAGAGAATGTTATCAATATTACTTTTTTTCACCACAAATTATTCTAAATGTTACTTAGACAAACTATGTTATTGAGAACATACGACTATGTTTTATAAAAGACAATGAATTTATCCTAAAGTATATATGTCGATGTTTTCATTTCTATTAATTGTGGGTCTTAAAATTAAAGAAAATGGTATAAAAGTAAGTTTTTTAGTCTAATATCAAACATTTTATATTTTCACAGTATTTCTATGTACCGCAGACTTATTGAAGTTCTTTCTAAATTAACTGATCCCAGTTAATTCTCCCAATATCCCTGGGAAGGATGTCTTTCTTTTTTATTCCTTTTATGGAAAATAGAATACTTTTCTCACATTAATATATACTGATTTCTACTTTCTCTGTTCTTCCCAGTTCTTCCACACCTCCCTTCTCATCTGGACCTATACCTTTTCTGTCATTCATGAGAAAACAAACAAGCTTCTAAGGGATAATAATAAAATGCATTTTAAACAAACTAACTCTGAAGAAAGAATTAGAAGAAGATATCAGAAGATGGAACCATCTCCCATGCTCATGGCTTGGCAGGATTAACATAGTAAAAATGGCCATCTTACCAAAAACAATCTACAGATTCAATGCAATTCCCATCAAATTACCAACACAATTCTTTACAGACCTGGAAAGAAAAATTCTCAACTTCATATGGAATAGCAAGAAACCCAGAATTGCTAGAACCATCCTCCATAATAAAAGATCTTCTGGAGGTATCTCCATCCCTGATCTCAAGCTGTACTATAGAGCAACAGTAATAAAAACTGCATGGTACTGGCATAGAAACAGAATGGTGGATCAGTGGAACTGAATAGAAGACCCAGAAATAAACCCACACACTTAAGGATACCTGATTTTTGACAAAGATACCAAAACCATACAATGGAAAAAAGACAGCATGGTGCTGGTCTAACTGGATGTCTACATGTAGAAAAATGCAAATAGATCCATACTTATCACCCTGCACAAAACTAAAGTCCAAGTGGATCAAAGACCTCAACATAAAACCAGACAAATTAAATTGGTTAGAAGAAAAAGTGGGGAAAAGCCTAGAATTCATTGGCACAGGAGACAACTTCCTGAACAGAACACCAACAGCACAGGCCCTAAGAGCAACAATCAATAAATGGGACCTCATGAAACTGAAAAGCTTCTGTAAAGCAAAAGACACTGTTGTCAGAACAAAACGACAGCCTATTGACTGGGAAAGGATCTTCACCAATCCTATATCTGACAGAGGGCTAATATCCAGAATATATAAAGAACTCAAGAAGTTAAACAGCAACAAATCAAGTAATCCAATTAAAAAATGGAGTACAGAGCTAAACAGAGAATTGTCAATAGAGGAATATCAAATGGCAACGAAACACTTAAAGAAATGCTCAACATCCTTAGTCATCAGGGAAATATAAATCAAAATGACCCTGAGATTTCACCTTACACCCATCAGAATGGCCAAGATGAATAATTCAAGTGACAAGACATGCTAGATAGGTGTTGGAAAAAGGGGAAACTTCCTCCACTGCTGGTGGGAATGTAAACTTGTACAACCACTTTGGAAATTAATCTGGCACTTTCTCAGACAGGAATAATGCTTCCTCAAGATCCAGCTATACTACTGCTAGGCATGTATTCAAAAGATGCTCAAGTATACAACAAGGACATCTGCTCAACCATGTTTGTAGCAGCTTTATTTGTAATAGCCAGAAGCTGGAAACAGCCCAGATACCCCTCAGTTGAGAAATGGATACAGAAATTGTAGTAATTCTACACAATGGAATATCACTCAGTGATTAAAAACAAGGAAATCATGAAATTTGCAGGTAAATGGTGGGATCTGGAAAAGATCATCCTGAGTGAGGTATCCCAGAAGCAGAAAGACACACAAGGTATATACTCACTCATAAGTGGATATTAGACATATAATATAGGATAAACAAGCTAAAATCTGTACACCTAAAGAAGCTAATCAGGAAGGAGGACTCTGGCTAAGATGCTCAATCCCCATTTTGAAAGGCAAAGAGGATGGACATCAGAGGAGGGAGAAAACAGGGAACAGGACAGGAGTCTACCACAGAGGGCCTCTGAAAGGCTCTACTCTGCAGGGTATCAAGGCAGATGATGAGACTCATAGCCAAACCTTGGCCAGAGTACAGGGAATCTTATGAAAGAAGTGGAGATATTAAGACTTGGAGAGGACAGGAGCTCCACAAGGACAGCAACAGATCCTAAAAGTCTCAGCACAGGGTTCTTTTCTGAAACTGATACTTCAGCCAAGGACCACTCATAGAGATGGCCTGGAACCCTGCACAAAGGTAGCCAATGGCAGTTCAGTATCCAAGTAGACTCCATAGTAATGGGGACAGAGACTGTCTCTGATATGAACTGATTGGCCTGCTCTTTGATCACCTCCCCCTAAGGGGGTGCAGCCTTACCAGGCCACAGAAGAAGAAAATGCAGCCACTCCAGATGAGATCTGATAGACTAGGATCAGAGGGAAGGGGAGGAGAACTTCCCTTTTCAGTGGACTGGGAGAGGGACACAGGTGGGGAAGAGGGTGGGTGGGATTGGAGGGAGGGAAGTACAGGGGGGATACAAAGTGAATAAACTGTAATTAATAAAAATAATTGATAAAAAATAAAGTTAAAAAAACCTAAACCTCACACTTGAACAAAACAAACAAAAGGGAAAGAATCAAATGCTCAAGAAACAGAGACCTACTCGTTCACTCAGGAATCCCACCAAGACACTAAACTGCAAGCTACAATATAGTTATAGCTCAGTGGACCATGCTTCCCTTGCAGTCTTGATTCCCTGGGTTCAATGCCCAGCACCTCAGCAAGGAAAAAAAAGGAGAAAGAAAATGGCAAGTTGGACATTCTGGCTGACACCTGTAATCTAAGCCCTTGAGAAGCTGAGGCAGGGGGATTTCTGTCGGTTTAAGGCTAACCTGTGCAACATGGTGAGTTTTATGCAAGCCTGGTCTACAGGATGAAATCCCGTCTTGAAAAGAGAGAAAAAGAAAAGGTAGGAATTATCTCTCTTCAAGACCGAAGCACAGAGGACCTAAGTCATTTCAGATCACAGAGCTGGAGAATTATACAGACAGGATCTAAGTGCCGACAGCTTGATCCCAGGGACTGGGTTTTAAGAAATATATCAACCGATTTCTTGGGAAAGACATTTTCCCAAATATGCAAGAAAATAAAAATGAGGAGACGCCTGGCAGAGAGCTTTTCACATGGTAGTTGCCTTGCTGACTGGTAAGTGACAACGCTGATGTATTCCTAGTCATCTTGGGCATTGTTGAGAATGAGTAGCACCATTTGGATGCTCTTAGGGAAATTAAGCTGTTTCGTGCTTTAAATTTTTCATCCTCACACATGGAGCCGCCTCAAGAGCAGAACATGTGGTAGAGGGGATTCTTCAGAAACAGACACGTTCGTTCTCTGCATGGAGCAGAGCGCTATGTGAAGAACTGGCCATCTGGATAATTTTTTTTTTATTGGGAAGATCCATAATTTATAAATCACAAGGAAAAAAAAGAGATACAGAAAGCCTTGACTTCTTGTCAGAAAAAAAAATGATTTCAAAGTTTCCTGCCAGCATGTTTTTAAAAGGAAAGTGTGTACATTTCACATACACATGTACACATATACACTGGCATCTACAAGAGCCAAATGAAACCATTACACAACTAAGCATTGAACTAAGCACATTGGAAGTGCTCAATGTTAATTGAATCTAGGATCAGGAGACAATGAAGCTGCAGACTGCATGTATTGCAGAATGACACTGTACACTTCATGCTGGGTTAGGTGTGTGTAAACAGTGTGGCAAAGACCCAACACTTCATAGTTTTTGCCAGATGGGTTACCACCCATCCACAATTCCAGAACTTTGGAGACTGAGGCAAATGGATCACAAGACAATGGCCAATCTGGACAAGAGAGAGACTCTTCCTCAAAGAAATAAATATAAAAATAACACTAATGGGTGTGAAGGGTTTATCATGGTCCATTATTATGCATGGTAAATGATACATGCAAGAGGCGTAGGATCATTAAAATAGGAAAATATATGTATTAAATGTTTAATATGGAGCCAAGCTCTGTAAGTATGTAGCCTACTATATGCACTGCTTATTTAAATAAAGAAAATCTTGGTGAAGAACAATGCTCATGAAACTGTTTTCATTGCAGCTGCTCTTTCTTGCTTCTGTGCCAAGGGAGGGTACAAGTTCAGACTCCTGAAGCAGGACTGAGCTCACTGGGTTTCCAGGAACTGAGTATGGATTGTGAGGTGGGAAAGTACAGTGACAAGGTTCTGGAAGCTGGTCCTCGAAGCCCCAGCTGTGAGCAGCACTGGAGGGACACAGCAGGACACAGACGGATGGCAGGGAAGTCTGCCCGGAAACAGAAGGAAGAGTTGACACATGTTCTGGAAGAACAACCACTGGTACTTAGAGTTTGCTCAATCTGGAGGTTCTTAAAGAAAACAATGACATAGAAACCCACTGAATGTAAGGATAAAGATGGGCAAGGCAGAGGCTGTCCTGGGCTAAGCTCTGCTTCTGACATATTGAAAGACGAGAAGGAGGGGACTCATCTACAGATGGGCAGAAGTGGGACGCGATGAAGACTGTTGAGGACACCAGGAGATGCCTATGCCTATTCTCAAAATAGATGGTACTTGCTGCGTGTTTCATTCTGCACAGACTTGTCTCTGCTCACATTTCACAGACCCACTTACTGTAGCCCAGGAGTCTTTCAAAAGATGCCTTTTAAATGCCTTCTCTTTTTTAACTCTGTTCGGGTGACAGACAGCAAGGGGATCACTAACGGAGATGCTTCGAGGATTGCAGACGTGCTACTTGGAGGGCTATGTCTGAGAGAGCATCCTTCCACTCTCTGTTCACTCATAACTTCTGCTGGAACTGTGTTCTCTTTTGCCTGGAGTAGGTAGATTGTCAACACAGGAGTGTCACCCATGGTCTCTGCTGTGGTTACCAGGGTCCCTGGCTGAGAGGCCAGCCTCTGGGACAAGTCACACAGCACAGGATGTTGGACACCTGGGCTTCCCTAGAACTCACTTCCTCCTTCTACTCCTCTCGACATTTTGAACCGTGATCCTTCTGCTTTCTCTGTGTACTTAGTCCTTCAAGAAATGTGAGTCCATACAGATGAGCCTCTTTGGTGCGTTTAAAGCACCTCAGCAGGGGTACGTCAGCATTCTTCCGGGTTATGAACATGGAAGTTTCCTGATGTAGATCATGCAGGCTCCCTTCTGACACATGGTCACTACCTTTGTAGTCACTGCTGGGTTAGTCTTCAAGCAGCACATGACTCATGGCAGGAAGCTAGCACAAGGCTCTACCCTGTGGGTTTGGCAGTTGCTGTCTAGTTAAGGCAGAAGATAACGTAAGTTTGCCCTTTGCTTGATTAAACCTCAATTTATTTGTTAAACCTGCTTCAGCTTGATGGTACAATCTTTATGTAAGTGTTATCTATGAGCTTTCATTTCTACTCCTTTTTTTTTTTTTTTTTTACTCACATATCTGAAATTCACTCAACCACGCAGTCCTTAAACGTTATTGGGAAATTTGCTACCTTTGTTCCAGCCCAAGATTTTACCTGTCTTCATTTTAGCTTGCGAATTACACAGTGGAATTTATACCTAAAATGAACTGTGCCATCAAAATTTTAAATTACAAAATTCCTAGTAGAAGCTGGGCATGGTGGTGCTCATCTTTGATGAGGTATGCCGATCTTTGTGAGTTTGAGGCCAGCCTAGTCTACAAAGCAAGTCCAGGACAGCCAAGGCTATACAGAGAAACCCTGGCTTGAAAACAACAACAAATCCTACTAGAGATTTTTAGAAGGACGGACCGCACTGTACTTGTTGCAAACCACTGATGTTTTTCACTAGTTGTTTCCAGTCTACTCTTTTAAAGTATGCGTTGGTGTATCATGCAACTGTGTCTGTATCAGATTTTCAATAGTCATTGTCGCCACCATTGACACAGGTTTCAATTTCTTGTCTTGGAGCTGAGACTGTTGACTCCAAATTCTTTAGCATCAGTGACTTTTCTGTGGCTGACCCAGAAACCTCCCATGGCCCCTTCCCTTCCGATAGCTTAAGCAGGCTCAAATTCATTTTCTAAATAAACTATACAGTAGCATTTAAGAGATGTTTGGAGTCAATTTCTTTACATAACACTGTTGTGAATCTCTTGGTTTAACAAATGTATGTGTGACTACAGAAAACAAAGACATGGCCTGTAGCAACCATGGTTGCCAGTCTATGCTCTTAAAAATGGGACATTTTCACTGTTTCTTCATACTTTCTCTGGTTGTGGTATTGTGTGAATTTGAACATGTGTATGTCCATAAGTATGTGTTCATGGATATGTGTGTGCACAAATAAATAATAGAGAGGACACGGTTGCTGATATCAGTGTGTAGTCAACATTACTCTCCCTGTGTACACAGTCCCAGAGAACAGTAAGAGATTGGGAGTGAAAAGTAGCAGGCAGTTCTGGGAAGGTATGTTTTCCAGCCCCTTAGTTTCTGTAACATTCATGTCCCTCCTTGCTGCTGTCAAGCCTATGGGGAAGGCAGTGCCTCTTCTCCCATTCATCCTTTGGTTTCCCTTCCTTCCCTTCCCTTTTTTACCCTTCCTTTCCCTTCCTCCCCTCCCTTCCTTCCCTCCTTTCTTTTGTCTCTGATCCTCCCTCCCTCAATAATTCAGCAATAAACAGGAATCAGACTGTTTGTCACTGTGTTTGAGATGCAAGGAGGACAGGGAAGAGGAGGATCATGAAAAGAGAATTTGCTTTGCAAACAAGCACTGGAGGGCCTAAAACAGAAAAGAAAGGAATAATGCTGAAGAGAACGCTTCAGAATTGACAGTGCTGGCATTTACCTAGCTGTGAATTCGTTCAAATGCCACTGAATTTGTGCACTTTTAAATATGTGAATTACATAAATGATATAGCAGTAAAACTGTGTGTAAATAAAAGTGAACCAGGGCTGCACAGGACAAGCAGCATTGTTTTAAAATGTACTCGTCCTTAAGGCCAACGTTACACATGGCAAAGCTGTTTGGCTAAAAGCTCCCTTTCAGCGCCAAGCCACTTATGTGTTGAAGTTCTACGGCAGATGGCCTCTGACTGCCACTCGGGGGTAAAGAATGCATAAAACGAAGCTGGAGCTGGAGAAAGGACAGACAGACAGGCGACAAGAAGGTGTCCATTGCGAGGTCCTCTGCTCGCTGCCTCTGAATGGTTAAGCATCTCATCTTTTGTAAGCCCTTGGGCATATCTTATTTATTGGTTGGCATGTAAAGATTATATATATATGTGTGTGTGTGTGTGTGTGTGTGTGTGTGTATAATATTTAACAGGGTAATATGACACTATGGAATAGGTTTAAACTGTGGAATAGTTAAACTGGGCTAACCAGCATAAGCTTATTGACTTACTGAATATGCTTACATTTTCCTTAGATTCTATCTAAAGCCTACCTACTTTTTTAGAAATGTTCACAAATACATTGTCACTACCAGGTTGTATAGCAGCACTGAAGCTATTTCTCAAGACTTATTCATTTTCATGTGTATGATTGTTTGCCTGTGTGTAGGTATGTTTATCATGTATGTGCCTATTTTTGCCTGTAGGGGCTGGAACAGAGGTTACGTACACTTTAGCCGACACCTCCTTCCACCTATGCTCACACTTATAGCACCTGGAAATCTCCACTCTATAATCATTCTGTAAGTAGCGCCCTCTTTATAAAAGTTCCTTGATTTTGATTTTTCATGTAAGTGAGGTGATGCAGAATCTGTGTATTCTAAATTTATTTTAATTGAGAGAAAAATGGTAATTTAACTAGTAAAGATGCTTACTTGTTTTACAATGTTAAAAAAACAACTAAATTTCTTGACTTTTACACACACACACACACACACACACACACACACACACACACACACACCAGAAAACAACTGAACCAACAAGCTTGGTTCACTGTCGAATGATCCTGTCTGCCTCTGAACTAATCCCATGTATTTTTTTAAAACCTCATTTAAGAAGATACCACTCCTAATGGATAACCGAAGAAGTCCAGTTTCTCTGCAGTTAAGGAAGCAGCTATTATGGGCTTAGAGTCCTTACAGTGAGTGCGTGTACCTGGGACACAGCCCTGGCTGTGTAGACACAGTGGCTGTGGCCACATAGGTACCCATTCAGATCACACAATTCATCTCAGTCCTGCTCTGCACACAGATGTGCTGGACTGAAAAACTCTGGATGACACTGGTGTCCTTGTTGTAAAATCCATATGGGTTTCCAAAGCAATCAAGGTGAGAAAACCTTATTCCCCCCCCCTTGAATTTTTAGCAGTATTTAAAATACAATAAAAACATAAATTTAAAGCCTGGCAAGTATGTGCTCTCGGTAGCTTGGATACAACAGATACGGTTAAGGAAAAAGAAACTGCTTTCTAGAGAGGGAGTTTCTTCTCAATGAAATTTAAATATGAATTAATGAACAGTAATCTCTGAGATTCATGATTGATAAAATAGCTCATTTTTAGACATTTGTGCATTTAGAAATAATCAAGTTATAGAAGTGAATGAGGAGGCAAAAGCATAGCTGCAGTGTCTGAAAATTTACATGGCAAGTGATAAATTTTTCCATTAGAGTTAATGAGTTGAGCCTGGTTAACTCTCCCAGCATAACTGCAGAACTGAGCTCATATCATCTGTCTCTCGTAGTTAATGTGATTTGTTTGTATACTGATCTTTCACTCACTGTTTTCCAAAAAATCCATTTCAGGAGTGATTAATTTATGGGCACATGTTTTCAGAACTGGATATATGATATGAGAAGCAAAGGCAATGGACAGGAGTCTTGGGAGAAATGAAATGATGTGTGCACAACTGTTATCTGATGACTGTTAAAGGCTAAAATATTCATTCATGGAAATGAGAATTGCTTTGTCTGTGTTCCAGAAATTCAGAGAACACAACAAAGACTCAAAGAGAAAGCGTATTCAAAACAACGTTAAAGCGTAATGTTGCATAAGCACAAGACTGATAAAAGTTTGTCACATAAAAGCAACATTGTGTCACACAGGTAATTGAAGGGGTTGGGGGGGGGGAGAAATTTTCAAACATAAACACATCACTCTAGAAATGCTGAATCAAGTACAGAGAACTCCTTGACAGCAGCTGTCACAGAAGCCTGGGTTTGTGGAACGAATGTAGACAGTGAGGAGAGGAAAAGGTATTAGGTTGCCTTGTTTGAAGATCACTGAACCCTCGCCCTCCTAGCTCCCATTCCTGGGCTTGTTTTCTTTGTGTGGCTCATTACTAATGAAGAGCCCAGTGACCACTTGAATCTGTAGTTATAATCATTTTCCCCAAAGCTTAATAGTTAAGGTAATGGTAAATCTGAAAACAAGTTTATATTGGTTAGACACACATTCACCCCTTCCAGAAGACATTGGCAGGTCCTCTGTGTTAGAATACCCACGCTTTAGCTAAAGGAGGACTAGGGTCAAGTTTTAATGACAGTCCCTTCTCTCCTGCACTCTCTTCTACTTTCATCCAAAAACAGTTGGTCACCTACAGGAACCATAGGTTTGCAGTGTGCTACAGGCCACTAGGTGCACACAGATATCATATATATTGTGTACACTACACATAAATATATATTTATTTGATAAGTTTGTGAACTATGAATCGGACTAAGGCAGGGACATCTGAAAAGATCAACATGACTCTGATAGAGCAGCTGCCCTTCCTTCCCCACGGGAAGGAACAGTCTTCCCTTTCTGCCTTCTTTTAACGGTGCACTTGGTTGCCTTCAGAATCAATGCAAACACCATTCCCTCAAGGTCGTTGGCTGTGACCTCTCAAGTTGACCCATGTAGTCCTGAAAACATAAAGATTTCCTCTGCATTTTCACTGAAACCTATTTTTTACTCACAGTTCTGAAAATATATGAAAGCTGCCTGCTCACTCTTCCTTAGTTTAATCTATGTTACTTTGAGAGTGTCATATGTTAGTAATATATTTTACCTAGGTTTTCAACCCTCCCTTTCCTGCCTCCAATCCCTTCCTGTGGCAGGCTTCCCTTGGATGGTTCCCTCTGGGGTGCGCTGTCCAGTGCTGAAAACAGAACTCACGGGATCCTGTGGGGGAGTTGTAGCTAGAGTGTGCAGAGGCCATTTCAGCACACATACAAGGGACATTATTGGATCTTCAGAAGTCATGTTATATATATAGTGGTGTTATAATGGGGAGGGCTCCTTGCTGCAGAGCTTGTCAGTGCCTGTGAATGGGTCTCCAGTGGTAGAGGGTGCACAATGACACTGAGCATTGTGGAAAGGAATCAACCACTCAATCTCGGTGTGGCTGGGGCACAGAGGCCTTGGAAGTCATCTTAGTATTGGAAGGAAGAATGGGGAGACACTGGGAGATGTTTAAAGCAATAGTGGGATGGTTGGATTCCCACCTGGCTGTGAGGAAAACCACCAGGGGTCATCAAGTATGTTGATGAGAAAAGAATGAAGAAAAAAAAAGGAGATTATGGAGGCAAGCCGACAAACCTGGGACACAATTTTAGAAACAGAGAGGGAGGCACTGAAGATGATTTGTCACTTCCAACGGGGCCCCTGTATACAGGATGGGACTGCCCACCAAAACCTTGGAGGAGGCATGAGTTCAGGTTTGGTCATAATATTCGTCAGAAGGGACTTAGTGTGTGGTTAGACTTATGGGTCTCCGCACAGGAGAAATGAAGGCTAGAGGCACTAAAAGGAGCCACAGACATTTAGATGTACTTGCAGCCATGGCAACAAATGAAACTGAACCGACCACAGGAGAATTTGCAAGTGAGCACAAGAGAAGTGGTTTTCAGCCCCCTTTGCACATTAGAATCAGCAGAGAATGTTACAATCCCAGAGCCCAGGCCTTAACCTCGGGGGCGGATCAGACCTGGGAGCTTGTTCAGAATATCTTGGGGTCCCATCAACAGCCAGGATGAAGAAACTGAGGGTACGGAGAAGAGAGAGGTCCCAGAGGGACCCTAAGTTATAGCATGAGGAAGACTGCAAGCCGGTCAACAGAAGGACAAAGGGGCAACTGAGGAGAGGGAGGCCAGTGATGGCCACCGGCGACACCAACAGTGCTGCAGGGAATGGGGCATGCAAGTGTGCTAGGCTGACCACAAGGCCAGCAACATGGAGGTGCCGTGTGACCATGTGATGGGCATGACATTTGGCACTGAGGCCCAGAGTCACTTGACAAGCGACAGGGTACTGGAGAGTGACTGGGGAGTGCAGCAAGGGGTGGCCACAGTTCCGCACATCTGTGAAGAGGGCAGCTAAAGGACACAGAAAAGTCATAGAGAGACGTGCACTGGGAAAAGCTACTCGTTTTAATTTGAGGTAGGCTTGTGGAGGCTTGTGGTTGCTCTGTGCTCATCATATAAAATCCAGCACGGCACATATTTCTGTTGTTCATGACAAAATGAGAAACAAACACACGAGCAACCGCTTTCCTGGCCAGAAAGAAAATATTGCCAGCTTTGCAAAAATTCATCTGTGTCCTTGCCTACCCAGGATCTTCGATCTATCAATTTTTAGCTTCCATTTATAATTTTCACCATCTTCATTGCAGCGTCCATAGGTAACACTATTTAGCCGGATCCAAAGACATGCTTTTAGTACTGCTTTCTTCATGCATTTATGGTTGTAGATCCATGTGTGTTCTAATATTTAGTTTCAGCTTATAACTTTCACGTTGTGTAATCTTCCTTTGTGTAAATATATAAGGGCTGCTTAGATCCTGCACGAAATAAAGCAGCAACAGGAAGGACATATGGGACCTTAAGATGGGTGCAAGCCTTTAATCCCAGACCCCAGGAGGCAGAGGCAGGCAAATTTCTGAGTTCAAGGCTAGACTGGTCTACAGAGTGAGTTTCAGGCTATCCAGGAGCACACAGAGAAAACTCTCAAAAAACCAGATACGAACAACAACAAAAGATAAATGGATTTAGGGGAAACAGGGTGCCAAGGGCAAAGGTGCTAACCACAAAGAAGGGTTCTTCCTGCTCATCCAAGGGAAGCAGCCCCGATTGTAAGGTGATGTTGTGTCAGTAAAGCAGGCACCGCATTTCTATTGGGGAAGAACAGAAGGCAAGGAAAAGTGGGTATGGGGAAGAAAACAAGTATCTATTCTATGAAAAAATTCTCCTGAAATCAAAGTTGAAAGACCCTTAGAAAGTCTGAGAGAGGACCCAAGGTCACAGATCGGGACTGTAATGCTGACAGCAGTGTATGAAGTTGGCCTCTTCCTCTGACAGCTGTGGGTATTCTGATTTCATGGCTACGGAGGAAGATGCTGTCTCCAGGTGGCAAGGGCAAAAAGCAGTGGTCTTGGGAGATTCAGCCCACCTGTGTCCTCTGTTACTCACTACTCGCCAGCAAGAGCTAATCAATCTGGTATCAGGTTCCCAGTCTGCAAAAGTGGGGTGGTGTTGGCTGTGACAATTAAGCACAGCAAGGTATTTCATAATCTTATTACAAGGGAAACTCAATATGTGAAGGGAAAGCGCCTTCCTCGGTAGAGCATCAACAAGGGCTGGGGATGTGGGTAGGATGTGAGGCCCTGAGGGCATGCCCCAGTGCTACAAACCAGCAACCAAACAATCCGGGTGTGGTAGGGCAAACCTGTAATCCCAGCACTCTGGAGATAGACACAGGGGCTGTCCGGGCTGGGAAGACCTCACGGCTAGCAAACCAACACCGTGAGTACAAACACCAGATACTTTCTCACTCCCGCATCTGGGAACTAGCAATGAAAACACGCTGAATGAAGCCAGAGAAGGGAAGTGTGGTACTATGTGCTGGCAGGGGGAGAGGTGAGCCCTCAGTTTCCCCAGCTTGTCTGGAAAATGCCATAGTCGCCTTGGAGGAGAAGGCAACGGGGCCTACCAAGTTGGTGTGCACCCCCAACTCTGGACAGGCGGGCCCTAAAGGTCCAAAAAACAGGCGGGGAAGGCTTGGGCATGAAGGAGAAGAGGCTCTTATCTCACTGCAGCTCTGTCTAGCCCTCTGACTACCCTCTTCTTCTATTGGTATCAGCCAACTCCAACCTCCAGATACTTAGAATTCCACTCACACACACTCACACACGTACACACATGCACACAATCACACATGTGCACTGAAACACAGGATCTGAGTCTCTGCTACTCTCCTCTGTTGGGCTGTACCTCTGGCAAATCTTATTCATCCTTCAGAACTGAAGCAGCTGTAGTGGGACATCACGCTCTCTGTGTGGTTCCAGACACTTCCACGGCCACGCATGACTCACCAGGCTCGTTCCGCATGTGAGCTACTTAGTTTTGTAAGTAGCATTCATCTTCTTCCCTAACTTTAAGATCATGAAAACAGCAACATGCCTTCCACAGAACAATTCAGGCTGTGTAAACCGCGGTCTACACATGCCTGTCCTATCGAAAGACAAACGCTCTGAAGATGGAAAGGAGCATGAGCCACTTCCACGTAAAATCATTTCGTTTGAGGACTTCAAAGATCGCTTACATCAGTTTCTATTTTCTTACCCAAAGTATGTACTGAATTATTCCGCCTAGGATAAAAAAACCTCTGAGATACAACAGCCGTTTCTCTGACAGAGTGCTTTGCTGGTGGGAACTTTGTGTTAAATCCTGGATTGTTATACCAGAACTGACTGCTGAAACAGACACCGAGCACTTCATGCTTTTCAGGATGAGCAATCTGTGGGCATGTGTTATGGAAAACCACTTCCATCTCTTGGCATAGTGTCTGCGCTAGGTTCCAGCGACATTTCGATTTATCCAGAACTTCCTCAGGAACTTGGCACTGTTTGCTTTGTTATCAGAACAACACCCTTCCCTTCTAGGAACCCCATTTGCAAAACGAGTCTCTAACTCTGCTATCCTGGCACACTCAGTCCATCCCTCAGATTCCATCAATCCACCTGGTAACAACTCTATGATGTCTTACCCAATGGGAGCAAGGGGACAAGTCCAGGTATGTTTCTGTACAGCAGATGACTTGGTTTTTAAGAAATACAATAGCTGGGTTACAGTAATGAACCCTTAGCTCTTATATTTGTCAACAAACTTGAGGTGCTACCATCAAAGGGGACCATGTAAGTGGCCAGCTGCAGATGTCACATCAATGGGAGCCAAACTCAGACTCTCCTCGTGGTTACCCTGCTACTTGGCAAACATGGTTCTCAGCTCCTCTTAAAAGTCTCTTTCAGTGTTTGTGAATTAGCACTGGAGAATTCTTAGATAACTGAGTGGGTGGAGGGATGAGAGAAAGAGGCAGGGTGTTAGGCTTAAATGCCTGTGGATCCTGTTCAGGAAATACTCAAAATAGTGATGTATGTTCTCACATTCTTTAGAAGATTTTGTTCTACATTTTATAATCTAGTTTAAATACAACCCAAAATCAGGCCAAGGTTTCTCACTTGGCACAAGACTCCAGGTCTTTCCTGGGTATAGGAGGATGATACGTCTCAGGCTTGACAGTAATTTATGGCCAAAGGGATTTTCTTGATATGACTGATAAGCCTCTGCAAGACCTGGTGTCTCCCAGAGGAAAGATAATCTCTTCATTCCATCCTAAAGCAGAGTATAAAAGGAGAGAAAAACAGGGCAACAACTGGGAAATGGTTTCCAGAACACGGAGCAGAAATACAAGGCCTTCTAATTCCTAATGAAGAGAAAGTTAAACATTGTAATCTGTTCTGTTAGCTCATTTTTAATCCATGACAAGAGACAAGCAAAGGAGATTAAGCCTAAAATGAATACTGTGGACTGTGAAAGTAATGAAGGCTTAGAACAGCATAGACACATTTCCAGCTAGCCTTACCAGGGAGTCCTGGAAACTGGCCACCAGCCTTCTGACTGAGTCCACATGTCCAGGGCTGAAGCGGAGTCACTGATCTGTTCCTCTGGGTTGCACTAGGGCTGCTGTCTCAAGGCCACAGACTAGAAGCTCCCTTTGGCTTGCCTACTTCTAGCCCATAGAGCAGACTGCTTCCAGGACAAGGGTCCAGCACAAACTTTTGGGCTTGTATAAACTTTAATGTTAGCTACTCTGATAGTCGTGAGAAAGTACAGTCATGTGTAGATGATTTTCGTTTAGTACACCTCACATATGAGACACTGTGTCAGTGAACTGTATGGGCTCTTGCCAAAAACATCACACTGGGAAGCAGACTATGACCCCAGAAAGCCATCCATGTCTCTCCTCCAGTCACGTCAAGAGGCACCCACAGTGCTCGACTTCAACACAGCAGATCATTTGGTCTTTGTGTCCACAGACCACTAGGGAAGCTAGGAATGTTCAAACACATAGGCCTTTTCTCAGTAGAGGAGATAAAGTACCTGGTTTTCTGCCTGAAAGGGTGGGAGTAGATTTTATTAATGACCTGGTGACCTTCCTACAATAGAGGCAGACCTCGCCTTGATTCCCCAGAAGGATTATCCAGACTCTTCCCTCCCTAAATCAATAGCCATCCTTAGGGGACATGTCCATATACCTTGCAGCCTTCTAAGCTCCGTGCTGTCAGTCAGAGACCACACTAGGTTCCAGGTCATTTAGCTATAGAACACACCCGCCCTCATGGTTACATGTCCTTTGTAAGACAAGTCTCTCTCTAGTCACACCTTACGCTTTATCGCGGACCTGGACTGATCGCTATCCGAAAACCTTTCCCCAAATTGGACTGTGTTTTAAATGTGCTGACAGTGAACCGCCGGACATTAGGCTCCCATGTCTTACCCAGGCTGACGGAGTCAGTCTGCACCAGGTTTTCATTATCATCTCTTCACATGCTTTGTTTCCCTGTCTGACACCTACAGGAAACCCCACAGTGTACGTTGTATTAAATGGGTTGACATTTGTTAATGTATTGGTTCTCTTTCGTGTCTGTGAGTTTTGTCTATGTTTGTGTGGTTAATCTGTTAGTTCTCATTGCCACCTGGTACCCTACTCTGAAGCAGACACAGACAATCTGTGCACTGTTGATGCTAGTATGTCTGGCATTGCTACACCGTAGTATGACTTGGTTTCTTTTCTGTAGTGTAACAAACCCATCCCAATGAAAGCAAGGTAAGGGAAAAAAGGTTTATTTGGGCTTATGGTTCTAGAGGGATCCAGTAAATCATGCCATGGAGAGCATGACGGCATCCAGGGAAGGAAGGATGGCAGCACAGGAGGCTGGCTGGCCACACTGGACCCGTACTGCAGAAGCAGAGCTGAAAGAGGAGCAGGGCCCATGAACCCTTAGGTCGTTCCCGGCCCACAGGGAACACGTTCTCCAGTGCTTTCCCCTCCCAGAGCTTCCACAGCCACACCAAACAGTGTCACCTGCTGGGGACCAAGTGTGCAAACCTTGTGAAGGAGCAGAATGCTACAGTTTAAGAGTTGCCTGTGGGTGTCAAATGAGCAGGGGTGTGAAGCTGCGATGGTCAGTGTTAATTGTCAACATGGGAGAATTACTGTGGAAAAGGAGCCTTGAGGCAAGCCTGTGGGAGATGTCTTGAAGGGACTAACTGAGGTGGGAAAGCCCATCCACCGCATATTGACTGAGAGGCCTCCCTGCTGTGTGCTAACTGAGGTGGGAGACCTCCCTACTGTGTGCTAACTGAGATAAGGAGACCTCCCTACTGTGTGTTAACTGAGGTGGGAGACCTCCCTACTGTGTGCTAACTGAGGTGGGAGACCTCCCTACTGAGATAAGGAGACTCCCTACTGTGTGTTAACTGAGGTGGGAGACTCCCTACTGTGTGTTAACAGGATTGGGAGACTCCCTACTGTGTGTTAACAGGATTGGGAGACTCCCTACTCTGTGTTAACTGAGGTAAGGAGACCTCCCTACTGTGTGTTAACTGAGGTAGGAGACCTCCCTACTGTGTGCTAACTGAGGTGTGAGACTCCCTACTGTGTGCTAACTGAGGTAAGGAGACCCCCTGCTGTGTGCTAACTGAGGTAAGGAGATCCCCTACTGTGTGATAACTGAGATAAGGAGACCTCCCTACTGTGGGTTGTATCATTTCCTGGCTGAGACTCTGGACTGGACAGGTGGAGAAAGAGAGCATTAGCACACAATTCACTGCTTGCTGCTTCCTGACTAGGCATCCTGTGGCCAGCAGATCAAGTTCCTGCCTCCTTGACTTCTCTGCCATAGCAGACCACACCCCTTAACCATGAGCCATAATGAACCCTTTTTCCTTCACCTAGATTCTTTCATGTTATTTGATCATATTAACAAGAAGAAAGCAAGAAATGATCCACATATTTTAGTTGAATTAATACATACATTTCTGTTGGGCAAATAGCTAGGATTGAGATTGTTCTGTTATTTTTTAAAAGTGTTTATTCCAAAAGTGGTGTTAAAACATTCTAGAAAATATGCCCAAGTTCAGGGCTCCAATTATATGCAGAATTACTTATTGTCCATTCATGCTTGAACCTTCTGGAGCATGTATCATTATAACCAAGGTCAATGCCGTGCTGTCTCTGTTAGTTAGTAGAAAGATCATTTATAGATGTGTGGCACATTATTTCAGATTATTGCTCTGGCATTATTTACTTTAGATTAATGCAGCTCTCAACCCTGCCCACTGTTAACTCCGAAAGAATTTGGAAAGTTCAGCAGTAACAGCTAGCCTTCATAAATAGGCAAGACACCTCCCATCTGCCTCCACACAGACAGGGGAAGAATATTAAATCTGACATGTTCAGGCCCTGAAACATAATAACTGAAACTGGTGCTTGATGCTATCATGATTGCGCGAACAAGACAAAAGGATAATTAGACTCGTCCTACCTGGCTCAATATTTTCATAACTAAAGCCTTTCAGATTTCAGGTTTGTAAGTTTTGTAATGAAATTTCATGTTTTGCAGTAAGTTCCTAAGCAGCTTTGTCTGCCAGAATGGAGGTAGGTATTCAAGTAGCTGTAACTCTTTACTTTTACCACATGTTTAAGCAGCAACCACAACGGAAAGCGGCCCTGGAGAATACTGCGCCAGCCTTGTTTCAGGCAGAAGCTTTTCTTAGCACCTCCTTAGCAGCTGTGGTGGTTTGAATGAGAACGGCCCTCTTGGCTCATAGATGTGAATGTGTTCTCCCCAGTTGGTAATACTCTTTGGGAAGGATTAGTGGGTGTGGCTTCATTGGAGGAGCTGTGTCACTGGGGGCCTGGCTCTGCGGTTTCAAAAGCCCAAGCCATTCCCAATTAGCTCCCTTGCTGTCTCATGGTTGTTTTCTCAACCTGTGGGCTCTCAGCTACTGCTAGAGCACTATGCCTGCCTTCCGCCATGTTTCCTGTCATGATGGTCATGGACTAAACCTCTGAAGCTGTAGGCAAGGCCCCAGTTAAATGCTTTCTTTTATGAGCTGTCTTGGTCATGGCGTCTCTTCACAGCAATAGAGAAGTAACTAAGACAATAGCTGAGCATCTAGATAGAGCAGGTTATGCACAGTTTAGCACATTCCCCCTCTCTGACCTCAAGCTTTCTTAACCTACAAGAAAAAGAAAGGCATAATATCAAAGAGGACTCCAGTTCTGTGTGAATCTGAGACCCAGAGAAAGAATGTCATACAAGCAGTGAGAAGACACTGAGTTTAAACTTCATCACCAGTTACAACTTATGCAAGGACAGGAGGACATAACTTGCCCAAGTTTCTGTTTTCATTGAGAAAATAGAGAAAGAAAACCTACAGCATGGATTTTCGCTGTGGTATTTATTTAATAAGATAATGCATTCGAAAACTTTCTGAAAGTAGGTAAATGATAAGTGAATGTTACCTGTTATAATTCTTAACATTGGCTTCACAACAGATAAAAACACACTATATAAACTGTGAGTCAAATATTACACCATTTTTTTTTTCAAGAAACTTTCAAAACTGAAATTATCAACATTATTTCCAATCAGAAACTAAGACTGAGCAACTAATGCCTGGCCCAACCAAAGACCCACCCTTTCAGAGAGTGCCAACCCCCTGACACTGTGAACAATGTTCTGCTAAGCTGGCAGACAGGAGCCTGTCAGAGTTGTCCTCTGAAAGGCTCTACCTACAAGTGCCTCAGAACAGATGCTGAGACTCATATCCAAACACTGGGTAGGGAGTCCTGTAGAAAAGTGGAAGGAGAGAGAAAAAGACCTGGCAATGACAGAGCTCCACAAGAACAAAACAAAACAAACAAACAAAACAGAGCCAAGTAACCAGGGCCCAGAGGGGTTTGCTGAGACTGAAGCAGGAACCAAGGACCATGCACAAACTGGACCTAGGCCCTACGAAATGTAGCAGATGGACAGCTTAGGCTTTAAGTGGGTACTTTAGTAAGAGAAGTGGAGACCATGTTAGACACAGACTCACTTGCTAGCTTTTAGATCACTTTCCCCTGGTGGGACTGCCTCGACAGGCCACAGGGGAAAAGGACCCCTTCAGTCCTGATGCAGCTTTATGAGCTGGGATGCATGGGAAAGGGAGGTTCCCTTTTCTGAGGAAAAGAGGATGGGGGGAGAGAGGGTGGAAGTGGGAGTAGAGGAGGGAAGGGGCTACAAGGACATAAAGTGAACAAAATAAATAAATAAATAAATGTGGAAAAAAAAGAAAATGCTAACTCAAAATGCAAAATAATAATAATAACAATAAAGCTGGACCTAGCAACATTAACTATGGATTACAGCTATTAAACATTATTGAATAAAGGTGTTTTTTTCCCCTAAAAATCAAGAAAACAGAGTCTCTGTGAAAGTTACACTTTTTGTTTACTTTCAGACCCTCTAGAAAGCAAATAGCTTCCTACATTTAGGGATGTGTTGTCTCGGGAAAAGAAAAACCTTCTTAATTTCCATTTCACTGATGTCTGTGCACCCATTTTCTCAGGGATACATTTTTCAATAATTCTGGAAATGTCAAAGCAGGAAGTCAATGATGTAACTACATGTTTCTTTTGTCTAATTGATAATGGAATGGCCCTTCATCTTGATTCTAGAAAAATGTTTAGGAAAAGAAGACGTTGCAGTCTAGTTGCTAGAAGCCAGTCTGCTGTCTGGAATTCCACATCAGAATAATGATCCTGGCACAGGTATTTCTCATTTCATCATGAGAGGAAATGTACGCATGAATACACTACCTTCAATTGCAGTAAGTCTTATCGAGACAGGATATGTCAGCTCTTAGAGGACAACATTGCTATGTATCTCTTAAAGTAAATAACAAAATATGTCACAGTACACCTTCTTATCTGCATTTTAAAAAAAGAATGCCGGTCATATTATTTACCCATGGTCAACATTAGTCTGAAAATATTGACCAAAAAAATGCAGGAATGATTGTTTTAAGTTGCATAGTCATTCATACATTGAGATAAGATCTTGCATTGCCTGCTCAGTCCCACCTGGAGTATAAATCATCCCTTTAACCTCTGTCTCATTCGCTCTAAGTCATTTAGAAGGCATCTTTAATATTGTTTCACTATCATGGTAGCACAGGGCTTATGTTCAAAAAATATTTATTGTACTTAATAATGGCCCAAAGCACAAAAGCAGTGATGCGGACACTCTAATATTAAAAGAGAAGATGTGGAAAAGTACATCCTTTAATTTGTCTACTTAGAGAAATTTTAAAAAATCATATGCTGAGCTATGGTGAGAAAAAGCTTCATGCTTGAAACTCTGAAGAAGTAAAAAGAAAAATAAGTCCATCCTGCTCCTTTCTTTCTTCCTTCTTTCTTTTGTTTTCCAGAGAGTGAACGTGTACGCACCATGGTGCATGCATGGAAACTAGGGGAAATTTTGTGGGATTTGGTTCTTTCCTTTCATCTTCTGGTGACCAAACTCAGGTCATGAGGCTTGGAGGCAATTGCTTTTATGTATTGAACCATCTCTATGGCCATCAGCTATCTTCTAAGATTGTATCTCAAATTGCAAAAATGATGGCCAGAGTGATACATAAGTAAAATACAAAATACTATTGGAGAGGCTTCATAAAGCCTCTGATAAAGCTGATAAAGACGCTGTTGGGACCTTTTTGGTAGAATCATCCCTGTCAGAGTCTCAGGCCACTGGTGAGGATCTTTATGGCTATGGGAGGAGAAACTACCCCAATACAGAAAAATGAGGACTCATCTAGAACAATCACCATGTTGTGGGGATGATGACATGGAAGTCCCAAAATGATATGAATTAAGTTGCCACTAAAAGGATTAGATTTGGCTATTACTAAAGGATGAGCTGATTTGAAATTGTACTACTTTTGAAAAAAAATAAAGTTTTCATTCCAGGGACAATTTAGGTGTTGTTAGGACCAACTAAAGTGTGAGTTCTTTTAGGTCATGTTTGCTCCCTTACATTGAGTCATGTTTTTCTCTGAAATAAAATCCTAATAACTAGGTTCAAATAGACCCACTTAGTCTGGTGAGCAAGCAGCAAGGAAGATGGTCAGAGGGGAGCTAGGAAGAGTGCAAGAGGAGGGTGTAATGTACCCACTTTAGTGAGTATTCCAGGAAGAAACCCCAGAGGCGCACAAGATTCTCTAACTTCTGAGAACGTGCAGTCAAGTGATTTCCCATTGTTCCTGGGAAATGAAAACCACAGAAGCAGAGGGAGACAGTAGGACTGCTACAGAGGATCCAATGTCAGATGACAAGGATTCCAGAGATAAGAATCCAGTAGTACAAATGAAAATACCTAGAAAGAGGTGCTCTTATCCAGAGAAAGATTTTGTCCAAAAGCAACCTAAGAGCAGAATGACTGGTACATTTAATGAAAACCTCATGCAAACACTGGGGCATATTTAATACACACACACACACACACACACACACACACACACACACACACACAGTCGTGGAGAATTCTGCCCCAATATAATAAATACTAAAAGCTGAGTGGGTACAATGTAAACAGAAATCTGAAAGATTCTAGGGTAAAATATCTCTATCTCCAATAAATTTCCTTCACAGATGACAGTTTTTTTTCCCAAGATGCAAAGATGTAATATAGTATATACAGACGCCGCAGTCAAATTTCACACTGTCTTTGAGATGGAACAGTAAAGAATGCTCAAGACCTGTGCAGAGAGCAGCTGAGATGCCCGTAAGCCTCACACACAGCCAGCGAAACGGGCAGAAGAAAAGCCCTGTTCTAGGAAGACAACCAATGTTGTTTCTGCCTCCCCCCTTCTAAGAACTGATCTGTACTTCTAAAGGACAGGATGTGGGTTCAGAGGAGAGGGAAGACGAGAAGAAAAGAAGAAAGAATGTGATGCTATGTTCAGGGAATGTTGATAGGCAGATGTGGCTAAGCAGCAACCTTCAGAGCTCCGTCAACATCTGTCTGAGCATCAGCGTGTCATGAGTATGTCTGCACACTGGCTTTTTAAATTTTACTTGTTTGTTTGCTTGTTGCAGTTTATCCACTTTGGCTTTTACGTAGGCTCTGGGAACCAAACACAGCTCCTATCGACTGAGCTATCTCCTCAGCTCCTAGCAACCATTTTGAACAGATGTATATAAAATAGTATTGACACTATTTATATGAGACAAGGTAGAAAATAGGGGAGGAGGTAGGACAAAATAGTCATTTCTAACTGGTATGAAATCTACACTACGAAGACGGGGATCTTGAAACTTAGACACCAAAAACATAAAGTCATATCATATGTCTGGGAAATGTTTAACAACGTGAAAAAGTACTGTATCAAAGAAAATTAGTAACAAAACTAAAAACCAAGTATTCTGTCTGTCACTAATCAGACATGAAAAAAATGATGTGCATACATATAATGAATAGAAGCCAGGAAAAGCTGAACCCATTTTAGGCACATAAACTGTTATTTGGGTTATCCAAAGTTATTTTTATTTAATTAAAATATTAATCATTATTATTATCATCATTATTGTATTCGAGTGCATGATGAGTGTGACAGGTGTGCATTCAGGGAATGTACAAGTGTGACAGGTGTGCATTCAGGGAATGTAGAGGTCAAAGACAAAACAAACAAACAAACAAAAAACTTTGTGGAGTTAGTTCTTGCCTTCATCTCCCTGTGGCTTCTAAGAATCAAACCTGGTCTTATGCAGCAAGCACCGGCACCCAGTGAGGCAACTTGCCTGCTTCTTGGGGTAATTTTTCAAGACTTATGCTCTCCAAAAATTTTTATTTTTGCCTCTGATATGAAAATTCTAACATTAACCATGGTGTGTCAAATGTAAGGTAATGAATATATATATATATATATATATATATATATATATATATATATATAATTCCAGTTCTATTTTTTTTTAATTCTTTTGCAGTTTCATACATGTAATGTGATAAGTTTGAGTCCTTTTTACCCTTGGTACCCGTTCTCATTTCTTTTAGTTCTTTTCTCCCCTGGTGCCCAGGACTCCTCCTCCTCCTTCTGGAAGCTTTCTTCTTGTCAACAGTCTCCTCCCTTTCATGTCTCTATTGGCATGTGGCCCAATGAGTATAAATTAGGTTTCATATATGATTATATTATATACCAGACCATGCCAACTAACAGTGGCTACACCCTTTCCCCAGCCACCATTAACTAGCCGTAGACCCTCAGGGAGGGGTGAGGTCTCATGAGCCCCGCTTTCTTCATGATGAACGACAGGCAAGTCTTGTGTGGGTAACACATTTGCAGGGAGGTCGTTATCACACTGGCTCTGTCATGTCCAGGACTCTGGCTTAGGTCTTTTATATGTCCCATCTCCTCTTTCATGATATTCCCAGAACCTTGGGGTAATAGGGAATGTGTAGGACATAAATTTTCCATTTAGGGCCAAGAACTCCACAGTCATTTCTTTTCTTCATCCCTTTGACCAGTTGTGAGTCTCTAGCCTAACCACCAGCCAGGGAAATGGGGTGCCTCTGAGCCGGGAGGAGAGCAACACTGATCTATGCTTTCCATTTTTAATTTTAAGATTGCAGCTTTCCCTTACTTGGATTTTACTATGATTTCTTTTTCAAGGAGATTTTAACCTCCTTAATTTATGGAGAACGCTTTTCACACAAAAGGAAAGCAAAGCCATGTCTGCTCTGATAATACTAAGTATATGATTCCTGTGGCTGGCGCTTTGGGCAACTCGGAATGCTGTGCTTGCTAAACTCATGAGGATGTGTCGGAGCGTAGTGTTTTGGAAACAATGCTCCAGTTGCTACAGAACTAAGCTTTTCATGTGCAATTCTCATCTCTAAAGAACTGAAAACACGGAACTCACATATGGCTTTTTCACACTTCACAAAGTCAAACTTGGACATTAGACTTGAAGAATTTCACAGAAACAGATAGAAGCAATATTAAGACCCATGGATGACCTTTCATTACCTTATCATTGCTTTTACAAAACTGGGTAATTAATCACGTCATTGTGAGAATTCAATGTGTTCTTTAAAGTCAAATACCCCTTTGCATTTTCCTGTCGGGAGAGAATTACATTGACAAGTTTATCTCCAGGTGCTACTCAGTACAGTTTCACTACCTGGAGTCAAGAACAATGGCTTGTTGATGACAGAGGAATCAGATAAATGCCGTTGCATGACACTAAGTTGGTCTCCCGGCACGAGAAGGCTTCAGCTGAAGGCAACAGTGAACCAAGAAGGACTGTGAGGATGAACTCAAGGCCCTGCTTTGAGACTCCAGTTCAATCAGCAATTGTAAATTCTTGCAAGTTACAGAGACAAATTAAACAACAAAGGTATTTTAGAAGATCTTTTACTTTTTATCTCTGTGAAGAAAGTTCTATTGAGACGTAAAGTAATAACACAGAGATAGGAACGGAACAACAAACAGTTAGGTTAATTATCATGAGTGATAAAAATAGCTTAGAGGAAGGACAAAATATGGCAAAGAGGAAAACTGAATGTGTTCTTTTCACCTGAAAATAATTTCTTTTGTTTTCTCCTCACCAAACTAATAAATGGGTAAAAGTGTACAAATGTGTACAGGAAAATCATAAGAAAAGGGACAATGGCAGAAAGAAAAAAAAAAAAAAAACAACAAGAAACAAAACAAAACAAAAAAACATCAACAGACTGATGAAGACTGGAGATCGTGTTCTGTGAGCAGGGTGAGGAAGGAGGCCACAGGATCCACTAGGAAGGAAGTTCCCTCTCTGAGGACGGGGCTCCTGAAGTTGACAGAGGGGGATTCCCCGTAGTGTGTAGTTAGCATCTTGACACCCTTCCAAGCCCATTCGCTAGCCTGCAGCACACACAAAAACTTCTCTTCAGCTTTCTGAGACCCTACTTTCAGAGGTGAACACAGAGAAAGACCACCAGGATTTGAAAAATACCTGATACATGATATATGGGGCAGAAGCCAATCAAGGTCATGCACATGAACACACATACACACACACACACACACACACACACACATGCACACACACACAGAGCTACTAAAAAAACCAATGCATAGAGCAACAAAGACACCTCCCAATGTCATGCATGAGGTAAGGGAAGACCCACAATCTGTCAAATGAGACCAGCATGCAACTGAGAAACAAAGAGGACAAAAATGTGTTCTGAGAAACAGGTAGCAGCTTGTAGTGTGATTATGAGCTCCAGCTTTAGGGCCAGTGGTTACAGCAGCTAACCAAGACACAAGGAATTTAAAGGAGAATTTGAAGAATTACTCCAGGAACAAATATGATAGAAGGAGAAATTTGAAAGAAAAAAAAAATATCACTAAAATGATACTGCTAGAACATTTCCTAGAAGTAAAATATGTGAGCTTGACACAAACAACGGGAGCAAAGAGGGCCATTTCAAAGCATCAAAATACAGGGTGTGGCTTTCCCGGAAGGTAGTTATCGGAAATGGCTGTCCAGAGGTTCTAGTCTTTTTCCTGACATGTTTGGATGACAGTCAACTTCTCAACAATGAAAAAGGCGAGAGAACATTTCTTATAAATGCTGACAACTCCTTTTTAATGGCAAGGAGCGATCTATTGGATATATGGAAATTTGAAGCAAAGAATAGTGGGGCAGCCTGATCCGTACCACACAGTAAGTGAAAAGTGTAAGCAGCCAATGGGGGCATTTAAAGATGAACACGTCCATGCACGTGCACACAGACACAGACACACACACACACACACAAAGAAAATACCTGAAGTGATTTCATCTTCAGCTACAAAGTCACTCCATATTAACTCCATCTAGAGGATGACCTATGACCTAAATACATAAAGGGCACTCAAAATCACCTCATGGACAGGACACCCCGACTTCTGAGTGACAGGTGTCATCCCGTGTTTGGGCAACACATTACCCATGTGTGCCTTGCATCCCACATGTAATGAGCCAGAGGCCCCCATACCATGGGGATGCATTGTTCTCTCTGTGAAGAATGTAAGTATTCGTTCCCAAATAAAGTATCTTTGTACCTTTTCTGACACAGTGGTAGACCAAGTCTCTCAGACTGTTCTATTTATTTAGAAAAAACACAACTTCTAGTTCACCCTGGATCTTGGCTCAAAAGTTTTTATTTTTTAGCCCCAAGATGACTACCTTTAAATTTTTCTATGTTAACACATACAGCTACTTTCCTTTATCCACTATGCAAATTCATTCAAATAAAATGTAAATCATGAGATAATTGCGTGTCAAAAGTCCCATTTTCTCTCTGATAGGAGCTGATGCAGTTTCTTCCAAATAATGGCTTATGCATATTCTACAGAAACTCCAAAAAGCCTTGAATATTGTTAACCCCTTGACTATTTCAACAAAGAAGAAAATAAAGCTGACCAAAAACTGTCTAGAAAGGGCCTGCAGAGGTCTGCCGCCTGAACGGTTAAGATGGTAGATCATTTTCATTAGTCTTCAGTGGTGTCTGGACATCTCTATTCTCAGCAGCTGGACAAAATGAGACACTGACAACCTGTTTTACTTCCTTTCAAAATACCATCCCTCCAATATGAGAACTAGAAATTCTGACACACATGGGTAAAAGCATCAGTCACTAACTCCGTGCTTTTTCCGCCTGGAAAGACCCTCACAAACACAGAGCCCACCCACCCCTATTGTTGAAGCAGCAATCCCGGCAGACCCCAGACCTTGAAAGCAAGAAGAGGAGGTCTTGTACACAGGCTGTGCTGGTTTATATGAGAGTGGGCCCCTTTGGCTCGTATATTTGAAGACTTGGTTCCTAATTGGTGGAACTGGATTAAGAGGTGTGGCCTCGTTGGAGGAGATGTGTCACTGGAAGACGGCTTTGAACTTAAAAAGATTCAAGTCATTCCCAAGGTCTCTCTCTCTCTCTCTCTCTCTCTCTCTCTCTCTCTCTCTCTCTCTCTCTGCCTTCTACTTCTGATGAAGATATAGGCTCTCATTTGTTCCTACCACCATGCTTTCATTCCACCTCATGTATGCTAACCCTTGGCGACTGTAAGCTCAAAGTAAACACTTTCTTTTATAAGTTTCCTGGGTCATGGTATTTCATCACAACAAACAAAACAACTCTCTCTGAGTGCAACTTGTTGCAGGTTTGTTTTTGGTTTACTTTCCTTTCTCTTTGACTATAATAATAATTGCCTAATAACCTTTGGAATAAGACTGTAAAATAATGCCTTTTGGTTTAAAAGTATTAATCTATGCCAAGAGAAAAGAACACTTTGTTTAAAATATATTAGATTTTTTTCCCTTCAAGTTTGTCAGGAACAGCTTACGCTACAGTTGGCTCTGAAGCATATCTTTATTTGACTATAGGAACAAAGTTCATCCTAATCCCTTTGAATATTATTAGAGGGCTGTGCGTGGACTGTGTAGATATATGTGAGGATCTGAACAGACACCACCACGGACAGGTAGTGAAGAGTGGCACTTTTAAACCTTTAGAGTTGTGTGAGGCTTCGGCTGCCATAATACAAAGAACAAGGAAGCACAGTTAATGACAAGACAACGTACATATTTTCTCAGGCCGCACAGGCAGTAAGTGGATTAACTGATCAAAGCCGGGGCAGAGATGTCCAGTGTGGACTAGAGCTTGTTGCAATACCTGAGGTCCTACTCTACACTGAGCGCCTTCCTACAGTCTACGCAACCCCACTGGGCAGCATGGCCTCCTTTATTTATAAAACACTGTTAGGTAAAACAGCTCATATGTGAGTTCAGATTTTTGTTTACATTATGGATTTATTCAAATATGCCTTCATATTTGTTGTTTTTCATTTCTGAGTCGCTGGTATTGGGAAGCTCTTGCATACCTTGTCATAGCTATTTAAGCCCTGCTATGTCATAACCAGGTCTACAGCTTGACAAGAGCCATTATCTAATCAAATAGCCACAGACACCTGAGCAGCCTCAAGCATTTTTTTGGGTTTGGGTGATGGGATAATGTCTCATATTTTCAAATTAACTAAGTTGTCCCATTTTTTACAGTCATACATCTATGATGTTTTGTTTTGTTTTTCTCAGTTTCACTCACCATTATTTATTTATTTAGTACAATTTATTCACTTTGTATCCTAGCTGTAGCCCCCTTCGTCTTCCCTCCCAATCCCATCCTCCCTCCCTCTTCTCCTCCAAGCTCCTTCCCTAGTCCCCTGATAGGGGAGGTCCTCCTCCCCTTCCATCTGTCCCTAGGCTATCAGGTCTCATCAGGACTGGCTGCACTGTCTCCTTTGTGACCTGGTAAGGCTGCACCCCCCCAGGGGGAAATGATCAAAGAACCAGCCACTAAATTCATGTCAGAGACAGTCCCTGTTCCCCTTACTAGAGAGAACCCACTTGGACACTGAGCTGCATGGGCTACATCTGTGCAGGGGTTCTATGTTTTCTCCATGCATGGTCCTTGGTTGGAGTATTGTTCTCTACAAAGACCCCTGGGCCCAGAATTTTTGGTTCTGTTGCTCTCCTTGTGGAGCTCCTGTCCCCTCCAGGTCTTACTATACACCCCGCCCCCCTTCTTTCATAAGATTCCCTGCACTTACCCCAAAGTTTAGCTATGAGTCTTTTATTCTAGTTCATGAAATCAAACCCTGAAAGACTATTTCATGGATAAATCACATCAAACACTCTCATATTAATGATTAAACAGCACAAATAAAAGCAGCAATCAGGCTCAGTTTCTGACATACGGGTTCAGTGAAGGGTTTAGAGACACTTTGGGAACAGGGAAAGCACACCCATTGGAACTCTGGCTTCTTCAGAATCCAGCCAGAAAAGGTGAGCCAATGACACACACAGCGATGCTGGCAAGGCAACTTGGAAGAAGAGGAAAACAGGGGTACCGCTGGGCAGGAAGCTGCAAAAGTGCTCAGAGCCCCAGCTCTACGGGAGGAGAGAGCTTTGTGGAAAGGGACAGTTGCAAGGTTGTGACTTGGTTACATTGGGAGATAATGATTCAAGTTGTAAAAGAAGCACTAGGAAAAGCCTGTTGCTCCCCCCACTTCCCGAAAGGGAGACTATTATGTGAGAGTCCCTTGAGTATGTCAAATGGAACTCTGTGGTGGAGTGGCTGTCTTAAACACTGTTGTTGAGAACAGTAGCCACAGACCACCACTGAGCACTTGAGACATGGCTGTGACTGGGAGATGATATATTTATATTATTTAATTTTAGTTAATTTAAATAAAACAGACTCATGGGGTTAGTGAACCAGTGAATGAACACCAGATTTGAATTTGCAGCTCAGACTACACACACACACACACACACACACACACACACACACACACAGCCTAGTGAAGATTCTCTGTAGCTACATCTCCTGATAATGTCTAGAAAGTGGTTCCAACACCAACAGAACCCTCACCCAATTCAGACACCACTCTTATTTCTGCTCTGTTCTTTTTGCCACCCTCCGTCCTTCATTGATTTTTCTGCCCCTGCTCCCCCAAAGCAATGAGACATTTCCATAACTCCAGCTCTACTCATAACCCCCAAACCCCAATGACCCCACCAAGCAACTAAGGTATCTGCATGCACCTGATTTCTTTCTTTTTAATGGGTACTCTACAGGTCTACACTCATAACATTGTATCCAGGCACACAAGACATGTTTACCACTGATTTCTAGGTACACTTGCATTGGTTACCTTAGAACTACCTTGAGCACTGTTTTCCCAGACTGCCATTCTCTGAAAAAGCAAGGGTTTCCTGCACTGCCTTTAAATTTCTGTGTGAGAGCAAATGTTTTCTTGGTTCACATGTTACAGGACTCATTCCTTTCTCTTTATACCTACTGTTCATGTTTGTATTAGGCAAATTTAACATTGGTTCTTTTCAGTTTTGATTTATGTTACCAGATCATTAATATGAATGGCCATTCTAGGAACAACTTCGCAAACTATTGGGGACAGAAACAATAGCAAAGATTCATGCTTTTATTCGCGTATATTTCCTTTATAAATGCCATCTACTCTGTATTCTAAAAGCATGGAAAGTTATTTCACTCTCATTTTACATTCTTTAACAGAATCATCTGTTCTTCAAATGAATAAAAAGGAGGGGAAAAAAAAGAACTTAAGGTAAACAGGAAACAGGAGGGGGAAAAGCAAGGAGTGTGGCTGGGATTTTCTGCAGGAAAGACCCAGCAGGTGTGGAGGTGATTAAGAACAAGGGTAAGGCATGGTAAGGGTAAGCACATCGCAGAGGGTGTACTTAGGGAGCCCCTCATACAGCAGGCTCGCACTTCTTAGAAATGCCTCCACAGTCATGACCCTAGAACATTAGAAGAGGGCAGACAGAAGGATTCATCAAAGAAGGGCCTCAGCCGAGCAGAAGGGACAGAGATGGAGCAGGAGGGGCTGGCACCCACATAGGATGCTACCTAGAGCTGCTGGTCTGCATAAACACTCTCTCATTCCTCCCTGAGGAGATTTAAGCAAGCAAGAGAAATCTTTACCTGTGGTGTCCTGCATAGCGTGGGCCACGGATATGGCCTATTCCTCGGCACCCAGGAGTAGGACACACAGCTTGACCTGGAAGGATTTTCACATCATTTGACCCTTCAGGAAGTAAAAGAACATAGCTTGAAAACCCTCGTTGAAGAATTGGAAAGTCTAAAACATGGAAATGATGTTAACGGAAATGTTGCAAGTTAAAACAAACTGTCACCAAAAACATCAAGTACCATGACATTCTATAACGTGACATGGCAGAGCCTGTGATGGCTTCAATAGACACCATTGCAACACAGCTAGCTTCAAAGGGAAGAAGATGGACAGGAATCGAGGATGTTTTTTAAAAAGCAAACATAAGAGTGTTCACTTATTTTTCAGTGCTCAGCAATGGCAAAGGCCATGTAGCCACCAGCTGATGATTGAATTCTACAAATCTCCAAAACTGAGTCAGTAAGTGGTGACGTAGAGCCCAGCACATTCTCCCTAGTACCCACCACATGTGCTCCCATGCGCACAAACATGCACACAGCACACACACTTACATACATGCACACGTGCACACATATACAGACATGCATATACAACACACACACACAGGCATGCACGCACGCACTCACATGCACACACATGCACATACATGTGGTGCACAATCCATCCTATACCGTGCTACTAATCGAGGGGTACATCTCTTCAGCCCTATGCCTCACCCCCCTCCCCAGCTCTCTCCCTTCTACTTCTGGCTCCCTTTCCGTTCTCTGGCTCAGTATTTCCTCATCAACCAGTTCCAATGTCTTCTGGCTGTTGTGTAGGGACATGCTCACCCAGGACCCTCTTCTGGAGGCCTTCTTCTCTGAGTTCCTATGTGACAGAAGTGCCTCATTTCCTCCTGGTGTCACTCCAAGACCTCCTGACGCCAGTGTTCCCAGACACTATCACCAGCCTCACTCTCACCAGCTGGCTTCTGTTACCTTGTCACTTGGGGAAGACGGTGTCGTCGAAACCACGCACTTCACTCCGATCTGTTGCCAACAGCTGCCTGGGTAGGCTCAGAGGCCACCCTGGCTTCCTGCGCACGTGCACAGCCCCTCCCCTCTCCTGGCCTCACTAACCTCATCTCTGGTGGCTTCTTCCCTGAGCCCTGGCCACACACAGTGAACAACACTGGGACTGCTTTGTCCCCCACGGCCTGAAACAACGGTCCAACTGATGGCAAAGCATAGTCCAGCTGATGACACAGCACAGTCCAGCTGATGACAAAGCTTGCTCCAGTGTTCCAGCTGTTTTCACCTGCTGCTGTTTCCAGCATCAGCAGATTTTCCCTCCCTCGGTTCCCTCTCACCAGAAGCCCCCTCCCTCATCTAACTTAGGATCTATCTGTCATTTTTTGACATGCTACTGCAAATAATTGAAGCTCCTTTGACTCTCTGCCTTTTTTTTTAATTACACCTAGCTATGGGTCAGAGAACCTTACGTCAGCTCATCAGGCTGCCCCCCCCCCAGGGTTTTACATGAGTGCATTCTGGGTGTGGGGTGGACAATGATCTTTCATAGGGATGCCTGAGCAATACCCCTCACCCACCTCCAGGCTCTGGCTCTAGCAGCTAGCTTGTGTGCTGCCCACTGAGAAAACAGGACCCAGTGGACTGTCCTCTCCTGCCTGAGTGCTCTCGTGGCCATCTCCCTCCTCTCTGCCCACTGCAAATGCAGGCAGCACTCCCTTCTCTTCAAAGTAAACTCCTCACCATTTTTGTGTGGACTCACTGTCTCACTCTTCGGGATCTTTAGATGATGGCATTGTGTTCAGTTTTGTCCATTGTACAAAGGAAGAAAAATAATTATAATAAAAAAACCGGAAACAGTAGACCCCACATTCCTGGCTCCTCAGCAGCTGTTCACACTTGCTCCTTCACAGATGTATGCCTCAGAGTGACCTCTGTCCCTTCATGCCTCACCACTCAACCCACACTAATCTCTTCCCCTGGCTCATGGTCACCCCCAATGCGGGAAACCTATTTCAATTACAATCTAAACACTTATTTGCTTTATGTCTATTTATTTTGTTAGATTAGAGAGTATGAGCCAAAATCTGCTTTGCCACAGTGAAAACAATCTCTAGCCTGGCCTTCAATAAGAGATTATGAATGAGCTAGGGAAATACCCTAGGGTTCTTCCTGTGAGGGGCTCACAGGCCAGAAAAGAGGCTGACCTGTGACCATTAATTCACAGTACAGAGTGACCGTGCTGCATGGAAATGTTAATCAAAGCGAGGTGATATTGGAATCTCAGTGCCTGGTGATATCAGAATAAATACTTCAAAACCCCACACCTTTTCATTTACTATTTAGTGGACAATAGAAAACGGGGTCTTAGATATTTCTTGATTTTGCAACAAGTTGAAGGACAAACGGAGAAAACCAGATCTGCCTCATCCTGAACTAGGCATAGTTCAGAGGTACACAGCAAGTGTGTGCCTAATGCGTGCACAAGGTCCCAGGGCTCAACTACCAGTAAGCTGCTCCCAAGAAACAGTTCTCAAAAACAAACAAATAAAAGTAGCTTGTAAACAAGCCAGAGGGCCTGATGTTAAAAGATTTAAAAGTCCTTGGTGAAGACGTTTGCTTCTACCACATTTAGTTAAAAAGGAACCGTTTAACTTATCACAGTAAATAAAAGGATGTGTGAGAGAAGAAGCAATGAGAATAAAGAGAAGACCTCTTTCCATCTCTGTCTCATGATGGCCAGGCATTGTGTGAGATCACAGTGCCATGTCAGAAGTCAAAAGCCGCAAGCGGAAAGCATTTTCACCGTCCTGGATGCTACTAGGTGGATGATACGCCACACACAAGATGTGCTACTATATGGCATTTTCTGAGATATTTTAACACTCTGGATTAAGTTAAGGTTTAAGGTGGTATATTTAATATCAACCCAGGCTTTTTGTCTCTGCTCCCATATGGGCACCATATTTCTCTCCATGTGAGAGCTGAAGGGAGGAGCAAGGCCTGGGTTACTTCGAGAAATGTTACCTCATCAAGACCTCAGCAAAAGACAGAACAATGGAAGCATTTAAAGGAGCATAAAATAAAATACAGTGGACCCGGCAAGTTCGTCCCTGAGTGAGGGGTTGGTGCTCAACTCAGCAGGGAGGCAGACAGAGATCTGTTGGGGAAAACAACCATAAGTTCTGTAACAATTTTCCTCACTGACTCTAAGATAAAGGAGGCCTATGGCCAAGTTAGTATGTTGTTTTTGTCCCCCACCCCCATGAAGTAGTATTTTTGCCAAGAACATCTTACTGGTAATCGGATATTTAGAAATGTAAATCTTGAGAAGCATTTCTCTGCTCTTCACATCTAAGTCGTCACCTCCACCATTCTACAGTGTCTGATCCAGGGTGGTTACTCTCTAGATGTGCCTCATGAAGAAATACTGACAGTGACAAGTAACATTGTATCGCCGAGTGGGTAGGACTTAGTTCAGTGCTGTGATGAATCACTGCTTCATTCTCAGCTCAGCTCAAATTCTCATGTCTGTCTCTGCCCCTCTATGTGCTGTGAGCTACTTGCCATGTCAAGCAACACGAATAACTTCTGATTTACTGCAAGTCTGTGGTGAAAAGTTTTCTTGGACATGAGTAAATGGAAGAGCCGGGGTCTTTTTTACAAGGACAAAGAAGAATGGAAAATGTTTGCATAAGCTGGAAATGCCTATATCCCTTCAACCTGACATAGACAAAATGGGACCCCAAGTCTCAGGGACTCTGTCATCACTATGCTGCCTACCCCATATTCACACTCTCCTTTTTGGCTAACCTTTACTCAAGGTAGCCATTTTGGTTTCCCTTCATGGTCATTTGGCCTTTCTACCACAGGAAGACCTATAGGAAGGGTGAAGGAGAGGCTGGCTGGTATCACTTCTCTGTCTCACCTGCCTCTAAGTGCCTCAAAAGGAAGGTGTGAACTCCCCAGGTGGCAAACACAAAGACAGAAGGAAGGTGTGAACTCCCCAAGTGACAGACACAAATACAAAACAAAAGCATGGAGGCAGAAGGACAAAGACACAGCTTTGGCCCAGAACACCAATGCCTCAAACCTACTACCAGAGAAGAAACAGGGTTTGCAGACAGCCTTGTTTAAGTAAACTACTTCAAACAGATTCTGCAGTTCAAGCAGCTGAAAAAATATTAGGCTGAAATAACACTTCTGTTGTTTTTCCTTTGTTAAAACCAAGCAATTTTCCTCTGACTAAAAGAGAGTTGCATATGGCATGCTATCTATTGCCATGTAAACATGGTATGATGGCAGCGATCAAGGCAGAATCAAGAAATGAGAGACTGTACTGTACTGATTGCTAGAAAATCAGAAATGGAGCTGTGCATTTACTTCTAAATGTTCTTCTTGGTGATTGAGTAATAAAATCCACTTTGAAAAGGATGGATTTTTGCAACTAGAATATGTCAGAGACTGGGGCCATCCTCCCCACACCCCAATCACTGGTCACAGCTTCCTCTCTGAAATGTCACTTGTGTGGGTGTCCAGAAAACCCAGGACAGAGTGACAGTGTTAACACTGATGAAAACAAATGAAGAGGATCTGTTCATTTAAATGCAGGTCAGTCCAGATAGAGGTTGGCCAGCATCAGAGAATAAGGACCAGACTGCAGTGTCCTCATCATCCTTATCCTTAAACCACCACTAATGACTCATTGCTGAAAAATGCAGGCACTTAACCTAATTCCTTCAGCAACTTTTTAAAAACACAGCATTAGCTCTCTGAGGTAACACCGGGTACAGCATACATAAACACTGCTGTTTGGAAAGGTAGGCAGATTTAAATGTCACCGATAATAGAAAAGCGAGGATAGTTTATCCCTTCTTGTTTTAAAAGTAAAAATATCCACTGAGGCTTTATTTGTTCACTTAAAAAAAAAGCATGCATGCATTTCCAGGATTGCACATTCTCAGGATATGTCACCAACCAAACAGAGAGGTCTGGTCTTCTTAGAGCTGTCCTAAGTACAATAAACAATTGGGTAAGAGGCTGGATATGATGCTGAGAGTGAGGGTGATATTTAGACACACTCAGCAGAGCACGGAAGAGAAGGGGATGCTCTGCAGATAGGGATGTGTCTTCAGGCAGGGCAGCCAAGGTCCTGCAGCTCGTAAGATCATACGCCACAAGGGTCAAGGGAAGGGGGTGGGGAGTGGCAATGTGCTGGAGATGGTGGAGTCTTCCTTCTATTCTGGGGTGGACTGGAAAAGACTGAAAGCAGGAAAAGGAGAATGGGAGGATGCGAACATGCCTGTTGAGCTCTACTCACTTCCTGCACCCGACCAAGCTTGAACAGGCCTTCAGTTCCCTCTCCAGCAGCAAGCTCCCCAGAGGCAAGCCTGAGCATCCGTGTGGATGCTGGCCACCCAAGGGACGAGATGGGGCTCCTAGGGAGTTCATGCCAGCAAGCAAAAGTCTCAGGAACACAAACTGAAAATGCTTATGGGTGGGCTCAGAAAGAGGCCAGGAGGTCGGCTGAGAGGGCAGCCAGGGAAGGAAGGTAACCCAGGAGAAAACACCAGAGAACCAGAGACAGTGCCAAGAGAGAGCCACTGGGCACTCCATGTGCTCTTGGGTTTGGCAAAAGAATGTTTTGATTAAAGATGTGAATGAGACCGGTGGGATCAAAGAAATTAGGTTTAAGAATTCTTTTTGGGGATTTCTTATTTAGGAGGAGGGATAAAAATGATTACAAGCTGGGCGTGGTGGCAAATGCCTTTAATCCCAGCACTTGGGAGGCAGAGACAGGCAGATGTCTGTGGGTTCAAAGCCAGCCTGGTAGACAAAGTGAATTCAGGACAGCCAGGGCTCTGTTACACAGAGAAACCCTGTCTAGAAAACAAACAAACAAACAAACAAAAAACAACAAAATGATTACAAAAAGAGGGCTTCTGGCCAAAATATTTTTATTATTCTTTTGTCTGAGTGATGATAATTCTTTAATAGAGGGTAGAGGAAGATTAGAAAAGCCCCAAAGATAATAGGGCCAAACCGGGGCAAAACCAGTGTATGTATAGCGGGGGCACATCCCTTGTGGGCATCATTAAGGTCCCAATTGCTCCTTCTGTTCTCTCAGCAAAGGCAGGGAGGGCAACAGTGGAGCAGGGGAGGTGAAGGAGAAAATACCTTACAATTAGGACTGAAACAGATAAAACAGGCCATTTGAGTATGCACGTCCTTTTTTCAAGTATTGAAAGTTTTATGGCCACTATTTGAAATCTGAAACTGTTAAAGCTAGGTCCTGTTTTCTTCTAATTTGCCCTATCTAATATATTTATTTTACTTTGTAAAATTTTAATGAAATAATTACTATTTGATGTGGGAGAATACAAATAATAAGCATTATGTATTTTTTATTAATTACTTCAATATACATCTTGGTCATAGGACCGTCCCTCTTCTCCTCCCAGTCCCACCCTCCCTCTCCCCTATTCTTTATAATAGGCGACCCCCCCTACCCAGATATGCCAGCTCATCTATTCACATGAGGACTGAATTTTTCTTCCTCCACTGTAGCCTGGTAGGGAAGTCTCATCAGGGAGAATTGATGAAAAAGTAGGCAACATAGTCTGTGCCAGAGATATCCCCGACTCCCCTAACTAGTGGGCCAACATGAAGCCTAAGATGCCCATCGGACTTATCTTCTTGTGGTCTGTGTACTGTAGTATGTCTATCCTGTAATACATGACTGAAATCCGATTATAAGTGAGTATATGCCATGTGCATCTTTCTAGGTCTGGATTACCTCACTCAGGACAATCTTTACTAGTTCAATCAATTTGCCTGTCAATTTCATGATTTATTTGTTTTTAATGGCTGAGTAGTGTTCCATTGTGTAAATGTACCACAATTTCTGTATCCATTCTTCAGTTGAGGGACATCTAATTTGTTTTTTTTTTTTTTTTCAGTTTCTGTCTATTATGAATAAAGCTACTATGAACATGGTTGAGTAAATGTCCCTGTTGTAAGGTGGAACATCTTTCAGGTATATGTTCAGGAGTGGTATAGCTGGGTCTTGAGGCACAGTTATTTCCAGTTTCCCAAGAAAGCTCCAGATTGATTTCCAAAGTGGTTGTACAAGTTTGCACTCCCACCAGCAATGAAGGAGGGTTCCCCTTTCTCCACATCCTTGCCAGCATGTGTTGTCACTTGAGTTTTTCCATTTTGGCTAGTGTAATCTCAGAGTTGTTTTGATTTGATTTTCCCTGATGACTAATCGACATTGAGCTTTTCTTTAAATGCTTCTCTACATTCGATATTCCTTTGTTGAGAATTCTGTTTAGCTCTTTATCCCCTTCATGATAGAAGTCTTGGAGAGATCAGGGATAGAAGGCCAATACCTAAACATAATAAAGGCTGTATACAGCAAGCCGATGGCAAACATCAAACTAAATGGAGAGAAACTCAAAGCAATTCCACTAAAATCAGGGACAAGAAAAGGTTGTCTACTCTCTCCATACCTGTTAAATATAGTATCAGAAGTTCTAGCTAGAGCCATAAGACAACTAAAGGAGATCAAAGGGATACAAATCAGAAAGGAAGAAGTTAAAGCATTCCTGTGCACAGGTGATATGTCAGTTTATATAAGTGACCTCAAAAATTCCACCAGAGAACTCCTACAGCTAATAAACTCCTTCAGGAAAGTGTGTGGATACAAGAATAATTTAAAAAAATTCAGTAGCCCTCCTGTATACAAATGACAAATGGGCTGAGAAAGAAATTAGGGAAACCACACCATTCACAATAGCCACAAATAATATAAAGTATTTAGGTATAATTCTAACCAAAGAAGTCAAAGACCTCTATGACAGGAACTTCAAGTCTCTGAAGAATAAAATTGAAGATACCAGAAGGTGGAAAGATTGTCCATGATCAGTAGGATTAACATAGTAAAAATGGCCATTTTACCTACAGATTCAATGCAATCCTTAGTGTTACATTTAAAGTGATATTATAAGCCATTCAAACTATTCGTTCCTACATAATGATATTAAAGGTGACCAATGCCTATTGTACTAGAATAATTAATTACTCAGGCATAAGGATGCTGAGTAAATAAAGACTATGGTTGCTTATCTTAAAGTGTCTGGATGTTATGTTTTTAAATATGAATATAAAATTGTAAAATAATGGTAAAGGAGAACTACCAAAGGAATTTTAAAAAATTCCCTAAAATGTAAATTTTATTTTTCTTTGAAAATCTAGAAAAAAAATTTCCTTGGTAAGGTAACTTAAGAATCTTTGTAGCACAGGAAACCATCTGGAACTGTGGTGATCCTGGGGACCAGTGCCTGCAAGAGTAATCTCTCCCACAGCAAAGGCAAGGGAAGCACATAAAAAGTGATTTCCCAAAAGTCCCTTCCACAAACCTGGCAGTTTCCTAGCAGCTAAGGTAAAAAGAGGAACACTACCTTGGGCTTTATTTATTACTTAAAGGGAATAAGAAGTCTTTTTTTTTTCTAATGAAGAACAAGCCAATATCTCCTTAACAAAACTGTAAAATGTATTTTTCGTACATCAAGACTTACACACGTGGTTAATTACACAGGACTCCCTGAATAATATGATGTGACCTCTAAGTATGGGCACAGAGCTTTGGTGGAAAAGAGGATTTTCTGACTAACATTTCGATAAACACCTTAGACTGGGCTGTGTGTATGAGGGGCAGAACACTGCAGAATATATATGTATATATATAGACACTTACACAAACACACATACATTATATACACATATACCTGTAAGTATGATGACACTTAAGAGCAAGGGGATATTACAAATTGAATTTGAGATACTTGTCCATTCAAATACACCTCGGCATTTCAAAGTAGAGAACTTATGCCTGATTTACTATCTCTAACTATTCAAATACACAAAACTAGGCTTTTGATATTACAGAACAAATATAGGCCTTCATTGAAGTGTGTCTAAACCCTTCAGAAGGTCAGGAGCAAGTCTCCACTGCAGCTGCGTGGTGGGACAGAATTGAGAGATGCCCTGCACACTGGCTTATTTGTGATTTACTTGTGCCAGTTCCTTATAGAAAGGGCTGTTTGCCGCTCGCCTGATGTCCTTTCCTTTCTGCAGACTTCCTCTTGGTTTTCTCCCTTGTCTGCGGAAACGTTCCACTATATTGCCCCACTAGTTTGTTTTTAGTTTTGTTGTCTGTGTTGTGAAATTCAGAAGCCTACTGTTAAAACCAGCGCCAGAGACAGGCAGCGGCGCGCCTGAGACCCTAACATTAGGGTTACTGATGGGAGGATCCTGTCAAGGTAGAGGCCAGATGGCCTGCATGATGAGCTCCAGGACAGGACAGCCACATGGATACAGTTTGTGTCAAAACACAGCCACGAACAAACCAACCAGTGTCCAGGGTCTGCTTCTCTGCTCTCTTCTAGAAGCTCTGCAGTTTCACGTCTTAACGCTCAAGCTGGCAATGTGTTTCCAGTTAATCTATGCATACAATGTAAGGGTCTAATTTAATTTTCTCCGTGTAGAATATTTGGAATGGTTTCTGATGGAATTTTCTCTCTATCATGCATGTATATATGTATGTATAGAGAATATATCATACACACACACACACACACACACACAGATATGATAATGCAATTAACAAAGAGACACTAACTTTATCCCTTCCAATCTGGATGTCTTTAATTTTTTGTCTTCCACTGATTGTTCTGGCTCTGTCTTTGAGCAACATGCTGAATAAAAGTGTTGAATGCAGGCAGTTTTTTTCTTGTTTCTAACCTTAGTATGATTTTAGCTGTGGGCTTGTCAGAGTGATTTTTTTTTTTTATGTTGAGGACCTCTTCTTCTGTGTCTAGTTCATGGAGAGTATTTTTGTCCACAAAGTATGTTGAATTTCGTCAAAGGCATTTTCTGTATCTACGGACATTACTACCTGGTGCCTGTCCCTAATTCAGTTCATAAAGTATATCAAATTCATTGATCTGCCTATGTTGGCACCATTCTTGAAATTCACAGACAAGTCTTACTTAAATGTGCTATTGAATCCAGCATTTTTGACATTTTTGTAGAGTAGTTTTGCGTTTTTGTTTTTCAGGAATTCTTGACCTTCACATTTCTATCCTTTGAGTAACTATGTCTGGTTTCAGCATCAGGATGAGTCTGGCCTTGTAAGGTGAGTGTGAAAGTGCTGTCTCCCTTTCAATTGTGTATGTATTTATGTATGTATGTATGCATGCATGCATGTATGCATGTATATATTTACATATTCATGTATGTATGCATGTGTGTATTTACATATGCATGCATGTATGTATATGTGTATGTTTGTAAATATATAGTGTATGTAAAAACACACAGACACACAAACAAAGAAAGGGACATAAATCGAGCTATTAAGTAGGTCAAGGTTTGAGTGGATTATATCAAGCTATGAAAGTCAGAGACCTTCACATCCCTCCTGGGTTTCACAATGTTTCTCAAGGATGAGCAGTCTCCTGTGCTTAGGATACTCCTATGTTTTAATATGTCGCCATCTGCCTGTAGCCTACCTCTCACCTCTTCCTAATGACTTCACCTTATCCTCCAAGGTGCCCATGGTCCAGCTGGATGGTTGGGCATGCTGAGGTAGGCTTCTCACTGATTGTGACTAGACAGGCTTTTGCGGTACTTGCTGAATTTAGAACCTAACACTGGGATAAGCTGTGGAGTAGCAGCTTAGTCTAGTTTATTGGATTTTTTTTTCTGGCTGTCAGTATTGTAATATCGTTTGGTGGGAGGTTACATAAAAGATTCCTCTCCTCGTCTAATGACTTCCATCACAAAACAAGTGCATGGCAATAAAAAGGAGAAGGATGACTTCAAAGCAAATGATGGAGGACGTTTCTGTCAATCTAAGAAACATAAACTGCACATTAAAGGATGAAAACTTACATAACCACATTTCTCTTATTCAGCTTTACAATTTGTTGGGACAATAAAAGCTTTTAATGCTCAGAAAAGCAGCAGAGGAGAGCAGCAATAAGGAGAGACGTAGTACGTAAAGGGACTAATGTCTTGCTGCAGAGGGTCTACGGTGCAGCGCAGAACAAGTGACATCCCACCGCCACCACTGCCCTAGTGACCTTTCTCTATTTGGTGCTCTCAGAAGCGAGATTGAATATAGAGAACCTGTGACAAGGTCTGAGTGCAGGCAACATAACATAGCAAGACTCTCCAGAATGCCAGGAGATGTGGTGTGAGTGACAGCAGAAGCCTGGGCAGCTGGGGGTCAAGTCTAGTGAGTCATCTCAGAAGTGGTGGAGTGGCTATGGCTGTTCCGAGTGGCTCTGAGGTTTGCAGACATGTCAATCCTGGGAATGTCTCACAGGGTCTATCTCTCAGTAGCTGTTGCTGCTGCACGGTCATGTGCACAAAGCCACTACCCTAAAGACCTGTGTGCTGAGCCTCTCTTCTAATTACAGACGACCTATGTGGAGCTTTCAAGCCTGCTCACAAAAAGAAATTCTAAATTTTACTTTCTTATGTCTAAGGAGGATCAAAGCATTCTTGGAAAGAAGTAAGTCAAAAGCGCAGTTACTAAATATGCACCACAATTTTCAATTTCTTTGTCTCCCCTCCGTGTTCTCTGTATTCTAGGTTTGTCTGATTTCAGCTTCATCCTTCTTGTTTACTTAAAATGCTGAATAACAAAACACATCACCAATATACAGCTCTTTTCCATGTAGAGAGCATGTTTCTTTTCATTAAAAACATGTGCTTCTATGTTTATCTCTATGAGTCACTTAAGGATACATCCATTTGTAAAACAAGCTGTCAAGTGCTAGTTAATTTTCCTAATACCAAGAAAGACAAAAGAACAAAAGGTTTTGTGGAAGATTAACCACCACTCAGCTTGCCTTGAAAACAACCCTAGGGTTGCTCTTCCTCTTCTTTCCAGCTCTGAAAGAACACACTCCAGTCACCTAGGGGAGGAGGTTTCTCGCCTCAGCACTAGACACTACAGTGGCCATACAATAGGCTCTGTGTATCAACTGGCCACGGAAGTGCCGACCTACACAACGGCATGGGTATGTGCTCATGAGAGAGACGAGAATCGTTACCTTCCCAACCCACGGTTTCCTGTCACAGAAGCTGTGTCGCATGGGAATTTTCAAGTTCTAGCACAGCAATCAATACAGTAGAGATTTACAGTTTATGTATCCAGGGGTGGCCTGCTCCCCTGGGTTGCATCACCAGCAGTCAATCAATGCCTCTATCCTGGAGGCCTCCATTATTAGGCGCTATGAGGATTTGGAGAAAGGAATACAATCCCTGATTAAGTGTCTTTCCTTTTCCTTTATGCCATTTATAGTTTTTTAAAATATATTTTTATATTAATTGCAGTTTATTCACTTTGTATCCCAGCTGTATCCTACTCCCTTATTCCCTCCCAATCCCACCCTCCCTCCATCCTCTCCTCCCAAGCCTCTACAAGTCCATCTGACCCTAGCCTATCAGGTCTCATCAGGACTGGCTGCATTGTCCTCCTCTGTGTCCTAGCATGGCTGCTCCCACCTTCAGGGGGAGGTGGTCAAAAGCCAGCCACTGAGTTCATGTCAGAGACAGTCCCTGTTCCCATTATTAGGGAACCCACTTAGATACTGGGGTGCTAAGGGCTACATATGAGCAGGGGTTCTAGGTAATATCTATGAATGGTCTTTGGTTGGAGTATCAGTCTCAGAAAAGACCCCTGTGCCCAGATATTTTGGTGGTGTTGCTCTCCTTGTGGAGCTCCTGTCCTCTCCTTGTCTTACTATCTCCTCCTTCTTTGATAAGATTCTCTGCACTCTGCCCAAAGTTTGGTTATAAGTCTCAGCATCTGCGTTGATACCCTGCTGGGTAGAGTCTTTCAGTAGCCCTCTGTGGTGGGCTCCTGTTCTGTTTCCTGTTTTCTCCTTCTTCCAGTGTTTGTCTTTCTGAGTGAGTAAAAGTCTCCCTGAGAAATCCTGTCCAACTCAAGACCGCATGTGTGTGTGTGCCCACATGCTTGACCTCTGTAAATCCATGGCTGAAGCTGAGGCATAACTGGGACAAATGTGCTAGATCTGACTGTCCTTCCACCCACTTCAGGACTTTCAGAAGTTAGTGTCTGTTCTGCTTTCAACACTCACAGAGCCGGTCTACACATGTCATAACCAAGGCTAGCCCTCCAGTGCCTCTTAACTTTTAACAGAGACTGAGAGCAAGTAAAATCATCTAGCTGTGGGGAGGGAGTCCTCTGCCAAATTATTCTGAGGCATCCCTGGAAGTCCAGGACCACATTTAGAACAAAGTGAATTCTGTCCTCACACTTCCAGGAGGCAGACATTGAATAATCATTTTACCAACAAACATTTAAAACAGATAATATCATTAAGACTGTAAGCACATTTTGAAATGTATTATTTTTTCTTGATAAGTCTATCATGTCAATCTGTAATTAGGGACTTCTGAAATAGCTAACTTTTAAAGTACAATATGCTGTAATTGTCTATTAAGTCAATGAGTACTCAGGGACTCCTAAAGCCGCTGATTACTTTCTTGCTGTGTTTTGGAAGAACAAGGACTTCCAGAAAGAGTCCTACAGTTCTCTTTAAAATAGAACAGATTTGAAAATGAGCTGATACCTGGCTAGGTTAGCAACTCTTACGTTTCCAGAGGAATGGCCTCAGCCATCAGTGTATTTTGTTGTCCCATATGTGGACTGTAATCAGAATGACTTCTGTTTCAAAATCCAGGCAAATTTTCTATTCTTCAGAGTCCCAAGTGCTTGTTAGGGAGAGCTTTATTAATTGTTCATTTCTTAATCAACTGTCAGTATTTTATCTCACTTAACAGGATACATCACGGGCCAAACCATATGGTATATTTTCAAGTCATTCTGTCATTTTATTTTTGTCTGCAGTGTAATGAACCAAAACTGAACCTTTTATCAAGCTATGTTCTATGATGCTCATTTATGTTTAATAGTTACACTGATTAGTTCTGTTCCCCACGTTCCTAACATAAATGGCAGAGCTATATGTATTATCATTATGGTTCATGCTAGTATTATACTAGCACACACTTTTATTTCATAATGATACTTTATTTCACTGGCGTTGTAATCAAGCTTTGTAATTACTTCTAAATATAAATCAAACAGAAGCTAAAGAAAGAAAAATGACAAGATTATTTAGGCAGAAATCTCGATTTTCTGCCTGCCAGTTTCCCATTTGTGAAAATGTCATCCCTCAGTCATGGGAGCTGTCTGCCCCTTGCTTGTCCTAGGAGGCCTGATTAATCAAAAACCTGTTGCCGCAACCAAAGAAGTCACTCGACCATAGGCAAACACGGATGCACATACTGGTAATCCTAGCTCTTGAGAGCCTGAGACAGGGGGAATCACAGTTTGAGGCCATCTTGATCTTCATATATAGCCTAATTCAAAGAAGATAAAGGGGGGAGGAAGGGAGGGAGAAGAAGGAAAGAAAAAGAATGGAGGTTACAGTGCGAACCCAAGGTGGCCTCTAAGATCAAAGTCTTTTGGTCACAAGCGATTATTCAGTTCTTAGATGAGATGTAGGTATCCATCGGGGGATGCTAAGATCAAGGGCAAACACTGGCACAACACCCACTGTTTCCCACTCAGGAAGTGTCAGTGTGACCAGGAAGGCTTCTCTAAGAAGACCAATCAGAATGAATTCTTAAAAATGAGAGCCACCCATTAGAGGAGCAAACAAACAGTGTCAGATATATAGGAGACAGTACAGCCAAATGATCTCAGGGTAATCTCTGCTCAAGAAACTGAAACAACAGACAAGATACAGAAGGAAAGAAAAGGGGGTCAGAGGTTTGAACTTCTGTACTGATCTCTTCTCTCATCACCTCATCTACAGTCTCACTTACCTCTCTTTTGCTGGCACTAAAGCAGGCACCTAGTTACAACCGCAGAGTCCCTAAATGAGCCTGGTGACAATGTTTCTGTTGATAATCTGCTTCATATGGTATCAGGGTAGCTTTATATCTCTAGGAAAAGGTCCCCCTGGTTCCACCCATATGCAGCAGGCTGTTGGACAAGCGGGTGAGCCTGTGGCCATCCTGCTGCTTTGACACAACCAAGATGGCTATGAAGGGGTCCCAGACATTCCATTATGCCTCAGAGAGAAGACAGGCAGTTTCCAAGACCTAATAGGTGAGATGTCTGGGACCAAGAGCAAAGTCCTCACAGAGAGATGCTTAGGGACTGGAGCAAACAGCTAGGGATCATTCTGTGTGGGCAGACTGTCTTGAGGCCCGACTCCAGAGGATTGTCCAAAGGTCTCTGGAAGACTCTCCTTCATGGGAAGGAAGAGGTTAGACATTTCCATGGACCAAGCCCCTGGCCTTTGAGCTGCTGGCTACCATTCATCCCCACTGATGTTGCCTGAGGATGCAAACCTACCTGCCCTTCAATCAGCTGAGATCTGACCTGTAACCCTTTAAACAGCTAAATAACCTATCCCCTGCTGGGTGTGGTGGTGGGGAGGGGAGGGAGGAAAGAAAGGAGGGAGAGACAGAAAGAGAGAAACCATAGAGAGAGAGATGTGCCTGTTCACAGAGGACCACATGCAGGGTTCAGAGTAGGGCAGGGCGTAAGGTTTAACACAGTCTGTCATGCATTTCTGTGTAAACTAGTTCCTGTACTTCTGGAGTGAATGACTATAGCATCAATGGCAATTTTATGTTCTACATCTGTGTCTTTGGTAACTCTCAAGGCCAAAGTACCTTTTCTAGGTTGGCTGAGATTTTCTGGGAAGATGGATCAAATAATCTCTGGTGTCTGTGTAATGTTATACTCACACTAAGAGAGAAACTTTGATTTTTTTTGTTTGTTTCTTTGTTTTGTTGTTGTTTTCTTTGTTTTTGTTTTATGTTATTGTCGTTGTTTTGCTTTCAATATGGGAACATAAGAAACAAGAGGCAAGCCTTACCTGATGTGATGGCTCTCACACAGAATGCTTCAGAGCATTCTCTGGGGCTCTTTGTGGAAGGAATAGTACTATCATGACAGTAGGTGCTCAACCACATCATTTCACATTCCACCAGATCCTGACACGGGGTGCGGGCTGTTTATCATTTCAGAACAAATACTTTATGCACACTCTGATGAGAGCATCTGATAGCTGCCAGGTGGTAGCCCACATCTGCATGTAATCAAAGCAACCAAGCTTTCCATCTCAACTTTTATAGGCAAGCTGTCTCAGCACCTTTTTATTGTCTGTTTTTAGTCTGACCTGAAAACATTGCAAACAAGTTTCATATGACATCTTTTATTTCGTTTAACTCTGCTTGACCAGGACTTTTTTTGTTGCTTCTGGCTCTTCCCTAAGATTTACTTCTCTCTTTCAAACTGCATGTAAGTTTGTGTGTGGGCATGTTCAAGTGAGTACAAGAGCCTGCAGGTCTGCCGTGATGGGTAGTCATTAGCCTTGCACCACGACACTGGATTGTAAAGAACATCATTCTCAGTGCTCAGTGCTCAAATGTTAGGTACGATTAGTGCTAGGAACAAGGAATAGACTCAACACGGAAGGTGAGGAGCCATAAGCATAGGCCAAGAAGGGAGGTGCCAGGAGGCCCAAGGAAGGCTCATTGTCTAAAGCAGAGATGAAGGAGAGCTGGGGTGTGTGCCTGTGGTAGAGTGGTCGCCTGCCACATGCACAGCACTGAGGGCACAAGAGGGAGGAGGGGACAGAGAAGGAAGAAAGGAGGTGGAGCCTCAGATAAAGGCTGGTCCTGGCCCTTTTATCTGAGAACGAGAATTGTTTGAACAAGTAGGTGGCGATACTCTTCTTTGACCCTTGACATTCAAAATGTATTCTGATTCTTATTAGAAAGTAGTAAAATCAGTTCTCAGCTGAATTCAGTTTATAGCATTTGCTTATCATCTGCCTGAATCAATTATTAATTCTAAATGCTTACACTTTTCCTAAGTGTTAATCAATATCCACTCAATGATCAGCAAGAACTTTCTTCACAGTACAATTTTAACAAACAGTATAGGAGGAAAACACATCCTACTATAAACAAGGCAGATGGAATCTGGTGAACACCTACCTACCTATAGGTGCGCCCACTCACACGCACTTACACACCCACCCCCACACACACACAGACACAAACACACCCAATAAATAAAAGGTACCCCTAGGTGTCCCTGGATCCTCTGTGAAGCATGCTTTTGGGAGATGGAGAGCCAGTGTTATGCAACCCTATGCTGCACACGGGAAGCAGAAAAGCTCTAGCCTGTAGGAAGGAAACGGAATTAACCCTACATAGTAGTCAATGAGGTGAAAAGGTGGGAAAAGCCAGATTCTAGAAGAAGACATAGAAATGGCTCCAAACAGCACATTCAGGGCACGGGGAAGGACCGTGTCCTGGGAAGGGGCACGGCTGGCATTCATAACATTCACAATGGCTCTTGTGAAGATGGGATGAGCATGTATCACTCAGCTTTCCAAATGACTGTCTGGTGTTAGGTCACTCTTGCAAGACAACCCAATTGTGAGTGTCGGTGATCTGACTCCTGGCCGAGGGAGGCAACATCTGTGCCAGGACCCACATCTGTGACACGACTACCCACTGGTATCAAAGACATCTGGGAGCCTTGCAAGGGGCACCGGGAAAGTCAACGTGTAACCAAATCGCATTCCGTCTTGGCTCATTCTGCAATGAGATTGAATGACACTAGCAAAATGGAAACAAAAGGGGCTATCATTTATTTAGAAAGTTCTAAAATTTTAATAAATTCTCATGAAATGTGTATGAGAACTGAGGAGCTTGGGTTTTGTTTGTGCTTGGGCAGTTTCCTTCTTGAGAGACTGTCTTTTGTCCAGGTGCTTATGTCTGAACTCAGCTTGGCAACTTCCTACAGGCCCCTCCTGGTCCAACCCAGCAGCGTACTTCTCAGTCCTTAAACACCATTTTTAAACATCAGCAGCTCTGACTGAGTGTTCGCTATAGGTGGCTATAGGGCTTTCTTTATTCTCACTCCATTCATTTGGAAAGTGTATCCACTTTACACATAACATCTTCACTCACTGAACACAAAAAAATTTATATACATATATATATGCTGAAAATACACATATATATGCATATATACACATATGTGTATATAGCATATACGGAAGCACTTGTTTTCCTCTTTGTTTCTTGGGCATTTATCGTAATACTAATACAGATGGCTGGAAGGGAGAATATACTCTTGAAGAAGAGAGCAGTGCTACCAACAGTTCAGAACAACCCAATATTGCTGGCGAGCTATTTGATATGGTTTCTTTAGAAACGTCACAAACTTAAACTAATAAAGTAGATGGCATCATAGTCAAGCTCTAACTCTTTAAATTATGTGATGGCTAAGGTTTTCCCTAAGTTTAAACCTTAAAAAGTCTTTGCAATGTTTGGCCAATAAAGCATGAATACCGCATATAATACGGTACGTAAGATAGCTGTTGAGTCATACACATAAGACAGTAGAGTGTAAAAATGATTTGAGCTAATTGTAGTGTCACAGGTCTTTAATCCTTGAAGGAGGATCCCTGTGAGTTCAAGTCCAGCCTTGAACTCACAGCACAGCAAGCCAAAACAACATAGTGAGACCCTGTCTCAAAAAATTATCTTTTTTTCAATTTAATTTAAATTTTATTTAAAATGAAGACAATTTAATCATCATATAATGTCATATATTTCAACACTTAAAAATAAACATAAAATCTGTTTTTATAACAAACTAAGCATGCATTAGCATTTTTCTCTTATAGTCTAGAAATGAACTCTTTATTTTCTTTCCAAATCTTTGATGGTAGTCAAACTTACATACTAAGCTTACACATAGTATAAACTTACAGATTATCTTATATCTTATACTGGTAATATTTATGTTTATAATGATTTTATCACAAAGAATATAACTAGTTATGGCAATCGTGTCTTCATATTATTAATCTAATATGAGAGAACCCAGGATTCAAAGCTATATTTGTTTCACTTTTGCCTAAATTTTCTTTTTTTAGTTAAATTTTATTTTTTTATATTAATTACAGTTTTTTCACTTTGTATCCCAGCTGTAGCCCTTACCCAGGGTCAGATGGAAGGGGAGGAGGACCTCCTCTATCAGTGGACTTGGAGAGGGGCCTGGGAGGAGATGAGGGAGAGAGGGTGGGATTGGGAGGGAATGTGGGAGGGGACTTAGGATTCAAAAAATTATCTTAAAGTAGAAATGTCACTAAAATATCTCAAAATTAATGCTAGTCAGGTGACTTTATCTGTCCACAGAGGGTATATACTATGTGTGCTTTTTGTTTTGTGAAATGCAATGATTTTGATCTGATTGCCAACAATATCAGATACCTAAAGGCCGGAAGGTATGGTTTGAATTATATAAATACATTCATACGTAAGACATGACTATCTAGGGTGGCTTTTATAAACCATGTTTGGGACTATAAACTGCCGATCAAGAGCAGATGCCGACTCTGTCCTTCAGGGGCAGCAGACACTAGCAGAGGGCAGCGTCTTTGTAAAGAGAGCTGGACACAGAGGACAAGCACAGAGAGGTGATATGTCGTCTTCAGATGCCTAGGCTGCACTCAGGGAGTCCATCTGGCAGAGGCCAGCACGTTAGGAGGAAGACGTGCCAGGCTATGGTATGGCATTGAGAGGAGGGCTGGATTAATACAAAGGAGCTCGAAGCCCAGATGAGACGGGGTACCAAGACTGAAGGCATGAGGGTCCACGCCACCTAGTTCAGGAAAAAGATGGGACGAGCCAGCCATAAACTCATAGACATGAGATGTCTGAGCCTCACACTGGTGCTGCTGCAGGAAACAGACCGACTATTTGTTCCTGCTTTCCAGAAGAAAAGACTTCCATGTTAAAGAACCGGATTAGGTCGTAGTGGAGATGGAGAAAGACAGAAGAGAGCGGTGGATGTCTGCAGATGTGTGTTTTCACAGCAGGGGCAAGGACAGCCCCATTAAACCACTTCGTAAGCAAGTCTTAACCTTTAGATATAAAAAAAATCAATAAGACATAAACATTTCTGCCGTGTCAGTCTGACGCTAGGGATAGCAAATATACAATAAACTATATCAGTAATGATTAATATAAAAATCCATAGCAAATAATAGAAAGTCTTCAGCAAGGAAAGATGGCCAATTGCAGTTGATCCTCCCCCCAAATTCTAGAGATTCAAATCAGCTGAGTATGAAAAATAAAAAATACAAGAATCATGTGGTATTGTCAGCAACACACAGAAGTGTGTTTTTCTTCAGAAAACAGACAAATTAAAATTACTTAGGAAAACTCTAGTCATGTTAATTTTGGCTTGTTTTCAAATTTCAAAGCCTTGATAATTTACATTCTTATATTAAAATTGAAAATCATGTGAAACTGAGGCAGAACTCCACAGTCGTGCAGCAGAGTAAAAGACAGACAGTGAGCGTCAGAGACTGACTAAGGAAGGAGGTTGACAATGGATAGAAGGAATGTTGCAGCTAACCTCCCGTATAAGCCAGGGAGCTTTTGAAGTGGTATGAATATATGAATCTCCTTTCACAATATAAATTTATGAAATCTAAAATATTCTACTATTTGCCTTGTGGATGAGGAAACCAAGGCACAAGGGGACATGTAGATAAGCCAGCAGCCTATTTAATATACCTGAACTCTGTGACTCAGTTTACACATCTGTAATAACCAGACTGTTTCACCTAGAACTTCTGCTTGCAGAGAACAGAGCAGATTCTGAGAATCATGCGGAACTGAGGCAGAACTCCACAGTTCAGGTGAAGACTGTTAAAGACAGACAGTGAGCGTCCGAGACAGACTGGGGAGCCAGCAAAGTGAACAGAGGGCCATGGCTGGATCAACTTGTGGGCTCTAGAAGCAGCAAAGAAGTCAACTTTCAAATGATGGTGGTAAGAAGAGGGAGCAAGAGACAGAGCGGCATCAGTGGAAAAGCAAGGTGCTGCCATGGTTGGAGCTATAGTTTGATGCAGACTCAGGATGAATATTACACTTGCAGATGCAGGCACTGCAGGGGAGCTTGACAAAGGAGAGTGAGCAGGGCGAGGTGGAGGAGAGACAGCTTCCCTACCCCTGTGAAGCTGGCCCACCCCTCTCCAGGCTGGTGCCCTTCTTAAGAAAATCACTGACCGAGGAGTAGGTGCTGGGGTGTGGAGTAGAGAGAGAATGAGAAGGAGGATGGGGGCAGGAGTATGAGTACCTGTATTCAAATCCCTATCCCCTAACCCCGCTGTCTAAAAAGACAGGCATGGTTTCACTGAGCAGGGGAGTTGGGGGAGGATATCCCATTAGCTAGCGAGTCTAGCTCAAAGGTTCCAGTTCAGGTCAGTGAGACCTTATCTCAAGGCAGCGAGGCAGAGAGCCATCGAGAAGACACCCAGTCTCCTCCTCTAGTCTCTACATGCATGAGCACATCCACCCGAACACTCACATACATACAACACACACACACACACACACCACACACGTCACACGATACAAACACACACACACACATTCATGCCACACACACGCATCACAGAGCATTTGCTTGTACAAAATTGGTAAGTCCCCCGGGCAAGGATTTTAATGGTTTTTGTTGAATTTGAGAAGCCCGGCACACTGTAAAACAGTCAAGATGGGGACTGACAAAACGCAGCACGCTGTCAAGCATGTGGTGAGGCTCAGGCACCATCGTCATTCCACGGGTTCAATGACAGACACCCCCACTTCGCCTTAAGAAGCTGAAGGATGGAAGGGGGAGCCAGCAAGGGGGAGGACACAAACGCAAGAATGGAGTGTGTTGGAACTGGTGATTAGCCACGCCGGCCTATTCGGGTCAGAGGACTCCCTCGGACAGAATAAGGTATTCTAGTCAGAGGCTCATTAGAATTTAGAGTGCTTAATTTCCCCCTTAGCTGTAAGTGGCTAGGAGAGCAGAAATAACACAGAGCCCAATAAAACAGAACGCTCCTTCACTCTCATTTTTAAAATTGCTAGAGTTTAAAATATGTAATATATTTTTTATATAAAAAAATAAAATTTGTTGTGTAAGATAAGATTAACACGAGGTGCTTAAGAATTGATCAGACTTTTATGACAAAAATTAGATAGATTTAGAAACTCTGGCTCAGTTCTTCAAGCCAAATGTAGAAAAGAAGAATTGCTTCGGGAAACATGAGAATTATTTCTTAGTGACTCTTACCCCTCTCTGTTTAAAGCCTGTCCTCTGAGGCCTACTTGGGAGTAACTCTGAATAATTGTGGATTTCAGAGCAGCTACAGTGGTGATTAATCAATTCACCTATCTATTACCTAGCTTTCAAACGACTGGAATGACGTAAATAAGCAACACTGGGCGTGGAATTCAGGGTTAGTGATTCTAAGCAGCAACAAACATGAACTGCTTACCATACGGGACTTCCAGGGGGTGCCCCGTCCTGTCACACCACCGGATGGGGTGGATGTCAGGGCTCTCGGCATCTGTCCAGTAGTCGTACTTATGGTCCCAGCCATCAAAGTGGATCTGTTGAAAAGCGTTTCGAGGAATTACTATTTTGCGATTACAATCTCACGATTCCTTCGCTGAAATATTTGAAAGCAAACTTCTGACGCTGAAAATGAAGCGGCACCAAGCACACCTGGCTGCTGAAACAATATTTTAAATGCGCTATCAGACAACTTCCTACCAAAGCCAAGAAAGTCTCCTGCAACAAAATCTTCAGGTAAATTAAATAGGCAGAAAATTTTGTCAGAAATTGACTGAAAATGGGAGAAGTAAGGCCAATGTGTATCCTCAGTTAAGACCACGCTGGAATGACGAAAAAAGGGACACTTCTTATCCTCAATGACTGTCCTGTAGCCATGACAAACACCATGTCACAGTCACAGAAATGTCCTTCACCGGCTGACACCTTTACAAGCCTGATTCTGATGGAAAGTTCGTAAGTCAAAACACAAAGAAGCCATCCATCCCTCAGTCCTCACAAATGAGCAGAGACTCTCAGCGTACACTTGGGGCAATCAGAGAAGGCAAATGGCCGGGGCCCGGGAAGGCACTCAGTGATACAGCACTGACTTAGCAAGAATAAGCCCTGAGTTTAGTTTGCAGAGCACACACACACACACACACACACACACACACACACACACACTTGTGTGCATGCACTGCACAGGCATTCCTGGATAGAAAGACTGTTGAAGGACAGGGTGCGGGAACTCTTATGACAGGAAGAGACCAGAAACCCACTCGGCATGCAAGCTTACTTACTATCATTTTGTAGTTTACTTATTAAACAGAGTCATCTGTTTGCACGTGCATACACACATATGCCAGCAAACACACACACACGCGTGCACGTGCATCTGTATAAGAAATTAAAATTTCAACAACTTATGAAATAAAAATTAAATATTTATTTCTTGGATACAAAAAGCGATGTTATAAAGCAATGTCTTCAGGACAATAAAGTGAATTTTGTATGAAGTTAAGCAACAAATAACTCCACTATTCTCTTATGTATTTTCTTCCTTTTATTGGCAGCTAAATAGAGAATACACAATTTTTAATGCAAAACTGTCATTTATGCCAGGCGTTATGGTACACGCTTATTATCCATCTACCTTAGACACTAGGGTAGGAGGAGTGCAAGTTCAAGGCCAGACTGGACAATTTAATGAGACTCTGCCTCACAATAAAATGTAAAAGGAGAGCCAGTGGTTATGACTCAGTGGTCCTATTATATAATGGCTTGGTGAATATTTGGCATGTGTGAGGTCCTAGGTCCTCAGTACTGAAAAAAGAAACATCAATATACTAGAGGTCTAGAATCACAAAAACATCCACAGAAATATGAACTAGATCCTATAGACGTGTGTGTATGCATGTATGTGTGTATGTATGTATGTACGTATGTATATAGAAGTCTCAATACTTTTTCTCAAGTTTATTTTCTAAGCACATGCTTTTCAAAGTGTGGTCCTCAGGCCTATGACTCAGCACCAGCTGGGCATGTGTTAGACATGCAGATTCCTGGATCCCCCTCAACTCTCTGAACCAAAAACTCTGCTGCGAGGGACCTTGCTATGTGTATAGTATTCTAGATGCTGCACGTTGATGCTGCGGCTTGAGAACCAATGACTGAGGAACAATTTTCAAGATATAGTTCTGTGTGTGCTTAAGTGTGTATGTGTTCATCTGTGTGTATTCAAGATTTTGCTGATGGGCAAACATGTTTATATGCATGTTCACATAGGCATCCAAAGTCAATGTCCAGTGTTTTCTTCAGTTGCTCTCCATTTGCTTCATGAGACAGTCGCTCTTAGTGATTCTGGAATTCACTCATTCCACTAGACCAGCTAGGTAACAAGTGTCAGGGATCCTCCTAACTCCCCTCCCCAGTGCCGGGCTTTCAGGCACACACTTCTGGTTTTGGCTTTTATGGGGGTATTGAGGATTGAACTCAGGTCCTCGTGATTCTGTGGCAAGCAGTTTAACACCAAGTCATCTCCCTAGCTTAGAAAACTGCATTTCTACCAGACCTGAGCTTCCTTCCAGCCATTGCAGAATGCTCTTTCATGAAAAAACTACACATCTGGACAACGTGTACACCATTACAGGGTTGGCTGTGTTGTGTTTACTATTTAGTTATTTTGGGTTTCTGAGACAGGGTCTTGGTATACATAGGATGGCATTGAAATCTACATAGCCCAGGTTGGGCTTGAACACCAAATCTCAGCCTCCCAAGTGCTGGGATTACAGGCACACACTAACACACACACACACACACACACACAATGGAATATCTAAGTAAAACAAGGCATTCCAGATGAGCCTTTAATGTCTGCCTTGTGGAATTTTCCTGCTTGCAATCCAAGTCAGACTATTTATTAGGCACAAGAGCCATCCGGTGAGGAGGACACACTGGCACCAGTCCAGAGTTGAACAAGCAGTGGGAAGTTTAAGGACACAATGAAGGAGAAGAAACAGCCACACAAATAAAAGCTTTCAGGGAACACCAACAAGATCTTGGTCAAAGATGAGACTACATGTAGTTTGAGAAGTCAAGAGGTCAGGCAAAGTCTGTGGGACACAGAAACATAAGAGGCCACATGTTACTTTTGGTGCAGAGGCCAGTGGTGGATAGTCCTTAATCATATCTTCAGAATTTGACTGAGCCACTAAAGCCACAGTACTTGGAGAAAGAACTCAAATAAGTGCTACACTAGACCAACCAACATAAACAGGGTAAAGCCAAGAGCCAACACGTAATAGACTCACAAAGAGCTAGCTGCCTGATAACACCCCCTTTAAAAAAATAATCCCATTGTTCACCCCAACACTCATGAAATCCAATATGCAATGCAATTATTAGATATGAGAGTAAGCAGATGAACCTGAGCAATGATCAGCTTATAAAGAAGCATCCAGTAGATACAAACTGAGATGACCCACAAGAGCATTAAAGTTCCAGTTAAAATATTTTCAAGAAAAATACAGTCTTAATGACAGATGAAGTCTCAGCCAAGAAAGTATAAAGAGGAAGCAGAAGAAAGTTCCAGAACTGGAATGCAAAGTCTTTGAGGTGAAAAAGTTACAAAATGAACAGCATATGAAAAGAGGCAGGAAAGAGGATAAGTGGCTATGAACAAAGGTGGATGGAAAGTACAATGTAAAGACAGATAGATACATAGTGGATATTGCCCTGAGGACTTGACAGGTTCCATCAAATTGAAGCTGAGCAAGAGAAGGACTGAGAGAAGGAGCAATAGTCATGAAAAAGCAAATGCAGAGGAACGGTAGGTTAAAACCTTTCTACTTAAGCTCAATCAATAAAAAGGAAATAAAAGTTATGAAAAGCATAGAAGGACAGGACAGTTGGCCAACTTTGTACCAGAAACAGTGAGCCAATGAAAATGTTTGCCAACTCAGAATTTTGAACTCTACAACAATATCTTTCAGAAAATGAAAATTAAAAAAAAAATAAAAAACAAAAGTAATCAACTACAGATGCTTTTGTTGTTGTTCAATAATGTTAAATGAGACATTTTAGGCTGGGAGGGGATGATGGCAAGAAGAAATTTTCTTATTTTACAATTTTATTTTATTTTATTAATTACACTTTATTCACTTTGTATCCCTCCCATAATCCCCTCCCTTCTCCCATGCCAGTCCCCCTCCCTCCCCCTTCTTCATGCATGCCCCTCCCCAAGTTCACTGATAGGGGAGGTCCCCCTCTCCTTCCTTGAAATAATGAAGAGCAACGGTGTGGCAGGATAGGCAAGGTCAACTCTTCAGAGCAATCATATCAGTACACAGCAGGAGGAAGAAGGAAGAGGAAGAGGAAGAAGAACAAGAACAAGAAGAACATCGAGAAGAAGAGGAGGGGAGGAGGACAAGGAGGAGGAGAGTCAACAATAACAGAAAATGTATCTCATGAAGTTTCATGCACTGTGACAGACAACCTTGTCTTGTGGCAGGGAATGGCTTCCCTCAGCCCGACAAGGGGGATGTCCATAAAAAAACCTACAGCCAGTGCCTTATAACAAATCATTTTATGGTTTTCAGAAAAAACAGTATGAAGGTAAACTAAGAAATAAAATTGTATTATTCACACATGAATTCTTTCCTGTAGAAAAGAAAAGATTAATAAAAGCATAGTAAGAATTTAGCAATAGTTGATGACTAAAGAGCAATATAAAATAATTGTGTTCCTACATTCTGACAACAAACAACTGTAAAAAATAGTTAAAATCTATTTAGACTAGCATTTTTTTTTTGCAATGAAAAGCATAGGTATGGTGGTATAGAGCTATAGCTCTAAAATTCAGCAACTGAGACAGGAGGATTGAGAGTTACAGATCAGCCTGAGCTAAGCTGCAAGACCCTGTATGCCATGCCCCCCCATCACCCGAAGGAACTCTTAGCAAAGCACATAGGAACAAAGCAAAAAGTGAAAGACCCCCATGCCATAAAAATATTGCTAAGGCAAACTCAATATGACTCACATCCACAGAGAGCATAATCATGGCCAGAAGACTACAAAACTCAGTAGTTTTGTAGATGTCGTTTCTCCCATAATGCTCTATAAATTTAGTAAAACTCCCTGAAAGCAAAAGGCCAGCACTTGGGAAGCTGAGGCAGCAGAATGGTGACTTTCAGGTCAGCCTGCCAAACAAAATCCCAACATTATTCTGCTCGGAGAAACCTAACCACACCCCACTACACACTATTCAAATGATTTAAACTCAGGTGACCCCAGTCACCTGGAAGGCTGGTGATCTCCCATGAGCCAGAACACAGAGGTCAAGATGGATATACAAGCCAGGCCAAACAACCTCAGGACTGTGCCCTGAGGAGTCCGACCTGTGAAGCTTATCTACTGTACAATTGTGACTGAAAAGTAACACAGTTGTCAAAGTGTCTTTGACCACAGGTACAATGCTTTCATATTCTCCATTCAACATTTTCTTGAATTCATATAGGCAACCTCAGTTATCATTTCCAAGGTTGCATTTACTCACTTAGGATAGAACCTTTCTAATCCATTGATATGATTCTCCCCTCCCTGTGGGGCATTATCTAAACACAAGATATAAAGGAAAAATCCTGAACCCATGACATCTTTATGAAAGATGTTTTCATCATTTTGGACCTTCATTTCTCTAGAGAGAAAGTCCAATTTTAAAAATTCTGACCAGATGGTCAAGTTATTAGCAAGTGTTGGCAATGATGGCTATTTACAGAATCTCTCTGAAAAGCAAACAGGCATTTTGAAAACCAAATGCTTTCTAGCATCATGGTTCATACATTTATAATTTTCACAAGTCTGAGATTCCATAAAGAAAATACATATTCCTCTTCTTCTCATTTTGATCCCACTTGAATCCAGAGGTCGGTCACTGGTCAAGCACTGCCTTCTATTCCAGTCATCAGACAGTAACAACTCCAGTGATCAGCTGTGGATATTTAGGGGTTAAATCTGCATGTCCCTGGAATTTATGCTCAGCCCGGTGAGTTTACCTTTTCCTTTAGTTACCTTTGCTCCCACCACAGCTAGAATATGGCAAATTTTACTGAGCGAAACATGCATGCAAGAAAATGAACTGTGAGGCTATCTGGATCTGCAAATACAATCTGTATCAGAATTAAAACACATTAAAGAGACACACCTACACAGACACACACAAAGGTACACACAAGAGAACACTTTCATAGTGAAAGTAAGATAATACTGAATAATGCAGAAATGCAGCCCAGAACAATGAATGCTTTTCCGTGTTAAATAGAGTTTATGGAATGGTCCAAGCAGATAGCTTTACCCAGGCAAGGATGAAGGGGAAAGACTGTGAAGCAACCAAAAAACAAATCACATATATGTACTTTAAAAATATTTTATTCACATATGTCACTAATTCTAATTCACATACAAAGCTACTATTTAGAAACACGAAGTGAACCTATCACTTCCACCTCACTGTGACTTTGAAATCCTTGCTTTTGCTCAGGCAAAATGCACAACCCATTTCCAGCGTTTTTGCCCATCAGCCACACTCACGCTGGGTGGGTAATCTCAATCCCTCTTCCTGGTCACCTTCTCCAAATCTACCCCTGACTTCCAAAATCATATCCCTCTGCCTCCCTTCTGTTCCATGTCCAACATTCTGATAAGTGTTATGGAAAATGTGTGTGTGAGAGAGATGGGGGGTGAGCTGCTGTCTTTCTCTATTGCTTTTTACTTTCTTTTTTGAGATGGTTTCTCAGCAGAGAGCTCACTGATGGGCTAGATCGACTGGGCTGACACTTGGGTGTCACACGTAGCTGGGAATCAGAACTCAGTCCTTTGTTTGCATAGCAAGCACTTCACCACTGAATTACCACCCAGCCAAATGAAGGGGAAACTTTTAGGTCTAAATTGAAAAATTAATGTTTGTATGACAGCTACTCTGAACTTCTTTTTGTTTTCGATGCTCACATTGTTCATATTTCTTAAGTGGTTGCAAAACTTAGTGAGAAAAGTGGTAGTTCTTTCCTTCTCTAACCAAACTCTTAGTATATACCATGGATTAAGATGGAGATGGAAGCCTGCGTGTTTTAACTATGCGTCCCACAGTATGTGCTGAGTGTAGTTTTGAGATAAGTTTTTTCAGTGTCTCCGTAAGGTTCTCCATAACAACAGGGTGGTTCACTGACGCATTGCCATCAAACCTCTGGTCTGATCTGAAGCAATCAAGATTAATTTTAAAGCCATGTGTCCTTCTCTTTTATAGGGCAGGGGCCTGGGAGGAGTCCAGCTTGCCCACAGGATCCCACGCCAGACAAACATCTGCAGGTAAGTTTCCATTTCTCCAGTACTGTGGTCACACTTACAATAAATACAATCCGTCCTTCCCATAGGCTCTGCTCTCTCCATAAAATTCCCACCAGAAATGAAAATGCCCAGATTTAGAATAGAATTCCAAGGGTTTTAATTCTTGTTACAAACAACGACTTTGAATACTTCATCTCTAGGAATGGCAGCAGCCATCTTCTGTGCCCTGTGACTCTAAAACTCTGGTAGTATAGTAGAAAAAAGAAAAAGAAAAAGAAAAAGAAAAGAAACTCTTTCATAAGTAGTGTGAGGACAAGTACCCTCAAAATCAATTTATGATCATAGCTAACAGAAATATTTTCATTACTGCCGCCATAACGTTTATGAAGTTTGAGGCGCTGAGGCAGTAAATTGAGTGCTGACAGCAAACCCTGCACATCCACTATTAATTCAGAGGCAATTTCCTCTCACAGTCATTCAACAGGCTGCCACCACCAACCTCCTCCTTCCAGGACAGCAGCACTTGTGCGAAAACGTGGTTCAGTACACATTACCAGTTTGTCTTGAAATTCTAAATGTCCATGCTAGATAGAAGTGTATGCTTAACAACTCAAGTGAGATGCAAGCAATGTATGAAAAAAGATGCTGTGAGTGTACGGCATGAGAAGCAGGTGCTAGTGTCTGGAGAGGCAAGCTGCTGGGCACGGTGACACCTATCTGGAATCCCAGTATAGGGAAGACGGAAGCAGGAGGATTGCGGCAAGTTCAAGGTCAGCGTGGGCTACAAACCAACTAAAGAAAAAAAAAAAGCAATAACAAATGGCAATTACTAACAACAAAGGGATCATTATCGCAATCAGAAAGTTCTATGGAGCACAACCAAAACCTGTCTAGTAAAGTCAAGAAATGATAGTGCCAGAAAACGTAAGTGTGAGACTGCTTCAAGTACACATTCAGTTCCCAGTAAAGTAAAGGCTTTGGGGAAATACCATGCAGTTCTCAACACGAGAAAACTGTGCTGTAATTATGTACAATTTTCAAAATTTCCCAGTAATAATTAAGCTCACAGAAGTCAGTGTACGGAATGCTGAACAAATGCAACACACAGCGAATACACAATGAATCACACAACCACACACCATCTACATGGACAATCAGCACAGATAGATACAAGAGGAGCTGGTAGCTGATGCACCACGAGAATGATTTCTCAGATGTCTGACGTAAGAAACACAGCACTTATCTTTCCTATTCTAATAGGTTATGTAAGGAAAACACACTCAAACACACACACATTTTCACATACACGGATACTCTCATACACACTCACACATTCTCACACACCCACACACAGACACACACACACTCACACTTACACTGATCCTACAAAATGAATTCGAGGCTTACATGTTACCAGCAGTTGTACATGAAGAGAGAGAATTGTTCCTTTCCGCGTGAGGCCCTGCACAGAGCGGGGCACAGCATTGCTGAGACCATATGTTGTGTATAAGGACTTGGATTTAAGCTTAGTCTTCTTAAAAGCCATGGTCTACAGGAGACTGAGCTGCTAACCTCTGTGACAGTGATAAGGAGAGACTCTTCCGAACCGTGAACTGGCAGGCCCAGTGTGTATCCCATTGTGGGATCCATGGTGCAAAGAAAATGCTAAGGAGGCAAGGCATTACTCGGCGGAATTGTTATTTTTAAGAATTCCTGTAAATAAACTATGTTTCTACCTTTGTTAATGATTTAAAATCCTAGACTATAATAGTTATAAAAATAAATCATAACGTAGGTAACAGAAATGCATTTACTACCATACATTCAGGCTACAAATTATGCTCTGTTATATATTTTCTTGATACATTTTTAATAAATAAAATATTTCATTGTTTTCAATAAGCATGCTATTGGATATAAATATGTTCTACTTAAAAATAAAAGAGGGGTTATTTTATTATTCAAGATATGCATTAGTTATAGTAACGAGTGTTTGTTTTCTAAAATTCCTAATTCTTATAAATTTTTGTACAAGTACATAAGAAGTTTATGATTAATAACATTCCCAATAAATAATGAAGCTATTTGTTTAAAACCTTAAAAATATCAATACACACTGTAAAATCTTGCACAATTAATGAATGTGATTTCCTCTACAGAGGGGAAAATGTAGGAAGGAAAGCCACTAGACAGCAGCCTCCAAAAACAAGACTTGTTGAATAATTATTTGCATACAAATAAATAAAACCTAAGAGAAAAATCTGTTCATGTGCTGTTTCTAGATAAGAAATATAGGATAGGAAATGGGGCTTGAATTTGCTTGCTAAATCTTTTGCTACTGAAATGGGAGCATATAAAACTCCATTATGATTGTATTAAATTGAGGCCCTACAAAACAGTCAAATTAAAATGTGTAGTAGAGAAATGAAGTTTTGTGTCCAGGTCTTACTTAAGATGAAGAAGGCATAGGTCAGAGGTCAGAGTCACAGGAGGGACAGTTAGGCAGGGTCCTGCAAAAACTGCTCCTACATAGAGTGAGCCTGTAAAGAGAAGCCCAAAGTGCCAGACTCAGGAGGCTGTGTGCATATCCCCAAGCACACTGGTCCAGAAGGGCAGCCCTTCAGGGATGGCACTAGCAGCCTTCACTCTCTGGTTGATGGTTGGGCTTTGAATAGTGCAAAGTATCAACAGATGTTAGGAGGGCAGGAGGAGTGAGAGGCTGAAGGTTCCTCCCAGGCTTCCTTCCTGCTACACCCAAGGTTGACAGAGGTTGTGCTTCCCACATGACTCTCTCCAAAATAATCAATTCTCCCTGTCTTTCTCCAGCCCCTCACATCACTGGCTGCTCTCTACACTCCGTACAGACTGTATCCTGTAGAACTAATAATATGAGTCTGAAAAAATATGGCAAAAATTGTATCAATAAATGAACAAATGAATAAGATCCGATAACTCTAAGAATAAAAATAACACAAGAGAATCAAGACAGAATGGCAAAAAAGCAGGTATGGGACACTATTTCAGAATGGGAGCTGTGGTCATCAGCAGTGGGTCACAGCAAAGAGACAGGAGAAATCACAATGCACATGGCTGACAACAACAGCCAGAGTCAGGGATCCTGGGGACCCAACACCCAAGGCCTCCAGAAGCACCAATGAACACATGGTACTCATAAGCCCATACACATATATATGCATTAGGAAGGACAGTTATGCAATTTCCCCAAAAACATCTATGTACAGGGGCATGGGAACATATTACCAGCATGATCTGACAATGTATGACTGAAGACTAGGCTGAGAAAATGGAGCAGAAATAGCATTATCAAGTACATTTCAGATAAGAGCTATATTAGCTTTCTCTGAAGACAGTAAGGCAAACTAAAATGGCAGCACTGGAGAGACAAGAAATGGCCCATTGTCTTCACTGCTCCAATGTAGGCACAAATGGAAATTTATTGAGAAAACTGATGGGACCTACCTAGGGTCAAATTAGGTTTTTATATCTTAGTTTCTATGGCAGGCAAGAGGCAATAGCATGCCCAGTGGTTGAGGGTTATCAGAGAGCAGCAAGGCAAGCTGGCAGGCAGGCGCAGGACTGTTCAAGGTTTGTGGTACAGTTGGTGTATTGATTAGAGAAAAGGCAAGACGAGAGGAGATGAGAGGAGGGAAAAGAAAGGGACACTGTCAAGGACAAGGGAAAGTGCTGCAAGCAGCAAGCATATGCCTCATGACCCATGATGCATGTTAGTTGGCTCTAGACGTGAACCAACTCACTGACACCTAAAGACAGTGTGACAGACAGGGCCTGTGGCCTGTGTGAGGCTGCAGTGAAACAGCTTAGACAAACAGGAGAATGCCAGACATGAAAGTTCAGAACAGAGAACTCAAAGCGGGCCCCCTGTGATGTCCAGGCCTCACAAAGTGCGATGGACAAGTGGAAAAGGCATTATAAATGCATGTGGTTATGGTATCAACTGCTCAGTTCTTCCTTTGATACAATATTGGTGCAAATTGAAGTCTATTAAGAAAGCTGACATTAATCCCCATCTACCCAGTAGTTTCTCTTAAATATCTTCAACAAATTACTTAAGGTGCCTTTTAAAAACACTTTATCTTGTTCGCAACATTTGCCTGCAAATTTCATTATTTCCTTGTTTTAAATTGCTGAGTAGTATTTCATTGTATAAAAGTACCACACTTTCTGTATCCATTCCTCTGTTGAGGGACATCTAGGTTGTTTCCAGATTCTGGATATTACAAATAAAGCTGCTACAAACATGTTTGAGCAAATGTTCTAAATGAATGGTGGGGCATCTTTTGGGTATATGCCTAGGAGTGGTATAGCTGGATCTTGAGGTAACACTATTCCTGATTTTCTGAGGAACCACCAGATTGATTTCCAAAGTGGTTGTACAAGTTTGCACTCTCAGTAGCAGTGGAGGAGGTTTCCCCTTTCTCCACATCCTCTCCAGCATGCATCATCCCTTGAGATTTTGATCTTAGCCATTCTGATGGGTGTGAGGTGAAATCTCAGGGTCATTTTGATTTGCATTTACAGAATAATTAAGGATGTTGAGCATTTCTTTAAGTTTCTCTGCCATTCAATATTCCTTTGTTGAGAATTCTATGTTTAGCTCTGTACCCCATTTTTAATTGTATTACTTGTTTTGTTGGTGTTTAACTTCTTCAGTTCTTTATATATTCTGCATATTAGCCCTATGGTTGGTGAAGATCTTTCCCAGTCTGTAGGCTGTCATTTTGTTCTGATGACACTGTCCTTTGCTTTACAGAAGATTTTCAGTTTCACTGAAAAGATCATCCTGAGTGAGGTAATCCAGAAGCAGAAAGACATAAATTATATATACTCATTTATAAATGGATATGAGCCATATAAAATAGGATAAATATACTAAAATCTATAGCCCTAAAGACGCTTAACAACAAGGAAGACCCTAGGGAAGATGCTTAATCCTCATTCAGAAAGGCAAACAGCATAGACATCAAAAGTAGGAGAAGACAAGGAACAGGACAAAAGCCTTCCACAGAGGACCTCTGAAAGACTCTACCCACCAGGGTATCAAAGGAGATACTGAGACTCATAGCCAAACTTTGGGTATAGTGTGGGGATCCTTTTGAAAGAAAAGGGAGATAGAAAAATCTGTGGGGAACAGGAACTCCACAAGGAGAACAAGTGAGCCAAAATACCTGGGCCCAGGGGAGCCTGCAGAGATCAATACTCCAAGAACCATGCATGGAGAGGACCTAGTCCCCCTGCTCAAAGGAAGCCCATAGGCTCCTCAGTTTCCAAGTGTGTTCCTAGTAAGTGGTACAGGGGCTGTCTCTGACATGAACTCAGTGGTTGGTTTTTGATCACCTCCCCCTGGCGGGGGGTACAGCCTTGCCAGGCCACAGAGGAAAATGATGCAGCCAGCCTTGATGAAACCTGATAAGCTAGGATCAGGTAGAAGGGGAGAAGGTCCTCTCTTATCAGAACACTAGGAAAAGGGAATAAGAAGAGAAGAGAAAGGGTGGGTGGGACTGGGAAGAGACAAGGGAGGGGGCTGCAGCAGAGATACAAAGTGAATAAACTGTAATAAATAAATACATATATAAAATTAAATTAAAAAATATTTTCTCTAGTCTCTCTTACCAAAAGGAATTTGTAGTTCCATCTGACATTACTCAAAACTGACATTGTTTATCTAAAATAACCAGTCATGATAGATAGTGATGTTGGCCCGTTTTCAAGAATACATTTGCAAGCTTAGTGGGCTTGATGTACATGCTGATTACAGTCATGTCCTGTGAGCCACACTGGCTCATAGCAGGAAGGATGTGCCCCATCTGACGAGGACAGAGAGTGAGCTCAAAGTATATTATTAATTCATAATCCTACTCAGTGTCTGTGTTAACACCAAGCAAACCCTCTGATTTTTCCATTGATGGCAGGAAGCTTTCTGACTTCATCTTTAGCCAAGGATTCACAGCAACCAGAACAATAAATCCTAAAATACACCAGATTTCTGTAGAAAATAAGTGATTCTCAAGCCAGAAAAATAACTTTCAAGCAGCAAGAAAGGAGAAGGGATGTTTGTAATTAACACTTCTATGTGATCTCCTATATTTTCTGCATAATTAAGTGTCAGAAATCTAACTTATTTTTGGTGAAATTATATCTATCCAATAAGGCAATTCATATAAAACAAACAAATAAGAAATTAGGCCCAGACAATCATTCCCAACCTGGGCCTCAGATGACATTGGTAAATATTATATAAATTAAAGCATTAGAAAAAGAGCTATTCATGTAGAGATAATTTTTTTTATCTAGTCTAGACCAGAAAAAAAAATTTACTATTTTCTATCTGCAATGTTCCCGAAAATTTATGTATACATCCCTAGAGATTCAACGGCTAGTAATTTTGCTTCTATATTTTTCTCTCAGTTCTCTACCTTGGAATCTCAGGACACAAATCTCTAATTAGAAATTATTGAGCTTCACAAAGGTTATACACAAATGCTACTAAATTCCACTGAAAACAGAAGGTGGCATCAGCAATTAGCTGGTGATGTTTCTAATTATATAGATAGCTATTGTATATGTAAGTGCCTCCTTATGCCATTAATATTAATATGTAACCCAAAGACCATCCATTCATTGTTTAAAAAGCGTTCAATCAGGGAGATGTAAATTAAGCCCACTTATCCCCAGTAAAGAAAGGCTCTTATCAGAAAGACTAACGGGGAGATATATTGTTGAAAATGTGAAAAGGACGTACACAGTATTGCTTGGGAAAGAAACCTAGAACAACCATTTGGGGAAAATAGTATGGCAGTTAAATATAAAAGGAAAGAAAAAATTGAACTGTCATATGATCCTATTTTTCCATTTCTAGATATATGCAAGGAAATAAAACTAACATCAGGGAAACAGCTGCATTCCCATTTTTATTACAGTATTATTTATAATAGTAAAATTAAAATCTAAGTGTCTATCTACTGGTGATGACTGGATAGAAGTGTGGTTCATATACATACTGGAAAGCTTTGTGGTCATAAAAATAATGAAATCTTGTCACTGATAACAACATAGATGAGGTTGAATATCATTATATTAAACAAACTATACCAGACACAGAAAGGCAAGGCCTAGAGACAGCTGATCAATGGGAGCTAAGTTACACTTAGGAACAAATCTTTAGTCCCCAGGGAGGTATAATGATAGAAACCAAATGTGTCTAAAACCTGGATGAAAGGATTTTCAATATAAGGTGATATTAACTTGCATTGATTTAAATAGTACATAGTATATATATATATATATATATATATATATATATATGCACACAAATATGTACAACTTATACACATGTATACCAATTATGTGTATTTAAATGTTAAAAGAAGTGTATTGAGTCATTGTTATAACTCTGCAGACCACACCTTAGAAGGTTCTGCTTTTGGGTGGTTTGAATAATAATTGTCCTCTAGAGGCTCAGGTATTTGAACACTTGGGCCCCACTTGCTAGTTAAGAGACCTTCAAGGGGTAGAGTCTTCCTAGGGGAAAATATGTCAATTGTGATGTAACTTAGAGCCTCTTCCAACTTCCTTTTATTCTCCTCTCTCTTTTCTCTTTTCCTCCCTCCCACTGCTCTCCTTCTGTCTGTTTCCTGTGTATGAATAAAAATGTGATAAGGCAGCGACCTGACCCTGCCACTCACCATGCTTTTCCTGACTATTACCATGCTGTCTGCACCATGACTGAGTGTATCCCTCTGGGACTCTGAAGTTGCTTTAATCAGAGTATTTTAAAACTGCACCAGAAAGCAAACTAGAACGGATAGGATGTTGAACTATAGGACAAACAGATAGGATGTGTCCAAACTACAAAATGTCATAGAAACGAGAAGCTTACAAACTGTAATTTCCAGAAACTGGGGGTTCCAAGAAGACTGAGCAACCTTCCTCGCAGGGAACGCAGGCCTAACCCTTCCTTCGTGGGCTGAGGTGGCCTACTGTGTCCACCAGATTTTGTTGAATTTGGTGCTGCACAAGGAACTAACCTGGCAATAAAGCAAATGGGTCTAAAGAGCTGATGGCCCTGGGCTGACAGAACATGGATGTGGAGGCATGATAGGGGTTAGCTTCTTTGTTTGAGCACAAAAGGAGCAGGAGCTGCAGTTAGGAAGCTCTATGGGAGCTCCTGACATCTTGGCTGTGATGTCAGAGGAAAGCCTATTTTCTCAATATGCTTGACCCCAGAGACCTAAGATTAAAGTACCAGATACCCCAGGCCTGCTCAGCTCTCTCCCACCTCTTGTTGGTCATCCGCTGAATTACCTTCTTCATTCTGCTGTGACAACTCACACATTTGGTGGCTTTAAACAACAAACATCTATTATTATTATTATGGGAGCTAAGTTACACTTAGGAACAAATCTGTAGTCCCCAGGGAGGTATAATGCAGTTCTGGGCTAGAGTTCTAAATGAAGTACTACATGTCTGCATTCTTCCAAAAACTCTAGAGAAAATAGCTTCTTACTTTCCCTGGAATCCTTGGATGTCCCTTGCTCTATTTTATGTTCCATCCTTATACTGCCTTCTTCTCCTTTTTGTCTTGTTCTTGTACTATTTTCTTAGGATGTTTTAAACTGAGTTTAGGAGCCCTCATGAAATCCATGATGCTCCCCTCTCAACATCCTTATTTTAATTGCGTCTTCAAATGCCCTAATAGAAATAGGGTCATGATTTCTGGGTTTTGAAGGCGATTGGCATAGGCTTAGGGAGGGTAGTCATTCAACATGCTGTAGCCCCACATGCTTAGCAGGAGAAAATTCCTGGGCCATGTGGTGTAAAATTATATCTACTTGTGTCTCTATGTTTTTACCTATGTAACATGTATCACATATCTATGAAGAATGCTGAGAAATGGGACATGACATATCCTTAAGATACAGTCATAGAGAAACCCAATAGGCCCATCACTGAAATCAGTGAGGAAGATCACAAGATTTTAGAAATATATTAGAAATAGAAAACAGAAGTAAATGAATGAAAAGGTACAGACAATTCAACATAAAGCCTACTATCTATTTAAAATAATTAAGCGAGTACACACAACTAAAATTTCCAAGTCTGAAACTAAAAAAAAAAAAAAAATTGACCAAGGGAGCTTAACAGTAGAAGAAGGAGCCAGTGACACAAAAGATAGCCTAGTAGAATCAGAACACAAAAAGAAAATGGGAATGCACAACACAGAATAGATCATGAGATGCTGGATACTCTCTAACAGTCTAACACATAATAATATCCTGCCAAGAGGGGAAACAGAAAATGAGCAGAATTGGTGTTTGATGAACACGGTCAATAGTTTCCCCAAATTTAAGATAAAGATTAACCCACATATTCAAGAAACAAGGTTAATCCCAGATGTGACTGGAAGGTGTCAGTGAGCCCCACATAAGAACAAAAAGACAAATTACTAAAAATGAAAGTTAAGGAGGTTAATGAACTAAAGGAAAAACAAGGCTTAAATGCAGCTACTTTATTTCTGCTTAAAACATACAAATAGGTAGAAAAGGAAACTGTGGCATGCAAAGTGTGCCACAGTTAACATGTGTTAACATGTTAACATAGTTTATGATAATTAATGCAGGAACAGCAAATCTCCTATGTTGTGAGACAGACCTGTGAGGATGCCACCTGTGGAGGAAGGCAAGAAGAATCCTGAGAGCCCTGAGAAGAGCATCTAAGTTAGGAAAATACCCTCTGTTTTTACTTGTTATTTGACAAAATGTCATCAAATTAGCCACAAGAGTTATGGGATAATTTAATATAAACCATCCCTTAAAGAGATAAGACAAATGGATATGTATATTTCATTTTGACACATTTACCTTTTGAATGAATACATGCTGAGAATTACTGATAAACTCAGAACATCCACTCATTCATTTATTCATTTATTCCACTAATGTTAAGGGCACATTAACCACATATCTGAGAATAAATCTATATCAGTGAAAAAACAGGAAGAGAATTTACTTGCAATTTAATATTGAATTTCAGTAGAAATAATCAGACACCATCAAATAAATGAATTTTAAGCATAATTAAAAGCTATAAAAAGGGTAGCATTGCAGAAATAGGAACATGTCAGTAGAGTTATTGAAATTTCAAGTAACTGGTTGTAATACACTTAAATGAGGCGGAAAGGCAGAGATTTCCTATGTGGGGAAGAGGACTTTGACAAGGGGAAGAAGCAGAAAGTGCAGGATGCCAACAGTCAGACATGCTCTGGCACAGCAAGAAGTGCAGTTTAGCTAAAGCACAGGGAACAGTGAAGGCCTAGAAAGAGCTAAAGGCAGAGAGGCTTCACTATTCCATACCTATAGGTCAATCCTAACATGTGTGCACATGCATGCGCACACACACACATGGGGGGAGGGTAAAGGAAAAGCTGTGAAACAGATATGTTCATGTTAGTGTACATGCCAACAATATTCACAGAAGACAACAAAGAAAGAACAACAAAGAAATATACAACACTTTATTGTAACAACTACACAGGGCTCTCAATACTGAAAACAAAGATTACGACACAACTGAACTGCCATTTCCAAGTACTATTTTTAAAATGGTTCAATGACCAACTATAAACCTCAAACAAAGAATAGGGAATATGAGACATGGAAAAATTTAGAAAATCAATTCAAGGTATAAATTAAAAGGTTGCCAAAATGGAATAAGAATCCATGTTAGAGGAAAAAAAAATAATCATGTGAGAGAAAATTCATCGAAGATATAGAAACAATGGAAAAAAAATAGAAAATCTGGAAATAGCATAAGGGACAACATTATCACTAAACAGGACAAAGATCTATTTCCTGACCGCTGAAGAGGACCAGAGGTGGACAACAAGGTCAGGACAGTAAAATACAATACGCAGACACACACAGAAAGGACTAGGAAACACAACCAAAATTTCCAAGTCTTGGAATCCTGATATCGACAAAATCTAAGAACTCTCGGGAGAGAGGTTGATTTTAGCTGAGATTTCTAGTAATCTAGAGAAAGAGATAGGTGGGAAACATTTAATCAATAATAGGAAACATTTAAAACCACAAAATATAGGACATAATTTTGAATAGGAAACACTCTCTACAACACACCATTGTCAAAATGTCAAAAATGCAAAGCAAATAAGCAATATGTGCAGGCACTCCTGATGAGATCTGATAGACTAGGATCAGAAGGAAGGAGAGGGGGACCTCCCCTATCAGTGGACTTGGGGAGGGGCATGCGTGGAGAAGGGGGAGGGAGGGTGGGATTGGAAGGGGAGGAGGGGGGCTTATGGGGGGATACAAAGTGAATAAAGTGTAATTAATAAAAGTTAAAAAAACCTTTAATGGAAAAAAGCTCCCTAACATTTGCAGGCAGAAACGTTAGAAAAGCAGAAGACAGGCTATGAATAACCATGAATTCAGAAAGCATGGAGTGCTGGGTCTCATTCCTAGAAAACAAATGCCAATAAAGAATTGTACATCTGGCAAAATTATCTGTTAAAATGGACAGAAAGAAGAATGTTTTGTGACAAACACAAGTTAGGGCAATTCACAACAGTTAACCAAGAACTGCAGACAGTTTTTAAAAGAAAACATGTAGATGAGGAAGAAAGAAAACTTCACACATAAGAATGGAGGTGAAGGGGCTAGAGATATGGTTCAGAGTTTACGAGCATGTCTTGGTCTTCCAGTGGGCAAGTTTGGTTCCTAGCATCCATGTCTGGTAACTAACAACCACCTGTAATTGAAATCCAAAGGATCTAATGCCTCTAGCCTCCCTGGACACCCCCTCAGATGACATAACTATGCATAAATACATTATTGATTTTTTAAATGCAGGGAAAACATAATCCAAGGAAGCAACAGGTAAACAGAGAAGAAGGTGAAGTCATCAGTCATACCAAACACAACTACTGACTACCTAAGTCCACTAAGAGAGGAATCAAGAACGAATAGTTGACGAGCCAACTAAAATAACAAGCCACAAAATCAAACAGCACAGTAAACCCTCTCAATTATAAGCTTGAATGCAAATGGTCTGAGCTCATCAATTAAAAGATACAGAAAAATTAAGTGAATTTGAAAACGTTATCCAGATATCTGCTGTCTCAAAAGAAAAAGAAAGAAAGAAAAGAAAAAAAAAATCCACACATAGACTAAAAAGTTTAGAAAGCCAACTACTAAATGAACAGATGTTTCAGACCAGCTAATTTCATGAAAAAGACACTAAGAAGCATAAAAGATACAATGGTCTAGACATATAAGACTTCAACAGTGGACTCTCACATCTAGATAGATCATCCAAGTAAAAATCAGTAAAGAAATCTCAGCTCAGAGAGAACTCATACTATAAAGTAACTATACAGATAGCTAAGAAAAGCCCATCTAACAGGTAGGAAATACACAAATGGAAAGTTCTTGAAAATTGACTAAAGTATAGGCCATATAGCTATGAAAAGCACCCAAAATAATTCCCTGTATCTTATCAAACAATGGGATTTAATAAAACTAGAAATAAAGAGCAAGATGAACCTCAGGCAACACACTAATACTTGGAAACTGAACAACACACATTTTAATGAGCAGCAGGTCATGGATGGAATCAGAGAGAGAGAAAAAAAATCCTACAGTCAAAAAATATGAAAACTACCTGCCAGAACCTTTGGGATAGAGTCAAAGGGGTTGTCTGAGGAAAGTTTAAGAATGTTCACATTCAAATACCAGAGAAATCTCAGATAAACAACCTAACGATGCATCCTAGAAAAGCAAGAAACCAAGCCCAAATGCAAGAGATGTCAAGGGATAGCGACTATTAGGGCAATAACTAATGAAATATTGATTAAATGAACAATACACAGTATTAGCCAGATAAAGGTGTGGCTCTCCAAAATAATAATAATAATAATAATAATAATAATAATAATAATAATAATAATAGGGGACCAGTGAGATGGCTCAGTAGGTAACACATCTACTGCTCAACATGGCAACATGATTTAGCCATGGAACTGACATGGAGGTAGAAGAGGAGAGGGACTCCACACAGTTGTCTTAGACCTCCACATGCATGTTGTGACACATGTGCCCACAGACTTTTCAAGAACACAAACAACACAATCAGAGCAACAGAACCTCTGAGCACAGGGGTCTTTCCTGAGACTCATACTCCAACCAAGGACTATGCATGGAGATAACCTAAGACCCCTGCACAGATGTAGCCCATGGCAGTTCAGTATCCAAGTGGGTTCCATTGTAATAGGAACAGGGACTGTCTCTGACATGAATTGATTGGCCTGCTCTTTAATTACCTCCCCCTGAGGTGGAAGCAGCATTACCAGGCCACAAGAAGACAATGCAGCCACTCCTGATGAGACCTAATTGAATAGGATCAGAAGGAAAGAAAAGAAGACCTCCCCTATCAGTGGACTTGGGGAGGGGCATGCAGGCAGAGGGTGGAGGAAGGGAGGGATTGGGATGAGATGAGGGAGGGAACCACAGGGGAGATACAAAGTGAATAAAGTATAATTAATAAAGAAAAAAAGAAATGCAAATAAAGCCAAGTTTATTTTTGATCATAAAAAAAGAACACAATCAACAACAATAATAATTTTTAAATATTTTAAAGGTTAATGAGATGTACCAATCCTTAACCAAACTAGTGTGTATGTGTGTGTGTGTGTGTGTGTGTGTGTTTATGTTGCAGAGATACTTAATAAAATGAAAAAGGCAAAGGGAATTGTTAAAAAGATTTCAACGTAATACAGAAAACCATCAAGAAATAATTCCAACAAATCAGAAAATCTAGAAGAATGGAATAAATTTCTAAATGTATTTGGCCTCCTAAAATTAAAGCAAGAAGATTTAAATGACATAAATTGACCTATAACAAGCAACAAAATTGAAGCAGTAATTAAAAGTCTGTGAACATGGAAAAGTTGAGGGCCAGACAGGTTTTCTGTTCAATTCCACCAAACATTCAAGGAAGATCTAATATTATCATCTCTCCAACTTGAAGCAGAAAGAACATTACCCAACATTCTCTGAAGCGAAGATAGCAAAATAACCCTGGAACCAAGACCCAGACAACACACAACCACAGCTGAACACTACATACTAATTTCTCTGCTAAGCACAGGAATATTCAACAAAATATTCACAAGCCGGATGATTCAAGAATTCATTAAGGAATTATCACAAACAAGCTGGTTTCATCTCAGGGATGCTAAGTCATTCAATAATTACAAATCAATAAACACAATATGCCATATTAATATATTTAAGGACAGGAATCACATAAAGAGCTTGATGATATAGAAGGCATAAACGAAATCCAATATTTATTCATGATAAAATCTTTAAGAAAATATTAATAGAGAGATACACAACATAAGAGAGGTTATATAAGAAAACTTTATACCCACCATTGCACTAAATGATGAAAAACTGAGACCATTTTCTCTAAAATCTAGACAGTAACATTGGTGCCCATTCATTCCCAAACTGGTCTACACTTGTGTCCTAAAGATTCACCTGGAGCTTAAGATGTGAACATAGAAGCGATAACATTTGGAAAAGAAGATCAACTTTCTTATTTGCAGGTGACATGACTCTACACTGAAAAGACCCCAGAAACCCTGCCAAAGGCCACCTAAGGCTGATAAATACTGTAAGTAACAGGATAAAATAGAAAATATGAAGATCAGAAAGTTTTACATGTATCAACAATGAAGTTGCTGAGAAAGAAATCAGAGAAAAAAAAATCTCATTCAGAAATAGACTCAAACAAAATTTCACAATAGATCTAGCCAAGGAAGTGAAAGACTTATACAAGGAAAATATTAAGATTCTGGAAAGACCTGCCATGCTCCCAGATTGGAAGAATCATGGCTGTGGCATGACTGACTATCTTGTCAAAAGACACAAACAGATTCAAGGCAGTCTCCATAACATTCTTCAAAAAGCTAAAGGAAAACACAAAATTTCTTACGAAAAAATAAAGGCCATAAGTAGCAAAAAAAAAAAAAAAAATCTAAGCAGAAAGGACATGTTTGGTGGTCTTACATTATTGTACCTCAAACTACAGTACAAAGCCATAGGGATAAACACAGCATGGTACTGGTACAAAAAAAAAAAAAAAAAACAGTCACATATACCAATGGAGTGTGAACCCAGAGATAGATCCAAAGCATGTATTAGAAAGCTGGAGAACCACGCATCTCACCCTGCACATAATTTAACACACTAGATTGAGTAACTTGATTTAAAATCACAAACACTGCAACTGCTGAGGGAGGGAAACATTGTAGAACATAATATCAGTAGCAAGTTTTTAAGCAGAATCCCAGTGGCACAAGAAATAGTCCCAAGAATTGAAAAACAGGATTATATGATGTTTAGGACCCTCTGAACAGAAAAAAAATAGCCGATCAATAAAGTGAACAGAAAACTTACAGAATGGAAAAGAATCTCTTGACAGCTATCTTCAAAGTATTAATATCTGTAGTATATCAAGAGCTATAAAAATTACACAGTAAGGAAACAAAACTGCCAATAAAAATTGTGTGAAATTCTTTGAACAATTCTCAACGGAAGATATGCAAGTAGCCAATAGGTATTTGTAGACGTATTCAACATGTTCATGCCTCAGGAAAATGTAAATTAAAACTACTTTAAAAATCCACCTCACCCCATTCAGAATGTCCACCATGAAGAAAAAAAAAGACAACAAATATTGGGAATGATGATAGGATGATAGGAAAGAGAAACCCTTCTACACTGTTGGGGAGAATACAAACTAACAAAGCTATTGCAGAGTAGAAGACTCTCAAAGCAAGCAAGCAAACAAACCTTTAAAGCCTTATAATGCAGCTATTCCACTTCCAGATATATACCAAAAGGACTCCACATCCTAATCATAGAGACACTTGGAAATCTATGTTTATCACAAGAAATAGAATTAGCCTAGATATCAATAGACAGAAAGATGGACAATGAAAATCGGGTACATGTACATAATGGAATTATATCTAACCCTAAGGCAGAATGAAATGATTGTTCTTGTGGGAATATGGAAGGAAAACAATGTAAGTTTAAGCATGATAACCAAGGCTTATAAAGACAAAGACCAAAATTTGTCCCTCATACATGGCTCTCAGCCTCTGGACTTTTAATATGCACATTCAAGTGTGAATGAGTAAGTGTAAAGTCAGGAAACTAAAAAGGGCCCCATTTAACTGTGAGGAAACTGATGGGCTTTAGAGAGAAAATAGAAGAAACAATGAAACAAACAGAAGGGAGAACGCTGTTGACAAAACAAGACAGTGTGGAAGGGGAGACTGGAAGATGTGGAGAAGAAAAAAAAATGGAGCATAATCAACCAAAATCAAACCATTGTTAAAAACTTCACTCATGATTGTTCAAGCTAATTTAGAAATAAGAACCAAGACTGCGGAAGTTGATGACAATGCCCACAGCCAGCAGATAACCAAGGAAGAAATGACATTGGTAGGTGCCTGGGAAAAGAACATGTGACAAATGGTTTCCCGATATGAGGTTCATAGCCAGAGTAAGATAGGATGGGGAAGGGAGAGCCTGTCTGGGTTACAGACTTCATTCCCCAGGCCATGTCTGAGAGATGCAGAAGCCAGGTCCACTGGGAGACCCAGGTCTTGTCTATGGTAGAAAGGGAAGACAGTGGTCAGAAAAGGCATTCTAGAGGGCACAGGGCACAGGCTGAAGACTAAGGGATGATTGAGAGGTGGCCTAAGAGCCTGGAGTCCTTGAACACCTGAATTACACTAGGCTAAAGGGTTTGATGCTCTTATGCCCCATGGGTTCCCGTGAAGGAGCAGTGGAAGAGTGTGCAGATACAGCCAGACTGTCTCACAGAGGTATCGATAAGAGTGTGCAGATACAGCCAGACTGTCTCACAGAGGTATCGATTCCTTTCCCCTGAGATGTCAAGGTCCAAGTCACAGTCAGAATGAGAGCCAAGGGGCTGGTGGAGAAGACAGAGGCTGGCATTCCCTCTGTGTAAGGATACAGGCAGAGAAACAGACACAGAAATAGGTGACTTGGAGGGCCACAAAGAAATGCCTGGTGGCTTGTCAGCATTCATCAGACTTCCTAGGAGGATTCTGGGTCAGAGGAGAACCCTCCATGCCCACAGCCTCCGAGGACAGCACCTCACCAGCAGGGCAAGGGCAGACCTGTCTACAGGACACCAGGGCTAGTCTCTAAAAGGAATCCATGCCATAACCCTAGCAAGCTTAGTGACCTTAAGCTCCAATTCTCAATGTCCTCACCTACAAAATGGAAATGATGCTGATAGATCTGACCAAATTCAAGGCTTCTAGCCATTTGGCGTAATGGGTAAACACGCCTCATCCGGATTAGGCACTCAGGCAATCTTAACTGCAGTTGATGATATTATCATGTCAAGATGGAAAACAGAATCTTCCACAGTGACATGAGGTTGGGAATGACAGGGTTTGCCAGGAAATTACTCTGTGAGCTGCTCGCCAGCAGCCAGCATATGTTCTGAAGGTAGAAATCTCCCTCTACGTTTTCAGCACATGAGTGATCCAAAGAAGGAAGGAAAGTTCTGCTGTGTGTCGAGACCCTGGTCATCTGAAGTGTCGAGGCCTAGGTAGCCCATGTCCCTGTGTTCTGCATGGGGCCGGTCCCAGTACCTGTTCACTCCTTACTCATATGATCAGAGCTCACTCACCTGCCTGGGCTTTCTGTTCAGTTATTTATGTGCTACCGACAGGAGATGCAGCCTGCTGCTTGACACTTAGGGCAGACAGGACAGGGTGAGTCAGTGCCTTACGAACCTCACCCTCTCTGGAGACACACCACACACACACACACACACACACACACACACCCCAATCTCTGCCAGCAGCAAACTCACAAAGAGGCTTATCACAGTTTCTCAGTTGAAAAGTCACTGAATTTATTTTTACTTAAAAAAAAATTCACTATTTAAGGATAAAATACTTTGTTGCCAAGGGGAAGATATCCTTAAGATTCTGCGCATTCGCTGATTCCTCACAGTTAAAATTTCTGCAGGTGCCAGCTGCTTGTCTGATTGGCCTTATTAGCCTCTACCGAGAGCCTGAGCTTCCCATCCTGGAACAACACAATGGAATTTTCCGATGGAGATTTCCGGCCTCTGCACACCCACACTCATCACTGGTGGACTCCGTGGTCAGCAGATAGCCTCAGCACTATCCCCCATCCAGCTTCTGCCAATCCATGTTCAGCCGCCCTCTTGGTTCTCTTCCAGTACTCTCTGCTCCTTCCTCCTTTCCTCATCTCTGCCACCTCTCTTGACCCTTTCCATGGCCTCATCCAATAGCCACACACTGAGCAGCTCAGCACATGCAGGAGGATGTCAGCCTCCCAACAGGACTATCAATACATTTTTTTAATCACCACTACTACAAACACCAGCTCATTCTTACCTAAATTTCCTCTAAGTAGAACCCAGAAAGAGTGCCATGATCTCTAAATACAGCTAATTTGATCTCTTAGAATCTGAACGACCTTTGGTCCAATTCCTGAACCAAACATTCACAAGTCCTATCACTCATGAAATGCACTTGTTTCCATGCAGCTATCTACCCAAAAGAATGTGCTCAAAGACTTTAAAGCATAAAACTCTAATCCCCTTCTCAGGATGAAAATGTCCAAGACAGGAGTTCAGAGGCTTTAGTGCAGAGCCTGGGCGGGCAGATCCCCCTACAATCTTGGTAATAAGCCCATGGGTATCTGCTGGGGATGGAGCCAAGGCCTTGCTTTAAGACTTCACTCCTGAAGATTTGCAGAGGGACAGAGATAATTGGTAGTGACAGAGGTAATGGGCACCCTGGCTTTAGATTTCAGTGTGATCTGCCTTTCTCTGGAGACACAGATTCCTACTATTTCAGGTGGCCTAAACTAAGCCTCCTTCTGAATCTCCACCACAGGGAAGGCTTGGCTAATGAGCATACACTAAATCCTGCCCACAGTGCTAGGCCAGGGATTGTCTTGAATTTCATCACTCCTTCTCATGTTCCTCCCACTGGAGTAATAGACAAATGAACCAGAGTGCCTGCTGGAATGCCACAAGTATGACAGTTTTGGCTGTCTTTCACCCACAAGTGAGAAAGCCCACCTTCGAGATTGTCAAAGCTATCCCCAAAACGGTAAGAAATCTGGGAGATTCAGATCAATTCCTGGGGGAGAGTGAGAAATAGAAACGCAGGCTTGGTGACACAGGCCTGTAATAACAGTTACACAAGAAGATGAAGCAGGAGGATCCAAGTTCAAGGCCAATCATGGCATCTTAGTAAAAAAACCTCTCTCAAATTTTAAGGAAAAACAAGCAAAACAGTCTAGAGATATAGTTCTATGGTAGACCAGCCTGACCAAGATGCATGGCATCCTAGAGCAAATCCCCAATACTACAAGAAATGAAAGAGGAATCTGTGCATGTGAGAGAGTGAACACAAGGATGCAGTGACTAGTTTGAGACCCTGGATCCAGCTCTGGTTGCAGCTAGCTTACCAGTGAGCCAAGAAAGCTGCCATTAGACCCTGCTTTTGTTGGTTCATATGAGATTAGCCCTGGGATTCCTTGGGATTCCTCTGAGGAGGTGTGGTGAATGTTCTTTAGCAACTTCTTTGAAATCACAAGGCAAGGCCGAGCAGGAGCTTCTAGCTAAACCGAGGAATCTCTGTCAGACAGCTATTGACAGTTACTCCTGATTCTTTACCTATCTGTGGACTGTGCTAAGGCTCCTGGCTGGGTCCTAGGAGGCCCTTGAGGTGGCTTTCCCCATCCAGCTTCTGCCAATCCATGTTCAGCCGCCCTCTGCATATTGTCCCAACCACCACTCAGTCAAGGTTTCTGCCAGGTACAGCCTTCTGAGTTAAAAGTCTTCACTCACAGGCAGCCGCCCCAAAGCATCAATGCCTGGAAGATGAGGTGGACCCAGATGGTGACATGCCATATCTTCTCATCGTTATCAAAATGACCAACTTTACACTCACTTCTTGATGCTACTGTGGCCTGAATATTATATATTATTTCCATCATTTAACATTTTTCTCTGTAGGTGTTCTATCTCCATGGGGGGTGGAGGGGGTAAAAGGAGGAAAACAACCTGAAAGTATGATCCTGGCACCAAAGGTCACTGAAGGATGGACCGACTCACACACAACGTGAGTAGAACACTTATTATGACCCGTCACGTGTCACTTTTTCATCTCATCTGTTCCCTGGGCATAATAATATTTCTGATGTATGTTTATCAGAGGAAAAGCCTGGAGCTTCTGTGCCGCTCTCAAAGCACTCCAGTCACTGTGATCTTAGTTAAGATTCTGTGTCTCACAGGCTTATTTGCCTTTTTTTCTTTTTTTTTTTTCCCTGCAGCATATACCATGTTCTGACCACTGGCTGAATAACAAAGATTTTAAAAAATAATAATCACGGACCTAAAGAATGCTGACCTCTATTACTTCTTTTCCTCACACATCCCTTGCCCTTTTTCTCCTTCTCGACTCACCTGCTTTGAACTTAAGAAAAAATCAATCTATGCAAAAAGCATAACTTAAAAAGAAGTTCTACAAAACCAGCCAGAACCGGAGAGAAACAGCCATGTGTTATAGGGAGGCTAAATTAAAGGCTCCTAGCCTTTTTGATGTGGAAAATGGCAGGCGAGTCACTTCCAGTCCTGGCTCAGTTACTAAACTGTGTCAGTACAAACATCTTACCTAAGTCTGAGAAGGCAGTATCTGTTTTTATGATGTTTACAGTCCCAAAAAATGTATTCTAGGGTGGAAATAGAAAGACCAATATAAATGTTTAGATGATTTGTAAGCTTGGGAATTAATCACTGAAGAATTACTGATTTTTGTCTGGTGTTTATCCAGCGCTCCCCTCTTGTCTGAACTGTATATTTTATTTTCAAAATCTGTTGTGGTAGTCACAGCAACGTTAAGGATACAGCGCAGAGCTGGCCTGGAGACTCAAGCTGATAGGGAAGACAAAAGAATCAACGACAGGATTAATTCAAACCTAACAGGGTATCACACCCTGAAGGGAGCACGTGACCTCACACCGAGTGGTTGTGGGGCTTTGTTATTCTTTTATTCTTCATTTGTTAAATCAGCATTTGTTAAATTTAAAAAGTGACAGGATTTGTTTTGACGTCCACACACGTGTGCAATGTACTTTGATCATATTTATCACCCCCAGCGTCCTTCCCACATCCTTGATAGCATCTTACACACAGCTCCTTTAGGTGGACCGTGCTGGCTTCCACTTCCATGGGCCCCTGAATGCCCCACAGCGACATTGTTAATATAATGGAATGACTGCTCAACTGAAATGACAAATTCACTTCCTCAGTCCCACTAGCCACACTTCAGGTGTTGGATAGCCACGAGTGGGACGTTTCAAAGGTACAGCCAGAACTGAGACAGGGCATGTCCATCTCCAGAGGAAGTTCTATCAACAGAATTGCCTCAGATCACAGAGTGCACAGAGCCCAGGGTGGAACACAGGGGTGGAATCACCACCCCAGAAGTGGTTAAAATAGCCCAAGAAAGGAAAAGGATGGTCTAGGCCAGGCACTGATGGTCAGTGGTTGATCTCGGTGACACTTTTTGGATATGACAACAATAAACTACACTTCAGGATAAAGGATCACCATTTCAGCAGCAAATTGGCTTATGAGTAATAAAAGATGAAACACAGTGAACAAAATAGGCCAGGCATATATCTCTGGATTCACACTTTATACCTGAGGGGCATGAGGGCCGCCAGATACTTCAAGAGTATTTCATAAAACTGTTTAGGCTGATTTGGCAAAATGCCTGCAAAAGGCTGGGCTAACAAACTCTGGCCACAGGAAGCTGCCTGCATAAGTCACAGATGGACACTGGGGAGTGGGGGATGGCTTAAGAGCACATTCACAGAGTCCAGAACTAAAGCCTTTCCAGGACAGCAGGAAAGCATAGTGGTACACATTGCTTTATCATCCAGAAATCTAGGCAGAAATGGGGAAGAGTGTGGATAATCGTGAATGAGCTGTGGCAGTATTTTGCGTAAAATAAATCAATTAAGAGTTTTGGGGCAGGGGAGGTCTATTTCTTGAGTAGATTGAAAACCATTTTCAGAAGACCCTGCGTCTTCTGCTACCACCACCCATCAGAAGAACTCTCATGCTTGGCTACCGAGTAGAGAGATTACCTTCAGTCTTAAGACGACTTTAGATAAGGGAAGTGTGCCAAGCTGGAAACCCAAGCTGGACCCTTTCTGCTTCTGGCAGCTTTTGACATTACTGTTATGTTATTTTAAGAGAAGGAGAATATTATTACTGGAAAATCGCTAGCGACCATTACTGTTCAGGCTACCATTTATTATCCATTATGCATCCATTACTCCTCCACAGCCCCACTGTTTGTCATGTGTTATTAGTATAATGGCCTCATAATGGGCTCTGATTCTTTGACAGTGTTAACATTCTACCACGACTCACTGTGTCAATATTACAGGGAAGAAAGCATAAGCTACACTGAAATAATGCATGATTTAAATTACTCAAATGTTACATAATCCTTGGTCATGTTTATAATAATCATGGCGCTTATTAAAGATATACTAGGAGCACAAAGCCACCAATGAATATAGTTATTTGCTCACGTGGTTTATAAGATGTAGGCTCTTTTTGGACACAAATGTGTTGAATCCATTTAATTAACCCAGAGACTAATGCATATTTGTTTTGTATATATTGAAAGCAATAAATAATCCTTAGTAAATGGTTATTTACTGACCAACCTATCAGAATGTTTTCATTTATAACTCACACTCTTTCAGAAGCTTGATAAGCATCGTGAGAACTCAGCCAATTAACTTCTAGGGAAGGATGGCAGATTAGAAGCTGTTTCCACATGACATGGTGAACAAGAACTGTTAGCATAAAAAAAAAAATAGAGTCTATCCCAAAGAGAGAAAGAGTGGAAGAGCACCAGAAATCATGAAGGAAGATGGTGTTTGAAGAGCAGAAACTGGTAGACATGCAAAAAAGAGCCAGTAGGCCATGGCTTCTGAGGTAATGCTGTCTGTCCAGGGAAAGCAGGAAAAAGAGGCACCCAGAGGTGAAGCAGATACTCCACCTAAAACAAGAACAACAAAACCCCTGGAATCACTAACGTCATGACAACCCACAATCCTTAGTAGGCTAAGATTTTAATTAGGTGATCTGGTGAGACGGTGACTCTACTATAAACACAAGAACAAGTCAGACTCTGAACCATCAGAAAAAGCATAGTAACAAATCAGGGCAGAAATTAATGAAGTAGAGAATAAAAGAATCAAAGAACAAATAGTTTAGTTCTTTGAAAATGATAAAGAGGGTTCATAAGACCTTCTTCAAACTGATCAACAAAACATGCATTAATAGAGGTGATAAAATCCACTAGGGCACACTCTTAAAATCAATATTGCAATAGGTTAAAATATATAGAAACATAGATAAATCATTAGATATTTATTATACTCTATAATTCAATAACTGGAATATAAATAACTTGAAAAGCTCTATAAAGAATGACAAAGTTAAACAGTGTCCCTAAAAAGAAAAATCCAGATTGGATAAAATCATTCTCAAATTATACCAGCCTATTAAAGGGATACATCAACATTCTTTAAAAAGAGAAGGATAAAGTCTATGAAGAGTCAGTATTATATTGATACCAAAATCAAATGATAATACACAAAAAACCGTAGGCCAATCCTTGAAGAAAAATTGTTCATAAAACACTTGTCAAGACCCAGCTATACCCCTGCTAGGCATATACCCAAAATTTGCTCAAGTACACAATAAGGACATTTGCTCAACCGTGTTTGTAGCAGCTTTATTTGTAATAGCCAGAACCTGGAAACAACCCAGATGTCCATCAACGGAGGAATAGATACAGAAATTGTGGTATTTTTACACAATGGAATACTATTCAGCAATCAAAAAGGAGGAAATCATTACATTTGCAGGCAAATGGTGGGATCTAGAAAAGATCATTCTGAGTGAAGTATCCCAGAAGGAGAAAGACAAACATGGAATATACTCGCTTATATAGACCTAAAAGATATGATAAACATAATGAAATCTACACACCTAGATTGAAGATAATCAAGAAAGCAGACACGAGGTAAGATGATCAATCCTCATTTAGAAAGACAAACGGGATATGCATTGAACATATGACAGGAGTCTACCACAGAAAGCATCTGAAAGACTCTACCTAGCAGTGCTCCAAAGTAGATACTAAGACTCATAACCAAACCTTCGGCAGAGTGCAGGGAATCATATGAAAGAAGGGGAGTTTGATGTGGAAAGGATAGGAGCTCCACAAGGACCAAACATATCTGTGCACAGGGTCTTTTCTGAGATGGACACTCAACCAAAGACCATGAGAGGATAAAACCTAGAACCTCTGCTTGGATGTGACCCGTGATAGCTCAGTAATCAATTGGTTTCCCATAGTAAGGGGAACAAGGACTATTTCTAACAGGAACTCAATGGCTGGCTCTTTGACCTCCCCACCCCACAAGGGAGGAGCAGTACTGAAAGGCCACAGAGGAGGACTTTGCAGCCAGTCCTGAAAATACCTGACAAAAGGGGGTCATATGAAAGGGGAGGAGGTCCTCCCCTATCAGTGGACTTGGAAAGGGGCAGGGAGGAGATGAGGGAGGGAGAGTGGGATTGGGGAGGGAATGAGAGATACAGCTGGGATACAGAATTAAAAAAAATGTAACTAATGAGAAAAATAAAATTTAAAAAAAATTCAAAAAAAACCCACTTGTAACCCAAATTCAAGAACATTTTAAAATTATACATCATGATCAAGTTGGTTTCCTATCAGAGATGGTTCAGCATATGCAGATCAATGTATGTAGTGCAGCACATATATTGATTCAGAGGCAGAAATTACATGACTGTTTCAGTAGATGAAGAAACAGCCCTCGAAAGAGCTCCAAAGAAGGAGGAACAGGAAACCTATCTCAACTGAATAAGATTTATATATGACAACTTTGTAGACAATGTTCTCAGGAAACATTCTTTTATAGTCAGAAATGCAATGAGGGTGTCTACTCCTTCCTCTTTTACTCAATATGGTGGTTGAACTCTCAGCTACAGCAACAAAACAAAAGGAGTGAATAGGAAATGAATAGGAGAGGAGGAGGTCAAATTATCCCTACTTTCAGATGAACTGATTCTATAAAAGGTCCTAAAGACCCCCAACCCAGAACACTCTAAGAGCTGACAAATTCTCTCAAAGAAACATCAAGATACGAAGGCAAAAATAAGATAAATGAAAAACATAAAAAACAGTAGCTTTTCTTAATACATTAATGATCTTGCTGACAGAGAATTAGGAAAACATCTTATTCACAAAGATATACAGGAATAAACACAATCAGGGGACAAAAGAGTGCTACAAAGGAAACTTCGAAACACTGAAAAGCAGAAAGGCATCAGAAAATGGAAATATCTCCCACATTCATGGACTGGGAGGATTAAATGTTGTGGAAATGGCTGTGCCAACACAATTTCACGAAAATATTTTTTACGTTGAAGGAGACTGGAATATTTGCTGGCCCTCACAGCCAGAGTTAATAATACACCTCCACTCACTTCAGAATGCTATCCTGCTGTGTACTCAGCCTGTCTGTTTAAACTGCCTTTATGATAACAAGGAATATCCAAGTTTACCTACCTTGAATATCCCGTGTAATCAACTTCTATACCTTAAGCTAATGCATGGCTTTAATCTTTTTTTCTACTTTTTAAAAATTCAGGGGTCTTTTCTGAGACTGAAACTCCACCAAGGACCATGTATGGCTATAACCTAGAACCTCTGCTCAGATGTAGCCCGTGGTGGCTCAGTAGCCAATTGGTTTCCCATAGTAAGGGGAACAGGGACTATTTCTGACAGGAACTCAGTGGCAGGCTCTTTGACCTCCCCACCCCCCAAGGGAGGACCAGTCCTGCTAGGCCACAGAGGAGGACTTTGCAGCCAGTCCTGAAGATACTTGATAAAACAGGGTCAGATGAAAGGGGAGGAGGTCCTTTCATTATTTATTTATTATACAGAGTTAATAAAATGTAACTAATAATAAAAAATTAAATTAAATTAAAAATAAAATAAAAAATAAAAAAATTATTTTATTATTTTTTCTTTCAATTTATTCAATGTATATTCCGATTGTAGCCTCCTCCCTCAAATCCTCCCAGTCCCACCCTCCCTGCCTGTCCTCCCACATTCCCTTGCCCTAGTCCATGGAAAGGGGGAGTTTTCTTCCCTTGCCATCTGCCCGTAGCTTATCAAATCTAGTCTGGACTGCCTGGATCTTTTTCCTTTGTGGCCTGGCAAGGCTGCATCACTAGGGGCAAGTGATCAAAGATCAGACAATGGAGTTCACAACAGAGTAGTCCCTGCTCCCCTTACTCATGAATCCACATGGAGACTGAGCTGCTAATTGGCTACATCTGAGCCTGGGCCAGGAGTCTAGGTCTTCTCCATGCATGGTCCTTGGTTGGTGCATCAGTCTCTGCAGGACTCCCTGGCTCAGGTTTTTTAGCTTTATTGGTCTCATTGTGAGTCTACTGGCTGCTCTGTGTCCTTCTATCCCTACCTTCTTTCATAAGACTCCCTGGGCTCTGCTCAAAATTTGGAAAATTTGGCCTTGAGTCTCAGCATCTGCTTCAATACCCTGTTGGATGGTATTTCAAAGGACCCTCTATAGTAGCTTCCCATCCTGTTCCCTCTCTCCCACTACTTCTGGTGTCTATCCCATTGTCCTTCTGAATAAGATTTAAGCATCCTCCCTAGGGTCCTCCTTGTTATTTACCCTCTTTGTCCATGGATTATAGTATATCCTATATTATAAGGCTAATAGCCACTTATAAGTGAGTATATACCATGCATGTCTTTCTGCTTCTGGATTACCTCACTCGGGATGACCTTTTCTAGTTCCATTCATTTTTCTGCAAATTTCATGATTTCCTTGTTTCTAATGGCTGAGTAGTATTCCATTGTGTAAATGTACCACAGTTTCTTTGTCCATTCTTTAATTGAGGGATATCTAGGTTGTTTTCAGTTTCTGGCTATTATGAATAAAGCTGCTATGAACATAGGTGAGCAAATATCCTTGTTGAATGGTAGGGCATCTTTTGGGTAATGAGACTTCATGAAACTGAAAAGCTTCTGTAATGCAAAGGGCACTGTCAACAGAACAAAACAATAGCCTTCAGACTGGGAAAATATCTTCACCAACCCTACATCTGACAGAGGGCTAATATCCAGAATATATAAAGAATTCAAGAAATTAGACACCAACAAACCAAATAATCCAATTAAAAATGGGATACATAGCTAAGCAGAGAATTCTCAACTGAGGAATATCAAATGGCAGAGAAACACTTAATGAAATGCTCAATGTCCTTAGCCATCAGAGAAATGAAAATCAAAATGACTGCGATTCCATCTCTACCCATGAGAATGGCTAAGATGAAAAACTCAAGTGACAACACATGCTGGAGAGGATGTGAAGAAAGAGGACCCCTCCTCCATTGCTGGTGGGAGTGCAAACCTGTACAATCACTTTGGAAATCGATCCGGCGCTTTCTCAGAAAATTGGGAATAGCACCATCTCAAGATCCAGCTATGGCTTTAATCTTAAGTTATGTTCCCTTCCCTGCCCCTGACTCAAATAACAAATTCATGTGTGTGTATGTGTGTGAGTGAGTGTGTGTGTGTGTGTGTGTGTGTGTGTGTGTGTGTGTTATGATAAACACTGGCTCAAACAAAAAGTTGGGAAGTGGCCTTATACAGCAAATACTCATCAGAAGTGCCATAAACAGCGTACTTGAGTAAGTATGTGTCTGTGGTCCTTAGTGTTGCGGGGTCAGTTGGAGTAAACTTATTTTCATGTAAAACTCTGTTAAAGATTTCTGTGAAGTATCCCTCATTCCTTCCCCATGTGGTGCTTTTCTCAATGCTACAATAATTATAAAGCAAAGGCCTTTACTAGAGACAGTTAGACATCAGGCAGATATAGGAATATGCACAGAGACACAGAGACAATAGCAGGGACACAGATGAGACTCAAGACATGAACTACAGAGGACCCAGAAATCACAAAGTCAAGACAAATGGAAGACATAGCAAAGAAAGTGGAAACTCAGTTCAGTTATACTCGGGGAAGCGCTGAGCGTTCTGTAATGAGACACTAGCCCAATTTGATGCCTTTGGGGTTATCGTCAGAGGGTTTAACTGTGCAAACAGCTATACTCCCAAAAGCAACCTATATGTTAACACACAGTTCCCACCAAAATTTCAATCATATTCTTCATAGGACAGAAAATAGCACTAAAATTCGTATGCAAGTACAAACAGGTCAAATAGATGAACAAATCCCAAGCATACAAAGCAGTGATAGTGCCATGACAATATTTGATTTCATACTACACCAGAGACATGATGACATGTTGACAAAACTGTACATTACCTGCGTGGAAACGGACACTGAAAATACACAACTGAAAAGAAACCATGGAAAACAAAGCATTGTGCATCTCACTGCCGTGTTTCCATTTTTTTTCCTTTTTTTTTTTTTTTTGCCCAAGGTAACATAAAATATACAGCGGAGAACTGATAGCCTCTTCCAGAAACAGGGGAAGATAAATTGGACACCCACATACAGAAGAATAAAAGTAGATTTCTATCTCTCATCCTGTACAAAATCAAATCAAAATGGCTCAAAACATTAATATAAGACCTGAAATTCAAACTGTTATAGGAAAGCATGAGGGGAAAGATACTTTAAAATATAGGCATATGCAAAGACTTTCTGAAAAGAGCTCCAATAGGTCAGGAAATAATTGAAAGAATGGACAAAGTAAGACTGCCTGAAATTTGAGTTTCTATAGAGCAAATAAAACAGTCAGTGAAATGAAAGGAGAATATAAATATACAAGACCACATCTGTGCCAGCTATAAATTTCACATTAAATTAGCCTTTAAAACTCTATGAAGAAGTCAAAAATTAAACCTGAAAAGCACAAATAATCCAATCAGTAAATGAGCAAAGGATTTGAAGGAACAGTTCTCAAAAGATGAGAGCACAGTCAGGCAGTAAATACGGGGAGAATGTTAATCACTCTTATATCATCATGGATACACAAATTAAAACTACAATTAGATCCAATCTCACCCCAGTCAGAATGGGTGTCATCAAGAAAACAAGAAAAGCCTGTGAGGCTGTGCGGGACTGACCCTTATATATTGCTGATAGGAATGGAAACTTGTATAGCAACTATGTAAATCAGTGTCTATGTTCCTCATGGAAACTAAAATTAGGATTACCATATGATCCAATTATACCAGTTCTGAATATATACCCGAAGGAATCTGACTTGGCAAATCATAGTGCTTATTGTAACATTATTAATAAAATCCAAGTTGTGGAACCCATATAGCTGCCTCACATGTGAAATATGTGGGTTTGTGTGTATATGTGGGTGTAAATTCATATTCTTAAAATAAAAAAAACAATTATGGTATGGGAAGAAGTTGTCTAAAAAGAGGAAATAAGAGAGAATGAAGGAATATGACAATATACCTCACATTCTTACCTAGATGCTGATCTAGATTTAAATATATTTGAGTACATATTATATATGTCATGATATATAATAATAGCATATTGTTTTATGTTCAAACTAAAATTTATAAAAACAATAGTGACCACTATTGAATTGGCATTAGACACCCAAAACCCTCAGTTAATGAAGACAAACTATGTCCTCCTTCCACTTGCTTGCGTTCTGGTACCAAAACTAACAGTGCTGGGCTGGCAATTGGGCAATCTCTACTATCCTTTTTGTCCTCCATTACAATCTCTGCAGTCTTAACCTCCTCCCACCACAATTCCATTCCCTGACATTCTACCTCTTGGTACAGAGCCAGACCGCCAAAGCCTTGAATCTCCAGACTTATCCTTTGTCCTACTACAGCCCATTTGCCTCCTCAATGCCCTGGGGAATCCATTCCAATCCTCCTTGTTCTTTCCCACAGCCTCTCTTAGCCCATTGTGTTCCTTTCTGCCACCTACCAAACTTCAGAGGCACCCTGAACCAGGGAACCCACATGCAGCACATTTGCCTAGGATTCTGAGAAGACAACAGTAACCAGAGAACAGAACACCCATCCAAAGTGTCAAGATCACATAGCAGCACCAAGAAATACTTCAAACATTATAACTCCGGATTCCTAAACGAAAACAGGAATAGTCAAGACAATATGCCCGAACCCACTGACCTACTACAGTAGGCCCCGAGAAATGCAGCACAGATGTACTTCAAAATTGTGATTATGAATATGTTCAAGGACCTTAAAGAGATTGTGAGTAAATGCCTTAGTGAGCTCTGAAAACACAAAGAAACAGTTTAAGGAAATAACGAAAATGGTTCAAGACATGAAAGTAGGAACAGAATCACACTCACACACAATCCAACCTGAAATAAAAATTTAGGATGTCAAGAATCTCGGAGTACAAGAGAAAAAAAGAGACAATCTCAAAAGTGTTGAAGATGAGATAAAATAAAGTGGCACCTCAGTCAAAGAAAATGTTATTTAAAAAAAATTTCAAAGCCTAAAACACCAAAACATCCAACAACTCTGGCACACTATGAAAATAGTAAATCAATGAATGATAAGGATATAAGAAGGAAATAATGCATAGACCAAAGGAGAAAATTTTCCCAATCTAAAGGAGTTGCCTATGGAAGCATTCAGAATATCAAACATTCAGGTCCAGAAAGGAAATTCTCCATAATGTCTAACAATCAAAGCACAAAATGTACAGAACCAATTTGTTTGTTTATATGTATCAGACAAACAAACAAACAAGCCCAATGAATATTGAAAGCTTCAATGAAAAAGACATATAAAGATATAAGGTCAGATCCATTAAAATAACACTCAATGAGGAATCTGAAAAGGGACCTGGACACACATTTTATAAACCTTGACAGATCACAGGAGCCAGCCAAGCCCAGACTACTATACCCTGCAAAATTAAGAATTGAAATCAACAGAAAAAGAAAATATTTTACAAAACAAAATTTAAGCAGTAACTATCTACCAATACCGTTCTACAGAAGGAACTAGAAGGAAAATATCAATCTGAAGAGATTAACCACACCCCCAAAGATACAAGGAATTAAACAATCCCCAAACAGAAAATCAACAGGTAGAACAAATATATCATGCCAAGAAAGTAATCAAAATCAGTTAATACTGCTTATTGATAATTATCAATATTAATGATCTGAATTACCAAATAAAAAGACACAGACTGACAGATTGGATTAGAAAACAGGATTCATCTTTCTACTGTGTCCAAGAATCACAGCTTACAATCAAGGACAGATATCACCTCCCGGTAAAGGATGAAAAATGTTATTTTAAGCAAATGGACCAAGAAATAAGCGGGTATAGCCATTTTAATATAGAGAAACAACAACAACAAAAGACTTGAAAACTAATCAGAAGAGATAGGGAAGGACAACACACTCTCATCAAAGAAAAAATCCACCAAGAGGACATTGCAACACTAAAAGCATCTATGCAACAAACACAAGGATACTAGTGTTTATGAAAGAAACACTTTACAGCCTAACTCATGACAGTGATAGTGGGAGACTTCGGTACCCTACTCTTGCCAGCAGACATGTCCTCCAGAAAAGATTAAACAGAGAAATGCTGGACCTAACTGATGTCATAAGCCAAAAGTACCTAGCAGATATCAAGAGAACACTTCATCCAAACATAAAATATACATTTAAATTCTTCTCAGCACCTCTTAGAACTTTCTACAAAGTTGTGTCTCTGTTAGACAAAATGGAAGTGCCAACAGATACAAGAAAACTGAAACAGCACACTTCATCCTACCTCACAACCATCAATTAAAACTCAGTATCAACAACAGAATGTACATATATATGTTCATGGAAACTGGACTACTCACTACTAAATAAAGATCTGTCAAGACAAAAATCAAGAAGAAAATTTAAACCATTTTAGAATAGAATTAAAATGAAAATAAAATACAACACACCCAAACCTATAACATATAATGAAATAGTTCTAAGAGTTAAGTTCTTTGCCTCAATGAAAAAATCAAAGAGATTTCATACTACTAACTTAATAGCATATTTGGAAGCTCTAGAACAACAACAACAACAAAATAACACTCCAAAAGAGTAGGCAGCAAGACATAATCAAATTCAGACTGAAATCAACAGAAACAAATACAGCAGAACAATCCAATGGAAGGAAGAGTTGATTATTTGAGAAAATAAATAAGACTGGTAAAACATTAGCCAAACTAAATACAAACAAAGACAATCCAAATTAATAAAATTAAAGATGAAAGGGGGAAATTGCAGCAGACACTGGGAAAATTAAGAGACTCATAAGGACATACTTTAAAATTCTGTACTCTATCAAACTAGAAATATTTAAAAACAGATTAATTTTGTGCTATATATAACCTACCAAAGTTAAATCAGAATCAAATAAGCAATTTAAATAGATTCATAACACCCAGTGAAATAAAAGTATCAGTTAAAAGTGTCCCAAGTAAAAAAAGACCCAGGGATAAATGGATTCAATACAGAAGTCTACCAGATTTTCAAAGAATTAATGACAGTTCTCATGAAATTGCTCTGCAAAAACAGAAAGTAAAAGATTGTTTCCTAGTTATTTTTACAAGGAACTATTACCCTGATATCTAAGTCACACAAAGACCTAACAAAAAAGAAAATTATAGACAAATATCCCTGGTGAACATAGATACAAAAAGTTCTCAATAAAATACTTGCAAACCAAATCCAAGAACATATCAAAAAGATTATCCACCATGATTAAGTTGGCTACATCCCAAAGATGAATCAATAAAAAAAAAATCCACTGTATAACCATATAAACAGACTAAAAAATAAAAACCGCATGATCATCTCATAAAATGTAAAAAACCATTCCTTTGACAAAATCCAACATCCCCCCATAATAGAAGTCCTGTAGTGATATGCCTTAACAAAACAAATATTACTTACAGCAATCCCACAGCCAACATCAACAAAATAAATAGAGAGAACCTCAAAGCATTTCCACTAAAATCAGGAACAAAACAAGGATGCCCACCCTCTTCATACTTATTCAATATAGTACTTGAAGTCTTAGCTAGTGACATGACAAGTGAAAGGAATGAAAATAGGAAAAAAAAGTTAAAGCATTTTCATTTGAAGATAATATGATTTTTACCTATAAAGGGCCCTAAAAACTTCACCAAGAAATGTTTACAGTTGATAAACACTTTCAGTCAAATATCAGGATAAAAAATTAATAGAGAAAAATCAATAGCCTTTCTAATGCAAATGATAGACTGAAAAAGAAACTAGGTGAAATAATACCTTTCACAATAGTCCCCCCAAAAAATCTTGAGATAACTCTAACCAAACAAGTGAGAGATTTGTACAATGAATCTTTAAAACACCAAGGAAAAAGAATTGAAGAAGAGGTTAGAAATGATAAGATCTCCCATGTTCATGGATCAGTTGTAGTGAAAATGGCCATCCTACAGAAAGCAATCTACTGCTTCAATGGAATCTCCACTGACATTCCAAAATAATTCTTTACAAATTTTGAAAGGATAATCTTCAGCTCCATATGGAAATAAAAAAAAAAAAAAACAGAAAAGAAAAGAAAATCAGGATAGATAAAATAACCCTGCACAAGAAAAAAACTGCTGAATGTACCATCATCAAATTGGTTCTACAGAGCTATAGTAATAATAATAAAAAACAAAACCTGGCAACGAACTCAAACTTAAAATAGTGTAAGTCCATGCACGTAGGGACATCAGATCTTTTATGAATTATACAGAATTATACACTAGGATAAAGACAGCACCTATATCAAATGATGCTGTTCAAAATGCAGGACTACATGTAGAAAAATGCAAAGAGATCCATAGTTATCACCCTGCACAAAGCTCACTTCCAAATGGATCAAGGATGTCAACACAAGACCAAATATCCTGAATCTGACAGGAAACAAAATGGGGAATAGTCTTGCACTCACTAGCACAGGAAAAGATGTTCCAATAGCACAGGCACTCAGAACAACGATTAATTAATGGGAGTTCATAAACTGAAAAGCTTCTATTTGGCAAAGACACAATCACCTTGGCAATTCATCAGTCTATAGAATGGAAAAATACCTTTACCAATTACACACACGATACAAGTGTCAGCATCTAAAATATAATAAAGAACTTTAAAAAACCCCGAAGTTCCAGAAAACAAATAACCCAATTAAAAATGCGACACATAACCAAGCAGAGAGTTCTGAAAGGATAAAACGCTATAGCTGAGAAACAACTAAAGAAATGTTTACTATCCCTAGTCATCCATGATAAGCATCAACACTATGTTCAGATTTCATCTAATACAGGACAGAATTGCTAAGAATGAACAATGAAACCAGTGACAGCACATGCTGGCGAGAATGTAGGGCAAGAGAAACAGTTATTCATTGTTCGTTGAGAGTACACACTTGTTCAGTGCTATGTAGATCACTGTGGTGGGTCCTCAGAAAGCTGGGGCTAGATCTACCTCAAGATCTAGCTACACCACTCTTGAGCAAATACCAAAAGTATTCTACATTCTATTATAGAGATACTTGCTCGTCCACATTCGTTGTTGCTCTATTAATAGCCAGAAACTGGAAACATTCTTCATTTCCATCAACTGATTAATGGATAATGGAAATATGGTACATTTACACAATGGAATGTTATTGTGTAATAATATTATCTTGATAATGTTATTTTGACAATAATATTATCTTGCAAAAATGGAAAATTGCTGGTAAATAGGTGGAGCTAGAAAACAATCATCCTGAATTAGTTAATCCAAACCCCAAAAGATAATTATTACATGTTTTATCTTGTTTGTGGATATAAGCTTTCATGCCTCAAATACATGTGCTAAAATCTACATAAGCATAGAAGTTAGGTAGATTAAGGGATTGGGAAGAGGGAATGAGCTCCCAAAGGGAGAGTAATAGAGTATATGTAAGAGAGACTGGGATGGGAAGATTAAAGGGAGGAAGATGGATGTTAAGGGAAGGGGAGGGGGATCATGGAGAGAGACAACTACACTAAGAGCCATCTGAGGGGCCATATGGAAACCTGCAACTATAGAATCTTCCTAAACTATACACATCCATGAAAGGAATATAAATGGAGCCTCCACACAGTGGGAGAGAATGTTCCAACTAGACACCTTATGCTACCAAGTGAATATTCCATTGCCAGAAGCAGATGGATGACGTCATGTTGATTCATTGGCCAAAGAGGCCCTGGGAGAACCCCCAAATATCACAGGCTACCGTGAAGACTCTTGTTTGCTTGCTGATGGTAACACTCCATTGTTGCATGGCAAGACCATACAGCACATGTGTATCTCATCCAGCACAGAGGTGTAGAGCTGGTTCCTAACTAGAAGCTTCACCACCACTGACTACTGTTTGTGGGAGTGAAAGGTACTGTGCATGCTACAAGAGAATGGAGATGATCCACCTACAGACCCATTGACTTGTAAGAGTTCCTGCCTGTGAGGTAGGCAGGTGCAATAGTGAAACAAATGTTGTAGGAACAGTTAAGCCACTTAAGGGTTAATCCATAAGCTGGAGCACATGCCTGACACTGTGTGGGTGGCCAAAATCCTGAGACTGGATAGGTCATGAGCCAAGGGTGGGGGGGAACTGTTCTGCTAAAAGAAAATAGAACCAAAAGGACTTTTAAGGACATTCTGTTTTGTCCATATACCAGTGCATTCAGGGATCTATGAAGAAGAGGAAAGATTGTAAGAGCCAGGGGTGATGGATGACTCCAGGGAAATCATGTCTTCCAGACACAGTGGGACTATGCACATATGACTCCCAGACTGTGGCAGCACGTGCAGGGCCCTCGTAGGTTCAAGCCAGACAAGGTGCCAGCACTGAGAGAGGAAAGCAGGCAGAGGCTCTCACTCCTTACCTAGAAACTGTCCTTAAAAGATACCCTATTTCCCCAACCACATCGTGAGGGCAAGTTCCAAGACTTAGCTTGCCCCCTAGAGCCCGTTTTTCCCAGAAATGATCTGTTCTACCTCACGGAACTTGGTACACAAAAGCTGTTACTAATGCAATGTGCTTCGTCCCAAGCTGTGACCGTTAATGTTCATTCTCAGTTTGACAGAATTTAGGATTACATGGGAGAGAAGCTTCTGAGCATGCCCATTTGGGGTATTATCTACTTCCCGGCTGTAAGCCTGAACTGAATAATGGAGAACAGGGAAGCAGACAGCATCTGTCCTTGTCTCTTCCTGATTAGGATGCAATGTAGTTAGCTGCTTCTAGTTCCTGCTGCCTTGAATTCATTACCCTGATGGACTATACCCTTAAACCATTATCCAAAATAAGCCCTTTCTCCTTGAAGTTGCTTTTGTGAAAGTATTATATCATAGCAATGGCAAAAAAATAAAATAAAGCAGAAATTATTTCTAGAAGTGAGATAATTGCCATGATAAACTTGATCGTGTGTTTCTTAGAGTCTTTTAACTGTTCTGTTTTACGGTGGAAAGTGGAAGAGTTGGCTACTTCGAGTCAGAAAGGTCCTACCACTCTGATATAGAGCTTAATGCACCATTCTGGTGCAAGTATGGAAGACAGTATTTCTAAGAAAAAGTGCACAGTAGGAGTGCAACTAATAAATCTTGAGAGAAAAAAAGGTCTCTCTCAGACTAGACTGGGACTATTCTTTTGATATTTGGGGCAAGAATTTTGCTTTATTCTTTTGTAAAAATGCAAAGATAATGGACTAATTTTCTAGATGGAAGAAAGATGTGTGAGCAAGTATAAAGTTTCAGGCAAAGCAAGGCACTGAGACAATAGAAAAAGTGTCTTGAAGTCAAGACCCCACCATAAAAGGCACCCAACTTGTAAAGATGCAATCACCAGAACTACTAATAAAGCTGAGAGTGTTTCTTGCTCTACAGAAGCAACCACCTAGGCGAGATGCTCACAGGTTTAAGATATAGAGATGATGCGGCTATGGGCCAGATGGGCCAGGCTCCATCCCAAGCTGGCAGTATCCCAAGTTTGCCAGCATCATGCACATGGTACTATATTGAAGACACAAAAGAAACAAGATTGAAGAGTTTATAGGGAACAATTAAGGCCAGGTGACATGTGGTGGGGTCTACATGCCTACAATAATGGTACAGGTAGCCATTTTTTATTCACTTTACATTCTCTTTGTAGCCCCATCCTTCCTCTTCTCCTAGTCCTAACCTCCCTCCTCCCTCCACCTTCCCTATTCCTCAGAAAAGGGGAGCTCTCTTTTTCCCATCCATCACAGCTCATCAAGTCATACCAAGACTGAGCATGTCTTCTTCCTTTGTGGCTTGGCAAGGGAGTCCAGCAAAGTGGAAGTAGTCAAAAAGCTAGCAAGTGAGTCCATGTCTGATGCAGTCCCCACTTCCCTTATTAGTGGACCCAAATGAAGCCTAAGGTGTCTATCTGCTACATCTTTGTAGGATGCAGTTCAAACATGGTCTTTGGCTGATGCTTCAGTCTCAGCAAGCCCCTCTGGGCTTTGTTCTTTGGCTCTGTTGGTCTTCTTGTGGCATTCCTTCTTGTGGCACCTCCAGGTCCTTTTCTCTTTCCTCCCACTTTTCCACAAAACCCCCTACGTCTCAACCCAAAATTTACTCTGCCTACAAGATGTGCAGGGATAAAGACAGAGCAGATAGAGCAGAGATTAAGGCAATACCCAACCAAAGCCTGGCCCAACCAAAGAGCCACCCTATAGGAGAACGCCAAACTGACACTATGAACGATACTCTGCTAAACTTGCAGACAGGCGCCTATCAGAGTTGTCCTCTGAGTTGTCCTGCTGAGACTCACAGCCAAACATTGGACGAGTAGCCACTTTACAAGGTAGTGATGATGAAGCCCAAGTTGTAACGGAGACCACATGATACTAAAGATGCTGGGACAAGAGAACATCTACTGAAGGTAACTGAAGGCATGGAGCTGGCCCAGGAGGAATTTCTTGTGTGCTGAGGGCAGCAGAGCTGGAGGAGTGAGGTTCTCTAAGCCCTTTGGAACTCAGCCAATTTCATCATGAGCCACCGATATTAGACATGGAGCTGGAGGATTTGGTGTTTATCATGTTGGATTTTCCCCCAGTCATTCCTTATTATATTTAGGATCTATATATATATATATATATATATATTATTTAGGATATTATTATATTTATTATTATAAATTATATTTAGGATATTATATATATCATATATATATAATTTTATTCTTTTACAATTTATTCACTTTATATTGTAGCCCCCTCCCTCATTTCCTCCTGGTCCCACCCTCCCTTCCTCTTCCCCTCTATCCCCCTTGCCTAATCCACTGAAAGGACCATGCATGCAGATAACATAGATCCCTGCTCAGATGCAGCCCATAGGCAGCTCAGTCTTTATGTGGGTTCCCTAGTAAGGGGAGCAGGGGCTGTCTCTGACACAAACTCAGTTTTTTGCTTTTTGATTACTTCCTCCTGGTGGGGTGACCTTGCCAGCCCACAGAGGAAGAAGATCTAGGCAGTCCTGATGAGACTTGGAATCTTCTTTTTATTATAATAACTTATTCTGTGACATTCATTATAAGCTGGAAGTATGTAGTTTGCTTTTGACTTTATTTGAAATCAGAGTTAAGAGACTTTAGGTTTTCTTTTGAGACAAAGTCTCACTAGATAGCCATGGCTGGCCTAAAACTTGCTAAGTTGATCAGGCCAGCCTAGAACTCACAGAAACCTTCACCTACATCTGCTTGCCAAGTTTTGGGACTAAAGTTATGTACTTCCATGCACAACCTAAGATTTTGGACTTTTAAAGTGTTAGAAATATTATTGATGATAGGAATTGAGATATTGGACCAAATGGATTTTATATTACTCTAAGATGGCCATGCACCTATGGGAACAAGAGGTAGCATTTTATTGCTTTGGAAGTGAAATGTTTGGGTGTCTGGTTGACAAGGGAAGAGCTGTGATGGGTAAGGGTTGACTGTCAACTTAACAGACTTTAGAATCACGTGGGAGTGGCCTTTGTGTATGCCTTTCGGGGATTGTCTTGATTTCAGTAATTAAATGGAAAGAACACCACACTGTTGATGGCATACTCCCTGGCTGAGATCCTGGATGTAGAGAAAGGGCACCAAGCTGCCGCAGCAACATACATCACTCTGTTCCTCACTCCAGATGCAATGGGGCCAGCTGCTTCAAACTCCTGCCACCATGAATTCAATCTCAATGATGAATCCTACCACTGAATTTCAAGCCAGCACAAGCCTTTTTTCCCTCAGGAAACTAAGACAATGATCTCTCAAAGATGCCCCCATCCTAGTCTCCTGGATTCTGTGAACATGTTACATTGCATGACAAGAAGCACCCTGGCAAGTGATTAAATAAAGGCTCTCAATGGAGGGATTTACCCTGGATCACCCAGGAGACCCGGAGAAATCACACTGCTCCTTATGGGATTGCAGGAAGGTAAGAGTTTGGTCTGAAGACATCAGTGCACTACAAGCCTTATATATAAAGGCAAGAGCCAAAAACCTCATGAAAAGAGCAGACACCAGAAGTTAGGAAGGGAAAGAAAGGCAGTATTTCAGAGGGAGGTGGGCTTGATGACGGTTGATTTTAGCTCCAAAAGATTTCTGACCTAACACAATATAATATTATAAATCTGAGCCATTTTAAGCCACTAAAATTGTATTAATTCATTATAATGACCACAGGAATATAATATAATGACTACTTGGAAATAAACTGTCTCATCAACTACATTGTCAAAGAATAAACTATTTGAGACTATTATCCTTGCTTATATTACAAGAAATGGCACCTATTTGGAGCTGGGCTGAGAACGTTCACAATTGTGCCTCACCAGTCAACCTCAGGGTGGCTTCGTTCGGTTGTGTATTTTTGAGAGATGGTCCTCCAGTGTAAGAACAGACTGTGATAAAGCGGGATGTGAGAAGAAGAGGTGATGCTCAGCATAATGAGCTAAGTGTCAGCATTAGTGAGGGCACAGGGAATGTCAGAACTGCAGCCGGAAGGAAGTTGCACTTGCAGAAGCTCAGAGGGTGTGTGATCTCCTCCAGAGTTAAGTTCCAGCAAACCCCCTTTGTGCTCTGAAGGCGTGAACTCATCCTACACTGGGCCTTCTAGGTAAGGAATACCCTCGGGTCAAGGTCGCACACTCTTTGAGTAAATGTGCAGTATTGAATAAAATAACAACAGAGAGTACAGACAGCCTGTCTTTCTAGTTTAAACATGGTTAGAGTAAAATGGGGCCCTTATTCAAGCACCCACTAACCCCTGAACATGATCACCATCAACTATTTCTATCCATGTGCATGTCCACGTGGCATATCTGTAATCTGCAGCCACCCTGAGACACTCTGAGAACTATATAACCCTGAAGGAAGGGCTGCAGCACCATTATATTTTATTTAAGAAGTTTCTACACAGACAGTGCTCTCCACAGAAAGCTGTGAACTGTTCTATTTCGAGTCTAGCTAGCCTCATGACTCAGATGAAGCCTCTAGCCAAATAGTCGTGCCAGACACTTGCCTGGTCTCTCAGGACAGCTGGTACCACGGGAGTGAGCTGGAAGCGTGAGGGAGCTCCTGGGGAGGCTGACAAGTCTCCTCCATTGCAGTCATGCACTCGGCTGTCTGGCCTTTGTTCTGTTCTGAGTATAGTAACTTTACCAAAAGCCCGAAAGGGCACTCTCTCCCTACATTTGTTGGGAGGAATAAAGTTCTAATGGATAGGTGAGCCTACAGTGTGAATGACGGCACATCATTTTGGTAGCTGGGCTCTATTCACACTGGGAACCTAATTAGGGATAAGAATCCTTTTATATAGGGAAAACACATTTCTTTCAAAACTACGTTATTAATGACAGGGCAAACGTAGCTTATACCTAGTTTTTACTGAAAAATATTTAAAACTAGATTGAAAGAGAAAGATCAGTGTGATTTGCTTCAGCAATTGAACAGAAGAAAAAATGGTGCAAAAAAATGGTGCTACCTGTAGTGCAGATGACAATACCTTCATCTCATCATCCCATCAACATGATGTCGATGAAGACAGGAGTTTGCAGATTATAACCCACAGGCCAGATAGAGTCCTACTGCCATCTGTTCTTGTTTATACTACAAGATAAAAACGGCTCTAACAAAAAGTATAAGACAATTTTATTACATGTGAGTATTCTGTGGAGCACAGTCGGACGATCATCCATTGTTTGGATATTGCCTTTGGTGATACTGATCACATGGTTCACCATAAAATCACAAGTAAGAAACAGATGTTCTCCTTCGATACCCTGGTGGGTTGAGTCTTTCAGAGGTCCTCTGTGGAAGGCTCTTGTCCTGTTCCCTGTCTTCTCCTCCTTCTAATGTCTATCCTGTTTGCCCTTCTGAATGAGAATTAAGTATATTCCCTAGGGTCCTCCTTGTTGTTTAGCTTCTTTAGGAATATAGATGTTAATATGATTATCTTATATTATATGTCTAATAACCACTTATAAGTGAGTATTTACTGTGTCTGTCTTTTTACTCCTGGGATACCTCACTCAAGAGGATCTTTTCTAGTTCCCACAATTTGCCATCAAATTTCATGATTTCCTTGTTTTTAATTGCTGAGTAGTATTCCATTGTATAAATGTACCACAATTTCTGTATCCATTCCTCAGTTGACGGGCATCTTAGTTGTTTCCAGATTCTGGCTACTACAAATAAAGCTGCTATGAACATAACTGAGCAATACTGAAACTCATAGCCAAACTCTGGGCAGAGTGCCAGAATCCTTATGGGAGAAGAGAAAGATATAAAGACCTGGAGGGAACAGTAACTCCATAAGGAGAAGAACAAAGGCAAACAAAACAAAACAAAACAAAACAAAACAAAACAAAACAAAACAAAACAGGGCCCAGGGCATCCTTCAGAGACTGATACTCCAACCAAGGAACATGCATGGAAAGAACATAGACTCCCCTGATCAGAGGATGCCCACAGGCTTCTCAGTTCCCAAGTGAGCTCCCTAGTAAGGGGGAACAGGGACTGTCTCTGACATGAACCCAGTGGCCAGCTCTTTGATCACCTCCCACTGGGATATGTAGCCTTGCCAGGCCACAGAGGAAGATGATCCAGATAGACCTGATGAGACCTGATAGGCTAAGATCAGATAGAAGGGGAGGATGACCTCCCCTATCAGGGGACTAGAGAAAGAGGATAGGGGGAGAAGACAGAGTGTGGGTGGGACTGGGAGGAGATGAGGGAGGGGGTTTAGAGTGGACACAAAGCAAAAAATTATAATAAATAGATAGATAGATAAGTAAATAAATAGATACAATTTTAAAAAATAAATTCTCTAGGGCTTCACAGAAAAGATGCTGTCCCAGGGTTAGATGCTTGGGCTCCAGAACCAAGACACCAGTGTCCTGTACTGTATGTCCTTGTTATTTCAGTTTCTTGCTCCAGCTCTGTCAGCTTCATACACAACAGAGGGAGAACACAAGGAGTTGGAACATGAGAACCTGTACATCATGTGAAGGGCAGTCCTGGACTCCTGCTGAGGTGAGCACCCTGCGTACTATAACAACTGCTGTTTATGATCATGGCAATTATACTAATGTGTCTTCACAGGGTATGACACTCTACCAGCTTTCACTTTACTGGACATTATGGTTGATAGTAATTTATAGTTTCACCAACTCTAAAAATTATCTTCTCATTCATTGGTCATAACACTTTTGGAAAGTGTCTCAGTCTTCTTCCCAAATGAAGACAGTTGTCAATTATTGTGACACAATGATGACCATTAATTACATGTTTACAACTCTAAGAACAGTCTTCTTTAAAACCTGTATCTTTTTCTATCCTCATGTTTCAAAACTATTTCCAGAGATGCATCCCAGCAAGAAACTGTGTCAAATGAGATGATCTATTCTAGAGATTTCCCCATCCTTGATGCTTAAACCAGAACTCACCAAGGTCAAGCACAGGCAAGTGTTAATTAAGTGACCACTTGCTGACTTATACTTGGTCCTATTTGTGTTAATTCACCTAAAGATTCTTTGAATCAAAAGATTTTCTGCTTATTAGTCTAACCTAAGTTCCCAAATAATTTTTAGTCGTGTAAGTGGACGACTTACTGTGACAATTTCCCTTGATCATAATGCCTTTATTTCATTTGGAAAGACCACAAATATCTCCAGTTAATGCATTAAATATGAAAGTGCTTGCTGAAGAGACTCAATTTATTAATGATTCGGGAAAACTTCCTAAAACATCTATTTGGAATTCATTTATAATTTATTTTGCAGCTTAGTTTCAGCTCCCACGGGGCAAATATTTTTCGAGTATTACTGTTTTAAATCCCTCCTTTGTATTTTCTCGCAGACGGATATTCTTTGCCCCGGAATATAGTCTAAACTCCCTTAAAGCACCCATCCATCTACTGTAGTTTAATGTGCATTTCCTGATAAGATGACAGTAATGGGCTTTCGGATATAGCAGACTGTAGTGCGCGGCCAAACAGAAGAATAATTACTAAACATAATGGCTGGCTCTAAATTGAACAAGAAGTGCCGAGTCCATCGTAAATATTTATTAGAGAGTAACCATGGTAATTAATAAGTCCAGTCATCAACATAAGGGAAGAAATGTCACCTTAATATCCAATCATGGTGAGTAAATCCTCACAACTGACCTCCTGGAGAGACACAGTTGGCCGAATGTATAGTGTCAGGATGCAAACCAGATGTCAGCCTGAGAGGAGAGTGAGCTGAAAAGACTGAATGTGGCTGCTGACCACACGTCCCTGCCTCAGGGACAATGTGAGGTCTCTAATCCCGACAGCCGAACCCTGCTGGCAGCTAACGTCAACGTGTAGAAAGCCTTGGCTGGGGGTTTAGCTCTATGAAACCATGTTCATGTTACGTAAGCTCTCCGCATCAGCTACAGAGGAGAGATGAAAACTTCTTAGAGGAGTTGTTATGAAGACAGAGCTGTGGTAGTGTGCTGGATGATACACAGAGCTTAGAGCCCAAAGCAACGTGTACATTCACCCGCGAGTGATTTGCTCTGCTGTTGCAGTCTCCACAACACTCGGAACTTTTGCCACTGCCTCCATCCGCTGCGGTCCTTTTCTCTATTACTGCAATACCAGAGCAGTCACATTACCAAATTAGCCATTACGTGAAGAGAGGTAGAACAAGAGGTCAAACCCGGATCAATTTGTTGCACTGCTCGGCGGATTCTGCAGAATTAGATTTCAGACAGAGGATTGGCTAGGGAAGGACGGAGAATGAGCAAAGAGCTTGCACATATTCAACGGGCGGTCAGGACCCCAAAGTACTATCGCTGCCACCCCTCCTCGCTCCTCCATTTGCATGGATATTGTCTACTATGGGCCAGTAATTAAAAAGTATTAGGAAGACACTGCGTTTGCAGGAGAAACACCATGGAATGGGGTGATCAACACATCATGACGAATGTAGGAATTATTGAGAAAAGAGATCAAAAGGCTTCAATTACTCCCCCTTCTCCCAAAGACCTTCAGCCTCTGTATACAAGAGTTCAGAGAAAACCTAACCCTCAATTTTAATATCTCCACTCTGGAGGGGCATTAAGAAATGGATTTTGAGTTGATACTTTTGATCCTCATGTCTTCTTAGAAAATGGTCAGTTCACAGATCTCTCCTGTACCTTACAGGGCAAGACAAGTACTTACACCTTGGCAGGGACTGAGGAAGGAAGGCAGAGAGTAGGGGCTGCAGACAAGTTCTATCAGAAAACACAGGCAGCAAGAAAGAGGCGAGAGCTGTGCATGAGACCTCAAGACATTTAAATACATTCCAGCACTGGTACATTTTGATAAGCTGCTTGATATGTAAGATGGCTACATGTATAAACATATTTAATTTAACTCTAAAATCCAAAAGGCCTTCTATTATGCTCAAATCATAGAGATAACAATTATGGCTTTAAAACTTTCATAGGTACTACGTTTTCTTCAATTCTTTTTCCTCCAATAAGGATAAACGATTTCCATAAATGAAAAAGAATAAGGAGAAAAATAAAATGTTGCTTTGTAATGATCAGCTAAGTGCTCAAAAAATTTTAAAAACTCAGTGCTGAAATGGTAAATAAGAATATAATAAATTCACTCAAGGAGATAAATTTTTTAAATTATATTTTAAGATAATAAACATGTTAATTTAATATGTTTACATATTAAGCCAGCAACAAATGATCTAGTGCGAACTAGAATACATTTCTTAGGAGTATCAACAAATAGTCCTTTAATAAAAATCTAGATCGTTTTTATGTTACTAAAATTGAAATGCAATAAGTTTAAAATGTAAGCTGTTAACTAAACATGACAGTTGTAAATGTGAAACTGTGGCAGAGCCAATGTGATAAGCAATATACTTCAAACCTTGTGCCAGGAAGTAAACAATGATGAGCCAAAATGAAGCTGTGAATATTACACTTATAATAAAATTTAAGACACAATGTTGCCAAAGCATTATGGGAGACAACAGCTACATGGTTCCTGAACACACTTATTTTATTCATCTGAAAAACAAATAGCCCTGCCATGTGCGCTCCTGATAATCGCTGAAAAAGCCCCACACTTGTCTCTGAATTCCACCGAACTCATGAACCTGTAACTATGTAAAATGAATTATTCAAATTAAAGATAAAGCAAATGAAATAAGATTTCATTTAAACTGCATCAAACTGACATCAAACAAACACGTTTTTAATACAATGCCTATTAAAAGCAGTTTACTTCGTTGGTTTTATTACTATGAAAACAAACTCTGCTTGGATGGAAAATTGTTTTTAACTGTTATTCCTTACAAGATATAATTAAGCCAAGCCTGACAAATGCTTTCTGCTTTCTGCATAAAAAAGACCAAATGATTTCCTCTCAGGAAAATTTCATTTCAAAGGCTTGTCTTCAACAAGGACAAGGCACAAATCTGTTCAACTTCTTGATTTAGCTTTAACCTTTGGCTACAGTGACCAAAGCGAGTTCTGTTTTTTTTTTTTTTATATCAAAATCAGAAAACAAAAACTCATAGAAATTATGACAATAATTTCAATAAAAATTTGTTAATGGCAACAAAAAAAGACAAAATCTTTTTTTAAACAACAAGAAGAAAGAACTTACAGAATACCCAGGTAGAAATGTCTTAGAGTCCTCCATAGTAATGGTCCTGTCTAACCCAGAAACTGCCTGTTTCACATACAAACACCCAAAGTCGAGCAGAGAGAATGGAAAGCAGGTGGCGGTTTGCAGCAGCATCCTGTATCTAGACTCTTGCTAGCTACCCAGCCTCCGGCATCAGGGAAACTGTTAGTTTGCATCCTCTACTCGCAGAGGGCAGTCACGGAGGCCAGATCCATGATGGCTCTTCTCACAGAAAACTACTCTGCATCAGATTTAAAAACCGGGGAAGGTGAAGGAGATGACAAGATGAAGGAAGCGGAGTAAATACGGGGTGGGGGGGTCGGAGGAGAAAGCGAAGACGTACCTTTACCCTGTGGTCATCAGCATCCACAATGGTGGCGACACGAATTAACCGCGGATTCCGCTTGTCCACAGCTTCCAGCTTCATGTTTGGCAAAAAGCCGTGTGGAGGCCTCTGCAACGCCACAGAACAACAAGTCAGTTGCTCCTCAGCCAGCAAGTCAGACTCCCACCGAACTGGCCCCAGCCTCATGGCTGCGGTGCAGGCACAGAAATCTGTACCAAAATTGGGGTTTAATTTTAAGAGTACATGAGAGTTCATGCATATTTTCGAATCGGTGTTATAAAAGCCTATAACGATGAAGAAAAGTTTTGGCCATTTTAGAGACAGCAACAAAACAAAGACAGACTCAGTTATGAACTTATCAACGATCACTATAGTTTCTCACTGCGGCTTCTGTGTTAGTTTAGACTTTTATTCTGAAGTTATTACAAGCTAAGATACTGCTTACTGTTCTCACTGCCCACTTAAACTGGTGGAGTAAGAGGCGATTTATTTATTTAGCAAATCACTCAAAAAGGTAAACATAATATTTTCTAAATTTAACTTTTAAATATTCTGAGGGGAAAAAAAGCTGCTTAAACTGAATTTTAAGACGCTCTTAAAAATATAATCATGATGAAATTTAAAGCCATGTGCTACTCTTTCACTATTTTACCTATAATATTATGTTTAAGTCTCAAAAAATTGAGACCGAGAATGATAAAAATACAAGCAATAAAGAGAATAAAATGGGCAACCCACTACAAAAAAAATGTATCGGTCAACAGTGAGACTACTCCAACAGTTATTATCAGTTAGCACAGGCTAGCCTTCAGAAGCAATTTCACACGAAAATTGTTTGGCTGACTTTATGGGAAGCAAAAGTATACTGAATGCCTCAAGTCTAGCAGTGGCAACAGGAAAATAAAGCTCCATTAATGTGTGAGTAATAAATGGTTAAGCCGTTCCGTTCTCCGGTAGATGGTAAACTTCACCCCAGGTTTATGGAAGTGTATTTTCTCTTCAAAGCATTGATACACCTAATAAATGAACTGTGTCAGCATAAATAGGTGTATGAGAAGTTTTCTTTTCTCCCCAAGATCACTGTCATCCACAGGAATTTGATTATTTAGCATCTTAGATATCAAATATACATATTTGTGCTGAATGCAAGATAACTCCAAAACCAAAACTGCCTTTGTTGAAAAATATTACAATCGTTTTATTTTCTTGAATCTTTCCTCTGGGAAAAATCAAATGAAGACTTGGAAAAAGGTAAGAGAGAAGGGAAGCTCCAGAACATTAGGCACCTTTGTTTGCTAAAGCTTTGAAGTCTTTGAAACTCCTGTAATACCAGGACTTGCAGCTCCTTTCCTCTGTGCGCCTACATCCAGCCATTACATTTCTAAGGAAAATAGAACAGCTTTGTGTTTCAAATCTTGTCTAATCCCCTGAAAACATTTAGTAAATACGATTTATAAATAAATGAGGATACCTAATATATAAAGATCTGATTAAAGATAAACCGTTAAGCCCAGCACTTAGGAGCCAGAGAGAGGTGGAACTCTGAGTTCGAGGCCAGCATGGTCTACATAAAGAGGTCCAGGGTAGTGAGGGCTACATAGAAGTACCTTGTCCCCCCCAAAAAAAATAAAAAAAAAAGTAAAGTTGAGTTAGGAGGATACAGAGTTTGGAAAAGAATAGTATTTTAAAAACCACTGCTTTAGAACACAAATATTTATAATTGTATCACTTTTGTATGTAACATCTTTTATAAATTAATGTCTTCCTAGTTAAACCCTGAACAAATAGACATGTGTAAATATGAATTGCAAACATCGGTATTCTCTCCATTGCTAGAACAAACACTGCCCTCATGTAGATAAATCTGTGTTCATGAAACTCCATCTACTATTTCACCTGTTTGATTATGTTTATGATCATTATCTAAACAGTCCCTAAGGGGCCCCAGGAAGTCCAGAGTTCTCAACACAGTAGGCCCAAAGAAACGGACTTCAGGTTCTCCACCTGCAGTGGCTGACGGGGCACTTCTGGTTAGAGCCTCAGTGTCCTCTGTGACTCCCAATAAGAAACTGTTCTCCATGATGGAGTTTAGGAGCAACAGCAAATAAGCACCAACTTTGTACCATTAGCTGACAGCAAAGCAGGTTGGTTATGAAGTTATCCCTGGACGTAAGAACTAGACCTCTGTAAAGCAGCAGCAGCAGCCAGGCTCACCTGCGGGACATTGTGGAGTCTAGAGCACGCACCCCGGGAACTCACCGTGTTGAAGGCTTTGGCAGGAACTGCCTTTGCTTGAGTAGCTCGCAGGTAGTCTGTCCAGGAAAAGTTATGTGGTTCAGGATAACCTGAGAAAACACACATACCACGCACATACACACACACACACGTCAGAAGATTTATCACAGATCCCCATGGGCTTTGAAAGCCGATAGTAGTGCTGTTACCTGAAGGCACGTCAGTCTTCTGCTAACCTCTGAGAGGACTAAAGCAAATGTGTGCAAGCACTCAATAACTACTTCATTCATTCACTCCAGGTGGTTTGGCCAGAATTTGGGGGCCCTAAGTGGAATCCCAGGACTCTGACTCCTTAGAACTGAGACAAAACCTAGCATCAGCCATCTGACTTTGTACCATGAACCCGAAGAGAAATCCTAAGGCTCTTGCCAACCCTTCTGATAATGCTATGCCTAGCTGCATTCTATTCGTGTTATTAAAACTGTATAACTACAATGTTCCAAAACAGCTGTACTTATTATTACATTTTATTTTATTTGTTTTGGGTTTCTGAGACCAGCTGGCACTAAGTAAAGCTAGTGATCGTCTTGTCTCCACCTTCCGAAGGCTGAGACTGTCGGAACAGGAACACACAAAAAGTAGCTTATCACCGATTTTAAATCTATACATAAACAATGTTCAGACGCATATGTACAAATTCAAAAGTACACGCTTGACATGTTTTAATGAACTGAATTGCAAAGTGTTTATTTTTAGCTTCTTATTTATTAATGAAGGTATTTCATATTATAAGCCTATTTTTGTTGCTCCTGAGTACAGGATTAGAAAACTCTATACAGTTGTATGCATAAAGTGTTCTTTTAGTTTTACTTGTAAAAATTACAATCCAGTTGAATCCTTGTCAATACATGTCAGACATATTGTGTTTAAATATTTAAAATATCGAGTCTAAGAAGGGAATAGGAAGGCATAGGTGATATGAACAAGGAAACGGGAAACAGTAGGGGGTGTTAATTGTGGATTGGGAGGAAGAATAATACAGAAGAAAAGGAAGGGGGTGGAAGGATAAATAATCCTAAAGACTCTTAAGAAAGACACAAGGAATCATATTGCTTTATATTTATCTGAAATTATACACAGAGACACATGATACACATACTACACACACACACACACACACACACACACTATAGGTGATGATGCTGACCCCCAAGAGCCATAGACAATCTAACAAATGTCCAGTTTTAGTCATGAGAAATATCCTCTTAAGCTGTTGGTCAGTGGAGTTTGAGAGACTCCAGAAATAGTACAAGCTCTTGCTGCTGTGCATGGTGCCTTGCAGAAGGTGAAGGGAAGTCCCTGCAGCTGAAGACGCCATGTTCTTCAGACCCAGGACTCAGACATGAGGGCTTCTTTCTGGTGTAACAGGGGACCAACAAAAACTCAGCATGTAAGTGTTGAAAGGTTTACAACTGACGTGCAATAATACAATCTGGCTATGTTATTCAGAAATCTTTTTTTTTCCTGACAAAATATATGGGGTGGTTTGGAACAAAGAAAGGGAAGGGGAAATAATATAATTATATTATGGTCTTTAGAAAAACAAAGAAATATATATATTTAAAAAAATAACGTGGTATGCTAAGTCTCCATGTACTTCCCTATAATTTGCCAGTGTTGCTGATCATTTTCCTTCATTTTTAGACATCTTGTGAAAAATGTATTTAAAGGACATAAGCCAAGTGGACAGCCTGAACATTTTCACAGCCTATGTACGACCAGAGCTAGGTCAAAACAAGTGTGTCCTGGAGAACTCCAACTCATGGGTATCCCTACTATCACTTCCTGATCCTCACCACTCTCCTCCAGAGGACGCACCCTTCCCTGCACCCAAGGGCTGGCTTTGCTAGCTCTGTGTTCCAATGCACAAATACCGTCACGTACCGAGTCCCATGTGTGTCAACTATATGGCACTCTACAGTACTTGGCGAGTATCTGCAGAGTGCATGAAATTCACCTCCCTAGAGGTCATTGGCCTTTAATATTTTGATGCTCAGGAATGACAAATGGGTGAGCTAAGATGATGCTGGAGCACACATCCCTACAGTTCCAAGCAGGACTCCGATGTAAAGGTCTCTCCTGTTGGTGCTAGTAGTCTCAGATGTACCACAGGAACGGGATGGTATGACTACACCACACTGGCTAGTGCTCCAAGAAGAATGAATCTTGGATAATGCTAATTGATCACCATCTGATTGGAATTGATAAGGCCATATAAAGAAGGGAAATGTAACAGTTGGATGCTTGCTCCCCATCAGGAAGGCCGACATATGGGCAAGAGCAGCTTCAAACCCTTGATAAGGGGATGCTTGACTATCTTCACCAGAAACCAAAGCAGAAACATAGTTTGACCCCCATAACATTCATCTGAAAGTTCTCCAATTATAGTCAGCAGAAGTCCTTACAGGCCTAACATCCTGGCCTCGGTGAACTTCCCATAGAGAAGTAGCATAACCACCATTATACTTATACAATGAAAGACTCAAAAATCATAGGTATGCTAGGCAATGTTAAAATGATGGACAGCAGTTCAATTTAACAACCAGAAGAAAAAGGGATCTTCTAATAAGGTGTATGTCCAATCGGGATAAAGGAAATACAGACCACGAACAAGGATGTTGACTGCACTAGGTATCACGTTAAAATCAACCAGTCATCCAAATGGCATGGACCATAAATAACACCAAGGCATCATACAAGTAAATGAAGCACGGCATGTTCTGCTTCATACAAGGACACCAAGTCTTGTTCTGAGCGAGAGAGGCCTGGCATTTTATGTGACTTATCCAAAGGAAAACAGCTAAAAGTGAGATCAAAGCTGCAGCTCAGGCCTCCTGACCTGCTGCTTTGAGGCTTACTGAGTGCTGTTGCAACCCCTGTTCAAGAGAAATTACTAAGAAATCAAGGGTTATGTGTCTAGTAGCAACTAAGCTCTGAGCTGGCTTGTCTCAATATCATAACAGGCTGGATTATCAAAAAATTCCCAGAGGACAGCACTTATTGATTGCTCTGTTTTGGATCTTGAATGGAACTAAAATGAAGTAGGTCATCCCAGCATCCAGGTCTTTAACAGGAGAGCTGTTCTAACAGAAAGTGGCACTCTACAGAAGTCAGTCTCTCCCTCCCTCCCTCTCCGTCTTCCTCTCTCTCTCCCTCTCTCATTCTCCCTCCCTTTCTCTCTGTGGAGGAGGGGTGAAGCTATTGGAGTGGGGTACTTACTTACCACACCTCAAGTGGTGATCACTGTGACCCTGTGCCAGGGCTATAAGATCTAGCATGCAATTTCAGATGCCTTAATCCCTATAAAGTCTCGTTCAGATTCACGTTGTTCTCTAAAGTAGCAAACAAACATTAGAACAAAGCTCTCATAATTACAGTGCCACTGATGTCAAAAGTCCTGTTCGCATATTCAGCCCCACACAATTAAAGAGAGGTTGGGAAAGACTTTCTGACAAGATAACTAAGTAAGACTGACCACAGGCTATCAGTTCTGTCACCTGGACAGCCATAACTCTTTGATGTTTCAGCTGGAGAATTGTGCCTCTGCCTTTTGTCAAGAGAGACATTTTGTTATTTTTTTTCTGTTTTGTTGTTGTTTGTTTGTTTGTTTTTAAAGATAGTCTTACTATGTAGGCTGGGCTACCCACAAACTTCTAGCCATCCTCCTGTCTTCTGAGTGTTGGTATGGGTATAGAGCAACATGTCCAGTTCGGAGAGCTCACTTTGCAATTGTTTTGTTCAAAACCTGCAGCTGAGTTTAAATCGATGCAGAATATATTATGTAAAGAGAAGAGCACAGCTCTGTGTCTAGTGAAATCGCCAGCAACTAACGTGTTTGTACTGCTTTTGACCTCCCTTGTACTTGCTGTAGTGCTGCTGTCTGCTTTCCAGGGGTTATAATGATTCAGGACCAGGTAACCAGCATCCCAGGTCTCTTCCCTCCTAAACATTGAATGAAACCTGTAGTTGTTTTGCCTTTCTTTTCCCCTCTCACTAACTACATAATATTTGACTCCGAGTTAGTCTCAGACTGCCCCGACTATTCCCTTATGTCATCGTTTCATTGTTCTCTGCACTGCAGGCCCCAGCCACTCTTCACGCTTATCAGGTGCTCACTTACTAGATTTTTTGATAATTAACTAATCCCTGACTACCTACAAGAACACATTTGGGAACTAGCTTATTACAACCAATACAATATTTCTTTGAGTAATAAGTAATTATTACATTTTAACACCCAATAAGACATTTCTTCTTACATGAGTCTTGCCATTGCAACTCATCTCTACATGGAAATTGTTAAGTAATTACTGACTACCAACAGTTTTCTGCATGTTGTTCAAATATCTGACCTATCTCAGCCGCCTGGTGATTGTGAAGATATAGAGAGAGGACTGCTGTTATTCCTGGAGAGTAAATTATAATGTCTTCCCTGGTTTCAAAGATGATAGTAACAGTCTAAGGAAATAACCCTAAACTCAGCATTCATTGATAAGCTTCAATGTTCAACTTACGGTTTTTAAATGCAGAAATAAAGATACACTCTCACTGTTCCTTTCTAAATGTAGCCAAATATCAATAATACATTTAAGTTTTTTTCTTATGTTTTCATGTTTGTATTTGTGTGAGTGTATGGGAGGGTGGGGTTGCTTAGAAGCTGCCACATGTGAGGTCAAATATCAACTTGTGAAAATCAGTTCTCCTTTTCTACCTTTTGAGAATGCAAGATGGAACTCAGGTCGCCAGCCTTGGTGACAGATGCCTTTGCCTGCTGAGCTAGTCAGCTAGCCCCAGTAAATGCATTTTAAAGGAATTCTTAACGACAGAAAGAGTCTTAAATTATTTGGAAAGAATGCACTATTCAAACCTCAATGATAAGAAAGGGAATGTGGGTATCCTTGAGTATGTGTATGCAATCATATGGGAAAGGGCAAAATAGGTACAGCATAGAATGCCAAGGATTCAAGATGTTTTCTTCTGGGAGGAAACTTGAACAGCAATTTTTGGACTCCTCTGAAGCTAGGTACAGTCCTCTCGCTGGGTGGTAACTAATGTAAATGAGGTCAACAGACAACTTGTGGTCAAAGTAAGAAGTCACTTTTCAGTTTAACCACTAAAGCCTCCCGGCCACCACGTGTACCCATCACATTAGGATATTTCCAAAGACCTAGAAAAGTCCCAGCCCCAGATCAACGGCAAACAAACAAACAAAGAAGCAAGCAAACAACCCCCTACTAACTCATATCAGCATGCTCGTACCGTGGGAGACGGGGAAGGTGGTAAATGTGTTAAAGACATGAAGATTTTGAAGTGGTTTAATACACTGGCTATTTCACAGTAACTAGCACAAAGGGATTAGCAATAGTGCTTTGCATGGTAGGGATAGATGGCTGGGGGGAAACAGAAGGCAACAAAGATAGCAAGTTTTGCAGCTGGGGTGCTATAAATATAATGCTATTTAAGCAAAATAATTAATTCATTAAAGCACAACTAAGACAATAATACAAAGTCACAGTGAAAATAGATTAGAAGCCAATGGTTTATGACAACAAATATTTCTGGAAGCATAAAAAGCAAGCCAGTGAATGAAAACTGACCTAAGAGTACCGAGAAAGCCCAGACAGAAACCTTTTAAAGAAAAATGCCAAAATAAGGAGCAGGAAATTGATGAGACTCCAGGAACTGCAGCCACTAGACACTTCCTCAGGAAGTACCATGCGGCCGAAAGCAGACAGTTGCTTCAAGTTCTGACAGGCGCTGTTAGACAGACCCTAGCTACGGCATACAGGTGTTCTGAATTCTCCACATCCTGATCAACCGTTCCCAGTTGTTGTGCACTGCTGTCTTGTTGTTTGTGGACAGTAGCTACCTGATGCACACAGACAGGTGACACTGCAGCTCTTTGCCTCTTCTTGATGAGTCATGGTGCTCACCATTATGCCATGTGCTCACAGGCCATTCACATATCCTCTATGGAGACGTGTGTGTGTAAATCCTCCCCTTTTGTTGTTCCAATTCCTCTTTGTGGTGCTGTGGATCAAACCCAGGGCCTTGCCCATTCTAGGCAAGTACCTTACATTGTGTTACCAAGCTACATCCCCAGGGCATTTAGCCCAGTTTTGAATTGGTTTGTTTTGATGTTGAATTTTAGGCTTTCTCTTTACATTCTAAATATCAATCCCTTATTAAATATATGAGTTGTAAATATTTTTTTCTGTTCTTTAATTATCCTATAAAAACCTCCTTTGCATATACTGAAGTTGATCTTTGGCAAGCAGAAGTATCGAATCTTCATAAAATCCAACTGTTTTTTTTTTTTCTCTTGACTCCTGTGCCTTTGCTGCTATAGTTAAAACAAACAAAAAAAAAAAAACACCAGCAGATACAAAGACATAAAATTCACCCCTGTGCTTCCTTTTGCAAGTTTTAATAGATAAGCTTTTAAAGTTTGGCCTTTGAAGATTTTGAAGCCATTTTTCCATATGGTTTAAGCTAAGGTTGCAACTTTTGTTTTGCATGTAAATAACCAGTTTTCCTAATGTAGCTTGAAATGGTTCAATCCTCATTGAATGGCTTTGACACACTTTTTAAAATCATTTCAGCATGTATTTGAAAGTTCGTCTTCAGGTCTCTACTCTCTTCCATCGTCTGATCTTGTCCATCTAGATCCTCCTGTGGGTGTCATGGTGTCCACAGAATGCAGTGAGAGTTTGGTTCTTTCCTATTTGGACAGCTGTTATCCCAGTAAGATGCATGAACTATGGGGTGAGTTGTTATTCTTTAGAAAAGAGATCTTGCCTGAGGAGAAACCAGGCTTAGTTCCCTGTCCCACCATCCTACAAAGCCAGAACAACAAACTCCAGATAAAGCGATCATCCAGGACTTCTCAGCCAGACACTTGCCAAATTGAGTGAGCAGCAATCCCAAAGCATCCATGTCACACTGACTCCATTCACGTAGCTCTGACAAAGGCCTCACCTCCTCTCTTCACTTACTCTCTATATTACTCAGGGTCTTCTCAAGGAACAGAACTGACAGATGCAATAATATGTATGTATGCACATATATGTGTGAATACATATGTAACACACAGACACGGTTTATTAGAGTGGGTTACAGTGCAATCCTGGCGGTCTCCTAACAGAAAGGCCAAGGCTCCAGAAGTTGTTCAGCCTAGGAGACTTCACAGTTTATAAATCGTAATCTGGTGCTGGAGTCTCAGGGAGGTCCTAAAGAGCTGCCCGTTTTCAGTATCCCTTCTAATTCCAAAGAAGTAAGCTCTAACATCAGCAACAAGTAGATGAATGCGCTAGCAAGGAGTGAGGCAAGCAGGCAAAAGCAGAGGCTTCCTTCTTCCATGTCTTTCTATGTGGTCCAGAAAGCGTGGCCCACATTTAAGGTGGATCTTCTGACCTCAGATGGTCCAAATTTAGTATGGGTCTTCTAATTCAAATAAAACAACCAAGAAAAATCCCTGTAAGTGTGTCCAGCTGCTTGGATGTTTAGTTAATTTCAGGTATAGTCAAGTTGATAACCAAGATTGGTTTTCTCATGTCCACATGGCATCCTTAATTTCCAAATGAAAAAATAATGATACACCAAGACATAATCTTGCCTAAGTGATAATATATCCCACCCTGTTTCTCCCTAATGCTGTCCTCTGATCTGGCCTACATTTTGTCAACTGAATTTTCCCATAGCCTCCGTTATAAACTCATCAATTTCTCTGCCTTCCTAACTTCTTGTTAATATTCTAACACTGAACTGAAAACCATTTCAATCTCTGGTTCTCTAGAATTTAAAGATAACAAACAAAATACGGAAATGATATTCTGTCACAAAGCCACACACTGCTATAAAATTCTCCCCACAAAGCAGCTCTTCCTCTTTTGGGACAGGTGCTGGCCCTTTGATTAATCACCTTGCTATTCTTTGTAACAATCAGAGATTCATTTGACAAATGTACAGCCATCTCGATCTGCCACCAGCTTTAATGTCAAGGAAGGCAGCCCATTTCCCCACATAATCTACATAGCAGATTACAGCAGCCTGTACAAAGTAGGGTCCATGGCTTCTAAGTAGTTCAAAGAGGACAGTGAAAAAGATGGACAGGGCAGGAGAAAGGAGCTGATAAACACAGGGGTACTTGCGGTACTTGAACATTATTATTAGCTAGCATCACTCTAGTTAATCTAATAAATATCAGTGTGTGCTGGAATCTAGTGAGTATAAATTTGGTGAGAGAGAAAGAGAGAATATTTATATGATCTTGGAGTAACTTTCCAATAGCTATGGATTCATTCCACTGGGAAAAAAAAGAATAATTGTACAGTGGAGAAACTCCCCTTCAGGCCTGTAACAAAGTTTCCCCTGACAGGAAGGACCTAGCCGGAAATGCATACACCTGCCAGGATACAACAGAAACAAGCAGGGCCATGGGCATGACTTCTGGGACACCCCTGTAGAAATGCCAGGAATGCACCTAATCATGAGAAAGTGTGGGACAAACCTGGAGTGAGGAACATGTTCCAGACTAACCGGCCTGAGGTCCACAAAAATGGGAAGTGTGTGACATCAAGCAGGAGTGGAGAACATTTGCGTTAGTGATGGAAGTGAAGGAGACACGAGTGCAATGTGGACCACCAGCATGTTTTCCCGCTGATTTGTTTTCCTACGGAGGATGTTAGTTTGTGGCAGGCGAAACTTCGATTTTGGCAGTTTACCATCATTTGGTTTGGCAGGGAGGGCTTTTTTTCCGGTTCTCATGGCTGCTCTGAATAATGAGAAGGGCTAAGTTTTAACGTTAAACCCCTTGAAAGGCCATAGGAAAGCTATTTGTGCTGAACTTCAGCATCACTTCTTGCCACATCTCCTCCTGCCAACCAGACCCTTAAGCCAAGCGCGTTAGCCCTGGTGTGCTTAACTCCATGCACGGAGGGGCTTCTCGCATTTTGAATTTCTTCCACTTCCTTCCGTCTGACAGTCCTTCATAGTCCAATCAAATTCTGCGTGCCCACCAGAGACTAATTCGGGCACCGGCTCGGCCGTGAAGCTCTCTTTTGCGTGCCTAGTGCTGCCCTAGATCTCCTCCTTCCGCTGCATTCCGATGTCCACGTGTAGCACTCTGTGGAGCCCGGTGGAAGGGAAGGGAGGGTGAAGGAGTTCGAGATGTGCCCCGAAAGGTCAGCCATGAGATCACAAGCTCACAGAGGCAGGTCTGTGCCTCCCTCTCGACACCATGTCTCCAGCAAGGAAAACAGAAGTTGACCTAAATGTCACGAAGTTGCCTTGAAAACAGGCAAGTGTGGGAAAGTCTCTGCCATGGTGGAAAGCTGAGAGAAATGAGAACCCCAATCAGATTCCACTTCATACCCATTATGGTGGTTCAGATAAATAGACAGACAGGCGTCAGTCGAGATGCAGAGAAGCAGGAAAGTCCGCACCGCCTACGGGAATGCAAACAGTGTAGTACCATGCAGAACAGCACAGTGGGTCCTCAATGGCTTGGACACCGGGTTACCAAATTATCCCCAAACTCCAGCCCCAGCTGCAAATGCGGAGAACCAAGAGCACGTGTTCAAGCAAAACCGAACCTCCACAGTAATTATATTCAGAATATACCCCACGTAGAGGTAACCTGGATGCCTGCCAATGGATAAACAGGCCCACAATTGGGTTTTAGTCCATTTAGTGATATACGCTAGTGAAAAGGACATTGTGGGTGGAACGGAAATACTATGCTCAAGGAGAGAAGCAGGACACAAAGGCAGCAGACCACGTTCTTGCTCACAAAAAACTATCAAGGGCATTTGTGAAAACACAAGGTAAATTAGTGGTTGTCAAGAATGTAAAAAGATAGGATTGGAGAATAATAGGCAGCTCTCTGGGAATTCCTTTTCGGGGTGATGAAAGCGCTGTCAAAATGAGTGTGGTAGTGGTTACAACTCTGCAAATATGGTAAAAGTGCTGACGGTGTACACTTAACATGGGTGACATATAGTTGGTGACTTTCACCTCCGTAAAGTAACAGACTCCTCCTTTACAACAGGGTCCCCAGAATCTCTCCACTCTGTCACCTGGGAGGCCCTGAGGGCACCTGTGCCGAGCCCAGCTGGAGCAGACTTGCTGTAAGCTCTTCAGAGTGAGCAGCGGTGTGCATTTGCAGAGGCCCTCCAGCCTGCAGGAGACCAGCCTGCAGGAGACCAGCCTGCTGCCAGGCTGGTAACTAACAGTCACCATGGCTGGCAGGGCTTCCTGCCCACCTGCCCACTTCATGAAGGAGAAGAAGGGGGCAGGGTCTTCTCATTAATTAACCACACAGCCTGCTGAAGGAAGTCTCCTGGCACCATTCAATCTGATGAAGAAGACATGCTGATCCATAAGGAACAATGTACAGTCATACACACGCACAAGCTTTCAGCGATTTTTACAAATGGCTGTTCCACTCTAGACACCAGAATAAGAAAGAAAAGTACCTTTCAGCTGGCAATCTATGGGGCGTTCTTCAAGGGAATTGGTTTTAATTTTATTTTTATAATTAGCCTACGCCGTATCAAGCTTCCCGGTGTTCTCCTCACACATACTGAGCTTTAGTTAGAGGCTAACCCTCTACTTCTCTGCCCCTCCGTACACACACTTGCGCCTTGCACTCCCAGGGCCACAACTCGAACTTTCACTGCACACGTGTTCTATAGCCCTTCTCTTCCTCCCTCCTCAAAGTACCCTCCCTTTCCCCTTCCACGGGGCCCTTTTGAGTTTCCGGGCCTCTACCCACACTCGAAAATTAAATTTTAGCTTCCGAGAAGTGGCTCCGTGATGTTTCATCAAAGGCTGGGGATAGCTTTACTTAATCAAAGCACCTGATTTGCCCTACTTATCAGGAGCTGATTCTTTTTTTTTTTTTCAATGCAGTTTATTCAGGAACCTTGAACAATCATCTGACCCTGGGGAAAGCCAGCCCACAGCTTAAATAGCCTCTGGGTAGCCAACTCAGGCGTGCCACGTGGGCAATGCAGATAGGTCCACATACATGGAAGCAAGCCAGATCCTCGGCCTTAGCCAAATGTGGAATTGTTCGTGACAGAGAGCACTCACCACCAGAGAAGAGCATGTCTGATTGCATGTGGGTTGATACCCCAGGTCCTGCCTCTGAGAAAAAGGTATCGGATGGGTCTGATGCTCTTTGGGTGGATGACACCTAAATGAACATCGGTACAAAGTCCCAATTTATTTCTAATATCAGAGATCAGACCTCTACTCTTGCCTGATGCGTCTAAAACAAAAAGGGGGAACTGTAGAGAGCTGCGGAATGCTGTGCCTTAAAGAAGGAGCTGATTCTTAAAAGAATGTTACCTACCCTATGGACACCATTGATCTCAGTGAGACATGATCATCCTCATGGAGAGGACCACTACTTTTTCAAATGGTTAGAAGGGTTTTCTAAATGTCTGTTTATTACACATTGTTCATTTTAGCTATCATCTCAGCCAAAGCTTCTCCCAAGGAACAGAAGGCGGCTGGCTTTCAGTCTTCTGTGGAACAGCGATGGAAGCCGTAGCTTAACACTTGGACATGTATCCAGGAAATAAATTCGCATTTTACTTTTTACTGTTTCATGTTTACAAATGGTCCTCCTTTCCTCCCTCCCTCCGTCTTTCCATGACCTCCCCCACCCCCACCCCATCCCTGTTATCTGGATCCCAGGAGAATCTGCCTAAACACACAGGAAGCTACAAAGATCAGCTCAAACCATTCTGCTGTCAAAAGTTTTAATTGCCCCTGGAAGTGCATATGCTTTGGCAAATAAAGAAAATACACTTTTTTTTTCTAAAAAAATTTAATTGGAGACATAAAGTTTTATAATCTGTAAACATTAACATATTTATGCTTAAACACGTTTAAAATCCCTAAGCCTAAGTAAGGTTCAAAAGATAAATTCACTTACCGTAAAATAATTCCAACTAATAAAGTTTGGAACTAATTGCTATTAGAAACAAACTAACCAAATGGACAATGTTTAGTTTTACTCTTACTGTGCTTTGTTTAAAGTGCTAAATACATATTGGGTGAAGAATCTCTAATTTAAAATCTATAATGTAAAACATTTTGTCATGGAGCGTCTTCACCTTTCCATCAATTAGGAAAGATAACCTTGGTCAGTTTTGCATTCCTGTTTCAGGGCCATTTACCTCCACAGTTGAAGATTGCTCCCTTTTCCCCTGGCTTTTGGAGTTGCTGATGAAAGAGCTGAGATTATTCTGACATTCCTGCTTTGTATGTGGGTTGTCACTTTTCTTTTAGGACTAGATGTATTTTTCAAATCTCGACTGTGATATGATGTTCAGCTTGTTGCATGGGTTTGGAGCTCTAAATGCCTCTCTTGCTTGAAAGTCTAATTCATTCTCTAGGTTTGGAAACACTTTCTGCTATACTTTCATTAAATAGTCTGTCTATTCCTTTTGACTTTATCTCTTTCAGTTCATATCTTCTACCCAATGAACACCAGGTCTGGCCTCTGAAATATATCACAGAATTCCTGGAATTCTTGGTTGTACTCCTTAAGTTTTTCCTTATGTATTTCTGAATATATGCTTGTTTCATCTTTGGCCTCCATTTTGAATTTGTTCTTCAAGGCCTAGACTGGTGATGGGTTTCCTGTCTGACTGACCATTGTTTTCACCTGCAGTTGCTCTTTTGGCTCTTTCCTGACACTTCAATTTTCTTCCTGAAGTTTTCACCCCTATTTTGCACTTTCTCATATAACTTAATGATCTAGTCACTCTGGAGATGGTCTTGTCAAGGTTTGAGGCAGATTCCCTTATTCCATGCATCTGTGTCTTGGCCTGTTATGTGGTCGTTGGTCTGAATTCTTTCTCAGACATTTCTGTTCTCTCTGAATCTGAGTTCTGTTACAGGGGAGCTGGGGAGTTGAGGGTGGGTCAGGGTAATTTGTTGTGTTGTGATAGTCTTTGTTTCTTTGTTGTGTGTTATGCAGTGATTAGAATGGATTTGCCTTCTGGGTATAACTTCCCCTTCTCCCTACTCTTTTTGGTTGTCTTGTTTTCTGTGAATCTTCCTAGAAGGAAGTCTGCACTAAATTAAGCTGTGGAGACTGGAAAATGTTGTCATTGATTCCTGGCTAGGATCCCTGAGATTATCCTGTCTTGGCAAGGTGACAACAGGACTTCCTGTGAAGGCTCATGTTGATGGCCAGGATGTCTCAAAGGAGTCAAATCTCCATCACACACTGAGCCTTGTGAAACTCATGGTGCTGAAGTCAAACTTCTAGTCCCAGCAATGAATTCTGTGATAACTGGAATCAAAACCTAGCAAGATATGCTCACAAGTGTAATAGCAGCATGAATATTATTGGGTAACTACTGATTAGATTTAAGGCCCAAAACACAGGAGGAAAGTATAGCCCAGCTATAAATTTGACTAAGACCCCTTTGTTGGGGAGTTTCCGGGCTCCAGAAGTGAAACTACTGTTATTTTGTTATACAAACATAGTATCAAACTGGCTCTGAGTTTGTGTCTCTCTCTATATCTGTGTATTACTGCAACTCTCAGTCATCATCAGTAAACCTTTTTACATAGTAAAAGAGAATTCTCAGCTATAAATGGGACATTTATATCACACATCCTTCTCTGAAGAATCTGAGAGCATAAAAGAATAGCAAGAAGAAGACTTTCAGAGCCAAGGACAGGGAACACTGAAATGAAATAGCGTCTTACGGGTGTGAAAAGACCAGTGCACTCATAAATTCACTGCAACTGTGTGTGTCTGCCAAACTTGTCAATATTCCACCATAGGGTGGAAGAGCTAATGAATCTTCAACCCTAGCTGTGGAGCTACTCATAACTGATGGCTGCTAGGAGAGAAGGGTCACTTTTATTTAAAAGATGATTCAGTGGTTCAGTTTTATTTAATCTCTGGCGGGTTGTCCATGCTACAGTGAATGGCCAAACCCACATGTGGACAAAGATTGTACAAGTTAGATACAATGAGTTATCAAGATAGAGAGACAGACAGACCAGAGACAGACACAGAGACACAGAGAGGAAAAAAAAGACAACTAGGAAGAGGTGGGTAAGTAAAGGTTAGTTTTAGGAGGAGTTAGAGAAAAGATTGATGAAGGTGAATATGATCAATATACATTCTAAGAATGTGTGAAGTTCTAAAATAATTAATAAAATATTATATTAAAATAATGCCCACACAATAATTACTTCTAGTAAGATTTTCCTCAGGAATACAAGATTGGTATAGCATGAGAATTAGTCATATACTATCATCAAAGTAATAGAGTAAGGTGCCATCTTATTTTTTAAAAGTAAAGAAGCTAAAAACAACAAAAAAGAGTTATTTCATGTGATCAAACCTACAAAGACTATCATATTTACCTGTAAAAAACTGAAATCTTTTCCCTAAAATTGGAAGAAAGAAAACTGTATGATTCTATAAGTACTGTCCAATGGTATCCTACAAGGGCTAAATTAGACACGAAACAAGTCATTCATAACACACAGTAATGAAGGAAAGTATCTCCATCTGCACATTATATAATATCACAGATAGAAAAATCCTAAGAATTGCCCAAGGAGAGTTTAGAATAATTCAGGAAAGCTTCAGGATAGAAGATCAATATGAAGAAACAAACTATATTTTAATACTAACAATAAACAATCAAAAACCAAAATCAATAAAATTTTCATTTATAACACCATAAAAAAGAATAGGCTCAAGAGATATGACAAGAAAACAATAGACCATATGGATACACATAAAAAACTTTTCAACAAACTATTAGCAAACTGAATCCAATAACACGTTAAAAGAATGGAATAAAACAAAAATCAAGTAGCCTCCCCCACCAAGAATACAACCGTGATTCATCTCAGAAAAATCAATCAGTGGAATGATTACAGGAAAGCACAAAAGAGATAAAAGTATCAAACCGCCTCTATAGATGCAGACAGACATTGGGTAAAATCAATTTAGGTGCGCTCATTTTGTTTTATGTGGGAAGGGGCTGTGCACAGCAGGAGGTGGGTCACGCAAGTAAGTGTTCAGTGGCTGTTAGTGGAAAAGTCTCAGAGAAAAGGAAAATTCCCTTAACGCAGCAAGAGCACTGACTTAAAGTTAGCATCATATCATCGATAAGACGTTTGAATGTGCTTCATAAGGAACAAATCAAGCAAGCTCCATGTCCAGCATTACACTGCAGACACAAGATGAACAATTAGGCAACAAAGACCACCAAAAAGCAACCACACTGCAAATGAGAAGTAAACGTTCCTCTTCGGACAGACAACATGACTGCATGTCATGAAATACTCAGGGACACAACTTAGACATGGAGTGAATAAATTAATTCAATAAATTTTTAAGGTAGAACATGAATAAACAAGATTAGACATGTTTCCATTTGATAATAATAATAGCAGGGTTAAGAAAACAATTCCATCTATAATGGCACCTAAAAAAAAACCCGCCCAATAGAAAATTTAATCAAACTGAACATTTTAAAAAGAGTTGCTAACTGAAAACTAGAAAGCACTGAAGAAAAGTCCCAAATAAATTGAAAATATCTCATCTTATGGATCAGAAAACTCAGCACTAAACATAGTATTTTCCAAAGGAACCTACAGAGTTAATTCAGCCTTATCAAAATGACAAGTTATTTCCCTCAAAAGAACCAATCCTTAAATTCACATGAGTGTTAAAAGGTCTGAGTAAACAAAACAGTCTTGAAAATTAGGAGTAAATTTGAAGAACTCACAATTGATGGTTGTAAAATGGATTGCAAAGTGATGCTGGTACATGAACAGAAATATTATCTATATTTCTTTTGTATTTGTTTATTGCACTAGAATATTGCATAGTATATTTGCATTTGTTTCATGCAAGAGGAACTGTGACTCCAGAAATGAACCCAATCTTCTATGGTAAATTTAGTCTCAAAAATGCTACAGAAATGATTCATAGGAAAAAGAATGGTCTCTTTAGAAATGGTGTTTGGAAACTGGATCACAGATTCAAAAGAATAAACAGCACCCCTACTTTGTGTCATATGCTACAATTCATTAAACACGAGCCAATGACTTAAATATAAGAGCAAATAATATAAAAGCCACAGTTGATATTTTTACCTAATAGTTAACAATAACTCCTCAGACGTAACAATAAAATTAAGAGCCACAAAAAAAATAGCTAGATAATGTAATGGTGGTACATCAGAGGAGGCTGAAGTTTGAGAGTGAGTCCACCGTCCTCATGCTCCCCCTGTAGAAATCGGGCAGGTCTTTGTGACGTAAGGCTTAGAGGAAGTTCCATAAGTCACTGAGGCCACAAGATGCTTGGAAGGGGACCAGCTGAGTTCCTGCTAGTGGGCTGTTTTAAAATGACAAGGCCTGCCCTTGTCTCGCATCTCTCTGCCCTTGTTCAGGCTATGTCATGTGCTTCTCCTTACCTCCCAACCACTGCCATCTGCTACCTAACCCCTGCCATACATGACACAACCCTCAACTGAAGTGAACTGACTCAGATGCCATGCCATGAGGCCTCCAAAGTGCTGCACAAACGTTTGTTTTCATTATAAATTCATCTTCCTCAAATACCACATTATAGAAAAGTGAAACTAATACAAAGGACAATATCAAGAATGTGAAAATATAGACTCAGCACTTAAGAGCACTTGCTGCTCTCCAAGAGTACAGGAGTTTGGTTCCTAGCACCCACTTCAGGTAGCTCATATCTGCCTGTAACTTCAGCTGCAGGAAATGAGACTTTCTTTTCTGGACTTGGAAGGTATCTGCAAGCATGTGGCATACACATACACAGACACAAATACAGACTTAAATAAAAACAAATCCTTTAGAAAGGATGTGAAATGAAGCACATAAAATAAAACATTTTCAAACCACCTGTCTGTCTTCTATCATAATACATAATCACCCACTCAGAATACACAAAATTTTAAACAACAATAATGCAATATTTGAATGCTAAATAATAAAAACACAAGGCAGTTTAAAGTGGATAAAGGATCTGAATAGACATTTTCTCCTGAGAAAATATGCAGGTGGCAGACAAGCACATGAAAAGCTGTCTAACAGGAGTAGTTGTTGAAAAGCAGAAACCCAACAAAAAGCACAAACCCTACAAAGATTCAGCAGATGGGCAGATTAGGCTTCATCTGGGCCCTCTAGTAAGGGAAGTGGGGACTGCTTGGACAAGGACTCACTTGCTAGCTTTTCCATCACTTCCCCCTGGTGAGACTGCCTCACTGGGCCACAGGGGAAAAAGACCTGCTCAATGAAACTTGATGAGCTGGGTAGATGGGAAAGGGAGCTCCCCTTTTCTGAGGAATAGGCAAGAAGCAGGGGATGGAGGGAGGATGGGACTGGGAGGAGAAGGGATAGAGGTACAACCAGGATGTAAAGTGAATAAAAAAATAAATTTATTTTTTAAAAGCATAAACCCAAACAAAACCACACTGTGTTTCTACTTTGTATACAGCAGGATAATTTAGAAAGGAAGGAAAGGGAGATTTATTCAATGGGGCCACATTGGGAAGAGAGACAATCACATCTAGGGAACTCCCCCAGTCCACCTTTGGGGTCCTGAAGTGAGATCTAAGTTTAAATAGAGAGTCAATTCACCAATCATTATGTAGGTTCCAGTCTTCTGTGAGATGTTCTGACCCCCTGTTAAGGCAGTGTGAAATCTCTTTTTGAGAGGTTCACCCCTCTGGCACCTTATCCTTTTCTCAGCATGATAATCCTTTAACCAAAAACAAACAAACAAAAAAAAAACAAAAAAAAAAAAACAGAAAACAGAATATAGAAAAGAAGAACAAAAATCCCATTTCTTTCAGGAACGTAAAATGGCACAGATACTCTAGAAAAGTTTCTTAAATATTAAAGACAAAATTACCATGTTTGTTCTTGCAATTCCCTTCCTGGATATATAAATATGATAAAGAGAATGAAGATGCATGTACAAATAAAAACTAAACACAAATGCTTTCACGGCATCATCGTGAACCAAAGGGAGCAACATCACCAAACACTCATCAACAGAGAGGCAGAAAAGTACACTCTGTGTTAGAAAAGTCAACCAGGAGAAGCAGCTACTCACTACTCCCATAACATTCTTGCACTATTGCACACTAGGCAGATCTTGCAAGATCATTTGTTACTGTAGTTTGCAGACTGGGAAAGGATCTTCACCAACCCTCTGACAGAGGGCTAATATCCAGAATATATAAAGAACTTGAGAAGTTAAACAGCAACAAATCAAGTAACCCAATTTAAAATGGGGTACAGGGCTAAACAGAGAATTTTCAATAGAGGAATTTCAAATGGCATAGAAACACTTAAAGAAATGCTCAACATCCTTGTCATCAGGGAAATGCAAATCAAAATGACCCTGAGATTTCACCTTACACCCATCAGAATGGCTAAGATCAAAAACTCAAGTGACAACATATGCTGGAGAGGATGTGGAGAAAGGGGAACCCTCCTCCATTGCTGAAGGGAATGTAAACTTGTACATCCACTCTGGAAATCAAACTGGCACTTTCTCAGACAATTAGGAATGGTGTAGTTCACAAGAGTTCACATCTGGGTAAGACTGATGATGCCTTTTATTCCATGGGGTATACTTAGGAATATACATACACAAATACATACATACATACATATATATATATGTATATATATACACCATATATATACATATATACACACATTTTATATATGTATCTATATATGTATCTACATAGATATATATACATATACATATATATATGTATATATATATGTATATGTATATATATGTATGTATCTAGTATCTCCAATACTAGAATGAAGCTTCCAGGGTGATAGCAGTTCTCTTGTCCTATGCTATTATATCAAATTCGGTGGGTAACCAAGGGCAAGGGCACTCACATTTAGGGGATCTTTGGGGTCCCACTGAGCAACAACTTAAAAATAAGCTATATCTGCCCGTGGGCTTTTATTGTTGGCATCCTATAGTATCTAGGAAATGCATAACCTCTTTGTGGGTAGCTTTTATATCTCATATTGTGTGTGTGTTTGTGTGTGTGTCTATATATAAGTTACTGTTCTATTGCTGTGAAGAGATACCATAGCCTAGGCAACTCTTATGGAAGGAAACATTTAATTTAAAGCTTGCTTATAGATTCAGAGGTTGAGCCCAATATCATCACGGTGGAGCGCATTGTACCACAGAGGCAGGTGTTGTTGAAGTAGCTGAGAACTACATCATGATCCACAGTCAGGAAGAAAGAGAGAGACCATGGGCTAGGCATAGGCATTTGAAACCACAAAGCCCACCCCAAGTGACACACTTCCTCCAGCAAGGCCACACTTCCTAATCTTTCAAATGGTGCCAACTACCTGGTGACCAAGCATTCACATATACTAGCTTAAGGGGTGGGGGTGCTTCTTACATTAGAAACTGTCTACAGTAGTAAGCTTCTGTTTGGCATTTTCAAAGGTGCTTAGTGTAAGTCTTCCCTCCTCACACTCCCTCCACTGCCCTACCCCACCCCATCTTCTGCCCCTCTTAAGCCTTAGTTATTGCTGCATTATTCCCCTTTGACTCTTCATAGCAGTGGAATTCTATCCCCATTTCCATGACATCCCACCCATAGCCCTTTAGCTAGTTTTCAGACTTCTACAAGCACTCCAGTTTTAACATGTGTCAAAGGTAGCATGTGTATATGAAAGAAAACATGGAGAATTTGTCTTTCTAAATCTGGGTTACCTCTTCCAGAATGATTATTTCAAGTTCAATCTATTTGCTTGTGAATTTCACAATTTCATTTTTATTTACAGATGGATAATATTTCATTATGCGTATGAGCCACCTTTTTATTACCCATTCCTCCATTGGTGGACACCTGGTTTGTTCTCATTTTCTGGCCATTGTGAACACAGATAAGGAGTATTTCTGTATTATGATATAGAATCCTTTGGGAGCATGGCGGATCATATGGTAGATCTATCTCTAGCCTTCTGAGCAGCCTCCGCACTGATTTCCAGAGTTGCTGCACCAGCTTCCATTCCCTCCAGCAGTGAATACGTTCAGTGAAGCTTTTAATACCACTCGGAGAGTTCCAGAGACAAAAGCAAGAACTGCAACTTAAAACCTTCCATGCAACAATAAAATCAGTGAATTAAAAGAAACAAACTAGATTTCTCCATGTTATCTGCCCTTAAGTTTGTGGTATCTTCAGCAAGTTGTGGCAGGTAATGTGGAGAAATGTAGCCCAAGGATGGGGCAACTGGATCTAGCGAGTACTCAGCTGGAAGTCCCACATCTACGAGATACCATTTGTAGTGCTAGAAGGTGCTATATATGCTACCAAGGAAGAAGAGCGATCATCAATATCACCCCGCCATGAGCCTCGCAAGCTATAATAATGACCCGCCTGCAAGACACGCCGCCTGGTGCAAAGAGGCAAGAGAGCAATAAACCACTTTATAATTGAAATTAGAGCCTCCTCCATGAGATGGAACCCGTACTTTGCACTGGCATTTTCCAGACACTGCAAGGCAACTGTGAACTCGGAGACTGTGACAGCATGCACAAGACCTGCACAAGCTCAAGCCAGACAAAAATCCCAGCACGGAGGAGGAGACATAGACACCAAGTCCTATCCTCAGACAAGAAGCTTTTCACAATTGGTAGTTTCTGGAAGAAGAAAATCGGTTTTTGTCAATACAGAGACAATGTCAAAATACTCTAACACAGGCCCCAAGGCCCAGAAAAGTTAATTAACAGAAATCAGCTTTTAGAGTGTGTGTGTATGTATATGTCTGTGTGTGTATATGTGTGTATGTGTGTGTTTTAAGAGAGCAGAAAAAAAAACCATGAAGTTGGTTGGGTAGTGGGGGAAAGGATATAATCAAAATCACACTGAATTTTATTTCACCTCAGCTGCACGGCTTACCATAAAGAAAACAAGCAAAGATGCTGGGAAGGATGTGAAGAAAAAGAACCCTCACTCACTGTTGGTGAGAATGTGAATTCATGCTACCCACAACCAACCAAGGACCATGCACGAAGATAACCTGGAACCCTGTATGGATGTAGCCCATGGCAGCTCAGTGTCCAAGTGGGTGTCCTAGTAAGGGGAACAGGAGCTGTCTCTGACATGAACTCATGGGCTGGCTCTTTGATCAGCTCCCCCTAATGGGGGAGCAGCCTTACCAGGCCACAGAGGAAGACAATGCAGCTAATCCTGATGAGACCTGATAGGCTAGGGTCAGAGGGAAGGGGAGGAGGACCTCCCCATCAGTGGACTAGGGGAGGAGGATGGGAGGAGAAGATGGAGGGAGGGAAGGATTGGGAGGAGCTGTATCCTACAGCTGGGATACAAAATGAATAAATTATAATTATTTAAAAAATTAATTAATTTTAAAAATTAAAAATACATATATAACCCAGTGTAATCCAGTCACACACTACTTCTGTGCCTACATTCTAAAGAATAAACGTCAGCTTGCAATAGCCACACCCACATACTTCTGTTCATCACAGAACAGTTCATGCTAACCAAGCTGTAAAATCTACCTGCATCCCCATCAAAAGACGAATGGGCAAAGTGTTGCATCTATACACTATGGAGCTATGAAGCAAAATGAATTTGTCATTTTCAGAAAAACAGATTTGAAGTTCATCATGCTGAGTGAAGTAAGAGGGTCCTAGTGAAACAAACACATCTCTCTGTTACCATGGATGGAACTGGTGTTGCTGAAGAGAAGAGCGTGAAACTAAAGCACAGATTCCTAGGGATAAAGAAGGGAGGAGGCTTAAGGACATAAAAAAGGTCTGTGCCAGGTAAAGTCTCAGAGCTGAGAGATGTGAAGCAGACACAAGCCCCCATCCCCAGTCCTGAAGCTATCTCCAACAGATACTCAAAATGGAAAATTTTGTTTTCCTCAGCAGTCTCACTGGGAACATGAACCACGTGTAAGAGCAGGCCCCATGCCCAGCAGCAGACAGCCAACACAAAACAAACTCAATTATATCTTTGGAGGTTATTTCATACTTACATTTTTCCTTCCTCTCCTTTTGCTTATATATTATGGTTTCCAATTTGTTTTTTTTAGGGGTTTTCTGTGTATGCAAATATATGTCTCAGTGTCAGTATGTCTTTCTAGTACATTTCCTTTGGCTCTCTTTTTATTCTGTTTGTCTGTTTGTTTATTTGTCCTATTCTGTTTTGTTTGTTTTTATTATTTCATATTCCTTTTTGTATTCTTATAAAAGAGAGAAAGAAAGGGTAGAGATGTAGGCAGGATCTGGGAGGAGCTGCAGGAGGGGATCAGAATATATTATACAAGAAAAAAAAACATTTTTCAATTAAAAAGGGAAAGTAATAAAAGGACAAGTGTGACCTAATTCATTATATACTCATTTGGAAGTGTACATAAAATATCCATGACTTACAATAATATTAAAAGTTTTTAATTGTTTTGTCATTTCTTTTTAAAATATTTTATTTATTTATTCATTCTCTCGCGTTATATCTATCTATCTATATCTATATCATGAGTGGTGCTCTTTCTGCATGTACACCTACAAGCCAGAAGAGGATATTAGGGGGTATAGATGGTTGTGACCCACCATGTGGTTGCTGGGAACTGAACTCAGGATCTCTGGAAGAGCAGACAATGCTTTTATCCACTGAGCCATCTCTCCAGCCCAATGTTTTGAATTTTTAAAAAGACTACAAAAGCCCATAACTATCCATGTTAAAATAAAAAAAGCTGCTACAATAAAGATGCTATGTCCTGTTTTCTACATTCATTCTTGTATATTAGGTATTGAAAGAAAACAGATTTCCCCTTAAACATTTGTGCTAAAGGTGCTTAAATTAAACAGTATCTGGTCTGTCCTTTTTCTTATTCTATTTATTTATGTATTTATTTATTTATTTATCTTCCTGGTATGGTGTTAAGGCTATTGAACCCAGGATTTCTGGTATGCTAGAGAAGCCATCAACCACACACTTAAAACTAAGTTAGTTTTAAGTTTGAAACAATAAAAAAAAGATGTCATACAGAAAATCTCTAAATAGTTCTCAGTATTTCTGTAATTTTAAACAGTAACTGAGAATTGGACTCATTTATATCTTTGGTTAATCCGTTGGTCTGCCTTTTTGAAAGGTGTCTGGCAAGACCAGGCATAGATGAAGGCTTACTTTCCACACTTCTATATGAAACTATATGTAACTACAAATTAAAAGATATTTAATAATGATTTGATTCATGAATTACATTGTAAGTTATATACCTGGAAACAGCTACTTTCACCAATGGTAGCCAAGGACTCAGACATGGTGCGAGCTAAAATAACTTTTTAAAAGATTTCTCAATGTATTCTATAAACATAGTCCATTAAGGCTTTAGACACTTGGTGGCTGACGGTATTTCCCAGCATTTCTATCCACTCACTGTGAACTGAAATACCATTAACATAAAAAAAAAGAATATCTACCGGCACAGACAGGACTTCAAAGAGCAGCTCTCTCTCACCTGGGGGTGCCACCAGAGTCCGTCCGTTCTCCTGACACCAACCAGCTGGCCGGACATAAGGGCTGCTAACATCACACCTGCAAAAACAGGAAGCTGTGTTCACACTCACAGTGTTGAGGGAAGAGTCGGTTCCGGTTTGAGCATGAAATGCCTCCCATTCGCCTACAGCTTGGGCGCCCTCCTGACAGCACTGATTTTAAAGGTCGAGGAGCCTTTCAGACACGGTGTATACCTGACAGATGTAGGACCACGGGAGAGGGCAGGGCCATTCAAGCTGACCCTTATTCCATCCGGAGGGTTCAGCTTCCTGTAACAACCACAAGCTGCCCCATCACCACGCCTTCCCCGATCCTCTCAAACACTAGGTCAAAATAATCCTTCTTCCCTCAGCTTGCTTCCATTGAGACACCACTATGGTGATAGAGCAGGAACAAGCCCACTCAAAGTGATGACCACGCTGGACATCAAGACATCCCACAGGGAACCGCACTTCATAGTTAGCAAACAGTAGAAAAGACTTCAGAATCTGAGCCTTCAGAGCTGGTTACAAAACTTCTTCCTTGTGCAACTTTCTTGAAATTCAAAACTACAGAATGAGGTGGAAGGGATTAGCAGGGAACCGATGTGGATGTGGGTGACCCTCAGGGTGACTGTTTTAATGACTCCCTTCCGCGTGCTCTTGCTCCTAACAAAGCCAGCTGTGAATAGGGAATTCCAGATGCGAACAGGAGAGCTGAATCAGATCCAAGATGGCGGCACTTCTCTTCCTTTCACTTTTCAAAGGACTTGGGATAGTCTAAGAGGCAGACAGCAACTACTCTATGCTCAAAGGAGACAGCCAGACCCCCTTCAGGCACATGAAGCTTGGGCAGGGATTTTTCAGTTGTTCAGGACTCACACAGGAAATGTGACAATTTATTTTTGCCGCTAACTATTCCATATCTCAGGGTTTTATCCAGTAAGCCTTTTCAACTTGCGCAAAGTCAGTTTAACGGCTACGTTGGCACACATTTTCTCTCCTCCCACAGGCTTTCAAGTCACTCACTACCATTCCCCTTCGATCTTTTGTGTGGGAGGCTGCGGCCAGTGCCTTTTGGACCCCACCCCCATTAAAAAAGAATCAACTCTTGCGACTTCTTAAGTTTCTTTCCTCAAACGTATTTCGTTACAATGAAATGAAATATGAGAACAAACCCTGAATGGTTTCCTTTGCTTTACCAGAGACACCACTGGGTAATTTCATCTATGATGGGAAAATGTTGGGGTTGTGGGGGTCGGGGAGGGGGGGTAGAGGCTCTTTAATCCAACGACCCATGTGGAAGAGAGGCAGGGAAAAGTCACCTGGTAAACTCTTGATGCGGGCTATTCTGAAAACCCTGGCAGAACTGGAAGGATGAGTTCTGAATGTCAAGTGTCAATGTGTGTAAGCACATGCGTAGCCCGCTGCCTCACCAGTAATCGAAGCTGTCCTCCCAGCTGTCAAAATGGACTCGCACGCGGTCTTCCACGACATCAGCAACTGTCGCCACACACACCGAGCAAGGGTTCCTCTTGTCCACAGCCTCCAGCTTCAACCCAACCTGAAACTCCTTCTGCGCTGGTCCATTCTGACACAGGGAGGCACAGAACCAAACAGGTCAGCCAACAGGACGAAACCACTGTGGGGATTTCTAGGTCATTTAAGAGCTAACAAGGTCAACACAGTATCAACGCTTGCTTCCCTGACTCGGAAAAAAAAAAGCAGGCAAAGGCTCCCCCACTGATAACGAGGGCTGAGGACAGAAGCCCCCCACTTCCTTTCCACTTGAGTTATATATAAGACCATCTTTCCCTTATCACCTTCATTTTTCCATGTTCAGTTCTTAGAGTAATGTGAACTGATTATGAAAATCCAGTGTTTACTGAACATAGTTGCATCAAATGAGAAAATGTATCATCCACTCCCCACAGGCTAATGAAATTTCCAAATATCACTATTTGAAGTGATAAAGATTATGCTCTTTGGCAAAAAGAAAAAAATTGTTTAATTTGATAATGGGATTCAAAAATAGTACTTTTTCAATATTTAAAGAATGTATTATTTTATGAAAAATTATAGCTACAAATACAAATTATTTAAATGCCTATTTATTTCTAGCAGAATATATAGATTATAGCTAATGTAGCTCTTCCTGTGATATGAAATAGCTATAATTAGCCAGCGTTGGAGCTTTAAAACACATACAATACCAGGGACTAGAAGATTGTTTCATCTGTCTATCTTTATTATCTATCCTGAAGCCTGATTATTTTTTTAAAAAAATTATTTCACTGGATTCTATTTTTAAGGCAACATCATATCAGTAAAGTCCATTTTCTTAACACACAAATCTATAAAAGACACATAATCTAAGCATCTAACATTGATATCAAGACCAGAAAAGTGAAACCTGTAGAATTTCAATAAGAAGTATACTAGGTACAGGACCCTCAGTGTGTAGGGCCTGGCTAGGAAACCAGGCAAAGGCAGGGAGAGTTTCTAGGGAGCAGAGCCCAGTCCTGGCTTCAACCTTGCTTTATTCTCTCCCAAATTCCCACTCACTGCTGAGTGCAGAGAATGGCTAAGCATTTAACTTTCATCCTCCACTGAAGGTTCCCTGAGTTGCTGGGATACAGAGCACGAAGACTCTGCTCTAGCCAAATCCTCATACAGCCAAATCCTCATACAGCCAAATCCCCATAGAGCATCCTTGCTTAGATACATCTGTGATATACGTGTGACAGAGTCTGTCTGGAGTATTTACTAGTTTCAAAACACTAAAATTAAGTTTAAAAAACTAACTTGTTGCAAGCAAAGAGAAAAAATATCCATAAACGATATTTTAAGAAATTTTAGCAGGCTTATTTAAATTAAGTTTTCCGAATATTTAATTGCAATGCTGAATGGAGGAAACAAACAAACAAACCCAACAAACAAAAAAAAAGCTATATGCCCAGGGGAGATTATGTAATAAATTAAGTTAGGAAAGGTAAATGCGATTAAATCAGAATTAAAATATAGCAGAGTATAAAGCAAATTTTAAGAAATTTAAGCTCGGGGGGAAATAGGATTTATAGAAAGGAAGAAAATACTCACAGAACTTCTGTTTCTGAATAGTTTCTTAGGAGCATTTTGCAATTTACAGGCCTTCAAGTAATCCATCCAAACAAATCTATCTTTTCTATAACCTAAAAAAAGAACATACTTATCAAAAACACCCACAAAATATCATCACATATATTTTAATGTATTATTATTCCTAGTTTTAACCTTCTGCTCTATAGTCAAAAAGTCCCTAGCTCATCATGAAAGATTCATATTAAAATCTCCAATTGTTTTAAATGCTGTTCAAGTGCCTTCAGATGAAAGGTGTTGAGTATACTTGTTATAGTATATGTCTGTCCCCACGGATGATTACTGTCCACTGAGATACGCTGTTGCCCCTCCCCCACTCTGTGATGGGTAGCTTCGTTCTCATAAGGCTTTTTAAGGAAGGGGAAAAAGGGTGAGATGAGAGCCCCAGCATGGTGGCCGCTCACCAGGAAGCCTTGCCAGGAAGACCACAAGAGGTCCTGCTTCCTCTGTAGTTCAGCTGGACAGATGCTCAGGAGAAATTAGAAACCCCTGCACGATCCAAAGGCCTTCCATAGTTTCAATAGCCAATACTGCCAAAATCCAGCTTCCTGTTCCCAATCTTTATAAATTACTCAGTAAAAACGTCTGATTTTTCCCATCCATGTGACCCAGGTGGTCGAGAATCTCAGAAAGGAAGCAACGCCTGCGCAGACTGATTGGTCGGCTGGCTAGGACGTCAGTGCTGAGAGAAGGTTGAAATGTGGCGGGTTCAGAGGCTAGTTTCCTAGTGCTAGTGCAATTGCTGCCATTTCTCCCTCGCTTCTACACCAGAACTAACACCCTGTGATTAATAGACTGAAACCTTTGGAATCTGTTAACTTTGCAGGCTACTGGCTTCCACCAACCTGAAAGCTAAGCATGCCATCAGATAGCATCTTGGGTCTAAAGAAAAGCTTCCCCCATATCACTCTAACTGCCTCTCTGATTTACTCATCAATGCATTTTAAACTTGCCTTGACTTAGGATTTTCTCTGTTTTGTAAAACTATAAAAACTTCATGAAATCACTTCCATATTGAAACAAGGCCTTTTTGGGCAACACAATTCTGTCTTCTTGGGCCATGGTCACTCAAAATGGCAACAGAATAAATTATCTCTTACTCCCTCTAAGGCAGTGGTTTTCAACTTGCCTGATGTGGTGACCCTTCAATGCAGTTTTTCATGTTGTGTTGACCCCCAAACCATAAATTATTTTTGTTGCTACTTTATAACTGTAATTTTGCTATGGTTATGCATCCTAATGTAAATACCTGATATGCAGTATATCTGATATGCAACCACCAAAAGGCCCTCAAGCTCCAGGTTGGGAATTGCTCCTTTAAGATGAGAGCTGTGATTTCTGCATTGACACCTGAAGTGGCTTTGGTTGTGCAGGATCAGTATTTTTGTACTGAATTAAGCCAATGTCTTCACAGAGTTCAAGATTATACTCACACATTAAGCTTTACTTTCCACCATGGTTCTCCAGCAGTCTCTTCAAGGTGGCATTCTGGCCAAGTACCCTCCCATACCAGGACATCAGCTCTGGCTTTTGCTCTTGCCTGGGGGGCTAAGAGACTTTCTTATTGTGTTGATGTGTCTGGGATCCTGTGACTTCAGAGAACCTATCTCTACAACATCTGAAGGAATTTCCTCTGGGCTTTACTTAGTCCTTCCCTCTTCTGAAGGACACCCCCAGTGAAGCCTGAGATTTTGTATTTTCTGATTCTCAATACCCACTACAGGTCCATGCTAATGGCTCCATAATGCCTATTGGACAGATGTTCCCACTGTCACCAGCTCTCATGAGATCCAGCAGTTCAGAAGACTGACTTCAGCCCCAGGCAGATTCCAAGGGATCCCTGAGTTGATTCTTGAGAACAGAGAGACTTCACACCAAATCCAAAAGATGCTGAGGTTATTCAGCTACCTAATGCCCAATCAGGAAACTATGGGCAGCAGTTGGTCATGCTAAGACCAAGGTGTCTCATAGCAAAAAAATAATCAGCCTTAACTGCCTGGCTCTGGCATCTCACAGGAAACAAAGGACAGACAAAAAAAAATTATTTTCTATCAAAAGAAAACTGATCATGGCATTTTATAGTCTCATTCTTTCCATTATTTCCAAATTTGCAGCAAATTTAGAGTAAATCAAGTTTCCTCCCTGTGCAGTATCATTGATAGAGTGTGATATTTCATTTCCACCATGATTTTGCACATCAATTTCTTAGTATAAGGAATAATAAACTATATATATGATCAGGTGCTGCCAAACAATTATATTTTTATCCCAAATTCCTAATCAGAATATTTGACTTAGAAAGATAATACGGGCTTTTCCTTTACAGTCATCTCCAAGGTGTTGTCATGGTCTTAGTCTCTTTGTAGATAAAACTTTCATTTGGAAAATCAATTCACACCAGGCTCCCCTGTTAGTATTTCATGAAATGGTGTTAAAATAAAACTGAAATAACAAATGGCCCTTTGTCCATCTGAAAAATGTGACTCAGCTTACCCTTAGGGATATGCAGTTCGTGCTTGGTCTTTTCACACCAACCAACTGGGTGAATGTCAGGGGAACCAGCATTGGTCCAAAAATCATAGCAGCTTAAATAACCATCAAAATGGAGTCTCAGTCGGTAACCACACACCTGAAACACAAAGTTCACAATTGTTCACTAAGTGTCACATACATAAGTGGGCTCAGAACTGACAAAATATTCCAGTGTTTACTCAAAGCCATCAACATGGACCAATCCATCTATCCATCCAAACATTTTTATCAGAGAGCAAATGTATATGTGACATGATATATGATTAAATCAAAATTATGATGAAGAGTTATCTAGAACTTTCTGCAAAAAAAATATATATCCTTCAGACTGATCTAAGAATCTAGGGTCAGAACTAATGTTTTTAATTCAGTAGCTGCTAAGTATTCATTTCAGAAAACATATCTTCTGCTGATGAGCTTAAGTCCTACCTCGAGAGAGTAGAGGCTGAGATACGGAAAAAATTAGCATGTGGACCCAGCATGTTTAATACATGGAAATAATGCAAATCTCAGAAATCCATCCCCTAGACAGTCTGTAGACCTCTAATAGTGATTGTCATCACATAGAACATGTGACTGTGTCCTCTGATTTAGATACTTTCATTAGACATCTTTTATTGATTTAATAATGTGTTGAGTAACCATTACAATTAAAATCCATCTATTGTTTAATTAATGACAGTTCTCTTTATATAACTTTCATAAAATGAGTGTATTTATATGAGTGTATACTCACAGAAATGGATTCATATACGGTTCTTATTAGTTCACCTAAAATATGAATAATTCCCTAACAGTTGGAAACAACACCATGAGAATCTTGAATTACTACCAACTTTAGCTAAAATCAACTTTCAGCTAACTAAAAGATAAACACTAGTTCATAAAGAACTCACTAGAAAATTCATCTTAAGAACAAAATTATTAAGAAGTATATTGATTAAAATAATGGCCTGGGGCACATTTATGATAGAAGGTACTGAAATTTGTTGTTTTCTAGATAATGCTCACCATGTAATTAGCCCCAGGAAAAACCACCCTGTCTTACCTCAGCTACAGAAAGCACACAGAACACAGACGGACGTCTGGGATCAATGCCTTCCAGTCTCATTCCCACCTGAAAGCCATTTTCATGCTCCGGAAAGGATTGATCCTATGAGAGTTCATGATATGATATTATCCACAGAGATTTCTTCACAATTTATTATAGAACATTTTATGCCATTGATATGTGGAATCTAAAAATAACAGGAGTCATAAAAACAGAATAGAAAAGTAGCTACCAGAAGCTGGAAGGGGGATGAGAGGAAAAAGAAGCTGCTACTCAAAGGCTCAAGTCTGTACTTACACGGTAGGAAAAAATGGTAAGCATTTAAAGTAACAACCTATGTGTGATATACATCATGGTGTGACCAATAATTATATATGGTTACAATTTGTCAAATTTCTGAAGTGACAGAAATTTAAGAAAGAAATTTACCATGTAGTTTGAAAGCTGAATTTTTAAGGTATAGTATTTATATTAATTCCTTGATAACTTTATTCATGCATATAATGTATTCCTCTCCCAATTCACCCCAGGGCTGCCTCCTGCCCCTTCCTAACTTCATATCCTTTCTTTCTCTTTTTAATAACCTGCCAAGTTGAATGTGTGGTGCCAATAAACTCAAGGATGTTGAGTCCCTGACTGGAATGGTTGACCTACAGGTGCCATACCCTTAGAGAAAACTCAGTCTCCTTTCTCCAGAGGCAATCAACTATCAATAGGGTGGCAACTAGGGCTTAGGGCCTGTGCATCTGGCTTGCTCTTGTGCAGTGTTCACGCAGGGCCACCACTGTGACTTATCAGCTGCTGTGAGTTCATCAGTGCAGCATCCCTGTGCAGTGCAGGAGTGTCCAGGAGACACTGTTTTGGTCTGGCCCTCCCCAGCCAAGGGCTCTTAGTCTTTCTGTTCCTCCTTCCAAGACAATACCTTTCCCTGGCATGGTGGGAGCGGTACAGATGTCCCATTTGTGGCTGTGCTCTCTGTACGTTGACAAATTGGGAGTTTCTTCATTACTTATGGTTTACTATACAAATAAACATCTTTCTATGGTCTGAGAGCTACACTAACCTGTGGGTTTAGAAATAGCCACTTGGATGGCTGTTTGATACTACATCTACTTGGGAAAATGATAGTAATAGGTTCAGAAGCTGAATTTCTAAAATATCCTTTGAAACAGTTCATCCATGACTTTCTTATGAACGCATTCACTCGTTTTGCTAACACCCACCATTCCTTTCTATGCTCTGGACTATAACGCTTTGCTGACTACGTGGGTGATCTGTCTGTGGCTGGACAATATACTTTGCTTGTGGTGACTTTGATATACAGAAACCTTTCACCCCAACAATACGTCCTTGTTGTATGACTAAGGAAGGCCCTGAATTCACAATTCTCCTGCTTTCATGTCCTGAATCCTGTAGGCCACTTTAAATTTTAAGAAACAAATACCATTTTGTATCACAGAAAATAGGGTCGATATGAGAGGAGGGGGGCTCCCCTTTTCTGAGGGGAAAAGGAGGGGAGAACGGGGAAGGAGGAGGAGAGGAAATGGGAGGAGAGGAGGGAGGGGCACTCTTAGGATGTAAAGTAAATAAACTGAAATAACATACAATAAACAAAAATAAATAAATAGTGTGGGAATTCCTGGCAAAGGGCCATTAGGGCTCATGGCCTGAGACAGCTTCTGTGGATATGACTACAGAAAGTATATGACCTGACTTTAGAGAGTCTTCCTAGAGAGGAACAACCATTGGCTGGCTCAGAGATGATATGGAGGAACTGATGGATTGCACAAAGCCATATAACCTGCCATCTCTCCTGGAACAAACAAGTCTGCAGCCTTCAGTTTGCTTTCACCCTACTCCTGCTGTCCCTGTGGTGACTCTACACCAATCACCTCCTGGCATGAACCCCCTGCCCTCACCCACAGGCTGGACCCTTGGGAGGAGGAGCAACAAAATAGTATTTCAGAAAAGTTTCAGAATACCAGGGAAACCATGGATTCAGAGCAGGATTCATGCTCATAATGTATGAGCATAACGGCAGAGCATAATTGTATGCTCATAATGGCAGCAATTATACAGAAATAAACATTTCCATTTGGCTGAAAAAAAAAAAAGAGGTAGAAAAGGCATGCAAGGGGACTCAGGCTGCCACGTGCAATAGAATAGGACTGGCTTTCCCTTTAAGGCAGCAGCTAATGTTAGGCAGAGACTGAGCAAGCATCCACAATGGTGGCAGGGACTGGGACTCGGAAGAGTACAGTCCTAGAGCAGAACCTGCCGCATCACCCCAACCATGGCAGTCTGTTGCCCCACTTGCCATGGGCTCCAGGAGGCACACAAAAGCAGCACTCCCATCATCCCAGCAAGCTGAGCCCTGCATGACATCAAGCCAGTCTTCCTATTAGAAATCCCATGTAAAGGAATTCAGGTTCCCCCCAACCTTGTGTTAGTAAGCAGGGAAATGCTTCCTGTTAGTTTTGGTGTCAAACCATTCCCAGCGGTCTAGCTGTGTGCTATAAATGAAAAGTGAGACGTGGCTATAACCAGCCACTGTGCTTACTGGAGGATACAAGCCAACAAGACACAGGAAGAAAGGGAGAACAGTGGAGGAGGGGGTGTCCACTCCCACCTGCCACCTCTGCAACAGAGACAATATTTAAGTGTTTTAATGTAACACGTTTTTGTCTATATTTGCTGATATACTAGTGTGTGTGTGTGTGTGTGTGTGTGTGATGTCTGAGTTTCTTTTCTTAGACCTTGTCTTTTGATTTTCTGGTCGGGGTCTGCAGAGTTTTACTCTTGTTTTGCTGTAATTATGGTTTTTCTCATTGCCTTTTATTTATAATTTTTTTTAATTTATTATGGCCTTTATTTTGTATCTTTCATCATTTCTGGTTACCGTTTTCTTACTTTCGTTTTTGGAAATCATCTTTTAAAATATTTTGGTGAGTGCTGACTTCTGCCTCCACCATTCCTGCAGTTCTTCTCAGAGCTGCACGTGGTATAACAGGTACTTGGTTGTATTCCATTTCTGAACCGAGCCCCCATTATTAGCTTCTGTCGCCATCGATTCACCTCTCTGCAGGTGCTAGGGATCAAGGACACACTTTTCCCTGTGCTGATGCTTCAGCCTACCTTAGGGTCAGCCCACACTGCTCAATTCTACCCACCCCAAATCGAAGTTCAAATGATACCATAACTCAAGGAAGACGGGAGATTTTGAAACCTCAAGCCAAAAAACAATATTCATGAAGTCTGGTTATTACAGGCCTGAAAACCTACTCATGCATAGGCTACCTCCGACAGCGATAGCAGAGATAAGAATGAAAGGACTGTGAACACTCCGTCGACACAAGGCCACACTTTGTGTTACACCCAGGCCCATTTCAGAGTCTACACTGTCTATAGACTGGGAATGACAGCAGAAGGTGTACCCTGCATATGCAACCATGTACGCCTGTCTTGGTCTTACAAGACCTCAAGGAAAGTTGGGAGTTTCAAGCTCCAATACACTACACACTGTCGGCAGAGACTAACTCCCACCAAACAGTCGAAGGAAAACTTCACCATGAATCCAGTTGGAAATACATTCAACTCCTTACTGTGACCTGATCTCCCCTGTTACATTCTCAAAAAAAAAAAAGGAGGCAAGTTAAAGGTACAGAAAATATATTCAGTGACATAGTTCAAGGAAACTGCCCACTACTTGGGGAAACATATTGATATTCAGATACAAAGATTGTTAATGAGCTCAGGAAATTGACCAGGAAAGATCCCTTTCATTGTATATTTTAGATAAAGTGTCAACAGTAAAGAACTGAGAAAGAATACTGAAACTGCAGAGAAAGTACCACTCATTTTTCAAGGACACCTGAATAATAGCAGGTTTGTCAACAAAAAGTGTGAAAACAGGGGACTAGAGATGTCAATTACAATGTCCTAGATTACAATATACAGAACAATTATTCTATCAATATTCTTCTCATAAAGCAGATTTCAAGTCATAAAACACAGTGAAAGTTGCTGCATGTTGGTAAAGGGAACAATACATTCAGAAGACATACATTTATTGAAAATATGTACACCAAACTTCATGAAACAAACCCTAAGTTGAACTATGAGCATAGAAGTTCTAATACAAAAACAGTGGGTGCTTGCTCTGACCAACTGATTGCCTAGCTCCAAGAAACTAATAATAATTTCACACTAAACTGTACTATAGTTAAAATGAACTTAACAGAATCTGTATAATGCTCTACCCAAAATGCATTGCAGTATACTCATTCTTTTCAACTGCTCATAAAACTTTCTACAAAATAGAACAGATTTTAGGCAAAAGCCAAGTCATTACCAAAGGGAAAAAAGAAACAATGAAAATAATTGCTCAAAGCTCATCAGATCATAATGGAATAAAATTAGAAATCAAAAGCAAGAGAAAGGACAAAGAGTTGATAAAAATATGAGATTCAGCAATGACCTTACAATTGTTAGTGATTCATTGGCAAAATCAAGGAAATGGTAATGTCCTAGGATCAAATGAAAATGAAACATGAGAACCTGTGGGTGTAGCAAAAAATTATAATCACATTCATAGCCATAAGAGATCTCAAATAAGTCACTGAATGATGCATCTTAGGAGCTCATAAAAACAAGAGAGAAAATGAGAGAAAAGAAGACAAATCCTCTTGCATTAGAAGGGGAAGGGACATACTAAAGATCAGAGCAGAGATTAATGAGTTAGACTCTAAAAGAATGAGTCACAGGATCTATGAACTGATTCTTTGAAGAGATTAATAACATTAACAAGAGAAGCCCTTAGCCAAGCTGCCCAAAACAAGGAGAGAAGGATGGTAATAAAATGTGTGTGTGTGTGTGGTAAGAGAGACCAAGAAAGAGAAATAGACATCATTGAAATCTGGAAGATTGAAAAATACACACCTTAATAATTTGAATAAATGCAAATACATGGCTATATTTCTAGATACATATGACCTACAGAAATTGAATTTGTATATCTTAAAACTAAACAGATAGATAACAAGGACTAAGCCTGTTTTGTTTTGTTTTGTTTTTTTTTTAATTCAGATCCACTGCAGCACATTTCATCAAACTCATAAAGAACTGTCACCAACACTCCTCTAACTTGTCCACACCACGGACGTGAGGGACATTGCAGACTTGTTTTACAAAGTCAGTATCACATATACTAAAACTGAACTCACGTGCAAGAACAGTGTAGACAAGCCTCTTTAATGAATGTAAGTAGAAAATCTGTCAGTGGCTGAGCATGGAGTGCATTCCTAGAACACTGGGGCAGAGGCCAGAGGGCTGTGAGTTCAGGGGCCATTCTGGGCTCCAAGACAATATGTGGAGACAGTAAACCAATAAAACAGTGATGCAAAATGAACTGAACAAATCAGCAACACATAATGACCAAGTGGGTTTCTCCCAGGGGTACAAGGGTGGCTCAATACACGCAAAGTAAAAATCAATATTGTGCATACGTGGAGCCACGGACAAAAGGTACACAACTGTCTCAACATAAAGAGTAAAAGTTTTATCAAAGTTCAATAGCCAAGAAAACTCCTGAATGAACTAGAAATAGAAGGATCCTATCTCAACACAGTAAAGGCTGAATATAACAAATCCACGTCCAACAACATACTCGATATGGGAAAATTGAAAAATATTTCCTCTAAAATAAGGAACAAGACAAGAATTTTGACTCTTATTGCATCTCCTAAATACAGTACTTGAAATCTTAGCCAGAGCAATAGGACAGTTACGATGACTTGAATCTGATGTGTTCTTACCACACAGCTTCATATTTTAACTGTCTTTTTTTTTTTTTTTTTTTGCCTGACCAATGGTACCGTTCAGGAAGCTATAGAATCCTTCCAGGTAAAGATTCCAGCTATAGAATCTTGCCTAGCCAGAGCAAGGAGCTCATAACAGGCAGGCCACTGATGGTTCAATGTGGGACTTAATTCTGATCTCAGACTGAGACCCTGTGAATCCACAAGCCAAAATAAACCTTTTCCTCCCAGAGTTGTTTATTTGGAAGGAAATTTGGTCACATTGATGCAAAAATAATTAATACAGTAAAGAGGGAAGAAAAGAGCTGGTTTCAAGTGGGGTCACTGGTGTGACCATTCCTGACTGTGTGGCTCTTTAGTCTTCAGACAAGTTCACAGGAGGAAAATTTCCAGGATGTGCGCTGAAGCAACCCTAGAATTTTTTTTTTTAACAGCTTTCAAAGATAGAGATAGTTGATGTAAATCGTCCACCATCTAGAACCATCTGAGAGATGGGCTTCCAGGCATGGCTGTGGGTGTTGTACTGATGACATCAGCTGATGTTGGAAGATCCAACCACTGCTGGTGTGTGATTCGTGCTTGGGACCCTGAACTGCCAGTGGAGAGTGTGCCCTAAGCACACTCATTCAGTGCTCTCTTCTTTCGAGGCCCAGCAGCCTCAAGCTCCGGCTGCCTTCACTTCCTTCCTCACCATGATAGACTGTGCCCCTGTGAGCTACAGTCAAACCCCATCCTTCAGTCACTCTCACCCAGCAAAAGAAACTCAGCTGAGACAATGGATGGTTTTGGTGAGATTTGAGAAGATCAGAATGGCAGCAGAAACGTGAACAGTAGAGGGTGTGCTCAGGAGGTTTCAGAGTGTAACACGGACTCTAGAGAGGATTAAACTAGAGGCCATTGACATTCCATTCTGGCAAAGAATTGAGATTTGTTTTGGGCATGTCCCCAAAATATGAGTGAAACTGGATTCAAAAGAAATTGATAATATTTTCTGAGTAGGCAATTTCAAGCCAGCATAGCATTCAGGATATAGAATGGTTATAGCATGCTTATTTTAGGCAGGCTTACAGTGAGAATTGAAAAAGAAGAGCAAATATAGATGATTTGGAATATTTGTCTATAAAATTTGTCTATAAAATACATGGACACGTTTGAGGTCACAAGACAGTGCAGGTTAAGACAGTGTAACTGTTGACGAGATTATTGCCATCAAAGGAAAGCTGTACCCTGTGCCCTGGGTACCTTGAAGAGATTATATCCACTTAAGGCTCCAATATGTAAAGCAGAAAACTTGTTTCGAGTGCCCTGCTCAAGCTGTGCCACTTACAAATGCTTTCAGCTGGCTTAACCATACAGGCGTCTAAGGCTGGGTAGCTGTGGTTCCTGTGGCCATGGTCCTAGGAGACCCACTTGCCGCTCAACATTGGGTGCTGCGCAATTGTGTGTCCATGTGGTACTGATTTTGCAAGCATGCCAAGTATAAGAATTATAGGTTATCAAGGCTTACGTTGAGATATTCGAGGACTGCTTGGGAAAATAGAAAATGTGACTTTATGTCTAAAGCCCCTTAAGAGGAAGATGCATGGAGCCATGGTTCAATAGAGACCTCAAAACGTTAGAGATATCAGAACATATGCTGCCTGACAAGGGGACTTATGGGTGACAAGTGGCGACAGCTTAACAGAAAAGCCATGTGTGCTGCAGGTGCCATATGGGTAAGGCTGCCATAGCCACCTAGAGCTGAAATAATGGTCCGATACTGCATCACTCTCTTCCCGTTTCCTTCCTATGTTTTAACTCATGTTGTGAATGCTTATTTCCTAGATGATGGCACTTTGAAGAAAACAAATTCTGTAAAAATTTGACCCTGGCTGATTGCTAGAAAGTAAGCCTCTGACAGACACGGGAGGCTTTGGTTCCAGCCCTACACTCTGTCTCTTCTAGTCCACCACAATGGACAGGTCATTCCTTTAATCTCCCTCTTCCATGAGCTCTGCCATGCTTTCCCCAACATGGTGGACTGAGGCCCTCCAAAACCACCAGCCACAATAAATATTGGTTACAGTCATGTGAAAGTAACTGACATAAAAATTGAATAAGATCAAAGAGACACAAATAGGAAAGGAAGAAATTGAATTATATCCCAAATTTGTTAACAAATACCACCTTCCTTAACTAGTAGTTCGGGAAGAATGGCTATCAAGGAAGAGGAAGGCAAAAAATCAGATGCCTACATGTTGGAGGACTGAAATGAGATAGAGAGTCTCTTTGTGTACAAAAGCCAACTCCCAACAGCTTGAATTTGGAACCTAATGTGAAAACTTTTAAAAACCTAAAACTTTAAAAACTTTTAAATACCTAAAAACCCTTTGAGTGGTCGCTGCTTTAAATTTTTTTAAAGCAGACCTTGATCATTATCATTTTTCTAATCTTGGCGCTATTTTCCATGGTCCTTACGGATCATGGCTGGCTTAGAGCAGCTGTAGTGTCACTGGACAGTTCAATCTTCACTGCAAATAAACACATCTCCTGGGAAGCGGTGACCGGACCGCGGGTCTGTTGTTCCCAGGGCGTGCTTTAAAGCAGTCACTGCACTTCTGCTTATCAGTGTTCAACATCTGAACGCCAATTTCCAGATGTGAATTTTCTCTTTTTAGGAGGCTTGCGTTTGGAAAGAATGTCAATCTCCAAGGAAAGTTACAGGAGGGTGCGGAGGGGCCTGCACAGCTGTCATCTCAGGCATCTCGTGGCCTCTCGCCTGCGGCACATTTGTCCCTCCATCCTCATTCTCATCTGCCTGCATCAGTATACAGACAAAGCCAGGTACATGCGGCGCATGCACATTTTCAGGAGCATCTTCTGTTTCCTGTGTCGCAGACACAGACGTGCCCCTGTGTCGCAGACGTCTTCCCTTTCACAGCCATGTGTTCTCCTGAGTAATGAGTGGAACAGTCTCTCACGTCACTACCGATCACTTAGAAATTCATATTAGATGTGGACAAGTTTTCCACACACATTACATTGTGGTCTATTTCCCCACGCCACCCCCCAAAAACTTTATTTTGGTTGGTATGTAATGATGTTTGTGTGGATATCACTGTAACCTGACAAATCTCCTTAGCCTCCTTTGGTCTGGAATGTTTTCCACTAACATGTCGTTGTCCTTTACTTTGGTGACATTTTTTAAGTACACAGTCTTCTCTTATGACTTTTTGACCGGAATATTCATCATTTTGCACTTGTCTGATAATGTCCCTTATGATTCAGCTGCCGGAATATTGCAGGACTGCTGTTCCCAGTATACCACACCAGGGTGTACCACGACTCCCCCATCCCCCAATGGCAATACTCATGTTGGCTACTGATCTAGCTGTTGCCCAGGTTCCTCACTACATGGTTTCACATGAAATGTGTGTGTACATACAAACATAAACACAGCACACGTGTGTACATACCCTACAAATCCCAGTTCAAACAAACACTTGCAGTTCTTACCCAAAGGCTTGTGCTTGCCCCTCTCATCCTGTGACCTTTCCCCTCTGAAATCCCTTCTTCCCTCCTTAACAAGACCCTTCAGGGCATCTCTTAGGGTTGTGGAACTGTTCTGTTAAGAACAGGGTCATCAAAAGACAAGGAAAAACACCCTTTGTTTACAGAGTCCCCTGCCCTGTCACGCAGAGGTGGACGCATGAATGACATATTCCCATCCATTCCCCTCCCCCTCCCCTTCTATGCCATGACAGTGCTTGATTCCATTTTATCATCCTTCGCAGAGGTGAGAGCGTACTAGACAAAGCTCGTATGTGTCTGTTCCTCCCAGAATCCTGGTCACTGTAGCTGCACACAGGAAGTAACCAACCCGAGTGTGGTCTGCAATGTCTCCATCCTTCCCAAGTTTGTTTTTGCAAAGTTACACGGGTGCTTCCTTAGCTCCTCTCAGCGCACTCGTGGGGTTTTACACAGAGCTTCCTGCACATCTAATGCTTCTCGGGAATATTCATGTGCCAGTCGGCTCCTGTTCATGTTTATAGCTGCATTATACTCCACTGTGTGGGGGCACCACCACTCATTAAAGATCTGTCTGGATGCCCAGCTTTTTATATGAACACAAAAATCATTTTTTTTTCAAATATAAAATGTGTTTTATTTCATATTTTTTTACACTTTATTCACTTTGTATCCCCCCATAAGCCCCTCCCTTCTCCCCTCCTGATCCCACCCTCCCTCCCCCTTCTTCACGCATGCCCCTCCCCAAGTCCACTGATAGGGGAGGTCCTCCTCTCCTTTCTTCTGATCTTAGTCTATCAGGTCTCATCAGGAGTGGCTGCATTGTCATCTTCTGTGGCCTGGTAAGGCTGCTCTCCCCTCAGGGGGAGGTGATCAAAGAGTAGGCCAATCAGATTGTGTCGGAGACAGTCCCTCTTCCCATTATTATGTAACCCACTTAGACACTAAACTGCCATGGATTACATCTGCGCAGGGGTTCTAGGTTATCTCCATGCCTGGTACTTGGTTGGAGTATTGCTCTCTGGAAAGACCCCTGTGTTCAAATTTTTCTGGTTCTGTTGCTCTCCTTGTGGGGCTCCTGTCCTCTCCATAACCTACTATTTCCCACTTCTTACATAAGATTCCCTGCACTCTGCCCAACAGTTGGCCATAAAGTCTCAGCATCTGCTTTGATAGTCTGCAAAGCAGAGTCTTTCAGAGGTCCTCTGTGGCAGGTTCCTAGGTTGTTTCCTGCTTTTTTCTTTTTCTGATGTCCATCCTTTTTGCCTTTTGGGATGGGGATTGAGCGTTTTAGTCAGGGTCCTCTCTCTTGATCAGTTTCTTTAGATGTACAGATTTTAGTAGGTTTATCCTATATTATATGTCTATATGAGTGAGCATATACCGTGTGTGTCTAAATTGGCTTGTAAAAGTGTCTTTAAAATCTTACGTTCACAGATAATCTTGGAAGCTTCCAAGAAAAACTTAAAGGATAATGAAACCCCAAACAGGTAACAGAATGAGTGATTGGTCAGGTTCAAACTATTTCTACAAAAATAAGTATCATGTGTATTTAATTCTCGTGGTCTTCTTTTCACATTTACTCTGTGTCCAGCAGATAGTTGGACATGCTTTGTGTGCCTGCCTCTTCAGTGCTTTGAAACTTCCCAGCTCACTTTAACGGTGCTGCACACACAGTCATACACATACACACATAAACATGCACACTCATACACACACACACACATTCACACACACACACATACACTCACACATACAGACACACACACACATACACTCAAACACAGTTACATGCACACACATACACTCATACACATATGCTCACATACATTAAACACACAAATACCTACCTCTTTGCTCATAGCCATCTGTAAGTAACTCCAATTCCATTGTCCTCTTCTGACCTACGTGAACACTAGATATGTACAAGGCACACGCACACACACACACACACACACACACACACACACACACACATACACACAGGTAAACACACACATATAAACTAAACTTACTAAATATTTTAAAAAGACAGTGTAGAAATTTACATTTTTCATGGCTCAACAAGGGTGAGAGATACAGGACTGGGCATGGGAGGACGCAGTGGTACTTTTCATTCGTGATAGTGTTAGTTACACATGACTATTGAATACAAGGGTCGGACAACAGCTCACAGCCAGCAGGAAGGATTAGCCAGGCAGTCCTTCAGCCCTTCAAAACGGTTTCTCAAGCCAACACTGGAGAGCTTTCTCTAATGCTGCAAAGCAATATAATATGGCTAAAAGATAAAATTGACCTTGGAAAATTCAAATCAAAAAATAAACTTTCTATTTTTTGCCATCTTAAAGGCAGGGATGAAAAATGCCATGCCTTCGATTTGTCTCTTGTTTAGTGGTTTATTTGTGACTCAACAGTTTTAAATTGTCTCTTTAGGTATCCTGTATTTCTTAACTGACAGTGTACATTTCATGATGATAAATGAGAGCCAGAATCATACTCTCTAGGTAAACAAAATCCCATCACCTGTAATATCCTAAGTCCCACAAAGTCCTACAGTTTGCATGCCTGAGAAAACTTCTACAGCTCACCCCCAGCCCAGAGAGGTGAGAGCGGGACTCTCTCAAGGCTAGAGCCAGAACAGAAGCAGATCATGACCTAGGAGTCAAGTTCTGAAAGACTTTCAACTGCTTGTCCCACACAAGGGACCAAACAAGGACTGTGAAACTTGGCCCATGGCTATGTTGCCCTCTTTATTGAGAAGGACAGCTCCCTTGCTGCTGGACACAGTTGTTGTTTTGTTTTATCATTTTCTTTTCCCAGAACACTCACAAAAATAATGTTTTCTACTATGAAATTGATTCACATAATCACTAATGATGGAGAAGTAGTATTATTCAAGGTTCCATACGCACAGCAAAATCAGGTACAAATTATATGCTGCTATCTTTAAAGCTTGCAACAAAAGATGAGTCATGGCATTAGCGGAGGATGCAATGGCTGGAGAAAAGGCAGACTCACTCTTGACAAAGAACCTTTGTGCAGCGCCGTGTGCAAGAGCTATCAGTGTGACAAACGCGTACCACCACAGCCTCATGGACGGGCAGTCTCCACTATAGATTTTCTCTCCAAAGTAGAGAAAATCACCTCACAAGAATTTCCAAGTGAAAGTTTGGTCAACTTGATATTGATGGAGCAAAAGTGAATTATGTTCACATCTATTCTGACACACAGAAGCACCTAGAGCCATCTGAGGAATTTCCAACAGTTGCTGTCATAGCCAGCAACCAATGGTGGCAAGATATTTATATCATTAGCAGGAATAGAGGAATGAGAACATCCATATGGCGAAGCTATAGCTAACATGATTCTGCAGATGTGGCACATAACTCCAGGCCATATGTGGCTCTAAGCACACACTGAGGACTACAAACTAAGTTACCATCAAGGCCCTGTGGAATTACTGTGTGCATTTTATGAACATGCATTTTATGAACATGATACTTGAGGCCAAGGTTCAAGTGCATCTGTCTGCCAAATAGTCTCAGTGCTAGCTCATCACTGGGGGCTGTAAGCAACCTTGACTAGCAGCACTGCCATTGGTTAAAGACATTGTAATTTAAATTTCTCATTCTACAGTTAAGACCATACTTAGATATTTAAATACAGAAAATTACCAACTGAGTATTTTTTTTTTGGTATGACTCCCAAATGGTCCCAGATCCCAAAGTTTGAAAAAGTTCCTGAAAAGTTTTAAAAAGAATTTGTATGAATATCATAATGGGGCTATGGCAGCCTCTACAATAAAGATAAGCATCATGAAGCCATGTAGCTAACCATCTGGCAAGTACAGTTAGCCTAGATTTCCCTTACAACAAAATACACAAATGTTTGATGAGGAGAAAATGAACACAGCACAGTGGAATACAATACAGCTATCTCAAAGGCAAGGCTCGGGTCTGGGACAGCAGGGGTAGCATGGCAGCTTTGAAAGATACGAAACAATGCGACCTGCAAAGCAAACAGGCATGCTGTGTGTTTTCACTAATAGAACACCAGGACTGAACCACACACGGACAGGATGAGGCTCAGCATTCTCTAATCGCTCTATTCACGCACCCTGTCAGCACAGAGTTTGGGCTCCCAGCTTAAACTCTGGCCTGTGCACTTTGTCATTACGTTAGCACTTCAGACAGCTGCAACCAGGTGGGCAGAAGACGTGGGGACCTCCATTAGCACGGAACAGGGATGGGAACAGGGGAAGGGGCCAGGTTTGTCCCCTGTTCAAGAGCTGAGAGGGCAGTGGCTGGCCACTGGTGTCTGGCCAAGGCAAGATGTCAAGTGACACCGAGGCTTCAGGCTTGGGAGAGATGCCCAGAGTTTTCCTATTGTGACAATGTGTACTTCTTTCCATGTACATTTTACCTACTGAAGCTTTCAAAAACTCGGAACGAGTCACGAACATGAAAATGTGGCTAGTCTCATGACCAGACCCCTCTGGTCCATTTCTACTCTTCAGGGTTCTTCTGAGACCCTCAAAAGAGATCCTTATTGGGCAAGTGCACTGGCTGCAAGGTACTGGAAGACTGTGACGTGTTTGCCACGGCTTCCCATCTCTTCCTCGGGAAGTTTGATGCTCTTTACCTGAGCGTACAGCGCTGCTGGATCCAGAGTTCCAGAATTCAGCTACCTCGCGCAGGACTTGAAAGAATTTTTTAAAATCTCATTTTCTAATGTTACTATGCACCAATTAGAATCTGAAAAGGCTATCCATTTTCTGTTTGGGGTAAAAAAAAAATGACTTTTTCTACTCTTGCTCAGACTACACCTTGTACAGCTATTTCTGTTGGTGATCTAGCCACAGCATTTTAAAAATAATGTATTGATTTTTAATTTTCATGTACCTTGGTGTTTTGCCTGCATGTATGAGGGTGCTAGAACTGGGACTCCCTGGAACTGGAGTTACAGACAGTTGCGTACTGCCATGTGGGCACTGGGAATTGAACCCAGGTACTCTGGAAGAACACCCAGTGTTCTTAACCATCAACACATCTCTCCAGCCAGGCCATAGCATTTTTGATGTCTTCAGAGACTCTAGGGATCCATCAGAAGGCTATAAGTGTTTCACTAAAAATATTACCAGTAGCATTCATCAGATGTCCAAAGGTCTGTGACACAGAGACACAAATACATAACAGATAAATCATGTGGGTGCCCTTCCAGAGTATCTGTCATTACTGTATCCATGTGTAGCCATGAACTATTAAGACGTGCTTGGGAGATGAAAACAAGCTGGCCTTCAAGCAGCTGGTCAGTGGTATGCACAGGCAAAGCAGCTCTAAGGCTCTGAATTCTGTTCTCTCAAAGTGCCATCTTTTTTGCCATCTCCTGATCAGACAAATAGCAAAGGAAGGTGAATTATGTATGTAACATCCTACAGCCGGCCACCAGCTGCCAGTTAAGATGGACGATTGATTACATATTCTCAAGTTTTCCTTTTAGAGGCTCTTATCTGTTATTTTGAATAGTTTTCAAAGATTAATTATGATCTCAAAACCCCAAATTGCTGCCAAGGTTACACCAAGGGATGTTCCTTAACAGAAAAAGCATGGAATTTAGGAATCAACAAAAGTATAACTTAATAGGTTAATGCCATTCTGACTGGCCTTTTGAGGATTCATTCTCCTAAAATTTCAGAATCCTCATTTCCACAGATGTTAGGGGTGTACAACCAACATTTAAATGTGTATCCTAACTACTGAACAAACCACAGTCTCAGAAACAAGTGAATAAATGAACAAACAACACATTTCAGAACAAGTAACATGCAGCTGGCTCCAGGCAATCTGAGCTCAACAAAGCAAAGGGAGCCAGACAGCATATACCAAGCCTTGCACTCGGAGATTTTTTTTTTAATAACTCCTGTGATGTCTAATTCACGGTTCCTCAAGTAGATTCCACACATCTTCTGCTCTGGTGTCTAAAACAATAAATCCACGCCCACACACATGGACGCACATACAAGATGACAGCTTTCTTGGTGGAACAAGAGAAGCAGGGAGACGCCGGTACACATTTCCTCCAACTACAGGAAGTATGAACAGAGGGTCTGCCCTTTATTCCACTTGCCACTCTTTTCTTCTTTAATGTTCCTTTCTCCTGAAGAGCTCTGGGCTTGACACTCAGCTTCCAGCTGGCAGTGTAGATAAGCCACCATCCCACAAGCTTTGAGCCCATTCTAGGAACAGAAGAGCAGGCCTGGTTGGCTGTCTGACTCGAGCCTTCACAGCAGAGATTTCACAGCAGCCTTGGGACTTTGACTGTTACAGTTTCAAAGAAGTGAATTCTATGCATAGAAAAGTAACCGAGCCATGAGATCAGGGCATCTCTTCAATTTTGCACCAAGACTAAAGGCTGTAAACACTATGAGAAATGGACACTAGTGAGGGACCTTTCTGTGGTTCAGATTCCTTGCAATTAATCAGCTTTAGGATTTCACATCACAGAGCAGCATTCTACGTTAATATGTGCTCCATTTGATTTAAGTATCAATGAAATTCCTGGCTACAATGTATGTGATGCTATAGATTCTTTTTATTTTTTTTAAGGGAAACTACTAACCACTAGTAAATCCATCTTCAAAGGAGGGTCAAGAAAAAACATACAGAAGAGAAGTAAAAAAACAAACAAGGAAGCAAATGCTGTAGCCAAACAGAAAGATAAGATGAAAATAACTTCCAAGCATCCTGAAGCACAGGCAGTTGTCACCAGTTTGTATATCTGCTAGGGAGCAGAGCATAGTCACCACATGGCTCATAGTATTTAACAGGGTGTCTAAGAAGGACCACACCAGCAGCCAGGCGGCCCTTGCAGTGACTCTCATATCATTGCACAGTGTGCTCACAACACAGAAGCTTGACGTGCAACTGCTTTAGATGGAAAAGCTCTGGGAGGCCACGCAGTTTTAGAAAACTCTAAAACTCTCAAGGGGTTTTAGGAACCTCAAGAATATCATCATATACCTACAGACCTAAATATAAACTCAGACTTCTGCAGACCTAAGTAGATACTCAGACTTTATTTTTAAAACAACAACAATAATAACAGCACACGCACACACACACACACACACACACACATATTTCAGGTTCTATTTCACTCATGTTCATCTTTTGAACAATTATATTTTAAAAATATAATTAGTACCAAATTAAAGATGTCAAATTCTGTCTGATGGAGGATATCTGTTCTAATCTATTCATTTTCCATTCATTCAAGCAGGAAGACTGAAAAAGCAGGAGCATGAATAACAGGAGGGTGCTCCAGAAGGCTACCCACAAGGCTTTCTAAATGAATATAACCCATTGTCCTAGAAAAGACTGGGTTTTCACAGCAGAACATAGAGTATTTACTTCCAAAATCATGCTACATTATAACAAATTTTAAGAGTGACAGAGCATGACAAAAAAAAAATGGAAACAGTAGCGTGGAGGGTAGAGATGGCAGAATGGAAGACAAAGAGAGAAGGAAATGTGTATTTCCACCTTGTTTACAAAAGAAAGGCATCAAGGGAGGAAGAGCAGGTTCTGTTCTCAGCATGAAGAAAATCCACATGTGGCCAACGGTAAAGACAGGAGAGGGTTACCATCATTTGCCTGCAAATTTCATGCTTTTCTTGTTTTTAATAGCTGACTAGTATTCCATTGTATAAATGTATCACAATTTCTGTATCCATTCCTCTATTGAGGGACATCTAGGTTGTTTCCAGCTTCTGGCTATTATGAACAGAGCTGCTATGAACAGGGTTGAGCAAATGTCCTTGTTGTATAACTGAGCATATTTTGGATATGCCTAGGAGTGGTATAGCTGGATCTTGAGGTAGCACTATTCCTAATTTTCTGAGAAAGCACCAGACTGATTTCCAAAGTGGTTGTAAAAGTTTACATTTCCACCAGCAATAGAGGAAGGTTCCCCTTTCTCCACATCCTCTCCAGCATGTGGTATGTTGTCACTTGAGTTTTTGATCTTAGCCATTCTGATGGGTGTAAGGTAAAATCTCAGGGGTGAGGTAACCCAGAAGCAGAAAGACACACCTGGTATATACTCACACATAAATGTATATTAGTCATATAATATAGGATAAACATACTAAAATCTCTACTCCTAAAGAAGCTAAACAACAAGGAAGACCCTAGGGAAGATGCTCAATCCTCATTCAGAAGGACAAATGCCATAGACATTGGAAGCAGGAGAAGACAGGCAATAGAGCCTATAACAGTCAGCCTCTGAAAGACTCTACTGATTAAGGTTTCAAAGCATAGGCTGAGACTCACAGTCAAACTTTGGGCAGTTTGCAGGTAATCTTATGAAAGAAGGGGTAGATAGAAAGACCTGGAGGGGACAGGAGCTCCAAAAGGAAACCAATAGAGCCAAAAAAAAAAAAAAAAAAAAAAAAAGAGCCCTGAGAGCACTGCAGTGACTGATACCCCAACCAAGGACAATGCATGGAGAGGTCGTAAAACCCCTGCACAGATATACCTCATAGACTCAGTATCCAAGTGGGTTCTTTAATAAGGGGAGCAGGGGCTTTCTCTGGCATGAACTCAGTGACAGGCTCTTTGATCACCCCTCCCGGGGGAGTACAGCCTTACCAGGCCAGTCCTGATGAGACCTGATAGGCTAGAGTCAAATAGAAGAGGAGGAAGGCCTCACCAATCAGTGGACTAGGGGAGGGACATAGGGGGAGAAGAGGAAGAAAGGGTGGGACTAGGAGGAGACGAGGGAGGGATACAAATTGAATAAATTGTAATAAATGATAATAATTAAAAGATTAAAAATGACAGGAGGGGGGAGCACCAGGTGAGGGGAAAGAGCAGACAGGCGTGTGCAGCTGTCAGCAGTGAGGTGCTGGGTGGAGCAAGAAGGGAAGATTCATGTCGGGCACTCTAAGCATAGATGAGAGATGAGGGCCAAGGAATCCTTAATGGACAGAACAACCAGAAAAGTGACTGTGGCCGTAGAGAGGTCAGGTCTGACCAGCAGGGCTCTAGGCAGATGGGTCCAGGGTAACAGTGTGAATGAAGCAGGCTCAGAGCAAGCAGAAACACTAAACAGCAAGAGGTTGAGAAGAACAAGGGCTCAGAGTTAAAAAAAAGACTAGGAAATCCCTGAACTAAACAAAGTGAAGCCTTTCTCAGACACCGTCAAAAGCCTCAAGAGATTATCCTGGAGAATTAGAAAATCGTCTGGAAAGCTAAAATGTTACGCTCAGGATGTGAGGCTAAGCACTGCACTCAGGGTCAGCCGCTTTGGACCCAGAGAAGAGCATGTCTGGTTGCATGCGGGTTGATGCCCCAGGTCCCGCCTTTGAGAAAAAGGTATCGGACGGGTCTGATGCTCTTTGGGTGGATGACACCCAAACGAACATCGGTACAAAGTCCCAATTTATTTCTAATATCAGAGATCAGACCTCTACTCTTGCCTGATGCATCTAAAACAAAAAGGGGGAACTGTAGAGAGCTGCGGAATGCTGTGCCTTAAAGATGGAGCTGGTTTCTGCCTTCCACCTTCCCGATGGTGAGTGCTCTCTGTCACGAACGAACAATTCCACATTTGGCTAAGGCTGAGGATCTGGCTTGCTTCCATGTATGTGGACCTATCTGCATTGCCCACATGGCATGCCTGGGTTGGCTACCCAGAGGCTATTTAAGCTGTGGGCTGGCTTTCCCCAGGGTCCAAGGATTGTTCAAGGTTTCTGAATAAACTGCATTGAAAAAATAAAATAAAATAAAATAAAAAAAGAAAATCGTCTGGTGTTTGGAGCTAAAGGTGAAAGGTCAAAGAGGTATGTCATGATCCTTTCTCCATAAAGTGATGGAAGAGGAGATAACCAAGCTTGCTAAATTAGCACCCTTGAATAAAAGAAAAGAAAGAAGAGAGGGAGGGAAGAAGGGACAAAAGAAGAGAGGGAGGGATGAAAGAAGGGAGAGATGAAGGGAGGGATGAAGGGAGGGAGTAAGGGAGGGAGAGAATGAAACTCAGCCAGTCTTCAAGGGCTTTACAACTCCACCGAGAGAGAGACGATCCTCAGCAAAACAAACAAAATGGCTCAAAATTGGAGGCCCTGGAGATGGCTCAGTTAGCAGAGTACCATGTGACTGACATCCCAGAACTGGGATAGGTAACAAGCAGATTCTTAGGACTTACTGCACAGACACTCTAATTGAATAGGAGATCTTCAGATTCGGTGAAAGTTTTTGTCTCAAATAATACGTGGACAGCAATTGAGGAAGACACCCAATGCTACCCTCTGGGACCCAGTGTCACCTTCTATCCTCCAGATTCACATATGCAAGAGTGCACACACGTACACCAGAGGAATGAAAGGCAGCCAGAGGTGCTGATACACAGGTGACACGTGGAGGCACATGTTGCTAAGGCTATGGGAAAAGCCATAGTTCATAGAGACAAATGAACACCTTCCGCTTAGCATGCGCGTGCGAAAAGAGGAAGATCTTAGTCCTAACTCAAGGCACTGGGGTGCCAAGCAAGAGTAGCAACAGAAAACTGCAGGGCAGGAACAAGAGTGGCCTTCCAACAGATGCACGCAGAGCCCACTGCCCTCTGCAGTTACCGAGCAGGCTGACCAGGACCCTAAAGCATGCTCATTCACAAAGACGCTAAGCCTGGAAGGCAGCTCAACTGGGAGGCTGAGCTAAGCATGGTTTACGTACCACTTGTGGAAGATGAGAGCTCTGTGAATTTGGGGAGGTGGCAGAAAGTCCTAGAGGGGAAGTGGAGACGTCACTACCTCCTAGGGGATGCTCATGGGAGAGATGGATAAACTGGCCCCGGAGGCCAGGCAGAGTCAGCCTGGACAGGAAATTGTCGGGGAGGAAAGGAATGCAAGAAGAGTGGGCCAAGGAGTTGCCAGAAACAATTAATACCAGAGGCCTGGCGAGGCTGACGTCTTCAGGAGGGAATGAACAGAGGAGGCTCTGTGTGTACCTCGCTGTGGAATCCTGGGGTAACTTGTGCAGCACGGTTTCTGCCAATGGCATGAGTAATTACTGGCCACAGTTCAGGATCTGGAAGGAGAAGTTAGACCAGGCAATGTCTGGCTGCCTGAGCTCGTAGATTCAGCACGTGACCCACGTGCAAGGCTTTGTGATCTTTATCCAGGAGCATGTGACACCTGGGGTGGGCACGAGCCTCCAGGGAGATGCTGTGCAGTGTGTATGGGAGGTGATGACAAGCTCGCAGGATTGGGGAGTGAGGACCCCAGGAAGAGAATGGCCAACAAGAAGCTTAGGACACCGAGGATGCTCAGGACAAATGTGACGCCAGAGGGAGAAAGTGGAGGAACTATTAGTCTTCAAAGGAAAACTAGCACTGTGTGAAGCTGTGGAAGCAAACTGCATGGGTACGTCAGCTAATGTGACCCAGGCCCACCTCTGCGGAAGGGGTTCAGCTATGGCCTACAGAACACGCCTGGAACTGAAAAGGAGGTAGTGGCCCCATGGAAGCATTTACAGTTCAAGGAAGTTGGAAAAAGCATCACGGGTTGAGAACATGGCTGAGTGAGGAAAGGAGGAAGCACAAAGATGTTACACAGAGGCACAGGGCAACAGACCCACCTGCTTCTCTCCTAAAGCAAGAATAGAAACAGTCGAAGCAACACAGCATAAACTGCAAAGGACTCCCTCTTGATATTCAATAGAAAGGAGAGGGAGGGTCGACAGAGAATGCCAGAAAGCTGGAGGGCAGCAAGTCCACTCACAGTCCTGCAGGAGGGAGATGATGGCCAGGTGAAGGGTACCAGGGAGAAGCGGCTGAGTAATATGGCCAGAGAGAGGAGCGAACCATGAGCTACTGAGGAAGTTGTATCATCTGTCCCACCATTAGCAGGGTTCCAAAGGTCATTTACTCATTTCACGAGCAGCCTCTCAGGCCAGGGGCAGGTGTAGCCCAGGCACAGCATGGCAGAGGGTGGCAGCTGCAGCAGGCAGGACAATGCCCCGAAGTTACACTCAGGTACTGATCTAAGAAGCTGAATATGTCAGCACTCACGGCTGACAGGATTGGGTGGATATGAGTCCCTGAGGCATCCCGAGATGGGAAGGTTGTCCTGCCTTATTGAGGTGAGCCAGTGTCATCGCAGACTCCTTATCAGAGGGAGGCAGGAGCACTGGAGAGGGAGATAGGGCACTGAAAGCAGAGATTAGAGTGTTCTGGCTTATAAGCCAATGGGTGTGGGTGGTCAGCGAGCACCCCAGGGAGGAAGAGACCCTCCCCAGTGTTGCAGACGGAAGGAAGACCTGCCAGACCCCTTTCAGACTGCTGACCTTCTGAACTGCCAGATAACAAACCTGAGCTGTTGCAGACCGCTGAGCGTGTGGCAATTTGTCACAGCATCATTGTGGGCCTAATACTGCATATTTGCTTTATGGAATCAAGATAAACCTGTATTATTATCAAAATATGTAAGGAAGTCCAAAAGACTTTTAACTTTTCTCATAACGAGTTTTACTTTTTTTTTGAACACCAAATGTTTCTTGAAACACAGAAGTGTACCTTCCTTGGTGGTGTTGAAAGGGTTAGACTAACTTTGTAACCTATATGTCTTCTAAAGCCTATAGTTTTGAGTTTTAGGTCCAGGTTAAGCTAAAGCCTCTTAGTACCTTTCCAGAGAGTGAAGGAATGTGACCCTATCTGTGAGGACAGATATAAAAAAAAGGGCAAGCAAGCAATGACCTTTACTCAGCAAAAGAAGGACCAGACCCTTGTCCTTGAGATAGCATTTCTTAGCAAGGAACCTAGACTTCTTCTGAGTAGTTTTTGACCTCCAGCCAAGAGCCCACAGCCCTAATCTTCAAGGATGAGCTAACCACCCCCACCTTCAATTGCAGCTGCATCCACACTTGGCAGGACTGGCCAAGCTTGAGCACCTAAGACTAGCCAATTATCTTACTTTATAACTTCCTCATCCAATCCTAAATTGCCAAAACTCCAACTTCAAATTTCCCGCAATTTTTCTTTTAAAAACCTAAAGGCCTTTGTCTCCCGGTGCCACTCTTTGCTGACCAGCAGGGGTGACCCCGTTGTACAATGGTTAATAAACCTCTTGCTTTTGCAACAAGTCTTGGTCTGGGGGAGTTTCTGGGAAGGGCGCGATTGAACTCCTGAGCTGTGAGACCCCAGGTCTTACAGTGTCTAATTCCTGTTTGCCTGTTTTGTTTTCCTAGCTGGTAAGACAGGAACACTGCATAAGTTAAAAAGCTGCAGAGCTAGCCTTTGAGCTGGTGACAGGAAGGTGGGGTGCAGTGAGATTTGCCATTCAGGACCAGATATGCTCCTCAAAACAGGTGGCGTATGGTTTAGTGTTGCAGGGGGAAGGCAGACAGCGGGTGTCTGCATCTCACCTCTCCTTTACTTCTACAGAATAGGGAGGATGCTATCGCGGAGCCATTTCTCCCGCCTGAGTGAGCTGGGCAGGGAGGCTCTCAGCAACTGTCTGTGAAGAAGCCAGAGAGAGCAGGGTGTCTGGCGAGGCTTCTTGAAAGAAAGAGGCTTCAGGGGCAGGGCACAGGGCTTTCCGGGTGACGCGGAAACAAACTTGGATGAAGACCGGACAGCCAAGCAGAAGCAGCTTGGGAGCAGCTCTGCTAAATGCAGAAGATGCTGTGTCCAACTGTAGGTTCAGTTACAGACAGATAATGAGGACTGGGGCTGTGAGCAAATATGGGGACTGTAGGTCGTGAGCAAAGAGGCAAAAAGAACGCCTGAGGAAGGTATATGTGCTGGCAAGGGTGGTGGCAGGAAGAATAGGAGAAACTATTTTCTTTTATCATTATTATTATTATTATTAATTACACTTCATTCATTTTGTATCCCCCCCATAAGCCCCTCCCTCCTCCCCTCCGATTCCACCCTTCCTCCCCTTTCTGCATGCATGCCCCTCCCCAAGTCCACTGATAAGGGAGGTCCTCCTCTACTTCTTTCTGACCTTAGACTATCAGTTCTCATCAGAAGTGGCTGCATTGTCATCTTCTGTGGCCTGGTAAGGCTGCTCTCCCCTCAGGGGGAGGTGATCAAAGAGCAGGCCTATCAGATTGTGTCAGAGGGAAGTCCCTCTTCCCATTACTATATAACCCACTTGGACACTGAACTGCCATGGGCTACATCTGTGCAGGAGTTCTGCTGGAAACAGCCCAGATGCCCCTCAACTGAAGAATGGATGCAGAAATTGTGGTACATCTATACAATGGAGTATTACTCAGCAACAAAAAATAAGGAAATCATGAAATTTGCAGGTAAATGGTGGGACCTGGAAAGGATCATCCTGATGAGTTGTCCCAGAAGCAAAAAGACACACACGGTATATACTCACTCATATAAACATACAACATAGGATAAAACCACTAAAATTGGTACATCTAAACAAACTAAGCAAAAGAGAGGACCCTAACTAAAATGCTCAGTCCCCATCCTGAAAGGCAAAGAGGATGGACATCAGAAGAAGAAGAAAACAGGAAACAACCTAGGAACCTACTACAGAGGGCCTCTGAAAGCCAGAAGAAGAAAACAGGAAACAACCTAGGAACCTACTACAGAGGGCCTCTGAAAGCCTCTGCCCTACAGACTATCAAAGCAGATGCTGAGCCTGATGGCCAACTGTAGGGCAGAGTAAATGGAATTTTATGTAAGAACTGGGAAATAGTAAGAGCTGGAGAGGACAGGAACTCCACAAGGAGAGCAACAGAACAAGAAAATTTGAACACAGGGAACTTCCCAGAGACTCATACTCCAACCAAGGACTATTCACGGAGAAACTATTTTCAATACCAACCTTAACAAAGGAAGAAACAGTATTTCAATTTTCAAATGAAATCAAGATAGAGACATCGTATCTCACCCATAACGTCTTTAAGCCTGGTCTCAACAGCAGATGTTTATATCCTTGTTTATGAGTTACCCCAGATGGTGAAATAAATTAAAAATTATGAGACAATCCATTTGATCTGATACTAAAAGAAATTTAAATTAGACAAGTAGATTTGGAAACAAAATGTGTGTATAAGTAAAATAGGCGTGTTTTCCCTAAAGTAACGTACATACATTTTTGTGGTTGAACATGAATTTAATTTTCAGGGTTGAAGTGTGCATGTGTGTGTGTGTGTGTGTGTGTGTGTGTGTAGCTTTGGTATATCTTCTAAAACTTGAATATTAGGTTGGAAGTCACATTAGCAGTGAACCCCTACTTTAATGTTTTTAGAGCAGTCATCCAGGCAAGAAATGCAAACTACTTTGTTCTAATTTTAACACTCAGAGGCCGAAGGACCTCATTACAGTGGCTAGCGCCAACAACATTATTATAATATTTGCACACTGAAAGGAACATTAACAGTCGAGTGTCAATATAAAATTGAGTTCAGCTCCCTCTTGGAAGGCTGACATGAACCTTCTGTCTTTTCGATGGCATTGAAACTTTCAATTACAAGCGTGTTTATTCATCTTTAAAATGCTCAAGTGTCAAGCTGAAGTAACATGAGGTCTGGAGCACAGGCATCTCCAGTCATTAAGAGATCAAGGTGAAAACAGTAGCTTCATTCTTTTCCTCACTTGGGGCCAAATAAGCCCCTATTTTTTTTTTATCTCATCTGATTTTTTTTTCACTCATCCAAATTTGGATCATTTCCAAAAGTGATCCAAAATATCATTTCCCTGTTTCTTCTCCTCCCTCCAACTCCTTATGTGTTCTCTGTGTGTGTGTGTGCCTCTCTCCCTCCCTCTCTCATAATCATGGCCTCATTTTCTTTAATTATTACAGTTTTACATACACACAGATAAGCGCATAGATATGTAAACGCCTAACAACATGCTTTAGAGTCTAACTTCTTTCCCAAGTAAGCAACAAGATTCTGAGCAGTGTATTAACCCTTTGGTGCCCCATGCTCTCTACATGGCATTTGACACACTCTGAGCCTTAAACATGAGTGACTTCCTGCCAGACTGGAGGTAAAGATAGAGGCAGCCAGCATGTCCATCGGATTTGTTTGCTGTACACTAATGCTTTGCTGTCATCTTCAGAGTTGACAGATGTTAAAGTTCAATCACATTTCACAGTCATCTCATTAGCCAGACGACCATGAAGGAGGACCCGGTGCTGACCAAGCGGTTTCACTCAGCTGCACCTATCTCCTCCCTCCCTGGGGAAGCCTGGCTGCCCTTTCCTCACTCCGCGCTTTCTGCTACCACTTCTTCCTCTCCCTGAAATCCGAGGGACAAAGACTCATGCCTGACAGCCCAAATACTTGGTTCCCAACACTGCTGCAATGATTCGCTTCAGCAGAAAAGTGTCCCATTTTCCCCTGGGTGTCGTTTTCATTAACACCAAGCCATGAGGGGAAATTTGGAGGGAAAGAAAAACTTCACTCTGCAACTATCTCTGCAATGGCTGATGAACCTTTTAAAATCTTCCAGAATAAACTCTAGTAAAAGCAATACACTCTCTGTCTAAAGAAACACAGAAGAGGGACAGAGACTCTGACACTTTATTTCCTCCAGCCTAAATTCATCTTGCTTTGCAAGCACTTACACTGTACACTGATGCCTAGATACCTAACGTCTTAAACCCGGCTCAAGGACCCTGATCCGAGGATGCAGTACAACTCTGTTTTCTAAGGCACCATGCTCTCTGCAGGCAATTTTGCCACATGTGATAAACATGTAATAACGTTTCAGTCATTATTCCTTCAGCAGCAGCTTCTAGTTACCTTATGGCTCTGGATAGTAACACTATCAAATCTAGGTACAGAGTCTCCAGCTTTACCTGTGCCCTGTGGTGCACATCATATCCCGGGTGCGTCCAGACTTCATCTGCCCTCAGGCATCTATCCTCTGCTGGGCCACTCTGTCCATGGACATACAATGATCCTACACCCTGGGTATGAGGTAGGCACAGGCAGAGGGGGAAAGGCTGTTTTGGTCCAGGCCACCTTCTTTAAAGACCCTTCTCTTCTCAGAAGTAACAAAAGTGTCTCAGAAGTCACTCAACATTATGAGATCATACACGCCTGCTCATCGCAGAGACTACGAGACACACAAGAAACAGAGACTCACCTGTCTGGCACTTATGATGATGCTAGGGACTCTCATAATTGTGACGGGATAAACACCCAAAGTCTCGTCATGAAACAGCGAAAGGAAGAGGGTGGTAGAGTACTTAGCAAGACCTGCACTTCCCTTATGCCCCGCAAGGCAGCAGACCTCAGAGCCGGATGCAGAATGCCCCAGGAGCCTTCCTCATCATGTTTCCCTGTCATGCTCCCTGAGAGTCTGCTTGGCAGGTCTTGAGAATACTAGCACTTCTGTGCTTTCCATCTGAAATGCAGATTTGGCTATAACCCCAACTCTAGATGCTCTCAGTTTCCATGATGCAGCCTTCACACTAGTTCATTATGGAAGCCACTAACCTACACGGCAAAAATTAAATAAAAATGTTTATGTTTGTTCACTGTGAGGTACCAGGACTTGGGCTCTCTCTCTTTTCCTTCCTCTTTAATGTCCTTTCTCCCTATCCATTGCTACATCCGCAATTATAATTACTGGTCCTTTCACCAGCAAAAGATGCCGGAAGCATCACAATAGATGCCATGAGAAGTATAGCAAATACAAGGTTCACCTCTCACAAAAGGTTAAAATGCACCATAATGATGTAAATTTTAAGTACACAAGAGTCCTTGAACACAATCATGAGGCTCTGGTGCCCAAGCTTTCAATCAAGCAAGTCTGTCCTAGTTGGAATGATGTAATCTGGGGGTCCCACTGTCTTTTTTATCTTAATCCACTACTGTAACTCATCACATGAAAATAGATTTATGTAACATAACCCTTGAACGGACACAAACAAATGATATACAGCTAAGAAAATGAAGATTTGAAGACAGACACAGAAGGTGACACTTATGTGCAAACTGTATTCTATGTACTTTGTGTTCAACTTACCTAGCCCTCCAAAATCCAAGGAAAGGGATAAGTCTCTTTAATATCTTACAGGTGAGGAAACCGAGGCACAGAAAGGTTGAATGACTTGCCTAGAAGTCACAGAGTTGGTAGGTAGCAGTGCTAGCCTGCAAACCCAGCTCTAGTATACAAGGCTGAAACACTAAGGTTCTGAGTAGCTGTGATGAGTCATTTCCTACCCCTGCCCACAAATTCACTGATTTAAGCTATAGAGGCAAAGGATTTCATTTCAGTTGAGTTTCCTAATTAAATCCCCTTGAAAAGACTTAAGTCTGACCTTGGAAAACAGCTCAACTGGTGCGGCCACAGCATTCCATTCTTTTAAGTATTGGTCCCAGGACCAGGTTTCCTGTGTAGTCACACAAGGTTCTAGAAGAGAAAATACGACACTTTTCTTGAAGCAACCCTTTACGGAATAAAAATAGAATAAAATGTAACTGAAGAGAAACTCAAAAAGCAGGCTGCTTAAGATGGGGATCATAAAAGCCGCAAGTACTCAGGACATCACCCCTCATTTCCTGTAAACAGGAACCTTCCCCCATCAATGACTCCTCACTGAGCTTCCCCTCTCAGGAGTTAAGCTCATGGACACCCTTCACATAGGTTACAGTTGGCATCCATAAAGACGCTAGCAGAAGATTTTTAATCCCCTCCTCTCACCTTCACGCTGCTTTTGTTGGGTGTCAGTTGGTGTAAGCATCTAAAGGCAATGTGATGATATTCGTCAACTGCCTTGCTTTGGACATGGCAATTCTTGTAGAAATTTGTCTTAATGGGCTCACAGTAGACCACCAAGGTGAATAAACACGGGACTTATGCTAGTTCTCCACAAGGTGACAAAACACAAGAAATCAGCTAACTTTCCATCATGGAGCTAATTAGATGCTTTATATGGATTTCTCACTTAATAATAATTCACAACTGTCTCAGGGCATTCAAAGGTCATGTAAACAATAGAGTGCCAAGGAGGGAAAAGCAGTTTTGAAAACAAAACTTTCTTTTGAGGAACATGGGGTAGATTAAAAGATGTAGAAAGGATAGTTCTCATAAAGTCAGCATTAGGAACTAAATATTTTATTTTCCAATGATCCTCCTGCTCTGAATTTTATGCTTTCAAAATTTTGTAGATGAATATTTGAGAGTCAAAATTCAAACTTAACATTTTTTATTTTTATTTTCTTTTTATTAATTACAGTTTATTCACTTTGTATCCCAGCTGTAGCCTCATCCCCCATCCCCTCCCAATCCCACCCTCCCTCTCTCTTCTTCTCCTATGCTCCTCCTCTAGTCCAATGATAAGGGAGGACCTCCTCCCCTTCCATCTGACACTAGCCTATCAGGTCTCATCAGGACTGGCTTCATTGTCTTCCTCTGTGGACTGGCAAGGCTGCTCTCCTCTCAGGTGGAAGTGATCAAAGAGCCAGCCACTGAGTTCATGTCAGAGACAGTCCCTGTTCCCATTAATAGGGAACCCACTTGGATACTGAGCTGCTGTGAGCTACATCTGTGCAGAGGTTCTAGGTTATTTCCATGCATGGTCCTTATTTGAAGTATCAGTCTCACAAAAGACCACTGCACCTGGATTTTTTGGTTCTGTTGCTCACTTTGTGGAGCTTGTTCCCTCCAGGTCTTTCTATCTCCCCCTCCTTTCATAAGATTTCCTGCACTCTGCCCAAAGTTTGGCTATGAATCTCAGCATATATTTTGATACCCTGCTGGATAGAGTCTTTCAGAGGCTTTCAGTCATAGACTCCAGTCCTACTCCATGACTGGTGGGAATGTAAACTTGTTCAACCACTTTGGAAATCAATCTGGCACTTTCTCTGGCAAATAGGAATAGTGCTACCTCAAGATCCAGCTATACTACTCCTAGGCATATATCCAAGTGATGCTGAAGTATACAACAAGGACATTTGCTCAACCATGTTCATAGCAGCTTTATATGTAATAGCCAGAATCTGGAAACAACCCAGATGTCCCTCTGTTGAAGAATGGATACAGAAATTGTGGTACATTTACACAATGGTATACTACTCAGCAATTAAAAACAAAGAAATCATGAAATTTGCAGGCAAATGGTGGGATCTAGAAAAGATCATCCTGAATGAGGTATCCCAGAAGCAGAAAGACACACATAGTATATACTCACTTGTAAGTGGATATTAGACATATAATATAGGATAATTATACTAAAATATGTACACCTAAGGAAGCTAAGCAAGAAGAAAGACCCTGGGTAAGATGTTCAATCTTAATTCAGAAAGGCAAACAGGATGGACATTGGAACAGGGACAAACTTACCAGTTTAAAAAAATAAAAATTCAGCAAAAACCAACAATGGCTTTAAAATTACAGTTTGTGCCTCTAGAATAATCAATGAAGAAAGTAGCTGTGTGCTAATAAATGTCACTAGTAAAGTGTGCACTGACAGAAGTGCAAGGGGACAAAACAGAATTAACATGGGGGAAGGTTATTTCACACAAACACACATAACACATATATGTAACAGAAACACACATATATATGGTGATTAAGAGGTTATCAAATCCTGTATTTATTTAATTGAATGCTTTGACAGCTAAGTGTGTCATTAAGAGTTCATAGAATCCTTTGTGTCCATATTTTTGCTATTTGAGATATAAAATAATGTGGGCACGAGCAGCCAAGTATGGTATCATCCCATTTATCTGTGGAGTTTAAAAAAGAATCAAACTCAGAATCAGAGAGCATAAAGACGGTAACGAGAGGTGGAGAACAGTAGATGGAAAGGAGAGATGCTTGTTAAAGGGCACGGCTTCAGTAACCTAGGAGGAATGAGTTTTAGGGACTTATCAAATAACATGGTGACTACAGCTGATATTGCAGACTTCAAAGCTGCTAACACACATACACACACACGAGAGAGATAGAGAGAAAGAGAGAGAGAGAGAGAGAGAGAGAGAGAGAGAGAGAGAGAAGGAGAAAGAGAAAGAGAAAGAGAAAGAGAGAGAAAATTCCTGTGTTCTCGCCTTTAAAAACTGGTAATTAGGTCAGGTGACAGATATGTTAATTATCTTTAATTAATCTTTCTACCATACAAACACATATCGCAATGCCCCATTAAGGCCCAGAAGAGCGCTCAGCTGTAAAGCGTTTTTCCTGCAAGCCTGAAGACCTGAGTTTGATTGCTGTCACCCCCTTGAAAGTGCTTGTTGTCCAGTGCCTGGGAGGAAGAGACAGTCAGATTCCTGGGGCTTTCTGGGTATTACCCAAATTGGTGGTCTCCAGGTTCAGTAAGAGTGCATGTCTCAAAAGAAAAAAGAAGGTAGAGGACAGTTGAGAAGACACCTAACCTTGACCTCTGCCTTCCACGGATGCAGCCTCATTCACATGCACTCACATGAACACACACACATATATATAAAACATACACGTATATTATATATTGTAATAATTTATATATTCTAAATATAATATACATATGTTTACATTATGATATGTAAATATATAACATTATATATAAATATATAATATACATTTGTATCCTAATAAAGTGTTTGACAGTTAAAAATAAAATAGAAACATAAACATATAAGATACAGATGTCTGTATGTACTGCTTATCTAATCACACATTTATAAGGCATTTTCTGTGGGCTAAGTACTACACACATGTGTGCCAACAAGTACAGACATACATAGGAAAGAAATCTGAAAGAGACAGCAAAATATTAACAGCACTTTTACATGGACAGTAGGATCAAAGGAAATATTCATCCCCTACAGAATTTTCAACAGTCAAAACACTCTACAAAATTATTACTTTAACACACACACACACACACACACACACACACACACACTTGAAGACACATATGTAACAGGGCTGAGTGCAGGGGAAAGTGCAGATGGTTAAAGGCTGGAAGAGCATCCACGCTGGCAATGAGAAGCACTAACAGCTCAAATCTCCCAGGACAATAAGACAACCGGATGGAACCACCGACAGCAACCTCCTGCTCTGCAGGCATGATTCACACAGACATTAAATATTTAACTTTAAACTTAAATTCTTTGTGAGTCTCCTACTATACAAAGAGGAGCAATGACTAAAGTGGAAGCCTATGCCTGGTCTGGCAGACGAAAAGACAAAACAGGAATTACTTTCCTTTAATACGCGTATACATCATTGACAACAAAGGGAAATCATTTAAGTTAGGGCAACATTGCTCACGTCTAAAGTGTATACGTACAGACTGTTCGCTAACATCCATGTATCAGTCATACCATTAGCTACTTGCCGCTAAGAAACACTGCTAGAGTATGAGGAAGCGGTTTCATCATCAAACAAAACGAACGGAACTGTGAGTGTTGGCTTCTCTAGTTCTCCTGGCATACCAAGCCATCCTAACACAAGCGATGTAGGCACCTATAGCGTCTTGCCCCATCGCACCGCTAAAAGCTCTGTGGCTGCTTCGGTATCTCGCAACATGAGATGTTTTCATTTGCTTTGCAGAGAAAGCAACATGACAAACCCTGATGATGTTCTAGGAAGATTACTCAACTCCCCTGTTTTCACACAAGCCTTTTACTGCATTACAATTACGTGCTGTCCAAAAAAAAAAAAAAAAAAAAAAAACCTACAGCAGCACTGACAGAAAGCAAATATAGATATCTCATTTTCTACAACAGCTGGGTTCTTAAAAAGACTCTGTGTAATTTCTCAATTTAATCATATTTCCGATTGTCATACATTATCATTTTGCCCAAAGTAAATCATATCTAAGGCTTCCTATTATGATTACATAAGTATGCAGAGAACCTTTTAGCAATCATCATAAAAGGAGTACATAATATCAGACAATAGAAACTTCCAATGAATTAAATATTTTAGCAGAGCAAGAGCATTTACTCAGGAATATGGTGCCCACAAGGAAATGGAATGCACACCACTCAGGAGCTCCACAGCCCATGCAGAGCTCTCCCACCACCAGCTCCAGATTCCTCTTCCTTCTCTCTCTCACCATGTGGTTTCACTAGTTCCCTCAAGCCTTACTTTAGCTGAAGCTGAACACTGTTTATTTTTAAGTGTTCAAGGCAGGCAGGGCCTTACCATATAGCCCAGACAGGCCTGAAGGTTGGATCCTCCTGCCTCCACCTCTGCAGTGCAGAACCACAGATGCACCAGCTGTGTTTGTCTACTTTGAGTTAGAATACAAGCATAGAAAAGGACAGCAAGTCCTCGACTTTGCTCTTCACCATCTTGCTAGCTGTTATCCTAGAAACCACACTGGAAACCAGTGGAGACTGTGGGTTTCTAAGTTATTGATTGGTTACTTAGACTGTGGGTTTCTAAGTTATTGATTGGTTACTTATCTGGCTGTGATGCTTGTCTAATGACTTAAAAAAGGTAGACATAATATCACTTTGGGCCTTCACAGTGAGTTCAAGAGCTTGGCATGGTGACACATGCCTGTTTGTAAACCTCATACTTGGGAAATAGGGACAAGACAATCAGGAAGGTCCAAGGCCAACCCCAGCTGTAGAGGATGTTTCAGGCCAGCCTGGGCTGCATGAAACTCTGTCTCAAAAACAAGCAAACAAACAAGCACACACACCCCCAAAAAAAAAACAAAAAACAAAAGACAAACCAAAACCAAAAATCAAGCAAGCAGAAGAATTCAAGGGAATCTGCTTGACTAACCGTCTTGGAGAGGAGGAGCCGATTATTAGATGCACTGTTTCTGCTTCAGTGTCTATTACTTTCTATGCAGCTCTCTGGAGCATTCCTTAGATACGGCATCTGTTTCAGAGAACATTAGATATACGTATGGATTTGCAAATCCTACATCTCATTTCTTTTCACTCCACTCACTTTCTATAGAGAAGTCTTCTAATTGTTGCTCTTCTGGTCAGTACTATACGACGTAGAAAAATACCTTTAATTGTATACTCTCTGTCACTTAGTAAATACTGAGTATACGGCGGTTGGTGAAATACGTGTTGCAGCACAGATGTGATGTGTGTATATGTACACATAAACATATATGTGTACATTTCCATTCATACTGTGTGTGAAGGAGAGAGGGCGACAGAGAGAGATACACACAGAGAAAGGAGAGAGACGGGGAGGGAGAGGAAGGAAGAGAGAGGGAGGGAAGGGGAGAAACAGGAAGGGAGGGTAGCAGGCCTGTCATATTGCTGAGGCTGGCTATGGATCCCTGGGCTTTAATGCTCTTCTCGCCTCTGCCCACCAAGTAGCAGGGACTGTAGATTTTTTTCAGCATTGAATCAGCTTCCACACTGAATATTAGATCAAAAACTCTGCTCTGTAATTGTACCAGTGGTCGGGGAAGTCACGCAGCTGGAGAAGTTTTGACACAGACTGTTCCTGGCCTCAGCACACCCGCCATCCAGGGCTATTCCACCTCCGTGTGCAGTCAAGACATCACAGAAATGCACACCCAGTCATTAACATTTTAGCTTAACAGCACTGTAAAATTAAGTCTGCCAGCACATTCATAAACTCAGTCATTGACAGCGGTTTAGTGAACTTAATTAAAAGTTCCAAAAGTTGGGTTTATACATATTTATAGCCAAAAGGGTGTTAATATCTGTTGACATATTCAACCCTAATCCAATATTTTAGTCTATGAAATTAAAAAGGAATAACTGCAGTCTTAACATTAGCACAAAATGGGGAAAATCAACTTATCCAAGCAGAAGTCAAAACAAGTGTGGTTACAATAGGAACATGGTTATTATTTTGTAAACATTCACTGAGCATAGTTGAGCGTAGTTTATATGTATATTTCACCAGAAGTGTGCATGCTTACACATGAATAAAAGCATAAACCAAAGAAATACAGACTAAGGTGATGAGGGCTGTCAGGCTGCACAGACCTGGCACGCTGAAAAGTGGGTTCTTCCCTGCATTGAATCAGTTTATTACACACTGAGAGAGAGCTCCAGGGGCCAGCATCCCACACCCCAGGCACAAAGCAACACAAAGGGAAGACTGTATCCTGCAACATGTATGGTCCGTCATCCTGCTGGTGAGGGCGCTTTAGATGCTGTATGGCTGCGATGCTCTAGCCCAGAGCCAAACCTCTAGATTCATGAACATCTCCCAACATCCTCGGAACTGGGGTGTGGTGGGTAATGGTGTGAATGATGGCTCCTGATGGCTCCTGGAAAATCAGGGCTCAAAGGGAAGGGGGCATGAAGGAAAAGATATCTACCTGCCTCTCACGCTCTCGTATACCTCAGAATCCCAGGGATTTCTTTTTTTATTTTTATTTTATTTTTATTTTAACCACAGGTCATTCACTTGTATTCCAGCTGTAGCCCCCTCCCTCTTTCCCTCCCAATCCCACCCTCCCTCCCTCATCTCCTCCCTGCCCCCTTCCAAGTCCACTAATAGGGGAGGTCCTCCTCCCCATCTGACCCTAGCCTGTCAGGTATCTTCAGGACTGGCTGCAATGTCAGGGCACAGGGGTCTTCTATGAGACTGCTTCTCCAACAAAGGACCATGCATAGATATAACCTAAAACCCCTGCTCAGAGGTAGCCCATGGTAGTTCAGTATCCAAGTGGGTCCCTAGTAAGGGGAACAAGGATTATCTCTGACATGAACTCAATGATCCCCCAGTCCCCCCCCCAAGGGAGGAGCAGCCTTGCTAGGCCACAGATTCCAGGGATTTCTGAGTGGCCTACAGATAAACCTTAGCTGCTTGGCTTATTTGGTCATTAGCAAGGTTATCAGGCTACCATGGTGAAGTCATTCTCTTACAATAGATTGGGTGGGTGCTGCTTTAAAATAATAGCAACAGAATGTGTCTGTTGCGTGGAAATGAGCCGAGTCATCTTTTCCTTTCACCAGTGTGAGCTGAGGCATCTGAGAAACTTGCAACTTCATCTACAAGTAGTTGCTCTAGTTGACCTTGGCCAAATCCACAAACCGGCAAAACCTGTAGCCAGCCACTTCTTCCATAGAGATATCAGCTTCAGTCTGTCACAGTCACAAAATACGAGTTTCTCTCTCTCTCTCTCTCTCTCTCTCTCTCTCTCTCTCTCACACACACACACACACACACACACACACACACACACACACCGTCAGGTTTAAGGAAAAGGCATAAAGGAATCCAAGAAAAACATCAAGAATGAAAGATGGCGGCAGCAAAACCCATGGATCAAAATGGCACCATGGCTAGCTCAGAATTCTTTGGTGTGCTATGACCACAGGAGGTGAAGTAGCTTCCGCATTCATATGCTGCAGCAGCCCTCAGACGACGGAACAGATTATGTGTCCACAGTCAGTGCCTTTCACTGACTGACAGGTTGTCTTGTCTTGAGCCCAAGGTACAAACCCACATAAATTAGTAACAAAGGAATGAGATGGGGGCCACCACGCTGAGGACAGCCACAGAATTTCTAAGAACACGTGCAGAGGTCGTAGAGGGCAGGGTGAGGAGACTGCAACTCAGAGCTAGGCAGTGTCATGGAGGCTGATGGCCAGCGAGAAACAGATCTAAGGGTGTGGTAAAACAAGCAGCTTAGAGCCCAAGGCAAGAAGGGCAAATTCATGGTCAGTATGGGAAGAAGCTGGAGCTGTGGAGGTACGCATATGTCCTTCTGCTACGAACATATAGCATGTCTCCCCAGGCCAGCCACATCTTTACTAAAAGAACTCAGAGAAACCAAAGTTTCAGACTCCGGAAGTATTCCTCTCCCAAACTACCCACAGCATCTAGCACTCATGGGAAGCATTACCACACTTCAAAAGGAGGTCCACAGACTAAGTGTTACCTATCATGAGCCAGGAACACCTTAACTCTAAGGGGACTTTTAGATGATACAAAGCAAAGATATCTCTTACTTTATCATTTCAGATCTATCCTTATGAACAGCTGAGGCTACTTATATTAATAAAAATTCACTGGTTATTCTTTATAATAATGTTTTCTAGGTATACAATTGCATTCTTATGCCCTATTTCTCTTACAAAAATTTCCTAATTATAAGAGCTGCCAAGATGTCTCAGTCATGCCTAAAGATCTGGGTGCAACCCTCAGAACTTAGACGGTGGAAGAACAGGACAACTTCTTCAGTTGTCCTCTGACCTTATACATCCGCTCTGGCATGTGTTCACACACACACACACACACACACACACACACACACACACAGAAGCACACACTCATGCACATGTGCGCACTACAGGCAATCATAAAATTCAACATAAAAAGCATAGCATGCTTTTTAAAGGAAGAACAAAGCTTTTTAATTATCTAGCCTCGAGATTTTCTAAGCTTTCTATTTCTTTTTGCATGCCTCCAGTTTTTCTCACAAAATGTTCTGCTTAGAGCCCAACACTAGATGCTCTGCGAATAAAAGCCTGGCTTCCCCATGCTCTGACATCTGTCCTTGCTTCTGTCTACCTCACCTCAGAGAACACAGACTGAAACATCAGCGGGACGGGAGCCTCTAGCTTGGGAACACCCTGTACTAGGAAACCAAAACACTATTCATGGTAACTTCCTGAACTAAAATGAAAATATTAGGGAGTGAACAATTTCATGCCTCAGAATAGTCTCCTTCTGACTCCATTTGCCAAAACACAATCCTTTGTGAAGTATTTCATCTGTTTCTAAAGGGATGAAGAACAGGCTTCATCGGAGAACACACGAGAAACAACTGGCATTACCATACGCCATCTTCAGGATGCAATGTTTTCTTGTGAGAAGGAATACAATGTCCTCACATTAACAGCATATTGCTCCTGGGTACAAGGTCTCTGAAACATCAGCCCTTCAATTCTAGGTACCCTTTTCTTTTAATACCTCTGTCATGTCACTCTAGCAAGGACTTTTCTATGCTCTAGCTACAAGATTTTCCATTTACATGTAACATTCAGGCTGACTTTCACTTCAATCCTATTGAATCTAAAAATCATTCATCATTCATCTCCCAGGGTCAAGCAGGTTGTGTGTGCTGTGAGATGCAGAGAATTTGACTCTTGTCTACACCTACCATTATGCAGAGATGTCAATATCAGTGATACTTGGACATACGTATGATGCTATGATGGAGAATGACAGGCACAAGGGCTAATTTGCACTAGGTAAGAAACTCAAGCAATGTATCTGGGAATAACAGGAAAGGAGGATTAGTTCTGAGCAGGAGAAACTTTTTTTTTTCAGGAGAAACTTTTGGGAGGTCACTGTCCCTTTAGACAAACCAGTTTAGCAGGTAATTGGTGGGGAGCAGCAAGTAGCACATGCAAAGCTGGAAAACAAGGGACTGTTTCTGTGACTATCACCAGCATCTCAGCCGCAGTGAGCATAGAGCCTACAGGAGTCCACAGGGAAGATGCTGGGACAGTGTGCCTAACAAGGAAGAGGAAGACTGCATGATCAGCCTCAGGAGTCTGAGGTCTACTCTTGCGGTATACTGAATCATTAGGGACTTGTGCAGGTTTGAGACCAACTTAGGTTGGAATAAGTGAGAGAGGGAAGACTAAAGGCAGAAAATGACAATGGGCTCAAGTAGGCAAGGGCTAGGGGCATATTCCCTGACGACAGGTAGGAAGGAAACTGAGGAAAAGTGCAGACACTCCAGGGGCAGCCAGCACCCACCTATCAACAGGGTGGGGAGATAAAGAAAGGGAAAAGATGATCCTAGGACTGCATTCTAGGCTTCCAAGAAGAAGTAGATTCTTGCAGACACAGAACGCTAAAGAAAAATAAAAATGAGTATTTTCAGGGATGCTAAATTGCAGGCATGTAGAGTAATCTATAATAACATACATCCAAATCATATTTTTTTTCCCTGTTCAAGGAAAGTAGGAAGCAGGGTGAGTCCTGAGGTACAGTGAGCAAAGCATGCCAGAGTGTCCATGAAGCAGAGCTCAGAGGAAGGCAAGGTGGCCAATGGTTCTAAAGGGACAGAGAGGACAGTACCAGAAAATGTTCCTGGATGAGACAGACTAAGCCTAGAGATGCAGCTTCTGCACTTGAAGCTCTGCTGTCGCTGTGATGTAGAGAAGATGGATTGTAGGAGGAACAAGCTCAGAAGTCAGCCTAAAAGGCCAGCAATGAAAAGGACATGGCAGGTAAGTAGCAAGAGCTGCCCAGCTTTGAGAGATTTGCAGGTACAAGGAAAAGACAGGTGACAGGAATACATGAAGGCAAAGAACAGTCAACAGAATAGGATAACAGCCTTTCAGTTCAGCAGCTGTGGGAACCCAAGAGAAAAATGATGCTCCTGGAAAAGAGACTAGGGACACAGAGTCTTTAAGAGCGTAGGTCTAAGCACCTTGTTATGATTCAGATCTTGAATGTTCTCCTAAAGTCCTGTGTTTTGAAGACTTGGTTCCAAGCTGATACTGCAGTTGGGAGGAAGTGGGTCCTTTAGTAGATAAACACTGGTAGAATAAAATTAAGACTTTAGGAGCATGCCCTCAGAAGGAATATCAGGACTTCTGGGTAAGATGGCTGCTTGGAAGCCACATTAGAGCGAGTGGCTGATCACAGTTATGGAAACAAAACAAACAGGAATATTTCATTGCTCTGCCAGCTGTTCTCCCAACCCCAGGATCCACTTCGTTCTTGCCACAATGTTCTTCTGCAGCTATTGCTACATTCAACACATTTCTGCTGATGCCTGGACACCGGCACACAACCCTTTCGTGCTGGATGGTAAAACACTACTGTCGAGGACACACTTCAGTTGGCAGGTCCACAGAAATCAATCTGCAACTGAGCTCAGCTGGTCCTCCCTGATAATGAGCTTCTACAGTGCCAGGGTGTGCTGTGCAAGCTGCAGGCAGAGACCAGGCAATCCCGCCGGCTGGGAAGCTGCAGGCTGTAACAGGGGCTGGCTGAGCAAGACGTGCCCGGTGGTGCAATCGTGCCACGATGACTGTGTGGGTAGTAAACAGCTCCTGGTTGGCTTTGAGGTCCAGAGGGAACGCATTCCTGGCATTGCACACCCACCTTGTCAAAAGACCACGACAGCATAGGCTTTCGGGGGTGTGGTGGTTTGAACAGGAATGGCTCCCGTGGGCTCATATAGTTAAATGTTTAGGGAGTGGCATTAAGAAGTGTGGCCTTGCTAAAACTGGTGTGGCCTTTCAGAAGAAGTATGCCACTGGGGATGGACTCTGGGGTTTGAAATGCTCAAGTCAGGCCCAGCGTCTCTCACCTCTTCCTGCTGCCTACTTGCCCAGATGCAGAACGCCCATCCACCTTTTCCCATTATGTCTGCCTGTGTGCTGTCATGCTCCACACCATGAAGACAATGGATTAAACCTCTAAATGTAGGCAAGCCCCAATTAAATGCCTTTTAAAATAAGAGCTGCATGGTCACGGTCTCTCTGTACAGTACTGAAATATTGACTAAGACAGGGGGTAACATGCTTCAGTTGGTTTGCCAAATGGCCATGTTGTCAAGCTGCCTTCTAAATATCCATGTTTATACCCATGAACTAGGACTGTTCTCAACCTTCATCAGTGAAGCTTTTCTGTCATGAGCAGTGGTTAATATCGAGACTCCAGACTGGCCAAAGTGTTTAGAACAGTCAACTCTTGAGTTCAGGGCTCAGGGAACATCTTAGGCTGTGGGACAAAAAAGATATAAGAGTCAGAGGATGAGGTGTGCTCTGTAGTGATGCCTTCTGGCTGTGTCACGGCTACAGTACTAGTGAACTCATGTCAGATAAGGTTACATAACCAAGACCTAGAAAAGACTAAGCACAGCAACATTTTGTCGTGAACAGGAGAGAGGCTAAGGAGGCCTCACCCTTCCTTGAGGCAGTTAATAGCTGCCATTTTCTTCAGTGGTATAGCCACTGAAAACTCACTACTAATCTTTACCTATTAAAGACCTTACCTTCTTCCAACAGTATCGACAGCTGGGAACCAAATCTTTTGTTGTTGTTGTTATTGTTTGAGACAGGGTTTCTCTGTGTAGCCCTGACTGTCCTGGACTTGCTTTGTAGACCAGGCTGGTCTCAAACTCACAAAGACTTTGCCTGCCTCGGCCTCCCCTAGTGGTAGGATTACAGGCATGTGCCACCATGCCTAGCATGGAAACCACATCTTGAACACACAGGCCTCTGCAGGAGGACTCTCAAGACCTGAACCTTACCTGTGCTCTTAAAGCCTTCTGTATCCATAGACTCTCATCTAAGCACCTCCCATCTCCCTCTCCTGGACTGCTAAAGCTGATGAACTGAAAGCCTCTTTATCCTACCCTGCAGGTTACCCCCTGTCTTGGTCAGTATTCCGTGTGTTCCTGCTACCTGTCTTGTCGTCTCCAATAATTAATATCCTGCAATGTTCATTTGAGCAACCCTAATCAAACTCAGTGGGTCATTTAAAAAGATAGACTTTGAAGAAGGACCAACAGAGAAGAAGAATTTCATTGCGAGTAATGGGGAGTAAAAAAAAAAAACCCAAATTAATTATTATACATGCATAAAATATCAATAATTTTAAATGGAGTGTTAAAACTCTTGCCTCCTTGTGTGAGTTACTGTGCCCTGAACTCCCCCCTCTCTCCCTTCCCTTCCTCCCCACCTCTGCTTCCTGGTCACTATAAAGTAGCAGCCTCTTTTTCTACATGTGCCTGCTGTCAAGGTTTTCTACCTACCCATAGGCTGAAAGTGACCATTAACCTCTGAAAGCATGAAACAAAACAAACATTTACACCCTTTATGCTGTTATACCTCAAATGTACCACAACTGCAGAAGAAAGCCACCTAACATACACTGAGATTCAAAGAGCGGTGAGGAAAATGCAAACAAAGACTTTGTCATGCTAGTAAAGAGAACTTGAAAGGAATGGCACCCAACTGCCTTGACCTTGACTGAGAAGATCATCCATCAAAGAATGAAGGCTGCTGTGCGAATCAGAACAATGAGGAAAGGGACGGTTGGGGACATCGAACCAAGACTGAGACATCTACTCATTGAACTAATCACTACAAAGGAGCCAACTGCACCAGGGGACTCTTCCAGCAGCTCCTGGCACTGCAGAAGTGGGAGCAGATGGCAAAGTTTGCAGACAGCTGGATGGTTATAAAGGGAAGGCAGTGAATACAGAATGACAAGCCAGGAGAACAGCAGAAAGAATGTCTGAGGGGCCCTGGTCCTGCAAGTGGGGAAGCCAGAAAACAACTGACAGTAACAAACAAAGGAACGGAAGAGCTAAACCACGGGATTTTCTTTAAGTCTAGACAACTGAAGAGGAGAGAGACCAAGAGGAAACAAAAATATGTAACATGTGGAGACTGGCAAGGTGGCTTCGTAGGTAGAGGCAGTTGCCTATAGCCCTGATGACTTGAATTCAATCCCCGATTCCTACAAGGTAGCAGGAGAGAACTAACACCAGAGAATTGTTATGGCCCCTGTATATGTGCATGCCTGCACACACACATACACACACACACACACACACACACCACCACCACCACCACCACCACCTCCATAACAACAACAACAACCCACAAATGTTTTAGAGGAAGGAACATCCTCACTCCAGATATAGCACATCTATTGTGTTCAGTAACCATGTGGCTGAGAGCCTTTAACAATATCAACAAGCTGAGAGGAGAGCAACAAAGGGATCCTGAGACAAGAATAGTAAAGGTATGTAAGCAAGGACTGGAAATTTCATGCTCTCTAAAGGGACACAATTAGTCTCTGGATATTGTTGGAAATGGAAATTTGGAAGCTACCCAGTAGGTTGGATAAATCAGAAACTCCGTGTGGTATGAGCAACAACCTGATGGACTTTAAAGTTTGAGAACCATTGTTCTAATACAACAGGAGGAAACCTGTGAAGTGGAGAAAGAATGGCTTGTGATGGAGATTAACAAAGCTTTCACAGATGATGGATATGAACCTTACAGGATGAAGGTTGCAAACTGTGGCACCAGCAGCAATGGTGAGAATGTGGTTATCTCTTGAACCAGAATGCTGGGGGTGCGACCAGTATTCTGTCTTCACAGACGATGCAGGTGGCCTGGGTGTGTCATAGTTGAGAACAAGAGATGGATCAGATTCCTGCTGTGATGCCCCAGCAGGGGAAGTATCCATTCTCTAATCAGAACCCCTGTCTTCAATCTCTATGAATCGTCATGCTCTCAACATGTATTTTTATCATTCAACCTTTTTATTTGAGCAGCCTTGAGTCCTTTCCTTTTGAAAAAAAGAATATAATTAAAACACCATGCTAAGAATTACTGTCTTCAGCCTATATATACAGTAAAGCCAGAGGATTATTTTAAACAAAGAAATGATGCTTACCGCTAAACAAGACAAAACTAGAGGACTAGGCTTGGAGAATAAGCAGAATATGTTTTCAGATTTGCTAAATTTCTGAGCCATGAAGTTTATTTATTTTTATTTATTCTTAACTTCCTTATTTTAGCCTTATCCCTCCTTCTCTCCCAGTCCCACCTTCCTTCCCTCCCCTTCTCTTCAGAAAAGAGGAGCTCCCTTTCCCATCTAGCCCAGCTCATCAAGTTGCATCAGGACTGAGTGTGCCCTCTTCCCCTGTGGCCTGGCAAGGCAGCCCTGCCAGAGGAAGGTGATCAAAAAGGTGGCAAGTAAGTCCATGACCAATGTAGTCCCCACTTCCCTTATTAGAGGACCCACATGAAGCCTAAGCTGCCCATCTGTTACATCTTTGTAGCGAACCTAGGCCCAGTTTGTTCAGGGTCCTAGATTGATGTTTCAGTCTAAGAGAGACCCCTGGGCTCTGGTTAGTTGGCTCTGTTGGTCTTCTTGTGGAGCTCCTGTCACCTCCAGGTCCTTTTCTCTTTTCTCCCATTTTTCCATGAGATTCCATAAGCATTGCCCAATGTTTGACTATGAGTCTCTGCATCTGTTTTGAGGTGCTGCTGGGCAGAGTCTCTCAAAGGACAACTCTGTCAGGCTCCTGTCTGCAAGTTTGGCAGAGTATTGTTCATAGTGTCAGGGATTACCTCAGTGAGGTAACCCAAACCCAGAAATACACACATGGAATGTTCTCACTTATAAGCAGATTTTAGTCATATAGTACAAGATAAGCATACTACCAGGCATAGATCCACAGAAGTTAAGTAACATAGAGGAAGCAAGGAAGGATGTGTAAATCTCGCTTAGAAGGGGAGATAGAATAGACAGAGGTAGTGACTGAAGAGAGGGAACAAGGTAGCCGAGTGGGAGCAGAGAGTTAAGAGGGTGGAGATCAGACCTGGGGAAAGCTAGGGTGAGAGGACAGAAGGCCTGTAGAGAAAAGAGGAACTGAGGGTGGTGGTATCTCTGTGACAAGGTGGAAACCTAAGTCAGGGTAGGCTCCTGGGAGGATATGAGGGAAACTCAAGCAGAGACTCCCAGTAGCAGAGAACATAGAGACTGAAGAGGACACTCACTAACTAAACTAGCCTCCTAGCAGATGGAGGAGAACACCAACCCACCTACAAACTTCGACGCAAAATTTACCCTGCCTACAAGACGTTTAAGGATAAAAATAGAGCAAAGATTGAGGGAATGTCCAACCAATGCCTGACCCCAAGCAAAGACCTACCCTATTGGAGAGTGTAGGCCCTCCCACATCAGTCACTAATGAAGAAAACTCCTTGCGCCCAGGTTTTGTGGAAGCATTTTCTCAATTGAGGGTCCCTCCTTCCCATTAGCTCTAGCTTGTGTCAAGCTGACATAAAACTATCCAGCACAGTGATCTCAGATGGAACGAGTCAAAGTGCCATGAGCTTGTATTCTTGAAGGCATCTTCAAAACTTAGTTATGTATACAAATAAAGAAAGAAAATTCATCCAAGTCTGGTATATGTTGATTCAAAAACTATTTCTCCGTACTTTCTGTAAGAGAGACCCAGTGCTACTGCTAAGGATCCAAAAAAAAAAAAAAAGTAAGATGCAATGTTTGCCTTAAGGAGCCCACAGCTTATAGAGGGAAACAGATGACTGCCACAACACAGCAATGACAATCCAATTATTGGAACATGAGGAGGGCAAAGAGTACAGAGAAGCAGGAAATCTATATTGTTTTGGGGGGTGCTATTCATTCCGTTTTCATTTTCATTCAACAAATATTAAGAGGACATTGACTAAGTGCTAGGAACCTATCATACACAAAATCCTAACTGCCTTTATCAGCATAAATTCTACCAGGTAAAGGCAGGAAATAAAACACATATAAAAACATAGTATATCAAACAGCAGAAAAAAGTAAAAGAGAAAGCAAGGCAAGGAGGGCTCGGAAACATTAGCAGGAGGGAGACCAGGTGTTGATGAATGTGGTGACCAGTCCTCAGTAGTCCTTGTGTTAGGAAGACAAAGCAATAGCATCAGGAAGCACTGAGATATAATTCTACAGCAATAAAGAACCCCAGCCAATGGAAACAAGCTTCCAACAGGAAATGGGCTAGAGAGATGGCTCAGTGGTCAAGAACACTGGATGCTCTTCCAGAGGACCCAAGTTCAATTCTCAGCACCCACACATAACTCAGCTCACAACCATCCATAACTCTAGTTTGCAGGGGATCCAACACCATCTTCTGGTCTCCACAAGCACCTGGCATGCATGTGGTATGTAAATATGTATATAGGTAAAATAGTCATACATATAAATAAAATAATAATATCTTAAAGGAAAAAAGTGAGAGTAAAATGACCAAAATTTCAGACTGTAAAACAGCCTTGTTTTGATGCACATATTATTTCTCTAGCAGAATAGAGGTTTCCACTCTGGACTGAATTTTCCCTCACCTGCAAAAAGTTCCTTCAAATACTCTTTAAAAGCCTTTTCTTCTCTACAGGAGCCTACCACAGAAAACCTCTGAAAGACTATACTGATCAAGGTATCAAAGAAGAGGCTGAGACTCATAGCCAAACTGTAGAGTGCATGAAATTTTATGAAAGAAGGAGGAGATAGAAAGAATTGGAGGGGACAGGAGCTCCAAAAGGAGACCAACAGAGCCAAAAATCTGGGCTCTGGGGGCCCTGCAGAGACTGATACCCCAACCAAGTAGAAAGGACCTAAAACCCCCTGCTCAGATGTAGCCCACAGACTCAATCTTCAAGTGGGTTCCCTAGTAAGGGGAACAGGGGCTGTAATCAGGCATGAACTCAGTAGCAGGCTCTCTGATCACCTCCCCCTGGGGCATACAGCCTTACCGGGCCACAGAGGAATATGATGCAGCCAGCCTTGATGAGACCTGGTAGGCTAGAAGTCAGATAGAAAGGGAAGAGGACCTCCCCTATCAGTGGACTAGGGGAGGGGCATAGGGAAAGAAGAGGGAGTGAGGTGGGATTAAGAGTAGTGGATGTAGGTAGACCACAGCCGGGATACAAAGTGAATAAATTGTAATAAATAATAAATAAATAAATTTAGAAAGTTGTCTTTATTTGTATTTGGTTTTATAAAGGCAAAAGCCAGGTAGACTTTGCTAACTCCCCTCACCACCATTTCACAAAGTCAGGCTCCCTTTTTAAGATTTTCTAATGTATTTTAGAATTTGTGATCCACCCCGAACCACCAGAATGATAATGATTTCAGTAGAAAACTGTTGTTCCCGACTTAAATTAAAACCAGTTGGAATTCAATTTGTAAGTAAATTAAATGTTGATTTGGAAAGGGTTGGCATTTAAGGAGTGTATCTGTGGATATTTTCAGGTATTGATGGAATGTTCTACTTTTCTTCAAGCAGGGTTCTTCCCACTTCCTTTTCAATATGCTAGGCTCTGGTAAACTATTGTGAATATATATATATATATATATATATATATATATATTCTATTTCTAAGTGAAGCTGTATGTAACATACAAAGATATGTTTCAAAATATTTATCCTTTATCCAGTCATCTCAACTTTTTTGTATTAGTTGTACTGTTTTACAATTAGCTTCCTATGTATGACATCACAACAGCTGAAAACACATACACCTACAGTTTGAGCTCTTCCTTCCAAACTTGCTAGCATTCATTCAATTTCGCTTAATAATTTAAAAAAAACTCAAAAATTACTAAATATTCAATAGGACAGACACACCAATTATTTGAATTAAAAATGTTTTAATGTTTTGTTACGTAGCATATTTCCTCCTAAAGTATTAAAATAACTTTTACCGTATTTGATCATGTTTTACTTGAGAGATTGTGCAAAAATTGACATATTTTTGGGGAAATTTCTCAACTCAGAAATCATACATGGCATGGTCTTTTAAATTTGTTAATACAAGAATTCTGTGCCAGATTTTACAATTCTGTATCCTGATTTGTAGCTAGATCAATATACTTTCCTTGATAGTAAATTACCATTCTTTTAAAATACAGCCAGGTTTATGTTTACAAATAACTAGACGTCCAACTGTTCATACATAACATGCATTTATATTCTCATTGCTCATACTAGTGTCCCAAGACTTCATTTTCCTTTTCAAGACTTCATTTTCCATTTCCTCTGTGGAGGAAATTACATCTTTTTTAATGGAGCATTTATCTGGGAAAATCTAGTGAGAGTCATAGGTCCTTAAATGGAAAAGTTCCCCCAGCTATCTGAAATTGTTTGCCCCTCTTCAGTGTTTTTAGTAATGATTAATAGTTTAAGCATGGGGGGTCGACAAGATGGCGGCACCGGGAGGACACTGTGTCTGAGGAGCAGGACAGCAGTGTTGGCACAGCGACCAGGAGACTGAACTTTGGGACCTAAAACACCAGTGTTTGTGATTGCCAGGTGAGAGGAAAGCCTACAATGTGGAAATCAATTGGGACTGACTTCAGGTCACCCAGTCAATACCTGGAAAAGGTCCTGGGCACCGGCAGGCGCACCCGTCGCCCCAGATCGGAGCACACAGCCTCCTGCAGCACCCCCAGCCACCATCCAGGACCAGGACACACAGCCTCTGGTCCATAGTGAGGCGCTCAGCCTCCGGACCAGAGCGGAGCCCTCAATTGCCGGCCCAGAGCAGAGTGCACAGCCTCTGGCCCAAAGCTGGGCGCACAGCTGCCAGCCCAGATCGGGGTGCACAGCCTCGGACCCAGATCGGTGACCCCAGCCACCATCCCAGACAGGGACACACAGCTTCTGGACCCAGAGTGAGGCACCCAGCTTCCGGCCCAGAATGGAGCACTCAGCCTCTGGCCCAGACACTTGCTGGGTGCTCCTCTCACCTTCCCAGACAGAACTGGGTGCCCCAGGGTACCAGACTGAGTTTCCCTGTTGGGAGAAAACCCCACAGCTAGGGAATCAGCAGGTTCTTCAAGAGGGCTGTACCTGGAAAACAGTGTAACAACAGCAGCAGCTCTAAATTCAGAACGAGAAACCCAGCAGCAGGGCAGCTGTCTCCAGGACTTCTACGGGTGAGAGGAGAGCCCCCCTTGACTAACAAACACCACAGCTACTATTCAGGTCTATACGCCTGAGGTGAGCAGTGGCAATTCCTGAGAAACACTGGCCATACAGTGACCATACCCAAAAAGCAGAGGAGGCCTTCTTCAGGAAAAATTGTCTTCCTGCCAAGGGGATTCTCCCTACCCCAGGATTCCAGGAAGCACCAGAAACTAAAACAGCACCAACACCTAAAACAGCCCAAAGGGTAGAGGTCAGCGTAAAAGCTCAACCAACAAAAGACAGAGCAATATGGCATCTCCAGAACCCAGACATCCAGGGCGAGCAGCCCTGGACACCCCAGCATAATTGAAATCCAAGAAGATGACCTTACATCTATGCTGATGAAGAGGATAATAGAGGAAATAAATAAAATATGTAAAGAATTAGAGAAAGATAAAAATCAAATAGATCATGGATATCTGTAAAGAAATGGAGGAAGCTAAAGACAAGAAGATTATGGCCATCTGTGAAGAAATATGGAAAGATGCAGCTAAACAGTTTGTGGCCTTCAGAGAAGAAATAATTAAATCACTGAAAGAAATAAAAGAAACAAAGGATTGTTCAAACAAACAGTTGAAGGAACTAAAAGAAAAACAGGAAAATACAGTCAGACAGGTAAAGGAAATAAACAAAACAACTCAAGACCTGAAGATAGAATTGGAAAAATTAAAGAAAACACAAATGGAGGAAATCATGGAGAGGAAGAATTTAGGGAAGAAAACAAGAAATACAGAGGTAAGTATAACCAACAGACTACAAGAGATGGAAGAAAGAATCTCAGGTGTAGAAGATACAATGGAAGAAATCAATGTATCCATTAAAGAAAATGTTATATCTAAAAATTTCCTGACACAGACCATCCAAGAAATCCAAGACAATATGAAAAGACAAAACCTAAGAATAATAGGAATAGAGGAAAAAGAAGATTCCCTGCTCTAAGGTTCAGAAAATATCTTCAACAAAATCATAGAAGAAATTTTCCCCAACTTAACGGAGACGCTTATAAGATTACAAGAGGCCTACAGAACCCCTAATAAATTAGACTAGAAAACAAAAATCCTCCCGCCACATAATAATCAAAACAGTAAGTATACAGAACAAAGAAAAAATACTGAGAGCTGCAAGGGAAAAAGGCCAAGTAACATATAATGGCAAACCCATCAGAATCACACCAGACTTTTCAACAGAGACTATGAAAGCAAGAAGGGCCTGGACTGATGTAATGCAGACCCTAAGAGAACACAGATGTCAGCACAGGCTAATATATCCAGCAAAACTCTCAGTCATCACAGATGGAGAAAAGAAGATATTCAATGACAAAAACAAATTCAAACAATACCTACCCACAAATCCAGCTTACAGAAGACACTAGAAGGAAAAATAGAACCCAGGAAAAATAACTACATTCAGGAAAACACAGGAAAAAAATAACCTCACTACAGCAAAACCAAAAGTAGCCAAGCACACAAATACACTACCATAGCCAACAGCAAAATCAAAGCATCTAACAGCTGCTGGTCATTAATCTCCCTTAACATCAATGGACTCAACTCTCCAATAAAAAGACACAGACTAACAGAATGGATATGTAAACAAGACCCAATAATCTGTTGCATACAAGAAACACACCTAAGTCACAAAGATAGATATTACCTGAGAGTAAAGGGCTAGAAGATGGTTTTCCAAGCAAATGGACCCAAGAAGCAAACAGGAGTAGCCATTCTAATATCTGATAAAATAGACTTTCAACCAAAATTAATCAAAAGAGATGGGGAAGGTCATTTCATAATTATCAAAGGAAAACTTCACCAAGAAGACACCGCTATTCTGAACATCTATGCCCCAAACACAAGAGCATCCACATTTGTAAAAGAAACATTAATAAAATTGAAACCACACATAGATCTCCACACATTAATAGTGGGAGACATCAACACCCCACTCTCAACAAAGGACAGGTCAACAAACCAGAAACTAAACAAAGAAACAATGACTCTAACAGAGGTCATAAATCAAATGGACCTATCAGATGTCTACAGCACCTTTCACCCAAACAAAAAAGAATTTACCTTCTTCTCAGCACCTCATGGAACCTTCTCTAAAACAGAACATATAGTTGGTCACAAAACAAGTCTCAACAGACACAAAAAGATTGAAATAATCCCATGTATACTATCTGACCACCATGGACTAAAGCTGGATCTCAATGACAACAGAAATAACAAAAAGCCTACACACACATGGAAACTGAACAACTTGCTACTCAATGACATTTGGGTCAGGGAAGAAATAAAGAAAGAAATCAAAGTATTCCTAGAATAAGTGTCTACAAGAAGAGATTCAAAACATTACATGCCAGCAACTTAATGGCTCACATAAAAGCCCTAGAAAAAAGAAGCAGACACACCCAAAAGGAATAGACGTCTAGAAATAATCAAACTCAGGGCTGAAATCAATCAATTAGAAACAAATAAAACAATTCAAAGAATCAATGAAAACAAGAGCTAGTTCTTTGAGAAAAATCAGTAAGATAGACAAACCCTTAACTAAACTAACTAAACAGCAAAAAGACACTATCCAAATCAACACACAATTAGCATGCTGGGGAAAAATAAAGAAACAACAAGAAGAAACAAGTGTCTAGAGGAATGGCTCAGTGGTTAAGAGCACGGGCTGCTCTTGCAGAGGACTAGCATTCCATTGCCAACACCTACATGGCAGCTCGCATCTGTCTGTAATTCCTGTTCCAGGGGCTCTAATGCCCTCACACATGCAGGCCAAACACCAATGCACATACAAAAAAAAATAAATAAATAAAATTTTTGGAAAGAAGGCACAGGAAAGGAAGATAAGAGAAAGGATCGGCATCTCAACTGAAAGGTAAAATCAGATGGGTGCCTGTGGCACTAGAAAGACAGATGTGGGGAAGTGGTTGGCCAAGATTGCTGCCTGCACCCCCTAAATATCTCTGTAGGCAGACAATGGACTTATAATATAGGTCTTTCCAAAATATGCAGAGGTTTCAAGCTGATCGGGAGGAACATATTTGCAAACAGATTCCTCCTATTAACTGATTTCACCTTTGACAGCTAGCAAATACGTAGGAAGTCTACAAACTCTCATCACTGAAGTTACACAATAATCAGGAGGCTCATATTAAAATGTTCTCCCATGAATTCTACCCTGTAAGTCATCAAGCTAGCAGCCACCTTTATTAGAGGAATGTTCTTTTCATAAAGTGATTGCATGCATACTTCCTCTGGTCCTTCTCTTCTGTGTATCCTAGGAATATCTAACATAGTATGTTAAATATATTGTTCCCGTTATTATGTTCAGTAATTTCATTGATCTGACACTTGGACATTCTCCTGTTTTTGATATCCCATGGTAGTCTTCAATTAATGAATATACTTAACATATTTTCCAAGATGATTTTTCCTCTTGACACTAAAACTGTTTAAAATAAATTCTTTCAAAATCATATCCTGGCAATATAGTTTGCTAACCTTGTGAAACACTAGCTTTGCTCTTAGTGATAGATCTGGGAAAACCTATTGGGACCTAAAGGTCCATAAATGGAGAAGCATCCCGGCTATGTTCAAAGATTATGGCTAAAAGACAGGGGTCTGAAAGATAGGACCTTGCTAACTTTGAAGTTAGAGAAAGAGATACAAGCCAAGGAACACAGATGCCGGAAGGAATGTGGCTGGGACACCCTTGGACATCACTACCACGAGATAAACCTCAGCTTCCTCTGCATCACAGACTAAGACAGTGCTTGCCCTGGTCGAGACACTAATCGGGTGGCTGAGGCAGCATTAGAACACCACCGGGTCTGCAGAGCCAAGATGACATGCACTGATATTTAGTACGCTGCTCAAATGCAGCATCGCAAAATTTCTAAGTGCTCAGGAAATAGGAACATTAACCAAATAATCCCATTTATCATTTCTGAAGAAGGCATCCATGAACACTGAATTATCTTGGAATAACGGCCACCCCATGCAGGTGCTGCATTCTGGTTTGAACAAACGTTCACAGCAGACAAGACAATAATTCATAATAGATCGTGTAGTCAAGGACCTTCCACTATCCCATCATTTCTATGAATGCAGCACTGAGGAGAATAACTCTCCAAAACAGTGTTGAGTGGTCACAGGCCTGCAGGGACAGAATGCCTCTAGTAAAAAACTAACACTTTCAGATGAAAGACATGATTTCTCCCAAGGTTAGCCATGGCAAAAATATCTGATTTCATGGGCCCAATTACACTGATAAGCCACAAATGTAGACTAATTTAAGAAACTGGTTTCAAATCTCAGGCATCCTTTATGTTTGAAAAAAGCATTAGTAAAATAGAGCTTCCAGTTCAACTTAAATAGACTGAAGGACTGAACTCATATTGCTATTATATAAATCAATATGACAAGCATCTGAGAAAAATGACTCTCCTCAAATCCTACGTGCTATGAACACAACTATAAGTAATAAAGAATACAAAGAAAATGAGGGACTTTATGTAGAATACCTGTCAACATATAACAAAAGTAAAATTACAGAGGAATACCCTTTACAAACACTGCTTTATATAGCTTGAGTTCTATTGGGAAAAAAAAAACCCAAAAAACAAACAAACGAAAAACTGTTTCTACTTCAAGATCCCTAACCCTGACTCCCTCTGTGTATGAGCTGCAGAGAATGGAACAGAATTTCAGAGCTGGGCATCAAACCACACGCATAGCATTAGGGACCCTCTTCTTCCAACCTGCTCCATGAGCCTCCTTCTATGTCCTAAGGTGTCTATTCGGTCTTCCTTTCTGATACATCTGCTCCTCCACAAAGAAAACTTTACTCACAAGTGCAACAGCTAATCTGAACTTGAAGACCCCAGGTACTTGGACCTCAATTCGTCTCCCCATAGCTTCTGACCCAGACCCTTCACAAATTCCCTAAGTCCGTAGTCTCTGCATAAATATCACCCCTGTGTTGGCTTTCCAGTGTGATCCCAGGGCATTAACTCCATGAGGGACTCCTTAAGTCTACTGACATGAAACACAGGGCCTTTCTGCCTGAACCTCTTTGGATTCTGTCAACCTTCCTGACACCATCTGCACTTCAGGAACAGAGAAAACCTATCCCATCAACTGCTGACGATTTTCTTCTCTGCAAAAAATGATATGCAAAGCCTCAGTCCTTTTATTAGCTCCAGAGCAATGTGCAAAAAGTTGAACACAGCACACATAGTCACTGCCCTTGGAACTCCACCTCAGTGTTCAGCTTTGCCGACTAGTCTCTGTAGTTGTTAATGCAACAAATAACATAGGAGACATACTCTATACCGCGCTCTGTAGAAACCATCGTAATCTCGTTACAGGCTTTAAAAATGTAGTGAGGGGTTAAATAACGCGGTATGTGATGGCAAACTTCATCATGGGCTCTCAGCCTACACGGCCCTGACAGCCTGGGCAAGGAGATCAAGGGAGCTCCTCTAACAAGTGGCACCAGAGCTGAGACCTTCCGGCAACTCATGTCTCTAAAGCAGGCAGAAGACAAATGTGGAAAGAAGTGGGGGTGAAGAAGGACATTCCAACAAGAAAGGACAATAAGTACACGGGCCCTTTGGCCAGGATTCAAATGAAGGGGGCACTTCCAGAACACAGGGGAATACAAGCAGACCATGGGCAGCAAGACTGAGGAACCAATGAAGGCCAGATCTGAGGATTTGAGGCCTTAGGATTTTTACCCTTGTCCCAATCTGCAGGCAATAGAAGAGATGAAATTTTTTAAGCAAAGAAAGGGTGGAGGTGTCCACAGGATCTGACTTACATTCTGAGAAGAAAGAGCTAGCTGCACTGTGCCATCAGCATGAAGTCATATCAAAGTCAGGGCTGACAGAGCCAGCTGGGACGCCAAGGAGGGGGACAATATCTAGAGTCGAAGCAGTGCAAGATGAAAAGTATACAGACTTTAGATCTCCTTAATCAAAAGCAGTGGCCTTCCTCGACAGTCTGCCAAATTTCGGGAGAAAGGGAGAGGCAAGATAGTCCCCGGGCTCCAGCTGCACAGCCCATGGACACAGGCATTTACCAAACTTCAAGCACCTCCATCCCTGCAGGAGATCCCGGTCTATAAACACTAAAGAGAACACCATGGCTAGTGTCAATTCCACAGCTCATGCTTTTCAAAATTACTCCTCTAGGGATCTCTAAAGCAAAATGTGAATGCTCATTCCAGAAGCAGCCTAACAGTTACTAAAAAACAATACATAAATTCCCCGCTTAAGCTGCTCACAAGATACCCCATTTATAAAACATTTCCCAGTGGCCCAGGCATTGTAAACATTTTCCCATTTAATCCTGACAACTTCATGGCCAAGCGATATTATCTATTTCTCCTATTCTTGAGAAAGAGGATGGAGTCTTGAGAAGATGAGGGATTTGTTGAAAGTGGTGGGTCCAATTAAGTGACAAGACTTGTCTGTTCTCTTCTGGGCACACAGTCTATGCTAGGTTTCAAATATCAAAAGAATCATTCTGAAGAAATAATAACTAAAAATATGTATACTGTTAAAGAGAACATTTACCTTGGGCTGAAGACAAAGACCTGGCTGGACATTCAAGATTCAAGCTGTTTCTTTCTTTGTGGCTCTCTACCTCCTCCACCCTCCTTCCTGCCATCCTCGCACTCCTTCTTCCCTAACACATTCTCCTCTGAGTGTTTTCTATAGCTCTGTATTGTATTTCAAGATTACAATCATGAATCAGATCCTGTCTTAGAGGAATGTGAGTGCCACTCAATCGGGCATATAGAAATCAGCAGAAAAATGTGATTCTAGTCTAGAAGATTCTATAAATGAGTTACTGTACACATGAGGCTATGAGCTTAAGAAGTGAAATAGCAATCAATTTTACTAAAGCAAGAAATATACATATCTGGTTCCTCTGGCTTTTGGTTATTGAGGAAAAACAATAGAAGTCTATCAAAAAGTCAGCAGACTTCCTTAAAGGACCCCACTGATCAAACTATAACAGGAGCAACTTGAGCAGGAAAAAAAATGACATAAATTGCTGGGATGGAATGAGGACCCTTGAGTTTAAAAAGGAGTAAAAGAAGGAAAAAAGTAAATAAGAAATTGGTAAAACCTAGTAAATTTGCAATTTTGACCTGCCTCCTTTCTAGACTTTAGTCAAAAGGAAAGGTGGCTTTTATTTTCATAGTGGTAGAACCTGGCAAGACATGCTTAGCCAAGAATCAGAGTTATAGTCAAACAGGGAGCAAAGCAGAGCCCTATGCCAACCAATGGGGTACCATGAGGACAAAAAGAAAGTCACTTCTGGGATAGCCCTTCAAAGACAAATGACCTGAATCTAAATCATGAAGAAATATCCAAAATTCCAAGCTGTGGAACACGGGGATGAAAACAGTCATTTGCAAGGAGCTTGTCACATATAAGCCTAGGTTTTCAAACAAGCAGTATAAGTTTCTATCTAACTGGACATTAAAATATCTCCAATATTGCAACTGCCATCTCAGTAGCAATTATACTGAACACAAAGAAAATACACACTACTGTAAAAAACCCTTTGGTTGAGGCTCCAAATCAAACAACTCCTTCCAGGAAAAGGAGCTAAGACCTGAAGAGGAAAGGTAGGGTTCTGATTCTGAAGCCACCTGCCCACACCTCAAAGCCCTGGTGGTGTCTGTTCTAGAACTAATGCTGGTCTGGAGCAGTTCCTTTAGTCAAGCCACTATGGGCATCAAGAGCTCAGTTGTCTTCTTAGAGTCCAGTGACATCATCAACCAGGGACTGACCACGGAAGCAGCAGAGGATGGATGCTCCCTCCATGGGACTCTTCTGTAGAGCAACTTGAACACATAAATCATCTGAAGGCTTCATAGGAAGTTCAAGGAGGGTAAACGTTTATGATGGGCTGCTCTTTCATTTATTAAGGGATTGTAGGCCTAGTATAGAGATCACCTTCCTAAAACAAGCTTCATAAATACAGAGCCTGAACTATCACTTTACCCAGTTGCATTCGCTGAATCACAACTCTAGGAAGAGAGTGTATCTGTTTCTAGCCTTTCTGTCTATATCCACCAGCCCATTAATTCACCTAGAATTGGCAGAAGGCCACAGAGAAGACTGGAAGCTAAACAAGATGGGTTCAAAGACTAGCTCATTTATAAGCCATTAGCGAGGACAGGCAAATGATGTGAAAATATTTACTCAAAATTACTTATTAGAGAGCAGTGCTTTCAGTAAACTGCGCATGAATTCTCAGTTATTACAGGACCCAAGGAAAGTTCATTAATCATGAGGAATTCCCAGTTCATCCGCCAGTAAGCATAGTGGCGCAGTGAAGTTTAATTATTTTAGGTTTAAATATTTGATTGATTATTTAAGGATAGTAAACGCCATCTAAATTAATAAATGTTGAATAAAATAATATCAATTTATTCTCCCCTCTCATAGTGTTGCTATCCATTATGGTGAGAAATTGCATCATCAATGCTGAACTAGTCTCTCACTAAATTTGGAAGATGCTGACATTTTAGTCTCACTGATGCACTGATTCTGAAAAAAAGCAGTTCTGTGACTATGCCCAGGCAGAAAGCCAGTGACCCTAATGAAGAACTCCATGATAATAGTCAAGGGTTCATGTATGAAGCTGTTGGCATCTCTTAATGAGCAACACCCTCCACTACCAAAAATAATCCTTAAAAGTGAGTGCAGAGCCTTTGTAGTCACTGATTTTTCTTCACGACATTTGGCTAGTGAACACTAAAGCTCTAATAAGTTATTGCATCAGTTTACAAAACGGGAAGTTTTGTTGACCTGGCTGAACCTTGCTACATGCCATTTAAAAATATGCCTAACTTGAGTGGGAGCTATGTCACATTATACAGCTGAAAAACTTCACTGCCAAATGACCTGAGGTATGCTGGCCTCCCCCAAAATACATACATACACACATACAGAGAGAGAGAGAGAGAGAGAGAGAGAGAGAGAGAGAGAGAGAGAGAGATTTCAATAGGATAGAAAAAAATACCCAAGAAGGCAGAAAGATAGCTCTCAATAATCAGAACTACTGCAAACTAGGGAGGTCCTATTTAACCTCAAGCAGCAGGATGAACTGAAAAGTGACCAGTTTGAGGCTGGAATTAGAAATGACTGGATGAGGAACTGGGACTGTCTGACTACAGGAGCAGGATGGTGCTACTCAGTGAGGGGCTGCCAGCAAGGCAGACTGGATATTAGGAAAAGAGGACCAGATCAGCCGGAATATACAAGTGAAACAGTAAGGACAATAAGAGCATGGAAACATCTATTATCTGGAAGATGAACGACTCCAGTCAACCAACCTAACTCTAACCAGTCTCTGAGAGTTGAGCTGAGCAGGGAGAGCTTGCTGGTGTGCTGAGTGCGGTGCTGAGATATCAAAGGACACGGTGGGTGGCAAGTAAAGAAACAATATACCCTCCAAGAAACACGGACTGTACATTAGCCTGCACATCAGCCTGGGAGGAAGATTAGAAAACAGAGAGCAAAGGAAGCTATAACGTCTGATGCAAACCAGTATTTCAAATCGTGCGATTAAAAAGTATATGAGTATGTCTACATGCAGAAAAATGAAAATAGATCCATATTTATCACCCTGCACAAAACTAAAGTCCAAGTGGATCAAAGACCTCAACATAAAACCAGATACTCTAAATCTGTTAGAAGAAAAAGTGGGGAACAGCCTAGAATTCATTGGCACAGGAGACAACTTCCTGAACAGAACACCAGCAGCACAGGCTCTAAGAGCAACAATCAATAAATGGGACCTCATGAAACTGAAAAGCTTCTGGAAAGCAAAGGACACTATCATCAAAACAAAACAACTGCCTACAGATTGGGAAAGAATCTTCACTAACCCTTTATCTGACAGAGGACTAATATCCAATATATACAAAGAACTAAAGAAGCTGAAAAGCGGCAAACCAAGTAATCCAATTAAAAAATGGAAGAAACACTTAAAGAAATGCTCAACCTCATTAGCCATCAGGGAAATGCAAATCAAAACAACCCTGAAATTTCACCTTACACCCATCAGAATGGCCAAGATCAAAAACTCAAGTGACAACACATGCTGGAGAGGTTGTAGGGAAAGGGGAACCCTCCTCCACTGCTGGTGGGAATGTAAACTGGTACAACCACTCTGGAAATCTATCTGGCGCTTTCTAAGACAATTAGGAATAGTGCTTCCTCAAGACACAGCTATACCACTGCTAGGTATATACCCAAAGTTTGCTCAAGTACACAAAAGGGATACTTGCTCAACCATGTTTATAGCAGCTTTATTTGTAATAGCCAGAACCTGGAAACAACCCAGATGTCCATCAACTGAGGAATGGGTACAGAAATTGTGGTATTTTTACACAATGGAATACTACTCAGCAATCAAAAAGGAGGAAATCATGAAATTTGCAGGCAAATGGTGGGATCTAGAAAAGATCATTCTGAGTGAAATATCCCAGAAGGAGAAAGACAAACACGGTATATACTCACTTATATAGTCCAATAAGATATGATAAACATAATGAAATCTATACACCTAAAAAAGATAATCAAGAGAGCAGACATGGGATAAGATGATCAATCCTCATTTAGAAAGACAGATGGGATGTGCATTGAACGTATGGCAGGAGTCTACTGAGCGCATCTGAAAGACTCTAACTAGCAGTGTTTTCAAAGCAGATACAAAGACTCATGACCAAACCTTTGGCAGAGTACAGGGAATCATATGAAAGAAGGGGAGTTAGTATGATGGGGAAAGGATAGGAGCTCCACAAGGACCAAATATATCTGGATACAGGGTCTTTTCTGAGACTGACATTCAACCAAGGACCATGTATGGATATAACCTAGAACCTCTGCTCAGATGTAGCCTGTGGTAGCTCAGTAACCAATTGGTTTCCCATAGTAAGGGGAACAGGGACTATTTCTAACAGGAACTCAATGGCTGGCTCTTTGACCTCCCCACCCCCCAAGGGAGGACCAGTCCTGTTAGGCCACAGAGGAGGGCTTTGCAGCCAGTCCTGAAGATACCTGATAGAACAGGATCGGATGAATGGGGAGGAGGTCCCCCCCCATCAGGGACTTGGAAAGGGGCATGGTGGAGATGAGGGAGGGAGGGTGGGGTTGGGAGGGAATGAGGGAGTGGGACATGGCTGGGATACAGAGTTAATAAAATGTAACTGATAAGAAAAAAATAAAATAAAATAAATAAAAAATAAAAAGTATATGAGTAAAAAACACTGGTTCTAGATTAGTAAACTCTATAATTCAATGCACAGTGATATGGTAGCATTAATTCCTGGAAAATGTCCCATGACCATATAACCTGTTACTATAACAAAAACAAATGAGCTCCAGAATGAATATGTCTATTTCTGTAATATCACAGCTGCAGCTTTTCTACAAATTTGAAATTATTCTAAGTCCTTCTCGGCAGAAAGGGTATGCGACGTGTCTTGCTGACTGACTTTTTTATGGCTGGATAAGAGACTATAACCAAGGCAACTTAGAAAAGAAAATTTTATTTCAATTCACAGTGTCAGAGGGCGGGTCTGTGATCATCACGGTAGGAGCACAGCCACAAGGAGGTAGGCACAGCTCTAGAGCAGAAGCTCGGGGCTTATATCCTGACCCACGAGCGCAGGGCAGAGAGGGGGAGCTAAGTGGCAACTGTACGGGGTTACACCACATGTTACAGGAAATTTTAGGGATCTCCGCTTGTGTAACCATATTGTCATGAAAGTAGGTTCCTTTCTCGGGATTATTAGTATCGTAGATAAAAGAATTAAGAATGGACTCAGAAGAAAGCTTAATGTAAATTTCACTAAAAGTTTTTTTAATAAAAAAAAATATATATATATATACCCAAAACAAACAAACCACAGTTTGAAAAAAAAAAAATTCCATAGGGCAGCCAGGGTGTAAATCTTGGCAGCTATGTGAGCAGTTAAATGGAAAAGAGGGAGAGAGAAAGCCATGCCTTTCGACTGGATGGAGGTCAGAAGCTAGGCACATGGCAGACAAGCAGTGGGGTAGGACTGGTGGAGACAGCTTTAGAGAGGGTAGGAACCTGAAAGTGTAACCAAGAAGATTGCCAGGTTTAGGCCAGCATTTAAAAGAATAAAAAAAGAGATACAGCTTCTGACATGAACTGATTGGCCTGCTCTTTGATCACCTCCCCCTGAGGGAGGAGCAGCCTTACCAGGCCACAGAGGAAGACAGTGCAGCCACTCCTGATGATGACCCAACAGACTAGGATTAGAAGGAAGAAAAAGAAACCCTTCCCCACCAGTGGACTTGGGGAAGGGCGTGTGTGGAAAAGGGGGAGGAAGAGAGGGATTTGGAGGGGATGGAGGAGGGAACTAGAGGGGGGGATACAAAGTAAATAAAGTATATTTTTTTTTAAAAGAGAGAGAGAGATACAAAGAAGAAAACAAAGTTACACTTTTCTGGGTAATTCAGAGAAGCAGGTAGGCTTAAAGGAGCAACATGCTCTGACCATAAGTGACTGGTGTAGACATACTTTTAAAATCAAACAACCTAAAGGTAACTATTAAAATGTTAAATGTTACCATCGGCTTTTCTTATGATAATTTAAAGTTTCCAGAGGACATAGTGACATAATTATCTACATATATTCAAGCCACAGTGTCTTCCCAATAAACCAAATGCATTGAACAGCCCTTTGCAGCTTTTGTAGTTATAAACAGTGCCACAATAATAAAGCTTGGTACACGCGGAATGCACATGTTTATTTCATTAGGATAAATTCAATGAAGAGTTTCTAAGTCAAAGAAAATATTTAACATGTTTGGTCAACAGAGGGATGATGACCAGAGCCTCATGAGCCCAGAGTCCATTTCCTTATTGGATGCTGAGAGGAGGCAGAAGTTTAAAACCCCTGCTAATGTGGTAAAACAAAAATATCATCACTACTTTTAAATCTGTATTTCTATTGAAACATATGTTCAATGCATTAATTTCTGAGGCACTTGTATCTCCTCTTTAGTGAATAATCTATAGACTTTGCCTGGCGGTGGCTGAGAAAATGCTACACATGACAATTTTATCTAATTCCTTCATGTATTAAGGGCCTGTTCTTCATTGTATCCTGTATAAAGGATATCTTTTCAGTTTCCTATTTTATTTATTATTATTTTATGTTAACTATAGCTTAATTTGGATATGTGTACACCTGCATTTTTTTTACAACTTACTTCATTTGTGGTTTTGCATTCATAAAATCCCCACTGAACCAACATGCAACCAAACAAATAATCCTTTTAAAGACACTTATACATTGAGTATACAAAAAGCCAGATCACTCGTGTGCACAAAGAAATGGGGTGTTTTTATTGTGGAGATATCAATCATACAGACAGGTCTGAGCTTCACAATTACTGACAAGAATAATTCTCTGACTTCCTCACACACAATTTTTATTGGCAAGTGCATATTAACAAATGCATGATGATACAAGCCTTCTCTTGGGAACATGGAGAGTTATTTAACTTTTTTAGTCACCAGGAAGGACTTTAGCCAATGAGTTTCCAAAAGAACCAAAACATAAATCTCAAGGAATGGCTATTTCAAGGAAGATCCAGTTCAGCCTGTCCCTGAGGACACATGAGCATACAAGACACAATTAGTACTTTGTCAGCAGCTGTTTTCCCCAGCTCATATCTAAGCAAAATTTCAGTTTTCTGCACCTTTATCTTAACTCCTACATAGACGAGAAAGATACTAACAAAGAACAAGCATGCATAGAGCCTGCTCAGCCTTACAAACTGTTGGGTATAAGCTTCACATCTTGCATTCACCACCAATTAGTTAAATTGATTCTGAGAAAGTCAAGCAGCTGCTTGAAGCTCCGTTGCCTATAGCACAGGCTAGCTTAGCGTTAGTGGCACAGGTTAGGCACTCAAATTATGCTGTAAAAATAGCCAAGAAAGAACATATTGGATATAAAATGGCTACAAAATATTATGTGTTTATATTTTTATATGCATATATACAGAACACGCTCTACACACACAGCTCTGATTTTGTTTTGTTGTTATCTTTAAGATACCAGATAAGTGGCCAAGTTTCTTCAAATTTTTAACAATTCTTAAGAAAAAGTTTGATTGCCCCACAATCTGTTGATCGGAAAATCTCCATTAAGATACCATGATAAGATGACAATGGGTGATTTATCTCATCCACTCCATTAACCATAGTAAAAATAGACATTATTTCCTTCAGGTGACCATATTCTCATTATGTTTAGCAAGTAATAATATATAGATACACAAAGCAAAGCTAATTCTTCCTCTAAACATTTAGTTAGATTCCAGAAGCAACTGGTGATGTCACATTTGGGGCAGAGTAAAGCACAGCAAGAAATTTCGAGAACAAATGATTCACTACAAAATGAGAACGGCAGAGAAGAACAGAGAACAACAAAACAAGCTAACTTTACATAAAATCTGGAAAGCAATTAGAGAGAAGCAAATCTTTGCATGTAGTCAAAATGCAAGCACGAAACTGGTAAACAGAACGTTAGCATGAGGAACCAAAAAGTTTTAAATTGTTCATCTGAGCCCATTTTTCTTTTTCCAGTGTGACTGATACAACCACAAAATTTAAAAATAAAAACTCAATTTACATTACTGTGAAAATATAGCTCCAGGAGAGAAATGACAACTTAATAAATATCACCCCATCTCTGAGAATAATAATAAAAAAAAAAGTTGAAAATAACCCTGCTGTTTGGGCCATGTGCAGGCCAATTTCATTTCTAAAATTTTAGTGTTGTGTAACTGAAGTAGATTCTGGTGGATCCGAACATCAAGTTACATAATTATCAAAGTACACATCCTGTTCTGCTTTTTCAGCAAAGAACAGGACAGGCCTGGGGTGGCAGCAATAGAAGAATATTCATTTAAAGCAACATACAGTATTTGACTATAATTAAAAAAAAATATTTTTGAGTTCATAGATTTTTTTATATTGTACTCCAAAATTAAGCACTAGTAAGTAGTCTTTTAAAAATCAAAATATTAAAATACAAAATATTTTAGTTGCATTTATTATTTAAAAATAAAATAAAAACCTTACTTACCTAAATATTTGTGGCATTTTTAGAATTTTCAAAAAAACACATTATCACATTTATATTCCTTTCCTCCCAGAGAACAGCAAAAAATCCTGTTGGATACTCAAATACATTTTATAGAAATTTTCAGAGAAACTGTCTTATGTGTATGGAAATAGTCAGAAAACAGAAACTGTATTTGTTGATTTAAATTTAATGCATCTGTACCAAAAAAAAGTCAATACCTAATGTCTACTGATGTGTGAATTAACCATGAGGAATATTTGTTCTGGATTAAATGTCCCATCTCTTCCACACAGCTTCATTGAAATGAATAAGAACAACTATCAAATGACTGGAACAATCTTGGGAAAAACAGAAGCGGGGAGATAGAAATAAACTTAGCGCCATCTTCTAGCGGTCATTAATGGAGGAAGTTTACAAACCCAGAAACGGCCTCCTTCACAGCAAATACATACAGAACAAGAAAAAATGTGGACTTATATTCCTTTATATGTCTAAACACATGAGATGGCGTTGATAAAGTCTTTATAGAGTACGTAAGATGATGAGTGGACTGGAAATAATATTATTCTGTATCTAAGCTAAGAGGCATACATCAACAAAAGCAAGCTAACACAATTTTCATGTAAAGCTCGTTCACCGTGTATTAAAAACTATACCAGACAGTGATAATCACCTTGGCTTGAAGGTGTGGCACCATCTCTGGGCTTCTTTTCTTCTTCAGTTTGTCCCTAGAACAGGGAAAATGTGGTTTAGATATTATTCGTGGTTTAGATATTTAAATGTGGTTTAGATATTACTTGTTTTAACCACTTACCCTGTTGCCATACTAAAATACCCTGATGAAAGCAACTAGTGAAGGAAGCCTTTATTCTGGCCCATCATTGTAGGTAGGTTTGTCATGACAGCAGGACCTTGGGAGAGCTGATCAAGCTGTACCCACTGCCAGGAATTGGCAAACAGTGGGTGCTCGCCATCTTTCTTCTTCCTGCACGAGCCTACATCCAAGGGCACGGAATGGTGCCAGGTCCTCCCTCCGTTAACCTAATCAAAGTAGCCAGTCTGAACATGTCCCCAAGGCTTGCTTTCTTACGCTGTCGGGTCTGCAGTATTAGCGGTCACACTGCCTCAACACTGGAAACTGAGGTTTCACAGGTAGCAAACCTGTGACCATCCACGGAACAAAGGGCTAGTCACAGAGCCAGTACCTTCCCATGGATGCCAGGAGTTGTCTCTTCCCAAGGGATAAGCACAGAGAAAGCACACTTCGACAGCCTTGAATATAAAGGTAGACACGGTGCCCCCATAACCTCCACACCTGGACTTGAGAGCCGTGTGGAAGTGGAGAAGGCTTGCCCCTCTACAGGCTCAGCTCTCATTTCTGCTTTCAGCATCTGGGTTGACCTCACTGTATCAGGACTCAATGAAAACAGTATTAGTTAACTGTAACAACGCTGACTGTCTAAACTGGACAAACGGCTTCAAAGACCCCTGAAAAATCAACAATGGCCACATGGATTGAATATAACACATGAACGAAACAGCACAAGATGTGCCCATAGCTTTCCTTGAACTCAAAGAACTCAGCAGACATGCCAACGATGATTCCCAGAGTAAAGCTAACCCTTCAGCAAGCACTGGCGGTCTGGTTTCTAATTTATGGACTTCCTGAAAGAGAGGCAAGAGCCATTTTCAAAGTAGGTATCTAGACATACGTCTTCCTTACGTGGTTTTGGGGCCATATACAACGCATGCTACCTCTCAAAAGTGGGTGAAAAGTTAAAACTGAAAAACAGACTTTCTGCCTTTGAAAATGCTCTAAATAAAGGGTGTGGGTGGGCTCTTAATTCATCTTTGGAAATATGGTTTCTGCGCTTCTCTTGATTAGTCCCCAAGAACAAATTGTCATCAGTAGAAGATGAAAATGTAGCAGGTGATTTGCACAAAATCTTTCATAATTAGTGACTGATGATAGAAAATGAGGTTGATGACTTAGCGAGTTCAGCCGACAATCATTTCCTCAAGTTTTTCATCTGTGAGTTTGGGCTGTCTCTCATCAAGCTGTAACAGAAACTGCTCCAATTTGCTTGGGGCTGACCTACCTAGATACAGCAATGAGAAAGGCTACAGCTAGGTAAGCCTTCCAATATGGAACCAACAGGAAAGACTGGTCTTCCTAGCTACAGCAGCCATTAAGTGAACGCTGGTCACAATCAAGTCACAGGCTTTCAGCTAAGTCTCAACCATGGAGCCTGCTAATTTCAGTAAGAGTGTCTTGGTTTTTAAATGTGAAATGCTATTAATTTCATTGTCATTTTGTGACTTTTTTGATTTTTAGACTGAGGTTTATGCTGTGACATACCATTTGTGCAAGAGTAAATCAAATAACCTGTAATGCATAGATAGAGATAGATAGATGATAGATAAATAGATAGATAGATAGATAGATAGATACATAGATAGATACATAGATAGATAGATAAGTGATTAGAGTTTATCAGTATTTTTATTTTCATATCAAGTGTCTCCTGAGGTTCACATATTGAAGGTTTGGGCAACAGTCTACAGTCCTACTTGGAGACAGTGGAGTCTATAGGACGAACACTCTAAGTGATTCTAGAAGACTGTCCCTCCATCCTCTTCCTCTCCCTTCCATCTCTGAGGTACAAAGCTGTGCTCTATCCACATGGCTGTGTCATGGTCCCAGCCCACAGTCAAAGTAGACAGTCAACCATGGACTGGAAAGACCAAAACCTTGAGCCAAAATAACCATGGCTTCTTTTCCACAGGTTTATCTTTTGTTACAGAAAAAAAAAAGCCAGCTAAATTGGGGGGGAGGGGCGGTAAGCAAATTAAACAGTTTGATGGTGACAGCACCAGCTGCTGATTGCTTATGAAGTTATAAGTGATGGCTCCTTGTACATGTTTTAGCCGAAAGTGTTTCAATACTCATGACTTGCTAAGGCAGTAATGTAGCTTGTGTGTGAGTTCATGTGCTTCAACATGTATGTGGCTGATATTTTACTATCGCCCCTTCTGCCTCTCCCCATGTCTACACACCTATATGTGTATAGATACAGAATTACAATATGACAGTGAAAACATTCCCACCTGCCTTCTCCCATCTGACCAACTTCAATTAGTTTATAGTATATCCTGACAAATTTTCCACTGTGAAGAGAGAAACATGAATGAGTGTGCCTACTTTCTTGCTCTTGTCTCCGAAGGCGTCCTGTTGTACTTCTGTTTTCCCTGGCGTCTTTATTTGACAGAGGTCTTTCCTATAAGGTAAATTTATATAGCAGCACATTACTAATCTTCCACAACATTACAATAAATGGCTTCATCAGGATTTATCTGGCTCCTAATTTGTACAGATTTAGGGTTTTGGCCATACTGTTTTTGCTCAGGTTTATAATGCTGCAGTAGAAACCTACATATGTGTTTCTCTGCACACCTGTAAACGTATGTTCAGTGTAGCTGCGAAATGGCACGTCTGGTCGAAGGAGGTACAGACCCTTGTTTTGTTAACACTGCGGCGGATGAAAGTGCTCCTCAGCTTCTTCACGCCACAGGCTCAAGACTGGTGAGTGTCTACTCGCCCATAGCATGTCAGTAGCTTGTGCTGTGGGTTTGGGGGATTATGGCAAGCTGACAAAATGAGATTTCACCAGAGAACTTGTTCCATCATGAAGAGGCTAAAGCTATTGATGGAAAGATCACATGTATTTCTTTTACAGTAAAATAAGTTTCTATCCATGATCCTTTTTTACCCCTGAAATAACTGCCCATCTTTCCATCTTAATAAAGTTGGAAAATGAGTTGTTTACTTATACGTGGTGCGTATACATTATATGAATGTGTGTGTGTTTTGTTGTCATTTCTCTTTTCGTTTTGCTTATGATATTTTTGTTTTGAGACAGAGCTTCCCTGTGTATCCCAGCTGTCCTGGAACTTGCTCTGTGGTTCTAAGAATACAACAACCGAGCCTTTGCTTCATGGTGTTTAGATTTGAGAAAAAGCTAAAAAAGCTTCTTTATTCTGAGATGACAAGAACCTTCCCCTTTTGCACGTCCCTGTGTCTCATTCCTTACATTTGACTTTTCAGTATCTAATTTGGGCTGAGCAAGAATGTGAAGTAAAGACATTTTGTCCAGGAAACCACTCATGTGTCCCTATTTAACAGCCCTGTCCTTCTGTCAGCTTCAAGGCTCTGTGCATCCCAGCCCATCTCTGGCTTTCTCTTTGTTTGTGTAGTCTGTCTGTCCATTACTGTGCCAGTATCACACTGTTTTCATCACTGCAGCCTGATGGCTTTCTGTGCTCTCTAGGTTACCTAATACTTTGCACACAATGAGAGAGCTCTGTTTGTGTACGATTTTTAGAATCAAGACAGCCAAAAGCTCAACTTCCAAATGCACCTTTTCCTATCTGCATGATCCCAGGCGGATGACTCATTTAACCTCTATGGATCTCAGTTTCCTGTGTGTCTTCCAGAAAGTCATATCTTCTTTATAGAAAATTTTGAGGATGACCATCCTGTGGGTAAAAAGCCCTGACCCAGGGTATGACACATGGCAGATTTTCCATTACTGGGAACCATCAGTTATTTTGCCAGATTTCAAACTGCTAATTGTGAAGCCAGGGACTTTAAAATTAAATTAGTTGGCCTGTTTGGTTTATTGACTGAGGAAACATGTCTCAAATGAACTAATCCCTCATGAAAGAATCGTTAAGGAAGAGTAAACACTCTTACAACTGAGTCAATCTGCCATTTAAGAAGCATCTACCGAGAGAGCTTATTATGTGCCTGCCACTGCGGTTAGCTAAAGACAAAGAAGCCAGAGTTCCCAGGCTCTGTCAGGGGCTCACTCTGCTGAATGACTAGTAGTAAAATGGGGAGATAGGCTTCCTGGGCACTCCCATCTCCTTGTAACATGTCCTTGCCTGTAATGTCCACATGCATGCATGCTCACTCCTGTTCTTCCTACCTAAGCTGAGCTCTTTTTTGTACTCTTTTTATTTTTTAATTTTAATCTTATTTTTGCATTAATTACAGCTTATTCACTTTGTATCCCAGCTGTAGACCTCTCCCTCATCCCCTTCCAATCCCACCCTGCCTCCCTCATCTCCTCCCATGCCCCTCTCCAAGTCCACTGATAGGGGAGGTCCTCCTCCTCTTCCATCTGACCCTAGACTATCAGGTCTCCTCAAGACTGGCTGCATCGTCTTCCTCTGTGGCCTGGCAAGGCTGCTCCTCCCTAAGGGGGAGGTGATCAAAGAGCCAGACCCTTAGTTCATGTCAGAGACAGTCCCTTACTAGGGAACCACTTGGAGACTGAGCTGCCATGGGCTACATCATGTACTCTCTTACATGCCACTGGAAATATATCTTCACTGTGTCACACTGCAGTCCCAGCCTCGTGCTTCCCACACTCTACCAGTTCCACACCAGACAGACCATTCCCAGCCACCAAAACAAGTGCCAGCAAGTCTGTCTCTCCCTTCATCAAGTCTCCATGCACAAGAAATCCAAAGCGCAACTGCAGAAATGTCCAACGATACCCCGGCCCCTCCGTCTTCAAGTCAGTGAGTTCATTCGTTTGTGCTCTAAACTTCATCTGCAGCTCAAAATGCCTGACTCACAACGTAGCTTCCTGCACCGGAAGCTTCCTCCCTGGGCAGCTCAAGGTGACCCCAAGGAGACCCCCTGCCAGGTGGTGATGTGACCTAGATCAGAAGGCACAAGCCACTCTTCTGGTGGTGCAACGTGATATGACTCAGCACATGGGGCTTCAAGGATGGGAATAGTGCGGGAGAGTCTGCCAGGGAACCGTGGCAGCCTCGAGAAGCTGAACCCTCCCCGACAGCCAAGGAGATGGTTATCCCTCCAGCCACAAGCCTGCCAACAACCACAGCACTCAGTGATGGCACGAAGCTCCAAAGAGATCAGCCAGGCCCTCCCTAATGTCACCCTGGATGGAGCAGTGAACTCACTCAGTCCACACCCTCACTTTTCAGAAACTACGCCATAAGGGTGAAAGGGGGTTTTGAGCTGCTAGGTTTGACTGAAAGCATATTAAGTCCTACTTATCCCTTAGGTGTCAAGAAGGAAGCATTCTCCAGGCTTCCTTCTTCCTTCTCTCTAGCCACGATGGGCAGAGGCACCTCATACAAATTTCTGGGGTTGATGCTATTGCATTGCAACCATTTCTTGTTGTTGTTGTTGTTGTTGTTTTTCCTCTTCCCAAGTCAGAGAGGACTTCTGAGCCTTACAGAAGGGAGAAAGTGTCTGAACCATTTTTCATTCCCTGGCATCTGCTCCAATTTCATAACCTGCTGCCTCATCCAGCTCAACAAGTGCTTGCTGAAGAAAGGTCTGAATCAAGGCTCAAGAGCAGTTCTCTTCTGCCTGGCAGATATCACATTCTAAGTCACAATTAATAGAGCAGCAACCTAATAAAAGGTACCACAGGCCAGGCCCTCTCCCACTTTAACATATGTGCAAGTCACCTAGGGATCTCTCCAGTGTGCACATCTCGGTTTGGGAGGGGTGGGCTCTGAGAATCTAGATTTCTGTGAGGCTCCATGCACAGTTTCACAGTTACTGCCAACAGCGTGTGGATGATATCAGAGCCGTGGGAATTTCACCTTTCGCCAGGGCAAGAAGTGGGGAGCCAGTCACATTGACCTCAATTATTCTCTTTCTTGGATGAACACACAAATCAGGCCTAATTTTCTACAGTAGTTCATGGTACCAGTTTCAGCCCTCTCCATTCAGTCAATATAGAGAAAATTTGCATAATTCAAAGCAACGTAACCCTCTTCCACAGCAAAACTGCAGCAGTAACAAGACAGGATTCAAGAGCTGATTATGCTCACATGACAGCTGCCGGAGCTCTTTGACAATCACTGTATCATTCAAAAGTAAACTGAAATCTATAATATGCTATCTGTCACTCAGCAAATGGGTTAGGATTCGTGGCTCACACATTTATTTCTATTGAAATTCTGCCTAGAGAGAAAGGACTCCCCAGTGAAAATTATATTACCTCTTACTCTGGACATGAATTACTCAACCTTCATGAGTCTGTATGTTCTTTAGATAAACCAAGGTTTTGGATATGTTCACACACACATGTATACACACACACACACACACACACACACACACACGTGTGTGATTTTTCTATCGTCAGAAGCAATTTACATTTTTTAGGATGTACTCATTCCATTGGTTTATTGTGAAAAAAAAAATTTATGCCTTATGACAGAACCAAAACAGTGCTGAATTCAGGGCTAAAGTAACCTGAGGTCAAATCTCTACATCGCAACAAATAGTTATTTAAGCTTAAATGAATGATTTATATTCTCCAGACATAGATCTTTCTCTTTTTCTAAAATAAAGGGATTGAACTAAATGTTCTCCACAGCTCCTGGAACTTTAATGTTCTTCATTTCTGTCGTGGTTAATTATTTTACAGAAAAAAAAATAATAAATCTGCAAATCTGCATTGCTACTGATGAATCCAGAACACATTTTAAAAGGGAAATACATGCTAAGTCTTCTCCTCACATTTGTGATGTTCAGAGAAGTCACTATGAGCTGAAGAAAAACAACCAACTATTATTATCTCCAAGGTTGCAAATTTTGTTTCTAAAAACCTCAAAATAATGCTGAGTCATTAGGGGAAAAAAAACAAAAACAATGTCCTAAAAGCAGAGTACTGATAGCTGGATAAATATAAAATAAAATATACTATGGTCCATTTCCACTGACAATTTAAAATCCACCATTTGAGAAGTGAGGATTCTGTGGTAGTGAAATAACCAGTATTGCTGGACATGCTGTTCCCTGCTCATGGGCCTTGGACACACCATGTGCTTTGAGGATGAGCAGCAATGATGATATTTAACTAGTCAGGTCTCTCTAGAGGTTCCAGTCAAAGGCTCTGAGCTGCCTGCATGCCTATAGAGCCCTTATTGAACCCTCATTGCTGGACAATGGCCTCTAGAATGCTGCAGGGTTTTTCAGAGCCTTGGGGTCCCTGCTCCAGCAGCTGATGCCAGCCTAAGGGTGACACATACTGCCTCTGCAAAATGCAGATTTCTGACTAATAATTCAGCAACAGATTGCTACTTTGAATTCCATTTGCTGCTTCAAACACACTTTTTAAATTCTATGTGCTCTGATCCCCTGTGGAATACGAACCGAAGATAACTGAAATTAACCATTGAGAGAAGTAATGCAAGAATACATGGGAATCTTCTCCACTGTTCTCTTGAACCTATATGTAATCAAAGAGAAGAAAAGCACTACCATTTTGTTCAAGTACTTGGTAGTATGGCTACAGTCTCCAAAGGAAATCTCTACAGTACTTTCAAAGGCTTATACAAGAATCATAGGCGATATCTCCAGAGGTTTATGAAGGCCTTCTTTCTGAAGTTCATTTGTAAATTAATTCCACTGATTATTGGAAAATGGCGTCCATCACATGTGAGGCCATGGAATGGGAGAGTTAAGAACTACTGGGAAAATCCAGGAAAATTGAAGTAACTGCAGCCAGCTGAGTTTTCTCAACACCTGTTCAGTGTTTCTAATGAGATTTCACTTCAGTTTATCAAAACTGAGGTCAACCGTGGCTCTCTGTCATCCTTACACACTAAGGCCAATGGCCACCGTATCAAATACAACCTCTTCAGCTCAGCCAGGAAGACTAAACCTAACCTAGACTAGCCCGGACTTTCCCTAGGTATCTACCAATCTCATTACTCACTAAACTTAGAGTTATCAAAGTAGACAGTCCCTTAAAGATATTCGAAGACTCTTGTTCTACCAAGGAACTATCCCAGCTGGCAAGGGGAATCCTGCTTGATCACACAGGTGAGAGATACATGGCAGAAACAAAGACTGAAGTGGAAATGTTCTTATCTATAATCACATACTTATCAGCCTAGAACCCTGCCAATAACATCTGCTGCACACAGACATGTGATCGAACAGTGCTTGTAGCCCCTCTTCTTATTCATCTTTGTCACTGCCAACTTCACACTGTAGCTCATGAAACCCTCGCTCCAACCCTTCAACTTTGTCCTTGCTCAAGGTGGAGAGAACTCCCCACGCTAGTATGTAAGCTGTATTTTCTCAGAATGCAGTTAGCAGAACTTACAAAAACCAATCAAACAAACAAGAAAACAAACAAACAAAAAAATTACTGTCTTAACACAGTAAGTAAACACTATATAGAAACATCCTAATTGCTCTTTATTCTTCAGTCAATCTCCATGTCCAGGGACTCAACCCAGAAGACCAGCCATCAGCGAGAGACCCAAGTGTATGTGCTAAATAACTTTTTGGTGACCTTACTCTAACTTAGCTCCCTTTCATTCAACACCCTATAAAAGATTAAGAAACCCCATATTTATGTGTCCCAAAGTTTAAGATTCAGTATTTAAAGAAGTTTGCTACTTTTACGAGGTACCAAGAATAGAATTGGAAACCATATATCTTATTCTTAGGACTAAAGAAAAGTATCACTTTGTAAAAAATTGTAAAGCCCATTTTTGAAGGATGATTTAAAATTTTATATCCTGCATATTGTTTTGAAGTCATTGGGCCAAAAATACCCATTAAACATCAAGCATTTATAAAATTCATTTTGAGAAAAAAATTAATTTTTCCAAGTCACCATGTGCCTGTATTCTATAGATAGTCAGTTCTCAAGGTGCTCAGAGGAAAAAGCTAACAAAGTGGACTCAATGTCACTGATCCTTATGCCAGGTATTGCCAAGAAGCAGGGTGTGTCAAAGAGTCTCCATGGAACAACAACAACAAAAAAACAAAACAAAACAAAACAAAAAACCTCTCCTCTCTTTTGCTTCTTTGGAGCACTGGGACTGGAACAGAAACACAAGGTCACTTACAAAAGAGAAGCACAGAAGCAAAGATGGAGGGCATTCAATGAAACCCATGAGAGAGATACACCATATCAGAGAACATTGAAGGAAGGATAAACCAAGATGACCTTTCTGGAAGATGGTGTAGAATGGCTGATAAATCCTTAATACTACAATTCTTCCAATATGACTTTACCTATGGATCAGCTGTAAAAGTATCCAAATATCTATAAGATATGTAAACAAGACTGCTGATTTAATATGTATAACCACAAAAATAAAAGCAAAGTCAATGTTTACAGTAGGACACTACATAGATAAATCCCGTGAACTTCTGGATAAGACAGCAAGACTCAGAATTTAATAAAGGCAGGAAGAACTTCTGAAATTCAGGAAGGATATAGAAAATCCTCAAAAAGCATAGGAAAAAAAGAAAAGACTCATGACTCAGAGACCCTAGACACAGCTTTAGCCTTGCTGGTCCCTGGCAAGGGATATGGTAGAAAGAGCTTCCAAAGAATAAGTCAGGCCAGAAATGTGCAATCCTGTCCTCATCAGCATTCCAGTCACACAATCTGCTGCATTTAGTGAAACAGTGGTTCTTACAGCAGCACACAGATTGTGGTAAAGAAAACTTTCATTTTGTCCTTCTATGACTCAAGGCAACAGTGGCCAGTATTCTGAGACAGAATCTATAGTCACCCTGGAAACCTGACCTATCACCAGGGACTGAATCAGGAGGAAAGCACAGGTCAGTGAGCCTCAATTTGTCCTATTCTTCAATTTGTAGATGAAGATAGGCCCAAAGAGGTAGTTATCAAGACCTGGGAAACGGGGGATTGCTCACAAGCCCAAGGGTGCAGATCAGGGAGGCCCCGCTCAGACTAGAACAATATAATAAGCCCTCTTTGGGCTTGAACAGACATCATTGACCAAGAACGACCCTGGAGTTCAATCTCTCCTAACCAGTTTCTGAAGAAGACTATATCTTGTAGAGCCTAAGAACTCTGACATCACAAGTGTGTGCGTGATACCCACAGCTGCTTCCCACAGCAGGGGAATTAACATTCAAGAGTTGGTGAAAACCTGAAGACAGGCCCTCCACCTGTGCCAACTCCAGTGTAGCCAGCAGAGGCCCACGGTGTATACATAAGGAAGACATACTTCTCACGTGAAGACAGCTCTGAAGACCTGAACCATCTACCCAATTCAGACTCAGCCACAGCATAAACTACCAGAAAGGCAGGAGCCCACGCGTTCAAATCACCTCCACACACACTCCAACTGTCAAAGGACCAGGAGCTGCTTCCCGCATCTCATCTTCTTGTTTAGGCCCTGTGATCTTTTTATCTTCTTTCATTACATTTTTAGCTTTTACTTGTTGTATTTATAAAATGTTCGTGCTTTTATTTCTTATTCCCTTGTATATGTTTATTAAACATTTTATGACTCGTTTTGCATTTCTAGTAGTATTTTTAGTGACTTTTTGTCCCTGTGTTTCTTCCCTGACCTTTCTATTTTCAGCTGCATTTTGACCATACTTTAGTTGATTTTTTTAAAAAAGTTCTCATGTCAAGACATTCTCCCCAAGCATGGTTGGATACCATAAAAAGCTAAAATGATACGCTCAGGATGCGAGGCTAAGCACTGCACTCAGGGTCAGCCGCTTTGGACCCAGAGAAGAGCATGTCTGATTGCATGCGGGTTGATGCCCCAGGTCCCGCCTCTGAGAAAAAGGTATCGGACGGGTCCGATGCTCTTTGGGTGGATGACACCTAAATGAACATCTGTACAAAGTCCCAATTTATTTCTAATATCAGAGATCAGACCTCTACTCTTGCCTGATGCGTCTAAAACAAAAAGGGGGAACTGTAGAGAGCTGCAGAATGCTATGCCTTAAAGATGGAGCTGGTTTCCGCCTTCCACCTTCCCGATGGTGAGTGCTCTCTGTCAGGAACAACTCCACATTTGGCTAAGGCCGAGGATCTGGCTTGCTTCCATGTATGTGGACCTATCTGCATTGCCCCCGTGGCACGCCTGGGTTGGCTACCCAGAGGCTATTTAAGCTGTGGGCTGGCTTTCCCCGGGGTCCGAGGATTGTTCAATGTTCCTGAATAAACTGCATTGAAAAAAAAAAAAAAAAAAAAAAAAAAAGTTCTCATGTTTCCTTGTTATTTTATTGTTGTTCTCTTTTGTCCTGGGTTAGTTTTTCTATTGCTGTGGTAAATGCTATGACCAAAAGCAACTTGTTGTGTGGGGCATAGGAGGGGCGTGTGTGTCATTTCACACTTCAGGAAGTCAGGGCAGGGATTGAAGCAGAGGCCATGGAGGAAGGCTCTATGTGGCTGGCTCAGCTTGCTTTCTGAGAGAGCCCAAAATCATGGGCCCAGGTTTTACACCACCCATGGCGAAATGGGTCCTTTAACAGCAATTATCTGTTTTAAGAAATGGCCCACAGGCTTGTTTTCAAGCTAGTCTGATGGGGGGATTTCTTCAACTGAAGCTCCCTTTTCTCAGATGACTCTAGTTTATGTAAAGTTGACAAACACCTTACCAACACACTCCTTTTTCAATTATCAAGTTTTGAAATTTTACATTATTGGGAAATTTGGGTGCTTTCTTTTTTTGTGCTTTTCTAAAGAAGCTCTCTTTGCTGATGTTATTGCTAACATAGTCATTTGCTCTGTCTTTGCTGGTCTGTACTTCAGACTGAGCCATCAAGGAGTCGCCTGCTTAGTAGGACAATCACCCCTATTCAGCTAGAAAACCTAAAAGAAATGGATACATTTCAAGAATCAGCCCAACCACAAAAATTAAACTGAGAACCCAACGACCTAAACAGCCCCATAACAAATGAGGAGATTGAAATAGTAATTAAAAAAAAAAAAAAACTTCCAGCTAACTAAGTCTAGAACCAGATGGATTCAGAGCAGAATATTACTAGATAGTCAAAGATCGACAGCCAGTCCTACATAAACTATTAAAAAAATTAAAGAAAAGAAAAGAAAGAAAAAAAAAAGAAAATAAGCAGAAGGAACACTCCAAAACTCTGTCTACAAAGGCAGTGTCACTTTGATAACAAAGCCAAGTAAAGATGCAACAGAAAGGAAAATGACAGACCAAGATCCCTGAGTAACATAGACTCAAAACTGATCAATAAGATACTAGCAAACAGAAAGCAGACCTAAGTCATAAAGATTATCCACTATGACCAAGTTGGCTTTATTCCTGAAATGCAGGATAAAACATACGCAGGTCAATAAATCTAAAATAAATAAATGGATTTAAAAGAATAAAATGTAACCTGATCATTTCAACAGATGCAGAGAACACCTTAAAAATCCAACACACCTTTATGATAGGAGGTCCTAGAGGAGATAATACTAGAGGGAACATACTCAAGGGAATAAAACAATATATGAGGAACCCTAGTCAAGATCATCCTCAAATAGAGAAAAGCTTCAAGTAAAACCACCAAAGTCAGTAATGAGACAGGCATTTCCATTCTCCACACTCCTTATCAACACTGTGATAGAAATACAATAGGGCAAAAGAAGAAAATCAACGGGATAAAAATAGGAAAATAAGAAGTCAAGCTATCCCAATTTGCAGCTGACATGATACTATACATAAAAGATCCCCCAAATTCTGCCAGAACACAGGATTGGTAAGCAAATTCAGCAACAGGGCAGAATGCAGAATAAGCTTTCACAGATCAATAGCTTTTCTATAATCCATCAGCAAACATACAGAGAAGGAGACCATGGACACATATCCATTCCAACAGCCTCAAAGAAAATAAAATATCTAGTAATAAAGCTATCAAAAGAAGTGAAGATTTCTACAATGAAAACTTTGGACCTTGAAAGAAAGAGATAAAGACAGTGTCCCATGCTCATGGGTTGGTAGAATTAATATTGTGAAAATGACTATCTTAATATATACATACATATATATATATATATATACAATCAAAATCCCCATCTCATTTTTCAGAGATGTAGAAAAAAAGTCCTAAAATGTATACCGAATCAAAACACCCTGGATAGCCAAAACAATACTAGGCAAAAAGAAAAATGCTAGAGAATTTCACTTCCATATCTTAAGATACATTACAGAGCCATAGTAACAAAAACAGTATTAGACTGGCACAAAAGCAGATATGTAAACCAAAGGAATAAAACTGAAGACCCAAACATGAGCACACATAACTTCAACCACCTAAAATTTGACAAAAATGCCAAAAACACAAGTTGGAGAAAAATAAGCATGTTCAACAAATAGTGCTGGGAAAACTGGATGTCCACATGCAGAAAAATAAATTTAGACCTGTGTCTATGACTCTGTATAAAAACTAACTCCAAACGGATCAAAGACCTAACCCTGAAACTGCTAGGAGGAAACACAGGCAGGACCCTAATAGCATAGTTGTATGAAAAGGCTTTCTGGGTAGGACTCCATTCGCCTAAGAATTACAGCCAACAATTGACAAGTGAACTTCATAAAAATAAAGAGCATCTGCACTGCTAAGGAAACAATCATCTGGATAAAGAGAAAGACTGCAAAACAGAGAATCTTGCCAGCTAGACATCAGACTGATTAATATCCAGAACATATAAACAAGTTAAAAAACAAAGAATCACTAAAATAAATGACCCATTGTAGAAATGAGCCTCAGACCTGAACAGAGAGTTCTCAGAAGAAGAAAATAAATAGCTAAGAAATATCTCAAAAAATGTGCATCATCCTAGCAATTATGAAAATGCAAATCAAAACTTTGAGTTTTTATTTTACCACAGTCAGAACAGCAAAGATCAACAAATCAATCCATGACAAATGCTGGAGGGCATGCAGGGAAAAGAGAACCCTAATTCATTGTGGGTGGGATTGCAGGTTGGGGCAGACATTATGGAAATCAGCAAGGGACAATTCTCCTACGGCTAAAAATAAGTCTACCAACTGACTCAGCTATAGGCACAAAATATGACATCCTACTCCACAGAAATTGTTCAACCATGTTGAATGATGCTCTACTCACAATAACTTAGAAATGGAAGCAACCTAAATATCCTTCAGCCCCAAGAAACAGGTAGTGAAAATATGGTACATATCTGCTACAGAATACTATTCCTCTGAAAAGAAAAAGGAAATCATAAACTTTGTAGGTAAATGAATAGAAGGCAAAAGATGACATTGAATGAGGTATCCAGACCTAGAGTGTCATACATCCCATGTTCTGTCTCATCTGTGGCTCCTACCTTTAAATCTTCAGATGGGAGCACATAGCCGGGAATAATTGCAGAAACCAGGAAAGCAAACCAGGACCATTTCCAGGGTATTGAGTTTTGGAAGCAACAAAAAAGCAAATATCAGTGTACAAATGATCTAATCATAGAAATGGGAAAGAGGACCTTTTAGGGAATGTGAGACAGACAAATACAGAATGAGAATGGAGGAGGGTAAAGGGGAATACGAGAGTACCCTGATGAGTACTGATGGGGAAATGGTAAAAAAGGCTATTGTTCAAAGAGTGAAGGGAAGTCAATACAAAAGGATGGAGGTGGGGAAAATAACAGTATGACTGTCTGGAAATGGTATAAGGAATCATACTATTAATTATTTACCTTAAAATAATCCTATCATATATATAATAACTGTTTATAAATATCTATATACAATTTTAATAAACCTTTCTCAGCTGGACTGACAATATTACCTCCAAGGGCCAAAGACAACCTACCAAAAAAAAAAAAATAGAACTGAGAAGGCCTGTTCCAAGAGACTCCCCAATACCTGGCTTATTGTTATTTCCCTTGGTTACTCTCCAGAGTACAAAGGGAAGTACCTATTGCTGAAGGTACCGTGCACTTCAGAAACAGGGTACAAAGACGCCTGGGCTAGAGAACTAACCTGAATGCCTCCTCCCTGAGGACATGCTTTCATAGTACAAAGATGCCTTGTACCAAAATCTTCCAAAGAAGGTGGGCAACCAGCAGTCCTCCCCAGCCCTTTCACTTATGGACCACATCAACCACTACCATGGCAAGATAACTCTAAAGGTGCAGTAGTGGCACACATAACTTTGCAGAAATAAATTACCCTTGCACTTAAGATCAGCTCAAAAAGAGGGGAACTGTCTGGGTCTGAAAACCTTGCTAACTATTCAGTGTTAGGAAAGTCATGGATATTTGAGGAGAATCTACAACCACTAATTTATTAATCCAGCATAATCCCTAAGGACAGTCCACAGACATTTGTCATTACAGACACAGATAAGTATAGTCATCAACCCTCATCAAGAAAACTTCTTTTTGCAACAGAAAGAGAGCATTACAGAAAACTTCAGCCAATCAAAAGAGCCCAGTCCTATAGCATATATCTATGAAACACTCCTATGCATAAGGCTCAGCATGGGAGTGTTAGCAGGCCTTCTGGTGTTGGTCTCCTTGGTTTGCCTGTGGTATATATGCAAGATTAGAGTCTCACAACAGTGTGATGCAGCCATGATCATTCAGGCCTTTACAGCCATTGAAGCAAGACATTCTCCCCAAGCATGGTTGGATACCATAAAAAGCTAAAATGATATGCTCAGGATGCGAGGCTAAGCACTGCACTCAGGGTCAGCCTCTTTGGACCCAGAGAAGAGCATGTCTGATTGCTTGCGGGTTGATGCCCCAGGTCCCGCCTCTGAGAAAAAGGTATCGGACGGGTCCGATGCTCTTTGGGTGGATGACACCTAAATGAACATCTGTACAAAGTCCCAATTTATTTCTAATATCAGAGATCAGACCTCTACTCTTGCCTGATGCGTCTAAAACAAAAAGGGGGAACTGTAGAGAGCTGCAGAATGCTATGCCTTAAAGATGGAGCTGGTTTCCGCCTTCCACCTTTTCGATGGTGAGTGCTCTCTGTCAGGAACAACTCCACATTTGGCTAAGGCCGAGGATCTGGCTTGCTTCCATGTATGTAGACCTATCTGCATTGCCCCCGTGGCATGCCTGGGTTGGCTACCCAGAGGCTATTTAAGCTGTGGGCTGGCTTTCCCCGGGGTCCGAGGATTGTTCAATGTTCCTGAATAAACTGCATTGAAAAAAAAAAATTGCAGAAGAGAGTGTGGAGAGATTGTAAGAGTCATAAGATCAGGAAGTTTGCTGTGAGAGTAAGTCTCCCAGGAACGTCAGAAACTACACCCATAAGATCTCACCAACATGATGGTCCAAACATGAGCTGAAGAATGACACTAATAGACATACCTAAGTACACAGGGAAAGGCCCACAAACCTCAGCCCCACACAAAGAACTACAGGTAACTAAGGAATGCTCAGAGCGGGAAAAATAATCTTCTACAGGGAGGAGCACATCAACTGGTTACCCAATACCAAATGGCCAGTTCCAAAATCTTGCATACAAGTAGCATCATACAGACTAAACAGATTGAATTTAAATATATGTATGCAAACACACACACACACACATAAATAATCCCACCTTAACTGGAAGCTCTTGGTACAAATCATCTTTGTACCATAAACCTTAGACCTCAGGGAAGAGGCATTCAGGTAAGGTATGTGTATATATGTATATACATATATATGTACATGTATGTATGTATGTATGTATGTATGTACATATTCAATAACAATAAAAAAGAGACCAGAAATTTGAAAGTGAACAAGAAGTGGTATGTGAGAGGATTTTCAGGGGGTGGAGGAGGAAAGGGGGAAAGAAGAAATGTAATTATATTATAATCTCAAAAAAAGTAAAAGTAAAAATAAAAATAAAATAATGCTCTCTACAAAATAGAAGAGATATGCAAAACAAAGGTGCAACACAAAATATGAAAAGTCAAAGCAACATATGTCCTGCAGAATATGGTTCCTTACCTAATTAACTGAAAGACACTGCAATAGTTCAATATCAGTTTTCAAAATTTCAAAAAAATCAGCAAGCAGATTGAGATATTGAAAAGAAAAGCAGAAACACTGAAAATGAAATCTTAATGAATCTGATTAAAGAATCGTAGTGCGAGGCATCATCATCTCCAGCCTGAACCCAGGAGAAGAAAAAGCAGCAAGAACAGAGGGTAAAGTTGAAGAAACACTATACATAAGCATCAGTGAGGAAAAACATGTGGGCAGGAATCAGTGTCCAAGAACCGTGCCAGCCAATCAAAAGACCAAATCTAAGAATCCCTGGGATAGAAGAAGAGGTGGAAATATATATGAAGCTCTAAGTTCATTCAAACAGACATTGAAGCACAACAGGCATTTAGAAACTCAAATAGACAGGACCAAAAAAGAACATCCCTACAATATTATAAAAATGTTGGAAATACAGAGCAAAGAAAAAATATTAAAAGGTATAAGGAAAACACATCAACACACAGAAGCAAAATAACATCTTGTCTCTCATCAGAAACCCGTGACAACAGGTAATGATATGTGCCAATTATTGGAAAGAAAAACTCCTAAGCTAGATTGTTATAGCCAAGAAAACTCTTTTTTTTAATTATAAAGCTATTAGTATGCTTGCCATCACCTGTGAATGGCTTCAGACTAAATGCCCTGTGCCCACCTAACAGCCCCTCCTCTCAAGTTTCAGACTCCAGACTTGGGCCAGCAACTCAACCCAACACTTGGTATCCTGCCTGAGGACCTGTGTCCCTAACCAGTTCATAGGTCCCTTCTTTCCTGGCAGGAATCTGAGACTGCTGCTACCTGAGAACAAGGGGGAAATGGAGGGAGGAGGTAGTAGATGAGTTCAGAGGAGGGGATGAAAATATCTAGTAATAACATAAAATATTTATGCCAGTAGACATATGCAGTATCAATTAAAACTGAATTAAACATTATTGCCATAGAAGTAGCAAGAAATCATTATTAAGTTCTAATTCTGACAAAATAAGTGTTAATGCCAATGCTCCTCTAGCTGTTCCATAAATAAAAGTGGAAAAAACACTGCCAAACTCATGCTGATAAGCTAGCACCTGCAGGGCAGCAATAGATACAAATACAACAAAACCAAAACCATGGAACAATTCCTTAGCAAATATAGATACAAAATTTGCTAATGCTATTCTTATAAACAAAGTTCAAAAACAAATTAAAATCCACATAGCACACATACCACGACTAAGTTTGTTTCATTCTAGGAATGGGTTAGCATATAGAAATAAGTATTATGCACCACACAGACAGGCTTAAGGATAGAAATTGCATGCTTATCCCAAGCAATGCAGAAAAAGCATTTGATAAAGTTCAACATCCCTTCAGGGGAAAGCACTGAAGAATCTATCTGGAATGGGGTTGTAGCTCAGTGGTAGTTTGCTTTACTAGAGGGTATGAGGCCTTAGATACAATCTACAGTACAGCTTGAAAACAGAAGAATGATTAGGAATTGAAAACAGACTAGAAGCGGTGGCTCACAGTCTTAATCCCGACACTCAGGCACATGGGTCTCTGAGGTCTAAGACAGCCTGCTCTACAGAGTGAGTTCCAGAGAATCCGGCTGCCGGGAGAAACCCTGGCCCAAAAAGCAAGCAAACAAACAAACAAAGGAAACAGAAATCAGCATAATAAAGGCCATATATGGAAAATACAGAGCCACTGAGATCATTCCTCTGAAATCTGAAGGGCTTGTTTGTCCAGTTTTATTCTATATAATGCTCAAAATCTTAGTTAGTGGAGTAAGAAAAAAAGATCAAAGAAGAGGAAAGAAAAAAATCAAATTATCTTTCTTTGCAGATTTCACGGTACTATACTTAAAGGACTATAAAGACCCCCACCAAAAAACTCAGAAATGAAACTTCTTTGAGCAAAGGAGGAGGGTACAAAATCAATGTACAAAAGTCAGTAGTTTTTCAATATACCAGTGACAGACTTGCCAAGAAAGGAATACAGGAGGGGGAATTTCTTTCACAAGGGCTTCAAAGAGCCTAACAAAGAAAACAAAAGACCTTTGCCATAAAAATTGTTAAGATACTGAAGAAGGAAACAGAAGACCCTAGATAATGAAAAGATCTCTTTTGAGCTTGGATTAACAGAATTAATGTTGAGAAAATTATTATATTATGCAATCCCATTAAAATGTCCTAAACTTGATGTAGAAGCATGAAAGACTGAATGACTAAGACAAAAAGAACAATGGTGGAGATTTCGCAGTACCTGATTTCAAATTATATCACAGACACAGTAGCAAAATCAGCATGGTATCTGGCACAAAAACAGATGTGTAGACCAATGAAATAAGGCAAAGGACTTAGAAAAAAAGTCACACAGCTACCACCACCTAGTTCTTGACAAATATGCTAAAAACAAAAACCAAAACAAAACAAAAAAAATACAACTTTTTAAATAATGGTGCTTGAAAATTTGGATTTCCATGAAGAACGATAGTCCCAGATACTTCATTAAAATCCTACACAACAATCAGTTCAAAATATATCAGAGGTCCTAAACATAAGCCTGACCCTGTACAATAGCTAGAGAGAAAACAAAGCAGACCCTCGGAAAGACCAATACCATGTTTCTCTCAACTATGTGACCTAAATTTAAAACTATTTGTGTGTGTGTGTGTGTGTGTGTGTGTGTTGAAACTAGAAATGGGGTCATGAGAAGGGAGAAAACGATCCTAAGGGAGGGAGAAAGTGAGGGTAATAGAATACACATGGCCTGAGGGCAGAATGGAAGCTGTCTGGGAAAGGAGACAAACAGACAGAGTGTACCCTGGGCCCCCAAAGGAGGTGGTGGTAGAAGAGGATTGATTAGAATAAAGTGTAGCTGATACAAATGTATGAAAATTTCATAGCAAAGCCTTCTATACTTGTGGGACTCCGCTGGAAAAGGTTGAAGTTGGTTATCTCCGGATGGCCAACCATTTGTGCTTGGTCTATGATGATAGACTCCTTTTTCTCAGCGGGGTTCTGTAGTCTCCCCTAATCTGGGAGATTCCAGGTCTTGTAAGGAGGGTACATAACCCTCATGGCAGATTACAGGCCAGACCCTTCCCTTGCTAAGGAAAATGCTTTAGCAAGCATCTATGAATTCCTAGAAATGCCCCACCCTGCTAAGGACCTTAATCCTGCAGTGACCTTCAACTGTACTTAGAGATTCCTCCCTTCCCCATAGGATAATTAAGTACTAAATTTTCCTTTTCATGATAGGACCATTTAAGTATCCCCAATCCCCTGACCCTAACAAATCAAACACATTCACCCTCAAAATTCCTCCCTCTGCCCAGAATTTATATTGCCCATTCTTCCCCTGCTGGGTTCTCTCTCACCAGGCCTGCTCTTTGGCCCACTGGGCCTTGGCCTCACCAGGCCTGAGCATCACCAGGCCTGAGCCTCCCCAGGCCTGTGTCTTGGATACAAGCTGACCAGGCATGGGCTTTGGCTCACACCTCTGCCATGCTCAGCACAGCATCTTGACCAAGAGCTGTGGCAGTTTGGTATCTGTCGTAGGCTTTGCAACCCCTGAGCTTCCACTGCCATGGGCAAAGTCACGGTAAAAGAGTTAAACTGTAACACTCCGTGGAAAACTTTTTCCACACCCTACCTTAGCACACTCAGGCTTTACTCTAAGGTGTTCTAGCTGTCCCTGAGAGAAATGGAACCCTGTTCTCCATCCAGAAATGGAGTTCCAGGACCCCACTTAATTACGAACTGAGAGTGACATGTACTAACTAGGGAGACAATGCAGCCCGTCCTGATGAGACCTGATAGGCTAGGGTCAGAGGGAAGGGGAGGAGGACCTCCCCATCAGTGGACTAAGGGAGGGGCATAGTGGGAAAAGAGAGAGGGGGTGGGATTTAAAAGAGATGAAGGAGGGGGTAACAGCCAGGATATAAAGTTAATAAATAATAAATAAATAAATAAATAATTTTTTTAAAATTTTAAAAGAAGAAAACAAATATTCAGTCTTCTTTTTTAATCATGGCATATTCCCAAAATGAACACTATGTACCACTAAAAAAAAAACAAACACACATGAATTTCCAAAGTATGCATATTAACTGCCAAAAATAACCTACTGGAGACATAGTAGTGAGGTTCTTGCAAGGCAAGTTTATGGCCCTGAGCACAAGTAAAACACTAGTCAATTCATGATAAGCACTGTGTATGACATATTCATAAATGTACATAAAAGATTCGGGGTTTTAACTTTCCTTTTGTTTATGTTTCTTACAGTTCCACAAAAAACTATTAGCCATTGTCACATATTTCAGGAAATATTTATTATTCTTTGATACTTAATTCAAGAAATGCTTGATACTAAATATGAATATGAGAGGTGTGGCAGAAAATTTCACTTTTTCTCTTAGTACCCGGCTGTAGTTTTCTCTCTTTATCATGTGCTCGTTTTTGAAAATATAAAATTCTACATGCACATGCATAGAGGATCACCAAAAGAAAAACCCAGCTTTGGCTATGGTGCATGTCTTTAATCCCAGCACTCAGGAGGCAGAGGCAGGCCAATCTCTGAGTTCAAGGCCAACCTAGTCTACATAGCAAGTCCCAGGATAAGCAGAGGGCGACACATGGAAATCCTGTCTTGAAAAAAATCAGACAGAGAGACAGAGGAAATGACAGACAGATAGACCCAGTGCCTGATGTGAGATACCCCTGCTCAAATTTTTGATCAGGAGTATCCCACCCAACCCCCACCCCAAATATAGGCTGTTGTCACTGCTCTTGTCCACCAGAACTGATGGAAATACCCTATTCCGGATGACACCACACATTCTGGCCACAGAATATCAAGATATTACTTTAGCAATGACCAGAGAATGTGCTGCTGACTAGCTTCATACTACTGGGAGGGACTCTGTAGGTTGCTAGGACGGGAAAGTCATGAGAAATCTTCCCCTTTAAACAACAATGACTAGTGTCACAAAATGTGTCCATAGATACAATAGTATCATGAATTTTAGCCAACTGCTCTCTGATTGGATTTCAAGCCTACACCATAGGAGGAAACATACCTGGTACTGTAAATTTAGCCAATGATCTATTGTTGGGGAGCTCACAGGCCCCAGGGGTGAATGAACTATTTCTCCTAAATGCACACAATATCACATTTCCTTCTAAATTCACATCTCTACCCATAGATTAATTCAGTTCATAGACATCATCAGAGAAGTGTCTCTGTGCAGAAGATAATGTTTTATGCAGAAACTCACAACTGACCAAAATGTAGAGAATAAATGTCTGTGGAGGTTCAGCCGCTAATGCAAAAGAAAAAAAAATCATTCACCACAGGGGGCTCCAGGACACTCTATCCACCTTAACTTTCCTCAAGGCACAGAGCTGTCAAGGGGGAAATGCTCAGGCCAGAGAACTAGAGTGATAAGCATTATACCTTCAAAACGTCCACACTGCGGAGTAATTTTAAGCGAGATTAACACTGAAATCAGTGGATGCAGATAAAAAGCAAATTAGCCCAATGATCTTGGTAGGGCTCGCTCAGAAGACTGGGACCCCAGAAAAGATAGAGGGTCCTGAGGAGAAGCCTGACTAGTGACAGACACAGGATCCAGCTTTCAGTATCACTCTTCCCTGGGCCTCTAGCCTACCCTACACATTTCCAATTTGGTAGCCACAATGTTTGCATGAGGCAAATCATTGAAACAATTCTCTACATAGGTTTCAATATAGACAGACAGTTAGGTAGATGGACACACAGAGGTCTTCTCTGGAGACCTCTAATAAAACGACTGGAGTTCATAGTCCCCATTTCTTTTCTTGATAATGTTCAATTTGACCAGTTGCATTGTGCTACACTAAGTAAGTAAGGAGCAAAGAAGACAAGTACCTGTGACCTTATTTACGTGTGGAATCTAGAGGAGCCTGTTCTCAAAGAAGTTGGGACTAGAAAAGTGGTTACCTGAGTCTGGGACAAGTGGAATGAAAAAAAAAAGTGGCCAGGATGCCTAGGTTTTAAGTAACAGTTGGATGAAGAGGAGCGAGTTCTGAGGCAGCATTATGTGGGGGGTGACTGGGGAAAAGAAAATAGATGTTCCTAAGATTAGGGAAAAGGAGATTGAAAGGGTTTTACCCCAACAAAACAACCAACAGGACAAGGGAGACTGGTTCAGCTGGTAGACTGCCTGCCTTCAATCGTGAAGACCCGAGTTCAGATTCCAAAGAACCTACACAAAGAGCTGAGCACGGTGCAAAAGCTCCCAGTGACAGTGAGGTGGGAGGTGAGAGGCTTAGATCCCCAGAGCTTGTTGGCCAGCTAGCTGACCCTACCTGGTGGAATTACAGACTAATGAAAGAGCTTGTCTGTGGTAGTTTGAATAAGAATGGTCCTCATAGGCTCAAATGCTTGGTCATTAGGGTGCAGCACTACTTGACAGGGGTCAGGAAGTGTGGTCTTGTTGGAGGAAGTGTGTCACTTGGGGTGGGCTCTGGGCTTTCTTTCTCTCTGTCTCTGTCTCTCTGTCTGTCTCTCTCTTCCTCTCCTTCCTTCCCTCCCTCCCTGACTGTGGATCCAGATGTAGAACTCTCGGCTACTCTCCTTCACCAAGTCTGCCTGCGAGCCACCATTCTTTCCATCATAACGATGAAGTAAACCTCTAAACTATAAGCAAGCCTCAATTAAATCTTCCCTTGATAAGAATTGCCGTGGTCATGGTGTCTCTTCACAACAACAGAACATTAACTAAGACACTGTCTTAAACAAAACATGGGATGTGTCTAAGGAGCAACACCTAAAGTTGTTCTCTGTCACACATGCACACACACTAACGTTAACATTAACACCAGTGTTTTGCATACGAAACAACAAATGTTTTAGCAGAGAAATATGTTTGACCTGACCTAAACATTAAACCATGTTAAAACAACATGATACAGTTTATAACATTTTTATTTCTATGGCTCAGTTAGAAAGCAAAGCCTTTTAAAAAGAGACCAGACTTTAAGAACACTGTATTCTAGAATAACATGCATAAAATCCAACCATAAGCAAGTAGCTTTGAGTGGCTGGAGACATCCCTCAGATAGTGTTATGGCAGTGGGACTACTCGACTGAATTTGAGCAGTACTCAGCAACTGGCAGGATGGATTAAGAGGCTGACATCTTACCAAGCACCCTTCCTGAGTCATACGCTCTTTGGAGTCCATGCTGAGCTTCCTCTTCCGGCTGGGCTGTCTCATTGCCACTTCAGCGGTCCTTGACAGCGTTTCCTGCAAAACAGTGGCGCCTTAAACACTGGAGGGAATTCTCCCTTTTCGCAATTTACCAGAGTAAAGAAAACACATGCTGTTGTGGTCTGAATAGCTTGAGTTTGTCCTGCAAGAGTTCGTGTATAGAGGACTTTAAAAGCCCAGCTTATCAGGTTTACCTCAGCCACTGGCTTTGAGAAGGATTCCCACAGTTCTAGAGTGTGATCATTATAAAAAGGCAATCCTGGCCACACTGGCTTTCGGTCTTGCTCTGAGACCTCTGGTCCCAAAATCATCCCAACCCTTAGAGCTTCACTTAGCCAAGCTGATGCCAGACCATGCCCTTGGACCCCAGAGCTGTGAGCTAAACAAGCCTTTAAAAATGAGTCCAGCTTTGGGTATTTTATTACATAACTGATGTAAATACTTATGATTATATTTGTTATAATGAGCTTCTGACAAAATTATACTATTGGTTTTAAAGCTTCTAATACCACAATGAAATAATGGAGCTGGTGATAGATTTCATTTGCTACCTGGAATTTAGATATATAAATATATAGAATATAAAAACACACATATTGTTGTGTTTGGCCTTATCTATGATAAATGCTTTTGTTTGCTTGCTTGCTTGCTTAAATGACCAGTGTGGACTCAGTGCTATCTCTCTGCAGCTTCTATATTCAAAGGGGGTGACAGTTCACAACAACCATGACCGAGGGCTACTAGGTACAGCACAGAACTCTAAAATAGAGGAATCAAGATTAATGTATTACCAATTCAATTATCAGTTCTTCAGCATGTTAGCAGAAAGCCAACATTTTTGGGGAACAAAAATTACTTGAAATGAGACTTTTACTTAGCTGGGCGACCATCTGAGAAACAAACACCAGTACTGTAGACATATACAACAGAAGGTACAATTCTAAAATCCACTCGCTGACATTTAACAACTAAGGAACAATGCTTCAGAAATTGTTGCCCATCCTGGGACAGATTCAGTTGTCTTTGGCTGACTTTGCATACAGCCAAGCTCATCACTCCCCCATCAAGAACTCTCAGATCTCTTTTTCACAAATCTGTCCTCATAGTGTTCATAGTGTTCTGTACAATATCAGACAGCAGCAGGCCAGAGGGCAGAGGCTGAAATCCAGCTGGGCTCAGCACACATTGTCCTGCTGCCCCTCCACTAGACCCACCTGGAAGAACATGCCTTCTTTCAAACAATGACAAGTTTGGAGCCAATGGCATCTCCGACTTTGTCTGAGCCAAAGACTGTTTCATCCCTCAGCTCTCAGTTTCCAGGATTGGCTGTCTTTCAATCTAGTGAATATTTCTTAAATTATCTTTTTGTATGTAAGCTCTGTTCACCGGTAATTTTATTTACACTCAATGTAATGACGTCACAGTTCTTTCCAACACAATTGGTCCCTCCTTCTGCTGAGCCTCATCCTCTGGATGCCTCCCTCCTCCCTGCACATTACCCTTTTCCACCTACCACTACTTACCCATCTTTCATACATCAACTAAGGAGACTCCAGGTCCTCAGAAAAGCTCTCTTTGGTTACTTCCTGTCTCAAATGGATATTGCACACTTTACCTACCCTTCATGGTTACTGTCTCTGACACAGCACTTAATACTTTGGGCTACATTTTTTTTTTTAATTTCTCTGACCTCCTCCTTCCTTGCGAGGCCACAAGCAACCTGATAGCAAGGATGGTGATCCGCCCATCCTTATTTTCCACTACTCAAATTCTACCTCGCTCTCATATAGCAGGCTCTCCAATATGTGTTCGTTAGCTTCAACTGAACACACATCTCCCTGAATTATACCAGAGCCTCACATCCTTTCTCCAATGGATGTCAGTTGCAGATTCAAACATTACTCCTTCTAAAATCCTGTACAACTAAAGTAACATTTTCAAGCTCAGCTCCTGCCTCTTTTTCCTTAACACACACACACACACACACACACACACACACACACACACACACCAAAGCAAAACAAAAAATCAAACAAAAGTACTAATGTCTCACATCCATTTGCTTTTAGTCAGTATGCTCTTAAGACATGCACTTACCTAGTAAATTCAATATCATTTCATTCATTTGGTAAGATGTAAATATAATTCATCTATGCAAATGAACAGCTTAGACAGAGTGCCTCTAGCAGATTATTACTGCACCAGACATAAGCCTTGGCAAGGCTGCCTTGCCTTTCTGTGAATAACACCCACAGCTTGTCAAACAGACATCACCTGCTACTGCCATCTCCCCTTATAAACAAGGTGATCTGCTTTGTTAATCCCTGGTAATTATCTCAGTAGCCCTGATTTGTGTAAAACATAGAAGTCTGAAATTTTATTACATGTCAGGGACAAAATAAAAGCTTCTATAACAGGAGTTTCACAATAAAATTTGACAACAATTGAATTCCATTTAAACTTCGAAATAATAAAGCATAAATATAAAAGGTGTCTAACAATCCATATGTTTTTTTTCAGAGAGTAAATGGATCAGTATAAAATAGCATCAAATATGGAAGATGAACAATATGTAGGTGATGGTGGTTTGATGGATACTCAGGCACACTTACAGATAGACCTACAGAAAAGGTCTATATAGGCACTTAGAAAGCCAGTTCTGAAACTTGTTCTAGTCAACAAAACAGAATATTTCTCTCGACAGAGATCTAACTTGATACCCTTGGCACAATACCTAACTATATGGATTATTCTGATTGTCTGAGAAATGGCCTACTCCCAAGTTGTCCAAAATAGCACATTAGACACTTGTCTTACTGATTGATTTTAAAGAAATAAAGTTGTTAAAAGTCAAAAAAGAATGATGTACAATTATAAAACGCATTCTCATAAGGAAGAAATGACAAACGAAGACCAGGCTGAGCTATCCAGTGGATGTGGGATTGTTCTAAATCCAGGCACTGTCTCCAACAGACAAGATGGGTTTTTAACTAGAAAACATCCTCAGTTATGTTTTGCATTTTAAAAAGTGAGAAAGTAAATATATAAAAAGTATCTGTATTCTGTAGGAAAGCGTGAAACACTGGAAACACTTTGTTAATATTCCAGTTGATCATCAGATGCCTCTGCCTCACATTGGGAGCCACACACTGCCAGACACTTGCCGTCCTGACCCTTTGAGTCATGAACACAAATCAGGATTTCACTGAGGGGCCATCTTGACATCTCCAGTTCTTCAGATTAACTCTACATCCATGTTTGGGTGCTGTTAGGACCACATGTTATCATCTGTACAGTCACAGGTACTTTATGGAACACAGACATTCTTCGTTAAAAATCCCAGAAAGGTGGTTCATGAGGCACACACTTGGGGTAGCACAGGCATGGGGTGAAGCATGCAGCACCCACCTGATAGGACACATGCAAGGCCTGTCCTCTGCTCCCCACCATAGTGTTAAGTTTAACAAAGAAACCCACGCAGTACTCTATGAGTAAGAATTGCAGTGCATGTCATTTAAAAATCATGAGGTACACTGAGCTGAGTGTTCCCGGGAGAGAAACTATACCCAGCAACATGCACAGAGAAGGAACACATGGCATCTGCTTCTAAGATTCTGCATAGAACCTAGAACCCCTGCTCAGACGTAGCCCATGGCAGCTCAGTATCCAAGTGGGTTCCCTAGTAAGGGGAACAGGGACATGAACTCAGTGGCTGGCTCTTTGACCGCCCTACCCTACTGTGGGAGGAGCAGCCTAGCTAGGCCACAGAGGAGGACACTGAAGCCACTCCTGGTGAAACCTGATAAGCTAGGGTCAGATGGAAGGGGAAGAGGACCTTCCCTGTCAGTGGCCTTAGAGAGGGGCAAGGAGAAGATGAGGGAGGGAGAGTGGTATAGGGAGGGAATAAGGGAGGGGGCTACGGCTGGGGTACAAAGTAAATAAACTTAATTAATATAAAAAATAAAAATTTAATAAAAGAATTTAAAGTGAACTTCTCGTCTGAAAATTGAACACAAATACACAATTACTACCCTCATTTCTTACTAGTTCCAAGACGCTACGTGTATTCATCCACTTGATAGTGTTAGCAAAGCCTAATCTTTGGTGTTTTAATAAATGAATAGGTGGTTAGAGTTGAATAATGACAACTTTTGCATGAACCACTAATATTTCACTATATCAATATCAACAGGATAGATTACCTAAGTGCTCACATAGTAAGCAAGGCTATAGCAGGTCCTTCCAGCAAACACATACAACCCAACAGTGTATGTACTATTAATACCCCCACTTTACAGATGGGGAAATGCCGAGATGTTAAGTGACTTGTCTCTACCCAGGCACTACGATTCCAGAGTCCTTCCCTCAAACCACGCAGGAGCCTTTGGAACTGTAATCTAAGTTCAGTTATCTGAAGCCGAACCTCTCCAAACCCCTTGCTGAACTTCTCAGCAGTGTCTTCCTGTTGCCGCTATGCCTATTGAGGCCTGTGATGTTTCCTTATTTCACTTATTTCATCAATTTGGAATCTTAAAAAAAACGGTTGGTTAATTACATATTAATTGTGTGTAATCTTACATTTTACGAGAATAACTTAGGAAGCCCCAAGATTCAGAGCCCAAAAGACATTAGCTTATCTGAAACTGACACACAGGGCCCTGACAATCACGTTTATTACATCTTCCAAAACAAATCCTTCCTATCACCAGGGCTGCTGCAACAAAATCAGATAATCAGAAAGATAGCTTCCTCTCTCTAAAAACATAGATGTATATTTAAATAAATATACATTTCTTAGGTATATATTTATATCTTTTATATAATATATTATATATTGTGTATATCTTTATATACATATGTTTATATACATATTTCATAAATATATTTATATACTATGTAACATGTGTATGATATATTTACACATTAAATGTTATACATGTGTATATGTTTATATAAATATATTGTGATGACTGAATAAGTTTGGCCCTCATAGATTCATGTGTTTCAGTGCTTGGCCATATGGAGTGGCACATGTGAGCTTACTGGAGGAGATACAGCCTTGCTGAAGGACGTGTGTCACTCTGTAGGCAGGCTTTGAAGTCTCCTATGTTCAGGCTCTTTCCAGTGCAGATGATAGTCTCCTCCTGGCTGTCTGTGGAAGACACTCTCCTCTTTGCTACCTTCATATCAAGGTGCAGAACTTTTGGCTCCTCCAGCATCATGTCTGCCTGCATGATGCCATACTTCCCATCATGATAATAATGCACTAACCTCTGAAACTGGATGCCAACTCAGTCAAATGATTGTCCTTATAAGAGTTGCCTTGGCCATGATATCTCTTCATAGCAATGAAACCCAAAGACAGAAGTTGGTAGCAGGGAATGGGGTGTTGCTGTGATAGGCTTTTGTTTGGAGGAATGTGGATTTGGGATATTGGTTTAAAAAAAGCAGTGTAATGCAGGGCGTAGTGGGCCATACTAGTAGGGATACAGAAAACGGTTGTACTGAGAATGATTACAACTGTGGGGACCTGGCTCAAAAGATTGCTGAGGAGAAAGGTTTTATCTAGTGTGTTGCTTAGAGAGTATTCTTGTGATATTTTGGCGAAGAATGTGGTTGTTTTTTGCCCTTGTCCAAAGAGTCTATCTGAGGCTAAAGTGAAGAGATTTAGATTAATTGCATTGGCAAACTAAATACCAAAACAGCCTAGCAGAGACTCTGTCCTCTGGTTCACTCTTACGAAAACGGTTTTTGATCAAATGTAGCAAGTTGAGAAAAAGAAAAATACAATGTATATGGTTCAAGAATAAAGGGGCACCAGGAAGTGGAATAGAGCTAAATGCTGTATTCAAGGAGATGACTAGATACTAAATAGATGAAAGATACTAAATGGAATTAAGCAAGTGGTGACCTCTGACCTCAGAGCAAGATCCCACCCAGTTAAGCTTCCACCTTGTGAAAAGGATATTTAAAAGGGGACATTGCCACCCATTCTAAATTTACTATTTTTGAGGTTTATGAGGGATAATTATATCATGTTAGGCATTGTTATTGTTTATGGATTTGTGGTGGTATGAAGGATAGTTGTATCATGTTAGATGTTATTATTATTGTTTATGGATTTGTGGTGGTATGAAGGATAGTTGTATCATGTTAGGTGTTATTATGACCTGGTTATTGTTTTCATTTGAACATAAGGACAGATGATTGTGTGTCAAGTTAACAAGGGATGGATTGTGCTCCATTCTCAACTTGACTATATCTGGAAAGAACTACCATCTAGAAATGGAGGTCACACCTATGATCAGAATCTTGACGTAGGAAGACAACATGCCTTTGATCGGCATTTTGAGTTTAGAAGACAAAGGCTTTTGATTTGGATATTGAGGTGGGATGCTACATGCTTTTTTCCCCTCTTTTTACTTTTTTATTTTTATTTTGTATCCCCCCTGTACCTCCCTCTCTCTTCCCCTCCCAATTCTACCCTCTGTATTCCCCACCTTTGTCCCTCTCCCAGTCCACTGAAAAGGAAGGTCCTCCTCCCCTTCCCTCTGATCCTAGTCTATCAGGTTTCATCAGGAGCGGCTGCATTTTCTTCTGTGGCCAGGTAAGGCTGCTCTCCCCTCAGGAAGAGGTGATCAAAGAGCAGGCCAATCAGTTCATATCAGAGACAGTCCCTATCCCCATTACTATGGAGGCCACTTGGATACTGAACTGCCATAGGCTACCTCTGTGCAGGGGTTCCAGGCCATCTCCATGAGTAGTCCTTGGTTGGAGTATCAGTTTCAGAAAGACCCCTGTGCCCAGACATTTTTTGTTTTTTTTATTTTTATTTTTTATATTAATTACAGTTTAATCACTTTATAACCCAGCTGTAGCTCTATCCCTCATTTCCTTCCAATCTCACCCTCCCTCCTTCATATTCTCCCATGGCCCTCTCCAAGTCTACTGATAGGGGAGGTCCTCCTCCCCTTCCATCTGGCCCTAGCCTATCAGGTCTCATCAGGAGTGGCTCCATTGTCTTCCTCTGTGGCCTGGTAAGATTATTCCCGCTTCAGGGGGAGGTGATCAAGAGCCAGCCACTGAGTTCATGTCACAGATAGTCCCTGTTCCCCTTACTAGGGAAAATCCACTTGGATACTGAGCTGCCATAGGCTACATTTGTGCAGGGGTTCTAGGTTATCTCTATGCATGGTCCTTGGTTAGAGTGTCAGTTTCAGAAAAGACCTCAGTGCCCAGATTTCTTGGTTCTCTTGCTCTCCTTGTGGAGCTCCTGTCCCCTCCAGGTCTTTCTATCTCCCCCTTCCTTCAAAAGATTCCCTGCACTCTGCCCAAAGTTTGGCTATGAGTCTCAGCCTCTGCTTTGATACTCTGTTGGGTCGAGTCTTTCAGTGGCCCTCTATGGTAGGGTCCTGTCCTGTTCCCTGTAAACTTGCTCAACCACTTTGGAAATCAATCCGGTGCTTTCTCAGACAAGTAGGAATAGTGCTTCCTCAAGATCCAGCTATATTACCCCTAGGCATATATCCAAAATATGCTCAAGTAGACAACAAGGACATTTGCTCAACCATGTTTTTAGCAGCTTTATTTGTAATAGCCAGAAGCTGGAAACAACCCAGATGCCCCTCAACTGAGGAATGGATACAGAAATTCTGGTAATCTACACAATGGAATACTACTCAGCAATTAAAAACAAGGAAATCATGAAATTTGCAGGCAAATGGTAGGATCTAGAAAAGATCATCCTGAGTGAGGTATCCCAGGAGCAGAAAGACAAACATTGTCTATACTCACTTATAAATGGATATTAGATATATAATATAGGACAAACCTACTAAAATCTGCATACCTTAAAAAGCTAAGCAAAATGGAGGACCTTGGGTAAGATGATCAATCCTCACTCGGAGAGGCAAATGGGATGGACATCGGAAGTGTTATCTGCTTTTTGATTTTGACTTCATAGGAGATTACAGTTAAGAGCTTACATGAATCTCAGAAAAGACTTTGAGCTTAGAACTTTCAAACATGTGATAGACTATGGGGACTTCTGAAGTTGAACTAAGTGCATTTTGCATTGTTATGGCCTCAGGCCCACGGGGCCCAGGGCGTGGAATGTGATGGTTTGAATAGGTTTGGCCCCCATAGAGCATGTGTTTCAATGTCTGGTCATAGGGAGTGGCACTGTTGGCAGGTGTGGTCTTGTTGGAGGAAGTGTGTCACTGTGGAGGTGGAGTCTGGGGTCTTTTATAAGATGCTCAAACTCTGCCCAGTGTAGAAACCAGTTTCCTGCTGATTGCCTTTGGATAGAGATGTTGGACTCTTGGTTCCATCTCCAGCGCCATGTCTGCCTACACACTACCATGCATCCTGTCATGATGGTAATGGACTGAACCTTTGAAACTGTAAGCCAGCCCCACTTAAATGTTTTCGTTATAAGAGTCGCCTTGATCACGGTGTCTGTTCATAGCTATGAAGCCCTAAGACAGACAGACATGCACACACACATACACACACACACACACACACACACACACACACACACACACTGCAATACCAGAAGCAAGCAGCAAATGTCTCCGCTTGAGAATCAAAACATTATCCTTGTTTCAGCCTTCTGTGTCATTTTAAGGTCTACCTTATTTCAATTTTTTAGAATGATATTAAATATTTTGCATTTCAGCCATAGTTATGTAGCCTATATAGCCTTATAAGGCAGTATCTTTTAAGAGGTTTGTTCCCTCTTAAGAACATCTGTCTGGGCTGTGTATCCTTGTTTCTAGGCATTCCTCCACTCTAATCAATGAAGCCATGAAAATCTCCTTCCTTGGCTGCTGGAGAGATTCCTCAGGGTAAGAGTACTTACTGGTCTTCCAGATGATCTCAGTTCAGTTCCAGCATCCAGGTTAGGCATGCTCACAACTGCCTATAACTCTTGCTCCAGAGAATCTGACACTCTCTGTTGGCACTCACACACATATGCTATGTAAACACACAAACACACACACACACACATCTGCATAAATAAAAATAAATATTAAAAATTAAAATAGCTCTCTTTGTAAAACATCAGTAAAACAGAAACAAAGAAGTGAGGTTAAATGCTGACCCAAGTGTGGCCAAAGCAAGAAAGGGATAGAAGTTAATACTTGTTCCCATGAAGAAATGAGAGCCACAAAGGCCAACAAGAGATGGAGTAGTGGCATCAATTTATTCCCTGGAAGCCAAGAGGCGGTCAGCAGGAAGCTCCCTGATGGTGAATCGGGTTAAACAGAATTTGGGCATGGAAGTCAGGAGCCAGTGTTTATAGCTGTATTTCTAAGAAGACAAATGAAGACAAAACAGCAAACAAAAAGCCAGAGAGTGCGGCTCACCTGCTGTGAGCACAAAGTCTCCCCTCTGCATTACAAACATGAAGACCAGTGAGACCCAACACCAGGCAAAGAAGTCAGCCCTCACGGAATCCAGTGACAGGAAGGTCAGGGTGCTCAAAAGGGCAAGTGAAGAAGAAAGATCCCAACAAGAAAATAAGAAATTCCATTATTAATGTGACTTGAAAACCATAAAGAGACTCAAGATCCTCAACACAACCGTGAAACTAAAGCCAGCAGCTACCATGGCTGCAAACCATGAAGAGGAATGCAAGTCAAACACATGGCTACAAAGAAGATAAAGGACCAGACTTTAGGACCATCTCAATAGGCACAAATCCCCCAATAAAGGTTGGTGACGTGCAATGAAACAATAACATAACAGTAATTAAAGGGAATTTCCTCAGCACGGGGAAACACTTTTTTGAACCACCCATAACTAAAATCACATTAAATGGAGAAAGATTTAAACTCCCCTAAGATCATCAGGAACATCGTCCTCATTTTTTTTTACATCCTGTGTCTGATATCTTTTATTTTACTTTATTAATTATAGCTTATTCACTTTGTATCCCAACTGTAGCCCCCTTCCCCATCCCCTCCCAATCCCACCCTCCCTTCCTCTTCTTCTCCTATGACCCTCCCCCAGTCCAATGATAGGGGAAGTCTTCCTCCCCTTCCATCTGACCATAGTCAATCAGGTCTCATCAGGACTGGCTTCATTGTCTTCCTCTGTGGATTGGTAAGGCTGTTCCCCCCTCAAGTGGAGGTGATCCAAGAGCCAGACCATGAGTTCATGTCAGACATGGTCCCTGGTTCTATTATTGGGGAACCCTCTTGGATACTGAGCTGCCTTGGGCTACTTCTGTGCAGATGTTCTAGGTTATCTCCATGCATAGTCCTTGTTTGGATTATCAGTCTCAGACCCCTGTGCCCAAAATTTTTGGTTCTGTTGTTCCCCTTGTGGAATGACAGCCTACAGATTGGGAAAAGATCTTCACCAACCCTATATCTGACATAGGGCTAATATCCAGTATATATAAAGAACTTAAGAACTTAAACAGTAACAAATCAAGTAACCCAATTAAAAAATGGGATACAGAGCTAAACAGAGAATTCTCAACAGAGGAACATCGAATGGTGGAGAAACATTTAAAGAAATGGTCAACATCCTTAGTCATCATGGAAATGCAAATCAAAATGACCCTGAGATTTCACCTTACACCCATCAGAATGGCTAAGATGAAAAACTCAAGTGACAACACATGCTGGAAAAAAGAGGAACCTACTCCATTGGTGGTGGGAATGTAAACTTGTACAACTGCTTTGGAAATCAATCTGGCACTTTCTCAGACAAATAGGAATAGTGCTACCCCAAGACCCAGCCATACCACTCCTAGGCATATATCCAAATGATGCTCAAGTATACAACAAGGACATTTGCTCAAACATGTTCATAGCAGCTTTATTTGTAATAGCCAGAAGCTGGAAAAAGCCCAGATGCCCCTCAACTGAGGAATGGATACAGAAATTGTGGTACAATTATACAATGAAATATTACTCAGCAATTACAAAGAAAGAAATCATGAATTTTGCAGGCAAATGGTGGGATCTAGAAAAGATCATCCTGAGTATGGTATCACAGAAGCAGAAAGACACACATGGTATATATTCACTTATAAGTGGATATTAGACATACACTATAGGATAATCATACTAAAATGTACACCTAAGGAAGCTAAACAAGAAGGAGGACCCTGGGTAAGATGTTCAATCGTCATTCAGAAAGGCAAATGAGATGGACATTGGAAGAGGGAGAAAACGGAACAGGACAGGAGGCTACCACAAAGGGCCTCTGAAAAACTCTACCTAGCAGGGTATCAAAACATATGCTGAGATGCATAACCAAACTTTGGGCAGAGTGCAGGGAATCTTATGAAATAAGGGGGAGATAGAAAGACCTGGAGGGAACAGTCCTCATTTCTACTTCACATGATACAGGAGGCTTTGGCTAGGGGAATTAGTCAAGAACAAGAAATTGAAAGCTTCTGGGTAAGAAAATAAAAAAAAAATCTACTTATAATTACATAATGTAGTGTTTCAAGCACCTTACAGAGCACGTTAAAAATGCTAGAAATTGTGAAAGTGGAGACAATAGGCCAATGTAAAAATCTACACACAAGCAATTAATAATAAAAAAATAAATTTCAAACGGATTCCATTTATAATATATCAAAACAGAAAATGTTCAAGAATACACATTGTAAAAGGAAGTGCCAGATTTACAAACTTTAAACCTGATACTGTAAAATGAAATTAATGAAGGAAATAGATACTAATTTGTTTGTGGTTAGAAAATTTAATGATCTTGTGTTACTTTTATTCTCAAAGTTAACTTACAGATTTGGTACAACCACTAATAAGATCCTAGTTGGATTTCTTGCGCATAGTGATAAAATGATCCTAAAATTTGTATGGAAATGCAACAGCTCCAAGACAGCCAAAAATAATCTTGCAAAAGTGGAAGACAGTAGGAGGATTTATGATTCCTGACTCCCCAACTTTTTCAAAGTTACAGGAGGCAAGACAGTTTGGTCCTGGCATAAAGATAGACACAGACTAAATAAATAGAATGCGATTTGAAATTTAACAATCCATTTATGGCAAATTAATTTTCCAAGGTGTCAAAACTATTCACGGAGGAATTTCAGTCTTTTCAACAGATGTACTAAGGCAAACAGACAGCCTGTACTAGAGACAGAATCAGCTCAGTGGCCCCAGTCCAACAGTAAGGGCTGAAGCCATTCAACTCTTAAAAACAAAAGGGTGAGCCCTTATGGGGTGGAGTTGCGATAATAGCTTTGTAGATCTGACATAATGGGTATAAGAAATAAATAAAAGTAAAAAGAGGTAAAGTGTACTCCAAACCCTCTGTGCTTCATATTATACTCAACAAAGAGAAAGGACAGCCATACGGTGGGCGAAATGATAGATGTCAAAATGTCTAAAGGACCCGTATCAGACGATTAAAAAAAGAAACAAAATAAAACTCCTACAGCTCTACCTGAGAAATAATGACTGAAAAATCAACAAATCTGAACAAATATTTCTCTGAAACAGATGTGCAAATGAGCAATAACCATATAAAATGCTCATTATCATTCACCATTAGGGAGATGGAACTAAAAATCAGAAGATACACCAAGTAAGTATCTACAATAAACAAATGTAGACAGTAAAAGAAATGTGGAGAGACTCGTACATTGCTGGTGAAGAAAATAATAGAATAATAATAATAATAATAATAATAATAATATACTGCCTGGAATGAAGAGAAAAGACAGTGACTGTTACTGGGTACCATGTACCTTCAGAGAGGATAAAATGCCCTAAAATTAGATCTCAGAGATGGCTGCACAGCCCTGTAAATATACCAAAAAGCACTGAATTGTATGCCACAGATGTTCACAAATCATTCTACTTCAAAGCTCTCTTTAAAATGTAGTCTTTCATTCCTCAAAAACAGATCCATAATTTACCAACGAGTACATAAAAAGTCTTCAAAGGCACTAATCATCAGCAAAATGCAAGTCACAGCTAGAGTGACTGTTCTTCCAGGGACAAAAACTGACAAGACTTAGCAAGGACACAGCAAAGGCGCTATGTAAGTCCAACCATTAGGGAAAATAATGTGAAGGCTCCTCAAACAACCAGAAATGGAGCCGCTGTTTGAGCTAGCAATCCTCAACACCAGAGAAGCATACAAAGGGAAGAAACCAGTTTGCAGAAGAGGCACTGACACTACCATTTTGACCCAGTGCTCACAACACACGAACTATGGAATCATTCCAGGTATCCACTGACCAAGGAACAGTGGAAGAAAATGTAAGGTGCATGTGCAATGGAATCTTTTTCTGCTAGAAAAGGATGAGATCCAGTCTCTTGTGGAAATGCGGAACAGACTTGAAGACATTTTGGCAAGTGAAATAAGCCAGGCACTGGTATACAAACGCCACATGCTTTCACTTCTACGGAAAAGCCAGTTAATCTCCAAAGGTATAAAATAATGGTTACCAAACCCTGGTAAAGACATGGAAGAGAGGATGGGAAACAGACGAGGCACAGGTATGAACTTGCGTGAGTACGATATTTTATGTTCTGTGACACAGGAGGGAACTATGGTCTGCAAAACTGAATTCACAATTGTGAAACACCCGGTAGAGGGCTAGCAAGGTGGCTTGGCAGAAAAAGGCACTTGCTGCCAAGACTGACTGAGTTCAGTCCTCCCTGGAATCTACATGGTAGAAGAATTAGACCAACTTCTGAAGTTGTTCTTCAATTGCTTACCTTCACACATGAACTGGAACACATGTGCATACACATACACACATGAGACATACCTACCTACCTACCTACCTACCTACATACATACATACATAGATGCAAAATATTAAGTAAAGAAATTGGAATGCTCTTAACACACACATACCAAATAGATATGAGATAGATAGATAGATAGATAGATAGATAGATAGATAGATAGATAGAAAGATAGATAGATAGATAGATAGATAGATAGATAGATAGATGGATGAATAATAGATTGATGAAGATACGCAAAACTTCAGTAGACTTAAATGCCTCCAACACATACTCAAACAAACACACACGATAGAAAGACAGAGACACAGAAGTCAGGATAATTGTTGTATCTACCATCTCAGACAGCTCTCTGTCTGTCTGTCTCTTTTCATTCTTTTTATGGCAAAATCCTATCCCATTGCACATACACCCCACATTTCCTCATAGTATTTCTTGGTCAGTGGATGGCTGGAATGAATCCATGGTTTGTCTATTGTGAGCACTGGGTCAAAATGGGGGTGTCAGAGCACATTCTACACGTGCTGAGAGGCTAGTCCATTTATATGTATAATTAACATGTGTCTATTTGAAATGAGAGGAGTTAAGATAAAAAGGCAGAATATAGGTATTGATATCAGAAGAGAAAACTGGACAGACATTTGAGGGCCTGCTCCAACCTTAAACAGAAAAGTTTCTCTTTGTGGTGAGGAGCTAAAAGCAAAGCCATGGGGACTGCACAGGATGCTCAGCCCTGGACACAGCACTTACCACACACTCGAGAAATAGGTAACCCCCTGGGGGAAGGCTGTAGGTGCTAGTTTTTCAAATGCTACTTTATTTGGGGCTTCCTTAAAGCTTATACTTCCCTTCCACCATTCCCCAACCCCACGTAGGGAATAAAGAAGATTGTGAAGGAAAGGGGACGTAACCCTCTTTACTTCTTTCTGCTGGTAGAGTCGTAGAATTCTTTCGGGAGCAATACCAATTCCTGTCACCATAAAGTCCAGAAGTCCAGATAACCAGCAAACAAGCAAGCCAGCAAGAGCAGCAAGCAATCCTCCTCGGACTCCTCCAAGCCACCGCACCTTCTTTACCTGGGCTATTGTATTTATACCCCTCAAAGTCCTCGGAATTCAACTAATTCCAGTTGGCAAAAAGCCCCTCTCAGAGCCCTCACGAGGCAAATAGCCTGCTGCTCTAGACATTCTGAAACAGTCCCATATCCCACAACTGAGATAAAAAAAAAAGTTTACATCTACAACAAAAGGTGGAAATAATGTAAGAGCCCGAGGATGGGAAGGGGAGCTGCAAAATAGCATCTAGCAATGAGGTGGCTGTGGCAAACACCAGCTCGTGACCTCAGCGTTCACCAGCCCTAGGTCCACAGAAGTTGAGTCCTGACCAGTCAGCCATGGAGGAATAGTCACAGGGGTCTACCACACACTGATGACCTGCTGGGAACAGATTCTGGGGAGGGGAGGCAGGGTGTCCACTTACGTATCGGATGGTGAGCCCACCAGGCTCTGATGGTTAGTTCCAAACTCAGGACACACGGATGGCCCTGATAAAACTCTGTGGGACACTAAGCAAAACCAAGATTTCTAAATAAGAAGCAAAGACTTATAAGGGGGATGTGGAATGAACATGGTAGGGGGAAGACATATACTGTGCAGAAGGTGCAGAACATATACTGTGCATACACAGAACTGAAAGAATAGTTTACTAATAAAAAGCCATTTTCTGAACAAAATAAAGTAAATTTTATATTTTAATTAAAACCTGGGTTATGGGAGAGCTCAAAAGAATTAGCATGCTGGATTTAGATTTAGTCAGAAGAAATTAAAAGTGATTTGAAAAAGAGACCAAAGAAGGCACAGAATTGAACGTTCTTATTGGGATAAGAGATATAGTCACCAAGTATTGGAAAGATTTCAATAACACTGAAATTAATTTACAAGTCAATGTCACTCTAATGAAAAATCCTAATATTTCCCAAAGAACTTGTCAAACATTTGACAAATCACATAAACAAAAGATGAAAACAGCTAAGAATAGCAATAAGAAAGTGTTCCCCTCAGCACTCAATGTGCAGAGCTGCAGTTACTAAGGTAGTGTGCTGTTTGTGAGGAAACAGGCCAGGAGACAAACCACGCAGATGAAAGGGCCACGGGACATAAAAAGCTGCACACGGAAACATCATTATCTGAACAAGCATTACAAATAATAAATATGCTAATAAACGATCCTGCCACAAGGAGAGTCATACCCTCAGGCCAAAAATAATTGGAATCTTCCCTGATGGTGTTATCTGCCACCACACAGGAAAGCCGGCCATCTCTACCCTCGCTCGGTTCAGTGTGGTTCCAACTGACTGCTCCACTGTGCTCAAGGGAGTCCCAGTGAAACTAGATGGATTATTATGTAAAGACACTAACACAGGGCCCTGCCCACAATGACACAACCTCTTCCGTGTCCTGCTCGTCAATCCCCCTTCCCTTCCTCTGAACAACTTTGTCCTACCGGCACTTGTCATCACCAGTCAGAGAAACCCACACCAGCCACCTGCTAGGGGGTGCAGCCTACAGGGGTGGGTTCACACACTCTTGCACCAGGAATCCAGGAGAAAGGGCCAGCCTGTCAGTAGCACGGAGCACCTCAACCGCGCTCCGATCCTTTACCTTCTGGATATTATCAGCCTCCATATAAAGCCACACAAAGACTTCCTGCAGGGAGATAGAGGATTCGGGGGTTTAACAAGGGAAGGACAATAGAAAAGGGCACATAAATGGCACCCTAAGTTCTGCTGCACTGATGAGCATCAACACTGCTGGTGATAGTCTGAACAGGATCACGTCGAAAGGCGAGCATTACACGTACATTAGTTTGCCTCTCACAATAAAAGAATTAACAGTATATGTTTTTAGTTTTGTACAGAGAAAAATATTTATGAAGGAACACTGAAGACACGATAACTATGAGAAACAAGACTACCAATGGAAGGTAATATATATGAAGAGCAAGTGACCCCCAATAGTGTTTGAAAGCAAAGAGAAGGTTGCTGGGAGCTAGAATGGAAGCAACAGGAATCCCTAGGTAGCCCTGGGAAAGTGGTGGTCGGTCCAGCTGCTTATTGAAGTGCTTGGAAATATCTGCTGAAGCTGAACCCGGCTCTGGGTAGCCGGGATCCATCAGTTACCAGACATACAGAAAAACTCTAGCATGTGTGAAAAGCCTGTGGTGTTCACTGTAGAATTTATCTGTACTGGGAGAAATATCACAAGACCCTACATACCCATCAACAGAAAAGCATACATTATTACCGATTTGAAAGTGAGTATCCCATTTATCACTTGATGTCAACGGGCAAATTGAAATACATCACGGTACTCACAAACTATAAAATACAGTTCAGCAAAGGGAACAAGAGATAGGACGGTGTTTAGTGACCGGATGCCATGTCAGCCAAGTCTGCTCGCAGGCACATACAAACCTAGAGCACAATTCAAGGATGCCATGTGCCAAGAATTGCTCCAAAACCACATGAACTGCTGTTTGGGGGTTGTTTTAGGGATTGCGCATAATCTAGAGATGATGTAAAGTACACAGGAGCATGTGGGTAGATTATGTGCGAACACCAAGCCTCCTTTTACAGAGGGCAAGCCTCCGAAGATGAGCGTCCTGGAAACATTCACTCGGTTCTCATTTATCCCAGCCAGAATAGCCTGGGTCCCCGAGTAACTGTAACCTCTTTGCTCTCCGTAGCTGCCATTTATTAAGCTCTTCTCAAGCACAAGACATCCCCACAACAGCCCACTGAGGCAGAGCTAGCCAAAGTGACAGAATGAAGAGAAATGAATGAAGAAAAATAAATGTAGAAGTGGTCAAGCCCAAGTCTGGACACCTTTGTAAAATGTTTCTTTAAGGGCAGCACGGAGGTAAAGTTTGTACCTAATGGATTACAGAGGAATTTCAATCCATCCACATGGCTGCTCTCGCAAGCGATCACGTCCACAGACCTTCAAGGTGTATGTGATCTGGCTGGAATGCAGGCATGCCATGGATTACATTATAATCTGGCTGGAACCCTGACATGTCCTTAGTACACACCTTTAATCCTTAACAATGATGGTAAGGTTAGTTTATAGAAGAAAGCAGCCATGTTTGAAAGTGGTATCTAACTGAGGGGCAGACACAGTGATTAATCAGAGAAGTTTAACAAAATGAGTCACAGATAAGATGCACCCAACTGTTCACAAGAATAGTTTCTGTTTTTAGAGACAGAGTTGCTCTCTACAGCCTTAGCTGCCCTGGATTGTATACCAGGCTGGCCTCGAACTCACGTAGATCCACCTGCCTCTGCCTTCCTGAGTGCTGGAACAAGAGTATGCCACCATGCCCAGCTAAGAAAGGCTACTTAAGAGCAGAGTGGGGGAAAGTAAAGAAGTTTGTGTGTGTGTGTGTGTGTGTGTGTGTGTGTGTGTGTGGCAGTTTTAGTGGGACAGTTTTACAAAGACAGGTGAGGGAGAGAACAAGCTAGCCACAGATGATGATGGAACAAGCCAGAGAATAAGACAAAACCAGAAGATTAGAAAATATTTCCAAAGTTAGCATGAAAATGCACAGCAATTTAGTGAGGAGCTGAGAGAAGCCGGATTGAATTAGTCAGTTTGGAAAATTAGATTGTAGAGAGGCTAGAAGCTTCCAGGCCTAGGCCCAGAGATAGTTAGAACAGGGGGAAAAATGTTCTGTGCTCATTCCAAGCTGTGAACTCACAACAGCTTGAATATGGCACTCATCTCATCCTTTCATCTGAGGATATGAGTACTCTCAGCACATACTTTTCTCTGAGAGTGTGAATGTGTGCAAATAAGTTACTTACCTAAGGTTGCATGGACAGCTGGTAGCAGAACTCAGCCAGATCGTAATATTTAAACAACAGGAATTTTCATACCATACGGAGGACATCCTAAACTCACTATAACACACTTTCAACAGATGCCATGCTGAGCTCTCACACAGGGAAGCGTTCCTAACATCACATCACTAAGTACTGCTCAGAAAAGTCACCTTCCAGGGAAACCCTCAATTACGCTGGCGCTCTGAATCCTCACTCCTGCTGCACGGCTGACGTGAAAACCCGGTTTTGGCAGAAATCAAACCATCCTCTCTCCGGTGCCTTACTGCTTCTGACCAGCAGCAGATCCTCATGAAAACAGCCAGCCTGAGTCAGGCAAATAGAAGCTTGTACCACAAAGACTTCCTTACTCAGAGAGTGATGAGCAAGAGTCCAGCTGGGCTGGAGCGATGGGGTCTCCTGAGCACTGAGACCAAGGTGAAGCTACAGCCTCATGAAGCCACACTGCACAGACTGTGAAGGAAGAAGAGAGCGTGTGGGCGGTGCCACTGCTCAGCTGTAGGATAACATCCATGCAGAATGGTACACGCAAGAGCACAGTTCCACCCACATTCATGCAGTAAGCACACGTAACAAACACTCAGATGGAGGACCTGAACACTGCTAGCTGATTCCCTGCACCGAGCAGCCTAATGGCCATCCTGAATCCTAAGGCAACCGGATGTTACGCAGATGGAATTTCGTAGTGTGCGTTCTTATCTTGGCTAGAACGGGTTTGTGACCGTCACCACACCGCTGCATGCAGCTGTCCCATCTCAGCCATGCAGAATATTATGTAGAGCATGTAACACATCTGCGCATTTCCATGCTGATCTGCGTTTGGGTACCCCACTTTAAGGCGTGGAGTACTGAAAATGGTAATTAAACATCCTGCGATACGCCTTTGCTAAAACGTATGTTCATTCCAGGTTTCTCTAGGGCGCTAACTAGACAGAATTCCCAGATCATAACGTATGTGTATCGATTTCCTACCATTGTTGCAACAAATAACCTCAAACCTGGAGGCTTAAAGCAGCATAGATGTGTTGTCATACAGTAACAGGGATCAAAAGTCCTACCCGGGTCTCATTAGGCTAAAAATCAAGGTTTCAGCACAGCTGCACTTCTTTCCGCAGGCAACAGGGAAGATTTTTCTTTTTGCCTCTTCCAGATCACAGATGTAGTTGGTGGTCCTTGGCCCCGTGGTCTCATACTTTATCTTCCAAATTTGGCCAAGTCTTCTCTCTTCTCTGATGTGAGCATTCCATCAGTGACTCTTTGACTCCCCCCAACACACACACACACACACACACACACACACAGTGTTGCCTTTATTTTCAAAGTGTTTTTAAATTTTGTTTGACAAACTCTGACATCACTATAAACTCGTTTCTTGCTTTCCATGCAGAAGGTCTCGTTTCCCCTGTTAGTCCTGTGATCCTTGTTAAATTGCTAAAAATCTATGTTTTGAGAATAGAAATAAAATTTTAAAACTGTATGTCTATGTAAACCTATATAGGCTTTTTATGACACAATGTCCTAGTATCTTAAAAAAAAATACAAAATAACTAAGGTTTGGGGTAAATTTTAAACAAGGGGAAAGGATACTGAAAAAAATTAGCAAAAACACTTGTATTATGTAAGAAGTTTTAGACTGTTAAAAGAGAAAAGTGTGAAAAATAAAAGATAAAATTGGAATGAGAAAAGTGAGGAAATCAGCCCCTACACACTTTTTTACATTTTTTTTTTTATAGATACAGCGTTGCTGAGTTTATTCACACATACAATTTCCCTTCACCACCATTGCCTTCTCTGACCACACTATTATGGCTTATCTTAGAATTCCATACCTACTTAAAACAAAGCCCAGGGTGAGACTCCATCTTTAAAAATTAAACGTGCATTTCAGAGACGTTCCTGGCAAGGGAACCCAAACAAGGGTCTTGACTGTTGGGTGCTTGTCTGTGATTGGAAATAGAAGCTGTGTGGTGAATGTATGGTATGGAGCTAAAAGCTATTTTTTATGCACACAATCAAGAACTAAGGAAAGCTTTTTCCTGCCTCGATTAGGAACTGGGGTGCCTCCATCTACCAGCTTAGGCACCAGAAAGGACCACTGTATTAAAATACTGACTAAAGCAATCACTCGAAATCAGAAACTCCAACTTTACTATGCAGAGACAGGAAGACCAACCTCCCTCCACACAGCAATGCCGAGATGCCAAAGCCATAGCAACAAAACCGATCTTAGCAGTGCATCAACACCCCACAACGTGCATGGAAGAAAGCTTCCTGGAGTATTAGCTCACAACTTTTCTAATCAGAAAATTCACGAAGTCGTTAGCATAAAAGTCAGGAAAGGCAAGACAAAAGAGTGATCATTTCAGAAATCTTCATATCTGAAAAGGCAAAGAGCCAGGCATAGTGGAGCACACCTTTTATCTCAGTGCTCTGGAGGCAGAGGAAGGAGGATCTCTATGAGTTTAAAACCATCCTGATCTACAAAGCAAGGACATCCAGGGCCATTACACAAAGAAACTGTCTCAAAAACAAAAACAAAAGCAAAAAACAACAAAAGAAAACAAAAAGAAAAACAAAAAGAAAAACATTCTCCAAATCTTCTGTAAAAGTAAAAATTGAAAAAAGTAAATAGTAAATAGTGTGAAATATATACAGACACATTATATATGTATTCTATTTGGAACTGAAAACTGTTGAACTGGAGTTTAGAGATGAGACATTTACCCAAAATATCCCAGAAAATCTGGTGCTAAAAATTATGAGAGAGATACTGGCACGGTGGCACACACCTGTAACCTTAGCACTCAGGGAGGGAGGCAGAGGGAGGCAGGTCTCTGTGAGCTCGAGGCCAACCTCGTCTACAAAGTGAGTCCAGGACGTCAAAGGCTACACAGAGAAACCCCGTCTTGAAAAACCAACCAAACAAACAAACAAAATTAAGAGAGAAAAGATACTTAGAAGGTAAACTATGATGTCACAATATACATCTAGCAGGGAGGTGGACAAGGTAGGAGAAAAACATGGATAGGGGAGTTCATGAAGCAAGACCTCACCCTGCTCCCCAGAGACCTCACCCTGCTCCCCAGAGGCACATAATCCCATAGAATGGTCACTGTCCTATGTTTTCAGACCCAGAGGTTGCCATTGGAACTTTTAACACCCAATGAGTGCCTGTTACACCATCAATTCCTCATTCTTCAAATTTCTACAGGCATAGCTCTTCATCCGCCTGCCTGTCACTTGGCCAGACAGAGAGAACTGGAGCCAAGTTTCAGGATCTACTTTCTTTAATCTGCTTTCCCACTAACCACTCTGGTTTTTACTACCCCTTGTTTGTGCATCAGAAACAAAAGCAGGCTTCTACTTATAGATCTCAGGAGGTTTAAGCAGTGCTAGTACATATCCTCTACACAATTATTATTTTGTTGTTGTTGTTGTTAAACTTAGGGAACCACACTCTGATAACAGAGTTTCAGGACAGAAAGGTGGAAAGGTCTAGTTCAATGAAATCCATCCTTGTGGCCACAGTCATTGATTCAGGGATGAATACATAAGCAAACAAAAACCAATCGATTTCAGGACTCTCACTGGAGGTAATAAACAAAGGAAGATTTTGTAGAAATGTTAGGTTGGTTGACTATAAGCCTGAGTCTGCCGATCCGATCAAGTAAAGGTAAGGTTCACGGAGACCAAAGGCCCTAGAGGCAGGCAGATCAAGTGTTGGGGATGAGGATCCCCTCAACACAGCCACAGCTGATCCAATACCCACCCAGGCCTCTGCAGCTTTTGAGCTAATGACTTCCATTCCTGCTTAAGCCAGTCTGAGCTGTGTTTCTATCTTTGTAACTAAGAGTCAAGCCTAATAAAAAGTTTAAAAACTAGGAAGTAGCAGATAACAGCGATTGCAAGAGCACAGTTACTCTCTTAAGAGTTTCTCAGCAAAACACTGAAAATGATGTACATTCTAAGCCCAATATCACTTAAACCATTAACCACATGCTACTTTGTAAGCCTAATCTTCATTTTTGTAATGGGGCAGAGATCTCCCAACCGTGCTAAGAGGTCTCTCAAGATTATAAGCCATTTACAGCAAAATGATTTTCATTTGTTTACTTGAAATCAATTCATTGGAGTATTAGAAAATATCACATTTAGAATACTTAAGTAACCAAAAGGTGCCACAAAGTAAAAGTGTCAGTTGGCCCAGGTATGATTACATGTGCTCATGACCTCCATTATTCAAAAGGCTAGGGCAGGAGGACTGTTCAGCAGAAGTTATGAGAGATGAACAATGTCCCAAGAAGTTAGTGAAGACAACACATGCTTGACTCATCCTCCTTCAGGGTCTCTTTGCCTGTGTTCCTAATCAGTCATTAATGCTACAATACAATGATCTTCCCATAAACACTCCCTGAGTGTAAAGGATTAATATCAAGTAGTGCAGTAAACTAGTATTTTCTCTACATTCTGTCTGCAAGACACATATTACCTGCGGCCAGAAATAATGAACAATTCATGCATAAAAAAGCCAGATATAAAGTTCGCTAATATAATCCAAAGTCTACTATATTTGATGAACAACAAAACATGCTATGTACATTTTTTTCAGTTTTTATTTTTAATTTTTATTTTACTCTTTCCATCTGATGTTTTTTTTTTCTTCATAATTTATTCACTTTACATCCCAATTGTAGCCCCCTCCTTGTCTCCTCCTGGTCCCACACTCCCTCCTTCTCTACCCTCCCCCATCCCCTAGTCTACGGAAAGGAGGAGCCCTCCTCCTCTACCATCTGACCCTACCTGATGAAGTTTTATCGAGACTGCCTAGATTCTCTTCCTCTGTGTCCTGGCAAGGCCACCCCACCTGGGAGAAGTGATCAAAGAGTAGTCACCAGAGTCCATGTCAAAGAGAGATCCTGCTCCCCTTCCTAGAGAGCCCACGTGGAGACTGAGCTGCCTCTGGGCTACATCTGGGCATTTTTTTGTTTTTTTTTAATTTTTATTTTATTTTTATTAATTACAGTTTATTCACTTTGTATCCCAGCTATAGCCCCCTTCCCCAACCCCTCCCAATCCCACTCTCCCTCCCTCTTCTTCTCCTATGCCCCTCCCCCAGTCCACTGAAAGAGTAGTCCCCCTCCCCTTTTATCTTACCCTAGTCTATCAGGTCTCATCAGGACTGGCTTCATTGTCTTTCTCTGTGGACTGGTAAGGCCGCTCCCCACTCAGGGGGAGGTGATCAAAGAGCCAGCCTATGAGTTCATGTCAGAGACAGTCCTGTTACACTTACTAGAGAATGCTCTTGGACACTGAGCTGCCATGGCTAAATCTGTTTAGGGGTTCTAGGTTATATCCATGCATGGTCCTTGGTTGGAGTATCAGTCTCAGAAAAGACCCCTGAGCCCAGATTTTTTGGCTCTGTTGCTCTCCTTGTGGAGCTCCTGTTCCCTCCAGGTCTTTCTATCTCCCCCTTCTTTCATAAGATTCCCTGCACTCTGCCCAAAGTTTGGCTATGAGTCTCAGCATATGTTTTGATGCCCTGCTGGATAGAGATGCTCAATTTTCATTCAGAAAGGCAAACGGGATGGACATCGGAAGAGAGAGAGAACAGGGAACAGTACAGGAGCCTATCGCAGAGGACATCTGGGCATTGTAATGCTTCTGAAATCAGAAGGGTCTTACACTTCTGTCAGCCTGAGAATAAGCCTCACGCAGTCATCACTCCCATGCATACTGCCTCGGCCCTATTGCCTGGTGAAGAGAACAGCTGCAGTGTTAGTCTCCATGCCATCAGCAGGCCATCTGAAGAAAGGATAGGAGGCACCCTAGCCATTGCCAGGCAACTGTCTGAAGATATATATCATTGAAATGTTCAGACTCATTAACACCACCCTGGAAGAAAAGCTCGGGGACACTATGAAAACACCACCTTCCCGATGGTGAGTGCTCTCTGTCACGAACAACTCCACATTTGGCTAAGGCCGAGAATCTGGCTTGCTTCCATGTATGTGGACCTATCTGCATTGCCCCCGTGGCACGCCTGGGTTGGCTACCCAGAGGCTATTTAAGCTGTGGGCTGGCTTTCCCCGGGGTCCGAGGATTGTTCAATGTTCCTGAATAAACTGCATTGAAAAAAAAAAAAAGAAATGTTCAAAGGCCCTCTGTGGTAGGCTCCCGTCCTGTTTCCAGTTTTCCCCTTCTTTCGATGTCCCTCCCGTTTGCCTTTCTGAATGAGGATTGATCATCTTACCTAGGGTCCTCTTCTTGTTTAGCTTCTTTAAGACTATAGATTTTAGTATGTTTATCCTATATTATATGTCTAATATCCACTTATAAGTGAGTATACACCATATGTGTCTTTCTGCTTCTGGGATACCTCACTCAGGATGATCTTTTCTAGTTCCTATCATTTGCCTGCAAATTTCATGATTTCTTTCTTTTAAATTGCTGAGTAGTATTCCATTGTGTAAATGTACCACAATTTCTGTATCCATAAAGGCTCTACCTAGCAGGGTGTCAAAGCAGAGGATGAGACTCACAGCCAAATTTTGGGCAGAGTGCAGCAAATCTTATGAAAAAAGGGAGAGCTAGAAAGACCTGGAAGAGTCTGGAGCTCCACAACAAAAAACAATAAAACCAAAAATCTGGGCCCAGGGGTCTTTTCTGAGACTTATACTCCAACCAAGGATCATGCATGGAGATAACCTAGAACCCCTGCACAGATGTAGCCCATGGCATCTCAGTCTCCAAATGGGAACAGGGACTGTCTCTGATATGGACTCAGTGGCTGGCTCTTTGATTACCTCCTCCTGGGGTGGGGGGGGGGAAGCCTTACCAGTCCACAGAGGAAGACAGTGCAACCAGTCCTGATGAGATCTGATAGGATAGGGCCAGATGGAAGGGGAGGAGACCTTCCCTATCAGTGGACTGGGAAAGGGGCATGGGAAGAGATGAGGGAGGGAGGCTGAGATTGGGAGGGGACGAACAAAGAGGCTATAGCTGGGATACAAAATGAATAAACTGTAACTAACAAAAAGTTAATTAATTAATTAATTAAAAGAAATATTCCATATTGATACCCTTGGTGACATAGAAGCAGACAATGTGCAGGAAACACAGTGATGGCTGAGTCCAAAATGATTCAGCACTTAGACTCACAAGACAATATATCTTTCAAAAACCATCTAATTTATTAAACTGATGTATTGTACTTTAAATACGTATGAGAGATAAGGGGAAAATGTTTGAAAGAAGAAAGTGGCATTATATTTTTAAATATATATTCTTGGAATAAGAAAATGTAAGTACTCGATTGGCATTATTTTATTCTCAGTAGTGCTTAAAAGAACAGTGTATAGTTCATTAGCTAAAAGCAAGCATGTGTGTGGGGTGATCAGTCTGCCTTTTACTCTGTGGAAGAGCTGGTTTATTTGGGGTGAGAGACTTCGTTTTCATTTTTTTTCACTGCTTCATAATCTGACATTTTGTAACAAATGCTAGTTCATGTATGCCCTATTCAACTCTCAGCCCCTGTCTCCTACAAGACCCCTCCTGCTTTCCTGTCCTCTGTTTACATGTGACCCACTCCCGTCAGTTTCTTGACTAGGTGGGGACAATGACAGCTTTTCTGTAGCTGCATCACTAAAGAAAATGTCATCTTTAGTCCCTCGGGGAGGGGAGGAGTCTCATTGGCCTCTCTCCTCTCGAGATAAAATGTTGATGGGATTTCTTTGTGATTTCCAGAAAGATGTAAACAGATATAGTACCACCCATGTTATTTTAACTCTATTGGTAATTATGTCTTTTTTTATCTTCGATCTGCAAAACCTATATCTAAATTGATTTCTAAAAGTGCAGTATGTATACACAATGAACCTTTATTCCATCATTAAAAAGAATGAAATTATGACATTTGCAGGAAGATGAACACAACGGAGATCATCGTATTAAACAAGATAAACTGGACTGACATTTTCTCTCATATGCACTACTTATATTTTCACACACACACAAACACACTTGAATCATGTGGAGGGGGAGCAAAGCATCTAAATGGAAGGGGAGATAATGTGCTAGAAGATGAAAATTCCATTTCTTTCATATGAAATCTAGGCTCAAGTCCATGTACATATGACAGGAACAGAAAGGGTACTATTCTAGGAGAGAAAGGGGACCAAGGGATGGAAAAGGAGAATGAGGATGAGAACTAGGGGAAATGGATGTTAACAAAGCACAATTGCATTATGAAAAGGCCACATTGTTTTCTTCTGTGGTCACCCTTTGCACACAGGGAAAGCTAGAAAAAGGAAACTAGGAACAAAATAACACGATAAAAGAACATTTATGACCTTTTCTGGGCCATGAACAATTCTCTTCAAAATTTGTCTTCTTGAGAAATCAAGTCTCAGGGAAAATAATTGCTGTTAGAGAAGAAAATACTCCTTTCTCATAAACTGATTATGTGGATATTAGAGTTTGTTGATTGCTCCCAAATCAACAGGAATCTGAAAAATAAAATGATCCCGCTTCTTTAAAATTAATAATATCTTTTCAAAAGCCGCTAGAGGGGAGAGACGGCTCAGTGGGTAGAATTCTGAGCACTCACATGCCTGCTCGCATCCATCTGTCACTCCGGTTCCAGGGGATCTGGCACCCTCTTCTGGCCTCTGCAGGGACTGCACACATGTGGTACACAGACAGACACATGCAGGCACAAGCACTTAGCAAGTTTGAGTTGTTCTGTCACTGGCCATGTAGGGTCACATGTACATGTGCTCCACAGCTCCTGATGATCTGCATTCATCCATTAGATCGAGCCCGGTGACTGGACACCTCAGTGAAATGTCAGAGATAGTCACAGGCCAAATCTATGGCATCTCCTCTTCTAAAAGTCACTCATCCCCTTTTCAGAGGAATGTCTGATTAGAAGCAATATTTTGGGGCAAGAATATGGACACAGTAAAGACCACAGCGTGCATCTACACAGACCTCACAATCATGCCGACAGGAGGACGCCATTGGCTGGAACACACCTTGAATGACAGAAAAAGTTAAATTACCTTCCAAACTGAGGAAGGCATCAGAGAGATATCAAAGCAATGAAGATAAGTGATAAGATTACCTTGTTTTTTTGTTTTCAAAAAGTGGAACCTCGGGGAGATAAAGTTCCTAGATTGCCTCATTTTCCTTGTTACATTTGTGAAAAGCGAAGATCATGATGGAAATGGGCAATATTGTGAGGTTGCAGGGCCAAAAATGGAGCCCTCAGCCCTAAGCATATAATTATTTATTAGATTAAACCTAGTGGCTGAAAGCTTTAATGAAATAATTACAGAGATCAATGGCCTAATGTTGCTATTTTGCCAAGGAAATAGAAAGCCCTCTCTAGGGGAATATGACAATTTTTAAAATGCACAGTTGCCATCACTTTTAGCCAGTCACAAATACTGGGTGTAAGCGTAAGATAATACAACCAACAACCAAAATATACTATTAAGTAATATGTATATTTGAGCTAATAGCCAAGAACGTTAAAATAGCTGTGATTATGTGTTCCAAGGCAATCACAGAAAATAGGCGAAATAAGTGAAGGAAAGCTTTTCATGAGCTATTTGGGGTATGCCTAGAGGATCAAATGGAAATCCTACAACTGGAAAAAAACATCTGAAACCATTGATAGACGTATATAACAGAAGATCAGCAGTGCTTCTGAAATCTGAATGACAGGCCATTAAATGCTTTGCATAGTAAAATGCTCAGTGAGAGGAGAGTGGATAGATTATGGGATGCTTATCTCATAGAACAGGCAACACTGTACATCGGTGGAAAAGACCACAGTGTGTATCCATATAACCATCACAAACACACTGACAGAAGGAAGCCCTCAGCAGTGACACACACCAAATGATGCCTTTACACAAAGCCCAGCAACAGGCAAAACTAACCGAAGGCATGGAAGCTGGGAGATTTACCATTGCGTCTAGGAGGTGCTTGAAAAAGATGCTCTCTAACATACAGAGCTGCTGCAGGCTATGCTGGGCTCCAGGGTTCTGGTGTTCGTGGGTCATCATCCCCTGTGCTGGGGTGGGCTTTGGTGATGTGGCTGTTTCTCAGTCACCTCTGTTCCTGCAATTAGCCCCTCACCCATACGCCAGTAAGTCATACCAATACAACTCAATTGGTTCGCCAAGTCTCTGGGGGGGTATCCACACTTAATCTGTCATCGGTTCCCTATCTGGGTGAGTCACCCCAACGATCACAGACGATTGTCCATGGCTTCACAGGAGCAGTGCGACACAATGTGGTGACTATTAGGAGTTTCCACTCTGCTGGGTTAAAGAAGGCCCATGACTTAGGGGCAATGTGGAACAGCCCGGGGAGAATGAACAGGAGGACCGCAACACTGTTACTGGACTTTTGGGATACAGGGATGCACGAAATCACAACACATGCCCCAAAAGTTAGCATAAGAGAGGAGTAGCCTCGGAATAGCTATTAAAAAGGGCTAAGGAGGCCCCAGATTCTGTGTGTAGGCACACTCCTCGTCCAGCTCATGCTTATGTGGTGAGACTTTACAGTATTAGCCCCAGACATTCCTAGGAGACACGGCCTCACAGCAAATTCCTCGTACAAGGTAATTAAACTCAGAGTAATTTAATTTACAAAGCAAATTCCAGCTACAGAAGCTGATGAAACTCACTTTACCTTAAAGGTCACACAAAGTTTAAAGGTAAAAGAATAACAAAAGTTATTCCAAGTGGATAGTTAAAAAAAAAGGTAAAGTCTAAGGCAAAAATAGACTTTAGTCAAAAACTACTGTAAATTGTTAAAAAAAAATCATTACAGCTCACTGAGAAGACACAGCTGAGGCAGGAGATTTGCCACCAGTTCAAGGCCAGCTTGGGCTCTGGGGCACTTGATCTCCTAAAGCGCATAGCTGACCACGCCGATGCACAGTGGTCCACCTCTCCCCCCCTTCCCAGGACAAATCTGTTCATCTTTATGCGTCAACTACTTTTTTTAAATTTAGATCTATTAGTTAATTAAATTCACTGGGAATAGCCCGCCCCAGAGCAGATCCTCAATGAATTTTAAAACTTTGCTGTTACTAAACCAAAAGTTGAGACCCTGCTATGATGAAAGGGAGATGTAAATATTCTCACACTAGGTTAGAAATATCCCACCTCACGTGTTCGGGAGTGACGCTTTGTTGCAGCTAGCTCCAATCCCTTGGCTAATTCCCTCACTGTGAGTTTCTTTAGACAGAGATCAGAAAATTCCACACCAGGCTCCCTCAAGGTTGGTCATAGGCAGAATCTCCAAGCGAAAGGGACAGGGAGGCCTCAGCACAGTCAGTGCGATTTCTCCATTTCTTCACTGTTTTTCCCATATGCTGAGAACAATAAGAAGAGAAATAATCCCTAGACTCAAAGCTGAAGAGAACTTAAAACTAACATTTTTGGGAGAACCTTAAAGTCCCAAAAATCTTTTCCCAGTACCATTTCCCTTATCTCATCATGTATATATTCCTAAAGAAGAGTTAGTTATTATTACACAGAATTAATACAAAAATCACACTTGAAACTCCAAATATCTCCTGTGGCCTTCCAAAATAAAACAAATGAACAAAATTACAGTGTTTGGTAAATTGAACTAAACATTTGTAAATTATAACTTACTACCAGTAAGCAGAAGACTGGAGTCTTTTTCGAAGGACACATTCTGTCCCACACGCTTTGCACATATTGTGTGTCTGTCAAACACAAACTTGAACAATCTGAAGAAAACTGCTCTGGCTTGCTGCCACTCACCCCACCCAGCATGATCAACCCAGCTAACAGTGTGTGGTAGCTGCCCAGCCACAGCTCTCAAAAGACTATGGTGTATGCATGCATTTGCTACTGATCACGTATGCCCTCTCCTCTCCACTTTCAAGGAACATGCTTACTACCGAATTCTCATGTGCGCGATGAGGCAAGAATGATACGGACTATTTAGTTGAGCAGATGTGATGGAAAAAAAAAAAAGGTGCACAAAAAAAAAAAATTCTGAGTGGTCTTTCTAAAGGGAAGCCTGCCACAAACAACTATCTGAAAAATTAAAAATACATGAAGTAACCAGATTTATGACTGGGTAAAACAGGTTCCTGGATGGGGCGATAACTTTGTGGATGACCTGCTGGCCACACAAGTGTAAGGTCCTGAGTTCGCATCCCCAGACCCACACAGATGCCAAGTGCAGTATCTCAAGGGTGATCCTTGGACTCTGAGCCGTGATGGAGATGGAGAAGGAGAATCCTCAGCATCTCCTGAGCCAACAGGCCTGGACATCACAGCAGGGAGCAGGAGACCCCAACGAGGTGAGAGGTGATGGTGTGCAGGTGAGGACAGACACCCAAGGTTATCCTCTGACACACACTATTGTGTGCCTACACTAACATGCACATGGTTACAAAGTTGAGGCAGTGGGGGGAGCCTGGTGCAAGGTGATATTCACACAGCAAGGGGCAAGCAGGGGAAACTGTCCCCGCCTAGAGATAACTGCAGCCAGAGCTCAGAGAACAGATGGCAGCCAGCATATGCCTGGAAGGCAGTAAGAAACTCCCTTCAGGATTACAGCTTCACTTTGCTGCGTCCTCCGTAAATGTGTGTGTGTGTGTGTGTGTGTGTGTGTGTGTGTGTGTGTGTTTTCTGATTTTTCACATCACTGGACACATGCTTTTGCTCTAAGTGAGCCAAAGCTCTGGGATCAGCTTTGCTCCCCGCCTAAAACTGTCTGACCTCCCGAAATTTACAATAAATAAATAAAATAAAAAATTAGGATGCAAATAACACTTTATCTCTAAAAGAAAGGGCAATGGCTGGCTGAAGTTGTTGATACGACTGCGTGTTTTCTTGGTTGTTTTTCTCACAAACCTTGGAACGGCATTAAAATTCCTAAGCCTTTACTGGGAGGAACATTAGAAGAGAAAATTGTGAAATAGAAACTCCTAATCAGTGAGATAACTATAATCTTCTTCCACTCTGCAGTTATTTAATTTTAGCACCCCTCCTGAAACGAGCTTCCTCTACCACCTCCAACCAACATCCTCATTCCAGGTACCAGGGATCTCAGAGGAAGGCAGATTGCTGTTATTCTTAATGGGCGTGCAGGAGTCCTCCACATGCTGATTGCCTGATTTTAAATTGCCCTATCAAAGTGCCTCATAACACATGAGCAATTGTGAAATTTCCTTCTGACTTCCGGGTCCCAATTACAAACAATCAGGACTTTTGGGAAAAAAAAAGAAAAAAAAAAAACTCCAGAGGAAAAGTCAAGCCATATGCATGACGGACAGAGGCAGGGAGGGTTCTCTGGTCATTTGATGGATAAATCAGTGACTAAGCGCCAAAGATTATGCAAATTGCCTAAATTTGCAATATAACTCAAAAAGGAATTACTTATGCATCCATCCATTTGAAGCTAGCTTCTTCAAGCTGACTTCACTTAGGCCTCAAAGTTCAGAGCACAATCTCATTATCACAGTGCTCCCTTTAGAGCCACTAAAAAGTTCCCTCAACCAAGTCATGGTTAGATGAAGACAGAAGATCTGAGAAACTTCAAGAGGGTGTCTGTGTTCCTCTCAGGTCTCTCCTGCCTTCACGCTGGAGAAAGCAATCTCACTGTTAAGTACATAGCTTTAAACAAGTGTGCAATGCTCCGGGAGTTACTGACTGGATTGTAATGTCAATGGGCTAGACTTCCCTAGCAGACTATTTCAAGTCCTGTTCCGTGTCTACTTTATTCTTTTTAAGTCTATGCGAACATTCACATCTATGTAATCTCCTAAGTAAACTTTGTTTGATGGAAGCACAGTTTGTTATTGGTGGAGGTGGTGGTGTTTTTGTTGTTGTTGTTGTTTTGTTTGTTTGTTTAGTTTTGTTTTAGTAGACCTCACAGTTTTTCTTTTTGGTTCTTTATTTTATTAATTTATTTCTTCACTTTACATCGGGATCAAAGCTCCCCTCCCTCCTCCTCCCAGTTGCTCCCTCTCACCTCCCTAGAGCTCTCCAGGAGTCTTGTGGAAGAGGGGAAAAAGGGTTAAAGGAGACAGAGGGGGTCAAGGAAACACAGTTTTAAACACAGGGACTAGACTCATTCTGACCTCCTTCCTTTACAGCAAAAGAACTCTGAAGCCACAACAGCTGAGCTGAGGTCCTACAGCTAGCCAACCTGAGACTCCTGCTTCTCACTCCACGCCTTGTAAAATGTTCTCCTCTGTGGTACAAAATGATGCCACCACTTTCCAATCAGATTCCCCACAGTCCAGACAACCTTTTAGAATAGCATCAAGTGGGAGAGACACACACCAGGAAGAAAGCAAAGTTCTCACGCTTTTGTGGATCCAGGAGTTGTCATTCACCAGCCAGTGGCTCCTGCAATCCCGCCTCTGTCTACTTCCACTGCTCTAGGATCTGACCTTGCCCTGCCTCAGGAAGCATCCGTGTCCTGCATGTTTATAATGTCCTCATGAAGCACACTTGCCTCCTCAAACATACCAGTCACTTTTTGCACACAAAGAAAGAGGACAGCCCCTTGGGGCTGAGGGGAGGAGGTGGGGAATATACCCTGCTCTGACAATTCTCCAAGAAGATACAGGCTAAGAAGCAGAGGTGGGAAACTGACCACATGACTTCGAAAAGCTTGTTTCTAACATGTGAGACTTTGCAGTTACGAACATCTGGCCAATACCAGCACGGAGACTTTCCATATTTACTGATTAAAACATAACGTCTCGATTTTGTGTCAGTTAACTTACATATCCTATACTCTAACTAGTCATATAAGATGTTCTTAAATGATTTTAAAATAAAAGAATTATTTCAGGCATAGTGCAATGTATATATCATTCTGAAACAAAAGCAGGAATATTGTGAATACCAGCAAGTTTAGGATATTTACACACACACACACACACACACACACACACACACACACTGTTTCCTAAAGTTTGTCCTAGGGATCATTAACAAAAATCTTGTGATGAATCCAGTTAACCCTCAGATAAAAAGCCATAAAGCCAGAGGGAATGAACCCAACACGGCTGAAGCACTGATGGCCAAGGAAGATCTAAATAATAACGTAAAACTATGTCAGTGCATCATTTACCATACAGTGCCATCTCTGTGTCTTCCCCATGCACGGCCAGCAGAAGATGGCATAAAGGGTGAGTGAGTGAGCAACTCATGCTCTTTGTTCTTCCCTCTCTGAAGTGTGAGTGATAATCCAAAACTACCATGTGACATGTCAACAACAAGGTAACAAGTAAAAGGTAAGTCTGTCTCATGTATGTATAGGAGGCATATGCATATATTAGTAATGTATATTTTTAGGTATTGATATATTAATATGCATATATTAATAAGGTAAGTAAATGTTGTTATAATGACTATAATAGCATGTATATTACTTTAGTGTATATTAATAATACATGTTATTAACATAGAACCAGAACAATAGCAAGAGGATGGAGACAGGAGAGTATATCAGTTGCTCTGCATTCTACAGGCTTCTACTTTTCTAGGCTCTTATATAGCAAACAATCAAAAACTTCACAAAACTAATTATTTCAGAAAAATGCCCCTATTACTTTAATGCTGTGATAAACTGTGAAATGAGATATTGAGTAAGATAAGTAAAAGGAAGGATGCTGGGCCAGCAGATGGCAGCTAAAGTGTCACCATATCTTACAGCATGTGCCCGAGGAGTCATGATGCCAGTTGTGCAGTTATAGGTTAAAGTGTACTTATACATTGCCCAGTTATGATTTCAAGGATGGGGGTAGGCATAGGCTAGATGGTGGTGATGATGTCCACGGGGATAAATACAGAAACAGCAGCAGCAGCAATGCTTACTGATCTTTTATCACGGAGTAAGCATGTAACACAAGCAGGGCACTGAGATCACTCCACTGTTGGCACTACTGCAGTTCAAAATACCAGGGCCAAGACTCAACAGACATCCTCACAGGATCATCATCTCTTTCTTTCCAGCATACTTAGTGTGAGCTGTCTACCAGACTCTGCTCCCAACACTGTTTTCTACACGAGGAATTGCTCCCTCTCTCTGCCGTCTTCCTGCCTGTACAGAGGAAGTTGCTTTGTTTAATCATGACTGTAGACCTGGAAATATGGCTAGGACAGGACAGACTTTAGACTCAAGCTGGCCAAATCATACTCCTGTCTCAGAAATGTGTAGAGAGGTACAGCACAGTAGAGGAATCAATTTTCTGAGTAGTACAATCAATTTTCGAAGTGTTTATTGTGAACATATGGGAAAGCAGCAGACTGCAGTGAGCAAGGATAATGATGGGCATATGTACAGAGACATGCAGTGAGCGAGGATAACAATGGTCATATGTAAGGAGCCACACAGTGAGCGAGGATAACAATGGGTCATATGTAAGGAGACACACAGTGAGCAAGGATAACAATGGGTCATATGTAAGGAGACACAGGCATTGTCCCAGCTGTGCACAACCCCGTGTTCTGTGCCTGACAGTGGTTTCGGTCCTGCCTGTGGATTTCTCAGTGCTGTCCAGAGGGTTCTGGTTTGTGTCACCTTTCACCTTAGGCTACCTCTGCTACATCTCTGCTCTGAGAAAATGACTTAACTTGAAGAGCTTCATATACAGGAAATCCCTGTGCCAAAGCAGAGGAGCTATGAGTCATGAGCAGCAGAAATCAGGGATACAGAACAGTTATTGAAAAGGGGATTGTGATATTAATCTCGGTTGTCAGTTTGACTGGATTGGGAATGATCTCTGGTTAAGTCTATAAAGGAATTTCCAAGAGTACTAACTAAAGAGGCAAGGCCCTCCCCTAGAGGCCCCGAGAGGGCAGCAACCCTGATGGTAGTCCATATATGACTTGAGGTCAGAGGGCAAACCAGCACCACAATTACCTGCCTACCTCCACTTCTTCTGGTGAGCATTATCTACCCTGTCATTACCATCCCTTCCTGGCATTAGAACCCAGCTTCCTCAGTCTTCCAACACTGAAGACCAGAGGCCCTCAGGAAGGTTCCAGGCCTTCAGAGCCAAAGACTGCTCAGATGTCACCTCATGGACTAAGCAGCTACTGGGTTCTGAGCAGGCAGACAGCAATTGTTGGACTACCTAGCTGGTATCCTGTAGGCCAACCTCGTAATTCCTCTTTGTAACATGTATTCATTCTAACAGAACCTAGAGAGCCCTAGCTAATGCAGAGATGGTGGGAGGAGAGTCCAGTGGGTTGATGCTGGAAAGCAAACTGAACAAGCACCAATCCCTCCACTACAAAACCGCACATCTACCATCTCCATCACATCTACCTTCTCCATGTCTGCCTGCTCCATTCCCCTCTCTCCTACAATCGGTATTTCTATCTGATGGAGAACTCCCTTCTATACCCAGCTAGACTGTGCACCTCTGGAAGAATGACTGCCTTGGCCCAAACCCTGGCAATGAACTAACTTCACCAGTATCTAAACCCAGGAATCACCGATGTCAAAATGCTACTTTCTTCATGTCATTCCCCCCCTCTTACAAACTAATCCATCTTAACAGCAAGTGGTTGAACCAGTATTTTCTGACCACTTTTTACACATGCTATTAGCAGTCCACGGCAAAAGAAACATGATACAAAATACAGGGAGACATTACAATTTTATTACAGTTTATGAAACCACAATTCCTAAGCAATACCAGGTTCTGCAAGGGAGGGAAGGGTAAGGAAGGCAAGGTGTGTTTTCTTTCTGGAAAACCAGGAAAGTCACCCCTCTCTGCTGCCTGTGAACCCTGGTGGAACACCCTATTCGAAAACCCTTTTCCTGTGATTTCTGTGAAAATAAAGAAGTTGTTTTTTTATGAAGTCTTACAGAGATAATGGCCTAGAACAAATGTCAGGGACGAAGTTAAATGCTAGACACAGACATTGTATCCTTGGTGGAAAAACAAGAGAAAAATCACCAAAAAAAAAAAAACAAAAAAACGATCAAGTCTCCATTTTCACAGCTGGTAAATTGTGGCCATTAACAGCAAGTGGATTTCACACTTTGTTTAACCTTGGAAGCCTTTTTCTCCAACAAAGTTGTGTATGGAAACCCACAGCTGAAAATCTACAAACAGACCCTGTCCGCTCACCTCCTGCTACCCAACCCAGGCCTGTCGGAGGCTCAGGGGTACCTCCGGAACCCATATCTTCTTAGCCCATCTCCGCCCTGCTCCAATATGAAAGCTGGCAGTCAAGAAAAGCACACTGAAACGGCGTATCACACAGCAAACTGAAGGAGTGTGGTAAAAAGCCATGACACGCCTGCAAAGCTGCTCTCAGAAACCGTAATGAGATCATACTGGACGGATTGATAAGCACTTACTATATGGCAGGCTTTAAAATGTTTTATATGAGTTACTTTATATGAATTACCTCATTCCCTAGTCCAAGAAATGGGGATTGCTGCTAGCACAAAGGAAAGGATAAACTGAAACTGACAAAGACTGTGAAACTGCCTACAGTGACAAAGCAGGCCAGTAGAGCCACAAACAAAGAGGCTTGTAGTCCAGGCTGCCGGGGACTCCTGCGCCTGCTTGACTGTATGCTGATGCAGATCCCAGAGTGAATAGGTTGTCACAGTTGTTATGATGAAATGGCACAGACTTCAAGATGCACTGACTGAGCATCAGGGAGTTCACATGGCCTCTCTTGTCACCGTGGTTACCCATTCCTAATGTCTGAAGAAAGAAACCGGTACCAAGGATGCCCTTGTGGCTTCCCGGCAACATCTTAGACAAGGACTGTCAGCACGTGCCCTCTCTGCACTTTCAAGGGGTTCCAAGCCCTCACTACTGCCCTGTCACCCAGACCTGATTGAACTTCCACTACACTGCAACCAGCACCAAACACAACAGCGTGCTAAACGCAGAAGCAGACACAAAAAGACAACTCTCTTCAGCGAAGTCAGGCATCCAAGGATTTGAAAAATAATTTCATTTTAGAAAATGCTTTTTCTCTCGGAAAATAGAACCTATGCTTAAAAGGGAGTTGACTATCTGAAATCGGATGGTACATGTTGTTACTTGTATCATAATCACTAATGAAATATATACTGATAAAATATAAACCATATTTCCTAAACAAACCTTTGAGGACTTCAACAATTTTCAATGGCATAACAGAGTTCAGAGACAAAAACCTTAAGAATGTATACTATTTTTTATTTTTACAGAAACATGGAGCCCACTGCTCAAAATTTTAAACTTCAGTGTTGCTTAAGGCATATTTTCTTTTCACCTACTTCTTTGTGAAGCATTAAACTGATAAAATTAGATTATCTTCCTTTAAACTTATGCTTAACATAAATTTATACAATAACATAATAAAGTACTGTATTTCTATGACAACTTTTTAAATTTAACTTTCATTTTTTACTTATTATTATCGTTTATTAAAATGTATTCAATTTGTGTCCCGGCTATAGCCCCCTCCCACATCTCCTCCCAAACCCACCTTCCTTTCCTCTTCTAGTCCACTGATGGGGGAGTCCTCTTCGATCTGACCCTAGCCTATTAGGTCTCATCAGGACTGGCTGTATTCTCTTCCTTTGTGGCCTGGAAAGACTTCACCCACCAGGGAGTGAGGATCAGAGAGCCTGCCACTGAGATCATGCCAGAGAAAGTCGCTGCTCCCCTTACTAGGAATCCTATTCAGCCAAAAGACTGAGTCAATAGGCTACATCAGAGCAGGGGGTTTTGGTCGTCTCCATGTGTTGTTCATGGGTGGGGTATCATTCTCTTTAGGGCCCCCAGAGCTCAGCTATGCTCTGTTGGTCTCCTTTTGGAGCTCCTGTCTCCTCCAGGTCTTTCTATCTTCCCTTATTTCATAAGATTTCCTGTACTCTGCCCAAAGTTTGGCTATAAGTTTCAGCCTCTACTTCGATATTTTTAACATATTTAACAGAGGGCTAATATCCAGAATATATCAAGAACTTAAAAGTTAAACAGAACAGAAAATTCTCAGTAGAGGAATACAGAATGGCAGAGAAACACTTAAAGAAATGCTCAATGTCCTTAGCCATCAGAGAGATGCAAATCAAAACAACCCTGAGATTTCACCTTACACCCATCAGAACGGCTAAGATCCAAAACTCAAATGACAACACATGCTGGATAGGATGTGGAGAAAGAGGAACCTTACTCCATTGCTGGTGGGAATGTAAACTTGTACAACCACTTTGGAGATCAATCTGGCACTTTCTCTGACAATTAGGAATAGTGTTACCTCAAGATCCAGCTATACCACTCCTAAGCATATATGCAAAAGATGCTCAAGTATACCACAAAGACATTTTCTCAACCATGTTCATAGCAGCTTTATTTGTAATAGCCAGAACCTGGAAACAACCCAGATGTCCCTCAGTTGAGGAATGGATACAGAAATTGTGGTATATTTACACAATGGAATACTACTCAGCAATTAAAAACAAAGAAATCATGAAATTTGCAGGCAAATGGTGGGATCTAGAAAAAATCATACTGGGTGAGGTATCATAGAAGCAGAAAGACACACATGTTATATACTCACTTATAAGTGGATATTAGACATATAATGTAGGATAACCATACAAAAATCTGTACACCTAAAGAAGCTAATCAAGAAGGAGGACCCTGGGTAAGATGCTCAGTCCTCATTCAGAAAGGCAAACAAGATGGACATCAGAAGAGGGAGAAAAGAGGGAACAAGATAGGAGCTTACCACAGAGGGCCTCTGAAAGACTCTACCTTGCAGGATATCAAAGCAGAGGCTGAGACTCATAGCCAAACTTTGGGCAGAGTGCAGGGAATCTTATGAAAGAAGCAGGAGATAGAAAGACCTGGAGGGGACAAGAGCTCCACAAGGAGAAAGAAAAAAAAATCTAGGCCTAGAGGTCTTTTCTGAGACTGATACTCCAACCAAGGACCATTCATGAAGATACCCTAGAACCCTTGCGCAGATGTAGCCCGTGGCAGCTTAGTTTCCAAGTGGGTCCCCTAGTAAGGGGAAGAGGGGCTGTCTCTGATATGAAATCAGTGGCTTGCTCTTTGACCACCTCCCCCTGAGTGGGGAGCAGCTTTAAAAGGCCACAGAGGAAGACAATGCAGCCAGTCCTGATGATATTTGATAGGCTAGGGTCAGAGGAAAGGGGAGGTGAACCTCCCCTATCAGTGGACTGGGGAAGGGGCATGGGAGGAGGAGAGGGTGGGAGGGTGGGGTTGGGAGGGGATGAGGAAGGGGGTTACAGCTGGGATACAAAGTGAATAAACTGTAATTAATAAAAATAAATAAATAAAATTTAAAAAGAAAAAAAGATTAATTCTAATACTTCAAAGTTTTATCTAGCATATATTTTCTTATATAATACTTAGTTGCTTTGCAACTCTAATCTCAGACTTCAGTAGCTGAGTCTCTATCAACTAAACAATGGAGATTGACAACATATATTTCAAAAATGGTGACATGAAAGACACAGTTAACATCCACAAAATTAAAAAATGATAATATGATGCTAATATGAGAGAGGTTCAGTTTTTTAAATACAGTATGGCAAGAAAACATAACTATGATGAAGTTTTCAAAGTGTTCGTTCTTATGCTTCAACCATGCATTTTATGATCTTCTACAAACTGGGCACAACTATTCGTACCTAGGGTTGATGCCTTCACTGTCATCACCAAATTATCTATTAGGAACCAAGATGAGCACATGACGCTGTGAGGTGGCTGTATGTGAGCATGATACTTGTAGCAAACACTTATTCCAGGACAGAAACCATTAAAGATTTTAAACTACATAAGCACAACACATGTAAACACTATGCTTTATACGAGCAAAAAGAGAGACAAGCTGACGGGGAAGTGCACCTTCCAAAAGGCGTCTAGAGAGCTGTGATTTCCCTTTTATCCTGTGACTTAAGAATGCTGAGAAGACCCAGGTCCCACCTCTGAGAAAAAGGTATCGGACGGGTCTGATGCTCTTTGGGTGGATGACACCTAAATGAACATCAGTACAAAGTCCCAATTTATTTCTAATATCAGAGATCAGACCTCTACTCTTGCCTGATGCGTCTAAAACAAAAAGAGGGAACTGTAGAGAGCTGCAAAATGCCGCGCCTTAAAGATGGAGCTGGTTTCCACCTTCCACCTTCCCGATGGTGAGTGCTCTCTGTCACAAACAACTCCACATTTGGCTAAGGCCGAGGATCTGACTTGCTTCCATGTATGTGGACCTATCTGCATTGCCCACGTAGCACGCCGGGGTTGGCTACCCAGAGGCTATTTAAGCTGTGGGCTGGCTTTCCCCAGGGTCAGATGATTGTTCAAGGTTCCTGAATAAACTGCATTGAAAAAAAAAAAAAAAGAATGCTGAGAAGAACATTACACACACTAATCGTAAGTGTACATAGTAACTATCTAATTTGAACTGACTTTAAATCACTCCGTCTGCTTCCTTCTCAGAAGAAGAAAGAGCAGGACATCTCTACTCTCAACTTTCCATTTGAAAATAGACATTTTAATCATGTTTTTAAAAATTGCACCTATTTCTCTTCCAGTGATAAGGCAGTGACTGCAGTGTGCTTTGAATTGTCTGATTCCAGACAAAGGAGGGGGAAAAAAGACCCAGGAAGTAAGAACACTGCATGGAGCCAAAGAAATAATAAAACCCAGGCTTCCATCTCCCAGCATAAAGTGGCTCCTTTGTTTTCTCCTTCCCAGAAAAAAAAAAATTAAAGTCATCTTTTTAAAAAGTACTTGAAATGCTCTCAGGTTTGGAGGAAGAGAATCTGCAAATTATCACCACTCCTTCCAGAAACACCAGATTCTGCCTTTAGTCTGAATGTAGTCAACATTACCTAGGCTGAATTGAGTTAGGTACCTAAGGTTACTCGCCTGAATTAAATCAAGAGGAAGCTCTGCTTGTACACAGAAACTTTGGGAAGGAGCACACAGCCTTCGCCAAGGTCACCTCTACAGCGGGCTGCGTTTTCTCAGACAAAGATGGGAAGAGAAGCCACCACCTACCCCCTAAATCCAACTGCATGTGGGCTAGATGGCAGAAGGTAAATCTAACCTTTTAATTCTGCACTGAGTTAAAAATTATACATAAACTTAGGATCTCTTCATGCAAATAGAATAGTGCTCTGAGTGAGGTTGACTCAGTGTCGCAGTCTCCAAGGGTGCAGAGAAGACGTGCTGGAGCTGCTCGGATCAGGGCACCAGCAGCACGTGACAGAAGCTGTTCCTACCACAGCAGACCAGCAAGCAGAGACAGGTGGGAAGAGTCCGCAGGCCGTGTAAAACCGTCCTGGGCCTGTCTCCACTGATTTACTTCCTCCAACTAGACTCCATCCCCAGTTTTCGGAAAATCCCCAAATACATCCACTAACTGGGGACAAAATGTTCAAAACATGAGCTTGGCAGGGGCAGTCCAGAATCGAATGGTAGTGATACTCACTTTCTAATATAATACTAAATGAAAATCCCTGTCCACAGAAGGTCAGCACAGTCTTCATTAGACAGCCATTAAATACTACACTCCCTAATAAAGGATGCCAGTAAATGTCATGACAGATAAAGACCATGGTATCACAAATGTCTATTTAAGGTCATCTTTCCACATCCAAAAGTGTTCAGTGTATCACTGAATTATGAAAATAGAAAAGCTAAAGTTTTTGAATAATGATGTAATCTTCGGAATAGCAATGATAAAAAAAATCACATAAAACAGAACAAAGGGAAGACTTGAATATATATGTCCATAATGCTAATTAATATTCATACATCTTATGTGTCTCTGCTGACATCAAAAAAGTGACACTATGACACTTCAAATGGCTATTTCATCTTGCACACTCCCTCAAACACTGTTCTCAGCAAGAATCTAGCTGAACAGATCTTGCCAAGACAGGCATACACAGCAGGAGGGATCTGCCTTGTACTGAGAGCCAGGCACTCTAAAGAAATCCATGAGTCTAATTTTTTTTAACAGATCTTTCACTCCAGCCAAAGAACTCACACACTATAGAAATGATCTCTCACAACAAAGGGAGAAACAATAGAACTCGTTAGAAAGCATTTACCAAGCCCCAGTGAGGCAGAAAACACTTCCTCCTAGGGCCTTCCGTAGGCACCAGAGGGAAAAGCAGGGAGACCAAGACCCAAGCACTGACCCTAAAAGTTGCCCTTCCTTATGGGTTCTTAGCCTAAATGCAACCTTTTCAGGGTAGTCAAAGCACCAACTCCCTCAGGATTACCCACGATATTCCTCAGCCCCCGGTAAACAAGAACAGAGTTTCAGCACTAAAACTTACCTAGAGGCAGTCACCAGGAAGGCCAAGAGGAAGCTCACAGGCCTCCAGCCACCATCTTGAACTTAACTGACTCTGAGGAGACTCTCTCCCAAAGTCCTCTCGGCTCAGCCTGTGTGTTCTTCCTGAAAACTGCGAGGCTGGAGCTGGGAACAGGTTTGCTGAAACTGGGCAGCGTTTGCTTTCCTCATGCTCTCTCCTCTGGTCCCAGAGAAGACTGCTAGTCCCTGCATGTGGCTTTTCCAACTAACTGAGACAAATGCGTCAAAGCTTCTTGAGGACTGATTACAGGACAGTCCCTATCATTCTCTTATCACTCCCTGTGCCCAGTGGCATCAGCTTGCCAGTTCCTCAGAATGTTCGGAAAGCTGCTCGGCCTGAAGGCAGAATGTTCCCAGATAAAGCCCTTTGAGGCAAGGCCACTGTCAGATTCTGTATCCCCAGCCCTCTCTGGAAAGGCACATTCAAAGCAGTTTTCATGTTCAAAAAATCTTTTCACAGTTTATTTTCCACAACCCCTCAGTTTCGCCCAACAAAGTATGAGCATCACCCCTCAGTCCTCATTCCCATACTCTTTTTTATGAAGTAACCGGAGGCCTATAGTTTACGGAGGAGCCACACAGCTACAAAGTCTTCTGGCGGGAATTCAGTACCAAGTGCTGAGAGAAACTATTTAGAAGAAAGATGTTATTGAAAGAAAAAGTCTAGTTTTCGAGTGACTCAGGAATACAATGTCAACATATTATCTCCAGAATTTGAAAGCAAATCATGTGAAGGGAAGAAAATAACTCTGCATTGTCTTTACTATGACAAAACATCTCAGACAAGTAGCTTTACCCAAAGAAAAGGGACACTTAACTAAGGCTTTAGCTAAGTCCAGGATTAGAGGTTGACTGCATTGGTCTCTAGTGAAAACAAGAGCGTCAAACCAGTACAGGGATGCACGTAGGAGAATTTACATCTCAAACCTAGGGAGAATGGCAACTCCTATGACCCCTTTTGAGAACACTCCTCCATGACGCAAAGGCCTCCTTGGTCCTTCCTCTAAGGGGCTTAACGATCCCCAGTACTGCACTGCCACTCTGATAATCGAACTATTAACATGCTGAGCCTGGGAAGGCACTGAAGATGAAGCCGTAGCTGGGGCAAATGTATGGAAAACTCACCTTCAGTAAACAAAAGTAAAGCAGATTCTACTGTCCTTATCTCCTGGTCTCCCATCCATCACCCGTACCCGTTAATTATCCTCTTTCTGCCATTCTTCTATGATTAAGAGTTATACTTAGTACTAACTTTTATGCTTTCTACAGTAGAAGAATTCTTGGACTGCAAGCATCAGAGAGAAAACACCAGGCCACCGTCACTTAAGCCAAGTCCACGTGTTCCTATCCCATTAACTTCCATAACAGTACAAATGACTTGGGCATTCATTGGATATACTACTGTCCTGGAGACTGTGTGTGTTAGAGAAGAGCTGAAACTAAACAGCTGCTGGTCATGTGATTACTACCAACCAAGAACTTCTGGCTACATCCCCTGCTTTGACACTCAAAGCTTAAGCAGTGTCAGGCCAATGGCTCCGTAAGTAAAAAAAGCTTTTGCCACCAGATTTAAGGATATGGGCTAGCTCAGGACCTGACTGGTGGACACACTTGGAGAAATGGAATATAAATTAGAAAGCTGCAACTGGAGAGAATGTAAAGTAAAAAAGGGAGGTCCAAAGGAAAGAACTGCCCCAGCTTGCCGTTGGACGGGCGCTGTTCTGCTCTGCTTGCTTGCTGCTGCCCTCGGGACAATGCCTGGCAGAAGGCATGCTGACATAGGAACAATACGGGTACCATAGCACAATGGATTTCCATGTCACATGGTCACTGGGTTCTGAGGCTCTCGGACAAAAGAAAAACTTACACATAGTGAGGCTTAGAAAATGACAGCCAGACTCTAAAGGAGCCATAAAAGGAGAGGAATGCTGATGATTCTCTCATCGCCAAAGGGAACATCTGATCTTTGTCAGGGTGAATGTAGGAAACACAGCCTCCTGCCCAGTTCTGTGTGGTACATGTACAGGCACATACCAAGAGCAGACAATGTTTTCTCCCATCTCAGACACATAGTAAGGGTAGGTTCGTGGCCAAAGGAGATGCAATCATGGAAGCTTGTATGTGATGCCAAGCATCTGAAGTGCTGGAGAACATAAGACTGAGGAAGATAGCTGATGTCTCCACAGAGAAGAAAATCTGTCTCAGCCCTCCCACCACTGGATGCCCCAACCGAGTCCTGTGGGAGTTGGAATACCCTCTTTACACACACACCAAGATATATGACAAAGATGTACATGAACAAGGTAGGAGTTCTGCATTATCATATCTTCAGTATGGTCATATGTACCATTCAGTCAACAAAGACTTCCTTTTCTATTGGACTTTTATCATTTTAAATCAACATACAATGTGTTAAATATATCATAATTTCAAACAATGAAATTATATAAAATATATTATATAAATTATATAAAATATATCTACATTTCAAACAATGTAGATTTTGTGGCTCCCATTTTCCCAACCCCGACTGCTTCCACATCCTCCTCTTGTAAACTTCTCCAACTCTTTCTTTTCATCTTCCAAGTCCCATGTGTCCTTCCGCCCATCTCTACCCTCCCTCATAATCTAATATTACATCCTCTTTGTTTTCTTTCTAGATTTTTTAGACCCACACTTATACTGTTGTACATATATTACAAGTATACATTTCCCCCTTTAGTTTTTTTTTGGAGGGAGGGGTTGTTTTTGCTTGTTTATTTGTGGTTTAGTTTTGTTTTGATTTGAGGCAGGTGTCTTACTATGTAGCCTTGGCTGTTCTGGAACTTACTATGTAGACCAGGCTGGCCTTGAAATCACAGTGATCTGCCTGTCTCTGCCTCATAGGTACAGGAATTAAATTTTAAGAAACATGAAACATTAAAAATTTCAGGAAAATTAATGGATCTGCGGAGTATTATTAAGCAACATGAGTGATCACCCTGCCTCTGTCTCTCCAACGCTGAGATTAAAGGTATGCGAGGTCATGCTTGGGAAGAAAATAATCTTTCAGCTAAGAGGGGCATGCATACCTCTTTACAGTTGCTTCACTCTGTCAGTGTAAAATGCTAAGAGTCAGAAACAAAACCAAAAACCAACAAGTAAATGTGTGTGGCTGTGTATCAGTGTCGGAGTAAATGTATATTTACAAAAACAAGAATCATGCCACACGTGGCCGTTGGACTGTAGTTGTAGTTTGTAAGCCCTGGAATACTGTTACTTCCCTGGTGAGCTGGAATATAGACATTCAGAATGCTTAACAACATCTAGAGCAGAGTTCTGAAACTCAGGGGCACTTCAGCACACTGTACGGAGGAAGAAGTGGCATTGGTTACCCTGAGAATTAGACCAGGTCCAAGATCCTCAGAAATTTCACCATGCACCACTGAGGCCTCCTGCCCATGGTGCTCTGATGCTCTGATGAGGGACTGCTGTGATGTGTTCAAAGCAAAATGATGCTCCCAACGTATTCCTAATTAAGCCACAATAAGAGTCATTTGACTGATGCTAACACCAGCCCACAATGAAGCAGAGGTCAAGATTTGATCTCAGGATTGGTTTGGGACACTGTTAAGGAACTCTTTTTGTTAATCGATGGCTCCATTTCCTATAAGCATCACCATAAAGAGGCCCTCTCCTCCGATACAATAATCCTAACTCTGAAATCATCAACACAATATGTTTCTCAACATTGGCTGTTGGGAGTCAGTGTCCCAACAGGCCTTCATACTGGACACATGTCAGACTGGGTGAAGGAAGGATCTGGGCTTTCCTTTTATGCTGTTTTTTAGGTATGTTTACACAATTGGTAACCTCCAGAGCTGAGATAAGTGTATGCCTCTCTGTTTTCCCCGCCTTCACCTACAACCCCAGCGAAACCTACGTCTCACATTAGTGTTGCTTTTGGGTTGCAGCTATGGTATGCAGAATTAGGAAATACCAAGGAAAGAGGTAATCTGTATTCCTGAACATACTTATATTTCCAGAGAAGACCTTCAAGTGGGTCAACACACTCAGTGCCAAATACCCACCTTGTGTGCAGGAGGCACACCATCCAAGAAGATAGAGACCAGACAGAATGAAGGAGTGGAAGGAAGACTAGAGAAGCATGTGCAGGCTTGGCCTCTCTGCATGAGTGCACTTTACAGCTGCTATTATCTGTGGTCAGTGAATTTGTATAATTCGCTCTCCCTGGAACTTAGACTGCATCATTTGCCTCTTTCTCATTCTGAGGCTTGTTGGACCGAGAAGATACTCTTTCCCACCTCTGCAGGCTACACACAGTCACAATAGGACATTTAGCTATTGATCATGTGAGTCACCCTAGTAAATTCTCACACATGTGTAGACATGTGTGTGCATGTACAGGGGTGGTCTTTGTGTGTGCTGTTAATTTGGGTTTTCTGGAAAAGAAGATCTTTATTTTTTTCTCTGTTACAATGGGAAATACCATAAGCAAAGGCAACAAAAGAAGAAAATCCTCTGTTCAAGAATAACCTTGGAGAAAAGAGTTTGTTTCAGCTTAAATGTTACAGTCATTCTTATGAGAGGAGCCACGACAGGAGCTCAAGCAGGAACCTGGAGGCAGGAACTAAAGCAAAGACTGAAAGAATGAGCTTCCTGGCTTGCTCCCTCTGGCTCCTGTTCAGCTCTCTGATACAATGTAAGCCAGCCGGCCAAGAAGTGGCACCACTGGCACTGGGCTGGAGCCTCCCACTTCAATCAGCAACCAAGACAATTTCCCCCAGACATAACCACAGATTAATCTGCTCTGGGCAATCCCTCAATTCAGGCTCTTCTCAAGAGACTGGAAATTGTGTCAAGCTGTCAATAAATATCAAGCAGGACAAATCCTGACAATCATAAGTCCCTGCTGAATGCTGAGATAGTGGCAGAGACTCCTCCATGCATCATTCAAGTATGAGACAAAACCATATATGGACATCCCTGACATCTCTGACTGCAAATGCCTGAGCGCTTGTGGGACATAGAAAGTCACATTATCCCCATGTTTCTTGCTCTGCAATGAGACCCCGCTCTGACCAGGATACCATGTTTTCTGCTAGCACACTTGTAACAGTAACCACCTATTACTTTGTTAGTACTGCAAAAACTAAGTGTCATAGATAACACTGATTTTCTTCCATATTAAATAAATCTTACAGTTATTTACTTTCTCTCTCTCTCTGCAACATCAACAAGTTGGGTTTTTTGTTTCTTTGTTTTGTTGTTTTCTACTATAGGTGGTTTGCTCAAGACAACCTCATTTTACACCTTCTGGCTGACTGCTCCACGCCAGTGTCAAAGTATATTGGCATATATATTAAATTACTTGATCAGGCTAGTTAGAAGCCAGTGGATGGATACACGCTTTCTGAAAACATGCAGAATGTATCAACATTTAGTTTTAAATTATTTTGTTTGTTTGTTTTAAAAAATAAAGGAAAATAAAAATCGCCCTCTGGCTTCAATTATTTTTTCACTTAAAACACATTTCCTGCTAAGAATTTAACCTACGATAATTGTATTTTGCAAATAATGGGAAGAAAGTTTTAAATTCAATAACCTCTCCCAGAGGATGGCAATCAATGGTCATTAAGTGCTTTATTGCTGCAGAGCACACTTAAGCATGCATTATTTTTCCTTTTAGTAAAACATCCTTCAGAATGGAGAATGTTGAGAAAATCATACACATCTGGCCTTTCATTGTGGCAGTATTTAAGCACTGCTCCCTCCACCCCCACAAGATTCTGAGGGGAAAAACATCCAAGGAAAGTAATGAGGATACAGAATAGATATGTGACTTCAGATTCTGGGAAGCCATCCAGTTCGCACATCCTCATCTCTGTAACCCTATCCACACTGGGAACTGGACAGCTGGTCTCACATTCAGCAAAGAAACAGCCCTTCCCAAAGCTGCATGAACATTCTCCAACATTCTCTTTTTTCTTAATTTTAATTTTTTATATTAATTACAGTTTATTCACTTTTTATCCCAGCTGTAGCTCTCTCCCTCATCCCCTCCCAATCCCACTTTCCCTCCCTCATCTCCTCCCATACTCCTCTTCGAGTCCACTGATAGGGGAGGGACCTCCCCTTCCATCTGAACCTAGCCTATCAGGTTCTGGACTGGCTATATTGTCTTCCTCTGTGGCCTGGCAAGGCTGCCCCCCCCCTTAGAGGGAGGTGATCAAAGAGCCAGCCACTAAGTTCATGTCAGAGACAGTCCCTGTTCCCCTTACTAGGGAACCCACTTAGAGATTGAGCTGCCATGGGCTACATTTGTGCAGGGGTTCTAGGTTATCTCCATGCATGGTCCTTGGTTAGAATATCAGTTCCACCATTCTTAAGGTCTTTTACATACCTACTTCCATGCAAATGATGTCAACCAATGAATCCTCAAGTATCTAGCCTTTCACACACAGAAGGAGCTTAGAGATTTGACAATGTGTAAGCAGAAGTCACATTACCCAAATTGTGGTGGTCCATAACACAAGAATCCAGGCCATTGTCAGCCAAGCTAGCACTATATTAAACAGGTTAGGTACTGTACAAAATAGATGTTCTAGTGAGCCACAGGAGGACAATACCAGACTAAGTACAAGGGGAAATTGAAGTCTAGGCCTTACTTACAAACTGCTTCACATCTGCCCAGATATCAGCATATAAAGGAAAGACCTCTGTTGTGTCACTTCGACAAACCTTTGGAAAACAGTAGCAATAGCGTGACATCTGTGGGTATTCCAAATGAAACGTATGTATCTGAAGATTCAGAATTAACAAGAACAAAAGAGAAAAAAACATGGCACCTTCTTCTTTATGGGTTGGCTTAGAACTTTGCCAGCTCCATCCATTTACCTGCAAATTCCATGATTTTATTTCTCTTAAGAGCTGAATAATATTCAGTTGTGTAAATGTGCCAAACACTTATCACCCACTCCTCAGTTGATGGACAGCCAGGCCACTTCTATTTCCTGGATATTGGCAATAGAGGAGCAATGAACACAGATGAGCAGGTATCTCTAAAGTAGGATAAAGTCTTTGAGTTACATGCCTCAGAGTGATATAGCAGGCTAATGTGCTGTAGCCAGAGGTACAGAAATTAGTAAGTGGTTAATTAAGGGAGGGAAGAGAGAAAGAATTGCTGTAAATGCTTAATGGGATTAATGGAACAGGAAGAGTTAAAATAGGATGGAAGGTTGGGGGTAGGATAAATGAAGGAACAAAGGGAGCAGTAAACGACAGTGTAGACCTTTTGGAAAAGTCAAATGGAAACCTACTTAATACTGTAAGAAGCTTACACACACGCACACACACATACACACATACACACACACACACACACACACACACACACACACACACAAATGCACAGTGCAAGTTCAAGACGAGCCTAAGTTGATTAGTGAGATGAGGCTAGCCTGGGCAACCTACCAAGACCTTGTCTCAAAACATAAAGAATAGAGAAACAGCTCAATGGTAGGACTCCTGGCTAATATTTACAAGGCCCTGAAAACAGAATGACCTATAAATTTTACTCTTTTGGAAAAAAAAGACAGGTTTGAGTCTATGTGCATTTGCAAAATCTATAACTTTTGGCTGGACAGTGCTTAATATACAGAGTGTCATCACATATCTGTAGGACAGTAAAATACAAAGAAATGTCTTAATTAAAAAGCAGGTGACCTTTCGTATAATTTCATTTAAAGCTACAATGGTCATAGACAAATTCAAACCACAGGGTGTTAACTTGAGAATGTGCACTAAATGGTATTCCTTTCCACAGTCAGTCCTGCTCCCAATAGACAGCCATAAACCACACCCCTGTCTCAGCCATGACCACCTCCCATATGACAAGGATGCCATTTCCTATCAAGCCCCTCTCATACCTCCCACCACCAGTTCCTTCAACACCAACTCTTCAATTATTGGTTCTTGTGGCCAATATTAAAACACATGGGCAGATGAGATTTATAAAGAAGAATGAACTCTGTGGAGATATATCCAGACATAAGGCTTTCAGTTAATTCAATATTAAATGAAATTCATATCCAACCAATGCCATAAAGCTTCATGTGCTCAAAATTTCAATTTTTTAATGTCTTTACAGTTTATTAGTCCTTTCCTTAGAAATCTGCAACATCACAGCAGAAGAAATCACTGTGGAATCTCTACTCCTTTGTCTTTTGCCAGCACCAACACTATTTTCCACAGTCCCCTGATCTTGTGTACCTTTCCCTCTCCTCTGGAGGTCTTTTTCTTCTCACAAAGGCCATGCTTTTCAAGTCTCTGTTTATGTTCATTCTTTTCTGCTTAATCCAAGAGAACATCCAAAGCCTGTTGCCTTGTCACAACCAAAATAAGTTCTGAATCCAAGTACAAAGATAACATATTGTATGTGTGTATTTTTTGTTGTTGTTGTTTGTTTTGTTTTTTACATTTTGGCTAGCTTTTCCCAAGTTTCTGTATTTGGTACTCATACTTCCCCAAGGTGAAGGACACTAAGTTGATGGGTAGACTGAACTTCTGGTCTGAGTTGTTACTATATCATTCATGATAGCAGCCCACCTCCAACAGTCAAGAAAGAAAAGAGGATAGATGTGTCCTCTCCAGTCATATCTCAGTTCTTCCCTGCTTGTTCCCATCAGTATCCCTCACTGTGCTAAGGATAAGTCCAGACTATGTTGTTTTAAAAGCTGCTTCCTGACCACCTATCTTACAAACCAACTGTATTGGTTGATTTTATGCTACTATTATCTCAATACCTGGCAGAAAGAACTTAAAGGAAATATCTTGGTTTTGTTTACTGTTGCTGTGATGAAACACCTGGGAAAAAGAAGTAGGGAAGAGAGGCTTTATTTTATCCCCCATCACCATCCATCACTATGGGAAGTCAAAGTAGCCGGGACTCATCAGCCACATAGTTAAAGGTAGAGGGTGAATATGCCTGCATATTTACTGCTGAGCTTCCTCTCTCTTTTTCCTTCAGCCCAGGATCCAGCCCATTGGATGGCACTGTACACATTTAGGGATAGAAGGGCTCTTCCCACCTCAGCTAACATAATCAAGACAATGCTCCATAGGTCTCTATGTTCTAGGCACTCTTCCCTTAACACTACTTCTCAGATGATTCTGGTTGTGTCAAGTTGACAATTATAACTAATCATTTTAGCAGGGAAGACTCAATTTTTCTCACGGTTTCATGGAATTTCAGGTCATTGTGCAGAAGAAGGCATGGTGAGACAACTCAGATTATATAATAGCGGTAAGGATGCGAGGTAGACTATTCACATCACTGAAGAACAAGAAGCAGAGAATAAGGCTATAGCAGGATCTAAACAAGAACCTTCAAAGCCCCATTCCTGGTGATCCACTTTCACCACTGTTGTCAACAATGTTCTCTATATGATGAGGAGGGATGAACAACATCTGTCCCACCTCCTAAGGTCCTAAGAGCAAACCTAAGTGCACCCACCACAGGTCACCCTAAAGAACCAATGGGTTTATTGAGCTCACTTGCAGAGCATCAGTGAGGGGTCACCAACAGGAATAAAGGTAACCCCAAAGCAGCCACACTGTAAAGTCTTCACCCAGCATGGATGATGGCTTCCTCAGAGCTGGAAAAAAATGGCGGCCCCTCTCTAGTCTTCAATAGTCTGTGTATTCTAGTGCCTCCATAAGACTGCAAGGTCACATCACATGCAATCAGGCCAGAATGCATACAAATGGCTGGGATGAGTGACTGGCTACTCAGGGGAGAGTCCAATGATCCTTTCCACTGCATTCTTGTATGAATGGAATTTCAACCATCCACAGGCTTGACTGTGATGGCACAGCTGGTTTCATGAATAGGGTGGACCTGTTACTGAGAGGATAGGGCCTTCCAATGACTAGCCATCCTCACTTCCTTGCAATTGACAGCTTCCCAGAATAGCACCACCAGCTGGGCAACATAGAATCAAATCATGAGTCTGTGGGAAATTTTCAGATGCAAAACTTAACACGAGCTGTCTTAGTCAGTACCTTATTGCTCTGAAGAGACACCATGGCCATGGCAGCTCTTATAAAGGAAAGTATTTAATTGAGTCTGGCTTACAGTTCAGGGGTTTAGACCATTGTCATCATGGTGGGAAACATAGAAGCTTGCAGGCAGACGTGGTGCAAGAGGTAGTTGGAGAGTCCTACATGAAGATTGGCAGGCACCAGTAAAAGGACCTGGCTTGAGAATTTGAAGCACCAAAAGCCTACCCCCAATGACATACTTCCTCCAACAAGGCCAAACCTCCTAATCCCTGTCAACTAGCACCAAATATGTGAGCCTGTGTGGACCATTCTTATACAAACTACCACACGAGCCATCTGTAACCCTAACCAGATGGTGCTCAAGACAACTTAGTTACTCTCCTCTCACCTCCAACCTCCAACACTGGCCTGTCATGTCTCAAATATCACTTTCTAGGAAGCATCCTGGGACCACCTCCTCCCTTCCAAGAAAGATCAAGGAATTCTTTCCTAGGCAGCACTTCCCTCTCAGTGGTATTTGGCACATCTCATCATGACTGCTTTATTTATCTGCCATTGTTAATACACTATAAAGAGGAATTGTACCCAAGCACTTGGAATAATGCCTGACTCATGGGAAGTAGACAAAAAAATATTAATTTACATAATGAGATGATGATAGCTTAACTGCAGTGATAAAAGTGAAGGTGCATAGAGCACAAGAAAGAACCTGGTAGAACCAAGCAGGACGTGGTGGCAGAATAGAATGAAAAGTGACCTTCACTAAGAAATAGGCAGATGTAACAAATTCGGGAATCAATAGGGGGCTATGTGTAGACAAGGAATTTGAGGGTTCAAAGACATCTGCTTCCGAGGTCTGGGTCTTAGCTGAGACCTCACCATTGTTCCACTCTAGGAATAAAAAGCTTGTCAACACATTAAGTGAAACTCCAAAAGCATTACTAAGACACACAGAGATCTGTATTTCCAGGTTCTGCCAAGGTCTCTAACCTCTCTTTGTACTTGTTTTCTTCTGAACCACCTCACCAGTCACGGTGAATTTCCACTGCCCAGAAAAATGCCCTCATCATTCTCTGCCCAGCACGTGAACCCTAGATGCTCACTGGACTTCCTGCTTCTTCCTGTTTCAATAAAGTCCCATTTCCATGTGGAGGATGCTCTCTCAGTTACGGAAGCCACCTCCAGTGTCCTTCCCTGACTGGCTAGACATTAGCTTTAGCTCCATCACTAAGAATTTGATCAAGATACAGTGCTACACACCCATCAGTCCAGAACCTGGAAGACTGAAGCAAAAGGATCTCAAATTCTGGGCCAGCCCGGGCTTCATAGTAAGAACTTGCATTGTAAAATTAACGTGATAAAATTTGACTGTTTGTTCACTTGTTTTGCACACAGAAGATCCACCTAGCCTGTCTGTATTGGAGTTTCCACAAAGGCGTGCCAACCTTTCCTTTCATCGGCCTCCCTCTCACCACACTTTAGAACAGTCTCCCTAGCTGATTGTTCAGCAAGTTTGTTGAATGAATAAAAAAAGGGAATAAATGTAACAAGGTGATATTTGGCCACATCTCCCCTTGCACTAGAGCAAGTGCATATATTAATTACTTTTTATTGCCTTGATAAGATACCATGACCAAACCAACTAGATTTATAGTTTCAGAGGATTAGAGCCCATGGCCATCATGACAAGGAACACGGCAGCAGGCAGGCAGGCAGGCAAGGCACTGGAGAAGTAGCTGAGATATTACCTATTAAATCACAAGTGTGAGGCAGAAACAGCTAACTGGGAATGGCTCTGGATATTTGAAAATTCAAAGCCTGTCCCCGGTGGCACACTTCCTTCAACAAGATCACCCCAAAACAGTCTACCGACTGGGGACTACATATTGAAGTACATGCATCTATGGAGCCATTCTCTTTCAGAGTACCACATTGTGAAAACGTAGAATGTGATACAAAGTGCGAAAAAGATAAAGGATGCAGTGACAGGTTATCTCACTCTCTAAGAAGAAGGTCTAAGGGAAAGCAAATTCAGCTCCCGAGAAAAGCACAGAACATAGAGAGGAAACAAGACAGAATGGAATTTTGTTATGAACTGAGCATCTCGTATTAAACAGTATGAAATCTGAAATGTCCAAAATAAAAAAATTTGTGAGAAAAAAATGTTACATAAACCATACATAGTTACAATATTGAAAATATTGTTTAAATCACTTTATTAATTCAATCTCTCATGGTTGATAAAATAACTGAGAAAAACAACCTAAAGGAAAAAGAAATTCTATTCTCTTTCATGGGCTCAAAGAGTTTAAGCCTTGGTTGCTTGATTGTAGGTAAATGTCATAGTGGCAGGTGTATGAGGCAGAGTGGCAGAGGAGCACTGCTCGTTCTTGGTGGAGAGAAAGCATTGGAGTGACAGGAAGCGACCAGGGACAATAAGTCCCCAAATGCCTGGGTACGTTTACCCAGACCTCCTAACTTTTCCACAACCTCTTAAAATAGCTTGACCTGCTAAAAGCCAAGCTCTCAACATGTGAAGCTTTGAAGGAATGTTTGATATCCAACCATAACAGTCTACCCAGCCCCATGAAAGTCTCATGAGATTCTTATGATGCAAAATGACATTGGTCCAACTATAAAATTTCCTGCTGTTCCACTCCGCTCCAGTTCCTATGGCTTTGCTATTTGCATCCCACACTGGCCTCTGGTTAGTGGCTCTCCTCGGTATCTGTAGATTTCCTAGGCAGGCACTCCACATTTCCAATGCCTTAGTCATCCAGAAGTCTTCACTATAGGCTAAGCTTCACCCTCATAGGTTCAGGCATTTCTGTCTGATGGGCTCCTTGCAGGGACACCAATCCTACACACAATCTTAGTTTTCCAGACCTTCCTTTAAAATCATGAAGGAAGTCTCCATGATGCTAAAACCCCATACACATTCTACTTGCTCACAGAACTAACACCAGATACATATCACCAAAGTCTTCATCCAGTTCCAAGAGCCCTTTTGAACTATGAATGTGGGGGCTTCTATATTCCTGAGATTCCATCAAAACACTTCCCTAGGCAGCGCAATGCAAGCATGATAGCCCAGAATAATAATGGCCACTACAAAGTCCACACACATCAGCCCTCTGTCCAGCCCCTACCAGGGATGCCCCTTCCTGTCAAAGCACCTAGGAAATCTTTACAGTTGCTACTGAGCAGACACGCTTTCTCCTCCTTCACTTCTGCCTCCCTCCTCTGAGCTCCCAGCTTTCTCCTTCCTTCTGGCTCACCGATATCTCTCTATGACCTTTCTAACAAGCCTCACTTTCTGGCCCAGCCCTGCTTTCCCAGCTACTCCTTCTTCCTAGACTTCTTTTCCTCTCACACAGGTCAAATCTGTTCTACCTGCCCCTTCTAGAAAGTTCTACAGCCAACTACTGAAATGGAGGATGCAGCCAATAGCTCAGCGTGTTTATTCTCTGTTCCTTCATTCTTCTGCTTTCCCATAATATTTATTATCATCTTTCAAACTACTAAATAATCTACCTACGTATTATTCACCATTTATTGACGGGCTTTACCCAACTCAGATATAGGCTCCATGTAGAGTCTGCGCCCATTTGGTTTGCTGATTGTCCGGTGCCCAAACAGTACCTTGCATAATCTAAGCACACAGCTCTTACTGTGTGGAAACAGAAACTAGGTATTAAATATCAACTTACTGAATCGGAAACTATTTAGTTATTGAATTTGAAACTATTTTACTTTAAACAATTGATTCAGTACTTTAATTTTCTAAATGTACTAGGTACAGGAGGGGTGTAGACCAGAATCCTAAAAGAAAGAATTCACTCTACCACCAAAAATACACTGTTTCTAAATCTTTCCTCTAAATGCCATTTTAAGTTTCTTTAGCACAGGGCTGTGAAATTCTGAGGTAAAGTACAGACATTTGCTTACAGCGTTTGCTACCTGAGAAGAACAGTGCATATTCTTCATTACAACAAACACAGCTCATTCCTTACAAAATTAATTATTCTCAATAGCTTGGTGTAATTGCGGATGTCTTTCCCTATTTTCTGTGCCCTTTATTTATAAAACATTGTGAGATTCTCGCTTGTGTCAGCATTGTGTACCGAAGGCAACCTCAGGGACATCAAAATGCATCTGTGTCACAGTAAAGAAGTCACAGACTTCCTCTTGGATATCTGATCAAAAGAGAGCCCAAGTGTGAATTCTCCACTGCTAGCCCTGTCTTCTGTCTCACCCTCAAAAACGCTTTACTTTATATGTATTTGAAAAGCACAGAAAGTATCACAGAGGAAAGGGATGAGGGACACTTTACAGAAATCTTTAAGGAATTTTACAAGAGATTAAATTGATGACCCTAACTGACCTAAAAACAAACACTACTTCAAACGTATCATTTATCAAGCAGTACCTGCATGATCTTTGCAGCACTTAGGGTGCATAATTATTGTCTTCAACTTGCTTGCTATTTTCACCAAATTATCATTACATCACACATACTCACAGACAAGCATTGGTCTCTAGGTCCAGGGGCACAAAAGTATACATAAGTTAAGATTAAAGCTACATATTAGCTGCGGTTGTAAAAATGATCGCATAGTCAAGTCAAGCCAAATAAGGTTAGTTGTTACCTTGTTTTCTTAGGCTGGATGTAGAGCAGGACCTGTCTTAAGTGACATACTACACTCCAAAGTACGGCAGCTGAGAGTCCCAGGGTAAGTGCCAGTCTCTCGGAATGTAAGCGATCTTTTTATTTTCCTAAAGTGCAAGGACACGCTTACTTCCTGGATCACCTTGGATACTGACAAGTGATCTTGCTCATGGTCTTATTCACAGCCTCCGTTACAGGACTCAGGAGGTGAGCTGACAATGTCTTATTCCTGCTCCCCATCTGCTCCCCACATTCTACATGAAAAGATTGTCACCCCACTGTTTCTGACATTGGGGAACGGTGGAAAAGCTGTACACCCTATATCAAGAAATACGTAGATAAAACACCTCAGCCCAGGGTCAGAGTACGTTCTCTCTTATTTTAAGAAGTATTATCATTAAAATAATGTTTTGACACAAACTTGTGACATATGTGCCTACACAACCAATTTACTGTTCCCAGGGTTAAAAATACACACTGCAATGTGTTTGATGTATTAACATAATCATGGCCTCAAAAAATATGTGTGGTAGCAGCAGCATCCAAGAGGCTAAAGTAATTCTCACTTTGGGGTGAGTAAAATCACAATTAAACAAGAAAAATCCAGATTGGGGACATTATTTCTGCACAGCAGCTAAATACATTACCATATTACATGAGTACTCTGCATTCAGTTTTCTTTTTGTTGCTTTTATAATTAACCTCCAGGGATGCTATCTATAATAAAGAAGTAGAAAATAACATGCCATTATAAAGGCAATTCTTTCAAAAACTCTTATAACAACCCTAAGCAAGACCAAAATGAGAAGCCATCCACCTACATTATCTACACCAACATGTCCGCAATGCAAAATTCTGGCAGCTGGACAGAAGCCAGCATTCCTCTGGAACTCATGAAGCCTCTTCTGCTCTGCCAAAGAAGCCATTTCTTTATCAGTGGCAGAAGAGACATGGCTATGTGTGGTACCTATTAGCACATCAGAGTACAAGCTGGCCTCTAGGCTCCTTCAGTGTCACAAGTACCTGTTACACATTTCAGAGTTTATGCTGGCGTCCTGGCTCTTCTCACCCTGCTCCTCCCTTGCTCTAAAGGTCTCCAGCCCGTGGGCTTCTGCCCCCATCCCCCACCCCCAGTTTCTCATACTTATACCCCTGCTATTTCAGCCATTCTCTCTCTGTCTCTCTCTCTCTCCTTTCTCTCTTAGTTCCCTGTCTTGTCCCTCTCTCTTGGTCATCTCTTTCCCTCCCTCTCTCGCTCTGCTCCTCTGTCTCTCCTCTCAGGGCCAAGTTGGCTGAACATATCCAATCTACTACTTTCTCTTTCTATTATATGTGGTGTAAGCATATAATTCCTTTAGAAGCAAAATGCCTCTGGTGGTTCTCTCGCTCATATTCATAATAAAAACCTTTTACTTAACCATACCTTGAAGTACCCATGTCTTCAGTTTATATAAAAACAACCCAGTATTATGAAGAAAAAAAAAAGACAATGTTATTCTCATCTGAATGAGACTATCTCACATTCTAAAGAGACTTCAGAGTAGTCATGAGAAAATATCTCCAAATGATTCAAACCGAGTCTCTCTTTTCTTAAGAACAAGCCATTCTTTTAATAGTGTAGAGGTAATTTGTGAAGTTCAGCGACATGGACAACCAGAGTGGACAATCATGGAGAGCCCTTCACACAGGTCAGTATGGATCCCTCTCCACACAGAATGTCACTGATCAGTTAGGACCTAGGACATGGGGCGGCTATGTTGGCAGTATCCCCGTGGGATGGCGCAGCTCCTGCTATAACTTTGACAGCCTCACTTGCCACTGCCCACCACATCAGCTGGTCCCTGGCTAGTACCAGGTGCCTCTCAGTACACTCAAATTCCCATTTCTCTCCTCAAAAAAGATCAGCAGTATGTGGCGTTAGTGTGTAGATCTAGCAAGCACCTGAGGCGGTGTGGAGAGCCTCTCTGTGGCCTGGACAAGGGAAGGTACTCCCTAAAAATATCTTGTGTGTCTCATCATGTGTTCAGTTTTCCCAGTGTGGAGTAAGCATATAATTCCTTTAGAAGCAAAACATGTCACCCATTCAGGGAAATATTATAATATATAAAAGTACTTTAAAAAACTGGCCGGCCATCGCTGACAGTTATTTAAACAGTAGCTATCTTTGTAGCATGTGCTAAGTATTTTGTGCTTAGAACGTCTTTTCATATTGACAGCACCCCTGCTGCTGAATGATTTTACATCTGAAAACCCCTATGTTGCCTTTGTTCTTGTAGGTACGCAAAGCTGACCCGGGACCAAAAGCCAGGCAGCACATTTGTAAACGTTTGTTTAGTCAACCAAAGGTGCAGATGTTTTTAAGTATAAAAATGGATGCCGGGAATTCTGAACAACCAAATAAGTAATTCTGATAACACACGACGAGCAGGGCAGCAAAAGTGACAACGACCAAACTTAGATGAGCAGAGAGAGTAAAGACGGGGAATGAGGCTCAGCCAGCAGCAGGCCTGAACGCAGATTATATGCATCAGCGAATAACACCGAGTCACCCAAAAGGCACTGGTCACATTAAGGAAAGGAACATACGTACTTCCCCTTCGAGTCACTTAAGCAACAGTGGGTCCAAATTTAAGTTCTCTACTTACTGCTACCGCATCTTCTGTCCTGTGCTGCGTGAGTCTGAATCTGTGTCTGCCTGAAGGAGATTTTCCTGTAAATCTGTCCCCAAGTCTCTCTTTGTATGTGTGTTGTTGTGTGACTGTGTATGTCTGTATGTGCGCAGATGTCTGTCCCTAAGAAAGGTTTTGCTCTGTGTTTATTGAACAGCACAGAAATGATCAGATGGAGAAGGAATAAGATACTTTACAGAACTTTAACAGAATTCTACAATGGATTATGTCACTGGCTCAGAAAGACCAAAATGACCTAGACAACAAGCATCATTGTTTATCAACCCATATTCATACATGGCTTCTTCGAGACTTTCTGGTGAATTTTAGGAAGTTGCTTTCAACTTCTGTATTTGTTACTTTCAACAAAAGGTACACATGCATTATCTAGGCCAGGACCAGAAAAGTAAGATAGCTGCTATGCATTAGCTTGGGTTGTAAAAGTTGATTACAAGTCTAGGCAAAAGAGATTGATGTACATTATTCTTTTAAAAGCAGGTGAAACAAAGAATTTGAGTAAGGAGTAGGAGAGCAATCTTAATTGACTGCAAGGCATGTTGCTTACTTTGGCAATGAGGTCCAGCAAAGATTCCAGTCTCCTGGAACGCAAGAGGTGTTTTCATAATATTGTATCTTCACAGGCACGCTCAACAAGCAGGAAAGTCAAGACTCAGAGGTAGCGCACAGCTCTCCACATTCAGAGAGATGGGTGAGGCTGTAAACAAAAGCAGAGAGGATCACAGCATCTTATTAAGGACAACAAATGAGACTAACAAGCAACATCATGAAGCTGAACAAACTAGCGTGGACTCTTGCTGCAGGTAACCAGCTTCTTTCCACCAGCTATGAGAACAGCCCAAGTGTCAGAACAGTTGGGCATCACATCTTTACTTCAAATGGCAGGGTCCAAAGAGTCCCAAAGTAAAAATATCCCCCAGACAGACTCAAAGTTAAAGTAGCTCCAGCCTTTGAGCAGCAGAGGCCACAGTAGAATTGTGGGGGCCAGAGCGATGACCAGGAAAGGGCAGAACCCCAAGAGGCCAGAGGCTGCAGATCCAATGGCTTCAGAGTACCCTTCCTGCGTGTGGTGCCACATGGAGCCTGCTGCACCACGAGGGATCTGAAAAATTACAGTGCCAGCAACTGACTGTATCAGTTAGGGCTGTTCTCAACCCTTCAAAAGTGACTGTTTGTGTTCTCAGCAGCTAAATGAGACACCTTTATCCAGGAACCACAACCTCCAGGAACATGGAGGAAGAAGGGTCAGAAGGAATGTAAGAGCAGGAGTCTGTGGAAGAATGCTGGGAGATGATGTTTTCTGGATATGCCATGGCCAAGGCACTCATGAACAAGTTCCGGTCGTCTTGACAAGGCCAAGCCAGTAAGACCAGTCACCCTTGCAGCAGAAAGTGTTAATCACACACAGTGTGTTAAAACCTTTTCAAAAGGAGGACACGAAGGTTGAGTGGAGACTGTTGAGGAGATATGGGGAGGTGGGAAGGAGGAGCTAGGAGTACCTGTGATCAACGTAAACTGTCAGAGAATAAATTTGAAATAAGTCAAGAGAGCAATTGCCTCCAGTGCTCCAGCACTAAAGCCTTTCACAAACTAGACTCGTAGCATCTCACATCTGAGAAGACACACAGTAACTCTTCTTCTGCTGCGTCTGCCTGCTATGCCTGTCCTTTCCAGTAGGAACTCCTTTTTTTCCCCTCTGAGACAGTCTCCCTCCTACACACATGACTAAGATAATCTCCTCGGGAGAGGCTTTTGTGTGGTCTCTGGTTTCGGCTCTGTGTGTATGTGAGAAATTAAAAGTCGGCAATTCTTCATAAGCCCACATACAGCTTTACTCATAGCAGGAAGGGCCCAAAACCTGAGGGCCTCTCTTTCGAGTACAAGGTTGCTAGTGTGTCTCTCTAACACCCACAGGACCCATGTATTTAAGGCATAGTCTCCACTAAGCCACTCCTGGGAGGTGGCACAGCCCTAGCAAGCGGCCCGGTGCTGGTCCTCTGGATTGAACTATGCCCTGGACATGAAGCTCCGCCTCCTCCCACCTTATAGGCAGCCAGTCGGTGCTGTGATTATTTGTTCCACCAAGCACTCCTCACCATTGCTCCCAGCAGCATCCTGAGCCAAGGAGGGCCATGATCATGAACTGAGACTTCTGAAACCATGACCCAAAACAAACCTCCTTTTCATGAGTTAATTTACGGTGGGAGGGGAGAGCTGAAGAGCGCATCCGTGTTAGTCATACATAGGACAGAAAGGAAGGAGATGGCCGGGAGTGGAGAAGAGCTGGAAACTGTCCTTGTGTCCAGGAAGGCATCGTTTCTCTTCCTGCCCCCAGGTGCTAAGTGGAGCCTCGTGTGGTACCCTCAGGCTCGAATCACCAGCAAGCACGAACCTTCAGAATGCGTGGGAGGGTGACAAGCTCTCTAACCCTCCACGGTCCTTAACACTCGCGGTATGTTCCAGAAGAGAAAATAGGCGAAGACGAGCTGTTTGCTCTCAACTTCCGACCATCATCCTTTGCTGGGCCCACAACTCTGCACTAAACCCTCGAGGCTAGTCAGAGCTTCCGGGGTTGTTGAGAGCTCGAACGCCGCAGTCAACAACGCCATGTTATCTTGTGCGGTCTTACGAAGTTCCTGAGTGAGTATTCATTGCCTATCTCCGTATTTTGACCTAAGATCTTTACATATCCTTTGGGGATGTGTAAATAGACCGCTAGCTTCCACCAACCTGAAGCTACGACTGTCGTCGGACAACGCGACTCCCATAGCAGGAACCCCTGCTTTGCTGTACCCCACCTATGTCTTTGAAAACACGTTTCCACCGCTGCATCTGAAAAGTTTACTGATTTATGATCTCCTTTGTTTTAGTACTGTAAGAATGTACTGGAAGAATTTCCATGTTGGAACATGATGTTTGGGGTAACCTGAATCTGTGTTCCAGAGACAGGGCCACTCCTATATGGTTGCAAAATAACCTGCTTCCTAGTCCCTTTGAGAGATGGCTGTGTTCTGTGTGGCCACTGAATTCTTCCCCTTCTTATGCTTGGTAAGTGAATTTGCCAGAAGGCTCCCCCTGGTGGTCTCCACCGCCCCCGCCTCCCCTCCCCCCCCTCCCGCCTCTCCCCATACAGCCTGCAGAAGTTAAAGCCTTAGCCCCCAAAGTTAAAACCTGGGAAACTGGACGAGCAAGATGGCTCAGCAGGTAAAGGCGCTTGGTGTTAGGCCTGATGTTCCATAGGACCTGCAGGGTGGAAGCCAAATACATACCCCTGAAATCGTGCTCCAGCCCAACACACACACACACACACACACACACACACACACATCCCGAACATTAAAAAGCAAAACAAGAAATTACACATCCATTTTTTTTTTTGGAACTAGATTTCAGACTTCTATGGGGAGCACAAGGGAAAAGGAAAGAGAAAAGGGGTCGGGGGAGAGGATCTCAAGATTTCCAAACAGCACCAGTCTACTGCGGAAGCCCCGCTGACATGTGCCCTAGGTAGCCAAGCTCACCAGTCCCTCCGGTCTTAAACAGGAAGGTCACTGTACCAGCCCAGGACCTGGGTACCCGGCACTGACAGCATCTGAGCTTGTGACCTTTAAAGTCTGCCCCTGAGCAACTCAGAGAGAACGCCAGTGTGTGTTCAGTAACCATAAAGCAACTTTCCCTTTCTACTGGTAGACTGGAAGACGGAAATATCACCTGGGGAGGGGGAGAGGGGTGAGCGCTTCCTCCAGCCGCTATCTAATGCGCTTTTCCTGACTGTTTTTAATCTGACAAGAGCTGAATGAACCCACATGGAGCCTCTTCGTGTTTTAATTACACTTAGCCAAACCTCTAGGAAGAAAAGGGAAACAGTGCCACCTAACTGTCCAAGAAGCTTTGTTCTTGAGGCTGACTTTTCTCCCCTCCTGTTTCCGCATGTTAATTATCAACCACTGCGAGCATGCCACTACTTGCAATTCATTCTTATCTCAGCTGCTGATGATTTCACAGGAGGAGATGCACAGCAGCCATGTTCTCAAGAGCAGAAGGGCAGTTTCACTGCACTTTAACAGGTAAGGCAGCATCCTCCAGCCTTTGCAGGAGGTCCAGGGAATGCCGGGTTAACAATATGTTTTATTCAGCTAAACCCTGAGAATCTTCAGGTGAATTTCTTTCATGATACACTGACACATTCCAAATATCGTACGCCAACTTTTTCTGCTTCTTCAGCATCTAACTCAGGGGCTGAGGGAGATCCATGCTGCCACCTCAACATGGATGGCTCCTCCCCTGCAGTCACTCTCTTACACTGTGCCTGTGGATACAGAGTGAAGTAATACAAGCATCCAAAGATTGACAGAAATACCAGAGGTGGCTTAGAAGAAGAAAGAAAAGTGTGTGAACCTGAGCCTGACGTTTGCAAACCCCTTAGGAAGCTTCCCTAAACTTCTATCCATAGCAGCAATAGATAGATAGATAGATAGATAGATAGATAGATAGATAGATAGATAGATAGATAGATAATAAAGCAAACAGCTGAACAGTGGACTCCAAAGTCAATGCACCTTTTCTGAGAACTAAAGTCTATGGACAGATTCAGAAAGAGATAGAGAACCACCTACCCCCTCCCCCAGCCCTATTAGAGACACTGGATTTGAATAAGAATGCTTCCCATAGCCTCTGTATGGAAATGCTTCACTTGGTGGAACTGTTTGGAAAGGACTAGAAGGTGTGACTTTGTTAGGAGTGTGTCACTGGGGGCAGGCTTTGAAGTTTCAAAAGCCCATGCCATCCCAATCAGTGTGACTTCCTCTCATTCACTTTTGCCCATGCTCCCACCCTGTCCCATCTGCCTGTCAACTACTGCTCCAGAGCTATGCCCACCTTGCTGCTGCCATGCTCGCAGCCATGATGGTCATGGTCTCACCTTCTGAAACTATAAGCCCCAGATAAAGTCTTTCTTCTATGAGTTGCCTTGGTCATGACATTGTATCACAATGAGGAAAAAGTAACTAGGGCGATGCCTTTGTAAACCCAAGTCAACAGTGGTGACCACATCAGCAATATCAATAATAATCTCAAAAATTGTCACATCCATGTTTGGATGGGTGTGACTATGAGCTATAATACATAATACATAATACATTAATTTCTAGTCCTTATAAGCAACATTTATAGATAACATTATTTCACATATATTTCAGACTCTCAATTTTGAATATTTGTCAAACACCATTAAAATATTACTTGGGAGAGATGGCTCCTCAGATAACAGCAAAATAGAAATTTTTGCAAGATGTAAATTTTGTAAGAAGCACTTATTGCTTCTTACAATATTCAAACTGAAACAATACAGTGTAACTCAATCCCACTCCACTCTCACCCAACTGTCCTGGCTAGAGAGCGGCTTATAACATGTTAAGTACATATGAAATGTAAACGAAGGACAGAGTCATAGCATGAAAGAGCTTGTGTATTATGGCTGAACTGAGGGTAGTCGGGCCCAGAGACTACAAATAAGTGGCTCCTTCAGTTTGCTTTCTTAAAGAAATAGGATAGAGTACTGCAAAGCCCCTCACTGTTCAAAGCTAAGAGTCACTAGTGTGGCCCCAGCAGACACAGGGAAGTGATGGGCTTCAGAAGGCTTTTCCATGCTGCATGTCTGCACCCTTAGCATCACCAAACAGCACTGGAGGGAAAACACACACACACACACACACACACACACACATACACAGAGTATGCACAAAGACACAGCAAAAGGCCCAGATGGGTCTTCATAACAAGGACGAAAAGGACATTCCCCTGCCTCAACCCAAACCTTAGCAACATCTTCCCTGGGATCAGGGAAGTTGAAACATAGCTTTCCAATGAGGGTTCTCCAAGCCATGGCTTCAAGTGTTGAGGTACCCAGGGCTGGGATACAGGATCTCCTGTCCCCAGTTTTCTCCCAGTGACAGAAAGCTTTCTCAGCCTAGAGGAATGAGATGTGCAAACAGAATTTTCTTTAAGACAAAACTTCAAGATTTACATGTTTAGAGTGTTTTCATCTCCTCAAAGTAATGCCCTTAGCACACTATCCATCTAAATATTTATCTGTTTATTCAAGTGGTTTTTCTGTTACTCTTTTTAATCCCAAGCACAGTCTATTTGACCACAGAACTATGCAAAGCTACAGTGTTAGACCAGGAGACTTACAGTTTTAATAAGTTTTCTCATTTTCTAAAATCACCAAGGATATCTCATAGAATAAAATAATATAATTCTGGATGAAGTGATAAATTCGACTGCTTCCACACATAAATGCACATCTGCATGAATTGACAGCTGCGCACACACACGTAACGAAACGTGACATGTCTGCGAGCGCGGCTTCGCTGACAGCTCATTGGTGGGTGGGAATGCAGTCATTAGACAGCGCGCTCCAACTTCAGACCATTTGGTCACTTTAAGCCACATAAATCTCCGAGTGCACAATCTAACCTCTGGCGGTACCCAAACCAAAACTTGATCCCAAAATATACAACCATGAATGTAACTGATCACAAGTATAAGTGATACCGACCGACCAAGTTAACGCAGAGGCCTTGACTGAGAACCAGCGCTCAATCCTAATATTTTCATCATCAGGTTTAAATTTTGAAAAAAAAAAAAATGAAGATGACTTCGGAAATATCAACATTCATCTGAAACAAGTTCAACTACATAAAATAATAGTTCTGAAAGGAAAGAATAGCTGCTACTTCCAAAGTCTAAGTAAAAGTAGTTTGCCTCTTAGTGAATAATCTCTTGTCCTTGTCATTGCAAGTAACTGAATGAATTTCTTTAGAATTACCCAAAGCGCTGGTCAACAAATGGGAATAAAGGCCAGTTTGTCACTCAGAGGGGAACTGTTTTAATTTCACATGGCATTTCAGGAGTGGCATGGGCAAGGCTATTGCATGTGACGCTCCGAGGCCACAGGATCTCCCTGCCTGCCACGGATGTAGCACCAACCTGATGTTCACAAAGCTTACAAACCTCACTTACACTTCTCTGGATTTTAAGCTTCACTCCATTTCTCATGAGACAAAAAAAAAAAAGCTTAGCTTAGCATTGTTCTAGTGTTTCTTGCTTTCTCAAACAAAGATAGCACTAGATAAACTGAGAAACTCATACTCTGCTTAAAGAAATTTCCATGTATTATTTATGCTTTGGGGAATCATGTCACTGCTCAACCTGGACCAGCGATTTCATTGGCCCCTTCCAGTGTAAATCTAGGTATAGCTGCAAATACCGACTTTTAGTCTCTAGGATAACCAGCCTGACCAGGTGTGACTGCACATGTTTACAACCCTAGCACTGAGGGGCAGAGGCTAAATGGCTCTCAAGTTCAAGTGCAGCCTGCGCCAGATACTGAGACCTCGTCTCAAAACACACACGCACACACACGCACGTTCACAACCTGTTAATTTCTCCATTTTATTACATATGTACATGTGTTGACTGATTTGAGATTCTACCTACACGGAAGAAGTTACCTTTCTACTAATTACACTTTAGGATTCCAAGGAAGATGTTAAAAATGTTTTGGCAAAGTCTGATAGAGTTGAAATCCCATAGAAGCAAACATTCATGAATAATTTTCCACATTGTTAGCTTAAACATGTAAAGTGAAGCTGGGCATGATGACTATAATCCCATGGTGGGGGCAGGGTGGGGGAGGGGCTGATGCAGGAGGATGACAAGTTCAAGGCCAGCCTGAGCTTCTTTGTGAGACCCTGTCTTGACAAACAAGAAGATAATATAAAGCTCCCAATGAAGAAGAGCATGTGGTCTGTGCACCTCATGCCACCACCACTTGTGAACCTGACAGGAGTAATAAGATACAAAATCTCAGGGACGCAAAAAGGGAATGCTCAGTTTCCTGTAACTTCTTTAAAAGACTTTTAGTTTTTCAGTTCCAGAAGGAAGATGCTTGGCAGCTTTCCATCATTTAGCTATGAAGGCCTCCGTGATAGAAATTTCAAATGGCATGGATTAGAGAGAGACAGGAGCAAGGAAAAACAGAATGTGACAGGGTGAAAGAGAGGGAGGGAATGTCTTGGATAAAATTATCTCTCTACAGATAATTTAAGCTGTTTTATCTCTGGTTTCAAGTGACATTTTTTTTTAAATACTTAGGTTGAAAAAAAATACAAAGAACTGTTTAATGTTCACAGACAAAGGCATTTCTATTGCTGAATTTATCTTCATTTGTGGTCCAGAACTCAGTGAGAACCTTTGAAAGTACAGTGTTGGCAGTTTCCACAGAGTGAGACTGGGCTCCCTTCTTTTGTGCTGTACTGCAACAGGGTTCACACGAACAAGGCAGAAATGACACAAGCAGCGAAGGTTTCCCTCATCTCTACAAGGGGTCGATTAAACCTCGTGCCTTTCCTTCCATCCATAGCACATGGTCTCTGAAGGCAGCACATACAGGAGCCAGCCTACCGAGGGCAGAGCTGGCGTAAAGGTGACTGTGTCCTCTTCCACAGGAAGCCCTGGAGGGACCGTCTGTGGATCAGAACAGAGTTTCTCTAGTAGGGACTTGACAGGGATGTCCTCACTCTCATTGGCACTCCCTGCCCTCTCCCATGCAGAAGCATGTTTTCCATTCCAACTCCTCTCCTAGAGCCACGGGGCTTCATACACAGCCCTGAATGAACTCCAAACGCCAAGGGTATTTCCTGAGCAGAAAAGACCGCCAGCTTCAAGCTGAGGCCAGACACGTCACCTGTACCGGGGAACACCACTGATGCAGAAGTCCTTGAATCACTCCCCAAGAGCATCACGTCACACATGACACAGAGGAGGCTCGGAGGACTCTGCCTGTGTTGGTGTCCCCCGGCCTAGCACAGCCTTCGCCAAGTTAACAATAAACATTTATAGGATGGATGAACATACTCTCACTTAGCGAAGAGAGTATGAGTGTCACGACTCAACTAAGCAAGCACACAAAGAAATACCACCCTATAAATAAAGTCCACCAAGCCATTGGATATTATTTTGCTACAAAACTTGGTTATGAAAACAAGTGTCAGTATGACACAAAACCAATACAGAACTCACAAATCTGATCCCCAGCAGGAAAAGACAAGCAGCTAAAAAGGAGACGGACAGAAGAGGACAGACACACACATATGTACGCATATATGTGTACATGTATGTACACATGTCTATACATACACATATGTGTCTGGGCTTAGAGAAAGCTCCATGGGCTGAGACCCTAGAAGCTAAATCTGAGTTCCAAATAAGCCACTACTCAGTTGGCGAGTAGATTTGAGCAAGAAGTTGTTCAAGCTGCTATTAATAACCCAGATGACTACCACTGTGTGATTAGAAAAGACGCACTTCCTGTCTGACTACTCATCCGCGCCGCATCGACTAACATACACACTTTTTGTTAACAAAAGAGTGTGAGTTTTGACATATTAAGAAGTTCTTTTAACTCAGGTAACTGGTTTTCTGGGACTCCACTGGCAGTCTGGCTTCTGCCCAGGTTGGAATAGCAAGACCCTGTCTCAGCCACACCAAACCGCACCCCACCCCATCCCACTACATCAGATCACTTCAGTAAGTCAACCCTTGTCAGGGTGGGCCATCATTTAGCTGGGAGAGCCATCATTTGTGGAATTACCTACACCCCATCAGGATGTGGGTATGACTGTGGAGCTATCCTGATCACTAACTGTCTTGTTAATTAATTCAGGAGAGTCCAGCCTCTGTTGGTAGCACTGTCCCTAGGAAGATGGTTCTAGGCCATATGACCGTGTGAGTGAGACAACAGCAGTGTTCCTTTAAGGTTCCTGCTAATGTGGGACAGAAGAAGTGTCTCCATAAGCTAATGTTGGCGTGTGATAAAGCTTACCGCTACTCAGTTGAAATATGAAAGAAAGCATGCAGAAACAAATGTGATTTAAAGTCACGCTTGTAACCTTCACTCTGTGGAGCATATTGGTGGGTAATGCCTAGCCATAAATACTTTCTATGTTTCTTTACCACTCACTCACAGCAATGGGCTCGGTCTTGAACAGCCCTGGAAAGATTGACAATGATCATTGCCTTACAGGACAAAACTCCCGTGTGACTCCTGATGATCTGCCATGATTAAGTGAGTGGGCATCACCATTCACACAAACAAGATATCACCAACTCATCACCCTCACAATCATAGTCTGTCGACATTAACGCCTTCTAAGCTGTTTGACCACGTCCTGGAAACACTCCCATAACTTCTGGAGTAAAACCCCAATGGACTCACTGTTGTGGTCAGATAAGGAAAAGACTTTTGTTGTAGTCATCCACAGAAACTCAGTGAATAAACGACCGACTTTGGGTACTGTGACGGCATCTCTAATAATTCAGCTGTGTGGTGCGGAGGGCCAAGTCAATAGGGTGTAATGACACGGAATTAAAGAATATTCTCTGCCCTAAAGCAAAAGATAAAAAGAGCATTGATTTTCTCTTTGACGTCTGACTACTGCAATAACAAAATGGAGGGCTAAAGGTCAGCCGTGAACGTTCTCAATCAACCTGACTCTGCCGGTTACAAAGGAACTCCCCGTCCGTAAACAACTTTGTAGACCTGCTTTCTTGCACAGCGATCACTAAACTGACTCAGAGCATTTCCAATTTTATTCACGGGGTGTATCAGGCAGCTGTTACACTTTGGAAATATGAGGTAACAAACCCTTGATTAGCCGACAAGCTTCCTGGAGGGTACAGCAGAGCAGAGCCCTGTGTCTCCCAGCGTGACGGCATTTGCATCAGTGAAGTTTACCGGAAGGACAGGACCTGTATTGGGGAGCACAGAAGCAAGTAAAGGAGGAGTCACAAGAAAGGCAGATCCTAAAGTGCCGAATCCTATGAGGCAGAAGGGGTGCTGCACCCCTACAGTCACCCCAAAGCACTGTCTGAACACATTGCCATGCTCCCACGTGCTTAGAGAGTGGAAGGGCCGGGTTCAGCTTCTGCCTTGAAACTCTTAGATTTAATATGGCTACTTCAAAGGGCAGGAATCAATGAAACAAGAAACCAGTAAAGGTCTGTTTGTTTGTTTGTTTGGTTGGTTGGTTGGTTGGTTGATTGGGTTTTATTGTTATTTTTGTTTGTTTTTTTGTTTGTTTTTTTGTTTGTTTTTGATACATAGCACCTGATGAACAAGAAGAGCATTATGGTAAATAAGAAATTAAAAGTTGATCAAAAGTAGAGCTGGAAGATGCCTCAGTTTGTAAAATCCTTGCCTCTCACAAACATAGAGACCTGAGTTCTATGCCTAGCACCCTCTTAAACACCAGCCTGTAATCCTTGAACTGGAGAAAATCCCAGGAGCTTGCTGGCCGACCAGTCTAGCTAAATGAAGAAGGTACAAGTTCAGGGAGAGACCCTGTCCCTAAAAATAAGGTGGAGAACAATTGAAGGATACACGCAATGTGGCCATCTGGCATCTACATACAGGAGCATGTGTGTGTGAGTACATATCTCCCAACACATACATACACACAAGTACACATATACCATAAACTAAGTAAGTAGACCTTGTGCAGACCTGTAAATACCAATACTTGAAAAGATGAGGCAGGGGGATTGCAAGCACAAGCCTCATCTAGGCTACCTATTTAGTTCAAGGCCAGCCTGAGCTATACAGAGATACCCGATTCAAGCGGGGGGGGGGGGGGAGAAGAAAACATACATCCAGCTAATTATTCAGCTTAGAGTACCAGCAAGGAGCTATAAACAGCAGACCACAAACAACAGAAGGCATCCGGTCAATAGAATCCACTGTTTATCTTAGCAGCATCCTAAATATGCAGCAAATATTTTAAGCACAGTGATTTCACATTTTCCTACAATGCAGATTTCTATCTAATTTTTTATATTAGTGACTATCTCTTAGGTCGTGTAAGACCCATTTTACCCAAGCCTCCGACTCTTTCTAATGTCTCCACAGCACTGAGGGGAGTTTCTCACTCATTCACTTTCTACTTTAGGAATCCTAAACAAATACTCTACTCCCTGGGTGACAAAAATCAACAGGACAAGAAGACTCTGTGGGTTTTCTCCCCTATGCCTGCTTCACTCAGCTATCTTCCTGTCGACATTCAAACTGACCTTGATTAAATTCTTACTCTCATTTGTGGAACAGCAATGACACCAAAGACATTGCATTATTACATGGCCAATTGAAGAAACTAAAGCCAAGGGCAGAATCTTTGAACTGTCCTGCATACAGACCTGAAGCCATGGAGCTATCGTCTGCTCCTTGTTATTTATTCGAAAAGAAATAACAATTATGACCATGAGTAGGTTCTAAAATGCTGTCATGCAAGAAAGTTCACTTTCAAGTGTGAAATATTCTGGAGAGCAGTGGCCATAAATAAGAAACAATATATAATTGCTGGACCAGAAGCCTTTCCAGGAAGTGGAAAGTTCCAGAGCCATGATATGTATAGGATACCCAATATAGGGGAAACTGAGTAAGAGGTGACCCTTTGACACTTCCGCAAATTTTAGAATTTCCTGGTCAGGAATAAAAGCTCTGTCCCAGGGCCCGCTCTTGGGCAGGGCTGAGAATGATGCATCCAGGTACACTATGCAACTACATGAAAGCTTGTAGTCTATCTACAGAGGCTGCGACTATCTGCAGTGTGAACCAAGCAGAATACAGAAGCCCCAGAGCTGCAGAAACTGAAGGAAGCCGACCCCTGACAACCTCTAAAACCCGGCACTTAGAGCAACCCTTTCCACTGGACATGTGCCACAACAAACCAAGTATCTGCTGAAACTATCCAATCCTTCTCACTGGGTAATAGCCAAAGCCAGGTAGCCAGGCAGCTTTTCCTAGTCTTCTCTAACACCCACTCAGCTTCTCCAGCTGCAGATCTGGGAAGAGGAGCCCTGGGTGTTTTCCTTTGCCTGCCCTCTAATGCATCAGCAGTTTTGGCTATCTTGCCTCGGGAATGCTCCTGGAACCCCTCTGTTTCTACTCATCTCCCCTCCCACCTCCCTGCTCCAAGCAACACTAATTCCCTCCTTGTCTGTTCTGTTTGCCTTGGTCCCCAGCTAGCTTGTGACTGCCCATCCTCAGAGGCCTTTGCTGTCCTGCAGAGCAAATTAGCTCAGCCTGCTGGACTCTCTCACCATTGCCTTCAAGTCTGACTTGCAGGTGTCCTTTATTTGTGTGATCAGTTGTTTATCTGTCCCCGAATTGCACTACAAACACCATGGAAGCCAGACTCCCATCCATGCAGTTACTCTGACACAAAGCAAACCAGTGACACACTGTGGGTACCTGACCAAATGTCTCACATCCTCCTCCTCCTCCTCCTCCTCACAGAAATGGGGAGTAGAGAATACAGAGTGGGGGAGATTGTTCAGCAGATGAAGTGTGTGCTGTATGAGCATGGGAACCAGAGTTTGGAGTCCAGCCCCATATGGAAGCACAACACAGCATCATAATCTTATCCACGGGGGCAGAAAGGAGGCAGGGGTAGAAGGGAAGAGGGGCAGATTCCTGGAACTCAGTGGCTCCTGGCCTGGCGCTGGCATTCTCAACATCTGTCTTCAGGAGGGACAAGCAGCGCCCTGCAAAATGTCTGGCTTCATTGGGCGAACGCTTCAGGCATGAGCTCAAATCAACATAAACGCGGAAAAGGCTGTGCAGGTGACAACGAGCAGCAACACTCCAAGGGGGTGACAGACTTCCTGAAGTTGCTAAAGCGAAGCAGTGATGGCCCTTGGGGCTTTTGGAGTCAAGGTTTGCTTTTTCCAATGTTCTCTCTCTCTCTCTCTCTCTCATGCACACACACACACAAATCATTCATACTTTCAAAATGAAAAATGACACTATTCTGCAAAACATGACAGTGAAATGTGTAAACAAAGGATCATTTTATGAGGGTCAGTGAATTGACAATTTTCTTTTCTCCCCCAAAAATCTTCAAATTCATTATTTTGCTAATGAACAAGTCACCCTTTGGGGAATGTGTGACTGACATTAAGCCTAAATGGTTCTCTTTACTTAGAAGTATGCTCCTACAATACACTCTACTAAAAATATTGTTGCCAGTTCTACAAAGATGGATGTTTCGTCAACTACAAAACACCGTGTAAGTCAAAGGGATGTCCTTATTCCTAAACCAGGAAGCAAAATAATCCCACATTTCACACTGAAACACCTCGGAACATTAAGACCATCTCTTCCCAGCCAAGCTCCAAGTTTCCAGCTGGGTTTCTCATTAGCAATTGAGTGAGAATGTTATTCCCTCTGCTGGTTAGCACTGGGTATTCTGTGTCTACTTTGCCTCTGTGTCTAGCCAAACCATTGGTTTCTCTCATTGCCCCCATCCTTGGGTACCGCCAATGGTCACACAACTGCTTTCTTCACTTGCCGGTCTCTTGATATTTGTTTTATTTTGTTGTTTTGACTTGAGTTTTGCCACCCTGATATGTAACACCTCCATGTTTCCTGCCTCTCCCCACTTAGGTCAGCACCTGTTTCTGATGAGGACTATTTCAGCCTCTCTCCTGATATTTTAGATCTAAACTGATCCGAAGTCACCCTAGTCTCAACCACATTGACTCTGCTCTCCTGGCTCCCAGTTCACCAAAACCAGCATCCTTTCCTAATTAAAATAATGCATTAAAGAGTGGACAGTGATTTCACCGTTTCTTTAACCTCTTCTTCAGCTCTAGAGGAGGGAACTGATACCACAATAAATGAGAGAATGGGGGTCAGAGAGCTGGAGTTCCTGCTGACTGAGAATGAGCCGCTGGTACAATCCAAACCCACTTTGCTCCCAGTAGCTCTTCTTGATAAGAACTTCTACCTGCAAACCGCCCTTCATAATCGTGTGGACTTTCCTGATTACTGCTTCGGATGCTCATGTCTCTGCTTGGGGTTCTCCTGATCTCATGCAGATTCCTTCTTATTTTAAAAAAACTTAAGGTGTACTTAGTCACACGCAGTACCCCAAAAGGCACTGCAGGCTGTTTCCTTACTACTGAGGATGAGTCTGGTGTTTAAGGCACTTCCCTTAGGTGCTTCAACCAAGCTCCCTCTCCTTAGAACCTTGTGCTCAACTGTAGACACCACAACCCACTTCTCTTTAAGATGGAAGCTTGGTCAGTTCCTCTACTGCTGCTTTCCAATCGCCTCCCCACCAGTACTTGTAGAAAACGTTTTGAGAGTTTATTTTAAGCATCAAGTTGCTCTTAATATCATCCAACGAAGTATGAATTCAATGATTCCAGTGATCTAACGATACAGGAAATGCAAACTCCCCACCACCTCGTTACCACTCATTAATCAGTGTAACTGAATTCAACCCATGTGGAAGTTCTAAACTATCTCTCCTCTTTCAGTCTTTTCTCAAAATCCTGCAGTTACCAAGAGAAAGCCACTTCAGGGTCCAGAGGGTTGGGAAACATCAGAGCATCCCACTGCCGCTTTCAGCCAAGCCCTGAAAGCCCAGACCTGCGACAGACATCTTCTGGAGCGAAAGGCCAACAAGGCACAGTAGGAGAAGCAGCTGGCGAGTCTGGGTGGAGACCAAACAGGCTGGAAGAGGAGCAGGATGTTCCGGATCTGGCTGACTTGATCAAGTCACCACACAGAGCACTCTCAGGAGCAAGACTGTCCCTGCGCTGGGCACGTGGGAGGTGGAGGCTAGACTGTCAGGATGGCGAGGCTCCCACCCTCGCCCCCTCCCCCGGCTACTAGCAAGTCTGAGGATGACTGGATCTCAAGAGAAAAAAAAAATGAATGACTAAAAAGAAGGATCCTGTAAGTGAATAGAAGTACATATGAGCAAAAAGAACGGTTTGAAGCTGTTAACTATTGACAGATCAAAGGCTGCAGACAAGATACTCAGTCCCCACCTCCAGAGAACTCTTACACCGATCCCTCATGTAACTGCGCTGGCCCACGCAAGTCTCCAGGCCCTCCCCGACAAGCCAGCCCCTCAAGGCCTGGGGAGCGGTCAGTGTAGAGAAGACAGAGGCCAGCATGATTTTCCCACACCCCAGGCAGGGTAGTTACAGAGAGGGTCTGCCCTGCGCCTGGTCCTGGCTCTGACAGCCCGCGGCAATGAGGCAGGGAGAACACCGGACCTCCTGGGTGGACATGCTGGAGGAGACCGTCCCCGAGAAGAACACAACAGCTAACCGTTTCCCCCCAAGTGCGGGTGCTCAGGAAGGCTGGGGGTGCTGGGCCACTCCCGGCCGCGCCCCGCCGGCTGAGGAGCGAAAGCAAGCCAAGTGGGAGGCAAGTGGGGTTCGCCTAGCCCCCACAAGGAGAGAGAAGGACGGGAGCCCACGCCGCTGCCCCTGCCCCGCGCGCCGCCTCCGCCCAGCCCCGCGCGCACGCTGCTTACCCTAGAAGCGCCCCGCAGCAGCTCCCCGCGAGCTGCGCCGCCCCGGGGCACGGGAAACGCCCCCGCCGCGCGCGCGCATGCTCCTGCCGCACCTGCCTGGCTCTGCGCCCCGCCGCGCGGCGCCCAGGCTGGGCTTCCCCCGGCTTTGCTGCTGTCCCCCACCCACCCCAACCCACCCCCACGCCGTCTCCGCCGGGAGGCCAGGCCCGCGCGTCCGGGCCACTCTCCAGCCACCCCTTGCCTGCAGTCCCGTCCCAGGCGCTCACCAGGATTCACCTGCACCCTGGTGGATGCAGAAACCGCTTGGTTGCCGGTGGCTTTGGACTTCACCACACACGTGTACTGGGCTACCTACCGGATGGAGATAGAGGGATGCTCTTCATGCTGAAAAGGGTTGGGTGGAGGGAGGCTACCCACTCGATCGTAGCTGCGTGGGCTGAGAACCCCGGGCTGGTCACCTCCTGCTCTCTGGGAACTTGGAGCCCTACTCACTAACTGGCCTTTCGCTTGATTTGAGGAGGATCTTGTTTCAGTCATTTTTGTGTTTGATAGCTGGTAATTGAAGGCTACGTCTTGCGACTTTTAAGCAAACCTTCCTTGAAGGTGTGTAAATGCCAGTGTACGAACAATAGCCGTCTGGTGGGTACAAATACTAGGTTTTTGCTTTGAGCCAAGAAAGCCAGTACTTTAACATGATCGATACCCAGAATCCTGCTTTCGGTTTGTAGCTGATTATCCTTAACTGAGGTTTGGAAACTTGGAGGCAAGGCTGGGCATTTGCAAAAACATGATGAATGGGTGTTGAGAAAAATATGATTTGCTGATGCATTTTTTAAGTAAGGGGCAGTGACCATGGGAACTTGTAAAGGCCAACATACACGCCAACCTAACTATCCAGTTAAGACAAAGATTTGAGGTAAAATGATAGAGAAGCCAGCCGCAGTAAAGCGAGGAAAGCAGCTGAGGTAAATCCTAACGGAGTGGCGTGCTCATTTTTATCCTGCTTAAATATGTTCATGCTAAGACCCGTGGAGCTGGTGATGCAGCCCCTTAACGACGGTAAGAAGCCAACAAACCCAGCAGATGTTCAAAAGTCGACGTGCACCTTGGACTACCATGGCTACTATCTAAGCAACAGGAAGGCTGGCTGGATCCCCTGTCCTGGCCACATGGAATCAGAGGAGGCCATTGGAGGAAGGGGTCGTCAGCTTCCTCCTTCCCTGCCACTCACAGGAACACAGGCAGCCAGCCGGGCAGCTCAGGAGCCTGTGCCTGAGGAAGGTCCAGAGCTTCAATCACTGCAGTGTAGGCCTGGCCCTCCCCGGTAGTGTTTACCATAATGAGTCTAAATCTCAGTGATATAAACATCCAAATCATTCCAGTATGGAGGCGCGAGTGGTTCACCTGCCCCTCAGCGGAACGGTCGATGCTACACAAGAAGAAAGCTGAGCTGAATCTAAGTAGGCAGAACTTAGAGCCTACCTTCACTAATTTTGAAATGGAAATTTTATAACGTTTACTAATTAGATCTGGGTGAAAATCATGAAAGACCAAATACTCCATTTTCATTATTTTTCCCCAAAAGGACATACCAATAACACAGCGAACAATGCAGAAAACCCCCCTTCAGGTCTACTTCCAGATGTAGGAGTTTCTGCAGAAAACTGACAGGTGAAGAGGCCACTCAGATTCTGTGGAAATCTAAGCAGGAAGGAATTAGCACACTTCCCACAGAACTTTCAGCCTGTCATTTATCTGAACCGCTGCACACTAAAATGAGGGGCCACACTATCGATTATGACAACTTAACCAAGCCAGCAGAGCCTGTGAGCACAGCAACCTTAAGACCCTGGTTTGCCTTCTTTTACTAGGTTAACGCTGAGGTACTCCTTATACAGCATAAGGTTAGTGATGAGCTAGAGAGGGGTTCCTTGATGAGACAACAGAAACCATCCCAATGAAACCCAGTCACAGCCATTTTACTTGTTTCTATCTGCTTACGGTGGGTGAAAAGCGGCCCTTCCTGCTTGCTAAGACAGTGATCACATTAACTCCAGGTGTCCTTCAATTTTTGAAAAATGTTCTGAGTTTCCATCTGAGCTGCTGTATTTCTTTTCTGAGCTGGATTAAGTTGCATTCTTTTACTGTTGGATCAATAGTAGGACTGGCAGGTGATAGAGACCTCTGAGAGATTCTCAGCTGTTGCTTGCATTTGCTTTGAAAACGAGCGTGGAATGAATGCCTCCACCTGCTCTAGTGTAATTGGCTCCAAGCCCAAGCTGTTCACAGAAGTACAGTTTCACTGGTCACTGTTCGTCTCCAACCATCAAGTTTATTTCCGTATTAGCTCCGTTGTTAATCATTTCTCTATTGTGGATTCTTTCTCAGAACGATGTGTTTCTAAGCAGATTAGCTAATAGTACATTTTCTTTAATGGGCTGTAATATAAATAATTTAGAGTTCTATTTAAATGTAAATATTGGTTCAGAAAGAAGTGTCAATTACATTGAATAATTTAAACTACTTTTTAAAATGACACCACACAACTTCATAAACAAGATAATATGCACATTATGCATTTTGAACAAATTATTTTAAACCTATATAAAAAAAATGTGCTTGGCTTGATGTTTATACTTATCTTTCTAAGTAGAACCAAACTGTAATGAAGTCTCTGGTGGCTTTGTGGCACAGACCTGTCATCTGCTACTCAAGAGACTAAAGCAGGATGACCCCAAGTTAAGGATAGCCTAGGCTACGGAGGGATTTCCAGTCTAGCCGTGGGCAACTTAGCAAGGTCCTCTTTCAAAACAAAATGTAAAAGGGGACTGGTGCTGTAACTGTTGTGTGAAATGTTTGTCTGGCATATATGAATCTTTAGGGTCAATACCTAACTGGGATGGGGGGCACCTCACCCCCCGTTAAATTCTGAAATTTCTAAAAAAAAAAATTAAAAAACAACACTCTTACTCCAACTTAAGCATGATATTCCTGATAAGAGTTAATCTCTATGTGTTGAACAGACAAGGATGCTCACATCAGCATACAAGCATCACTTGTATGCTCCCAATACGTGCAGTACTGAAGGAACTAATGTAGGGTTTTGGAAAGAGAACAAAATGCAGAAGGAAAGATATCAGCCCTTTTACCTGATTTTCATGGACATTGTTGGCTTAAGGATGCTCAATCCTATCGAGAGACTGAGAAAGTAAAGACGAAAGATTAAATCGTATGAAGCCCATATTTTCTTAGATACAATATGCCTCCCCAAAAGCTTCAGCTAGCCACTTACCGGAAGCTGGGAGAGCGGTTTCCATTCCTGTTTCTGCTGTTGACCCCCATGATAGAAATGAGCTGGCTCCGGTGGACACGTGTCATCACACAGAGTTTCACATGCTCAAAGACAAGGTCTAGTTCGCAGCAGAAACATCTACAACAAGAAACCAATTCTGTTAGTACTCTAAGAGGTGATGAGGCTAAAAGAGGCAGCTGAAGCAAGAGTGACAATTAGCCTGACAGACAGAAATGCCCCAAAGATCAATGTTCCCCAGTCAACACATTCCATCCCCACAATCTAGTAACAAGACAAATGGTGTTCAAAGATTGCCTGGTGACCATGAAGTCAGAACAAGCAGGATGGCTGCTCTTAATAGACTGTGCTAACAAGTGTCAACTGCCTGATGCAGCACCCTCACAGAGGGACGCGGCATCCTCACAGGGCACCCAGAATCTTCCTAGAGGGACCCAGCCTCCTGGCATCTTCATAGAGGGAAGTAGATAGTAAGGAGATTGGGCGGCTTCATGAATTCCACTTTTCTCTTGCGTTCTAACCCGTGGGATAATCCGAGGTCACCTCCTTCATGGGTCATGAATACCTGGATATTTAAGAAGTTCCACAGCAACACACACTGATCTCTTGGAGAGGCTACATCACAGAATGACAAGCCATGATTTTTCTTCTTTAGTGAATGTATTCTTAACTTCCAAAATATCCAAAAGTAACTTACTGGCATCCCTTTTTAACTATCAGTCTGAGTATAAATTTGTTTGAATTAGTTCTGTTTTAGATTTAGTTTTCTCTATTTATTAAAATATTAACCAAAGAAATAAAAACGTTTTTACCTTAAAACTTTTCTATTATCCTGTTAAAGAGAGAGTTCAATTTTTCTGCATTTGTTGAACATGCATTTGTTCTTTTCCGTTTTGATACTGAAATTGTAAATTCCCAAAATTCATTTCTAATTTTAGAACATGTGTTGGTCTAAAACTGTTTAAAGCAGCACTTCCCTGAAAGAGCAAAACGCCCTCTTCCTCCCAGAGACAAAAGCCTGTACCTTTGTTTAAACTTTAGATTACAAGGTATTCAATGAATGCCTTGAACTGAAATATAGAAATATTGAATAGCTCCTTCATTCTGAACTGAGTGATGTTAATTACCAAGCCCAACAGCACTACACTGAAAATAAGATTTCTTCCTTTGTTTGCATGTTTATTTATTTATAATAAGAAAAATGCTTTTAGTCTTTGGCTACCGATACAAGGTTTGTAAAGCCAGAATATTATAAGCAATAAAGGTGTTTCTTATTATTCACCATGAGCTCCTTCATGTCACCCCCATATTTATGCTAATGAAGTGGCTCAGAGTGGTAGTTTCTTGGTAGAATCAGAGTGGAGCAGGTCAGCAAAGGAACCCCCAGGTCAGATCTTGGGAACTCTCAGCCTTACTCTCTACAAGGTAAAATTTTGTGAAGGTGCCAAAGACTAAGAACAGAACAATTATTGAATTATTGAGGAACTTCACTACTAACAGACAGAATTCTGTGTCAGGAGGATGGCACCCTAGTGTTTCAGTCACTTGCCTAAATGTAGGACATCATACAGTATTGTCATTAATATAGCCCCAGTGTCCAAGTGTTCTCGTAATGTCCCTGCACAGCCACCCTGTGCTGTGAATGCTCCATTTGCTGTATACACAGACACAGGCCATTTTCACAACCTATCTGACAATGGCAGCACTTTTCCTGGACTTTTGATATGTCTTTGGCAAAGAATGAGCCTACCTGGATCCTTTAAAATTTCCCTGTAGTTTATATATATGTCCTAACTCCCAGGAGCCTCATATCTGCCCCATTTCTGGCAATCATTTTAAGGCTCACCAGAACCTTCAGGTCTCCACATTCACCATATTGCACCATCATCCACTTTCCTGCCCATTCAAAACCTTTGACAATAGATACTGAGCCCAATCTTCAAATCCGCTCATTGGCTCTGAGGTTAGAAAAAAGGCGATGTCACCAGACCAATCAGGGTGTTTTCAAAGCATGGTTTGAACCAGCTGCTTCCTCGGGTATCTACAAGGTAGATATAACCCAAAAACATCTCCCTCATTCTCTAAATGAGGACAGTGAGCCCAATGGCAGCCTGAACCATGGTGCTTAGACTAGACGTGAAAGGTCAACTCATGTCTGCCAAGTCCAAGTTCCTTGATGCTCCGGGTCTCAGCTCTATCCACTGGGGTGATCCTCTTAGCTCTCAGGCTAAAACTTAGTCTCAAAAATGGACTGGGCTCTCTCTAACCACAATGCTGGCCACCCCACCCCCACCTCCCATTGCATCACTATTTACAAGATACTCCCTGGGCTCAGCACAGTTGCAAGTTTGATCCACTTTCCCAAGCAGGCTTATCAGGGAGCAATCCTCCCTCAAGGCCTTTTCTGGATATTAAAATGTGACAGAGCTTTGAGAATTCACAGAATCTCCAGGGAGGCTTTGCCATTTCACTGCTTTCGGGGTGGGGGTTGTGCTTCTGCGTCCTGCTGCTTTTACACTCTTATTACTGCATTTGTATTACTTTAATTTTATTATGACAACATATCTGGTTCCACCAACCTCTCATGATTCTATGATTTTTCTTAAGAGGATCAGTTTCTTTTGAGCTATTTAAGTTTTAGATAATTAGTGGGGGTGTCCCTTCCAAACTCTCCTCATAAAATGCAGGAAGTGATGCAGCTGACAGACAGACCTACACCGCTCAGTAGGAGTACTTGCTAAAGCTTCTTCAAACTGGCCATTTTTTCAGTAAATCAGGTCACTATGGAGCTGGACTTTCCCAACCATTCGCACACTGTTGTGCCTCCTCCTTCTCCTGAGAAATCTGCTGCACAGTGTTTTACTTTAATCCCTCATTCTGAGCTTGTCTTTTAGGGAAGTCCTCCCTTGACTCAAGATTACACAAGGTCATGGTAGTTCTTTAATGTCATTTAACTTTACTGTGATGTGTAGCACTTTTTGCACATATCGAACAGAAGGTTTGGTGCCACTTTGTTTTGCTTATGACTTTAGTGCGGATTTATCTGAGGTCATCATGTTTAGTGTGGGCTCTTGGAGACCGTCTTTTTCAGGTTAGAGGAATCTCATAACTCTCTGAGTGTTTTTTATGTGTTTCCGTTTCACACATAAACAAATATGGATCATATCAGTTGCTCTTTCAACTTTTATTAAAATCAGGGTTTTGTTTGCTTGTTTTTTCCCCTTTTCATAATGATTCGCTTCAGAGACTTCATTCCTTTATTTCTAGATCTATAAACATTGACTTGTGAGTCTTTTGTTTTACTGCCAGTAAATTTCCTTCCAATTTTGAGGTGTTGACTTTTTTCCCCAAATGCTAATTACTAAGGGTGGGGAGCTTTTGAATCCCTCCTCCCCTCCCCTCCCCTCCCCTCCCCTCCCCTCCCCTCCCCTCCCCTCCCCTCCCCTCCCCTTCCCTCCCCTCCCCTCTTCTCCTCTCTTCTATACTTCCTCTCACTTTCCTTATTCACACCTTCATCTTCTCTGATTCAGGCCTCCCCCAGGTGCCCTCACCTCCCACCCTGAGGATACTGATGGCAATGGAGACATAATCACCAAAACAGTAAGAACTTGGTGGGCTCTGAAGCCTTTTTTTTTTTGAGACTATCCTGCAAGAACAGAGCTTTGCAGAAGCCATGGCCCTTGGCAAGGAGTAGCTATTTGCAGACTCTTTGCAGTATGCGGAGAGGAACACAGAGAGTCCTTTGGCAGGAATGAAACTGCCAGTCAACTCTGACATTTCAAGGCCCTGAAACTCCTAGGAGTTTCAGCCCTAAATCCCACTATATGCTTGTGTTTGTTCCCACCATATAAAGGTTGGCTTTTCATTTTGACGTGTTCTAGCAGCTTTGCTGACATGCCGTGACTTTTCTATGGTCTGACTTTTTATTTGACTTGTATTCTCTCGGGACTTTCTATGGCTCTTTATAGACATATGACAGGTGTTCCAAGAAGTTTCTGGAGTCAGAATGATTTCATTACCTCAAAGCAGAAGCTAAGTGGTGATTCATCAGAAGGATGACGTAGAGAAGAGGTTGGGGTATGGCTCGGTGGTGAAGTTCTTGCCTAGCACAGGGAAGGCCATGGGTTTGACTCCCAGACTGCAAACACTATACATATATACATACATGCGCATAGCACATACGCGTTACTACATATACATTACTATAGCATATAATGTATAATATATGTTACTGTAACATATAATGCATAGTATAATGTTATAATAACACATTTATATAATGATATTATAAACACATATGCTATACAGGAAATCAGTTCATGACGCCGTGACATGATACCTGGGTGAACTGTAATTCTTTCTCTCTGGAGAACCCCAAGAATCCATTCCTGTCCATGTGTACAGGGGATTTCTGAATAAAAAAAAAAAGTGATACGTTCAAATGGTTCCCAAGACAATAACCAAGTGCTCAAGAATTAATTGGTAATAATAAAGGTAGTATACAATTCAACCCTAAAGACTCTATTTAATAGTCTTTCTATGTATTTTCACTTTTAGAGTCTATTTTTCCCTCTTCTCCACCTACTTTCACTAGCCATTGTGATGGTGCAATTAATGCAAAGGACTGTTCACCTTGGATTATACATATTTTCTTTTCCAACAGTCCTGCCAGAGGCCAGGACTCATGTATCTCAGGTTGGTAAATTAACTTCACAGCCTTCCCACCTCTTATTTATTCCCTGTTAGATTTTCTCCATGCTAAGTGCCAGTTCTTTTGGTCTCTGACTGGCAAGCGTCCCAGACGCAACTAAACAAAGTTCTGGTCATGTAGCTTAATAATTTCCATATTCTAAAATATGTGATTGATCATTTAGAATCTTAAATAATCTTTCTGTATCCGTTACATTTTATCTCTGTGACCAAATACCTAGCAAGAAGCAGCCTGATGGAGGAGAGGTTTGCTCTGGCTCATGGTTAAGGTGGTACAGTCCATCACAGTGGAAGGCACGGAAGTCAGTGAAGGTCTAGCAATGGGAGCTTGCTCACATTGGTTCAGGAAGCAGAGGGAGACACATGCTGATGTTAGTCAGGTTTTTTTTTCTCTCTTTCCCCCTTATAAACAGTCTACGACCACAGCCCATGGATATGTATACTCAGTTAGAACTGTCTGGAAATGGTCCTAGATTCAGTCTAGCATTAAAGGTCCACCCAGTAGAATTTCTCTAAGCTAGAACTTCAAATGGTTGGGGATCTTCCTTAGGGTTTAGAGTGTCTTTCTTGTCACAATGCAAACTTTGAAGATTCTGTTCATCAAACTGTTTCACAATTGCAGCCACCATTTGGTATGTCCGTCTGTCTGAAATGATAACCACATTTGTGTTGTTTTCCTTACCAAGTTATACAGTTTTTGTATCATCTTCCTTTTAGATGCCATTATAAAATTTCAGTAAACATGGAGAGCAACAGCCATGCTTCCCAGCCTGAAATGTTATGCTTTCTTGATATTGCCTCTGTCAAACAACTGAGACTTTTTTTTTTTAATTCAGGATCACTCAAATTCTCAAGCAGAAAGCAGCCAGTTTTTTTTTTCCCAAAACTATAATACAGATGTCCTTTAGTCTGTTCCTATTTGAGTTCTATGCCTGCTGATACTTCTTGAACAGTCTTACTGTCTACCTTTATCGCACTGTTCTGCTTTCATTCACTCCCACCAGAATGGCCAGTTGGGCTCTGCTTGTAGCCTTTGAGGGCTGTTACAGCTACAAGCTGTTTCACATTTCTCCCACAGCTAGTCAAGGTTATCAGAGCAACAATCCTACTTCTTGGTACCAAGGATCTGTATTTATTATACTTCCTGTTTCTTTAACCAAATACCTAACAAGAAATAAGGTAAAGAAGAAAATGTTTGTTTTTGTCTTTGTTTTGTCTCAAAGTCCATAGGATAATTAGGATACAGTCTATTGAAGCAGGGAAGGAAGGAGCCACGAGCAGCTGTGGTGTGGTGAGAGTTTGCATGCTGGTGGGCACAGAGAGATGATTGCTAAAGTCCAGATGGCTTTTTGCTTCTCTGTCTGGGAGTGAGTCTGAACCCTCATTCCATGGGAGGGAACCCTTCAAATTAAGGGTAGGTCTTCCCTCCTCAGTTAAACCTTTCTAGGCAAGCCCTCAAAGTTCGTACCCGGAGCTGTGTCACCTAGATAATTCCAACTCCAGTGACGTGAATGGTCAACAATGGGATTAACCATCACACCACAGGTTCCAACTCAACACTCAACTGATACTGGCATTACTATTTTTTTATGTGAATAGAGACTCTATTCACAGAGTATAATTCACAGTGCTCATATTTCTTCCACAGCCTCTGACTTAAAGCTGAAAATGAAGCACCACCAAGATATGTGGAGAGGAATCCAAAGGTGAAACTCTTACTTTGTAGCCAACATTCTTCATTATCTAAATAAATTATGCATACTTGTTATAAAAACCTGGATTATCAGTCTTTCTTGAACTGTTCTATTGACCTCAGCATACAGATAAAGACTCATACTCTAATTGTATTTCACTTGGATTAGACTACATTAGAACAAGACTTTGAAAATTCTTTCTGCAATAATCCTCCTCACCTCACAAAGCTTCCATCAATCCAGTTACCTATTCATTATCATATTTATATTCCACTTTAAGCTCGGAGAAATATTTAAATGAACACAATAATTGTACCATATGGGGCTTTAATTACACTTTACTTTTTTTACATTTACTTTTCATGCCAATTCACACCATACTATAGTGCCATTTTGCTTGGTTTCTAAATAGAAAATATTTTATATTATCTATGATAATGTTTCACTAATGTAGGACAATGTTTATAATATATTACCTTTAAAAAACATACACCTGAGGCTTAAACACTTAGTGATATCTAATATCTGGTTATTTAAGATAGATAGTTTTATGTTACTATAACAAATACCTATAGGAATAAGGTTATTGTGGAATTCAAATGCTAATTTCTGTAGCCTCCACCCCATATCTGGTTGCAATCCTTGTTCTGAGAATCTCCTGTCTCAAAAGTTGTGAAAACACTGCATCACAGTTGTCCCCTGGTATGCCAATTAAGCAGCTTACAGCCAGTTGCTGAGCAGGGGAGAAAGTGGGGCTAGATTTCCTGCCAGCCAGGGAAGGAGGAATGAGAACAGGAAGAAGGGTTTCAGCCACAGAGAGTTCTAGGAGACATGAGAGATCTAGAGAGATAAGGCTGCAAAGTGCAAGTATCTCTGGGATGTTTGCTGGGAGGAAGCCAATCAGCTTACAGAGTTAAGAATAGAGTTAAATCAAAGCAGACGCTGAGCCTGATGGCCAACTGTTGGGCAGAGTGCATTGAATCTTATGTAAGAAGTGGGAAATAGTAAGATCTGGAGAGGACAGCAACTCCACAAGGAGAGCAACAGAACCAGAAAATGTGAACACAGGGGTCTTCCCAGAGACTCATACTCCAAACAAATACCAGGTATGGAGATAACCTAGAAACCCTGCACAGATGTAGTCCATGGCAGCTTAGTGTCCAAGTGGGTTACATAGTAATGGGAAGAGGGACTGCCTCTGACATAATCTGATTGGCCTGCTCTTTGATCACCTCCCCCTGAGGGGAGAGCAGCATTACCAGGCTACAGAAGATGACAATGCAGCCATTCCTGATGTGATCTGATAGACTAATATCAGAAGGAAGGAGAGGAGGACCTCGCCTTTCAGTAGACTTGGGGAGGGGCATGCGTGAAGAAGGGGGAGGGAGGATGAGACTGGGAGGGGAGGAGGGAGGGCCTTATGGGGGGATACAAAGTGAATAAACTGTAATTAATAAAAATAAATAAATTTAAAAAAATAAAAAAAGAATAGAGTTTAAACTGCTCAGTTCTCATGCTTGTTAAAAAATATAATTGAGTCTCATTACTTGTGTGATACCCAGGTTAAGAGAAAAAAAATGAAAAACAAACACAGGTTTATAAAAATAACTTTAACAAATATCTGAGATTACATCAATTTAAAAAGAAGAAAATGTCTAGGAAAATATTTGGGTCAATGAAGTATTTGCTATGGACTTGAGTTTAGATCCTTAGCACCCACATAAAAATCTGGTCATGGCAGAGCATGCCTGCAATCTCAGCACTGGGAGGTAGAGAAAAAGAGGATCCTGGAGGTTCCTAGCCAAATGATGGTCTTCAGGTTAGTGAGAAACAAAATCTTTAAAAAGAAGGTGGAGTCAATGATGGTAAGACTGAAGACAAGACTTATTTCCTTGAACATAGAGAGGTCAAGCTGGTGCCTGGATAGAAGCTTCACCCCTACTAACTAGAACTCATGGTACTAGAAGTTACTCTGCGTACTACCAGAAGAGAAAGATATTCATCAATATCATCCAGCTACAAACTCTGGGATCTACAAGAGAGAACTTCCCGCAAGATGGTCTTGTATAATAGTGGCACAAGTGTTACAGGAGTAACCAACCACTTTTCTGCTTGGATGTAAGGCTCACTCTGTGAGACAGAGACCATGCTAGTCACTGACAAAATGGTCAAGCACCTGAGACTAGATAGGCCATGTGCATAGTGGAAAACTTACTATTTATTCTGCTAAAGAAACATGCAATGAACCGACTCCTGGTGATACCATAGCTCTGTACTACTGTACCCATAGTTCACTGCATTCTCCAACCCTCACTGGGGGAACTTTTTTGCAGTACTTGGAGCTCCACGCAATGGCCCCTAATGGACAATGTGCAGAGTCTGAGAGATTTTGGAACCCACTGTCTTAAAGGGGATGTTTTCATTGAAATCCTCTCCTTAAGTCGCAGATAGGTATATGGAAGAGGAGGCAGAAAGATTGTAAGAGCCAGAGGTAATAGATGATTCCAAGAAATGGTGTGTTGCAGACAGAATAGAACTGCTGTACATATGAACTCATGGAGACTGTGGCCTTATACACAAGGCCATCACAGGTTCAAACGAGATAGAATTCTAGCACTGAGAGCGGAAGTGGACACCGTCCCCACCCCTAGCCAAGAAGCTATCTGCAACTGATACTCAGTGGCAATGAGAAAATTCAGTTTTCTCTAATGAAGTCTCACTGGGTATATCAACCATACTCCAGGGTAGGCCTCATGCCCAGGAATAGTTGGCCAAGGTAGAATGAACTCTATAGTGTTTTTTGGACTTTTTGCTTTATTCTTGGCTTTTTTTTTTTCTGTCCAATTGGTCTTTTGCTTGTTTTTATTTTTGACTTTGTGTTTTGTAGTGTTTGGTTTGGTTTGGTTTTCTGTTTTTATTTTTGTTTGTTTGTTTGTTTGTTTGTTTGTTTGAAAGAAAACATAAAGTTGGGTGGGTAGGGAGATAGGAAATATATGTGAGAAACTGGGGGGGGGGGAATGACCAAAATATATGGTATAAAAATTTTCAGTGAAAATAAAAAATACGTAATGTGGAGAGCAATGGAGAAGACACTTGACATCAGTCTCTGGACTCATAACTGTGCATATACACACATGCACAGACAAACATGGCCAACATGCATGTACCATACAAACACATGTACAGGCATACATACCAATATATGTATGCTCATGTGAATATATATGCATACCTGTAAATCAAGATGTATGTTTACGTATTTACATATGCATGTATGGTACATGAATATAGACATACACAAACACACACAACAAATGAGTAATTTCTAAAGGAGACAAAAGTCATTTTAGCGCATAGTTTTGGAAGGAAAGAAATGCTGCCATCGCTTTGGATGTATCATCATTACGTTACAGAGGGGTGCATGGTTGAATAAGGTTGGTCGCCTCTTGGCTGGAAAACAAAAGAGGGAAAACATAAGGAGACATATCTCTAGTGACCTACAGCCTTCTACTAGCTCCATTCTTCAGTGTTTCCACCACTTTCAAATCATTCAGTGGCCTCAAGTAAACACACATGTTTTAAAGTGTATGGTGATTGATTTTAACTGTCATTTTGACACAACTTAGAATCACGTGGAGAGTCCTGTCCTGGTGACCATTAAATCAGTTTGGCCCGCAGCATGTCTGTGGATGATCCTCTTGCTTGGCGTGGGAAGACTCATCCTGCATGTGAGCAACACCATTTAATGGGCTGAGTCCTGAGCAGTGTAGGAGAATGTGAGCTGAGTGGTAAGCACTTTGGCAGTTATCCTCTCTTCTCTGAACTGTGGTTGTGACCAGCTCTGGTGATTGTGGCTTCCCTCATGTGATGGACTGTGACCTGGAATTGGGAGCTGAATAAACTCTTTCATCTCTGTGTTGCTTGCTGTTGGGAGTATTTCTTCTGCAACAGAAATGGAGCTAGGGCAGATGGTGTTCCAAATTCAAAGGACAGCAGCGACAGCATCTTGCTTTCTCATTTGTTCAAGTCATTTATCATTTTTCATAACCTGTAAAACAATTAATATACAATATCTGATAATTAATAGAAATATCTGTTATCTTTGAAAAGGTGTATTCATTTCACTTTCTTTTGAACAAACATTTACATTCAAAAACAATTTTTGACGCAAAGAAGCTGTCAGTTTTCTGTCCATCTGTCATGACCTCAATGGTGCTATTCCAATTCTTATTCTGAGGATATTATTGCAGAACGCTCCCAAAGGAGCTGAGTTATTTCCTCTGAGGAGTAGGTGTCAGTGTGCTGCAACAACAGGAACTCGTGGGCATTGTCCTAGAACTCTGTTTTTCCCTCGATTCTTTACAATTAACTTTTCTTAAATCAACACAAAAACGTACTCTCTTGTGATGCTTCCGTGCATTACATGTATAGTAATCAAATCGGAGTAAACATGTCTACCTCTTGAAACACTTGTTTTTTAGATGTTAAAACATGTAAAATAATGTATTCAATTCTTTTATTGGCATGTATTCACCTTCTTTGTAGTCACAAGACTATGAAACAGCTTTCCAGAATTTACTTCTCTCTCCTTTGACTTGGTACCCACTGATTGGGCTTTTGTCATCCTTCGGTCTCTCCCACTCCCTCCATCGACTAACAAACACCATTCTCCTCTGCACTTCTACCTGATATTCTCTAGATTTGGCACATGGGAGAAATAACTATTTAACTGATGATTGAGAACATTTTACATTAAAATAGATGAGGATATGTTTTGGAATACAGGCACAATTTGCCTGAGTTTTAAAATAAAGCAGGAGGCTTTAAAATAATTTTGGTATTTTTTCAATATTTACACCTTCTCTATGCCTCAAAAGCCTATTTTATTTTTCTAATATTGTTTTTTTTTTTTGCTAGACTTCTAGTCCATTTATGATTTTATTCATATCCAACAAAAGCTTTGTGGCTGACAGAACAAGCCAGATTGTTCATGGTTTATTTGTTCCTTTGACTCATGCATTGTGATCCAGGTGGAAAATTGACATCTGCTATGGTATAGAATGACCTATGGAGTTGTTTGTTCACAAAATATTAATTTCTAGACAATGGCAATCTGCCCGTTTTAAGTGATCCAAACTGATCTTATATGTATTGACTTAACACCTTAGTCTGCATTAACTATATTCTTTCTCAATGCGGACCATCATTACCATCATAAAAGACTTAACTTGGCTTACACCTGGAACATATTTTGAGGGAAAATGTTTTTCCCGTCATCATGCATTCAGCTGCTTGCAGGATGAGCAGCATTTGAGGACAGAAGGGAAGTGTTTGCTAATCATACTTTACAGGCTCTGTAGAGTATGTGTCTGCTTACCAAAAAAAAAAAATCATCACCCTGCTGATCTAATCATGCTCATCTTGTGTTATTGAAGAGTATATATCCATTTAGACAACCCTAAAGGCAAAAATGTGAGCCGAACACAACTAATTTGATTTACTCATTTCCTTTCAGACACTCTCCTTATTTTTCCAATCACTATTATTCTCACATAGTGGAAATCAGGAAGCGCTATATTCTGCTTTTCCAAATTAATTTTAATTTATTATTCCATGTGTGTCTGCATGGTTTTCGAAGGTGCCATTTTATTGCTCTATTTCTATAATATTAATTTTATTGGGCATTTTCATGCAGCAGCATGAACTCTGTAGATGACATTTTTATAGCTCTGCAATAAACTTGTGTTAGGCCATATTTTGTTCAGCCGTTTCCTAATCTTAGACATTTGGGTTTTCCCCGCTGTGTTTTTGTTTTTGACATCACAAATAGCATTACTATAAATATTTTTAAGTAAATAATTTTTGAAACTGCTTATTTCCTTCCAGAATGTTCCAAAGAGAATTACAGTGTTAAATCATAACCAGTATTTTCATGGCTCGTCGCGTATATTTCCAAGAAAAGCTAAAAACAATTGATAATGTGAGCAGATATATTTTTGTCATTCTCAGATCCAACAGTGTTTTATAATTCATACTTAGTCTATGTGTATACTGACAGCTGCATGTTAATAACACTTGGACTCATTAAATGAACTATTGGGATATGAATCAATACCTTCTACATTGCCAGGCATTGTGTTGACCCACACACCAAGAAGGTCATCACCGGCCCACTTCGTTGTGTGAACTTCATAGCATGTACTTACACACACAAGGATGATATAGGTCAATCTTCCTTTGTGATATAATCAAGAAACATGTAAGCATGCTATAAAGGGCAGGACAGGGCAAGGGGTGGGACATGGCACATTTTCCTCACAGTGAATGTTTGGGGGTTTTATTTTGCTTTTTTTTTTTTAAGTAGAAGAACTATACTCTAAAATGAGGCTAAAAATTGTAAGTAACGTGTGTAAGTCAACCAGTAACATAGCTCTAGTTTGTTCTTTGATTTGGTTTTTAAAGGGCATTCGTCTGATATTCTTTTCCCTTTCTTTCTTCCTTTCTTTCTTTCTTTTTCTTTCTTTCTTCCTTTCTTTCTTTCTTTTCCCTTTCTTTCTTCCTTTCTTTCTTTCTTTTTCTTTCTTTCTTCCTTTCTTTCTTCCTTTCTTTCTTTCTTTTTCTTTCTTTCTTTCTTTCTTTTCTTTTCTTTCTTCCTTTCTTCCTTTCTTCTTCCTTTCTTTCCTTTGTTAGAAACAAGTTCTAACTATGTATCCGATTTGGCCTGGAACTCCTCCAGACGTATGACACCACACCTGGCTCAAATAGTTCTTTATTACTGAGCATCGCATACTGTTTTCTTAGGCTTTCTGCTACTGTTTGGAAACACGGTGACCAAAAGTAACCTGAGGAGAAAGGGCTTACACTTCCACATCACTGTTCATTGTCAGAGGAAGACAGGACAAAACCTCAAACAAGGCAGGAACCCGGAGGCAGGAGCTGGTGTAGAGGTCATGGAGGGGTGCTGCTGACTGGCTTGCTCAGCCTGCTTTCTTATAGAACCAGAAACCACCAGCCCAGGGATGGCACCACCCACAATGGGCTGGGCCCTCCCACATCAACCACTAGTTAAGAAAATGCTGTACAGCGGGATATTACGGAGGCATTTCCTCAACTGAGGTTCCCTCCTTTTAGATGTCTTTAGGTTATGTCGGTATGACATAAAACTAGCCTGCACGACCGTACAAAACTGTATGTTATATGCACTTTGGTATGACTGACAGAACAATCGTTTTGCTACCCCCAAGTGTGTGCTCACATTGCAACAGCTTCGTCAGGACAGATGTCACTAAGCAGGAGGAATTTTAGCTCTATTAGCTTTCTGTACCGTTGTCATATGTGTAGTCTGTGTAGCCAAAATGATGCGAGGGAGCCATGACTGAGTACGTTAGAAGCCAGCTATTAGGTTACAGAGAAAACACTGTTGTTTATTCGGGGGCAGGGGTAATTTGAGAATAAGTGACTTTACGATTTTGGGTTCTTACGGTGTCTTAGGCATGTCAGGGACACGGCAAGTTCTGTCCTGAAGCCGAATGTATGGACCTGTTCATGGGTTTGTGATCTCAACTGTCCTCCCCTGCGATAAAACCAAAGTCTGTTAAAATTTACAGGGTCTTGCTGCGATTTGAGGTGCCAGGGTGGGTTGGTACTCCTTGGAGCTTCCCCTTCTCTGGGGACAAGTAGAGGGGGGAGGGGGAAAGAGGAAGGCATAAGTGGGAGGGGTTTGCGGGTGGGGCTGGGAGGAAAGGAGGGAGGGTGCTGGGATCAGGCTGTAAAGAGAGCCCCTTCCATGCCTGCAGCCTTTCAGCTTCCTTTCCTCTCCGCAGCGCAATTTCTTGGCCGTTGCTTCCTGACTGCAGATCTGCAGTGAAGCTCAAGGCCGACCTCATCCCTAGTCGTTGCTCTCAGTTGCTCTTAAATTTTGATCGAAAGGTTTTACAGCTTTAAAAACCTAGATTTTTCTTTTCTTTGGTTTTTATTCTTTGCATTTTTATTCTTTGGCCATTTGTTACCAAAAATTGAAGCACTGAGACGATTTTGAAGAATGACTTAGTGCTCCCACATGGTGGAAAATGAAAGATAAAATTCTTTTTAATTGTGCTACAATGATGTAAGTTCTGTCCTCTTCGAAACATTCTACTCTCTAATTGAATTTATTCAAAAGACTTATTCATCTTTGATATTGTGCTCTTTTTTTTTCTAATAGCCACATGTTTATATGAGTCTCTGGGCTAGAATAGATGAATAATTAAAATATTAACTGTTTTATTTGGGCATTGGTTGTATTTTTTTATTGTAGAACTGTATTTTCTTTCTTTTTTATAGATAAAACTTTAGTTTATTTAATGTTTTCACAGTCAGTTAAATGTTAAGGTTCTATAAGATAAAATAATGTTATTAAGTATTTATAATGTCTAATGCCTCACAGAATAACTTTAAAGTCAGCAATGAGACATTTTGCTATAGGAGGTGTGCTGCATTATTTCACAGGTTGAATTTCATGCTACTTTCATATTTCCCATCAGCACCCATAAGCTTTCGGAGCCTCATTTCAGTCTAGGGCAGAGAGAGCAAGAAAAGTCTCCAACCACCGAGTAGTAGGGCACAGAATATGTGTATTTAGTTTTTGCCTTGGAGTTCAGTGCAGGGACATTGTGGTAAGGTTCCTATTGATCGGGCTGGCAGGTGCAGATGGAAACCATCCCTTCCCAAGCAGCACTACCTGTAATTCAGAACTGGGGTTTGGCCTGTATCGCTGGCAGTATTGGAATAACACATCCCTCATCCCTGATGCCGTTGCTCAGATGCTTTGGCACTTGGATTCGGTCCAGCCTAGCATCATTCTTAGTGGTTCAAGGCCTTCCCATAAGTCCCTTCCTCCAGTGTCGGCAGCAAACTCTCTCCAAGCAAGTTCTCGCAGATAGAGTCCCACAACTGTCCTAGCACCAGTCAGAAATCTATATCATCAAATGTAAGTTTGGGATATTAAAAGACTAAGCATGCCTCTGAGGAGTTTGGGGAAATAGAATACCTCTGTGGTTTTGCATGGAATCATTATACCATGCTAGGCAAACTTACTTTCATATTATTATTTTCACTTGGAAATTAAACAGCGTAAGGAGATGTGTTTGGATGTTGATCGGCAAGAGCTGAGCTTGGTTGTCTACCTGACTAGATCTAGAATCAACTAAAGGATGAGCAGCCTGGGCATACCTGTGAAAGACTTTACCAGTCAAGTTACTTCAAGTGTCAAGACTCACCCCTGTGGCTGGTCTCTTTTGGTGCTAGCCCAAACATAAAGGAAGTCTGAGAAAGAGCTTTGCAATTTGCTTATGAATTCATCTACTGTGTTGCTACCATCACCATTGCTACTATGTTCCTTCACTGATAGGAGAATAACGCTTCTTCGGACTTCCAATTGAGGCAATTTTCTAAAAAACTCAAACAGAAATCTTTGAGCTGAACAATGCACTAAACAAAATTAGAAACATGAAAGAAGTTATGGATAACAGAATAGATCATATATGGATATCAGGATAGAATAGGTGTGAATAACAGAATAGATCAGTTATGCACACTGATATATTCTGACCTACACTGACCATAATAGGTCAGGTATGGACACCAGAATAGGCCAGGTTTGAGTAACAGAATATATCAGGTGTGGATAACAGAATAGGTGAGGTAAGGATAACAGAATAGATAAGGTGTTGATAACAGAATAGGTTAGGTGTGGATAGGTGGATAGTAGAATATATTAGGTGTGGATAACAGAATAGATCAGGTGTGGATAGCAGAATAGATCAGGTGTGGATAGCAGAATAGATCAGGTGTAGATAGCAGACTAGATCAAAAGGGAGAGAATAAACTCAAAAACAGGAAAATTTAAAACACCAAGGCACAAAAGAGAATGAAAATGTCTCTGGGGAATTTGGAGCAGCCATAACAGAGGAAATCATCAGCTTATTGGAATTCAAGAGCAGCCTGTGAATACCATTTAGGAAGACAGCTTACTCAGGAAATAATAATGTTAAAACTTTCAAAATTGGAAAGCGAGAGAAGGGGGAAGGGAAGAATGTGGGAGCAGAGCAACAGGGGAACAGAGGGATGGGGAAATGGAGAGATGAGGAAACGGAGGAGCGGGGGAACAGAGGGATGGAGGCAGGTTAGTAGTCTTCTCTTCCAGAAGACTTGGGTTTTTTTTTTTTTTTTGTCTGTTTGTTTGTTTTTGTTTTTTTCTCTCCCCCGGTACCCACATGGCAGCTAACTCCCACAGGCAATCCTAGTACCACAGGATCCAGCAGCCTCTTCTGGCTTGTAGGGACACAGGGCACACACACACAATGCACTTACAGACATGCAGAGAAAACCCTCACGCGCATGAAAGAAAGATAAGTATTTTTAAAAGAGACTTACTCTCTTGTGGTTGTGAATCACAGGAAAGTCACTGCAGCACAGGTAAGTAATCAAAAAAAAAAAAAGATCCTTAAAGGCAGAAAAATATAACCTACTCTTTTAGGAAAGAAAGCACAAAACAAAACTACAGGAATGACAGAATGTTGGGTGAAATGGGGCCTCAATTCCAGTCTGATTGAGAGAGAAATTCAACCCAGAGGCAGTTTGATCAGACGTTTATATAGCAAAGCTAAACCAAGCGAATGCTCAAGAGCGATTTCGGTGGGCTTTCTCAAGGCCAAAACGGCACAGTGAGGTCTTCCTTGTACACTTGAGAGAAGTATTTATGAATATTTTGAGGGGGAGAGGAAAGAGTTTTCTGCCCACAGCTTGGAGACTGAACGCAGCTAGGAAGCAAGCCCATGCCACCAAGCCGTGACTCCAGGCCACAGGTGGACTTCTGGTAGCCATGTTTTGTGTCACCTACTTCTTATCACAGACGACACATGCAGGCAACATGTCCATCTCACACCAAGGGAAGAGAACAAGACAACCTTATGGAGGCAGAATATCAACCCAAACTGTTTCGAGCCACAGTCTAAATGCTTAATCACTGTGCTTCTTGCCTCCAGGAAGATAGACATCACTCACCCATTCAGCTCTATTCTTTTCCTCACTTCTTATGTGCATACTGCACTATGTCGAATGTAGTCAGATCAAACAGGGCAGGAACCTGGAGGCAGGAGCTGGACGAGGGGATGAAATAGATTTCCTGAGGTAACACAAAAATCAAAATCTTCTGTGCATTTAGGTCAGTTGTTTCTCTTCTATGCTGTTTCTGGTACTAAATTATAACAAAGGCATGCTGGTTAATGTATGTATGAATGTCAGGATAAAATAGCAGTGTAGAAAAAGAAACTTAGGACAGAATCATATATCTATTATCATCCTCCTTCTACCTGTTTTTCTGCTGACATACACTTACCTGGAAGGGCAGTTTATAGACATTTGAAGACTCTCCCAGGACTGGGTAAGTTGTAAAAGATGTTATCATCATTTAAAGCTCTTTCTTTTTAATAGCCTAAAGTAAAATAAAATTGAATCATTTTTCTCATACATGAAAGGAAACTAGATTAAGCTATTTGATGTTTTCATCTACTTTTAATAATAATCAGTGGAGCATTGCTGCAGACCAAGAGCGGACAATACCATTGATTTTGAAGAACTGTCAACATATCAGATAACATGGCCCAGGGATTGCAAACTGAGGAAGAGAGAGAAGGCAAGAGAAGGAATGGAGGGAAGGAAGGGATGAAGGAAGGAATGAGAGAGGGGAGGGAAGGGGGAAGGGAGGGATGGCAGGTCCCCAGCTTGTCACCCAGTCTCTCTTTTTGCTTTCTGCCTAGACATGTGATCATTCACTCTGACACATGATCATCCTCAATATACAGCTCTTACAAGGAGCCCAAATCAATATGCTGCCTGATTTGGGACTCAATCTTTTAGAAACATATGCTAAAGTAACCCTCACTTTGTTTCATACTTTATCTGCATCAAATGTCTTGATACAATGATGAGACACTGACTAGTCCTACATGCTACAAACTCAACCTGACACCTTGTTTTAAAAAAAAATCATTCAGGAAATATTTGCTCTAATTTCTATAATAATTGCTTCAGAGAAAGCACAGTTCTTAACATGTAGATATTTCTGTGACAAATACTTCAAAGCTAATATTTTATAATTTTTTTCTACCCAAACAATAATGTTATCAGTGTTACATAGGCCAAAAGGCAGAACCAAATCAAACAGACAGAAGCACTGTAAAGCTAGGATAAATAAGACAAAACACTCAAGGAAAGGATTCATGAGAATGTGTGTACCATGTGGCTATAACAGCATTTGTTTGGCTTAGAGGGGTGTTGGGAGCTGGTCTGATGCTTTTATTTTGATGCTAATTCCTGGCCTTCAAGATCTGGTTATTTCCCCAGATACACCTATCCTTGTTGTATAAACCTGTCTAAGACATTATACTTAATTGTTGATTAAAAGTCCTAAAACCTAGGCAGGGCAGAATGGGGTAGGCATGGCTAAGGTTCCCAGACTTTGGGTTCAAGAGAATCATGGGAAACAGATGGACAGGAAAAGAGGAGGAAGGAAGACACCATGGTGGGTTAGCTTGGAGAAGGCACCGTATGAGCCAGGAGGAAGGACTCCAACAATGATGTGGAAAGGGCCAGATGAATAATACAAGCAAGTGTTTATAAGGTTATGGATTGGTGGTGGTTCAGATAAGGATGGTTAAGGCAGAGGGCATTGGATGGGGGCTGGGAGGTTGATGTGAGGTTACTGAGACAGCATAGGTAAAATATTTGCCCAGCCCAAGGTAAATAAGGCAATTATAAAATGTAACAGGTGTCTGTGACTTATTAATCATGATAGCAGGTTTTAAATAGTACCACCTCAATAATTAAAGGGCTAATAATAAATAATATTTAGCCCAACATCCTTTTTTTGACAACAACAGAGGGTTTGGATCTAGATGTGTGAACGCACATGAGCATATAGAGCTCATGGGTACCTACACATGTGGGGTGAAAATTAAGGTCCTACGCTTAATTTCTCCTGTGTACAGAATAAGACACCTATAAAATAATTCCCCGTGCAGTTTTCAAACTTTGAGCAAATTTTATGTGAAATCCATTCTATAAAACAGATAAAGGGCAGAGCTGTTCCACCTGAAGCTGTTTCTCACGCTGTGCTCTCCCTGCCCTTCATCCACTGTATCTAGAAATGAATGCTGTAGAAAACCCCTCTGTGCATGGCATCCACATGGCTTCAAAGGTCTTGTTGTCTCTATCAGGACCTTTAGGAACTAATGAGCGTGTTGTTCTCTCTCCCTCTCTCCACTACTGTAAGTTTCTAGACTATCTATTCTCACTAGGTCTTCTGCCTTGGGAATCCTCATCTCCTGAGATTTCTGGCAGACTGACGTGGGACCATCTCTAGTGCTCTGTGCTGCCTCTACTGAGCTTACAGACATTGGCTGTCTCACTTGAGTACTAATGGAGAAACCCTCAAGCCCTTTAGTCTTTCTTTTGTATATGTTAAAAGATAATTTCCTATTACACTGCTATCATAAATAGACAGTTTCCAAAACAGGTATCCAAGAGCAAGAAGGATCAAGAGAGGAATAGGAGAGGGAAAAGAGACTACGAGCATAGATATACATGTGTGTGTATGTATGGATGTATGGATGGATGGATAGGTGGATGGATGGATGGATGGATGGATGGATGGATGATGGATATGTGTGTGTGGTGAGAGAGAGGGTATGAATACAAGCAGATAAATTAACTAATTATGAGAGTTTCATGGAATATAAAACAAAACACACCATATTCAAGTGTTTGATGGTATGATACTATAATCATATGGAATTTATGCTCTCTTCTCTGGATGTCCTAAATCCCCACGTCCTCATCACACCTCTTCTAGAGGACTATGCTACCTTCTCTAACACTTCCTCCTGAAGAGGTTGCTTTGTCCCTATTCACTTTCTGTAGAGATTCCGGCCACTAGGCAAGACCCTTAGTATGCTTGAAAACAAAACATGCAAATCACCATTCTGCCCATTTCTTTCTGGATCACTATTGCTGGGGCTTGGCTGATAGCGTGGTTACTAGAGAGACGGAAGCCAAGTCCAAATCATCCCTTTGCCCTTCCTCATCCTGTTGAATTTGAGCAAATGGCTTCATGCTGTGTCATAAACACCATTCCATGTGGCAGCAGTCATTGCAACAATTGTGAGTTAATACATGAGCCACATGCAGAATAGTGGCTTGCCCAAACTAGTCATCAAGAAATACCAGTTCCCTCTATGGGTATTGCTGTCTTACCACTCTTACTTATCAGGCATGATGTACTCAAAATGACGGTAAAATATAGCAAGCCACTAGATATCTCCGGTGGAGAGGAAAACAGAAAAAATATGTAGGTATAAAAGGGTGTGTATGGGGCCTTAAAGACTCTTCTGTGTTTTATTAACTAAGTCTAGACTTTTATTATCAAGTCTAGTGCCTGGTGTTGGCTGGAAATTTTTCTTTAGATGGGTGAACCCAATGTGACCTCTCACTTCCTGTACAGCCTCTTTGTCAGCAAGCAGCTTTTTGTTAAATGTACTCATTATTGAGAACACAAATTTGTCTGTCTGAATGGGCTTCCTAGGACAGAGCTTTTCCAGCACATCCCAAGCAATGTGGGGAAACTCTGGAATAATGACAGCACACAGCCTGTGGGGGCCGAAGGCCCTAACATACATTTCCATAGACACTCAGTACACAGCCCTCCTGAGCCCACTGTTGACAAGAAGCTTAATGCTACATGATGACTGATTATGACAGTGATGAGTGTAGACAGCGAAAACTGAAGAATGATCTTTTCTCGCAGACTGGAAACTGGCCATAAAGTGGCTTCAGGTCTTCAGCTTCACAATTGTGATGTCAAAACTCTGCCACTTTGCTCTTCAGTAATATGTGGCCAAGACAGGTAGCCAAGATGGGACATCTAGAATGATGTCCCTTAGCACAGCAGTTTGCAACTGTGGGTCACAACCATAGGAAAACATACTTCCAGTGGTCTCAGAAACTGAAACACCACTCAGTAGCAAGATTAGTTGGGGTCCCTAAAACCATCAGAAACATGTGTTTTCTGATGGTTCTGACCTACAGGTTGAGATCAGCTGCCTTAGCACAATGGATATGCCCTTCATTTTTGAAATTCTGTCCTTGGTGGATCAGATTGGAATTCTACAAAATATACTACTTACTTAATAAGTTGTTCGAATTCATGCTTTCTAAAACAAATAAACAGAAAATATTACAGCATTAGTACAGACATGAGCATCTATTAGTGAGCTAATGCTACCCAAAACTATCACATTATCAGTTTCTGCTCAGTGTTAAGGCATCACCATGGCCTGAATGTGTTCCCCCAAAGCTCACATCAAAAGCTAGATGTCATGAGGGCATCATGTTTATTCATCCACCAATCAATTAATTTGTCATAGTATGTTGTCTTCATAAATAATGAACATGAGCATACACCTCATGTAGGTGCTAGTTTTTTAAACTCTATTTTATTTGGAGTTTCTTAAACCCTCTACCTCACTTCCAACTCCCTATCCCTAGGTAGGACTGAAAGAAGGTTAGAAGGGAAAGAGAATGTAGGCCTCTTTACTTTGTTTGGCTGGGTGGGGTCTTTGGGGTCTTCTTGGAGCAATCCCAATCTCAGTCATCAGGATATCAAGCAGTCCAGGTAACCAGCAAATGAAGCAATGAGCATTCTTGAAGGGTTCTCTCTGTCCATCTCCTTCAAGCCACCACACATTCTCCCTCTGGGCTCTCACATTTATACTCCTCAGATTCCTCAGAACTCACCTAACTCCAACTGACAAAGGCCACAGCCCTGCACGAGGCAATTATCAACTTTGGAAAAACTAAAGGACAAACAAAAATCCCACACCTGGGATTAAAACAAAAACATGTTTACTTACCAAAACTGAGTTTTTCAAGAAAGCAGAACTTCCATACATACACCCTCTCCCTCTCCGAACGTTACCCCTTCTGCCGTGCTATGATTCTGAAAGAAAGTCCACACTGGATGTGACCATTTATTCCTGGACTTTGAAGACCCAAGGACCACAAGTCAAATAAGCTCCTATTGTTTGTAATAGTCCAGTGTGTGCTCTTCTGTCATAGCAATGGCAGGGAACTGTCTAACTCCAAAGAGGGTGGGTAGTTCAGTTGTAACAGATGCTTCAATATTAGAATCTTGGTGTTGATGGATTAAGTAAAGCATCACATGAATAGATATTTAGAAAATACCTTGATCACTGCCAGAAAATACAGTGATAAGTAGCAACTGATCACTATTCCTCATAAAATGATGAATAGAATGGAAATATAAGGGTTTTTTTTCCACAATAATGAACAATGTGTAGTTTGAGCCAGAAATGAAGATTAAATTAATGGTAGTTTTAGACATAAAACTAAAAAGGTTTTTTGATGTGAAAGTTCAGAATTCAATAAATCTAATAGCCTAATACTATGACAATTATTTAAAATTTTAGGTGGTTTTGGGCAATTAAAAGGCAAAAAAAATTAATTTCATGTGTAGAGAAAAAATAAAGATAGAATAATAAACAAAAAAATAAGAATTTTAAAAGTTTGATAAAGCAATTGCATGCAAGGTGAGTATATTAAAATGAAGGTTTGTAATATCAGTATTGCACTGTTTTAAAAATGTAACTTAGAATGGTATGTGCATTAGACTACATAGAGAGGAACATCGTGATATTAGTCTTGGGTACACAGTTTCAAGAAAACTTGTAGCACAAATAAAACAAGTCAAGGGGGGACCTGAGGAGATTACTCAGTGGGTAAAGTGACTGTATCACTAAGGCTTGGAGACCTGAATTTCACCTCAGGGATTCCTGTGGTAGAAGAAAGAGACCTGACTTCTGAAAGTCATCTTCTCACCTCCACTTGCATGCCGTGACATGCGTAACCTTGTGTAGACACATTCATATGTGCGTAAGAACATGCATACCCACACATGTGCGCACACACACGCTTTTGAAAGGCCAACCACTGAACATTAGATAAGAAGTGATACAAGCAAATACACTGCCTCTAGATGCCTGAAGCAGCTGTCACAGGAGCAGGCAGGAAGAGGGTACCAACTGTATTCCACATCAGTGGGTCACTCAAGATTCCGGGAGAGAACCTGTGTGTGCCTGAGCATCTGGGGCCTAGACCACAAGGACTTGCTGCTGTTAGGCTTCTGTGTCAGTCCTACCCCAGGTGTCCTCGCAATTTATTCCACACTTGCCTGCTGCCTCCCTGAGCCTCAGCCTGGCATTCTTCTGAAATGGCACAGCTCCCTCCTCACACACTGTCCTCACTCCACAGCTCTTATCAGCTTGGAGCACACCACCAAAGTTACTCACCACTTCCTAGCTTCCGCTCCTGCTCCCGTCGTCTTCCAAAAGGGAACATTTGCACTTCATCTTATTTGGGAATGTAAAAACAAGCCATTAATTGAAAGCACAGTGAAGCATCTACAATGAAATAGTACTTGTGCTACGGTAATATCAGGAATGACTATTTTTCCTTTTCCAAACTCTTTATACCTGTGTCATCATCTTTATTTATTAAAATACATATAGATTTTAAAAGAATCTTATTCTCATGTTGAGCTAGTTCACTTTCCTAATTATTTGTTAAGTATTAACAACCAAAAAAAAAAAAAAAAAAAAAAAAAAAAAAACCCTGGGAACAAACATGCAGGCTCATTATTCAGGTTGACAACACAGAGAAGCTCACGGGGTCTATTTTCATTCCTGGGCCCACTTCATCTTCACCGTGTCGGATCAAGTTGCATGTTCTTAACTGTAATCGTTAGCTATTTCTCTTGGCCACATTTGATCTTCACCCGTTAATTACCAGCTCTTTTTTTCCCAACTAGATCAGACAGGCTTTTCTGATCCCCAATCCAATACTCTCAGCTATTCTCACACTGAAGTGAGTTAGTAAGATTAATTACATTTAGAATAAATGGTCTCAAAAGTATTTTCCTTTCTTTCAAATTGAATCCTTCCCTAATTATACCAATGCTAATGCATTTCCTATTTTGTTTTAATAACAATTTCTGGTCTATTTGGTTTTTTTAAAAAAGTTGTCATACATGTTTTGACTATCTTAAAATATTTAGAATACTCATATTGTGGACTGGAGAGATTACTCAGGAGTTAAGAGCACTTGTTCTTACAAAGAAGCCAGATTTGGTTCCCAGAATCTTCATGATAGCTAACAAATATCTGTAACTCCAACCAGATTCTCTGATGCCCTCTGACCTCTGTGAAAACACACATGGTACACATACACACTGCAGGTTAAATGTCCATATACATAAAAATGAAATTAAGTTCTTGAGTTCCTTAGGCCTTTACTCCAAGGAGCTTCTTGGGTGTCACTTGTTTAAACAGGGTGATGGGAGGTGGTTATTAGCAGCTCTTGGAGGAGAAAAACCCCTTACTCAGTCTGTGTTGGGGAAGGGTTTGGACCTGTGTCCCAATTGCATGGAGGCTTTCTGCATGGGTGCAAATTCAGCACCCTTTCATTTAACATGGGCTATTCCCATGTCTATTCGGGGGCTATCCCCAGTCCTCCTCTTTCTTCAGTATACACCAAGACATAACCCAAGAGGAAAAAATATTATTTACACTGTGGTTCCCAAGAAGTAGGTGGAGAGCCTAATTAAGTTATAATTAGAATCTTATGATTATATAATGAGAATAAAAATTCATGTGATAACTGTACTTAACTTTATTAAAGGTCCACATATCACTGCTACATTTCAGGCATTGTTTACAATAAGTACTAAGTGAGGCCCAGCATTTCTGAACGAGGTAATCCGTCAGCCTTCTCAAAGGAGCTCTGTCATCCTTCAGAAGCACTGAATATTCCCACTCGAGCAAAAATGAACCTGGCAGCCCTCAGCCTGCTCTTGGCACAGTCCAAGTCGCAGAAAACCCCTGAAGCAGTCATTTCCTTGACAACTGTTCATACGTTCTACTCAGTGACCCAAACAAGCTCTATCTGGGCCACTTGGTGACATCCCGTTCCTTCCTCTGTCCTCTGGGATCCTAGAAGGTCATCCTATCTGGCAAAGCAGGCTTGCCTTAAGCTGTTTGTTTGGCTGCACTGGCCACAGCAAAACTGTCACATGTTTATACCAAAGCAACATCAGACGCCCAAGATAGAAAATGTCATTTAATACATTAAGGTGTTCTGCATAAATAGACCACGCCTTGAGAACAAAAATCCACGACTGAAAGTTCACACAGCCTGCTGGAGCTGCCATCCCGGGGACCAAGTATTCAACACGTGAGTCTTCGGCAGAAACTGCTTAAGTCCAGACCTTTGTAGATAATTACTGACAGAAACATGAACCGGACTCTGATTTAGAGACTCCTACTCTCCTCTGTTTCCTATCTGTTCTCACAGAGGTGAGTTGAGCTCATGGCTACTGTGACGGTCTGTGCTCTTGGTCAACTCTACATAATCTAGAGTCACCTGAGAGGTAGGTCTTGAGAGTTACCTGGAGAGGGTTATCTTGCTGACCTCAGCTGATGTGAAGACCCATCTTGACTGTGGGAGGACTGTTCCCTACACAGAGGACCCTGGGCTGTATAAAATGGAGGCAACGGCCTGAGTTTCCTGAGTGTAGGTGCAATGGAACCAGCTGCTAGAACCCCTGTTGCCTTGAATTCCAAGCTACAATTGCTTGAACCCATGAACTGTGAGCCAGAATGACTCCTTTCTCCTTTATGTTGCTTTTGTCAGAGTAGTTTATCACTGCAACAGAAAACAAACCAACAACAACAACAAAAAAAAAAACATAGACAGTAACTCAGATAAGACTAAATGCCGAACCTTACGTCTAACTCTATGAGGACTGAACCAAAGCGATATATGAAACTTTTGTCTCGAAAGGGAAGACAGAAGTATGCCACTTTCACTTTTCCTGCCCTCCCCAACCCACACTGGCTAGAGAGGTGGATAAAAACAGAAGTACTGTCCTAGACCACAAGCTAGGAGCCATGCTGTGAGGAGACCCGAACACATGAGCTAAGAACCTAGCTACCCAACAGGACCAAGGGTTCTGTGCTTTTATTGTACTGCACTGTCACGTAAGGTGTAGTTTCTGCACCCACACTGTCGTGTAAGGCCTTGGTCTTCAATACTCGTGTTGTCATGTAAAGTGTAGTCTTTGATGTTGCTGTATAAGGCGCAGTCTTCTCCACTGAAGCCACTGGTGTTTCTTCCCCCTTTGTTATTGCTATCACACTTACACTTGCCGTTAAAAGAAATCAAAGGCTGAGACTTGAAGAGATGGATGCCTTACTCTGTTTCCTGCCGATAAAACGGGTATCAGCAGCTGGGTAACTCATAAACAATAGAAGCTTGCTTGGCTTGTATTTCTGGAGAGAGAACTTCAAGCTCATGGCAGCACGGCAGTCACAGAAAGCACAATCATGTTGACTCATATCATGGAGGCTGGGCATGCTTCCGTCAAGACAAGAGCAATGACTCCCATGGCTGAAAATGCCATCAATCTGCTCCCCAGAAGAGAGGCCTCAGTACCTAAATGCGATCTTTAAGGAGCCACCTTGTTTCACTCTTTCAGTGACAACATATTTTCACCACCAATTTCTGTGAGACATCAGACTATGCCATGGTTTTATTGAGTTGTTTTAGTTATAACATGAGAACAGAACATTAATTAAGGTTAAAAATGGTAATTAGGAAAAGTTACAGATGTTGAAGACAAGAAGAAAGTTTCCGACACAATCTCGTGAACACAGAAGTGGCCCATGCAGGGCCACCCCCTTTAACTGTTTAGATATAAGCTTAAGATGATGAATGTTCCTCAGCTCCCAAGTCACAGAGTAGGACTCTGAGGTTACAACTTTGGAAAAAATTGAGATTCCTTTCTCCGTCCTATGAAAAGATAGGTGAATGAAGAATAGTTATTTGACCTATAATGAAATAAAGACTGCATCTTTAAAAATGACGAGTTACTGTTAAATGAGGATGACTTTGTCACTAGAATATTGACTCTCAATTTCACATGTCTTATAAACAATATATTCTTACAATATTGTACTAACATTCAATTTTTATATTTAATTTTTTTCTTTCTACAATCACAAAGCAAAAATGATTGGGGAATTCTAAAGAATAGTTACAATAAAAAGAAAGAGCTATTTGTTTTCACTTGTTTTTTATGTTAATAGTGATTTGTTAGTCATCTTTAGAAAGATAATTAGTTTTGTGATTAAATCTTGCATGAGATTTCTAGTGTCTAACGAGAGCTGTGCTCTTAGAATCCCATGAAGTTTTTTTGTATTTTTTTTTGTGACCCACATAAAGATAAAATGAAAACTTTGGCATCCAAAGGAAAATGTTAATGACAAAATTAATTAGGAAAAAATCCATGTTCCTATTAGAATTGAGTCAATGTGCTCACCTTTGTTAAAATTAAAGAACAAGATATTATCATAATAAAAAGGCAGAATCATGAGTTGACATCACATCCTCAAAAGTTTGTACCGTGCACGGCTTTATTTTTTTTTCTCCACTTAAAATTTTTCCCTTTCTTGATTAAAAAGAACTTTCTACTCTAGTTCCATAGTTACATAGGTGATATGTGTGTATATAGGTGACTCATGTGTATACAGGTGACATATGTATATAAATGACATGTACAGCAATTCTTTGGGTTTCAAATAGTTTTAATGGTCTCCGATTAAAGTCCATTACTTCCAATCCATATCATCTTAGTAACTAGAAATGGCTTTAATTTTTCAATTCTCTTTGTATGTGTTTGATGTGGGCGCTTGTTAGTATGTGTTTGCACATGTATGTCTAACAGTAAATGCCGGAGGTTGGCAACATGTGTCTTCCTTTGATTACTCTCCACATTAGTTTTTGTAATAGGGCCTCTCACTGAACACAAACATCTTCAATTTACTCAGACCAGCTGGCCAATGAGGTTCAGAGATCGGCCAGGCTCTGGAGTTACATACAGGAGTCACCATGCCTGGCTTTTTATGTGGGCTCTGGGAATCCAGAAAGCTTCTAAAGTTCATGGAGCAGGCACTTTACTGTTTTCCCAGTCCTAGAAAGCACTTTAAACAGTCTTACCAAGATGTAGTGATAAATGTTAGAGATGGACATGTGTGATTTTTGTTTTATATATTATGAAAATAAATAAACATTGAAATGTGTACTGTCTTATTTTAGCCTTAAGTTCTAAAACATAGAAAACATGAATTACAGAAATTTAAATAAATCAAAAATATTGGAGGGCTCAGTGTCTAGCATGCATGGGGTCCTGACTTCCATTGTCAGTACAAAAAAAACACACATGCACGCACACACGTGCACACACACACACACACACACACTATTAAAGTGTGATCATACACTCTAGCCCACACTCTTCAGAGAGTCTAGGATGGAAAGAAAGCCTCACTAATGGTCAAAATCAGCAAGCTGAGAGAAACTGTAATGAGAATTTAAAGTATAATTTCCATAGTTGAGAAGTATACAAGAGACACAGGAAATAGGTGAGAGACTAGCCAACCCAACTATCCGATAGACAGAGAGTCTTCAAAGTTGGCTTGGGATTGGTCGAGGCAATGTGGAAATTAAAAAGACACCTACCTCTACAGGAGCAGGCGGTCTTTGAATCAGAACAAAGAAGGGCAGCAAAGAGGCCCTTAGTCCAGCTGCTCTAGTTCTGAGTCCTGGAAAATGCCCAGAGTGACAGGAAAGGAGTCGAGTTAGCTTACCTTTGTCAGAGGTCACAGAGGTCACCTGAACTGCTATTAGGAGCCATGGAGGCACAGACCTTTCTAACTGTTTCCAAGCTGATAAAAGAAGCAACCCAGACAGAGGGATGCCTCCAAGGCTGGTCGACCTCGGAACCATGATGAAACTGAACAGATGGCAAATTTGGGTCCAGAGTATAAGTCAGTCATATAATGACAATATACATCCCTGGAGTGTTCAATACAAGTGAGGTTACATCTGTAACATAGAGAAAGTGACACTATTTATACTGTTATAATTTATATTTCTTACTGAGAGTATAGTTAAGTTGGAACAATTTTGTTCTTAATTAGAAGGAGAAAAGCATCTAAAAAGCGCTTGGCAGGCTTTGTCATGTTTGTCAACAAGACTGATCGTTTTTGTCCCTGCTGTCAAAGTCAAGATATAAGACCATTGGCTTGGTGGAAGAGCTTTCAAATATTGTTTTATTGGCCAGCATAAGTTCAGAATCAGCCTTTGGGTCTCCTCTAATACAAACTATGGGGAACATTGGGAGACCAAGTTAATAAGGAAAAAAAAAAAACATTAGCATCATGATTAACTTCAGTTTTGTTTAGCAGAGTGAAAGGTCACTGTGGGACTAGCTGCCATGTCCTGAACTCTGGAGAAGGATAAGGTAACTGTGTGACCTGCTGACTGCTGTGTCAGTCTCCTGCCTAAGAAGCAAACACCCGGAAGCTCTGTAAGAGAAGCCAGTTAAAGTCAGCATCCAACTGGCAGTTCCCTGAACTGTTCAAGAAACACCGATCATTTAATGTTGGCATACTTTCTCTAAGACCACGTAGGTACTCATAAGTAATTTTTGTTTTTGTATAATTAAGACCAATTGAGGATCCAGTCCTTGGGAGTCACTTGGGCTTGTAAGAAATCTCAGGCTCCTGGAGACTTTCTTTACCAGCTGTTCTTCTATGTGAGGATAAGTCCTTGCCTGGCCCAAATGTGGCTTCCCATGGAAGCCCTGAGGGAACATTTTGCCTGAACTGATGACTGGATATTGGTTAGAATCCATTAGATGGAGCCTCCTACCTCCTTGAACAGGTGTCTTTCCAGTTAGAAGACATTTCTAGAGATGGTCCACAGTCTCTTGGCTGGTAAGGGGTAGACATTTTCGCTTTTATATAATTATTTTAGTGAAAAAATGTGTATTTTAGTCCCTCCGACCATATGAGAATAGCGTCCAGGTACAGTTATTAAACACACAGAAAGGCACTTACACTACTCAGTACTTTTAACTACCCTGTATAACCAATATTTTATATTTCAGTACTTCAATAACCAACATTTTTAACAAACTTTCATTAGACAAGCATTTCAGCCAGTTCTTGTAATTATCGATCTCTGACCTTAGAAGCTGTGATGCCAGATACATGAACTCTCAGTCCCACCCTCTGCATCTTAAATAACTTAGACCTTTATAAATCTCCTTTTCCATTCTGGAAACATCCATCATCTTAATTTAGAACAACAGTGCTATGCTTACATAATCAGACCCTGCTGGCAGGAACCGATGTGTTCTGAAGAAACACTTGCGCGCCCCCTTTGGCTATCAGACCATTGAAAGGAAGGACCCCGACTAATAAGAAAGGCCCCCGGCAATCTCCTGGTGTGAGAGGAAAAGGCTGGGTGCCTGAGGGTGTCCAAGAAGGAACTTGTCTCCTGCAGAAAGATTCATAACTTGTCGCCTGGCCGCGTAGGAAGTAATAATCTTGCAGGGGGCGCTCAGAGCTGAGACAAGAGTGGGGAGGAGACCAAACGGCGCAGCCCTGCTGACTTGCGCATCTAACTTTCTCTCTAAGCACTGTCCTCAAGTCAGGACTACCAAAGATGGACTTCCGGGAATCAATCTCTGTCCCACTTCCCAGTGTGGCCACGTTTAAGAAAACTTTCTTCCGTCCTAATTTCACTGCTAATTTTGACTACTTTAATTGGCTTAATAAGGGCAAGTGCCGAACCTGGTTTGTTGGAGCACAGGTCGTGACCCCTAAGTCTGGTAACACTTCTACTTTTGATACATTTCGGGGTGTTTGTTCTTTTATTGCAGTGTTAGGTTAACTCAACTAATCTCTCCATCCTCCCTCGGTTGTCTCCTTTTGTCGATGCTCTGTAACCTACTTTTCAGGAGAAACCTTGATAAGATTTCTTAATAAATCTTGATTGGATGGCTTTCACTTACCTAGACCCTCTTCCCTCCCTGTCCTATACCGACACCAACTTCCTTACCGATAAATACTCATTTGTAAAGAAATAAAGAGCATTTCTCCCACCTGAAACCAAATCCACTGACTCCTGAAACACAAAACCCTGTCTCTGAAATCCCTCCCTCATGAGCAGACATTCTCTTCTCTGGCTACACACCCTCATGGGGATCCTATTTACTCCTGCATCTTGGGTACTACCCAGTGACTTCCACAGGTACAGCTCCTAGCTAAAACTCTCTCCCACCCTTCCCGATACCTGAAACATAAGTTCGACTTACCGCACTCCTCGTGCTCTGCAGTGACTCCCGATCTCTTAGTAGATTCCCAATGACCGTCCTCATCTCTAATGAGAATTTTACCTGCTGACAGCAGCTCACCTTTCTAGTTATGAACACAAATTATCTCCAATTCACAGTCTGTTAGGAATTCCACATTATGATCTGAAAGATGCCTTCAGGGTCTAAGTTTCCCCAACGACATGCTTGTCATCTTGCTCAAAAACCAGTGTGTGTGTGTGTGTGTGTGTGTGTGTGTGTGTGTGTGCGCGCGCGCATATGGGAGAGTGTGAGTGCATTGTGTGTGCATATGCATGTGTGAGAGTGTGTGTTTATGCATGTATGTTTGTTAATGTATGTGCCTGTTTTATGTGTATGTATGTGTGATGTGAGCTTGTGTGCGTTATGTGTGCGATGGTGTGTTTATGTTTGTACACATGTGTTTAAGTGTGTTTATGTGTGTTTGTGAGAGTGAGGGTCTCACTGTGGTCAAGGTTGCCCTTGACCTCAAATCCTCCTGCCCCTGTCTCCTGAGTTCCAGGAGTCTCATATGCAGAGCCATGCCTAAATATTCCTCAGTAAACTTTAAACAGTTTATCATCTTGGTCTCTTCTCAGTAGAGCAGCTGGAATGACACTTCAAAAACTTACTTTATTGCGGTGAGTACACTCACCACGGCATTTGCCTTTTAACAATGTTTAAAGGGTACAGAAGGGAATTAATCATTATGGGGACATCACTGTACGGTAGAGCTCTGTTTGTCAGAATGTGGAAAATCGTTGGGAGAAACAAAATGGCTCCACTGCTTCAGAGGGGAAGCATTTTTCAGTGTGTAACAACACGTGGAAGGTAGGACTTGGGAATCCGAGACCAGAGGCTTACCACAGCTTCATAGCCAGCTGGGCGAAATGGTGGGTTTAAGTCTAGTCTGGTCCACATAGCTCAAAACAATAGCAACAACAAAACTAAAATTGAAATTCCTAAAACCGTTGAAAACGTTCTTATTATGTAGACTAGAAGTGCTGCCTGGTATTGATCCAAGAGAACTGAAGAAAACATCCCGAAGATTTCACAGTATCCAATATGCATTATTACGTTACACACAACGCAGGGGGTGGGCGCAACCTGGATTACAAATAGACAAAGAAATAGGATATGTGTTCATAACATTTGTATTCTCTATAAAATGGAATATTACTCAGCCCTTAAAATAAAGGAATTCCTGTGGAACGTGATATCAGCCTTCCCTGTGACGTTACGTTAGATGGCATAAGCATGTCAGAAAGAGAAACAGCGTAAGATTCCATTTAGATGTCGCAAACGGTCCCTCCCTGTGAGTGCGCATTCTGAGGGGCCGCATCAGTACCAGCCTTCCTCGTCAAGGCTCAGATAACACCGCAGAAGATAAGCACGCAAGCACTGGAGGATGGGCAGGAGCACTGTGAGCACCCTCACCAAGGGACCACCCCTCAGGAGCATGCTAAACAGACAGGTGGGCTCATTTTTATTTGAATGAGATATTGAATTTTCCACTCCCAGAATCCCCACCTCACTCAGCCCCTGTCAGCTGCCTCAAGGTTCCCCTGGGTCTGAGAACTCAGTCAAAAAGGCTCAACTTTCCTTTTTTCTGTCTCTTTCAGATGCTGGCCAGAGCCTAAAAAGCCTTCTTTTTCTGACACTTTGCGCTGTCTAATTCTTTCCCTAACGACCTGCTCCCCACCACTGCTGACGTGGGCTTCTATGCTCAGAAATCAAAGAGGGCTTACTTTTCTTTTTCTTTTCCCTTCTCCTCCTCCTGGCAGCTGCTGAGATTTACAGTTTGATTGTCCTGGGTCATTTTCTTCTTAAATTCTAATGAAATTATCCTACTTTCTTTAAGTCCATCCTTTAATTCTTTTGTTAATAAGACAAAGAATCCCAAGAGGAGACCCTAGTTTTTTCTGTGTCACCACAGATTGAAGAATGATTGGACGTGGCTCTTCAAAGGGACAGACTCATTTTAGAAGTTTGTCAATTCCCATCACTTGCGGAATGAGCCAGTGGTCTACTGTGTCTTGTCCAGTGTGGACTTCCTCTGGTTTCTGAGGTCCTCTCATCACCATGCCTTGCCTTGGAGCCATGCCCTAGCACAGAACAAACATGTGGTCACACTCAAGACTGAACCTACAACTCAAAAGAGAGACTGAGTAGATTCACCTAAGTCACAACATTTTAGCACGCCCACCAATCCTGCCACACACCCCTAGATAAAATGGGCTTCATGCTTGTTTGGTGGTGGCTGTCAGACAAAGCCATTTGAGCACTCCAGTTGATGACCAGATGTGAAGGACCCTGTCCCTAAATTGGCCCCTCTTGTGGCCCTCCTCCAACTAGCTGTTGGAACTGAGACTCCTTAAAGAGCAGGGATCCCTCAGGTCCCCTGCCTTCTCCAGCCCTCCCTTCCCACATGCCCTGTTCATCCATCCTTCCTGCTGTAAGCACTTATCTCCTTCCCTCCCTAGCTTCCACGGTTCTCTTGGCCTTCTAAACTCCCACTTGGGGATCAGCACATCCTTCCACCTGCTCTAAACCTTCCTCCCACCACTCTCCCTTAATTGGAGCTCTTCTGTCCCCTGAAGGCAGGTTTGCTTGCCACTTCAGCTGTCTGAAGCACAGGCTGCTGTTTGTACTCTCAGGATCCATTTATCAAAATGGGGAGGCAGAAAAAGTAGCTCTCCTCATCCCCTGGGGTCAATTCTTCATCCCCGCCCATCCCAGGCTCATAAAAGTCAGTTTTAAATAGAAAAGGCATAGAAGTATTTAGCCTAACACTCAAATAAAATCTGCATCTGCAAATTTTCAGCCATCGTAAGTGTGTGTGTGTTCACACATGTCTACGCATAAATGAACTTGTACCAGCATCTTATATGACACACAAGTACAGGCATGTCCCTACAAAATTAGGAAACACATAAGTGTTTGCTCACATGAATTTTGTTGTTATAAAATAATATACTCTTTATACTTTCACTTATAAAAATCTGCTGATATATATAATTATATATGCAGCACACTCACAAGGCAGATTGATGAGTTATTCTGAAATTGATAAAGATTTTCCTGCAAACTCAGCGTATTCAGTGGGCTCAGCAAGGGCCTGACTGAATGAATGCGTTTAACTGGTTCTCCATGGTCTCGTGTTTTTCATGATTCAGTTAGAAATCTATGGGTCCCTTACCCTGAGCTGAGCTGTGACCGCACTTGTGAAATCCTGAGTTTCTTTGCTGTCTGGTGGGGATACCTCGGTAAGTCCTTTCCACAGTCTGCCATTTGCTGTGAGGAGCCTGTAGCTACTGACTGTAAGCCTGTCACGTGGCCTTGCTGTTCTCACAGGTATCAGTAAGGGTCACTCTGACCTTCCTCTTTCCTTGTCATCCGCCTAGAGGGCAGCCTGGTGGAGAGCTGCTGCTGCCTCCCTAAGCAGTGCTGGCAACTTTAATGGGTGGAGTACCCTTGGGACCTCCTGTGAAATACTGTCCTCTGGAGATCTTCTGGCTTTAAGCAAGAAGAGCCTTCTGCGCTCCACTTCCTTCAGCCCTTTAGATTCTTCTTCTACCTCCAGGCAGAAGATCACAGCATTTCCACTGCCGCTTAGTGGTTATTGGTCTTCACTTTCTCTGAGCTTCCAGGATACCTGGAGGCTAGCTTGCTCTCCTCTTGGGGTTAGGGTTGCCAGATTTAGCAAATAAAATGATATGACCCAACTAATAATATTCCTAGGTTATATAACAATATGGCTCTGTATCCCAACACAGAGATAGTAAAACATCGTGTTTATTGCTGCATTGCCCACAGTAGTAAGAAAAATGAAGCGGTCTAGACATCTATCATCAGATAAATAGATAAAGAAAATACGGTCCATACACACAGCAGAATTTTGTTCGGCTGTTAAAGAAAGATGAAATTACAAGAAAATGAAAAACTTTGGAAAGCATTATTTTAAGCAAGGTGACTCAGAAAGACAAATATGGCATGTTCTCTCTCATAGGTGGATTCCACTTTTTAATGTTCATATATGTGTATATATGGGGATTAGTGTAAACATAGACCATGAAATTAGAAAGAACAAAGGGAAGAAAAGATACGTTGAGAGGCAGAGAAGAGGGCAACAGAACCATGTGGCATAAACATGGAAAGGATCTCATTGCATGTTAGAAGGGCACAAGAACGGGCTGGGAGGACAAGCCTTTTGGAGAATTAACAGAAACAGAGTTTGTTTATAAATGTTACAATGAAACCTAATACTATGTGTGCTAATTAATCTCTCTGTGTGTCTGTCTCTCTTTCTCTGTCTGCCTGTCTCTCTCTCTTCCTCTCTCTCTCTCTCTCTCTCTCTCTCTCTCTCTCTCACACACACACACACACACACACACACACATACAATTTCCAGCTAAACTTGAATTTCAGATGAGCAACTACTTTTAGCTTAATTATGCTGCAAATAAAACATATTGTTACTGTATCTCTCAGCTTTCTGTGAAGTCCTTACCAGGATGTTAAATTCTCCCCCAGATTTATCTCCAACTCTCTTTATTCTTATTTATTCATCTTATATTCTTTCTTTGGTATCAAACTGCCTCAAAATACCACAGTAGAGATGCCCCCATCTCCTGCTTGAGCTTGTTAGACAAGGAATGTAGCTCCTTTCCCATGCATCTCTTTCTTCCATTATGAGCTCCAGACAATATTCCAGGGGAGCTGTGCTGGGATTTAAGCCCCGTTATTGGCTTGGAAGCCAGGAAAGGAGACGGGCATCTATTTTTCTGCAGAGAAACTCCCACAGCATTGTTAAACATGAGGAAACCCACATCTTCAGACAGAAGGTAGAGTTCCTGTGGTGTTGCATGGGTCCACAGAGCCAGCACTCTCTAGAATTTGCATTTTCTGCCAATCTCACATTGTGATGCGAGACTGTCTGAGCTGGGGTCCTGACTAGTGGTAAGCTGCCAAAAAGCTCTCTGAAAAGGAATGTCGATGAAACCCTTGACTCATTAAGTTTGTTGGTCCCCAGTGGGCCAATAGTGGTCTACCACTTATGATTTCAAGGTACCAGGATGATGCCATTAAATGTGAAACTGAAGAGATACAAATGATTAGCTAGTTCTCATAAGCCAGGAGGACTCCGAACACCACTGGATAAAATGTTTAGCCGGGCATGTGGATGTCTTGGAGAGGTGTGACTCTAAATTTCAGGACATATCTTTTGCACAGATGTGTCCACAGACCTGTTGCAGGAGATAATGGCTCTCCGGAAAACTACAAAAGAGAACTTTCTGCCTCACATGCTTATCTTCCCAATGGTGTTCCTTCTCCCAGGATCCCTCCACAGGGCAACAAAATGGCTTAGATGAAACTAGCAAACTCTGCCATTTTTGTAGGCATTGTTTCCTCTATAGGCAGGCCCCTTCTTTGCCATTTCCCCCGGGTCATAAAAGAGTTCACAGTTTTGGACCATTCTCCGGATATTTTGATCTTGGACTTAGAGTTGGGAGCACAAAGGAGGCTGTGGGTGGAGAAGGCAGAAGGCCAGGGCCATAATTAGGAAGCATGTGCTCTCAAAGAACAGGAGGAGGAAAGGCTGAGATGCTGACAAGAACCAGAGTCAAAGGGGAGGCTGGAGAAGGGCCAGAGGATGAAAGGCCCGAGGAGCCAAGCGCATCACGCATCATGTGCATCACACTGATTTCATAGTATTTCAAAGATCTTTCTATATCCTGGAGAAAGTGAAACTGAGGACAGTTTGGCCAATATCCAATTTAGCATGGTTAGCTAACTAATATTAAAAACAGAGCCTTTTTAAATGGGAATTTTTGCATTTAAGCCAGACTGTGACATGTCCCATAATAAGAAGGGTTCCAAAATTGAGACAAAAAGGCCAGTAATTGCAGAAAAGCAAAATAGGCCTGCAGGCAAATAGACGATCCACTCAACATGGAGAATCTGGAGTGCAGCCAGCCATGGCTCCTCATTCCTGAAGCATGGGTGCTTTTAGACCTCAGCTGGCAACCTTGACTTCCAGCTCCACCCACCAAAAAATTACAGGTCTCTAGGATAGCTCCCCTTGAAATAGTGTCTGTTCTCCAGGATTGTTCTTACATCAATGTTTTTGTTTCTTTTAAGACTTTTAAGTCTCAATTTTAAGGAAAAGGCCAGGAGATGGTTCAGTCGGGTGTTGTGCATAATTGAGCACACAAGTTCGGATCTTGGTGTCCACGTGAAAGCTCAAGAATGGTAGCTCAGGAGCATAGGAGAAGAAGAAGGAGAAAAGGGTGGGATTGGGAGAGGATGGGAAGGAGACTACAGCTGGGATACAAAGTGAATAAACTGTAATTAATAAAAAATTTAAAAAAGAATTGTAGTTCACATCTGTGGTGCTGGCTCTGGAAGAGCAGAGACATGCAAATGCCAGGAGCTTGCTGGTTGGCCAGGCAGGACCTCTGCGATCAGAGAGAGACACTGCCTAAAAAAAAAAAAAAAACTGAAAAGGATACTTGTAGAGAAAGACACTTGAAATTGACCTTTGGCCTCCATGTGTACTAATACACATGTGCACACATGTTTGTGTGTACATACATGCACACAGCAATGTATTAACTGTACGCCACACACGTAAACAGATATACTCGGCTTTTACAAGGGAGCGTTTTTATCCTGTGTTCCAGGTGTTCCGCCGACATACTCATTGCTTATAAACTGTCTTAACCATCAGCATTCTGCACTTTAAAGATGCCTCGGTTAGGGTATCAGAGGTAACTCAGTGGTAAAGCATTTGTCAGCACGCAGGGTATCCAGCACTACAGCATTAACAAATTAGGTAAAACTATTTAGGCACGTGTGAAAAGAAAAGCTCCATGAGTGCAGGATGTTAAACACAAGTGTTTCCATCTTCAGTTGGCCACCCCTTTCCACCCAGGGGGCCCAGACATTGACAGTCCCAGAAGGACGCTGTTTGATGCATTGTTTCTGTGGTTTAGGATTTTATTATTTTGTCCTTTCCCAGTTTCCCCACTTTATTCCTCGTCTTGTAATTTTGTGTAGGTATTTTTTGTTCATTGTGCAGATTTTTCTCTTCTCCCTTCTCTCTCCATCTTCCTAATATTTTTTCCTCTTTGAATTTATTTTTTAAATTACGCCATAATTCTTCTTTTCTTTTTAGTTTTCCTGGCATTATCTTTTATTTCATGCAGTTACTGCCTCTAATTTTAGACTAAATAATAGTTAATGCCATTACTCTACGTTATCTCTGTCATTCCCATAGTCATCTTTGGTGCCTTTGTTTTCATTAATTAGTTTAAAATGTATCCCTGTGTGTGCTCAGATTTGGTGCTACAGCTGTTATAGTGGTTTCTTTTTGTCCTCTCTGAGGTGTACAAGGGACTGAGCCTTCAGCTGAGAACTACTAGTAAGATTCCCAAATAAAACCTGAAGATATACTCATCCCCACAGATGTCCAAGTCATACCACAGAAGCACAAGGACATGAAAAAGCAAAGCAAAATGAGTCTGCCAAAAGATTGTAACTCCTCAGCAACAAAAACCCACAGATACGGAAATAGATAAAATGCTAGATTAAGAAATCAAGATTTTGCTTGTATAAATAATCAGTGGCTACCTAGAATAAAAAACAAATAGATCGATGGAATAATTCAGGACTCAAAGGAAAAAGCAAGCCTTTTCCCCTCAAGCATAGAAAAAGAAATAAATATTCAAGCACAAAAAGATTTCAAAAGTCCAAAAAAGTTAACCCATGCAAAAAATATCTTCCATGATGCACTGTATTCAAGACATCAAAAGTAGAAAAAAAAAAAAAAGCAAGGGAAGAAAGTTGTAAGAGAAATTTGCCAGCTCATTTACAAAAGCAAACATAACTGATAACATCAAACCTCTAAACAAAAACCCTAAAATCCAAGAGACCATGGAATTATGTATTTTAAGCTCTCAAAGTAAATAACTGCTAACCAAGATTGCTATATACAGAAAAGTGGTTTTTTTTTTGTTCTTTTTTGGTTTTTGTTTGTTTGTTTGTTTGTTTTTGCAGTCAAGAAAGAAATAAAAACATTGAACATAGTCACAAACTAAAGTAAGCATTGTGGAAGGCACTTTAACAAATTCTAAACCCAGAGTGTCTTAGTGTTCTATTGCTGTGAAGAGGTACCATGACCAAGACAACTCTGATTAAAAAAAGAAAGAAAGAAAGAAAGCATTTGATTGGAGGCTTGCTTACAGTTTCAGAGAGTGAGTCCATGATCAGCATGGCAAGAAGCAGAGGAGCGTACAGCAGGGAGAGCAACATGGAGCAGGGAGAGCAACATGGAGCAGGGAGAGCAACATGGAGCAGGGAGAGCAACATGGAGCAGGGAGAGCAACATGGAGCAGGGAGAGCAACACTAGACCCATCGTGGGCTTTAGAAACCTCAGAGTCCACCCCAGCAACACACCTTCTCCAACAAGGACACACCTCTTAACCCTTCCCAACTGTCTACCAACTGGGAACCAAACCATCAAATATAGGAGCATATGTTGATCATTTTCATTTAAACCCCACAGGAAAAAGCAGGGGATGTTGAGAGGTGGTCTCAATCACAAGAAACAGGAAATGCTTTCTTTCATATGATGAACGGATGAACAAAGGAGAACTAGGAAAAAATATCAATCATAATCAAGTCAGCAAACTATAGGCTTATTGTATGAGAGGAAAGAAAGAAAAGAGCAAATAGGAATGTATCAATAGAAAAACAACCAACCTTGCCTGATGCGTCTAAAACAAAAAGGGGGAACTGTAGAGAGCTGCGGAATGCTATGCCTTAAAGATGGAGCTGGTTTCCGCCTTCCACCTTCCCGATGGTGAGTGCTCTCTGTCACGAACAACTCCACATTTGGCTAAGGCCGAGGATCTGGCTTGCTTCCATGTATGTGGACCTATCTGCATTGCCCACGTGGCACGCCTGGGTTGGCTACCCAGAGGCTATTTAAGCTGTGGGCTGGCTTTCCCCGGGGTCCGAGGATTGTTCAATGTTCCTGAATAAACTGCATTGAAAAAAAAAAAAAAAAAGAAAAACAACCAACAAATTTATGGGACTCACCAAACTTCTCCTAATAGTAACCTGAATACAAATGGTCTTAACTAGCCAACTAACAGATTCAGGTTAGCTAGTTGTAATTAAAACAAGAAATAAAAATTTGTAGTCTCCAAGAAACTTGTTGGAATATTTGTTGAAAGTGAAAGTATGGAAGTCAATATAGCAAATGAATGGAACCTGAAAATATACTGGGGTAGCTAATCTTATCTATGTTAAAGTGACTCCTAGCCAAATTAGAAGAGACAGAAAACTATTGTGTATTTATAGAGGAAACAATTCATTAAGAAATGCAAAAACTGTAAATATATATTAACCAAGCTCAAGTTTAACAAACATAAATAAGTCTAAGTAGTTCCCTGTATCTGATAAAAAAATTAATAGGATAAAGCTAAAAACAACAATAATAGAAATGTTGAAAAGCATAAAAATATACAGAGATTAAACAATATACTTTGAATGTCTCCTCCTGAAGAAATTAGAAATAAAGGAAATACCTCAAGGTTATATACAGTAAGACTACAGCCAACACTATATTAAGTGAGAGGAAACTGAGAACATTTCCTCTAACATCTGGGCCAAGTCAAAGATCTTCACTCTTTCAAATTTTATTTTACATTGTTCTTAATATTGTAGATAAGACAATAACATAGCAGAAAAAAATAAAATGTATACAAATAGAAAAGGGAAAAGTAAAAAAAAATCCCTGTTTGTAGATGAAATAACCCTGTACTTAGAACCCAAGTGTATGACACTGAGAAATGATTAAAAAAGTAAAACTTTCAGCAAAGTAGCAGGATACAAAATCGACACAGAAAATCAGTGGCTTTTCTATATACTTGCTAATAAAAAAAAGGGGGGGGGGAATCCCATTCACAATAGCTTAAAAAAAATGATACCTAGGAATGAAGCTAAGCAATCAGGTAAAAGGCCTCTATAATGAAAATGTTTAAACAGTGAAGAAAGAAACTAAAGAAGACACCAGAAGATGGAAATACCACCCAGGTTCAAAGTTTGTGAAAAAGACTGTATCACCTAAAGTAGCCTGTAGACATAACAAGCTTGAGGCCGTACTCCGCTGCATGAGACAATATTAGTTGGCCTTAGAAAGGAAGTTATGACATTTGCCACAACATGAATGAACCTGAAGGGCATAATGCTAAGTCAATACAGCAGACACTAAAGAAAATTACTACATGATCCACTCACAGAGGCAGAGGGTAAAGAATGGCTACCAGGAGCAAAGGTGGAGAGGAAGAAATGGGCAGATGAGGAGTAAAGCAGCAGAGACATTTCCTTAGTCAGGGTAACTATTGCTGTGATTAATCACCATGACCAAAAGCAACTTAGGGAGGAAAGAGTTCATTTTACACACAGCTCCATGTAACAATTCATCATCAAAAGCAGTGAGCACAGGAACTCACGCAGGACAGGAACCCAGAGGCAAGAGCTGATGCAGAGGCCAGGGAGGGGTGCTGCTCACTGGCTTGCTCCCCATGACTTGCTCAGCCTGCTTTCTTAAAGAACCCAGGACCACCAGCCCAGGGATGGCCCCACCCACCATTTGGTGTGTTTTCCCCCACAAAACACTAATTAAGAAAATGCCCTACAGGCTTGTATACAGCAAAATCTTATGGAGGCATTTTCTTAATCAAGGTTCCCTCCTCTCAGATGATTTTAGCCTGGCAAAAAACTATCCAGTCTAGGGCTGGAAAGATGGCTCAGAGGTTAAGAGCACTGGCTGTTCTTCCTAAAGGTTCTGAGTTCAATTCCCAACAACCACATGGTGGCTCACAACCATCTAGAATGAGATCTGGTGCCTTCTTCTGGCATACAGGCAGACAGAATACTGTATTAATAAATAAATCTTTAAAAAAAAACTATCCAGTCTAGAGATCCAATGTGCAACATGAGGACACAATGTATTAAGTACAAAATACTTTTCGTAAGGTAGATTCTAGCTGTTCCTGTCACAACCAAGTAGCTGTGAGATTATAGACACTTTGCTTCACTATATCAATCAATTTACTGTCTATCTGAATTCCATATATGCTATAAATCTCAAATGTGTGAAGTGAAACATATTTTAAAATAATAGGAGGCCATTGATATGGCTCAGCAGGCAAAAGTGTTTGCAGCCGAGCCTACCGACCTAAGTTCAATCCCAGGGACCCACATGGTAGAAGGAGACAACTGACTCCTGAAAGGGTGTCCTCTGACTTCTAGGCATGTACACACATGGCGGGGGAGGTGGGGAGAGGACACACACAGAGATGAACACAGACACACACGTATACACACATACACCTATAACTTGCACACAGAGAGAAACATACACAAATAAAACTACAAAGTTTTTCTTAATAATAGCAAATGAACAAGGTTAACATTAAACTTTAAAAAAAAACAGCTAGATGAAGAGTAAATGTGATGTCAATTGTATAACATCATTGTACTTAACACTAATCATGAGAAACAAGAAAAATAAGAACCTCACAGACATGGAAGTTGTTTATCAAGAACCCCTCCAAGCAAGAACTGGTCATTGAACCCACCAGCTCATTGGCAAGGGACTCAGTTTCAGGTCCTGTCAGTCTAGTTTCACAGGCAATTACTCTGTGTGGAGCAGAGCAGTAGTTGTTGTGGTTATTGCACTGTGTAACTGTGACAGAAGTGGAAATAGGATGACATGAGAAAGAGAGACTGCAGGGAGGAGAGCTCAGTATGCAACATAAGCCTTTGGAAACAAGGCATGAACACAGGAAGGCACCCTGGAGTTGCTCCTGGTCATGGTAAATAGCGCTGTCCAACATGGCCTCCCATGTTGAATGAAGCATGCCACTGCATAGAACAAAACTTAAATTCCCTGGCAATCATCAGTCAAAAACAATCACTTGCTGCATGGTGTTCTTGACATGAAAAATATATTATGTTTTGGAAAGCTGCCCCTTTCAAAGCGGCTAACACTTAATAAAGTGATTTTTTTTTTCAGGCTTCTAAAGGCCCAACTCAAGTTAGCTTATTGTACTTGCATTAATGTGGGATAAATGGAGGGGTAGCATCTGCCATGCATTTCCCTGCTCTTCATGAGGACACCATACTGAGAATTTGAGATAGAAAGGAGTGGAAGCTTTTGAGCTTTGATGTGAAGAAGCTTTTCTTTGGGGGTGGAGTTCTGGGGATCAAGACTTGGGTCTTGTGCATGCTGAACAAAGACCTTGTCAGCCAACTGTCCTCTACCTTGAGATTTCTTTTTAACTAAGTTTCCTATGAGATGTGCAAAGTGCTGAGGTTTGAAAAATTCTCTCTGCTTCTTCCTCAGAGCCCAGGGTCCTCCACAGTTCCTGGTCCTCTGTTTCGCTAGCATACGCAGTCTTTTCAAGGAATGCTAACCGGAGATGAGGCCGATTCTCTGGGTTTAGAGAATAGAAGGGTTAATCACCACTGCTTGGCACACAGCTGCCCAAGCTTGTCACTTGACCCTTATGACACTTGCTTTGGGTATTATATGGTAGGAGGTACACCCGACCCATTTTAGAGTCGTTTGCTGGGTGGCGATGCCCAGGATTGGGTGAGAAGTAAATACCAGCTCCGGTGAGCTCCCCTGTATCCACACCTTGGCAGCTGCCCAATCCTATATGCCAGGAGAGTGAAGCATCAAAGGACCAGGCCAACCTCTTGCCCATTTTCTGGTTCTTAAGATAGTTTGTCAGTTCCTTTCCAGATTGTGTGTTAGCTTAGTGATTTTAGGGGAAAATGAGATATTTGTTCTTGTTTAAAAGACATAAACCAAACAGTGTTTGGCTGGCTGGGTTCCTGCAGAACCATGTCCTGACACAGAGTCCCTTGCTGGGGGCTCTGGGGACAGGACTGGGGACATGGGATTGTGAGGCAGGAACACACACAGGGAAGGAGGCAGGGCTAAGATAAGCAGGTGCTGTCCAGTCATCTACAGTGATGGGTGATCCTTTCAGCCTGTCTCTTTCAAAGATCAGGAACCATAAGTCTCAGAAGAGTCTTCATCAAAGAACAAGAGGCTGAGTACACCTGCCCCACTCCCCCCGTGTGCTGGACAGAGCAAATACAAAGCTGGCTCCTCCAGGGAGGGAGCAAGAGACTACACAGGCGTGCAGTGGTGTGCACAGGTGAAAGGCAGCTGAAGCCCTCTAACAGGGCCTTAGAGGGTTGTGACGTCATGAGCAAGATGTGTCCTCATTCTGGTATGTTCCTGTTGCTGTGAGTATTTACTCGGAATATAACATCTGCACGTGGCAATGGTAGATCATAACTACTTCCTGGGTTATCACTTCTCTATCCATCAGCTACTGGGGGGAGGGGCGGGAGTCGGGGCAGCTCTCCTGAAACTGAAAATAATGAGCGTGAGCCTGGCTTGCAACCCGGGGAGACTCTTCAGCCTTAGCTTTGCTGTGATCGGTGCCCTGCTGGACCACAACTTCAGCAATTTTGTTGTAATTAATATTTCACTCGGAAACTGTGCCTGAGAGTAAGACTATGCATGAACGGGTCGCAGAAAACAGGGTTATCGTTTATTTGCCCAATTATGTCTAACTAGGAAGCTAAAATGCGTAATAAGACTCCTATAAACATTTTTCCACACAGGGGGATTAACTGAATAATTAATAGCTTTTCCACTCAGCATGAATAATTAAGAAATCTAAAGGAAATATAGGCTGAATTTCCAACAAAAGCTTCAAAGACCAATACCAACCGCGCATCTAACAGCTGCATCCGATGTACCAGGTTTGGGGGGGGGGGGTATTCAATTCCTAATGGACCATTCTTTTAGCTCTTGTTATAACATGTTTTGCCCCTGAAGAACAATATCTAGACTTTCCAACACTGTCAGGAGAGGAGACCTCTTACTCTATTTATTGTCCAGGTAGACAACGGGTGTGATTCAAAAGTCAATCAACGGCTTTGGTGTCAGTGTGGCATTTGGCAGGATGGGAGAGTTTGAGCCCCTGGGTCATTTTTAGAGATCATCACACTGGTTTTAAATGTAAGTGTTACGTGCAAGATACGCTGGAGGCCATTTATAATGAGCGTCGCTCCCTGTACAAACTCATTCCCATGGATTACCATTGAATCTTTGCCCCTAGAAGAGGACCTGGCTTTATCTTATCATCCTGGCATCCCTGCACAACTTAAGGGGCTGCTCTGCAGTTCCTGGGAGGGCTTCCCCCTCTGTTCTCAGCACTTGGAGTGTTCACTTCAGTCTCCCTATCCTGACTTCACTGCTTGGAGGCAACAAGTTTTGTTTGTTTGTTTGTTTGTTTGTTTATTGAATTATGGGGAGTGACTTGGCTGAAACCCAAATGAGAACCATGATTTCTCCCCTGGTCACCCTGTCAAGGAATAATTAAAATAGCTCCTTGATTAGAAGGGAAATACCCACCCCCACCTTCTTGTGACTCTGTCTCAAAATCAGCACAATGTATGTATCTCAGGTTTGATGTGAATATTTACTGCCTCATCCGGTGAGTCTTGCAGTCCCTTCTGTCTAACAGGAAAGAAAAGTTCTAAAGCAGAAAAACCTAGCCCAGGAGGCGTTGCAGGGCAGGAAGGTTCGTAGAGTGAGTTTTTAAAAGATGAAGTTGTAGGCAGTATGGCTCAAGTTCCCACCCCTACACCCTTTATCCCACCTCCCCACCCCTACCTCCTACATCCTTCCAGAGTGTGACTTCGATGCCAGGTGGGGCAAGAAAAGCCTGGGAATCTTGCAAGACTTAATGTCAGGCTTTCGCTTTTTCTATGCCTTTCTCTTTTCCATCCTTCCTGGGCCCATTTGTTGATGAGCCACACAGTACCCAGCAGGACTACCAAGTGGGCTTCTGGGCAGGGTGATAAACAGGAAAAGGGCCTGGTGATGCAACAGCCCTTTTTCCCTGGCCTCTGAGTCCACCTTCCCTGCTTTCCATTTCCTGCACTTGTTGCTACCAGGTTTGGCTTGTACATCATCCTCTCCTTGACTTGTATATTAGGCACATGGTGGGATCCACAAATACTGCTAGAATAAATAGCTGCCCAGATGAATAAATATTCCAGTGAGGACAGATAAACAAACAAAGCTTCTCGTCAAACGAATGAATGAATAAAGCAAATAATTACAGGTTGCAACAAATGGTGAGTGATGAGAAAATAGGTAATTAGGGAGAGAGAAATCCCCCGGGATGGTAATAGAACTGGGGAGAGTGAGACTGTGCAAGAAAAGCCTGGGAATCTTGGAGGCTGGAAAAAAGGGGTAGGCAGTGGGAAGGAGACACTAAGGGCCATTCCTTTTGAGAGATGAGAAGAATGGAGAGAAATGAGGAAGGGAGAAAGCTTAGAAGGGGCTCCTGCACAGGCCTGAAGGCTGTGACAAAGAGTTTTCACTGGACCTGTAAAACAACAGCAAATCATTGAAGGATTGATCTGTAAGTACCCTGAAAACTACAGGCTCTGAGACTTTCTCACTACCCCTCTAGAAAAGGGTGGCCACCTGAGGCTCCATGGTCTAAGTCAGAATCTGGTACCCATCTCACTAATCCTCAAGTATTAAGATTCCTCCTCTCCTTTATGGCTTCAAAAAGAGAAAGCCTTAGCAACACATCCCAGGCCTTAGCAACAGCCCCCAGGCTCGTGTACGGCCCTAGGCTCTGTGATTTCACATTGAATCCAAGCCCTGGGAGCCTCTACTATTTCCAGCTTGGTTGGTTGTGGGAACAGGGGTAATATTTCACTATTAAGATAATTATATGTTTCTCTCTCTTTCTCCCTCTTTCTCTTTCCCTTCCTCTCTCCTTCTCTTCCACTCTTTTATCTCTCTCTCCCTCCACACGATACTATTCTTTTTTAAGTTAAATATTTTTTCATTATTATTATTATTACTACTACTACTATTATTTATTACAATTTATTCACTTCGTATCCTTACTCTAGTCCCCTCCTTCTTTTCCCGCCTCCCCACACCCTTCCTCCCTCTTCCCCGCCTATGTCCCGCCCCTAGTCCACTCATAGGGGAGGTCCTCCTCCCCTACTATCTGCCCCTAGCCTATCATGTCTCATCAGAACTGTCTGGAACCTCTTTCTCTGTGGCCTAGTAAGGCCACCTCTTCAAGAGGAGTTGATCAAAGAGCAGGCAACCAAGTTCTAAACAACAAAGAGGACCCTAGAGAAGATGCTTAATCCTCATTCAGAAGGGCAAACAGGATAGACATCAGAAGTAGAAGACAGAGAACATAACGGGAGCCTTCTACAGAGGGCCTCTACCCATTTACAGAGAAACACTCTACCCATCAGGGTATAGAAGCAGATGCTGAGACTCAGCCAAACTTTGGGCAGAGTGCAAGGAATCTTATGGAAGAAGGGGGAGATAGAAAGACCTGGAGGGAAGAGGAGCTCCACAAGGAGAGCAACAGAGTCAAAAAATCTGGGCCGAGGGGAACCTGCAGAAACTGATGAATCAACCAAGGACCATGCATGGAGAGGAACTAGACTCCCTGCTCAGATGTAGCCCATGGACAGCTCGGTCTCCATGGGGGGTTCCTAATAAGGAGAGCAGGGGCAGTTACTGGCATGATCCTCTTCTTTTGAATGACCAATTCCTAGCTAATTTGAAAATCAACACCACTTGTTTCACTTTCTGCACTTTCTAGACTTCTACTGTCCCGGAAGCACTAGGTCACAAGTGCAAAGGCAGTCTGGGTGCGGAACACAGTCTTTCTCTCCCTAAAGAAAAGATGCACTTCTGCCTTGTCCCGACCTTGGAAGAACCCACTAGCTGGCATTACCTCCACCACCATCACCCCCCCACACACATACACACAAACACTGCTACCATAGTCCATGGAATATTAATAACTCATGTACAACTAATTCTTCATACAGAGCTCTGCTGACAGATATTTGCAAGGCCTGAGCCTCATCCCTCAGATACAAGCAAGCATGCTTTTCAGCAAGGATCTTCCACGAAGAATTCAGCCTCACTTCACTCTCAGGATGGAGTTGGAGTTCAAGCCTGCCAGTCTATTTTGGTGACACCAACTGTAAGATATGAACAAAAGCTTCTAAAAAGAAGCCGTGTCCGCAAAGATGGCTGATTCAAATTTCAGTATTGGGGAGAGGTTGGTTGGACTGTAGCAGGTCCAGGAGCTAAGTCCCTTATCATGGGCTAAGCTGAAGTCCTCTTACCACCATTCCTTGGCCACCTCTGTGTCAGAACCATTGGCTTTCAACAATAGATTTTAAAACTTCTAGAATCTATGAAATTAGCAGGCAACTATCTTTAACCAAGCCAAAAGCTAAGAATGGCATCAGATGCATCTTGACCCCATAGCCAAGCTCCCCTCATCTCGCTGTACCGTCTCTTGAAGTGCCTACCAGTGTGTTTTAAACTTGCCTTGACATACGCATTTTTTTAAATATTTTATTTATTATTCATTTTCTGTGTATGAAGGCTTATGCATGACCTTGTCTTGTGCCTGCAGAGGCTAGACAAACACCGTTGGATTCCAAGGAACTGGAGGCAAAGATGGTTGTGAGTCATCATTTGGATGGTGGAAAATGGACAACTAGAAGAACAGCCAGTGCTCTTAACTGCTAAGCAATTTCTCCAACCTGATTGTGACTTTCTTTGTCCTGTAAAACTATTAAAAATAACTTCATGAAACTCATGTTATACTGGAAGGTAGACTTTGGAGTAACCGAAATCTGCTCCCAGGCTATCGGCAATCCAATGGCTCCAAAATAAACTGTATCTTATTCCCCTTGAGAGGAGAGCTGTGTTTCTTGCATTGGCAAAAGAACGGCCAAGAAAGGACGGCGGAGTTGTCATCCCTTCTGAAAGCCTTTTCTGCCCACAGTCATGGAGCTGCCTGAAGAGCTCCCTCCATTCTCCCGGTGAGGAAAACAAATGTCAGTGTATTGGTGTAAATAAAGGAGAAATGGGTTGACTCTTCATGTGAACTTCATAGCCGCTTATGTTATAGTGAGACTTCAGACATTTTGGAGGCCAAGAAAATGCTGCAAGTCAGACCGCTCTTGTAAGCCGTGCTTCAGCATGATGCTGACACACACTAAAATACCCTCACTTGCAGTTGTTTATCAAGGTGCTGCTTGATTTTTCAGACATGGTCTCATCTATCCTAGGATCTTGAACCCGTGATCCTTCTGCCCAGATATTGGGGTTATAGGACTCTACTGCCATACTTTGCCTCCACTGCCTTTTAAAAAATTAAACTGGGTGTATATGTGTGTGGAATGGGTCCACACACCTGTGAGTGCAGGTGCCTTTGGACTCCAGAAGTGGACATGTGATTCCCTGGAGCTGGAGTTACAGGTGATTGTAAACAATCTAATGTGGGTGCTGGAAAGCGAATTGGGTCTTTTGCAAAAGTAGTATGTTCTCTTAGCCCCTGAGCCATCTCTCCAACCCCACCTCCACCCTAGTTTGTCTCTAACAGAGAACAGGCGCCATCTTCCAACTCCAGCTGCCTGTAATATGTCATACAGCTGGAGTAGTGGCGGCCAAGGCCTGAGATTCTTGTTGACTAACTTGGGTCATGTGCTCCCCTCTGGAAAACGATTCCACCCAGGTCTAGAGTCACATGTCCAGAGTGGAAGACTGACATTCAAAGGACAGAGGGCTGCTACCAAAAGGAGAGACGAGGCATCAATCAAACATTCGATACTACACTGCAACATCCAGGGGAGCAATTCAGTAATTTCAAGCACTTTTAATAAGTACCCACTCTGCGTCAGGCATCTGTGGTACAGAATACAAACATCTTCCCAACCTGCAAATATTTAGGTCACTACCAACTTGATCTAAAAGTTTCATTAATTCAAGAGAGAGAGAGAGAGAGAGAGAGAGAGAGAGAGAGAGATAAGAAGGCAAAAAACGAACATTCAGAACTGTGAAGTCCTTCTTTTACCAAGCAACCAAAATGGCTGTCCCTGGATGCTGAAAAAGCTATAGTTGCCAATAACCGTGAGGAAACACTCCTAGAGACTGCTCCAGATTAGTTTAGTTGACACTAAACAACCTGGCACTGTAAGACTGTCTGTTGCCTATTCTTTGCGTAGGAGAAACCCCACAGTTGTTCGACCATGAGGCACTGTCCTTCATTTACTCTGAGGACTCTGGTGATGTCCTCATAATTCTGAAGCCAATCTCCCCAAATTCGGATGGACTTTATACTACCAGGCCAGCTTGGGATATTTCCCCTTCAGTTTCAGTGTGAAGTCAAAGCACTGCGATGGTTCCAGATCACTTCAGCCCTCAGCCTCACTTGGCTGGTCAGCGACATTCGCCCCGAGGGCACGCGCCCAGCCGCTAGAGTTTCACTCCTTACAAAGGGCGCTCACATGACTGGCAAAGTCACCAGTTGCTCTAAGGCAGTTCCTCCCGAAGCTGCAGCCCTTCAGCGCAGTGCCTCACGTGGTGGCGACCCCCCAACTATAAAACTACTTTCATTGCTGCTTCACAGCTGTAATTTTGCTGCTGTTAAGAAGGGTATTGTAAATAGCTGTGTATTTCCATGGTCTTCGGCCCTTGTAAAAGGGCTCGTTGACAAACCCCAAGGGGATCGCGACCCACAGGCTGAGAACTGACAGCGGTTTGTACCCTCCGGGTTTGAGGGTTTGTTTGTTTGTTTGTTTGTTTTTACAAATTCCAGTGGTTTGCAGGAAGGTGCGCCACTGGAGAGGTCACCGTTTGGGGCTCGGTGACTTTTAGCTTCACCCATGTGAGTTACGTCTCGCGGTGGCTCCTCTCTTCCCTGCCAAGTCCCATGGGTGAGTTATTTCTCTTCAGAGGAATCGCATCCCACCCCACGCTGGGTGGTTCGCCCACAAGGCTTGCGTTGTTCCTGGAACACAGTGCTGGAAGGACCATCTCTGCTCAGTAGCGACCCCAGCTGCCATCCGAGGCGCAGGGCGTCACCCTCACTCACCTTTATTCCCCGTGGAGCCTGAGCTCAACGCTGCATAGGAAGACATCTATTCCTGGGGTCCACGAGTCTGTAAAATCCCGGCTGGATTCAAAGTCCCAAAAGAAATAGCTGCTTCGAAGGTTTATTAAGTTTAGAACGGGGCTCAGCAGCGGGCAGCCCCGACAGAGACTGGGAGCTCTGCTGGGGTGTTCAGACAAAGCCGTGGAAAGGACTCCTTGCCCCGAAGGTCTTGAAGAAGGCGCGAGGACATAGCTCTTGAAGGTTTTGTTATAAGATGTTTAAACTAATTTTTAATGAAGGGTAATCTAGCGACCTTAAAATAATGAAACACAGCTATTTATAACGAGTTTCCTATCAAAATTTAATTGGGTACTCTGAGAGTCTAGGACAGTTTCATGACGGATCACGCTCTTCGCCGGGGACGCGAGGAGTGGACATTGAGCTTATTTCCTTGACAGTCTTGCAAAAATCCTTTAATACTGATGCCTGTGTGAGAGCCTTGGTCTCCCTGGTGAGCTATTTTCATCTTGTTCCTACCTCAGTGCCCGAATAACTGTTCTGATTGCTGTGACCTGGCCACTTAAGGGAGGAGGGCAGGGTATATTTTGGCTATACCACACAGCCAGGATGGAATAGCCATGGGAGTGTGTGGCAGGGGGTCACATTGCCCCTGTCCTCCCCTGGGTCATGTGGTCTGGAAGGACAGCTGCGGCAAGGTACCGCCCACATTCATGATTGGTCTCCACCCCACACCCCCACAGAGGCCTAATCTAGGAAACCCTCCTGGGTACACCCAGACGCTTGTTTCCACAGTGATTCCAACTCCAGTCAAGTTGACAGTGAGGATGATTCATGACACTCAGCATCTTGCCGGTGCATGGGGATCACGTGATCTTGTCTGTAAGGCTAATGTGCAACAGATAATCACAGGGGTGGTATTTAGGAGAGATTAACTCTGAGAACTGGTCTCTCTGTGGAGATGCAAATGGTTTAGAAGATAATCCTGACCAGAGAAAGGGCCTAGCTTCCTTGTCTAATGATGTCATCCAGTCTTTCATTACTGTTACTGTCTGTTATGTGGGAACCCTTAAATGGGCATATGTATTAATTTGTTAGCAAGGTACAGAAACAGTAATTCGTGTCTTGTGATGTCATGGTGACAATCATTTGGTTTGGTTGGTGTTGAACAGGACACCAATATTCCTGCCGAAACAACTCTATGCTATAAGGGAAAGACACTTTTGAATGGAACACGGGGCTGGAAAGAGGGGAAGAGTCTTGAGTCAAAGGCCAAAGGACAGTGGGAATGCAGAGAAGAGATGTGACCTTCTGCTCTGAGAACATACAGCCTTCCTAAGGCCTGTGATGTGGTTTGAAGAGAGGGGGTTGTAGTATGTACTCACGCATGCATGCATGCATGCATGTGTGAATGTGTGTGATGTGGTGTGATGAGTAAGGTGCTGTGTTGTGCACTCATGTGCACATGCATGTATGAGTGTCTATGCATGCATGAGTGTGTGTGGAGTGTGTGTATGAGTGTGTGTGGGTGTGTATATGTATGTATTTACCTGTGTGAGATATGATATGAATTCTGTAATCATCCCATCTTTTTTTTTTACAATGTATTTTGAGATACTAGTAATATAGTAAAACTATAAAATTTACAGGGATTGTAAAAGAGAACACTTTCTGTTGTTTAAGAACAATAATGTAAAAGGATCTCCTGGTATGTTTCTAGAGGCTGTAGGAGACTTAATAGCCAAAATCAATATAAGGAATTCAGTGACAGGTATAAAACAACACTTGAAACCATTAAAGTCTCACTGATATAGAAATATTATCTTAGAAAAGATATGAAAGAACTTCATAAAAGTAGTATAAAATTTGAGAGAAGATAATGAAGAAGACTGTGCAGTTCAAGCTCGGATACTGATATGTTTAGCAGCAAATGCAGCCTCTGAATCATCTACACATCGGATCCATTCCAACCAAAGTCACAACAAATTTGTTTTGCATTTTGGTAACTTTTTGTGGAAATTGGTAAGATTATTCCAAAAAGGATAGCAAACAAGCACATTCCTAAGAGGAAAAAAAATAAGATACAGGATTTGCCCGTTTGGACCAAAATATAAAAATATTAAAACGGGGGAGTGTTTGCACAGTAGCTACCACTGAGTGGAATAAAACACCCCGCCCGTGACACAACCAGAAACGTGGGAGCAGGTGAGTTATGGCAGAGCTGGCTTTGCAAGGCGGTGGAAACATAATGGCTTCCCGAGTGCTTGGAGCAATGTCAAGTGTTTGCCCATGTGGAAACAATGCAAATTGCATCTTACTTCCATCAGATGGAAAGAAGGACTCTAAGTAAATTAAGTCTTAAATGGGAAAGGCAAAACCATAAATTCATAGGAGGCAAAAAATAAACAAACAAAAAAACCCACAACAAAACCAAAAATCAGTCCTTTATGATTCCACTAGGGAGGAAGGGTCTTTAAAACAGACATGTATCAAACATTTCAAAGGGAAAGACTGGTGCAATACATTAAAATCAACAACTATTTTTCATAAGATATCAAAAAAGTAAATGAAAAAACTAAAGTAGAAAATAGGGCCTCTATATGGGCAGCTAACCAAGGGGCATGTGGTGGTTACATAAAGGTTCTAAAGTCTAAATCCTCCTGCCTCTAGCTCTCAAGACCTGTGATTACAGGCATGTGCCAGTATACCAAGCACAAACGGACATAAAGACCTTGAAGTCTGATGATGCCCAAGTGTCGGTCAGGATGTGGCAGAATCTGAACCCCCACATCCTGCTGACAGAGGACAGACCAGCACAATCTCCCTGGGGTGCAACCCGGCAATCTGAGACGTGAAATGAACAGGGCAGCGCAGTTCAGGCTCCGACGCCGATCTCTTTAACAACATGTGCAGGTCTATCAAGTACCAGCGTGCCCACTGGCTAACCCAGCTCTAGTTCCTGAGATCAACACATATGCCTCTGTCAAGGGATATGACAAGAGAGCAACTGCAGAGGGCGGAAGTAATCGACCAGCAGACAGTGGTAGAGCATATTTGTTGATAGGTTGAGAGCGGTCTAGTCACTCAGTGAGTGTCCCTGGGCAGAGGAAACCAAGGGCTCCAGCTCCACGCACAGAGCCCATCCTGAAGGCGGATCTGATCTTCCTCACAAAGGGTGAAGTTGTCCTGCAGTGTCCTTCGGGGAGGTGACATACACGGAGTGCCTGTAAAGAATGGCAACTGTGCATAGAATCGAGGAAAGAGCAATGGGGCAAAGCCACTGTGGGGCTTTTCATGTCGAAATCTTGGAGCTGGATGTTGGGGGACATTGGTGCCTGCTGTCCTGCAGCATTTTATCTCTGAAATACACTGGAGTGATTTAGTTCTACTTGTTATTTTACTAAAAATGTAAAGGCATCTTAAAAGCCAGTTTCAGAGGGACACACATGGCTTAAGAACGCCCTTTCAGTTCACACCAGCACACGCAAGTAAGGGCACGCATCAGTGAGGGTGAAAGGCTGCAATCGCTGAGAATCTTTCTTGGGGAAGAAGGAGGCACGATGGCAGGTATCTTTGTTTAGTGCTGCTGTGGCTAACTACAACATGCACTGGATTTATAAAGAAGTCATTTCTCATCCTTCTGAATGCTGGGAGACAAGTACCAGGGCATGGCATCTGTTTCCATTGTCCAGTGGAAGGAGAGAGAGGGCATGGAAAAGGTTGGGACTGAGCTAGAAATCTAAGACTCCTTTAGAATCGGCGGTAATCTATTCATGAGAATTGAGCCCTCAGACATCCCATTGTTGAAGGTTGATGGACTGGGAATTGTGTAACATGATCGGTGACAGCACATCCAAATCATAACAATAGGAGTCAAGAAAAAGTTGGATACAGTTGTTTTTTTTTTTTTAATTTTCTGCAATGGGGATCTATTTGCATATAGGTTGTATAGTTCGAGGGATTTGAAGAGAAATTGTTGTTTGAGGGCAGAGTCTCACTATGCAGCCAACTGGCCTGGAACTCTGTGTAGATCAGGAATCAGGTGGACCTTGAAGTCACAGAGGTCTGCCTGTGCCTGTCTCTGCCTCCTGAGTACTGCGATTAAAGTTGTGCGCCACTGTGCCTGCCCCAATCTGTAAAGAACTTGAAGAAAGTAAGGAGGAAGTAAAGGATAGAAAGTAAGGAAATGGGAGAGGGTGCACGCAGAGAAGAAAGAAAAAAATGAAGGGAGGGGGAGGAAAGAAGGAAGAGAGGAGTCAGAGGAGGGAGGAAGAAAGGAAAGGAGGAAGGAAGGAAGGAAGGAAGGAAGGAAGGAAGGAAGGAACTGAAGGAATGAAGGAAGGGAGGAAGGGAGAAATAAAGGAGGGAGAAAAGAGGGTAGAAGGCAAGGAGGGAGGGAAGGACAAGGAGGAAGGAAAGGATAAAAAGTAGAGAAATGAGAGGGTCAGGCAGAGAAGAAAAGAAAGGGAGGGACAGGGAAGGAATGAAGGAAAGAGAGGAGGAAGGAAGGAAAAAAGGAAAGAAGGGAAGGAGGGAGGGAAAGGACAAAGGGAGGGAGGGAAAGAAGGACAGAGGGAGAGAGGGAGGAGAAGAAGAGAGAGAAGGCAGGAAAGAGGGAGGGAAGAAGGGAGAAATGGAGGAAGGGACAAACCAAGTCTCTGAGTGTCTCTAAGGTGGGCTGTGGAGACAGCAAGGCTAGGTAGATGCCCCCTGCTACAGGTCAGTACTTGTGAGGTGCAGCCTTGCCCTCCTAAGGAGCTCTCAGGCTTACCTACAGGGAGTAAGTGCTTGGCTGCTCTCAGCAGGGCTGACCTTCTCTGCTTCAAGGGAGTGTAGGATTGAGTGACTCACAGCTTCCTGCATCCCAGGAAAGGAAAGGACCTGCCTATGGTTTTTCAGAGGAGACTCCTAAGCTTTGTTTTCATGGAGTTCCTTCAGAAAGTATGCTAATCAAGCGCCTTGGTTAGAAGGGACTTGGATGCTTCACCTTCTCTTATCAATTATTCATAGCATAATTTTTTCAGAACACTGAGTCCTTAAACACGGATTCTAAAATAGGCTCAAAATTCTAATATTTTCCTGTGACAAGACTTCACTCGTACCTGAACATTAGATAATATCTTTTCTGAGTTCCCTCCACTGGTAAATGCCCCCTCCCCACGGGATAGTAATTCGATTCATAAATAAAATCGTTTTTAAATGTTCGGCATTTAAATATACAATGCAATGAGCCAACGTCGCATCGCTGTCCTCCAAGTACTGTTTAGGTTTCCAGGCAGGTGTGGCACTGATAACGGGGAGGGGAAGCTAATGTGATAAATAGAGAGAACGGCTTTAAAAGGGTAGGGAATGCACTGACCTTTTCCAAGGCTGTTTGTAAATTCAGTATTATTTACGGCATGCAGACTTGGAACCTCCGGAGTTTCTGACCTTGAAGACTATATATCCTGGAGCTGTGTTCCGTTTGAGTGACTTTAAGACAGTCTGCTGAAGGGCGGGAGACAGTCCCCTTTATCTGGCTGCTTGAGATAGTCCATCACATCTGCTAGGGTACTGTGCCCATTAATGCATTACTGTGCAGCGTCTTTTGTAATTTTAATAAATCACACCTCTTAAGTCTTTTATAATCAAAGTGATATATGGTAGGCATTTTCAGAGTGGAATGGAATAAAAAGAGAAGAACAACAGAAAAAAGAGCTAGAAAGGGCAAATATTAAAAAGTAAAGACTCTGGTTCATTAAAAAAACCAGTCTAAATGTTTGAAATGCTAAAGTGTGTGTGTGTGTGTGTGTGTGTGTGTGTGTGTGTGTGTGTGTGTTTGTGTGTGCCAGTTTACTACTGCAAAGCACCACCGACAGACATTCTGGTATTTTCTCCAGATCTCCCGGTTGGGTTCCCCGTGAGAGCAAAACTGAGCAGTCACTGCAGGGAAATTCTGCGTTATCTACCCTTCATCAGCATTGCGGCTTCCGTGTGCTTCTCTCCTTGACGTGTTCATTAATCCATTCATTTGTTCACTAAATATTTAATTGTGCACTTATGATGTACCCTGGACAGGGTGCCAGGCATGTAGCTGACAATCAGGCAGCTCACAGGGAATCATTGTTGCCTAGAATGCCCTCCTCCCCAGGTCTCCTCTTCTCTGTCTTCACATCAGGTGAAGACCTTGTCACTCGGCTCCTCCTCACCTACCCTGGATGACCTCCACTGTGTTTACCGGTTGACCCACCTGTTTGTCTCTGAAGCTGTATAACTTAGGAACAGCTCCCCATAATGGCCCATGTGACACCAAGTCCCAGGGTGATTCACATGTCTGAGTTACTTGCTGTTAGAACAATGTTTAAGATCATGAATACAGAAGTGTGTGACAATGCACAAATAATGGAATTATGCCCAATCCTGACCCGGGGTTAGAAACAGGTCTTGCTATGGGGCTGAAAGACTTCCTCGGAGGCCACAGAAGGTGGAGGGAACAGCTACTGGGGTGGCCAACTGCTCTTCCACAGATGGAACAGAAGGCCAGCCAGCAGAGAAACCTGTGTGCTCAGGGCAGGCAAAGCTGGGTGGTTAGAAACTCAGCTATGCCTTTGCAAAGGTGACTGAGTAAGAGGCCGACAGCCCAGAAAGTAGACACACTCGAGGATCCAAGGTGGCTCTCTCAGCGTCCAAGAGGAGTTTTTATGTTATATTTCAGTAGCTGTGACTGTAACACCCCAGAGAAATGACTTTAAAAGGAGTTTGTTTAAGCTCACAGCTTCAGAGGTTTTGGTCCTTGGCTCTGTTGATCAGTGTGAGGCAGGGCATGGTGGTACAGGAAGCTGTGTCAGTGTGAGGCCATCATGGGACAGAATGCTGTGTCAGTGTGAGGCAGAGCATCATGGGATAGGAAGAAGTGGCAAAGGCTGATTAGGGAGACCCAAGTGTACTCTCAAAAGGCATGTCAGGGTGAATCCCTTCTTCTACTAAGCTCCTGAAGTTCCCACCATCTTCTAAAATTTTGCAGCACCAGCAATTTTAGACTAGCTGGTCAGCCCATGAGCCTGTGCGGACATGTCACTTTTGAGTCCTAACAGTTTCTCCCACGTTTAGTCACACTGGTTAGAGTGGGATACCAGAATAGCCTTTATTATTCATTGCGCCTAAGGGCATGAGTGCTCATTAGAGAGCCTAGGTTTATTCTCTCCAAGCCCTTCTCACACAGTCCTAAATTAAAAGTACATCTCTGGCTTGGACACAGCTGAACTTGGTATACCATTTACCTACTGGGACCAGAGCTCTGAGGCTCCAATGGAGGCCAGCAGCCTCCCTTACGAGTTTCTGGCTTGCTGAACTGGGTATCTGAGTGTGTCATGGATGTTAGCAACAGAAGTCTCCACTGAGGACCTTGAGTTTTAGTTACTTGCCGTCCCTCTGGTGGCATCACTGTGCTTAGGTTACCTTTCCTGTTGGGTAGGCTGTGTTCAGGGTGGTACCACAGCTGCTGACAGCTGACTGTATGCCAAGCGCTGCTTTGGGTGATTGCACACGTTAACTCCTTTGATTGGTGTGACAACCTTACAATCCGGGTACTGTACTTAGCTCCATTTTTCAGATAAGGAAACTGAGGCACGGAGAGATTGCATACAGCATCTATTTCAATATTTACTATACTGGATTGTATTTTACTTATTTACAAGAGGCTCTGAGACATGATCGTAATCTCATTCTGACATATCTCAGAGAGATGTTTGTTTGTGTGTGTGTGTGTGTGTGTCCCTCTGTTTTGCCTGTTTGAGACTTAAGGTGTTTTCTACCGTGTTTACCTAATGTCAGGCATAGAATGGTTTCAAAACAATATGAAACATCCTTCTGGTGCTAGGTGTTGATTACTTCTAATGTGGTAATGATTTTAGCTTGTTATAATTAGTAATAAAATCCACTTTTGCTTTCATGCACGCCAGTCACATCTATCCCATGTCAGGTGGTAACTGCAGCTTAAGAAAACCTGGAGTCTTGTCTCTGTGATCGTGTTCTTTCCTTTCTTCTCCTCCGGGACTGGGGCTGCCGCGTCACCGCACCGCTGTTAAAATGGTCTCCTTCACAGCTAGACAGGAGGAGCAGGCTCTCGCCAGGAGGACTGCAGTTCACAATAGCCTGCTCCATATTTGATGAAGAGCTGGAGGAGAGGAGCTTGAAGTCTCTGGACACAAAGAGATGACAAGATGGAAATGCTAATTAGCCTGGCTTGACTGGCACACATTGATGTCACACATGCCCCTTAAATAGGAACAATTATTAATTGTTAATGGAAAAGGAGGAGCAGAAAGTTTAAAAGAAAATTGTCTCCCTCCATTGCCCTTGAGTGTAGTCCCTAGACAGGCTCTTGGGGTCACTTGTGAAGGTGACAGTCAGTTCAGGCACTCCAGGAATTGGAGGATGCCGCAAAGGTGGCTGTTGAAAAATAATTGGTGTGTGTGCATGTGTGTGCATGCGTGTGTACATGTGTGTGTGCAAGTATGTGCACGTGTGTATGTATGTGTGCAGATGTGTGCAAGTGTGCTTGTGTACATCTCTGCCATTGTGATTTCTCTGTTTAATACCATTCTTAAAGGATAAGACACTTTGTCAGGTACATTTGGCCAACTTTCACAAAGTTTGGGGAATACTTTGTGTTACCGCTATATAAAGCTACTTTTAAATGATTTCCCGTGTACCAGGCCGAGGATAAAAGGCAGAAGCAGCGCATCTCTTTATGCGGCTGGGTTATGAGTCCACAGTTCAAAATGTCCTTATTTCAGAGCAGCCTGAGGGAAGCCTGGCTAAAATCAAGACTCTGGGGAGACGAGTGACTTGACACTAAACAAATTCCGAGGCTGGCTGTTTATCTTTCCTTCCATCGTGGATCCCAGATGTGTACTTTTTCTCTGGGCTGTCTGGAACCAAGCTGATGATTTTTTTTTCCCCTTCCTTCAAGGATCCTCTGTGAGAACAGCAATTGGTGACAAGAGCCATCAGAGCAAGGGGCAGGCTGACAGGAGCGAGGGCAGAGTGGAGCCAGCCCAAAGGGGCTCATTAACTCAGCACTCTTCATCATGGCTGGAGGCCTTGATCTTGCTAGAAAATTCCGTACAGTTTTAAGTACTGAGCAAAATCCACCAGACTCCCCTTCTAGGAAGTAAATTAGAAAGACAATGTCTTAATAAAAGATCATTTTAAATTGTGGCCTTTATCGTTTTTTTTTCAAGCATCCACAGATGTTTGAAAGGTCAGGGAAGGTAAGCTTACAGTGGTTTCAGGTGAAGACCATTTCTTAGCAGATGCCACTTGTGACCCAGATACGTACCAGAAAGATTTTCCAGACCAGAACGTATGGCATGGGAAGGTAGGATAGTATATATGAAAAACTAAAGTAATATGGCTCTTTAATTTTGATCCCCCTCAGAAGTGGAGACTGACACAAGGATTTGTGCGTGTATCTCTTACTTGGGTAGGGCAGGAAGCAAGGCAGGGAAGGAAGCCCTAACGCTCTAAGCCACTAGGGGCAGTATAGAGCAGACCTCAGGGTTACCCTTCTCTTAAGCTGCCCATCTAGCTTTGGTTCCAGAATTTCCCAGTATTTCCTGACCGACTTGAGACAGGGCTAAGAGCCAAGCACATCCTTGACTGTCTGTATCACTCTACACAGAACGGAATGGTTGAGCGAATGACCTCCTGGAGGCCTTTGGCGATCTCCATAGATGTTTCATAAAGCCACACACACCCTTGGCCATGCCTGGCACTTAGGAGTTTAAACGAGGCTGTTAAATGATGAATGGACCGAGATGTGTCCAGGAGTTGATAGGACTCACCTTTGTCGCTTTCCCAGGTACCATCTGCTTTTGTTTTCTTTATGCACATAACTTTACAAAATGCATTATCAAAGTCTCCTAGAAGTTGATAAAAGCATGAGATGACACAGAGCTGCAAGCCGACTGGGGTGCTGGTGAGAGATAATAGTGATTCCCCCCAGAATGTAGGAGCCGAGGAGACAGGAAAGTCAGCTAGGGGCAGGTGAGTGCCAGTTAAATATGGAAGGGCTTCTGCTCACGTCTGTTCTTCACCATCAGCTTTCAGATAAGAGGCTGTGAATCAAAACTGATTGGCTGGGAGTGCACAATTGCTCTGGATTATTTATTACCCTGATAAAGCATTTATTACCTCGAGTTTACCGCCTGGACTCCTTGAAGTGTGTGGTCAGAGTGTTAAGTATCTTCTGAAGTTGTTCCTCACTCATCCAGATGTGAGCTCTGCATCTTCTAGATGAAAACTCACCACTTCTGTCCCCATTCTGCACCAAAAGCCAGCATCACGCTTTCTGTCCCTAAGAATGCGACTGCTCTGGGTTTGCATGGTGTAAGGGTGAAATCATTAGCGTTTTTCTCCTTGGGTCTGCCTTCGATCTCTCTCTCTTTTTTTTTAATTCTTTATTAATTACACTTTACTCACTTTGTATCCCCCCCTGTGGCTCCCTCCCTCCACTGGTCCCAATCCCTCCCTTCCTCCACCCTCTGCATGCATGGCCCTCCCCAAGTCCACTGATAGGGGAGGTCTTATTTTCCTTCCTTCTGACCCTAGTCCATTAGGTCTCACCAGGAGTGGCTGCGTTGTCTTCTTCTGTGGCCTGGTAATGCTGCTTCCCCCTCAGGCGGAGGTAATTAAAGAGCAGGCCAGTCAGTTCATGTCAGAGACAGTCCCTGTTCCTATTACAGTGGAACCCACTTGGATATGCCTTCGATCTCTTAGCTCAGCGTCCTGTTGTGTCAACAGACTTCAGTTATTTCTGCCTCCTGGCCATAGTGGCTGCCCCACCAGGGAAACTGAGAGCGCTAGTACCTCTTGAAGACACTTCAAACTTTCAGTATACATTTAGAAGTGAGATCTTCATACCATGTGACATGTCTGTCATGAGGGGAGGTGTCGTACTGTATTCTACAGCAGTTGGTTTTACCATAACACTGTAGATCACGGTGCTTCCCATTTCTCCACAGCACCAACACTTTTTTATTTGTTTCATTTTTTAATTATATGATTATATTTATAATTATGTATAAATTATACATATTGTCTATAAATAAATAACTTATAATTCTATATCAGATATATAATTATATAAATACATAATTTATAATTATATATAAAAATATATAATTATATAAAATTATATATGCTGGGGTTGGTTCCTGAATGTGAATGTAGGTGCCTACAGAGACCGGAGGTATCTAATTGAGTTACAAGTTGCTGTGAAGTACCTGAATTCAGGCACTGGGAACTGAACTCAGGTCCTCTATGAGAGCAGTATGTGCTCTTTTGTGTGTGTTTTCTTTCTAACTAATTAATTAACTAATTAATTGATTGTTATAATTTACTCACTTTGTACCCTGGCTGTAGCCCCTCCCTCATCTCCTCCCTATCCCACCCTCCCTCCCTCTTCTCCTCCCACACCCCTCCTCTAGTTCACTGATAGGCAAGGTCCTCCTCCCCTACTATCTGACCCTAGTATCAAGTCTTATCAGGACTGTCTACATTGTCTTCTTCTGTGGCCTGACAAGGCTGCTCTGCAAGAGAAGGAGGTCAAAGAGCCAGCCATTGAGTTCATGTCAGAGAAAGCCCCTGCTGCCCTTACAAGGTAGCACACATTGAGACTGAGATGCCTATGGGCTACATCTGAGCAAGGGATCTAGGTCCTTTCCATGCACGGTCCTTGGTTGGAGCATCAGTCTCTGAAAGAATCCTGGGCCCAGATTTTTTGGCTCTGTTGGTCTTCCTGTGGAGCTCCTGTCCCCTCCAGGTCTATCTCCCTCTTCTTCCATAAGAATCCCTGCACTCTGCCCATTGCCATGAGACTCAGCATCTGCTTCAATACTCTGCTTGGTTGCTGAACCCACCGACACTTTCTTTTTAAAATGACAGTCACTGTAATGCAAGGAAAACGTCCCCTTATTTTAGTTTTGAATCTAGCATTCCAGGGATCACACTGTTCGGTCCCAGTTTCAGGCATATAATCCTGCTCAATACATTTCCATTGATATCCATCCAGGATATCGATCCACCATTTTCCTCTCTTTGGTGGTGCCATTGGCTTTGCTGGTAGGGGAGGGCTGAACGAAAGTCCCAGGATGAGTTCAAATGCATCCCTCCTCTTCGTGAGTTCTTCATTGTTTAGTACAATTCTCGAGTGAAACCTGGGCTTGGCTTTGCTGGAGAGTTTTTTATTCTCTGCTACTATTAAGCAGCTCAGGTTCTGTATTTCTGCTCCACTCTCTCCATTCCCATCTTTGAGCTGTCTAATATATCGGGATACCACAGTGCATAGCATTCTCTCTCATCCCTTTCACTGGTGGAGCGTGGATGTCCTCTGGGCCACTTCCCATTCTAGCTTGTCTGCTGTGTGCACTTATCCACCTAACGGTTTTCCTGTTGTAGTGATCCAGAAAAACAGATTTCATTTCCTTGGTTTTATTCTATTGTTTTCTCATTCTTTATTTCTATGATTTCTGCCATTTTTTTTGTTGGAGTTTGTCTTGTTTTGTTTTTATCTCTGTTCATTGCTGTGTAGTAAAAATAATAATAATAATAATAATAATAATAATAATAATAATAAAGATAATGTTAGTTTATGTTGTGTCTTTGTTTTCCAGTCTTAAGGTATTTCTCAAAAGCCCCTACGATTTTTCTCTTTTAATTCTCAGTTGATGCCCATATATTTGGGATTCGAAGGATTCTTTCACTGTTGATCTATAATTTCACTCCATTATGACCAGAAAAAATACTTTGCATGACTTCAGCATCACTGGATTTGTAAAGACATGTTTTGAGTTCACTTGTATGACCTAGGCTCAGAACACTTCCTGCACACTCTAGAAAAAAACGCACATCCTGCTCTCATGGTATGGGTTATTCTATTTCTATCTGTTGAGCCCAACTAGCCAGCTGCATTGTTCAAGCCTTCATATCTTTGGTGGTGTTGAATCTGGTTGCTCTGTCTATCATTAAAACAAGGTAATGACATCTCCTGTTACCACTGTGGGTTTTTTTTTTTTTCTATTTTTCTCTCTGATCCTGCCAAAAAATTCTTCCATATACTTAGACGCTTTGAATTTTGTTGAATGATGACTGTACCTTCTCATGAGCTCACCTTTTAGGATTACATAGTGTCCTTCTTAATATCTTGAAACAGAGCCTACTCACATTGTGGTTGAGCTATTCTCCGTATAGTCATTTTGCTCTTCTGTCTGATTACTGTCTGTATTACTTTCCGTTTTTATGTTCTGCTGTGCATCTGTAGTTCTAAAACAACTCTCTTAGACAGCGGTGCTTTTTCATTTTTATTGTCAAATTGGCACAACCTGGAGTTACCTAGAATGGGGGACCTCAACTGAAGGAGTACCTCAAGCAAATTGGCCCATGGTCATGCCTTTGAGGAGCTGTCTTGATTGGCATGGGTGGGCTCAGCCCATGTGGACAGCACAATCCCTAGATGGGAGGGCCTTGGTTGGGTAAGAAAGCTGGCGGGGAGCAAAGGAGAGAGTGAGCAGAAAGGAGCATTTCCCCATGGTTTCCCCTTCAGCTCCTGCTGCGGTTTCCCTCAGTGTTGCACTATGACCTGGTCAGAGACTTTTACTTACGGAAACAAAAATCAAAATGACAGGTGGAAAATAGTTGGAGCCTATGTTTTTAGCCATTCAATGACACTACACTTTTTTGATTAGGGAATTTAATCCACTTAAATGAGATACTTACTGGTGAGGCTAGAGAGACAGCTCAGCAGTTAAGAGCACTGGTTGCTCCTTCAGAGGACCCAGCTTCAATTCCCAGCACCCCATATGGTGGCTAACAACCATTATTAACTCCAAACCAGGTGATCTGATGCTTTCTTCTCATCTCTGAGGGTACCAGCACACCTTTGGCTCAGGAAAAACATATTAAAATAAATAAATATTCAAATATTATAAGAATAATAATTATGGACAGGGAAAGATTATTCTATTGATTTTACCATCTTTTTTATGTCTTATGTCTTTTTGCCTCCCCTTTACTCTCTTAGTACTTTTGTTTTTTCCCCATTATTTTTCAGTGTGGGAGTTTTGATTGGTAGGGTATTTTAGTATTCCATTTCCTTTTGTCTGTAGTCTATAGTTTATTAGTGTGACACTGCAACCACATGAAATATATAACATTCTATTATATACTAATACAGTTACACATAGAATTTTAAAAATAATAATAACCTAATTTCAATTAAATGCAAATTCTCTGCTCTTTTTGCATTTCATTTTTTAAATGTCTATAGATATTATATATCCACTAAGAGATTTATAGTTAACTTTTCACACTTAAATTCTATAAACTCAAGTCAAAACCAAAATTCTATAAACTCAAGTCAAAATCATAGCTGTCCATAACTTTGTCTTCTTATGTGACTTTGTGCTTCTTTCTACATCCTCCTGTTTCAACCCAAAGGACTCCCGTCACTTCTTCCTCCTTTTTTGTGAGGCAGGACTTTTTGTCCTCTAACCGAGCCTTGCCTCAAACATCCCACTCCCACAAGTGTTTACCCTTTATACCTATCTCAGTTAGGATTTTTATTGCTGTAATAAAATACCATGACCAAAAGCAATTTGATGGGGTTTATTTCTTTATCTACTTCCACATTACAGTCCATTATAGAAGGAAGTCCAGGGCAAGACCTGAAGCAGAGGCCATGGAGAAGTGCTGCTTACTGGCTTGCTCTTCCTGGCTTGCTCAGTCTGCTTTAATACACAAGTTAGGACCACCCATCCAGGGATAGCACCACCCCTCATGGGTTGGGCCCACCCACATCAATCACTAATTAAGAAAACACTCCATGGGCTTGTCTGTAGGCCAACTTTATAGAAGCATCTTCTCAATTAAGATTTTCTCTTCTCAAGTTGACAAAAGCAAAATAGGAAAACACCTCTCTCTTGGTTTAACAGTTTGCATAGAAGTTTATTGTTCATGAACACCTGCAGCTTTTGGTCATATGAGCAAGCCTCCATTTCTCCTTTGTTGCTGAAGGACAATTTTTGACAAATATGATGTTGTTGCTTGACCATTTTTTTTTCTTTCAACACTTTGAATTTATCATTCCACCCCTGCTGACCTATGAGGGTTACACAAGATCTGCCAGCCATCTTGGGGAAGTTTTCTTGTATGGGCGGCTTTTCTTTCACTGGTTCCACCTTTCTCCTTGTCTTTGATATTGGACGTCCAGACTGAAGGCATGCAGGAGTATTCTTTGGCTTTTTCATAATTGGATTTCTTCATGTGTCTAAACTTTATATCTTTCATTGCCTCCTTCTTTCTCTGTCTCTCTGTCCAGGACACCCCCCTCCCCCAGGGCCTCAGCCTGCTAAGTCTACCCCTGAGCTACATACACATCACCAATCCCATATGTCCACCTCTTCTTTCATATATGAGAAGTTTGGGGGCATTATAGCTTTAAATAAATTCCCTTCCCCTCTTCCTCCTAACAAGTTCAAAACACACGTATTAACCCAGTTGTTTGTGTCTTAATGCATAAAACAAAAAAGCTATTTTTGCGTGGAGCAAAGCCGCCTCAGACTGTAAATACTCCGTCCTTCTGCATTTCTTTTCTCTTTTTTGCACCCTGACTTGATGGTCTCAAACCCGCTGCCCCGCCTCCATCTTTGTCCAATCAAGTCTCCTTTGTCGTCACTGCTTACCCATTGTCCATACGATCAAGTCCTTTGCCAAACCACGCTAGAGAATTTTTTGTTCAATTATTTTATTTTTCAGTTCCAGAATTTGATTCATATTTGCAATTTTATCGCTTTTAGTACTCTTATTTTATCTGTGATCCGTTTTCACTGTTGTGTTCACTTGACTGCATTCTTTTTTGTAAAGCGCACCATATTTATGACTGAGTTTAAACTCTGTCAAGAGCTCATTGGTCCCCATTTTATGGTCAATTTCTGAGGTCTTGCTATGTTTCATTAGACTGTGTTCTCTTGTTCTTTGCTGGCCTTGCAATCGTTTGTTGCGATTTTTGGCATTCAAGGATTTTTTTTTTTAAGACCTGCGAAAACAAAATGAGAAAATTGCAATCTTCACACAATGCCATCTCTGAGTACTAGCCAGATAGGTTCCAGCTCCTATCAAACCACTTCTGCGTTCTTGCTCCCCCTCGTGCCCACCTAGGGAATTGCATCCCTGAAGTGTGGTCCCCTTGGTTTTCAGGGGTTCCTGATGTCACACCGATGGATAAGAGTTCCCAAGTGAGGAGAGCCGAACAATTTAGAATACCGGAGGTGTGGCTCACTCTGGTGTCTGTCCCCGTGGAGGATACACATGGGAGAAGAAGCAAAGAATTAGGTCATATCACCAGGTATGTAACAGAGAGACCTGTGTTCCTGTGTGTGTGTGTGTGTGTGTGTGTGTGTGTGTGTGTGTGTGTGTATGTGTACATAAAAATGTGTGTGTATGTGAACGAGGATAAGTTTTATTTACAAACCCTTACCAAACATATGGATTCTTCTAAACAAAACACAGAGCGCGTTATTTTTCTTGTTCCTCCAGGGGAAGGCAGCACAGCTCTGTCTTTCCGCCATGATTCAAATCATGTCATACCTGCTGTGGGTTTCAGGTATGGGGTACCTCCTGAAGCCTTAGAGCTCTGCTCTAAATGATGAGATTATAGTGATGGAGAAATGTCTGGATCTGCTGGAGGGCAGGGATGGGACCGCTTCTTGGGAGAACCCTAAGCAAGGCTGTTTGATGAGGACCCAGAAGAGGCTGAGTCTGCGTGTCAGGACTGTTGGTGATCTGTGCCACACCACACTCAGCTCACTGGCGAGGAGATGCCCACGACAGGGAGGGAAGTGGGACTGTCCTGGAGGGGACCTGAACACTGCCAGCTCAGGGCTTGTGAATCCGGGAGGACCTCTTCAGTGTGGACCAGTCTTGATGAGTGATTGCAGTCTTACTGGACCACTTGAGTTCCCTGTCCTAACAATTCAGAAGTGGAAAGGGAGCTACAAATAGACCACATACATTAAACATTCCCTCACCTCGCAAGCACAGCTAGCCATAATTTAATACACGAAAAGTAATTAAGTGCTATTTATTGCTCCCCGAGAATAATGAAGCAACAGATATATGTTATTTTTTTCAAAATAGATCTATAAATTTCCATTTCAGTTGATGCTCTGCTAGAGTTATCACCCTGTGACACTGAAGTCTTCTATAACATAATTTTATTGCATGTATCCTGTTTTATTGATGAGCAGTGGTTTGAAGGAAGAAGCTGGTTATTTCATTTAGGAAGTGGCATAGAGGCATCTAGAGAGACGGCTCAGTGACTGAGAGCACTTGCCATTCATCTGTGAGTACCAGCATCTGGATCCCAGCACCCAAGAACAAGTCAGGTACTCTGTAAAGGTCTGTGACTCCATCTCTGGGGAATCTGATGTCCTCCTCTGACATCCATGGATGTCAGACTGCACACTAGTGCACACATATCCCTATGTGCACAAACACACACACAAATATATAAAGAGATAAATAAATAATGCTTTTAAAAGAAGTAGATGAAGAAGAAAAAGAAGAGGAGGAGGGTGAAGAAAACAAAGAGGAAGAGGATGGTGAGAGGAAGAAAGGGAACTGGGGTAGAGAAGAGACCTCTCCAGCCTGTGGAATCTGCATCAAAAGAACATACGGAATACATTGAAAAGATGGTGACATATGTGAGGCCAAGGTTGTCAGGACCCAGAGCTCAAACTATCTTCAATACATGGAAACATTTGGGTCATAATTTACATTGAAAATCAATTTTCAGATATGCTTAATGTAATCATTCATCCATTCATGCATTCAAATCAAATTCAGCAATATTTTCTAAGGCCTACAACGTGTTAAACTCCACCTTAGGTATATATAAAAAAAAAAAAAAAAGAACAACAACAAAAACAAATTCCCGTTATTGTGATGTTTATTGTCTTGTGAGCCAAGACCCACAGAGGCACAAAATACAAGCAAAACCTACTTAAAAACCCAAACTTAAGTATACAAAGTGAGTATAGCAAGTGTTTAGGAAATAAAGTATGCTATTGCAGGACTGGAGCGATGGCTCACAGGTTAAAATCAATGCCAGCTCTCGCAAAACACCTCCGTGAATTCCCAGCACCCACATTGTTGCTCACAGCTATATGTAACCCCAATTCCAGAGCGTCTTATGCTTCTGACTTCCATGGGCTTCTTCACAGATGTAGCATATATCCACATGCTCAGGCACATACACACACACTAAATAAATAAATATTTAAAGTACTATTAAGCAGTATTTACAGGAGGTCACAGCTGTGGGCTACACTCCTGCTCTGAATTTCAATTGAGCAAATCAGGCCATAGACTCCCCATTGCCGAGTGACACATGAAACCAAACTTTGAAACATGACAGTTTTCTTTCAAAACAGGAGACTCCAAAGACCCAATCAGAAGGGATGCAGTTCACCTGGTCAGCATGCCAGTAGAGTCTCCTCTATTTCTTTTGCATAGGAAGCAACTTTGAGGACACTAATGACTTTTTTATCTCCATCATCGCCTTCTTCAGCACCTTTCTCTCTAAATATCCAGCTACCCCCACTCAGCTCACCTGAACACACTGTCCCGTGCAGAAGGAGCTTCTCTCCATGTCTAGAGTGACAAACAGAATTAAACCTTTTGTGGGAAGCTAAAGTTCATTTTCAAGCTGCGTGCAAGGAGAGCTGCTTGCTTGGCAGGCTGCTTTACAACGAAAAATATGTTTTCACCCTGGCCCTTACCTTAAAACAGAAATAAACAGGATGCTTTGCCAAGTTTCTTTAACTGGTCTGTGAGACCTTGGTCCATGTCTGCCATACAGAAATGTGGTCTAAGAAAACAAGTTCTACTCTTTTATGAACCCCATCCTCGTACTGATGTGGCTTGTTTTGCTTTGCCTTTAAAAAGGAGCTGTTGAATAAACTCAGGATTCAGTTTTGACTGAACGCCCTCCTGAAACTATCCTAAGTTTTTTGTCTCTTTCTTTTAGACTATACTTTCTTAATCCCTGCTCTCTTCGTTGTGTCCTGAATTACATATGGCTGGTTCCGGCAATCTTTAATCTAAATTTGATGTAATTTTATCTTGATGATACTGAGGGAGAAAGGATGAGAGCTGCTGCGGGTTTTTTTTCTGAATCTGAATCAGGATCGAGGAAGGGCTGTATCCAGAATGCAGATTTAGGTCAAGACATGCTAAACCTGAAAGAGTAACTCGGGGACCCATCTGTGGAGTTTTCTAGGCCTGAGGGTGGTAAGTTTAAAGGTCCCTTTAAGACGTTGCACACTCAGTGAATTGGGGGAATGTGGAGAAGATAAGTCTAGAGAAAATTCAGAATGAAAATGGTGATCAGGCTTACATATGAGGTAAAAGAATCATTTGAGCACATTACATTAGCTTGGGTAGCAAAAAAAAAAGACCCTAATCTGAAGGAGAAAGATATAGGAAGGGCAGAATGAAAGAAGAAGGATAGAAAGAAAAAATATAGGAGGAGAGGAATAATGGGCAGAGAGGTCAGCTAGCAGATTTTGCGGGGGAGGGAGTTCAACCTACTAAAAACACAGAGGCTTTAACTCTAATCACATGGGAGTCAATGGGAAGATTTAGTCAAAGGAATGAAATGGTTTTGAGAACCAATTACAGAAGAGGAGAATGGGAATAAGGACAAAGACAGAAGCAGAGAGACACAGAATAAGTGATATAAGGAAGCCGGTGATGTGGGCCCCAGGAAGGGATAAGAAGAGATGTTTCAAAGAAAAGAAAACAGACTTCTTCACTCACCAATGCTGGTCAGCCATGCAGGATGAAGCCTGAGAATGTGAACTTGGAAACATGATGTTGAAAGAATCAGACTAACCTTGTAACCAACATTTCTTTTAATTGCCTTGTAACTTCTATTTTCAAGTTTTAGGCCCATGTCAATTAAAGCTTCTTAGTGCTTCTCCAGAGAACAGAGGAATGTAAAAGTTCCTGACATTAGCCATCTGTGAAGGCAGAGATAAGGAAGAGAACAAGCAGAGATCTCTACTAAATAGAGAGAAAATAACCGGCTGGCGCCTGTGAGATAAACTTTGTTTCGAAACTGGGCCAAATGGCCCCAATCCTTCTCCTAAATAGCTCCGGACCTTTGACCAAAGCCTGCAGCCCCCACTCCTCAGAACAGACACAGGATGAGTTCATCACTCTTCCACCTTTAACTGTGGCTATATCTAATATGGCGGGAAATTCCAAACTGACTTGAAGATCAGATATTCCCCAGATATTTACAGCAGGGCTGACCAGACCTAAGGGTGCCCAGAACCAACAAATTATTTTAAAAGTTAAATACCTCATCCAATCCTGAATTGCCAAGACTGTAACCACTGAAAATTCCCGCACCTTGTCCTTTAAAAACCCAAAGCCTTTGTCTCCCAGTCCATTCCTTGCTGACCAGCAGGGGTGACCCCATCGTGTGATGGTTAAAATAAACCTCTTTCATTTGCATCAATAGATGGTGGTCTCCGGGAGTTTTCTTCAGTCACCTCCTAGGTAGCTAGGCACCTGCCACGCCTGGCAGGCTCAGGCCGGGCCTAACAATGTCATTGGAGACCTAGCCAATAGAAGCTTTGCTGGAAGACATGCTTGAAAGCCCAAGGGAAACACCTCACCTGAAGGAGAAAAAGAAGAAAGTGTGGGAACATGTTTTTCAAATATTTGGCCTGAAAGGAGAGGTAAGCAAGAGCTGAGAGGGAGGAGCCAGAGGGGCCTTGTGTGTATTTAAGATAAAATGATTTCATGTTAACAATGATGGGGAGGTTCAGGCAAAACCTGATGATACTGGAAGTTATGAGTTAGGGACAAGCCATGTCATACATCCTGGTGAGTTCTCTCCTTTTCCAATCTGCTCTGTCTATCTCATTCTGTGTTGGTCACGATGTGGTTCTGAATTCACAGTCTAAGGTTTGAAACAAGATCTGGAATCCACCTTGCCAGCTGATATAAACTCCTTCCAACTTGGGCTTGTTCCTGTGCAGCACTCTCCTTGGGGAAGGCTTTGTTCTGACAGTTCCGGGCAGGGCAGTTGACAGGTTTGGGGAATTAAAGAATATTTTGTTTTACACACTGATTGTGCTCAGGAGCCTAAGGGCCACTCCAACAGTGGGTGGCAGTGCTAGTGCCACCTTTATTGTGCTAATTAGTCCAAAGCCAGCCAAGATGCTGACAAAATGGCCTCTTCTAAAGACGCAATGGAGCAAATAAGAGTTAATGAGATATTCATTCTCCTGACGATACTGTTTGCTCCGTGAGCCTGGTGCTTGCTCTCACCCTCCTAAAGCAATGTGAGCCTTTGGCATTTCAAGCACACAAAATTGACATTTCAAAGTGAGTGGGTGGACAAAGCTTATTTTCTAAAGGGGAATGATATCATCTTGATTTCCTGTATTCAGAATGTTAATTTTTTTTATCATGGTAAAACAATAAAGAAATGCATACATGTAAGAAGTTAAAACAACATATATGCTAATGATTAATATTAGCACCCTAATATTTAAACTGTATCCTAATCGTTAATTAAAATTTCATACGTTTATTGTCAAAAATCATTAACTGAGTGAGTAAAAAAACAGAGCATATGGGTAAATGACTGCAGCCTACCTCCGTTACCTAGATCTAAGATTTGATGTAACTTACTTAGCTCAGGTTTTCTCCCTTCTTAATCCCATTTGGAATCTGTTTAAAGGAAAGGCTATTTACCCACCTGGAGTAGGCAGCTAGGCAGCGGTGTGAATATATAACCACAATTACCATGAACTTTACAGAAGATGAAGAAGGTGTTTTTAGAATGACAATGCCGCTCGCCTACCTTTGTGCTTGGCCAGGAATCAACTAATGAGGTTGGCTGGTGATAACAGCAGTGCCTGTGAATTCTCATCTTAGAGTGGCGGTCAAACATTCTCGTTTAAGTAGAGTTTAATTAGGAAATGCAATGATGCTACACCTGAGTTACCACGGCTATTTTGATTTGTAGTACTGTCATCTTGGGTCTGTTGCTCTTGGTAAGGTACATCAAGATTTGCATGCTCCAAAACAGAAAATGAGGTCCATGAATAAGCACCCTAAACTTCTAGTTTCTGTAAGAATGCAAAGATGCTAAAGACTCGTGGGATGTGAAAATAGGTCTTCATCCAGGCAGAGTGAGGCCACTAGACCACCATCAGTTAAAACTAAGGTCCCCTTTTCAGGGAATGATGTATTAGTCTCAGAACTGATGTGCTGATGACATGACTGGAAGAGAGACTCCAGCCTTTGGAAATGGGCCCACATGAAACCAAGGAGCAACACAGGTATCGCAAAAGGGAAGTGAGTGTGTTTGGAGACATGAGCAGATGTGGTATGTGTGAGACTGCTACAATGAATACCAAGTATGGTATTCCCAAATGGTGGAAATCTCCCCTAGTTCCAGAATCTAGACACTCAGCCCCAGGGTGTCAGCATGCCCTGGTCCCAGGAGGCTCTCAGGAGAACCCTCTCTACCTCATCCTTCTCAGACTGGGCTCCTTGTGGCTTGTGGCTGCTTGGCTCCATTGTCTGCTTCACTGTCACGGGTCTTCTATCATTTGTGTGCCTACATCCCTTTCTCTCTAATAAGGAAATATGTCATTGAACTTAGGCCATGCCTGGATGATGCTAAAAGGCCTCATGTTCAGACTCTTAACTTACTATGTAAACAAAAACGTCATCTCCAAAGAACGCCACAAAAGCGTTCTGTCTTCCCAAGTCTGTGATAGAGAACAAGAACCAAGCAACCCTGAGTGACTTTATGTGGCGAGTCCTTAGCATCCACTGTAACGGAGTAAAGGGAAATGTGATAGTGACTCCAGAAGACCCTGTAATGGTCAGCTTAGATGGCACACCATCTCAGCGCTCCCTTTCCTGTTGGCACAACTCGATTTGACTGATACTACAGAGCTACATAATCCTTTCTGAACGTTGATGATTCATTGTTTAAATATCCAAATTAAGGGAGATCAATAAATAGGACTGCCAGGTTTGCAAGTAAAATACAATGCACAGTTAAATTTTAATTCCAGATGCATCATGAATTTATAGTATACGGATGTCCCAAAGGGCTGATGTGATTGATGGCTCAGTGCTTACAGAACAAGTAAGAAGACTGAGATTCAGAGCCCCCAAATGCATCTAAGTGTCACATTGGTGGAACACAGAGACAGGAGATGCCCAGAGAAACCAGCTAGAGGTTGTCTGTACGGACGAGCTCTGGGCTTGAGTGGGAGATTCTGCCTCAAAGAATAGGGTTAAAGAGTGACACAGAAGAATCCCAACACCATCCTTGGTCAACCACATGTATGTACAAGTATGCATGTCAAACATACCTGTGAATGTACATGCAAACATATCACGCATACATGCACACAAATATAAGAAAATGGCTGTCCCGGATGTTCCACAGCAGGGAACAATTATTTGTCATTTTTTATGAAGTGAAAAATTAGTCTGGAATCTGGCAACATTAACCAGCAATGTCTCCCTGAGCCAGAGCACTCTGCCAATGAGCTAACTTCTCAGCAGTAGTGAGAGGACTTAATTCCAAAGAGCCAGCCAGTCCCAACTGGAGTCATGTCTCCTCCATGGGCACCAGCCAGTCCCATCGAGGTCATGTAGCCACAGTAGAGATTCCCCTTTCTGTCTTTAAAAGGGGCCTGTGGGCTCCCCTCAGGGTCACCGCCATCTTGTGAAGGTAGGGACTCCAGCATGGTGGAATTCTCTGCAGAAAAAACTCTCTCTGTTTTTGCATACCATCTGAATCTGGGGTCTCTCCTTGGTGATTCTCATACCTTTACACTAGGAATGTTGAAAATTCCTTTCATTATCAAATGCAATGTTTGTAATTGTTAATAACAATAAGAACAAACACTGTTTGTTAAAAAAAAAAAAGAACAACCCTTTGAACAAAGAAATCTTTGGAATTCAGAGAAACCAATTTTAAGCATTTATCTTGCCTTTTCACAATTGATTTTGATCCTTTAAAAAAAAATCTATTCTCTGCTGAGCAATCTGTTCATCCACATCTATTCCAATATCCTCAGTTCATGTATCTCCAGCCTGGAAGCCTAGTGTGTGAGTGCTAAGGATTCTGAGAGCAGACCATCACAGTTAATCAGTCCTAATTTTGCAGCAGCTCTAGAAACCTTCTACTGGGCATGGGGTCCAGCCTTCGGGATAAAGAGTCACACAGAATAGCAAGCAGGAGCCAGCTGTCATCCTCAGTCCCAGGATTTGCTTTCTTTAAAGCACATTATTGGTATTTGTGATGCTTTCCTACAAGGCAGAACTTGAACTCTGGCAGAGAAATCTGTGGATGAAGAATTGATAAACCCAGCTGCTCCGAGGTTCATTTAGCAAATGAGCTGCCCACTCTCCTCTCCCTTGGGATGTCACACGGCAAAGTGAGAAAAAATGGGGCGATCAATATCACCGGCAGAACAAAGAACATACACAAAGTCAAACAAGACTACTGTCTCGGGAATTTGTGAGTTCCACCAGGAAAGGGGGGTGATGAGTTCTCCTTAGTCTTAGAAAGCACATAAAGACAGCCGCAGTTAATTGGCTAGAATCTAGAGGTAGCAACTGCTAAAGCCAATAAGTCAGTGTGTGCCCATGGGCTAACAAGAAGACATCATGGAAGGCAAAGAAATCAGAGACCTTAGATGCACAGGTAAAGGCCAAGGAAAAGCATGGTCTCCTGGACTGGAGTGGTGACTCAGCAGGAGAGTGCAGCACTGTTTTTGCAGCTGAGTTCACTTCTCAGAGCGGAGGAGGTCCTCCCCTATCAGTGGACAAGGGGTGGGGCATGGGGGAGAAGAGGAAGAGAGGGTGGGACTTAGAGGAGATGAGGGAGGGGGCCACAGCCAGGATACAAAGTGAATAAAGTGTAATAAATAACAATTAATTAAAATAATAAATAAACAAATCTTTTAAATAAATAAATAAAATTTTAGAAAACTTTAAAATAATACGACTGCGTAAAATTAACAGTGGCTAGAATAGACCTTTTGTTCTTTACTTTTGTGGTTGTCCTGGGAAACAACTAAGGCTGTCATGCCTGCTAGGCAAGCTCTCTGCACTAAGCCACATCCCCAACCTGTGATAGATATGCTGCTTTGAATGAAAATGGCCCCCACAGGCTCATAAAGAGTGGCATTATTGGAGAGGTGGCCTTGTTGGAGTAGGTGTGGCCTTGTTGGTGCTCAGGCTTTGAGGTTTCAGAAGCTCAGGTCAAGCCTAGACACACCCTCTCTTCCTGTTGCCTGCTGATCCAGATGTAGAACTCTCTGCTCCTTCAGTCCAGCACCATGTCTGCCTGCATGCCCCCATGCTTCCTGCCTTGATGATAATGGACTAAATCTCTGAATTGTAGGCCAGCCACAATTAATTGGTTTCCTTTATAAGAGTTGCTGTGGTCATGGTGTCTCTTCACAGCAATAGAAATACTAAGACAATAGGCAATTCTGCTTCAGAGTCCAAAGTTAAGACATAGTTTCACATTGCTGCTCTCCAAACAATTTTATTCATATTAAATCTTATTTTACCAAGATAAGACTCTCCAAATCTCTTTCCCAGATTGGGTATGTCTGCCCAGTAAAATCGTTCTTGAAGAAGCTTCAACCAAATGTCAATGTGACATAGTCCATCTGTCAGTGCTGGCCACGGCTCTCCTAACTCCCACCATAGTCTGTCTCTGCACCAAAGAGTCATTGTCTTTGAAACAAGAAAAGATCCTTTACAGTGGCCTGTGAAAGCCTCACAGCCACACAAACTTCAGGGTTTTCTATAACAGTAAAGAAAAAAATAAAAAGCATTAATTGCAACTAGTCTAAAACAGAATTTCTGCTATTAGATACAATTCAAAATGTGTATCATTGGCTCTGATAAGAGAAATCTTTCTTGTTCATCTTAAAATATGACTAGAAATTTTATGTTATTCAGACAAAGCTACAATTTCATTCTCTTTCTAAGGATGAAGCAGCCTATCGAGGGGACCATAGTTAGTAAAATCTCTTTCATCCCTCAGTCACAAAAGTCTCTGCAGTATGGTGTACATGAAACATTTTGCTGACACATTTTCCTTGTTTTTCAATGTCAGCCACTAGCAATGTCTTAGAAAGGGCAGCAGTTGAAAAGGCTGCCAGTTGGAAGCTTGGTTAGACTCAGAAAAAGCTCTTAGCGAGAACAACCCTCAGAGCATAAACGCAGAACCAATGAAGGCCATGATTTAATGACTGGAATATTGCTTTGTGAGAGGTCCTGTTTACCCAGGGCTCAGCTGCACCGGGAGAGAGACTTAGACACGCATGCTCTCCATCCTGTTTTCCTCTTGCCTCATCAACTCAGTGACTTGGGTTCCAAGCTGGGCACCCTCCTAAAGGCTGAAGGAGAGAGCTGTCTGCACAAAGCCGTCCTCCAGCTTCATCAGGTCCACTGTGGCATGTGTGCCCGTGCACACAACACACATCATGCACATGCATACACAACTTAAAAAATTGAGAGACGTAGGCAATGGGCAAGGAGGAATGGGTATAGCATGAGGACAGGTAAGCCTGCTCAGTTCAGAAGGCCCAGAACAGAAAGAGCCAAATGAGGAGGGCAGAGGACCCACAGTTCTTAGTTGTGGGTGGATCCACACATGTGGGTTGATTAAATACTTGACTACAACCTTATACTGACCTCTGACCTTATCTAAAAATAATCCAGTCTTCTCTGTCCCAGTGATGTAGGTCAAGTATGAGGCCAAGGGGCTGTTGATCCTGTGAGCTAGAGAGGGATGTGGGCTGCAGGTGGGAAGGGGGCTCTTCCTTGTGAGGGAGAAAAATCTGCATCGCAGTGTTTGCCTCAAAGGTTGAAGAGGATGAACAAAGTGTGTGGGGTGGGGGGGCTACGTAGAACACTAAGTTTTAGTTCGTATTGTTCTGGTAATCACCAAGGTTCTGCCTATTTCACAGTTTAACCCTGCCAACGTGTTCTTTACCCAGTTACCCCACTGCTCAGGGACTCTGCCACGTTTCTAATAAACCACTAGACTGTTAGGGCTTCCTCACACATCGCTGACTTCACCAGTTTAAATGATCTTCAAACACTTACGGTGACGGGAACGCCACCAGAGCCCAAATAGGAAACTAGAGTTCTATTAACCGAATCTTCTTTCTTTTATTCCATTCCCTTTATACAGCAGGTATTGGGAGTTTTGCTGTATGATTTTTTTTCATTTATATAGTTGGTGAGTGCCATTGTTTATATGCTATTTTTAATAAAAACAATTGAAAACTTACACTGAATCCCTAGTAGGCTTATGACCCACATCTTCAATACGTTTGCTGTCTTTGGGGGGCTCAGTGTTTAGTTTATTACTGCTTTACTTCCAAGGAAATCCGTGTCAAGAAACTGATGGCACAGGAAGTACCCCAAACCAAACCCAGATATGTCTGTCACTCCATCGCACAACCTTCACAGTATGTCGTGTGGTGTTTTGTTTTAATCTTTTTTTTTCCCCCTCAGCGATGAGGATGACATTAGGGCCTTGCATCCTAGGCAACCGCTCCATCACTGATCTGGCTCTCGAAGTTGCAAACTTTGGTCTTCTTTTTTCAGTGGAGCAGATGATGTTGAAAGACGTCCTAGGCACTGTGAAAATCATTACGGCTATTTTATTGCTTTAATTTTCCCAAAACGGGGGTGAGTTCCACACTGGCCTTGCAGAGTAGAAACGTATGGCTTCTGGAAGGGGAGTTTGAATTGGTTTCAGAAGTAAGTCAAGGGTGTAGTCGGTCCTCACTAAGCGCGGGACAACCGCATGCATGGAAGCGTCTTCTGTTTCTGGAGGCTGTTGTGAATTGTTGCTGCCGCCCTATTCTCAGTCACACCTACAGCTTTGGGCACTAGTGCCGCCATTGTCCCTCTTCCTACCTTCTTTCTGTAAATCATCACAGTTTGCGCTGGGTAACAAGTCTGTTCCTTTATCTGGCTAGCTATCACTGAGCCATCCACGCTTAGGCACAGAAATCAAGAAGCACGTGATGACCACATTTTCCCTGGCATTCCTATGAGAGGAAATCAGAAAAATAGGCCCAGGTTTGTTTATGTGAACTAAAGCCAGACAGTACCAGGATTCAGAATGGAGAGGCCTGAATGTAACATGTCAGAGGGACAGAGCAGAGCGCTGTGAAGAAGTGAGGGGGATTGCTGAGTCTCAGAGTCCCTGGCGAATGGAACCAGGAAGCGAGCGGGCATCTGAAGGATTTTAATTTGGTAGGATCAGTCTCCAAAAACATTGCTTTGACTGAGTTAAATCAAATTCCCTAATTTACCATCACTATATACTCGTCTATTTCCCTTCTCTAGGCTCCAAGTAAATTGTGCCTGCTGAGTCTGTGTTTTTACCTACTTCAGACCTTCCAGAAATTCAAGGAATATCTGATTGAAATACATAAAATAAGTACCAAGCCTAAAAACCTTCATCTTTTAATGAGAAATATTATAATTTCCCAATTTCAGATTTATAAATTACATCATTATTGTCAAGGATGCCAGAGATTAATGAGGATGCCTCTAGCCTGGAGAGGAATGTATAGAAATGAGAACACGAATGGCTTTTTAATTTCATAAAGAGAATGTATATTGCATTCAGCAATTTGCAATGCAAACGTGATTAGGACAAAGAGCATCCCTTTGCATTGCTGAAGAAAGGCTGGGGAAAGTCTTTTCAGAGGCAGTTTTTGTTTTCCTAAACAGCTCACAGGGTATTGTCACTTGGTCTTTACAGAAGTTTTATAGCCAGAGAATGTGCAGGGCCAGAGCCAAACGCATCCATCTCATTTGACTTTCACCTGAAGAACAGCTGGGGAAGAAAAATCCAAGTGTATCTTACTGTATGCATATTTACTTAGGTGAGGATTGCTTGTAATGGATTTTTTCCCTTCTATCTAAAGACCAAATTACCATGTTGTTAGAAATGGGTTATGTCCTTCTAATATTTTATGCAAAACAGACATTAACATAACCACTAGATGGCAGTGAACTGGCAGAAAAATGTAGATGTGGCGAGCTGTGCACTTTGTCAAAAGAAGAGATGAGAGGAATGGACTGTTCTTGGATGCTCTATCCCCATCTTGTCCTTTGCCTTGAAGGATCATGAAAGCCATTGCTCACCATCCAGCCCAGGGTTCTACTGGATCCTGAACGACACAGGAGCAGAAAGCAGCAGGTGAGAGTAAGCCAGCATGTGTTCTGGAATCCCGCAAGCCTGACTGTGACACTTGATTGCAATTATAGTTAGTTACAGATCTCAAGAAACTTTCTGTGGCAGACCTCAGTTTCCCTGAAAGGCTGAGAGAGTACGTCCTCCGTTACAAGGCACAGTGGTCACGGAATCACTCTCTGAAGAGCCCCTTGTAGGTAGAAGGGACTTGTACAGGATTTTCCCAATTTTTCAGGATTAAAAACAGCTTTGGTGACAAAGCATGAATTATCTGTTTATTTGTGTTCAATGACAGGGTGTGTGGTACTCCATTCTCAAACACACTCCTATCGCTGCACCCAGACAGCTCACAGTAAAACAGAGTAAGTAATCTATGTGGAAAAAATCTGATTACGTTTTTTTTCCTTCAGATGAATAACTCTTGATGTTCAAAGCTTTGGAATATATAAACATGGATATGAGACTATGGGTCTCAGTCCATATATGATGCGATTTTGCACTGTCCTATGCTGTGCTTATTACTGGGAACGCACAACCGAAGGGCTGCTGGGGGAGGGAGACGGCAATTTCCTCTGCTTTCTTATTATGCAATAGCTTTCACTCTCAGATTTTTGCTTTCAGAACGCACACCTGGCAAATCAGCTTCACAAACAGCAGGAGAAAAATAAGACATTTTCTGTACCCAAGCAGAACTCTTGATGAAGAAAAGAGACTTGTCTTAGGAGCTTCCATTAGAGCAGGCACCGAGAGCTTAGACTTAGAAGGAGAAGACGATGTTTAAAATCTTCCTGGCTGGTGAACTTTATCTTCAAAGCATTAAGGCGCAATGGCGTGTTCCAGGAAAGATAATAAGTAACACTAAGGTCTTGTTTGTGGGAGGCTGTTCTAAGGATGTCACGCTCAGTTTTCTCCTAAATATGTTCTCGGCAACATGCTTCCCCGTGACTAGGCAGCTCCTACTGGACTGACAACCCTCCAGGATAGAAGCCAGACTTTCTCCTGCTTTTTTTTTTTTTTTCTTTCATTGTAATCTCCCGGAAGCTTATAACTAGTATAGTACTCTCTTTGAAGATTTTAGATAAATGTGGGGCTTTTGACTGTGTATTGGAAAAATCCTGGCATGCCAGTTCAGATATTTCAGAGCCAGTCACATCTGCAGGCTACATGAACTCTTTCAGAGAACATATCCACTGCGTGTAACTCAGAAAAGGAAATTGAGATTACGTGTTTAAAAGAACTAGAGGCATAGCTCACAGAATGAATAAGACTGAGTATAATTGGGAGGTGGGTTTCTCCTGAGGTTTTGCACATATGAGCTAAAATTTAAAACCCATCTCCATACTAGTAGCATAAGTTAAAAGCAACTTCAGCTCTATTGCTTTAATCACAATTAGTAGCATAAGGAGGGATCCACCCATTCCTCAGTGCTGTGGGAAAATGTTAATAAGAAATCGGTCCTATTGGTGAGCAGCTGATGAGAGCATATGCTCAGTCAGTGAATATCAACCAATCACTGTCAGTCAAGTGAATGGAACTACAAACTGACTGTGAAGTCCGTGACATTCCCCCGCCAAACCTGCGGATAAGCTCAGTTCCTCAGCAAGCTCAGTTCTGCCCTTGGGGTGTCTCTTCTGCCTTAGCTCCTTCAGCCAAGGTTCACATCTAAAGAAAATTGGGTTCTCTGCTCAATGTCCTTGGGTTTTCTTCCTCCCCCAACTTTTTCTCATAGAAAAACTTACTCATCCCCAAGTCCAGCCTGTATAACCATCACCTTCTTCTGAAGGCATCTGTGGTGTCAAAGTACATCTTCTAGAAAGGCATTTTGATAACTTGTATTTTGTGTCTGTTCCTTCAAAAACCCTGATGGGTTTGAGGGAGTGGGGACTCCCAAATTGTTTTTGCATCCTAGTCTTGAAAAGCGTGTGGATATTTGTGTCACCTCTAATGAAAGTTGGGATTAATCAAGGTTTAACTGACTATAGGAAAGCCTGTGGGGAGCAAGGCCTTTGTCATCTGGCCTGTCCCAACCTGGAGTCCTAACCCAAAGATGGGATGGGGAACCAGCCTAAGCTTTCATGCTAGTAAGCATATATCTAGCATAGGGTGTATTTCCCATAGATTGTTCTCCAGCAGGTATAAAGGCCGACTAGCCACTTCGTTCTGACAGGTTGCCATTTTATGTGGTACCACTTAATGGGTTTCCAAATAACTATGTGAATAAATGTAAATTATTTTTCTTGAGATTGGTAAGTCAATAACCCCCACAGGGGAATTATTTGGTCATATGGAAGAATGATTAAGGAAGGGTTAGTTTGCTAAATTTCAGTGGTCTAGAGAGGACTTATTTTTTTAGTATGTTTTGCTTTGTAAGCTTCATGAAATCTTAGGGGCCATTTAACAGGAGATCTTCAAGCTGATAGGAGAGGGGTAAATCGACTTCCTTATGTCTTCAGAAATAGCTTGTTTTAATAGCTGAGTAGTATTTCATTGTGTAAATGTATAACATTTTTCTTTCTCCATTTTTCAGCTGAGGAGCATGTAGGTTGTTTCCAGATTCTGGCTATTATGAATAAAACCACTATGAACATAGTTGAGCACATGTCTTTGTTATATGGTTGAACATCTTTCAGATAAATGCCCAGGAGTGTTATAACTGGGTCTTGAGGTAGCACTATTCCCAGTTTTCTGATTGATTGATTTTCGAAGTGGTTGTACAAGTTTACACTCCTTTCTCTATATCCTCTCTAGCAAGTGCTGTCACTTGAGTTTTGGATCTTAGCCATTCTGACAGGTGTAAGGTGGAATCTCAGAGTTGTTTTGATTTGCATTTCCCTGATGACTAAGAATGTTGAACATTTATTTAAGTGCTTCTAGACCATTAGAGATTCCTCTGTTGAAAATTCTGTTTATCTCTGTACCCTATTTTTTTTTAATTTGGTTGTTTGGTTTGTTGGTGTATAATTTCTTAAGTTTATTTACAGGCAGATGGATAGAACTAGAAAATATTATCCTGAATGAGGTAACCCAGAACCAGAAAGACACTTACATACTCACTTATAAGTAGATATGAGCCATAAAGTACAAGATAACAATGCTACAATCCACAGACCCAAAGAAGCTAAGTAACAAGGAGGGCCCAAAGGAGGCTGCTTGATTCTCACTCAGAAGGGGAAATGAAATAAACATCAGAGGTGGATGGAGCAAGGGACCGAGCTGAGAGAGGGGCACGGGGATGGGGATCTGGTGTGGGGAGGTGGTGGGGCTGGGAGGGAGAATGGAAATCTTGGTCAGGGGTCATCTCTGGGACAAGCTAGAGAACTGGGGACTGGGGAGTCTTCTGAGCTTCTATGGCAGTGCCCTTGCTGAGACTCCTAGCAGGAGGGGATATGGAGCCTGAAGTGACTACCTACCCAGGCAGGACTTCTAGTGAAAGGCTGAGGGGAGACCAACCACCCACAAAACCTTCAACCCTAAATTTGTTTAGCCTACAAGATAAGCAGAGTTAAAAAGGGAACAGAAGTTGAGGAAACAGTTTGCCAGTGAGTGGCCCAACTTGAGACCCACCCCGTCGTAGAAAGCCAACCCCTGACACTATTAATGATCCTCTGCTATGTTTATAGACAGGAGCCTAGGGTAGCTGTCTTCTGAGAGGCTTCATCCAGCAGCTGATGGAAACAGATGCAGAGAACCACAGCTGAACAACAGGCCGAACTCAGGGAGTCTTGTGGCAGAGCAGGAGGAAGGATAGAGGAAGGATAGAGGAAGGACACCCCAAGAAGACCTCCAGAGCAAACTAACCGGGGCCCATGGGGCCTCACAGAGACTGAACCACCAGCCTTAATCCACCAACCAAAGAACATGCATGAGCTGGGCCTAGCCCCCTTACACATGTGTAGCAGATATGCAGCGTGCTCATCCTGTGGGTCCTCTAACAATGGGAGCAGGGGTTGTCTCTGACACTGATGCCTGTCGTTGGATCCCTTTCCCCTAGCTGGGCTGCCTTGTCAGGCCTCAGTGGGAGAAGATGAGCCTAGTCCTCCTGTGACTTGAGGGGCCAGGGTGGCTTGGTACCCATGAGGGGGTCTCCCTTTCTGAGGAGTGGAGAGTGGGAGAGGTGATATGGGGTTGGGATGGGGAGGAGAGAAGAAAGGGGGGGCTGTGATCTGATAGGGATGTAAAGTGAATACATAAATTAGTGAAAAAACATAAATAAAAAGAAATGCAAGCTTCCTTTCACTCTTAAGAATCTATTCGTGCCAGGCGTTCATATGTAAGTTCTTCTGTGTTTTCCCCATTAATTTCAAAGGAAACCATATGAATAAATGTTTTTAAATGTCTGAGTGCAAAAATATAACACAAGTTGTCACATTTTTTTATCTGTGTGAGTGACTAGGTTAATTTTCCAGCATGCATTTGGCCTCAGTGGAGATTATGTATCACAGTGAGGCATGTATAACTTGGTAAGACTCCAGATTCATAATTTGTCACAATTTTTGGCACATTCAACTCTCTAGCTACTTCGAGAGAATTTTTCTAAATGACTTTTTCAGAAGCCCAGCCAACAGGCACACGGCTAACACAAACAAAAGTCCCATTGTCTTTCTTGGATAAATTCTGTTCACCATATGGTTTATCCCTTTGAAAACCACTCTCCTGAAAAGCGATAGTATTTTCCTATGGCAGTTTTATCTTCTAGTTGACTGTTGGTGACGGTTTCCTTTGGGGTGATTTACTTACGTGTGTTTGTTATGATATATGTTCTTATCATGGAAAATTCTGCGTATGATGAAGCGTAAAGACAGCAATGTGATCATCCCTTGGCTTTGACCTTCACCAGCTCATAGGCAAAAATTTTCTCTTCTGTAAGGTCCCCCATTCCTTCCCCACTGTCTGAATTACTTTTAAGCAATTTAAAATTTCATATCAACTCTGAATAGTAGATAAGTACCCATGTTTTATATACACATTCATATTGTTTGCAAAGAAATAAGACCTTCACATTTTAAATGCTGCGTCCATGTCTATAAGCAAGTGCCCTCCATGTAGTTCTGCACATATCCAATATGCAGTCTTCACACACTCTCATCATACGCGTATTCTTTTATTGCTAGAATCAAGACACAGGCGCGATTCAGACACAGCAACTAAGACAAGATTACACACAACAACCAGTGGCTGGGTCACTGCTGTCTCCGCTCATTTCCTACTCTCACACTCATCCTCTTGTCCACCCCTTCTCTCATGGGCTGAATTGTCATTTGTGCACTGGGCTGATTGCACTCTAGGTGTACCTCCCTGGTTCTGCTCCTCCGTCTCCTGCTTCCTATGCACGGACGTTAGATCTAGAAGAAAGTCCAGTCACTACTGGAGCTCCCTGGGCGCTACACCAGCACCCAGATTTCTGGTGAAGCCAACCTGCCTACTTGCATTAATAGCTTTTAGGGCTCATAGTTTTGTTTTTAACAACGTCTGTGACATTGTTATATTTCTTGAAAACCCTCCTCAGTTCCAAAGCATAGTTAGAGAAATCTTGCATTGTCCTCTGTCCTCTCCATCCTATGTATCTCCCCATCTCCTCTATTTAACTAGTTGGTTTTTATTTTATTTGTATTTGTTTGTGTTTATCTTTCCACTTGTTTCAACCATAAGCAAAATGTTTTCATACGCATACTTCAAAGATAAACGTGTGTGATTAAATTAAATAAGATCTGAAGGGATAGAGCAACTACTGGAGAGCAATATTGGTACTGAGTCCGTTGACTGGAGCATTAGTCTCTTGCATCATTGTCGACATTTCTGTCATGATAAGGAAATATCCAAGGCAGGCTCACATTATAAAGAAGGGATGCATATTTGGCTTGTAGTTTTGGAATCAGAAAGTTCAAGGTTGGATGGCATCATTCGTTTATACTCTGGCAAGTTCCTACCTGAGTATAATATCATGTTGAATAAGAGACCACAGAAAAGGAAGCCAGAGAGAAATGCAAGGGGCAGGCTCGTGTTTTTATAATAATTCAGTCTTGCATGAACTGACTTAGAGCTTCCACAGGATTCCCTAAATCCTTCCAAGGGAACTTATCAGTGATATCAGTGGTGCTCCACTAAGGCCTCTCTTCTAACATCACCACATTGAGCGAGCATGAGAATCCTGGAGAGATAAGCTACATCTGGACAATTTTACCAGGTTCTATTGAAGTTTTCTTTCAATGCACATTTTCAATAGCAATAAAAATATTACAAAAATCCATTGAGTGTTACAGATTTTTCCAATGCTTTTAACAATCATTGTCATATTTCATCTTTACAACACTTTAACCTTCTAAGGTAGTTTCTTTCAGGTGAGGCTGGTTCCTTGTCCTAGGTGAAATGAGCAGCTATACTCCCAGTGAGAGTATAGCAAGGTCATGAACTCTCTACCTCTGTCAATCACAGCTTTCTACCTCCATGTCCTAGCCTGTTTTAAAAGCTCTCGTCATTTCTCGTCATTTCTTTTGCTCTCTATTCACTTGTCAGCACAGACACGTCAGCCTGACTGTCCTGGGTCTTCTTTGAGGTACTTTTGTGGAGTTGCCTCTGCTTGGAGAAGCTGCAGCCCTGAGGAGCTGTTTTAGAAAATTGAAAGGGGCCATTATTAGTTGTTGTAATTGAAGGGCTCAATTAGGATTTGTGGGCTAGCATGGCAAGTCTTACTATATGCTAGTGATGGTTCCACATGCCTTTGTTGTTTTTAACGTGGTTTTATACTTTCATGTATAAATGGAACCCTAGTGATTTGTTGATAATTATAAACCTTGAATTAACTTTATGTACAGCTACCAAGTATTCTTTTTTGTCCTTTCACTCTATAGTGAAAAGCGTGCAAGGATGAATGGTTTTGTTTAGAATTTGCTGACTTACAGACAGGAGACAGAGTGGAGAAATGTCACTCACTGTACTTAACTCCCCGAGTCATCAACAGTGTTCACTCTGAATGTGAAAAAAAAATTTTTTTTGATCCTGTTGAAGGAGGGGGTAAGAAGTTAAGCACTTCTTTCCAAATTAATGCTTAGACGTTTGAGAAATAGTTGGGAGAAAGACATACTTTTAAAGCATATTTCATGGAAATAAGAAATTACTCATTAAGTCACTGCAAAGGGTGAAGACTGTGGGTTAGTAAAGAATTTTCTGAATGACACTGTGTGTGTGTGTGTGTGTGTGTGTGTGTGTGTGTGTGTCTGTGTGTCTAGGTGTGTATGGTGTCTATGTCTGTATATGTATGTGTGTGGTGCCTATGCCTGCATGCCTGTGTCTGTGTATGTGGGGGGATGTGATCGGTGTGGGGGATGTTCACACATGTATATGCTCAAGCATTTGCTGGTCACAGCTTCAGAAGCAGATTAGGAGCTTTCAACAGGGACTCCATTACAGCTGTTTGAAGACATGGGAAAACTGGAGAAAAGAGGAGCCCAGGGCTGAGCTGTAAGCATTGCTGTGGCCCCAAGTGTCTGGCCTGGCTCCAGGCTCTACCGTGGTCCAGTCTTTGATGCAGAAATCTCCCTGAGGTTTCCATCATCTGAAGTCATCCTTTTTGGATGAGTGGCTGGGGACCTGTGGGGCTTTTGCTTTGATCAGAGTGGGGCTGCCTGGGCTTACCTGCCTACATAAAGGAATGTAAATAACTCAGGGCACTTTCCCTTGGTATCAGTCAGAACTAAGGCTGAGCCACCCCATAAGGAGGCTCCCAGTATGCAAAGGCTGGCTTTCTTCCCCTCTTCTCCCTTAAGGAGACTTCACTGCTGGAGACTTTTGTTCTGTGAGGCAGTGGGACACCATCCAAACCCATGCTCCTGATGAATTATCCTGCCAGATTTAGGATGAGGCTTCTTCTAGACACTGGGAGAATGGGGCTGATTGCAAACAGTCCTGTGTCCTCTGGGAGCTGATGCTCTCAAGGGCCAGGCCAAAGAGCTTAGACCTGTCTTCCACATAGTATGGGGCCTGGATTATCTTATGTTTGGCTTCCAATAGGTCAGGAAAGGCTGGATTCAGTGTAAGAGGATGAAGGATTTTGTTGGCTTTTTTCCTTCCATAGACTGTGGCTTCTGTTACTTGTTTCTTTATTAAGAGGACTGGATGGTTTTTAAGTTTCATCCATGTGGCCATGTCCTGCTGACAAATACAGCTTCAGGTGGGATGCCTTTTGCTGTACTATGTCTCTGTGACCAGTGCGCAAGTACGGCCTAGACCCACTTCAACATGCTCCCTTCACAACCTCGCTGCCAGCAGGGCGTTCGCTGCTCGGTGCAGTGAGAAAAAAAGTCCCCTGACCTCCTTTGCTGCATCTGGTGAACCTCTCTGCAGGATTCAGGACACCGCGGGTTTGAACAAAGACGCCACAGAACACTGTGCCTGGCCAGAAAGTGCGTTAGAGCAGCGGGAAGAGAGTTCCCAGCCCCACTTCACAGATCCCCGGGGCTCAGGAAGTCTGCAGATTTCTCTAATTTTGCTTTCAAGTGAAAGTTCCGGGATAACCGCAGAGACTCGTGAAGCTAAAGACCAGGATATGGCACACTGAGTAGACGCGAGGCACACATCCTCCACGGGGCTCCGTCGTTTAGCGAGTCTCGTACCCCTGTAGGTCTCTTTTCAACCACTAACAGCAGCATTTCTAATCTCTGAAATTTCAGTCGCCTGTGATCCACCGTGGCCCGACAGCACTAAATGGAAAATCCTGGAAATAATTAATTCCTAAGCTTTACACCGCACGTTCTTCTCTGCAGCATGTCCGGGTGCTGTCCTGTCCAGGATGTGAACCCTTCTGCTTCCCAGCGTATCTGTGCTGCATCTGTCACTCGCTTGTTTCCTTGAGCAGCAGACTAGCTTACCTCCTGTGTCCACGTAACCTCACTTTACTTATAAAGGCTTCAGGGTGGTGGCGATAGCAGTTGAGAAGCTGTGGTCTCCTTTATTAACAGCACTGAGCTTCTCCAAGAGGGAAGAGAATCACGGAGTAACGTTGCTAAGACTGAAAGCGAACACTATTCAAAGAGGAAGAGACCACAGTCACATCACGCTGCAACAACCGATCCATTGGATGATTGTAGCTGTCAATCCCGTCCTGGCTCTAAGCTATAAATCAAACATTATTATCAGCATTTGTATACAGAAGGAACATCAAGCATGTGGACTTTCGCACTGCCCGCTGTTTTAGGGATCATGGACTGCATCCCCCAGAAGATAAGGGGGGACCTCTGATCTCACACACAAAGCTGCTCAAGCTCTCCAATCATTCAAAGATGGAGGGAGGTTCAGGCACTCAGGTTTATGTGAAAACGTCTTGTGGGCCACTTCTTTTCCCAGCACGCATCCCAGTGTTTTTCCTCCTACACCTATCTCCTTCAGGAAGTGTGGGGAGATGAGGAGAGCAGAGCCCTCCTGGAAAAGTGTGTCAAGTGATAATTAATGCGTGCCTGGTGGAAAAAGTCTGGCATGGGCAGAACCTGCAGACGGCAGCTAAACTGACGTGAGATTGCCTACCCCAACAAGAGTTAAGCATCTTGTGTTTCTAAATGCTCTGTCATCTGTGTTAAAAACAGGGGGAAATATAACATCTAATCTAACCTTTTCTTCCTGAGAAATAATCACTGTCCTCCACATTCGCCAGCAACAATCATTTGCCCATTTGTAGCAGCAGCCAGGGATTCTGTGGAAAAACAGCTGCCCTGCTTTTTTTTTATTAATATATTCATTTTACATCCTGATCGTAGGTCCTTTCTTCACTCTTCCCCCAATCCATGTCCCCTAGTCCTCAGAAAGGGGGAGCCCTCCTCCCTTACCAACTGATCAAGTCTTTTCAGGACTGCCTGCATCCTCTATCTTCTGTGGCCTGGCAAGGAAGAAGTGATCAAAGAGCAGGCAACCAAGTTTATGACAGAGGCCCCTGCTCCCCATACTAGGGAGCCCACTTGGAGACTGAGCTGCCTATGGGCTACATCTGAGCAGGGGGTCTAGGTCCTCCCCATGCATGGTCCTTGGTTGGTGCATCAGTCTCTGCATCTGAGTATATCTGAGTCCAGATTTGTTGGCTCTGTTGGTCTTCTTGTGGAGCTCCTGTCTTCTCCCAGTCCTTTTGTCCCCCTCTCTTCCATAGACTCCCTGTGCTCTGCTGAAAGTTTGGCTATAAATCTTGGCATCTGCTTCCATCCCCTGCTGGGTAGAGTCTTTCAGGGGACATCTATGGAAGGCTCCTGTCTTGTTCCCTCTCTTTAACAGCTTCCCCAGTGTCTATTCTATTTGATCTTCTGAATGAAAATTAAGCATCCTCCCTCATTTCCACCAGGGAACTCCTACAGTTGATAAACACTGTCAGCACAGTGGCTGGATATAAAATTAACTCAAAACAAACAAAAAACCAGTAACCCTCCTATATACAAAAGAAATATTGGCTGAGAAAGAAATTAGGGAAACAATATCCTTCACAACAGCCACAAACAAACCAACCCATAAAGTATCTTGATATAACTCTAACCAAGCACATTAAAGACTTGTATGAAAAAAAAATTCAAGCCTCTGAAGAAAGAAGTTGAAGAAGATATCAGAAGATGGAGAGATCTCCCATGCTCATGGATCATGGATTGGTAGGATCAACATAATAAAAAATGCTAGGGTCAGATGGAAGGGGAGGAAGACCTCCACTATCAGTGGACTAGGGGAGGGGCATGGGAGGAAGGGAGGGATTGGGAGGGAATGGAGGAGGGGGCTATAGCTGGGGTACAAAGTGAATAAATTGTGATAAATAAAAAAAGAAAGAAATTTAAAACAATGGTCATCTCACCAAAAGCAATCTAGAGATTCAATGAAATCCCCATCAAAATTCCAATACCATTCTTGACAGACCTCAAAAGAACAATTCTCAACTTCCTTCTGGAAAAAAAAAAAAAAAAACCCAGAATGGCTAAAACAGTTTCATACAGTAAAAGATCTTCTGGAGGTATCTCCATCGCTGATCTCAAGCTATACTACAGAGCAACAGTAATAAAAACACCATGGTACTGGCTGTCCTGCTTCTGTGTGTGCCTGTGTGCTGGAGTCACAAGTGGACACACTAAGGAGTGAGTGGTGTAGGTAGAGGCCAAGCTAGTTTACAACGAAGACATGATCCGTGTGGAAATCACTGCGGCTGCTTACAAGGCGTGGTTTCTCCATTCACATTCCCAAGATCCACCATCATTGCATGTTTTTCCATTCGACACTGAAAGAATGAGTTTACCATTGCAATTTTTTGGAAGTTGTTGATTGGGAGGATTGGCTGTCTATGTTAAACAGCTCACTGTAAGTCAGTCTTGCACCTACAACTCTCTCAGGGATAGATTCGCTTTCTCAGGCCAGAGGTGCTTAGGACTGGTCTATTTAGTTGAAACACACAGGGAAGAAACTCCTGAGAGAGAACGTGAGTAGCTTTCAAACACAAACCCTGGCAGACAAGCCCCACCAGAGCTGCTGCCACTTTTCTGTGGTTGCTGTTGGTGCTGTGTGGGGCAGTTTTCAAATGGAACATTTTCTTCCTATCATGGGGAAGCAGCACAGGGTTGGGTGGGTTTTGATTCCTGTGGTGGCTAAAATCTTTATCTCCTATTGTCACGAGTAGAAACACAAGTGGAGTCCCATGTCTACCAGGCTAAAAATTTAATAGAAAAAAAAAATAAAATTTTTGTGCATAGAAATAAATATGTGGGCACGTACACACACGTACCAACACACTCACGAATACCAATAGGTTATATTCATGTCAACTTCCTGGTTGTGATTGTACACAAAATAGTCATAAAATATGAACAATGGGGGGAAATGAGTAAAAGCATACCAAGGATTTCTTGTCATTGCATTTTAATTTACACTTGTCTCAAAGTAAAACTGCTTAATTGTTCAAAAAAATTAGAAAAGTAAAAAGAAAACTTACGTGACAAATTATTTGATCTTTATTCCTAAATTATTGCTATGTTACCACAGCAAATAAAAAAATGAAAGTAAATAGGGGTTCTAGTTGCTTCATTGTTACTGCAAAAAAAAAAATCACTGACATAACCAGCTTTGAGGGAGTGGGTCCTTTCATTTCACAGTCTGATGACAATCAGTAATTGAAGGAAGCCAGGAACCTGGAGGCAGACACTGGAACAGGGACCACAGAGGAGCGCTGCTTGCCGGTTCATCCTTACGGCTTGCTCAGCTTGTTTTCCTCTACAAGCCAGGCACGCCTACAGCCCACCAAAGTCTTGGCCAAATCACATCACTCACGTGCCCAAGGCTGGCCGTCCAGTCGGGTGGAGGAAATTCCCCAAATGAGGTTCCCTCATGCCAGGTGACTCTAGGTTGTGTCAAGCTGACAGAAACCAACCAGCACAGTGGGTGTGGCACGCTTTACTTTGTAAGGTCAGAGCTGTGCTACACATACTAAACCAGTTCCCTAAGGGATGGTGAGCCGTGGTACAATAGCCAGGTTTTTAGTTATTTTCGTATAAATCATGTCGGAGAAGCACTTTATCCTGATTGGGAGAATCCAGACAACACTAACAGTTTTTGAACTCTGCCTGAGGAAAACAGTGAAATCAGATAAATTATCCTTTTATGGTTATCATAAAGATACTTGCTGACACCAAGAACATACATATGTTTGTGGTTCAGGGGTGCGAACAAAAAAAAGAAATCTGGGAATAACTGTTAAGTGTTTTCAAAGGAGATGCGGGTTGATGTGAAAAGACAACAGTGCTGGATACAAAGTGCATGAAGAGATGCTCTGCTGTCTGTCTGTCTGTCTCTACCATCTGCCCATATGTCAGTCCATCCGTCTGTCTAGCATCTACCATCTATGCTGTATATTCCCTATTGCATTATTCAAAGGATACATCTTAGACTCTTTGAGATGATCGAATTAGCTTCTCTATATGGCATCATGTTAGACAATGAAAATAATAATACACAGAAAGCCTCCATAGCTACAGTAGAAGATTATGAGCAGGAAACAGTCACCAATACAATCCACTAGCCTGGCAAATGACTTAAAAAATCAAACAAAACTCCAGTTTGAGAGTCATTGTGTGAACAGTTTGTCAACCACCACAGCGCATTAAGAGAAGCATACTGAACCACTGAAAACAACCCTTTCTCGGGTTTGCTTCAGACGAGAGAAATAATATCCCCTTCTCTATTTCCACTTTTGTTTCTCTTTCGGCTCAGTGGCCACAGGCCAGAGTGGTGAATGACTTCAGACGCTTTCTGAAACACGCTCAGGATATTATATAGGGCTTCAAGAGAAATGATTCGCAGTAAAATAACAGAGGCCAGGCTCTGGACAAGAGGTAATTAAACCTTGTATAAGACATTTTATTACTCATCAACCTGTCAAAGTCCCTGAGATGTAGTAAACTCTTGCCTCCGCAGAGCCAAGTTACCCAGACAACCTGAAACCAAGGGCTGGTGCAGTGGTTACGTTTCTGTTGCTATGATAAAACGCCATGACCAAGGAGACTTGTCAAACAAAGGGTGTGATTGGACTATAGTTCCACAGGGTTCGAGTCCACCGTGGCAGAGGGAAGGCACGGTGGCAGCAACGGCTGAGAATTCCCAGGTTGAACCACGAACAGGAAGCAGAGAGGCTAACTCAAAACGGCATGAGTCTTTAGAGGCCTCAAAGTCCACCCCCAGTGACACGCTTCCTCCAGCAAAGCCAAACTTCCTAACCCTCCGCAAGCAGCCACCAGTTGGGGACCAAGTACTCAGGTGTTCAAGTACTGAGGTATCAAAGCACAAAACACATTTCCTCGAACTTCAAAGATCTTAGTCTTTGACAATCTCAATGCTGTTCTAAGTCCAATATCTCTTCTGAGACTCGAGGCAATCTCTTACCACTAACCCCTTGTAAACTAAAAGAGCAAGTTATATACTTCCCACATACAGTGGCACAGAAAGTACATTAGCATTCCAAAAGGGAGGAATGTGGGCATAGTGAGGAAATGCTGGACCAAAGCAAGAAAGAAACTCAGCAGGGCAAACTCCAAAGCCTGTAGCTCCCTTGACCAATACCAAAGGGCTTGGAGGGCCCCACCCTGAGCTCCGTTACCTTCTCTCTCCAGCTCATTCCAGTCCCTGTGTATAGCTCTCCTTGGCAGGATACTCAACAGCTGTGACATCCTCCGTGTCTCAGGGTCTCTAAGACAGTCCAGGCTTCACTTCCACAGATGCACACACACACACACACACACACACACAGTCGGTTTGGATGTGTGACTCTGCCCTGCTTAAAGAAAGCGGTGAACCTGAAACTGAAGAGGACTCTCTTTCAAGTGGTTCCAAAGAAAACAGCACCGTGCGGGTGGTGGTGTCTTTTCCAAATCCACGTTGCACTTGGGTTTCCTGAGAATCAGACTAGAAGAGGGGCCACAGGCTTGGGTGGAAGAGACGTCAGGTAAGAAGGCTGGCCCAGCTGTGGAGAACGGCCAGCTGTATTGAAGACACGTGAGCCTACTGGTGGGTTAGCATCAGTTTAGCATAGGCCGTTTATGTAGCCTGGTGAGAAAGAAGTCAGACTGGAGAGCATGGCAGGGTAACTTCAAGGCCGGAGGCAAGGAAAGCTCCCACTGCCTTTGAAAAGACGCAGACCGCAGACTGCAGACTGACAGCAAAATGAAGAGCGGGAGGGAACACTTCCTTGGGGGGAGGGCAGTTCTAGTTTTCATTGAAAAAAAAAAAAAGATGCAGTGCACCTGTGCCTATTGGTACATTAGCAGCACCAGGGGAGAAGTTTGAAGTTCTGGGGCACACAAGGAAATTCTGTGTGTTCCCGTTCTGCATGGCAAGGTGCTGGCCACCTCTGCTCCGCACAGGCAGGGATGTTCTCATGGTAGACAGTTCTGCAAGATGAGATGCTCTGGAGCATGGCTGGTAGTTCACGAAGGCTCTAGGTCCTCTCCTTCAAGCTTCCTCTGCTTGATCATAGCCTGCCAGGGTTGCAGGAGTCATCTGCACGTTGTCCTGTGAGAACCGTGGCACCCCCATAAACACTGGTACTCTGGCTACTGCAACGTAAAGAACAAATTGTCCTTTGTCTCTAATCCCGGGGTCTCTTGCCTGTCGGCATATGTAAAGCTGCAGTGGACAACTGTGACACCATTTCTCCTGTGGTACCAGAGCGGAAGAGAGCCTGTCAGAGGAAGTAGATGGCAGCTGATGACTCTAGACTGAGTGGTGGCTCCTGGATGTGTTGACTTTCACAGAGGCCATGTTTTGCATCAGACTCCTTCCTAAAGCCCCCAGGAGACTACATTAAAATTAATCTGGGATTGCTCGTGGTAGCAATCCACGGTGCTGAACCAAAAAGTATTGGTTAGCATGTGACTTAACGCGAAACCCAGGAGGAGGAGGAAATTTCACGAACAGAACAGTTTCAACCACAGTAGTAATGAAGTGCCCTCCGGTGCAGTTCCTTAATAAGAGGAACCTGAATGAAGCTGGCTTTACCCAGTCAGTTGCTTATCTATGGTTCTGACTTCCACCTCAGGAGAAAAGATCCTTTCAGGTGACAAATCTGGACCTTTGTCATTGTTTGCTGTGGTTTTGTTGGTTTGTTTATTTGTTTGAAGGGTGTGGGGTGTTTTGTTTTCAGTCTGCCTAAACAAACCAACCTCCTCCATTAAGATAATCACAAAGACTGTGTTTCCAGGACAGAATGCTGCTGCTTTCTGTAATCAAGAGAATCATGATTACAGTCAGTTAAGATGTTTAAGGTCACTTTATTCAGTCTTGCCTTTGGTCTTTTGGACGCTGGGAAGCCATGATGGGTTTGGGGCAGATCAGCGGACGTCCTGGGCTGACTGTGCAAACTACCCTTTTGCCCACCTGCTTTATGAAGGTCATGGAACAGGTGCCCAGCTCTTACTCTTAGGGCTGAGAGTCTCATGTCTTGGCTGCTGGAAGGTTGGGAGCTCAGAGTGCCCATCAAGGCCTCTCTCCTGAACAGTCTCAGGCAGAGTATCCCAAGGCATGACTCCATGTCTGGGTCAGTGTTGAGAGGTTGTGAGTGAGGGGACAGGACAAGGACAGGACAAGACAGAAGGAAATGGATAACGGTTCCCTGCCCTGCAAGTTAACACAGCCCGGGGGCAGGTTTCAGAGCTACCAAATGAAAGACTCAAGTTTTCTGCCCTAAGTTCAGTTTCCCCCTCTCGCACAGTGGCTAGCCCAAGGGTCCTCAATATATTTCTATCATCTCAGGACACAAATTTCCTGAGAATCTGAGCTATGATAGACCCCTCATAAATCATGAGATCATCTGAGGACTCATTCAAAACTATCTATAAACTCAACAAAATCATAAGGCTAATCCAAATATTGGTGATTACATTAAGGAAGCTGTGTTCTGTGTTAGTATTTTCCATCTTTAGTTTTGAGGTCAAAGCCAAAAAAGAATAAAGTAGGTAAGAGGGCAACCAATATTTCAATCTGTGACCTCCAAGGTCATCTAGGATAAGGGAACAAAGTGTCCCCATGAAAGCCCCTTTTTTAGCAGTAAGCCAACTACAGACCTATATGTCCTCCACAAAAGGGACCCCAAAGGCCAACATCCAGTAAGACAATCACGATATCAGCTCCTGATTTAGGAGTTATCTAACTGCAGGATATTTTAATAACACCTTACCCTCACCAAAAACCTTCATATTCACAAAGCTCCATTCAAGACTTATAGTCTCCTGTCAAAACTAAGTCATCTGCCTTGGAGATGAATAAAATTTGATGTTTCCTCTTTTGTTACTGGAGAAAAATCTTTGTACTGCCTTATTTTACTCAGGTCTTCTTTTGCTCCTCTTAGGAGCCTGAGACCCCAGAGAACACGGCCCTTCCCCAAGGCATCATCAGGCAGCTGATGAACATGAACTGATCATCTTCTCTAAATCCATCTCCTGTCTTTATTCTCTCCTGCCTCACGGGAGTTCCAGGAAATTAAGGAATGAAATAAAAATCTCTGCCCTACTTTAGTTAGCGTTACTATTTCCATGATGAAATTCCATAACCAAAAGCAACTTAGGGAGAAATGGATTTACTTGGCTTACACTTTCACATCACCGTTCATCACTGAAGGAAGTCAGGACAGGCACTCAAGCAGGGCAGGAACCTGGAGGCAGGAGTTGATGCAGAGGCCATAGAGGGACACTGCTTACTGGCTTAGGTCTCATGGCTTCCTTGGCTTGCTTTCTTCTAAAACCCAGAACCACCAGCCCAGGATGGCCCCACCCACAATGGGCTGGGCCCTCCCCCATCAATCACTACTTAAGAAAATACTCTACAGGTTTGCCTACAGCCCAATCTTATAAAAGCAGTTTTTAAATTAAGGATCTCTCCTCTCAGTTGTCTTTAGCTGTGTCAAGTTGACATAAAACTATCTGGCATGTGCTCCTACCCTTGTCTAGGCATAACAGACAAGACTGAGCAAATGTTCTTGTTGAATACTTGAGTGTATTTTGGATATATGCCTAGGAGTGGTATAGCAGGATCTTGAGGTAGCACTGTTGCTAATTTTTTGAGAAAGCACCAGATTGATTTCCAAAGTGGTTGTACATGTTTACACTCCCACCACCAATAGAAGAGGGTTCCCCTTCCCTTCTCCACTGCTGGTGGGAATGTAAACTTGTACAACCACTCTGGAAATCAATCTGGCGCTTTCTCAGACAACTAGGAATAGCGCTTCCTCAAGATCCAGCCATACCACTCCTGGGCATATATCCAAAAGAGTCTCAAGTACACAAAAAGGACATTTGCTCAACCATGTTTGTAGCAGCTTTATTTGTAATAGCCAGAAGCTGGAAACAACCCAGATGCCCCTCAACAGAAGAATGGATGCAGAAACTGTGGTACATCTATACAATGGAATATTACTCAGCAATGAAAAATAAGGAAATCATGAAATTTGCAGGTAAATGGTGGGACCTGGAAAGGATAATCCTGAGTGAGTTGTCCCAGAAGCAGAAAGACACACACAGTATATACTCACTCATATAGACATACAACATAGGACAAACCCACTAAAATCTGTGCATCTAAAGAAACTAAGCAAGAGAGAGGACCCTACCTAAAATGTCCAATCTCCATCCGGAAAGGCAAAGAGGATGGACATCAGAAGAAGAAGAAAACAGGAAACAACCTAGGAACCTACCACAGAGGGCCTCTGAAAGCTTCTGCCCTACAGACTATCAAAGCAGATGCTGAGCCTGATGGGCAACTGTTGGGCAGAGTGAATGGAATTTTATGTAAGAACTGGGAAATAGTAAGAGCTGGAGAGGACAGGGTCTCCACAAGGAGAGCAACAGAACAAGAAAATTTGAACACAGGGAACTTCCCAGAGACTCATACTCCAACCAAAGACTATTCATAGAGATAACTCAGAACCCCTGCACAGATGTAGCCCAGGGCAGTTCAGAGTCCAATTGGGTTACATAGTAATGTGAAGAGGGACTGCCTCTGACATAATCTGATTGGCTGCTCTTTGATCACCTCCCCCTGGGGGGGAGCAGCCTTACCAGGCCATAGTAGAGGACAATGCAGCCACTTTTGATGTGAACTGATGGACTAAGATCAGAAAGGAGAGGAGAACCTCTCCTATCAGTGGACTTGGGGAGTGGCATGCAAGCAGAAAGGGGAGGGAGGGTGGGATCGCGAGGGGAGGAGGGAGGGGCTTATGGGGGGATGCAGAATGAATAAAGTGTAATTGATGAAAAATTTTAAAAAAAGGAAAAAAAAAAGAAAAGATAATTTAAGAACCTTAAATGACTTTCAAAAGTGGAGGAAAACATGGAGTTAGTCAATTTACATGGAGCACGTCTCGCCCCTGGGGGCAATGGTCTCCTGAACCTACTCAGACCTCGGACACCACCACTGCTAGTTCTAGAACTGATGCAAAATGTTCCAAAGAGGGGGTTAAGGCTTCTCATAATATTTCCTATAAGCCCACACCTGTTTGTTTATATCCCCCATTTTTATTCATTGTTAGCCAGATAGAGCCAAGTAATTGTGGTAATTATACTTGCTTTTTTGCCCAATGCTGGAATGCTAGTGAATTTAGGTATGCCCTGGTTACTCGCATGCCTCGCTGGGTGCCTGTGCCCGTTGATGCCCCTCACGCTATGACTCTCTTCAGACAGAAAAGGGATTTTGGAATTACAGCCACCATTGTTACTGCCATCTCATTGGCGGATGTTGGAGCTACCACTGCGGCATTAGCCATGAGTCATACTATGCAGACTGCTCAGACCCTAAATAATCTTTTAGCCAATGTAGCTCATGCTTTAGATATACAAAAAGGAATTAGTGCTCAACTAAAAGGAGACTTGATGTTGTTCAATCAGAGGAGTGACCTCGTGCAGGAGCAAATTGATACCCTATGGCAAATCACTCAACTTGGCTGTCAATGGAAGTATGCTGGACTTTGTGTCACTAGCATACAATATGAGAATTTTTCCCGTGCTGCAAATATGTCTAAACAATTGTCTAGCTATATTTTAGGTAATTGGACTGGAGAATTCGATACTATGATGGAGCAGCTGAGAGTGGCCATTGTTACGGCAAATTCTAACAGAGTGGACGCAGGACTAGCCACAGGATTATCATGATGGATTGCTGCAGCCATGAATCATCTGAAGGAATGGGTCGGCACGGGAGCGTTAGCAGGCCTTCAGGTGTTGGTCTCCTTGGTTTGCCTGTGGTGTATATGCAAGATTAGAGTCTCACAACTGCGTAATGCAGACATGATCATTCAGGCCTTTATAGCCATTGAAGCAGGACAGTCTCCCCAAGCATGGTTGGCTACCATAAAAAGCTAAAATGTTATGCTCAGGATGCAAGGCTAAGCGCTGCACTCAGGGTCAGCCGCTTTCGACCTAGAGAAGAGCATGTCTGATTGCATGCGGGTTGATGCCCCAGGTCCCGCCTCTGAGAAAAAGGTATCGGACGGGTCTGATGCTCTTTGGGTGGATGACACCTAAATGAACATTGGTACAAAGTCCCAATTTATTTCTAATATCAGAGATCAGACCTCTACTCTTGCCTGATGCGTCTAAAACAAAAAGGGGGAACTGTAGAGAGCTGCGTAATGCCGCGCCTTAAAGATGGAGCTGGTTTCCGCCTTCCACCTTCCCGATGGTGAGTGCTCTCTGTCACAAACAACTCCATATTTGGCTAAGGCTGAGGATCTGGCTTGCTTCCAGTATGTGGACCTATCTGCATTGCCCACGAGGCACGCTGGGGTTGGCTACCCAGAGGCTATTTTAAGCTGTGGGCTGGCTTTCCCCAGGGTCAGAAGATTGTACAAGGTTCCTGAATAAACTGCATTGAGAAGAACAAAAAAAAAAAAAAAAGATCAGAAAGAAGAAGAGGAGGACCTCCCCTATCAGTGGACTTGGGGAGAGGCATGCATGCAGAAAGGGGGGGAGGATGGGACCAGGAGGGGAGGAGAGAGGGGTTTATGGGGGATACAAAAGGAATAAAGTGTAATTAATAAAAGTTAAATAAAAAATTAAAAAAAAAAAGAAGAGGGTTCCCCTTTCTCCACATCCTCTCCAGCATGTGCTGTCACTTGAGTTTTTGATATTAGCCATTCTGGTGGGTGTAAGGTGAAATTCCAGGGTCATTCTGATTTGCATTTCCCTGATGACTAAATGCCTTTGAGAATTTCTTTAAGTGTTTCTCTGCCATTCTATATTCCTCTATTGAGAATTCTGTTTAGCTCCGTACCCCATTTTTTTTAATTGGATTACTTGACTTGTTGCTGTTTAATATCTTGAGTTCTGGGGGGCTGGAGAGATGGCTCAGTGGGTAAGAGGGCTGGCTGGCTGTTCTCCCGAAGGACCCAAGTTCAATTCCCAGCACCCACATAGCTCAGAACTGTCAGTAACTCCAGTTCCAGAGGATCTGACATCCTCATACAGGTATGCATGCAGGCAAAATACCAATGCACATGAAAACATCTTGAGTTCTGTATATATTCTGGATATTAGCCCTCTGTCAGATATAGGGTTGGTGAAGATCCTTTCACAGTCTGTAGGCTATCATTTTGTTCTGATGACAGTGATCTTTGCTTTACAGAAGCTTTTCAGTTTCATTAAGGTCCCATTTATTGTTTGTTGATCTTAAAGCCTGTGCTGTTGGTGTTCTGTTCAGGAAATTGTGTCCTGTGCCAATGATTCAAGGCTCTTCCCCACTTTTTCTTCTAATAAGTTTAGTGTGTCTGGTTTTATGTTGAGGTCTTTGATCCACTTGGACTTTAGTTTTGTGTAGGGTGGTAAGTATGGATCTATTTGCATTTTTCTGCATGTAGACATCCAATTAGACCAGCACCATTTATTGAAGATGCTATCTTTTTTCCATTGTATGGTTTTGGCATCTGTGTCAAAAAATCAGGTGTCCATGAGTTTATTTCTGGGTCTTTTATTCGATTCCATTGATCCACCAGTCTGTTTCTATGCCAGAACCATGCAGTTTTTATTACTGTTGCTCTATAGTACAGCTTAAGATCAGGGATGGAGATACCTCCAGAAGAACTTTTATTGTAGAGGATTGTTCTAGCAATTCTGGGTTTCTTGTTATTCCATATAAAGTTGAGAATTTTTCTTTCAAGATCTGTGAAGAATTGTGTTGGTAATTTCATGGGAATTGCATTGAATCTATAGATTGCTTTTGGTAAGAAGGCCACTTTAACTGTGTTAATCCTGCTGAGCATGGGAGATCTTTCCATCTTCTGATATCGTCTTACATTTCTTTCTTCAGAGATTTGAAGTTTTTTTCATGCAAGTCTTTGACTTTCTTGGTTAGAGTCACACCAAGGTACTTTATGTTATTTGTGGCTATTGTGAAGGGTGTAGTTTCCCTAATTCTTTCTCAGCCCTTTTGTCTTTTGTATATAGGAGGGCTACTGACTTTTTTTTTTAGTTAATTTTATATCTAAAAGAAATATTTTAAAGCCTTAGCCATATTATTTTACACGAGAAATTCATTTTTTTTCAAGGTCTGTCTTGACTGTAAAAGTTTCGCTCCACTTGAGTGAACTTTGGCATTTTCTACAGCTGCACTGGAAGTCTCATTAAGCTAAATCCACTGCAGACATTCAGACAGACAGGTTCTGCCTCTATCCATATGAACATGGATTGAGATCTTGAGATTTTTTTTCTTATTCTGATCACTCGATTATTCACACATACACACACACACATGCACACTCGTGCGCACACACACAGTACTTGACTTTGCCTGTGAGTTAAATGCTGATCTGATGATAAATCCACTCCATTTTCATCACCCAAATTTCACACTTTTGCTCCATGTCTTGCCTGGTGAGCCAGTTAAAGCAATCACTATTAATCATGACTCTTACACATGGTCTATAGCTTCCAATTGCTCCTTGTGAACAAAAGCAAACCAAATGCTTCAGGGTCTACTGAACATTTATCATGGCTACAGTAAGCCCTCCACATAAAGAAAAAATCTTTAAGTTAAAAAAAATCTTCACAATAATAAATACAGATAGTACAAGCATAAAGAAGGTTTGTTTGAAAACTACATAGTTTCTCGTTGTGTGCAACAAACAAGTGTATTGTGTTTTAGACAATCGATGTATTACTTCATGTTCCTGCTATCTTACTAATCTCCTCATGAAGTTTTGAAGTAGATCTAGCAGGTTTCTGCAGAGGAGGAAGAGGAGAAGCAGAACTTTCTTCCCCAGTAATACCTAGTGACACTACAAAGAAAGTCTGTTTCACAAAAGTGACACTACAAAGAAATCCATTGTTAGGGAATCATCTTCCCAGACAGAATGATTCAGAATTCTTCAGATTAGAGAAACTGAAGAGTTTTCATTGTCTCCCGAGATCATCACTGCTCACAATTTCCTAGCAGGCAAAACAGGAAGAAAAAGTCAAAGCATTTGAATTTTGGGTGGTGAAAATGAAGAATATTTATCTTGAGATTAGCATTTAACTCACAGTCAATGTCAAGTACTCAAGTTCTCTCTCTCTCTTTCTGTGTGTGTGTGTGTCTGTGTGTGTATGTTTATGTGTGTGTAAACGATAGAGTGATCAGAATAAGAAAAGATCTTAAGATCTCAATCCATTTCCATTCAGACGAGGCAGAGCCTGACTCTTGGAGTGTCTGGATGGATTTGATTTAATGAGCTTCGCAAGGCAGCTGTAGAAAATTCCAAGAGCCAGGTGCTTCAGCTTCTACCTGCCGCTCTTGCTCTTCTCTGAAGATTGTTTGGGCCCAGGAGTGTAGGGCCAAGCAACATAAGCTAGAGCTCATCTCTTCAAAAAAAAAAAAAAAAGAAAAGAGGAAAAGAAGAAAAAGAAGAAGAAGAAGAGGGGAGAGGAGGAGGAAAGAAGCAAAGGAAAGGAAAAAAAGAAAAAGAAGGAAGGGAAAAACAATTCTGTAGTTAAGCTTTTTGGTGTCAAACAAATATCCCAAACAGCAGAGGTAGAGCCCTCGAGTCCTCAACCCTTTGGTTATTACCGGCAACTGAGGAAAGCTAGGAGCAGAGAGGGGGTCTTAGCCAATGCCAAACGGGCAGTCCTGAAAACAGACATACAGGCAACATTGTATGTACTGAACAGGTTATATTCAGGAAGCATATGTATATGCATATATGCATGTGATAAAAATTTGTAAAAAAAAAAAAAAAAAAAGGAGTCCATAAATTTGAAAGACAGTAGAGAGGGATATGTGGAAGGTTTGGAGGGAGGAAAGGAAAATGATAAATTTGTAATCAAATTAGAATCTCAAAAAATGCAATAAAAATTATTTGGTATCTAAACATTTGAAGAAATACTCCTTTTACTGTTCCGGACAGTGTTCATAGATCCTTTTGAAGTCTGAAAAACTAGGCAGAATCCTCCCAAAATATGAAAGATTCAAAATAATAACAACCTAAGCAAACATAAAGGAGAGCAGGTGTCAACTCCTTCCATGGAAGCAACACAAGACAATCTTGACAGTTCTAATAAGATTGACACGTTGGTTTTTATCAGAGTTGATGTCTCCATGACACATGCCTAACACTCAACTTTGGAAAACATCATTCTGGGCTATGTAAATGAGCCCAGCTCTTGCTCTTCCAATGAATCATTCCTCCAGTGTTTACCACTCATGAAACAATAGAGATCTCGAGTAAGATACAACTAAACCACAGACAGTCTGAGCAGGTGTCATCATCAAGCCTCTCTGCAAAGCATGTTTGTGCAGGCCCACTGTTCTCATAAGGAAGTCCAGGGAGCCACCTCAGAAACACTGTTTTGTTTTTTCACTCTTAGGCCACATATATCTTAGTAGCAAGACTGTATCTGTCTTGTGGTTGAAGGGAAAAGTAGCCTTCCTTGCATTTCTCATTCTGTTTTGAAACCTGGGGTTTCTTTCTATTGATAGTCCTAAATGTAGGGGACACACCCGCGCCTGAGTTCTGGCACAGCTTCCAGTGCCATCATGGGAACCTGGTAGAAGGTGCCTAGAGTAGAGTTTAGGCTTCACTGAAAATCAGAAACAAAACCAAACAAACAAAACCCTTTTAGGTTACTCACTTTGGGATTGTTTTGCTATGGCTGCCAAAAATAAATTTCTGACACAGTAAAGAGAGGCCAAGGGATCTCAGTGCCCTGTATGGAGGGCTAATGGTAAGATGGGATATTTAGAAACTCCACACCAATATCCTTTTGATCAGTTTCAAGATTTAGAACTGTTTAGTTCTTTACTTTATTGAATCCAGGTAATGAAATAATGAAGAAGTATAAAAAAATTAAAAATTAATAAAAAGAAGAAATAATGAAGAAGAGGACCTCAGTACAACAAAAGATCTGTTTACACACACACAATTGATACAACACACATTGTGTGTGCATATGTGTGCATGTGTAAGAGGTTGAGGCAGGAGAATCTTTTGTGTTTATGTGTGCCACACATCTCAAAGAATTTGAGATGAAAAGTAAACTTCCAAAAACTCTCCTCAGTGATGTCTTGTGTTGTCTACACCTGCTTTCACTCCAGGATCAACTCTGAATATACACTGTGCTCTCTGCCCAGGGCCAGCAAACCCAACATTCATCATAACTGTCTTGTTTTACCCACTTATAGACAAACAGGTTCTTTCTCTTCTGTTTTCCCTCATACTCTATTCAGCCTTTTAGCTTAGGAGATACTCTGCCCACCTTCTACGACTCTCAGATGGTCACCAAGCAAACCCAAATTCTGAGAAAGGATATCCCAGTGTTCGTCTGAAGTGGCCTGACATCACTGTAATCTTGACTGCAGTGTAACCAGGCATGAAAGAACTGCTTGGAACATTCGAAAGCTGCACTGCAGGACCTACTGATAAATCTACGTGGACAACCAGATGTGCGGGAACACCAGCTTGAATGAGGAGTTGTGGACTGGGCAGTGAGGCATTTCCATATTGTAGCTTTTGCATAGTCTTCTTGTACATTCTTTGAATGATCACCATAGCAATTTGGTTGATAAGCTAATACTATCTCCGATTTTAAAAAAGTTGAGGTCCGAAACTCAAAAACCTCTGCACTTGATCCCAAATGTTGCACTATTTCTTACTTGGAACATTATCATCTGTGTGTACAGAAAAAGTAAAGAAACAGTTAAGAGATGAAGTTGAGATGAGTCAGGAGGATGCTTGCTTATCATCCCCAGCAGCTCACTCCAGCCTTTTGCATTACAAAAGTAATTTTTTTCAGAACATTTTTGAAGATAAAAGTTATTCACGTTTATTTGTGGCAAAAAAAAAAATGTTATTTTTTTCTGATAAGAAAGTATTAAAAGAAACATGTTCAAAGGTCAGGGTTGGTAGCACATAAGTATAAACCCAGCACTCAGGAAGCTGAAGCAGGAGGATTCTGGTTCTAGGACAGCCTGGGCTGTGTAGTAAGACCTTGTTTAAGACAGAAAGAAATTTAAAAAGAAAGATATAAAAAAAGAGGGAGAAGGAAGAGAGGGAAGACAAAGGGAGGAAAAGGAAAACTGAAAGAAAGAATCCACGACAGTGCATGACATGCTTCCCACATCACGTGATAACTCCCGAGTGCTCCTGGACAGTGATCAAGCTTCAGTCTGCATGTCTAATCCCAGCAGGCAGCTGACTGTATTGAAACAAATCCCAAACCGTTCTCTCTCCCACTTGCTTGTTTATAATTCAGCAGCAATCCTCTCCATGCGGATCACAGCTGGTCAGGGAGACAGGATGGAAGGCATGGGTGATGAGCAAGCAATCCTGGAAATCAAGGCTTTGGCTTCCCCTTGAAGAGTTTAAAAGGCAGGTGAAAGGCAGGGGGAGTGAGTGTCTATTATTATCTCGTTTCATTCCATCATGCTCGTAGAGGTATTTTCTTCCCTCCCTCTGCCCAGAAAAAGAGAAGTCTGGGAGAGGGGACTGAGTTGTTGAGGTGCCCAGAAGTTGGGGGCATAAGTCAGGTCATGAATCATAAGGCTGAGTCAGTTGGCTTGCTCACTTAAGTTCCTGGCTGGCTCCCTATGCTTTTTATAAAAGCCATGTTTGCTGGATCTTACCTTTACGAATTATTACTTAAATCATATTTACTTTGGCTGAATCCATTAAAAACAGAACCTTTAAAATCTTGTTTATTTGGCTGGATTTAGATAAGCTACGGCTTCTTATTCCTCAAACTACGTAGAAAGCTTGGTGCCTCAGATGCTTGTGTTACTTCTAGCATCTCCTTGGATATTAAAGCACACACATGTGAGAGTCAAAATTCATACACACTACAGCCCAAAAGAGAATGTGATTCAGAAGCACTATCTGAAAGGGTTTCCAAGCCCTTAGGGAAAATTGCCTTTAATTTGGATAAGGCTTACTGAATGTGAATTGATGAAAGTGAATATTTATAAGTTCCCTTTTGTTTTGCAGAGTGCTGACAGTCATTAGCTCCTGATTCCTTAGCTTCTCGGAATTGGAAGGCAATGGAAGTATCTGGCAGGTATCTTATCCTAGCCTCATGGTGATATTTCACCATAGAGGATCCAAAGCTGCCCCAGGCTAGGCAACCTCATCTGAGTAAGGGAAAGATCCCAAATTTCTCTTGCTGTCGACATTTACACTCCCACCAGCTTTGTTGTCTTAAAACTGGTGCACAGGTCAGGTTTGACTTGGAATGGACAAGCCACAGACACCTGGAGAATGAGTCACACCTAGGGTCACAGGCCACAAAAAGGGCTGAGGTCACAGTGTCATCTGAAGACAAGGAAGCTGTGCCTTCTCCAAGGATAGGCCAGTTGAGCTTTGCTGTGGTCATGGCTGAAGAGCTCTGCCTCAACGCAGAGCTTTCTAGGGACTCATCTACAAAATCAGGTAGCCAACTGAAGGCCTTGGAACTTCATTAGTAACAAAGGCAGCTTGGTATGTGCTATAGTACACAGACTATACTTTACATTTTTTAATTATTTATTATTTTTATGTGTATTAGTGTTTCACCTGATTGTAAGTCTGGGTATAACATGTGTCCCTGGTGACAGAAGAAGCCAGAAGAGGGCATTTGATCCCACAGAACTGGAGTTGTAGACATAAGCCACAATGTGGGTACTAGGAATCAAATTTGGGTCCCATGGGAAAGTTCCCAGCTCCTAATTGTTGAGCCATTTATACAGCACTATAAGCTGTACCTGGAAAAAAAAAATCCTGAGTTTTGTGATTTTTCTAATTCATAAAATGCCTATGTATTTTTCTGCTGACCTATCACACAGATTACGGGTAAAATGTAGTTTCAAGGAAAATTGCAGAATAGAGATTGGAGTTTTACCTAACCTGGTGCTCTTTATGTAGCCCAGGCTGGCCTTAGCCTCTTCAGTCCAGGGGTTATATGTGTGCACCAAAGCACTCAGCTTAGATTTTGGACCTTGGCTGACTATGGGTAACACAAATTTCAGAAAGTGAGGCCAGCCTTAAGAAGGAGCCCTTGCATACTTACATTACAAGATAAGTTCCTTGTATGTCTGCTTCCAGAACCTCTAGACAGCACGGGGTCATGTATGATTGGAAATCCAGATACTGTACATACTTAGCCTGAATGTCTTAAACTCATCTTCGTGGCAATTGGCCGTGGATGAGCCCTACTGTTGAGAGTGAGGCTGGTCTCCTCTAACTCAATCTGTGCCCTGTCCAAGAGGCAGAATGTCATGGGAACAGCTCCAGCGCCACCGTACATCCCTAAGATCTTAGTTAAGAGGTCATAGCTCATACATCCCTTAGGCACTGAGTGTTTCCTAATGTGAAAGTTTGCATGAAACACTTACTGTGAATGGATGGATAGACAGAGAGACAGAGATACAGATAGATAGATAGATAGATAGATAGATAGATAGATAGATAGATAGATAGATAGAGGAGCTGGTTGTCTGCTGAAAGCAGAATGGAATTCAATGGAGCAGAAGAGGCTCTCTGGTTCTTACTATGGGTCACAGCAGCCTCAATTTATGATTATTTTTCTTATCTTATGAAGCCAAGAATATGCTCTCTGCCTCTTCTGATTCTCACCCTGGACTGCTTGCTGTCTCTCCTGCATTGTCATTCACTCCTTTTGCTCTCCAACCATCCTTTAGGGCCTTTGCCCTTCTCATTGCCCCCGCTGCTTAAGTGATTTCTTTACATGGACAACCACTAACTGTAGGCCAGGCCTTGTGTCTCTGGCTTCCTGCCTTGGGGCTTCTCTGTAGATGGCCATGGGGATCTCCTGGGTAGTGTGAGGCATTACCAGGGTGCATGAGTAGCAGGGTATAACCACTTCCCCTTTTGATCTCTGTGGGGACAGCAGGCAACACATTTCAGGAGGTTCTTCAGGTGGGCCAAAGAAAGGTTAGTTCTGTAGGCATCTGTGGTTCTTTCCTCATGCCTGCCTGTAAGTCAGTCTACCCCTGGGGGTGGGTCAGCAAAAAAGCAACACTGCCTAGGTGACAATCTTGAACTATAATTGAATGGAAAATGGATATTTTTTACAAAAACGAGCAGAAAACAGTTCTGCTGACACGTCCAACTCGGGGCTTCGATTCTGTGCAAAACCTAAATTCCCTATTAGTTACAGCAGCCTACTGAGCACCTCTTGCCCAAGGAGCACCTCTCACCCACACACCGCTGCCTTTCTTCCTAAACAATAGCTTCATCCTTCTCACCATCCCTTGCTCATGAATCACTTGCTTATTGTGTAGTCAGAGAGATAACTTGGCTGCAGAGAAGGTTGAAGTGGGAGGAGAGAACGAGCTATGTTGGAAGAACAATAGAAGTGCAGGAAAGGTAGACTCAACGCCAGGAATGAGGAGTGTGAGAAGAGGCCGGAGCTGGAAGGCCTGAGGACTTAGGCCTGGAGATCCCTGGCTTGTTCTCTGGCCTGCCCACCCAAGACAGGGAGTCGCTAGGGACTAGAGCAGATAATACGTTACAGGTGGACACTCTAGAAATAACACTCTAGAAATAATCTAGAGCTGGCCCTCACTGTGGGAGGCAACATCCTATAAGCCCAAAGCGTAGAATAAGTTCATGTAACAGAATTCTAAACATCCCAGAATGTGGAGGAATCTTATCCCCATCATTGTGTGTTCTCTGGGCCCATTCCTTCTTGTAAACATCATTTGACGCCATTTTAAATTCCCTATATTCCTTCAGTTATCCCTCACCTTGAGGATGATGTAGACACCTCAAACACCTGACCCCTTTCTCATGCCCAGGGGCATGTCAATAGCATGTAGCCCTTTTCTGTGGTCAATCCATTTCCTGCCCTTTTCTTTCGGCAGACTCAATGGCTCAACTTCCAGAAAGTAAGTCTGAACTTTCCCACAGTAAGCCTTGTTAGCTCTTTGTCCCTTGGGATCTTCTTGTTCCCCAAGGTTAAAATCTCCTGGCAACTTTACACCACAGCCAACAGCATGGTACTTGAAGCCAGACAACCCCTGCAAACCATCAAACCTTAGCTGGTGCTTCATGTTCAGCAAGCTGAGTTTCCTTATTTCCTTCGACAAGAAAACGGATGAGGGAAATTCAAGCTGCAGGAGAGAACAGGGAAGCCAGGGAACCTCCAGGGAAGTTGTTCAGATGGATATTAGACAGGCAGCGTCCAATGCCCATGCCTGCTGTCAAAAATATCTTTGTGATGTGCTAAGGCTTTCCAATCCCTCTCCCCCTTAAGGGTCCACTCCACGCCATGGAGTACCAAAGCACCGACCTTATTGCTGGTTCAAACTGCTTATCACCAGCCAGCTGTGCCTTCCCTCTGAAGAAGGTATTTAAGCCTCAACCATCTTGCTGCCTTTGGAGTTTCAGTGTGTTTGGGGGTGGGGGAGTCTTCCATGTCCCATCACCCTGTCCAGAGAGGCAAGGGTAGACAAGAGACCACTGGGTAACACTCAGTGTTCTTAAGTGCCTTTCATTGTGTGAAGATGGTTCTCGTTTTGTTTTACTATGTCTTTATCTCCATCCAAGCTTGAGGCACATCAAAAAGATCTCTACTGGTCTTACTTTTTCTTTTGTTTCACAACTTAAGATCGTAAGAGTGCCTTCTGAACACGAAAGAGAACTGTGCCCATCCGTAAATCTTAGAGTTGGTGTGTGTGAATTTTCCATTCAACAAATGTGTTATGAAGAGTGATTAGATTTACAGCATTCGGAAATCCATGCTGCACAGGACTGCTGTGAGGCCTTTGAGATCTGGCAGACATGCCTCGTAAAAGCTGAGCTACTGAAATGACATATGTAAGAAGGAGCTACTCTGTTTTCTCTGTGTGGAAAAAGTATTTATAACTCGTCTGTGCTTGTTTGTTGAAGCCTCGCAGGCCCACTCATTTGTTTTCAAAGCTTCTTTCAGATTGTGCAATTCTATTGACTGAAAAAGGCAGGCGTCCCAGATGTACGGAATGGCTCCTTTCCCTTGAGTGGTCTTTCATGGAGTCAAAATGTGCCCACAATCTTCAGCAAGTGATTGTGAGCCACAGAGATAGCATCAAACTTCAGTGCAGCTGACCAAATCCTGATGTTTTTCCTATGTCTCAGTAGGAAATGCCTGTTAATGGATATGGGAGAAGAAGCCCTGCTTCATCTTGCTGTTTCCATCATTTGAACAGAATGCTACTAACATCACTGTCTTTTTTTTTTTTTTTCATTTCTTTTTTTCACTGTCTTTTCCCCTTATCCGATCGATTAAAGATTAGATGGGTACAGTAATGTGATTCTGAGCTATCTACTTACATAATCTTCTCAATTCCACATTGCAAAGTTATCTCCAATTTACCGTGGACACTCAGTTTTCCCTTCCTAAGTAAAGCTGAGGCAGAAATTCTTTGTGGAACTTTCTCTCCTCTTTGAACATTCATTGCTTTTGCAGTGTTCTCTCTGTACTTGGCCATACCATACCCTCTGCTTATGAGTGCCGAGGCAGCCTGGAGCCTGTGCCACATCTCTAGTCCTTAGTCAAGTCATCTTTAACCTAATGTGTGTGTGTGTGCACTTGCATGACTTGATATGTACCATGTGCAAGCAGAAGCCCATGGGGATCAGAAGAGGTCATGGGATTCCCCAGAACTGGAGTCACAAATCGCTATGAGCTGCCATGTGGGAAACGGGAACTAAACATTAAAAACAGGTCCTCTGCAAGAGCAGTAAGCATTCTTAACTGCTGAGCCATCTTTGCAGCACCCCCCATCACTTTTAAAGTGGAGGTAAGATGACACCTAGCTCATGGGTCACTAGGAATACAGACACATAGAGTTAATATTTACTGTGTCAAGTATTTGCCAAAGATTGGTGCATCCATTCTTCATAGCTTTAGTGCTATCATTATCCCATAACAAGGCAAATAAACTTACTCAAGAACGCTCCGCAAGTAAATGTTGGGTTTGGGGTAGAACCAGGCCTGCCCTTGTATCAGAACAATCCTGTCATAAAACAATACCCATTAAATTTTTAGCAGAATATTTGACTTAAATTCTTGTTCACTGAACATTTCTTAATTATCTTCATTTGCTACAGCTGCACCATGTTCTTTAGCATTCTGCCCAGGAAATTGGGAAAGAATGGAAAGAGAGTGGGAAGCTATCCAGACACTGTACTGTGGTCTGTGTCACTCTGATAGGCCGTCTCAGGCCCTGAGCCTACGGCAGGTAACATCTTCCCAGGTAACTGTAGCTTACCGTCTCTCATTCCAGCACTGCCATGCATGCAGGACTTAGGGAGAGTGGAATCTCTGCCCTGCACTTCAGTCATCTAATACATTTGAAGAACTCAATGGACCCCTGCTGAATGAGGACGTAGACTTGTCTGTGTAAATGCAGCAGCTCTCTGCCTTTGATCTTCTCTCTCTGGCAAGCGGCTTCCTTTACACTCCTCTTTGATGAAAGCCCTTGCCTGGACATTTCTCTGTAATCGTTTCTAGATACCGATAGGAAATAACCTCGACAGCAGCCCAACACCGTGCTTTTTTTCTAGCCAACAACAAGCTGCTCAACATTTAACTGGCAACTATCTCTAATTTTTACTATTTTGTTGAAAACAACAGCAGACAACCCGATGAACATTTTCATAATACTAGAGACAACAAAACACTTCCGTCTTCAGTCATTGAGGCTAAAGAGCGTGGATGAATTCCCAATCATTTTCCATGTTGATCTACACCTCAACACAATGAGGGATTTGCTTTCTTATGTTTGTTGCAGTTTCCAGTTCTGACTCTCTCATGTTCTAACTAAGCGTCTCATTTTGCAACTTACCTTAGAAAGATCTGGGGGATTGCAAGTCTTTGGCAGACAGAAAGGAACTCTGTCACGTTCCCCCAACTTCTTTCTGTTTTGTGGAGACGAGATGACTCTGAGGTCTGCATAACCTCTTAGATGCATTATTAGCTCAAGCCTTAGTCACTGAATGCGTGGTTCCACCAGCATAGTTACTCTCAGTAACTGTGACTCAGAAAGGATCTGAAAACAGCCAACTCACAAACCCAAGTCTCATGTTCCAGTCATGCCTCAGTCTGTACATTCCCATCACCTCTGTCTCCTTCGGTCTGCAGCTCCCCACCTCCCACCCTCCCCCCCGCCATTGCCTCTGTCATCTTTGGTCTGCACTCTCCCGCATTTTCTGCCACCTCAGGGTGCCAGGGTCTGTGTCCACCAAAGTCTAATAAGTCATCCAGTCAGAGTCAAGTAAGAGTAAAACAAAGAAACTCTTACAGCTTCCTCTCACTTAACTTAATTCTTTCAAATCCCACCCTGGTCTGTGCTATAGAGTTTTCCTAATAGAGTCAGAGAATAATATACTTTCATGGTATATACATATGATAAACACACAGGTGGGCTGATGAGAGGTGGCTTAATGGCTAAGAGAGTGTACTGTTCTTGAAGAGACCTTAGTGCAGTTCCCAGGACCCACCACAGGGCTACTCACAACCACCTATTCTCTATTTCCCTTTTCTGAACTCTGAGGGTTCCTGCACTCCTGTCTACGTACCCACACATAGTCCTAAACATATACAGGAGACTAAAAAACCTTAAACATAAATAAATAGACATGTATTGGAGACAATGAAAACAGTGATATATGCACCCCATAGAAACAAAACGGGTTTCCAAGAACAAAGGACATCTGACAGACTAGTGGGAGGTCAGATCCACCAGACGGACTATTGGCAATTTTTCTCCATGTGCAGAGTGGACAACAGGACCATTGTAAGCAGAGTCTCCGTATGTGATAGGAAACCGGTAATGGGGAACATAAAGAGGTAAAAAGGCCCTCACAAGGCACATGGCCACCCACCTAAGCTCAGTCTTCCTGGAAGGTAATTCTGCTGCAAGTAATTTCTCTGAAAAGACAGAAGGTTTCCCTGGGAAATCGCAGCAGCTCTCTGTGGGAAGGGCAAATGCCTGTTTAGAGTTCCAAAACAGTTCAAGTTCAGCAGCTTACTCTTCTCAGAAAACCTCACATGTCTCAGTACACAGAAGAACATGCTGGAGACAGGAAGAGACACACTTGAAGAACCAGATCCTTGTGCAATGATTTTCAGACTCCTTATCTCCATCTGTGGAGAGGAGAGCTGGTGCTCACCTGGGTATGAATGAAGTGTAACCTGGTGTCTGACACGTGCTTGCTAGCTGTACTCGGAGGCCTGAGTCTCTTACCTTCTTGTGTTCCTAGGGTAGGCAGCTGGGAACAAACCTCCGCCCTTCAGAGTAGGCGGGAGCTAGCCACAACAGAAGGGCAGTGAACCGGCAGCTTTCCCACCTTCCCTGAAGAAAATGACAGGCTGGAAATATCTGTTAATTGGAGCATTAATTATTTTCCCTTGAGACTCAGACTTGTGACCATTGATAGATTTCCTCCATTTTCTGCAGTCACTTACCTTACCTGAAATTCCATTACTTGAGGCAAAAGTATTAAATAAAAATCTTTACTTTAGCTTTATTTTTTGAATACAATAAGCAAAACATCAAAGCAACTTTCTTTCTTCCTTCCTTCCTTCTTTTTCTTTCTTTCTTTCTTTCTTTCTTTCTCTCTCTCTTTTTTTCTTTCTTCTTTCTTTCTTATTCATTTATGACAAAATATTTCTATCGCAACCAGAAACCTCTTACATCTATGAGAGTGGCTTTTTATTTTAAACATTCAGAGGAATGTTTCAGTGTCCCAAGGCCAGGTATTTTAAACCTGGTTTCCGGTATGACTCAGGAAGAAAGCATGCATACTAATCCTCTGTGAGAGAAACATCGTAAGGCCATTCAAGGTTTTGAATTGTGGCTGGAGCTAAAATAATGCAAATTCTAAAACAAGTCAATTGACAGGGACTAACACATCCCAAGAAAAGAAAGGAGAGATAGGGCCTAGAGCAGACTGGAGGGCAATTTCAGCCCAAGCTGTTGACCTATTGAGTGTGATAGCAATTAGAGTCTGGTTTAGGGGCCAGTGTTACAGCTTTGTGTGTGAAGTGGGTCTTGAGATACTGCCCTGCAAAGAAAAATGCAGAAAGCTTGTCACCATCTTCAAACAATGAGTAGATGGAGAAGGGGATATTAATACAGAGGCTGGCAATTTACCTCTGCGTCTGCTTCTGTTTGGCTTTGAAAGGATGAGGATAGCACTCCAAATAAAAAGGAGATTTATTGCAGAGGTTCTGATAAAGGCCTTTGAAATAAACTGTAAAAAAAAAACTGTTTAACCTGTTCATTTTTCCTTAAACTCCAGGAACAAGATAATTCAAAAAATAAAAGTTTACGGTCATTCAGAAGGAGACAGAAACAGCTAAAGCCGGATAGTCTCCTTTTGTGGTGTTGGAAGGACGGAGGCTGCGAGGAATTTGCCTAGACCAACTTCAATCAGACATCTTTGCTGTGGGATCTCAGGGGTTCACACACCCCTTGCCTGCGTGCTGCATTCTATTTCACCTTCCTCCATTTCCCATAGCTTTGATCTTTCCTTTCCTCCCCAGGAAAACCTTTTAGTGTGTGCTGAGAACCAGCTGCTTCCTTTGGCTGGGCACCTACAAAAACAGGCTGGCCGGAGGGCAGAGCGGGCAGGCTAACTCCTTGAAGAAATAGCTTTACATCTTCAGAAGTCAACGTAGAATGCCCAAATCAGAAAGGGACTGAGCATGAAGCGATGGCTCTCTCAGCCACAGGAGAGGTCATGTACCTGTTCAATGAAGCAAGGTCAATTTTATGGCCAAAAACTATGTTGAAAACTTCTGAATTTACTTCTGTACTGAGTTAGAAACCCCATTATTTGGACCATTGGAAGTGTTTTTGGTTTTGCTTTTGCTTTGGTTGATTTTATTGTTGCTTGTTTGTTTTGCTTTGTTGTTGTTTTATTTTTGTCCCTATACTTTAAACAGGTCAGCAGTTATTAGGCAAACATTCAACAGACAAGATCTCCTGGAATTGCTATGGTCGACTAAAGAGCAGGAAGCACGGAGGGGAACCAAATCCCACCAGCTGTTTCAACATTCTGTTTACATCTACAGAGTACAACCTGCCTGCTAAGGCACACTATCTTCCTGCCTCCTGGGCCATCTTTGGTTCTTCTTTCCTGCTATCCTCTTAGTGTAGAGCAAGTTATTAGTCTAGCAACGTCCAAGTATCATTCTGAGATTCACTGCCCTGCTCATTTTCTTGAATCCCATTATGCTTATCCCTCTCCCACACTTTTCTCACCTCATCTGAAGAGCCTTCCAATAACCTCACCACCCTGGTATTGCATCTTTGTGGCCTCCAGTCTCCACAAAGCCTTTGTGCTGGATGAAACTGCAAATGTAGCTCACATCCTTGTCTCCCTATCAGCCAGGGACAGCTCTCATTATGTGCAGCTTATCTGAAGAAATGAACCAATGTTCTGAGAGGTCAGAGCACAGTCAAGCACTGTAGTGAGAATTTTTGTTTCTGTAAAAACCTAGTTATGTTATATGTGTATGTTTTCTGGTTTAATCTTAGGTGTGGGATATGGGGCTGCTTCAAATTGTCCACAGTAGCTGACTGTGCTGTGTCTAGTGTTTGGGCAGGGGGCATGATTTTCGCCAGCTCCAGATAGTTTAATTCTAGGAACTCTTGAGAGAGTATAAATGAAAGAGCTTCCAAAGGGCCTGTGGTGGCTCCTGCTCCCCTTGCTGCTCCCCCACATGCTCCCCCACCTGCTCCTCCCCCTGCTCCCCTTGTTGTTCCTCCACCTGCTCCCCTTGCTGTTCTCCCTCTTGTGGTCCCTGCTATTGCTAGTTCCTCCTTGCTGTGTTTGCTATTGATGGTTTGCTGCTGTTTTGACAAACATTGTACCTGCTGCAAGGAACCCAATGGCCCTCATGAGCAGGAAGTAGTCTTAAAGAGGTCTATGTCCCCTTTTCCCTCTAACATTTCTTGCTTACCTAATGTTGGCCGGTTGGAAAGTATTGGGGTGGAGAAGGGTGGAAGGTATACGAACCCAAATGAAGTAACTAAAAAAGTATGCCTACAAAGCACTGTGCTGTTGTAGCAATGGGTCACTAAAGATTGTCATAGCTCAGTAGACTGACCCATCCCTCACAACTGCATGGGTGTGTAGGATCTCACAACTTCATGGACATGTAGTATCATATTAAAAAAAAAATCAACAGCACATTTCCTAAGAAGGTAGTGTTTCTGTCCTATCACTGCAAATGTCACATGGGTTTTGGCTCTATTACAAGTATATCTACAATAAGATCTGGTGAAAAAGAAAAAAAATGAAAGAAGGCTTTCAGACTCTCATTGTGTAATGTGTTCAGTTTGCTTAAATGGAATCAAAACAATGAACAGAAGAGAAACTGAATCTCCAGAGTACATATCCTACTATGCTGGGACTGCATGGGATCTACCTCCAGCACACCAGGGTAGAACTAGGTCATAATTGCTACAGGTTAGGGTGCAGGCAGAATGCTCCAGAAATCGTTTTTCTCTTGTCTTGCCTGTGTGAAGAAGATGGAGTTGCCTGCTGGATGGAATACAAATGTGCCACTTAATAGGACATTTTCAGAGCAATGAACTAGGTCTGTGAAACAAACCATGGTGCCCAAACATCCTAGGGGTAATAGCTCCAGTATCACCACATGTCACTAGGCAATCTCTTAAGGGACCACTGACCATAAATGTATGTGACTATACTCTCTCTGCCATGGGGATTGGGCTGATCGAGTCATTTAAAACATTGGGAACCTGCAAGGCTTCATCGAGAGAGGAGACTGCTGATACCAGCAGCAGCTGTCTATCTAGGGTTTTAAGAAAAAAAACTGTCAGACATTTCTTGATCATCTTGAAAATTGGCGCCAGGAGTCTCCACAAACATCAAATTTTCTGGACGTTATGATCCTGCTTGTACAAAATGGTATAGATATGCATTACAGCTATGGACACATCTACGTATTGCCAGATATTCAGTCACACTGTGAACCCCAAGAAAGTATTGTTTATTGGAAAAACCTGTTTCTAGTTGTGGTGTGGTTCTGCCCTAGCACACACCTTTAATCCAAGACAGGACAAAATCAAGTCAACCATAGGTTAAGGGGCAGAGCAGGCAACACGGAGTAAACATGGTGGGGGGGGGATGAAACGAGAGACAGTAAGAGGAAGTCAGAAGGATGGATAGGGAGATGGGAGGGACATTCAGCTTAAGGATTTTTGAGACAGCATGGATAAGAAGAATCCCTTTTGCTTTGGTGATTTCAGCTGAGGAGGAAGGTCAGGCGGCTGCTTTTTCTGCCTGAGATAGCAGGCTTTCACCCCAGCATCTGGCTCCAGAGTCTTTATTGGTAAAATCAAACAATTGGGATTTTGTTTAAAAACAGCATGCACAATGCTGCAATTCCTACTGCTGTCACACTGTTCCTTAGAGAATAATGACGAAGGCAGATGTAATTTTATTCAGTTATTCTCCATTTGTAACCAGCTCAATCCTCAAGCCCCACTGTTTCTGCAGAGGGCTTTCCCATGGCGTGCAGTATTTAGTAAACATCATCTACTGATTTTGATCATGATGCTGATAAGTGCTGTTTACTCTCTCTACATTCTTAGCTGTGAGTGGGAGGCACGTTGTTTTCCTATCACTAAGACTCTTAGCTGGGGGCCTGTCACTTGCAGCTTCCTGGCACATCCCTCTCAATTTCTAGAGACTCCATGTCCTATTTAGAAGGGTGGTCCTTTGAACCTCAGCCCTCATCGGTGTTTGTGCAGAGTGATGAGGATACAACAGGATGTTTGCTGTTGCTGTCCGTGCGGCCTTAGTTTTCATTCTCACCCAATCTACCTTATCACTACCCCACTCCCTTGATTTTGGAGGGAACATAAAACCCGTGAAAAACAAACACTTCCCCCAAACAGAACAAAACATTGATGTTAGTTAATCATATTTAATTTCTTTAAATTTTTCCTTAATTTTTGTTTTACTTAGTGTGTGTGTATGTGTGTGTGTGTGTGTGTGTGTGTGTGTATGTGAGAGAGAGAGAGAGAGAGAGAGAGAGAGAGAGAGATTGTGAGTATAATCCCAAAGAAGGCTAGAAAAGGCTATTGGATTCCCCATGGAAGTGAAGCTCTAGGCACCTGGAAACTGCCTGATGTGGGCGCTGAGAATCAGATTTGGGGCCTCTGCAGAAGCAGTACCTGCTCTTAACCACTGAGCCGTCTCTCCAGTCCTGATCCGTTCAAGGACAGCACACATTATGGGAGGTTCAAATGTTTACAGTGACATGAGAACTGAGATGCATTTGCCTCCACAGGCTGCATTCCTTCTGAGCTCCACTGCAGGCACAGCTGTCAAAATGACTTTATTCAGAGGTATGAGAAAAATTATATTGATTCAGTTAACTATAATTTAATATTAAAATCTTCTACTGCATAATCAAAGAAAAAGAAATTATCAGCTTGAGAGTGAGGGGGGACACATGGGAGGGGAGGAGAAAAGAAAGAAAAATAGGGAAGGTGATTCAATTATATTTTAATTAAAATCTATTTTTAAATTAAGAAATTTTCCTGTGCTATTTCTACCTAATTTATACCTTACTTACCCACATTCTCTTTAATTATAAATCATTAAGTAGCTAATTAATAACCAAATGGCTTAAAGAGACAGTAAGAGCTCAAGTACTATAGAAATATAGGTGGCCTGAGCTTGAGACATTCACACACTACATAAGGCGGGCTGTTATGGCTCTAACGTGAAATGTCTCTCTTAGCTTATGTATGTGAATACTTGGGCACCAAATACTGGCAGTTTGGGGAGGCTCTGGAATGTTTTTAGGAAGTAGGACCTGGATGGAGGAAGTAGGTCAACAGATCTAAAACGTGGTCACAATGATGGTTCTTAGGGGCTACGGTGTGGTCCTACTTCTTGTACCATCTCTCTTTCTTTCTGCTTTGTGGCCCAAAAGATATAGGCAAGCAGCCTCGCACTGTCACTGCCACTACCATGACCCACTCCTTTCAGCAGTCCTCCCCGTCAGGATGAAAGACACCCTCAAACTGTGAATCACAAGAAATCCTTCCTTCCTTAACATTTTTCTTACCAAGTATTTGGTGAAAGCGAGGGAGAAACCAATTAACAGATATTTAATTAACGTGGGTCTCAAACTCCACAACAGCCCAAAAGAAGCACAAGCAGCAAGATGTGAGGGAAACCCTAATGGGGAGAAATAGACAATAGTTCTTAGCAATAGTCTTGGTTGACAACCCTCTGTGAACAGCAAGACAGCAGGGAACCGAGTGATCATACTCTCACCCTGCAAATGGAGAGTGTGTTCCGGCTTCCGGTCACCAGGATAATCAGCTTCGGGAAGTTCTGGTTCCTAATCAACTGGGCTTGTTGCTCTCAGCCTGTGGTGAGATAGCATATCCCAACAGGAGGTCAGAATGAATGGGAACTGCTCCTCTCTTAAGAGGAGAGGGTGGAGGGCTACACAGTTGCCTTTGAGGACCCATTTCTTAAGGCCTCCTCCCATAAGGCCCCCTATCTCAAAGGTTCAAAGTCTGCCCTCTCATAGAAATAAAATCAACCAGAGAAGCAGTGGCAAAAGCAGAAACTTGCTGTGCAATCAAGGTTTCTTTCACAAACAGCCCGATGGTTGGTGTTTGGGCCAGCTGCTGATAATATGGGGTGTGCCTATCTCCAGCTATGCCCCATCTCCACCATTCTCTTGTTAAGTGCCCAAAACGCAACCAGTTTGTTTCTGATTATTTTTTCCCCCAAACTCGGAGCCTACTCTACACCAGCACTGCACTAGGCACAAAACTCTTTTCCACAGTTACCCTTCTCAGAAACTCCATGAGGTAGCCATACTCTTCCCCTCCCCCTTTCACAGCAGAGAAAACTGAAGTGCCAAAGAGCTAGCTCTCAAGGGTTTAGACAGGCCTCTACTCTACACACTTGTGTACTTGTCTGCAAGACACTTGGCTCACTTGACAATAGATCAAAGGTTTCATGTCTTGCATGCTCCCTTTATCATTCACACCGTATTTGAATTTTCAAACATTCAGAGCCATCACACATTTAATTACTTTTTTCTAATCATTTAATCTCCACCCATTTCTTCCTTTTTTTCCTTCCCTAAACTTTCCTGCACTGGGTTTAAGCAGTCTTACTATTTACAAGAATCTGGGAAAAAAAAAAAAAGTAGAGAGACTAAATTCCAAACTGACAAAGCATTAAAGTTCTATCATTAAAGGTCCATTAGTCCATTTCTGGGTAAATAGGTACTCCTGGGAATACCATCATCTTAGAATCTCCTTCTGCACTAATGTGATATGCAAAACTGAGTTCTTAAAAGCTGTGTTGGCCCTGAACCCACAAAGAAAGCTAATGGGGTGTCAATGCAAAAATGTTCTTGAAACTACCTAAGTCTGATGCTTTAGAGTGCACACTGCTTCATGACCCAGAAAAACAAAAAAAGAAAGATGGCTCTTAGCAGACAAGCATGGGAGGCATTCAAACTGGAGGGAGACTGGGCTGTGTTCCTACATTACTGTGGCCACTAATGTAACCTCAGGAAGGGCTGCAAATCTTTAATCCCTGATAGAATGCTGAGGAGTTTTGTTTTCTTGTTGTTGTGGTTGTTGTTGTTTTTAATTGAAGAGCTCAAATGAACACATAGTAGACTAACACCTTCATGGTTAAAGGATCATTTGAACTCCATACAAACATTATTTTTTATCATTTTACTAGTGGGAAATGCTAGCAAGGCACAGCTCAGTCTTCGTTGCATGATTCTTTTTGTTCCACTTTGAACTCACGAGTGTCTCTCTTTATGTCCCCACTCTAAAGGAGCTCAGGTGATGAGCTACCGACAATTTCTCCACGTCTCTTTGCTGATATTTTCTCAAAGTCAACCGTGTCCCTGTTCTGAACAGATGCTGCTACGAAGCGTCTGCTCCACACACTCAAATACGGATGAGTTATGGAATGTCCTCGGCAAGAGCAGGAAGACCAGCTCCTCCATTGGGTAACCCTGCTGCTCATCAAAAGTGGGGGTCACGGAAGCCAAGGGAGGAAGGGATGGTGAAGGACAAGCCAATGCCCATTGAGCACCTTGTTCAGGGGTCTCATCTAGGATGGTTCCCTGTCTGTCTGGTACCCCTTCAACACTGAAGTCTGTCCACTTCCTACCAAACGCTAGACCATCGCCTTCTTGTAAAACTGATTGTTTGCACTGTGCTTTATTAACTTCTTTCTCTCAGGTGTTTTCATGCTGGACAGTGGAGGTAACATGACCACAAATTCTTCATTGTTCAACAAACAAGCTGTGGGAACTAGGGACAATATGTTCAAGGAAACCCATGTTGCTCTCTCTCTCTCTCTCTCTCTCTTTCTCTCTTTGTCTCTTTGTCTCGTGTGTGTGTGTGTGTGTGTGTGTGTGTGTGTGTGTGTGCGCGCGCGCAGGGTATGTGTATATTGTACATACAAACATAGGCGTGTGCTAATAAAGCTTTGGAATGACTAAGAAGCAGCCTCATTTATGCTCCAGGGAAGTGGGTTTCCTCTGCAAATGGGAACAAAGACAAATGTAAACTCCAGGAGCTGCATAGGCTAAGGGTGTGAGGAAGCAATTTGCTTAAAAATGCAACCAATCACCTTGGACTCCTGTTTCCTGAGGAATGTATGCTCTGGAAGAGAAAAACACTAGCATCCTCTCACTCAAAGTAGAGAGCACATTGTTTTATCCCTTCCCTAAACGTCTTAGGAATTTGCGTTATATCCTGTGGAAATGGCAACATCCTTCAAAAATAATCTCCTGCATGTTTTATCCTCTATCTTGTCCACCATACACTCTTCATGACTGCTCATATCAAGGAAGAGATCTGCATTTAAAAAGACATGTCCTCTTCCACTTTAGTATTGACAGCCAGAACTACCGGGTTTGCTGTTGCATAGCATCCCCGTGGACTTTTGGACTGATAAACTTCTACACACCTGGATCTATCTCACAGGCTAGTTATATAGCCTCAGCCCTGGTATTCCTGACTGGATGGATACACAGTATTTCAGGTGGACTAGTGGACACATCTCAAGATATGTATACTGAAAGGTCTATTTGGTGCTGAACAAACAGAGCTTATATCTGCTGGCAAGTCTGGCCTTAAGAATGTTAGTGTGAGGGTTGCAAACTTTAGTCATGCAAGAGACAGGAAAGTGTGAAACTCACACACTGTGAGGACATGGGGCTGTGGAGTCAGGAGAGAAAACTGGGACCAACTGGAGTGCGAAGCAGGAAGAGTCTGGGAGATGATCGGTGTGGATTGTGGATTCCCACCTGTCTGGATGTGGACTCCTTCCCTCTATTTGTGCCTACTGGTGTTATCTTTAACAGTGTCATTCACTGGAGATGGCTGGTTTCCAAGCAAGCCACTCCCTTTAAAAAGCCTGTCTAATTTCCTTTGTGCTACTATAACTAAGTGCTTGAGACCTGGTAAGGTACAAATAGCTTAAAGTTCTCCTTCGCAGAGGCTGAGACAGCCAAAGTCAAGTCACTCGTATAATCAGTAGCTAGAAAGGGCTGCTCTCCAAAGGAAGGAGCAGGAAGAACAGAAGAGTCAGTCACCTCTCCAGCCATTTCTGAAGAATATCAGTCCTATTGGTGAGGTCTCGGCGTTCAAGGCTTAACCACCTCCTGAATGTCCACCTCAGACTATTAACAAATAGGATCTTGGGGTAAAATATGAATTGAAGGTAGAGGGACATATGTTCAAACCACAGCAGTAGCCATGCTCAGAATTCCTAAATCTCGATCTGTTTTGAACTGTTGAGGAATTAAGTATTGAAGATGTTTCCTTGCAAATCTTAGGAAAAGCACCTCAGGAAGCTACTGGAAGTCTATGCATCTCTGCTGTTTAGAATGAGAATTCTAGGCCAAGGTTACCACAGTACATTATTTTAGTATAAAGGGTTAAAAAAAAAAAAAAGAGCCCACATAAGTTTATGAAACCTGTCTTTCAAAAGAGGAGTCATGTTCACGATTATGGTGCCTAAAGGGCAAAATGCCTCATGATGTCTGGCAACATTTGCTTTTCGGTAGCTCAGTGTTTTCTTTGTAAACACACAGAGTGAATGCCGACTCCATTTTTCCATTGCTATCACTGTGCCTCTGCCCTGAGTCAGTTAAACCCTCGCAGGTTCATTTGCATGTGTAATTGCAGCTACCCCTGCATGAGTGCCTAAACCTGTCTCTGCCATCGCTCTCCATCCTAACTCCCTGACTCCAGCATCCACACATGCCCAATAGATGCGTGGAACAAGCTCGCATTTGTTGAGAGCTTATGCTGGTGTGGGACCAGCCTCATGAGGCAAGAGAAATGTCCATTCTAATACCCAAAGGACAGTTGCCCCGAGGGCGAGGCCTGAGATACATGCTCTTGCTTCAGGTGGCACACTCAACTGTCTGCAAGACAAGACAAACAGCTCAGTGGCAACCTCTCCTCTCCCGACCCTCCCCAAACTGGCATTCCAGTACAGCCCAACTGTTACCTATTCCAGGGAAACCGCCTGGGCATTCGATAGTCATGCTGACCTGTCAACTTGATAGTATATAGTATCACCAAGGAGAAGGACGTCCGGGTATTTCTGTGAGGGATGAGCTACATTAGGCTAGTTGAGGTGGGAAGTCCCTCAATGTGTACCCCGACATTCCACGTGACAGGGTCCTGAACTGTGGAAAAGGAAGACCTGTGGGGCTGGAGAAAGCGGGTTTGGAGAGGAGGCTCCATGATTAAGTGTGCTCTCCGTCCTTACGGAAGATCTGTGTTTGGTTTTCAGACCCCCACCTTGGGGGTCTTGCAACCATCTGTATCTCCAGTTCTGGGCAGTCTGATGCTCCATGTCTCTGTAGACACCTCACCCATGTGGTGTGTGCAATCATACAGGTACACACACACACACAGAGCTAATAAACAAATAAAGAGAAGAGAGCTCCTCCCTCATGCTTTCCCCTTCATGATGACTGTACTCTCAAACTGTGAGCCAAAACTTCCCTCCCTTAAATTGCTTTTTGTCAGATTATTTGTTGCACAAACAACAAAGGTGATAAAAAAGTCTGCGAATCTGTCACAGCTTTAGTCAAACTCACTCATGCCTGGGCACACCTACATAAGGAGGGGTATGAACTAAAGAATTGTTTTTATCCGATTGGCCAAAGGGCATGTTTGTGGGACAGTCTATTCACTGTTAATTAATGTATTAATTAATGATCAGCCCACCATGGGTGATACCATCCCTGGGCAGGGGGGCCCAGGCCGTATGAGAAGAGCAGCTGAGCAAGCCAGGAACCCATCTGCCTCCATGGCTTTTGCCTCACAGAGTCCCCCTAGAAGGGTCTGTACCCTGAAAACAAAATAAACCCCAAGTCGCTTCTGGTTTTGTGTTTTTACAGCAACAGAAACCAAACCAGAACAGGGGCCAATGAGGAAGAGCCCTGACTGATTTACAGCCAGTAGCTCCTATAAAATTTGTGGAGCACAGTACAAAATGAAAAGATGATAATCTTATTCACAAAGCAGGAATAAAATGCTGTTAGGACATAAAGATGCCAGGAGGTGGAGAGATGACTCAGAAGTTCAGAGCACTCGCTGCTCCTCCAGAGGACCTGAGTTTGCTTTCCAGCTACTCCAGCTCTAGGGGAATCAGACACTTTCCCCACAGGCACGCAACACACACACACACACACACACACAGTAAGTAGGCGAGGTATTTTTGTTTTCTATTAATCTCCTCCTGAGTGCTGAGTCTTCAACCTTTCCAGGTTCCCAGCGCTCACAGTCTCTTTCTTCATTGCTAATGCTGCACGTTTGCCTTCTCCCTGGCCACCTACACACTTGTGGGCGACCTTGCATTCTCAGCACTGGGATGCACCTTTGTGAGGATGTTAAGCAGATAATAGGAAAGACCTGAGACTGCCATGCCAGACAAGTGGCTGAAGGCCCTGCAGTATGCCTCCCTGAGACGGGGAGGCTGTGCGCTCAATCTTGTGCTCTTTGCTCATGCTTATATTTAGACACAGATGTGCTGGCTTCGTCATCTCTGCCTCAGTTCTGAACATCACACCAAATCAGAGTCAGATGGTCCCATGCATCTATTGTGAAAATCAGACAACTAGAGGAATAAAGGAATGCTCACAATAGTTGCCGACACATACAGCCGTGAAGCCCACATACAGCTGTGAGGCCCAGGCATTCTGCCCCACTGATCATCTATTATCAGTTCTGAAACTTTAGCAAGCACTCTACCACTGAGTTACACATATCCCCTAGATATCCATGGATTTTCACCCTGACACTTGCCTCCAAGAAGCAAATCTAAGGATCTCCAGAGGTCTACAACTTACATGGCAAACGTGCTGAGTAAATCAGACTGTATCCTAAATGTCCCCAGAGATCCATATCTCAAAGCCTCAAATAACGGTATTGGAAGGTGATAGAAATGTTAAGAGGTGTGGTTTTTGCCTCAGTGAGAGTCTGCCCTCAAAGGAGCTGGTGGGGCTCTGATTTCTCTCTCTCTTTCTTTCTATCCCTTACCAGCCATGAGATGAATGGTTTTGCTTCATCATGGTCTTCTAGCACTGTCATGAGCAGAGTAAAGAAATGCCTTTTAGACATGTAGAAATAGCTTTGTCAGGAACCCCATGACCCCCCAAGGCTCTGCCTGATAACGGAAACCCAGTTACATCACTGGCTCAAGATAGCCAGATCCAGCACTGGAACCCCATGACACAGCATAGAAGCAGAACCAAAAGCAACACTCTGCTTGCACATCTGGAGAGACATCACCTTGCTCTGCCCCATGGCTCCAGGGTCCTGACTCTCGAATCAGAGACTAATGTTAGAGACTGGACCTGACCTCCTGCGGAGGTACAGCTAACAGGTGATCAGCCTCGGGAGATGGGCTTAGGACCTGAGTTAGGAACCCAGCACGTGACCTTTGTGTGTGACCCTCAGCATAAAATGCAACTTTTGTTCCCAACTACGCACATCTACCTTCTTGCTCCCAACAATCATGATGTGCTGTCATCAGAGGAACCATCAGTGTAGCTGACGATGGAGCAGCATCTCCAAACCTGGGAGCAGAATAAATCTTTTCTCTTCTTACATTGGCTGCCTCAGCTTTTCATTTTAGTAGCAAAAGGTTAACCCCTCCCACGGAGCTCTTTAGCATTGAGTTTCTGACCTGTGGAACCACAAGACATGCCTTTTCTCTATAAATTAAACAGCCCCAAACATTTTCAGTAAGCCATAAAGAACAGCCCATGCCACCTGACAACATTTTATGCACATTTTAAAGTCTTGGACACTTTTTCAGGGCAAGGGTTGCTGACAAGCATCCAGAGAGCTTGTCATGGAAGACGTTGATGCAAAGCTGGGTTCAGCTGGCTGGTGTTGCCTCTTGCTAGTCTTTCAGAGTTTCTATCAGGGACCCAAGGTAGCTCAGGCCAATTTTTAGGGCTCTAAGCAAAACCCAGATTTCCTGTTAGAAGTCCAAAGGCCTTGGACTATTTAAACACATTAAGCTTTATCACTGTTCCCACCTTGCTCAAGGTCAAACAGACTGTGGGGTACTTTTATCAAAGCCATTTCCTATTTAATAATAGCTAGAGGCAAGACAATGAAAGGAGGTGTTTGGTGGGGGAGGGGACAACGGCTCAGTATTTATCCACAAGGCCATAGGAAATTCTCTCACTCCCGTGCTGTAGAGGTTGCTGCAGCCCTGTAGCATGGAGCACTAACTCTCTGTTTGTAGAGGAGGAAACTGAGATATGAAGTAATTTTCCCCAGGATGGAAACTGGAGAGGCAGGAATTAACCTCCTTGACCATGTTGAGTCTCGGACTGAGCACTGTGTTCAGGCCTCTGGGAATGGAGGTGGGAATGATAAGGACAGGTACATCTGACCTTGGCCTTTAAGTCCCATGTGGGCTACAGAATGAGTCAAAGGTCCGGGGTCCATTCTCAACCTTTCCCACCTACAAACACAGGATAAGGCATAAGTTTGCTGAATGTCTGATGTCTACTCTACAGAATGAGGGTGTATAAACTAATGATGTGACTGCTCCCTAGTATGCTTGTGGGTTCAGTATTATACATATGAGAGAGAGAACAGCCAAAGGCATCTGAAAGAACCCAAGCCAGAGAAGGAAGTAGACTGAACATACAGCTGACTGGACCTGGCCAGGGCAGTCAGCATGAGATGGGAGAATAGGAAGGAATAGAGAATAGAGAGAAAACACTGTGAGAGAAGCAGGAGGAGGAGGAAGAGGAGGAGGAGGAGGAGGAGGAGAGAGAGAAAGAGAGAAAGAGAGAATAGCAAGATTGTGGGAAGAAAGAGTATCTGGAGGAAGGGAAGCCCAGGAGCTGGTGGGTTTAGGATAGAAAAGATGAGAAGGGCTAGGCTGCCAACATGGGCTTTGAAAAGTGTAATAGGTGCTTGTGGTACTGAGGGGGCCTTGAGGCCAGCATGAGCTTTGATAAGCTAATAGGTACCACAGATAGCCATATGTCCCTCTGGGAGATAGGGCTCCCTCTGGGAGATGGCTCCTTTGGTAGAGGGGAACGAGTTTCTGAGTGCCTGAGGAATGAATGCTGGCTTTTATCTAACCACCAGAAATTCTTCTGTAGTCCAGGTTTAGCTCATTGCACTGGATGTTGGAGTTTGAGGAACTGGGGTTTCCTTTGCACCTTGTGGGGGCCTCAGGAAAGAACACTGCACAGTATTCTTTAGTTAGACAAGCATTGACTGAACATCGGGAGTTGGAAAAACAGTGATATAAGTGCAAAACCAGTTTCGCATAAGCAGAGCCTGAGTACCTGTGAGCAAATTCCATTCAGAAAGGAACTCGGTTCAAACTGGGGAAGTCTATGAGCATCCAGCCAGATGCATTCTTTCACTGAACCCATTTCTATGCTCAGATAACATCAAAGGCCACATGCTTTTTAGAAGCTGTTCTCGCTTGAGACTGCTAAGGGCACCGTTGGCATTGGTCACTGTGTGAACAGAAAGCATGTGTGCCCTAGTCCTGTGGCTGCCACCAGCCTGAGAGCTGTTTCTTTTCTTGCTGTCTCTTCTGGTTCCTGGGCCCTTCCACAGCCCCCACATCACTTGTCTGCCATAGTCACTGTTCGTTTGCTAAGACTTTTGACTTCTACTGTTGACTGTGGAGCCTCAGCTGAAGGCTGTTAAATGCAAACCTTCGGCTAAGCATGAAGTAAGAAGAACGTCAACCAGGAACTGGCAATGTGCTTGAGAATACAGGGACTCAGACAGATGTGTAGTTCTGAACTAGACATCTGGGAGGAAACGTCAGGAAGCCACCCTGGCCAACGTCACACAGTGTCTTTGTCATAGCCTGAGGGAAGAAATGAGCTACGTAAATCTAGAAATGAGCTACATAAATCTAGGCAAAGAGGTCCCAGGCAGCCCAGAGCAAAAAATACCCTGGGAGTCCTGAATTTTCCATCTATGGGCCAGAACAGCTGAAACACAGTGAGTAAGAGAGGTTGGACCTGTGGAGGGTAAGAGAATGTGATGCTTCTGCAACTCAGGAGTCTACTGATGTCACAGATCCAGCTAAAGCAAGAGACCAGCTGGCACCAACGGGACTCACAGTTCCCATGGTGCAAAACTCACCCGAAGAAGAAATCCAGCACAGGACACCAGGTCGGATCTGTGTCCAGGGCGCTGCGTGTGCCCCTGCCTGGACAGGTGGTTGCTAACTCAAGCACCTGGCAGAGAGCCTGTTTTTTGTTGTTGTTTGTTTTGTTTTGTATTTTCTATCATAAAGTTGTCTGGTAAGCCTGGAATCCCATGTCCATAGCTTCCATTTTCCCCCAGCATGCTTTGGGATATCTGCCCTAAGAGACTCACAATTTTACTTCACACATCAGGGGTGTGGGTGGGGGGAGCACATTAAGGAATGTCAGTAAGGTACTTTAACCTCAGTAGCACGAGGCTGAAGTGGGCTCACTCAGTGTCTGGCTGAGCATTTGGAGGAGGGATGCTTAGCTCAAGGTTGGAAATTAAGGCGGAACATACCTTCAAGTCTGAGGTCATGGCGGCTTCGTGGGTTCCTACCAGGTCCTTGTCCTTGGGAAGCTGAGAGTCAGGGAAGAAACTCGGTTCTGTGGAGCATCTGTTTTTTAGGTTCAAACAGCAAGAGCATCTCTTCTCTATGTCACCGCGAACATGCCAGCAGCCCTGGAATGCACAAGGAAGCCACACAGAATTGGACTAGCTGAGTTAAGAGAGAGGGCCACAACTCTCCGTGAACCCAACGAGCTCAGGGACCAGAGAGCTGGCCCATTGTAGATGCTCATTAATCACCTGTTAGGTGAAGGTAGGAGTGAGTGGGTGAAGGTATGCGTGACAAAAATGCCAGTGAATGAATCAGTAAATGAGTGTGTGAGTGGCTAGGTGGCCGACTGAGTGAAGAGGGAGGAGATTCCTAAATGAATTAATGACTGATTGACTGACTGGTCAAATAACCAATTGGCCTCTAGAACAGATAACCTTCCCCAGGGAGGTCTGAACCCCGGAGAATAAGCTCGCTAGCAGGAAGCATGGGTCCAGTTGGAGAGGGAATTGCTGCTGGGGTGGGAACTGTAAGGGTCTAGGGATTCTGTAGGCAGAACTGGCTTTTATTGTCCTTACTGTCCCCTCTCCCGCCATTGTGGACGCTATTGCTTGGAAAGCAGTTGTTACACTGAGAGCTAACAAATAATTAAATGGTTTGGGGCTTTAAAAGTTTGTGCTCCAGCTAATTAAACTTTATGTCTCCGGATGTTCACTGAGCATTATTTTAATATTGCTCTCTGAACATGGCACGCTGCGTACCTCTGACTCCATTAGAATGGCATTAGTACCCGCTGAGGAGAACTTTATGATGTGTGCGGACAGACTCGCAAGACAAATGAACCTGAGACATACGTAAGCATCCCTCGAAGCATGCACACAGAGCTCTCGATACGTAAACTTTTACGGTCACAATTATAGTACCAGTCCTTTGCCCAACACATAAAACTAGATAAGCAGTTTGTAAAAATACAGTCCTTTTTTTGAAAATTGGCTTGTGATATGCTAGAAAAAAAAAAGAACTAAATATACAGTGTGCGACAGTTGAAAGGAAATAGGTGTCACAGCTCCTGTTGTGAAATACCCTTTCAGCTGAAATCTGGGATGGTCCTGAAAGCTTCAAGCATCAGTCTGTCAGTGTCATTTAAGAAGGAGTCTGAGAATTCACATTATTTAATTCACATTATTTAATCAGCATAAAACAGATGATCATCATAAAATGTAGGAAAGTCATGATAAGTCTATACTTTTTTAAAGTGCATTGCATTCTGTCAAATAGCAAGCGCATACTACAAAACGGAAGAGTGCCTAATAAATGTGTCATGGTGAAAAATACCCAAGGAAATCAACCTAAAGGAAGAACATCTGATTTTGTTCTGAGCTTGGAACGTGCCCATCCATTGGTCTACTGCTTTGGGTCTGTGTTGAAGGTGATAGGGCCTCATGGCAGGAAAACATGACAGAGAGGGTGCTTGCCTCATGCATCTGGAAAGCAGAGAAAGATGCAGAAAGTGTCTGAGGTCTCAACAAGTCTGTCAACGGTACACCTCAGTGACTGACTTCCTTCTGGTAGGCCTTGCCTCTTAGAGTTTCTACCTTTCCTCGTTGCATCATGGGCTAAGGATAAGCCTTTTAACATGTGGACATTGGGGGCACAATCACCCAAGCCAGGGAAATGAAAGTGTAAACCAATGGCCTACACCCTCAGAACATGCTAAGGACACAGTGTCTTTTCTGCTAAAGATGGCTTAGATACATGACCTAGCAGTGTTCATTTTACAAACAGTCCCTTGGCTTGTTTGTGGCAGGTCACTGAAGAGGAAGCTTGCAGAAGGCTCCACAAGTGCTCTCAGCTGTCTTCAGCCCTGGCCCCATGCTCCATTCAGGTAGAAGATTCACTCATTGGTTTTTTTTGTTTTTGTTTTTGCTTTTTGTTTGTTTGTTTGTTTGTTTTTTGTCCCATCAAATATACTCTTCTAGGTTATTGGACAATAAGAAGTAGCTATTTTCGTGTGGGTTAAAGTTACCGTGAAACTTCAAATAACCAGATAGTAATGTTAAAGTAACAGCATAGGTATCAAACATAAACTACAATATTTTGCAAGGGAAAAGGCCAGAGCTCAAGAAGTACCACAGAAAGGTATTCATGTATACCCTACAGAGAAAAGAGCCAGTGAGAAATACAACAACAAGAAGAAGGCTGCTTAAATACCCAGCATTCCTGTGGGGGCCATGTCCTCTGCTGCCCTACTCCCACCTGGCACTGAGGCTTCCTGGCAGCCTTTTGTGGGACAGCTGTTCTGCTACCTGACAGCTGAGGGCTTAGCCAGCCGTTTCTTATTCTTGTTACATCCTGAGGTAACAAGGACAGTAACATGCAAGGGCCCAGCACCAAATCTGAACCCACACAGAGTGGAAGCCATGTTTGTGCAAGGGCCCCACCCCAAACTCAGGGAGTGGAAGACATGTTTGTGGGAAACTGAAAGTCTTCCCAATATCCCAGAGCTCTGCATCACATCCTGAACAGCACTGGCCCCTTATGCACTGCCAGTTATTTGTTGGGACACGTGATTGTCCGATCACACCCGACGTGGCACATTTTAAGGGTCTTGTGGATATGTCATGATTCACTTAACAATTATTAACTTTTTCCTCTTATGCTCACAACTTATAGTAGGCCAGTGATATTCTTTGTCCTGAAGGATATTCTACTAGCTGAAAAGATCCAACAAGCCAGCCAGATGCTAATGTAATACAAGTACAATCAGGGCAGACATGATCTGCTCAGTGCCAAAGAAGAACGTGGCAATAAAAATTCTGTAGGGTTTGTGGAGTTTTCAGCGACAACTGAAAAACTGTTCTCTGGCTGGGGTACTGGTCCAAAGCTGTTCTGGATAGATTTCTTGGAGTGGGAGGCAGTCTAGAGTTTTAATCCAGATTCTTAGGTGTATTAGTCAGGGATGTCGAGAGAAACAGAACTAAGAAGAGATCTAATATAAGCTATTGGCTCCTACACACAGATTGAGATGTCCCACAAGCCAGTGAGAAGTATAGCCCTGAAGTTCAAAGGCCTGATAGTCATGAGGCTCAGGGAACAGAGTCCAGCCTGGATCTGAAACCTGGAGAGGCAAAGGCTGATAAAACCCCCTGTCCCGGCTATGTTCGGCTCTGGTCCACTCAGGCTGAGAAGGCAGTTAACTACAGGCTTTACTGTACCTACTGATTTAAACATCCATCTTAAAAAACAAAACAAGCAAAACAAAACAAACAAGAGCCTCCTAGACACAGGGGCCCCCAGAAATACTGTTGAATCATATACATGGGGAGCTTCCTTCACAAGGGAAGAACTCCTATCTTCACTTTAGCTTTGTGCCCAAGGACCCTCCCCCACCAATAAACCTTCCAGCACGCAAAGCCAGGAAGGTCAGGGAAGTTTCTGTAATCTTGGCAGATTTGCAAACATAGTTGGGGTTTAATTGAAACTAAGAGCTGGTCAGTCTTCATTTTCAACTTGAGTGGGTTTTGAATCAGCTCTGTCTGTGTCTAAGAAGGTGTCTTCTGCAACGTTTAGAGGAAGGGAGGCCCACCCCACCGTGAATGTCCACCACACCATCCCACAGGCTGACGTCCTTGGAGGAATAAAAAGAAAACAAAGAGAAGCTTCCGGGTCAGCAGCAACCCCTGCTCAGCTTCCTGATCCACTGAGCTGTGACCCGGGTCCCACCACCACAGCTGCGAGCCAGTCCTGAGGGCACCCCTTCCGAGCCATTGCAGGGCTGGACCCCCAACCTCAAGCTGCAATGAATCCCCCCCCACACACACACACACACAGACCAGTTAGGCTGCTTCTAGCCGGGTATTTGGTCACAGCAATCAGCTTGTCACCTGGTTGCAGCTTCTTACAAATAGAAAAAGAAAACCTAATCTCAACCAACCAGAAGCCGTTAATTAACTTCCACCACGAGGAAGTTCCCAACAAAACAGGAAAACTTAGGCAGCTCCAGGAACAGAACCAATCGAATAACGTTCTTTGCTTTCCTCTTTTGTCTGCCTGTAAAGGCTTCCCCTCACGCTCTTGGATAGAGCTCCGAACCACTTTCGGGTAGACGCTGCTTAGTTTATGGATTTCTGTTAGCTCAGAGAAACTGAAGAGCCTTGGTTGTGCTGCGGATTATCTTTTCAGAGTAACTTTGGCATTCAACAGCTCGGCCTCAACTGTGATCCTCAATGGGAGCATTAGACACAAAAACCCTCTAAACTTTTCCAGATAAAACTATTTTTCTTTTTTACCCATCCGGCATGCACAGATAACACTGGGCATATTGGGGCCTGCAAGTGAAGCAACAATGTCCTGGAAGGATCAGCTCACTTCTCCAAAAGTTCAGAGCTATGTCATGGCTGATCTAGGAACACAACCTCAATCCAGAGGCTCTTGCTAGGTTCTGTGCATGGCTTCGACTCTCTCACCTTGACCAGCAACTGGAGAAGGTTGCAGATATATGGTCCAACAGAAAGCTTCATTAAAAAAAAAAAAAAAAAATGATATGGAGAAGTAGGAAGGCTTCCGGCTGATAGGTTGTCTGGTAATTTTGTAAGAGTTGGAATAAAAAATATTTTTAAAAGATATAATCAGAGGAGGAGGGTAGGGGACAGAACGTGTGGCTGCTGGAGCGGAGCAGGTACATGAGTGGAGCAAGCCTAGGAGAAAAAAAAAAGTGGCTTCAGATCTCAGTTTGGAAGCACCACGTGTCTAGCCATGGAACATTAGACCCATAGACCAACAACCAAGAAAAACATGAAACCGTGCAGCAATCGATAATGTTAGAGTGATTAGGAATGGATTGTCTGCCCTGGGCGGGCACAGGGACATGGAGGCACAGGAACGTGGGGGATCAGGGACATGGGACTCCCCTTGCTTTGCGGAGTATTTCAGATGGGGTATTCCCAAGGGACAAGAAGGCCACATGTCTAGCATTCTTACAAAAGGATGCTATCAGGCCTTCCTTTTCCCAGTAGTAAATGGAGAAACCCATCCTGACTTCATGCCGATGTGATACCAGAGCTCACGGGGAAGCAGGGATTTGTCAAAGCCCAAGAGAAGCAAAGATTTCTGTTTGGATCATGTTTGACCATCTTGATGCCACCTCAGTAGAGTGCCTCCACAAGAAAGACTGAAGCTCCTTGAATTTATTTTCTGATATCTTACCAGCCCTTTCATTTCCGTGGGGTGGATTAATTTTAGAAGTCATGAAATTATCTGCTCCGTGACAAGTAGGCCCAGTAGTCATGGGCATTTAGGAGAACAGTGCAGGCCCACACTCTGGCAGTGAGCCCAAAAGAAACCAAAACCTCCGTCCAGCTCAAGGTGTGACTTTTACTGGAGGTGGAACCTTGTCCAGCGAGCTTAGCAGCACACTCCCTAGGGATGCTTCCCAGAAAGCGGAGAGTAAAATCAAGGCAGGAAACGCTGGTTTGTCACATGGTCAGAACCAAACGCAGCCTGAAATTTCAGCGCGGAGACTGGTTACTAGTGTGGCATCCTCTCTTTCGCTGAGGAGAAAAGAGACAGATACCCAGTCTGGCACCATCTGCCCCAGTTAAAGAAGTTCTGGGCCTGCTCTGTCTCCCAGTGTCGGAACAAGCCTTGCCACCACACAGCTTCAGGGGAGCGAAGCAGACGCCGGGTCTGGTGAGAACTGAAGGAGAGGATCCATCACTGTGACTTGTGATTCCCTTCTCAAGCAGCCCCAGGCTGTCAGCAAAGACATACAACTCACTATGCCATGGGTTGACTGAGAAAGAGTCTATGTGGTGTTCCCAACCTTGCACACAGGGACCGCCAACCATGCATGACTGAAATTTCCAAAGACGGGTCAGATGGACATGGCCTCTTTATAAGCATATTTATCTAAGGTATTTATTAAAGCCACAAAGGGTGTGTGCACACACACACACATGCACTCACACAGGCACACACACGCCCTTTTTTGCCCCTAGAATCTTTGAAGTGCAAGGCCCTGCTTCAGACATGAGACGGGAAGCCCCGATAGCAGCCTGTGGGAAAGGAGAGAGAAGAGCTCATTGCAGAAGAGGGGGTGGAGAGAATGTGAGAGGCAGAGGGCCGAGGGGCTGCCATGAATAGCCGTCCTCTGGCCCTGTCACAGCTGTTGCACCAATGAACTGATCACAGCTGTGGTGACCTGCACCGGAAGCACTCAAGCTCTGGAAGCCAGCACGGATGGAGGAGGAGCTCTTGACCCCACCCCGGACTGAGGGGCTGCTGGAGGTTTGATAACTGCTTGAGGAAAAAGAACTTTCTGCCTTAGGAACCTGGTCACTGGCAGATTCCCCGTGTTCCAGTGACAGGCTCTCCACCGACACTGGACAGAGTAGGATATATATAAAGATAAATTAGGATAAAAAGATATGAAGTTGGGAGGGAGTTAGTGGAAGGAAAGGGAGACGTATATGTTCATATTTCAGTGAATGCATGTATAAAATTATCAGAGAATAACTGATTTTTTAAATAATAAAATTTCCAATGAATAAATTTGTAAAAAGAAATCAGGAGGATTCCAGTGGTTTCTCCGTCTTTCCTTTCAGTATAATACTGAGGGGAGAGCAGTCTTACCAGGCCACAGAAGATGACAATGCAGCCACTCCGGATGTGATCTGATAGACTAAGATCAGAAGGAAGGAGAGGAAGGAGGACCTCCTCTATCAGTGGACTTGGGGAGGGGCATGCATGAAGAAAAAGGAGGGAGGGTGGGACAGGGAGGGGAAGAGGGAGGGGCTTATGGGAGGATACAAAGTGAATAAAGTGCAAAAAAATAAAAAAAAAAAAAACATTAAAAAAATCTACTTTTCTTTTTACCATTCAACAGGAAAAAAGTCAAAGTGGACAAATTAAGTCTCATAGAATTGATTTCCATTACTCACTTTATCCATAGTCTTAGTATATTATCTGCTAAAGGATTCTGTCATTTTATGTCAAAAGATTTTAGTGACCTTAGGTAACTATTTAGGCCTATTAATCTTTTTTTTATGGCAAAGACGATAGCTCATTTAATATAGCAAATAAAAATAACATGAATGTTATTTCATTTGTCGGGCACAAGGCTATTATTTTAATCTATGTGCTCTCCACACAGGTAAATAATGACATCAGGAACAAGGCTGGCAGCGATGTATTTCAAGTACTTTCCTCAAGCTTTTCATAGAAAATGTTCAATTAGATTTCCAGAGCAAAGGATAGAATAGGACTCTTACTATTCAGAAATAAAGGCTTTGAACAGTGCTTTCTTTATTAATATTTTTTTTCAAGATAGTGTGTACTTCTGTCAGAAAGTCAGGAAATATGCAAATTCCCCAAGAATAAAGAGCATAGCATGAAAACGTCCTTGCAGATGATGGATGTCTGAGGCGATCTGATTTACATTTCCCAGGTGGCTATGATTTAGTGACTTTCTATGTACCTCCCTCTGTATTTCTCCTCTCTGCTCTTCAACTGCTCCTCAGGTTTCTCAGGTGACTCCATTAAAACCACCTTCTTGAACCAACCACTTCCTGCATTTTCTTCCTTTATGTCAGGCTGCCTAATTCTTACCCTCTCACATCACTGACTTATACTCAAGAGCTTCTCCTGGAAACTCACCCTCTCAATAGATATTACTACAGAATAACAGTGGTGTTATGGTTTGAACACAAAAATCTTCCCCATAGGCCCATGTGTTTGAACGCTCCCCATCTGCTGGCGCTGTTTGGGGAGGCTGTAGAAACTCTAGGAAGTGGGGCCTGTCTGAGAGGCAGGCCTGCAGGTTGGTAGCCCAGTGGCATTTCTTGTCCCATCCCTGCTACCTGTTCTAGTGAGCTGAGGTGAGGCGAGGAAGCCATGCAAAGCTTTGGCCACCATGGAGCTGCTTGCTCCATGCCTGCTCTGCTATGATGAACCGGGTCACTCAAAACTGCGAGCCAAAAGAATCCCTTCCTCCAGTGAGCTTCTTGCTCATCAGAAATTTGGATGTAGCAATGACTACTACACACAGCTAACTTTTTCCCTCCTTGAGCCATCTTAATGAAGATTCTCCCAGAAGTTGGCCTTGGGGCTTCGAGTACGAGTAGTTAGGTAGAAGATTCTCAGGCAGCAGGGGGAAAGTAGAGAAGTAACCCGGAGAAAGAGAAGAGTGGAATTCATTAGTGAACAAACATCCCTGTAAGGAGCTGGAAGGGCTGAAGAAGCTAAGGTATTCACTCCCCAACTCTCCTATCATTCCGCTACTCACCATCAACTCCCAGCATTTCTAGGCTGTTGAGTGGAGGTGGGGAACTGGGTCTGTTTGCTGCAGAAGACTCTGGGGCAAAGAATTCAGGATGCAGTTAGATGCCCAGCAAGTGTGCACTGAGGGTCTAAGGGTGGGGGCATACGAACACCACAGGGGCCGTAGCAACCATCTTTCAACAAGTCCCTGTTTGACAGTTCTGCCCCTGGGCTTTTGTTTATGACCAGACACTCATGGCAAATATATTTGATTTAGAATGCTAATTCTAAATGGTTAATAGTGGCTTTCTCGGGAGTAATTCTGAGGCCAGGTTTAAAGTCAGCAAGGCAGAGGATTTGTGGTTGATGAGAGATCTTCGCTAAAAGAAAATCAGGTGGAGGTGACACCTGTAGTCTGTTATGCTGAATTCTGTCTTCAGTCTGGAGGGCCTGCAGAAAACATAAAAATGCCAAAGGGAATGGGGTTAATTGTCAAGGACCGTCTTAGTCTATTTAGGCTGGTTGGCTGACAAAAATATCACACTGGCTGGCTTTTGGGCATGCTTATTTATTTCTCATAGTACCTACCAGAGGCAGAGAAGTCTAAGAACGTGGTGACAGCAAGCTTGGCATTTGGGGCTGGCCTGCTCCGCTCTGGTAGTGTCTTGTTGCTATGCCCTCATGCAGGGAAGGGGTACACTAACTCTCAGCGCCACTTTCAGCCAGACAGGGGTTCTCCCATGACCAAAGCACTCCCTAAGAACCCCACCTGCTAATGCCATCATAGCAGCGGTTAGAGTTCCTCCACTACGTCACAACCCTCACGCCATATAGTAAGGACTCTGTGACCTTGGAAGGCGTGTGTGTGTGTGTGGGGGGGGTTATAGCTTCATCTTAGTCTCAGTATTATTTCTTAGGAGTTCCTTTACACCAGATGTTTATAGATAACCATGGCAGGACAAAGTAGGGAAAAAAGATTGTTTGGTGGCATAGAAAATAAATTAGCATAAGCAATAAAATTTTTGGCATGAAGCTCGAACGTTGCATGTTGTCTTTGAAAGTCTGACTCAAGCATTTCATTAAGAAGCCCTTTGTGAACACCTGTCACAGGCCACCGCTGTATGCTCTTGGACAATAAAAAGAGGAAAAGGACATAGTCCAGCACACGAGAGGGAAATAAACGCCTTAGCAAACTTTCCCAAAGGAGTGTGGCAGCCAAGGGCCAGGATGTATCTGAGCTTGCCTGTCCCCACCTCTCACTTGCTGGGGACCAGGAGATAATTAGTTTTTATGTGCACCACTGTCCCTGTTCGTGTTTTCCCCAAGCTGTCTTGGAAATGGTATCTGTTGACACAGCCGACAAGATGCCTGGTGACACTCCAGCGTGGTTTCTGCTCCTTGCCTCCTTTGTGAAGGCCCAGATTAGGAGCGTCTCCCTCCGCTTTTCCCTCCACCTCTGGAAATCAGAGGGGCACTGGGTGAAGAATGAAGAATTCTCAGAACAGACGCCAGAAGCTCTCTGGGCAAAGAGCAAGCAGCATGTGTAGGAAAGAGGAGAACTGCTTGGGGAGCAGCACCTCACTGAACGTGGGAGTGAAGCAAATGGCAGCATCACCCATTGCCTTCTTGGGGGATGAAAAACGAGTGCATGCACTCATCTGAGCAATGCATATGATCAGAGTTTTATTTTAAAATTATGAGTCAGGGCTGGGAAGAACACGCAGCAATAGGAGCTCTGGCTGCACAAGCTTGAGGACCTGGGTTCAGATCCACAGCGCCCACATAAAAATGCAGGGCTCTCTAGAAGCCAGGGTAGCACCAGGCTCTGGGAGAAGCCCTATTTCAAGGGAATAAGATGGAGAATAATACAATAGGACACTTGACTTTCTCCTCTGGCCTCAAAGGTTATATGTGAACCAGCATACTTACACACATGCGTGCACATATGCACTGCAAACACACACACACCATGCCACACACAAACACATACACAGGCCACACCACACACACATGTACACACACAGATACACACACCATACCACACACAAATACAGCAGACCACACACAAATACAAAGACATACAAAAACACACACACACAGAAGTATGACTCTTGCAGAAGAGAGTTTCAGAATTCCTCCTCCCTCACTCCTTTCCTCCTAAGTTCACCAAATACACTTATAACATCAGAACAAATCAAGTTTCCAGAGACATTCCAATGGTAATCCGTGAGCACCTATCTCATAACATGTCCACCACAGCTGGACACCACTCCAGGGTGGTCGCGGCATGGAGCTCACACAGCTGGATGGGGCAAAAGGCCATGTGTGTGGACTCCAGTCAAGACTCACAGGAGAGTCGGCTCTTCACACAAAGGCAGCCGGTGGGCCTCAAGCGGAGGGGAGCACTGAGAAGGGAGAGAGCAGGCTTTGTTCCGTGCTAACAGGCCCTTGCTCTCTAAATCACAGGGTCGGGATAAAATAATGTCTACCAGTTCAGAACAGGTAAGCTCGAGCCTGAAGACGGCACAGCCAGCCACTTGAAGACTCGACCAGGACGAAGCATGCCAGCATGAATGGATTACCTAGTGGAAAGAAACAGAGACAAGGCAGCAGGACTGGAGTGAGGCCTTTTCTCCTTGGCTTGCTCACATGTGAGCAATAAAGACTAGCTCACGTGTTGCTTACTTCTCAGCCCGAAAAATCAAAGTGCTGACTCAACCGTGGTCGGAGTCTGCCCAGGAGAAATGGACACCTGAGGTTTAGTTGTGTCTGATGTCAAAGAAGTCTGGAGAACTCGCCCAGCCATGCTCAAGGCTGTCCTTCAAAAGCATAAAGGGTTTGAATTAAATGGGTGAACTCTTATCGTTTGGTGCTATGCTGAGCCTGGCTCCCTCACCCTTAACCCTTCACCATTCAGCAAAGACTCAAACTCCAGGCAAGCAATGTCCTTAAGGATGCCTGAACTATTCCCTTTCTAGATCTCTACTCCCACTGGTCCAGTTTGACCTCAGGACCAACCAAACAATGACAAACACGAGTGGCTGCGGCATTCCTTAACTGTCAGAAGCAACCACAATGAAACTGCAATTTCAGCACAATGAGTTGTCTTCAACCACTAGACAAAAGGACCTCACACTTCCCTTGAATGGCTCCTAGGGACTCAGCTTTAGCAGGAAGTCTTCTCTGGTGTCTGGTCACATTCTCTCAAAAGCACTGAATAGGCTTCTGGCTGTTCTGGAAACAGCAGGGAAGCTGGAGGTGTCAGAGGAACGACCTCCCTATCCATGGAACACAGAGTAAAAAAGCACAGGTGAGGTTTGGTGAAGCCCTTGATTTCTCTGAGTAAATGTGTACATTGCCTCTCAATTTAAAGAAATGTTTAGGAGTCTTTGTAAGATCAACCCGTTGTTTTCTGTTCTCCATCCACCACCGCTGCCACCGCAGCTGCTGCTACGGAGAGGAACAGATCAGGCTGCTATCAACAAAACACAAGTTATTGAAAAGTGGATTGGTTGCCATCAAATGGGAAGGTCTAACCCCCAAAACATCCTCCCTTGTTGCTTCCCAATGTTGGGCTTTAGAATTGAGACAAGCAGCTGAGGTGCCCCTTGAACCAAGGTAGACCTGACCTCCAGGTTCTTCCAGCATTCCCTACCTGTTACAGGGCATGGCTGGCATTGCCTGCCCTCTACCCTAAACTCTCTAGCCCAGAGTCAGGGAGCTTCCCCTCCCCCAGAGGCGCTTTACTATATAATCCAGGCATTTTGGTTCCTCTCACTCGTCTCTCTCTCTTTGCACACACTTTCTCTTCCCCCATTTTTCTGTCTGCCCCTACATGGTGGCTTCCCTCTCCTGTTCTGTGGACCAATAAACCTGCAAGTAAATACTTTGACATGTCTTAAATTAGCTCATTTCATCACACAGATATTCTATCACCCAGGTACTGAAAAGCCATGAGAGGAAAGTTGCATTAGGCCATTGTAAGCCATAGAACATAAGTTTGATCAGGTCGTTGGATTTCCCAGTACAATCATGGAGGGTAGGGGTATAGAGCTAAAGGATTGGTAAGTTAGTTAAGAAGGTAAAATTGGGGGGAGGAGAGACGAGGATGGAAGGAGAGAGGAAAAGGGAGAAGGGAAGGGCAGGGAAAGGGAGGAGAGTAGATGGGAAATCAGGAAGGGGAGGGGAGGAGAAGAGAGGGCAGAAGATCCAAGGCCTTTTAGAGTCACATATTTGAACACTTCTTATTAATTTAAACCTTCTTTCAGCATGCATTACCTTTTATTAATTGTCTCCCATTTGATTAACTTATTCCTTATATTGTCAGAGACTTGTTTCGAAGCCTCAAGGCTTTTAAAAGACTGGGGCAAATACTGAACTTAAGGTCATATTAAAATCCTAGCCCTTCTTCCTCCTTTTCTTGCCTAAATGCAGGACACATATCTCTTACTCTTGTAGCTTTTCTGATTGGTGGTGAGAAAAGGGGCGAAGACTAACACTAATTGAGCAACTGTTACAGTGCCAATCACCTTTGCTAAGTTATTCCAGTTGTGCCTTATATTACCTCTATTGATTTTACTGTACAGATAAAGAAACATGGAGCCAAAGGGCTGAAGAAACTTGCCTGAGGACATATAACTTATAGGGAGAAGAATCAAAACTGGGCCTAAATAAGTCTCAACTATTAAGTCAAGCTCTTTTCCCCAACAAGCATGAGTTAACTGCTAACATGAAACACAGCAGTAGAGCCAGTTCAAAAGTAAAGATGTATGATAAAAGGTCAACAACAACAAAAACAAATGGTAGTACACTAACCATGAATGAGCCAGAAAAATAAAGAAAAATGGATCTATTTACAACAGTGATGAAACAGACTAAGGAAGATGAGAAAGTTACATCCTGAGCACTGCAAAACACTGATGCAAGAAACAGAAGAAGATATGAACAAATGGAAAGATATCTGATGGTCAGGAATTGAATGAATTTATATTATTAAAATGTACATAGTAGTCAAAATGATGATAGGCTTGATGTGATCACTATAAAAAATTTCAATGATATTTTTTCCACAGAAATGGAGAAAGTAAACCTAAAGTTCCTTGGAAATGACTAACAAGCCTGGACAGAAAAAATACATCTTAGCAAAAAGAACAAAGTTGAAGGCTTCACACTGCTTTAGTTGAGATCGACTACAAACCTATAGCAACCAGAGCATCATGATACCAAGATAAAAGCAGACACATTTAGATAGGAGAGAGCCCGGGACCCAGGAGCAAATCTACACATCTGCAATCCATTGCTTGTCAATGACATACACAGGGCAAAGCCAGTCTTTTCAATAGATAGTGTTTGAAAAACGGGATGTCTGTATGCAGAGGAGTACTGCCCCACACTACACACAAGCATTAACTCAAGATGTCATGACGACGTGAATGGAGAACCTGAGTCTGTGACATGAGAGAAAGCGCTGTAACACTGGGTTGCCAAAGCCTTTCTGGATCCACCCTGCAAGCACAGGTGACAAGAACAAAGAAAACACCGGGTTTAGTGTCAACTTAGGAGCTTTGGCAAGCACAGGAGATAAGAACAAAGAAAACACCGGGTTTAGTGTCAACTTAGGAGCTTTGGCAAGCAAAGGAGAAAACAATAGGCGGGGGAAAAAAAAAAAAGAGCCCTGTGGGATTAGAGGAGATATTTTCAAAGCGTACATCTATTAGGGAACATGATTAAAACAAGAAATAAAGAACGACAAATAAAAAAAAAAAAAACGATAAAGGAAAAAACCAGCACTTAGAATATTTGTCATTAAAATTTGAAGTCTGTGGAGGAGAGAGAACCTTTGTATGGGGATTTCTTAAAAATTTGAAAATAGAACTGCCATATGATCTAGCAGTCAAACTGAGAGTGTCCAAAAACAACATAAAGTCAACATGCCCAAGACTCATGTGTCTGTAACACCATGTTCACCACAGTGCCTCCTACAAGAGCCAAGATCAGGGTCCATCAATGAATAAGCCATAAGAAAATGTGTGCAGACACAGAAGAACACTATGAAGCCTTTGAAAAGGAAGGAACTTCTGTCAATTTGGGGTAGAACATGAATGCCATCATGCTGTGTGAAATAAGCCAATCACAGAAAGACAGAGGCTACATAATCTCACTTATGTGTAAATAATACAGTATGAAAAAGTTGGACCCATAAAACAAACAAATAAATAAAAACAGAATAAAATGATAGCTACCGGAGACTTGGACTGGAAAGATCAGGGAGATGTTGATTGAAGAACCAAAGTCCCCTTATCTAGAAAGTAACTTCAAGATAATTACTGTATACAGTAAGTTGTCTACTTCAATGTTAAACTTTCTAAGAAGTATTTTTGGTGCCATTAAGTAGCAGAGATAATGTGCATGTCATGTGGCTTGATTGAGCCATTCTACAATATACAAAAATATCGCCACATCACGCTTCACACCGTGAAAACATGGTTTTCGTTTGTTAATTAAAACTAAATAAAAACAAGGCAGGCATGGCGGTGAATTCTTATTATCCCAGCATTTGTGAGGCTGGGGCAGGGTGAGGGTGAGTTTGAAGTTAGGCAAAATAGCAAGTTCTAGGCAGTCGTGGGCTATACAGTCAGATTCTGTCTCAAAACAACAACAAGAAGAAAAAAGAAAAAAAAGAAAGAAAGGATTGTGGGTAAGAGCACAAACTGTGAAAGTAGACGGCGTGGGTGTAAGTCCACATTCTGACATCCACTAGCTGAACCACCTGATCAAAGAGCGCATTCCTCTGTGCCTCGGTGGCACTGTGACTGTACCTTAGGTGGCTGCAGATGGCACTCCCCTACAATAAGGGGCTCTTCAGCCAGGGGACTACTACTATCATCACTTAGGCCGCCTGGCGCACAGTAGGTGAGGACTAAGCATTGACTGTTTATAAGTCTTTGCTGCTTATTAATTAATGAAAAGGAAACTGCTACGGAAGGCTGGTGACTTTAGTTTCAAACCCATCTCTGCTTTCCGCCTTAACCTCACTACTACCCAGCTTCCCGGCACTGTGACAAACGAACTGAGATAATGAACTTCAAGGGAAGGGAGGTTTATCTTAGCCCGTGGCTTCAGAGACTTCAAGTCCACAGTCAGCTGGTCTGCTGGTTTAGGAGTCCACGGTAAGGCAGCACAATACGGTGGGATGTATGTGATGGGGAAAAGATGTTTGTCTCCTGTCAGACACTAAGCAAAGAAAGAGAGAGGAGGGGACAGAGAGTCCAGCATCCCCTCCAAGGGCATGTCCTTAGTGAACTGACTTCCTGACATTAGGTCCTCTGGAAGGCCCCACTATCTTTCAATAGCGTGATGAGCTTTAAAAGAAGCCTGTAGAGGAGCCGTGGACTATCCAACACTCAACAGTTAGCTCGTATTTCACAATTCCACAAACTCTTGACTTCATTTCTAACAACAGGATACGTAATAAAGATGTGTGCTTACTCAACAGCATCAGAACCGATTTAAAATGATGACATCAGAACTGTGTCAGAACCAAAGTAGAAGCACAGCAACAGAGTTCGTCAAAGGGCAGGGGGCTGTAAAATCATGTACACACTCTGATGGTATCCATAGGAAGAATAGCTAGGAAGAGATAGACTAAAAAAATCGGTGTGTTCATACTGGTATCTTGAAATCACAGATGGGGTTTTCATTCTTATTTCAATGCTTTTGTTATCTGGCTTGATAGCATTATGTTTTACAATGAAATAATTCACTCTCCCACTGCATTCCAGATACATAGAAAACCAAGCAAAACACCCAGAGATCGACTGTGAGAATCTTTATCTCACATATATGTGAGAGGAGCTTTCTGTGAACTAAAAGGCTGTGCATATTCACAAACCTCACACAGAATGAACAAAAGCTTTTAGTAAAAACCTACGTCTTCCCATAAGAAAATAATATTTTCTTAGCATCCCAAATTGGCCAGCTGTGCTAAGAAAACAGTGGAGGAGCCAGGAGGAAACTTGAGTCTGCTTAGACTTCCAGTGTGGAAGTTATTTCCAACAGATGGATGCTTCCTCTCCTTCCCTCCCAGGAAGACTTGTAGGAATTCTGCCCAAATCAGAGCTCCAGTCCCTGCAGCTGGGTTCCTTGACGGTTACTGCCCCACCCCCACTCCCCACACCCCTTACACATAACACATACACATAACACAGAATCCAGGCCTTAAAGTTCTACAGGTTCTGGCTCCCACTTCCAGTGACTCATCCTTTGTTCAGTCCTGTCTCTCCCTCTCGCAGTTCTCCTGACATCAGTAGGATAGTGCATGGATATTATTGGATACTCAGCAAATAGATAAATAAATCTCCCGCTACCGTTGGTCCAACCAGTAAAAGATTAGCTTAAAACAATGAACAGTGTCCAGTTGGCTGCATGGCTGTCGGGAGTGCCGAAACCTAGCCTCTGATTTGCAGTACAGCGTTACCACCTACAGGGCTGGCTTGGGGCTTGTCAAGTTTAAGCTTCCTCACTGGCAAAGCCAGGTTAATAAAGACCATGGAGTCCCTGTGAGGATCCATTCCACTGCTGTATAAGGAATGGCGTGATCGCAGCTCTGTGGGGATTAGCTATGGCTTCTACATGCTCACTGAAGGTGGAGTTCAAGCTTCGCAAGAGATAATCCCCTCTTCCCTCAGTCAGTTAAGACCCGGTGCAGCTCTGATGAATACTTACATCCCAAAATCATTTTTCAATTCTTTTCCCCCACCCTTTTTCTCTTAAAGAGGATTGGTTTCGGCTCTAAAGAATGAATAGGGTATCAGTGGAGGACGAATTAAGGTCCCAGAGCTAATCCCCAAACCCATTGTCTCTAGAATCATACCTCCAATACACCTTGAGCACCTAAGAGGTAAGGCTTCCTGCTTGCTTGTAACGCCTGTGCTAGTTTGAGTGACACTGACCCTGCCTCACTCCCAAGCCTGGAGCTACAGACTTCAGGAGGTGTGTCCCTAGGGTAGCCTTTGAGTTCTCAGAGGGCTCTCACTATTCCCAGTAAGCTTGCTACCTCCTGCTTGCAGCTCGAGGCATGAGCTGGCTCTCTCTCAGCAGCCCCTGCTGCCATCCTGCACTCCACCATAACAGACTACGCTCATGGCAACCAAAAGCGGGATCAAGCGATTTCTTTTATCGTTGTTTTGCTCCTGATATTTTAATCACAGCAATAGAAAAGTAACCCATTTGGATAGCCCAGATGCCCCTGTGTGAGAAGGGGAGGAGGCAGAGGAAAGCCCAGCTCACTCTGCCCCGGCCTATGCACCCAAAGGAGATTTCAGATGTGTGGAACAGAAACCTTTGTGAATTGAATCCCAGTGCTAACCAACATTTGGTTTCATCTCTGTGTTCTACAAAGACAAAGTTGGCTCCAAGACCACAAAGAATCCAGAAAGCCATTGCTAATATTACCTCAAGCCAAAAAAGTATTAGGAAGTATTTTAACACTTCCAGTTTAAAAAAAAAAAAAATGATGACACAAATGCAACAGCAGCTATCGTGTAGAACAGGGAAAAAAACTCATTTTATTGAAGAAGCTCCTAGGAATGGCAGCTGCATATTTTTTTAGCATAAAAATTAATGTAGGTTTGTTCTTTGGATAACTCCTCTCCCCCCTCTTCTCATTGGATCTCTGACTTCTTCATGAAGATCTCTTCTAAAGGAGGCTGTTTCCCCAGCCTCTTGGAGTCTCTTGGTTACTTCATCCCATAGCTCAGAGAACAAACCCGGGACGCTGGTTATTTTGATAAAAACAGATGGAGAGGAAGGAACTTGTTGGCCACATGTGGACTTTGCAAACACAAGAAGACCAGCAGGAAGCCTTCTGCTTCTTCCTCACCTTCCTTCCACCTTGTTGAGTCCCCAGCATCTCAGCTTGTTCTCAATATCTCTGGACTGTTCACTTCAGAGAATCTACTGCCCCTGAGGAATGGAGCAGGAACTACAGAGCTAGAAAGAGGCTTGCAGGCTGAAAATCAACACCACTCCCCAGGAACTATCATGGAAATGGTAGCAGGTCCAGGCTGAGCTATTTAACTCTTACTTTCTTGGAAAAAATAGCTTATTTTCTTACAAGAAAACTATGTTTTAAAAAAGAGAAGGGAAGAGTCCTATAGATGTAGTTAACTGATGTTTAGTTTGTGTGAGGGCTAGGGTTCTTCAGCACTACGACAAACAATAAACCAGATGAAAACAGCAGGAATTTCAGTTTGTGGAACATCACAGGACATTTGAACCTCTCTACTTGTGATAAGTGCCCAGAATCTATCGTCCCGCTTTGGAGGGAAGATTTTTACCTGGTTTCTGTTCTCATCCAAGATCTCCAGGGTTGGGTAGAACAGACCTGTCCTCCCAGGCTGAGCCGTGCTAGCTCTGACAGGAGAACAACCTGTTTCTTAGGGTCTGTACCTTCTATCTCCCTTCAAGGAGAAGAGCAGCTTAGTAACCCAGTCATCTTAACACACAGATGATTAAGAACAAGAGCCCTTCAAGGCCACACAAAGGTACTCTGGACCACAGCCTGGTGGATGGATGCTCCGTCATGGTCTGAATGTGGAAAACTACACAGCTTGCTTGTTGAACACTTGGTCCCCAGATGGTGGTATATCTGGGGGGTTCTAGAAGCCTGCAGAGGAGACACATAGCTGGAGAAAGTAGTAAGTGGGCCATGTCCTTAGCATCCAGGCTCCTCCCTGTTCTCTTTCTTCCACGAGATGAAGATGCACTTCTACCACAAACCCCATGTTGTGGTGTTCTGCCCAAGCTCATGGGACCACACAACCATACCTTGAACCCTTTGAACCCATGAGCCAAAATAAGTCTTGCTTCCCTTAAGTTGTCAGGTATTTCGTAAGCCCAAACCTCATTTAGTATTTGTAACCTGTCAAAGTTTACAAACTTAGAGATGCTGTTCCTGCAGAGTACCATTTCCCTTGTGAGTGGCACTGGGGACTGGGGACCACTGCCTCTGCCTAACACTAGGAAGGGCCAGACTCCATAGTGCTAGCTTGGGAGAAGGTACAAATTTAAAACCTAAGTCTGTTCTTGTTGGATGTATGCCTCTACTCCACCACAAAGTGGGAAAATCCTAAACTGAACTATCAAGAGCCAGAGATAATCTGTACTTTTTTTTTTTTTTTACAAGTTGACTACTGATCCATAAAAATATTTGCTGTAGAAAAGAAAGGGAAATGTGTCTCCAAAATGATGACTTATGGATAGGTCAACTGAGACTCCTGAGCCCCGCCCACCCTACACTCTTTTCCTCCAGTGCTCCCAAGTTATTCTTCAGCCTAGTTCTGGTGACAGTGAGAAGGTTGCTGGTGTGGTCACTGTTATCTAACCATTTCTCTGAGACTAAATATTTTATCTGTAAAATGGGGTTTGACCATGTTTACCAAAGATTATTGTGAACGCTGACGTAGTGGTTGGCCAGTGTTGGTTCTCTATTCACCAGTTGACCCACTGGTGCCATTGAGTCAAGGAGGGACGGACCTTCATCAATGGGAAGGACTGCCAGCTCTAAGGAGAAGCATGCCTTCAGAAAATAATCTTGGCAATATGTATATTTGCGGTTCTACTCTTGCTGGCCCCCTCACAGTCCTCACTTTCCCTTCCCCATCCACACTCACAAGTGCCATCTACTGTAGCTCACAGAGGCTTGCACAGGATCAGCCTCTTGTCCCATTTCTAAAGATGGGCAGAGGGTCCCATCAGAACAAGAGGGTTCACCCTAGCCGCTGGGCCTACGGGCAAATCCAAGGATTCTGATCCATCTGCCGGAAGCAGAAGTTCCCTGTTAGAAGGATACAGGCCACAAGCACGAAAGTGCCTCTGTGGGGGACCACAGCATCATTGTGTTGAGGCTGGTTCTTTGGACCTAAGCTTCCCCCCCACACCTTCTCTTTTTCAACACTGGGGAGTTGAGTCTTCAGTAAGGCCAACTTCCACTTTGTGGGTGCAATCAATCCCTTTAAGGTGATTTGACCTGTGGCTCATTAGTAAACCAGCATATGTGTTTTGCAGTGCAAGCTGGTATCTCTGAGACTTTTAGACTGAAGCCACTTGCTAACCAGCCACTGTGCACACCCCAAGCAGTGGGGCTTTGCATTCCACTTGAAAATAGAACTGTTCTGTTTTTAATCACAAAACATTTTGAGATACATGTTATAATGTTTCCAAGGAAAACTGATGCTTTTTATCCTCAGCACCCATTTCCCAGAGGTCCCAGTAAAACAAGTAGCACAAGAGGTGGAGGGCTCAGCTGAGGGAGGCAAACTGCAGACAGCCTGCCTTTGCAGCTCATACTAGACTGCTGAGAAGGATAAATAAGCTTATTTCAAAGGGGCTAAGGTTTAAAGGACCAAGGTGATCAAAGCCACCTGCAGCGTCACGTCACCGCAGGTGCTGCTGTGGTCCTGTGGAATTCCTGTGTACAAACAGAATGGCTCCGATCACTACTACCTGCTGTCTCTAGCCCAGTCTCTTTGGGCCTCAGACCAAAGGCTGGACAACATGGCAAGAAAGGGTAGAGCATTGACATCTGTGTGTCCCCCACCCTTACACCCCCACTCCCATCCCCTGGCCTCCGGTGACTCTCTCTCTCTCTCTCTCTTTCTCGGATGGTTGCCATTTGGTGTCTGCTGTTGTGTTCTCACCTCTTCCAAACTTGATCTTCTTGATCTTCTATTTATGGGTGGTGGACAGGGAGTGTCATCCCACGGCTAGCCGAGATCTAGGGAGCAAGTTAGCTGTGGGGAAATGGTGTGTCATCCCAGAAGGATGCAGGAATTTTGTCTCCTTTTAAATTTTGGAACCTTGAGTCACAATTTTTCTGATGCTGTGAAGGTCTTTGGTCTATTGTCGATGATGCATTAGGCCTCTTGTCCATGATATATTTGGTTGGTTTCTAATGGCGTATTTGGCCCATCCATGGGATTTGGGTGATGGCATATTTGGGTTGTTAGTGATAATATATTTGTTCTGTTGATGGTAGCATTTTTTTTTATATTCACGTGATAGATACACACCAGCAGTGAATGTTAACAAGTGAAAGAAGTCCCAGTGACTTCCACATTTCAGCTGAATAAAGGGTAGCAGAAGGCAGAACTTGAAGAGTTCTATGAGGTCAGTAAGGGCATGGCGAGCTTAGGGAGAGATTGACATATACCTAGAGTCAGTCAAGGGAAAGCCATGGTTTTGGTCAGAAGATGTAAAGATTTGAAAGACTCTATATTAAGTTAAAATCCTTTACTTAAGATGGAATTAGCTGTAGGTGACATTTTGAATCTGCTGATCAAGCAAAGATAGAGGTTCTGAGGTCTACAATGAGAGGCTGAGATAAAAAGGAAAAACATTCTAAGATTTTGAAACATAATTTAGAAACTTGGAGCAAAAAACTGTCAGATTCTTGGAGATGCTTCGTGAATATATATATATATATATATATATATATATATATATATATATTTCCTCAGTATGATGATACGCTTCATGCTTCTTTGAGAAAATTTAGAAAAAGAAGAGACTGAAGAGAGACCAATTTGCATATCTGGGCAGAGGCTGGCATAAAGAAGAAAAAGTCCCAGTGAATTAGTTTTCCTTTTAGTGAAGTAGGAAGGAGCAAGGAAGAAATAAGAAAAATAAATAAATAAAGTAGACATAAATTATTCTATAGCAAAATTAATCCTAATTAAATTGAAGCATTTCTAATCAAAGGACTTCCACAAAGGCTTACAGTGGCAAAGTAGCCATCATGAGCAAGAGACCAGATTCCCCTTTGCCACGTATCAGAATCCTTATCTAACTAAAAGGAAAACACTTAAGTGCTGAGAGATGGAGCTAATGTCTAGGACAACAGGAGGGTTAGAGGAGAGGCGACCTCAATTTCTCTACTGTCTGTTTGCAGGGAAGTCACGTTTCTCTGAAGAGGGGGAGTGGAGACTGAACTGCGAAAGCCAGAACTCCAGGGTTTCTTCACAGACTCTTCCTGCACACTCTAGCACTTTTAGTTCCATTTGTTTGTTAGTTTTTGCCTGAGAATGTAAAGGAAATCATGGCTGACAGTTTCTCTTTCAAGTTTTCCATTTATATGGAAGACCGAACCTGTAGGTTAGTTTGGTCCCAGAACATATTTCTAGAATAAAATAGAGCAGCGAAGAGGAAGCAGGCAGAATTTCAGCTGCAGCCTTGGGGAGCAACAGCTTTCAGAAAGCTGGTGGATGGCTTTGGGATATAGGTTTGTTTTCTCTCCTTTTTTTTTAATCTCTTTATTGCTTTGTGACTTGGCTTCCATATGGATCTTATTAAACTTAAACTGAAAAATGAAATGATCCAAAAAAAAAAACAGGATTAAAAATAGCCCCTTCTCTCTTTCTAGTTTGAATTTGAACCCCAATTGTTGTTTATGACTTGAGTCTGGGGAGACTTCAGATTCCAATGGGCCACTTCAACCACCACACCCTGCACAGGAGGTATGGACAGCTGCCATGTCTGCCACCACACCAGTCTGCCTGTCCCTGCCATGCTCAGCAAGGATTGCTTTGCTGTTCCTAAACACATGCCCACCAAGGGACACTCTGTCTGTCTTTCCAGATGGGTCTATAAAGATTTCATTACTGAGTGTCTACGTAACAGGAATCTTCATTCTGTTTGTAGAGTAAACTCCCAAGGGCAAGAGAACGCAAGAATGTGAGGCTTAGTGAAAAGACGTTTTTATCTCACTTTTCAGGCCCAGGGAATGCTGAGATCATCCTGGTTCTCCACGTCAACACTGGCTTTCACCCGTGTTTCCCTGTATTGGGCTGGAGGATGACTCCAGTTACAGACTGAGTGCCGGCATATGTCAGGCCATGCTCTGGAGCTTCTAAAACTGTTCTCCTTTGTCACAGTTGAAACAACTATCACACATGTGACATGCATTTAGGCACAGAGTCCAATTACGTTCCTGGGTCAGTGTTTTTTTTCCCACAGGCTAACGTGCATCTTAGTCCTATGAGCCACCAGGAAAGTGAAAATTTGGATTGTATTGGGTATCTCACCATCAAACAATTCTTTCACCAGAAAGTAAAAACTTCATCCACATAACTCCCATCCACTCAGGAATTTCTGGAACTATGTTTTGTGAAATATGAATGGAAATAACACGGAATTATGATTGAATAAACAGCCAGCATTAAAAGAAAGGAGACATCGAGTGGTGTGGTAGTTTGGGTAAACATGGCCCCTGCCATCCACAGGATGTGGCACTATCAGGAGACTCATGGCCAGGAGCTGAGCTTGGAGGTAGCAGAAGCACAAGCAAGCTTACTCCCTGGGGCCTGCTGATCAAGATGCAGAGCTCTCAGCTCCTTCCCCAGCACCACGGCTGCCTGTGCACGGCCATACTTTCCGCCAGGATGATACTGGACTGAACCTCTGAACTATAAGCCAACCCCAGTTACATGTTTTCCTTCATAAGAGTTGGCACGGTCATGGTGTCTCTTCACAGCAACAGGACACTAGGGAGACAAGTGGCAAGCAAGCTCAGCCTTAGGGTTTTTTATCTGCAAGATGAGAAGTATTCCTGTTGGTCGTATCTTCAGACCCACAATTACGAGACTAATAAGCCCACGTCTTCCAATCATCCAATTAACCCTCCAGACAGCTAAATAGGAAGGAAATAAAAAAAGGGACAGGCAGTTTTCTTGGAAGTAGGACGCATTCACGTAACCCCCTCTTTCCAGAATGTTCGAGTTTCTCTGAGATCACATTAGCTGTTGATCAATTCTAGGACACAAACCCTTCTGTGGCATATTCAGAGTCAAATAATGATATGAGATCTTATTACCCTAAGCTGCAACACCCTAAAATCTCGAAGGATGGGAAACCTGGCAATAAGGAAGAGGTCACATCCTGAAAGAATTGGGCTGACCTCCGACTGGCCCTGCCAGAGGCTTCCGTTTTCCAGGAGACAGGCATGGCTAGATGCAGACAAGGCTCCGGATGTTACAGTGGCAGCAGCTCCCATTAGTGACGCCAGCCAGTAACAGATGAGAGGCGTCTAAACACAGTCACCTGAAAGGCCATAAGAGCCAATCTGCGACTGGGGTTTCTTCACGGCATCGATTCTGAGCTTCATCTGACACAGTTGAGCAGTCTGAAATAAGACGTTCCTCAGCCTAGAACAATCAGGTCAGTAATTCGGGAATTCTAGACCGAACTCCATGTTCTTCCTCAGTTACAAAAATGTCCTATTGCCACTGTTTATTTAAGTGCCATTGATTAGAGGTCATGTGAAAAAAAAAAGTCTTTAAATTTTATTCTAAGTGAGACGGGATGGTTTTACTCTGTACCCAGCTCTGCAGGCTGAGGCAGGAGGATCACAAGATGTTGGCTAGCCAAAGCACCATAGCAAGACCCTGTGTCAAATCTCTTCTCCCCAGACTCTTTATTGTATGATTATTAAAAATTGCTGACCTTGAGATCAGCTTTCATCCCTGTGTGTTGAGAAAACAGACCCAGTGTTTGTTGTCATTTGGACAGGGTTTAGATGTCCAGTTTTCACCGCACGTGAGTGCTAGGCTGGTGGGCCGCAGGAAGCCCTGTTTTCTTAACCTGTTGGGGAATGTGAACTTGCATTGCTCGGTCTCCAAGGGGGAGCAAGCTCTGAGAGATCTCCGTTGAAGAACAGCCCCTGAAGCCGCTGTCCCCTCAAGGACTACACCCCTCTACTGCATTGTTTGAAAATACTTGAACCAGGTCACAACCCTGGCAGTAAATTCTCTTTAATCTTGGAAATAATGTTTGATAAATGTATTATTAAGAAGAATGTTCCTAGACCAGTCCTCAGATTCTCTTGACAGTTTTAACCATTTGCATTCCAACAGGGAAGAGTGCATATGCAGGGAGAAAGAAAGAGGTAGACAGAGACAGAGAGAGTCAGACAAACAGTGAGAGATTTAGAAAGACACAGAGACACATACATACAGAGAGAAAGAGATACAGAGCATCAGAGAGACACACACAGAGACAGAGAGACACACAAAGAGAGACAGAGAGACAGAGAGAGGGAGAGACAGAGACATACATACACAAACACAGAGAGAGACACACAGAGAAAGGAAAAGACAGAGAAACAGAGTGAGAGAGGGAGACAGAGACTCCTCTTCCCCAAATCGCTAATTCTGTGAAGCCATGACAGAAGATCACATCCTTAGCACAGCTAAGTCCCTGCTCAAACTTCCATTTTTCCTGCTATTAATTTGATATTGCATAGAGAGAGTAGCAGAGTGGCAAGACCTTGTTTTCAAAACTGGATCTTTTCCGTGACAACTCTAAACTGCTGCTTCACATTTTTACCCACTCTCACTGAAATCCCCATTTCCTTTGGTGTCACCTCACCTCTAGTTTTGTGGTAGAAGCATTTACATCTTCCCTTAAAAGGAAAACCTAAAGAAATGCTTTGTTTGGTTTGGGGGCAGGTCTGCACTTGGTTTTTCTGAGATGGCCTAGAGTTCCCAGAATGCTCCTGCTGCAGCACCTTGAGGGTTGAGTGTGCAGGCACTACACCCAGCCAAAGCAACCCTCTCACGTCTGGAACACAGCTGATATTCCTGTTTCTCCCCTCCTGCTACCCTTGCGCAGAGCCGGTGAGCTGCAGTTAGCACCAATTTGCGCATTATGAAAATGAGGCGAGGTTCAAGTGTCAGACTTTCGTAATCCCGTTTTCTGGCGTATTGCATCTTTGAGAGAAGGGTCTCAAGCCTAGACATCAATATCAACTTGTGAAAGCAGCAGGTTTACCGAGAAGACTGGAAGCCTTTCCTCCCCTGGGCTCACGTCACAAGTCACAAGCCAAGCAGAGGCCGGCTCCAGAGGCTGTTGCAATGAAGGGCTACGAACTATGCACCCTAGAGTTCTGTGCCCTCACTCTCTGTTTTTAACCACGTGTCCCTGGGGCAGTCTTTAGTCTTAGGATAGTAGAGCCTGGTGCCCTCAAATCGAACCACAGCCTCTCAGGAAGCTTGGTATCATTCCTGCTCTTTTTGTCTTTGTTTGGATACTGGCCAAACCAATGGTTCAGCTCACACTTTCTCTGAACCCCTGCTCCTGTTCCACCTACAGCTGCGTTCCAGATCCCTGTTGCTGAACACACCAGCTATCCTGCACCAAAGCTCAGACAGCCCTGGCTTTCTCTCTTCTTTGTCTCTGTCTCGGCACAGCTGCCAATATTTACAGCGTGTGTGTCCTATCTCAAAACCTGACCTGATACAATTATTATCTTTGAGATTCTCTCTGAGTTCATTGTTAAGGCTACTAGGAACCCTAGAAGGAACCCCGGAATCCTGACTCCAAAATTGCTAATTACAAAACTTTATACTGGGGAAACGGTCTACAAGCTGATTTCTGTCTGAGACAGCAAGGCTCCCCTGAGAGCTGAAGAGCTGCAGAGTGTCTCTGAAGACTCGTGGGGGACAGCACCATCTGAAAATGATGCCGAAAATGCTGACAGTCATACCTCAGTGGCAGTTCCATCTTCAATAACTAAGTCCAACATGACTCAGGGATGGTCAACTGTTTCTTGTGGGTGCAACTATTGTGGTCGTTTCCTTCCAAAAAAAAAAAAAAGCAACGCTGCTGAAAGTTTATCTTGCCAGATTACACATTGCAGCATTGCAGCATCTGAAGGCAACTGTGTTTACTGAGCTGTGCGTGGTCCCATCCTCTCCCATTCCAGGGCTGGACTGAAGGAAGGACAGGGTCGTGAAGCAGGGCATTTCCTTGGTTTGCCACCCAGCGAGGTTCCTCTGGTTCTCTTTATCTCTGAGACCACACTTGGAAATGTTCAAGGACACATCCACTAAAATATTTTCAAGGTCACACAGCTACTGCTTCCAGTTGGATGCTTCAAATTTTAATGTTTATTTTTGAATAACCTTTGTTAATTTTGCCTACTCTTTCACATGAGAATAACAGCTATGTAATGCTGACATTTTAATACCCGATAACGCTTCATACTAGAATAATTTACACCTGGTATTGACACTTCTAAAAGGACATTTTTGTTATTTTTTTTAATTTACCCAGTATTGTTTTATATGTATTTAGGTTTCAGTTTTTTTAAATCAAGCTCTACTCTGCCTTTGAATGTATAAATTATGATACCACCATACGAAGCCATCACAGTATTATGACCCAACGTGGCCTCATTTGATGTCAACAGCAGACCCCTGAACTTCCCAGCACCCAAAACCATTAACTTTCTTCGTCACCCCTTAAAAAAAAAAACTATAAATCACTGAAATTTTTCTATTGTTTTCACCAATTCTATTCTAATTTGCATTTTATGCTAAGAGCAATTTTTTCACATTTTTGTTCTTTTTCTTTTTTCCTGTTTTCCTTTATGCTCAACATATGATAACTATCTTATGAAAATGCCCTTAGTTAACTCAGCACACATACACAGTGAATTTTTTTAAAAAAATAATACATTGTCAAAGGAAAGCATTTGAAGAGAAAGGAGATTCTTATGTTTAGATACAATTTGCATGTTTCATTACAAATGTTTTGCCTAGGATGTTTGCTTGCTTTTTATTACGTGGTTGATTTTCTTTAATGACTTTTTTATTCCCTTAGGATTTCATTTTGTCCTAGTTAAAAGTCTGACGCCAGGCTATCCTCTAGGGAGGGAACTCACATGTACTTTTCTGCCTACGGTGTCCCCTTGCTTCGGGAAGTCTATGTTTGGGACTTCTGATCTGTTCTATTTTGTTTTGTAATCTCTCAGAATTTTTCTAAGGTGGCTTTTCATTTTTTCTCCATTTTTTTCTCCATATTTTTTCTCCATTTTTTCCTGTTTTTCCTAGTTGGGTGGCTCATTGATATCTCTTAGTTTCTTTCATCAGTCCTTCATGGCTTTCACCTTTTAACATGTTTATTATCTTTTGTTGGTTGGTTGTCACAGAAATTTCCAAATCAAATATATTCTCTTCAGTTCTGTCCTACTTAAGTCACCAGATTCTTGGCTGTGTAAGTGAATGTATATTTTTTTCCACACATTTTAAGTTGTCAACACATTTTATTTCCAAACAGATTTTTTTTTTTTTACTTCAAACCTTTACTTAATGAGGACCTACTTCACACCGACTTTATTTAGAGTGTTCAGATGTCTGTCCTCACTGTCCCTTAGATGGCTTATCCCCCGTTCCTCATCTTAACCTTTATTCCATAGGAAAAAAAAATAAGTCACATCATTTTGTTCCTTTGCTTAAAATACTTCAGTGGTTTTCCATATCATCCCAGAAATAAAACAAAACAAAAAAACAAATAGTCCTTACCATGCTTTAAAAGGCCTTAACTTATCTGGATCCCCAATACCACAGCTGCTACCTGCTCTTCGTGTCACAGACCACCCCAGGACATCTGTGCGTGTTCCTCTTATACTTTGGAAATTATTCTCTTGATATGTATGAGTTATTTCCTGAGTTCATATAGATCTCAGAAAATTCCTTCTGGGCACTGTATGATTTCAACCCTTCCATTCATTCTCTTTCTACATTCTCTATTCCATCTCTCCCCATATTATTTTATTTCTGGATGACTTCTCAGACCTTATTGATTAGTTGATCGATGCTGTACCTGTGTATAAGCTCCAAAGAAAAAGGAGGCTTGTTTGTTGTGGTTTCCGTTTAACTCCTAATGCCTAAAATAGTGCCTGGCACGTTATAGAAATGACACGCATTTGTGAAATTGTTGAATTAATGCATGGATGAATGATGTGCTACCAGAATTTTACCATAACATCTTCTGGAGTGGAGACAAGATCCTAATCTTTTTATCGAACAGTTCTCTGTGTGTATGACAAGAGTTTTTTAGGATCAATTCTATCACATATTCTCAGTTTTCCTCAAGAGTTGCTCTCGGTAGTAAATTAGTTCTTGAGCCTTAATCCTCTCTGCTTTAGCTGTATCCCATCCTGTTACAGCTTAGAATCTAGCTGTCTTCTGGGCCAATGCCCCAGAGGTTTGGTGCATAGGCTGTACAGTCATTGTAGTGAAACCATAATCAAGGAGTCCAAGAACAGCTCGTAGGTCATTGAGGGGGGCCTTTGAAAGGGATGCTGAGGATCAACCCCTTTCTCTTTTGGACTCCATGTTAGCAATTTTCTGTGCCGTGTGTTCATACCTGTGTTCTATGCCAGCACAGGTACAAAGTAACCAAGACTCTGAAACTATAAACCCAAATCAACCTTTTATCCTTTGAAGTTGTTTATCTCAGGGAGTTTGTCATAGTGACAGGAAGTTTATTAACAGACACCTGCTTCATTCTTATCAATATTCTTTCCTATTTCTGGGCTACTGAAGGTATGCTTATTATTGCATGCTTTTCAAAATACCCATTGGGCACGTTTCCGTTAACTCTGGGCAAAAGGCAGAGACCTGTATTTCCCTTCTACCAGGTTCAATGGAAGCCTCCTCTATAATTCTTAGATTTGATCAGTTGATGCTCAGTGCTTCAGATGTGCTTGTTTCTTTAACTAAAGAAATACTGGCCCAATAAATATTGTTAAAAGATCATTGAGTAGGCTCTGTTTCCTTCATAAATATTTTCTCTTCTTTCCTGAGATTTTAGGATGAAACAAAGCTTATGATTGGTGTATGGATGGATGAACGGATAGACAGATAGACAGACAGACAGACAGACAGATAGATAGGTGGGTAGATATTTAGACAGGAGGGCAGACAGACAGACAGAGAAGGGGAACAAAGCAACAAAGGGAAGCATCTGCTCACTGAGTGTCTGTTCTGAGGCGTGTGTTGGCAGCTGCCGCCTCGTTAAGGGTGGGCAAAGGCTTCTGCTATGAAACAGGTGGCAGCATTTTAATTTGAACTAATTGATTGTCTTATCTTTTCATCCTAAATATGAAAAAGACAATAGATGACACTTGAAAACAACCATGACCAGGTTACAAAGGGAAATATGGCATCATTTTATCATTATTTACTTTCTATTTCCTTCTGATTATCTTGTCGTTTCATAGTCTTTGAAAGCTGAATCAACTGTGTCCTCTGAACACAGGGATTTCTTCCAGGTGAGCTATTTCATTAACCTACAATCTTTCATTGAATGACATAAATTGAAACTGAACTGGCCAATTCAAAGAGATTTTTGGTATCAACAATTTTGGCTCTGCAATTATTCTCAGTTGACAAGTAACATCCCAGCGAGTTAAACCTGAAAATTAGTTATGTGAATTTTATAACTTCCAAAAAAATAACTGGGTGAAATGTGATCCAAAGAGAAAGCCTTAATTCTTAACAAACAATATTTGGAGTAATTCAGTACCTCTTTTGGTGACTCAAGGTCAGAGCTGTGTGACCTCTCCCTGGGAGACATCAGACAGCTGTAGCATAAAAAAAAAGCAAGCATGGTGAAGAACTCACTTTACCGCCAGTAAGATGTTTTTCTTGAATCATTATAGATGCAAATGAGAGCTACATTTGGAATTAAAATGAAACCACTTTGGATTAAGATCAAATATGTAGACACCAAAACTCTTTTATTGCTGTAAGTGATGGCCCAGTACGGCATTCTACTGAATAGCCACCATACTGTAGAACCCATTTTCATTTTTCTCTCCTTCATCTGTGTGGATTCCTGTTAATTCTTTTGGTGCATGTTACTGCCTAATGAGGACATTACCATTTTTTTTTTCTATTTTACCCACAGGCTGTTAAAATCAACTAAGCTCTCAATTATTGAGTTAGGAGAAAACACCCTAATTGGCAAGCACCCTCCTCTGCAGGCAGTTTGAGAACTGCCAGCCTTATAGCTACATTTTTAAGAGAAAGTTACCAAAAGAATCTCAAGGTGCTAATTATGCAGTCATATAATTTACATATATTCATGTCTCATTAACATATAAGTCTCCAGTTTTTAAAAAATTGATCGAGAGAAAATCGGTGAAGCTAGGTACTAGGATATTTGAGGATCCCCCCCAACTCCCATGACCCAGCCTAACATATCTTTCATATTTTTTATTATGATGCATTTCAGTTTGTTCTAATGGTATTTGTCTCAGATAAATGTGTTATTAGATATTGTGCACAGGTCCCTGGAATCATTCTTGAGTGGTAAGAACTTTCTGTCAGGGGATCTGCACTTCCTTGGGAATGCAGTCATGGCGGTGGGCAAGAAGGCCTTGAGAAAACACAGAGGCCTGCACTGGGTTTACCAACCCTGAAAGGTGGGCTTTGTTATTCTAGTTAGGCTCGGGTGTTCCTTCAAAGCACCCAAGGTTGTTCCATTGAGGACACGTGGCAGTACTGAAGTGGATCACCTACAGACAACATACAACACGACACATTAACAACCGAGACCACAAGGTAGTAGCCACAATTATAAACACATTTCAGTACAGCAACGGAGTGAGCATTTTTTTTTAATTAATCAGGCCTTTGGAGAATCCAGTAATAACCAGAACTGAAGCCAAACTGCTCATCTTCATCCTCTCTCCAGTCATGCCCCGGTAGCACCCAAAAGGACTAGAAAGGACTAGTCAGCTGCCAGCTGTTTGAAGTGACTAGAAAGAATGACCACATTTTAAAAAAATGTTACCTATTTTATGTGTATGAATGTTTCGTCTGTGTGAATGTCTGTGCATTGCATGTGTGTTCAATGCCAGCGGAAGTCAGGAGACGGCATCAGATCCCCTGGAACTGGAGGCACAGGCATTTGTGACCCACCGTGTGTGCACTGGAAATTGAACCCAGATCCTCTGCAAGAGCAACAACGGCTCTTAGCCACTGCTGACCCATCTCTTCTGCCTCAGATCACATTTTTTAAAATGGCGTTTACGTCTCCTGGGCAAGCTCAAAGCCAATTTCCCTGTCCTCTGGCTGGCCAGGTGTGGTGCCATCTTTGTGAACTGTGGGGCAGCCAGCCCAGCTTCTTAGCCTCCTCTCCAGACGCCTAGGCTGTGCAGAGCTTCCTCCCTCAGCTCACTTCCACCCTTTCCTCATTGCGCTGGCTCTGCAGCGGCCTAGGATCTGTAGCAGCGTCTGGCGTCAGTCATAATCACACAGCCAAATCTTCAGTAGTGACATTTCTCCTCTTATTTCCTAATGAATTCTCTCAAATTTCAGGGTTCCACCTGGCTCAGCCCTAGGGTAGCTGGGAATTCTGAGTACAATACTAGCTGTCTGCAGCCCTGAACACCAAATTTGATCTGTTTTCAGTTGGGTTGTGGAAATACTGACATAGGCAGACACAAGAAGGAAAGGGACAGTAAGAATTTACATTCGAACTCTTAGGACACACTTGTATTCAAATCAATACAGCCTTGTTCTTTTATCAACTCCATATACATGTGTTTTCCAAAGCCGCTCATAAGATGTAACTAATGAGGAGAATGAATTAACCTTAAAATTGGAAATACAAACACAGATGCTGGAGAGATGGTTTGGTAGTTAAGGGCCCTTGCTCCTCTTGCTGAGGCCCAGGTTCAGTTTCCAGCACCCACATGACACCTCACAGCTACCTGTAACTCCAGTTCCAGGGAATCTGTGCCCTCTTCTGGCCTGCCTGGGCATGAGTGCATGCACACACGTGCGCATGCGCACACACACACCACAACACATGGTGTATACACACAAGCAAGCAAGTACATACACATAAGAATCATTTAAAAATACAAACACAAATAAATCACGTAATTGCTTTAAGCACCTCTCACCAGAGTTACATCTCCAACACCTTCTGTATAAGGAAGTATGTGCCCTTCTCATTCAGAAAACACAAACAGGGTGGGGAGGAGCTGGAAACCATAATCAGAATATACTATATGAAAAAAAAATACTTTCAAGTAAAGGAAACAAAGAAAGAAAGGAAACCAAAATGCTGGAACAAGCACTTTCTCTTGTCTGTGCTGGTGATGCTTTGACAGTGGCATGGGACAAAATAAGTTTCTGGCATTCTTTAAGAAATTTGAGCCAGCAAGGAACATGGCAGACACACCTGTCATCCCAGGATTTGGTAGGCAGAGTCACGAGGATAAGCAGTTCCGACACAGCTGGGGTGACACAGAAAGACTCTGTCTTAAAGGGCACAAAGAAAAATAATGTTCGTCTCCCAAAGAGTATCATTCTAACACATTAAATTTATTATACTTTTTAAGTGCAGAGGGTCAAAGCCAGGTCTTACCTACCTTAGACAAGCACTTACTATTGAGATCAATATCCTTCTAATGGTCCTTGGTTTGACCTTAAGGTTATTCCTAGAAATGTGACCCTTAGTGTCAGGGGAGAGAGAGCAAATTGACTCCATCCTTCCTTTGTAGGCCAGCCAGGGAGCTGGAGTGGCTCAACGTGCCCACAGCGCTTTATCTCACTGGTGCCTCACTGCTTCTCTACAGGATCATTCGGGCACCACACTTTGCTTCTGTAAATGGACAAATTATGAATATAAATTGGAAATTTGTGCTGTGCAAAATTAACCCTACAAGTGGAAACTACATTTCCATTTGAATGCGCTCCCATCCTCTAAGAGACACAGTTATTGAGTCACTAGGAAATGAACATCAAGCCTATCTTAGCTCATTTTCACGTACACGACACCAGGGCACCAGAGACCCTCTGGATTCCAGAGAGCAGCAGGCTAATCAACTTCTTTCATTTTCTGCAGCATTTCTGGCATATGTCCCGTGTGATTTTATAAATTCCTACACAGGAGACAAAAGATAGAGAGTAAAAGCGGATTTGAGCCTGTGAGCTCAAACAACATTGTTTCAGAGCTTTCAAATTCAGTGCCGTCGTAACTGCTTGAGTCTGCTCTGTGAGTCTGCAAGATAGCTTCAGCAAGCTCTCATGTGTTTGACATTATAGGACTTCGTGGCCTGTCAGGCTCAGGAACATGCTCACGTGACACAGCCACACCACACCTTCAAGCTAGTGTTCATCCTCATCTCCGCTTTATCAGAGCCTCAGCTTGAAATCTATGTGACGAGGGCTGTGTGCTCCCTTGGGGACCCAGTCTTCAAGCAGTTCCCAAGAAGATAGGCAAAGATGGTTACAGGGGTGGGAAGTGGGCTGTAGTTTCTCCCGGTTTTTGTCTAGAGATACAAGCCTCACTTAGAGATACAAGCTACCCCCCAGGACATAGGGAGGTAACTAGGTTGACAGGGCAGATCCCGAGGAGTCTGGGGTGCACTCCTGGTCTTCCTGCTCAGCTCGTTCGCATTCCTTGACACCTGTGCCTCTTAATGCACTCACTTTAAGGAATCAGCCATGGTCATCCACGTAGCCTTCTGGTCGAGGTCTAGTGAGAAATTAAATTTCAGGAGCCCTGGATGAATTTCTCATTATATGAGCTAAAAGATTTTTCTGCCTCTGTCACCCAAGTGCTGGAATTAAAGGTGTGTGCTTCCGTGCTGGGCCAGAATTCATGAGGTTCTGTGGACACATTCTGCTCTAAGCTAATTACTCCCCCCCCCAACAGTACTGTGAGGGATTTGTATTACAAGCAGAGACGTTAGAAGCCTTCTCCAAGGTGTGAGCTGGCCGCAGCTCTCTCTCTCCAGCTATGTCTCACACCCACTCCACGCCTGGATTCACTCCACCGCTCTCAATTTCATCTAATCGTCAGGGCGACTTGATGTTTAAGTGTCCTTTTGTTGCTGACGACGCACTCTGTCATCATTGCACACTCCCTCAGCCGACACTAGTCAAAGCTAGTTAGGAAAAAGAAAAGGGTCGAGAAAAAGAAAATGTCTCTTTCTGCATTTCTGTTTTAGATGCTCTCGTTTTTTGAAAATGTTAACTTAAAAAAATTGTATGTATGTGTCTGTGTATAAAATTTATGTGTTATATATATGTGTATATTACATGCATATGCATGTGTATTGTGTGTTACATGCATGTTACATCTATGTGTATTATACGTATGTGCATCTGTGTTACATGTATGTTGTGATAAGCTTAAAAGGTATGGGTTAATAAATGCTTATTATTAGGCTATAATTATACCGTTAGGCTATAATGGTATTTTCTAACCCTTTATCAATCAAATAAAGACTCAGATACCTGTTGTATTTTATAAAATATCCTTTACCTGGGGCATTGCAGATGTTAACTCTCTAAACTAACTTTACCTCCCGGCCCCAATCTCGAGCTGCCTCCCATCTACGGTCCAAAAAGAATTAATAATGTTCTCCTTCTCCTCCATCCATCCACGCTGATCCTGCCATGTGCTCCCTCCCCACACTAACCCAAGGGGCCGATCTCTTTCCTTATCCTCCAATCCTGATCCTGTCTTCTCTTCCTCATGGTCCCTTGACCCCAGCCTGCAAACCCCAAACTCCACCTCCCTTTCTTCTGCCAAATCCCAAGCTTCAGCATTTTTTTAATCAACCAATCAGCTTTAAATTAGGTGGAGCAAGGTTTACACAACAAGGACAGGTGTATGTGAGAATGTGCCCACCTGAGCAGGGACAGGATCTTGGGGGTCAGTAATTATCACTAAAATATATAGCACTACGCCAACCCCCAACACATGTATGTGTGCATTATGTGCATGCCTGTTATATGTGCTGCGTGTATGCATAGTATGATGTGCATGTGATAAATGTGCACGTGGAGGCCAAGGTGACATCAAATGTCTTCTTCAATATCATCTCCATGTAATTCTTTGAGGCAGCATTTTGTACTGAGCCTGAAGCTCATCGTTTGGGCTACCCTGGTTGGCTAGTGAGCCCTGGGATCCTCCCCTCTCTGACCCCCACGTTGCTGGGGTTTTAGGTGCACACTGCCTGCATGGCTTTTACACTGCTCAGGTCCTGATGCTGACACAGCAAGCACTTTATTCAGAGCCACATTCCTAGCCCCAGTTTTAAACTTCAGAGCTTTTCTCCAGGAAGCCCTGTTACCTACCAGCCATTAAGTGACAGTCCACTCTTGTCTTCCTTGTTTTCATTTCCTCCTTACACACACACCATAACAACTCTGTAATGGAATTTAAAGGGGAAAAAACAGAGAACTGAGAAGAAGAGACAGAGAAGGAAGGAGAGTGGGAGTAATAAAAAAAGAAAAAGAAAGAAAGAAAAAGGAAGGAAGGAAGGAAGGAAGGAAGGAAGGAAGGAAGGAAGGAAGGAAGGAAGGAAGGAAGGAAGGAGACATTTTAATGGGGGAAGCAGGGCTATGGTCAGTTCTCCCATCCTCCCATCTGATGGAGGTTGTTGCTTTGTGCATTTACAGCAGCTCAGCTGGAGGTCATCATGGAGTAGGATTTGCATGTGAGATATAGAGGTGTCAGGTATCAAGAAACACTAATATTATTGATTTTCGGGAAGGACGGAAAGCTCAAGGGAAGCTATGAAGGATGTTGGAGATTATCTTCTCTGATGTTCCTAGTCCTCCTGAGCCTTGCTAAGTTGTCCTTTCTTGGTATGAGGACCACATCTTACTTCTGGACTTTAGCATCTCAGGCTCCATCATGGATAGTCTTTAGCCTGAGATGGGGTGGACAGAAGCTGCACAGAGACAAGCAGTAGTGATAAGGACATGTGTCCTGTGCACAGTCCGAGTCTCAGGCAGATTTAGTCTTCTGTCCTGTTTCCCTGGCATCCCACCTCTGTCTTGGCATTCTCTCTCTGCATTGTGATGGCTGGCCTGTCTCTCACTCCACTAGACAGTGATGCCCTCAGATAAGGACGGGGTTTCTTTTACTTTTAATCTTTAGAGATTGCAGAAAGCTTATCACACAGTAGGTGCTTTGAATGGATGATCCAACATTTCATAACATTCACAGAATAAAGCCCAAATGTGTCAACAAGGCATCTGGACTCCTTCAGAATATGAGCCCAACATCACCTTTTAATCTTCATAACCAACTTGCTGCCTCGAAAGCTGATGCTCCATCCGTGGAGGGCCTCACGCTGTCACGGTTGTGATTTTCTCCTGCTCTTGCCACTCTGCCTAATGAATTCCTGCTCTTCCTAAGTCTCCTTTCAATGTCATCACTACTCTTGAGTTCTTCCAGAGGACTCCAAGCCTGAATCTATTGAGAAAATAAAAGCCTCCTCCCAGCTCTTTGTTCTTTCATATACAGCTTGAGAAAATAAATCGTGGCCAGTCACATGCACACTCCTCTCTCCTCAGTCAGCTCCTCCTGGAGAGAGCATGTCTAGGCTGCCAGATACTCAATAAATATTTGTGGGAGGTTAATACCCAGGACGTTGCTGCTTTGGGTGATGTTTGGATTTCTGTCTGCCACAGCTCCTTGGGGCACAGGAGGTTACTTCTCCCAGGGAAGCTAATCAAAGGCAGACATGATGCTAACTAGGTGGTCCATGCCTGGCAGAGCCATACATCATTAAACTTTATCCTCTGTGTTCAGCGAGCTGTTTAATAAGCCAGGCTCTTGCAGGGAGCTCCTCTTTTCGTTGTTCTCTGCCCCTTGATGTCCAGCTTGAGCCAAGGGATCTTCAACAGACCTCCTTACAAGGTGCTGGAACCTACACATTTAACTCCATATTTGAAGTCCCCTGACTTAGTCCTCTTTGTTTTCCTATGTTGCCACTTTCTCTTGTTCTTTTCATGGAAAATGGCTGTGGGGACTTGATTAAAACCTGTAGGTTATTATGGGTAATTCTTCTTATTTTTCTGAACAAAATCTAACACAGCCTTATAAAAATAAATAGTTGCACAGTCTCTGGCTGGAATTACCATGAGTCTCCTTTGTCTTTGTGTGAAGAGACGATGTGTTTGGAGCCAAGTCTGGAGGAGTGGGAAGGGAGAGACACAGGAAGTCTTTCCTAAGAAAGGAAAGACTTGGGGACAGTTGCCCTGAGCTGCAATCCTGCTTAGGGACTGTAGGGCAAGAAAACAGAGCACTCAGCAAGTACCAGCACAGCTTGATCCTGAACGCCTCTTTCTCTTGACCTCCCTCAGAGCCTCCATTCTGCATGGAAGCTCTGCTTCTCAGTTCTCAGGAACATTATCTTCACAGGGCTTAGCCACATGACACCGAAGGAGAAGCAGGTAATCCTCTTCTGCCATCTCACAGGCCTAATTATTTTCAGACGAGTCTCAGACCCAATCACCAAAGCTACACATGAGCGGCCACGTGCACACACGGAGAGGCCGGCTTCCCGTAAGACACAAGCACAAGCCCGCACTCTGTGCCTGACGTTCTCATCTAAGCTTTCCAAAAACAATTTGGAAATGTCAGAGGGAAAAAAAAACATTAATTTAAAATTACTTTGCATGGTATAGGCTAAATTGGGTTGGTTACTGTAAAAATGAGAAACACGGGATGTCCCGAAATTAACATCCAAACCGTGAACCAAGTAGATGCAATGTTTGTTTCTATATCATCTTCAGATGTGCATAACAGGACAAGAGTCTAGTCCCACTCAGGAGCATTGCACAGGTCCCCCCACCAACAGATGGTGGTCCCCTCACCCCACAGTGTGCGCAGTGACAGATGGCTCACTTGCTGAGTGGTCAGGTGCCAACAAGAGGTAGGTTTCCAGCATGTTGACTGCCTAGTAAGATTGCTGTTATATAGCTTTATTTAAATCCTACTTTGATACAGCTATATAGAAGTTACTGTTCCTATCTTATAAATGAAAAAAAAAACAAAAAAACAACAAAACAAAACAAAACAAAACAAAACAAAACAAAAAAAAAAACCAACAACCCAAGGTCCATGAGTCTTTAAGTAACTTGCCCAAGATTGCAAACCTGAAACTTGGACTCAGATGTGTCTGAGTCAACATCCATGTAGGCACCGATATTTCACGATGCAAAAGCAACTCCTCTCTTGTGTTTTGCACCCATAAGGCAGTGCGAGCTCTTCACCCCAACACGACAGCAAGCAGACAGAGAGACTGGCTCCCTAAGAAGCTTCATGTGCTTTGTAAGGCTTGGACCACTTTTTGATGGAAAACCCATTAAATCTATTTACTTCTGATGCTAAACCCTCTCTCCATGTCCAGGACTCTTACTGACATCTCCTGATGGGTCTCTCTAGGCTGAACATCTCTGACCCGCTCTGTGGACCTTACCAACATCTCCTGATGGGATTGATGGGTTTCTCTGATCTGCTCTGTGGACCTCTGGTAACACTTCCAGCACATTCTTTGAAAAAGCCCACAGTTGTGTATAACAAGCTATTAGCTGCTGACCCTGTAGGTCACTGGGTGATGTTTACATACTCCTGCCTGCTTCCCTCACACTATCTTAGAAGAGATATACACTGTGTATATCTGCGTGTGATGTAGTCGCTTTAAGGACTAAGCCTTCAATGTTGAACCCAAAGCAAGCACAGGATAGATAATTACCTCATTCGGAATTTCCCTCGGGGTAGGATAAAACACGTTCTGTGGCTGGATCTCCAAACAGGCCCCGCTCAGCCACTTGTGAGCTCCAGAGTGGCTCAAAGTATATCAATGCCTTGTGTTGGCGCCCCACCCAGATCGCTCTCCCTCCCGGATTCATTCCTCAGCTCTTCATTCCTGAGGCCTGGCTCAGCCTGCCATTCTCTAACATCTACCTCTGCTTCAATTCCTTCAGTACTACGTGTGACCACAAAAGGGTTCTCCAATTGTAATCTCGGCATTCCAGCTTGGACTCGGTCAAATCTATTGTTTGAAACTTTGCAAGCAACAGATTGGTCCTCTCTGTTACAACATGGGTTGCATGGCTAACACCACTCAGCACCCCCCCTGCCGCCCCCAAACGCCTGCCAGGAATCACGGACCAGGCACTTTCTCCAGATACCTAAAGTACACAGAGCTCACCCGCCACTGACCCTGAGTGAGTTAGTAGAACGCACAGCACCATCTCTCAAGACACCAGGGAGGGATGACGCCTCTGCCTCAGAAAGTTTAGCTACACTGAGCTGACCAAGGACATGAAAAATTATGACAAAAATACTAGAAAGATCTTCATTTGGAGCTCAGGAGACAAGGACAATGACATCTATCAAGTTTGCTTTGAGTGCTGTCATATGGTCCAAGAAAGATCACACCTGTGAAAAGTCTTCAGCATTCATCAGCATTACTGGAAGATACATCAGGGGCCTCTTCATCATGATTTATTTTCCAGATTCGATTGTGTAAGGGCAGCCAGAATCTAAAAACTTTTAAAATGGAGATTTCCAGAAATAAACAATTCATAAGCTCCCAACTGTACATGTTCCAAGGAGCACAATGAAATCTTATGCTGCCACTCAGTAACGGCAATCCTTTGTCCAGAGTATCCACTCTGTATCTGCTACCCACCCATCACTGATGGTAGCCTCCTTGGCTGTGTGACAACTTTGAGTCTGCTGTATGTCAGAGTGCCTGAAACTCTTATTTAACTTAACAATAAAGCAAAGTGCAGGAGCAGTGACGCTGGTACCTCATTATCCTCTACTGATGTCACGGCTCAGTCTTTTATTAGTTACTGTTGGCGCTTTGTTACTGCGTAAAGTTCTTTCTTTCAACTTTTTATTGATTCTTTGTGGGTTTCACATTATGCACCCCAATCCCACTCATCACTCCTTCCCTTCATACTCACTCTCCAACCTTGTAACCCCCCACCAACACTCCAACAAAAATCTCATTGTGGAAGATGTAGTATCCCACGGCATACCCTTTTGCCTGCACATCTTTACTTACGAATGTTCACTGCAATGAGTCACTGGTCTGGTTCGAGGCCTCTGGCTTCTGCTACACCGTCACTGCGACTCCTCTTGGATATCTTGTTGTTGCCCTGTGTCATGGAGATCCTGAAGCTTCAGATCTGGATCTGTAGGACAAAAGAAAAAAAAAGACAAAAACAAAAAACAGCAACATGTACCTTTGTGTGCTCAAGAAGTTCATAGATGGGGTAGATGTTGGCCCAACTCAAAGCCCTGTATCTGAGCCTGGGTGACAGCTGACGCATCCCACCAGCTCTCCTGCACCCACACCACCTGTCAGGCTCTCCAGCCCTGCACCAGCGAGCTCACCCAATGCTGCAGTTTTCATGCCCTCCCAGCAGGCTCACCTGTGCCCACCCACCGTAGGTGGTGAGATGGGGGCCGGTATACCCCCCTTGCCCAAAATATCACACAACAGATGAGTGACCAGGCCAGCTCTCCTGCACTCATGCCATGCCCTCGGGGCCAGCTCACCCACATTCCTGCTTCCAGTGTCAGCTCTACTGTGCTGCCCAGGCAAGATGCAGGGCCTGCTCTTCTAAGTACCGCAGCAGCTGGGGGCAGGGACAGCTCTACACAGCCTTTGGACATCAACATCATCTCAGGTGACAGCCCAGACCTCTGCATGGCTTTTGGTGATAATATGAGCCACAGACATCGGCATAGACCCCTGCTGAAGTGGAAGTTTCTGGTTTCTTTGGACACTCAGTTGTGTCATGTAAATATGTCTTCTGTTTTGGTCCCAAATATAGGATGTGGGAATGTCATCCCTCCCCCACCCCCCAGGAAAACAGACCCTCTGGAAAATAGCCCCTGTGAAAAGGCAAGTGATGTTCGTCAGCTGGAAACTACCCTGTGAAAGGGGCATGTGAGCTCTGAGCAGGGATAAATAGAAGCCCGCAGACAGTGAGAGGATGTTTTTGCATTGCTCTGGTTTGCAATGATCCCCATCCTTCACTGGTCTCTGCAGAGAGATTCACTCCAGAAAACTTCTCAGGCTGCTTTGGTGGACTTGTGCCATTTGGCTGGAGTCTTGCTGCTTCTACAGATTCATTCCACTGCGCTGCTTCATATTGCTGCTGCTGCTGCTGCTTTGCTGTTTGACTAGACTGTTGGTATCCTGATGACTGACTTTGATAATCCCGGAAGAACTCATTAACCCTTATTAGCAGGAAGTAGCTAAAAGATATCTACAATACCTTTCCATACTAACCTCCTACGTAAGATCAGGGCGTGAGGAGGGAGGTAGGGGTATTTAAAAACTTTAAATAAAGTAGGTGTTTGGAAATCTAAAGCCTATTCCCTGCTGTTGCATGGACACAGACCTAGCCATGGCCCTCAGCAGCAGCACAGGCTGGACTCTACCATGGCGTCAGGTGGCAGAGAAGGCAACTCCCATCAGGCTGTTCTTCTCCTTCCTGGCATGTCTCCAGTTCTGCCTCTCTTCATAATACTCAAACCATTTCTCTTCTCTTTCTCTCTCCTATCTCTCCACCACATACTTGCACATTGTAATGGTTCCCACTATGGGCAGGCCACACATTGGGTGGGCCTCTGGGTGTCTTCTGCCTGCCCATACCACATGGTGGCAGGCAGGCCTCTCCGGTGTTCCATTCTTAAGTCAAGCTTTATCATGAAAGCATATGTATAGGAATGTGTACATAGGCTCATTTAACCTGTTGCTTGGAATGTATCTCCTGTGGATAAGCAGCCCCAGACCTGTGTGTATGTATGTCTGTGTATGAGAGAGAGAGATTCCCCATTTAGATGAGAGTGTGGACCAGGCTGTAGTAGATCCTTCCAGCTCTGTAATCCTAAGAGATCTTCTAGCATGGATCCTTGGGTGTTGTGGCTATCACCTCCTGAGCATCCACAGATCCACTTACATAAAGAGGTCGCACAGCCCCCTCAAGGTTATACGGCCATAACAAAGCAACAGTAATACTTTTTTCTCACTCTTCTTATGCATTCAGACCTGGGTTATACCTGTTCCCATGCCAGCCTGGGATCACTTGTCTTTCTGGATCTTCACTGGAACAGTGAAATGGTCCTGATGCTTCCCCGCAGCAGCTCACGTGGTCCCCAATTTTTAAAACACTGAGGTGACCCTTTATTGACTTCCATTCTGACACAGGTTTCTCTGTGAGGACCAAGCTGTCTTGGTCACTGTTCTATTGCTGTGAAGAGACACCATGACCATGGCAAACTCTCATAAAAGAAAGGATTTAACTGGGGTTGGCTTACAGTTTCAGAGGTTTGGTCCATCAGCATCATGGTGGGAGGCATGGCGGCAAGTAGGCAGACGTGATGCCAGAAAAATAGCCAAGAATCTACACCCAGGTCAGCAGGCAGCAGGAAGGGTGAGAGCCACCGGGCATGGTTGAGGTTTCTGAAAGCCCAAAGCACACACCCAGTGATAAACTGCTTTCAGTAAGGCCACATCACTGCCCCAACAAGCTCACACCTTTTAATCCTTCTATATAGTGCCACACGCTGATGACTCAGCTTTCAAATATATGAGCCTGTGGAGGATGTTCTTTTTCAAACCACCACACAAGCTGACACAGGCGCTTGGCTGCATTTACTTTGGCAGGAGCGGGAGCAACAGCTATTCTAGCACCAGACTCTCTCTTGCCTAGATCCCAGGAGGAGCTGGCCCTAGCAGTCCCAGGGGTACTGTGTTTATATCCCAGACACACAGAGCAATTGGACCCTCTGGGCTTAGTTTTCCCCATGCAAATGTTGGGGGTGGAGGAAGCCTGCCCTGTGATAGATACAAAGGCTGCAAAGCTCATTCTGGCTGATTCCCTTCTGACAGACTCATCAGCTGCGTCTCAGTGAGAAGCCGGGCCTGTTGAGCAATGAACCTCCTGAGACTCACTCTCTGTCTTCCATTTCCCCATTCTTCTTCCCTGAGAGTGTACTCTGGTGCAGAGCACTGGCACTGAGCACAGCCATGGCTTCCAAGGTTTGGAGAACCTTCACTAAAAGAGCTGCTCAACAGAGAAGCTTCCTGCCTTGCCATGCCTCCTTCCGGGTGGTAGGAGAGCAATTTTTCCCCCCACTTTTCAGCAAAGAAATCTTCATTGCCAAACCATATTTTATCATTCTTATACACACTTATTTGGGGGCAAAATAGAAATACCACACCTAAGAATATAACAAGCCGTCACCCAGTTTGTTTAAAATCTTTGCTATTTTGTACTCAAATGCACACTGTGAACCTTGCATATGTGAGCCACGCTGCCTGTAGAGACAGTTTAATGAAATGAAACTAGAGGGATTTGGTAACTCATACCCAAAAAAGTCCCTGGAAAACGCAACCAGTGCTTTGCGGAATTCTTGCAAAAGCAGTTATTGTTCATAAAAATAAAATAACCAGATGGGAAAATGAGACCAGGGCTTTGGGACTATGAGAAGTACATATTTGAACTTGCATGCACTTGATTCCATGAGGTTACTTGAAGTTTTCACTTCTCCAGCAGCTGTGTGGTCCTTCATAAAGAATTCTTCTCAAAGGATTTCTATGGCTGAAACCACAGGCCGTGACTCAGCCAGTTGTCAGTTCTGGTCTAAGCTAGGGTCCATGGCAGGTGTGAGTGCAGAAGAAACTTTGCCTCAAATGGCTCGGTGTTGTTGAATAGAGACAGGCTTCAAGGTGTAAGCACGGCACTTTCCTAAAGAAAGACACTGAGTGGGGTTATGGAGCTGGCTCTCTAGACAACGTGCTTGCCACATGTGTATGAGGACCTGAGTTCAAACCCCAAGCACCCACATAGAGTCCTGCTCAGCGAGTGTGTGACAGTAATGCCAGTGTTTTTATATCAACATGAGCCGTAGAGACAGGAGAATCCCTGGGAACTTAAGGCCAGCTAGCCTGGCCTGCAGAATAACAAAGAAGAGACCCGTTTCTCAATCCATGTGGGAGGCAGAGCCCAAGACACAAGATTGTCCTCTGACAGCAATGTGAGCCCGGCACACATCAACCCCCATCCACAAGCACAGTATCTTAGACTCAGAGAGAAAAAAGACACTTTTCATAAGCAGGTAAGACTGCTTATGGAAACTGGTTGCTGGAGCATTAGGGGAAGGAGGAAGAACCGTAGAACACTGATGGATGGGATCTAGACCAGCGGTTCTCAGCCTTCATGTGCTGATGACCTTAACTGTGAAAGTACTTTTGCTGCTTCTTTGCAACTGTAATTTTGCTACTGCGACTAATCAGAGTATAAATTCCCGTGTTTTCTGATGATCTTAGGCAACCCCTTGTGAAAGGGTCATTCAACTAGCAGAGGGTCTTGGGAGGTTGAGAAGCTCTCCTGGATCTACATGGCTCACAGGTGATTCACGTGGGATGTGTTACAGAAGGAAGCAAGCAGGACGGAGCCACTGAGCACACTCCTTGCAAGCGTGCCACCACAAAGATGCTACTAACCAGCCATTCTTTTCTCAGAGTTTGGTTTCACAGCCTCCATGCAAGGCTGCCCTGGACCTTACTTTCTTCTTTACTCTGCTGCCTCAGCTCTAACCAGCTCAGCTCAGGTCTCTACTCTTCAAACATGCCCTTAAGGCTTCATTTAGCCTTAATTGTAGCCCCAAAGGTCCTACCTCCAAACACCATAGGCAAAATGTTTCCACCCTCTTAATATTTTTATAACAGGGACCAAATTTCAACAGAAATTTGACAGGTCTGTCTTCTTCTACTTGCCTCTTGTAGCTTGCGCTATTTTGGTGAGGAGACAATGTAGTGTAGCTGTTAGGAGCACGGCCTCAGGAATCAGAGAGGGAAAACAAGAACAACAGGAAACCCAGCCACACTTCTACTTTGTACCTGCTGATCTTGAACTTGTAACTTTTTATTGTGACTTGATGCCTCTATTTCTTCATCGAGGCTATGTCCTCTGGAGAAGATTTTAAATTTGCCATCTCCACAATATCAAAGCCTTAGGAGAATTAAAAGCACTCTGTGGAATGCTGTCTGCAGAGAGCTCAGTGCCGGATTCACGAGAAGAGGTCAGTAAGAAAATTCTATAAATCTTCTATCATTTATTCTTATGAGCACAGGACCCAACAGCTGGATCTCTAAGAAATGGAGGAAGATTTTCGTTAAAGTCTTTAACTAAAGGGCACTATTGCCTCTTCTCTATTCATCATGCTTCCTGACAATAAGCCTCTTCACTGTGCTTCCTGACATGTGACCTCAGACTGGCTACAGTCGCCATCACGGGCTGCTAGTCTCTAGTGGAGGAGTTTTAACTTAGAACATAGCTGCTCTTGCAAGAAATCACAACCAAAGACTTTCTAGGTCTGTGTGATCTGGCTAGAATACAAACATGCCTCTATTCCAGGAGACATAGCAAGCAGATCTGAGTTCAAGGTCAGCCTTGAACTATAGCGCAAGTTTCCAGTAAAGAACAGCTTGGGTCCAGGTGTGGTGATACACACCTTTAATCCCAAACAATGAAGGTAAAGTTAGTTTGCAAAAGGAAGCACCCACGTTTGCAAGTGATGTCTAATTCAGTGGCAGAAAAAGTGACAAATCAGAGGAGATTTGACAGAATAAGAATAGGGAAGCTACTTAAGAGACAATGCGGTGAGAGAAGAGGCAGTTTTACCAGGAGAGTTTTACAGAAGGCAAAAATGAGCCAGAAAATGAGCCAGAAGATTAGAGCAGAATGCTGAAGTTAGTTTGAGGCCAAGCAGAGCAATTCAGGGGCTGAAAGGGAAGCCAGAATGAATAAGTCAGCTGAAAGAGGAGTTTGAGCCAGAACAGCTGAGTTGAACCAGCCAGCTATGAGCCCAGAAAGAGCTAGAAAGGCTGATCTGTTCAGCAGTAAGTTTCAGAGGCTGAAAATATTCTAGGATTAGGTTAGATTGTATGGAGTCTAGAAGCTTCCAGGACTAGGCCTAGGTTAGCAGATGAGGCAGTAAGCCTCCCAGACAACAATTGAAGTAGGCGAATAAAAGTTCCTTTTACAGTCTCTAGTGAGATTTTTTTTCCAAAAAAAAAAAAGACAACTAAATGTTTAGATTACAGGATTTCGTGACATTTCCAGTGAATTGCTAATCTGGTCTCTATAGGTGCTTTCTAACAACTAACATAGACTATACTTCACTGAGCCTTCCAATTACATGAAGAAGCTTTCTCTAATTACACAAAAATGTGCGATGCTTCATTCTGACAAGCGGCTCTTTATATGGCTCATGCTTCTCGAAATACCTTGGAAGAAAACAGTGTGGCTGTGGTGTGTGTGTTAGCAGGGTAGCTAACCAGGGAAAGCTGGTAGTAACAGACATATCTGACATTCCCTTCTTCAAATCACCTTCCCCGAGTTGCCATTGCATATACTTCTTGGGAAATCCTGCTTGCATGTTTGTTTGGGGTTTTTATAAAACCGTACTCAAGGAAACTGCGGTGTTATCTGATGATTCCTACACGACACTCTAAATCCAAACTCATTAGCATTTGAGCCAAGGTCCAGCGTTTCAGGGGAGAAGAGTGGCTTGCCATATCTTCTGACATCTTAATGACACACAGTCAGAGCCAAATTTGATTACCTATTGATTATACTAACCTTATCGAAAATGCTTTCTTTGGCTTGGAAAGTTTCTCCTTTATCAAGCTTTTGTTGTATAGTTGTTGTTTTTTTTTCATTGTTCTTTTTTAGTCAAGCGTATGTTATATGATGTGGAGGAGAGCATCCCAGACACAGAGGCTCCCAGAATACTTCCATGAAAACCAAATACAGTGAGTGTGCTGGGCAGCCTAAGGACACCTTACAGGGAAGAGCTCCACCCACAGCAGAAGGGGTTCATAGCACCCTACCATCCTCCCAGCAGCTGAGGGGCAGCCTTACTAAGGAAGAGTTTTCTACCCCAGGGAGGGGCAGGGCCTCCAGAGCTTTAAGAGTCTTGTGAGCAAATTTCATGATTTTCTTGTTTTTAATTGCTGAGTAGTATTCTGTTGTGTATATGCACCACAATTTCTGTATCCGTTCCTCAACTGAGGGACATCTGGGTTGTTTCCAGGTTCTGGCTATTACAAATCAAACTGCTATGAACATGGTTGAGCTAATGTCCTTGTTGTATACTTGACCGTGTTTTGGAAATATGCCTAAGAGTGATATAGCTGGATCTTGAGGAAGCACTATTCCTAGTTGTCTGAGAAAGCACCAGATTGATTTCCAAAGTGCTTGTACAAGTTTACATTCCTACCAGCAATGGAGGAGGGTTCCCCTTTCTCCACATCCTCTTCAGCATGACTTGTCACTTGAGTTTTTGATCTTAGCCATTCGATGGATATAAGGTGGCATCTCAGGGTCGTTTTTGATTTGCATTTCTCTGATGGCTAAGGACACTGAGCATTTCTTTAAGTGTTTCTCTGCCATTCTATATTCCTCTATTGAGAATTCTGTTTAGCTCTGTACCCCATTTTTTCTTTTTTTCCTTTTTATTAATTAGTGTATTCACTTTGTAACCCCCCCTGTAGCTTCATCCCTCCTTCCCTCCCAGCCCCACCTTCCCTCCCTCTTCCCCATCCATGCCCCTCCCCCAGTCCACTGATAGGAGAGGTCCTTCTCCCCTTCCTTCTGATCCTATTCTATCAGGTCTCATCAGGACTGGCTGCATTGACTTCCTCTGTGGCCTGGTAAAGCTGCTTTCCCCTCAGAGGGAAGTGATCAAAGAGTAGGTCAATCAGTTCATATCAGAGACAGTCACTGTTCCCATTATATGGAACCCACTTGGACACTGAACTGCCATGGGCTACATCTGTGCAGGGGTTCTAGGTTATCTTCATGAGTGGTCCTTGGTTGGAGTATATTACTTGATTTGTTGCTGTTTAACTTCTTGAGTTCTTTATATATTCTGGATGAAATTTGCAGACAAATGGTGGGAACTATAAAAGATCATCCTGAATGAGGTATCCCAGAAGCAGAAAGATACTCATAGTATATACTCATTTATAAGTGGCTATTAAACATAATATAGGATAACCATACTAAAATCTGTACACCTAAAGAAGCTAAGCAAGAAGGAGGACCCTGGTATGATGCTCAATCCTCATTCAGAAAGGCAAATGGGATGGACATCAAAAGAGAAAGAAAACAGGGAACAGGACAGGAGCCTACCACAGAGGGCCTCTGAAAGACTACCCTGCAGGCTATCAAAGCAGAGGCTGAGACTCATAGGCAAATTTTGGGAGGAGTGCAGGGAATCTTATGAAAGAAGTGGGAGATAGAAAGACCTAGAGGGGACAGGAGCTTCACAAGGAGAACAACAGAACCAAGAAATCTGGGCTCAGGGATATTTTCTGAGACTCATACTCCAACCAAGGCCCATTCATGAAGATAACTTAGAACCCCTGCACAGATGTATCCCATGGCAGCTCAGTGTCCAAATGGGTTCCCTAATAAGGGGAACAGGGATTGTCTCTGACATGAACTCAGTGGCTGGCTCTTTGATCACCTCCTCATGAGTGGGGAACAGCCTTACCAGGCCACAGAGGAAGACAGTGCAGCCAGCCCTGAGGAGACCTGATAGGCTAGGGTCAGATGGAAAGGGAGGAGGACCTCCCCTAACAGTGGACTGGGAAAGGGGAATGGAAGGAGAAGAGGGAGGGGGAATTGGGAGGGGTTGAGAGAGGGGGCTACAGCTAGGACACAAAGTGAATAAACTGCAATAAATAAATAAAAAAATTTAAGTCTTAGTGAGCCTTGAGCCTTTGTGCTTTCTCCAGGAAGAAATGTTAATAAGCCCGATTCCAAGAGGTGCACCAGGAGTGATCACAACCATGCCAATAGAGGATGGCACCCATCATGGCCAGCCCAGAAGAAACAGCAAAGCCTAGTGCACATTTTAAAGTGTCTTCAAGCATGAGAGCCAAAGGGATGTTTAAGCTTAATTACTCTGCCTCTGACCTGTAAGTCCTTGCCCAAGGACATTTACTTCCTGACCTGCTGGAGACTATTGTTTATGGGAAATAACAAGCCACATGTTTTCAGGCCCCTAAACAAGTCTGTCTGACCCAACTCTACTGGAGGTGCTTCATCACATAAGGGCGGGAGATATGTAGGCAGGAAATACATCAGGATATATGCTTGTTCCTCATTTGGACCTGATGTGAAATGTGGAGAATTGTGGGTTTTGCCTTTTTAAGCCCCTCTGACCATTTTTTTTGCACACCCAGAGGTGGACCTGACCGGAGAGCTCATCAGCCTGGACAGTATTTAATTACAGCTTGCTTCGAGTTTGGCTTTAAACTGTGGTAGTGGTCTTACTCTCCACCGCTGGGGTGAACATAAGAACTTGAAATAGAAGGCCTTCCCTTTACTCCTGTCACTGGAATAGAAGCAGATAAATCACAAGACACTCAGACATTTCTGGGCCCCAAACTCCATCTCAGGTGGCAAGCTAGGGGTTTAGGAACCAATTTTCTCATTTGGGGACAATACCCAGAACTTAAAAACACTAAATATTCTATAATAAATTGCTAGATTGCAAATAACGTCATAACAAGTAAAGAAAAACATTTTTAAATGAACTAGTTCTTACATCATTTTGTCCGTTGTTCCTAATTATCTCAAGAAATTACTGAACCCTTCATAAAACACAACCTGGAAAATGAAAACTGTAAATCATTTTAGAAAAAGAGAGAAAAAAGTGCGTTTAGAATGTTGTCACTAGTTTAAGGCTAATGCAAATGCAGACTTTAAATTCCTGTCATCTCAACAAACAGCATTAAAACAGGAAAACAATGAGGAGTTTTTAACTCAGAATTATGCACCCTACTGGTTCTCAGACACTACTCTGAAGCAGAATTCATTCTTGGGATCACAGCCTCTCTCTGCCTTCTTCCTCAGGTATGTGTTACACAGAAGCCTAGAGGCACATTAAAGTCCCTAAACAGATGGACCTCTCCTTTCGTGTTCCTGTTCACTTGGGCAGGAAAAACACAGCTGCGTGGAACAATCTTGTATAAAAGATTTCCTAAATACTTTGCAGTTTTTCATCTGTAATTCAGTAGGGAGTTGGAACTGGAAACAGCGGGTCGCCTGGCCCACTGCGCACTGAGGTCTCCGGTTTCAATTCCTCTCTCTTTACTGGTGTAGACATGCCTGTTAGCAATTATTTCTACTGCCAGGAACTTATTCTGCATTAATCAGGGCTACGCATCCCTCAGATGGTGCACTGCCGAGTTCAGAGGTCAAAGCATAATGGTGTTCGGAGTGCAGTGGGCTCGGGCCTGCTCCTTGACACCTGGTGTCTTTAACCTGTTTCCATCCTTAGAGGTTGAATGGCTGAGTCAGACCTTTTACTCTACCCAAGTCCTTGGCTAGGTCTCCTGGCCTCGTGGTGAGTTGGGTGTGTGGTCTGACTGAGTTCCTAAGCCTGGGGTTGGGTCACAAGTCTCCTCATCACACAGCGCTGCCCTGGACTGTCCATTTTCAACGTAGTATTAGCTTGTTTATTCCTTTTGTGACTTGACTCCTTTTAGGAATTGACCCCAGGGTGGGGGGACCAAGCTGTTGAGGTAGCTCTTTGCCTACTTTTCTCAATCCCTTGGTGATGCCCTTAATGCTGTGGGTTTTTTTCCCTCAACAGTTCACACCCAAGCTCAAGATGGCACCAGAAAACAATTCCTATTCCTGCTTGGATTCGGGGAGGTGAAGGAAGAGTGTAGCTGAAAGAAACCAGGTGATAGTAGGATTTAACAGGGAGTCCTCCTTCCCACTGTTGCGAAGGGATGGGTTCTTGCAGCATCCTGCCCAACGTCACCACAAGGAGGAGACCTCAGTGCTGTTATGCCCACCTGCTCAAGATGCAGAAATCCAATATTGCAGGTGAAACATCCTCACTGGGAAATGCTGGCCACTAAATAACGCATCCTTTGCCCTTCGAGGAAGGATTTACAAAATGCAATCAAGGGACAGCCAGTAGACTACCGTTTTGAAAATTTTGTTTTCTCTTTCTTGTCCTGAGGACCCAGCAAGGATTTTGAACAAGCAGAGAGGCGAGAGCAAGTGCACCACAAGGACTGAGGGAACATGCCTCCCGCTTCCTCAAATGCCTTGTGCTTGGAGTTCAGCCGTGTTGCTCTCTGCCAAAACCAATAAAACTCAGAATTCTACATATCTCACATGCGGCTCATACTTTGCAAATGTTGAAATACCAGATGGATGTGAAAAAAAAATCAAAATTATTTTCTTCCCCCCAACAGACAAAACCGAAAGAGATCACTACTCACAAGCCTCCAGGACTTCTCAGGAGGAAGCAATGCCCACTGAGGATGAGAACTCCCGGAATCCCAGCGCTTGGGGAAGTAGGGCATGAAGATTGCCACAATTATGAGGTCAGCCTAAGCTGTGGAGTGAGCTCCAGGTCAGCTCGAATTACAGAGCAAACCTTACCTCACAACAACAAAAGGCTAAAAGACCATGCCTGTCCTGTGGCAAGGCAACAACTCATGACTGAAAAGTAATAATAAGAGCACATACGGTCTCTGAAAACAAGAGGGAAGGCCAAATTCTGGGCCTGCTTTTTACTCTGTAAGCTTAGGAGAGATGAACTCTCTCTTTCTCTCTCTCTCTCCCTCCCTCCCTCTCTTTCTGTCTGTGTGTCTGTGTGTATGAATATGTCTGTGAATCTGTGCATGAGAGTGTGTGTATATGAGTATGTGTGTGTATGTATCTGTATGTCTGTGCAGATGTGTGTGCATCTATGTGTGTATGTGTGTGTATCTGTGTTGTATGCAGTGTCTGTGTATGTCTGTGCTGTGCCTGTGTATATGTGGTATGTTCACAAATCAATGGAGGTTGTCTGCTCTGAATCTAAAGTGTCAGAGTATCTCGGAATACTCTGAATAAATACATAACTGATAATGCTATGTTCTGAACTATTCCTTTTCCTGTACTGGGAGTTGAGCTTAGAGCTTCCTTCATGCATGCTAAGCAGGTGCTTTGCCCATGAGCTTTATCTCCAACATCTCTAAATGTAAGGGACAGAGATAACTGACAAGAGGAAGATGAAGAAAAAAAAGCATCATTGTGTTCAAAAAAATGTTCAAATAAAAATGTTACCTCAGAAACTAAGAGCAGAAAATGACAAACAGGTCAGGATGGGAAGGCAGACATGCTGGCTGGGATCTTCAGCAGTCACTTGGGGAGGCTTGATGGAGAGGGCTAAGCAGCAAGACCAGAGGCCAGCAACCTTTTTATTCAACATTTATTATTTCATGGAGGTGGGAGGAAGAGAAGAGGGTGGTTTTAAAAGACCGTGTTAGCTTGTTTGTTTGTTATGGGTTTTTTGTTGTGTTTTTTTTTTTTTTTTTTTTTTTTTTGTCACCTTCACACAAGATTGGGTCATTTGTGAAGAGGAAACCTCACTTGAGAAAATCCCTGTGGGCAAGATTGGCCTGTGGGCAAGCCTGTGGGGCATTTTGATTAATGATTGATGTAGGAGGGCCCTGGATCTCTGGGCATGGTGCCATCCCTGGGCTGGTTCTATAAGGAAGCAGGCTGGGCAAGCTATGGGGAGCAAGCCAATAAGCAGCACACCTCCATGGCCTCCGCATCATCGCTTGCCTCCACATCCTTGCCTGGAGTTCCTGCCCTGACTTCCCTCAGATTGCGATGTGGAACCGTGAGATGAACTAACGTTCCCTCCCTGTGTTGCTCTTGGTCACGGTGTTGCGTCACGCCACGTGAACACTATGTAAGGCAGCTACATCCAAGCTGACTTCGCTGTAGGTCCCACCTTGCCCGCCCATCTCGCCTTGCTCTGGAAGCCACATCCGCTTCTCTCCAGCCTCAGATTCACTGCACTCATCCTGTCACGGCTGCCCGCAACATCTGTATGAGTTCACTAGGAGCCTCTGTGGTTTTGTCCCCGTTTTACTTCCTTCTTTATACTGTTTATCACAGACAGGGATTTTGACATTTCTTCTGTGTCTCTTAGAGCCTTCGTTCTTTGAACTCCCTCCCCACCTTACGGCTATGGCTGGCTAGGAGAGCTCTTCTTTTGTAAGGGTCTGTTCCTACCACACAACCGTACATGAGTGGCTAGCCATTTTTCTTAATTTCCTAAGCCTTACTGCTTTTATCTAAACAAGTCTCTCTCTCTCTCTCTCCCTCTCTCTCTCTCTCTACCTGGAACTCACTACATAAAGCAGGCTGGCCTCAAACTCACAGAGAGCCACCTCACTCTGCCTCCAGAGTGCTGGGGTTGAAGGAATGTGCCATTATTTCTAGCTTAAACAAATGTTTAAGTATATTTTTAAATTTAGCCTAGACCCCCCTGGTGATAGGAACTAACAGTGAAATGTAGCCGCTAATGGTTTAGTTAATCTAATTTTAATTTTTATCACCATTAATTATATATTTCAGTGTGTACCTAATACGGGCATATAGTAGCTATGCAATCATTAACTTCAACCTCCATTGGTCTACCCACACCCCAACTTTAGTCATTATGCTCTACAATAATGTAAATAATATAAATTTACTTTTCTCTTCTTTTCTTTTTGGCATCCATGTATTCAAGAGAACATGTGACACTTTGAGCTAGGCTTATGTCACTTAGCACTATGTTCTCTGGGTCACCTTTCTTACTGGAAATGGCATTTTCTTCTTTACAGCCGAATATGTCCCGCCATGTATACGTAATGTCACATTTTCTTTATCTATTCATCTGTTGTTGAGCACCTGACAATGCCAGATCTTGGCTATGCTAAATGCTGGCACTTTTAAAAATTATTTTATTTTATTTTTATTTCTTTATTTTATTTATTTTTGGCTGAACTTCTTCTCTTTATATAGATACCCAAAGTGAAAAAGCAGAATCATGTGACAAATGCGCCTTTTGCTTTGAGAGGGACCTCCGGACCTCCATCTTTTCTCCATAATGGCTGTACTGACTGTGTAGAGTAGACTGTAGAGAGTATACAGCTGACCATATTGACTGTATAGAGCAGTTGAGGATTCACAGCAAAATTACCAAGAAGTGCTTGAGAGGCAGGGACATCTGCGTAAACATCCCAGGTACCTGCTTTACCTCCACAGACGCACAGCATTTCCCATTATCCACTTACCTACAAAAGGGGTGTAAAGTCAGCATTTATGAGCACTGAGGCCATGCCACTACTACCCACCGTCCACAGCTTACATACAGGCTCATTCTTGCTGTTATACATGCTACAGACTGAAGCAATGTGTAATGGCACATATCCACTTTATAGCAGCCTCCAGAGTGTTCTCACTGAAATTCCCAGGTGCCTCCTCATCCATGTAAACACTGCTCTTTCACTTATTCCACATATTATCTGTGTCTTATAATACAGAGGATGGGACTACATGATAGGGGACTTGCTTAACATGTTTGAGATCCTCATTTCAAAGTCCAGTAGCCATAAACAAACAAATAGATAAAATGTTATGTTGTTGGAGACCTGCAGTAAGTCCCTTTTTCAGTCTGGCCTTTTTCATCTAGAAATAAGCATTTAACCCAGGTCCTGTTTTGTGGCCTAAGAACTGACTTCTACCATTGAATAATATTCCATTGTCTGGATAAACCAATCGCCCACTGACTGACTGAAAACTATGTCGGCTGCTTTCAAGTTCTTGCAATGACATAACAAGATGTAGTGATTGATGTGTAAGTCATCTGTTGGGATTCATTTAATTAGTCAGTTTTTTCTTATTGTCGTTTTCTATGAAGAAATAAGTTGTTTGAATTTTGGTGTATTTGTAAAGGCTCTGATCATTTAGAAGTTTCATTAGATGACACAAACCTTTGGTAACTTATTTACCACCCTGTAAAAGCAGCCATATCTCCTCTACAACCTCTACAGGTTAAAAAATAAACTGGAATTGCCAAGGACTTTATATTTTTAAAACTGATTCCCATACACATTTTTTTCTTTTTTAAATTGAAAATAATTTTAACTATAACATATTCTGATCAGTTTTCCCTCCCCATCTCTCTTCTCCCATATTTTCTTCACCTCCCCACCAATCTAATCACACGTCTTTCTTTCTCTCTTTAGAAAAGAAACAGATAAAGTAAACAAACAAATCAAAAGAAAAGAAAGGAATAAAGGAAGGAAGGAAGAAACTCAGAAGAAAGACAGACACAAAACCAAAATTAATGAGAACAGAAAATCAGAACCCATAACATATGACAAAGACCAGTAAGATTAAAGAACGAACAAAAACAAAGCAATATAAGACAAAAGGCTTACACAAATGCCATTGAGATTGTTCTGTGTTAACCACCTGCTGCTGGATGCAGATCCTGCACTTAAGTGTGGCTAGTATACCCAGCAAGATTCCAGTGGGGGTAAACAAAACTAAATATTCCTCCGCCTGCAGTAGTCTATCAGCCATAGCTTCTTGGAAGAATGGGAGTTCATGAACACTTTCCCCTCGCAGCCCTGGGACCGCTTCTGCCTTGGATGTTCGCAGGCCTCGTGCATGCTGCCACAGTGTGAGAGTTCAAATGTGTTGTGTCTGGAAGATACCTCTTCCTTGGTGTCATCCATCCCCTCTGGCTCTTACAATCCTTATACCATCTCTTCCACATAGCTCCCTGCATCCTTCAGGAAGGGATCTGATAAAGATATCCCAGCTTAGGACTAAGTATTCCCACATCTTTCACCCTCTGCACTTTATCCAGTTGCGAGTCTCTGTATTTGTTCCCACTAATGCAAAAGAAGTCTTGTCTGATGATGGCTGAGCAAGACACTGATATATAGGTATAGCTGAATGGTAACTGTCATTTTATTACTTTAGGAGAATAATACTATTTGTTGTTCCCTTAGGCACGTGACCTACCTGGAATCAGATACTTGACTACTGGAGCCGTCAGGCATGGCTTCCTTCTCATGAAGTGGGTCTTAAGTCCAATCAGATGGTGGCTGGCTACTCCCACCATGTCTGTGCCTCTGTCGGACAAGCATATCATGCAGGCGGGTCACTGCTGTATATGAAAAGAACACCTGCTAGAGGTTTTCAGGTTCAGTGCGATAAGTAAGTGTTGTCTTCAACATTAGGGCCTTTCCATCAGATTATGGAGAGAGACCCATAGCCGTTGTTTGGGGGTTTCCATGAGGCCCCTTTGGCCAATGACTTCCTGGCACTGGAAGTTTCAGTTGGTGGTGAAAGATGCCTCGCTGGGGCTTTGCCTACCCCGTTTTTTGGTGATTCCGTGTAGATTTCTTTCACATATGTGTATATTTTAAGAAACTTCTATTGCAGTAGGTCTCTGTATGACTCCTTAACTGTCAGTCTTCATATTTATTTCCTCTCTTCCCCACCTCTTCCCAACCACTCTCTATACAATCCTCCTTCTCCATAACAAAATATATCTCCTATTTCTTGGGAGATTCTCCCCTCTCTCCTAGTTACTTCCTCTATACCTAAAGGCTGTGATTATATAGATTATAGCATGTGTACAAAATGATTGAAAATTAACACCTGTATATTTAGAGATATATATCATGTTTGCATTTTGGCATTGGAGTTACCTCACTTGAGGTATTTTTTTTACATATTTATTAATGAAAATTTTATTGTGCATACCATTTTAAAACTTGTCTTTTTATTCATTTATTCATTTTACATCCTGGTCATAGCTCTCTCCCTCTCCTCCCCGTCCTACCCTCCCTCCCTCTTCTCTCCATCCCTGTCCCCTAGTACTCAGAAAGGGGAAGACCTCTGCCTTTACGAACTGACCTCAGACTATCAAGTCACTTCAGGACTTCCTGCATCCTCCTCTGTGGCCTGGCAAGGATGGGAGCCTTCCATAGATGTCCTCTGAAAAACTCCACCCAGCAGAGGATCAAAACAGATGCTGAGACTCACAGCTAAACTTTGGGCAGAGTGCAGGGAGTCTTATGGAGAAGTGGGGGGATAGAGGGACCAGGAGAGGATAAGAACTCCACAAGGAGACCAACAGAGCTAACAAATCTGGGCCCAGGGGTAGTGTCGGGGAGTTGGGGGAGAGGAGGCCCTGCAGAGACTGATGCACCTACTAAGGACCATGTATGGAGAGGACCCAGGCCCCCTGCTTAGATGTAGCTGATAGGCAGCTCAGTGTCTATATCAGTCACCTAGTATGGGGGCCAGGGGCTATCTCTGACATGACCTCTGTTGCCTGCTCTTCGATCACTTCCCTTGGGCCAGGATAACTTTTTTTCTAACTCCACACATTTCCTGTGAATTTCATGATCTCATTTAAAAGCTGAATAATATTCCATTGTCTATAGGTACTACAGTTTTAGTGTCCTTTCATCTGTTGATGGACGTCTAGTCTGTTCCCTGTTTCTAGCTAGTAGGAGTAAAGCAGTAATGAACATAGATAAACAATTGTTTCTGTAGTAAGATGTAGAATTCTTTGGCTGTATATAAGAGATTGGTATAGCTGGATCTTGAGGGAGTTACATTCTCAGCTTCCTGAGACACCACCACACTGATTTCCACAGTGGCAATACAGTTTTCCCTCCCACAGCAATGGATGACTGGTCTTCTTACTCCACACCCTTGCCAGCATGAGCTGTCATTTGTTTTATCGATCTTGGCCATTCCAACTGGTCTAAGATGAAACCTTAAGGTAGTTTAAATATGCTTTTACTGATGGCTAAGGTTGGTGGACATTACTTTTTTAATATGTCTTTCCAACTTCTGTAAAGAGTTGTTTTTGGAATTTAAATGGTGAATGAATTGAATATTAACACATACACACACACACACATATATATATCATATATATATGTATATATGTATTATATATATATATGATATTGGCTTAGAGTTGATTAAAAAAAATCTTTTCCTATTCTGAAGGCTGCCACACTGTTAAAATGATGGTGTCCTTTGCCTTACAGAAGGTTTTCAGTTTCACGAGTTTCTGTTTATTAATTAATTCTGATATCAATATCTGTGCTTCCGGTGTGCGGTGCAGAACGTCATCTCCTGTTATACTGTGTTTAAGGCTATTCCTCACTTTCACTTCTATCAGGTTCACTGTATCTAGTGGCTTTGATCCACTTGGACTTGAGTTTTTGGGCAGGGTGATAAGTATGAATCTATTTTACATTCTCTGACATGCAGATATCCAGCCTGGGAAGCACAATTTGTTAAAGGTGCTATCTTTTTCCCAGTGTGTATTTCTGCCTTCTTTATAAAAAAATAAAAATAAAAAATAAAAAAAAATCAGGTGTTTGCAGGTAAGTAAATTTGTATCAGCGTCTTCAATTCAGTTCCACTGGTCAAAATGTTTGCTTTTATGACAATGCCATGAAATTTTGATTACTGTATCTCTGTAGTATAACTTGAAATCAGGAATGGTTAAACTTCCAAACGTTCTTTTATTGTTTAGGATTGTATTCAATGTCCTGGTGTTTGTTTGTTTGTTTGTTTGTTTGTTTGTTTTTCGAAATGAAGTTGAGAATTGTCCTGTCAAGGTCTGTAAAGAATTGTGTTGGTATTTTGATGAGGATTTCACTGAATCTGTAGATTGCTTTTAGTACTATGGCTGTTTTTACTGTGTTAATCCTATTGATCCATGAGCATAGGAGATCTTTCTATCTTCTGCTATATTCTTCAATTTCTCCAGACATGAAGTTTTTATCATACAGGTCTTTCGCTTAATTGATTAGAGTTACTTCAAGATATTGTATATTATTTGAAGCTATTGTGAAAGGTGTTATTTTCCTGATTTCTTTCTCAGTCCACTTGTCATCTGTATATAGGAAGGCTACTGGTTTTGTTGTGTGTGTGTGTGTGTGTGTGTTTTGTTGTTGTTGTTGTTGATCTTGTATCTAGCTACTTTGCTGAAAGTGTTTATCAAGGGTAGGAGTTCCCTGGTGGGATTTTTAGAGTCACTTATGTATACTATCACAAAATCTGCAAATAGTGATACTTTGACTTCTTCTTTTCCAAGTTGAATCCCCTTATTCTTCTTCAGTGGTCTTATTGCTCTAGGTAAGACTTCAAATACTATATTGATTAGATACAGAGAGATGGGACACCCTTGTTTTGCTCTTGATGTTAGTGGAATTCTTTGGAGTTTCTCTTCATTTAATTTGATGTTGGCTATAGGCTTGCTATAAATTATCTTATTATGATTAGATGTGTCCCTTGTATCTCTAATCTCTCCAGGGCTTTTATCATGAAGGAGTGTTGGATTTTGTCAAAGGCCTTTTCTGCATCAAATGAGATGACCATGTTTATTTTTTTTTCTTTCAATAAGTGGTGGATTACATTGATTGATTGATTAATGTTGAACTATCCTTGCATCCCTGGGATAAAGCCAATTTGATCATTGTGGATACTATTTTTGTTATGTTCTTGGATTCAGTTTGCAAGTATTTTTATTGAGAATTTTTGCATCTCTATTCATAAGGTAACGTGGTCTGTAATTCTCTTTCTTTGTTGAGCCATTGAAACAAGTAGGTCACCAGCAACAGCCAACAGAATACAAGAGATAGAAGAGGGAAATGTTAAATTTTTAAAATTTCTGACACAAAACAGCCAGGAAATCCAGGACACAATGAAAAGATTAAACATAAGAATAACAGGAATTACAGGAGAAAGAAGAGAATTCCAGCCTAAAGGCCCAAAATATATTTGCCATTAAAAAAAATCATAGAAAAAAATCTTAACCTAAAGAAGGATATGCCTATAAAGACACAAGAAGCTTACAGAACAGCAAATAGATTGTACCAGAAAAGAATGTCTCCTTGCCATATAATAATAAAACACTAAACATACAGAGCAAATAAAGAATATTAAAAGCTGCAAGGGGAAAATACTAAGGAACAAAAAAAGACAGATTAGAATTACACCTGATTTCTCAATGAAGACTCTAAACGCCACTAGGGCCCAGACAAGATGTGCAGCAGACTCTGAGAGACCACAGATGGCAACCCAGACTACAGCACCAAACAAAACTTTCTTTTTTATATTAATCACAGGTTATTTACTTTGTATCCCAGCCATAGCCCCCTCCCATATTCCCTCCCAATTCCACTCCCCCTCTCTCATCTCCTCCCTGCTCCTTTACAAGTCCATTGCTAGGGGAGGTCCTCCTCCCCTTCCATCTGACCCTAGTTTATCAGGTTTCTTTAGGACTGGCTGTAATGTCCTCCTCTGTGGCCTAGCAAGATGTTCCTCCCTCGAGGGGGGGGGAGTGGAGGAGCTAAAGGAGCTAGTCTTTGAGGTCATGTCAAAAATAGTTCCTATTCCCCTTACTAGGGAAACCCACTTGGTTACTGAGCTACCACGGGCTACATCCGTGCAGGGGTTCTAGGTTATATCCATGCATGGTCCTTGGTTGGAGAAACAGTCTCATAGAGGACCCCCACACCCTGATATATTTTGTCCTTGTGGAGCTCCTGTCCTCTTCCAGTCATATTAATTCCCCCTTTTATTGTATGATTCCCTGCACTCTGCCAAAGTTTTGGTTATGACAAGCCAAAGTTTCAATCACCATAGATAAAAAAATAAGATATTCATGGTAAAGTTGATTATAAACAATATCTATCTAAAATTCCAGTCCTATAGAAGGGGCTAGAAGGAAAATCCTTAGCTAAGGAGGTTAACTATACCCATGAAAACACAGAGAATAAACAATCACAGATAAGCAAAATCGAAAGAAGGGAAACACACCCACCACCACAACCACTATTACCACCAAACGACAACAAAATAACAGGAATGAACAATCTTTGACCATGGATTTCTCTCAATATCAATATTCTCAATTCCCCAATTTAAAAAAGAAAAAAGACACAGACTAACAGAATGGATGTGAAAACGGGATCCATCCTTCTGCTGCATCCAAGAAAGACTCATCAACATCAAGGATACACATCACCTCAGGGTAAAGTGTTGGAAAAAAGATATTCCAAAAAATGGGCCTACAAATCAAGCTGGTGTAGCCATTTTAATAGCTAACAAAATAGACTTCAAACCAAAAATAATTAAGAAAAATCACGAAGGACACTACATACTCATCAAAGAAAATAATATCCAAAGATAGCATTTCAATTCTTGACATCTATGTCCCAAATACAAGGGCGCCCATGTTTTAAAAGCAATTCTACTACAGCTTAAATCAAATATTGACTCTCATATATTGATAGTGGAAGACTTCAATATCCCACTCTCACCAGTGGATAGGTCATCTGAAAAGAACTAAACTGGCACTAACAAACATTATAAATCAAACAGACCTGACAGATTTTTACAGAACAATTCACCCTAACAGAAAAGAATATACCTTTTCTGTGCCTCATTGAGCTTTTTTCCAAAATGGCCACAAGTCTCAACACATACAAGAAAACTGAAATGATTCTTTGCATCCTATCAGACAGCAACAAATTAAAGCTGGAGATCAACAACAGAAACAGCAGAAATCTCACAAACTCATGGAATCTGAAAAACTCTACACTGAATGAGAAACGGGTCAAGACAGAAATAAAGAAAAAAAGCAAAAACTTTCTAGAATTCAATGAAAGTGAAACAAAAAGAACAATACAAAGAATCAATGAAACAAAGAGTTGTTGGTTTTTGTTTTTTTTTTTGAGAAAATCAATGATTGACAAACCTTTATCCAAACTAACTAAAAGGCCCAGAGAGAGCATCTAAATTAACAAGAACAAAAGGGTGGGGGGATAAAAACAACAAAAAGGAGGACAAAACAACAGACACTAGGGAAATCCAGATAATCATAAGGACATTCTTTAAAAACCTGTACTTCCCCAAGTTGGAAAATCTACAAGAAAGGGATAATTTTATCAATATGTATCACTCACCAAAGTTAAATCAAGATCAGATAAACAATTTAAATAGACCTATCACCCTAGTGAAATAGAAACAGTTGTTACATGTCTCCCAAGCAAAAACAATTTTTTTCTCTTTTTTTTATTTTTTAAAGAAAATTTTTAAAAATAAAAATAAAAGAAGAAAGAAAGCCAAGCCAGATTATTTTAGCCCAGAATTTTACCAGACCTTCAAAGAAAAGTTAACACCAATACTCCTCAAATGATTCCACAAAACAGAAACAAAAGGAACATTGCCCAATTCATTTTATGAGTCCACAGTTATCCTGATACTCAAAGCACAGTAAAGACTTACATAGCAAGATTCTGTCCCAGAAAAAGGAGGCACAGGCCTAGAAAGATGGCTCAGTGGGTAAAGTACTAGCCACATAGCCATGAGAATCCTAGTATAATCCCTGGAACTTCATAAAGACAAACTTGGTAGCACGAGTCTGTGCTCCAAATGCTCCTATAGCAGAGGTAGGATAATCAACTGAAGCTCACAGCCATGCCCATGCAGTCATGACTCTCAGTCCCACATGGCAGAAAGCGAGGACTCACATCCGAGGTCGTCTTCTCACCTGTACACAGAATGTACTTGTATTTACACAAGGACCAGGCACAGGCGGCATGATTCTCCATGATCTGTCTCTAGGACATATGTCCCTTGTGCCCCTCTGGTAGTAGATCAAGTTTTAAACATGCACAGCAAAGACTGACCTCAAGAACGCATGGAAATGACTCTTACACAGATATGGGGAAGAAAGAGGTTGCAGATCTCTCCAGAACAGGAAGGCAATGGCAGTGGTGATCAGCCTCCTCTTCCCCATTGCAGAGAATTTCTGCTAGGCAAGAATTCTTCCTTAGAGCAGATGAAAATAGAGAGAGTTTTGCCAAAAATTAGGAGGCCTGGGATCTTATTGTTTCCTTTACTAAGGAATGCTTGAGTTGCACTCGGTGGTTCTTTCTGGCTTATATTTAACTATTTGGTATGTTCAGCAAAAGCTGTCTGCTTATCCAGTTCAGCCCAATAAAATCTGGTAATTTAAAACTGTTGGCACTATTTTGGAACCACGAAATCCAAAAGGTATTTGGTATATGTTCAAACAATTATTATTATAACTATTTCATTACGATTTTTGGAAATTATTATCCATGCATATAATGCAATCATTATGGCCTTACAGTACGTTTATATTAGCCTAGTTGAGCAAAATTTTGATGTGTCCTTAGTCTCAATTTTATTGACGTAATTGCAACCATTTGAGAAATGTTCTAAGCAGATAGTTTAGAACTGGGAGCTAAATAGCACTTTTTTGGTGTTATACCATCCGAGCTTGGATACATAGATCTTGAGACTTCCCTCTGTGCCTTGTGCATGGCAGCCAGGCAGCTCACCTGTCGTTGTTTTGTTGTTGTTGTTGTTGTTTTGGTTTGGTTTGGTTTTGGCAAGGTACAGGTTTCTAGTCTATGGAGATATACATTGCTTTTCAATGGTGCACGCTTCTATAAGGAAGGAACCGTGCAACTGACAGGCCATCCCTTATCCTGGATGCAGCTGCCCCAGCCAGATCACTTGCAGTCAGTTTGCTGAGGGGGAACACTTAGCTATAGCATAAGAAAGACTGTTTCAAACCAACTTCAGAGAAAACTGCTAATCACACTCATTCATCCATTCATGCTTTCCTTCATTTCTTTGTTCCTATGATCTTTACTGACATCCGACATATGTCCGCCGTAGATTATAAGCTCCAAGCACATTTCTGAAGAGCAAGAAGACAGGAGAAGGATGTGAAAAAAGAGAGGGAGGAGGACGTGGAGGAGGAGGAGAATAGCAATGTGAGCCATGGCACACAGGCGCTGAGGGGCATTTGCTGTAGAGTAAGATCTGGGACAAGCAGGTGTGCCACAAGGTTCATGGTCTCACTGCCCCCTGTGTGTTCCCCAGAGTAGCTACCATTGTTTATTCCCCCTTTTCAGGCAAGAAAGTTTATGCTCACTTATGGCGAGGGACTTTGCTTCTCAGTGACAGACTTTGTCTCACTAACATTTTTAAGAGGTGACATTACAAATGGGAAATACTGTGGTTTCTACAAACAATGGTCAGAGCTCATTTCTGGATCTTCTCCAACTTTTTATTCTGTTGATGGTCAGGTAAGCGAGGCTGTGGGGTATCTCGAAGTTAAACGTGGCTCATACTATGACCTCTAAGACTATTTTTATTATTTCAAAGTTTTTGCCTACAGTTCTCACCTTTCTATCCTCGTGGCATCAAATAGAGTCAGGACCCATGGCTAGTGCATTACAACAGAGAACTGGGGCTCAAATGAGATGAGCCAGTTGCTAAGGGGGCACACGGGTGAGCCCCAAAGCCAGACACAGAAGAAATGGAATCTAAGCAGGAAGTCCTGGAGAAGGAGGAAGAGGATGGCGGATGGGGGTTTACGTTCAGGCAAAGTAAATTGTTTCTTAAAGTCATAAGCTAAAAATACATAACCCAGGAAAATATCTTAAGTATTAACGAATGTTTCCTTGACTCCTGAAGCACGAAACTGTGAACTCAACAATGTAGCAGAAATAACATTAGCAAATGTGTGCTTATTGGATCTGGGATGAATTGAAAAACATTAGAAATCTTTAAAGGAGCTTTGCTTGTAACACCGTTACTCGTTACTCTGAGTGGCTTCCTTTCTGGGTGCACAGAAAGGCAGCATTCTCTGCGGCCTTCATTTCTTTTTCTCCTACTCCTGTCTTCTACGATCCATCTGCCTGGCCCCTGAGGTAAAGTTTATACCTAGAATAAATGTCTGCTTTAAACTTCTTTGTCCTCTTTGTGTCTCACTGCCTCAGTGATGGCTCTCTCAGGAGAAAGGCCTTAAATGGAAGGGAAGGAGAAAGACTACACTTCAGTTTTCCTCTACGTACTGTGATGGCGAAAGGCTTAGTCAGCACCCTGCTTCAGATTGCACACCTCATTTATGGTCTGCTATAAAACTGTCTCCATGTTCAGAGTATTGTGTTTTCACCCAAAACAATGCCAACAATGTAAATACCATCTCAAGACCACACAAACTCCAGCCTGGTCCTAGAGATACAATTCCAGGTTTGTGGGGCCCATGACTTTCCTTAGCAAGAGGGACCACAGGTTTACGAACTTGAATCCAATGAGATCGATCCGGAGCCACAGGGAATGAGAAAGAACTTGCTATATTGAGAACAGCACAGGCCTTCTCCCTTACAGAGGAAGAAAGAGGCAAATGCTAGGTGTTCCTGATATAAAACCGCAAACTTACAGATGCATTCTCACTTAAAACCGAAGGACAAATGTTTCCGGTGAGTGCTGGCTAACTTTTTCTAAGTTTTCTTTACTCATGAGTTTCTGCTTTGTTAGCTGTGGGTGATGTGGAAGGCACAAGAGTCAACTGCATATTCACAGCCAAGTGTCTGATACCTAGGAGGTCCAAAGAAAGGCAATCTCACGGATTGTACCCCCGTCCATCGTTTCAAAACAGGAAACCTTGTTTTAAAAGTCCAAACTGGATTCTTGCTTCCTTTTCTGGCCTTTCTCTACTTTTCTTGATTAGAAAAATAATACATTATTGTTATTAATGTTTCCATTAATAATGATAACCCGATAAGGAGCATCACAGCATCATTTCATGAGCTGCATTTAAAAAACTAGCTATGTAAAATTTTCTTCTATAAGAGAACCTTGAACTATCTCATGATATAAAAAAGCAAACACTCCAGGCAGACTTGAAAATGAGAAACTTGGAAGCCCCCAAACTCAGGAAGCTTTTAGGACATGATGGCAAAAGTGGAAAATTTAATATCCAACCCCTGGGACAGATAGTTCACCTTCTAAAGCATGTAGGCACTAATTTTCCTCCAGGCTGTATGGACACGGTGCGCAAATTCAGATTGGCCTCATTCCCACATATCTCCCCACATACATGTGGTCATTTCATAACCCAAACTACTCTGCAACCTACAATATTTAGTCCTAACCCTTCAGACAAAGGACGTCTGTCCTGAAGTTGATTGAGCTATGTTTTCACTTTTAATCATTGTGTACTGAAATTGTATTCATGACATTTCCATCCTACAGATTCATAGAAAAACCCAGCAGCAAGACCAGTACCAGAATTAATGTTCCCCCCCTCTCTGTTTTCTCTCTCTTTGTGTGTGTGTGTGTGTGTGTGTGTATGCAATGGTGTACATGTAGAGGTCAGAGAACGACCTCAAGATTTTTAGCCCTCAACTTCCACCTTGCTGGGGACAGGATCAATCATATTCTCTCCTCCACGCCAGGCTAAATATCCTATCAGCTTTCTGTGATTCTCTGCCTCCATCTCCCAGTGAGGGCATGCTGAGAATACAGACCCTTATACTTCTGTTCCATCTTGCATGTGTGTTCTAAGAATCCGAACCCAGACCATCAGTCTGGCTTCTGCAAGCTTTCTACGCACTCATTGGCACTCAAGGAGTCTTCCCTTCAGCATCAGGGTCTATAGACTCCCAAGTGGCCAGCCGAGTGGCCAGCCAGAACAACATGAACACTGGGAGCATGGCAGGAACGTCTGGCTTTGGAGAGCAACAAGTCACCATGCATCATTTCACTGTGCGATCAGCACTCCCATTTGCAAAGAGGGCGCTGATCCGACATGAAAGGGCCTCAGACCTCAGTGCTTTTTGCGATGCCTATGGTGTAACTGTGTGCAGCTCAGCTCCTAAGAGTCCCTTCTGTGTGTGGAGCTCTTAATACAACACAGACCTCTACGAGAAGGGCTGGTGAGCCCAGGTCTATGACCTGCATTTCAGGGTTCAGGAGCCTCTTTTCACTTTGTTCCTTGGTTTTCAGGGTGATCTGGAGAGCTGACGTTTCTCAGATAAGTGAGAGGTCCAGCTGCACAAGACTACAGTGTTTGAAGTGGAAACTCAGTGTCTCAGAGCGTTTCTAAATGTGAAACATGTTTTCATTTAGGATGATCTGGCTGCCTGTATTCCAGGCATGCCAAGGTTGAAATGAATTCCAACTCTTCCCTGACATGGATTTGACCAAAATCAAATGTTCTTACTATGAAAACATATCCCGTATATAGCTTTCTTCCCATAATCATCTGTGCCAGACGATTATTAACTTCTTGCTACAATCCTTTACAGACTCACACTATAACAATGTGCCTACGAAAATATACAGCTCTTCATTTTTCAGCACGTATGGACCTGATTTTAGCTATTAAAAAAGTGCATATTTCCGGCTAATGAATGAAACGCTGAAGCACGGACAAAGCACTCTTAAGCCATCACAGTTGTTCAATCAGCTTGTGATTACGGCAAAATATTTCCAGTCCGAAGCATTTGCTGAACACGTGCCTGGCAGCCTCCCAAACAGAGCTGGGAAACTGCCGAAGGACGAGATGTCCAAGTGCTTTTACGTTCTAAGCCTCTTCTGCCACAACTGCAGTGTCGAAGCACCAGGGGATGACAAGCCCGCCTGTGGTCATGTTCAGCTTTTATGGCTAAGGTGGGTTCTGAAACTTTTGGTAGGAGCAGCCAGATCAAAACCTGTTGTCTGATTTCCTAGGAAAAATGAGACATTGTATGTGGCTCTAAATGCAGGCAACTCTTTCCGTGGAACTCCCTACCTTACTCTCCAGCCCATTTGGTCCTGTTGAAGCAAAAAGAACTCACACAAATACCCACATAGTTCTTTTCTAGAATAAGAGTAATTTTAGTATTGCAAGACAGTATTGTTTAGCTCAAGCAATGTGGAAAATTCCTAATGGATTAATGGTGATGAAATCCATGTCACAGAACATTTGTGTAAAGTTAACCTCAGAAGTAGATAATACTCTGAAGAAAGCAAGCGCTATTCCTAACCTGACGATGTAGACTGAGCCATCCTAGGCATTTTGGGGAGAACATCTCTTTCATCTCCCTGTGTTGTTACAGAGACAGAAGCATGTAGATTCAAACAACAGAATTGCACATATTATTTCATAATTGTGCTTAAACCATTATGTAACACAGGGCTCTCTCCCAGGATCTTTCCGAGACCTACAGAGTACAGATGTCTAATCCTGGCTGTGATGACCCAATTTAATGAATTTTTAAGTTATTATAAGACAAGGGGAGAAGAGGCTGAAGCCATGGCTCCATGGGTAAAAGAGTGTTTGCTGTGAAAGCAGGAAGACCTGATTAAAATCCCCAGCACCAACATAAAATCCAGGCCTGGCTCTGTGTGCCTATGACCCTGTGCTACTGGAGTGAGACAGCAGATCCTAGGAGCTCACTAGCCAGCCAGCTAGCCTTGCATTCAGTGACAGCCTCGATCTCAGACAGTAACAGAAGACACGCCGTGTCCTCGTCTGTCCTCTGTGTGCTGCACCCATTCACACATGGGTGACCATTACCCCACCACACACAAATTACCATGGTGCAAAAGCGCACCCATGTGCCTAGTCTGGCTTTTACTTCCAGTACAGTGTTCAATAAATCACATGAGCCATGCAACACCTCACGGTGAAACAGACTTTGGGTTAGGTGATAGTGCCGGCAGGCTGATAGAAGGGTGAATATGTTTAAGGTGGGCACAGCTAAGCTGCGATGTTTGTCAGGTTGGGTGCGGAGAGCATAATGCCAACCCAATGGCAGGTCACAGAACATCGGCACTCTAGCATGCACCCAGGGTAGTTTGCTTAAAGACTTTCATACTGGGTAGATTTTTTTTTTTTTTTTACATCAGTGAAGTGTAGCATTGTAGGTCTACCATCCCAGAAATCAGGATGCTGACAGTGAAAGATCAAGTCCAACCTGGGCCTCAGAGTGAAATTCTGTTCCAAAAAATAAGACTGATGTTTTTTCTCATTTGTTATTTTAACAAAGATATTATGGTGCACATTCTTGTACCTCTGCAGGTCTGACTTACCTTACAGGGAACTAAAGAAATTTCTTAAACAGGCTGGAAGGCCTTGGGCCTTCTGAGGCAGTGAGTTCCCTTTTCTCCTGCAAAGTAGAATTGAGCTACATCGACTCTGGTCTGTGCTCTGACGCGACTACAGCAATGACAGGCTGCATCCTCTCCAGAGAGGGGGAACCTGTGTTCACGTGTTCACAACAAACTGTCTGCTCTCTCAATGGCCCCCAGCCCCCGCACCACCAGAAGCCGATTTCCATCCATGCGGACCTAGTTTCCTCTTGTGCGTGCTGTGACGTGACACTCATCTCAGAAAGAAGAGAGGCATTTCATGTGACACAGTTAGGCTAAACACTGGCAGTGTTGAGTATTCGTCTCTCCCGGCACACATACCCAAGCCGTAGTTACGGTTGGATTACGGTTAAAGGACTAATGCTGTTGTTGGTAGATTGGCTCTTTCTCTTGTGAAGAAAGCCTAACTCCACCCCACCCCACCCCACCCCACCCTACCCCCCGGAATTCTTGTTAAGAAAAATAAAGAAGAAATTGTATTGTTTGATTTTACTTGTTTTAAAAATACAGACAAGCAAAGATCTAAGGAAAATGTTTCTAAGATCACTGAGTGGTTTTTTATAAACCTCTGGCGGAGGATTTTTGTTTACAATGGAAGATGAAGTTCAGCTGTCTGATTCAGCTCATCTCGGGTGGACTTGAGTGGCCCAGTGAGTAAGCAGTGTGTCTCCCGGAGGGAGAGAGGGGAGGGAGGACATGAGTGACTCACTGCAGAGGGTTTCCAGGGGAGAAGGCGGTGAGGGGGTCCCCAAACATGAATCATGGATGTCTTAGGGTTTCTATTGCTGCAATGAAACACCGTGACCAAAAGGCAAGTTGGGGAAGAAAGAGCTTATTCAGCTTACACTTCCATATCGCTGTTTGTCACCAAAGGAAGTCAGGGCAGCAACTCCAACAGGGCAGGAACCTGGAGGCAGAGGCTGATGCAGAGGCCATGGAGGGTGCTGCTTACTGGCGTGCCCCTCATGGCTTGTCAGCCTGCTTCTTATAGAACCCAGGACCACCAGCCCAGGGATGGCACTACCCACAACAGACGGGGCCCTCCCCTATTGATCGCTAATTGAGAAGATGCCTTACAGCTGGACCTCATGGAGGCGTTCCCTCAACTGAGGCTCCTTCCTCTCAGATGGCTCTAAATTGTCTCAAGTGGACACATAACCAGGCTGCACAGTGGGGATATTTATGAGCGTTGCTGAGTGGCTGTTGATGGTTCTTTCCCTCAGGTCAGCTGAGATTTGTCTAGAGCCCAGGGAGGTCACTGCCCTTTGACTCAGTGTACTCCTCTCCTCTGCCCTGGGGGCCTGAAGAGGAGCAACTCATTGAGTGCTTCATTTAGCACCAAAAAGCAAACCTACAAGGTGCTGGGAGTTTCCCAGACCTTCCATCCCCACAGCAGGCTAAGAACAACCTGCTGCCGCCAAAAGGAATCAGAGGTTTTCTCTACAGGGAATTAGAAGCCTAATGTTCTTCTTTGGCCTGAGGTTTTCCAGCCATACTGTGTTTCCTGGGATAGGTCCTTGTTATGTGTTTTTGTGTTGCTTTGTATGTGAGTTTTATGTCACAATATAGAAAAAAAAAATTCACTCATCCTTCAATGTTCAGCTAGGGAGTTTTAATCACTCAAAATATCTTTTAAAATAATGCATAGATAGAAGCATCACATATCCCTACTAGGAACTAAACAGTACATTTTCAGAGCTCACTTTTTAGAAACTCAGTGACCTTATATACAAAACTGAAAGACAGCAGCTCCAAGCTGAACATTTTTCCATGACATTTCTGTTGACAGCATTAACGCGCATGTGGTGAGAGCGTCTCCAGCGTTTGAACTGTGCAGCTTTGTTCTGATTTCTCTCACATAAACCACACCAAACCCTGCACTAGGAAGCTATTCTCTGAATTTTTCCTTTGCAAATCAAAAATAATAACACCTTCTTTTTTGAAATAATTACAAAGAATTTTATTTTTGTAATTATGTTGCAAGAACTGTACATAATTATGTAAGCATTTTATTATTGTAATATGAAACAATTACAAAAATAATTACCTAAAAAAAAAACTTGAGTAGCAACTCAACGTTTAGCCAAAAATTCACCCACTCCGGAGGAATAGCTTCACACACCATGGCTTACCTTTATTGAACCCTTACTGTGACCACACACCCTGCTCGGTTTTATAAATACTGTTCAGTCTGCTGGCAAACCCTGAGACTCAGGTTGGAACACCAGTCAGCTCCATATTTCAGAAGAGAAAACAGAAGTGCACACAGCATGCGCGCATCTTACCTTGTGTGTGGCACTAAGTAGGAAAACCGAGATTCAACTTTTCCTCCCTCACTCCAAAGTGACAAGCACAACCACATCTACTGCCCCATGTCCAGCACAGCCTGTAAGGAGACTGCCAGAGACCACAGGAAATTATATCAGATCCCCACAAAGATTTCCAATGGATCCCCCAAAGAAGATGAAATGGAGGTAAGATTGTTTTAACTGAGATCCTGAGGGTCGTTTTCTCTTTGCTGTAGCTCTTACAACCTTTCACTGTCTGCTTCTATACCCTTGTTGAAGAATTGTTTCCTCCTCTTACTTCCCTTTCGATAACCAGGATGGCATCTGATTTGGAGACTGTCCTAGAATATTTGGTTTGGTTGATGTCTGCAAAGGAATTAAAAATAGCTACAAGAGATAGTTTAGTTGGGGGTAAAAGTAGATGGAAATGATGAGGGGTGATTTGAATAGCAAAGGGCTTGTGTTTCAACAACCTCTTCACTAAATTGTGGCATTGTTGAGAGATCAGAATACTCACATCATGAATGGGTTAATCTACCCATTCATGTCTGTCGAGATCTCATACCCTAATAATTATTTGGAGACGGGGTCCAGTTGAAGGCAGTGAGTGACTACATGTATGCCTTTGAGGATAGTATCCTGTTTCTTTATCTTCCTCCTACCACTCTTTTCCTTTTCCCTTTTCTGTTTGTCCTCCATTTCCTGATCACCAGGAGTGGTTATCACCCTCTACTATACCCCTCCCGTGACCTTTCTCACAGAAGCCAGATGACTTTGTAGTAAAAGCACTGCAAACATCAGCTAGCAGAAACCTTTTCTCCTACAAGATGGTTTATTCAGGTCCACTGTGATAGGAAACTGCCTAGTCCATGGGATGGTTAATTTGTTTTTGCATGTCACACTGGAATCTGGTAAGACTACTGGACTAGATTTCTGAATAGTATTGAGTTCAGTATATCAACCAACATGTATTTAACACTAATAACTAGACACTAGATGATGTTGACATTAGTTCTGTAGAAATTAACCCATACGTAGAGGACTGCTATAGTTTGGACCTGGTGTCTCACAAAGGCCCCTGAGGTAAAGGCTTGGTCAACACAGCTTGCAGCTACTCAAAGGTGGTAAGAGTTAGGGCTATAAAAAAAAGTCCTTAGGTCACTGGAACTGTGTGCTTGAAAGGGATCATGGGATTCCAACAACCTTTCTCTCCTTCTCCATCTCCATCTCCCTCTCTCCTCCCCCTCTCCTTAGTATCTTAGCCATGAAAGTGGATAGGGTCCCTCCACCTCACCCTACACTACAATGTGCTGTGACACACAGCCCTAAAACATCAAGATTGATCAACCATGATCTTTTATTATTATTTTTTGTTGTTGTTCAGACAAAATATCAGCTTGGCTGTAAGTTGAACATCCTTCAGCTTTGACTCAACCCAGAACAGCCAACATTTTGCCTTTGTGAGCTGATTTTTCCTGGGAAGTCACTCCATCGATGGACAGCTAACTAACACTGCCACCACTGAGGAGGTCATTTTTTCTTGTCTATTCAGTACTTCATGTTGAGGTGTGTTGGTGTGGGGGTATGTGCACGAATGTGTGATATGTGAGGGTGGAAGTGTGTAATGTGCCAACATGTATATATATTAAAGATATCTCTATGTCCTTCATAAAGGTCTTTACATCTGACATTTATCTGTTTTCTCTACAAAGTATCATGTTATTTTGGCCGCTGTTTTTCTCTGAGTGTGTCTCTATGTGTCTCTGTGTCTCTATCTCTCTGTATCTCTTGGTGTCCTTCTCTCTCTCTCTCTCTCTCTCTCTCTCTCTCTCTCTCTCTCCTGTGTGTGTGAGAGAGAGAGGGGGAGAGATGGTGTTGTGTAACACACTTTTCCGGGGGGGAAATTCAGCACATAGAAGTCTACTCATCCCAGAAAGGTAACCCACAACATACTAAAATAACAAATATACCAATGTCCAATATGGTAAACAAATGAGGTTTTTTGGGGGTGTGGGAGGGGGAAGTACCAAGGTGAACTGTTACTTGTAAGGAGCAGGATGGTGCAAAGCAGCTGCATCACTGAAAATCTCATCCCAACGTGAGTGGTGCCCAGGAGAGCTGAAACCCTGCAACACTGCACAGCTTGTAGGCAGACCCTTAGCCTGAAAGCCCCTCCTCCTCAGCCTGCTGGTCAGCCTCTCTAGTTCACTTAATGCACACACACATTGCCTCCCCAGAGCTTTCAAACACAGCCCTAGCAGTGTGAACCAGCTTTGGCAATAGCTCTGGATAGCTAGCCCCTTACCTACATATAGTTAGATAAGGGAGGCCCTTTGCCAAGCACCCTCTTGACACAGAGCCGTTCAGATTTTTGTTGCCTCAAACAGTCTTGGATTGACTACATGTCACAATCTCTCTTGGGGTAGTCTTGTTCTCTCTTCACAGATGCAACCTTTTCCCAGGGTGTCACACTGTGACCAGGTCTCTGGAGGCCCCCAAGGAGGATGAGGTCAGACATGAGGTATGTGGTGGTAGTCAGGCTGCTCTCTCTTGCTGAGCTCTGTTGCCAGGGAAAGGGGTAACACTGTCCTTTCACAGGGCAGACCAGCTACTTAGGAAGGTTCAGGCGGCTCAAAGGAATCCTAGGCTCAACGTAGGACTCAAGACAATCAAATGCATCAACTCAGAAATTGCTCTAATTTATCACACACCTTCTTAACTGAAGCCCCAGCCTGGGTGTCAGGTATGACAAGCTAAGTCAGCCTTCCTTGGAGGTCTCAGAGTTGTCTAATCACGGTCCAGGCTTCATCCTCCGTTGTTTTCTTTCTTCAGCTGTGCATGATGAATCTCCCATATGCCATCAAGAAGTCCTGTTGGCTTTCCTACTTAGCATAAATGGATGATCACTTTAGGAGACAGAATATGGCTCCCCAAAACATCCACATCCTGACCTCTGAAACCAGTGAAAAGAATTTGCTAACTCTGGGAGAACTCAGCTGCTTAGAGGTAGGAGATTAGCCTGGATTATGCTAGTGAGATCATGGAATCTTCTTATGAGAAGGGGAGTGAAATGTCAGAGTCACAGCCTGAGCCTGAATGGTAGAAGCAGAGACGAGAGGAACGTGGCCGCTTCCTGGAGATCTTGTGTGTAGAAATGCCTTCAGCCTTGGGGCTGGAGGAAGCACAGAACTGTGTGACATTCTGGGGACTCCTACTGATACCTGACTTGGGCTCAGTGATAGAGAACTTTCTTTACGTGATGCTCCAAGTTCAATCCCTAACAACAACAACAACACACACACACACACACACACACACACACACAAGCACGAAATCAATCTTCTGCTTAGAGGCTTTGCTAAATTAAAATACCAACACAAGCCTGATGCAGTGGGGCATGCCTGTAATCTCAACGGTCAAGGAGGCAGAAGTAGGTGGAGCTCTGTGAGTTCGAGGCTAGCTTGGTCTACAAAGCAAGTCCAGGACAGCTGGGGCTACACAGAGATAGCCTGTCTGTGAAAAAGTAAATAAATAAAACAGAATATAAGCACAACTAAGTGTCCTGAAACTCTGACGTGATAGCCAGCATGTCTCGGAGCTTGTGCAGGAAGCAGTCTCGGCAGCCTGGAGACCTGCCGTAGGCTGAAGAGGGTTCATTGCAAGTTCCTGCCTCTCATTTCAGTCTCACATTGCGGCATGCAGACAGTGATGGCAGTCAGAGCCAACGATGCTTCTGTTAACGTTATCAAACTCCGTAATGTAGACCATGAGTCATACCATATGTACAGAAAATAAGAAAATATACTTTCTAGAAGGACAATGTGCATGACGTAACTTAATTCTTATTACTCTTTCTCTTAAAGCAATTTCCAGTTGTTTATAATAACTTGTCATTCTGATACCAAGATCTTTGTGTTCCTGTGTTCCTGCTACAAAAATCAACACTGGGCCATGGCAAAGAGTCTGGAAAGTGTAAGGGGATGTATGTAAGGAAGAAAGCATCTTCCTGCCCTCCCAGCACCTGTAGAAAATGTGTGTGTGTGTGTGTGTGTGTGTGTGTGTGTGTGTGTGTGTGTGCATGTGTGTTAAATAAGAGTTGATACTATCTGGAGTATCTCGCTTTCTCTTTTGTGTCCCTTAACACTGTGTAGGGGCCTTCCCCCCTTAGCCTGACCTTTCAAAACCTCGTTTGTAATGAAGGCAGGATAACACAGGGTGCTTCCTCTCAGCAAGACATGAAGACTGTCTTGATATTATAAATATGCAAAAGATCAGTGACGTGATGACCGCATTTGTACACAAACCTTAGACCACATTTCCGAGTCCTGTCCTGGAAGAGGTGCTGAGCAGGGAGAGGTGGTTACTTCCAAAGACAGAAAAGCAGGTGGCATCAGTAGGCTTTTGGAAAATGAGCTCAGTTTTCCTCATCTTAGGTGCTGCAGGCTGACCTTCCTAGAGTCAGTGACAGAATCCATGTGTGCTGTGAGCGGGTAGTCTAACACAGCTTTCTATTCCTTGGGGCTGGAAGGGGATAGGCCCAAGGGGATGTTTCATGGCAGCATGAGACATGGATGTGAAGGTTGTTTCTGACACTGAGTGACGGGCCCATCCCTACCGGAAGAGGTGCTCTACACAGGCCACTCGGCTAACTGTTCTTGGGATAAACAGGCACATTCTAAGTGTAACCTCTAAGCAAGGCAGCGCCCAGGGTGGAAGGGTGGCTGGTCATTCCCATTCTTTGGCTGAGGCTACAGAAACCAGCCCAGGCTAGCACTGAGGGGAGACACCATCTAACCCTCAGCAGAGGTGACCTCACACATGAAAACATTTCCTCTAACTACCAGTCCATGCTGTGTTCTGCTTCATTCGTGCCAGCTCACTAAAATACTCAGAAGAAATTACTGAAATAGGCCCGATGAAAATATTGCCACAGGAAATGGCCGCCTAACTTCTCTTCAGAGCCTACCTTGATCTGTATCTCAAATGTATTTCGCCTTTTGTATAACATTACACTTTTGCCTTGGAGAAAATAGTTCAAACCACTTTGCAAATATGAACTGAGAAGGGGAACTGACAGTTCTTTGTTGCAACCTTTCTGAGGAAGCCAGACAATTCTAATACATGATGTGGAAGGCTTTGAGATGAGCTTGAAAATGGACTCTCTGCAGCTAAGATTGGAAACCACATAAAAATATTTTCAGTAGCATGGGGGGGTGCAAAATATGAGGGAGAAATCGGTATTTGTTTAAATTCTTGAAATAAAGTAATAACTAACAATTATGGCGCCCCTGCAGTCTCTAAACTGACAGAAATGTATGCCTGTGTGCTGTTCATTACACTTTGCAGCTGCAAAAGTATATTAAGCACATGGTTTCCGACTCAGGAAAACTTATCTCCCTGTAAAAACGGGGACACTAAACTTTAGCATTGCATTATCAATTATACTAATGAGCATAATCACTCCTGTAAAAAAAAATGGAAAAGAAAAGGCTTTCTTTTGAAGACACTGACAGACACAGTATGTCACTGAAGCTCTCTCTGCAGCTACATGGAGACTCTGTCATTAATCATTCCGGATTTGTTGAAAAGCTTTTTATGTCAGGTTGGTACAGCACTAACCCATTATAGTTACTGTCATGCTTCTCTTTTATTATTTTTTTTTACCCAGATGTTTTTAGGAAAAAAAGAAAGAAAAGCTTTTGATGTGAAAGGATGAGTTCATCAGGCTGGCTCTAATAAAAAAAGCTACCCTGAGAGAAGCTGAAGCCGGCACAAAGTAGAGTTTAAAATATCTCCAGGGGAGGGAAATTAGCTCCAAGAAAAAGAAGCAAAATTGCTCTCATTATTATCTTACTGATACCAAGTCCTGACATGCATACCGTGGTAGAGGCCACCATAACGGCTCACCCATGACGCTTGCTGAGAAAATGAAAGAGAAGGATTCACCTGGCTTATTTAAAGTGACAAGGTCAGACCTTGGACTGGAACCCAGGGCATCTTCAGAATCCAGGGCCCTGGTTCTGTAAGTGCTTGTCCCTGCTAGTCATGTGAGGGGGTTATATAGATCTGTGGGCTGGTTTTGTTGGATTTGAGCACAAACACATATACATAGCAGATATAGATATAGATATAGATATAGATATAGATATAGATATAGATATAGATATAGATATAGATATAGATATAGATATAGATATTTTTTCAGGAAAGGACTCACTGTGCAGCCTACGCTGTCCCCAAATTGAAGCTTCTCCTGGTTGGTCTTTCTGAGGTTACAGGTGTGTGCCACGCCCCCTCCAGCTTGTAGCCATGGATTGATACCAGGAATCACTTGGTTCGATGCAAAGCAATCATTGGCCTCAAACTTTAAAACTGTGGTCTTCATCTTATTTCTCTGAAGTTCATTCCCATCCCAACACATCCAGAATACACATATTAGACAATCAGTGAGAATCCCGTTATCTTCCACCAAGAGAGAAAGCTGACAGAGAAAGGAGGGCATGGAGCCTAGGACAGTGGAAGTCCCTTGATGCCCTCAGTCCTTTGCACAGCTCAGCACTTCTGGATGGACGAACCCTAGAGCTGAGTTCCAGGTGGTCTCACCTAGCCATTCCAGCAAGTACCTTCTTGAGCATGTGCTGTATGCCCAGATCTATGGCAATAGCTTTGCGTGGTCCATGTTTAGTCCCTGTGAGACTGTTATTGTTGTTATGCTTTAGATATGAACCGCTCCTCCATTCATTAATAAATGTTTAAGCTCCAGTCCAACGCTCAGAAGTGGGTCTTTTGAGAAGTGATCTGATGTAATCCACAGGTTGATTAATTGATGACCTAACTCATAATCTGATGTTGTCATGGGGATGTGGAAGAGGTTGGAAAATGGGGCTTAGAGGGATGAATTAGGTTGCTGGGGCTGTGCCTGTGAAGGATACAACTTGTCCTTGGTCCTTTCTGTTTCCTAGCTACCATGAGTTGAGCTGTCTTCCTCAGTTGAGTCCTGCTGCGTTTTTTTTCTCCTTTGTCACTAACAGCAATGGAGTCAACCTGGCCGAAAGCAAGAGCCAGAATCAAGCCTTTTCCCCACTGAAACTGTTTCTCTCAAGTATTTTTTCAAAGCAAAGAGAGTCCACTAGGGCGGTCGTTATCATCCTTATTAAATAGGTTGAATCATCTTATCTACCAGCAAGTGACAAAGCCAGGATCCATATTCCATCATACCACTTAAATGTCTTTTTCCACCAATGAGCGGTAGCTATGTGCTCACTGATCTCTGCACGGTTAGGGTGTGGCTCTCCCTTCTCAGCACATCCCTTCTCAGCCTCTTCCAGTTCAGCCCTCCCCTTTCCCTCCCCTCCTATCTGGATGTTTAATCTGAGAGGCAGAACCCAGCGCCCGCTCTCATCTTCCGAGAGACCTTCTGTCCTTGGTGTAACATCCCCCTTGTGTAAACCAGCATCTGATAGCGGGTTCACATTAGCCCCCCCCACCCCCACCCAATGCAGTACTGACTCTGCAGAGCAGCGAGTGATAAATTGCCTGTCCATTTCACTGCTTGTTTTAAAAGCACAGTCATCCATTCAAGTCCCCCAGTTTCTGTCTCTTTGTCAAGGATGTCTGATAATGTTTGTGATCTGGGAAGGTGAAAAAAGTCTCCCAGATGTCAAAATGCCTATTGTGGTGCTGCTTTCTAAATCTCTTACTGCATTGTCCAGTGGAACTGCAGAGAAAGGGTTGAACACATCTGAGCATAACATACAGGAATCTGTACTCACTCAAGTTCCGATCAGCATGGAGAATTTTGAGAGTCAACAAACTTTCCAAAAGTTTGCCAGGATACAGTTTTAACCGCTGGCAAATGCCCAAAGCTTTTTATGAAAATTAGGAATACTCTTCAGAGAGTCTTAGTTTATTTCCTTCATATTGCACAAGCAGGATAGTTCTGTAAGCAGGAGAGATGCCTCAGCTATTTAAGAGTGGGGACACGAATTTGATTCCTACTACAATCACCTATAACTCCAGCTCCAGGGATTCAATGTCTTCTTCTGGCCTCTTCACGCACTCATTCACACATACAAACACACACAAACACACACACACACACACACACACACACACACAGAAAGGGGGGGAAGAGACAGAGACAAAGATAGAGAGGCAGAGAGAGAGAAAAGAATTAAAGCATTTGAGCGGGTTTTAAGACAGGATTTTTCTGTGTAGCCCTACCTGTCCTGGAACTTGCTTTGTAAAATAGGCTGGACTCAAATTCACAGAGACCCACCTGCCCCCACCTCCCAAGTACCGAGATTTAAAAGTCTTTGCCATCACTGTCAGACTCATAAAAGCAAACCTTGAAAATAAAAATCTAGGCCCACTGTATTCTGCTTTTCCCTTAAGCGCATTGAAACATTTATTATTGGCTGTTCTGGTAATTTCTGACAAAAATTTGCATTTTTCAATGTGAAGATTATTATTCGAAATGTTAAATGCGTTCTTACACTACAAGTAAAAATGTAAGCTGCTCTAGATTTATTTGTTTTTAGATAATTTCTATTGAAAACATTTCTCAGTCAATACATTCTGATTGTGCTTTTCCCAGCTCCTTCCAGATCCCTCCCACCCGCCTAAATCCACATCCTTTCTTTCTCTCTCACTAGAAAACAAGCAGGCAATCAAAAAATTCAAAATGTGACAAAACAAACAAACAAACAAACAAAAAGAATCAAGGAAAAAGCACAAGAAACACATACAATGCAAAGACACTCATAGTAAGAGACATAGAAATCCCATAAGACCACAAAGTCAGAAATCATACTATACGTAAGTCAAGGATTTGTAAGGAAACAAAATGTCCAGACAGTATGAGACAGAATCGCCCTAAACATACCACTGAGTTCATTTTGTGTTGCTATCTACTGCTGCATCTACACATGGCCCTTCAATGTGTTTTGTAGACCCGTGAGACTCCACTGGAGAAAACTGATTATTCCTTTGTGAGTCATTGTTAATTAGAAACAGCTACTTGCTTAGAGATGGGGGCTTGTGTCCACTTCCCTCTCAGCTGTGGAACCCCCGTCTGGCTTAGACATATACAAGCCCTGTGCTTGCTTCCGAAGTCCCTATGAGTTTATATGTGACCCTGATGTGTCTAAAAGGTGTGTTCCTTGGTGTTTTTCATCCCCACAGACTCTTAGAGTCATTCTACCTCCTCTTTGGGACTGAGTTTTACAAAGTCTCTCACTCTTTGCACATCGTCCAGTTGTTGGTGTTTGTGTTAGTTCCCATCTACTGCAGGAGGAACCTTCTCTGATGGTGGCTGAGAAGGCACTGATCTGTGAGTATAGCAGAATGTCATTAGGGCTCATTTCTTTTGCTCTGTTCCTCAGTATTTGGTTTTCCACTAGGTCCATGGCCCATGTAGTCTCAAGTTCTTGGCCATCCAGACACCATCAGGCATGGCTTCCATCTCATGGAGTGGGATCTTAAATCCACATAGCAGTTGGTTGTTTAAATCAGATAACGGTTGGCTACTCCTATAACTTTTGTACCACTATTACACCAGCATACACTGCAGGGAGGTCACCATGTAGATCGCAGGGCTTGCAGCTGGATTGGTGTTTACCTCTCTCCTAACAGAGTGCCTTCCGGTATGATGAATACCAGTCAGGAGGGGCAAAGGCTCTAATTAGTCCCAGCTTGACTTGTCTGTGTTCAGTGAGATATTTAGGCATTGTGACTTCAGTTTGCGGTGCGTGACCAATAGCCTCGGCCATAACCTGAATTGTTTGGGTGTTTTCGAGGGTCCCCTTTGGCCAACAACTTAACTAGATGTAATCCATTTCTGGCATTTGGAGGTTTCATTTGGTGACAAAAGGGCTGTGCAGACAGGATTGCTGTTCCACCGCAGACTGCTTTCAGAAGAGAGGGGCAAGAGCACTTGGCACCCATTCAGATGCTGGCCCTGGGCACTGTGTGGCCTCGGGAAGTTCCCACAGCTTCCTCGGGTGAACGGATATGCCAATATTTCCAACAGTTCTTGTCTAAAGGTTGTCTCAACTGTCACAACCCAGGCCCTGCAGGTGGTTCTATCCCTGGCCTGGTTCTAGTCTCTCTCAAACTATTATTTCTACATTTGTGTTCTTCTGCCTGTAGTTCTAACAATTAATTCTACCTTCCTTCCTCACACAGAATTAAAACAGAAATATACTCCGGCTGTTACCAGCCAAACCTTTCCCGTAGCATGGCTTTGATGATTTGATCTTTGCATGGATTCTTTTGCTGGACCAGAGAATGTTCCCCACACAGAAAGTCAAGGTAGGTCCCGCAACCCTGGGATGCCCAATGCTGGTGGCTGCGACCAATGCACCCTTCTCATTACCCAGAGACCCAGGACAACCTCCCGGTTCATCAATCCCCAAGTTACATTCCCCTCCACCAGATGGGCCAGTCTTCAATCGATCGCTGTGTTCGCTTTGGCACTGCACCACACCTTCCAAGAGGGTGGGTGGGTGCCCATGCCCACCGCTTATAAGATGAACAGAACTGTGCTTAGGTCCAGGCGTGAGCAGAGGGAAGATCTGAGAAGCTGGTGAAGATCTAGGCAACCGAGGTTTGGAGCAAGGATTGATTGGTGTCTCCCTCAGATTCGAGAGAAAATCCTGAAGTTTTACTACATCGAGCCTTTTTTACTGTAGGGATAGATGACAGTGAGGACTAGAAACTGGAAATGCACCGGTCTCTGTCCAGGTTTGCAGAAAGCTCCAGGGGTCTAAAGAAAGGGCAGTGTGATGAAAACTTAGGGCCCAGCACTTACATGCCCAAAAGTTACCAAGAGCTGGGTGTTTGTTTTTCTTTTGTTTTAATCCATATTTATTGGCTCAGAAAATGAAACAGTGGGTATTAAAACTGCCAACCTGTTTAAATCAGCTATGAACCCTTACACAAGAACATTTTACTGGAAAATAATGACTTTCAGAGGTACAGAAGAAGCATTGTTTATATTATTCTATTCTTAATTATGTGTATGTCTGTGTGTGAGTATCAGGTGTGGGTGTTCAGGTCCTCCGCAAGAGCAGTAGGAATTTTAATACCTGAGCTCTAGATATTTTCTCTTTTTAAACTTTTTTTAAAATAATATATTTTTATTTTATATTCATTGTTTTGTTTTTGTTTTTGTTTTTGTTTTTGCCTGCTTACCACATGTTTGTCTGTGTGAAAGTGTCAGGTGAATTACAGAGAGTTGTGAGCTGCCATGTGGGTGCTGGGAATTGAACCCAGGTCCTCTGGAAGAGCGCTCAGTGCCACCTCTTCAGCCCTGCTGGGCGTTTTATTACTCAACACTCTGGTGCTTAGATGTTCTGTTGTAGTGGACCTGACATACCACCCTCAAATGGTTTCCCTTCCAGAAACAGAGTGACAGAGACAACCTGTGAAATCAGCTCCAAGGACTGCTTGGAAGAGTCTGGGCACCCGGCCTGGTCTAGGGGTAGACCATGTAAATGAAGAACCTTAGGAGGTTCTGATGTGAGTCCGTTCCACTGAGGCAGGTGCCCAGATTTGGCTGCCGTTCGGTAGCATGGGCCTCCAGGTGGGTTTCTCTGAACTTTTGTTTTCGTTTATTTGGTTCTTGAATTAGAGTCCCAGCCCATGGCGGGATGTATGTAAACCACACACTTTAGCACTGAGCTAATCACCCAGCCCAGAAATTACCTTTTTGATAGTAAACTGCTTGCAACAAAAGATTCATTTCCTAGGTGAAGTTATCTATGAGAGAAATATTTGCATGCCTATGACCACTGTAACGCTACTGGCAACAGGCAGGAAACAGAAAAAAAACATGTTTCCACTGACTGATGAATGAAGAAAGAAAATATTTTACATGTGCGTGATGGAACACAGCTCAGCCATGAGAAGGTGAAAGTTAGGGTGTGACAATGCCGATGGAACGGAGATTGCTGCGTTAAGTGGAAAGAGCCAGGCTCAAAAAGACAAACACGGAGTGCCTCACTTACGTGGAGTCCAGGAACTGAACTCAAAGAATGCTAGGAATCAGCTGCTGAGAAATAGGGAGGTTGGTCTGCTGGAGCTGAGCTGCATTTAGACAGAAGTAAGTTCTGGTTTTCTACTGCACAACAGGTTCATGATGGATGCTGATGGTCACTGCGTTTTTCACAGATATGTAAGTCTATACCTCAGTGGGAAGGTCAGGTCCGGAGACAGGGACTTAACAGCCAGAACCAGGGTGGGAGGATGAGGACAGGACATGAGTCACATCTCGTAAAATTAGATGAAGAACAGCAAAGGGTTTGGATTTGAATGATGGGCTGTAATATTATGACTTCAAATGAAAAAAGAATGGAGAGAAAAAAGACCGAGAAGGTGAGCTAAGCTGGTGACGACGCTCTCAGCTTCTCCAGCTGAGGGAGGATGAAGGGTTTGAATGCTGGTGAGAGGTCAGGTGATATCTGAGAGAAGGCCACAATGGTCATGTGACCTTAAGAACCCAGATTTACTGGAGTGGTACAGGTGAAAACCCAGCTGAAGAGTGTTAAAGGGGGGGAAAAAAGCAAAAACAAAGTGAGGAAATAAGGATAGCTATACACATGGTTTGTCAAAATTGTAAAGACAGGCTGGACTTCATCTCAGCTGGGTACCTTTGCAGTCTCTAGTGTCCATGACTAGTACCTCTCTGCTTCACTACACATCTGGCCTTGGTTAACTCATCTGCACACTTTGAATCTCAGCCCTCATATCATTTAATCAGAGAGAACATTTCTAAGTCTCCCAATCTGTCATTTTGGAAGAGGTCTCCTGTCACCTGTTTTCAATCTGTACTTTCTGATCCCCCCCCACCAAAATACACGTTATACATAACATGCATCAAGTGCCACAAAGATGGTAAAATTTATTTCCCTTTGTCTCATTGCAGCAGCTACTGCGTGTAGCCCAGGGCTACTAGTGTCTACAAATGGTCATTGTCTAACAACTTTGCCTTTACTGGATAAATGGATGCTGTCTCTTGGCACTCTAGATGGATGGCATAGTCTCGTGTCGTTTTACTATCTGTAGCTCACTGTTTATTATATAGATTCCTGGCACCCATTCATTCTCTACAGCACGAAGCTGTATCGGGAACATCTCGACAAGTATCTCTAAACGTTTGGTCTAAAAAAATATCACCTGGGACTGAGGCCGGAACCACTGGACGTATACTTACAAACACATCAGGCTAGACACAGACCTTACACCCTTCAGAAAAAGGAACTTGAACTTGGTCACAGACTTGAGTATAAAGCACAGAACTGCAAAAATCCTGGAGGAGGGCACAGTAGAAAACACACGTGAGCTCAGGGTGAGCGGTGACTTTGTAGACACGGCTATCCAGGAAAGAACTGAAAAACTGGACTTTATTAAAACTGGTGTTTTATTTTATTTTGCTTTGCTCTGTGAACATATTGTCATACTGAAAAGGGAAGCCGCAAACCTCCTTCTTCACGTGTGAGAGATTTAACTGGCAGGATGATAGGAGAGGCCACGATACATCTGATTGAATGGGCGGTCCCAAGTCACCGACAGCACCAGATGCTGACACGAATGTGGAGCAACAGGAATGCTGTCTGTGAAAGGCAGCTTCGCGGTTCCTTAGGAGAACATAATCCTCCCAAGAAGCAGCATTCAGGCTCTCTGCATTTATCTGAAAAGAACTGGAAACATCTCCACAAAAACAAGCCAGGCCAACCAAGATGTCCCCTGCTAGTGAAGTGGGCAAACTGTCGCACATCTAGACAGTGGGAGAGCGTTCACTGATGAAAGGGGTGAGCTCTCTCGGCCATGAAAAGGTGAGGAGAACACTTACTTAGCGTAGCGCTAAGTGAAAGAAGTTGGTCTGAAGAGGTAGCATTCCAATTCTGTGACACTGTGGGCAAGCAAAACCACAGACATGGTTGACCGGTTTCCTGGGCTTCATAGGCAGGTGAATACTTAGTGCATAGAGGATACCTGGTGGAGCAAAGCTGTTCTGGATAACACCACGATGGTGGAAGCAGCTCATGTGCATTGTCAAAACCTGTCAAATGTGAGTCCTGAGTGTAAACTGTGGACCTTGAAAGACAGTGGTGATCAATGTAGAGTCACCAACCTCAGCTAAGGTACCGCTCCTGCAGCCTGTGCTGATAATGGAGAGCCGTGCTTATGCGAGGGCAGGAGGCATATGGGATTTGTATTAGTTACATTTCTATTGCTGTGATAAAACACCATGGCCAAGGCAGCTCACAGAAGAAAGGGTTTTGGGGGTTTGTGCTTCCAGAGGGATAAAAGTCCACCACCGTCGCAGTGGGGAAGTATGGCCGCAGACAAGCGTAGCAGAGGGCTCACAGCTCTAACTCCAAGCAGGGAGCAGAGAGAGCAATCAGGGGCTGACGGAGTTTGAAACCTCAAAGTCCTTGGCCAGTGATGTACTTCCTCCTGAGCGCAAGACCACGCCCCTTGAGCTTACCCCAACAGCACCACCACCTGAGGAGCAATCACTGAAATCCCAGAGCCTATGGGGGACACTCTCATTTTAACCACGCAGGACACCACTGAACCTTTGACATTACAGTGGACCTGAAAGTGCTGTCCCGAAATGGCTTTCTTTTTTTCAACGTAAACTTTGCAACAACAAATTTGAGGGTAAAAAGTTCAATAGGTCAGTTTTGATATTGACTTATTACAAACTACGCTGTTTGGAAAAAGCGGATAGTCCCAAAGGCCCCAACAAAATGCCAGTCTTGAAGAGCAAGAATCCAGCACTTGTGTTTCTAATTATTTATTAACTAGATAACATCAGAGGACCGCTTACACTCGGTTGGCTTAGTACCCTTATCTGTAAAAAGTGGGGATCACTACACACATTTTTTCCCCACCAAACAAGGTTGTTACAGCCAATAGAAATAAAATACATGAACTCAGTTTGAACACTGTGAAAACCTGAGCTGTCATCGCTGCGGTGCCTCCGAGGCACAACTCCTGTTACTCCAAAGAAAAGATGAAAATGTTTTCCTCCCTTTAAAGCTCGTATCCTCCTAAGGATGCTTCCAGTAAGAGTAGATGGCTGGAGACCTTATCGCCTGCTCAGGAGCCAATCTCCCATGTGTTTACTGAGATCCGTTACCTTTCTTCACTTGCCTCTCGTGGGAAGAAAACAACTCATTTGTGACCTTGAGCTCTCTAAACATGAAATGTACCCCCTCCTTTCTCCTTAGAGACTGAGAATCTAAAAACATGAAAGTTGAGATGTTTATGAGGCTGTGAGGTTTGAGGTGACCGATACTTTGACTAAAAGAGAACTGTGGATGTGAAAATCCCTGTGTCGTACAGGCTTTCTGACCTAACCACATAGTGCGTAGAGTAAACATGCCACGATTGCCATGCACTTCAGGAGAATCTCCACCGTTACTTCATAGCATCTACTTCTGGTCTGTGCCGTTAATTTCATACTTACTGCAGCTGTCAGAGCACAAGGGCATAGAGATACAATGAGCTTGATGTTTGCTGTCTGCCACTGTGTGAAGAGCATACAAGTAATTGCCCTGACTTTCTCCCAGGATGCTTTGCAAAATAAATCAAATAAGATGGGAAAACAATTAGCCTATAGTAAGTAGTCAATATAGATTAACTTTATCAATATCTCTATTATGTATTGTCATAATGTATTTATTATAAATTTTGTACTAGTATTCACGTATGATCTGCTAATTAATGTAAGCATATCATTTGATAGTGTTACTTGAGAATATAATTAATATGCCTATAATACATTTTAGTGTCCTCTTATTATAGGTCAGTGTGCTCCTTCATTTCCCACTGTGCTCAAGTCTGAGGCTCAGGACCTCGAAATGGTTAGAGATATGGTCGTTGCAGAGATCGTCAAGTAAAAATAAGGGCCACAGGGCAACCTCTCTCCAGCATCTCTGGTACTGGATGAAAGGGCATTGTTAGAGACGAATGTACACATAGGAAGATTCTCCTGCGGAGATGAAGGCAAAGACAGGGAGAAACAGTGACTCTTGCCTCAAACCCCTGGTAGCTAAATAAGAGGCTTGAGCAGAGTCCGTGGTACAGATATCAGCAGTCACCAGCTGTGCTGGCAACTCGAATGTGGACGTTGTTCAACAACATAAGGCAATTTTTTTCTCATTTCTGCAACTCAATCTGCGGTACTCCAGTTCCTCCTTATCAATACTTCATCTTCTACAATTTCAGCTACCTGTGGCTAACTGTGGTCAGAAAACACGAGACGGAAGATTCTAGAAATAAAAAGATGGATAGTCTTTCCATTGTAAATGCAGCGAAATCTTGCCAGCTGTACACAGAATGAGAATTGTCCAGTGTTTCCACACTGTATATGCTACTCACCTGTTGGTGCTTAGCACTGTCTTGGTTATCAGACCCACCCTCAAGACACCACAGTGCTTAAGCTGGGGTAGCTTATTTTGTTACTGATAAGCTTAGTATGTCTACTTTGTAAATTAAAGTGTATTATTGGTATGTGTGCACTATAGGAAAAAAACAAATACAATATACTAAGTGTGGTATTCACCCAAATATTTGTCAATGAAGCTCTGTCTACCTAACGATAAAATGACTCCTGCGAGGTGTATAAGAATCATTCTATTTTACCTATCCAGACATCTGTATATGGTCCAGCTGTGGTTTGAGGCATCCCCAGGGGGTATTGAAACGTATCCCCCAATAATGGAGGATTGTGACTCTTTGTTATGGTAGGCCTAGCACACGATTGTGATTTTGGAGGGAAAATAAGCTATAGGGACAATACCAGCAAAGCATTAAGATTACCCACTTGTACTTTCAGCATCCTCTGCTGAAATATGCTGTCCTTCGCTCCTTCACGGTCTAGTTTGAAATCCATTTTTCACTGCAATGACTCTCCCTGACTTTTGTTCAGTTACCTCTCCAACATCGAGAGAGAAAAAGAGAGAGAGCAAAAGAGAGAAACTGTTTCATCCTTTTCTGTTTCTTTGCAGAAACCATGTTGGTCTTGCTTACTCTTAATCTTGTATCTACATTTTTAACTCATTTTTCTCCCATCAGCCATAAAAGCTTTTAATTTCTTTTTCATTGTAGTTTCTCTGTTCTGTGTTTCATCTGCTAGTACAGAGTGCCATGGGATAGACAGATACTCAGTAAATTAAAGTTTGAAACCAGTTCTCCAAACCCATATTTTATTTTCTTAACTACCCTGAGAGGGAACCTTTTGAGCAATGAGGAGTTAAAGTCAGCCTGGATGACTAAACAAGTTGGTTTGGGGTTGAGGTTTGTGGAAAGGGAACTAAAGGGAACTAAGGGAACTACATTCCCAGCTAAAAGGCAGCCTGGGAATGTATGAGAGTTTGGGGCACAGAGCCAAGTCAGTGACTCCTGTCCCCTTAAAGTGGGGGATGAGACCAGACTTAACAACTTTGAGGCCAGTTCTGGACTGGAAGTGTGACCTTTTACCAGGCTGGAAACTGCAGCTGTCGCAGAGGGAAGGAAAGTGTGGCTCTAAATCTCAATGCTCCAGAGTCAGGGCTTGCTTGGGTCTGAGGAGTGGAGGAGGGGGGCGTTGATCAGGCAGAGGAACTGGGACCATGACAGGAGTGAGCCTGCATATCCATGTCTATTACAGAGCTGTCTACAATAATCAAGTTATGGTCTTGCTCTGCATCAACAGATGAACGGCTAAACTGATGAATGCATTTACACAATCGAGTTTCATTGAACTCTAAGCAAGAATGAAATGATGCCATCTGAAGGGAAATGGATGGAACTGAAGGCCACCGTGTTAAGCAAAGTAAACCAGGACTATTCTGACGCAAAGGACTTGCCTGTTGCTTGGATTATTTTAGATGAAGTGTCACTATGAGGCACAGGGTAGCTCCAAATTCATAATACTCTCAAGTAGCTGGATTAAAAGCTGGATTACAAGTGTGTACTACCACACTTATCTTACGTGAAAATTTTTATTTTAAATATGTATGGTGTAACACGCCTTTAATCTCAAAACTCAAGAAGTAGAGGCAGACAGATCTAAGTTTGAGGCCATCCTGATCTATATAGAGGGTTCTAGGCCAGCCTGGTGTATATAGAGAATGAATTCTAGGCCAGCCTGGTCTATATAGAGGGTTCTAGGCCACCCAGACAAATAGATAAGGATTTAAATTTGCTTCATAGCTTTAACCTGCTGTTGTTAGAAAAGATTTTACCATTAACAATAATTTGAAAATTCCTCCAGTTTTCAAACTACTTGAAAGGCTTGATTGTTTTATGTCTAACCTTGATACTTTTGGAATTCATCTTATACCACAGGGCAGCACCTGTGATTTGACCTAAGCCGGGAGTGTCAGGGTTTACTAAGATGCCATGTTTGCTTCAGAGTGTTCTTCTGAGAAGAATCAGGACAGTTCTGAAGGATAATTAAGTAAATAAACATCATGAATCTGTATGGAAAGATGATCTAATAAAGAATTTAATGTTATCCAACTGAATTTAATGATCTACTTGAATACACAAAGATGAATACAAGCACACGTGAACACACATACAGATGTTCATGCCAATGCACACACATGGAAAGAGAAGGGTGGGATGTATTATATGAGAGAAGAATAAATAGTTTGTAAATGATAAAAAGATCAATGACGTAGTTATATGGTAAGATAATAAAATTATCTTATAGGAGAGTAGTCAGGAGTCTCAAGTGAAGTGATGTCATGGCTGGATTTAAGGGATAATGGGGACTTAAGGAGGAGAGGTCGAGAGAGGAGGGCATCAAGGGAGCACTTCCTGGCACAACATTTGCCAAGATATTGAAAATGTGTAGCAATGCCCTCTGGCTGGCCTGCTCATTGCTGTGTTTCACCTGAAAGGGAGTAAAGGGAGAGCATAGTGGAACCACTCCCACCCCTGCAAGATCAAGAGCTGTTTCTTAAAGGTGCAGAATGTCATATTTTAAGCTTGCAGAGCCTAGGGTCGTCCTCATAGCTAACCATTTCTGGGCTGTGCTTTGAAAAACTGGTGGCAGTCTGCAACTGACTCACGAGCTACAGTTTGTCAGCTGATTAAAGGCATGGGTTGGGGAGCAAGGAAGGACACAGTGCTAGGTAGCAATTGTCTAGGAAGGGAAGAGAGATGTGTCTTTTGGCCCTGAGATGCTGTGACTTTCCGCATGCTTGCTGCCATTCTGCAATTTTACCAAAAGAAGATTTTGCATCAGAATCCTCTTGACCTTTTATATAGAGGAAACATGGACCACGGTGGCTAAATTTGATTGGCAGATGACAATCAAAATACTCTTCAAATTCTCAGGCTCCAGAGTTCAGCAGTTAAGAGTAAAGAGCCTGCCAGGAGATTTTCTTGGTTTTGTTTTGGATTTTTTTTTTTTTAAATCATTTTCTGGTTTTCTTTTCTTTCACTTGTTTTTCTTTTCTTCCTTCTTTTCCTTTCGGGAGAGAAGTCTTTCTGTGCCATCCCGAATTTGTGGACCCTAGCAGTGTCCCCATTTCAGTCTCTAGGAAACATCACTGTACCCATCACAGAATGTTCACTGTGGCCCCTGTGTCGCAGGATGGAGAAGCACAGTTGGGCTGGTACGCCTCCATTGTGGTAGCAGTCCAGGTAATTACTAATGATGTGAATGGATTTCAGACAATCCATCAGTCTGAGAATGAATTTCATTATGTCATAAAAATAATGGTTACTTTAAAACTCTTTTTATCTTGAAGATAATGCGTTTTAACACTGCATCCATAAAGCAACAGTCAAGAAGTTGTAAAAGTGAAAATGGCAATTTTCATGTAAGAGCCAATGATGCTTTCACAGTTACTGGTTTTCCCACAAGCGGTTTAGTAAGCCAACATATCATGACATTTTAATTTTTAGAATCCATTGGAGACTGGGAGATGATTTTTGAGCAGGATAGTGGTGGAGAACACTAGTTAGAAGGCAAACTACCCTTCAACACCATAAAACTTTCACACTAATACTGAGATTCTCCAGTATGTACCCAAACATTATGATGTATTATTTTCAAAGCACAGAAGTTAATAACTTGGTCTGTGACATAATTAATTCTTATTTGTCAGAAAAGAGTCAGGCATAAAATGTGTTTGCGTTTCCCCCCAGGTACTGGCTTCTCTGTTATCTGGATGCCTCAGGTCTTCTCAGCCCTCGCTCTTCTCAGAGAGTGACGTTTTCTGCGCTCCACAGTCCTACCACCTGAATAAAGGATTTGAAACTGATCCCTTTCTAAAGCTCTCCGTTGTTTTTTTAGAGTTTAGATCTCACCCCTAGACTGCCACTCAAATGCCTAAAATAACGGGGAACGGGTTTGGTAGAGGAGGTGAGGTGCAAACAAGAGATGATGCTAATATCATTGGCGGAGAGGCCATTGTGTGAGGCAGCTCAGGGCCTGGGTTCCTACTTAAGCAAACCGGAAACCAGCACAGTGGTGTGTGCACAGCTAATGCCGAGCTTACAAGTGGAGACACAGGGTCCCTGGGGCTCACTTAGCCTCCTTGGTGAGCCTCAGAATAGTGAGCGGTGTCTCAAAAAAGCAGGTGGCAAGTGAGAGAGCTCTTGCCTCACACAAGGTGAAAGGTGAAGATTGACAGCTGAGGTTATCCTCTGAGCTCCACACATGCGCCATGGCAAGAATGTGCCCTCACAAGCAAACACAAACGCACATATTTCACAATATATTCATTCACAAAATAAGTACTTTTAAGTTTAGTTGTCATATACAAAGCTTTGTTAGTTTCATTTTTTTTCTAATACCACAAAATTAAGTATTTTCCAAGGTTAAAATAGTTTCAAAGCCTCCACAAACAAGTTTTGGACAAACACAATGACTCCGATGAGAACAAGAGATAGAAACTGGCCTGGTAGGGCAGAGACCCCACAGCAGCAGGTCTGAGAACATGCTAGAGGCCAGCAATGCTGGAAGAGAACACGGCTTGCTGCTTTATTTTTCTTTCTTCTCCTCAGTGAGAACTCTGCCTGAAGGCTGTAACAGAGACAGAGAAGGCACCGGGACACCAGGCTGGACCAACTGGCCTGACCAGCTCATCTTCCTTGCAAACCTCACCCCAGTCTCTGCCAGAAATCCTTTCAAACTGCCCCAGCCTAATGGCTGGATAGGGCCCACTCCTGAACCCCGCCTGCTACAGGGACTCTCTGCCCCATTTCTTTCCCTGAAGCCCCTATAATAAAATTCTCCTTTCTGAAACTTGCCCTCTGTGCTTCATAAATCTCATTCCTCAAATTCTTGTGATGAGAATCTGAAATCCACTGACTCGATAAAAGTTTTATGTGACTATATGTTTGGCACCGTAACCTCTGAACCAAGCCCTTACAAGAGCCAAGAAGGACTCGGCTGCTCTCAAAGATACCCTGGTCTCCCCAGAGCAGTTCTCTAGATTAGCAAAGATAATGTAGTATGTTTATTTTTTTCCCTAAAAACAAAAACAAAACAATAAAATAAAATAAAATAAAAAAAACACTTAATTGTAGAGAAAATAAGAGATTATTGCCTTCAGTGTTCCTTGCCAGGGGTGTTAAACCAAGATATAGAGAGACAGAGAAAAACAACAGAGAAAAAGAACAGAGAAACAGTCTGTGAAGATCTGAAACTGGGCATTTCTTCAACGAAAGATAATATCCTTTCTAGGAGAAAACAAACAAACAAACAAAACAAAACAAAACAAAATAAAAATAAAATGGATTCATTCCTGTCCCTTTTCCTATAAAAGATTCCCTACTAATGTTAACAACTGACTCTCTGGCGGGGAGAAGAATGGATGTGACACATGTTTACTCTATATGAAGTGTACGCTACAACATTTAAAACTAAGAAACGGATTCAGGGAGATGGTTGATAATACACTTGCCGTACAAGTGTGAAGACTTGCTCACTGTACCCACGCAAAAAGCCAGCGGTGATAGTGTACGCCTGTAGTCCCCGTGCTGAGGAGGTAGAAGTCGGAGGGACCTCTGGGGCCCAGCATGCTGGTCAACTAGTACCCCCAAATCAGTGACATCAGTGCAGAGTAGGAGACCCTGTCTCAAACAAACGAGGTAGACAGTTAAGAGGACAACACATGATGTTGACCTCTGGCCTCAGATGTACTTGAACATGTGGGAGGGTGAGGGTGCACCTCCTGACCTGGGAGCACTTACTCCACACATGTGCACAAAAGGAAATAAAGATAAGAGTACATGACATCACCTTTGTAAACTCCACATCACAGCTGGTCACCAGGAAATCTCACGGTTTTTGCTGAGCCTTTGGCTCTAGACCTTACCTACAGCAACAATAGATGATGAGTGGAGCCCTCATGGGTGCTGCTTCACATTTGTGTCTGTGAACACATTAGCATCAATAGTGAAATAAACACACACACACACACACACACACGTAGGTTATCACTCTCTGTAGACAGCACAACTCCACTGAATCATAGATTTGATCTAAACAGTGAAAGAATACTTTTTCATTTATCTATTCTATTTACAAGGCGCACACACATACACACTTTTAGAATAGCTCTAGTTCATGAATGCTCCTCTCCATCAATTTTTTGCAAATGTAGACAGTCATCAATTCAATCAAGACCTCAATTATAGTGAGTAGCCTGCTAATTTCTTTTGTATAAATTTAGTCCCTTATCAAGGCTAATCTCATGCTATCAACGGCTGGGAGGGGTAAGCAGTAGCAGACCACCGTATCATATGCCTGTCACACAAGAACAGGTACAAATATCCATGAAGGCATTGGAAATAGTAAATTTTAAATGGCTAGAAAGCACTCCTAAAACACCTTCCTTCCCTGTATTAGTTAGTTCTCTTCCATGACCAAGGAAACTCATGAAACAAAGTGTTTAATGGGTCCGTGTTTCCAGAGGGCTAGAGTCCATGATGGCAGAGCAAAGGTGTGCTGACACGAACAGCTGAGAGTTCACATCTGCAAATATAATAGAAACAATGTGTCATCTCTGGAAATCACTTCTCACTCTTAGAAATGAAGGAAAGGCTCTTTAATAGTGTTTGCCCCGCTGTTGGCTAATGCCCAAGGATGATCTGGCCTCAAGAGAAGATTATATGCACCATGGACATATGCATTACACACACACACACACACACACACACACACACACACACACACACACACACATCTCTTTCAGGTCCCAGACCTAGGTTACACTTCAAACTGTTTAAGCAGAGAAGGAGACTTCAAGTCTAGCCACTTAAGCACATAGGAGGTTTACACAACAAAGATATTAAATATTGCAAGAATTATTTTTAAATGCACCAGTATTGTTCTTTTTTAAATAGCTGTTACCCAGGATCATCTTGTCCACGAGGCAAAGTTATGCTTTTCCTGATAAGAGCGCTTAATGGCGGACCGGGACTTAATGGTGGTTGTGACCTGCACTGCCCCTCTTGAGCTGTCCCTTAGGAGTGTGTGCCTTTGCTACGGGAACGGGGTCTAATGGCTGGTGAATTAACATTTACATCTTAGCATTCCAAATTTCCCTTATCTCTTAACAGGCCTGTTTTGCATACTTAGCTTTGGGACATGTTGGAGGCAGTGCTCCTTAAGATAAATGGCTCTTGTGTAACTTAATGATTCATAAGCAAATCTACTGATACATTGTTTACCGCTTAAGTTAATTACTTTGAGTTTGTTCTGCATCAAAGCCTGCAGGAGGCAAACAGCATAGAGAAAATGACGTGTGGCTTTTGAAATCTCAAAGCCTGCTCTCAGTGACACACCTCTTCCAACAAAGCCGTACCTCCTCATCCTTCCTAAGCAGTTCCACAAACCTGAGACCAGGTTTTTAAGCATACAAGTCTACAGCGGCCATGCTCATTCAAACCTTCATAACTGCTTTAGATTTATTTAATTACTGATTGATACTGTTCACCTTTTAGTAACAGCTATGTTTAACACAGAGCTCACAACATTCCTGGAAGTTTAATGGTTGGTTCTTAGGAACCAGTACAAACCGCTCCTGGATATCACTCGCTGTAAGTACAGGGAGCTTGTTTGCTGACTTGGGGAGTAATTCTTGAAAGATAACATCCCCAGGTCCAGATACGACAGGCATGAAGCCCAAACCACTGCGAGATTGTATGCTTGGAAAGACAATAGCACAAAGCAGCGTCTCAGGAACCTGGTAAGTATAGCCCAGGTAGCATAATCATCAAAAACCCTGCAAGAAATCCTTAGCCAGAATCCTGATCTTAATAACCAGTCAGAATGCATCCCGAAAGTGATACTTAACTTGAACTTTAATGGAAGCAGCAAAAGTCTATGCCCAGAATGTCTAAAGCTGTACTCTTTAATAAGATCAGTGTGTGACTGAGAACACAGGGAATCGGCTGTAAAGAATCTGGAGCATGTGTTATGTAGGTGCCTGGTTCTCACTGAGGAGTTGATGACAGTACTTGATTCCTTGTGACTGGATGACCTTCCCAGCTCCAACACTTTCTCTGCTGCCATGACGGCAATCTACTGTGTCCTGAGATGTCTGCTGATAGCTCACAGTCTTGGAGAAAAAAATGAGGCTTTTATACAAAGGGTTTTTATTCTCATCATCATCATTACTATTATTATTTAAAAATATCCCCAGTTCTCCTTTACTGGCAACACAACTGAGATAATTATGTTATACATTTCAGTTATCTTAAGACTGCTTGATCACAGTTAACTACCATGCGGTCCTCATTATCTTTTTAAAAAATAAAATGTGTTTGTGAGGTGGGTGGAGAGGGGAAGAGAGAGGGAAGGTACATGGTCCAGGTGTGTACAGATGTGCTCTCCTGTGAAAGGGTGTGTGAAGGCCAGAGGGTGAGAAGAAAGAACGCTGAGATAGATGCCGGGGAGATCGATCTCTGCTGGCAAAGGTTCAGCCTGTGTTTTAAAGGCACGTGTCTCAGTTACTTCTCTGTCCTTTCTGACAAAAAAAGCTCTGACAAAAGCAACTTAAGGGACAAAGGGTTGTTTTGGCTCAGGGTTCAAGGGTCGCATTCCTCCGTGCTAGTGAAGTCAAGAAGCAGGAGCTTGGGACAGATGCTCACATTGAACTCATAGTCAAGCGGAGACAATGAAAATATTCTCGGCTCACTTTCTCCTGTTCTAGCCTAGGGAGCAGTCCCACACGCAGTGGGTGGGTCTTCCCAGCTCAGTCAACTCAGTCAAGATAACTCCCCACAGGCCCACAGGCAATACGGGGGGGGCCATCTCCCAGGTGATTCTACATTTTAAGTTGACTATTGAAGTTAACCATCGGAGTGGGGTGGATGCCGTTCTCTTCTTTAACTTTAATTTTTAAGTATCATACACAATGTATTGTGGTAATATTCATCCCTGATGGCCTCTGTCGTCCCCCTTCCTTGTTCTCTGATCCTTCTTCTTCTCAACTAGTCCTCCAGTGGCTACACAACTGAAGAAATGGTAGCCCTTCCACAGCAGTCACTAGCAGACACTAGGGCCTCAGGAAGAGGTGGGGTCATGCGGATACCCAGGACCATTTTTTCATACTCAGTACTTTCACAGAGAAAATGTCAGCACAGGGCGTTAATTCACCTGAGGGTACAGACCGAGGAAGAAGCTGGGGTTGAATCTAACCCAGGTCATCTGACACCAGGGTCTAGGAACTTAACTATGCACTGTGATCTCTTAATCATTCAGGATAATCCCTCCCTCCGACTTGGTCAAGGAACTAAATGCTTACGAGGCTTCACTGTAAGAAATAAATGCTCTTATACAGTACACAGCAGTGATTACAGTAGCTGTGCTGTAATTATGATGTTTTTAATCCCATTTCCTCTATTCTAACTAGGTGGGGATAAATGAGTTTGTGTTTACAAACTGCTTTGAAAGTCTGGATGAAAGGTGATCATTACAAATCATGACAGCTTGCTCCCTAAAATCTTGACAGTTTTTTTTGCCCTTATACAAAAAGAATGAACCTTGATGACTGGAGTGTGTCTCTGCCACCATCACTTGTGGGAATCAATGGTCACTTAAGATCTGGCAATTTTTACAAAAAATAATCTTCCACGGTGACTGAAAAGAGGCTTGAGATGATGAGATATTTTAGAGAGAATTAGGATACCTGTCACAGCAGCACTTCAGAGAACTCAGCCTTCCTTTGTTCTGCGTTCGCCTCAGCAGCTGATGGGAGAAGAGGTGCATTCTCCAAATTAGAGGAAAACTGTTACCTGCAGATTGCAAATCTTGTCCAAAGAAAATAGGACTGTGAAGGTAATTCTACTGGTGGCAATTTCCTGGCAGCCATCTAGAGTCTGCCTCTCTTACAAGTTTTTCTCCTGCAGCTGCCTGTTCCCTCTCTCTGTCTCTCTCTCTCTCTGTGGGGAGGGGACATGGAAGATCTTGCTATCTAGCCCAGCTCAACCTGTAACTCTCAACCCCCTTGCCTCAGCTCCCCAAGGGCCATGATTATAGATCTGTGCCTACATGGCCATTCTTGGCTGGGCCTAGCCTCTACAGGTAACAAGTCTTGACACTTCCCTGTCTTGAATGGCTTGCTTCTCCAGTTCTGATTAGGAGCTGTGCTTGGTGATGCTGGGGCATTTCTGTGTGAAATATTTGGATGTCTGGAAAAGTAAACTATCAGTCTATGGTACCAGGCTTGAGAGGAAACATTCAGCTCTGCATGGTGCTCTGCTCATTTATAAGCTTACCCACTCTTGATTCCCTTATTAAACGTAAATGCATGAGTTTATGTCTTGAGATCACACACGCCAAACACCACTCTGGAGTATGAGGGTGAAGCTAGCACAAAATGTACTGTGATTGCTTTCTCTGCTGTAGCTTTCAACAACAGGACGTTATACCCAGGGTGGAGAGCTTTCGTGTGGATTCTTTAGGGAAAGGTTCTCATTTAAGACACCACAGGCCCATAGCTCGCAGGTGGCAAAGCAATTGTCCTCTCCTACACCCAAAGGTTCAGTGCTCCAACTACCTCGAAGCTTAGCATTACATGCCTGTCTTCAAAGTCACTCAAGCCAGCTGCATGCGGAGCCTCAAAGGCATAATTCCCAGAGACTGACCCTCTCCGGGAAGGAGACCCCTGGGCACAACTGTCTCTGATGTCTGAGTCCTCTCGCTCTTTGAAAAAGTCACAGGAAGGACTGGCCTCGTGCTCTGATTTCACAGCACCCACAGTACCTAAGTTCTGCTCTGATGTACACGGGTAGAAATTGACTGAAGTGGAAGCGGCCTTTCTCAGTCGCTGCGGTGCCTGCTACTTTAGCCCACTCTGCACTAGATGCTGCGCTAACTCCAGAAGCCTCTGAGAATGCCACGTGTAAATAATGGGTCTGGGATGCCAGCATTGTGAGTGAGGATGTCTCTTCAGGGCCGTGACTGTATAGCAGCCAAAGAGAGCGGGTGACAATGCATAATAACCGGGTATGCCACTGTACCTGCGACCAACAAGTCTCTGTTTCCTGTTATCTCCCATTCTCGCTCTGCTTCAGAACGTGGCTTCTGTTAATGGATTACACAGAGGAAATATTTAATCTCTGAAGTGCACTGAAACTTCCTTACTGTTGGACTCGTGGTATTAGGGGCTTGTTAAATTCCTCTGGAACCTCTCTTAGGCATTGCTAACAAAACCAGAGTTATGGGGGATAACTTCCTAGATGCACAACTATAGTGAAAGGAAAGTGTTTGTTGAGCATTATATCTAAGGTACAAGATAAATGCTATTGTCCTGTGTTACAGATAAAAGACACAGTGTCACAAAGGACTTGGTGAAGAGGTGGTGCTCACCTCTCTGAGTGCCCTTACCCAATCCCACTACATTCCTGCCACCACAATGTCTTAACCATCCCCTGCAGAAAATTATACTTTTAATTTCTACTTTCAATTCTCCAGAACCACCTAAGTATTATTGAATGGTGCCATCTTTACCGTGCTTGAGGCCTGAGTTAGCCAATATAGATTGGAGCCCTTCCATTCTTATTTTAAAACTCCAGTTCCACTTGATTTATAAACACTATCAAGAAAAAACACTCTTATTATTCAGGGCTGCATTCAAACAAAACTTGAGTGCAGGCCAGGGCCTCTTTTCTTCAAGTGCCACTTCTTTATCCCGCTTTTCACAGTACCATTTCCTTTCCAGAACCTCGTGTGCATGCTCTTGGGTCTACCTTACCTGCACAGCAAGAATAATGGTCTGTAAAGACCACACTTCACAACTCTCAATGACGGCCAAGTGGAGGGTAAGCATGTGGCCTAAGCATAGCCAATCTGATGCAATATTCTTATCCCTGTATTCTGAGAGGAGGCAAAGAAAATTAAAATTCACGAATTTTATAAGGAACAGCCAGCAAGATGAAATCACATTCCGGGCATTGGATTCATTTTCCTTTTTCTGTTTTCAGCATCAACTTCCAAATCCCTGTGTGTTTCTGAAACATTTTTTTTCCTGTCTTAATTAGACAGGTTTCTGTGGCTGCAACTCTCATAATGAGCCCTTCATCCCTGCTGTCCAATCCACATGCTCCATCTGTCTCGAGGCCACTCCCTCATGAGCTCCTGTTCACACTGCATCACTTTTCAGGTCAGGATAGCTGTCACACCCATGGTTAGCACTACGCAAGCAGGCAACTGACCTCTTACAGTGAGCTGGCAACAGAGACAGGGATTGCCAATGCCCTTTCCAGGCTCCATCTCCAGGCGTCTGTGTGAATTGCTATTCACACAGTTATGGAAGTATGTTCCACAACTGCTTAATCCCATCATGGCTTTTCTCTCAGGATGGTTTTCCCTCTCAGCTTCTGGAGGTAGACAGTAGACTTTCTTCTTTCCCAGCATTCACTCTGCTCCAAAGGAGGGTAGGGATCACTGGATATGTGGGTCAGGGAGTAAGGGTCACCTAGTATAACCTCCAGGGCTAGAGGGTCAACAAAAGTTGAGTAGATTCTACTTTTGCCTAGCTTGGGACCTTCAGAAGATTTCCTATCTGAACTGTGGATAAATTTTAGAGCTCTCCCAAGGCTCAGATCTACGCCAGCTCAGACAAATGCCCGTTTTCTTAACCTACTCTCTAATATTCTGTGCTCTTCACTTTGATTGTCCAGCAAAACTGCCATCTTGGATCTTTTCTGAGACCTTTTTTCCAGTCTACACTACAGTGCCTTTTTTCTAACATCCCCCATGGCCCATGTCTACTTGGCAATGAAACACCTGTCATTTATCTTTGAAGATGATTTCTTAACCGTTTATCTAATTTTATCTTTATGTGCAGGGGCGTTTTGCCTTCATATATCTCTGTGTACCGTGTGCATGCAGTGTCAGAGGAGGGTTTCAGATCCCTGGAACTGGAGTTACATGGTTGTGAGCCACCATGTGGGTGCTAGGGATCTGACTGGGATCTTATCGAAGGGCAGTCAGTGCTCTTAACTGCCAGACCATTTCTTCAGAGGAAATGATAAAAATTCCTCCCATGGGTGGTAGTAGCCAGTAGCCATAGCAGCAGAAGTACTGCGTGTTTATTGCATACATGTGTACCCGTGTGAGTGTGTCCGTGTATGCAGAGGCCAGAGGTCAGTACCAGGTATCTCCAATTACTCTCCGCTTATTTTTTGAGGCAGGGTCTCTCACTGAACCTGGAATTCATTAATTCAGCTAAGTTAACTGAGGACACTGAGCTCCAGGGATCTTCCTATCTCTTGTCTCCCCAGAATTTGGATACTGGGAATCCAAAAGCAGACAAGCTCTTTATCTACTGTACCATTTTACAGAGCCTGGAAATAATATTCTTTGGTGAGCTATTTCTCTAGCCATGTCTATGGCTGCCTGATGTTCCCTCCCCCATCCTGCCTGCGTCTATTAGCAGTGATTTATTTCCAATCAATAATGATTCGATTTATTTGCAGAAGTCCCTTATGTGACTCAGTTACGTCCATCACATAAATAACTCATCGTGACCTGGCTGACTGGCTCTCACAGTGATATAATCTGTGTAACCCAATTACCAGATTGATCATAAAAAGCCCAGAATGGTTAAGGAAGAAAAATGGCCCCAATCGCTCTTCAAAAACAGACGCTGAGGAAGCAATAGGAAAAGTCAGAGTGGTCTGAATTCTGTGTCACTGTGCGAACATTCAGGAAAGAAAGCTGTATGATTTGAGTCACGCTGATGAATCTTAAAGAAGAGCAGCTTAAGATTCATTAGCTTAACAGAGGATGAGGAATTTACATACCACCTTTCAGACGCTTTAAGAGAGATACAAGATACTTGTCTTGGGCAGGGGAGGTAGATTAGATGTTAGAGTATTTGCCGAACAGCCGTGAAGCACTAGATACTGGATTTGACTCCCATCACCTCATGACAGAGCATGCTGGCACATGCCTGTAGTCCTGGCACTCAGGAGGTGGCAACCAAAAGGTCAGAAGTCCACAATGTTGAAAGTTCAACAAAGCCAGCCTAGCATAAGAGACACTGTCTCAAAAACAAACAACAACAACTTGTTTTTATTAAAACAGTTCTTCTCCATCTACACACAGCTGTGGATGCATTCTTCTCAATTCCTCAGTCTTTCCAGAGGATCTGGAGACACAGCGAGGTGAAGTGAGCATCGTTGCCAAGACCCTCTTGCTGCATTACAACTGGGCCTTCATTTCCTGGAGATCAGGGCTGGGGAGCCTGTGGCCGCCTGTCCTCGTGCTGGGAGAGTTCAGCCTGTGGCTGCAGGGTCTCCTCCAACAGCTGCAGCTGTTTCCCAGTCCTGGCTCTCAGGATGATTATCCGAGCAGCACTTCTGCCAGATAAGCACTAAGGCCACCAGGGCACTTTTTTTTTTTTTTTTTTTTTTTTTTTGTCCATGTGAAGGTTTTACATAACTGTCCTGTTTTCCTGGTAGGACTGGGTATGCTAGGCTATCTCCATACTTCAGAACCATCAGAACTGTCATGTCCTGGTGCCCGCCGAGGCTTTTCCAGTAGGTTTCTTCTCTCTTAGTTAGGGTTTTGTTATTGTTGTGATGAAACATGATGACCAAAAAGGAAGGTAGGGAGGAAAGCATTTATTTGTTTTACACTTCCTAGAAGCACTGTTCATCATTGAAGGAAGCCAGGACAGGAACTCAAACAGGGCAGAAACCCGGAGGCAGGAGCTGATGCACAGGCCATGGAAGGATGCTGTTTATTAGCTTGCTCTCATGGCTTGCTCACTCTGCTTTCTTATAGAACCCAGGACCACCAGCCCAGGTCGGCACCACCTACGATGGGCTCGGCCTTCCCCCATCGATCACTAATGAAGAAAATGCCTTACAGCTGGATCTCATGGAGGTATTTCCTCAACGGAGGCTCCTTCCTCTCTGATGACTCTAGCTTGTGTCAAGCTGACACATAAAACCAGCCAGCACAGACATGTTTAGCGGTGTGATAGGCGGTTCTGAAGACATGCACTTTGCTTTTCCACCAATTCAGGGAGGATATTGGTCAGTCCTCACGTTTCAAATTAGGAAATGAGAGCTGTAAATCCAGTAAGTGGCAAACCCATTGTCCACACCCGGACTCAGCTCTCTGGCCTTTTTGACTGTTCTCCCTCTTCTGTTCATTGAGTAGGAGTCTTGCTGCACCGTGGTCATTCTATGGCTCTCTGATACCTCTTCATGCTCAACTACTGACAGATACACAATTCCTACAAAAAGCTGTTAGCCCTCAACACAGTCTAAGAGCTGATAATGAAAATAAAACTTAATACACACACTTACAAAGAAATACTATGCACCGAAAATACATGTAATTAACACCTCATTTCTTATTTTGATGCTAGTGGCATTTAACCTTTAACATAATAAACAGGTTTATGAAAAGTTACACAAGGAAATAGAAATCAAGTCCTACTTATTTCATGACATTAAGTTAAGAAGAAAGCATTTTACATCTCAGGAAACCCTTTGTGCTAACACCTAACAGCCCAGATTCAGAAAACGACAGTCGTTATGAGTTCTAGTCTTGTCACATCCTGGCCTGATGTCCATGGACAAACAGCTGTAGTCCAGATGTAACGTGGTGCCGTGAACAGTGTATTTGCTTCACCTGCTGAAGCCTCCAGTAGTCTCATGTTTTGACATCTAGAGCAGAACAGAACCTGACACATGCAGAAACAGGTCAACAGACTAGCATGTTGCTCAGGTTCCATGTTTTGCTGGTTTCTGGCTGTTCACCCATATCTCCTGATTCTTAGCCCAGCATTTGGCACAAGAAACTCAAACTGCTTTTGTTTGCCTGTGGAAGAATTTTAATTTAGAACGTGGCTGCTCTGGCAAGAGATCACATACAAAGACCTTCTAGGTTCATGTGATCCAGCTAGAATACCAACACACCTTTAATCCAGGAGACCAAAGCAAGCAGATCTGGCTTCAAGGCCAGCCTGGTACAGAACAAGTTTCAGGTAAAGAGAAGCTTAGGTCCAGGGATGTACATGTTTTTCTGTTTGTTTTTTTTTTTTTTTCAAATAATGAAGGTAAAGCTAGTTTGTAGAAGGAAGCACCCATGTTTGAAAATGATGTCTTAATTGACTAGCAGAAACAGTGATAGATCAGAACAAGACTTGAGAGAATAGGATATACCTAACTCTCATGAAAAGAGAGGGGATATATAAGCTACTTAAGGGGCAATAAGAGAGAGAAAGAGAGAGAGAGAGAGAGGAAGTAGTTTTACCCAGACAGTAATAGAGAGATGGGTTGCAGAGAGAGAAACTCAGATGAATGAATGAGCTAGAGAATGAGAAGGAACCAGGAGGTTAGAGCAGTTGCTTGAGCTAGTTTGAGGCTAAGCAGAGGATTCAGAGGCAGATAGAAAAGCCAGACTGAATAAATCGGCTGGGAGAGGAGTTTGAGCCAGAACAGCTGAGCTGAACCAGCCAACCTGGAGCTCAGTAAGAAAGGGTGAGTTTATTCATTAGTAAGTCTCAGAGGCTGAAACCATTCTAGGGCTTGATTAGATTGTATTGAGGCTGGAAGCTTCCAGGACTGGGCCTAAGTTAGCAGACAGAGGCAGCAATCGTCTTAGACAACAACAACCAGAACAGGTTGAATAAAAGTTCCTTTTACATTTGTCCTTACTCTAACGAGCAGAAAGTGCTATTTCAGAATGAATGCCACCGGTCCACTTTCCAGGCAACTTAATCTTCCCAGAGGTCCTTATATCCACTTGCTCCACTGTCCAGCCAGCTGTCACTGCCTGTGTTGTCATCCCTAGCCAGTGGTTCCCTACAGCTCTGGGATGTCAACATCCTAATAAATTCTATTAGATCCATGCTGCCAGGTGTATATTCTGAAACCCAAGGATGCCCAAACCTGAAAGTCTTTTTTTCTTCAGCCTCTATCTCTGCCTCTTTTCTTTCAATCCCCGGGATCAATCAATATCAAACCCAGGGTAGTGAGGATGTCATGCAAGTGTCTCGCCATGGAGCTACACCCAGGCCCCTAAAGCTTTTCACAGTGTATATATTGCTAAACCTGTTTAGGCTGAAAATTATGCACTGACAAAACACCCGTGTGGGCAATTTTTTTCTTTTTTCTTTCCTGGAAGGCGTGATTTTACCATGGCAGCCACATTAGCACTGTTGCTTTTGATGGCAGGTCAGGCTGACTTGCCACTCGCACAGATGATGACAGCTTATCAAGAGAGGGGGGCTGTCTACAAAGTTGTGTCTGGAGGGAAGGAAGGAGCATGGCGTGATTCAAGAACACGGAGCCATTGCCACCCCTAGATCTGCCTACTAATAGGAAGACTCCAGAGAGAGCAGCATAGCAGAGGGCTCTCACCAGGGTCCCAGCTTCAGATGGAAGGCTGCCCCCCGCCCCGCCCCCACCTGCAGTGAATAAGCCTAAGGATTGGTGCACAGCCTCTCCTCCCATCTCTCTGGGTTGGTTCCCTTCTGGGTTGCAGACAACCTAATCCCGTGGAGATCCTGTCTCTGGACTAAATGTAACACCAGGTCAGCCCATCTGAAAGGCTAATAGAAGCAGCTCGAAGAACACATTCTGCCATTCAATATGTGCAGTCTGGCATCCTTCTAAACCCGAAAACTCAAGGATGCTGGCAAGAGTCTTACTTAATTAGGTTAGTAGCACACACAAACATTTGGAAAGTGGCACCACACACGGAACCTGTTTTTACTTGCTGCTTTTGGTGCTATGAAGTTCTTTGAGCAATGTGTAAGAATTCCTTGGCTAGCCTGAAAGGTGAGAGCTGCTATCCTGAGGGGTACTATCTATCCACCAATCCCCTTATAATCCACCCAGCCACCCAGCCATTCATTCACAAAAGGCTGTCACACAGCCTTTGTCGTAGTTAGGTCTACCATCGCTGTGGTGAAACACCATGACCAAAAGAAGCATGAGGAGCTAAGAGTTTCTTTCACTCGGAGTTCTGTATAACAGCTCATCAGCAAAAGCAGTGAGGACAGGAACTTAAGCAGGACAGGAACCTTGAGGCAGGAGCTGATGCAGACACCATGAAGGGGCGCTCCTTTCCAGCTTGCTCATCATGGCTTCTTCAGCCTGCTTTTTTTCTTATAGAACCCAGGACCACCAGCCCAGGGATGGCACCACTCACAATGGCCTGGGTCCTTCCCCATCAATCACTGGTTAAGAAAATGCCCTACAGCCTAGCCCACACCTTGATCTTAATTGAGGTTCCCTCCTCTCAGATGACTTTTGCTTATGTAAAGCTGATATGCAGCCTTCTTTCTGAAGTGTCTGCTATGCAAAAGAGGAGGGACTTTAGGGTATAAAAGAAAAAAAAAAGAATGATATCAGCCCTTCCAGCAGCCTGCAGCTGAGCAGAAACCACCAACTTGCTGGAAAATAGTAACTTGATCTTGAGTTGGCAATGGGTTTTCCCCTCAGAGCTTTCTTGCTCCTTGGCTTTTCATTCTGAGAGGAGTTTCCTGGTTTCATCTGGGCTTTAGGGGAAAAAAAGACCAAGACCCATTAGCAATCACTCACGTGAATGTCAGAGCAGAGAAGCACACAGGGCATGGGAAGGGCAGACTGCTTTAATTACAGGGCAGAATGAAATTATTCCTGTAACAAAAGCAAGAGCAATTTCTAGAAAGTGGCAGGGGGAGTAGGGGGGAGGGGATTTGACTGATGATCACTAAGAGGTTTCACAGGAGACAGGAGAGAGAATCTTTAAAGGAATTCCAGCCAGAACTATAGTCAGGAAAAAGACTATATAGCACTTTCAGGTATGTTAGTACATAGTGTGTGTGCGTGTGTGTATTTATACCTTCCCCCTTAAAATTCCCCATAAAATACCATTCACAGAGCCCATAGCAATCAGGACCAGCTTTCATACAGTCTCGAAACAGTATCTCTCCATGTGATCAGGACTGGGTGGAGTAAGGGATGTTAAGAATGGGGTAAGGGTCTGCCTGTTGCAGTCTTGAGGGCGTGTCGGGGGGAGGGGGGAAGCGCTGTCCCGCGTTTGGGATGGCTTGGGCAGAAGGGAAATCAGGTTTACTGTAACCTCACTACCAAACAGCAACGCAACCCAATTCTTCAATCTCTAATTCGGATGTTTAAATGAGAGTGTCACATTTTTCTCCTTTTTCCCCCCCAGAGCACCCATTCCAGAACTAGCCTCTCTCCCCTTGCCTAAGGCATGGTTTCTGTCTCACTTCTGACTGCCAGGCAGGAAATGTTCCTAGCCACGGGATAAGCCTCCCGTTTGAAGGGGGCGAGGAGGAGGAGGTTGAGAAGAGGAAAAGAGGAACAAAGGAAGAAAAACACGAACTTTACTAGAGCAGCTGGCTGGAGCCACCAGCTTGAGGCAGGTTTCCAGTTTCCTAGAAGCAGGGATCTGTGGGCGTGGCCCAGAGTGTATGCTAATCTTTCTGCTGTTTTCCCTGTGGGCGTGGCCCCCACTGTATGCTAATCTGTCCGCTATACTCTGTGGGCGTGGCCCCCACTGTATGCTAATCCGTCCGGTTGTACCCTGTGGGCGTGACCCTCGGGCGGGCGGGGCCGTCCTGGCTGCGGATCCGTGGGGCGCCGGACGCTCTGGGCCGCTGACCCGCTCCCGGGGCTGGTCCACGTTGGTTCGGGTCTTTGTTCTGGGTCGTCGCGGGGACATGCGCGGCTGAGGATGGAAGTGGAGGACTCGGGCGGCGTGGTGCTGACCGCCTACCACTCGCACGCGTGTTCGCAACCGCAGGGCGCGGAGCCACGCTGTGCGTCCCGGGCGGCCGCCAGCCACCCGCTCAGCAGGTACCGAGCCGCACCGCGGGCCGCGCGTCGGGCGGGGCAAGGGAGGCGGGCAGCGCTTCGGAGAGTTTTTGTGGAGTTGATAACTGAGCATGCTCTTTTTATAGTCCTGATTGGAAATGAGAAACGGCCCGGGCAGAAGTCTGTGTGTGGCTGGCCGGAGTGGAGGCTAGCAGCGGTCCCTGTAGTCAGACGATGCAACTTTATGATGAGTTAGACACGCACATCATTTCTGTGGAAGGCTCTCACCAGGAGGAATTTTAAAATATTCCTAAAAACCAAACACAAGCCGGATGGAAAAAAGAAAGAAAAGTACTCGCAAATACTCAGATTAACTATTTGGAGCCAAAGTTTCCTCTCAAAAGGAAACCTCCGGTGACGTATCAATCCCGCTTCTGGTGTAAATAACCTCAATTGTGTAAATGCAGTGATGTCATTATTTGATGACTGCTGGTGTCCATTCTCTGTAGCAAACGCAGTTCCTCTTTCTTTCTTTGGGTGGAAAGAAGTGTCTAACCCGAACATGCGCGTTTAATAAACCGGGGATAATCCACATTGCTCTGACAGTGTCCATCTGCTTCGTGAAGGATGGAGGACAGTTAGAGCCGCCCTAACAACACCCAAGATGTGTGGACAAAAATATTCCGAATGTGAGGTGGTTTGCCCGCGGGCGTATTTAGGGGAAGTTCACTTGTTTAAGCGTCGCTATCTGCTCCGAATACATCAACGGATGCCTATATCTATCTATCTATTTATTTGTTTGTTTGTTTGTTTATAGCCTACTCTTTGGTGTGTTCTGATTTCATTTTCTAATGGCATTTTATGTCACTGTTATTTTTAATTGTTTTTTTTCTCACACTTGTAACTTTATGTGATCATAATTACTTCTGTTTCCCAACTGATTTGATTTGTGACTATGTCACAGAATGTGCTTTGGAAGGCATCCATGAGATGAACCGACCACACTGGCTTAGGAACCACCCTGGGCTGGCTTAGCTCACAAAGAAATTACGGTTTCTTCCGAAGAAAAGAGCGGGTTGAGGCAGAGCTTGTTTTTTATACAGACAGTGAGAAACGAACTAGTTTCATCCGGCACCAGGACTCATTTATGTCATTTAAAGGCTGCTAGAAGATACAAACTTTCCTTTGTATTTAGCGTGTAATTCTCTTCAGAAATATCATCTTGGATCGTGATGGCTTAGACTATGAGTGACTAAATACATGGGATCTGATTCGAAGCAAGGGCTTCGGTGGAGCTTAAGCCCCAGCAGCTGTCTTTGGGCACCAGCCAGATAGCGGAAATCAAATTGGAGGGAGAAGCTTTATTAGCTCAACATGTGGTCTTGCGGAATGATAATGCTTGAGAGTGGGAGCGGTGATCTCATAGTCAGTCCTTTACCGTGAGCCAGTTAGGTCCACGTCTGTAACTCGGTCGTTGCCTTTCAGGCTACAGGACCCTCTCAGGACCCTCTGTTTTTTCCCTCCTCCGAGGCAGGGGACGGAAGTGTGCAGCCCCCTTCCTTCCAGCCCCTCGAACAGCAGGATCATGAGAGAATAGATTAAGTCCTTGGTACTCAGTAAAAGTTGAAAATAGAGGTTCCTGTGTTTACCAGGCGCCAGAGAATACCACCTCATCCATCATGTGTCTGATAACAGAAATTATCAGACCCGGTTATTAACCTTTGGCTTACCAGCTACTGATCAATACTTCCTTTCAAGCAAGAAGCAAGATGCTATTGTTCTGCTCTGGAAGAAAGCACTCTCTCTTTCACGAACACACTTCCCTTAAACTCCGTTATGTATCTGGAGCCTACTTGTGGGTCAGTGAGTAGTCTGGCTCTGGGAATGTGATCACGGGCTCTGGCTTCCCAAGGATCGGCATTCTTTAGCTCTTGCTTGCACAGATGGAAATCAGAGCTAAGCCTTCCTCCTTCCTCTTCAGGCATCTAGTACTCCTAGTTTATCTAGTTTTCAGTTTGGGGCCTTATTTTTCCCACCAAAATATAGTATATCCCCCATCCCTATGTGTTGTTCATTTTGCCACCATTATTTTCAAGTACTGAGGAAGTGTCTGGAATATTGTAGTAGCCAAATAAATATTTCTTGAGGAAATTAATGGATTCCCACTAATATTATAAAATGGCCAAGATAAAATGGCTCTTTTTAAGAGCCAAACTCAGCCCGTTTGCCATACTATATCTTAGTAAAACATCAAGCATTGGAGACAGGAAGATAAATGGGATTCTCTTCCGGCCACAAGAATGTGGCACCAACAGACTTTTACAAAAGGATGCAACAATAGAACTTTTGGGAGGAAAGGAGTGGCACAATTTCTAATATAAGAAGTTCCTGGTGTAACTGGATTTCCAAACTTCCGGTTGAGAATGGGGGGCATAGTACCTGGGGTGCATGCTACTGACTGCCAACACTGTCCCGGGCTGAGGAATGGTAATGGCCGCTCACTGTGCTGGCCTTGGGAGCCTCTGTTTGCCATACTCTTTCTGCTGCTTTTCTGCATTAAAGTTGGCAGTCCACTTAAATTCCTCTGGGGCCCTGCCTCTTGTTTATTTATTTATTTGTTTTTTTTTTTGTTAAAATAAACGAGCAGCAAAAAAGTGTCTGTGGAGCCAGGCTTGGAGCAAGATTGCCAGACCCTACTGTCACCTGCATCAGTGACTCCCCTGCTCCAAGCCGATGACCTGAACTGCCTAGAACACTGAGCAATGACTCAAGAGGTACCACAAATGTCAATGACGTCCTTGATGTAAAGTAGACTAATCCGGGTCAAAACAATCAGTTTTACAGCTCCCACATTAGAATGTGGAAGAATTCAGAGAATCTCTTGCTCTTGCCTTGTTTGATTGATGGATCACAACTACATACGGGATATAATGAACTAAGCTGTCTCCAAGCTCAGAAGCACGTGCCCTATAATGGCACTTCTGGGTACCTAAAACTCTGCGGTGGGGTTGGCTGGCAATGTCTTCTCCAGATTTCAATTAAAAAAAAAATCAGTATTTAATGTAGATAAGCAGTTTATGCTATTTTATACATGGATCATTCTAAGAAGGTCAGCACGCAGAGAGTAAACAGAGTGTTGATACATAAGATAAGGTCCCACTTCTTGGAATTTGTCTGGGGAGTTTGGCTCATTTAAAACATCACTGTTTCCTTTTGAGCCCCCACGCCCCCCCCCCCCCGTTTCCTTGAGAATTCTCTGCTGTCTTCTGTGATTGCTGCCCTCACGTTCCTAGACTCTGTAACTGAGCACAGTGTGGGTAGACTCGGTCGTGAATTGTTATAAGATCATTTCCTCATGTAGCTTCTGTCTTTTATGGTTTTCTGAGGAATTGATTTAAGAGACTCTACAGTCTTTCTTTGCTCTAACTTCTTAGGAGTCACACGCCCATCTCCCTGAAGCTCATTCTGTTTTATTGGGGCTAAGAGATGAGAGTCTTGCCAATGTCTGCTCTATGAAAATAAGTTGTTGAAATTGTCTTTAAAATCGTGCTTTTTAGAAAAGCCAAGTGTATACTCTGAATCCCGAGAATGTTGACAAACATCCAAAATATTTTCACGTATAAAGTGAGAATTAGCCAAAGATGATGGTGGTTGCCTGATTTTTCAAACATTTCCTTGCCTAAGTGAAATAGCGATGCAGACATTTTGGGGGAGGGCCGAATATGAAATGACCATGATTATTTCTAGTTGTACAATAAACTTCCTGAGAAATGACAAAAATAGAGAAGGAAATAAGGCAGCTCTTCCTCAAAAACAAATAGAGCCAGCAACCAGGATTACCCTTGGGGTCTTCTCTGCAGCCCTGTCCCCACTTTTGTGAAGGAGACATTGAATCTTAATCTTAATATCACAACCATTTTTTTTAATAATGAGAACAATTTAATAAAACAGACTTGATGTTTAGGAAGCAAATATTCTGGATAAAACTGAACTTAACAATTTTTAGTGATGATCTATTTTGGGGGGTACATTTAGGGTTGAAGTTAGTTTAAAAAAATAGGTATATCAACATGTCAACATTTGTTAAAGTTAGACATTTATGTAAGCCTGTGTGAGCTTACGCATATACAAAGCACAGCAAATTCTAGGGAGTGGAGGGCTGCTTGTTCTAGAAGGCTCAGAAATAGTAATGGAGATGGAATTCTTAGATGGGGATGGGTATTTATAGGCCATGTGTATGCTGTGGTTGAAAGCAGAGCTGGTGTCTCTGGTTTCCTTCATGGACTCCCTGCTGAGCAGAGGTGCCTCCATATGTAGCGCTTGTTGCTAAACATCTGGTATATTTCCTTTGATCCTATCATTCGTCTAAACATTTGGCCAGTTGCTCTGTCCATTTTTAACCTGCTCAGTTCTCTCTGACCATTAATCCCTAACGCAAACTTAAACACACAGGAAGTCTGGCATGACCTGGAAGCACCCTTTCCCCCCTTAACTTTTAATTTTCATGACATACTTTTACATTTACGGAAAATTTGTAGCAGTCACCTTCACCCAGATTCCTTAACATGTTAACATTGTTGCAAAACCAGCATTGCAGTGGTCAAAACTGAATACAGTAAGGGTGGCATACTACAGTTAACTAAACTACAGACTGTATTCTTACTTCGCTACTTTTCTTGCCAGAGTTAATTTTCCTGATACACAGTAGAACCCAAGATCTCACAGTGATCTTAAGCACGTCCCCCAGGCTCCTTTCCGCTCTGGTAATCTGTCTTTTATGACCCTGGCACCTACTTCAAACTGGCTGGTGATTTCATAGGAAGTCACTTCAACTGAGCTGGCCCAAATGTGTTCTTAGGAATTCAGTGAGAGTTTGAGAAAATGCCGTGGAAGTGACGATGGGCCATCCTGTCAGCTGCCTGGTACTCAGATGGCATATGATGTTGACGTTGATCACCTGGGTAAGACGGCCTTGCTAGGTTTCTACACCACAGAGTCACTGTTTTGTCCTTTGCAATGAATTGTTGTCTTCCTGGAAATACTTTCCGCAAACATCTTTCCTTCCGAAACTATCCTGTACTGCTTTTAGTATCTGTCTGTGGATCGTGGCAGTGAAATTTATTACTGTGGTGTTCTGATGATGATTTTTTTATCATTTCATCTTGATTTGACTTAATTTATGTACCATGAAATAATATATTCATCATTCTTTCTAAATTTATTATTTTTTATGTCCATCACTTCTACAAAGTGAACCCAATATTAAACAGGCATCAGTAGTCATGTAATAAAATGATTTAGTTTTATCTGGCTTTGACTTCATGAAAACTGTGGAGATGAGTTTCCTAATTTTTCAAGATCTTTTATTTTTGGAAGCAATTTTTTGAAGCCTTAAGAAAAAAAACAAAACAAAACATAGAGTTGCTAGATTAAATGCTTTGTGAGAGACTGTAGCTGTTATTAGATCTCATCTCTTTTATTTCTTAGAAGTGTCTTGGTGGTGCTTTCCTGAGATGTTACCTAAATATCTGTAACCCAAGAAAACATTCCACTTTGCAGATAATCAAATGTTCTTTTTACTCTACCATCAAACCAAACAATGTTACTTTTGGAGTAACTGTCACAGTCTCATTTCTCAACCATGTGGTCTCTAGGTATCAGCTCCGGCTGTGACCAAAAGGCAAATGTTAGGTACGGAAGCAAAAGAGGTGAATGGAATATTTCTTAGAAGGAAATTTGGGGATTAAATCCTATCCATTGAGGAGCTGACTTTGTATTTTTAAATCTCTTTATAAGAAAAGACAAAGTCAAACACATCCTTTAGTGTAGAAGTGAGCCTTGATTGTTCTAAAGGACCAGAAAGATAGCTCAGAGGGTGAAGGGGCCTACTGCCAAGCCTGATGCCCTGATTCAATCCCCAGGAGCCTCATGATAGAAGGGGAGAGATGACTCCTGCAGGTTGTCCTCCGACCTCTATGTGGATGCAGTGGGCTATGAATGTGCGCGCACACACACACACACACACACACACACACACACACACACACACTGTAAGAGCAAATTAATCAACAAGTTAAATAACTACTGCTTGACTTAAGATGCAAGAGCTTAGTGAATATCCGTAAGGGTGTCTAAGTTACTAAAGGGTAAGTAGACAGTATTTTTATGTTGTTTTATTTCTTACATAATTTAAATAATGATAATGTTAATAAATCATTCTCGAAGACGGTGTTTTCCTGTGCAGCTTCGGCTGGCCTGGAACTCTCTGGGTAGCCCCGGCTGGTTTTGAACTCTTGACCTCTGTCAAATAACAGAAATATAGGTGCGACCACCACACCAGACTGAAGTTATTATTTATTGTTCTTAATTTTCCCACATGCTGAAAAGTGAAATTAGATCCATATCTCTCCCTTTGTAGGAATATTTATTTAGACAGGATTAAAAACCTTGATGCAAACTAAGCACATTGAACTTGTTACAGGGAAACAGAGAAAGCACATTAGGACAGAGTGTAAGCAAAACCCCCAGCAGCACAGAAAATGGCCACAGGGATTGATAAGTGCATTACATGCAATTTCAAAGCTTCCACAAACAAGAACTATCAGAAGAATGGACAGACAGCCTGGAGAATGGGAGCAAACCGTTGCCGGCTCTACTCCAGACAGGAGCTAATATCTAGAATACATAAAGAACAGCAAAAAGTAAATCCCCAAACTTGCAACCAACAAACCGGCCAATGAGCCGAATAGATTGTTCTCAGAAGAAGAAACACAAAAGGGCCAATAACCCTTTTAAGGAGTGTTCAAGTTCCTTAGCTATCATGGAAAATTAAAACCATTTTGAGATTCCGTCTCACTGCCATTCTTGGCTGTCGCCAAGAGAGTAAATGAAGCCAGATGCTGGAGGAGAGGGCCAGTTACCCCTGGTTGGTGGGAGTCTGAATAGACTGTGGAAATCCATGTGGAGGCTTCTCCGAAGGTGGAAAACAGGCGCATCCTATGGTGCACCTGTGTCGCTCCTGGGCACGCACCAGGAGGACTCCCTCTCCTGTCACAGACACATACACACGCCTGTGTTCGGACTCTTCTTATCACAGTAGCAGGGACCTGAACTCAGCCTAGATGTCCGTCAGCTGATGAGCAGATACTGAAAATGTGGGACATGGCCGCATAGATGGAATTTTCTTCAGTTGTAAATAGTGAACGCACACGATTTTCAGGAAAACGTTGGAGCTGAGAGTATCGCCATCAATGAGGTGACGTGTGCCCAGAAAGGCAAACAGTACATGCTTTCTCTCGCATGCAGAGCCTAGCTTCTAATTGATAGGTTTGCGTGTGTTTGTGCGGAAGTGTGGGTGGAGGTTAGGAAGCCAGAAAAGGGCCCATGAAATGGGAAAAAAATAAAGTCATTTTACCAGAGAGTGATGCAGAGGGTAGCAGGATGCGTGTGGTATGAAAGTGGAAAGGTCAGTGGAGGGCCACGGTCAAGGAGAGCTGGAGAATCAACCAAAACTAAGTGTCCCTGGGGATGCTGCAAGGAAACCCGTTATTTTTTATGCCAATTAAAAATTAACTTAGAGGACGGGGGTGTGGCACATCCTGTGGGTACCGTGTGTTCTGCCACACTTCAGCAAGGAATGTTCCAGGTGACCTGACAGGTGTCCAGTGCCAGGTAATTCCAAGGGTGGGCTCCATATGCTCAGCCTCACTGCCGGGAACAGCTGGCCGTCTCCGGTGACTCTGAAAACCTGACCAAGTGTGTGCATTCGTTGCAGTCCCTCCAATGACTGGACAGTGACCGCACACAAACAGCTCAAAGGACAGGAAGGAGAACTGCAAACCAAAGATAAAGAGACATGGAGGAATTTTTAAGCTGTCAAGCAAATAGGACGTATCTAAGCTGTCTTAGTCCTGGGTTGTGCCGCTGATTATCTTTTATGCAGAAAGATACGTCTTTATATCTGCCGTGAACTTAGTGCAGCATCACAGGATTCTCTCTTTTCTCTTTTGCTTTCTTCTTCTTCTTTTTTTTTAACATCTATGTGGTATAGAGACAAGAATTCATTTGAAGTTGTTTCTTTGTTATTCATCTATGAAAACAAACATAAAAATGCTAACCAATGCATTTGACTTTAAATAAACATCACTGTATCTGTGTTCCTACAAAAGCCACTGATGCAGTTATGTGGTTTTCTTCCTTGTTCTGCTTCGTCTCCTCTTCTTCCTCCTCCTTCTCTTCCTTCTTCTCACCTCACTGCTCTTCAAGGCTGGCCTCACACGCTCCAGCCTCATCCTCTCTAGCCCTGGGATTGCAGGGTTGTGCCACCATGTGATATGCTAAAAAAAGTATTAAACTTTAAAAAATGATAACATACTAGTATGGTAGCTCATGCTTTTAATCCCAGCACTCTGGAAACAGAACAGTCTAATATCTCTGAGTTCAAGTCCACCCTGCTCTAAAGAGCAAGTTCCAAGCCAGTCAGGGCCACACAGTGAGACCCTCTCTAAACAAACAAACAAAGAACTGACTACAGTACTATGATAATGTTAATAATTATTATTCTTTAAGAGAGTGTTTTCCTATGCAGCTTTGGCTGGCCCGGATCTCTCTGTGTAGCCCTGGCTGGTTTTGAACTCGTGACCTCTGCCAAGTAGTAGGAATATAGGCATGGACCTCCACCCCAGACTGAAGTTATTATTTATTGTTCTTAATTTTCCCACACACTGAAAACTGCATCTGCCTCACCTTCACTGCAAGCCTTTAAAAGTCCAAATTTACAAAGTAGGCCAAGTTAAGGTGTTAAGAGGTTGGGATTAAGCTGTATTTCAGTAGCACATGCAGATGAAGAAATAAAGCCCATCTTATTTTCTGGAAGTTTCCTTGATGATAGTAATTGGAGCAGTTCTTACTTACCTCAGTGTAACCGGCTGCTCTAATGAGCATTGAGCAATTAGTTACGCATTAGCTTTCTGAGGGGCAAACACAAGCTGAGGGCTTGACATGCAGGTCTCATGTAATCCCTGTGACAGTCCTGTGACCCAGCTACTCTGCCACAGAGGAGTCACCCAAGACCACACACTCAGCAAGGCCATGGCAGCCAAGGTCCCACCGCATCAACTCGTCCCTTCCACCTGTTACTACAATCCTGTGAGATTGATTCGTGTATTCTGTCTCAATTTGATGATGGATTCATTGAGAGCAACTTAAAAATGGAAGCTATTATAAATGTTCAGCTCTCGTTTAAATTTTCATTTTGCATACATTTTATGGTGTGTGTGTGTTTGTGTGTGTGTGCACACGGAAGCACGTGCATGTCCACATCTATGCAATGTGTATGCCTGTGTTTATGCAATGTTTGAATGGGTATGGACAATGTGGGTGTGCGCACGTGCCACAGACTAAGGTCAAGTGCCACATTGTGTGTGTGTGTGTGTGTGTGTGTGTGTGTGTGTGTGTGTGTGTGTGTAATGCAATTCTGCACTATGTACATGTATATACTGAGGCAGGGTCTGTCACTAGAACCCCAAGCTTGATGATTTGGCTAGCTAGCCACCTTGCTCAGGGATCTTCTATGTCTGTCTGCTGAGCCTTGTGATTATAGGTAGGTTAACATACACCACACAGATGCACACACCACACATTCATTTACACATGTACTCACACACATGTACACACACACACACACACACACACACACACACACACACACACACACCATTTTCCATGGGGATCCAAATTCCAGTCTTCGGGCTTGCATGGAAAGCCCCTTACCCAGTGAGCAATCTACCAGTTCATGTTTTAATTGGATAAGCATGCAATTTGTTCAGAGTGAATGGATATAAACCATATATTTGGGATATTTTGTTATCATGAAGTGAGGGGACTTAGCCCCCGATCTCTGAAAGCTAGATTGTTCACCTTGGTAAAGTCATATGGAGGTAGCAATATTTTCGCACATTTCTGTATAGAAGTGACTAAAACACTGACCAAGAAAGAAAGAACCGAGCAGTCAGCAGCCCGGAAGCTTGTGGGTCACTCTCTTCCATTCTTCCCTGCTGGAAGGAGGATGAGTACTTTCTGGTCTTAGTCCTTAGGCTCAACGACTTTTGGGTGCTTTCTTGTTAGTTTTGTAGACTAATTGCTTTAGCTACGTAATAGTTTTTGTGGCTGAAATTAAGACAAGTTTTTCATTGAATCTTTTCCTTAAGGCTTTCAAGAACTCCTGATGAAGTGGGGAGATATTTCCTCCTGATGTTGAGCCAGGTTTTCACCTCCTCCTGACCTGAAGCTATAAAGGAACCTTCACTAGCCCATCATAGCTTCCCTCCACCAGGCCCCTCACCAGACCCTCCATCACATCCCCTCTCCCACTAGACCCTGTACCAGCACTTCTTAAGACTTTTTTCCTCTTGCAATCCCTTTTCCTTGTCAGAAATTTTTATACAATTCTGAGTACATTGATATACAAAATAGCCGTACTAATCAAACATTTGCTGATAATGAGTTCATTTCCAATACTCAATTAGATGTAACCCATTCCTGGCACTGGAGGTTTTATTTGGTGAAGATAGATGTCCAGTTGGTGCTTTGTCTCCCTTGCTATTTGGTGATTCCATTTAGATTTCTTTCAAATAATACATGTTTCTACTGTATTAGGTTGCCATATGACTGCTCAAATGGTCCATTATTTTAGCTGTCTCACCCCGTCTGGTCCCCCCTTTCCAGCCTCCCCAACCCTGTCCATCCATAACAGTTTATTCTATTTTTCCTTCCCTGTAGTCCTTTACTCTATACCTAACCTCTGTGATTATATAGATTGTAGCCTGCTTATTGAGGACTTACGGGCAAACATCCTCTTATAAATGAATATATACTATATTTGTCTTTTGGGGTCTGGGTTACCTCACTTGGGGTTATTTTTTTTTTCTAGCTCCATCCATTTATCTGTAAATTCCATGATTTTGTTTTTCTGTAACAGCTGGATAATATTCCATGTGTAAATGTGACACGTTTTCCTGATCTATTCATCTGTTGATGGCTATCTAGGCTGTTTCTAATTCCTGGCTCTTTATGAACAGAACAGTAATAAACTTAGGTGGGCAGGTGTCTGCGTAGATGGAGGTAAGTTACTTTGGGGATGTGCTGAAGAGTGGTATACCTTGCATCTTGAGATGGGTCTGTTCCCAGCTTACTGAGGAACCACCGCACTGATTTCCACCATGGCTGTACAAATTTGTACTCCCCCCAGCAATGGAGGAGGGTTCCCCTTTCTCCACATCCTTGCCAGCATGTGCTGTCACTTTCTTTATTGATCTTGGCCATTCTGATGAGTGTAAAATAAAATTTTAAAGTAGTTTTGATTTGTATTTCCCTAATGACTAAGAATGTTGAACTTTTTTTAGGTGTGTCTCAGCCATTCATGTTTCAGATTTTGAGAACTCTATTTCTGTATCTCATTTTTTAAATTAGGCTTCTTGTTTTCTTGATGTCCAGTTTTTGTTTGTTTGCTTTTTGTTTAGCCCCCTATCTGATGTGTAATTGGTAAAGATCTTTTCATACTCTGAAGGTTGCTTCTTTGTCTAAATGATGGTGTCCTTTGCCATACAGACACTTTTCAGCCTCATGAGGATCCATTTATTAATTGATAATCTTAGTGCCTGTGCTAATGGTGTTCTGTTCAGAAAGCTGTCTCCTGTGCCAATGCATTCAAGGCTATTCCTGACTTTCTCTTTTATCAGAGTCAGTGCATCTGGTTTTATGTTAAGGTCTTTGATCCATTTGCAGTTGAGTTTTGTGCAGTGTGGTAAATATGAATCTGTTTGCATTCTTCTACATATAACCACCCAATTTGACCATCACCATTTTTTGAAGATTTTTTTTTTTCAGTTTATAAAATATTCTGGCTTCCTTACCCAAAATCAGGTGTCCATAGGTATGTGGATTTATGGCTGGGTCTTTGATTCAATTCCATTGATTAATATGTCTGTTTTTTTTTATGCTAATACTATAACTGTTACTCTAGTTCTAAAGTACAATTTGAGATCAGGAGTGTTGATTACGCCAGAAGTTCTTTTATTATTTAGGATTCAAAGAGAATTTTCTAAACTCAAACGTTCTAAGATAATACAGGCCAAAAAACTTGATACATGTTGCAGAATGGTAGTAGGAAAATATTAAAAGTTTTCCCTACTTAAATCAGTGTTTATGTATGAGCAGAAAAGGCTATGAGTACAATACAAGTCTTTCAGTTCCTGGTCTCAGCCTCAGGTTTGTGCCAAGGTGTTTTTCTCGGTGGTCATTGGTACTACATGGCATACCAACATGAGTAATGCAGAGCGACACAAGAGGAGAACCTGGTGCTCCGAACACCTGCAATTGGCTGTGTGTTTGACTTTAAGTTAATTATTTCTTACAGTGTATCCAGAAAAGCTTAACTGTCACTGGCTTCTTACACATTCATTTATTTGACCTCATATAGTTTGAGGATCTGGGCCTTAAGTTCTGACTTTGTGGAGCCCTGTTGTGTCCTTGTGGCCATTCCATATAATTAATTGCAGGAGGATGGACACCTTGAATTCCAGATACCCAGGAAGCTGATGTGGAAAATCACTGGAACCCAGGAGTTTGAAGCCAGCCAGGCAACCCAGGAATACCTAGTTTACAACAGTGAAAGGGGAGGGCGTGGTGGTGTTTTCCTGTGCCTCACTGTGCTATAAGCTTAAGCACAACTGTTATCCATCATTGGTTCTTAGGCCGTTGGGGATGCTGGCCTAAGATGGCCTTTGAAGACTACCATTTAGGAGATTAATCTTGGAATGCCTGGTCTAACTTTAAATCTTCTGGAGAGGCCAGATTCAGATCCGCCTCTAGGCTCTGGCTGCCTGTTTATTTTCCAAGGCACTGACTTTGATAAACTTTAGTTCTAATGACAGCAAACCACCATGACTGGATGGTCTCGTTACATGTAAACAGCGGTGTGGGCTTTTGTGCTAACTGCCAGGGCTTAGGAGGGGCCATTCCCTGCCTTTAGCCATCCTGGGAGTCTAGAGTGTCTTGATGACAGGAACTGAGCTTCCTGCGACCACTCAGGAGTGACTGGAGCCTGCAAGGCAGAAGCTCTGTGCCTTGACAGAGAGGCCACGCAGGGAACTGTCTTCACTCGGGACTTCTGGGCAATAACAACCCTGTCGAGCCAGGCTCCAAATGTCCTTCAGCTGCTCGCTGGACAGCTGCTCCTTTCAACCATAGCATTTATCCATGGTCTGCAGTGCTCAGTCAGGCCAAGAGCAAGTGCCACGAGGAGGGAAACTGGGCTCCCTCCTGGGAAACACCAAGGTTTAGAAGGCAGTATCGGTGACAGTGTCATTTCCTTAGCTCCCTTTCCAGTGCCAGGACGACTACCGATGCGTGCTATCTCCTCCAGTGTAATGCAGAGTCAGAAAAGACCCGCTGTGACTTTTCACTGGCATCGAAAGAAAAACACTTATGACCTCAATAGAGGGAGCAGGCAGTTAGTGGGGAAAAGAGCTGACTGAAACTTTCCACACACGCTGTTTTGAAAAGCGAAGCACGGATGCCTGGCTCCGGAATTTTTAACATAAACTCCATTCCCTCTTCCTTCAAACATCTCCGGAATTACAAGGTCTAGTTGGCAACTATTTTCCATCCAATCCACGTTGCGCTTAGCTGCAGAAAGCCCCACACTGGAGGACTCCCACTCATCCAGCTGCTGGCGGCGTGTAATTGGAAGGAGTACACTCCGTGTTTGAAGCTGCGTCATGCTCTGCAAGGCTGTGAGTCAGTGCCAGCTAAAACAACATGACTCACTGCTTAGGAGAAGCCCCGCTGCGGCAGATTTTGATTAGACCAGTCCTAAACAAACCTGATACTCCCCGGATGACTCTGCTTCCAAAAGTTCTTACTATGCAAGGTTGGGACTTTAACGCTGCTTCTCCTGAGAATTCAGGGGAATGCTTTGCTGGCCAGGGGGCCCTAAAGTTCAGTTAACCAAATCCTACCCAGGCTGAGCTCCCTCTTGTCTCTTTCATAGTCTTCCCCCTCCCCACCCTGCCCAAAGCAATTTCACTCATTGCTCTCTTAATCCGGCTTAAGAGCAATTGGGTTGAAATCCATAAAATGAAAATTGCAGTCTCCTGGCCGTTTTCACCTCGTGCATCCCAGCGACCTCTCAGTCTTTTAGTCCCCCGAAGTAAGTATAAAATACTATTTTAAGGGAGCTCACGAAGGCACGGATGGATGGTGCAGCTGGTTAGCGCGGCCTTTCTTGTGGGGATGGCATGCAGGTTGTGTGGACATGAAGCAGGGACATTAGTGAAGAGGCTTCAATGAACGTTTGGAAAAGTGGCTTGTGTTCTGTCTAGACGTATTAACTAAGATTAGAAATTCCGGGTGTTGAACAAATGGTGGTTGGGGCAGCCCTGGGTGTGGATACTCCTTAGACAGTCTTTTTTTTTGGAAGGTTTTGAAAAGCACTCGTTCACAGGAGACTTCAGTATCGGGGATAGTAACGTCTTGATTGGACGAGATCTGGGAGAGAAGAGTCTTAGAGGCATTAGTGGAAGGAAGCCTGTGCTGTTTTGCTCATGAGGGGAAATGGGAGGAGGTGGGCAGGGCCTGGGAGCCCGTGGCATTGACCCAGAAGGGAGGAGCACGTGGAAGTCAAGGCATGATAGCCATCATACGACAGCATCGACAGCGCAGCAATAGAGATTTTCAGTGTGATGCTCCCGGCCACAGCGGGTTTCATAGAGTTGTGGAGGCAGAAGCCAGCCTGGTGCAGGGGAAGGCGTGGAAGGCAGTGGAGGCAAGTGAACGGACCTTGCCGGGAACCTTTGAGATGGGAGAGCGAGAGGTGGCAGAGCAAAGGGGACAGTCTTAGTTGTTCATTTGTTTCCCACCACTCTTTATTTGTTTGTGTGTTTATTTTTACTACCTTACTGTCAGGACTTCTCAGTGATACATGTGAATGGGATTCACTGTGGCATTTTTACACAGGTATCCTGCATTGTTCATGTCTACGCTCCAACTCTCCTTTCTGCCTTCCCATGCACCGTGCAACTTAAAGGAGGAAACTTAAAAAAAAAAAAAAAAAAAAAAAAAAAGAGCTGACAATCTGATAACAGTCAGGAAAGAAATCTGGCATTTCTAAAGTACATTTTTCCTCCCGTTTAACACTCTTTGATAACTCACACCGGGGTTTAGGTGTGGTTTGAGAGTGTGCACCAAGGTTCTTATGTGGGCGTTTTGGTTGTCCCCAGTGGCAGTGAAAAGAGGAGGATATTTTAGAGGCAGGGCCTAGAGGGAGGCATTGAAGATATTGATGCAACATTCTCGGCAGCTTGGTGTCCTCCAAGGACTGCTAGTTCTCTTGAGCAGAAGCTGTTGTAGAACAGAACAACAGGGCTGTTCTCTGTGCTTGGCCCCTGCTGTGTGCAGTCAGTTCTCGTTTCTTGTCTTCGCCATGCTGTGACACAGCCAGCAGCAAGCCCTCCCCAGGACACTGACTGCTTGCAATCTGGACGTCCCATCCAGCAGAAGCACGGGTCAGTCAAACCTCCGTATTTATAGAGCAGCCAGCTCCATCCTGAAGCTGTAGCTTAGTTGGTACAGTGCTTACCTAACACGTATGAAGAGCTGAATTTGGTCTCCAGCACTGGATAAAACCAAGCATGGTGGCTCATGCTTGTAATCCCAGCAGCTTGGGAGGCAGGCAAGGAGATCAGATGTTCGAGACCATCACCTGCTGCTACAAAGCCGCAAAACTGATCATAGCCACGCAAAGGAGACTACAGGATGACATTTTCATTTTCCGGCTGAAGCTTTGTTAGCGCCAACACCATTCGTGTTCTTCATTGCTAAGTCCTCAACTGTCTGTCTTTCGCCTCCAGCATCAGCCTTTGGTACTTGCTAGAGCTGAAGTGAAGAAACTGGACCTCTTAATGGGATGCTCTGAGACACAGCTTCTAAATTCTGAGTACGCCTTCTTTTATGGCGTTTCCCCCAGAGACCCTAAATTGACCTTTATTTATAGGATAACAGAAGGTGCTGATAAAATGCTGTCCACTGAGGAATAAAGGGTAGAAATCAAACTGGTAACAGTTGTCATAATTGTGCCATGAGGCAGGTCTCATTGTGGGTGGCTGTGACATTAGGGTTGCCTGTCTCTACCAATTCTTTAAACAGTAAAATTTTCCTAAGGGTCATTTCATTTGTTAAAACAAGGAACATTTAGATTCACAACAAGAAAACTAAAAAGAATTTTGAGCTTCGGTATGTCATATGAGATATTGGAGGCTGGTGCTACAGTTAAAAGCTGGTCTGTAAGTGAGAATGGACAAATGTTCAGGGTCAGTGTACTGTAGCGGCCAACACTGGAGCTTTGGGAGGACAGGACTGGGCCTTTCTTTTCAGTATCCTAAGTCTTTATCCATCCTAATGGCCCCGAGTGGACATTCACTTTCAGAACAATTGAGGGGATGAGCAAGGAGAATGTGTGAGGTACTTTGAAAGAGCAGAGACATAGGTACTATTTTCAGGTTGGTGGGAGGCGAGTTAAGGAAGGCTTCTCGGAGGAGCTGATGGCACAGAGAAGGCCCATGAGAAGTGAGTGTGAGGCAAGTTTGGAGTAGGAAGAACCTCACCGTGCCAGGTGCATTAACAACAGGACATTGGTGTGTAGAGCCCTGGTGGCTGGGAATGCTGGTTCCTGCGATCTGAGAGGAGGGGCAGAGGGCAGGCGGCGTTTAACCTGTGATCTGAGACAAGGGAGGGAGGGCAGGGAGAGTTTCCTGCGCACTGTGGATAAAGCAGGGTCACGCCAAGGTCAGCGGTGTGCCTCCTGTCTTCAGTGGCTAGCGGAGGTTCCATTAGCTGACCCCGGGGTCTCCACTAACACGTAAATTCTGTTTCCTTATGATTAGGCTGGAAATTGTGGTAATTAGGTAATTCTAGAATTTTAGCCAGAACATGGTTTTAGACCTGCACTAATTCTGTAATGACAGCTTTCCCTCTCCAGTGTAACTCTGTCCATTTGCTTATCTGATTGGCCTCTCATGTTCTTCCCCAGTCTCTACAGAAAGTGGTTTAATATGTTCCAGGACTCTAATGAAGCTTGGTTGACTTCACTTAAGCAGCTGAAGTTGGGGTGCCGTGTCAGAAAGACTCATGTGTACAAGCTTCTCCCCAAAAGTACATCCTCCCCAAGAGGCAGGACTGATTGTGATTTTGAAGATTATTGTAAGTTGAGAACTTAATTAACAGGAATGCTGGGTATTTTTTTAATGGCATAATGCATTATTATTATCATTGCTCAAGGTTACGGAGAGGGTTCGCTAATAACCTCTTTTTTGAAAGATAAATTATATTAATATTGCATATAGTAGTCTGAGTACTCTATAAAGTGTAATTTAATTATATTTAATCTAGTTAAAATGATCTAATTTGCATCCTATTTTGGTAAAAGATTAGAATGAATTTGGTGCAATTCACACAGAGATGTCCAAGAAACATAAAAGGATAATGCTCAATTATTTTCTAATATGCTAATAAATACACAAATATTCAGTTTATAAAAGAACTCTATTTCACTTGCTCCCTTATTTTCTGCTGTTTTGGTCTCTCCCCCAACCGGTATTCTGGTTCTTAGTGTTGATGCTTGATAAAACTGTAAGTAAATGCCCATGAAGGCAGTAGGTATTGAGACTTGAGGGAAAGACCCTTCCCCCACGAGCCATTCCCCCATCTACCTTCTCTCCTAATCTGGACAAAAGGAAATCATTTACTGGTAATGATGCCAACACCGCCAGGACTTTTGAAATAATACCTCGAATCTAAATCTTTAGTTACATCAGTCTCTTCTTTTGAAAACTTTAGTCTTTGAAAATTTTTATGCAGTGTATTTTAGATCGTATCCAGCTCTGACCTGTAGCTCCTTCTGGTTTCTCTCTTTGAAAAGGGGTGGGGGTCACTCAGCACATGGTGAAGTGTGACGGTTTGGGCCCACGTGATTACCATCCAAAATAAAGCAGTTTCTCTCCTGTCCCCCTGCCTTCCCTACCCTTGCCAGGCAGCCTGCTTCTGCTGTCTATCAATGTGGGTTAGCTTGGCCTGTTCTTGGAGGTTGTGCAAAGAGACTGTTACTGAGTGCATTACTTTGTGTCTGGCTTTCTTTATTCATTGTCTCTCAGACTTCAGCGTAATGCTACGTCAGAGGTGGAAAGCGGTAATAATGTCCAGATACCATTTGCTGCTTTTATTCAATCATTTTCCCCAACTGTCGTCCAGCTAAGGAGGCAGTCAGCAAGGAAGCAGGTTTAGCACCCATCACAGCGCCAGAAAATTGAACTCACGGCTCTTGTCCACGGTCAACCGCTGGACATAGAGCATCCTCGGTGTGCTTCAGAGTCCATTGATATCTTGATTTTATAATCATGAATCCCAAGGACACTACTTTTCTTGAAAACATGCTACTAATGGCAAAAGTATGGTTAGGGCCATTTTAGAAACTGTTGGGAATCCTGTCCTAATCTTGAGTCAAAATCTATTTTACAGTCTTTATGAAACTGTAAAATTTTTATGACCACAGACCCATACAGAATGATGGCATGAAAATACTTTTTAAAAATCTGTTCTCCCTAAGTACAAGATCAGTAAATATTGTATGTGCAGTAAAAACATTACAGTTCTTCCTCTCCACCGCTGAGGGCTTTCTCAGTGTTCTTTGGAGTTTTGTTGCAAGAGTGCATGCTCAGAACCAAGCCTGCTGTTCATCAGGTGCTGCAACATGGCAAGCACTAGCCAGAAGCTCCTCAGGTTCCTGATGAGTCTCATCCTCAACTAAATTTCTGGTTGTTGAGAATTCAGCAAGCTTGTTTCTGAGTGCTTTGTGGTCCTGCATTTAGTTATGAGAGGCTGCACAGGTTTTAAAAGGTGAGTGAGGTCCAGTGGTTCACACCCATCATCCTGGCATGAGGTGGAGGCTGAGGTGGGAGGATCTCTGTGAGTTCAAGACCAGCTTGGGTCACAGAGTGAGTCTGTGAGTCTTAGGTCAGCCTGAGTTACAGCATGAAGCCCCGTCTTAAACAGAGTCCCTGCTCTCACCCAGACCTGCAGTTTGTTCACAATTGTTGAGTGTTTTTTTTTTTTTTTCCTGGAAAGACTGAGTATTTGGACTTTACTGCTTGTCTGGTCTCTGATGCATTTCTGATGTTCGCAGGGAAACACCTGCTGATGGTAATAAACCTGCTGGCTTCCCTCTGTCCTCCTAGACTGTTACTTACCCAAGTGGAGTGGGCTGTGACTGGTTCATTGGCTTAGAAACCAACATGACGGAGACCGCTTCCTCCAGGGCCTGCTCACGGAGCTCTTGTGGGAAGCAAGTTGTGGAGAGTACAAAGGACTCTTCTCTAGAAATGGGAGGCCGGGTGGATCCTGGAGTGGCACCTGTTACATCTTCCCCTTCTATGAAAAAAGTAAACCCGTTGTTTTTAATTTGTTAACACATCATCGTCATTATCACATGTGTGTGCATCTGTGTGTGTGTATATGTGTATGTGAATGTATGTGAATGTGTGTGTGTGTGTGTGTGTGTGTGTGTGTGTGCATGTGGAGGTTTCTCCTTCTACCCTGTGTGTCCCAGAGGTCGAACTTAGGTCATCAAGCCAGGCAGCAGTCACCTTTACTGGCTGAGCCATCTTGCCTTCCTGCCCCCGTTACTACACGAGGGTGGTAGTGACATCACGGTTACAGACAGTCCACAGAAGAGCGATGGCCTAAGAGATTGTGGTCTCTGTCCTTGCGACTGGCAACTTGCTTTAGTTCAGACACATCAGACTGACCTTGAGGGGAACTCCCGTGGCTCGTGGATTTTAGCGTCATAAAAGAGCAAGCAAGAGGCAGAGATGTAGAGATTTGGGTGACAGCATCCTGAAAGTGACCAAGGACCAACCGAGGATGACAGTTACACATTTAGCAAGGAGCATGGGAGAAGAGCCCGCTGTATTAATCCCTTTATCTAAATGATTGTTGGAGAATTACAAATGGATGAGAAGGACAAATACTAAATTATTCGCTGAGAAAGGGGCCTCCTAGATTCTGAATACTCAGCTCATTCACCCGTTCTTTCTGTTTTAAAGTTTGTTTGTTTCAGCAGACATTGATGGGCTGTCTTCTTTGAGAATGACAGGAGATGGAAGCGGAGAAAGATGCCACTCTTGCGATAGGGCATCAGCCTGGGCCCAGAGGACTGTGAGTGACATCCCGTTTGGTACTGCATTTCCTGGAGAGAAAGCACTTTGATCCAAGAGGAAATGATATTCAGTGGCTTGGATGACCTGTTATGTGATAAATATATGCCTGCAGTGGGCAGACAGGGTGGAGGGTGGGAAGAAGATCCTAGGTTGGATATATTAAGGATTTAGGGTGGGAAGCCATGGAAGATTTCTGTGGATCTATTTGGCAAGATTTTAATTAAAAGCAGGATGGGGTTGGCAGAATAGACAAATTGCCAGAGGGACTTCAACTAAATATCCAAAAAAACAATTAAAATGAGCTAATATGAAACAGCCTCCTTTATGGAGGGATGTCTTCAATTCCTTGTGGATGTCATTCATTTTTAAAAAATTAGACTTGAACTAAGAGAATGAAAGAACTTTCCTTTAGAAACTGAAGAATTCATGCTACTTTACCCCCCCCCCCAGACCCCACCCAAACAAATCATTGGTGTCACAGAACTGGCAACTGTGATCTTGACTAATCACAAACACATACCAGAATCCTAGTGGTTCACCGAGAGTCCTAGTGTCCCAACCTTGTAATCCGCAGACACAAGAGTGACTCTTGTCCTGCCATTTCCGAGTTTAGCTTGGCTTGTGGTGGAGCGACCCAATGTAATCACAGCCTCTCCCTAGCATTTCGGTGATGACACAGAGACAAAAGAGAGTGTAGAGGTCACTTCAGAGTTGGTTACGTGCAAATAAGCTTATTGCTCAGCTGTGTTACGGAATGGACCCTCATATGTTCTTGTAAGGTGGTGAAAGGGATTTGGTTAGAGATTTTCTGCATTCCGAGAATGATGCCACTCACCCTGGCCTAGCATTTTCCAATTTCTAGAACATGATTGAACTTTAAGTTCAGTGAGTGTCCAATCACACGAACCTTTCATCTATTTTGAGAAACGTGTTTAACATCTGGGGTACTTTATATTTATAGGTACCGTGCCATATTCCGTACCCAGAGAGACCTCTCCCAGTACAAAGAATGCTTCTTTCGTGCCTAGAGATTAACTCTAACCAAGTGGAAGACAAGCTCAATGTAAAAATAGTATGCAGCTAAAATAGGGATTGGCTTCTGGCTGCTGGTTGGAGGCTTCCGTTAAATGCTTTCTCCCATAATCAGGAGGTTTCTGGGCAGTGTGACCTTAATTAGCAGCTTCTGTGACTGGGGCACCGCTCTCTGGCTGGTGTGAAAGTGCTGATAGAGCAAAGGCTTAGAGGGTCCTGGGTGGACAGAGTAATTGCTGTATAGATAACATGCTTCCCTTCTCTGAGGTAGAGAATGTTAATAAACGTTTTACAAGGACAGGGCCTAGGAAGGTCCTGATTTCTGGTTCATTTCTTAAGGGAGACCAGAGGAACGGAAATGTTTTGATACCTCACAGGTATGTGATGCAGTCTCTCAATCGTAGGAGGACAAGGGAAAGCAAAGCATTGTTGGGTCGTCTCATCCATGGTCCAGGGCCCCTTCTTAAATGGGTGTTTGCTTAGTATTTGCAGTACTTTTCCTGGATACCCAGGCCAATGTGTATTCTGTATGTCAGATCATCTGTCTCTGCCTTGTGTGCCAGTGGGGAGGAAGAAATTTGCTCGCATGTGTGTGCGCACGCGAATGAAGCATTTCTGATATCTAAGATAATTTCTAGCACATATTTGTCCTATGTTGTGACAACACGAGACAAAATCATGGAGCCAGAAATGAATTAGAGCATTCAAGGGATGTGGGCCTTTAGCTTGCTACCTGTTCAACAGGTCATAGAGCGCTGGAAATAGGGATGGAGGAATGGTTAGCTGACGTCACAAGCAGCAAGTAAAGAAGCATATTATAGCAGTAAAGAAACACGCAAACCAGGGATTACTCTTTCCTATAAGCCTTCCTTAGGAATACTGTCCCGTCACATTCCTGGGGTTCAGGCACATGTCCTCTTATTTGGAGTTTCACGTTCTTCTTTGATCCCAGGAGGCCTTTCCATCCGACAGTTTTAGGACACTCATGCCAAAAGAATTCTTAGAAAATATATAGCCTCACTTTCCAAACGAGGAGACATAAGCTATAAGCGGCCCAAGCCTCTTAGGTTAGATACCTTTCGTCGTTAGCCAAACAAACAACTATTTACGATCACCGCGTAAGTACACAAGCTTTACCCTGGCTCCCAGGGAGGGAGGGTTCCGCCTGTGAGCATCACTTGGGCCTGTGCTGAGTCAGCACAGCTTGGCTGGGTGTGCAGGGCAAAACACAGCTGCCGTCAGGGCCAGGACGAGGAAAGGAAAGAGAAAGGCTGCCGTCCTGTAGCGTGCCTTGAGGACAAGTTCCCAAGGACTCTGCTCGGCTCTTCACAGAGGTCTGTCGTTTCCCGGTTGATCCAGGTGAAGGGCCAACTCCTTGGGCCTTTTGGAGGCAGTCCAGACGCAGCGTTCATTCTCCTGAATGGAAAGAGCTTCTTGGAATGCTTCATCGTACGGTCCTCGTCGCTTCCCATGTGACGTGTGGCGTCCCATGTATCACCCCAACTGTGGAGCTGTCAGGTGGCTCACGTGTAACTCATACAGGTTCTTGGGTTCACGTCCTCACTTCCCAGGTGTTGGGGACGTTGGCACATTTGCAAAAGTGTCGTCACCCTGCTTTTTTTTTTTTTTACAAAAAGGAGTATCTTGCTGGAAAGAAGTATTTTAAGTTAGACATGAAGGCATAGCCATGCATGTTGCTGTCAGCCTGGGATCGGGGGATGGGGAGGAGGATCAAGAGTCTGACCTCAGCCTCGGCCCTATTTCAGAAAACTAAGGGCTAGAGATAGAGATGATCGTACAAGACTTGTTCAGTCCAATCCCCAGCGCTACAGATTTATTTTTAAAAAGTGAACATTGAGGCACAATTATTTTTCCCTCACTAATGACCCTCAATTGAGGGTGAAAGTGAGGGTGAGCTTCCCCACAGGTACACCTTCAGCGAGGACCCCCGAATGAAGGAGGCCCTGCTCGGTGTCCCTCCGGACGAACAGCATCTGTTCTCTCCTCTGGGTTCCTTTCTTTTATCTACTGGCCTTACTTTTTTCTTTCGATAAAGGCACCGAATACACACCATGCCTTTTGAGGTCCCCCTGTGTCGTTCTTGGTAACTCGGTCCTCCCCCTCCCTTTGTTCTTGGTCTGTGTGTGTGGTGATGATTGCTGCTGTTTACCAAGGGCTCTGGGTGACCAAGCTCGGCTGCACGTGTTTCCAGGCTTGCGGGCCGCATGAGGCCATACGTAGCTATGAGTCCACCCAACATACTTAAAACATTATGGTATTTTTTTTTTAAAGTTTGATTTGGTAACTCGTACAGATGGCATTGTGTGGCAGTGTCTAAAGGTTGTGTGTGTCTACGTGTATTCCGTTTCCAGAGGTTTTATTCCGACATGGTACATACTGCTTTGCATCTTATTTTAGAGACTAGGCAATGGGACACGGAGGGTGATTTACCAAAGTATGGGGTTCTCATTCCAAAACTCACAATGCTAACCGCTAGTTTTTCAAAACTCGTGGTCCAGTGCACACACCATGACAGAACTTGTGCCCTTAGCCGTCATCCCGGGTCACCTTTCTGTCTCTCCTACTGTGTTTGCCACTGGTCTGTACCTGCCTAAGTCCCCTTGTCCCCAGGGACTAGGCCACAGGTTTGTCCAGAAAGCCTCCTCCAATGCCTTTTGCTGCTGTCTTCCAGTGTGGCTCAGGGGATCTTTATGTTGCTAGTGAACCCAGCCTACTGGGAGCTCCAAGTCCATGGTCCCCACTGATATCTGTGATGTGACCTCCTTGTCCATGGCCCTGACCCTGAGCTGGACTGCAGCCTCCCTGAGAGCAGGAGTTAGGGTTTATCCTTAGGATCTCTGTACCTAGCAACAGGCTCATTGTTGCTGGAACCAGGGGAGTTGGAAGGCTCTGTATGAGTTTTCTTTTCCAACAGAGGGAAACAACATAATTGGCTCTGGTTTAAAGCTATCTTGTGAAAAATTTTAAAATTAATTTTGTACCAAGAAACAGAATATGAGACACTAAAGAAATATATTCAAATGCTAATCTGGGGCCCGGCTCTTCTCAGCCAGATGATTATATTTTTACTTTGTCAGATTTTTATCTCTTATAAAGAAAAAAAAAAATCCCTAGGATGTGAAAGAGCAAAGAGAATGCTTTAGTTTCTGAGGCTGAGAGTGGAGTTCTGGACCACCTCACCATGAGGCCACCTTACATGGGATCTTTGTCTCCTGCCAAACTGCAGCATCTAATTGAGGGCTCAGTGACTCGGGGTGATTCAGAATAAAATCAGATAGTGTAATTTTAAAGACTGGAAAGTGACAGCTGCAGAGACTGCACAGAAATTAAAATGGGTAAGGCTGGAACCCAGAAAAGCACAATTCGCATGCTAGCTGACTCAGAGAGAGGAACATGTCCTTCGGTTCTTGGGCAACACACAGACTTGTTCTTTAGGGATGTTCCAGCGGGAACTTCGAGCCCGCCCCCTGCCACTCTTTTTGCCTACCCCTGGCAACATCTTAAATCTCAAAATACAAAAGCACCGACTCTTTGTAATTTTGTAAATCAAAACATTTGCCCTATAATTTTCTTTTATGATGTTAGTTTGATTTTTCTCTCTTGAAGCTTCCTAAGGTTATGAACATAACAGTAATTGCTAAGACAAGAAGCCAGTTTTCTTATTACAAGAAATAACAAACCCCTTCCAGTTTTGAAGTCTTGCCTATAAAGTACAAAAAAACATTCTAGGCATCTGGAAAATCCAACTTTATAAATGAGTGTTTAATTAGAAAGGAAAGAGAGCTACATTTGGAGAACAGACCAATTTGATTATATGTAAGTATTAAACAGATTAATTTTCAGGGTGGCCATTTTTTATTATATGCCTTTCATTGACATGAGATTATATTAAGAATTTAATTTTAGCTTGCTCTACAAATTGGCCACTGACCATTCACCCTTGGTAGACTAATAACATTTCTACTCAGCCATGGTTTATATTAATCCTCATTACTACTCTTAGAGAAAGAATGTGAAGATAACCAGATGGGAGTCCTCCTTCAAGTGACAGGATCACCATTTGTGAGCTGGCTTCAGCAGAATGGAAGGCTATTGTGTTGTGGTAAATAAAAGAATGAGTGTTGGGCTATATAATGTTTATTATTAGCCCTAAGATTATTGTAGTGGCATTATTTAACCCGCTGTCACAAATAATAAGACACCTGTTAGATTTATAATTGCCTTCTTTACCTTGGGCTGGGTAGATATTTCACTTACACTGTCTCTATATCTTCACTATCTATCTCCCATCCCCCATCCTCTATCCAATGCCATCCACCTTCATCATCCTCATCTAGTCTACCTTCCATACATAATCCCATTGTACTTGCTACCATTCTTCATCTGGGTCTTTTCACACCATTATTGGAGTCCTTCCCCCCAGCCCACATGGTTCCTTCTCCACCCCAACCCATTGTGGGGTCCTCCTTCTTCCTTTCTTCCCATCTATGTGTCTCCTGTGGTACTCCTGTCCTCTCTAAGCTGGGAACCTTAGCCACGCCTCCCCATTCTGCCCCTGCCCAGGTATAGGCTGTTTAATTAACCAATCAGATATGACTTAGGATAAGTTTATGTGAGAATGTGCGCTTAGGAGCAGGGACAGGATCTTGGTGGCCAGTAATTAGCATTAGAATCCATAGCACCAGGCCAACCCCAACACTGTTGTGAAGTCCTCCGGTCTTCAGAGCTGTATCCCAGCTGCCAAGGGCAACACAGCTCCCTGCCTTGCAGCTTCCATCATGGGTATCTCAGGGTCAACAGAGGACTGCTACCTAACTTCACTTGTTGTTTACCAGCTTTTTCTTGGTCCTGTTTGTCTCAAGCTTGGTCCTATAAGGCTGTGCTCACTTCTGTCCTTAGGAACATCAAGACCCATGCAGTGCTACAAAGATTCCAGGCTCAGCAAAAGCATCAATCACTAAAGCTAATGTCAGCCTCCATGTAAGGAGGACTGTGGGAAGGGATTCTAGAAATAGAGTAGGTTCCAGCAATTTCTCAAGATCAGTTCTTGGACTGGAATTACAGTGTGGTGACATGACAGGATTTTCCTCCTCTTAGCTAGAGTGTAGGCATGTCACAATAAGTCCATTGTTCCCCTTAGCACTTCACCATAGTCACAGACCAGGAATGCGGAAGCTAAGCCTGTGAGAAATTAGGTCAGTGTCATAGGTCCAGGTGATATTAAAAACAAAACAAAACAAAACCCTTTATCTGCTCATAATCAATCTATTTATCTAGTTTGGGGCTCATTGACAATACTTTTTGTTTGCTTTAAGACAGGGTCTCACTATGTAGCTCTGACTGCCCTGGAATTCAGTATGTACAACAGAGATTGGCTTCAGCCTCACAGAGGTTGGCTGAGAGTAAAGGCTTGTCCATAGCAGGCAACCGTGCAGTTATGCTTTGCTGAGTTATAAGTAGTATCTGCAAAGGTTTCAGACAATGTGAAGAACAGACTCTCCAGTCTCTCTCAATAGATCAGCAACTTTTGTGTCGTATAGAATGCCACTTAGTCAGTGCTTGAGGGCAGACTGGGACTGGGAGACAGACCAGAGAAGCAAGGGACCTTGTATTATCTAGATGCCCAGTTTGAAGTGGTGAAGGATCCTTGAAAGAGACCATGCATATGTCTGCTTGCTTTGTATATGATGTCACAGCCATAAAGTCTTAAACATGTCCATGAGAGAGAGATGGGGCCCATTCTTCTTACCTAAAAATAAACTCTGTGGAATTGTCTCAGATCTGTTCATTGTAGTCTATTTAGGTCTTTCTATTTCATCTAAAGCACCATGGCAGTCAGAACAGTGTTTTTGTGAGGTCAGAATGATAGCAACTCTTGTTTTGTGTTTATATTTATGGTCCATGCTACAACCTTGCGAAGACTGCATATCATCCAGAGAAGTTTAAGTTTGTTCTTTGGGAGACCACGATTTGAAGAACATGACTTATATAACTTCAGATAGTATGAAGTTTGTTTTGAGACTGCTTTTTTTTTTTTTCCAAATTGTTCTTAATTACGTGGATATTTTGTGGTCCCATCCCCTATTTTTAAACACACATTCTTGCTGTATAGTCTATGCTGGCTGTAAGTGCACAGTCCTTCTACTTCAGTTTCCCTAATGCTGGGATTCCTGGTTGTGCCACTATGCCCAGAAAGTGGGTACTTTTTAATTTTTATAAGGGAAAATGTGTGGAGAAATGAGATTGGATTTGTTGGGGCATCCTGTTTTATTGCTGTTTTTAATATCTGAGTTCTGTGGCTTTCCCCGAGTGGACGCTGTGTGTCTCCAAATGTCCAGCAGTGTAGCTTAGCTCTAAACGGCTCACCCCAAGTATACTCATTCTTGACTTAACAGGCATAGTTTGTGGCATGTAAGACAAACAGATTGCTGAAGATACTTGTCTGACTGTGAAGCTGGCTCCCCTACCCCCCGCCCCCATTGATGACTAGGGTTTGGCCAGTTTTGGGTCTATATTAGTGGATTTTCCCTTCTGTGTTACCTTGATGATTCTAAATAGGTAGCACAGCAGATTCCCTGGTTGCAATGATTGTATCCTTGTTCTCAATATCTGACGTGAGCACTTGTGTGAGGGAACAAGATAGCCAATAACTGGGAAGAAATGACTTAAAAACATTATCACGTAGTGGGGTATTCCTGGTCATGTGACTCTGAAGCTGTAATTACTTTTCTTGTATCTTTAGACACATTCACTTCTCTCTTTTAAATGTGTGTCTTCGGTGCTTGTTATAACTCCACATTTATCCAAGTGACTTTTATAGAGAGCCCTGTAATGAAGTGTTACTATCACAGTGAGATTAAACCTATCTTGGGGTAACTAAGACCATATAGTGTCACTAAATCATAATACAAGAAGCAAAATTTATGCTGAATACCATTTTTTGTTGGTTATTAAATTCAGGATATGGTTAGGTGCTAAGATCATGGCTAGGAAAGGAATAATGCATGTCACTAAGCTGGACAGCGAGGTGGGTTGTCACTCTCACTGGAGTCCACTGCCTGTGTGAACAGCCTCCTGGCACTAGTTGTTAAGTTTGTTCTCCAGCAACTCCAGCTTTGTCCCCAAGCTCCTGGAATAATGACTCAGACTCACTATGTATTTACAAATACCTAAGCCATCTAGCTAGGCTCTTCTCTGACTATCTCATAACTAAAAATGACCCATTTATACTAATCTGCATTCTGCCACGTGGCTAGTTACCCCTGCTCAGGTACCATGTGTCTGTCCTCCTCACATCTTGCTGGACAAATCCCCTGTGCCTGGCTCTATCCCAGAATCCTCTCTACCTGCCCAATGTCCCATCTCCTTTTTCCTGCCTCAGCCTTAGGCCATAGTTGTTTTTTTTTTTGTTTTGTTTTGTTTTTTTTTTAATTGACAGGTGGTGTATCCATGCAGCACATAAGATATTTCTTCTACAGAGATGGACAGGGACTCTCTCCCTTTCTACTGCAGATAACTGGTTTCCCAAAGACCTTCATAAACAACTTGGTGAATGGGGGCCTGTGGTTGGGGAGCTTAATTTGCTAGCTGACTTTCCACATAGACAATACATGTGAACAACTGTTACATCCAAGGATGAGGACTTCAGGGGATTTGGTAAAAGGGCCAAAAGACGGCAGTTTTTCAGAAATTAGAAGATATAGAAAAGAAGTGTAGGCCTTTGAAGACAAGTGCAGAATGAGAGAAGCTTACGAAGCCTGATATGACAGGAAACGGAATGGTGGCTCTCTTCCAAGAAGCCACATGGAGCCTTTAAGGTTCAAGGAGGTGCTGTTAACACTTATGCTTGGGCCTCTGAGGAAATGAGTTTTCTTTCTGACCAAATGCGGCTGTATGGTTAGCATATTTCCTACTCCATATATTGTAAAAATATATTTCACCGTCCATAAAATCAGCATCATTCTTGATTAGCATTTAAACATTGTCTTCATTTACCAATAAACATCAAAATACCAATCAGTCTTTTCATGAAAATTACTCAGTCATATGTAGAACCACAAAATAATCAGAGCTCTGATATGAAAAGTCCCTGTTCATTTCAGTTTCAGCCTCACCAGTACTGTTGGATTTGACAGAGACAGCTCAACTGTTCCACCAAACAGGGGTTTGAGGGGAGCTCTTCAGTCTATCAGTGGCTCTGTTTCCTCTCTAGAAATAACAGCATTCATCTTAGATTTATTGAAGGCTGGAGACAGCAGTAGAAGGACCTTGGGACAAGATCTCTTTAAGAATTGGTTATCAAGCCAAGTGCAGTGGTGCACACGTTTAATCCCAGCACTCAGGAAGGCAGAGGCATGCAGATTGCTGTGATTTAGAGGCTAGCCTGGTCTACAAAGCAAGTCCAGGACAGCCAAGGCTACACAGAGAAACCCTGTCTCGAAAAACAAAACAACAAAAAATTATCCTTATTGCTTTCTCAGGAAGTACCATTCTTTTTCTGGTGTAGCCTTTACTTGTTTCATCCTCCTTCTTTTCTTTCTTCCTGCCTCACCTTAATGGGAGTGTAATGAGAGCAGATCTCCCAGAGGCTGCTCAGAAAACTCTGCAGAAAAGTGTCTGAATAAGAGTGAATAGAGTCTCATAATATCTTTCTCTTGGCTTTTGAATATGTGGTTCATGTATCAAACCCTGAAGAAGTTAGAAAATGTTTCTGATGTTTGTGTTTATATGTTCTTGTTTGCTTCTGCATTTTTGAGGTTTTGTAAAACTTATTCTTTTTTTTTCACCATGTGAAACTGAAGGTCAATAAATTATTAGAGTTTTTTTTTTTAATGACTTTGTGTACCCTTTATTACAGTCGTTGACATGGAGGTATAGTTAGGTATGTTGGCAGGATTTAGTTCTTCACAAATGTGCTCTCTCTCTCTCATGTGTGTGTGTGGGTTTATACACATGTGTATTCTTGTGCACACAGAGAGCAGAGGAGGACATGAGATGTCCTGCTCTTTGACTTCTTGTCATTCTCAGGGTGTCTCCTTGAACCTGGAGTGGCCCCAACCGTCCCTGGTGATTCTGCCATCTCTGTGCTCCACAGTGCTTGCAGGTCTATGTAGCCTTCCCCAGCTTCTTAAAGACTGTGTGTCCCCAGGCCTTCCCACAGGCTTTCGTGTTTGCTGAGCCATCTCCTCAGCTCCTCAAATCCTCTAGGGATGGTTGCCCATGGTCAGAAACTGGATGAGGGAGTTGTTAGGCAAATGTGAAGTGAAGTGAGCTTTTTGGAAAGAGAGGTTTAAATATGAGTGAGGAAATTCTGACTTCCATTTAGAACACCCATTTACTGGTCAAGCATAGATTCGGTGTAGACAGTACATTTTTCATTTTTGCATCTTTTATACTCTGCATCTAAATTTGGGGTGATGCTTTTATTTCTGTGACTCACTAAACTAGTTTTTTAATTGTACCAAGTTTATCACGCTGTGAAAATCATGGCTTCTTCATTAAAAATACCATTAACCTTTATTTTTAGGTATATGGATTTTTGCATGCATGTATTGTGTACCACATGCAGGAAGTACCCATGCAGGCCAGAAGAGGGTATCAGATTCCCAGAGACTGGAGATCTAGACGGTTGTGAGCTGAAAAGTGGGTGTTTGGAATAGAACCCCCGTCCTTTAAAAGAACAGCCAGTGCTCTTAACCATGAGGCATCAATTCATCTGCTAGGTGATATATATATATATATACACATATATATTTAATTGCATATATATTGCATATTTATATGCAATTTTAAATAAACAAGAAATGTCCATAGCATACCAGTTTTCTATGACTAAAACGAACTATATAGTATAAACTCAGCTGAGGCAGGACATAAATACAGGGATTACAGTTGCAAACACAATAGGTAAGAAGACACTACAGTCTGAGCACTTTCGTGGGCTGCTTTATCTTTAAAAAAGGCAATTAAGGGCTGAAGGAAAGAGTCTTTCCCAGCTTTGAGTTCTGCTAATACAACCTGACTTCAAGTCCCACCCCAGCCTGTCTGTGTCAGTGCTCCCCACTGTGCTGGAAGGAACACTGTCTGAAGCAAAAGTGTGGTCACAGGAGGTCGGCTCTTGTCTGAAAGGCAATTTGCTAGGGTTGGAATCAGAACTTTGTTTGGTGGGAGAAGGTCATGCTAATTGCTGGTGATTTTCTTGGTCAAGGGTCATCAAGATGTAATCAAGAGTTTTAGAGGTTTCAAAGGAACTCCTGACATAAATGCTCACAAAATACGTGTCCCACAAAGAATGTCCTCGGTGGGGGGAGTGTGCCTTAACTGTGCTCACCTAGCTAAACTTAAATTGTGCTAACATGGTACAAAGCGGACATGTTTGAGAGAACTGATGTGAACAGAGGATTTCTCCTTTAGACACTCGGGGAAACGTCCAAGTCCCCAGGCAGACAGCTTGCAAATATGTTTGTTTCCATTGTCCAAACTTTAAGACTTGAGATTTCCTGGTGTGATTGAAAACAAAGTCAAATAGTCCGTAAGATGAGAGAACTATTCAAGTCCTCAGTGTCCTTTCCAGCCCACCAAGAAAGCCATAGGCACAGGTAAGAAAGAAGCTCAGAAATTCAGAAATTATACCACACTAAAGAGAAAAAGAAAGAAAGAAAGAAAGAAAGAGAGAGAGAGAGAGAGAGAGAGAAAGAAAGAAAGAAAGAAAGAAAGAAAGGAAGAAAGGAAGGAAGGAAGGAAGGAAGGAAGGAAGGAAGGAAGGAAGGAAGGAAGGAAGGAAGGAAGGAAGGAAGAAAGAACCCCAAACCAGTACAATATTGAAAATTAAAGGCATGATATCTGTGACTTTTTTTATTAGAAAAATTTCTACCGACTTTTTTAAAAATATGTATACATACAACATATTAAAACCACTTTCTAAAATCATTTCCTAAAGGAACTGTTAGGTGTTTGAACTGGAAAGGATTCCTTCCTGGAAAGGGGGATACTTTGGTAGAGTAATAGTTGGTGATTGAAAAATCACCGTTACCCACTGCTTTTTTATCTCACTGCAGCTCTTGCAACTGAACGGCTGTCCAGTCCCCCTCCCTGCTGTTGCTGTCACGCTCCCTCCTAATCTTTCATTCACAGGGAGGATTTGTTACAGCAGCTCTGTATCACCCAACCTCTTAAGAACACAGCACTGCAATGATCACTGGCTTTCCCCGGGGTTCATTTCACACGACTGCTTTCTGTGGGGTGTAATTCAGAATGCGAATGTTCAGGGCACTTTATGTCACACTGGGAGTCCTTAGAGGATAGGACAGTGAGGCCATGGGGTCACACTGTAGCCTCATCTACAATAAGCTTTTGTCTTTTCCAAGTTCCCATTCAATCTCTGAAGTGCCTGTAGACACAGATGCCGAAAGCACAGACGCGAACAGGTCCATTCATTTACTATAGAAAAGTAGACAGAACTATTTCAGTAACAGTCGCCGGGAGAATGGTGTCCTGGAGGGAGGAGTAGGGCGGAGGCGGGGGGACAGGTTGGCTCATCTTGCACACAGGACATGGGAGAAGCTTAGCGGTCAGTCTTGCTTTCGGTGATGTTCCGTCCGTGTGCTCTGCTTGTCACCCAGCCCTCCATGCAGGCTGTTCACTTTCATGATGTGTGGTGTATTAAAGTGATGTTTTTTAAGGAATGTGCATTGGTAAATAATGGGTTATGACTGCCTTCAGGTCTTGAATACTGTTCACTATGAGCTAGGGCAGGGGAACGGGAGGAAGGGCGTCTACCACAAGCACTGGGTGCTGGCTGTGGTGGCCTGAGGAGGTGTGCTCCTGGAGAACAGGGTTGTCCCTGCCCTTTGCCACGGCATACATCTGGGCTCCTGTGCCCTGGCTCAACCACAAGCCTGCCAGCCGTGTTGTCGTCTGCTAATGTGTGTGGGAGAGGCTCAAGGAGAGGCAGGCTGGGCCACTTGTCGGTAGCGAGTTGGAAAGTGAAGCCAGTGGATCAGGCAGCCTCGCAATCTAAAGACCCCCGGATGTGCACCTCCAGTGTGCTCCTTTCTAAGTCCGCTACCAAGACGGTTATGGCTTTTACCTTGGGCTCTGCGTTAGAAAAGCTTGTTTCTCCTTTCAGCTTTGACATCCGCGGGCTGTGAGCAGTTGGCCAAGCTGTGCTATCTCTTAAGGCTTACCTTCCGCACTGGAGGAAGCTGCACACTACTGTCTGTGCACGTGTGTTTCTGCAGACTTCTCCTAACGAGCGGTTCACAAGTGTAGCAGCTCTCAGGTGGCAGTGGCATCCTGCTGTTTCCATGGATCCTCAAATGCATGATGTCCTTTTTTGACGTGGTCTCCTTCTGTCTTGTGATCTACCCGTCTTCCAGTAGCACAGGAATCACTCTCGCCTCCCCTCCCCCATGCCCTGTCATCATTTTGTCCACTGATTAGCTTTCTGGAACACATGGCTGCCATGCCTCTAAATGACACAGCTCAAGCTCTCTGCTCATCTTACTTCAGATGCTCACCTTGCCCTAGCAATTCCTTCTCATGCGCACGGGGACTTACTAAAATTTAAGTTCAATCATGGTACTGTAAGACCTGGGGTCTCACAGCTCAGGAGTTCAAGATCACGCCCTTCCCAGAAACTCCCCCAGACCAAGACTCATTGCAAAGGCAAGAGGTTTATTAACCATTGCACAATGGGGTCACCCCTGCTGGTCAGCAAAGAGTGGCACTGGGAGACAAAGGCCTTTAGCTTTTTAAAAGAAAAATTGCGGGAAATTTGAAGTTGCAGTTTTGGCAATTTAGGATTGGATGAGGAAGCTATAAAGTAAGATAATTGGTTAGTCTTAGGTGCTCAAGCTTGGCCAGTCCTGCCAAGTGTGGATGCAGCTGCAATTTAAGGTGGGGGTGGTTAGCTCATCCTTGAAGATTAGGGGCTGCGGACTTTTGGCTGCAGGTCAAAAGCTACTCAGAAGAAGTCTGGGTTCATTGCTAAGAAATGCTATCTCGAAGACAGGAGTTTTTCTTTTTGCTGAGTGAAGGTCATTGCTTGCTTGCCTTTTTTTTCTATCTGTCCTCGTAGATAGGGTCACATTTTTCCATTCTCTGGAAAGGTACTAAGAGGCTTTAGCTTAACCTGAACCTAAAACTCAAAACTATAGGCTTTAGAAGACATACAGGTTACAAAGTTAGTCTAACCCTTTCAGGACACATTCATTTCTGCTTGAAACCCTGCAATGGTTTCCATTTCCCTTAAGGGTGACTCCGGCTGCTTACTATTTCACCCTGTCTTGAAAGCCTTACAGGGCCTGTTTCCTTTCCCAGCCCTTTCTGGCTTCAACTTGTGCCACGCACGTGTTGCAAAGGAGTTTAGTGACGCCCACCCCCAGAATGCTGCGGAGCCGTCTTTCACCAACGCGGTCCAGATCTGGCTTCGTCTCCTTCCTCCCGTGATCTATCTACCCGTCTTCCTGCAACCCAGCACACTGTCCTCTTCCCATTGGCTTCCCCTGCCTTCCCTGAGTGGTAGGACACACAGGATCCCTAGAGCATTCATATGTTGAGATTGTGATCCCAGGTACCTCCATCAGACAGGCCATGTATAGAGATGGGCCCTTTGCAGAACTAGTGAAGTCTAACCCAATAGGTGGTGCTCTGAAGAGACATGTGGGCCTACTGAGGTCCAGGAGGAAGGCCATAGGGAAACGTGAGAAAAAGGCTTCTTGCCACCCAAGGAAAGAGGCCTGGGTGACACCAACCCTACCTGTACCTTCATCTTTGAATTCCAGCCTTCCTGAACTGTATGCCAGGTGCCCGGGCCTAGCATTTATGCCATCCTGTTTAATTCACACATTTGGTTTTCTCGTTTGTTTTCTTTTTATAAGGGAGGGAATTCTTTTATTCTGATCTCACGATTCTAAAACTGAAGGAAAGAAGCCTTCCCAGAGCATCAGCATGCACAGCTGACCCCAGCTCTCTTTAGAGTCAGGCCTGTCAACGTGGGATGTTCTTCCACAGGAGTCTGGCTGCATGGAAGCCAAGTGCATCCCAGCCGCCGCCTGATGGTGTTTCAAGACTTGTTAATTCTCTTCCTGATAGTCTCTAAGTCCCAGGAGCAAAGTCTCCACCAGGCAATGTGCGCGTTTTATTTCCTCTCTCCTGTCAGCTGGTTTCCAGCATGCGTGGTCCACAAATACTGCTGATACTTTGTACTCCAGTGCTGAGGCAGGAGGATCAAGGTTCTGCCAATGCGGGGACATGAGGGAGAAGTGCAGCCATGATTCTTAACTGAGCACCGAAGCTCTGATCCATACACTCCCCAGCCTCTAGGTTTCAGTATGATATGGGATTAGAGTGAGAAAGTAATAGAGGCGAGAAGTAATCATCAAGAAATATACCAGATCCAGCCTGAATCCCAGCAGTCAGATTGGCCCTGTCTTGGCTGTTAGGATGTATTATAACTTGAAAGCTTCAGGGATATGGGACATGGCTGATGCAATTCAATTCAGCACTTTTTAAGTTAAGTTGACTGCAGAAGAAGTCCTCATAGATGCAAAGGAATGACACAGATGATCCCAGCGAATAGCCCAGTTCATGACTGGTTTCATGATTGGGAGAAAAACAACACTGACAGCTTGTTCCTAGGATTTCCTGGTTACTCCTTATAATCCAAGTTTCCTGGACTTTGGTCCATTAGCCCAGTCCATATTCCAGGATCCCAGACCCCAGAAAAAGCCAGGCTGAGCTATGACAGGTGTAGTCATTGAATCCTCCAAATGTGTTCCAAAATAAGCTCGCCCTTCCCTAAGTTGTTTTCGTCAAAAATGAGATAAATTAACTAATACAGCAATCTTTGGAAGAAAGAGCAATGCTGAGTCATCCTAATACCTGCTCTCAAATTATATCACAAAGCCATAGTAATGAAAACTGCATGGTTCTGGTGCAAAAACAGACATGTAGATCAATAGAATAAAATTGAACACCTACACATAAACCTATGTGGCTACAGCCACCTAACTTTTGACAAACGTGTCAAAATGTGTATTGAGAAAACCAAAGGCTGTTGAATGTGCTGGGGAAAGCTGGATTTCCAAGGACCTTAGCACAAAACTTGAAACTCTAAACCTGCTAGGGAAACATGTAAACCAAAGTTTTCACGATATAGCCACAGGCAAGGACTTTGTAAAAGGACTCCAGAATATAAGAATGAGTCCCAAGAACTGACGAGTAGGATTGCATGAATAGTTCAACACCGTTAGTCATCAGGGAAAGCGGTTTTTAAGTTCCAGCTCATCTCAGGGAGAATGGCTGTTTTCAAGGAAACATGACATCCAATGCTAGACCTCTCACCTACTGCTCACAGGAATGTAAGTTTGTGCAGCCACTATGAAAAATGGCTCTTTGTATGTTAGGAAGAGAGCGAACTACCATATGACCCAGTCACTGTAGAGAGAGGTAGAGAGAGTTGCTCACCCACAATTGTTGGTTCGCTAGTCACAGTAGCCAGGTAGTAAAACCATCCTAGATGCCCATCAACAGATGTAGAAAATACGGAATACGTGATGGAATTTTACTCAGTCATGAAGAAATTTAAATCTTGGCATTCATGGGAAAGTCATGTTAACTGAAACAAGGCAGATGGAAAGAAAAATACTACATTTTCTTTTTCATTCCCTTTATTGAGACAGGGTTTCTCTGTGGAGCCCTGGCTGTCCTAGAACTCACTCTGTAGACCAAGCCAAGCTTGAACTCATGAGATCCACCTGCCTCTGCCTCCTGAGTTGCTGGGGTTAAAGGAGTGTGTCACCACTCCTGGATAGATACCTCAGGTTTTCTTTTGCATGCAGAACCTAGATTAGTGGATGCAGCTCAGTTGGCACAGTGCTTCTAGCATGCACAAACCCTGGGTTCTATCCCAGGAACACACAAGCTGGGTGTGGTGGCACATGTCTGCAGTCCCATCCTGGGTGGGTGGAGCAAGTGGATCAGAAGTTCAAAACCATGTTCAGTTACCTAGTGAGTTTAGGACCATCTCAAAAGCAAAACTAAATTAGTAAACAAAATGATGTATATGTGGGTGCGTGCTTGCATGTGTGTGTATGTGCTGTGTGTGTGTGTGTGTGTGTTGGGTCATGCACACCCACACGCACATGATGAAACTGAAGAAAGGATCCAGAGGGAAAAGGGAAAGATTTTAAGGGAGTCGGGAATGAGGGGGTAATGGAATGTCTGTGGCATGAGAGCAGACGTGGGGTTGTCCCTGGGAAAGGAAGGAGTCAGCCACAGGGCACCTGGGCCACAGCAGAGAGAGGTGGGTGGGAAGGAGGGGTTAGAACAAAGTACCCTGGTGCATAGGCATGAAAATGCCACATGAAGCCCACTGGTTTGCCAACTTAAACATTAAGTTTAAAAAAGAATACGGGTGAGCTACATCGAATAAACCGCTTATCTGGGAATACTGAAGGAAACAGGTGAGATTCCTTGGAGCTGATAACGTCCTGATAATGTTTTAGAGGATAACTGAACTAGAAATCAAGAGAGCGAGTGAGCGAGCAAGAGAGGAGAGAGAATGAACGTCTGTTAAAGGTTAACTTTACAATCTTGTACATGCAAAAACATGCATTCTTACCACTGAGTGTCATGCCAACCCCTGAACTGTTTGTCTATTAAGTGAAATACTAGAAAATAATCATAGCCTTTAAATGCAACATATATGAACAATGTCTGTTTTACAAGTGTATGAACTGCCACAGTGAACCTAACTGGAGACATATGCACTTGTATGTATCTTGTATGTAAAAAGATGTGATTTTTCTTTCCATCAACACTGGCATATATTACTTTAATATTTTCATATCTGCATTGATAAAATAGCAGTGTAGAAAAGAGAAGCAGAGTCGTTTTCCCCGAAGGGTGGAGTTGCGCATCTCTGTTCAAGGCAGTCCTGCATACTGCTGCTAATTTGACTTTGGATGTATCTGGTCTGGCCACAGGTAATTTAATTTTCCCATCTGGAAAACAAAGCTTCTGTGACTGTTGCTGCTTTAAATGTGAAGAGCTTTTGACTTGGGTGAAGTGTTTCAGACACAATGAAAGCTCACTAGTGTGAACTCTGTAAAGGATACTAACTTCCCATTTCCAAAAAACCGGAAACAACTTTCTCTGCTTCCCAGAGTCCATATGCAGTACAGGAATCGGATTTCTAGCTTAACTTATGTACACGCCTCGTAGCTTCCTAGAAAAGGCACATTTATAGGATCTCACACTTAACCTCCCCCAGACATCACTTCTCTTGTTTTCCCAGCAAGTGTACCGTGCTTTTCTTTATACTAACTCACACAGAATTGAAGTCATGATCTTTAATAAATTAATGTTTTCGCTCAATCATTACTGAACACGTGTTTATTACATCTGCTGCTGTGTCTCACACCCTCTTCTCAGTGCTGAGAATACAGTGGTGCAGAGTGAAGGGGACAAATGTGTGATGCTGGTGTCTGTAGAAGCAGATGGTCAACGAGTACTTATCTATTATAGTAAGCACTTTTGATAAAAGTGAAGAAGGAGGTGAGGACCTGGGGTATCGAAAAACTGCATGAAAGGCGGTCGCAGTTTAAAACAGAACGTCAGTGGTGGGATTCGTCCCCTGAAAGACTTGGGTTATGCCCGGAAGGAGTGAGGTGGTGTCCTGGGGGTGGGTACAATAAGGTGGGGCGAGGGAAGAAGGTACGGGGGAGGCAATGGTGGGTGAGATGGTTCAGGGCTCTGCATGCCTCCCCCACCCTCTTTGCGCTGGAAAGTGACCAGAGGGTCCCATCCATGCTAGGTACATGCTCTACCACTGAGCAGTTCATTTGCTCTGGCTGGCTTGGAACGGTCTGTGTAGTTAAGGTCGACCTCCTCAATGCTAAAATGCAAGCATATGCTACCACACCTTATTCAAGAAGTGCTGGGGATGCTACCCAGGGATTCAAGCACACTAGGCACGCATTCTGCCAAGTGAGCTATGAGCCCAACCCAGGCCATCTTGACTGTATTTGTCTCTTTGTGGAAATGTGTCAACACTCAGGCTACTTGGTGTATGAAACATGAAGACTCCACGAAGGTAAAAAAAAAAAAAAATGGTTTTATTTACTAATGACCACTGATTGTCAACATTATCAAGGATCATAGCCTGTTCGGTAAGGTGAGAGATTTGCTTGCCGCGAGGTCATGCATGGCTTTGCTGTTTGTTCATGGATATGGATGTGGCTTGATGGTAATGGCTGCACCTGTCCTTTTCATTGTTCCTTTTCAGCAGAAGAATCACCACGGACAGTTGAAAGGCAGCAATAAAAGCAGGCCTTCCTAGAAACACCAAGGTAAGGCAGCTGTCATCCTGAGACCTCCTGCCCTCAGTGGGCATGGTAGAGTTACTAGTCCTTGGCAGGGAGCAAGCAGTAGCCACGGTTGGCTGCTCACAGCTCTCCATGAGCTCAGTCTTCATGCCAGCCTGTGCTCAGGGCACAGTCCCTCCTCACTGTTGCTCCTGCTGGCTTTGTTCCCCGAAGCCATTCTGGGACTGCTCAAGTTGTCAAGGAAGCCAGAGCTTCGCTTACAGACTTCTTAGTGTCAGCAAAGGCTGACCCTGGTGTCAAAAACACCCTGCCTGTGGTGGGTAGGTAAAGTGACTGTTGCCTGTACATGAAGACCTGGGCTTGGATCTGCAGGTTTGGTATGTCCATCACCCCAGTGCTGGTGGGGAAGGCCTAGCCTGATATCTGGAGCTCACCAGGCTAGCCAAATCAATGAGCTCCATCCAGGTCAGATCATTCACTGTTTATCTTTCCTGCCTATTTCACACAACTCAGTTCTAGCCATGTTGTTTCAAAATAAAAAAAAAGACTTAAAGTTCTTAAAGTTGTGTTGTAGTCCGTTGTGTCTACGCACCACCTTTTCTGCGTCCATTCGTCGCTTCGGTCGTTTTCATTTTTTTCGCTCTTAGGAGTGATGTTGTAAGAAACATAGGGGTCATGTCTCCTTACGTACTGATCTCGCTTCCCCTGGCTGTGTGCCCAGGAGTGGGACTTCTGGGTCGTATGCTAGTTCTATTTTTAATGTCTCAAAGACTCTCCATACTGTCTTGCGTAACAGCCATGCTAATTTGCGGTGCCACCAACAGCGAGCAGGGGTTCTGCGTCCCTGCCAACACTCGTTATCTTTCAGATGGTTATACTGACGAGCGCAGAGAACACACGCATCCAGGCTGCCCGCTGCTTCGTGTTGCTCACACGGGCCCAGGATGGTCAGGCATTCAAAGAGTATTTGTTGGATGAAGGAAACATTTCTGATGTTTGAGCCTGAGCCGGGGTCAAGATGAAGCTTTGCATTTGTGTTTTGGGATGAGTGGACCCTTCCTCCAGTTTCTCCCCCTCTGGGTTGTCCGTCTTCATGGCTACGTTACATACAACTTACTGAGTGATAGCCTTGGCAATTGGTTGTGCAGCTGCAAAAACAGGAGGGAGTAAGAAAATCCCAAAATCAGATTGTCACTAGAAAGTAGTAATACTGCGTCAGGTTACCAAGTGACCCGATCTCTCTATTTTCTTGCATCCCTTATTTCAGAAGAAAGGCATTTTCTAGATGGGAGACTCACCTTATTTTGCATTTGAAACCATCCGGGCCATTGCTGTACTGAACAAGATAAGCCTATTACCTCCATACTGAGATCAGACCTTCTAGGATGTGTGGAAATTGCTGCCAAGGATGCGTCCGGTTATTAGATGGCCGTCTGAATCACGGCCTTTGTAGACTTCTCATTTGTAAAGGACATTTAGTTCATGTATAAAATAGTTGAGATGGTGATCTCTCTGCACCGTGGTGTCTGATGCTTTTAGTCTCTTTCTTTTTACTCTACCTGTTGCATAAAAAGTCACATTGGCGTTTAGGTTTTAGATGTTTGATGACGATTCTTTGAGCTATGGTCATAGATGCATAGGGCAGGGATCGCGAGCATCCCATGTGTGTGGATGGAGATTAATGAGGTTCCACCAAGCTTAAGGGAAACCTTAAGCTTAAGAGGGCCAAAATTCCAACCTGGCTTTATGTCTTTTTTTTTTTTTTCCTGCTGTTTGAATATACAGAAACTTTTGTGATTACTGCTGAGGATAGCCAGGAGGAGAAACGATATTCTTCGAGGAAAAGTTTTGGGGTAGAGAACGAGAGACTCTGGTTGTGTGCCGCACCATGTAAACATGTCCACTGTGGATTTGGTTTCAATAAAGTGACACCTTCGTTACTTCAGTGACCTTTTCATCAAGGGAAAAGGAAGGGTTGCATATAGTCAGAGAAGGCAGGGGGTTAGGACAGGGAAGAAGTGGCAAGCTATAAAAGAGCCGTCAGCCTGGGTAAACAGTTCTACCCTGGAAAATCTGAGCACCTGGATTAAAAAAAAAAAAAAACCTGAAGAAAACCCACTGAACAGAGGAGAGGGAAGAAACAAAAGAAAAGCTGCTGCCTCTGCCTACTGGGGAGAATGGTGAAGAGCACAATTGTGTGTGTGTGTGTGTGTGTGTGTGTGTGTGTGTGTGTGTGTGTTTAACCTCACACCAAGTATGCTCAGGAAGGTACTGCTTAACTGAGCAAGCTCAGGAAAGAATGTGTAAAGATCCATGTACTGGAATCCTCATGTTTCCTGAGTTCCAGAGGACGTCGCTTTGATGGTAGACCATCTCCTGCTCTTACGTCTTGGTGACACCTAGTGTGGTTGTGTGCCACGCATGAGCCCACTGTGCTGGGTTAGAACAGTAAACACATTGAAGAGAGGCTTCAAGTGCTGTTAAGAGCTCACAGGAAAATAATTCTTAAAGAAGGCCTCAGCCAAGGACTAATTTAGTCCAGACACTGAGTATCCTGCTGTCAGGACCTCAAGCCCGCAGGACGTTTTGAGGCTGAAATCCAAAGGGGAATGACCTCCTGTTAGCAGAACGAGCAAGCTACGTCAGATTCTGTTTGGAAGCTTGCCTTGGAGTTCAATTCTGCATCCAATCTTTAGGTCTAATCAACTTGGCTCTGAACACAGTTATTGTACTTGCCATATTACACGCCGACCTGCAGCCCAAGAAAAGGTGGAGATTAGAAGTTGCAGATAGGTTTAAGACGGCTCAGGGGATAAAGGCACTTGCCGAGAGGGCTGACAACCCAAGTTCAAGCCTTGTGACCCACAGGTATGAGGAGAGAACTGACTCATGGTCTCCTCTCACCTCCACAGGTGCATGCTCCGCCACCCACCCCAATAAGCACAGCTAAGTGAATACATGTGAGAAACTGCTCATAAAACAAAGCATAGGCATTTGTTGGGTACCAGGTGTTTTCCCTTATCTGCTGAGGTAACTTACAGCATCCCTGAGAAGACAGGGACTGCTGAGGGTAAGCCTCATGACAAATATGAATGTAAGTTTTTGACAGACACAAGTTACAGTGTTCATCATAGCAAAACAAAACAAACTCTCACTCAACATTACTGCTGGACACAGACTTTAGCCATCAGGACCGGCATCGTCAGTAGGTACCAGGCCTTGCCTGCATATTTATGAATGAGGCCCATCTTTAGGTTTTTGTTCTCATGACCACTTTGTATGGGTTTACTGAGGTCACCCTGGTTTTATGCAATGAAGCAGTCCCATGCCAGTTTTTTTGTTTTGTTTTGTTTTGTTTTTGCACGTTTATTGGCATACCTTAAAAAAATCTTTTATTTACCTTTTTTATATCTCTTTCTCCCTACTCCACCCCAATCCCTTCCAGCACCCCAACACCAGGTAGGGAAAGGGTTAGTGGGAGAGGGGGCACAGTTTTCGTAGTAGCTGTTTCCTGCTCGTTAGGGTTCTCAGGTTCCTTGGAACCAGTCTAATCCTTGTTTCAGGAGATCTCCAACTTCTTGTCTCACTGCATCAACAGCAACAGGCTCCGGGGGGTGGGGGGCAGCATCAGCCTTGTTCTTTCTTAGAGCTCCTCCGCACTCTCTGGGCTCTGGCATTTATTCTCTCTCCAGAGTCCTCAGATTTAAACTGTCTGCAGCTGGCGAAGTGCACCTCTCAGAGCCCGCAAGAGGCAAACAGTCTGCTGCTGTGGACCATCTGAATCAGTCCCGCATCCCACACCTGGGATTAAAACAAAAACATGTTTCTATCCACAACATACGTTGGTATAGCCTGTTTGCTGGCGAGTGTGTTCGTAAAGCCATTTCCCTGTGGGAATGTCCTACATTATCAGGTTCAATGTGTTTAAACATATGAGTAGATTCCATTTCTTCCTGTCAGTTCCAGTAATTCATCTTCCGAGGAATATAACTCTTTCATATAAACTGGGCTTTCTTGGCAAAAACAGTGGACTGATTCATAACATGTCATTGTCATCTGTTTTCCATTTGTAGGGTTTAGGGACCACCTTCTCTTTTCTGACGATTTTTTTATCTTTTCTCTACTTTTTTTTTTTCTTTTTAAAATCAGGCCCATCACTGTTCTCAACAGGGCTTGTCTGCTCAGCCCCAGCCTTTTTATGCTAGCTCTGCCCATGGGCTTCAGAGAGTGCGGGAATAGAGGGGAACCTGTCCTTCAGTTTTAGACTCTGTGTTAGAAAGATGCCTGAGCAAAACAACGTGGACAGGGGGAAGCTTTGCTCTCACTCGAGGTTCCACACCCTTCAGTTCAGGGCGACCTCTCGTTGGTGCTCCCTGGGCTGTGATAAGGCAGAGCCTGATGGTAGAAGTCATGGAGCAAAGCTCTCACCATCACCATGGTCCTAAGGCTGAGAGAGGGATCCAGCAAGAGGTCCAGGGAAGATAAGACCACCAAGGACATCCTCGGTGATCTACTTCCTCAAGCCATGTCCCACTTTTTGTGTTTCCAGCGAGCTTTCAAACTGCACCGTCAAGCGGGATCAAGACCTCCACACACGAGTCCGCTGTGGACATTTCACAATCAAACCGCTGCACTCTTCCTGCCTAAGTCACCCTTCTCTTTTCTGCATGTGCAGCTCTTCCCATGTGCGAGTCCTCTCTGGCCTTATCTTGGTGTCACTTTCTCTCCCGTGGCTACTTTGCCAGCCGTCTTCTTTGATCCTGTAGTCCCTGTGGCATACAGGTCCCAAGGAGACACAGAAGTCTCCGCTGTCTGTTTGACTGTGACCATCTCAGCATCCCTTGTTGCTGGTACACACGTGGCAGAGAACAGTCTTTCACTTCCACCGAGTGGTGCCTGTGTCTAAGTATTTCCTGTGGACAGCGAACCTGCTCAGCTGGAGTCTCCTACCCCGCTGTAGTTCCTGTTTTCCCCAGCTGTTTTCTCTTCACCTTGCCCCCCCCCCACACACTTTTTCCATCCTTCTTTTGGATGACTTAAATATTTTTTTTTTAAATTGTCGTGAGGCACCTCTTTTGCTCAGTACTTTATACTCTGCACTACTAGATACCAGCTCTGTACCATTTCATCTACAGTGCAAGGACCTGTTGGTTTTATGACTTTACTTCCTCCCATCCTGAGCTTTCGGGTTCGGCTGCCATTGTGACACATTGCACTCACCACAGCCATCGCAGACTGTATAATGCGTCATCATTATTTTTTTTAACAGTCATTTTTACTTTAAAGAAATAAAAAGCAAGGAGATAGTTTCTTTCTGTGTCTGCACGACCCTACCACCATCATAGTTTTGATTCTCTGGTGTAATTCCAAGTCTCCATTGACTATCATTTGCAAACACTTAAGAGACCCTTTCCAACACTTTCTGAAGTGCAGATCAGCTGCCTGAGCACCCTCTGTGCTTCTGCACAAGTCTAACGCATTATTTATCCAGTCTTTATTTTGGAAGAAAGATTCCAATGAAAGTAGAATCAGGCTCTGAGTGATTTATTTATTTTATTTTTTTAATTTCTTTCATCCTTCTAGAGATGTCTGTCTTCTGGCTTTTGGTGCTGCTTCTGATGGAGCCTTCTGATTCCTCTTTGCTTTGTCCTTTGCCTCTGTGTCTTCCTGCTCTGCTGCTTCTGCTGTTTGCTCTTTGTTTCTCAGCGAGGGTACCAGGACACACTGAGCTGTGGTTTTCTTTGCTTTGTCTTTTCTTAAAGTTCACTGAGTTTCTTCCAGCTGTGATTTATATTTCTAAACAGATTTGGGAAGGGTGGATTCCAACCACGATTTTTAAAAAATGAATCTCCTGCCCCCAGCTCCTATTCAGGACTCCACTCACAGGTCTGTCAGATTATTCTTCGTTCCCTAGGTCACGGGGCAACTCCTCAGTTTTTCCAAATCTTTTTCCCACACTTTGTCTGTTCCAGTTTGGATATTTCTCATACTGTTTAGTCTTCAATTTTATTGGATTCATATTTTGTGGCTAATTAACGGGCTGAGAATATATAGTCTTCATTTCAGACAGGTCTTTCATCTCCAGAGAGTCTCAAGTTTTCCTGTCTTCCATCTCTCCCCTCACGTGTTTCCTTTTAGAGTTTTTAGCAATCTGAGCATGTTTACGCTTGCGCTTTCATTTGCTGGTGTGTGGCCTTCCGTGCTGCTGTGTCTAAATTCCTATGACCATTCCCTTCCTTCCCTGCACGGGAGTTATGCTTTCTTCAATGCTGGGCTTGTTTTCTTCTTTTTATTGTTTAGTGCAAGATAAATGAAGGTTTTGTATTATCTCTATTAGAAGGTTTAGGACAGACTTAGGTAGCCTTTAAGGGATGACCGACCGAGCTTCGCCAATGTAGACCTCTGAGGTCATGACCACCTAAGTCCCCAGGCTCTTCCACAAGAGACTTTCTATTCCAAGTGGACGAGACCCACATGTCGACCAGCCAAAGGGAGCTCAGGGGATTGTTTAACTTATAGAAACTTATTTGTTTTCTGTCAGACTCCGTGAAGTTGACCCTGAACATTGTGACTTGATATTCAGCCTCAAACCCAAGGAAATGCCGTTTGGATTTCTTGAGCTCTTTGTCTGCCTAGCTCCTTCCTGTCTGGCACTCGGTATGTTTCCCTCATAGAGTCTTTCTGCCTGAGCCTCCCAGAATGCTGTTCTGTGTCCCCTTGGCTGGAGGAGACCACAGTGTTTTTGGGTTTGTTCTACTGCTGCAGTTGGAGCCTCCTATCAGACAGAGAGAAAGCTGGACTTAGCTTTCAGGAGGCCACATTTGTTCCCAGCTCTGGGGACCACATCCTGTGCTTCCTCTGTCCAATATCTCTAAACAGTTTCTTAGAGTTAATCTAGTTTCCTGGTTGTTTATAGCTGAAAGGCCGATCTCATCAGTTGATGAGGGCGTTCTGAGTGTCTTCTCCTAGACATTCAGGCACCCTTTGAGTCTCTCTACAGAGTAGTCCTGGAGGTCACTGTGTGTAGGATGGGTTGTACCGAGGTTTACCCAGGACTGGTGGCACATCCCAGACAGGTAGGGTTATAACAGTTGGGAGGTAAGGGGAAGTTTGGGGCTCCCACTCTTTATGAGACCTTTTCTAAGTCATCTCTCCTGTGTCAGGTATGTGGGTCGGGGACAGCTTGTGTGTTCAAAGTTTTCTATGTGCAAGAAAAAATGTCAGGCTGGAGACTCCAAATCTCCTATTTCATGTTTGGGTCCATTCAAATGCTTTTTTTGATCTACGCCTGAGCTGTCGATTAAGGCTCTCTAAAAGCACTCTGTTAAGGGGTTTGCATTTATACTGTATTTATCACCATGACCTAACACAGTGGACGTGAGTATCTTTTCGATCATTTTCACTCATGAAGAAAGCACATTTCAGGACATTGAGAAGCTTGCCTGGGATCATACAGCTAGAGGTTGTTGAGCCAAGATAGGAACCTGTGCCCTTCTCACTTTGTGTTTGGCATTCTGTTTTTAAAACAAAGTCACACGTATCCCAGGTTGGCCTCCAGTTCAATGTGTAGCTGAGGATAATCTTGAACTTCTGGTACTGTTGCCTCTGCCTCCTAAGTGCAGTTGGTTACAGACATGTACCAGGAGGCCTCATTTTTGCATGGTGCTGAAGATGGAACCCAGGGCTCACAACTACTGGGCAAGCACTCTCCGAGCTGAGCTGCACCCCTAGCCTGCAAGCTTGGCATGTTCGCTATCGAGCCGTGTGTTCCACCCTTATCACATGCTACCTTTGTGCTACCGGAGTGTCTTTCTGTCTTCTCAGCATTTGAATCAGTTGAGAGTATGAAGGTTGTACTTCCAAATCTGCATCTTCGAGCCCAGCAGAGCCTTCCCACAGCAAGTTAGGATGGAGAGAAAGAGCAAGAGATACCATCTCTTTTGTTACTCACCTTAAAAAAAGAAGTAGCCCTTAACTGTTGCAATTAATGTACGAACAAAAATACTTCTCTGCCAAGATTAACTCATCAGGGTGACTTTATTTTACCTGCTCTATTCCTTCCAAAGGTTAGTTACTGCAATCAACTAATAGGGAAGTTTTACGCTCTATAAGGCAACCGATGAGAACAAGGAAAACTTTTTTTTATTGTGTTGTGAAGTATACACAAAGAACTATATCTGCAAACTGGCAGGCATTGTGTTCTGTGATATTTGTTCCTTTTTTCAAACCTATAAATTCTATTCTCTTACAAGACAGGCTTTGTGTGTTCTATTCTGTAGAAAACATTTATTTCATACTAGCAATGTTAGATCCTGCAGTTATTGATAAACTGCATTAATGTAAGATGTGCATAATGAAAAAAAATAGCATAACTAGAGCCCCTGGCTGGTTCCTTGAAGTTATCTTTTTTAGTTGCTAATATGTTACAAATCTTGATTAAGTTTGTCAGAACAGTGGCAATAAAGCATTTCTACAGCAGCTAACTGGCCACTTATCAGCATTTCTTTGGAGGATGTCAGAGCCTCTGGGGGCTTCTCAGAGCACTGCCACCTCTCCCCACCCCCCACCCCCAGCCCCTGGCTGAGTTCTGGGAGGCAGGGTTGGTGCTTCTGATTTCCTTGTGCAGCTGAGTTCAGAAGCTCGCTTGGTACATTTTTTTTTTTCAGGCCAGGGGCTAAATGTAAGGTGAGAAACCTCGGAGCTGCTAAGAATCCATTTTGGAACTCCTTAGAATCTGTGGTTATTCAATTAAAATAAAAATGCCTTCAGCGTTTCTAACTCTGAGGAAGAGGAAAAGAAAAAAGGAGGGAAATGGGGGGAATCTCCCATCTCTGAGACTTTGAGCTCAGAGACACAGTTGGAGAGCAGGACCTTGTGCATGACGGCCATCCGATTCGTCTGTTGCTGTTTTTCTGCAACACTTCACCTCACATGTGTGATGTGTGCCTGACGGGTACCTGTCCTTCCGAAGAATTGAATCCCTGGCCACAGTCAGCTGTGGTTTTATTTCACCACCTTCCTCTGTTCTTTGGAGATGTATTTTCCTAAATCTGTAGGATATTTAGGGATAAGATACAAGCGATTCTTTTGGGGAACTAAAGTGACATCATTCAGATTCAGCAATTAAGAATATTTATTTTCTATTATTTCAACTTAGGAGGACGTCTGTAGGGGGATAGGTCTTATGTTAAAAAGTGGCGAGCACAGGGTCAAAGAGGTCAGACAGGGTGAATTCTTTCTCTGAAGAACACCAAGAGGTCTCCTGAGGAGTAGGAGAACATTGTGTTTCCGTGATCTTTTATGTGACCAGATCTGATCTCACTTGGTACTGACATTAAATGGACAAATACCTAATAAAATCACTTTCTTCCTTATGCATGAACAACCATGAAGGATTGTATCTGCTGCCCCTAGCACCCTGACCTCATCTCCAGCAGCACAGTGGGAGCCTAAACAACCTACTGTTTCCTGTCCTGTCATCTCCCCAGGACACTTGTATCAAACCTTAGTAAGTGGATCATAAGAGCCACAAGGGACCCAAGTCTTTATTCTTCATGTCAGGTAATGCTCTTAAAAAGACAAGAATAAAAAGATCAGTGAATTCCCCCCCGCCCCCCGCGTGATGCTCTCCAGGGTGTAAAGGGCTACAGAGAACGAGCTTTGAGGCTTAACAGAAGCAGGCTTGAGGAACTCCAAGGTAGAGTTTTCTCTACCTTCAGTGAGTTAACTCTTATTGACTGCTGAACCGAGGAGGCTGCTGTGCATACTCATCACTTGGCTCAACAGAAAACACTGGGTCCCAAAAGTGGATCTAGATCTGGAAAGTATAACACTGAGCAAGAGGAAAGACACAAACTACAGGCCCCTCCTCAGAAAGACACAAACTACAGGCCCCTCCTCAGAAAGACACAAACTACAGGCCCCTCCTCAGAAAGACACAAACTACAGGCTCCTCCTCAGAAAGACACAAACTACAGGCTCCTCCTCAGAAAGACACAAACTACAGGCCCCTCCTCAGAAAGACACAAACTACAGGCCCCTCCTCAGAAAGACACAAACTACAGGCCCCTCCTCAGAAAGACACAAACTACAGGCTCCCTCTCATACCTAGTCTATGCTATGAGTGTGTGTGCGCATCATGCCTGCAAAGCCTCAAAAACACTAGGAAGGAGACCAACCCAGGCCAGTAGTAGGTGATAAAAAAAGATGGGGCTGGGCAAAGGACGCGTGGAACACAGGAGAAGAAAACAGACTGGCGGGGGCGGGGGGCGGGGGTAGGTTATAAGGGAGGATAGAGATCGTAGGTATGGGAGGAGAGTCGCTATAGTACACTTGGTTAAAAAAAAATAAATCCCAGAGATATCTGAACCTCATGCTGGCGTGAATAATAAAAGGGAATGTGTAGTTCCGATTCTGAAGTTGTTTTCAAAAGCTTTTCATCTCACTTTTCCCTGGGATGTTCCTCCATGGAAGAGGCTACGGGCATTCACTAATCCAGTGCGTACTTACCACGCACCTTATTCCAGACGCTTGAGATTTACTCTGAGATGTTAAAGCTCAGATCTGCTTTTTTAAATGTTAAGGTATTGGGAACATGTGTGCATCCCTGTTGTGACACTCTGAAACTGGAAATCAGGACTCAGGGATACCCAGGAAGCTTCACATTCTGGAGCCTTTCAGGTTTGGGGTTTGCAGATGGATGTTTCGCCTGAATTCACACTGGGCTCGCCATCAGTAGCACACTGTGCCTGGTTTTCAAAGAAAATTTGCATTTGTCCTTTTATCCTCTTAACAGTTACTCATTTACTATCCACTGTATTTCTGTTAGTGTGGGCCACGAGCAGTTATTGGCGCTGGATGTGTTAAACCAGACAGAAAGGGAGTTCTCTACCTCTCCCTAAACCTTTATGTTCATGGGGCAGTTGCACAGTACGTTAAAAAAAATACAATTTTTAATTAAAATATTTTTTCCTGCACTAGAGATTGAATCCAGGGCCTGGAGCGTGTTAGAGAAGCGCCCCACTACTTTAGCTACAACCTCAGCTTGTAACTGTTGGGAGGAAATAAGTTAGCTTTAAAAAAAAAAAATCTAACTACTACTGTCTGATAAGTCTGTAACAATAGCCAGGAAGTTAAGAATCATGCGGCAATTACAGTAGGATCGTGTGTGTGTGTGTGTGTGTGTGTGTGTGTGTGTATGTATGTGTGTGGCCGGGGATGGAACACAGAGCTTTGTGAGTGACAAGCCTAGTTTAACATTGATCTGATTTTCCCATAAACCTAATCATGGAGTCTTTTTACATTCCTTGTTTGCACCTCTTCCTGTGCTTTGCAAAGCATGTGTTATTAGTCCCATTTATTCAGACAGAAAAATTGAGGTCCAAAGAGATGGAATTTTGTCAAGCTCTGAGAACTTATCAGTGGCAAAACCCTCTGCAATCAAACCCTTACCTTCCGACCATAGGCACAGCATGTGTCTGCGTTATGGCCCGACACATATTGGATTAATCAGCCACAAATTCCTTCCCTTCTACATTTCACATTAAAAGTCTGAAGACTAGAAATCCTTCTATATCACAAGAGATCCAATTCTTGCCTCCGACTCTTACATTACTTTTAATGCAGCCCCGTGTCTACTTAGGGAAAACATGGTTCTAGATCTCAGTCCTCAGACACCGCCACGCTTTTCCAAATCAGCCTGCTGACTGCTAATTGCACTCTGAAAGTAAGTCTTCCTTGGGGAAATGGATGGAAGTTTGAGCTGAGACACAAACAGGAAGGCGGCGAGGCAGCATTTGTCCAGCAGGCACCACCTCTTTAAATAGCTGAAGCGCGGAGGGAATCAGCTCTCCACAGAGCCTAGGATCTCCACTGCCCTTTGTTCCTTGGCCACAGAGCCCAGCCCTGCATGTCCTGTGGAGGGACAGGGCAGTGCTCCGTGGTATGAGGTGGAGAAGGCTGGCTGGAGATGGCTTCCATGCCTCCAGGTCATGAGGGCACACCGTGGCAGAGCTGTACTGTGTCCCTCTCAGAGGGCTTTTGCCCTGCTGACCGGTAAGTCTGCAGATGCTTCCTCCGTCAGCAACTCAGGCTTTGGGGTCCTTTCTGAGGCTTTAAAAGAAGGAAGAAAAAATTGGCTGCAAAAGCTGTTTATAAAATCCAGTTTTCAGTGGATGCTTTGTTGGCACTGATGATAATCACTTTGGTTATTTATAGGTATGTTGTGCAATGATGGTGAATTGTGATCTGTTTAGTCCTTTAAAGCAGGTTGTTTTAAAATTTTATGCTATGAATGTGAGTTACGAACACTTGGTATAGAAAGAATCAAAGTAAGTCTTATTACTCATGCGAAAGACGAGTTTTAAAATGTCTTAGTAGATCCCTGAAGAATGAATGTCTCAAAGGCTCTTGCTTCCAATTCCTGGTCTGAGGTGAGTGGCTTGAAACAGTTTCATCCAATCTTTCCAGGTAGTTATCTAATTTTAGTAACATCCACTCAAGTAGAGCCTGTTACTCAGGCCAGGTGTTCCACTCGGGTGGAATTACTTTCTTCTCCAGTCAGGGTAATAAGCCTTTTCAGCTGGATTTCAGATCTGGGACAAAGGACACCACTAGCCAGGAGTGGCCTTTGCTCTGGTCCCACAGAGGATGGTGAGTAGGACCTCCATTCTGTGCTGCTCCATAGGACAGGCTTTTGCCCCCGGGGTTTGGGGCTTGGGGTTTGGCTGATCAGTATCTGTTCATGGCATCTGCCCTTTCCCTGGCCTCTGCCTAACTTCCTGAGTGCAGGCTTCTCCAGAATAATTAGCGCCCATGCTCAGCATGTCCCGGAAGCCCAGACCTAATGAGTTTAATTGTAGGGGGTTCCATAGTGTCCTCTCCCCCGTCTGATTTTCCCACCGCTGTTATCCATATACTCTCCCTCTGTATTGTCTGCAGGGTGGCACAGGAGTCAAGGGAGTCAGGACACCTGGGTACTGGGGTTTTATTTCCTTTAAGTTATATTTGAATCCTCTGGATGTTGCGGTTTTTTAAAACTTAAAGAAACTACCTTTAAATCTTAAAAACTATATCCGTAGTTATTTTGTTTTAAAATTGTTCTAACCAGTGCATTTTGTAATCTAAAAGTAAAGATCACTTGGACCTTGTGGCGCCTTCTTTTCGGAGCCTCCTAGAGTGTAGTAGAAAGCCCACCTTGGTGAAATACTGCTTGTTTATGAAATGTATGGAGGGTAGGGTAAATTGCATGGGTGGGTGGTTAAAACCTTTATGTTGGATTTCAGCCAGAAACAAAAGCAACTGTGAACTACAGGCCCAGGACGCCGTAAACATTTCCAGCCTGATACCTAGGATGGGGTACTAGCTTGGCTCCCTCACTGTTGGAAATGATGGCTACACTCATGTTCTGTTTATGTTTGTGTTCAACTAACAGGAGCTCTTCTTTAAGGAATAATGAATTTGCTTAATGTGGTTTCTTTCTGATAGTCATAGTTCTGAATGTAATCACCAGAACAAATATAATATAATCAGGCCACTGCCTCTGGACAGGTGTCTGTCCCCTACAGCCAAATTTTGTTAAGGCCCCTGTTGAACTCTAAGCCAAAGGATACATGGACTAGCAACTGATCTAATAATCAAAAGCAAAATATGACTCATGTTTAGATTTGAAAATGTAAACAAAGGACTTTGTTTTTATGATCTTAAAGGGAGAGAAGAGTGGGGGGGGCAGGACAACACTTAGCTGCCTAAGGGGGGGGGCATCTTTTACAGATAAGGGACTACGAAGACAATGGCACAATAACAATAGGGCTCATTTGCCAAGGTTCTGCCTGAATTTAAAAAAAAAAAAGTTGCCTACGAGATGAGCTAAAAGGAAAATCAATAGCTCTCCACAATAAGGGAATGGCTGTCTCAAGGTTTACTGGAAGGCCATGGTGCAAGCTTCCTATACGGCTGCACTGTATGCCTGATTAAAACCTTGAGGAAGCGCAGAAACCTTCTGAAAGCTGACGGTGAAGCGGTTCAGCCTAGAAGTCCAGTATTGTGACTGTGAGGGTGCAGGACTGAAGCCCCCGTCTGGAGACAGCTCGGAGCTCTGTGATGTGTTGGCGCTTGGTGATAAGAGCAGCCGGAGATGGAGGATTGTATCCAAAACAATCATCGCAGAGCTTCTCTAAACAGAAGGAGAGGCTCAGAGAAGGGAGTTCTTTCTCAGGGACACAAAAGCCTGTAGAGTATTTAAGGGAAAGATTTAAAAAAAAGAAAAAAGAAAAAAACACCCTGGAGAGGAATGTTTGGCGAGTTGATTAGCGGGACTCTCATTGTTAAATGACTTCAGTGACAAATAAATAACAGGCTTGCCAAACTCATTTACCAAACGAATTTTGAGGAGTGAGCAAGCAAACGTGGACGCTGTGGGCCATGAAGATTAGCCTGTGCCCTCTACATTTGCCAGATGTGTTTACATGAACACAGTCTCAGCACGTAAGTGCCTTTCCTTGGCTCCGCTCAGATTAGACTGCCGTAGACTTGCCAAGAACCTGAGCTTCATAAGACCTGCTGATTTGGAACACAGGCAGCCCGCTGGTTTGCTTAGCTGGACCGGGGCATGTTTGTCCGCCGTACGGACGTTTGACTCTCAGAGAAATGGACCATGCAGATGTGCTGGCCCTGGTTTCCTTCCTGCTCCGCTCTGGGCAGACCTCCTTCCAGGCTGCCTTCCTGTTGCCTTGGGAAGGGTTGCTGGGCCTTCAGCATCACTATGGAAGGTGCTTTTCTGTGTGCCCTCACTCCCAGAACCTGCAGCAATGTGGAGAGAGCCCACGGTGACCTTAGAGTGGTCCAGGCAGAGCTCTGAGGCAAGTACAGTGGGAATGGAGGCCTGTTTGTACCTCTGCTTTTGTTTATTATTTGTTCATTCACCATTTGTTTGTTTCAGTGTTTTTCCTCTTTTTTTTTAAATATTTTTCTCTCTGTTTCTTTGCCTCCCTTGCTTCCTTTTCTCTTTTCATAGGACATTGTCGTGTAGATCACGCTGTCCTTAAACTAGCAATCCTCCTGCTTCAGCCCCCAAAGTGCTGGAGCCACAGGTGTGCACCACTGTACCTGGCCGAGAAGCTTCCTGGATAGTAAATGGTGCATGTTCTTTCAGTTCAGACTTTGCCAACCATGAATAATTCAAGAGGAATGAGTCTGCTTGTATGCACTATGAAAACATCATGGGCTTTGTCCCGTAATTCCTCTCTGCAAGCTTCTTCTTTTAAAACGTGAGCCCACCCCTTTTAAATTACTCTCATCCCACCAAGAACTTCCAATTTACTCCAAACTTCTTTCAAGTACGTAGAACAGAAGCAAGCAGAATCTGCATTAGGCAAACCAATGGTAGACTGTTCTGAGAAACGGCGTACCTTCCCAAATGTTAGAGGCACCCGAGATGTCAGAATATTTTGGAAATATGTGAGGGTTTACAGTAATGGTAGGAGTGGGGTTTAGATGCTCTTAGGAGGAGGGAAACTGGAGACAGAAAACTTGATACGAAGTGTTTTGTGGGTGGTTTCATTTTGCTCTGTGTGCTTTATTTTGTCCTGTAAGAAGATTGTGCTAGTAGTCCAGGCTTGCTTGGAGCTTAGGATACCCAGCACGTGCAGGTCACAGCCATGCACCACCGTGCCCGGCAGTACCTACAGACTTGCTCTGGGAAGTGCTGACTTTGGGGGTGGAGAGGGGAGAGGCTGAGAAGCCCCTGGACTCTTCCCAAGGTTCCGGCAGGGCCGAGGCCTCTGTGGTGTCCTCTGCTTTATGTCCTAGCTTCCTTCCAAGTTGCTATTTGAAAGTAAATAAATAAACCAAGGTAAATAAGTCCCAAGCAAAGGCTGCTGCCAGCACCCTTTCAGCTGTCTGTGGGAGCTGAGCTCTTGGCTCATTCCAGCTTCTGTTCCCCAAGAATCAGCTCACTTGGGCCAAGTCCTAGCATACCCTTCTAGGTGGCATGGAAAGTGCTACAGGCAGTTTACAAATGCAGTTTCATTAGTCTTCATGAATGTCCCTGGAGAAGGCTTACAGGTGAGATATTGTTTCATTAACCTTCATGCACATCCTGAGAAGGCTTACAGGTGAGGGACCCAAGAGGTTAAGGCTCTGCCTCAAGTTCATATACTTTTTAGCATCAGGTCAAGGAGAACCAGAAATTTGATTGGGGGCCTGGGGGCCTTTCCACACACAAGAACTGGATGGGTGATCCAATGTGTTCTTTGTGTTCTATAATGTAGAGGTAGGAAAATGCCAAGGTCTCGGTGGTAATGGTTGCAGGACTTTGAATTATCCACTGAGGCTGCTTTCCTGCATTAACAGGGCTCCTGTGGGCTCCATTTTCAGTCCTCGGTTTTCAGTGCTGGGGACCCCAGGGCTTCCTGCGTGCTAGGTGTTAGCAGGTGTTCTGCTGCTGCTGCTGCTGCTGCTGCTGCTGCTGAACCACACCCGAGGCCCTGCCTCTCTGTTCATTATTTCATTGCTTGTTTTGAGACAGGGTCTGACTGTGTAACCCATAGTGATCTCCAACTTAACTGAAAGGCACAGGAGTCCATGTTGAATTTACTCCAAACTTCAGAAACAATACATGTTGAATTTTTTTTTTTTACTCTACTCTCTTGAAGGACAAGATGATCTATTTTTCTTTCTCTCAGACTTAAACATCCAGTCCCTGGTGTACGTGTGTGGGGACACTTCTGTGAGAGAAGCCAACGAAGGGCTCATAATTCTAAGCAGTAATGCCCTACACAGAACTGTCTTCTACGTGGACTTCGGGAGCGGTTTCACTGATCTGCTTACAGTTCTACCGTCTACAGAAGACTCGGCCTCTGACTGCTACTTGACCTAATTGGTTTTATCTGGTTATTCCCCTGTTAGAGTCCAGCCGACCCCGTCCTCCCTAGCCAGGGGCATCCTCTGTTCATATCCTGAAGACTGGTGCTGGGGTCTCTCCTTCAGTATCTGTGGGCTCTCCTGCTTTGCAAGGTCTCTGCCTCAGTGCAGCATTCTGTGTCCTGGGCTAGGCTGCTCACCCGCACAGACTGGAAAGGGCTGACCTTCACCTGCTGTCCCTGGTCCTTGGTCCTTCTTCTTAACATGGGTCCACAGATTGTTTTCAAGACACTTCAAGCTTCTTGTCATTCATTTGCTTCCTTCACGGGGCTGTTGGGTTTCAGAGGAAAACAAACAGAAAGCAGGTTGGCATACCCATGCCAAAGAGTGGAGCTTAGGGTTATGAGGTCAAAGCTTAGAGAATTCACAGTCTCTGAATGTAGATGGTCCTCTGCCTTCACCAGCTTTATTTAAGGAGGGCTTAAATAGCATCTAGGCTGTAGCACTTGAGATCTATTTCCCTTAATGTCCCTGTCAGAAGAGAGGGATGGGTTTGCTCGTGGTCAGCATGTACTGGTGTGGTGCAGAGAGAGGAGCAGCTCATTCAGCAAATCATTTCTTTCTTTAGACTCCTCAGTTGTTCTTTAGGGTTTGTTTTCCATAAACTTGACATGGTTGTCTTTTTATTGTTGTTTTAGAGTAAATTACTGCAATAATAAAGTTCCCATGGATTGATAGCCAGCCCATTAATGAGCTCCAGGTTTCTCTCGTGAAGGGTCCTGCCTGTTTCACTTCCTGTGTCTTTAAAACATGCATGCCCCATAATTGTATGCTGCTGCCCTCTTTCAGTAAGAAGAAATGGCTTTTATTGTTCATTCATAAGTAGATTTTTGGCAACCGTCACCACATGAAAAATAAAAACACTGCAAGAACTCAGTGGGAAAATGTCCAAAGCTTGGCAGAAACCTGGCCCTGAGGTCCGGCTGCCTGCTTCTGAATTGCAGCTTTTCCTTTATCTGGTAGTGTGTCCAGGCTGCTGCTGAACTTTCTTGCTGCCTTTGTTTTTATTTCTATAGATATATAAGTTACAACAGTACCTAAGGAATTTCTCCCAGGACTGCTGAGGATATTCAACAGGTGTTCAGCCCTTACAGCTTATTAGAGAAATTATAATACAATTACTGGACACTAATGCACCTGCACCCTGGCTCTAGTCAGTTTCCCCACTGTATTGTTTCTGAAATGTTTTATATGACTTTCCTGAATATAGTACAAATTCTAGGTAGATAATACTCTATGTATGACAGTTATGTGTGTTCACGTGTATGTGTGCATGTGCGTGTGTGCATGTGAACACACATACACCAGAGGTCAAGCTAGGCTGTTGATTCTTAACTGTCATCTTGTTTGTGTGTTTGCTTCTGACTCCTTGTTTTTGAAGCCAGTCTTTCATGGCCTGGAGCTTGCCTGGTAAACCAGCTGGCCAGAGATCTACCTGCCGCCATTTCCCCACAGCTGGGATTATAGGGACACACCACAGTGCCCTTCTTTGTAACATGGTTTTTGGGGAGCCAACTCAGCTCCTCATGTTTGCAGGACAAGCATTTTACCGACCCTACCTCTTGTAACAAAGGAATATTGAACTATCTCAGTAGATCGAGCTAATGGAATTTGGAGGCTATACTAATGGCTTTCCACATCCGTATTATTATATCTGTTAGTGTTTCAACAGATAAATAAGCTTTGCATCTTGTTTGTTTTCCAGAATAAAAAATGTTGGTATTTGACTCCCAAGTGGAGGTGTGCCATGATTTCCTCAGCAGCCTTTTGATGAAGTCTGTTCTCATTCAGGAATGTAGGTCATTTCATTGCTTGCCAATTGTAAGGACAGCAAAAACATCTTTCTGTCCTTGTCCAGTGTTTTAAATGTCTTCCTCATAACCATGAAATCTGTTAGAGAATAGATAAAATCATTTTGTCATGTCTTGCTCAGACCTTTGACAATTTTTTATTGAATCAAAATTATTCTAACCCATGTGTGTCATTCTAATAGCATTCTGTAGAAATCTACCAGCCTTGCTTTGAAAAATGTAGATATAAGATGTCGCTACCATTGAAGCTCAGGGTCCTTAGTTTATGTAAAGATAGTCTTGTTCAGTAGTTGAGTGCTTGCTTGGAAATCCCGAGTACTGTAAATACACAGATATCTAGGTAGGTGAATGGACGGACGGACAGACGGACAGGTGATTGCAGTATGACACTGGAGAGGAGAGATGAACAGAGTGGAGCATGCTCTTTGTGTTCCACGGTAGGTAGCTGTGCTGTATGTGTTTTGATGGCCCTCTCAACCTCGGCCAGGGCCAAGGACCTCCGGGGGCCTATGTGCTTCCAGGCAGGGCTGCAGCTTGGCGAGAACGGACTAAAGCTGTGAGCCAGACCAGCGCCATGTCAGCAATCAGATAAGACCATGCACAAGCCCAGACAGCTGACCAGAATTAGTGAGACCAGTTTAAAAGCCAGATCACCAAAGCTGCTGCCGCTGGATAGGATTTGCCCTTAACCAAATATTCACTTATAATATTGAAGCAGTTCAGGCTGAGAAAAAAATCAGTCTTGTAATGTACATGAACTTCACAGTCACAGACTGCAATTTTCTTTATTTCTTGACCTATAATTTATATTCTAATTCCAAACCCCCATTCAAGTAGATTGTGGAAAGTTTAATGCAGTCTCTGCCACAGCCTGTCAGTTTTATCTGATTTAGCACTTTTGACTTTGATGCTGGATGAAACTCAGGAATATTAGCAATTTCACCCCCTGTGCCCTCCCCTCTTCCCCCTATTGTTGCTAGGTGGTTGGGCTTCTCCTTTGCCTGACTGGCCTGAGTCCTAAGCTAATGGAATTGAATACAGTATCCATGAGATAGAAACTAGTTGTGGCCCGTAAGTAGCTTGTGCCTGGCTCTCAGTTCTGAGGCCCTCTCTCCTTCCCTCCCTCTTTTTTTATCTCCTTCCTTCCCTACCTCCGTCCTTCCTCCCATCAACCCTTCCTTAGGCAATGGAACAAACCCTGGGATCTACTGCTCAGCTGAAGCTGCCTCTAACCTTTCTGCTTGCTCCTGTTACGTGACATGTCATGTGTTACTGAGGTCATGACCTCTTATGAGAAAGGGAGGCAGCCAGCGAGTGTCTTCCCAGATTTCCCTGAGCTTAGTGGGGACCAAGGAACCCAGCTCTCAGCTGGATGTAGGACACTGAGCACATGCTCTTAATTTTTCTCCTCCAGATGTTTTTCTTTCTCATATTTGTGGGGGGAAGGGGTATAATAACTTGCTCTCCTGATCCTAATCTCCCTGTAACACTATTTACATCTTGCATTTCAAACATAGCTAAGAATTTAGATTTTGATTCTTTCTTTTTTTTCATTCTTTATTTATCTGTTTATTTATTTAATGTGCTACTCTCACCAATTCTTCCTGAGTCGAGATGTGAACCAGCCGTCTCTTAGAATATGAGCTTAGAGACCTCTGTGGAAGACGAATTCACGCCAGCACTATCTTGTCACCCTGGCACCAGGTTCTGATGAAGCAGCTCTGAGAGTTTGTCACTTCTCATCATTCTTAGCTCGCTTAAAAACTGTCCTCGGACAGGGGAAGCTCTGGGGAGTCTATGGGGGTGACCCTTGCTGAGATTCCTTGCAGGAAGTTTAGGAGCATAAAGTCGGCACCTCCTGTAGCCAGGTAGGACCTCAACCCACCCATAAAACTTTTGACCCAATATGTGTCCTGCCTATAAGAAGTGTAGGGGTAAAGATGGAGCAGAGATTGAGGGACTGGCAAACCAGTTACTATCCCAACTTGAGACCCACCCTATGGGAGAGAGCCAAGACCTGTCACTATTAACGATACTCTGCTATGTTTGCAGACAGGAGCCTAGTATAACTTTCTTCTGAGTGGCTTCATCCAGCAGCTGATGTTTGACCCACAGTCAAACAATAGGCCGAGTTCAGGGAGTCTTGTGGAAGAGTAGGAAGAAGGATAGAGAAAGTGGGAGGGATCAAGGACACCACAAGAATACATGCAGGGTCAACTAAACTAGCCCCATGGGGCCTCACGGAGACTGAACACCAACCAAAGAGCATGCCAGGGCTGGACCTAGACCCCCTACACTTATGTAGCAGATGTGCAGCATGAGCATCCTGTGGTTTCCCTAGCTATAGGAGTAGGGGCTGTCTCTGACCGTTGCCTGCTTTTGGATCCCTTTCCCCTAGATGGGCTGCCTTGTCTGGTTTCAGTGGGAGAAGATGCACTTAGCCCTCCTGCAACTTGAGGTGCCAGGGTGGGTTGATACCCCTTGGGGGCCTCCCCTTCTCCAAGAAGGAGAAGGGGAATTCCAGAGGAGGCATGAAGGTGGGACTGGGAGGAGAGTACTGGGAGAAGGCTAGGATCAGGCTGTAAAGTGAATAAATATACAAATGGGGGGAGAATAACCATCCCCAGCTCAGCAAGGTCTTTCCCTCAGTGGCTGCAGGAGGTGCATTGCTTTTTTAGCCATGAAATAGTGTTGACTTTTTAATAATGTATTTTAAAAAGTAAACAAACAATTTCCTTTCTTCTATTACTTTTGACCCGATCTCTCGCCATGTTGTTTCCTATGCTGGCTTCAAACTCCCAGGCTCAGGTGATCTTACCTCATGAGTGGCCGGGACTACAGGTGTGTACATCCGTACAGGGCTTCCATGTCCAATGTGCCCGTGAGAACTTTGATTAGAGAATCAATCAGAAATTCCTTTCAGTTACGAATGCATGCATGCATGTAGGTAGGTAGGTAGGTAGGTAGATAGGATTGTGTGTTTGTGAAGGCGCATGCCAGTGGGACCTACAAATCTGTAGATTCTCCATCCTGTCATTCTGCCAGCCGATACTGAAGATGCTTGGGACGTACGTGCCTGTACTGAATGCATCCACACTTTTTGTCTTGTCAAGTCCGTCTCCTCTGCAAAATACAGTTTAATAGTTGTTCACATGCATTAACATTGTAATAGGTATTAGTTATAATCCAGAGATGATTTAAAGCATGCAGAGATTCACTGGAAATACTATGACATTCCGTATAAGGGACTTACTTGAACATCATGGAGTTTTGATATTTACAGGAAGCTCTGGAACCAGTCACCTTCATAGTGTGCATATGTTAATTATATATTTATATGTAAGCAATTTATATGCAAGGTTAATTACATGTATTGATGTTAATTAAACATACAATCTCTACACATATAAATAAGTATATGTGTATATAACAGTATGTATACATTTGATATGTATGCATACTGGCATTTTGTTCATTTTTCATCCCTGTATCAAAAAGCCTGAGAAAAACTACTTAAGAGAGAGAGGTTTATTTGGGCTGAAGGTTTCAAAGTTCCCAGACCACAGCTGGCTGATTTGACTGCTGTGGGACTATGGTAAGGGACAATATCACGGTGGAGGGGTAGGTGACAGAGGACTCCGCTCACCTCATGGTTGTCAGCAGAGTGGCAGGGAAGAGTCTGGGGACAAACCATACCTTTTAAAAACACCCTCCCCCACCAAGTGACTTCCTAATAGCTCACTCAGGTCTGAACTAGTGAATTGATTATTCCATTGAGATTAGAGGCTTTATAATCAGGCTAACTACTGGGCGTGGTGTGTGGGTGTGACAGTACTAGAGCATTTTGGGAGTTGCATTTCACATCCTAACTAAAACTTCTCTGACAGGTTTCTGGTTAGAAACTGTCTGCTTGCCGTCGTGCTTGCTGGTGTGTATTTTCCTTGGTTCACTCTATTTCAAAGCTCTGTTTATTAGACATGATCCATAGCGATTGCATCTAAATTCAAAACAAAACCAAACAACCAAACAAACCAACCACCCAACCACCTAGAGGCTTCCTGACAAAGAGCCTCTGAGAGCAGAGAGGAGAGTGACCCCTGGTTTCCTTGACTGTCTCAGGACAACCTGCCAGTCCTGTTTCTCCAAAAGACCCAAGGGAGGGCAACCCCCTCTACCGCCTGCTGCTGGGCTGCTAATGGCTTCTGAGCACTTCCTCTCTGCCTTTGCCTGGGGCATTCAGCGTGTTCTTTAATCTCTAGAGCTGACCTTACTCACCTAGCCCCTAAGCACTGCTGGAGTGGACCTAGGCACACAGGCTGACTGCATGCTTTCCTCGCGCTGCCCTTTGAACCAGTCCAGTTTCCCTCTGCTGGAAAGATGTTTACCTTTAACCCCAGGAAACAGTACATTGCTCAGTGAGTCTGAGGCTCCTCTGTTGGATAGCTGCTTTTGTTCCCACTGCCCCCCTTGCCCTTTTGGTTTCCGGTTGGATGGAAGGGCCTAGAGTAGGCCAGGCCTCTACCCGAGATGCCCTTTACCATTGCTTTGCTATGACCAGGTTCTACTGCTCCTGTTCTCATTCCAGCCTGGAAGTTCTTTGGTTCTGCTGATCATGTCAGCTGGTCCTGCCCTAGTTTTCAGTCGTAGGATCCTTTGGTTTGAGAATAGGTATCTTCTCCGTTATCCAGCCTGCGTTTGCTGTCTGCTTCCCCTCAGGACTCAGAAAGGAGTCTATGCAATTACAGATGCTTAGGGTGCAGCTCCCTGGGCAGCCTTGCTGGGCCTGGTATGTCTGGACTGCATAGCATTCTGGGAGTGTTGTCAGAAATCTGGAGTCTCCTCTCATGCCTTGGACTCTTGACTCAGAGTGTGTGTCAGGATTCCCAAGTTGAGAGGAGGAAGCACAGCTCAAGGCTAGACACCTTTTCTGGGACAAAAATAGCAGGAGCCTCCAGGATGTAAGCTGCCCACCAGAGCGTCATGACTGTCTTTCGTTCTCTCTTTCTTTCTTTCTCTCTCTCTCTCTCTCTCTTTCTTTCTTTCTTTCTTTCTTTCTTTCTTTCTTTCTGAAACAGGGTTTCTCTGTGTAGCCTTGGCTGTCCTGGACTCTCTTTGTAGGCCTTGAACTCACAGACATTGGATTGCCTCTACCTCCCTGAGTACTGGGATTATAGGCATGTGCCACCATGCCCAATTTATGACTTTCATTTTAGGGGAATATACTAAAACATCTGGGAAGCATCTCTTGCTTCACCTTCTCTGCCTCCAGTCTCTTCCCTATCCTCTACCTGAAAGTTAGGCTCAAGTTCTCTTCTCTTCGTAAACTTACCAGATCCGCCCTAAACTCTGTGTGCTGCTACAGGTTTTAAGGACACAAAGAAGAATAAAGTGACACATTCCTACACTTTACTGGGTGAAGTTAAGTCTGACATTCACTTTCATTACTCAAGAAGGTCCATGCTGGACAGACATGGAAACAAAGGCCAGAGTTACTGCTTGTTGGACAGCAAAAACTTGAACAGTCTCTTTGTAAAAACCCAGTTTTAGTCACGTTTGAAAAGCTTAAGTAAAGCTTGAATCATGGTTCCAGTATTTATTATTATTATTATTATTATTAATTATGCTTTATTCATTTTATGGTTCCAGTATTTAAAGGTTTTCCTAATGTTGTTTTTGACAAAGGCAGCATCTCTGCTGGGCTATCTGAGTCCATGGAGTCAAAGCTGTCTGTGAAGGCAGCACAGACACTGAATTTTGGCGACAGTTGGAGGCTAGAGAAACAAACGGGTGGATACAGCACCTGCTTCTGTCCAAGAAGAATACAAGAAAAAATAAAAACAAACTCTAACCTGGCCAGCTGTTTCTTTACATTCATTTCAGTGCTTGTTAAGTATTTTAAATCTCCTTTTAGAAGCATTTCATACCTGTAAACAACACTCCCATTCAAGCCCCTGTTTCAGTCACATAAGTGAAATTACTCAGATTCCAAATTACTCAAGCACAGTTATATCACTAAGACATTTTAAAAGAAACATGGGCTTAGAACCAGGCGTGGTGCTCATAGCTCAACTCCATCCACCTCTTCCTGGTACCCGAGATGTATCTGGATTCCTGAACTTTGAGCATCCTTCCTCCATCCCTGTCCAACTCTCCCTTCCTTGGCCCGAGGCTGTGTCACACTAACTCGGGCTGCTTCCTCTTCTCTGCTCTCTGTGGTTGTTGTCAACTAAAACTCAGACTAACTTCTGTACATGTTTGCAGGAGTTCATGCCCTCACTGTGGTCCGAACATTCTGAGATTCCTGGCATGCTGTGATCCAGGTATAGAAACACACAAACTTGTTGGTCTGAGAATTCCAGAGCAGGGAGGAACAGGAATGGATCTGGATGCAGATGTGAGCCAGGACTGAGAAAGGGACATTGGCAGTTTGATTTTTCTGGTTCCCAAATTCAACCTAGCTCACAAGATTGATTTCATTGCTTTCTTCTAAAGTAGGGAAAATTGGCATAGAAGAAATCTATGTCAAAGAACAGCATACACTAATGAAATTATTATAGAAGCTTGTTTCTCACAATCATGATAGATATATGAGTACTGAATATAAATACATTATTTCTAATTGATACATATTGAAGACATTTTTAGGAAAAAAAAAGCGTTTCTCTAGGAAATATTCACTGTTTGGAATAAGTGGTTGAAAGAAAGCAATCAGAAGGGCAGTGCATAACTTCAAGTGGATGGGGAGTTGAGCAAAACCGTATTTTGATACCAAATGTCCAAGGAAATCATGTCTAGAATCATTCACATTTACCAGCTGAATTGCACAGATGCCTCTGTTGATCTACAACCTTTATATCGTAGATTTTCTTCTCTTTTTCACTTGTTTGATTTTGAGAGCTGCCCTGTAACCCACTGTGTGGCCCAGGTTACCCTCCAAGTTAAAACCATTCAGCCTCATTCTCCAGCTCTGTCTCCATGGCCAAACCATGTTGGGGTGCTGGCCTCATATTCGTGGGACAAGCAGCAAAGCTAACCCTCCGTGTGTCAAATGCTGCCTCCTAGCCCTCTTCCAGCCATTTGCTATGGATGCAGACTGGCTCTTTCCAGGGGAGAGAATACTTCAACCGAGTTCTCTTTCTCTTCTGGAGCTTGGTTTCGTAGCATGAAATGTGGTGACTTTAATTTCTTCCTGCTCAGCTGGAAACTTTTGACCTGTGTTGAAGTTCCTCTTTGAGAATAGAGATGAAATCGACCAAAAGACACCCCTTGAGTGATGAGAGTTACCTCAGGTTGTCATTTATTTCTTCATTATGTTTGCTCTTGTCACTTTTCCAGTCTGTTGATGAAAATGAGCTTTTGTTGTTTGGGGGCTGTGGTGTACACGCAGGGAATTGTTCCTGGATCTGAATGGCAGGAGGGGGACAGTCTTCATGGTTCTTGGCACCGGGACCGGCTCCCTGGAATTCTGACGCTGCTCTATCTAGGATGTGAGTCAGGCAGATTTTAAAGCCAAGAGTTTTGATGTACAGTCGAAGTGCTGGCGCCTTGACGGCCCAGCTGGTGGCTTCCCTCACGTATTCTCACAGGCCTTTTGTCTGACCGCTCTAGAAACAGTTTTAACCGAGGTCCTACCATATTTTCAGTGCTGAGGATCCAACCCAAAGTCTCACCCGTGTCAAGTAAGAGCTCTCTCATGAATCACATTCCCGAGTCACAGCTGCTAGTTAAGAACGCTCAGCGTGACTTTGAACAAGTTCTGCATTTTCAGTAGCTAGGCACGTGTTTCTTGGGGTAAAACGCATCATCTGTAATGACAGTTACCCATGGCCACTGAACATCACTGCCATTTCTCCTGAGCTGCTTTGAGAAGCTCTGCTTATACTGGAGAGCTGGTTCATTGTGGGTTTTGTCACCCAGAAACTACTGTGTGGCTTCAGTTCCTCCTGGCTTTGAGGAAGAGATGAGTCTCAGATGCTGGCTAGTGTTCTAAGGACTTTGCTAGTGCTCTCCTGGCTTTGTTAGTGTTCTCGTGACTTTACTAGTGTTCTTGTGGCTTTGTTAGTGTTCTCATGACTTTGCTAGTGTTTTTTGTGGCTTTGTTAGTGCTCTTATGGCTTTGCTAGTGTTATCGTGGCTTTGGTGGTGTTTCTCGTGGCTTTGCTAGTTTTCTTATGGCTTTGCTAGTAGTCTCATAACTTTTCTGGTGTTATCATAACTTTGCTAATTATTCTTGTGGCTTTGATGGTGTCAGAGTCCATTGAACTAGAGTTACAGATGGTTGTGGGCCTCCATGCAGGTGCTAGGAAATGAGCCTGGTCTTCTGGAAGAGCATCCAGTGCTCTAACCACTGAGCCCTAGACACAGGGTTATCCAGTTAGTGGAATTCCTGTAGTACTGTCCTCCTCAACCAGGACATCAGTGTTCCGTGACACTGTTCCAGTGACCACTATGTCAGCTATGTCAGAGGAGGCTGCAGGGTAACAACATTTGAAGTAGGTCAAGGACAGGTTTTTACAAAGAGAATGGGCATTTAAAAAAAAAAACAATTATAAAAAAGAGTTTAGACAAAGGTGGGGAGGTGTGTGGTCAGCAAGGACTTATGCAGGACAGGAAGCCTGGCAAGGCAGGGACACAGACCTGCAAGAAACCTCAGCCCTTCCCCTGGTATACTTCCTGGCCTGGACAACCCAAGGAGCTGGCCCTCGGCTCCATGAACATCTCCCTACTTTGGAAGTTGAGTCTCAAGGCAGCATGGTGGTTAGTCCAGACAACAGAGCATGGTGTGGGCACCACAGACAGAACTGAAAAGGAGGCCCCGGTTTGGTGTCGTGACACATGACCCATGGGCATGAGGAGGAAGAATTTGAGGCTGGCCTGATTTGCATGCAGAGTCTGACTTTTAGGTTTTTTTTTTTTTTTTTTCTTTTCCTCTTTTTCCTGTGTGTGTGTGTGTGTGTGTGTGTGTGTGTGTGTGTGTGTGTGTGTAAAACTCAGACCTCCCTAATGTGACTAGTCTTATTAGCCAGCTGGAATCTGGGGATCTATCTTCACCCTCCAAGGTGGAATTACAGGAGGCCATCATGCCCACCTGCCAATCATATGAGTCTGGGGAGCTCAATTCCAGTCCTTCCATTTACATAGCAAGTGCTGTAACCACCTTAACTACTGAGTCATCTCCACAGCCCCTCAACTTTTAATCTCACACCATGAAAATCATCTTTTTTGTAATGATGAGTCTCTCTTTAGCATAATTTTAGCGATTTCAAAGTCCTTTTTTACGTGAATGCACAGGAAAAACGTACAAACTCTTCCTTTTAATCCTTATGTCTAAGTTTTATAAATAACTTTATAGTTAATACATTTGTGTACAATTATTTAAAATTGTTTTTGAATGCTAGGCAGTTGAGTAAAATTAACGAGTTAACTCAAACTTGGCATTAAGATCGTAAGACTATTTACTGCCTCTCTGCAGTTCAGGAAATGACCAAGCATATGCTTTAAATTTTAGCAAGATTTACAGTGAAGGATAATTTGGATGCGCTTGCTAAACATTTGCATTAGGAGACTCAAAGATAATAAATTAGACTAAAGTGACTAGTTTTCTAGTTGGGAAGACACTGAAAGTGCTATTACCACAAACCAAGGAAAACAGAACACACCAAACCCAGATTCTGCAGAGACAGAGCTCTGTTGCACAAGTTGCTGAGTTTGAAATGCACGCTCTGCCAGATCAGGCAGTCCAAGGTGACGAGGAAGGCGCGCTGTAGAATCAGGAGAAGGGAAAGTCAAGGCCTAGACTGGAGATCAGCGAAGTCAGTGCTCAGCAGACTCATGGAAGGTCGCAGATGAGGTGAGTTAGTACCACGGGAGGGATGAGAGGTCTGGAAATCATAGTCCTGTGTGCAAGCACAGTATTCCGTGAGCTGGACCGAGAAGGAATGTGCCTCAGCAGAGGCTCCTTAGGGAAGAATGAGTTCTGCACCCTGGTTCTCAGCACTGCCAGACCCATCATCCAGTCCTATCATGCTAAAATGAAATGTGTAGATTATATAACCTCCTAAGTTATCATCTTATGCCACAGTCAGTCTCGTGTAACACAAAGGAAAAAATCAAAAGATGAATGTCTTGCATAATAAGTATTTCAGCATATAAACTCCGAGACATTAAGGAGCTAACAGTTTGAAGGCATCAGATGGGACCTCTGAGGAAAATGGGTAGACGAAACAAAAAAAACAGCAATGAAACCTGTTGTGCTTATGTCTAAAACCAAAATCAAGGGGCTGAAGAGATGGCTGAACTGGTGAAATTCTTGGTGCAGGAGGAGCATGAGGACCCGGGTTCACATCCCTAACTCCCACATACCAGTCCAGCTGTGACGGTGCATGGCTCTAGTGCTAGCGCTGGAGAGGTGGGCCCTGAAGGATCCCTGGGATTAGGGCAGGGTAGACCTGCAGGATCTGTGAGCTCCAGCTTCAACGAGACACCACACCAAAAACTAAGATGGAGGACGACACAGGAAGACCCCTGGCCTTGACTTCTGGCCTCCACATGCACTCACACGCTCTTATATGCACATATATGAATATTGTGCATAAACGTGTGTGCACACGCAAGTAGTAGAGCTGTGGGTTTTCATAGTTCTGTACAAGTTTTCACCTGTAGTTAAGGCCAGCAGGGGCTTGAAAATGAGGTGTGGCTTGGGGACATTCAATCTTACACAGACTGCCCGCCATAATTAGCCCTGCTAGTTAAATCCTTCTCATTGCAGCATGAAAAAACAAAACAAAAAAAAAACAAAAAAAAACCAAAAACTTCCCTGCATTCCAGGACACTCCTTGTGGAGTGACAGATTGGGGGAGAAGCGAGAAGCGTGAGGTCACTCCTTCAAAGGTTCCTCCTTAATTCTTTTGTTGCTGGCATTTTGGCTTCCTCAAGACGCAGGAAATAAGGACAGCGTGAGATGCCCTCTGTGGAATCTGGGAGCATGGACTCCCACTGGGTCCCCGTAACTGCCCTCGTGCCTCCCTCTTCAGAGCTGCTTTGCTTTAACTCCGTCTGCCGGTGCTGTCCCGTGGGCACCGTGGGCCCTAGTGTCTTCCAGGTCACTACTGAATGAAGTCCATCATCTCTAATGCTGTCAGCCCCTGTTTGTGTCCACCTGGCTCAAGCTCGCCTACTGTCTCTTCCTAATTAAAATATTTATGACATAGGATAAGTGAAAGACTCTAAAATGCTGAAATTGTAAGGTCCATTATTGCTTCAGCCCAGGCTTGAGTATGGAGGGATGGACGTGCTAGGTCCTTCACTGTGGTGGCCAGCTAAATGCCTGAGCGTGGAGGCGCTAGGTCCCTCACTGTGGCCCACACCTGAGTGTGTAGGAAGGGGTGTTGGGGTTGGTTGGGACTGGCTGTGCTTAAAATAAAAGAAAAAATGAGGAACATCTCTGTTCAAGGTTTGTGTTGCTGTTGTCACTGTTTTTTTGAGGCAGGGTCTCTCTGTGTAGCCCTGGCTGTTCCAGAGCTCTCTATGTAGACAAGCTGGCCTGGAACTAGAGCTCCACCTGTTTCTGCTGGGATTACAGGCACGTTTCACCACACCTGGCTGAATGGGCTAGTGTCTCTAAATTGCTGCTCTGAGTTTCTGCCACAGATGTCCTTTTTTTTTCTACATTTATCTCAACTCACATTGGTTGTTTGCTATTCTCCTGTCCTTTCTGCTTTCACATATTCATGAGGAAATGACAGATTTGTGGTTGGAAGAAGGCAATCTTGGGGCTTTATGGTCTGATGCCTTACTGCTCCTCTTCCCCAACTTGCAGCTGTACTGGATTGTGAAATATTTCATTACAGTGACATTAAGAAGACACAAGGCCAAGCCCACTGTCTGCCTGTTTTCACCAGTGAGGAGTGTGTGATGACTTCCAGTGTGCTGAAGATTCTATTTAGACTTGTCATTCATCCAGCTGAAGAATAATAGCAAAAGGCATTAGGAAATTCACAGTATAGATGGAGTGTGTGTGTGTGTGTGTGTGTGTGTGTGTGTGTGTGCGCGCGCGCACGCACGTGCATCCCTGCCTGCCTACCTGTCTGCCTGTTTGTACATGTGAGCACATGTATGGAGGCCAGCTTGACATATGCTGATGTCCTCAGCCACTTTCTACTTAATTTTTTGAGACAGTCTTTCACTGAACCTGGGTTCACCCTCTGAGCTAGACTGGCTAGCCAGTGACCTCCAGGGAATATCTCGTCTCCACTTCTTCAGTACTGGCATTACAGACTGAAACACCTTCCTAGGCCATTGATAGGCGTATTTACATTCAAACTTATTTGGCAATATTTGAGCCTTCTGGTTTCCCAGCCTTGGCTCCTTGGGTCATTCACACAATGCATGCAAAGGTAAACAGCTGTACTTTGGAAATTCTTTATAGTGATAAAAATTTATGGTCTTTTTTTTTTCGTTTTTAACAAAAAGAGAAAATATTAGCAACAGTGCTAAACTTCCTTTTCAGTAAAAGATCAATAATCAATAATATATATGTATACTATATATATATGTATATATGTGTGCATATATAATATTGATCTTGTATTTTATACACACACACATATTGTTAAGAAAGTGAGAGTGTTGTGGAATTCCTGACTTCGGGTATTATCAATCAAATATACCACATGAGAAATAGATTATGTCTACATAATGAAGTTTATTTGGGTTGCCTCTAGAACCTCAGGGTCACTTCCTTAACAGACTGGCAAGTTTTGTTTCCCCATGTTTTCTTCCTTTCATAGCTGTAAGTCATAGTGAGCCATAATTTATGCTTCTGTTGGCTTCAGATCTCAAAAGAAATTGATTGTTACTGGGTAAAATTGGCTTGCTGGCCTCTGATCTAAAAGTGGGGAGAATGTCCCCACCATCCCTCAGTCCAGGGACAGATGCCAGCCCCAGTCATTCAGGTGAGAGTGGACTGTGGACTGGCTTCTATGATATGTGATGTGGGAAATTCCCACTGGTTTTCAGATTTCCTTGTGAGCGCTTTAGATTTGTCCTGGGGATCTGCCAGCTTTATTCCAGATCCAGCTTTCCTTTTGTGTAGCAGAGCCTGAGCCCCTGAAGTCTAAAGTCATGTGATCAACTTAAGTTTTCAATTGGAAATTTCCTTCAGTGTACAAAGGAAGGCTAAGCAGGTTTATGCGGATTTCTGAATAAATGCGCAGAACTACCAGAGTTTTATCTTCACGGATATACACCCGATGTTTTCCTGTGTCTTATTTGTTTAAGGACTAACTTTCTAAATCCAAGAGAGGATCGTAGCTCACTTTTCTCTCTAGGCAAGTGGACTATTGGAAAAAAAAAGATTCTGACTCAGAGCATAAAAGAACAAAAGATTTAATTAAGCCTCCCATCCTTGCTGAGGTACAGGAAGGATGGACACTGGAGGATAGGAGGAGGACACAGGAAGGAATGCTTCCCAGGCGGGAGACCATGCCTGTGCTGTAGGCACCACTGGCTGCCTGGCCAGGCAGTTGGGTGGCATGGTTCCATTGTCCCTCTGCACCAAGGAAGCAGGCAGGGTTTCTCCGTGTGCCCTAAGCAGGCAGGGGCACAGTTGTATCAGACTAGAGCTTGAGACTCATCCCATAAAGGGCCCCATGTTAACATGCTCAGCTCTCTTGGCTTAGGGTTCCTGCTTCAGTGAAAACTGTTCAGCTTCACTCTTGCTCAGCCAGCACAGTCCTAGTCTGCGCATAAAGCGTGGGGGCCGCTGGATGTGGGGAAAGCTGTCTTTCCAGGGCCACAGTGGGCTGCATTGGCTGACCACTGTAGGTCTCATTCATCCTTATGATCCCATAAGTCTTGCAGATGAGACTAACAAGTAACACATTTGATGGCATTTCATCAGACTTTACTAAACTAAGAAGCGATTGGCTTGCTTTCTTCTTTGTACACACAAACACATACATACGAGTGCACACACATAATCAACACACACATGCAAACAGAGATGCAAACACACACACACACACATACTCTAAAACTTCATGCTTAACAAGGACAGTGGAGAGTGGAAAATGAGAAACATGAGCCAGGCATGTGGCGGGCCAAACACCTAAGGCGTGATGGTAAGAAGAGGTTAATCTAGGAGGGTGGTACAGCTCAGGATCTGTGGAGCACAGATGCATATCTGGGCAGAGAAGACTTACGAAGAGTTAAGTGGACTTTAGGGCCTCGTGTTCACTGGTGTTACAAGGCTGGCTCCCTGTGGCGAGGAGTAGCCAGCTTTGAACCCTGTCCTGCTATGCAGAAGGGAGCCTTGTTTTATTTCTTAGCATTGGTAATGCCGCTCCTGAAGCATGATCTCAAAAACAGAAGACCATACTAGAACTCAGTGATGGTTTTCAGAGTTGATTCCCTGTCCGTGTGAGACAGTGTGGGAATATGGCTGCTGACTTGGGTGCCCCCCTCCCTGTGTGGCCTCCCAGCGCTCCTGTCTGCTTTTTCTTCTTGATGTTGTCTGAGGCCAAAATGGTCCCCGCCGTTGTGTCTTGAATGGCACCTGTGCGTGCAGCCTTCTGGATTTCTGTATAGTGTTCTCTGCCCACCCCCTCCTCCTCCGTAGATTCTGCTTTTCTGCCCCTCCAGAACAGCATAGCTCCCTTATCTCTTTGGAGCTAGCCCTGCCTGGAACAAATTTGTGTAATTTGGAGGCTCATGAGAGAAGGGAAACTGGAGAAGACAGGCCAACTTCAGATAAGTTTTCAAAAACAACTTGTTTTCTTTTTGTGAAACTTTAAGGGGAAAAGATTAACTTTGGGAAGAGGGAGAAAATGGGACTTTATCTTGTTTAATGAAATGCAAATTTTTAGATAGACAGGGACTGCTGATAAACCAGCAAATGTAGCAAATAATTTTCTGAAAATGTTTCTTCACTATGCACTCCTTTTAGAAAGCATTTCTGTGTAAAACCCTTCTGCGGCACACTTGTATCTAATGTTTATTCATGTTCTGGGCGTGGCTGTGTCCATCTGTAATCTGTGCGTTCAGGTTGAAAGCAGTAGCATCGTACATTCCAGGCCGGTGGGGCTACAAAGTGAGACTATTCCTTAAAAAAAAGAAAAAGGTTACGTGAAGAATTTTAAATTTACCATCTTCGGTCCTAATACCTGAGCAGTGTTTTTCAACCTTCCTAACACTGCAACCCTTTAATTCAGCTCCTCACATTGTGGTGACCCCCAACCATTAAAGATTTTTATTGCTGCTTCATAACTGTAACTTTGCTACTGTTACGGACCATGGTGTAAATATCTGTGTTTTCCAGTGGTCTTAGGTGAGCCCTGTGAAAGGGTGGTTTGACCCCAAAAGGCCCCACAGCACAGAGCTTGAAAGCCACTGCTCTAACGTCTTTCTAAGTTCAAGGAGTTCAAGATCAAATCCTCAAGGTGAACTGTACCTTTTAAATCCCCGGGCCACCAGCACCAGGTCATTCTTGCATGTTGAAATGAGTCTTTTTAAGGCTGTCCCTTCACAGGCGTCTCATCATGCTCTTGAAAACATGGACCGTTTCCTTCTGTGACAACCTGTCTGTAAACCTTCAGCCTCTTTCATTATTATTGAGCCTAGGAAGTTCTTTGTTAAGTACTTTTCTCGGGCACTTGTTTCAGGAATCTTGATTCTTGAAAAAATTTTTTTAACCTGCTAATATGATGAATAACGTTGATTACTGTTTAAACCGCCTTTGTCTCAGAATGAATCACATTTGGCTATATGTTGTAACAATGTAAGTTTGGCTTCCTGAGATCTTATTCAGAGTATTTTCTTTTCACACATAGGGAACACCAGTGGTTTTCTTTCCTCTTAACACCTGCCTCTTGTTTTAGAATTTGAGTAATGCTGGCTCATGTGAGAATTATTTCCCCCACTCTTTACTTTTTTGTAGGTCTGTGAGGAATTGGCATAATTTCTTCCTTAGAATTTTGTTGGAATCCTCTAATAAAGACACCTGAATCTTGAATTTTCTGTGGAGGAAGGATTTTATATAAATACAATATTTTTTTTTTAATTAGGTGAAGGGCTTTTCAAATTATCCATTTTTTTTTCTGCCTCAGCTAGGTTTGAACTTTATTATTTACACATAAATTATTGAACTTCCTGGCATGACAATATCTGTAATATTTTTGTACTTTTATTTAAAAAGATTATTTGGCCTGCTTTTTGATCACTTCCCCCTGATGGGACTTCCCTACCAGGCCACAGGGGAGGAAGAGGAACTCAGGCCTCATGTGAATAGATGAGCTGGGTAAGGGGGAGGGGGGAGGCGTCTCCCCTATTCTGCAGAAGGATAGGGGAGAGGGGATGGATGCAGGAGGGAGGGCTCGACTAGGAGTTGAGGAGAGAGGGGCATATGTCCAAGCTGTAAATTGAATTAATTAATAATAAAAAATAATAACTATTCTGACTGAGATCAAAACAAAACAAAAATAAATCAGTAAAAATCCATGGATTAAATTCTAGTGCCCCGTAACACTGTAAGGTGGGTGTCTGTGTTTTAAGTCGCTAGAAGAAAGGATTCTGAACGCTCCAGTACACAAAGATTACAGATGTTTGATGTGACTGTACGCTAATCATTACTCTGACGTGGTGATGAATAAACGTTGAATGTGTCTATCAAGTACTGTGCTCTATGCTAGCTGCTGTAGGGTAAGACTGTAGTCCCAGACAGTCAACAGGCTGAGGCAGGAGAATCCCTTGAGTATAGTAGTATGAGAGAGTATGGGGTTTGGGGGGGGGGATAGCAAGGCACGCCCTCAAAACAAACAACAAGCAAACAAACAAACTGTAGCCCGAGAAACCTCTACAGTTAGTCTGTGTATGATAATGTCAAAGTAATCCTTAGAAAACCCTACGGCAGTGTGCTTCTTTATCTCCCTGGCATTCTTTATCTTCCTGCTATTATCACTGTTGTTATTATTTGTTTTTAAGGATCAATCGCTTTAAGGTGTTTAAATAAGAAAAACAGTTTCTGTTTAATCTCCTGGTTTCCCTTTGTTCCTTTGTATGGTCACGCATGTATTTCTTCTTCTTGAAGAAGTCCCATTAATATTTTCCATAGTGAAAACCTGTTGCTGAGTCATCTTTTATCTTTTATATTATTTTTAAAATTGTGTACTTTCCTCATCGTTTTTTGAAAGCCATCTCTCTGGGTATATACTTCTGAATTAATCTTTATTTTTTTGAATACTCAAAAAAATGCTGTCCCATTTTTGGGGGGATTCGATTGTTTTTGAACAAAAGCAGACTGCTGGCATCCTCCTCTTCTCTTCCTTGTGTGTCTATTCTATACTTTTCTACGATGGCATGACTTACTTGTCACGAGATCAAATGATGTGGTGGCCACTTATTATGTTGTGTGGCCCTTCTTCAATCTTCATCCCTCTCCATTGCCTCCCTCAATTCTCTGACAGTGCGTGGTCCAGGAGCCCAGGCTGGAACTGTGTCTACTCTGTCATCAGAGTCTGGCTCACAAGGATGAGAAAGTGCAATTCAAGTGGGCCTAAAAAATAGCACTGATGACAGAGTAGACAGGGATATTAAAATCAGTTATAACTTTATTCTGCACCTTAAGAAGCTAAAGGAAGAATGACGCCTTAAACATCCAGACAAGTTGAAATCCCACGCAAACCAAAGCCACAGATCCCGATGTTCAATATACTGATGCCTAGAACACGGAAAACGTGTGATGGTGCATGTGTGTAATCCTAGCACAGTAGAAGCAGAGGCAGGACGGCAGTGAGAGGAGATTTTCTAGGTGACATATGTCTCGCTAGGGCCTGAATAGTTTTGTGTTTCTGTAAACGTGTTTGAGTTTCACTGTGGCCCTTGAAAATGGTTGGGTTCTTTTATGGCTCACAGCAAAACCTAAGCAGCATTTAGAAGAAGCACCTTTCCTCACCATTGGCACAGCCCTCTTGAGTGCTGTTCCCCTCAAGGTCCTATAAACCCTGATCTGTGTGGCTGTGATTGGTAGCAAGAGTGTTCTCAGCTGGAGAGAGTGGGTTGGGGTGACCTTCAGAGGACCTCCAGAGTTGGTGGTGCAGTGCGTAGGTGTGGGGCGGGGGGGGGTGTCTCTGCTGACCTCCTCCCTGGTGTGAGCACTTAGGGCTTTCCTGACACCTAATTTTATCTTCTAAAACTCAGGTTGCCTTAGCCAGCCGCCTGTTCTACCTTGAACTGGCAATTTTCTCTACACACAGAGCTGAGGTCATTACAGGACTCTCTCTTATGCTTCCTGTCTCTGAGAGATCACTGTTTCCAGTTTCCTGACATTCAGTACTTAATAATCAATTTATGAGTTTGTGTTGTGTTCCTAGTGGTGGTGGTGGTAGTGTGTGTGTATGTGTGTGTGAGAGAGAGACAGACAGAAACAGAGAGAGACAGAGACACAGGGAGATACACACACAGAGATCCTGAAAGTCCATCTGGGATAGAAATTGACATACTTATTAGGCCACCTGGTATCGTTCTGTTGACCACAGGGTGTCAGTCTATTTCTGTCACTGCTTTTTTTCTGGGTCCTTCTGTGTAGGTGTTTCCATTGATATGTCTTCAGGTTCTCCGATCTTTTTAAATTATACCCAGAGAATGTTCTATTTCATTTTTTACTTTTATGTATGGGAACTTCATCTTTTGTAACTTGTGATTTTATTCATTATTATGCTCATGCTGTTTTTTTAAGTCCATAGGTATTTGGGGCATTTTAACTATAGTTCTTTTAACACTTCTGCTAATCTCACCGCTCTGTCCTTTCTATGGAGCAGTTTTCCTTTGACTCTAGGTCTAATTTTCTTCTTTCTGTGTATCAGCCTAGTATTAGGCTTTGATTCGTAGGAATCTCAGGTGTTTCAGGGTTGGATTTTGTAGCATTTCCTTAAAGACTGTATAGCTGTATTTTCCCAGATAATTACTTAAGGATTTTTTTAAGGAGATGGGTGGGTACATTTTAGAACATAGTCTCACTGAGGCAAGTTATGCCCTACTAAAAATACGTGTGACCTCCTGTGTTCCCATTGTGTGTCCTGAATGTCGGATCACATCTTTTCACAGCAGTCACTGTGATGTTCAAGACTTAGTCATGGAAGAAAGCAGAAGCCTGCAGTACCTGGCATGTTGGCATATGTATACCAGCGTGGTCCAGTGTGCATGCATGTTCTTAGCTCTGCAGTAAGAGTTCTAGAGATTGTATTCATTCCCCACCTCTTTCCCCGGAAATTTCTTTTGACCTGATCCTATGAGCATGTGGTCACACTGTCCCCCTAGAATTTAGTGAGTCCATTTGCTAATTCCAAGGCTGTTCCAGTGTTGTGGTACTCGGGCCGGCAAGTTCTCTCTGCTTTGGCTTCCCTGCGATCTTATCACTGTGTCTTCTCCTGTGTAGGCTGTGTTCTGAACAGGGTGCCCTTCTGTGTGCTGTCCTCTGGAACCACCCTTGAAGGAGAAAGCCACGTCTCTGGAGGCTCACTTTATGCTTGCCCCATGCCATTGTAGCCCTATATTATCTGACAGCAAGTTTAAAATGATTGTTTTCTTCATTCGACCCTTTTCTAGTCCTTTCCAATATGTGTTTGAGACAGTTACCTTGAATTCTCTCTCTCTTTCTTTTAGCTGCACTCATGAAGAGTGATTCCTTGTGTATTTCTTTCTTTTTTTTAATTTTTATTTTTTTATATTAATTACTCTGTCTCTGCTATGCATAGAAGCCTGAGCTCACTTGCTAATTTTTACACATCTGTCCGCATGACCATCTGAAGTCTTTATTCTTGTTCTGTTTGACCTTTAAAATGACAGTTCATTTTAAAAAGGTGCCTGGACCTTTTTTTTCACAGATGTGTTTGCAACAACCCAAGCAGTGTCTGAGGTCTTGAAAAGCATCCTTAGTATTCACAAGTATCCGTATGCATCCGAGAACTACCCAACGCCACAATGTAATCAGCAATTTCTTCTGAAACCTTTCATCTCTTCACATCTGGTCCACAGTTCACCTTCACTCAGCTCAGATTAAATTCTTGACTACAGAGCCTTGGCAAGAACCCTCTTTTTTGTTTATTTTTTTTCTTTTTTCTACTATTAAGCCAGAGTCTGGGCTGCTAGCTAGGAAAATTGGAGCTAAGTGAACAGACAGTCTCATCCTGTATCTTTGCATGTATGTTAAGAAGTTCATATAAAAGTTATTATCTATCTATCTATCTATCTATCTATCTATCTATCTATCTATCTATCTTACTTCTTGGTGTAGACCTATTTTCAAATTACCATCCACGGAGCTGGAGATTTGATGAGCATTTGTTTTTGCAGAGGACTTTGGTTTGGTTCCCACTTTCTAGATGACAGCTCTCAACCATCACTAACTACAGTCCCAGGGTATCTAACTCACCTTCTGACCTTTACAGTCACCAGTCATGCATGTGATACACACACATACTTCCAAAGAGCTAGCCACTGAGAACATGTCAAAAACAGTCCCTGCTCCCCTTACCAGGAACCCACATGGAGACAGAGCTGCCTATGGGCTACATCTGAGCAAGAGGTCTAGGTCTTCTCCATGTATGGTCTGTGATTGGTACATTGGTCTCTACAGGGACCCCTGGGCCCATATTTTTTAGCTCTGTTGGTCTCCTTGTGGAGCTCCTATCCCCTCCAGGTCTTTCTGTCTTCCCCTTCTTCTATAAGATTCCCTGCACTCTGCCCAAAGTTTGGCTGTGAGTTTCAGCATCTGCTTCGATAACCTGGTGGGTAGAGTCTTCCAGAGGTCCTGTATGATAGGCACCTGTCCTGTTCCTTGTCTCCTCCTCCTTCCAATGTCTATCCTGTTTTCCCTTCTGAATGAGGATTAAGGATCTTCCCTAGGGTCCTCCTTGTTGTTTAGCTTCTTTAGGACTATAGATTTTAGTGCGTTTATCCTATATTATATGACTAATATCTACTTATAAATGAGTATCTACCATCCCCTTTTCTATAGACCACCCTGAATTAATCCTAAATCCCAGAGGACTGGGAGGGAGGATCCCAAATACAGGAATGATGTCAGGAACAAAGGTAGCCAGGCCTCTCTCCAGGGTGTGTGGCTGAAGAACAATGTACCATTGTCTTGAGGCCTCATTGGGAAGTCCACAAGGGTGGGAGTGAGGCTGTGAACCCATAGCTGGGAAGCAGTGACTGACTGATAGAGCTCCTAGGCTTTTCTCCTACTTGCAGGAGGTACCAGCGTGGGTTCCCCTGAACTCAACGGCATCAGGGAGAGCCTCGCACTAAATTGGAAGGGTGAGGGCAGCGGATTGAGTAAGGAGGGTTCAGAAGGTAGCCCGAGAGCTGCTGCTCACCCAGACAGAGCTCCTGTGGTAGCAAACAAACCTGGTTCTCCGGATGTGACTCACAGATAGGAGACTGGAGGGTTTCTCTGAGTGGCAAGGGATGTGCTGGGTGAGAAGCACCATGCTGAGTAAACTGGAGAAGGTCGAGGGCGGGGTGGGCGTTTGTGTAAATGCACGGTCTCTTCACATTGTCTGCAGTGAAATTTTAGTGAGTAGGGCTCAGAGGTATCCCTCTGAAAGCTTCCTGAGGAGCTTGTTTATTTGTTTAGTTGGTTGTTTTTTTAGCAAAATATATATTATGATCCACTCAGTAGAGAGTTTTAAGGTATTGGTCAAATATAGCATAAGAGTTTTAGTCCAGTTGCACTGTCAAAGTATCCATGGTGTCTCAGGATGTCCTTAGATTCTGAATCTTGCTGCTTCAGCCAGGCCCAGCTTTTGCCAGGTGACTACAAAACGGCGATCTGTCGCTGTCACAAATGTTCATTAGCTAACTAACTAATAGTGTGAAATGTTGTCAGCCTGAACATTGTTAATAAATAATTTGAGGGATGAGAGAAGAAAAGACTGGAGAGGAAGGGTAGGAGCCGTCAGAGGCCACATTGTCACTGCTGATTGTCACACAGCTGTTCCTCCCTAGGGGAAAGGAACCCAACTGTCCTTCCCCCCAAAGCTAGCTTCCTTTGTTCAGTGGGCATCTCCTAGGGTCTGCTTTGTGTCCATGGAGTACACTCAGATAGGTTTCCAAACACAAGATAAACCAACTTGAGGGTCCCTGTGTCCCAGGGGTACAAGGGTAGATATGAATGTGGAAACATTTATTTACTTTTTTTTTCTATAGTTCTTAACATTGCACATCTATTCTTTTTTTTTTTATTACATTTTATGTTCTTTTTAAAAGTTATATTTTTTTCTATATAAGGTGGTAAAAACTTGTAAGGTTTATTTTAAATCAAGTGTGCATGTGTGTGTACATGCCTGTGTGTGACATCTGCCATAGAAAGCCACACGAAAGTGTCTCCTGTTGCTAGATTTACAGGTAGTTGCTTGAGACCTTCCATGGCTGGGGACCTCTGCAAGAGCAGTACACTAACCCATCTGTGAAGCCTCTGGGAAATGCTATTTTTGAAAGAATTAATGAAAGAGCTAATTTCTCAAAGGGTAACTCAGAGAGTCCTAACTGATATTCACAATTTTCCAATTATTAATTTTGAATCAATGAATTAGTAGTATCAGTACATTTACTGAATATGAGGACTACGACTGGTTTTCCCCCAAAAGCATATGATGTTAAAATTTTTGCTGGAGACAAACATTTTGCTGGAATTCTGTAATTAAAATGAATAGAGATGATCAGTCATTTATGTGTTCTATCGACATGAGTTCTCTCTTTGGAGTCTAGGCTATGGTTGAGCATGCTGTCTTTCTGCCTTGGCCTCCTGAACACATTAATAACAGGCATATGCTACCACTCTGGTTTCAGTGGGTCATTTGATAGAATTCAGGGTCTGCGTATACCACTGTATAGGTTTGCTTATTGGCTGAGAGGGCAAAGGGCCGCGAGAGTCATCCTTGTTCCCTTAGCCACACCTTATATTCCCAGAGAGAAGAGTAGCCTTTAATGATTCCAGGGATCCAGTGCTCTCTTCTTGTCTCCATAAACCCCTGTACACATACACACACACACCAAACAAATGAATAAATAAATAAATAAATCCCACCCTACTTTCAAGAATCCAAAACAACAGAGATGCTCTGTGAGCAAGCAAGGGTACTGGTAGGATGCCATATTACCATCCTGGTAGATACTCTGTTAAGCAAAATTCAGGCAATTATTTTTGCTTGAAAGGAAGTGTTATAAAGGAAAACGAAAGCAGAAATGGCAAGCCTTGCTATATTTCTGGATCATTCATCAAAGCCAGATTATTAAATGGCAGCCATTATTTTATATAATTGAAAGTAGATGTAATGAAATGTGAAATCTAACCCCTTTAATCATTTATGTCTTTAAAAGTCTGTGAAGCTCAGTGGATCGGCTGTGCAGAGTCCATTCAGAAATCGTTGATGCTCATAAAGAATTCTTGCCAGTGGCAAGGAAGGATGGTGACAGTGTTAAAAAATGAGAGGACAGGGAGCTGTAGAGGAAGGAAGTTTCCTGGCATGGGTTGCTTCTCTCTGAAAGAAAAGGCTTCCACACAGATGTCAGGAAAGAAATAACTCCCGTCCTCCATGGCATGACCTATCGATTGGAGATTTAGAGTTTCCTGTCTGCTGTCAGGAATTAGATACTAAACTACCAAAGCTGTCCGTCCTGACGTGTGGAGTAGCCTCAGGGATTCTGGAGACAAGAGCCCCCAGTGTGCTCAGTGTCAGCTTGAGTGAAATCATTTACCCCACTGTCTTCTGAGTGAACTCAGAGCTCCTTCCTTTGCAGAATCCTCATTGACCATAGGTGGTGAGGGTCCTGGTCTGTGGCTTTCTTCGTCTTGCCCCAAGAGGCATTATGAGAACCCTAATGTGAAATGCTCGCATGGTTTGCTGTAGTAATGAGTGAATTCATCAGTACTCGTTGATATTTTGAATGAACTGGAGAAGGTAGAAGGGGAAAGGATTCCCAGTGCCCTCAGTCTTATTGCTGTCATTATCATTAACATCATTAATGTTTGCAGGAACTAGCACTCATTTGTAATTAGATCAGATATACACATTGTTTTTAAATGTTTTAGTGCTATCCATGTTTTATGTACAACTTCCATGTCTGGGGTATTCATCCTGCTACCTTGACCGGGTATCAGATTGCTTTCATAATGTCAGAGCTAAAGCTTCTTTTTCTTTAATAATAAATCTTATTAATTTTAAAATAAGTTCAAGCAATTATTTAAAACTTTATCTAAAGTTATATTTATCTTATGTGACCCTGTATTAGTTACTTCCTCCCCCCCCCCCATGATTAGCTACCCTGATGAAAGCAACTTATGGGAGAAAGGGTTTATTTTGGCTCCCATCTCCAGAGGAGTCCAATTCATCATGGCAGGGATGGTGTAGGTGTAGAGCCAACTGGTCACATTATTTCATCTGAACACAGAAAGTGGGATGAGAGGCAGGAGGAAAGGTGAAGCTATAGAGCCTCAAAGCCCACTTCCTGTGACTACTTCCTTCCCCAGCAAGGCTCCACTTCTACAGACTCCACAGCCTTCCCAACAGCACCGCCATCTGGGAACCAAGTGTTCAAACGTATGAGCCTGTGTGGGATGCTGCTCATTCAAACCACCACAAGTTTTTAGTATATAGTTTTGGTTTCTCCTTATTCCATAGTTTGATGAAGGACATAACTCTCATCATTTTGTGCAGATGTGAAACTAGTTTGGAAAATGAGTAACTACTGTAAATACAAGCAGAACAAGAGACAGGTAATAGCAGAAACAGAGAACTTGTCATCAGGAGACCACTGTGTGCTAACAGTTCTCAAAAAGCAACTGCGCAACCTTGAACTTGCTTTTCAACCCTCGAAAGGTCTCCTTTTTCTTATCTTTAAAATGTACTGGCTTATGTGAAGACTCCTGGAGTTTCCTTTCCTCTCTCTCAACTAGGATTAGAGCTTCATCGGAAACCCTGGCCATGGTGTTTTCCAGCTCCAGGCTGGGCATGTGTCAGGGACAACCGTCTCTAAATTAGCCAAAGAAAACAAATGGGACACAGATGGCTATTATCCCAGGGAACAATCCAGAAATAAAACCACCATGGCCTGAGTCTGTGTATGGAAAGATGATGCTGTGAAAGAGAGTTGATCAAGAAATACATCGCAGTACCAACAGAGACAGACAGGGAGCTTGAAAATTAAGGTACATCCTTGACTGTTGCCAGAATGACTTTGAAAGTCATTGGTGCTAGTTGTACCAGCGTGCCCCCCCCAATTAAAAAAAAAAAAAAAACACATGATAAAAATGTGTACCACAGTTTACTTCAAATCCATTGGAAAAAAACATGTAGCTTACGTTTGAAATAAAAGGTGGGCTAGAGAGATGGATGAGCAGGAAACAGCACATATTAACAGCCTAGATCAGTGGTTCTCAAACCTTCCTAATGCTGTGACCCTTTAATACAGTTCCTCACGTTGTAGTGACCCCCACAACCATAAAATTATTTCATTGCTACTTCATAACGGTGATCCTGCGGCTGTTATGAATAGTAATGTAACTCTGATATGCAGAATATCTGATACGTGACCCCTGTGGAAAGGTCATTCAGCCCCCAAAGGGGTCTCAGTCCATAAATTGATAAACACTTGTCTAGAGGGACCAAGTTTGGTTCCCAGCACTGATGTGAGGCTGCTCTCAGCCCCCTGTAACTCCATCTCCACAGGATCAACACAGTCTGTTGGCTTTCAACTGCACCATTGTGGCAGGTGACACACACGAACACACACACACACACACACACACACACACAAACACCTAAAAATTATAACACATAAACCTTTGCACTAAAAGGTAATCTTGTTTAAATTACAAAGTGCAATATAATTTCAGAAGCAAAAGCCATAGATGACCAAGACTCAGGTACCGCTAAGGGTGAGGAATGAATTAAAGGCGAGAGAATGCCTTTTTTTTGTGCCCACACTCTGTTTTATAGATTCTTCCCTGAGTATCTCCTTATTGGATTAAAAAAAAAAATGTAGCCTTGGAGCAAATGAACTGGTGTCACCTAAGTGGCTCTACACAAAGCTTTAATGTATCTTAGAGGGTACTGGGGTGCGAGTATTGGCCTCACCAAAATCAATACATACGTCAGTCTTATAAACTACACACTAGTTTGAAAATATACAGAGCATAAAGGGTTCATATTTGATGATTTGCTTTGCTTGCAAAGCAGGCATCTTAGCCTGGCCCTGGTTTAGATGAATTAACTCAACAGGGAGGAAAACCATTTGCCATCTGTGACACTGTTCCTGCCGAGAGCAACAGATCAGTAGCTTGTTGTAGAAATGTCTTCCTTCTTTCCTTCCTTCCTTCCTTCCTTCCTTCCTTCCTTCCTTCCTTCCTTTTCCTTTCTTTTTTCTTTTAGTGACAACTTTCTCTTTTTTCTCTCTTCTTGTTTTCAAAGCTTTTAAAAATCTCAAAGCATGTTTAATTATCAAAGTTGAAAGAAATTAAGACAGAGGTACTTTTTTGTTGGTATGGAGTGCAATTGTTGGTGTGGTTTAATATTTCCTCAGCATCTTAGTCATTAGTAGCAGCCAATCTCTGTCCCCGCCCCCATACTTTCAGCCAAAACAAGACTGTCTTACCAAACACATTGCACTTGGTGCAAAGTTTGTGTCCACCAGAGCCTTTGCTCTTCCTCTATGGAGGCGTGAGCACAGAGCCGCACGACAGCACTGCTTTTCACTTTCCGCACAGTAAGTCCATGCATCATACAAGAAAGTCAGTAATTGTTACAAATGCCTTTTCTTTTGTATGAACTTGCCCAACTGTGGGCTAATACAAGAATCCTGGCCCAGTTTGACATAAGCTAGGATTTGCAAGGATGCTTATTTAAGAGAAATGTAACTCCACTGTGAGCGGAGGGACGTATTTGCACATTATATGTTGTCCAATATCTTCTGTATTTGAAAAGATGGTGTTGAGCTTACAGCGAAGTCTGGGCAAACCCACTGCCAGTTGCAGATAGTGTTGTTGAAAGTGTGTTGACTGTACCTAACATTTCTGCCCCTGTATCTACAGATACGGCAGATTATTCCTCGTTTTCTTAATGATCCCAGCGTTAATACAACCTAGAAAGAGGATGAGTTAGCACAGCAAAAACCAAGTCTAAAGCACCGATTCTATTGACTGTACCTGCTGTGTTTTGTTGTTGTCTTGTTGGGAGGGTGTTGCTATTTTTGAGACATGATCTTGTATAAGCCAGACCAGCGTTGAATTCCTTAATTGCTGAAGGTGACTCCTCTGATCCTCCCACCTCTGCCCTCCAACTGCTAAGGCTTCAGGTATATACCACCATGCCCAGCTTACCGACTGCATCTTGCGTTTCTACCATAGTAAAATAAAAATATTAAATAGATTAGTTGTTGGAAATCGGGGACTATTTGCATAAGCTTACAGATACAGGTATAATTTGTTTACAGGGCCTCCTGAGGAAGGCCAGAGGGCAAATGCTGTGTCTTTAGGGCTATGCCCACGGTCTGTCCCAGACACTGGCACTGTGCTACAACAGCCCTGCTAGGCTGGTGCCCCAGGAAACAAACACATTGTGATTCCTCCTGTGTCATTCAAAGACCCTTCACCAGGCCCTGGCTGTGCTCAGTTCTCCTTTTCCTTTAGGACTGGGAAGGGGAGATGGATGGTTCTGGCACTGTCTTCCAAAATCTGGGGCAGTGTGGGGCAGCTGGTTCCTGTTCACTTAAGCATGAGCTGTGAGTCAGGGCTCTGCTGGCCAAGCCCAAACCATGGTAAACGACCAGCAGCTCGTTAACCTTCCATCTGGGAACATTCCCAGAACCCTCTTGGAAGTCAGGCTCTTATTACTTGGGTATTCTCCTTAATGGGGTGGAGTGAGCCCCGTCCTGCCCTATCCCAAATGGCTTATTCAAGTATCTTTCCAATTACAGCAGTTGGAAAAAATTTTGGCTACAAATAACAATAACATAAATAAAGCACATTTTAAAAATAAGTGGGCTCCCCCCCTCCCCACTGCATTTCTGGAAGTCCATAGACCAGCAGCATCTGGTGTTGCATGCCAGTCACTGAAATGTCTAAGCTTTCTCTCATGGTGCTAAGGTGCCTCTGCTATTCTTGTCCACATCCCGAGAAGGAAGAAGGCAGGAGAGAAAGTATGTGGCCCCTATTCAGAACAATAGCACATTTCACACCCAGCGGAGGACTGTTCTTATGTGATTTGGGCCACGATTGGGTCAGGATGCCAGGTTCTGATCTTAGGAAATTTGGGCGCAAACTCAGGTCACTGCAAAACTCTGACAAATGCAGTTTTGGTAACTGTGTTTCCAGCGATATGTCGGAGCCCTGTGATATTTTAGCGCTGTTGCCTTCCAGTCTAGCTCCGTGGATGCTGGCAGATTAGGACATTGTGATAATTCCCACCGTGTGGGCTCACTATGTCTGGACATTTCACCTAATCTTTATCCTAATCCACTTAATCTTCACAACAACTCTGTAGAGGCTGTATGATTAATATTCCTGATCCACAGATTAGGAAGGGAAGGCACAGTGGTTCCAAAGTTCAATCCCAGTTGCAGAGCTAGAAAAGCCTGCATCCAAAGCTGGGCCATCTGCCTTCAACTCCTCCTCTAAGGCACTGTGTGGTGTTCTTGACACAAGAGTATGTATTGTCACATGTGGATACATGGTTATTTCAAGGGACTTCTGGAATTAAGAAAGCTTGCTCCCCAGGACCATCTGGGACAAGAATTCAAAGGTTTGAACTGATACTCCTGCTCTGTTGTCACTATTCAATCACTCTACGTGTCTCTGTGTCCCTACAATCTGCCGGACACTGTGGAGGTCACACAGGCATGCCTCCTCAGGACAGTGTTCCAGGTGGAAAAGAGCCGAGTGAGCCTGTGTCCTCTGGGGAGAGAGAGCGTGGCTTTCCAGATAAGCTAAGAGTTGTTAGTGTGTTCGGTGTCAGGGTCAGAGAGGAGTGATGGAAAGTGGGTCCTGAAACTGAGGGAGGAACTTGCTGGCCTTGAAGCCTAGAGAAGAGCTCTCATTCATCATAACCACAGCAGGAATCTCGTGTCACACCCAGGAACACACTTGTCACATAATGAGATGTGTAATACTGGTGTTGACGGCTTCAGGAGGATGATAAAAAGATCAAATGATGAGCATGGAAGTGAAATGTGCTACGAAAAAAGAGAGCATACAGGCTTACAAAGTATTATATAGTGAAAATACCCATAAAGTCCTTTTAAAAAAAAAATATTTCTACTCTACAAGTGAATGTGAGGTTGGTAAAACAATGTACACCATGCATAAACAAATATAACCTGTGTGTTTTCGTGTGTGTGCACAGATACATGTGTGTGCATGTGTTTTTGTGCACGTGTGCTTTGTGGGGTGGCCGAGGAGAGCCTTGACCATCATCCCTCAGATGCCATTCACCTTTTGTTTGTTTGTTTGTTTGTTTGTTTGTTTGAGACTGGATTCCCTTTCCTGGCGTAAACCTCATCAAATGGGTTAGGTTGGGAGGAGTGAACCCCCAGAATCTGTCTGCCGCTGCCTCCCCAGCACTGGGCTTAAGGGTGGACCACCACAGTCGGCTTTCTTCATATGGGTTTCCCTCAGTTGTACGCTGGGCTCCCTGCCTACTTTGCAAGCACGTTTTACTGACTGAGCCGTCCATCTCCTCAGCCCCAATACAACCTGTCTTTAAGCATGATGGGTTTACAGTGTTCTTAAGTTGGTGTGCGGAACAGTTAGGGATGGACTGTAATTACCATGGTAACTGCTAAGAAGAAAAGGAAGAATGTAAAAACCCCACCTTTAAAAAACCGCTCTGGAGAGCAATGGATACAAAGGCATGGATGACAGCTGAGTTCCAGGGCAGGAAGCACTCTTGTGTGAGTACAACCTAGTGGTCTCTGCAGTCTTTGTTAGGTGTCCCTGGAATATCTTCTATTAGACAGAAAGTCACCTTTGCTTAAGTCTGAACACATCCCTGGGGCCAGGGAACAGCACTGAAGCTGTGCTGGCTGCCTGCCCTATTCCCGCAGATTGGAGTCTCTGTGGACATAGTTCCAGCTGACAGTTCTCTTCATGGATCATGTTGCTGACACCTCAGCAACACGATGCTGGAGCCAAACTATAAAGTAGAGAGAGGGAGGGAGGGAGAAAGGAAAGGAGGGAGGGGGAAAGAGGGAGGGGGAGAGAGAGAGAGAGAGAGAGAGAGAGAGATAAAGCCCTCTGAGCAGGAGAGGCCTGAAGTGCCCACAAATTTCTCCTTCATGTATTTGAAATCAGAGAAATGTTAAAACTAAGGAAATCAAGTGGGCCTGGATGCAGCTCAATCCTTGACGGCACTGAAAGAGTTATCCCTCACTCCAGCTTCCAGAGAAAAGAGGGGTGTTGCTTTCTGTAGGGGAAAGCCTCCTCTTCTCCAGCTTCCTGAAGAGTTTTAGACAGTCTTCAGTAACAGCAAGTTAGAATGACTCTGTAGGAACTGAATGTTTTCAGTCTATGTTAGCAGCATGTCAACATACAGATGGTTGGCAGTAACTAAGAGATAACAATTTTCAAATAGAAACTATAAATATGCTAAAAAGTGAAGTTATGGATAATGTCAGCAAAGAAATAGAATCTTTATGAAAGAGGTAATGGGATACTTTGATATGAAAGGTACAATGTGAATTAAAACATTTGTTGGACAAACTTAGCAATAGATTAGACAGAGAATAAGACAAAAACATATACCAGAGAAGAAAAAAATCTTCAAATAAGCACAGAGAAAGAGCTGTGGGCATAAAACAAAGAAAATCAGAAAGGAAATTTGGGATAGCATGAAATAGCCTAATAGTTGTGAAAGAGGAGATACAAGGCCAGCCATGGTGGACCTTGCCTGTAATACTAGCAAGAGGCAGAGGCAGGCGGATCTCTGTGAGTTCAAGGCCAGCCTGGTTTACAAAGCAAGTCCAGGACAGCCAGAGAAACCCTATCTGGAAAAATCAAACAAACAAAAAAACACAAAGAGAAACAAAACAAAACAAAAAACCCTAAACAAAACAGAAGAAAGCAAGCAAGCAAGAAAGAGAAGATAGAGTCTTGTAGAAAAACAAACAAGCAAACAAATCCCAATGCTGTGGTTTGTGTCTATAAACCTGGCGTATCTGCAATGAGATGGGAGCCACAGACAGGAGAATTCTCAGGAGCTCAAAAGCTGGGGAGCCTGGCCTGTGCAGCAGCCAAAAAGAAAGGAAGGACCCTGCTTCAGATGAGGTATAAGGCACATTCTCAGCACCTGGGGTCATTCCGTGAACCCCATCTGTATGCTGTGCTATGCACATGCCTGCACCAACACACACTAACTAAATGAATGATAAATAAATAAATAAATAAATAAATAAATAAATAAATAAATGGTATAGAGTAGTAGAGAGACACTTGTCCATCTCCATCCTCTACATGCCAGCATACACGTGTGTGAACATAAACTTGCACACACATGCACTCAGAGGACAGCCAGGACAGCCAGGAGAACACAGTTTGTACAATATATTTGTATAGCAGTAGCATTATTGTTGGATTCTCACCAAAGCCAAGAAAGTCCAGAGACAAGGAAATAATTCCCTTAGAAGGTTTTCAGCAACACAACCAACAAGGTACCATCAGCATTCTCTACTGAATAAAATGATCGTCAAAGCTTAAAACAAGATGGATCAATGCGTAAAGGCACTAATAATGTAAGCCTCATGACCTGAGTTCAATGCCCAGAGCCAAGATAGAGGGGGGAACGAGAAAAATCAACTCCAGGAAATTGCCCTCTGACCTTAACATGCATGCTGTGGCACGCACAACCACATGATCCGTATACATGCACACAATGATAATCATAGATCAAAAACTGGAAATGAAGACACGCAGGAAAGAAGACTGAGTTAATTTGCTTAGAGCACGTCTGTAGCCAAGGATGCTGAGGAATCGGATGGAAAGCATAGGTGACTTGCTCCAAGCTGACCTGCATGTCAGCACGAGAAAGGATGACAAGAAAGGGTGAGTAAAAAGGCCACGTTGAAGGAAAACGCTGCCTGCTTTGAAGCAACAGTAATATTGATTAGGAGATGGAAATGTAAAGAGGCAGCGTATAGCAATGTCAAGGTTGGAGGGAGAGCGGGACTCTGAGGCAGTGTCACCTTGGAGAGGGAAACACTCTACTTACTTATATACAGCTAGGAAAAAGTTATAGAGCTGTAGTGACTGTCAGCAGACAGTACAGATGTGAAGAAGAAGACGGTGAAAGGGTGGAGGAATGAAACTGTCCCCGTTTTGATTTCATTTTGAATATATAGAGCTATTCACGTACCTTGAAGATCTACTTCAAGCCTAGTAGTGTTCTCCTAGCTAAAGTTGCTGTGCAACACAATCACACTTTGGTTTTTGGGTAAGATTTTACTGGCATCTCCGTGTCTCCTTTTCAAGCTGTGAAGCTGTAGGCCGTGGCTCATCCAACTGCCGAATGTGCCTGGGAACCAGCACTATGCAATGTGTCAGGAGGGGGAGGTTGTGATCTGTTCCCACCCAGGATGAAGATGAACTGTTTGAAGCCCTTCCCACAGAAGCTCTTCCAAGGCTGTTTGTCCCAAAAGTGCTGTCAGACTTCTTGGCCAAAAATAATAGCCGCTCACTACCCGCTAACGGATTCTTTGGATAGCTATTTTGTCAGCTGTTCAAGGCCAGGGTCACACACCTGTTGTCCCTGCTGCTAGCAGAGTTCCTTCAGTGTCTCCTTGACATTCCATTAATGTGTCTTTTTCATGGGTGGGGACCTGTACTATAAGTAAGCTGATGTTTTTTTAGCCCTAAGTTTTCCTTCCCTTGTGTTTTTCTTGTTTCCCAAGTATGTGATTTCCATTGTCTTCAGTTCTTACGTACATTTCCCCATTTGCTTAGATTCCAGCATGAATTTTTCTATGCCTATAGCCATCGCCATAGCATGGCATGCAAAAAATGTTTATGGCGTATTTTTTGAATGAGGAAAACAAAAGCTGTTATGTACAGCTGAAGAGATGACTCAGTGGTTAAGAGCCCTCACTGCTCTTGCAGATGACCCCGGTTCAAGTCCCAACACCCCAATGGTGGTTCACCGCTGTCTGTCACTGTAGTTCTCGGAGATCTTCTTACCTCTTCTGAATTCTGCAGATACCATGCATGTAGCCACACACAGAAGTAATACTTAAAAATGTAAAGAAAGAATTGTTATATCCAGTGATGTTGATAGAACTGGGGTGGGGAAAGAGCGCCATTTTGCTCTATGTAACTATCACAGGGTGTGGTGCAAGTCTTAAAACCAGGGCCCCATGCATGCTGTGCTGTGATCTTCTGTCAGGCCATCCTCCTATGCCTGCGTGTTAATTTTTAATGAAGCTAGACTGCAGAATCCATAAGCATGCAAATTTCTGGTTAGCCTTGTGCGTTTCTCTGATTGTGATACTTGGAAGACAGCGGGCTGCCAGTGACAGCAATGGTTTCAGTGTTACAAGAGACGAGTGTTGATTTACGAATACTTTGTGAATGTGTTAGTGGCATTGAGAATTAACCTTGTTATAAAAGGAAAACGCAAACATTAAAGCCTCATTGGGGGTGGGGGACTCTACCTCCCTGGTAGCGAGTTACTCGCATGTGAGTCTCAAGTCCTTCATGGGAGCCCCACTTTCCTGCCAGCGTGTTGATCACACAGCCGCAGGAGTGGCTCTGCCCCCCCCCCCAGTGTAAAGAATTTGCGGAATAATTTATCACCGAATTATCAAACAAGTAAGGCTGCCTAAGATTCCTTTGTATTGCACAACACATTTTTAGAGTTGAGTATTTCATATTTTTTTTTCCTAAAATGCCTTGAGTTTTAAAAAGTAAATTTTCTGCTGCCAGTTAATGTCAGAACTAAACTATTTGTGGTCGGACCCCAAAAGAGGCTCAGTGACACAGATGCAGAAAGTCGTCTTCCTTCAAAGATGACTGAGGTCTAGAAAAAAAACAAGGGATGGAGGTTTTCGGTCCTGCTAATCAGTGGCCCTGCTTCTCTTGGGGTAGTCGCATGCGTAGGCATCAGTGAGCTTTACTGATGCGCCAGGCCATGGCTACGTCAGATGACAGTCCCCTGCTATCAAACGTTGCTGTCCTGGGAACCCTGATACCTAGGGTTGGACACTGCTGGGCCTTTCCTCCAGTCAACCCTTTCCACTGTGTTGTGGGTGTTGTTGTGAGTGTGCATGTGTGTGCATGTGTTGTATGGTATTGTATGTGGCTGTGGTATCTGTGTGTGAGTGTGTGGTCTGTTCAGACGTGATGGCCAGGAAGCGAACAGTGAGAAGGAGACAGGTTGACAATCTCCCCCTTTAAGAGCTTGCTTCCAGTGACAACTCCGATGAGACCTAGGTACCAGGACTTCTCTTTAGCACCTAGCTGAGGCACAGACCAATAACACACGGGCCTTTAGGGGTGATTTATGATCCAAACTATAGCAAATAAGCACACAGGCTTTAATTGAAAAAAGAAAGAACTTCATGGTTGGGGATGAAGGCGTTTCAGATAAACAATCTGCTCTGAGGAAATGTAATTATTTGTCAGTTACAAATCATAAAAGTCAACATTTATTTTGTGTAATTCACCAGACTCTCTTAGGTGACAGTATTTTGGCATTCCGTACTATGTCGCCTTTTAAAGCAAGCTTTCCACTGTTTTGATTTTACACGTGAGGCCAATCCCATGAAGCTATTCGGTGCTTGACCTCAGCTGCTGCTCTCTTACACTGGAAGGAGTGAGGGTCACTTACATTACAGTGAGTGACCAAGGGAGGAGCCACTCTGCCCTGCTCAGGCACTGGACCCACATTTAGTGTGAGGAGCCACATGAAGTGGGAGGAGCCACCCTGCCCTGCTCAGGCATTGGGCCCACACTTAGTGGGAGGAGCCTGCCCAGCCACTGGACCCACACTTGATGAGGGGCTGCTTCTCCTCATGTTTGCCAGAGGTCTTTGTGCTCTGGCTCCTTTTCCACTTCTGCATCCTAACAAGGGCTCCCCATTTACTGTTACACATTATTTTTGCTTACTACCTCATTATCTCACCAGCTAATTCTATGAAATAATTATAAATGCATTTTTTTAAGTTTAAAAGATGAGATATGACCATAACAATTACCACCTTAAGCATTTGTAAGCATAGTCCACTGTCATTAAATACAGTTCCAACAGGCAGCCTCCACCATCATGGATCTCTTTGCACATTTCAGAACTGGCGCTCAGTCTCATTAAACTCTTAACTGCCCATCCCCCTCTCCCAGCAACCACTCTGTGAATATGACTGCGCTCTGTACTGACATACATGGAATCACACATTAACCGTTTTTTTCCCCCTTGGGAAAACGACTGGCTCATTTCACTCAACACAGTACCTTGAAGTTCTATCCATGTTCAAGCATGTGTTAAAATGCCGTTTCTATTCTACTCCCCACTTCTGGGCATTGAACCCATAGCCTCACACATTCTAGAGAAATGCTCTACCATTGAGCCACAGCCTCTGCGTAGTGCTGTACTAGCACACTGCATCCATTTGCCCACGATGACCATGTGCTGTGAGCACGAGTAAACGGACACCTGAGTGCCAGTTTTCAGTTATTTTGGGATATTGCTAGAAGTGGAATTGCTGGATTCTATGCTAATATATCTCTTAAAACCCATTTTTGAGTGACTGCAGGACTGTTTCCCAGAGAGCCTGAACCACCTGACGTTTCCCCATCAGTTGTACGCATAGGTTCCAGTCTCTCCAAGCCTCACCAGCATGTTCTTACATCGTCGTATTTGGTCCGTAATAAGTCTCCTAATGGGTGTGAGCAGCTTTTTCCCTCTGACATTATCTGAGGCCCTTTACTGAAACAAGCTTTAGGTGTACACATTTCTGACAGATGTAACCTTCTGCTTTATGTGTGAAAATTACTTTTTAGAATTTAATTTGAAAGTCGTGTTAATGATCATATCACTATACAGACCCACTTTCAAGTATGGGGGTCTCCACTGAATGGTGCTCATCCCATCAAATTCTTCCCTATGGTACTATCTGCTCTCTGTTGATTTTCGGCAGAGTCCAGTTGTTTATGTTTTGTGTGTGTGTGTGTGTGTGTGTGTGTGTGTGTGTGTGTGTGACTTTACACAGGCACCCAGTTTCATTCAGATGTTGCTTTTTCCTCAGAAAATCCATCCCTCGCTGCCGCAGAATTAACAGGATGCTCTCCAACGAATCCCTGCATCCCCCTGCCTTCAGTCGATCCAACTCTCAGGCCTCCGTAGACAGCAGCACATCCGTGGAGGAGTTCTGGCGGGAAATTGAGAGTATCAAAGAGAGCAGTGTGGGGACTCAGGAGGAGCAGCCGCCCACCGCTGAGGTCAAACCTGTGGATGGTAAGGGCCTGGACCTGCCCTGTGGGTTTCCCCCATCCCGGTGGGGGTGGGGCATGTCAGCCTGCCAGTCCTGTGATCAGTAGAGGTGGGGGTATCTGCTTCCAGAGCTGAGGGAGGGCAGGCCTCAGAGACATCCAGGCAAGGCTCCATTAGTAAGCATCCCTGCGTGAGGGTAGTGTGCCTGTGGGTTGGGTTCTTTTTCATCAAACGGACTGGGCACGCTGATGTGCTTGACATTTCATCTTTAGGGGAGAGAGAAAGACAGTGGGGAGGAAGAGGGAAAGAAAGAGATTTGCCTTAAGGATTTTAGAGGGAAAATTGCTTTGAAACATTGGTTGGTATTAATATATTAGAATGCCTGGTATTTCACAAAATAAACATGTCAAACATTGAGGGCTTTTAGGTGGATACAAAACCAAAATCAAACAAAGAAAAATGAGTAAACGGTTCCTAGCTCTCAGAGATCAGGATCTTGGACTTAAAGCACAGCCGAGCTCTGCTTGGCTCCCCTCACCTCACGGATGCTTAAGAGGACCAGGAATGTCTCCATTAATCAGCAGTTAACCTTGAGACAGAAGCCTTCTCTTCCGCCATTCTCTTGTCTTAGTCTTTTCCAACACCAAGACATGACCAAAGTTTCTCTGTATTCAATTAGAATCCCATACCACATAAGCAAGCCCTCACTCAGTTCATGGGCATCCATTCCAGGACGTGGTCTTTCCCACAGGAAAGTGGGTGCTCATTTCTGTTGCTCCCGTCGGTCCTCCCGTTTTTGGTTTGTTTGTTTTTTTTTTTGTTTTTTTCCAGACAAGACACTTGAAGGAGAATGCCTCTTGCCCCATATCCCTGCCTTCCCTGCTAGCAACTGCTAGCAACCTCCAAAAACATACTCTGTTATTCTCAGCCTGCTCCAGGTGTTTTCAGAGGTGCCAGCTGTGAAGAAGAAAGGGCTTGCCCTCTTCCCCTAGGGTCTTACTATAGTTTGGTTTGTTTGGGCTTTTTTGCCGGCATTCTCTCCTTATAAGTGCTCCCTTACATAATGAGAAACCCAGTTCATGTCCGCCATACATTTACTCTTTTATTAAAGCCCAGGGGACATGGAAAATACTTTCTGCTAGACTAAACTGCTACAGAGTGCAGACTTCCTGAGTATAGTTACTGTGTATATGCAGGTGTTACTTTGAACGTACTTGTAAGGATCTTAAGAGCAGTTCAGTGGGCTCTGACATAGGCAAAGCCATGTACTTCTGAGCCCACGTGGATCAAGGTGTCATTTCACCAGGTGAAGTGGTGCATGTCTAAAATCCCAGCACTTAGGAGGCTGAGGCGGAAGGATCCCTAGTTTGAGGCCATCCTGGGTTGCGCAGTAAGACTTGTCTCTGGGGGCGGGGGGAGAGGGAGTGAGAGGGAACATTTCATTCAACTAGATTTCCTGTTTCACCCTTTGCTGTCGCACATCTCCCAATGATACTGTCTAGGGCCAAAGGCAGCCATACTTCCCATGTTTCTGTGCCATGGGGTTCATGTCACTGGGCTCCCTATTTATGAGATTCGGCCAGTATATCAGAAGTTCATTGCTTTTTGTTGGCATTCGTTTTTAGGGATGCATTAGCAAGGTTCCATGAAATGGGGTTCCTTTTAACACCGTAAGTGTGTGCTTCACAGTTTTGGAAGCCAGCAGGGCCTTGCTCTCTGAAGCTGTCAGGAGACTCCCGTTAATGCTGATTTCCTGGGCTGTGTTGACTCTGGCAGTCATTGGTGCCCTTGGCTTGTAGGCAGCATACCCTGTTATTCTCGGCTTCAGGCCTGCTCCAGGTGTTTTCAGAGGTGCCAGCTGTAGTGAAGAAAGGGCTTGCTCTCTTCCCTCATGGCCTTACTGTAATTTGGTTTGGCTAGAGGTTTGTTTTGGGTTTTTCGCTTTGCCTTGCTTGGGATGGAGTCCAGGGATTTGCACATGCTGTCAAGTGCGCTGCTGCTGAGCTGCACGTCAGCCTGCAGCTCAGTTTTTATACGGGTGTGCTTTAGAAGATGCCCTTTCTTTCAGTCTTAGTTTTTATCTTTATTGAAGTATGACAAGTAAATTGAAATGGAGCATCTTTATGCTATCCGTGCTTTAATGAGTACATTCAGCCCATAATTTAGCTGAAGAGGCCCCTTCCCAATAAGGCTGCCCTCATGGTGCTAGGGGTTAAGGTTTCAGCTGATGTTGGAGAATGTTCAGCTCCTCACAATAGTTGCTCACTGAATGATTACATCATTCCTGAGGTGCTAATGGCTTCGAGGATTTTCTTTATTTACCATTTTAGCACTTATAAATGGCTGGAGAGATGGCTCAGAGGTTAAGAGCACTGGCTGTTCTTCCAATGGTCCTGAGCTCAATTCCCAGCAACCACATAGGTGGCTCACAACCATCTGTAGTAAGATCTGGTGCCCTCTTCTGGTGTGCAGCCACACATGCAGGCAGAATGCTGTATAAATAATAAATACACAGGTCTTTAAAAAATGGGTGATCTTAGAAATCTTGTAGATGTCATTTGTGGACATAACATTTTTATTTGTCTTGAATACATGCATTTTTGTAAGATGTGTTTAACTCTAAGAAACTACCAGGATTTTTCCAAAGTAGCTGTGCCATTTTTACACCCTTCTCTGCTGGTTAAGAGAGGGTTCCTTTCTCCACATTTTTGCAAAATGTGATTTGATCAGTTTTCTTAACAGGAGTGATTCTAGATGTGTGGGAGTGTCTTATGATAGCACTAACTGTTTGGCACTGATGACTAATGACGCCGAGTGTGTTTCCTGTTTTTTTACTGTCCTTTTGTGCACTTTGTGAAATCTTTTGAATATTTAAAAACATCGTCCTTTTACTGCTGCCTCGTGTAAATGTTTTATGCATTCCAGGTATGTCTGTATGAAATATGCATTACAAAAGCTTCTGTGACTTAACCGTTCATATTCCTTCTTTTAAAAAAGGATTTTTTTCCTTTTTATTTTATGTAAGTGCTTACCCCCACGTATGTGTGTGAACTGCATGTGTGGCTGGTGGCTGCTGAGGCCAGATGTGGTCGTGGAACCCTCTGGGACTGCCATAACAGGAGGTTGTGAACTACCGTGTAGGTCCTGGCAACCTGAGCCACGTCCTCCGGGAGAGCAGCAAGCGCTCTTAGTCACCGAGTCAGCATCTCTCCAGCTCCTATTCTTATTTTTTAAAAAACAAAACAAAACACATTTATTTATTTATTATGCATACAGTGTTCTGTCTGCATGTACATCTTCATTATAGTTGGTTGTGAGCCACCATGTGGTTGCTGGGAATTGAACTCCGGACCTGTGGAACAACAGCCAGTGAGCCACCTCTCCAGCCCCTATTCTTATTCTTAATGAGGTCCTTTAATTGGGCCTCTCTCATCATTTTGCTTCACATATGTAGACGTGTAGTTGTTGTTTTTAATCCTGACCTCATATCTCCTTAGCCTGTTAAATTCATTTCCTAGTGTGCAGCCACCTTATATGTCAGGGCTTGAAAAATGACCTTAGCTGAAAAGCAGGGTAAATTCAAACCTAATATATTGTCTAATAAATTCAAAATGCTAATATATTGTCTAAACAGAAATTTTGGGCGTTATGCCCCTCCAGTTCCTGCCCGTCTGTGGTTCTTCTCTGCCGTTCATATGTAATTATTTCATGTTTTTTTTTTTTTTTTAATTTAGAAATTACAACATAATGCTGTTTTGGTAAAAGTTACACCAACTCCCGTTGAAAATTTAGTTGTCTTTTTAATATTTGTCTCCAACACATGTACTGGGAAATCAGACTTCCACTGTGAAATGCTGCTCAGGATAGGTATGCTTGTTTCTAAAAGTTAGTGCTGCATATTTATTAATTTTATAACTTGTTAGAATAACACTCACAATTATATTTTTCATTTGAAGCTTAATCAACTAATTAATTCAACAAATGTATGCCTTCCCTCAGCTAGGCACAAGGTGTTAGAGTTGCAAGTAAAACCTGAAGCTTTCCTCTTTCCATAGACTTGATCCAGCAAAAGAAGAGGTGCTTAATGAAATGAGAGCAAGACCTACTTGAGGGGAAATTACTCGAGGGACGAAGAAATAGCAGATTTGAGGTTGCTAGTGTTAGAGCATGATCTTGTCTCGGGTTCAGGAGAAAGACTTCATTGAAAGAGAAGCTGAGGTCTGAAAGATGGCCAGTAATGACAGAGCCAAAGGAGACTGGCTTGTCCACATGCAACGCAGAGCTTCCGAGGACCCCTCAGGAGCCTGGTATGCTGTGGAACAGGTGGGGAGCTGTATATAAAGACACCTTACAGAACACACTGCAACCAGGGAGGAAAGACGTTTTTATTTACATTTACAAAGACCACTTTAATGTCACTGTAGAAAATGGTTTGGACGGGGCTGGGAGAGCTGTTGGGAGTCTGTTGTGGAAGCCTAAGTGAGAGATGATGGTGGTTTAGACAAAGGCCATGGTAGAATAGAGAAGGAGGCTCAGGAAGCTGGGACATTGGTAGTGCGTTCCCTGTAATAAAGTACTCAGAAGGCTGAGGCAGGAGCATGGCTAGTTCAAGGCTAACCTGGATACATAGTTTGACCCTTCATCAGCAAAGCTATACAGAGCAAAATGAAAGCAGGTTGGGGGGGCGGAGGGAATGAGATGTAATAAGGAAAAAATATCAGAGTCTTGACAGTGTGCTGGGGTTGATATTTCATGGGCCGCTCCTTTGCCTCATTAGCCAGTGGTGGGCTTTGCATATCGAAATGGGGAAGAGTGAACCAGGTTAGGGGATGAAGATGTGAACTCGGGCTTGAGCCTGTTAATATAACATGACTGGTAAAGTCAAGTTGACACTAGTAGGCTGTTGGCTGTGTGGAGCTAAAATCGGTGGAGTGTTCTGAGTTGAAGATGTACTGGTGACAGCTGGAAGATAGAGTGTGAGAGTGAATTTCTCATAATTCAGCAAACAGGAATCAGATTAGTGTCTGCCATGGATATTTTTCCCCTAGGGAAACATTGTTTTGCCTTGGGAGGGGTCTGAGGTTTTAGACCATCAGTACTCCTGATTTGTGTTAACTCTGTGGCCCCCTACTTCTACTCTTTCATCATTCCTTACACAAGTAGAGAGAAATACTATCCAATTTTTAAAACGTTAATGTTCATTTATATTTCTAACTTCATCTTGAGATATGCTAGCCTTGCCCAAGTCTTAAGTAAAGAACCCTTTCCAAGTTACCCAGGTTTGAGCTCACTGTAGTCCAAGTATTATCGCTTCACACTGGAAGCTAATATTGTCAACTCACCTTTCGTTTCTATTAAAGGGGCAGTTTACACAGCAAACAAAACAAAAGCACAGTAGTGAATAAAACATTTGCCAAGCTAGGAAACGGGACTCGGAAGGCGCATTCCCCGTGTCTGTTTACATGGGGATGATGGAGCGTGTGAGCAGAGGGTGCGGCTTTGAGACGTGTCCACACAGCAGTCCAGTCTTTCATCAAACAGCCCTCACTCGTGCTAGGCCTGCTTAGCGTAGTTCCTAGATGTGGCATGTGTGGTGGGTTGTCTGCACCAGAGTGTTGCCCTGAACCCCTTTAACTTTCATCCAGACGCACCTTGGATTTTACACTGCTTGCTGAAAAAATAGATTGTCGCATGTTCAGAGTATCAGGAAGAATGGACATTAGGCATTCACCATTTTGTTCTAGGTTCTCTGCCAGACTCATAAATGGTTCCTCAAAAAGGTATCCTCGTGGCTGCATGCCACTTGTACTGCCATCCCTACTGTGGTACATTCTTCTAATAGGGTGCTCTGTTCTCTCTCAGGAAGGTGGCCCCACACTGTGACCCTGCCCTGATGGAGCTCATGGGGAGGTGGGTGTGGCTGGTTTGGGTGTGCCTTTCACAGGGAGCTTCTTCATCTTGGTGGGTGGCGTGATTACTGAGTGTCCACCCGACATCAGGAGGATACTTGTGATCTGGCCTGACCGATGTCCTGGGGATGCAAGGGGGCGGCAACACCACAGACATGCTGATTACCTATAGATCCCAGAGAGAAAAGGTCACATATCTTCCAGGACCAAAGGGAAGAGGGGAGGCCATCCAGGACCCTATACACAACCAAGAGACAGGAATCCAGAGAGAGGGCTTATGGTACCTTAACTGGGGTCCGGAACTCAAGTGAGTGGGTTTGGAGTGAGTGTATGAGAGAAGGGACCATGGAGCTCTGCATGATCCGTGAGAACAGCCCACTTGGTTGCTTCTAGCTTTCCTGAACAACAGGAGACAATGGCGTGAGAACCACACGGAGGCGGTGGGAGGACACCGAAAGCTGAGGCTCTGTCAAAATGTTTATGTTTTGTCTTTCTCTGAAACTGGTAGTCCCAACATGGCTTATCATTCACCCTCTAACAAGGAAAACTGCCTTTCGTAGTTGCCGTATAACCTTGCTCTACTAGACAGCATTTTATGATTTTACTTATTTAAGAAAGCAGAGTACAAGCTTTTCATTTATTATTTAATAATCACTGCCGAAGAAGAGACAATCTTAGCTGGCTGTGGTGGCACAATCTACAATCTGAGCGTGGTGGCCTGGGCTGCAATCCTGGCATTTTGTAGGTAGAGGCAGGAAGATCATGAGTTCAAGGTCTTGTCTCAAAGCAACAGCAGAGCGATAACTTTATATAGTTTGTTGAAGTTTATATATGTATATAAACTTCATATATATATATGTAGTTTATATATATAGTTTATATAGTTTCTGACTGCCTGATATATAAAGATGCAGCTGTGTGTATCATCAGCCCTCCAGGAAAGGCCCTAACCTCCCTTGCTCATGCTGTTTCCCAGAAGGTGAACTTGAAGCGGAGTGGTTACAAGATGTGGGATTGTCGACTCTGATCTCCGGTAATGAAGAGGAAGACGGCAAAGCACTCCTGTCTACACTGACTCGGACGCAAGCAGCCGCAGTGAAGAAGAGATACAACACATATACCCAGACGCTGAGGAAGAAGAATAAGCAACCCATCAGGGATGTCAGAGACGTCTTCGGAGTCAGCGCATCTCCTGTATGTAACAAGGGGGGCTCGGAAGGTGTTTGCTTTGATCTCGGGGGCGGGAGGGTGGAGCAGAGTTGGAAAGGCATCTCAGACAAGGCTGGTCCATTTTAACTCTCAGAGGAAGCTAGAGCCAACAGCTCTGCAGCAGCCTTGTGGACGGGAGCTTGAGTAATCGGTCTTCACCTCCACGGCTGCATTTCCCTGAAGACAAGCTTGTTCCCTAAGACGTTGAAGTTGGAGAGTAACTTCTTCGATATCGGAGTGAACCTGTAGGGTTGGGAGCCTCAGGACTTTCCCTGAAGCTCAGCCTTGAATGGGAATTCCATGCAAGGCACAGAGGCCCCAGGGAAATACCCAAAGTTTTGTAAGCAAGGCCAAGTAGGAAGGTGGCAAGGGCATGAATAGAGAACCTTTCGGTTTAGAACTCTTAATATGATAAAAACTGGAAGACATGGGAGCCAATTAAATGGATCATTAAAAAAAAAAATAGAAGGAAGTATTATGGTTCCTTGTGAGAAATGACTGAAGTTCCACCTTGACCGTAGCAGTTCTGTGGCTCCAGTTTCACTCCTGGTGCCAGTGGTTACGTCACTCGCCCATTTCTACCTTGATTGACAGTTCTTTCAGTGTACGTCTTCCTTCCTTCTTTGGGTCTCGGCAGAGCAGATATTTATTTATTTATGTATTTATTGGATGTTTTCCGTATGCACGATCCCAGCAGGTATTCATTGGGTGCTTTCTGTATGTGCAGTGCCAGCAGATGCTATGCAGAGAGAATTCATGGGACTTTGGTTTGGGGTGTACACAGAATAAAGGCAATCTTGAGCTGTGCTACACAGCAAGCAAGTTTGATACTCTGCCTGGCGGCAAATTGGTTAATGAATATGACTTAGGTCTCTCATCCATTCCCTTGCAATATCAGACAGGACATAATTTAAGACATCGAGGATGTTAGGTAATGTCTTAGTTAAGGTTACTGTTGCTGTGAAGAGACCCCATGACCAGGGCAACTTCTTATAAAGGAAAGCATTTAATTGAGGCTTGCTTACAGTTTCCGAGGCTTAGTCCCTTATTATCACGGCAAGGAGCCTTTTGGTGTTCATGGCCCTGGAGCAGTAGCTGAGGGCTCCATCTGGATCTGCAGGCTGAGGGGATTTGGAGGGAGAGAGATGCCGGGCCTGGCATGGGATCTGAAGTCTCAAAGACCACCCTCAGCTACACACTTCCTCCAACAAAGCCACAACCTATTCCAACATGGTCACACCTCCTTAGTCTTTATAATCTCTCACAAATAGCTCCACTCCCTGGTGACGAAGAATTCAAATATATGAGCCTGTAGGGGCCATTCTTAGTCAAACCACCACAGGCAGCAATCTCCATGGATGAAGTCTCCAATTTGAGTCTTTCCATGGTTTTTAAGTCATTTTTGTAAAGAGATATTCATCATCAAGGATAGTTGCCAGGGAGTTTGCGTATGCCTCGCTAATATACACATCTGTGATAATCTGTCCTATAATAATCCTGTCTTTCAGAACTTTCTAGAATGACCTATTTTCTATTGTGATAGAAATGTGATACCCTCCGTCACACACTGCAGCAAGTGGTTTCACTGGGTTTGAGATTTTTGTTTAATCTTAGTTGGTCTGAATCTGAGCAGTCACCTGTGACTTGAAGCTTGTGTGCTGAACAGCCCAGTTCCAGAATCTCCTGCTGTCTATTATGATATACCTTGCCGTGCGCTGTGAGTTCTGTGGCATTGGAACTTCCAGCTTAGTTGAAATCTGTGTCATTCTGGATGGAAGGGTTGTTTTGTTTTTTTCTTCAGCAGTAACTAAGTAAAGATGGCTTCTGTACCTTGAAGCTAGGACTTCGGCTGCATGTGTCCCGGCAAAGATGTCTGCTAATGAAAAATTTGCCCTGGTAGATTTAATTCCCGTGAGTTGCTTTTCTGTTGTTTCTGGGATCGTATTATAACAGTCTTTAAGAAAATTTACCTACCTGCTTTCTTTATCAAATCTATTTCCAGCTACTTGCTGTACTCCAGCAAACTGTGAAATAGAAACGGTCTAAAGACTCATCCTGAATCCTGTATATAGGCTCACCCTGAATCCTGTATCTAAAATGCTGCCCAGAGGCTTCTGTTGGGCTGCCTGTTCTCTAGCTGGTAGCACTCTTTTGGGAGATTGTGAGATCTTCAGGAGGTGGGGCCTGGCTGTGGAAGCAGGTCACTAGGGCCAGGCCTTCGACCATTGTACACACCCCTTCCTGGTTTGCCAAAGAGGCAAATAAGCTCTCTGTATGTTCCTGCCACAGCTGAGCTGTGCCACAATGCCTTTCCTTCCATGATGGATCGAAGCCATGAGGCTAAATCAGTGTTTCTTCTTTAAATTGTTTGTTAGTCTGTGTTCACAGACATCGAAGTAACTAATATCTTAAGACTTTGGGCTTCCAGCAACAAGGCAAAATAGATGTAGAGTCCTTTGTGTCCAATTCCTTCCTTGATTCTGACCCTCTCCGAAGGGGCTGATAACGTGAACAGTTGTTGGGTGTTTATGGTGTTTCTCAGGTTCCACCATTAACTGCTGCTTCCAGGCAGGGCAGTGGGACCAGTTCAGCACAGGTATAAGAGAGGATGACTTCAGAACCCTCCTTCTTTCTGCCTTAGGTCTTCCGTTGCAGCCCAGTTTCAGAGAGAAACAGGAATGAAGCGAAAGTAAGGGTAAGCACCTGCAGGCAAAGAAAGCCAAGGAGCCTAGTATTGTTTATGCTACTTAAAAACTCAAGGCTTTGTCAGATACGTAAAAACCACATAGACTTGAACTTTGGAAACACACCTTGTCTTTCTGTTATATATAGGCTGATGTTTTCCCTAAAAGATTTTAGCACCTTTTGTGAGTAAAGAAACTTGGAACCTTGCAAGGAGTGCATTGGAACTTTTCAACTTCCTGTTTTAATTGAACGACCAACATAAACACCAATTCCCCGCCCTCTTCCTCCATATCTGTCCTGGCTCGTTTTCCCCTCCATCCCTGCCTTCCTTTCTTCCTCTGCTGCTTCTCCTCTTCCTCATACTCTCCTTTCTCTTCTCTGTTTCTAACTTTGACCCTTTCTCCCGCTCTTCTTTCTCATCATTATCTTTCTTTGGCGTCATTTATCAACATTGATTGACTACTTGCCTAAACTTTTCAAATTCACTTCCTCAGTAAGTTTCTTCATGCTTGGCGGTAGACACCTTTACTTGCTAAAGAGCCATCTATCTCTCTGTCCCCGAACCTCTCAGTTTCATAAGAAGAGTCTGCACTGCTCTTAAATGTTTGATTTTTTTTTTTTTTGCCAGTTGTGCTTACCAGAGAGGATGTTTATTCAATAGTTTTTAAAACAGATGCTCAAATTATATTTTTTTTCTTAAAATGTTTACACATCGAATTCCAAGCTTTAAATTCACCTTCCCTCAGAATCACAAAGAGACCTTTAGTCATCTGTCGTGGAGTGTCACTGGGTAGGTGTCATGCCTATGTCAGACCCACTCCTTGATTAAATAGAAGTAAAAGCATTTTGAGTGCCTGTTCCATGTTCATTGGGATTAGACAGGTCTCGTGTCTCTCGGTTCTTCTCTTATATTCAGGGTTTTGGGCAGGTATTTGTTTTGCATTCTTGAAAATTCTTTGACCATCATTTGTGAACTTCGGTTATTTGGCAATGGTTGGATTTGTAGTTGGGAATTTAACCAGTTTTCAGAATCTACTTAATAGTTTATGGTGACACTCCTTTCCATTGATTTCTCTTTCACTGGAGTAATCTGTTGATTTTGTGTATAGGGATTAAATTCAGATCTCATGCCGGGGAAGCACTCTACCCCGTGCTCTGTCGCACCCATTCCTCTTTCTTGGCTACACTCTGAAGACAGTGGCTCAAGCTCAAACTCCAAACAACTGTTCCTTTCTGTGAGCTGTTTCCTGCTGCTGCTGTGCTTATTTTTAGAGTCATTGTTTTCTTCTTCCCATTGTCATTGTTAAATTGATTTTCAGCCCTGGCTGCAGAAGTGTATTTCTCCACGGAAGACTAGATTGCCTGGATTAGTACAGTTAGGGACTGTGTGTTTCGTATGCAATTGTATAGACCTGCCTCCTCACAGAAACTCTGCTATGGAAAGTTTGTGGCCTGCTGCTGGACAGGTGTGTCACCTGTCACCTTTTGCTTTAAGACACCTGGCATTGGTGCCTAAGTGACCAGATTCCCCGAGAACTCTAATACTGTACAGGCAAAGCAAACTTCTCCTTTCATACTCATGTTCTTATCTTCCAAAAAGCCCAGGCTGGGATATAACACAGCTGTCCTGAGGCCTATGAGCATTACTTCCTCATCACTGCCAGTGAAGGTCACCGTGGTACCAGGCATTTGCTGCTGTTCCAAGTTCAAGCAAGGAACCGCTTTGCCTGGCCCCTTTACCAAGAGAACTGATTCTCAGATTTTCATCACTTTTGTGAATTGGGTGTGTTCTGAGCCTTTTTTTTTTTTATCTCTGTCTGAATGTGGAGCATTGGAAGCTAAGCATTTAACTCCTGCTTTCTTATCCCTTATATGTCTTCCCAGGCTGAGGTGTTCCTACCTTACTGAACCGTTTTCGTGGTCTGGGGACCAAGCATTGAACTCCTCAGTTTTCTTTTGTGCCCTTTTTCAGGCTGAGGATTCTCCTGTCTTATTAAACTGCTTTTTCTTTTTAATCTTCCAGGAACTTCTCTTCTGTCAATGAAATGTTGAGGGCGATGTTGTGCCTTCTGACACTTGGTTTGATTGGCAGGGGAGGGAGACAGGATGTGTGTGCATTTTGTTCTCTTGATCCAATTTTCTTCCACAGATTCACTAGTTCCTCCAAAACGTAATGTGGTTTTATTTTTTTTCCATGTTTTCAAAGAAATATATAATCTTGCAGGAAACAGAAAACATGGTCAGACAGGCTGAGGAATAGCTATTTTTACGGGCCCAAATACGTTTTATGATTTCGCTGGAGAGCCAGTAAATTAGTTTTCCAGTGATGTCCTGTGGTAAGAGAACAGAGTGTGTGGCTCTGGTGTTAGTATAGCCATGGTTTTCTAAGTCAAAACTGCTAAGCCAATCTCAGGGTGCTTAGCACCGTTTCTGTACCCAAAGGCAGCGCTCCATGGTGTGGAAAACATGAATAAATGTTGTTTTCATGACACATTTCAGTGGGAAAACTGTTTATGTAATTTATCCCCAACTTTGTAATTGATAAGTATTTAGCTAAAGGCACACCATATCGATAATTGACTGCACATATATAGCCCTGCAGTATGCTTTTATGGACTGTATTACATAGAAGTTATGTGCACACTTGGCTGCATGTAACAGCGCAGGAAATGCTGAGCTAAGAGGAGCCTTTCTTTTTAAAGGGGAGCTGGAGGCTTGCTTTTGCGTTCCTATGCTGCCATCCACACGCAGCCCTCATCAGGGTGCTGACAAGTTAGACGGGCCACCGCAGGCATCTTGTCCGTGTTCCTGGCAGTTCTGGAATGGTATCAATGACCCTGTCCTTCCGGGCTGGGGATCAAGATACTGTTCACAGAGACAGCAGACTGGGGATTGGAATATAGTTGGCAGTGTCTTCTACAAAGAGAAATGCACACTTTCATCCCTAGAATTAATCTGATCTCGATATTTATGAGATATTGAGGGCAAAAGGCTAAGCCTCATAAAGAGCTTCTGTGCAACCGCAGGCGTCGCTGTCTCCCCCGGCCTATGCGAACGTATAGACGCTATTCACAGTTTGAGCTGAGAGTCATTTCTGTATTTAGATATGCTTTGTTTTTTTTCTCAGTATCCAAATGGTTTTTGTTATATATATATATTAGTTCATTTTTGTAAAGAGTTTGAGATGCAAGTATGGACACAGAAATGTCAGAAAAATTAAAAAAAAAAAAGGTCCATTGGTAAGGAGTGCCCGGAGGTTTGAAGAAGTAATTTTTCCTAGGCCAGTCATGCAAACTTGAAAAAGAATGCTCATTTCCTTTAAAATGAAAAAAAAAAAAAAAAAGACTCAAAGGAAGGAATAAATAATCTAATAGTTTAATCCACACATTCATTTCCACAAGGGCCACTTCTTCAGGCAAATCTTTGTTGCCTTCTACAGATCACCCAATAGTGATGGGACCTATTGCATTTCTGTTGTTTTCTAAATATAAATGTTGCGTGGGAGGCACACGTGAGTGTGTACATAGGTGGTGGGAGGCGCTCCTGTTTCTCTGTGTACGTTAGCTCACCGTGGGGCAATTGTGCTGAAAGGGAGGAGAAAATAATTTCGTTTCTTTCTGTCACACATAGAGCTAGTATTTTGCTTTCACTCTCCCATTCACGTCTTCCATAGAATTCCAGGGTGACACGGTAGTGATGTCTGCTTTGGTCCTTAGCCAGGACAGCTACACCAAGCCCAGAGACCCACCCGAAGAAGGTAGCACACTGCACTTGAGGCCTCTCAGAGGACGCATGCAAACAGGTCTGCGTGGCCTCTCCACTGAGGAAACACTCCTGCTGTCCGTTTCCCTGTGAATCGCTCTGTTGCCCTCTCTACCCTCTGAGCTTGTTTACTTGTCTGGTTCTTAAGGGTTTCTCTTTTGCTCAAAAGCTGTGTCGTGTCACGTTATTCTTGGGCTCAAGATGCCTGTAATGTTACCAACTAGTTTTCCATCCATCCTGAATGCAAATGGACCATCATATTTAGTTCACTGCCGTTTGGGATCTGTTACTTTGTTTTAGAGATGAGGTATCCTAAAGCCCAGAGTACCTTGAAGCTCACTTTGTCACTATGGATGGCCTTGAACTTGTAATCCTCCTGTCTCTGCAATGTGACCCACTTGGAACTGTACTTACAAAACTATCTTCTATTAACAAGTGACCAGGTGTGGCTTGAGGGGTGACCAGCACTTCCTGTGCTGCCCTTTGAGTGGCATTTTTGTTTAATAATGTGGTTTTCTTATTCACCTACTATATACATTTGGTGGGGGGGAGGCCTATGAAAATGGCAGATCCTAAGATCTGACAGAACAGTTTTTGAACAGTTCTTCAGCGAGTTGATTCAGCTCAAATATAGTATTCCTGTTTTATGGGGTTGACGGGATGATGCCTTTATGGGAAACGCTGCGAAGTGTGAGAGCTTATGTTTGAGCTCTGTGGAGTGTCCTTTGCAAACTGAACCTTTGGCTCCCAATACACTTCATACATCATGAAAACTGGAGACTTTCCAGTGTGCAGTGGGTGGGAATGAGGGATTTCGTTCGGTACTATGAGTTTATGAAGTTCTTGGTCTAAAACCAATTTCTTGATTGAATGAAAACAAAGGCTCTCCTCCTCTCGACATGAACATTGTGGGATGCAGGCATAAGTCCAGTTTTAGTCATTTATTATTTATTTATATATACATTGAGGTTTTATATTCGGCTGTAAAAGCATAAAATTGTGTCTTTTATAGGAAACAGATGGGAAGATGAAGGTTATAGTGTTATATGAAATAGGCCATATTCAGAAAGACAACTATCACGTATTTTCTGTAAGTCCAGTTTCAAAGCAGTATGTTTTGATCCGTCAGCTGCATCCTTACAGGGTAAAAGTTTACTTTTTGTGTTAGAGGCTCAAGGTTGAAAGGCCAAGGCTGATACGGTGGCCAAGCATGAATCTTCTAACTTTCATCTTTCCATTCTGCCCTCCTCAGCATTGAGGTGATTGTATAGTATTCATAGGATGGGTAACATCCCCGGGAACACGTTCATGTTCCCAGAGTAGAGCTAAGCACCTCTTTCCATCCATTGTAGGAAGAACTATTAAGCTTCCCAAACTCTCCTCCAATTTTATTTTCTTCCTGCTGGATGTAACCATCGCAGGCAGCACTGAGGCTTTAAGTGTGCATACAGCATCATGGAGCAAAATCATGATCCTCATACACTCAGAGAAGAAAGGAGGATGTAGGCAGGCAGCTAGCGGTACCTGGCTTCAAGACCAATTCTACTGTAGGCAGGTATGTGGTATGATTGTGGGTGAATTGATAAGTTCTGTATCAACACGGGCAGCCCTGAACTCTGTGTGTCTGTGTGCAATTATATAAATCACACATATATATGTATGTGAGCTCCGGTATAATGCATGGTGAAATACATGGCCACATTTGCAGTGATGAGCTGGAGAACAATGACTTTTATTTCTTTTCCTTAGCCTGGTGATTCCTGTGACCGTGCTCCTCAGTTGGATGGTACCAAGGAAGAAAAAGAGCTGCCAGGAGTTACCAAAACAAGCAGGCCCCTGGTAAGTTGTGGAAGGAGACACGGGGAGAAGGATGACGCCATTTCCTTAAGACAGTCAATCAAAACTTTCAAAGAGTGCAGTGTGGTTGAGGTGGCTGGATAGCCACATCCATTCACATACCTGATGACTTTTCATCAGTTTCTGAGAAACATATCCAGCAGCGAATCAACATTAGGTTAGTAGGCAGATATACAACTGACTATACGTCCTATAAAAGCCGACGCGTAACTCAGTAATTCAAGGATTGGATATCCTGTTCTTTTCCGTCTTCCCCTCTCCGTCGCCTACTCCCCACCTTCTGTAGTCACTCCTGCTCTCCACTCACACCCAAGAGAGAAGAGTCAGGTGAGACTCTGGCAATGACAAAGGCTCCATCACCGTAAAGCCGAGAACGATGGCTCTGTTTGTGGCTTCCTGGGGCTTTGCCCGTAACTGTTTCTACATGATGCACATTCGCAGCGTGAATGCATCTCAAACTAATATCACATGGAAGAAGCCAGACAAAAACATTCAATTAATGCAAAAAAATGCAAGAAATATGAGCTAACCCACAGTGATGGAGGGGCCATCAGTGCCTTCCTAGGGAACTAGGATAAAGGAAGGAAGGAAGATAGGAAGGGTAGAGCTTCCAGAGAGCAGAAGCAGATTTTGGGATGCTGTTGGCATTCATCATCTTGACTGTAGTAATGGCTAATTCTAGGGGATGAGAATTTTGATCAAAATTTATCAGATTAATGTCATCAAATTATCTGCTGTATACACATATGCATTGAGTTTAATTGTGCGGTTCATTATAGATCAGTTATATCTCAATTAACTGCTTAAAAGCAAGTTCCTACAGTTTCATTAGTAAGCCAGACACTTACTTTGCAGAACACTGTTTACAGTGCGTGAATGGCTGTTCATATATGTACATGGTTCATTTTGACTCACAGAGGCACTAAGTTTGGGTAGTTACAAAGGATTTACAGCCTAATTGCTATCACCAGAATCCCAGTCTACAAATCATTTCTCATAGAAATAAAAGAAGACATTTTTTATGCTCAGTCAACATAGATGAAATATTTATTAGAGATGTTCGTTTATTCAAGAGGCAAAGCAGTCAGTCTAGTTTACTATCCAATGTCTTAAGTGAAAAATCAAATCCACTGCTTGCCATCGTTTCATAACTCACTGTAAAATACAATCGTGCCATCTGCTCAGAGTCATCGTTTGCATCTGTGTGTTTCCCATGAAAGCGAATCTAAGGAACCGTGATTTAAACAAGTAGGAGTTTGTTTTCATCACGGATTAAGAGACTGATGATGAAAAGCACCACCAGCTGCAGACAGCACAGTGGTGACGTTAGCATGGGGACCGGCTCCTTGGCTAAGTCCTCGTCTCCGGTGTGTGATAAGGAAACTGAACTGACATTCCCATGAGCCCAGGCCACCTGACTGTTTAAACCTAAATCCTTGGCTTTCCTGGAAAACCTGCCCAGGAGAATGTCTCTTATTCTCCACAGTCAGACTGTGACACTCTTACTGGATACACAGATGTATTTTCCTTTAGACCCCATTCCTTTAAAAATAAGTTATCTGGGTTTCTATTTAAATTTTTTTTCATTTGTTGAGTTTTAAGAGCTTTTAGTTTATCTTGCATTCTGAAGTTTGACAAAGACCTTGATTTTATTTCATTAATTTTGATCGGCCTTCAGCGAGACTCTCCCCTCTGGAGGCCGTTTTCTCTTTAGTTTCTGGAGATTTTCTTCCAGTGTATTTTGAATTAGCTTTTCTCCTCAGTTCCTGTGGTTCATCTCCCTAGAACACAAATTATATGGTTGTTGCTTTGCTTGAATCATATTTTACTATTTGCTAAATTTTACCTCACCTTAGTCTCGTTGCCCTGTATTCTATACCTTTGCAACATTTTGCTTAGTAAAATCTTTTGGGTCGTAATTGTATAATTATTTAGGTTTCCAACTCTTTGTGTAGATTTCAGAAAACATTATTTAAAAAAAAAAGACTTTAAATTTATGCACCCACTGTTACAGCAATGTGTTCTGAGCCAGGATAGCTACTTAAAACTGAAAATACGAGTTAAGTTATTTTTATGCCACCCCAAAACTGAGGCACAATTTACAAATCACACATTCCACGTTAGGTGTGTCACCCAACTGTTTTTAACAAATGTGCGAGTCAGAAAACTACAGTCAGTGTGAGCATAGAAGATGGCCGCCACCGCAGTGACGTCTCCCCAGTCCTTGTCAGTGGATGTTCCTTCTTCCCTGCAGAGGCACGCTGTGATTACTGAGACACTTTTGCTCATTTTCATCTCCATTTAAGTAGAATTGTACATACCAGAGTGTTTTTGTATCTGCTTTATTCCCCTCACAATTATAATTTTAAGATTCACCAATTGTTACATAGCTCTCCCAGCACATAACATTCCATTTTATAACAATGCCTTCTGTTACCATGTCTGTTTACCTGGTGATGGAGGTTTGGAGTACCTCCAGCTTGGCCTGTTATGAGCAATGCTGCCGTGAACATTCATGTAGCAAAAGGATGTGCATTCACATTTCTCTTGAGTAAAGAGGGACAAATTCAGATTGTTGCCAAATACCAACCACTGCTCTCAGCAGGGAATAATTTCATAAGTATATCCAAAGAGTGAAGGTCTATCTTCAGAAACACTACAGCTAGAAATAACAACCAGGGTAGTTTTTGGGTTTTGGTTTTGTTTGTGTGTGTTTGTATGTGAATGTATGTATCTTGCCTGTAGGATTCTGTCAGCTTGCTCTTGGTGTATGTGGGTGAGTCCACATGAGAGAAAAAAAAAGTCACTCCTATGCAAGTGTTTTTTTCAGTGTCTTTAGTGTCCACTAAGATATAAATATTTAGTGATTTCCCCAAACTTTCCAAAGGTAAATATTGTGTGGGGAACATACAAACTTTAGGGAAGTGGCATGCTCAATGACGCAGACAGGGAATGCTGGAGAGGATGTGGAGAAAGGGGAACCCTCCTCCATTGCTGATGGGAATACAAACTTGTACAGCTACTTTGGAAATCAATCTGACGCTTTCTCAGACAATTAGGAATAGTGCTTCAAGATCCAGCTATACCACTCCAAGGCATATATCCAAAAGATGCTCAAGTATACAACAAGGACATTTGCTCAACCATGTTCGTAGCAGCTTTATAATCTGGAAACAACCCAGATGTCCCTCAGCTGAAGAACAGATACAGAAATTGAGGTACATTTACACAATGGAATACTACTCAGCAATTTAAAACAATGAAATCATGAAATTTTCAGGCAAATGGTGGGAACTATAAAAGATCATCCTGATTGAGGTATCCCAGAAGCAGAAAGACACACATGGTATATACTCACTTATAAGTGGATATTAGACATACAATGTAGGATAAACATACTAAAATCTGTATACCTAAAGAAGCTAAGCAAGAAGGAGGACCCTGGGTAAGGTGATCAATCCTCATTCAGAAAAGCAAACAGGATAGACATCAAAAGAAAGTGAAAACAAGGAACAGGACAGGAGCCTACCACAGAGGGCCTCTGAAAGTCTTTACCCTGCAGGGTATCAAAGCAGATGCTGAGACTCATAGCCAAACTTTGGGCAGAGTGCAGGGAATCTTATGAAAGAAGTGGGAGATAGAAAGACCTAGATGTAACAGGAGCTTCATAAGAAGAGCAACAGAACCAAAATTCTGGGCCCAGAGGTCTTTTCTGAGATTGATAATCCAACCAAGGACCATGCATGGAGATAACCTAGAACCCCTGCCAGATGTAGCCCATGGCAGCTCAGTGTCCAAGTGGGTACCCTAGTAATGGGAACAGAGACTGTCTGACATAAACTCAGGGGCTAGCTCTTTGATCACCTCCCCCTGAGGGGGGAACAGCCTTACCAGGCCACAGAGGAAGACAATGCAGCCACTCCTGATGAGACCTGATAGGCTAGGGTCTGATGGAAGGGAGGAGGACCTCCCCTATCAGTGGACTAGGGCCGGTCATGAGAGGAGAAGAGGGAGGGGAGATGGGATTGGGAGGGGAGGAGAGAGGGGGCTACAGCTGCGGTGCAAAGTAAATAAACTGTAATTAATAAAAAATTAATTAAAAAACAAACAGGGAAGTACAAACCACTGGCTAAGCTCCCTCTAGCAAGGGAGCAGAAGCACTCCCACTGGTTGAGACTGCAGTGATTGGAGCAACTCTGGACCTGTGGTCCCAGAATCTCTTCCATCCTGCCTCCCAGACCTTCCACAGCCTGCTGTCTTTGGCCCTGTGAACCAAAGGCCTCAGCTAAGCAAAGGGGAAACCTCTGTAGTTAAGTAGGTTTAGTTTCCCTGGAGGCAGGATTGTTTCTGGGTTCAAGGCACTTAGCTTTAAGGTGTGTAGAGTGGGTGGGTGGAGCCAGCAAGCCCTCTCCGAGGGCAGAGTCAGAGAGAGGAAGATGACTACGTAGTTAAGGGAGAAGTCTGCCTAGCATCTGTGCTCGCGACCATTCCTAATTATTTGTCTGCATCTGCCCCCTACTTTGTTCATTTATTATTAGCTTGTTTTTTCCGTGTCTCTTCTTAGAAATTCTCCCGTATGCTTCTTAATTTTTTTTTTTAATTTTATGTGTGTGGGTATTTGCCTGCAATGTATGTTTGTGTATTGTGTGTGTGCCTGGTGCTCTGGCACTTCAGAACTCTTGGGACTGGAGTTACAGGCATCTGTGAACCGCCATGTGGGTGCTGGGAATTGAACCCAGGTCCTCTGGACGAGCAGCCAGTGCTCTTAACCAGTGATTTGTCTCCGTAGCCCTCTTATGCTACTTTGAGAGGAGATATTTCTCTTACTGTTTGCCTTGGAAACAGTCTGGACAAGGTCACACGTATGCCTTGTTGCTCACATCTGCCACGTGATCCCTCTTAGCATCGCCTGTTCCTGAAAACAAAAGTGTTCTTTTTTAATTTACTTAATACTTGGCTCTCTAATAACGAACCAAGATCTTACTAAGACAAATAGAGTGTGTGGCGGGCATAGCAGTGTCTGTTGCAGAAGTCAGTATCTGCCACAGGGCCCTGGCATTCAGGGTCTCGCAGGGGTGCGGCGCCAACGGCCCTACGCAGCTGCCCGTGTCCAGACAGTCTCTCCACATCTGTCACGTGTCTCTCTGGAGTCAGTGGAGTGCACAAACATGGGAAAGAAACTCTGAATAAGAATGGTCCTTTTGTGTCTCCATTTAGGCAGGTGATGAGCCTCTCAACAGCACCACGCTGTCCAACGGTGCCCGGGATGAAGAAGGTAGTTTTGTGGACCTCCAGAGCGGCTCCATGGTAAGTCAGAGCAATTGCATGTTAGGACAACAGTGTCAGGAGGGAAGAAGAACAATTTCTTCAAGACAGGTTAAAAGAACTTGAACTAGAGCTGAGAATAAACAGCTGCCTACCTACCAGCCGTCTAGCAACTGGGAAAAAAACTTCAGACCAAGGAATGAGTAGCTCTGCCTTTTGCCAAGCCTGATGGGGCCGGCTTGTACTCTCAGCTACTTGAGAGGCTGAGGCTGGGGTTAGCAAACCTAAGACCAGCCCGAACAACTTAGACCCTCTGCCAAAAATTTCAAAAGGAAGCAGCTGGGGAGGTGCGGAAAGTGTTGGCCATGTGAGCATGAGGACTTAAGTTTAGGACCCCATGCTTACGTAAAATCCTAGATGTGGTCGCTGGAGCTTGCTATCCCAGCACCAAGCAGTCAGAGACAGGCAGATAGCTGGTTCTCACTGGTCAGCCAGTTTAGCCTAATTTGTAAGCCTCGGGTCAACAAGGCAAGGCTGACCTCATGCTCACACACATACACACACACACACACACACACACACACACACAAATAATAGGTATTAAATATTCAAAAGTAGGTTAAAGGGTAGCTCAGAGGAAGAACACTTACCTAGTACCCAAGAAGCTCTAGGTTCAATGTCCAGGATCACAGAAACCATAGCAAATAATCTGGATTTGAAGCGAGCTCTGCTGATTAACATAGTCAGGATCTGGAGATCACAGTGAGCTCATTGCAGTACAGGTATGGAGGGAGTTGCTAGCTTTCATCTTCCTCGTGGAGTTCTCACATGCAGTCTTCAGCGGCTCCCTGGGTTGGCTTCACTTCCCCACATTAACCTAGAAGTAACCTTTGTTTCCTGGGGAAGTGAGAAAGCCTCGGCTGCAGGATCCTGGCTTTGGACCTTACCTGCCTGAATTCATCTCCAGCCTAACTTCTGAGGACTCAGCCATTCAAGCTTTCTCTTTGCAGAAATTGCCCCCTTGACCCTGAGTGACAGTTATACTTTTCTTTGTCAAAAACACTTGTCATTTCCCCTCTGCTTACAGTACTGCATGTCTGCAGTAAGCATCTCTGAGCTGGTACTCTGGCGGAGACAAGTTAATAGGTCTCTTAAAGGGGACAGTGGAAGCCCCCTGTTTGATGGGGTCTCGGTTCTCTGATGCTAAGTTGATGAAGGGCTAATGCTAGCCCTTCAGAAAATGTGGTACCTATAAATGTTCATCCTCAAGGCAGCAGGTTCTTAGCTATTGCCTATTTTGAGGAATAAGATAACTGACATCCACGTATGACCTACCCCTGGGATTTGCTCCTTGTTTGGAAAAACAGCCTTGTTAACTCATATGATATAAACTGAACTCAAGCACACGTGCAGTGAGAATGTTTCTAAGTTAGAGATCACTTGAAATCTGCCCCTCATTTGGAAACCGTGGGGACCACAGAAGGGGTTACCTACAACAGAGCTTACACAATTATGCCAATCCCCTGTGACTTGAAAGTCCCATCCTCGGTTCTTAACTAGATCCTCTACTTCCTGTTGCAGCTGGTGGTACCCGGGTCCATAAGCCATCCCTGAGTTCCAGCCTCAACTCCTCCTGCCTTTCCTCTCTTCACACCCATCTCTGGGTCCCATAGGAGTTATCATGTCAGTGGTTTAGGGCTATTTGTACCTGTGTCCTTTGTTACAGCTTCTTCTTTGGTACAGACACTTACCATCATCTTTTATATTCCTGAAGCAGCCACCTAGTAACCTCCCAAAAAATAGGTTTGTGTCTATACAATCCACCGTTCCTACAGCTGTGCATCATGGATCCAAAGTGCACTTTAAAGCTCTAGTGGGCCTCTCCCAAACTTTCTAGTTGACAGGAGACCTCCCAGTAGTGTGTGATCACTTGTCTGTGACAAACCTTCAATACCCCTTCTCTCAGTGTCTTGTACAAGCCCACAATGAAGTGTACACCAAGCCAAATGTGAAGTAGGTTGGATACCTAATTCATTTGCCAAAGGAGACAATGGCAGACCTTCCTCATCTTTTTTGATTTTTCATGGCAGTTCCATGACCACAGTTCTATGTCCACTCAGAGTGATACATTTTCCATTTCTTCTTTCTTTGCTGCCAGCTTTTCCATATCATTGATTGCTCTCAGACACTGATTCAAAGAACTAGCTGACCACATATTGTCGACATGAAGATGATTAGAAGGTTGAAAAGTTGTGGAGATGATGATGTGAGAGAAAGAACTTGATCTTGCATGGTGATTATGAAGCTATGCAGGATGAGTTACAGTCGTTTCATTTTTTTCTTCCTGAAAATAAAATGGATGTCAGTAGTGACATAAGCAAAGAAATATTGTCTCTAAGACAATCTCCCTGACATAGTCTCCAACTTCTCTTACTTTGGGTCGTTGATCACAGGGTCTTTATTTAGATTTAAATAAAATGGGAGTTGCTGGGGTACCCCCACAATGCCAACTCAAAACCCTTACTGTACTGGAAGTGCTGGCACATTTCAGTGTGAGGTAACCACATTCTGAGCCTCATGTTTATACGTAACCATGGACACCAGCTGGAGCCTCTCTGTGTGGTAGGAGTACTTATGGCACTTGGGTAAAAGAGTGTTGAGGTCTCTGACTTCTCAGGGGTTAATCTGCAGCTGCTAGAAGCCATGGGTGCTCCTAGTATTTCATAGTGCATCAAGACCCCAAGTTTTACTTTAGGGAAGACCTCGAGAACTTGTCCATAAGAATTTATTTTATGGAGTGGGAGAAAGTGACCTACTGTTGACTCTTCTGAAAGAATGGTCTTCACCCATAGGGTGCCCTTTTTCCAAATTTTATTGTTTTGTATATTTGAAGGGACCATAAGTAAAATTCCACATTTTCATGTCTCTCTTTGAATTTTGCCAAAGTTCACCTGCAAGTCTCCCCTTTTCTTCTGAGAAATCATTGCTTCTGGATGAATTCAGAGAAAAGGTTATGACGTCCTCTTGAAAAGCTCATTAGGACTTTTCTTCTAATGTTCCATAATTAAGCAGACTATTTGTTCTGGATTTCTAAGCCTCGTAATTGCTTTATTGTGGACTGTAGGTTGAATTACATCAAATGAACATCCAGTATTTATTGAAATGAATATCTTCAACCACAGAATCACCAGCTACAGATGGGAGATATTTTAATTGTGTCTGGCGTGAACATGTACAGTTTTTTTCTTCTTGTCATTCTTTTCTCAGTAAAACAGTGTAACAGCTGTTCACATAGCACTTCCACAGTGAGGTACTGTACACAATCCAAGACGGTTTAAAGTATGCAGAAAGATGTGCGTAGGTTATGTGCAAATGCCATTCTCTTGGTATCTGCAGGAGTTCCAGGGACTAATCCCCACCCAAGGATCACTGGTGGGCGGGTGGAATTACCTTATTGTCGCTCTGATTCCTCTGCTGTAGAAGGAGACTGCCCTTTTCTGTTGTCCTGTTCCACAGTCTCCTTCAAGTATAAATCTCCAGTGACCTGAAATATCCCCCTAGCCTCTCCACTCGTTAAAGTGTCTACCACCTGCCAATAGTGTGAAGTGGAAGGCCAAGACGTTGGCATTTGGAAACTATGTCATATCAAACTGTAACCGTGGGTGGTCTCCACACTGTAGGGTTGGGTTTTTCGAGCCACCAGGAATACCACTGACAAGGAACTTCATGACCCTAGGTCTCTGTCTTTTCATCTAGAAATTGCAGTGTATAGGCATTCTGCGTTCAGAAGATGACCCTCTATTTCCACGTGATGTATACAATTGAGAGATTTAATCTCACGTCTGAAATCCAGCAGGAATCAAAAGAAAACACAAGGCTGAGACTTTGAGATTCCCTTGTGCAAAGTCTGCAGCATATGATAGAGGAGCTTTCAGGAAGCAGGTGTTCCATGATTGCTGAATAAACATGAGAATAAGAGACACCGCATCATAGTCTGCCAGGGAAAAGGACAGACTTTACGTGTGACTTGCATATAAACACTTCTTGATAGAATGGCAATTTCTTGATGTCACACATGTTCACAGATAATAACCCCACATTAGAGTTTATAGTTTTGCATGTAAATTTTTTGGTAGAATTTCTGTGTCATTTTTTTTTAATAGCACCCTTCTAGACATGAGCAGAAACTCACTTTGTGAAATTGAATAGAGATACTTGGCTTCTGATGGAGCAAGTGGGGTACAGTCCTGCGGCAGGGTTTCTGTGAGAAAGAAGCCAAAGAATGGAAACTGTATTAGAAAAGATAACTTCTTATTTTACAGTTCTGTTGTTGTTTGTGTGTTTGTTTTGAGACAGGATCTTACTATGTAAACCAGGCTGGGCTAGAACACTTTACATAGGCTCCTCTGTGTAGACTAGGCTGGCCTAGAACCTGCTGTGTGGACCGGACTGGCCTGCAGCTTTACCTGCTGTTTTGCCTCCTGAGTACTGGGACTAAAAAGAGACACTCACCACACCTGGCAGGAGAGTTAACTTCTCTGTTAGCTGTTATTGGTCTGTATTTCACAATGAGAATTTGTCTGTTAACATTAGCAATATCACTGTAATCAGGACAGAATGTATCCAGAAATTAGCAGATAGTGATTACCAAATATAAGCCACCAGGCGCAGCACATGCTAAGTACATGAGCTAGGAAGGCAGGGTTAGTTGTGAGGGCTCCTGCCTAGTTCTCATGAGAGACTTGGATAAGCCACATCCATCTAGACTAACTGTGGAAACAACCATGATCATTGCGAACCGTTTGTGAGGCCAAGAACTATGTGAAAAAAGACTCATGTATTGCAGAACATTCCAATTGAGACGAAGGGTCAGGCTGGAGCGGTGGCTCAGCCGCGAAAAGCTGGGGTTTGCAGGCAGAAACCTAAGAGATGAAGGTCACTGCGTTGGTGGTGAATGTCTTTGTTCCTCTTTCCTTGGTCGGCAGGCAGTACTGGAGGCCATTCCAGATAGTCCCATTCACGCCAATGGATCTGCGGACGCCGAGCAGTCAGTTCCCAGTGCGATGAGTGGTGAGTGACATGTCCCCTGCTGAGAGTATGCTGTTCCTCCTCCCCTGGGTCTGGCACTCCAGCAGCGAGCAGTGGGTTTTGTTTTTAGCTTTTATTTTAATACATCCACTTTTACCGTTGACTGGGTAACACCATAAATATATACGTAGGACTTAGCAGTAGGATAGTCGTGTTGGATATACAATATTTGTGATGTTTCAATGCGTACATTGGATAACGTATGCGTTAGGCTGCACTTACCTAAATCCTAACACATCCCATCATCTACATTCTTTGTGATAAAAACTTTTAAGTTCCTTTCTTGCGGGTTTTTTAAACGTGTAGCACATTACAGTTCTCTCCAGTCTCCGTGCTTGCCGATGGTACCTCAGAACTTTTTAGTCGTATCTAACTGTGCCCCACTGCTTGTCCTTGCCTCTCTCCCCATCTTTGCCTGTTCCTAGCAAGATGTGTGTTGTGATTCGGTTGCTTTCAGCACTCCCTCTCTCCCTCACCTCCAAACAGCCCATTTTGTTATCCAGCTAAATGTGAAGGGAAATCTTCCTTTACTTGGGCAGTGGCTTTGACTTAGGCCACCACATAAGCACCACAATGTATCTTGATGTCCCAGGGAGGCTCCCAGTTGCCGAGGATGGGTGTGTTAAACCTGAGACGTTTCTGACATGCAGGCTTATATGGTTGGCTCTCACACAAGCTTCCTCCACTTGAGACACCAGAATGGAATCCTCCCGGTCCGAGCCTGGGTCCTGAGGCCATACTTTTTGGATCCCTCTCTTGAGAAATGCCGCTTCTCTCCTTGGAGGAACACAGGCTGTACTTTCACCATTCACATCCAAATGCAAAGCAGAGCTGGTGAAAGTGTTCTAGAGTTGATCATGGTGATAGTTGCCCAGCTGACTTCATACATCAAATGATGAACTGCCTGACATGAGAATTGTTCTTCAATAATGTTGATACCAAAAGTGAAATAACTGAGATGAGAAAGTTGCCAGAAGTGCTTTCCCGTTAGTCCTTTTGCTGCCTATGATCTAGCTATAACCATGCCTTCAGGGACAGGTGTCCATGTGCAGTGGCCCAATGGCTTGGAGCATCTGCCTGCTTGTTGCTGCTCTCAGGAGACCCCACCCTAGATCTGCAAGAAGCCCGAGCGCTGTTTCATCACTCTCCTTCCTCTGTGCTGAGTGCAAGCCCACCTCTGCAGAAGTGAAGCGTCAGGACTTTGCCCCTCCCTCTGCTATGTTCTAAGTCTTGCTGCTGCCCTTCACCATGTCCCAGCTAGGGTTCATGTGCAAATCGTACTGCCTTCACTTACAAATTTTCCACCCAACTTTAATGTAAAAGCAATTGATCTTACTGATTAATTTCGCCCTTTGTCATTTTGATCCCCTTGACCTTTAGTCAGGGTCCTAAGAAGAAAAAATGTTCTGGTTGTAATCAAATAATTCTGTACTTTGCACATAATAACTTTGCAACGCAGTGAAACAAGGTGTTTCATCAAAATCTTACTCAGAAGTAAGAGTTTCATGTTGGACAAATGGTTTGGGCCACTTATTTGCCTTCATTTTCAGCCTCGCTTGAGAAAAATGCCACTGTGGGACTTTCCTGTCAGAGTCGGCAGGTCAGGTGCTTTTTAATCAGGAAAGGTTAGAGCCATATCAGATTACGGAAATCCAGACTTTTTCCCCTGCATACCCAGAGGTGAAGTCCACATTGGATAATCTTAAGAGGCGGATGCTCTAGATTTTGAAAGTAGAAGGGATTTTTGGGAGGATTCCCGCTGTTTTTCCTCTTTATGTTTCTGGGTCTCCAACAAGTAGTCCTGGGTCTAAGTGGCGTTATTTTAACATCAGAAGAGCACAGAGAAATGCATCCTCCTGGGCTTTGCCTCTAATCCTTAAAAACTCTCCTAACTCGGGAAAGTTTAAGACATTAAAAAATTGGGTTGGACAGTTGTTTCAGACACTGTAGAAATGTGTCCTAGGGAAGGTCAGGACGATAGCATGTCACTGCCTAAGTGAATGCAGGGAGCTGGGCCCTGACCCGCACATTTCAGCACTCCAGCATGCCTTGCAAATATTGGTAGTTTATTCTGCAGCAACTGGCTTTGACTGGCTCAAGGATGTATAACATTTCTCGTCTCTTGCCTCTTGCTTTTTTTTTGAAGATGATGATTATCTAGAAAAGAACATTCCACCAGAGGGTGAAGAGCTTTCTTTTGAGGTGTCTTACTCAGAAGTGGTGACAGAGACCCCAGACAGAAATAAATGGAAGAAGTCAGACATTAAGAAAGAGGACTATGCCTTGACTGTAAGTAACCCCCCTGCAGTCTGTCTAATACCCTCCGGGGACGGCTCCCTGTGTCAATATGAGGATTGCTTTTCTTCTGTGCGTGTGTGTGTGTGTGTGTGTGTGAGGGAGCTGGGGAGGCCAGGCGCTGACAATGTGTCTCCTGAGATTTGACTCGATGTGTTGTTCCGTGTGTGCCTAGCATGTGTATCCTGATTACAGGACAGTGGTATGGACAGGCCTTGTAAGAAGGCAGTGGCTGGGCCATGGGGATGATGCAGTGCGTAAGAGTGCTTGCTGTGGAAGTGTGATGGCCTTAGTCTGCACCTCCAATGCCAGTGTAAAGATGGGCATGGTTCATCTGTGATCTCAGGGCTCCTGTGGTGAGATGGGAGGCAGGGTCCAGAGAAGGCCCCAAAGCTCACAGACCAACTAGCGTCACATTCTCAGCAGCCCATTGTAAAAGACCCCATCTCAGGTAAGGTGAGATGCAAGGACTGACAGCCGAGATTGTCTTCTGACCTCTGTGTGCCTACTATGGCATACCACACCAGTAGAAATGGGCACATGCACAAACACAGCAAGAAGGCAAAGAGCTGTGGCTACGGTCACAGCTGCAGCTGGGCAGTGCTCACAACCTTGACGGCAATGCTAGCCCACCCTTCAGGGCTGCTGCTCTGCCTTTAACTAGCGTAGCTGGTCTTCGGGTGTTCCCGAAACACCTACTCACTGCTTCTGGGGCCCAGGATGCTCGTTGGAGACATTTCTCCCGGTCATCTTTGCTGTGTAAATTTAGAGTGTCCCGATTTCATTTGATTGGAAAAAAATAAATAAGTACCTTCACTGTGTGTTTTAGAAATTTATTGTTCAGAAAACCAGATTTGGGTTGACAGAGACGGGAGACCTGTCTGCTGAAGACATGAAGAAAATCCGCCATCTCTCTCTGATTGAATTGACGGCCTTCTTCGACGCCTTTGGAATACAACTGAAAAGAAACAAGACGGAGAGAGTGAAAGGCCGAGGTAACTAAGGGGCCAGGCCGCTGGCTTAAAGTGTGCCCTGGGAACACGAGGGCAGGCTTCTGACTCTTCCTTTCTCTTCCTGCCTTGGCTGTTGCCACTGCAGACAGTGGGATTTTCGGAGTGCCGCTCACCGTCCTCCTGGACAATGATCGGAAGAAGGACCCGGCGGTGAAAGTTCCACTGGTGTTACAGAAAGTGAGTTGTGTGCAGAAGACGGGGGAGCCCACGAGCTCAGTGGGTGCACAAAGACAGGAGGGCCCTATTTAAGTCCCAACGTTGCGTTATCACAGATGTCCCTGACCCTTGGGGGACACGCCCCACCTCAGGAGCACTTGCTCTTGTGCTGGAGAAGCGTGTTACCTTACTCGGCCATAAGATGTCAGGGGTGGACGCGGCATTTCATCTTCCAGCTTCATTCAGTTACAGTTCCCTGTCTTCAGATGCTGCTTGTGTGTGTGCACGTGTTTACACGTGTTTTCCTTTTCAAGACGGGGTCTTACCATGCTGACCCAGCTGTCCTGGGGCTCACCGAGCTCTTCCTGCCTCTGCCTACCGAGTGCTTGGCTAAAGGCACACCCACTGTGCCCGCTCTTCACATGTACTTCTGATTATTCTGTTTAAAGACATGACTATTAACAGTCTACTTGCCGAACACACAAGTGCTTTCTGAGATGCATCAAAAGCTAATTTTTTTCCCAAATGGGTGTGCACACTCATTTTATTGACTTTTCAAACTCAAATCAAATAATAAAGTAAAAAATTATCTTTCTTCTGATAGGTTTTCAGATGTGACTATACCCAATAGGTACAGTCAGGACAGAAAAAGCTTAGTGAAACTATTTTTTTTTTTTAATGATATCTCAACTGCTATTTCCAGATATCTCTATGATTGCTAAATAGCTGGGTTACTTTAAAAAAAAATATATAAGGCCTCAGTTTGTTTGTAATTATGTGTCTGTGTGTGCATGCATACATATGTGTCAGTGCCCAAGGACATGAGAAGATGGCATCAGATCCCTCCCAGAGCTGAGGTACAGACTGGTGTGCCTCCCTAGGAGGATGCTGGGACTTGAACTCGGGTCCTCTGTAGGAGCAGTACGTGCTCTTAGCCACGGAGCCAGCCCCACAGCTGATTTACTTTTACGTTGTGCTTCTTAAAATGTGGGCAGCAACCGGGCCACGCTTGATGAAGTACGCACGTGTTCAACAGTGACATCCGGTGGCGCTTAGAACCCCAGGCCTTTATCACAGACCTTGCTGTGTTCTACACTCTTTGTAAACGATGCACAAAAAGCCCCAGCTGTGGTGGCACGGCTGCTCTGCTCACTCTGACAGTTCTACATCCACATCTTCTTTCCTCTTTGTCTGGCTCTCATTGCCGCGGCCCAAGCTGCTTCCCCCAACCACGCTGATAGAGTGTCCAGTGATGGGGCAGGGAGGGTGGCAGTGACCGCCAGAAGATGCGGGTGTCCTCTCCGTGCACAGGGGCCGTCTGCTTGGAGTCTCCCCAGGGCAAGGGCTGTACCAGTGATGTCATATCCTGTGCAGTCAGCATAGATCAGCCCAAGGGGCAGTTTTTATCTCCTTCTTGCTGACAAAGCACCTAGGGTAGAGGAGGATAAGATAAAGCAGGAGGCAGAGGAGGACAGGGGCGAAGCGCGTGCCAAGCCCAGAGTCCTCAGGCTGTGCTGTGCTTCCACCTCTGAAACTAAAGCACAAGCGATGGTCTTTGTCCTGCATATAGAGGATGGTTTTTGGAGAAAACAATCTTTAAAATCCACAAGAATCCAGCACAAGTTTATATGACATAGGTGCAAAAACCCAGCATAGAACTTAGCAACTGGCATTAAACATGAGGTGCTCAACAGATGCTAAGTGAACTGTAGATTTACATCACATTCTTGACCCAGGGAATGACAGCCACTCTGCTGGTGTTGTGTGCCTCACTTGAAGTAATTTGAGATGCTGTCCCTCAGCTGTTGTGAGACATAGGTGCCTCCTTCCCCATCTACCCTTGACAGAATCTCACAACCCAAGCACTGTGGGGCGCCATCGGAGCTTCCTCTCACCTTCCAAACTTAGAAAGGTTACTTAGCTTCATGTGTCCCAGCCTCTCAGGAGGGGGGATAAAAGCACGGAGGTCAGGGTTGAAGGAGTGAGTATGTGCAAAGCACTGAGAACAGGTCTGACCTGCAGGAAATACACAGGAAGTAGAAACTTGTTATTAAAGCTCACCACTGTCACCACTATCACCACCACCATCATCACCATCACCACTATCATCACCACCACCACTGCCACCACCATCATGTCATCACCACGATCAACATCATTACCATGATCATCCCCCCACCACTATCATTACCATCATGGCCACTAGCACCATGAGATATTAAGACAGAAGTTAATTCTTCTTGTCTAAGTTCTTGCCTAGTCTTCTAGAATTGTCTAAGTTCTGAGTTGAGCTTTTTGCAACTAATGAGAGTAAAGTTGGAAGAGACTGAGTGTATTCAGGGTGGTGTGCCTGTAGACATGTGGTTGTTTGGTATTTTTTTTTTCCTACTAGTTGGTCTGCAGAAGAGAAATAAGCAGGTTTGAAAGAGCCAGGTTGGCAGAATGTCATAGTAGATAAGAGAACATAACCAACAGAGTAACAGAGTCCGTGCTTGACTTAGGATGTTGGGAAGTTAGGGCACAGCTCTCAATAGAGAATTCTCTCCTTGGCAAACTGGAGGCAACGTTGACCTTGTTGAGGGGTCATCAGTATTTCAGAAATCATATGTCAGGTATGCATGCACACTTACCAGGCTACTGAGTCCTGCCCTCATTATTTAAAATGCTTGTAGTCACACAGAGATATTTAATTTTTTTTCTAATTGATTGTTGGTTTCTAGTTTTTTCAGAAAGTAGAGGAATCAGGACTGGAATCTGAAGGAATTTTTCGACTCTCAGGATGTACTGCCAAAGTCAAGGTACTCACTGTTCTCTCCTTTTCTAGATAAAGGTGTAAGCTCGTCTTAGTGTTCTGTTGCTGGAAAGAGACACCGTGACTGAGGCAACACTTATAAAATAAATTATTTACTTGGGGACTTGCTTACGGTTTCAGAGGGTGAGTCCATTATCGTGGGGCAGGGCAAGAGACATGATAAGAACTTGGTGGCACTCAGGAGGCTGTAGCTGTAGCTAAGAGCTAGACCATGATCAGAAGGCAGAGGTAAAAAATGAGCCTAGGATGGGCTTTTGAAAACTCAGAGCCCATCCCCGGTGACACGCTTCCTCCATCAAGGCCATATCTACTTCAGTAAGGCCACACCTCCTAATGCTTTCTAATAGTGCCACTTCCTGATGACTAAGCATTCAACTACAAGAGCCTATGGGGACGGTCTTGCTCAAACCGCCATAACCCAGTTCCAGTGTGTCTGTCATTATTCCTTTGGTAGCATCACTTGGCTTGACCGAATACACTTCAGTACATCTGATTTTACATTTTTTTCCATGCTGCAATTCTTAAAACCTAGAGTAACGAAACATTGCCATCAAAACTCTTGCTTGTCTTCAGTATGAAGTTTGAAATACCTGGTCATGTTTGGGAGAGGAACCATTTCAGTTTGCTAAGTAAGTCTCAGGCCTTTGGAAGTCTTTGAGCCCTTAGCACATTGGCTTCTACTTCCATTGCTAATTGCTCTCAGCTGACCAGCATTCCTAGGTTCTTCTCTTGGCTGAATTTCTTTTAAGAATTTGTAGCAGTGCTCAAAACCACAGGGATACTCACTCAGCTGTTCTGAAACCTAATTCCATTTATGGTAATGTCAGCACCTACGTATAAAATCTGCACAGCAATGTGAATCCGTTCGCTTTGTCTCCTTATACCCAGAGGCAGGCTTTACAGAGCAGGACAGAGTCCTTGAAGAGGGAATCTTCTCTGGGGAATGTCTAGTAAAATATCTCCTTGTGCTTCCTGATGGGCACACACAATGAGGAGGAGTTCATGAGTTACCCTATGGTCATCCTATTTTGTGGATGCTCAGTGATGGGTTCCAAAAAGAATGTTCAAGTGGTGATGAAAACATGAATTTGACTGCAATAAACCCATGAAAGAAAATACAGAGGCAGAAAGGCATCCCTTTGTTAATTCATTTATGTACATGCTTAGGAGATGCTATTTCTATGAGAAGTGTCAAGGTAGAAACGTAGAACTGTGATAGAATATTTTTGAGTGGAAAGGAAACAAGTAAACTATGTCCATTGGCTCCTTCAGAGCAGAGATGGATTGGCACTGGAGGAAAGCTGGTAAGACATGGGTTATGATTCAAGGGGTCACTTCCACCAAACAGGCTGGAGGCCTACACTGGGCAGAATGGGGCAGGCCTGGGCCTGCTCAGCCACAGGCTAGGTTTCCCTCAAAGAAAAGGCTGCTGCAGGTATTGAGGAGTGACCAGCTGAGAGAATCAGCTCCCGGAACCTCTCGTAAATGACTGTGACAAGTTTTCATTGAAGGGATATCTGAAGCTGGGCAGGTTGGGAGTTATGACTCCATTCAGTCAGGACAAACTAACAGAAAACTTGCCAGTGGCTCTTGAGGCAATCTTGTCTTGATTTATCACATTTCATCCGTAGGTATGCTTCTGGGGAAAAGCACACAACAATGAGGGTGAAAACGAGGACCACCTTAGTTGCCTTAGGTTATCAGCTGATTCAGAGACCCCAAAGAAAGCCAAAGAATAAGGCTCCCTAACCAGAATCAGACTCCATCCCTCCAACTTCCTCTCCGTGGATAGAAAACTTTTTTATGTGCCCCATGTTTGACATTAGAGAAGAAGTTACTTTTCTTCATCTAACTCTTTGTCTAAAAAATGGCAACCAAGGCCCATCACCCCTTCAACATGTTTACAGACACATACATTCCCAAACCACATTTAGGGCAAAGTCTTTTTCCCTTAATGGGTTTGATGCTGTGTCAGCCGATTTATTTTGCTGCTTCTTAGTTCGGGAATACAATCCAGATGTTTTCATAGTTCTGGCTTCAGTAAAGGGAGCATGGGATAAATCCAGGCCAGCAAGCAGCAACCAGGCTTGCTGCAGTTAGAGATATCAGGCCTGATGTGTTTCCAAGGCCTTTGCTTCTTTAATGTTCGAACCTTCAATGTCCGTGCTTGCTTATTGTTTTGTTTTGTTTTTGTCATCCTCTATAAGTACATTTCCTACAGAACATGCTGGGGGAAAGGCAGTTCTTAAAAATCCATTGTAATTATTCTTGACTGGTGCTGAGTAAATGAGCCCATGCATTTGGGAGATGCTGATACTGGATGGTCCAGCCTTGGCTTTGCATTCTAGATGATTACTGAGACTGACGGGGACTCAGGCCTGAGAGGAAGCTACTCAGCTAGAGCCAAACAAGGACATTACTGCAGAGCCAGTTCCCAAATTGGAGGCCCACAGATCACTTGGAACCAATGTAATGCTTTGGAATGTTCAATGATTTTCTTTTCAAAACATGACAGAAAGTTGAGCCAAACACTGGGAATCTGTTTTATGGAAGAAGGCAGTCTGTTTGATGTGTAGTTTTCTTTGTCCTGGTGTCCATTGTTCTGAGGTGGCTGTAGCTGCTTTGTAGTTACATTACCTTGTGTGCTGGTTTCTCTCCCAGAGCTGGTGGCCTCAGGCTAGTTCTTTGCATTTTTGTGAAAATGCTGTAGAAATTGATGTAGTCAGTTGTTCCAGTGTCACTCAAAGACCTGACTTTGACTCTGCCTGTGTTCTCCTTAACAGGAAACAAAGAGTAGGTTTTTATTGATTAATAAGTTAGCTGGTTGGTTGGTTGTTTTTGTTGTTTTTTGTTTGTTTGTTTTTTGTTGTTGTTTTGTTTTGTCTTGTTCTTTTGAGATGAAATCTTACCATTTTAATCCAGGCTGGCTATATACTCATCAGTATCCTCCCTTAGAACCTAACTCAGCAAGCTTGACCGAGATCTCAGCTTTGCAGGCTCTGGGAGCCACGGAGGCCTTTGTGTCTGGCATGTTAGTGGTCTGATCTTGATGGGAGATGAACAAATTGCCTATGGCTGTTCCTGTTCAAGGCTAAAAATAAGTTTTTCATGAGAACAAAGCAGAGTACAAAAAGTGGAAGGTTACCCAGGTCTTTGTCTAAGTCTTCTCTTTTGAGCAGTGAGTACCAGTCAGGGAGGTGACTCCAGCTGCCTAGTGTTTAAGATAAACCCTGAAGTTCAAGGAAATGGTGGAAAATGGGTTTGCCTTTGGTAAAGAAGCTTGAAGAATGGTTGCCACTGATAAAAAGATGAACCAGCAGTGCAAACTTTTCCAAGTAGAAACTTAATGTGAGTGGAATTTACTGAGGCCCAGTGCTCCAACACAAGCTGCTTGCATAGTCCACCAGACCACAGAAAGGATTAGGCAGGCACGCCAACATGTGGGAGACGTGTGTGTGTTGGCAGAGAACTGCTGTACCTATTCCAGGAAGAGGTCATTATTCTGCACGCTGCAGTGAAATCAGAGTTACTTCATTGGGACATTTCTCATTTCAAATGGGAAAGAGTGGAGAGGCCTAACGGAGGAGAAACAGAAGTGAGGGTACCAGAAGGGTTATGACGAAAGGAAAATGGTTGTTTTCTCAAAATTGAGCAACACGATTATCATGTGGGGGTATGTGGTATCCTGCCAAAACCACAGAAATGAAGCTACAGACTCAGTAAAGAACTTTTAGATGCATGCAGAATTGGCAAATTGTTTCAAGATTATGACTATTTTCAAGATACCTCTGGAAGTACTTTTAAAACATTAATTTACAAACTGGCGTTTCAATTCTTGATTGTGTGAAAAGGTAAGGGTTAGCAGGCGCTAGCCTTAGCCACCTGGTTGCCAAAAAATAGTCTGTGTAAGGACAGTGGGGAGAGAGGACAGGACGCTCAGCATCACTGACTATGACCATCTCCCTGGCTTTGCAGCAGTACCGTGAAGAACTGGATGCCAGGTTCAATGCCGACAAGTTCAAGTGGGACAAAATGTGTCACAGAGAAGCCGCAGTCATGCTGAAAGCGTTCTTCAGGGAACTCCCCACCTCTCTCTTCCCCGTTGAGTACATTCCCGCCTTCATCACCCTGATGGAAAGTAGGTGAAGAAGTTACTCATGATTGCATATGGGCTGCAGAGATGCGCATGGGGAGGTCTGATTACATTGTGCAGATCGCTGCTTCCTGTGGACACTGGGGTGAAATAGCATTTATAGTCGGCCTGGGTTTGCGTATCTAAACCTGATAGTTGTCTCCAGTTTCTAACTTGCTGAGAAAGAAACCTTTAGATTTTTTTTAAGCATACGGTAGTTTTTCAATTCTGGAATCTCCAGTTGGCAGGCCCTGTCTTTTCAGTCATCATACACATGTTTTCTTTTACACTGTTTGCATACCTTGAGACTCGCTTTAAAACCTTGTTTGCTAGTTCCAGCCCCTGGGCCATTTAATGATATGGGTCTTCTTTGAGAATGGGGATACCCTCTTCTTTGTATGTGATGTTGGTTTAGGTTCTGTTGTGTTTGGCTGCTATGCTTAAGTAGATCATTTGCTCACCAAGAGCAGCAAAGCTGCTACCAGTCTTAGGTACAGCCAACTCAGCAATTAGTGTGCGTGTGCGTGTGTGTGTGTGTGTGTGTGTTGGAACTACCTTCTTCATACTCACACGGAATTCAGAGAGCGCAGATTGCTTAGCACTCATGTGGTTATTGGCTCTTTTTCATCTTGACCTGCAAATTGCTGGTTCAATTAAAGGACTAGATAGTTCATCAATCAGGAGAAAGAAAGGTCCACAGTAGGATGCATTAGATGAATTAGCCACAAACTGTTCACAAGATAGTGTATGGCCGGCCAACTTTCATCAGTAGAATAAAAGCAAGAACATTCACCGAATCAGACTTTTAACTGAGGCGGGAACTTCCTATCTCTGAAATGGGAAGAAGGGTTGCCGTGCCTGCACCTACATCTGTTGTCCTTCCCTCCGACATGTTCTGAGATGATCACATCTGACAACGAGGCCTGAGCCTCCCATTCCTGTAGAAAAAGGATGTCTCCTCTGTTCTTGATATGGGACGCTCTTCCTAGGCCCTGAAACTGCTCGCATCAATGTTACTATAGGCCTGTGGCATGTCCTCCTTAAAAATCTAATGTGGCTAACTAATCATGTGGGTGATGCCGAGACAGTGTAATCAGAACTGTGGGTGCGCTTTCCACGCTTCCCCTCCCCATGGCCCCCAACTCCAGCACACATGCTTCCCACCATCGCTGTAGGTTCTCACTTGAGGTTTGCTGCGTTACTGTGATACTCAGTGCTTTTACAAATAAATGGCGGCCTCCAGCCACAGACGGCGAAAGGGTACCCTTCTACATGAGACTCTCCAGGACCAGCAGACCAACGTGAAAGGGCTGCAGACAGGAAAGCCTTCAGTGGGCTCTAAATGTTCCGCGTGGCTGTGCATTACTACCCTGTGAGGATGGCCTCCCTGAGTGTGAATGCCATCTTGTGTCATTTGGCGCCATCTTGTGTCATTAGGGAATAAAACTCTTCAACATTCTCCAACTCCCCTAAATGTCTGTGGGAAATAGAGAATAATTAGTATTTGTAATAAAACCAGTGTGCCCACACATACCATGACAACTGATTCCAGGCACTTAACTTAAACATTGTATGTATATTTACTTATTTAATCCGCATGCCTTCCTGTGAGCTCCCTAAGATTTTAGAGATGACAGTATGAAAGCAAAAAGGTTAAGTGACTTAGTACCTAACGCAGGGTTTGAACCTGGTTCTAGAACATCCATCCTTAGCCACCATAGGCTGCTGTGCCCTTGGGCGCAATGTCTATTCGCTCTCAAACTGAGCTTCGTCTTCCGTTTGTGGAGTGAGGCAAGGCCTGTGGACACGCTTTGAGGATCTAGACTTATTTAAGGGATCTTCTTGGCTCCCTGCCTATGAGTAGGCATCCTGGGATTGAAAGGGAGGTGACAGGCTGGGGCTCCTGTCCAAGTGAGCAAATTAACATCGTTGAGCTCGAGAGCCGAGTCCTCCCCTCTAGCTGTCAGAGCCCTCCTGCGCCACCAGATGTTCGCGGGATTGCTGTCAGAATGCATCAGTGTGGTTTCCGGCGTGTGATCGTTTCTGTTTCCTTGTCAGGAGGGCCTGATGTCAAAGTACAGTTTCAAGCCTTGCACCTCATGGTCATGGCCCTGCCTGATGCCAACAGGGACACAGCCCAGGTAAGTACCGTGGAACTCAGAATCCGTCACAGGCTCGTCTTGGGGAAAGAGAGGTGTGACAGCTCCCAGAGCCGTCAGCATGAGGCAGTCCCACTGGCTTGCGGGCTCCCAGTGGTGCTGCGCTGAGGAAGATACAAAGACTGGAAATTTACAGCTCTCTTTGAACACTAACAGTCAGTTCCCTCAGCGCACTTGAGGGACACCGAGTGTCTAAACAGATGTCAGGACTAAGTGTGGGGAACACAAGAGGTGAAGAGGAGAAGCTTACATGGAGCAGGATCTGGAATAAATGGAGCCGTTCTATCTGTGACACTCCAGCCTAGTGGAGGAATAATTCTAACGACTCTTAGAAGAGGGCATCTGCGATCACGGGGCTGTGTGAGATTTCTAGCATGGTCCTGTTTTAAAACATATACAGACAATATAGTTTAGATAATCCTAGGTTTTAGGAGTTTCGATGTCACCAGGTAGAGTCTGGCATTTTCCAGACTGGGAAAACAAAGCCCAAGGAAGTGACATCTTGGCTCACAGGTCCCAGCCTGTCTGGTAGATTCGCATGCGTAGGTAGCTCTTCTTCCCTGCTTTCCTTTCCTCTCAGACTCACTTCTTTGTTGTATGTTAGTAAAATGGGAGTTTCTCTCGGAATTTTGATGGCGAGGGTGTTCTTAGAATTCCGGTACGTGCAAAACAGGCACCTGGACCCTTTGAAGTGATGCTGAAGGACAAAGAGTTGAAAGAGCCCTTAATTTAAAGCCAGTCAATAGACTGTAGAAAACGAAGCCAGGTTGCTTTCTCTCTGCATGCTTTTTGGGGAGGTCAGTGGGGGTTCCCCCACAGAGTGGGAACACTAGCCCTTGGAGTCTGAGGCAAGAGGATTGTTGAAAGTTCGAGGCCAGTGTGGACTACAAGTGGCACCCAGTTATCTAGCCTGCTTCGCACATCATAAAACACAGCATTATTTTACATCCTCAGTGCAAGGGTGGGGTCAGCAAAGCAAAAAATGTCAGTTTTTAATATCATCCAATACTTTCCCAAAAGTTACAAATTTGTTTTTCGTGTTGCCTAAATGATGTTAATTTATAACACAGCTCCATCTGATATCAGATGTCTTAGTCAAAATGTCATCAACCTTTTATGCACCTTAGGATGTAACAATTGAGAAATAGTTCAATACTCTTCTAGTATAAGGTCTCAGAGAAAGGCTGTGGATAGGGCCAAACCTACTCACATGCACATACAAGCATGGCCTTTCTTTCTATTCTGTCATGCCTGGAGTTAAGATCCATGGAACCTGCTGCTTGGGGAGAAGGCAGAAACACAGCTGGAGAACGGCTTTGCTTGGTTCAGGCCCTCCGTGCCACCATTTAACTGGCTGATGCTAGACGGGGCTCCTCATTCCATCCCCACCTGGATTTCCCACCTACACAGTTGTTCTAATGGTATCTGCCTCCTAGTGTTTAAACATAGAGTGAGTGAAAGGAAATAAGTATTAACCACTGAGAATAATATCTGAGTCATTGTAAACACTCAAGTAATTGTGAACTATTGCTATCGCATGTTAAACATTCCCTACTCAAAAAGATTTCAGAGGTGGCTGAGGGGATGGCTCAGTCAATAAAATGCTCCCAATGAAATCATGAGAACCTGAGTTCCGAGCCCCACCAAGCAAGGGTAAGGCCACGGTGGCAGTGTGTGTCTATAACCCCACCACTGTGGAGGAGGAGGTGGCGGTATTCCAGAGCCCTGCTGAGTAGACAGTCCAGCTGACTTAGCCGGCTTCAGCTTCAGTGAGAGACCTTGTGTCAAAAATAAAGTAAGTTTATACTGCTCAATCCCCGAATTCCACAGACAGTAGAGCACAGGCCCACAAGAGTTGTTCTCTGATCTCTACGTGTGTGCCATGACACATGCATGTCTATATATACACATGTCTACACACACACACACACACACACACACACACACACACACTGGTATAATTCAGACTTGAGAAAGTGCAGAAAGCTTCTCTCTGGTGAAATGCCAAAGGTTCTCATAAGCATCTGTATCTTGGTGTACTTTGAAAATTGCCAAGTTTCCTTTTTTTTTTTTTTTTTTTTTTTCTTTTCAATGCTTACAAAAGCTACACATAAATGTGCTGTTCCAGGTGAAGACTTTATAATTAAAAAGCAACCAAAGGAGCCAGGCATAGTACTGCATGTATGTAATGCTATCACTCAGAAAGCTGAGGGAGGGGGATCACAAGTTTGGAGGCCAGTATGAGCAAGGAAACAAGGCCATGACAAACTTCACAAAGATGAGACGTCTGAAGTAGTGTTTTAAAACTCTGGGCTACGTTTGTATTTGGGCTGAGGGAGGAGAAGCTCCTGTTGCTTAAGTGGCTTCTCATTTCTCAAGGAAACAGTAAATTCAGATCGGCAGGAGGGCTTTCTGTTAAGGGTGTTTTGACTTCAATTCCTTCACAACAAAACTCTGTATTTCATTTTGTTTGAGCCGCAGTGTTTCCTCTCCCTGGTTGATGTTTAATTTCAATATTTGTCAAGCTTGTTTAGAATAAAAACAAAGTCTATTATCTGTAGACCCCATGGTAATAAACCTGTAAGAAGGGGATTATTTTATGAAGCAGACAGTTGAATTAACTGCTCGTTTTTTTTTCTTCTGCAAAGTTTAAGGGGCACAGGACACATTTGCTCATCCATCTGACACTTTCCCCGCAGCATGGTGAAGGGCATGTGGAGACAGGTGGTCACCACTAGGGAAGCCTGTCAGTGGTTCAGGATCTTGTGACACACTTCTCCTGTGTCTTGTTAGGCTCTGATGACATTCTTCAATAAAGTGATTGCCAATGAGTCTAAAAACCGCATGAGCCTGTGGAACATTTCCACAGTGATGGCGCCCAACCTGTTCTTCAGCAGAAGCAAACACTCTGACTACGAGGAGCTGCTGCTGGCCAACACTGCAGCCCACATCATCCGCCTGATGCTGAAGTACCAGAAAATTCTGTGGAAAGTGAGTAATGAATCTTAGGGCAATCCAGTGGCCCTCTAAAAGGCACCAGCTGCAGGGAGATGGAAATGCCCAGGTTCAAGCAATCTTAGAGACAGAAGAAGAAGGAAATCTGAGAAGATAATTCATGGTTGCTTGTGGCATCCGTGAACACTCAGCCTTCCATATCCACGGGTTCTATGGCTCAGAATTTAACAAATCACAATTCCAAATATCCTCCCCAAATTGTGCATCTATACTGAGATTTCCTGCCATTAGACCCTAAATAGTACAATAAAACAATTCCTTACACCACATTTTCATTGGAACAGACATTGTGAATCATGGAAAGATTTGAGGTACAGAGGGGGGTCATGCAGGTTATACACAGGTACTGTACCTTGGATGAGCATCCAAGGATGTCAGAATCTAGGGGTTCCTAGAACCCTTGGAGACCAAAGGACAATAGTACATTCTTAAACATGTCCAAAGCATATTTTCTCTTCTAAGCTGAAGTCCTTATCGTTTCTCTAATCTCAGTGACAAGCGTCACAGCTCCTAGTTCCAAGATGATGAGGGGTTAAGAACAAGTTTCTGTAACCAACGGCTGAACCTACCGGGGGCTTTCGCTTAAGTGTTTCTTTCTTCTCCAGGTTCCATCTTTCTTGATCACCCAAGTAAGAAGGATGAACGAAGCCAGCATGCTGTTGAAGAAGCAGCTCCCGAGTATGAAGAAGTTGCTGAGGAGGAAGACTCTGGAACGGGAGGTGAGAGTGTCAGCTGGACCAAGGAGGAGCACAGCAGGGCCATGGCTCTCCATCATCTGGGCTTTTACTTCTCAAAGGGGGATGTGGTAGAAAGTCTCCATATAAACAGAACCAGGGTCTTTCTACTGTGTTGCATTCCATGCTTTGGAGTTGAGGTCCTTGGAATATTTGCCTCATGAAGATTGTTTGGTATCCTAGAGATGACTTACCCAATTGCCTTGTAGTGACTTTTAGTTGTCATGGTTTGAAAGGTGAAGTATACCGCAAGGGCTCCTGTATTTGAACACTAGGTCCTCAGCTGGTGACACTGTTTGTGAAGGTTAGGGACTTTTTGGAGGTGGAGCCTCGCTGGAGGGAGTGGGATCACTGAGGGGAGGCGCTGTGAATCTTATTGCCCTGTCCCACCTGGTGTGGCTGCAGTGGGAACTGCACATACACACGCTCATGCCTGCAAACACCCAGGACAAAACAACAGCATCTCCCCTGTAGCCTGTCTGCCTGGTCTCACGCTCAGCTCTGGATATGCACAGGGCCCTCTCCATCCTGAGGGACGTATGAGCCCCAGCCTCGTCAGCTGCACAGTGTTTCCCCAACTCTTACCCATGCACATAGCACTTGCCTTAAAATGTTGGTAGCATTGTGCCCAGAGCTCTGACAAGTTTCACGACAGGTAACATACAGGTGGCCCATTGGCACACCCACACAGATCACAAGTAGCTGCAGTTCTTGGAGGATGAGGAGCATTCTGTTCTAAGATTCAGGCAGTAGCAGGCACCAGGTGCAGGCTGTGTTCATCTCCAGCCTGAGGCTGGGCTGAGGAACGGAGATGTGAAAAGAAGTGAAAATGGGCTTTGTGGGCATGGGAGGGTTTTGAGTTGAAGGCCACTGTGAGCTACATGCTGAGGTCAAGGTTGACATGTCCACATTCTGAGACCCAGCCTCAGATCAGAACAACAGCAGCCGTAAATACCACACAGCCTGCTAGGCTTAGGAAGCTGCTGCCAGTGTCGCACAGCGCGTGTGCCCGAGAAGGTGCAGCTGGCTCCATCTTCATGCTCTTCCTTGGCTGCACGGTTAGCATCCAGAGTCCTGACAGCTTCATACTCATAGTTTCGGAGTTTCTTGTTCTTGTTGTTTTCATTCTGGAAGGGATCACTGACACAAAAGCATGATACACACAGAACTAAAGCCAAGGTCAGGCTGCCTGTTAGAAGAGCTTGGCCCAATTCAGTTCATATTTGGATCCTTGGAGTTTGTATCCAAGACAGACAATAATAGTTGTTTCGCAGACTTGTCTTTAGGATAGACTCTCATGACGTGTGTGAAACATGTTGAAAACTCTGTTTACAAACTACAGTGCTGTGGAGATGCCAGTTATTTTCATGCTTTGGTGGTCTACAGAACACAAGGCTGTAAACTCTACAGAAGTAAGCATCTAAAGACAAAAGGTTTTAACACTATTGTCATGCTCTAATGCCTAGTTTTGATTGGAGCAAACAATTAATTGACAAGTTACAAATTTAAATATTGGAAAGAACTAGTGAGATGTCTCAGCCGATAAAGGTGCTTTCTGCGTAGCCCTGGAGACCTTAGTTCAACCCCTGGGACCCACACAGTGGATGGCGAGACCTGAACCCCGCAAACACACCATACATACACACATACACACACATGCACACGTACATAAATGAAATAAAGACTTGGAAAGGCTATAGGATAAAATTTAGTCACTGCTGGCTTCTACCCCACTGTTGGAGAAAAACAGTAGCACCAGAGCCAGTGTTTGTTCACTGAAACTCACAGGTGTGCACCCCCACCCCCAGATGCTCTGTGCTCAGGAAACAACTATAAATACACTCAACCCTCCAGGAGCTCTACCTGTGAAGATTGGAAATATTCTGCAAATCAGTGCTACATTGGTCCTGAACACGTACGGACCTTTTTAGCGCTAACTTTCCTCTAGGCAACGCATACCAACCCACATAGCATTTCTAGTGTGTTAGGTACAACAAGCCAGCTAGAGACAAGTTGCGGTATTGCAGGGGGACTGTGCGGGTGATGAGTACCTGTACCATTTTCCACAGGTCGCTGCTTGAGGACCAGTGGTGTGTGCGGGGTGTAGAACCAATGCTCTGAAGATCCCAGGAATGACTGTGTGCATTCCTGATATTTGCGTGACTGGCAGCATACAGGATACACTGTCTCCTGTCTTGCTTTAGTGGCTTAAGAAACAGTAGCTGTATCCCACAGTAGTGTGTCGCCTCTCTTTGCCTCTTTTGTGTATTTTAGGTATAAAATAGCGTCTTTAGGCCACCTAGATTGGTGAACCCCAGGATGTATCCGATTTCTTTCTCTTAAGATTTGAGCTTTAGTGAATAAACTACTATGTATGTCATTGTTTTCACAGTTGAAATATGTTTGGAGTTGAATTTATAAGTGAGGAATTGTGGGGTCAAAGTGCACAAGCGATTCATAATTTGATAAATGCCCAAATATTTTCCTCAAAGACTGTAGCAAACCAGAAACTTATGCTCTCAGGGTTAATCTGAAAGGTGGAATGTGTTTTCTTTAGGCTTCAAACCCCAAGAACTCAAAGGTACCACAGAAATCACCTACTTCAAGAAGAATGGTAAGATTTTTATTCTGTCTGATTATGTGGAGGGGAGGGAGGGGAGAAGGAAGAAAGAGGAGAGAGAAAGTGTGAGAGAGAACACGTTTGTGAGAATGAATATGTGAGTGTGTTTAAGTGTTAAAGGGAATGTGTGTGCGTGTATGTGAGAGAGGATGTGGTGTGTGTGTGTGTGTGTGTGTGAGAGAGAGAGAGAGGAAGAGAAAATGTATGTGTGAGAGAGACTATGGGAGCGTGTGTGTAAGTATGAGAGAATGCGTGTGAATGTATGTGTGTGCGAGGGGGTGTATGAGTGTGTGTGATGCTGGGAAGTGAACACGGACCACTGTGTACACCGAGCAAGCAGGAAGCCTTCTATCACTTCGGTCACTTTTTCATCTTTGAGATGGTCTCACTGTGTAGCCGAGGCTAGCCTTAAACCGACAGCCCTTTGCCTCCATGACCTGAACACACAGATTACAGGCACGTGCCACCGTGCCCAGCCCTCACAGCTATTAATTCTTCGGCCACTCACTCTACATTCTTGTCTAATTCGGACCTCAGACTGTCCTTCAGGCTGGCTCTTTCCAGTCTGCATCTGAAGTAATGCTACAGGCCCTTTAGCTAATGACTCACATGTATGGTGAGGTATCTGATACAAAGGCACAGAGGGATGTGAGTTTGTTCTACGAAAGGCCTGATAATGTCAGAGCGTGAACCGCTTGTGCGACGGCATCTAGGGAGCTCAGAGGAGAAGATCCTGGACAGTGGTTTTAGGAATGCGGACTTGACCGCAGCAAGCCACAGCCCCTGTCTGCACTTCCCCAACTCCAAATCCCTGCTTGTTGATTCCCTGGCAACACCACCTTCACTCTTGACTATAACGACGGATGGATTAAACATTCTGCATTAGTTTCCTAGGGCTGCCATCACAATGTACCGTGTAGGTGGATGGCTAAGCCAGGACAGATCTATGCTCTTCTGATTTTGGAGCTTAAAATCCAAGTCACAATATCAGTAGGGTGGGTTTCTTCTGAGCACTGAGGGAAAGATGTCTTCTGGGCTCCTCAGCTTGCCTTTGGTGATGCCAGCAGTCCTTGGCGGATGTATCTATCATGCTAGTCTCCATTATCCTCGTGTGGTGTGTCCCATCTGGTCTCCATCATTGTTTTCCCATGATGCTCCATGTATGTCCCCTAGACTCGACCTTTGCCTTTCCTTGCTGTTCTTACTGTGTGTCCCCTCTAGCCTCCCTGACTGCCTTCCTGCAGTGTTTTGTGTCCTGCAGCAACCTTCCTCTCTCTCCTTAGGACACAGCTCTTATCAGAGTAAGGTATTTGGGTTTGACTATGGCTCTACAAATTACACTTGAGCCAAAATAAGGTCACATTCTGAGGTTCTAGTGGTTAAAATGTCAATATATTATTTCAGTTAATATAGTGTTCCAGGGTATACATTGTGTCAATTTATATACGTGTGTGTGTGTGTGTGTGTGTGTGTGTCTTAATGTAGGGTTTTTAGTATTTTATTCAACAAAGGTTCTGATAAATATCGTTAGATGTGTGTCAGAATCTACACTTTCTTCCCTGTGGTCCCAAAGCAGTTGAGTGAGGCCTAAGTGACTGCAGGGAGAGTAGAGTCCCAGGGCAGATGCAGTTGTTAATCTTCTGGTAAAGAAGGAAGACACACGTCACCCTGGCTGAGTATTGGTTGTGTGTGTGTCTGTCTGTGTGTGTCTGTGTATCTGTGTATCCTCATTCTCGGTGCCCCTGATTTTCACCTCCCAAGTACAGCCATTGACCCGGCTCTCTCCCTAGTTTGACTGTGTTTTGCTCTTCCCTCACTGGCAGTCTGATGTGCCAGAAGGCGTCATAAGGGTCCACGCCCCGCTGCTGTCCAAAGTGTCAATGGCCATTCAGCTCAACAGTCAGACCAAAGCCAAAGATATCCTGGCAAAATTCCAGTATGAGAACAGGTGAGTAGGCTAGCCTGCAGCCCCGAGTGCAGATGAGCCTTCAGCCGGTGGGCACGGTGGGCGCGCCGGGCTCCCAAATCTGTGGCTTTTGAACAGTTGCACCTGTTTCCTTTCAATCTTTCAAGCAGATTACACAGTTAAAGTTTGAGGTTAGTCAGACAATAGTACTATCACCAACAGGCCAGTTTCTAAAGGAGCTGGTACCTATGGGGTTCTTTTATGGAGATTTACTTTTATCTTTTATTTGTGCGTCTGTGTATCTGCCACACGTGAAGGTGCCCACAGAGGCCCCATTGGATCTGTGGGAGCTGGAGTTACGGTGAGTTTTAAGCCACCTAATGTGGGTGCTGGGGATCGAACTCAGTTCATGGAAAGACGGGCAAGCCTTCTTAATGGCTGAGTGGTCTCTCCAGCACCATCATTCCTTTTTTCATATCTAATGTTATTTGATCAGTGAGTTTATCTTTCATTAGACTAAAAACTAGGGCAGTTAGTTTTGTCAGTAACTTGATCAGTTTTCTGAAGAATCATGTAACCTGGACACCATCACTGCACCTCTTAAAACCTGCGAGCCATCATCTTCAGCGTCTGAACAACGCCCACAGCTCTCAGCCTGTATCCCCAGGAGTGACCCTAAAAGAACATTAGCCAAACTTACAAGAATGCATACTTAAAAAGAAAAACCTGACCCTACAGTTTGCAAATGACAAGAAGCACCTGTTTAAATTTACTAGCTGGAATGTAGGTGTGGTTTGACCATTTCTAGTGAAATTCATGTGTATTCTTAAGCCTTTGGCAAATTCAGAAGAAGTAGCCTTGTTTGGTGAAGAGAGCTACCTACAAAAGTATACGTGCTGTGTGACTTCATTCACACATTTGAAGTGACAGATGTTATAAATGGGGGGGGCAGGTTAGCGATTATGATTGGAGAAGGTAGGTATGGCTACCCCCACCCTCATGCAGAAACAGGAGGCCAAAAAGCTAAGTCAATCCTTTGTTTGAGAAAAGGCCCAAGAACTTCGGCATCAAGCAGGACATCCAGCCCAAAAGAGATCTCACACTCTCCATCAAATGGCCTTGCTACACTAGGCTGCAATGGCAAAGGGCCATCCTCTGATAGTGGCTCAAAGTACCTCCCGCCATTAACAGTTCACCCAAGCCCTAGACCCGTGAACAGCTACCCAGCTGCTTAAGCTGGCCCACAAGTACAGGCCAGAGACAAAGCAGAAGAAGAAGCAGAGGCTGCTGGTCCATGCCAAGAAGAAAGCTTCAGTACAGTCACCACCTTGGAGGAGGACAAGAAGGCTCAGCTGATGCTGATCACCCATGATGCAGACCCCATTGAGCTGGTGGTCTTCCTGCCCATCCTTTGTCACAAGAAGGGGTCCCTGTTGCATCATCAAGGGAAAGGTCAGGCTGTGGCTGCTGGTCCACAGGAAGACCTGCACCACTGTCGCCTTCACACAGGCTAACTTGGAAGACAAGGGTGCTCTGGCTAAGCTGGTGGAGGATATTAGGACCAATTGCAATGACAGATACAGTGCGATCCTCTGCCACTGGGGAGGCAACATCCTGGTTCCTAAGTCTATGGCTCACATTGCCAAGCTGGAAAAGGCAAAAGCCAAAGAACTTGCCACTGAACTGGGTTAAATATGCACCGCTGAGTTTTCTGTACGTAAATATAATAAAGAAAATCCTCAAAAAAATTGCATTAGAAAGTAAAAGGAGAACAGACAGGCTAACGGGAGCCTGAACAGTCATTTAACTCTACCGCTGGCACAGGCACCTTAAAATACCATAGTTATCACATACAGGTGGCCATACAAAAAACTTGAAATCTCATTGCAAGGATGCTGTCTTCTGGTAAGTTCCTAAGTTATCTGATAAATTACAGAATCCTCAATGAGACCTTTTGTAGAAAGAAAACACTCTGGTTCAATGCCATCGTGGGTTAAGGGTGTTTGCTGCTAAGCTTGGTGGCCTGAGTCCAACACCCAGGACACACATCGTAGAAAGAGGCCACATGCTGTCCTCTGACTTCCGGTCATGCCCCATGGCACATGCATCTCTTCCCCAAATAAATGTGATGTTTGGTAGAGACAGTGTGCCTGATAATAATAATAATAATAATAATCTAGATCTGGTGGCTGTAGACAGACTCAGATCCTCTGAGGTGACCTCAGTAGATCCACAGTTGGCCAACCTTTCACTTAGAACTGGACTCCCTCGGTTGGAAAGTTGTGATCTGGAGTAGACTCGAGGGCTCGGCGGGTAAATGTGCTTGCCACCACAAACTCCCATGTGTCAATCACCAGACACATGATGGAAGGATAGGACTGACTCTCCTTTTCACATGCCATGGCACTTATGAGTCCACATATGTAAATACACACACAGATAAGTAAATGTTGAAAATTGTAAGTTGTAATAGACATTGCTAAACACTCTCCTACTTAACTGTCTCTGTGAATGTGTTTATCCTTGGCACAAATTACTGAGAAAACTACCAAAACATTCAGTGGGGAAAGAATAGCTTTTCAGTAAATGATGCGGTAGAGACAGACCCCCATAGCCAAGAGGAGAAAAAAAACCTATTTTGACCAAAAATCTCAATTTTAATTCAAAATGGACCACAGATTTAAATGTGTAATGAAAAATGTAAAAACTTTCATAAAATAGAAGGAGAAAATGCTTATGACCCGGCTAGTGAGGAGTCCTCATCAAAACTGAAACCTTAGCAAGAGAAGGCATGAATGGGGTGAGAAGACAGGATGAAAAAAGAGGAAAGCTCGCTCTTCTTCAGCAGTTATAGCCAAGCAGTGATGTTTGGAGAGGGAGAGAGCAGCAGCGGGCATTTTTACCATAGGGAGCTCTCTGCCACAGCAACAAATATCTATAAAGAGAAAGGGTTTCCTTGGGTTCTGCTGTGGAGGTTTCAGCTCAGACTCAATTGACCCTGTTGCTTTTAGGCCCATGGCAAGACAGTCCTTCACAATGCAGACGTGGTGGAGCAAGGCTGTTCACCCCTGACCTTGAAGGGAAAAGAGGAAGTGTCCGGGGTCACACGGTCTCTTCTGAGGGTGGGCCTCCAGTGGTCTGAACACTTGGACTATACACTACCTGCTTAGAGGATTGCACACTTCCTACATATGGACTTGTGGGGGACTCACAATGATAGCAGAAACCTAGAGATGGCATTTGACCAAAGGAGATATGGAGATGAAAAATGCATGCATAGAAAGATGTTCAGCACTACCCACCGAGGAAATGCAAATTAAAACCACAGCTGCAACCACAGTGGCGCATCAGTGGCACAGCCTCTAGGATTCTAAAGCTACATAGCAACAGCAAGTGCTGCGAAGACGCAGAGAGCCAGAATTTAAATCGCTCAGCAACACTGTAAAGTAGTTTGTGCAGTTTTCTATAAAACTAAATAACCACCTGGCCCACTCTCCACACTCCTGGACATTCATCCCCCAGATAAATGTCAACACAGCCCGAGCAGCTTTGCTTAAACAAAGTCAGATAAACCCTAGAAATCTCTCCGTGAGGAAGTGACTAGACCATGCTGGATCCCAGGATACTTTCTGCATGGATGAGAAGGAAAAAGCACGTTCCTGGGTCTCTGGGGAGTGCAACAAAAGCCAGTATAAAAAGCTTCCTGCACTGTGCTCTCCTGTCGGCATCACACTTGGGAAATAAGGAATTATAGAAATAGACTCGGTGATACTTGTTTGCCAGGTCTGAGGGATCAGGGTCAGGTGTACTGAGGACAGGATGGTAAATGTGGCCTTTGCAGGACAGCAGCGGGTATCCTGGGTGATGAATGGAGGTTTTGAGTGAATCAATGTCCACGTTCTCTCCATGACATTGCTCTCCAACATCTCAAGGTGCTGCTCTTAGAGAAACTATGAAGGATACACAGGGTCCACACCCATAATTTGTAAAAATGATATTGAGATCTATAGTTCCTTCAAGGAAAGATCGCTCTGTTAAGAATAATAAATAATAGAAAGGGAGGAAGGGGCAAGCACCCTTCCCCTGCTCAACAGAGTTGGAGACTGTTCCTGAGTCGCCGGGATTGACAAGGTCCTTTTAAATTTTCTTGTCCCAGCCTTCTAGACTTGGAATAGAAAACTGAATTAGGCATTTGCTTTCTCTGACTTCTTTTTTATTATATGGCAGACTTGGAAAGAAATCCCGTTTAGGTAACTTTTAAAGCAGTAGGGAACCTTAGCGCTATGACCCAAGCTGGAGAGGGAATGCATTCAAACTCAGCAAACACAGAAAGGAAGCTGGCTTCTTTTAATGGAGAGGATTGCAGCCATTGACAGGGCAGCATTAAACAAGTAGCCATGCCAGTGTCCCCACCTCTCTCCTGTGGTGCTGAATTCCTGGCAAGGATTTGTTCTTTGTCGATACAGGCCACTGAGCATCTCACTGTTAGGAAGTGTCCCAGTCTCTCTAACTCAGGTTCTTGTCCTGACTTCCTCCATTGTAATAAAAGTTTTGTGGAGTGTATTTCATCAAGATAGAAGGACTTGTCAGTCTTTACTGTGGATCCTGAAAGAACCCTAAGCCACTTCCTTCTATTTTTCAGCCATGGTTCATCTGAAAGTATTAAGATGCAGAACCAAAGGTTATATGAAGTCGGTGGAAATATAGGTAAGCACCTTTCGAAATTTCTGCTCCCGTACTCCATGATATGTTGCTATTATTGTAGGGGTGTGTTGTTGTTGTTCTTCTTTTCTACAAGTTTCCTAGATAAAAGTAAAATTGCCAAGTGTCTGGAGGTTTTCTGACTTCATATAAAAGCAGTTATATGCTGTTTCTCCAATATTCTCAAATCTGAAGCGAGGTAAAGACATTGGGGCGCTTTCGATGGGATTCTTACAGTTAGAAACTGCCTCTTGCTGCACTCACAGAACAGAGCACGGCGAGGGCTTGCAGAGCATGGCTCCCTGTTCTGCCTCACAGCCAGCGAGCTGTGTTCTGTTTCCCCAGCGAGCAAAGGGCAGAAGCCACTTGTGCCTTATCCTGTGGCCTCTGTGGCTGACATGCTCTCTGCATTCTTTTTCATTTGTGACCAGGGCTTCTCTGACCTCCTCAGGGATTTCCTTTCCTGCCCACTCAGGTCCTTGCTCCACCAGTCCCTCAGTTTACCTCTGTAACCTCCCTCCCATCACATCAATTCCACCTAAGATGGTTTTCAAAGCACCAAGGGGCCTTGTGACACAGGCTGAAGAGGGAATACATTCAGTTCCCACAGAACACAGAAACGAAACCTGACTGATTGTGACCGAGTTGTGGCCAGTGACAGGCAAGCATTAGGCAGGCAGCGGTGTCAGGCATGCTACCCAGCTGCAGGCAGTCTCAGCACGAGGGAAGCGTACACCTGTGGGGGATCATGAGTTTCAGAACATCCCATATGGTAAACGTGTCCATTTCAGATTTCTGTCCCCTTTAAAACTCTCCCGACGCCTTCAAGTCCACTCCCATTTCTTTGCTCCGCTTTCTTCCACTTAGCAGCACACCTTCTCCAGTCCGCCATCTCCCGGACTTTCTTCTTCCAGTTTCTTCTCTCTTGAAACCACTCTGGTCAAGTGTCCTCCTCAGCTCCTCACCGAAATCACCCTCTCATCCCGGACGCCAGAGAGCTCACCCTGAAACGAAGACACTGCCTCTGTCTGAGTAACTGCCTGACCTGAGCGTTCCCAGCTGAGAACCACTTGTGTGCATCTGCTTCTGAGGGAGTTTCTGAGCTTCCTCCTGCTTCTCCGGGGCCATGACCTCTCAGTCTTTGTGGGTGTGGCCCTTGGAGGTCTGGCTATCTACACACAGCTTCCTGGTTGAACTTAGTTGTCTCACTGCTTGAAATTCACATGCTTGCTAATGTTTCCCAGACTGACCCCACCCCCATCCTCCCTCTGGACTCTGCCTTGTGTGCCCTGTCACCTGGCACACTGCCTGGGCATCTCACCTTGACCAGCTTCTCCCAGGATGCTCTTGCTCCAGCTGCCCTCATGCCCTACTTGCCTCTCACACCTTTGCTGATATTGCCACCCTCTCAGTGGTGTCTTCCAGCACCATGGGCCCTTCCTGCTTTGTCTTCCCCAGATATCCCCATTACCAAGACTTGCTTTATGTCGCATCTATTTACTTACTGATTAAGCACCCACAGTCCCTGAGACTGGAGTACTGCCTGTTACCTCCATAGAAAGCAACAAAATATCTAGTTTTTTTCTCTTTTTTTAAGTTATTTTTCATTTGTGAGATTATGATCACGTCATTTTTTTTTCCTTTCCTTTCCTCACTTCAAACCCTCTACTTGTTCTCTTTCAAACAGAAAGATCTAACACCACTTTTTTTTTCACTAATGGTGGTTACATGCATATATTACTTGTCTATACAGATATAGTCCTAAATATAACCTGTTCAGCCTGCTTAGTGTTACTTGTATGTACATTTTCCCGGCTGAGCATTTGGTATTGGTTGCCCAGGTGATACGTTCATGCCTGGGGAAGATTACTTCTTTCAATCTTAGCATTCCTCAGTTGCCTGGAACTATGTAGGGTTGAGGCCTTGTGGTCTTTCCCCAGTGAAGTGAACTTTATGAATCTATGCTGTTGTCTTTCTTCAGCTCATGTTTAGGCAGTCGTGTTGGTGAGACTTTATAACTTCTGACATTGCTAGGAGACGCAGTTTCACAGCAAACTCCCTGATCCCCTGCCTCTTACGATATCTCTGCCCACTTTTCCTCAATGTCTCCTGCACTTAAGTACGGGAGGGTTTTGTAGACGTGTCTGCTGAGACTGGGCTCCACAAGTCTGCATTTTGATTGGTTGTGGTTCTCTGTAATGGCCTCCGTCTGTTGCAAAGAGAAATACTCTTGACCAGGGGTGAGGACTGCAGCTCCCTGTGGGTATAAGGACAGAGAGTGAATGGAGTTATGGAGCATGCTGGTTTAGTACAGTGGGGCTGTAGCTTCTCCTCCATCATCCATGACGTAACTAGCTCTCGGAACTTGTCTAGGTTTCCAGTACCAAGAACAATTCACCTCTTACTGAGCAAGCCTTAAAGAGAGCTGTGGGTTCCTGCCAAGGCTGTGAGGCACTACTGTAACCCTTCGGGTTATGGTGCCAGTTGGGTGGTGTTTGGGGTCACTAATGGTGTTTTGATTTTTGGTGTTGCTGTTTGCATTTCCAGTGTTATTTTGTGTTTTGATAATCATGGCTTCCTATGTCTTTCAACAATTCCTCTGCTACACCTACTTCTCTCTATGCTATAATTCAAAGGTTTGTTTGTTTTCATGATGTCACACATTTCCTGCTTGTTCCTTACCTGTGCTCGCTCTTTCCTTCTTTCTTTCTTTCTTTCTTTCTTTCTTTCTTTCTTTCTTTCTTTTTCTTTCTCTTTCTCTCCCTTTCTTTCTTGTGTAGATCCTGGGGCTAGAACTCATGTCCTCGTGCTTACAAGACAACCATTTCTCTGGCTTGAGCTTTTTTTTAATTTTCTCTTTCTTCTAGGACAACACTGTTTGGATCCTGATGCATATATATTGGATGTGTATCACGTAAATCCTCATGCAGAATGGGTGATTAAGCCATAGCCAAGCCTTTAAAATGTGCCCTGGATGTCTCTTGCCTTGTATCATATGCCAAGAAGATCCCACGAGTGTGGTGAAAACACTGCCCCGAGGTATTTGCTCCTGGTTCTCCTGGAGGGGCCATGTCACTGGCTCTGGCAATATAAACTACAGAAGAGGAGCTGGTTCCCACTGAGCCGAACTTTCATATCACAGTCCTTGGTAAGAAGGTGTGACCCAATCGACAGGCCAGCATACTCACCGTGGAGCTATGTGGCAGTAATAGACTTGGCCCTGTGCCTGAGAACGAGCAGCACATCCGGGGTGAAACTGCAGTATTTATGCTCTGACCCGCTCCTAGACTGGAGGAGGGCCTTCAGTCTAAAGACACTGTGTACCGGCTGTTGGGGGCATCACACTCTATGGACTGGCTAGCACCCTGGTGCGAAGGAACTGTCCCAGCCACTGAGTGCTGAGATGCTGGTCTATGACTCCTTGTCTCATGAACACAAATCCTCACTGCGAATCCCAGTCTGGCAACGGGCATCTGTGCTTCGAGCTTCCTCTGTAGTCCACGGCCGTGGTGTCATTTCCTTTCTCCTCACAATCGTGGTGCTCAGTGAATAAACCGCCTTTCATGTGTCAGCATGAATTTCCTTCACAGGTCAAACACATTTTTTTTTTTTAGCATTTCACAACTTTAGTCACTTTCAGAGTCCCACTCCCACCCACCCCCCCAACAAATAGGGAAATGCATTTACCCGTTCGTGCTGAAAAGTGCCGTTAGCCTAGAATTTATAAGTCGCAAAGGTACATTGTGCTCTTTGATTCTTAACCAGAGACGTGGCTCAGCGCTGGGCCATGGAAGCTGGACACCACCCGCCTTATTGTCCGCATCTTATACAGCCTTTGTCCAGACTGCAGTGGGGGGGTGGGGGGAGTAGAGCCCTCGCGGTTCCAAATCTGAAATGCGGTGAGGGAAGGGACAGATCTCTTCCTTTCCTCTGAGGGACCGCAGTAAGAGCCCTCACGTCGCCCACACAAGCGCTCGTGTTAGATGCCACAGACGGAAGGTTTGATGGACTCACAGCCGTTACAACATTTGAGACCCCGCTGACTGTCAGTGTCGGCTCAAGCGAAGTCAAATCGAAAATGCAAGAGAACAGTTTGCCGACCCTCCATCCCCGTGTCCCGGTGTGACTCGGGCACACCGTAAGCGCACATGCGATGCAGAAGGCGTCTCGTCTCGCGCTCTGTGATTTGTCTGACAGGGAAACAAAACCGTCTTCACCCCAGCACTCAGCATCTCACCGTAGACGCGAAGCATTCTTCACAGTCAGAGAGTTTTCTGGAAACACAGGAACCAGGTTGTCTGATGTATGCAGGAATTTGTTTCCTTTCTCTGAAAACCCACTAGAAACCAAATAGGCACTGCAGAGGTTCCCATGTGTCCCCGCGTTCGGCCACTTTCTAGGCTGCCCGATGGGCCTGTGGGTGTGCTCAGCGAGGACACTCATTTTGCAGTGAAGACTGAGTGAGCATATCGCTTTGTAGAGCTGCTGCTTTCCAGGCTATCACCAGCAGGACCTGGCCATGCATGGAAGCCATCCTTCTAGAGCATTGCTGTTTCTGTAAATGGAGATATCCCTGTTTCTTTGCATTAGATTTGTCCTATTCTGTTGTATTTATATTTTAAAAAAATGCACTCTTTTCAGGATTTTTCATTTCATCTGGCTGAAAACACATTTAGGATCTTTGCATTCACATTAGTCGCCAGTCTTACAGCAGTAGCTAGCTGGTGGCAGGTAGCACACAGCAAGGCTGCATTTTGTGCCCACTTTTGTGTGGCTTTGGATGCAAAAGTCTTGGCAATAACTTGGAATTTAATGGTTTCAGTTTATTCAGGAACATGACAACTTTCAGATAACTTTAGGAAGGCCATGCCAGTGTCAAGGCCAACCTTGGCTAGAACGTTTTGTTCTTAATCACACAGTTAATTGACTAGAGAGTGTCGGTGGACATGCAAACTATCGTTTGTGTGGTCAGGGAGCTTATTCTTATCCTGAAGGAATAAACCTTTGGTTAAATTTAAACCACCTGTCACCTAAGTAAGGGAAAAACTTCAATCTCGTTGAGTGTTGGTTTTCAGAAGCTTAGTAGCCAGCCTTGTTGCAATGGAGACTTTGCCAACAAGAGAGGCCAGATCTGAGGCTAGTAATGTGAGATCTTCCCGGCTTCTCACCTCCACCCATCAAGCGCTCTTGATACACAAGTAGGAAAATAACATTCGGGAAAGTGTTAAAGGAAGTGACCTGTGGTGGGCACCCTCAGGACGACTCCTCCCACTGCCTTACTTCATCTCCTCAGCTTTCGACCTGAGGCCCTTTGCTGTGCCGCTCAGCTGGGACACGCGCCTCCTACCCAGCGTTTGGACAAACTGGAGTGTGTGTAAGTCCTTACAATGTGTGTGCATGCAGGATCAACTACCTCACCAGCCGTTCTTGGGGGAAAAAGAAGAATCGAATGGACTTTTTTTACTTTTTTTTTTGTTGTTCAACTGTCCCTGAGTCTTACTCAAGTCACTGCATTTAGCTCTTAAGTGTGTATCTTGATAATCTGCTGTTCACGGTGTAAATTAGTTTTAGCAAAAGCATGGAAACCAATTCACCCTGCAGGTCCAGCCTGTGGTGTGCGCCGAGGGAGTCTCTGGGTGTCCCTCTGTGATGGTCTCGGGTTTCTAACCGTGCGGGGACACGGGTTCTTTTCTGGCAGTGTCTCCCCTGCTGTCCATGTATTTCACTGACTGAGAAGTAAGGAGGTGAAAGCGTCTCTCTTTGTAGCAAGTGTGTTTTAACTCTTTTTCATGTGTCTGTCTGACTTGCCTGAAAAGACTGTACGTTAGGGGATTTACACTCCCCTTGACAGGCATCTTCAACTGTTTTCCATAAATGTGTCACTTAATAAAAAGTGATATGACGTTGGATTAAAGTGGTTTTATTTTTTTTTCAAAGATGTTATTGTTTCACGCACTCTCATCTCAATTGGAAATACTATCTTTCAAGCATATCCTATCCTCTAAAACATGGTAATTTAGTTAGGGAAAAAAGCATGTCAACGAATGCCAATATTGTGTTTTCTCCTCAAGGTTAGAGTACTGAGTCTTTTGCTCCACCAGCTCTCATGGGGTGTAGGGATGGCAAAACCTAGAATTGCTACTACAAAACTTCTTACCTCCGAGTTTGCAGTGGGGCCAGGGCAAGAAAAGGAATTTTAAACATGAAAGGCCTGCACCTGAACCCCGCCCTGTCACAGCCGAGACAGGAGCACGTGCAAAAGCCATGCGGCGTCACCATAGTGGAGGAGGCTTGGGGCGGGGAGACACGGAACAGCACTGACTGCCTCCGAGCTCTGCTTGTGTTGGTTCTGGCCGGGGCAGGATTTCAGTTCCACGTGATAAAGCCGTCTTTTACAGCTGTGTGAAATTTTCCATAAACAGAGAGTATTGAGCCAAAGTCCCATCAATGTTTCTTTTTTAAAAGTCAACCTTTCACCACACAGCCTCCATAAAAGGCAAAAGCAATAAAGGTGAAAAGGAGATCCAGGACTCATCGAGGAAAGGGCTTGCTGTGAGAGAGTGCGGGCCTGAGTGTGTGTCCCCAGCTCCCATGTCAAAAGCAGTGCACACACACACACACACACATGCACACATCACACAGCAACACACACACACACAACAGGTGAGTCCGTAGCAAAACCACTCAAAATCACAAACACACAGGATAGTTTTCTCCTTAAGGAAGGTTCCTTAGGAACACATGACACACAGATTCAAGTCTGACTCAAACAGGATTGTGAACAGCCGCCACCTGGACAGAAGATTAAGAAGTCAAAGGAGCACACCACTGACTGGGAAAAAAATATATATCTGTAAGTTTTGTTTGACAAAGGACTTGTATGCCAGAAGCATAAAGAGATCAGCAGTTGGCTGGCAAGATCGCTCAGTGGCTAAGTGTGCTCCCAAGCCTGAGTTCCATTCCCAGGCCCCACATGCTGGAGGGAGGGAACAAGCTGCCCTCTGCCTTCCACAGTGCACAGTGGCGCACACACACACACACAGAGAGCTGAATCCGTGCAATTAAATTTTAAAAGAACATGGTAAGAGACATTTTTTTAAATGGGTTCAAGACTTTAACGAACTCAAAGATACAAATTTTTCAAACAGTAACACATGCAATCATGTCACCCTCAAAATTCCAATGACATTTTCTGCAAAAATAGAAGAACAATTCTAAAATTCCTGTGGAAACAAGAAGACTTCAAATAGCCAAAGCAATCTTCAGCAGAAAGAGCGATGTTGACAGTATCCTAAAACTCAATTTCAAACCTCAGTTTTTGGGTTTGTTTTTTTTTTAAGGTACTGGCAGAGACAGATACATAGAGCTGTAAGATACAATAAAGACCTAGACATAAACCCACACAGAAATAGCTGCCTGGGTTTCAACCAAGGTGACATGAAAGACAGCTTCTCCAACAAAGAGTGTGGAGAATATTGGATCTCCATCTATAGAGAAATAAAACTACATCCTTATGTCTCCTGTTTAAAAAAAAAAAAAAAACTGAAAATGGAGCAAAGACCTTAGTGTAACGCATGAAACCATGAAAATACTGGTGGGAAACAGGGAAACCTTCAAATATAGGCAGACAGGTGGGTTTTGAAGAGAATTCCAGTAGCTCAGGAAATCAGGCATGGAGAAGTGGGATGACATCAAATCGGGATGTTCCCACAATGCAGAGCAGTCAGAGGACTGAAGAGACATACTGGAGTGGCAGGTGATCTTTGCCAGGTAGTCTCCTGGAAGGATTAGTCTATAATGCATAAAGAATTGACAAGACCAACAAGAAAACATTTGAACAAAAGAATTGAGCAGACACTTGTCAGTGATGAGGTATATAGTTATTCTACTGTTGTGATAAAAGGTTGTGACTTGTAAGAGAAAATGTTAATTGGGTGTGTGTCTCCAGAGGGTTAGGGTCGATGATGGTGGAGCTAAAGCATGGTGTCAGGAATGGCTGAGAGCTTGCATGCCAAGCCAAAGCAGGAGGCAGGGCCCTGGCAATGGCAGGGATCCTTTCAAACCTCAAGTCCTCCCAGTCCATCGACTTGACTCTTCCAGGAAGCCTCCTAATCCTCTCCCTGATGACTGTATCAACTGTGACCACATATTCAAGCATATGAGCCGATGGTGGCCATTATCCCAAATCCAAACCACCACAGCCAATCCAAAGCAACCACAAAAAATGCTCAAAAACTTTATTCACTGGGACAATGCAGACCAACAACACCTCTGGATGGCTCCTCCTCACGACGGTCGGAGCAGCTGTTGCAAAGAAAGCAAACATGCTGCTGAGGGTGCAGCAGGGGAAGGGGCCTGTGTGCAGGGCTGGCGTAAAAATCAATTAGTCCGGCACTCCAGAAGTCAGTTTCCATATGATCCAATCATTCTACTTCTGGGTTTATGCCTCAAAAAAAAAAAAAAAAAAAAAACAGTCTAATTGCTACAGAGATGCCGGCACAGCCATGCTTTTCCCTGCATTACTCATAGTAGTCAGATCAGAACCAGGCTGGGCATCCAGGGACAGAAGAATGAACGATCTGGTTCATATATACGCTAAAGTGTAATGCTTAACCCAGTCACAAGGCTGTCACCTGCAGCAAAGTGGGTAGGGTCGGAGATGGCTCTGCGCCGTCAGTCCCGCAAACACGGGTGCCACATGTCTTCCCTAAGAAGGAATGACATGAGCCTCAAAGGTGGAGGAGCAGGAGGTGAATATGGCCAAAGCTGGGCGAACGTGATCAAAGCTCACTGTGAGGACTGCGCGGGCATGTCTAGCGAAAACCCTACAGATGCGGTAACGAAGGATCCGGAAACCAAAACCATGTTTCGCTTTTAAAAGAAGATACACAAATCATCAAAAAAAAAAAAAAAAAAAATCTGAGAAAATTTAACATAGCGGGTCGTGTCAGGGAAATGGAAATTGAACAAACCTCGTGACTGCGTAGGTACTGAAACAGGCAAAGCTGAAGTTGGCTCATGATCAGAGGAGAAACCGGAACACCGGACACTATCAGCAGCCCAGGACGGCACAACGTTCTGGGGATATGAGCCACTCTCAACACTCGGTGATCACTTAAGAGTTTTGCATTTCCTTACAGGTAAATGTTGCCTCTTGGCCGGGTCGGGTCGGGTCGGGGGAGGATCTGCAATAACAAATAACCAACCAGAGGAAACAGCCTGTCTGCTCACATACTTGGGGGGGGAGGGGAGGGCTTGTACGTGTATTTGCAAGGTCTTTACAGTGTATTATAAAAGTTGCCTGGTCGATGTGATGGAAGATAAACAGACGGATTGGTGCCAGTCAAAATGTAATGAGGTAATTACAGGAGAAAGTCTGTAGGTGTGCCAGCATTCCGTCACACCCCCTATGCTGACAAGGTAAACAGAATTTGGAAACTGCCCTTTCCCCAGTGGTGTGACTAGCAAGCTTCTGTGCATTGCTTCACGGTGTTTGTGAACTGGGGTCTAACAATTTTTCATTCTTCTCGAAGGCTTTGCCATCTGGGAACAATTTCCACTGTGTGTGCAGCCGGCCCTGGGATGTAATCTACGCCTAGCAAGGCACAGTTACATTGTTGCCACTAAATCCACAACTTCTGATTCAGTTACACTGAGACCACTAAATCCGCAACTTCGGTGAGGTAGCCCGGGTGACTCATTGGTGCTGTGGTAAGCCGAAAATATTGAGCGTAAAACCTAGTGTGCCTGCAGCAGTTTGGCAAGCCCACATCAGTCTGTGCCGCGTGCCCGCTTCACACCTGATCGAGGTCCCAGGATGCCATCTTTACATGCCCTCATTTGAAGAAGTGTAAGAATTGTCAGACTCCAAGCGTCCGCTTAACCACGGCGCCAGAGACAGGGGCTCGACCATGTTTTGGATGCTGTATGAAATTATCGCGCGGGGGCGTGAGTGTGCTCGCGATAAGTGACACGAGCAGAGGAGGGGATCAGGGGAATTGGTGTAGGTCACACTCTGGTCTGTAGACCCAGAACCACGGGCCAGTGCACAGCACCTAACTTTTCCGGTTGGAGAGTTGCCTCCCTTGTCTCTGTGTCCAGCCCCTCTCAGCAGAGCCCGGCTATTTACACTCAGCGATGCCATGGCACAGGAAGGAACAACCAAATCAAATCCAGCGTACGTTTCAGACAGCTTGGCAGACGTGCTTCCCCCGAAAGGCCCCACACTCTGCATGTGTGAAACGATTGTTATATCCCTCTGCCCAAATCCATCCCAAATACATAGAAATCACCTTCCGTTGTAGCTGCTTTATGTTTTTATTGTGACTCAATCCTAGAAATACCCTGGAAAACTTCATCATTCACCATCCACTGCTAGGTTTGGGGGTAAGGTTTGCCAGCTTAGCTATAGCCAAGAAAGAACGGGCCAGTTGGATTTATTTTGAATTTTTCACTCCTGATTGACACAGGATGCTAAAATTCATGTACATTCATTTACATGTACATTGTGTGATGATCAGACGAGAATAAGATATTTATCAGGCTAAACACGAATTTTTTTTTTTTTTTTTTTAGGTTAAGGACATTCAAGCTCAATTCTAGCTATTTTGAAATCTACATCATAACTTAATTCCTCCTAATTCTAACTTAGTACTTATAGACCAGCCCCTTCACTCCTTCTCCACAGTTTTCTAGGCCTGTTGGTAACCACAAGTCTGTTCTAGGGTTAGGAGATCAGCTTTTTATATTTTATATGCAGTTGAGATCCGGGTCCTTTAGCTTTTCATCAGCATTTCATCTTCAAACCGCTGTTCCTAGTTTTAACGATGATGTGCTTCCCCACAGTCGTCACTAGAGGGCAGAAGAGGCTGCTGATTCGATGCTGACTGTCTTTAGGTAAGGAGTTGGGCTTCCAGCTTTAAGAGTTCTCCAGCAGAGAGAGGAGGAAGATTCTCCAGATCTCCCTCCAACTCAGGAGACTGAGGCTTAGGAGACTAAGGGGCTTGTGGCAGCAGCAGCGTTTCCCACACTTGTTTCCTCCAGCGCGTGCCCATGCTCTTTGCCCAGGACAGGGCAAGGACACAGAGACAGCCAGTTAAAAAACAAACAGAAACAGAAACAGTCAACTAGTCAAAGTCCTGGACCTAGAGAAATCAGAGCTGACCAAGCACAGGCCTGGAGTTCCAAAACTCAAAGCACCCAGGGTTGCAGAGCTCCACAACCAGCATGGGAGGTTGGGAGAGCTGAAGTGACCAAAGGATGTCATCTTGTCCTGACTCCAAGTTGTGTCTGCTTACAAACATCTCAGCCCTCCTCCAAAACCCAGCCCAAATCCCACACGTCTGGGATTGTCCTCCTCCCTGGCCACAATCCAGATGTAGCAACCAAAATAATCATGTATGCAAACCAAACAGAAAAATAACCAGGAAAGGTGTAAATAAATAAAAATTGTCATACCACGTCTGAAATTATGTCCTACCAAAGACAGATGTTGCAAGGCTACTCCGACCCTACCCTGAGATTGAGGTGATTGTGGTATTTGCCTTAAACATCCTGCACCTCTGAGCTTCGGCATCGAGAGCCTGTCTGGGTGCCAGCTGAAATAAAGGACTGTATTTTACACCTACCTGCATGGAGCTCTGCAGCTTTCTCACTTATACTATAACAAGCTGATGATCAGACCGGAGCTCACTCGAGGTTGGGGCATCCAACAATGCAGAAGAAGCAATCCAGGAAAGGGCCCGCCAGAGGATGCTGACCCTTACATAGCCACCATCAGCACAAACAGCAGCCACCTCTCAGAGAAGAGAGACTAGCCCATCTACTGGGGATAGAGCCTGCAGCCCCCAAGACAGGGGAAGACAACTTCTCAACCATCTCATAACTTAGTTCTCTTTCCAACACTGGACACGCCCCCGCTGGGAGAAAGGTCGTCTGGACAGTGTTCAACAAACACGCAGCCAACTTGGTGAATAAGCTGGTTTATTGGGGCTACATATATGAGCGTGGGGAATAACTTCTAGGAGGGGGATGTCACTGCAAGCCACACCAGCTGAAGACTGCAGAAGTTGTTGGAAAGAGATGCATGCCACCATCCCAGCACTTTGTCAACGTGTATTGTGACACTTGAGATCTCTCTTGTAGGTATCCCTAGAGGTGATGATGAGAACGACTTTAGAAAGATTGTATTTTCCCCTGATACAATCTGTTAAGACATTTGCTTTAATAATAATAATAATAAAGACATCACACTTGAATTCCCTGGGGATTCAAGTGACTGTGTCATCATGCCAGGTCCCTTAATACAGTCTCTAAATTCATCTAAAATCACACTTTCAGCATACTCTAAGAAGAAACTCACGGATGTCAACCCTAAATTATCTAGGCTGGGAATAAAGCTTGAAGCAGCAGGAAAGCCCTTGTGTGGTGTAACCTGAAGAATCGGGGAAGAAGATAGAAAGCAGCTGGGTTTGTGATCAAACAGAAAATTCACATTTCAGCTGATGGCTGCTGTGAATACAATTCTCAAGATGTCTTCCCAGTTGGGTAGTGACGCTGAAGAAATGTCTTACAATCATCAGGAAATCATGTTGCCATTGCAAAGACAAAGCAAGCCATAGTCTGCTGAGTGTTCAATGGAGCCTTGGTAGAAAGGGGCAGAGGAGGCAAGTCAGATGTGGTTAAACCATGCCAGGCTTCACTCTCAAGAGGGCACAATCCTTGAAAATGCTTCTCTGAATGGCTAAGATCAAAAACTCAAGTGACAATACATGCTGGAGAGGATGTGGAGAAAGGGGAACCCCCCCCCTCCATTACAGGTGGGAATGTAAACTTGTACAACCACTTTGGAAATTAATCTGGAGCTTTCTCAGACAATTTAGGAATAGTGCTTCCTCAAGATCCATCTATACCACTCCTAGGCATATATCCAAAAGACACTCAAGTATACTAAGGGCATTTGCTCAATCATGTTTTTAGCAGCTTTATTTGTAATAGCCAGAATTTGGAAACAACCCAGATGTTCCTTAGTTGAGGAATGGATACAGAAATCACAGTACATTTGCACAATGGAATACTACTCAGCAATTTAAAACAAGGAAATCATGAAATTTGTAAGCAAATGGTGGGAACTGGAAAAGATCATCCTGAGTGAAGTATCCCAGAAGCAGAAAGACACACATGGTATATACTCACTTATAAGTGGATAGTAGACATATAATTTAGGATAATTATACTAAAATATGTACACCTAAAGAAGCTAAGCAAGAAGGAGGACCCTGGGTAAGATGCTCAATCTTCATTCAGAACGGCAAACAAGATAGACATCAAAAAAAAAAGTGAAAACAAGGAACAAGACAGGAGCCTACCACAGAGGGCCTCTGAAAGACTCTACCCAGCAGGGTATTAAAGCAGATGCTGAGACTCATAGCCAAAGTTTGGGCAGAGTACAGGGAATCTTATGAAAGAAGGGGGAGATAGAAAGACCTGAAGGAGACTGGAGGAGAGAAACAGAAGCAAAAAATCTGGGCCCAGGGGTCTTTTCTGAGATTGATACTCCAACCAAGGACCATGCATGGAGATAACCTAGAACTCCTGCATAGATGTAGTTCATGGCAGCTCTAGTAAGCTTCCCTAGTAAGGGGAACAGGGGCTGTCTATGATATGAACTCAGTGACTGGCTCTTCAATCACTTCACCCTGAATGGGGGGAGGGCAGCCTTACCAGGCCACAAAGGAAGACTATGAAAGACAGTCCTAATGAGACCTGTTAGGCTAGGGTCAGATGGAAGGGGAAGAGGTCCTCCCCTCAGTGGGAAGGGACATGGGAGGAGACCAGGTAGGCAGGGTGGGATTGAGAGGGGCTGAGGGAGGGGGCTACAGCTGGGATACAAAGTGAATACATTGTAATAAATAAAAATTATATTAAAATTTCTTTCGATGTCATAAGCTATCATCATTATTATTATTATATCATTATTATTACATACTATATATATTTCTATAAATATACTTTTACACATTAAAAAAAAAAAAAGAAACAGTGTCTCATTACATAGCTCTGATTGGCCTGGAACTCACTGTGTAGACCAGGCTAGCCATTCAATTACTGAGATCCACATGCCTGTATCTTTCAAATGTTGAACTTAAAGACACTCATCTTTATACTTGTCTCAAAATGACCTTTTGAAAATAAAAATTTTTACAATGTTCTTGACTTTTATTTAATCAATTGTTTTCAACTTCCTTTTTTTCCTAAAGTCTAATAAAAAATAACATAGGACATTTGATCCCTCTCCTTTCTCTCTTTTTTTATTTTTGTGTTTTGGAAAATAAATTTTAAAAAATGTTGCCAGGCAATGGCAGCAGCAGCTTTACACATTTTTAATCCCAGTGCAGGAATCTGTGACAGAGCTTGTTTTCAGAGAAGCATTTTCTTTTTTTTTTTTTATGATAATAACAATGATAGCTTATGACATTATGCTTTTCTCCCCAACACACACACACACACACACACACACACACACACACACACACTTTTTTTTTTTTTTTCAAATAAAGGCAAGGTTTAATGAAGAAAAAAAAAAAGCCAAAATTGTCACATGCCTTTAACTCCAGCACTCAAGAACACTTTAGTTCAGAGGCAGGTCTGGTTTATATAGCAAGTTCTCAGCCAGTTAGAGGGACAAAGTCAAACTGTCCCAAAGAAAAGACTAAGCCTGGCGGGAAAGCCTTTCTTGTTTTGTTTTTGAGACAGCTTTTACCTGGACTCACTCTGTAGACCAGGCTGGCCTTGAACTCACAAATATCCAACTGCCTCTTTCCCCCAAGGCTGGGATTAAAGGCTTATGCCACCAAGGCCTGGCCTGGAAGCAGGAGGTAGAGGCAGAGGTATATCTGTCTCTGATTTCAGAGCCAACCTGGTCTATACAGCAAGTGTCAGACCAGTCAGAGCTACACATAATAAGCTCTCTGACAAAATAAAACAAAAGGCAGCCATCTTGTGTATCCCAGGATGTCCTGAAACTCGGGATGTAGCTGAGTGGACAAATGTGAAAGAAACAGATTTTCATTTCCAAAGGACTTTCCACCAAAGGCCCCAGAAGCGGCTGTCCGAACCCCTGGAACTGGAGCTATGTTTGCTTGGAATTGAACCTGGGTCTTCTGGAAGAGCAGCCAGTGAATCAAATCTCCAGCCCCTGAGCTCAAGTATAGCTGCGGTGACCTACTGCAGAGCCTTGGGAAAACCGCTGAGAGCCTTTGTCTCTTTATCTGCACAGTGAAGGTTAAAGCTTCCCACAAGACAATGTGATCAGATGAAATTGCACAAGGAAAGCTCCTTCCTAGCTCTGGGTTGGTAGCAAATTCATTATCACCATTACTGTACAAAGCACTTTTGCATGCTGCTATCAAATTCAACCTCCTCCATAATTGATAAGGTAACAGGGAAAACATCCTCAGCGAAATACGGAGATCTAAGTGGAGGGAATGAAATGACCATCCCCAAACCGATAGCATTTCCGCCTCCCGGCAAGTGGCTGCCCGCACCAGGAATGGGGCTACCATGTCCAGTAGCTCAAATCCTTATGTTCTGAATCCAGGAGGGGGTCCTGGTCCTTCTATGCTTGAAAACTGCTTGAGAAGAGTGTCCCCTCCACCCAACTGCTGCCATCCACTGCGACCCCGCCCCTTAGGCCTTCTTTAGAGGCACCCAGGCAGACCTAACCCCACCCTCTATCCCCGCCTTTAGACCCACTGCTCTGTGGAAGTAAACTCCACCCTAATCCCCTTAGACCATGCCCAATTAGTCAGCCAGGTAGGGGCAACCAGCCCATGGGGTGTGGCAGGCAGAGCCAACCTGCCTGGGAGAGGTCAGCAGCAGATGGGGCGGGGCTATAATGGAGAAGAGCCGGGTCAACGCTGAGGTCCCAGTGAGGGAGGGCCCAGGCTGTCGGTGGGCGGAGCTGGCGACGTGGTGCAGAGTAGGCCTGGGGACTGGAAAGGCATCTAGCTCTGCGGTGTCCTTACTGGCTGTGCAAATTTGCACATTCACCAGCACTGTATGGGAATTCGTGTTTTCTCCACTTCATTGGCAGCATTTATTTCACTTAAACTAATTTGAGCGGTGTTGCAGGATTGGAACTGGGCTGACATCTCTTATTGCAACTTGGATTTACTTTTTTCCTGGTAGCCTACAAGGCTAATTATTTCAAAATACACTTGCCAGCCATATGCATTTATTTTGAAAGGTGTCTATTCAGATCATTTGCCCCTCCCCCTTTTTTACATTGGATTATTTGTTTTGTCTGAGGACCTTTCATTTCAATGACATCGATCCTTTGCCTGATGAGTCGGGAACCTGAATGGCAAACATTTCCTCGTGTTTGTCTCTGCTGTTTGTTTTCAGGTTTTCACTTTTGCTTCCTATACATTTGGGGCCATACTTCAATCCATTGTCTATACATGTTTCTTGAAATGTGTCCCTCATGCTTTACATTGCATTTAGATGTTTGGTCCATCGTTGATTTTTCCGCAGCATTACCGATAAAGGTCAAAGTTCTGTATTTCTCACTTGGAATTACAGTTTACCAACCAGCATTTATTGAAGAGGGTCATTTTTCCCATATAGGTTCTTTGGTACTTTTATCGAGAAGCGGTTTCCTAGATATTGGTAGGTTTATTTCTGGGATTGATCCTGTTATGTCAGTGTTGCTGACTACAGCTCTCGGTACTTACTGCTCAAAGTGAGGCATCATAATGACCTGAGGTTTGATCTTTTTCTTCAGCTCACAGTCCTGGAGAGATAGCTCCACAGTTGAAAATGCTTGCTACTCTTGCAGCAGACCTGAATTCAATTTTCGGTACCTACACCTCAGGGCTTTTAACAATCTGTAATTCCAGCTCCCTGGGATCTGGTGCCCTTTCCTGCCCAAGACAGGCACCCACAAACACAAACGCACACATCAATAAAAAGAAAAATCTTCGGGCCAGGCGTGGTGGTGCATGCCTTTAATGCCAGCACTCAGGAGGCAGAGGCAGGCAGATCTCTGTGAGTTTGAGGTCAACTGGTTTACAAAGTGAGTCCAGGACGGCCAAGGCTGCACAGAGAAACCCTGTCTTGAAAAACCAAAAAAGAAAAATGAAAAGAGAGAAAGAAAGAAAAGGAAGGAGAAAAGAAAGAATGCTTGGGTAACTCTTGCGTTTCTGTATACCTTTCAGAACTATTTTCTCTAGTTCTGTGAAGGATGCCATTGGTACTTTAATAGGGATTACATTAAAACAAAATCACCTTGGATAATATAGGGGTTTTCAAATCAATATTAATCCTTCCAATCCACGAACATGGAGGTAACTCCATGTTTGCGTAGGTTTCTGTGTGTGTATCTCCTTCAGTTTTGTTCATGAGTATTAATTTGTATTACACAAGTCTTTAAACTTCCGCCAAGATTTTTGGACTCTTCTCTCACTACTCGCTTCTCCTCTTCCTCTTTCACCCCCTACTCCCCATTTCTCTCCCTTCCCTTTCTTTTTTTGGGTAGCTATTGTGAATGGGACTATTTTCACAATTTTCTTCTCATAATTCTTGTTACTTAGATGAAAAACTGCAACTGATTTTCACATGTTGGTTTTGTAACCTGCAAATTTACTGAACTTAGGGCTTTAATAGTCTTTTGGTTGATTCTTTGTTTTTCTACAAAACAGGATAATTTGACTTTCTCTTTTCCTGTTTACAGGCCCTTTCTCTCTCTTACCTAATTGCTAGGCTACTGTGTTGATTAAGAACAGTGGGAGTAGTAGACACAGCAGTTTTCTCTTCCAGCTCATAAAGGAATATTTCATCTTCCAAGTACTTAGGATGATGTTGCCTGTGGGTTGGCTATATTTAACTTTATTATGTTGAAACCTAATTCTTGAACCTGTAGAAGTTTATTTTATGGCCAGGAATGATGATGCACACCTTTATTCCTAGTATTCATGAGGCAGAGGCAGAGGCAGAGGCAGAGGCAGAGGCAGAGGCAGAGGCAGAAGGATCTCTGATGTGGATCCCAACTTACTTTACATACTGAGTTCCAGGACAGTTGGGGCTACGTAGTGAGAAAGTAAAAAACAAAACAAAAACAAAAACCTTCATTTTGTTCTTTCTCATATTTTCCATTTCTCTGTTAAAATGTCTGTCGCTTCATTCACATAAAACACATAAATATTTCCTCATCCTTACAGTGCTCATGTGAAATAGCTGTTTTAACATCCTTGTCCTGACAGCGGAGGCTTCAGAGAGACAAGCTGAGAGAACCAGAAGTGGGGAGCTGACCTCATCTATGAAGTGTGCTCAAGGCCATAAACGTGTCTAAATGAAAAAGTAATGAAAGCTTTGTCTGATAAAGTCCCTTTTGAGATTAGCATTTGTTGATTTCATTTTCCTGGTTGCCTGTGTTGAGAGGCATTAAATTATATTGCAGCACTTGTAAAACCACGTGTCTTAGAACAATGTTTTCTGTTTTGGTAAGACACCAACCAGGCTGTCCTCAGGTCCTCATTTCCACCTGGTGAAAATATTGTATGAAACTTAGAAAGAAAGAAAGAAAGAAAGAAAGAAAGAAAGAAAGAAAGAAAGAAAGAAAGGAAATCAAATTATCCATATTCTGCCCTAATCTAATACAGTCTGCAGTGATTTTTTTTTTTAAATGTTCAAAATGCAAGCAGCAAACACTATCAAGTCTTCAGGAGAAAATTCCATGTCCACAAAGACCCATCTGAAAAACTTGAAAAAAGGGACCATGAATTCAACTGACATTTTAGACTATTTAATAGAGGTATCTGTTGTACATGTGTGGCTTTATTTCAACATAAATACAGCATTTTTTTTCCTCTCTGGAAACATAACCTGAGTTGGAAATGAGATCAGAACGGAAGACATTAGAGTTCACAAACTGTTTCTCTTCAATACATTAGCAATAATGGTTCCAGCTGAGGATTGTGGCAGCGGCTCAGGGCTCAGGCCCAGGGCAGGAGTGCGGGAAGACCCCTCTTAGGTCAAAGGCTCTGCTCAGATCCAAGGCTTGTACCTGTGGGCCCCTGCTCAGCTTGAGATTCCGCATGCAACCCTGGAATGAGGTCTGGCTGCTCAGGCAGTTCTGTTTGACATTGGCTGTTTAGAAAAAAAGAAACAAGTCTTGCTTAGTTTTGTTGAGATAGATTAAGTTGTACATTAGCATCAAGAATAAGCTCCAGTGGACCCTCTGTGAAATCAGAGTATTTCCCACATATGTGGCTTCAGCAAATGGCAGAATTCCCGTCAACTTTTAGCAAGTAGTGCCTTGAAGGTGTAGTTGTGACTTGAAAAGTCACACAAAAGGTGTTGAGGGTGTACAGTTATTTCTTGGACATCTTAAGTGCATACTTCAAGTGCAAATTTGGTACAAGAGGATGAATTCTGTCTATCCCTGTGACTTAGACCCCAATCTTGCCATCGTATAGGGCAAAGACAGGATCGTCCGGCTTACCTGATGACAGAGCCAATGTTCTCAGTGATAATCTTGTATGGTGGGCGGGGGGGGGGGGGGCTATGCTAAATTTCCCAACAAGTTGAGGTATAGTATTTCAAACAGCATTTCTAAGACACTGAGGCTCATCATTAACTCTCTGTCTTTCAATCCCTACCCCACAATCCTCTGAGCTCACACCTCCCCAGGACTGAGCCTCCTCTGTGGATAAACAGAACAGGTGTTCACACATACCAGGATAGCCACCCACATAGATGGGATCGTTGGTGTCGGCGGAAGTGGAATGGGTGTGAGGACTTTCAGCCCTAACAGCATTCCCATCCACGGTCAGGACGAGGCAGTGCTTGCTTTTGTGGGCGTGGAGCGTGTGCCATTCCCCATCACAGAGAGTTCTGGGGGCTCTGGGCTCATATGTGGCTGTTATCCTACCAGCACCATTGTTGACATGAAATAAGACCTGAACAATGCAAATACATGGGTGAGATTTCTCTACTGTCTTTTTGCCAGAAGGCCAAGAAGCCAAGGAGCACAGCACATTCATGAACTATTCTCAGAGCAGAGGCCCTCACAGGATTCTAGAAACAAGGAACACTGACCATTCAAAACAAACAATGGTAGTGGAAAAATCGCCTCCTAAAGGACTCTAACTCTATCCCAGCTCCCACAATCCTGAAGTCAGTGCTCCGTTTTCAGAGCACTGCGGGACACTTCCGGGAGCTTATGGTCAAGGAGGCTGCACATGGACAGCCCCTAAACACTGTCACTCCCTAACTTCCTTGACAAACCAGAGTTTGTCCAGCAAACAAACGAACAAAAAATGCCAGGGCTTCGCAAAGGGCAGAGAGGGGTTCCAGGCCGACGGTGCCACTCCAACTTTCACATGTTGGAGTTCCAACCTCTATCATTCCTCAGGATATGCTGCTATTCAGATATGAGGACCTTAATGAGGTTGTTAAAATGTAAAATGAGGCCACTGAGGTGGACTTTAATCCTATCTGAGTCCTGGTAAGAGGCATCAGGATACAGAAACACAGAAAAGACACATGAAGGTAGCCATGTGCTGGCCAAGGAGAGGGTCTTCAGAAGAAAGCAACCCTACCAAGCCTTAGACTTCCAGCCTTCAGGGCTGGGAGAGTCCATTTGTGTGTGTGTGTTTAAGCCTCCTGACTCCAGTACTTGGTTCTGGCAGTTGAAGTTGACTGAGGGAATACAGAAGAATGTCAAGCATCATGTTCTAAGTTCCTACAGTAAAAAGTGAGTATGTGAGCACTCCAAGGTATGGCTGAGGGAAAGGCCTTTATTGTAGATATGAGCGAAAGCACAGCCAGAGGCATCTGGAAGAGTCCAGAGGGAAAGATAGTAGACTAAACATGACAGTAGGCTGAACCATGTCATGAAAGGTGGTCACGGTGTGTGTGTGTGCATGTATGAAGTGAGAGAGGAAGAGAAGGGAGAGCAAAAAGGAGAGATGAACAAGAGAGCAGGACAATGAGGAGGAAGAAAGCACATGGCCAAAATGGCAGGGCCATGTAGAAATCAGAAGCTAGGGTGAGCTGGAGACGGTTAGAGTACCAGCAGGGTAAGATGAACTGTGAGGAGGCAGAGGTACTGAGTGAGCCTGGAGGCCAACATGAGCCTTGTTACGGCAATCGGCACCCCAGTTAGCCATTCCTCCCAAGTTTCTTTGGACTTGCCACCTATGATTCAACTATTTCAGAATAGAGAGTTACAAACTAAAGAGGCTGAGATGCAAGATCACCAAAGTTACATGAAAAATTACATATTTTTAATCAAAAATAGATAAATAAAAACCAAAGTACAAGACACTTAGCCCACAAAGTAACTCTCAGTAATAAGAAATAACTGTTGCTATACACAACAGGGCTGGAGCTTTAGAAAAATCACACTAATTTCTTGAACTTAGTATGCAACAACAGAGATGGAGACAGATCAGTGACTGCCAAGGGGGAGGGGGCAGGCAGGATCTGGAAGCTGTGTTACAAAGTATCACTGTGTGAAGGGGCTGTCAGTACTGTCAAAGTTATCATGGATCTTGATGGTGGCAATGGTACCATTCGTGGGTCACAAGCTATGCACTCTAGGCCATCCTAACAAGGCTGTCCTGTGGGGATTCAGTGTGTCCAGTACCTGACGTTACCATGAGATGCCTAGGGGTGGCTGCATGGAGATGTCTGTGTTCATTTCCCTGCAATTCTCTCTGTGTGACTCTCTTTACTTTCAAGTGAATGATTTAAAAATGATTAGAAGAGATGGTGTTATATGGACATGTTACTCCTGGTAGAATCCAAGCAGAAATGCTTGGCCATTACAGCTGCAGTGCTGATTCAGATACGTGAAAAGAAAGTTATCCTGCAAACAGCTTTTCAGGACCCTCTGATTTTAAAATAGTAATGGAAATTTCCTTTGTCTCCATTAATGAAATGGGGACTAAGAGACTTGAATCTGAGCATTTCTACACTTCTCTCCTGTTCCACCTCTGTAGGGTGGCCCTCCCACGGAGGCAGAACACCTACCTTGCCATCTACAATCTCTAGGCCAATGGCATCTACTTTAGCACTGCTGATCCCCAAGAGGACGCCATTCTTAGAGGAAGTCCGGAACTCCAGTGTGATGTTCAAATCCAATCGAACCTTGTAGCCTTCCTTGACTGAAAAGCACAAGACAGCGCTGTCATGGTGAGAACCCACAGGCTGGGTTGCCTAGACACCCACAGCACAGGCCAAGTTCAAGACCTCGATCTAGGTGCACTCCGCCCCCTCCTCCAGGCCTCTGCTCTCACATTCCTGTGTGGAAAAGAAACACTGGATTCTCTTCCTTCTGTTGCTGTTCTTGCTTTAAAGTGGAGTTTCGCTATGTATTCGGACTGGCACCACATTTGCAATCCTCCTGCCTCTGCCTCCTGAGTGCTGTGCTTACAGGTGTGCATAACCGAGCCTGGCTAGGAACACTGCCTTGGAAGGACTTTCTCGGTCACAGACCAGAGCAGAGCATGAGCAGGTACTCCCTTCCTCTACAGCCATGGGGCATCCAGTTTGCTCGTCTTTCCCTGGTAGTTTCTTGATTTGTATGTACCTTAGGTACCATCATTTTCTGTTGTATCAGCCTTAGCATTGGGTGTTTTCAAAATGAATTTTTTTTTTTTAATTCAAGTGACAAAAACTGCTGGATATTGGCACTAGAAGGTAGTTGTTCCCATGCCTGGGGATGGATGAAAGACAGATCATGTGTCCTACTTGCATTCATGCTTGGCTGCTCTGAGTATTTCCTGTTCTTAATTCTTATTTTTTTTTTTTAAGATATGCTCTCACTATTTCTCATTCACATTGGTATGTAACTTGTGATCCTCCTGCCTCAGCCTTCTAAGCACTGGAATTACAGATGCACACACCTGCTTCATAGTTCAAAGGTCTTTATTAACTTGAACAGAGAACTCGTCCTACATAAACCCCGGTCACCTGCAGAGGACAAGACTGGTGCAGGCATCGAGTGAACAGGTAAGCACAGACCAGAACACTCAGCCCTAATTAAGCAGCTTCTCCAGCAGGGCCTTATCCTATCAGACTTCCTTCCTGGACCCGAAGCACCTTAGAGTACACACCAAACCCAAAGAGCTCCTGGCAGAGTGCACTTACCAAGAGCTGCATATCCACTCCCTTCAAAGAAAGTTCCTTCCTGGGCCACGGCATAGCACCTGCCCACAGCAAAGGCAGATGCTGGGCTGTCTTTATCCAGCTGCTTGCCATTAACTGTCACCTCCCCAAGGCAGGCAGGGATGCTGTGGGTGACCTAGACCAATTGAGACAGGAGAGTGGGTGGAGATGAGGACGACATAGGAGATACAGTTCCTGCACTTCAGTTAAACCTCCCTGGATGACCCACGTTATGACACCACCTCAGCTTTTAAAGCTTAATTGTGGCAATTCCTCACACGTCTCACTTTGCTCTCTTGCTCCAGGCCTTTGGTGGCAAAGCACCGGAAGCGCTTTCTATCATTTTACTAAAGTGCCACTTGGATCCAGATGCTCCTCTCACTAATGCACACATACGCGTTTGCCGGCCTTTCCCTGAATTGCTTTGGAACTGGGTGACTTTGGAAAAGGGAGCGTTTATTGAGTAAACGCTCAATAGGCAGGAAGAGCTGGACGGCCCTAGGAGAAGCACCCAAGTGACTCGGGTCCCACACAGAGACCCGCAGCTTACCATCCCAGTGTTCCTGGCCCTGTAGTGGACAGGAAGGCCTCCTAGGTACAGCTTCCCCTCCACGTCCAGGGTGGTTGCATTGCCCACCACGGCCACACTGGGGGACTCTTGGCCATCCACAGTCATGAAGCCCTTTCTCTTAATGTACTCTGTCTTGACCTAGGCAACACGAAAACATGGGATTTGCAAACCACTTGAGAAAACGTTTACAGGGGTGGGCTTAGGGCTAAAACCCTGAAGCATGGCTCTGCCTATGGCAGAGCTGTGGCTGGGAATAGGCTGGTGGATAACAGGGAGATTCTCCAGCCGAGCCCAGAGCTCTGGTTAGCAGCAGATGCCACAGTGAGCAGCTCCATTCATTCAGGCCACAGGTGGGCTTAACTGACTTCCTGCCAAGTCAAGAACATATTTTAAGAGACCTTTGGTTCATTCCATCTCCGGCTGTTGAGTGTGCGTTGGGTGCTCAGCACTGACCAAGCACCTGGAGGAACTCAGGAAGCAGAAAGGGGTGGGCCCTGCTGACAAGATGCTTACAGTTACTTGCAGGAGATATCAAACATAAGGCCAATGGGGGGATCAAAGTGTGTAGGTTCCCTTCAAGAAACCGAGCAGAGATGGAGGGAGAGAGTTTGGGACAGGGGACAGGGTCCCCCAGGAGCTCACCGTGTGCCACTTGCCGTCACTGAGCAGTGCAGGGTGAGAGACCTTGGTCCGGCCCTTGCCAAGGTCAAACATGAAGTGTAGGTGGCCCTCACGGAGGTACAGTGTGGCGTAGTCCATCTGGTTCTGGTGAGCTACGTAGAAGATGAGGCCACTGCTAGCAAATGTCCGGATGGTCAGCTGAACCTGGAGCCTGGGGGAGAGCAGGAACTCAGCACAGGGGACCCGGAAGCTGCGCTTCCAGTATCCAAAGCAACCTCCCATCGAGAGCCCATCGCCACGTCAGCATGCGTCATTAACCTCTCTAGAGAGAGGAGGCGCTCATTCACTTGTGCACAGGTGGCCACTGTCTGATGGGAGCCGTTCTATGGCAGTACGTGAAAAAGCATCCCGTAAACCTTGGAACCGAGCCCAGAACCTTAGTCAGCGTTATACTGTGGCACGGAGAGGCCCACAGGTAGCTGCGCTTAGAGTGGACAACTCTGGCAAGATGACATTTCGGCTGAGCTCCGAATGACAAGAACCAGTAAGATGGTCACACGGGCCAGCAGGAAAGCCTTTGCTTGTTTTAGGCCTTGCAGAGTATGTTCTCCTGAGGGGCCTGACCCTGACTTGACCCTCACTAGACCCTGACACCACGCCTTCCTTATCATCTGGCAATGAAAACCTCAGCGGGACCTTGGGAGGGAAAGCGCTTACCGTCTCCGGACATCGGACTGATTCAAAGGCAACACTAAGTGGCTGTTTTGCGACAGGCCAAACTGGTGAGTGCCTGCAGCGTATCCTGGAGCCGGGTCCACTGCGCATGGTTCCTGTAAGAGTGCATAGGGACCCTCAGCCACTGTCGCCAGGACCCCGCTGACACAAACATGTTCTTCCATAAAGGGAGTCCCACAGAAGCCACCGTGTCAGCACAACAGCTGCTACCACTGTGGTCTGACTCTGCTGGACACCTACTTAAACCAGGCGCCCCTCACCTCGACAGCAATCTGCACTTTCTATCTTTCTCAATTCATTTTCCGTCTGATAAACGTAGGAGCTCCTCCAAGAGCCTTCTTTGGGCCTAAGAGATCACGGAGATTTGCCCAAGGATACCTGTGGCCAAAAGGGAGTCACAGCCCCGGGATACCACTGGGAGACAACAGTGCCCTCAGGTCTCACAAGGCCTTAAATTCACATACCAGGTGCAGGGTGAGGAGAGAGGACCAGGGTGTGAAGGGCCCCAGGCAGAGCCTGGTGGGAAGTCAGGAGCACAGCGCAAGGCCTCAGCAGTGCCAGCTGCCAGCACAAGGTCTCACACTGAGGCCAGCGAGTCCCAGACTCAGTTCTGTGACTTAAGATGGACATATATAGCTAGGAAAACTGTCCTGGACTCCTGGGCCCTGCTTAGAAGCTACTGCTTTGGAATAATCATATACCAATTTCTAAATTATTACAGTGCACAAGGAGAGAGCAATCGGGGGTGGGGTGGGGGGATAAAGCAGCCACGACCAGATTTGACTTAAAGAATTAAGCTCCTGCCCTTAAGCCTTGAAGAGTACACAGTGGCTCACAGGACGCGCTTATTTCTGTCTCCCCAAGTAGAGCTAAAGTATTAAGGAGGCATTAGAAAAACTCCATCAAAACCCTTGTGATGTGCCAACCACTTGGGGTGCTGAGCATCTTGGCCCATCCTGAGTCACCCACAGACAAGCACTTCCGCCTTATCCTGAAAGCTACTTCCCAGTCTACAGGGACAAATGGCTCTTGGATATGCGGCCATTGGAGGTACAGCTAAAGAAGTGGAGGGAGGGAGGAAGAGGGCACAGCAAGGGGGCGACACTTATCCCTCCCCCCCAGCTCAGTCTCTCTGTCTGTCTGTCCCTGTCTGTCTCTTTCTCTCCTGGGTTCCCGCCGCTCCCTGCCTCTCAGCTCTCTCAGTCTATTGCCTGGCTCCACCGCCCCTTGTATGTGACTTCCCTCCTGAGCAGGCCTGGCTGATGCCACTTACGGAGGTTGTGACTGCAGGCTCTGGTAGAGTTGGGGGCTCTGGGGGGAGCTCCCCACGTTCTCCGTGCAGGCTCTGCTTGGGCTCCTCTGCCAGCCAGCAAGTGTCCAGCTCTACTTGTTCTGAGACAGTCGCATGTGTGAAGTCCAAAAGTCTACAGACAAATAAGAAAGCATTGAAAAGAAAATACCACAAGGCAGCCAGGGAGCCCAACCATTTAAATACTGAGTAATTAAAACCCACTTTAAACCACCGCTCCACTTCTTTTAGAGTAACCGAGCTGACCATCCCTCACACTACCTGAGTCACATGGACACAGCATTTTTCTGTTTGGTTCAAATTAAAATAAGAATCCACCCCTAAACCAGGGCCCTGTTAGTAACCTGGACCATCCTGAGCTCAGAACGGACTCAAGGCTGTCGCCTCCCTCCCACTGAGCTCTCAGGCCAACAAGTCTCTGGTCCCTGCACTGCTCAAGAGTGGCTTCCATTTGACACTGGTTCCTTGTTCTGAACTCTGTTCGTCACAGGTTTCTCTTTTCAGGAGCTCTAGCTGGGTGTCTTATGCCAACCTGGATCCCACTGGTATCTCCCAAAGCTCTGGACTGTGGAGTCCGGAGCCTTATGGCTTTTAGGAGTGTGGAGTTGCCTGATCAGTGAAGGGATGGATGAGCAATTGGTGAATGTATATTAACCTACAAGGAACTGAGCAAGGCTCTGCTGTTGCATTGGAGTCTGTAAAGGCCTTGTTCTTGCTCAGTTCAGGGACTCCTAGGAGGTGACTGCTTAGAGAAGGACACTGTGACCATGAAACAGCCCTGCCATTATGTCAGGGCTTCCTACTACTGAGCCTGTTGTGACTTCCTGTAGGCAGATGCCAGCTTGGGGGCTCAGGTGCAACTTTTCCCACCCTCCCAATGTGACTAGAGCTTGGGAGAGGAAGAATGAATAGCCGTTTGTGCACATGTTAATTCTCCTCTTCACAGAGCATGGAGACTTGCAATATTCCATTCTATAGCAACTGTCTCAGGGAAAGCCATTAATAAGATGTAGCTGCTAGCAAGCCTGTTGGGTTCTTGCGAAGGTACACTTGAGGGTGGGTAGAGTGGCTGTCCAGCATGCATTAAAGCCCAGTTCAGTGCTCAATGCTATGTACACACAGGGGGTCAGTGGTGAGTTTTCTCTTAATACAGATTGATGGCCAGGTCTGTCCGCCACGTTAACCCTGTAAGATCTACTGGAAGAGACCGTCACGGTAGACCAAGAAGGCTCAGTTGTTATGGAAGAGCTTGCCGAACTCAGGATATCGCCAACAGCAAACTCAGAAGGCAGATACAAAGTGCAAGAACATGAGAGCCGGTCACACTTACTCAGTGTCGAAGACCAAGTTTTTAATACATCCATGGAATGAAGACCTCATCTTGATCATTGGAGTCTCCTTGTCCTCAGGAAGCCCCCCTATGTACAGGTTGGATATGTTGATAGTCCTTCCTTCTGCTAGTGGCCCCAACTTCATTTCTACAGGACTGCTCTCATCCAGTTGTATGGTGATAACTCTACCAGATCAAAGGAGAAAACAAGCTTTTTCAGCACGACAAACAGCTCCATTTTCATGTCTAATTATACCAAGTTCTTTTTGGAATAATACATTTTCCTGGAGATAAATTTTGACATTATTATTGTATGTGAATCAAAAACAAAAAACAAAAAACAAAAACAAAAAACAAAATCAAAAACTGAAAATGATGCAGCTCAGCATTTAACATCAAAGAACAAAATCTATAAATACATCAACAAATTTGATTGATTATTAAATGTGTGTATTCAAACACCTCTTTTCCTATTGTGAAAATACCAGTGTGCCTCAAACACACAGTCTTCAGTCACAGAGGGAGATACATGGAGTGCTTGTGTGATGTTTACTGTTGGCAATAATATACCACTTACCAAAACTGGCTTCCCATTCGCTACCAAATTCATCCAGTTTGTAAACAGTTTACATGCACCTGAAGTCAGGTACAAAATTAAAGTTCTCAAGTGTGAAAATTTCACAAGCACATTACTATAAACTAGAGGAAAGCTGATCTATATGGTAGAATTCTAGCAAATTCCTAGACTTATGTTGAAACAGTGAGACCTGTTTCAGTGAGATGCCATTGCTCATGGCATCATGCCAACCACCCCAGTCCCTTAATCACACCAAGCATCCTTCAAGGCTCCTACTGAGAAGCTTTCTCATGCACACGTCAACCCCTGACCCAAAGGCCTGAGAGCTAAGATACCTCCGATTCCTAACCAGGGAGATGGAATGTTCTTGTCCGTCGCTATAGGAGCCCATGGGGGAGAGCAGGATGGCCTTCCTCAGACTGGTCCCATCGCCGGAACTGATGTGCACTTCGACGCGGCCTTCAATCAGCATGATGGAAAAGAAGGGCTGGAAAGGATGCATTTTTCCAAAACAAAACACATTACTGGAGGATTTGGAACATTTTGCAGCTAGTACCGATAACACAAGGCAAAGAAGTGCTTGTGAATGTCGCCATCCCTCACAGTAGTTTAGGTTGGACGTACTGCTTTCTGATCTGTGGCCGTGTAACTTATACTCCACCCAGGCTGTCACCGATCCTGTCATGGATCATCTGCACAGGTCTCTATATCTTCCTATTTGCTGCCACGTGATATACTAGACTAACTTATTTTTTTCACCATAAAAATTTTTTTTAAAGAAACTTCTAATTTTCTATTACCGTACACGTGACCACCTAAATTTGATTTACCTTTTGCCATGGATTACTTCTAACATGTCTAAAAATGGTGTTAAGAGCTAGAAGGGTCTGAAGACACACGAAGTTCCTAAAACTTCTTTGTGCCACTGAAAAGCAGCACAACTTACAAGGCCAGCCCCAGAGCTGAAATGTGTTTCTCAACGCCCTTGCTAACAGCAGATGCCCCGGCCCTTTCCACTGGCTTATAGGGCAGCTTAGACTCCTGCGTAACCCCATCTCCATTGGTGGGGGGAGTTTAGCAGCCTCCTCAAAAGTTAAAACACAGAACCGCTCTCTCACAGAAATCCCTTAAAGGTCTGCACCCAGAAGAAAGGAAGGCAAGGCCCCAAGCCAACATGATGCACGTACGATCGTGACAGAAGTGTTCCTGAGAGCCCCAGAATAGAAACAGGGAAAGAGAGAGGAAGGGAGTAAATCAAATAGGTAGTCCACTGTGGATGAAACCTCTAAGGTTCACTGGAAGGTGGTAATTTTGTATGAATTTAAACTCAGCTAAAAAATGGATTAATGAAGGTCACAAAACTGATCCCAGCACCAGGGAAGCCTCGGGTAAGTGACCCAGGTCAGACCCGGGGCCCGCAGACTGGTATTCCAGCCTTGGTTCTGACACAGAACAGCCCTGTGGCCACGGGCAGCTTCAGCAGGTTCTCAGGACCTATCTCTGCCCCATGAAGTTTAGGAAGCGGTACCCAGCATGCAGAGTGCAGGGCAAGAGTTACACAACCCTGTCTCAAGCAACAGAGCACACGGGTCTCTAAACTGCAGGCGTGCAGGCTCTCTTCCACCAAGACCGCACACTGGTGTTCCCCAAGTTGCTTTTGGTGGTGTGATCACATGACATGCCCATGTAGAGAATCAAACTCCATCTTCTCTGCTTTGTCCTGCTGCCGGACCACTGCACCCATCACAGGCCACGTCTGGCTTTCTCCTCTCTTCACATTTATGACAACAAATCCCTCCCCCAACGAATGTAAGAGGCAGTCGTCTCTCTGCTGCAAGCATCGAGTTTCCATATAGAGGGAAACCCAGGCTCTGCCACCTGACCAGTTGCTTTAGTCTGAGGACAGCAGCCTTTTCTCCACCTCTGCAGGCATGATGTTGATCACGCAACTCAGGAAATCACGGTTTAGGAGCATAATACTCTGGAGTAACAACTTTTACTCATTAAAAACCCTTCCACACAATCGCTCAGAAACAGCTACCATGAGCGTGTGAGGTGGAAATGCCCCGTGCGTGTTATTGGAAGACCCCTCCCTCTGTGGGTCCCAGCTACTCACCACATGTGCCCGAGACCAGCCGGCCTTCTCCACATCCTTGCCCAGGGCAGCCAGGATGATGCCACTGCTGTTCTCGGTGGCGAACGTGGCTAGCAGGGATGATTCTGGCGACAGAGATTTGGGCGGCACCTCCACGTAGCCACCTCTTGGGAAACTCGCAGTCTGGATGGGCTGGTGACGGAGAGGAGAACAGAACGAGGCTGGCCTGCTGTCACGGGACTGCTGGCCTCCCTTGCTGCTCACCTGCCCACAGGCTGAGAGCTTGCAGCTTTATTGTGTAGCTGAACCACTGGGCGCTTATGGAAACCCACCCAGACCCCCCTGTGACAACACTCGGTCCCCACCTCCAGTGTACAGCCTTTTCTCACTCCGTAGGAATTTCTCAGCAAATCAAAGGTGGACCTGGATATTTCCAGGTTCTTGATACAGCCTACATAGCTTCTGCTGCTGACCCCTTTCCTGCAGGCAAGGACATGCGAATCATTCACATGCTTGGTAGGATAGGCAGCAAATCCCACACGGCCGTGCCATCATTTCGATTCATACCTAAGAGCTGTAGAGTGAGGTATCCCGCCCACGTAAATCACATCTTTCTCCAGCCGGTTGAGATCAGAGGAGGCTCCTGGGGTTTCTCCTTGCTTGGTCTCCTTGTCACTGGTGTCGTATGCATCGAAGACAGCTAGCAGTCCTGGTAGGATGTGGAAAGGAACAGTTAACAAGAATGGAAACCTCTGTCAACATAGTTTGTTTACTTATGGGGACATGCTCTTTTAGATCCTGCAAATTGACTGGCACTTTTTCTTCGCTGTTAGGAGAAGGTCGGCAGGAGCAGAGCACACACTGCTGAACGGTAAGGGTAGATGTGTGAAAGAAAACAGGATCAATCCGATTCTCATCTCCAACCCGACATTTAACGAGAAATAACAAAGCCATAGACAAACGGGATCATAGTGTTCTTCCCCGCAGTAAGTGAATCCCGTTGCTTCTCATTCCACAGACAAAGGCAGCTTTTAATCCAAATATCACTCCCGAATGGAGCTGTGGCCAAGTGGCAAATGGTGAGGGTCATGTACTCTAAAGTCATGAAGCTGCAGCCAGGAAGCTAAAGGAGCACAACAACCGCTCATTTTGGAGTGCTTCTTGTTCTTAGAGAGGCAGCCAACACCACGGACTGGATGTCTAACCTTGAGCACCTACCTTGCTTCCGGTTCCGCTGGAAGGCAATTTTGTACCAGGTTCCATTGTTATAGCGCCTGTCTGTCATAAGAGTGAGGGGTCCTGACCCCAGGTCCACCATCACTTTAACCCTGCCGCGGACCAGCTCAATGGACAGGAAGTCCCTCTGTGAAGGAAAGAAGAGATCTCTGCAGAGACGTCTGAGACTTTTCCCACCCAAGCTGGGGATGGAAGTAGACTGTTAAGGTCAAACTAGGAAAAGTGAGCCTGGCTACATAGCTAGGCTGTTACACGAAAGTAAAAATGCCCCCAGAGTTCTTGTAGAATATTATTGAGAATTAAATGAACTGTATCAATTGTTACCAAAATCCGTATTTTAGTAGGAGAACTGGCCTGTCTTTATGTGCTTTTCATTTACATTGACAAGTGGGCTGCTCTGAAAATGACCAGCCTACAAGATGAGAGCATTCCAGCAGATAAGGTCCAAATGAGCCAACTGTGGTGGAAAGATGGCCTAGTGGTTAAGGATGCTGGCTGTTCTTGCAGAGGATCTGTGTTCAATGCCCGGTACCCACCTGGTGGCTCACAACCATCTGTAACTCTAGTCCCAGGAGAGCCAATCCCTCTTCTGCCCTTAGTGGGCATGCATATGATACACAGACATACAGACATAAAAACTACCCATATACATAAAATAAGGAGACAGCGCCACACAACTTTGTCCCCAAGACATGCCGCGGCTGTTACCATGTTCCTCACAGTGGGTATGACTCCCCAGTGGTAGCCATGGATAGGAGACGATGAGAAGACCAGGTTGCAGATGGGAAGCCCTCACCTGAGGTCGCAGCCAATCACCCACTTCTGTGTTTTACTCCCTCCTGCACGTACGCCCCAGCTCCTGTGGACTTAGGTGGTGGGGTACGTAAGACGACCAGGACTGACTAATGCTACACAGTATGCGGTGGCATCACCCACGCTGGGGTGAGACTTCTCAGCCCTGCAGCCATCTGCGGGACTCATTTTCCTGTTGCTAACTCCTCACTCGCACTGCTATGCTGTCTGGGGACGCTTTCTGGAGTGCATGCACACTTGTTGACCTCTTGTCGGGAGAAGCCCCACAGCAAACATAGGTGCAGACCCAGGGAGGGTCAAGTGCTGCAGGGGAACTTACGGTGCCATTTGAGGCCAGGTAGAAAAGCAGCCCGTTGGGGGAGAAGGTGCTGAAGAGTATCAGTATCTGCGTCACGGTAGTCCGCAGCGTCTTCTCCACAACCGCATACCCACTTCCGTCGAAATGGAAGGAAGAGTCTTCATTCTGGGAGCTGCAAGGTGGAAGTGGCGGAAGTATCACCCAAGGGACAGAGAGACAAAGGAATTCCCTCGTCCTAAGCCATGGTAGAATTTTATCTCCATTACTGTTAGTAAGTATAAGATGTGCGACAAGTTGCACCCTTAATTTGAACTTCTGAAATCTGAAGGGTTCCAAAATCTGAACAGCTCTGAGAACTGACAGACATGGGGAAAGGAGGGAAAAATTATATACCATGAGACTTTGTATAATAAAAAAAAAAGATGGTCCAAAGTACATGTGTATGGCATATATGTAACATGAAGTCTACATCCCTTCAGATCCTACCTCTAAGATACTTCAGTATGTATATGCTCAAATACAAATCTAAAATTCCAAACACTCTCTGTCCCAAGCATGCCAGAAAAAAAAAAAGACACTCCAGCTGTATTTGACAAGGCGCTTTTCGAGCGGGCAAGCCCACGCAGACCAGAGCCCAGCTGCTTTATAAGGTAGAGAGTCAACGTGCAACACGAAGGTTAAATGTGTTCACTAGAACATAACTAAGTTATTTCTACTCATCAAGTGCATGTGTTTGTTCGCTCTAATTCCCTTTGATGTGGCCAGCCTTTCTCACTTCCGGTGCCTCGAGGATATTTTTACATTAGTGTTTATCACTCTGTTGTTTCTTGTATTCTTTAGAGATGGTGTCTGTGTAGCCCTGGCTGTCCTGGAACTCACTATGTAGACCAGGCTGGCCTCGAACTCAGAGACCTGTCTCTATCTCCCAAGTGCTGGGATTAAATGCCTGGGCTTCCATACCAGGCTTCTCGTAGTTAGTATTAGTATGTGAACCAGTAAATAGGCATCAGAAGGAACACATGAGAAATGTCACTGGCACCTTCAGGAATGCTTCCTACGCATTTAAAACACTCATACTTTGAGGTTGGTGTACAGCTTTCAATGAATTATACAAAATGTACTTTTAAGATCAGTGTATTTTCTCCTCCTTCCCCTTATACATTAAAGGCTGATTTGACTCACAACTCATTCACAAAAACAACAACAAAAATCCTCATCTGTAATTAATCACAATGATACTCCTAAAACTTTCCTGGAACACCACAGGGCTCAAGGGAAAACTAAGATGAGGGTAGTTTGGGATATGAATTGGAACTTCCTCAGTGAAAGATTAACAACTAAGCTTCACACATCCAGGCAGGGTGGTGAGTCAACAGTGAAGCAGTTACACAAGTGAGGAGGGAAGGAAGGAAGGAGGGAGGGAAGGAGGGAGGGGAGAGGAGGGGAGGGAAGGGAAGAGGAAGGATGGATGCCATAGCATATATGTAGATGTCAGAGAACAACCCTGAGTCCTCACTATTCTATCACCTGTGGATCTCTGTCTCTTTCTCCCCACCCCCATCTCCTGCACACTGCAGGTTAGCTGGCCTGGGGACTTCCAAGAATTCTCCTGTGTCTGCCTCCTATTTCCCAGAGGTTGTGATGGTATTATATACGTGCCATTACGTTCAATATTTCGTGCATTCTGGTGATTTGGACTCAGGTCCTTGTGCCTATACGGCTAGCACTTTACTTAGCTATATTAGCCCTAGTCACTCTGGTTCTTTCCATCTAGTCTGGCTAAGGACACAGTCTCTAAAGCCAAACTACCAGGATTCAAACCCCAGTTCCCCAAGATACCAGTTATATGGACTCCAAAACATTTCCTAATCTCTGCTTCCTTCATGTATACATGTGCTGCGAGCCAAAGCTATTTACTGAAGCCAAAGTCATTTAGTGGAGCCAATGCCAATCAGTTACCAACAGCTGCACTAGGACCCAAGTCATGGGTGATAGATTTATGTGAGAACATCTTGGAGCATCCTTGAGACATCTTAAGGAAACATTCTTGAGGTATCTTGCAGGTGTGGTATCTCAAACCATAAAACACTTTTGCTATCTTCTGCAGCAGTAAATAAACCTTCCCCCTTTCCTGCCTTCTCCCTATATAGTTGTGTAAATTTTTCAAATAAACGAGGCTTTGATCAGACAAACAGACTTAGCCTCATTCCTTGTGTCTCTTTGTCCTACCTCATTCTTTCCACACCCCTCTCCCCACCTTAGGAACCCGATGAAATCCCGAGGGTTGGGACATACATAGTGGACCCTTCCTACCCATATACATACATATATATTTTTTCCGTATACATCAAAAGCTGATTTGACCCACAACTCATTTACCAAAAAAAAAAACCCCTCATCTGTAATTAATCACAATTATATATATATGTTATTAATCACATATATATGTATATATGTGTGTGTGTGTATATGGATACATAATAAGACTGTTTCCATATGGCTCGGCTAGAACGTGCAGTAATCCACCTGCCTCTATATCCTGAGTGCTAGGATTAAAGGCAATGCCACCATACCTAGCTATATTTGATATTTTAACTTGACATTTATGATCAAGATAGCCCCTCTACCGTTGCTTTTTTTTTTCCCTTTTTAAATAAGGTATACTAATATCCTATCAAGCTAGTGCTGTTTGAAAGCTTGGTTAATATGCTGGTCAACATAGTAATAAGAATGGCCAGCAGATTTTTTTTTCATTCAGTGTCCAGTGAAACATATTTATTAAATCCTAGGTTGTCCGAACCAATCAGTCTACCTGGTCCTACAGCCAGCTGGGTAACCAACCCAGCAGCAGAAGACTAGGTCCTCAGTGGACACAGAGGCCAGCAGCACCCTCAGGCTTCTTCCTCAGCCTTTGCTCACGGGTCTGAGGTGGAAACCTGGTAAGATGACATGTGCCCCAAAGGATGTACTCAAAACGGATGTCCTCACACGGAGGAGAACGAGCATCTGTCATTTAAACTGACCAAAGCAGAGGGGCAGCCCCCAGTGGTCGAGTCGATTTTCCTGTCAGAGTTAACTAAATTGCTGGGGATACCCCTTGCCTAGACACCCGACATAAGAAAAAGGGATGGATCTGAGTTCAGAAGCGCCATGTTTAAAAGCTATACTCATCAACTGTAAAACCTGCGTTTCTCTCCTGGAGGGTCAAGAAAACAACCCTGAGATGTCCGCCTGGAACTCAGTATCACATCATTGCCGGAAGTGTCTCAGAGTTATGCCGCATGTTTTCACACACTGCATCTTTGCATGTTAACCCTGATATCTGGGGGTGGACGGTGAGTAAGGGAAGTCTAGAAGACACCGAATCTCAGGGAAAGAGGAAAACGAGCCAAAGTCACCAAGAAGAACTTGGTAGATACCTGGTCCGGCAGCCAAGAGAGTTGCACTCCAAATCCTTTATGTCAAAGGCTGCAGTCCCCAAGATCCCACCCATAACCTTTTACTCGGGAGAATATAGAGTACAAAGCTCACAGGAAATTCAAATGTGGGCGTGGATTACCTTCCAAAGCAGCCTTTGCACTTTCCCTCTCTTTCGATGTAATTCCACAGGCCGATCGATTTGCCGTTCAAGAAGGCCTCTCCCATGCAGCCCTTAAAATGAGTGACCTTCACAGCGGGGGATTTCTGACGGGAAGGCAAGAGCAAACACATGACGCTCATCCAGTTAGCCTGGAAGCATACAGTCTCTAAAACTGTGCTGAGGGCTCAAATCCAGCAAGGAAAGTTCTAAGAGAACATCCAACGAAATGGCCAGTTTGCAACAACCGGATTTACTTCCAAGCATGTGCAGTTTGCATTGTGTTCTGTTCTTTGACAGGAGAGGGGCATTGAGAAAGAGTCTTGTTATGTACGAGGCCTCACACACTCAGTCATCTCGCTTCAGGCTGGGGAATGCTGGGATGACAGGTGTGCAGGACCAGATCTGGCTCTGGACACTGTCCTAAAGATCAGCTCAGGTGCTGGGGCTTCTGGGGAAGCCTGCTATAGGTGAGCCATCAGACCAGACAAGGGGTCAGTAGTCTAGAGGGAAACAGACCTTCCTTCCTCTCAATCTCCAACCGCTGAACCCAGTCCAACTAGCTGATGTCATAAAACAAAAACAATGCACTCTTGCTAGATACTAATTAGCATAATTACCATTATACTTAGAAGAGAGATAAAGGGACTTTAAAGAAACTGCTATAAACTTATTTAATTTCCTGCTTCCTCACTGGAAAGGATGTCTAAATGGCAGACATGCCCATTGATTTCTCTTGGATTCATCTTTCATGGTTAAAAATGACCGTGTACCCTTGGCAAAGCCAGCTGGGCTCTGCAGACTCACTATTGAAATGAAAACTAACGAAAGCAGAAAATTTCGGCTTGTAGAGGGTATGTTTAACACTGAGCCTATCAGCCAGGGATCCTGTTCGGATGCACTCCGAGAATGTTACCTTTATTTGACCTCCGAGGCCTCCAACAAACATCAGCGTCGAATTGTTTATGTCCAGAACTTTCGCCGACCCCGGAGATCTGCTAGTCTTCACTGGTGGGCTCTCAGCTGAGCTTGCTTCCTTTACGCTCAGCGACCCCATGTTCCCAAACCTTGTGTCAGACAGAGTTGCGGGAGGAAATTTGCACGCCTTCCGCACACAGCCCCGCCTGCCTCGCCAGGCTCACGCCTGTGGCTTCCACCCTCGCCCGTTCAACCTCTGCTTTGCCCCCCAAGTCATGTTAAGTTCTTGAGAAACAGACATATCATCCCATCACTCCCCTGCTAAACTACATCTGAAGAAAAATTACCTCTCTGGTTATGACGCCGTTTTTTAACATCATGCCAATATTTCCAACGTCATCGACAAAACCCCACAATATTACGGCAAAGTAAAAGGAAAGCTCTGCCTGCGACTGCTCAAATAAAGTTACTTCTGTAGAATGGCTTTAATAGGAAGAATGTGACCTTGTTTTTGAATTTTAAGAAAACATATTTTCTGTTTTCATCCCCCTCTTCTGTCCTCTTCTGTTGCTTTTTATAAAATTCTCTTCGGTGGGAGGAGCCATTTTACAAGGCTGGTCATCCTGGACCTGGAGTTTCTGAAAATATTCCTTAAATAATCTCGGGGCTTGGAGAGCACTGTCTGGTCTTGTAGAGGACCTGGGTTGTGTTGCTAGCACCTACTTGGTGGCTCACAACCACCTATAAGCACAGTTCCTGATGACCCAATGCTCTTATCTGGATTTTGAAGGCACTGCATGTCATGGTGTAGACACTTATATGCAGGCAGGCAAATACTTATACATATAAAATAAAAATAAATATTAAAAGTAATCTAAACTATACATTGTTGATCCCTGCTTCTAGAAACAAAGATCATTGGTTCTGCAGTTTTCAAGAACATCATTCCTGTAGTTAATAAAATGCAGTATTTTTTGTTTATAACCGGACTTTCCTAATGGCTCAGAGCCTGCTTATCATGTGTGCTGCGAACATGTTATAAAGTACAGCTGAAAGAAGGAAGATGCTGGAGGAAGTCTCTGTTACCTTGTTATGTAGATGCTATGCCATCTGTTGTCATTGATGGAGACATCTGGGAATTCCAACCTTGCAGACCCGGAGCCCAGGTCCCAGAGAAAGGCCACCTTCCCCCGCCGTGTCTCCACTGCGAGAAAATCAGACTGGGGACAGGAAAGGTTGCGGGGGGGAGGAATGGGTTACATATTTCTATTTACACGAGCCAAAAAAGCAAGTGAGCTTCTCGTCTCCTCAGAAGACATCTGTGATAATAGGTATGCTTCTTAATATCTCTTCCCTCACATTCCCAAAGGCTTGCACCCCTTCCGAATACAGCCGAAGGGTGGTGGTTTTATCTAGGAAGCTTGTTGTCTGGGGACCACAGGCAGTGCTTGTCAGGAAGAACCTGCCTGATGCCTGGCTGAGAATCATCCAGAGTCCACAGAGGCACGATGGACCCAAGGTATACCAATAAGATGGCAGATGGGGCCACTGACCAGAAATGTCACTTTTCTTCTTGTGGTGTTCACTCTGTCTGTGTTCATGTCTGTGTGTGTGTGTGTATAAATTCAAATGTATGCATTAGCATGACATATTCATTGAAAACAGGGCCTCTCACTGACCTGGAACTCACAGAATTAGGCTAGGCTGGCCAGGGAACCCCAGGGATCTGCCTACGTCTACCTGTCCAGTTCGGGAAGCACAACTGCAGGCCATAGTGCCCAGGTTTTGTTTGCCTACATCCTGGGAATTGAGCTCAGACTCTCAGGATAATGGGCAAATGGTTTAACCTCTCACCTGTCTGTCCAAACCTCAGGCAGTTACTTCAGTATTTATTTGACATTCGATGCTACAACTGTAGCAAAGGTTATCCCTGGTAGAACTTAGTGACTTCAGGACAGTCTTGCTTTGTGTTTTCATCCGCAGGGTGTCCGCTGAGGAAATAGCCGGATCCCCAAGCACCCGGGGTCACTCACTTACGCTGGTGCTGCTGCCGAGGTAGAAGAGGAGGTTGTCCGGCTCCTGCGTCTTCACATTGAGCGTCAAGGTGTTATAGTTGGTAGAAGAAATCTGAGGTTGGTAGGCGCGGACACAGTCTCTGTCTGCAGACACGGCGACTTTGATCTGACAGGAAGAGGAAGTATCTCAAGCCTGAGGGGCAGCTGAGAAGTTTGTTCTGTGCATGATGCATAATGCCCTGGGTTTCCCAAAGCGAGGCAGCAGGCCATGATGCCGCAAGTTCCTTTACTTGGTGAACTGTTTAGATACTGGATGGCCATGTAAATTAGGCTATGTTTTATCTGCCTTTTCAGAGACAGTGCTGCTTTGTGAAGAACAGCAAGTCCTCTGAACAGCTGAGCAATCTCCCCAGCCCTTTAGTTTTCAGCAGGCTCTTCTACAGAGAAGACTGCCTCAACCACCTAAGGTTGAAATGCCTTGTTACTGCGAGGAGGCTTAGGGACCCACAGGGAGCATTTCACAAGCACTGGTTAAATAAATGCAGGGGTAATATATTCATTATATCACCCAGTAAACAGTTATGGAGCGATTTTTGCTTACTACGTATTTCCCTGCTTCATAATTATCTGGGTGCAGATTTTTCTATTAATTTCATCTCTTCTAAGACTGCATTAGCCGTGGTATTTAGAACTAAAATGCCAGTGTACATTTACCTGGGCTGTCTATGAAACAGAGGGAAGCCAGAGCCTAGGTGAGCCTTCTAGACAGGAAGACTTCTGGAGAGCCCAGAGTGCCTTTGCCTGGCCTAAAAGGCTTCGGAAGACTATCAGGGGCCACACTCTTTCCATGGCCTCACACTGTGACAACCTTACACCCGCCTGGAAGTTTTACTATGTGCCTGAATTGAGTGAATTGATCCATGGTTAGTTACTGAAAAATTCCCCCACTTTGACCTCTCTGGTACCTCCTACACTTAGGAAGTAGACTTGTCCAGCATCTGTATGGATACAAATTGTTTCCTCAGAGTCCTGGAGGACAAGGCCCAACCTACTCAGTCTGGAGATTGCCCCCATTAAAGGTTAATTAGTAAAACGAAGAAACAACAGCAGAAGTAACCTCCAGGCTTAATGTCTTCATAGCACAAAGGCTAAGTTATGGAGTCTGGCAATATTTATAAATTCCCATAAAGGAGAGTTTTTTTTTTTCTAAGAATCTTTGAAATGGCCTAAATAAGAGCAGGGATCAAAGAAAACCAGTTTAACTTCCCTGAGATGAGCCTATGAGGACGTGGGGTTATTGAGATTCTGTAGAAGTTTTAGGGTAGTTGCACTGTCCTAGCATCAGGGTCACTGACTCCTCCAGGACTTGTGGGCAGGTTTTCAGAGCTGTGGTGTCATGAGTCCTCAGCCCAACTCACCGAAGCGGCTTGTTTCCGGGCCCGGCTGATCAGCAGTTTGATCTCAGACAGGTTTCTGCTCAGGTTTTCTTCCAGCGTTCTCAAAGGCTTCAATCGATCAAATAGAAGGTTGGCTTGCATCTCCATGTCTTTCATTTTCCTTCCAGCCAACAGGGCTAACAAGGACAAGGAGGCAAGGTTTGGCGAGAGTTAGGCAGGAGGAAAAGAGGGGAAAGGAAGTGTCCACTCTTAAGACATGGGATAAGGCAAAACCGAGTGAGGAAACCCTGAGTATATGAAGAATGCAGAGACAGCTTGCATTCCCTGGGGCCTCCCTCCTTCACCAAGGTGAATCTACAGGCTAGCACATTTTAATGCTGCACCGAGGGCTCCAGCCGTCTCCCAACCAGCAAGCAGCAGGATTTCAAAAGCGGGAGGAGGACCAGCGACGTACTGGCCACTGTGGAGTTGTGCAGAAGGTGTTTCGTCTCCTGAGCTGTGGCGTTCACTCTGGATAGGCCCTCGGATGTATTGAGGACCTTCAGGCTCCAACCTAGGACATTCTCCAGGGTCCTCGCCGCGCTCTCGTTGGCTGCTGCGGCCAGCTCTCTGGCTTTCCTCCCCTTCTCTCTCATACCTAAAATAAAGGCGTGAACAAGCACGTGCCCTGCTGAAGACAGGGAGGAAAGTCTAAAGCAGCAAGAGCCATTTTGCACAGGAGCGGTTTCTTGAACACAACGCCAGGCTTCTTGGTTTTTCACGTCAAAGAAGTTTGCGTGTCATATGTTTGACTGCCCCATTAAAGAACCGATGGTTTGAATGTTTAATTCTCTGGAACGTGTTTCCAATTACACAGGGTGACTACAAAATCAGTGGCTAGCGGCCATGCCCTTAGCATGTTCTGAAGGTGATAAACTGAAATTTACATTTGTATGCGTGTGTGCGTGTTCATGTAGTATGGTATACATACAGAGGCCAGAGGACAACTTGTGCAAAGAAGTTTCTCCCTTTGACTGTGTGGGTCCAGAAATGGCACTCAGCTCTCTATAAATCCCATTAAATCATCTCCAAACTTCTCTACCTAGCCCCCATCTGTAAGCCTGCCTCAGCTTCACCCTCACATCATTTTATTTCTGGATAAGAAGGCTCTGGAACTTAAGCCTCTCGTCAAGAGGGAAGCAGCGGTGGCTGGACAAAGTGGTTAGTCAGAACATGGACTGGCTGCTACAAGGGACAGCAGCTCAAAAAGGACATGGCCACAAAGGGAAAAAGGAGTCCGCATTCAAGAACACCTGGCTGAGGATGTCTTCATGGTGCTGTTGAGATCTGAGAATGTTTCAGCACACAAAGCAAAATATTCCTTCTGAAAGAAGCCATGTAAATGTATATATAGCATGCAAGCCAGGCATGGCAGCACATGTCCGTAATTCCAGTGCTGGGAAGCAGGCGCAAGACAATCAAGAGGATGAGGCCATCCTGAGCTACATGGTAAGACCCCCCAGGAAATAATCACGCATGTGGGGCCAGCCTGGGCTACTTATAAGACCCCAGGAAATGAAGAAAATTCTCATGTAGTTCTTGCCTCCTCTCTCAACTTGTTTATAGATTTGAAAAGGCCCAAATTAAAAAAAAAAAAGTTTAAGTGTTTTATTAAGATAGATGAAGGATGATTTTCCTTAGGTGGTGAACAGAAAGGAAAAAGAAAAGTCCAGGTAAGAAATGTACCAGGTGAGCCTCAGAAATCAACAGCGGGAATCTAGACTCATGCTTCATGATCTTCACCTGTAAACCGCATCCCTGGGCAAGCTGAAGCTTAATCAATCCTGCTCTGGTTTCAGAGCCACAGTTCCTAAAGAGACATCAGGCAGGGATTTCCTCGAGTTCTGTGAAATGCCTTCACAAGGAGAAAGTGATCAAAGACAAAGCTCCATTCTGCTTACCTCCAGGACTTTCCCGAAGGATGAGGAGGGAGCTGGCGGTCTGCCTTGTAATGTTATCCACACTCTCTTGAAACTGACCCATCAAATTTTTCAACTCATCCAGCTTCAATGAAATACCTGTGTGAAGGGGAAAGAAAGGGTTCTCTTTCAGTTAGGCTGTGAAAACACTGTCTAGGCAACAGCGTTACCATTCTCATCCACACGATATATAGCTTCCTGTTGAGAGCTTCCAATATTGAGAGTTTTCCCAGCAATTCTTAGCACTATTCATTACAGACACAGGGGAAGGGTTTTGGTTGTTTGAGCGCTATGTCCATTGTGCTATTGCCTTTCTCACTCTTACTTGTTCTTAAATGTCACGCCTACATTTATGGAGGCATAAAGGTGAAGAAATGTTTAAACCCTCTCTTCTGTCAGACTGTGATTTCTACCCCTGCTGGAACTTGGCATATCCTGTTGGTGCGCCTCCCTCTTCATGGCGCCTCAGCCCATCACTGTGGTCAATCAGCAGTTTTCCGTTCTCTTCACCTACGGAATCTATCTGGACTCATCTCAACTTTCTTTAATCTACACTGTTGGATCAAAGCCTTTACAGTTTCTGTTCATAATATGAATCCACATTTAGCATTTTGAGCATGATTAAAACATGGAATTTTAATTGCCAAGAAGTTCCCAGTGCAGTGGCCTAGAAGGTCCTTTACCTACATGTACAAACTCAAGCCCAAAGCATTTATTACTATGTTAGTGACCAAGAATTGTGACGATCTAACATTTGGATGACGAGGGAGGTTCTAAATAGTCTCATTCACAGAGAAACAAACAATAAATGCCTTGGCCCCAACCCTTGGTTCAGACAGCTATGGGAAAGTCCAGCCCTTGGCTCATGGAGGTACTGAGGGTCCACTGATACCTTTACCAATGGCCTGCCTTAATGTGAGAAGCATACTGTTCATTAAGAAAAATCCCAGGCCTGCATATTTTGATTTTCAGAATATCTTCTTGCTGTTTTATGTTTTGCTTATTGGACAGCTCTTGCATGTCCCAGGCAATTGCTTGCTGGGACTCTTGAGCTGCACGGGTGTTTATTGAAAAGGATTTATTATTAATGATTTAATCCAGCAACATTTCAGTGAGGGCCTACCGTAGTTCCAGCCAGATGAAAAATGCAAAGACAACATTAGATATAACTGAGTTCTTCAAGGAAATGAGAAGTTTGAGGAAAAAAAAAAAAAAAAAGAGGTAATCCTATACACACCAGGAAGGATGACAGCAATGACAATCCAAGTAAACCCTGGAAATGGGTCATAAGGAAGGCTTAACTACAGAGAGGCATGCACATTCAAGTACGACACTGGAGGAAAATTCAGAGTCACGTGGTGCTCAGATGAGACGAACTCACAGTGTTAAGGAGAGAAAGATCAGGAAGCTTCAGTTTGCCCAGGGAAAAGCGTTCTCTGAGGACACTTCCGACACATGGCCACCCATCCTGCTCACCCACAGGCAAACTGACCTTGCTGCCTCCTCCTGGCATTGGCACTTTCTTTTAGAAATCTGGACGTGCGCTGCAGGACTGCTTCCCCCTGAGAAACCAGGGACTCGGAGGTCTGGAAAACAGAACAATTCCTGCATGGTATCCGCCCTGAGAGGGCAGCCCCATCAGAAAGCACCAGCCGGCTTCCAAATAAGAAAGTCGACCTCAGAGCTCTCAGGTGAAATTCAGTGCCTGAGAGTAAGAACACAGAGGCAGTTTTAAGTCCATGAAAAAGGCAACCAGCCATTATAAAGCCATGAGTAAAAAAGAAATGTCTAGTGGCTATCAGGATAGCATCAGCAACTTCATCAGAAGGAACTGAGATTTCCCCTTGTCTTTAATTGTAGTCATTAGTCTTCACAAAGAAGCAAAAACGACTGAAAATGGAATGGGATGGTGCAATGCATTTCCAGCTACCCAAAAGTCTGGGGAAGGGGGCTCACTTGAATTCAAGTGAGGAGTTCAAAGCCAGGCCGCGTAACATAGTGAGACACTCTGTTCTCTCAGACAGATTTCACCAGAAAAGAATGTGGATAAACATACATTCGAGTCACTGAGTGTATGTGCAAAAGCCTTCTAGAACCGTGGCTCCTGACCTTCCTAATGCTGTGATCCTTAAATACGGCTCCTCATGCTGTGGAGTTCCCCCAACCACAAAATTACATTTATTGCTACTTCATGACTGTAATTTTGCTACTGTTACGGATGATAATGTAGATACATCTGTTTTCCGATGGTCTTGGGGGACCCCCTGTGAAAGAGCCATTTGAACCTCGAGACTCATTCAAACAGGTTGAGAGCTGCTGCTCTGGAAGACCCGCCCACGTGTGCGGAAAAGGAAGCTCTGGAGAGTCCTCACCAAGCTTGTCCTAGCCGCTGTCTGCTGAGCGGCGGTGGCCAGTCTCTCTGCTTCTCCCATCAGCATCTGGATGTTGGCGTGGACGTGTGCTGCGCTGGTGGCGTTCAGGGACACGTTTCGAACATTTTCAAGGTCTCTATCGAATCAACATTATTTCGGGATGTTATTGTAAAACAACAACAGCAGCAAAATTAGTGGAGTCACTCGTGAGTACAGTAGGTGCCTACTGCAGTTGAAAGCCTGAGAGTTTCTTTCTTCTCAGAAAAGAAGCCTGGAGGAGCAAGCAACGGCTTCTGCTGTACACACAGAGGTCATATCTGAGAAGTCGCCTGTCATGGCAGAACTGCCTGTAATTAACACTGAGGCTCAGGACGGTCATCTCCCTTAGAGAGCCATGCCATCAATTCCCACCACCCATACCCCACTTTCCTCGACCCATGTTTAAGCACCCCGCTTGTGTCGGGGTGCCCTTGCATTTGTGCATTGGTTACAATCTCTCCTGCAACCCATTTGTTAATTTTCCAAACGCTTTCTGACCACAGGCAGGGGTGCTGGGACGGTCCCTAAAGGGCCTACCCCAATCTGATGAGGTTCACCCAGCTTTCCGCAGTAGAATCAGAAAATAGCTCAATCAGTTGCACTTCATTCTAGCGAGCAGGCGAACACTTTATGAATGTGCCATCTGGCAGGGGAGCCATTTCACTAGCTCTGCATGGACAAGGCAGTGTGACAATCGACACGTCTGCCTGCTGAGGGAATCACCTCATTATCTCCCCAACTTGACCGAATTGGCCAGTTCCCACACCAGACATCAGCAGTGATTGTCTGTTGCTATCTGACTGGGAAATTCAATGATTTATAAATTTTAAAAAGTGTTATTTAATGTTGACTATCACACTCAACTTGCTTTCACTACTCTTAACACTAAATGATAAAGATTTTAGTCTAGCTGCAGCGAATATAGATGGAGCCCAAATATCTTCTCTTTTAGGGATGATGGAAGACAATACAGAGCAGCTGAGGCTCGGGCTCCACCTTCTGTTACTGGTTGCCATGGTATTCATAGCACTCCTTCAGTTTAGCACCTAACTACGTGATAGTCTATCGAGTTATTTTTAATTGCTTTTGTCATCTAACCTACCCATTCATGATACTATTTCTGAATGGAGAGTATTTTTTTCCATTCACAAATGTTCCCTCCACACTTGGGACTTTTTGCATCCGTTACCCTTTAAAAAAAATTCACCAGTTAATCAACATCCCGTGAATAGCTAGGGATGCTAGCCTAGACTAGGAGGCTGAGTTAGGAGGACCACAAATTCAAAGCTAGCCTGGGCTAAGCAGTGAGTTCAAGGCCAGCCTAGGCAACTTAGTGAGAACTTGTTGCAAGATAAAAAGTAAGAAGAGGGGACTGTGGATATAGCTCAGTGTTTTACGCACACACACACACACACACACACGGATTATAAAAAAATAAGCGGGAAGACATAAAGACTAGTTTGGATATTTGCCGCAATATAAGGATCAACAAAGATTCTTAAAAGAATTTGTAAATTCTAAGCCACTATCCAGAGCGCCTAAGTCACCATCTTGGGAAAGAACAAGGTACAAGACACCAGGTACTTGATGAGGTGCCCTGGGCTAAGTCCAAGGCCCACCAAGTCTGTGAGCCACACTGGCCTAGAGTCACTCTTTAGAACAGGTTGGGGACAGGTCTCACCAACAACTGAACAATTGGAAGGATTCATTAAAGTAAGTCTGTGGCAGCGGCTGGAGGGGCGGCTTAGCCAACCACTGAGAGACGAGCTCAGGGGCACTCATGTTAGGCAGCTCACAACAGCCTGGAACTTGAGCTCCTTAGGATTTGATGCCTTCATCTAGCCTCTGTCGGCCCCAAACACATAGACACACACCCCAGCACACACACACACACACACACACACACACACACACACACAAACACACCCCATCACATACTGTGAAATACACACATACGCCCAAACCAGCGCACACTGTGACACACATACACACACATGCACATACCTACACACTGTGCACTCCCCCCACTCATTTGAAAACAAAAAACTCTATCACAAGCACAGACCACCAGGCAGCAGACAATGGTTGGATGTGATGCCCTTCAGCACTAGCAAAAGAGACTTCAGCAGCAGGTAGAGTGTGGGCAGTCCTTGAACCATGGGCTCCAAGAACACATGATGTACAGAGAACTCGGTATCCTTGTGCAACCTGCGTGCAAAGCGCTTGAGCACCGTAGGCTCTTACAAAGCCTTGCTAGCCTGGCGTGGTTGCATCTCCTCACCATGCATGCGTGCCTATGGCAGAGTGAGCCGGCAGGCCCAGGAGGGAATAAAGGGCACTGGGGAGACAGCTCAGCCGCATGAAGAGCTTGCTTTGAAAGCATGAGGACCCTACTTCCACCCACCAAAGCCCAGCATGGTGGCTTAAAACCCTAGCGCTGGGGGCCTGACACAGACAGGGCTCACTAGCCAGCCAGCCCTGCCCACACGGTGAGCTCCGGGTCAGCAAGAGACTGAAAATGTGTGCACAGCACCTGAGGAGTGATGGCAAAGGCTGTCCGGTGGCTATCACGCGCATATCCTCCTAAACACTCGCACATTTGCATATGTATGCATACTCAGGCATAGGCTCGCTCAGGGGTGTGCACCTCAAGCAGGGCATAAAGGCAATGATTCCACACTGTAACCAAAATGGGTACCCTCCCCCTGATCAGCGGGCGAGGCCGGTGGCTTTCTGGCTTATGACAACTGAGCAGCCTCACCCGTGCAAAAGTCCTGCCAGGCCCTGCAGCTCAGAGGCGTGGCGCTCGGCTGTGTGGACGAGGTCGCGGGCTCTCCGTTTGGACATCTGCATGACCAGGTTGTCCACGTGGCTCCTGAGTTTAGTGCTCCACAGGAGGAGCGCATCTCGGTGATGCTCCAGCTGCTGCATGGAGAAACTGAGGCATAAGCGTGCGCACCCTCTTTGGCTAGCAACACACGTGCACGAATAAGTGAGGCACGTGGCCGCTCTGGAAACTGAGGCAAGGCCGTCCAGGTTGTTACTTACTGTTAGGTTGTCTTGTGCAGTAGCCACGTGGGTCCTGGCAGCATCTACCCATTCTCTCCCTTTGGCAATGAGCCTGGAGGTCAAATTTTGCTCACCTTGAACATGCAGCTTTTTCTCCTGTGGCAAAAATCACCAATGAAGGACATACCATGAAAGCACGTTAGCTTCTGACTTTGGCACTGAGTGTCACCTGCCGAAACCAGTAGCCAGGCTCACTCTGTTGGTCACTAGTTAGTGCCATTTACAAACAGGCCTGTGCAGTTACATGCCTAATGGAGAAGAAGGGAGATGAGGAGACTCACTCTGAATTCTTTCAGGTTGGCCTTGGCAAGGAGCAGCAGGAGGCTGCTCTCCTGGCTCTTAGCATCCACTTCCTTCAGGAGCTCCTCTGCAGCCTGCAGCTCATCACTGCGATTTGAAAGGAGGCTGCTGGCCTCTTGCAGCAGTGCCTTCAAACTCTCCTGAGGCCTCTGGAGCTTTCTCTGAACTCGTGACAGTAAGTCTTTAGCGGCCCTGATAAACAGAAATGGTTCACTTAGGGAATAAATAAAAACAAAGCTTGGATCTTGAAACGCTAATGAGATTTTCCCCCCCACATTTGTAGTCTCTTCTTGGAGCGTAAATGACCTACAGTGACTTACACTTTATTTTTGAGACAGGTCTTGGCTATGCTTCTTAGGCTGGTTTTCAGCTCACAAAAATTCCCCTGCCTCAGCCTCCCCTGTTGCTAGGATTATGAGTGTGAATCACCATGCTCGGCATGGATCCTGACTGCTTAAGACAGAATGCAATGTTTCCTTCTTTTTCTGGTGTGTGCGTGTGCCTGTGGGTAACTGGGGAAGGGAAGTATGGCTGCCATAGCAAACAGGTGGTGCTGAGCGAGTCCTTACTCTGCAACTGGAGACCAGCTTTCCTTGTTGTTCACGTACCAGGCAAGGGGGCCTGCAAGCCACCAGGGGATTCTCTTGTCTCCACCTCCCATCTCACCCTAGGAGCCCTGAGACTTAGGCCCACACTACTACCTGGCTTTTTTGGGTTCTTGTAGATTCAAACATAGGTCCTCATGCTTACACAGTGTGCTGGCTAGTTTTATGTCAACTGGACACAGGCTAGTCATCTGAGAGGAGGGAGCCTCCATTAAGAAAATGCCTCTACAAGATTATGCTATAGGCAAGCCTGTAGGTTATTTTCTCAATTAGTGAATCATGAGGAGGGACCAGACCTTTGTGGGTGGGGCCATCCCTGGGCTGGTGGTCCTGGGTTCTATAAGAAAGCAGGCTGAGCAAGCCATGAGGAACAGGCAGTAAGCAGAAACCCTGCTTGGCCTCTGCATCAGCTTCTGCCTCCAGGTTCCTGCCCTACTTGAGTCCCTGTCCTGACTTTCTTCAGTGATGGACAGTGATGCAGAAGCAGAAACCAACTAAACCCTTTCCTTCCCAGGTTGCTTCTGGTCACAGTGTTTCATCACAGCAATGGTAATCCTGACCAGGACATAACTGGCATTTTTACTGTTCTCGACTGGGAACAGTATTTCCAAGACAGCTATGGTTAGTGCAGGATTGACTGTTTGCCGGGTTAAAACTGTCTTTATTCACAAACTTCCTAACACATTTTTTTTTTTTTGCCATGAAATTAAAATAAATGGCCTCAGTGAAGCTGGACTTGGAAAACTGGGACTGTATGCCGTGCTAATGTTGGCATCCAAAATCTTTCACTGGGCAAGGAACTGAAAGAAGGAGACAACTTGTTTCTAGGGTGGAAAAAGTTTTTTGATGCCAATTAAACAGTTTTTATGAAAGCTTTGAAGTTCAAATTGCTTAAAAGATACAATGTGCACCATTAATAAACACAAGCTTTAGGAAATCAATATTATTATTATATATTCATTGTTTTTGAGATAGGATCTTACTGTGTTGCCCTTGATGGTGTGAAACTCATTATGTAGACAAGGCTTGACTCAAACTCTATGAGATCCACCTGTCTCTACCTCCCAAGTGCTAAAATTAAGGGCTTGTGTTACTGTGCACGGCAGATTTTCTCTTATCCCTTTCTAAATGTTATCAATGGCTCCAATCCCATGAACTGGATCAACACCACCATGCTCTTAGCTTCTTGCAAAGCCACATAAGTGATTTCACACAGACTACCGTTCCATGCAATCCCATGCGTTACTGAGCAGATTTCACAGAACGGCATGCTGAGGTCTACCCCTCAGTCATCTCATTCCCTGGAGACTCTCACACATGTCAGTGGACTGAGATGGGAAGACCTGTGGTAAAGACCTGGCCTGTTCCCTGTCATAGAACACATTTCTGTATTGAAGCTATCTCTGATAGCCCTGGGGACACCAGCATAGAAAACACTTCATTATAGTCTGCGGTGGGGAGAGAGGGGTTCACAGGGCAAGCTGGAGTCAGTGGGCGAGGCCATAGGTACTGCCACACTTCTCTAACTGATCAGACAATGGCTGTGCTGGACAATCAAGATGATTTAGGACGAGTACCCGCTTTCCCGAGTGGACTCTGGCATTCAGATGAGCTATATATGTCCTCAGCCCCCCAGCAAAACCGCAGACGCTGGGCTCCCTATGGCTTCCCCAGCCAGAAACATCACCCACAGGGCATCTCCCCTGCTGGGGAAACAGGTGCTGGGGAAGCTCTCATATATTCCTTCCCACGTATCCCTGCAGACCCCTCCCATCCCTTTCCTCATCTGGCTGAACATCCTTAAAGAAACTTGGCCATAAACTCAATTATACTTTAAATACAAATGGGTTGCCATGAGCCCCTGAGGGCGGCGGTGGTCTGACGTAGCATGAAAACGACTGGTGTATGTGCCAACCCACACTCAAGCACCAACCATGAATTTTATAATAATTATAATTGGCAAAATGATGACAAACACTTCCTAAAATATTCCATGACACTGGAAACTAGAAAGTGGAGGGAAGAAGATACATTTCGAACTCCCCTATTATTTGAAATAAAGGTCCCCTTCATCATAGCTTCACTTACAGATAAAAGAGACCAATATAGACTCTGACTGACAACTCTATTCTAAACAAACAGAGAGCTGCAATAATAGGGTAGGCAGTCCCAGAGGACCCAGCCAGAGAGGACGCAGGGTAGACAGAGGGGCTAGCCCTGGCTTCTGTGCTTTGCCTCAAATGTGAACTCAAAAATAAACTTTTCCTAAGTCTACAAGTTCTGGGGGACACAAAGATTCTACCGTTCCTCTAGGTGTCCCCAACTCCTTGTACCATGTATGTACCTGGGGCTCAATCCTTCCTGCTGAGTGAGCAAGGGAAATGGCCATTGTGGGGTGATATGAGAAAGAGGAAAGTTATATAGAGTCAACTAACCCGGGCCCATGGCCATGACCATGGAGACTGAACCACCAACCCAAGAGCATGCCTGGACTGGTGCTAGACACCCTGCTCATATGTAGCACATGCTCAGCTTGGTCTTCATGTGGATCCCCCAACAACTGGAGTGGAGGCCATCTCAGACTGGGAGGCTTCCCTTTGGATCCTGTTCCCGTAACTGGGCTGTCTTGTCTGGGAGAGGATGCGTCTAGGTCTGCAGTGACTTAATGTGCCAGGGTGGGCTGGTACCCATTGGGGACCTTCCCTTCTCTGAGGTGAAAGAGGGGAGAGTGGGGAAAGGGGTTTGATGGGGGGGGATGGAAGTAGAAGAGGAGGGTTGCAATCAGGATGTAAAGCAAATAAATAAATAAATGTTTAAAACAAGATAAAAAGGGGTCCCACAGGATGACCCTAAGTATGTAAAACTGCCCGCCTGGGAATCTGCATCTTTACTAAGCACCTTAATAGCCAAGGACTCTGTCTTATGTGGGGAAGCAGCAGGCAGAGGAACCAACGCTCTGGCTGGCACAGACCTTGTGTCCTTGTTACCTGCTCTAGCATCTTGCTGCCTTCATAGCACTCAGTTCAGTTTTCTTGGGGCCTCTCCTGCCTCTCTGAACCAACATTCCAGTAACCAGGTTGTGAGACCACATTCCAAACCCTACCCAAACTCAAACCTTTCCCTTTGAGTTCTACTTAACTAAATCAACGGGCCACAAAATGTGTTGACCACAAAAGGAGGTGTGAATCTGATGTGCATGTTGCCGGGGAAAGTGTACAGGACTTTACATTAATAATCTTGTGGCACCAATCTGAAAATGAGCAGTAGGCATCCTCAGAGTGCAGCCGGTTTGACTAGAGGACAAGTTCCTACTGATTACTCAGGTGAGAGAAGATCCTGAAGTACAGAAAGGAGAGGCATAACCTGCCTGTAGGAGTTCACACTGCAATCCCAGATTTCAGGATGATGAAGCAGGAAAAAGGTTTAGGCCAACAGAGAAATGTAGTGAGACCCTGCCTCAAAGGAGAAGGACAACAAGGAGAGGAAAAAGGAGGGGGATAAAAAGGAGAGGAAGGAAGAGCAGGAGGGGGAAGAGAAGAAAAAGGAGGAAGGTAGGGAAGGGGAAAAGGAAGGTGGAAGGGGAGGAAGAGGGGGAGAACTTATGCTATATTTAATATTAAAACACATAGAAATGTGAAAAAATAACAGAAAACGCTTGCTGAAGATATCTATCACATTATAATAGTTTACAGTAACAAAATTTACAAACACTTCCAACGTTCCTAGAAAGAACAGAGCTTTAGTGAGTCTCATGTATGTGGTTAAACAAGCCTCATCCTGCCTGACAGAAATACAGTGCCAGCTAATAACTGTTAGAAAACAACAAAACAAAAGGGCCAGGAAGGAACTCGCACGCTCCCTGAGACTATGTACAACCATTTGCTGGGGCCACACACTACAGGGTTCCATGAGGGCTTGCATGACCGAGCTCAGCAATTCTCACACTGTCCATCTGCTGTCTCAGAGCTTACGTTCGGGCATCCTACTTTAATCTCTTCTTGACAAATTACCTTGTACTTGGCCTAAAGTAACAGTTCTCCAGGCTCTTAAGTTTACAGTAGATAAAATTAATCTAGAGTCACAGGAAAGCATAGAACCTCTGAGACAGTCCCAGAGATGAATTGTACTGATTTCACTGATTTGTTCCTGTATTTGGGAGGGGCAGATACCCCTCCTGGTCATCTCCTGGGCAGCTGGGCCCCTCTCCTCTCTTGCAATATTAATTGTCAGTGGTCATTTTCATGACCATTTCCCTCCCCAGCATCGAAACGCCTGGTTCTCACTGGTGGTGTCTGAACAGCGCTCGGGACTTACTCGAGTTCGAGGGTGGCATTTTGATGCAGCTCTGTGAAATTCCTGTCCTTCATGAGTCCCAGCAGAGAGGAGATGTTCTGATGCATGCCCTGAAGAGCAGAAATGGGCGGCTGGAAATCTTCACGCGAGGTCTGATTCAGCGTTGCCACCTTCTCCACGATTTCTGCAGAGAAGATCCATTTCTGAGCAAGCCTCTTCCAGGCAGACTAACGTTAGTAAGCAGAAGAGTGTAGAATGTGGTAACTGCTCTGAATACTTAGACCGGGTTAGCAGTACCTACTTGGCACCACTCTTTCACTGAGCGCTTCTTGTTCTACCCCTTTTCTTACTCATCTCCTGCAAAGTCTTGTTGGCGTGGTGTCCTGGACTTCATAAACCTCACACACATCGTAGTTCACATTGAAGATCATGGATATTTTTCTAGTAGTCAGGAGACTGAAAAAGAGCGTGCTAGAATGCACGCCCCGAGTCCTGTGAGCTCCCTCGTGGGTAAGTGGGCAGGGACATAGCATTTCAACTTTGATGTAATGGGCCGGAGAATGAGGAGCCCAGTGTCAGGCACAGTACAGAAAATAAAGGAGGGAAACTCGTACTGTGCAAGAGAGAACACTCTCAGGCAAGCCCGCGGGCCTGGGCATTTCAGGATCCCTGTGCTTTAGGATGTTCCAGTCCCTCGGTTCTAGAAGCCCAGCCCGGCACTGTTCACACACTTCAGAAGGTCGTCACGACTCTTACTATCAAATAAATACACAGTCCCCAGAAAGGCCGCCCGCGCTACCTTTGACTTTGGTGTGCAGATGCTCAATGAACGTGGCCAGGGCTTGACTCTCATTGCCGGTCCTCTCCACTGCCTTGTTCACCTGCTGACTGCTTGTTAACACCCTAGTGAGCTGACCGGACAGTAAGGACACAGGTTAGCACGTTTCCATGTTACTCAAGTATCTGAACTCCACCTGCTGCCTCCTTAAAGCAGCAAAAGGTAGCTGGAACAGAGAGATAACACACCCTCATGCAAGCCAAGGCTGGCTAGTATCTCTGGGTTCCCATTTGACTAGATTGATACTGAAATCACTTTAGACACAAGAGAGAAGATGGTTTGTTTTTCTAAGCAGTCGAAAGGACTGGCAGAGCAAGACGCTCCCAGGGTCCATACTGCAGTGGTTCTCAGCCCTCCTAGGGCTGCGACCCTTTAATACAGTTCCTCATGTTGTGGTGAAATGATGGCAAAAATAAACTCACTTCTGTCACTACTTCACGGCGGTGACTTTGCTACCGTTGTGAACTGTCATGTAAATATCTGTGCTTTCTGATGGTCTTAGATGACCCCTGTGAAAGGGTTGAGAGCCACTGCCATCTTGTGAAAGCCTTCTATCCACATTGGCCCTCAGCCGTCGTCATACATCATTGAATGGGAGAGAAACAGCTCCTGAGGCGCTACACTGCCTGGGAAGTGGACGGAAGCTGCTGTCCAGCAACGGCCTGGAGCTCCGCACAGCCTCCAGGTAGGAAAAGGGAAAGCTCAGCCATCCTGTAGATCCACTAAGCGAAGGAAAGGCAAACGCTAAGCAAACCGCCCCATTCCTCCTCAGCCCGCGTGGCAGCGGTAATCAACTGGGAGCCTCTTCCCACTGTGGCAGGGGCTCTCCCAGGCTGAGGACCTTTGATAACGGATGTCTGGAACACAGCTAAGCAGAACCCCCAGAACCTGCTGGATGGGGCCCAAAGGCTCCCCAGGGGCTGCCCCGGGAGGCTGGCAGACGCTGCATCTTTTCGCAGAGAACTTACCTCCTTTTTCAGATTTTCTGTTTGTTCTGCAACACCTTCGAGCTGGATTTCGGCCCGAATCTTCTTAGCATTTTCTTTTATTAAATACTTCTAGGAGAAAACAAAACAAGGACGATTATATTGTTCACTGGATCACATCTGAAGTGTTCCGTTCTTTGGACAGTCACGGGCTGATCGAACTTTGGTTTCTAGGAAGACATTCTAATTTCTTTTAATAATTGCTTAAAAGCAAAAGGGGTCACGTCCAGTCATTATCAACCTTCAATTACAGTGACACCATGCTGCCCCCTTCTGGCACTGAGCACAGACATAAACTCAAACTCTGGTCTTTGAAACAGAGTCTGAAACAGGTGGCATTTTGTAGACCAAAAAAGGCTTTATTTGAGTATCAGTTATAAATATTAGCTATAATTGTCAATCCACAAAAAGATACTTACTAGACTAAGAGCAAAACATATCCAATAAGAAAAAGCCTCTAAAATTATTCATAATTAAGTGCTTAATTCATTCCAACATTCTAATGTCCTTGCTTGTTTGAACACTTACACCTTCCACAAGGCTATGAAGTAATTACATCACTATTTGCAAAGGGTGTACGTACTTTGTCTGGTTTCATGCCCTTGGTAAAAATAGAAACAATTCAGTTCGCAGTCCTGCCCACCAGAGAGTATTGACTATGAACACAACATGTTGTTCAGGGGTGGCTGGGTGGACTACATTAGAACCAACCATTCAAGGCTAGTTAAAACCTGAAGCACCTATTTACTTCATTTGATAAATTCAAAATGGCTACATCCCTGGGACCTGACTGGAGGAGCACATTGTTGATTGCGTATATGATGGTTGGAACAGAAATTGAAATTCTTCTTTTCTAGTAAATTATCTTAGTGAATGAAGAATCTTCCATCTCTTAAAAGCAAATTTTTCTATTTGATATAAAATCACATAAAACTGTTTCCTGGAGTCCATCAGCTCCTTCCCATACTAGTGTTTAAGTGTGAGTGTGTGAGCTTGTGTATGTGTGTGTGCGTGTGTTAATGTCAGGATGAATGGGGGAGGGAGTGAGCAAGCACATACTAAGAAGAGCTTGCATCTATAAAATAGCACCTAGTAATGACCATCCTTCTTCTTACTGTATGACATAGTGAGTAGACTGTTTTAAACTGTAATATGGAGGTAAAAAGTATAATTTAGCAATACTTTTTTTTCCCCAATTAGACAGCATTACAGAGGAGGGTGCTGTGGATGAGTTAACTCCTTAACTTTCCTTTTGGTCAGATCTTTTGATAAAACATAAATCAAGGATTGACCCTTTGAGATGTTAACAGTCTCCCAAGGAGAAAGACTTGTGTGTGTGTGTGTGTGTGTGTGTGTGTGTCCTGGAACTCCAATTAAAAATAACAACATGTAGCAGGAGTAGCTTATCTTTAGCATAATCCAGCACCAAAGAAGATACGGTCCAGGTTTATTTCTAGTATTTGTATTTGGAAAGCTTTTTTAAATCCCCAAAGATCTGCCAAAGAAGAAAGAAAGGCTGTACCTAATTCCAGAGGGCAGGACAAAATCTGTGGGCAGAATGTCCAACAGGGTCTCTGTGAAGAAACTCCATCAGGGCTTCCCAGAGACCCCAGTGAGATGTGGGATGAGGTCATCGTCACTAGCTACCCTTGGGGGACTGAAAGGTTGAGGGGGATAAATAACCAGCCCCCATGCTCCTCTCTCAGTGACAGATGGCTCTATCTCCCTAGTACCTACCTGCAAATATTTAGTTGTATTTTCCAGATTTGACAAAATTCCATATGGAGCAGGGAAAACACCAGTGAGATTCAGAGACTGAACAGCATTGCCAACAGTATCCAGGTCGTTCAGCAAGGTGCCCACACATTCATCATCACAGGCTTGAAGAGGAAACGGGAGAAAACAAAAGCTAATGCAAAGGGGCTTTGATCACCGAGCCACACAGGCCACGCTGACACGCGCGCACACACGGCCCCATGGACCGCATGCATTCCACTCTCACTCCAGCCTTTGGGGAGCTTCAAGACTAAGCTCTGCAAGGTCATGCCCTCAGGGAAAGGAACGGCGGAGCCTGACTGTGGCCTAGGCATCCCACAGTCCTTCCGACCACCTCATAGCACCCTCATAGAGTCCTCATAGCACCCTCGTTCATCTTAACTGGGACTGGTTACAAGAATTCCCAGCGGCCCCGCCAAAGCTCTGTCTCCACTGTCTGAGTGTCCCAGCTCTTTCTCCTCATGCACAGAGGGTAGTGGAGAATACAGTGGGCATGCATTCACTCATCACAAATACAGAAGCATAAGTAAGAGTACCATGGGACAGTCATTCCCTCTAACCTCCCCATGGCCCACTGGGAAGACATCCCAGAGTGGCTGTCTTTTGCGCTTGGTAGGGACACCCATCAGAACAGAACACTGAAGAGACCTGGACAGTATAAACGACAACCCCACAGGGAGCTCCCTCTGCCATGCTGACTGATCCTGGGTTTCCGTAAAGGAACTAGTGATGAAGCTAAATAATGCAGGCAAAATTATTAGCTGTGTGTAATCCACGTGCCGGTAATCCCAGTCAGTACTTGGGAGAGGTGAAGCAGAACTATGGTGTTTGAAGCCAGCCTGGGCTGTATCACAAGGCCCTACCACAATCCAAGTTGTCTTGGCTTATTCATGCACAACCAAAGGTTCAATTCACTAGGTTCAGCAGCAATATACGGTCAGGAAATGCTATGCAGTGGGTATAAAGTATAGTGAGATTTGTGATACGCCACTGACCCTGTGGGTGCCGGAGCCGGGGCCCTCCTCATCGAGGAAACCCAGCTTTAGACACACACAGGAGAATCACCTACAAACACACTCGCTCTCCGTCAGGATGTGTCTCGGCAGGCAGTCCTCACAGCGGAGCCCCGAGGCTCCTGGCTTGCAAACGCACTGCCCAGTCGCGCGGTCACAGTCACTGTGGACAGAGCCTTGGGGGTTACAGTCACACTTCTGGCAGCTGCCACCTGCTGCTCGGGGGTTGCCATGATAGCCAGCAGAGCACCTGCAGAAGAGAGGAGAGCAGGCCCACTCAGAGCGCTCTGTACCAACCAGAAGTGCACACCCCAGCTCTGCCCAGAGGCAATCGCCCTTTGTGCCAAGGAAGGAGCACAGACGGACCTTAGGAGACCTTGCTATGGCGTAGCTGTGTGTTTCCCCTGTCTGTGCAAACACACAGATTGGTAGTCACTCCTGGGTCGCTGTCCTGACCATATCCCATATGATATAAAAGGAGCTGGTGTCCCTATCTGCTTTCCTTGTGACGGTTCAGCTACCCACCTCTCACAGTACTGTCCTTCATAGCCAGGGATACAGGCATCACACCGGAAATCACTGTCACCTTCCAAAACACAGGTGGGGCTGAAACTGAATGAAAGGTTGTTTTGTTTCAGGAAATTTCAGATATTAGCGTCAGATCGTTCTTAAATTACTTAATCACCATTCCTTCTCTAAGTGTTAAGTGATTATACTGCACAATTAGATGGGCTAGAGCTAAAATCTGTTGAACAAAAGAAAAGGGGCCTCCCATGGGCAACGCTATGGACACACATCTCTTGTGTGCAGTGTTTGAAGAGGCACTTGCTGCAAGGTGAGGGCTAAGTAGAGCCTTCTCCTGGATTAGAACTAGCTACCCAGGAGAGCTTTACAATCAAAGGGAGTTTGGAGTTACCGTTTTTTGTTTGTTTGTTTTGTTTTTGTTTTTGTTAGGCAATGACAGGGTTGATAAAGCCTGGAAAACAGGAAGGCCGAAGGGTTGCTGATCAGTTCAATTCCACAGACTCTGACATGTGGAGAGAGGACGAGCCACAGAGAAGCTGCTTTCTGGTGAATGGCTGAGAACCATTTATGGACCAGCAGAAGGAAACTGATATGGCTCAACTTAGACCACTCCCTCTGCCTCTGTTAGATAAACTGCCATGCGCCACCTAGAGGCAGAAGGGGGTAACTGCAAATTACTGAAACCTCACCCATACCTAGCAGGAAATCAGGGGAGGTTCGGACCTCTAACATCTCTCTCTTAAATAATGAGGCAGATCTGAAGGAAAAACAAATATGTAAAAAATAAACCAAGTTCATTCTCATGCCTCGTAGATCATTACTTAGGGTTTGGGCAATGATTTTTTTTTTTTTTGATAGAACAAAGTAAATTATCCAAGCAGTGTGTAAATATGCAAAGTGGATGATACTGTACTTGATCTTAGCCAAAAGGCGGAAAAGCGAGGCCAAGTGGATGAAGAAGCATCCATGCACACGCTTCTCTGAGTGCACAGTCACTGGCCACAAATATGAATTCTACGTATAAAAATTGTTTTTTCAAAACGGTGCCACGTTACTTATTCAATAACGTAGGTGTTGCCATAGCTACCAAATAAGTTACTAACTGACAGATATGCGTCAATCATCTTTTCTCAGTGTTTGCGTGTTTCACTCAAGGCATATGTATACACAACCCCATTCCCTTACCTTAAATGTGAACTGGATTAAATAGCTGAAAACATTGCTGGGAGCTACAAGTAGTCTTTAAAAACTCCCAAGACACTATTTCCATTCTAACACTCAAGACCAACGTGGCGCTTTCCTGCTTCCCTTTTGTAAAGATCCTGTGCAAAGACCCCTGAGAATGCGAGAGTTCCTGTAACAGGTGCTTATCTCCCCGGAGGGGCAGTAGTCACTGAGAGCCCTGGGGAGAGAGGCTAGGAACGGAAGCAGCGTCCGCTGTGGTGAATGGAGCTGCTGTGTCCTGCTGCCTGGCGTAGGCTTACCTGAAAGGAGGGAGATGTGGGCAGGTGCAGGGGGTGCAGTCTCCGGCCAGCCCAATCACCTTGCCGTAGTAGCCGGGGGCACACCGTTCGCAGTGGTCTCCAGCTGTGTGCTCACTGCAGTTCTGCAGCCCAGCGTTTCCAAGCGAGAGACAAGCAATGGGGACAGTTAGACATGGTTCTCACAAGGTGGCAGCTGCATAACCCATAATGTTTCCTATCAGCCAGATGTTCTGTAACTCTCAGGGTAGATGGGGCACGTTCCCTCATGTTTCCCAGAACTCTGGGAGCTTTCCCAGACCTGTGGGCTTCAGTCACCATGAGACTACGTCATGTCATGCAGCCTAGAAACTGTCAATACATTATACAGGAGAAAAAACAGACACGGGACCCCTAAGCAGTCAGGACTCAGATCCTCCAAATGCAGATGTATATAGGAGAGCCATCGGTGTGTCCATGAACCATCAGGGCTTGATGTGGTTTACGTGAGAAAAGTCTCCTGCCTTTGGGCACTTGGTACCCAGCTGAGGGTGCTGTGTGAGGGGAGGTTATAGAGCAGGGAGCCTGGCTGGGGAAAGCAAGCCCCTGGGAGGTGGGGTAGGCTTGAGAGTTTATAGCCAAGCCCTGCTTCCAGCTCACTCTCTGCTTCCTGTGTACAGCTGACACGTGATCTCTCGGCTTCCTGCTCTAGCCACCTGCTACCATGACTTCTTGGCCATACAGACTCCTGCTCTAGAACCAGAACTCAAAATAAACTCTCCCCTTTGTTTCGTCAGAAAAGTAATGAATGCAGGGCTCAGTGTCACACACAGGTAGAGAGAGCGCTGAGGTGGCAGAGGAGAGGAAACCATGGAGGGAGGAAACTCGCGATCATAGAGGGTCACCGATAGGGTCTGGCAGCAAGCAAATAAACATCAATTAAATTTTTGTGTCATTAGTTGAACTATTAGTTGTTCTATTAAAAAAAAAAAAGAGTCTACAGATGCATGTTTAAGCTCAAAGCGCAAGCAACGCTCGCCACCAGTTCCATTTAAAATCTGTGGGGTCTGGTCCCTCACTATTTGCTCTGTCCCTGTGCACAGAGCGCTGCCTCTGATGCAGCTGAGTTAGAGGGACAGCAAAGCCAGGCATCCCTGAGCACACTGTCATCCTTGCTCTCCCTTTTGCCCTTGGCAGCAAGAAATGACAGAGCAAGAAATCGTTACCAAATGAATATTTTAAAAAACAAAAACAAAAACAAAAAACACTATGTTTATAGAGTCTCTTCAACTAGAAAACTTTTGAGCATTTTCGTTTTAAATTTTTATCCATATTTTAACTGATGAAGATAGGTTTTTATTAGCATCCAATCTACTTGGCCACTTAAATGGGTCTCCCTTCAGGAGTCTTTGCAATCTCATCAGAAATAAGATGTAATAAATGTTTGTTTCACCAACACAGCATGGTGCAGACAAGGTCCCAGTGCTAGATGGGGAGATAGGATGGAAACAGATCTTCCTCTTGTGATGGTCAAGTTGAAGCACTTCCCCTAACAGACAGTGGATTCTGGTTTCCTGGTGGCTATCGTTCTGAGAATGAGCTACTGCAGAGAATGGCAGAGAGAGGAGGACCTGCTAGCAAAGACTAGAAAGAAGGAGGCATCAATTGCTCAGGATGATGCATCAGCAACAGCCCTGCTTCCCAGTGGTGAGAGGAGGTTTTGATGCCTTCTGGATAGAGATGGCAGCCGCCAGTATGTGGCAAGGACCTTCTGCGGGACCTTCTCCTTTCAAGTCACAGCGATAAGGGTGTAAACTTAGGCTGGGTCCCTCACAGACAAACATACCAGACAGTGGCCAGTTTCGGGGTCACAGACATCACTGTGGTTGTTGCAACTGCAGGGCACACAGGGAGCCAGCAAAGGGCGGGGTCCCCTGCCACTGTTTTCTGGGAGCTTCCCTCTGTGGTACCCAGGAGCACAGTCCTACAGGGATGCAAAAGGGACAAGAAAGTGACACTGGTTAAGACCTGGGCAGAGGGTAGAGATTCTTCTCCAGCAGAGACGTGCAACACCACTTTCAGAAAGAAAGGAGGATCAGATCCACACTAGGAGCTGAGCATGGTGGCTTATAACCCATAATCATAATCACAGCCATGTGGAAACTGAGGCAGAAGGACTCCTGTGAGTTTCCGTCCAGCCTAGGCTACAGAGTGAGTTCCGAGCTAGCCTAGGCCGCAGAGTAAAACACTGTCTCAAAACACTACCTTCAGCAAAAAAAAAAAAAAAAAAAAAAAATCCCCAACTCTCCACAAAACCCATGCCTCCTGCAGTCAAAGCCACAAAGCAGGACAGGTGCTGGAGACTAAAGGGACTGGAGCAGTTGTGCACAGATGGTGAGGATGAAAGACGGTACAGCGGCCTCCGAAGTAAAAAATGACATGAGCCATGGCTAACAAGTCCACTTCTGGTGGACACAAGAATGACAAGAAGGAACCGAAAGAGACATCCACACTCCCATCCTTACAGCCATTTCCAAGGAAGCAACGAAAGGCCCCATAGAAAACGAACAGCTGAGAAAACTGAGCACGTCCTATGTCCTTAAGAAAGAAGGCGTTCTAGCCTGGGTTAAACAGGGAGGAAGCTCCGAAGGCATTGTGCTAAGTAAAAATGGTAGTGACAAAAGCGGAAATGCTGCAGGGTCCCCCTCGTGGGGAACTTGGAATAGTCAGATTCAGAGAGAGGATGAGCGGGTGGAGGTGCTCCAGCGAGGAGTTGCCGAATAAATGTTGTTTCGGTTGGTAAGAGAAAGGAACAGCCTAGCGAACAACTGTATCCCCCAGACCTGTAAACACACTGCTTGCTGATGACTGCTATACTTAAAAGTCGGTGGAGGCAGGAAATCTGAATCTACGTATATTTAAACAAAGTATATTTTAAAAAGGTATTTTTTAAACTCAAAAAGCAATACGAAGAGGGGGTGTAGATTCTCGTGTGCTCCATGCCCTGCGCAGGATTGCTGTGAATGAGTGACTTTCTGCTTGAAGCTGGGACTGTCGTGAAGCGCAGGCTCCCTACCTGACAGGAGAATCCAGCAGTGCCGGGAGGACAGACACACAGCTCTAACAAGGACGCGGCCTCTCCCTCAGCGGGCAGCTCTACTGCCTTCCTGCCAACCTCCATGGAAATATTGGCAATTCTGAGGCACCACGGTGAAAAGAAGAGGGAGAAGAAGCATTAACAATGCGAGAAGCTTCTGGAAACATCGCACAAGGGTCTGACATTTACAGCTGTGTGGAGCCTGAGACCTCTGCAGGTGAGGCAGCTCCTCTCACTATTGCCAAGGAGGCCAGCGTGCAGGAGTGTGTGGCTGCAGACAGAGGCCACATCCAGCATGTCCAAGCCTGAACACCTTTAAGATCTTCTCATGGGCTATAAGATGAGAAAGTGGCAGTATCCTCAGACATGTTTAAAAAAAAAAGGCAGTATAGCTTTCAGAGCTCTCAGTAGTCCTTATAAAAAATGTTTTATTTTATCTAAGATTCCACCATGGGGGACTTATATTAAGCGCTGTTGCCATGCCTGGTGGATAATCTTAGTTAACACACTCCATCCCATAACTATACAGTGATAGTCTTAGTGGAAGACCCCCCTAAAGGTCATGTGTCCATAACAAGGTCCCCATCTGAAGGCTAGCCTTTGAGGAGGATGTTCTGTTCCCAGGCCCCAGCCCGCTTGCTCTCTTCTTCCTGGCTGCTGCAAGGTAAGCAGCTTGAGTCTGATGGAGCCAGCAGAGCACAGACTCAAACCTCCTGAACTGTGACCCTCTTGGGGTTTGGATGAGGAATGTCCCCCACAGGCTTGTGTATCTGAGCACTTGGTTCTGTGTTGGTGGAGCTGGTTGGGGGGGGTGCGGTCTTAAAAAGGTTCAACCTTGAGGAGGCTGGACTTTGAGGGGTGATAGCGTCACCCCACTTCTAGTCCACCTGGCATCCTCTGTGTGGTTAAGATGTGGTATTGAGCTTTCTGCCCTAGCTGTTTGCTGTCATGGACATCAAGCTGTCAGGAACCATAAGCCAAAATAAACTCTTTCTTCTATAAGTCGGTGTGTCTATCACAGCAACAGAAGAACAACTAACACAGAATCAAAATAAATCTTTCCTCCTTTTAGATGGTTTCCCTCAGATGTTTTCACAGCAACAAAATGCTGACTAACAAGCTATCAGATAGGAACAGAGATACATCTATTAATACAGATGGAGGTAATTAGAGTGAGAAGATAAATCTTCCACTTCTGTATCAAACAATGAAAACAGTCAAGCTCTAGAAGAGCTGTGGGGTGTTGCATATCTCAACCTGTAGGGTGTTGGGTATCAGATATCCTGTATATCAGATGTTTACAATTCGTAACAGTAGCAAAATTACCACATGAGGAACTGCATTAAAGGGCCGCAGCATTAGGAAGGCTGAGAAACCCTGCCCTCAAGGCTCCAAGTACCTGCTTTGCTGTAGCCCTTGGCCATACGATGCCTTGATGAGGAGGTAGTCAACACTGCTAAGGACAGACATGAAATCGGAGTGTGTAACATGCTTTTCGGACACAGAATTGAAGTACTTCCAAAACTCCTGTGGGTGAGAAATGTGTCCAGTTAAATCCATAGCTCAAATCCTCATAGACATCCAACCTTAAAAAGAGAACACAGCCTCAGACATCAGCCCTGCGCTGGGTAGGCTAGTGAAGTGACAAAGATCGGCCATCGTCTAACAGGCAGTTGGCCCATACAAGGAGGATCCACTAGATAAAGGCATGAGATACATCCTGGGCACGGCAGAGCAGAAAGCTATACGCTTTCATCGTGTGACTACAAGCAGCATACAATTTAAAGATTAAGAATTTCTTCTGCAATCTTCCATTTAATATATCTGGACTTCAGTTGAATGTGCATATCTAATACCATGGAGAGAAACTCTGTGCATACAGATTTTCTGTACACAGGAATAGTGTGCCTTTCATGAGGTCGTGAAGTATGACCCACTCTTAGGACTCTTGGTGAACCCTCTGGAGGTTGGGTCTCAGGACCTCCTACCTCTGGGCTTTTGCTATCCTGACAGCAGAGTTCACATCCATAAGGAATGTATGTTCACCTCTTTCATTTCCACTTGGTAATCCTGTCTCACTCCATTCTCTGGTGCTGGGGCATCCATATAAATGACATGCTTCCTGGCCTGACCTCCTTTGAGGAGAACCTGAGGCTCATAATTGGACGTGCCGGTGCCGTGGGTAGAGTAGAAGGCCACGCTGTACTGCAGCTTCCCACCATAGGCCAAGAGCTAGAAAATGACAAAGTTCTGTTATTCCTTTGATGCAGCCTTGGTTTAAAGACATTTTAGGGCAAGCTTGATGTTACAGGAAAGGAATTACATATGACAACATATCCAGTCGCAATATGCTGCCTGGAATCCGCTTCCTTTTAACTCTACTCATTAACGGTCTGTGACATTGACTGACGCTATCCTAGTGATTCCACCAAAGAGTATCAGAAGAAACCAGGGAGGCGAGGATGCTAATTACTGTCAAGCTCCTTTGAATTAAAATCATCTGTAGCCATACGACCACTGGAGGAGATTTCTGAAATTTAAAGATGTAATCGAGCCCAGTGGGGTGGATCAGTTATCCTAGCCATCAGGGTGATGAGGAAGGAGGATTGGAAATTTGAGGCTAGCCTGGACTAACACACCAAAACCTACCTCAGGAAAAAAACAAAACAAACAAACAAAAAAAACCCCAAAAAACAGAATAATATAAAGAGCCAAGTGGGTTTCAGGGAACTGCCCTCAAAGCCTGCTATTACCCTTTCCTACATGGCTGCCCACCAAGTGCTGCTTTCTCTAGAAGGGCTCCTAGGTCAGGTTTAGCACTGAGGGACACACTCAGCTGCTACTAGTAACGATGGTATAGTCTTGCTGAGTTGTTGTTTCAGAAAGGAGAAAACAGTAAGGCGAACTGATGAAACCGTAAGAGCTTTAAAAATTAAAACATTTGAAGACCCAAGCCTTTGCAGGGATCTTTACAAGCACAGAATGCCTCCACCTTCGCTCAGAAGAGCGACTGAATAGCCGAGCCCTTCAGTGATGCGCAGAAGCAGGGCTCTCCGGTTTTCTCTCTGGGAACGGGAGTGTGCAAGGCTGGGGTAGGCTCACCTGGTCTCCCTCAAACTGCCGTGGTAGCCGCCAGTAAAACGGCTCGGCCTGGACGTGCCGGCGGACAGCCTCTGCGTCCAGCAGGGTGTCCGGAGCCTGGGAATGCACGCCTTCCACCGTGCCCTGCAGGTTGCTCTGTGAGACCACACGCAGCAGGGGCTGATCGGAGGCCAACGTCACCTAGGATGGAAAGGAGAAAGGCGTGCTTCAGGCTACGAGTCAAGTTCCCGGGACTCCCTGCGCAACAGCACTGCTGTGGAAGCGGGAGCACCCATGGCGGAAACTCCAGCACGCGTGTACAACACCAGGGGTGCCTGCACGTGGATCGGTAACCACAGAGACAGGGGGATGAGAGCCGCTAACCAACTCCAAGTTTAGTCAAAGACCCAGGCTCTAGGGAATAACACAGAGAGTAAGAGAGGAGGAAAAGTCAACGTCCTCCTTCGCTTCCTCATGTCTTTGTCTCTGCTAATGCCCACCTGACTCCCCAAAGGTGTGTGTGTGTGTGTGTGTGTGTGTGTGTGTGTGTGTGTGTGTGTGACTTACCGGAACCCTCACGAAACCCTGAAGCTCCGAGCAGAGCTGGGACAGGCCGGAGCAGAAGCAGGGGCTGCAGCCCAGGGGGTTGTCAGCTCGCAAGGCAAAGGTGCCGGCTCGGCACTCGCCGCACTGCGGCCCCAGCACGTTCTCCTGCAGGTGAAAAGAATAAGTTAATGCCTGAGTGCAAGGAGGCGTGGCTTTGTGTGCACACAGAGACCACATGGTAAATCACACCGACCCACAAGCACTGCTGAACGCAGCCTCCTGTGGCCACACCTCTAGCTGAGGCCCGTCAGACACGCGGTATGACTGAGGAGCAGAGTTATAGTGGTGGGAGCTGCAAATACATATTTGCTGATGTGGGTCCCCAGTGGCCTCTAGGTGATCCTGAGGGCATCCACACAGAAGCCCAGGCCAGCCAGGTCCTTGCTGCTCCAGCTGACAGGAGCCGGGACTGTTGCTAGGAGACGTGGCAAGGCACTTACAAAATGTGCCTCTGTGACTCTTTCATCACCTCTAGCCCCATACCAACACATCAGCCTCAGGCTGCCACCTCATCCTCCCTGCAGAGAGGACAAGAAAAAGTGGCCATGACCTGACAACAAGCATGTTGGGAAAACCAAGGGACACATATGCAGTTCAAGGTGACATTAAACTCTTATCTCATGGGAAAATATTGCACATAATTTCCCTTTACTTTACCATGTACATATAATAGTTACATGTCTAAGAGCATAGCTATAAAAATCCCAAATCTTCCCCAAAGCCCTGCTAGCTACTTTATTTCTTCAAGAATGAATGGCTGCTCAGTCCACAGATGCATGCTAGAAAGATGTCTTCGGAGAAGTTCAGTCATCAGAGGGCTAAAATTCTATCCTAAGAATCTTCCATCATTTCAGGAGAGGACACAGAGACTCTAACGTTAAAAGTCAAAGTGTCCAGATATGAACACATCTGCATTTCTAATCGTTAAAATCAGCATAGGTGGTCAGAAGCCCAGGAGCACGAAGAAGGAGGCCGCGGGAAGGAAACTGGGGCTCAGAGGCTTACCGTACCTTGCAAGAGCAGGTGCCATTGTCCTTTGTGCAGCTGCAGAGACCCTGTTCCAGGTCGCAGGTGTCTGCCCGTGTACCCCTCAGGTCGCAGCCACAGGGAACACAGTCAGGAAACCCTCTGTAGCCCAGGGAGCACCGCTGGCAGCTCTGCCCAGCGAAACCTTCCTTGCAGTGGCACTGACCAGAGAGGGCATCACACTGGGCACCTGTGGAGCCCGAGACACTGCAGTTGCAAGGCTGAAAGAGAGAGGGGGTTATAACACTAATAATACAGGAACTTACATCCTCAGGAAGCACACAAAGTAAGACACCAGAAAAACTCTGTGTGAGGCAATGACGCAGAGAGGCCGGCCTCCTGCTGCCCCCGTGTGGGGCTGTTCTGCCAGGAATCATGGGACCAGGGCTGCATGGCAAGACACGTGTGCTCATTAGTGACATGTGAACAGTACGTCGAAACTGGGAAGCAGAATTGAGTCTAATGATGCTACCCACTCAGCTAAATTATTTTAGAGGCCAAGGAATGGCCCTGCTACTTTAAAACCCAAACTATTCCTGATTCCAACCTAAGAAAATTATTTACAGAAAGCTGGAGCTCCCAGATTCAACCTAATCCTCTAATGAAACCATTTACAACTCCGATGGAAAATAGAATATAGACTAGACTAAATTATATGTAAGGACCTATCTATCTATCTATCTACCTATCTATCTATCTATCTATCTATCTATCTATCTATCTATCTAACTATCAGTTTCACAGCTAAGTTTTTGGAAAAAAAAAAAACACCAAAATAAAGAATTTGAAAGATGCTAGCTCTTATACATCATTCCTGAGCCATTATTTGCGTATTTATTTACTTAAAGGTGGGGTGTTCTTAGTCTAGCTCCCCAAGCTTTTCTAGAAGGAGGCTCAGACAACCCCCCTGACTCAGCCTCCTAAGCAGCTGGAACCACAGGGTTCCAGGTCGTAGAAACTATGGCGATATCTAACCCCTTTAGGCCAGTGACTGCATGAAAGGAAGAAATACCCATCCCAGTACTGTGGCAGCACCCACCTGGCACCCCCGCTCTGGGTCCAGGCCCCAGTACGCCTCCTCACACTCCTCACACTTCAGACCCTGAGTATGAGGCGGGCAGAGGCACTCTCCAGAATCAGGGTCACAGTTATTCTGGGTATGGGCGCAGTCACAAGCTAAAACAAGAGAAGCACCACAGAGTTAGATGGTTGATATGATTCAAGCATGACAGTTGACAGCACAGTTACTATTAGTAATCAAAATCACTATCAAGAGAGATGCAGTGATTCCCAAGACCTCTTCATACATCCTGGAGGTGTCTGTCCCACCCCCAGGTCTGGCTGGGCGTTAGAGTGAGACAAAGATGCCCGATGTCCAGAAGAACAGATGGCTCTAATGTAGCTCTCAACCTGTAGGTCATGACCCTTCTGGGGGTCGAACAACCATTTCACAGGGGTCGCGTGTCACATATCCTGTTTATCGGATATTTACATTATGATTCATAACAGTGGCAAAATTACAGTTGTGAAGTAGCTAGGACCAAAGGGCACGCTTGTGCCCTCAAAGGGATTAGAGACAGAAAACAGGTATGGAGCCCCGCTGTGAAAACCAGAGAAAAGTGAAGGAAGTCCGCAGAAGTTATCCTGACATCAAGGAAGGGGACAGGGAGCGTTTTACAGGGAACACAAGGAACTCAAGCGCTTACGTGTGCAGCCACCTTCCTGGTATCCGTAGAAGCCATGTGCACACCGGTCACAAGTCCTCCCAGCTACGCCTGGTACACAGTGACACTGGCCTTCCTCTGTGCACTCGTCTGATGTGGAGCCCTCCGGTCTGCAGTTACAGGGCTCACAGCCAAGCCCTGTGTCCAGCCCATAATAGCCAGTCTGTGTCACGAGAGAGGAAGAAGCGCGGGTGAGTGGCAGTGGCCCGTACATACATTGGAATGGTCTCCAAGTCACACGCAAGATGGTCCACAGAATCACAGCACACGCCTGCCCCCGGGCACACTGCATGCATGCTCTCTTGATGAGGAGGCCCAGCCCAGCACGGACTGGCCAAGCCTGCGAGTGAGCTCTCCCCACATGAACTCAAGCCCCCGAGGACCCAGGCCCAGGGTCAGTGATAAACACTGGCAAGTAACTGAATAGCATGACCTATAAGCATCTTACCAGGCACTGGTCACACTGCTGTCCTGTCACCTGAGGTTTGCAGTCACACAGCCCAGTCTCCAGATGGCAGACGCCAGAAAGGGAGCCATTTTCATGGCAGTTACAGGCTAGGACACACAAGACACATAAATGCTTTACTTACTTATGTATTTTATTTTATTTTTTTACTATGATTAAAGTAAAACCCTTTTAAGCCTAAGGAAAAGGCTCGAACATTCGACATACCAGATCACAAAGCTAACATACTTCACAGACAGTGGAACCCAAGTCAGGCTGTGAAGCAACACAGCAGCTGGGGCATTGTTGGCTCTGGACACTGAAGAACCTGAGAGAGGAACTGGAGTCCGCTCCTGCCTAAGAACCTGGCTTCGTTCCAGCCGTTAGGTTTCCTTGGTATTCGTGGGGCAATGCCATAGCTTTGCTTGAGATCCTGAGAGACGTGGCCCCGTTGCCACGTTCCCTGCTGCTCTCTAAAAAGGACTTACTTTTTTTGATTCCATAGCTTGACTCTGATCATGACTCCTAACTCCTCAGCACGCAGCCTGTCCCCTCTCTACATAGATGAGTGTCTCTAGCTGAGCTCCCCCCTCTCCTTACCCACTCCTCCCTCCCCTCCTTCCCTTTCTCTCCCCTGTCCTCCCTCCCTCTCTCCCTCCTCCCCTACCTCTTTCTCTCTCCGACCTGTCCTTCTGAAGGCATTCCTCCTTAGCACCCCTCCTCTTCCAGGCCCCTCTCTTTCCCTTAATATGTCCATCAACCTCAACTCCTATTTTCTGTCCTCTGTCACTGTTCAAAGTCTCCAGGACACCACAAGTGCTGAATTTAGCGAAGAGGTTTTGTGCTCGTCTTAAGGGACCTTTCTTCAGAATTTGGCCCAGAGGCCACTCACACCCTGTATTTTAAGTTAAGCGGTTCCTGTTTCTGACATTCAACTCGAATGGGCCAAATCCATGGCTATTTTCATCTGCCTACATTTTTTTTTCTGTATGACCAGCACCACCTTGTCTTTCTGCTATAAAAGACCAACATTTACTTGGAATTATCAAAAACTAAAAGTGGCATTATAGTATCCATGCATCCATTCCTGAAGACTGCAGAAGCAAGACCCGAACAAGGTTGAGACAGCAGAAACTGCAGCATGAACCAGGGAGAGACCCATGAGGCTGAGGAGCTCTCGACAGCTGATGGCTACTGGAGAGCTTTCTTCAGAGACGAGCCCCTTTGTGCTGCCCAAGCTTCAGAGAACAGACCCAGCTCCAACCACACAGTAACAGCGCTAAATGGACTCTGTTTAAAAACAGAGTGCAGGAAATCGGGAGAGAGAAATCGTAGGGAGTTGGAAGGGGTTGGAGAGGATGAGAGGAGCTGGAAGGGAGGGAGTGGGGGAAAATTTGATCAAAGTTCACTGTAGGCATGTTTAAAACTCTCAGACAATAATGTTTTTTCCTAACTGTGCAAAAACACAAACTCGGAGGGCGTCAGCATTGGCCCCACAGCTCTATTGTCTCAGGCGCATGAAACCATCTCTCTGTGTGGTGCTCTTCACCATCCCTAACCTCAAGGCTCCAAGCAGAACTCGGCAAGTCAGGGTCAGGCAGAGCATGAGCAGACTGAGGGATGTGCCGCCACCATGCTTTAGAGAGAAAGCCTCACCCATGACAATAGAGCAGACCCATTTTCTCATCTTCTGAACTTCAGAAGACAAGATCAGCGCTAACTAAGCTGCTGTACAGTACGGAGGGAGGGACTGAGTTTCAGGCCTGAGTCTGATCAACAGAACCATCATCAGTCCACGAGACACATTCAAAATACGGTCTCCACCAGGCTGAGTCCTTCTGACAAATGTTAAGGGATTCTCATGCAATACACAACAGCTGGCACCTCCTTGCTCACACGCTCACCTCGGCAATTTTTGGCAATCACAGCATCTCCGTAAAAGCCGTCCGCACACCTCTCACAATGGGCGCCGTCTGTGTTCCACAGGCACTTCAGGCATTCCCCCGTGACAGAGTCACAGTGGCCAGCCTCCAGGGGGTCGACATTCCCACTGCAGTTACATGGCACACAGGCTCCCCCTGGCACCGTCGGGTTTCCATAGTAACCGTCGGCACATCTGTATCCGAGATGGAAAGCGGGATCTAGCAAATGGGATTGCTCAAGATTTTAGCCGGCGAGCCAGGGACTCCCTTGATGGCTTATAAATCAGACTGGCCTCTTTTCCTTAAGATTTGCAATGGAAGAGAGGTGACTCTCCAACCAGACTGTCACAAATCTTCCATGCCTCTTGTGAGGCTGGCACAGATCCAAAATGAGTGTGAACCCAGAGGGTGTGCAGCTATGAGCTACTCCTGGCCACTGAGGACAGCACCCAGCTCTTGACAGGCTGAACCAGAGGCAGGCACCAAGGCTTATGCATGGGAAAAGACAAGACTGGCTTTGGGGCACCAGAAGACGACTCTTAAATCTGGCCACCCGATGCCCTTACTATTGTGCAAATAACTTAACACTTAGACATATGACAGCCATAACTGCTGGCTCCTCCTTGCCCTCTCCTATTGTGGGAACAGTGATGTGCTCCAGGGGGTGGGACACTGTCCTCTCAATGGGCATCCTGCTTTTCTCTGCGATCTCATAAGATGACGGGAATGCCCCGGGACGCCAAGACCACACTTAACTACATATTTCAAGCGTCACATTGGAAACATGCATTGAATTACCCCACCGTATCCACAGGGTGTGGACGATTGTTATGTGTCGGCTAACACTGAAGATTTGAAGATTTTTAAGAAGAAGACGTACAATCAGTACTGGGTTTTTGAGATATCGTTCCTACTGCTCTGTGAGGCTGGGGACTGGGGTGCTACACAGTACCTCTCACACCAGGCTCCTGTGTAACCGGGGGCACATTGGTCACACACCACTTCCTGTCCATCGGTCAGGTGGCAGGTTGGGCTGAAACTGTCAAAACATTTGAAATGAACGTGACTTTCCAGCAGGTGCTGCCCATTTCTAAATACTTAAAAGGCTCATTTTCAGACACATCTATCCTAACAAATGTTCAACGGGTTCTCTCTCTACCTTTAGCCCGGAGTCCAATGTCTCTACCACGCAGCACACCCTGGCTGAGCCGCCAGCCTCCTTTGTCCTTCATGCCCATAATTCATTCCTCACCCACTGCCACCTCCTCCTCCCCGCACACTCACCTCACCCCGCCTCTACTAAGTACTAAAGACTTCATCCCCCTGGCCATCTCACCTCGCTTCCTCCAAGAACCCTATTTGGATGCGTGGGAACATTAGCTTCCCTGTTCTCCTGTGGGTCGTAGCACTGATCCTTCCAGCTCTGAAGACAGCCCCTCCACACACACACAAAGACAGACAGACACACACACACACACACAAACAGACACAAATACATACATGCAGACATACACAGAAAGACACAGATACAGAGACACACATAAACACAAGACACACATAAACACACAGACACAAATACATACACATATATACACAGACACAGACACACACATAAACACACAGACAGACAGACAGACACACACACACACACACTGCTTGCTGAGGTCCTGCAGTGGCCTGACTCTACTACCATCTGGAGACGGCTTGAATGTGCTCCTCAGAGCTTCCTACTCAGAAAGTTTGCTTCACACTGTGGTAGTGTTGAGAAGTGGCAGTTAGGTCACTGGGTCTTTGGAAAGGATTACGGTCATAACGATGAGACTACTTCAGAGAGAAAGCTGTTACCAAAGAGTGAGGCCAGTGCCGAATCTGCCTTTCTGTGTCATGTGATCTGTCTCTTTCACACACATTCCACCACTGTGATGCTATCACCACAAGGCTCTCAGAAGAGGCTGGCAGCCAGTCCCTGAACCTCTAGAATGAACTAATAAATGGCTTTTCTCCCTCAGTACCCAGCTCCGAGACTTTCATAGACAGTGGCACAGTCTAAAAAAGCATGGTTCTACATACCAGGGTTGCAAGCAAAAAAGTCCTATGGAGGGAATTCACTGGCGATAGGTAGAGAAAAATACCAATGAGATGGGGGTGGGGAGAGGGAGAGGGAAGGAGGAAAAAGGAAGGGAAGGTACGGAAAGGGAGAAGGAGAAGGAGAAAGAAAATTTGATTGCAAACCACTGGCCTGTAAAATTCAAATGCCGTGACATGAAACATGAGGATTTTATTGAAGAATCTCCTTCAACACACATCCTGCTTTCTGCTTCAGGACCATTTGAAGTTCCTCAAGCAGGGCGTGTGTATTTCTGGTGTCCGCCTCGGCACACTCAGTCTCCTCTGGTTCCTGAGTCCCCTTTTCCTGACACCAGAGCTTGTCCAGAGTCACCCCTCAAACAGCCCCCTCCCACCATTGGGTGGCCTGGCCTCCATTGCTATCTTAACTGCACTGAGTCCCTGGAGCCAGCGGCCATGGGTGCAAGCTTGCTATTCCGATCACCTCCTTGGATACCCAGTCCAAGCAAGCACGCAGTGTGTATTTATTCCAGTCTGAGCGGGCATGTAGGATGCGTGCTGACTCGGTGCACAGTTTTAGCTTCACGTTTTCACAATCTGATCATCCGATCAGATCTCATGAAACACAGAACAATACTATAGTCATCGATACATTGCCATGACCACTAAATGTACTCCTGTGAAGACTTACTTGTTGGAGTCAATGGAGAGAGGGCAGGCACAAGGCTGGCAGTCCCCTGGGGTCCCACGTGAAGGTGTCCCGTAAAAGCCAGGCAGGCACTGCTCACAGTGGTCCCCTGTGGTGTTGTGTGTACATGCCTAGGTCATGGGCATAAAGAGATGAGTCAGTTCAGGCTTCCTCAAAGGATTTTCAGATGTCTCCCCTAAGAAGCTGAGGTTCACATTAAAACGGAAGACAAGGAAAGGCTGAGGGTTGAACCGCAAGTGAACCTTGAATGATAGAAGGAAGAGTTACCTGTTTCTGGGCTGACAGGTTTAAAAATTTTTAATTGCTGCTATGTATGTGGGGGCGGGGGAAGGGAGAGGATATTCACACATGTGTGCAGGTGTCTACAAAGATCAGAAGAAGGCGTCAGGTTGAAGTTACAGGTAAGGCCGTGAGACCTCCTGCTAGAAACTCTGTAAGAGTTCCTAATCCTCTGTAAGAGCAAAACCCGTTCTTAACCTGGGAGTCACCTCTGGGACCCCCACACAGATGGTTTTGTTTGCCTGCTTTTAATGTGACTTTTATCGGATTGTAGAAATAGTTCAGGTTAAAGACTCTTAAAGAGACATGATAATTCGACACTTGACCCCAGTGAAGAGTTAGGAAGAAAAGCTGTGTCAATGGACATAACATAAAAACTGATGTCAGATTTGGTAATGCTAACTTCGCTAAACTGCTCTAAGGCTACAGTATGTGTTTTCAGGGCATGTACACTGAAGGATTTAAGAAACACTGGCCCTAGTATACTCAATGCACTCCCTAGTTTAACCAGAGATCTGGTTAGCTAGACAGGTAGCTGCATGGTTAGACAGATATGAGGTGAACAGAGCAAATGTGGGCGCTACCAACAGTTCAAGAACTGGGGTAAATGGCAGGCTTTTGGGACTTCTAGCTTTGCTCCTATAAGTTTGGGTTAAGGTTAAAATCATTTGCAAATTCAAGATATTTAAAACAAGGTGATAAATCTACAAACCCACTAAGTCCAGAAGCTCAGAAGACCCTAAGTCATAACGAGTAAGTCGGCAACCCCAAGCCAGACAAGCAGTAAAAAAGCCCCACCCCATCCTAGGCATGCAATAAAGCAGAGCAGAGAATGGCTGGTGAGGCAGGCAGGAGGCCCAGAAGGGGCAGGGCCGGCCATCTGCTCAAGTGCATCTTCAAGGAGCTGCAGGGCCATTTCCAAGCAAGCCTCCTCCCATTCCTCTCTCCCTCTTTATCATGGCACCTGAGCCTCTCATCACGACAGTTGCACTGGGGTCCCAAGCTAGCACGGGTTGGGTCTCCTTTGTTGGTGATGTCCCTTTGCAGCCACTCATTTTATTTATAAACGTGGCCATTTTTTATGCATCAATGTGAATAGGATTTCCACTTCTACACTATGTACACTGCTGTAATTCCTGTTCTGGCACATCCCAGTAACTTAAATGCAGCAGTGTAATCACCTGGTATTGCATCCATTCCACAACAGAGTTGTTATCCTAGGCCAGAGGGCCGTAATTTAAAGGTGGCCACTGACCACCATAGTGAGCTATAGATGTGGATTTCAGATAGGGCCTGAGCCTGATTCCTAATGAGTTTCCAGGCAAAATCTGTGTTGCTCTCAGGCATTTGTGGAAAGCAATCTTAGTCTGGTTTTACTTTTCATCCCCACTGACCTTGGCTTTGATCATTAACCCAAATACCTTAAAAACCTGCAATGAGACCTGCTAGGAGGCTACTTCATGGCTGTACTAATCATGTTGTACATAATAAACGCAGCTTTAAAATAGTGCATTATGCTCCTCTGTAACGTGTGTGAGCAGAAGGAACCTTCTGCAAGGCTGCTTAGCTGATAAGAACTCCAGAGGCTGTGGGAAGGTTGGAATGTTGCAGATCCAGAGCCTAATTATGGCTTATCTTGGGCTACCTGCATCCCCTTTAACAGCATTCCCTGCCAGCGTCTACATCTGACCTGACATCCTTGTGACTTGCAGGTGAAACCCTTTGAAGTGTATTAACTTAAGAGGTCACTAGCTTCTGCCAACCAAACGTCTAAGAATGTCAGCAGATAGCATCTGGGGACCCAGAGCAGAGAATTTCCCCATGTTGTTATAACCTGTCTAATGATCCCACCAGCATATTTGAAAAGGGCCTTAAGATCAGACTGTTCTGTTACTTTACAAACTTTTATTACCCCACTGGAGTATGGGTTTGGGGTAACCTAAGTCTGCATTCCTGGGCCACCACTCACTAGTATTTGGCTCCAGAAGAAACTCTCTCTTATCTCCTTTGAAGTAAGAGTTGTGTTTTATGTCAGCGCACATCTGGAATGTGGAGGCTGATGGAACTCTCTCTATTTGGGTAAACCGTTCAGCAATTTTCTTGAAAAGCCCAAGGAGCATGCGTCTCCGTGTCTCATTTAAGGTAGGGCCACTCTAACTGCCAACGCTGCTGGAGTTCTGGATGCCAGAGAGTGAGAGTGTGCAAGAAGAAATCTCTTCTTTCATTGGAAGAGAAAAGACATAAGGGTCCAAGACAAGAACTCAATTGCAGAGACACAATCCTGTTTTTAAGCAAGATTTCAGTATTCCTTCAACTCTCATGTAAGTTATCTTTATTCTCACCCATTTACCCTGAAACTAAACACTACCTGTTTAAAGGGGAAACATAGTAATGTGGTGGACACCGTCTTATCTGGGTGGCTCAGGGTGGCATCCCTAGAATTAGATACAGTGATGTTATGGCTCCCTGGAAGCTCTGAGAAGGCTTATCATTTCCCAGCCTCATATCCCAGTGTAATCACAGGGAAGCATCATATCAGACAATCTGTGGCTGAGAGTGTTCAGTAGAGGGCCTGGCATGCTGGGAGAGCACTAGAAAGTGTGAACTACTGCAGAAGGCTTTGCTAGGCCAGAGGACTCTCCGTTTTAATGCTAAAAAAGAGAATGGACAGAAGTAGAAACGCGGACGAGACGAGAGTACATGGCTTAGTGAATGGGTACCAATGTCACAGTTATGTGAGCTTTTAGTGTTGGGATGCAGGTAAAGTTCACCAAGGGATTCTGTAGTGTGCTGTGGCTGCCCTCTGAAGTCTAAAACAGTTTCTAAAACATGTTCACAACTCCAAAAATTATTATGTATGATAAAGGGAGCATTACAGAGGACATACCAGACACACTAAATACGCACAGCTCATTCTGCACCCGTTCCTGCAGTATCTAATGTACTTGGTGGATGAGCACAGTTCACACACAGCTGAACATTTACGGAAGCACAAGAAATCTTCACACAAAGACTTCCTGTAATGACGCTGCCCACTAGAAGTGCACCCTCAGCATGCCACCCTCCCTCAATACCAGCAGGAGGCCTGGGAGGGAGGGGGCCTTGCAGACCACATGACAGAAGAAAGGTGGAAGGAGCGACAGCCTCCCCCCACCCGGCCCCTGCAGCCAGGCTCTGAAGGAAAGCCATCCCAGAAGGACTGAGTCAGCAGGCGATACTTCATGCAGTTGCCGTGGATGCTTAGCATCCAGCAAAACATGCACAGGACATGACCACAAACAGAACAATGCACGATGAGAAAGCAGACGACCCGGGACATCGGGCTCCAGGTCTTCTTTTCCAGGGGCCTGAGGATTAGTCTTTGTTAGTCCTGTGACTCCATCAATCTTTTTTTATTAGAGAGTATGGGGCCAGGGCTTCCTGGCCCAGACAATAGGGCACAGGCTATTAGTACTCACATTCACAGTCCATGAGCAGTGAATCTATCCGAACACAAAGGGCGAGGGTGGCCTCCTTAAAGGCCGAAGGGCCCAAGGAATTCCTGGCTGAACTTAGCAAGTGTTACCCTATGCCGGCCCTGAACTTCAGGCCCAAGATTAACAGCACATTCACAAAGCCTTGTTCCAACTTACATCGGCCATGAAAGGGGCTCTTGTTTGTGGCGCTTAGCTTTAACTAACTATAAATATACATATGGTATAATGTGATTTTATCATGTTTTGTTATTCTGCTTATACCTTGGATTTTTAAATTTTGTAGGATTTAGTATTTACATAGATAGATAGATAGATAGAAGACAGACAGACAGACAGTCTAGTGGTACCCTAGGGATGAGACCTAATTCTAAACATAACATAATTAATTTATGTTCTGGTTTGCCTTATACACATAGCCTGAAAGCACAGACACACAGGAATTTTAGTCTCAGGTCAACAAGTTCAAGAATTTGGATTTTTAGATCAAAGATGCTCAACTCATCCCAGGAAAACAATATGTGAAGCGGGTTAAAGAAAAGGCAGGGTTCTCTGAAGACAAGGACTTGAATTTGGCGTCTACCCAGTCGGACCTGAGTTAGGGAGCCGCTGACCACAGCAGTTGGCGGCAAGCAAGTTAGGTAGGGTGAGAGACACACAAGGTCAGCAGTAAACTCACAGAGCAAATTCCGTGAATGTCACACTCGGACGCGTGGCCGTGGCACTCGCAGGGCTGACAGATTCCTCCGAAGAGTATCCCATCCACCCGGTAGTAGCCGGGGAGGCAGGACTGCAAGAGAAGAGGGCTGGTCTGCGTCAGGGCTCCTGAAACGTGGCTCCATGTGGGGATCATGCAACCCGTGTGTTTCCAATGCACCCGAAGAGCGAACCCCTCCATTTCCCACAAGCAGGGAAGCACTCCTCCTTCCTAACTTCTAAACGTTTTAATCGGGATAGCACGTCCATGTCCCAAAAACACACCCACTTCGAGTGTGCGACCCAGTGCTTGGAGGAAACTTACTGAGCTGTGCAGCAACTATCTAACGTGCTCAGGGGAGGAGTACGGTTCACACACACTTCGCATATTGAGTACATATTTCTGGAAATACACATTTGGATGATGTGTAGGCAGCTGTGAGACCCACTAGGCGCATGTCCTCAACCTGCTGGCCACACTAAGACGCTGGGGGGAAGCCCGGCGGGAGGGAACGAGCAGAACGTTATTCTGCTCTGCACATAACCAGCCTTGGAGACCTACGAGGTAAAGGTCCTACATGTTTCCCTGTGAAGAGGAATCTTGCACACGGAGTCTTAAAGGCCTTGTGGATCGCCACGAGGCCTTTACAGACACCGCTACTCTGCGCGCCAACCACCACCAATGGACTCCCGTCTAGTCAGTTTTCTGCTAGGGCAGTGGTCCTCAACCTAACTGATGCTGTGGCCCTTTAATACAGTTCCTCAGGTGGTGGCAACCCCCAACCGTAAAATTATTTTCGTTGCCACTTCATAACTGTAATTTTGTACTGTAATGAATTATAATAAAAATATCCGGTATGTAGGCGGTCTTAGGCAGCCCCTGTGAGGAGACCATTTGACCTCCAAAGGCGTCGGAACTCACCAGTTGAGAACCACTTCGTTAGAGGATTTCTTTTCTCTCATTACCCCCCACCCCGCGGTGCAAATCATTAAAGGTTGCTTTCAAACAATGAATGTGTTCAAGGGCAGGTCTGGGTCAGTGTGTCAGTTTAACTGAACAAAGTGACCTACTGTGGGTTCAAGCCAGAGAGGCCATGTGGACGTCCAAGGGTACTCTCTGTCCCTGCTTGCAGGGGACAGGGGCTTCCGCACAGTGGTGCGCTCAGCTCTCAAGGCATCCCCCGAGAACAGCACCTCTGCTTTATAGACAGCAAATACAGGCCACGGGAGTTAGCAGCACCTGCTGTATCCTTGGGAGAACTCAAAGGCAGCTGCACCCAGTTCCAAGACCGTGTCACATCTAACTGCCAAGGGCTTGTCAAAGCCAGCTCACTCTGTGTGTGTGTGTGTCTGTCTGTGTGTCAAAGCCAGGTAATTAGCTTTCAAAACAGGTATCTTTAGACAATAGGTTTTTGTTTTGTTTTGTTTTTTATCATACATGCATAGATACATGCATACTCTGGATTGAACGTAGGGTTCACTGCATGTATACGCACTACCACTGAACTATATTCCAAGCCTCTTTTCTATGTTTTATTTTCAGACAGAGTCTTGATAACTTTCCTGAAAAAAATTCTGAATTTGCAGTCCTCCTGCCTTAGCCTCCTAAGTACCTGTGCAACCAGGCCCAAGCAAAAGTTTTTAAAGTACACAAATAATAAATGCGGGCATTCACACAGACCTCATGGAGGCGCCCTCATGCCCACATCCAACTGGTCACCCTTAGCGAGTGTCAGCCCATGGCCAAGCAGCTAAAACTGCTGCGGGGAAATCCATTTCTACAGGTATCAGCCTGATGGCAGTTTCAGAGTGAGAGCTTTGGTAAAAGAATGAACTCTCCTGCTGGGTAAAAACACTGGAAAAGGCATACAACTGGCTGCTGCATGTCCTCGGGGACACAGTCACACACTCAGACAGCAGTGAAGGAATGTATTATGGAAACACATCTCATACAAACACATCTTTCTGGCCCTTATCCCTTGAACAATATACTTTAACAACGCTTTAAATGGCACTTTACATTGTTCTAGGTTTTATTAGTAATTTAGTGCGATATAAAGTAGACAAAAATGACATGCTTGGGTTGTATGAAAATATTCTACCGCTTAAACCCTCTATAAACAATTAGCAGGTTGGAAGAGTCTCCACGGATCCTGGGACCAGTTCCTCAGAGCTACTGAGGCATGGCTGGATTAAGCCCCTCGTGTCTGTGTGAGCCTGTGTACATCAGCCCTACCCCCGCCCCGTCCCCGAAGCCCAGTGAACTTGGAAGGAGGCTACCAGCAGCTGATCTCTCCCAGCCTCGATGGCTTGGCCTCTGCATGTAGGATCCCCTGGTCTTCTATTCCATAGCCTACAGACTCTGGTTGCTTTAACATCACTTATCCACAGAGCGCTTAGACCCAGAACACTTTAGGTAAGCTTTAAAAACTTCATGCTTCCGGTATAAAAGTGTTCATTGGTTCCAAATACAAAAGAAACAACACCCTTGCAAAAATATTTAAAATATGAGTACTTAAATAAACTCTTAGGCCACCTTTGCTAATTACAGCAGACCGATAAAAGTGAGTAAGTTGTCTCTTTGTGAAGTGATCATGAAGAAAGCACAGCCAGCTCAATGCTCACAAGGATCGCGAACCACAGCCTTGTGGGAGGCATGACTGTGTACATGGTGGTTAACTATGGAGTGAGGCCAAACCCAATATGACCAAATCTGAACTGTAGATACAATGCTACGCTATGGAATTTTACTGCCTTTTAATTTCCCAACCTATGGGAGAGACAGTATCTATACGTATGTGTGTATGTGAGAGAGAGAGGTGTGTTCTGCATGTGTGTGTGCATGTGTCTGTATGTGTGTGTACATGTGTCTGTGTGTGTATGTGTGTGCACATACGAGTGCAGGTGCTGGCAGAGGCCAGAGATAAGCTCCCCCTGGACCTGGAGTTACAGGCAGTTATGAGCTGCCTGACGTGGGCGCTAAGAATTGAACTCGGGTCCTTTGCAAAACCAAGATGCATTCTTTAAAACAATACAATGCCCAAGAGTTTCATAATTCAATAAAATCTCAGCCATGTGGGAGTTTTCTATAGTTTAAGTTCAGATCTTCACATCCCCTTCAGCACACTTTTCCTGGTAGGAAACTAGAGAAAGGAGAAGACCAGCAGAGGTCAGCAGTACCTCACAGGAGGTCCCCGTGTAGCCTTGGGGACATTCGCAGTGTTCCACATCAGTAGCTACTGCCAGGTCTATAGCATTTGGGCTTGCTATGTCCAGAGAGACAGAATCCAGCCTGCAAACAGACAAGGGTCATTATATAGATCTCATGCTTGCAAAAGACCTCTCACGCGTTACTAAAGATAGGCTCCTACAAGGTATACAGTGCTACGAGCCCAGTGGTGCTTGTGTGTATGGAGGGACTCTCCACTAGGTACTCTGGCAGCCATCTTTATTCTCTGGCAGCCATCTTTATTCTCTGGGGATGATCGACAGTTGTTGACCAGGAGTGCCTCAGCCCATAGGCTGCTGAGGGAAAGCTCTGACCACCTACTTGGGGTGAAAGGAAAGCAACTCACAGGGATTGCCTCATCACGAATACAGAGACAATCCTCTCCTGGGTTCTACCAGGCTTATTTTAGCAGCATCCAATGACACTTGGTCTCCGCACACTGACCTTGTCAAGGGCATCCAATGACCAAGAATGGACTCAGTAACTCAGGTAACTGCAAAAATAAGGCTATAGGGCCCGAGGAGCCATGAGATGAGGGAGGCTAACGTGGAGCAAGAGTGAGGTCGAAGCATGTTCAAACCCTGAAAAATCTCGTCCCGAGACCAGTAGGAGTAGGATTCCTCCCTCTCTACCCTGGGCCTGCATGTCCTGGCACACGCAGCCTTATGACCCCCACCTCTGCTACCCTTGAGGTGGTCACGTAGCCTGGCAGACGGGTTACAGGTTAACCTTCCTCTCTCCTTATAAGGTCATGTCCAGCAAGCACCTGGAATTCCTCCTCATGCAAATAAGGCGTCCCCAGCACCTTGGCCCAGGCAGTGATATACACTCACCCAGCCTCTATCCACTCCTCAAAGGTTTAATTAAATAGCCTTTGTTCTCCTGAATTAAATGAGCTGTCTCAGTGAAGCCTGCCTCCCAAGAGTCTGTTCCTGTGGAGCTCACAGCAGCCTGAGGTCTCATCACCCCTGGCTATTCCCGCCTTGCTTTCCCTCTCAGGCCACCCATATGATCCCAGGAGAAGATGCCATTACAGGAGGGGAAGAACAGTGGGTATGACATAAGGCCAACAGCATCAGAGGAATGAAGGGAGAGAGGGAGAGAGGGAGAGAAGGGGAGGTTAAAGGAGAGAAGGGGCGGGGAAGCAATATAACCATTGCTGGAAGCTCTGCACTTGGAGGTTTCTGAATATCTGTTTCCTACCAGACTTCATACTAACTTGTCTTCATACTAACACTAAAGACAGGATTGCACTTCTTATGTAACTAACAAACTAAGGTCATGTCCAGCACGCACATGGAATTCCTCCTCATGCAATACGGCGCCCCCAGCACCTTAGCCCCCCAGCCAGTGATTTACGCTCACCCTAAAAGCCTCTACCCACTCCATTAGTTCCCTTCCTTTCAGGACATACCTATAGAGAGCCATTTTAGCAGAATTATAGTTGGCTCTGATCAAGAGATGTGTCACATTGGCCAGGACGGTCATGAGATGGTCGCGGTCAATCGCCTTTCTGGTATTAAAGTCCCGGAAGTTCTCGGGCACAAGTCTCACCACATTGAAATGCTCCTCATAGGGTTGCAGGGACAGGCCCTCAGCCTGTGTGCTGACTGTGAGCCCATTTCCCTAGCATTTAAAACCGAGAGGAAACACATATGTCATGCAGTTTAGTGCCCCAAACTTGAAATCAAATTCTACATCTACCAATCAAGTTCTTCCGGGAAACACGTGATGGAGTCCATGACCCCATCTGGAGTCTCCCTACCCAGAGGAGGGGCAGTTAACCGCACTCTCTTTTCTTTTGAGTGCGTTTGTGCAGCTGTGCAGGGATGACACGCACACACACACACACACACACACACACACACGAATGTGTGTTCGCATGTGTGCCACCCCACCAGACCTCCAGTCCTACAGCAAGCCAATGCAGATCAGTCACCTTGATGATAACATCGTCATGAGACGTGAGGTCACTGTCCGCCGTCTCCACCGGGATGTCGTAAGACACTGTGTATTTCAGGAACCCGCCGAATGCTGTCAACTGGAAGAGGAAAGTGAGGGTGAGGACCAGGGACACCACAATCGGAGTCACGGGAAACCAGTGCCGGACCCACCCAGCTGCATCCAGGTCACGGACCATCCTGATGGCCACGAAGGAGGAAATTCACACTCAAGGCATATCAGATGCCGTTCCACGGATATGATCATGATGAAGAAATCCTTGACATTTGCAGAAGGACCGTTTATAATACATCTCTGAGTCCCCAAGATAAATATTCAAGTGTGTGTGTGTGTGTGTGTGTGAGAGAGAGAGAGAGAGAGAGAGAAAGAGAGAGAGAGAGAGAGAGAGCTGCAAGTGTCAAGGATTTCTTCATCATGATCACATCCATTAAAAGAATTTTATCGCATCTACTGTGTATGGGTGTATATACTGTGGCATGGGTGTGGAACTCTGAGGACATCTTGTGAAACATGGATCTCTCCTTTTACCCCATGGATCCTAGGGATTAACTGACGGTAGACTTGGCAGCAAGCACCTTACCCTCTGAGCCATCTTGGAGGCCATATTTATTTTACTTAAATGCACCTTCTCATTTTGTTGCCAAGCGTATTACATATGTCATTTAAAGGACACTCTCCAAGTGTTTTTCCCATTAATGTGTTACAAGGGATGCTTGTTAATGTATAGTGGGAGTCACTAATGTCTGTTCTTCTTGGGGAATTCAAAATACAGACTGCAATGGTACAATCACGAAACCTCACAAATACTTTTGAAAAGCTCTCTGATGATAATACCCTATAAACAGAGCATATAACACATTATAATATACAAGCCAGGCCACATGTGTGAGTGCCCGCGTATACTTCTGGAACTCAGGAGTCTGAGGCAGGAGTGCAAATGCAAGGCCAGCCAGGGATACACAGCAAGAGCCTACTCCCCAAACAGATAGGCAAACAGACACAGTTATACACACACACATATGTATATACATATTAAATATATAGTAATAAAATTAACTACAAAGCTTATCAAACTATAAGGTTATTTATTATGAAGGTACAGGGTCACTTTAAATCAAACCAGAGTTATTTAAACAGGTCCCTGAGGCTGTATTTACTTTATTTTTCTCTCAGAATCTGGAGAGCAGAGCATCATTAACCGGTGTGTGGAAACCAGACACCAGTGATAGGAAGGTTCAGTCTTAGAAACCAGCCCTCTGGACAACCAACAATGCAGACTATTGTTTTGCATTTTCTTTAACTTAAAATAGGCATTATTCTGGCCACCTGTGATCTCACATGAGCTTGTCTTGACTTGGGGACAGGGGCAGAGCAGCCACTCCACTGGAGAAGCCTTTCTCTGGGTTTCCTCCACTGGCCACTGGCTACTTGCAGAGTCCACTGAAAACCAGGCAAAGTAGAAATGCAGCTGACACTCCATAGAAGGTCTGAGTTATTCAAGGACCCAGAGGAATAAAGAATAAAGCCGGTCACAATGATGGGAAGAGAGCCACGGGACATACACTTTAGAAACCGGATGCAGAAGAGCAGAGGACGATGGGAAGTGGTAATATAAAGTCCAGCAAGGATTAGAGAGATCTAGCGGTGAACAAAGTGTGCATAAAGGCCGCAAGCACTAGTGAACTCATGGCCGGCAAGTCTGCTTCGAGTCCTTAATGCTCTCTGAGATTTCTGGCTGAAGGCTCCCGCCCTGAGATCACGCTCACCTTGTTTCCGAGATAGGCCTCGGGAGCTGCCCAGTAATATGTGGACGTCAGCCTCTGCATGACTGCTGTGTTGTTGATGCTGACCTGACGGCGCCCGCCCAGGGCGTCCTGCTGAGACCGGATCTTATTAGGGCTGACCAAGTCAGTGACCAGCCACCCTGACATATTGGTCACCTTTAAAAGAAAAATTAAGAATTTTAGAATGTGGCATAAAGGTCACCTTAGATTTCACCAAGCGGGTTAGTTTACGTGCCAGACAGAGCTAGTAGGACTGTGGTGTCTGAAGCAACAGGGAAGGACTTCCCGCTAGGGTCGGGGAAAGCTGAGCACAGGTCGAACACCTCAAACCCACAGCTGTTACACACAATGGAAGAAGCACAAACTTGGAGGTGAAGGTGACATATTTTAGAGTTTTTTGTTTTATTTGAGACAGGGTCTCACTATGTAGCTCCGGCTGGCCTAAAATTCACTACATAGATCAGGCTGGCTTCAAACTTACAGAGATCTGCCTGCCTCTGCCTCTGCCACCTGAATGCTGGGATTAAAGGTGTGTGCCATCACACCAGGCCTTGTATTTTAGATTTCTACTAAGCACAGACAAAAAAACAAAACTAACATGGGTTCAATATCCCTAATCTAAAAAGTCCCCAAATCCAGGATGACATGGAAACCTTTACACCTGACATCACTTGAGTCATAAAACAGATGCACTCAAAACATTGCACAAAGCCTGTGTTCAGGTTATATGGATAGGATATATGGAAGACATGAGTGAATATGTATCAAAAAAATAAAATTTAAAATGCTTCTGTTCCGCAGCATCTTACCTACAAGGTACTCATAAATGTCATGGTTTAAATGTCTTCCTATCTCTGACCATCCTTCCTTTGGTGGTTCTGCTTTATAGCCAAAGGATGAAAAATGCATAAAAACCCCAGACCCTATACTGCCCATGTGCCATGTGGCCAGATGTGATAAGAGTCGTCCCCCGCCCCCCCATCCCCCATCGGTGTAATGAGAATGGTCAGTGGTGGGTAAGCCAGGGCCTAGAAGCCCCTCCCTAACCTCAGATCATCAGACACTGAACCCTGCAAACTTACTGCTCCAGAACTCTGCACAACTCAAACCCTGCCTGTCCTCATAATTCTGTGACAGCCACTCCCATCACTGAAATGCTTCCCACTCCAAAATGAAAAGTTTCCATGACCCCCAAGTAGGTCCTACAGGAGAAATGGAAACAGGGCATATTCTACAGCACCATTCTGGCTAATGATTTTTATTAGAAAATGTAATATGACAATACACACATGAATTACAACGAAAACATAACACCGCTTTTAGGAGTGGGCTGCCCTGGATGGAGCCTTGGTCTCCCTAAATGGAAGAGCAGGGTTTAGCGACAGCTGGCCTCCTGGCTTCCTAACATGGCTGCAGACAGCCTCCATGACCCGCTTGTGAACCAGGACGCAGGGTCTCCCACCTGAGTAACGGACCACGTGAGGCTGTCGCAGACATCAGAGACGCCGAAACAGAAGCACTCGGAGCAGCCCTGGGGGTTTCTTTCCTTCAAGTTATAGAATCCCGGCTTGCAGCGATCACAGTTCTTCCCCGCGACATTTTTCTGTAAGTTATAAGAAGAGGATTAGCTGGTGAGGCCAGTGTATCCAGAAGAAAATGACATGTGCATGGCATTGATAAGGAGAGGTCCAAAAACAGGTGATAAGTACACAGTTAAATAAGTATCCAGAGAATGTAGGAAAGCTCAAGCTGTTAATATTTATGAACAGAGAGCCTGCAACAACTCGCCCAGTTCTGTAACCAAGAGCAAAGTCCCAGATGTTAGAGCTTGCTCAGTACATTGAAATAAATTGTTTTCTTTTAAATCTTTCATTGAATCAGAGCTATTTGTTCATTGACTTATATTTGCATTTTGCTTGGTCTTAGTTTTTGCTGTTGCTGTTATTTGAGACAGGGTCTTCCTGTGTAGCCCAGGCCGGCTGGCTTCCACTTCTCAGGCCCCTCCAGGCATCCCAGAACTGGGATTACAGACATATACACCATGCCTTGCTTATCCAAACATTTTAAGACTTAAAGAGGGCTATATAACTATTTGTTTTGCTTGTTAATGTTCAAGCTTATTTTCGGTCTCCTGTAACAGAGGCTAAGGACTCTGCTTTCATGGGAATAAGACACAAGGTACAAACAGGAAATCTCAAGCATTCCGGGGCAATGGTTATTAATATCATATGACCAAACAAGACCCTCTCGGGCACCACATGTATGCATTTCTATGATTATACAATTTTCTTTCAAGGGAAATTCAAGATAACAGATCTGCATTTCATTAGAGTTCGGGGCAATTCAGTATTTACCTGGTTCTGCTCCAAACACAGCGATGGAAGACAATGCCATAGAATTAAGCCAATGCCAGGGAAACGGCATGTACTGTTGGGCTTCATCTAAGAAGTCACAGAAACGCCTCGGGAATACATGGCCATTACCCAAAGGCACCACAAAAGAGGAAGCCAGGTGCCCATCTAAGTCCAAGGGCACAGAACTGCTTGCTTGCTGTGACATGCTGCTTCTCCTGTTAAACTTCCCTGTTCTGCGCAATACTCGGTTATCTGAGCCAGCGGCACAGAGGACCCCAGAAGAGACTCCGAGCTTCTCTGCCTTCCACACTGACCTTACAAAGGCACGGCTCTGTGCACGGGTCATCATTCACGCTGCCGGAAGTGCTGCAGTCACACGGGACGCAATTTGGGAAACCCCGGTAGCCAAACTGGCAGCGGTCACATTTGTCTCCTGCATAACCTTCCTTACATGAACACTGACCTGGCCACTTCCCTGGGGGAGAAAACAGCAGCAGTGATTAGGTGTGAACTTCTGGAGCTTAAAGCAAACTTCCTGCACAGGACCAAGGAGTACAAATTGCAACCTCTTTGCGCAGAATTTCAGGTAAAACTAACTAAACAATGCACTCTCAATGCTCTAGCTATGAGCTATACATATGCAAATGTTACCTATGCAAATGCCCTCAGCTCTCTTGGCTCAAATAAAACAGGATGCAGATCTGGCCTGTGGGCCACAGTTTGCTACAGTGCTGGTGTAAAGAGAGAGAAATTAAAACCCACAGGTAGAGCTGCCATGCCATACTGCAACTCCATTCCCGATCCAAGAGTAAAATACAACACACAGCCACAAAACTAACTGCACATGAATGCTCAGAGCATTCATGTTATTCATAATAGCTGGAAGGTGCAAACGACCCAAGGTTTATTCACTAAGCATGAGTGAATGGGCGCATCACAGCTGCAATCAATGTTTTAGATTCACTCAGTGCATCGAAATATCAGGTTTTATATGTATCCACTCACCAAGTAATCAGTGCCTAAATCTATAAAATGTGGTGTAGTTAAACAAATATCACTCCCACACAACAACATGAGCCTCCTGGAGCCAGAGTAAGAGAATGAAGCGACCCACAAAAGCCCACACAAGTTAGACGGCTCAATTTCACGTAGAAGATGATAAATATTTGGTGAACAAAAAACTCAACACAGGCTCAAATCCTCAAATGTCTCCATCCTGGTAACAACTCTATCCAACACAAACAGTCCACACGTACACCCTGGATCAACCTCACACACGTTCTCACCGTTGGCTAAGTCAGCATGGAGGTCATCCTTGATACAGACAGAACTCAGAGACCCCGCAGGGTCACAGTCACAGGGGCGGCAAGGCTGGTCCTTGTAAGGAGAAACCTGAAAGGCAGGAGGTGTCCCAGGTGACCACACCAGACACCGAGGCATGGTTTGAAATAATAACCACAACCAACCACGAGGCATGGGTGACCCATTCCAGGGGAGACTGTCACAGTGATTGTATGGAAGAGGCTCTAAACATCTTTTTGATGGTGACAGTGTTTAGCATCATCAGCAAGCTGTCATCTTTTCCTGTTTCCACTGTCCCCCTCCCACTCTGCCATCTTTTACTCTGTAGCAGAGCCCTGTCAACGAACAAGCTGCTGAAAGGGTTCAGCTACATATCAAGTCAATTGAGGGTTGAGTGGATGAAGTCTATGGCCAAGGTATGGCCCCTTTACTTATTAGCTGGATCCGCATATTTATAGTCAGAATTATCCCCAATCACATAGCTCGCAGGACCCCAGTCCAAGTTAAAAAACAATACATGCATAGTCCCACTTTAAGCGACAAAGCAAGCCGGTGTAGAAGATAAAAATCTGAAGAACGCTAAAACGAAAGACAGGACGCCATCCTTCAGAATAGAGGCCAAGACTTAAGGAGGCGTGTTCTCCACCCTGGAGGCCGTGGAGTTCGGCTGTGGGGAGAAAGCACACTTACCTTGTGAGGTCTGTAATATCGGTCAACACACGTTTCACAGTTGACGCCTGTGGTGTTCTGCGAGCAGCTGACACAAACCCCTCCCCCACTGTACTGCCCGGCTGCGTTCAGGCTTCGCTTCTCCTTTGCAACAGTCTCGTCGTAGTAACAGTCTTTGGCTTTATTGTGACAGTTGCATTCTGGGAAAATATTTTGATATCTCAGTTAACACACGACGTGTCCTATCTAAAGAAAGCCCTTATTTCATGAAGTAAATGTCCGTGTTTTAAAATTCTAGCAGAAATAATTCCATAAAATACAGGGCTGGAGAGGTGGCTCAGTGGTTAAGAACGCTGGCTGTTCTTCCACAGGTCCAGCCTTCAGCTTCCGGCACCCACCCTTAACACCAGTTCCAGGGGATCTGATGCCCTCTTTTTGCTTCCTTGGATACCGGGCATAGGCTACATGCAAGTAAAACACCCATTTCCATTAAATGAATAAACACTTTCTTCACATATACAGACAATATTCTGGAGGAAATGCCATCCAAATAATTAGATGGACTGGGTGGGCATGGCAATGCACAGGTGTAATCTCAAGAGTTCAGAGGCTGAGGCTGACCTCTCCTGCACTACAGGAGATTCTTCTTGAACAAGTGATTCAGTAGGCTTGGAGTGTGGGTCTGGGTCGGGGTAGGGGCACCGAATGCCCGTCCAGTAAACTAGAGGCCCAGGTCTAACATTAAAGAGCAACTCTGGGGGGATGGAGAGATTGTTCAGAAGTTAAGAGCACTGGATGCTCTGCGGATTCACTCCCCAGCACCCACATGGCAGCTCACAAACATTTGTAATTCCAGTTCTCGGAACCCCACATCTGGACACTAGGTAGGCAAGTAATATACAGACGTATAAGCAGGCAAGACACACACAGACATGGGGGAAAGCTACATTTTTTTTTTAAGTAGTGGCTTTTGAAAAAGCAATTCTGTAGAACAGCATACATGATTATGCTATTTCCCATGGGAGAAACATTGAAAATAGGGATGTATTGACATAAACCATAAACTCTCAGAAAAAAAGTACTAAGAAATAAAGAGTGGGGAAGAGGGAGTGAATACAGTGATTTTTAAACTGTATTTTTATTAAAATATATTTGTGTGTGCATTAGAAGGTGGAGATCAAAAGACAACTTACGGGAGCTGGCTCTTGCCTCCCGCCATGTGGACCCCAGAGTGCCAACTCGGGTCATTGGGTTTGGTGGCCAACACCTTTACCTGCAGAAGCATCTCAGCAACCCAGGTAACTCTAGCTGGGGACATCATTAGACATAGAGCAGATCCTCGCATGGCGGACCCCCACAGGTTCAATACTATAATCAATTAACTCATTTCAACCTCAAACACATGGGAAGAGAAACTCAGTGAAACCCGTGAATCCACAGTGACACCTTCAGCTCTTACATGTCACCAAGGTGATGTAGTGCAGCTTTGGGCATCGTTAGAGACGCTGGAAAACAAGTCAGAGTGCTGCACGTGATAATCACGAGGCCACGAGCTCAAGCATAGACGAAGCAGGGGCCTTCGAAGGATCGCTAGGCTCAACGTGTACTCACCCTCACACTCGTTACCCGACGAAATGGTTCCGGGCTTCCAGGGCTGCTGATGGTAGCCAGGGCAGCACCTGTCGCAGCTCTCCCCACACGTGTTGTGCTCACACCGACACTGCAGTTGCTAAACAAAAACAGGGAAGGGAGACGAAGGTTCGAAACTTGGCCTGTGTTTCTTTCTTTACTCTATCTGAGGGGAAAAGTGATCATGTGCGATCAACATGCTCTTTACGGTGGAAGAGCTGGGGCCATACGATGTTATCGATGTGCTTTCAAAAATAGAAATGGGCAGGTGAGCCTGCTCGGCCAGTGAGAGCACTTGTCCCCAAGCCTGACGACCCGAGAGCCACAGGAAAGAAGGACAGACTTGGGTCCATAAATTGCTCTCTGACTTCTACACGTGCAATGTGGCATGTCCCCCAGAATAAATAAATTAATGTTAGAAATGATTTTGATATAGAATAATGTGGGCTGAGGGTGTGTCTCGCTGGCGGAATGCTCGCGCCGTACGCACAGGACCCCGAGTTCAGCCCTGAGCCGTGCAGAGATTGAACAGCTGTAATTAACAAGAAGTAAACTATTCAGTGGGTACCGAACTCCAAAGGCTGGATGTAAATAAGTGTTTTGAAGAGTCATATCCCATTGTTTACTTAGTATTCCATCCAACAAAACCTATTTTTTTCTTGATTTAGTCCCCACAATAATGGAAAGAAGGGGATCCTAGCAACAGCAAACAGACTTTATCTCAGCACATGTCATTTGCCTGACTCTAATCGGAATACGGAAGATCGTGGAGTTGTCCCGGATGTCTTCCTACCAACAACGCAGTAGGGGCTTAATCAGAAATGTGCCCTTCAACCGAAGCAAAATGATATTGCTAGAACCAAAGCCAATCAAGTTGTCCACATTTTTAAATTTTTAACTTGGTTTGACGCCTTTTACTGTCTGCTTTGACTAGGGACAGGAAAAACGCTGCAGCTCTAACTTCTAGGTTGAGGCTTCAGTCACTATAAAACACTAGAACTAACCTTTGTTTCTTCATCCCATGGGCAGCTGCTAGCATGGCCGTAGCAAATACACATCCCTCCAACGGAAATGTCTTTGATTGAATAGTAGTACTACGGAAAAAAAAAAAAAAAAGATCATGACAAACAGGAGTTAAAAACCCCTTTATTTTTGTGCAAAGTAAATGATGACACACCACAAATATCCCACCTTGGCTCATGAGGGTTTTTGTTTTGTTTTGTTTTGGTTTGGTTTGGTTTGGCTTTTGGTACTCTAAACTTAATTACATGCATGCTTAAATTTTTATTTCACACACAAAGAGCCTTGGTACTCAGTTCAAACCATTCATGCTCAAATCAGCTTATCCACAGGACCTACGAGAGTCTGAGAGAATTTTTCATTGTGGTTTTGCCATAAGCCTAATGCTCATCTTCATGATTCACCATGCTCAGCTTTGTAGGGTTGCTAAGGGGAGCACAATACGTACAGGAAGGATGGTGCATCATTATCTACATGTAGATTCCTGGGTGCCAACTTAGTCTAGTGCGCATGCCACCACAAAAACACAATAACGTGCCTTTTCTTTGAAGCTGCTTTGCACCACAGCTTCATACTTTTGCTTCTTCGAGTTAACAGATTTTCTTTTCGATTTTGTTTTCCACTGTTCATTGCCATTAGACAGAAACATGCTTTACTTTCATTGATGGACTTTGCGTTACTGCACTGCGAGCCTCAGTCACTATTTCTAGCAGTTGTTTTATAGATTATCTGGGCTCATGATCGTGCCAGCTACAAATGGCGGGAGAGTCACTGCTACACACGCATGCTGCGTGTCTTTGATTTCTTCCTGCATCTCTGGATAACAGCTTTACTAATAAACAATAAAGCATCGCCAAGGGGGCCTAATGCAGAGCCTCTTATGTACAGAGTACCATGCAGTCCGTGACTAGATGACTCAATATTGTTCAAATGTCTTCCAGAATTCTTCCTATATTGATCTAAAGAATGGAATCTTAATGGAAATCTTAGCAAGTGTTTTTATCTTTGGGTAGAAGTGAACTGATTCTAATATTTTTAAAGAAAATATAAAGGGTGCTAGACAGACGTGCTTGAGAGTACTTCCTGTTCTTCCAGAGGAGCAGACTTAGGCTACCTGCGCTCACGCTGGGCAGGCCACAAATGTCTGTAACTCCAGCTCCAAGGGACACTATGCCCCGGGGTGTGTGTGGGGGCACATACATGCAGAATACATTTACACAGAAACATGAAAGTACACAGAAATAAAGATTTAAAATAGAACGAAAGGACTCAGTAACAGTCAAAACAACCTGGATGGGTACAGTCCCTGAGCATGAGATTTAGCACGAAGCTGCAGTGATCAGATGCTTGTTATTAGCACAAGGTTAGAGCAATGCATCGATGGGATGGTGGGGCTCCAGAAGCAGACTCAGAGTAATAAAGGGAAGGAGGGTCCGACAACAGCATCAGAATGGCTCACAGGAAGAACATCAATTACTTCTGACACTTGGCTCTACGGCATCACATGCTGACACAAGGAAGAATCTCATGCCAAACACAAACGTTAATTTGAAATGGATTATCAATGCAAGAGCTAGAACCTTAAAGCTGCTAGAAGAAAAGATAAAAGAACATCTTTGGACATCCCAGGAAAAGCAAGTATTTTTTTGAGAGACTACAGAGCGTTAACAATAAAAGAAAACCAAAGAAAGGAAATGAAATCTCTTTATCAAAAGTCATTGTTTCAAAGTAAACAGAGAAGATATCCATAGTAAGATCTGAACACAAAATACACAAAAATGGCCCAAAAAATATTTTGAGTTCGAACAGGCTCAACCCTGAGCAGAGAAATACAAATGAACACCACCAGGGGGAGCCAAGGCATAGCATCACAATAGGGCCTTGTGCCTGACTGACAACACTGGATATCTATCTATAAGTGTGTAATAATAGGCCCAGGGCTCACAAATGTTGCTGGTCTGGAAAAAACATGAGATCTACTTTCAAAATAAGTTTAGCAGCATTACACATACAGCTACCCAACAACCCCATTCACCCTGAAGTGATGGGAGGGCATGTAAATAAATAATTTTTTTTAAAGGAAAAAAAATAAATAAATGAAAACAAAACACTACGTTTGTAATTTGCTTTAAGACACCCAGCTCATGGAGTTGTGGAGATGTGGAGATGAGGGCTATTCTCTTCTATGTACAAATTGGGAAATTTTCGTAATGAAAATGTGTAGCCGGGGGTAGTGGCACACATCTTTAATCCCAGGATTAAATCTCAGGAGTCAGAGACAGGTGGAGATCTGTGAGTTAGAGGCCAGCCTGGTCTATAGAGACAGCTCCAAGACACCCAGGTCCTTACACAGAGAAACCCTATGGGGTGCAGGGGGTGAAGATCTGGAGGAGGGAAGAAGAAAATGTGTTTTCGTGAATAAAATAATCTAGGGAAACAACATCTGAAAAATAGTTTTATCTCAGTTGAGAGTTGCCAAGTTTTATAAAGTAAAACTTTAATGCAGTAAAATTTTAGAATGCAGATTCTAAAATTAAAGAGAGCTACAATGTTAACATTCTGGGTGTAGATTTCAGTATAGAGATTAGTATTTCCCAAGTCAATAAATGTGGTTGCTGTTAAGGGTCCAGAACTCTCAGGATGTGACTCAGCAAAACAGCCAGCCTGGCCTGACCCTAAACAAGCAATCAATTCAAACGAACTGGAAATGCCTGACCATACACGCCCTTTACGCTCAACTGTACATTTTAACATTTATACATTTTCTTAAATATTGCTCCAATTTTATCATTTCAAGTAAGAAAATAATTAAAACGCCCAAGTCACTGAGGCTCAGATGTGGAACCAGACTGGTTAGGATATTTAGGACAAAGGTCATTTCATTCCCCAAGTGACTATACTCGGGGACAGGTAGGAGGGAGTGAAGAATAGATGTGGGAGCCAGCACTACAAGCAGGCGTTGCAACAAATGGCGGGAGAAAATCACCAGTAAAATAAGGAGAGCTGAGAAGGCCAAAAGCCAACCAAAAGGAGATGAGTTAAAGGCTGTGCCCTGAAACAAACTTCTCACAATACACAGACGCCGCCATCTACTCACACGCCTGGTGACAATGGGGTCAAGGTCTCTGAGGTCCCGGTGGCTGAGAGTCATGAGATCGGCATTGAGAGTTCTGATGCGCTGCAGACGAAGGCGTATGTACCGTGCTGAGGTGAACTCCAGCAACTGCGGTGAGGGGTCATCAGCACTCGGTCGGCCATTGATGAGCGACGTGTGAATCTGGACACAGCCAAACGTACACGTCAATTTTATGCATGTGTAACATGTACACACACACACACACACACACACACACACACACACACACACACGTACATATACAATAAAGCCCTGGGACAGAATCTTCACAAAGGTAAATCTGAAAACTAGGCTCTGTTAGAAAAACCTCATCCGACACGTTAGGTACTCAAACAGTGATCCTCCTTTTGCGTCAGATTGTGGGGTACCCACTCCACTACCTCATAGATTTCCAGAACCCTTTCAGCAGCTCACTTGTCCCTTTAACACCTACCAGTTATGCTATGGCTTCTCAGAAGCATACACCTAATGCCATGAACGCCTGAGAGGGTACGGAAAACATGCCCCAAACTTAAGGATGCCCACTCTCTTAGCCACCTCTGAAACTGGAGAGCTTCCTGCCCAGTTCCTGACATGGAGAACACATAGGAGGCCTTACAATGCTCTCTTATCAAGAAGGAACTGTGCCTGCTTCACTCTGAGTTTATTGAAGCATACACCGAACACCTAATTCATGGGCAGCGCCACCCTCCACACCTCTCAGAGGGCATGGGGAGGAGCAGCTGCACCTTTGCACTCTGATTTTCATCTATCTGTGTTTTAGTAAACACAGCCTCACTATTTATCCCAACTTCATGATCCTCCTGCTTCAGCCTCTGGAGTGCTAGACTTGCCAGGCCTGGCTTCTCTTTAGTATAACGTGTTCTCGTCCTGGTTTCAGGGAAGATTCTATGGGGGAAAGGGGACAGCAGAGTGAAGACTAGGGGAACCCTATGCTGGGAAGAAACCACCACGATAAGACAGACACCAGGTGAGGCTGCTTTAGACAGGCAGGCAGCCACCCTGGGACCAAGGGTGATTGATTCTGAATGTTCAGCGTAGCCTCCCATGATGCATAGCATGGTGACATTTGAGGAAGGGGTCTCTGGCGACAAAAAGCCGTTTCTGCTGTGCACACTGTACCTCTCCGTGCTCGAGCGGCACCAGTTTAGAATAATATGAGGTGCAGATGACTTCGTTGTCCGCTCTGTAGGTGGGAGGCCCCCGTCTCGGAGTGATCTTGTAGCGTGTCAGACACTCGGTGTCGCTGACTGCATAGTACTGCCAGGGTTTGAACTCAGTGCCGTCCACAGAGCGCTCCAATATCCAGTTTCCAGGTCGAGGGGCATTGGCGGCTTTGATGATGATATACGCAACTTGAAAGACCTGAAACAAAGAAAATCTCAATCCAGAATTAATAAATCAAACACAAGATGGCAAATACTACAAGAACTCACTCCTGTGTAAAAGAGCCCAACTCAGAGACACACAGAGTGTAGAATTCTGGTTACCAGGGGCTGGAGGGAGGACAAGAAATGGAGGTTGGGTACAAATTTTCAGTCCTGAAGGATGAACGAGTCATGCTGGTCCAGTGTACAACAGTGTTGCTATGGTAACACTCCTGTACTCTTTTCGGATGTAGTCAACAGAGAAACCTTCTGTGCTCTGACCACGCTCACAAAGATGCTAACTCTGCATTTACAGATACGGGGTGATTGTTTCACAGTGTGCGTGTACAGCAAGCCGTTTGTTGTCCATGCTTCTGAGCACAACTGTTCACACCTGACTGCCAGGGACACGTGCTGCTGGCGATAGCTTCCAAAGTGAACAACAGAAGACAGACTCAGCTCCCATCTCTAACGGTGTTAGTGTTAATACGGGATTGCTCTGCTGTTTCCAGGGTCTTCCTGTTTGGGACTGACAACTGTGTTACTTTACCTTAATGGGAATGTTAAATACAGTTTATACAGTGCGCTGGAGATAACACTGAGAGGGCGAGAGTTCATCACAGTCTACCGGCAAGGCTAAAATTCAAAATGTGGGCAATACTGAAAGCTGGCAAAGATAAGGAGCAGCAAGAACACACGAGAAGCCACGGTTTCATACAAAATTGTAAGCACTCTCTGTATGAACCAATAACCACACTTGCCAGTAATTACCTAGATGAAAACTGGCACAGAGATGATTACAGTAAGTTCATTCATCACTGTCCAAACTTGGAAGCAATAAAAAGTGCTTCCATAAATAAATGATATGCAAACATGCCAGTCAGTGAGAAGAATATGTGTGTGTGTGTGTGTGTACGTGTGTGCATGTGTGCGTGTGTGTATATGTGTGCGTATGTATATGTGTGTGTGTGTGTGTGTGTGTGTGTACCTATCTGCATAAAGACAGGAAGGGGAGTCACATGCGCACCACTGACTGAAAGAGGCCACTCTGAAGAGGCAGTGTGCCACAAGATTCCAATTCTGAGACATTCTGGAAAAGGTAAAGCTATAGAGGCATCAGAAATGCCAGGTTATCAGGGGCTTGGGAGAGGGGTAAGCAGAAGGGAGCATGGGAGATGAAATGATTCTATACTGTCCTTAATTGTGGACACATGCCATTATACAGTGGTCAAATATGTAGAACACACACAAGTCAGAAGAGTAAACCAGAGGCTTGGTTAATAAAACACCCGTGGGTGAACATGGGACCGTCCGCTATACAAATGTCCCACGCCAATTCAAGACCTTAACAACAGGAAGAGCTCAGGTGAAAGACTGAAGAATAGTGAAGCGTACACTCTCCATTCACTTCATGAACATAAAACTACGTAAATTATTAATGGAAAAAAAAACAAAACAATGAAGTCAACGAGGGAGGATGTAAGCAGGAGGAAGGCAGCTGCAGCGTGAAGGAATCAGCTAAACGCAGCTTGGGCTTGACAAGGATTCTTGAACTCTAGGTCCAGCACTAAGGCAGTATCATCTCCCCCAGCCCAACACCACCCAGGGCATTCCCAGCCGCAGCAAACTCCCTGGCTCTGAGACACTGTTTTGCTTTCCCACAACCCTTGCTTTCCTGCTGATTCAAAATCTGACACAAACCCTCTGCTAGAGTTATGAGAAGATGCTAAAGTCCACTGTCACAGGACTCTCAAACATCACTTCTAGAATCCATAAGCTTTTTTTGTATCTTTGTGGGAGGGGGGAGCATGGGGGTAGATTTGTGTACACCTGTGGAGGACAGAAGTTGTTTCCACCAGGCACTCTGTCACATCATTGAAAAGTAACTGATAAACCAGTGTCTGTGGATTGGGGTTTTGTTTAGGGGTTATGGCGGTGCTCTCAGGATAATGGGGGATTATTGCCTACATAAGGCATACATGTAAGTGTTTACATAATAAGCTTTGCGTGTCTGCAGCTGTCCACATATATGTTTGTGTATGCATGTATACACACAGGTCACAAAGTTACCATCTCTGAAGTTCTTGGTTTCTGTTTGCTTTAGCTTCTTCTCACTGATTTCAGGACACACGTGCTCCTAAGAATCGACCCATCACATACCAACTGTGCAGCTGCTGTTTTCTTAGGAATCTGGGGAACAGCAATCCTGTCTCCTTATTACAAACAACCGTTCAGCTACAGGAAATGCTCCCTGGCAGAGGTTAGCCTGTGAATGCCACGGGTGCCTGACACTGGCTCTCCGTGTTTGTGTGGTGTGTCCTTCTGTAAGGCCATCACTGCCTCTCAAGAACTCAGAAGCAAAATGGTTTGATACATGAAGACAGAGAAGGCCCTTCTCCTGTTGGCTCGTCATTGTGTGGCTGTCTTTCAATTATTTTTCACCACCAGAACAGAACCAGTAAGTGCGCAGGGCCAATGAGCATATGCAAAACCAGACTGTGCAAATAGAGGTACCGGGCAATATGGTGATCATGCAGCTCACTGGACGGTGACAGAGACATCAGAACGAAAGGTGTTTATACTCACTCCTCCAGCTTCACACTTGGAAAGGAGAAGCAGCAGGCTTACCCCAAGCCTGTCAGGAGCGCCTGCCTACCATCTCATATAATCCCAAAAGATCCCAGAACTGGTTCTGTGCCTGGCTTCCATATTTGGAAACCATCCTTGCAGGTTTCCACACGAATCCAGGCATTCTCCTTCCAGGTCCTCAGCTAGGACTCATGCCACCTTCAGGGAGTGAGCACTGACCACTAAGAAGCACCCTGAGAGTTGAGCTCGCTTTTAGCAGCAGCAGCAGCAGCAGCAGCAGCAGCAGCAGCAAGCAGCCCGTATATCTCCCTCCAAACCAGCTCCATGTCTCAAGACTGGGAACAGCCACTGCTCAGGGACATCTGCACTTTCTATCATGACCGCTTAGGATAAGCAGGGAGAAAAGGATGGGGGGGGGAGCATGCAAAAGCAACTAATAAATATTAATTTGAGAAGCAAAGTGAATTACAGGGACCATGCTATGAGTTGTTAGGATGAACTCTCAGAAGCTCTCAATTGCATTGCGAGGACGATAAGAACTAATGTTTACTCACTTCGACGAGCAAACTAATGCAGGGGAAAAGATTTGTAACTTTCTTGGACTCTCACCAGTACCAAGTTCTACACATCAAGAAGTGAGTCAAGCAGTCTGCTCATAGCTCTCTGCCTTGACAGCCTACAGATGTAAAGAAAAGGGTGAAAGGAATTCGAGGTGGCTGTCGAGTACCAACCCAGTTTTTCCAGTTCTTCCCATCAACTAGAAGCAGTTACGGCAATACTAAGTTCTCATGTCATACCTTACCAAACCCTTGCCAGCCTTTATACAGACCACTGAGCCGCGTGTGGAACCCAAAGCCAAAGGGGAGGGCAACAGTGGCAGGGAAGACTAGGCCTGCATGCAGGGACAGCTAAGCCACAGGCTGATAAAAGCCTTTTATCAGGAAGCAGGTCATTGTTCTCACAGTCTCTCAATAGTCCTCAAGGTCCCCAAATCAGAGACCAGGAAGCAAACTGAAAGAGGAATGCGGGCTGTGGTTCTGATAAAAAGGAAGAGGATGCTATGAAGTGTCTAAATACAACTTTCTTTTATTGGCCATTGTTGCCTCAATAGTTCTCAGGCTCTCCAAAATGGGAACCAGAAAAAGAAAAAGAAAAACAAAACAAAACTGGACTGAGCTCTAAGTCTGATAAGGAGGAAAGGGATGCCATAAAGACTCTAAATATAGACTGTGTCCCCTGAAGTCCTGCTGGGGCTGACTCTACACTCCCCAGATTTCCTGTGTTAAAGTCCTAACTCCTCACCCCTTACCTCTGACTGGGACTGTGTTGGGAGATAAGGCCTTTGAAATAAAAGATGACTGACTCAACGAGCCTAATATCCTTACAAGAAGACCTGAAAGACTCAGGTGAAAGTTCAGCAAAGGCTTTGCGTGCAAGCACAGGATCCAAATCCAATCCCCAGAATTCACATTAAAAACAAAACGAAATAGAAACAAATCATGAGACAGTGGGTAGGAACTGCAATCACAGTCCCCCTCCGAGGAGGCAGGGTAGACACAGGCTGATCTCTAGGTGCCAAAGCTCAGCCGGTGTGCTGAATTCCAGATTGGTGAGATTGGCTAGGAACACAGGTCAGTCCTCAAAATGATGAGGACTGAGTCTGATCCTTAGGTCCCATATTTTAACAGCTGGGTACCAAGGTGTGTCCTTGTAATTCAGGCACTGGAGAGGTCAGAGCTGAATGAAAACCTGGGGTTAGCTGGCCAGCCAACTTAGCCTAATCTATGAGCCCTGGAAAATGAAAGACACACAAAAAAAAACGAAGATGGGTGGTTCCTAAGGGAAAGACACCCAACGTCATCCTTTGGCCCCCACTGTAAACACATGTACACATATGTGTTTACTCAAATGCACATAATAAATTGAAAAATTTAAAGACGATTGCGCTGAAAGAATAACAACTAAGGTCGTCTCCTGGGCTCCACATGTAATGGGCATGCAAATGTGCATGTACCCGTCCATACACATGTACCTGTACACACATCATAGGTATACATGACAAATGAAGAACTTAGGACAGGCACACATGTGGGAGAATCACGTGAAGACAGCCACCTGCAAACCAAAGACACCTTGACCTTACACCTCAGAACACGGACAGAGAAATTTCTGCCCTTTAAGCTGCCCTGTCTATGGTATCTGTTCCAGCAGCCTCAACAGACTAGGAAGGTCCTAATTCACTAATTCTGGTTGAGTAGAAGATCTTACACATGATGGAGAAGTGACAGAGTCTGCCAAGAAACAGAATCTTAAACCCCTGTCCAAATAAAGCCCACAAAACTTCTGTTGCCCGCTTCTGCCTTTGTTTTGGTTTTAACATGCTTGAGACTAAACTGTCTCCTCTCGATGTAAGGCTGGCTGAACACAAACTGTTGATGGAAGCATTTTCATCAGACTCTGAGTCATCGCTGTCCTGCCAAAGCTGCAGCTGATGCAGCCGTTTTCAAAGCTGCTTCATGACAGATTTCCACTCGGTGGCCTTCGTTAATGATCACTGAAATGCGCATACACAATGCCACATAAATATTTCAGGCACACATCAAACACTGGCTTTCTACAGAATCCAGACAGGAATTCTGGTGTGAGCCTCAATCTTAACCTAAACAGAATAAATGCATCTGAATCGCAGACATCTGCAAGCACCGATAACCTCATTTTCCAAGGTCAGAGGTCCATTCCCTATCTTCTTCTTCGTACCATTGTGTTCTCACAGATACCACAGGGGCTGGTGACAGGTGTAAGTCTCTCTGGGAGTTCCTCATGGAAGGACCCACCTGCCCTTCTGGTGGTGGTTGAATAGGGAACACTTTATTTCTGACATCCTGAAGGGAAACAAACTTGTCACAGTCGAAAGGCATCTTCGTGAATAGTTTTACGGGTATTTCATAAATTGTTATCACTTGAGGAAGCCTAACGAAACAACAAGTTTGCACTCTGTAGGCTTTGTTGTATATGAAACCATCAGATAATGAAATTTAGAAGCACCACTTGGATTCACATCTCCTTACTTAAGAATGAAGAGGCAGCTGTTTGATAGAAGGTCCAGCCATCACTCAAGCTCCTGGCAAAGCAGTAAGAAGGCATGTGCCAAGCTCAGGAACTCCAGCTCTTGCTAGAGAGGCATTGCCTGCAAGGCTGATTCTAGGAAAATCCCTCAGGAGCAATTACTGTAAAGGGGGTTGGCTGTTTAACTATAAGCCTTTCCCTGAAGTCTAGCCTACACAGTTGAGGACAAAAGGAGACAGCCTCAGAAACGAGGAGAGAATTCTGAGTTTGTTTTTCTTTCACTTTTGGCATGATATTAACGTGAAATAAACAGGTCAAAGTCCAGTGAGTTCTCCCCCCCCCTTTCCTCCCCCTTCCTTTTCTGCCTGCCTTTTCATCTTTTGTGGAAGGGGACGTGGGGAAGACTGGCCTCCTCAGACCATGCAGGTTTTTTGGTTGTTTTCTTTTTGTTTGTTTGTTTGTTTGTTTGTTTGTTTTCTTAACCTACAACTCTTAAGAACAACCCTGACCATCCAGGAGCATTCACTTTTGAAGCATGCTGCGATACGTAAACACCCAAGACTGTAGCTAGCAAGAGGGCTCAGGGATAGGAGCCCATCGAAAAAGCGAAGAGTCAGCTTATTTAATCAGTAATCTGAAGACTGGAAAGGAATTTTAAAGCTGTCTGTCAGGGGTAGACCTGTTTTCCTTCAGCTGCAAAGGCAATTTCCAAGAGCCTAGCAGGAAGCTGCCCCATGCTACTGCTGCCACCCTCACAGCACAGGGTGACTAGCAAGAGTTTATTATTCCAAAACAGAAAGTGTTGGACTGCTTTACCTGAGAAGCTACAATTGGAAAGTAGGGTGCTCTCCATGCCTAGTCTATGTGTTCTGGAACCTTCTTGTCATCAAAGATTCATTGTGGGGTTCTTCCCTTTCTTCTTTTCCTTGAAAGCTGAGATAGCCTAGCAAGCATCAGGGTGAGACAAAGCTGGTTGTGACCAGCAGGGGCAGGCCAGTCCCAGACCGTCCACACAGAGGCCTTGCTTTCATCCCCAGCTGGATCTGCCCAGGTTCCACCTATCTGTCCTCACCTTTGAGATTATATCAGGCTTTTCCTCAGTGATGAGGCTCCCGATGTGTTTTTGTCAAAAACAGAGGTGGCAATTTATAGTGTCCCATTCAATGTTTCAGAGAAAAATAAATAAATAAAAAGCAAAGTTAAAGGCTGTGGCTTTTTGGGATATGATATTTTCTCCTACCTCCCTGTTGAGGAGACATGGGTTCCCCCAAAGCTTTGACCTGTGACCAGGACCCAGTGTTCTGAGACTAGCCTGTACCTTTAAATAAAGGTGCTCAGGAGCTCCAGGACAGGGAGCCTGCTCTTCCCCAGAGGAGAACCAAGGCTGCTTTTCTGTGAGAAAGGAGGGGGAGACCTTAGCAGTGATGACACTGAGATGAGGAGACACCAGAACAGCTTTGCCTTCAAGCCTCTGACAAACACTGATTAAGCATGTGCTGTGTTGAGAGGAACCACAAACGCATCAGTGGCCTTGAGGGTCTCTCGGATGTGACTGCCTGAGTCACAAGGATAAGGAGAGGGGCTGGAAGGCTATCTGCATGTAGCAAGGGAGCTCAGTCTACTTCGGAGAGGTGTGGTGGTCAGAGAAGTCCCATCCAAATGTGAGTGTGAGAAGAGAAACGGTGTCTAGAGAGCAAGGTTCAAGAGGCCAAGGACAGAGAGAGAGGGCAACAGGTCATGGGAATACAGCATGGGATATAAACTGCAAGCAAGCAAGCTAGGTGGCCCAAGTGAGTAGAGCTAGAGGGAGCCTGCAAAGGTGATGTGTGCCTCTTGGAGGCCTTGGTATCCCATGACAGTTTTAGACCACTGGGCATCATAAATCATGGCAGGACAGGGCCAGCAGCGATGAAAGACAATGGAATTGAACTCTGATGTTTGAGACCCAGGAGAGAGGGTGGTAATGACTTTGAAAAGGTCAGAAGAGCAGGGCAGGTAAAGAGGTCCCAACGAGTTTCCTGAAAAGTTAAAATGTGAGTGAGAAAGAACCAGAAGTCAACAGAGGGCTTTCCAGCCCTGGACACCCCTCTTCCCTATGAGAGAAGGAGGCTCCCTCACGCTCTGCCCTCCGGTCTCTGTGCAGAGAATCCAGGCTGAAAACAGCACAGCATCCCCTGGTCTGCACTCTGATTATTAGGTGCTGGCCCAGCAGACACAGCTACAAAAGGGTTAGGGCCTCATCTCTCCACACCTCTGCCCAAAAGAAAACACACCACCATGAAAGCAGTGGAAGTAAAGGACCCGCCTCATCAAGCCTCACAAATCCAACTGGGGTCACTGTCTAGAAGACCCGGGAAAATCTCTACTGAACTAACGCCACGAAACGCTGCACAGTGAGTTATACATTTACCACTCTAGAGAACCATAATGGTATGTTTTCTTTCCTTTGGTCACTGACTGAATCATTAACAGTTTTTGCACTGGAGAGATCAGAGAGTCCCTTTCTGTATAGGCAAGATCTCGCTCTGGGTATGAATTCCTCATCTGAATCCCGTGTGAAGATCCTCCCTTTGTTTTGAGACATCTTACTTCGCTGAGCACCTGGAAGTTTGCAGACGCTGAGTACAAATAAAGCTCCTTAAAAAACAAAACCATACAGACATGAAGAGTGTCCAACATATAGGAAATGCTTTTGTTATTTAAAAATAAGTATGGTGGAAATATAAAATAGTGGGGCACTGCAAAAAATAGTACAGTGTTCCTTAAAAAAAAAAATCACAGGACACAATTACCATATGGTTCAACAATTCCAATCATGGTATGTTCCTGCGAGAGAATAGATACATTCAAAAAGTTATTTATTCACCAATGTTTATAGCAGCATTATTCAGAATAGCCAAAAGTTGGAAACAACCCAAATGTCCATCCAGGGATGACTGATTAGGCAAAATTTTGGAAATACATAACAATAGAAAGTTATTTGGCCTTGAAAAGGAATGAAATTTGGACACAGTATGCAACACGGGTGATCCTGGGGGTCTCTGCACTAAGGGAAATAGTGCAGATACAGAATTATAAAAATAGGATTGTCCTACTTATAGCCTGCCTGGAGTCATAGAAAGAACTATTGTGAGGCCTAAAGAGATGGTTGAGAAATGCTTTCAGATGATTTGAATTGCATTCCCAGCGCTCACATCACATGACTGGTAATAACCTATGACTAGCTCCAAGGAAGTCCCATACCTCTGGCCTTCATGGGCACCCTGACCCCTGTGCACATGTCTGCTTCATACTTATAAATGCATAAATAAAAATACAATAATTTTTTTTAAACAAAAAAAAGAAAGAATGGCTGTTGCCACGCCCAAGACCGGGAGAGTAAAGTAGAAAAAGATGAAGAGGCTCTAGGGTTGGGGCTGGGATAGCGGCGTGATGAACCGCACTAAAAACCTCTGAACACCACACTCTGAATGTTTAAAGCAGTAAACTTTATATTCTGAATACTTTCCAGCAAACAGACTTTTAAAACTAAAGAAAACACAGGGAGATGAAAGTGAGCAAAGTGTTCAGAAGCAGCCTTCCATGGGAGACTGAGAAGTGTGCGCTGAAGTGAGCAGGATGGAGTGTCCACAGGCAGGGGCTGTCTAGAGAAGCCGATAAACCAGGGAGCTGGAGGCAAGAGAAGAGTGCAGAGGATGTTTGGAACATTGTTCTTTACATGACACTGTTTCCATCAGGCTTTTACTAAGATCTGGCAAGTGGGGCCACTTTACCAAAAGCAATGCCCACAGCTGCTAGGGCTCTCTGGTGGCCCCACAAATGGTCTGTACAAAGCCCCACGGCTCACCAGAACACTTGCTCCTCCGTGCTGTGTTCTGAAAAATGGATAGCCAGAGTGGGGGCCATCAGAAGGCTCGAACAGAGCTGTGGTGACCCTGAAAGCCTGCGGGCTCAAAGGAGCCCTACTGGGTGGTGCTTCCCTCAGAGGAAGCACAAAGGTGTCTATCTTTGATCCCACAATAATGAAGAGTGGAGAAAACAGAGAAAGTCAGCTATGAGGGCAGACAATTTTGATTACCTCAATACTGTGAGGAAGAAACATTAGGACTGTCAAAAATATACCAGGTCAGTCATTCAATGTTTCACTTTTTAAAGAACAGTTACGAAAAGCCCATATTTGACCCAAGCACTATGATACTGAGGCTCCATGGAAATGCTTTACACCTCTGACCAATTTTCCTAAAAATCTGAAACCTAAGAGTCTATTAACTTACAAGAATAAAAACAATTGAAACTACTATAAGCAGGCTCTGGTAAGAATGAAGCCTACGAAGGCTCCAACCAGCGCAGTCAGCGGCTTAAGCTGGAAACTGATCTCACGGCCTCCCCGGCTTTCCCAGGGCATCTTCGTTTGGACAGCTGTGCCATCCAGCTAATTATTTGCAGCCCTAAAACTTGACCTCAGGGTTTCCCAGGCTTCATTTCCATATCTCAGAAAGGCTGAAGTGCAGGCCAGAGCAAGGCTCCTTTCTTGGAGCACACTCCCGACCATACACCGGAACACCTTCTGAGAAACACGTCATCCTGTGATTCCGTGAACAGCGGGAGCATACGCACGTATCCCCCGCCTGGGGCTGCCTGCTACAGACTCCTCCTTGGGGTTCGGCTGATCGCTCCTCATCTGTCAAGAAGTTACTATACTGACCAGTGTGTGGAATGGTGACACAATATATTTATGAATCTAAACATGACTAGGCATAAAGGAAAGGGGCCTTGGGTGGGTGGTCAGGTCTACGTGGAAGCACTGTGCTTGGACAAACAGCACTACTGCCGCACGATAGTATCTATAGATGTCATAGGGCCCCAGCGCTGAGGAAACGCACCCTGCCACCAGCCTGCCCAGCCACTAGCAAGTCTATCCCTATCATCGTTTCATCAGAGCTAAGGTTAACGGTTGGATCAGCTCAGTCCCTCTGTCCACCAAAGGGCAGTGCAGTCTCACTGACTGGCGTTTTTAAGTTTTCCTTCCATGTAGAGAATTCCAAAACTCAGTTTAAGGCTTTCTACGACATAGCCGTAGGGTAATAGGTCCTGAAGGTTTCTCCACAGCTATCTGCATTATTCCCAGCATACAGCGAATGTCCTTTTGATGCTGGGAGCCACAGCTGAAACAGAGCTAGGAAGGCGTTAAACCAAATGCACAGTGGGGATGTGAGGCAGCGACGTCCCATCACTTCCCTCCACTGCTGTCGTTCTCATCTGATAGTTTCTCAAAGGGCTGACACCGTCCATCCTCTGTTTTCTCTGTTGTTAGAAGGAGACTTGGAAATCCAGGTAGTCCCAGACATCTATACTCCAACGCAGCAACACGCCACTGGCAGGATACAGAGCAGTCTGACAGCCCCGATGGAGATTATAAAAACATAATTCATGCATCAAGAGATGATTAAAAAGACCAAACACTGTGTTCGGCCCAGTGCACCTACCTGTATGTCCAATATAATGACATAAGATAAAACTGAGTTACTGATTAATTAATTCTCTGATATTCAATAAGGAAAGAAAGAAAGGAGGAGGGAAGAGGTGGGAAGTTGAGTGTAGGGGCCTTTTAATCATGATGCTAAGAAGTTTCCAGAAAAACGTTCAGTCACCATAGACATATAAATTGAACAATATTTTTGAAAAAAAAACAAACAAAAACAAAACAAAAACAAAAACCCACACTAATAATGACTGCATTTGAGGGCTGGAATGTAGCTCAGAGATAGAGCACAATCAAATCCCTGAGCTCCAATCCTTGATACTCTCCAATGAGAAAATAATCAACATCACAGCCGCAAAATTATTCAAGGATTTATAAGAGCGCCAAACTGGAAACACAATAAAGAAAGCATTATGTACCTCTATAATAAAGTATTGTTCCGTCTTTAAACACTGTTACAGAAATTTAGCTGCTGGCCATAAAGACAAAAGCAAGGCTGCCTGGCCTCGGCCCAGTCAGCAATGGCTGTGCATATGAGAGTCAGTCTTCTCGGCTGTAAGGCACTCCGAGTTCTGGGAGAAGAGTTAGGATCCTGATCTCTCTGCAGCAGCCACCCTCTGAGTTAGGATATACTGAGCTGTCCTAGAGTTAATCATGCTCATCTCCTTTGGTCAAATCCGTTCCTCGAAAAAAAAAAAAAAAAAAAAAAAAACAAAGAACACATCCAGAAAAAGACTTTTACAAGAATGCCCACAGGAGCTCTTACACAATGAACAAAAGCTGGAAACAAGCCTGACAAAGAATGGATAAACAAATGTCGGTCATCGGTGCACTCGTAAACTGCAAGACTGCTCAGAAGGCGCAAACCCGGACAGGATGCTCAGAGAAAGAAGCCAGATTGCAGGGTGTGATCCCGCTGCTAGGAAGTTATATATCATCGTGTGAACTCTTCGAGTGGAAAAAAAAAAATCAGAGCAGCGGTTTCTCTGACTGGAGAGGGGAGAAGACGAGGCTGACGGCAAACAGCCTGGGAAGGTCACAGAGGATACTCCGGGTGACCTGATGGGAACGGTCCACGGTTAGTAAGTGTGTGGCTTACTCATGATTCTGTGTCTGTCAAAACTCATCCAGCTGTACAGCGAGACCTGTGTAGGCCACTGTCTGCGGCTGACAGCAGGCCCACCCTATCTGAGCACAGCACTCAGTGCTGATGAGAGGTGCCAACTGCTGGAACCCTGCCATGTCACGGAGCCGCAGTGGCTCCCGCACACACCACCGAACGCCACACTTCGGCACCTTGTTCTACCATTGGGCTTTGATGGTGGCACCTGCACGGAGCACGCGCAGGTTTTTCCTCATTGGGGTTCCCTGGACAGTACCGCACAGCAGATACGTACACAGATGAGGTGTCACACGTCAGCTGGTGGTGATTTCAAGTACACATGAGGATGGGATTAACGAATTTCTAATACACCTTATCACATACAGGACTGGGGTTTGGGTTGGTTCCCTGATGCCTGAGGGACAGTCCCACCCTGACATCAATATCCCATGGACAGACAGCAAGGGATGGTTGCAGAGCTGTGTGCGCAGAAAAGGGAGAGAAAACACTTAGGTCTGGATGTGCTACCTCAGCTCCACAACGCTTCACTCTCTCTGCGGCAAGCCTTTCCCGCACTCCTGTCCTGTCCCCTGCCTGTCCTTCCTCATTTCCTCCATCCTTCCTTCTGAGAAGCTCTACCCCAAGCCCTTCCCGAGTCTTTTCTTTCCATTTACAGTCCCACGGAGCAGGTGTTGACCACCTACTTCCTACACCAGAGCACAAGCCCCAGGAGGGACCAGCTCCTCACACTGATGACAAAAGAGACGTTGCTGTATTGGTTAGTATAGATGAAAAGTTCCTTTTTCTACCCAGAGTTTTGTGTGGCTATGGTAATTGGCCTGTGCATCAACCAATCCTGACACTCCAAATGCCAGCGAACAGCAACTCCACGGTGTACTAAGTATGGATAATAGGGCTCAAATATGAAGAAGGGAAACCCTGGTTGTGAAAAGTGGGGATGATTAGGAAAAAAATCCTTTCCCTTCCCCTTTGGCGTCTGTGGTAGGTGCAGATTTATATGCATGCTTTCGTCTATATGTGAGCATGTGTTTCTGTGTGTGCCTGTGAATGTGGAGGCAGCTCTCTGTGAGTTCAAGGCCAGCCTGGTCTATACAGCATGTTCCAGCCTACCCAGGAATACATAGTGAGACTCTAAAGCAAAGGAGGGAGGAAAAGCTAGACTAGATTACAAACTGTATGGAAGGTCTCAAAAAAATGTCTGCAGAAATTACAATTTTTATTTAGCCCTAGCATAACAGGAAAAAATAATAATTTTTTGGGTGGACAAAAAATGTGCAGGCAGCTTTATTTTGATGTAAAACAGTTGGGAATGGGAAAAGCATATTGAGAAAGAATCTTGCAAAACCATCCACATTCATTTCCCCAGAATCCTGCTGGAGTCCCAGCCAGAGAAGCTGACTTTGAGACAGAGAAGATGTCCAGGGTAACTGAAAGAAACATTGTGTATGAAAAACAAAACGAGATGGTAGACACGACTAACAAAAATATGCATTGTGAAGATTAGAGGAGGTTAGGACAGAAGAAATAACTCTCTGTGAGCACAGGCACAGTGTGGGTTACTTCTAAACAGTCAAGAGGAACTAAGGATTTCTTCTATTTGTTTTGCCAAACAAATGTCAGAAAAACTTTACGTCTGAAACTAGAGAGGTCAGTACGAACCCTGACACGGTATCACACTGGCCTTCATGGCAGCCTGAGGTAACAGAGGCTTCTGTGAGCGAGCTTTCGGAAGGGTATCAGCCTCTATGCACAAGCCATGAACATTTGTTATAAGGGCACAGTTTACAGGTAAGATCTACGAATCTTTCAGGGTGTCTTAGAAAAGTGGTTTGTCTGTTTCCTTACAACAGCATATACCACCCAACTCTCATAGTTTATCAGAGGTTTAAGGGAATAAAACACAATGGACATCTAAGCTAATGAGGCTTTACAACTCCTGTGTAAGAGCTCGCACACAACAATGGTTCTTCTGTGATCCTGTTCCCACAACTAAGTGTGGCTTCCTAATTAATCTACACAGAAAGTAAGGCGGCTCCAGAAAGTGGCCCCTCTGTTGGTACCATAGGGAACATTTCCTTTCTCACAAAACAGATTTTATCTTAAAAAGGATTTTTTTTTTTTTAAATAACAGATCTAACCCTCCTGGTGAAAATATTTGAACAGGCTGTAAGACTTAAAGGAAATACAAAACACCAATTCAATTTGCTTATCGGGTAAGGGGCACCCAGTTCTAAAAGCCACCTCCAAAACATGGAAGAAGTGCTGCTATCCACAGAAGAAAACAGTGGACAGGCTCCAACGACATCAATAAAACTCTGTACACTCGTCAGCAAATATTTCTTTTAAAGTGACCCTCAGAACTAACCAAGCACTTTTAATTTAAACGTCAAACTATGGTTTCTATTCACTGCATTATTTCTTTGGCAGGGAGTGAGACTGATCTTTTTAATTGAAAGCTCACGTTATTATCCATAAGGAAAAAACACCCCAAACCACAGGCCTGGGAACTATTATGCTAAAGATGGGTGATCATTACAGAAGACCATGAACAAAGCTTTTAAAAGCTTTAATAGTGAGCTGCAGTTACACTGAGAAATGTTCCAGTTAACGTATAAAGTAAAACATAGGGACACGACTGTCTACGTCACAGAACCTCAGCTGGAGGGAGGGAGGCGTCTGAGGATGCTATGTGATGGCCACGCCCAGGCACTTGAGTTGCATCCTTGAGCAGTGTACATCCTTGAGTCCCAGCCTTGAGTGAGCTGCACAAACCCTCCACTCTCGGACCCTGTACTCTCAGTTCAGTCATGTGTCACACAGGGTGGTAACTGACCCTAACCAGGGACCGGACGATGATCGTGCAGATTCAGTGGCACAATCCAGATCAGAGGTCCACGCAGCACAGGCTTGGCACAGAAAGTGCAGGTAAGTGTTATGGTGTTATCAGTGGTTCGCTCAGAGCAAAGGGTGGCAAGTGGCTCTGCCTCTTCATATTCACCTCACTCTTCTATTCTACAATGAGCCCATTTATTTTCCAAATCTGGAAAGTTACCATTGACTTAAAGGTTTGGGTTTTTAATTTGCATAATTCATTTTTTAGTTCATCCTGTCAGTAAAGTCTAATTAACGAGACTATATTAAGGTCTTGTTTAACATCTCCTCTTGTGGTATCTGAAGGTCAGAGAAAGGACAGTGATGAGGGTCAGGGGGATGGTTGGTCCATAAAGCTCCTGCCACACAGGCCTGAGGACCTGACTCTGGATCTCCAGCACACACATAAACAAACCAGGCGTGGTGAATATCTGAGCCCCTCGTACAAGGGGGGCAGGAACGGGAGGGAGCCCTAAGGCTCGCTGGCCACCTAGCTGAGCCAGTTGGAGAGCACCAGGTTCTGGGAGCAATTGTCTCAACAGGGTAGGATGGAGAGCATTTAAACAGGACACTTGATGCCCATCTCTGGCGTCCACAGGCATGTGCAAACACACACCTGTGAACTAGCATGGGCTCATGAACACAAACACCCACTTGTGCACATACGAAGAAACAAACTCAGTTGGGCATGGTGCTCCACTTACCATGCTACCACACTCAACTTTGTAAGAAGACCCCTTCGGTGCCACTCTCCAGGCATCTGCTGCACCGCCAAAAGCCAACAGCAAGGTAATACACCCATAGTAAACAGAGCTGCTTCTCAGTCTTGCCCAAGGCATTACCCGAGCACCCTTAGTCCTGGGGTGTATTAGAAGTCAGCCCGTGATTTGGCTAGGAGGGTTCTAAAGTTTGCACTTTTGTTCCTAGCGGTTTAGGATCTGGCTGACCACCACAGCAGCCGCTCCCCTGTGGTTGTAGCGCTGCGGGGCACAGTGAGAATACTGAGATGGGCGTGACTAGCTGACAGGTGTAACTGTCAGTTCTGTTTCTCGAGGCTGAGCCTAGAGTCCCTCAGACCACGGCTGTCTCCTTCAGGAGGCTGGAAGCCTGCAGAGGGGGGCTACCAGAGTGCTTCTGCCACCTCGCTCTTCCAGCTTCACCCAACAGCCTCTGATAATTCTTCGATAGCTGAGTCCATCTGCCCAACTATCCAGCATTTTGAGGGGAGCCTCCTACTCGTCCATGAAGTCGGGGTGGGGAGGTTCTCCTCCAAGGGTGCAGGTGCTAACAATCCCGGCCCTCCCTCCGTTCCTCCATTGTCAACACGGTCTGAAGACTTCCTGAAACTGACCATGCCCCTCTCCATGCCCAGCTCACATGCTCTCTATTGTCCTGCCTGGACCTGGGCTAATGTAATGCTCCACGCCTTCCACAGTGGGTCAAAGTGTTTAACTGTGATAAAATACAGGTAACACTGTGATTGCCCTTCCAGCCGTGTAAACCGTGTGACTCCGTGGCATTCTTTCGTGTTCTGTAACTGTCACCGACACCCATCTAAACGACCGTGTTTCTTAACATCACTTGATGTTCCCATCAAATATTAACTCCACTTTGTTTTGTTTTGTTTTCCCTTCTGGTACCTGCAGCCACCAGTCTACTTTCTACCCCAAACCCTATATTTCTTCTTTTGTGTGTGGCTTTCCGCCACTTCACACGGCAGTAGAGGCACTTTTGCAGGGTGTGTGCCTACAGGACCTGGCGTCGAGCAGAACTTACGAATGAACGCTACCATGTCAACCTCGGCTCCACCCTTACTACGGCTCACTAGACTGACACATTTCTGTTCCTTAGGAGCAAGACTAGCGCATACGTTGAATCTCCGCTGGTTTTATGAACGGCTGAGCTAACCGCAGAGGTTCCCAAACACCACCAGTCAGAGAAACATAGGAGCAGGAGTTATTCATGCAAAGTGGAAAAGAGGTAAGCCCAGACACCGCACCTGAGCTCTCTGCCCAGCTGGAGACCGCACGTCCTTCTCTAGGGTCAAGCTGGTGAGTCTGCCAGACCCTCCCCAACCGGTCAGTGCTCTAGGCTAGCCCAGCCACCCCTGCCTCCACAGCAAACAACCCCTAGGGTTCTGTCAGGACCTGCCTGGCCTGCCCCTCACCCGCCCATAGACCCCTCCCACATCACAGACCCAGCCAGATCTACCCAGCCAGGCTGGGACCAGGACCAAATGGGTCAAGAAGTGTTGCCAGAGAATACTGTGTGCCATCTCCCCCACACCCGGGGGCAGCTGTGAGAGCAAATGTGTTAAGAAGCAAGGCAAACATCAGAGGGCTGCAGTCCTGCTCCAGCGGGCCTGGGCCGACCTACCTGCCGTAAGTCCAGGGTGATGGTGACCCAGTGATACTCTCTCCCGTTTTGAATACTGGGGCTCTGCCACCAGTTATTGGTGCCGTCTATCGCGTGTGATATTGGGTGGCGCTCTGTCGAAAGAAAACAAAAGCACACGTCGCTCTCAGCTCCGCACTTTCATTCTTAAACTGCTAAACTCCATGCAAAGGACTAGCAGCCAAGCTGAGGGGGTATTCAAGGATTCTCACAGGAGTCTCCAGTTGCTTTAGGAAGTATAAATTCCCATGGGTGGGCCCGAGGTGCTGCTCAGAGACGGAGCTCAAAGCCCCGCATTCAATCCCGGTACCCACAAAGGTAAGTTGCATGAAATATCTCATGGGTACTTTCCCATGGACAGAGTACTTGCCTCTGGGATTCGTACTGTTGCCATCACAGACCCGGCACTGGGCATGTCGAACAGGCCGGCCCGGCACGTGCTCCACAAGCTTGCAGAACATCTCAGGCCCCTTCTCACCACAGGTGGCATTGGTGCTGATGCGGGCATTGGTGGCCAGGTTGAGAATGGCGGGGAACAAGCCTGGAAGCCAAAGTTCAAAGGACAAATCAGCCAAGCCCAGCTTCGCAGACCAACCCCTGAGGACCGCAAACCCACGTGCTGAGGGAAGGGACCTGTCACCGAGGCTGGGTCTCCACCCACAAGGCAGAAGTCTCACTGATATGAAGCTGTGAGACGGGACTCACCTGGGAGGAAACCCAGAGCACTAGCTGGGAGACATGAAGGAATTCTCTGGAGTAATTACGTTCCACATCTTCATCAAAGTCTGGGCTTCTTTTTTAGGCACAGGTGATTGTGGGGAAAATACAGAGGATGGGTACACTAAGATTTGGACATTTTGCCACCGATATGGTTTATCTGAAGTAACAAAAACAATTATCCATGGGTAACCTCAGTGTTGGGGAGTGGGGTGTCCTCATGCCCTCATTTTTAAATGCATCAGAAGGTAAGCTGGGGTGACAGAGAAATGGGTACTTGAAGAGGTGGTTGAAGAGAAATCTGCTAACAGCAATCACAGAATCCTGGTTCTCAATGCACAATTCTAGTCCTCTGACTGCACTTTTCCTATCGAAATGTTTAAGCAATGTGTTGAAGGACAAGTTATAAATTCACACGCTGCCCAGAGACATTTTCGACCTTCCTCAAAGGTGGGGGCCTGCTGCTGCCTGTCTCTGGCAGAACTTGCAGGGTCTGCATGTGATTTTCACTTTCTTTTTTCCCTCATGGCGGGCCAAGTTCTTGGGTGAATAAAATTTTAGAACACAAAGATCCAAATTTCACAATTCTCCCAACGCCCATATCTCTGCCTTTGTCCATTCTCTTTGCCTTAGCTGATTTTTATCTCCAAGTAGCTGGGCTCAGAGCAGGTTCAAAGCATTTAGAAGCAGTTTTTGCTCAACTCTGAGACCAGGGTGCCTATTAAGGGTTCTTCTGAGACTAGACTTTATCTTGATAAAGGAGGGTAATAGCAGCAAAGATGCTATAAAGATCCAGAAGTTACAGCAGAAAGGGACCCTGCAAACAGGTCTGAGAGGAGGGGAGTCGACTGCTGAGCCTCATTCGCTAGATTTTGATCGTCACGGATCACAGACTATGATATGTTCTAACACAGTCGGGTCTGGCTCGGTGCTGGAGTATTTATTTGCCCAGCACATCCGTAAGTCTTTCGGAGTCTGAGTGCATAAATTAGAATTACCTAGCAGCTCTGCTCTAACGGAAGGACATGACACGCTCGGGTCAACGATCCTAAGCCCATGAGTGGCTGAAAAACTCGCTCACTCCCATGCGCTTACTTCCACTTTATAAAGGGACTGTCAGTTTCTGATGTCTGGCCACATCTTGGAAGGGGCCAGCGAAAGCCAAAATTAGAGACCTGAGATAACAATTTGGATAAGGAGGGTGCCTGTCCGTTAGTTGGCTGTCAGTTCTCTCCAACCAGTGAATCATCTTCAAATCTGCAGAAATACTTCAACCCAGGGCGATTGTGGGGGTATCATGAAGGGGGGGAGGGCAGGAAATCCACTCAAGCCCACTGAGAAGGAAAGGCTGGCTTTGCGTGGAGCATCCCCGACTGACGGAAGGCCGAAGCTGGCGCATGCGCATCACACCCCTAGTGGATCGGGCTTCGTGCTATTGTTGGGACGTTGTTTCCTTTAGTTTAATCTCTTTTCCCTCCCTCGAAGGACATGCTGTGGAGTAATCACCTGCCCATGTATTTGACCAGCACCGAGAGCCTTGGCTCCCCCCGACTCCACGGAGCATGAAATAAATGCCTCCTCGTGTGCTGGCTGTTCCTGTTTTTGCCCCCTTCCTCACAGCCTGAGCACACCTGGCCGCCTAAAATGCCCTTCAGGGCCGGATCACTGTACTGGAAAGTTCCCCGACTAAGATCAGGTTAAAAAAAGAAAAAATTTGCCACCAACCTATGGACGAAAAATACTGTCACATAGCTACCAGAGCCTCATCCCAGGCACTTGTGGTGGTTTAACAATTCATCATCAGAAGACTTGGAATGTTGCTCTGAACAGTATTTTTATACATCCTAACATGTCTTCAAATGTTGGTTGAGCACACTCCGGCGCTTCCTTCACTGATCGTTTCAAACAATTCAGAGTCAACCCTTCAGATCCTAGAGGTAAACACGTGTGTGTGTGTGTGTGTGTGTGTGTGTGTGTGTGCAAGCGTGTACATGTGTATGATGTGTGCAAGTGTGTACAAGTATTAGTATGTACATGTCTGCAAGTGTGTACATTTTTTTTCCTAGAATTACAGAAAAGATGGGGAATCTTTTGTACTAATTTGACTAATCAAGTTGTTTCTGGTGTCACATCTCTCATCATTTTGGAAAACAAAGACAGCTTCCACAAGAGTAAAAGTCACTGACCCAGATCTCAGGAAAGTGGGAGAAAAGTAGAATTCAAGCTCCTGGATTAAAGACTGTGACTGTTTTCTAAGTGTTCCAAAACACACCTCGTCTTCCTTGATGAAGCTTCCCTGCTTTGTCTCTCATTTACCCAGGATGCATCTGAGTTTACTACAGATCCCAGAGATAAGAAAAAAGGCTCCCAGCTTCTCAGCCCGGCCGGGATGTGACAGTGGCCAACAGCACAATACTCGCACTGGGGTCCGAGACCTCTGCCTCGAAGACTCCACAAGTCTTCCGGTGGCCTGGGCATTTCCCGTCTGGCCCTTCCGTTTCTTACCGTCTTAGTATACTGCCCACTCTATCATGTGTTTGACAAAATACAGCCACTTACACAATCATTTTGGGTGTATCTCGGTCACAAAGGCTTGTTTTTAGACCAGCTACAGTAGTGTGTCCACTAGGGGGCGTGCTCCCCCTCTGGCCGGGGTGCAAAGGCACGTCCAGGTTTTGGAGCGTTTGTTTCTGACAGCCCCCGGGCAGTGCCTTCAAAAGCTGGACACCCAGGATCAATCCTTCCTGCAGCTGTAAGACACACGTGGCTGTTCCAGCAGTCGGCTGGAACCATGGGTATTTTGCTTGGGGGCAGCTCAGCAGCAATCGAGATTTCGCCCACCCCCATCATCTCTGCTAATTTCTAAGAAAATGAACGTCAGGAGTGATTACTGTTTAACAACAGCAGCAGCGATTTTAACATATTTTTAGTAATGCCTAAGACAGCTCAGCGGCCCAGGCAAGGTGGGTCTCAAGGATCGATGATGGGGTAAGGTTTGCACTGAAGTTATTTATGAGGACAGAGGCATCCCCAGCAGGTTCTGCAGGCTAACCACCAGCTGGGCAGAATTCATGCTAATCCAATTCCGTTTCCCGAAGACAGCAGGGCAGATGTGCCAGGGTACGACCAAAAATAAGTGTGGAAGAGCCAAGCCTCTGTTCCAGTGAGGTGTGCACGCTGCAGCATCAAAACGAGAACACTAAAGCGAGCCTGACCAAGCCACCCGGCACAGCCACAGTGGAGCAAAGACGGCTCACTTGCTGCTGTGTAAGAGACCCTGACCCAGTGCCACTTGGGTCACCGTGTCTGTGTGATGTCTTTCCCCTTCTGCTTTATACAGAAACACACACACACATACCTACCTGTTTGGTGAGAAATGGTGATGAAGCACAATAAATTGTGTGTGTGTGTTTGTGTGTGTGTGTCCACATGTGTGGGGTGAGGCTGGGGGCAGGGCGGGGCAATACATATGCAACCTAAGTCTGACACTGTGTTTTTTTCTTGATTTTAAGACCAGATTTCTCACCGAGCCTGGAGCTCAGGGGATTAGTGAAATGGGCTGGCCTGTCTACTTCCACCCTGCCCCTTCAGTACTGGAATGCCTGGGGTTAGGTAAGGGGGTGGGGGCCCCCAAACCCCACCTTCCCTTTTGTGTGGTTGCCAGGGGTCTGAACTAACTCAGGCTCTCATGTCTACAGGGCAGGCCCTTTACCAACTGAGCCACCACCCCAGCCCCAAAACTGCTGATATGGAGTTTTTGTCTTGATTTTTTTTTTTTTTAAATATCAAAGTGACCAAGAATGAAATTGAGCAGTTAGTGGCCAAGGAATGAGCCTGAGACTAACTTTTGCCCCAACCAAAGAAAATCACTGTCAAGGAAACTGCTTTCCCAGTACAGCATCCTGATACCACACACGGGCGGTGGTCCAGCGGCTTCGTTCATCTGAACGACCGGCGTCAGGCAGGGCTCCCTGTGAGACCCACTTTTACTTCCTCTGCTCCTCTCCTAGGAGACACGACCAGGGTTCGTCTTAACGTGAGTGTGTTGTCTGAAGAACTTCTGTTTTGAGTGCAGCTGTGGGCGTTAGAATAGCATTCACAGCAGCTTGCGAGGAGAATGGGAGCTGGTGAAGCCATGGACCACACTAGAAACCGGGCGTGGTGGCACACGCCTGTGACCTCAGTGCTCTCCAGGCTGAGGCAGAAACCTCCAGGGCTGCCAAAGGAGACCGACCATGTCATAGCCACAAAAGAGGGCTAGGAATGTCCAGTGGGAGAGAGTTACTAGGAAGTATAAGGCCCTGCATGCCATCCCTAGAATCACATTTAAAAAAAAAATGAGTAAAGGTGGAGAGGACCTAAACCTCCTGCTCAGATGTGGCCAATTGGCAGCTCAGTCTCCATGTGGGTTCCCTAGTAAGGGGAGCAGGGGCTGCCTCTGTTATGAACTCAATTACCTGCTCTTTGATCAGTTGCCCCTGGCAATGCAGCTTTGCCAGGCCACAGAGGAAGAGAATCCAGGCAGTCCTGATGAGATGTGATAAGCTATGGGCAGATGGCAGAGGAGAACTCACTCTTTCAGTGAACTAGGGGAAGGGAATGGGGGGAAAAATGGAAGGGAGGGTTGGACTGGGAGGAGTTGATGGGGGGGCTTCAATCGGGATATATAATGAATAAATTGTAAGAACACATTTTTTTAAAGGAAAAAAATAAAATAAAGTAATTCCCTCATTGGGGAAAAAAAATGTATAACAGGTCTCAAGGCTTCCAATAGTTCAGCCCTTTCAGTGCACAGCAAGTTACACCTGTGTTTATGGTGACGCTGACATAAGCAAATTTACTGTACTGGCTGTTCAGAACGCCCACCTACTGGATAGTCATAGCAAACACTGCCAGTTTCTATCTTCACAATGCCACCCAGCGCATACCATCCTCTTAAGCATAAGCCTCCCTATGGAACAATGCGCAACATTACATCAGCAGCGGCCTTGCGCATCCTCTTCTTTACTGTGTCCCTTGACTGCACAACAGGCCTGTGGTATGGCCCACACGTCCTGTGAAAGGCTGAGCAAGACAGCCACGATGTGGCCCAGGAGGAAGCTGCCTGCGGTGCCCTTCCCGGCATGCAGCCCTGCGGTTAAGTGGTCAGAACTGCGTTCATTATAAAGTAAAAATTATTTAAATTGCTACCAAATGAACTTGCTTTGTATATCAAAGGCCAGTATTTTCACATGTTTAAACACTGAACATCAAAGCTGAGGTTTAAATAAACATGAAAGCATTGCTTGTTTAATGGAAATCAGGGCATTTTACTTTCAAGGACAGCTATCTGAAAGTTACCAGTTAGTTGTTTGATTACTCAAGGAAAAAACCAGCCCACACTTAGGAGTGCTTTTTCAACAATGGTGACCTGCATCACCGCTAGGCACAGAATCCGTTCAGGCACCAGAGAAAGAAAGAAAAAAAAATACCCTACTGATGCTTTACTCCTCCAAAAAGCAAATGTTTGATTTTTTTAACCATTGATGGTTTTATTAAAAGCAAAACAAAACAAACAAACGAAAAACATTTGAGGTATTCCAGAGATAACATGGAGTGGGTACAGGACCGGGGAGGCAGAAAAATGGTGGATGAAAGTAGGAGACAAAAAGAGGGAAAGGAAGGACAGGAAAGGAAGGAGAGCCTGGGAGAGAAAAAAGGGGAGAATGAGAGAAAGGAAGGAAAAGGAAGAAGAGAAAGAGAAAAGGAAAATGTAGGGAAGGCAAGGGAAGAGAGACCCACACGGCCAGGAGAAAGGCGGGAGTCCTGGGACTCAGCTGGGGAAAGCCGACTCGCTTTCTCGATCATGTGGGCTGATAAAAAGAAGATTGCTCTCAGAAACCAGAGTGGGTGGAGAGCAAAAGGCGAGAGGAGGGCTTTGCTAAAAGCCCGTTTCCATAGAAACGCCCTCAAGGTGTCCTTGACAAAGTCAGATTTCTACTTTCAATAAACAAATGGTCAAAACAAGTGAGGCCCAAATGTCCGTGGGGGACAGTGTCCAGGAGGACGTGCCAGGCCTCGTGGTGGTGCTTCTCTTTTAAAATTGGTTCCATCTGTGCATGTGTGTGTGCCTATATATGTGTGTGTACACACGTGTGTGCGCATATTTGTATGTGAGTACAGGAACTTGTGTGTGTGTGTGTGTACATGTGTATGTACAGGCACATGCATACTACGGTGGAAGTGAGTTTCAGTCTTCCTTCCCCACCTTGACTAGCACGCTCCCTCGCCTGCCTCTATGTGCACCAGGCTAGTGTACATAGCCTGGGAGCTGGAGCTCCTGGCGCCTCGCCTTCCCATCTTGCCATAAGAACACCAGGATTACAGACACACGCAGAACCTGGCCTCATGTGATTACCGGGGAACCAAACTCCTGCTTTCATGCTTGCATGACGCGTGATTTACCCGCTGGCCGTTTCCCCAGCCCCCATGGTATTTGTTTAATGCCAGCATTTGTTCATATTGAAGGTTTGGGCCCAGCAGTTAAGTTTGGTTGCAGCAAACACACACACACACACCCCCCACATATACTCTATTCATCATGAACTGCCAAGGGCAGTAAGCTCAACCTTCCACCCAGTCCGAATCATCACAGATAGCCCAACAGCCACACACATTCCAGACTTCACAGCCCTTCCGCTGAGCAGGACAGCTGCCCCTCTGTCATGTCCTCAGAGGAAGAAGCTTGCCTCGGAGGCCAGAGCGAGTGGGACTTTGCAGGCGTTAGGCACAGACATTCCCTAGTCTCTTCCAAACAAAACGAAGACATATGTGGCTCAGTTCATTTACGGTCACAAGTCTCTCTCACTTGTTCACTTAAAGCCATCAACTAATTCAGCCTTTAAGCCAGTGTCGTGAATGTAGACCAGTGTTGGCATGAAGCTTCGGCTCCTCCTTCCACGGCTTCCCAGAGGCCTCGGCCACCATGCCCAGGTCATTTTCTAACTGGCCCAGGCATCCCCCCAAACTTTCAGGGATGCTCTCTAATGGCCCTTCAAGGTCTTGGTTATTTCTTTCTCAGTTTTTCCACCCATGCACTCTTTATGACTTGAATTGTTAATACCCCTGATGTTATCCCAGGATGTGCTGGGCGTGGCTTTCTGAGGAGTCACATGCACTCCTGTCCTCTGTGTAGAGAACACTGCTGAAACGGCCTTGGCATTTTTAATAACGTGAACAAGCCTCTCCCTTATTCATTTTTCACTGTACCCTCAAGTTATGTGACCATGCATGCACTGGCAGACAGTCCTTCCCAGCATCCAGGGACCACGGTGATGGATGAGCTCATTCCTCTTTCAAGGTGCCCGCACTTAACCCCATGACCACCCCCAAGGTTCCTGAGCTCAGAGCTGCTTTTTATCCAGCACATATAATATAGACTGAAAACCCTTAGAGATGACTGTCACCCCGTGGAACAGTGCCACACAGACTTCCTATGCGAGGCAGGTGCTCCAGTCAAAGGTGACCTCCGTGCCCTTCCCAGTGGCCTCAACAGTACTGTGTCTTCTCAACTTGGACGGCATCATCCTCAAACACTGAGCAGTCAAAGCTGTCGCCCAACCACATCTGTTGTAGGACCTGATTAAGAAACCTCCAGTTTCTTTATCTCGCACTCTCTCTATGCAACTATAACAAGTTGCTATGCTCTGTTTTATTATTAGCTGCTATTAGCCCCTAGCCATGCCCATTTTCCAAATTAAACTCGCTGTAGCATGCATGCAGAGTATATACCAGGCTTTGGTGCTTTTCAGCTTCAGGCAATCCCTTAAAGAGACCAGAAAGTCACCCCCACGTGGATACGGTTTCATTTCATCCTGTGAAGGATGACCCCCTCCCCAACCTGGAACACTGTGACTAAGAGGTGTGCCCATCACAGAGAATAGAGACCTACCTAAAGTTTCAGCTTTAGCATCCACAGATCACCTGGTGATCTGCTGAGCCAGCGGCCCACAATGGAGCCCCCAAGCTCTGCATCTGACCAGCCCCTAGGGCAATGGGGGTTTGAGGTCACAGGAGTGGACCTCGTGGGCCTTCCTCCACCTCTGACACTGACTTAAGCCAATCTTGCCAAGCTTGGCACAAAGCTCACTAGCGTGTCCCGAGAGATCCTGCCTCCTTCAGCAATTCGGAAACTATTTAACCCGAACTCCAGACACCTACTCTGCGTTTTAATACGAGAACGCTTCAGTAAACTGTCTTTGGGAAAACTATGGAGATTTTATGAACACAAAGATCTGTAGCTTATGGTTAGGAGAGAAAAATGTTAAAGGTTCCAAAACAAAGATGAGTCTATAAACAGAGACCACTGACCATCTTAGCCTCAGCCTTCTCCCGACAAGACACTAACAGTTGCAGCCAGACATCTGACACACATTTGTATCAACACACACACACACTGACATGCACACACATACATGCATACACACTTACAAATTAATGAAGTAAATTCAAGACCGATACACTACAAAGGACAGAAACTTTCTGAGAGAAATTAAAGACTGTGTGATTCATAGACAGATAGACTCAACATAGCTAAGCAGTAAATTCCAAAAATGTGTTAGCAAAAGCCACTGGTAAAAATAAATAAATTAATTAAAATAAACCTCTCATGTGGGCTAACCTGGAGTTTGGGTTTCAAAATGAGCACGTGACCGACAGCCAGACTGCACAAAACGTGACAAGGAGACTGCAGGTAGAGAGGGGCCAGCCTAGCTCTCCACCACCTGGGGCTATTTTATGTAAAAGGGGAAAAAAAAACCCAAACACTTAAGTAAAAAACAGAGCATCAGTAACAACAAAAACATCCGAGGGAGCTGGCGAGAGAGCTCATCTGGTAATGTGTGCTGGCTTTGCAAGTGCTGAGACATGAGGATCGATGCCCAGAGAACCCAAATCAAAAAGCCAGCATGTGACATGTGCCTACAATCCCACTGCTGGGGACACAGTGTCAGGGGAATCACAGGAACTCAGTAGACACCCAGGGTATCCTACTTTGTGAGTTCAGGTCAATGGACTCCCTTGAGGCCCTTTCACACGGGCCCACAAAGAAACACCCACCCATGGGTGTGCACACGTCCACTTACACCAAAGGATGGCTTATAACCTTTACCATTTTTGATATTTTATCTCTTCAACTCTTACTTTGGGAAAACTATAATGATTAAGTTAAAGCTATTTCAATTGCAGAAAACCACCATATACAGCCCAAGCCTCAAGAAAAAGTTCAGTGGATTACAATAATTAAAAATCAACAAATTTAGGAGCCACTGAAGACATAGCGGATATTATGATCATTCATGTTTATAAGAAGGATAGGGCATTCTTTCACTTGGTAAAAAGTGATTTTGATCAAACACAAATCCATCTGTGACATCCATTCTGTAGGCCTTTGTTTTCTTTCCAAGAGGAGGAGAATGTTTTAGCCCAGAATGCCCAAAGGGGAATAGCTATCCCTCAACTTAAACAAAGTCCTAAAGTCAGGTAGGTATGTTCCCTAGAAACTTCAACTATACAAAAATACAGCAAGTCAGCAAATGCCAACAAGCTGGTCATCCAGTGCCAAGTCTGAATCACACCGCGAACGCCAGCTGTATTCCAGACTGGAAGGAGACTCCACACAACTGGAGTGCTTCAGGAGACCCCACTTCTCTCAGACTGCAGCCTGTCCCCGCTCAAGAATGGCCCCCAGATTCTCAGTGCATTCAACACTGTCTCTTCTGATCGGCACTCTGGTGAGCTGCAAACGATCCTAAACTCTCACAACGTGCTGGTGCTGAATGGTGATGTGGATTCCAGCGAGTGCTTCCGGACTGAGCATTGTCTATTCCTACCGTCCTCTGGGCTGTCCAGCTGTGGGTGTCACCAAAGCTGGGAATGAAGAGGCTGCTGTGACAGAGAAGGCCACCAAGGGTGCCAGCGGGCTGGCAGGCTCAATGCCACCATCCCTAACATTGCCACCTCAGTGTTAACTGGGGTGGAGGAGTGGTTGCTGAACTGTTCGTGCCCAGTGGCTGCCGGGTTTAATAAGACTGATAAACGATAGCAAAATTTAATATCCCCGTCAGAAGGCAAGAATGATTCGCTGTAGGCTGAGTGTGCATGTGTGTACCTCAGGTGAATAAGCTCTACATTGGGTGGCTTCCTCAACCCCTTCACTCCTTTTTTTTTTTTTTTTTTTCTCCTGTAGGCAGAGACTTATTGAATTTGAGTGGAGCTCTTGGATTTGTGTACCCTGCTGGCCTGAGAGGCCTCAGGACCCCACTTTAAGCCAAAGCTTTCCTGAAGGTAGTTCTCCTGCCAGGTGATCTCTAACTGTGTGGACTATTCTGGATTGTGAACGGAGACCCAGGGTCCCAAAACTACTTGGTCACTCCTGTCCCAGTACTGTTATCCAAATTCTTTCCTGTTGTCTTTCCAAGACCTGTCTGTGTGACTCACAGAGGCTGCAGCCTTCCTGGGCTAGCCTGATCCCTTCAGGAGATTATCACTCCGTTCCTATCAAGGATTCTCCTGGTCCCAAACACATTATCTATCTGGATATCTAAATCATGTCCCCAACACTCCTCTCCAGACCCTGCTGTTTGTCTGTGTTGGGACATTCCCTCATCTAGCCATCTCTACAGAACAGACACTGCTGGGCATTGGGTGGGGTAGCAGAATTATAAGCAGAAAAACAAGCAAGCGAAGAGCTGGCTACAAAATCTGCCAGGCAAGGAAGAAGAGAACATTCTGGAATAAACCAGAATGCCCCAGGTGAAAGGAAGGGCTTCCACCGTGTTAGGAAAAGCAGGCAAGGTTCACAGGCATGCGGACCTTTAGAGTATAGGTAATACTTAGCCATGGAAGGTAAGGCAGATGATAGCCGAGAGCCCTGTATGTCCCACCCAGCAGACAGTAGCAAGCCACTCAACACGGCTAGAACGGCATAGCCAACCTCACAGTCCATTCACTTGTAAGGAATGTCAGGTGCCAACGGCTTCCTGGCTTCTTTGAAAAGTGTCTTAGAGGCTGTATCAGCGGCAGTCCAGCATCCACAGCAGAGTCGTGTTTTTGCGGCAGGTGGACCCCAACATGGGACCTGCCTCTGTTCTGTCAGAAGCAGTCGTTGAATGACCTTATCATGCACCTCTAACACAGAAGCCATGAAGGGAGCTGGCTGCAAGGTCAGTGTGGGTATAAGTGGGGTTGAAGCCCATTGCAGATGTGACAACATCCAAGGTATATTTTTGGAGTGGGTAGAGTTAGAAGGAAAGTAATCAATCAGATAGTAATGAATGAAAAACTTCCAGTGGAAGCCAGGAAAGGGAGTGAGATGGATCCACCATAGAAGACGACAGCCAAGAAGGTGCTTGAGTACCGGCAGACGCCCTGGAGTCACCTAACTTGATAAGGTGCAGGGGCAATCAGCAGGCTGGTCCCAGGAGAGAAGACGAGACGTGGCTCGGATGCCAGAGAAAAGGACCTAAAGATGACAGGAAAGGAGAGACACAGGATAGAAAAGAGGTTGAATATGGGACGTATTCAATAAATTCTGTTTGAGTCGATCAAGCAGAGACCTTTAGTCCAACACCCCCACACCCCCAGAGCTTATCCCAGATCTGAGGGACCCTAAGACTTGATCAAAAGTATTTTTGGAATGAGGACCATGCTGAGCCATTAAATCCAAACTGGTTTGGAGTAACAACAAATATACCACAGCAGGAATAAAAGCAAGACAAAGACACATTCACCCCGCTGACAAGCAAGCGGTCTCTACAATCCTGCATGCCTGCCCCATGCTAGTCCGTCTCCCACCCAGCAACTTCACTGGGTGGCCTTTTAATCCCGGCTGCACAGGCAAATCCCCTGGGGAGGGTCACAATGACTAGGTCCCATCTCAGGCCAAATACATTCTATAATCCCCAGGTTAGGACCTGGAGATCTGTGTTATTAAAATCTTATGTGGAATCTGAAGGGGGAACTTGTATGAAACTGTTCAAAAATGTTCTCCTGGCACCCAAAGAGCCAGGCAGCCAGGCAAGCTCCGAATTCTCCAAGAAGAAAAGGCAACAGGGACAAGGGACATAGCCTCCAGGCAGCAGTGGGGTGCCTGCTATAAAACCTGAATTGCGAGTCAGCTGGGAAGGCAGTCCCTCCACTGCTTCCTTGGGAATTATGTTGAGGAGACACTTTCTTTCCAAGCATACATGTTTGAGTTTCTCAAGCTGGCAAGCAAATCTGTCTAGAATTCGAGAAAAGTCCCTGCAGCTCTCGACTGACGGCAAGGAAGGCAGCTAGGAACAGAGTGTCTCAGAGTTTTTATGGCTGGGATGAAACACCATGACCAAAGCAACTTGGGGAGGAAAGGGTTTATTCGGCTTGCTTACACTTCCACATCACTGTTCATCACTGAAGGAAGTCAGGACAGGAACTCAAGCAGGGCAAGAACCTGGAGGCAGGAGCTGCTGCAGAGGCAATGGAGGGGTGCTGCTTACTGGCTTGCTCCCCATGGCTTGCTCAGCCTGCTTTCTTAAGAACCCAGGACCTAGCCCAGGGATAGCATGACCCACCATGGGCTGGGCCCTCCCTCATCAATCATTAGTTAGGAATATGCCCTACAGCTGGATATTATCTGGAGGCATTTTCTCAGTTAAGGTTCCCTACTTTCAGATGACACTAGTTTGTGTCAAGTTGACAAAAAGCTAGCTAGGACACAAAGTCTCCAAGATGTGCCCACACACAGTTCCAACATGATCTCAGTGCATGGACACACAGGTGAAGGTGTGAGACAGGGAAAAGAAGCAAGCAACCTGAACAGAAATGACAGCAACCCATATGGAATATTGTTCTGCTCCTGAGAAAGACACTAAGTCTCGAACCACGATCCTGCCCACTCAGGAAGCTGAGGCAGGGGGATCACTTCAGCTCAGAAACTCAAGATCAGCATAGACAAAATGCAAGACCAAATTTCAAAACACAAAACCAAGCAAGAACCTCTAAATTCCTTAAAGAAAAGTGGGAGCAATCCCCAAAAGCGTAACCTTTGAAACAAAAATCTCCAGTTCTCTCCATTCTCAACTTCTAGACTGAACTGAACGCACACCTTCCACAAAGGCCGGGGTACAGTGGTAAGGAGTGAGAGAAACATTCCCTTCAAAAACAAACTCTGGACTTAGACACGTGGAATAAAAGAGCTGAAAGAACATATCAGAGACTTTGGGCAGCAGGAGGAGAATGCTACCCGAGCTTGGAACACAGAGACAAGCACAGAAGATCAGCCAAGTGTTGCTCTGGAAACAAATAGTTAAACCAGAAATCCCAGACAGTAGAAGTGAAGATAGACAGGAAAGGTTTCCAGCACCTCTGAGTACCAACATGGATAGGACTTTTGATCCATAAATTCTGGCTCCTATCTACTGGGTCACAGGAAACCTAGGATGATGACCATGAGTCAGGTGCAGCGCTGAGGTTGCCATGCAGGAGCTGGGGGTGGGTTAATGGGCCACATCTGGGAAAGTACGCAGCTTTAAAGGATTCTGAACTCGTGAGGAATTTGCTAGATGATTTGGCTTAGAAGCTCGAGCTTTGCTCCCTTTCTTACGTTTTTTTAAGAGCAGACTTCTTCTCAAGTCCCACCCGAGAGAAGCTACACCAGCCTCCTCTTGGCATGAGGGCCAAATCTCATGTGACCTCAGAGTTTGACCAGCACTCGGAGAGGAGGAGAGGACCCTGTCCTCCCTGATGGCTTTAAACTGTGAGGGCGCGTCCACAGCACCAGCACTACCTGAAGCGTCACTGCCACCCTTGCTGTGGTGGTGCCTGCCAGCTTCCTCTGGGCATGGCTCATCTAATGTGGACCTGAACCTTAGTTAGAGCTACGTTACACACACATACACACACACACACACACACACACACACACGTACGCTTTGTCCTAAGAGAACAACTGGAGTTCATTCACCCTGTGACTAATTTACCTTGGCTAACATCTGCCTTCCATGTGAAGTCACTTCTCATTATTCTTCCCCCATTTTAAGTACTGGGGACCCAAGAGACATCTGCACGTTGGGGTACAGTACTTCCACTGACTCAGGTCTCAGAGCCAGGAATCTTTGTGCATGTACTAACAAATGCGAGAAGTGTAAGAAAATGTCCTTTCTTTCTGACTCTGGTAATGGCATTCTGGGAAAACCACCGAAAAGTGGCCCAGAGAACGGCTGTGACTGGATGGGACCCCTGATTTAACACAGAGGCCAGTGCAGATGGAGAAATGGGGCAGCAGACACAGGCTATCACCACACAGTGGTCCTCAGGCAGTGAGCTGCAGGCTGAGCAGGAAAGCACAGGGTTGGGTTGGAGGTGGGGGACTGGGCTACAGCTCAGGTGAGGTTACTCTCCTCAGCTGTGCTGCAGATGGGAACAACTCTGAAGCAGAAGTGGCATTATTCCAATCGTGGCGTGACAGTAGACAACCTGGTGAAGAATCCAGGCAGCTGGAGAGAGAGAGACAGACAGAGAGAGAGAGAGAGAGAGAGAGAGAGAGAGAGAGAAGAGAGAGAGATTTCAATGAAGAAAGAGAATCTCGGAGAAACAATGTGGATAAACGGTATAAAAGAACAAACAAAAGCCAAACAAGAAAGAATGGCACAGCCAAAGTAATAAGGAAAAAAAAATATATTACATGCATGGCTAGATATGAGGGAGGGAGCCATTCTGAGAAGGAAGAATTCCTTCTCCTATGCCTGAGACAGTCAGCCACCATTTTTTATGTATGAGGAAAGTTCTATCTTTATGAAAATATCAGAGGACATTTAATGGTTATATAAGACACCATGGTTATATATGTATGTGTATACATGTCTGTGTATGGGCGCGTGCGTGTCACTGCACACACGTAGAGGCTGGAGGGCAACTAACTTACTGGAGTTGGTTTTTTTCCTTCCATCGTGGGGGTTCCAAGGATCAAACTCACCAGGCTTGGCAGCATGTACTGTATCTGCGGAGACACCTCTGTGGTCTGGAATGTTCTTCTTCTTCTTCTTTTTTTTTTTTTTTTAACTAAAAATGATCCATTAAATTTAAATGTCTTCTTTAACATCTTTACTATTGCTGAGAATTTCTTAAGGTTCGGGCAGGAAATTATGGCACCATGGGGGGAAAATGCAGGAAACACCGTCAGGAATGAGAAAAGCTGGCACTGGCCGTAAATCCCCACTGATCTAAAGGCGACATTACCACCAGAGATAGAAGAGGTACAAGAATTTAAGGCCTGCTGAGTCAACAGATAACTGCAAAGATAACTTCTGGAATGAAGAGATTCAAACTTCAAGGGAGTGATTGTTTTATTTTTTTTATTTTTTTCTTAAGTGCGTACAGACTGAAATCACACCCCTGATAGCCCGGTGGCACGCCTCGGCCACCGTTTCTGAGCTAACACTTGGAGATAAATGCCTACCTAGACAAGAATGTTATCCACCAAGCTCCACACTGCTCCCATTGTCCGCTGCCTCTCCCCGCCGCGAGAGTGGGAACCGGCTAACCCGGAGAGAGCGCTCCTGACCTGGTCTTGAGGAAACAAAGACACAAGTGGAGGGACTCTGTGCCACTTACTGTCTGTCGCACGCTTACCCTGAGCACGGACTGTCAATCCTCCTAGAAAGGGGGGAATAATGCATTGAACCTAGCTGGTGTGTGGTGCTGTGTGCTGAAATACCTACCTCACGGGCATGCTCCAACAGAACCAAAGTTCACGACCTTAACTGAACTACTTCTGTGAAGAAGCCTTTCCCTGCTCGCTAACTTTGCAATGCGTTGATTTACTCGGCTCTCTGGGCGTGTTTATCATTAGATTAGAAAAGAAGCGAGTTAATGGAATCCCTTACAAGTGTGTAAATACGCTCTGTATATCTCCCTTGGGAGACTGCAGTTCATCTAGCAAATTCACACAATCCCGAGGAATGGAACTAACTAAATTCTTCAACTCGGGCCCAAGTTACAAAGCCTTGGCTGTTTGCGTTCAGATTAATTTTAGCATTCACAATGCAGGCTTAGCTCTATTCACTAACAATGACTGCTTAAAAAGTTAAGCTATTCTGTGTCTGCCGTAGAGTTACAGTGATTTTATAGAGTCTCAAAACTTACTAATCCACTACTCGTTTGAGACAGAATCACAACAAAACTTCACTTCTCTGTGCCAGAAGTATCCTCAAATATATGTCAATCAGTTCCCTATGGCCAACAGAAAGGCCTAAGAGGAAGAGAAGGAGGGGGAGGAAGTGTTATAAAGCAATAATCCTGTTTAAAATTTGAAAGATCTAGAAAACACTGCTGTGATAACACCTGTCTGTCTGAGACCTACTTGGAAAGGACAAATTGAAAGGTCAGCAGTTCAAATTGCATACATTATTACGTGGTACATTAAAACCTGCCCAGGATACATGGAAAGTAGTTCATACTGGGAGGGCAGTGGAAAGGGTATGGTTCATGTCTCCTTTATCCATGCTTTGACTGCAAACCATCACTACAGTTATTAGAGAAGGAACTTTCACAAAGAGCTTGCATTTAAACCCTCCAAGAAGGCACAGCAATGGAAAGGCAGCCGAGAAATAAGCAGCCGTGGCTCTCTTGCAAGGCAATGACAGAGTCCATCACCAACGTGTTCCTCTGTATTCCTTACATTTGGAAACACTGGAGTTTCCAAATGTAAAAGGGTTCCAGCCTCTGGAACCTGAACAGCGTTCAGGCGCATTTTTCAGTCTGTGTGCGTGGACACTGGGCAGCAGTGGGCAGGTGTGGGTTTGCCCAAGCCCCCAGCTGTGAGACAGTGGGCCACAGTGCATCCCAGCCTCCTGGGCTCACCCCAGTGTGATAGAGCATCATGGTGGCATTTGTGGACATCCTGGAAGTGAGGGATTGGGACACAATCTGAGCCCATAGGGTGGGCCTGGGGAGGAAATAAGGAGAGATAGGTGCACACCATGGGAGAAGCCTGCTTGCCTGTACACCCAAGGGAGAGCCAATTCAGGAGCACCAAGTAGTGCTACAAGGAAATGGGGAGAAATCCAGGCCGAGAAGGCAACTGCTTTTAAGTTAGCCTTTCCAGTAATAATAACAGTAATAATAATAATAAACAATTATAGCAATGCTGAAGGTGAAATACTGACCCTCACCAAATTTAAGGAACAAGGTCAGAGCTAATCAAAGTAACACGCTCGAGCATTTGAACCCATGGCTGTTAGGTTCCAAATACAGACTTCAGTTTTTAAAGAGTATAGACACAATGTACTTTGGTAAAGGGCCTTCCCCACATAACTCTGTAAATCACTTCATAATAATATAACAACAATAGCACACATAATGTTTATCATGGCCTAGTTGTACTTAGTACACTTCCGAAATTCTTTCCCACATTAATCCACTGAATCATGAGCATTCCTTCCAGGTGGGCGTTATTACTGCTCTTACTGTACTGTGTTGAAACTCAGCCTCAGAGAACTTGAGCAGTGTCTCACAGCTGGTGGGCAGCAATGCTACAGAACCGGGTACCTGAAGGTGCAAGGCACTGCCTGCACCGCCTCCCGGCAAGTTCGCTGTCAATGGCAAAGAGCATCTCTAGGCCCTTAGGAACGAGCTGGCACTTCAAGCATCATTACGAATGAAACGAGTGGTCACATACACACTTAATCGCGCACACTCACGCGATAGCACAATCCTAAGACCTACCCAAGACTCCATGCCCCGTTTCATAGCCTTTTGGCATTATTATGCTCAGGCGCCTAAGAGTGACCACGAACACAGGTCTATCCATAACATAGTGCCTAGGAAAGGGTCAGGTGACGGCACAGGCTTTGTGTGTGTGGGGGGGGTTGTCCTGATATCCGTGCCCTCCTTTCTGTAACAGTGACATTGTGTCGCACAGCACCAGACCTGCTAAAACTTAACACTTATCACCACGCGTGTTCTGTGCGTAGACGTCCTCCTGCACGTGAAATAGCCGGCTGTGAATTTAGCACACTGTCTTAAGAAACACGCACCTTGGATTCTCCCTTTGGGCTGTACTAGATAAGAGTTTGAACCGAGGGCCTTCTGTGTGGTGGACAAGTAAGCTACCACTGAGCTACACCCACAGTCCTGGAAACCCAACATTCATTACCCAATACGTATAGGGCAACCTGCTTGAAAGGTTACATTTCAGCCAGTCAGACTTGGTTAGTTGTAAAATGACCCTGTGGAAATGACAGGAACGTCTAACGATCTAATGCTTTGTAGAGCCACGCTCACTTTCAAAAGCACCCCACTAGGTGTGGTTGGATACTCAGAAAGCTGAGGCAGGGGAATGACTTAAACCCATAAATTCAAGACTAACCAGGGCAACATCAGGAGATCCAGGCTAACTATAGTATATTAACCCAAACACACACACACACACACACACACACACACTTATGTGCACAAACACATACATGTATGCACTCACGCACATGACATGCACAGTTAATTAGATGGATGATTTATGGGCCAAGATTATTTTGTGACTATTAAGTGATGCCATTTCACCAACCATCCAAGCCACATACAGGGAGGAAAACTCCCAAGGATGCTCACTAGGAGAGCTGTGGATTGGCAACTATAGGTATGAGAGAGTCAAAGGCCCCGCCCGGCCCGCAGCAGCTTCTTTCTGCGGTACCTCAAAGCAGGAAAGCCCCCATGCAGTCCACTTTCTCCAAACACCATTCATAGCCACCCAGGCCAGGCGCCCGCATCCGGAGCATCTCCTCAGTCCAAGACTTTCAATTTCTTGAAACAATAAACTGAGGCAAGCTGCTTTCCCCCACCCTGTGGGAACCATGTTTTGGTCACAGGACTTGGGCTCTCAGCACCGAAGGCTTCCCTCCCAAAGGCCGGCTCCTTTCTTTCCCTGATAACTATGTAAATTCCCCCTCTCCCAGCCCCCGCTCTGAGCCGAGCAGCCGCGGGGCTATTCAGAGCTGTGTTTCCAGATCGGTCCAGCGCTCTCATCATGAATGCATGAGTGAATGGGATGCTCACGGCCTGCACAGCTCACAGCTCTGCACAATGCCCAAACACACGTTTGTCTTTTCCCACGAGGGCATTTCGAATTCGGCCTCCTGCTTTTAACCTGTGCTCTTCAGAGTGCAATCTGTATGGGAACACACTCAACGCCACTGAGATGTTTTCGACAAACATTTGTGACCACCTAGCTAGACAGAAGCTTGCAGCCAACTCGGGATGGCACGACAAAGTCTCCCACCCTTCACCCCCACCCTCACCCCCCACCCACGGTGCCCACTGAATTCACTTTGGGTTGGGCTCTGTTCTCAAACCTTGCAAGCCAAGCTACTGATTCCAATCAGAGAGGACAGACACACTCCGTCCTTTCCAGCCCCTTACCCCACTCCGAGCGCACACGATTTAAACACGCGTGGGCAGTCCATTTGCTCACTTTAGGGACTACATAAAGAGCACGCTTTAGAGAACACATCTGTGTCCTGGACGCCATATGAGGGCCCCAGTTGCCCAGGACTGCTGACCTTGGAACCCCTTCTCCATCAGTCTTTCCCCACTAGACCACCCCGGACGCTAGTGGCCCAGAAGAGGCTTGCCTTTCTCTTCCCATGGTCTCCCTTTGCAACACCGGACAATGAGAGGAATGCAGAACTCTGTTCCCATTCATTCCAGGAGCGGTGCACACAGTCAACCAAAAGCCAAGCGCCGTCTCCCCAGCCGCAGCAATTCAGGTGTTGGGCGGGGAGTCTGTGTCCCTTCTCACGTCCCCGGATGTCCCACTCTCGCCACCCACTGCTGGATCTCGAGGTCCCGCAAAAGCTAGAAAGCAGGTGACCCCCTGGAGCCAGAGGAAACCGCAGCCGACGGCTCCAGGGAGCAGCCAGCGTCCTCAGGGGGCGGCCTCCGCCGGTGTCCCGCCCGCCGGGTGCGGTAGGCAGCAGGTCCGCGCTGCGCCGGGCTGCACGCGCCCACCCCACAGCCCGGAGTGCCCGCGCTTTGTCCCGCCGCACCCGCACGCTCCCGCTCGCTCCCCGGCGTGCCGGCCGCGGGGCTCACCTCTCTGCTGGCTCTGCGCGGTGACCCAGAGCACCGAGGCCAGGAGCCCCAAGAGCGCGGCTCCCGTGCCGCCGCGCATGTCGCCGCCACCGCCGCCGCCGCCGCCGCCGCTCCCTACGCTCCCGGGAAAGGCTGCGACCAAGCTCGCTCGCTGCCACCGCGCGAGTGTGCTCCAGCCGACCCGACCCTGGCCTGGTGCGCAGGCCCTTCGGACACACCCCCGTCGGCCTAGCCGCGCCCCGTCCCGCCCCCGTCCCTCCCCCCAGAAGGCGCCCCGCTGCGCCCGGGTCCTCCCCCCCCCGCCCCCCAAGGATCGGTCCTCCAGGGAAAGCCCCGCCCTGCACGGGTCTCTCCCAAGAATCCCTCCCCAAGTGGGCGCCCTGCTCTGCCCAAGTCCTTCACGGTGGTGGCGGTGGGGCGCCTCTCCTAGGTGGCACTCTAACCCTGGGTTCCAGGGGGGTGAGCAGCAGCAATAGGGGTCCGATTGGGAGGGACGAGGAGTGAGAGGAAGGCCAGGGAGAAGAGACTTTCTGCTAAGCCTGGCCCTGGAGGGTGGACTCCAAGAAAGTATTTGCCCTGTTGACCCTTTTCTGCCTTTCTGTTGGAGCTGTGCGAGCGAGCGTACAGTCCTTTCTTCTGGACCCCGCGCCCTGTGTGCGCCTGAAGAGGTTTTGGGTTTGGGTAGTTTTATGTTTATCTCCCTTCCCTCCTCCCCGTGGTAACTTATTTCTTAACTTGTTTGCCTAAGGAAGGCACAGGTGGTCGCTGGGCCTTAATCAGTAGGAACAGTTACTGCTGAAGAATGGGAGGACTCCGGGGCTCAATGCCGGTTTGGGAAGAACTACTTTGAATCCTAGAAATGTTTAATGAAGTTTCCTCGCAAAAAGTCATTTCCACACTAAAATCCCTCCCCCCCCCCACAACACACACATACCTTTCATAGAGGGAAGTCATTTTCATCCAGTTGTCTAAATCACTTTGAAAACTCTATCAATTCCGGTTTCTCCGAGCACAGGTCTTTAACCACATAATGAGTCAATTTTAAATGAGAATACTTGGCTATTATTTGTTAGCAGGAAGTACAAAACAAGCATGTACCATTTGGCTCTTTAAGAAAAATACGCGGGGTGGGGGGGCTTGGTGAGGTGAGGGCGGGTGGAGAGATGGCTTTGTGGTTTAGAGTATTTGTTGCCCTTGCAGAGATCCGGGTTCAACTGAGGCTCATGAGCGTCTCTAAATATAGTTCCGCATACATGTGGTGAGCATACACACGTGCAAGCAAAATATTCATACACAGGAAAAAAAAAAGACACTGCAGCTCGGTGAGGCCACTCGTCACAGCACTCATGTTAACTCAGGACATTCTTAACTATTTAAATACTAAAATGAATACCTAATGTTAAGCAAATTATTAGGTGAAACAGGTATTTAGAAGTAATTGTTAAAACATTTAGAACATCACACGCAGCTTTCTTTTTTTTCTTTGAAATAATTGCCTGTACATAGGCTTGTATGTTAAATACATGCATGGGGGGTATCCTAAAACACATTCACACCTGCTGGGGCCTGTGACTTTCAGTTTTATAGGAGGGGTGAGGAAGTGAGTTCAGGCCTGTGTTACCAGCATGTGTTTAATCCAGGGCTGGAGTTCGGATCTGATGTCTAGCCCAGTTTCCTGTACCTCACGACACTAAAATGTGAGAGGACCAGATCTTAGGCCAGAAGGACCAGAAAGCTCCCTGGAATGCCTCTGGCAGGTGAGTTACACCTGGTGCCGGAGCTCCAGGCAGGGAAGCTCAGGCTTGTGATGTCAAGGCAGAGAGCAGTCCTTACCTGGAGGGAGCGGATTGGAATCATTGGTTCCAGGTCACGATTCATCACTGCTCAGAATTAACCAGGAGTGTTTCAGCAACAGGGATTTTCACAATAGCACGTGGACATGACAGAATGGTCAAAACATCTTAATTCCAAATGTCTCGTGTAAGTTCACAGTACAGACTTTCCCCCTCTTTACTATGCTTGGAAAATACCTAAATTGCCTCCAGTCCCATGAGAGTGGGGTAACCCATTCAGGGTGAAAAATGAGTTTAATAAAACGTCTGGCTTTCCTGAGACCTTACGAACGCCGCCCACTTGGACCAGACACTAGCCCTGTCTCCTTCCCATCCTCCCCAGCTTTGGCCCACTCTCACAGGATGGAGATGAATAAGAGCCACCTTGCTGGCTGGACTGCAGTGTTACTCAAGAACTAGAACATTATCCAAGTCCAAACATGTTGTAGAGGCTTTTATACCGGCCACTGAGCCTCCCTGCCCTGCCATAGCTGGGGGGGCAGGCTTTCCTTGTGCAGTTAGCGAAAGCAATGCACCATGGTTTTGGTTTTCTAGCAGATGACCCATCTTACTATCAGAAGCACAGATGCATTAGGCTTAATTAAATAATGAGGCAGCTACCCTATGAGAATCATAAAAAAAAGGGAGGGGGCTGAGTTTTACCCCAAGTTGCAGCACTGATTCGCACGTGCTTCTTTCTAGCTCAGTCAGAATCGCTCCCTTTATTACATTTCTATTTACGTATTTAGCCCGCACTTCAGTATATATTTTTAAAACATGGTTTCTCTGTATCTGGATATTCAAATAATATCCATGACCTTTTTTTTGCCTTAGAGGTTGGGGTTTTGTTTTGTTTGGGGGTTTGGTTTGTCTGTTTTGCTGTTGTCTTCTTTCTTTGGCTATTTCCACTTTCCTTTCCCTTTCTTTCCTCCTTCCTTCCTTCCTTTCTTTCTTTCTTTCTTTCTTTCTTTCTTTCTTTCTTTCTTTCCTCCCCCTTCCCCCAAGGCTAGTGTTTTGCCTTGAAGCACTGGCAGACCTTGAACTCACTACATAGCCCAGGTTGCCTCAAGCTGGACTCACAGCACTCACCCTGTTTCAGCATCCTGCTTGCTGGGGTTATAACACTGTGCCTCAGCTTTGCCACACAGATTCTGTCTTAACTTTGCTTCTCTCTCAGGACAATTTTTACAGTTTAAAATGTCATTTCCTCATAAGAGACCAGAACAACGTAAGTACAGACACAGGGTCAGTCCTGCCCTGCCTGGACCATGACTGCGTTCGTTATCTAGTGAGGACACTTCCCAGCATTCCATTTAGACCTTGTCTCTGACAGTGATTCCTAGAGAATGTCTCTCAAGATATGTCAGAGCCTCCCATTGTCCTGGACGTCTGTGGGATGATCTAACCACACACCCACATTCTCTATTGTCCTGGATTTCTATGGCTTATCTAACCACACCCACATACTTTTGACAATTGTCTCCCCTTTCTTGGAGTTGAGGTTTCCACAAGAATACTCAATTTGCACAACGTGAGCCCACCACACCCTACTCCCACCCTGACCACCCCCCTCTGTGCCTTGCATGACCCGTGGAGAGCACTAACTAACCTGAGACTTGTGATTTTCCTTTAAGGTGACTAAGCTTTAGGGCTATCTTGGTCTCTTCCTTCCTTGAGCTGACAAGCCAAGAAACATTCCTCTTCCCTTAACTAGCTGTGTGTATCTCCCTTGAAATGGAGCCCTGATGTGCCTTAAAAAAAAAAAAATATATATATATATATATATATATATATATATATATATATATATATATATATATTAGTATATCTATCTTCCATTAACCACCATAGAAGATGCCATGGGCCATCTGCTTTTTTATCGTTTGTTATTTCTTGAGGGATTTGAACGAATTTTATCTTATATATCTTAGTCTCCGGGGTATAGTATACAAAACATATTTAAATAGAAATAAGCGCGACTTTTACATGAGAGGAAGCATAGTAAAAAGTGACAAGAAAATCACACACTGCTTATGACAAACAACAGCTTGTATATTTGCTTGATGGGTCTCTGAAAAATTATTTAAGTTTTGACCTCATTTGTAACATAAGGGTAAAAATAAGATAAATGGAGAAAGAGACAGAGACAGAGAGGGGAGGGAAGGAGAGAGGGAGGAAGCCTTGTGGGAGAGCACAGGGACACTGATGCCAGCTGCAATGCAAGTGGGCAGGTTTGCAACATATGATTCTTAAAGAAAGCAGGACACACGTAGAGACAAACCATTATCAACGGGGATGATGTGTGCCCCCCCCGCCCCAGAACTCAGGAGCTTGAGGCAAGGAGATCTCAAATTCAAGGCCAACTGTCTCAAGAAAATAAAATAATTCCTATCTTCTTCCTTATTTGTCGGAGTGAAGCCGTGAGATCTGGAGGAGAGAAGGGAAAGGGAAGATTCCCCTCCCTGAAAGCTAAATATGGGTGAAAGTGACAACAAAATAGCAGACAGCTATATCAAAGAAGCAAGAAGATTACAAAAAATAATTTGGCAGGGACTCGGCCATTAGGAAACGTGGTGTGTTGTTTTGTTTTTCTAGAGGAAGAGGAAGCCAAATTGATGGGGTTCAAGACAGCTGTTCATAGGGACATGTAAACAGCATTTGTCCCCTGGACTCTCTGCAGGACATCTCTGCCTGCTGGGTGTCTGGAACAATAAAACCCTTCAATGGCAATAGTTGCAATGATAGCAGCACTATCAATAATAGCTGGAAATGTATGCCTGGGTACCAGTTATCTGGAATGTCAGAGTATTTGCTTAGGAAAGGGTTTATCTTAGCCTGTCATTGTGTCATTGTCATCTGCTCCCTTGTTGGGAGGGATGCTTCAAAGACATGATGCTGCTTCCATTTATACCTGGCAGAGACAAACATTCTAGAACTTTTGGTTCTCTGAGAGTCTTTTATCCAGAAGCCATCAAAAATTCAACTGAGAGTCCAGGGGCTTGCAAACCAGAAGCATACCAGTGACAACAGTAGGCAAATGTTGGAGAGAAGACGTTACTAAGAAACAGAGGTTGTTGCCTGAATACACAGCATTTTTTGTTTTTAAATAAAGATGAAATGTCTTCAGGGGTTAATTTTCTTCTCCTTCCCCTCCTCCTCTCCCTCCTTCTGAGATGGGGGTCTCATTTTGTAAATCGGGCTGGCCTTGAACTTACAGAGCTCTGCCTACCCCTGCCTCTGAATGCTAGGACTAAAGGTGTGCACCAAAGTGTTAACTTCTATACTTTTAAAACCCAAGTAATAGAACCTGCCATGAAGCCTGACAGCCTAATTCCTATCCCTGAACCTCACAGGCAGAAGAAGAGAACTCTGACCTCCACATGAACACTGGCCCTAAATAGATGCAATGTAACAAAAATGTTGCAGGGTATTTGATCCCATTGTGAACCCCAAAATTGTGACCTGTAAAACCCTGTTTCTTATTTGGTGTGCTTGAGCACTATCACACACCTTTAATCCAAGCACGTTCTGTTTATTGTAAACAGGTGATTATTGTGTGGTTTACCCAGCCCTAGCACACATCTTTAATCCAAGAGCCTTTTGTATACCAAATTTAATAAAGTTAACCCCAGTTCAAGAGCAGAGCAAGAAACCAGCTGACAGGAATTAAAGAGTAGGAATGACTTTGAGTTGAGGGGTATTGAAGACATCTTGGAGAAGAAGAAAGGGCTATTAGCTCAAGCTCTGGCTTTAGCTTAGGCGTCTGCTCATCAGCTCCCTGGCTTTTTGGGCTTTGACCTAGCAAGCCTGTGGCCTTGGGTTTTTTGGCCTTTTCCTCCTGGGCTGTCAGTTGAGCTAGTGAGCCCATTGGGTTTTTTCCCTCTGGACCTGAGCTGAGTAGGAAGGTCAGCTGGGTGTTTTTTCTGCTTCTCTGAGCTAGCAGGTTTTCACCCCAGCATCTGCCTCCTTAGTCTTTATTGGTAAAATAGAACAATTGGGATTTTCATTTTTGTTTATAACAACACAAAAAAATGTTAAACTTAACATATTTTCCCCAAAGCAATGGCTATGTGCTTTTATCCACAGGGACAATGACAGACTTACCAAGAGATTGAATCCTAAAACAGTGTTTTGCGATGTCTTCTCTTTTTTTCCTGATAATTCAGAGAAGTGAAAGATCCCTACAATAAAACAAACAAACAAACAAAAAACTTTAAAACACTGAAGAAGGAAGTTACTAGAAAATGTGTGGAGAATCACACAGCCTGCTTCCTCTCTCACCCATGGTCTTGTTTGTGGCCCTTTAGACCTGCTGGGTCACCACATTACCCTTGCCAAACTGCCCACACCCCCTGGACATCCTTTTCAGCTCAACTGCTTTGCATACCCGTGAGCTCCACTCTCCCTTTCCTCACCCTCAAATTCCTGCTCATCCTTCAACCCCACGTTAAATATCTTCCCCTCTAGACACCCTTCCGATGCTTCTGGAATGCCAGCTCCTTGCTGCTCTGTGTCAGCAAAGCGCTTTGAAAGACAAGCAAGCTCTTGCTGTAGGTGTCCTGCTGCTTTTACTCACATCTTTTTCCTATTACACAAGGAGACTCATGCTTCTTCCCACTTCATTGTCTTCACATTTCCCACAGTGTCTGAAACTTGATATTTGCTGAATGTAAAAATAATGTTCATTGTTGCAGTGATGCCTTGGCTGTCCGAGGCTATGCTAAACATATTATATAAACTGTCTCCAAGTGCTATAAAAGCCCAAGATTAAACCAGATGTGGTGGTATGCACATGCCTAGAATCCCAGCCTTCCTGAGGTTGAGGAAAAGAAAGAGTTTAGGTCAGCCTGGGCTCTGTAGTGAGTTTCAGGACAGCCTCAGCTACATGTCAGGATCTTATCTATAACAAACAACAAAATTCAAATACAAAAATGTTTCTAAGGTGACAGACAGCAATGAAACCTATGAAGTCTTGTGATCTGAGTTATAAAGGGCAAACAGGCTTTGGCTTCAAGAAAACAGGGCCAACTCTTTTGGAAAAACAGCAGCTCAGCAGGGAGGAAGGGGCTCATCAAACACACAAGAATTCGGGGCAGAGGGCTTGGAAAGCTAACAGGAACCAAGCCAGTTACAAACTGTTTGGCTGAAGAATTCACAGCCAAGGTCATCCACCAAAACCAGATGGCTAAAGCAGACAGCCGCAGTGGGAGCTGTCTGCTCTTCTCCCATTTGCTGTGTCTTTGTTTCACTAGCTCAAGGTTTGGTTCACCACCTGAAGAACCAGGAACAGGTTGGCTGACCTCACACTCTGAGGCCAAGGTAGGGACAGAAAATGAGAGAGAGGAAGCAAGGAGAGAGCAGAGCCCTAAAATGGTGATGCAGGACAAGATGCAAATAGCACCTTTCTGTGCATCTGTGTAACGTGTGTGGACCTGAGTGTGGTCCATGGCTGTATGTAGATGTGCTAAGCCATGCGTGGTACATATTTGGAGGGCAGAGGTTAACTCTGGGTGTCTTCTGTCTCTCTCCACCTTAAGTATTGAAATGGTTCTCTTACTGAACCCAGAACTCAACATTGCAGCTGGGCTGCTCTCTCTGCCCTTTCACCCACTTATGAGGGCTGGAAACTCTAATGGTTACTAAGGACAGGTGTGCCATCAGTCCTTTCTAGCCACAGGTCCTAGAGAAGCAAATGCAGCAATGGGTTGTTGCTGATGTTTCCCATGTAGTTAAGTTCACGGTGCCTGTACTTATACTCAACGTGTAGAGATTTAGTCTTTTTTTTTTTTTTAAAGAAAGTATTTCTCTGTATAGCCTTGGATATCCTGGACTCACTTTGTAGACCAGGCTGGCCTTCAACTCACAGAGATCTGCCTGTCTCTGCCTCCTAAGTGCTGCGATAATAGGTATGCACTGCCACACCTGGCAAGATTTATTCTTCCTGACACACTTTATGAGTGCAGGATGACAGCTATGGAATGTGATCATGTCAATAGTTTAGAGATGATTCAAACCATATAAGAAAGTGTGTGTAGTGTTGTGGGTATAAACATGGTTTTGTTTTGGTTCTAGGTGTGAGACATGGGATGGATTCAGGTCACAGCAGCAGACTGTTTGCCTCTGAGAGGTGCTCTTTGCAGGTGCAGATAGTTTAAATCTGAGGACACTGAAGATAGAATAAATGCCAGAGCCCAGAGAGTGTGAAGTGAGAAAGAACAAGGCTGCTCTTGCTTCTGCCTCGCTGCTCCTAGTTGCTGTTGTAAAACAAGAAGTTGGAGATCTCCTGAAACGAGGATTGGACTGGCTCCAACGAACCCGATGACCTTAACCAAAAGAAAGCAGCTAAGAAAGAAAACTGCTCCCCCCTCTCCCACTAACCTTTCTTTTACCTGGTGTTGGGATGTTGGAAGGGATTGGGATGAGTAAGGAGAAGAAGTTATAAAAAACATAAATAAAAGTTTTTTTTTTAAGTACACCAATAGTGTAGCTTATATGTAAATGCTGTGCCATTTTATATGAGTGACTAAAATCTTGGATGTTGGTATCCACAGTGACCATGAGAATCTTGGAACCGAGGCCCTGTGGACACCGAAGAAGGACTAGAATTCAGAACAAATGTATTAGGTGTGGGGAATAGCTCTAGGGAGGGCAAGATATCAATGTGTTTTGATTGCGTCAAGCTATGGTCAAGACTGTCCGGGACACAGACCTGGTGGGATGTCCCTGGGCTGGACTGATCAGGTCAGGCCCACTGGCTATGTCTTCCATTAGGCTATTCCTGACAGCTGGGAATATTTCTTTCTCCTCCTTACAACCCTGGGCTTGGATGAGACACCACACATTCATACTGTGACATCAGACTTCTTCCTGGCCCCAAACTACAATGGGAGCTGGTTGGGACAGATATGAAGGACAGAAGTGAAGGGCAGCCCACTGCATGGTGGTGGGTGGGGTGCATGGAGAGGAGGAAGTGAAGAGCTAGGCTTTCTCTACCATGCACTCCTGCAGGACTCACTTTGGAAGGGCCAGCATGTCTGTTCTGCCTCGTGGGGGTCCCCCAGTGTACCAGCTTCCCACTCCCTTCCCTTTTATCTTCAACTTTTTGTTCCCAAGAATGTGTAATTTTCCAAGTGACCTCAGCATTTTCATCTTTGCTTTGGATCTCTTCGTGTTGATACTGAGGAAAGAGCCTCCTGGATGGGGCAAAAGATGGTAAGGAAGAAATAGGTTGGATGGCAGCGTTCCAACAATGCTGCCCCTTTGAGCAAAGGAGCCTGGGTGAGGGACTGAGAATCGAAGCTCTGAGCAGAGGCCATAAGGAGTTAGCATTTTCTTTAAATTAGAGACATGGGGGTAAGGAGGGTTGGAAAAACTATCTGTCAGCAGTGAACAGAAAGAGTAGAATTAAGAGAAATCAAATGGGCACTGTTGCCATGATATTGGCCACAGGAAGAAGGATGGTGGAGAGCAGTGGGAACAGAGAGGAGAGAACAAGGACATTTCAGAAGGAAATCGCAGGGTAGTCACTAATTGGATGCAGATGACAAAGGAAACTGGGGGTTGAAATTTTTCTTCCCGAGACTGCAAGCTATTAGGTAGGAAGGTGAGCCAATGGCACAGGAAGTAGTGAGCACAGCTTGATTGTTGTGGTTTAGATGTTCCCAGATAGTCAGATGGCCAGTTACAACAACAGCTGGGAATTCAAGACAGATGGCAGCCGGGGTCAGAGCCCCATCTTCCCTGCCTGCTCCCTCCCAGAGCTGCTGTTCCTTGTAAATGAGGCAGCAAGAGGGTAGCTGCACCGGGAAAGAGATGTGGGTTGAGAATTCTGGCAAGAATCCTTCAAGAGGGCAAGGGCAGGGAGGCAGGCCCGGGCCACTGATGGTGACAGCTGAAATATGTAGACTGAAGAAAGAAAGTATGGAGTCAGGCAAGAATAGCCTTCGTGCCTAATCTGTTAGGCAGTTGGAGGTGGAGCAAGTGTGTGTTCTACTGAGTGTGTGCTGTGCTAGGTTGTATTCAGGGCTGCAGATGAGACCACCTATGACTGGAGAAGTCGGCTTGCTCAGGGTTGCACAGTTAAAATGTGCCTCGTACTATCTCATGACTCCAGTCCCAGCACTAGGAGGAGGACTAGAAGACCTAAAGTCCAAGGCCAAAATGAACTAGAGAGCAAAACTTCTCTCCAAAAAACCAAAACAATCAAACAAAAAACAACAGCAAAACCTCACCAACCAATCACAGGTGTATCAGTGTCTCTCCATCTTAATCAGTAGAAGAAAATCTGAGGTGAGGTAATTCGTACAGGGAAAACGTTTGTTCTGGCTCAGGATGGGAAGTTCAGAGCCAGCTGTGGCTTCTGCTCCTGGTAGGAAGTGAAAGCAAGTAGCTCCCTGCAGAGCAAACAAAATTCAGGGACACCCTTATTTTATAACTCGTTTAGAAAAAGAATCTAAAGAGAATTAAGCACATTAATTCTTTGAACCGACCTAAGCATGCCCGTAAGGCTACACTTATGAACTGGAATGGTAATAACATTTTTCCAGGCATTTCCAAAGGAACAAACTGTATTTGAACCGTAGAAGTGAGTTCCTTGCCACGTTGCAAAGCCATGCCCAAACTTAATGGCTTTAAAGCAGCAGTCATAATTTCTCCCTTCAGATGATCATGTGGGTGAGCCAGCTGGAGGCTTTTCCTGCGCCTTCCCTCACCCAGTTGGAGGCTTTTCCTGCTCCTTCCCTGAGCTTAACCAGGTGTCTGTACTAACTAGGTGTTTGGAGGAGCCAGGACGATGTTCGTGAAGCAGGAGTCCACCATGGCCAAATGTCATCAGTAAATATTAGGAGTAGAACAAACTATCTCAAAGAACAAGAATGGGCATGAGTCTACTGCACTCGGTAGAAAGCAGTTGCCGTCTGTGGGTGATAATAACAGTAACGAACAGAGCTGCCAGGTTGGCCATGGGCTCCCCTGCCCTAGCTCCTCAAGTCCCCAGGGAAACAGGGCCACTGTGTATGCTGGTCAGCATCACTTTCAAGGAGAAATCAGGTGTGAACTCCCTATGTAACTTCATCAAGGTGAAACCTGGAGGCACACAATTTGAAACAAAGGCTTGATTTAGTGACTTTATTAATTTGAAAATCAATATTCTAAAGGTGAGGAGGGCAGGACTACAATCTAAGTAAGAAGCCAGAGGATCATAATTCTAGATGTTGAGTCTATAAAGAATAACAATGCATAATAAACTAGGACACACACACATACACACACACACAAAATGTAAACTAAGCCTCCCAAAGGTTCACAGAAATACAGGCTATGACAAAAATTATATGCTACTGAGAAACAGAAAAATTAAAGACAAACACTAGAGAGGGTCAGCCTTTCAGAATATGCTAGGTTATGTTGCAAAAACAGCTTCTCAAGTTGCAGAGGCTTAAAGCAACGGTAGGTTGGAACTGATAGAGGAGGCTGTTCCTCCTCCCTCTCCCTCCTTCCTTCTCTCCCACCCCCTCTTTCTTTTCTTTTGATAGTGAATCACTATCTACCACAGGCTGTTTTTGATTTCTCCATCCTTCAGCCTCTGCTTCCTAAGTGTTAAGATTACAACATGTGGGCCACAAAACCTGGCTTTGCAGGTTTCTTTTTTAAATAAATTTTCCGAGTAACTCAACCAGGAAACTGAGTCAGTCGCATACCGGCCCCAGAACTTTCCATTTATGTTCCATTAGTCACACCTGGTCATAATATAGCATGAGTACTGCTATCCTGAGCTCATGTACACGAACTGGAGGGGTGGGGGCAGGGCTAGTGCAGACTACAGAGAAAGTCTCTCGACTATAGCAGGACCTGGGAGGGAGATAAGAACTCAGGCCCAGGAATCAGAGCTCCAAGAGGGGTGTGGCAGGGTAACACACCCAGATCATGCTATCAACAACTACAAACAGCTGAGGGCTTCTCCCGAGTCCTGATCCCCCACCCCCAAGGGCCCATCTGAGATACTCTGTGTCAGTCTGGGGAAAGTTATCCCCCACCTCCAGGCTTCAGGTATGACCGGACACAAAGCATGACCAACTCAAGGTGTGGACTGAGAGCTTGGGACAAGAGATGCCACAGGCAAGTGATGCCAAGAGAGCGTTTTCTGTGGAGGTTTGTGCTGGGCTCCGATGTAGGCAGCTCACGGTAGTCAGCTGTTCATAGGGAGCTGAGCTATATTTCACATTTGAACCCCCTGGTGGCAGGGCTGGAGCCAGGGCGCAGTGGGTGCTTGAAGCTCTTGCAAAGAACCTGAGAATCTGTCCCTCGAGCTAATGTAGCAGCTACCAGCTGTCTGCAACTCCAGTTTTTTTTTGGGAATCTGCCACCTCCTTCTGGCCTCTGAGGGTACCAGGTATGCCCGTGATTTGCAGACATACGTTCAGGCAAAAACACTCATGTACAGAGAATAAAACATTCAGGACACCCCAGTAGGCTTAGCCTTTGTACTTCCTGAGAACCACAGACAAGATTTAAAAAGCTAAAGGTCACGTATTTTCATTTTTCAATTAAAAAAAAAAAAAAAGAAGTGTGCAGCCCAGGAGACAAACGTTTAAGTGTAAATATGCCCTAGAGTTTGTTGTATGTGATTTATTCACATTGTGGACAACATTTTAGTTACAGGTTTCCAGAGTCCAGAACTATTGAATCGAGTTCTCAGTGGAGTTGCCTTCTTTGAGCCCATGGCAGAACTTTATGTGTCTATTAACTCAGGGAAGACAGTAAGAGAATGAGAGCAGAGTTGTTTATTCTTTGATTACCTGCATTCCTGAGTTATTTAGTGCTGAAAGGATCCTGAGGAATGCACAGCATGCTCTTGTTCTCTTAGGTTATCTTTCTCAGATGTCAGATGTTTAGAAGGAGCCTCTACCAGATCTCACAAATAAAAAGCAATGGTCCAGACTGTTCCTAGAAGCAGGGTGGGGGTCTAGGTCCATTTTAATAAGAACCATTGGTGCTAGGCAGACTCTTAATTTTCAATAGGATATTAGAGAACTATGCAAAACATATGAAGCTGAGAAAAATAAACATTTCCAGAGAACAGCACCATATGCCTTTCCTTTCTTAGAGTTAGCCCAGAAATGTCATCCCTTCAAAGCAGAAGGGCGAACTGCACAGCCAAGGATGGAAACTAAAACAACCCATATGGAGGAAAGGGAAGGGAGGTTTAAGGAAGGTCACACACCACATGGGCCACAAGCAAGGTCGCAGCATAATCCACGCTTCCCTAGGCTGTCACTCATTCAACTGGAGGGATGGCTGGCTATTCCACCGTCAGACGGCAGAGCTATCTTTCTCATTATGTCTCACCGAAGGTTGGTTATCAGGAATGGCTCCATGGTTAATTACTACTCACGGAAAAGTGGATAATTATAAGATTCTTATATGATAATTTTAATGAGGGAATTTGTCTTCTTCAGGGATGCTGCATAGGGTTGACCCTGGAAAGAAGATAATGCTGATTGTAGCTTAGCTCACTTTCCTTCTTGTCACTGACCCCCATTTTACTCAGGTCCAAGGTGGGCAGTACTTGAGGGAGGGTTAGGCTCTTTCCCATTCCTGGGAGTCATTCTGGGTGGAGTAACTCTTCTTCTGGTTGGAGATTGGCTTCAGACACTGGCTCCTGACCCATTTTTTTTTTCCTAATTAAGATGACTAGATTCAATCTTAAGGTATTAGAAAAGCCAGAAATGATACTTGATGATATAATAAAATTGATATCAGTAACCCTTCCCTCATTCCTGATGAGAAACATTTTCCTCACTCATGAAATGTTTTCCTTCCTCCCTCCCTCCTTCCCTCCCTCCCTTCCTTCCTTCTTTCCTTTGTTCCTTCCTTCTGTTCATTGCATCCCTATTGAAGCCACTGCCCTGCTTCATGTCATTGATGTCAATTATCTCACACATTGCCAGCCTTCTGTGTTTATAGATTTTTTACATCTAGAGTGATTCAACCAACTGTGGATTGAAAATATTGAGGAAAAAGATTTCGTGTCTATGCTGAAGATGTACAGGCATGGCATTGGCTGCTGTGAATATTCTAGCAATGGATTAAGCACATGGAGGATGTCCAGGTTCTAGGCAGGCATGATGCTATCTATAGAGGGGGCTTCAGCATCTGTAGACTTTGGTATCTGAGCACACCACTAAAAAGACACTGTGATGTAACCGTATCTGTGAAAGTAATCATAGGAACTTTTTAAAGACTTCCAATATATTAAACAGACCTTACATTTCTCGGGGAGGCTCCATGTGGTAATAATGGGTTATTTATTCCACATGGATTCGATTTCCAGACATTTTGATATGGAATTTTGCATCTCTGCTTTTGAAGACTATGAACTGATATTATTCTTTGATTGTCATGTGTACTCATAGTAGTGGTATCAATATATTACTTGCCTCAGAAATAAGTTGTAAGAGTTTCATCTTGTATTCATGAGACCTTGTGCAGAAAAGATTGTATCATTTCTCATTTAAACCCCTGGTGTAATTCATTAGTGGGGTCATGCCACCACAACTTTTTCCTATGGGAAGGTTTTATTTTAATATATATACTAAATATACATATATATGATATATATGTGTGGATATACATACACATGTGGCATGTGTGCATGTTTGCCTATGTGAGGGTGCATGTATACATGTGTGTGTTGAGTGAGAGTGCTGTAGAGGCCAGAGGTTGGCATGGGTTGTCTCTTTTGGCGGCTTTCCCCTTATTTACTCAAGCAGCTGTTTCTCACGGACCCCATCAGTTCGGCTAGTCTAGCTGTCTACCTTGCTCTGTGCTGAAAGATGGTTTTCTTGGGAGTAGCACTCCAGCGTGGCAGCTGTTTTCTTTCAGGCCTGGAAGGACCCCACTCTACCGTCTCCCGGCGGGAGAGCTTTCAGACGCAGTTGGCCGTGAGTCCGATCCTTGCTTCTCTCAGCAGATCTTGTTCAGCAGATCTTGCTCTTCTGTCTGCTCTCACGATTCAGTGTTGCTCGTTTTCAATTCTTTGACTGTGATGCGTCTTAGTGCGTTTTTCTTTTTATATATCATTATTGGGTGGTATACTTGTTGGCCTGCGGTTTTGGTGTAATTAGGAAAATCAGGACCACCTCTTCTTTAAACATTTGTGCACTCTCCCTGTATTTATTCTGCGGGGACTCTTACAGCATATACAGTACACAGCGTGCTATTACCCTGCAGGTTATCTCTAAAGGGTCCATGATGGGGGTCTTTTGTTTTCTCTCTCCAAACTGATGTAGCTCCATCACTTTGTCTGCAGCTATGCACTTTCTCTACTATCTAATGCTGGTATCCGCCACTTTATTCTTTACCTTAGTGATGTTTTGATCTCTAGAAACTCTACCGCAGTCTTTTCACTTCTTCAGTCTTCACTTTCTTTCTTTCTTTCTTTCTTTCTTTCTTTCTTTCTTTCTTTCTTTCTCTCTCTCTCTCTCTCTTTCTCTCTCTCTCTTTCTTTCTTTCTTTCTTTCTTTCTTTCTTTCTTTCTTTCTTTCTTTCTTTCTTTCTTTCTTTCTTTCTCACACCCATTCTCCTCTTTCAGTTTTGAGCATACAAATATTTTCCAATTCTTAATACTTTGTCACTCCTGGACACTTTTCCCTGTCAATCATTTTCACTTTTCGTTATGGCTCCTATTTCCCACTTTCTTTGCCTGTAGCTTGATGTGTTTTACTTGTTTGCATGCTAGATTTTCTTCTGTCTCTTTTCCTTTCCCGTTTCCACAGCTGTTGGAGGTCAGGGTTGGTTACATAGTGAGCCCCTGTGAAATAAAGAAACAGCCCAGGGCTAGGTTCATGGGAGGCTGAAGCAAGAGAATCTCAAATTCAGGGCTAAGTTGGGCAGTTTAGTGAGAACATATCTCAAGAAAGTTACAAAGAAGTCTGAGGATGTGGCTCGGCGGTAGAACATTTGCCTCGTTATGTATCAGAGGCCTTGGGATAAATCTGATTACCGCTAAACAAACCATCAGACAAACAAGGCAATAAGTAAATTAAATGAGTTCAGTTAAGCCTTCAGGAAGATCTGTGTGGGCTAAGATATTTGGATGAGATGACTCCTACCACGTCTCCTACTGTCTCAGGTAGCAAATTCTGCTTTAAAGTGTGCATAGAAACTAAAAGAGGGAACAGCAGTCATAGAAAAGCACTACCTTCCCCAATATTTCACTTTGTCAAAATACTAAAGTTTTCTCATTTTACGTATCGACATAATAAGATCAAGCTTCTGCAGATGGAAAGATGGGTAGCACACAAATATATGCATATGGATCCCATCAAGGCCAACTGGATTTACTGCTAGCATTTTCTTTTTAGTTACTGAAAAAGCTGTAAAGAAGCAAATATCTTAGAAGCAAATATGAAAGTTTTTTAATGTCAAAATTAATTACTGTTAAACTATTTTTTTTCTAAGTTAGGGTATGGGCAATAATAAACTTAATTCATTAAAAAAATATGGATCCCATTTTAGGAAAAGGATCTAGAGAAACCATGAGTTTGTATTTTCTTGTCCCAAGAATCCAGCTCTAACAATACGCTTTCTCTTCTTGTTAAGCCTATAGCCAGTCAGAACATGTCTACAGATGGCTGAGAACACAGATGACAGAAAATTACCAAAGTCATGGGTTCAGTAGAACACTTTCCCAACACTGGGCACAGGGAGAAAGAGTCATTAATAAGGCCATGAAATCCAGGAAAGCTCAAAGGGGGGGGGGGGACTAGGGGAGAGACACACAGAAAGCCCAGAGTAAGTGGGGATTTCCGAAGAGATCCCAACAGAACACAGGAAGTAAATGGCTATAAAAAATCACCTCTCGCAAAGACAATTGTTTTTGTTGTTTTGAGTTTGAGTCTCATGTAGTTAAGGCTAGCTTTGAACTTGGTGTGTAACCGAGATAGCTTTGAACTTCTGATGCTCTTAACTCGTCCTCTAAGTTCTAGGATGTGGTCATAGGCTGCCACGTCCAGCCTGACAAAGACAATTTAAATGCAAGGGCAGGAACATCTTTGTCTCGTAAGTGCATTTCTTGGGGATGCTTTCTCCTGAGCTACAGTTCTGGCTGACAGGAAACAGTTTGCCGTTGGAACAGGAAAACTTGAACACAGGAGTATAGATCCAGTGTGTGTAATGGTTTGGGGTTGCAATGACAAAGACTTCTGACTTGGGGAGTGTCCTCTGCTTGTCTCTCACCTCAACTCCCACCTCGCACTGCTCCATCTTAATTGGAAAACATGATGACAAAGGGCCAGCTGGGCCAAGTTCAAGAACATGCTCAGTCATGACAACAGAAATAGTTCACGGTGTTCACGGTTCATAACCTCCGAAGTTTTCCACATTCCCTCCTCACATAAGGTACACAATGAGCCCATTTGCACTATTGTCTTCTTTTTATGGGTGAGGCAGCCCATGCCCTGTGGGATCCTGGCAGCCCATGCCCTGTGGGATCCCGGCAGTCTGTGCTCTTCGGATAGGAAGGCCATTGCATTAGCCATGGCAGTCATTGCTGTGCCACAGAGGGCCCCATGGCAAACACCTGAAAACAGTAGTCTGAAAGTATCAACTCTACACGGGTCCACTTGAGCTCACTGCTTGAATCTGCAAAGACTGAAAATGTGCCAGCCAGGCCGGACTCTGGCTAGACACCAAGGCAGTACTGTTCTCAACATGTTTGTACGTCACAGTTCTTTCTCAGAGGTCCAAGCTGCAAGAGCTGACCTCAAAGGAGAAGAAAGTGGACTCAGAAATACTAACGACTATGGTGGGAAGGTAGAGGAGGGATAAATAATGGGATAAAAACTTCTAGTGCTCTTAAAAGCATGTTGATATGGCTACAGTCGACAGTAAACTGTTAGATGTTTATTTAAGCCTAGAAGAAACAAGCTCAAAGCTTTCCCACATGAAAGCACACATGGAGTTGTGGATGCTAATTCCATTTTGGTCAGGGTATTATGCATACATGTGTTGAAATATCACACTATACCCGCCGATCACTGGCAGAATTCAGATCGCATGGACGAAGGTGAAGGTCTGGGTTCTCAAACTGTAGGCTGAGAATTGCTCTCAGCTTCTAGGAGAGCCACAGAGTGGCTGGATGGAGATAGCCCATTCCACCTTCAGCCAGTGACAGCATACCTCTCGTGTGCTTCCTTTCTTCTGATTTCCTGCTCTACAATCATAGAAAGAGAAAGGGAGAGGGAGACAGAAATAGAATACATTTTTTTTTCTTTCTTTTTTTTTTTTTTTTTTTTTTTTTTTGAGACAGGGTTTCTTTGTGTAGCTTTGGCTGTCCTGGATTCCCTTTGTAAACCAGGCTGGCCTTGAACTCACAGAGATCCACCTGCCTCTGCTTTCCTGAGTGCTGAGATTAGAGGCATGGACCACTACACCTTGCTGAGAGAATACATTTTTTGCTTTTTTTTAAAATAATCTTACTTATTACAATTTATTTAATTTGTATCCCAGCTGTATCCCCCTCCCTCATCCCCTCCCAATCCTGCCCTTCCTACCTCTTCTCCCATGCCCCTTCCCCAGTCCACTGATAGGGGAAGTCCTCCTCTCCTTCCATCTGACCCTAGTCTATCAGGTCTCATCAAGACTGGCTTCTTTATCTTTCCCTGTGGCTTGGGAAGGCTGCCCCTCCTCAGGGGGAGCTGATCAAAGAGCCAACCACTGAGTTCATGTCAGAGACAGTTCCTGTTCCCATTACTAGGGCACCCACTAGGATACTGTGCTGCCATGGGCTACATCAGTGCAGGGGTTCTAGGTATCTCCATGCATGGTCCTTGGTTGGAGTATCAGTCTCAGAAAAGAGCCCTGTGGCCAGATTTTTTGGTTCCGTTGCTCTCCTTGTGGAGCTCCTGTCCCCTCCAGCTCTTTCTATCTCCTGCTTCTTTCATAAGATTCCCTGCACTTTGCCCAAAGTTTGGCTATGAGTCTCAGCATCTGCTTTGATACCCTGCAGGGTAGAGTCTTTCAGAAGCCCTCTGTGGTAGGCTCCTGTCCTGTTCCCTGTTTTCTCTGTCTTCTGAGGTCTATCCCATTTGCCTTTCTGAATGAGGATTGAGCATCTTACCCAGGGTCCTCCTTCTTGCTTAGCTTCTTTAGGTGTACAGATTTTAGTATGATTATCCTGTATTATATGTCTAAAATCCACTTATAAGTGAGTGTATAACATGTGTGTCTTTCTGCTTCTGGGATACCTCACTCAGGATGATCTTTTCTAGTTTCCACCATTTGCATACAAATTTCATGATTTCCTTGTTTTTAATTGCTGTGTCATATTCCATTGTATAACTGAAAAACTTCTGTAAATCAAAGGACACTGTCATCAGAACCAAATGACAGCCTACAGACTGGGAATGGACCTTCACCAACCCTCTATCTGACAGAGGGCTAATATCCAGAATATATAAAGAATTCAAGAAGTTAAACAGCAACAAATCAGGTAATCCAAATAAAAATGGGGTAGAGAGCTAAACAGAGAATTCTCAATAGAGGAATATCAAATGGCAGAGAAACACTTAAAGATATGCTCAACATCCTTAGCCATCAGGGAAATGCAAATCAAAATGACCCTGAGATTTCACCTTACACCCATTAGAATGGCTAAGATCAAGAACTCAAGTGACAACACATGCTGGAGAGGATGTGGAGAAAGGAAAACACCCCTCCATTGCTGGATGGAATGTAAACTTGTACAACCACTTTGGAAATCAATCTATCATTTTTTCAGACAATTAGGAATAGTGCTTCCTCGAGATCCAGGTATACCACTCCTAGGCATATATCCAAATGATGCTCAAGTATACAACAAGGACATTTGCTCAATCTTATTCATAGCAGCTTTATTTGTAATAGCCAGAATCTGGAAACAACCCAGATGTCCCTCAAATGAGGTATGGATACAAAGAACTCATTTTTAATGTTAAAAAAAGGAAAGTCTGGTCACTCTGGAATGCTGAAAATCTGGACATCACCTCTGCACAGCTGTGGAGAGACACTAGCCAAGGTCTTATGCATGTATGGTAAGGTGTGAAATGCTTAAAACATGCCTCTGAACACAAATCAATAAGATAGATGTTTTATGATCCATTCAACCCATGATTCTGTTAGAGTTGACGTCTGTGTCACAGCTGCGCTGACACTCACTCCACTTTGAAACTTTCCTCAAAGGCTGCAAAGTGCTCAGCAATTTGTCTGGAATGCCGCTCTAGATTTACTGCACCTCATTTGCTGCAAATGTATTGGGATTTGTGTGTGTGTGTATTCACAGGTATACAGCGCACATTGTCAACAGAAGGTCCTGGCGCCACCGAGAATTGAGCGTTAAGGTGGTAACCAGGCAGAAGAGGAAGCCCCGATGCTATGCCTGTCTCCTGACAGCAGCTTTCTAGACTGGGACTGTGGTTACCAGGCACATACTTTTATTTATGAAGCAGTCTGTGGAGTGGCAGCTACTCAAAAAAAGTGAAACAGAGCTACAAGAGATCTGGTAGTGTGCAACCCAAAGAGCTGATACAGAAGTGTCCACAACAGAACTATTCACAACAGCCAAAGCAGGAATCAACCCAACTGTTTACTGATGGATAAACAGACAGACAGACAGATAGACACACACACACACACACACACACACACACACACATATACACACACAAGAGAGAGAATCGTTTTATTTTTATTGACCAAAAGTGATTGAGAGAAGAAAGGGTTTTATTTGCTTATAATTTCCGGCCATTTTCTCTAGAAGTCAAAGCAGGAACTGAAGTCAGGGACTCGAAGGCAGGCCTTGCTATCCCTCAGAGCATTGCATCTGCCAAGGATCTCACTTCACAGGCGAAAAAGTTCAGCATGCATGTGGAAGACGCTGTGTGCTGAATGGTGAGCAGGCTTTTCCTCAGCTGGCTGCTCATCTTCAGCTGGTCTTCTTACACACTCCAGAACCACATGCCTAGGGAATGTTGCCACCCACGGTGGGCAGGGTCTTTCTACAGCAATTAGAAATCAGGACGACCCTCCACCCCCACAAAAATACTCATAGGACAACTGATGTAGGCAATCCTGGACTTGAGATCCTCTTCCCAGATCATTCTAAAAGTTGTGTCAAATGGATAGTTAATGCCAACCAGGGCACCATATAATGGAATATGATTAACCCTAAAAAAGAAGAAAATTGTGATTTATGTTACAGTATGGGTACAATGTGAAGATACTATGGTAAGCATGATTCTCCCTTTATGAGGTTCTTGAGTTATTCAATTTATAGAGGCAGCGTAGTGAACACCAGGTGCAAGGTATAGGGAAAACTAGGAAATTGTTTAATGGATCCAGAGGTTCAGTTTGAGATGATTAAAAAAAAGAGCTCTGAATGTGGAAACTGATGGTGGCAATATGGGAGTGTGGCTAATAGCACAGCAGGAGTCACGGGCCCTGGACTCCTGCTCTGACCATATGCAAACAATGCTCTATTGAGTCCTTCTACTGAGAGGGAGAATAATTTGCCCTGGCTCAAGTTCAAAGAGAACCTAAATTTCAAAGCTTTAGCGAGTTCTTTATGTTTCTAGGATAAAGGTCTGGGAATCGTGTCCCTTTTGTTTGGTGAAACACCACATGAACTCTTTGACCATGTTGAGTCTCCCTGGAGTAATCTCGATGGGTGAGGGTTACAGAAGAGAAAATCAAATTTCTCTGATTCTGAGAACAGGATTTTTTTTCTTGAAGTAGCAATAATTCAAATCTGCCCCAGTCAAAACCTGGAAAGACAAAGTTTTGGAATGCTAGGACTAGACAGAAGAGTCAGGAAAGGGAAGGACTGGTCTTGGTAGGGTTTGAGAGACATCCAGGAAAAATGGCAACAGATTGAACTATTAATTGATGCATATCAGATAGTGGCTCTTTGTAATTAAAGATGGAGAGTTCAATAGCGATGTGTCAAATTTTTGGATACAGCTCTTCTAAAATTCCATTTTCTTCAGGTCACGTGCTAGACAGGCCCCATGCAAAGTGGAAGAGGTGGTGTCTTAGGAAATGGGGACAGAGGAAGGTGGCACCCTGCAGTTGTCTGATACTGCAGTCGCTGAGAGAACCAGGGTGAAGTTTTCTGAGCAGGAGGAGACCGCGTGGCCATAATGAGACTGTCTAGGGACAGCTCTGGAGTGACGACACAGCACAGACATCCTGCGGAAGACGAACAGGTAGACAGGGATTGGTTAATTCATTTCACTCTTTAAGGAACAAATGATTTTAAAGGTAAGGTACCTAGAATACATCAACAGGACAGAATTCAATGAAATACGTCAGAAGTAGTTTCCCCCTTATTGCTAGAGTAAACACCCATCCTATCTGAATGTCTTAGATTCTTTGCAGTAGACTCCTCACCTTCCAGCATTAGGGTTCTGTTCTTACTCTGTTCAGTGTTATAGCCAGTCAGATAAAGTTCAACTGTGACCATCAGAAAACCTCAGATAATCAGGGCTCTCACACAAGGCCTTATGCACAGAATTCTCGAGGCAACTGGTCCAGAACAGTTGTGAAGTGACTGGAGATCTTTAACAGTTTGTGATGTTTCTGTTTTTCTGCTGTGTAAGGTCCATTCTGAAGCTTCTTGTTTGATTGTGTGTATGTATATGCCTGTGTGTGTCCATGTGGGTATATGTGTGTGTATGGGTATGTGTGGATGTATACACTGTCTTTGTGTGTTTGTACGTGTGTGCCTGCATGTGGAAGCCAGAGGTGGGCATCAGCTGATGTTCCTTGGGTACAGTCTGTCTTGCTTTTTGACATAGGGTCTCTTCTTGGCCTATATACTTACTTGGCATCTATTTGACAAGGTAGGCTGGCCAGCAAGCCTCAGGGACTTCCACAAAGATCTGCATCTACAATGCTAGGGCCATAAGTGCATTTGGCTTTTTCGGTGGATTATGGGAATCAAACCCTCGTCCTCATGTTTGTGTGATAATTATCTGAGCCATCTGTCAACAATCACAGCTTACTTCCTGGCTTACCTTGGTTAGTTCTGTCAACTTGATTGGCACAACTTACAATCACATGGGAAGAAAGGTTTGCCAAGGAATTCTCTCCATCAGGTTGGCCTGTGGGCATGTCTACGGGGGATGGTCTTGATTGTTGCTATAGGAAGACACAGAACATTGTGGGCAGAACCATTCCCTAGGGAGAGGGTCCTCAATTACACAAAGGCGAAGAAAGCTAGCTGAGCAGCAAGTAGGCTACACGGATGCATTTGCATCTTCCTGCTCATGACTTGGATGCAGTGCTTTAAGTTTTGTCTTGACTTCCCTGTGGTGTTGGGCCATGATTGTAAACAAAATAGACCCCTTCCTCCTCTGGTTGCTCCATGGCTCCAAGTATGTCTTATCATACCAAAAGAAATGAAACTAGGGCATGGCTTGGTGCAAAATGGAGGCGCTTCAGACGATCATTTCTGTATCACTAACTAAGAGCAGTGAGCCACAATCCTAGATTCAGCTCCTGTTGACAGCACTTTCTTCCAGCTCCTATAATTTCGCTCATTTCTGATAGCCCAGAAGAAGGCAATTCCTGGCAGCAAGAGAGGCTGGGAAATGTAGTCTTTGAGGTAGAGAGAAAAAAAAAAGTTCTTTAACTAATCAATAATTTTGAGATGAATAGTTACAGCATAGAAAAGTAGTCTCTACCATGACTATTCCTTGTCTCATCTCTAAATAATAATCCTTTAGTTCAAGGATTTTTCTTGCAACTTAATTCATTCTTTTCTCCACATCCCTTCCCTGTCTACTACTTCTCTCTAAGACTGAGTATCACTTCTTTGCTGTCTAATGTCTAGCGTCTCTTTCAGTCTCTCGTGTAAATGACTGTCAGGTACACTTTAATGTCAAGACTACCCCTTGCCTACCAGGCAAGTTTAAAGACTCCTGTCTGGCTGTTTCTGAGTGCACATCTGTGCATTTACCTTCTATCCACACATGGCTTCTTATTTGTTGCAGCTATATTTACCATTTCTAGACCTTCCCCCCCACCCCCGTACATGTCTGTTAGTTCATTTTCCCTTGCTGTAACAAAATACGTGAGGCTGGGTAATCTGTAAAGAAAAGAGATTTATTGAGCACTCAATTTTAAGAGCTAAGGGAAGGACATTAACATCTGTGTGTTTCTGAGAAAGGTCACCTTGTATGCCGCTTGACTGATAGTGTTCTGTGGTGAGGTGGGAAGCCAGAGGCCAGGGAGAAATCAGTGTTTTTCTTTTACTCCTCACTATGAAACACCTCTTCCAGCCAGGCCAAAAAAAAAAAAAAAAAGTCACAAAAGAAAGAGTCTGGTTTTCTGCAAGCCTCTTGAAGGACATGCCACCATGACCTAAAGGCCTCTTTAGTGGACAACGGGCTGGGCACTCTCCCCATACACAGGTCTTTAGAGACAGTTCGGATTAAACCATAGCAACAGGAGCTTCCTCCACACACGCCCGAAGCTCCCAAGTGAGGATGGAAAACAAGTTAGGTCTTATTGGATCAGTCTTGAATTTTGTTTTCAGTTCACCCTTTCAGATTTTTTTTTTTCAAAATACATACCTCCCCATAGAGCACATCCCTACAGAATTAAGACAGGACTAGCCCTGGGGTGTGGAATCTCCCTTCTGCAGCCCTTGGAGCAATGGCCCCTCCCACCTTTATGTGGCCTTCAGAAGAGTGTCTTGAGGATAAGACTGGACTGTCTTGGGGTTGAAAACATAGTACCCTGTGGTCTTGGCTTCTTTCCTTGTGAGGCCAGGACTGGCATATCCCCAGGCAGGCACTGGTTTCCAACAACTTCTGTTTTCGTTATTTCCTCTTTTACTTACTTTACAGAAATTAATTTCCCTAGCATCACTCTTTTTTACCAAACACCATAAATGATAATCAGTTGTCTGGTTAACATATCAAGGGTCTTAGCTCTAAGGCAATCAAATCTAGATTTTATTTCAGATGCTGTAGTGATTCACTTTCAACCTTGTTTGCTGTGGGTTCTGTTACACGTCTGTAAACTACGTGAAAGGTCAGTACTCATGGGCACACTCTCTGCAGATGGACAGACACATGCTGCATATGCCAGATGCTCTGTTGTCACGGTATCCCAGGAAAATGCTGTCCTCAGCCACCATGTCACAACACTGTTTTGATATAAACCAAAGGACTGGTTTATGTCTGAATCTCTTCAGCTTACCACACTGCATTTGGTCATTTTTTGTGGTGACACTTTATAACATTCTCTATAATAATGAAATTCATAGAGATTTGTAATATCCTCTAACTTTCTTTTTCTTTTCCTGACTATGTTAGGTCCTTTTCATATACATTTTAGAAAAGCTTTCCGGCTTCCATAAAATGATGTTAGGGTTACGCCTTAGGTTAAGTTAGTATGGCTCTGATTAAACACCGTGACCAAAAGCAAATGGGGAGGAAAGGGTTTATTTGACTTATACTTCCACATCACTCAGCACTGAAGAAAGGCAGGACAGGAACTGAAAGCCAGGCAGGGACCTGGAGGCAGGAGCTGATTCAGAGGCCTCGGAGGGTGCTGCTTACTGGCTCTCTCGTGGTGGCGGTGGCTTGCTCACCCAGCTTTCTCCCAGTTGTGATTAACTTGGGAGAATGGAAATTTTATCAGCAGTGGACCTTTGTCCATGAATACAGTGTAGCACTTGTTTTCCGGTTATTGGTCCCAACAGTTTTATTTCTTCATGTCAGTCATCGCAAACAGAGAGGGACCTACTTCTTCTCTAGCCTTAATCTTTCCAGCTTTTTTTTTTTCTTGTCTTATCACATTGGCTAGGACTGTTAACTAAAATGTTGAATAGGAATTAGCAAGAGACACCCTTGTCTCATTTTGAAAATCTTGGGAGGATTGGTACTTTAAGCAAGATTTTCAGAATGAGGCAAGGCTGAATCCCACTAACAGATAGGCTTGCTTTACTGTGGCCATGATAGTTCTTTGGCGATAATGAAAATCTGGGAGGGGCTGATAATTGTCCTAAAATGGTTTGCTGGCCTACTGAGCTCTCTAAAAGTAAATTGCAGACTTCAAACAAGTATGCTACCAAACAGGATATTTAGTTGACACAAGAATGTGGCTCCTTGGGCTATCAGTTCTGTTCGGATTGTGGGTTAGAGCATCAGGCTGTTGCACAATATTCTGACAAGGTGTGACACAACTGCCCCTCCAAGGCTTACAATACCAGGTGTGCTCCACTTGTAAGGGCCTGACTCATTTTGGATTCAGTGGCTGCAAATGTGTGTGTCCCTCAGGCACAGATGGGCACACAGGGAGCTGGAGAGCCTCGTTCCCACCATGTTCAGCATCTTCCCTCTGAGAACTGCCACCGTGGGAAGACCTTCTTGTCCATCTCCACCCCTCCATACTGCTACCAAGGCTGCACCCGTCCTCCGTCACACGAGCCTCCAGCTTCAGGAATGCATTCCCAGCCTCCGTGCAAGTCCTGAAGAGCCCTTTGCCATTCCATTGCCACTCCAGGATGGAAGCAGTATCACAGTTCTCTCCCAGGGCAGACCTGAGACCAGGTTGTGCCAGTGCCGGTGGAAATGTGCGGAGGTCACGAGTGAGCTGCCAAGCTGCTTTATCCTCGCTGCAGTGATTAAGGACAAAGCGTGGAGAGGGAGACTCCATCAGCCCAGGACTCCAAGAGGCGATAGTGAACTGAGCTCCAGCCTGCACTGAAGAGCAACCTCTGTCATGAAATGGCCCTGAGACCTGGGCTCCTGTGCTGCAGCAGTGTCAGAGGCATGCTCTGAAGTCACACTCTCCGGCAGGTTTCTAAGTGAATGCGGCCACAGTCCGCACCGTTACTCCTGGGATTGGGATAGGTGGAGCCTGCGACTCTACTTAGCCCAGTTATGTACAAGACGCCGCCGCCATGTTCTCTTGGCACCATTTTCACACGCCAGTGTCTGCATTTTCACCTCTGTGGTTGTCCTCTGTGCATTAGTCTTCTGTCTGTAAGCACCTGGAAGGGATACAAACACACACTCACACACACATGTATCACTCAGTGAGCAATTAACTAAGTTTCTTAACACGTCTATGTCTTGGTTTCTTCACCTATAAAATGGGAGTCATGGAATCGTGATAGTTCTTAGCTCCAGGCTGATGTGAGAATTTGTCTGAAGTAAAAGCACTTTACCTCTGCATAATGGTTAGAGCACAATTAGGCCAACAGCAGCCACACACAGCACGCCTGTAAGCATTAGTCATGGATTAGGGCCATCTCTGTCTTTCTTTGGACAAGGATGATGTATGTGTAGTGGGCTTCAAAATGTTTAGCTAGTAGCTTTCTAGGGGAAAGTGTGGATTGACAGTGTTTGCCCTTTATCCTGGCACAAATACCTCCACTGTGGCTCATTTCAAGCTACCGAATGATGCCCCTGAAGGCAGATCAGGAAGCATGCGCAGTAACCCATCCCACTGTTTACATACGTGGACACGAGGAACTCTTGTTCCCCAAACCCTTGTTCCCCAAACACTTTCCAAATTTGGTTGTGTTTTAGGGTGACAGGTGTGACTTCCTGTGTGGCATCAGAGAGTGGGTCCGACATCCCACCTGTCTTGGGCATAAATTACTCTCTCTTTCATAGCTTCTCTTTCATACCTTGCTGAGGTAGTGTGATAATTAGAGCTTGATGAATTTGAGTACTTTGAAAAATATATAATTTACAGTTTATCTCATAATTTCTCTCTAAGTTTTTGTTCTTTAGGGGTGATTACTTTGGTTTTAATTTTGTTTTGTCTCACCCACTAGACCAGGCTAGCCTAGAGCTCACTATTTTAGCCCAGGCAGGTGTTGAACTCATGACCCTCCTGCCTCAGCTTCCTGGATGCTGGGATTACAGGTGTGACTCCCCTATTCAGTCTTAACGTAATCTTTAGTAAAGGCCATGCTTAACTACTGGCTTGCGGAACAGCCGTATGAGGTGGCTTCAGCACTCCACTGAATACGTCCGTCCTCCCAGGCCCAGTGCGAAGATAGCAGTGGCTGAGCTCAGAAGTCAGCCTCTGAGACCCCAGCACAGCCTTGAGCAGCTCCTGCCAATCTGTTAGAGCTGGCAGTCTACGTGAGCTATCTCCTTGTGGCTTCCCACGTGAAATGTATTATGAAAAACGTGAGCTGCCAAAACTCAGAGAGCGTATTCTTTTATTTTATTTCTGAAATTATTTGACAACCATTCATTCGCTTAATTTCTGATTCGCAGGCTCCGGGGAATCGCTCCCACCCTGCACAGTCAGGTGCTCTGACAAAGACACTAGGCAGCGGGTGTGGTGATACTCATCGTCTCAGCCCTGGAGAGAGAGACGAGAGAGGATCACAAGTTTGAGGGCAGCCTGGGCTGTTTAGAAGAACTTTGTCTCAAGGAGAAGCGATGATGATGATGTAGTAACAAAGGTGCAATTTTAGTGCCATCAAATATGGATGGACACTGAGTTCAACAGTTGCTGAAGTTGACATGTTCTTGACCTGACAATCATTTACATGCTTTTATGTCTACTGCGAGATAACATTGGTTGGAATCCTGAATGACCAACATGTCCTTTGAGCTCCCCACACTCCCTGGCCTGTGCCTCAGTGCAACAGCAGCCGTGGCTGTACAAGAGACACAAGAGACAAAGACAAACAACCCCAGCATTGTAGGTTCAGAGAGTGGTGGATGTTCGCACTGAGCCAGAGAAAGGAAGGCAAGAGCCTGAGCTCGGGCGCACTTACCTGCAGGTCACCTGGAAGATGACCCAGGTGTGCTGGGACGTAAGGTGGGCTCTCAGAGCACCTGGTGTAGGCTCGGAAAGGCCAAGGCAGCTTCTCACAGGCACGTGAGTGTGCTCCAACGATTGTGAATACCCCCGCCAGGTGCCCTGCAAGAGTGCGCACGGACCAGCCAGGGCCCCAGAACCCCTCCCAACAATGTCAGAGTTAACATGGAGAGTTTCCTAGTTACCGTTTTATTCTAACCCGAAATAGATCACACCGAGCTCCAATGAAGTCACCCTAGTTTTTGGTGTGAAGGATCCTGAAACTTCACTGTGCTCGAGTATGACAGTTAGCTTGAAGTGCCACTAGATGGCGCTGCTTACCCATCACTGGAGAAACCCCTGTTCCCCAAACACTGTCCAAATTTGGTTGTGTTTTAGGGTGACAGGTGTGACTTCCTGTGTGGCATCAGAGAGTGGGTCCGACATCCCACCTGTCTTGGGCATAAATTACTCTCTCTTTCGTAGCTTCTGTATGGCTTGCACGTTATCATTTAGAAGATGCTCATCCCTCAAGCGCCATTCCTTCTTTAGGTCCTTCTAAGGGATCTACAGGAGAAGTGGAGCTAAAGAAACCTCCCTGCCTCTCCACCGCAGACTTCGTTTCCTTTCTCCTGTTTTTCCCAGTCCTCCCTTTTCCTCAAAACCTTACTGTTGCCATAACCCGGTCAGAGCCCCTATGCTCCAAACCTTCTCTCTCAGCTTCCCTGATGGTCAGGTGGTACCTGCTTGACCCCGGCTTGTTCTCCGGAAGTGCCTATCCTCTCCCACATGGGAATGTGGGCCTCCTCTACCCAGCGGTGGGGATGTTCTGTCTCCATTGAGGTCAGCTATCAACCGCAACCGCAGCATCCTTTCCTTTCCTTTCCTTTCCTTTCCTTTCCTTTCCTTTCCTTTCCTTTCCTTTCCTTTCTTCTTTTTCCCCCCCTGAGACAGGGTTTCTCTGTGTAGCCTTGACTGTCCTGGACTTGCTTTTGTAGGCCAGAACCTCAAACTCACAGAGATCCACCTGCCTCTGCCTCCCCAAGTGCTGGGATCACTCACAGGCGTGCTGTCATCTTAGAATGTGCTATTCTCAAGGAGGGATGTTACCATAAAGGAGTCCACCATGTACTGACCTCTTCCTTAGACAGTCATTCCCCTTTTTTTCAGAGGCTAAATAGTAGGCATTATTTGATCTTCGACGTTGAGCCTCCAATCAATATGAGTTTAGTAATCCTTTTCTTTAAATAGTCCAGCCTCATGTAATTTTGCTACACCAACAGAAAACTAACAAGGACACAGAGATTAAGAAGAGGTTGACATTGGAGGCGACAGCAACTTGGAGGACTAGCGAGTGTAACAATCTTTTTGCAGCAATTCTCTAATTCAGTGAGCATAAAGCTGAAGAATGTCTACCGTGCTTTGGGCTCAAACCCAGGCCCCTCAGAAGATGGGTGAGCATGTGCCAGCCACAGGGCACCTCTGAATCTGCTTTCTCACTAGTGAGTGAATGTTGTCCCAGGTGTGAGAGCCGGGACTCTACAGGGAATCAGATGTTGGAGAAGAGTCTTCCAAAGAGACTAAAGGCAGGGACAGTTTTACTGTCCCCTCCTTACTGTAGTCACACCCTGTTAACATCCACAGTGAATAATAAGCACCCTCAATAAGCACAAATGTTTATGAATAATGAACTTTGTTGTCTGAGAATTTCAAACGAGGCCCTAACACTGCGAAAAACTGGGTACCCGTGTCTCCCACACGCCAGACAGTGGCTCTCAGCCCCGGGAGTGCCGTTGACTGAAGTCTGGCCCAGAGTTACCTGGGCACTGCTTTCCTACACTCACACTCATCAACTTTCAGTGTGAGCCAGGTGCATGTGCTAGGAAGAGAAGTCTGAAACCCAGGTCAGACCAGGCACAGTGATACGTGCCTGCGGTCCCAGCACTCCAGAGGCTGAGGCAGGAGGATGGCTAGCGTAAAGGCTGCCTGGGCTACACAGTGAGACCTTGTCTCCAGAAGGCAGTGCTTGGGGATGTAGGTTAGTGAGCAAGAGGTCAGCACATTCTTGCGGGGGTCATCCCAGAGCTACAGTGGGTGGGCATTGCACTGACGGAAGTGGGGACGCGTGGGCCAGACTGGGGCAGACTTTGAAGACACCTTTTCATAAGATCATTCTGCAGAGAGAAGGCACCAAAAGAAATGAGCCCTGTGGCTTAGAAAGGAATGGAAAGGTCAATGCCAGGAAGTCACCCAGACGGGATGACTCCCCACCCCTAGGACGGGGCTTGGTAGGTGTCTCCAGCTCTTTGTTGCCCTGGAGACCACGTAGAAGCATCAAGATCTGTGCCACGGGACCCCCAACACCAGGTGCTCCAAATCCATGTATGAACGCTTTCTTGTTAAAGAGAGATCTTTATTTTTGAGTCATCAGGGTCTGAGCTTTTCAGGTGGGCAGAGGAGACCATTCTGGGCACAGTGAAAGCTTGGAGGCCTTTTCTGGGCCTTGAGGATGAAGATCAGATGGTGGGAGTGTGCAAGCAGTCTTGGGAGGAGGAGAGAGTTCCTTGAGTCTTCCTGCTAGCAAGGTCAGCTCCTGCAAACCTGACTGAATGGTGCGTTTTCTCCCCGCTGACTTTATTATCTCCATTTTTTTTGAAGAGTTGGCATTTTAAACGATTCGAATGACACAGAATCTATCTTAATTATAACCTTTCCTCTCAGGGCACAGAGTTGTCTATGAAAGAATTTTTTAAATTTCTTAATTAACCTGCAGTGACTTCACTTTGCCAAGGTTGTGCTCTGGAAGCCCTAGGAGCTCTGTTCTCTGTCTGCTGCCCAGAGTAGTTTAAAAAACAACACAAAACAACAAACCCAACATAATAAAGATTAAGAAAAAAAAAACCAAACCAACAGCCCTGTAGCACTAAACTGCTGGGATATCAGAGACCAGAAAGTCTTAGGAAGCAAGCAGCTTACACATTCAGAATTTAAAGTCACAGGTCTCAGAGATTAATATTCGCATTCCGCACACATCGTTTCCAAGGGAATGTTTGAGGGCAAATTGCTCTTTTTTAATCTGCCTCAGATCTAATTTTTTGATGATGAGGTTTTTATAAGCAGGCTCTAATTCATTAATATGTGGCTTTTCACTATCCACTTTATCTTCCGAGGAAAGTACTTAATCCACACAAACAGAGGTTGCGTCTGGGTTCAATAAGCAGGAGTGATCAGAGATGCAACCTGAGAGGAAGCATGCCCCATCCTCAGCTGCCTTTCAGACTTCTGTCCCTTCCAACAGAGAAGGACTTCCTTGGGAAATAATGCTTTGCGGTCCTCTATGCACTTGGTGCCTCCTCAGCCCTGAGAATGAGCCAGCAAACAGCTTCACGAGACCCTACATTTATTGTGTATCAAATTTATAAAATTAACACAATTTCACTGCAAGAAACCAAGAGAGTCTCACCTTTCCATTTTTTCACTTGCCCTTTCTGAACTTCCATTGTGTCTGACGGCACAGGGGAAGCCGTGTGACTTCTGGGCACTGGTTTGAGACAACTTTGACCTAATGTCATTTAGGAGAAGTAACTGTGGGGTGTCGATGGGGGAGCCCCATCTCAGGCTGGTCTTTGATGGGCTCTGTCTCTTAGGAATGCTGTCCCTTGTGGGGCCCTAGCTGTAGATACTAGGGCTTTGTGCTGTATGATCATTTGCGCCTCCTAAGCAGGGGAGGAGATTACGTCTCCTGGCCTCACTCTCTGCACAACATGCTATTTCAGGTATATTAAGCATAGTAATCAAAATCTTAAATGTAATGTTAACCACAAAACCCCCAGGACAATGTCGTCAGCTGGAGGCCAAACATTTAGACACTTGAACCTGTGGGGCGCATTTCTCATCCAAACCAGAAATGGTTTTTATGAAGTGCCTAGTAGGTGTTAAGGAAGGATGTGCTCAGTTATGACTATCTGAGCACTCACTGAACACTCATGTCATGAAGCAATCTACTATGTCTCTCTTTTGGGAGTGAAAACAAGTCAAAGCATAGGAACCCAAATTGACCAGGGTCATACCCAGGTACCCTGACCCAGGTGTAGGGTAAAAGGTCAGAGCTCAATTCTAGATTGGAAAACTCACCCATCTCTGAGTTCAAAACCCCACCCATCCCTGAACTCAAAATCCCACCAAGCCCTTCCCTGGAAATCTCCACCCTGGAAAACTCCACCTCTAAGAAACCCTGTATAAAACCTGCCTCTGGCTCAGCTCCCTGCTCCTTCTTGTTCAAGCAGAGGCAGCCATCTTCTCATGTCTCTCCCAATAAATCTCATGAGTGAGGTTTGTTGTGTGGTGTGACTGTGACAGTCCCTAGCTCCCAACAGCCAGGATGCCTTTTTTTTCAGAGTCGAAAGGAGAGGAGGCCATTCTCCTCAGAGCTGCAACACTTCCAGAGGGGAAGCCTTTCTCTTTAGAGCTGCAACCAGCATCACTTGAGGATGGGCTGCCCCAGCTTGATAGTCCCTGTTTAAGATTCTAGTTGTGCTGAAGGAAAAAAAGCTGTGCCCTGTGTTCAAGCTCTGTGTGTGTGGACAGCAGGGACCACTCTGTTCAGAGGGAACTGACATCCATCCCTCAGTGATTCCCTTCTGTAGAGAGTGTTGGGGGAGATACACTGCAGCTTCGGTCTGGAATGACAGACACACTGTTCTACAGGATCTGGGGCTGGGAGCCCAGGTTTCCCTTGGGCTGCAGGCATAGCTGGGGCAGAAAGGTAGGCATTGGGGGCTTGCTGCTTTGAGTCTCTGTTTAAGGATGGGGACTTAGGAGCCATTTTAGATAACGTGAGACAAATACTGCCATCCCTAATGGAGAAAGAGAAGGTGGTTAGTGTGTATGTGTCTAAAGATGGCGCCCTTGTTCACAGTATTTCTTGTTGTACAAGCCATAGTGACCTATGTATGCATGCATGCATATAAGTGTGGCATGCATAAGCATGTGTTTGCATGTATGTATATATGAGAAGCAAGCGTAAGCACGTGTTTGCATGTATGTATATACATGTAGTATGCATAAGCATGTGTTTACATGCATAATGGATGAGTTTTTAACAAAAGAGTTTGACCTTTGAGGCCAGAAAAGAAACTCAAAAGTGGCAAGCAGTCCATTGTAAAGGCCCTTTGGGGCTCATCACCATTTGTAATGCCCCTGGGGTGCTCCAGCTGAAGTAATTGGAGACACCTTTCAGGGGGAAGACAGGGAAAAGAGGCGAGAAGACACCTGTGCATGCCCAGTCACCCTTACGTGGGTGGAGCACCCACAGGTACCTACGTCTTTTTCTTAAGGAAAAGTATTCAGTTTGCTTGTACGTATCTGTTTAAATAAGGTGAACTTTAATTGTTGCTGAAACAACGCCACAAATTATAGATAAGCAGAAATAAGCAAATAGAACTGCGTGTTTAGCAGTGGGAGAACAGTTGTTTATTAAGTACCAGGACCTGAGATTTTATCCCCTGCCTATCCCTTCAGACATGCAGACACATATACACACGGGGGGCGGGGGGAGAAGAGAATATGATTTATGTGTACCCTTTCTACAGTCATAAATATTTTCATGTCATTCTGAGTTGTGTAGCACTTTCTTCCAAGGTCAAAGCCTTCCATCTTGTAGGGAAACTGAGAGGTGAAAAAAACAGGGCATCTTAAGACAGGATGTTTCTAAGGAGGTGAAACATAGAACAGGATGCTCTATGAAGGAGGGAAGCATTATATCCTTAAGCTCATTAAGACAGGAAGTAAACAAAATAGCTTCAGGAAGTTCCTGAAGCTGACCAGATTCACTAGCTCCATCTCCCTCAAGAGCGTATAAGCAGTAAAGCCTGGAAAGTGCTTCTGTTAGACAAGCAGAACTGCTTAGGAGTAGCCCAGATGAGCTGCCTGGAAAAGGTTCAGCCCAGCCGAGCCACTTGGAAAGGATACTCCAACCCACGGAGCTGCCAGCAGGCTGTGCGGTGTACGCCAAATGCCCAGCTTCCGTGCGCTGTCACCCTTGCTTTGGTGGGCTTGGTGTTGCAGCTCCTTGTATAATTTCTACTCCTGTACGTCATCACCTCACACCCATGTTCCTCTAAGTGACCCCAATTAAACTCACCGGTTCGTCAAGATGGACTGTGTTGCTGTCCTCACTTTGGTCTGTCTGACAGTCCCTGTTTGAGGTGAGATGTTTGTTTACATCTTTCCAGAAATAGTGTCATACAACCTGCCTTTTTCAGTGAGTCGTCTCAGCTCCCTTCATGAACTTTCATCTCACCTACCACGATCTGCTTAAAAACGTCAAGAGAATTCTCAAATTTCCTTTACCACAGCCAGCTAACCCCCGCCAGGATCTTAAGCACCTTCTGGAAATGTCCCTAAAGACCTTTACTCTAGAATTTTAAGCCTCGCCTGGGGCTTCACAGAATCACATCCCCAGCCTGTCTGGAGTCACTCCATGGGTGACTTTGTTTTCCCACTTTTCCAACATTTGTGGCAACTGAGGATCAGCTCTAAAGACAGGGTGAATTCAGAGGAGATGTCTGGCTTGGAATCCCTGGTTCTCTCATGTGAACTGGGCTCAGCTTCCCTGTTCACACCCAGAGACAAAACCTTGCCTGGACCACACCTGCTGAACAGAACGGCTCCTGGATAAAAGTCTCTTTCTTCTTTCAGATAGTTTTGGTTTTGTTTCGTTTGTTTATTGTTATTATTGGCTTTCTTTGGCATTTAATCAGAGTCCTTCCAGACAGGGCGCACCCCAAACAAGGAAAGTCTCACTTGAACACTAAGGCACAAAGCAAAAGTAGAGAGCTTTCTCACAGGCGAAAGCACTTAGGGACAAGGGGAGCCTCCAGGTCCACAGGGAGACCAGTCATTACAGAGGCTAATGGAGAGAGGGTCTCCTGAGCAAAGCTGGCGACTTTGAAACTCACGGCTTACAGTCAATTAAAACACACAGCCAAAAGCTCCACTGGGTAAACGGGCATGAGATAGGGACAGGGAGTTGCCAATGTGAAGAGGCCCGTTCCAGAGTCCCAGGCCTTGCTGCTGCCTCCAGCCTTTCCTGAGTTTGGCGTGCTTTCAGGGAGCCACGTTCATTGTTCAAGCGGGAAGAGCTGGGGAGGAACAAGGAGGCTCCCCACCAGATGCTGATTTCAGAAATGGGCTTCATAGACCCCTGGCATGGGTGCTCTGTGTGTGTTGGTCTACCCGTCTCCCAGTGAGGGGCACCCTGTCTCCACCTTCTGCGTGTCCCACACAGGGCGTCTAAAGCACCAGGGGCATAAACAACCCTAAGTTCACATTGCTGAGTAAGGGGGGGAGGGGCTGCGTGGAGGGTTAAGGGTGTGTGTGTGCCGAAATACAGTCATCAAGATGAATAACAATAAAAAACAAAAGCTATGAGCTCCACAAAGAGGTAACTACCAAAAATTAAACACAAATTAATGATAGGCCAGCCTCCTGATTCTGAAGCCCCTGTTGGCCCTACTCTCTCAACTCTGCTATGCCTGACAAGCATACGTATGTCCCCATTGTGTGTCTGCACCTGGGGCTCCTTAGCTTCTTTCTACTCTTCCTCCTCCCCTTTTTCTCCTCCGCTGCCTCTCCCTCTTAGACTCCCTTTTAGACTCCCTCTTAGACTCGGCCTCAGTCCGTAGCCCGAGTTGGCCTGGAACTCATAATTCTCCTGCCTTGGCCTCCTCAGATTATTAGCACCTCAGATGTGCAGCACAGGACTACGCCACGACCAAGCGATGCTGCCCCTCACACAGTATGCCAGTCATCAGGACTGCAAGTTCATTCCCAAGACAGCCAAGTGTGGAGACGGGGAGCAGGCCTCAAACCCGCCTCCCCTGCAGAAAGAGCGTTTATGGGATGAAGAAGCAAGAGGAGGCAAGATGTTGGGGAAGGTGAATCTGTGCCTCTTGCTTGTGCGGCTACAAGGGAACTTCGTGGCTGTCCATGGGGGGCACGCTCAGGCAACGGATGACAGTGTTGGGGTTTTTCAGCCCGCTGGAGACTTGAGCTGGCTAAAAGTGAATCGGGTCTGTGACTTCATGGATTTGGGCTACACAAACGCGGCCTCCGGGTTTCCGAGCACCAACACGTAGAAATCATTAGCACCATGACCCCTGCGTTAGAGGCCTGATTATCTACAGCAAAGCTCAGCGGAGGCTAATAACAAACTGCTTAGTGCATCCAACTTTAAAATTGGCGATCTGAAAGGCAGCCGGAAGCTACTGGAGCGGGTTAAATCCAGAGGGCTTATTAAGGTCCTATCCTCTGTTCAGATCAGCCCAATACATCACCACACTAGATTAGAAACGCACAGAGGTATGTCTTAGGCGGGGCTCAACCCTGTTCTGTACTTACAGGATGCTCTCCTATAGAGCAGAAGACAATGGAATGCTGACTGAAAAGGAGTAGGTAAAGAAATCGAGCAAAAGAGGAGGTAAGACTGGGTGCAAAGGGGTCACATCACACGCTGATACCCCAAAGGAGAGAGTTTAAGGGGGGTTTGCCAAAATACAGTCATCAAGGTGAATAATAGTAAAAATAAAATAAAATAAAAATCGTGAAAATTCATGAGGAAATAACTATCAAAATTAAAAAGTAAAGCCAGGTTTTGACCTTGCATTTACAAAGGCCAGCTCATACGGTTCTCTAAAGATCATGCATTGAAGACTTATCTGCCTCAGTCAGGGCATGATGGCTCACCATCTGTGATCTCGGCTACCTCGGATGCTGAGGCAGGAGGGCCACAGGTTTGAGACCAGCCTGGGCTACACAGGAACATGTTCTCAAAATAAGATTTTAACCAGGGCTGGAGATGCAGCTAAGCAATGGCCTATGATGCAGTGAGGACTTGGGTTAGGGTCCCAGCACTGTCAAGAGAAACCAGATCTACCTCGAGTATGAAGATCTTTGGGTGCACCATGCTTCTTGGGTTAGATGGAATGCCTTGTGGAGCTAAAATGGGAATATAGATGTTATGGGCCATTGGTGAGGTGATTCTCAAGCTTTCTGGGAGAAGGTTCCCATTGTGCCTGCAGACTTTGAGAGTATGGTAGGCATCCATCCACTTGTTCTGGGTAATACAAGGACATATGTCCTTACAGAAGGTTCTCTCTTGACATCAGAGTGTGGAGTTGCAATGGAAGTTTGGGTTTCTTTGCATGTTATGTAAATTATACTTTTGTTTGAATGCCAAGTGTGGGACTGTAGTTGGGCTGGTTTGTCCACACCTGTTAATTGTCACTTGTGGGATGTGATCCACGAGCCACCCGAAGAGGGGTATGGTCTAGGACTCTGAGAATATAAATATGAGATTGGGAAAGAGACTGTATGGCGTTTTGGAGAGGTGTTCTGTGTGGCATTTGGTGTTGGTGTGTGATGTTTGGTATTGATGTGTGGCAAGGAGCAGTTTGGAGAGACTAGAGACCAGAGGCAGTGGCAGTTTGGATCAGACAGATGGAAAGAAATGCTTTGGGGTGCAGCAGCGTGGAAGAGCCTGCTAGCTGTGTCTGTGGTTGACAGAGCCCTGAAAGAACCCCTTGACCTAAATAGCTGGGAGAAGGAACGGGGTCTGGGTCCTCAAGCTCCACTAACCTTTTCTCTCTTCTAGTTAAGGTTGAGGGGTTGGTGGAAGGGAGGTAGAGGACTAAACACCCCCAATAAGGGAGAGTTTAAAAAAAAGACCACTTCAGGGGGCTTCCACACAGAATCAAACATACAGCTTTGAGCCATATGCTTCAGTCCACACAGCTAGCAAGTACACAGAGCAGCACTCGACCCAATCATAGCTTAAAAGTCAGGCCCTTCCCATGGTCCTGTAGAGTGCCTGAAGTGTGTGCTTCATCTCTAGTGCAGTTGAGAGAATTAGGCAGGCATAGGAATGCAGTCAGGGTTTCACCCTGAAAAAATAAAAAAGTCTCATAGAAGGTATAAATAGGCACAAACAGACCAACAAGATAAGATGCCAAAGAAATAAAGATTAAGTAGGAGAGATTTGTGAGAAATAATGATGCTGAAGGTGGAGAAGAAAGACTCCCAAGGATGAATCAGCCAACAGAGTTCTTCAAAATACATAGTTTTAACATACTTTTATTTTTTGTTTATGTGTGGGCCTGCATGAGCTTATGTGTGCCACCACATGTGCGCAGGTGTATATGGATGCCAGCAGAGGGCGCTGGATCCCTGGACCTGGAATTACAGGCAGTGAGTGAATAGATGTGCATGCTGGAATTGGAGTTCTGGGCATCTGTGGGAGCAGCAAATACTCTTAAGCAGTAAGTGCCCATCTTTCCAGCCCTCAAACCATGCAGTCTGTATCTGATCTCCATAACAACCGTATAGGGTACAGATAGACTACAGATTAAACAGGGGAGACTAAGACTGGACATACAGTGGCTTGAATGCTCAAGGTCATGTAGCAGTGACCTGTGATGCCCAGATCTCTCTTGGGTGATCTCGGGTATCTCTGTTCATGTCTGTTGAACTTGCAGTTCTGTCACAAGGATGCCATTTGGGGAGGAGCCTGGGATGAAAAACCTGTGTTCACAGAGGCTCAGACAGAAGCTCCAAGTATCAGGCCAAGGGAGAGGAAGGGAATGCCAAGCCAGAAAGCACCAAAGACCTCAGTCGTGCCAGAGACATCCCTGCCTGTCCTTATCATCCTCAGACTTTCTTTAAATTTCAGCTGTCCTTCCCAGAAACCCTTGCTAGACACAGTCCGTCTCCTGCTTCTGTGTGACTTTCTGCTGCGGTGTGAGCATCTGGTCTCTCTGCAAGCTGAATTTCTAGAGTGTTTATAGCAGATCTTAATAGCACAAAGAAGGGTAAGAACGCTCTTTCTTTCGTGAACTGAGGTGTTTTCATGCCAGATTAAGCACCAGAACTGTCAGAACTCCAGCACCCATATACAGTCTGCACTAACATGACTTCATTAGTCCACTTTGCTTTCTTGATAAACGTCTGTTTCTCTAGGAAATGCTGGTCCAGAAATCCAGATGTCCACTGACATCTCCAGCTAACAGTGGCTACCCTCACTTCCAACCTTGTGATGATGCACAGACAATACCTATTTCATTGAAATCACGCTCGGGGATTTTGAGTTTGGATCTTTCCCTCTGGGAGTCATGAGGATAAGCTGCAAGCCACAGGACATGGTTGATACCACAGCAGAGTATGTGCTGCTGGGCGAGCTTGGGTGGTTGGGTACCTGTGTAGATGCACTTTGATTTAATTTATACTTTTAAATCAGGGATGGGTTCTTAGGATGTGATCCTGTGGGAAAATGAGAAGCCTTCGTAACTTCATCATTCTAAAATCTTCCAGGAAAGGTCCATTACCTTTTCAATAGAAACTATCAAAGGCATACACCCCCAATGCTGCATCAAAATCCTTGCCTTGCTATGCCTAACAGTCCTGGCATTGTTATCTTTGTCCAGCCCTAATCAAATACCCCTTCAATGGAAAGACCCACCCTAAACGAGATCTCCTGCCCCGCCCACACCCATATCTGACTCTGTCCTTAATGCTGAGAGCAAACACACCTTGTGTGCTCATCTACACACAGTGTCAATGATGAGTTCAAGGAGCAAGCATTTGATAACAGAAAACAAGACAAAGTGACAATGGGGGCATTTCTCTAGAGATAGGGCGATCGTGTCATGTTCCAGAAGTGACAGTTCCTGCATGGTCCTGAGGATGCCACTGACATATAGCCAGGAACAAGCAGCTCCAGAGTTATGCTTGCCATCCCGTTCTGACAGCATAGTTTCCCCGCCTTCAGGGAACTAAGGGAAGGTTACTTTCGTAAAGTTATATTGGTAAAGAATGTTCTCTCAGCTTCTCTCAGTCTCCTAATAAGTGGAGACTCTTCTTCAGCATCTCATAGTCACAGTCCCTTCTTGTTCCAAGATGGCACCTTGGGAATGGGAATTTGTGAGCCTTTGTGGAAGGTGAGCGGAGGACTGCTCAACTCTGAGCCCAAGATCTCTCTGCTGCTTTGTCAGTCGCAATCATGACTGTGGATCTGGTCACTGCTCACTCTCACACCATCTTCTGTTAGTGGCTAAACCTCACAGATCACTGGCCTGGCACCTCCCTGCTGGCTGGTCCTCTCCTGCTCTTCATCTTGTCGGTGTGAGCCTCCTATTTGTCCTTCACTTGTACCAGGGCTCCACTGCCCTGTGGAATTCAAATGTTTCTCCCACAGCAGCAACTGTCCTGTGTGCATTATCCTCTGGAATAATGTGTGTGTCAACTTCAGCACCCTCCAGAGGCCCAAAGCAGTGTAGCTTTTGTGGGAGTTGCCTTCTGTGACTCGTTCTCCTAGCGGCTGCCAATGGGCCTCCTGACCCGGATAAAGGTTCTTGAGGTACCTTCTGTGGTGTCACACAACACAAAAACATCTATGTTTTTAAGTGTCTCTACAACCTATCAGCATGCTGCATTTCCTCTCAGCTCCAGAGAGAGGGAAATCAGGCCTTCTGTGTCAGTTTACCTGAGTGGCCATAACAAAGAGTTGGTTTCCTTGCAGTTTTGGAGGCTGAGGATTGAGATCAGGTACCAGTAAGGTTGGTTCCTTCCAAGACCCTTCTCTAAGGCTTGTAGATGGCTGTCTCATTCCAGTCCCTTCACACCACGATGGCCACCTCCTTCTTGTTCCTTCACACCATGATGGCTGCCTCCTTCCTTTGTCTTCACACTTTCTTCTCTTGGTGTGTCTCTGAGTGTGAATTTCTGTTCTTCCAAGGGTACCAGTCATACTGGCTGACAGCCTACCTTAATGAGCTTATTTTCCCTCTAGTCACCTCCCTAAATGTCCTGCCTCAATGAAAAGTCACATTCTGAGGTCCTGGCAGGTAGAATTTTGACATATGAATTCTGGGGGTCCAGCCCATAGCAGACCCTTCTCTGCTGTCTCCGACATGCTTCATCCTACTTCCTGCAGGGGAGCCATAAGCTCTGTTTTTTGTGTTTTTTTTTTTTTTTTTTTTTTTTTTTTTTTTTTTTTTGCTTTTCTTCTGACACCATCCATCTCCTCTTTTCTCCAAATGGCAAATGGCTGCCATGGAAGTCTGCTTTTAGTAGGGAAAAAATTGAGAGTCCATTAGTTTAACACTTGCTATTTGTTCCTTTTGTTTGTTTGAGATAGAGTCTCACTCTGTAGCCACAGATGGTCTGTAACTTGCTGCATAGCTTCAAACCCACAGAGACCTGGCTGCCCCGGCCTCCTGAGTGCTGGGACTAAAGGCTCTGCTCAGCTTTCTGTTTTCTAAATATCTTCTTTGACTTTATGCAAAAGGCAAATGACGGCCATGGATAGGCCTGGCAAGTGGCGCTCAGGAAAAAAGGTTGATAAGGCCTGACCTTCAAGAAAAAACATCCATGGTAGACTCACGGGACTCCAGGATGTGTGAGGACAGAGTCCTCTTTCATACTCTGGGAAAGGAGGGCTGAGGGCATGCTGAGGGTGGTAGCTCTCTGTGCTCTGTCACCATTTGGACCCCAGTAAAGAGAATCCGAAGAGACAGAGGCTTCGCTCCCATCGGAGGGACGGCCAGGGTTCTCAGAATCTTCTAGAAGTAGTGGAAGACCTCCAGCTGTCAAGACATTTGGTTCCACCCTGTTGGAGCTCAAGGTTCCTGGGAGTGTCTGCTGAGGCTGCTGAGCCTTCCGATTGACCAGGTTCTCTGAATCTGACTGGAAGGAGAGGACAGAAAAGGGGGAAGGAAAAAAGGCCAGGTTGATTGACACTTTCACGGCTGCTTATTCTTCAATAAGCAGTTTCAGCACCGTTCTTCATGTCACTGTTAAGCCACTCTTCCTTTTTATCTTTAATGAATTGTGTTTCTCGTGTGGAATTTTTGTAATTTGACTTTCTCTGTTTGAGAAGCTGTTAGTATTTGATGGTGAGCCTGAAGGCAGCAGAACAGTCCTCAGAAGTTTTCGGGGTATCTGACGGAGTGTATCGGTTCCTTTTTATTAGATTCTTTCTTGCCTCCCCGAATGATTAGAGAGTTCTTTCATAATTATGCCAAGCCTGAAGTGATAATGAGCCACTTGTAATGAGAAAGCCATTTCAGAGAGTGGGTAGAGGTCATTGCAGGTTTGCAAGTGCTAAAGGAGCACCAGCTCCTCCTAGTGGCAGAACATGGTACTAACCGATCATGAAACCAGGGTACAATCAGTTTTCAACCGCATTTATTATTCCAGATTTTTACAAGCAGAACTTAAAATGTGACAATTATAACGATGAAGAACTTAATATATCACTTATTTTTGCATCTGACTTTATGCTATCCCACCTGTATGTGCTCTTAAATTTTAAAAAATAATCTCTTGCACATTAAAATGAGTTTAGTTATCTCAGAGAAATCGCGTATCTGAATTGGTTAAAAGTCAGGCCCCTGGCATTATGAAAGGAATGTCAGGCATTGACACAGTTGTGGCAACTATTCCTGCTGGGTTTTTCTGAGAGGTTGGTAAAGTGGCTAGTTTGGGAGTAACCACAAAAGGTAAGGCAGGAACGTGGCCTAATCTTTCCTTCAGCGCTTCCTCCGTGTCCGCACTTGCCAGGAAGAGCGTTGAGTCATTCGCCGCTGTCCTCCCCAGCACTTTGTACATCTGGGTGGGAAATTAGTTTCCAAAATTATCCAAGTTAGTGTAAGAGAAAAACGGGCTCTTAAAGGCTGTAAGTTGAGCTGAAAAACATTCCAAGACCAGAATTTTATGGGACCATGAATGGTATAGAGGCACCAATAAGCACTGGATAATGCACCACAAAGGACTTGAAGAAATGACAGCTCCAGACAAGGCCTTGGCTGAATACTCATGTGTCAGTGCTGAGCCATTCACAGAATGGCTTTATATACACACACTATCACCAAAGAAAAAATTAAAACGTGAGCCACGGGCAGTTGCTGAAGACCTAGTACTAACCCAGAATGCTTTGCGTTATGTACCGTGACCAAAGGGAAGAGAAAGCTTGTCGGAGTGGGGTGGGGAGGTGGGAGGGTAGGAATGTGGGGGTAGGGTGAAGGGGAGGGGAGCAGGGGGTGGGAGGAAAATTGTGTGAATTTCTAAACAGAAGTTGAAATCCAGTAAGCTAGGCTTAGCGATAGAGTTTATGATTCAAAGATCTAGAAAAACGTATTTCAAGACGTTTGTTTCACTGATAGACACTAGTAGGTTCAAAATAGTGCATTGTACTATGTACTTTTTAGGACAGGGTCCTAATTTCTTCCAGAAATGCTTATTTTGGGATATGTATACTGGGCAAGTCTCTCAAACACATCTATCACGGCCAAAAAAAATATGTGGATGCATGAAAACCTTAGCAACATTTGGGGAAAGAATTACCCATACTCTCCCATTTGCCCCATTAATCCCAGATAATTATTTTTCTTCTTTATATAAGCTTTAACAACTTAATTATTAGGGGAAAATAAAACAATTTTCCATAAAGTATCATCTTTCAATCACAAATAAGCCTGTGCTGAAATAATACGACCCCTGTTAAGACAGAGGAGAAGGGATGGAGAAATGCCTTAGAGGTTAGCAATCCTTGCTGTTCTTCTGGAAGCCAGCTTTCGGTTCCCAGAAGCACCTCAGGCAGCTTACAGTTCCAAGGAACTCAGGACCCTCTTCTGGGCATTGTCCTCCTGTGCACAAATGCCCCCCCCCAACACACACACTCATAATTTAAAAATGAATACAGATTTTTAAGAAGCATGAGAGAAGGGGGAGGGGGGAGCAAAGGAATGTGACCCAAAAGTCTGCCGCATGGAGGAGGGACAGAAGGTGGCAGACACTTCAAGAGATGACGGCTACAGATGAAAGACTTCAGCCAACAATTTCTGAGCACGATTACAAGAACAGTGTATTCCCGTGTAGGGGTTAAGGGATGGCTCAGAGGGTAAGTGCTGGCTGCTCAGACACGGAGACCTGAGCCTTGATCTGTGAAGGCTGAGTGTGGCCACTAGGGAGTGGTCCGAAGCCAGGGAGGCAGATCTCAGTGGCCGCCAGACCACCAAAATCCAGGTCCAGTGGGAGACCCTCCCTCAAAACATCAGGTGGAAGGTGACTGAGGAAGAATTGGTGTCAATATCTGGCCTCCACCCACGAGTGTACCTAAGTGCAAGTGCGCCCATGGCACATAGGCATACATGTACTAACATCACCATCCCACCCCCACACATGATCATGTGCACACGCATGCTCACTCTTTCTCTCACGTTAACACACACACACACACACCGAGCAATATTTAATGAGACTATGATACATGGTTGAAAATCCTGTGAGAAAACAGATTGTAACCATTGAATGATACTTAGTCTTAAATCTAATTTCTCACTGCAACAAAGGGAAAAGACACTTATTTCCAATGTCCTGTAGAACGGACGTGACCCTAGAACTGTATTCTTAGCAAAAAGGACCTCTCAGAAATGAATGTAAAGTCGAATAATTTCAAATTAATAAAAGCAGAGTTTTCCATCCGCTGAACTTTGTTAAGGAGTGAATGCTAAAGGGTGTGTTTTGTGAAACAGAAGATGATCCCAAATGGTGGAACAGAAATGTGAAGATGAATATTGAAGAGTTGTATACAGTAGACCCCACAGGGCTAGATAAACACGTGGGAGAACAAACATGGAGATTTACTACCAAGAGTGACCAAGTGTCAGTGTTCCAAGTTCCTACACATTTAGAAAGTTTGCATTGCAGTAGACATCTTTCTAACCACCATCACAAAGCAGCTGAGCTAAAAACTTACAGAGAGAAAGGTCTATTTGGGCTCACAGTGTTGGAAATTCCAGTCCAAGGCCAACCAGCTCCATGAGCTGCAGCCTCTTGTTCAACTGGAAGCCAGTTGCAGGGCAGCCCAGTGGAGCAAACCCATCTAATGACAAGTCACAAAGTAAAGGAGAAAGAGCCTGGACTCTCATCGTCACCCCCAATGACCTAACAAGCTCTCAATAGGCCCCACCTCCTAAAAGTTCTATCACTGCCAGTATGCCACCCTTGGGGGTCAAGCCAGAGTCCCCATAACTTCTAAATTGAGTGCAGGCCCATGTCCTTCCCTCCATATTCATGGGTGGAGCTATGACTTGACACTAAAATCCCTGTCGTGTCTGTAGACAGCTCACCCCTGCCGTGTCCTAACTTGTTACAAAGAAAGGAAATCCCAAACTTTCATTTTTACCAATAAAGACTCAGGAGCCAGATGCTGGGTGAAGAGCTACTAGTTCAGATGGCAGAGACAGCACCCAGCTGGTCTTCCTACTCAGCCAACGTGCCAGAAGGAAAAAGCCTTCCTATTCAGCTCACAGCCCAGAAAGAAAAAGCTCTTTCCTCTTCCCTACCATGTCCTAAATACCCTCAACTCAATGTCTCACCTTTTTGTTTACTTACCGTCACTCCCTGTAAGCTGGTTTCTTGCTCCATCTCTTGACCTAAGGTTTACTTTACTTAGCTCTTGGGTTAAAGGTGTGTGCTAGGGCTGAGCCACACAAAGACTTGTTTAGTGTAAACAGAAAAACTCTAGGATCAAAGACTGAGTCTTCCCACAGTTAGAAACAGGCTCTTACAGGGTTCACAGTCTCAGGGTTTACAATGAGATCAGATATCCTGCAACATTAACTTAATTGTTACCCACCTTTCTCAATAAATAGACAGTAGCAATGCAAGTACAAACCATTGCACTTACCAGTCATTTGCAAATGGATCCACACTTCTAGTTAACCCAGACCCCTGTGTCTCAAGGCATCTGGTATTGAAAAAAATTGATCAGTGTCCCGTATGTTGAGGATCCAGCCCAGTGCCTTGTGTGTTCTAACTCATGACCTGCCATTGAGCCACGCCTCTAGTCTGCCATTCCAGCTTAATACCCTCCTCAAACTGCTCACTGCTCCCACCTGGCCAGAGCCTCCGTCACACCTCACCTGGGAGGCTGAAGGGCATCTAGCATCACATTCCCATTCTTAACCCTCAGGATTGTTCTTACAGCATCTAAAGTGCTCCTTTAACTGAAAATAATTATTTTAAATTGCCATATACTATGTGTAGCAATGCAAAGAGCACACTGTAACAATTTGGTGCACATATGTAACATGAAGGATCAAATCAGGTAATCAGCATTTCTGCATCCTTAAACACTTTTCATCTCCACTGTTGGGACCCTCCTGGTTCTTCTTGCGATTTGGGGATATAAACTGTTGGCCACAAAGGTAAAGACAAAACACCAAAACGAAACACAAGAAAACCAAAGTGTTGTCAGCCTTAGTTGCCCAACTGTACTGTGGAAAACTCAGCGCTTTTAGTTTGACTCATGCTGGCCGGTGTCTGCCTCCCAGCGTACCCCCTCCCACCTTCCCATTACGCCCCCAGCGACCACTGTTCTGCTGTCTCCCGAGAGTCAGTGCTTTCAGCTTCTTCAGATGGGCGAGGACACATAGCACTGCTTTTCCTGTCCCTGGTTTACTCAGCTTCCTGTCCTTAAGTTCTATTTGCATGGCCACACATGGCAGGCTTCAGCCTTTTATATGGCCGACTCGTATTCCAGTGTGTGTGTGTGTGTGTGTGTGTGTGTGTGTGTGTGTGTGTGTGTGTCTGTATCTGTCTGTCTGTCTGTCAGAGAGAACCTAAGCTGGGTCCTATCTGGGTCTTCCCCCCACCCCCGTCTCACTCAGTGTTAATGTCAGGCTTTTACAGCTGTGTTTGGAGTTGCCCATGGAGGGTCTTCTGCCCTGCCCCTCCCCACAGCCCCACTGTCAGCTCCTGCTGGAGCTTTAGAACACCGCTCCGAGCGTTCTGCTGCCTTGGATTCCCTCGTCTCCGAAACTGTGTGGCCGGGCGTCTCTTCCATCCCCTCTGCGTTTGCTCTGGGTTCTTTCTCTCTGAGACCCACACTGTGTAACTGTTCAGATTCCTCCCAACCCCTGCATTCTGCATTAATCTTCCCTTGTTTTGTTTTTCGTCACACTTATTACTTTCCAGTGTGTAACTTAATTTACTTTTTATTATATCTATTGTTGATTCATTTTGCCTGTTAAGGCTCACAATGATGAGAGTCACAAGAATAGGAATATCATTTAATCTTTCCCCAAGCACCTGTCACAGCACCAGGAATAGAGTTGATTATTATCTTTCCCTCTCGCTCAAGATCTCGCTCTCACTCTCCTTTCCTCATCTGAGATTATGTGAGAGTCATTTTTTTTTCTAGCCCTGGAGGCTGAACCTGGGGCTTCATGCTTGCACTGACAGAGAGGCCCTTCTTAAATTATCTTTGATTAAATTTGAAACAAGGGTCACAATACTTGACCACCTCAGGAAAGTTTTGCACATGATACTCAGCTTCCCGAGCAGAGCAGTGGAGCTTGAAGGCCTCCACTGCCAGTCTCATCTTTAAGGCTTAAAAACTTTAATGACTAAAAAGTGTCATATATCACCTTCAAAATAATTGAAAGAGAATGAGTAAAATAGTCAATTGATCAAAGATGACAAGAAATAAGAGAGCAGTAAACTCACACAAGAAAACCAATCTGGGCAGACAAATACAGGTGTTAGGAACAAGTTCATCTGTAGCTCTTGTTACTGCACTCAAAGTCCTAGTAACAAGACAAAGAATTCAAGAGAATCATCATCAAAAGAAAATAAAAAGCACCTAGAACGTGCAAGACCCAGAGGTGGTCAAGAAAGCTAAGGGTAAAATAATTGGAAGAAGATGACCTAACACTAACTAGATAAGTCTGATGACCAATTAGTAAATTCAAAACAGGTATCATGGCTAAAACATCCTCAGATGGTAAGGAAGAGGGCTTCTTTATCCAGTTTGACATCTTTGAAATGTCTAATCACCGTGGCAGTGAATGTTAGTGAAGAGCACAAACTACAGTTGGCACTTACGAATTTTTTGTTTTGTCTGTGTGACAATGGCACATGTCCCAGTACTGCTGACAGTCTGCACTGGTGGACTCCAGTCCCATAGAACAGGGTGCCCCAGAGCTCAGAGGCCACGGTTTCTCCATGAGCTGGCTGCCTGTGGAGACCTGTGTGATGGCTCTGTGTCTCTGCACTGTCCCTTTGACATCCCCTCTCAGCTGCTGTACCCCAGGTAATCTCATATTAGCTCATAAAAACCATTTGTTTCCTGTGGAAAGTTACCTGTCCTTGGGCAGTTGGGGCTACAGATTGACTTTAGCCCTTACACACTGTGCTAGTTCAGTTAAATGGTGTGTGAAGACCAGAACGCTGTGACTAGCACCATTTCCTAGGCAAGGTCTCCTAACAGCGGGGAAATAGAGTCGATCACAAATAAGCAAGCAGCATACAAATAAGCATATGTGCCCTCATTTTGTCTCTCTACTCTTGACAGCCCTGGTGATGTGGCCAGCGCTTCAAGTTCCTGCCTCCACCTCCCCAAAACAATGGTCCTGGAATAACTTGGGATTGTGAGCTGGAATAATCTGTTCCTTCCTGGTTTATCCTGTTCATCCTAGCTTCTTTCTACCGCCTGTTGCTATGTATTTACAGCTTTCTTCCTCACCTTTGCTTCATCATACATCTTTAGAAAATCCTGGCTTTTGACTTCTGACCTCTGTAGCCCACCCCAAAACCTTTAACTGGTTTTAATTTTTTTTTTAAGTAAATGAAGAGTATTCAAAATTTACCATCTTGTGATTTTTTTAAATACCAAAGGTATTCGGATAAACCATATAAATCATTTTTATATATTGTCACATATTTTATTTATGTTATATATTTATATATTATACATTTTATTTTATTTATATATGAGATATTGTGATGGTTTGAATAGGTGTGGCCCCCATAGACCCATGTGTTTGAATGTTTGCCCATAGGGAGGGGGACTATTAGGAAGTGTGGCCTTGTTGGAGGAAGTGTGACACTGTGGAGGTGGGCTTTGAGGTCTTCTGCGTTCAAACTGCACCCAGTGTGGTACACAGTTTCCTTCTGCTACCTGCAGATCAAGATGTTGAATTCTTCTTCTCCAGCACCATGTCTGCCTTCATGCTTCCGTGCTTCCCACCATTACCTCTGAAACTGTAAGCCGGCCCCAAACTGAATGTTTTCCTTTTAAGAGCTGCTTTGGTCTCGGTGTCTCTTCACAATAACACCCTAACTAAGATTGAAGTTGGTACCAAGGACTGGGATATTGCTGTGACAGGCCTGACCATGCTTTTGTTTAGAGGAATGCAGACTTTGAGACTTTGGATTTGAAAAGCAGTGGAAAGCTTTAAATGAGGCTTACTGGACCATCCTAGTAGGAACATGGAAGACAGTGGTGCTGAGGGTGATTTGAACTGTGGAGGTCCAGCTCAAGAGGTTTCAGAGGAGAAGAATTTTGGTATGTGGCCTGGAGACTGTTCTTGTGAGATTTTGGCAAATAACTGGGCTACTTTTTGCCCTTGTCTGAAGAGTTTGCCTGAGCCTGAAGTAAAGAGATTTAGGTTGATTGCATTGGCAAAAGAAATCTCAGAACACCGTAGTAGCCACTGCCATGCAGTAACTAATATTAACTCTTTTGATGAAAAGAGAAAGCTGAGCAAGGAAAAACACAAAATGTTCAAGGATTAAAGGGGCACCAGGAAGTGGAATGGATCTGAATCTTGTACTCAAGGAGATGAACAGAGTAAGGATAGTAAATGCAATTAAGGGAGTGTGACCTCAGGGCAAGATCCCACCCAGCTATGCTTCCATCTTGTGACAATGAATTAAAGAAACGCTTAGGTCCAGGTGGCCCACATCTTTCATCTCAGTCAGCACCCAGGAGACAGAGGCAGAAGGATCTCTGAGTTTACAGCTAGCCTTATCTACAGAGCAAGTTCTAGAACAGGCAGGCTTGGGCAGTGATGGAAACCATTAAAAACAGAAAGCTCATGAAGATGTAATTGAGAAAGTGGGCCATATTCCAGCACTGTATGGAGGTTCCTGTGTGCCTAAGCCATTCCAGGGCACACGAACAGCCAAGTGCCAGGCCTATCTGGCCTTCTCATCATCTCAGGCAATGTCTTTTTCAAATGTCTCTTCTTGTCTTTGGGACCAAGCCCTGTCTCGAAGTTTTATGGAAAAGGAAAGTAAGAACTTTATTTTGTCAATGAAAATGTGGTTCTTGTTTTTTGAGGCTAAGCATGTGTCAGGGGTTGGACTTCTGCTGGTGTGAGCTAAATCCTCAGTGCACAGGCAGGTACACCTGAAAGATGCCATCTCCACTTCATACATGAGATCAAGACTTAGGAAAGGTAAGTAACTTAACTAATGAGCTACAGGAAAAAAATAGAACAAGTATTAAAGCCAGAACTGGGACATCATTCTATAGTACTGGCTCTCAATTCAAGTCAGCTTGGATAGAATAATCCAGAGATCTGAGGTGTCTAGTAGCTTCATATGCTGTTTTGTATGAAGCTTCCTGTGTCGCTTGTTGACCCTGAGACATTTCAATTCTGAAATCAGGACTTTAGAGACAGTAGTGGAAGGATGCAGTTATTCTGCACAGGGGCCTGACCTGCTTAAAAGAGTCTTCAGTGTCCACTGTTTAAAAATAAGTTGCTTGGCTTTAGGAAGATAGTTGTGAAATGTTTTGGCAGGACTTCATGTAATGACTTGACTGTGGTTAGCCCATTCCAAAAGATGCTGAAAATAAGATCCCTGAATCATACTCTAAAATGGAGGATTCTCTGTTGACTTGACCCTGGATGTCATATTCTACAGTGGCATCTACAGAGAGTCACCTCCCTGTGTCCTTGTGCTTTCCTCAGTAAGAGCTGGAGATTGTTTGTTCTCCTTCCTACCATTCCTTTGCCCTCCACTCCCCAGCTCTCCACTCTCCTGTCCTGTCCTTTCCTTCTTCACTTCCCTCATGTTCTGTTCCTCATTTTCCTCCTCTTCATTTCTGTTGTTTTTGTCTCCCCTTTTCTTGTTCCTCATCTATTTTTGGATCCATTTCTTGTTCACTCTCTGCTCTACTCTTTGGGTAAGTGCCCACGGTTCAGTGTCTGATTAACTTGAGTTAAACTTGACTTTTATTGTGTCACTGGGGCTAATTTTGCTGGTAGTTAGGAACAAAATCTATTCAGCCTGCCAAATATCACTCCTAGGATTTTCTTGAACCTTGCAATTAGTTAATAAAAATTGCTGTACTGCAAAAAGCCTACACAAACCTCCTACATTCAGACAATACTGTTGACTTCTGACAGTCTTTCCTGTTGTGTCTTTCTACTGGAGGTTGTCCCCAGGAGCACAAGAGCACACATAGACTAATAATAAGTGAGATATAAAATTTTATTAAAAAGCAGAATCAATAAGTGTACCTGGGTCTGAAGCAGGTGCTTGCCTTCAATTGTATAATAAATGACACTGTCAATAAAAAGACATGACAGGCCTCCAGTGTGTGGACAGTCACCAGCACTGCCACTGTGAGTCTTTAATGACAGGTAATACCCCACTGTGCCTTCCCCTCACACTGTCTTCCAAGATCTCAACCCCCACAGTGGAATCTGCAAGAGCTTGAAGATAAGGTATGCTCAAGTATGAACAACCCCAGATAAGATGAAACCTGGTTCTTGGTCCAGCCTTACCTCTACCCCAGCTTTCTCGACAGGAGGATTGAGACTAGCCTGGGATGGGCTATATAGTAGGTCCCATATCAGTATGAATTACAAAGCAAGACTGCTGAAAAGGGGGTGGGGTAATAAGGAGGAGAGAAGGGGGAGAAGAGGGAAGAGAAAGAGAAGGAGGAGGAGAAGACAGAGGAAGGAGAGGGGGAGTTGCAAGAGGGTGGAAGGAAGACAAAAAGGAAAGAAAGCATTTTCTTGCCAAAGTTCGATACAGCAAATCAAGTAATGACTGGAGAAGGAACAGGGCCTAAAGTTTCCTGAAAGGGACTGTGCTGTTTTTAGAACAGGCCAGTGGACCCTAAGAGCTCCTTCAACGTGAAGAAAATTGCCAGCTGTGGTGGCACATCTGTGATGACAGTTTCAGGTCCCAGGATCAGGGAAGCTGGAGTCTGCTGAGTTTGAGATCAGCCTGGGCTTTGTCCAGAGCCACGAGGCTGAGGAGGAAGAGTAAGACGTCTGTGATGACAGTATCAGGTCCAAGGATCAGGGAAGCTGGAGTCTGCCGAGTTTGAGATCAGCCTGGGCTTTGTTCAGAGCCACGAGGCTGAGGAGGAAGAGTAGGAAAAGTAGGTTGTGGAGAAGAGGAGGTAGAAGAAAAATAGCATCTAATATTTATGTGTGTGTGTGTCCTTAACCATTTGATAATGAATAATAGCTATAATACCCTTCCCACCCAAATATTTTAATATGTATTTTAAATTTATTTATTTGTGACAGAGTCTTATATAGTGCAGGCTGGCCTTACGGTGGTTATTAGCTGAGGCTACCTCAAACTTCTGATCCCCCTGTCTCCAATTGCTGAGTCCTGGATTATAGACATGTGCCACCATGCTTGGTCATACATACAATTTTTAAAGTGTAAAATTAATGTTGAGGGAATAAATTTATGAATCTTATCAAAATGTCAGGTTTATCTCACTGTAAGTAAGATCTTTCAGTAAGTTAACTTTTTTTTTTTTCCTTGTCTGAGATCATTTTAAGGATCCCATGTGTCTTTCTTCCCGGGCTTAGTCCCCAGCTCACACCTTTATTGTCGCCCGCCCCAAGCAGACCTTCTTTCTTCTGTTTGCAATTATCACAACTCAAACATATTCCCATGCAACAAAAATTAAATAATTAATTCATGATGGACGTTGTATTCATCGGGGTTCTCTAGAGGGGTGGAACTGGTGGAATGAATCTCTCTCCATAAAAATGGAATTAATTAGATTAGCATACAGGCTATAATTCTACTGTTCCAACAATAGCTGTCTCCTGATGGAAAGTCCAAGATTCCAGTAGTTGTGCAGCCTACAAGGTTGCTGCTTCAGCTGGTCTTCAGTGTAGGCCAGAATCCCAGAGAAGGAGTCCCTCAACGCAGTGAAGGGATGGACTTGACAGAGAGAGTGAGGGCAAGCGGACAAAGAGCACATGGTTTCCTCTTCCTGTCCTTTATACGGTATAAGCTCTCACCATAAGGGGTGGCCGAGATTTAAGGTAGATCCTCCCACATCAAAAGGTCTCCATATAGGATGGCTCTCCCCACTTCACGTAATTTGGTCAAGAAAATCCCCTCACGGGTGTACCCAGATGCTTGGGTTTTGGTTCATGCCACATGTCGTGGAGCTGATAGCCAAGGCTAGCCACCACAGGCATGGACTTGTCCATTTGCTAGTTCCCCTGGGGGCCCCCCAGTTCCTTAGGAACTGGCCACACAGCAAGTGCTTCTTTCCTGGTGTTAATGAGCTCATTTGTTTTATTTGATATGTGTGAATGTTTTGAATGCATGTAAGGCAATTGCACTGCGTGTCCCTGGTGCCTGAGAAGCCAGAAGAGAGCCTTGGGTCCCCTGACGCTGGAGTTACAGATAGTAGTGAGCTGCTATGTGGGTGCTGGGAACTGCTCTCCAGCCCTCGGTAAGAGCTAACGTTCAACCGCTGAGCCGTCTCTTCAGCTTGCAGCTGCTTCTTAAGTGGTTTTTGTTTTTGTTTTTGTTTTTTAAGTGAATAAAGGACCAAACGGTGGACACTCACCTCTGTTTGCTCTTGACAACTATGTAGTAACTGGATGTTTCTGGTTCATCTTTATATTTTCTGTTCCGTGTACCTTACCAGCTCTCCCCCGGTCAGCTGTATCGCCTCATTCACAAAAGTTACTCTAATGGACTGCAGCACAGGCACTTTTTTTTTTCCGTATGAGTAAAAATAATTATTACTTATGAACAGACATGATGGACAGATGGCGATTCATCACGCTGCTCTTACAAATTTTTAAAACGTTAAACATTGTGATTACCCACAATAACATCAAAAAAACTTAAAACCTCATTCATATGCTGAACACCCAAATGATCTTTTTATTGTTTTCTTCCAGTTCCCAACCCAGGCAGACATAGTTTCTATGTAGTTTCAGTCTTTTCCATAGATATCTTGAGGTATGGTGTGCCTTCATTCCATTCTTTGAGCTAATGTGCAATTACTAAAACCCAAGTGACTGTCAAGTCAGCGATGTCCATGCTGATAGCAGTGACAGCTGCCAATCAGGAACTCTCAAATGCAGGGCCTGCACTGTACACACTCTAGGTCTTTTTCTTCATTATTAAAAATTTATCTATGTCTACCTTTCTTGTTTTTTTTTTTTATTTAGTTTTTATTCATGATCGTAAACTTAACTCTGCAAGAAAAACTTCAGTGAGAGCAGAGTTTACAGGGCACTGGGAGCAGATGGATGGGGGGGGGGGGTGCTCTCCTGAGCTACAGACGCCCGCAAGTCAGAAGAGTTAGAGTCGTCCACAGTCGGAAATGGAGATCTTCTTGCTGGTCTTGCCATTCTGGACCCAATATGCTCCATGGATTCCACAGTACTCACGCCTCCTTTCACCATCCCAAAGGCCACAGGCTTGCCATCCAGCCATTCTGTCTTGGCAGTGTGGATAAAAAAAAAAAAAAAAAAAAGGAAATCATTTGTGGTCTGGTGCAGCATTTGCCATGGGCAAGATGCCAGGACCTGTATGCTTCAGGATGAAGTTCTCATCCTCAAATTTCTCCCCGTAGATGGACCTGCCGCCATTGCCACTATGGCCTGGGAAGTCACCACCCTGGCACAGATATATCCATATATATATATGGAATTTAGTCTGAAAACAGCTTGAAGGGGACATGGGCCAAGGGCTCACCAATGGCTCTGATGTCAAAGTAGATGGTGGAGTTGACCACAACTTCAGCAGGAGGCATCTGCAAAGCTTACTTTTAGTGTGTATGTGTGTGCGCACATATATGTGCCATGTTTCCTGTGTGAGTCCGAGGACAGCTTGCAGGGCTCAGTTCTCTCCTTCAACCGTGTGAGTTCTGGGGATCCTCTCAAATAGGCAGGGTTGCTGGCAGGTGCTTTTGCCCACCGAGCCATCATGCTGGCCTGGCTTATCCTATTTCTAATTTCTAAAACCAGCTGAGACACCCTAGGCAGATAACACAACTGAGCGGAACGGTACTCTCTACCACGAGGACATGGCCATCACCGCTCTCTAGGCGGGTTCCCACCCCCTCTGCACAGTCTATCTGCCTTGCCTCACTCAAATCTCCCGGCAATCCCAAATTAGTATTCACGTCCATGTTATTATGATATCTCTCTGAGGAGGAAACTGAGAGTTATAAGTGCTGAGTAACCGGGCTTAAATTCACCAACCTGAAAGTGGGAAGGCTAGGTAGGAGTCAGCCCTGAGTTCTCTGGCTTCAAAGCCTACCTCTTTAATATAGTTATTAAATTTAATTTTTGTGTGTTTGGGTGTGTGTGTGTTCTTATTGGTATGTGTGTGGACTTTTCCCTGTGTTCTTGTGTGTGTGCATGGGAGGAGGGGCTGAAAATCTTATTGGATGTCTTCCTGGATTGACCTCTCCCATGTTTTTGAGACAAGATCTCTCTCTGAACCTGGGCTTCACTGATTCAACTATCCTGGCCGGCCTGGAGCATTCAGGATCTCTTGCCTCTGCCTCCCCAGTGCTAGGGTTCCAGTTGTTCACCATCAGAGCCATTTTGGAAATTCCCACCATACTCAAGTCCTAACTCAGGACCCCATGCTTGTGCCATCAAGGACTTTACCAGCTGATGGGGCTCCTCAGCTTTTGAAGCTAGATTGGAATCCCTGTGTCTCTGAACCTTCCCATCCTGTGCTCTCCCTCTGCACCCCTTCAGACAAAGGGGCTTTGTCTGCCTCTGTCACACAGACCGACCCTGAAATGAACACCATCTTGAGGAGCTTGGAGAGTCTCGGAGAGAGATTCCAGCTTGGAAACTGTCAAGAATGTGAGTAAAGTGCACACCATGTGTGTCATAAACCCTTCAGGAAGGTCTAACTCTCTCACTTCCATCTCTGCCCTTTAACAAAATTGTATCTTTTTAAACCACTCATCAGTTTGCATTCTAAAATATTGCACCGATTTCTAATCTCTTAAAAAGAGCTTTGGCCTTTAGCAAAGCTCTGTCCTTGGTCTAAGGGTTTGTTAGAGTCTCACTGCTCTTAAACTCATGACCTTGCTTTCCAAAATAAGCCTGATAGGCAGAATACTGATTTGATATCTGATTACTCTCCCAATCTGTAATCAACGTGTCTTTTCAAATTTGTTTATTTATCTTACTGACTTACTTTGCAATGCTGTGGATCAAACCCAGGGCCCTGAGCACGGCAGGCAAGCCCTCTACCATCCTGACTCATCTCCAGCCCAAGCTTAGTGCTGTCTGTGAAAGCATGTGCCCTAGTGGGTTAAGCCCAGGGAAATGCTACCCTGTTTGCTCATTGTACAGAGGATGAAAAGGAGGATGCAGGCAAAGGGAGCCTGGACCAGTATCCATCCAGCTGAGGAGGGGCTTCCTGGGATGAAGTTTCTGGGTCATGGAGTGGATCTCTTTCTGGAAGCAACATTTTCTAAAAGGTAAATTGAGTTGGGGAAGACTTCAGGAAATGCTGGACAGTGAAAATGAAGACTTGTGTTTTCCAAGAGTTGTATCAACCATGGTGATTTTTGGGTCTCATGACAGGCTGGTGCTCTGGCATGAGACTGAAAGTGGCTTCTCTTTTCCTAAATGGAATGCCAAACTTGACACTCAGGGCAAGCTGGGGCTTGATCTCATTACTATTTTTTTCTCTGTCTATATGAATCCCTTCACAATATTTTAGCCTCAAGGAGACCCCGAGGGATGGATAACGCTTATCTCCTCCCCACCCCCCAGAAAAAGTTCTTTTCTGGTGGAGGACACTGGTAACACACACACACACACACACACACACACACACACACACACACACAGGGTTTCCCTACTTCTTCATTACTGAAATTTGTGCCAGGCTACTCTATGCAGTGGGGCTGGCTAGCCTGAATGCTGTAACGGGGAGGCAGGAGGCTTGGACTTTGATTAGAGCCACAGGAGTACCTATGGCAGTGGGTGGTCAAACCAAACAAACCTGTTGACATTGCTAAATGTCCCCTGGTGGGCAAAACTGGCTCAATTGGTCTCCACCACTGTGGTGAGGGTGGTAGGTGAGCCCAGGTTGCTTCTGGAAATGAGAAGTGATGCCAGGCTCTCCTGGAGGAGGGCAGGTGATGGAGGAAGACTTCTCCGAGGAGGCGACCTGTCTTTTATGGAAGCATGCGTGGTAATAGTCACATGGACAGGGACAAATAGGGACAGTGCAGTGAAGCCCTAACGAGGAGACGGGAAGCATTTGCTACCTCACTAATGCTGGGACATTGTGTATGAGTGTGTGTGTGTGTGTGTGTGTGTGTGTGTGTGTGTGTGTGTGTATGTGTGTGTGTAGCTATGTGATAAGCATGCTTTTTGTTCCTGCCAAACTGCAGCCAGTGTCCAAGCGTTTAAACTCACCGGAGTTGTGCCAACTCTGCAAGTCTTAGGGATGTTACACAGCACACACAGAAATGTCAGACATAGCGGGGAATACTATCTCATCTACTGTCCATGAAAGGCAAGTAAAAGGAGTAAGACTTTGCAGCTGTGGGCATGACCGACCTTGAAGAAAGTTTACAGATGAGGAGGAATCAAATCTCAGAGGCAAGAAGAGCACTTTGAGTGACTTTCAGGGCCGATGTGTGGCTGTGGCTCCTGATCTTCTGACATTTTTCTTATGCGTAACCATTTCAGTCTGCTTCTCTGTGTGTGTGTGTCTCTGTGTATGTGAAGTGTATGTGTGACTTCATATAGGTATATACGTGTGTGTGTTTGAGTGCAGACATGCATGGGCACTGGTGTATGGAGGTCAGAGGACAATCTTAAGTGGGATCAGTTGTTGCCTTCCGCCTTGAGGCAGCTTCTCTTCCAGATGTGCTGTCCCCCTTCCCACAGATGTGCACTGTGACACCTTTTCCATGGCTCTGAAGAACCACGCGCAGGTGTCAGGCTTGCATGGCATATACCTTTACCTGACAAGCCAGGCATCCACTTTAGTTGGGGTCAGGGCTTCTCACTGACCACGGAGCTCATTGTTCTTCCTGTACTGCCTTCAGTCAGGGTCACAGATGCAGGCCTCTACACCTGGCATATCCATGGGTGCCAGAGGTCTGAACTTGAGTCTTAGCTTATGCGGCAGGCTCTTTTCTGACTGAGCCACCTGCCCAGCCTCCAGTCTGTTCTCCTACCAAAAAAAAATTAATAATCTGATTCCAGTGGTATTTCAGATGAGGTTTCTTTTCCAGTGGTCCACACTGGAAGCTTGGTACCCTGAAAGGAAGCAATGGGAAGCGCCATGGAACTAAGATGTAAAATTATCGCCCCTGAGGTCAGTGGGAGCAAGGCTCCAGCAGGATGGACTACAGTAGTTTTAGAAGTCACGAACGCAAGAGAATCTCACTCCCACCTTACTATGTGGGTTCTGGGAATTGTAACTCAGACTTGCTGGGCAAGTGCATTGACTCTTGGGCGAGTTCGCTCAGACCCCCAGACACTTTTTAAAATAGACGTTCTGTTATTTTGAATTTGAAAATTGCTCCACACATTTACATAAGCTGCCGTTCTACACTCTAATCATTTTGGTTTTATTTTACTGCAGATTTTTTTTTAAATGGTGGTTTTGATATGTTAGAACAATAATCAGTTGGAACATTACAGAAGTGCCCTGAAAATGCAGGGTGTCCTCAGCACGCCTCTTCGGCTTCCTTCGGCTTTGAAGACAATCTCGTTACAGAATGTGCCCTGGAATTTCAAAAAATGTTCAGCAGCGCTTCCTTGTAAGTCTCTTTCGAGCTGAAACTCACCCAGGGAGCCTCTAAAAAGTCTCTTTTGGGAAAAGCCAAATGTGTGGGCCCTGTAGAGAATCCTGAAACACCATTCTTCCTACATTTTTTTACCCGAAGCCAATGCCAATGGCTTAGCAGTCTCCACTCCTATGGGGGTTAGATTCATGGAGCAAGAACGGGCTGGGCAATCACTGCAGACAGCACCCTTCACCAATGAGGAAACCGAGACCCAGGACAAAGAATGTTTAAATTGTTCTCACTAAAGCATTCTGAAACACACACACACACACACACACACACACACTTTTTTTCCTTTCCTCTTCTTGGTTTTATTGTAGGTAGAGTGTGCAGGGTTAATGCCTAACTCTGTTAGTTCTATGATGTAGCTACATAGTCAGCATTAATGATCTTCTTCACCAAACTTGAAAACAAGGAGCTGTGCTCCTTCCCGTACTAATCCTGTCTCTACAGGGCTAAGCCTGGAGCCTTCTTGTGGCTCCCTGCCTGGGCTATGGAGGTGGATTAACTGCTTCTGACCATCCACTCGACCCTGGACAGGAAGTTGATTCTGCAAAAGTGTTCTGACCTTCCTCTGTCTTTGCTTCATCATTCTTCAAAATGGCGATAGTTTAAATGCCTGTTCTACACTGGCCCGTACAGTGAGCTGCCTCTCACACAGTGAAAATTCAGTGAACTCTGACTGTCAGGAAATGCCCACAAGCGTTGTTGGTGACCTGCAGTAAAAGGAAAGGTGGCTTATGAAGAAAAAAAGCTGTTTCAAGCCACTCTGGCCCCCGTTTGTCCTCAAGGCCAAGGCAGCACCTCAATGTAGTGCCTCATGATCATGCAAGGAAAGATGAAATAATGCTATTTCTAAAGAGCAGCTCTGTACTGTTTTATGATATTTGCATAGACAAGATATGGCTCAATCCCAAATCTTGGGCTAAAATCCCAGCCACACTATTGTTTGTTTGTTTATTTTCCTCCCTCTCACAAATATCTCAAACACCCAATCTCTCATACAAAAAACTTCCAAAGTCTGTATCTTTCTCAAAGAATCTCAGGGCTGAGTCCATGCACTGAGGTCAGATATTGCAACTCCAGGAGCAGAGAGAAGCGGCATCCCTCAGCACCGCTGCCCCCCTTCCCTGATAAGCCTCTCATCAGGTGCAGGGGTCGACTTACGGGCTCCTGGGCAGCTGGACAGAGTCAGGGTCACAGGCCAGCAGCAGTTATAGGTTAGCTGGCATGGGGCCAGAAAGAGCCAATGCACATCTAGGCCAATCACCAACACAGCCAGGCCTTTCCTCAGAACTATTCGTCACCTCGCTAGCCCCTCTCCTTCCATTCACAAAAATAGCTAGTATTTTCCACATTTTCCGCTTACACAAAGTGTCCATCGATCCTCACCCAAGCACATAAGCTTGCCAGTGCTGCCTGGATGGCATAGCTCAACCACAGATCTTTGCTGTTCTCACACATCTCAGGTTAGGACGCTGAGCTCAGGTGCTGGCCTCTCTGGAGGCCTTTCCTCATCTTACAGAAAACCATCTTCTCCTTGGGTCTTCATGTGACTTTGTCACTAAATATATTCTGAAGGGTCAGGGTTTCAATTATATGGACTTTGGGAGATAAGCAATGAGCTCTGCACGCTTAGGGTAGAATTGGCTTTCAGAGGTGCCTTTGCCTGGGGTGAGGGCCAGGTGTCCAGGCTGCTTTTGCTGTTTTATTTTCACCAGCACAGTTCATTGACACTCGCAGTGGGCACAGTGACAACATCTGATAATCCTTGGCTCCGGAAACCCAACTCCACTGATAGCGCCCAGGCAAGCCGCAACTGTCACTCTCTCTGGGGATCAGTTCCCTCAGCCAGGGGATCCGTGTTGGTGTGGTCAGCTGTATTTTTCTCCCTCGTTTCTTTTTCTAGCTCCATCTGCTAATCACCCTGCTCAACTTCGACACCGAAGAAGAGCCAGGAGAGTAAAGTTATATGAAAGCGCCCGGTAACCCACGCGCACATACCAGGTCAATGGAACCCAAGCAGAATGACAGTGACAGCTGCCTTGTGGCGTACAGAGGGAATCGGGCAGATCTGCTCAGAAGCCTCAGAGACAAGCGTATCATTACAGCCTGTCCACTCAGAGAGAAACCACCTCAACGCGCCCCCAGGGACAGGCACAGCTCTCCCACGGCCACCCGGGGCTCTGCCTTGGTCATCCTCAAGGCCCGGCAAGACAGGCTCTCTCCATGTTAGGATCCCCTCGCCGTATTCAGCCTTCACCTCCACACTGTCCCTGCCCACCACAGTCTGACCTTTGGGAGCTCAGGCGGGACAGACTTCTAACCTTGAAGGAGGAAAGGAAGACCTGATGGGGGCCAAACAGTCCAGGGCCAGCTCCAAAGACAAGGACCCCAACAGGCTGCTGGTGGGGCCGAGGCAGAAGTTCTCCTCCTGGGATGACACCCTGCTCGTGGGGAAGGACCCACGGTCCCTGCTCAAGCGTGGCATGCGGCACGTCAGCTTCAGCCTAGTCACTAAGGGAATGACAGACATCCCAGACTTTCTGTGGGGCTTGCTGGAAGTCCAGAAACTCAATCTGTCCCACAACCAGCTGCGGGTCCTCCCTCCTGAGGTGGGCAGGCTGACCCGGATTGTGGTGCTGAACCTGTGCGGGAATTGTCTCAAGAGTCTCCCCAGAGAGATCAGCCTCCTGCAGAGCCTCAAGGTCCTGTTCCTCAACATGAACTGCCTGGCGGAGGTGCCGGCCGAGCTCAGCCTGTGCAGGAACCTGGAAGTGCTGAGTGTGTCACACAACTGCCTGTCCCAGCTCCCAGCCAGCTTCGCAGACCTCTCCAAACTACGGAAGCTCAACCTGAGCAACAACTATTTCGCTCACATCCCCATCTGTGTGTTCTCCTTGAAGGAGCTGGATTTCTTGCACGTGGGCTCCAATCGCCTGGAGAACATCGCCGAGAGCATCCAGTGCCTGGGTAGCCTGCAGATCTTCATCGCGGAGAGCAACAACATCCGCTCCTTCCCCAGGTCGCTCTGTCTTGTCACCAGCCTAGAGCTGCTGAACCTGAACAACAATGACATCCAGACCCTTCCGGATGAACTCTACCTGCTGTGTAGACTGGGGAGGATTGCATGGAACCCCATGGACAAAGGGCTGCACATTTCCCATAATCCTCTCTCCAAGCCCCTGCCGGAGCTGGTGGAGGGGGGTTTAGAGATGCTCTATAGCTACTTGAAGGACAAAAAGCACAGCTGATGTGGATGGCAGAGGCATGGACATCAGACACATGGACACGAGTTGTCTCACGTGGACCCTGTTAGCTGGGATGCTTCCCTAGTCTAAGCTCTCTAATGTTAGTGTCTGTCAGTGCTGGGCTCCTATTGGCTATGTGGTTGTGGAGCACCTGACCAGGTGAGATGTTTGCTTTTAACCTTATCTGCCCCTAGTATATACCCCACGTCCCCAACTAAGGACAATATGTTCATCTCACTTGAAGTGTGTCTTGAAGCAGGCTTTTGGTTTTTACCAAAAGGAACAAATGACTCTTTTAAGAGTGAGATTTAGTTCTCAGTAAAGTGAATGCTAAGTGGAACTCAACATAAGTCCAAGATCAAATATATATATATATATATATATATATATATATATATATATAATGTACTATATGCACTGTACAGTGCAGAGGACAGAAACTGTCTATTTTTGGGTGGTTTCCACTCCAAACAGTAACCTGCAGCGAGATGGCAACAGCAAGACAAGTTCCTATGTTGGCCCCAAGCAAGCTTCTAAGATGAAAGGCTGAAGTAGAGCTGGCTCTGTGCTGTCGGGGACCAAAGCAGGCAAAGCTGCTTTGGGGAAAATGATCATAGGAACTTTTTCTTTAAGATGCCTATCGGGCTATTCGTGCTGTGTGTGCTGGTGAAGACAGGGATGGCATGATAGCTTTCCGACAATAAACAAAATGGTTCCAATGTAAGCCTCAGCTTTCTTTCCCAGCTCTCTCCTACCAACCATCCATGGCATGCTTCGTTGCTATGGAGACCAGCCCATGGGCCAAGAACCCCATTCTACTTTCCTTTTTCTTTCTCAGAGATAGGTTGAGCCCTAGGGACAAGCAGCCAAAAGGTGGGCAGGAGGAGATGGTAAGGACAAGCCACACACACAAAGTCATTGCCCTTTAAAGATTTGGGCGAGAGGACTGTTTGCTACTTGAGTTTCACATAAGGGCCTGTAAGCACCAAAAGGGCAAGTAAGCAGATCTCTGATTTGGTTTTAAGTCAGTACAGCTGTTAGCCAAATGGATGCAAGGGAAAGCCGTGACATGAGCTTGGGTCACAGGATCTCACTGTCACTATGGCAGCAAGGTGCCTCAGGATGTCGTTATTAAAGAGTTAGAAAGGAGAGACTAGAAAGATGGTGCCACATTTGCTGTAGAGGACCAAGGATCTGTTCACAGCATCCATATGGTAGCTCAGAACTGTAACTCCAGTTCTGGGGGATCTGATGTCTTCTTCTGACCTCCTCTGGCACCAGGCATGCACATGGTGCCCATACATGCATAGAGTCAAGACAAAAATGTGGCAAGTACCCACAGGCCCACCCACTACAGATTGTTCTGATTTCTGGGCATACAGTTTATAGACAACAGTAAACAACAAATAAACAGCAAGATCTAGAATCTGAGATGACTGGCAAGACTTTTATAGTTAATTTCATATTAATGTTCTTAGTTCAATTGAATTAAGCTTTTGTAGCCCCCTCTCCAGCCAGGACCTGGGGCTAGGGCTCTGAGAGAGATGACAGCCTGTGCATTCTACCAAGTAGATCAGGGTTGGGTGAAGACAGGGCTTCACCATGCATGTTAAGCTGAGATCCCTATGAAGCAAGAACACCAGGACCCTGGTGTCGCTTGCCCCGAGCCCCAAAGCCTCGGCAGCAGGTGAAGCAAGCATGGAGCACAGCTGGGCTATCAGTCAACTTCTCCTTGTCCTTCAGACATCCATCCCTAGCACCTCTGCTTTCTCCCCTCTTCTTGAATGAAAAGGGCAATAAAGCACTGGGCAGTGGCTGGCTGCCAGGTTCCAAGCGAAGGCCCTTGCTGTGTGCAGCTGTCTTCCTTCTTTTCCCAAGAGATGCTCAAGGGGGAGGGAGTTTCCACAAAACTTATTTATAGGGGCAAGCGATTTCCCCCCCAACAAACTCCCATGCCAGTTTTCCCATCCACGGAAGAAGAAAGCCAGTTCCTGCTAAAGATAATCACACTCCTCTTGTCACTAGCATATACATGTTTGAACCACTGCAAACAGATCATACCTGTCTGCGTCTCTTGGAGGCAGCTGAAGAAGCCTCTTCCAGCTCCCCAGTAACAGGAGACCTGCACTTTCTTGCCAGCCCACATGGGCACACTCCAAAATCTCCACCCGCCTTGCTTTATGGGAGCCAAGACTATTTAAAAACATCAGTGGAGTTCTCGCTTGACCTCCTGACTCAGTGGGAAATTACAGGGCGAGCTCTGCTCTACAGAACTGGGCAGGTCATTCAGTGAGGCTCTGCGCTGAAGTGCACGCAGCTGTCAGGCAGGCCCCGGCGTGTGCCAGGATCATGCCCGTGAGTGCTCTCTGCTGTGGACAGCTTTGGCTCACACTGAGCTTTCATGACCTTGCTCTGAGCAGAGACACCAGTGAGGCCAGCAGCACAGTCCTCATCTTGCTGAGTGATCATTTTATTTCCTCCGCCGCCCTCTGAGTCATTTGATCCCGCCGTGCTCCACTCCTGGGAAAGGATGTACCATATTTTGAAGGTGACCTATGAGCTCGTTGTACTTTTAAAAAGAAAAAAAAAATAATAATGGTTCAGTTTCCAGCTTCTGCTGGAGCCCTTCAGAAGTGCAATGGTGAGAGTTTTCTCTGTTAGCGCTCGCTCACTGGGGAATGACAAAAGCCAAAGCAGTTGCCCAATGTGCTTTAGATATCGATTCTTTGTAAATAGTTCTTTTTATTGATCAAGGGAAGTGCTCAGTGAAATACTGGCTAATGGGCTTATTTATTCAAAATACTAGTGTGGAGGGACTCTAACCCCTGCCTCTGTAGTCTAACTCCACTTATTGACTGTCTGTGGAACGCCCCTTGCCTGTCACGCTCCCCATGCTGCCGCGTTCAAGTAAATTCCAGGTGTTCCAGAAACTCCGAGAATCAAAGCGCCGAGGATGACTGCGCTGGCTGCGGAGCACAAGCTGTCAGAGAATAGGAACTAATCGGTGCTGACGTGGGGGAGTCGGCGGGCTGCATTCCCAATATTGTTGTGCTCGTATCTCTGGGCTCTCAGTGTGCCGGCACGCCAGCGTGTGCTCAGAAATACCTTTTGAAGTCGTTGCAACTTACCAACACACAATTAAGCAAAAGCCCTGAGCTCCCAGGAAAGAAGAAAGATTGAAAAGACACATCTGTTTGTCGGATAATAGCGCTAAATGCATGTTAGGAAGGAAAGCCATAGTCATCGCTCAGCTTGTTGACTTCATTCATGGATGAGAGAAGCAATAGACGCCATTCTTGGGCTTTGGTTAATAAACTGGCTCTTCAGTAACCAGAGAGAGAGAGAGAGAGAGAGAGAGAGAGAGAGCTTCAGGGCCACACACCTGGATTGCAGAGTGAACTTATCCTGTACTGGAAAATGGAAAATGTGTTGCAGATGTTACTACCTAGGGGAGTGGATGCACAAAAAGAAAACATTTTTTTTTTCAGCAAGCAATGGATAAGGGCATCTTGGAAATGCATCTCATCTCCGAGAAGCCTCCAATCACTAAGTGAATATGTGCTTTAATAGCCAAGCGCAGGAACATGGGTGCGGGAAGGACTACGAGCTTGTCACTGGAATCGTGTTCTGATGTCAGTAGTCGGAGGCCACAGGACAGGTGAGGCCTTGAGTCTTATATCACCATCATAGGCAGGCTCAGGAGTGATTCCCGCCTTGGCTGGCTGGAATCAGTGAGGTTCTGGTTAATGGCTAAAGATAGAGGACGAGTTCAGAGAATGAGCTCAAAAAGAATCAAAGGAAGGCAAAGACATTAGCTGCTAGATTAGACTAACATGAAAGTACCGGATGCTGAGGGATGCCTTTAATGTCTGCTATAGAAGTGCCCCCAGGCTAACCGCTATCTCAGAAATCCTCGTCCGTCTCCTACAAGCATACCCTTGAGAAACAAAACCTCCAGCTTGGTTGTCATGTGCGTCAGTACCCCAGACGCCATTTCTTAATCATGATGAATCCAGGAACACCAACATATGACTCTTCCATGCACTTTAAGAAAACAAAATAAGGTTCAGAGGAACACAAAAGCCATTAAAACAATGAGGCGGACCATCTTGACCTTGTACAGAAAAGAACTCTCTACAAGTGTTTCTTTTAAGTTACCCATCAGGTTACATGTTGAATCCAAAGCCTTGCTAATTAAAAAAAAATAGACAGCACAGTAATAAAAAGGGGAAGCAGAGAGGGCTCATAATGAATCTGGAAGAGCTTGGGCGTCGTTAAGGGCAAGCATAAGTGAAAGCTATTAGCATGAAGCTTGCTATGCATATTTTTTTAGTAGTGTCGTAGGAATCTATTTACAAGGAGACAACATATTTCCTAAGGCTTCTTAGCTCAGTACCGGGCAGAAAATAAAAGGTGAACTGGAGTTGGAGCAAAGCATCTTCTGGTTTTAGGGAAAGGGCTATACATCATGGATGCTGCACTGGTGTTGGCTCTGATGGCAAGGGCCAGAGCCGCTGAAGGAATAGCTCATGGTCACCCGTATGCATTGGTCTCCAGTGATTTGAGTCCCTCAGATGTCAATGTGGTGACATGCCACTTTAGGAACTCTCTGGACTCCTAAATGCCATGCTCACTACTCTATGCACCCACCCACAGAGACAAGCATGTTAATGGCTCAGTACCTGCTTAGCAACTATGGCCCTGAGACGGCAGAGGCTAGGATCATGAAGATGGCTGCCACACACAGGCCCTCTCACATCCATAGGCGAAGAAGGTGAGGCTTGCCTAAAGGATGTATTTCTGTGGCAGAAACTGCCTAAGAGATGCGTGAGTGTAGAATTACTTGGGAGGGAGGAGAGACAGCAATGCTGTGATGTCACTGAACAGTGCTGGGTACATACAGCCAACATGACTTTGTTTGTTTTGCTTTGCTTTGTCTTGATAGAAAAAAAAATATCTATGAATCTCACTCTCGTACTGCAACTCCACTTTATAAATCCTTTGTGTCATTTGTCATTTTTTTCCTTTAACCCAGATCCAACATGGGTTGCCACATGGCGAGAGATGTGTCCTGAGCGTGAGAGGTGCCTCTGATCTCTTCCTTTGCTAACTTACAGGCTGACAGGGTCCTAAAAGGACCCAGGTTGTCAAAGATCCTGGATGTTGACTTCTCATCAGAGTTCCCATAAGATCTGCATAAAGAAATTATCTGGACCTCAACAGGAGAGATTGTGAAGTAGCTCTTCTGGGTGGGACTCACACTTTTCACTCTGTCATGGCTCTGTGGGCTGTGATACTGTCTCTCTTGCTCTCTCTCTCTCTCAGCTGACAACTGCTGACGTCAGCACTCACCTAGAAGGGTGGCTAAGAGGCTGCTCAGCTTTCAAGGCTAGCAAGAGCTGGCAGAGGGAAGGGCAGGGGAGGGTGGAGAGGGACAGGGAGGGGCAGGGAGGGGCAGGGGGTACTTGAATCTAGTCAGTAGATGTGAACCCTAACTGGGGCCCTGTTGTTAGACTCAGCTGGGCAGCTGGGGAAATGGTAGATTCCTGCCTCTTTAGAGAGGGTGTCCATTTCACTGAGTTGGAGGAGGGCCAGGCATGGCCATCTGAGGCTCACAGTTCAGGTATTTCCATGTCATGGAAGACAGGATAAAAAGAACCAGAGCCAGCGGGATGTGTTCCTCAGAAAGCAGAAAGCTGTAGGGCCTGTGTCCAGCTGCCCCATGGGTCATGAGGAGAATCCTAATCAGCTTCCACCCCTGGATGTTCTGAACTCTCAGGTGGCTGTCATGTTGCACCCAGGACAGAGTGGACACAGAGTAGTGGCGGGTGGAGCGAATGAATGGACAACAGAGAACGAGTGAGATCCCACCACTTCCCGGATCCAGGCCTCCAGAGGCGAGGCAGCAACCGCGCTCACTTTCAAGTGCATTCATTGCAAGGCTACTTTCACCTTGAGGGTCTGTGAGATTCTTTCTTTTGGACTTTGCCTTCCTCTTACTTAATGCCTCAGCACGTAGATTCCCTGAGTTTATGATAATTATGATTATTTAAAAAAGGCAAAACACATTGTGAAGACAGACAAAGATTAGAGTGAATTATTTGGTGTCTTGTAGTATCACAGGATTTTAATTTGGGTTGATTCAAAAACTGTGAAATGGTGAGGAAGAGCCCAAGTATGGTTCAGGGACTGAGTGCCTGCCTCTCCTGCCCAAGGCCCTTCCTTATATCCCAGCACTGACTTCTTTCACATTTAATAAACGGAGAATGAGCCAGGCCAGAAATGGGTACACCACAGGCTTTGCTGGCATCTGTTACCCAGATCCAGTGTTTTTTTAATCGGGGCTGGCTACTTGGAACAGTCAGCTGGTCTTCACTGATTGATTGATGAAAAACTCTGATTACACAGATGAACCACATGGGCAGCTCAGGCTTCTTGAGGGTCCCCTAGTAAAAGTAGCTGGGGCTGACTATGACATTCTGTTGCCTGCTTTTTGATCACTCCCCCCTGATTGGGGGGCTACCTCACCAGGCCTCTGAGGAAGAGGATGAACTCAGTCCTGATGTGACTTGAGAGCTGGGGTGGGGGGCTCCCTTTTCTGAGGAATAGGGGAGGAGGGGAGGAGGAAGAGGGAGAGAGAGTGGGACCAGAAGGAGAGGAGGGAGGGGGCTAGGAGCAGGATGTAAAGTGAATAAATAAATAAAAATTTTAAAAAACCTCTGATTAAGTTTCTAAAAGAGATAAAATGCCCAATAACTTTTCCCTATAAAATCTCTTTATTGGATTGTTTCAGTGATATGCTTTAGGAGCATATAGCAAAATCTTTGCTTTAAAAACAAAACAAAACAAAACAAAAAGAAAAAACAAAACTTTGTGCATTCCACAGTGCCAGTGGAGAAACTGTCACAGAATTCACATGGCCTCCAAAGTGATTCCCTTTACACACACACACACACACACACACACACACACACACATGCTCACCTACTCAAGTGTTCTCGCACATGCGAGCAAGAAACCAAAAATTAAAGGTTTCCGGCTGCTTTTGACAAACCTTAGATGTGTGTGAGATCCAGTTGTGTTTGACAAGAATCCTTGAACAGCACAGCTGCCCCAGTCCTTGGGAACTTCGAGGAACAATTATGCTGTTAAGCTCCCTGAGCCAACTTACAAGAGAAGGCTAAGAATTTACACTCTGAAATTACAGGCATAGTAGAAGCAAAAAGATGATTAAAAAAGCCTTCTTCCTTAGAAGTTAATGTTAAGAAATTCATCCTCTCTCTCAGAAATGGGCACGATAGGTTTTCTACATTTTTGTTCACTTAAGCCACCTAATATGTTTGAAGAAATTGAGTTTATGTAGTTTGCAAATTATCTCGCGAGATTCCTGTTAATATTTTGTCACATCAGAGCTCGTTGTAGCTCAGCCTTCTTCCAGAGCTAAAGAAGGAGTGCAGCTCCGTTTCTGGTTGAGCAGAATGCATCTTTAGATCGCATGAGGTCAGCCTCAGAGTCACAGTCCCTGGTGTGTGTCATTAACACAGAGAGCACGTGCAATAAAAGCTCGAGGGTGCAGACTGAGGTAACAGGTATAGAGACCCTGAATATTCTAAGAAGAAAGACCTAGACCTCTTAGAACTGAGCTCTGTACTACTGGGATGTCCTGCCTGGAGAGAGTGGCTTTTCGTTTTCTGGCTTTTGAGCCATATCATATAATCCCTCCTGTGGTTAAGAGGGCTTAGGCAGCATGGTAGAAATGTGAGCTTGTTGGGGAAGAAAGAACCAAAGTCAGCCAGGTGGGAGAGCCATGACTGTCCCACGCTTTTCCTCCAGAGGTTCATGCACCAAGACTCAGGTGACCTTCCCCAGTCAGTGATACCTTTCATATGTCCCATGGTCCTTGCAACATCCCTGCCACTCTGTTAGAGAGGAAAATGGAGGCCTCCTCCCAAAAGCCTCCTTGAGTGTTACACATATCTCTCCTCTTTCCTGACCTTAGCTTGCATCTTTTTGTTCTGATAGAGCTTCATCTTGAATACCACATATTTTGTGAGGTCTGTGATTTCCTTTTTGCAAGTTATCAAAGGATAAGGTGGTCTCAGGAAGTCTGAAAAGATTTTAGGAAATAGGCTCTGTTTAGGAAACAGTAACTTGCAAGCCAAGAGCAGCAGCAGAGAATCTGCAGGCGCCCAGTCTCCCTGTGACTGTCAGGAGAGTGGCACCAAGGGCATGCATGGCTCACATCCACCCACACGGTTGGGTGGGACATGCCTTCGCAGAGGAGCTGAGTCCCCCGGGAGTTTTCCCTTCCAGTCTGGAGTCACCCTTCTGGGGACTTCTTAGGTGGTCTTTGTGCTAGGAGGCGTCAGAGGAAGGCACCTGCAAAAACATCAGGAGACACCAGACACCATGGCTTTACCACAGAGGATGGATGTGATCAGTGCCAGAGGAGAAAATTTGACTTCCGTGTCATCCTTTGGAAAAGGGTGATGCCCTGGCCTCGCACACACATTGTCCGGCCAACCCGGGAAACTTCTGACTAGACAGTAGACACATGACAATGTCTTCCTGGCTGTATAGTACTTCTTTATCAGGAGGTCATTGCTATGCCGGTCTCAGACTTTCACGCTGTTTGGGGTTCTAGAGTTAGTGTCGTGAATTTTCATTAAATTGTTCATTGGTAACAACTCTAAATCATACGGTAATCAATGAGTGACTAACATTTTAAACATATATAATCATATACACTCAACATAGCAGTCCCCCTTACCCATAACTCTGGTTTTTGTGGTTTAAGTTGCTTATATTGATCTATCTATGTATCTATCTATGTATCTATCTATGTATCTATCTATGTATCTATCTATGTATCTATCTATCTATCTATCTATCTATGTATCTATGTATCTATCTATGTATCTATGTATCTATGTATCTATGTATCTATCTATCTATGTATCTATGTATCTATCTATGTATCTATCTATCTATGTATCTATGTATCTACCTATCTATCTATCTATCTATCTATCTATCTATCTATCTATCGAATATTCCACAAGTAATTAGTAGGCTTTAAATTGTGTTCCATTCTGAGGAGTATACTTCCTACTGTCTTGTTCAGGGGAGGTGGCTCATCCCTTTGTCCAACGTATCTACCCTGTATTTGCTACTGGCATGTAAGCTACTTAAGCACCTTGCCAGGTATCCAATCCACAGTGCTGGTGTAAGGCACAAGAGGAGCAGTACACTTACATAGTCTTCTTTTCTGGCAATATCGTTAAACTCTTGCCCAAATTACAAACTTGACTTTATCAGAGCCATGTCTGTATTTAAAATGAAAGTATGGGGTGTGCAGGACTCACCATTCCACAGAGCTTTGGGTGTCCACAGCAGTCCTGCAGTGTGCTCCCAAGGACCAGACAGATCCTAGTTTGTGTGACGATTAACGGTGGCTGTCAGCTTGACTGGATCTGAAATCAAATAAAATGCAAGACAGCGGAATACCTATGAGGGATTTTATTGATCGCAGTATTTGAAGTGGCAAGACTCACCTTAAACGTGGAAAGCAACTTCCTGTGACAGTTCAGAGAAAAGATAGAAGAGAAAGGGAGTTCTGCTCTAGCATGCGCACCTCTATGCCTGCTGACAACTTTGTCTACCTGATCGCTGCCACTGCACTCAGCTTCTTTGGGGTTCCAAAACTGGTGCAAGATTAGTGACCCACCTTGAATCCTTCAAGCCTTCGTCACCAGATTGGGGCTGCTGAGACTCCCAGACTTGTGGACTGGGCAGTGTGAACTACCCAGAGCCCCTGATGTAAGCCAGTGTAACAAATTTCCTTGTAATGTGTGCTCATTCTATTGGTTCTGTTCTAAAGAGAACCCTGAGTCATCCAGTATGGCAGATAATGGGGACAAGTAAGTAAGCAGGAAGAACAGGGCTGGAGGGGTATTTGATATAGAACTCCCGGGAGAGTGGGTGAGAAGATCATGTTTGAACAGAGTCCTGCAGCATGACTGTGAAGATAATCCCACTGCAAAGGCTCACAGGAAGAAGAGAAAGTGCGTGACTAGGTGGCGGCATGCTTGATGTGCCCGTGGAACAGGGAGGCCAGCATGGCTGAATGCGGTGGGTACAGAGGTCATGAGGTCACAGTCACATTGAGCACGGCCCTTCCCAGGCTCCAGGCTGCAGAAGCATCTCTGGCTTTGCTCTGAGTGAAGTGGGAGTCTGTTAGACTTTTGAAGTGGAGATGAAAACCACACTGTGACTTCATTTTAGAGGAGCTGCAGGAACTACTGGGTTGAGAAAAGGCTAAGGCAGGGCAGAGTACTCCCAGGGAGGAGTCTCTGCAATATTCCAGGTGATGGATGACGATGATCATTTGAGCTAGAGTGGAGACAGAGGGTGGAATCCCAAAGATATTTGCCAAAAGAACCAGCAGAAATTGCCAATGCATTAGATGTGGAGGTGGAGAATCCAGAAATGTGGAAGGATGAAAGTATTGTCCTCTCGGGGAGAAAGACATGTGCAGAGAGGAACAGGCCAGCCATTGTGAAATGGTAAGCAAACCTTCAAATGGGTCTTCTGGGGAGGACCTTGGGTTCTGAGGTTTGGAAAGGAACTCTGGACTGGAGAGAAGCTTTGGGGAACCATATGAGCAAAATATACACGAATTACCAAGGGATTCAATAAACTGTTTCCCCCTTGTGCTTTTCAAACTATTATGCTCATTCACCTAGAAAATCACTTCATGCTTTCATTTATTTATTTTTGCAGATTTTGTCTGAGGTGTGACTGTATCTCCATCCTTTAGCTGTCCCCATGAAACCTCTTAGGAATGGTTGTTTGATGGGAAGAGAGATGCTCTGTAATCATGCAGACATTTTAGGTGGAAGAGACAAGGGTCCAGAGTGGACACTTGAGCCCATCTGCCTTGGCTACTGTCTTACTCTCTCCCTCTCCCAGTTGACAACAATTTTAATCAGCCTTCAAGTGTCCATGCATATTGATTATCACTGCAACATCTCACTTCACTGGAGAAGTTTCAACTTATCTTCCTTTCCCTTCCTCCATTACAATGTTTCCAGCCTAGGGAGGATTAGGAAGCTTTCAAGCTACATGTTTGAACATAGAGCAAAGGACAGCAAAACCAACATCACACTGTATTTCTTCTCAGAATTTTGAGTAGGAAGATCTTCCTTCCATCAGTCAATCTACATGAACCTTTTGGAGTGAGACATCTGATAGACAATAGCTTCCCAGTTCCCCCTGGGCCTTTTCTGATCACGTGCTGCCTGTGCTGGCGTCAGCATCTGACCCACAGGCGTTTCCACACAGTGTCTCTCAGAACATGCTACCGCTCACCTTGCAGGAGTGACGTGTACCTTGCAGGAGTGACGTGTGCTTCTCCAGCTTTTGTAAACACAGGTGGGCTTCTTGTAGCATACACCTTAAGTGTCCTCATCTTTCAACCTCATCCTGCACATTCGTCACAGGTAGCAGAAGCAGGAAGTGTAGATAAGGAGGAATGGTGGGTGCTGGAGTTTCTGTTCAAAACCTGCTCATAACCTGTGGTCCATTTTCACATGAGGGGGGAGGGTCCTTTTGGGGATCAATGGCAGGACGAGGTGTGATCTACTGTTTCTAGTTTTTTTTTTTTTTTCTTTACTTCCTTCTATTCTCTCTGTCTGTCTCTCTGCGCCGGTCTGCCTGTCTCTCTGTGTGTGCATATGTGCAGAATATTTATCTGAAGGAAAATAACACAGAATGATAAACAATTCTGAAGACTAAAGACAATTCTCTGGGCGTGTTCACTGGCTTGCTCTTGTGATGGTTATTTATGTTTTGTGAATACAAGCACTGTGTGACTAATTCAGCATGCCTGGGTTTCTGTGGCAGAGAACAATGGAGAACTGGGCCTTCTCTGGGATGGTATTTTCTCCACACGTGTTCTGACGATGATGGACCCTTTTCCATCTCGTGGTGAGATGGAAGGAGTAACTACGAACTTGTTACTTACCTTTCTCCCTACGTAGCATACATAGCAGCATAACGTTCACACTACCTATGAACTTGCTAACAACAGTTTACTTTGAAAACTGCACTTGTGGAGCATGACAGGCAAAGGGGAAAAACCCTGTTGAAACAATATGTTGGAGGGCAATGTAAAATATTTGGAAGGAGGATTCCCCAGCTTTCCTGGGCATGTGACATGGCAGGAAGCTACATCTGCGGGACCATTTCTAAACTAAATAATAGCGCTGCTCACAGACGGGCGCATGGGGAGAACAGCTGCTTTTTTGGTGTCTCCGATTCTTCAAGGCTGCCCTAGCTCATCACTAACATTAGAGAGGAGCGGGCACTTCTGCCTTCCAACTAGCATGGCAGAGTGGTGGGAAGGTCACACACTATTCAGAGTTCATGGATTTTATCTCCAGGAGAGCCTTTTTTTTAAATTTTTTTAAATGTACAAGATTCACATCATTGTGCCCAAATGAGACTTTATGAATATTGTCATACTTACTACTTTGAGTCTTTAAAATTCCAATTTTAGTCTGGGCTGACATCTGAGGACAGGAACTCCACAAGGAGAGCAACAGAACCAAAAAATTTGAACACAGGGATCTTTCCTAAGACTCATACTCATGGAGATAACTTAGAACCCCTGCACAGAGGTAGCCCATGGCAGTTCAGTGTCCAAGTGGGTTCCATAGTAATGGGAACAGGGACTGCTTCTGACATGAACCGATTGGCCTGCTCTTTGATCACCTCCCCCTGAGCGGGGAACAGCCTTACCAGGCCACAGAAGATGACAGTGCAGCTACTCCTGATGAGACCTAACAGACTAGAATCAGAAGGAAGAAAAAGAAACCCTCCCCTACCAGTGGACATGGGGAGGGGCATGCATAGAGAAGGGGGAGGAAGAGAGGGATTGGGAGGGGAGGAGGGAGGGAACTAAAGGGAGGATACAAAGTAAATAAAGTGTAATCAAAAATAAAATTAAATTAAAATGAAAAAAGAAAAAAAATCCAATTTTACCATGATGTACTGACGGTGTATAGTGCAGAGAAGTATCCTTTGGTTTAATTATAAAAGGCAATAGTGCTGTGCGCAAGTCCATAGCCCAAGGGATGGAGAAACACGGCGTTTCTCAGTATGACCCGGCTAACATCTGCCCAGTAGTTTTTTTATTCCAGAGCAACAATGAAACAAACCTTAAGATTTGCCAAATCTTACCTTGCTTCCTTTGTATGTGTTTTTCCTCACTGACCTATCTGTGCTCAGATGCATATTAATGAGAGGCTCACCCCACAGTGATTTACCCACCCACTTGAAAAAAAGAGATTTATTTATTTTTTGTTATATCTTAAGTATTTTGCAGTATGTATATTAATGCACCTTGTGTGTGCAGGGTCAGCTGATGCCAAAAGAGAGAAGTGTGTCCTATGAAGCAGGAGTCACAGATGGTGGTGAGCTGCCACATGGGTGCTGGGAACCGAACCTGGGTCCTCTGCCAGAACAGCCTTGCAGTGCTCTTACAGACTGGAGCATCTCTCTGGCCCCTTCATCTCAATGCTTTTAAGTACAATCCTCCTCACAAATTCATCCTCTCATTCCATTCTTCCATCCCTCCCTCTTAATATGTGTCTGTCTCTTTGTCTCTGTCTCTCTTCCTCTCTCTCTCTCATCCTTTCTCTCTCTCCCTCCCTCCCTCTCTCTCTATCTTGTGTGTGTGTGTGTGTGTAAAGTGACAGCCAGAGACTTGAGATTAGCTTCTGTCAATCCATCATCCTCACTTGGCCCTCTGACCTAGCCCATCATCTGATTCTAAGATTCTGTCTCCAAACCCACCACCCCTTCTTTTTCTGCCAGCTCTCTGTACTGCCAGCTCCATGCCTTGTGTTGTCTCTCTGCTTGTTTTTTAAGGCTTCCCCTTCATCCATCTTTGTCACAGAAGCCAAGAGGTTTTGTGCAAATAGGATGGTGTTACATCACTACTTAAAATCCATCCACATATTCTCACAGTAGAATCCAAAAATCCCCAATAAAGCCCACAAGACCTTGCAAATTCTGGGTCTGGCGACCTTCGGGTTTGTTGTCTACCACAATACCCTCTCCCAAGAAGCTGGGCATTTTTAGCTCCTGAAGTTGGTTAACACCACCCTGCTGGAGGACTTGACCCCAAAATATTCTCTTTTTAAAAGGTTCACTCTGTTTTATGTGTATGTGTTCTTTTTTTCTGCATATGTACCATGTGTGTGCCTGGTGCACTCTGGGGCCAGACAAGGGGATTGGATCCCCTGGAACTGATGTTACAGATGGTTTTGAGCCAGTTCATGGATGCTGGGACAGAACCCCAGTGTTCTGTAAGAATAGCTAGTGCTCCTACCAGGTGAGACATCTCTGCAACCCAGAAATATCCCTGAACATCTTGCCCGAGTGAAACACATTCTCCTTTGAGGCTATGGCAGAAATGCACTCCTTGAGAAAGCTTTCTACCTTTCCTTTTTAGTACATACCACATACAGACAGACAGATATATCTGTGTGTCTTCATACGTGAATGTAATTAAATTATATGTATATCATTATGTGTTACTTATAACTTGCTAATATGAGGTGTAATTAAATTTCACAGATGTACTCCTGTAATCCTAGCACTGTGGATACTGAGGCAGCAAGACCAAAAATTCAAATAAAGTTGGATCAGCCTGAACTATAAGATGAGAACCCCCCACCCCACTGTTCCCACATACACACAAACACAAAACTTTGGTAGTTTCCCTCTTTCTCTATCCAATACCATGACAACAGACAATACCTGCCTCATCTCAAGGTTGCATTACCCAGCATAGAGCATTAGCTTGTGTTACATGCTTAATATGGGGCACCTTTATATTGATTAACATTTGTTTCTTCAAAGGCCATGTAAGAGCATGCCTTTGATTGCAAGCCAGGATTATGGCATGCCAAAACAATGCTGTCCTGGAGAAGGAAAAGATAGCTACAGGATGCTCCATCAGGTCTTTAGTTATCTTTAGCATTATCAGTGCATGCATAATTAAACTTGCCATCATGAGTTAAATAAATCATAAGCATGGGGACAGGATGACCACCAGTGCCACCTCATTTGCTGTAGAGACATTATCCTGTCTCTACAGTTCAGTTACACAGTCGCTGGTGTGTGAAATAACTAAACATAACGATTCAATAATGATAACAACCCAAGTGTAAATGACGTTTATTGATTGCTTGCCAGTGTCAGGTCCATTTAAGTCTTGACAAGTCTGCTACATATTTCCAGTTCTTACCCCATTGCTGCCATGTAGCAGGTCCAGTTAAATCTCCACAGTTCTGTTACATTACATATTTCCCATTTTTACCAGATTGCTACCACGTATCAGGTCCATTTAAGTCTTGAAAGGCCCGTTACACATTGCCCATTTGGAGATCTGAGCTTGGAAAGGCTTCAGTGCCTTGCATGGGTCTGGGTCTTTGCCTTGTACCTAACCCGTGCTGGCCTGAACAAAAGGAGGCACAGAGTGTTTCCCTCACTTTTCTCTTAATAAAAGTGCACGGATTCCTGACCCATCATTTGGTAAGAAGTTTGTGCAGTCACTGGTTACTGAAGTGTTGGTGAGTGTCTACTGAGGAAGACAGGATCCGCATGTGGTGGCACACTCCCAGAACCCAGGGGCTCTGAGGTGCCATCACGGATTTGAGGTCCGCCCAGAATGTACAGTGAGACCTTATATCAAAGACAGAGAACTGATAGACTCGCAGACAGTCTCTTGGTAGAGAGAGCCCTCCTCCTTAGAGTGGAAGCTAGCAGACAGATCTCCATTAGGGTCCAAGTGGCACCCTTCTGTGTCCCTGTTTCCCTGGTGGAATGCTGTGGTTGACTCCGGCAGGTGGGTGTTCTAAGGCTGGAAGCCGTCTCCCCAAATGGGATGCTGTTTGTGGTTTGTGTTTTGCTTCAGGACCAGAGTCTGTGCTGGATGTGGAGGGCAGTCACACCAAACAGGGCCTCCAGAGCACCCTTCTCTCTCTCTCTCTCTCTCTCTCTCTCTCTCTCTCTCTCTCTCACACACACACACACACACACACATACACACAGCTTAAGGACACCAACCCACCCTTGTAAACAATAAAGCCTCTTGTTCTAATTCAACCAAGGCTTAGATTGTGTGCTACCATTTTACAAGGTTTGTTTTTGTTTTTATTAATGAACTCACAGGAATGTGTGTACAGTTTCATTGCAGTTGTAGCAACTCTGCTAAAATAACTGGCTTGTGAAAATCCAAGACGGTGAAGGACCATTGCAAACACCCACTCAACCCTTCCATCATGTTCAATATCTCGAAAGTGACAGCCAATCAAGGGGGAAATGAAACAGTCAACAGATTGCAGGCAGGCTTCTGGTCTGGTGGTGTCTCTCTTTTCCAGCTTCAGACAGAATGCTGGATTAAAATGCTCACTCTGATAGATGGCACCGCACGCCCCACACGAATTGTCTGGGCTGCTGACAGACACCATGCTTTTTTGTACTAAATATTTCAAGTCCAAGAAAAAAAAAAAGAATGAAAAGAATGTGGGGCAAAGTTGATCTAGGGCCCTGGGGACTTCTTGTAGACCATGAGAGTTCAGACACGTTGTTCTCAGCCCGATGCTGCACCAGGAAACAGAGCCACAGGGCATGCATTGGTGTGACCAGATGGCATACATATGGAGGCACAGATGACAAGATCTGGTCTAGGGGGTCTAGTGTGGCAGAGCCCTGCTGCAGCACAGCCCTCTCTGAGCTGGACCCTGCCCCTCCCTACTCGAGCCACTCACTGGAGGCCTTTCTTTGGGGCTTTCTGTGTGTCACGTTCTCTCAGACCTCCATATGTTGGTGTTTGGGTTTTCCCCCACACCAGCTTTTCCTGTTCATTTCTCATCCTAGCATGTCTGGCTCCTCCCCGAAACCCAGCATTTCCTGTTTCTGACTCTCACTTTTCATCCAGAGTCCCCTTTATTTTGTTAGGTTAGCCCGCCACCTTCCCTGCGGAGGTCCAGTGAGCCTGTGCTCTTTCACTGCAGGACCTGCCACAGGTCCCCTCTCCTCAGCCAGGAGACTTGGCTCTGTGGCCACATATCTCTACAGGCTCCACACTTGAAATGCTGTCCCAGCATTCCTCCTTGAGTGGTTTCAGGGGATTAGTGTCACTCACCTCTTATCCTCTTGCTGTGCCTCTAATTTAAGGAGTGGGGAGGTAGAGCCACCTGTCTGTCCTCTCTTGTGTTTATTGATAGATTGAGACAGGGCTAATCCTGTTACTGTACTGGGCTCTTTTACCCAGTGGTGTTCTTGTAGCCTTTGAGGCTGACACCACAGCACTGTCCAAGCTCGGCCATAGCAACGTGCTGTGAGGAATGCCTGTCAAAAGATGGCACCTAATTGAGTGACCAGCCTCTGGTGTCATGCCTTCTGGGACAGTTGCTGCCAAGTAGCATCGTGGGAGCCATATGGCGAGGTGTGAATTGCCTGGCACAGCTATGCTGCTGCCTAAAATAGTGGCTCCCGTGTGTCCAGCAGGGTCAGTTGCCACAGAATTGATATTGCAAGAGGGGCTTTCCAAGTGCTGGAGTTGGTGTTGCTGGATGAGATGGAGCTTCCTGCCTCCCCTGCTGCGACACCAAAAGCTTAAATGAAAAGGATTAAATTTGGGTTCACGGCTTGAGAGCGTTCTCCCCACTGGGGCTGATGCCCTTGGGCAGAGTATCATGGGAACATCACGGAGGTGGGCAGCCGTGGCAGAATAGCTTCCTCTCACCTACAAACATGTAGGGCAGTGGTTCTCGCCCTTCCTAATGCTGCAACTCTTTAAGACAGTTCCTCATGTGGTGCTGACCATCCCCAACTGTAGAATTATTTTGTTGCTATTTCACAGCTATAACATTGCTGTTGTTATGAACGGTAACGTAGATATCTGTGTTTTCTGATTGTCTTAGGGGACACCTGTGAAAAGGTTGTTCAACCCTCCCAGGAGACATAATCCACAGGTTGAGAACCACTAGTCTAGCAGAAAAAAGGGAAGGCTGGGAGTGGCCAGGAGAGGAACAGCCCCAGTAACATGGCTGAGTGATGGTCGTACCACCAGGTCGACCTACGGAGACTGATAATCCGTTGATTTGATCAGAGCTCTCAGGATCTACTTTTTGGTGGGAACATGCTCACAAGCCCAACTACCAGTGTGCGTCTATAGTCTCCTGAGCATTTCTTAACGTTGACAGTGAAGATGAAGCTGCCCTGCCACGGGTGCCCAAAACCATGATATTCCCATGATCTTCTGCCCAAGTGCATGGGGCCAAGCAACTCTCGGAGGGAACTCTCTTCAAACCATGAATTCACACAGCCTTCTCTCATCTCTCATCTTCATAGTGGAATGAGATCAGGGCCAGCAAACAGGAGCTGCACTCCAAATCTAGCTCACTGCCATTTGTATAAATTAAGTTTTATTGCATTACAATCACTCATTCAGCTATACATGTCACGTGGATAACTTTCACACGGCAACCAAATCAAGGGTTTGCAAAAGAGACCTCAGGGGGCAGCTATACCTTGAAATAGTTACAGGACAATATTTGACAATTGTGCACTAGGATTTTGACTATGGGGTTTGTTCTTTTATAACCACTGTTATCTTTTTTTTTTCCTATTGTTGTAACAAAATATCCAAAGCTGCATAATTTAGAAAGGAAGCAGGTTTATCTTGGCTCAGAGTTATGGGTGTCCAAGAGCATTACATGGCTAGCTTCTATTTGTCCCCTGGTGGGGACATAGGCTGCTCCAGGCCTGGAAGAGCAGAAGAGGAAATGCAAACACTAGCAGATGAGAAGCTGTGGGGCAGAGAAGCTGACCTTCTGTCTAAGCAGTTGTTCCCACAAGAAATAACCCAACCTCTCAAGAAACACTTTGACCTGTTCACGGGCCTGACTGCCTCCCAACACTGCCAACACTGGGAATTATAAATGGAAGACCCTGAATAAACTGCATTGAAAAATAAATAAATAAACAAACAAACAAATAAATAAATGGAAGACCTGTCACGTGATGCCCGTTACCAATGCCAATGAGCAGAGAGGGAGCTGAAGCTAGCCTTCTTGTGGAATGCCAGTGGTTTGAGAAGGCAAGCTGGTTAATACCCCAAAAATGTCTTCCCTCTCATCTATGGCCAGCAGGATTCATGGGGGCGTGGAGTGGATCAAAGACAGTCATCACTCAGAGCTTAGCCTTGCTCCCCTGGTCCAGTGGTCAGCCACATTTCTGAGACTTTTTACACACATCACTTTCATTATCATCCCTTGCACCCTTTCATCCTTCTCTGGATGTCTGTCTGTGTTCAGACCCTTTTCGGAACACACAGCTGGGCTTTAGCTCTGATTAAGGTAGCTCCCTGTTACCACAGGGACACATCTCAAGACCCACAGTGGGTGCCTGAACCCAGGGTATGTCCAAACCCTACACAGAACCATGATGAAGCGTACTGTATGAACTAGACACAGTGGAAGACTAACGAGTACAAGTACTAAGAAAAGGTAACAGTTATAGCACAGGCCTGTGTGAACATGAGCTCCCCTCCCTCTCCATCTCTTCCTTTTCTCCCTACTTTAGTGCCACACAGGCAGGACACAGTGAGTCCACAGTGTGGCTGTACTGCACAGAGGGACAGGTCCTGTTCTAGGGGGTGTGGAGTATGGAGTATGAGATTTCTCCATGCCGAATGAAGAGTGAATGGCTATGAATTTCGGTTGTTTATTCCTGAAATTTCCCATTACTATTTGTGGACTATTCCAAATCCCAGGTAACACTCAGAAAACAAAAATCCCATGCACCAAGAGACCATTGTACCTATTTCTTTACTTACTGTTGTCAGCAAGATAAACCACAGCTCTCACCTTAAAGGGGAGGAAGAGGTGGTTACTCTGGAGCCATTTTGAATGACCATGGCCCCGGAACACAGGTTTAGATTGCCCTAAATTGCATGTTCCAATCTGGGAGTAGCTTCATCAGGATTTTATATTTTTACATACCAAAGGAAGCCATAAATCAAGACAAGTTAAAATGTATTGGTGGGCAGAGCAGAGACGTTACAATGACATGGGGGAAGGTTTCTAGAGATGTTGTGTGATTTGATGGCATTCTTAACTTTGAGGTTGGTCTGCTAAGTTAATGGATTACAAAAGTTTTTTTTTTTTTCTTTAATCTATGAATCACAGGGTGTTAATTCCAACACAGAGCTGGGCAAGAAATGACTGCTCTAGGGCTAGAACTAGCCTAAGATAAGGCAACTAGCCTCTGGACCCACAGCATTCTAACCTCCCGCAGTCCTGAATCCCTGATCAGTCCACCAGGCTTGGCAGAGCGGCCTCCTCTCAGGAGCTCTGGGTCACACTGTCCACTTGGGCACATGTCGCGTTTCCATTTCTGCACTCTTGCTTTTAACAAAACACAGATGGACAACTCGATAACTGCCATGCAGTCTGTGTTCACTTAGTTTACTCACATGCTTGCCTTATATTTTGCTGTCACTTTTCTTACCTTGTAGCTTAAGCCTGAACTCTGGGCATTTGCATCCTTCTTAAATCGTTGTATGTGTATTTGAAAGTTCTTTGGTTTAAAAAGTATGTTTGTGATGCTTGAAAATGTCCATAGTTTTACTTATTACAACAATGTCTGTGTTTTCTTAAATGAGCGTGTGCCTGTTCGTCTATACATGGGTGTACATGTATGTAAGTGCATGTGCATGTCACTGGGCAGGTGCGGAGATCTGAGAACAACTTGTAGGAGTCAGTTCTCTCTTTCCACCATGTGGGTTCTGGGGACCAAACTCAGGTCATCAGGCTTGGGAGGAAGCGACTTTCCCCACTGAGCCACCTCACCAACCAGCTCCTTGTTATTTTTCAACCCCTCTCAATTTCACTTGGTTTTATGTGTGCTTTGTTCCCTGAAGGCCTCTGCCCTGGAGCTTGGTCCCCAGTGTGGTGCACTGGAGACATGCTGCACCTTTCAGTGCTGTGACATTGCAGAGGGAGGTGCCACTTCCCATGGGTCATGGGGAGTCAGTTTCCATGGAAGTGGGCTGTTACCAAAAGACTAACATAGGATAGTCCTGTCTCGCTTACTCCAATATCCATTCCTACCACTGTGCTAACACAAGGCTCATAGACACTCAGAACTAGAAACAAAAACCTCCTTTCTTTACACACTGTGCAGCTGCAAGGTGTTTTGTCATAGTAACAGAAACAGCCTGAGGCAGCACAAGATCCACAGCTTGGCATTTCTGCTATTGGCTCCCTGTCTTATTTCGGTTCTAATTTTGTTCTGTTGCCCATAAGCCTTGTTTCTCTGTAAATGTGAGTTTTGGCTGTTAAACATGAGGTAAAGAATCCTTCCAAGACTAGGTTGCAGGATGTAGGGAGGAGGTAGCCACAGGGAGGGGCTGGATTTGTTTCTCTGGTCCATGGATGACTCACCCATGTGGGTCACAGGATTCGAGTTTAGAGCGACCCCTGCATTTGCGAGACGAGGTGAGTTGGGTTTATTTCCACTTCCTTAGTCTGCTGATTGGACACCTTCAGTCTGGGGAAACAGGCATGGACTCTGGCCTGTGGACAAGGCCTCGCTTTGGGCCTGGGAGAAGAGTCTGGTTTTGGGGGCACGTGTCAGGTTCTGCCCTCTTTGCCCTGTGCTCTCAAACCCCATGGAAACATGGTCATCCTGCTCATCTCAACTTGTAAATTAATGTTTTTGTTTGGATAACAGTTGCTTCAGAGACTATCCTTCCCCTGAATTCCCCTGCAAGAATGCTTCCATGTCTGATCTTTTCCTTAAAATACGATGCCCAGCCCAAGGCAGCTCAGTCTCCAAGTGGGTTCCCTAGTAAGGGGAACAGGGGCTGTCTCTGACATGAACTCAGTGGCTGGCTCTTTGATTCTCCCCCGCCCCCCCGGAGGAGGATGCAGCCTTATCAGGCCACAGAGGAAGACAATGTAGCCAGTCCTGATGAGACCTGATAGACTAGGGTCAGATGAAAGGGGAGGAGGACTTCCCCTATCTGTGGACTGGGGAAGGGGCATGGGAGGAGAAGAGGCAAGGTGAGCAGGACTGGGAGGGGACAGGGAGGGAGGCCACAGCTGGGATACAAAGTGAATAAATTGTAATAAAAAATGCTGGGAAAAATATGATACCCAGATGTTTAGTTGTTAAAACAACTGAATTGGGCCCCCGTTTCGGTTTTCATGGCAATAGAGATCAAAACTCTGACACTTTGAGGACATGTCAGTTCACATGTCTTGCTTTTAAGTGATTTCAAGTGTGAACAACACAATAACAGTCTAAATATGAATGTTTCTGGCAATATTTCATAAATTGAGATTTAACAAAATGTCTGTCACATGTGCTCTGAGTACAATAAGACTGAAGTTCATTACAGACATTAAATGAAGCAGGAGAACAGGCATAGAAGGCACCCCCAACCCCGTCACCCACAAGGCCTCACATTTCAGTGTGTCAGATTTCCCCATTTTTGGTGCACTTATTACCTAGTGGGTTAGAAACCATTTTCCGCTTACATCTATTTAATTGGAAAAGGAGAATTTCTCTTTTGAGGTGTGAGTCACAGGCTAGCATCAATTCTCTCCTTTTCTATTCTGAGGTCATTGCAGATCAGTTAACTACTTGTAAGATATACTACATTCCTCCATGTAATCTATCCTGGTGGATCTAATCAAAAGAATCCACTCAGAAAACCACAAGGGAGTCATAATCGAAGAAGCAGTGCCATCCACGAGCTGGCGGAGTGTCCGACGATGAAGGATGAAGGCCACGCAGAAACGACACTGCCATCATTTAAATGGCACTGCAGGCTCTGCCTGAGCCTTATTTAACAGAGTGATAGGGGTAGGGCGAGGAATGAAAGGACCATTTCTATTTTACAAATATCCTACTTCAGTAAGATTCACATGGCTTCAGATCTCTGGAACAGTGAGGGAACTACACACACCTCAGGCTCCTGCACAGGCCCAAACTGGTCTTCTTGACTCACAGAGATGGTCTGCAGTGCGCATGAGCTTTCCAACCAGGTCACTAAAATCTCTGAAAAATAATGAAAGATTTCTACTAATCTGAAGCAAGCCACACTATCCTTTCCATGAGAGACTGGAAGGGAGCCGCCTGGAGGGGAGATGAATGCAAGCACAAGGTGAAGAGAGTTGGGAAACGTTGGAAAGGGGTTCCAGAGACAAACAAGCGAAAACACAGGTCACTGTTCCTAGCACTGCTAAGGAAAGCTTGGACATCTCCAACTAGGGCTCAGGAAGTAGGATGAACTCACTGTGCCTTCTTCAGTGAGAAGTCTAGGTGGATTTCACCCCTCCCCCATTTAACCGACAGAGTCAAGCGAAAGATCTAACTGTCCTAGACAGCTCCTGTTGTCAACTTGACACAACCTAGAGCCATCTGAGAGGAGCAGCCTTAACTGAGGGATTGTCTGGCTCAGCTTGGTCTGTGCGCATGTCTGTGAGAGACTGTCTTCATTATCAACTGATGTAGGAGGAACTAGCCCACCATGGGCGGCACCATTCCTCAAGCAGGTCCTGGTCCTAGGCTGCACAAGAACCCTCCGTAAGCATGAGCCAGGGAGCCAGGCTGTGAAGGGTTGCCCACAGTTTCTGCTGCACGAGGTTGGGTTGACTTTCTGGTGAGAGATAACGCTATGTGGAGGAGCAAGAAGTTCTGCCTTAGTTCTTGTCTCCACTTCCTGCACATAGGGACTGTGAGCTGAAGTGTAAGAGGAAATAACCCTTCCTGCTCCGGAGTTGCTCTGGGTCAGAGTGTTTCATCACAGCAAGAAGGCAAACTGTAACAACCACTACCCTTTAATTAGTGAGCTGTACACCCTTCAAAGACAAAATGTTCAGGCTCCTACCTGTAGGAGCTCACAGAAGCTACCTCAAGCCTTGCCTGCAGCCTGTTAACTATAAAACCTGTCACCCCAGGGTTGTGGGGAATGTCAAGCATGAAGTCACTACTGTGGTCACAAGGGAAATGCCAGTCGTTCCACTGGACTGTGATTTCCGAGACCTGGTTCATCTGTGATGGCGATTCTTCATTGGAAACCTCACTGCGTTGGGAGCCACCAAGGAGACACAAGTCTGAGCGTGTATGTTGTGTGTAGGAAGGTGTGCCCAGAGATGCTTCATGAGGAGGAACGTGGATGGGGACGTTCCTCGGCTTGGGTCCCACAGCTGAGAAACAGCGTCCTTCTCTCTGGTTCCTTACAGCAGAGAGAATTCGAGCTGCTTTGTTGCCTACCACTGTCTTTCCCATACTGATAGGCTGTATCCTTCCATTCTTTCAAAATTCTTTCTTTCTTAAAAATTCTTTCTTTCTTACTTTTGTCAAACAGCTAATAAAATACCGAATAGATCATTCAATGAGAGGGTGAGGTACTTAGGTATTGAATGAATAAAATCTTCCATGGGAGCATCCTTGCATCCAGACACCTTCCTGAGGACCATTCTTGTACCCAGACACCCTCTATGGGAGCAGTTTTGTTGATGACCCCTAATGGTGACTCTCCAAAGGGTGAAGGAGGTTCATCTCTTACCTGCTCCAGCCTCACTCATCAAGGTCCTCTAGAGCTGTTTTCTTCCATGCCTATTGCCTGTATAGGGACAATAAAATTTCTCTTCTGTCCCTTGGAGGCTTGAAAAAGTTAACTGACAATAGACAGATCAACAAGAGAAAAGGTCGCCACAGGACAGTGGTTGCCCAGGAACACAAGACCTGGTAACTTGTATACTCTTCTTCATAGAAGAGTGGAAAATTAGGAAGAATGGACCATTGTGAAGAGAAGTAAATAAATTTTAGAAGATTAAGAGTGAACCCAAAAAACAGGCAATAGATTGGGACAAAGTTCCTGTGGGGTTTTGAGGAATTAACAGAAGGGAAGGTGGCTTGTGGAAATTCACTGAAATCAAAAAGAATTGTAGGTAGGGCACATCTGCCTTCAAGAGCTGGGGAAGCTTCCAGTCTTCAACCCAGTGCTACTTTCCTGGTTGTATGGGAACTATGGGGAGAGAACTGAAGACAATTGCTCTTCATATAGAAAATGTTTCATCCAGCAGAAAACAAAACAGGATACCAAAAGCAGGTCTCTCTTTGCCTGTGAGGAAGAGATGTTTAGAAGTTTCCTGGTTCCGAGGCAGCTTCTAATGCTTTCCCAGGATCTCCGTAACTCAAAAAGGGACATGAATTCGGCAAATAATTCACTTTGCCATAGTATCTGAGCCAAGATTCTCAGTATCAGGCTGACCTCTGACCTTTGACCTGCTAGGAGCTTGACTGAATCCCTATAGCCCTTACATGTCTCTTCCCCATTCACCTCTGTATTAGCTTCACATTGTTATCACAAAATACCTGAACTAGACAACTTACAAGGAGAAAGGGGGTTAATTTGGCTCACATTTCTGAAGGTCCTAGTTTGTCATCAAATAGTCCTAGTCTTTAGGACTTCAGCAGAAAATTTACGCCATGGCCCGTGTGTGTATAGTGGAGCAAATATCTAAGCTCATGAGCCAAGGCAAGCAGGGAAGGACTAGAGAGACCTGCAGCCCCCGCCCTTGATGTCATGCCCCCAGTGATCCGATGCTTCCCACTAGACTGTACCTCCTAAAAGCCCCACCAGGTCCCAATAGCACACACTGTGACCACGACTTTGATGGTCTGCCGTTGGAGGATGGGCACTCACGCAAACCATTCTCCAGCTCAGCCTGGCCACCGGCAGGACATCACCTTCTGCAAGTCAGATGTGGAGAGGAGCCAGGCAGAAGCACCAAAAGAGAATGCTCATTTTTTGGCAGGAAAGGACCTTGGAAGGCCCCATTGTGAGAAACTACCAGATCGGTTTTGTGCGGGGCCGGTTTAATAAATTATGGCAGCGAGTCAGGAGGGTGATGTCAGATAAATGAAATATTTAACACGATGTAATAATCCCTCCAGTGATGTTAGAATGTTCGCATTTGTTAATCTAAAGGGCTCCCCGATGAGACAGCTGAGTGCTGGAACACTCTGGAAGACTGCTCTCTAAATCATGGCATCCCCTAAATGGAGAAAGGTAGCCTTCCTCTTGGTCCTCCCAGGGGTAGACATAACCCTCAGCTGGCCTTTAACAAGAAGTGGATTTAAGAACATCTACAAGTTCTCTCTCTCTCTCTCTCTCTCTCTCTCTCTCTCTCTCTCTTTCTCTCTCTCTCTCTCTCTTTCTCTTTCTCTTTCTCTCTCTGACTCTCAGTCTGGCTCTTTCTTTCCTTTCCCCTTTCCCACTCACAAACCACAGACCCGCTCAGACTTTGTCAACTTCCGAGTTTCTAATTAATGAAACAAAATCCAGAAGAAAAGAGAAGGCTGGTTTCAGAATTTCTAGACTAGTGTTAAACAGAGATGTTATTTCTGGGAGAACCTGCTTAAAGATAATTTGTGCATTGAGCAGTTAAGGCCACTTCTGGCTGACTTTCATTCCACAGTTAACCAGAGTCACCTGGGCCCGAGGGAGGCAAAGACAATCGTTGCTGTGTCTCCTTTCTCTCTTCAGCCTCTGAGTCCTTCCTCAGTACAGCTGCAAACTCGATGAAGGGCCGGACATATGTGACATGTAGGAGTGCGCTGGATTCTCCTACAACCCCCCCACCCGCTCCAGCCCCACTTTCTGTAGGAGCAAAATACACATGCCTCGCTGCACATACGAGAGGCTAGAAGGCTAGTGAATTGGCATAAGTAATTCATTTCTAAGGCTTTTGAGCTGTGGGCAAATTCCGGGTTGTGCATTTAGGTTACAAAAATCATCTAATTAGCCATACTCAGAGAGCCTTTCCCTGCCTGCCTGGACATTCAAGGGCTTTGTGTACTATTTCTGGTTGATAAAAGGAGAGGATGCCAAGCAGACAGTTTGGGGCAGTGGCCAAGTCGCTATTAAAGGCTGGGGAATAATCAGCCGTTCTGTTGGCAGGGCTAGTGGGGTTCATTGAAGCCTTCAGAGGCCAGAGGCTATTGATTTTACTGGCTGCACCGTTGAACTGTTTGCATTTAGGGCAGGATCTGATGGGAGCTGCATTATCTTATTTAGCAAAGGTGTTGGAAACAGCTGTTTGGAAGCGCCCCTCTGCGGTGGCTGATGATGGCAGGCCACTGACCTGCCCCCGGGGTCTGGGAAGGTCAGCCATAGTGGGATGAGCCAGCTGGAGAGAAAAGCAGCTCCGCAGGTATGTGGTCACTTGGTCACGTGTTTTCGCTCGCCCATTTGTTTGTTCTTTTGTCTTAAGCCTCTCAACCAGGTATCCTGGTAACATGAACCAGAAGGGAGCTCTGATGTAGGCTTCCGGAATATTTTTATTTCTGATGCTCAGCTTCTCTCCCTGGCTCATTACCCACCGTGGTAGGCTCCTTTGGGAGTGAAGGCATTGCTTCTGCTTGCCTAGTACTGCTATTGCCTCCCTAGTCCTGCTTTTCCTATCCCTTCTTTGCCTGACCCTTAGGCTCCTGCAGCAGCTTTGGCGCCTTAGAGAGTGTTCCTTAGAGAGTTTATTCCCCATCTTTTTCATGGCTTCCCCTTATATCTCGCACAGTATTTTATCTCTTCCAACTACAATGCAAAAATCAGTTAAAAAAAAAACAAAAACAAAAAACAAAAAACACATCAGAGGTCCCAAAGGAAAACATGTTTGAAACAGAGTGGGCCTTCTGTGTCTGTGGGTTTTTTGTTTATTTGTTTGTTCAATCTGATATTTAATCAAAATTCAGTAGTGAGCATAGGAAAAACAAGAGCTCATTAACTTTCACCTATTTTCTGGGGGGTTCTTTTCAATATTTTTACTTACATGGTTTTGTTTGTGTAAATGTATGCCACTCCACTTTTAATACCCTTGGAGGGTGGAAGAGGGCATTGGATTCCCAGGAGCAGGAGTTACAGGAGGAGGCTGTGAGCAACCAGATGTGGGCACTGGGAATCTATGCAAGGCTCAGCCAACCCCCTGTACCCTTGGCTTCCGCATCCATAGACTCAGTCATCCATGCATGTGAAACATGGGGGAAAGAGAAGGTGGTGAACAAGATCAAACACATGCTACACGTGATGAAAATGTCACAGGAGCAACATAATTCTGTAGAACTGATATTTACTAATAAAAAAAGAAAAAGTGTTTGCATACTGAACACATATGCACATTTTCATGCCATGGTCTCCTAAACAATATAATGTAGTGCGGAAGTCTATGCGTACCAGGGAAACCACAAATGACACCAGAGGCCGGTTCTCTTTCTCTTTGGTGTGTGTGCTAACATGTGCGTGCATGTTTGCATGCATGTGGAGGCCACAGGTTGACCTTCAGTATCTTTCTTAGTCACTCTTCACCTCTATTTTTGTTTTGTTTCGTTTGTTTTTCGAGACAGGGTTTCTCTGTGTAGCCTTGGCTGCCCTGGACTTTGTAGATGAGAATGTCCTTGAACTCACAGAGATCTGCCTGCGCCTGTCTCTCTGAGTGCTGAGATGACAGGCATGCGCCACTGCGCCTGGCTCCACCCTCACTTTTTTGAGACAAATTCTTCAGTTGGAGCTCTGCAGTTCAGCTAGAAAGGCCAGCCGGTTCCAGGGGTCTGTTTCTTTCCCAGCACTAGTCACAGATCTGGCGCATGGCGCTACACCCAACTTTATAAATATGGTATGAGGAGATAAGCTCATGTCCTCACACTTGTGTGGCAGGCTCTTTACCAACTGAGCTGTTTCCGTAGTCTTGAAAGCGCCAATACAGCTTGTATTCTTTTGAGCCCCTTGAGAACCCTGACGGATGCAGAGGGGCCCAGAACCCTCCTTTGAAGGTGATATTCGATGCTTCTTTTTCTCCTGGAAGAGTTTTAAGACAGAGGATGAAACAAACGTGGGTGACAATAATTCTACCACTTGGCCAGTTGGTTGGACCTGGCAGTCTAGTGCCTACACGGAAGCCAAACGGAGGCAAAATGAGCTATGCTGAGTGCTCCATTCTGTGCAAAGCTGCCTGACGCGTTACATGCGTTTCTTCACTAAAGTATCACAGTTGCCTGAACTTATAGATGAGGAAACGGAGGCTGAAAACGATCATCTAGCTTGTTAGCAGCAAATAAATGTCAGAGCTAAGTATTCACCCTGGGATGTCTTCCTCCTAAAGTATTAACTCTTCCTGACGATTGAGTAGGTCAAAAATCCATGCATGTCAGGCTGCTCTAGCTTCATTCTGTTGCCATGATAAACATTATGACCGGCAGCATTTCAGGCAAGCTGGGGTTGATTTTTATTTTTGTTTGTTTGTTTTGTTTTTGTTTTTGCTTACAGATTGCAGCCCATCACTGAGAGAAGTCGGGGCAGGAACTCAAATGCAAAGCATGGAGGATGAGTGCTTGCTGGCTCGCTCTCTAACTTGCTCTGAGCCAGGATGGCCCGCAGAATAGTGTTGCTCCCAGTGCTCTTCTCCATCAACCAACAAGATGATCCTTCATAGACAGGTCAAAGTGCCAACCTGATCGAGACAGCTACTCAATCAATGCTCCTTTCAGGGAACTGTAGTCTGTGTCAAGTTGACAGTGTTAGCTAGGGCAATGACCTTGGCTGCCATTTTGGGATTTGAGTCAGTATTTTATAAGGTTTTAGAACTCTTCTATGACTGTAAGGCAGGGTACCTATTCCACACCTAGCAGACAGAACTACAGACTTGCAATGACTTCTGTGGATACAGGCATGAGGAATGGGGAGCCTAGCCTCATAGACTCAGGGACTGAAGGTAGCAGCTCAGGTCCAGGCAACCACACCATATTATTTGGCCTTAGGCACTTAGAACTTTTAATAAGACCTGCTAGAACTAACAACAATCCCCGATGATTTCAAAGTAATAGCTCATCTTTCCTTCTGGCTCTCTCAGTGGTGGAGAGGGTGCTGTCTGGTTGTTGAAACAGCACAGTTAACTTAAATACATAGCCACAGATGTTGTGGCCGTCTTATGGAACCTCCTCCTCCAGTAATAAGCAGGCATGTTAAGCAGAGAGATCTTCAGAACTGATTGGCTTGATTAGAAACTATTCACCAGATTTAGTACAGTGTAGACCAGCCCAGGGCCCCCAGGAGGGCATTGATGGGAATGTCCCAGTGGGGCATTGGTGGAGAGGGCTGTGAGTGGGGACATTGTTAGGGAGGTCTTTCAGTGGGGACATTAGTAGGGAAGCCTTTCAGTGTGGACATGTATGGGGATCTCCTGGATTATGCCTGTTTCTGGTCCTGTCGGCCCTGGAGTCTCCACATGGGCTAGCCGCTCTTCACCTTGAGCAAAGATCAAGCCAACCATCACTTTGTGACTCACTGGAACTTCTCTACAATTGACTGTCCTGACTGTGGGCTGGCCAGGACTAGCCTCTGGGTTTGTCCACCACAAGGTCGGTGTTTGGGTTGGGGTGTCTGAAGTTCTAGCTCATGGTATGCGGACCCTGTTACTTCTAGGCCAGTGGTAGCTCATGAAGGAGGTAGAAAATAGCCCAGAAAATCTCTTTATTCAAGGTCCCAGAAACAAAAGAAGGAAGGAAGAGGAGGGGGATCCTCCTAATGTCATCAACAGAATTAGCTAGCAGCCTGAGAACCTTCCACCAGACCATGCCATTTGAAGATTCTATTACCTCCCGAGACTCCCGCTGGAGGGACCAAGCCTCGTGTGCGCAAATATTTGGGCACATTCTAGACCACACGATAGCTTTCCTACACTGAAATAGGCACTTCAATGACATCATAATTCCCTTTGATCTGTCTATTGATTATACACTAAAGCTTAATTCAGTTCTCTCGGGGTTAGCCAGCAACTCGTCAATGTTTTATTGGGAGAAAGGAAATGCAACGAGGATTTCTCACCTAAAGGTCATCAGCCAGCAGTTCAGTCCTCCAAAACTCCCATGAAAAATCACCATCAGTTTATAAGAAAAGACTATATCTGCCAACCCAGCAAACCAGAACTGACAATCAGTCTCTTGCCAGAATGGGAGGAAAGTTTCCGAAAATGACAGTGCTCTTATAACTTAAGAAAAGGCAGCATGGATCCCATTCCAGACAGACATCAGGGATGGGCTGAGCTGATTTGCATCTCTGGGGTTGGTTATACATCCATCAATATGAGAAAATGCATGGTATGATTAATGTGTAAAGAGAAAGGGGTTCTCTGTCTCAGAGCTGTAGTTTAGATGGACCCATCCCTTTGTGCCTCGTGATTTAGCACACCATGTTGAAAGTGGATGATGGAGCAATCCCACAATTCACAAATAGCGAATGCAGAGGAAGAGACCAGGGTCCCTCCATCACTCTCACAGGACTGCCCCTGATAACCTAAAGACTGTTCATGAAACCCACGCCACATACTTCCCAGCATTGCCACCAGCTACCAAGGTTTTGGTCTTTTCGGAGCATTCAACATCCAAACGACAGCACCCTCTTTCCTTGGCTCTGTCACCTTCAGAAACTTGCACCTAATTATACAGTATTTTGCCTGCGTGTGTGCCTGCAGGCCAGAAGAGGGAAACAGGTCTCATTATAGATGGCTATGAACCACCATGTGGTTGCCGGGAATTGAACTCAGGACCTTTGGAAGTAGAGCCAGTGTTTTTAACCTCTGACCCATCTCTCTCCAGCCTTGGTTTTCTAAGTTCTACTTGTTGACACAATATAATTTTGTTTTCCTTGTATGCTTACAAATACCGATATCAGATCAAGCTGGACAATTTCTGGGACATCTAGAGGATAATGCTGTATAGAGACCAGTGGTTCTCAACCTTCCTAATGCTGTGATCCTTTAATATAGTTCCTTATCTTATGCTGACCCTCAACCATAAAAGTATTTTTGTTGCTACTTCATAACTATAATCTTACTACTGTTATAAATCATAATGCAAATATCTGATAGGTAGGATATCTGATATGTGACCCCCCCCAAAGGGTTTACAGGTTGAGAACCACTTGTCAAAGGCACAATGAAGGGAGCAGGATGCAGAGAAGCCCCCATTGGCAGTGCCAGTTGAAGGGTGTTGCTTCTTGGGTTCTCAGATTTAATCAGATGAAAGGTCAGATGGTCAGGCTAGGAAAACTCCTTCAGAATTCAGCAAGGACACAGCAGAATCAGTCACTTTTGACTTGGAAAGGGACATGAATGGCTATTCTCCACATTTAGGACACCACAGGGCCAGACCCTGGACAAGGAGACACTGTTGCACTGAAAATAACTTTGCACCTTTAGACAAATGAATTGGAGTAAAGGGATGCCTTTGAAAAACTGATTACACACCAGTTACAAAAAGTAAACTTCATCCCAATGTTTTAATGAAACTGATATCTTTCTTTTTAAATCACTAAGACATTATAGAAAAATGTTTGATATTAGTAGACTGTAAACACCTCATTGCCTTTAGAAACAGGCATAAAATGTCAGAGAGAATGGACTGGTCGGACTAGTGTGGGGTGTGAATTAAAGGGAGACGGGTGAGCAGGAGCGTGGAGGAAACGAAAAGTCTGTTGATGAACTAGCCCACACGGACACCACGAAGCGCAGGAAGGACACTTGGGAAAACCTGATTTTTCAGCTACAAATCCGAGATGCAGTCTTAAATGGAGAGGGAAGAAAGGCAGTCTCAAGTGTAAGGTGGAGTACAGTGGGCAGAAATGGAAGCAGCCACAGCACGTGGGTGACAGGGCTGGAGTTTCGGGGATGCTTGGCCTCAGCACCTGTTGCAGGTGTGAACTTGACAGAGTCTTCCATCCGAGGAACACAGACAATGCTACCGCCTCAGACTGCCAAGGTGAGGGAAAGAGAACTGATAATGTGTGAGATGGTAATACAGCCGGTGCCATATAACGAACACTCAGCACACCTGAGGGAGGGAGAGAGAGAGAGGAGAGTGCTGTTTCCCAGGAAGTGGGGAGCCAGTGAAGCTGGCGTTCTGTCTGGAATAACAGCCAAAGCCATGATGGGGCGTGGCAGAGTGCAACTTCTCTAGGCTGAAAGACACACATGAGTGTCCAGTTAGAAGGGGGTCACTGACATGAGATATTACTGTCACAATATATCATTGTAGCATTTGTGAATGGCTAGGTCAGGGAAAATGAAATCCAGCAAGCCTTTGGGCAGAGAGCACAGGCTCCCTACAGAAGTCCAGAAAGCAGAAAGACCCCAGAGAATCACAGATGCCAGAGCCAGTAACTGTTCCCCCTTTGAAGGGACCCCCCCCCCCAGATATAAACTCAGCTCAGTAGCCTTGTACACAGAGACAACAGGGATCCGCTCTCAAGCACGCGAGGCCCAGGAAGCAGCCACCGGTGCTCTGTGCTGCCCAACATGACCTTGAGAGGGGGATGCAGCGTGGACACCTATCATCTCAGCGCTGGACAGACTGGCAAGGCAGAGGTATGAGTCCAGCTGGACTATGCAGCGAGCGTCTCTCTGAAAAATGAAGAGCTGAGAGCATCACACCTTGGTAGAGCACTTGTCAGGCATGGTGTGAGGAGCTGGTTGGCACCAGCAGGAGGAGGGTCAGGCTCTGGGTGTCCTCTAGCTAAGTAAGACCTTACTCAACTCTTAATGAAGGAGCAGTTGGGGCATGAGAGGACCAGTGATCCGGACCTCACTCACGCACACTCAAAAGTCTATGCCTGGGATGCATCAGGCTCTGCTGGGAGTGAGCAGGTGGTGCTTACAGTTCCATGTTTAGATCATTCAGCAGACTATAACTTCATTACTATTGTTGCAGGTGTCAGGGTTTCCCTCTTTGCAAGAACTGAATCTTAGGTTGTGTTTTGCGCACAGGTACTGACTGCACCTGGCCCAGATGGACACTTGGGGGCGCTGTGAATAGTGCTGCAGTTACCACGGGGTTTGAGAAACTGATTTGCAATCCTCGGGGTGAGTATCCAGAAGCCCTTCTGTTTGTAGCTTTGTGAGGACCCCTGTGGCTGGGCTAATTAACACGCACGCCAGCCTGTGGGCAAGATCTCCTCTTCCTCTACATCACCACCCTCCCTTGTTAGCTCGTGTCTCTTTGATAAGAGCTGTCCTCCCAGGTGTGAAGGGATAGCTCATTATTGTTTTAATTTGCATCTCCCTAATGATTAGCGATGCTGGGAATAGCCTAGCACATCTGAAGGCCACTTGTCTGTCTTCTTCAGAGAACCGTCTATTCAGTCCCTTGCTTGCTTCTCCACAGGAGTTGTTTTTACAAGAGAAAGATGTTTTTCTCCTTCGTTATCAACAATGCGTTGAAATAAGTGCCATAATTGAAAAACTTCAAGAAAAGTCAATTTTAAATGCTGTGGTCACAAAAATTGTTAAATATCAGTGGTGATCAGGATGAAAATTAGTTTGATTGAAGCATTCTACATTGTACTAAAATATCTTAAAACGTTGTATCTGACACACACAGCTAACCTTTGTGCATAAAAAGCAGAACCCGCAAGTGATTAATGGTGGACAATGAAATGGAAATAATGGATAAAATCCTGTTTGTTGGACCGGTAGCTGCCTCAGGATGTAAAGGCTTGCCACCAAGCCTGCCAGCTTCAGTTCAGTCCCTAGGACCCACCTGTAGAAGAAAGTAACTCACACCTGCAGGTAGTATTCAGACCTCCACACGTGTGCTGTGGGATCCATCTTCCCCTGACATACATACACACACACACACACACACACACACACACACACACTAAACAACTAATTATTTAAAAAATTTTAGAAAAATCTTTTTGTTGTAAACTCAGTTTGAAAAAAAGTAGTGAAAAATTCAAATTTAAAACAAAATTATAACGAGTAGAAAAAGAAATAGTAATTTACCAAGCATGCTTCTCTATGTCTCCAGGTTTTATTAATGAAACTTGAGGTGCAGGAGACATGCTGAAGGAGCTGAGACCTCTCTGTATTGTGCACAGTAGGTACCACATGGCAGTTTTCCCGAAGCTACACAAACATGTACAAAGCGCTTACAAAGGCTCAAGCTTCCATATCTCTGAAATACACCTCCAAATGAAAAACCAAACACATTAGCAAAACCTTAAAACATCACCTTAGCAAAGAGCCAAAACAGCTCACTTATCAGGGTACAGGCAGACACACAGTCCATGTACCCACTCTAAGTTTAATTTAACATACCGTGGACATGTGCGTGCATTTGTGCTCAGGAAAACACTGAATGGAATTAGATAAGATACATCAGTTTCTAGAAGAAAATCTGCTGCTCTTGTGTGCAGAAAAACCAGATAGGGCAACACCAAGTGAGGCCAAGGGAGGAAGGACAGGCCAGATGAGTACAGAGAGAGCCGGGGTTCAGAGGACCCCAGCCCCAGCTCAGACGCTCCTTTCCTCTCTTCGTCAGAGGCCACCGACATAGGTCTTTGCTAGCTCATCTATGTGTAACTCCAGTTCCAGGGAACCCAATGCCTCATCTGGCATCCACCAGCACCAGGCACAAATGGGATGCACAGACAGACATGCAGACAAAACAGCCATGCACTTGAACTAACAACAATAATGCCGACAACAGACAGCAGCTGGCTTCCACAAGCCACACAAACACCCACAAGTACCTGAACACACTAAAAAAAAAAAAAAAAAAAAAAAAAGAAATCACAGGTTTACATGTGTTACTTCATAGAGCAAAGAGTTTCCAATTAAATCCCCCCAAGACCAGTTTGGGATATATATGTGTAAATGCTGTGTCCTCTGACATAGTACAGAAAGAGATGAAAATCTCAAAACAAACTGTTGGTGGGGACCAATTCAGAGGTCATAGAAACCAGAGGAGACCAAGTCTGCCCCATGCTGAGCCTTCCTCGGGGCTGACCTCAGACAGTTGCTTTGGTGGGCTCGCGTCTTTCTTCTCCTTCCAATTCAGCCCCTCAAGGCCGCTGCCCACGCAACCCAGAGACTCTGGACACGGTTGCACTGTCATCAACCCTTTTGCTTTTCCCGAGTTTTCACTGTTTCCTTTTATTTCCTGTGAAATTCATGGCGCACCTTTGAGGTAGCTGTATGACTCCTCACCTGTTCCGCTACTAAGGTCCCCCATGGTGGGCCTGCTGTGTGTGCGGCACCTCTATCTACCTTATTACTTATTCTCTCAACCTGATTAACTGGCACCTGAGTGGAATCAAGAGGCATTTGCAGGGAGACGGCAGGAGATCCTACGTGCTCCTGAGTCTCTCACAACCGAATCGTGCTCAATGAACTCTTGACGTCAAGGATATTTTCTGCACTATAACTTCCCAAACAGAACATCTGCGTGTCTAAATATGACATAGTTGAGTCATGGTCAAGCAGGGTCTAAGTGAGCCTGCACGTCATTTACCAGAAGAGTGAATGAAGTCATTTTTTTTTTTTCTGTGCTTATATAGCATTTAATTTGGTGACAACTGAAGGCTTCTGGACTAGAGAAATGGATGTTAGAACTTTAAGGTAACTCTCCAACATTGTTGAAAGCACACCGGTGATGCTAGCTGTCTTCATGATGTCAATTGCATCAAGCGAGCATCATTATATAGAGAGCCAGCCAGACCTCAGACTTTGCTCAGCATCAGCTTCACGGGAGAGAAAGAAAGGATAAGCTGCAGTGTGGCCTTTTTGGAATACCTTGTTAAAAGTTAACAACTTCTTGGTTGATAAAAATTTATCTTCTTTCTAAATTAAAAAGTTTCCTCCTCTGCGACCTTTCACTCCAGAGTCTGTCTACACCAGGAACTCAGGGACAGACTTGGTCTCCTCTGGTTTCTATGACCTCTGAATTGGTCCTCACCAACAGTTTGCTTTTGGATTTTCTTCTCTATCTGTACCATGTCAGAGAACAAAGCATTTACACATATACTCCCCAAACTGGTCTTGGGGGGATTTAATTGGAAACCCTTTGCTCTTTGAAGTAACACATGCAAATCCATGGTTTCTTTCTCCACCAATAAACTCTAACTGAAATAATAAGCAGTGTTGATAAAGCAACAGGCTGCTACAAACACCTATAAACAGATCACTACAAGCCATTTCCTTCCCTGTTGGTTTTCCATCTCCCCCAGAGTGTCAGGTGTTAAAAAGGCTGTGTGCCAGCATTCCTCCCTGAGACCTCAGGGAAGAGTACCATGACATAGACATATGACTGTTTTGATTTAGGAATGATATCAAACAAACATTAGTTTGAATTTTTAACTAGTTTTTATATTTTCCACATTCTAAGAGAACTCGGATGTTCCTGGCCCATGAAATTTAGAGAGTTACTGGAATTTAGAGAGTATCTTAATTACTATGCTTGATACATTTGTAAAAATGAAACATTTTGTGAGCCACGTCTATCTCCCTAATTCATTCATTTTCTACTAAATTAGGTGTCTCACATTATTAAACATATCCCTTGGGCAACCACCTTCTCCTTTGTAGTCACCCCAGCCTTTCTACAAGGAGACATATAAACTTCAGAAGTCATTAACTCCAACAGATCGGGGCCTGGGCATGTATGTTAATTGATTACCATACCATACCACCGCTTACTGAGTGAATTCAAAGTGCCAGACAAGAGCCAGCATTTTGAATGTGCTAAGCTTTACCTATCTAAATTATGAAGATAAATATTATTCTCATTTTGAGAATAAAGGCTCATACCTCAGACGAGCTTGTTAATAATAACTTGGCCTTGAATAAGGGGCACAAATGGGCCAAACTCTTCTGAGATTCTGATCCAGACTCTGTCATGTCACCCATGTGCACACACTTTATTACATTTGGTAGTATATAACAAAATGTGTTATCTTTTCTCACACAAAACAGATGTCAAATAGTTTATTTAAATCAATAAGTAAATAAATAAGACAAAATTATCTATAAATACAGCATCTCTGCCATTGATTGCTTTTTAAAGATTAATTCATGAGTCTGACTCGTAAGTAGACAGAGCAGGCTACTGAGGGGATGAGTGCTGGGTGCTATGACATCGGGGTGTGGTGAGATCGTAGGTGTTGACTTTGGGGTGAGATGAGTTTGGGATGTTAATAAATTTAAGGACATAGTGAGCTCAGGGATGCTAGCTTAACATTAGGTATATGAGTTTGAGGTGTTCTGTCTCTAAGGGTGTAATGAATGCAGATGCTCTTATTATATAATGAGACCAGGAATTCCAACAATCAGGTCAACGTGCTATGATTTAGGGGCACAATAAACTAAAGTACATTATGAGATCAGAGTGCTGATTTAGTGGTGCTATGACCTTGGGGACTCGAGAGGACTGTAGGAGCAGGGATACCATGGGTTTATGGGAAGAGAGAGCTGAGGAGCCCAGTAGCTCTGGCTGTTGTGACTCAGGATGGGCGCATGCTAGACTCTCATGAGCTGGAATAGTCGTGCACTCGGTCTCCCTTCCTCTGAAACCGTTAACGAGGACAGAGCACAGCTGTGTCGCTGTAGAACCTGTAATGGTCATGACTGTTTTCATGTTCTTTCTTCTTATTTTTTATTACCAGTGTGCGTCGCTGTTTGCTTTTGCTTTATTTTTGTTTTTTGAGGCAATTTCTCTAGATATTTACTTGTTAATTTTGTGCTTAATTTTGAACACAACTTACTTGTTAATTTTGGGCTTTGTTTCTAGTCAGGGATGGTAGAGAAAGCCGTTCACCTCTGTTCAGGGAGAGGGCAAAACAAGTGGCGTTCATATCACCATTACCAAAACCTTGTAATTCCAGACTCTTCATAATATCTCCAATGGCCTAAAATGATGAGCATAAGAAAATGACTTTACCCATGCACAAAGCTCTCCATGACTCACTCATCAAGCACAGAATTCAAAGATCCAACTGTCCTGTGAGTCAGCGATTCCACAGAAGGGGTTTCTGGACGCTTACTGTACTGAATATGCGGACATAATTGCTTCTTTCCACACTTTATCTGTAACAGTTCCACTTTCAGCCGCCAAGCCTTTCTAGAAAGTGTGGGCACCCTTCAGAGCCGCTTCTCTGGGCAGCCCTCCCCAGAGGGCTGTACTCACGGCAATTCCTCTGCTCTAGAGTTAGCCACGTGATTCAGACAGCCACATACGTGTGCCTTTCTGTCTCAGGAACAGAGACTATTGTGTCTAAAACTGTGGCTCCTTGGGCATCTGTTCAAAAAAACCGCTTGTGACAGTCCGTCGTATAATGGGACAGCAGGTGGCGCTATAACTCCAGGAGTCCTGCTCCTAAAGCCACCAGAAGGAAGGGACAGTATCAAGCGTATTTAAAATTATATATATATATATATATATATAATTTTCTCTGCCAGGGCAGAACTGTACTCCATTTTATTTAATCAGGTTCATTTGCTTCCTCCTGTATGACTTCAACTGGGTCATAGGAAGCCGGGCGTCTTTGTTTCCGGGAGCAGGTTTGTGAGCTCTGCCTGCGTTGTGGAGTCCGGGGTTTAAGAGTAGCAGAAACGACAGAAATGCCTCCCTCACCTGCAGAGTTGCTGACTCTCCTTGTGGCTTCTTCCGACATGAGAGCTTGTCAGCCTAGAGCATGCCCATCCTGGGCAGAGACGATTTGCTCCCCTGTCTGAGGCAAGTGGGATGGGGGGGGGAGGGCAGAAACAGCCATCCCAGAACTCCGGGTGGACACCTAACGTTTGGTGATCAGGATGCCTGCCCCTGAGGCCTACTGCTGACTTCCCAAGGAGAGAGCAGCACTGTCCCCTCCTGTTGATCACACACAGAGCAGCAGCAGGGGCCAACAGCTTGGGAAACACGGATGCTTGTTCGTTCACTCATCTAGCAAATACGCAGAGCATCCCACACTCCCAGACGCCACCGAGGTTTGGCGTGCAGCGCCCAGCGGGTCAGCAGGCTCTCTCCCCTCTGTCTGCATAGAGAGGAGGCTCTGTGGACTGTAACCTCAGATGGGGGCCGTGGTTCAGCCAGTGAAGTGTTTGCTGAGCAAGAGAAAGAACCCAAGATCGCTCCCGAGAACACGCTGAAAAAGCCAAGTGTGGTAGCTTGCTTTTATAACCCCAAAGCTAGAGAAATGGAAAGAGACGTATTTCAGTTGTCCAGTCTAGGGGAATCAGCTTCAGGTCAATGGAGAGACTGTCCACCCAGGGAGCATAGTACCTGAGGAATGAGCTCAGAGGTTGACTTCTGGCTCCTGCACTCCTGAACACACACACACATACACATGCACACACATGCACACACACATGACTGTGCATGAACACACATGACACACACACTTATACCACACATATACATGAAATACACACATACCACACACGATATATATACACATACCTCACATACAAAACACACATATACACACATGTATGATATATATACATACAAACCTCACATACAAAACACACACATACACACACATATGATGCATACACAAACACATGACTAGACACATACTCATGACCCATGCACTTATACCACACATACACATAATATAGACACACAACACACACGACATATATATATATGCATACAAATCACACATATGCATATGTATGACACATACAAAGACACATACATGACTGTACACACATGTATGTCTCTCCCACACACACACACTAAGCCTGTCAATGTAGTATATGAATGCCTGCCACCCAGCACGAGGGAGGTTCAGGAGGTCAAGGTCATCCTCCACAGCCATCCACAGTCTGTGCTCTGTGAAACCTTGTCTCAACAAAACCCCAAAAATTAAAACAAACCAAGTCAAACAGAAAGGGAGCCGTAAACCACGGAGAAAGTCTGAAACTGAGCAGCTACAGAAAGAAGAAAGCCAACAGGAACAGAAAGTGCTGACAGAAAATGGCAACTGTCACCCCTGTGGCTGAGCACCCAGAGACCTAAAGGCTCAGGGGATTGAGACCGAGTCCTGTGCCTTCCGGCTCTGTACGGCGTGGCATTGGCACAACTCCTAGAGAAGCTGGAAGGCCTGTGAGATCTCGGAGGTAGCCCCGTCCTCACCTTCCAGGGCCCAGGCAGGAGATGGGTTTGGAGCCTACAGAAAACAGCTGAGTCACCTTCTCACGCTGACCAGCAGCAGAGGGACGAGCCACCGCGAAGGGAGTGCCAGGCCTCTGTGTGGGCAGTGAGTAGCCGGTTGACTCATTTCCTCCTATTTTTCTCCAGTGTGGCATCGGGACTGAGGTCAGTCTCTCTGCAGGAAGATTCACATAAAATGTTCTCAGCCCATCTCCACAGCCACCTGCGCCACGGTGCTGTCCTGCTTCCCTGCCTCAGTTTTACTTTCCATAGAAATCAGATGCAAGGCAGAGCTGCAGGGAGAGATGTCCTTGTGAGTCTTCTGTCCAAAATAGACCTGAATGAGGAACTGAATACCTGTACTTCTGACGTAGCTACGACACTTTCAACGGCTTCCATTAGCGGCAGTTCTGAACGCTGCCCTGCCTCATAAAGTGACACGTAGGCATCCTTTTCCTTTGTTGCTATGTTTACTTCTGCAGGTGACTTTATTTGGGAAAAATTAAAGTGGGGGGGGGTTGCGTAGGTTGAGGTCCAGGGAGAGGAAGTGAAAATGGGTGGGAATTCGGTTTGAGGACAGCATGGCCATGCCCTTTAGCCAGCAGTGCTGGGGTCTGAGCCCAGGAGGGAAGGAGATGGGTGCAGGAAGGATGGCAGGGTGCTCAAGATGGAGATGGACTGGTGCATGTCTGGTAGCACTGTATTCCCTCCTGTGTTTTGTTTCATGGGTCCCTGGCGACACACCTGTTGTGTGTTCGTGTGTGACGACGTATGAGTGATATGTGTGTGTGTGGATGTGTGACATATGTAAGTGTGTGTATGTGTGCATGTGTGCATGTATATGAGAGATGCATATATGTGTGTGTGTGCATGTATATATTGTGTGAATGTGTGTGTGTGCACACACACACGGGTATGCAGGTGCTCTGGTCCTGTGTTCCTGTATGCAGGGGTCAGAGCAGGGCAGGGTTTTCCACTCAAAGTTCACAGTTTCAACCAGTAGATTTCTGTCCTCTCAGGATTTCTGTCTCTGCCTCATCACTACAGGGGCTACAGACATAACATACAGAGTTATGTCCAGCTTTGCATGCTGGGAATTTGAAACCCAGTCCTTACGATTTCAGAACAAATGATTTTATCAACTGACCCATCTCTGTAGCTTAACCTTTTCTCTTTCCTCTCTTTCTTTCTTTCTTTCTTTCTTTCTTTCTTTCTTTCTTTCTTTCTTTCTTTCTTTCTTTCTGTCTGTCTTCCTTCCTTCCTTCCTTTCTTTCTTTCTTTCTTTTTCTCCCTCTTCCCTCCTTCTTTCTTTCTTTCCTCCTTTCTTCCTTCCTGTTATTGTTGCTGTCTTCTCCTCCTCTTCCTCCTTATCCTCTGGTCCTCCTTTTCCTCACTCTCCTCATCCTCTTCCTCCTCTTCTTCTTTCTCCTCCTCTTCCACCTCCTATTCTTTCTCCTTTCTTGAGACAGGATCCCTTCCTTCCTCCTCACTGCCTTCTTCTTTCTTCCCTTTCCCACATCATTCCTCTTTTTCCTTATTACCCAGGCTGGTCTCAGACTCACTATGTATTCCAGGGTGACCTCGAACTAATGATTCTCTCATGTAACCTCTGAGTTCCTGGACTGCAGTTGTGTACCAGCAAGTTTGGCTCCCTTTATTTTTGTCTTAAACGTTTTAATCTGTTTTAAGTGTTTAAGTATGCATGAACTCGTGAATCTATAAATACAAGAAATTTTGGAAATCACAAGTCAAACATGTGCTTTACTGGCACGCCGTGCCTTTGATTTCTTGAATTATTTCTCTCCATGTGACGCCCTCACAGTGAAAGCACCCAGGAGGATCATGAGCTAGAGCAGCAGTCTTGCATAGGCCCAGGTCGGTCCGATCTGGTGTTTCTGAGAAATGGCCATGCTGAACCCTCAGAACAAATCTGGACCGATGTGGTCCTCACCTGTGGGAGCTGGGGTCTTTACAGATGGGACTTAGCATTAGTTGGATGCTGCTGGCTTTTTCTGTGGTTTGTTACTCAGAGCCCAGTCCAGCTCAGATGAATCCGAGGATACTTTTGAGTCCCATACCAGCCTCCCTGGCATGGCCAAGCACAAAACCTCTACAGGGAAGTAGAGGCACAATCTCTGCAGGTCTGTGTCCCGCTCCTCTGAAACCTGGTGCTGCCACCTTCTGCCCAAGGGTATAAAACATACATCAACAAAGCAAGGTAAATGCTGCTCCTGTAATTGGGAGGGCTGGCCTTCTAGAAGGCTGGGTGGTGATATTGATAAAGTTTTCTTCTCTTCAGCCTCCCACCCCTTGTGTTTTTCCACATTTTGGTGAGCTGTCTTCATTCCTCCTCATCTACAAAGCTCCTGCCCAGGTCTATGTCAAGAGGAGCAACAATAGAACCAAGCAGGAGCCTTTCTCCACTCAGTGCCCCTCAGATGGCAGAGCTCCTGGGGCCAGGCTCTTGGTGGTCTACTGTGCTGACCCATCCATCACCAGGAGCAGAGCTGGGGTAGCAGTTTTTCAGGCAGGCAAGCCAGATGTTCAGGAACCGTGCTTAGTGTCCCCATGAGGAACAATGGGAGCTAAGGAAAAGCAGTTTTCCAAAGGAAGAGGCTGCTGCTGACACATGTGCACGCGCGCACACACACACACACACACACACACACACACTGTTCACTGTGGTAATGAACAAATATTATCCATGCACCAGAATCCTTCATAGCCCAGGAAGTGTAAAGAGAAATAGATATTTCATTATTACATGCACACACGCATGCACACACACAAATTCTGCACAAGCTACCCCTGGAAGACTCTCTTGGAGTAAGCAATCAAACTCAATTCAGAAGGGATCATCTTTGGCAGATACCAGCGGGAGGGGTCCCACATGAGCTTAAGCCAACATTATCTATCACCGGGATTCAGGAACACCTGATAAACTGCCTCATTCCTAGAGCTAATTGCTCTACTTCCAAACCCAGACCTGCCCCTCTTGCGATATTTTTTTCCAGTTGCAGCCACGTATTTGTCTAGCCAGCAGAACTGCCAAAGCTGTTCTGCAGTCATCTGGGTAGGGAGCAGGGGGATTATTCACAATACAGTAAACAAAAGGAAATTCTCCCTGAATAAAAAGTGATAAAGCAACACTATGCTTCTTCAATAACACATATAATAAAAGTGGTTTGCTATCCATTTTCCCAATCTTGATGAAATGAATACTCTCAATCATGGGTTCCCACAGGAACTGTTTACTTCAAATATTGCAATGAATACATTACAGAAGTAATTAAGTGAGGACTTGAGTGGAGTGAGCGTTATTCTAGTCTCATGCTTCTTTATAACTAGACACAAAGCACAAAGGAATCCACAGGCAAGACATAGGAGATAGATGAATAAAAAGGGCAACAGGCCCCTGAAAACAAATAACAGCCACTGGCAAACATTGAGCTCATGCCTGTTTTTATGACCCCCTCCAAATACAAGTTTTATTACCAGGAAAAAATGGGTACTGACTTTAACCTGGTCTTGGGCTTTTATTAATTTATTGGTGATGGTTACTCATCCCTTGCCATGTATAAACCATTCTGGCAAGAAGTATGGAGGATACCCCAAATGAAAACAGATAGAAAGGAAACACAACATATCTATCTGTGGCCTCCAGGTGATTAAAGTTATGCCCAGGGCATACATATCTGTAAAATTAGGCAAGAAGCGATGTGTCCCATGTGACAAATAATGATGTCTTCTTTGTAATTTAGAAGAGGAATTAAGGGAAGATTTTTTTCACATGCCGCTGTGTGGAACTCCGCTGGAGTCTCACTTCTCCGGATAGCCGTTTGTTTGCAGTTTATGATGGTGGACCCTCTTTTCTCAGTGGGGTTCTAAAAGCCTCCCCCCCCAATATGGATACCTCAGGTCTTGTAAGGAGAGGCTAGGAACAGATTACAGGCTGGAGCCTTTTCTGATCAGAAAACTGGTCTAGCAAGCATCTGGGAATTCCTGGAAATGCCCCACCCTGCTAAGGAAATCTTAGTTTTAAGCAGTGACCTTCAATTATACTTAGAGAGTCTCCCACTCTTAGGATAATTATGTACTGTGTTCTCCTTCTTGTGATAAAACCATGCTATTGTATGGAAAATAAGGCACTGTACCACTACATGCAAATCAATATCCCTGTACCCCTAGCCTGGAGAATCAAACACATTCACCCTCAAAACTCCTCCCTCTGCTGAAGATTTATATTGCCCTTGATTTCACATGAATAAAGGTAAGAGCTCTCTCACTTCAAGACTGTCTAAGAGTTATTTATTGGGGAGAAGAAGTGCCCTTGGACACCCGCACTTAGCTGCCCATTAGGCAGTCCCCCACCCAGGTGGCCTTGGGCTTCTGGACTGCCTGGGGGTTGCCTGCGGTCAGTCTGCAACAGTGGTGGCCAACAGGCCACCACTGAAGCCTACCCCATTATATTGGTGCTGATCTCCAGCAAAGCAACCACCAGCACTAGCCTGGATCTCACCAGACTTGTATTTGGCTGCTGTGTCTGGGCCTCATCAGACCTGTGTCTGGGCTATGAACCAAGCAGGCATGCATGGGCTTTGGCCTGCACCTCTGCCATTCTCAGCACAGAGCTTAATCAAGAGCTATAACACTTTGATATTGCCATAGGCTTTGGAACACCCAAGCTCCCATTGCCACTGCAGTCTCATTTTGAAAGAGCTAAATTGTAACACGTTGTGGAAAACTGGCCTTAGCTCTAAAGTATAGACTGGGGTGCTAAGGGGAGGCACAGAGGGTTGAGACACATTCAGGGGGAAAACATGGCTGACCATGAACTAAAAGGAAAGCTTATAGAGGAAGGTAAGGTGGCCAGGCTGGAAGGGCAGAGGTAACAAGGCAAGAGCCGTAAGTGTCGGGAGGAGGCTTTTTAACTCATTACCCAGGAAGGATAGGCACACTGGGATGGTTTAGAAGATTGTTGCAGTCATGTGATGGTTTAGGAACAGTGTTCCCATCCTTGATCATCATGATGGTTAAAGTCAACTGTCAATGTGGCAGAATCTCGGAGACAAGCTCTGGGCATGCCTGCAAAGGCTGATTTAGGCTAACTGATGTGGGAGGGACATCAGTGAGTGGCCCCATTCCCACGAGCTGGACTCTTTGATGCATAGAAAAGATAAAGCCAGTTGGAAAGCAATTTTGTTAGCTCTGCTCCCGTTGCCCTGCTGTGATGTGTGATGGACTGCATCCTTGCAAACCATGAGCCAAAATAAGCCCTTCCCCCAGCTTGCTTCTTGTCAAGTATTTCGTCACAGTGATGAGAAAAGGAGCCAGTACCATCACACAGAAGGGAGAAACCCAGGGGTTTGGGAAGCGATTGGACATTGAAATGGTGTTTGACAGCTGTGTTAGTCCAGGGCTCTGGTACCATAACAAAGCTGCCCAGGCAAATGTACCATCTCACTCTTGGAGGCTGGGAGTTTGTGCTGACAAGGTTTATTCCCAGCCTCTTCATGTTAGCTTGGACATGGCTTTCTTCATCGTCTTTCCTGGGGTGTCTGTGTCCTGATGCTCTCTTAAGGTGACACCAATTATGTTGAAATGGGGATCCATATGACCTCAGTTTAACTTAAATGCCTCTTCAAAGTCCCTGTCTTCAAATACTATTGCATTCTGAGGTATTGGTTTTGGGGGTTTGATATAAGAATTTTGAGTAGTCTTAGTCTATCCCTAAGCAAGGGTAACCATGGCTGGAATTGGGATGGTTTCCTGTGGCATAAAAAGAGCTAAATATGGAGCTGAGGCTAAAACTGAGCTGGTGCCTAGGGAAGAGAACAGATGCTTGGTGCAGATGCTCAGGGCAGGGGCAGGGGCAGGGGCAGGGGCAGGGGCAGGCACAGGTGTTCAGTGCAGGGGCAGGTTCAGTTACAGGTTTAGGTGCTCAGTGCAGGGGCAGGTAGAGATTTGTCTTACAAGAAGAAAGAGAAAGAAGAAAAGCTGAAAGCGTCAGCAGCTGACAAAAGCTTTGTCTGAATGCACAGGACAGGGCTCCTCAGTTGCAGACAAACCGGGAGGGAGGCAGGAGATGGCCAGGTCCTGGAGATGTATGGAGGAGGAGCTCCCTGTGGCAAACTTCCTGGATTTGGATACAGAGCCAATCTTCCCTTCTCGACAGTTAAGATTAGATAAAGAGGGCAGAAGATTACAAAGATACAATACGACATGGAAGACAGAAGCGCCGGGACTCCTGCACGGGGTGGAGTCAGTCACAAGGCGGTGGGAGTATCTGCTCTGCTAATGAAGGCAGGTTCTGTGTCAGAAGCCTGTCCAAGCTCAAATTCTGAGAGACCAGGCTGTGTAAACAACTTACCTGTCCATTGCTCCCTAGAGCACGCCAGCACAGACACGAGAGTCGTGAAGCCTCCTAAAAGCATTGGGTGTTGCTATAATTTGATTTCTTTACTGTGTGTGTAAAAATTGTAAGTAATAAAGCAAGCCCCTTCTGCCAGGTACCCTGGGACTGGAGTCAGCTAGAACATAGCTGTTTGCAAAGAAGCTAAGCCCAGGCTGTGCAGACCTCTTTCCAGGACCTGAGTCAGTGGTCGCTTCCTATCAGCGGACCTTGTACCTGGAATTTCATAACACCAGATAGTGAAATTTCTCACCAAGCACCCAGAGTAATTTAGTGCCCACACAGTGAGAGTCAATGGGAGGCTGGCTGCTAGCACTTCATAAATTACTCCAGTTTCTCGCATTTTTATATTGAAGTGTCACATTCCCTTCAATTCTAATATATCACTTCAAGACACAATGCCACTCTGAATTTTTTTTGAAACATGACAGAGAAGATTCTCTGCATCTTTGGCATGTACCAATGTCTCTTCTTTCTTAGGAGTGACCAATTTTATCTCGTAATTGATAAACAGGACATTTTCCAAAAGGTGTTTTGAGCAACTAGCTTTTGCCAAGATAAAAAATATTTTTTGTTATGAAAATTAAGACATGTTGGTTGTATTTTGAGGTCACACTGAAAAAAACTTTACACAGCCCTAGAAGATAATGGGCTATCCTGGCACTATGCCATACTGACAAAGAACCTGTCTTTTACTACCTTTTTCAGGTACTGAGGGAGAATGTTTCTCTGGCACATGCAGCTCATGGCCACCAAGCTGGACATTGTGTCCATTTCTAAACAATTTTTACATCATGAGACAAGTTATTTATGAAGATGTAGGAATGGGGAGGGCTGAGCTATCCCTAAGATCCTGGACAGAAAAGTGAAGGGCCATCATTGAATGATGAAAGAAAAGAGGAGGATTCATGCTGGGCAGCCAAGTATAGTGCCTTCTATTAAGCCTGTTCCACAGAAAGAAGCAAGGCAGGAGGAAGAACATTTTATCATCCTACGCATAAGGCCCACCCATGGACTGCCTCCTTCCCTCTCACGCTGGTGTAAGGCCCGATTCTTCCCTTATCTGCTCTCTTTGCATTTCCTGTGCTTTCATGGAGGCCTAAGCAGCCCACATCCAAAACTACCCTTTGAAATCTCAAGGCTGAGTAACTCTTCCAGTTCCCAGCATGCTTCACGTCCGTGTTGCTGCTTTCTGTTGATTAATAAGAGAGAGGAAGACGTGAAGGTTGACAAGTCTCTAACCCAGATATATGTGATTTTAATGTATAAGAGTGCTTTGCTATTTCACTAAAATGAAAAACAAACTGTAAAATTTTAGCCAACATAAACATGAGAAAGAAGGAGAGAGTAATATGCTAGAAGACCTCACACATGGAGCTATGCATGGGTCCTACTGCGCACAGGTGTCTCCCTCTGGATACTTTCCTTACGCAACCTCCTCTTTTATTCTCCACTGCTGGCTCCTCCCCTGAGTGAATCCCACAGCAGTGACAGCGGGGGAAGAAACTGTCACATTCTGTTCTAAGTTATAGACTCCTTCCACGTTCATTTATCAGCTAAAGGCCACAGCATGGAATTACAGATGAATTACTAGATAGGCATGTGATAAATGATAGGCGTGAACACAGTGTGTTTTGTCAGGCTTAAATCACCATTGACTATAAGATATACCATTATTTTATGTAACAGCAAGAAAGGAAAAATGCTGCCAGTTGCAAGCCCTCAACTGTAAAGCCCCAGCTTCAGTGTTAAGACTGAAAGTTGAAAACAATGCATGTTTTAGAACTGACGGGCATTATTTCCACAATTAGAGTATTTTCCGATGACTGTAACAGCAATTTTAAGTAAGTATGTAGAAGTGAAGTGTCAAAGGATGCCCTGTGGCCAAATGAACTAATTTCTGACCATAAAAGCGGAATACTCTCATTTCCTAGTAAAATCTCCAAGTTCATCTTACCTGAAACTGTGACCTTGTCCATTGGTCCCACATGGATATTGGCAATGGAATAAAGGGGACAGAGGCATTTTCTACAGACAGACAAATGGCCTTCATTTCTGGCATCTACATTAGACTAGATCAGAGGCTCTCAACCTGTGGGTTGTGATCTCCATCACAGGGGTCTCATATCAGATATCCTGCATATCATTGTAGGGTAGCAAAATTATAGTTACGAAGTAGCAATAAAATAATTTTATGTTTGGGGGTCATTCCAACCGTATTAAAGGTCACATCATCAGGAAGTTTGAGATCCGCTGGCCTAGATGAACTGACCAAAGCAGGAACCTGAGATCTCAGTATTCTCTTTCTATGAATATGACTTGTGGGAAAGAATGAATCATGGGAAAATCTAGATATGAAAAGACCAGAGAAAGAGTGCTAGTTAGGGTTCTCCTGGGAAAATGATCCAATGGGAGATATATAAGATTTAATTGCGAATTGGCTTATGTGATTATAAAAGCCAAAACAAAAACAAAACAAAACCAAAAATAACAACAACAAAACAAAACCAAAAAAAAAAAAAAAACCCGCAGTTTTCTGTCTGGGAGTTGGAGAACCAGGTAAGACTTTGGAAGCATTCAAAGGTTGGTGAACTTGGCAGAAATGAGGTGGGTGGCTCCGTTGTGAGTCCCTGAGATCAAAGGCTTAGCATCTGAGAGCTTGGTGTCTAAACACAAAAGACAATGTCCTGACTCTGGAGGAGAGAGAGAGTAAATTGTGTTTCCTCCCCCTTTCATTCAAGCTGAGCCTTCTATAAACTTGAAGGTTCTATCCACATTGGTGAGAGTATATATTTATCAACCTATTGATTCAGAAATGGTGTTTTCAGAAACATCCTCAGCGATGCAGCTGGAGGTGCTTTATAGGCTTCCTGTGCATCCCTTAGCCCAGTCAATGTGACACATGAACTCTTACAGGCCTGGGGATGCTGCTCAGTGATGCAGCACTTGTCCATCATCCTGAAGGCCTTGGATTCCATCCCAAGCATTGGAAGACAGATGCTGAAAACTACCTCAGAAAGAGCTAAAATATTTTGCCAAAAAAAAAAAAAAAAAGAAGAAGAGTCCAAAACACTCCTTTCAAAGCAGTTTGGAAATATGACCAGCAGAGGCATCCTGGAAATTCAGAAGCATCCCCTAGCCTGTGTGTGGCTTTGTCATGGGAGCTAAGCAAACAGCCATGCTGGGCAGCGTCCAGCTCTGTTCTCACCCTTCTGAGCCTCACTGTCAGAATGGCCCCCGTGGAGCACACTTGTCATCATTCAGCATTGCTGGGGTTATCTGAAACATTAAATAATATAAAATCTGAATAGATTTGGGATTGTTCTACTTTAAATCAATCAACCCGTTGTAGAAAATAAGGCTGCAAGTTGCTTAACTCTATGGTAAAAACAAATTATGGGTCATTTATCTTAAAACAAACAAACAAACAAACAAACAAAAAACCAATCTAGTACTGAAGCATTACTTTCATGCCATTGGACCGGGTGAGGTAGTGGACTCCCATGCCTTATAGATGCTTTTGAAAAGCTCCACACACTAGAACCTGAGACCAGCTTTGCTCCCTGGACCACTGAGATGAGGGAGGAGCCAGGTGGGGCCTAGGGCATCCTTCCTTTCCCCAGCCAAATGCCAGTCTCTGCAGGTGCTGCTCAGGCAGGAGAGGGGCATCCCATGCCTGCCCAGTCCTTTCTCTGTTTCCCTCATACCAGTGTTCATTCTCTGCCTTCTACTGGCCACTCCCCCTGCACCGTGATGCCTTTTCTTCAGCTGCAGCTCCTCGCTGTGCTCATGCCCGCCATGGCCGGGTTGAGGGAGACATGAACTTATCTATTCTCCTAGAACAGCATCCCTAAATGGCTTACACAAATAGAGGGGAGGTCCCTGGCACATGACCCTGCCGACCTTTGTGAACCCCAGAGCCCGCTCCCCTGGCCACACACAGGAACACCTACAAGAAAGGTGATCATGTAGACCTCAAGCTAATGGACGCTCCCAAGCATTAGCCCTGTAAAATGACAAACGCCTGCAGTGTCTTTGGTGCCCAGCACCGGGGGCATTGCAAGCAAGGGCCAGACTGTGCCAAGTGCTGACCCTGATTCTTGAAATCCATGAGGCAGAGATCAAAGATGAATACCTGGTCAACAGTCCCAGCCAGCTCCGCTGAGGGACACACATTGTGTCTGAGTGACTTCTGGTAAGAGAACGCGATGCACAATTATCTTACAACACACATGAACACTTACATACGCAAGTATGTGTGCACACAATTATGCACACACCACACACACACCACACATACACACACACACACACACACACACTTTTAATCTTTTATTATTGGAATGCCTCCTTTCAGAAGCCAATTCCCGGCTTTTCCTCCTGGCACTTCCTGTGTGGATTTACAGCGGGCAGTGCTACAGTCCAGGGCTGTAACTAACGCTGCCCTGGTAAATGACACAGGCTCAGAAGTTACATCCTTACTGGCTCAGGATGCAGGCTTGGAGTGGGGGCGCTGATGAAAGATGGACTTGAGTTCTTCTAACATCACCGTGTTGATTTATGTATGAAAAAGAACAGAGCCTGTCAAGGCAAACGCCACCCTGTTAAATGGAAACCACGATCAGGCTCCGGGTAGCCACAGCTGCCAACGCGTATATTTCCGGAAGTCAATTTATTTTTAAATGGAATTTTGACTTTGGCTAAAGGAGTCAAAGCGAATCCCCAGCTTATATGAGAAAACTGTCTTGAGCGGACAACAGTACACAGACTCTGGAGGGACAGGAAGCTAACTAACTCCAGGAGGAAATATTTTCTTCCTTATTGGTTTGCATCCCGGGTGGGGTGAGCGGACTTAGGGAGGCGTCAGCTTCCACAGAGCTGCAGGTCTGGTTCCAGGCCTTCCCTGTGGTGCTGGCTGGAGCTTTCCTCTCTATCGGGAAGGGAGTGGTCCCCTCTTGCAGGCTGACACTTCTGGTGACAGATGAGATAAACTCCTGGGCTAAGGCCTCAAAAGAAGTGGGTTTCATTGTTTTCACATTATTTGTGTGTGTGTATGTGTGTGTGTGTTTATGTGTGTGGTGTACATGTGATTGTATGGTTGTGAGTGTGCACAGTACGTGTGCATGGAGGCCAGAGGTAGAGATTGGGTCTTCCTCTTTCTCCACTTTTAGAATACTATACTGGTTCCTCAGCAAGCTACAGGGATCTGCCTGTCTCTGATGCCCCAACCCTAGAGTTCTAGCCATACGGCCATACTCAGCTTTTACATGGCTGCTAGGGTCCAAAATTAGGTCCTCATGCCTGTACTGCAGGCACCTCACCAACTGAGCTACTCCACTGCCCCAGGCGACCTCATTCTCTACCTCAGCTCTTTGGGACCACAGCCCTGCAGCTTAGCCTGTCTGGCCAGAGTCTTTACCTATCCGGTACAGAAGTCACAACTCCCCTCTGTGGATTTCTTGACAACTAGATGAAGGTGAAGATGATGGTGATGGCTTAGCCAAAACAAACAGACAAAACAAAACCTAAAAACCAAAAATTCCTACTTCTGTCTTTGTTTCTGGGCTGAAGTCCACGTTGTATTGCTCAAAGGCCAAGGCTGCCTGATGCAGACAGACCCAAGGCTTGAGATAGAGCGGTAGTCTCCTCCCCTGTCATAGGGGCAGAGCCTGGGATCAACTACAGCTGCTTTGGAATGTTAGTGACTCAGGTAACTTGGTGGAATCTGCATGGTCAGCTAGCTGGCACTTGATTGGTTTTGGCACAAGTATGACTATTCTAAGGGTACACTTGAACAGAAGCAGAGAACAAGACAGACAGGCGGAGAACAAGACAGACAGCACCCCTGCTAGCTGAAGATCATCTAAGGGAATAGCACGCCTTACGACCTAAGGTCTCAGCATCAGAGAAAGGACCCTTTAGGCAAAGAAGCAGCAAGGCTCTGTGCTGAGCCCCTGGCTCAGGATGAGAACACAGCATGGTCTCTTCCAGAACAATAGCCTGGGATAGTAGAACATTAAAGGCACTTAAGGCCATCCAGCAGGCACGCGCGCACATACACACACGCACACACACGCACACACACGCACGCACACACACACACACACACACATACACACACACACACACACACACAGCATTCTTCAAGCATCTCTGCTGACCTTCAGAGAGGGATCATAGCGCATTTGTGCCTGGCACAGGCCTGTGTCCAGGCCATGAGGACAAGGAACTTCTGGAGAAAACTGTTGAGTGCAAGCGCTCCTATCTATCTTCGTTCTTGAGTCCTTCGGAACAAACCAGAAAAATAATTTTCTTAATATTATAAGGTACAAGAAAATCCACGTGGGTTAATGAGAATTCATAGGCTTGCTTTGGATCTAATTAGAATCTGAAAACAAATTTTCCACTGTGAAATTCATACCATTTAATCATCTACAATTGTGGTACCTTTATTATAAATATCAATATCAGATGGATTATATGCTTTTAGTTTGATGAACACCAATACGTGCTTTTTGGGAGGATTATAAGGAAATCCATTAGGCACAATGTATTTGCCCTAAAGCCCCATGTTATGGCTTACATGGACTTTGGGGAGATAGATGGGGGGACCTGAGAAGAACGAGGTTGGATTCATAGCATCCAAGCAGTTGTGAACATCTCACGGCCAGTTGCTGCTCCACTTCTGTCTGTTTGTTTTCTGGAAACAAAGACTCCCCTGAAGCACAACATTCAGAAAACACACAGCAATCAGAATCATAGACTTTCCTTTCTCTTTACCACACTGCACGTACCTTTATTTATAAGGATTATAAGATGATTAACTTTTTCTTTTGGATCTAAGACACACTTCTACTTGGAATTCTCAAAGATACATTAAAATATTACATTTAAAAAGCTTTTATCTAGTAAGCCTATTATTGCCTGTGTTCCTCGAGAAAAGTTTGTACTTTCTGCTTTTTAAACCAGTTTGGGCTGTACATTCTTATTGTTGTCATTTTAAAGCAGGTATTTTGGAGCTTAGGATATAGATCAGTGGATAGCACTCTTGCTTAGCACACATGAGGCTGTGTTTGATCCCTGACAACAGGTTGTGTGGTGTGTGCCTGCAATCTCAGCACTTGGGAGGTAGAGAGGGGAGGGGCGATATATTCAAGGCCCTACTTGGCTACTTAAGGAGTTTGGGATTAGCCTGGGCTAGACATCCTTTTAAAAATAATTATGATAATAAAAATAATCAGTTATTAAAATTAAATCAGCGCTAGAAATCTAAAATAATATATTACAGCATCCCTTGATACCCCATCCCTCCGAAGCGGCTCAGATTTCATTGTCATTTTGCTTAGCAACTTTCTGGGTTAGAGCTATAAAATTTGAATTATTTTACTGTTATGTGAATTAGTTATGTGTCAACTGAATGTATCTGCTTGGTTAAGCCGGTGTTCAGTTCGTGATGGGGGTTTCTTTGAAGGCTTTGAACCATCACTTTCCCTCGGCCTTAGCTCGGGTCACTTAGCTCTTCCTACCTGAGCAGAATCCCGACGCTGGCCAGGGGTTGGAGTTCAGGGCCGTCTGTCTACCTTTTCAGGGCAGGAATCTAATTTTCCAGGAATATGTTGGCTCTTTTCAAAACCCTCTAGAGACTTCTGGTTCCGTGGACATTTTCTTCAAGTGTGCTGTCAGCTCTCCGTTAGCTCTAATGGCTTACACGGCTGTAAGAAGTAGCAGTGTCTAAAGATGGCTACGAAGCATTATGAACAAGCTGCCCCAACATGCCATGCTCAGACATGGGTTCTGAGTCAGGTGAAATCAAGACGAGTCTGAAAAGCAGAGCTTCACAGTGATTGGAAAACGGCATTCCCCAAGACAGGCTGAACTGGGCGGGACTCCCGGCCTGTTCGGCCTCCTTTAACGGCTGAGAGGCTGCTGACATTGTAGCAACCATTATTACAAGACTGCTCTTTTTTTTTTTTTAATTTTTGAAGGAGGTGGGGGATTAGGACCAAGGTAAATAAAGAGGCTACAAATATCATCAATTTTTACCGAGACTCCACAGTTTTCTTAAGCCAACCTTCAGAGTCCTACAAGTCATTAGTTAATATCCAGACGGGTTTCCCCACCCCCATTCTTGCCACTGTTCCTACCATCTTTACAGAAGGTGGGTTTAAATAACTCCTTTCTCCAGTGTTCTAGAACATTGACTCTTGTCAGGTAAGTTCAAGTCAAGCATATAGAGGAGGCATCCTTAGATGCTCCAGGACACGAAGACAGCACAGGTCAGAGGCATTAGCCACTGTGGTTAGAACGTGGGAAAGCATTGTGGGAGATGAGAATGAAGACTTGTGCGTTGACCAGAGCCAAGAGTCTTTATATACAGAAGACCATAAAGATACATTTTAATCCATGTGTATGAGTGTGTGTCTCTGTCTTGACTGCGATGTGTATAGGTATCCACAGAAGTTGCCACAGGACATTAGATCCTCTGGAGCTAGAGGTGCAGGCAGTTGTGGGCCAGCCTATATGGGTACTAGTACCAAATTCATGTCTTTTAAAGAACAAAAACTACTCTTAACCACCTAGCATCTTGCCACCCCCTAGACCCATATTATTCTAACTTTCAAGGGTCACAATTTCAAATCCTAAAAGTATAACCCTAGAGCACAAAAGCTATTATTTTTTTTCTTCCCTTCTAAAGTTTTTCTCTAATCCTTTAGCAGCCCTTTCACGGGCTGCTCTAAGCTAGAAAGAATTGATGTGAGGGAAGGCTATGTATTTGTCTGGAGATAACGTACGGGTGTCATCCCAGGTCATGATGATTTCCGAGGAAGAGGAGAGGAAGATCCCACCAGCACCAGGATTTCCTGCCAGGCTAACTGAGACCCTGCAGTGTCCAGTGAAAGCCTCCTGCTGCTGAGTCCCTGAAGATGAGAAGATGGGAAGATGGGAAGGCAGAGCCTTCCTCAATGCTTTCTTGGGGGGCTAGCCTTTAATCACTGAATTCCTGTTAATTTCTAGCTTTCAGGGTTTCTGTGGAGAGGAGGCTGAAGAGCGGGACCTTCAGATTCCATTGACAACAAAGAGAAACTGTAGCTCCAGGATAATTACCCCTTTTGCCATGTTCCTGCCTGGAGCCTCCAGGTCTATCTGTGCAGACTTCTGGGTGTTCTGCATGATGTTGAGCTGTTTCTTCTCTCTCCTTGTTACCAGACCCCCCCCCCAAAAAAAAATCTAGCCTTTGCCCAGCCCTCTGCATCAGAAAGAAGGATGTTTATCTGTTTATTTGTTTAAGAAAAGGTCACATGTAGCTCAGGCTGGCCTCAAATTCATGATGGAGCTGATGGTGACTTTGAGTACCTGATTCCCTACGTCCTAAGTGGTGGTTTTACAGGCTTGTACCGCCATCTCTGGCTTGAGAATGTTAATATCCTGCTCTCAGTCAGGAGGCAGCAAGGATAGCTGTGACAAATAGATGGAAAGGGAGTTGTTGATTAGCTGCACCCACAGAGTGTTCATCCCACAGAGAATGGGCCCCACTTTCTGGAACCAGTATTTGCCTTTAAAGCCACAGGAATGAGGTGAGTATTAAGCAAGTTGGTTCCATAGTAATAGGAACAGGGACTGCCTCTGACATAATCTGATTGGCCTGCTCTTTGATCACCTCCCCCTGAGGAGGGAGCAGCCTTACCAGGCCACAGAAGATGACAATGCAGCCACTTCTGATGAGAACTGATAGACTAAGATCAGAAGGAAGGAGAGGGGGACCTCCCTTATCAGTGGACTTGGGGAGGGACATGTGTGAAGAAGGGGGAGAGAGGATGGGACCAGGAGGGGAGGAAGGAGGGGTTTATGGGGGGATACAAAGTGAATAAAATGTTATTAATAAAAGTAAACAAACAAACAAACAAAAAAACCAGATATCAGCACCTAGAATTACAATCTTCCCAAGCCCAAATGCCCGGACACCAGCATAAAAACAGTCACTAGCAGCCAGGATAATACATTGCCACAAGAGCCCAGCAAACCTATCACAGCAGGCCCCAAGAATTGCAACACAGCTGAAACACAAGACAAAAGCTTCAAAATAGCTTTTATGAATATGATAGAGGCTCTGAAAGAGGAAAAAATCCCTCAAAGATATCTATGCAAACACAGGTAAACAGTGGAAGGAAATGAATAAAATAGTTCAAAACCTGAAAGTAGAAATGAAACCAATGAGCAAAAAAAAAACCCAAACTGAGGGAAATCTGGAAATGAAAAATTTAGGAACTTGAACAGGAACCTCAGAGGCAAACCTCACCACAGAATATAAGAAGAAGATAGAAGAATCTCAAAAATTAAATAGATATCTTGATCAAAAAAAAGGTTGAATTTAAAAACTCCTGGCACATAACATCCAGGAAATCTATGAAAAGACCAAATCTAAGAATAATAAGAATAAAGGAAGAAGAACAAACCAAGGTCAAAGGCACAAAAATATTTTCAACAAAACGATAGAAGAAAATTTCTCTAACCTAAAGGAGAGGCCTATACAGGTACAAGAACCATATAGAACAGCAAACAGACTCAATCAGAAAAGGACTATAATAATCGAAACACTAAACATACAGAACAAAGAAAGAATATTAGATGCTGCAAGGGGAAAAAAAAAGACCAAATAACACATAAAGCAAACCGATTAGAATAACATACATGACTTCTCAGTGGAGATTCTACAAGTCAGAAGGGCCTGGATAGATGTTCTACAGACTCCAGGAGCCTACAGGTGCTGGCCCAGACTAGAACACTCAGCAAAATTCAAACACAATAGAGAGAAAATAAGACACTCCAAGATAAAAACAAATTTAGGCAATCTCTATCTACAAATTCAGCTCCACAGAAAGTGCTAGAAGGAAAACTTCTACCTAAAGAGGTTAACCATACCCAAGAAACACACACACAGACAGACACGCACACACACCCCACCACTACCACTACCACCACCACTACCACACCATACAAAACAAGAATCAACAAACACTGCTTACTGATCTCTCTCAGCATAAATAGTCTCAATTCCCCAATATAAAGACACAGATTAACACCATGGATTCAAAGACAGGATTCATCCTTCTGTTGTATCTAAGAAACACGTCTTAGCATTAAAAATAGACATCAATTCAGGGCAAAAGGATGGAAAAAGATAATCTAAACAAATGGACCCAAGAAGCAAGCTGGTGGGGTCATTTTAATATCTGGCAAAACAGACTTCAAACAAAAACTAATCACAAGAGATAGGGTAGGACACTACCTACTCATCAAAGGAAAAACCCACTTAAGGGGATATTGCAATTCTAAACATCTATGCCCCAAACGCAAGAGTACCTATGTGAATAAAAGAGACATGACTACAGCTTACAGCACATATTGACCCTTACACGGGTAGTGTGAGACTTCAACATCAAACCTCACAAAAAACTTAAAACCCCATCGAAACAGTACAACTCAATACTGAATGCAAATGGGTCAAGACAAATTAAGAGAGAAACTAAAAGCTTCTAGAATTGAACAAAAATGAATAAACAACATAGCCAATATTGTAGATGCAAGTTCATAGCACTGTTTACATAAAAGGGAAAAACTAAAGCTTAAAATCTCATCCTAGTAACTTAACAGCACACCTGAACCTCTGTTTTGTTGTTGTGGTGGTGCTTCATCACACCTGACTAAGACAAGTTGGCACTAGCATAGTGGAAGGTTGCTGTGACAGACCTGACCATGTTCCCGAAAGGATTAGGAAGGACTTTGGAACTTTGTGCAAAAAAAGCCACTGAATTTAATGTTTGGCGAACTATTCTATAGGAGCCTGGAAGATAAGAATGTTGAGGGCATTGCAAAAGACTGAGGCCTGGCTTTTGAAAATTAAGAAGGAAACTTAAAGACTCTTCTGGGTCCATTTGTTAATTTGAATTAAGATTCTGTGGTTCTTGTCAGCTGGGGCTGAAGAATCAGCTGTGATTAACAAGATACCAGACTCCTGAAGTGAAACCTTTGTCTTTCTGAGGTACTCAGCTGGAGCAGAGAAATTAATGGTGATTAAGAAGAGACCAGCATTGTTGAGGTGAAATCTTTTGGGAAGTGTTTTTCTCAAAGTCAGCACACAGAAGCTGTGTTCCAGAGGTGGCCAACGTCTTACCTAATGCTGGCAGATGAACTTGGTAGTGTAAGATTCACCCAGGCAGTGCTGACTTTGAAGGCATGAAGTGGCCATGGAAAGCAACTGAGGCTTGACACTATGTGCCATGATTGGAACTCAAGGCTATTAGTGAAAGTGCAACCCAGTTGCAGCAAGGGACCTCAGAAGTTTTGGAGGTGCCAGTACCATTGGATGGGCACCGAGAATGGCAACTGGTGGGTAGAACCTGCCTGAGCTTAGAAGAAAAGCTGTGTGTGTTGCAGAGGGTGGAGCAGGAGAAGTGACCCAAACCCTTCGGAGGAGCCCAGAAAATTGTGAGTAGATCCCAGACATTGGGTATTGAATTATTTACGCCGTTGAAGTTTGATTTTGCTTTACGGTTGTGACTGTGCTCTGGTTCTTCCCTGGTGAAGTGCGAAGGTATTTGATTTACAGGAGCCCACACCTGAAGGAATTTTACAAGAGATTTTGGATTTCTAGAGAAATTGGACACTTTGAAAAAGACTGAAATTTTAAGGCGTTTCAATTTGTAAGTCATATGGGACTTTTAAAGTTGCTTATGTTTTTAATGTGAGATCTTGGAGATAAATAAGAAAGAAAAGGTGTGGAAAGGAAAGGTGATGTGTTTGCGTGCCAAGTTGGCAAGGTCTATGTCAACTTGACAACAAACTAGAGCTAGGAGAAAGGAAGAAACCTCAATTGAGAAAATGGCTCTGTAAGATCAGGCTGTGGGACATGTTCTTAATTAGTAACTGACGGAGGAGAACCAGCCTATTGTGGGTGATGCCTAAGACAAATGCAGTACTTGAAGTTGTAGCTAGAGCAATAAGACAATGGGAAGATATCAAGGGGGATACAAATTGGAAAGGAAGAAGTCCAAGCACATTTACTTGAAGATGATATAATGGTATACATAAGTGACCCTAAAAATCATGCCAGGAAACTCCTATAGTTGATGACAAACACTTTCAGCAAAGTAGCAGGATACAAAATTAACTCTCAAATCAGTAACCTTCCTATATACCAATGACAAATGGAATAAGAAAGAAATGAGGGACACAAAAACACTTCACCATAGACTCAAAAATATAAACTATCTTGTGGTGACTCTAACAAAGCAAGTGAAAAACCTATATAACAAAAACATAAAGATATTGAAGAAAAAAAATATCAGAAGATGGAAAGATCTCCCATGTTCATGGATTTGTAGAATCAATATAGTAAAAATGAACATATTACCAAAACAAAAGTCATCTACAGATTCAGTGCAATTCCCATCAAAATTCCAGCACAGTTCTTCACAGATCTTAAAAGAACAATTTTCAGCTTTAAACACACAACAACAAAAGCCACAGGTTAGCTGGAAACAATCCTGTACAGCAAAAGAAATGCAGTAGGTATCACCATTCTTGATCTCAGATTGTACTGTAGAGCAATAGTAAGAAAAACAGCATGGTGTTGGCAAAAACCAACATGTCAATCAGTGAAATCGAATTGAAGATCTACACATAAATCCACACACCTATAAAGCACCTGATTTTTTATAAAGATGCTATAAATACACACTAGAAAAAAAAAAGAGGCCGTATTTTCTACCAATGGTGCTGGTCAAACTGGATGTCTGCATGCAGAAGACTGCATATAGATACACACTTATCACCCTGTACATAACTCAACACCAAATGGATCAAAGATCTTAACATAGGACCAAATACACTGAAGCTGATAGATGAGAATGGGGAATAGCTTTGAACCCAGGGCACTAGAAAGGACTTTCTGAACAGAACACCATTAACACAGGCACTAAGATCATCAATAAATGTGACCTCATGAACAGCTTCTACATGGCAAAGGACACTATCATTTCAAAAAAGGGGCAACATATGGAATGGGAAAAGACTTTTAAAAACTCCATATCTCATAGATAATATCCAAAATACATAAAGAACCCCAAAAGCTAGAATCAAGAAAACAAATAACCAAATTTTAAAACGGGATATAGAACTAAACAGAATTCTCAAAAGAGGAAATGCAAATGGCCAAGAAGCATGGAAAAACATCTTCAACATCTTCAGCTCTCAGAGCAATGCCAATCAAAACTATTTTGAGATTTCTCCTTATACCTGTCAGAATAGCTAAGATCAACAAAACAAATGAGAATTCAAGCAGGTGAGGATGTGGGGTAAGAAAAACACTCATGTATTGCTGGTGGGAATGTAAACATGAACAGCCACTATGGAAATCAGTGCAGCACTTCCTCAGGAAGATGGGACTTGCTCTACCTCAAAATCCAGCTAAACCCCCTTGGACATATACCCAAGGGTTGCTTCATCCTGCCGCAGAGATACTTGCTCAGTCATGTTCATTGCTGTTCTATTCATAATAGCAAAACAAACAAACAAAACAAACAAAACAAAATCTGAAAACAACTGAGATGTTCTACAATAGATGAATGCATAAAGAAAATTACCTCATTTCCGCATGGAGTATTTGTTAGCCAACAACTTTTCATGAAACTATGAAATTTGCTGGTAAATGGATGGATCTAAAAAAAAAATCATCCTGTGTGAGGTAACCATGTATTCACCTATAATTGGATATTAGCTGTTAAAGTCAATAATAACCAAGCTACAGTTTATAGAACCACAGACCTTAGGTACAGAGGAAGGGACTAGGGTGTGGGACAGATCTCACTGGGAAAGAGAAGTAAAACAGATAGTTACAGACTGATGGGAGGGTCCTGGGACAGAGGATCAAGGGTGTCAAGGGAGCAGAGAGAGGAATGAGGGAGGGAATATGGGGAGAGAGCTAGAATTATAGGCCATTTGGGGGTAGTATGGGGATCTACTACAGTAGAACCTTCCTAAAATATATACATAAATAGAAGTGATTGTCTTCATTTGGATGGTTATTGCTATGATGGAACACCACAACTGTCTTAGCGTTTTATTGCTGTGAAGAGACACCATGACCATGGCAACTCTTATAAAAGAAAAAATATATTTAAAATTGGGGCTGGCTCACAGTTTCAGAGGTTTAGTTCATTATTGTCATGGCAGGAACCATGGCAGTGTCCAGGCAGACATAGTGCTGGAGAAGGAGCTGAGAGTTCTGCATCTTGACCTGCTGGCAGCAGGAGACTGTGCCACACTGGGTGTAGCTTGAGCATATAAGAACTCAAAGCCCACCTCTACCATGACACACTCCCTCCAACAAGGTCTCCCTCCAGCAAGCCACACATCCTAATGGTGCCACTTCCTATCCTTGGCCAAGCATCCAAACATATGAATCTATGGGGGCCATACCAAGATCCAAAAGCAACTTGGAGAAGGGTATGTTTCCCTTATGCATCCACATCCATAGTCCATCGATGGAAATTCAGGATAAGAGCTCAAACAGACACTTGGAGGCAGGAGCTGATGCAGAGGCCATGGAGGAGTGCTGCTTACTGGCTTGCTCCCCATGGCTTTCTCAGTCTGCTTTCTTGTAGAGGCCAGGACCGCCAGCCCAGGGGTGGTACCTTACTCTATGAGCCTGCCCCAACCCCATCAATTATTAATTGAGAAAATGCCCCAAAGTTTTGCCTGCAGTTTGAGTTCAGGAGAGTATTTTCTCACTGAGGTTCCCTTCTCTCTGAAGACTCTAGCTTGTGCCAAGATGACATAAAACTAGCCAGGATAGCAATCTAAATAGAATTGCCAAATAATGGGGGCAAACAGAGTCCCACTGGCCATCTCTTGTCACTAATTGAAGCTGCCAGTACTGGGATTGGATTACATCCAGTTGAGCTGTTGGCATACTTAAAAAACAAAACAAAACAAAACAAAAAACAAAGCTCTTTTATTTACGTCTCTTATCCTTTTCTTCCTACTCCACTCCGGTCCCTTCCATCACCCCAACACCAGTAGGAGAGAGAAAGGGTTAGTGGGAGAGGGAGTGCAGTTCTGTCTTAGCTACTTCCTGCTGGTTAGGGTCATTGGGTTCCTTGGAGCCAGCCCAATCTTCTTTTCAGGAGATCTCCAACTTCTTGTCTCACAATAGCAACCAGGAGCAGCAAGGGGGAAAATAGGAGCAGACTTGTTCTTTCTCTGAGATCCTCCTCACTCTCTGGGCTCTGGCATTCATTTTCTCTCCAGAGTCCTCATATTTATACTATCTGCAGCTGGCAAAGAGTTCCTCTCTGAGCCCGCATGTGGCAAATAGTCTGCTGTTGTGGACTATCTGAATCAGTCCCACATCCCACAACCTGGGACCAAAACAAAGACATGTTTATATCACAACATGACTTACGTGATCACGTGGGCAAAGAGGAGAATATTATCCAGATCTGCTTTCTCACTGCCCCCTCTGAGCTCCATTCCGTGTGGAAAGGCAATGCTACTAGTGCAGAACACCATCACCTCTGCCTTTGTGTCCAGGGGAGCCTGGGATAGTTCTGGCCAATGGGATATAAGCCGAATTTCCTACACAAACCTTCTATTCCTTTGTAAAAAAAAATAGCATTTGTTTGTGGACACGCTCACTAGTGCACAGCCTTTTACGACTCCCATTTTCTTACCTGAGATGCAGGCACAAGGATGGAAGTATGTTGTGACCCTGGGCCCACAAACATGGGGACAAAACCATGTGATAACAGGATTGAACAGGAAGGAAGGAAGAACGATTTGGAATATTCCATACACATATATCTCCCCTGCAATTTATTTGATGATGGTACATACTTCCAATTGATGAACCTTGGATTTCCGGTTCTGCTCCACATGTGAAGTGTATCCCCATCTGATTGGTAGGGAGGGTAAGCTATGGAGCTCCCCTGGGGTTTGTTTTCTGCAGGATGGGTCAAAGAAGGGCTTTTAGTGAGGAAGTAGTTACATAATCAGTGATGAGGTCTATATAGGATAGGGTGAAGGAGGCTAAGAAGCCTCTCAGGGTGGAGACGTCATGGTAGTGAGTGTACACAGGGTTCTTTATGCTGGACGTGCTGCATATAGATTCTCTAGACCCTGAGTGGGAGGAAGCTCCTACTCCTCGTGTTACACCTTGTTAGCACTGTAGTGTGAGTCATCACACCTGGCCAACGTGTGGACTTTGGATGTGGGTTGTGACAGACCTGACATAGCCCAGGAGGGGTGTTGGCCACTGAGGAATCTTGGAAGGAGGTGGCCACTCCCAGCTAGGATCCATGAGCTACTTCTTCAGGGATAGCTGGGAGAGCCCTGTCAAGATCAAAGCCATCTGCCTCTCTTCCTGAACACTGTCCCCTAGAAACTTCGCCGCCAGCCTGAGGGAGTCTTTTGGCTGTCCTTAGCTTTGCGGCCTTCTCTCCTTCACATCTCAAATGAAACATTGAGGTCTGGGGATGTAGCTCAGTTGGCAGAGGATTTGCCTAGCCTGAAAGAAGCCCTAGGTTTGATCCCTAGCACCACGTAAGCCGGTGTGGTGGTCCGTACTTACCCTAGTACACAAGTGTGGAGGCGAGAGGATCAGGGATTCATGGTCATCTTTGGCTACACATTAAGCTCTTGGCTAGCCCCAGGGTACACGAGAACCTGTCACAAAGATTTCCATGGTAGCTTCAAAGACTCTTCTGGAATCTTTCTGGACAAGTTAGCTGTGAAGGGATGAAGAGCAATCCAGAACGTTCTTGTTGTAATTCTTTAAAAAGAACCTCCACTTGGTTCAGGGCTGGGACAGGGAGGGGTGACCCAGCTCTACTTGAGTCTGATAGTAGCCAAAGCCCCTTGTCATTAAAATCATTGACAACATCCTTCTGCGATGCCAGCCTCAGTAACTCACTCTCCAGAAACATTGACGGCATCTTGGTTGTTGTGCTTCCCTGAGCAAACATAACACATAATCCTCAGCAAAACCATGAAAGGAATCATTTATACAGGCCGGAAGACCGAGGTTCTGCCCATTGAATGATGTGATTACTTATTTCAACTGCATTCCTGTCAGCCATGAGTGGCCCACTGCATGGCTGTCCTGGGACTCGGTGGAATGGCTCCTATTCCTGTAGGCACCTCCTGCCACCTCCCAGGATGGGCTGCTTCTGTGTGGTCCTGTCCATCTCCTCCCTTTCAGAGAGGGGTTCTGTTCCATCCCAGAGGACTAAATGTGCAGGCATGTCTGACCTTGACCTTGAACAAGATCATTAGCATGTATGGAATCCTGCCAGGCTCATCCAGAATATTGTTTTCGGTCTTATTTGATAATTTTGAACTGAATGTTTGTGTACCGCCGAATTCATGAGCTGGAGTTCTTACAGTACCTAGAAAAATAAACTTGGAGGTGAGGCCTTTCGGGTGTGACTAGGTCACGAGGGTGAAGCTCTGGTGTGGGATTAGTGTCCTGCTAGAATGAAAGGCCACAGGATGGCCCCGTGGGTAAAGGTATTTGGTGACTGGGAATTTGAGTTCCATCTCTGAAAATGACAATGCATACTGTGGCATGTGTGTTTGTGCATGTATATATACACACACATACAAGCATTCACACAGCCAGCCATGGTGGCACACGCCTTTCATCCCAGCACTTGGGGAGGCAGAGACAGGTGGATCTCTGTGAGTTTGAGGCCATCCTGGTTTACAAAGCAAGTCCAGGTCAGCCAGTGTTATACAGAGAAACCCTGTCTTGAAAGAAACCAGATAGATAGATAGATAGATAGATAGATAGATAGATAGATAGATAGATAGATAGATAGATTAATAAATAAGCATGCATACAATACACATTTTAAATGTTCATATATTTATAAAAGAGGAGAAGAAGAAAAGATGAGCCCAAAGAGATCTCTCCTGTGCCTCCTTCTAGAAAGTAGACAGTTTACAACTTGGAGGGGGGTTCTTCCCAGAGCCTGAGCATTCAAGCACACTGGTCTTAGGCTCCCCAGAATCATGAAAGATCAATTCTTGTAGTGTATAAATCTACCTGGGCACTGGGACTGTGCTATGACAAAGAGGAAAATGGACCATGCCACTAAAGAGTTAAGCCAAGCATGTTACAATGTCTCCGTGAATGGCTTCAATGGTTTGCATGGATGACAATGTTCTCAAGGAGGCGAAAGCAATCTTGGTCTTGAACCAAACTGAAAACCAGGATTGCTCCTAAACTGTAGCCAAACCTCCGTTTATTTCCAAAGCTGCTTCTCAGGCTGACTTAAGGGCGTGAGAGACAAGAGCAGTGCTCACATCAGAAGGAAGGTAGCCAGGACTGAGTCCCAGCGGAACCCTCTTGGCTGTGGCTGAATGTGTAGAGGAGGCAAAGATGGGGATTCCAGGAAGATATAGATCTCTAGGGAGATGGGAGGGATTCTAGAGTCTTCTCAAAGATGGGAGGGGCTGGGAATTCCTATGCTCAGGAAAAGAAGCCAGAGCCTTAGAGCCTGAGAAATGCCAATTTCAACTGATGCACATATTGAAAATATTTTCTAGCCCCACAGCCAAGACTCTTATTCATTTTCAACAAATACTTATTCATGGGCCTACCAACCCTTTGCCTCCAGAATGGGAAGGAAATAAATGGGGCACAAGGCGGAATGCTCTGCCCACAGATGTGTACTGGGAGAGAAGCGACAGATTTTACAGAGCACCAAGTACAAGTCAGTGTTTTCATGGGTCAGCTACATTGGTGGACAAGATGGAAGACTCTACCCACAGGGCGCTTCTAACTAGTAAGAGGGAAGAACACCAAGTAATCAACAAGAAGCATCATGTATGACAGTGATAAGTGATTCTTTAAAAAATGGCCAGGTAAATTGCATGCAGGGTGGGGACTGGGGACAGAGATTAGTGGTGATGGTTTTGCCAGACAAGACTAGTCTGAATCATTGGAATAAGAGATCCAAGGATGCAAATATTGAGGATGCTGATACCTCTGTGATAGGGAGCTTAGAGAAACGCAACATGAGGCTGCCCTCCCTCCTTTACTGCCTCTTTCCCTCCCTTCCTTCCCTTCTCCCTCCCTCCCTCTCTTCCTCACCCCTCCTCTCTCAAGCACATGCTCTTTCTCTCCATTCCTCTCCCTCTTCTGCTTTCCTCCTAAATCTGACCATTTTCACGCCAGGCTGGCTCTCTGCAAGGCTATATCCCACCTGCTCGGTTGTTCCTGGAAGTGAGGGGCCTCTTTCCAGATGTTCCCTGGGGAGCACCTCTCCCTTCTCATTTGCTCAGTTTACCCATCGGGAGCTGATGCCTGGCTGGGGAAGTGACGTTCCTTTGAGTGGTCAGGAATAGTGGCCTGGGCTGTGAATGTTGAGAAGGCACCCTAGGCAAGTGAGGTGAAGCAAGGTGGAAAAGAAAGGGGTTCTAATGCTAAAATAGAGAGGAGAGGCAGGGAGAGATGAGGTTAGAAGGCAGAGGAGATAGGAGTGTGTGTGTGTGTGTGTGTGTGTGTGTGTGTGTGTGTGTGTGTGTGTACAGATGAGTGTGGTGCTGGGGTATATCAGCTCAGGAGGATTCAAGAGAAGCTTGCGATTCTCTAAGCCCAGACAACCCATCATTCCCCAGGTTCTGGGCTGCTAGACGCTGACCAGGCAGGCAGTTTCATCCAGTGGCATCATGTGTCCTCAGCTCTGGAGACTTGGGAAGCAGTTGTATCTGAGGTACTTCCTTCACCAGCTTTCTTACCCTGGCTGGGGTTCTGAGGCCCACAGCATGGTGGCATTTCATCTGGCTGCTGTCCCTGGGCAGCCCAGGCAAGGCAGTGGATGAAGTGGTGGAGTTGCGGTGACACCAAGGACATTATTTCTGGTGTTTGTGCCGAAACCCCAGTATGGAGCCCCTGCTGCAGCTGGCCAGTCCTGTCCTGTAGACAGTGCTGACTATGTCCTGGGGACCCAGTCCTCCTGTGCCCTGAAGGTGTGAGGACCAGAGCTCTGCTACTCGCATTATCCCAGTGCCTAGTCTTCCTGGACTGAGTAATAGTCACACCATGAGCCCTTTGTCACCACCCGCGTGCCACCTCTTCAGGCAAAACCATCAGGTTTCATTCCTTGTGCTCTTCCGTGGCTTGAGGGGGACTCAGCAACCAGAGGACCTGGGTCCACCCTAGCTCCCCAGTGTAGTCAGGGTTACATGAGGCTGGGTGCATGTGCCCATGTGAGTCCCACGTGTTGGAAGTGTTAGAATGTGTGCGTGAGAGAGAGAGAAAGGAAGAGGAGAGAGGAGCAGGTTGCCATAGGTTAGCGTGAACTAGAAGCACATGGCCTGGAGCTTGCTCTGAGGACTGGCATGATAGAGAGAAGCCGCCCAAAGGGAAAACATATGCAAGTGTTTATGGGGGTTCTGGCTGGGAAGTAGACAAGATAGAGGGTTAATATCTGCCCAGCCCCAGTGCATGAAGGCTTTAAAATCTAATGGGTAGAGGACACGCTCAGTCCTGATGCAACTTGATGAGCTTGGGTGGATGGGAAAGGGAGCTCCCCTTTTCTGAGGAATAGGGGAGGGAGGAGGGGAAGAGAGGGAACAGAGGACTGGGAAGGAAGGAGGACTGGGGCTACAAGAAGGATGTAAAGTGAATAAAAAATATATAATAATAAATAAATCTGACAGGTTTCTGCATCTTTCATAAAACTGTGGGTTAAGAAATAACTGCCACCTTAATAATTATATGAATCAACATTGAATATTAATAATCATTCAACAATGCTGTTCGGGTTTTGTAGACACACACCTGAGAAAAGCCCTGGTCTTTGGCAGCTAGGTAAGCTATGGTGTAAATACAGTTTAAACATGTCCTAAAGATTGTGTGCTGCAAGTTTGGTCTTCACCAGGGTAGTGTTAAGGGGTGGTGGTATCTTTAAGAGTTAGGGGTGCAGGGGAGCTGGCTAGGTCGCAGGTGAACTTTCCTCAGAGGGGATTAGCCTCCCTCCAGGAGACTTGGTCTTTCTTTGGCTTCCTGCCTCCTCCTGTAACTTTTTCCTGTTACATACACTCCTGCCATGATAATATCAGCCAGGAAGTGACACTGGTATAGCTATCCTTGGCAGAGCCAGCACTATGCTGTAGGGGGCATTCAGCCTCCAAAACTGTGGGGTGAAGCCTCTGTCCCTAAGTCTCCCAGCCTCTCAGTCCATGGAAGACAGGTTAACAGAGAGGTGCAGTGCCCTGGGCACTGTCCTGCCACAACCTAAGACCTCTTTGCAGCCCACAACATTGTCACACCCTGAAAGCACAAAACACAGCAGTGACAGAGAAAGTAGCTGGGACTCATACCTAAGAGTCTGTGAAAGAGGATAAATAAATAAATAAATAAATAAATAAATAAATAAATAAATAAATATCATCACTTGCATTGAAACTGCCATGCAAGGGTATCAAATCAATCCATCAACCTCTGCAAAGACCCGTGTTGATCTACTCGAGAAAAAAAGGGAAGGAGAATAAAATCTCTGGAGAGAGGGAGTAAGTTGCTTGCTCTTTAAATAGAGCATTTCCCATGTCTTTTTTCACATCCACCAACGTTTCTCCCACTGATGTTACTAAGGTCAAATTGGATAAAACATATTTAGATATAATCAGATCATTTTGTATTCAAAGCTTCTTACAGTAGCAATGCAGCTTGCTGTTTGTGGCTACAGCGTTGGTGGGAAAGCCACTGGGCCAGGATTCTTGGGTTCATTTAGCCTGGTGCTGCTGGGTAGGCACGCTTCTGTGAGGCCATTCTTACTCCTTTGGCATTATGCTCCAGGACATATTCACCAAGACGGCCCAAGCAAACAGCCAGAATAGGATGGTATTTGTTTCTTTTATAGTCTCTTCATCCTCCTGTCATCGCAATGGCAAGCAACCCAGGGTTCCCCTTCACCTCCTTCACTGGGTCCCCTCGACAGCCTTCCATTGGCCATCCCTGTAAGCACTGGGATTTAATAATGAAATTTCTCCCAAAGACCTGTTCTGAGAAGACCTGCTCTTTAGACCCTGCCACCCAGACATTCCAAGAGCACACTGTACGCTCATGAAAAAGGAAAGGAGCTCTCTCCTCTTCACGCCCCAAAGAGAGCCCTGAGAAAGCAGGACTTGGTGTCTGTCTCCTCAAGCACAGACTATGGGGATTTCACTTACGTAGCAGGCAGCAAGAAGCAGCCTCAAACGCCATGCTTGTAAGACGCAGTATCTTCCACATCATTACGATGGAGGGAGACAATCCCAGGGAATGGTTGCAATTTAAAGGAATCCCTTATTACATTTTAAAATTCGTATGCATATTTGGTGTTTAGAATGTACTCATTATACGCACATGTAAATATGTAGAATAAGTTTAGACAGGTTGGTGGAGCAGAGAGTACAAATATTTGTAAAGTGTTGCTCTAATGTTTGTGCATAGCATCTGGGTTGTACACAACTTCTGAGGGGTTTTAGTGAATAATTAAAACATGCTGAACATCATTTGTGATTTGTCTGGGTGTTTTCTTCTTGGCAAGCTGGGTGACCAGAGATTCCATAGAAAAGCAGATAGGTGGGTGGGCGGGCAGATGGCTGGCTGGGGTACATGGACAGGTGGTGCCTATCCTGCCTTCAGATCGACTTTCACCTGGTGTCCTCCCCTGGGGACTGGGGATTCGGAGGTCCTTCTGAAACTGCACACAGCACCCTTCAAGGGAGAGAAAGAACCACAGCTCACTTGGCAGGAAGGGAGACTTCCTGAGAGGTTGTTGTGGCCTGGTATAATTAAGAGATGTTCGGTAGCGTGTTATTCTTCAAGCCATTATGATAGTTTGCGTGAGCAGGAGTATGATATCATTGGACTACTGGGAGAGGAAAGCCTCCCGCCACAGGTTTCCAGACAGGGGAAAAGGTGGAAGTGATGGGAACATGGTTCTAGATTTGATTCTCCCCTTCTTACAGGTCAATCCAATCTTAAATCAGAAATTGTAATTTTTTAACATCACCCAGCTTTTGTTTTTCATTTAGACATTGACTAATACTGTTCACTTTGAAGAGCCTAATAGAAGGTGATGGGCCTGGCATGGATGCATTCAATATTTTTAAGCAAATAGGGTCTCTGGTCTAGCAGAGTCCCCTGCTCAGAATAAGGTTTTTGAAAAATACTTCTTTTCAGCAACTGTCCCCTCACCCCCACCCAGCTCAGTGACACTAGAGCATGGAATAGTTATAGCACCCGGTGACCCTTAACCAGTGAGTCAAGGAGCCTGGAAGGCTGTCCTCTTCCTTGTTCAAACTTCAGACGTGTACACACACACACACACACACACACACACCAGGATAAAGCCATCACAGTGACGAACGGCAGCCTAATTGGTATTAGCGGATATTTATGTTGGAATGACTAAGTTAAAGCCCCTAATTGATCCAGGACACTTGAGTAATGGGACCCACGGAGTCCCATTAGTATCACATTGATGTGTTAGCTTATCTTCACGCCTGATGGTGAAAGGATACACACGGGAGCCTCTCGCACTGCAGCACAGCCAGGGGTAGACTTCTGGCCGGAGATTTATGTTATCTAAAGCAACAAACCTAGTTGCCTCCTTCATGGTCTGAATTACAGATTTTCCATTTAGTCGGACACCGTGGATCTGCTGCCTTGATTATGTGTACAATTATAGTCCCCCTGAGTGCGGTGGCATTCTGATGCCGTTACGCATTTATCGAGGGCCTCTCCTTGGAGTGAGAAACATCAGCAGCTCCCCTTCCTCTCCCCTGGAAGAAGGTCTTCTGTCACAACTTTGTGGTCTGGGCACTAAGTTTCTCTTCTTTTCTGGGAACTCTCACTCCCTGAGCTGAGTCCCTGGAAGCGTTTTTAATTTAGTAAGCATCCCTGACTCAAGCGCCGCCCTGAACTACAAGTCTCATCCCCAGGAGGGAGAGGGTCCCCCTCTGCGCACACATCCTATGTCCAGGTTCAGCTTGGAAACGCTGAGGTCTCTTAGTACTTCTCTGGGGTCTGCTCCTTAAATGTGTACTATGCTTGAGTGGCATTGGCCCTGCTCCCTGACTTCAAAAGCGTGCCTATTGTTTGAGTACACAAACCTGAGTCTCTAGAGAGAGCTGCTGTTACCAGAGCCTTTACAGGCAGACATATTCCCAAGCATAACAATAGAAACATAAATCAAAATGAAAGAAAATAAATTTTCAGTGCCATTCAGCATCTCTGACAGGAAAGCCTGAAATCCAGAAGAGCTCAAATTCTGAGGGGCCTCAGTGCTGACAGCCCAAGCGGAAAAGGCCAAGCCTGACCTCATGTGACCACTCACAGTCATTAGAAATGTAAAGATTTTTTCAGACTCCTGGTAATTTACATACTGAGCACAAATGAGCTTCATATTTAGACTTAGAGTTGTTCCCAAGGTATTTCATCATGAACCTGTAAAAATTCCAGAATCTGAAATCTCAGGCACAGCAGCAAACCTGAGGGCAGGTTATGGACACTTGACTATAAAAGGAACTTTTATTCACCTGATATAATTGTTGTTGCAGAGGCTTATTGTCTCTGTGTGCTAACCTAGCCTAGTCCTGGAAGCTTCTACCCTCCATACAATCTAACCTAGACCTAGAATATTTTTAGCCTCTGAGACTTGTTGCTGGATAAGCTCACCCTTTCTTATTCTTTCTGAATGCTAGCTGGTTGGTTCAGCTTAGCTGTTCTGGCTCAAATTTATTCTAGCAATTTCTTCTAATCTTCTGGCTTCTTCTCATTTTCTGGCTTGCTCTGTCTTCACTGGTGTCTAGCTTGTTCTCTCTTTAGCCTGTCTCTAGAAAACTCTCCTGGTAAAACTGTCTCTGAATTCCACAAACTGAACTGCCAGAAACTGCAACTCAACTGCACTGACTCTCAACTCCCTAACTCAACCACACTCCAGGACAACACTGATTAGACCTCAGAGATCTGCATGTCTCTGTCTTGTGAGTCCTGGGATCACAGGTGTGTACCGCTACTCCTGGACCTAACCTTTTCTTTAGCTGAAACCTGCTCTATGCCAGGCTAGCCTTGAACTCAGAGATCTGCTTGCCTCTGTCTTTTGGGATTAAAGGCGTGTCTGTATTCCAGCCAGATCATACAGTCCTAGAAGGTCTTTGGATGTGATCTCTTGCCAGAGCAGCCACGTTCTGACTTAAAATTCCTCTATTCTCAACCTCTATAATCTTGGGCTGGCAGATATTATTGCCACCAGCTAGCTCTCACATGCCCTTTAAAAGGAAAGCGCTCTGCCAGTGAGCTATCCTTCTAGCCCCTAGAACTTATATTTTTCTAGTTAGTATACTACATGTGTATTTACTGTATATTTCCATCTAGGTCCCTGTAGACAAGAAGTGGGCTAAATCAGGCATGTCAGCTTTGATTAACTAACAGTTCCTTATTAGATGCTTAGAATATTTGTAATTTATGATCATGGGAGCCAGAAGGTAAGCATTCTTTCAGCCAAATCCTGCTTTGTTTTTACTTTTGATTATGAGATGCACAAGATATTTGCACACTCAATTGCTGCACTTTCTAGCTTCAAAATCGTTGTCTTGTCAAACTGTCAAATTGCTTCATTTATTTCCAAACCACACACACTTTTGTGTAGGGGTTCTGGAGTCTTTTAATCAAGTCTGGCATTTTCTCAATTCTCTTTAAGAGACAGGAAGACAAATGTAAGAAAAGGCTGCCAGAGAAGCATGCTTACCTCTCTCCTTTGCGTGGAGGGGGGCGGGTACTTGCCCTTTCTCAATGCTTTTCCTGTGAATTTCGAGCTGCAGGGGTGTCCAGTCTACTCTGTGAATGTCAGTAGCTAGTGGAGATGACGGAATCAGAAAGGGCCCTGTCTTCTGCTCGCTCTCTTAATTCTATTAGGTCCGTGCCAGAGTTGTACTGGTTCCAGCATCTCAGAGGGCTGCGCCGAAAGGCCCTGTATGGATGGAGACTCTGTACAGCGCTGGGCTGGGAGGAGGTCCATGGTGCAGCGACAGTCATTTGCCCTTATAGAAGTGGGTCACGAGGGCGCTTTGGGCACATGAGCCAGGCCTCTGCCTTAGACCCCAGGGGTATCAGATCAACTCCCAGCAGCCTTCCGCAGTCTGCATCCCAAGCTATCACCGAGCTGTGAGCTATGACAATGAACTCCCTGTTGCTTTTCTCTGCAACAAACACTCCGGCCTGTTCCACAGAGTTACAGCATCAGCAGTGCCCACGGGTGTGGGGAAGCGGACTGAGACTCTGTCAAGAGCTGGGCCGTTCCACCAGACTTGTGCTTGTGTAGCTGGACTCCCTGTCACCAAGGCCCTTGTTTCCTTGGTGGCGCACTAGGCCAGAAGCTCCATCCGGGTTAACATCCCCTCCGAAGTCTGTGGTGAAGCCGCTCTGAGACACCATTCTCACCTGTAGACTGGAATTGACCTCCAACATGCCAGCGAGCAGTGCCCACTCAGGGTGGACGCTACCCTGTGTGCGGAGTCCGCAGGGTCTGCCGCTGCCTGACAGGACTCATGGGCTTTGTGCACAGAGCAGACAAGAGCACACACTTTGGAATCGGTGACCCTGCATCCTGGCTTCAGTTCCCCTCTGCTCCATAACTCAGGGAAGGCCTTTCCCTTATGTGGTTTCTGATTTCTGACTAGAAGTGTAAACACAATACATCATGGCACCTACATCCAGAGTTGCTAACTCATTCCTAGTTAAAGCTTTCGGTGTGCCTCCTAGGTACCACACACTGTTCGAGCACCCAAATCTCACTGAGGGGGTGGATGGAGAATGGGATGAAAATAAATTGTAAAATAAATAGGTTAGGTCTAGATAAATGCTAAAGCACAAAGCGTAGGGTGTATGGTGTCCTGGGTTCTATGCCCAAATGCTGAAAGAAATAAAATGAAGTAGCAGAATGATTAAAAACAGCAAAGGAGTACGGGGCAATGACCAATGTGACAGCTCCAGGGGGGCTGCCAATAGCTTGTTGAAAGGTGAACTTTGAGTACAAGCCTCAGGTGGGATGGTGTGAGCTCAAAGAGAGCATCCAGGGACAGGGGAAACTGAAGGCACAAATGTTCTGAGGCAGGAGCATGTCTGGAATGTTTAAGAACCAGACCAACAGAGAGACAGTATCACACAGAGGGATAGAGGGTTCTCCGTAGGTCAAACACACGCATGGAGTAACATCCATCTTCATACTGATACCTTTCCCAGCCGCCTGTGGCCATGCGTCCTCAGGGGACACTGGAAACCTGGGTCCCTATGGTGTTTTGATGAGGGACAATGAGAAATGAAGTCCCACTCATGTGGCCCTGGTGACCCAAACGAGAGCCTGAGGTGAGCGGCAGGACGTGTCTCCCCGTGAGCACCATGTGGTTTGGGGAGGCAGCCCCTGAAGAAGCCTGCTCTGTATTCGGCTCCAGGCGCGGTACCTGCAGGGGTGCGGAGGGAGGAGGGCAGAGCGCTATTAAGCCATGTGCTCTCTTTCCAGTCGATTTCTTTGCTGGCCCCCAGGGCCTCCCAGCAGCCCAGTCACTAGCAGCGATTCATCACTGTCTTGGGGAAGTCCCATATCGGAGCCAGAGAACAAAGACAGCAAATTCTTGGTTTTCAAGCTCAAGAGTTTCTTTTCTCATCTCTCCTCCAGAGTTGGGAAGAGGCAAAATAAGGAGAGGAACAAAAAAGAGCCTTCTGCCTCTGCTTCACTCAGACTCTGTGGAAGCCAGGGGTGAGAGCAGGGGAAAAAACCAAATCAAACAAACAAGCACTTGGATTAATTCTCATACCTAAGAGGCATCACATGACACAGCAAACAGAAACCCAAAACCCTAGGTGGAACTGCTCAAAAGCATCCTAAAGGGGACCAGCTCATCTGTTCTATGGTGTGTGCTTTTCTGCTGTCAGGAAAGTTACAGATTTATCTAGCTGCTGACACAGAGAGACAGCCTCTCCTTAATTTTGTCTGCAGAGAGAAAATAGCTGCTGAAGAAATAGCATAATGTCGCTCTACCTGAATATGAATGGGTTTATCATGGTGACTTTTGAACGGGAGAAGTTTTACTCTCTGGGGACATCAGGAAATGTTTGATGTTTTATTATTGTTGTTGTTGTTGTTATTATTTTATAGGTAAGGGAAAGAACATGCCCTTGGAACTTAGTGGGTAGTGGGTAGGTTGGCTGTTGCATATTCCTGCCACTTGGAGGACTGGCCATAGCATTCCATCTTCCATCCTCAAGTATCAGTGCTATTAAGGTTGGGGAACCCTTGATCTCTCTCTCGAGTTTAGGAAAGTATGTTTGGGATGGGGCTATGGAGCACGGGGTGAGGGGGGTTGCTGTGTATGAGGACATGACTTGGGCACACACTTGAGATGCTGACTGTGACAGTATACAATATGCCTGTAATCCCCAGCACTGTGGGGGCAGAGACGGGAGAATTGCTGGGGCTTCCTGGTTACCGGCCTAGCTCCAGGTCTCCTCCACCACACCCACCCACCCACACACACATACACACACACACACACACACACACACACACACACACACACTGCACATCGCACGCATCGTTTCTTCACATACTGACCTAATTCCCCATGGAGGAAGGTAGCAAAGGTAACGAATAGAAATCAAAACAGAGAAAGTGAGTTGTGGTCCAGTTCACACTTTGAAGGGCCAGTGTTTTCAGGACGGTGACGCTCTGAATCGAGCAGACACATGCGTCCTATTGTGCCGTGACACACAGTGCGGGTTCTCACAACCAGCACCCTCAGCTTGTTTGCACCCGGACAGCAGCCTCTCCACGCACGCTTGCTCCCGTCTCGTACGCATCTCCTGACAGCAATGCTCAGGCCTCCCCATCTCTACCCAAACACTCCCTGTCTTTCTCCGACCTCTTCTTCCTACTGTTTCCAGTTTCTTCCCACATCCTCACCCTTGATGTCTGGATTCGACAATACATCTGCACCTCTCTCCATCACTCTCTTCTTGGTGCTTCACCAATTGTGTCTTTCTCAGAAGCAAAGCCTGAAATTCCGTCTACTGCTCATGTGACATGTGAGGTGAGGATAACGAGGGAGCTGAACTCCTCAGGGTGGAGTGTGGAAGAGCAAATTCCCCTTGAGGCAGAGCAAGCACTGGCCTTCCTGCTTGCTCTTGTTACCCTTTCCCCACACAGAAGCACAGATGTCACCTCAGATACAGCATCTCCATAGCCAGAACACCCAACCCGACCCAAATCCACTTTTTTTTTTTGTCTTGCTCTTCTGCTGGGCCAGTGCAGCATCACTTTTGGCTGGGGGTGGGGAGCGGGGGGCGGTGTCACACTCAGCATCTTTCTTTATCTCTCAGTTCCACACCTACAGGTCCACGCAACTACAGATAGAAAGTATCCAGGGTAAAAATCTGACTGTACACGAGCATGACATATTTGCAGTCATTATCCCTGTCTTAGTTTGCTTTCGTCACTGTGATAAAACAATCCAAAAGCTGCTTGGATGAGAAAGGGTTTATTCGGATCACAGGTCACAGTCCATCATCAGGAGAAGCCGAGGCAGCAACTCAAGCAAGAACTTGGAGGCAGGAACTGAATACAGGCCATAGAGGAATACTGCCTCCTGGCTTGCTCTTCCTCACATGCTCAGTTTGTGTTCTGATACACCCCAGGACCCCTGACTCAGAGGCGGTACTGTCAACAATGAGCTGGGCATGTTTATAGCAATCAGTGATGAAGCAAATGCCCCACGGGCTCGCCTTCAGGGCAACCTGATAGGAACGTTATTTCAATTGAGGTTCCCTCTTCTCAGGTGGTGATAGTGTCTTTTTGTCAAGTCGATAAAAAGGTAACCAACACAGCTCCCTAAACCACACATTGTATAAACTATTTACAAGGCGTTTGTAACATATTAGGCTCTTTAACAAGCTCTCTGGAGTACACAGGAACACGCGTGCTGTTGTCTTCAAATGCTACACCACACTGTCCATGGAACCTGAGCATCCTTTGTTATGCTCTCCATAGTAGGTGTGTGATTACCAGAAGAACTACTTTGAGGATACCAAGGCATAGTTACAGCTGGCTGTCCCACTCTGATGTTCTTGCAGTGTAGACAGAGCATCAATTACAAGACAACAAAATCAGGTACAAACCAGGATGGGACAATGGGTAAGCAAAGGATGTGCGGATGTGCAGTCATTAACCCCTTTCTCTCCCCACGATCTCCTCTGAGTGAAATTACCCGTTCTTCTAACAGATGACCTCTCTCTGCCTTCTCCTTCCATCATGTTCCCACGTGTCATTCTCTGCTGCAACTTTCCATGTTTCCTATTGATTTAGGTAGAGATTAGAGTTCGAGGCTTTCTAAGAGCCAAGCCCACCTTGGTAAGCCTTGCTCAGGATCAGGCCACTTATCTAATGGCACCATCTTTGGCTCAGGGACCCACCTGGACTTCCCTTCCATGCCCCTCCTCTGAAATGTTCTTCTTCTCTCCTCTTCTCCTACCTCAACGACATCATAGATGTTTATGCCATGCATCCTTGGAGCCCATCTCTCAGGCCTCTCCCTGCTCTACAAAGCCCTCTCCACCAGAGTCACTGAGGGGGGTGGGGAGAGTGAGCTCCTTTAACCTTATACAGTTCTTACTTTCTCTTTCTAAAAAAATACTGTAAATTCTTAAACAAGGATATGAACTCAGTGTGTTCTTTCTTTCTCTCTCTCTCTTTCTTCCTTTCTTCCTTTCTTTCTTTTTTTGTAAAGCATGTGGTAGATGCTGAGAAGATTCTCACTCAGTAGCTGACCATACCTCCACAGATTTCTCTGGTAAGATTTTTTTGCTGCATAAACTATATCTACTACTTCCAAAGAGCTGTGTTGTCAGGTGGTTGCAGCTGATGTGTAGCTCAAGACAGTCCGAGAAACTGTTCCTGCCCCTGCATCTTGTCCTGTGGGAGGAGCTGAGCTATTAAGAAAGCTGGTAAGGAGACGTTAAGCTCAGTGATGGTCATGCTAAGGAAAGGTCATAGTTTCCAGAAGCTGGAGGAATGTCATTTTACATGGCCCCAGCAGTCCTGACAGGCAGCCAGCGAGAGTTGTGGCTGAAGGAGCTCTGGCAGTCAAGTAGGGGTGGTTTCATATATACCAGCGGATGCACAGAAGTCCTGCTGTGACAATACCAGAGGCACAGAAGCAAGACCTAGCTCTGGACTGAAGAGGAGAAAGGTAAAGAGGATCCTATATCAATGATTAATCCCAGGACCCCAGCTCAAGGAGAGAGCAAGGTCTGGCAAGGTAGCAAGCACAGTTCTCACCTAGGTGTACTGAGGCATGGAATAGTTTTTCTAGAAGCTTCTTCCCTTTGCTCATGACATGGAACTTATGTGTGAGTAGGTGAAGATAGATTATACCAACCAGAAGCGAAGCTGAAATGCCCTCTGATTATCCTCAGTCTCTCAGTACCATCTTCTGACCCACACCAGGAGACCATTGCCTTTCTGTATTTGAAGTCCCTTCTAGCACAGCTATGAAGATCTGACATCCTCACATGCTGTTGGTTTGAAATGTATGCATGCTTTCATGGACCATTGGGGACATGCACATTTGAGCTTTGTTACTTTGCTAGCAGAATGAAAGGCAATAGCTCCCCTGAAATATATTTTATGTAACATCCATCCCCCAAGGACAAATGTTATGGATATTTCTGATAATCCTCCATCTAAAACTTGTCCCAAAGGCAACCTGTTTTTCTTACTTGCTAGGGTCTGGACTTAGGTCTGAAGATTGTGGCAGTTCCCTGTTGTCTTGGGGAAATGGTCACCGACTGTCCCACCAGAGTGCTTTTGTTTCCCTGTTTAATACTAACAAATAGACTGTAACTCCATTTTTTTATGGTAGTCTCTGTGCTGAGGGATACATGGACTCTCTCTCTCAAACTGACATGGTTGAGTTTGAATCTGAGTATCTGGTCTTCACAGTATATAACTTTAAAGTTTTCAATGAGGCCAAGTGGAAAAACAGAAAGTGTTCTATAAATGCCCATGTGGTGGTCATCTTCCCATCATGGGCTAATCAGAAAGAGGAAGGAAAGGTGTTTGGGTGATGGCTTCAGAGGTTTGCACCTAAGGTCCACTAATTTTGAGCTTGTGGTGAGGGAGAACATTAAGGTGGGAAGCTGCTCACCGTGGAAGCCAGGAAGCCAGGAGAGGCAGAAAGATGCTACACCTCGATTTCTCTACAAGGGCATGTCCCAAATGACCCAACTTCCTTATTTACATGTCCAGTCTCTGAAGATCCTACCATCTCTTAGTAGCATTGTGGGCTGGAGACTGAGTCTCGTTGGTGGGCATCAGGGTGACAGTGCAGCCATGAGCTAGTCACTGACTCTTCAGATATCAGTTCTCTTCGTTAGAAACCTGGTTGCTGTGAAGGCCAGGTGAGGCTCAGTGTCATGCGCTAAGCGTGGATGTTAGCCGCAAAGTGACTAAGAAAGCTTGTGCACGTGAACACAAGTCATCTGTTCTGATAGATTTGTCTCCGTTCCTACAGCTACGTGGATGCCAGGTACACGCTGCAGTGAGGGGTGCTCTTGCCCGTCTCGTCTACTTTCTCCTCTAATAGGCAGTATGACAGTTAGTTGTTTCTAAGTGAGAGGTTCTATTTCCAGAATACTGGTTTCATGTTTTAAACCTTACCAGTGTCATTTCACAGACTGCTCGTGCACAAAAGCCAAACCACGGGGCTACTTCTCTCCTGCATCAAGGCTCTTGTCCATAGCAGGATCGAGCATGGGGACATGCTAGACAGCTATTGGGAGTCATCCCCTATGGGCCATATATGCATAGATGACAGACTGTTGGTCACCAAGACAGGCCCACCTAGTGTCCGGAACTTCACCTCATCATGACATGTCACGAGATGGAGCCTACAGCAGGATGTTGGGGCCCTGTCCTTGGGAATAACACCTCATGGGGGTAATGGATAATGTCCAGCATGAGTCTGCAGTAAAAGCCAGTTTGGTCCCATCTCACACTTTCCCTGCCTCTTCCCACGTGATTCCCTGACCCACCTTGACTCCAGCAGGAAGACTGTCAACAGAGTCACCTTTAGACCTCGGACCAGAACCATGTGCAGAAGTAAGCCTCTTCGCGGTTTCTCCAGTCTGCTGTATCAGCAACATAAATGGGCTGAGATGCTACCTTAGCTACCATCTGCTCGTCATCACACCATTAACCCTGTAAAAAGGCTCAGGTTTCTTTTGTCACTTCCCTACTAAAAGCCCTCAGTCCTCAGTCCCTGCCACTCTGGTCCTCTGAGCTCCACATTAATTCACTTGCTAGATTCTAATGCAGTAGTTCTCAGCCTTCCTGACACTGTGACCCTTTAATACAGTTTCTCATGGTGTGGTGACCCCCCCAACCATTAAATTATTTTGTTGCTACTTCATAACTGTAATTTTGCTGCTGTTATGAATAATAATGTAACTGTCTGATATGCTGAATATCTGAAGCGTAACCCCTGTGAAAGGGTCTTTGGACCCCAGAGGGGTCACAGCTCACAGGTTGAGAACCCATAACAGCAGCTGGAGATTGTGTAAAAATGGAACTTTTCACAACTGGCTCATGACCTCTCAGTAGGAACCTATTCAAAAGCAGCATCAGGGAAGCTCTGTTATTTACAGCCTGAGTAGCTGTAACAGGCTCCCAGATCTTAGCACAATGGATGCCATGATGGAAGTAACATTCAGGCCTTAGAACCCAGCATGCGGGCAGCACCACTGGCAAGAAATAAAATAGAAAAGAAGAGGAAAAACAAAAACAAAAAACGAGAAAACAAAGACCTAATCTGTCAAAGTCCATAGTTCTAGGAAAGCCCCTAAGTGTGCTAACCTTGCTTTTTGGCTTCAGTAGTTCTGCATCTGGCTAACTGTTCTTGCTGAAGTATGTCAATACAGCATGTAATTTTTGTGCTTAAAAGTCCATCCGGAGAAAGGCTCAGCACTTGAGTCCCCAGCACCCAGTACAGTGGCCAGCTGGCTAATAAACTTTGTTTTGGCTGAACCCGTGTTGGAGCAGTCTTCTCTGGTGGATTCCCACGGGTGGCTTTGATGTATTTTTGTTCATTTCATTCCATAGATAGCATAGTGGCTCCTCCAGACACAAAATTGAGGCAGCTCAACCCCCCCTTTCTGACTTAGGTGCAAATGGAGGGTAGAACTTGTATTTTGCCTCTAGAACGCAAAGGCTAAGGCAGTATCCTGTGAGATTTGAGTTTAAAGATTTTTAGAATATGCCAAAGCTCTGTAGAAATATCTCTAATAAAGGACCAGTTTGTTCTACTATGTTTTTATACTTTATAAGCCACTGCATATGAGTTATGGGGGAAAATTAGTGAAAAGGATAAAAAATAAGTCTCAATTTTTAGATATTAGATTCAACAGACAAAAAATAAATACAATCATGCTATCAAACTGCTTTTCCTGACTCCCAGTTTCTGGACCCACCTCCCCGTGAACCAGAAGCAGGCTACAGCCAGCTGCCTTCCTTGTGTCACATCTGAATGTACAGGAGCTTGTGGAGTAGCTGGAGAGAGCCTGGAGTGCATTCGAGGAGATTTGTATTTTCCGTAGAACAGGGAGAGTACAGACATTCTGTCCCCTGGTGGGTGCACAAGAAGAAGTCAGAAAAGGAGCCGGGACCAGGACTTGAACCCGCAGGTGTCTTCATGCCAGACTGTGCAGCCTCCAGAGCTATGCAGGCTACACCCATCATTCAAGCCGCTCTGCCAGGGGTCTTCCACTTGCTATGGCAAACCAAACTGGTGGATCAACAGTGCAAGGTTTCCTTGAGTTACAGAGAGCTGCCAAGGCTCAGCACCCCTTTTGTGGGCCAGATGGCCTTGGATTCTTAAATTATGACCCTGATTGTATCAGTATGTAGTTCAAGAGCACAGCTGATTGCTCTCTGCTCCATTTGTGAACGCACAAATCACCGCTCTCCTATCTGGTCCCTAAAGAATGGATGCCTTGCTGCTCCAATTAATTATGCATCAGTTAATTAATTTGTTGGCTTTAGTGAATTGACTCAATTATTTTAAATGGCTTTTAATTGTTAATATATGCATTATACAGAAGACAAAAACCTCTAATAGAATTCAACATGAAAACCTCCCTGGACAGGAGATGGCCTTGTAAAGTAAATTATTTAAGGTCTCTCAAAGAGTCCTTGTGACTTCCAAAAATCCAACGGTGTCTGAAAGTATATGGGATTCTGTTTAAGGTCTTTTAAGATGTCCTGAATGAACACAGGTGACTAAATGGTCAGGATTTGTTGAAAGATCATTTTGGGCCCATGACCTGTCTCTAAGCAACTGTTATGTGGGGGTCATGAAAGCCAGAAGTCTCCAGAGGGCAGGTGTTGTGGGTCGGTCAGCCCTGATGAAGCACACACACCTGACAAGAATCTGGTGGCTGACTGAGGGGCACTTTATGCCCTTCAGTGGTGATGGCTGGAAGATTATGTGTCCTGCAGCTAGAGCCTCTCACATAAGGGAAAAAGAAAAGTATTAGGGCTCAGATACAGTTTCAGTGTCCCCTCGCTAAAGAAGGTCCTGAGTTGCAGGTTTGGTTCCTACTGTGGCAAGGGGGTAAACATAGGAGACGTGAAGCCTCGTGAAATGCAGCCAGCCCATTGGGGCATTCCCTCGGGAGAGGTTACCCTGACTGCTTGGGGTCCTGCCAGCTTCTATCGATGGTGCAGCTTGGAGCTTGACTCTTAATCACTAGGTGCTCTTCTCTCTTGCGTGAGGCCTCATCGCGAAGGCATCAACCACCTTGTGATTCAGCCAGGAGGCCATCAGAGCCAAGCAGATCCCAGCCCTTGGATCTATAAAATTATAAATTAAGTAGCCTACTTCTCACACGAGCTATCCATCATTAGGTATTGTGAAACTGAAAAATGGATTAACATACCAACATGAAAGTGGAGTCTGAATAGTACCGGGCTGGGTGGAGACAGAGAAAAATCTCCAGTGCTAGTATCTCCCTTCATTTAGTCTAGAAACTCAGAGTTCAGAAACGAGTAGCAGAAGGCAGCATCCACACAGCTCTGCGTCCCTGCCAGGGGACACATCCTTTTGTCCCATATCTGCTTGTGGGAGTCATTCTACTAGGTGTGAGGGGAAGAGAACACGGGGAGTTAGAGAGGGAGGATACAACTGCTGGCAGTTTCCATCTCTATTCCCCCTCATTAGCAGCAGCTGTGTTCTTAATCTGTGTTTTTCACGAGCCGTTCTAGCCAGCCCCCATCATCAGCGCATCTCGGCGCTAATGACAAAGACTGGTTAGCTTTGTTGCTCCAGCCTATTCTGTCTGCTCCATCTAAGAAATCATCCTGGGTGCTGGAGAGTGCTCAGTGGCGGAGCGCACTCACTGCTCTTTCGGAGGACTCCAGGCTTGATTCTCAGCACCCACTCACAGTCAGGAGTTCAATCCCTGGTACCAGTGCCAGAGGCTAGGTACGGTGGCCGTGCTTGCTCTAGGTGGATGAGATGCTATGTGGAGTGTAGCACCCGAGTGTTACACTACCTCAGACTGCTTTCTGGCCTTTACACTAATGTGCATACACATGCAGGTATGCTCACATAGATAGGCATTCAACGAAGGCTTCCAAAGCATGAGAGTTGTAAGCATTCATCACCCTGGTACACTCGTAAGAAAGAGAAATATGTGTCCTTCAGGCAAAGGGTGCTGCCAGAGGAAGGCTGTGGGCCCACACAAAGAAATGAAGAGCACCAGAAAGAATTAACACTAGTTGTAGGATGGATTCCCCCCATCATTCAAATGTGGGTTAAGGATAAAGAGTTATCCTAGCAAACAATGAGGTGGTGGTCTGGGGTTTGTAACACATGGAGGTAGAATATGGGGACCGTTGGCATGGAGAGGCTCAGGCAGAAGCCTTGTTCTCACTATGCGGTTTTGGTGGCAGTGTGAGTGAACTAGTGTGAGACACTCATGCATAACATAAGACTGAAGGAATGATGCAAATGAGAAACAAAGAATTAGAGCTAATAAGCCAGCACGGGAGAAAAGGAGAACAGTGAATAATCCTTAGTTATTAGACAGAAGCCTCAGAAGAAACAAAACCTGAAAAGGACACAAGAGGAAGATGGTAGATTTATAGGTAATCATGGCCCTAGCTACGGTAAACATTGGGTATCTTAACCAAAGAGTCGAAACTGTCAGAGTGGATAAAGCAAGACAGCTACATGCTGTTTATAAAAACAAATTAAATATGAAGGCCCAGATTAAAAATAAATGAGAGATGTATTAGCCCATCAGATGAAGCCAGAGAGACTTGTAATGACTGTCTTCATTTTCAGATAGCGCGGATCTCAGTGTCAACACTGACAGGGATGAAGGAGGTCACTTCATCATGATAAAGGGGTCACTTCATCAGTGAGACTGAGCAGCCTTCAACGTGTATGGAATGGCAGAGCTTTAAAACTACAGAAGAAATGACAAAAGTGCGGGGAGGACAAATTACAGTCAGAGGCTTTAGACCCCTTCTTGACTACTGACAGGACAAACAGACACAAACCAGAGAGTATATCAACATTTTAGATTATAAGCCAACTCAGCCCAGTGGAGTTAAGAACTAAAACCAGATGGGCTGAGGTGGCGGGGTGTTTACCCAACGTTAGGGAGGCCCTGAGTTCGGCTTTCTGCTTTTAGTAAACTGGGCATGTTGGCATAAACCTGCGATCCTGGCACTCAATAGGAGGATGCAGGAAGACCAGAGGTTTAAGGTCAGCCTCAGCTACATAGGGAGTTTGAGGCCAGCCTGGGGTACATGAGACCCGTTTCAAGACAAGGACAAATCCTGAAGAGATGGCTCAATGGTTAAGAACACTGGCAGTTCTTCCAGAGGACCATGGTTTAATCTCCAGTACTCACAACCATCCGTAACTCCAGCTCCAGGGGATCCTATGACTCTGACCTTGGCTAGTACCTGCACTCACACTCATGCACCCACATGCACACAGACACACACAACTACACATGCCTAAAAATAATACTAAAGTGGACATTAAAACTAAAACAAACAAAACTCAAAGAGATCATGTGGAACTTAAAGCTATCTGACCTATATGTATAATGGACACATACATACACACACACACACACACACACACATATATATATATCCTGTAAACTAGGTGAGGCAAAGATTTCCTAACTGTGACACTAAATACGTGGGGCACATGATTTTATTAAAATGTTAAACAAAATCTTTGTCTTCATACTGTACAGTGTAGAAAATAAAAGGACAATCCTAAGACCGAAAATTTTTGTGAAGCCTGATCAAAAAGACTCATAGAAACTGGGTGTGCTGGCACACACCTTTGATCCCAGCATCTGGAGGCAATAGCTGGTAGATCTCTGTGAGTTTGAGGCCAGCCTGTTCTATGTAAGAGAGCTCTAGAATAGCTAGAGCTGCATAACATAGACCCTGTCGCAGAAAATACCCATATTTTAAAAAGTCTAAATATATTTAAAAAATAAACCATTTATAAAAATACAAAAGATTCAAACATTTCAGCATTGGTCATTAGAGAAGTGCAATTACACCATAGTGTACAAGTAAAGACTCATCCAAACAACTAATACTTCAGGGAGGTGAGAGAATCACAAACCTTTTTTTTGCTTCTGGTTGTGAATATACATGGATAAAACTCACTCCCGAAATCAGTTTGGACTTTCTTATAAAGATTTATACATTCTTTCCAGACAGTCTACCTATCATGGTTAGCCTTGACCCTCAACTTGACTGGATCTGGAACCAGCTGAAAGGCAAGGGGCTGGGCACACCTGGAAGAGATATTTGAGGTGGGAACCCTCGCCATTCAATGTGGGTGGCTTCTGCTTGCAGGACAGGTAAAGGGGGATTGAAGAAGAAAGCTTTGATTTTTCCTTTTCTGCTTTTTTTCTCTCGCCACCAAATTCACCTACTTTGCTGCTGCCAGTGTTGCATTCCTTCAGTGATAGGAGAAGGTGGCTCCTCCAGGCTTCTAGGATGGATCAAAGTCTAGTGTCCATGCAGGAATCTTTCAGGCACCCAGCTTTGAGGTATGAACAGTAACCATGAGCCCAGCCTTTATACGAAGGCAGTCATTTTTAGATTGTCCAGACCGTATCATTAAGCCAGCCTAAAGAATCCCACACATACACTCATGCATTTGTTTGTCCTTTATACGTTCTATTCCTTAAAATAACCATGACTAATACATTGCCATTGCACAGAAAAGAAAGGAAAACATACCTACACAGAGACCTTTACATGGGTGTGTGATTTGCAGAATTCCAATCCAGGAGACCCAGATACTCATGAACAGGTGACTAGGTAAACAAACTGAAATTTGTTCATATAATGGAATACTGTTCAGTTTTGGTACATATAAGAACTTGTACAAGTCTTAAAATAATCATGCTAAATTATCTTTTAAAACCAATAAAGGGCTGGGGAGATGGCTCAGTAAATGAAGCATCTGTCAAGCAGGCACGGAGTTAGATCCTCAGGAGCCACGTGCAACCTGAGCTTGGTGGTGAAGCCTGAAACAGCAGCAGTGGGGTGAAAGAGATGGGTGGATCTCTGCAACTTACTGGCCACTCAGTCTCGTTGAGCTGGGAGACTCGGGGCTAATGAGAGACCCTGTCTCAAGAATAAGATAGTGTATCAATTTTCTATTGCTGTGACCAGACACATAACTAAGGCATCTTATAAAAAAAGGAGAATATCGGGGGCTTACCATTTCAGGGCGGTTAGAGTCTAAGACAAAGTGGAGGGAACAGGCAGGTGGAACAGCAGATGAGATATCACATCTTGACCCACAGACAAGAGGCGGAGAGGGCGCACTAGGAATGGCTCAAGCTTTTCAAAACCTCCAAGCCTTCCCCCAGGGACACACCTCCTCCAACAAAGCCACCCCCCCCCATCCTTCCTATGCAATATCATCAACTGGACCTCATCTGAGTCTACAGGGGCCGTTCTCATTCAAACCACCACAGACAGCACTTGAGGAGGATGCCCAGTGCCCACCTCTTGTCTCCACCTTCACATATGTAGAGTGCATCACACTCCCCTCCACCACAGGCAGACATAAACCCACGGACACATACAAAGCAGGCGAAAATAGCAAATACGGTGTGATCCCATTCCCATGCAATTCCAGGAAATGCCAAGGCACTTACAGTAGAAGGGGGCAAATCCCTGGCCAACTCACAGGGTAAGAGGATGGTGGCTACGGGCAGGAAAGGGAGAGCTGAGGGGCACAATGAGGCACAGAGGATTCGGATGCTGCTGGCCTTAACTGTGGTGTATGTTCCAGGGTTTCAATCCCATGTCGACACATCAGACTTATACGTTGACACAATCATTTTGTTCCATGTCAATCATACAAGAATCATCTGTAGAAATTCTGTAGAGATGCTGTGTTATTCTCCGGCTCTACATTAAAAGAAAAAAAAAAGCAACAGCAATTACTGCCACTGTAATTTTAAAGGCGTCTGACCCAGCTATGCCAGCAGTCCTTCTGCTAGAGAGGGGCCTGGCAATCTCTGCGTTGGCGTTTTCAGTTAGATGGCACACTCATCAGCCCCTTGAGCCCTGGCTGTAATTTTGCTGCCGGAGCTAGCTGCTGTTCACAGCCTCTCAGCCTCAGGCCTGACCGTTTTGATCAGCTGGGGCCGCCCTTCTCTGCATGTCACAGGAAGGCACCAGGGGTCAAGGTGGCCTCTGTGGAAAGCCTGTGGCCACAAGCTGGGCTCTGCCTTGCCTCACAGTCCCTGTTCTATCTGCCTTACAAGTGCACTTGGACTTCACTGCCTCCAGAATCCAGCTTCGAGTCCCTGTGTGAGACTGTGTCCCAGTCCCAGGTCCGAAAGGCATTCAAATCTCTATTGTATTCATATTGTTTGCCTGGCACCAAGATGTTTGGCTCAAAAGGAGCACACACTGCTTGTACGAAAGGGTGGACACATGAAAGTATTACATAAAGAGCTTCGAAAGGCAATTCTAATGTGAACAGGTACACGTACTTCCTTTGGTACACACATACACACACAAGCACACACATATGCATGCATGCACAGGCACACATGCAAACGCATGCACACACATGCATGCATGCATGTACACACACAGACACATACACACAGACATCTACACATGCACACAAGAGGACACAAAAATGCACACGCATAAACATGCATGTACACACATTTCTGTATGTACATACACATACACAAGCATATAGGCATGCACACACATGCACACACTTGCATACTCACATTCAATGGTGCTCTAAGTCTCAATTCTAAGAGTCTCTAAGAATTCTATCTATTCTATCTATTCTAAGAATGCTATCCCGTGGGGGGGCATTGGCCGTACTCGGGTGTTCGTGGAACCTTCCAAGGTTCCCACAAGGTGTCCTACCACTGTGTGCCGGGACTGGACAACTGAAACACCAGAAATGTACCTTAGAATTCCAAGTGCAAGATGTCTGTAAGCTAATTTATTCTGAGGTCATTATCACTGACTCATAGACGGATGACCTTTTTCTTCCTGTGTCATCACCTTATTGTCTGTGTGCACATTCTTCCTGTGTGTCTGTGTGTGCGCACGCTCATGTGTGTGTATGTGTGTGTTCATTCCAATAAAGTTTCCTAATAAGGATGCCAGGCACACTGCAGTACCTACCCTCTGCCTGTCCCACTCTCTGAACTCACTCTGTGCTGTCCTGAGGTTGGCCATGAACTTGCTATGTGGCCCAGGCTGGCCTCAGGCTTGCAGACCTCCAGGTTCAGCCTCTCACATGCTGGGGTGCAAGCTTTTGCCACCATGCCTGCAGTCTCCCGTCTAAGGGCGCTGTGTCCAAAGACTGTCACATTCTGAAGTCCTGAGACTTCAACGTATGAACTGGAGAGGGGGACACAATTCAGTCCATATCTCTTTTATTTCAAAAGCAACCCTTTCTTCCTCTTTTCGCTTATTGAAAATATATTTTCTCACACAATATATCTTGATGATGTTTTTTTCCTCCCTCTGCTCATCCCAGCTCTTCCTCTCCTCCTCTCCCATCCAGATCCACTCCCATTCTCTCATTAGAAAACAAACAAACAAAAAAAAAACAGGCTTATAAGGGATAATAATAAAACTATAACAAAATAGAACAGAATAAGATAAAACAAAAACTATCATGTGTGAGTTGGACATACGTCTAAGGTTGATTGTTAACACAGTTTCCACTGTATAGAGAAGAAAGCTGGGGCAAAGGTCATCACAGGGTCCAAGGTCAGACCCTCAGTATACACCAGAGCCTGGAAGCTAATTGTAGGGCTTTGAACATTTACAACCCACATTCCTCATTATTGAGCTAAACTGAATCAAAATTGCTTCAGGTGGTCTCACTCACATTCAGGTTCCCAGGCTAGCCTCCAGCAGCCTGCCCATCACAACACAGTTAGCAGCTGCCTGGAAGATTCCAATCTCATGTTACAGATGCATGACGACAATAGGAAGAAATTGGAAATGAGTGGAAATGAGCTCCAGACTATCCAGGGTGAGCAGAGGCACTCAAGTGTCAGTGGGTGAGGGGCGACGGTGACAGACCCCTTCTGTGTCATATTAAGGGGCTAGTAGTGCCTCATGGCTGGAGGGATACTTACCAGGCCTCTGCTCAGTGTAAAATGTACTCAGGGCCGAGCATGTCCCTGAAGAGTTTCTTCTGGCCCGTCTGTGTCTCAGGCACCTTTATAGTGACAGACCTCATCCTTTTTTTTTTTTTTTTTTTTTTTTTTTGGTGTATGAAGTAAGGTTTTTATAAATATACCTAGATACAGGCTTATCAAAGCTTATCAGGCCAATCTCTTTGGTGCCTGTACTTGCAACCAAAATGATTTAGGCACTTATGGTAGCCACAGGGAATGTTCTGGGTGCTGTTCCTCTGAATGCTAGCACTACACGACTAGAGGCTTCTCTGATCCCTGCGAGGATGGGTCCGGACCTTCATCTACAGGCAAGACTCCTCCACTGTGATGGCTTACATGTTGTTTTCCCCAAAGGACTCAGCATTGAAAGGTTAGTGGTGCTATCTTGAGATGCTGCTCTGCTCTCCCACAGCAGGAAACCCCAGCTACCTAGGATGGTGGCTGCAGACAAGGTAAGGCTTTCATTGCTTTCACATCTCTCTGAGGGCACCTTCACTCTCTGTTGCCTGAGAAATCTGGAGCCAGGCCAGAGAATCCCCTACCTTCTGCCCTCCCTTCCTGCCCCTTCCTTCCCTCTATCTCTTTCCATCCTACTCTTTCCCTAATGCAGTACTAAATGCTACCTACTTTGCACACTGGCTTTTGCTTTTAGCGGCTAATGTCTACTCTAGAAGAGAGGGCCACGTCACTCTTGGGACCCTGGGCCATGCTAGAGCCAGAGCCTGGCCTGCCCGGAGTTATGCAAAGTGACCATCGCCTGAGGCCTCCTTCTGGATTTCTTTCCCTTCCTGTTTATGTACATCCTGAGCCTGCCAGGTGCCACACTGTTGCTTGGCACCTGTCTGTCATAGCTTGCTCTGCACAGATCGAGTCTCTGCTACTTTAGCTGTGAAGTCAACACCAAACTAGAAACACTAGAAGCGTCAGCAGTTAATCTGATGAGCATTTGGGGGGCACACAGAATAAGTACATGCCACATCCAGAGAACAGGCTGCATTCTGATGATTTCCTTGAACATCTTATCTAAAGCCCAAGCAAGTAAGGGAAGTTAGTTACTTATTTAGGTGAATTTAGGGAAAACTTGTATGGATTTTCTGGTACATTTCAAGCCATACTATGCAGAAGAGAGACGGACATATTTCCTTTTCCCTCTGGGATCCATTGTTCTCCTAAGAGAGCAGTTCATAGTAGCATGGGTCACATGGACCTTGAAATGGATGTGGCACGCTTTCAAAGGCTTCATATATATATATATATATATATATACATATATATATATATATATATTTGCAATTTAATGGGTAACACATGGAAATGAGCCATGCTTCCCCCCCCAGCACATATTTGACCATTATAAAAATAAACTCTTAAACATAGGTGTGGCCATTTATACTTCATGGGATTTAAATTTTTTTCTTTAGTTTTATGGAAGCTGCTTGTGCAGCAAAGGCTATTATGAAATTTTAACCAACAGCAAATCCAGAGACATGTACGGGGACGGTTTGTTTTTCACCATTTGTCGTTCACATTGTTCATCTTGTGAATGTGGAAGGAGGAAGGATGGCTGCCACTGGCTTCAACATCCCTCTAGCCTTGAGTGCTGGCTTCTGTTGCTGAATTAGCCGTGTTTTTCAAGGGATGGCACCACGTGGAAGGCTCCTTCCTCCTCCTTGACACTCCTCCTCCGTGCCTGGTCCTTTGGTTGCCACACCCAGAGTCTGTCCCCCTTTACTTTCTCTCACTAGACTGATGGTTTGATCTTCAGTGCCCTCGGTTCTTCTTTGTTAGGAAATATTTCAAATGTAGCCTAAAAGTTCTCAAAATATTTCAACCTTAGGTTGAGGATCGTTTGGCAAACACTTACTTGCTTCTTCCTAGTTTAAACAGCGACTATCACACACAGTGGAGACCACTGTGTAGTACTCATACTCACACAATGTCCAGCTAGATGACCAATTAGCACAGTATCGGTAACCACAGCATCAGGTCCCGTATTCACCAATCACAGGCACGATTTCTACTCACGCTGCATTTGCGTATACCTCGTAAGAATGCACAGGACTCAACTATTTACGTCTGTTTTTAAAAGTTCACATACATAGTAAAATATACATCCTTTATCCAGCCTAACAGACCTTCCCATAATGCATTCGGCTTCTTACGGTTCTAGGATATTTCTTATTCCCCACCAATACAGCATTCTTTTATGTGACCTCTCACTCAATTCATTATATGACATCTCCCAATCCGCTTTCCTGGATGAAGCCAGGATGTGCTCAGTTTTCCCCAGGTGCCATCCATTCCTGTTTTCATATAAACTTTCAAGAGAAAAAATACCTTCTGAAACACCACGCTTGGAAATCATCACTCCTTTTTGTGTTGACACGGGGCTGATATGTTACTTCTCAATCTGTTCTGACGCCCTCTTCCCTCTGGATGACCCTCCGTCCCCCATTTGTATTCACTCCGGCGCTTCCCCCCAGCGGGGCTGCCACGTTCCACACTGGTTCTTGCTGTGCACGGCTCTGGCAGTGGTTCTCGCCCTTGGCCTTGAGACCCTCCCCCACCAGCCCTACAGTTATGAAATAATGAAGTGGTCGTCCTGAGCACAGGCTTGCCCGATGATCAGACTTCTTTTTTTCCTCACTCAAAATTTGAACACAAGTCCAAGCCCTCAGTGTTTACGTTTGAAACATAGAACTTGAGGCTCTCACGGGTGCGGACAGGACAGACAGGGAGCCTATCTTCTGCCCGAAACTGCGCAGGCGTGGGAGTCAGACCGCTAGCTGTGTCCCAGCTACGCTGCAGGCCTGAGCGACTGTGTCCTGTCTCAGCCCTCAGCCTCTGGTTTCTGTAGACTTTTTTTTCAGGATCTTATAGGATTAAACCTTTTGTGTATTCCGGAGGCTGCACCAGTGCAGAGCAGATAGCAAACGCACAGTCATTTCCCCATTTTCTTTCTTCCCCTGATTGTTCTGCACAGAAGTCCTGTTCACGTGCAGGGAATCCTGGCTCCCTTCCACCTAAGGATCTCGGAGAAGCTAGACAATATGGAGATTACAACCTGTCTTCAAAACAGAGCTCTCTTGGTGATTTGGTTTTTTTTTTTTTTTTTTTTTTAAATGAACTATAAAAATCACAATGAAACCAAGTTAAGATTAATGCACTGTGGAGGTACACCTTCCACGGGAGAGACTTAGGCTACATTACACATCCAAAAAGAGATGACATAGGATGCAGCTATTCCTACATTTGGGTCACTTGTTCATCGATTCATGGATCTTCTAGGCGAGGCCTTCAGCCTCTGATCCCTGAAGAGCTTCAGGTTCCTTAGAGGACTCCAGACCTCAATCCCACCCTAACTCTTCCACACAGAGCCAGACCTGTCCTGTTTCCTCCGCACTGTCTTCTATCCCTCAGCTGCTCTCCCAGCTAACAGCAAATCCCCATCTTGCCCCTTTCTGGGTGCCGACATGTCCTTTCTCTAGAATTCTGTAGATTCTGGACACTCTCCTCACACTCTTTCCATTAATAAACGAAGGAAGCTCAGCTCAAGCCAGAGTTACAGTAGGGCAGTGTGGGCTGGCACTTCACAGGCTTCTAGAATTGGTGGCCAACGATAGGGCGGATGGTAGGTGGGTTTCTTCCACAGCCAACCCTGACACACAGCCTCCTCCTCCGTGTGGATCTGTGTGTGGCTTTGTAAGCTTGTTCCTCGTCATCCGCCATTCTCATCCTTCTTCCCCACAGCTTAGATTTCTTCCTTAATGGAAGGGGAAAGGGACACTTTGGGCTTCAGTCTCCTCTTGGTTGACTAACCTATGGAATCTGACAGCCACGTACCTTAAAACACAAAAAGCCCTTGCATTCTGTGCAAAATTTAGGAAGGCAGTCCTACCGAAGTCATAGAAGGATGGATGAAGTGGTGCGTTCTTGAACGGGGGTTGGGGTGCTTGCATAAAATAAGAAACAGTGTGGATAATGATTGATAATTGGGGTTGATGGGCATCTGTGAGCCCCTTTCTCCATCCCGATGGGGATGAGGGACATTAATACACACCAAGTCTTTTCAACTTTCTGCCACCTGTCTGGGTCTCACTTCTAGATTCATGAGCTGTGCCTAAGTAACTAACTTTGAGCAGTGGTTTTGTTTGTTTTTTGTTTTAGTGTGTATGTGTGTATGTGAGAGAGAATGTGTGCAGGAGAAAGAGACTGTGTGTGTGTGTGTGTGTGTGTGTGTGTGTGTGTGTGTGTGTGTGTAAGGGACGTGAGTTTCCTGGTGTTGGAAGCATCTATTGATCAATGTGCAGATTTTCTATCTTCTCATAGACTGTTATAGAGAAATAGTGGAGCCAGAGGCTCAAATATTGAGGAACAAGAAACATGAGGAGCCAGGGCACATCACCCGGGATATTCTCTCTCTCTCTGTCTCTGTCTCTCATGTGTATGTGTGTATGTGTGTATATGTATGTATGTATGTGTGTGTGTATGTACTGTGTGTTCACATGCTGCTCATGGGGATAAATGTATACACGATAGGCAGCAATCTACCAATGAGCTACATACATGCCTGACCCCAAACTTTGCATATTAAGTCACTGTGTCTTTGAGGAGGCTGCCCCAGATGCCCCTAGCCATTTGCAGCTAGTGCTGTTGGGCTGGATGAATGATACAGCTCTACATTTCCACCAATGCTCTAAACCTTGCACTTCACTCCTCTGAAAGCTTGAAGGCTACCCTGGGCCACTGCAGATTTAACTCCTAGTGAAGGGAAAATGCTTTCTTAAATGCGGAGGGCCTCAGAGACCGGCCCACACTTAGCTTGACCCAACTTACTAGCCCTGCACTCAACAAAGCTCAGGTCCCGTCTTCCTCTGCTGTCCTGGAAGATCACTCAAGCCATATGATATGACCCTGCATGCTCACAATGATATTCTCCACAAGGCACGTGGCAAGGCTGTGCCCCCCCCCCCGGGTGCAGAGAAGGTACGCTGAGTGGTTCCGTGTCAAACGAGGAGCCTGTGGCCACCATCAGAGACTGAGGCCCTGGCATCTAGAATCCGAAGTCTAAATACCTGGCCTTCCTTAAAGCAGAGGCACCCACACTCCACTGAGTGTGCTGATTTCAAGTAAGCCACACCAACTTCAAGCCCCATGGCGGCAGCTTCAGATTCGTTTTCTGTCTTGCCACCTCATGCTGCTTTTGAGGGCCCCTCTGTTTACTGAGTCTGTATCAGGGCTGTGTAGATGGTTGCCCATCTTGGAGAATGCTTTTTCTGTCCTCAGCTCTGAACCTGAAACAGCAGAGGAGCTAGGGTCCACCCCCACCCCCAGCCTCTTCCATCCCTCCATCAACAGACACCTTTAAAAAAAATGTCAAAAATAACTAAATAAATAAATAAATAAACAAACATACTTTGGGTAAAGATGTTTAAAGAAAATAGAAATATTTTTAGTTGATAAAGGACTTTCGACTGTCAATTATTTTATAAAATGGCAAATGTGTTTTTCAAAATGAAATAAGAATGGGCTAGAGGGATTTGCTCAACCATTTAGAGTTACGTTCACAGCTAATGGAAAATGAAACAGTTAGTACAAAATTCGACCTTTAAACTATATTAATATGTTATGAATAAAAAAAAATCTAGACAGGATTTTATGTAGTCCAGGCTGTTTTGAACTCACTACATAACTGAAGATGGCCTTGAATGCCTGATCTTTCTGCCACTACTTCTCACCACCTCTGGTTTATGTAGCTCTGGAGATCAAAGCAAGGTTCACAGAGAAAATCTACACCTGTGTGAAAGAGTTTGCAAGGCTGGTTGACTGATGGGCCCTCTGTGGTTGCAGAGAACTGGGGTGCTGTAGGTTGTAGGTGAATTATCTTGGGGAGTCAGTACCTTCCTTAATAGCCATTTATTGTTGAGCTCTGTAGCTGACCTAAGACTCTTGTGGTATCAGGCGAACCCCTGAATGGGTTATACAGACAGACTCCTTGCAGTCTACCAGCCCAAAGGCTAAGAAAGTAGGCAGGCAACGCCTGAGGGTGTAACCCACTTACCCGACACTCCCACCATTGTATTTTAAAGATGCGTTGGTTTTGACCTCATTTGTTCTGCTACGAAACAACTCAATTAAACTCTTTTCACATTGAACCATGGTCACTGGTTCCCCTAAATCTGTGTGCCCAGGCTGTGGTCACTCTACAGTTAACTATTTTTTATTCCCTTGAGATGAAAGCTGTGCTCCTGCTTAAACAGAACCCAGGGTTCTGTGCATGCTAGGCAAGATCCTAGCTCAGAACTTTCTTTCCCTCTCCTGTGTTGTGCCTGGGCACAGTAATAAGCAGTAACAATAATACATTCTGAACAATGACTGTAAAACCCGTGGCTGTTTTAGCTGTGGCCTTCAGTACTCGTGAAACTGGAGGTACACTATCATGGACAATTTTTAATTACAGTTGATTGATTGATTGTGGGTATGTTTATTCACATGTGTGCTGTTGCACACATGTGGAGGTCAGAGGACAATTTGCCCAAATTAATCCTTTCCTTGTACCATGCAGGTCCTGAGAATCGATAGCCTATGAACAAAATTTTAAAGCATTAACTTGGGTTTTGATATTCAAATCCAATATTTGCTAAATCTCAGACACATGTGTCTACATTAGAAACCTTTGTTATATGCAGTATTCTATTCTAGCTAAAACTTGACTTTAGCATAATATTTGGCAGGCAATGTGGCAGGCAGTTTATACTATGGGATAGATGCTACCAACCCCAACAAAATTCTTCCCCAGATACTGTGGTCACCCTTCAGGGTATAAAATCATGGGGTTGGCGAAAGCCACCCTGAGACCCCACTCACAGCAGGACAACAGTGCCTGTATTCTTAGTGAAGCCAGAGGATGGGAGGGAGAGAACAAAAAGATGAATGAAACCTACAAGCAGCCCAGAATCACTTGAGTCTACAATTATTACATTTCTGCTAGGGTAGGACTGGAGAATAATGAAGCATGGCTCTCATCAGGTTTATTGTAAAATAAGTAATTTAGTAAACACAAAATAAAGCCGCTGAAAGATGGCTTTGAAGCCATTTGTTTTATGGGGCATAAAGGATGATTTTGGTACAAGCATTAAGACTGTTGTCTTGAAGCTGTTATGGATGTCACTGGCCTCTGAGAGGCTGTGCTTTGGCAATGGACCCTGCACGGAAGCCTGAGACGGGAAAGGGCCTCTTTATGTTAGTAATGGCTGTTTGTCCTTTCACACACTGGAGGAGTAGACGCCTCTAGGGCTGAGTCTCCCAGCTAGGGGGAGGGGGAGCAGCTGCGGTCCTGTGCTTGCCAGTGTGGGGTTATTAGTGTGGCTGAAGGAGGTCCTGCACTCTGGCTTTCTGGGAGAAGGATACTCTTAAGGGGGAACCATTTAAATGCAGGCTTGGCAGCCCTGCCCCTTCAGTTAGGAATCCAGCATGCTCCAAAGCTCACCTGACCTCATACGATACGTCACAGTCAAGTTGCAAGTGTATCCGAAATGGCGTGCGCGTAGTGTATAAAATTATCTTCAGCTGCATCTACAGTAAAAATGATGCCAGAGAAGGCAGAACACAAAGTGTGGTTTAGGCTCTTCAAGGACTCAGCTGAGCCACGGTGGCCTAGGGAGCAATTACTGCCCTCCTGGAAAATATTGCTCCCTAGGGTCCACATGGGTGAAACTGAAGTGAACAAACCAGGTGTTTGTGCTTAGTGCCTGATCAAGTCCGCAAGTACAGGCTGCCAGGAGGAAGGGGCAACAGGAAGAAAAGGCAACTATACCCTAATTCTTCTCCGCGAAGGGCATGATGGGAATATCTGTGCTTGCTCGGTGGTAAGCTGCAGCTCTTTGCTCCTAGTGTTATTGGTGCATGGTTCCGCAGTGTGAGCCCCTGAGAACAGACTCTGCACTGCTTTGAAGAGAAAATGTCTCTCCTGAGTTGGGAGGTGACAAGCAATGCTGCCCCTTGATGTCTTCCAATACCAAGGATGGGAGTCCCCGGTCTACAGGAACTATAGTAGGAGACCTGCCCAACACTCCACAGTCAGGGACCACCAAGGCCTTCTAACACACCACGTGACACCGTATCTGTTGTCTTTCGGCCCCTGTCAGAAACTGGCACCACCTGCACAAGACCTGGGAGGAGATGAGGCACCGGACGTCGCAGCAGCGTGGGGGAGGAGCTCACAAGGCCCCGCCCCTGGCTGTAGCTATTGGCTGTTAGTGTCGTCTGTCTGCAGGGAGGGACAGGCCACCAGCTCTCATCGCAGGGGCTTGTGGGTGGCTAGTCCCAAAGGCTGGCCGTCTGGAGGATGTAAGAAGAATGGGGGGAAGCGGGGTGTTGGAGGGCCTGTGTGATAACCAGCGGCACAGTGAACATTTCTGCCACACAGCCGCTTGGCTACACCCACCTCCCGTCAAGGAAGTAACTGACGCAGCACACGAGGTTTGCCCCTCTAGCTCAGTCCAGTCACCGCAACACGCAGGCAGAGAAATGAGCGGTTAGCAGACACAGCAGACCACCTCGCTTTCCGAACCTGGTTCCACTGGCCACACCGCTCCCCCCAAACAGTTCCCAGTCTGCACCATCTAGGGACGTTAAGAAACCTTTCATGTTCCAGTATGAGGCCCCTGTGCTACGCTTGTCAAAGCTCTCCGCACACTCACAACGGAAAAGGTGTAGACTTAAAACCTCTGCTAGTAACGAGGAGAAGGACAGCAGAAAGCCACCCGCCGCTTTCTCTCACGGGTCTGACTCATTGTGCCTATTTCTCAGTTTGACTCATGGTGGCTTTCCAGATAGTCAGTAGGTACAGGTTCCCAGGGCCTGTGTATGTGTGTGTGTTCCTACGCATAGGCGTGTGCGAATGTGTGTTTGTGCATGTGTGAGTGCCCATGTATATGTGTGCATGTCTACATGCAGGTGTACATGTCTACATTGAGTGTGCATGCGTACACGCATGTATGTGTATACGTGCATGTGCTTATGTCTGCATGGGAGTGTACATGTGTGTTATGTGTGCATGTGTGCAAAGGAGTATGTGTGCATTTATGCATTTGCCTGTGTGCATGTGATTGTGTGTGTTCACGTTTGTATGTGTGTGTTCATGTTTGTGTGTGTTCATGTGTATATGTGCATTGGAGTGTGCAGCAGCAGATCTCAGAAATCCCGTGGTGGCTACCGTCCTGGGGGAGGGTGCATGCAGAAAAGCAAGAAGCAGTCAATCCTGGGAAAATATGTCATCTTCTCCCAGCTGCTGCCGGGAGGGGCTGGGTACAATTCATAATGAGAGGCACGTCCAGTCCAGCTATGCCACGTTTTGAACAAACATCTTATGTGTTGTTTAAATTAGAGACAGTGGCAGATACGGACGTATTTCGCCCAGCTGTTTGCACAGGACTTAGCCCTAATTCCATCTCAAACAATGTTCATTGTTTGAAGTCTTTATATTCCGAAGCTGTTCCCATGCATATCTGAAGGGAACGCTTCCAGTTCTGATAGTGTTCTGAGCCTGGGGTGCCTCTGTTGGCTCTCAGGAAGACGGCTGAGATAAACACCCCAGGGAAGCTGGGGCCGGGAGCTCAGTGAGCAGTCTATGCAGAGGCCAGCCCTTGAGTGACCGGCAGCTCTGTGCTGAGCCGAGCTGAGGGAGAGCAGCGTTTCCGGAGGTGTCCTGGCAAACAGACCAGGTGGAGGAAGAGGAAGAGGAGGGGCTTCCGCTCTGTATGCGTCTCCCCCCCGAAGTAGAGTCCACTGGCCCCTGGCAGGAAAAAGATGGCCTTGTCTGATAGGAATGCTATTTAATTGTTTGGAACAATAGATTAGGGTCTTAGTAACAGCAATACTTGAACCCAAATGTTTTCTTGCGTTACTAAAAAAGGTTATTATGCGATCCTGACCTGATTAGGGCGGAACCTGGCTAAGTGGTGTGTAATGCAATGGCCCTTTGAAAGTGCCAAAATTATAAGAAGTGCAGAGCTTTTTTTTTTTTTTTTTTATTCGCAGGGATTTTGGAGACACTGAGGGGTCAAGAGCAAATGACATACGGAGAAAAGGACAGGGTCCGTTTGTGGTGGGACCCCCTCAGTACGCAAACATAGAAAGAGCCTTTAGTTAGGCATGTGAGCAGCCTACTGACTGAGAGAGACACACTGCTTGTGTAAGGGAGCAGCACAGTGCATGGGCAGAAGTGGAAGCAAGGACATGGCGGCTAGCATCCACACTTTTCTAGGTGATGGGAAGGAAGTGGCTCATGGTAACCTAGGCCTGGTTCTTCTGCCTCCTGGAAAGAAGGATCATGGGAGAGGGAGCTCAGGGAGGCTGCCTATGTCCTCAGGTGAGCACACTTGTGGAGAGGGGAGAAGACAGCCAATCAGTGAATAGGTGAACAGGACAGACTGGAGAAGAAGACAGGATCAAAGGCAGGAATGTGGGAGGCAGGACTAGAACAGGTGATGTCACAGAGGCAGGCGGCTGGGAGGCCGATGCTGGCTCGTGATGGTTCAGACTGGGGTCTTGGGTGACAGTCATAGGCACCTAGAGTCTCCCATCGAGGTACAGGCATGTTGAGGCCAATGTTCCCCGTAGACACTCCGAAGTGAAGCCACTCCTATTTATCTCCCCTTAAAACATCTTTTAGAGATGTGAAGTAATTCCCATTGTCAAAGTAAAAACATTTTTGAACAATTCTTAGGTATAAACTTCCCACATTTTGGGGAGCAGGAGTTCAAGTGCCTTTCAGGAAAGCTGGGCGTGGTCTTTCTTCTTCCATGGGTAGGGGATGTTTGTTCAGCCGAAACCAGCTGAATGTGTGCTTTCTCACCATGAACGCTGGTGATGGGTAACAGCTGGGTGAGAAAGGATCATGGCTCGAGGCCTCAGTCTCACAGTGACTGACCTGGGTGGGAAGCCTCATGCTCACCCCACCTCCACCCCCACCCCCAGAACTGGGGTACTCAGGAAATGGGCAGAACACAGGATGGTCACAATGTATCTGTCTGGGTTATGGTTCACTGCCTGGCAAATCATGACAGTTTTTGAAGGTTGGGACAGCTTCTCATGGGCTACACGGCTCTACTAGATTCAAGTCCCTAGAATATTCCTTGTCTATTTCATTGATCAAGCAGGTCAGAGGGCAGGCTGGACTAGAGTGTCCATGTTTCTAGCCAATCCTCCTCCACCAGGCGTCCTCCCCTTAAGCTGCTCTATATCACCTGCTCTATCTGAGCTCTCTGTTCAGCAGCTCCCTCAAGCGTAAGCTCAGCCTTGCCCACCTCCACCTCAGGAATGTGATCTGCTTTCAAGGCCCCTGCAGCTCAGCTTCCTGTGCTGTGGACACTCTGCCAAGAGTCAGAAGAAAGGGCAGGGCAGGTTAGCAGCTGGCTGCTGGGGACACCGTCTCTATCTCCTCTCTGTGTGCCTGTCCTTAAAGATGTACAGTCACTTTGCAGATGACCATGTGGAGTGGAGCTGGAGCAAACGCCACTGCCCATAGCATACAGCACACTGGGCTGTGTGTTTTCAAGGTGATTATTTATTTATTTATTTATTTATTTTTTGCTTTGTATTTTAATTACAAGACACACTCCTTTCAAGGACTATGTGTTAACTCCACCATATTCTTCCTTTGAGCACACAATCTTCCTAGGTCTATTTTTTCACTTTTCTGCTTTGGATAGAGATTTTGGTAGAGACTATTATACTTTTCCCTTTATGCACCCACTAGAAAAATAGCAGAGCAAAGACAATGACAAAGAACAATGGATTCTACTCTACTTTGGGACAGTTTTAGGGACTGGGAAGAACAGCAGTGAACTAGACCATGCATACCACAATGGGAGCATTTTAAAGTCTTCATCACATTTCTTGTGATATGTATGTGCGTATGATTTAATTTTAAGCTATGCCCTAAACGCAATCAATTAGCCTTTGAAGTAATCTTCAAATTAGACATCCATACTTCAGGGATGGTTGATTTCCACTTAGCAGGCCCTGACCAGAAGTAGTCATCCATAAACACTTTAAATACTCCTATCTGAACTTGCCCTTAGTGGCTCATTTGTAATGCTAAGGAGGATGAGCATTCTCAAGCTGTGGCTGGTTTGTAACTGTGGCGTGAGTTCTGGCTACTGGGAAATACCAGCTGCATGTGCTACAAAAGCCAAGTGCCAGGGAAACCACAAAGTAACCAAACCAAAGGAGAACCACACCAGAATCTGAAAGAGAGGCTGTCTCTCCCCCCAACCCCCCACCTGACCTGTGTAGCTCAGCACTGTGGGCGGAGCAAACATTTCCACATTTCAGCTGGTGAAGGGAAGTAGTCAAAAGGGCGTCCTTGTCCTGCAGGAGAGCTGCAAGGAGAGTAGGGTAGGCTTGGAGATGCTGTGCAATACTCAAAAACAGAGCACCAACATTTGAACACATTTAAACACTTAAGAGTGTTTAAGTTGACCTGGCAAGATGGCTCAGTGGGCAAAGGGTCTTGCTCCCAGGCCTGAGGACCCAAGTTTGGTCCATCCATGGTGGGAAGAAAGAGCTGTTGCCCCCAATAAAATTCATGTAGTGAGAAAGTGTATAAGTAATAAATTATCTAGTTGTCATAAAGGTCTTTAGAAATGATTTCTCAGCTGTCTAGTAAGTTTCTTCGTGAACCTCCACTTGGGCAGTCCGAAGCTCAGCACCCGGGGTCAGCACCTTGGATCTGGAACTCTGGGTAGCCCCTTGTCTCACCATTTGCGGGATAATAATATCACGTGATTCCACCAGAAGGGACTTACTTACATGCGAATACTGGTCTCACTTTCATTTCGGGGGAAACCTTTTATAAACGTTACGTTCCATGGTGCCCTTAGACTCATGAGCGTGTACTTCTCAGCAGAGCTGGCATGCTTGCACAGCGCTTCATGCTTCCTGACTGACGTATGTTTACACTCCCCAGCCCAGTTCTGCTTGTCAGGAAGCCCCGTGTCATCAGACTTGGCTTTTAAAGAAACTCCACAAATCCAGATTTTTATGCAAAAATCCTCAGTTGGTAAATAATAGCAGATGAATTAGGCCCGGGTTGTGGGTCAAATGAGATCCACATCTGTGCAAGCTCAGTCTATTCATTTCACTCTTCTCTGCTGTAATTCCCTTTGTACAGCAAATGGGAGAGCTGAAAAATAGTCAGTTCATATTTAGCATTGTACAGGGGCTCAGATGCAAGCACTGTATGTCGAGAGTGTAAAAATAAGTGAGTCAACCCCTGCCAGGCAAGACCTCAGGGACCCCTCTTAGTGACTTCTCTACCCCAGCTGTCCTATACACTCTCTGTTAGTCTCCCTTGGCTAATCCACCTAGGGGCAGAAATAAGACCTGACAGGAAATGCTCTGGAGCAAGCGGCATTGCCAGTGAATGCAGCATCTCCATCCTTTTGCCCTCTGTTGGTCAGCTGTCATGAGGCCACAGGCAAATATGCATACTGCCAATGCTAAGCCCTCGGATCCGGTTCAGGCCAGCTCCAGGCACAGGGAGGGTGCTCAAGAAGGTGCTGACTTCTGTGAGCACAGTAAACACATATGCCTCTGTGAGCTTAAACACCAGCTGCCTCATGGAGGCCATCTTGTCCTGGTGGGAAAAGACATGCTCAACTTTGGCGTGAACGGTACCAGGAACTGGACTGGTGATTTCTGCTTCGGCAGGATACCCTACATACAGTGCTGAAGTACTGCTGATATCTCTGCATTTTCCTCCAAAGCCTTCAGAGTTATTTCCTGTGCTGAACGGAAGTCTGAAGCTGGGACGCTGGTGGGAGATTGTAGCCTGTGCAGGCAGCCATGTTGCTTTGCCCTTTTGTGCCTGAGACTTGGAGAAGGTTGTGAGGGGGTTGGGGGAAGGGAGAGAAGTCACTTGTTCACTAGTAGGAGTGGGAGGCAGGACACCCCTGAGAAGGCTTCCTGCAGAACATGCTATCCTGTTGTAGCCACGTGCGGTGAGTGGTGGGGTGTCATGTTTTAGTAGCCACTAATGCCTCTCTGTACACCCATGAGCAGAGCTTCAGCCAAAGGCAGTGGCAGCCAGAAAACTGCTTCCACACCTTCTGACCTTTGGTGGTGGGGTGTGGTTCTCCTCTCGGTGCTCTGGGTCCTCAGAATTTCAGGCAGAGCTTTTGAGGTGTCGTGAGATGCTCAGAGCTAATTTCTTCCTCTGACCGAATCTTCTCACTTCTACTCTTCTCATTCAGTGACCTATGCTCATAAAATCCACAGCATCCCTACGGCAGGAATAAAGCCGTCCAAAAGGACCATGCCTAGAAAGAGTTTGTGACCCCCCTCACTACGGCTGGCAACCATGTGAGAGGGGTCTTGGTTCAGGAGCCCTATGCTTGGCTTTTCAGGCCCAGTGTCTTCAGTGGAAATAGAAAATTGACCCAAAGAACAGATTCCTCCAAATCTAGTCTCCCTTGTAAATAGTTGCTTATACAAACCCAGTGAGACTATGCAGTCCTGACTAGATAACAATGCCCAGGGGGAAATTGTTCACAATATCTTATTTAGCCTGATTCCAACTCAATCCACATACCTAAGGCCAGCCATCACAGTCAGTCTGCTGGGGCTTGCTCTCTGAACCCTAGTTCTAGCTGTGTAAGGTAAACCACTGTTCTGTGTGTTTTGTGCAGGCTACAAAACTGTGTGTTTGTACAGATGTGTGTAGGTTGGAGGGGGCTGGGTAGGAGACACATATTCTACTCAGAAGGTTGTCGAGGACTTCCAGGTTAGGGGAGAATGGTGGTCTGAGACAGGGAAGTGGTGAGGGGAGTGAGGACCAGTGGGAGGTTTGGAGAGGGAGCCCCATGAATCACAATCCCACAGGAGAAGAGGGAGGGAAGGTTAGCTTCAGAGTTTCCGGTTTCCAAAGTGGGGGAACCGGTTCTGAATGCCTGGAAAAGAAAGGACAGTTTTTGAAAAGTATGGGGTAGGCTTCAAAAACAACAGGCTGAACCTACTGGACAATCGTGACATCCCAGAGGCAGGAGGGCTCATAAACAGGTTTAATTGCCTCATAGTTCTAGAGTTCAAAGGCCTGGAGCCAGGGCTTGCTTGGCTCTCTAGAGGCCCGCATGGTGATAAGATGTGCAAGGAAGAGAATGATCTCAAGTGTCAATCTCAAGGGTCAAAACGGAGCCACAAAGCAGATCAGGGATGCAGCTCATTCCTTTCTCTCTCTCTCTCTCTCTCTCTCTCTCTCTCTCTCTCTCACACACACACACACACACACACACACACACACGTCTTGACTCTGTCCTCCAGAATCTAGACAGTTTATCATTAAGGATGCTAGGGTGTTAGACGTTTTCAGTACTGGGCAAGTGCCTTTTCTTCCAAATTCCCCTCTTCAAGATGACTAACACTGAGCAAGGACTGAGCATCCTTTCAGAGGCTGGGTCTCTGATCCCCACACCTTAGCCTCTGCACTCTAACTGTGAGCCCTGCACACCTCTATCCCATCCACGGCTAGCCATCTGCTTGCAGAGGCCTGTTCTGGGGCTGCTGCCTAACACACTATGAGAAGCATTGAGGGGCAGTGGGTGTTCCACCTGATGGGCCTTTGTAACTCTCTTTGCTGGTCCTTCCTGCCTTGGATAAGTGGGAGGGCCTCCTCCCCACCAGTAAGATCCAGATTGGCCCACCCACCTCCCTCAGCCACATCCCATCTCCTCACATGGCTGAGGGAACACCACTATCTTTGATGCTTAAAACTCACCCCCCCAACTAAGCACTCACTGGGGAATCTAGGAGAGAAATGAGCACCTTGCCACCCACCAAATGTATTTACTGCAAAGAGGGATAAAGCCTTCTGCCTGTCTCAGAATATTAATGAAACCCACCATCTCCTTGGCATTCAAGGGGAGTTTGACCACATCCACACAGCAGACCTACAAATGGCAGAAATAACAATTAAAAGATATTTCGTGGGGGGCATTAGTAGGAAGGGGCCTGTCCCCTCTGTGATTCACGATAAAGTGGGCAGACTTCCAACCTCAAACCACCCAGCTTTGTATACCTCTGAGCTGTTTTCCCCTCCCTAGTCCCTGTGGTCCTTACTCATAGGAGATATGACCCAGGAGCATAAGGTCTACAAGGCTTGCCTCCCTTTCTAAAACAGAAAGTATCTCAGTATTTAGAGGAAGTTACGCTGTGTGGCTGTGTGTGTTTTCATTTCATTCAGAGTACCTGACTGAGGCCACACCCACCAGGACCCACAGAGCCAGAGCTGGGGACCCTGCAGACAGCAAGTGCAGTCAGCAATGACCATGTGACAGGAGCAAGAGGGCCCTGCAGAAAGGGGCGAGCAGCAATACGAACATACGTGCAAAGGGTTGGAGAGATGGCTCAGTGGTTAGGAGCACTGGTTGTTCTTTCAGAGGTCCTGAGTTCAATTCCCAGCAATGGCATGGTGGCTCACAACCATCTATAGTAAGATCTGGCCACCTCTTCTGGTGTGCAGGTGTACGTGCAGGCAGATCACTGGATACATAATCCGACCACTCTGTGAGGTCGGCGCCCTCACCCCATTTGGCAGACAGGAAGAGAGACCTGTCTGCAAGGCAGCACTAAATAGAGGCCTGACCTTCCTACTCCCTCAGCTCCCTACAAGGAGTCAATGGTGCTGGAGCCAAAACCTCAGGCTGGAACCGAAACAAAACCAGCCTGCCTCCTTAACCGATATTCCAGTCAGACCCCAGCCCCTGAGAGTGGAGAGGTCTTCGGGCCAAGACCTCCAAGAAGCAGCTTCCCATCTGCTCTTTGTGGACATTTAATATGGCACAGGGATTTCTTCAGCGCAAAGTTCATCCTGGGCTCCCGCTGGATGTTTTCCCCGCACAGATGTGTGGTGGGCTCTGAGCTGTTTGCAAGTCTGCCAGTTGTAACTCTCCCAGACTGAAGAGGCTTGAGGCAGCAGCCGATCAAGAGGTTTGGTTGGAATGTTGGGCGTGGGCCCACATGGGCAGAGTACCTAGGCTGGTGCGGGGCAATCAAGCGCTGGCCCCTTGGGTGCCTGGGGGAGGAGTCCCTCGAGAGGAATGGGTGGGTGAAGCTGACTTCCTCCCATGATGGAATGTGGAACATGAGCACGTTCGCAGTCGGGAAAGCCCCCTCTGCTGCAGTTCATGTTGTGCCTGAGGAATATCCAAACAGGTGGGGGACAAACACATTTTGTCATTTTGTGGCATGGGGGGAGGGGGAGAGAAGTGAGGGACGGTAGACTCAAAACTTCAAGGAGAATAAAAGAGAGTTTCTCCCAAACCAAACACAAGTGACCAAATCCTTAGAACACAGATCCAAGCAGTGGCCAATTCCACTGTGCAACTGCGTACAGAAAGCTGGTGTGGTCAGAGAACTAAGACACCATGAGTCTAAGTAGCTTTTACTTCTCAGACTTTCAGTTTGTGAACAACAGGATGAGAGAAATAATAATAATAATAATGATAATAAAAGACTGCAGTGCAGCCCTGAGCAGTGATTATTACAGCCCAGGTAGGGCTGTCAGAGCTGTGGCGGCCAGTCTGCTGTGATGTGTGTTTGCTTGTGTCTCTTCCTGTCCACTCTGGTTTCCAAGCAGATCTCACACGAAGAATGCAAAGCTGCCGGAATGGTGTCCGGTTGGTGAACTTTGTTTCTTTTCCGTTTCTGTTCTGCTCACCTCTCCTCACCTTTCCTCACCTGTTAACTTCCTCTAACTCTGTGCAATTTGCCCACCTTCCTGTCCCTTCTGTTTTCAGAATCCTGCAAGGCTTAGCTCAGCACCACACCACACCATTCCAGTTAAAATAAATGTACCCTTGTGCCCTGTAATACTGCAACATGACACCCTAGGTCTGGTAGAATTTGCCTGGTTATAAAGATTCGGACATACTAAGGACATGTGTATCCCTGGTCAGCTGATGACTGATTCTATGATCGGGATCCAGCTCCCATGATAACCAGCCCACTCCAGCCATCATATGCTCCTCATTGTGAACCGTTCACAACGGTTGAGGTGGGTTGATTTTCTTTTGTTTTTTTTTAAAGATAAGGACCTTTCCTGTGTAGGCCAGGCTGTCCTTGAACTCACAGACATCCTCCTGCCTCTGCTTCTTCGTGCAGAGTTCTGGGAGCAAAGGCTTGTGCCACTACTTCCTCTAACAGTTCAGCTTAGAGCAGCAAGAGGGGAAGGCATAGACTCTGGACCTAGGCTGACCTCAGTTCGAGTCCTGCCCATGGGGTTTGTCAGCTGAACTGCTTCAGGCAGGTTACTCCACCTCTCTGTGCCTCTATTTGTTCCCTTGGATAGCAGCTGAAGGACAGGGAACAAGACAGAAAAGAAAGGGTTCATTGCCAAACCCCATCCCTCACCCCAATGATGCCTGAAACTCCAGTGCTGTGTCACCAATGCCAGCACACAAGGCAGGCTTCTGAGGGTCCAGCTCTCACCCCCAGACTGAGAGATTCCAGGATCTTGGATTTCATGGTACCTTGTCCGCTATTGTGGATGGACAAGGGTCCATTAGGAACACCAAAGTATGCTTTTGAAGTGTAGGGCTGGTGGACAGGGAAAGGGTGCTGATATCCTGCTTCGGCTTCCTGTAACCTCTAACCTATGCCTCAACCCTACAATTGTAGGACTACAATTTAAGTCCTACATAACCCTTTAGCAATGACTGTGAAGGGTATTCAGGCTGTGCTGGTGATGGGAACAAATGATTTAGATGAAAGAGTAATTCAGTGATCCATGGAGGTGGTGAAAGTCTTTGTTATGGGGGTTTTGAATGAAACATTTGTGTGTGTGTGTGTGTGTGTGTGTTTGTGTGTGTGAGAGAGAGAGAAAGAGAAAGAGGAAGAAAGAAAGAGTGTATCTGTGTGTTTGTATGTCTGTAGCAAATATCAGGTTTCTTCCTTAGTTGCTCTCTGCCTTGGATTTTGAGACAGGGTCTCTCTCTCTGAAAATGGAGCTCACTGACTGAATGGACTTGCTGGTTAGCAAACTTCAAGAATTGTTCTGTCACCCCCTCCAAAGCTTGGGGATTACAAATGTGTGATACCACAGCCAACTTTTTATGTGAGTGTTGAACATCTACACTCAGGTTCTCAGGCTTCCACAGAAAGCATTCACCCACTGAGCTATCTCTGAAGAGGTATTCTTATGAAAACTTATTAATCTGATAGCACAAAAGCAAAAAATGTCACACACAATCACACACACACACACACACACACACACACACTCACTCACACTCTCATATTCGGGCCGAGGAAGAAAGGACCTTTTCTAAGAGCAGCCCTCCTCCATACCCTGCCAGTTGCTGGCTTCACTCTGCCTTTCAAGTCCTTTAAGCACCCTCTTATTTCATACTGTCACATCTTATTTTTCACCGTGGTGATGGGTATCCCACCCCAGGTGAGTGTACTGTTACCTAGCCAGAGCCTCAGCCCCTTCAAGAATTCTTTTAAAAAGCTCATGCTTGTCACACGGGCTCATATTTAAGCATATGTCTACATACTCCACATTCCAGGACACATAGAAAGTATGTCTAATAAATTCTTGATAAAAGTGAACCTACGGATGCGCTGAGTCCTGTCCCTGACAGAAAGTATGGTCCTTGCAATGTTTCTTGTCACTCACAATGACCTGTAATGACCAAGGTCATGTAGCACCTGAGTTCTCAGACTTGATGGCAAGCCTGTGGCAACAGCAGCCACAGGCTTGTTCATCCTCAAAATCCCCAGTGCCTTGTAAAAATAGATCCCATGATAAATGATTAAATGACTAAGCAGCAGCCTGAAGACTCGGGTTGGAACCATGGTGAAAGAATGGCTCTGGTTCCCGGGTTCATACCCCACCTCTGGTCTTGATTTGATACTTTGTAAAGACTGGGTTAGAGCTGTCCTAAAGCAACAGGACAGTAGCAAACACTCAGCCTTGTTTACACTCAGCCTTGTGAGCCTCCGGTTGCTAAGGATGCCTGGACACTTCTCAACATCAGGAGAAGTTATTTTCTAAAACAATGCACCGTTCAACAGCCATGCAGGTAAATGCTGTGTTTCAAACAAAATTTAAGTCCTACTTTCATGGTCTATAGAACTTGGGGTGCTTGGAAGGTAGTTCTAGGGCAGATGAATTTTCACCACCTCAATTTAATTTGAAAAAACAAAACAAGACAAACAAACAAACAAAAAATCAGCTTCATCAATGAAAACTTAGGCCTGGGTAGGAGAATGTAGATCACCATCCTAACCCTAGCTAACTTCTGTCTAGCCTGCTTCCATTAAAAGATAAACCAAAAAGCAAAATTAAGAAAACACTTTCAATATTTTGGCTTAAAAAGTGGTATTGTTCCTAAAAACCATTGTCACAATCACATTATTAAAATACTGTACCGTGAAACCAACCTTTTTCTTCGACAAAGTTAAAAAGCAAACCAAAACAACAACAACAAAAAATACAGATGACAGTGAAGCAATCCAACAGCTCAAACACTGAGGGTAGGAAAGGACCAATCTGAAAAAAAAAAAAAAATGCAGTAATGTATTTGAAAGCACTTTTTATAGCAAAACGGAAAAAAAAAAAAAGATAATGACAGTCATCTTGTGACCCACTCTTCATTTGCTGTTCGGGGTGATTTGGGCTGGGTTGGGAGCCTTCCACCATAAATCAAAACTAATTTGAGTTTAGATGATTTTGCTTTGCATATGGTGTACTTCACTCTGATCACACGGATCTGCAGACACATAAGTGCTGACATGTGCACAGCGAATTAAGCTCCATCCATTTTCCTCCTTCTGGGACTTAACACCAGGAAACATTATACAAGGCTGATTTCTTCAGACTCGTGGCCCAAAAGGCTGTGGGAGAGCTGCTTTATTAACATAGTGCAAAAGGAGAGATTTAGTTCTGTTACCTGCACACTCTTCCCTGTTCAACTGGACTCCGGTGTGCCCCTGTGTAATGGGCTTGTTGCTAGGTAACAGCCACGGGGACCCCAGAAAGCCTTTGCTGAGGACCGCATACATTTTCCACGAAAGGCATTGCCTCTGTGGTCTGGAGCCTGTTTCCTTGCTCACTGTTCCTGTCTCCTGCTTGCGTTTGTTTTTGTTTACAGACCCCAATTTAACAGACATATGAGTCCCTGCATCTTGGGCCGTCTGTAGAAGAAACCCCCCTTTAGTGGCACTGCCTTGTGCCAAGCGGCAATTAAGTAAAGAGCATTTGGCCTCATGTTTGTCTCCACTGTGTATAAAGGAAAGCATTGGGAGTCGTAAGGGTGCTTCACGTAGTAGGGTGCTGCATTAAATACAGGTTGGGGCTGAGGAAATGGCTCAGGGGGCAAAGTGCCTGCCTCACAAGCCTGATGACTTGAGTTCGATCCCCAGCTCCCAAGGAAAAGCCAGCTGCGCCTGGGCACACCTGGAATGGTGAGCAATGGGGAGACAGAGAGACAGGTGGCTCCCACAGGCTTGTTAGTAGCCAGTCTCCCCGAAATGGTAAGGTCAATGAGAGCTACGGTCTTTAAAAATAAGGCAGAGAGTGATGGAGATAGCCTTGACATGCTCAGTTACTGGTAAGTATACCTGAACACACACACACACACACACACACACACACACACACACACAAACAGTATACAACACACACTAAAAATATACAAATAAATACAGGCTTAACTGTGAAATATATTCCAAATCACAATTGTTTGGGGACAAGAGTGAATCTGAAAACAACCCAGGTACTAGAAGAGTTACAAGGTCAGCACTGAAGCTGCCTCATCATCATGTCAGTGTAGGAAAGTGTCATCACATATAGACATCACCTTAACATGGTTGAGAAAAAAAACCAAACATTACACGTTAACAGTTATTAGACCATAATGTTGTAAGGCAGGGGTTTCTCTTGTCCTATTCGTTATATGTTTATGTTTGAAATCATTTATGAGACAAAACTAACACATACTAAAGGGAAAGAAATGGAGGACGCTCTTCTGAAGCAGAGGGCTGGGGCTCCCCTGAAGAGCGAGAGCACTGAGAGGTAGCGAGATCAAGGTGTGAGGTGGAGGTGGCTGAGGCCAAGAGAGGAAAGACTTGTGACGTGTTGAGGACACTGTGGAGGGGAGAGGCTGGTAGAAGAGCCCAGGGCCGTGGGGGTAAGTATGATGACATGGTTTGCAGATCATTTGAAAGCCTTTGTGACTGTCAGTCACCCTTCCCATGAGGCCTGTTTGCTTGGTAAGTTATGCCACACTCAGAGTGATTTGCAAGAATGGCCACCGAAGCCTCTGTTACGTTCCGTGTCATAGACAAGAGTCAAAGGCATGAGCTGACCCAAGGGTTCATAGACTTAACTACGAGAAGCCAGGGTCAAAGGTAATTTCAGCCTACTTGGGAATTCACAGACACTGCTGGAAGGCATTGAATTTCTCCCTGGACTGGAATGGATCTCCCGGGCTCAGTTTACACTGGCCAATAAATTTTAATTCAAGCTTAATAATGGAAATAAAGTGTAATTTCATCCCTCTTGTAAAAAGCAGGACATGCGTCCGCTTTATCACTAAACTGATTAGATCTTAAGCTAAGTGGATATATTTTCATCCAGTAAATATTTATTGATAAGATGTGGTATCCAGTAGCGTTTATGTGAACTGAAGTCTTGTAGCAGAGGATTTGCCTGGGGCCTGGCAGGGTGCAAGGATGGGACTCAGATATCAGAGTTTGCTGATAGATTGGAGTAAGAGACAAGAAAAAGAGGGGTGAATGTGATGTGGATTTGGGCCTGAGTAGTGGGGGGCTGGAGTTAGCAGGGACAGCTCAAGGGAGCTCAAGGGAGACTACAGCAGGAATGGGCTGGGCCAAGCGTGGTGTGCCCTGTCTTCACTGTGCTGGAGGTTCCAGAGTAGACGAATGCATGGGATAGAAAAATATGCTTGGTGTGTGTGCGTGTCTGCGCATGTTGTATGCACGTATGCTTATCTGTGCATGTGTGCGTGTCTGTGTGTGTGTCTGTGCCTGTCTGTGCCTATGCACGCATGTCTCTGCATGTGCACATGTATGCTCATTTGCTTTGAAAGGATTCAGAGTTTAGTAACTGTCAAAATGTACATGATTGTCATAAGGGGAAGACTGTCATAAGGACAGGGCTGTAATAAGGGAGGACTGTCTTAAGGGAGGACTGTCATAGGGGAGGACTGTCATAAGGGGAGAATAATTATAAGGGAGAATTGTCATAGGGAGGACTGTCATAAGGGAGGACTATTATAGGGGAGGACTTTTTTAAAAAGAGGACTGTCATAAGGGAAGGATTACCATAGGGGAGGACCGTCATAGAAGAGGACTGTCACAGGGGAGGACTGTCATAGCGAAGGACTGTCAAAAGGCTCAGACAGTAGAGTGCTTGCCTGACACACTTATAAAAGCTAAGCATGGTGGTACTTGCTTGTAATGCCAGCAGTGGGTAATGGAAGACAGGCAGATCCCTGGGCCTCACTGGGGCTCACTGGGAAGCCGGCCCAGCCTAGTTGGCGAGTTCCAGACAAGTGAGAGACTGTCTCAAAAATAAGCGTGGACAGTGGCTGAGGAGCAACACCCCAAGGGAGGCACACACGTAAGTATGAAATGAACAGAAGGCACCGCTGTGGGGAGCTCATTAAGTCAGGGAGACCTGTCCTCATGAATGGAATCAGTATCCTGGTAAGAGACCCCAGAGCTAACTGGTCCCTGCCACATTGAGTTCTTGGTGAGAGGGCATCACAGGCGAACCCCAAGATGGGCCCTCCCTCGCTGTGGAGCTGTCTCCTGGTGTGTGGTACTCTCCCCAGCGTCTTGAGCTGTAGGAAGGCAGTTTTGCTGTCTGTGAGTTAGCACAGTCTGGTATTTTGTTAGCCCCGGAGCTAAAGAAGACACAGCAGCACAGAGCAGAGACCTGTGTGAACAAACTCACCGCTCATCAACGGCCCTGGTGGGCCAGGGGACGGACCTGCTGTGGACGGCCTGTTTCCCAGGCAGATGGCCTTTCTCCTGAGGCAAACGGTGCTCTGTACCGGATGGGAGACAGAGATGAAAGGGAAATCCCCCCCACCCCATCTCCTCTTCAAATCCTGGCACGGCATTGTAAAAGAAGGAAACGGAGAGAAAGGAATGTTCATCTATAAATACGGCCCCATAAAGCAGGCGGGTGTGCTCCTGCTTAAGCCGCTTCTGCCATTGTGGGAACAAATGTACAGGAAAAGAGACGGAAGCCGTCAGCGTGCTCACAGTGTGCATTTTAATGCCTCTGCCGATAAGCAGAAAGCTAGTTACTTCCCAGAGCATCTTAAAGGTAAAAGAAGGGGCAGGGAAGAAGAAAAGATAAAAAGAAAAGAAAAAGAAAGAGAGCCAAGCCGTACAGAGACTGTGGATTCAGGCATTTGGCTTTGTCAGGAAAAGCTAAATCACCCCTGAGGGAGATCCTGAGAGAGAGGTTTAGAAGGCTGCAAGCTCACGGGTGCGTCACTTCACTTAACAGGCGTCGCCTCTCATGCTGCTGACAGATCACAGTCAGGAGGGGGGGTAGTTATTCTGGCAGCTTATGCCTTTGACCTTGCCGCTGTTGTGTATCACTCACAGTGATACGCCCTTTGCCCTCCTCTTACAAATACAGACAGTTCCCTTATCTGCTGTCAAACAGGGCCCTGAAGACATTTCCCCTCCCCCACTTTTTTTTTCCTCTTGCTTGTTCATAACTTAATCTTCTGTGTGGGTGGGTTATCATTCCCGAGGAGGAGGGGTTTTTGAACCTGAATTAAAAAATGGTAGCACATTCCCACTGGGAGGATCTGTGACGCTGTGTTCCGTTGGCTTGGCTCTGTCTGACCAATGTTACCATAGAGTTGCCATCCCACAGCGCTGGCCCTGTAGTTGAGGGTGGCACGCAGCCCAAGCACCATGGTCCACAGCTCCGCCAGCTGCATCCCCGCCAACATCCGGAGGTCCATCCCCAGCAGCATAGCCCCACACCTTGACTTCCAGGACAGTGCCACAAGTAGGGGCTTCCCGCCCCTACTTAGGACATATCCCCACCACGGCAAGACTGCACACTCATCCCGTGAGTCAATTCCCTTCCCTCAGGTGGACATCTGGCGATTGAGATTCAAGTTGACTCATTCCGACCCTGAACACCACTTCACCTTTAATGAATGCACTCACCACTGTTCTCAAGCTAAGGTTTCTCACCGGTGGCTTGCAAAGACAAATGACAGTTGGCCCTCCCCCTAGAGAAGATTCCGCTGTCGGAGGTTTTTTTTTTTTTTTTTTTTTTTTTTTTTAATCTGTGAGCGATGGCCCCTGTATCATCTCTTATGCCAGTCACAACTCCTACCTGAGCCTGCCACCTCTGTTTTGGAAATGTATCATAGTTAAGAAGAAGCCAGTTCCTGGCGGCTGGGGTCCACTGAGGGGCTGCCTGATTTGAAGGCACAGGCAGACCTTTGCTGTTTGTTCTTTCTTTCCATGGAAACAGGATGCGAGCAGTTAGGGCCGGCATTCGGGGAAGGGAGTGATGAGTGTTTGCTATAGGGATAACAATCGCCGCTTTCCAATTCTCCTTGCCCTAGGTGTGGGTTGCAGGTTCATTTTTATTCAGGTGTAGAAACTGTTGATTTATGTCACTAATAAGTATGGTCTTTGTGTTGCAGCCAGTGTGAGATTCTCAGAATACCTGATGTGCCAGGTTGTAAATTGATAACCATCTGTTGCAGAAAGAGACAGCCCTGTAGATCAAATAAGTAATACATGGCCCGGCCCCCGTGTGTACCACCCAGCCACTGTGGTCAGTGCCTCTTAACTTGGTCCAAAATCACCCAGCCACCCCCCCTCAGTCTGCTCTTGGTGTTCCTCAGAGCAAGAACTCTGTGCTCCTTTCAACCTCAGCTTAAGATTCAGACTGGACAGGAAAAGCCCAGAGGCAGCCATCTTTCAATCCCAGCTGCAGCAAAGGCCGGAGGTCAGCAGTCCATGAAGAGAAGAGTTTGTTTTAAAACATATTCTGTAGGTTCCCATCTGCAGTCAAGGTGGCTCATTGTATGGGGCTGCAGGGAGACAGCGCAGGGTGGTGGGATCAAAAAGCAAAACTACCATCTCAGGAACCAGGAAGTAAAAGTTACAAGATCAGGGCAAAGATGGCATTCTTCCCTGCAAGGGCATGCCTGGGGTAACCTGAAGATTACCCTCTAGACCCTGTGCTGCCTACTCTCGTGTCAATTTGACATAGGCTGGACTCATTTGAGAGATGAGAAGAACCAACTGAGAAAATGTCTCTGTAAGACCAGGCTGTAGGGGAGCCTGTAGAGCATTTTCTCACTTAGTGATTCATGGAGGAGGGCCCATCCCATGGTGGATGGTGCCATCCCTGAGCTGGTGGTCCCAGGGTCTATAAGAAAGCAGATGAGCAAGCCCTCCATGGCCTCTGCATCAGCTCCCACCTCCAAGTTGCTGCTCTGTGTAAGTTCCTGTCCTGACTTCCTTCAGCAATGTGGAAGTGTGAAAACTTTCTTTTAGTGATGGTGTTTCATTGCAACATCACTAACCCTGAAAGACACCTCTTACAGGTTTTACCACCAGATGGGGCCTCATGCAGGAGCTGTGGGGGACATTTAGAACCTGGCCTGCCCACACTTCAGGAAACCCCAAATTCAGTAATGGAAGCATGACTATTCTTCTGCTTTCTGGGTAGCTGAAGCAAACTTGAGACATCACACGGGTAAGCTGGCCTAGATGGAGGGGCTCCACGAGGCCTCCCAGAATCTTCAGAGTGAAGCTGTCATAGGGGAGCAGCATCCTCCTTTCAGGGCGTACCTGCTTTCAGCCATCTATGTTTTGACAAAATGTGCTCAGAGCACGAGTCCGTCCTTTAATCGGGCTGCATTTCAGAAAGCACTTGTCACAGTTCTTGAACCTGAAAGTGGTGAATGAAAACTCATAAGCAGCGTTGATGAGGTTGAGATGCCTCTGCGTCTGTCACGGATGCTCAGGACCCGGGAACCGCAGTGCAGTCCAGGTCCAGGGAGCGTGGTACCCAGGCTTTTCACGATGAATGGGGTAGAGAGTCTGAGGGAAGGCCAACTTTCCGTGATTATTCCCTGAAGACATGGGTTGCTCCCCGAGACCAAGTTTTAATGCTTGTTTTGGTAACCGTTTTTTTTTTTTTTTTTCTTCAGAAGATGGGCACATTGACATGGAACGGAGAGGTCACTTTTTCTTGGGTGACAAGAGAAGTGCTGAACCTCTCTCTCTAAGTTTTGAGTCCTGACATTAAATCAGACAAGAAAATAAAATCATGGCACTCACCCAAGCTGACAGCAGAGATAGAAAACCTGATTAGTGGAGAAAGTGGCACCTGAGACTTCTGTAAATGGAATGAACTGAGGAAGGTGGGCCTCATGGAGAGAACACTGCCTTTCTGCTCAGTTTTAGCAGAAAAAAAAATGTGTCACTCAACACGGTGCATTAATTGTTTTCTTAGGGAGATGCAGTCGAGATAGGATTCGCAGTGTCTGTGCACGTAACAAGGTCAACACCTCAAAGCTGACTGTTTACGTAAGTGTTTTAATTTCTAAAGGAAAGGTGCCAAGTTTAAAAACTATGCTAGCAGAAATTATGTAGGCCACACTTCGATTGATCACTGCTACAACGGTTCTGGAAGTATTGGCACATTCTCCATGCTGGGAAGAAGAATTCATCATTGCTCCGTCCTTACATCCAAACCCAGTTCCTGTGGGTGGAAACGGATTGGAGAATAGAGATCAGAAGGAGCAGGTCTACAATGAGATAGATGAGGAGAGTGGGGATTTTCCACAAACCATTTTGGCATGAAACATTCTTGAAGAATCTAAAGGGTCCACTCCCCAGACCGTCCTCAGTACCAAAGCAACTGCCTCAAGCGGCCTTGTTCACCATCTTGGTGAAGTTGCACACCAAATCAATGTGCTACCACAGCTAGTAAAGGCCAACCAGGAAGTTAAGTTCTTGAAGCAGTTTAGCACTGGGGCCAACAAGGCGGCTCCTGGGTGAAGACACTAAGCCTGACAGCCCTGTCTGCTACCTGAACACACATGGTAGAAGGGGAGAATGACACTCTCAATTCGTCTTGACCTCTACCTCTGACCAATCTTACCTGAATACCCCTCATGCACACTACATAAACAAACACTACACAATTTTGCACTGGAGGTTTTCCACCCAGCATTTTGGCCATTTTTTTTCCAAATGGGCACAGTTTTTAGCTTGTATCCCCAGGGCCTGGAGGTGGGGTAGGGGCTAGCACAGGGAACAACTGGGACAGTCACTGTGCTTTCTGCTCCTGATGCTAAAGAGACCTAAGTTCTTGCACACCAGGACTTAAAGGGAAGTCTGCTACTTCAAGCAGTTTGAAAACAACAGGGTGCTTTCATTTATTAATTCCAACAAGACATTAGAAACCACTACAGAGCCAGGCATGGTGGCGTACTCCTGTGATCCAAACACTTGGGGAGGCAGAGGCAGGTGGATCTCCATGAATTTGAGGTCAGCCTGGTCTGCAAGGTGAGTCCATGACAGCCACAGCTACACAGAGAAAGCCTGTCTCAAAAAAACCACTACAGGAGAATATTTAGAACATAGAACAATTGTTTGGCATAAAATTTCAAAATGGTAACAAAAACCTGAATACCATAAACCTGGTTAGTTAAATGCATTTACACTTACACACAAACAGAAAGGGAAGATATTCCCCTTACTCGGGAACCCACGTGGAGACTGCCTGCTTTTTGATCACTTCTCCCCGGCCAATGTGGCCTTGCCATGCCACAGAGGAAGATCATCCAGGCAATCCTGATGAGACTTGATAAGCTAGGAGCAAATGGCAGGAGAGGAGAACTCCCCCTTTCGGTGGACTAGGGCAAGGGAATAGGAGGGAAGAGGAAGGATGGGACGGGGAGGAGTTGAGGGGGACTGTAATTGGGATATAAAATAGATAAATTGTAAAAGAAATTAAATGATAAAAATAATAAAAAAGAAAAAAAGATGAATCTGTTCTAAAAAAAAATTAATACCAAGGGCTGGCTATTAGGGAGGACTAGGATTTGTTTCATCTTTGCTTTTTGTACCTATGCTATTATTTTGAATTAATTTTAAGTATGCAGGCAGTTGTGAAGCTACTACAGAAAGGTCCTATACCCCCTTCACCCACCTCCTGTGACAGCACATAAACAGTAATATAATCACGATGCAATATCCAACCCAGGAAATTAGCATTGCTGGAACCCCATATCTTACTCAGGCGTCTGTTGTTTCACATGACTTGTGTGTGTGTATGCACATCCACATAGTTCCATAGAATTTTATCATGTGTCTAATTTGTGTAACCACTGTAATTTCTTCAGCATCACAAAGGTCCCTCCAAGGTGTTACGTTTAAAAATTACCCCTCTTCATTGCTGTGTAATATTCCATAATAGGGTCTTACTAGCTTGTGGAGCCTCTGGTTGCTTAAGGAACACTTAGATTATTCTAAGATTTGGGCTGTTGAAAATGAAGGTGCTAAAGCCATTTTATATACGTATTTTTGTGTAGATATACATTTTTAGTTTTCCGAGATGAATTGCTTAGCAGTAGAATGGCTGGTACAGGTGTTTTGAAATTACCTGCTGACTGGTTTCCACCATGATGACACTGTGTTGTGTCCTCACCTGCAAGGCCTGAAGAGCTGGTTTCACTCCTTGGGGTTGTCACTGCTTCCTGGTCCAGTAAGAGCCCATTTATGGTTGTCCCCTGCATTCCTCTGAGGGTTAAGGATGTTTACTTGCCTGCGGTTGTTTTCCTCCTGGTAAACTGTCAGATGATATCTCGTACCCATTTCCTAACTAGACTGTGTAATGTTTTCAGGACCGTTTAATGTTTTTACTGTTATCTTTCACAAGCTCTCCACGGTATCGCACAGATTCCTGGTACACAGCTTGCTTTGTTTGCATTTAACGAGGTGTTTTGTGGGTAAGAGTTTTCCTTTTGATGAAATCCAATTGATGAGTATTTTCTTTATTGCTTTTGATGTTGTGTCTAAGACCGCCCTCATCCTTTGTGTGTGTGTGTGTGTGTGTGTGTGTGTGTGTGTGTGTGTATCACACATATAGAGTTAGAGGAAAACTGCCTGGACTTGGTTCTCTTTCCACTCCGTGGGTCCTGGGGATTGAACTCAGGTCATCAGACGCGGTGACAAGCACCTCTGCTCACATGAGCCATCTCACTAGCCCAGTCTCCCCCCACCCCCCATCCCTTCCCTCCCTTCTTTTCTTTCCATAGCTACTGTGAATCGTCTTTTCCATTTCGGCCTCCTGTACTTGTCACACAGGTGTGGAAATGCAGTTCACTTCGCGAGGACCTCATGCTTCCATGTTCTGTTTGCCGGTCCTCTCTTCCATGACCTTTCTAGACCTCTGTGTTGACTCTAGACTTTTCTTTGCCTTTTGCTTTGTTTTCAGGGATTCTTCGGAATTTTAAAGTAGATTTTGCTGTCACCTGTCCACATGCGCGGTTGCTGCTGGATTTTGAGATTTTTCTTGCTAACCTGATATGCTCTTCCCTTGCTGGTATAGTAGATTACCCTGGATGATTTGCAAATGCTGAAACAGTCTCGTATCTTTGAGACAAATCCCTTTCAATCACGGCATAATGATCATCTTTACGTATTGTTCAATTCTGCTGGCGAATGCATCCTGAAGGCTGCTGAGGGCTGTGAAGTGGAAGGCACCAGCCTGTGGTTTCCATACCTGTGTCAGAGCTTAGTATCAGAGCAAAACCAGCAGCATGAGCTGCAAACTTTTGTCTTCCTTTTGTTTTTTTTTTAAGATTACACAAATTTGATATATCTATATTTTTAAAGAAAACAATTAGCTTTATTTCCTCCTTCATCCCTTGTGTCCATTGTCTTATTCAGTCCTTTGTCATACCCCTACATTTCACTTTTCTTGTTTTCCTCCAGCTTGTGGGTAAAGGTGGCACAGAAATTGTGGGTGTGGCCAACCAATGATGGTTTCGGCTTGAGACCCATGCCATAAGAGGGAGCCACCCCGACACTCCCTGGAGGGCCAGGAACCAAAAGCTGGAGAGCCCAGAGACCCACAAGAGAGCTGAACATAAATGGCAAAAAAAGAGGCAATTATTCCTAATGATGTTCTGTTACACTCGTAGATATTAGTTCTTGGTAGGAGTTTCCCAGGAGCTCATCTGTCTTGGCTCCTTTTCCACCGCTGTGATAAAGTAGTCAGGACAAAGCCAATTTAAGAGACAAGGAGTTTATTTTGCCTCCAGTTCAAGGGTGTAGTCCACCATGATGGAGACGTGGAGAAGTGGCATGAAGTGCTGGCTACATTGGGTCAGGAAGCAGCGCGATGACAGGTGCTCTGCTTGGCCTCCTTCCCCCACAGCATGCAGCCAAGGCCCAGGGAGAACAGTACACTTCTGTAGGATCTTTCACTTAAGATAACCTACTCTAGATAAAAGTGTGCCCAGAGGATAGCCTGAGGCAAGCAGTCTCTCCTGTCCCCTAAGTGAACCCAGCGCCTGTCCCATTGACAAAGAAAAGTTAGCTAACACATCATCTTTCCGAGGGTTTTCCAAATGCAGATGTGATATACTTCTTTATCACACTTCAATCTATTTCACATGGAGTGAATATCAGTGGCGTGTGATTTGGGATGAGGTAACTTACTACAGTTGCTGAAATCCGAAGTTCAGCTTCCGCTTGCTGTTCTTTCAGTGTCCATGGAGTGTCTAGTAATAAATGTAAATGTTTAGTGTAATACGTACATACAGAAGTAAGTATGAATAGAGATAGCAAATATATAGTGTGCAACATGCATGAGAAATGCTGTAGAGTTGTGATACGGTTAAGAGTGACTCCTCTGTTTATTTCTTCCCATGGTTCTGGCAATCAAACCCAGGGTCTTCATATGATCGAAAAGTGCCCCACCACCAAACTGCGTCCCCAAGCCTTTTTTTTTTCCATTTAAAAATAGCATATACATATCTATGATGCTTTGTATGATGTTTCTTAAGGGGAAAACCACCGCTGCCACAAATAAAACCCCTGGTTCTCCCTCCCCCAGCACCCATGCCTTCCAGCAGCCCTTAGTAGGGGAGCTCCCTCCCCCTCCATGTTGGGGTGCTGGCTGGCTTGATCTCCCGCAGGTGTTGTGCTGGCAAGCACAGCTGCTCTGAGGTCGTGAGTGCAGTGGTCCCATCATGTCCAGAGCACACTCTGTCCAGTCTTCCATGACCTCTGGTTCTTATGACATTTCTAGTCCTGAACCTCATGGAAAGGAATGGATAAAGATGACCCTTTGGAGCTGAGCACACCATAGGCTTCTAGTCTCTTCACTGCCATTAGTCATGAGTCTCTGTGTTTACCGCTATCCACTGCAGAAGAAGAGTCTATGATGAGGGATAAGACCAAATTCTGTGGCTATGAAAACAAGGATAAGGATGTCTCACTTAGGAGATAGTTTGATACCACGCCCCATTAAAAAAAAATAATGATAGTAAGTTCTTTCCTAGGGCATATGGCCTCCGTAGCTATGGGTTATTGGCCAGGTTTACAGAACCATGTATGGGTTCCTTCCTATGGAATGGGAATTAAATCCAACCAAAAAGCTGTTGTTTGCCCCCATAACAGTTATGCCACTATTATATCAACAGACTTATCTATGTTCCATCATGCTTGTATAACACTTTATTAATTTATTTACTTATTAAGAGCAGGATAAATTGATTACATATTTTGATACTTGTGAATAATGTTTCTGTCACAAGAAGACTCACATAACTCTTTGATAGACCCATTTCATCTCCTTGGGCTATATGTTCCAGTGTGCAGTTACTGGATAATGTTTTCCATTTTATCTGCTCTAACCTACATTTCCACCTGCAGTCTCCCTTTGCCATGTCACAATCTGCATGTGCCATCTTCCATTGTTTTAAAAGCAGCCTTCTAACACTGCAGTTTTTATTTGAATTTTCGTGATGATTATTGATGCTGAGATTGCCCCCCCCACTTTCTAGAATCCCATTTTGATTTACCTAAAAACATCATCATATTTGTTTAAGATACTCGAGTCTTTACATTGGTTGTTACATTACACATATTTACCATCACTAATCACTAGCGCCAGCATTTCAAGAAGCTTCACCTTCATTGTCATCTTTATCCCTTGAAAGAACAAAAGGCTTAGGAACTTTTTGACATGTGTTGAGAACTGCATCAGGCCTCTCTCTAGTGCTGGGGTGACAGCCATGCTCATACTTCTCTGTTAGTAGTTCTTTGAATTTCTAAAATAAAGTTTAAATATATTAATGCATACATACATTATATATGTGTGCAGAATTTGTCTAAGAATTTGCCTGCTTTCTACACAGCTGTAAAATTCTTCTCACAGTGCATTCTGAGAGCTAGAAAGAAATGGCTCAAATAACCAGTTAAGAGCATGGGCTGTTCTTCCAGAGGACCCAAGTTCAGTTCTCAGCATCCATGTTGGGCAGTTATCACGACTATCTGTAACTATGGCCTCGGGAGTTAATAAACCTTCTTCTGGCCACAGGGGCACCTGAATTTATGCGCACAGACCTACACCCATAATTAAAAATAGGGAGAAATAGTCTTTCTGAGGTAGGAGCTGCCAGCTGGTTATCCAGTACCAAAATGGTAAGACCTAAATAACAAGGATCTGCAAGTAACACTGGATGGACTCAGTAGGTTGTATTTAAATATGTACACACACACACAATGTAACAACAATAAATAAAAAGAGACCATGAATTTGAGAGAATGTGTGTGTGCATCTGAGAAGGAACGTGAAAAGTTTTGAAAAGAAAAAAAGAAGGGAGAGGTGTTGTAATTGAAAATAAATACAACAGACCTTGGGTCTGGAGAGATGGCTCCATGGTTAAGAGCATTAGCTGCTCTTCCAGAGGACCCAAGTTTGGTTCCTCAAATCCACATGGAAGCTCACAACCATCTAGTTCCAGAAGATCTAATAGCTTCTTCTAGGCTCCTCAGGTACCAGGAACAAATGTGGTGCACAGACATAGATGCACACACAACATCCAGATGTGTAAAATACAGGTATGTACAATTTAAAAGATGGAAAATAGGTTTATCCTATATTATATGTCTAATGTCCACTTATGAGTGAGTATATACCCTGTGTGTCTTTCTGCTTCTGGGATGCCTCACTTGGGATGATTTTTTCCAGTTCCCACCATTTACCTGCAAATTTCATGGTTTCCTTGATTTTTATCTCTGAGTAATATTTCGCTGTATAGATGTACCATAATTTCTGTATCCATTCCTCAGTTGAGGGGCATCTGGGTTGTTTCCAGGTTCTGGCTATTACAAATGAAGCTGCTACAAACATGGTTGAGCAAATATCCTTATTGTGTACTTGAGTGTCTTTTGGATATATGCCTAGGAGTGGTGTACCTGTATCTCAAAGAAGCACTATTCCTAATTGTCTGAGAAAGCGCCAGATTGATTTCCAGAGTGGTTGTACGAGTTTACATTCCCACCAGCAGTGGAGGAGGGTTCCCCTTTCTCCATAACCTCTCCAGCATGTGTTGTCACTTGAGCTTTTGATCTTAGCCAATCCGATGGGTGTAAGGTAAAATCTCAGGGTCATTTTGATTTGCATTTCCCTGATGACTAAGGACATTGAGCATTTCTTTAAGTGTTTATTTTTTTATTTTTTATTTTTTGCCATTTCAGAAAGGCTAAGAGGATGGACATCAGAAGAAGGGGAAAATGGGGCACAGGACAGGAGCCTGCCACAGAGGGCCTCTGAAAGGCTCTACCCTGCAGGGTGTCAAAGCAGATGCTGAAACTTATGGCCAACCTTTGGGCAGAGTGCAGGGAATCTTATGAAAGAAGTGGGAAATAGTAAGATCTGGATAGGACAGGAGCTCCACAAGGAGAACAACAGAACCACAAAAAAAAAAAAATCTGCACACAGGGGTCTTTTCTGAGACTGCTATTCCAACCAAGGACCATTCATGGAGATTACCTAGAACCCCTGCACAGACATAGCCCATGACAATTCAGTCTCCAAGTGGGTTCCACAGTAATTGCAACAGGGACTGTGTCTGACATGAACTGATTGGCCTGCTGTTTGATCACCTCCCCCTGACGGGGGAGCAGCCTTACCAGGGCCACAGAGGAAGACAATGCAGCCAGTCCCGATGAGACCTGATAGACTAGGATCAGAAGGAAGCAGAGGAAGACCTCCCCTATCAGTGGACTTGGGGAGGGCCATGCATAGAGAAGGGGGGTTCAGGGGCTGGGAAGAGAGGAGGGAGGTGTTCACGGGGGTGGGGGGAGATACAAAGTGAATAAAGTGTAATTAATAAAAAGAAAATAAATTTTAAAAAGATTGAAAATAAATGAATCTTTACTGAAGGCACTCTGCCCCTAGCTGAAACCCTTCTGTGGCTTCCCACTGATCTGAGAGTTGCATGGAAATCCCTAGTGTGCTCTCTGAGCCCTGTAAGCCATGGTTCTCCCCTGCTTTACTGGGCTCCTCTCAGTCACTGCACTTGCTACTTCTTCATCTCAACCCCTCACAGGAGCTATGCCCCCTAGGGAACTCCTCCCTGTTCTCCTCATTGCTTTATCAATCAGTCTCCCCAGTTCTCCAGTTCAGGTGTCATGCAGCAATCTAGGACTCTTGTGTGTGTGCACCAACCATAGTTACATTAATTACGTGTTTTTTATGGGTGGTGGTATGTTGTGTGTATGTATGCATGTGAAATTATTTATTAATTTCTTTCTTTACTACAGTGGAAGTCCCATCAGGGTCATGGCAACTTTGCTCATCGGTACCTTCAAAGAGCCTTGTATGGTGTGTAGGGAGCCACCCTCACTTCCAGCTCCCACCCTCCCCATGGTTCCCACTGCTCTGAGGATTCCATGGAAATCCCTAATATCATCTCTGAACCCTGTAGGATATGGCCCTTGCCCTCTGAGGTCTTCTCAGGCACTTTGCTGCTGGAGAGGCTGAGGAGGAAAAGGAAGAGTGACAGTGGGGGCGGAGTGAAGGGAGAAAATGAGGGGCACGAGGAACATAAGTCCAGGGCAGAAGAAACAACAAGGAGACACCCGGTTAGTCTCTACTCTGCTGCTGTGAAGAGACGCTGTGATCAAGGCAGCGTGTAAGAGAAAGCATTTGATTGGGGGCTTGCTTACACTTACAGAGGGTGAATCCATGACCATCGTGCCGGGAGCATGGCAACAGGTAGGCAGACACGGTGCAGCAGCAGAAGCTGAGAGCTCCCATCTGATCAGCAAGCTGCAGGCGGAGAGAGACCGGACCTCACGCAGACTTCTGAAACCTCAAACCTCACACCCAACAGCACCCCTGCTCCAACAACGCCACACGTAGGGATCCTCTAACAGCTCCACTAAGGTCCAAACACTCAAACACATGAGCCTCCGGGCGTCATCCTTATTCTAACCCACGCGGGCGCCTGTCCCTAAAAGTGCTGCCCAGGCAACTTCACGGTCAGCTGACAAAGAGTTCCACATACCTACATAGCACTGTGAATACACGCCCCACCTGAGGCCCAGGCATCTCTTTCCTGTAAACTCCTTGGCATCCAGCTACTGGGGTTACGTTTCATTGCATTTTCCAGGCCTGACCACGCTGCCGCTTTTGGTTAAGAACATGCGCATGTATGGCATACCCTTCTTTACAAGAGGCCTGGTGTCTGCAAGACGCGGTAAGGACAGGAGACGAATAGCCGTGCTGTGAGCCCTCACCACGAGAGTCGTCTGGAAGGCCGACGGGAGTTCTTATTAGAACGTGCCAGACAGCAAAGAGATGGGATGATTTACTATCCTCGAAAGGCACAGAGGAAATCCCGGCGAGAGAATTCACAGAGACGCTTCAGAATTGGAAGATAGAAAATACTTTCTTCTTTTCCGGGGTGGGAACGATTTTATAGCATCCGGTAAATACAATCTGCTCCTGCACTCTGATAATGTGACAGGTAGCCACTTCCTGCCAAGATTTGTTCTCCACCGAGGCCCTGCATATATGCATGAGGCCACAGGACCTTGAGGGGTTGAACTCAGTTTTTCCTCTTTGTCTCCATCATTTCTTAGGATTTGAGGTTGAAAAATCGAGTTGATTTTCTAGCTTCATAAATATTGAAATGCGCTTTTCAGCTAGGACCTTCCAGCTTCTCCCTCGCTGACCTTTGCAAAGGGGGCTGTGTATCCCCATGTTAAGCTTGTTCCTCTTCCTTTCGGAGACTCCAAGCACAGTGTAAGATGGGACACAAAAGACGGGCTTCTAAGAAACAAGACGTGGGCTTCTAGGGACAATTATCTTAGGAAAGCAGCACAGAACTGCAGTGTGTAGCTTTGGGGAAACCGAGAACAGCCAAAGCTGTGGAGAAAGGTGAAGGACTGGGCCAAGGAGGAGCCAAACAGAGGCAGCGCAGGTGTAGGTGGTTCACAGCGGGAGGACTCCTTATAAGCCTCGCACAGACTCCAGGCACGTTGCTTTTCCAAATCACTACCTGCGTGTTTCGGGGGTGCCATGCAATATTCCAACATGCGTGTAAAATGTGCGGTAATCAAATCAGGGGGAGTAGCATGTACTGCCTCAAACATTTACCCTCTCTCCAGGCTGGAAGCATTCAGCCCCCTCCCTTGTGGGTGTTTTGAAATACGCAATAAGATATTGTTAAGGGTGATCACCCACCGTGCTGTAGATTCTAGCTGTATTCTTGTACCCATTAGCCAACCCTCGCCAACATTCACCCTCCTCTTCCCTCCCCTCCGAACTCTGGAGACCTCCACTCTCTGGTTCTGTGGGGATCAGATTATTAGGTTTCCACACAAAAGCGAGGAGTTGTTTTTCCTTTCCTTAATTTTTTTTCTTCAATCAAGAACAGAGCTGCAAAGATGTAATTAATCACACAACGACACAAAGCAAATTTAGTTTGGTTTTCTCAGTATTGAAATATGTTTCTGAAAGCTGACATTCCTCTTTCTTCTTTCTTTCCTTCCCTCATTCCTTGGCTCCTTTGTTTGCTCCTCCTTTTCTTCCGTTTGGTAGTTGTAGGGAATGTAACAAAAGATTCTGCTTTCCTGTCACTGGAGTTAATCCCTTTAACACAAGGAAAGGCAGGCCAGAAGACAGCCCCTGTGCAGCCCTCTCCAGCATGGCTCCTTGTCTTGAGGAGACATGCGTGGCTGAGCATGTGCACCCCTGCACATGTGTTTGTACATCAGCGCATGCCTGCATGTGAGCGGCTTCTACAGGTCTGGTCTAAGTAGATGTGCCTGTGAAATCTTCCTTCGATTAACCTTCAGGGTCAGTGAGGGTAATCGCAAATGATCTGTTGAGAGCCTGTGCGAGTGAAACATTTGCCACTGATTACACATTTTAACACTTATTCAAACTTTCAAGGTACTTACGTTTAGCTTAAGAAAAGAGAATGTAGCCGATTTCCTACTTAATGAATTGAATAGCAGTGGCTTGCCTGCCTCTTCACTACAGGGCTCATGCATGGCCGGGCATGTGTAATGGGGGTCCAGCCTTTCTCTTGGTTCCCCACCGAGCCTCCACGCTGGGGAAGTGTTGATTCCACACTTTGGCCATTGGCAGCTCTAACTGGCTTCAGGCCTGTAGCTGTCACACAACAGGTGTCGGGAGCCTTTCAAGCTACCACAAAATTAGCCAGGCAAAAACTACCTTCAATAAAATGAGAATACAGAGTTTCCTGCTGGAGAGGGTCAGGCAAGAAGGGAATGTCCCCTGCGAGGGATCTCAGCAAACAGGCAGTTGACAAGTTGTGTGTCCACATGACTCAGGGGAGAAGATCAGTTTGGAGGTAGTTTCCAGAGAGCCCAAGGGATGCATGTCTTTGCATGACTCTTTGGGGTAAGGACGGACCACTTCCCTAACAGTGTATCTGGGGTACCTCAGGTGTTTGGGGCCCACAGCAGGATAGAGAAACTTCCATGCTGCCATGGCAGTGACTCTAATTTCTCTGCATCCTACAACAGCCCCCGAGGCATTTCCAGGAACATTTGGCTCTGAAGAGCCGGATTTGAAATTCTCTTCTTCAGTCTCACCTCCCTCTGATGTTCCTCTAGCTGTTTGTACACTGTTAAGTTTCTAAGTAGTATTTTCTGGCTGTTAACATAGCTCATAAACATGCTAGTACAATTTGAAAAGAAACAGCATCTAAAAATACCCCTTCTCCCTCTAATGTTTCCCATATAATGTTTAATCTATGCTTGGGTGACTGACCTGGCTATTTGTTTAATGGTTTTAGTTTTTGCCTCTTTGAAGCAGTAAGCCAAAAGATTCAACAAAGGTAAACTATAAATTCACTGTGTTCTTCAGTTTATTTGTATACGTACATTGTAGACGCACAAGAACACTCACGAAGGGTCTGCTACATACCACATACTCATGTTAGAGTTTGGATCTAAAGAAATGAGTTAGTCTCTGTCCTTGAAGAACTTACTCAGGCAGAGGGGGCTGCACCGGACAATGTCGTGATAGGTCCAGCCAGCCACAGGGGCTTTCAAGGAAGAATGAGCCATCTCCCATTTTACCACAGAGTAGTCATTGGAAGAATGGCTAAGTTAGACATTTCAAACTGCACGTCTCAGGATTTTCTCTCGAGTCATAAAAAGAAACCACAAACCCATCTGGCAAGCAGGGTGGACTCCCAGAAGTCCACCCGAGATGAACGCTAAGCTGATCACTGAGGTGGACACATGAACAGGTCAGATGTGGGCACACTGGAAGAGGGAAGCATGGGTGGAACAAAGTGCTGACCACATAGTGACTGAATAGGAGAAAACAAAAAGTCCTTGGGCACACTGTTCAACTTGCAGGCAGTCCAATAGGCAGGAGAGTGGGGTTTTTGTTGTTGTTGTTTGGTTGGTTTTTGTTTTGTGTGATCTGAGCCTTTTTCAGGTAGCCAAGCTTCTTTGAGAGTGTCTTTCATGCATCCTTATGGGTTAGTTCTATGGGCTTGTGAATCTAGTTGATTTTAGAGACTTCCTGAATCTTTTGAGTTGTTTATCTCCTGGATCTTAAGGATCTTCTCTGCAGGAGAGAATGCTTCCCCATCCTGAGCCTTAAGGAGCACCTCTCCAAGATGGAAGTTTTTGCCTCAGAGGAAACTGCTTTGTAACACGGGACATGGGCAGCTGTCCCCACCTACATGCTTTTACCACCATATTGTTCTTCCCAAGGACATGGACACACATTGCACAACAGAATAAATCTTTCCTCCCATAAGCACTCCCTCCCCTGAAATCACATACTAGAATGAAATGACCATGGGGCGTGGCCAGGTGAGAACATGGCTGGCAGCTCCATTGTCATCCAGGGTCCTCCTCACATGCCTTTCCTGGGAAGGTGAGACCTGGGCACCCATGCCATTTGTTGAGCGGCACTCAGGTGCAGTCGGACACAGAACAGTCCATGCACAGCAGGGCACCCTGTGACCTCTACCATGGCTGAGACAGGACCCCCTGAGAACATACCAAACTAGGGTTTCGGCACCGCACTGACACACCAGCACCAAAGCTCTGAACTTACCAAGTCCCTTCCCCTCAACGCAAATCCTAGCAAAATGGCTGCGTTCCCGGAAGCTAACCATACCATCACTACACTCTGGAAAGCCTGCTGCTGCGCTCATCTGCTAAGTCTGGACCCAGGGAGGGCCGTAACTCCACACACCACTCCTAGGCGCTGTTTCTGATGTGTGTTGGGGTTGGTGCTCATTTTCTTCAGTGGGGTAGCAACTGATAAACTGTCCTTAAACCCCACCCACGCTTGGGCAGGAAATGCTAACTTAAGTCAGTGGGTCACACAAAAGAAGACATAGAGGTAGGAGGCAAACATATTGGAAAGAGGGGTTCGAGAGAGAAAGAGAGAGAAAGAAAGGGAATGAGAGAGGGAGTGGGGTAAAAGTGGCTAACATTCATTATTTAAATGTATAAAGCTGTCAAACTACAAAAGTACTTAAAATAAATTAAAGCATTTCACTGGAATCTAGCCAGGCGGCTGTCACAGAGGAGATACTGTTTCCTGGAGCCCTGTAACTTTCACTGCAGGACTCCGGACAAGTCCTGTCACCCTCCGGCCTGGTTCTCTGGTCTCTGAGTTGAGACATAGGTTCACCTGCCTACCCAGGCTGTTCCTAACTGGGGTTAATGCCCTCTGTGGGCTTTGCTTCCCCGGCCCTGCACTTTGAGCTTGCCGAGCTCTCATTGAGCCTCACACTCTGAGATGGGATCATCCGGTAACATCCTAGGAATTTATTGTTTGTGATTCTGCTGAGGTACGGTGTGATGGGGGAAGCAGCGCTCAGTGTTGGAGCCTTCTTGTCCTTTATTAAGCACTAAATCCTGTATCTTTATGCCCTCGGCCGTCTCTTGGAGTCATCGGTAAAAAACTGTTAAAACGCAAGTCTGAGATGATGAAAGAATTCATTAAGAAAAAAAAAAAGAAAAGGAAACTGGAGTCATTCTGAAATGAAAAATAAAATTTCCTCCTGAAGACTCAGAGAAGTGGGGTGTAGGTCTTTGCTTCCCAAGTAAGCGTTTCTGAACCTTCTTAGAGCCTAGAGACCCCTCTGTGATCTTGAGATAATGCCGTCTTGTTTCTGCTGACACTCATCTCATTATTTATTCTGCTGTCCCATCTCTGTCTGCTTAGTGGTCTCTTCCACATAATACACAAACATCCTGAACCCTTAATTTCTGACTGTGTTGAACAGCTTGTCCCTTGGTGTCTGTGGAAGATTGGTTCTAGGACCCCTAATGACAGCACAAGGAACAGGTGCTTGGACCCTTCGATAAAAGGGCCTGGCATTTCCATAGGGCCAATGGACAACCTCCTAACGCTTTAAACTGTCTCTGCCTTCCCTGTAATGCCTACGAAGGGGGTACACGGTACACTATGGTTTCGCGACTGTATTACAGGGGATAATTGCAAGAATAAAGCTAACAAAAACGCTCATCTGTACCGTTCATGCATAAGGTTATAATTGTTGCTTAATATTCTTAGTCCCAAAGAGTTCTCAGACACACACTGACATTTTGGGAACCGGAAGTCAGCGTTTCTGAGACATTGACCCTCCACAGCAGTCTCCTGCAAGCGTCGCTGCTGTTTTCTTCCCTAGTGCGGGGCCTTTCACCTGCTGTCACTTCAGATTTGTCACAATACAATGCAAAGGGAAGCGGTCCCAGCAGTCCCCCGGCCTGTAAGAAACAGAGAGGATGTAATGCTGGCTGGCAGGTGTCAGTCTCAGGGTACCTCTGAGACTGAGGAGCCTTGTCCCTTTCCCAAGGTTACTCTCAGACTCAAGCTACCCTAAAGGGAGAACCACATCAGTTGGGCCTGCCCACCCATGTGTGATGAGACACCAACCAGCTCTCGATCCAATTCAGTGTGGCATGGCCAGGCCAAACAGCATGCAGACAAAGCCTCCACGCAGCATGAAAGCCAGTGGTGGGGTGTGGCTTCAGGTTTCCGACAGCCCTCTGGCTAATACCCTGTTTTTCAGATTCCTTCAACCCAAGCTTGTGAATAGAGCAGACTCCTCTTCTGCCCCCGCCTACACGAGACAGGCCTTCTGTCCTCTACCTCTACAGGGCTGTCCTCACCTGTCCCCATTCCCAAATGCCTCCGTCACTTCAGTGAACACTTTCCAGCCTTACCCACTGGCCTTCTAGACTGCTTCTGTATCGGGATTCCAGGGTCTTGTTAGCAAGGCCAGTCTTTTGCCTAGATTCTAGAGTGTGAACTTCATGCTTGTACTGAAAGCAAGCATGCATGAACTTCTAGAATTCATGCTTGTACTGAAAGTGTTTTTCTAAGTGAGCCATCTCCCCATGTCCTCTTCTTGTCAAGACCAGGAAAGGCACACTGCCATGATCTTCCTGACCAACTACAAACTTTTTACAGCTTTGACCGAAATTCTCCCTCTGTCCTTTTTCTGTCTTGGGTCCTCTTCTTGCCAGAGGTTGCTATTTCTCCTTGGTCTCTCAATGTCTCTCATGGCAGACCCCCTGGATTGTTCATATGAGCAATACATGCTCCCTTCCCTGCAGTGGTGTTTGTGGACACTAGTAATGCTGTCTACAAATCTCACTTGCTAAAAGTTGCGACTGTGCATGCATGGTTAGGGGGGCTGTACATTCAAGGCCTGCCTGGGTCACAGGGCAGGTTCAAAGCCAACCTGGGCAACTCAGTGAAATGGTGTCTCAAAATAAAAACTAAAAAAAGAGCGGAAGGGCTAAGAATGAAGCTGGGCATAGGGCATGCCTAGCTCCATGTGAAAGTCTCAGGTTTGATCCTCAAGTGTGGGAGAATGTGCAAACAAATACATACATACATACATACACACACACAGAGAGAGAGAGAGCGAGAGAGAGAATATGAATTCTGACTTCATCAGTTCATTATCATGATCCAGAGAGCACTCTTTTCTTCAGAAAAATACTTCTGACATTGAAAGTAAATGACAAAGAAATAGGCAATGAGTATGTGTGCTGTATAGTGATTTTGCGAGCTGGATGAAAGCCAGGGTTATCTGGGAAGAGAAACCTCAACGGGCGAATCGCCTCCATCAGGGTGGGCCTGTCCGTGGGGCATTTTCTTGATTAGTGATGAAACGTTTGAATGCCCATCCACTGTGGGTAGTGCCACCCTGGGCAGGTGGATCTGGGCTTTATAAGAAAATAAACTGAGCAAACCATGGAGAACAAGCCAGTGGGGAGCACTCTTCCTCTGCTTGGGTTCCTGGCTCCAGCTTCCGGCTTCAGTTCCTGCCCTGGCTTTCCTGGGTGACAGACAGTAACTTTTAAGCATAAATAAACTTTCTTCCCCCACCCTCTGGTCACAGTTTATCGCAGCAGTGGAGAAGCAAACTAAGAGTATAGTTTAAAAACATGAATTCTCGAATAAGACTGCTAGCTTTTGAATAGGGTTGCGACCTTGTAGCGATCTCTTCTCCTCCCGAGTCACAATTTACTGTCCTACTTGCTCCATGGCACTCCCAGAATCCCTAAAGCTTTTAAGCATCCTCATGAGCATGGTGCCTTGCCATCCACTGAGTTTTGACATATGGTTTTCAGATAGCAAACCACATTTTCTTTTATTTGAGCAAAGTGGCAGACAAGCCTTTTCTATAGGCCAGATAGAAATATTTTAAGCCTTGGGGGCCATCTGCAGCCTCCGTCATTTCCTTCCCTGCTCCTTTTCACTACAGTGAAAGAGGCAATTCATAAAGAACATTACGGACTCGTGGTGCCTTCCTTTATCAGCCCAGTTTTAGTTGAAGATCATGGACAGGGCAACACAGCACAAACAGAGCTTTTACCTCCTCATTATTTACAATTTGTTATGAAGCTGCAGAGCCTTTGAATGCAAAGTAAATGGACAGTGACCTAATCGAGGGCCATGTGCCCTCCACTCAGCTTTTAAGACCTGAGGTCTGCACCATTGCCCTGAGTACCCAGACCTGCTGCCCCAGAGGCTCCTCTGTGTAGCCCCATCTAGTGATATGCCCGCACCGACGGCCTCTGTCTTCTGGGGCTCGATACGACACTGCTAGATTCTAGTCTTCCAGGCATTATGATATGGCCTGATGGTTGTGTCCTTTCCATGTGACCCTGGGTATAAGTGACCATGTCACTTCTTTTGCCGAAATGGTCAGGAATTGGATTCTATCTCTCCCTTGGTCTTTCTGCTAGTTGCCAAGATGGAAACCAAGAGCCGTAAGACAGAAAGAGCAGAGGTCTTGGAATCACCACAGGAACCAGAAATTCTTCCAGGCAACTGTGATGGACATGAGAACAAATGATCCTTTATGATTACGAGGCTGTTGGCATTTCAGGAACTGTCAGAGCAGCCAGTATGAACCATGGTTTCATGATTTTCCTAAATGTACATTTTTCCTTGTAATCCACAGTATGACTTTGTAGTCCAAAGTTTTGATCAAGTGACGAATAATAGTGAGTCCGTTCCTTTTGAGTCACGGTGACAGAAACAGCCGAGGAGAAGGAAAATGTGTAGCTGTGAAGTTCTGGGTGGGGGTGAGGGGTTGCAGATCGGGTCGTGGCAGCAGGTTCCTGAGGCAGGTACTGTTCACATCATGCTAGAGTGGGAAACAGAGTTTGGGGCGCCAGGACCGGGTAGCAACTCCAAGGGCATGTCCCCAGTGCCCTACTTGTGCCAGCTAGGTCCCATCTCCCAAGGCTTCCACAGTTCTCCCAAAATAGTGCTGCCAGCTGGGGGAACAAGTGCTCAAAGCACGAGCTGTGGGCAATGTCTCAGATCCACACCACGGCAGGCGCACGGCGTTCTGCAGCTTGCTTTTTTAGCCCACTCCGTGGTATGTTTTTGAAATGGATCCGCATTGGTAAGTGTTCAAGTTCTAACAGTGTTAATTGTTTATTTGCTTTCAATAAGCTACCTGGGGCCCCTGAAAGTGTGTGAAAATATTTGAATCAACATATTTTTAAAATGATAATACCTCCAGCTCTCTGGGAGGTTTTTAATTGTTTGCAGCTAGCATATAATTAGCATCCCATCATCTGCTGCTACACACTAGAAAGGTGGCACAGGCTTTTTACACTCCTCCTTTTATCTGTGCTGTTCTTCCCCAAAGTCCGTGTGTGACTTAGAGAAGAGAAGGCCACATTTCTCTGTAGAAATGAGCTCAATCCCCAACCCCTCCTTTGACGACAGGGACTTTCCCTGGCCACCCTGTCACTCAGGGTATCCCTTTCTAAGCTGGGCTGAAACCCGAACTGTGTCTTTGAGTGGCCACGGGGATTAGAGGAGCCTTTAAATAGAAGGCACCTGTCGGAGTGCAGGATGCACAGTACGCACCCAGCGATGCTAACTGCTCCCGTGGCTTCATCTCAGCAGAAAACCGAGACTGCCGTAGGTAGATGATACTAGGCCCTGAACACAAGCCACACCCTGCAGGGAGACTCTGGAGTCTTTCCTGTGTTCATTCATTCTCTGTCCGTGGTGACTTCTTTGTAACCTCCAAGTATTTACAAAACCAAAACAACCTCACACTTTCAATCTTTCAACCGATTATAAATGATTTTTTAAATGAATAAAAACAAACACAAAACAAGGCAGAGAGTCCTGGAGAGATGGCTCTGCTGAATTCCGGTCCATGCTCCTATGTAAAAGCTCAGTGCAGTCCTGAGCATGCCTGTAACTCCAGCATTGAGGAGCACAGGCAGGAGCATCCTTGGGGTGTCCTACCAGCTTTGCTAGACAATGCAAGCTTGGGGTGCAGGAAGAGACCCTGCCTCGGAGGAACAAGACCGAGTCTGACCCAGAAGGACCCCTGTGTCCCTCTTCTAGCCTTGTGCACAAGCCCCAGCCCCTCCCCACACCTGCATATACCACGCATACATATATGTTTCACACACACTTTCACACACATGAAGCAGCCATTAGTTTCGTTCTGTTTTCATTGGACAGGGCTCCCCAGGGTCGACTCTACTTCCGTGTCACCCACAAGCTTCGTTCCTGGAGTCGTTCTTACTCATCCAAAGCAGGCTTTTACTATGCCCGTCTTCTGCCCTGGCTTAAATCTCCGATGCTCCCTGAGGACAGTGCCATCCTGCCTTACACTTTCAGGTTCCAAGTGTCTCATTCTTATTGCATTTCATTTTCAACTCAGTTGTCCTTAAAGAGTCAATAGGCAATCCTTAGACCATGCCTCCGGGTCAAAATTCCGGTTTGTTATAGACAGGGTAAAGAACACATCATTTTATTATCAAAAACGTTAGCTGTATATGACGTTTCTTTTTGCGACTTATTCCAAATAAAGTGATTAATTAAAACCTCATTAAACAAATTATTTAAATTTAATTAAGTTAACTAATTAATTAATTAAAACTTCAGACACTTCTAATTCCAAGTCAGGTTGTAAAGGTGGCTGAGGTTTTTTGTTTGTTTGTTTGTTTACCAAACCAGTTTTGACACCCCAAATATGTGCTGCTCCCCCAGGATCACGACCTCTTTGAATGACACAGGCTTCTTTCTGTGATAATTCACCACTGTGATATGCAGATTCCTATGATACAATTTAAAATAAAATAAAAAAAAAACTTTCTTGCAGCTAGTAGAGTCACAAAATGAAAAATGCCCCTAGATATTATGTTTTGAGAGCTGGGGGTGTACGTGGGAAAAGGCTTTCCCAGTTTCCCCAGGCCCTTGGGTACCACACCAGCACCATAACATACAAACAAACGACGAAAATCAAAAGTTAGGCTCTGAAAATGTCAACCCAGTAGTTTTCCTGTTAGAGCCACTCCTATGTCATCCTTGATTGCTAACGAGCTTCCAGCGGCTTGACAGTGTTTTCGCTGGGCCGGGGAGTCATTACACAGTCCTTGACAAGCAAGCCCATGTGCAAGGCCACCAGGACTTGACATCCATGCGGCCTGCTCTCAGCATCCATGTTCTTGCATCAGCAGTATTCCTCCTCTCTCAGCTCCCGGTTGCAAAAACAGGCATGCAGGGTTGCCACAGGTGGGACAAGCTGGGCACCTGGTTGTCCTCTGGTCCCCAGTCCACCATCAAGCTCATCGTGGCTTATTTTGCTTCTTCATGCAAGTGGGTGAAATACGGACCCGAAGAAAAAAGAAGTGTAAGACTTGTTTTTATTTTATGAAATATAACAGATCCAATGGGTGGGGCAGGGGGCGGCGTTTACACCAAGAACCAAGGCTAACCCCGGGGAAAGATCTCTGAAAGAGAAACTCCTAAGTTTTCTCCTAATTTCGTCATCATAAGACTGACATCCTTAATTCTCCCAGGCCATGCTTACCAGCAAGAGAACTTCCAAGGAAGGGGAAAGGAGTGAAGTCACAAAGAAAAAGATTGTGAAGCCACACAGCACAGGAGGCAGGGAGGGGAGGAAGGACTTGTGGGATGAGGGCATTGTTCAACAGGAGACAGGTCAGAGGTCATTCTGGGAGCTTCCAGCTGCTGCTTGTCCCAGTGGTGGGGCTTTTCCTAGGATGCTCCGTCTCTTCCCCAGAGGGCGCTGTACTCTGTCGCTTCAAGCCCCTACCAGGTTTGCAAGGGGAATAGCAGGACTTTCTGTCTGCTGTGTGAAATTCCATCCACTAATTGGATCTGTGGAGAATTAGCCTACAGGTTCCTCCAGTTTGCCTGCCAGCATCAGGGGCAGAGAGCTGCCATCTGTGCCTGGGGCACTCTCCCCAGCATCCCTGAGTAGTACTTGGGCCTCCTCAGCTGTTCCGACTGCCTTCCACACCCAGCCCCACCTAGGCCCGCAGACAGTGTCAGGTACAAGGGCATTAGGTTGTGTGAAACCAGGATGCTGGTGAGGGGAAAATCCCTGAAAACTCGGGGTGGGGGGGCAACAGACTTAAAGATAGACATTAGTATGTGGGCTTATGACAGTTGATTGGTGCCAGGGATTATTCTCTGCACTGATGAAAGGACAAAAAGAAGCCATCGCAAGCCTTATGTCTATTTAGATGCAAATTCAATAGGAAACAAGTATGAGAAAACAGTGAGATTTTAAAAAGGAATTCTGTCTGGAGGCTGGGATAGAGTTTCCTCCAGTCGGCACAGAGGTGAGAGGTGTGCTTTCCTCTTGCATCTGTGAAGATGGGTTTCCAGTCCTTTCCTGAGAGGAGAGGGGTGGAGCCTTGAGGTCCACTTACTTTTCTTACAGTCTTCCACTGTAAAATGGGCTGTTACTCAAGCCCTTCGTTTGGCCTCTCACATAGGTGGGTAGCTTTGCGCTCTTAAAATCACCCTCTGACAATTCTGTTAAAACTTCATAAAACAGTATGAGGACCTAATATTTTCTTGGAGAGCAGGAGATCCACTCATTTAGAAGCTATTATCACCCGATTCCTGTCAGAGCCAATTCCCCACACATTTTAGTTTAGAGAAGGGGGTTCTCTCCTCTCTCTCTCTCTCTCTCTCTCTCTCTCTCTCTCTCTCTCTCTCTCTCTGTGTGTGTGTGTGTGTGTGTGTGTGCGTGTGTGTGCATGAACTGGCATGGAAGCCAGGGTTTCTTAGACGTTAACAAGCATCTCTTCCACCACTGAGCGGCACTACCCAGCGCCCTCTTCCCCACCACTGTTTGTTAAAAACACATCTTCATTAAGAAACCATTCATAGCCAGGCCTGGTTAACAAGGTCTATACTGTCAGAGACTTCAGAGGTGGAGGCAGGAGGATTGAATTTGGAAAGCCCTGTGTGGGCTCCAGAGTGAGTTCAAGGTCAGCTTGGACAACTCAGTGTGAACTTGTCTTGAAATAAAAAGTAAGTAAGAAGAGGATATATAAAAAGTATATATCAGTGGTAGAGCACTTGTCTAGCATGCATGAGGCCCTGGGTTCCACCTGAAGGACCCCAAAAGAAAATCAAGACAAAACAACAACAAGAAGCCTATTTCTATTTGAAGTATTATAGCAGCGTGCGTTCCAACACACGACCAACACAGTGACCATCTCCATTAGCCTCCATTAGCCTCCCTCAGCCCATCTGCCTTGCACCTGTCACACCCACTTCTTCCCCCCACAGGTTTGCTCAGAGTCAAGGTGTTTTCTTCCTGTTGGTGTGAGGAGTTGAGAGAGGCGAGCAGTCAGTCATGGTGCCTATGTCCAGCCACAGTGCCTGAGAACCACAGAAGAGGAGGAGTGCAGGAGGGGAGGACTCCAGGCCACGTCAGGAGGTTCCTGTGTTTCCAGATACACTGGCCTGTCCACTCTGCCTCCTCTTCCACTTCCTGGAAAGGGAGGAGATGGGTGCGTACCCTGAAATTCCACTCCATCTGCAAACCCATGGCAAGCTGTAAGGGTCTGGAGAGCAAGCGCTGAGCACAGTTGTTACAAGCTGAGCTAAGCACTCATAATGAAAAGGGAGAACGGGAGATTTATAAATGAAATGTTTCATAGCTTTCAACAGCGAGTGCAGGAAAGATCCATTAACCTGCGCTGGGCTGCCACAAGCATTAGTTCAATTGTCGTCGCTGGCTCTTTTTAAACCCTTATTTTAATGACTCTGTCACTATCTTACTTTGAGAATTAAGAGGCAAATGCATAAGAAGTAAACAACATTAATGTCTGTTTCTTGCTGGAAAATACTGTTTTTCAAAACGAAGTCTTAGGTTTACGTTGTGGGTTTTTTTTTTTTTTTTAAGACTGCAATATTTTAAAGCAGCTGCTGGGTCACTTTTATTTAGAGAGGCTTTTGAAACCAATGGAAACAAAAAAATCATAATTTTCTCAGACTTGCTTCAGCAGATAGATCTGAACTCTTTTCAGGATACACTTTTCCAAACAGACCACTGTCTCAATGTGACTCGGGGTGACATATATTGCATTATTATTCTGTGTGGTTATGTGTGTCTGTGTCTGTGTGTGTCTCTGGGTATGTATGTCTGTGCGTGAACGCAGAGGACAGCTTGGGGGAGTCAGGAGCACGTGGCTGCTCAGGCTTGAACTCGGGTCTTCAGGCTTGGCAGCTAACACTGTCAACTGCTCAAGCCATCACGTGGGGCCCTAGAGTGAGGTTTAAAATTGAGATCTTAATGCAGTGCCTGCTTCTTCAGAAAAGAACACTAACCTTCGATGTACCTGAGCGCTTGATTCTGTGCACATTTTTCTCTGTGGTTCCTAACTTTGGAGAGAAAAAACTTGCAAGCATTTAACTCTCGGCTCTTTGGAAGCTTCTGACCCAATGTGTGAATTGTATTATCCCCCTTTTCTCTCCATGGTAATAGTCTGATAAGTCAAATGAAGATTCCAGTGAGCCAAATTGATAATTTGTGATTAGTTTGCTAAAATGTCACAGGGAAGACGACTGAATCTGCTAGAGGTATCTGCACACGGGGTAGCGGCTCGCAGGATAATGGTGACACCCGTGTTTCAGAGCCCCAGACTAAGCTATACTAAATAACATAACTGAAAATTTTAAACCGGGCACTCACGTGTCCATACTGACTGCCGCAGTATTCTTAACAGATAGGAAATAGAATCAGCCCCGATCTCACTCAAGAATGGGTCACTCAAGGTGGCCCACAAACACAATGGGATTTTTATGCAGCTGTGAAAAAAAGAGAAATCATGAAATTTTCCAGAAAATGGTAAGATGGTAAAGCAGTGATTCTCAGTCTTCCTGATTAGGTGACTCCTTAATACAGTTCTTCATGTTGTGCTGACCCCAATCATGAAATTATTTTCATTGCTACTTCATAACTGTAATTTTGCTACTCTTATGAGTCGTGATGTTAATACCTGTGGTTTTTGACAGCTTTAGGTGACCCCTGGTGAAAGGGTCATTTGACCCCCAAAGGGTTGTGACCCACAGGTTGAGAACCGCTGTGGTAAAGTATTCTATTGACTGAGATGATCTAGTCTTTCAGAGACAAAACCCTCATGTTCTCTCTCATGTGCTGATCCTAAGTGTTAGTTTACCTGCTTGTGAACAAAGCTTACAAGGATGGAGCTAGGCTCGGAAGCCGGATAGAAGATGACAAAGGGAGAACAGGTATAGAGAAATTGGTTAAAAGGTCATTTGTGACATGAACTGCCTAAGGAGGTGACCGTGGGCGGGAGGGAACAAGGGAAGGGGTGGGGAGAGGGAAATAACACGAACAAACTTTACTTGAAAAACACTGTGGTGAAACCTAATCTCTTGTAAGCTAATATACATACATTTTTATATCTTATCTATTAAATAAGCCAAAGTCAAATCTATTAAAAACAAAACAAAACAAAATATTTTAACGTGAAAATTTAGACTGCAGGGCTAGAGAGATGGCTCAGCGGTTAAGAGCACTGACTGCTCTTCCAGAGGAGCCGGGTTCAATTCCCAGCACCCACACAGCAGCTCACAACTGTCTATAACTCCTGTTCCAGGGGATCTGATACCCTCACAGAAGCATATATCCAGTCAAACACCAATGTACATAAAATAAAAATTAATTAAAAATAATTTAGACTACAAAAATAATTTTAAACAGTGACCATACTGGTAATTATTTCAGTTTAGCAACTCTCTAGGCTTTATTTATCACTTATCTCATTCATAAATTACCTCAGATTTATCTTCCTCAAAAGTTTACTGCAGAGGAGGTAGATAGGGATGGTAGGGAATGGGGCTCAGAGTGGACTACATACGTTTTGTACACTTACAAAACTGTCTTAGAACAAATTTGCTTAAACTAGACAGGCAAAGCGGCACACACGTGTAAGCTCAGCACTTGGAAAGGCAGAGGCAGGCAGATCTCTGTGAGTTCAAGGCCAGCTTGGTCTACAAAGCAAGTCCAGGACAGCCAAGGCTACACAGAGAAACCCTATCTTGAAAAACCAAACCAAACCCAACAAAATTGCTTCAAATATATGAAGCAACATCATTTGAAAATAAACATCATTTATTTTATTTTTATTTTATGTGTTTGGGTGCTTTGCCTGCATGCACATCAGTGTACCACATATATGTAGTTTGGAGGGCTAAAAAAAGGGTCAGATCTCCCGGGACTAGGCTTACTAGTGACTGAGCTGCCATATGGGCGCCATGGTCCTATGGAAGAGCAGTAGGGGCTGATAACAACTGAGCAATGTCTAAAACAGTCTACATTAACATAGGCTGCATTCATATAGCCAACTGTCTACCAAGTCAACAATGCATATGTGTATGTGCTTTCGTGTGCTGGTCTAGACAATTGCATTAGGTGCACACGCTGCATGTGCTTTGTGGTTGCACGTACCTCGTGGATAGCTTCGGAACTATCCCCCCAACACAGCTGTTTACTCACGTTTTAAATCCTTGCTCCCCTTGCTGTAGACAGAACTGCGGTGCCTGTGAAACACAGCCTACATCTGTAGCCAAGCTCGTATTTGTCACTTCGTCCATGTTATCACTTTGGATTAGTTCAATTTCTTCCAAATCCTGAGCTTATGAGAGTCTGCTAATTAGCATAGCTGTGCATGCAGTCTTAAATGTGAAGGAGATTAGCAGTAGAACAGGAACACACTGGGAGAAGTCAGCCACTTTGGTCATCCCATGGGAGGGGGCGGCACTGTGTTGGATACTAGCTGGTCTTAGCTCTGCGATTGTTGAGACGGACAATGGGGTGAGCCAGAAGTAGCCAGGGAGGAGTCAGACAAGCCCATATCAACACTGCCTCCATTCACTGCCTCCAACACTAAGAAAAAGGCACCAGGAAGGCTAGCAGGGGCAATGGCTTATCAAGGCAGATGAGTTTGGGTGTCACGGTGAAGCCAAAAATCTTGTACCTGGCAGAGCTTTGGGAACTAGGGGTGGATCACTCATGCTGGCTAGCATGTACTGCCTAGAGAGCTGAGCCCTGGGCTATTGGAACTCATTCAGGACCTCAGCCCCATACAGTGGGTCCACTCACTAACTACTAGTAAAGCTTTACTTTAAGAAGTGTTTAAAAGCAAGAAGGAAAAGATTCATCAGACTCTCAGCTCGATTCTCAGGAAGCAATCACATTCTCTGAGCAGTAGGTCCAGGTATCCAGGGCTCAGGCTTTCCTGCAACGCATGCTCCCTTTGGGAAAAATACCACTGAGTTATTGCAAACCACTAATAGTTGCTTGTACTTACTGAGCGCCTGATATACACCGATTTTTGTGTGATTGCTATCTCCTCATCCCGCTGCTAAACCCCAACTACTAAGAACAGCACCTGAAGTCTAGTTGATGCTCAATAAATATTTGTTGAATGAATCACCATCTCAAGCCCAGATATGGATGGTCTGCTGTCTAAACGTCAATTTTAGCCATAAAAGTAACAGACCCTGGGCATACCCCAGTTTACAGAAGTGAAACAGTTTTCCTCAGATCATAAGCCCAGAGGGGAAAGATCCATAACCTAAAACCCTAGGCATATGTATTCTTTTTTAAGAATTGTATTCACTAGTTACATGTGTCTGCATGCATGCTTAATGTGAACATGCACACACATGTACATGTGTCATGGTGCATGCGTGAAGCTGCAAGGATACCTTGCAGGGGTCTGTTCTGTTTATTTGACCATGTGGTCTTGGGTAGCAGACTTGGGTCCCCAGGAGTGGCAAATGCTCTTGCTGCTGAGCTAGCTTGCTGGCCAGGCTTATGGATTATGAGTCATACATGGCATTCCTTTCACATCCCTACAAACTTTCAACACTTTCAACTTAATGTTCATTAGAACATAACTCCTCTGATTTGGTTCCTAGTATTTCACAGGCTGATCTGTGTCCCCGTTTCTAGGCTGTTTACTATAGATCGGCGGTTCTCAGCCTTCCTAACACTGCAACCCTTCAATGCAGCTCCTCATGTTGTGGTGACCCCTCAGTCGTAAAATGACTTATTGCTACAGCATAACCAATTTTGTTACTGTTATGAATAGTAATGAAAATATCTGATATGTAGATATCTGATATGCAACCCCTGTTCTGGCATCATGACCCACAGATTGAAAACCATGGCTACAGAGGTCCTGACACTTGATAAATTCTACCTTTAAGACCCGGAGTTCTGTACTTCTGTCTGCCATCGTGAGCCATCTACCAGCAAAGCTGGAGCTGACGGGGTAGAGACCCCTAGCTGTGGATGTCAGGGCAGGGCCCATTTCTTGTACTGAGGGAGCCCTTTCCTTCACCCGATTTAGCAATGTATGCTAAATCACGCATCTTTGAGCGAGTTTGGCTCTGAAGATAGATGCTGTATTGAAACATCTGGAGAAACTCATTTCTTTCACCTGCCACTTTTTGGAACAACCAAGAAGCTAACCTGGGAACATGAAGAACTTGCTCTAAGAGGTGGGGACGACACTGCTTTTTGGATAGTTCCCCCTGAGCCCAGAAGAGCCGACAATGGTTTTCGAAATAAGGGTGCTTAAATTAAAAGCTGAAGCGAGGCCATCCGGGCAGCGGAGTGGATATAAAGCGATATGATTACTTTTGGCTGTAATAGGAGTGGATGGTGTGGGCCTGAGGTAATGAGCCCTCTACCCTACTAGTGTCTTCCATTTTATCTGCTTTCCCAGGAAGCCTTGGTTAACTGTCTTATTTTTCTAAAGGATCACCTTCCCCTTGAGACCGTCTTCTTTCAAGTTTTCTGTCTCATTTGCAGTAAACTTCTCTTATGTTTGGCAAGCGAGGCTTGGGCTTGGGGCAAAATAATCCAGGCTAACACTGAAGGTAAGGATTATCCTCTACTTCGGGGCTCTTGTGGGTAATGGCCAGAATCAGAGAGAGGGGAGCAGATTGTTCTCACCCACAGAAGTCATGCCCTACTGGAAACAGTACGAACTAGGCAATAACACCAGCAATAACTATCTATATTTTGGACATGTTCAATGCATAGAGATTAAGAAAGAGAGATGTATTACAATTTAACAGCCTATAGCCATCCAAACAAAGCACTCTGTCTGAAAGTTGGCTGGCACTATGCTCTTCCCCTCTAACTGTAAGATGAATCTAGGAAAGGAATTTAGAAAGTTAATCTAGAAAGGAGCTAGAGCTGAGTCGAGATCTTATAAAACAAGATTCTGTGGGCATAGGGACAAAAAAACACTTGACAAGCTAATCGAGACGTAAGTTTTTTGAGGACCACAAAGAATGTGAAATCTTGTCATCTAGGAATTGTCGTCAGCTCTGGGACACATGAGCTATTTCCAGGCTTCATCAGTTTTCTCAGACAGAAAACACATCGTTGCTCCAAGCAAATTGATGTTTTCACACCCTGACACCCTGCTAGACAATGCCAACAACACTTTTCAGTGTGTGTACGCATTCATGTGTTCATATGTGTGTGTTTGTGCATGTGCACACATGTGTAAGCACACATGTCCATGCAGGCATGTATACACATTCAAGCTGGAAGTTAGATACGTCAAGGATCTTCTCCGGTCACTCTCCACCTTAATTTTGAGAGCTTCTCAGCCTGAACCTGGAAATTTCCAATTTGTGGGGATCAGCCTGTGTCTGAAGCCCCAGGGGGTCACAGCTCTGAGCTGACGTGACTGTCTTTATGTGGAGCCTGCGGCTCCAAACTCAGACAACAGAGCCATCTCCTCCTACCTTCTAGGAGAGCTCCCAACTTCAAGTGAACACTTGAGACTCCTATACAGTAAGCTGTATAGGAGTTATACCACTCAAATAAGGCCACATAAGTGAACTCAAAGGGCATTACAAAGCACAGGGAAGAAATGTATTTTATGCAGCCTTCCATGGTACTAAAATGTTATTGTAAAGATGTACGTGGAACCAGATACTTACAAGAAAATAGGTTCATTTACCTCACAGCTTGGGAGGACGAAAGTCCAAATGCCATAGTATCACAGCCCCCTGAACTACATTACTTTATAGCTGACTGTACCCCAGTGTCACGCAAGAATGACACGGCACATGTCCTGACAAAAACCAGTCTTGTAACCGCCAGCCAGACTTCATCTTGTAAAGTTCCCCTGACGTCTCCATACGCTATGCTGGGTGTCACACTCTCTCTCACAGTTCCGGCTAGGATAGAGAGACCAGGCTCCCGACACTCAAACTTCTGGGGGACGCATTCAACCTAGGTACAGGTCACAGCCGGGGATCACGCCCAGAAATCCACCAACCCTCATTCTGACAAGTGAAAACAGTAAAATTTGATCAGGGTCTGATACAGCAAGGGTCACGGCCACTTTGGAACTACAACTCACGGAGAACCTACCAGTATTCATGAGTTCTTTCCACAGAAAGGTGTGTGCCCTTCCTCCAAGCCAACCACGTGACAGTTCTGTAGGACATCCTGGGTCCTCATGACTGCTTGGTAAATCTGTGAGCCCAAGATTTGTCACAGGGCTGGAAAATTCTTTATTGCAGAGTTGTGCTATGTGTTCTAGAACACTTAGCAATACCACTGTCCTATACCCAGTAGATGCCGGTGGCAGTTTCCAGGTCTGTGACAACCATGTGTGTCTCCAGGCATCGAGACAGTGTCCCCTCTCTACAGTTAATGCCATGGAGCTGGTGACACCACAGTGGAAATTTACGAACTCATCTCCCCAGCGACAAGTGGCCTTTTCCTGTCCTCATGTGACCAGGCCACGGAGATGCACAGAAGCACACTTCTGCGCATCATTTTCACAGTCTTGTTTTCTCTTTCATGTCCCAATATTCCATGCATTGGAATGTAAATAGTTTATCACTATGATGGCTGAGCCTGAGTTGAGGCTCTGTTTCCTGGCTGGCCACATAGCCACATATGTCATCTCAGCGCTGTGGTGTTCAATTGTATCATAGGGTGACTCTCCGTTTGCCCCACAAAAATGTCACGGAAGCAAATGAGATGCCGTGGAGGAATAACACTTTAGAGACTGCCAAAGCCAGTTCAAATGGAAGATGTTATTAAATTGAGAAGTATCCATTAGCCTATAAAAATGACAAGGGGACGAACACTCTAAAACCTTCTGTATGAATAGAATCTTGAGGAATGATTACACTTGTAGAATATTAAAAACCAAAATGGCCCAGAGATTGGCTGTCACACTTGACATTAATTTCCTCAGTACAGCAGGTCCACTCAAAATTGTTCTGTGTCCCCAAAAGAAGCTACTCTAAAAAGAAACAAAGTGAGTGAACGATAGCCAGCTATTATTATTATTATTTTTTTTTTTTGGCTAGTTCCAAAGCCTTCATTAGCCTCGCAAGACAAAAACGATGCTGTTTGAGTACAATGAAAAGACTCTGGCATGAGTCTACAAAGAATTGGAAGCGAGTGGCCTCTTGCTTGTGCAGAAAGCAGGTCCACGTGACTCTCTGCAAAGCGGCTGCGATCTGGGGCGACGGCAGCAGTGTGTCGCAGCCTGCATGGCATTGCGGCTGGCACGCAGGTGGCTGCCACCCGCTGGAAAGGTGACCGGCTACTCCTCACAAAGCCATGGGGTGGGGCTTGGATGCAGTCACACGCATGGTTAGCTTCAGACTTTGAAAAGGCACACAAGGCCACAGCAGTGCTCCTGATTGGTGATGTCATCTGGTTCCATGTCCCAGGCCTGTGGACTGTCTGGAATAATAATTGCCATTATTCTCAGGCGGTTGCCATTTGCAGCCCACGAGGACATAAGGGTTATGCTCAACCATAGAGGTTACCTGCCTGCCTTATCTATCTATCTATCTATCTATCTATTTATCTGTCTATCTGTCTGTCTGTCTGTCTGTCTATCTATCTAACCATCCATCTATCCACCTATCTATCTACCTGCCTTCTCTGCCCTTCCTTCCTTCCTTCCTTCCTTCCTTCCTTCCTTCCTTCCTTCCTTCCTTTCTTCTTCTCTTCCTTCATTCCAGGGTTTGGGGAAGAATGAGCATGGGGCTCTAGAGGCACGCAGACCTACTGGGTGCAAGGTATGAGGAGGCCAAGTATGGTGAGACTGTGGTCTTAAAAATGTGTCACCTGGTGGACGAGAAGAAGTACAGCAAATGGAGGGAGAGCATGTGGCCCTGCCCCGGCGATGGCTGGCAAACCCACAGAAAACAGAACTGCCCTAGGTGAGGTTGCTTTGTGAGGCTTGTTGAAACACTGATGGAGAAGGAGTGTGATGAGCCAGTGTGAGCCTGGAGCCATAGGGGTCACCAGCCTGTCTGTGGCTCTTAAGACTTGAGCCAGGCTTTGACACCTGTCCTTCTGAGAGATTAGTGTGGATGGATGCTCAGCACCGGGGAAGCGAATGCTGGGGAGAGGTGTTCCATTGAGGGGATTTGGTGGTCTTACAGTCACGAGCCTGTGATGGGGCAGAGTGTGAGCGCTGTGGAACTCACATTCATCACAAAGTGGGGAAGCCCCTCCCTGTGGAGCAGCGATGCCTTTACAGTGCCATGTATGGAAGGCTTGTTAGGCGCTGGGAGGGGAGACAGCAGCCGTGCGGGGTTAAGTTGAGATTCCTGTCAGTTGTTCTCTTTGTCTTCGTTCTTTTCCGCTAGTTCTGAAACTGGGGTGAAGTTTCAAAGGGCAGCTGGATAAAACAAGGAGAAAGGGTTCTACTCTCCAACTCTGACATCGTCTTTGGTATTATTTATTCTCTACTCATTAGGTCAGTGATAGCCACAGCTTTGGGGAGCAGCAGGTAAGCAGGAAGAAGGCTGCCGGGTGAAAGCTCAGACAGCTTTGAAATTTACGACGGAAGCTGCAGATATCTGCCACAAGACCTCTGCCCTTTGAGGCAGGGAGAGTTTGTGAGCTACAAAGGCTGAGACAATGTATGGCATAGTTAGAGCATTAACCTTTAGGGTCAAAGACGCGTGAATGTATCCAAGGGTGTCCCTGCACAAAGGATAAAGAGGCGATATAGTGGGTAGGATGGAAGTTCCGGGGAAAGCAAGACCAGAGCACACATGTCTGTGAGCATCTGCATGAGGTCCTGCTCCTACCTGTGGGGTCAGTTCCAGAAGAGAACACAGCCAATGCCCACAAGGTGAGCAATTTTAAAGACAACATATGGGAAGGCAACTTGAAGCCAGGGAGATGGTGCAGTTGGTAAGGTGTTTGCCTTACAAGCGTGAAGGTGTGGTTTCAACCCCCTAGGACCCATACATTTATAACGCTGGGCAGAGTCACACACTGTTGTGATCTCAGTGTTGGGCAAGCAGAAACAGGTGGCTCCCTGGGGCTCTCTGACAGGCAGCTCACCTTGCTTGATGGATTCCAAGCCCAGAAGGGACCTTGACTCAAAAACGAAGAACCTCTGCAAAGCAACAACAACACAATGAAAAGGTCTGGGTAGTGTCTGGGGAATGGCAGCCAAGATTGCGCCTCCACATAAAATGGGCACGCACACACACACACACACACACACACAGACACACACGAGAATCAAAGACAGCTGAAGCCAAGGGCAGGCCAGCCAGGCTGCCAGCAGCATACAAATAGTACTGTGGTGTTTTCAGCAGAGAGCTGAGCCTCTGCCACACTCAGCAGAGTCTGCCTCATTCCTGTAAGGAAAACAGAGTAGCACGGAGTGTGTTATTTACTAAAAAAAAATTTTCCCCCTGCAAGCCATTCTTCTGCCTGGGCCCCAGTGATAAGATGGCATTAAGCAAAGCCACAGTTGATGAGTGAGGAATGAAAACATGGATCTTCTCTTCTGTCGGGTTTGGCTTCCTGCGCCTTCCTTCACCTGCAGTCAGTTTTTAAATTAAATGGAATATTCCAGAAATAGACATCATACAAGTTGCGACTGCACATTGTTCTGAGTAGCGTAATAGAATCTCAAACCGTCCTCATCTGTCCTGCCAAGGAGGTGACTCTTGCCTTTGACCCAGTAAACATAGCTCATACACTATCCTCCCCTTGGGTATTCGGTGGTATGATGGAGGCAATCCGGTCAGCTGCCATTGTATCTCTGAGCTTATGAGCAAGACACCAGAACTTTGCTCAATAGTGGTCCTGAGAGCAAGGGTAGTCAGCCTACTTGGATAGGCTGAATAACCTGAAAATTACTCCCTTTAAGTGAAAGCTGAATGTTAGTGGCTTACTAAAAAAATAAACATGCTGAGGTTGCTACGACATAGCATTTTGAGAGAGATGAGGCCAAATTCATATAACTTTTAGTATACTATATTACTCTCTCAATTGTATTTCATTTTTATTATTAATCTCTTACAATTTTAAAGTTAAACTTTGTGACAAGATGTTTGTATAAAAAATGCAGTGTATGTAGACTTCACTGCTCATGGTCTCAAACATCTGCTGTTTGGACACATCTCTCACCGGTAGGGCAGGGGATGCTACAGTCAACCTTTATTATGGTATGCCATTGAGACTTTAAGGGGAATCTGAGGGTCGTTCCAGGGTAGTCTAGGAAGGCGACGACAGGATGGCATTCCAATGTCTTTCCAACCCCAAGACGTAGAACAAGGGAGCAATAGGAGGGGGCCTTGAGACAGTGATTACAGACAGTGATAAGATACGGAGTGACCAGGGTAGACCTGGAGTCCAAAGCCCAGGCGAGATGCAGAGCTGTCTGCAGCAGATGAGCTCAGCGGCATCTGATGGGCCTTATGTTGTCATGGGACGTGACACCAAACTGGGCCATGTTGCTTTTTCTGATGAAGGAATAGTTGCTTTTTCTGATGATCTTCTAGTGGATCCTCCATTACCCCAAGGAGGAGTCATGAGAAGGGAGGGAAAAGAAAACATCCTGAACTGATTACCAAGGTACAAATCCTATGAGGATGGTTCATACTCCACCGATGATGACAAGACTGGTGCCGTTGGCAGAAATGGGAGCTGGACAGCACAGCACAGAGACGTTTCACTCCCACACACTTGACTCTGAGAGTCTGAAATTCATATCATGCCATGGGTGCTCTAGATGAAGGATGGAGGTGGCAGCCCACAGCACAGTGTTCTCAAAGAATTGAGGACAGGCAGTCCTTCTCCCTCCCTAAATCCCTTTTCAGGCAGTGCAGGGTTAAATCCGGGCTCCAGTAGGAAAATGGTACCCACATGACCACATCATGGGACCACCGCTGACCGTAAAGGTGACTGAGCCATGTTTCCAGGGACACTTCCACATGCCTGTTTCTCCCAATCATGGATGCTGCTGGAGCACCGTAGCTGGGCTTACATAATAATGGAAATCATAATTTACTGAGGGTCCATAAAACTTTGTGCACTTTGACCGCGGGGAAGGATTTCATTGCCCTGCCATTCACTTCAGTATGAAAGACACTGTAGCATGCTTCATTTTTCTCGAACTCTCCCTCCATTTCATGGATGGCAGATAATGTCAACTTAAGCAATTTGCAGTTTTTCTGCAGTCATTTCAGACCTCAAATTTCCTCCCAGCCCGCCTTTTCCCTTAGCCACAGCTAATGCCCCTTGGCATCAATCTGTCCTGGAAACCTTTTAGCACATCTTACCAGGTCCCCATCACAGCCTGTCTGCAGAGCTACCACCCTCTTTTAGATTAACCTCTCTTCGGGGCAGGAACTCTTTCAAGTGGTGCGCCGCTCAGAGACGACGAGGGGAACGGTTCCACGTTCTCTGCGTCAGGCCTGAGCTGCCCCTGTGTGAGCTCCACACCCTCTAAATGCAGAGGGGATGGCAGGCAGCAGGGCCTGGGCCACTTCCTCCACTTCTGTCCATATTGGGACCCCCAAGACCCTACTTTCCCTGCCTCTAGCCCCAGTGTCCACCCAGAGATTCACCAGTGTATCACTGACAGTTTTGAGGTTTAGTTCCTAGCAAGACCCTATTCTGTTTAGAAGCTTTCACTTGCCAGTTAGAAAAGGCAAGGGAGGAATTCTCCTAGGAACTTTCTGCCTTCGTTCTACATATATTTGTTTTTAAGTTACCAGCAAGAACTTAAGATTTTGCCGTGCTATATAGTTTGCCCCTGACCCCTCATCACCAAGGGCAATAGAGGCCTCCTGGTCCCGAAGCCTAGATAAGAGAACCGAGTGTCTGCTCTGCTTTGAATGGGGTGTGGCCTTAAAAAGATTGTCTGTAAAACACAGTTGGGCTAGACATCTCCTGCATTCCCTATCTCTCACTACCACAAATAGTGTCTCAATACTCTTCCACCACCTGATTTAGCCTTTCTCTTGTACCAGAACTCAGGGCCCAAATGAACCTCCTTTCTTTATACCTTACCCGGTCTGTGGCCCTGGTGTATGAAGAAGGAATGTAGTTCCTGGTCTACAACCAGGAATATGATTCGTATAGCGAGTGACGGCCTGGGGCCAGGGCTTTGGGGGATCTTGGATTTCAGATGATGAGCGCCCAACTCTTTCTTTCTTTCAAGGGCTGCCATTATCAGTCCCAAAGCCCCTGGGGTGCTCAGTCTGTGACGCACTTGAGATCTTGATTTCTCTTTCTGCAACACTTCTGGGTCAGCATCTAGCTGACTTCTTCCCACTGTGTGATAGCTTCTGCAGACCCTGTCCCACTCCCTCCCTGAAAACTGAACACAAGATGCTGCCCTTCTTAAAAAAACTTGCTTGGCCTAAGACACAAGCTTGTGTGAGATGCCCTGACCCCAGCTTTCCTAGCTTATTTACGTCCCATCTCCGGGCTTCCTTTTGAGCGGTGCGCATAGCACATTCTGTCACTAGGAGAACAAGCCAGCAAGGGGAGTTCCCAACTCTCTTCCAACCTGTTTTGTCTATGTCTTATTTATAAAGTAGTTGCATGTGGCTTTTTCATGCACCTTTAGTTTTTGTCAACTTTCCCCCACTTATTTAAACTTGTCAATCTAGTATCCCCACCACTTTCAGATATCCTATATTCTACTCTGTCTCCCCCACCCCCATTCCCTCTCCCCTCCCCCTAGCTCTTATTTTTTTTTTCTTCCTGTCCTCTACAGACACTCCAATTTAAATACAGAAACCTACAAATTTAAAGTTAGGATCCGCCTATAAGAGAGAACATATGGCATTTCTGGGTCTGGCTTACCTCCTTCAGTGTGTTTTCACTCCTGTCACTGTTACTGCACATTTCATACTCTCTGCTGTGACTTGACCTTCACCTCAATTCTCCACTCTACCCAACAGCAGAAAGCAGTCACCTTTTGACCCTTTCAGTCATGCTGACTGGAAGGTGGCAGGTTAAAGGCCTCCCATCCCCATTTATATGGCAGTTTCCCTGGCAGCATGGAGACTGGAGGGAGGCCCACACAGTGGCATTGCCCTAGCTCAGCACAGCAAACCCTAAGTGCCAGTCTACCCCTCTGGCAAGGCCTGTAGGCCCCAGAGCACCTCTCTTACCTGACCACAGAAGCCTTGGCCCCCAAACGTTGCATAGGCCTTTCCCTGTCCCCGAGAGAGCCCAGAAAGTCCCCATAGCCCACAAAGTCCCAGCTGATGGTGCTTGCTGCCTTTGCTCTGGTGCCAACTTACACTAATCTCTTCTAGCTGCCATAAGAGGGTCCCTGGGTTCCTGGGTCCTTCTGAAAGCAAGTGTGTCGGTCCTCTGTCCTAGGATCCCAATGCTGCTTTGACTAGTCTCAGAGATGAGGGGAGAGCAGAGTTCCCAGTGGTTGTGGTCATTCATCTGGGTTGTTTCATTTGGTTTACCATAGAGACTCCTTTCTCCATGGCAACATGGGCCCGGGGAGGTGGCAGATTAAAGCCTGAAGCACACCCCAGGCCAGATGTGGTTATGTCATGCTTGACACATGAAAGATCCCAGCTAGCACCCACCTTCTTAGGGCTCTCACTGAAGCCAAGGCACGAGAATCTTCCGTAGCATCTCAGGAGATAGCCACAGCTCCCCTGCAGACGTGATGCCAACAGCCGGGTATTAACCCATAGCATTCTGACCGGGTGGTGAGGCCTTGACTGGAGTTCTTGCTACCCAGTGTCTTCGGACCACTCAACATTTCACATGTCCACAGTCCCTGGTATTCTCATGACACGTCCATTTACTCTTTAGGTTAAGCATAGCTAGTGTCTGTCATTTGCAGTCAAGGTTAGTTATGTCTGTGAGTACTAGTGACAAGCCATCCTTTAGAACGTTCCCACCTGTCACCCTATCTAAACTCTCTGGACCAATACTCATAAGCTCTCGCCCCTGCCCAGGCTGGGGCATCTCCAGACAGTCTGGAAGGACAGTGGGAGCACAGTGTGGTTCTCGGAGAACCCAAGAAGCCTCCCTTCTCAGGTGCCCATGAGGAACACTTTTCCTGTTGCTCCCCCAACAAGAACTTGTTTTGTCTTTCATCAACGGGCAAGAATTTAATGTATTGTGTCCCTCTGATTTAAATTTCATGGGCTTAAGAGGCCTCAATAGTAGGAGATCACAGAAAGCACTGACAAGGAAAAGTGGGTGAGTGTGAAGAATACATGCAAATGAATACTTTCCCAGGATGCTTTGCTTTATCCTAGTTAATCCTCACAAAATTTCACTAGGAAACTAATTCTACCCACTAAGGATGGAACACTTAGGCTCAGACTAGGTGATACTTGCCAAGTATGATGAAAGAGGGAGACAGCCTATCATCCACAACGGGTCAAGCTTCCATCTGTTGAGTCTAAGGCCTGTGTACTTTCCCATCTCTGCTCAGTCTAGAGGGTCCCTCAATGGGGGCCTTCTCCTACAGAATTAAGGACTAGACAGTGGGATGACATATTCTTTACCTCTTTCCATTGTCAACCGAGCCATGAACTTATGCTTCACACACCAGTGGACCCACTCAACTCTGAGGAAAAAGCTTTGTCCACACAGAGTAAGGCTGGGAGGGCCAACTCTTCCGGGATCCAGTGGTATTACATGCCTAGAGCCTCGAGACAATCCTACAGGCAAATCTTCCTGGGCCAACATGACACTGAGAAAAGCAGTGCAAAGGTCAATGATCGGGACCATTTTGTAGGATGAAAGACATTCTGACCTCCTTGTCAGTAACTGGTAGCACACACAGAGAGGTACAAGCAACTCTAGCAGCCATGCTCAGTTTAACCTACTCATCTGGCCACATTTTCTCCAGCAAAAGCAGAAGGATCATCTCAGGTGTGTGCTCAAGTCACTGACATGGAGAGAAACCGTCCTCGGGAAAAGCTCTGTGGTACCCTGAGGTTACGCCCATCTGGAGCAAAAACGCCACATTCACAGATGCCTGTGGCTTGCCTAATTACATTCTCAGGAACCCTGGGAGGCCCTCTGTGCTTCAATGGCACCATGCGTGCGGCCTAATGAGCTTTCTGAGCCTGCATTATGAAATTGTCACAGGTTATTTGTCAGGAAGCAGCGGCCTCGCGACTCTCGCCGACTTAAAACTCGGGTATCTGCATTTTAATAATAATTCTCTGTAATTACCAAAAATCTATGCAACTTCAATCATATGCAACAAGCAATTTCAGGGCGTTCATTTTTCACGCACCTGGCGTTCCTACCCTTTGATGTTGCTGGTGAGACTTAGTATATCCTTGAAGAATTGACAAGGGCCAGACATCCCTTCCTCCTCCTGAAACTTGAGGATATTAAGCTTTCCTAATGAAAGGAGAGTAGGGGGAAATTCATATTGCTTTCCCTTCCCTGTATCTTTCTTTCTTTATATTCACCCCTGTCCAGGGTTTAGTTCCTGCACTCACTCTTCTGGCCCATAGTTAGCGTGAGGCCTCTCCCATCTGGTTGCTAAAGGGCTAACTGTTTCATTTCTCTCCTGTTTGACTGCTTTCTTTTTGCTGGTGCCTTCCTTACCACTTACTTCTCTTTCTGGCTTTGCTTTGTAATCCTGCTGGTGGTGATTATGGATTTTTCCATACTGACGGTAACATAGCACAGCATCCCCTGTCCCAGCTCTCACCTTACACCCACTTCTGGGTGAGCGTCCAGTCACCATGGAGTAGATGGCCTCAGCCTTGCCAAGTGTTGCGACTCTTTCCCATCTCTTGTCAAGCCTTTGCCCTAATTGAATCCTCACTATGTGGGGATCCAAACTATCCTCACTCTGATCTTTGGGAATGGTCATTGATCCAACTCTGCACACTATCCAGACAGAAATGCTCTGGGTTCTCAAGGTTCCCAAGTCCCTCACAAGGGAGAACCCAGCCTGGAAACTGCACAATACTAGTATATCTGCCCATCATACATGCTTTGGAAAATATAGAAAATACAAACACATGTGTGAGCCAACTGTGGGGACAGAGACTCGGCTATGACTGCTGGTTGTAATCTCTGCATGAATGTCTGTGCATTTTGTGAAAAGGAATTACAAAATAACCCTTTCTCATTAACTGACTTCTGAAATTTACATTGTTGTTTTCCATGACACGAAATACTACTGTGCCATGTGACATATAGAGTATGACTGTATATGTAATGTTATGTAATTAACAAATCTTACACTGTTTCTTTAAAGTGAATTTTTTTAAATGCCAACTTATGGGCAACATAAAGATATTCCCAAAGGGATTTGATGTATCTAGCTATTTCCTAAAGATAAGTTTCCAGAACTGAAGTTGCTATATCAAAAAAGGAAGTTTTAAGGGAAAACACTTTCTTGATCTGCTCCTAGCTATTCTGCTTCCCAGGCTATCTTATTCTACTTCTTGTTGCTATGATTAAATACCACAGGTTGGTGATTTTTATGCAAAATACAGTTTTCTTCAGATCATGCTCCTGAACACCATGAGGTCCGAGGTTAGCAGGCTGATCCTGGCTGGGAAGCTCTTGCTGCTGGGAGCTCTGAAGAGTGCCTAAACCATGAAGGGCCTTCACATTGCAAGAAGCTGCAGACATCAGCAGACCAGCCTAGCTTTGGCCGCAGACCTAATCTCATGATAACCTATTGGCTCACTAGTTTGTTATCATTTTGTCAAATCAGTAACCGATTACCCTATTCTTGAGGAAAGTTCCCATTGCACTCTGGGGATTCAATTTCAAGATAAGTTTTACTGATGGTCTATCCAGAACACCTGAATAGCATTCATGTTTCCTTTATTGTTAATTTTATCATTTATTTATTTATGGGGTGTGTGTGTATGTGTGTGTGTGTGTACACATGCATGCAAACACAGGCATGCCACATTTATATGTAGAGGTCAGAGGACAACTCTCAGAGACCTGTTGTCTTTTGTCACTTTGAGGGATCCAGGAATCAGGCTCAGGCTCAGGCCCACAGGCAAGCGCCTCTGCCCTCTGAGCAACCTGGCCAGCCCCTTTATTGTTGTTTTGAATGCACAGACCACCCCAAGCAGAATTCCACAGAAGTGTCTTCATAGATACAGATTCCTAATGGCTTCGCCCCCACCCCTTCAGCTGTGGCTCAAAGGCCTACTCGCCTTCTCCATTGCCTTGGATGAGCAGCCAGCCAGATTCTGGTGGTCCACAATCCTGAGTGTTCAATCTGTACCTGGGGTCTGGGGCAGTACTAGACAGGATAAGGCACAGAAAGCACCATGCAGAAGAGCGAGCCAAACTCAGATTACTATAGGCAAGACACAAAGCACACCAGGCAAGGCCAAGTGTGTGTGGTGTGTGTGTGTGTGTGTGTGTGTGTGTGTGTGTGTGTGTGTGTTTGGGGGGGGTCTGAGTTGGTCAAGAGCAGAGTAGGAAGAAGGAGAATGTGTCCTCGACACAGTTACAAGGACTTACAAGGGATGGGACTGACCAGGCATGGTAGGTATGTGAGTCACTTTAAGGATTTGATAATTGAAATCTCTCTGGTGGTCTCAGGACTATTGGGGCTGACCTAGTTGGACAACCGGGTAACTTGAGGCAAGGGGAGTATTGAACTGCTGTGTGAGTCTTTAACAGATTCTGACTAGGGGTAGGGTTCTGGATGGATTGGTTGTATATTAAAGTCTGGAGGATTTTATGGGCTTAGATTTATTTTCTAGGAATTAGCTAGCTCTCCAGGGGCAACCTCTCTACAAGAAAACCCCCAAATTCTATTGTATCAAGGATGGAAATTAAAAATATAGTTTAGCACACTGATTCACCCGGAGTCTTGCGTCTCTGCTTTTTAAATTAGATTTTTGAGAATTTCCTTCTACGTGTTCTGATCACATTCACCCCCTTTCACCTCTACCTACATATGCATATTCCTTCTCCATCCACTCAAATTTGTGTCCTCCATTTTTTCACCCATCAGGCTCCCTTTGTGATGCCCATTTATTCTTGGATGTGTGGCCTTCTACTGGAATGGGATCAATTTAACAAAAGCCATAGTCTTAAAAGAAAACTATTTCCCAGCAGTTATCCATTGACAACAGTTCCTCAGATAGAGGTGGGACTTCATGCCCACCTCCCCTCTCCATATTGAGATTTGATCTGCCTTGAGCTTGTATGGGAATTGAGCATGCTGTCACAATAATAATATGTGTAGCTTCCCTGTTATGTCTAAAGGATTCTGTCTTCTTGCATTCATCCACTACATCTTGCTCTTACAGTCTTTCTTTCTCTTCTTTCCCAATGATCCCTGAGCCATGGGAGAAAAGGATGTGATATAGATGTCTGATTTAAGACAGAACATTCTGCAATCTCTTATTTTGGCCAGTGGTGGTCTCTGTGTTAATCACCTTGCGAGTTACAATAAAGTCTGTCCTGGCAAGACATTCATGCTGGTGTAGTAGTGGCACAAACATCATGGGAGTAACAAACCACTTTCTGAGTGGACTGAAGCCCTTCTCCCCAACATGAAACCCACACCTGGCAGTATTGCGGAGTCAGGAACTTGTGGCTAGACAGGTCATAGGCCAGCAGAGATAACATACTACTATTACTCTGCTAAATTGACATAGTATTACACCAACATCCAATGATTTATTGTTATCCATAGATTAATGTATCTCTCAACACACATACAAAGAAGCTTCTTTTTGCCATAGATGGTGATTATTATAATTTATAAACCTCTAATCTATTTTTCCTTTTTCTGGGTGGTCTTTGTTTTCTTGCAGTGCCAAGGATCAAACCCAAAGCCTTGTACAGGTTGAGCAAATACTCAATGGCTGAATACATGCCCAGTCCAACAACCTTCTTCGGAAATAGCTAATTACTAGATCTGAGTTTGAATTTTCCCAAGCTCTCTAAGTTGCTTATATAGCTCTTGACTTTCAGAATGCCTGGGAGCTGCCAGGTGACCTAAGACTGAGCAGCATCTTGCTGATGCCATCTGACACCCAAACACATCCCTCGCTGACCCACCTCCAGGATAAACAGTTACGACATCTCAATATCCCCTTGTCGGTTGACACGATGTCAGGACAAAGTGAAAATGTCCTAAAGTTGAGCCTGGCTTGTGTCCTTGCAGCCCTACACGGAGTAGTCTGCTGAGGACAAAGCTGAAGTTCTTGGCAAGGCTCTGCTGTGAATTATCCGTTTCTTTCCAATAGCCAGGCATCCGTGTCATTTCATTAGAATGGAATAAAATATTAGTTCTAATTATGGAATATGTGTTTTGAAAATGAGATGGGAGGGGAGAGTTTTTAACCACAATCTTTATTACTTTCTTTTTGTTGGGAAAAAAAAATCTAAAATAGGACCAAACATTAAATAGGACTATGAGCTTTTGACAGTTCCCCTTGTGACTAGATTACTAAATATTATTATTTCTATTCATAGTTTACATTGCTTCTGTTAGCGCTGTCATTACTGGAAACAAAACCACAACAAAAACCCTTTGAAACCCTCCTTGGTATATTCTCTAAAACAGTAGGCATCTCCTGCACCTCTCAACCTTCCTCCAAAAGGTCAACTGAGGCTACCCTTTAAAATCATTGATATTTAAATCTGTTAGTCCTTTAGCGGTTAGGTATTGTCAAGCACTGCCCCAGTCGTTCCTTAGGCCAGTCTTCTTCTCTTCTGTTGAGACCAGAATGTTCTCTGCAGTAGGAAGTTGCCTATCCCCCGAAGACATGGCTTTCTCTGCCAGTTCATGGGTTATGTGTGTCTTACATCATCTATGTTCTCTCAGATCTGAGTTCAGGAGGCTGAGCTGAAAGCTGCCCCGGTCACAAGTGTGCAACCTCTGTGTCTTTCCTGAATGTGACAACCCAAGATCTGGGAGAGCCATCAGCCTCTGCTTTGGGAGGGTGACTCCTCCTCAGCCTGCTCAGTGTGGAGGAGCTTCTCAAACCTGCCCTCTCTGGAACAGGAAACAGGTACAGAGTCTTTGTCAGATCCTAAAATCTGTGGCACCTGAAGAAATACTTTTTATAGTCCACTGTGGCCTCACTGTGCACCAGGCATTTTTGGTGTCCCGCTAACAATCTGCAGCCAACATGGGAACATTCCCCCCACAGTTCTAAACATCTAAGGCTTGTTCTGATCCAGTTCTGTAGTCCAGCACCGGGCTGGAGCCATCCCCTCCTCTCCCCTTTCGCTGCACAGAAATCAGGGCATCCAAGGAACAGTGAGACCCAGTTTAAGCATTCTTGAAGCTGGGTTTGATACAGAGGTGTCCTGGTTGGAGATCCGCTTCCCTTGTGCCTTTGTACACCAGTGACAAATCCTGCTGCAGGAGTCCCCAGAAGGCCTTTCTTCCTCACAGTCCCTGCCAGTGTTCCCAAGACTGCAGGTGCCTTTTTGAGGCTGGCTGTTGCACACTGTGGCTACCCTGGGTGACTTTTCAGTCCCTTTGATGACACATGAATGTGGATTTTGGGCTATTTCCGCTGCACTCTCTCAAAGGACTTTTCTGAAACCATATGTGCTGAACCCTGGCCAGCACAATGCCCTTTCATTTCACGTTAGCTCAGACCCCAAAATACTGAAGCTCCTTCTGAGCCATCCAGACCATGTTTTAGAAATGAGAAAAATAAAGAGAAACTTTAGACTACTTTGCAGAAGTGAAAGTCAGATCTTAGCAGAGTCCGTTTCAATTTCTCTTTAGAACAAGGTGAGAAATAATACAAGCTGGGTGCGACCTCAAGACATGTTCTCCAAAGTGTTAGCCATGCTGTTATCAGTCAGGCTTTCCAAAATGTCTGGAGAGGGCTTTTCATCACATTTCCCACCCACTCCCATTTATAAAACTTGCTCACTCATGTCAAGAAGAAAAAAGACATCGAGATTCCATCTTATATCTGACCTGTAGTCTCTCTCTCTGTCTCTCTCTTTTATGATCAGGTAATTTGACTCTGTCAACATCCACAGTATCATGTCCTTCCCCAGTGGCCATTGATCTCTTGTGTAGCCATAGGGATGTGGTCCCAAGACCTGTAGAAGACTGCCTGCTGTGAGAGAATCTATGGCGCAGAGATCACTCTGGTGCTCATCTGCAGTGTGCACTGAGACACAACACAGAAAACCTCTTACCGTGTGCTGAGACACATGCTGACTGACAGCCATGGGGTCTGGCTACAAATAGGAAGAGGCTAGATTGCTCTTCCAGGGAAGTCATTTTGTTTGCCAGTTTCTGGCTTAACGCAAAGGGCAGGCAGAAACCAGCTAACAGGAAGTGCCTTCCATGGCTCCCTCTTTGTTCAGCAACACAATAAATTTTGTTTGTCTGGGGACCTAGATATCCAAAGGCTGGGACCCCGAACTGTGCAGAGGACATTGTAAGGGACAAGTATTTTCGTGGCTCCCAACAGCATCTCTACCTCCTCAGGGCTCTTAGAGGACATCATGTCTTTACCACCTAGCCAGGCTAGCACAGAAAGCCTTTCTGATCTGAAATCTTTATGTTCACACTCGGGAGCTATTCTGCACTCCTGGGAGTTTCTATCTATGTATCTATGAAGTGGAGTAAGGGTTTGCCTTTTGGATAAAGACTATGGAAATAAAGCAAAATACGGGTTTGTTTTTTCTTCTGCCTCCAACTCCTGAGCTAGAATCTTCCTATGTAGCCAGGCTGGCCTAAAAATTGAGGCCTTCCCAGTGCTTAGTTTCATGGTGCCTTATAGGGGCTTGTTTCAAGTTTTTCGACTTTAGCAAATGAGAAATATGTAAGCAACTATGGTAGAATTGGTGGCAGACATCTCACTAGAGAAAAGGCACTTGGCTACAGGAATTGAGTGTTCTGAAAGCAATTGAGCATGGTTCCTGGGTCATAGCCATTCAGACAGCGGTACTCACAGCCCAGGTCCATGTCTGCTGTGGACACATGGGTGCCCGGAGCTTGTGACCTGTTCTCACACGCAGAGCTTGGCAATGACCTCATTCACACGGAGAATGGCAACTCTGCTTAGCTGGGCAGTGTGACTCTGCCAGGCAGCAAAAACAGTCACAGTGTGATCAAGAGATCAAGAGTTTTAAGTCATTCAGTGTTGGCTAGGGCAGTGGCTTTCATTTATAGACTTCTTCATATCCCCTTATGGCCCTTCCTGTCTCCCGATTCAGTCTAAACTTGGAGTGACATAAAGACAAAAGGAGTCTGCGTATAATAATTGGCTTCTATTTTGGCATGTTTTCTGGGCTGCATGACTGGCTGCTGTCTGGCATCACAGAATTCGTCCCTAGAGAGTAATTGTCTGGTAAGTCTCTCTAGAGACTGTGGAGTCCTTAATAGAGAAACTTTACCTACAATCATCACCACAGACAAAGCAATGCCACCTTCTATCAGAAGGAAGACACGCTTGTCTCACAATCCTGCTTTCTAAACAGGTCAAGTAGCCACCTCCAGGACTTGGAGAATGGGAGACGATTAGGAAAATTGAAAACTCTTTATCGACACAAGATAGGATGGGGTCGCCCGCAGCTATGCAAAGCATAAACAGAAGCCAGCCTGTATGACATCTTCAGGGGAACACAAGTAGCCAAAGGAGCAGCTTCAGATTTTCCTGCTACCAGACTCACAGAGAAGACTGCTATTGACCCACAGAGGCCATGGTCATGAGGGAGAATAGGGACAGTGTTAGGAATGGGCCATAGGCACCATAGCTGTGTGCCAATGATATGTGGGGTACTTACTGCAGCGTCTCCTCTGCAGGAGCACTGTGTGGTGGGTGCTGTCACCTCCAGAAGCACAGTGTGATATAGGAGACCAGGTTTGATCACCATCTCTGTCTTCATTCCTCATTCCTCATCTGTAAAATGAAGAGGCCAGTCGTACCTCTATCTATACAGCTTTTGGAAGAGGTGATCTGTTTTTGTTATAGAAGGTAAGCTGAGGCTCAGAGACAAAGCTTAATTAGAAGCACACAAAGTAGCGCTGAGATCTGATACCAGCTTGTCTGACCCATGGTCAGGGCTCTGTTCTGCCCTGTAGGCTGTCCTGATCCCACAGGACTCTGTCCCTTTTTCTACTCCCACCCCGACAGTCAGGGACACATGTTGCTTATTTACTGTTAGAGATGCAGATAATTCTGTTTGCTTGTTGGTATCATCAATAAATTAGGAGTTGCTCATCTTAACTAATTCACTTCTTGAGCCCTGAGGAAGACGAACAAGGAAAGCTTGCTGAGGGCTACAGGTGGTCTGGGCAGATGTGAGGCCATGGGCCGAGTAGGCAAGGCAAGAAGGCTCCCAGAAGCCTGTGGCCATCGGTGGGGAAGAAGAGACACTGGGTTAGGGAGCCTAGCCCATGGGGGCCTGTGCTGAACCCCTTGCCTTTCACCCCCTGTGACTTTGGAAATAGTTCTCCATCTCCCGTCTCCCATGGCAGCAGGACCCTAGCTGCTGGCCCATGTCCTCAATGGGCAGAGCTCTCAGGTGCGGATGGAGGGCTGCCTAGAAAGCAGGCAGCCACGCTCTCTTCCTGTTCCACGGCGACTTAATTTAGCTTTCGCGGAAGATGAGTGCCAGATTGCAGATTTAAAAAAAAAACAACAACCAAGATCCAAAGCTGCAGTCTAGGATAAAACAGAGCCTTCTCGGAAATAGATCCAGTAATGAGGTCCACTCGGCACAGACCATCCTCCCTGGAGACATGTGTTCACCCGCTGCCTCTGAGCCAGGTCTTAAGTCTCCTTTCAGTCTAAAACAACACATAGTATATTCAAGTTGGTGACAAATACTTATACATTCGGAATCATCACTTAGGCATATGGAATTGTCATAACCTTTTTCTTTTTCTTCATTCTCTTTGTCTCAGTTTTCTAAATTTTTGCCCCCTCCCCTCCTTTCTGGCCTTCTTTTGTACTGTTTGATAGAATTTTCCCTCCTCTTTTTATTTTTTTCTCTTGACAGTTGGGTAATTGTACATCCTAATTTCTATTCAGTTTTATCAGTTCTGAACATGTCTTAGTCATTAATTTTTCATGTGTTGTATTTCCTCATTCTCTGCACCGTCTCCTTTAGGACCTGCACTTCGTCCCTGTTCCTTGGTGTCTTTTGACTTTTGTCCTTCCTGCTGACCCTTGGTCGGTGCAGCTCCCAGCAAGCAGGCTCACTGGGTACAGACCGCTGCCCATGTACGTGTGAAGGCGGCTGTATTTTCCTCTGTGGGATGAAGAAAACTGGGATTCTAGAACTGGGGCAAGATGCTGAAGGAAGACGGGTCACCTCAGAGCTTGACAATGCCACCACCACTGGGTGAGAGAACACCTCCTCACCTAAGACGTAAGGTCAATGGCTCGAGCCTTTCCCCCATTGCCCTAGACAGCCCACAGCCAGGCCAGGCACTCCTCCTGGCCTAACTCTTTCATAGTCACTATTCTCTGTTGAAACAACAGAATTACTTCAGCATCATCACCGTGTCTGAACAGAATGGGACAAGCCTGCTGTCATCCACATTCTGCCTGAGCATGAGGCATGCAGGAGGTTGGGTGACAGAAATGGATAAAACCTACAGGTACCTGCTGTTGAAAATTGCATTTCTCCCCGGGAGGGACTCCTCCTATGTGGATACTTTGGGTGTTCTTTGACATGCCACCTTGTGCTGCTAGCTAGGAACTGATTGCTCTGCGTCCAACTGTCCAACTCAAAGAACAAAACCCCCTTTCTCCCCTTATAGTCCCCACCTCCCACCCCAGGGTACCTTTACCAGGGTCTCTTTACCCTGGAAGCAGCCTAGAAAGACTCCCCACCAGCCCCAGCTCATGAGGAGCTGCTGCCTCTGTAGCCTGTGCTCAAGAGAGAGAGAGGCTCCTGGTACTTCCCCACTCATTCCGACCATCAGGCCTACACCCAGGTCCAATTGCACCATCTGAATTACGTGTGCCAGGCCCTAGGCCCTGGCTGGCAGCCTCAGGCTTTGTGAGGACCCCAGTGCCTTTGTGGGCACCTGTGACTGCTCTGTGGCTTTTTCTTCAATTTCACTTTCTACTTAAAAGTTCAAGGCTGTGGGCTAGGGATGGGGCTCAGATGGCAGGTTACTTACCTGGTGCGCACAAAGCCCTGGGACCATATAAACTGAGCATGAGGTACACACTTGTAATCCTAGCACACAGAGGTGGAGGCGTGAGAATCAGAAGTTCAAGGTCATCCTCAGCTACAATGGAGATTCAAATGCACCTTGGGAATACATAAGACTGTCTGAAAAACAAACAAACAAAAACAGCCACAAAGCTTGGCGTTGCTGAAGGTTCCAGTCTGGTTTGCTGTGGGAGGCTCCGCAGAATAGCAAGCACACCACGCCTCATCTATTCCAAGATCTATTACCGCTTCCTCCATTTTCACTTTGCCATCAATGATGCCAGGCTGTGCCCTACTGTGGATGGTGTTTTACGTTTGAAATTAGGAATGAGTTTGAAAACCGGAGACAGAAATGATAGTGCTTGTGCCGTGGCGGGCGTCAGAAAAGTAATAGAAAATAGCAACTCGTGAGGTACAGAGAAGGGCCTGGCGAAAGGTCCCGGCACTGTCCAGCATCAGACCTCACCTACACCTGTCCCGGTGGCACCCTGGACACTGCAGATGTGAGTCAGTGCCACAGCCCTCACCGCAGAGGGAAAAGTGACTGTCTAGACTGTAATTACCGTCAACTATAATTACTGTTATTATTTAAAGGCACCGAAACACACAACATTTGGAAAGAAGCAAAAATGGTTCACATATTCTTGAAGGCCCAGTTTAGAACAGCCTCCACTGAGCCCTCCTCCCTGCTCCCATTTGATGGGCCATCTTCAGCCACCCTGGGGGCGGGGGCAAAAGAAGCCGCTAGACTCCTTCAGAGCAGAGTGTCTGCTCAAACCGCAGACAGTCATTTCTTAGTATGCTTCATTTTCTTTCTATCTCTTCTGTTCTGTTAAGATCCCAGTTTAGCTTACCCTGAGGTCAGTGACAATGCTGGACTCTCTGTGCCTGGAAGCATGTCACGTTGACACAGAGAGGCCATCGGCGTCTGTTGTCCTTGTGTGATTATCCACAAGGCCCACAGGATTCCCCGTCTTTTACATTTTCAGAAGTACAACATGTGATTCACATTTCAGTCTGCCTTGGCTAAAGCACACACACTGTATTTGGAAAACAACTGCAAGACTGTGACAGTGTAAACGCTACCTGCTGCTTAAAAACAGTAACTCGGTTACCAAAATGGTCTACTCAGACACCTTTACTCAGACTTACCGAAATGTGGTCACCCTCACCTTCCCCAATCTGTAGTTTTGTTTTCCACAGTTGAAGTTATCTGTAACCCAGCAGTAATCCAAAAGAGCTAGATGGAAAATTGCAGAAGCAAGCAACCCGTAAGTTTTCAATTATAGCTTTCAAAGTATTGTGTTGTATCTCTGTGCTCTCTAGCTCTATTGAGCCCGGATGGTGAGCTACCCCTTCCCCCATCCCACCCTTGGATAATTAGTGTCTCTGGTAACAGATCCACTGTGTCAAGACCACGATGCTTGTGTTCATGTCACCCTTACCTCACCTAGTGCTGGACCGAAAAAACTAGAATGGTGTATGTGTGTGTGTGGGGGGGTGCTTTTCAGATGTGCCAGAGAGAAGCCAGAACGTGCTCCTGGCGAGTGACAAAGCACAAAGGCTAGAGGCTCCCTAACCTCTGCTACACTGCCCGGCTGACTCACTAAATGGCCCCAGTGACAACTGACAGAGGCACAGCCTTTAGCGTATCATCTGGCCCATTGTAGGAGCTCAACATGGGGTGATGTTATTAATGATAACTATTAGTTAAGACTCTTTGGAAGCCCCGAGGAACCTGTTGTTAACAAGACCGAGGCAGAGGGATTTCCATTTCCTCACATTTGTCCCTAGTGCTCTATTTCCACTCTTTCTTTTTGATCTTGACCTTCGTTTGTCTAGAAGGAATAACATTGTTCCTGTCAATATCCCTATCGGCTTCCACCAGGATGTAAGGAACAGCCATTTTCACTTCTGTCTCTCTTCCTCTTTCTCCTGAGCCTTAAGCATTTTACCTCTTGCTTTTGAAAGGTGAGTGCTCCTGTGGCACACTACAACCTAACCAGCTCACCTTTACAAAAGGGAAAAATCAGTGTCCCTCCACTGTTACGAGAGGAACAAGATGGTGGCTGACACCCTCTGGTGATTTCAGTCACTTTCAGAAGAGTTAAGGAAACCAGATGGTGAAACACAGAGCCTGCCTTATACAACAAGAGAAGGCAGCGTTGACAAAGGAAGACGCAGGAAGAGCAAGAAGACATAGGTGATTCTCAGTCACCCCTCATGTGGCCCAGCCTAGAGAGAAACACCTACTCCCACCTGAGCAAGACATTAACCCTTGAACCTCAGTACTCAGCCTACCACTTGCTAGCCTTATCTAGTGCTAAGCCAAGCCCAGGCTAGGTGAACCATACCATAATCAGCTGTTTACAATAAACAGAAAGTTCTTGGCCTAAAGGTGTGTGATAGGGCTCAACAAAACCAAAGAAACGGGGTTTTACAGTTCACAGTTTTGTGTTCACAATGGGATCAAATATCCTACAACATCCATATTTACTCGGAACAGTCCCTAAGAATAGTTTATGTGCTGAACATGAATTTAGTGGTGGAATTTGTGTGGTTTGAATAAGAATGGTCCACAGAGGCTCATCTATTTGAACGCGCTATTTGAAAGGATTAGAAGGATTAGGAGGTGTGGCATTATTGAAGGAAGTATGTCACTGGCGGTGGGTTTTCAAGTTTCAAAAGCCCATGTCCAGCCCAGGCTTTCTCTGCTATTCTGCCTAGGGACCAGGAGACAGAGCTCTCAGTTACTGCTCCAGTGACTGTCTGTGAGCTGCCCTGTTCCCCACTATAATGATAATGGACTAAATATCTAAAACTGTGAGCAACCCCCAATTAAATGCTTTCTTTCATAAAAGTTTCCTTCTTTACTGTGTCTCTTTAAAGCAATAGAACTTAGGGTAGGACCAGGAGGAGAAAAGGGAGGGGGCTGGGGTCAGGCTGTAAAGAAATTAAAATAATAATAAAGAACACTGAAAGAAAATTTACCAGAAAAAAAGACATGTATTTTACCAAACCTACATTGGAGGAGACCTTCTCTGCTCTTCCCCCACTGCTTAGGATGAACAGAACCATGTCATCAAATAGATACATTAACACACAGGCATGTGGTGCGCACACACACACACACAAACATACACACACACACACACACACACACACACACCATTGGACAGCTGCCTAAGTCACTGGGAGTGTATAGAGATGCCTTAACTTCTTATTGTCTAATATTAGCCAAACATCATTTTGCAAATTAGAGAACAAATGTGATTCACTTACTCATGGTGAATCTGCCTCCAGCATGTTTAATAACAATCCTTCTAATTACTCAAGCCTTCTGAAAACAGATAGGTTGACCCCGTGTAGGCTCAGCTCTCCTATCACTCTGCTTGCAACTGTAGATAAAAGCCTTTCTCCTCGAATCCTTTATTGTTTGATGATCAGTGCAACAAACAAAATAAGCTGCCTTTCTGTCCAGCTTCAAAGGCCAGGCTAACTCTAGCATTGTCTCTCCTTATCTTTAAACACCTAATGTAAAGAGATTTTTTTCCATATAAAATAAGATGCCACATTAGGGGCTAACATTTTGACGTTTGAAAATAACGAAATGCTCACAGATGTTTGAACATGTGCTGTGGGTTGGATAAGTGTCTCCCAGAAGCTTCTGTGTCAAAGGCTTGGCCCTGGGCCTGGCTGCTGTGGGGAGGAGATGGAACCTGTAAAAAGTGGGGCTAGTGGGAGATATGCTGGTCCCAGGAAGCATCTCCTTGAAAAGGATATTAGAAACCCCGTTTCTTCTCTCTTTTTTTCTCCATTAGCTTTGAAGTAAATGTGCTTCCTCCCTAACATGGAGCCACCACAGACGAACAGCAAATGGAGCAATTGATCATGGACTAAAATCTCCGAAAGTGTGAGACAAAAATAAATCTTTCCTTTCTCTCTGTCAGCTACCTTAGGTAATTTGTTTCAGTAAGAGAGAGCTGAATAACCATGCCCTTCTATATATTGCGGTCCACTTCATATTAGAAGATGTTGAAGTTCCCTATAGCAGGGACCTATGTTTACTCCACCTTCCGTTCCGGGTTGAGAAGTGCTCAGCGTAGAGTGATATTTAGGTCTTCCCTCACTGTTCCGTATTCAGGAACTAATGCATCTCAACCTGAAGGTTAGTGGCTATCAGGCTGTGTGCCGCCTCAGCTCCAGGCATGTGGAAAGAGAGAGAGCCTACTTCCTTGAGAAAGGGATGCCCTACCAGGATTTCCTAAGCCCTGGGCACTGGTAGCTGCTTCCTGAAACATGAAGGCTTGTGCCAGCCCGGTGGACTGCTGGACAAGCAGCTCCCTCAGAGCCATCATTCAAACATATCCCATCATACTCAGACTTCAGCATTTACAGCTCATTCCTACAAAAGTGACTTCCAGGTTTTAGGTCTAAGATGTGCTTTCCATTGATAAATTTCATTGCTTCAGCATTGTTTTGTTTTTAAAACATAACTAAGACAATTAATTGACTAACGTTTGTTGGAACTTCTTTGTCTCTGTGGAAGCAGTTTTCACACCAGAAGTAGAGAGAAATTTTCATTCTTTCCTTCTTTCAGGACTCTTGTTCCAATCCCCAAAGGAAAATAGGTTGGTTTGAGTTGACCAGTTACTGACCACCAGAGATTATTCATATAATTTCCCACCCCTTACAAGGCTCCCATTCCACCCTATTTTGTCCTGCCAAAATCAAACATGTGACTACTGGTGTTTCCAGTGGGCTATAAGTTTCAATCTACACAACAGTTTTCATATTGGGAATGGGAGAAGATTTTCAGCCCAGCTCAGGGGATGAATTTTCCTTTCTCCGTTTTCTTGTTCTATTTGTGCCCTCAGTGGTTTGAGGGATACACCTCTACCTGGGTGAGAACAATCTTCTGATTGCTCACTGATTCCAGCACATACCTCTTCTGGTAATAGCCTCAGTGCACAACCAGAAATTATGTCTTACCAACTATCTGGGCATTCCTTTGCCAAGTCAAGTTGATATATAAAATTAGCATCACACCTGGTGTGGGTCCTGAGAGGGCCTTTTCAGAGGGTTTGCTATAGAAGGGCCCCCTGGCTGACGGGGATGGCTCTTTCCAAGCACATAAGCAGATCAAAAGCAAAATGATCAAACAGAGTCTTAACAAAGACTGCAATGCGCCTTTGCTGGCGAAGTGTGAATTGTGGAAGCTCTGTTTATGTTCCGACTCCTTGGGGAGCTAGGTACAAAGGCAGATTTTATTGCAGTAATGAAAACATCCATTGATTTACAAGGTTTTGGAAATGCACCTCCACAGATGAAAGAGCACAGAGGAAACAAGAATTAGCATGCAGCTCCTCCTGTCTCCTCCCTCCGCCTCCCCTTATGAATGTGAATTTTGGATGGAAATATGGTTTGGGGATGAAGCAGGGAGCAAGGACAAATGTCAGGTGCTGTGTGGTTCTGCCCTGTGGAATTCTCCCCTAGCCATCCATATGGGCAGGGAGGAAGGCCTGCCAACTCATCTGCCTTCATCCGGGTCCTCAGCCACATGCTTCTCAGTTTCTCGAATAAAGACACAAGAGCCGGGAGATTATAACTTTTTCCTCCTCCTCCCAGCCTTGCATCTGAACCTCATTCATGTGTTTGTGAAATTGCTTATATAACAAATCCTGATGGGAAACAGAGCTGACCTCGAAAAGTAGATATTGAGAATATGGATGTGTAGCTTCCCTTGCTTCCTTTCAGTTAGAGTGTGGATGAATGGCCTGGGGCAGCCACGCTTGCTCTCACACACCTACCCGCACACACAGACTCTCACACGTTTATCTTCCCACCAGAAGACCGGAGCGCTGAGAGGCAACCATCTGCAGCAGACAGATGGCCAGAGGCAGAGGCAGTGACTTTGGTGGTACTGGCACCACTGTGTCAGGAGAGAGAGAGAGAGAGAGAGAGAGAGAGAGAGCATCCTCCTCAGGGAGAGTTTGTAGAGGGTGCGTGATGCTGCCTTCTATTGCTCAGGCTATCCCCTCCTTTACAGCAACTCAAAGCCACAACTGTACACTAAAAACAGATGAGAGAGAGTTTATCCCGTGATCAAATATAATTGATCACGGCCCAGGAACAGAGATTTAAGTCACTCCAAATACCATGTAGCAACCTAATGAAGCTCTTACGGAAATAGAACAAAACTTGTCATAAATCACACACTTCTCAAATACCTTGGTGAAAACAGCTGTTGGGTGGGTTAAGGCAACGTGGGGAAATCTCTGCTGGGGGCCTCAGAGGCTGCCTGCTGACGCTGCAGCCTTTGGTTGGCGTGAGCTCAGGGTCTGTTAAGTTAATGCATCCTAGAAGGTTTCCCCTGTGAGTCACAGCCTGTAAGCCCAGACACATAGGTGTGCATGGAAGGGCTAAGGGTACTAAAGATAGCAGAAGACAAATTGTAGTTAGGCTCTAGATCTGCCACATTTCTGTCCTCTCTGGAACCATTACAGTTCTAATCAGTTAATCAGCCTGTGGAATTCAGTGGAAGGCGGGGTTATCTTCAGAAACTTTCACTCGTGCCTATCCAACCTCATCTTCCAAGGGCTTGCATATGAACCTCCGAGTCCCCCCAAATTCTTCCAACCCATTACTCTCTACTTATCTCTGCCAGACTTATGCTTGTTGCTAGAAATTAATGATGTTGACTGGGAGCATGCTGAAGGGATGAAGCTGGAAGGGAAGCCATCTATTAGTTGGAAGAAAAACAATTAAAAGCATTATCAAGAGCTAGAATGGAAAGATATCAAAATGAGAAAATCCATGTAACCGATGGTGAATCCCAAAGTCAATGGCATCAGATCTGACTAGGCTGGTGTTTATCCAACTTTAGTGGAAAATAAATACTTTTAAGAAATGAAGAGACCCCTGTCAATATACATACATACATACATATATATCTTCACATTGCTAGTCAAATATAAGGAAACATAAAAATAGGTGTAAACATAAAATTGGTTGTGGCTCATTTACAGTTATAAGACCAGAACAAATTTACAGATTAATTACAAGCAGAACTACAAAAGCAATAACATTCAAATTAACATCATTAATCTAATGAGAGGGATGATGATGTTTTGCTGGGGCTAGATCGTTGTTCGCCACACGGCTCTGGCCCTGACAGCTAAGACACAGGAGGTTGTAAAGGAGGGCTGCCATGTCTTTATCTTGCTCAGCTAGAACCCACTGAGCCCCGGCCTTCCTCCCATCCAACACAGCAGTTTCATCTTTGTTTCCTACAACAGTTTTCTCTTTGGCTCACTGGGCTTCTGCTGCATTGCTCTAACTTATACCAATGTTCATTCTTCCCTGAATTAACCCTCTCTTATTTGAGCCATACCAAAGATGAAGCTGCCTAACAACGATCTAGCCCAGTGGGAGTCATAGGAGTGCCTGCACTATAGCTCTGTTCATGAAGGATGGGGCATTCTGATTTCCATCACTAGGAAAGAAAATGCAGCAATCACAACCAAAGGAATTGCACATTTCAATTCTGAAGGCCACAGTAAGCACAGAAAAATAACATTTATATAAATATGGAGTAGCCACATAATTCAGAGGGTAACAGTATCTATATCCAAGCCTAATGACAGAGTTCAGTTCCCACAACCCACATGATGGAAGGAGACCTGATTCCTACATGTTGTCATCAGACTGCCACACATGTAATACCATACATAGCACATGGATGCAATACACAGACACACTCAAACACACACATACACACATAAAAATGTAATAAAACTGTAAACAAAGGAAGTTCAATAAGCATTCATTTTGCCAGGAGAAACACAAAGATGCATGTCATATTTAAATGCTTGCCCCTAGTAAGCAGCTCCATCACTGGGCATCATGATGAAGGAGACTGCAAAGAAAATAGACTTGCTCAGTATAAAAGAAAGGCTTTCTATGAGCCAAAGAGATAATTTCTTTGCTTATCCATGTACAATGAATGCAGAAGCTCAATCTTTTGTAAATAATTCAAACAAGCAAACAAATAAATAAATAGGGGAGACAGAGATAAGGAAGAAAAGGGTAACTGGGCATGATAGGTATCTACAAGACACACAAGTTTATAAACATTCCCCTTTAAAATACGACTTCCCAAGATGGAAAAGGGGTATTTTGAAAGTTTCAATTATAAAAACCCTCCTTTAAAAGGCAAATTGCTCAGGACTTCAAAACAGATCTGTGCTTCCAGAGTGCAGCTATTGGTGCTTTGCAGGAGGCAAGTGAGGCCTATCTGGCTGGCCTTTCTGACAATACCAACCTGTGTGCTGTCCACGCCAAACATGTAACAATTACGCCCAAAGATATCCAGCTAGCACGCCGTGCCTAAGATTCCTCTATGAGGGGAAACGTTTCAGTCTCAAAAAAAAAGTTTTTCTTCCTCTTCTTCCTGTTATCAGTAGTTCTCAATGTTAGACTTTTTTTTTTCCCATGGAGTCAAAACATACATAAATATATGATTGCAAGTAGAAAAATAGGGGACAGAAATCAGGTATTGGCAGTTTTTCCGTGTTAGTTTGTGTGTAAATTTTTAATATCAATGCAACATGTAATGCATTAATTCAAGCAAAAATGTTTCGGTGAACACATTTCAACAGTTCAGCTTTATAACAATTATAAATAAACCTGTTAACAGTTTCTGGACAATGCCAGCATTTGGATTTTTTTTTAATAAGTAAATTTCTTATTGACGGCAATTAAATGGTGTTTGTCACATTTTTTATCATACAGTAGATTCCATCCATCCACTATACTTTTCTAACTAAGTTGTCCTACATGCAATTACCTGTTTTTAATGTTGTCTGTCTTCTGTGCTGTTCCTGTAAGTTTGCTATTAAAATATATTAAACTATATTAAAAAAAAAAAAAGACAAGTGAGTATCCATACCCAGTTTTGGTATTGGGGTAATGCCGGTTACATAAAATGAGTTTGGTAGCATTCTCTCTCTTCCTAGCTTATGAAATACTTTGAAGCATACTAGTGTTAACTCTTATTTAAAGAAAAAGCAGAACTTGGCTCTGAATCTCCCAGGACATGGGCTGTTTTAAGATGGGAGACATTTTATTACTGTTTTCATCTCACTGCTTGCTTAAGTTTATATCCTACTGCTGTAATGTTGGCAGGTTATGTGTATGTGGAAACATACACATTTCTTGTAGATTTTCTTGTTCTTTTTTTTAGTTTTCTCTTTTCTAAGTTTAATTTTTATTTTTTTCTTCCCAATTTATTCATTATCTATCCCGATTGAAGCCCCCTCCCTCAACACCCCTCAGTCCCACTCTCCCTCCCTCCTCCTCCCATCCCCTTCCCCTAGTCCACTGAAAGAGGGAGTTCTCCACCATTGCCATCTACCCATAGCTTGTTAAGTCTCACCAGGACTGCCTGGATCCCCTACCTTCGTGGCCTGGCAAGGATGCATCATCAGGAGTGAGTGATCAAAGAGAAGTCCACTGAGTTCATGATAGAGGCAACCCCTGCTCCCTTCACTCAAAGATCCACATGGAGACTGAGCTGCCAATGGGGGGGGGGCTGAGCAGGGGGTCTAGGTCCTCTCCATGCATTGTCCTCTGTTGGTGCATCAGTCTCTACAGAAACCCCCTGGGCTCAGATCTTTTAGTTTTGTTGGTCTCATTGTGAAGCTCATGTCCCCTCCATGTCCCTCTATTCCCACCCCTTTCTTCCTTCACAACACTCCCTGTGCTCTGCCCAAAGATTGGCTGTGAGTCTCAGCATCTGTTTCCATCCCCTGTTGGGTGTATCATTTCAGAAGACCCTCCATAGTAGGCGCCCATCCTGTTTCCTCTCTTCCACCGCTTCTGTCCTGTTTGCCATTTTGAATGAGATTTAAGCATCCTCCCTAGGCAATTCCTTCGTGTTTAGCTTCTTTAGGTCTGTGGGTGGCCATCCTATATTATATGGATAATATCCACTTATAAGCGTGTATGTACCATGCCTGTCTTTCTGTTTTGGGGTTATCTCACTCAGGATGATCTCTTCTATTTCCATCCATTTGCCTGCAAATTTCATGCAAATTTCATTGTGTAGATGTATCCATTCCTCCATTGAGGGATATTTAGGTTGTTTCCAGATTCTGGCTGTTACAAATAAAGCTGCTATGAGCATAGTTAAGCAAATGTCCTTATTGAATGTCGGGGCATCTTTTGGGTATATGCCCAGGAGTGGTATAGCTGGATCTTGAGTTAGTGCTTTCCCAATTTTCTGAGAAAGCACCAGATTGCTTTCCGAAGTGGTTGTACAAGTTTTCACTCCCACCAGCAATGGAGGAGGGTTCCCCTTTCTCCACATCCTCTCCAGCGTGTGTTATCACTTTTTGTTCTTAGCCATTCTGATGGGTGTTAGATGGAATCTCAGCGTTGTTTTGATGTGCATCTCCCTGATGACTAAGGATGTTGAGCATTTAAGTGTTTCTCTGCCACTCGATGAGAATTCTCTGTTTAGCTATGTACCCCATTTTGAAATCGGATTACTTGGTTTGTTTGTGTCTAATCTCTTGAGTTCTTTAGATATTTCCTAACTTGTGGGGATGTAGGTTATCAAAGTATACCCCTAGGATCCAGCAAGTTCTGTTGGTATCTGTTGGAAGGTCTCCCTTGTCTTCTTTTGTTTGCTGCTTTTAAGGCAGGACAGGGCAGGTGGGCCTAGACGGGGATAATCGCAGAGCATGGCCTGAAATTCCCGATCCTCTTGCCTTCACCTCCCAAGTGCTAGAATTACATGTTTACACCAAATTGCCCACCTTTTTTTGTCTCTAGTTTTGTTGATTCAGATCTAATATCCTTATTTTAGTTAGTTTTGCTAAAGATTTTTCAATCTTATTTATTTTTTATTGATTCTTCATTATTATTAATTTCCATTTTATTAATTTATATCCTAACATTAATTATTTCTTTCTACCTACTGATTTGGGGTTTTGCTCGCTCTTGTTTTTCTATGGAAAAGACTCATAGGACATTTTATTAGAAATGAGTTAAAGGTGCCCACCTAATCCATTTTATTAATGTACTTCTTGATGTATAATCTAGAGAAACAAGAAAAAGCAGTGGAATGAAAGAAGTGATAAAAATGAGAAATGAAGGAGTCAAAGTGTCCTTATATGCAGATGATGATATTGTCCTATACGGACACTGACCCTGAGGATCCCAAGGAAATTCTGACAACTGATAAACTCTTTCAGCAAAGCAGCAAGACACAAAATGAGCATACAGACATTCAGTCGTTTTCCTATACACCAAAGTAACCATGGTTTTCAGTCAGGCAATCCCATTCATCACTCCTAGGAATAAGCCCAGTCTAGGAAATGAAAGACATCTACAATGGGGGGAAAAAAAAGAAGAAGAAGAAATTGAGAAAGACATTGGAGAAAGGGAGAGACCTATGCTCATGGAGTTTCAGAATTAACATCATTAAAATAGCTATATCCGAAAATTACTTAGAGGTTCAATGGAATTCACATCAAAATCCCCAAAACGTTCTTCTCAGAAATAGAAAAAATCCTCAAATTGGCATGAAACAGACAGTGGAGAGCAATGGGTGAAACGACAGTGCTGTAATTTTTCCATGCTTGACTTCAAATTACACTAATAAGTAACAAAACCAATGCAGAGCTGGCAAAGCAATACGCATGTATGTCACTGGGATAGAACAGAGGGCCCCAAAATAAGCCACATGGGAACAGCCACGGGTCCTTTACAAAGATGCTCAGAACAGACATTGGACAAGAGTCTCGTCACGTGGAAGACCTGGATATCCACACGTAGGAGATGAAACTAGATTCTAGCTCTCACCTATACAAAACCAACTAAAATTAGTCAAAGATCTAAACGTGAGACCTAAAACCCTGAAACTCTAAATGGGAGAAACATGTGTAGGAAGCATGTCAAAATACAGGCCTAGGCAAGAACTTTCTAAAGAGGATTCCAATAACCTATGTAATAACCACAAGAACTGATAATTAGAGATTGCGTGAAATGAAAGTTTCTGGGCAGCAAAGGAAATAATCTAGTTTTAAACAAATAGCATCGGAATGGGAGAAACACCTTTAATGGGTGTTAAAGGGTTGTTAGCAAACATATTTTAAAAACTCAATGACATACTGAAAGGCAGAAGCAAGACAAAAAACTCCCTCAACAACTGCACCAAGGAAATGAACGGTCGGTTCTCAGAAGGTGAGGGACAGATGGGAAATAAGGGTGAAAAAGGTTCAACATCCTCAGCTATCTGGGAACTGTGAATTAAAGCCACACTGAGATTATGACCCATGCTACTCAGTAAGACTATGATTGAGAAAACAATAGAACCAAATGGGGTAAGGATTTAAGGGAGAAGAAACCGCTATACACTGCTGCTAGGGATTTACTTGGTTCTGATACTTTGCTAAACATCAGAGTCCATATGACCCAGCTACGATACTCCTGGATCAGCACCTGAAGAAAATGATCACAGAAATACTGGCACATCCATAGTTAGTGTAGTAATGTTCCCAGGAGCTGAGATCCAGATCGGCATAGGTGTGTGTCAGCACGTGATTAGATAAATAAAATGTGGCATGTGTAAGCAATGGGGCTTCGTTCAGCCATAAAGGAGGATGGAATTGTGTCATTTGTTGCAAAATGTGTGTAACTGGAGGGAATCATATGAGCAAAAGATACCAGAGCGCCAAAGACAAATATATGCTTTCTATCAATTGTGCAGCGTAAAAGTTTATATAGATTTATAAAATTGTGTGTGTGCGTATGTGTGAGAAAGAGCTGGTCACAGAAGAGAGACTATCTAGGAGAAAAAAGAAGATGAGAGAGAGAAAGAGGAGAGTAAAGAAAGAGAGAAAATGGCAGAAATACATGATACACTGGAATGATAGATACTGTTTTATGAAACCTAACTTCACATATAAGGAATATATGACAATAAAAGTTTAAAAAGCCAATAATGATATTATTTGACACCTAGTAAAGTATGTGCCAAAAGTCTGCCTTACAGTCCCGAAATCTGCATCTCAAAAATGACCCAGTCATTATTCAAACTCCAAACATGAATGGAGACAATGACCACAATGCCATCCTTCCCTGCATAAGTTTGCACATAGCTTTATCTTCTCGAGCCAGAATAGGCTCCGAGATTCCTGTTACACTGAAGTGAAATGCTCTAGCAATGACTTATGAAAACATTTCATTAACTGATTATAGATCTTGTAGCTTCTGCAGGGAGAGTGAGAAGAGCACTCCTGACCTAAAATTCCCTCCACAGAGACTGAGTGACTTCCTGACTGTTACAATTTTCTCTGTTCAATTGAAAGGTGCTAAGCAATTACAGGCGATGGCATATATGAAATAAAGATATGATTCCTCAGTCATCTTTGGGTATATGAAAATCTTTTAAGACTTTGCAAATATGTTGCATTAGTTGATTCTTAACTTCAAGGCAAGAAAATGGGGTTGTAAAAGTTTAGCAATGAGTCACACTTTCACCTAAAATTAAATCCCAGTGTGCAAACGCACTGCTCAACATCATTCAGCCACATGGACAGTGGTGTTGCCTTAAAATGTCTCTGTTTCCCAGTCTTTTCTATGTAAGCCATGCAGCTGTGCAAGCCAGGTTTTTCATTACTCTGACGAATATCTGAAAGGGCCAGATTTAAAGAGGAGCAATTCATTTCAGCTCATGGTTTCAGAGGTTTTGGTGCATATCAGCTGGTTCTATTGCTTTTCTTGATTAAATTTGTCTGGAGTATTGGAGAAATGGCTCAGTGCTTAAGAGCACTCACTCCTGTTGCAAAAGGCTCAGGTTCAGTTCTCAGCACCCACATGGCAGCTTACAACCACCTGTAGGTCCAGTATCTGAGGATCTGATGCCCTCTCCTGGCCTCTGTGGACACTGCTCACACACTGTATGTATACATACAACAAAACTCTTATACAGGTAAAAATAAATATTTGCAAAAGAAGTTAGTTTACATGCGTGTATTACATGTGAGAGGAAAGAACACTGAATGAAGACAGTCTCCATGTGCCAGCTGAGCAAAATGTGGTCCTGCTGCTTAAGCTTTCCAAACTCCACCAAATCCCTTTCTTTCTATCCACCACACAAACCAGAAGGACCAAAGTTGTGTCTCCAATGTTTGGATGGCAGGTGGCAGCTAAAATTTATAAATACTAGCTTGCTAAATAGGTGAGCCCATACTTTCCCAAGAGTCCAAACACAGTTCGTGTCACACCAAGGTCTGTCATTCAAAACTGACTGTTGTCTAGTCAGACAGAGTTGAAGAATTAGTCACCAGAGCCACCATCCCAGTGGTCACTTTATGAATCTGGTGATCCATGGCTGTTCCTCTCTCTCCTTTCCAGAAAGCAGGAAAGAAGCATCACTGCTGGAACAGATGTGCCCATCACTGCTGAAACAGTTGGAATGAGCAGGCAGAGTTCTGTTCCAAATAAAGGGTTAACCAAGACTGTGGTAATTAAAATGAAAGAAAATGAGATGAATTAAAGATAGTTTGAAGAATGCACAGATAGTACTACTAATGAATATTCTTAAACTAAAACCTAAAACATTCTAAAAATATTTTGTAAAAAATTGTCTTGAGATCTGAATAACTTCTGTAAGAGGACTAGCTTTCATGGTAACAGAAAGAGCAAGCATCCAAGGACACAAGTAGCAAACAGTCCTACCTAGCTATGACACCCATGAACAACAAGAGAATAGGCAGCCTAGCATGATGTGATAACCCTACAATGCACTAGCGACACACATGTCCTGTCGGTAACCAACAGCTCTCTACCCAGACTTAAGACCCACACAACAAGAGGAAAATAGGGCCTGGAACTGGAAAACTCGCCAACTACCCAGGACTAGTGAAGTCATGAATAGAACTTGAAGGAGAACCTGAAACTGTCACTTTCTCAAACCAGCACAATCCCTAACTCTTAATACGTGTCCTCACAACTACAAATAAGTGCAATCTTCGCCCTTCATCAAGGAAACCTCCCCTTGCATATTTGGAGACTATTACAGAAAACCACAACCAATCAAAATGCAGAGTTTGGAGCCCAGTCCCAATGCATACATCTGAAAAAATTAGTCTGCCCCGAAGGCTTAGAAAACATTGAAGAAGATGGGGTGGACAGATTGTAAGAGCCAGAGGATCTGGGACTTGGCTGTGAGATTATGTCTTCCAATACTGTCAGATACCACACCCATAATGTCCCGCCAATATAACTGCCTTAACATGCACTGAACAAAGACAATATTAAATGGATATGCCAAAGTGGACAGGGAAAGCCCATGAGGCCTCAGCCTGACACTAAGAGCTGCAAGCAATTAAGGGATGCTGGTTACCGGAGAAATGGTTTTCTTCAGGGAAGAGTACACCACTGGTTATCCTATACCAAATGGTTAGCCCTGAGAAAATACATGCAAGTAACATTATACAGACTGAACAGGTGTATTTTGGAATATATATGCATATAGATATACATGATAAGCATTCAGTAATAATGAAAAAGGGCATAAATTTCAAAGAGAGCAAGGATGTGAATGGGTTTGGAGGAATGAAAGAGAAGGAAAAAATAATGTGATTATATTATCTCAAAAATAAAGGAAATAATTAAAACTTTGCCTTCACTCTGTGTGGAAGCACACGTAAAACATAAATGATTTTTGTGTTTAGGTTTGGGTCTGTTTCCCAAGATTCTCATGATGGGTATGAAAATACTCCAAAGTCTCAAGCATTTTGGATAAGGCATACCAACTGGTAGTGACTCATTGGACACGGGAAGGAGAAGGAAGACAAATGCCAAGCCATCCATCCATCCATCCATCCATCCATCCATCCTTCCTTCCATCCATCCATCCATCCATCCATCCATCCATCCATCCATTCAATTCTTCAGCAAATGCCTCTTAATCACTTGTAACACATAGCAGACACTGTTCTTCACGGTTGGAATGTAACAGTACCTGCCCTCAATGGAACTTAATCGCTTGTCTGGCGAGACAGAGAAGAAATAAACACATGTCACAATTTGAACAGACAAAGAAACTTCCTGGTGCATAAAGAGTCAAAAGATTGAGGGAAAGGGCAGAAGGCTGCACTGATAAGGCTGCTATCATATATATTCTGAACCAAGGAGGAAGCAGATCAAATACACAGCTGACAAAGAGCCCCAAGGAAAGAGTGTGGAACTACAAACACAGGAAATAAGACACGGCTGAAACTTCCTCTCCCAATTCTAAAATGCTTGGCTGGAGAAGACTGAACAAAGGCCATCCTGAAAGGATGAATTAAGAGAGGGAGAGATGAGCATGACCTTTGCACACCAGATAAATACCAGTGCTTGGTTCTGGGTGAGATGAGGACCTGAAGAGTCTCTTGGGCATATAAATTTTAGGAACTAATTGCTATTTAGTTAGGAAGGATGAAAGTTAAGAAAGCAATAAAATTTGTGTAAAGAGATCAGGCAGGAAAGAAATTTAGTTAGGGTAATAATGCATAGTGAGGATGGTCATAAATTTAGAGTGTGTTTTGTAGATAAAGCTGGCAAGATTTATTAAGGAATTTTATTAGAGACGTGAGAAGAAGAGAGATTTAAAACTACATGTTTTCTGAGCAACTTGAAATGAGTCATAGAAGATTCTGGAAGAAGTAGGTATGAACCCGTGAGCTTCAGAGTATCTATTAAGCGCACGTGTAGATAGATTTTAGGTAGGAAGCTGATACAGCATGTAGAAGAAAGAAAGAGGCTGTATGGTTTCAAGGAGGGCATTGCCTTCCAGTGCTGGCATTGGAACCCTCAGCCCCCAGTTGGTCCAGTTTAGGGACACAACTTTGCTCTTGGAAGCGTGTCACTGGGAAAGGGCTTTGAGAGTGTTATAGCTTTGCCCTGCTTCTAGGTTTCTTTTTCTGCCTCAGAACTGGGGGATATTGTCTCCCAGCTTCCCTGAGCCATCACGCATGCCTGCACCAATCTTCCCCGTCATCATCGTCTCTTACTCCTCTAGAACCATAAGATGAATGAACTCTTCCTTCCATAAACTGTCTTGCTCATTGCCTTGTTGAGGGTCACTATTGCTGCTATGAAACACTGTGATTAAAACAACTTGGGGAGGATAGGGTTTATTTGGCTTACAAGTTCCCTTCATCGTAGTCCATCATTGAAGGATGGTAACACAGTCAGGGCAGGAACCTGGAGGCGGGAGCTGATGCAGAGGTCACGGAGGGGTGCTGCTTACTGGCTTGCTCCTCGTGGCTTGCCCAGCTTATTTTCTTATAGAACCCGGGGCCACCAGCCCAGGTGTGGCCCCCACCCACAAGGGGCTGGGCCCTCCCCATTAGTCACTAATTAGGGAACTGCCCAAGACGTTTGCCTATAGCCTGATCTTACAGAGGCATTTTCTCAATTATGGTTCCTTTCTCTGATTATAGTTTGTGTCAAGTGTATGTAAAATGAGCCAACACAGCCATGTTATTTTATCAAAGCTACATAAAAGATGCAAAGGATGACATACAAACGTGGGAGTCACCAGCTATTGGATGAAGCCATGCCCCAAATCCATTCATCCGTTCCATTCTTCTATGAAGCAGCCACTCAGAATGGTGGATTATTGATTCATTTATTGAGATGGGGTTTCATGTAGACCAAGCTGGCCTCAGACTCCCTAGGGAGCTGGCGATGGCCTTGAACTCCTGATCCTTCAGCACCCAATGGCTGGGATTTCAGGCCTGGGCCACTCTGAATGCCTCACTCGGGGTTATTTTTGGTGTAATCTTGTTATTCTAGAAGTAGTGGGGAGATGGTTGGACAGGATGCTTCTTTAAAACCTCCAGAATAAGAGGTGAGAGGGCAGAATGGGCAGCCTCTGGGCAGCCTCCTGAGCAGATGTAACAGCTCTGCCCTCCTGCTGTTCTGTGAGGACTGTTTCCTATTTAGTAGTCCTAGATGCTCATTATTTTCTGAAAAACTATAAAACACACAAAGGAATAAAAAATTAAAATATTTAGAATCCTTCCATTTATGTCATTGTTTAACCCTTAAATATTAACACAGCTATGAATGTAATAGTTTAAAATACATTTGTCCCAATTAAATACCATAACTAGTAAACATCTAAAAATCACAATCCACAGAAAGAAATTTAGAAATATTTCCATACAATTATTATCTTATCTTAAATAGTTCTAAATCTTGTAAAAGAATATTTCAGTACTATTAATTTGAATTTCTTTTACCTCGGTTCCCTTTGTTTTTTGCTTTTGGTATTTTGTTGTTGTTGTTGTTGTTTGGTGTGGAGGCTATGTGTGTGTGTGTGTGAGAGAGAGAGAGAGAGAGAGAGACGTAAGTGTTTGAAAGTGATAAATATACTCCTTGAGGGATGAATTTTAATGCAAATCATTTTTGTCAAATAATTTATCATGTGGGAAAGCTGGTCTCCACATTTAATTGCTGGCATTTGGGGCTGGGGCTCTCCAGGCAGTAGGTGTGCACAATTAGCTTTCATTTCCTTCTTTTCTTTTTTGTCCTGGCTTCTTTTGGTGTGCCACTCAGAAAACAAGATTGTCACTTCACAGGAAAGAACAGGGCATAGGATGAGCGAGCACAACTATTGGAATAGGGTGACTAGGTGTAGACAGGGCTGTTCTTCTTAAACAAGCCAGTTTTCCTGTGCCCTTTATATAAATTAACAGCTTAATCAAGATAAAATGCTTAAAATGTTTACGGTAACAAGCCTGCCTCACGTACTCCTGGAGTCAGATTAACTCATATTTGTTCATTAAAAAGTCATTTATTACTATTGCTTGTTATGCATGATGTTTACCTCGAGGTTTTAATATTATTTAAAATAAAATATTATCCAAAGTATTGATATTTTTATCATATTAAGTTTTCCAATGTATTTCACTCTCTTTTATTTTATGTAGGCGTTCCATCTTTATTGCTTATTTATCTTTCATTTATTATTTGCAGTGTTCAGGATTAAGCCCCAAGCCCTGTGGTTGCTAGGCCCACATTCTTCCAGTGAGCTATATCCCCAGCTCCACATCAGTTTTTAATCACAAAAATATGTGCCCATGGGAGGAAATTAGAAAATAGAATTAATTCTCAAAACATTTAGAGGATGGAGAGTTATGAACTCGATCATGACTGAGTCATAACAGGAACATTTGGAGAAGGAATCCCAGTGACCTTTGCCCTCACAGGGCTGTAGGTGCAGTCCAGTGGCTACCTCATGTCATCACTTCCTTCCTATCTCCACCATAAGATGCTATGACAAAAACATCTTACGGGTTTATTTCGGTCCCAGTTCCACAGAGATAGCCTCAGGTGGGAAAGGCATGCCCACAGGAGCAGGAAACTGCCCGGCCACAGTGTGTCCTCATTCTGACAGAGGAAACAGAACAGGAAGTGGGCACAGCTATAAATCCACAAAGCCTGCCTCCGCTGAGTCACTTCCTACAGCAAGACTCCACTTCCTAAAGGTTTGATTACTTTCTTCAACATGGACATTTACTGAGGACCAAGTGCCCAGACATGCGTCCTACGTCGGGGACATCCTGCACTGAAATCACACTTCGTGTGCACAACGCTGTGGATTCAGCTCCCAGCACCCCTAGGAGATGAACATTTGTTTTCCCAGTGTGTGAGTGGCTGGGATCCACACCGCTTCAGATTTATTTTCTTTTGAAATGAATGCATGTTGATGTGACTCTAAAAGTTGCTGTCGGTTTTCTCCTGTATGACTTACTCAGCCCCCAAGGTGAATTATAGCTAATTAGTCAGAAACAAGTGCTTTTTAATTCCATTTGAAAAATAGCCCAGGGAGAAGAGTCTGCGTTGGCTTGAACGCTCTGTTACTAAATCCCTTCCTGCTCTTTACAGCTCTACTGAAACGAAGGACTTCATTGAGGTTCATTCAAGCTTCTAAAGCTATAACTTAGCTCCATTCCTTCTCTTGGGATCAGTTGTGTGTGAATCCATTGCTTTTTGCATCAGTCAAGGCGCGTGCCTTCCAGTCCAGGCTGTCTGGCCTTTTCCTTGTCTGATGGATGGAAATCCACCCGTCCCTGTTTGCCTGAGAATGACAATTACAGAGTTACGTACATGCCACACTCAGTCATAAATTCTAAGGCAGAGTCAGTTTCTAGAATGATTGCCACAGTCAGCCTACTTTTCTTGCATGAATTTGTGGAACCGGCTCTGGGGGTACAGCTCAGTAACAGATGTGTGGTCAGTTACAAGAGCTACCTATATGTGAAATGGCAGTGGGTGGTAGAAGAAAACATGCCTTGAGCAAGGTCAGACCTATTAAAAACCTTATAAAGACCTAGGTAAAACCTTATAAAATCACATGGGGAGGGCTCTAATACATTCTTAGGACAAAAGAATAAAAGAGAAGTAAATGCATAAGCCAATAATACAAGCATGGTTCCCCTGCTTCACCTTACGTGTTTCATGTTCAACACTTTTATTTTGTGCAGTGTCACACTTACCTAGTCATTGGGTCATTCGCTTATGAGTTTTCTCTCATGGCTCAGGGCTTATTTCCCTTGCTTGTGTAGCATCAGAAGAAATGGAGAGCCACAAGGTCAACCATATGGCAAATTCACAATAGAAGTTTCCGGTGTCTTCCAAAAGAAGCTGCATCTTTAGCCCTAATCACTGTTGTTTAATCTAGGCATTGTGTACTAAAAGTTATACTGAAAGCAAAATCCTGAGGCCCATCACTGGTCCACTGTGCTTAGCTAATCTCTGGCCTCATCAACTGACCTGAAGCTTGCTCATGAGCTAGGGTTGATATCCTTTTCAGAGAAACCGCACCCTTCTTCCCCAAAAGCTGCCTTAACTTCAATGACCAATTTTACCTTTTCCACTTTAATGATATTTCAGGGTATCAAAGGATTCTCTAGGCACCTGAATAACACTGAGAATATATTATGACCTTAAAGGCATTATTTCCATTGTGAGTAGACAGGACACGTAGTCTCTCCGTTTCTATATTTTATCCGTCCTTCTAAATTCCTTTACATTCTTCACTTTCCTCAAGTAAGAGGCTAAAAATGAGACAATGGTATCAGGGAGAATGTTTTAAAAATCATAGCTTGTGTTATCTGCTGGGAATTTGCTGCCTTATTTCTTTATTTAAAACATCAAGAGACTGTGATGTCAATGGTCACGGAAGTCAACCTAGAACGGATTCCTAAGAGAACTGAGGAATCTGCATTAAGCAATAGAGCCCCAGCCAGGGAAGGGAAGTGTCCAGGAAAGAGCTGGATTCCAGCTGAGAGACAAGCAAAGTTAAAAGCAGAGAAAACACTTCAGTCATCAAATCCTACAGATGTTGTGAAGCCAGAAAGGAAAACCAATCCCATGTGTGACTCACTGGTGTCCGTGGGAAATAGCACACACCAGTAAGCAGTCATTCAGTTTTGCTTTCTCTGATTTCATTTACCCAGAGTCAAACACCATCCTAAAATACTGAATGGAAAAATCCAGGGACAAAAAGGAGCTGTAAGTTTAATTGCAGAATATTCGAGAACTTTGTTTTATCATGCTGTTGTTAGTCTAATTTGTTTATTGTTAGTCTGAGCTACATTGTGCCTGATTTATCAGAAATCTGCATGTGTGGGGAAAAGCGTAGTTGGACTTGATACCCACTGTGATTTCAGGAGTTATCTGCTGTTTTTAGAGCATATCCCTGGAGACAAGCTGGGTTGCAATGTACCATGATGGTCACTGTAACAGTGTTGGCATTCTGTGTTGCTTATCTATTGCTACAGAATACATGGCCACAGATAATAGTCACCAGATAATAGACCTCTTATAACAGTCAATACTTATTGTCAAATACACTTCCTGGTGTTCAGGGATCCAGGAGTCTTTCAGTTTGAACAGTCTGGTCCTGGGTTTTTCCAAGACCAAAGCCAAGCTGTTGCCTGAGCCACTGTAATTTTTTTCCTTTTCTTTTCTTTTTTTTCCTTTTGTGCGTGTATGTGTATGTACATGTGTGTATGTTTGTGTATGTGTGTGTATGTACATGTGTGTATGTGTACATATGCATGTATGTATATGTATGTACATGTGTTTGTGTGTGTGTGTGCTTGCACGAAGAGACATGTAGAAGTGTGTGTTCACATATATGCTCATGAATATGGAAGCTAGAGTTCAGCATTCACTGTCTTCCTTAATGGCTCCCTACTTCGTTTTTTGAGACAGGATCTCTCAGGTGGTTATTTCCATGGTCAACTTGACACAATTTAGAGTCACCCAGGAAGAGGGTCTCAATAAAGGACACCAGGTTGGGCTGTCAGAGATTGTCTTGATTACATTAATTGATGTGGGAAGACTCCATCCAATGGGAGGCGCCGTCCTTCAGGTTTGGGGACCTGATGTGTGTAAGAGTGGGAAGAGTGAGCTGCACACAAGGCAGGTGTACAATCGTCACTCTCACTGACTATGGGTGTAACAGGCGTGCAATCGTCACTTTCTTCTCTTGTCTACGGGTGTGCCTGACCACCCCAAGCTCCTGCCTTCACCTCCCTGAGCTGAGCTATAACTCAGAACTGCAAACATAACAGTCCCTCTTGCCCTTACATTCCTCCTTGTCGGTTTTTATCACAGCAACGGAAACAAAACCAGAAGTGTCTCACTGAGCCTGGATCTCACCGATCCACACAGACAGACTGGCCAGCTAGCCCTCGGGACCCTCCTCTCTCTACCTCCCCAGGCATGGTAGCTGTGCAGTATGTCGTCTCAGGAGATGGAACTCAGTTCTTTGTAGTTGGATGGCAGTCACTTTCCTGAGGGAACCACCGCCCAGATCCACGATTCCTGACTCCAGCTGGGGGTCACGCTTCCAAACTCACCTGGGTAGATGAGGTAGGAGGCTGCTGAGCATGAGGGCTTTGTCATGCATGTCTCCACCACATGACTTTCCCGATAATGTGAGACCACGAGAAAGAGACCAAATGGCATCTTTCACAATGTCATGACACACAGTTTTTTCTTACCAAATTCTTTAAGCCGTAGACATTGACTCTGCTATAATGTAAAAATCCCCCATATGGGGTAAAAAACACGAGGACCCCAGAGGTACGCTTAAACATTGACTACAAGTCCTACGCTTCGGTTGTCCTACTTGGAGGTAGATTTATTGAAATTAAGAAGGGAAAAACTCAATGTGGATTTATGAATAAAAGCTTCCCGGTATTAGGACCTGTATTTGGACTTAATTTAAGAAAATGCTAGGGCTGGCCAACAAAGGCAAACAGACAAGAGGCTTATCTTCACGAGAGGAAACAGACATAGAGCAGGTGACAAACTCCTGTAAAATGGCCCATAAATAGATCAGCCTTCTCAGGATACGGTCCTTGCTGTGATGACTAAGGTCTGTCCCAGCAATGTGAAAGCCACCATAGATGTATACATGGGCAGATGCCATAAATGTAACTGTGTTCGGTAAAACTCTAGTTATGGACACTGAAATTTACCTTTTATGTAATCTTCATGTGAAACAGACTAGCCACATTAATTAGGCCATGAGGCCAATCTCTGGGTTCCTGAGGTAAAGTGACTTGATTGGCTAATGCTGTGGACACCTGACTGAAATGTAACACAGCAGTCCTGAGGGTTAGAGCTGACTGCCAACTCTAGGTTCTAGATGATCTAGGAGACATGGCTCAGGTATGTGTGTGCAGGAACATTTCTCCCCTGGACTTGGAGAGAAGGGTCATCTTGGTTAGGTTAATTGACATGAAAGACAAATCTTGACAGTGGGCAGGACAATGGCCCTAGTGGGGATCCTGGGCTGTAAGATGGAGAAAGTGAGCTCAGAGTTCTAGTTCAGTTATTGAATTCAGCTTCTTGCGATACAGCCACCTAAATCTCCTGCCACGTGACTTTCACCACAGTGGATTGTATCCCTGAACTGTGAGCCAAGGACCCTCTCCCTCTTTTAGTTGATTGTGTCTGGCATTTTGTCACAGCAACAGGAAAAATAGCTAAGTTAGCCGTGTTCTTTATGACAGAGTTTTAACATGATGAGTGTGTCCTGTGTCCTATCAAGCAAGCAAACCTCCAAACGTAAGATCTAAGTGCATCTCAAGCAACTTTAGTCCCCTAAGGTTATAATTAGGACCTGGAAGAAGTGAAACAAGACTGGACAAGGGAAAGGAAACCCACACTAAATGCTTATTTTATATTGCCAGGGGTTAAACCTGGAGGTTTGAGCTTCTGGTGGAGGGTTGATCTCTACCAGAAAGCTGGAGCCAGCTCTCAAAACATCTGCTAAGCTAACATTAAACTTGATATCCTTCCACCCCTTGCTCCCAACTGCTGGGATTACAGGAATGAGCCACCAGAGCTGGTGTTTTGGTTTTGTTATATTTTGTGATTGGCTTCTGCATCTATGTCTAGAATGCTGAGGTTACAGGTCGAGGCTACCACAGCGAACTTGAGGTTTTATGTATATGTATTGCTTTTCAGATATATATATATATATATCTTTATATATATATATATATATATATATATATATATATGTATAATGTTTCGCAGATTTTTATCCTGCCTGATGAAAATACTTTCCTATCTTTAATTTGACCCAATTAGGAAGATGTTTGTGATTCAATACGAAGCAAACCAGAGGAATCTGAGATTAAGAACATGCCGTGAAGAGGCCTGACATTTGAGACCAACCTGGTTCTCCAACAGTACGCTTTGGTTCACGTAGCTACCTTAGTGACAACACAAGTCACAAAAGTCAGACCCGTGCAACGAGGCCCAGCAAGAATGTCATGCTGCTGGAGGGACAAAGGTGGTACCAGGTACCACTTTTGCTCTGCTGAACTTTATTATTTAAAAGGCAATAAACAAATAGGGAAAGTATTATGCCTATTATTTGTGTTTTCCAAACTCAAAATAATAACAGGTATAATTTAAAGAACACAACAGATACAAGCCTTTCCTCCCTGTCCCCATCCCAGCTTCACCCCAAAAGTGTTACAGGGCACTGTCTTCTTCACTGTCAATGGCTGTCTAATACAACACCCTCTGAGACATTTGGGGTGATTCAACTGTGAAAAACTGTCTCAGAACTGACCCCATCACCCCACAACTCATGCTACGTGTCTCTTGGTTGCAAGGCATTCATTCCTTTCTTCCTTCTGTTCAAATATCTACTGTTGCATTTCTGTTATTTTCCCAGCTCTGGGCTTAGTTGATATGCTGGGGTTTCTTAAGAACTTACAAATTTGATGAAGGAAATGAGACAGAAATGCATTAACTGTTAAGGAACAATACGAAATAGCACATGATTAAATGGTGGAGTGGATGCCAGGGACAGCAGTTGTTTAAACGTTCCGAGAGGGAAGGATGATGAATGAGCATCCTTAGATGTGGCTTAGGGAGCGAGGAAACTTCGGCTGGACTCTAAAGAATAAGCTACGATGAAAACTAACGGGTCCTGCTCTCACTGTGGTGTGTACGGGAGGGCCTCAGGGCTTAGACCTGTGGCTGCTTTCCCAGCGGGGATGTTACTCTGAGTGCAAATGGGACCTAACTCCAGCAAGAGACGGAAGCCTGCACCCAGAATCAGGTTTCCTTGGGTGTGGAGACTAGGAAATTCAAATGTGTTTTCTGTGTTTTAGATGGGGCCTTACATAGCCCAGGATGCCCCCCCCATCCCTATGTAACACAGGATGAAATTACACTGCAGATTGTTCTGCCTGTGCCTCCTGAGTACTAACACAGGCATGTGCAATATGCTCGTTGTTTTTTTCTAGGCAGTGTTGGAGAAGGAGCACTAACATGTTGGGTAAGCACTGTTCCGAAGGAGCTACACCCCTGCCCGGTCTTTGGGTCTTTGTTATTTTGAAGTAGCAAGCACCTCCCTCTAGGAGTTAATACATATTATTTGTATATATATATATACATATATATATATATACACACACACACACATACATGTATATATGGCTCATTCATTTTCAAATTCTGTGTCATTAAAAAAAGCACTACTAACAGATCTGGCCATTACTCTCTGGCACTAAGGAAAGGGAAGAGAGTTTTGATAGCTGTGTCACCTCCTTAGTACGGACAATCTGTGATCCTGTGTGAACAAGGACTCTTTAGGTGTGGAACCTGAGTCACGTCCTCACTCCCAACAACCCAGTAACTTATCTTCAAGAAAGGTCCATATCACCGAGAACAAAAGTCTCTTGTGGTGAAATGGTGTGAACCCTTCCTCCTACCGGAAGTGGCTTTACTTGGTGAGGGGATCCGAATGCCCTGGAGAAATCTGATTCCTCATTAATTTCAGTTGAATCAAGGGACACGCTGCTCCCTAAGTCACAGCTTCACTCTTCCTATAAAGCACAGCTCGTTAGAAAGAACAGAAATGTCCCCCCCAGAAAGGAGAATGATGGGAAGGACCTAACTTGAACTTCCAACAAGCCAATGAGAACTAGTAAAAGTCAGCGTGTTTTATGGTGTGGGAGCTGGGGTGACGCACAGCACGAGGGTCATGTGTGTGCACTATTGTATATGGCGCACTCCATCTTTCCACAAAAGCCCTGGGGGCTCCGAACCCAGTGTCTTCCTTCTCATTCCTCTATCTCCTGTTCTGACCTCCAGAAAATTAGATCTGTTAATATTTAGGACATTTCTACACAAATCATTGTTCTAACCTGATTTAGAGGAGAAAAATACATATTTTTTAAAGGTTTCTATGCATGGTGTAGTGCCCACAGTCGTAACTGCGTCGACAGAAGCAATACTCCACAGGAACAAGAGATTTTTTTTCCACCAACACATGCACAAAATGTAGAGAGTAAGCATGCAATTGCATATCAAACAGAATGACACAAACTTATTTCCTGCCTTTTAGGAGATACCCATTCTGAATGAAAAATCATGTAAATCAGACGGGGACGTCAGCTTAAAAGCAATAACCAATGCATGAATATGCAGCAACTTATTTACATGAACTACACAGTCAATGTGATTTAACGATAGGGATTATGAATAACAGCCTATCTGGGGCAGGATTAGGGAAGTTGGGGGTTCCTTTTCAATTCTAGGCAGGAACAAGTCTTAAACTCTGTTATGGTTTGAATATGAAATATCCCCATCGTCTCCGTCTCCTCTCTTTGAATACTTGTCCCCAGTGCTTGGAGTTGTTTGGGGAGGCTCTATGTTGGGGTCTGAATGTGAAATATTTCTCACCGGTGTATACATTTAAACACTTGGTTTCCAGCTGGTGGTGTTAGGAAAGATGGTAGAAGCTTTAGGAGGCGGGGCCTTGCTGGAGAAAGTGGGTTATTGGAGGTCAGCCTGGAGGCTTACTAGCTGGATCCTGTTTCCTGAGTATGGCTGTACTGTAGCCAGCTGCCTCCAACTCATTCCCCACCTAGAACTGAGCATAGCAAGCCATTTTCTCTCCAAGCTGCTTCTTGGCCAGTATCATGTCCCTGCGACAGAAAAAGCCACTAATAACTATAGAATCTTCACGAGGCAGGGCCAGGCCGGAGGATGTGGGTGATGGAGCAATATTTTCCGTCAGAGAGGCATGCTTCTGGCCTGTGTCTCTCTGTCTCTGTCTCTCTCCCTCCTTCCCTCTTCTCCTCCTGCTCCCTCTCTCCCTGGTCACCTCCTCTTCCTTCTTGTCCTCTCTCCCTCTACTTCCTGAACCCTTGGGATGTGAGCAAGGTGTCTCAGGCCCTGCTAACAGAGAGCCCCTACGGGGCCACCTGACACCATGCCCTGTCTACCATGGTGCGCTACATCCTCTTCAACCACAGACTAGAACACCTCCCTTCCCTCCCTCAATTTGCTTCCTGGAAGGCTTTTTAATTTTTTTTTTCTAGAAAGGAAAGTAATCAATACACTTTCTAATCAATATTCATTTATACTAAATGGCAAACCTAAAACAATAAGCTAAAGTTTGAAAGGACTCGCTGTGAAATGCTGCTTAGAAATGGGGGTGGGGTGCGGCAGAGCCTTAGAGGATGGGTAGAAACCCACACTCTGCTGCCTCGGGAAGCTCAGACTTGCTCTCGGTCTGAGCTGAAGACCCATTTTGTAGGCAATCCCGTGCATTGATTCAGATGCTCCCCCATCTGAGGCCATTCCTAAAAGCAGAGTCCAGGAAGTGGGCATGTGAGAAATAATGGGATAAAGATGGATTTAGTGTGTGCTGTTGAGCTGGCTACTGACCTGGCACTGGAGGCTGAGTCCCATCGGAAACTTGTTGACACTGATTTTGTAACAAACCTACGTTACTTACAATTCTTAAACGCTTCTACCTCCCTTCCAATCCCCAACACCAGGTAGGAGGGAAAGAAGGTTAGTGGGGACAAGGGGCAGAGTTCTCTTTGCCCCTTGTACTTCTGCTGGGCACGGTTGTAGGATTCTTTAGGGAGGCAATACCAATATCAGTCGTCCAGAAATCCAGAAGTCCAGGTAACCAGCAAATCAGCAAGCAGCAAATGCAGCAGCAGGAGGAACCCGCAGCAAGCAGCCCTCCTCCAAGCCACTGTACCTTCTTCCGCTGGGCTGACATATGTATACCCCTCCAAGTCCTCAGAACTCAACTAATTCCACCTGGTAAAGACCACGCTCCACACGAGACACTTTACAGGTCTGGACCAACTAACGTTTCCAACTTGAAATTTTAACAAAAACTTCTTTACATATCATAAACCAAAAACATCCACAACAGAAACTTATAAGGGTCTACTCTGAGTGACTCAAATTCTCCCACTCTCTCTTGAGACTGCGCATTCTACATTTGGTTCTACTGATACAGACTTTTTGAACATAATATGACCCTTTCTTAGCCCATTTGTGCCTGACCCCGGATCCTAAGGTGCTAGACACTCAAGAACTGAAGTTCAACTGGAGTTGAAGTTCTAAGTGTGTTGTCTTCTGTCAAATGGAGATTAAAGACACAGACTTTCATGGGAGTATGCACATCAGAAATAAACTTTATTAAGAAAGATTGCAGAAAAGTAAGAAACTGTGGGAAAATGAGAAGAACTCTCAAGGTGGGGAGAAGTTTCCAAAAGTGGAACAAGTCATGGAACTGCCTTGTTGGGGTTATATAGAGCCAAGACAGAGACTAGACAAAGGCTGGGTCCTTGGACTAGATCCTTTAGCTCTCTGGGTTCTTGAAGGTAGAGCCAATGGAAGGTCACCTATTTTGTACATGTCACTGTATCCCAACCACAGAGATGAGCATGCACTCTTTATGCGCCACTCTCCAAGCTCAAGCTGATCAGAGTGCCCTCTGTCCTTCTCTAACTTGTGCTGTGACCTCGACCCGCTGCTAGCTGCTAGAACTGCTGCTTCTGACCTCGCAAGCGTCTGCAAGAGCAGCTGATATTCTCTCTGTTCTCTCACAGGCATGGCCCGGCTGCATTTTTATCATGGCCGAGAGCTGATTCTATCCTAGACACCAAAATGGAGCTGCAGTCTTTCTTAGTATTGTCATGTGTAGCTTCTTGTCTCTGGGATGGTGTGGGGTGGAGTCCAGGAGTGTGTGGAGCCTTCCTTAGAAACTACCTTTACTTAATTGATTACAATCATCAGCATTTTGAAGCAAAGATATGTGAAAACATAATAGCACTGCCACATTCCTCAGGGTCTTAGGCTGGCCCACTCTCTCTGGCCTAGAGTCCCACCCCTCCTCTTCATTGGATGAGTTGGTTATCTGGTACCCAGGTATTATTTCTCTTATTCGTCTTCCAAAGTGCTCTAGACCTTGCCCTGTGAATCGGTCATCTTCCTTTTAAGGCTAGCCACTGTTCTCACAAAAATATATTTGCATATTTGACCTTGAGTCCCTTTCCCCAACTTCCTTCTTCACTGTCAACTTTTGTTCTAAGCTTGCTCCAGGAAGTGTTATGTCTCATGGGCTTCCTGCCAATTGTCCCAAACTTAAAGAAGTACTACAACTTCAGAAATAGTTACAAGGAAAAAAAAACCAGATGTGCAAGATGCATGACGTCCAGGACTGAAGCACATATAGGAACTGTCCATTGTACCTGCAGCTGATATCAAAGGTGGACAATGTGGCTATACTTATGCCCAGCATACTTATGCCCAGGCCTCCTGGGAATAGTCAACGAATCATTCTATCATTGTCACTGGCTCCACCTAGCAAGATTTAGGAAAAGCCCTGTACCCTGTGTTCAGGTGATTGTTGTCAGATTATTCCCCATCACAAATTTGGTTCAGGATACAGTGCCTAAAAGTGAAGCATGCTGTCAACACAACATTACTGTCTGCAAGTATGCTTCTGGTATGGAATACAAACCCCAAAGGAAGAAATAACCCCTCCTTCTGGGACTGATTTGTCCAGTGTCATCAACTGATCTGCCATTGAATGGTCAGCATCTCAAAACTACTGACACAAACCCCACTCTTTCTCCAGAACCCTCCATGCCACCTCTCACTATCTGGACTGCTGAAAGGACTTCTTAACTGACCCCCTGTCTCTGTCTGTGAGCCCCTAAAGTCAGATCTCAGCAGTCACCTGGAGTAAGGCTTCCAAAACATGAGGCAGCTGCCAAGTCTGTTTTGAGCAGAAATCAAAGGCTTTACAAGGGCCTATTCCTATCTCCTAGCTACCTCTGTCCTCTCGGCAGAAAGACCCCAAGGTGAACCCATGTTCCCTTCTCTGTGGGAACCTCTCTCTGGAGATGGACATGGGCATCTTTGCCTGGTGCCCAACAAATACAAAGTAACAAAGTGATGGGTGCCACCCCTCCCATGACTTGACCTTCTCTCTTGCTAAGGGTAAGATTTGGGTGTGGCTTGTCCCACAACGGCCGTGTGGTGACGTTCCCAGTGTGGCTGTTTGGAGGTGGTGACTTTCAGAGGTGGGGCATAGTGAGAGTAAAGAGGTCACATCAGCCCCTGTAAGCAGATTGGTGCTGCCTCACAGACTGGGTCAAGTGTGTGGTACCAGATTGGTTCCTGCAAGAATGGTCTGTTATGAGGGAGCCTGGCTTGTCATACAGAATTCTTCCACACAGATTGTGATACCAAGGACAACGAGGCTCTCAGCAGAACAATGCTGGAGAGCCCATCTACAGTGTGAACTAAAGAACTGACTTTACCATCAAATCACAGGACTGACAGACACAAGGTGCTGTGCCATGCCCTGCCATGTATACGGTGAACCATATGGTGGAGAAAGCTTCACCACACCAAACAGATGAAGTGCTTGCTCCCCTCCAGGACACTCAGGAAACAGCCTGAAGCTTCCTGTTCTTCAACCACAAGGGATGAGCTCTACCAACAATGTGTGTGAGCTTAAAAGTGGACCGTGACTTGGTTGGACCTCCAGATGAGCATGTAGCTTGCTCCACACCCTGATTATAGCTGTAACACCCAGACAGAGGATGCTATGATGGGCACAGCTCAATGAAACTGATGTGATATATGGACATGACCATGCCTGAGGTGGTCACTTTGTAAGGAGGAAGGGTCTGCTCTTTGCTTGGGTTCCAGAGGTCTGTACCATTGCCGCATGATTCCTCTGCTTTTGGTCCCACGGGAAGTCAGGATATCAGCGTGAAGGCCATGTGCTCACCTCGCGGCAGCCCAGAAACTAAGGATCAGAAGGAGTGGGGTTCTAATGTCACCCACAAGGACACACCCTTCAACCTTACTTCCTTCCACCAGGCACCGCCTGCCTCATAAAGATTCCACCATCACAAAAACACCACAGGCTGACAAGCCTTGAACTCGGGGCCTCAGGGGGACATGTTCTCCAGCCAAAGCAGTGCCATTTTGACTTTAAATTTATAGCAATTTGTTTATCCCTAGATCCCAAATCCCTGCTGTCTCAACAGCTCTCCTCCTCCTCTCTCCCTGCATCGCCTCTGAACCCCAAGGGTCTCTTTTCCGTGTTTCACATGAGCCAGGAATGTGCTCATCGCAAACCTTTGCCTGGCTGTGTCTCTCAACTCCAGGCGCCCTTCCCCGTTTTGCTTTTGGGTTTGCACTCACTTCTCCTTTTCACACAAGCGCCATCTTCTCAGCGGGCCTCCTGCCTTGTATCTAAAACTCTAACTCCCTTCTTCCCCCATCTAATTACACTTCTCTTTCTCATGTGGCACCATCCACTTTATCATACACATGTTTCTTTAATTGCTTTTCTTGCTCATTGTGTTTTTTGTTTTTTTTTTTTTGTTTTTGTTTTTGTTTTGTTTTGTTTTGGTTGGTTGGTTGGTTGGGGGTTTTTTGGGGTTTTTTTTTGTTGTTGTTGCTTTTCTCACACTGGAATACCTGTTCTACTAGCATGAGAACTTTGTCTATTTTATTCATTTCTGTTAAAAATGGTGTCCTGCTATAATAAACTACAACAGACCAAGTAGCCTCTGATGAACAGAAATTTATTTCTTATAGTTCTGGAGGCTTAAAAGGCCCAGGACTGAAGAAGAGCATCTTGAAAGGGTCTCTCCATCCTTTGGCAGAAGGGAGAAGGTAAGAGAGAGAACAATGACGCAAACCACAGATTAATAGTTGACATCAATCCATTCAGGGTGGCCCTCTCATCATAAAGAGGCAGAGCCAGGCAGGTATTTGTGAGTTCAGGGCCAGCCAGGTAGCCAGTGCTAAATAGTGAGTCCCTGTCTCAGAAAAGGCAAAACAAAACCAAAGAAAACAAAACTGAACAAAGACTTTTTTATTTATTTTTATTTTTTAATGAGACAGGGTTTCTCTGTGTAACCTTTGCTTGCTTTATAGACCAAGCTGACCTCGAACTCTGAACAAAGAATCTTTATAAGGAAAAAACAAAACAAAACAAAAACAAACAAACAAACAAACAAAAACAAAAAACAAAAAACCACAAAAAACAAAACCTAATTGCTAAGAAATATTTTTAAAAAATATTCACCATTGAATCCAGGAATGGTGCCACACACCCTTTAAACTCAGCACTCTGTAAGCAGAGAGGCAAGCGTGCCTCTGTGAGTTTGAGGCCAGCCTAGTATAGAAAGTGAGTTCTAGGGTATCCAGGTCTACAAAGGAAGATCCTGTCTCAAAAGAAGATTTTTTTTAAAATGTTTACCATCCTTAGCCATCAGGGAAATTAAAACTATTTTGAGATTTCATCTTATAGTAGTCAGAATGGCTAATATTAAAAAACAAAAAGTGATGGCAAAGATGTTAGGGAAAGGGAGGCCTCATGCGCTGTTAGTGGGAGTGCAAACCGGAACAGCTCAGATGGAAATCAGTGCAGCAGTTACTCAAAAAACTAGAAATATATTTACCATTGGACCAAGCTATACCGCTCTTGGGCATAGCACCCAAAAGACTCTGTATCCTATGGCAGAGACGAATTCAACCATGTGCATAACTGCACTGATCACAATAGCTAGGACGCAGATGTCCATCCACGTGAAGTATAACAACGGAATTTTATTAAGTGTAAAGTGCAGGTCAACGGAAGGAACTGGCAAGTGCCGGGCTGAGAGAAGCAATGGAGACCCAGCAAGACACACCCAGCAAGACACAGGCCACACGTTCTCACTCACATGTACATCCTAGCACTGAACCACTAGACTTGTACTTTTAACTTGGAGAATTTAGAATTCAAGCAAACAAGCTATCAACAGCAGCAACAACAACCAAAAACCTAGGTGTCATGGGTGAGGAGGGGGGGGACATTGTGAGGGAGGGAGGGCAGTAGAACAGGCCTGATGTGGAGGAGAAATGGGGAGTAATGGGGAGGGAGGTTTAAGTGGGGAGATGGATGATAGGACTGATGAGGTATCTGAGACAGGTAAGGCTCAGGGATGGAAGGTTTGCAGGTCTCCTTCCCTTGCATGGAGTCATTCTACTTCACCAACCACACTCCCAACATTGATGAGATCCCTCTTTTCCCAGGCGCCTTTTGCAAGGTAACACTTGGCCTCAGGCTTACCTGCTAGCCCAGCTCTCCCTGCTGTTAACAACAATGCCTACCCGCCTGGCTTCAGGCATCCTGTCCCCAACTTCCCTGGGACTGAAGGCATGGAGGGCTTTCCCCCCACCCCATTTCCGAATTTTGCAAATCAGGAGGCAAGATGTCTTCCTCTTGTCTTCCCCTGCAAGACATTGTACAGTTTAAGTTATACCCCCGGAGAAACTTAACCCAAATTCCCAGTAGGTAACTGCCAATTCTAGAACACTCCACGAGCTAACGAGGGCATTTTAATACATTTCCCTTTTTAAAGGAGCAGAGAAGCCCCTCCTTCCCTCCCAGGCTCAGATCTGCCTGCAGGATTTACATACTGTTAAATATTTCCCACTGTTGCAGCTCTTAACAAAGGCTTCCTCCCTTTCAACTCTCTTAAACCAAGCAACCAAGCCACAGAGGAGAAATAAAAACAACATTCTGAGAAGGAGATTTCACAGAAGTTTTGAGCAGAGCGGATGCAGTTTCATCATGGGCTCCCTGACATTCCTTGGGGGGGGGGACATTGAGGAAGAAACTAATTTAAGGATGGAGAATAAAGGGATGCTGCAGCTAGAGGTTCTGAGAGGGGAAAAAATGACATCTAAAAATAATATTTGTAAATGTACCCAGAGGCTATTGCATGATGGGCACCCATGGGAGCAGGGCCCTCGGAATCTGCCTATGCCTCGGGCTGCTTGTGTTGATTGGCCTGAAATAGCAACAGCCTCCTTTTACCTGAGGCTCCTACCATTATTCCTCCCAGCTAGAGACTGTAGCTTCTCAGCTCCAATCAGTCTGATTCTCTTAAGAAGAGTATCATCCGTGCCTGTTCAGGCAAGCTCCAGTTTTGCTGCGAATGGCTGTGTCTTTTTGAAGCCAACGAATTCCATTAGCATTCATTCTTCTGTGTTCTCTGTCGCCGCGCCTTCTCATGTCATCATGGTTGCCTTACTTCCTGTTCTCTGGGTGCTTTCTCCACCTCTCCCACCTCAGTCCTTTCCTGTTTTTCTGGGTGCTGAATAAAACAGAGGCTGTGTCAAAGCTTCGGCCTCTGGACCTGACGATGGATCATTTCCTTGGGTACAGTGGTCAGCCAGGCGGGAGTTTCATACTGTTATACCCAGTTCGAGAGCCCCCAAAAGATCTCCAGGAATCGACTCCGTTGCAAAACACATGAGGGTCTTTTTATTGAAAATCACAAGCTGCAGCTTGGGCTACACAGCCCCACTGCCGAAGCAGTGGGAGCTGAGCGCCCCGCGCCCAGGTTAGTGGGGTGATTTATAGATTCTGGTCCATCCCAGAATGCCCAAGGCAGGGGCAATTCCTGCTGGCAAGCATCTATTGGTCAAGGTGCTACATTTTGAATCGATTGGCTATAGGAAGGTTCCCAGACCATTGACCATGACCAGGTGTCCCTCCCTACGGGGAGGGTCCATTTTCCTAGCAACTGTATCTCTAGTGGGTGGGGAAAGAACGCAGTGAGGCGGTCCTTCCCCTCAGGGCATTACTAGACTTCTCCACCCACATAGTTCAGGCCTTAATAATAGCTGCTAATTTTTAATCTTTTTGATCTCTCAATACCTTGCTCTACATGGTAGGTTCATCTCCCTGTTACAGCAGTTCATAATAGCTATCCATGGCTGTGTAACAAATTATCCTAAGATTTAGAGCCTCTCAAAAGCAAAACCCTACTGTCTTAGTTTCTGTGGGTGGGAATCCAGCACGGTTGAGCTGGATGTCATTCTAAGGGGCTTGCCTCAGGCTGTGGTCAAACCAGTACCCCACAGGCTGCTGTCCAGAGATCTATCAGTTTCTTGGCACATCTTTTGGGCTTCTGTATAAAAAGACTCAATGGTTAGGTTTTTTGTTTTCTTTGCTCATCACCTTAACACAAACTAGAGTCCTATGGGAAGACATTTTTCAATTGAGAAAACATAGACACGTCTGTGAGGCATTTTCTTGATTAATGATTGATGTGGGAAGACCCAAGCCTGTGTGAGCAGTGCCATTCCCTGGACAGGTGGTCCCTGGGGGTAGAATAGAGCAAGCTAAACAAGGCAGTGAGCAGCACTCTTCCCCAGCCTATTCTTCAGTTCCTGCCTCATGGTTCCTTCTTACCTGAAGCCCTGCCTAAGCATTCCTCAGTTATGGACTGTGATCAGAATGTATGAGCCAAATTTTCTCCCCAAGTTTCTTTCTGTCATGGTCTTTATCTCAGCAACAGAAACAGAACAGACTAAGTCAGAAGACCAGAGACTTCTCCATAGAGCAGCTTCCACTATGGCTACTGACTCCAGCAGAGCCAGCAAATGAGAAGAAAATAGGAAGGCATGTGACAGGGGATCATGTGAGACAGAAGCAAGGGGTACACTGTAATCTACTCCGAGACCCTTTCTAGGGGTAGGTTCCATGTTCAGACATGTTCTGTTCATTAGATGAAAATCACCAGGTGAGGGAATTACACAAACTCAAAGGCCAAGAGACAAATATCCCTAGAAGACACAGAAGAAAAGGAAAAAAAAATAAAAGAAATATAAGCATTGAATAAAAGGGAAAGGAGAGGAGAGGGAAGATACCGGTGAAGACGATGGTTTTTGAAGAAGAGACACAGCTTGCTTGGCAAACCTGCTACTGCCATTGCTTGTGGGAAGAGACGGTGATGGACACACTGGGATTAATACTTGTCTGATGAATAATTATAGGGTATCTCAGTGAGGTGGTAGTAGGGCCTCTCACAGCATGGCAAGGTCACTTTGGCTGGTTTAAATTGGAGGCAGCCCAGGGAGGCTAAGTTGAGAAATGGGGCGCTTCTGAGTACATAGTTTAATAAATCTCACAAAAAGGGAGGGAAGACAAGAAGGAGGACGGCATTGAAATTGGTAATGATGTAGCAGTCACTTATTGTGCACTAGAGAGGGGCTCTTGCGTATTTTGCAGATAAGGAAGCTGCCTCATTTTCCTTAGGTGAAAAGATGAGGTAGCCTTGCTTTGAATCATTTTCCTGTAGTCTTAGGGTAGCCTGCGGCTCTGTGTTTGCATCTTGTCAAATTACCAAGTCCCATAGGACATAGAATCCAGGTCAGTGTCAAGAATCAGTAGGCATACTGATTCCCTTTCCCTGTGGTCAAGGAAAGAGGCCACTGATGTTGAGATGAATTCAAGCAGTGGTTAAGCACACACTGGATGCAGACAGGAGGATGAGTTTCTGAAGTCTACGCCAGGCTAACTAATCTTTCTTTACTATCCTTTATCCTGTTGTTAAGTGCACCCAATGAAAGGTGGATTCAATACACGTGTAAGATGTTTGGAGCTGTTAAAAACTTTAAACCAATTAAGTTGCACAGAATTATACATGAATAGCTGACATACATTAAATTCTACCTATAAAAAACAAAAGCCCTTGGTTCAATCTCAAACCTAAGAATTCTATGAAATAAGTGCCCAGTGTGTAAGCTTTGGCACATGCCCACACTGCAAAACCATCAGCATAGTCACGATGATGAACACACCCGGCACTTCTGGTCACCCTTTCCCCTTGTGTCCCCCACCCTGCCGTCCCTAGGTGGTTGGTTCTGTTGCTAATGTTCATGAGACCCAGAATTAACTGTCATTAATAGTACTTAGAGTCAGAGCTCCAAAATGGCAATAAAGATGCAGCTGTAAACACAAAGAAGGACTGGAGGGCTCAGCAGCAAGACGGGCATCTGGGACGGGCAGACTCAGCCACCGGGTGGGTTAATGAGAAGCACTGCCCAAGGCCATGGACAGCGTGTCTGCCCTTGCACCAGGTGGCTGCACAGGCAGAGCCCTGAGACACCCCACCTATACTACTACCAGGAGAATGTTTCCCCCTTTGTATTTGTATTTGTATTTCTGACTGTGGCTTTCCCAATTCAAAAACCCTGAGTAGTTTTCTTTTGTTGGAAGATGTTGTAAAGAGAAATGGATGCTGTAAAGAAATAGCAGCTCCAAAACCTTTTTAGCTTGCTTACCCGACCTTGTTCAGTCTGACCTTCAGACACTGTCTGACTTCAGTCTTGTCCCAGGTGTTGGGGTTTTGGCCCCCTTTCCTCCCCCCTTCCGGTGCCTGACCTCACCTCTTTCTTTATCCATCTGATACTAGTCCGTTTCAGTACATCTGTTTCTTGATGATCTCTCTGGTCTACCTCTGGAATAATGTAGCTGTTCTCTGAATGTTGACAGCAGGTATGTGCTGTCCTTGTTCAAAGTGGCAAAATGAGACGATGCCTCATTTTTATATTATGGTACCTGAGACACAAGACAGGAGAGAATTACTAAATATTTGCTGGAGAGTTAAAGGGTGGCCCTCTGGTGTGACTATGTGGTTTCCCTAAGTTTCTCAGCCCTCACACTTTGATGGCTCCTTCTGCCTGGAGCCATTGTGTTCATTGCTAGGATGCTTAGAATTTCTGACCTCTTCACAGCAGATGCCACTAGTTCCCTTCCCCATGTGACAACCAGCCATGTTTCAGGGCTTTGCCAAAGGTCACCAATGGGAGTTTTCTAGGGTAACATAGACCTAATTATGACATTTAAGCATCAACACGGCCCAAGATTTTCTATAAAGTATACATTAAGTAGGGGCAGGGAGAATGATCTTTTCAAGCTAAGGAAAGAAAAGACATTGAACACTAGGAACTGTTCCCAAGCCCCAGGAAACTCCTTATGCTGTGTTAAGAGAGTTTATCCCATGTGTCCTCCTACTGCCAATCTGCTTTGGTAACATCAAAAGGAAATTCTCTACAAGCCCCACTGATAAAGCCTTAAAGGGGAAAGGGCTTTAAGTCAGTTGGCACACTAATTACTTTGGTGTAACAAAATACTTGAATCTATCATCTTACAAGGAGGAAAGGTTGGCTTGGGCTGGCAGCTGTGCAAGTTTCAGGCATAGGTCTATACAGAGACATCATGCCTTAGTACAGAACACAGGGCAGAGCAAACTTCTCAGAACAAAGCAGCCAGTAAGCAAAAGAGAAAGAGGGTCCAGGGCCCTATTATCACCTCCAAGGGTCCATATGACAGGAGGAGATCTAACAGGAGGATTAGATTTTTCAAACACCTACTTTAAGGTTCTTAAGTGCCTCTACCTCCCTTCCAACTATTCCCCACCCCTGCCGCCTTAGGTAGGTGATTAGTAGTGAAAGGGGCTGTAGACCCCTTTAATCTACTTCCTGTTGATAAAGGTCAGTGGGTTCTTTGGGGATGACCAAACCCAGTCATCAGCAATCTAGTCGAACAGCAAAGCATCAGCAGCAACATGCATCAGTGGCAGTGGAATGATTCAATAGAAGTGACAAGACTCTACCCAAACAGCACAAGTCCTCTGAAGTGGCAAAACCTTGCCAAAGCAGCCTGAGAAGTTCTCTGGAGAGTTTCTCTGTGAGAAGACCAGTGAAGGATGCACCCATTGCACAGGGTCGCAATGCAAAAGCGTTCTCTCACTGTCTCTGGGCTTCTGTTTATCCTTTCTCAGGCTCTGTATGAGGATTTTTTTTTCCAGCTCACATAAACCATGCCCCTCAAATGGGGTAGTCTCCAGCGAATGAACATCATTTGCCTTTTCTGAGGGGAGATGTTTTCTGCAGGGGGGGGGGGTGTCCTCCTGGGTAGGGGGTGGGAAGGCATTCCCACATGCCACACTTGGGATCAAAACAAAAAACATGTTCACACGATAAAACTGAGTTTCCAAAGAAGTCAGAAACTTCCACTTCATCTAACTACATCCCCTTCTTAAAGGTTGGTGAGCCTCCCACTAGTGACACAGGCTGCAGAGAGCTGGCGTGTTATTGCCATCTTGAAGTCGCCTGGGAAAAAGGTGCCTCGGCTGAACCATCGTGTCAATGTGACTGGCCTGTGGCCGTGACTGTGAGCGACTGTCCTGATTGTTAGTTGATGAGGTGTGGCACAGCCTACTGTGGGTGGCACCGTCCCTAGGCAGATGGGCCTGGGCTGTATAAGAAAGCCAGCTGAATACATGCTATGATTGTATAGTTTGGTGTACTTGTGACACTCGTAACAATGGGAATGGAGTGGTTGTCTGACCACCCATTCCTGGGACCCCTTTCTTCCTACTGGGTTGGAAGCTATGAGGGTTTGTACCTAGGCCTACTGTAATTTGTTCTGCTGTGTTTGGTTGATGTCCCAGCTCTTCTCTGGAGGGAAACAAAGGAGTGATGGAAGGTTGGGGCATGGGGAGGAATGAAGGGAGGAAGAAACTGCTCCTTGTTTCCCCAGTGTGGACAGTACAGGCTCCCCTTCTTTTTGTCCACACAGGACCTATTAGGTATGATATATACAGTCTGGAACTGAAGGTGGCAAATCATATCCCCGAAATTGTAATCATCTTGAGCATTATTTAAAACACTGGCCACTTCGACTTCACGTGGAAATCTCTTTGAGCGATAAAGCCAGGAGGCACTGATTCATTTCCTATCTCTCTGAGCTATTCAGTGCCCTCGATCTTAAGTACTTCTTCCTTTGTCTCATAGATCCAATCTCAGCTTTAATACATTCATTTCCTTCCTTATTACAATATGATATATGGTGTTCATTTTGCAAGTCTAATTCAATGAACTGTTTGCTCAATGGGCTATTAAAATAAAACAACAGAATCCTTCCCTGTACCTTTGCTTGCTGGCTCAAGGTCCTGAGCGCACCCCATGACAGTAGCACCTTCATTTTCTGCTGCTTTCTACCCTCTCCTGGAGGCAAGATGTCCCTGTCTGTCCTTTGCAGCCTCTCCTGCCCAGTTCTCCTTTTTCTTCTCTACTCTAAACCTGCTTCCCACTGACTCTGGCTCCTTTGGATCCTTCTATGCTTTCCAGACTCTTTATTTTCCTCCTTGGCTCCTATCTGAGCTGTGAGCTTCAATTTCAAATCCCTAGAAACATAAGTTGCACATCACTGCATCTCTCCTCAAGTCACAGGAGCAAAAGGAAAAGGGAATCAGCCTTCTGCTTGGGCGAACCCTCATCCACACTGTGAGTCAGGGTGTCTGTCCTACAATCCCAGCTGGAATGGATGCTGGACACAGTATCTTAGAGACAGAACTTCTGATGCAAACTGAAAGCATATGCTTTAGCAGAACATCCTGGAAAAACTAGGGCAAGACAGCATTGTCAGGAAGAACAAACTTAGCAACAGTGCTCAGACTGTTTTGATGTCCTGATGGTAGGAAGTGCCACACTGAATGAAGAAGGTGTCCTTCAGAAGGTGGCTTTGCAGTTATACATTAACTCTCATTGTGACTCCAGTGTGAGACACTGTTGGTTTGGGGTTACTGATGAGCAGTGCATGACTCAGTGGCTGACACAATGATTCACCGAAAGTCAGCCCCACGGGAAGGATTCTGCCAGCCCATGCAAATCACTTGTGCCCACGTCACTGTTATAAGGTGCATTCATGGCTAAGCACGAGTGAGCTACACATATTGCAAGACAAACACACAACCAGAATGGGAATTTGTAACACCTAATAACTGCTTTACATACATTGCCAAACAGAGTGGGGACCAGGGAACCATTATTCCTCCCTAAAAATGCTTGAAGCGCTCTCTCCATGGGACTCAGAACTCCAACCTCTTTCCCCTCTATGTCACCTCTGTTGATTGCACACGCAGCCTGCAGGACCTAGAAGCAAAGATATTCCAGGTTCTTACAACTATCATGAATGTCTGCATATATTCACACACATGCACATATATATGTATGTACATGTTCACACACATTCCACACACATACACATGTCCACACATACACGTTATCTCTCCCTGTCTCTTGCTGTCTCTGTCTCTCTCTCCCTCCCTCTCTCTCTCCTAACCCCAGAGTGTAGTGAGAATTTTGGTTTCTTAAAAAACCCAGCTATGTTACATGAATAAGTTTTTGTCTTAATCCCAGATAGGGGATATGGGGCTGCTTCAGAGTATCCACGTACCTATGATGTGTCTTGTGCTCTGGCAGGGCTCTGATTTTGCCGGCTGTGGATAGTTTAATTCTGGGAATCCTTGAGGGGACTCTAAACCCCAAGAGGGCCTGTGGCGGCTTCTGCTCCCCTTGCTGCAGCTGCTGCAGGTCCCTGCTGTTTTGGGTTCCTGCTGTTGTGTTTGCTGCTTCTGGTTTGCTGGATTGCTGGATATTCTGAGGGAGAAGATTGGACTTGCCCCTAGGAGCTCAAACACGTTGATCAGCAGGAAATAGTTTAAAGAGGTCTATGTCATCTTTCCCCTATAACTTTCTTTCTCACCTACCTAATGTTGGAGGGGGCGTTGGAAGAAATTGGGGTGGAGAAGAGTGATAGATACAAGAACACAAATAAAATCACTTTTTAAAAAAGTACATTTATACTGGAAAAGCTGGAGCTTGACAGACAAGAAGGTTTAGAAAGGCTAAGGTGCTTTGCCTAAGCTGCAAAGGTGTTAAGAATGTTCACATATTCAGAATGAAACACAGAATAGTGCTGATCAGAGAAGCAGAGGTAAAATATGGAGATGAGATTAACTCCTCCTGAGTGGATCTTCACAACATGACTTCCATATTTCACTTACTATGGATTTCCAGAATTGCAAAGATACCCAGGTGCATATTAAAGTTCAAAATTTATTTTCTGAAGCCAAATAGGAATAATCTGAGTACCCATAACCCTATTATCTTTCAATAAAAAAAGAAAATATTTCCCTCGGCTTTTGATTAATCAGGACATTTTTTTAAAAACTAGGCAGATTTTTAAATTGTAATTCCACAATATAATATAAAAAGGAATGTGTGCCCGTAGAAGCCACCTTGTCTTTATTATGACACTGACATTTCTCTTCATGAAGAGGAGCAAGATAATGCCAAGATGCGTCTAGCCTCTGTCCCTGTGATCTCAATGAATTCATAAAGATAAATGTCATAAACACAGATCAGCTATCATACAGTCTATATTACAAAGAATTTCATTTTAGTGTGGCAGGAGGTATTGCCTTGAAATATTTTTTTAAGTTATCATAAAATTCTGGAGGTTTCAGGTTTTCAATTTTAGCTTTCTGCCGATTATGATACATCCTTTCTCTGCTTGTGGCTTTTCTTCCCCTCTCCCTTTTCATTCCCTGAATTGCATTTGTTTTATATGACTATATTTCTATCAGGTACACCTAACTCCTATTTTCTTTTTCTCGATTTATAATAGTTCCCAAATGTAAGACTTTTGGGGAACTCAAGTTAATAGTCTATAATCTCAGATAGTGCCAATGATAGTTTGTAGTTTAAAAGTTAATCTGGTGAGTTTTTTTAATCAGAAGTGAGGAAGATAGTATTCAGTGTGGCTTAGTTAAGATGTTTCAGGGTCCAAGGCCAACCTTGAAGGCTGGAGGCCATGCAGATAACCTTACTTTTCTTCACTGTCGCTCAGTTTTTACTAACATTGCCAGAGGTGTCTATAGTTGTGAAATCAACTGTTGGAAAGGAGGGGTGAAATCACGGTTAGGGCCATTAAGAAGAACAGAGTAAAATGACAAGGTGTTGATATCAGGTCGACAGAACCCCTGAAATGTGGGGAAGCCCTGAGTTGATGGAGTCATATGTAGAAGAATCCAGCAATAGCACAGTAAACACAAGGAACCTATAGAAAGTTCTTGTGTCTCAGACTTCTTGAGATTTGTTTGTTGGGGGTGGGGTGGTGGCTGATCAGAATTGCTCAAAAGGACCAAGGAGCAACGCACAGCCATTATTTAGAAATATCCTGGGGAGGTGAGTAAAATATAAACAGGGTGCTGTGGTTCTGGGTCAGAGAAGGAAGATGGCTCTAGGTTTTCCTTCCTCACTCTCTGTTAGTGTGTCCTATGATGCCAGGTCCCATACAGAAAGAGGCAAAAGTCTATGTGCATCACAAGAAAAGAATGTGAGCAAAGATGTTCTTCTAGGCCAGTGAATGACTCCAAAGCACTAAAATAATTCTTGGTGATAAGATAGCTTTTTAAATGTTATTTTTATTTTCTTTTTCTTTTCTCAGATGAGGAGTTGAGGTAAGAGCCATTTCCCAAGCCTTTCTAGCTCTTTCTGCACTCTCACTGTTCAACAGGGGGTTCCATCAGCTGCTCTGACCTGAACTCCTCTCTAAGCTAACTGACTCAAAACTGCCTTCTCTTGGCTTCTGACTGAGTTGCCCTGCCTGGCCTCACACTAATTCTGCCAATATGTTTTCATCTTCTGCCTCCTTTTCATTTTGTCTTTACCTGTGTCTAGCTTGTTCTCTCAGTAACCTGTCTCTGTCAAACTGCCCCAGGACTCAACTCTCAGTAAAAACACTTCTTTTTCTCTGCCTATGCTGCTCTGAAATACTCTCTCTTTCCTTTCCCATTTTTGTGAGGAGTTTGGCATACTCTATCTGCAACTCATTCTGTCAAATCTTTCTCTGATTTGTCACTTTGTGTGCCCCTCAATTAGGTGTCACTTTCAAACATGGCTGCTCCCTTCTATAAACTAATCTTTCCTGCATTGTTTGGAATTAAAGTTGTGTACTAAAGGTGTGACTGTATTCCAGGAAGATCAGACTGTGATCCAGAGTGTGTCTATATTCCAGGGTACATTGGTTTGACTGTGGCTTTTTACCCAGGGATTCATGTTTAGAAGTTTCAGGTCATCTTAAGTGGGGGGATGAATCCATAAAAGGTGAAGCCTAATTCAGGCACTTGGGCTATCGTGTAAGTAGCTTTGGAAGGAATGATTTTTCTAGAGATACGAGCCACACTCTGCCTTCCTGTTCCTTGTTAATCTCTTCCTTTCTCAAGTACCACTTACACTGTTATAGATTCTGCCACTATGCCTTGCCCAAACCAAACAAATACTGATGTCAAACACTTGACTCTCCTGGACTATGAACTTAATACCTCCTTTCCTTTATAAAGTACCCAGCCTCCGGTAAAGCAACATAGTAACAGAAACAGGATGATACAAACAGCAAAGAGGCATGAGAATGAAAGAAAAGAAAGGAAACAACAGAAAATGGAAATCCAGCTTTGTCAATAATAGCATGAAATGTGAGAGCATAGACTAGTCTGGTCAAAATGAAGAGACAGACAAGCTGAGAGACAAAAATGAGGTCAAACTATGAACTTCTCACAGGAGACAAACCTGGGATGCAAAGATACAAAGGGATGAAAGTAAAAGTATAGAGAGATATGTTTCCTGCACTCCAGTTAGAAATCTGGGATGAAGATCCTTACATCAGTTAAATTTTACTTTAAGACAACAAAAGAGTAGCTAGGGATAAAAGAGGATATTTTATTTAATATATGTGTTAGTTAGAATGGCATAACAATAGTAGACTCAAAAACATGATGGAATACTGACATAAATAAAGTAGGAGAGAAATTGACAACTGTGACATGACTTTTTAAGGGACACATGAAAAAAAAAGTCTGTTTGCTTTAGAGCATTGACAACAGAACAAAGAAACAATTCTTATCAAGTCTGACTTGGCAGGCTAGTAAGCTCATTGGGTGACTCAGCAGTCGTATCCCTCAAAAGCCCACGCAGCACAGTGATGACTGAGCAGAGCTGCACCCGGGAGCTCCCCACACAACTTACAGGCTTTCAACCACAGGGTCTTCGCGCCAGCAATTGCTTGCTGCTCCTGTAACCTTGAGGATAGGACTTACTGCTTTCTAAGGTTCCCGAGGCTTGTCAAGTTTCATCCAGGGCGAGACACTGAAAAGGAAGGACAAGCAGGACGAGTGACTTCAGACCGTGTGAGCTTTTATTTGGAGAAGGGACCTGCAGAGGAGATCTCTGTAAGAATCCGGCCCATGCTCCCTTACAAGGGGTAACTAGTGTATACACAGTTAAAGAATGTCACATGATCCACAAACATCCTCCCTGGCTGGCCATTGCTTGGGATCTATGCAGCAGAGAAGACAAGAATCTGGAGAAACATGATTTACTTATGGAAATCAAATTACTATCTTTTCTGGAATTGTCACAGCTCAACCAGAATAAAAGAGCTTTAAAAATTGTTTGGCTGTAGCTGACAATCACCTTCCTGGTCCCTTGACCCACCCTCCACTAGGGAATGTTTTCCCTGAGAGGAAAAACCTACACAACAGCTTTAACAACAGTAGCCGAGTCTTTGGTGTCCCACTTTCCATCGCTGGCAGAATAGGCTGAGTACAGAGGAAACGGAAGACTTGAAGACAGTATCAAGAAAGGTCTTAGGCATCCTTGGAGCACTCACCGAGCAGTCACGGACTCTGCCTCCTTAAGTACACAGGAGACTTTGCTCGAGATGAAATGCGTCTGAGCTCATAAAGCGCATCTCGGTGAACGCAAAAGGTAATAAAATGCAGACTATGTCCTCCAACCACAATGCAATGAGATTAAAATTGATAGCAAGAAAAATTTTTGAGAAATTCACAGGCATGTGGAAATTAAAAGAGACATTCCTAAGTCACAAGTGAATCAAGGAAGAAAGTGTGAGGACAATGAGATAAACACTGAGCTGAATGTGAATGACGACAACATTCTGGCCTGGGCAGCCCTTAGCCCTTTCTTTTTAGGTTCTGTCCTGAGGATCCAGATTCTGCCTCCCTGTTCAGGGTCACAGATAGAGAGGTTCTGTCCATGGAAATGTGTCCATCTTTATCATTGTTAGTACCACTAAGAAGCATTTGTTTGATGGATTGGTGTCAGTTCCAGAGCAGTGGTCACTGGCAAGTCCCAGTCAGACAGGCCTCACCAACTGTGGCTCTATCTTTCTTAAATCCCAGCTGACTTCCTCTTTTCATAAATTGACCAGCTGATTCTAAGTTTCACAAAGGAAAGGAAGATGGTTCGGAATTGCAAAAACAATCATGAAAAAAAAGTTAAGTAGGAAGACTCTCATTTCCTAGTTTTACAACTTCCCACAAAGCAAGGCTAAACAAGCAAACTTGTACTGGAGCGGATGAAGACACAGAGGAGTGGGACAGAACGAGAACCCATGCATCCATTGCTAACAGGCTTTTAGAAGGATGTGCACACTCTCACATGGAGAAAGAGTGAGCTTTTCAGCACTAGAAAAACTGGATATACACATGGAAAAAGAGCTAAATTGGACCATACACCATATATAAAAATTAACTCAAAATACATCAGTGATTTAAGTTTAAGTGCTAAAACTGTTAGACTCTTAGAAGAAAATGTAGCACAAACCTTCATAACTGTGTTTGGCAAGGGATTCTTACATAACCTGAAAGCAGGAGCAGCAAAGAAAAAAATAGATCAACCACTCTCTGCCAAGACTGAAAACAGCAAACTCTCCCCAGGACAGACTGATAATAAAGGGCATTGAAGCACATGTCTATATCCTCAGAATTTGGGGGTGGGGAGGAGGGAGACTGAGGCGTGAGGATAGATAATTCCAAGTGAGACTGGTTTCATAGCAAAAGCAAATTTGTTTTGTTTTGGTTTTGAGGTAGGGTCTCATTGTGTATCTCTGGCTGTCCTGGAACTGGCTGTGTAGACCAGGTTAGACTTGAAATCATAGAGATCCCCTTGCCTCTGTCTCCCAAGTCTTGGATTACAGTTGTATACCACCACACCACACCCATCAAAAGTAAAAACATTTGTGTTCAAAGAACGTTATGAATCTGGAAGTGGTGATGCATGCTGAGAAGATGGGCATTTGAGGAGGCTGAAGAGGAAGACTATGAGGGATAGGTCACCATGGACTACATGGTGTGATTTTGTCATTAACACAAAAACACAACTACAAAAATGATAAAACAAAGTATATTATCAAGAAAACGAAGGGCAGTGAAATGGAATCAAACATGGTGAGGCATATATGTTTATCATAATCATGGTACTTTGATTATCTAAAGAACTCTATGATTTATGATTGAAAAGGAAAACATCATTTTAATATGGGCAAAGAATCTGTATAGATATTTCAAGGAAAAAAGTCTAATAGCCTATGGAAAAAAATTGTGCAACACCATCATTCGGTAAGAAAGTACAAATTAGAATTATGAGGTAGCTACTACACATGCACTAAGGCAGACAGAAAGAAGTCAGAAAACAAATACGGGTGGTTACGTGCAAAAGTAAAACACTTGTGTGTTGTTGTTGAGAATGTAAAATAGTGCAACCACTTTGAAAAAATGGTTAAGAAAGTGGGAGTTAGCAAGAGAAAATGACCCTTCCTCAGTACCAACTCAGTGACCCAGAACTGCTGGATTCTACACTGGACGAAATAGTTACATCATCTTAGGCTTAAAGTATATGCTGAGATACCAATATGATTCTCTCACTTTTAGAGAAGAGGAACCATGCACGCTGGCAGAATTTCAAAGCGTTCTTTTTCCTGAAGGTTTGTGTTTATTCTGCCTCACTACAGCTAGACACCAACTTGCCCATGAAGTCAGCAGGATGTCACAGAGACACCATGAGTGTGACATCCACACTAGTGAGAACTCAGCTATGTGCAAGGTGGACCTGGAAAACAATCCCTGGAAAACAATCCCTCTAGGATGGAAGGATTCTCTCAAATTTTTATAGTCTTTGTTCTCAGCTTAGTAGACCACCCTCCTAAAAGTTCCCAAATTCTAAACCCTCATTCGATCCCTGTCAAGAGTAATGTCTTTTAGGCTTTCTTTTATTCACCACCTGTTTATTTAGCTGAATACCAAATCACCTTAAAAAGTCCATTAATGTTAAAAACGACCTCTTTTCACAATGGCAGTTTTACAAACTGTGCCAGAATTTTTATAGAGAATAAAAATGTCTCACAGGAAGGTTTGCCGTGGGAGAAGTCTGTAATTCAGGCCCATGGAGGAAACACACACCTGGCAGCAAGCCCCTCCCCCACCCCTCTAAGGTCAGCTCCCTTGTAGCTTCCTGGAGGTTCTTGAGGGAGACTGGAAGAGTCAGTGAGCAGCCCTGGGGCTGGGAGAGCACCTGAGGAGCTGGGAAGTGGGACAGTGCTCTTTGGCAAGGAGGAACGACGCCCGGAGGGGCTGTCCCCTTTCCCTGGCCTCCTTTCCCAGGGCAGCCTTGTGAAGTACAGCAGACCCGGAACCTGAGAGGAGAAGCCTGCAGCTCTACTTGGTCCTTCTTGAAGTCAGTCAGTCTTCGGAGAGAAGTTTTGGTACCCCAGGGTAGCCAATAAGAACTCTGAGGCCCAGAGTCCTTATTCCTATGTGACGATAAACAGCGTGTACCACAGAACACTGTAAACACATTGGCAAGGTGGCTGTGCTCACTCGCAATGCGGTGCTGAGAAGGTGGAGGACCCTGGGGCTCACCAGAGAGCTAGTTTAATTAATAAGCTTCAGGCTAAGGACTGCCCCTGTCTCAAGGATGGATGGCCTGGGTAAGGCTATCTTCTTGCCTACACATATACACACACATCACACACACACCACACATACACACACACAGACACATCACACACACGCAACACATACACACACATACATGCACAAACACATACACACCCACAGACATACCACTCCCATACACCAAACATGCACACACATGCACACCTATGCATGTGCACACAATATACATGCTTAGACATATAAGTGTACATGTGCACACATATATACATTATATGCAAGGCATAATGTGTCTATAGAGAGAGAAAGAAGACTCTCCTCAGTGGCTGGGCCTACAGGCTCAATGCTACCACGTTCTGCAGTGAGAACTACATACGTGGACCATCTGTCAGAAAAAAGATTCTGTAAAAGCGAGACAGAGAGGGAAACCACCCCTGCTGAGGCACTGAGCGCAGCTCGCTCCCCTTCGGTGTCGATACGTCCTTCAGGTTCGTATTATGAGCACTCCTTCTGAAGGTTGTTCTCCCAAAACAAGGGAGGGCACTGATGCAGCAATGTGACCCTGTCATTAGCAGCTGTCGCTCTCTCCCCTGCTGCCCTGGCTACCTTAAGCAAGAAGATTGTCAATCAATGCCCACCAGACCACCCTTATACTAGCTGTCTTGAGCACCCTATGACACCTTGGAAAAAACACAGCCATCAAAGCGGATTATTCCAGCTCCTCAGTGGGGAGGCCCAGCCAAGGCAGTCTGAAACCATTTGTACCAGACTCTTTGCCATCACAAGCCACAGCGAACACACGATGACCATGAGTCGCTTCCACTGAAGCCAGAGGAAGCTTCTTGGTGGCCTCCCAGGGGGCGCAGCCTGACTGGTGCTAAAGACCGAAGGCCATGATTTGTCTAGACAGCTCCTCTCTGACTGGATAACCCAGCTGATCAGCTCAGTGAGGGGGCTGGGAGCCACTGCTCTGTGCTGTCGCCGCTGGTCCTGCAACGTTAGCCCTGCAAAAGACTCCTTTCAAGTCGTCCTTTCTGGCCTCCTTTTAGAACTGTGGCTGGGCTGGTGCCAGAGAAAGAAGCAGCAGTGGCAGTGATGGACGCAAAGGTGGCAAGGTAGCCCCTTGCCACTGAAGAAGCAGCAGATCAACCACTGGTGAGTGGGTGCAGCAGCAGTGGCTCATTGAGAGAGAGAGCTGAGATGGAGGAAGGGGAAAAGGCTTTAAGAAGCCAGAGATGGAGGTCTGTAGGAACCCGCCCATGGACCAGATTGCTGCCAGTCATCTCTAAGTGGCTGCCACTAAGGCTAAGGAATCCCAACTCATGGTAGAGTTTGACACCAAGGATCCTGACACCAGAGGCCTGCCAGAGGATTGCAATGCCAGAGGACCACACCTGCTGCTGTTCCTATCTGAATGCCTGCTGTCTTGGCTAGCCACTGCCCAGCACATAGGGAATCAGTGGCCACAGATCAGCCCTTCAAAAGCCTCTCCTTGCCGACTTACAGTTTCTATCAGGGTAGAGCAGGTTGATTGGCAACAAACCATTAGATGTACTGTAAGGGGGGGGGGGGGCTGGGAGCACCTTTTCTTTACTTCCGAGTGTCTTCTGACACCATAGCCTTAGTAGCATTCTGGGATGCTTTAGATGTCTGCATGGCACAACCTAGTCACCTAGAAAGAGAGCCTCAGTGAAGAACTCTCTGTACTGTGTTGGCCTGTGACATGACTCTTGGTGGAAAGACGCAGCCCACTGTGTGTGAGACCAACCCCTAGCAAGGGATCCTACAGTGTGGGGGAGCATAACAATGTAGCTGAGGTCAAACAAATGAGCAAGCAAGGATGCGCTTATTTCTCTCTGCTCCTGACTGTGGATATGATGTGACTAGATGCTTGAACGTCCTGCATTTATTTCCACACGCTGGAATTTAAGGCAGACACGCCATTTCTCCTCGGCGTTGCTTTTCTGTCAGCGTTTTATCACAGCACCAGAAGCAAAATGAGGACACAGGCCTCTTCCTTTGCTTCCACCCTGAGGAAGGAGCTATGTCTGCTAGGTAAGAGCTCACACAGAGAGCTATGTCCCCCGCCCCCTGTGCCTGCTCTTTTTAAGACTCTTGGAAAACAAATGTTAACACAGACATAAATGCTGGGAAAGGCCGAGACTGTGTCTGTGTGAGTTCCATCTCAGAGAGCTGGGGTTACTCATGTTTGTTCAGGACACCCATCCCTCGATTACTTGTTTTTTGTTTTTGAAATTTCCAACCTCAGAGTATGCATGAATTTCATCTTATGCTGACCTAAATGAATCTTTGAAAAGTTTTTAGCCAAATAAAGTTAATCAGAGCCTAAATGCTAGTCTTTCCGTATTGGTAATAGAAACTGATTTTTTTTTCCTGGAAGAGACAACGCTTCTTGTAGCAGAAATGCCTCCTTGCAGCTCAGCCTCACAGAGCCTCCAGCAAGAACCAGTCACAAGTATATCTTTCGTTGGTGTCAGCTTCAGCCAAGACTGTGAACAACTTTTGGAGAAAAAGAAGGGCCAGGAAGCATTTTAGGCCCTGTTACTCTGAAACATGATGGGAGCACTTCTTGTTGAGGAGAGATTGACTCCACTCCTTCCTGCTTGCTCCCTGCTGCCTCCACTCTCTGGAAGTGTTTTTAACATTGGCGTATATAGACAGCAGTTGGCTCAGGCCAGCGCCTCAGTCTGGGCTGACAGAGAGAGCTCCGGAGGATGGTAATCTCTTTAGTCTGTGCAGCAGGGTTGTCGCTCACTGTTTCTGTGATGCTGAAAACCAACCGAGAAATAAACACAGACACACAATTCGCCAGAACTGGGCTCTGGGCCAGTCGACTTATCTCCTTTACAGTATTAGGCGGGTAAACGGGACCAGAAGATGCAGTGACGCAACTTCCCGACAATGAGCATCATCCCGCCAACTTGTCATAGCTCGGAGATCTCTCTGTGTGGCTTAGGTGACAATGAGCGTGAGCATGAGGATATGTTTCCAGGCCTACTAACCACATACCCTGACATTCATTAGCCATAAATCACCAAGTGGACTGGGGGGCTCCTGGCCCCTCTTACTTCCATCGCCTACCTCCTTCCTACGGAAGAATTAGAGAGTCTAAGAGGAGGCTGGGTGCTCGAGTCAGCCCTTCTGGACACGTCACTGAGCTACCTGTCCGGAGAGTGCACTCCTCCTGTTTCCTCTCCTGGCCCACCCTCCGGTCTCATGCCCATTCTCCTACCTCTGTAGGAGAGGCAGGGAGGGCAGGAGGAAGCAGTGTTGGCTGCAAGAGGTTGCATGTGCCTAACTCTGGGGAACTCCTGAAGTGTTACCACACTCTAAGCTTTGCCCCACCGTGCCCCATGCATTAGTGACCAGGCTAATTTTAAAACGTTGCCTTCTCTAGGTTAAACTCGCAGAAGACAGAGAGTGGAACAGCAGTTGCCAGAGGTGATGAGGTGGGAGTTACTATGAAATGAGTGTTGTGTGTCAGGTTTGCAGTGTGGGGAGAACCCCGGCGATGTTTGGCAGTGACAGAGGCACAACGGAATACATGCAGCTAATGCCACAGCGCTGCGTGGCATTGAAGTAAATGAAGGCTGGGGGCAGAGTTTGCCGGTAGAGTTCTCCCCCAAAATGCCCAAGACCCTGTGCCCCATCACAAGCACTGGGGAAAGGGAAGAAAAAGTTAGGATGGTAGACTGTGTGTTTTGTGTATTTTCTCACAGTTTGAGGAAATGGTGACCAAAGGCTTTTACCTCTGTTCTCTGAGGTGGCACAGCTTCTGTTTGATCATGTGTTTACCTTTTAGTATCAAGAGCCCGCAAGAGACTAAAATGTTATAAAGCAGATTTCGGCCCATGGCATTGTGGCCCACGAGGTGACTCCTCTCAGAAGTGCGTCTCTGGGTGAGAGAGAGAGTGATTGCCCTGCAGGTGGTTCTCTTCGGCTCCCTGGGCACCAGCCTGCTGCCAGGAGGCTGCGGGATGAAACCTTCCAACTCCACGGGAGGGGCTTGCTGTTGCCCCGCTGTTCCAGGGAGAGGATGCCTTAGTTTAGTTTAGTTTTTCAGTAAAGCATCAGGAAACCAATTTGATAGTATGTAAAACTAAGTTTATTCATTCATCCACTATTGTTCATTATCATTTGGGGGGTTGAACCTAGGGTCTTGTGAATTGTAGGTAGTTGTTCAACCACTGAGCTAGCTATATTACCTAGTTCCCCTTCTAAAAAAAAAAAAATCTTAAGACAGGGAATCACTACATTGCCCAGGTTGGCCTTGAACTGAAGATCCGGTTACCTCACCCCCTGAACGGCTGTGACCACAAGCCTATGCCACCTGACCCGGCCTCAATATTTGCTCAGTACTTGTTCTTTTCCAGGTGCTGTTCTACAGGTGCTTTTCTCAGTACTTGCTCTTTTCTAGGTGCTCTGATAAAACTGTAGTCCATCTTTCCAATGTTGGGTTATTAATTCTCTACAGGGGAAGTAAAAAAAGAAAAAGAAAAAATATACCTCCCAAACCTTTATAGCACACACACACACAAACACACAAACACACATGCCAGATTCCTTATACATGACAAAATGAAGGCAGTACTGCCTACCCTATTACCTTTCATCCTGAATTCTGGAAAATGCCAGGAATATGGAAATTGAGAAAGGAGGACTGGAGAAAAACAGCAGCAAAATGCACAACCGAAAATTAAGACAGGCAGATGCTGCCATGCTTAGAGGGCAGAGCTAACAGAAATCAGCCTAAATGGGCAAGATTAGCCATCTGTGGAAAGCGTCCCAGGAAATAAGCCACCGAGAGATGATTCACTCGCATATTGCAAGCAATTGGAGGGTGCTTTCTAAGTCTCACCAAGGGGTCTAGTTGTGTCCCTGAAAGGGAAGTCATCAATTTAAATTCTAAGTAGTGAAGATTCGTAGTAATTTAAGAAATTGCAAACTGTCATAAGGAAATGATAGAGGTTTAGGGTGACAGATAAAGAATATGGGAAATGAATAGTATAGTAAAATTTGTCAGCGTGTCCTCTTAGTCTCTAGGTGAAAAAAAAATCATGATTCTAAAGACAGGATAGCTGAGAAACAGCGTGAGGACAAGAAGGGAGCGCTGTCCCATTCCACAGTCACTAATTTATTGCTCTTATTCCGATTCACTGGGTAATATCTTTCATTTGGCTGCCGAGGGCCAGCCCCTACCTGGATGCCCAGTGGTTACATCTCATCATCCTCTTAGGCGTCTCAGGCTAAGTAAGTAATGGGTATACTCACTTCCAAACCATTCTTGGTGAGCTGGACCAAGAGAATGTATCCTCTGGAGACTGCAAGAGTAGAATATGCATTTCACGGTGTCATTTATTCAGTGTGTTTGCTGTCTCCCAAGTGTAAGCAGATCAAGCCATTGGGCAGGACAAGGCAGGTGGCTTTTTGTTTGCTTGCTTGCTTGCTTGCTTTTTTTTTTCTTTTTGGGGGGTTTGCTTGTTTTAATCCTCACAGTGCTATTTATTCCCTATCCATTCAGACTCAAAATTTAAAAAAAAAACAAAACAAAAAACCAAAACCCCTGATATTCTGCTAAGGTGTGAGCCTGTCCCACAGGGCTTGCTTAAGCATTGGGAATTTCATCCCCAAACAATACAGTACCGAGAAGAGGGATCTTTAAGAGGCAATTAGTCTATGGGACTTTGTCCTCGGGAATGTAGTGATGCCATTATTGTTACAGGGGCGGGCTCATTGTCATGGAAGGTATTTGTTATAGCAGAGGTGAGCTAACCTTCCCTGCTCTCACACATGCGTTATGTCACCCTTTCACTTTCTACCATAGCACACACAGCAAAGGTGCTGACAAGACCATAGTCCTACCCCTTTAGACCTCCCAGCTCCACAACCATGATTTCTCTGCAAGTCACCCAGTCTTCAGGGACAGTGAGAGGACTTAGTAGGTAAATGTGCTTGTGACCAAGACTAAGTTCAATTTCAAGGACTTACACAGTGGAAGGATTGTCCTCAGGTTGTCCTCCGGCCTTCATTATGTATACCATAGTACACAACTGCCTGTGCACAAACACACAAATTAAAGGAATATATTTAAAATTTTTTAAATTGTTTATGAAATCTCAAGTGCTCTGCTATAGCAGCACAGAATAGATCCAGATGTGCTGGAGTCAGTCTAACATATATATTTCTTTTCTTCTTCCCATCCTTTCTTCTCTCTAAGTCTATGTTATTGGGTCACTAGAGTTATGTGCTAGCAAAGTGTGTAGAGTCCTAATCCCCCTGACTACCCAGGCTCAGGCCTTTGCTCTTCCAAGTTATTCAGTGTGTCTGAAGTTCTTCCCAGACAGTGAGAGACACTCACATTGAACCTTCCCAGAACCCGACAACAGCAAAATGCACCAAAGCCAAGACTGTCATCGTGCTCAAAGCCTCTGGTAATGGGTCATGTCAAGAGATAGAAACACCTCCTAGGGTCCTCTTGGGTGGAGTGTCAGAAGGTATCTGAAATCTCCCATGATCCCTTGGTTGGGGCCAGCGATCTCTTAGAGAAGGTCCTCCCAGCTCTCTTATGGCCACCATGAGACTTCTCATGGAAAGCATTCTGTGGGGGCAGTGACCACCCAAGCTCTGACTGAGGCTGCAGTGCCACCTGTCCACCCGGGGTGTGTGACCTTGAGAATCATCACCTACCACACAGGGCAGAGGGACAGAGCGGTGCTGCTCACCTCACCCCTCTCTTCTCCCTCTGTCCCAGCCAACGTGACGAACCTCAAATTCCAGAGAAGCCACAGTCAGGTTCTTTACACTTGACATGACCAGAGCATATTCTCTGTGGGAAGTAAAACCAAGACCTAGAACCAGGCATTTAAATCAATTCTAAAACAGTTGTGGGTTTTGCTTGTATTGTTGCTATCCATTCAAGGTAGGCCTTTAAAATTTATACCTGCTACCCTCGGATGGCCAAAACAGCTTCTTAATATGCCCCCTGTGTCCATCTTCCATATTGCTGCCAATTTAATCTTGCTAAATACCTGGTTTAACAAAGCATTGGATGGCTCCCTGTTGCATTCAGAATGAATTCCAGGCTTCATCCCTGAGGCATGGAGGAAGGCCCTACCCCATCTGCTCCACAACTCCTTTCTAATAGTTCACCTTCTGTCATCTTCAGTATGAGCCGGCTCTTTACCATGACTCTGTCCCGCATCTTCCCCAATCATGTTTACCATCCCTAACATGCTCCCCTGCTTAATCATGACTTACCTCAGTCATTCAACAACTGGTATTCTAAATCCATATCTGCAATTGACCATTTTTGTGTTTCTAACTAATAAGAAAAATGGCAATGAGTTTCCATGGGGGATGGTTAGATGAAGAAGTTATTAGCTCAAGATGGGTCTTCTAGGAAAAGCTGCCTGAAAATTAGCCACATGTGCCAGCCATGAAATAGACAAGATGCTTCTTAATATTTTACTATTTTCTTTAAATAGTACATATATATACATGTGTCTGTGTGGGGGTTTGTATATGCGGGTACCGTGGCCACGAATCTAAGAGGGCATGTATGCCAGATGCTCTGGAGCTGGAGTTGTGTGTAGTTATGGATGTGGGCTCTGGGAACTGAACCTGGGACCCAAGAGTAGCAGGTGCTTAACCACTGAGCCTTCTCTTCAGCCCAATAGACAAGATTTAGGTACAAAGGAAGTGTGAAGGGGGGATGTGGTGTCTTCAGGACAGATCAAGCATGGTATGTCTAAAGATCACGGGTAACCGCTAACTGTGTGCCACCACCTTGAAATGATGTCACATGCGCACCTGGGATGTGGGACTAAGCCTGACTTCTCTGTGAAGCTAAGGGCCAGCTCTTTCTCGCTCAGCCTTTTCAGGGAGTTAAATATTGAGGGTGAGGTGTGTACAGATGCCAAGAGGTAGCGACGATGTAATAAAGCACTTAGAAACAAGCAAGAGAGAACAGGATGATCCAATATGAGGATAACTGGAGCTCCCAACACAGGAAACCAAAACAAAAAAAGAAGTGGCCCAGGGCATACTGAAGAGTCTTTAAACACAGGAATGTGCTCTTTTGTTCCACAGGATGCCAAAGGCCATGGCTAAAGGGTGGAGGTCTCTAGGTAAGATGCTAAGCTTCCATTACTAACCCGACAGCTGAATCTGTCTCCCCATGGGTAAAGTAAATGATATTTAAGCACAGTTAAATTATTTTAAGATTAGTTTGAATTAACTTTAAATTAAATGGGTTTTGTGGGCTAAGTAACATTTCCTATTGTTTCTAAGTGGAAATGTGTTTTGAGTAGCAAATACTTGGGAGTAAACTTCTAAAACACAAATCAGTTTTCAATTCCATGACAATCTATATTTCTGTTGTAATAGCTTTAGAGCAGTGGTTCTCAACCTTCCCAAAGCTGCGACCCTTTAACATAGTTCCTCATGTTGTGGTGACCCCTCAACCATAAAATTATTTTTTGTTGCTACCTCATAGCTACAATTCTGCTACTGCTATGACTTATGTAAACATCTGTGTCTTCCTGTGGATTTAGGTGACCCCTGTGAAAGAGTCATTGGAGATCACCCAAAGGAGTCTAAACAGGTTGAGAAGTGACACTTTATAGCCCAGGAGAAAACAATCCTTACAGAAAGAGGTTTTTAGAGTTTAGATGAGAGAAAATGAATGTATGCAAGTGCTTACTTCAAAACTCACTGGGTAAGATGAGCTGATGTGCTACACAGGAAACACTCGGAAGCATACAGCAGCCACTGAGCACTGAAAATGGTGAGCACCATCTCAACGGGGCAGAGACGGTGGGCACGGCACACAGTCATCTCACTCTGGAAGCTGCAGGTTGAACACTCTTATTCTGGGACACAATATCAAAGAGAGATTTGGATTAAAAATGGCTTTAGGATTTCATGAGTTTTTGGGAGACAGTAAATGACCCTTTCTACTCATTGGACGGATCTGCTCTTTCAGTACTTACATTTTATTTGACCTGTCTATACAATGAATTACTCTGCTACCGTGGCAGTGACCAGTCCACAGATTTAGCAACTGAAAGTCAAATGTACTGTTAGTCAAATTCACAAGAATGTGCTGTCACCCAAGGTGTCAGGACTCTGGGTCCCTTATTGGAGCCCATTCAAGCTTTCGGCAGAATCCAGTTCCTTTCTGGTACATGCTAAGGCCTTCACTTCCCTCTGGCTGCCAGTGTGAGCCCCAAGGTTCTAGTTCTTGCATGGAGAAGCCGGGTCCCTCTCATACTTACAGTCTCATCACTTTCCATTTGACAAATGACTTAGGACCCAGCCCTATCTTAACCCATAATTAAGGTCTATGATTAATCAGATCTACAAAGACCTTTTTGCACCTTGCCATCATCGTGGAAGCAGGCTATCAGAGTATGACTTTCATTGGAGGGTCATTCTCCCTACCAGAAAACAAACAAACAAACAAACAAAACACATTGTTTTTACAGAAAGTAAAAGGAAAATCAGTACTTAATATAGATTGAACAAAAACAAAACCCAAACTGATCATTAGCTTTGAGGAAACCTTACTAAGCGGCACAGTGCTGGTCATGTGTTTCACCTGTAACCTGGAATTCAAATAACATCAGTTCAGCCCTTACAAATTAACAGAGTATATTTTTTATTATGGAGTAATGAATGGTATAGAAATCATATGTAAACACTTAGCATATGTAAGTGTTTACATATAGAAATCATATGTAAACACTTAGCAGGAATTTGACCTAGTTGACTAACTTCTTGCTAAATGACACGAGCTCTAGGGAAGCCAGACTTCTTACTGCTGCTGGAGAGGAAGGAATTGTTATATTTCTGCAGGGTGATTTGGCAGCCTAGAGGGAAGCCTTAAAATATGCACGTTCTTTGACACATAAATTGCCCTTCTAAGAATTTCTCTTAAAGAAATAATAATGGAAACGGTTTAGGCTTTCATTACAAAGATCTTCCAGACAGCATAACATTTGACAGCAAAAGATTAATGCCGTCTAAATATCCAATAAGGGAATGGTTAAATAACTTATGCTTCATTCACATGATGAAATGAGATTTGGGGATCTGACTTCACAGGGGACCTGTGTCTCCACGAGAATCTTGAGACTGGAGGATGGCAGAAGGTCTCGGGTTTCTGCGTGGCCGGTGAACAGGAAATCCAGGCCAAACTCCGTGGTCCAGCAGCTGGCAGAGAACATTTCTCCTGTGTACAGCACGGATTTACGGAAAGACTTTAAACCACAAGAGAATTCCAGGACCTAAAAGCAACCCAAGCCACTTGTCCAGAATTAATAGCAAGACTTCATAAGACCGTGTGGTTGGCATTCCTGCCCAGATCAAGAACTGAGAACCAGGCAGACATAAGAGAATATCCATGAAAACTCCTTAGGACTTTGGGTTGCAAAGCTAGAAAAGGTGAAAAATCACATACAGACTGAGATTTGTTCTTGCTACCAGTAGACAGAAAGAAATAGAAATTGACTGATAAATAAACATTATTTTTTTTGCATAATATTTCTGTGTTTGAGCACAAAAGGCCTGTGTGTCAAATGGTGATTCAGAGCGTGTATCGCTGTTTGAGATGGTAATGTTACCTGGTGAAGCTTTCTCCTTTATAGTCTCAAAGAAAGCAATTCAGCTGAGACTTAGTTGGTTTAAACAGAAGTTTGCTTAGTAAAGTAAAATAATGCAAAAAGTGAATGGTTTGTGAAAGAACAAAAGAGAGAAATAGAGCAGATCTCTGTGTCTCTGTGTCTGTGTCTGTCTGTCTGTCTCTCTTTCTCTCACTTATGTCATATTCATAAGGGTAAGGTAGCCCTGTTCTCCCGGCCATGTCATGGTGGACTAGATCTTCCTTACAGAGTCTTTCCTCCCGTGGTCCTCTTGAAAGGCCCACAAAGAAAAGGGAAGTAGAATCCCAAGGGCTGTTGTAATGACCAGTCTTTCGGGAAGCAGAACTGTGATTGCTGAACACAGGTAGCAACTGGAAAGTGCTCCAGGGCCCTAAGTTATGATGCAGTAGGAGGAGCCTAACTGCAGCTCCAAGGATACCTAAGCACAACGGGGCATTGTGGCCACCAAGAGAGACAGCTTCCCAGACACAGCTGCAGTTCCCCTTGTTTCTCTCACGTCTAATGCCCTCCTCACCCAGCCTCAGGAGAGTTGTAAGAGATGTGAGCTAGTGAAAGGATAACAGCTGTTGGTGTGTGATATTTGAAGTGGGTACTGAATTCCTGGACTCTTCATGACTAGCCCAAGGCAAATAGCTTTTCTCTGCCATGTGCTTCCCACCACAATTTCCTGGGACATCACTGGCTAAAAGGCCATGGGACCAATCCAACATGACTGAAACCTCCAAAACCATGAACCAAAAAGCCCCCTCCTTCTTTAGGTTTATGTGCTGGCTCTTCTTCATAGTGATAGACATCAGACCACTAACGTTTGCATATCTGCAATGCCTACATATGACACAAATAGAGTAAAATAGAGTTCTGTAAAGCTATCTTCCTAGATTTGACCATTATGTCCATAGCTTTATTTTATGAGATTTACTATAATTTCTATTTGTTAAAAAATGAAGAAATAAGCTAGGGCGATGGCACACGCCTGTAACCCCAGCAGTCAGGGAGGCAGAGGCAGGTGATCTCTGTGAGTTCAAGGCCAGCCTGCTCTACAAAGCAAGTCCAGGACAAGGCTACCCAGAGAAACCCTGTCTAGAAAAAAAAAAAAAAAAGAAAGAAAGAAAGATGGCAGCTGTTTGTGGGGACACATGTTATATCCCAACATTTGGGTGGCTGATTCAGGATGATAATAAATTTAAGGTCATCTTGGACTTCACTGCAAGACCCTGTCTCAAAAACAAACAAACAAGCAAGTAGATAGATAGATAGATAGATAGATAGATAGATAGATGAATAGATAGATAAATGGATGTGTGGATGGATGGATGGATGGATGGATGGATGGATTGGTGGGTAGGTGGATATATGGATGGGTAGATGGATGCATAGATAGATGGATGTGTGGATGGATGAATGGGTGGATGGAAGGGTAGGTGGGTGGGTAGATGGGTGGATGGGTGGATGGATGGGTGGGTGGGTGGGTGGATGGATGGGTGGGTGGGTGGGTGGGTGGGTGGATGGATGGGTGGGTGGGTGGATGGATGGATGGATGGGTGGATGGATGGGTGGATGAAGTGGTCATGCCTATCATGTGTGAGAAACACTGGTTCTGCATAAACAGTGGTCGTAATACAGACTCTACGCAGCAACCTCATCCAATGGACCCCCCTGGAAAGTAACCAGTGTGAGTTCATTCAAAGGCTAAATAATGTGCACTATGGGGTCCTTGGGTGTGTACATGTAGGCTTCCCCTTTTGCATTTTGTTTGCCCAGACCCTCCCCCCTTATTGGATACTGCTTCCCATATTCAGTGTGACTGTTCCCCCTCAGTTCTTACCATTGTTATTGGAAAACCCATGCAGACACATCCACAAGTGTGCTTGCATTAATTACTTTCTCATTGCTTTGACCAAATACCCAACAAGAAGTGCTTTAAGGAAGAAGGACTTATTTTGGCTTAGAGTTGAAGTGGTACAGCCCATTATTGCAAAGAAGCCGTGGCTTTGGTAGCATGAAGCAGTGATCACAGTGTATCATCAGGAAGCAGGAAGCAGACAGGAAGTGGAGCTCAGCTATTGAAGCTCAGCATCCTCTCCTAGTAACCCACTTCCTTCTGTGAGGTCCCGCCTTCTAAAGCAGTGTTTCTCAACCTGTGGGTCATGACCCCTTAGAGGTTCACATATCAGATATCCTGCATATCGGATATTTATATTATGATTCATAACGGTAGCAAAATTACAGATAGGAAGTAGTAACCACTGCCCTAAAAGGTCCACAATTGTCAAAATATGTCTCCCAGGTGGGGACCAAATGTTCAAATACATGATCATGGGAGACAGTTTGTATCAAAATCACATCACGGTTGTGCCAATTTTCTAGCAATCTCAACCCAAGCTAATTAATTCTTCCATTTTTTTCTTCTCAGTTTCTTTCACGTCTGTTCTATTATTTACTATCGCCTTCCTTCTATTTTCTTTGAATTTAGTGCTCTCCTTCCCTTCCTAGTTTCTTAAGGTAGACATTTAGCTTACTGATTTAAGACCTTATTTTGTTTTAATTATGTATGTTTATGGCTACATTTCCCTTGAAGCACGGTTTCTGCCGCCTGCCGTAAGTTTTGAATGCTGTGATTTAATTCTCTTTCAACTAAAAATATTTTCTAATTTCCCATATGATTCCTTTTTTGATCCATTGGTCATTTAGGATTGTGTAATTTTCACATATTTGTGATTTCCTTCTGTTACTGATTTTGCATGTAATTCCACGGTAATTGGAAAGCATAATATGTATTATTTCGATATTGTTGCATTTGTCAAAGCTTGTTTTATGTTCTAATGTATGACCCAGCCTAGGAAACATTGCCATGAACTTGAGAAGGCCTGCCTTGCCTTAGCTAAATGGGATGTACTATCAGTGTCTGTTAAGTCTGTTAATATAGCTCAAGTCTCCATTTCCTTATTAATCTTTGGTCTAATTAGTCTAACTGTTATTAAAAGTTAGACACAGAGATTATTTGTTATTGTTAATATTATTCATTATTATCATTGTTATACTCCTCTGCCTTTCTCTTAAATTATGTTAGTTGATTCATATTATTTTGGCTCTTTGTTTTGGTTACATATTTATAATTCCTATCTTCCTGATATGGTAAAACAAATTGCTTTCTCTCATATAACAATTTTAATATACTTTCTGAATGTGGATGTGGTGAGTTTGCATGTGCGCATTTCTTGGAATATGTTGGGCACATGTGTGTGCAAATACATGCACATACATGCAAATACATGCATATGCTAGTCTAGGAACAAGATTGCTCAACAGATCCCATCTCTGCTTCACGCACCCTGGGCTGACAGACCCTGTCCAGCAGCATTTGGTGCTGGGGATTTGAACCTGAGTCCTCACGCTTACATGGGAAGCACTTTACCCACAAAGACAGCTCTCCAGCCACATGTCACAGGTTGGTTTATTGGTTTTTGTTTTTTGTTTTTTGTTTTTTGTTTTTAGGACAAGGTTTCTCTGTGCAGCCTTGGCCGTCCTGGGCTCACTTTGTAGACCAGACTGGCCTTGAACTCATGGAAATCTGCCTGCCTCTGCTCTGCCTCCCTGAGTTCTGGGATTACAGGCGTGCGCCACCATACATGGCACCTGAGACACTTTTTAAAGTGTACTTTCTTTGCTCTTGGTGGAGACAGAGACACACTAAGAGTTTCTTCGTTATTGTTTTTCTGGCAAATCTTTCTTAGTTATCCTTCCTGTGTTTACTGTTGAACCTAGAATTCTGAGCTGAGCATGATGCCACATGCTTGCAACCCCAGCACTTAGCTGAGCTGAGCATGGTGGCTCATGCTTGCAACCCCAGCACTTTGGCACCTGGAGCAGGATGACTGAAACTTTGAAGTCAGCCTAAGCTGCACAGTACACCGTAGCTCAGTACGAATAACAAGCTAATTTTACATAAAATGTATTTATTCAGCATCTTAGATTATGGCTTTTCGTCTATTTTGCCAGCCCCTATCTTTTACTAAAATATTTAATCTTCTAATCGCTTACAGTTCTGCCATTTTACCACCTAATGTTTTTGTCCCTATATTGTATCACATTAATTGCATGCTTTCCTGCATATTTTAATTTTTTCTCTGCAGTTACCCAGAACATTAGCATCATAACTGAAAACAACCTTGTTTTACTTAATATTAACTCTATTCCAATATAATATAGTCACCTGTACCAAGCTATTCTCTTCCCCTTTCTTTATCTGTGCTAGAATTGCCACATAAATTATCTTTATACATTGTAGCCAATCAACCAAAGTCTGTAAGTGTCCTGTGCATCCTCTTCTGAGCCACAAAAGGGAAGACAGAGTAACAAAATGAATATTTATATCATCATTTATATATACCCATGTAGCCAGTTACCTGTAGGAACACTCTTTAGTTTTTCCTGTGGATTCAAGTAACTAGTAGTGCCCTTTCATTGTGACTCATGACTCATTTCTTGAGTTTCTTATGGAGCAGGAATTTGTTACCATCGTTTTCTCATGTCTATATATCTGATCATGACTTTCTGCTCCCGTCCTCTCTCTTCTTGGAACTCTGGCGTGCACACACTAGTCCACTTCTCCCTGCCTCATGAGCTACTGAAGCTCTTTTTGCTTTTCTGGTTCTTTTTTTTCTGATAGTTCAAAATTCCCTGCTGAGCTCACGAGTGACCTCACTCTAGTACTGTACTTCCCGAGTGCAGGTCTTGGTTAAGTCTCTGTGTGCGTGTGTGTCTGTCCATATGGATACATGTATGTGTGTTTCCTTTGTTGGTTTTCTCTAGTTATTAAGATATAGTTCTTAGTTATTTATAGACGGTATCTCTTCATTCTGTGAATATAGCTCTTACAAATTTAAGGCCTTTGTCCTGTCCGGCAGACATCCAGGACTCCTCCAGAGCATCTCTCCTGTTTGTTTAATTTCTGCTAAACATAGCTGCTACGTCTCCTGTTTATTTCTGTGTATTTCCTGAAACCTGAAAATTTAGGTAATATAATGTGATAACTCTTGAAATAAGATTATCACCCCCCACTGGGGTTTAGCTTTTTCTGAGATTTTGCTCCCCAGACTTTCCTGGACTAATTCTGCAACATCTTGATTTCTGTTTGTAATAAGCAGCCATTGAAATCTCTGCCTGATTAGTTTAGTGCCCAGCAAATGTCCAGAGAATTTATTTAGTGGCTTGATCTAGTAAGCCATCCACCTTGCACTAATGATCTCTTCCCAGATAGATTGAATTCTTATAAAATATTCCTGTTTGATCCAGTCCTATGTACAATGTATATTACCAATTAAGATTTTTAACAACAACAACAACAAAAAACCTTTCTTGTCATACACATTCTGCTATTACAAGACCTTAAGAAGTCAGGGGTGAAAGATCGCTGTCTTTCTTGGACACACACATACTCCTGTCTTGTGTATTGTCTCAGAGTAAAATACTTCTCAGAGTAAAAATAAAACTTTTTAAAGCTAGATTTTCAAGGCTGCATAGGAAATTGTGTTTCCTAAATTTGCTTTTTAAATTTCTGGCCAGGCTTTTGTTCACAACAACTGCCAGCCGTACAGCTACTGACAGGGGTGACACTCAAAAAATTCTGATTTTATTTTTTAATACACTGAGGTCAAATCATAACTGCCCTGTGAATAAGAGCTGAGAAACTTTTGGTAAAATGGCCATTTTTACTATGTTAATCCTGCCAAGCCATGAGCAGAGGAGATTTTTCCATCTTCTGATATCTTCTATTTCTTTCTTCAGAGACTGGAAATTTTTTCATACAAGTCTTTGACTTGCTTGGTTGGGGTTACACCAATGTACTTTATGTCCTTTGTGGCTATTGTGAAGGGTGTTGTTTCCCTAATTTCTTTCTCGGCCCTTTTGTCTTTTGTATACAGGAGGGCTACCGACTTTTTTGTTATTTTTGTATCCAGCCACTTTGCTGAAGGTGTTTATCAGCTGTAGGAGTTCCCTGGAAGAATTTTTGGGGTCACTCATGTATACTGTCATATCATCTGCAAATAGTGATACTTTGACTTCTTCCTTTACAATTTGTATCCCCTTGATCTTTAACTGTCTTATTGCTCTAGCAAGGATTTCAAGAACTATGTTGAAGAGATATGGAGAGACTGGGCAGCCTTGCCTTATCCCTGATTTCAGTGGTATTGCTTTAAGTTTCTCTCTGTTTAGTTTGATGTTGGCAATAGGTTTGCTGTATATTGCCTTTACTATATTTAGGTAAGTGCCTTGTATCCCTGATCTCTCCAGGACTTTAAACATAAATGAATGTTAGATTTTATCAAATGCTTTTTCACCATTTAAGGAGATTATCATGTGTTTTTGTTTTCTTTCAGTTTGTTTATATGGTAAATTACATTGATGGATTTCCGTATATTGAACCACCCCTGCGTACCTGGGATGAAGCCTACTTAGTCTTGGTGGATGATATCTTTGATGTGTTCTTGTATTCGGTTTGCAAGTATTTTGTTGAGTATTTTTGCATCAATGTTCATAAGGGAGATTGGCCTGAAATTATCTTTTTTTTTTTAGGGGAGGGTTGTGAGGTTTAGGTACCAACGTGACTATGAACTATGGATCAGTTGATGGGTTTTCATAGGGAAGGTGTTATTTCCAAGGCCAGCCCTGGGAGGGCCAGCAAGTCTCTGGTGTACCAAAGTATGAAAATGCTGATTAAAATGGCATGTCTACACTGCAATATCCATGTCACAAACGAGAAATTCAAGTAACCACACACCCTAAGAAATACCCTGCAGTGTCTCTGAGGTCCGACTTGATCCCTAAGGAGTAGCCAGGGCACAGGGTCAGGGTATTTGGTCTATGTCTCCTGAGCTTGTTTCTTCTCCAGTACAGTTTTGTCCTCTGCCTGCTCTGGCACACCAGTCTTCCCTCATCCCAGCCTTTCCTCCTGAGTGAGCTTTCACAGCATCCAAGGCTGAGGGGTGTCATCTGGGATCTTGTCATTTGTGCCCTGTCATGCCTCTATGTCTGTAGAATGTGACTTAAATATCACTGTCCACTTTTCAATACCTGCCTCAATGGCCAGCTCTTAATTTTCTTACTACTTCTGTCCACCACTGATCTCATCCCCTCCATCTGCTGCTGCTGCTGTTCAGCAGTGTCCCACCAGCACCCCCTCCCCAGGCTTCTCACTGTTGTTTGTAAGTACATATGTGTCTTCTGTTAGAATGTTCATCTGAGCAAAAAATGCAATACTCGCACATATACTGGGAACTAAAAGAAAAAGAGTCAAATGGATAGCTCCATTTTCAAAAGTAATAATATCCAAATAGCAAATGCAACTATATGATTTGTCTTTTGGTTTCAAAATTTTAACAAAAATAAAGGTTTTTATTTTCCCCTCTGAATAAGCCACATAATTAAAAACAGGAGTAGTCAATCCAGGAAATGAGGTCTACACTGTGAAGAAATTGATCCAAACCATACAGAAGAGAAGGGCAGAAGAAAAGAATGGTCAGTGTCAGATGAGAAAAAAACTAGCAGGTGGCAGAGGCATGGTTCCCTGTCCCTGTCCCTGCACAGACCTTAAGGATGTACTTGTCTCTAAGGAGACAGCATACCACAGTTGGAAGAATGCACATATGTTCTTGATTCTTTTTCCAGCAAAGAAACACTATGTTGATGCCAAGCCTTTAATTCATTAACAATAAATATGAACTAAAAAGAAAGCTTAGGACAGAGTGTGTCTTTGATGGATATCATAGACTCAAAGGCTAAGCTGAATCTCTTGATATTTAAAGAGAATGAAAGTGCCTCCTTAGCACAACGGCCAACTCAGGAATTTTTCTTAATGCCGCTCCTGATAGCACATGCGAGGTACTGGTTTGCGGTTCTGATGGAGTGGTAAGAAATAGATCCTGAGCTGAGGTGTAAAGGCAGCATGAGCCTTTACAGAATCGCCATGCTGGGTTAAAATTCCATGCCATGCTCTTCAAGCCTGGGGCTTTTAGATTTGATTAAAAAGATCACAGAGAATGAATTACCGAGGTCCATTCCTGAGGGGTTTGCTGGCTTTAGAGACCTCATTGATGAAACAAGAAAGATTAACTATACTCTGTTTCTGATATGCGGACCTGACTTCCTTTGGGTGAGTGATGAGGTCTGGATTTGTTTACATGGAGCACTGATTAGATTTCTTGAATGGAGACACCTGAAGAATGACAAGCACATACTATGAAACACATCTAACGTGTGCTTTCCTTATGCCTAGTATTTTATGAAAATAACAATAAAAACATACTTATTATGGTATGATGCTATGGGCAGCATCAAGTAATATTATTACAAAAGCACGGTAAAATGTGTAACATTTGAACGTTGAATGAGAGCAATACATTTACTATAACTATGGTTTTCATAACGTGGTAAAATTGAAAATAAATGGTTTTTACGCTTGAGCCCCTGTTATGCTCAATGGCTGTCAGTTCTGCTCATTCCCCACGCACAATGGTAGAAGGCTTCAGGAGCTGGGTGGTGAATATCTGTTACTTTACAGCCGCCAAATGACAGAGTCTGTATGAACGGATAACCTTAATTAGCTGGGATCCTTCCTTGTGCCTTGCAACTAGCTGATCCTGCCCTCTCTTCATGGGCTTGGACTCCGGGCACACAACCTTCTTTTCTGAGGCACCAGCATGGTCCTACCCAGCTAAGAAGACAGCAGGCTCAGAAGACCCCTTCCTGTGGCCGGAAGCCTCTGGTGTTTCATTCATTTATGAGAAATAGATTTAAGTATTAGAAGTGCCAAATTTCACAGTCATCTACTGTGCTTTCTTATTTATTTATTTAATGTACGTTTGTGTTCTGCCTGCATGTATGTCTGTGTGAGCAGGTCAGATCACCTGGAACTGGATTTACAGACAGTTGTGAGCTGCTATGTGGGTGCTGGGAATTGAACCTGGGTCCTCTGGAAGAGCAGTCAGTATTCTTAACCACAGATCCATCTCTCCAGCCCTCTACTGTGGTTTTTACATCACGTTTTCTTTCAATCCCAAAGGAATTTAGGTTTTTAAATATATTGTGAAAGGCACATTTTATACCACTGCTGGAGACAAAAACAATCATGCATGCATGTTCTAACCTGGCCTATGTACAATTGTTTTTATTTTTTTTTTGTTTCATGAATTCTGAGCACCTGCGAGTATATTAAGAATGGTCTGACCTCCGCAGTATAATCTCAAAGCATTTGGAAGACTTTCTCCTAAGTCTGCACTTGGTCATTTAGTGGGACGTCAGACCCTCAGAAGAGGCGAGAGAAAATGTAAGTTAATGCCCTTTAACCAATGTGGTTCTCATTTTCTATTACTGTTTAGGGTGAGACTGAAACTGAGTAAAAAGACAGCTCCTTGCAAAACTGATGAAAATAAATAAATCATCAGTGAAAACTTTCAGGTGCCTCCTTTGCTAGGTAAAGGCAACTGCATTTTTCTGGAAAGACATGAACCTTGAATTAAATGGCTTTCTGGAGGGAGACACATCTAGGTTTAATCTACTTGAAAAAAACAAAACAAAAAAAACCCCCACTAAATTGTATGCCCAAAATTACTGCTTGTTAAAATTTTTCCTTTAAAAAATACTAATCTAAATGTTTATATCATAAATATGAAAAAATTTAAATATAGCATTTTAAAGAAACCTGCCTTAAAAACAAACAGAAATGACTCATCACCCCACCACAGTTATGATTTAGAGGCCTGACATACCTATTTCTAGAAAGCGGGGCATTAAAGGGGGTAGGTGAGGCCTTACAGAGTGTAAATTATAGACTACAAGGTGGGTAATACTTGTCATTAAATAGTAAGCCTCTTTTGTTTAAATTTCAGCAAACATTTAAATCATGACTATAAGATCCACCTCTCTGTATTTTATCACCGTATCTCCCTAGGTCCCTCAAGTCTAGTTAAAAGGTATTTTAGATGTGGTGGATAATGTTTGGAATGGCAAATACCCCGAATAGAAGCAGATATTCATTAAATACCAAAGAGTGGTAATGAAATCCTGTGAGGATCCTGTATCTGAGTTCTAACATTTCCTGGCAGGGATGGATCTATCCAACCCCGAAGCCTGTCCTACCCAGCCATGGATTTCACAGATCTCCCTGAGGAGCCCAGAGCATGACTGAGTGGTCCAGAGGCATCTCAATGACGGGAACAGGATGCTGGCTTACAGCAACTCCAAGCTAATGTGCTCTTAACAAGGACCATGCTTCCCTTTTGAGCAAACAACGTCAGTTTTCCTTGACTCTCAGAAAAAAACGTCCCTAAAGAGAAAGTATGCCTGACTAAGCCATTGGAGTTTTTGAGAACAAATACTGCACAGGCTAAGGGAAACTGGCGGATCCAATTAGGTGAACCATCAAAACAAAATCTGACAGCTTCCCAACAAAAGCAGATGAGCACTCTTGGGCTGGGGAAATGGGCTGTGCTAGGTGGTCCAGTTTGGAACTAAATAGGTAGGTACAGCCCTGCAGGGTTTACCTGAGTGTTGTTTAAACTTCACAGTGCTCCCTGCGAGGGAGAGAACGTGTTAATACCCTGACTTCCGGCTTCCCCGGGAACCCACATGGTAAACTGAATGGAAGCCACAAGTGGACCTCTGGAGGTAGAAATACATCCCAGGACAAGCTGAAAAGAAGGAATAATGAGAAAAAAACACCCGATGGACCATGGATCCGTGTTAAAACAGCGCTGGCGTCTTTATGCCATTTCCTTTGCTGTATTCACACTTATTTGTTGATACGCCTCAAAACGGAAGTGTGTGTGCTTTAAAAACCACGAATTGCTTATTTCTGGAATCCTTCATTTGGGGATCAGAACTGGGGCTTCATATGTGCACAGCAAGAGCTTCATCACTGAGCTACACCCTCAGGCTTCGCCTTGTTCATTCACACCTGCAGGAAATGTCTTTTCTTTTATTCTAAGCTGTTTCCTCTTTGACTCTCCTTTCTAAGGACCCTGCCCTTCGGCTATAACCTGGGCCAGCCTTGTCAACTGGTAGTGACTGGCTCACAATAGGTCATGTGATGCAGGTTTGGGCAAATCAGAATAATCCATATTATCCTGTGTTATCTTTTTGTGGCTGCTGAACATGTTACTGAAAGGCAACAGCAGTCATAAACAAACAAACAAACAACCCACAACTGAAATTCACTTTCTGGAGACCAGAAGTCTGGAATCCATTTCACTGAGAGCAGAAGTCAAGGTATCAGTGGGCTATGTTCACCCTGGAGGCTTAGGAGGCGTTTTTCACAGTCTGTAGCTGCCCATCTCTGTCCCAGTGCCTAATGCCTCCCTTCATTTGTGTATGTAGTCTCTCTTCACCCCTCTTACAAGAACGCTTGTGTGGCTGTATTTGGGCCATCAGGTATAATCCAGGGCACACCTGTAATCCTAGTACTTAGGGAGACAGAGGCAGGAGGATCTCTGTGAGTTAGAAGCCAGCCTAGTCTACAAAGTGAGTCCAGGACAGCCAAGGACACACAGGGAAGCCCTGTCTTGAAAACAAAAACAAACAAACAAACAAAAAATTCATAACGTAAAGTCATCTGCTAGACATCAAAGAAACAAATGTGGTAAGATAGCCACTGGAGAAAAAAACTGTCCTTCAACTGCTGATAGCAGGCTGTTTGTCCAAGCTGTGAACAAGCAGGACACTGGGAAATTGACTGTCCAACTTTGCAGAGACTAAGTGGCCAGTCCATCAACATTCCTGCTTTAGAGAAAGTCTGTCAGATATTCTGGGCTGACACGCTGAAGATTGGATGCCCCAACAACACAGAGAAACCTCTGGTGACTGTCCAAGAAGTCAGCTGTCTCTCATTTCTATAGTTCTGGAAGCTGCTTGCTCTATGCTTTCAACAAACTTAGGTAATTTTATTCCTTCTCAAATCTCTGATGGGGTTGAAGAGTAGATAGTTATAGTTTTCCAATTAAGCTCAGGAGCCTAGGAGTTAAAAGCATGGTTTAAGGTCTAGATAGATGTTTTTAGGTTGATTTTTACAAGCTATGATAGAAATAATTTGGATACAGAGCTTTGATCTCCCCAAGATAGGACAAATAATATTTTTTTCAAGGTTGCCAAATACCTTTTGACTAGACATTATGTATGTAAGCTTACCTATTATTTTTTATTATTGTTCCACAATTGGCCTTACTGTATATTATATTTTAAAATGGCCTTTATATTTAGACAGAAAAGGGGAATTACTGGGGGTTGGTCTAGTGCTATGTATTCAAATGCTGATTTCAGTGCCTTGAGATCTGGTTACCACCATTCCATGGATATTGTTATATTGTATTATATATATAATATAATATGAATATATATCATATTGAGAATATGATGTATTCTCATTACATCCTGTAACCATGTGATGAGAAGGATTGTTCCCCAGTTATCCCTGATTGGTTGATTAAAAGGCCTACACCTGGGGCTGGAGAGATGGCTCAGTGGTTAAGGGCACTGGCTGCTCTTCCAGAAGTCCTGAGTTGAATTCCCAGCAACCATATGGTGGCTCACAACCATCTATACTGGGATCTGATGCCCTCTTCTGGCATGCAGGTGTACATGCAGACAGAGCACTCATATACATAAAATAAATAGATTTTTTTTAAAGGCCTATATCTGGGCAGGGCCGAAGGAAGTGGGCGTGGCTAAGGTTCAAGGGCCTTGGGGAGAGAAGGATCACAGGAGAGAGAAACCATCAGAGGAGGAGGAAGGAACCTGGGAGGCTCCAGGACTTAGCATGAAAGTGGAGCACGTGGCTGACAGGACTGGAGGAAGCGGCTCAGATGAAGAATAAGCAAGTATTTATGGAATTGTGAATGGGAGGTAGCCTGGGATGGGGCTGGAAGGTAAAGGTAATTTAGAGGGTCGTATCTGTCCTGTCCCAGGTGATATAAGTCTATTCTAAAATACAGTGGGTGTCTGTGTCCATATTGATTATGGCAGCTGGTTAGATAATACCACCATGATAATCATAGGGCTAATAATAAATATTATTAGACCATACAATTAAAATAACAGCAACAGACACCCTTCCCTTAAAATGTAATATTTGCTGGTTCCAGGGACTAGGACCAGCCATCTTTTGAGGTTTGTATGAAACCTCAGTTTATCCAACCCGGGCAGAACTATGAGCAGAAGGCTTTCATTGCTGTTATTAACACACACCACCACCAAAAGCAGCTTATAGAAGAAAGGGTTTGTTTTCATGTATGGCTTCAGGGGGACAGTCCATACTGGCAGCGGGAAATATGGCAGCAGGTGGCTGGAGCAGGAAGCCGAAAGAGTCCATCCACCCACAGGGCAGGAAGCAGAGAGAATACCAGTTCCTGAAGCCCACCCCCGTGATGGATTCCTTTCGCAAGGTCCTGCCCTGGCAGGTTTCATAGCATCACCAAAGAGCTGCACCTAGCAGAGACAAAGTGTTCCAATATGTGAGTAAAGGGAAGGGGTACATTTTCCATCCAAACCACGTTTCGTCCCTTATTCAGTGCCTAGGCTCTATTGTGTGAATCTGCTGTCATCCAGCCCTGAAGAGTGGGACACATAGAAGAAAGAAGACCAGAATAGAGAGATACACAGTCCTGAGGGCATACTTTTTGAATTTCTCTTTTTTAAAATTTATTTATCTTTCATCGTGATCTCAGCCCCCTTCTTCTCCTCCGAGGCCCTGACAGCCCCCCCAAACCCTCTCATTCTCTCCCCTCCTTCTTCTAGGAGGAGGAGGATGTTCCCCATGGGTACCAACCAACCCTTGCACATTAACTCACTGCAAGACGAGGTGTAGCCTCTGCCACTGAGGCCTGACAAGGCAGCCTGGTTAAAGGAACAGAATCCAAATGCAGGCCTCAAAGTCAGAGAGGGCTCCCGTTCCCGTTGATGGGGAGGCCTAGAGCCATTCCACGTATGCTCTTGGTTGGTGGTCGGTGGTTGGTGGTTCAGTCCCTGTGAGCCCCCATGGGCCCAGGTTAGTTGACTCTGTAGGTTTTCTGGTGGAGACCTTGATCCTAAGGGCATAATTTTTAAGATGTAGCCTGCCCCACAGTTGAGACACCTTTGGATTATAAATTATTTCGACCAAGAACTTTCCTTTTTGCTTAAATCACCACCCCCCATTTTTCCCCCCAACAGATATATAAATCACTACCCCATAGTTAGCATGCAGCTTCTGGAAAGGCATATCACAGTGCCCTTCCCCTGCCTGTCATCTGAGTTGGACACTTTCTGCTTAGCCTCAACGCGCAGGAATATATGTTATGAATGAGTACATTGAGTTGAGACAGCGTCAAATTATTTTTTATTTTTTCTGTTTTATTTTTATTTTCCTGTCTCGAGATGTCTCCGAAGCTGGCTTTGCTCACTCTTTTGCTTTCAGCATCACCTGGCTCCCACTCTTATTTCCTTTTCTTTCTCACCTCAAAGGTCTCCTAATTGAAATGTGGCAAAGCAATTGAAATGTGGTACTTCAGAGAATTGCTGCCAGACACCGTAGCCTTCGGTCCAGCCGGAGTCTCGCTATGAAAGGGGACAGTGTATGTTGGCAGATACTTTCTTGCAGAGGCCGGAGAGGAATCATAAGAAGTTGCACAGTAGTAGGTCGTATCTAAGAATTAAATGAGAAGTGGTAACCAGGGAAATGCGTCCTTTTAAAACTAAACTTTTGATTCGAGATGCTCTGAAGTAAAATATGTGTGCCACAGATACAGTGACTTGACGTCATGTGAACCAACACGGGTCCGCAGGCTGAACAGTCAGACACAGGGCAGAGGTGTGAGAACGAGGCTGGAGGGACAGCTCCCAGAGGGTGTCCTCAGGAGCTCCTCTCCTGGCTGTTCCGCTTAATGTGTTTACTGGTGAGCAGTAACTCCAGAAGGGGCTTGCTCTTCATGCGCCAGTGTTTGTGAGCGAGAGACAGGGATGGATGCGTGGTCTGACAGCACCACGGAAGTTCCGAGCCTCTTGGGTCTTGATGTGAGTCTCACAGGACCAGTCTTAAACGTCTTCACATCTGACTTCACAGACCAAGACGAGGAAACAATGTCTTCTTAGCAGTTTCGGGATGGATCTTAATGTAAATAATAGATAAAGTAAGAGGTTTCTCGAAGTATTATCTGGTTTTATAGCTCATCCAAAGAGGCCTGCACTTGGGGAAAGCAATGGCTCTCTCTCAGCTCCATATCTACCCCCCTCTGCTTCCATGACAGCCAGGCAAACAGGGAGACACCCAGCTGGTAAATGACAGGAAACAGCATCCCAAGAACCTGTAGGAACAGTTCCAGTTGGGGTGAAAGGTGAGACTTGCCGCACGAGACAGATGGTCTCTTTGAACCTTTTTAAGCCACGAAGAGTCCCAGGCTCTCTCTCGGAAATCTAGCATCATTGGTGGTAGAAGCAACAGCTCATCAGGCAGCTGAGCTTTCAAAACTTAGAACTTATGACTTCTAGTCTAGAGCAGCTTTCAAATCATCTTATGCTAAAAAAAAAATCACTTTCCAAATGCGTGTATGAATAATCACGTTTCTTTTAACAGTCCCATATGATTAGACCAGCCATGCACGTCATAGCCATGTTTTCAAGAACACGGTGGTATTTTCACAATCAAAGTTGCCCATCAACACATTTTCAGATTGTATCCTGTCGTTAAGTAAATGTTAGAGTATCTTTCTTTTTCTCTTAAAATTGATTCATCACTAAATGTACAGTCAGATTTTGAGGACAAAATGTGTCACCAGTTTAACAGCCACTTGAATTTAGGTGAGGTAAGACGTGAGCAGTTTTCATTCTGACCTCAGGCGAGCTTGTCTCACCTCTAAGCCCGAGCCGCTGTGCACAAACAGCTTGGCTGCAGGGCTGTGAGGAGAAGAGTGAGGGAGGGAACAAGAGGTGGGGAGGGAGGAAGCTGAGCCCAGTTGCTTGGTTAAGCAGCCACCATTCTCCCTGTCCAGTTGTGGCTGGTGTTAGGACACGCTCCAGGCCCACCATCATTTATGTCCACTGCCAAGTCTCTGACATCACATATGCCATCTCCATTCCCAGGAATGGTGGTATTCTGTGTCTACTGAGTCAGTCACACTGAACCCTCCATCCTTTTGAGAAGGCATCTTGGCAGCCTTATTAATCTGCCTTTATTTTGGTAATCACTGTTCTTTCTTCTGAGTGGATATTTTAAAAAACAGGAAAGGAACCTAAATTAGTATTATACATTCTAAGGCATACATTTGTACCCATCGTAAACTTTAATTTATACTTTGGCCAAATAATTTTAACAGTTGCTATAAAGTCAGTTATTTAATAATAGTTTTTAGGGCTGTGCTGAATGCAGCAGGAGACAGGCTTAATAGCCTCATGTCCACAACAAATTTCCAGCTATTATTCAGACATCCCACACGCCTTTGACAGCTCTACAGACCAGTCAAATTCCTACTGATTGCATTATGTGAATCTCGCTCACAACTAGCCCACCACATGTGAGAGTGGCTTTTTATTGAATGCATCTGTTTCCCCAACCACAATTTCTTTGGCTTTCTCAGATCCACATTATAAAAACTAGTTTTATTGTCAATAGAATAATTTCCATAATCACATTTGTACCCCTTTCTAGGACATCTGCAGTTCAGTTCGAAAGCACCAGGAGGAAAATATGTGTAAATGAAATCCTTTTAACATTTACATGCGTGGTAGTAAACACCAGAGAAGATTTGAAGGGGAGGAAGCACATTTCAGACATATACCAAGATAGTTAAGAAAATTTAAAGTGGACAATTTGAGAGACAATGCAAAATAAAATTGCACAACAGGGTAAGCTGTCCTCACTTTGTGAGGACTTGCTTTTGAAAATTATGTTCATTTTCTTAAAAGTATGAATGTGCCTTTAATTGAGTTATGTAAATCTGGATAATTTTGATTATCTGAGTTTTAAGAAACTAAAATTATTAAATTCAGTTAAGCAGAATGCCCAAATTATCTCATGTATTTTTGTGCCCTCTGTTCTAACCAGCTAGAGCACTTTGCACGTGGAAATAAAGGACAGTATATGACTGGACAAAGGGAGACGGCTGTGCTTTGTGCGGTTGTGGTGTGAGCAGGGTCTCGGCGTGCTAGGTACCCACTCTGCCACTCTGCCCTTTCTAGCCCCCAAAAAACCATCCAGCCGTCTTGGACTTGGATTCTTGCATTAGGTGAATCTCGCTCACAACTAGCCCACCGCATGCAAGAGTGGCTTTTTATTGAATGCATCTAGCATTTGTTGCTGCAGAACACAGTTGGCCAATGCGGAACTAGGAGATGAACCAACATAAAGGGGTTTTGGTCGGAGCGTCTTATGGCAGAAGAGGAGTCTCCCACCAGGCAGGAGAGGAGCGGAACACCTTGGCTGTGGCACAAAGGTTCTGCAGGATCTGTTCTCATTGGCAGCTGTAGACTTAGGGATGATGTAGGCAGGACATCCTATGTGATTGGTTAGAGGAGTATATTCTTATTTATTTATTTTTTCTGATTGGGCCTAAGTTATATCGGAAGCTGTCATTTATTAATCAAGTTCTGGACCCTGAGGGCTGGATGTTACATGGGTTCTGTGGGACTTTCTGGATGGGTTGCTGGGGAGAATGATCAGACTCTGTTCAAACCTCACTCAGTACAGGGCCTCCTGCTTCCACGACTGTAATTCAAGATGGCTTGAATTCTTCGGGTGGTGCTGTGGCCCGTGGACCCCAAGTTCTATTTTTGCAAATGTTCCAAGCTATGTCCATTTGTCAATTTAGTTTGTGTAACACTCAGAAAAGGGACAGGTTTTACAGCTAATGAAAAGAAATGAAAATTGGAGGTGAGAAATTATAATTTACCCCTTGTGACAAAAATACAGCTTGACAAAAATACAGTTGGGGGGGATTTACTCTGTAATTATATTAAAGTTACAGAAGCACAAGAACTTTATAATAAATGCATCATGTATAACCCATACATGCACACACATTTCCAAGGCCTGCAAGTAGCTTCTTGTGACCCGTAGTGATCATTTCTTCTAGCAGCATTGAACTCTCACTCACTCAACAGCACTTCTCCCCACCCTGCTCCTCACCCCACATGACAGAGACAACACATTTCTGTCCTCCCGTCCTCTGGTTCAGTCATACTTTGGATGGGCAGACAGTTGGTGAATGTTAATTTCCTCTTGACACTCAGACAGACACCATGCATCCTGCGATCACATTTCCTTTGTTCACAGGGCTTTGGACTGGCTCCTGGAGCTGTCTTTTGATGGCTTTAGAGTTTGAATTCCTTGATTTTGTCATCCGTCTGTTTCAAACTGTATCCACAAATACTTAACTCTCCTCAGTGTTTTGTAAGCTGATCGTGTGTTCCTGAAGTCGTAGGCGACTTCCCTCGATTCCCAGGCTTCTGCCCAGCTGTCACCCTGGCATTTTCCTCTACTGTGGTCCTGATAATTCTCTGTCTTTATTTATGTTGAATCACTTGTGTCCCAAAATTTTCTTTCTTGATTTTTTTTAATTGGGGCACAGAATGCCTACAGTGGTTTTCTTAGACAGAGTTGATTTTTTTTCTGAAACATTGCATACTTGAATGTGACTTTATTTTACTGTCACACTTTGTTGTGACAAGGAGAAGAACACTGTTCCCTAGAGGACAGCGTCTTCTTTCTGGATTTTTTTGTGCTTCACAGTTTTCCAGACCCTCGATGGCAGAGAGAAGTGTGAAGTCATTCTGTCTCACAGTCGATTTCGTGGGACAGTTGTTTGTTTTTCTCTCTGGGAGTTTTTAATAACTTTATTCTATGCTTCTGAAACATCACAATGACATGCTATGATCTTGGGGTATTCTCACAGGCTATGTGGGCATTTGTGGAGCCATTCCAATCTGGAGACTCGAAGCCTTGGTCTGTGGACATTTTCTTGGTTCATTTCCTTCCTTACTTCTTCTCTATTGTTTTCTCCTTTCTTTCCCATTTGAATATTCCTGTTTTAATATTCTTATTTTCTCATCTTTTTATTACTGGTTCTGATCTCTTGCTTTTGTTGTTGTTGTCCTTCTGGATCAAATAGAATTTATGGTTTTTATTTTTCTGTTAATTTTTTTGCTATTTTATTTTTAATTTTTAAAAACCAATTTGTCTCAGAATATTCCATATTGGTGGCTTCCTGTTTTATTTAAAGATACTGTATCACACACAATGCTCTTAGACTATGAATTATTTTTTTTAAGTTGTCTTGTTTCTGTTCAATTGCTGATGCCAGGGCTTATGGCTTTGTCCTTAATAGTTTTTATTCAAATTCTAAAGGACACTGACTTTCCCACAAATATTAAAGTGAGAAATACTTAATATTTGTACCTCAATACAGTGGTAAACAGATATAAGGAAGGAAATGCGGGGCATTGTGGGATGATATGTTCTTTACATGGGCAAGGCTTTTCTGCTGTAATCTAGCACTGGGCAGTTTTTTGAAGGATTCCCCAGCATGAGAATCAAGATCTTTATCCGGTGCTGGTCAGATCAATCAAGGAGAATCCCTGCCTATCCAGAGGTTAGAAGTCCAGTGTTCTGGGGGCCGAAAGGAGGAGGTGGGCAGAATACTTCAGCATCCATTTCTACTGTCAGTTCAGCCTGTTTTCGAGATATTATACACAGTTGTGCCTGGTCTCCTCACCAATGTGGACAGCATCTTTCACAGTTTTCCCAGGAATTCACCACTAGTCTCCAGGGAGAGTGGAATCAAGGTTCCAGTTCATCTCCGTGAGGTGAAAGAGAACAGTTTGTGCCAGTTGCTTCGTTTCAAACATTCTTGGCAAAAACCAATACCCAAAGCTTAACATGGCCCCTGATTCCAGGGTTCCAGCAACTTCCAAGGCTTGTACCTCAGGTACCTCCTGGATCTTTCACATGCTAGCCAAAGACTCATTACCCTGGGCTCTACTCTTTACTTCCAGTTCCGCTTTGTCTCCGGGTTCCCTCTTTTATCGCTGTTACCATCCCTGCTGGTCTTTGTGCCAGCAGGATTATTTGGCTTTGTGCCTTACATCTATTGTGATTATTTGAAACTTGATGAAGAAGCAAGGATAAAGGAATGGGTTCAGTCCGCATCTTTAATTCGAAACCTTGGTAAGTTATTTGTCTTTTCTGTTCTCAGCATCTTTTCCAATAAAAAGGGAATGAGATAGAGCCTCCTGGCTGTCTTGTCAGGTTGTTTTCAGAGATTTTAGGGTCAAAGCCTGGATCCTGGAAACTAAGCTGGGATACTCATTCTCCATATGCCAGTTAAAACAAAAAAGTTTTAGTCCATATCAGCAGAAGGAAGCCTTTGCAGTGTGGCTACACTGGAAAGAGGAACAAAGAAAGGTCTCCAGTCCATCTTTGAGAGACTGACGTGGTGTTAGAGTAGAGTGGAAGAAGTATCCATAGATAACCAGCCCTGGTCAAGGAGTGGTCCAGCCCTCTCTAACCTGCCATGGTCTTGGCTCTAGTCTCTCCTCTCTCAGGTGGTCTGAGAAGTGACAGGTTCTTCCAGGGGTGTCAAGCTTAAACCTTTTGTACCCTCTCAGTGTGAAACTTCTACAGTGGCTCCCACTCCATGAGCTGTACCATTTTGGGTAGTCTGTTAACTGAACGGGGGAAATGTGAGTCTCTCTCTTTTATGATTCCTCCTCTCCTGCCAGGGTGAGTACAGTGCTACTTGAAAGATGCAAAAATTGTCTGTTTGGTGCCTTACCATCCAAGTGTTGTGTCCCTCATCCAAAATCCTTAAGTCAGTAATGCTCCAAGATCTGAGATTTCCTGCCTGCTGGCATGCCGGTTGAAAAGCACTGGCTTGATTTTCGGAACAGCGATGCTCAGCTGCTAAAGAATATGCAAACATTCCCAAACGGGAAAAACAGAAATGTAAATATTTTTGGTTCCAAGCACTTTAGATAAAGGGTACCTAACCTACATGCATAGTGTTTGATTTATATCATGTTTATTCATACTTTTTAAAGGGCTGAACCTGGGTCTTACATATGCCAGATAAGCAATCACCAAGTCTACCCACATTTTACTTTTCTTTTTAAATCTTCTTAAAAAATTGAGATCTTCCCATTAAGTTACCCATGCTGGCCTTGAACAGACTCCCTTGCTCAGGCAGGCTTTCAGTTTGAATGTGTGTACCAACCTCCTGCCTCAGCCTTTTAGGTCGCTGAGATCATAGGCTCCCTTTTGATTTTTGAATGCTTCTGATTCTCATGTAATTCAGCTGCTCTGCGGTATTGACAAACCATTTAACCGGCGCGGTTCAGGGAGCTCGGTGACAGGTAATTCTGATGAACTGAACAGCTGAATTGATAGCTGGCTAAGGAATTAGTGAACCACAATTTGGGTGAGACTGTGGGGGTGTTTCCAGAGAAGGTTAACTGAGCAGCGGGGGGTGTGTGTTGGGGGGCACCCTAAATGTGGACAGCAGCATCCGGTGGGCAGCGGCACTCCCACTCCGTGGGCAGTGGCACCCCATGGGCTGGGGTCCTGCATTGAATTAAAAGGAAAAAGGGGAAATCCTGCAGAATACTGGCATTTCTCTCTTCCGTGCTCCCCGTCCAGCGAGAAGAGGCCCAATAGCTTCATGGACTTCATAGGCTGAGCGCTCTGAAACCTGACTCCAAATAAACAGTTCCTCTCTGAAGTTGCTGCTTACCAGGTGTTTGGCCACTGAAATAAGAGAACTAAGTTATAGAGTTTCTTTGTCCCAAGGTCAAAAGGCTAAAGGAGAGCCTTTGGAACACTCAGAGATCAGGTAGATTGCTAGGTGCAGAATCAGTTCTGGTTGCTGATTAGTTGTTTGGGTCACATGACAAAAGTGACAGGGTTGGAGAGTATGTTGGCTTGGATGAGACTTGTCCCCCACAGGCTTATGTATCTGAAAACTTGGCCCCTAGTTGTTGGTACCATTTGAGGAGGTTATACAATCTTTAGGAGGTAGAGCCTCCTGGAGGAAAGTCTGTCACTGGGGGCAGGCCTTGCGGTTTTATAGCTTTGCTACCCAGTTCCTGTTTGCTTTCAATTTTCTGTATGCAAATGAGATATCACCAGCCACCTACTTCCTCCTGTGGCCATGCGCTCCTAGCCTGTTGCTGTGCCTTCCCTAGTGTGATGGTGTCTCCCTCTGGAACTGTAAGCCCAAATAAACCCTTCTTTCCCTAATTGCTTTTGGTCATGGTATTTTGTCACACCAACAAAACCAATAATTAACACAGGCAGATAGGAGAGCCAGGTTTCCAGGACTCGGTCTGTATTCTTTTAATCCAGGTGAGAAGCTGAGCATGGTGGCACATGCCTATAATCCTAGCACTTGGAAGCCTGGGGCAGAAGAATTTTGAGTTCGGAGTATTCCTGGGCCAAAAAAAGTGAGTTCCAAACTAGTCTGAGTTTCAAAGTAAAGGGCCGTCTCAAAAAAAAAAAAAAAAAAAAAAAAAAAAAAAAAAAAAAAAAGGGAAAAAATCTGTTAACCTACAAGTAAAGAGGAAAAAACTGAATTCTATAAATCGAATAATCGAATCAAGATTTTGAGCTACCAATTAGATTACCTGTGAGGATGTAGCCGATACAAGTCATGATGGAAACATAAAGTGTTCGTTCTTAAAGTTGAGTTCTGATTTTGTCTTGGCTGAATTTGTCTCTGGGGTCCCCTAGGTGGCTGTACTCTGATCCTGAGAAACTGCAGCACAGACAGGGCTTCCGGCCCCCATCTGCCCAAGCTAAGAGGCTCACTCCAAAAACAATACAGGTAGCACCGGGACTGGCAATCTTTTGTTTTTAACCTAATTCTCTTATTTTTACCTTTGTCCCTTTATTTCATCCATCAGCAAGTACCATGGAGTGTTCTGTAAGGAAGCCTAGAAAAGACACGGAGATGGGTAGCCTCCTGCCTTGAAGACATCACCATCTATTAAGCTTTTGAGACACTGTATACCCCATGATGACTTTGGACTCCAGAGCCACCTGCCTCAGCCTCCCGGGCGTCAGGGTTTGGGGCATGTGCCACCACACTGGAACTAAGTCATCATCTTTGGAAGGGAATAATGTCACATGGTCATATTGGATAAGGCCCTGCTCCTCCAGCAAATACTCACATCCCGAGCAAGCTTATCTTCGAAAATCACCTCTTCTTTATTCTTTCAACAAAATTAGCTATCAACGTTCTTCGTGTACCTGCTCCAGCCTTGTGGCCAGGCCTGCTTGGTTAGTGCTATGCTGAATCGTGCGGTTACCTTTACAGGTGTGAGCTTTGAGGTCATCGTGGAAACAAGGCTAGCACAGGGTGTGAGCAGAGAGTGGCAACTTGACGAAGCTGGTGAGTATTTGTGGTATGAAAAGAGGCAAAGGGGTTAAGCAAGGGGCTCTGGGACTAAGAGTATTCACTCTCAAGCCCCAACGTTGCCAGCTACTGCCAGGTTAGTGACCTACTGGGACATCCTTGCATCATCTTATCTTGATAACATGGCCCATTTGGCTTTTAAAGGCTCTGGTTACCTCATCTTCAAAAGGGCACCATAACCTGTGGTTTTAGTGCTATAGCACAGCGTGATACCCATAGGAAAAATTTAGTGAACAGTAACTGAAAAAAAAAAATATGGGGCTGGAGGGACGGTTCTGTCGACAAAGCTTTTGCCTTGCAAATGTTGGAACCTGTGTTTGATTCCCCACACTCAGGGAAAAAGCCGCATGTGAAGTGTGGGTGTGTAATCGCCGGACTGGGGAGGTAGAGGCTAGAGGGGTTCAGTGGATCAATAGCTATACAGAATATCCTATGTATGAGCGCCGGGCCAGCAAGAGACCCTGACTCAGAAGGGATGGGCAGCCTTCCTGGGGAGGACACCTGAGGCTGTCCCCCAGCTTCCGTGCACACATATGTCACAGCGCCCCCATCCGTACAAACCGGAACACACGCACATGAGCAGGAACAAATACAAACCGGCATAGGTTTGGGTGTCTCATCTTAATGGCTCCGTCTGTCTAGAAATCACCGCTTTAGACGGCAACATCAGGACACTTTAAAATACCCAAGATGAAGAGAAAGTGCAGATGATCTTTCCTTTGATGTTCCCATTGAGCCACTTTTTCATATTCTGCGGGAACGCCGGCCTTATTACAGATCACAGGACCCAGGACACATTATTGCAATAATTTAATCTGAAGGAGGAATGACATTGTTAGCATAGCGTTCCTTAATAGTATTAGTCAAGCTGAGCTTTAAGGAACATACCTATCGACTTCAAAGGGTTTGTTTTAAAGAAAGTAAAATAAAAAGGAAATAAGATTCCAGGGGGACTCCAGAGAGGACCGCAGTTTCCAGCCCGAGTTCTGGATAATCTGACTAACCTCGAAACTGTGTTCTGAGAAACACAGTTGTCTCATGCAAAAGCACAGGCCCTAATCTACAACAGGCTAGTTCAAAGCCTCTGGGCAAAGAGAGGGACACAAAGGCAGACACTCTCTCCTTTAATGAACCCCCACGTGGAGAGTAGCTGCTGCTGGATGAGCAGCCGCGTGAGCCTTTGAACTGACGAGGATTCAAACAGCGAAATGTCATTTCACACTCTGGGAGTGAGCCGGCAGATCTCTAAAAACTTCCCAGCTCCAAAAAGTTTGCAGAGAGCATTCTCTTTTAGGACCTCTGGGAACTGGAACAAAGGAAGTGGAGTCTGATGATGGAGATGCAGCCTTCATACAGCAACCTTTTCTACTCTGCCCAGACAAGATGAGCCATTCTTGAAACCCACTTCTGGCTGAGTGGGGTTGGGGAGATGGTCTTTGGAGTTGTGGCTGCTGCTGCTGTTTAGCCATGTGACAGCCCAGTCTGGATTCTCATCCTACCTGCAGGGAAAGGCATAGGAGGGCATAGGTGGTTGCTTTCCCTAGTTCAGGATGCAGTGGCAAAAGGAAGGGCAGACTGTGACTTGACTCCACAGCGGGGGAGGGGAGTCCTGGGTAGAAAGGCAGCCCAGTGTCCTGTCTGAACTTAAGCACAAAGTCATGGGAGCCCTTCCTTACCTTCTATATGGATATCCTTGGAAGGAGATGGGAGAGCAGATGGTGTCAGGGGCTGTCTAGAAAGTCCTTATCATCCCTAGGAACACAGGTTCAGACATACATGTAAAATCCCATTTTCTAGAATATGTAGAGTCCACTTGCTATTGATCTTATAACCATGCAGGGCATTTTTAGAACCTATCAATCTACCCAACCATTTAACCTAATATTGTAAGAAGATGAAAGTTGAAACTAGGAAAAAATACATGTATGTTACATAAAAATATGTTCTATCTGAAAATGGCAAACTCCAGTCCCATCTGGGAAACAGATTAAAGAGAAGAGTTTATTAAACAGAAGATTGTATCTAGGCTGTTTTATATTGCTATAACAACATACCAGAGATGGGATACTGGAAATGTTGTTTTTATTTTTTCAGATTGGGGAGTGAGATGAGAGCTGTACCCAAGCTTTACAAATACATGGCTGGGCTGAGCCCAGAGTGTTTCCATCTAACTATCCCTAGGCCTGGAAGCTTCTAGCCTCCATGCAACCTAATCTTCTGAAAGCCTGGGCCTTGAAGGCTTCAGCTTCCAGCCTCTGTCTGCTAACCTAGGCCTAGAATGTTTTCAGACTCTAAGACTTACTGCTGAATAAGCTCACCCTTTAGAGTTCTTTCTGAACTATGGCTTGGTGGTTTAGCTCAGCTGTTTTGGCTCAAAATTCCTCTCCACGCTGACTGATTCAAACTGGCCTATCTCAGCTTCTCACCAAATTGCTCTGCTCTAAACAATTGCCTCTGAACTCCATGAACTCAGCTGCCTCCAACAGAACTACACTGAACTGTACTGTACTCCTGAACTCTACTGTACTGTCTCCATGAACTCTCTGGTTCTCTCTGCGCTGCTCTTACGTAGCTTCTCTTTCCTGTATGTTCTCTGCAAGTTGGGTATATCCTCTCTGACTCATTCTGTCAAATCTTTCTCTGATTTGTCACTTTGTCTGTCCCTCAATTAGACATCATTGTTTGGGATTAAAGGTAAGTACTAAAGGTGTGTATGCATTCCATCCAGAGGGATTAAAGGTACAAACTAAATGCCCAGTCTGTACTCTAGCCAGATCACACAGACCTAAGACTTTGGATTTGATCCCTTGCCAGAGTAGCCATGTTGCTGGATTAAAAGTGTTCTCCAGGGTACCTTATAAGGAAAAGAGGTTCTTGATCTTCTCACAGTTCTGGGGGCCTGACACTGACACTGCCTTGGCCTCATGCCTGACCCCATCATTTTGGAGGTTTGAGCAAAGGAGCAGCCATGTTGTAGGAGGGGAAGTGAAACCAAGGAGGCTCCGGGTTTAATGACTTCATGTCAGGCTCCATACAGGTCACTAGCAGTGATGCTCCTGGGGTGAGCATGGGCCCTTTGTATTTCATTTGATCAGCAGCATCCAAGATCAGTATATTCACATGTGTTTTCCAGAAAGGGACACTCAGAGAGCTTGTGCCTTACCCAGTGTTATAGGAGTCTAACAGTCTGGAGGTCAATGTTTTAAGAAAAGAGTATGCAATTGCCTGTCCCAGGGTAACTTGTGGGCAAAGCAAAGAGATAAACTCTTTGGCGTGTTGAAGATTGTTGAAGATTCTATCTAGTTATTTACAAATTCGGAAACAGTGGCTTTGAGCTCCACTTGGATGGGCCTTGCCTTTTATCAGTGACAGGTTCTGACCTTGGCAGGACATGACCACCCAAGAAAAAGATGTTTTCCTATTTAGGTGAGAGCAGGCCTTCCATGGAGAAAGCTGGAATGACCTGGTTTCTTCTTGCCCTATGAAAGGCCAATAATATCTTCCTTTTTTCCATGCCATTATCATTGGTTTCATGCAGATACATCGTGATGGGCTGAATATGGGCCATTTCTTCTGCCTGATGATGTTCACTTTGATGCATTTAATCTCTATTAGGAGAGTGAAAGAGGGTAGAAACTTACTCTGACTGTCGTGTTTGAAGAAGAGGACACTACATTGTGATTAGGTTAGCAAAGGGCCTCCAGGGCGAACCTTATGGCTGAATACTGTTGATTGGGTTTCCAATGCTGGAGATGGGTCTAGGCTGTTGTTAGGTAAACTGTCCACAGAGCCCCAGCCCCACCCCAGTAAGGTTGTTTTATAAGAAGGGAAAATGGCATGACACACGTACACATGCCTCTCCTTCTTTGTCACTCGCTTTAGGACTTGACAGCAAGCAGGTCCTCTCCAGATATGATCCTTAACCTCGTTCCTCAGAAATAAAAGCCACCATGGTACACTCCTTTTCAACTGTCTGATTTGTGGTATTGCCGCTGTAGAAAATGGAGCAAGGCCACATTCCTAAGGAGACTGCGGCTGTGGAATGCACTGCATACTGGGTGAGGTATTCTGCTTGCTCTCCTCACATCTGAAGATAGGGGCTGCTGCGGGTGAACCTGGGAGGTGGTACAGTGCCTGCCAAGCACAGGTGCAGCCCTGAGTTTGGTCCCCAGCAATCCATCAGATAAACCAACAGCCCAAAGCTGAGTGAATGCAAGACTCTTGCATATGGAGTGCTTGAGTCCAAGGGTTTGTTTGTCACCTGACAAGGTTCCCTCTGCTACCCCTGGGCTCCCACAGTCCCTGAGGTGAAGAAGAGACGGGGATCAAGAGGCCAGGATTTAGGATATAGGGGTGCTTATAACCCTACTTCATCAGAGACCAGCAGAATAAGGAATCATGTTTACTCACTCTCGGGGTCTACACAGAGCTTTTGGGTAGAATGCCACCGTGCAAGCCAGGCAGCACAGAAACAGACTTCACCTACATAGTGGGTTTCAAAATCTCCTCCCACCTTCCTTCACATACTTTAACCAGGAGAACACACCATTGTGTAACCAATACAGTGCATATTTTCATTTTACACGCACACGCGCACGCGCGCGCGCACGCGCGCGCGCACGCGCACACACAACACTTGTGATCCAAGCAAGTATATAAAAATGGCAAGTTATTATTTCAGGAAGGATTAGGGAGGAAAGGAAGAGCCACAAGAACAATGAATTGCTTTTCCTTTGGATCATACTTAAGCGACCAGAGATACAGACCCATCCCTCCGGGGTACTTGGAGAGTCTTAGTAATTTTCTGCCTGTGGTTAGCCTCCAAAGCCCCTGTAACTAACACTCAGGGTGCATGGGGTGGGCTGTGGTCAGATAAGCTTTCATTTCCATTTTGACTTTAATGGATGTGGAACAAAATTAGAGACAGATTCGCTGTGGTCAATCATAGTGTCCCTGCATGGCCCCAAAGTGGCCCTGGCAATAATGTACCCAGAGGGTCTCCTTCCCTGTCTGGGCCTTAGAGGGCCCGAGGGTCACAAGATATACAAGCTTGTGCGGAGCACACTCAAAGCCCCGAGTTCAATCCCCACTAATGGCCCTGTCTGAAAGAAAGAAACCACAAACAAGCAAACAAGCAAGGAAGGGAACACATGAAAAGAAACAACCCATTGTTTCTTATGCCTCGGTTTGGTTCTCTTTCAAACTGTATTAGGAAGACACCTTTGCCAGCCTGGTTAATCTCTGCAAACCTACTGACCACTCTCATTTGCATTCTCTCAGAACCCACTCACGGTAGAAGCTGGCCTGACAGCACTCCTCACTTTGGCCATCTACTCTGCAAATGTCTCCTTTGTCCCCAGAGAGGCAGGAGTGACAAGCAGTGGTTAGAGTGAACCAAGAAATCTCTACAGCTGAAAACACAGGTCCCCTAGGGAGACTCCCTGCAAGGATATCACCCCTCCCCAGAAGTCCTGACAACTTACTTTTTCTTCATTTAGTCCAAAGGTGGCTTTGGGCAGTCACCTGCAAGGGGCAGTAGATAAACAGTGGTTCCCTAGGAATCAGAGGGAGCTGAAGCCAAAACCCCACCGCTCTGTGAAATGTGGATGGCAGGGAGATAGTTAGCTCAGCATTGTCTCCGGGAAGAACAGAGGAGCAGGTGAAATGCACACAGCCCCCATGAGGCTTTATGTAAGGGGGGGAGGGAGGAATCCTTTCTGTGCAGAGCAAGGGTAGGCTTGCTGTGGTAAGGGCCCTTGGATACCTGAATCCAGAGGCCTGAGCCCATCCTGTTCTCCAATGCACCAGACCCTGTCCTCAGTCTGTTCCCTGGCGCTTTTCTCTCCTTGTCAGGAATCACCCCCCCAATTCAAAGCGACCTCCCTGTACGTCAGCCTAACCTCAGTCTGTTTCTGAAGGAGCCACCAGCCTGAAACAGATTTCAGTGCCTCAACAATGGCTTGCAATGATTGTATTGCTGAAGGTTGACTGAAAGAACTGATGAGTGATGAATGAAATTTTACCTACTACTAATCTCTTCACCCAACTTAAAGACATTACTCAGAACCTTTTTTATGGATGCTCCCACAACAGCAAAATGCTGCGTGTGGGGGTGGCCGTCACCATTCACTTTTTAAAAAGCATATTTCAATTATCTTATAAAGTATAACGTCATCAAAAAGGTCAGGTTGCTGATTAGGCCTCTGTTCACTTGTTGATTCTTTGGAAGTAAGTACGAGACTTCAAATTTTTACTTCCAGGTTTAGGAAAAGGCCATCAGGCGCGTTATGGGATAAAGGGAATGGAGAGGTAGGACGGTGGTGTTAAGCAGACAATTAAGGTGAAGACTTCTAAACAAAAGGCCTCATGAGGACCTCCTGGGAACGCCCGGAGGAAAATGCTAGTTATGTGTTTGGTCTGGCAGATGCAGAAGTCCTGATCCACAGATGTCCTGGGAGATGAGATCGAAAGCCATCATCTTTGGCTGGTTTCGAGCCTTCAACAACAGGAGTCTGTGTGTGTGTGTGTGTGTGTGTGTGTGTGTGTGTGTTGGGGGTGGGGGAGCGGTGTCATTTATTTCTCAGGTCTTTAAAGCATTAAAATGCAGGTGAGGACTGAAGAGAGGAGCCTCCTGGGGAAGCAATGGGGAGAGCTCCAGGCGCCCCGCTTTTGAGCACTAACCTACTTGTGTGTATCAGAACACAAATTGGGATCCTAACTTAACCACTATTGCCCGTAGTTAGGTTGGTAAATAGCCTACAGGTGTTCTAATGGCTTTACTCTGAGCAAAATGAGCAACCACTTTAAAAAAAAAAAAAACCAAACAGAATTACAATAAAAACTCGAATTTTACTTTTAACATAATCCTTGGTAGCATTTTTGTTCACTTAATGAAATAGTCATCTCAGACCCCAAACGGCAAATTAAAATATTTTAAGACAGTGTTTGATTCGCTCTCCATTTGCACCAGACACAGAAATCGCCGTTTCTGCCCACACCCTGGTTCCACGCGACTGCTGCTTTCCAAGCTCCGGGCAGCATTGCCGGCGACACCACGCTGCGGAGCGGCAGAAGCGCGTCCGGCTTCCCGGACTCGGGGGCTCAGGCAGGGCGGCGTGCGTGCCCCTTGCAAGCTGCGGACCCAGCGGCCCAGGGTGCTGGCGGCTCCCGATCCTTCCCTGCGCTGGCAAACCAGCCACCACCAGGGACACTGCCGCCCCGTGCCAGGCGCACTCCAACTCCTCGCCGAGCGTGACCCGGGACAAACTTCTGGCTGGGGCGCGGTCCCTGTCTCCGAGGCCAGCGTGGGAAACCCAAGGCGCTGCCGGGGCGAGCTGGGGTCGAGGGTGGCGCCCCGGGCGGTTGCTCCTGGCCGCCGGGTCCCGCCCGCATCTCGGCAGTGGCCACCCCGCGGAGCCCGCAGGCGCCGCGCAGGCCGAGCTGGCCCCGGGCCGGGGACGCGGGCGCTCGCGCCCTCTAGCGGGCCGCGGAGGCTCCGGCCCGGCCGTGACGTGGGCTCCTTCCAGCCGGCCTGCGGGGCACCGCCAGTCAGTCGCGGAGCAGGAGCCCCGCGCGCAGCCGGCGCGGGCTCGGCCATCGGCGCGCCGCCGCCCGAGGTGGCTGGGGCTGCAGGAGGAGAGGCGGCGGGCTGCAAGCGCGCTATCACGGCCACGGCCACGGCCACGGCTACGGCGCCGCGGGCGGCTCGGTCCCGATCGGGGGCAACGCTTAGGCGGGCGCAGCACCGGATCCCAGGGAGGATTTGGGCTCCGCGGGCGCGCCCTCCGCTCCCTCTCCCGGCGGCGCCCCACTCCAAGCGGGGTCGGGCGAGAGGGCAGGAGGACCCAGGACGCCGTCCCCACGCCCGGGAGTCGCGGGACTTCGGACTTGCGCAACTGTTGCCACTTTGGGGTCTGGCGTTTCGCCGCTGTCGCGTCCACCCTGGCAGCCTGCGGCTCAGGCTCGCGTCCCTCTTGGCTCCTAGAGTCTACCGGCCGCCGCCGCCCCAAGGCGGCCCGGCGCGCACCCAGCACCATGAGGACACTTGGGACTTGCCTGGTGACTTTGGCTGGACTTTTGCTAACTGCGGCCGGGGAGACGTTTTCAGGTAAGCGGGCCGCTCCCACAGTTCCCGGGGCGCCCGCGATGTAGGCGACACCGGGGTGGGAGAGTCCGAGGAGAGCTTCGGGGCCGGGCAGGGGCGCGCAGGGCCGGGCATCGCGTAGCGGGTGAGCCGGGCTGGCCGATGGCCAGAGGCAAAGCAGCCGCCGAGCCCCGGGGCCCGCGCAGAGCCCGCGGGAGCAGCACGGGAGCCGGGACCTCCATCCGGGCCCCCGTGCACGCACGGCCAGGACCGTGCCTGGGGCTCGGAGTCCCTGGGAGGCCGGGGCAGGAATGGCAGAAAACTTTGCCTGAAGTTCCCAGCTGCAGCCACCGAGAGTAGGCGCTGCGCGGGCCTCTCAGCCTCGGTGGCGGCCGGTGTGGACCGCGGGTGCTCAGCTGCGCCCGCGGCGCTCTCCCCAATCGGCTAGTGTCGCTGGCGACCTCCCGAAACCTGACCTCCCTGCTGCCCCCTGCCCGGCGCCGTGGGCGACCTGAGCGGGTCCCCGCGGTTGCGCGGCGGCTTCGCCGGGCAGGCGGTCCCTTTCTGCACCGCGGGAGGTCTCGGCGACCCTGGAGGAATCCGCAGCTCCCCCAGCCCTGGTCAGTGTGGCCGGGCGCCCAGACCCCACCCTCGGCCTCCCGAACGGTGTGCCGCCGCCGCGCCGCCGCCGCCGTAGCAACTTGCTAACCCAGCCGGGCAGCGCGGGGGTCCCAGCTGAAAGGAGGGGTCGGACTGGCTGTGTGCACTGAAGCCCGAGGCTGCCGCGCGGCCAGGCGTCGAGAGCCTCGAGGAGCTCCTGGTGGAGGCACTGGGGTGTGGAAAGGAGTCAGGGGTCAGGCGCGAGACCGAAGCTGGCACGGAGTCGTAGGGTATCTAGGATCTTCTGTCCCAGGAGGACGCACGTGGGTGCTTGGCAAACGCTGACGGCGTGCGCACACCCCATAGTATTTATTAGTTTCACACACAATGGTGGCAGTGGAGTTTTACCTTTTCCTTTTAATAAAAAGACCATATTTAACCTTGAACACGAATTGCAAAATGGGGTTCTGTGTCTTTTTTTTTCTGGAGGGCTGAGTAAGTTGGGTTTTAAAAAAAAATTGGTGATGGGAACTTTAAAGTAAGGAATATGTGTTTGCAAACATTAAAGCCACAGAGACCTCTCTGGCCAGTGAAAGCATCAGGTCTGACTTTCTGGGCATCCTGGGATGTTGGTCTTTTGTATTTATAGGCACAGAAGATTGTATCTGGCTGAGCAGCAAGCCCCTTGAGCGCAGTTGGCGGTAGAAGGGGAGGGGAGCTGTTTCTTAACTGTGCAATGCATTGAAAGAACCCCAGACCACCAACTTCAACAGAAAAATGCGGGTTTCCTCTACCTGAGTGCCCCCTTAACAATGTGAGAATTGCACACGCACGGAAGAGGCGTCAGTGCACGTTTGCACAGCTGTCTGATATAAAGGGGACACAGATTTTGTCTGTGTTCTTATTAGGTGAATAATAAAAGTAACATGTGTTAGCTTGGAAGCTTTGTAGCTCGGCATTAAAAGCTAGGTTTGAAGGCCTTGGTTGTGTTTTCTCTTTACAAATATGCCCAACTCACATCGATGGAGTTTGTTTAAATTTAAGCTGTGTCAAGTATCATTGTGATTGTGATGGAGTTTTAAATGGCGTTTAAGGACAAAATTATTTATAGGCTCAGTGGTACCCCTCTTAAAGATACATTAAAGGGTCCTTTGAACAAAGTGAGCTTTTGCTAACACTTATCCTGATTTTCCTTTCAGGGAAAAAAAAAAAGACATTTCTATTTGTGTTTTACCATGAGTCGAAGCACCTTTTCTTTTTCATTTGGGAAGCTAGAGTTACCCTTGTATGTTAGTGGGGAGAAAGGAAACAAAAGGCTCTCTACAAATGATTGTTTAGAAATGTTGAAAATTAACTCTGAAGCTGGCAAGTTTCCTGTTCGCAAACATCAGACTTGTTGCTGGACATCCATATCCCCTCCCCCACTTTGGCTTCTGGAAAGCACAGAGGCCAGGAGCTTACTGCCCTGGGAGAGTGAGGGTTGTGGAGTTTATTTTGCACATGCTGAGAAGATTGATTTTGATGCTGAGACACTAGGGTCCCTTCTTCATACAGCTCTGCATTAGCTGGCTTGTCACTGGTTTGGGGATACAATGAAACATCCTTAGAGCTAGACTACAACCTCTTTGAGGGCTAAGGAAGCCCCTCCCATAATCTTCCCATAAAACACTTAATTTAGAGCCTTGTACCTAACAACAGGCATGCACTGTTTATTTAATAAGTTACTAGTGTGAATCATTGCCTTTGGCAAACTTTGAAATTGTATATGAACTGACTGGCATGGAAAGGGAGGAGGGGGAAGGGCTTTGTGAAAGGCAGACTTGGCTGGTAGCTCAGTGGCAGAGGCCTTCACCAGGATGCTCAAAGGCTGGGTTTCATACCCAGCCCTCTTCCACTCTGCAATCTGAGCTTACATTTTCCTCGTAATGTGCACCTCATGGATGAAACCGTGAGGTTTATGCTCTCACCTTTGCTGCCCCTGCCCCTTTGTACTGCTTCCCTGCCTCTTTAGAATGGATTTGGAGTTAAGTCCCATTACCAGTCATTTACAGAGGTGGGCCAGGCTTTTTTTTTTCTTTTTTTTTCTTTTTTTTTTTCTTCCCAGACATCAGAAATAGAGTCAATAGAAAGAAAAATAATTAAGGTTTGGGCTCATGTGGATTTTATAATCTGTAAGTATTTCACTTAAACATATTTTCCATTTTTAACCTATCAGATTTGTTGGGCAAAATGGCAAAGTTAACTGTCTGTCTTTAGGCTTAGATTATTTTTAAAAACCATCTGTAAAGAGACATATAATAAAGGCACAAGGAGAGGTAAATAAGACTGCTTGAGCAACTCTTTTCCATGATGAGGAGCCAAGGAGTTGGCAAGCGGTTTCCCTTTGACCCATTTTAAAAAGCCAACTTGTAGTAAGCATTGGACAGTGAAATGCTTAGTTCTGCACGGGCTGATGTGTGAAGTTTGGAAAGCTCCAGCTTGCAGAAAAAGGACAGAGTTAGCTCTCCGTTTCCGCTCTACTATTGGGGATACAATTAAACCAGCATAGCTTTGTGAACCTGGGGCCCTCGACAGAAGTTCATTTTCAGATCTGTCAAGGATGTTAGTGTGGACATTGTGGGAATCTGACTAAGGGCTGCGTTGAGTGTGGTGGCATCATGCTGCCTACTGTTCGCTTCTTAGTATGGGTGATTTTACTCTGATTATGTAAGGCCTTGGCACCAGGGAAGCTGTGCGGAAGGGGTACTTGAACTCTCTTGTTCAGCTTCCACAACTCTTCTATCAATAGAAGATGATTTTGAGATTCAGCCTTGCAGAGGGCTGTGGTCTGTTTAGCAGACTGCTGTTTTGTCTGTTTTAGATAGCTGCAGTCATGATGTTTTGCACTTTTGTGCTGCGTTCATGGATAATTGATGGGAAGAAATACTTCAAGTTTCGCTCAGTGAGCTAGAAAGGAAGATGCCAGGAAATCACTACAGCGTTATATATTCTTCATGTTATGTGTTTGTGAAGAATTGCTTGAGCATAATAAATTGTTCTGATGAAGAAAATTACAGGTTTTAGTCTTATGTTGTGTGGGGTTATTTTATGGGTTTTCAGATAGGAAGCTCCTGACATATGGCGCAGTATGGATACTCTGATACATAACTGGAATATTTCTAGATGATTCTTCCTTAAGGAAGCAGAGATTTTAATTATGTCTTCAGATTACATAAGCCCTTTATGAATGAATCACAGTCTTTAGATTTGGGAGAAGTTGGTTTTAAAATATCAGTATATCTGGGACAATTGTCTACTAAAATCTGTGTCTAATTTAATTCTTTCACATACTGTAGTGAGTTCCTGTTGTCTTCAGGGTGCCTGTATACATTCTGGTTGAGCAGCTGTGTTTTCGATCAATATTTGTTTCCTTTGAGATTTTGCTTTTGATTTTATTACATTTCCTAAGATGATATATTATTTAAATATTTAGAAGTATACTCTTCACCTCAGAGAGATAGAGAGCATTTAGCTGAGTTAAATACATTTTATTTTTTATAATGATTATTTTTATGGGTATGTGTCTGTTTGTGTGTGTGTGTGCCGGGTGTGTATGCTGATACCCAAGGAGGCCAGAAGAGGGTGTCAGATCTCCCAGGATTTGGAGTTTCAGATGGTTGTAAACCACCCCATGTAGGTGCTGGGAATGAAACCCAGTTCCTCTCTAGAGCAGCAAGTGCTCTTAACCACTGAGCCATTTTTCTAGCCCCATGAGTTAAAAATGCATGTCAAAAACATTTTTCTAAATGTAAATATTCTTAAGTAGCATTTGCCATGTATGTACTTTTCATCCATTCTAAGATTTCTTCTTCTTCTTCTTCTTTTTTTTTTTAAACAAACTCTTCTACTAATTTTCTCAGTTTCAACTCTTTTCGGTGTTCCTGTCTCTATGAATACAACACAGAACTGCTAATAGGCTTATTTCATAAGCCAGGGAAGGTTTAATTATGGCCATCTTTCCAACTCACTAATGAAACATTTTTTTAAAAGATATAAAATACTATAAGCCTTTTATTGTAAGAGGACACAGCTTCTCTGGTTCTTAAAAATACTATAGAGGTTTTATATTTAGTCATTTGAAAGCCAGAATTCAGCCTGTATCAGGGGGAGAGAGGAGAGAGAGAGAGAGAGAGAGAGAGAGAGAGAGAGAGAGAGAGAGAGAGAGAGAAGAGCTGCCTGCAGTGGGTGAGGAGAAGAATGCAGTCAGGATGTTTCCTGCTCTACAAGGCTCACCATTTCCCTTTGACGGGGCAGCTGGCAAGTCCAGGGTGTAATTAAGGGTCTGGGTGTGTGAGAAAAATAAATGCAGAAAACAGGAGGAGGGGAAATGTTTACTAAGATGAACAGTCCCGGGGGAGGCTCTGCATTTAGAACTCTTGCTGCTACCTAAGATGCCATTCAGGATGATAAATTCCACTTCTGCAGGAGTTCAACCCTCCTGGCTTTCCATGGTTCTGGGTTACAAGTCTCACAACTCAGTGTGGGTTGAGTGGACCCATCATTTCTAGAACTGCTTTTCCTCAGCCCAGAACTGTGATTTATTCTGATGGCCCTTGATGTAAGGCAGGGCTCCTGGAGCATCTCCAGGTAACCATGTCTTGTGGCCACGGTTTGAGACAAGTTGTTTCAGAAGAGGGTGTCCTGAAGTGTGTTCCATGGGCCAGAAGCAGCAGCAGCAGCAGCAGCAGCATTCAGGAGGGCCGGAAATTTCCAGGTCCTCATCTTTTCAACCAGAACCTCTGGGGCCAGGGCTCAGAATTCTGCTAGGAACAAATATTCCAGGGGATTCTGGTGAGCCTGGGGATCTAAGAAACACTACTGAAAAAGAACCCAAATGAACCTGTATGGAGCTGAAAGAGAACTGGGGCTAGAAATACAAGTCCTAGAAATATGCTTCATCAACAATCCAGATATGAGGTGTAACTGTAACTGTAACTGTTACATGGGACCATGGGTATGGGACCACCACTTCACAGATGATACTGGGCCCATCCCGCCTCAGGGTTTAAAGAGAGAAAGGGGCCGGAGAGATGGCTGAAATGATTCCTACGTTTTTATTTAATGTAAAGCTTGGATTGCATTGTGCTGTCATGTCCAGCCATCAGAAACCGTTCCAGGTTGGAAGTGTTTGGAAGATACTAACATTCCTTGGTCTCTTCTAAGATGGAGCCAACCATGTTCTTATTCCAACAGTGCCCTTAGATGCAAATATTTATTGCCCACTTGTTGTTCCTGTGGCCACTTGATGAGGTCGGATAAGGAAGAGTAGTTGTTAGAATTGTCAAATGCACCAAAATTAAAGAGGCAGACGCTTCTCTCGGGGGGGGGGGGGGACCCAGAGACCAATTTTGTGACAGCCAGAACTTTAGACAGAGCTTGAATAAGATACTTATCTTCCAAATGGAGAATAAAAGGTTTCTGTTTTCTGTTTGAAGCCATCAGAGCCTAGCTTTCTGTTGGCCACTGGAGACAATCGCCGTGTCTCTGGCATTTAACACCCCAGGTAAAGGAAAGGGATTGTGCTGCCGCCTTATGCGTTGACTAGAACACATTCAGTGGGTGTTGTTTTGTTTCTGAAGCAGAGGGCTTGTCAGGATCCTGCTGCCTCTTCTCTTGCCATGATCCACCACTAATCACTAGTTCTAGCTGTGTCCCCAAAGCCACCTGCCTGAGCCAGGGAGAGCATCCTGTACTCATTAATTTACAGCCAAAGAAAGAGACAGTGGTTAGCACATCGCCACCTGCTTCCTGTGTTACTTTCTAACTCTATCATAGAGTTAAATCCTTCTGTGTAAGCTGCAGGCCCTTCAGTGTGGCCTGTTCTGTACTTCGGTGTGACTGAGCAGTGACCCAAAGACAACTCTAGGCTGGTCTGAGACGATCATACCCATTTTCCCCTTGCCTTTGTGCTTGTGCAATAGGCTGACTTAGTTTCTGTAGAGAGGTTGAACTGAACTGTAGTTATTTGCAAATCAAATCCGAGGTCTTTCCAATCCTTTGTAGCCCAGCAGAATCCATGCTGTGCATTCTGGGTAGGTATGTGGCATACAGTTCATGGGTGCCAGCTTACATATGGCATTCTGGGTTTAGCTACGGTCGCCTGGAAGTCACTAAAACTTGCTTGGAAATCTGATCTAGCCATTGTCCTGTTTACCACTCAAAGTGGTAATTACCGATGAGTCATTTCTGACTTTTTACAGGAAGCACAAGCAAGGGGGTAGAGAGGCAGGAGGACATGGCTTCAGCTTTCTGTAGACACGCAGATCAGAGCAGGGGACATGGCCTCACAACCAGGGTGAATGATGATTTTGGAATGAGGGCAGAGGAGCCAGAGACCTCTCAAACTAAAGGCCCCAGGACTTTTCCTTGGATGAACAAGCCACTCCTTAACAGTGATTATATCAGCAAAACATTCACCTTTTATGAGCTTCACAGCAGAAAAGCTGATAGAGCATCTATTTGTTCTCAGATGGGTGAACATTTTTAATCACTTATTCAGTATGCACAAAGCAAATTTCTTGCAAACAATAAAAGAAGATGCTTCAGCCTGGCTTCCTGTGCCCGTCTGAGGCCTCATATGTTTAAGGGCTTCCCTCTGTGGAATTGCAGGGGCAACACAGGTGGGCTTTCACAGGGATTAGGAGGAACTGGAACAGTATCACAGTGAGCAGGGCTCCTCTCCACCTCTCTTGGGATAATTATATGCCTGAAATGTGCTGTTACGTCCTGACTAGATAGGCAATTGTAAAGCGGTCTAAAGCATCCTGTTAAAGCAAATGCTGCCAGTGCAGAAGGCCACATGACTGAACTATGTTTAACATGCAGTAGTTGCTCAGTAAATGTTTGTTGTAGTTCCCCCGAGAAGAGAAAGCGAAATCATTTCAGCTTACTGCTCCACACTGCGCTTTGTTCGTCCTGTCAAGTTTGACGTTTTTAAACCTTTGGAATATAACGTTAATAGAAGAACCAGGTGTGGGTAGGTGCTTGGAGCTGCTATCTGTTGATGAGCATAGAAAGATTCTGGTCACCAAATTAAAAAGTAAAATTAAATCAAATATTCAAAAGTAAGCCTGTAATTTTACTGCGTATAATAAAAAATTTATGACCCAGTTGGTGCTTTAAACTAGAATTTTGGTGTGATATTGATCACTAAAAAAAGCGAAATCTATCATGCAGTATATTTATCATTATACTCTTTGCAGGGCATATGACTTAGGAGGTGCTATATCAAGAAGGCCGTAGTGATGGGCTGACGGGGTGGCTCACTTGGGAAGGAGCTTGCGTCACAAGCACTAAGACCCCAGTTCCATCCCCAGAACCTAGAGGAAATGTCAGGATTAGTAGTGCCCCTAATCCTCCAGGACAGGAGGATCCCTGGAGCTCACTGGTTAGCTCCAGACCCAAAGCCAGCATTCCCAAGAACACCTGAGGTCATCTTGTGGTCTTAACACGCACGCACGCACATGCTAAACAAAAAGAACCCTGGCATCACCAGTCCAAAGGTGCCATGGTGGTGGAATGTGTGCCTTGTCTCTTCTTGCCTTTCAGTTACGGGAATTTTCTAGTTTGCTTTCTGTTGCTGCGCTCAACAGCAACGCCAAAAGCCACTTGGAGAAGAAAGGAATCATTTGGCCTAAGTCACAGTCAGTCATCTAGCGAAGACAGGGCAGGAACCAGAGACGGGAACTGAATCAGAGGCCATGGAGGACACTGCTTGTTGGCTTGCTCAGCGTTTTTGTGTAAGCCGGTTCCCATCACCCTAGGGATGACATCGTTCACAGTGGGCTTGGTCCCTCGGCATCAGCTAGCAATTATGAAAACACCTCATAAACACAGTTACACTTCGGTTCTTCACTTGATCCCTGACAACCAGGATGAGCCATCACAAGGATGAAATTAATTTTACCCCTGCAGAGCTCTGACTGGTTCATGGTAATGCCAGGCTTCCTTACTCACAGCAGGTATACCCTGATCCTCTTCCTTCAGTGTCCTGTCTTCTCAAGTGATAAAACAGGCCAAATCAACAATAAACTCAAAGCTGTATTTTCTACTTCTTTGAAGTATGCCCACTGACTAGGGTGCACTTTCACGTGCACCCTGGCATCCATGGGTATTATGTTCTGGGTCTACTGTAAAGCACAAAGGTGTGACACCTCCTCACACCTGCCACGATGGTTATGGGTGTGTTAGCAAAGGGAGAGCAGAAGAAATTTATGGAATGAAAGTTTGAGGTCACATGAGAACTTTCTGCCATTAAGATCTCGGACACTGGGCAGCCTGTCCCTTTCCACCTGGCATTCAGGAGAGATGGATGATCATGTAGAAAGGATGGTGTGAAATAGGAAGGAGGGAGATCCAGCAAGGTCCATCTGACTGTAGTTTTCTTGGCCTTGGTATGAGGCAGGGCTCTTCTGGGAAAAAACAGTGAGAGGAATATGGCTGCCTAGGACAGGAAGTAGTAGGGATGAAGGGGATGACATTTTCCTTGGTGGCAAGTTAAGGACCAAAGCACCTGACCCTGTCTCACACTGAATTAGTTTTTTTACATTTATTTATTTATTTATCTATCTATCTATCTATCTATCTATTTATTTATTTATTATCGTGTGTGTATATGTGTGAGCACATACTACCACAGAGCTTGTGTGGAGGTCCGAGAACTTGTGGGAGTTGATTCTCTCTACCTGTAGGTTTTGAGTATTGAGCTCAGGCCGTCAGAATGGCCAGAAGCACCTGTATCATGCAGCCCTCTCATCAGCCAGGGTATGAGTTCTGCAGAATTACTATAAATAAGCAGCTGTGTTAGGGAATCTCTTGAAGGACTGTGGCTATGTGTGTGATAGTTAATATGGGGGCCCTGGCCTTGTTGCCCGTCTTCCATGTGGCCGATGGGTCTATCAAACAAATTTCTGATTTTCATAGGTCAAAAAAAAGGGTGAATTTTGTTAGGGCTCAAGCTAGAAATCCCCACTCTTTCTAAGGCTTTGGTGGCTGCGGTTCCAGGCAGCAAGATGTGTGACATGTAAGTGTGTATGTGTGGTTATACACGTCTTTGTCATGTCAGTTATGTCTTAAACTCCTGAAACTTGCAGGGTAGGTGCTGAGGGTCACACGTAGTGACAGGACTCCTGGACTGAAAAGACTCGTTGCTCTCTGGAGCAGGACCACAGAGACAGGAAGAACAGCCAACTTCTGAAGCACAGCAGGGACTCCAAGCCATTGCCCCGATTCAGGATAACCACAGCTTCTCACACCAGTGCTGGGAACATCTGAGAACCACTGCAAGAACTGAAAATCCCAGACCACCCCCCTGTATGTGTGTGTGTGTGTGCGTGTGTGTCTGTGTGTCCATACACAATGATGCCCCCACTTTCTTGTCTTAACAGAAAAACATTTAGAAATAAGTTATTTCATAGCAATAATACTCCATGCCAGGGCTCCAAGTTGGGGTCCCTGTAATGGATGTGTCCTCACTCTGAAATGTGGGACCACAGTCAGAAGGGAAAAGACAGTTCAGGGTCGTCAGAACACCCATGGTCTTAGCTCTCTCCATTTCCAGATCCGAGCTGTGTTTGGAGATGACTCATTCAGGGATAATCATGAGACAAGATAATCTGTGAAGTATTTTGGGACAATTACTTCCTTGCACACAGTTCACTGAAACATACGGACAGGGAGGAATAATTTGCCTTAGGGGGTCCCCTAAGCGAAGGCAGAGGCTTGACATTTTGAGTACCTCTCTGGTCTGTTCAGACACTTGAAAATTTCACTTCCTTGTCATTTTGGTCAAGGAAGAAAGGTACTTGTCAAAATGTGTCTCTAGCAGAGGTGGCTCATTAAGCTATCTTTCCTGTGACATCCTTAACAGGACGTCACCTTCATAAGTTGGTCTCTTTGCATTCAGATTTATCATTTGTAAAATGAAGGTGTTTGATCCAAGTACCCATAAGGTCTCTTCAGTTGCTTAAGGAACAGGAAGATTACTTCACTCTTAGTTCAGCTCATCAGGAAGCACAGCACACAGGAATGGTACCCAGGCAAATGGGGCATTGTTGATCACTGAGGTTAGTCCAAACGTTGGAATCATGGGGACTCTCTTAATTAGGGTTTTATTTCATGTAAAGACACCATAACCAAGGTAACTCTTACAAAGGACAACATTTAATTGGGGCTGGCTCACAGTTTCAGAGGTTTAGTCTATTATTATCATGGTGGGAAGCATGGCAGTGTCCAGGCAGACACGGTGCTGGAGAAGGAGAGATGTGGAGAGTTCCACATCTTGATCAGCAGGCACCAGGAGACTGTGTGCCATACTGGGTGTAGCTTGAGCGTAGGCGACCTCAAAGCCCGCCCCCACAGTGATACATTTCCTCCAACAAGGCCACACCTCCTAATCGTGCCTCTCCCTATGGCTGAGCATTCACACACATGAATCCATGGGGGGCCATACCTATTCAGACGACTACAGGGACCCATCTGAGAAGTGTGTGATAGAGCCTAAGGTGGCTGGTGAAGAGAGGGGTGCTGCAGGCAGTGTGGTGGGGTTTTGATGTGCACATGTGTCAAAACCCAAAGTTATGGATGCTACCAAGTCCAACTGGGCGAACCAATGATTTTTATCAGGATTGCATACAGAGTTTTGTCACTGTGAGGGGATACTTACAGGAGCAAAAATGACACATAGCCGAATCACGGAGGCACACCCTAACGTGGATGACGGGTTGTGAAAGCTGGGAACCTGGAGCACACTGTGCAGCCTGCAGGCAGCTCAACAGGTTGGAGAGTGTCCTGTGCAGGTCTAAACCTCCTCCAGGCAGCTCAGCAGGTTTCAGCTTCTTCTAGGCAGCTGGTCTGGTCTCGGTCATCTTGGCAGTTTTTCTTCTCTCAGATTTCTGTGCAGCTCCCCTGAGAGGGACTCTGTGCTTTTATTGTTTACCCCAGCAGAAAGGGACCTAGTGAATCTGGTCAGTTTCAGGGACTTCCTGAAGCTATTTTGTTGTTTACCTCCCTAGCTAGGGAACTCTGGAGCAGGATGGAATGTTTTGATGATGGAATGTTTGCTCTTGGAAAAACAAAACAAAACAAAACAAAACAAAAAAACCCTTTACACAACAGCTAGGTACCATGCTGGGAGAAGATTCTCTAACACACTGAGGCTCTGTATCTAGGAGGCTCTGGGCTGAGAGAACCCGTAGAGGCCTTGAGAGCTCAGAATGCCCTGTGGCTAGAATTATGCTGAGTGGTGGTGTGTTGTAGGGTGAGTGGTGGTGTGTTATAGAGCTGAGCAATGGTGCGTTAAGTTGATCCATGATGTATTGTATTGTTAATCTCTGTGACCTGCTGAGGAGATTTCCTTGCATATCTTAGTTCCAGATGAAGGAGAGGTTCCCATGAGCAGTTAGTTTCTTCTTGGCAAGTCTTCACTGATATAACCCACCCACTACACTCCTCCTGTTGGGGTTAGAAGACATTCAGAGGTCTGTTCTACTGGACAAGTCATTTTTACACCGAGGAGCCAATCCAGCCATGCTGTCCCACAGTAGCAAGAAATCAAGGGGTTTGTTGGCTCTTCTCGCGGAGAAGGTCACGTGGGCAGGGCTGCCCCAGAGCCTCCATCTTCCCAGATGGCCTTTTCTCTCTGTGATACTTCTAAGCAGGTACAAGCCAAGTTGCTCCAGCTCCAGTGGAAGATAGATTCCACTCCCCGATGGGTGTGGCCCCTGTGATTGGGCTGTGAGGGAACAGGCTGTTCCCGGTGGAAAAGAGAGGCAAAGTGACTGCACAGTGAGCGGATCTGTCCTCTGTCTATTGATCCTGGTTTCTGGATCCGTTTCCTGGCCTAATTCCTAGTCTCCTCTTCGTTTCGCTTGCCTTATTTTAATATACTTTTCTTATTTTATATCTCATTATACTCATTATAAATGCGGTAAATCTTTTGGGAACTGGGTGGAGGTGGCAGAAGAGGAGTTCAAGTCCTATCATTTATTTGAATCATTGTTCTAAACGTAGCTTCTCTCTTCCCTCTCCCTCCTCCTCCCCCTCTTATTGCATGCATACATTTCCTTTACTTTAGTTTTCTGGGGTTTTTTTGTTTGTTTGTTTGTTTTGTTTTTCTTTTCTTTTTATAGGGCTGCTCTGTAGCCCTAGCCAGCTTAAAGTTCACTACATAGGTCAGGCTGGCTCTGCACTTGTGGAGATTCTCCTGCCTCTGGCTGTTAGGTGCATGTTCACAGCTTCCCAGAGATACAGAACACAGATGTGGGTGCTGGCAGTTTCCAGCCACAGTCCTTCTCAGAGTCCTCACTTCATGGACTGAGCTCTCGGGCTGGTAGAAAGCGTGGCCAGCATATACAAGTCCTTAATTCTCAGCACTGAAGAAAAGGTATCAAAGCTTTTGGTTGTGTTTATAGGGTGGGAAGGCATAGAGATAATCTGATTAAAAAATATTTTGGTGCTCGGCATAGTAAAAAAATAACGGCTCTCTAAATTGGAAAGAAGGTACATTGATTTGTTATCAGTGTGCAGCAAACTACCCATAGACTTAGCAGCATAAAACAGCCACCGTCTGCTACTTAAATATTGTTTATATTTCTCTGTGTGTATGTGTGTTTAAGTGTATGTATGTATGTGTGTGTGTGTATAAGTGTGTATGTGCATACATGTTTGCATATGTGTGTATGTTTGTATTTGTGCATACATGTATATATAAATACATATGTGAGTGTATATGCATGTATATGTATATATGTGTATGTACTTGCGTGCACAATTGTGTACATACATGTATGAGTATATAAATGCGTGTGTGAGTGTGCATGTATGTATAACTGTATGTGTGTATATATATATATACATATATATGTGCACACAGACACACATATGCAAGTGCATGTATTCAGGTGAGTTCATACTGTTTGCATCTGTATTCACTGGAGCTGGAGTTTATAGGCAGTAGTTGTGACTCACTTGATGCTGGTGCTGGACTTGAACTCAGATCCTCTGGAAGAATGGTATGCTTCTCAGTTCCTGAAGCATCTCCCAATCCCTAAAATTTGCCAGTGTTCCTGACCCAAGGGTGGTTCTGCTGATGTGAGACAGGCTTAGTTTCCTAGGTGTACATGACCCACCCAGCTGACATTGCCTGTTGCCCCTTGAGATTCTGGCATTGGCTGGCCAAGATGGTTTGAGCTAGGACAACTGGGTTCCCCTGCACATATTTCTTGCTTTCTCCAGCAGAAGTGGCTGATGACCACTTTGATTTATGTTGGGGCAGGCCTGTCTCACTTCTTTCTTATTTCTTCTAAGGATATCCAAGTCCAACCTAGAATCAAGGTCATGCAAATAGGCCACATTTCCTGGCATGTGGTATGTCAGGGCCATTTACTATTGGCTGTGGGTATGAAAAGGTGGGGAATTGGGTCCCTCCCAGGTGTCTTTCTGGACCTAGATGACCTGTGCTTGTATAGAATATACTTGGAAACCACTGGCAGTATTCAAATTTTTTAAAATGAAGTTGAGGTCAAAAGACCTGAAATAAAAGGTAAAGCCAGCTTATCGCTGTCTGTCTTCTGAAGGAGGAACTGCTAACTTCAGAGAACCCAGCTGCAAACAGGGTCACTTAATGCCCTCATGGTTCATGACTTTGCTTCAGAGATGAAATGACAGGACATACAAGCCTTGTTTCTGGGGCACCGGAGAGGTGAAACAGCCTGATGAGGACCCCACAGAAACCCTGATGCATTCTCATCCTGGCTGTGCCAGTCACGTGGCCCTTCTAGGCCACTTTGTTCCTGTGTGACGCGGGGAGATGATGAGATGGCATGGTGCTTGTGTGAGTGCCGCTGCCACTGGGGCCCTGTGACTGTTGCCATTACCCAGGATGCTCTACCTGAAACCCTAGAGAGTATGGCTTTTCCCAGCCTCATTTGCTCTTCTGTTAAGGATTCTGACTCAAAAGCTCACAGCCATGTTTCTTGGCTCTTCCAGGAGCATGGGAAAGGACGTCTGGCAATTGCATGGTGTGTGACGCCTTTACTGGCCCACTCTGAGGTTGTTCTCCAAGGTGCTATGCATATTATTTTTTTCCTCGGTTTTATGGGATGTACGGCATTGATGTAACACAACGTTTCAGGGTGTTACACTGACAGGAGAAACAGCTGATTTAGAATCCTTTCCTGCTGGCCTCTTGGGGCCAAATCCCTTGTTCTTATCCCTACATATGTATATCAGATTTTAAAGCTATGTTTAGTATAGTTTTCGTGGTAAGCAGTGTGCAGTGACTCACACCTGTAATCCCAGCATTCTGGGAAGCAGAGGCAGGTGGATCTCTGTGAGTTCAAAGCCAGCCTGGTCTACAAAGTGGGTCCAGGACAGCCAGAGATATACAGAGAAAACCCTGTCTGGAAAAACAAAAACAAAATAAAATAAGTCTAAAATTGTTGTAGCCCAATAGTTCAATGTACTCACTGCTATTTTCCAGCCCTTGAAATCGTAAATTAGAAAGACAGATACTTAGCTCTTAGCACATTGAATAAAATTAATTAAATGGAGATTTCTTCATATTTTCATGAGCAAAGAAGTGAAGAATGCTGTCTGCTCTATGGTTTTCAATTCTAAGTAGGACTGTGTTATTGTAATTCCTTGTGTTTTGCATCTGACTATTTGATTAAAGCAAAAGGTTTTGTCCTATTTTCTTTTACTGTTGCTGTAATAAAATACTCTAACAAATTCATCTTAAAGGGAAAAACGAGTTTATTCCGACTCACATTCGAAGTGTGTACTCTGTCATCTAGAGGGATTCAGGGGCAAAGGAGCTTGCAGCAGCTCATGGAACCTACAGTCAGGAACAGAGAGGGATGAATGCTGGCTGCTCAGCTCCTGTTCTACACTTACACAATCCAGGATCCTAGCCAGGGGGATGGTGCCGCCCACAGTGGCTGGCGCTTCCCACCTCAGTTAGGGAAATCAGATATTCCACCTCCCTAACACACACAGGAAGGCATGCCCGGAGGTCCATCTCCTTGTGAATCAAGATTCTATCTAGCTAAGTACTGACGCTAACCATCTCGAGTGTAAAATCTTGTGCTAGTGGTTTCAGGGGCAAAATGCTTTATGGGGATGAGGAGACAGTGCAGTCAGTACAGTCCTTGCTGTCCAGGCTGGAGGATGTGTGTTTGGTCCCCAGGGCCCATCTAAAAACTCCATGTGTGTTGTCCAGACAGTGGGTAGACAGAGACAGGCCTATCTCCAGAGCTCACTAGCCAGCCAGCCTAGCCCTCTTGGGAAGTTCAAGTCTAGTGAAAGACCCTGGCTCATAAAACAAGATGTGTGTGTATACACACACATACACACACGATACCACATGGTAAGTGCATTTTAAGACTTTACTGCAGGCTGAGCTGAGCAGGCCTTAGATGTGGCTGATGACTCACCTCTGACATCCTTTGGCAGAGTGGAATGTGTATCTGTGTTTGAGAGACTGTCTGGGAAATACTGTCTGCTTACAAGAGTCTATAAGCGTTTGTAAGTCTGTGCATTTGGGTCAGTCCTTTGCGGAACTATTGGGAGAATGGCATCCGAATAAACTACATTAGTAAAAACGACTATTAAGCAAGTTTTTGCATTTTCAGGATGAATTTACAAGTTCTTATTAATACATATTAATTGTATATATCAATGGAGTTTGGTGTGATATTTCCATAATGAATATGCCTTGCGTTGATCACATCCATAGTAAATTCAAAGATGTATTTAGGCCTTTATTAAAGTGACTTAAACATAGTAATTGTCAACCAGTGTAGATGTGTGTAAGGCCTTATTCCTGAGCTGATGGGGACAAAGAACAGCATTTTGTTCTTGTGATGACCTTAGGGCTAGTACTTGGAACACTGAGTCCTCTTTGGTTCTGTGTCCAAAGAACAAATTATATAATTTGTGTCAGATCTTCAGATGGTAGCTCAAGTCAAAGAAAAGTTAATACTGTAATATTTTGAGTACCTAAAAACAGGAAGGTTGGGAGAGACAATTTGAAAAGTCACTTTCTTAGCTGTGCGACACAGCCATAAATGGCCACAGTAACGTCAACCCCTCTTGATGGCCAAGTTACTTGAGGGGTTCATCTTTGAATAACATCCGGGCCACTTATTCTGGGCCTTCTACCATCTTCCCAGCCCCCCTTCTTTTTTTTAGCTCAAATAAGTAAATATGTCAATAGTCATTGCTGTCTATTTATAAATGAGAAATCACTATTTTCTTTAAGGGACAACTTTTGAATGTCTTTTGTCTTGTTTTCTGAGCAATCCCTCCTATGCTGCGGTTCTTTCTCCATTTTAATCCTCCGAAGCTGCACACACTGGGAAGAATTGAAGGCACAAAAGAGAGTTCAGGGTAGAGAATTGTGTGCAAGGTACAGTCTCTTCCCCAGCATTACTTATCCAAGATTAGCTGTGCAGCAGCACAGGATGATGGCCTTTTGTCCCACAGCCAGGGCCCCTTCCGAGTGCCCTCATTTGTGAATTCTGTGTCTTTCCTCAGCATTGAGGATCTGGGTGTCTGAGGTGAGGGCTTTTCTGAGGAGCCTATAGTAAAACTCAAGAGGCCTGCAGGCCACTGGTCTCTTCAAATAGTGTAGAAATGAGAGAAAGCGGGGTGGGGGAGTTGGGGGAAGGAGAAGGCAGCTCCTTTCTGGTGATGGTGTAGCAGAGTGCTTGCAGAAGCAACCCCCAAAATTTAGGGGAACACTCTGGGGTCAGCTACATAGCTTTGAGGTTGGCTAGTGAGGCATTTCATGCATATTCAATACTGCTCACAGAAAAGACGGAATAAATTCTCAGCTAGTCTCCTTATTTATTTTTTCCTTTTTTTTTTTTTTTTTAAATTAGATGCTTCCTCTGCTAGTGAGTCTTTGAAAGTGTCTTTCAACATAGAGCAGATGTCAGAAGGAAGGTCTCCAAAAGAACTGAAGGAAGGAACACACTTTGAACGTCTCTCTTTCAGTTTTAAGAACAGAACACAGCGGTGTCAGGGGTCTTGGCTGTCCCTTCTGTTTCCTTCAGAAGAACACACCTGTAGCTCAGAAACCCTTCTACCCCCAATGTCCAGCAAAGACATGGCCCCAAGGGGGCAGATTGGCTGCTACATTGTGAGGAACTGGGTTGTGGTTAGAAGTTGGAAAGTGGCAGGCCCTGCGGTGGGGTTTGCGTCTGGTCCCATTCTCAGGCCTGAGATCCAGGTCTTGGTCTTTTTCTTCTATTTCTCATCATTCTGTTTGTCTCCTCCCTGTATCTCAGTCTTACGTAATGTATGCATTTTAGAGAAAGTGGTGTGGACACTGGTATCCATAACCACCCCAAGTCATCGCTTGTCCTCTTGGAAGGTGGACAGGCTCCTGTCCAGTCTTTCTCTTCTACAGTTTGTGACTGGGACAGTGAGTATTGGTCCAAAAGGAGTGACTTGGTAAGTACACCTCACAGTGCTGAGTGTGCTCAGGTGCTGTCCGCTGCTCTGGCCTCTCGGCATGTGGCATTACAGTAGACTACACCAGGATTAGTATATGCTCAATGGATATTTAACCTCTCATTGTCTGAAGTGGGTTCGCCTGACTGAATACTCAATGACCCGTGATACTGCTCCCCCCCGAACTTTCAGAAGCCTGAGTATAAGGTGTCTGCAACTAAACAGCAGCAGGCACATTGCAAGGGGCAGAGTTGAGATCTGAACTTGATCAGCTCGACTCTGATGACAGTAAAACAATACATATTGAGTGTCCCTGAGCCAAATGACACAAGCCAGAAAATGCTCCAAAATCTAGAGCTTTCTTTTAGCATCAGCATGATGCCACAAGTTTATAGATCCACAGTTGATGTCTTGTGGTAGGCAGTTGTTGGGATGCTGGTACACCAACGGTATTTTGCAAAGTTACCTATATGACCTTGTGCAAAAAAGATGTTATGAGACAGGTAACAGGTAAGTTTTGTGATTAAACTCAGCCCCCCCCCTCCAAGTAGCTCATTATGTACATCTGCAAACATTCCAGAATCTAAAAATATTTGAAATCTAAAGAACTCCAGTCTTGGGAATTTGGATAAGGGTTCTCAGAGGCTCATATATAGTATTTATGCTTATTTAGCCAGAGTTAGCTTCATGCTTGCATGTTCTACAATCTTCACTTGCTTTATTGTGGATCCTGGATCTTTCTGTATTGGTGTACTTTTTAACTATTTTGTTGGTTTTTCTTTTTTATATCTACCACCCTTCTCCACCCAGTCCCTTCCAACACCCCAATACCAGGGAGGAGAGAAAGAAGGTTAGTGGAGATAGGGGGCATAGTTCCTTTTAGCTTCTTCCTGCTGGTTTAGGGTCTCTGGGTTCTTGTTTCAGGGTATCTCCAACTTCTCATCAAACTTCGACAACAGCAACCAGGAGCAGCAGGGTTGGGGCAGGGTTGGGGCAGGGTTGGGGAGCAGCAGCCTTCTTCCTTTGAGCAACCCCCCTCTCTGAGCTGTGGCATTTACTCCCTCTCCAGAGTCCTCAGGATTAAACTATCTGCAGCTGCTAAAGATCATGCCCCTCACAATGCAAACAGTCTGCTGCTGTGGACAGTCTAAAGCAGCCCCATATCCCACACCTGGGATTAAAACAAAAACATGTTTACACAACATAACTGAATTTTTAAAGACAGGAAAACATCCCCTACATTTTTGTGTGTTTCCCCCTTGATTAGTCAAGGGTCCTGCAAAGGTTTGTGTGTGGATTTGATATAAAGGGCACTTCTATCTGATCACCAGGCATCATGACCTGAGGGGAAAACAGTTCTCAGGTCACTTACTCTGATAGGGTCCCTACACTTTTCATGATGGCCTTCAGGATCTTTGGTAGGCCTGCTGATCCAGGAGAACACAGAAAGCAGAGCAACCTGCTCTGGTCAGGAGAAAAACTGAGTAGACACTGTAGGAAAGATCCTGCTTGGGTGAAGTGGTTCTCCACAATCAGGGTGTCCCACGTTGAATTCTGGGTTCTGTGCTCCAGTGCCTGTGTGTGGTCTCTTGGCATTTATTCCCAATCAAGCATTTTAAAACCAAGGTGATCTTTTGGATACTGGTAAGTTCAGGTGCAGAACTGCCCTCATGTTTGTCCAGTTCACAAGGAGATAAAGTATGCTGGGTGGCAAATATTGACATAAAAAGATCTTGGGAAAGATTCTAAAGATATCTGCTAGAGACAGATGTCAGTTACCAAAAGGTCTGAGGCATACCCTTGACCATTTTAACTACACGAATAAGCTATTATTTAGCTGATATAAAATACACTTCATCAATTGCTCTGCTTGAATTGCATTTCTCCACAGAGTTATATTCTATTACAGTATGCTTAAGCTTAACCATTTTTCCTGGCTACTTATCAAATTTCTCTGCACATATATATGTATATATGTATATATATATATATATATATATAATTGAAATTTTAGCTTCAACTTTAATTTTATAAAAGCATAAAGCTTGAAATGGTAAGTTTTATTCAACTGAGTCATCGATAAATTTATTAGAATACAATTGAACAATTGTTAAAGTTTATTGGGAACGTATTTCAGAAATCAATTGAACTTTCAAGGAATTAGCTCAATTATCTCTGGATGGTCTTGCTAACTGCTGGAGTTAAAGTGGGTTTAGCACTGATTCTTTTTCCAGTTTCACATTTGTAAACATGTCTGAGAAATTTTGCTAATGTACACAGACAAGGATTTCTGTCGGGAAGGTACCTCTCATTTGAATTCTTTTCAAGTCACACAACAATATTCATTTTTTTATTGCACAACAATTACTGTGTTTTTACCTTTCATGTGTGTGCTTATGTGTTTGTACATGCAGTCTATTCGTATGTAAGTGCACATGAGTGTTTTGGGTGTGTTTGCCTCTGTGTGTGGGTATGTGTGTGTGCATGTGTGTATGAGTGTGTGTGTGTGTGTGTGTGTGTGTGTGTGTGTGTGTGACAGCTGGAAGTGTACTCTTGGTACCTTCCTTCATTTTTCTCCATCCTGTTTTTGTGATGGAGTCTCACTGAACCTGAAACTCACTCTTTCAGCCAGGCTGGTTGCTCCGTGACCCCCCTTTCTCCCAGTGCTTGGGTCACAGGTACCTGCTGCTCTACTCAACTGTCATGTGGATGCTGGGGATTAAAGCTGTGCTCTCACATCTGTGTAACAAGCTCTTTACCCACCGACCCATCCCCTGTCCACAAGAATCACTTGTAATGGCCTATAGGCTGACCTTTGATTGGGTTCACTATCAAAATTGCTTTAAACAAGACTGCTTCAATGCCAGCTGTGTTTCTCATAGGTTGCTTGTCCAAGCATGCCTGTTCAGCTCATTGGAAGAGGCCTGGGCCAGGAGCTCTGTCAATGGCTGCTAATTACACCTGCTCTGTTTTAACTTAAGCACACCTTGCTTAACACAGAGCTATCTCGAAATAGTTGTGAAAACAAAACGTGTTAATTTCTTCAGTCAGTGAGTATTTCAATATGCATATGTAATACCTATTTATTATTCTGTGCTATTTATATTACATATGTAAAGAGAATATGTAGGCTAATCAGTGACTAAGAACTGTCACATGACAGGATGAGAAGAACAGTCTGCTGTCAATCAAATAAGCCTTGCTATCTATTGGAAAAGGTTTAACTCAGTTTTTAATTTCAGATACTTTCAGTTTGCGTTTTTGAGGAAGTGACTTTAAATGTTAAAAAGAAATGGCAGGTTAATTAAAGCAGGTTAGTTGTGAGGTCCTCCCTGGCTCTCAGTGCTTGGCCACCAGCCCAGGAGGAGGAAGGGAGCAAAGATGAAGAACTCGGATGGCCCTGAGTGCGACGGAGAAAACTTCTGGGAGTCAGCTTCAGAGAGGCTGCTCATTAAAGATACAGGAGGGAAGGACCGATCGGTCATAACACGGTACCTAATTATTATATGTGCAGGAAGAAAGAACAGAGTCATGTAGTGCTTGCAGGAGGTTCCAAGCAAGATCAGGCATCTGTGCCTAGAGACACAGATAAGGTCAGGCAGAGAAGAGGAAGCTCCACCGAGAAAGGAAGTCCTCCATTTTGCATCAAGCTTGGAGAGCTATCTGGACATTGTGGACTTCGACCTTAACAATGGGGCTCTCCAACAAGCTGGTTTTAAAATAGTGTGCTTTTGCAGGATTATATTTTGTAATGGTTTACAGAAGTGACAAGTCTACTGTTTCTCGATCGTTCTTAAAAATACAATAATACTGTGAGTGTCTAGACATAAGCATGGTCATGATGTGAGACGCTTGACACTTCTTGTGAAATTTTTGAGGCTATGTGAGCTCTGCTGTCTGGGAATAATTAAGCAATTATCCTGCTCATGGTCTAGCAAGACAACTTGGTAAGAAAAGGTGCTTTCCTCCAAGAATGCCATTCTGCTTCCAGGAGCCCTCAGGGAGGAAGGAGAAAACAAACTTCCGGATGTTGACATCTTCCATCAAGCAGCATGGTACAGCTGCACACTCCCAAATAAATAAATGTATTGAGATTTATAAAAAAAAAAGGAATTATTGTAATAGCATAAATAACTACATTAACTCTTACCGACTTAAGGATTCAGTTATGTGCGTAATTCGTGTGTATTTGTATATATGTTTGTGTATGTATGTTTCTTCTGCCTCCACATGTGTGGGCGTGCACATGCAGGCTGATGGTTGACATTGGGTGTTGTCATCAATCACTGTCACTCTCTATTTTGTTTTTTTTTTTATTATTTATTTTGTTTTGAGACGGGGTCTCAATTTGTAGATAGTCTGGCCTGGAGGTCACAGAGGCCTGCTTGCCTCTGCCTCCCCATTGTATAATTAAAGAATTGGTCCAATGTAACTGGCCTTCTTTGTTGGCAGTGGTCGGGGGAGGGGGAGACAAGGGTTTTCACAGGAGCTTGGCTTGACTGGCTATCCAGGAAGGACCCCAGGAACCCTCATGTCTGCTTCTTGGGCACCAGGATCATAGGTGTGTGTTGCCATCACATCTGGCATTTCATCTGGGCATTAGCGATATTCAGACGAAACGCCACACACATTCAGATCCTTATGCATGTGTGGTAAGCACCTGGTGCTGGAGAAGTCATCTCCTTAGCCCCCAATTCCTGTATATTTAATAAAGAGGTATATATCACTGAAAACTGCCATAGCAGCTAGAATCTTTTGGTTAATAATGAATTAAAAAATAAGCATTTTTCAAGGGAGGAGGGAGTGGCCATCAGAAAAATTCTGTAAGTAGGTATTTGATAACTAGATTGTAGGAAGAACCTGGGAAAGATGGTCAATCCTCATTCAGAAAGGCAAACAGGATAGACATCAGAAGAGGCTGAAAACAAGGAACAAGACAGGAGCCTACCACACAGGGCCTCTGAAAGACTCTACCCAGCAGGGTATCAAAGCAGACGCTGAGACTCATAGCCAAAGTTTGGGCAGAGTGAAGGGAATATTATGGAAGAAGGGGGAGATAGAAAGACCTGGAGGAGACTGGAGCTCCACAAGGAGAGCAACAGAACCAAAAATCTGGACCCAGGGATCTTTTCTAAGACTGATACTCCAACCAAGGATCATGCATGGAGATAACTTAGAACCCCTGCACAGATGTAACCCATGGCAGCTAAGTCTCCAAGTGGGTTTCCCAGTAAGGGGAACAGGAGCTGTCTCTGTCATGAACTTAGTGGCTGGCTCTTTGATTACCTCCCCTTGATGGGGGAGCAGCCTTACCAGGCCACAGAGGAAGACAATGTAGCCAGCCCTGATAGGCTAGGGTCAGATGAAAGGGGAGTCCTCAGTTTACTAAGGAAGGGGTAGGGTGGAGAAGAAGGAGGGAGGGTGGGATTGGGAGGGGATGAGGGAGGGGCTATAGCTGGGATACAAAGTGAATAAATTGTAATAAATAAAAAAATTAAAAAATGTTTTTGTTGGCCCCATAAAGATATAATTGGCATACAGTAGACTGAATTTATTTCATGTGCACAATTTCATGATTTTTGACATGTTCCTAAATCCATGGGGGAAAGAATATGTAGGAATAAACTAAAATTTAATAAATAAGCAAAGAAAAAAAAAAGAAAACTAGATTGTAGCCATCTTTGCCGGGGGAGGGGGTAACATACTGAACCTTCATCATTTTTAGTGTATTTTTCTTGGCTAACTTGAAAGCATTGCAGTTAGACTCGGTAGTAAACATCTCCACTCTATTGGCTGGGAGGGTCTTTCTAGCTAATGGCATACTTGAGGATGGGTATATGTGGTCACAAAAAGAACCATTGAGTTTATATACATTTACAAATATTTTGTGTTCACTAAATACTTATTAGCCTTACTGCCTTTAATGTTAACAGTTCTGCTGTGAAATGCAGCATTGACCTTTGACCTTGGTCATGGCAAAGATGATATGTGGTTCTTACATTCTGTGTCAGTTTTGTAGCCTCCAATCGTCACTAAAATATTTCTAGGACAGTGACCACCCATACCCTTCAGCGACCACCTTTCCCGTCACCGCTTCCCTCCCTCCCCTGCATGTGTGTGGATTGGCTTGATCCCAACAGGCTCCTTCAGAGCAGTGCTTCATGGGTAGAAAACATGGAGGCATTAGATTAGGAGATTAACTTCCCTTTGGAAGATATGTGGGTCTGGAGAAGCACTGGTACCCTTTGACTTTTTAGCACTATGTGTCCCACACCTATGTCTGCACTGGGGCAGTATGGCTCAATGGTACTCTCACTCTTACACAGGAAGAGACAGAGCTGACCCTGAGGATGTCAAGTCTGTAGCCCTGTCCATTCTCCACAGAGATCTTAGTGTTTGAAAGTAGGAGGAGCCAAGGTAAACTCTGGTGTTGAGTAACTCAGTTCTCAGTCTGGGCCCTTGACAATTCTGCCTCAACTCTCCCTTCAGAAAGCAGAACAGGCGATTATAAATGAGAAATTCTTTTCTGACGTCAGACTGGAGCTTGTGGCTCATCAATCCACAGTGTCATCGGTCGGATTGGCTGCAGGTCTTTTGTGGACACCAGGCCTGTGGGTGGTCAAGTAACTGCTATGAAATGGGGTTGTCATTTACATATTACCTCGCCTTGCATGCCTTGCGTTATCTCTAGATGATTTATAATCACTAGCATAAGACATATGCTATAGAAATGGCTGCCGTGCTTATTGTTCTGGGAATGGTGGCAAGAAAGTCTGTCTGCTTGTGTGATTCGTTTACCTTCAGTGTTTTGAAGCTGAGGTCGTTGAGGTCCATGGGCACAGAACCCCTGAATACGGGCAGCCAGCTGTAATTAGGAGAACACGAAACACTGCTCTAAAGTCCTGGTTGGGCTAGAAAGGATCTTGAAGCACGGTTACTTTCCCATTACGTAACTAAATCTTCTGGCCAGTTGACAGCTTCTGATTGAATCCTCACTTGGTCCCAGGAAGCTGAATTGGAAAAGAGGAAGCACGAGGGTTGGGGTGGTACAGACGCCGTATCATTGCAGCATGAATTGTTGGGGATTTAGCACATCATATTTGCTTTTCCTGGTGCTTCTCTGATGTGAAAATAACCTTGTGGATCTTGAAAGAGGTTACATGGCTTGTTTCGTGGCTTGCCAGGTTTCCAGTGGGGGCTGCAAAGTGGCGGAGCTTTGGCAGTCTCTGAGGAAGATGGTGGCACTGTTCCTTTAAACAGATAGGAAATTGTACTCCTTTGTCTTTCAGGAATTACAAGGGCGGCTTCTAGTCAGCGTCTTAGTAGATTTTGTGTAGAAGAATATTCTAATGTGCTTTGAGTGGCCTGAAGAGGATCAGAAGGTGGTGGCTCGCAGTGGTCAGTCTGGGCATCAGGAGCAGTTTCCAAGGTGATGGGTCCTGTAGCTGAGTTCCTCGTGACACCGCTGGAGGTGCGGAGATGATCCATCAGGATTCTTGAGGAGTGTGGAAGGGCTGGACTCCAACGTGATGAGTGCATTGTGAGGATGTAAGGTCGATAAGGCACAGTGGAGCCCTGGAGGCGTCTCCCGCAGCACCGCATTGGAGAGGTTAATGGTAGACAGGCTTTCCATTGGCGGAGGGGGGGGGGGGGTCGAAGCTCAGTGCAGTGGCGCTGCAGGCTTCCACGCCGCCACTGCTGAGGACCAAGATTATGTAGAGGTGTCGGGTGACCCTGACAGGTATGACGTGGAGCAGAACCTAATGGCAAAAGTCACGTCCTTAGGATAATCCTACTTTAATTAGACAAAATATTATTGACAGGTCTCTGGAAATGCAGACTATAAAACAGAACGTCAGTACTTTAACTTCATGTGTGTGACTGTGCTATGTACATATCTATATGTGCGTGCATATGTGTACATACATGTTTGCTAGTGTGTTTGCTATGTACATATGTGTACTAATGTGTACACTATGTACATATGTGTGCATGTGTGTTTGCTAGTGTGTATCTGTGTATGGGAGTGCAGAGGTCAGAGGGAGATCTCCTTTGTCAGTTGCCACATTAATCCCTTGACTCAGGTCTTTCACTGATCCTGGAACTCTCCATCTTGGGGCTAGGCTGGTAGGCAGCAAGCCCCAGGATTCCCCTGCGCTCCCCCCATGCCCAGGGCTGGAGTTGCAGATGTCTGTGGCCACACCCAGTTTCTTACACAGGTGCTGGGATCTGAACTCAGATCTCCATGTTTGTGTACACTGAGCCATCCCTCACCCATAAGCCAGAATATGATGGTGGCTATTTACAGAGTACACGTAGGGGCTTCGCTGCTGTCTGTCCCCTGCTCTGTGTTTTCTGGGCTTCCTTTGATGGGATTATCTATCTCACAGTGAAGGAAAGTTACTCAGAATGGCTCCTGGGGAGGTGGGCTCTGTGACTCTTGGCAAAGAGCTCTAATGATCCAGTACTTACAAACAGATTAGAGCAGTGTTTCCTCCCTGGGTTTAGAAGCTGAGTGTCGAGAAAAATCTTCCCGATGTCAAAATTCACCTGTGTCTTTTATAGTTGTGAAACCTGGAGGGTCCAGGGTAGGCAGATGTAGGGGGAGACACAGTCTTTCTGCTGTGTGAAGAACAGGTTGCAGCCTCAGACTCTGGTGTTCTCGTCCTCATTCTGCCTGTGTTTCCTCTGGAATTGTTTCCTTGCAGGAGTGTTAATGGATTGGTTAATTTGTGAACAACACTCCTAATTGTATTAAATCTCTACAACCTTATTAAGCATTTGTGCCGAATTAGATCTGAGGGCTGGGGAAAGCAGAACGCCAGTGGCTTGAGGAAGGGAAGGAGAGAGGAAGGTAGGGGGTGCATTTTGAGGATAACAAGTACCTGAGCACTAATTAAGACCCTCTAGCCCTCACCAATAAAACAACATGGGTAGAAAACCTCTCGGCCGAAAGTTCAGAAACATCTGGAGGCACACGAGGCAGCTTCCGGAATGCTGCTGAGGAGGAAGAGCATGCCAGCCAGCCTGATGTTGTATGGTCTGTTTGGGTTCTACTTTTATTTGCGGAAAAAGAAATAAGCAAAAATTAGCATGTCAAGAGCACCAGGTCCTTTTCTCCTGGTTGCTTGTGATTGTATTTTCAACACCAGGCTGGAGGGATTCGCTGCTTTGAGACAGGGAGGGAAACAATTGCAGAAAATATAATTGGACCGTGTCTATTTTGAAAACTAAAGATAATAGCCTAGAATATACTGATGTTTAAAAACCCTGTGCTTGACAGCTGCTTTCTTCTGCAAGTAAGAGGAAAGAATTTCAGCCTCTGAGGATGTTTACTGTGCCTTTGAGCTGCAGCGGGGTGGGAGACGGGGTGATGAGACATTCACGGTCACCTCTGTGTGCCTTTCCTGTGTCCCCTCCGCTAGTCTGAATGTCCGCCTGTCTTTGCTGCACCTGCTCCTTAGCCCCCATGCCATAGGATTTAGTATTCAAGATCATGGCAGCAGTAATGGGAGTCTGTGTACAATGCTGGGAAACCTACTTGCTGGATTTAAAGTTATTTATTCATTGCGTTATGTATTTGAGCGTTTCCAAAGTGAGAAAGACTGAAGTGCCGTTTAAGGATGCAAAGCAACTCAAGCCTTGACAACGGCAGGCTTTCTTCTTTCCTGACAACTCCCGCTGAATCTTACCTAGAATATTTTTCTTGTCATCATTGCTCTGGAGGCCATCAACGTAGGTCTCAAGGGACCTGGTTCTGCCCTGAGATTGTGGGTTGTAAGAAGAGCCGGCTTGACTCTTGAGCCCGTCTGGCTTCCTTCTTACTGTGGCAACTCCGTTCACCTCCTTCCCTTCTCACTTCTCTGCCATGATACCAGGTATCCAGAATCCCCTTGAAAGAACTGAATAGATGAGCCCGCTGTGAGCTAAATAAACCCCTGTCTTTTAAAGGTACCCAACTGCAGATATTTTGTTATAGCAACAGAAAACTGACTAATACAGAGGGTAAAATAGGGCAAGCAGAAAAAAAAGAAAAAAAAAGAAAAAGACGATTCACTGTGCTCTTTGTTTCTTGGAACACAAACCCATCACAACAGGATCAGAGGATGGCTAGAGATACCTCGATGGTGTCCCTAAATATGTTCTTCCCTCTGCTCCAGAGGAGCTTCTCCTTCTTCTGTCCAAATCCTGCTATTCATTTTTCCTAGAGGCAACTTGTCCTTCCCCTGAGCTGAGGCCATTGCTTGCCTGCAGTTGTGAGACACAGAACCCCTGGTTCTGTCCCAACACAACAAAAGAAGTATCTCCTAGGTCACCGTCCTGTTGGTGGACTTGTTAGTACATTGATGTGACCATGGGGTTCCCAGTCCACAAATTGGAATGTGTTACAAAAAGAGAGTGATGATGACGGGAGAGGTGTACAGTAGAGAGTGAGTTTGATTCGCGCGGTCCAGAGGTGGGAGAGGGTGTGCACGTTGCAGTAAATTAAAAATGGTGTTGTGCCATATAATGCTTATTATTAGCCCTTAAGATTATCATGGCGGTATTATTTAACTCGCTATCACAAATAAGATGACACAGACACCTGTTAGATTTTATAATTGCCTTATTTACCCTGGGCCGGGCACATACTCCTACCTACACTGTCTAAATGACCTCACCACCCATCTCCCATCTCCCATCCCATGCCATCCGCTTTTATCATCCTCATCTGGTCTACCTTTCATACATAATCTCATGGTGCTTGCTTGTATTTTTCATCTGGGCCTTTTCACGCCATTTTTGGAGTCCTTCCTTTCTGGGTTTTTTTTTTTTTTCTCCACACTAACCCATCATGGCATCCTCCTTTCTCCTCCCTTCCTATCCATCTGTCTCCCATGATTCCCTGTATTCTCCAAGCTAGGGAACTTTAGTCATGCCTACTCCATTCTGCCCTGCCCAGGTATAGGCTGTTTAATCAACCAATCAGATATAATGATTTAGGCAGGTTTACACAACTGGATAGGTTTACACAACAAGGACAGGTTTGAGGGCTAGCATCAGAACAACCCCCAACAGCAGAGGCTGTAGGGTCCCTGAGTTGGAGGCCAATCTTGTCTACATGGTGAGTACCAGGGCTACATGTTTTGGCTGGTGATTTTCGAGGTTTCATTGCATGGCTGACTTTGACTGTTTTCACCTCTGATGGCCCTGAGTATCATAATGTAAAAATTTCTGGAGAAACTATCTGCCACACAGCTTTGAAACAGAGAGGAAAGGAAGATTCTGGCTTCCACATTGAAGTCATGTTAGCAATGCCATACCTTCTACTAGGCCCTGCCTCTGAAGGAGTCCACTGCTTTTCCATTGTGCTGTGTGCTGGGACCAAGCCTTTGGCCAGGGAGCCTTTGCGGGATACTCACCCGAACCATAGAGGTGGCACACAACTTGAATCCCAGCACTGGGAAGGCAGACACAAGCAGATCTCTATGAGTTCAAGGCCAGATTGGTCTACATAGTGAGTTCCAGGACAGTCAGAACTACATAGTGAGACCATGACTTGAAAACAAAACAACAACAACAAAACCAACCAAACAAAAAAAAGACTGGCCAGATCACTGGTCCTGAGGTGGGAGGACAGCGCACCCAGCTTCAGGGGCCTCCTGCAGAGGGTTGGGGAGCACCTTTGCATTCTTTCTCTGCTTTTCAGAGGAGCTAAGGCACATAGCTTCCACTATAACTTGGATTTGAAATGTTTCCAGGCCTGCCCAGCAGGCTCCTTCTGTCTTCTTTAGCTTTTCTTGACCCTTGTAACTGTTTAAACACTTTTCACATTGCTCTCCAGTAGGTAAGCTATGTAGGATGCCTCCCTGAGTAAAAGTCTATGGTGAGGAAACTGTGCAAACGAATGGTTTAGTTAATAATTGCTATCATGGAGTGTTCGCTTCCTCTGCCCCCCCTTAATTGGTTGAGTATTAATAAACTCCTGGTTTGTTTCAAGGGCACGGCTAGTTTTTTAATGGTCTTACAGGAAAATCGGGATGAAAGCTAAAGAATTAGCATAATAAATAATTATTGCTTGCAGCATTTTTTGTTGTTAAGATAATAAAATGTTAAAAAGCAAGCCACTTGAGCAGAAAGTAATTGCTCTGACAAGGCACACAGGCAGTGCTCACAATACAGGAGCCCTCCCCTCCTGTGTCGGCTAGATCTGCACCCCACATGTGCGCTCCCCCCGCCCCCTCCCCGTCACCATTATGGAAACATACTTTTTTCTATCAACAGGGTAGAACGTAACTCCAGGCTTCTAATTAATCTTAGCTGACATTTGATTTCATACCCAAGCTCCAGGCAAGGGGCGGTACAGCACCCCCCTTCCCCGAGCACATGGCCACAGGCAAGTCCCTCCATTAATGTCACTTTGCATCTGTGTGTCTCACGGCGGCGGTCATGCCAGTCATTAATGTGTGAGCGATGATTACTCATGTCCACCTCGTGCCCACTGCTTCCCTGCTTGAGAAGTCAGCATGGGAGGGATTTTACTGTGCAAGCCTTTAACCTTGAACCTCTGAATTAATGGCATAAAGAACTGACTCATGGAGAAGGCTTTTCGGACTTTTAACTGGCCTCGCCCCACCCGTTCCTTACCTATTGTGGCTCTCAGCATCTTCCTGAAGAAAGCTACATACTCACAGTTAGCCAGTATGTCCCCTAAGAAGCAGAACAAAAACAACAACAACAACAAAAAAAAAAAAAACAAAAAACCCTATGAATTCTTAAATTCTGATTTAAGAATTAATGGGTTAGGGTTAGGGGAGTGATTGAGCTGGGATTCGAACCCAGAACTTCTTAACAGTTTTTCCTAGAGTTAGAGAACTCTTTGAAAATAGAAGTAAGTAAATAGCTTTTGCTTTTTCCCCAGCTCAGTACCTGGGAATGTTAGGGGAATCATAGATCTTTTCTTTGGCCAGGGAGTAGGGCGTGTGTGTGCTTATGTTTACTGAGCGAACAGTGGCATCAGCTCCACTTGGCTCATTTGAAGTGACAGGGGAAGATAGGTGCCGTAGTGCCGTGTAATAAGAAGAGGAAAGGCACATACATGCATGTAGATGTCAGTTTACAGGGCTACAGAAGTGGCTCAGTGGGTAAGAGCATTGCTGTGTATACATGAGAAGCTGAGTTCAGATCTTCAGCTCCTGTGTAAAAAGCTGGGCGTGGCATGCATATGCCTGTAACCCCTAGACTTCCCGACCAGTAGCCTAGCTCCAGCCAGGCTCAGTGAGGAACACACACACACACACACACACACACACACACACACACACACACGGAGAGAGAGAGCTGGAGACCAGGAATTTAGAAATGCCGGAAGTCTGTGTGAGAAAGAAGAGCTGTTCTCGTCATCACTCTGGGGTCCACACAAGGTATGGCAGTGAATGACATTCTTATTCTCACTTCTGTGGCGGTGTGACAGCGATGGGCCAGCCTTTTCATGTCTTTCATGTTGAATGGAAAGCAGTCCTATCAGAGGTGAGGAGGCTTCATCTCTCACTTTCATTTAGGGACCAGAATCTGTGTACAAAACAAAGTTAAAAAAATAACCTCTCCTTAATGATCACCCCCTAAGAAAACTCCTCCACCCTGGATCTTGATTGATGGGATGGTAGCCGTGAGTGCCGTCAAACCTCAGAAAAGCAACCTGGCCACGTGCTTCAGAGGAGGAGAGGACTCCACAGTGCTCTCTAGGCACTGGCTGACCCTGGGAGCAAATGAGCTTTTAGAAGTTTTTTTTGTTTTTGTTTTGTTTACTTCAAGTATTATGGGATGCCTGCCAAGCTGTTGTTTTGTCACAGTATAGTATTTAGCCACTTTAAAAAAAGGCTGGTGCAGGGGAGATCATTAGATGAAGGTTGTTTAAGAACATGGTATCAGGATAATGACGTCCTAGGAGGCTCAGATTCAAGAGATGCCTGGCAGGTCCCATGCATCTTGCAGGGGAGTTCCGGATGCCTGCATTAGAAAAAAGTGGGGCCTACAGACCTCACTGCGAATGTAGCTCCACCCTCATTTTAATCACTTCACTGATGGTAATAGCTGATGATCTCCTAATTGTTTCTATAATCAACATTTGGCCCCACTTCCCAAGTTTTACCCATTAACTGAATATTTGAATTTGCACCCACTTATTGTGCTAAAGACTGCTGATTCCTCTCCTGCGAAGATGACAATGAAGCTGAACATTTTTGTAGCCTTTTTTTTTTTTTTGCCCCGAGGATAAAACTTATTTTGGTTCTCATAATTCTTGACCTTGATCATAGCTCCGGCAGTTTAGTGTCAGTGATGGACTAGGAGTGGCTACTGCTTAGCCTGTGTGTGAATACTGGCCAGCCTTTGGGCTCCATAACCTGTGTTGTCTGGGGTACCAAGGCACCTCCTGCCTGAAAGGCTTTCTACCCTGGTCGGCATCAACAGGACTGCATGTTTGTGAACTATCCTTGAGAGAATCTGGGGTATAATTAGCTGAGGTTTTAATAGGCTGCATCTGGGCCTTTTAATGCCCACATTATAGCTTTTACTTAACTGATGGTTTTAGTCCATATGGGCTAATTCTGTAGTAATTATTGGGATAGAGAAGAGAGCCAAATAAGTCCAGCCCATGTGTTCAGGGTTCACCCTCTGTGACTGAGGGGTGACATCCTGTCCTGAGAGCATGAATGATGACATGACCTAATCAAGAAGAATTTCCCAGAAGTCTCCCATCCTTTCTTTTCTCTTATCTATCTTTCTATTAGCTATCATCAATCTATCATCTATTATCTATTAGTCATCATCTATCTCTATCATGTATCTATCACCTGTCTATTTTCATCTATATCATCTTCTATTTATCATCTATCTATCATCTATCAATCATCTATATCTATCTATCTATCTATCTATCTATCTATTATTTCCTTGGGTAGGCAACTGAACTCAGAGCCTGCCACTGAGCTGTGACCCCAACTCTAACAGATGAGTTTTGAGGCCATCATGTCTGTTGCAACAGGCAGACTATGCCAAAGAAAATATCACAGAAGATGCTCCCTTACATATCTAGGGCGAACGAGGAGAGAGATTCTTACATGTTGAAATGTCAAGTGCAACTGCTTATCTTCCAGAGCATTAAAGAAATTGCAACAGTGACTCTAGAGGGAACCAAATATTGAATTGTAACATAATATGATCAGAGTCACCTTTACCTGTACTCTACTATATTTCTTTTCTGTATTTCTAGTTGTTGAAAACAATCTTTCACTAAATATATGTTCTCCTAATGGCTTAAGTATACATACTGAGGGAACAAAGCTTATTAAAAGAAAACAAGCCAACCAACCAAACAAAAACTACTGGTTAATATTTCTCAGTGAAAATCCCCCTTTCTAGTTTTTGAGAATAAGACCTAATTTGTCTCTTTTTTTCAGGCAAACACTAATCTCTGTGCTTTTCTTTATTTCTCAAAGTGCTATATCTCCTCCACAAGTAAGTGCTTTAACCAAGGCACGAGTTTCACAGGTTATAGTTAGGAAATGCTCTTCACCCTTGAAAATTATTAGCAATAATTCCATTATGTGAATAACCTTTTAAAAGGGGGTGTGTATATTTATTTTGAATTCAATTGTTACAGAAATATCTTGGTAGAAGTATATCTTTATAGTATAGTCCATTGCCGTCTCATATTATGTAATTTCTTTCTCTGGGAATTCTGTTTGTTAGTAAATAGTATCATTTTTGATGATTTGAGAAAAATTGAAAGGGAAAAGTTTGTAAGTTTCACACTTAGTTTTAGCGCTAGTTATGTGATTGTTTTCCCCCCAGTGGGTTTAACATTTCCATGTTCTTAAAAAAGAAAATCATAAAACTCTGTATCCTTTTGTCAGCCTAACCTTAAAATATGATCCAATATTGAGTTACTCATGAACCACACTTTGTAGGTCCTGGAAGCCTCCAAGAGTATACCTGCTGGGGCTGCAGAACTGCGCTCTACTTTTCTGGTGGCTGCTACGCTAAATGCTGAGTTGTGCTATCAGTGTCTTTAACCATGCGTCAGCTTTTTGCACACTTGTGATTTCTTGATGTGATCTAAATCACTATTGATATCTTACAGGCTGACAATCCTGTATTGAAAACCATGTGAAACACCTCCAAACCTAAAACTCTTTGAGGCCCATAGTGATCATCAAGAATTTGGGCTTTTCAGGTTACAGATGCATGGATGAAATCTATGCAGATATCCTCAAACTCAAAAAACTCTCAAATCTGAAATAGTTTAACCCCAAGCATTCTAATCCCAAAGACGCCTCACCTCACAGTGAAGTTCTCATAAACTGACCCTTTAAAATTGTTGGTATTCATAGTCAAACCCCTAAGATGCACCAAGAATATTTTGATAAAAAAAATATATTGAAAATATATTGAAAACTCTAGGGTTTTTTGTTGTTGTTGTTGTTTGCCTTTTATATTTGCATATTGACTAGTTTTGTTTTTTTCTATTGCGGTCTTCATCACACTTTTTGTTTGTTAGGATGTCAGTAGGCCGTTTCTTTATCTTCTCGGGAGCACTGCTTTTTCCTGCGTATCAGTTTCCTGACATGGCTCACCTGTGACAGACAGAGGGACAACTAAGTGGATCTGTGGTCACAGGTGGAGCCCAGAGAGCTGCTGATGGAGAACCACAGAGAGGGGAAGGGAGGAAAGTGTCTTCCTGTGTCCCTGGTGAGGCTACCCCGTCTGTGGCTTAAATTCCCATCATTTCTATGGCTGTTGTGATTAGAAGCTGGGCTTTCTCAAATGGGCAGTCATGGATTATGATACTCAGGGTGACGATTCTCTTTGGCATGGGAGTTTCTGTGTTTTGGTGAGACATCACGCACAGGATGAAGCTATAGGAAGCTGCCGCTGTCACGCCGTAGGGGTCACCCGTTCCGTTTAAAGTCACTCTGCAGTCTTCTCCCCATCCTCCCATTTTTCCACTCACCTGCACTAAGCTACTTGTCCATGCAGGACAAGAAAGCAACAGGACTGATGAGTGTATCTGCACGTCCACAAGACATGTAACTCAAGTGTCCATGGATAGCCCGTGTGGCCAGTGTAATGTAAAATGCTGGGTTGGATGTACACAAGCATGCTGTTATCTATAAAGATATTAGTATTTAAAGGACAAAGTGAGTTTGTAAAGAGAAAACACGGATGATGGGTGGGAAGGTTCTGCCTGGCAGCCATGCATACATCTTAATAAACAGTACCTCCCCAAATTACTTATTTCTCCAAGTGGGGTATTTTGCATTTTCAAAAATGGCACACAGAAAGTCCTTTTGAAATTAGTGAGAAACGTTAGGAATGGTTTTATATCAGATTATTGAATTTAAAATAAAAGTCTTTGTAAAAAAAAACAAAATTCAAAACTACAGCAAAGGGGAATGCTTTTATCAGGATCCAAATGTGTAGCACTTGGTGTTTCTGGGTGTGGGACTCAGAATTACAAAGAAAACCTTGATTTCCCCCAAGCTCAAAATGCTTATCGGCAGCAACCAGTTATCACCCCATAAGCAACCAGACTCCAGGCTGGGATTGCGTGCTAGGTGGCGGCTTGTGCTGGCTCTGAAGCTCTGCACCTTCGCTTAGGAGCGGCAGGGTAACAGGAACAGCAGCAGGATGCTGAGGTCACGATGACCATGTTTGGTGTGTAGGGAGCAATCATGTCTCCATCTGTGCATATGGGCCGGGTCAAGGCTCCGTTCTCCGGTGGCCTTTTTCCTTATGTGCAGGGGTCCGCGTGTAAAACTTGTACGTATTTGCCAAGCTTTCTCCTTCCGAAATGAATACTCTAGCCTCAGCACTCAGTTCTTTGGGATGAGGACCACAGAAGTATTTCAGGAGGTTTATTTAAAAGGATGCCCGTCTGTCATTACTTTATAAACAGAGTTCCTGATATTAGAGCATTGCTGTGGTAATGCTGTTGTTGATGTCAGCGCTTTTCTTGGGAGAAGTGAGTGTTTTTTTTTTTGCTTATTCAAATTTTGCCTCCTGTTAATTTTCTTTCTGCTAAACATTGCTTTTATCTTGGCTTTTTATTTGCTTATTTTAAACAGGCTATTTTGGCTTGAGAACAGAGTTTCTATTTTTTTTTTAATGTATAATATATATATACACACACACATAACAGCATGGAGTAAGAAAGCGCCTGTTTGCCCCTTGGTCCGGTAGGCAATTCAAGAGGATTTAGACCCACTTATTTACCAGAAAAGCCTCCTTTTTAGAGGGTGCCCTCAAATGACCAGAACTTCACCCATGTCAGTAACAACAAGACTTGGAATAAACTTATCTCTTAAAACATTTTAGTGGAATGCTTGGGAGTTCTGTCTTCGGCCGGATTGGAAGGGTTTTTCCACTGTCAGAGGTGAGATACAGCTCTTCAGAGTTCATAAGCAGATGTAAGCTGGGAAACATTAAGAGCAACAGAAAGATCTCAAAACTGTGATGCCCTCACTAGGGCGGATGCTCTCCGTATGGCTCATGGTTTGACCTCAGCAGTTTCTGGAAGACATTCAGTCCCTCATCTGGAAACTTCTCTCCTGCTTTTCATTTCTTATTGTACGAACCTTTACTGTCTCCTGGTTGGGCAGGGCAGGGTGTGGGGAGGTTACTGTAACACATTACCACAACCTTGACGGTTTAAAGTGAAAGAAGTTATTTCCTCACAGTTCTGTGGGCTTACACCTAAGGTCTCAGTACCGGTAGGTCTTTGGGCCTTCCTGAGGCTTTGGGGATGAGCTGATCCTTGTCTCTTCCTGGCTTCATGGGCTCTGGAGAAGCCTTGGTGCCCATTGGCTTGTGCCTGCACAGCTCAGGTCTCTGCACCATGAATTTCTCTGACAGACTCCCCTCTGTCTCTCTCTACCCCATCCCTGACTGTACATGTGTCTCTATGTCTCTGTCTGTTTCCATCGATCTCTCTGTGTGTATGTCTGTCTACCTGTCTCTCTTTGTGGGTTTCATGTATTCCAGGTTGTCCTTGAACTCAACAGTGATGACTCTGGATTTTTACTGCTGGATTTCTGATTTTTACTGCTTCCACCTCCAAAGGCTGGGATTCCAGGCCTGCGCCACTGCGCCTGGTTAGTGCGGTGCTGGGGATTGAGTCCAGGATTTCCTGCATGCCAGCAAGCATAGCTGCCCACTCAGCCATATCCCCAGACCCTGGGTTTTCCTTTAGCATTCTGGCCACTGGATTTAGTAACCTCCGAAACAATCTATGGCTGTTTTTCTCCTCTTAGGATCACCAGCACAAATAACGTGAGTTTTACAAATTCAGGAGAAAAAGACTTGATGTCCTTAGGCACTGTTCATGCCGCCTCTGATACCTGGAAAGTCAGTTCACAGGGCCATTATTCATTACATCATCCTGATTTCATAAGCCAAGCTTGTGGCACTTTGAAAATCTGCTTTCTGCCTAGAAATCTTTCCTATAAGGAGAATAACACGACTACAGCAGTACTTTTTAGATCCCTACTCTGTCAAGTACGGTCTCACACACAGCCTAGGATGACTTAGGGGAATCCATGTTTGTCCTGCGAAGTTCTGCAGTGGAGATCTTGGAGTCGCCGTTAGAATCTGTGCCCTGAGACAGGCCTGCAAGACAGAGCCTAGGCTCAGGGTGGGGTTAGTAACTTGGTGATAAGACCATGACCAACTTCAATCAACTTTGACTCATTGTAGAAGAGAGAAAGGATTGTGGAGGGGAAGATAAAAGAGAGGGAAAATCAAAAGGCCAATGAGAAGCTTTAGACAAGGATAAACCTGGTTTCAACTACATTTAACATTGATGTTTGAGTTATCTTGAAATTTGTTTTTTTAAAAAAAAAGCCAGTACAAATAAACTATAATAAATAACCTAAATATAAAATGTTAAAATTTCACAAGTCCATTTCCTCTTGTGCTATGATCACACTACCTTAAAAATAAACTTGTTGGAGTAAAAAAAAAAAAAAAAAGAAAGAAAAAAAGTTTTCCAGGGGCTGGGGCGATGACTTGGTTGGTGAAATATGTGCTGTGAAAGCATTTGGGACCTGTGTGTGATCCCAACAGCCACAAACAAATGCTGGTCATGGCAGCGTACACCTGTAATCCTAGCCTAAGAGTATCCCTAGAGGTTTTCAGCCAACCAGTGGAGCAAAATTGGTGAACTCCACGGTCAATGAGAGAGAGAACCTGTGTCTAAAATAAGGTAGGGAGGATAAGGAAACCTGACATCCACTAAGGCCTACAAATGCAGGCCTACAAATGCAGGCATGCATGTGCAAACATGTATACGTGCAAACTCAGAAGGAAAAACATGCACATGCATACACACGTATGAACACTTGTCTATATAATGCTTCTTTTATTAGTGCTTCCCTGAATTTATTTTTCAGTTCCTGACATTAAAAGCATTATTATTAGGAGAAAAAGAAAAGGATTTGTAAAAAAAAAAAAAAAAAAAAAAAAAAAATCTAAGAACTGTTTCGTTGGAATCACTTTCCTTCGCGCTCTCATTTAACTCTGTAATAACTTTCAACTTTAAATCAAGGAAGTACTTGGGGTTTTCATCAACTGTGGGATTTGTTGAGCTGGCTACAGCACCAGGAGAATGCCTTCCTGCCGCTCCTGTTTTGGAGTTTGTGGTGAGATCTTCTGTAGTGTGTTTGGCTTGGGTGCTAAGTGGTTCCGAGCTGCCTGGCCTTGGTGCAGCTGAGCTGGCTTCAATCCCAGTCCCCTGGGCACCAGCAAGAGGTAGGTAAGGCAGGGGACTCTCCTCAAGGAAGACCCCCTCCCCATCATCCATTCCCCTCTCTGCTTCCCCGGCAGGATTTATGTGTTTGTCTGAGATCGTGACTCTCTCTGTTCCTCCAGCTTCATTTCTATAATTGTTGGTTGGTAGCATTGGCTTTCAAAGGGAGCAAACCTCCTGATCCCCAGCTCAAAACTGGCGGGATCTTGCTGTGTTGCGCAGGGTAGTCTGTGGAGTCGGCTAAGCCTGAACTTCATAATGGAGAATTTGTCCCTGCGGCTCGTGGCACCCAGCTTGTTCAGCAAACCCTTGCTCCTGCCAGGACACGTTTTCAGTGGGTTAAAGCTGACACACTGGCTGTAGCTGAAGCAGGGGGTTGCCTCCTCCAAACCCTATTCTTTACAGAAGGGTTTTCAGCCACCTTAGAGACTTTCACACCAATGTAAATGATTTATGAAATCATTACAGCGGATCAGATATGCAATTCTCCCCCATCTTATACAAAAAGTGATTTTCAGTTGATGTATTGATCTCTCTAGTTACTGGCATTGAGCCTGATCCACTTACTCTTTTATTTGAGATTTACCAAAATTGCTTCTCTCTTTTTGGGTGACAAAAAAATAAAGAGAGGATAAAAAGGACTAAAGAAAAGAAAGAAGGGATTCAGGTTGTCAGTGAGTTATCCCAGCAGTCCTCATGCCCAGCAGGGCTTTGAGCTGAATTGGGCATCCGTGGAGACTGCTTTAGCATTAGCTTGGAGGGAGGCACAGGGCCTCTTGCCGGATGCAGGAGGTATGGCTGGGGCATGGTAAAGGCTTTGGATGTGGCTGCTACTCTGCTAAAGGAACATGAGAGTGGTGGGTATGATACTCAAGAGATTCTGTGGCACAGGAAGTCGTGGCTTGAAGGTGGTGGGGACACTCAGCCCTCACGAAAGTTCCTAAAAGTCTAGTGAACCTGCAGGGCTCTCTCTGGGGGCTGCATGGGGAAATGTGCAAGTCTTGGTTTCTTTGGGGCTATTGGTGATGAGAAGCTTATGACTGTGAAGGATAGCGTGTAGGGAGGAGAGCTGAGCCAAAGGGTCTAATGATTTGACCTTACCATCATGAAGACTTATGCAGTTGACGACTTTTCATTGGCCTCAAAGAACCATTGGAGATTGGGTGCCTGAAGGGTACAGGGAAGGGCCCCATTCATCTGGTGCCAGCACTCTTCCCTGGAAGTGTGAGGAATGAAGCAGGTATCCAGAGGTAGAATATTGTCATTAGCCTAATGTTGGGTGGCATGATATGGCCATTCTGATGGTCATGTCTTTCTGTGGCCAGACACAGTGATCTTCAGTGTTCTTCATACTGAAGTTGTCATAGTGCCACCAAGTAAGGGTTTGGTGTCTCTTTCTATTGGATTTAACACTGGTACCATTTGGAATAATGAGGAGAAATTTTTGTATAACACAGATTAATTTTAGGTTGTTTTTTTAAATTACTTTTTTATGTGTCTGGATGTCTTGCCCATGTGTCTCTATATTACATATGTGCTTGATGCCCACAGAGGCCAGAAGAGAACATCACATTCTCTGGAATTAGAACTACAGATGGTTGTGGGCTGCCATGTGCTTGCCGGGAATTGAACCCAAGTCCTCTAGAAGAACAACCAGTGCTCTTAACCACAAAACCATCTTTCCAGCCCAACATAAAAGTTTAATATAAGCTACTGACTCAGTTTCACACACTGTGACCTTGCCACATATCACATCTGAGAGCAGCAATTTATATAAAATTGAAAAAAGTCTTCAATTTTTTAAGTGTTTGCTATCCTGTTCTTTTAGAAGCCATCAGCCATGTCAAAATTTCTCCCCTCCCCAACTTGGTTGCCAACTTCATAACAAAAAAAATTTCAGAACAAATATTACTCCAACTTATATCATACTGGTATTCTTTTCTCCGATAGACACGTAAGGAGGACAAGGTGAAAATCTGGCCCTCTGTTTCTTCTGTTCTTCTGGGGTCAGTACCCAGTTACTCTTCAGTCAGTTGGACGGAGTGAATTCATGGGACCAATGCATGGTTCTTTGATGATGTAATCTCTCCAGGAGAGCCTGGGACTAGAGCTGTGCCATAGCCTGGCTCTGGCTGCGTTTTTTATTGCATGCACTTTGGTGTGGCCTGTTAAGTTACTTTCCCTTTTGGTGCCTCACTACCCATGACAGTTATGAAACAAAGTACGAAAGCAGAATTGTGTGTGTGCACGTTCATGCCTGAGCAGTGTGAGTTCATGTGTGAGTTCAGTGTGAGTTCACGTGTGAGTTCAGTGTGAGTTCACGTGTGTGTGTGCACTGAGTTCACGTGTGAGTTCAGTGTGAGTTCACGTGTATGTGTTTTCTGCAGTCATTACTTTCATTTGTCTCTTGAAGCTGGGTCTTTCCGAACCCGGTGTTAAGGACTTGGTTAGACTGGCTGGCCAGTAAGCCCTATGGTCCCTTTCCGTCTCCACTGCCCCACTGGATTACAGTCTAGGATTACAGGCATGAGCTGCTGCACCCTGCCTTTTCCACTTGGGTGCCCCAGCTGAAGTCCTCATGCTTGTGTGATAATGGTACCATTTTAATACATGAGTGTCCCCATACTCAGTGCAGCCTTACTGGGTAGAGGTCAGGGCTGCTTGTGGGGACTGGTCCATGATAATCTCCCCGCTGTTTGGTTTCTAGTTGCAGCTGCCTCCTGACTGCTAAGATGTCACTTACTTAAAATAAGCATCCTGGATGCCTCTGCTTGTTCTGCTTTCTCCAGAGCACTGATCACCCTCTCAGTATCTACAAAATCCCCCAGCCCTGCCTAGCCGCCTGCCATGTAATCCCCCTGAGACCTGGAGTGGACGGCCAGGCGGCCCATTTTTGTCCTCACCGTACAGCTGCCAGCTGAGGGCCTTTTAGGGGAGTGGACCCTCTTCTGTAAGGGATCCTCGTGCCACCTGTGGCTATACTGACTGCAGCTTTGAAGCCTTTGCTCCTTTTGTTAGAAGAGATGCTGAGAAGGCAGAGCTGCCAGGAGAGGTCTCACACTGACTGACATCAAAGGAACTTCCTCCTTTTTTTTTTTTTTCAGATACTCTCTCTCCTCTCTATCTCTATCACTCTCCCCCTCCCCCGCCTTCCTTTTTTCTTTTTCAGAAACAACTGACTAGAAATTGATGAGCACGTTGAGGTGGCTTGAGACAGGGTAGTTTGGACGATCTGGAGAGAGAAAGGATGATTTTCCTAGACTTGTCCACTCCTTTTATGTGGTGTCAGCCTCTGCCCACTCCTGACATCCTGTGGAGATCCCACAACAACGTTTCTACTCATTATGTTTTATGAAAATTCTGCATTTAAAAAAATTACCAGTTTATTTACTCTACAACCCAAGGGTACCCCTCCCTCCTCTCTTCCCAGTCCCCCGCCTCATTCTCCTTTGTCCCCCTTCCCCTCTGCCTCTCCCCTCAGAAAACGGGAGCCCCTCCCCCCCTATATCAACTCTCCCAACACATCAAGTCACATCAGTACTGAACATATCCTCATCCAATGAGGCCAGTCAAGGCAGTGCTGCCAGGGGGAAAAGCAGGCAGTAGAGTCTATGTTAGATACAGCCCCACTCACCAGGCACCCCATATGAAGACCAAGCTGCCCGTCAGCCACATATGTGTAGGAACCTAGGTCCAGACCATGCATGCTCCTTAGTTGATGTCACAGTCTCTGTAAGCGCCCTGGTGGGTCTGCTTAGGTATCTCTGTTGGTCTTATGAGGTTTGTGTCCCCTCCAATTCCTTCTATCTTTTCTCCAACACTTCCACAAGAACCCTGGAGCTCTACCCATGCTTGGCTGCAAGTCCCAGCATCTGTCTTGATCCACTTCTGCCTGGAGCCTCCCAGATGACAGTCAAGCTAGGCTCCTGTCTGCAAGCACAACAGAGCATTATTAATAGTGCCAGGGGCTGGCTCTCTACCGTGGGGTGGCTCAGGTTGGGCCATTATTGGTTTGACATACCCTCAATCTCTGTTCCCTCTTCATCCTTGTGCTTCTAGTAGGCAGGGTAATTTTTGCATCAAAGGTTTGTCAGTGGGTCTTCAGGAAAAGATGATCCCATTGCTTAGACATTATGATAATAAACCACAAGATGGGGAACTCCATTTGCTTCTTGAAGCTCTATGTTGAGCCCTGAAGTTAACACCAGTGGTTGGTCTGTGTCTGTCTGTCTCTCCCCCCTCCCCCCTGTGGTGCATTTGTGTGTATGCATTCAGGTGCAAGTGCATCTGTGTACAGGTCGATGTGGAGTGTCTGCTTGGCCAATCCCCCTTGTACTTGTTTGGAGAGGCATCTGTCACTGAGCCTGGAGCTCCATAGGCTGGTTGGCTTTGAGTTGCAGAGATGCACCTGTCTCTGCCTCCCCATCATCGGGTTTACAGATGTCTGTTGCCATGCCTGGCTTTTTATGGGGTCTCAGAATTTGAACTCAGAACTTCATGCTTGTAAGGAAACACTTTTCTGATGAGCCATCCCCTCATCCCCCAGCCTTCCAATGAACTTTTAAGCCTCTAAAGTAGTGGTTCTCAACCCGTGGGTCTTGACTTCTTTGGGGTGGAATGATCCTTTCACAGAGGCTAAGATCATCAGAAAACACAGATATTTACATTATGATTCTTAACAGTAGCAAAATTGCAGTTAGGAAGTAGTGATGAAATAATTTTATGGTTGGGGGTCACCACAACATGAGGAACTATATATAGTAAAGGGCCGCAGCCTTAGGAAGGTTGAGAACCTTTGCTCTAAAGTGAGAATGGGAAGTAACTGGCTCCCAGTGCCCAGAATTAGGTGACTGTAAATATAGAATTCAGGCATCTTTCGATTTTGTCACTTAACCCTGAACCTTGGATAAAAACGTTAAGTTTTTCCAGACGGAGACTGTGTTCCTGGGCTCCATTCTTGTGCCAAGCTGATTAAGGACAGAGCTAACCCAACCCTGCTATTCCTGGGAAGGTGAAGATCTCTTTTGACTTTGTGTGGTTGGGAATAGCTCAGAAAACTTTGGAAGAACTCTCAGAGCAGGGGTGAGGTCTGGGTGAGGCAAGAATCGAGGAGTCATCTTTTCCCACTTAGACAGGAGGTGAAGAATGACAACAATCTTAGAAACAGCTGGAAAACGGGTCAACAAGTGTGGACTGGTCCTTGTAGTCCCCTTTGGATTGGTGGGCCGGAGGTGATGTGGGTAGGTATCATGGTTAGCAAGCTGGGATGCCCTCAGCATGGCTGTGTGTGCCCTCAGGACATGCCCAGACTATTATTAAATAATTACACATGCCTGTCCATCCAATCTTAGTGTATGCTTTCTAGCCTGTGTCATTTGAAGCTAAAAATAACCCTCTTGTCTGTAATGGGCATTCCCGAGATTTTCCTGCCCAGCCTTCTTTGATAGTTTGGTCTTGGGACACTGCAGTGTCTTTGTATGTGTTGTTATAAATGGTGGGGGGCCTCTTGATCACAAGGCAGGGTTCTTGGGGCACCACCCGACAGGGCAGTCACATCCCTCCTAGGCTGTGTCGACCCAGGGAGCAGCTGTGGGTGTTCTGTCTAGCTACTGGCTGTGAGCACCTCATCCCTGCCCTTCTTAGGGAATCAGAGTCCAATCATGAAATGGCGGTGTTTCCTACAACATCTCCCCTTTTAAAATGGGAGAGACCCTGTAGGAATAATAAGACCTCAGCTTAGGAGGTGGACATGTGTGAGGCTGACAACCATCACCCCCAGCATCCCTCACTTCCTGTTGTGCCTCTTACCCCAAGATCGTCTTTAGTCAAGGAAAGGAGCAGTTTTCTGTTGACAGAATTAGTGGGGCGTGTGAGATTTGGCCATTCTTGAATTTCTGGTCAGGGTGAAGGCCAAAGCGTGGCCATTGTGTCAGAGCAAGTTGAACATTTTCATGGGATGTACAGGTATTCCTGTTGATTTCTGATTTGTTTTGTTTTGATTTTCGGGACGTGGCCTCACGGGATAGTAAGACTTTTATGACTGGTGATTGCTGAGGGAGACTGAGCACAGGGCTGGGGATAAGAGTTACGTTAACTTTGTTTCTTTGGGCGATGCTGTAGACAAACACTGGCACTCTCTGTCAGGGCAAGGGAGCATTTTAAGAAAAGTGGCCATGGTTCCAAACCAGAGCCAGGCTGTACCTGACTTAAACATTGTATCCGTCAGGTGTGTATGTATTAAACAAACATGCTGCCCTATTACTAGACAATCTGTACAATTTTTATGTATCAGTATGGAATATATTTTTAAGAAAGGCAAGACACCCTCCCCTCAAAATCCATCAACAGGGGCCGGCAGGAGTCAGAGGGCACGCAGACGGGCAGTTGTCAAACTGAGTAAGGCTGTCGGGCATCCTGGGTGGGTTCTCCTGAATACTCTCCAAACTGTAGGCTTCTTACACCGACCTTGAAATGGGCCAGTTGGCAAGCACAGCGGTTTGGTAGACAGTGCTGGCTTGCACGCTGTTGTTCCAAATGAGGCCCTCGGACGTGTGCTGCTGTGGTTATTCTTAGTCAACATGAGTTCTTTAATTTCCATTCAGTTTCATATGGCTGTCTTAAAGTTTTTTTCTTTTTTAAATCAGTCAGGCATGAAGTTTTAGTTTTGAAGCTAACATCTAAAACCAGGGATTTCCTAAAATCCCTTAAGATGGTGAAGTATTCTTTGACTTTTTGACTTTTTTTTTTTAGACAGGGCAAAACTGTGCTCTCTAGGCTGGCCTTGAACCCATGATCTTTCTGCTTCAGCCTCACAAACATTGAGATGACAAAGGTAGCATCATAACTAGCCGCTCATTTTTCCTTGGAAATCCTCAAGAGTATTGCTTGTTTATGAATTGGATTACTGAGTTTGTTTGTGTGTATATGGGCATGTAATCATGTGTGCTGTGTGTGCTTTTTGCTCATCATGTGTGTTTGTGTATGCATGGATGAGAATGTGTAGACATGGATACCAAAGGAGGAATTTGGGTAGCCTTTTCTATTGCTCTCTACATTATTCCTTTGAGACAGGGTCTCTCCTGCTCTTTCCCACAGTGGTGCAGTGGCAGGCAGCATGGCTGTGACTGGCTTTATGTGGGTTCTGGATTAAAACGCCCCTCCCTGGTGTCTTCCTCCCCCAGACAAGTCCTGTCATCTCCCATGGGAGACATTCATTAAGTCATGCTCACTGCTCTTGCTGGCCTGGCTACCTAGTTTCCTCAAGAACATTGCAACTATTCTGGGAAATGGGATTATGTTGTTCATGTACTTAGTAACCCAGGAAATAGAAACTCAGTTGATTTCTGTGCAAGGGGACCATATTTCATTTATTTCCTGGGTCAACAGATTACCCTTGTCTACTCTAAAAGTTCTCCTTCATCTACATATTTTTAGATTTATTATTTTGAAGTTGTGCATATGTGTTGTCTGTGTGTGGGTGTGTGCATGTGAGTGCAGGTATCTGTGGAGTCCAGAAGAGGGCATCAGAGCCTCTGAAGCTGGAGTTATAGGTGTTTGGTTGTAAGCCACCTGATGTGGGTTCTGGGAATTGACTGGGATCCTCCACAAAAGTACTATGTATAGATATATACTGGAAACAGTCTTGTACTTTATAGGCCGATACATTATAACATTACTTAGATGCAACTGATCTGTTATGTAGAAATCTCTGTTTTCCCTTGTGACTTTTAATAGCTTCACTTGGGCTTCACAATAGTTACTGAAAAGAAAATGACACTTTGGTGATTTAGTGAGGGGTGCTGACTTGGTTCACTGAGGCACTGGGGTCTGCGGATGGCAAATACATAACAGAGAGGAAAATCTCTCCTCCCCCTTCTGTAGAACAGAAGTAGGGTACCAGGTAGCAGCAGCCAACATGTGTTCCACAGAATCCAAATCAAGCCGGCTCGTGGTACAAATGATTTCAGGGTTATTGTGGAAATTTCATTCGAGTGCCGGCTCAGCATAAAACCACAGAAGTGCAGCCAAACTTGTGTTGCCATGGTGATACACTACACAGGGCAGCGCCTGCCGTCCGTGGGAGCTGGTGGGTAGGCCGCTCCTGGAACGGCAGCTCCAGAGGCTGGGAGTTTGATTCAGTGTGATCAAAGCCTGGGAACTGAAGGAATATGAAAGGCCCCGGGAATGTTTATGTTTGAGGTAATTAGAGTTTCCTGTGAGCTTACAAGTCTGAAGTGATAATAAGTGATCATAAAAAAAAAAAAAAAGAACAAAACAGCTGTTTTTAGTGAAGGGGTGTTTCTTCCTTAGGAGAAAATGGAATCACGTCGAGGCGGCTGGTGCAATTAATGTGATTGTTATCAGTCCCAGTCAAATCATCTGTCCCAGCGTTTTGCCTAATGTGGAGTCCTCGTGGGTGTTCCTCTGCTTCCCCATTAGGACAGCGTCCGCTGCTGTTGGCAAACAGGTAATGAGTCTGACCCGGATCAATAAGCCATCAGTCTTTGGTTTGGCTGCATGCTTGTTCTGTAACTGGCCTCTTAAGGGAGCTGTCCGTGGGAAGCGGTGTTTTCCTCTGGGGGACGCATGTACAAACGGTTGTAGGACTGACTTTAACAAGTTACACGAAGTTTTAGAGGGATAATAGGTTTTCCTGAGGTAAAAATTCAGCCCTACTTGGTGTCTATGTCTTGTAGCACACGCACGCATCATACTGTGCTTCAGCAGCCAGATCCTTCTGTGGTTTACAATTATAATTCGGGGTTTCAAGAAGTTATGATTAGGGACCTGTAGGAAATTTCTCCCCCATTCTTAGCTACTTAAACTTGGGAGTTTGTCTGGTTTTGACAGAAAATTCTTCATTTTAGTGAAATTATTTTCAGTTATACCTTTAATACAGTGAGGCAAATCTGGAAGAGAGACCTGTCGCCCATGACTCTTGCTAATGACATCACCATGTGCTCTTTGCCGTGTTTCCTCCCTGGGCCCTCTCAGGAGCTTGTGTTGTATGGCTTAGTGTGTTTCTAAGCTTGGCTTGCTCTGAGTCTAGCTGTCAGACCTCCGGCCACAGGCCGTGTCCCTGGCCCTGCAGACAGAATTATTCCAGAGTAGCCTTCACACGTGTGGGAGGTGAAGGCTGGGTGGTGAGGCCTAGCAGCGGGCTCAGGTGAAGAGAGAGCTGCATGTCCCTCATCACCGAGAGGTTAAACACGGCATGTCACAGAAATGTACAAATGAATGAACATGGCCAGAGCATAGTTAAGAATGCTTGCTGCTCTTCCTGACAACCTAATTTGGTTCCCAACAGTCATGTAAGCTCACAACTACCTCTAAAGCCCATTCCAGGGAATCCAATGACCTCTCCTGGCCTTTCTAGGCACCCGCCTATGTGTGGCAAACACACACACAGAGACCTGTTCCCGTTCTGCGTGCTTTAGCACAGGAGTTCAGCTGGTGCTGGCTCCTTGGGGAAGCCTCCTTGATGGGAGAGCTGAGAAGGTTGTTTTTACTTTTCTCAGTCCCAAGGCCACGTGATCCTGATGTCTCTCATTTGTCTGGCCTGCCTTCCTGGCCCATGACCAAGACTGTTAGTGTTTCCACATGTGAATGGAAGTGCTTTGCGGGGTCATTTGACATTGTTCTAACCATCCGCACCTCTTTGATCAAAGAGAGACCAGACAGCAAGGTTCATCCCCACAGGAGGCTATTAAAACAGCTAGAGCTGAGGGGAAGCTTCAGAAATTGAAATCGTGCCTGATGACCTTTCCCAGAAAAAAAAAATTATTTTGTGTGATTCTGTGGTGTGGGAGCAGGTAGAAGGGCTGGACCTGCTTTCAGTGAGACTTCAGAGTTTCACCGAGTGTGTGTGTGTGTGTGTTTTGTATGTATGTGTATGTGTATTTGTGTGTATGTGTTTTGTATGTGTTGTGTGTGTTTCCGAGTTATATGTGTATATATGTGTATTATATTTTTGGGTGTGTCTCTGTGTGTATTTGTGTGCTATGTTTGTGTCTCTGTGTGTTGTGTATATGTTGTGTGTGTCTGTGTGTTTTGTATATGTGTGTGTGTGTGTGTGTGTGTGCATGCATGGTCCAGTCTCAAAAGGACTGATAGAACCACACTTGTTGTTTTTTTGTTTTTCTTTCTCCACTCAGAGCACCATTATACGTCATAGATCTTAGGTGTTTGTTTAAATAACTTTCTCCCTTGTTAATCTGTAAGCCCTCGAAGACCTAATGTCTTAATTTTCTTTCTATTTTCTTGGAGCAAGTATTATGGACTCAAAGAAGATTTACCGAATTGTGACATTACAGATTTTTGCCTGTCCACCCGTCTGTCTTTTCTGGTGCTGGGGCCACATTAGATATGTATCCTACTGCTGAGCTGCATCCCCTACCTCCAACACTTTAGATCAAAGAGGATTTCATCTAGTTTGAACAACGGTGCCTTGGCTACAGCTGAAGCTCTCCCTCCCCACCCAGCCCGAGCCTTCTTTCAGTGAGACGGGAATCAGAGTTCAGCCGTGAGTGGTGGGTCGGAATGTCTGGGAAGTGGGAGGCTGAGGAATGCTTTGCTGTTCGGTGCAGGGAGCTGTTCTGGTTTCAATTTGCCTTACCTACCCTTCGTCTGGAAGGTCTGGATGGCTGCCTGGTGTTTCCTGGGCTCTGTGTGTGTCGGCTCGCAGGAGGTGGAGGAGTGCTCCTGAGAGGGAGCGGCCTGCGGCGTTCTGAGGCGCTGCTGGTGACAGCCTCTTATTGGAAGCAGTATGCCATGGTGAGGGCACATGCCTCAGTTGTATGTGCTACTTCTTACTCATGCCCCCCCACACTGAGACAAGCCCTCCCCTGCAATCCTGTCCAGATCTGACTCCTTAGCACATGCTATAGACAGTGGGATGCAGTGCTGCAGTAGAGACCATGTCGCCTTCCTTAAGGGACGTGTCATCATCCACAGACACAGCAGTCCCCAGGGTCCCAGGCCCCTCTTCCCATCTCCCCTCATTATTTCCGTCTCCCTGATTCTTCTCTACTGATCATGTATGCCTCTTAGATCACATGTTTTGGAGGAGTGTTTATTTCCCTCGCCTGTGCTCAGTTTTGTCTTGTTTTAGGATGTCTGTTTAATGTAACAATAAAATCACCTCTGGTAGGAAGAGTAAGTTGGAGATGGGACAAGCTAAAGTCACTGAAGGCTCACGGTGAGACAGAAATCTTGAGAGATAACCCCCAAGCCCTTATGGCCCCGCATTTGCATCTTTTGCATCATCGTAAGAATTTCTTCTCTCTAGCACGTGTCCATGTGCTTCTTCTCCTTACCTGCTGGAATGTTTGATTTGTGACATCTCTCCCTTCACCCCGATGACATTTAGGTGTGTCCAACACTTGCCATGGCTCCTGGCTCCGAGGCTCCGCCACCCTTCTTAATCCTTTTCCATTCTGCAGAGGCGCCCACTCTGAAATGTACAAGCAGTGGCATTAAGTCCTTGACTGGCAATTTTGTGTGGGACTGGGCATTGAAATGCAGCAAAGCAAATAATGAAGGCATATGTTTACCTATAATTCTTTTTACCTTGGGAGAAGGATTAAATAGGAACAGTTTGGTTGTTGTCAAATTCTTAACAGTTGCTTTCAAGCATGAAACAGTCCCCGGGCTCTCTGAGGATTTACTTAGCAGTTTGAATAGAGAGGTCTTTACTGCTAATGGAACTGAGATGGCAGGCTTAAGCAATGGGGTGCTTTACAACCTCTTTAGCCACTTGAGAGGATGTACCATCAAATTGCAGAAACCGTCCAGGCCTCTATTGGTGTTCTGGAAGTTGCAGAAAGATGAATAATTCAGGGATGCCATGAGAGTGGAGTGTCTGAAAGCTTGGCTCTCGGGAGGTGTCCTTCTGGGAGACATTCTGGAAGCCTCCCTGAGCTAGGCCCCAAGGAACATTTATAGAGGATGACCTTTTTGAAGAGCGGACCATTCTGGGATTGGTGGAACACTGTGATGAAGCATCCCACCCGGACGTCCTTCCTGGAAATGTGTGCCTCATAAAACAAAGAATGGTGTCTTCTCGCAGAGGATGATCGGCATGGTCGGGTTGGCGAGAGTGTATGTGTGTGTGTGTGTGTGCATATGTGTGTGTTCAGATAGAGGGAGATGATAGAGTTTGAAGTAGCTGATTCAGCTCTGAATGAGTTAATGGTTGAGGTTTAAGAAAAATGCTTAAAGATTTTTAAAGGAGAGACACAGTCATAATTGGTTGGATGGTAGCCAGTTGGAACTCCCATCACTTTTAATTGTCGCACTCTGCTTCAGGCTTCATTTAGTAGAGTTGTTTTCCCAAACTATTTGGTGTGTTTATGTGTGTTGGGTGAGATACATGCAGGTGTACATACATGTTTGTATGTGTGTGTGTGCTTGCATATATTGGCCAGAGGTCAGCGTTTGGGTATCTTTGTCAATCATTATCCACCTTAATTAAATTTATTTTTCTTTATTAAAATTATGCATATGTGTTTTGCCTTCATGTATGTCTGTGTATTACGTGTGTGCCTGGTACCTGCAGAGGCCAGAAGAAGATGTTAGATCTCCTGGAACTAGAGCCAACAATGGGTCCTGAAAATAAAGCCCAGGTCCTTGTGTAGTGATCAGTGTGCCCAGGTCCTCTATGGAGCAAGCATTCAGTCAGTGTGCCCAGGTCCTCTGCAGAACAAGCATTCAGTCAGTGCCTGTAACTGCTGGATCATCTTTCTTCCCCCCACTCCATCCCCAGGCACATTAGTTTTTGAGGCAGCGTCTCTCACTGAGCTTGGAGCTCACTGATTCAGCTAGGCTGGCTGCTGAGGAAGCTGCAGGGCTCTGGCTGTCATGTCCTTCACAGTATTGAGGTCATATGTGTATGTCTCCGTACCTGACTTTTTATTTGGATGCTAGGGAATCTGAACTCAGATTGGCATGCTTGCATGGGAGGCACTTCACTGACTGATCTGTCTCTCCCTGTTCCCACCCCAATAGTCTCTATCAGGCACACAGGAAGCAGCTGGGAGACTTACCTGCCCAATGTATGCATTTCCACAGGTATCCTTCCTTCTAAGCTTAAGTAGGATTTTATCTCCCTGTTCATCTGGACATAGGTGTGGCCACACAACAGGCTTTGGTCAATTCAGTGCCCCACCTGGGCATCGGTGCTGTGTTTCATTTTAGCATGTCTTGGGAAAGAACCCCCAGGTGGTAGGCAAGGTGCCCATGAGGTACTGTGTTTGTTGACCGTTGATGTGTGTTACTATGGTAGGATTCAGCCACCCTGAATGACATTATTCATGAGGTGCTAAGGTCTCCATCGAGAGAAGAAACAGACATCTGTTTCTAGTCTAGAAGGACTAGACATCTGTGGCAGAAACAGCATCATGGGGGCCCTGCGGTCACCCTTTCTTTCTAGATCACTCTAGGATTCTTATTTTCTTCCTCCCAGCAGCAACAATGACCTTTGGAAGAGATGTATGGTTTTTGGTGGGCTTCTCCAGTTTGCCTTTATTTAAGCGGAATACTTCAAGTCCGTGAGCCTGGGCAACCAAATGCCAAGCAAACACTGTCTTTGTCTCCTCTATCTCTGTCTCTGTCTGTCTCTCCCTCTTTCCCACACATCACACCAGGAAAACTCTGATCCCCAAGCTGAGGAATGCGGTTCCCATCTTTGCCCAGAAAGGAAAACACAGACTTGCATAGCCATTGCCCAGTACGGGCCACCATTCAGACCTGTTTCCCACGAGTGACTCTCAGTCTCTCCAGCATTCTCCACTCTGCAGAACTCCTGGAGATATATACCAACTCAACAGATGGGGACTAAAGAGCAGAGAGATGCCAGCCACCCTATCATCTGCATGTCTGTCACGTGGCTTTCTGCTCTGCTTTGAGCATAACAAAACAGATCGAGTTGAAAGAAGCGAGAAGATTGGAAGCCGTGGAAGGACAGTTCAAAGAGATAGTGACAACAAAGTGATGATGGGAGCCCAAACAGACAGAACGGAGAATACTAGATGCCCAGCTTCACTGTTAGTGACTTTTCCTTAACGAGAAGTTTTAGGTTCCCAGCAAAATTAGAGGAAGGTGCACAGGTTTCGCCGCAATCTGAAGTGTGTCTGTTTGCTGCGGGGAGAATAGTGTCAGAGGGAAAACGAGGGGTGAGCAGCCTGGAGACCTGCTGGAGATGGGCTATCAATCAGAGGTGCGGCCCTGTGGATGCTGAAGGGGCACAGGTACAGCCAAGGCAGGCTTTACCACATCTTCTGTGTGCCGTGCCGGGGCAGAGGCCGCTGAGGCAGGGTGGTGAGGAGAGGTGGGATCCAAGACCGCCCCTGGCCTCCTGTTTGGTGGAGGTTTCACAGAGGTGCTGACAGCAGAGAAGGCGCTCCTTAGCATATGGCACACACCCCTGGCCTCCTCCCTTTCTCTGTCTCTCATAGAAATTAGAAATTGAAATAGTTGTCAGGCCTGGGGTGCGTGCATGTGTGTGTGTGTGTGTGTGTGTGTGTGTGTGTGTGTATACATGTTGAAACAAGCAGAGTTCAATCAAGTACTCATTTAAACCACAATCCTTCCAATACTTTTTTCCAGGCTAAGAGGAAAAATCATTTTCTAAAACTTTCCATTTCTGATTTTTCCATTATTCTGGTCAGTGAAACTTGTGTAACAGTCTGTTACTTTTTTTACTAATAAACCTTCTGTTGAGCTTGTATTTTTTTTAATGCTATTTGAGTTTTTGCAAATTCTCTTTTTTTTTTTCTTGGTATAAGGTAATTTCTTGTTGTGGTGATGCTTTATAACTTAATTACATGAAATGGTATTTCTTTTAGCCCAGGTATTATCTTTTATGAAAAAAAAAGTGTGTTTGTTCTTGGTCAAACAAAATACTTTGGCTTTTCTCCTTTTCTGTGTATAAGATTATTATATCATCATTGTAGGAAAAGACAATAAAATTCCAGAATGTTCTGAAAGTAAAATAGAACATAATTTAAAAATTACTCAAAGAACTATTAACATTTTCCATCTCTCTCTCTCTCTCTCTTACTCACTTGCTCCCCCTCTCACTTTCTCTTTTTCTCTGTCTCCTTCCCTCCCCCTTTCTGTATGTATATGTGCATGTATGTGTGTGCATGCATGTAATAATATGCATTTGCCAGCATGCACATTATTTACTGTTTTACAGCTGACACTTCTCAGCAATCATGTTGGTTACTATTTTCTATGCTGGGGAATCATCTTTGAAAGGTGATTTTTTTTTAAGCTGCATGTGTTATAGATAAGACAGGTACAGATAAGAAAGGATTCTGATATTTTTCATTTTAAACATGGGGTCTCTAGCAGGGCAGTGGTTTATCTAAGGATGGGAATGGAACGGATCCTAACAGCCAGCAAATTGGCCTTTGGCCTTCTTCCTTCTGGGCTTGGACCTGAAGGCATCCTAAATAATATAGAATTCAGGTCCTTATTCTACATTCCCTTGAAAGGGCCTTCCCCACTGAGCTAGTTGCAGCCAGTCAGCATGTAGAGTACTGTAGGTGTGACTGGATCTGAATCCTTCCTCACTGTGTGACCTAACTGAAAGAGTAACCTTCTCCGTGTCCCACATCCTCTTCGGAAGATGGAGCCTTGGGGTGGTGAGCGCGTGCAGGGCCCTGGATGGTGCCTGTAGACTTCTCTGAGCCTGATGCCTGTGAGTTGCTCCTGTCTGAGCAACCAGGCACAATTCCTTCTCCAGCTCCAGCCATTAGTGGGGGTGTTCAAAGGCCTTGAAGGAATCGCTTTTGCTTCTGACAAATTTTGCAAGCTCCACGAGAGTCTGATGTGCGCCCGCAGCTGCCATGGAGAGTATGTGTTTGGAAGGAGTGCTAAGATAAAAGCATACGTGAAAAAAAAGCTTTTAGAAGGCTAAGGAAACTCCAAGTTCAAAGGGCTTTTTTCCCCCCAAGGCAGGCACCAAAATACCATCTCTTATGTTTCCTTCATTCCCAGATAGGATATGAATGTAGTTAAAACAAAACAAAACAAAACATCCCAATAGCTTATCAATAAGGCAAAGGCTTCCAGATTTCCTGATTTGGTTTGATGTATTAGTAATTCCCCAGCTCTTTTCACATCGAGTGCAAACAGATGTTTGTAAAGGTCCAGTTTCCCACACTGTTTGATTCCGTTTGCTATTCTTGGCTTAAGAATGAAGAAGGAACAAGGCCTGATCCTCGCCCTGTGGTGAAATTGTATTGCAAGGTAAGAGAATAGAGAATAAATCTCTCCCCTCTAATCTGCCCAGGTCTTGAAGGAAAAGGTTGGAGTTAGCAGGGAGTAAGAGAGTCTTTGCCAGATACTGTGTCTTCACCAGATAGCTTCAAGATCCTATTGAGAACAGTTAGAACTGCTCTGTGTGAGGTTTGTCTGGTCACAGTTGGGAGCCTGGGTTTGGAAAGGGGAGCCTTGTGGACCTAAAGCAGCATGCTCTCCATTTTTCTGTAAGGCAGAGATACCTCCCAATGTGAGAACTAAATGAGAGCCTCAGAGCACGGCTCTTGGGATTTGAGCATCTTTTCCTCTGCCTTGTTGATTACTGGAGAGAGAGATAGCTGCCCCGAAGCACCTTATTCACTCCAAGGCAGGCCTTCAAGGTGGGTTTGTCTTAAGTAAGGCAGTTTTCTTGTTCTATCCAATCAAACAGCATGATACAGGAAATGCCACCTTCATTTCAAAGGGCTCCACGACTTTGGGACTCCAGCTGGTTTTGTAGATTATGAGTCTGATGCATAACGTAGCATGAAGAAAGAGTTCCTCTTCCCAGTCTTGCTCCCGATGTTGTCTGCTGGCAGCCTGGGTGTGGATGGCCAGGAGAGTGTGTGGAAAACAGAAGGGCAGCATGCAGGTGATGTCTCAGGAATGCAGCCAGCAGCACTGTGAACAGAGGTCAGGCTAACTAGTCGTGCGTGTAGCCCCGGCATCCCAAGCTGAGAGCCCAAGTCAGAGCATGATTGACGCAGTTCTAGCCCTGAGCTTCCTTCCCATCATGCCTCCTTGCTTCCTGCTGTCATGTCCCCTGACTAGGAATCCATCATGCTCAGCAGTCCCTCTGAGGATAGAGGCTCTCTACAGCTCATCAGCCAGGTGGGCGGCTGGGTGTCCTTCCTCCAAGCAGAAGGACTTTCTGGGTCTCCTTCCTCTTGTTTGCCATGAGTGGAATTGGGATTTCTTCTGGGATTTGCTCTTCGCACTTTGCTCTGGACCGCACAGGCTTGCACAACTAGCCTGTCATCACTCTGGACAGGACATTTTTCTTCTACTCAGTTTTTGTCCCTCAAACATGTTAATCCTCCTGGGCCTCAGATAACAGCCACTGCTTTTCAGGGTGGCATCTTCCTTCCCTGATGGTCATGTTTAGCTAAAAAGCAGGGCAGGGAAGCAGTTTCACTAGCATGGGGCCTATGTCCTGAAACCATTACATCTCAGCTGGGGTCCTATATATGAGTTCCTGATTCTAGATGTGCTGGGCCTTGCTAGTGACCCTTCATCTTTTGGATAGGCTTCCATCCTTAATGTTTCATGATGGAATCCAGGGGCATGGAAAAGGAGGCTTTGGGACACAGAATATCCAGTGACCCATGGTGAGGCTCGGTTCCTCCTAGTTGGCTTCTTAAGAAGTACTTCGCAGGTCCAGGGGTGCTAGATTACAAAGGTCCGTGGCAAGATGAGACCGTTCATATGTGTTTTAGTTTGGCACGGGGTTTTGCTTCCCTAACTGCCACCATCAGCATTTCAGAGGGGGAAAGGTTTATGGAAGAAAGTAGCACTGCACTTTGACCCAGCACCCTGACTAATGGCCTCCGTGTGAAGCAACAGGGTTCTTAACACTGAGCTTAGTTAAAACCAGGGCCTTTGCTATAGCAACCAAGGTCAAATGGAGTTTCATTCATTCCCAAGGAGAATTTGGCATAGGCTTGGAATATGGGTCAGTTAGAGAGCTAGTGCCTAGCTTTTGGGGGAACCCGAGTTACATACACACACACGTACACACACATACATGCACACACATGTATGTGTGCCAGAGTGGAGGGAGTAGGGGGTGTCCCTCTCTGTGTGGAATTCCTGGCTTATATAATTCTACTTGTATACACACACACACACACACACACATGCACACACACAGATGCCTTGTTTTTTTAAAAAAAGAATTTGAAGAATTTGGCTACATGACAGATATTCTCGTTCACTAAAGTCATATAAAAATATAGAACTTCTGAGAATGGGAGAAACAGTCTTCCCTGGGAATGAGCCCTCAACTTCAACTATTACCTAATTCCAAGTGGTCAACCCTATAGTCATGCATGTAGAAACAACACTAAATAGACTCAGCAGGTCGTATATGTAGTTACATACACACACCCACATATTTGCTTCATATATATAGATATGAAACAATATATATATATGAAACAATAACAGAGAAAAAGTAGCCATTAATTTGAGGGGGTAAAAGAGATTGGATGGAGGAAGAGGGGAAATGTGTAACTATATTTTAGTGTTTCCCCTGCATGTTTATATGAGCCCCAGATGTGTCTGGTGCCTGAGGAGGTCAGAAGAGGAACTAGATTTGCAGATGGTTGTGAGCTGCCAGGAGGGTGCCGGAGCTTGAATCCTGGTCCTCTGCAAGAAAAACAAACACTTTTAAACCGTGCAACCACCTCTCTAGGCTCTGTGTTTTAATTTGAAAGAGAACATTCGTTTTAGAAGAATATATACACAGAGGCTAAGGAGATGGTTCAGCGGTTGAGAGAGGGTACTGACCTTGCCAAAGACCTGAGTTCAGTTCCCAGCACCCGAAACTGCCTGTAACTTCAGCTCCAGGGAGATCCTATACACACATGTACATCGTCACACACAAGTACACATTCATATGCATAATTAAAAACAAAGGAAATGTTTGACTTGTGCGTAAATGCATATAAATATAAATTTCACCACCCTAAATGTCTTTGGACAGAGCCAGAGCTTGAAAAGTGTCTGAAGCAGTCACCGCCTTTCCACACTAATATCAGGGCATTAACATAATTCAGAAATAAAAAATGAGAAGTAGTTTAATGATTCTACTTAAAATTAGTGCAACTAATTTAATGTATTTTTGTTATTCCCCTGTGTGCTGTTACTGCACAGCAGTTATTGTCTTTGAAATGAGAGCTTAAAAAGATAATACGACTTTCTGAAAATTGCAGTTATGGTGCAGAGACTTGATTGCAAATCATGCGTGTCTTGCGCTGTTTTATTTAAAAGAATGAGATATTTAAATCACCGAATAATCTGTCAAAACCATTAGCTGGTATTTTGAGTCGCTTAAAGAATATTTGCTTTAATTTGGGCTAAAAGGGAAACTCAGCTCAAATTCTTTTCCATCCTCTGTTGTTTCATAACTACATTCAAAGTTCTGAATTTCCCAAAGCCTGCATTTTCTGTGGCTGTGACTAACTGTCTCTGCTCAGGTAACTGGTGCCATGACGTCAAGTGATACTAGCCGTGCACAGCAAGCCCTGGCTTCAGGGAGCTCATGCTGTGCTCCTGAGTGCCTCTGGACTCTGTGGTCCAGCCCAGGCTCTCTCTAGCCCTATGCCTGCCTGAAGAGGAGGGGGTCATATTATAACCCTAATTTAACAGACAAGGAAGTTGAGGCTAGGTGGGGTTTGCTCTCCCGGTTGTTGAAAGTAACTGGCAAGGTTTCCATTTGCCCTGGTTCTGGTTTCGTGGTTTTCAACCACCGAGTTAGCTTGCGGTTGGAACCACTCAACTTGGCACTGGGACCTGGACTTCAGAAAGGTGGTGCAACCATAAAAGCCACCTCAGAGGAAAGCCCCCTGTGGAGCGAGGTTACCAGACACACCCCTTGAGGCCTCTGCAGGAAATGATTCAGCTAGGATGGATGGGTAGGCAGTTCAGGAGGTAAGTTTCGGTAAGAGAGGAAGAGTGATCTAGCCTGCTGCCTCCTGAAAGGGTGGACCATGACTGGAAATGTTGGGATATAGGTGTGGTGGACATAATTTAAAAGCCAGACAATGATTGTTTCTTTCAGGTCCCCAAGCTTACTCGTGGCAACCTGGGTGTGTCCTGGAAAAGTTTAGCACTCATATTGTCAGGGATGAGTTCTAGGATGCTTCTGAAGAAGTCACACACATGTGAAAGCCACTACAAAAGAAAAGTGTATGTACTGTTTTAGAACCTCGCTTTGTCCACTTTGTGTCCGGAGTGGAGACATGAGGCAGTATTTGGCAGGTGTGTGGCACAAATCAGAGATTTCTCGAAGCCATGGCAAAGACCTAAGTGCAACTGGAAACTGCTTGAGCCTTGGGAAGACTGGGAGACTTGGGAAGACTGCATGTGTGTGGTGGGGGTGTATACACATATGAACACATATGTTCACAAGTACATATATTTTTAAAATCACTCAGGTTAGGAAGAAACTAGATTTGAAAGTATTAGAGGAGAGAGGCAGGGATGGCTGGCAGTGGAGTTCCAGGTGGGCAAGTGGCCACGAGGTGAAGGGCACAGCTGAGGGCTGACGTGAGCTGTACTGGCTGAGCAGCAGTGGGCAAAGGGAAAGGAGCAGCGAGGGAGTAGGCCGAAGCCACGTGTGACTGCACAGAAGCCGTACAGAGCTTCTGTGGGGGAATGCTTCTGTATGTGGGGCGTGCGGCTACGTGTCATTGGCTCTCTGAGATATGCAGTGGATGGAGAGGGACTGTGAGTTTCGGAGCAATCCCCCGGTTGAAGGCAGTGGGCCAGGAGCACTGAAGCAAGCTGGAGAAGATCCAGGAAGTTAAGCAAAACAGAGCGCCAGAATTTATCTTAGCATCAAATTTTAATTTTGGTAGGTATGTATAGTATGTATGTATGCATGCATTTATGTAAGTGTGCATGTATGTATGTAAGTATGCATGGATACATGCATGCATGTATGTGTATATTGCTTGGCTGGGATAGAACTGAAGGTCTCCTGCATGCTAGGCAAGTGCTCTATTGAAAGCTTCTAAAAGCACTTTTTAAGACATGGAACAGACTTTGGGGTCTATGTGTGGATTTATTTGAAGATTGGTAAGTGGGGAATCGAGTACAAAACTTCAGAGTGCTGCTTTTAAACTTTCCTCTTTGTTATTTTAAAATGTTTTCTGTCGGGGGCAGTGAGAACGTTCTGGAGTGGATGATGGATTTGCATCTACTGTGAGGCCTGTGAAGTGGCTCTTTGAAGCTACTAAGGCTTTGTTTTCCTCTCCTTGAGATAAGAGAAACACACCCACCATTAGAGCACACTCTGCCCTGGGATCAGTGAAGCAGCTAAGAGCCAGTGGTGTTGATTGGAAGGCCTCTCAGGTCAGCTTCCTTCACTTATCGGGAGAACACAGGAGCGTATGTCTGGCATCCGTGTTCTCTCTTTAATTGAGTATCACATTAAATTCAGGTTTCTCAAGGTCTCCTGACCACAACCATCTCTCCCACCCTGGCTCTCAGTTCTAAAAATCTCTGTCCTGTTTTATTTAAAGCACATGTGAGTCCTTAATTAAGAAGGTTTTAAAAGTCATGAGATTACAAAGTAATCTTGGACGCAATCCTCTGGAATTTTAACCAAATCACCATAATATCTTTAAGCTCACAGTGTCCTCTCAGTTTTAAATTGAAACTGAATCCTACTGAGAAAACATTACCCGTCTCCTCGGAACCTGTGTTAATTCCCTTCTTTGTTTTCACGCTTCCTTTCTTCAGGAATCAATAATCTTGATTTTGTACTGCACAGATTCTCAACCTTAGTAACTGACAGGACCTATTTCTTCCCCTTAGCTTCGCTGTAATGGCACATCTGTTTGCAGAAGGACATGAAGTTTGCAAACACAAACCTGGCTTTTCAATTTCGCAGTACACCCGGGGATGAGGTGGGGTGGTTCTGAGGACCACAGAGTCCATTTCGGGTGCTAGGTAGATGCTGCCTCTTCTCTTGGGGATCAGATTTTTTTTGCAGCTGTTCCTGTAGCTCCATTGGGCAGAGCCCAGTCATGCTAACTATGGGTGTTATGAAATTTGCTTGGTTGTATATCCTTTGCTGACCATGATTCACTTAAACAAACAAACAAACCAAAAAACACAAAATTCTGATGAATAAAGTCTTAGCGCAAGTTTGTAGGCTTGCACTAATTGTTATATAGCATTTTGTGCAGGCCTAGTAGTCAGATCTGTACCCTTTAAGGGGGAAACCAGTGAGATAGTACAGTTCTGTGTCAAAACGAGGAACCTTCTCGGATGACATCAATGGCTAGTGGGTACCAGATGCTTACTTTAGTGTGTCTCTGTTTCTTGCAGTGGACACACCTAGGATGTGAAACAGACATGGCATTTTGGAGTTCATAGCTGTACTCTATTCTAAGTTGTGTCCTCCTTGGCATCCCATGCATAAAGAGTAGGATGATTTGCTGATGGTATGGATGCAGGAAAGCAGAGCTCACAGACCTTGGATCACCATCCCCAACCTTACCTGGGGATAAGGGTCAAGTTGGAAACGGAATTTGCATCTAATGGTACAGGCCTGCGCATGGTGCTTTACTGTTCAGATACAGATGATCCATAGGTGTGGCCCTTAGATTGCCTGCCAGTTTGGTAGATCTTGAATCGCCTACGAGACAATCCTCTGGGCATGTCTGTGGGAGAGATTCTAGAGCGTATTAACTGAGGTCAAGAGACCTACTCTCTCTCTGTCCTTCCTGACTGTGGGCACAATATTACCAGAGGCCTCAAACCTCCACTGTTCTGTTTTTCTGTCCATGCCGTACTGTACACTCTTCTTTAGCTGGAACCCCAAACAAAACCTCCTCAAGTTGTTCTTGTCAGGCATTTTGTCATAGCAATGAAAACAAAAAACAAAAAAACAGAACACTGACGTGAGCGGCCTGTACATTTCAGTACTGTAGGCCGTGGTCTGGAATCCTTCATGCTTCGATGTTTGGTGTCATTTCTCTGAACAGAACGCTCCTGGTCCAAATCATGAGACTCTGTCTATGTTGAGGTGGCCGAGAAAGGCTCTCAGGACCGGAACATCTGTTCTCATTAGGGTAGTAAAAATTACAGCCATCAGCTCTGCCTGGAGTCTGGAGAGAATGCATGTCACAGCCGGTAAATGATCTAAGCAAATGATCTGGATTTAGAGATGGGTTTGGAAGGAGCGGCAAAGACGAGATGATGAGAGAGGGAGGGAGAGAGAGCTAGCTGTAACAGTCCCTCACCCACGCTCTCTGCTGTTTACTGTGGGAATTAGCATGACTGATTAGTACACTGCTCTGAGAAGCTGTGAAAATGTCTAAAAAAAATTCAGTGATTGCCTCAGAGCCCTAAATAGTCTTATGTCAGCAATTAGCAGTAACAGTGTTTCATTAATCCGTCAGCTTTCCGAGGCTGCGAGTCCTCACTCGGGAGACTTCGGAAAGCATTGGGATTATCCGCACAGCTTCGCTTACATCGTGTTGGGGCTGCAGTGGTGTTAAGGGTTTTAAGGCAGCACACAAAGGCAGAACAAAAGATAGAGGGGCAGTTCTGTATGAGCAGTCACGTGTTTGTTTCTGTAATTCCAAGTACATGTTACATGAGCCATTACTGGCAAGGGTATGTAGAGGCTCTCTCCCACTCCTTCAGAGCATGCCAGGAGGCTTTAAATTGAGTCCTTGAGATGTTGCTGTAAAATTGGTACCTTCCAGATGCTTCCTGGAAAGATTGTGGAAGATGCTGAGCTCAGGGTGTGTGTACTCCAAATGGGATGGGCTTTCTTTCCCTATCCCACATCCTCATGTGATGTTCACAGCAAGCTCTCCATTCTTGTTCTTGTTCGAAGTTATCTTTGGCTGGTTCTGTAGTAGAACCACTCAGCAAATGCTCCGCACCTTTGCTGATTTCTTTGATTCCTCAAATGTCTCCCTTTAATCCCGGCAGGGAACCTAATCTTCCCTTTGGTTTCCATATTCTACCAAGCCAGCCCTCCCAACTGCTTGTCCCCTATGTCAGGGCCTTTCCTGTTCTCACCCTTTTGGAGCATAGGTGGGCCCTTGAAAAGTCTGAGTTAGAACCGAGGGCTTCCTATGGCAACCTGGCAGATGGCCACACACTGCCCTTGGAGAACCACTGAGTCCAGTGTTTCTTTCCAGGCGCTCTGTCACTTCCTCAGCATCTCAGCATACCAGGATACCCTTTGTATGGTATTTAGAGCTTCTTGCCATCACTCTTGTTCCTTTCTTCACTTTTCTCAGTGAATCCTGTTGCTTCTCTCTTGTGAATTCACCAGCACCCTCCTGGCCTCCTTCAGGGTTTCCTTGGCCTGACTCCGCTGTAGAATCACAGAATTCTAACTGGCCTCTTGCTCTCACCATGGCCCAATGTGTCCTGATAGATACTGCAAAATGAGAGTCATCCCCTCACCTTCCAGGGCTTCCTATTTCACCAGGAGAAGTACAGAATTCTTTTCAGTGGCCAGATACCAAGTGCTGAAAAAAAATCTGTTCTCAAGTCTTCTGGGAATCCATCTCTTTGCAGGCTCTGTGCTTTCTCCTGGCCTTTCAGTGCCTCCAGGTCATAGGGCACTCTGAAAATGCTTTCCTTTGTATACATCCAGATGCTATGGTGGTGGAGGAGGGTTTGCCTCCACTATGAATGTTTGCTTTATAACAAGACCTAATCTCCTTTTTTAATTCTCGTATCTTTCTTGTCAGTTTGAGAAATACAAACTTAGGAAATAAAATTAGACTCCTTGTCATGGCATTTGGTCTTCTCTAAGATCCCCAGAAACTGTTTCTGTAGACTTTAGCAGTTTGTGTTCACAGGAGCCTTACTGCACCTGACCCAGGTGGGCTCTAGCCCTGCACTTGTTCTTACTGTCAAGTTCTTTTCTCATCTGTATTTGCGAAGGGTCCGGTCTGTGTCTTTAGTGCCCCAATATACCACTGCCCACAGAAAAAGTAAAACATCTCAGTTGCTGCCTCATGAATCTTTTTTTCTTTGCTATTCTGTACCAGTCATACTGGGTTTACTACTCCTGGCCTCATGGAACTTATTTTTTTATTTAAATATTTTTTTTAAGGGATAAACGGTTTATTTTGGTTTTTTTGTTTTTTAAAATTTATTTTATTTTATTTTATTTTAATTTACTTTTATTTTTTTATCAGTTACATTTTATTAACTCTGTATTCCAGCCGTGTCCCGATCCCTCATTCCCTTCCAGTCCCTCCCTCCCTCCCTCATCTCCACCGTGCCCCTTTCCAAGTCCACTGATAGGGGGGACCTCCTCCCCATTCATCTGATCCTGTTTTATCAGGTATCTTCAGAACTGGCTGCAAAGCCCTCCTCTGTGGCCTAACAGGACTGCTCCTCCCTTCGGGGGAAATATTTTTTTATTAATTACACTTTATTCACTTTGTATCCCCCCATAAGCCCCTCCCTTCTCCCCTCCCGATCCCACCTTTCCTTCCCCTTCTCCACGCATGCCCCTCCCCAAGTCCACTGATAGGGAAGGTCCTCCTCTCCTTCCTTCTGATCTTAGTCTATCAGATCACATCAGGAATGGCTGCATTGTCATCTTCTGTGGCCTGGTAAGGCTGCTCCCCCCTCAGGGGGAGGTGATCAAAGAGCAGGCCAATCAGTTTATGTCAGAGGCAGTCCCTCTTCCCATTACTATGGAACCCACTTGGACATTGAACTGCCATGGGCTACATCTGTGCAGGGGTTCTAGGTTATCTCCATGCAAGCTACTTGGTTGGAGTATGAGTCTCTGGAAAGACCCTTGTGTTCAAATTTTCTGCTTCTGTTGCTCTCCTTGTGGGGTTCCTGTCCTCTCCAGATCTTACTGTTTCCCACTTCTTTCATAAGATTCCATGCACTCTGCCCAACAGTTGGCCATAAGTCTCAGCATCTGCTTTGATAGTCTGCAGGGCAGAGCCTTTCAGAGGCCCTCTGTGGCAGGTTCCTAGGTTGTTTCCTGTTTCCTTCTTCTTCTGATATCCATCCTCCTTGCCTTTCGGGATGGGGATTGAGCATTTTAGTCAGAGTCCTCCCTCTTGATTAGTTTATTTGTGAACCTCACACTCCTTCCAGATTCTCGTAAACTCCTTGAGGATGAATTGCTTGTGACTTCAGTTGAGCTCTTCTGTCTTTGGCTATCAGTTTGCGCACTTTGTTTACCCAGTGTATTTGCTGCGAGAGAAAGCTTGAAGTTCATCTTTCAATGATCACAATTAACAAGGAAAGATTTTATTATTCCCCTCATATGAATTATTCACACGAACAAGAAATAACATGTGTTATGTAACAAATTAGAACGTGTTATTTTCATATTAAATCCCCTAAAAGGATAAACAATGAATGATTAATGTATTGGTTACAGATGTACTTTGTTGCTGTTTCTTTTTCAGTGGAGACACCAAAACTGACTCCTACCGAACACTCCTAGGGCAGGTTTCAGGTTTTCAGAAAAAGTGATCCTCTTCCTTTTGTTTACAAGGAAATCACTACTTGGATTGAAAAATTAGGCTCATGCTATTGTTAAATGAACTCTTATTTTTTTATTCCCACATTTTAAGTACTTGTGATTTTAATGAGTAAGGCAGTTGACAACTCAGGGTCCAGGGCTCATTATCTTGATAGCTGTCCTCCTGGCAGGTGAATAGTTCTTCAGAATTTAATGCACTAATGTTTTGTTTAAAGTGCTTAGAGCAGTGTGCTTAACTCGTAGTGAGCCCTTGGTGTATGTTAGAGTCTGTTACTCAGAAACAAGTGCCCTTGCATTTTTAGAATTATTTTTCCCCATTCATCATATCTTGCCTTGAATTGTTCTTATTTTAAAATATATTTTCTAGTAAAGTGCCCTTCAAGATTACAGAGAATTTTGTACATTGTGAGGGATCAATAAATTATTTATCTACTGAATAAATAATGAACATGTAAACATTCTCTTAAAATTTAAAGACTTTGATTATTTGAAGTTCGCTGGTCCTGAGCCCAAACAGTCACACAGACAAGTTAATGCCTGGAATAACCCAGAAAAGCCACCAGAGACAGGAGTCCTCCGGGAGGAAGCAGAAGTCACATTTGCCTGTCTACAGCTTCCTTGCTGAGGCACCGCTACTAAATGAATAGGATGTTTTACAGGCTCAGAGACCTCCAAGGCACCATAAAGCCCCTAGGATGTTCTAGTTCAACTAAATTTGATGGAGTTCCCCAACTGCTTAGTTACTCAGTTTGTTTATTACTCATGAGAGTAGGAAGAGCAATGGAAAGGACTGTGAGGTGCTGCAGGCATACAGCTGCTTTTGCTTCCGGGTTGTAGGCATGGGAGATAAGGTCAGCTCTGAAGAAAGCATTTGCATTGTCTTCCTCTGTAGCCTGGTAAGGCTGCCCACCCACCCCCCTCAGAGAGAGGTGATCAAAAGATCATCCACTGAGTTCATGTCAGAGACAGCCCCTGTTCCCCTTACTAAGGAATCCACTTGAAGACTGAGCTGCCATGCAGCCAGTCCTAATGAGATCTGATAGTCTAGGGTCAGATGGAAGAGGAGGGGGACATCCCCTATCAGTGGACTGGGGGAGGGGCATGGGAGAAGAAGGAGGGAGGGTGGAATTGGGAGGGGACGAGGGAGGGGCCACAGGTGGGATACAAAGTGAATAAATTGTAATAAATAAAAAATAAATTAATAAAAGAAAGCATTTGCAGCGTGTGTGTGTGTGTGTGTGTGTGTGTGTGTGTGTGAGTGCACGTGCTCACATGCAAATCACCCTGAAGGGGAAAATTGTTGAGTGTCCTGTTCTTGTCTAGCCTTGAACTATTGCATTGCCTGAAATCTAGTAGGCATATCTGAGTAGTTGGTTGGATAGATGCCAATGTGGAGGACACGGTGTCCAGTGGAGATGGCTCAGTGCCAGGTGTCTTTTGGATACCCCCCTCCCCCAGGCTCAGCATTTTGCCTTCAGGTTAAGTCATTTGCTGAACCAAGAATGGATTGGATTATTTGATCAATATGGTGTTGTGTCATTGACTTTTAAGCTAACGCAGCCTTCCAGGATAGGGCTCTGTTAATGTCATTTGTTCCCGCAATGATTAAGAATGTCATGCATTTTTGAATTTCAAGGCTCACCTCTGAGCAGCAGATGGGGATAAATTGTAAACGCAGTGGTGGGTTTTCTGCAGCCTTGTGAGGACACAACGTCTGCTTATGTGTCAGTCAGTGAAGGGGCACCTTTAGGATGATGGGAATGTTCTATGTAGTTTGATGAACTCTGAAAGACTGCAGAGAACAAGCTGCGTTTTGAACAAGGCCTTGAATAAGATAATAGATTTTAAAAATGGATTTCACTGGAGACCAAGAGTGAGGACATGGCAGTAAGAGACAGTAATGGATGTAGTAATTGATAGCAGCTTGTACTGAGGGCCACATCAGTGATTTCCTGTGAATTGAATGCTTAATTATTTGTACATATATATATATATATATATATATATATAAACATTTATATGTAAAAATGTGTATTTTGTCAAATCTAAAAAACTTTTTCATCTTTTTGTTTTTATTTCCTCTTGACATAGGGTGTAGCTCAGCCTAATAATTTTTGATTCCAGTTTTGTTTTTGTGTTGTATTATTGCTTTTATGCATCGAGATTCCTTATGGCTAACTTTAGATGAGGATATATATAGTTGCATATTGAATTGTCTTTGATTTTTGGTCAGATTAGTCCCTGGTAAGATGTGGAAGGTTATGGGGCCATGTATGTCTGCCCATTTTTCGCCTTAGGGGCCATTCAACCAATACTAATAGCTGCTTGTGTCCCAGGCTCTTTAGAATGTCTTTAAAATTATACTTTTATGATTTATGTATATTTTATATATTTTTCATTTCATCTCTATTAAAATTCCTTTGGAGGAAAGGAACATTTATAACAGGTTCTTAATAACCATAAAATATATGTACAGTGACTATGTAAGAGGGTAATTCAGGCGTCAGTGAACAAGCTGGGATTATTGACAGCGTCTTCACAGTCTGAGGCTCTGTTACAAATAGTTAATGTTGTGTAGCGTGAAACGTTACTCAGACAGGATGTATTTTGCTGTTTTTGGTGTTTTCCTTTGAAGATCGGCCAATAATTTCACAGATGGATCACACAGGTGTTACATATTCTTAGTGTTTGGTTAGCCTTGCCATCAGATGGGCATGGGCATTGATTTAAGCAAGGGGTTAATGCTTAGATTTCCCCAGGAAAACAGAAATTCTTTATGTTTTATCAGTGCTGAATGTTTGAAGAGCATTTTAGCTTTTAAATGGCTGGAGGCTGATTGAAAACCTATATTATCCCACCAAACAGAAAAGCTAGCGATGAGTTAGATATTTACAATATCTAACTACATCCTATCCAAAGTGCCCGAACCTTCATGTTTCACGGGGTTAGTAGGTTAGCTCCGTTAACCTACTAGGAAGAGTTAAGCGTAAACACCGATGAAAAACACTGCATTGTAAGGAGGGCATTGATTCTTTTTAAAAAAATAGACATTGCTTACTGTTACTGTGTGCTGGTTTAAAAGTATATAATGTGTTTTGGTCTATCTGTTCCTCTCCTCTTCCTTCTGACCCCAACCCCAGCCCCTAGCCACTTCTTCTCAATCACATGTACTCACCACCCTCCACCCCCCCCACAATGGAGTCTGCCTAGTCTATACACTAATGGCAGGGCCATCAACTGGAAAGCTTAACACACAGGGGCCACTCCCCTGAAGAAAGCTCACTTTCCCCTTCTTAGCTCCTAGGCTAGGAGTGAGACCTTGTGAGCCCCTCCCTGACTCATGCTGGACTTTTGCCTGGCTTTGTCTTGTGCAGGTTTATTTTTTGCATGTAGCCACAGCCCCTGTGTGAACGTATGCGTCTGACCCTGTCATGTCCAGGAAACACTGTTTTGTGGCAGTCCTCTTCAACCTCTGGCTTTTCCCATCTTTCTCCCTTTGCTTCTGCCGTGATCTGTAAAGCCTTGGAAGGTGGGGTGTGCCAAAGATCTGGTATTTAGGGCAGGGTGCTCCACAGTCTAAGAGAGTCCGAGACTGTCTGAGGCTCTGGGAAGGCCCTTAAGCCACAAGAAAGTACAATAAACATGTCTCTGGAACCTGTCTTCTTGGAAGAAGTGACACCCCGAGTTGAGTTTCAGTGTAGTTATGCTTCCTTGTGCAACAGGAACTGTAGCACGCCAGAAAACGTGTTTCCAAATTACGCTGGACATAAATACATGGGGACTCCGAAGTCTGATCCAGGTTGACTTCAGTGCACCAGGTCTTCATTCTTATCCCCTTGCGTGGTTTGCTTCTCTGTGTGACACCTGCAGGGACCTGCCTCAGCTAGGATCTTTTCTTTGCCTTTTGTATGTATGTAGTGCATTTATTTGGCAGGAATGCTGGGGGTGGAGAGGGCTGTCGTCATGGAGAAATGGAACCAACCATGGGAAAATGATTGGAGGTGACAGATATTGATGAAAGAGGGGAAATGACACTTACAGTGGGTTTTTCTTGTCTTAGAACGTCAGTACAAGCATTTTGTATTTTTAAGGCGGATGAGTAGGGTTCAGTTTCAGGTCCTATGTCAGTGCAGCTTGGCTGGTTGGAAGAAAACCAGACATCACTGCAGGAACTTCCAGTGTCTGCTTGAACAAACAACTGATTAAAATATTTATACCATTCCAAATTATCTAATGATTACATAATTTGAAATGAATAACTATGTGGCAGAAGCTTTACGGTGATTGTATGGTCAGGTAGCTCACGGATGAAGCCTAGGGCCAAAGATGCTGCCATTGTTAGCATCTGTTTAGGGTGCTGGGATCCAGAAGCAATCCCAAGCAGAAGCAACGGAGTCCTCCATGAAACAGGACTCCCCCTACCCACCCCACCCACTCTAACAGTGAGGCTTGGATTTGAAGCCTGAAGTATAATTGATAGCCATTAAACTGAGTTTCCTTTATATGCATATGCAAAATTTGCATTCGTTTTGTTTCCCTAACTATGCTTTGTAAGTAATTTTAAACATGTTCAGAAATACCTGTGCTGTGAGGAAAGAAAGGAAGAGAGAGCAACACGAAGGCTTAGTAAATTATAAAGTAAGTACTATAGCCATATATAATCGCTGTCATGGGGGACAAAGCACACACACTCTCCCCCCCCCCCGTTAAGAAGCACACATCTTCTTGATATTAGTAATGAAATGGATACTTTAATTGCACCCTATAAACCTAAGAGATGGGTAATTACATAAAGCTGTGCTCACGTCCCTGGTAGATATATACACTTGCTAAGTCTTTTACAGGATTTGATATGATACCGAGAACATTATCATTAATAAAAGAAAAACCTTAAATGGAGGCATTTAATTCATCAGCATGAATTTCCCGTGCAGTAAAGAAAAGTGAACAATTTATTGAACGCTTCCTATTGGCCTGACACTGCACTACATTCTAATAGCCCTGTGAAATGCCTGCCTGGTTCACAGACCAGGAAGCTGAGGCTTGGGGAGGTCAGCCAGTGGTCTAAAACCATCTGTGTTAGGTGCTGAGAGGGTTGAGGTGGACCCTTATACTAGCCAGTTCCCACAAGGCGTAAAGGCACCTATCATGGTCCTGGAGCCTGTGACATCCAAGTGGGACCTTACCCCAAGCATGTCAGAAAAGCAAGTAACTATTTGTTTCTGGAAGAAATGGTCTCAGTGGACAGTGTGCCCCTCGCATTATATCAGATTTCAAGAAGTGTTTTTAGGCGAGGAGAATCACCTCCTTACTCCTTGCAGAAAATGCCTCACAGCACTGTGCTGGGAGAAATGGAACACACAATTCCATTTCTATTTGTTCTCTGTTAGAGGCGGGATTTTCTCTTAAAAGTTGGGCTGACTTTGCTCTAATTCTTCTGCTGTCCTTACAATTTCCTCTCCTAATCCTAAGCCCCATGGAGGCTTGATTACATTGGTTGGGGGCATTAGTCTGTCAGCAGCTGGGCGAGACAGAAGTTAGAAAACAGACTGTCTGAGGTCAGGAAGCTAAGCAGCCAGAAGAACCAATTTGTCAACTTAAATCATCTGGGAATGAGGAAGAAAAAAAAATTAATCCGAAATGTGGGAAATAAAGAGTGCTTCAGGCCTCTGTGCTTTTCCTTTTCTTTTTTCCCCAGTTTGTGCTTCCTCTTTCGTAGCTCCTCCTGTTTAATGCTGGTGTTCTGGGTGACAGCCATAGTAATTTTGTGCACATTTGTCTCCGACTTTAATGTTTATCATGAGTACTGTGAGTGGGTGTTACCTTTCTGACTGCGGATCAGCTGCGCTCACAGGAGACTTTACTCTTAGGCGCTCACTCCTTACTTCATTACTTTAATAGGTTACATTCAACTCTGTAATGTTTCTTTTAATCATGGGATACAATGTTCATCTTTAGGGTAAAAGTTTTGGAGAGTGAACTTTACTTGCTGGTTTTATAGAACTGTTCCTGGATAATTTGCTGCAGATAATGCTGCACGGAGTGATATAAAGTTAAAATACAGGCAGATTCTCTCGGAAGATGTATTTCTATACTCTTTATCCCAGGAAGTACATAGCACTCTTTTGGAAGGTGGGGTGTGCACAGTGGAGCAAGTCCTCATGGGCCTTGGCTGGCCACACCCTTTCAAGCCCTTCCAATTTCACTTGGCCTTTTTCCTAGAGTGAGACTTTATAAAAATCAAACTTTTTGTGCTGACATGACACAAATCCATTATTGGAAAATGTCTTTTTCTTATTAAGGCTTAAAGCTACATGTATTTATTTATTTTTTTGCATGAATCCATGTGTTTCTGGTTATTTTAGTGGACTGTGAAATCCAAATTACTGGTTATTTAAATAGCAAGGCAAATAGGAAATGTATAGCAATCAGGGGTTGTCAGAAGCCATACAAAGACAAGTTAACTTTTTTACATAATATTTATCCTTTCTTTTGTTCATTGTGTTTGTACGTATTATCATAATTAATGGATAGTATGTTAATTTCCTAACATTATATGATCCAAACAACATCAATGAACTCAAGGAGTAAATGCAGGGGGTATTTTTAATAACTACAAAACTATACTTAAACCTATTTTTTTCTTAGGGATGATTTCTAACAAAATTGTCTGTTATGTAGTATAGTGAGGCTATCCTTTTCTTAAAAGGTGCATAGGAGTTGATATGCCTAAGTGGAATAGATTATACTGTTGGGGGTTACTCTTAGTCAAGGTGTTTTTGAGAATTTTTTAAAAAATTAAAACAAGTCTGCTTTTATTCATGTTTATGCATTTGGGGTGCTATATAATGTATTACCAGTTCCTAAAGTGAATGACTCCCAAAGGCCTGTGTGCTAATGGCTTGGTCCCCAGCCTTTGGTGCTATTTGGGGGTCACTAATCTTTTAGGAGGTGAGAACAGTGGGAGAAAGTGAAGCCGCTTGGGATGCTGCCTGCAATGATAGAGGCAGCCCCGGGCTTTCTCTTTCTCCCTTTGCTTCCCAGCTGCCCTGCAGTGAGCAGTGTTCCTCTACCTTCCCCACTGTCACCTGCTTTGCCTCAGGCGTAAAAACAGTAGCTTGTTTTCTCCTACTTCCAATGTCCATCTCACTAGTCTTTGTAAGTGAGGATTGATCATGCATGTAGATAACCTAGAACCCCTGCACAGATGTAGCCCATGGCAGCTCAGTCTCCAAGTGGGTTCCCTAGTAATGGGAACAGGGACTGTCTCTGACATGAACTCAATGGCTGGATCTTTGATCACTTCTCCCTGAGGGGGGAACAGCCTTGCCCCCACAGAGGCCACAGAAGACAATGCAGCCAGTCCTGATGAGACCTGATAGACTAGGGTCAGAGGGAAGGAGAGGAGGACCTCCCTTATCAGTGGACTTGGAGAGGGGCAAGAAGGAGATGAGGGAAGGGGATGGGATTGGGTGGAGAGGGTGGAGAGTGCTACAGTTAGGATACATAGGATACAAAGTGAATAAGAAGTAATTAATAAAAATATAAATTTAAAACAAAACAAAACAAAAACAATAGCTTGGTGACCATCCTCGAAAGAAATCTCTAAGACCCTGAGCACAATGAATTATTCATTCTTTTAAGTTAGATCTGGTATTTGATGGGAGTGGTGGGAGGGTAATGATGTTTTCAAATTGGGTTTTCTTCTTAACACACTGTGTCAACATATTTTGTTTTTTGTTTGTTTGTTTTGTTATTTATTTATTTATTTATTTATTTTTTGAGACAGGATTTCTCTGTGTGGCCTTGGCTGTCCTGGAACTCACTTTGTAGACCAGGCTGGCCTCGAACTCACAGAGATCCGTGCTCTGCCTCCCTGAGTGATGGGATTAAAGACGTGCACCACTACTGCCCGGCTGCACCTCCATTTGAAACAAACTAGTTTGATGAACTCAGCGTTGGACCGTGATCAGTGGAATAGGACTGTTTGTCTACATCAGTCAGTTCTGTATGTTCTCAGCTCTGTTTATTCTGAGGTAAAGATTAGCAATAATTGTCAACTTGACAAAATCCAGAGTCATCTAGCGTTATCTTGATTGTATTAATTGAGATGGGAAGACCTGCCCACTGCCAGTCTTCCCATTTTCTGGCTGGGATCCTAGACAGTATAAGCAGGGAAAGGGGCCCAGCAGTGGCCTGCTGCATTCATCATCTGCTTCCTGACCGTGGATGCTTCAAGCTCCTGTCACCTTGACTTCCCAGCCATGATGGGCGATATCCTTGAAGAGAGAGCCAGAATAAGTCCATTCTTCCTTAAGTGCTTCATTGGAGTTGGTTTTCTTGTTTGTTTGTATGTTTTTTTGTTTTGTTTTGTTTTGTTTTTTACAGTGATGGTAGCTGTGACACCTAAGTATATTCCTAAGACGTTTGAATTGTGTCTGGGAAAAGAGTTGTTGTGTGGAGCTTGGGTGGATCTTTGGCAAGCACTAAATTTGTGCTGGTTTTAAAGAAGAGAAAAAAGTGATAGGGAAATGGAGTCACTGGAGGAAAAAGAAAAGACTTAGAGGAAACCTGGGCTTCAGTCCTCTGGAAGAGTGGGAGGGGGGATGAGGGAGTCACACAGAACTTCCGCTGAGACCGGAGGAAAGTCCATGGCCACACACAGGATTAGAGAATGTCTGAGAGCTAAGTTAAAAATAAAGACTTTTATTTGTCTTAGCTCTCATTTTGCAACACCCTTCTCACCCACTAACAACTATTCTTCCCTCAAACTTCAAGACACTCTTGCCTTAATGGACAGCCTTTACTATTCAGTATAAGATTGCTTCACAGATCTAGTTTCAGTTAACATATACATAAAACATCCATTAAGGATGCCAACAGTTGTTTAGTCCCTTAATAAAGTACTTAAATTAGACAATGAATTTAGTTTTTTCATAATGTCTGCATTTGTGAGTGAGTAGGCTTTGTAATCAGTTGGCAGAAATAATTTGGATTTTTTTATTGCAACACGGGAAATATTTAAATAAACATTAAGTGTTTAATTGGAATGAAAGGCAGCTTCTAATTTAATCTTATAAAAATAAATTTAAAGTAGCCCTCCTTAGTTAACAGGATTTGTTTGGTTCAAGATTAGGTACGTTTTTGTCCTTCTGATTTAGTCCTATTTGCCTTAACTTCAGTGACCATTTCAACAATTCCAGGAAAATCCTTAGTATTGAAAAATGAAATTGATTCATGACCCACCTAGCTTATCAAAATGAGAACATTTGTTTTTCTATTGTTTAGGCCATTTCTGTTAAGTGAGATTTTGTCCAGTAATGTTGGATTTACACAGAACCTACCGTGTGTCCAGGAGGCCATGTCCACCTGGAGTTTGTGTTTCTGTTGTTAAAGATTTATTTTATTTTTAATTGTGTGTGTGTGTGTGTGTGTGTGTGTGTGTGTGTGTGTGTCTCTATGTGTGTATGAGTATGTGTGTGTGCTTGGTAAGCACATGTGAGTGCAGGTCACTGTGGAGGCCAGCAGAGTGCATCCAATCCTGTAGAGCAGTGGTTCTCAACCTGTGGGTCAAAACCCTTTTGGCAAACCTCTATCTCTAAAAATATTTACATTACGATTTATAACAGTAGCAAACTCTCAGCTGTGAAGTAGCAACAAAAGTAGTTTTATGGTTGGGGGTCACTGCAAGATGAGGAATTGCATTAGAGGGCCGCAGCATTGAGAAAGTGGAGACCCACTCGTCCAGATCCAAGTTACAGGTTCTGAGCCACCCAGCATGAATGCTAGGAACTAAACCAAGCCCTATGCGCCTTTTGGTTTTTAAACATCTTTGAAAAATATTTTTATGTGTGTTGTTCTTTTGCCTGCACGCATGTTTGTGTAAGGGTGTTGAGTCCCCTAGAACTGGAGTGACGGGCAGGTGTGAGCCATTGTGTTGGTTGGCACTGGGAATTGACCCTGGGTCCTCTGGAAGAGCTTCCAGTTCTCTTAACTGCTGAGCCATCCCTCCAGCTCCTAGTGTGTGCTTTTAAGCTCCGAGCCAACTCTCTACTCCCCCATCCTAATATGGAGCATTAAGTTTTCAGCCTCCGCTGGTGGGGGAAGTCACTGTAGCCAGTTAACTGGTTAGGCTGTAAACCACTAACTAGTTAGGCAGTAGCTAATTGACTGGCTGATTGACTGCGTCTCCTGAAGACTCTCTGAGCACTGGGCGGGTTGTGTTCTTTCAACTCCTACTGGTTCTGGTTGTCCGATCCATGAATCATTTTTGTTTTGTGTGCTTTGCTCGGACAACCTCAACTGAATTTAATTGGCTTAAGGAGTCCCCCTCCCCCCCTTTTTTAACATCTTCTATCATTACAACACAGAAACCATTCTGAGGAGGAGTGTAGAAATTGCAGTGGCAGGATGCTGAGATGCAGCTTGGGTCTCAAAAACCATTAAAGGCACAAATACCAGCGCAAACCATGTCATTCCAGAGGCAATAAAATGTGTGAGCAGTGTCCCTTGCCACTGAGGAATGCTGCTCATTTTGGCTGTCAGGCCAGTCATAATTCAATATCCACTGCAGGCAGAGACCAGCCCGGAGGCTGCTCTCTTAACACCTGAGGAAATTGCAAAGAGCAGCCCATGTAGTGAGCAGCATTGCAGAGCAGGCCGCTCTGCCCCTTAAGGCATCCTGGGTGGGCCGTGGCACTCATGGGAATTTGCTTGCCTGAGCCCTGATATTAAAGCCCATTCCCTCGTGTCTGGAAAGGGAGCAGTGGGTATGTTGTCCTGTGGAGCCTTGGCCTCTCACCGCACAGAAGCATTCATAGTTTGTTAGATGGTATCATCATCATCGTCATCACTATTATTATTAGAGACAGAGTCTCAATGTATAGGACTGGCTCGCATGGAACTTGCTGTGTGTACATCAGGCTAGCCTGGAGATCTCAGAGATCCCCTTGCCTCTGTCTCCAGAGTACTAGGACCAAAGGTATGCCGTCACCATCACCCTTCCCCTACTTCCTCCTCATTAAAATTTTAAGATATAGTCTCACTGTGCTGCCTAAGCTGGTCTTGAACTATGGCTCATGTGAAGCAAATGAAGTTGATAACAGGCATGAGCCAATATGCTGTATCAATTTATAATGATAATTTCAACTATACCAGACACAAAGGATCCGAGTATACAACCTTTAGACAGGGCAGTCTCTTTCCGGCAAGCTCTGTAGGACAGTCATTTTACTGGAGGTTTATTTTTGTTGAGCCTGGAAGCAGGAAATGGAATGCACTAGAAAAGGCCAGGTTTCTTCAGTAAACATGCCTAGAGCTTAAAGCGGCCACACCAGCATGAGCAATGGCATGCTCTTGTTCCCCGCCTTTCCTGCAGGGCTTACAGTCTAGTGAAGAGGTGTTTTCAGTACCTCCCCCAGGCTCTATGAAGTGTGTAGTCAGACCGGTGAGGACCTGCTCCCCATCTGAGAGGAGAAGCAGGCTAAAGCAGGAAGAGAAACCCAATGTACAAAAGCTGTGATGAAAGGGAGTGTAGGTCTCAGGGAGAGGGGAGGAGACAGTGGGTGGGGTGTGAGAAGCCAGGGAACATGGGTAGGATGTGCCTCCCAAGGGGCCCACTCTTCCTGCCTGATGGAACTCCAAGGAATGGTCTACCTTGCCAGCGCTCATCAGGACAGAATTCACCCAGAAGTGCTGATGTTCAGAGAGGTCTTGAGTCCTTTCTCTCTGTAGAACTCCTGTGTAAGCTTGGAGGCCCATCTAAGTGGCTATTTGTAATTGTCTGCATCCTTAGCAGAAAGATGGAAGTGGCATCCTCCTTTTGTAACCTCCACATACGTACGACCACCAGCACCACCACCACCATCATCACCATCACTGTCATCATCCATCCTCCTACTTCTCTTCCCCTCTTCTTCTTCCTCTTCCTATTCCTCCTCTTCTACCTCCTCTTTCTCCTCCCTCTCCTTCTCATGCAAATGGACTTCTGGTGCAAAGCAGCATGGTTTAGGTTGGCACCAGCTAGAGCGGCCTTGGGCACCCACTGCCAGAGTAGGACACATCTGCGTTGTCTAGCTGGCCAGTCAGGCTGGTAGGCAGGTGTCCTGCGTGTGGGCTCTGACAGACATGGCTGATGCTGTTAACAGGGATTCGGAAGCTGCTGAACTGTGTCAGTGAACTCCTGCATGTGTGCAATGCCACTTCACGAAGCAAACAAATTAGGATTATCCATCTAATGTATAGAAATAAAGTGTGACAGTCTGTTAATAGTAATGTATTGGATTTGCTCATCAATTACAACAAACAGACTGAACCTGTGCCCGACGTTACTAGGGGAAGTGGTGTGTGTGTGCTGATCCATTTGTTTACTTTGTTCATAGACTTAAATCTGCCTAAGAAGACAGGTCAGTTCACAGAAGAGAACTGACAAAAAACTTGCTGGGATTTGAAAAGTGGGTGAAACAACTGTTCTTTTCTGTTTTCCCTTCCTTCCTTCCTTCCTTCCTTCCTTCCTTCCTTCCTTCCTTCCTTCCTTCCTTCCTTCTTTCCTTTCTTTCTTCTGCTTTAACCCTCAACCCAGAAACAGCCTGGTAAAATGCTAGAGTTGAGGCCACAGAAGCATTCATGTTGACCTGTTTTCAAACATTCTCTCTTCATCTTACTCCACCACAATGCTTGCATGAGTCAACCACTTCTGTTCTCACAGCATTGCTACCTTATTTCCATCATTTTTCCAGACTCTCTGCCCCTTTCACCTAGTGAAGGTGGGTGCGGAAGAGGCAAGAGACAGCTCCATTCTCCTTTGTAATCTTCCTCCATCTTATTAGCCCTGCCCTTTTCTGCATGCCCTGAATCTTTTTGCAACGACTGGATTCTTCAGTGTACAGACACTTGAGAGACGCCAGTGTGTCAGCCGCTCCCTTAAGGATGCTTCCCATCCACACTTGCTGAGAACTGAATGTCTGTAGCGTCTCGGTGTTTGAAGGCCAGCCAGCCCCATGCCTGCCTGTTTCTGGATCTGCCACTGACAGCAGCCACATCCCAGCAAACCTCCCGAGCTGACAGCGCTGGCTATGTGTGTGCTGTTGCCGTGGGCAGTCAGAGCTGGGCCTGCCAGCTTCCCTGCCGACCGAGGACACTCATCCCCCTGGGTGGCTTGTCCTTTCTGATGATGGATTGAGGGAGACAAGCAGCACATGGGCACACAAACACTTCTCTCGGGCAGTTGGTGCCATTTAACAGTTTCCTCCTGTGGTTGACATTTTCATTTCCTTCCTTCACCTCGCTCATCACGAACTGTTTGCATCTTATTTTCTGTACACAGAGGTAATGCAGAGTGACAGAATACACACGCGAGCTCCATTACTCATTTTCTGTGCTATCTTCTAGTCAAATTGCACAGTGGGTTTTGCAGGAGCAGGGCCATGGAGGGGGCACACTGTTTTAATTGCGCACTGGCCTTGAGTGGCGCGGCGTATGAGATGGGCTGAAATTTTCATGAAATGTTGCTGCTTCAAAAAAGCTGTCATGAAATAAAAAAGGCGTTTCATTTGTGATATGCCCATGCCTGCCCAGACTTTCCTTGTTTACCAGGTACCCTCAATCCCAGGGCACAATGTACTCACAGCCTTAAGGAAAGAGTCCCTTGATGCCACCAGTTCAAACCTACCCTCAGATGTATTAAGTTGTAATTGGTAAATAAAAATCCAGTCTACATAAGGTATTCAAGAAGATGCTTTCATACACACTGTGAAGTGGTTGCTATGTATGATGTCAGTCAATATCCTTTTGTCGTGTGTTGGGAAGGGTGTTGAAGGTGTATTCTCCTGGCAGAGTGCAAACATGCAAAGCAGGGCTGTGAACTATAGTCAACACGCTGTATACTTTTTGACAAACAACTCTCAATCTTTTCACGCTTACTGTTTTTCTGAGCTCCAGGGTGACTCAAATGAGTAGCTTCTTAGAATTTGCCTCCTTAGGGGGTAAAAGAGGCATCTCAGTGCGTGAGAGTGCCTGCTGTTCTTGCAGAGGACCCCTAGCTTGTTTTTCAGCACCCACAATTGACATCTCAAAGCTACTTGTAATCCTAGGGCCAGGGTGTTCAGTGCCCTCTTCTGGTCTCTGTAGGCATCTACAGTCATGTGCATATACCCACACCCAGGCACTCATATACATGTAATAAAAAAGTCCCCATTTTATTAGCATAATCCATAGAAAGCTTAACCAGTAATGCACTTAAAACTTGAGATCCGTGTGTATATGTGGACACGTGTGTAAATGTATATATACATGATATGTATGAACACACCTGTGTTGTTTAAAGAGCAGCTTCAGTGTGAGCAGCAGCAGCAGCAGCAGAATAGTCAACATTAGGCTTGGATTGAATCTACCACCAGCCTCTCTCCTTCTTCACTAACTCCCAATATTTGGTAAGCGTTAGCTCGCAATCTGTCCCCAGGAGGAGGTGAGGCCCCAGGATTCAGATTGGCATGGATTGGGTGTACCTGTCACCTGTGACAGCCATTGAAGTGCTGCTGACTCAAGTGGATAGGATGGCCAGCACAGTGCCACACCCAGATGTGTTGTCCATGTGCCTGGCCCTTCCTGTTTTCCTATGTGTAGCCCATCTAGGACAGAAGAGGCAGTGGTCACTGGACTGACTAAGATAGGAAAACAGAGGAGGCCTGGACTTGAAAAGAAGCTAAACACCCAAGGATGCTGGACCGTCAAGAGTCTGTATTGCTAACCCACGTGCCACAGTCCCATTGGCCTTTCGTCACAGGACAAAAATATCAAAGACAAAGTTGTTCAAAACTTCTCAAATAGGGCCCTGGAGAGTGCCCTGGAATCCTGCTCTCACCTGTGCTAGAGGGCATACTTCCAAGGTCTCCCTCTGGCTGGCAACTTGGGACTGGCCATTGGCTGGGGTCTCAGCTCAGATACTGAGAAGGCTGACTCACCTTGTAGGATGCTCCTTCTGCAGATTTCCCTGAGGAGTGCACCAGGCTCTCTTGCAGCACAGTGGCCGGACTCTCTTCTCTAAAGATCTAGGCAGAAGCAGCATTGTTAATAGAGCCTAATTACAGAAGGCGAGAATCACTTTCCATAAACTCTGCTAAAGAAATGCAAAGACTCGCCCACATTCAGTGGGAGAAGTTACTCCCATCTCGATGTAGCTATGTTATAAGAAAATGTCATCTGCCACAGCATGGTGCATGATATGGAAATGATTGCTATGAATGAAAAAAGAAAGTGGAGGAAAGCAGGAAAAGGAGGATTGGTGCCTGTGGTAGATGGCAACAATGAATTCATTAGTACCCCTTGGCATTTGAGAACTGTTAATGACAGATTCATAAGAAGTCTTGGAAAATAATTTTCCAGAAGACAGAGCCTGTCTAGAGTTGATTTAAAGAGTGAGAAGAAAAAATAATATTCAGAAAAGCAAAATTAGCTAGTTATGTCATGTCTGGAAGGTTGCTATTTGCTCATGTGTGAGAAGCCCTTGAAGACTTCTGAGGCATTTTTAAAAGGACCCTGTTGCAGGATATTTGATCGCATTGTGAACCCCAAAATTATGAACTGTAAAACCCTGTGTTTTGTTTGGTGTGGTTGAGCCCTATCACACACCTTTAGTCCAAGAACTTTCTGTTTGTTGTAAACAGGTGATTATGGTGTGGTTCACCCAGTCCTAGCACATACCTCTATTCCAAGAGCTTTTGGTACACAGGATTTAATAAAGCTAGCTTAGGTAAAAAAACAAACAAACAAACAAAAAACAGAGCAAGAAACCAGCTGACAGAAATTTAAAGAGTAGGAGGGGTATGTAAGAGTTGAGGATTATTTAAGATAGTGTAGAAAAGTAGCAAAAAAGCTTTTAGCTTAAACTCTGGCTTTAACTTCAGCTCCCTGGCCTTTTGGGTTTTGAGCTAGCAAGCCTTTGTTTGGCCTTGGCCTTTTCCTTCTGGGCTGTCAGTTGAGCTGGTGAGCCTTTTGGATTTTTTCCATCCAAACCTGAGCTGAGAAGGTAGGTCAACTGGGTACTTTCTCTTCCTCTCTGAGCTAGCAGGGTTTCAGCCCAGCATCTGGCACCTGAGACTTTATTGATAAAATAGAATGATTGGGGTTTTCATTAAAACAAAAAAACAACAACAACAGGACCCCACTGCCTGCTATCATGTACTGGGTTGTACATGCTCAAAGGTAAAGGCAGAGTGGCCTATTAGGACACTGGTGGAGTAGTGTCCAATAATGGCTTGGCCAGGCGGTAATGATGGAGGTGGTGTGCAGTCAGGCTCTGGCTATACTTTAGAAAAAACCTTTAAGATGTGGCAGATCACTAGTTACAAGGCTTCAAGCCAAGGGGGTTCCAGTGTTCTTGAATTGAGAAAAGTCATCAATGCTGATAGTATTAAACAAGCTGTAGAATCTGGGAGAGGAACATGTCTGGGAAAGACAAAATGTTGGCTTGGCCCTTTAAGTTAGAAAGGTCACACGTATGGATCTTTTAATGGGGGTGTTAAATTTGCAATTAGACCTGCAGGATGTTCATAGAGGCCTGGGCTGGAGGTAAAATTTGGTTGTGGTTTCTTTGAGAACAATAAAAAACTAAATGTATTTTCAGGGGCAGTGCCATTGGGTGTACAACTCATTTGAAATTGAAGGAGAGACAGTCACTGAACATTTAAACTAAACTGGTATTACTAGCCTCACATTTATTCAGTCTCTATACTTGGATAGACATGACTTGATCCACCAACCATTTTCTCCTTTATGGAGTGTGTGCGTGTGTGCGTGTGCGTGTGTGTGTGTGTGTGTGTGTGTGTGTGTGTGTGTGATTATTGTGGACATTTCAGTCATGTCCTTCATAATATTTATGGTTGATAATTTCACTTTAGCTTATTTTTAAGATACATATCTTAGTTTTAAGATATCCACATTTTAATTTTACTAAATATTTCATGTGCATTTTATTTTTAACATGTAAATTTATTATGCTTATAAACTTAGTTTCTAGCTTAATAGTGCTTCAAAGCTTGGGTGAACAAATTATGCATCCCTCTATCAGTAAGCTCATTTTTTGGGGGGGAGGAGGGAAGATATCATAAATTAAATACGCGTCTAAAATTAGAATATTCAGAGTTACACTTTAGTATGCATAACCCACCTATATTTGAATCAGGAGTCTACAGAATAAACTTCGTCAGCTTTTGTTCACATTCTATGAATCATAATTGGCCATTGTCTGCTAGAGTGAAAAAGTTAGATAACTTGATTGATGGTAAATGACAGGGCATGTTCCATCCTAGGAGTAAGACATACTGTCATAAAATATTTTAGTGATATGTCATTAACATACATTACATTTAATTAAGAATATTTTCATAAAAAAAACCCTTAGGAGCCAAAATTATTGAAATTTTTGGTGAAAAGACGTTTTTATCCCTTGTTTGAACTTGTCTTTTTATCTATGATGCTTCAGTCTTTGTGGACTTTCACATTCAGTCCCCTGTGCATCTTTTCCTTTATCTCTTCCCCTCCAACCTTCTTTTTTCCTTCCCTCTTCAGCTTAGCTTCCTGGAACAAAGACATGTCTGGCTTACAAAGGGGAGATTGAAAGGCTGATGGAAAGGAGAACAGAAGTCATGCCAGCCCTCATACATAGGTCTGTGTTCCTTCTGTCTTCTGTAGTGACTGAGCCCAAAGAAGACAGAAGTTGATGATGTCTTGTCAGAGAAACTCTGGAGCAGCCTCATGCATGGGCCATAGTTCTGTTTCAGTTTAATTAAGGGAGAGGCTCAAAAGCCTGAATAATCCTCACAGCACTTCATCTCCACCTGCAGGGCTGCTTAATAGCCATGTTCACCCTGGGAGGTCTAGGCTGTCTTCTGAGAATCCAGGTTAATCTGTTCTTCTCTTTGTACTTCCAGTTCCATTTGTCAGGAACAGATTTTTTTTTTGGTGTATTTAAAAATATTTTTTATTAATTCTTACAGGATTTCATACAATGTACTTTGATCATTACCCTGTCTCCTCCTCCTAACTTCCCCTAGATTGACCCTACCTTCCTATCTCCCCAACTTCATGTCTTTAAAAAAAATATTCATCAACACCAATTTGTGCTGCCCCAAATGATCCTTGTTTTTATTCATTCCCTTCAACACACATTTCTTCCACTATTTTTTTTTGCATACACCATTTGTATAGCATTTTACAAAAAGACTCATAAACCATTTATATTTGGAGACTCAAGAAAATGAGCAGACTTCCCCAGACAACTGAGTATTTGGCAAGGAGGAGAAGGAAGCCAAGGGCAGAGACTAATGACTTTTTGGGGTTGGGCTGCCTGAGAGGCTGATACTGGCTTTGAGTCTGTGGGTCAAGGCCATAGATTAGATGCACTGTAATTGTATTGTACTGAAGCACATTTTTTTGTAAATAATACCTGGGACCAACTCTATTAACATGCCCAGCTGAGAGGAAATTAAGCATAGTTACTTGACTGATAACGATGCCAAGCAGTTTCAGGTGTTAGAATTTCATTAAGACTGTGTGTTGTCTCTCAGAATACCAGCTTACATTTTGCGTCAGGTGTTTCAAATTAATCATGAGCATAATTAATAGTTGGAGTAATTAGATTACCATTTTATGATGATCTGCAGTATCACAGAGAACAGTGAAATCAGGTCTAGATAATCCATGTTCCGTGCTCAGCCAGACTTATCAAAACAGGTCAACTCCCAGGATTAATGGATCGATGCTTGAGTTGGCTTCTTATTACAACGGCTAAAAATGGAGACAATTTAATGGGAAGGGAGCTCCCTTAGGGAAGTTAGATCCCCAAGCACTTGCACTGCATTCCATTTTAACAAAAGGATTATTTTGTAACAACGGTTCTTCAGAGGTGGGCTGCTCCCACCTCTGATCACTGAAGGACGGACATAAGTGAATGGGAGCTCATGGTTCCTTGAAGGCTTCCTTGCTTCAGTCTGCATAGCCAGCCAAGAAAAAAAGAGAGTTTGGGATGCTGGAACTTTAATGAATTATTGAAAGTATTTCAGAGGGAATATTTTGAGGCTGCTTTCTGAGTAGCTCTTGTTAACCTAAAGAGACACTTAGTAAACTGTCTGGAAGGCTCGTAGGGAAAGGACATTTGCATGGAAGTGGCTTTCCAGCCAGGGTTTGCCCTGGAATGATTTCCAATGATTGCATAATGAGGGCAGCGACTTGCAGGGCTACATATAAACTGCATGCTACTTAATACATTATTCATGCTAGCCCAAAGGTATAATTATTCAGTGAAATGAGAACTAAGAAAATTAGCCCTGTATTAATGTTTATTTATACCAGTGACTTTGTTTCTTTACATAACTCATCAACAGTGGCGATGTAAAGGCAAGCCGCGTGGACACTGTTTCCAGACTAAGTGTTGAATCGGGTCACTAGGGCCAGGTTAATTGCCTGAACCCCTTTCCCTTATGTTGATGCTGGAATGTGTTTGCTTTTAGAGGAACAGTTTCATGTAGCAGGAAGGCCAAACATTAATGCGGCTCCCCACCAGAGGACAGCTGTAGTGTCCAACAGCACCTGTGGAAATTGCCGTGGGTCATCTGTGGACACTGGCCTGTGCCATCCACACCTGCTTTTGCTCACACATGATTGGTCAGAATAGCATAATTTCTGGCCTTGCTACTGGAGAGTTGAGTCACATCTTCTTCTTTATCCAGCCTTTGGTCCCTGTTCCAATAAGAGATCATTATTCTTATCTCCTCTTGGCTGATATTATTTAGCTTTCAGTTACAGCACTATTTAACATGTATTAGTGAAAGATACCTGCTTTTGGCCTTGCTCCTAAGAACAATAGAGCTATTGTTTCAGGAGGCATAATACATCATACCTTGTAAGAAGTTCTCAGAGTCAACAACACTGTGATTTTTTTCAAGTCTGGCCCCATGACCTCTGGCTGCCTGTCACTCCTGGCCCATTATCCTCCTACCTTCAGAGTCCTTCTTCATGAGTGGGGACATCCAAGATGTAATCCCTAGTTTCTGGCTCTGCAGCCTTCAGCTGGCCTTCTGGAAGCAGGCTGAGCCCTCATCCTCCATGATTTCTGAGGAGATATCACCTTCCAACAGGCTCAGCTCAGCTTGATGTCTGTACCGGAGATGTAGGATTTACCTACCTGAGTAGTTTGTCCTTTTTCTCAGCATTTGCCACTTTCCAGAAGGGAACATTACTTACATTTCCATTAAATGTTGTCCTTGTCTCTTTGGTTCAGTGGTATGTACCAAATCCAAAAATACCTGGCATATAGCTGAGCTCTATCATTACTTTCTGAATGAGTAGATGAATGAATGAATTCATATTCTGAAATTCCTCAGCAAATGGCTAAATTTGCTGCCCTGAGGTCTCCTGAAGAGCAGCCAAGTCCTATGCTGTGACTGCTCAGTGACCAACATGGGTTTCTAGTGAGCAGTGAGGCCAGCACAAGGGCAGGGGAATGCCAAGTAACTCACTAACACAGTCCAGCTTTAGTTGCTTAGGGCCAGAGTTCAGCAGGGGCCCCCTGACATTCCCAGCACACAAAGCACCCCGCTTCTATTCCTGTATTAGTCAGGCTTTCTAGAGGAACAGAACTTCTGGAATGAATATATATACTTTAAGAGCATTCCTCAAATCAGCCTACACTTAAAGAGTAAGAAGAGTTGTCTCACTCTGTAGAGCCTGACTGAGAGCCTGGCTGTTGCTTAGTCCTTTAAGGTTGGATACCTCAGCAGTCCAATTTGGTATTGAAGAACTGGTGGGCTACTAGAGAGCCACCAGTCCTTAGTCAGTGATGGGAGTCTGAAAATGCTGGTTCTGGTACCAGTGAAGGCATCAGGAGCAGCAGTTGCAGGGGTCAGGAGTTCAGCCAAGCCAGCACAAGGCAAATAATCTGCTCACTGTATTTGGGCTGTCAGAAGGCACCACACACATTTGAGGTGATCCTCCTGTATCAGCTAAGGCAATAATTTCGAATTTGTGGCAAGTTGATATTAAACCAACCACTGTGCCACACCTGTGTGCTCACCAATCCTGTGGCGGGTATGTTTCCGTTCAGCAGCATCCCAGGGAGACCTGCCGTGGAGGATGTGAGTGCTGAGAGTTGTGTATGCGGCCTGTCCTGTACTGAAGCTCTGCTGTGTTTCTCCTGACAAAGTTTTGTGGACTGCTGACAGCATCTGTCCACTGCACACTTGTTTCTGTAAGCTGCTTTTCTAGAGCAGCGACGGTTGTGTCATGACCAGTTTATAAAGTTGTGCCTAAGTGGAGGGCGATTGTGACCCCACAGACTGTCCTGAGACCTTTCACGGCAGGAAGCAGCTGTGGAGAAGGAGATGTCAAGGCTAAAGCCGGAGGCAGTGAGTGGAGCAGCCTTGCTGAGCATCTGCAGCTTCCTGCCTGTAAGAGGCAATGTGAGGCAGCGACCAGAGGTTGGCTTCTTCATACTTTTAGATTCGATGGTTGGTTCAATGGACTTGATCCATTCAATTTCAGTGACTGAAGCTACCCTGTCCAGGGCTGTAGCTCAGTATGCTAAAGGCTGGGGCGTTAGAGAAAACAAACAAACAGAACGGAACAGAACAGAACAAGAAGCATAGAAACAAAACAAAAAGCACAGAACCTCTAAAACAGTGGCTCTCAACCTGTGCATTGCAACCCCCCATGGGGTTCCTCCATCAGATATTTACATTACGATTCTTGACAGTAGCAAAATTACAGTTTTGACTTTGCAATGACATGTTTCATTTTGGGGCTCACCACACGAGGAACTGTATTAAAGGGCCGCAGCATGAGGAAGCTTGAGAGCCACTGCTCTCGAGTATGTGATGGTGAGCTGCCCTTAGAAGTAATCATTTTTAGTAGCCATTTAAAAAGTAAGATTTGCATAAAATATTTTATTTAATATCTTCAAAACATAGAAATCGTATTTAATATATGCAGTCTTTCGTCAATCTAAAACTTACTAACAATTTGCTTTGATTTGCATCTAAGCCTCAAGACTTAGGGTAAGTTTCTTATTGGTAGCCCAGTATGGACTGGCCACATTCCTGTGCTCAGTACCCGATGCTGTGACATTAGACAGGACAGCCATTAGACAGGCTATATGTAGATTCTCTTCTCTATCTTTGTTTCAGACAGTTTGCTTTGATTTAAAAATATCTGCATTCAGTGTGCAAACCACATTGTAGCATGTTGGATGTTGTGGCATCAAACTATGGGACTCAGGGAAGAATTTGAATTTACTCTCTTGGCTACCACAATTGTAACAATCACAATCGTGGCAATTGTACTACCCTTTTCAGTGATGACTCAAATAGAAAAGGTGTGTCTGGAGAAGCACTGACGTTGGTAGCCAAGAGCTCTGGAAATACACAGAAAGGAATCTCACACTGTGAGATCTTGAGACCTGCCTCAAAACGTCATGTAACTCCTAGTTTGGAACTTATCTCTCTCTCATTTTTTTTTTTCTTTTTGCTGCTGGCCCTTCCTGGAGAATTGTAGGTACTAAGCCATCCCAAATGAATTCTGGGAACCATCACATGTTTGTGGTTCGACATGTGAGTTGATTATGTCTAAAAGATGCTCGTATGTTTTAAGACATGCTTAAGACTCTGACTTTGGTGTCTGGGCTTCATGGGAAAGATGGAGAGGTAGCTAGAAATCAGCAATATACAGGGATAATTTTTTTGTTGTTTTTAATACCTTATTAAGAATAATGGTAATGAAGTTTATGTCTCTTATCTGTGTGAAAATAAAGACAGAAATGTTTGGTTTTGAAGCACCTCCACATGTATTTGCTGCCTGTACATCAGGTGTTCAGTTTACTGCCTTCTTAGAATCCTGTGCACATCTTCAATGGCTGTTTTCCGCTCTCCACTCCCAATTCTGAAAGACAAGTCATTATACACACACCAGCTAAATGTCTAGTAAAATCTCCAGGCAAAACTGAGTTGACTTGTGTGGAACTGAATTTAAAAATACTTGATAGAATCTCACTGCAGACTCCAGGTCCCTGTCAGGTTGCATTTATTGCTGTTGCCTCCTCTAGCTGGTACTTTGGCCCTCAGGGGCTGGATCCCCGCCTCTCTCCTCCTTCCTCCTGACTGTGGAACTCCAGGTTCTCAGGGATTTCAACCTAACCATTACCCATTATGCCCTTCTCAGTGGGTTTAACTGAGGTGTTTGTTTTATACCTGACTGTAGACTACGTGACCAAAATGTTTAGGGAAATGTTTGATTAGTTGGATACATAGCATATGTAACAATATGGACCATATGACATGGATATTTATAAATTATGTTCCCAAAGGTAATCTTGGTTTTGCAAGTTAGTCATTTATTTGTGAGTGATTTAAATATATAGTTAAGAGCTCATTGTAGGTTTACATTTGGTATGATCAAATAGGGGAGTGGCCTCTGAGAAGAGTGAAACAGACTTGAATTTTAATAAGTTCTTTAATTGATCTCCAAAGAAGTGAAAATTAAAATGTAAATAGAGACAAGAGGTGAGTTTAATACAGTAACTACTCCCAGCCCCCAGTGGTCAGTTTACTGGTGTCTACACTTAACAGTGGTGATGGCCCTGGGGTCAGTCTCTGGTTCTGGATTACAATATACATCGCTCACTTTTTTATTGATGATTATTGTTGTTGTTGTTAGTCCCAGGAATGGAGCTGAGGGCCTGTCACTCAATAGACAAATGCTCCACTACTATGCCACACTTCCTAGCTCTACTGTTAACGCTGAGATCATCTCCTTAGGGAAGAGTCTCTCCTTAAATCACCCAATCGGAATTTATTCAGGATTATGGAAATTAAGAAAGAAGTAAAAAAAAACCTATAACTTTCCAAATACATCTTTTAAAAATTAAAAAAAAAAATTGAAGTCATAAGTTCATCAGATATTGGAATTTATAGCTACTGGAATGGGTGGAACACTTTACAGTAGCCACTGGAATAGCTGGAGCACTTCACCATGGCCACTGGAAAGGGTGGAGCACTTCCTCCATGGCTCCTGGCATGGGTGGAGCATTTCCTCCATGGCCACCAGAATGAATGGGCAGAGCACTTCCACCTTAGTCACTGGCATGGGTAGAACACTTTGTTGTGCCTATTAGTCAATAGATTAATTAATAGAAAACAAGGTTCCCGTTTCCTTTTTGCATCCTATGTAAGTTAGATGGTGGTGATGGAGGAGACACTTGCCATTGGTAAGCTGTAAGCTAACACCCCTGGGGGCCCAGTGAACATCAAGGTCGATAGAGACTGGGGAGCAGTGCCCAGCTTGAGTGTGCATCTCTCCACTGTAGTGACCGTGTACCTCTCTCATGCTTAGTGCAGGCTGCTAAACGTGACAGACTCTCAAAGTGAGGTAGGAAGGGAACCAGGGGAACATTCTATGGGCCTATGGCCCAAGGCTCCATTTTCTAACCTAGATCAACTTTTCTTGGGTTGAAAAGGTCACCTCAAAACCTGAGAAGGAGCCTTCTTCTTCTATACCTTCCTGGTACAGAACTTTGAGAGATGTGGAGGCCATGGGAGGTCAGTACTATATGTGCTGTTCATCCTGTCATCCTTCAGCCACCAAACAGCGTCCCCTGTTCCTGGAAGGGCACGCTCCGGCCTTCACCCCACCTGAGCACGGGCAGGGCACATGATGATTAAGTTAGAAGACAGTTGATCTCACAAGCATAATGATAACTGGGCTCTTTAAAAGGAGGATAAAGAAAAGATACAAACGATGAATAGAGGGAAGAGACAGAGGGGCAGAGGGGGAACTGATTCATCCCAGTAACATAAGAAACCTACAACCACAGTGGGGATGAAAACCACCTCAGAGGGCCCAGAGACAGCAAAAAAATGAACCTGCAGAGAAGGGTGCCTCAGATACAACGTTCTGGGTGTGGCCTAGAGAGTTCTGAGCTGGTATGTGTGGTAGGCCAAGGGCTGCCCTTCTCATATTTGTTTGTTCTCCTAACGAATAATAATAATAATAATAATAAAATGTCCTTCTTCATACTCCTTTAATGAGATAATAGAAGAAACTCCTACTGATGAAATCCCATCATTTACGCTACTGATGGTAGCGTCTGCACAGAGCAGGTCAAAGGTTCACACTATCTGCTGGGAACAGAATTACACGTGGAAACAATATATTGTGGGTCAGTCTCTGGGGACACTATGAGGGCACCTCATCCCAGAAATTACAGAAAGCAATTGCCTGGAAGTGAGCTAGGTCAGCAAGAACAGAAGCTCCATGCTTCCTCCTGAAGGCAATGAGGGAGAGATGGACACATCCGTGTCTACAGAGACTCCCTCAATGCCACCTGTGTTTGTTCATTTTCACTCACATACGATGGTGTAGAGTTACGATGTAGACAATGGCATTTCTATACAGGTACAAAAAATGCCTGTCACTTCACATGTTTGTCTCCCTCTGTTGACAGCATCAAACACAGAGCTACAAGACTCTTGTAGCTGTTTAGAAATTCACAGAAATTGTGAACCCACACTCTCTGGGGTCACACTGTAGGGACCCTACCATGACTTCAAACACCGAGCTACTTCCTCCTAGCTTTAGTGTTCCATAATGAACTCTTCTTCATCTTCCTTCTCCAGTGACCTGCTCTCTGATTTCCATCCTCAACAATTGTAGTTTTCACTTAAACATGGTTGCTATTGTTGTTGTTTTGCTTTGTTTTGTTTTGTTTTTCCCTCTCTCTGAACGTGGCTGATTGAATTTAATGTTGTGACTAATAGCCATGTTCATGTTGCTGTAAATGATGGGATTTCATCATATTTCACAGCTGAATAATGTCCTGCTGTGTATATGTGTCATATTTTCTTTCTTCATCCACCAAAGGCTACTGGTTGTTTCCACTGGGAGCAAAGCTGCAGTGAGCACAGAGGACAGCTGTCTTCCTAATGTATGGGCTTCTTTTCCTTGTATGTGTATTCCCAGAAATGCTACTGTGAGCGCATATGTAGACCTTTACTTTTGTTTGGAGGGGGTGTTGTTTGGGTCATGGCTTTACTAACTTAAATTCTCACCAACAATTCACAAATGATCTTTCTCAGCATCCTTGCTCACATTGGTTACTTTTCATTTTGGTGACAAGGGAGCCTTTGTTTTACTAAGTCAGAGAGAACTTCACAGACTGAAAATGCCCTTACAAGATGTAAAAATACAGGGAGGAAGTTCTCAGCCATGAGTGCAGACTGGAAACATATGGAGTCTTAAAAACATTAGCATTGGGTTCTGCACATAGAGACTCCTGCCTGGTTGATATCTCATGTAGAGTATTTAAACCTGCCCTGGCGGTTCTAAAATAATCAAATTGGAGAAAAATGCCCATGAAAGATGAAACAAGATCCCAAGAAGCTGAAGGAGATAGGTCCTCTGGGGAGGTGGAGAAACGGTTTTGGCTCAGTGTATGCTACTGTAACAAACATGTGAGGTTCACTGCTGCTGATGTTCTGCTCTGTGCTTGCTCCTGCTTGGCTTCAGATGGGGCCTCATGTCATGTCAGAACATGGCAGAGGAACAGAGACCATGAGAAGAGGAAGCTGACAAAGTAGGCTGAGCGGCCATGCGTGGGCCATGCCTTACACAACTCTCAGGCTCTCCTGCTCCTGCAGATGGACACAAATGGTTTCTATGGTGATGGCTCATGACCTACTTGCTTCCCATCAGGCCTCACTCCTGGTGTTGTCACCTCTGCACACGGCCATGTACCTGCATCCAAGCTCCCAGTATATGAACCTTTATGAGCTAAGCCAGATCCAGAACACAGCAAGGGACTACCTCAAAATGTGGGGTTTCCTCTTCCATCATGGCTAATGGGGGTGATGGAAAGAGGCACATTCAAATTATTATGTGGGGTTGTTAGTTGGAGACTGAAGGAGTCTCTGTTTACGGTGGTTCCTTTTTCTCTGTGAGGGCCAGGGCTGGAGGTGCGAGTATAGAGGAATCTGGGGAGGTCCTATTTGAGGTGGTCTTTCTGCTGAATGAAACACTAAGAAAGGTTGATCTAGAGGGTGGGTTGGCAGTTAAGAAGCCTGCAGTTTGAGGCCATGAGTGTTTAGTGGTTGTCCTTTTTTTAGGTAGGAGGTGACAGAATTCAGATAAGGACTGTCTACGTTGAGGCGGAACAGAGAAGCAAGTTGCTTTTGAGTTTCTCTTCTTTTATATGCGATGGAGAGAATCGGACAGCTGTAGAAGAGCAGTCAATAAGTAAAGTGACAATAATGCATGGGATGAAATTCTGTCCAGCTCCAATTTGTAAGTTTTCATTCTGTTCCTGCAGCCGCATAGCCATGAGCCAAACACAGCCCATTGTTCACCTAGAATGGAATCAAATGAATTTTAGTCCTGCCAGTTGAAAACATCAATAGGAAGTAAAGGAGGCCCCGACTCTCCATGAAATGCAATGTGTCTTTTGGCCCCAGTGTCTGACTTAAGGATTCAAGAGTGTCGTATGTTGCTATGGTAACAGTGAGGATTTATCAATTGTATCATTTAAAAATTAAAAGAAATATTTATGTATGTGTAATGTGTGTTTATATGTATGATATTTTTTTTGTGTGTTCCTGCATTTATACATGTCAGTGAGAGTGCACACATGCCAGGACATTCGTGTGGAGGCCAGGGAGTATCACGTGTTGTTCCCCGTTTTCAACCTTCTCTGAGACTGGCTATCTCTTGCTGTCTGCTGGCTGGCCCATGAGTGATGTATACCATTATTTCTGGTTTTTATGTGGATTTTGGGCATCCGAACTCAGGTGGTCAGACTTGCCCAGTCCTACTTTTACCACACCGAGCCACATTCCCGACTACATCTTGAATTTGAATTGGTTTGGAGGAAAACTCTGAATCAGTTTTTGAAAAAAATAATCCCACTTGCATTCTATTCCTCCCCTCCCCACCCCCAACACACCTTGAATGCCTCCCTGCACAAGGTCAAGGCTGACAAAATCTGATCGTGGAGCAGGGTTGCTCAGGAAGCCCTATCCCTAGGTGGGAAAGGATTGACAGGTGATGACTGGGAGGGACCAGCCCCTACCCCCCAGGGATGCTGGCCATGAGAGACTATGCACACTCCAGGAGGTGGCGTTAAACCCATGTTCATACACACACACTAGTAAACATAGCAGGTTGGCTGAAATGGACAAGGAAAGTGGTTGCAAAAGGGATAAGGGAGGAATGGTAGAGAAGGGTAATGAGGGGTTCAGATTAGGCCAAAATACGCAGGCATGCATGAAGTTCTCAAATAATAAAACAGGAGAAAAATAACCACACTTTGTAAATATGGCAGAGGTGTGTGTTCTTTCGAGCTGTTGTTGGGGTCCTGGGGACCTTCATCCTCTTTGATGTTTTCGAACTACCGTATCTCCCAGAAGTCCGTCTGCATTTTAAAATCACTTCACGTATTTGCTGGAACCAACCTGAATTCACTACTGAGGACACTGGGTCATTCTGAGCAGAGCTTAGTAGTAGTTGGTGGATGGGAGGCCTCATATGTGAGAGTCCTGGGAGGAAGGTCCAAGGGAGGCTGTCCGGAGGGCCCATTGAGATTGCTTGCACTTCTTTTTTGATGGGAACCAAATAAACACAGAAATGAAATCCAAATCAAAGCATCTCTACAAGTTCACCAACGTACGTCACCAACTGATTGCCATCGCAATGGTGAGGACAGTAACACTGACTGCTCCCGGATATCCTCAGAATGTCATCTAAGGTCCCAACATTGTGAACCCTGCATCCAAAGCCCTTTATCACTCAGCAGCTTTGTAGACATTCCCTGTTACAGGGAGGCTGGTTCTGGGATAGCAAAACAAATGTCTCAATCATACTTTTAATTGTGGAATTGCTGTGTGGGTGGCACTGGGCAAAGTCACCGAGGAAAAGTCATAATTCCAGCTTGGCTCTGACTCTCAAGAAGGGTACTCAAGTATTTAGAAGCCGGAAGAAACAAAGACATTTCTCCCTCCCCTTCTTAATTGTTGCCACCATATTCTAGGCTATTAGAAAATTACATGTATTGTTGCAGTTATTAGAAAAAAAGCCTTTGATCTCCTATATAGCCCATTTTTCTTTTTTGGTTGCTGTTTTATTTCTGAATACCACAGAGAGCATAATTTATAAAGAAATACGGTTTTGTCAGTTTGTAGTTCTAGAGGTTCAAAGTTAAGTGTCTGTGCCTACTAAAGTCATTTTTGCTGGTGGGAACTGTAGAGTTCTAGGGTTGCATAAGACATCACATGGTAAACAGCATTCTGTTGCACATTCCTGCTCTTACAAAGCCTTTGTTCCACTGGATTAGGGCCTGACTCCAAGTCTTCCTTCAGCCTTTCTGTTCCTGAAGGACCCCCAAGAATCCTGGTCTGACTGTGTCCACCTTCTTCACACCTCCAACAAAGATGATACTCCAGCTTGAGTAGAGACACTCAAACAGGATTACCTTCTGAGAGTCTCCTGGCCACCCTGGCATTCAGGAAAGACAAACTTGGTTAGCAGGCTATCAGTTTCATCCTCCAATCAACTTTACTGATCACTAGGACAAAGCATTATTTATCCTTCCACTTCTGGCACTCAACCGAATTTCATCTCAGCTACTTCTTCAAGAAAGTGCTTGGTGAATGTTCACCTCTGAAAGTTTCCATGTGTGTTCTTTCTCTGCTCACATCCTTCCCCCTCACTGTTCTTCCCTTCCTACGTCCCTTTGTTAGTGTGATTATTTTAAAAGGAGATTAAATAACAGATGATTTTTTTTGTTAAGCCTGTAGAATACAAAATTATACTTAAAAAAAAAAAGCAGACACATTTAGAGTTTTCTGAATGGCACTTGTAAATCCCTGGGCTATGTAATTTCATGTACTTTGTGCAGCTTTGCCAGTGATGTCACGGATGAGCCACATCTGGGGCTGGCCTTCTCATTCTGGATTGAAAGGCTGACATTTTCCACTTCTTTCTAGGCATGTTGGATCCAGTGTCCTGTTCATTCCAACTGGCCCATCTCCTCCTCCTTCTCTCATCTTCAATAAAACCCTTTCTATCCCACATCAGATGAGGCAGCTGTATAAGTCCCACGTGTCATGTCTTTTTTCCAATTGCACTGGGACTGCTGGAGACAAACACACACACCTTACAGTTTGCACAACATTACTGGAGGGTTTGCTTGAATGAGAGCTTTTGGGGTGTTTGGGGTGAACAGGCACATCATGTAAGAGGACAGAAAAAAAAATCCAAAAAATGACATTGGATGTTTTCGGAGAAAACTGACCAATGGCCAGTTTTACAAAGAGATCAATACAGTTCATCACCTCTCAAGGCTGGCTGGCCACCAAGAGGAAGGTTCCCATACTGGTCTTTAGCAAAGGGAGCAGAGAACCAGGTCAGGAAAAGTGAGTAGGCTTCTTGATGATTGCTCTTTCCACCCACATTGTTTCCTTCTCCAAGGCTCCTCCTTCTGGCTTTGTTCACCTGTAGCTGAATTCTTCTTCCAGGTACCCTGATCCTTCACTGTGAGGAAAACTCCAACCCTTTGTCCTCTTACTTCACTCCCCAGCCTCCCTTCTCCTGGATCCCTTTCCAGCCATAGCTGAAGCTTCAGATGCCTGCTCCCTATAGGTAGGCCTCAGTTGTATTCACAGCTGTCATCCCGAACGGAGAGCAGCACCTGGTCTCTAAACTCCAAGTCCTCCATGTCCCCAGCCTGTAGCACTCCCACCTCTGCCATCCTTAGTGTCAGGACTCTGGAGCCCAAGGTCAGCCAGGCACCTACTGGTTAGTGAAGGGACCTGTGGAGGAGGTGGTGGCATGCACTATGAACTCTGTGAGGGAGGATACAGGGAAGGGTATGTGGCCCTTAGGTAATCTGAGTGGGAAGGCCTTATATAGGTGAGGATAAACAAAGATTCCTCCTGAAGCGGGTCTCTGTGAGGATGGGCCGAGAAGCCAGGTGGGGTGGCTGCATGTGTCCTTTGTCTCCGAGTATGGCTGTTACACACTGGTCTCTCCAGCCCGATGACCTCCATCCCCTCTTCCAGTCTCAGAGGTTTCCCAGTAAGGATGAGAAAATGTACAACCAATGGCTTAAGAGTGCGGAGATGTACTGAGAGGGACGTCAGGGAGAACCTAACCATGCTGCCTTGGGAGTGGCGGTCCTTCAGGTAGCTTTGAGTGCACGCAGTCTGAGCTGTGAGAGATACCTGAGTTTCTCTTTGCTCCCATGAGGTAAACGTGGTACGCTACCTTCACCTTTCCCCCATACCTTTCCCTTCTACGTTTATTACAGAAACAATTAAAGCCAGTAGGAATCACTAATGTGCCTGACTTTAGAAACAAATGAACAACAGCACCTTCTTTTAGATAAAAGTTACCCAAAGGCCTCCAGGCTGGCTAGTTTTGTCAACTTGGCACAAGATAGGGTCATCTGGGTAGAGGGAACGTGGATTGAGAAAATGTCTCCATCAGATTGTCCTGCTCACACTTCTTTGAAGCATTTTCTCAGTGATTGATGTGGGAGAGCCCAGCCCACCACGGTTGGTTGGTGCTACCCTGGTCAAGGATCCTGGTTTATAGAAGGAAGCAAGCTGAATGAGCCATGGCAACAAGACATTGAGCAGCATTCTGTGTGGTCCATGCTGTGTTTCTGCTCTGAATTCCCTCAGTGAGGGACCATTAGACGAGATGTAGGATGAAATAGACCCTCTGAGTTACTTTTGGGAGCCACAGCAATAGAAAGAAAACTGGACTAGCTCCTGTTCTTAATGCGAGAGTAGGGTGTCTAACTAAAGATGGGTATGTTTAACTATCAGACTGACCACCAGGCACTTCCCTGTAATCTCGTTAGCATTAGGCCTGCTGGCCCTTAATTGTTGACTGGCAGTAGCAATGATTAAATTATTTTATTCTTTTTGAACCCACCAGGTTAAAAACTAAATTATCCGTCTCTTCCCTGCATTCTTGAGTATTTAATTGAATCATGGTTTTTGTTGCATATGGTTTCTGCTCATATAATATACATAGCATCGACTGTCGTATTTGTTAAGTCAAGCTAGGCAAGGAGGAAGACAAACTACGGTGATGCAGCATTAGGATAAAAAACACTTCTCACATACTAAGAGGCTGGAACTTTTGCTTGGCCTCACGGCCAAAGTTAATAACACACTTTGAGGCCACTTAAGACTTAAAGACTGCTGTGTACTCAACCTGTTTGTTTAAGCCGCCTTTAAGGGAGCAGTGTAAGAACAGCCTCACTTGCCTTGGCTGTCGCATGAAATCAGCATTTATAGCCTAAGCTGACGCCTGCCTATAGTCTTAAGTTATGAACTCTTCCATGTCTCTGACCCAAGAGTAATACATAGTTGTTTATATGTGCGTTGCGGTAATCGTTTGCTGACAACAGCAAATATAGGTGGAAAGGAGTTTTATGAATTGATACCTACCATTAATGTTGAACACAACACGTGGAAGCTGCTTGGTAACAATGATGTTTGCGATGGATGCTGTTTGTCATCTGGGTCAGTTGGGGTCACTTGGAGAGAGCGGCTATTAAAGATTTCCATAAAACATCCCTCCTTCTCTCCCAATGCAATGCTTCTTGTGCTCTTCAATAAATACAGAGCAAAGCTTATTGATAGGGAAAAACAGACATACAGGACAGACGGGACAGACAACACAGGGAAAACAAAACGGAGAACTCAAGTCTGACCTCCCTCTTGCTTTCTTTAATGTAGCACTGGTACATTTATCAACAACTGAGTTTATTGTTCATGCATTAAACCTGTGCAACATACTATATGATTTCTGGAAGAATGAGTGTCTCTTCCTATTTCTTTATTTCACTATAAAATATTGCAGGCTCAGCTCTAGGCATGGGTAGCAAGGAATGGTCTGATCAAGCTTGGAAGTGGAGTACTTCTGATGTGAGGAAGGAAACATGGAGGCCAGCAACACGCCGGCTCCACCTGCACATCTGCACAGCGTGATAATGGCCTCTCTGTCCCTATCACTGAAGGAGCAGCAGCTTGCTCGAGGCAGCGTGCAGGTGTCTGTCTCCAAGGGACTTGGTGTGTGGTGCACTCTTCACCGATTGATGCTTGAGACATTCCAACACAAAATGAAAACCTATCATCCTGGATAGGAAGATAACGGGTTGTGTTCTTGGGCTTTACGTTTGTAAGAGATGGCATTTTGTGTGGGCATAGAGACACTGTCCCCACATGTTAGCAGTAATGTGCGTTTGGTTTGGTTTTGGGTGTGGTAGGTGTATGTCCATGTGTTGCCAGGTGTACACACAAGCAGAGACCAGGAGAGGACGCTGGGCATTTCTCTCTTTTGTTCTCCATCTTAGTTTTTGAGCAGGGCCTCTACCTGCACGTTGACCTTTCTCTGTTGTGGGTAGGCTGGCTGGCTAGTACACCCATGGGGACCAGCCCGACCCCACCTGTCAGTGCTGATGTGACAGCCACGCGTGGGCTTGCCTAACTTTTCTCCCCTCTTTTAAGGTGGACACTCGGGATGTGAACTCAGGTTCCTTTGCTTTTCATAGTGTGTTGCCCATTGAAGCATCTCCCTTTGTTTTGAAATAGGGTCTTATTATACGATATAGCCCCAGCTGGCCTGGAACTCACTATATAAACTGGCTGGTCTGTGCCTTAGCAGTGCTGGAATTAGAAGTATGTAACGCTAGGCCCTGCTCCCAGCTTCTTGGATGTCTCTTTTGTGCAGTTGCACTTGACAAGGGACTGATATACTTACTATTCTGTAATGCTTTAACCTGGAAAATCATCGTTTCACTTTGAGAGGAAACCTCATCCTTCTAGTGTAGGTCCTTGTTGAAGATTCTGGAATGGGCCATTTTCTCTCCCCTTAAAAGCCTATCCTGGACACAGTCTCCTCTAATTGTGCAGATGCATGTGGGTTGGCAGTTCTTCTTTTCCTTGCCCTCATCTGTCTTTGGCCACACCTGTCCTGGGTCAATTGGCTCAGCATGCCATTTTTAATCATGAGCCCAGCCAGCTTGCAAGGTCACCTAGCCTCCCCTTCTTTTCTTGGTTGTTGCAGACCCATTTCGGTCTTGTGATGAAGCATGGAGGGCTTGGTAAGGTCAAGGGCAGATGTGGGAGTGTAGACTTCAGAGGTCACAGGAAAAGTCTGACCCTGTGCTTCAGAGACCTTGACCTCCTTCATGAAGTAACTGCCTCATGCTGATGCTCCTCCCAATGCTGGTGATTTTACGTGGATGTGGAAAGACCTGATAATATTTTATGTGCATTTACTGTATCTTTCCTATCTACTGTTTTACAATATCATGTCCAATCGTTAGGTAGCTGTGAGGATGCACTTAGGTCATCCTTCCTGTTGCTGAGGAAGGTGAGTCGAGGAGAAATTTAGATTTGCTTGTCAAGGTAAGCAGAGCTGGGGAAAAGAAGTTCTGGTGCCTGTGCAGCCCACACTGGCAATACTTTGCCTAAAGCTGTTTTCTTAGTGAGCAACTTAGTAATTGCTGGTTTACGGGGATCCAGGCTTGACGGATTCCTGGGCTCTGCACGTGCCTTGGAATTCTTGCCTTAGAATTTTGGTTGTAGCATTGTTTTGATGCCTCCCTGTTCACTACTCTCACTTTCTGTGTTTGGGAATTGCAGTGTATTGTATTTCTTTCTTAAGAAAACATCTTAATTTTTGTTCAGAAATGGTTCCTGAGTGCTTTGCCATTTTAGCCAAGTGCTACTAATTTGCACAGAGGAGGCTGCTCCACTGATCCCACGGCTAATTCTCAGTTATTTCTTTAGTCACGGCTCAGAAGCTTTTTACATAAGCATAAATGCGTGGCTATCTCAGACTCAGGGCGGGAGACAGGTAATTTTGTGACTCTACTGGGCTGGCACAGGAATGGAGGCCCTACGGATGTGCCAGCAGTCTGCTGGATGCTGAACATTTACTGACACCATCCCATAGCAGTTCTTCCTTTTCTACAAGAGGAAGATCGTGTATCCATCTTTAGCTATGCAGCTAGTACGTGGAGGAATGGGGGTGCGGTCACGGTTGGAGGATTTCTTTTGGTTGGTGAACTGGGAAGAGAATCAGGAGTCTCATGCATGCTAGGCGAGTGTACTCTCTGACAGCCCCAAGCCCTTCTTATTTTTGAGACAGACTCTCACTAAGTTGCCCCTGCTGTTCTTGAACTTGGCGCAGTGCTCAAGCTGGTCTCATACTGATGGCAATCCTGCCTCAGCCTACAGAATGCTGGGATGAGAGATGTGTTACCATGCCTGATAGATGGATGTTTCGAGTCTCCATAAACTATGTGGCCTTTATATATTTAAATATCCTGTCTGTAGGTGAATCTAGAAATATCTAGAATAAAGAAGGATCCCAAAGCAGTGTCTAAGGAGTCATATTAAATATCTCAATTAAAAAGCTAGTACATAAAATCGTCCTAACTGGCAATTTTACTTAGATTCATGAGTTCCATGCATTCACTGTTACAACTTTTTCTTGAAAAATAATAGCAATAAAGGAGAAAGCCTGTAGCATCCTAAATTTCACTCGGTTCTGCTTCCTGACTTTTATTGGCCTCTACCTGATTTACTCTCGCTTTCTCAGGGTGTGAGACAATTGTTTGTATGATTTGTACCGCCTCTGCCTAGTTTTGCTCTTGCCAGCGGAGGGTGTTTAAACTGCATTATGTTAAGGCTGCCTCCCCCATGAAGACCCACGATGCTGTGATAGCAGGGCTGACGAAATTGATGACCTCTTTAAGCTAGTTGTAAAATGTAGCTTAAGATTTTAGGCAGTATTTATTTGAAATAAATCAGACCTTTTTAAGGGTCACAGGTTAAAGTCAACTGCTGATGGCAGGCAGTCATCTTCAGTATGCAAGAGCAGAACCTAAACCTGCTATATTTTAGACATCGGGTTTGCTTACGTGGTAGTAGAGGCTGGGAGTCCGCTTAGAACGTCTCAGCTTACATGGTACCAGGACTGTGATGCAGCACCTTCCTCTTCATCTTGGGCAATACAGGGTGCTACTGAGGTTGGCCACAGGGCACTGTGACATGATGTAAGCCTGTTCTTTGGTGTCCCGGTGTGATATAGCATCGTGTGTGTGTGTGTGTGTGTGTGTGTGTGTGTGTACGCGCACATGTGTGCATGCACTCTTTTTTTCTTGGGGGGGGGGGAGGATAGAGCCTTGTTTTGCCCCCGGTTGGTTATACTATGTTTCTTTTATCAGTCATCTGTCACACTTTGGCTAATAAAATAGTCCTGGGGTGAATTTAGGTGTGTTATTCTCTTTGAGATTCTCACCTCAATTCTCTTGAATACATACCCAGAAAGGAGACTGAAGGAAGAATGGTTGCCCAGAAATCTTATTCCAATTTATTTTGCATCATCTCTCTGATTTTTCACCATGGCTGTACAATGTTTTATTTTTACCAGGAGGGCAGAAGATTAGGTTCCTGAGATCAGCAGTGCCATCTGACAGCCCAGAGGAATCCCAACATAGTCATAACTACACTTGGAGTGATTAGCATAATCAAATATGAGGGCTGCCATGTGACCATATGGCCAGTTCTGTAGGTTGTGGCATCTAAAGACAGGTGGGTCCATCTTTAGTACTCCCTTCCTCACCAGGGTCATCTCCGAGTACTTTCCAGTATTCTCAGATCTATATGGACTATTCTGGAAAAGTCCAAGCCTTTGCCATTATTTGTTGGCACAACCAACATTCTAGCTCAGTAAGGATCGTAATTTTGATTTTATTTTAAGAAAGTTACAGGCAGCAACTTCAGGTAATACATGGGGTTTATAGTTTGATGCCTCAAAGGATTTTTAGAGATTCCTGAGGATGAACATACACATGCTAGGAGATGAGCCAGTATGTTCGGAGCTTATAGGCATTGTTTCTGTCCAGACTCAGTGTGTTTTACAGATGAGATGAAGATAGTACGAGTCAGTTCATGGCTCATTTTATTATGGGAATAAGTCATGAAATTGGGTCACTGGGTTTCTAGAAATATAATTGAGATTATAGGTCACAAATTAGAAAGTTCCCTATGTACAAGGGCACGCACAGCATTACCATCTTGATCAGTTACCAGATCAGGAGATTGCACCATGACAGTAAAGCCTTCAGAGACTGTTCTCCTAAGCCTCTAACTTCTTTGGAGTTTGCCTATAAGGACACCTCAGAGCCAGGAGGCAAGGTCCAGCAATGATTCATCTCTAGGAAGAGCTCCTGGTGGTGAAAGTGGAATCAACAACCATTACCTTATTGCAGAGAGAATCTCAAAAAAGGGCAGGTGTATCCGGTAGGTCATTTAGTTGTAAGTAATAAAATTGAACCCACAGTCCTCTTATTCTAGGAAAGAAACCAGGAAGCCTGGCAACAAGGTGGGAGGCAGGAGAGCTACACACAGAATCAAGATGAGAGTTCCTGGGATGTTTTCTGGGGTGGCGAATCTGCTTCCAGCTACTGTCTGGGCGCAGCAGAAAGATGCACCGGAGTTGTAATTTTGGTCTATTTGTCACACAATCAGTAACACATAGCTTTCCTGAATGGGGACCCTAAGTCCCAAGTGAGCCTATCAGAGGGACTCAGGATGCTGGTACCCAGCAAGGAGCATATGATGGAGGGGAGCCCTAATTAGAAAAATATGATGTCATTCCGCCATCCATTGCTGGTTCAAATGCTGACTCAAGAACTGTTCTGAAAAAATGGAATGGTTAAAAGCATACTTCTTCAATACGTCTGTTTTCTTTCTGTACCACTGCTGTCCTAAATCACAGACACCGGCATTCTCCTTCTGGGAAGTGAAATATGCACACATACTCTTAGTTGACTGCCAGCGAGGCCCTTTGTTTACACGTCTGGAAAGGTTCCATTTAGCACACCACAGTGGAAACTTGTTTCCCCACCCCAGGCCCCAAAAGAAAAAGCCTTAAATAGATATGCAGAAGCAAAGACAACAAAGCAAAACCCATAGAACGAAACAGCAAACCCCTGTAACACATGGTTTTGGAGCCCTGAGTGATGCTGAGTATTTGTGAAGTAAATTCAAACAACGTAGATCCCCCCCCCCCACTGCCATTTCATCTATTGCATGGTAATAGCTTTTGAAAATGAACAATATTTGTGTCTCACACAAGGAGTCTTGGTATCTGGCAGTTTATGGGTAAGTGACCATGTTGTAATAGTACTGAATCAAAAGCTGCTTTTCTTTATACCCTTATATTTAATCCCTTCCGTCAGCCGACCTGCTGCAAGCTTCCCGGGGAATTAATTTAAGATGGAAGATAGGAAAAGAAAAAAAAAAAAAAAAAAAGAGGCCAAGGTTAATGACATCAGAGAGGAAAGCGCCTGAAGGAAATCATGGTTTAGGAAGGATCTTGGCTGTTTTGTCAGACGAATATCAGTCGTTACATAAACTCAGGTTATTGCTTCTGCATTTTGTTGGAATGATTTCTTTCCTGGTTTATAACCTAAACTAATCTTGTAATAAATGCTTTAAAATAAAGTTTTCATGTCTACCTGGGGAACTACATTGGCCAGTTTTATTATTAGATGCGCAAGGCAGCTTAAATATTGATGCCGTAATGTTGACAAGAGCAAATCATTTCCTTGTGTCACGTGGAGATTCTATACTTAGAATGTAAAAGTTCTAAATGGATAAATAGACAGAGGGGATTTTTGCTGGCAACTGCACTAAAATCTGAGATTTAATTGTGTTCTTCCAAGGAAACAAAAATAGCATGGAATTCAGGAGGGAAATTCAAAAAAGTGACAATTGTGGCAAATGTTTCTCATTCTGAGTAAAAACTAGTCTGTGAAGTGACACTTAATAGTGGCATGGCAGCAATGCCTTATTTACACACTTAATCTTATTTTGATTTACTCTAATTTATCTGATATCAGCAGCCTGTTAGATGATAATTTAAAAATCTGCTGCTACCGTAATTGCCGTAGGAAACTTTCCTAATGATAATTTTATTCCCTGGAATAATTTAACTTCCCATTTCAAATGCACATCTCAACATTTGCAAAGTGCGTGTTGGCAGCCGGAGTTATTTGTGCGCGCTGAGAATGATGATGTCTCTAAATGGGTGGCGGTGCTAGCTTTATAGTTTACGGTAATGGGTTGAACTAAAATTACTTTTTGCTCCTCGGAACTTCTCTGCTGTGTGTAGCATAAATAAGGAACTATAAGAAAAATTAAAAAAAAAAGATACTTAGAAGCCGTTCCCCAGAGGTGCTTTATGGATGCAAAGTGGTCTTCCGGGGTCCTTCGTCGGCTTGCACATATCACGGCCCGAGTCACTTCCCAGAGTGGTGGCATGTTTACTTACCCGTATCTGCCCTTTCCTGAAAGCAGATAGTGGGAAGGCTTGGTGATTTCCAGCCCTGTTTCATCACCACGGAGCCCTGACACACACAGAGTCTCTGTCTAGTCAAGGGCCTGGCTCTTTGAAGGGAGCTACATTCCAAAGAGAGGAACCCTCTGAGGTCTGACTGTACCCCGAGAAGGGGAGTAAGTGAGAGTCTCCGGGCCAGGCTGTGTGGAAAGGCACAGGTGTTCTTCCAGGAAAGAGTCCAAGCCTTCTGAGGCTGCTTTCCGGGCATATCTTCTGCCAGTCTTGGAGGTAGGACACTCCTCAGTGTCTGTGGGTATTGGTTCCAGTTTGGGCTCAGATACCCAAATCCTCAAACGTCCACGTTCCTTACAGAAAACCATGCAGTATTTGCATGTAGCCTTTGCACCTTCTTGCAAGCATTTTAAATCCCATCTAGATTACTCATAGTGCTCAACTCCGTGAGAGTCACCGCAGTTATTCCCTGTTGCTTGAAGAATATCACGGACAAAAAAAAAAAAAAAAAGGCTTCCCCTGGTTAGTAGAAAAGAAAAATTGTAAAATGTTTTTCTGTGCATGGTAGGTCGAACCTGAGCGTGTGGAGGTCCACTGTCCCTCTGACAGAGGTTAAGGGCAGGGAAGGTGATGGGGAAATGGAAGCACGAGCAGTGAGTGATGAGGCTCAGGAGGACGCCGAGTTTGGAGTGTGAAGAAGGAATCCTTCGAGAAGGCTGAGAAGGCTTGGTGGTGCCTAAGGCCTGAGGGAAGGGAGGAGCGCAGGCGCTTTGCAGGATGCCCAGGATGCCGGGGCGCATGCGCAGGGGGGTGGGGAGCTGGGATACTGTGACACCAGTTACCCCTTTTCTGCAGCTGCTGGCAACTCTCACAACACCCATCCCAGCTGGCTGTGACCAAGCGGGTGGGAAAATGATCACCCGGGGGGTCGGACTTTGAAGACGAGAGCAGATTTGTGCAGGAGGGACCCGCTCACAAGTTGTGCCTCTGAGAACAGTGCCCCCGGTGTCTCGGAGGCTGCTCACCTTTGTGGTGCAGGAAGAAAACCGTAGCCAGGGTAACCGTGAGGGAGGTCTTCCTAACTGGAGGGAAACTGGCCTACTGCTCCCCCCAGTACATCGAACGTACAGCAATTTTAGGAATTAGTCATGAAGCGCGTGCCTTATTCCTACAGTACGAACATGCGCTGCGCTGTGGGCGTGCCGTGTCCCATTCCTAAGGACTTTATTAATTCTCGCAGAGGCGCCGTGGAAGTGAGATGACCCGTAGAGTTAAGAACCACAGCCTGATTAGGAGAAGCTGAAAAAAAAAATAGCTGAGGTGATTGAAAAAAAACGTGTTATTGCAGAGAAGAGAGGCTGGGCAAGAACGCCGCAGAAACGTTGTTTGCCCAACCACGGCAGCGGGGCTTTGCTGAGGGACAGGACAGGACTCAGGGCCACAGGCCCTCACGAGGTCCACGGTGTGTGCACGCGGTGTGTACCTCATGTGCTTCCTCCGGCCTCATCTCCAGAAGGCGGCGTTCCTCTTCTTCCCCCAACCCCACCCCGCACAGAAATGGTCCTAGGTGCCTTATGTATACTAAATGCTTCGCAGACGGGCCTCAGAACCACGTCCCTAACTATTCCGGAGCCTGACTCCTCCTAATATTTGTTTTGAAATAGGGTATCACTAAACAAACCAGGCTGGAACTACCTGTGCTAAAGTTACAGACATGTGCTGCTGTTTTCATTTGTGACCGTGTGTGTGTGTGTGTGTGTGTGTGTGTGTGTGTATGTGTGCTCGTGCGCGTGTGTGTGCGCGTGTGCACGCTATAGTCTGAGGAAATCCAACCATAAGTGTAAATGTTAACTTGAAACTGGACAGTGATCTACTGAAGAATTATAGACCGGTGTCCAATTAACAATGGAGTGATAATTGGAGCCCCGGATGTTGCATTTGTCAGTAGACACCAGGGCCTTTTAGCCCATTGGTTCTACTCATCCCACTTAGATTTCTAGGAAGTCCTTCTTAATTTTCCCTTAATTAATTAGATTTACATTCTGATCACAGCCTCCCCTTAATTTTTTTTTAATTAATAGTTCATTTAGTTGATATGGGTTATTTACACTTTGTTTAGCTTCCTGGTAACTATTTATCGGGAGGGTGATAAATCCTTATACTTTATCTTTCATTCCATCACAAAGAGTCCTATGAAACAATTGCCAAGTAACCCAATTTTCATTATTTTCCATACTCTGATGTCTTGAGTATATATAAGATACTATATGTGTATATGTATGTTAATATTTATATAAATATATAATATATAAAATATGAAGAAATTATTGTATAGACTTTGTAGTTTGATCAGATACCAGAAGAACTTAGGAAAGGGAGCCATTTGCTAATGACCATTTATTTCTTCAGCAGGTGAAACTTCACCCTAGCCTGAAACCTTTGGTTTAAAGCCGTAGAATTTCATCCATGAATCCTGAGTTTCAGTAGCTCCATGCTGTAGAGTCCGTCATCCCAAGGGCAGGTCTGTGCTGCTCTTCCTGCTGAGAAGAGCACCTGCCAGTCCATGCAGATCCACCAAGGCCAGCCAGGCAAGCATGGTCCCCAGAAGCACAATTCTGCAGTGGAATCAGGGACTTTGTTGCCTGGAATCATTTGAAAGATAAGTGAAACAAGATAGTGAGGGGGACTGGTTGGAAAAATGACAGGACTCACCAGGAGGGCGAGGGAGCATGACAGGGTCAGGGCAATGAATGTAAGCAACATAAATCCTGTACATGCAGAAAAATGTCAAAAACTTCACGGAAAAAAGTCATCTTAAACTGTTATGTTCTGGGTTTCGCTTGCAGTCCTCCTTTTCTTCCTCTTCTTCTTCCTCCTCCTCTTCTAACACTCTACAGTGGTTATATTAACGAAGCACTTTCCTGCTTTACTCTTCACCAGTGTGTCCTGACGTGCTCCTAATAATACCAGAATCACCCGCGTCAGTGATAGCCGTGTGCACGCTCTGCAGTATTTTCTGTGCGCTGTGCCCAGTTCAATATACTCGCTACAGTAGCGATGGACACCAGTCTGCACCGGCGTGGCATAGCTCTCCTCAGAGCGGGGCCGTTGTTGGTGAGGATCACGGACTCCCTCTGCCTTGTGTGATCATCTTCAGTCTGTTTGTATCCAGGGTACACTTTCCACTTTTCATAACAGGTCGGAGCTTAGCATTGACCGATTGACTCCAGAGACTTTTTTGCCTTCTTTGTGGCCACCGTCTTTGGTGTGGGAAGAGCCTCAGAAACACTTTTTGAACCACTGTGTACCGTCGCCTCTCCGTGTGCGGTTCATGCTGTCATACACTGCCTTGTGTTAAACCCACGTGTACTGACTGGTCCTGCTGCCTGGGCCCAGAGTTCTGCATCCTCAGGAATTGCGTGTCTTAGTGCTCAGGCCTCTCTATTCTTGGCCCATATGTTTTATTGAGTATATTTAAAAAGCGAATATAAATATAGCATTTAATAGGTTCCAGATTATATGCATAATCTGTATTTTCAAGAGAAAAAATCTATTCAGAATTTCAAGTCTGAAAGCCCAGGAATCCTCCTGGCATATGTAAATTGAAGAATGTCTGCGAATGCTGTGGTGCTCAGTATTGTAAAATAATGGCTGTTACGAACTTCATTAACTCTTAGAGCCTTGCTAAAGCCCTTGGGGAAATGCCTGGCATTTCTTCAGCTGCAGAGTGCTCAGAATTAGAGTCAGAGCTGGGCTTTCACCAGCCTTTTCAAATTTGTAATTATTTTCTGATCCAAAAAGAAATAAAAATTATGACTTATATAGTTTATACGCTGAATTCTTTGTTTCCTGGAATGTTAGTGGAATGTGAATAATGCAGTAGTAGTCTCAAAGGCCTGGTCTTCTGACCCAGAAAAATACTTCTTTTTCTTTTTCTTCCTTTTGCTGAGAATGAGTATTTTTTAGATGCCACATTTTGACAAAGAAAACTTTAAGCTTTATTGTTTTGTAAATATTTTGATTTTATTTCTTTGTACTTTTAAGACTTCTATTCCCTCAAACCAGCTTCCTTACAAAGACCAGCAGAGTGCTTTTCTGTTTGTAATATTGGGTAAATGTTCAAAATGTCTGTGTTTTGTGTAAGGGCCAGCTTGTAAATCTGTGACTACAGATCAAATCAAAGCTTGAATGGTGGCATACGTTTGAGACTTGAATCTTTGCTAGAACAGTTTTCTTTCAAACTCCAAATTTCTTAAAGGTAGGATGTCTTAATATTTATTTGTCTGTTTTGAGACAGGGTCTCATATCTTAGGCTGCCCTGGACCTTGCTGTATACCCACAGATGACATTAACCATCTCATTCTCCTGTCCCACGACCCCCCATAATGGAATTAACAGGCATGAACTACCATACCCTGGTTGTCCTGTGCCAGGATTGCTGGCTTTGTACGTGCTACACAAGTGTTCTGCTATCTGAGCTATATCCCTTCTCCTTGACGTATTTTTAAGCATAAGTGACTCTCATTTGTGAGCGAGCCTGGTGTGTAACAGGGTTACTTGAGGCCTGAGTACAAATGGGCGATGGGACACTGACCCAGGCATGCGAAGACAACATGAAATGCCTTTTATGCTTCTCCTTTGGGGAATGCATAGCTCACACAGTCCCAAGTATTTAAAGCATTTGGTAGTGGCTCTGACCAAACCTGATGATGCTAAGCCATTTTTTAAAAGTGAGTAAAGGAACTTTTAATGGAAGCTTAAAATGTTGTCATTTGAGTAATTGTGTGAAGCAAATTAGGAACTTGTAAGTGACTCACAGGGATATCCCTGCTTTCTCTTACTATTTATTTATTTATTTATTTATTTATTTATTTTTTCTCTTTTGGCTGAGTGCGAGTCTTCTTTGAAGATAAGTCCAGTCGTCTTTCGTTTTCTCGTGATACCAGAGATCCGTTGATAGCATTGACTCATGAAAGGTTGACAGACAGAAAAAGAGCTTGAGAACAGACGTGGGGGGATTCCAAATGTAATATGAAGCAGGGAGATTTAGGGGGCTAAGCCAAAGTTTCAGTTTTTGCGGGGGTACTGAGCTCACACCATCTCCTCAGGTTTCTTTTGCCTAGACCTGGTTCACACACTGTAGATGCTCCCTGAGGATGACTGTGTGATGACTGGTTGGTGGGCTGAGAGGGCCCAAGACCACATTGTGCTGGCACTGCTTGTTTTGTTGTGTGGAGAGGGAACCAAACAGATGCTCAGCTTCGTCACCCAGCACTCGCTGTGTCACTCCACTGTCTACAGACCCCAGATGAAAGGCACTGTCACCGCTTTCGCGCCTGCCTCATCTACTGCAAATTAATTGTCTATACACCGAGTGACTGGATTAGGCTGGAAACCGGGAAATTTAATCCCAAAGCCCAAACGTTCTACTATTCAGTAATGTTCTCCTGTTTTAAAACTACAGAAAAGCCAGAAAGCTGAAATAAACAAATTTATGGTACATTGGTAACCAGTAGTACAGGCCTCAGACTTAAAAACATTTAATGCAAGTTCTGTCTTCGATGTGTGTGTAGACATATATACACACCCCACATACATAGATACATACAGGCGTAATACATGCGTACATACCTACGTACATGCATACATATCATGTCCCACAGTAGATGTTGGCTGCAGGTCTAAGTAGGAAATAATGGAAGTGAGGTGAAATGTCAGAAAAGAACTTTAGGATAAAGTAGAACATAGACACATTTTAAAAGGCCGCTTAACGAAGAGAAGAATTATATTCATGGAAAAGCCAGGGAGGCATCCCGGAGGAGGTGGCACCTACACTGGGCTCTGGTAGGTGAAGGAGGTACCTGCTATCTAGAGGCGAGGTGAAGAGGCAGGATTACAGGGAGGGAGGGCGGGTGGCTGTGTGGGAGGAGAACAGAAGGAGGTGCTGGGTGAGAGACAGCCGTTTGGTGATGCCACCGTGGCGTGTTCAGAAGTTTGGGGTTTGCGGTAGCTTTCTGCTGCTGCGTTGTTCAGGCGACCAAGTGCGCCCCTTGTTGCCACAGAGCCGGCATTCTTGGGGAGTCTTCTCCAGCTTGTGGAGAAACCTATCTCGCTGCTTTTCTTTGAACCTAAGCGCTCACCAGCGCTAGAACGGAGGAAGGAGCGGAACACCGTGCGAAGTTGCTGGCGGTGTGTGGCGATGGCTCTTGCTCACGGGGAGGAGTGCGTTCAAACATCCTTGCCTTTGGATTTGACCAGGTGTAGACGGTTCACAGGGCCAGAAATGTCCGACCGCAGCAGCCTTCAGCCTGGAGTGCACGGTTAGCGGTGAATGTGCCCGTGGACTGTTCGGGGTGCTCACCCTGGCACCTTTGCTGTAAAAGTCGGTGTTCTGGTTAGTTCTTATCACCTCGACACAACCTGATTTATCTAGATTAGGTTAGTTCATGAGCGTATCTGGGAGAGGAGGCTGAGTTGTTGATCGATGTGGATTGGTCCGGCCCACTGTGGGTGGCACCATTCCTTCAGTAGGGGGCTCGTGGGCTAGGTAAGACAGGCCAAAGCCGGCAGAAAGCAAGCAGGCCTTCCTGCATTTATTTCTCTCCACCCCAGGCTCAGGTTGCGGGACTTTGAGTTCCTGCATTGACCTCCCCGACATAACGGACCGTGGGCTGGAATTATAAGTCAAATAACCTCTTTCCTTCCAGTGTTGCTTTTTCTCAGGACATTTTACCACAGCAACAGAAATGAAATGGGGACGGCAGGATCAGCGCTGAAAGCAGCTGTTATAAAATCAAGGTTAAAAAGCTAGAGTGAGAGAGACAGAAAGAGAGGGGAGAGGGCTATAGAGGTGCTTAAGGAAGGCTTTTTTGCAAGCTGCTTATGGACCCGGGATTTTTCTGAGCACATCCCTGTCTCATTGTAACTCAGTTCTTGAGAGGCGGAAGCTTTGAATACGTCCTTTCTGCAGATGGGGATACAGGGGCTAAGAGTCGGCTTGACTTGACCGAAATGATGCAATTAACTGCTAATGCCTAGTGTGGAGCCTGGCCCTTCTGAGCCTCAGTCCTCGTTACTTCGTTGGCCTCCTCTACAGGCGGTGTCCGTTCATCCCACCTGTCAAGTCACCTGTTAACACATGCGAAAACCACCAGGGGCCCAGGTTCTTTGTGTTATTTTTTAATATAACTTTTAAAATGCCAGATTGATTTTTTAATGTTTATCTTCTGCTTGTGTACTCACACAGACACGTTATATATGCATACACACATGTGTATATATACATATATATATATGTATATATACACATGGGCGCATGTGGAGGTCACAGGACAACTTGCAAGAGTGCAGGAGCAATCGCTCTCCTTCTACCACATGGGTTTTAGGAATCCAACTCCCTGTACCATGCTTGGTAGCAAGAGCCTTTGCCGTTGAGCCATTTGGGCAGCCCTCAGACTGATTTTGAGAGCAGTTTGGCCCTTTTGGCCACTGGGTATGTCTCCAGGAATACAGCAAAGCCTGTTCTTTTGGTTTATAGCCACGGAGCTCCACACACATGAGCATTTAACCATTTTCTCTCATGCCCGTCAATGGATAGCTTCTGTAAGGTTCAGTGCCATGTGCCAGGGTATTTAAGGAACTCAGTTATTCCTCTAAAGTTCTAAGTGCTTTCAGCAGCACCTGCTATTCAGCGAGCTCACCACAGTTTATCTTCTCTCTCTGTTCATTAGTCTGTAATTTTAGCCCTTCAAAAATGCCTGTGCCTGCCTTTGACACAGGGTCATTTATTTTCTGTCCACATGCTACTTCGTGTTTAGATGTCCTCTGCCTCACGGCTCTTTTAGTTCGAATTACCTGCTCTGACTACTGCCTTCCGTGGGTTAATAGAGAGAGTGGTGTTTAGTGCTGTGCTGTGTATTAGGATGCTTTAAGTGGTGTGGCCCATAATTTATGGTCAAACTCCTGCAAAGCGAGGTCTGCTCTCAATGTGAAGCATCGAGCCTTGACAGGGGTGTTCACGTTGCTTTCATGATGGTTTAATTATGAGAAGGTAAAAAAAAAAAATGTTGCTTAAATTGCTAATGTAAAACTCATTGTTATAAAGTCACCCCTTTTAATGCCGTAGATGGCACCGGCACGGTATGATGCCGATATTCCCAGGGTTCTCATGTCAGCCATCATTTGACATCAGTGCAGTCGTTGTAATAGTTAATGTCTGAAGGTCGTTTAAATGCCCTCAAGTGGAGCGATGATGTCTCACCAAGAACGCTCACTTTCAGGTGCAGGATATGGCTCGCCCATGGTAACAGATACACGGCATGGCAGGATTAATTGTATCTTTAAAGCACATTGGTGTAACTTTCAGTCCCCACACTGAGATGCAGATCTATTTTGGCTTACTGCATTTCTTAGTGGGATCATAAAATATCTTTTTCTTTGCTAATTAAGCCCTTGGAAAATGAGAGCCATCTCCTGGTTTTCTGATTCTAATGATACACTTGCAAATTTAGCACACACCACGTAAATTTCAATTTCCCCAGTACCAGGCTCCCAGAGCATATGTGCTTTCGCATATGATACCCAGTTGTGTCTACATCACAGATTATTATTTCAACCAGCTTTGTCACTCTTCTGGCACATTTTGAAATAATTGTATGTAGGAATGTTTCCTTAGCTGTAGAGATATGAATGAGCCACAGAAGTATTGTTTAAGAACTTCAGAAATGAGTATTTTCATGGTTTCCTTTTAGGTTGTTTCTATGGGGGAGACTGTTTGCCTCCTCACATTTCTGTGCAGACCTCATCCATGGGGTTTTCTCTATGGTAGTGGCTCACTGTTTGCATACGATCCATAGACACACAAACCAGGAATTGTGGCAGCTGTATTTCATTCCTAAAGCTGAATGATAGCAGGCATAATTACTGGGACTAACATCTGGAGTGGTTTATTAAAGGGAAAACTGCCAAGACTGTTAGCACACAGCAAACCGCATTATCCATATGTGCCATTTTATCGCCGTGAAGTGCTAGGGTGTGTTGGTTTGAAGGGAAATGAACACTATCTGCCAAAGGATAGCCACAGACAGAAGATCATCACAGAGCTGATTGCTGTTTAGCTACATGAAGCAGTTTTCTAGGGATTTTGAAAGCCAGGCTTGTTATCCATCTGGAGGCTTTATAGATCTTTAGGTTCCTGAGCACAAGGTCTTAAACAGAATCAAAATGTACTTCTTTATGGATGTTGTGCTGAGTTATTTATTTTTTTATTAAATGTTTGCCGAATCCTAAAAAGAATGGAAGGCTATTATTATCAGACAAGTGTTATTATCAGGTGTGCTGGCTAGTTTTATGTCAACTTGATATAACCTAACATCATCTGAGAGGAAGGGACCTCAATTAAGAAAATGTCCCATAAGATAGTGCTGTATGTTAGGCTGTAGAGCATTTTCTTAATTAGTGATTCATGAGGGAGGGCTCAGCCCATTGTGGGTGGTGCCATCCCTGGGCTGGTGGTCCTCCTGGGTTCTATAAGAAAGCAGGTTGAGCAAGCCAGAAGGAACAAGCCAGTAAGCAGCACCCCTCCATGGCCTCTGCATCAGTTCCTGCCTCCAGGTTCCTGCCCTGCTTGAGTTCCTATTCGGGCTTCCTTTGATGCTGGCCTAAATTGTAGAAATGTTACGGAATAACCCCCTAACTAAGAGATTATTGAAGGCCTACCACATTCTCACTCTGGCTGAAATGTTTGCATACACTTGAGGAATTGAATAGGGATCTTGCCCCACACGGTGGTACGATGATGGGGAAAATGTTCATGGTGTTGAGTTAACATTCATTCAACACATCCTTAGCAGAGAGCCCAGTGGCTAGAAAGCCTTGAACCAGCAGTGTGCAACACACCAAATTATTGGTTCAGTCTTCGTCTTCCCAATCACCTTGCAGTTAGCTGAGTTTTGCAATAACCTAAGAAGATGACTACAACCTGTCATGACAGTTATTGGTGGGCACCATTGGAGGATGTCCTGCCCACCTTCAAATGATACGTAGAGAAGGAAGCGTAACTTGTAGAACTTACAAAATTTTAGTGAGTTCAAAAGGCTGGAGAACCTTAGAGAGTGCTCGTGTGTTTCCTTTGTGCCTGTCATCGCTAAGTCGCAAAGACGGAGAGGAATACAAAAAGACTGCAGTGCCTTAGTTTTCGATTGGAAATCCTTGGCAATCAGGGTGGCATATTAACTACTCTTGTCTCCAGGTAGCTCTCGAGTAGTGTGGCAGGACAGAGGGAATTCTGGGAGTTATGGAATGTTCTAGTTTGATAAGCATACATCTCTGACAACAAAATTTCAGTGTCTCCTCTTGTAATATTTACAACCAACTTTCCTTGATCTCTGAATATCTTGCCTAATCATGTGCAGAAGTTCTCTTTATAGATTCTGCTCTAGGCAGCTGCCGAAACACACCCTTGTCCCCCATAAGGCCCGCTGCCCTCCCACTTCCTGGTTCCTTACCTCCTACACCCACACATTCTAAGACATCCTCCTTTATTTTTTAGCTTTTCCAGTCCACTTTAACTGGTCCTTTGACTCTGTTGTTTATGACTTAAACATGGCTGTACTCATGCACACTTATGCTACCGCATGCGAATTTGATATGTGTCTATATTTGTGCAGCGGAGATCCATTTAAAATCCCTTTATCCGCAGCTCACTTGACATATACATCGAATGATTAGTAACTATGGTTATCTACCACATGACAGAACATGGAAACATATTCCTGGCCTGGGATGTAGCATCTGTACCGTGAGGATCTGACTTTCACTGCTCCATCAAAAATAAAACAGAAGAGGAAGAATAAAACAACAATGAAAACAGTAACCGTTCATTCCTTCTGTCTAGCTGCCACCATACCCTCTGGCTAATCTCCTTACTTTTACAGGCCTCCATTCACAACTTCTATGAACTTAAAATTCTGTAAATGGGTGAGATCACTCTCTATTTTTTCAGTCTGTGTCTGCTTGGCTTAATTTGACATGATGTCTTCCATTTCCATCATTTTTATGTCTGAATAGTACTCCATTATGTATAGATATATGTAGATATATCTATACACTTTAAAAATCTCTTCACCCATTGGCACTTATATTAATTTTATAACTTTGATATTTTTGAAGAACGAAAATATTGTGAATAATTACAGAGCAGAGCACTAGCAGAAAAATAAAACAGACATAGAGACAAGTGGAATTAAATAGAGAGACCCAGAATAAGTCAGTGAATCAACAGCCAGCTGATCTTCAGCAGTGGTGCCGAGAACAAGCGTTGGGGAAAAGATAGTTTCATTAAACAGGTCAGAAAACTGGGTAGCCATATACAGAAGAATGAAACTATACAACGTCATGCAAAACCACCACGTGTGAAAACCTCACATCTGAACCTGAAACTGTAAAACTGCTAGGAGAAAACGGGGCCATTTAGGATTCCTTTATGGACAGTTCATTTGACATATACGTCAAATTATCAACCATGGTTACTCTACCGCCCAATAGAGCATGGAAACATATTCCTGGGCTGGGATGTAGCATCTATACCGTGAGGATCTGAATTTCACCGCCAGAGGCTCTATCAGAAATATAGCAGAAGAGGAAGAATAAAAACCACAGTGAAAACAGTAACCGTTCATTCCTTCTGTCCAGCTGTCGCTGTGCCCACTGGCTAATCTCCTTACTTCTACAGGCCTCCATTCACAACTTCTATGACAGCTCTTAAATTCTGTAAATGAGTGAGATCACTCTCTATATGTTTTTAAATCTGTGCTGCTTGGCTTAATTTGACATGATGTCACTGAATTGGAGAGGTGTGCCTTGGATGTGGCCTCTAGGAGAGTCAATAAATACTAGAATAGATAAACTGGTCCTTTAATCCAGTCTCTCTTTGCTCTCAGCATCCCACAGAGTGGCTGCTTATGCAACATATGCCTTGAGTAGAACACAGGGTAATGGGAAGATGCCCTTAACTTTCTCTCATTCATCCTACAATTGTCATGGGCTGTGGCGTTCACCCCGCCAAGGCCTGCCTTCCCTGTCATACTCTCACCAGCCATTCAGTTATCACATGGCTTTTCAACATTCCGGCTCCCATGGCTTTCTTTGAACTTGTCTTTGGGGAGACAAATTTGAGTGGTTCAGTTCTGTGTTCCTAGCATCTCTAATGCTGAAGGTGTACATGCAATATTTGTGGAATAAATACATAATTAAGGTGATAATTGAACTTGCCCTTGAAGGAACAGTGAAGTTTGTCAAGGATGAATACTGACTAATGTACGTTTGCCAGAAGGCGGGCTTAGGCAGGCTCCTCACTTTTCATAAGTTTTTCTTTTCTTTTTCTGTTTTTAGCAGAATAGACTTGTACATGTGTATTGAAAAGCAGGCTTAAGGTGAGCCCTCCAGGGAGAAAGCTGGCATCTTACAAGGCTTGCTGTTTAAAGGCATGTTGTCTTAAGAAAATATTAGTCACACAACACTGTTTGAAAGCTTTTCTTGCGTTCCTTGGTTCCTTGGATAGGTGACTTATTTGATTTCTAGAAATGCTTATTTCTGCATTGGTACTTCACAGTCTTAGTGCCCACCAATCATCAGTGCCCCAGTGTTTTCAACAGGCTGAATAAAACGGCACACACACACATACAGAAATATTATAGCCAGTCCGAGCATCCGTAAACATTTGCTGAATTACGTTTCCTGACTGAGATGTGATTCTGAATCATATATAATTGTATCAGCTGAGGTGGCTGAGTCAGCCTGAAGGAAGAATGACACCACACACTTAGAGATACTAAGTCATAGCCCAACTAGGTCATAAGCCGGCATGAAGAACGGAGGACCCTGAGGAGTAGGGAATGTGAAGCAGCCATGGATGGTGTTTTCAGTCACCCCACGCACCACATCCGCTCTGCTTTTTCTTTTGCCTTTAATATTAATCAGAGTGTGTGGCGTGTGTGGTGTGACAAGAATGTGTGTACATGGGTACATGTGCCGTGTTCCTGCATGTGCTTGCAGAGGCCAGAAGAGGAATATGCGTGTCCCGCTTGATCACACCTTATTCTCTTGAGATGGGGTCTCTCTCTGAACCTGGAGCTAGGCTGGTGATCACACACCCCAGCAATCCTGCTGTCTCTGACCTGCACGGGGATTTCAGAACCATGTATGGCCAGACCTATACTGGGTCTCCAAACTGAGATGCTCAAGCTTGCCCAGCAAGCCCCTTCCTTACCCACCAGCTTCCATTGTGTGTTTCCCTTACTCTTCAGTGGCTTTCATGAGGAAACTACCTTTCCCTGCCCTCCTGTCTGCATGGCGTTTTAAAGACAATGTCTCACTATGTAGTCCTGTCTGTCCAGTCCTGTAGACCAGGCTGGCCTATTCTCTCAAATGCTAGGTATCTGCTGGTAGGTATCTGCTACTAGGAAGGCCGTGATAGCCTTTGAGAGTATGGACATATTACCAATCTCTCCAAACCTAGGATTTCTTTATTTGTTTATTTTTGGAGTCATTGAACCTGCCATTTCTGGGTGTTATATATTTCCAAAAAGTAATACTGAGTCATTTTGCTGCCAGGTGGTAATTCCAAGTTTTTAAGTGCTTGAGTTTGAGAATAATGTATAGATCCAATATGGGTCAAGTATGGGTCTAAACTATTAGTGCTGTATAACAGAAATTATGATAAATTACTAGAAACAACATTATAGACATGCCAAATAACAAGAAAAATGGCACGTGAAATATACAATAAAAAAATAAAAATGGCAGCCAGCATGGTCTACATTTAAAACACCTAGTCAAGTGTACCCGAGAAGATTAGAAGTTGGTCTCTGCAAGTTTCAGCAGCAGTTCAGCTTGGGCACTGCCAGTATGTCTCCCTCAGGCTTTGTTGTCTCTGTTTTATTGTTTTCTCAGTTTGGTTTTAATGTTTTAGAAGAAAAAGAAAACCTAGACTCATGTGGAGGAGACACAGAGAAAACATTATCTTTGCTCTAGTGCAGGGCTTAAGTGACAGTGACGTCACTTCATTTGGGTTGGCAGAGTCCAGCTGACCATGTCTGCCTCAGAGATTTCCTGTTTCTTTCAAGGATTAACATGAAGTTACTTTTACAATTCCAATGTAACATTTCCAATTTCACCGATTCTACTTTTTCTAAAATTTCTTGGAAAGTCAAAAGAGAAAAGACAGTATATTGACTATATGTGTGTGTATACACATACATACATACATACACACACACACATATATATATATATAATCTAGAGAGAAGACTGTTGCCTTAAATAATTGTCACCTTCACTAGTCCCTTTAAAATTTTTTATTCTTTTTTATACTTCTTTTCTTCGTAGACGAACCTTTCTAGGGATTGTTTGCAGCAAGGCAGTGTGAGAATTCTCAAGACAAAGGCAGAGAGTACTTAGTTCTTTTTTGGATCTGTGTGATGGGTATCTGCCACCCACCCTGCCCTCCCAAGGATGTGCCTACTTTCATGGAAGATCAGTAAAAGGGATTGGACATATGATTCTCTTTATCTCCCCCTCCCCTTCCCTTCTTCCTCCCTTTCCCCGTTCTCCCTTTTTCTCTCAGTTCTGTGGCTTGAGCCCTTACATACATGGATGCCTGGTTCTGTGAAGAGGCACGCTGTAGACATTCCAGAGAAACATTGCACAGTCTACAGTGTAGTCATCAGTTTGAAAAGGGACGTTACTTCCACTGTGTAGTCGAGATCTGTCTGAAGATAGATGTAGAGGTTGAAGAAATTAGGAGGTGATTTGTGATGAGAGAGAGAAAGAGAGAGAGAGAGAGAGAGAGAGAGTGTCAGAAAACAAGTAGAGCTGATTGGCCATGCCTAGGGATTCTTTTTCTCTTTTAAAATTCTAATCCTATATAAAGGGTTCAGGCCTGGAGGGTAGGCATTAGCAGGAGAAGGAAAGAAATACAAAATCTGACTTTCAATCTTTTTTTTTAAAGTACATTTTTCATTTTTTTAAGATTATAATGTAATTATATTAGTTCTTCCCTTTTCCCCTCTTCCCATCTGTATAGAAATATACATAGATAGGTAAAGGAAATCTTCCCTTCTGGACTGACAATGCTCCCTCCAAAACCTAAAGATCGTATAACAAACAACCAAATGCCAGGCACGAGAAGCCCCTTTATTGAGTTGCTGGTCAGGATTATCCAAGAGAGTCCCCAAACATCCTAGGCTGTTCTTACCATTGCCCTTGCTTGTGCGAAGAGATGGAAGTGTAAGACCCTGCTGATGAAAACTTGATGCACTTCAGAAACAGGGCTCACAGGGCCCTGAGCCAGAACTGACCAGAAACAAACCTCCCCGAGGACTAGCTTTCATGCTAGCAAGGTGCCATGTAAGTTTCTAAAGGAGGGAAGCCACCATCCCACCCAGCTATGCTATCTGTAAACTACAATGATAGCCAGTGTGGCGCCATAATTCTAGGTATGCTGCAGAGGCACATATTCCTTGGTGGTATCCAAAGCTTTCTAATTCCATTAGGACATGTTCCGGGAAATCTAGCCAACTACCCAGGACTGGTAACATCATGCATTTTGGAGGAGACCATACAACTGCCAGTTTATTAAACCAGCATAATCCCAACTACATCTGACTTCCAGTCTTGAGAGCATTGGTATTTGGTGACTCTTGGTGCCTCGGTTCCCTTTGGAGATGTTTCTGGAATCAGTTCGCAGGAACTTCATTTTAACATGAGAGAATTTTTAGGGAAAACATACAGTATTTGCAATTACCTACAGGCTCTCTTTAGTGAAATTAAGAGACCTTTACTTCAGAGTCTTTAAAGCAAAATCCAAATGAAAGCATACAGTGAAAGCCATCTGAAAATACACTGTGCAGTTCTGTACCTGGAGTATTCCGTATTTTCTCTGTAGTCTTGGTTAAGGAAGAGAACGGGTAGCATGGGTTGGTTCTGTGTTGAGAAGCCCAAACTTAGTTCTACCCCTGCCAGTGACTCGACATCATCATTTCTGCCTTCCGTTTTGTCCTCCATTCTGGGGATAGGGTAGGGTGGTGGGTGGCATTGCCTATATTTGTTGGTGATCTTCAAACGCCTTGCTCTCACAGTATTGAATGTCTGTTCAGATGCAGAGATCCCAGTCACTGCTGCCCTAACTGTTGACTCTCCAATGCTCCAGCAAGAAGTAATGCAGAGTACTACTGAATCTGTTCTTTCACTGTGTTCTTGATTATTTACAACCAACTGCTTCATTCAGCTCTTGAATTGCCTTTGAGGGAGCCCGCAGTAAAGGTTTTTAAAGAAAATGAATATCCTAACTTATTGAAATATGAATTAAATAGAGGTTCAAGAATATGTATTTTTGATATATATCCAACTTTTACAATATCCTTTTGGGAGCTTGAATTGTAACCAAATAATGTTTTCCCAGTCTGCATTTCACTACATATCAGCTCAGTGGATAACTCATAAAGAAGATAATTGACAGCTAGTAAACCCTTTGCAAAAGCGAATCAGCTTTTAACTTCATATTAAATTATCCTTTTCTAAATGACTGAAAACTATAATCAAGCTCTTTCTGTGTAATTTGCTATAGATTACTACTTTAAGAGAATAACATCCTTTGTTAAAAAGGCTTTTGTGTTCTTGGCTTACCTTGTCCCTTCCTCCCACTGAGGTAAAGCCTGTGCCCTGTTGGTGCCTGCCCTGAGCTTTTCACCTGACTGTCTCTACAATGAGCACATAATGAGTGTTGAAACTGGGGGTAGATTATTTAAAAGAAGCTTGGATTAGCTTTCTATTGCTTCTCCTGACCTCCTGGGAAAGAAAAGTAGCAGGCTCTCTAATACAGCAGTGGAATTTTTTGTCAAATGCTTTAAAGCTTAAATTGTAGCAGGTGGAGCCCTTAGCCTCCAGTGTGGGCTTTCCTTTATTTCTTGAATCTACTCATCAGCTAAGCATGTGGGAGGACTCCTGTGTATTAGAAAGAGTAAAGACAGCATCATGCACTATATGTTATGCAGAAAACTCAGGAGCCTAAAATTGCTCATTTAACCATTTATCCAAAAGAATCTAAGCTGTTTATGTTGGCATCGTATGGCTTAGCTATTGTAAAGTGTTCCCCCAGAGTTCATAGAATTACAGTTAAGACTGTGATTATAATTCTTTTCAGAGGTGTTAAAAATACCTTTGACTAGGTTCACCCATTCCTTGCTCCTAATACAAGAGGACGTCATATTCATTAAAATAGCAACTTATAAGCAACTCTTTAAAGTTCAGTAAAATATTTAAAAAGCAGAAATTAGGCCAGCATCTTACTTATAATAGTGAAGCATGAGATGAATTCCCAGTCAGACTCCAAATGAGGGAAGGACCCCACTGTCTCTGGTGCTCATTGCTGTTTAAGCTTATATTGGAATAATAGTCAATAAAATCAGATAAGGAAATTAATTAGATATGAAAAGATCACATGCAAGAGAAATGAAACACCTTGCTTATGGATAGTAACTGAAGAATCAAAAACAAAACCAACGTAAGCAGCAGATAGGTAACTCTAAAATGAACACATAAAAGTCAATGGCATTTATGTATGCAGATATGAACTGATCAATGGTAACATGAAAGAGGAAAATCCCATTTATGATAACAACAGCTATGATAAAAAATAATAGAATAAAATTAAGTATGCATTTACCAAATCTCTACAACAAGACTCCCAAGCTCTCTGAGAAAGGTAGACAGGACAAGTGGCCACTTCTTCTGTGGGTGGGATAATCCCTCCCCAGAAAGATGCCACTTCCTTTAAAACTAACCAGCTTAATGCAGCAAAAATATACATGTAAGCTTTCACTTTGAGTGGGAAAATTTGATTCCATTATTCATTCATCAAGTATACAAGCAACAATATGAAAGATAACTTGAATAGAGAGAGGAAACAGGCCTCTGGGATCCTTGGCTCATGCCTGGAATCATGGTATTTGAAAGGCTGAGGCAGGAGAATTGCTAGGAGTTTGAGGGTAGTCTAGGATGCACATACACTCTACTCCCAAAAATAACCTTAAAAAAGAAAAATGACAGTAATGAAAACCTCAAAGGCTGATGGTATGGCAGGAAATAGCATCTGCTTCCAAGATAGACAACCTGAGTTTTATCCCCAGGACCACCTTGGTGAGAGGAGAGAATCAGCTCCAAGAGGCCTCTGAGCTCTCTCTTTTTCTCCCTCTCTCACTGTCTCTCTACGTCTGTCTCTGTCTCTGTCTCTCTCTCTCTCTCTCTCTCTCTATATATATATATATATATATATATATATATATATATACAAGTGTACACACACACACACCCCTATATACATACACAGAGAGAGAGAAAGAGGGGAAGGGAAAGAGGGGAGGAGAGGGGGAAATGAAGAGAGGGAGAGGGAGGGAGGACAAAAAGAAAGTAGGGCATGGGAGATTTGTGTTTTGGTTTTATATTTTGAGAAAAATTTACTGGAAAAAAAGTGGCAGGTATTAACACGTTCTTGCCAATTCCTTCTCTTTGTCACCCGGCTTATCTGTGGGGTACATTTGCTATGACTGACGAGCCAGTGTGGACAGATGACTCTATTAGTCCATGGTTTGCATTAGGAATCACTTTGTATTCAGCAGTCCACGGGCTCCGATAAGCGTATGACCTCTGTCAACATTATATTGTAGTATTTCCTTCCACAAATGGAATGCCTTTCCCTCTCTTCCAGTTCATCCTCTGACCCTGGAAACCACTATTCTTCCTGCTGACTCTGTGTTCTGGCTTTTCTAGCATGCCCTGGCATGGGAATCAAAAGGTGTGAAAGGTATCAGGCTGGCTTCTTGCACTCAGCAGTACTCGCTTAATGCTCATCCATGTCTTAAATGGCTTCACAGCACATTTGTTATTGAAAAAAAAATAGACTTTTAATACCTGGCGATGGAGAAGCTAGGAAGTCTTTCTGATAAATATCAAATATGATTGAGACCTTATAAGACAGTATCATAAACACCAAATGAGTCAGAATGTTCATTGAAGGAGACAAAAAAGTGAAGGGGGGAAAATGAAGCCAGGACAAATGCCAAAGTAAAACTTGGGTAGATTTATTCACAATTGGGTAAAACCTTTCTACAATTCAGAATCCAGGTAATAGAAGAGAGATGACAGACATACTTGTCTGTAACAACATAAAACCTTAAAAATTCATAGGTCAGGGGCTAGAGAGATGGCTCAGCAGTTAAGAATGCATATCACATTCACAGAGAGCCAGAGCTCAGTTCCCAGAATGCACAACAGCTCACAGCCTCCCGTACATGCAGCTCCATGGGGATTTGATGACTTTGGCCTCTCTGGGCATCTGTATTCATGTGCACATATCACAACCAGAAACACACACATATGCAGAATTAAAAACAAACAAACAAACAAACAAAACACCTTGAAGTTAACTAAGTTGGAAATTACCGTGAGAAACCCCCAAATAAATAACAGTGAGAGAAGATTACAATTTTTCACAAGTAAAGGGATAGTCTAATAACAAAAATAAAGATTTTATGTGTAGTGTGTGCACTGCATACGTGCGTGTGTGCACATTCACACACACACACACACACACACCATTATCTCTCCTCCTTTGCTTTCCATCTAATATTTAAGACAGTCTCTCCTTGAGCCTGGGGATAAGCTCTCAGTTCTTTTTGTCTCTCCTACAGGCCCCAATATTTTAGAAATTCTGTGCCCACTAGCAGTCAGTGCCATTTGTACCCCAATATGAAACCTTGGCAAAATTGGGTTTGCTTACTTTGCAAACTTCATAGTGATGGAGTCCTATAGCACATGGCCTTTGTGATGGCTTCTTTCACTTAACATTTTGAAGGCTTTTCCTTGTCTTGTTATATGCTGCTCGGGTATGCCATTCCTCATTGGGGTTCTATGATATTCTGGGTATACCTACACCATATTTCATTTTTCCTGTGATTTGATAGTATTCTGCAATGCGTCTCCTTTTGGGTTAATTACAATTAATGCTGCTTTGAAATATTTCATTTTGGATGGATATAAATTTCCTTTCTTTTGGTCCTATGTATTAGCAGAATTTCTAGGGCTCATGGCCCCTCTTACCTCTTTGAAAGCTGCTAAACTTTGTCAAAGACACCATGTCATCTTCATTTCTATCATCAGTGAGTGACAGCTGTAATTTTCCCATGTGCTGATTGCTTTTCCTGCCCGTCACTGTGGCTCTAGGTTCTTGCAATTGAGTTTCACTGCCCTAATGATGTTGAGTATGGTTTTACCATTTGGATTGGCCTTTCTGTACATATCATTTCCAGAAACATCTTTTCAGCAACTTTGCCCATTTTAAATGGCGATTTACTTCAGATCAAGTTTCAAGATTTAAAAAAAAAAATTTATCTCTTTCCTTACTCTTGATGTGTGTGAGAGAGTCAGAGAGCAAGAGATTATATTTTTCAATTTATTTTTAATCAGTGGATATTTTTAATCTCAAAGAATTTCTCTTGTTCCTAAATTATTCTGGGTTATAAAAGAGTGTGCTATTTTTCATTTTAACACATACTGGTTTTGTTTTTAATTTTATTGTACTGGGAGGTCAAACCTGGGGCCTGATGCACACTCACAGTGCCCTCTACTCCTGAGCTGCATCGCCAGCAGTGTTTCAGTGTAGACACAGGGAATTTCTGCTTAGTAACATGCTCTCGCCTCTATGTTCGGTGTCACAGCTGTATTTAGTGCAGTCTTCTGAGAGACAGCCAAGTGGCCTGCGTTTTCCTGGCTGGCCAGTGGCCTGTCAACTTTGAATTTATGTTGATAAGCTGTTTTGCACACAAAGAAATCCAAATAAACAGACACATTATCATTTCTTCCCAATTTAGAGACAGGACAACGAGTTTGTGCTTGGCTCTTATTTCTGGACTAACTTGAGGGTATAAAAATAGGTTTTCCTCTGAACTGTGTTCTGTGCTGGCCATCTTAATGGTGAGAGCAAATGGGGGAAATTTAGTACCAAAGGATCATGTTAAGTGGGTGAAAAGTATCTAGTACTTGAAATCATGTTCTTTGTGCAGGGCATTCTTATAAATGTCATCCCATATGACTCCAAGCAACACTTTAGTATCGGAATTCATCTTGATATAGTCACTAAAATCTAGGGTTGCACAGTTTAAGGTAACTGACCCAGATCGGAGATCTTCTCAGTGAGTATTGGAGATGAGATAGGAGGTTAGAACCCAAACGTGTCTCCATCCTCACGCCTGCTCGTTGATGATTTTCCTGAGTTTTTCTCTTTTCAGTTATTTTGTACTATGATATGTCATGTTAACTGTTAGATATTTTGATCTTTGAGATTACATTTTCTGATCTGTAGTTACAGTGTTTCATTTTTATTTAATTATTCTGATCTTTTATGGTATTCTTGGTCCAAAGAATAGCATAAAAGATCAGAATAATTAAATTGGCTTGGAACATACTAAATATTGATTTTTAATTTTTTATTTATTACAGTTTATTCACTTTGTATCCTAACTGTAACCTCCTCCCTCATCCCCTACAAGTCCCACTCTCCCCCCCCCACCTTTTCTCCTCCTATGCCCCTTCCCCAGTCCACTGATAGGGGAGGTCCTCCTCTCCTTCCATCTGACCCTAGCCTATCAGGTCTCATCAGGACTAGCTGCACTGTCCTCCTCTGTGGCCTGGCAAGGCTGTTCCCCCTTCAGGGGGAGATGATAAAAGTGCCAGCCCCTGAGTTCATATTAGGTGTAACTTTTGTCTTGACTTTTCCTGTGCATCAGAGTACTGGAGAGTCAGTACTTGCCATCTATAGCTTCAGGGTTTTGGAACCAAGGACTTTGCAAGGATTCTTGTTTTGTCCACGATGCAGGACACACTGACTCCACTTTGGGCAGAGATGTAGGCAATGTTCCTCCAGTAGAATAATATCTCTCCCAATTCTTTTTAATATTCTGCTACAGGCACAACTGCTGTGGTTAAAAATAGCATTCATTTTGTGATAGGGGAGAAAGAAAACAGTACAAAATACTTACGAGAATACAGTCCAGGCAGACTTTGTGTCCAAAGGAAACTGTAACATTCATGTAATTTTGCCAATTAAAAATGGTTTGGGGGAGGGGCTGGAGAGATGGCTCAGCGGTTAAGGGCACTGCCTGCTCTTCTAGAAGACCCGGAATCAAATCCTGGCACCACATGGCTGCTCACAACTGTCTGTAACTCCAAGATCTGATACGCCCACATAGACTAGACATACATTCAGGCAAAACACCAATGCACATAAAATAAAGGTAAATAAAATTTTAAAAAGTGGTTTTGATCGATATTGTTTATCAGGTAAAGACACTTACTGTACAACCCAATGACCCATGATAGAACCTTGGAACTGAGGAAAAAGGAAAGAACTGACCACAACTTTCCTGTGACCCCGACACATGCACCATTGCATAGCCACCTCTGTCCACACTAACTAAATGCTTGTGAAGCTTGTAGAAATAGTGTTGAGGTTGTTGGTTTTCCCTCCTGCACTGCCACGTATTGAGCCACGTATAGGTGCTCTGCTCTGTTCTTTCTATTCCTACACACACACATTTGAGCCTAAGACTCCAGTTATTATACTTATTGGCTGTATCAACGTAAAAATAGTATTTTGTTATTGTATGAGTATGGGTGATTTGCCTGTATGTATGTTTGTGCACCATGTACCAGCCCGGTGCCCACAAAGGCCAGAAGAAGACATCAGGTCTCTGAAACTGGAGTTAAAGATGGTTGTGTGAGGTTCCGTGTGGATGCTAGGAATCAAACAAGTGCCCCTGTTCCCTCCAGAAGAACAGCCTGTTCTCTTAACTGCTGAGCCGTCTCTCCAGCTTCAGACCACAGCAACTTTTAAAATGCTACCAACTTGTCACTTAAAGAATTCAAACCACGCAGTATTATGTGATTCTAAGCTAACCTTCAGCCCTGCTCTTTCCGTCATAATGAAATACTGAATAATCAGTAACAGTGGACATGCGTGATGTTGAAGTTATCACTAGTGTTTCAGGGGTGAAAACTGACTTTAGCTGTGATGTGCTGCTTATTTTATGAACCACCTTTCTCATATGGAGTGTGATGGGGTAACTTATAGCTTATTGCATTGCCTTCAGTTTCCCTGTAGCCTCACCCTCGGGTTTTACGGATGATCCAAGATTCCTCTATCCTAAATGTTTGACCGGTTTTGAAAGTGCCAGATAGGCCTTGGGAAATGAAAGTGGGGTCTTGGCTTTAAACTGAGGCATGCTGTTTGTTTGTTTTTGTTTTGTTGTTGCTGTTGTTGTTTTGAGGATGTCACTGCAGGGTGTGACAGGCTTACAGTGAATCATGTTGTTGTTCTCTTTCTTACAAAGGGGTGAATGCTTGCTTCTTTATAAAATTGTCACCCAAGTTATTGTCTTCACCTGAATAGTTAATGGTCAGCCATTTTTATATTAGTTGTGAGAATGTCCTCCTGTATATTAATGTTCCTCCCTTCCTGCAAGATATCATGAATTAGTCTTAGACTGAGGCAGTAGAGAAATGTCAGTGTCAATATTACCTTAGCCCTCTTTGGTGTAATGGCTTCCTCTAGTATGTAAACCTTACCTCTGAGAGGAAAGCTCCTTAAGACACAAGATCTTACAGGGTAGTTTAAAAAAAAATCGCATGGATATTTTAAGACAGGATGTTGAACAGGAGGTAAACTAGCAGAGGCGGTGGTGAGGGCGGAAGGAAGCTCCTTCAGACACAGGATGTTCACAGGGGCTGAAGCAACTGGCTGCTCTAAGAAAATGAGCATTCCACCCTGGCAGGAAGCTCCTTGGGCTCAGGACGCAAATAACTCATAGGATCCAGAGTCACCCAAAAGTGGCTAGATTCATCAGGTCCCTCCCTCCCAAGCCTAAAGGAGCTGCCTCCCCAGAGCTACCTGGGAAGGTTAGACTTTTGTCTGTCATTGGCTCTCTGTGAGGGATTGGTAGATGCTTACTCATATCTTCCCAGGACTGTTGTCACAGCATACCCAAATATTTTAGAAACACAAATGTCACTAGCAGACACAGCACTCAGGAGACACTCATATTCCCTGAAAATCAGCTGACTATTCTTGGATTATATATGTTTCAGCCTGTCTGTATTTCTCTTCACTCAATGTAGGATGTCTGATTACAAGTTGTTTTTATGTGATGTTGTGTTGCTCAGGAAACCTGGAAGCATGAGATTTCTGTACCAGCCCGTCACAGTAGACCCCCTCCCTGAGGGCAAGTCACTGCGGAGTCAGGAACGTTTTGTCTTTGCCGGATTAGCTAGCTTACTTATATATCCGTAGCCCCATAGATTTGCCGAGACAGCGATGACTCCCTGACATGTTGATTGCACGTCACATCACAGTTAGTACTGAGGGACTTATATTCCGTAAGTTTCTGCCTTCCTCTCTATCATAATTGCCGAGTGTCACTTTGGCTTGATGGAGATGGATGCTGAAGATGTTGATGGGGGAGGGGGGGCTCTTGATAAAGACACGAAGTTCAAACACAGGCTCTGCCTGGAAATTGAGCAGCAAAAGCATCACCCATCTATCATAATTTAACCAACGAGAAAGATCAAAACAACTTTCCATCCATCATATCTATTTCGCTATACGCCAGAGAGAATTAAATTGTATTTAAACAACTTTCATCTCGCAGGATTTATACACTCTAAATGTGAGTGGCACTTCTCCGTCAGATTGTTTCTTTCTGCTTACCAAATTAAAATCTTAAAACTTGTCCTGGCTCATTCAGTATTGAGTCCATTATTTTCAAAGTTTCCGTGGCTCACCCCAAGTCCTTATTCTTAACAATGAGAGTGAACATGAACCACACTGTATAGCAAGGAGAATGCACTGACAGGATCAATGGCATTAAAATAGGAGCTTATTCCTACATACATGACACTAATTCCAATAGCTTGGTTCATAAGCTAAGCACTAATAGCTACTGGATTGCCACGCCAGGGCTATCTAAATGACCTCCAATAGAACCAGGATTAAAACGCATGTTTTCTCACTTTTGAGAACAGTTATTTTTTTTATTTTACCAGGTATTTTCCTCTGTAAACTTTATATGGATTTTGGAGGTTTATCTGTATCTTTAAATGCTTTCATCAGAATGGAGGGATGGCCATTGACTTGTTGAAGTTGCTGTTCTGACTTTGAGTGCTGTGAGTACTTAAATGCAGATAACAAGTGAAAAGGAACCTTGCTCTGCCTGTGCTTCTCTCCAGCACACGTAACATGGGGAGCTGCTGAAAAATGATTCATGAACATTGTCAATAACATTGTTCTGTGTCTCCATCTTGGTTAATCTGTACATCTGCGGAGTTGAAAAAAAGCAAATGCTTAATATTTTCTATTTTTAATAAGAAAATCTGACAAAATGTGTGTCATATCTTGGTAGAGTATCTAGGTATCAAAGTCTTATTTTTTAATCAGGATTAGGTCCAGTATAAAGTGATGGATGGTAGACACAGAACAAGAATGGTATAAGCATGTAGAATATATTTTATTTAAGTAGAAGAAGTCATCCTCTGGTTCCCTCTTTCTCACTCTCTTTACTATTCTGAGTTTATCAGCTGCCCATCGCCATGACAAAATGCCTGAGTTAAAGTCATGAGGGTGAATGGGTTCTTTTAGATCATGTTGTCAGAAGGTTCAGTCTATGGTTGCTTGGTCCTCATGCTCTGGGCCTGTGCCTCATGGCAGGAGCACGGCAGTTAGGGAACAACATGAGAGGAAGGGGTCGCTCCGGTGTCTGCTGTAAGTCCTCAGTTTCCCGCCCTTCCTTCCACTGGGGTCTGCCTCCTGAAGCCACGCTCACATGCTAGTATGTCTACATTGTGGCTTTGTGGGATAGTCACAATCCAGATTGTGACACATGTGTCCCAGATAAGGGCCGAGGACATTCTTTCCTATTTCAGCCACCATGTCCTTACTGCAGGCATACATGCGCTCAAGGGGAGGAAGTGTGGTGAGACAGCATGGACTGGCTGAAAGCCGTCATCTGGAAGCAGCCATGGAATACCTCTACCGACGTTTTGTTTGCTTTGGCCAGAACTTACTTACGGAAATACTTTTCACTTCAAGAAACTCTCAAAAATGGGCAGCTGAGTCCAGCTACAAATGAGATATACCACTGTACTTATTTTTAGTAAACCCTAGTAGTTTAATTTGAATATTTTAGCTCTGTTTTGAAATAGGATTTAACCACATAGCTTAGCCTGGTGTTAAACCCGTGGTTCCCCTGACTCAGTCTTCCCAGGGCTGTAGTTTTAGGTGTCTGCCACCCTGGCCAGCTAGATCACCATATGTGAAGCTTTGTCATTTGTGTACAATAGAGCATTCAGGATTTGAATGCCCTCCTCCCACACTCTTGAGTAAAGTCCATCTTATCGTCTGTAAATGTCCTTTGACCCTTTTAGTTCTTGTTTTAAAACCATGAGCCTAAAGAATGAAAAGCACTTTGTAACTCTGTAAATTTCTGAGACTCCTCTAGGACCTATATTTATTTTCCAGTTACTTTTGCTGTTTGTTATTTGAAATGAACGGCTCAGTTCATCAAGAGGTCAGGTTCAGGACTCTGAAGGCTTTCAGGGTCATGGCTTCTGGCTGGGCCCATGGCTAAGTAGACCTCTGCACACTAGCTGTCGAGCAGAGAGAAGGAAGCTACCCCCCTGGGGCGTTGGTAGGTCAGAACACCCTCTTTCGTAGGCTGCTTCCTTCTCCATCATAGTCTCAGTTCTTCGCAGCAATGCAAGCGTGGGCCTCTTTTCTTTTCTCTGTCTTCACAGCACCTTGGGTGTCTCTTATGGCCTCCACAGTAGCCTTTATCCTGGCTGGGTATGTAACAGAGGGAGGTCCACTCAGCATAGCACAAACCAGTGTCAGGTATCTCTGCTTAAAGCCACCCAGTCTTTCAAAACTATTACACTGTAGCCTGTAGAGCCCCCACTTGGGCCAGGGAGCCAGTCTCTGAGTTACTTTGGAGACTGCTGTGAGGGAGCTCGCACTGGGCTCCTGGTACATGGAACAGCTACTGTTCCGCAATGCAGGCTGTTCGTCGCACATGCCCCCAGGTTTAGTCAGGGTTTCTGTTGCTGTGAAGAGACACCATGACCACAGCAAGTCTTAAAAAGGAAAACATTTCATTGGGCCTGGCTTACAGTTTCAGAGGTTTAGTCCATTATCATCATGGCAGGAAGCATGGCATTGTGCAGGCAGACAGCGTGCTGGAGATGGAGCTGAGAGTTCTACCTGTTGATCTGTGGGCTGCAGGAAAGACTGTGCCACTCTAGGGTGAGCTTGAGCATCTGAGACCTCAAAGCCTGCACCCACAGTGACACACTTCCTCCAACAAGGCCACGCCTCCTAATTGTGCCACTCCGTATGGGCCAACCATTCAAACACGAATCTTTGGGGGCCATGCCTATTCAAACTAGTACAGCCCCTCACAAACAAAAGTCCCCAAGCCCTAAATATTATATACATATGAGGGGCTCTGAACTATTGATAAGTTCCACTTCTGTGTTCATGCCCAAGTGTGTTCCTGTTTGCTTTGGGACTTGGTGTCCTCAAGCCCTGTCTTAGCCTCCTGCTCTCTCACTATGCCAGAGGATAAGCACATGGTCTTAATTTCAAGCATCATGGGAACAGAGCGCTGGGTGCCCCAATTAGTATGTGCCAGAAGCAGCAGAGCTCGGAGAATGGAGAAGCCTGTACATTGCTTCTGCCCAAAGCGAGGGCACAGTGTGCAAGCAGCCTGCTCTTCTGTGTGAAAGCTCTGCTTTAAATGTCACAAATCTGAAGGCAGTTATGTAACTGTGATTCTGTGTATGCTCGAGAGTTTAATGTTATAATTATGCTCTTATTAATGTTTTGAGTACTAAGTTAAGATTACCATGTAATTCTGTCAATAGGCAAATATTTGGGGGTAGAAGGCAGGCAGATCTGGATTCTGGTAGATATTTAAAATTTATCAAAATTATTTTTTAAGAGGTGAAGCTGACTAGAAATCAGGTATATATGTTAAATAGTAAGGAGAAGAAATGGTATGGAATTTTACCAGGTCTCGGAGAAGTTTTACTGGCATCTGTATTCCAGCATTGCTTTAAGCTGTCGCTAAGTTCGATTAAAAATAGTCTCTTGATAGCTTTGAGGGCTTGCTGAGGGAAACATGAATTCTCTAGAGAGTGATACTTTCAAATTCACTGGAACAAAATTTCTCTTTTCCTCTGGAGATTTCTTTCAGCTTCAGCTGGAGCTCTTGCTTTAGCTGCAGATCATCTTACAGCACAGGCACTTAGAGTCACAGACCCAGATGGCTTCAGAGGTGAGGGATAGCTGACCACTGACCAACCAGTGACACACTGCTAAATAGCCAGTGACACTGACCACTGAGTGAGTGACACTGACCAGTGACCAACCAGTGATGCTAACCACTGAGTGACAGTGACACTGAACACTGAATGACCAGTGATGCTGACAGTGACACTCACCCTTGAGTGACCAGAGACACTGGATGCTGAGTGGCCAGGGACACTGACCACTGAGTCAGTGACACTGACCGCTGAGTGACCAGTGACACTGATCATTGACCAACCAGTCACACTGACCAGTGAGTGTCCAGTGATGCTGACCACTGAGTGCCCAGTGACCTTGACCACTGACCAACCAGTGATACCGACTGACCACTGAGTGCCCATGATTTTAAACACTGAATGACCAGTGATATCAAGCACTGAATGGACCTCTACCTGTCAGTCCTACCTGGGAATAAGGGACTAGCCTGCTGATCTCGAAAGCTCTTAACTTCGAGTTTTGAGACTGAAATAAACAAAGGAACACTTACGGCAGTAAGATGGGCTAAGCCTCAGAGACTCGAACCTATTTGCAGCTGGTGTGTCTGGTTGTGAACACCTTGGCAAGCAGGTGTTAAGCGTGCCTCATGCTGATCACCCCCCTTAAGACTCTTAGTGATCAAGGCTCAGCTTGATGTCTTCCCTCTGTTGACCCACTCCTAATTTTTTTTTTTTGGTACCTGCTAGGTATCTGACACCACCTGTGGGTGACCATTAGGTATGCAGAGAGGAAAATGTGTGGTGTCCAGTAGTCCTCTGCTCTCCAAATCCCAGGCTCTGGCTGTTGGCTGCCCACAGCCATGGTATTAGATTGCCCATGAGTGGATGGGTGACTGCAACACTGGCTTGCTGGCTTGGGTCACTGTCTTCATTGGTCCAATGTCTGCAACGCGTGCATCCCACAGATGCGCCAGCACTATGCTCACGGTTCACTTGGGTGGCTTTTCCTTGAGCAAGCATTCCGCCATGCCTGCCTCGGATGGGTGAGAGCCTTCTTTCGGTTACAGATCGTTTTCAGTTTGCGTCCTTACTCTCCAGCCTTGGGTGCCATGGGGATTGTGTACAAGGCGCACAGTGGCAAGTGACTGGGCCTCTTTTTGTGTCACGAGTTGATTCATCCCCACCTCCCTCGCCCTGTGCCCTGCTCTTAGTTTTCTCCAGCTGTACAAATGTCTCCTTACCTCTAAAGCTATTTTAAATATTGATATGCTTAAAGAATCTCTACTTATATCTTGAAGTGTTTACTATTTTGCCACTTTCTGCCCCACATTGACTCGAGAAAATATCATTTGTCTGTACTCAATCTTTCAGGCTTCACTGAACTGTAGTGTTAGCATTAGGCATATTTTACTTTTTATTCTAGTGAAAATTAAGTGAAATGAGGAGTGTCTTTTGCTCAGTTACATTAGCTACCTACCCTTGGCTAGTCACACAGTGCTGAAAGGCCCTGCTGTCAGGGAGACGCTTGGGTGCTGGAAGGCTCTTAGGTCTTGAGGGTACAGGCCGCCCTCCCTGTCTTCCCACGTACCCCTCAGCGAAATGTGGGAAGCATATTGTCTGCACAGCATCAGAAGCCTGACGCGCTTCCTGCTTAAGGTGGAGACCACGGAAGAGTGAAGGTTGCCAGCGTGGCTGGAGCAACTTATAAGCCACTGTGTTTACCAGTTGGCAAACGGACCACTCAGCACACGCCCATCACTCCTTCTGAGTTCAGACTGTGGTGCTTTCCCTGCAAAGTTCTCAGCACAGTGGTGGGTGCACTGCAGGTACCCATAAAGGCTTGTTGTGTGGTGGGTGTCTTGTCTAAAAATGTGTGCCTCTCAGTGTCAAGTGCTGCGACAAGGAGGCAGGCACCCCTCTCCATCTGCCTCTCAGTTCTGTGGCCGCAGGAAGGTGCATAGTTTTCTGGGAGGGAGCCTAGTCCACTCTGTTTGCAATTATTCCTGCTTCGCATTCTCTACGTGGAGCAAATGCTCGTCACTGCCTTCTAGTGATGAGCCCAATGGTTCGTAGTGATCCACAGATACCACAGGATGGGGTTTTTGGTTGTTTTTTTTTTTTTTTAATTGTAAACATTGACAACACATAATTTATTCTTCTGAACCCAATATTTTTATGATTTGATTTTAGGTTTTGAGACAAGGCCCTATGTGTGTCCCTCCTGCTTCCACTGCCCAATTACCACACCAGACGCCTTTAGGGATGTTGCTACAAGTTTATATGCCAGCCACTGATACTTTCAGTGAATGAAAACACGTGGTAACTTTTCTGCGCTTGGTATGGCTTCATGAAGCATACTGGATGTGGGTGCAACTGACGAAAGCCTTCCTACAAGTGGCCTGACCTTTAAGATTGGCACTCTAAATCTTAGGAAGTTTTCATTTCGAAAGTTGTGCCTGCCTGTCATGAGATGAGTTTCAGCCTGCAGGGTTCCATTGTGGAGGAAACCATGAATTCCTGTGGCACAAATGAATCTCCCCCGCTGGCTTCGCCTCGGCAGACGCAGGGATGGCAGACTCTGTGCCCTGTAATTGCTTTCATCAGTTCCCTAGGGCAACAGCCAAATTACAGATCCCAGGGGAGGAAGTGTTCCTGCGGGGGAGTTCCTGTTTATGGGGATGGCTGTACACCCGTTTATCAAGAATCATTGTTATTCTAACGAGTCACCTTCTATTCTTCCAATCCTTCCTTTTTTTTTTTTTTTTTTTTTTTAAAGGGGACATCTGGTAGGACTGCATTATTTATGTCATTAACATGTTGCTCTTCACTGAGGATTCCTGGAGTTTGGCCACAGGATATCTGTGTGCAGAATGCGGTAGAGGTAGATGAGCTCAAACGTTCAAACACCGGGATTACTGGGAGAGTGTGGGTATGGAGTAGCACTATAAAGGAACCCTGCCTAGAGTTTTTGGCCTTCCACCTTCCAGAGCATTATACCACTAAGGCAGACGGCTGGTACGTTACAGTGACTGAAACACTGTTTGCCATTTCTAATAATTTTACAAAGGATTCTTGCACAGGACTTGGCATAAATGAATTCAAGTAGTAGTCCCCTGGGTAATTTTCTAATACAGTGCAGAGACCCCTGACACTTTCTTGACTGTGCAAAACTGTTGAGGTACTAGGTCCCTCCTATCCACTCACCTCTCTCTCCCTCTGGCCATTTACCCAACTGTCTGCTCACCACTTATGATTACAGCACAGTACCAAGAAAGTAAGTGGATTTTCAAAATGCTTCTTTGAGAAATACAGCTAAATCTTTCTAAAGGATTTCTTTGGTCTGAAGGGGCATGCTGGGATTTTGTGTAGCAGGTGAATTCTGGCTCGGATGAAAGAATTGGAGCACACGTGAGTCTTAACTAGCCAGAAAGAAGAGAAATAGCCAGGGATTGTGGTAAGTGTGCATTTGTAAAGTTCTTAACAGTTTCTCCTAAAAGTGAAGGTTTAGCTTTAGGCTTGGGCATGAAATGAGACTGGCCACTGAGGAAGGCGCTCACCTGTCATTGGGAGGTAGGCTGTCTCTTCAGTCCTCATAGCAGAATCCAGTACAGTGGTCCACGCCTGGAATCCCAGCTACTCCTGAGCCTGAAGCTTGAGGATTACTTTTGCTCAGGTCTTGGAAGCCGATTTGAGCAGAACAATGGGAGAAGAAGGGAGTAAAAGATGTCTAGTAGCAGGTACCATTGGCACCTAACCTTTAAAGTCAAATCTTAGTCTAAATGGACTACATTCAGGGAAGCTGGGAATACAAGAGAAAGAAAAAAAAAGCAGAAGGTGGAATTCTGGGGTTAAAATGGTACAACAGGGACAGGATGATTAGGGAGTGGAAGGGAAAGCAGGAAAAAGGAAAATCTACCAAAAACAAAATATATATAAAATCTCATATGGAAAATCTTAAATGTATATATTTTAAAAAATCTTTACGATGTCCTGAGTAGAAAGGAAAGAGTCTATAATCTAATCCTGTCATTTGCTGATTGTGTGGTCACTTACTGTCATCTGTCCTTTTTGGTTTCATTTTTCTCAGCTACGAAAGTGGGAATTGTGATGCTCATCTTATCACATTCAATATGTTGTTGTGAGCATGTTATGACATAATGTGTGTGAAAGTGTTTGACACTGTTGTGTTACATGAATAAGTTAGTTAATATCCTTATTCCTACTTCAATGCATGTTTAATGCAATCATTTACAACAGTCAAAGGAACTCTTTTATCCTAGCCAATGTAAGACAGTTGCCATTTTGTCTCTGAGTGTTTGCTGCCTGATTATTCTGAAATACTAAAGCTATGGAAATACACACAATTACATGATGAATTTTGAATAATATTATAGTCTTCAAAAAAAGAAAAGGGAATGACTCAAAAGGACCTGGTGACTTAGCAAATTAGACAAATGGAACCCTGGCTTTACATACGGAGTGGACACTAGGCTTTACCATTGTAGGATTATGTATGCTATCAGCTAACATCAGCATATTTGCCTTGAGTATTTGGGATATAAAGCAGAAAAGGAGAATTTTCTATTTGGTATAATAATCCCTTAATATGTTTTGGTCTATCAACCATTTTATATAGAAATCCATGCTCATGTTTTAGACTTTAAACCACCCATACCAGCTATGAACATTAATAATACTTTTATTTACATAAAAGTCAAAATGCATTATTTCATAGCTCCTTTTCTGGGCTTAGTGTGCTTTTCTCTGAGAGGCTTCACGATTGTTCCAACATAACTACAGAATTCATCAAACAAATGGGAATGATTACTGCAAAATCAGGCTTCTTAGACTTGGCTGCAATTAGTGGGAGAGCATCATACTTAGATTTTTTTTTTCTCATATAGTTAGAGTGATGGGAGAAAAATCCTTTCTAAATCCTAAAGCAGACTATATATTTAAAATAATTACTTAGTAAAGGTACAACTTCCAGGTGAAAAGAGGGTGGCTGACATGAGGGACAGTCCGGCTGCCAAGAATCTGGGCCTTCCTTTCCCCTTTGTAAGTGTGAACATACAGGGCACGGAACCTGTCAGGGATGGACAAGGGCCTGCTCTTCCTCCTCGGTGGGTCTGTAGAGGCTACAGACAGATGGCCTGCCATTCCTCCACCTAGTTTAACTTGCTGCTTAACTGACTGTGAACTCACAACCCAACTGAACCAGCTTCCGGAAACCCTGGGGATTGCAGGCTTGTTGGGGGCTGCAGCCAACTCCACCATAGCGCCCTGTTTAAGACAGCTTTCTGCCTTCTCTTGACAATATCCTAAGCAGTGACAGATGCAGATCCCAACGCCATTAAGATGGTGGTGGATGAGTAACTTTGTGGATCAAAGACCTTCACTGCAGCCTCCATGACTGGAAGAACAGGAGGCCACCTTGTCTTAGGAACCCGCAGCCTTCCTTGCCGTTTTGGGACACCCCTAGCAGGGCTAACCCCCAGCTAGATGTCCTGAAAAAACCTTTAGATGGATTTGCCGGTGTTTAACACTAGGGTAATTTTAGAATTCTTCCCCTCATCTTTCGATATAAATGGTCTATGTTTGCTCTGGGTGAGGCAGCTGTGTCAGAGAAGTGTTTTTGCTTACTCATGGCAGGATTTCAGGTTGTTGAGCTGTTCTTATCTTGAAGGTGTTTGTCCAGACGAGAGCCTTTGGGGGAACGGAGCCAGCTGTGGCGGGCCAGGGGCTACTGGAGAGGGAGTGCTGCATAGCTCTGCCCCTTTCCCTGTTATGGCTCCATTTAGCTGGCAGAGTTACCACCTACTGTTTCTGTTGGCAGCGTTATTGCAAGCTGTGTACGCTAAAAACCACCATTTTTTTTGTCAAGCTGTTTTGACAGGGATTTTTCTCTTTAAATAGTAATAGCTCATTAATTGCCTTTCTCCCTATAATCCAGAACTTTCTTGGTCTCTTTTATGTACTGTGGGATATCAAACACTATGAGCCAATAAGATGTGTGTGTGTGTGTGTGTATTTTTGAGTGAGACTATGGGTATATCTGAAAACAGAACAGAAAACAAAACAAACAAACAAACAGCTGCATGGGTCCAAGTGGCATGTGTGTGTCTTGTCTGTTGTAGGACTTGGAGCCATTTAAGTGTAATTACAGATGGTCTGGTCCACTCCTCAGAGTCTGGCTGAAACCCTGTGAGGAGACAGTGGAGATTGTTTGCGCCTGCAGGGCTGGGTTATCAGAATCTAGCACTCAGCGGCTTCTCCCTCATCTGTGCACAGTCTCAGTGTAGGTATTCTTGGCAGAGATATTAACAAACAAAACAACCTTCTCTGGAATCCCAAGAGTTAAAACAGCTCTGCTTGTAAGTGGAATGATTCGCCTCCCAAGGCTACCCCTGTCTCTGCCTCATCAAGCATTTAAAATGTCCATTTACAAGTCAGATAAAAGCCTGTGTTTGCAGATAGCTGAAGAAGCCTGTTATCCACCCCATCACGACAGGCAAATGTTGGCTAACTTGCCTTTTTCAGTTCTTAAGCAAAGTCCTATTCACTTAGAGCTTGAAGGCCCAGCCTCACACTGCATGAGCATTTCCCAACACATAAACCCTTCCCAGGTTTTGCTGGGGAAACTGGAAGTATAGGGTGGTTTTATAACTGACGCCTATTTTTCTGTTGTTGCTTTGGTAACTATAAAAGGAAATACCATGGGGGTAAGTTTAGTTCTGATAAGCTGAGTTTTACTCCATACCCTTTGTTCGCTTGGAAGTTCTATTGTTTTCTTATTATTTTAAAATGAGCATTCAGATGGCGCCTAAGCTTCTTAGTCAACCGAGCCTGTTAAAGGGGATTTTGCAACGTGTTTTACATTGCCAAGTGTTCCTCCAAATTACTTGATGGAATTAACCTCTTTGTTACCAACTTGGAAACCACCTGTGTGATCCCTGGCTTTGTGGGGTTAGCAGTGTAGGCAGGGTGGGTGTGGCTGCAGGGAGGAGAATGCCCCATGGCAGCGTCACGGTGGCAGAGTGGCTCCTAGGTGGCGTTGTAAACTGTTCTGTTGTACGTTTAGGCCTCCACACATCCTCCTTACCCAGCTTATGCCCCCACTCTGCACTAGCCCCCTCTCCAGGCCACTTTCAGCAGTGTTCTTTCTCTTTATTCATGTGCCAGGTCCTTACCAGCTCAATCATTTTATCTTTCTAAAAGAGTACATACCAAAGTCAAGGCTTTAAACATCCTGAGCCAAGCGTTTCCATCCAGCAATGAGAGGATAAGGCAAAGGCCCCGGGAGTGATTACAAGGATCTTGTGATCTCCTACCTCACAACAGGTAGACGAGCAGCTGGGTTTGATCCCAGTGGTACTGACAGGGTTGTTTTCCATAGGTATGTATCACTGGCAGAGGAGGACTGGGGTCACCTTGGAGAATACAGATACTCTTGTTCAAGACCAATGCCGCTTGCTTCCAAGCCCGCCTTTCCATTAGAGTCACTGATTCTAAGACTTAGGGCCTGTGCAGCTTGGCTCCTGGTTCTTGCTTTCTTCCAAGGTGAATCTTCCAATTTCAAATTGTCTGCCTCAAGTTTCACCTTTGGTTTTTCTCTAGCCCCTCGCTGACACCTCTAACGGTTGATGACAGTACTAAACGTCCACATTTTAACTGGCCTATCTTTCCCCCCTTCACTCCCATTTTTAACCTGGCTTTTCATCCCCCCCCCCCACTCCCCGATACTCACTCAGGCTGTTTCAATACTACAGACATAATCTCTGCTTTTATAGCCATGCCACTTTGGGAGAGTGGTTTCTTGCCTTGGAATTTTGAGCTCTCATCTGCAAATGAACAGAGCTTGAGAGTCCCATGTTGTGGGAGTGTGTTCATGGGAGTGTATTTGTATGCAGTCACATGCATAAATGTGTGTTCTGGGAAGGGAAGACCCTTCATTCCTCAGGTGCCTTTAACTGCTCCTTGAGACAGAATCGCTCTTTGGTCTGGGACTTGACCTCATTGGCCTGAGGTTCACCAAGTGGGCTAGGCTAGCCAGTCACTGAGCCCAGGGGATCTGCCTGGAATATTTACCAGGTGCCTGGGATACTTGTGAAGAAATAGGGTACCCTTTGATGTGACTGACACCCACACTACCTGCCACTTCCCTTTGTAGTGATGTGGCTTTGTTCTTTTTGTGATCTGTTCTCTTGGGGATGAAGCCACAGAATGGACAGAAATGATTTGTGAGATATAAGAAGTTCCGGAGTAGAACTCACCTCCCTCTGCAGACGTCAGAAGGAGATGGTGCAGTCTCGTGGTGTGTGCACTGTGCATCTCTTCCTTCTCACAGCAGTTGGTGCAGGGAATGTGCTGGCATGGGGGGGGTGGTTTGATGGCAGGGCTAGTGGACAGTTCCCTGTAAGGCTTTGGCAAGGCATATGGCTGTACAGGAGACTGAGGGATACAGGGTTCTTAAGAACACTGTCCCTGTGGCTTGGTGTTCTGTGTTCTCCTCTCAATGCCCCTGCCAGAGCAGGATGCTCCATTCTCACCACTTTTTAAATGCATTGTCTGATAGAGTGCTCTTCAGTTTAATTTCCTACGGGACACTGTGATATTTGGGGTCATGATTCTGAAGATAATGAGACAGATCAAATAGCTAGCAATAATGGAGGGATACACAGCAGAGCTATCACAGGAAACACAGGCAAACTAGATTTCCCAATGAAACAGTAGGAGGCAAGATCAAATATATGCCAGAACTTAAATTGATTTTAATTGGTATATTAAAAACTCAAAAAATATATATGGATGGGTTACCATGTGATGTCATGATACATATGTCCACTGGAAAAAGAAGATTAAGTATAGATATATATCCAAAACAGTATCCCTTCTTTATGGTGAACACACTTAAAACCCTTTCTTCAGAATATGTCAAAGTAAAAAGCTTCTTACAAGAAAGAAAGCAATACCAGAGAGAAAGGATAGCTCACAGGATGTGAGAAACACTTGGAAATTGTAGGTTCAATAAGTTGTCCTGATCCTGAATATGTACTAAACTCCAAAGATTTTAAAATGGACTTTTTTTTTTTAAAGAAGGCATACAGATGGCAGTAAGTGGTTAAAAACTTTAGCCTCAGTAATGATTGGGAAAATGAAATCAAAACAACAGCCAGCTGCCTTGTCACCCCAGCAAGAACGGCTGCTATCCAGACAAAAGGTAAATATTACTGGCACCCAGGAAGAGAAAGGGGCACCCCTGCATACCACTACTTGCCATGCACATTAGTGAGGTCACCCTGTAAAAGTGGGGTGACTCCTTTCACAGTGTTGACAAGAACTACCATATGATCATACTCTAGAGTTTGTGTGCCAGAAAAAAAGAGGTATGTCCAAGAACATACCTCTGCTTCGTTGTGGTAGTATTTATTATAGCAAGACAGAATTATCCCGTGTGTTCATCAGCTGATGAACAAGCAGAGGAAATGCAGTACATGCACACAGTGGGATGCTTCCTGTCTCAAAGGGGAATGCAATCCCGTCATTTGCCAGGACATGGGTGGGACTAGAGAGCATTATTTAAACAAATTAACCAAGTGCTGGAAGGCAAGCAGCACACAAATATCACTCACAGGAACACACTAAAGTGGATGTGTCATGAAGATGGAGTCCGTAAGGGTTGTCACAGCCCGGGAGAGAAGGTGGGTACGGAGGGCTATGGAAGTATTGACCAGTGGGTATCAAGTCCCATCGTGATAGAGCAAGAAGTTCTGGGCACAGTTTTGCAGGAGGGTGACTGCAGATAGAATTGTGCAGTGCGTATCTCAAAAAGGCTATGAGAAAGATTTCTTTGGTGTTCTACCATAGTGTTTGAGGTCATTTTAAAGGTCCTACAAGAAGCTGAATATTGTGACCTGTCAAATCAGCTTACCTTTTTATACAGGGAGGAGAACCAGAGGTAAGAGGGATAAGGAAAGCGCCACACACAGCCAGATACAGTGTCCCTGCCTGTAGTCCCAGGCATGACTTGAAAATGACTTGAAGCAAGCTTGGACAGTTTAGAAACAGGTAAGTCAGGGCTGTGTAGCAAGATCCTGACTTCAAACAACTCTATCAAAAAGAAACAAATGGAAACATACAAAGAAGGATATAAAAAAGAAAGGAGAAAAGAGGCTTGGAGAAGTAGCTCAGTGGGTAAAAGCATTTATCCAGACATGAGGACCTTAGTTTACATCTCAAGAGCCCTCAGAAAGCTAGGTGTATCTACTGCTTTTATGGCAAGATGTAAGGGACAAGAGAATCCCTGGAAGCTTGCAGTTAGCCTGGCACACACAATGGAAAAGCAGCAAATAGGCAAGTCCCAAGTGAGGTGGAAGATGACGACAGATACCTGAAGCGGTTCCATAATGTACCATGGCACATGCATTCCCATGCATGCACACACACAGATTTATACACGTCATATACTCACACATAAAAATGCATTATTCGCATACAAAAAGGGTAGGGCAGAGAAGAAGAAAGGAGGAAGTGGAGAAGGAAGAGGAGGAGAAGGAGAAAGAGGACTAGGAGAAGGAGAAAGCTAATGGTGAATCTCCTTGGATGTGGATAAGGAAAGTCTACCTACCTCCTCGGAGGAGAAAGGTGTGCACAGCTGTGCTTCAGTAGCCTAGAAAAATGCTTTCCAGCCTATAGAGTTGAGTGTTTGCCAAAGCGGGATTTGAGGATTGGCCACAGAACAATACTCTTTGCTGTGCTTGCCGCTGGCTTTTAAAGGGGCTTGAATTTCAGTGGGGGAAAAGTCTATTGCCATCTCTCCATGGCTCTTCTCAACTACCACCGGCCTGATGTGGCCAGATCTATTATCTACAAATTCTTGCCTTCAGAAAGTGACAGGTTGCTGTGATTATGTTCTCTGCCTTGCAGGCAGCCTAGGGAGGAGTGGGCCCCACACTCACCTTGCAATGCAAGTCTGATTCCCTTTAGAACTGCTCTGGCAAGAGGCTGATTTACATGTCTACCATCTCAGTTCTTGATACCCTGTGTTCCCATGTACTGTCAGACAAAACACCATTGTCTCTCTCCATCACAATGTGTGCTGCTGTTCCAGCACTCAGAGCAGTGGTTCCAAGCTGGAGAGCATTAACCACATTATTATTATTATTATTATTATTATTATTATTATTATTTATTTTTTTATTTTGAAGACAGATTTAGATCCCTGGCACCCTTTCCATGCAGCCATGCTTTCTTTTTTCTCTTTTGTCCTGCTGCTGTGGTTTGAATACAGAGCCTGGTAATGCCAGATAAACACTGAATATATCCCAGCACTTTCCATGATTTTTGGAGGTTCTTTGTTTTTCTTCTGGAACAAATTGAAAAGCAAAAAAAGCAGCCAACCTCTGTCTTCTGTAAACTTGCCTCATGCTGTCTCTTCACTTCCCAGGCTATCTCCCGTGCCCTTGCCTGACACGCTTCACTTTGCACAAGACTCAGAAGCATCACTGATATGTGATTCTAGGAGTAAGATTTTTTTTCTGGTATCTCTTTGAAAATGCTAATATCACCTGTTTCCTCCCCATCCCTCTCTCCTTTTCTTTCCTGCAGGAAGAGATGCTAGGCCTTGTGTGTGTTGGGCCAGTGCTCTGCTACTGAGTCACAGCTTCAGTCCCTCCAACCTTTCCCTCCTTAACATCTTTCCATCATCATCAGGCTGACGTTTAATAAGTCTATAAAGGGTCTTTGGGGTATTGAGATGCCAGTGCTGTTTGGCTGTAAAATATCTAAATGTGAGCCATGGAGTAAGGTACAACTTTCTTGGGTAGTAGATACACAGAAAACATCCTGGAGTGGGCTTCCTTTGTGATTAGGTGGAAGTATCCAGTGTGAACAAATGAGCCTGTTAAAGGTTGGGATTCCCAGGGTCAAGGTCTAGTCCACAGCTCGATGTGAGTTACATTCTTCTGATGGTGCTGCTTGTCTGTAAGAAGGAATCACATCCGTGGCCCCACCCCTGTCATCATGCAGCTGCGATGGCCGTGATGAATGATGTTCCTGTGAAGATTCCATCTCTGCCCAGGATGCCAGCATTCTCCTCATGACCTGGCAGCCTTGCCGTCAGCCACTCTTAGATACAATTTGTGCCACGGTAAACTTTCATTTTACGAATACTTAAGGACCTTCTCATGACACCCTTTGTTTGTGCTTTCTGGAATGCTCTGTCTGTGCTTCCAATGTTTATCTAACTTCTGCTTTTAATACCTCATTCCCTGTAATTTCAACCTTGCTCTTCGGACTCTCGGATACTCTCACCTTCTGGTCACAGTGCTGAATTGCGCGTGACCATGTGTGTGCCATGTATTCATAGCAAAGCTGAGGATTGGGAAGCTCTGGCGCCTTAGTGTGACTCAGAAGAAACTGGGCATTGACTGGGTCTGCTTTGATAAGTCAGGTAAACGCTAGTCTCTGTGTCCCTATTACAGCAAACTGTGGCGTGCATCTGATGTCTTTTATAGTTTCAGGATACAGGATGCCATGGCTGTGTATTCTTGTATAGAATGTGGGTTGGACATCTCTCAGAATTAGTATAGACAAGCCATAAATGACGTCCAGGACACCTGGCAGCTGGTGCTCCCTGTGTCAGTGGGAGTCTGAGTGCACAAATCCCAGCGGGGATGGTCTTGCATGTATGAGAATGATAAATGTTAGTGATGGCCTAACAACTGAGGAAGAGGAAGCAGGTACCTTCTGCAGCCGAGGCCTTGCTAGTCTCAAGAGTGTGCTGGGAAGTTCTCCAGGCAAAGGCACAGGAAAACAGGGCCTGATATACATGAAAGAGAGAAGGGGTGATATGCACGTGAGCAGGAGTATGGAGAGCGGCAAGAAGACATACCCTTCAGCCCTGTAGTGATGATAGTGTGAGTTTCCCCAGAGACAATTGAGTGACAGTGTGGAATGTCCGTCAGACTGGACAATGATTTGAGTGGACAAGGGAACAGACCCCCATCCGGCAGTGTGTGTGTGGGTGTCTCTGGAGAAGTGTCCTACTATTCAGAGCCTCGGCATTGCTCTCCACAGTTCCAGTGCCAACAGTGTATGGTGGAGATCAGGATCTGTGCATTCATGATGGATCCCTGCCAATCTGGTGCAGGTAGCCAATGAATTATCCTTTGACTAACTGACAATTTGTCCCCAAGAATTTGACACCCTGGGGAGTGACAACATTTCTGCCAATACACATTTATTTACCCTGAGGAGACAGACCCCATGGCTAGCTCTGTTGTTTTCTCAAGGTCATCCTAAAATGTTGACTTTCAGCATCACTGAGCACAGAGAAAAGCACAGAGCAGAGAAGGACAAGGCCATGGGACAGACCTTAAACCCAGGAGCCTTGGAAGAGCAGAGAACCATTCCTTTTTGAGTAGAAAAGTTGGTGGTTCAGGATTACTCATAGAAACATGGAGGGAAGTAAAGTTTTTCTACCCAACCAGGAAGGAATCTACATCAGTGTCTCTGTGTTGAGGGTTGAAAGGGCGTTTAGCTGACCTGACCACTCACCTGCACTACTGGGCCTCTTACTCTTAGTTTTCAAGAAATAATTCAAGTCTATATTTTCCCCCTGACCTAATTAAATCTTCTGGTGTCCCCATGGGTTTTCTGTTTTAATTTTGAAGTTAGGGATATAAAGCAGTGAAGTAGAATGAGTTTCCTTATTGAGGTTTATTAGTAAGAGGCTCAATTTTACTGTCCCGTAGTTACGGTCATGCCTGCATTTCTTTAATAAACACCACTCTGAAATTTGTAGAGCACGTGGGAGGGGGTTGTCAAAATTGATTCCACTTGGTTTTCACTCCCAGCCAAAAGGATTTTTGCATCAGTCAGGTGTACTTGTTGGAACATGGTGAGCATAGTCTCATTTCACTCCAAACTCAGAATAGGGTGAGTGTGTTATTAATGTTGGTGATTTCAGTTCCTCAGGCGGGATTCGGCAACTGTAGAGGGACAGCTATTGCCAGTGTGTTTGCAGTGATGGTCAAGGCAAGACAGAGGTGGTCACTTTGAGTGGTGATTGCAGCTCCCATCATGCCACGGTTCATGCCAGCCTTTAATCTTCCAGAAACTGAGCTGGTGTTTGAAGTTTCTCCCAGACATATTTCCAGTCCCTTGAACAGTTACTGGTCCTTACATTGATTTACAAGGGTGTAGTTTTCATTCACAGTGTGCCCACATTAGGCTGGGTACTATTCAAACTGCATGCCCAATGTGGCTAAGGCCAGCTCTAAGCTTACCGTGCATCCCATCCCATGAAAAAATGTACCAGTGCTTCGTCGCACTCAGTGACGTCCCCGCACGCAGGACACTCAGGTAGAGAGACAGTGAGTTTTGGGCTGGTGTGGGCTTCCCAATACCCACTCACAAAAATACATTAAACAAAAGGAATAAAAAAAAGAGAGCAGAGAGAAAGGAAGAAGGAGAGGGGAGGGAAGAGACGGAAGGGAAAGAGTGGGGAGATACGGAGGTATTTTATTTTAGGATAAAAATCCTGCTTTTACAGATAATCCAGACTTAAAGTTATCTAATATTGTTACACATAGACTTTTTGTTGTGAGTAAGTGCGGCATGCGGTGGATTTAGTGTAACCCCACCTGCTCAGGGGCTTTCCTATTAGTTGCTGAGTCAATTCAGCCCAGAAGTTTGAGACCAGCCTGGGACAACATTGGAAATTCTGTGAATGAATGAATGAATGAATGAATGAATGAATGAGCAAACAAATAAATAAATGAGAGAGAGAGTTCTGATGGAAACAGAATATTAGAAGTTCTTGAAATGGTCCACCTTAGTGTTCTGATGACTGTAGTTGGTGCTCTTCTAATTCAACCAGGCTAGTCAATAGACTGGTAACTGCCAGCAAAAAGAAAAACTAGCATTTACTTGTTTACTAGACAGACAGGAAGAGAAGGGGATAGGTAGATATTACAGTATTTTATACTCCATGCACAAACACGTCTCACACTGACGGCATTCTTGAAGGTGACGGTTCACGGAGAGAGGGATGAGGCCAGCTTTTAAGGTTACAGGGTCGGAGCTTACTTCCGTCACTGCTGGTGAGCACCTTCTTCTCTGCATCTGTCCTGTACCTGCAGGATGCCTTGCACGGGACCACAGGACTGGGCGCAGACCTCCGGCTTCCTACCCAGCTTGCTGCGGTCAGGTAGCCTGCTCTTTGTAGTTCACTGTGGATTGCTTGCTTAAGTGTGACCAGATCACTACATGATCGTGGGTTGCCTGCTAAAATGTGACTAGATCACTGAGCGAGCACTTAATTAGAGCAAGAGATACATAATAGCTACAGTGACCCTGAGAAGACTAATGCTCTTAGTTCCCCTGCATTTCAGCAATAATTGGGCCTATAAGAGTGACTGGTGGGAGAGCTATCTCACTGCAGCTTTGTGCTCTGAAAGCCTTGCTCTCAGCTGCGAGGATTTTACAGGAATCCATTTTCTAATTTTAAAATTCCCATAAGAAGTGATGGTTTTCAAAGCTTGCTTACTTTAGGGCTAGGGTAGTAAACTTTGTTACTAAGTATTGACTCGTTTTCTATCTCACAACCTTGTAACATGTGCTCCCAACATTCTTGTGTGTTTCCAAACTAATCCCCAACATAACTGGCTGCCTTTAAGCAGAGCCTCAGTGCACTCTGTACAGTCTGTGGTTTTTGTTGACGCGTGCTGAGGTCTGCTGAATAGTAGCCTCATTATGCAGATTCTCAGAATAGCAGGCCTGGGATATCTTCACAGTCCTGCATCCAGTTGCTGACTCGCTGCTTTCCGTTTCATCTGGTTGGTTTAGAAGGAAAACCTCAGGATGGCCTTTTGTTCTTTCTGTTGCCTCCTCTAGAATCTTCACATTGTTCTTTTTAACTCTCTATGCCCCCTGAGTTATTGCCCTGTTATTGTCTTCTGTCTGCCCCCCCCACTGTCCCTTCTTTTCTTTCCTAGTACCTGATATAATGACAGATACCCATGTCTTAGTTGGGAGAAGTGGGACAATAAGAGGCCACCCATCATATCAAAAGGGAGAGGACTCTAGGAACAAGGCTTCTCCCATTGCTGTGACCCAGATGCTGGTGTTCAGTGACTGGGGCCCAGGGACAGCTTTTCTTCCATCTTCTTTTCTGCCACAGATAAGACACTGAGTAGATTCTGTTCTTACCTTTTTCATGAAAACTCTTCCTATAATTCTGAATATTTAATGAAAAGCGAGCACTTCCTGGGCCTGGGGATTAGTGATACAGAGATGAACAGAACACTTTTTTTTTCCTATTTAGTAGCTTGTAATATGTCAGGGAAGTCCAGCATGGCCACTGTGAAGGTGAGCTGCACTATTTATTGTAGGAACACCAAAATGATCTTTATAGCTGTGGTTGACAGGAAGGAATGACAGAATTCATCTGTGACATGGCATCAGCCCCGGGGACCTCAGAGGTGGCCACTACTCTGAGATCTGAAGAATGAATAAGAATATTCAGTCGACATCTTGGGAGTGGCCCGCACACAGTTCACTGGGTGCAAGGGCCGTGTATGGAGATGGGTGATGGGTGAATCGTAGCGTAGCCACTGAAGGTGTGTCTGTGAAGAGCCGCAAATTGTTAGGTATGTGATTAAAATGAAGCTGGGGTAAGACTCTGAAAAGGTAGATGGGCCCAACACCCCCGCCACCGCCCCAAATTAGCAAAGGTAACAATGTGTATTACATGATAAAATGAAGATGCTTTCCTGGGGGCAGTTAAGAGTCCATGAGAAGAATTAAGTATAGGAAGAGGAAGTATGCAGAATGTGCTTTAGGAAAGAGTTGGGTTGGGTCAAATCAAGTGGAAACCTGGGCTGAGACTCAAACCATGGTACAGGAGGGATGAGGAAGTGATGAAGAAAGCCCTGAGAGAGTTATGAGGGTCACAAGATGTCTCACAGAGACCTGCATGATGCAGTCATTGTAAACAATGTAAAGAGACACCTGTTGCTTAGTGTTTCTTATCAAGGTGCTGTGAGTCACACATAGTAATGGGTTTCAAATGTCCATCATCTTGACTCAATGGCCGTGCTTTGGCATGTACCAACAAGGCTAACCTTCTCCATTTCCATGGGTGGCTAGTAATAGCTGTTACAGAGCCATGTAGCCCATAGAGAGTAGATTATCATATTTGCTCATGGTCAAAATTGTCCATGAAAAAAAAATCCTTCATGGAACTTTGGGGACTAAAGACAGCACGCAGTTCTGCAGTCATTTCAGTGGTGACTTGGTATTGAAAGAAACACTCAGATGACCATAGAATCAAGTGACAGCATTGATACAATTCAATCAAGCTCAGGATCTTTAGACCCGAGAGTTACCCTGAAGATAGTGAGATGCCTAACTGTATCAAGCATGGAGGATGGAAAAACAGAGGCCAGCTGGGAGGACAGTGGGGTTGGGAAGGGTGCCAGGTCGTTCTTCTCATTTCACAGTCTTGGGGGTCTGGGGCATCCAAACCACATACCCTGATTCTCTACTGCCTGCTTCCCTTTGCATCCTGGAATTCATGGAAGCCAATTGGACCTTTGATGAAGGCTGCTTACCTGTGGAATCCAATACAATGAGCAAGACATGTTATAGCCAGATCAGGATCTCTTAGAACCTGCCTCCCTGGTCCCAGCTCAGCGCATCCATCTGCACTTGTTTTATTAGCCATTCCCCTACTTATAGGAAATTAGAATAAATGGTTTATAATACCAGGAGAGAACATGAAATGGTGTGTACCTTTTCCTTATGATGTGATTCTGTTCAATGAATGTAATGGATAGAGATGTGTTCCTTGAGGTATGCGCATTTAGCAAGCATGATTGACTGGCTGAATTCAGTTTATCTGCTGCTTCTGACAATAACTTACGATAGTAAAGTTATCAAGAAATGGATTTGTAAATCACAGCAAGCAGGCAGGAGCGCTCCTGGGCATGGATGAAATCCTACCTTCTATTAATTTCCTGCGTTTGTCTTAGCATGATCGTTTTCTGCCTGTTGATTGGATCCACTAAAGAGGAAAATGACAGATGAAGGGTATCTTAGCAGGGAATGGGAACTTGGGATTTAGTTCTTTGAGCCAGCCCTGTGTTTTATTGTCCTTCTTAATTTTTGATGTGTTTATGACTAGACTCTTAAGTGTATGAGAACTGTGATGATCAAATGGTCAGGTGCCTTTGGAAGAATAGAGTGTGTCTGGCTGTTTATGGCAGAAAATATTTATTTGGGTTTAACTTACGGATCTTTTTCTAGTAACACTTTATAAAGCCAATTTGCATGTGTGCTGTTACACTTACACTTCCACCATACCATGCAAACATAACTTTTCAATAACATTGTATAATATGACATTAAAAAAACAATGTCCTCTTTTTTTTTTTAGTTTTAAATATATTTTATTTACCCCAACTACAAAATTATTATAAAAATGATAGTGAGAAGCAAGGCATTGTACGTACATGTTTTTTATATTTTAAATTAATTTATTTACTTCACATCCTGAGGGTGCCCTTCCCTCCCACTTCCCCTCCTTTCTCCTTCCCCTCTACCTTTGCCCCCAGAAAAGGGGATACTCCCCCACCCCCATATTAACCTTCTGCAGCACATCAAGTCACATCAGGATTGCACATATCTTCATTCCCTGAGGTCAGGCAAGGCAGCCCTGCCAGGGTGAAGTGATCCAAAAGCAGGCAATAGAGTTCATGTTAAACATCCCCCTGACTGTCAGATGCCCCATATGAAGACCAAGTTGCCCAATGGCTACATGTGTGCAGGGGTCCTAGGTCCAGACCATGATGTTCCTTAGTTGACGTCTCAGTCTCTGAAAGCCCCCATGGACCTGGGTTAGCTGTCTCTGTTGGTAGTCTTGTGTGGTTCTTGTCCCATCCAGGTCCTTCCATCTTTCCCCCAACTCTTCCAGAACAGGACCCCCAGAGCTGTGCCCCATGCTTGGCTGCAAGTCCCAGCATCTGTCTCCATCCTCTGCTGGCTGGAGCCTCCCAGATGACCATCAAGTTAGGCTCCTATATGGAAGCATAGCAGAGCATCATTAATAGTATCAGGGCTTGGCTCTCTACTGTGGGGTGGGTCTCAGGTTGGGCCAGTTATTGTTTAGACTTCCCTCAAACTTTGTTCCCTGGTTATCCCTGCCGTTCTTGTAGGCAGGGTAATTTTTGAATCATGGGTTTTGTCAGTCAGTTACTGTTCCCTTCTTTCACTAGTCCTGCCTGGCTAGGAGGTGGTCACTTCAGTCTTCATGTCCCCCCTGTTAGGAGTCTCAGTTGGAGTCACACCCAGATCCCCCAGAAGCCTATCCTGCCAGCTTGACAAAGAGATGTCCCGCAAGTTTCCCTTCCTATTCCCGGCCCTCTCACCTCCCACCCCTGTTCTCCTCATACCTGATCCCCACCCTTGTTAAGGGTGAACCCCATGGCCTCTCTCATACTTAGTAAGCATTCTGCCACTGTACTATTCTCTAGCCCACCAAAACCTGATAGTGTCTTCTTAAACTATTTGAAACTACCAATCTAGAGCAGTTCTTTAAAAATAGGTCAGTGATTAGATTATTCTGGGGCCTTTTTAAAATCCATAGATCCCCGAGGCTTGGTCCCAGGAGTTCTAGTTAAATGTGTTATTCTCAGAGATTGATTGTCAAACAGGTTACATTAGAATCAGTGGAGGCTTGATAAAGCCCACCGTGTCTGGCTGAGGAGTTGGGGTGCAACCTGGAAATTTATGTTCCTATCAGGGTCCTACAGATGCATCTGGCCCCAGGACTCACTGATAGTCCCTGCTCTAGTGTGGGAACCTGAGACCAAATGATTCAAGGGATCACACCATAGAGCTTGAGCAGACCATCTTCTCCTTAGACAGTGATTTCATTCCTCAGTCCTCCAGCTAAGGCAGAGGCAGCCAGCTGATTTTCATAGTGCGGGGTCTGGACTGCCCTTTTCTTTTCTAGGTGATAGCATTTGCCCCAAACCTTAGAGACTTTGGTAGCATCTTAGAATCCCCATGGAATGAAGTGAGTAGGAGGGGGGCTGCTGTTCATGGAGCGGAGGCAATCAGCATGGAAGTGATTCCATGGAGAACAGGGGTACCAGGTAGAGACAGAACTGCACAGTGAGTTCTTGGGAGTGGTTTGTTTAAACCCAGTAGCAGCTCTTTTAGGAACATATTTATACACAGAAAAACAGAGACAAGTCAGCAATCATTGGAAAGCTTAGATAGAGAAATAATGAACTTACCCATTTAAAACCAAAGATTTTTAAGATCAGTAAGGAAAAAAGATGAAACCAAAACCCCCACTTTCCTGCTTGCTGCGGTCCAGCCTGTTTAAATATTAGGAATCCGTAGATTGATAGAGAATGAAGGCTGTGGCGTAAGGGTAATAAGCCATAGAAACTTTGGAAACAAGCTCATTTGCTTTGTACCATGCAAAACATATCCACAGGCAAGTGGCATGTTTTACAATAGAGCATCGCATTAGCCATTTAAATGCCTGTGCAACGTGTAAAAACTGCTTGCTAGATTAAATTATGTTGGAGAGCATTTCTATAAGGCTTAGTGTCTGATCCACTAAACATCACAGCACACTCACAAAGTTTCAGAGGCACCGTATACTTTTATCGTTTGGCAGGCAATTAAGTGTCGATGTCAGCATGATTTAAATGAGGAAGGCTGGGGCTCTGGCGTGCAGATATAGGCACTCTTTCTTTAACTCTTAAAACAATTATGTCTGTTATAGATCACTTTCTGCTTATCCTTTGAATTGTGTGGCTTATAGCTATTTCTCTTTCACAGTTTTTAAGATTGAAATAAATGGGTAGAACTGCCTGCGGTTCTAATGTATCTCAGGAAAAGAGAACACTGAGCATTAATTCTTTGGGGGGAATATTTTAGCACTATTTTTTGATACGTTTTCTCCATGGGGAGACCCGTTTAATACTCTTTTATGCATTTGATAAAGCCTGTGTTAAATGGGGTCATTCTGTATTTAGAACAAATGAGTAAAATGTTCTAGAATATCCCTCAAGGGGCATCATAGTCTTCCGCAAAGAAACTTTAAGTGGGCTATAATTCTGCTCCTGTCTGCAAGCCAGTTCCTCCAGTTCAAGGCAGGACAAGTCAGAATGCGTGTTTATCTTACAGGCTTATGAAATGGACATTGAATTGTCCCACGCTTGCCTCTTAGAAGCCTTGCTCCCTCACGGCTCAGGCCATTAGCAATCAGTGCGGTATTGACTGGCTCAAGGAAGTCTGGGAAAGGTGCCGACAGAGGGGAGCATGACTTTGGCGTGTAGGTCTTGGTTGAGCTGCTGGCTATGAACTGAAACTCGAGGGTAATTAGGGTGGGCTATTTGATCACACTCAACTGCCATTTGTAAAATTAGTGGTCAGTTAGGGTGCAGTCAGAAGGAGGCAGACATAGCAGAGGAGCTGGGGGATGGGAAGTGGCATGAAAGGCTTCACTAGACTGTTGGAGAAGAGCTCTGATGACTGAGGGGAGGCAGGCAGAGTGCCAGGCAGCCTCGCCCCAGCACAGACATGGAGCTTAGCCTTGCCAGGGCTAGTGCTTAAAAGGAGTCCTTGCAAGGGTACACCTGCAGACCTTGGTGGTGTCCTCCACTGAGCCCTTCTACCAAGGTCTTGGGTGGGGGAGGGGAGAGGCTCTAGGACAAGCTACGGTTGGAGATGTCAGGACCAAAGAAGGTCCCTGTTTAGAGTATACTAAGGACCCTACTAGGCACATAGCAGGCACACAGAAGCACACATCTTTCTGCACTACCTGTCCCGTGCCCTCCCCCAGAAGAAACCTTAACTTCTTGCCAACTGGGACAGGAAATGTAGGCAAAAGGTTTCACCCAGTGGTTCTCAATCTTCCCAATGCTGTGACCCTTTAACGCTGTTCCTCATGTTGTGGTGCTCCCAACCATAAAATTATTATTGTTATTATTATTATTTTTGCTACTTCATAGCTGTAATTTTACTGCTATTATAAACTGTAATGTAAATATTTGTGTTTTCTGATGGCTTAAGGTGACCCCTGTGAAAGGGTCATTCTATACCCCAAAGGGGTTGCGACCCACAGGTTGAGAACTACTAGGCAGTGTAGACACTTCGCAGGGCAAGAGATGGTGAGTGGAGTTAAAGCTGATGACTGGCACAGGAATTTGAAAACTACTGGTGCTTGCTGCTAGAGTCTTAGAAAGAAAACAATTAAGCTAAAGGAGGTTAAACACACCTGTATTTCATGTTACAAAATAAGTTCTTTGAATCAGACACATTGAGGCAGAAGACCTACTCTGGGTTTGAGGAACAGACAAAATGACATTGCCCTTAGAAGGTGGCTGGCCTTTGCCCACTTTAGGAATCGGTACTTATGACTAGCAGAGGATGCTGGAGACCACAGGTTGCTTAAAGGAGCTCTCAAATAGTGAGTATTGATTTAAAACTTCAGCCTGTCCCGTCTTGGTCAGGTGATAGCATCTGCCCCAAACCTTAGAGACTTTGGCAGCATCTTAGAATCCCCGTGGAATGAAGTGAGTAGGATGGGGGCTGCTGTTCACAGAGCCAAGACAATCAGCATGGAAGTGATTCTGTGTGTAAGCAGAGAATCTTTGGTTCGTAAAATGTGTGTAAATGTGAGCCAGATCAGGGTGGCAAGATGCAGGATACAGTCCGAGGTAGTTTGTCTTAGATTTACTTTTGTGTATGTGCCACATATGTGTAAGTGCCCCCAGAGGCCAGAAGAGGGCACCAGATCTCCTGGACCTTGAGTTACAGGTGATTGTGAGTTGCCATGTGGGTGCTGGGAACTGAACTCAGGTCCTCTGGAGGAGCAACAGGAACTTTTAACTTCTGAGCAACCTCTCCAGCCCCAATAAGTAAATAAAAATTCATGTCTGTGTGAGCTGAATACACATTTGTAGGCTCAGCTGCCGCAGCGTGCGTGTTTATGTAGGAGGAGAACTCCGAGGAATCAGTTCTCTCCATCCACCTTTATGTGGGCTCCTGGGATTGAACCTGGGTTGCCTGGATTATGCTGCAAGCTGCTTTACCCACTGAGCTATCTTGCCAGTCCTCCAAGATGACATCCAGCTGCAACCTGTGTCAGTTTGTCTAGGCTGTGTTGTGTACGACTTTCCCAGATGTGTGTGAAACCTTATAAGTGCCTGTCTGGAGTGTGTGTGGGCCACCTTCCTTATACCTTTTAGGGTAATCATTTCCTATTACTGTTAGAGAGATGAGCCATTTGTGCTACTCCAGGGAAAGAGGCAAGATAAATTCCCTCCAGTATGCAAATGGCAATATTTTATTTTCATAAATCAGGAGTGACCTTTCTAGACAACTGGGCCTGCTAGCTAATTATTGCCAGACTAAGAGAATATTGGAGAGCCACAGTTTGCTGAGAGTTCATTAACATTTAACTGGCTTATATTTTTCAGCCATAATAAAGAGTGAAACTATTGAGCCCCACAGTCAAGTTTGTAGCTGTGTCATCTTGAGAGTTCCGTGAATCCGGCTCACTGCCGTCAGGGCTTGAATTAAGATAGTTATTATTGTTTAGGGGCATATTCCACCATACTTATCTTTAACTTTTTCTGGTAAAAATTATTGCAAGCCAATTCTTCACTGAATTTAAGGGAATTTTCACTCTGTAGATTGGGTTGGCCTTGAACTTAGAGATCCTCCTGCCTCTGCCTCTGCCTCCGCCTCCGCCTCTGCCTCCCAAGTTCTGAGATTAAAGGTGTGTGCCACTATGCCTAGCTAAAAATTGTTGTTTCTTTAGAATTCTATGTGTATGAGTGTTTTCCCTACATATCTGTCTGTGTAGTACGGTTATAGATAGTTCTAAACTGCCTTGTACTAGGAATCAAACATGGTCCTCTGAAAGAGCTACGAATGCTTTTATCCTCTGAATGAACTCTCCCGCCCCTCATTGCCCTTATCTGTCTGTCTGTCTATCTGTCTGTCTGTCTGTCTACCTACCTACCTACCTGCCTACCTATCTAAAGTTATGAGATACTTGCCATGCTCTCACTGCATTAAATGCTATGTTGACTACAGAGCAGACAGAATATTGCTCTTCTGAGATCTCCTCTTTTGTCTATAGGCTTTCAGATTCTGATTGTTTTTATTTTTAAGATGCTTTACAGCATCCACACATGCATGCATGTGGGGAGGGGTGTCTGTGTATAGACGTGCGCATATGAGTGCAGGTGCTCACAGAAGTCAGAAGAAAGCACTGAATCCCTTGGACCTAGAGTTACAAGAGGCTGTGAGCTGCCCACTTTGAGTGCTGGGATCAAAGTACAGGTTTTCTGAAAAAGCAAAGCATGATCTTAAATGCCAAGTTATTTCTGCAGACCCAAGATATCTGTTCTTCTAGTCTGCTGATTTCATTAAAAAACAAAACAAACAAACAAACAAACAAACAAACAAAAAACTGGGGGAATTATCATTTGCTTCAGTGAAAAGTTGCATCAGGACCAAAAACTTAATTGTCCTCTATTTAACTGGTTGCTTTTCCTCTTCCTTTCCCTTCTCTCCCCTCCACTTCCCTCCCTTCCTTATTTCACTTCTGATGTCATTTCCTTTTTCATTTCCTGTTTTAGTTCACTAAGTCATCGTTGCTATCATGAGATCTCACTGATAGAGAGTAACGTGTACGGCACTTAAGGCAGTCAGGCAACAGGAAATGTACGGAGGCCTCTTTGAGGGTTTGATAATCATGCATCATCCCAGAAAGTTAAGCGGTTTCCCTTCCAGGCTTCCCTTCACGTGATCAGAGCAACACCTCCTGTGGGCAGTGTGTTGCTCTCTGTGGTTTCCCCTTTGCTGTATCCACCCTTACTTCAGCGTCTAGTTACATTTTCAGTGCCAACAGTCATTTTGAAGACCACATTCTTTAAAAAAATTTTTTTAATTACAGTTTATTCACCTTGTATTCCAACTGTAGCCCCCTTCCTCATCCCATCCTCCTTCCCTCCTCTCCTCCCATGCCCCTCACCCAGTTTATGATAGGAGAGGTCCTTCTCCTCTTCCATCTGACCCTAGCCTATCAGGTCTCGTCAGGATTGGTTGCATTGTCTTCCTCTGTGGCCTGGTAAGGCTGCTCCCCGCTCAGGGGGAGGTGATCAAAGAGCCAGTCACTGAGTTCATGTCAGAGACAGCCCCTGTTCCCATTACTAGGGACCTCACTTGGAGACTGTGGCATGGGCTACATCTATGCAGGGGTTCTAGGTTATTTCCATGAATGGTCCTTGTTTAGAGTATCAGACTCAGAAAAGATCCCTTGCCCAGGTTTTTTTTTGTTTTGTTTTTTTGTTTTTTTTAGCTAGCCTGATGTTATCCTGACTGTCCCTGGCTGTGATAAAGGAGCTGTCTGTGTTCTATCGGGTTTCTCTATCCAGGTGGCCCTTTATGTCCACATTGATTATCATTTCCTTTTCTTTACTGTTATTTGTGTCACTGTTCTTTGGCTTGTTCCTTCAGTGCTGCAACTGCTCTCCATGTCACAACTACAGCTTGCAAGCAAAGAACACTCTTTTTTTTTTTTTTAATTTTCCCTCATAAATGGCTGCACAGTTTTTGAGCAACTCATCCATATTGAATGTCAACGTGGAATGCCCACATGGGGTGCTGGACAGATCCACTTTGCTTCTGAACTTGTTAAAACTCAGTAAGGGGATGGGGGAGAGACACATTCTGATCATGTGTTCTCTGCATTAAACCTTGAGCTCCATTCTACCTTTGATAATGAACTTTGTATTCCCAAGGGAAGGGTTAGTTGAGACTATAAGTATTAAAAGCATCCCAGAACATAGCATGTGGATCCCTCCCCTGTGTGTAGAGCTGCTGAAAGCTTAGAGGAATCTTTGGGACATCCTGAGGTTTCTAGATTCCTGTTTAACATTTTCTAGCACACACAGGCAGATTTGGACAGAATACTCATCATTTCTTCAAATACAGGTGGAGCAGCCTTTTCCAAAATGTTAGGGACCAGAAATGTTTAGTATTTGAAGGAGTGTTTTGAAGTACTCGGGTATATAATAAGATGAGTACCAGCAGATACGAGTAAGCTCTAAGCACAGAATTTGTTCATTTCCTACAGGTCTGTATGTATAGCCTGATGATGGTTTTCTGCATTAATTTTTGTGCATTTGCATTTTGATCTATGACCTGAAACTAGGTGTGGAGGTATTTGAGCTTGCTGCACTATGGCAAGCACATTTTGGATTTTGTGAGTATTTACTGTAATGTAAATATAGGAAGGATAACTAAATCCCAAGTGACAGGGTCAGGACTGCCAAAGCTGGCCAAGGCTGCAGGAGGCACTGAAAGAGAGATGGATTTAGTAAAGATAAGTGGACAGTCCTGTGCATTCAGAGATCACACACACACACACACACACACACACACACACACACACACACGGAGAAAAATTCCATGGCAGCTGCTGAAAGGCATGTGCTTTCTGCTTTCAGCTCAGGATAGACCAACACTTGCCCAGGCTGTTGTGAGGGTGAAGTCAAGAGCAGAGTCAGTTCGATTCCTGCTCCGGCACAGGGCGCCGTTCTTTGGAACCTCGTTCAGAGAACACCTGCTAGGATGCTGACAGATCTGAAAACCTCACAGGAGGAGTTGAGGAGAGCAGAGCATGTATCGCCTGGGGAAGCTAACTCGCAGAACACGGCAGCTCCCTTCAGGTTGTCAGCATTCCTGTGCCAGAGCTGGGAGTTTTACTGTTGCCTTGTGGGGTGGAAGGAAGATAAATGGGTGCACGTTTCAGGGGCCGGAGTGGAGACTAGAACTTCTAAGAATGTTCTGGGAATTTTCTACATACGAAATGTGCGGCTTCTCGTGTTTTCAGAGACTGGCTGTCTTGGAAGGCATAGGACCAGTTTAGGTTTGGGGGTAAAATTTGGTCAGGCAACCTTCAAAATCCATTTTCTTTGTGGTTTATAATTGCTGTTTCCCTTGCCTTCTGCCTCTAGAGTGTCCATGGCAAGCATAGCACAATAGTAGTCTTCAAATTGCATCTCCTCATAAATCCTCCCCCTGCTTCTTACCAATTACCAGCAAAATTGTAATTAATCTTTTCAATCCGTAGGATTCATTTCTTATGCAGCTGATTATGTCATATCTGCTATCCATTATGTAACGGATAGCAGGTTTTTCACGGCTGTTATTGTGGTTGGTACCATCATTCACTGTTTCCCTGTGAAGCATTTGGACAAAGGCCCGCCGCCATAAGTAATTCAAGGTAACTGGCATCTAGGAGGTGGCAGGGTAGGCCTGAAAACCACAGTGTGCTGGCTGACATTGCTGCTGAAGCAGCTGAGCTTCTGAGCATGGGTACGCTGCGTTTTCTAGCTTGTTATTTAAATAGCTTCATTCATTGTCCCCAGAATTAAGCAGATGTTTTCCACATGTTTTGCCTGGAAATTTCTGCCACTAAGACTTGCGTGGACTATAAAGTGACTTCATGATCTATTTTTGATTATGAGACTTCAGTTTTCCCGAACCGTAATCTGAAACCTGCTTCTGTGTAAGATATAAAAGGAATTTTTTTGACAAAAAGCAAAAACAAAAAAAACTTTTGCAGGCCACGCTCAGCATTTGTGGCACGCTTTGTCTTCTGCTCTCACACCTGCACTTTATTAAAAACATTTCTCTTTTTAGTTTATGAACAAATTATAATTTTCAGTCGAAAACACACGGACTACTTGAGGGAATCCTGTTAAAGTTTTGAATGCAAGGTGAATTTCCTGAGTTCAGTATTCATCTGGAAACGTGAATTTTAAATTAATCTATTCCAGTTGTCTTCTACCGACATTAGGTTCCTTCTGGAGAGCAACCTGTGCGTCTGGGTTGGTAAGGCATCGTTAATCGCCAGCAGCGTTTGTCAAGGTTGCAGAAGGGGGTCAGACCCACAGTTCCCAAGCATCAAGGTCACGTCAGAGTTGGGCTGATGTGAAGTGGGTGGCTGCTTTTCTGACGCACCTCATCTCATTTCAGACGTCCGGCCCCAACTTACATTCCCTCTCTTGCTCCCGTTGTAGGTGGCTGTCTCTTTGACGAGCCATACAGCGCGTGTGGATACAGTCAGGCCAACGACGATGACTTCAACTGGGAGCAGGTGAACACCTTGAGCAAACCCACTTCCGATCCCTGGATGCCATCAGGTTTGTGCTCCGTGTTCAGTCTTCCTTCTGAAATGGGGGCACCTCTGGAGTCTTAATCATAATTGCCGAGGATACTATTCAGCCGAGGCTGAATGAAGGGGCGTGGTGGTTTTTGAGTGCGTTTCTCAGTGGCTGATTAGCCAGGGAGGGTGGTGTAAATGAGAGTGTTGGTTACAGGGAGTTAGCCTTGTACCTCTCTTTGAAGGCTGGTCACGGTTCACTCTTTATATGTGGGTATACCTTAGCTGAGTTAGTGGACGTCACCACAAGACCCTTTCTCAAGCAGCAGATGTGGGGAACAGTTGGGTGTCTCTTTGGGAAAACGTATGTCAAGGATGGAACTCTGGTACCTTGATGCATATCTCCTTGCTCAGCTTCAGGGGCCTTGGAGGTGGGGGGCTCTCCTGTTCCTGGGAAATCATGATCTTGAAAGCATTCAGAGGATGTGGTGAGGGTGTGTGGATGTGTTGTATCCCCCCCCCTCACAGAAGTGCTTAGTGAATTTCATTGCAAGTAGAAACTGCTCACCTCTCTAAGTATCGCTCAGAATCTTTTTGTTTTAATGAAGAATAGAAAGATGATGACCGATCTGATCACAGTGGAGCCTGACTATCATATGGGGGCTCTCTTTTCAGGCTGTGACCGTGACAGTCCTTTTAGCGTTTTAGATGTGCAGATTGATTATTTAAAGGGGCTGATGAATGTGCCGCTTAGGATTCGAACTGTTAAAAACATATTATTGAAAATTTAGGTTTCAGATACAACACATATTTGTAGTTTTTCCTGAATATGAAGCTTTTCATTAATGTGCCCACATGCGGCGGTAATTAGGTTTTGTATGTAATCTTGTACAGGCAGCTTCAAAGCGTGAGGTAGAATCTAATGTTGTTCTTAATAAGCTTTCACAATTATGATGCCCACCCTGGTCTTTCCTCTCCTTCCCACATTTAATTCCTTATAATTTCCAATCAAGAACCCTAATCCGTTTAGCACTGTGGCTTTGCGAGGCTTCTGAATTTTCACAAGTCTTGTTTGGCTCCCTGGATGACTCTCTCCTTTGCTCTCTTTCTCTTGGGCGTGTGTGCACTGCTCCTGGACCCAGCGGGCCACTCTTGGTTCGTCTTCTTGCCTGTGACCGACAGATAGAAAGATAGCCGTGCCCTTGCTGCATTACTTCTCGCCAGGCAGTGTTCTTGCCCTGAAAGAACACTGAGTCTCTCCCTGCCCCTTCTCCATGTGTCCACTGGTGTCCACTGGTGTCCACAGAAGCTGAGGTGGTGCACAGTTAGACCTGGTTGGTCTGTCCGTGCAGGCACAGTCACGGCTGACATCATGTCTGTCTTCTCATGTGATGAAATCTGTGCCTTTGCTGTGTGTCACGAAGGATGGAAACCAGGGCCACCTGCACGTCAGACAAGTGCTCCATCTACCCCTGAGCTATACCCCAGGCCTCCAGTTTGTAATTTATCACAGTGTATATCTGCTTTCATCACCGTGGCCCTTTACGCTGAAATTATTTTCTGATTTGAAAAAAAAAAAAAAAATCAGTTACTTTTGAAATGAAGCCCAAATATTTTAGATTCCTCCTCAGCCTGGGCTGATTCTATTTGAGTCATAAGATGAGCACCTCACTTGATAAAAGGAGGCTTTTTAGCAAGCCTGATGACCTGAGTTCATTACCCAGATCTGCATAATAGAAGGAGAGACCTGACTTGAGAAAATTGTCCTCCTATCTCCCATTGTAGGAAATAAACATACACACAGACTACACAGAGAGAAACACAGAGATACATACGTATGTACACACACACACACACACACAGAGAGACATACAGAGAAACACAGAGAACACACATTTGTACACACATACATACACACAGAGACACCTACAGACACACATGCATACATAGAGAGGCACATACATGCCACACACAACAATAAATATATAACTACAATAATAAATGCTATTAAAATTTCTTATGGTAAGTGGATGGCAGAGAGAACCATGTGGCTTTTGTTATCCATATGGGTTAAGTTGCTTAAGCCTGTATTTAATGATACAATTGGATTTGTTCTTATATCCGTGCTACTTGCTCTGCAGTGTGTAGGCTGCTGCTGAATTGACTCATATGAACGGTTGACCTGATGGCCAAATCCAGCCAGCTGCCCATTTTGATGTGGCTTCTGAACTAGGAGTGGCATCTCCATTTTTAAGCAGTTGGAAACCCTTTTTAAAGGATAATAATATTTTGTGAGATGAGAATTTCAGTGCCCATGGAGTTTACAGCTACCGCACACACTAACTGTGGGCCACAGAGTAAGCTGTGTGGTCAGATCTGCGAAGCTGGGCCAGGGACCCAGCAGTGCATAGAGCTGCATCCTTGTCTCTGCCTGGTATTGGAGAGGTCTGCACTCCCGAGGAAGGCTGCTTTGCTATCAGCCCTTACCTGAGTGTTGTTTCAGATCTTGGCTTCTATATATATTTTTTAATTTTTGTATTTACACTATAATCATTACCCAGAAGTATGATTTCACATTTTCTTTTACTTCCTGCTTATGTGGTTTTCCAATCATTGGCTGTCTCTCTCCTTCATGGCCTAGTGCCACAGTCTTGGCGCAGTTCTGTGATTCTTGTTAGCAAATAACCCATCCAAATGAGTTTGAAAAATGATGACAGCCTAAAATGATAACTAATTTGAGCCTTTTATTTTACTCTGCCCTTTTTGAAGTCAAAGGTGGGATTTGTTCCTTGCTGTTTTCCAAGTGTGAGGCTATTTGTAACCACATTTTAAAACTAAACACAGGCCGGAACTTCACCCAAGCTGACTTGATCACCCCTTTGAGCTGGTAACATCTCTCTGCAGCCACATGTTTAAGACAAATAAATACCAAGTGTCATGTAACTTTGTGTATTTCAAGTCTGTACTTTTGTAGTCAGTTCTGTTCCATACAGTTTTCTTAAGGGTAAAATAACAAAAAGCGGTTTATGTTGTTGGTAACCGTGTGGCTTGCTTCATGTGAATTGATTTTCTTCATTAGCAATGGGGGAAATTTTAAATTTCTGTGATAAGGTCTGCTATTCTGAGCATGGGGCCTTGGATTCAAACCAGTAAGAATAAATAAGGATGTAGTGTATTTTGTTAGCATGGTGGCTCCTCTGGCCTGATAGACCAAGTCATAGGCTGTGAGTAGCAAAGAGACAATTGTTTGAGAAGTGTTTCACGACTACAGAACATGCACCTAGGGCAGTGCAGTGGTCCATGTTTCTATGTTTTGTTTTTGCATCATATTTGTAGCTTACTGCTCTAGCTTTGTTTCTGTTTGTTTGGTTTGGTTTTTTGGTTTTTTTCAAGAGAGGGGTTTCTTTGTGTAGCCCTGGCTGTCCTGGAACTTGCTAGTTTTAAACAGTAGATACTCGTTTATTTAATTTGAATACTTTTTGAAGGGCTGGAGAGTGAACTCTGCCTTGTACATGCAAAGCCTAAACTTGTTATCCTCCTGCTTCAGCCTCCTCAGGAGGCCTATGCTGTTAGGCCAGGCTTTAAAACTGACACTGAATTGTCTTCCTCTGTGGCCTGGTAAGGCTGCTCCCCCCTCAGGGGGAGGTGATCAAAGAGCAGTCCAATCAGTTCCTGTCAGAGGCAGTTCCTGTTCCCGTTACTATGGAACCCACTTGGACACTGAACTGCCATGGGCTACATCTGTGCAGGGGTTCTAGGTTATCTCCATGCAGCCACTCCTGATGAGACCTAACAGACTAGGATCAGAAGGAGGAAAAAGAAACCCTCCCCTACCAGTGGACTTGGGGAGGGGAGTGTGTGGAGAAGGGGAAGGAAGGGAGGTATTGAGAGGGGAGGAGGGAGAGAACTAGAGGGGGGATACAAAGTAAATAAAGTATAATTAAAAAAAAAAAGAACCTGCAGTGCTATCTGCCTGTTAGAAAATGAAGCAAAATTAAATATGTGAATCAATAAAAAACAAAAATTGACACTGAAAAGGCTGGAGTGATGACTTAAGGATAAATAGCATGTGCTGTTCTTGCAAAGAACCTGGGTTCAGTCCCTGGCACCTGGAGGGGACCTTTCATGACTGCCTATAACTCAAGATATCCAGGTCATGATACCTACACTTTTGACTTTCACAGATGCCAGCACACAAAACTCAAAAGCACACATACACGCACACATTAAAAAATCATTTTTTAAAAAAATTGATGTTTAAAATATATATCTTGTGAATAAAATATGCGGCTAATTTATAATAAAACCAATATGATTATTCACCGTAGCTCTTTATTACAAAGCATGACTACCCAGTACTCATAGAGTTTATGTTTATTTACATCCACACTGACCAGTTAGGCTATCATACCTATAAAAGCATTTATTATGAGATGAACTTGGGCCCTGTTGCAGCGGCCAGTAAACCCACTCTGCTGCTTCTCAGGGCATGTGGCTGTCAAGCACAGAAAGGTCCTCTTGCTTTCCTGGTCTTCGCTTTGCATGTTGGGAGTGAGGCTGCCACGCATCTGCAGGGAGAAGAGTGAGTCAGGACTGAATCGTGTCCATAGTGCCCAACCAAAGGCAGGGGACAGGAGTGCCTGGCAGATGAGTGACGGACACTTTTAGCGTGACGACCCAGAAAATAGGAAAATGACTGTGTGTGTGTTTGTTTAGCATCAGCTGCACATTGGGGAAGGATGATGGACCGAGAACATAATTGAGGTTTTCTCTTTGGGTGCACTTATCAGGCATATTTTCCACGTGCTGGGGATAGCCTCCCCATTTATTTTCACTCTGTATCTCTTGTGGTGTTTGGAGAATAATGAAGAGAATGACTGTGAACTTTAAAAGGCTCTTTTTTTTTCTTCTCTTAAGTCACAGCGTGTATCCGGCAAGAAATACTTCTGTTACAAAATATTCAAACATTTGTTTAATTATCTCACTGATTCTTCTATCGGCTGCCCCTCTACCAATGTTAATTAAACACCTGCTACATGCCAGGCATTGTCACTGATGTTCAGGAATCCTCATCGCATGAGCCAACTAGAGATGCTTCCCCAGAGCCTCCTCAAGGAGGCCGGGTCTGACTGGATGGGTCAAAGATCATTTGCTGTAAAGCGTGTTTGCTCTTGTTTAGCAGTGAGGTGGCAAATATTTAGATGATAATGTCAAATTTGGTTAGACTTAGTACTCAGCAGCATGAGGTTGGGTTTAGCTTTCCTATAGGTTTTGGCCCTTAAACAAAACAGAACAAATGATAGGAATGGGAAAAGGGAGTCTAAATCACAGGCAAGTGGCTGTACTTGCTGGTCAGTCTGTCTGTAAAGAAATAGTCTCGTAAGTACAGATGATTCTAGCAGTTGGCTTGTTGCTTTGTGTAATAAGATCCTTGTGGTAGCCCACAGAGACTGGGTGGATGGCAACCTCCATAGTTTACACCACAGGGATCAGAGTCCAGTGAAGTAGATCCTATGAGAAGAACCGCCTTTGGTTTTGCTTTTGGGGCTGTCCTTGGATGACCTTGCAAGGGTGTACAAATGGAGAGAGCATCGATGATCAATCTGGATGGAATGTCTAAGCATCTTGAAGTGAGCGTGAAAGACCGCCCACCCTGCATGGGCCAGCTACCGCCGTGGTGTCCCTTCATAATGCCCTTGTGTGACTTCTTGAACTCTCAGTCTTGTTCTGTCTTCATTTAGTAATATGGTTGGCCTGCTGTGTCCGTGGACTCCATATTCATGGGTGCAGCACCTTGCAGGCAGACAGTACTCAGGAGCTATCTCTACTGACTTTGCAGAGAGGTTTTTTTTTTTTTTTAACAATAAGGTATAACTATTTATGTAACATTTATGTGTTGCTGGTTATTATAGTTCATGCAGGGTTGACATAAATATCTGACCTGAAAATGACAGTTTGCATAATGAATATTAAAACACTTAATATAAAGGACTTGAACATCAGTGATTTGAATGTCCATGAGGGGTCCTGGAGAAATTCCCTGTGGGTATTGAGGGACAGCTATTATTTGTGTGTGGAATGACTTTCCTAGGTGTTGGACCAAAAGCAGCTGAGTCTTTCTTCCTGATGATTATAGCCTATGGAGGAGGCAGGCACTTGACCAATAAGTAGTGAGAACGTAAATTAATGGTAGGCTGTACTTAAGGCCAAGAACAAAACCTAAAGTCAGGATAAGGTGTGAGTTATGATGGAAATGGTAGATGGTGCATATCCTGCTGAATAGAGACTCCAGGAGGCCATGGAGGCCAAGTGACCTAGGTGAGCTGGTGACAGAAACAAAGGGGTGACTTTTGCAGGGCTGCAGATCATACAGGACCCCGGAAACTATGAGAAGTTGAGAACCTGCCTCAGAACTAGGCCAAGGGAAAACCTGTAATCTCTATCAGAATCTTAACCTCATTCCTAGTCCATCATAGTGTTAAAGAAATACTCCCTCCCTCCTTCTCTCCTTCCCTCCCTTCTTCTCTCCTTCCCTCCCTTCTTCTCTCCTTCCCTCCCTTCTTCTCTCCTTCCCTCCCTCCTTCTCTCCTTCCCTCCCTCCTTCTCTCCTTCCCTCCCTCCTTCTCTCCTTCCCTCCCTCCTTCTCTCCTTCCCTCCCTCCTTCTCTCCTTCCCTCCCTCCTTCTCTCCTTCCCTCCCTCCTTCTCTCCTTCCCTCCCTCCTTCTCTCCTTCCCTCCCTCCTCTCCTTCCCTCCCTCCTTCTCTCCTTCCCTCCCTCCTTCTCTCCTACCCTCCCTCCTTCTCTCCTACCCTCCCTTCTTCTCTCCTTCCCTCCCTCCTTCTCTCCTACCCTCCCTCCTTCTCTCCTTCCCTCCCTCCTTCTCTCCTTCCCTCCCTCCTTCTCTCCTTCCCTCCCTCCTTCTCTCCTTCCCTCCCTCCTTCTCTCCTTCCCTCCCTCCTTCTCTCCTTCCCTCCCTCCTTCTCTCCTTCCCTCCCTCCTTCTCTCCTTCCCTCCCTCCTTCTCTCCTTCCCTCCCTTCTTCTCTCCCACCATTTGTCCCTCCCTCTACTCCTTCTTCCTCCTCCTGATGTTTTCCTTCTGCCTTATCTTCTTTCTAGTCCCCTGCTCCTCTTTATCCTCTCCTCTTCTTACCCCTTTTTCCTTCTCCTCCCTCCCTCTCCCCTTCCCCATTTCTTCCTCTCCCTCCCCTCACCCATCCCTCTCCCTCCCTCCAATTCTCTTCATCTTCCTTTCCACATTTCCTTCTTCTTTTTCCTTGAGTTTAGAGTAAGCTCATTGTTCGTCTTGCCTTCAATTCTGTAATAGAAGTAGCTCGTGCCAACTTCTTACTGTCTTTTCTAAGTGACATAAAGTGAAGAATAGATGTTAAATATCTTTGTGAGATTTTGAATAGATTTTTAAAAGTCTGAAAGAAGTCTTTGAGAGTGGTGACACTTTTGACTGCGGTGCCCACTCCATCATCTATGGAGCATGTTTCCTTTGTGTTTCCAATTTTAACTTTATCACAAACTCAACACGTTGATTGTGTGGGGATGTTGGATTTGGAATTATTTTAGTTGAGTCTGGATATTTCTGGCCGTCTAACTCAGGACATGAAAAAGGATTTGTTTGTTCTTGACTATCCCACTGAGCTCTTCTATTCTGTGACTTCCAGAGAGCATTCTTCCTGTCTCACGGACCTTGCGTCTTCAGGTGAGAATGATAAGGAATTAGAATTAGCTCCACTTTGAAATGTGAGCTATCGGCCAGTGGCTGGGGCTGTATCCTGTCCACAGTCTCTAAGTTACAGAATGTAGAGAAACAACTGAGATGATGGTTAACACAATCAGTCCAGATTAGTGACCTACTGGGAGCTCCTAGCTCTGTGTGCCTCATTTCCACATGGTGCAATTAAGGGGACCCCTCCTGACAGCCCTTACTGTGGGTAACTCTGACACTTCCAGCTACGTGACAGCTTTGGCAGTGGCTGTAGTTGATGGATCACATTTCTCATTAATTAGAAAAGAAATAAGTTTTTCTTAGTTTTTAAGTTGTGCATGGTTTGGATTTTTGCCCAACTAAAAATTGTGATAAAATACAGAAGGCATCACATTAACCATTTCTACTATTTAAATTATTTTGAAATTATTTACTTCATTTCCTCCTTTCCTTTCCTTCCTCCAAACCCTCTCACATAGGACAGGGTCCTTGTTCCCCTGTTGTTATCCTTGTTTGGCTCAGGTTTAGGGAGTCATGTTGGTGAGGCTTTATGGGTAGAGCTTCTGACATTCCCCTGAGACGCAAGTTCACAGTAAATTGCTTGTTGTTTTGTCTGCCCCTCATTCTCAATGACCCCTGAGCCTTAGATGCGGAGTTATTATGGTTTTGTAGAAGTGTCCTTTGGGATGGGGCACCTCAACTTTTAACTGGTTGTGGTTTTCTGTGTTGGTTTCCGACTGTTGAAAAGAGAAGTTTCCTTGATGAGGGACAAGGACCACAATTTTTGTGAGTGTAAGGACAAACAGAGTGTAGTTAGGGAATATTCTGGTTTAGTGAAGTGGTGGTTGTAGGTTCTCTTCCAAGATTTATGGCTTCAGCAGTCCTAAGTAGTTCATTAGATTTGTAGTACCAGGCATGGTTTCCGTCTTGTTGAGCAGGTCTTAAGTCCAAGTAGAGAGCTGTTGGTTGCCACCGAGGTATGCAGGCCCCTACTACACCCTTAGGGATATTGTGCCATGCTGATTGTTGTTGTGGTTCGAAGATGGCGTAGCTGGGTAGGACTGTTGATTGCTTCCCTCTTTTGGAACCTTGTGCAAAGGCTCCGGATACTATGAAAGCGAGACCTCAGGCAGTACTGATTTTAAATCAGTTCTAGCATAGGAGCCTCTGAGCCCTAGGTCTGAGTGCATGGTATCTTCAGCAGTAGGGACTTACCTTTCACGTCTGAGGTCGTGGCAACCTCAGAATGTTTTGGGAGTATGCAGTGTTTTGGGAGTCCCTTGGACGGCGCTGACCATCCACTTGAAAGAGGGCTTCTCATGCCTGTTGTTGGTTAGATGGTCTTTGGCTCTTGGCGGGAGCATTGTCAGCCTTGCATAATTTATTTAAAGGAGATACGTATATACGCTGACTCACCTCTATTATAGATATTTTTAGGTAATTAATAGTTTCTTATGGCTTCTTTTATGCATCCTTACTGTTACTGTATCCTTCTTCCCCCTTCTTCTGAATTTAACTCCCCTCTCACACTTCCTTAGAACCCCCATCAGATCGCTTGTACCCTACCATTCTCATCTCTATCGTTCCTCTACCCTCACCCCAGCAATGAGGTAAAATGGTTCCATTTTACCTTCCTGGTTTCTGCATTTCCTCAGGGGTATGTCCTCATATCTGAAGACTGGCCCCATTGAACTCTGCGAGCCTGTGTAAAGCCTTTCTCCCTTAAGTCGCTTTTTTCAGAGTGTGTTTTCACAGCCCTGGGAAAAGCAGCAAGGACAACATCCTTCTGTGTTGTTATTTCACCGAACATGATGCTTTCTGTGATTCTGTTTTGAAATACAAATGCTTTAGAGATTAAGAGTGAGTCAGTTTGCAGCACTGCTACAACTTCTTTCATCGGGGCCAGCGGGAGCCATGGCGTTGTTTACAACCGCTTTCTCTAGTCCTGTATTCTTAGCAGTCAACGGGTGTTTTCCTTTAAATTTCTTCCAAAGTCCTTTATGGCTACTCGGAAATCCACAGAACATAAGAATAGCGATTAACTCTGTTTAACATATTTGCTGAAAAGCATACGAATCGGTCTCTGTATATAAATAAGCACTGTAATAGCTTTATTTCTTGTTTAATTTCCTGTAAAATTATGCAATATGACATTATAAGAGGGATGTGAGGCCAAGTAATAGAATAAACAGAGAGGCCAGATGTGGCAGATGCTGCAAACGGAGCTGGCGTTTGAGTAGAGGAGGCGTGAGGAATGAGAGATGTGAGGACCAGAGAGCTGAAATGATGGCATGTGCGTTACACTTGGCTCCAGAACATCATGCTGAAAACTTGGACGGTGTTGGAGTCTTCCCTGCCCCACTACTAAATTCTACAGGGAAAGGCTGAGGCTGACCATGCATACTTATAGAAATGAAGAACCTGCTTCAGATTAAATGTTGGGGAGCAGGACCATAGGATATGAATAGGACTCAGGAATAGCCCCATTCATCTTTGGAGCAGATTTCCTACAGCACACACGAGGATGAGCAAATTGGAAAACTGTTTCCTGGAGACTAGAAAGCCTGAGGCCTAGATCCCTGTCTCTGGGCCTAGGGAAGTTGGTCACCAGCTGTCTTTCTGTGACTGCAAGGCTTGTGATGCGAGGGTGTTGCCCTACCTGGGTAGAACCCGGTAGGAGTGAGGTGGCAGTCTTGGTAAGTGCTTATACAGCCAAAACAAGAATCACCATGGGCACCCTGAGTGGCTCAAGGCTCACATCTTTCACGCTCTGTTGCCTGTGTCAGAAGTCATTTCACAGTCCCTCAGAAGTGCCGTCAGGACTCCCATGGCCCAAAGTTATCAAAGTAGGAAAAGCATTTAAATGGGAAATACCAGGTTCAGTTATTCCTGACTCCAAATCAGGACAGAGTGCGGCTCCCCCTCTCCCCTTTTCTAGTAGCTCACACCATGCATGAGGCATAGCGTTAGGCACTGAGCCTGTAGTGACAAGCCTGTCCCCAGGCTTCCTGCTTCTGAGGAAGCAATGTGACTTCATCTGGCTGCCCAGAGTCTGACAAGGCTGCTCCCTACCAGAGGCTTGGTGTTGAGGAACAGAGGACTTTTAGAAGAAAGTGTCTGCCAAGAGAGCATCAGAAACATGACTGGGGCTGGAGTGCTGCACACTTGGAGTCAGTCACCAAATCAGAACCTCTCCATCACATGTTGGCTACCTGGGCCGGCCACTCGTCCCTTGGACCCACATTGCCGGGCCCAGTTTTTATGTGGGTGCTGGGATCAGAACCCAGGTCTTCATGTAAGTCATCTCCCCAACTATCTGAGGAAACGCTTGTGGAGATCTCCTGAGTCCCTGTGGGAAGAGAAGCAAGAAGATGCTGGCAAAGGAGGGACAAAGTAACTACATGAAGATGGAAATTCAAGTTGTCGGTACTATTGTGTGGTTCATGCATGTACATATGTGTGCACAGAAGTACCTTAGGTGTAGATCTTTCCCCTCCTCCTCGTCATGCGGGGTCTCTCCTGTGCACTGCTGTGGATGCCAGGCCAGTCTGTTCTCTTCCCACAGTAAAGTGCTGGAAGTGCAGGGGACACGCTGACCACTGGGTCTCACGTTACCTGGCGGGTCTGAAGTCAGGTTGTCAGGACTGCATGGTAAGCACGTTACCCACAGAGGCCTCTCCCCTGTCTGAAAACTCAGATTTTCTGATGAGTGTGGCAGAGGTATCATAATGAGCTTTGATTGGTAAACAAACATTGAAGAAACGTGAATATGTAAGATTTTCTTGATTTTAGGAGATTTTTATGCTACATTTTAAAGGAGCAAAAGTGTTGATCTCTGTGCAGAAGGAAAATAAGTGAAAAGGTTTCTGTGTGTGTGCGCGCACACACACACACACAGCAAACATGCAAATATGAGCATCTTAACTATTATTAAAGCCTGGTAAAGTATAAATAAGTGTAATTACCCTTCGACTCTTTTGAACTCCTGAATTAAGCAAAATTTGCAGTGTAAATGTGGGGAAAGGTGAACACAAGGCCAGAATGAATTGACAGTGCGCTGCGTCGACCTGGTTTTCATCCACTGTTCATTTCAGGCAAGTGCTGTCAAAATCGCACAGAAAATATTTACATTTCAAACAGTGCAAGCTGGCTTCACTTTCTCAGCATACTTTGATGGTTCTTGGTCATTGCTGGAGAGGCTTCTTGGAGCCCAGGGATTTAGGTAACACCAATTTGGGGCAACTAATTTCAGGGACATAATTCTAGGACTTTCTAAACTAGGACAAGTTCTTCATGCTCTGGTCTCAGGCCTCTGTAGATGTAGTAAGTATAACATTGTATCCTATGGGTAGATATCATGATGGCTGGCCGACATGTTGTTAAAAAAGTGCGTATTAAGGGGATTAGGATGTTTTATTTTTGAATTTGTACTTGCCTATATTTCTGTCCTCTTTAGATCAGGAGACTGAGTATAGAGAAGTTCCTGTCTGTTTCTTGGCAAACTCTAGGAAATGATTATGCACATCATTATTTTAAATAAGTGGACTTTAATGCCTAGTTAACCGATACTTTATTCTAGATTGTGACAAATTATATTTTAATGCAGTATTTCGAAGCTTGAGTGGTGGAAAGAGAAATAAATATGGCTATTTAATTAATTGTGTGCTGGACAAACATAGTGCCTCTATCTGCGGGGTGGACAGGTTCAAGCAACTGATTATGTGGCAGGAAGCATCTGCGTCAGACACCCTGGGCAGCATGCTGATACAGTGAGTGCCGCTTTTATCATGGCGTCTGTGAAAAATTGGTTTTCAAGTCCACAGTTGTGTGCTTTAGTTATCTACTGTAGAACTGTTTCTTTCTCCCTGTGTGTATGAGTTTTCACACACGTGTGTTCACACACGGCAGATATGTGTGCACGTGTGTGTGGATTTCTGTAAAGACCTGAGTTTGACGCTGGGTGTCACTTTTCCATCTTTCTTTTTAAGACAGTCTCTTACCGAACCTGGAGCTAAGCTTGGCTAGACTGGCTGGTCAGTAACCCTGGGGTACTTTATTTTGTCTGTCTGCCTGCTGCTGTGATAATACACATGCCATCATTCCTAGGTTTTTACACTGGTGCTGGGGACCTGACGGGTCCTCATGTTTGTATAGCAGGCATGTCACTGGGTGAACCATCTCTGCGGTCCCAGTGTTACCGCCTATTGTGTTCTTGTGTTCTTCGTAGCGAACGTGGAAGGGCTGTCTTTTGCACACTGTTGATTATAGAAAAATGTATCAAATACTGAAATCCTTACAGATAGACTTGAAGACACAGGCTGTGTTTGATCCCAAGATTTTAAATCTAGAAAAATGGGGTATCTGGGAGTGGTCTTGGGAAATTACAAAATCCTTGTCTAGTCATTTATTTTCATGATGTGTGTTTGCGCTTTCCTTCCCTGTTGAAATAAAAGCCATCCTGGGATCTCATACCTTGTGAAAATACTGTTACCTCCCTAATTATTCTCTATAAACAAAGCGTCTCTTACTTCCTGGAGTACTGTGGAGTGACAGGATGCAATTTGCCAGTAGGTCAACAACTGAGCTGATGACAAGTGACCTTTCTAGCATTGCAATCAATGCTTGTTATTTGGAAAACAAAATGATACAGTTTGTATCTTTCAGCTGGTAGGTCATTGGGTCTTTCCACCATTGACAGATGAATTTGTTGCTTGACCCAGATGAGCCTGTTCCGACAGGAATGTTAATTTCTGGGTGGGAAAGATGGCTCAGCGATTAAGAACATTTGTTGCTTCTTGCTAAGGTATAGAGTTCAATGCCCATACATACAGTAGCACAGCTGTATGTAACTGTAGCACCAGGGGATCTGATGTCCTCTTCTGGAGTTCCTGGAGACTGCATTCACATACATATACTCAGATACACAAATAAAATGTAATAAAATAATTCCTTAAAAAAATGGTACTTTCTTTCCGTTGATCTGGACCTTGGTGATCTGGAAGGCTTCAAGGCATTTGTCTATGGCATAATTTATTATGGCTAATTGGCTTTTAAAACAGTGGTCAAACAAAGGCTGTTGGAGTATATGAATGGAGTGCCTATATAGATGATAGCACTACACTACTTTTGGCAAACATTACCTATATTTTGTTTGCACATGGTTTCTCAGTTGTTTTGAGGAAGACAATATTAAGCACGTAGGCTCGTGCGTGTGTCAGCTACATCGAATCTGTTCCCACACTTCCTGAAATTTGTGTGGTGAGGTCAAGGAAGAGCGTAAGCAGGTGAGTAACGTTCAGTACATGACGGGAAGAGGTGAGTGAGAGAGGCTGTAGCCCTTGAGGTAGTCAGTAGTGGTGCTGGGTTTTTGTGGACAGAGATTAGCTGACAGCACAGGTAGTCCTTGTGGTCATTAATAGCTGCAGGATAATTGCTTTCACTTTCTAGACGCATTGGGATATTGAGCGTCTGTGTAGCCTATTTTATATAGGAAAACATCTGCCTTGGCTGAAGAAATGTAAAGGAGGGCTGGAGATCCAGGATAAGCTTTACCATGTTTTCTCTGAATGACTTCAGAGGTGGGAAGGCTGCTTCTAAAACTCATGCTGGAACTGAATCCCTAGTTTCCTAACCTGACGGTATCTGGAGGTAGGGCCTGGTGGAAGGTAGGGTTCCTTGAAGACTTGCAGGTGTGACCCCATGTTGGGGTTTCTGGGTTATAGAAGGAGGACCCTAAGCAGACATTGCCTCTTGCTGTTACTGTGCTGTGCTCTCTGCAATGCTGTAACACAGTAGAAAGGCTCCACAGATACCAGTGGCACAAGAGTAGATTACTCAGCCCTCACCATCATAGGAGATGAGCGTTTCTTTATAAAATACCTGATCTGTGGTTTCTGTAGTAACAACAGAAACCCGATTAAGACAATAATGCTGTCCTCCACACTCCACACTGGGCTGACTGCAGGTGTCTAGGAAAAAGTAAACTGTTGTAGTGCTGTCTTAGTTTGGGTTTTATTGCTTTGAAGAGACACGATGACCAAGGCAACTCTTATAAAAGAAAACATTTAGTTTGGGGCTGCCTTATAGTTTCAGAGGCTTAGTCCATTATTGTCATAGTGAGAAGCGTGACAGCGTCCAGACAGACATGGTTCTGGAGCTGAGAGTTCTACACCTTGATCTGCAGGCAGCAAGGAGGAGACTGGATGTGCTTCACACTGGGCATGGCTTGAGCATGTAAGACCTCAAAGTTCTGCCTCCACAGTGACATACTTCATCTAACAGGACCACACCTCCTCCAATAAGGCCACGCCTCTTAGTAGTGCTACTTCCCGTGGGCCAAGAATTCAGACGCATGACTGTGGGGACCATACCTACCCAAACCAGCACCATTGCACCTCCGAGGACTGGACTAACTTTGGAAATGGTTCTCAGACTCCTTGGTAGTAGGGTGCCTTTTATATTATGAAAATATTTTGAGAGATTTAAAGAGGTAGTATCAGTGTCCATGTGGGTAATGCCAATTGGTAATTTTTAGATTACGTGCTGAGGCTGGGCAGGGAGGGGGGATGGAGAACAGAAGGAGAATAATCATCCATCCCCTCAGGCAGCAGAGCAACACTCCATACCTATGAGCAAGTGAGCTGAAAGTTGGGGGGCGGGACAGTCCAGCGTTTTATTATCATGGAAATAGTTTTATTTGAGGTCCCCTGAAAGGGTCTCGGGTACTTTGGGGGTCCTGAAAGGCACTCTAGGATGCATTCTGAAAGGCTTTCTTAAAGCAATATGCCCACCTCAATTTACAGTTAGCAGCTCAGAGAAGCCAGCAAGGAAAAGAAGGGAAACAATTCTAGACATTGCAAAGAGGACCCCCGGGGAAGATAATTCACTCTCTCTTTGAGTAAAGATAATATAAATAGTTCACTCCTGTTACTGAGAAGTTCTTTATACTAACAAATGCGCATTTCACTAGAGTATCAAATAAAATAATACACACCAAACGGCATTGTAGACGGCATCACAGCCAGGTGTGAATGTTATTAATTCTATGAAGGTTGAGTTTATGAAATCTCATGCTCTAGAACAATTGGGAAGTAGGATTAATATTCATACATTTGAAATTGAGTATAGGATTTCTACAGAATAGAAGGCTGGGTAAAGTGAATTATTTAAACATATATATGAGTGAGCTCGTCTAAATTCATTTAGTAGTGCCACTTCTGAGATTTTTAACTGCAAGCTGTCGTATACATTGGCATGATAAAATTGTTTAACTTCTTCTATTATGAAATGTATAGTGACAAAATGATATCAAGGTGACTAAACACGTTTCAGAGAGACTTGGAAATGGTGTTTGATAGAAATTACACATGAGTCAATAACAGTCCCCCCCACCTCAGGTGAATTTCTCACACATCCTCCATCAATAGTCCATTTATGCAAGGTAACAGATTTATTTCCAGGGAACAGATCTGAGTTCTAATCAGGTTTGCTAATATTTTAGGGGTGCAACAGATAAATACGGTCTGATTCTTATGCTAATATGGCTAAGTAAAGAGCCCCTGACAAGGTGGTGATTTTCACAGATTTCTCTAGCTCTTGTAACAGATCATGCTTAAACTTAGGGAGGAAGAAGTAGATGATCTGGTTCATTGAGTCTTTCTTTCCTTATCTATTTTTCCTTAACAGATCTTCATGTGTACACAATGAATATACTGATTCATCCCCTACCTTTGATCTCCCTACCACACTTATTTACCTTCCTACACACCACAATTTTGTCTCCGGTTCATATCCACTCTGTTTGGTGATCCACTGAGTTTTTCAGTTATATTCTTGTGATGTGTCTACTGTCGTCAGGCACTGATTTTGTGTCCTCCAATTTAGAGAGTGTCTTTTTCAAGTGCAAGGGGACTATTACCTTCCCTGAGAGATAGAATATCTCCAAGAAATACCCCTGTTTTGTTCATACACTGCTGACTCTGGCAAGCAGTTCAACCTTCCATGAACAAAAGCCATCACTGTGACTGACAGGAGCAAGCACTTCCTGTATCTCCCTGAAGAGGCGGTCCTTTCTTAGTCAATGTCCTTTCTTAGTCAAGTCAGCCAAGCCGCACTTTCTGATCTCAGTAATTTCTTACAGTCCCCAGCAGGTGGAGATGCATAATCCCTCAGCCTTTGGCCTGGATCACGGTTCCCTGCCTCAGGTGTCTTGCTTAACTTCCAGTTCTGATGCTGGGTCAGATACCTCAAGTGAGATAATGAATGCTCCTCCTGCAGTTCCATCCCATCCTGCCGGTGGCCTGTTTGGGCCTGTGGAGAATTCTTATTTATCCTCGCACTGCATAATGCCATTGTCATTAGTAATCTTCTCCAGTATATAAAACCAATATTTTCTTTAAGGACTCACCCCCAGCAAGGCACAGAGCAGAGAATTCCCAGAGCTGAAGAGAGAGTGACTTTGAATCCTAGGGCAACCAGAAACAGGCCAGTCCTAACGACCATTTGGCTCAGAGTAAATCCAGGAGGTCAGATATGGTTTCAAGCACCAGGGTAAATTTGATCACAGGTTTCTGAGGTCATCATAAGGAAAGGAGAGTTTAGTCTCACTTTCCTCCCTGCATCCCCACTAACACAAGGGGGAAGGAATTTAAAGACAGTCCCTAGCACCAAAGGAGCTAATGATTTAGGTAGATCCTTTCTTCTATCTCTCTTGACTGCTTTATATTTAGTTCAAGTGTACTGAAAAACAGACTCAGGATTTTTTTTTTTTATTTGACAAGCTCAATAATACCTTTCAAAATTAAGTATTCTTACAAAGCCTGTTAGAGCATGGTATTCACAGCATTTATGGCGATTTTTTATTTGTACCAGTCACCTTGGAAAGATGATTGATTTTCGATTCTTCAGCCCAACATCGTCTGTGCTAATAGACATGCATCCAGAAAACTAAGAAGAAAAGAAAGGGAATAGAAGGCAATCTGTGTGAATAGGTGTGAGCTGGAGAACCAGAAGAGAATGTACACACGCACACCAAAACCTCTCTAACAAATAAGAAGTGAACATGGAAACAGAAGACTAGACTGTGCAGGGGAGGGGGGGTGTCTTTGGGGGAAGAGGGCTAGGGGAATGGGAGAAGTAGGTGGCGGATAAGGACAAGGCCTCATGATAGACATGTGTAAAAAAATGTCACAATAAAACCCAGTCTAAACACTAACTTAAAAATGAATAAACAAGAAAGGAAAAAAAAATGAATTGTGACCAAGGGATTTGCCATTTTTAAGTGAACTCGAGTCTGTCATCTGTGTGTGTGTGTGTGTGTGTGTGTGTGTGTGTGGTCTAATAGAAGGCTTTGTCTGTAATAAGCTTTAATTTGCAGATTCATCACACCCCCACCTAAGTCATGAGTACATCATGCAAGACAGCATCGTTTACTTTGCGTACCTCCATAGGAGCACATAAAACGGTTATTCGACAAATGGATGTTGGCTTTTTGAATGAGTCTGAGATACTAGGCCTTGTCATCTAGATTCCCAGTTTAAGACTGACTAGACTTGCCACTGAATGCAGCACTCTGGATTTTTGCTGAACTCGGAGATGCAGGTGTCTCTGTGTTAACCAAGGTGCTGAGCTAAGTGGTCTCATGGTGTAGGGCGTTAGCACTCTGAGCACTTATCTCCCATGTCTTCTGTGGTCCAGAGTGGTTCCGGATTGGAGGAGAACTGGTCAAGGACTGTGTCTCTCCACACAGACATCTAGGCTGAGGCAACTCTGACATCTTCAACACGTGTTTCCCAAGGTTCCCCTCAAGGGAAGCATTTACATGGGACGTGAGAAAACCCTGAGGCTCATGTGACAGGTTCCTCCGGATCTTTTGTGTATCAAGGGAGGAGGGCAATAGGGACAGTGGGCAGAGTGTGGCTGAGTGAAGATGAGCAAATGCTGAGCCCTGGCAGCTCCTGCCTCAGCTGTCCCTAGAGGACCTACTTTCTAGTCCCAGTATAAGTTACTAGAGGAGAAAGTCATTTAATGTTAAATACGCTGATTATCCTGTTGTTCTCTAAAGAAACACCACCATAAAAACTTAAAGCGTTCAGTAAGATATTGTTTAGAAACATTATGGCGTTTTGGTGTAAGCGGCTCTAAAAAATTAGTGCATAACTCTGAGGTCTGAGATGACTGGACCCTTCCCTCAGCTGTATATTATGTCAGGCCCCGAGATTTCTATAAAATATCCGCTCAACTTTGATAAGATAATTTCCCAGATAGAGCAAAGATAGATGAGCATATATTGCTACTTAATTCAGTCAAGCAAATATCATTGAATAAATGTCAGCTTTCCCAGAGAAATCGCTGCACAGAACCTCTCCGGATAATATATTTATCAAAAAATCAATACTGAAGGTAAACAGATTTTTAATACATCTGAAGGATCTTCCTTAATAAACCCAAATGCCAACCCATAATTTAAAGCTATTGATACCAGTAAGTATTTATAGATGACACTATCATAACTTTTATATGGTATTCTTCATAGTAGCCTTATAGCTACCTCTAACTCGGTTTTAACCTTGCACTTGGGGAACAGTGATTCACTGTGGAGTGGCATAGAGCCTGCTACACTGGGGACTACCATGGCCTCTCTTTCCAGGGGGGGAACCCCAGAGGACACAGAGCCTGTAGCTATTCTGGCCTCTTCCCTTCTGTTTGGCTCTGTTCTGTGCTAGTGGCCCAGTTCCTCTGCTGTCTGCCATTCCTCCGCGAACATCTGTCTAGCTTCAAGCCCCCTGTGACTCATCTTCCTTGTGGACCATCATTTTCAAATTTTGAATGTGCTGATTGTATGATTGACCTTTATTTTTTTTTAATTAGTCAATCACAAAAGATTTAGAATATATATTCACACACACACACACACACACACACACAAATATAGAGGGAATTTTGTTCACCACATGCGTGCCTGGTGCCAACAGTAGTGGGGTCCCTTAGGACTGGATGAAGGTAGGATGATTGCAAACTACCATGTGAGTACTTGGAATTGAACCTGGGTGCTCTGTGAGAGTGTAACAAGTGCTCCTGACTGCCGAGCCAACCCACCAGCCCCCCAAAATTTAGAGTTTAAACTGGCAAGAGAAATGGCTCATACCAGTGAGAGAACCTCTTTAAAATGATGGTTAAGCTACATGATTTGGCTCTTCAAGCCATGGAGAAGCCAGACCCCACAGTCACAAACCAGAAATTGGATATTTCCTCGTAGAAATTATCAGTAGACCCTTAGAGGAAAAAATTGGCTAAGTTCGGCTTTAGAAAATATATTTTATGGTCTCAACTGAAGTATTAAATTACATTTTCTGATTAGTCTCTTCATTATACTTGAGAACTTATCTGTTAGCATAGAAGTTGCACGCCTAACTTAAGTACCCTTCAACTGCATGACCCTGTTCAAGTTGCTGCACTCTGAGCCTCAGGCTCCTGTTCTGTAAAGTGGGGAGCACACCTCAGGTCAAGGTTTTACAAGACTGGAATGACAGCAGTGTCCAACACAGAGAAACACTTGACAGTTTTATGGATCAGGTTTTGGATGTGGCAGCTCAAGACATCAGCGTTGTGTGTTTGCTCTCGACCTTTGCAGTTACCCTCATTCCGAACGGCACTGTACCCATATCCACATGGAGTTTTGGCTGTGGATGCTGTGAGAGAGACACTATGTTTATTTATGGATGTATTCTGAAAGAAGATGTCAAGTCTTCAAAGCCTCATTTAGTGGAAAGAGGATCTTTACTTGTGGACCAAACAGTGATCTTGTCACCTCCATGATTCTTGTGTTAATACCTCAGCTTCCACACTGGATATGGTGGCACATACTTGTGATCCCAGCACTCTGAGAGGCAGAGGCAGGCCGATCTCTGTGAGTTTGAGGCCAGCCTGGTCTCCAAAGTGAGTCCAGGACAGCCAGGGCTCTACAGAGAAAACCTGTCTTGAAAAACCAAACCAAACAAACAAACAAAACCAGCTTCCGATGTAAGTAGGCTTATGAATAAGGTGATTACATTCAAATGAAACAACTCAGTGGAAGGCTCCTCCAATATGGCAGTCTGCTTTCGGAAAGAGAGAGCAAGTACCGTTGCTTTGTCCACACAGAGGAAATGCCAAGGAAAGGCATGGGAGAGTGCTGGCACCAGGTGCTTAGACTTTACATATTCCGAATTGCAGAGTTAAATATTGATTGTTTAAATCAGTGAATATGATGTTAGTTCCTGGCCTACATTGTGGGGATCAAATTGAAGGCTTTGTACCTGCTGAGCAAACACATGATATAGTCCTCATGGGGAAAACTGTAATGTGTACATATATACACTTACACACACACACACACACACACTTATATGGCACAATGTTCAGAAAATATTACATAAAATACTTTATTGTCTTTGTTACATGTGTTTTCTAAGTCGAGTCCTACTTTACTGACCAACTTTCTTTCTTTGCCTGTTGATTACCCTGGCACCCACATGGGATTATTTTATCTCCTGGCTATGGCACAGTCAGCCATTCAAGGCAGGAATAGTGTGACAGCATGCCACTTGAGTCAGCAACCTCTTGAGCTCACAGACTGTCTTCTGGGCCACCCTTGAGACCGGCCGGAGTGATGCATTGAAACAAAGCTATTCTCTTCCCCCATTCATGATGCACCTGAAATGTGACCATTTGGTAATCTTGAAATTTTCTCACTGTGTTATTGACTAAGGACTGGGCTCCGTCTGATGTTGAGTTTTCCCTGGGGATGTCATGGTATAAGGATGGAGGATGAGGAACCACAGATCCTGAGCCTCATAGTTAGCTTTTTATATAGTGTCTCAAAAGGGTAAACTTTAGGGCACAAAGTTGTTAACAAGAGTGACAATAGAACGTGCTCCTCATAGGGCCAATTTATGCCTCACAGCTGGCTCACATTGTTGGCAGTGGTTCATGAACTGATATTTTTAACTTGTATGTTCAATGGCCTGGGTATGTCATGCTATACTTTTTCATCATTTAAAATACTGATATATTAAGCATCTAAAGTGACACCGTTTAAGAACTGTTTCTTGACACCTGTTCATTTTTTTATGTGCCAGGGATCTCAAAATAGCCTGGGCATAGGACTCTTTGGCCCCAGTCTCCCCCTTGCCAACTGTTCCCAGGGAGTAAATCAGGGTGGAGGGCAGCCACGTGCAGCTCTGATCTCTCCACTGGCCTCTAGAGACTTTCCATAGTCGACTCTCCTGTGTGACCCCTGAACCAGGAAGAGTGACTCACTGACTGAGCTGGGTGTTTTGTGTCCTGACCTGGTAGGAACTTTGGGGAACCATTGTTCTGTATCTTGCACAGTTGACTTCCTATTTCTATTGCATTGGGGGGGGGTAGGCGGGACAGCAGCCTACATGTGGTGGAGGCACTCTCTCTGTAGGCCTTTGTGCCTCCCTCCTGAGGGCAGTGCTCCACCCTGTGCTGAACTGAAGAGTGACCCAGCACTGAGCATGGAGGCTCAAGCCCGAGGCCCCCACGCTCAGGCAGCAGAGACACGGGGAATCCGTCTGCCTCAAAACCTGGGGTGAATGATTTGTGTTTATTGCTATGAAGCAGTGTTCTTTCCTAAACATCCCGACAGCGTCACTTGCTTGGCATATTAATTAAATCTCTGTTGTAGATACCGCTTGGAAAATTCGGTAAACTTTTGGGGATGTCATTGTTCATGAAAGCTTGGTGATTGTTAATTACTCGGGGACTTGAGACATGCAGATAACCTTCAGATAGCCATCAGCCGCCTTCCTGTTTGTGCTTTCTCTGCTCCGTAAGATGCTCTCATCCCGCTACAGACTAACTCAGGATGCATGTCTGTGTCGGTGCAGGGTAGGTCTTGCTCACAATGTGCTGCCATTTTCAAAATGGCAACCGGTTACCCTTTCCTGGCCCTTTTTGTCCTATCTTCTTGGGAAACATGAACTCATTATTTGTGAACTTGAGTCCAAACCTCGCACAACAACATTTAGGAAGATGATCAGTTTCACAGAAGTGATTGGTATTGAGTCGATGCTGGGAATACGAATTAACCAGTGTCAGCTGGTGGTCTGACTGAACTGCAGAGATGAGCTGGTTGGTGCTTATGTATGGCGGGGGGTGCTTTTTAGCCCCCCTCAAATGACAGGTGGAGCTGTGTCACAAACTACACACCCCTTTACCTGGAGCCCTGAGAGACACACTTCACTTATGTGACTTGGGGGATTAAATGCAAAGTTTTACGTTGTGTGAGTACTCAGACAGTACTCCAGAAGGCAGGGTGACCTCTGACCTAGATTGTACCTAAGGTAACCAGTTCTAGAGGAGTGAGACACAGCTCCCTCCGCTTCCCCCAGCAGGTCCCATTAGGAGACAGGGTGCTACCCAGCCATCCTAGGAGGAAGGCAAAGGCCGGGCCGCTGCTGCTTCTGATGTGTAACCAAAAGAGTTGCTATTCCTTCAGGAGAGTCCAAGCCACTCTGGATGCTTCCCATAAGACGAAAGGGTTCAGCTTCACTCAGATGCACATTGCCTTGGTGTAGTCCATTTTCCAGGCAACAACTCAAGAGGCCCTTGTCTCAAGGGACGATGCCACTTCCTAAAGGGATTTTCTTGTCAGTTTCCTCTGGACACTTTTAACTTTTAACTTTTTTGTTTGTGTGCATGATGTGTGTATGTGAAAGGAGGACTGTGTGTGCCATAGCACAGATGTGGAGGTCAGGGGGAAGGTTTCAGGGAATCTGCCCTCACCTTTACCTCATTTGAGAGAGAATTTCTTGTTTTTCCAGTGTGTGCTCCTCCAGTGTTGCTGTCCAGCCTCTGTTGATTCTGCTGTCTTCTGTCTCCCCTCTCCTGGTAGGGGTACTCTAGGATGACAGACCCTCCCACTATTGCTTGCAGCTTCCACATGGGTTCGGGGGATCCAAACTCAGGTAGTCATGTGTGAATAGCAGATGATGTACCCACTGAGCCCTCTCCCTGGCCTCAACCTCTAAGTACATAAAAATAGAAATATAACAGAGTGACCGTGAATATGGTCCTTGTTTTTATATTTCAAATCTGTATGCAAATGTATGCAAATGGCTTAGCTTCAGCCCTTTCACTCTTTTCCTGTTGCCTGTCAATCTAGATGTAGAACTCTCAGCTACCATCATGTCTGCCATATGCCACCATGCTTCCTACCATGATGACAATGGGCTAAACCTAGAACTGGAAGCCAATTCCAGTTAAGTGTTTCCTTATAAGAGTAGCCACAGTCATGGCATCTCTTCCCAGCAATAGAATCTTAACTAAGAGACTTATCATATTATTTATTTATTTAGTTCTTGGAAATTGGTGGCACAGCAGTGCAAATGCAGACAACACTGCTGACGTGAGCCCTTAAAATAACTGAGATTCTACATTTTAATTGATTTGTCACAATTACACTTCTTCTTTTTTTTTTAGAGTCACTTCAGGGTTCTCAGAGTTAGTGAACTAGAAGGTAAAGGCATAGTGATATCAATTATTTCCTGATGATAAAAGACAGAACCAATACATATCCTGAATGTTAATTTTATACTAGTTGCTAATATTATTGTTTTGTATTTATTATGATTTACTAAATAATTGGTATTTCATACATATGATTCTTTATTCTTTGGCCACCAGTAAGCATGTAGCTTCTACTTATAAACACATAGGCTGTTTCCCTTTGTAATAATTGACTCTTGCCGAACTACGACTAGTAGACGGATACAGCAACTCAAAATGGCCGATGCATTGCTCTTGTCTTACACGTTTTAGTCTTGGACACCTTTGCTCAAACAAGCAAACAAAAATCCACTTATCAGTTGCGTCCACAGTTAGTTAGCACTAGTTAGCACTGTACATCTCAAGTACCCAGTTTTGGTTTTGACTTACAAAATCAGAGATATGTAGGTGAATTTGAGTATTGGCAATGTCTTACTTTTTTAAAATTTTTTTGCTTATGTTCCTGTATTAGGGTTTTTGTGTGTTAAAATACATTCATGGGTTGACACAACCATCACCGCTGTTTAGTTTCAGAGAATTCTCATCACCCCAGATGTAAACCCCATACTTGATAAATGATCACGCCACTCTCCTTCGTTCCCCAGTCCCTGACAGCCATCCATCTGTTTTCTTTGGCAATGGATTTGCCTATTGTGGAATTTCTTACAAACAGAGAATATTACTTTGACATCAAATCTATTGTTAATCTTCAGGTAGGTGAACCCATCATCTTCTAGTGGCTATGGTGATCTGGTTTGTTTCCTATTAGAATCCTCTGAAGTCATCAGAAGGAAGCTGTCCCTATGCATTTATTAATATTTAAAGCAGATAGAGCTCCATGAGAGAGATTATGAGTTCCAATCCTAAGACTAAAAATAAACAAAGAACAGCTGATAACGTTAACTAAGAGAAAAGTAGATTATAAAACCTGGGTCAGGATTGCATTCTGAAAAACCTTTCTTCTCTGTGGGTTCTGGGGGTTGAAGTCAGGCCCTCATACTTATTGTAAGGCAAGCATTTCACATCCTGAGCTATCACTCTATTCCATTAGCTTTTCTTAATGATATTTTTCTTTATGATATTTGGTATCAGCCATTATTTTGGAATTTGGGTGAACATTTACTCAAATGAGAAATAGTTACATGTGCTGCCTTAATTAGCACATAAATAATTACTTAGTGTTAAGATATTATGGTACTTTGAAAACCCAAGTAAATTATATTAATGTCGTTAGTTATTTTAGGCAACCATTCATTGTTCAGTCTTAAAAAATGAAAATAATACAGGTGTATTGGTGTCAAGCTACCAAAGTGTGTCATTAGGGAGGGCAGTTACAGCAAAATCATAGAATTTAAAATGTTTCTGAAAAGATGTGTAGATTAATCCACCCCATGGAAATTGTCAGAAAAATATGGACTACTCAACTTGCCGGGAGAATAAGGTAGTCAGGATTAGATATCACAAAGCTGTTTGATTGTGTCATTATGTAGTGGAGTAATTTGTGTGTTCATGTTTCCCATGATTGTGTCTGTACAGACGGAAGAGCAAGATGTGTGATTTAAGCCATGCTCCTAAAACTGGCAGAAGGACTGAATGAAAATGAACCTTGGTCCACATCCCTACACCGTGGTGCTTTTGTTGAAATGGTACTAGTGCAGCATTCGCTCACACGTCCTTCATGATGAAAACATTTACTGTAGTCTAGAACTTTCCATACCCATTCTCTTTTTGTTTGTTTGTTTGTTTTGTTTGTTTGTTTGTTTTTCAAGACAGGGTTTCTCTGTGTAGCCTTGGTTGTCCTGGACTCGCTTTGTAGACTAGACTGGCCTCAGACTCAAAGTGATCATCACCCTGCCTCTGCCTCCCCATTTTCTGTCTTTAAACCGCCTGATATGGGTGCCGGGAGGTGAACCCAGGACTTCCGCAAGAGCAGCAAATACTCTTGACCACCAAGTTATCTCTCCATCCCTGATAGCAACCATTTTTGAGTATATTTGGGACAAATGACAATAGCAGCGGTCAGTCATACTTCCTGCTTTCTCCAGCCTAGCTGTAAGTGCCTCCGGTTTGCCTGATAAAGCCCCTGTCGTCCAGTCGTTTCTCAGCTGTGTGCTGCGCAGAGGTCATCCGGGGTGACCCTCTTGATACTGCATACATCTTCTGATGACTTCAGATTTCTGAGGAGAGTTGAGGAAAATGTCGGCAGGGTTGAAGGTGCTGCGCTGGATGCTCACTGTTGTGTGACCCGCTAAGATCATGACCTCGGGGCGGCTCTCTCCAAGTCGCTTGTTACAGCTGATTGCAGTGAAGTGAGTAATGTGTGGATGTAAATAGCGATGGGGTCACTATCTGTTTAACCGCCACTCAGGTCAGGAAGCAGAGGCCTGACCATAGCTGAGCAGCTCCCCATTACCCTTTCTGGTTCATAGCTGTGCCCCTCTCCAGTGTTAAGGATCTCTGTGAGTTTCATATAACTTCATCGTTTCTCTAAAATGAGGTTGAACACCTACATACATTTTACTCTGATTTAGTTTTGGTCCTTATGAAAGTAGATTATCCAGAGTAGAGCCATTCGTGTCATAGTCAATTAAAATGAAGTCAAGAGTCATGGAGATTTTAGGCCTGACCCAAAACTATCTACTGAGCCCATTTACAGCCATAGGAGCTGAACCACAAAGCTGTTAGTGCTATTCTAACTTCGCAACTGCTGAAGCTCAGCCACCAAAACTCTTCAGTCTTCTGCAAGGCCCCAGCACTGAAGAACTTATTTCCAAACAGATAGCCTGTCCTCTTCTTTCCTCCCTGGTATTCGCTGTCTTCCGCACACACACCCAGGACTTTCTCAGGTCTGTCTCCTGGATTATACTCTACATTTCCCTACATAAACCCTTCACGTGAAGACTCGTCTCTATGTTTCTGTTCCTCAGGTTAACACCTGCCTTGCAACCTTATCCAGACAGAACCACGCGTCCATATTAACTTGTACCTGAACCATTTTTCTCAACGATAAGAGTCAAGGATATATGACTCTAATGAGCCCATCTCTGTTGCCCGAAGATATTGCTGTGGGTAGATGTCATTCTTTTTTCCATTTTCTTGCTGGGCATTTGGGCTGTTTCCATTTGTCGGCTGCTGCGGAGCCATGCCGCCACGGGCACCATTGCCTTGGAACCCCTAATGAGCATTGTCATGCAGGGATTGGAACTGGGAGCAGATAATGTGTGGGTGACTTCCTTATTTCTGGTGTGCAAGCTGTTGCCAGAACGATGGTGCTAATTTACATTCCCAGCAACAATATACGAGCCTCTCGCATCTCACTTCTTTGCTGTGTTAAGCGTTCATTTAAATTATAGACTTAAACTTCCAAAAAACGATAGGAAGTTTTCAAGAGAATCCAAAAGGAATATTCGCTTTCTTAATGATGACAGATTTGAACCCGGTTTCATGCTGACGGCCGTAGCGGGGCTTGCTCTTTTAAGAAAGCCTTCTCTCATCGGCTCACACTGATTTTCTGTATTACTCAAACTCCTTCCCCCTCCCCCCCAGCCTCCCAGTGTTAACGGCTCTCCCATGTGAGATGTGTTTTTAACTCTTTTCATGATAGTTTTTAGTAAAATTCTAAGTGTTAAAAATCCCACTTTAAGGCTTGTGATAAATACCAATATATTCCCCGTTCTCTGACTGATCCACGTAAGGACTTGAAAAGGCTTTGTGTGCATTCTTTGGGATTTTCCGCGTACATGCCATCCGTGTCTTCCCCTGCACTTGAAAGGGGGCATTTCTTATAATGCCTCCTTAAGGGTTCATGAGATCACTGCTGTGTACTTACCCTTATGACTGGCTTCCCTGCCTCTCGGGTGTGGCCGTGAGAGCTCCCAGGAGCTGATGGACCTTGTAGACTCTGTTGAGTACTCCAGGGTGTACATACGTCCATTGATAGACAAGGGCCTTGTCCTTAGGAGTCAAGTTAGATCTTCAGTTGTAAGAGTCCCCCTGTGTCCCTAGGCCCTTAAACAGCATTGTTCCCATGATCAAAAGAGCAGTGAAAATGCTCAGACTCCTTACACAGCTGTTTTAATCATTAGCCAAACGAGCATAAAAATGCATGCCAAACCTGCCGAAGAGTCGCCCAGGTAAAGGTCTGTGGGGTTTCTAGAGCCCACCTGCTGGATAGTGTGTTAGAGAGGGTAGTAGATAATAAACCCATTTAGAAACAGCCTATTTTCTTCCTTCTCTTTGGTCTCATGACCTTTTCACAGGTACCGTTGCCTTCGCCCCTCCTTTGCTCTCTGAGTTTTCCTTCCACCTTTTGCAGTTTGAGAAAGGCATAGGTAACTCTTGGTGGACCTTGCCTCTAGACTCACCTCAGCTTGCACTGTCGATCTGGCCAGCCATCCTCCAACCTGCCTGCTTGCTTGGGATCCCCGGCCACCGGCAGCCATCACTTGGGCTTTAGGGTACCGTCTCTTTCCAATGACCACTGGAGGAGTTTGCCTTAATTAACCCAGAAATGATTCTAGAGCCTTCAAAAATAAAGGTCTGTGGTCAGATGTAGATGAGAGCATGCACTCCATATGAGGTTGTTGGAATTATTAATGTGGGAATTGGAGAGTATCACTGACCATTGAGAATTATCACTGAGCTCCATGGTAGCAAAAAATGAGCACTGGTGACAGAGAGCACCAGCATTTAAGTAGAAATATAGTTTGTTATCTCTGCTTTATTATAATTCTCTGTAAGACCTCACTTTTATTTCAGCAAATGTGTAGCATCTAATCTGAATTGCAAATGGACAGACTTAAAACCATCGACATCAACCTTTAAACGGGTTGTATTGTGCTTGCCTGCAGTCAGTTAGCCTAACAGTTCTACAGAGAATGGCATCTCATCATGGGTCCATTGATACACTCATTGGCTGTGTCTCTCATACCATCGTCGCATGATCACTGAAAGTCTACTGCTATGTGGTGTGCACAGTAACCAAATCCCAAGGGAGTTACAATTTCTGGGGCTGTACAGAAGTGTAGAGTTGATGGTAATCATAAAGTGATGGGTAGAATTATAGGAAACCATTGCTGAGCCCACAACAGCCTCTAGCCTCCGCCATTTCTCTGTGGTGACTCAGAAACATAGCTCCACAGCCAACCCCTTCCTCTGATTCCTCCCATTCCTGTTGAGCAGTTTTTTAAATAGTCATGAATAGCTGTGTCGGGAACTCATTGTTGAAAAATATGGCCCTGAACATTCCAGGGAGGACAACAGTGCATGCTAGGAAGATGAAGAAAGAAGAATGTTCTAGACAGATGGTTATATTGTTTTCTTACATTTAATAGAACAAACCACCACCCACTCCCTAGCTTTTAATATAAAAAATATTCATAGGTTACAGCTATGGAGGACATAAGTCCCACCAATGGTGCTCCCTGAACCAAAATCAAAAGGTAGGTTAACATATATGTGTGTATACATATATATGTATGTTTATATACATATATGTGTATATTTGCATATGCATATACATGCATATTTAACAATATAATCAAATAAAAGTAGGTTATCAACTTGAGAGTTGGGGGACATGGAGAGGTCAGAAGGAGGAAAGGGAGGTAATAATGAAGTAATTCTACTTCAATTAAAACTATTTAAAATGTATGTGTGTTTGAAGGCCAGTGTTCTTTTGCATGTACATGTGGGGAATCCCTTTCTCTGCTTTTCCCAGCTTCCATGGCCTACCTACTTTTCTTTTTTATACTTATTTTTATATTCATGATTCTGGAACCTTTAAATCGTTAACTCAGAAATCATGCCCTCATCTTCCACTAGCAAAGACCTCTGAAAGGACATTCATGCCACACCCTCAATCCAGGTCATCTCTCCATCTCAGCCTGTTAGCTTCCTTAATTCCTGCAACCTCAATTCACCCTTTTTAAAGCAACTTGAATATACTCATGAAGCTGGAAATTAAGCCACAAACAAGTTCTGGAGCACTCTTGTATATCCCACAGGAGACAAAAGAACATTGTTTATTTGTAGAGCTGAAACAAGTTCAACAATGTGGTTGCAGGCTTAACCCATGGGAAAGCAGATGACAGGATAAGCAACTGAAGGCAAAAGCTACAAAAATAGAATTGAATTTTACTCTAAGGAAAATGGGGGACCATTAAAGAGTGACATAATTAGAGTTGGGTTTAGGAAACTTCTTCTGCTTGAACTGGCAAGCCCTTATCTGCCTACCCTGTGTCTATCTATCTCACTGATTATAAATTAAAGCTAATTGACTGGGAATTATCAGGGCTTAATCTGAAATACAAGCTGGGAAAAGAACAAATACCTCTGTAGGTAGGCAGAACACCAAAAAGTAAGTCTGTAAAAAGTTTGGTTTTGAGGGGCTACTCAAATACCAACTAACACTGATATTAAGGTTGGTTTCTTTTAGTTTTTGTTTTGAATCTGGAGAATGCCTGCCAGGATGGTCCAGACTTACATAGGAGGGTATGTTGATTCATGTAAGTGAACTAATCCAAGGGGAGTCAGTGAGGCGCCTCTGGGTTCAGGTTCTGCTAGCTCTAGGTTCAGCTTCAACAGATCCTGGTGGAGACAGGTTGTCCATAACATTAGGGTGTTTTCTTCTAGATCAGACACCCCAGCCAGATGTGAGAAAGGTGGATTCACCATCCCAGGAGGAGCCCCGCCCCGTAGACCATCTTAAATCATTTGCACATTCCACAACTGCTCAGCGTGTCCAGGGAGATTTAGTGTGTGAATACAGCAGCCCAGAACTTTAGATCACTGTTGCCTCCTTAGGCAACCTCAAAAGATGTTTTGAGAGTTGGGCCCTTAGTTCCCATACCAGAGAAACCCACTCAAATGGGGTCATTGTCTAAATTCTTTTGTTCTATGTTATCATTAGGATGAAAAGATAGGATCTGGAGTCAGTCACGCTATTGATGCTCTCCAATTGTTCCCCCCAGATGAGTCTGGACTTGAAATCTTAAGATATATATGTGCGTTCTGCCCAGTTGTCATTTAAAGTCAGCACAAAGGCTCTTGATAACGGGTATCATTTGTCTGACTTTGAAAATGGAAATATTTAATTAAACTTCATTAATAATGAAATAAAACCATGCTCTTATTTGAGATGACGTTCTTCCCTTGAGCAACCAACTGTCTCTTTCGGGCTCTGTCAGCAGATTTTATCTCACTTCCCATTATCCCTTTTCAGTTGTCTCGTCTTCATTTAAATATGGATACCTTGGGTATAGTTCTGAGCCCCTTTCAGTGTTGAGTATCTACATTCAACCCCAGCGTCTTTCTCAGTGACCATCTCTTATTTTCTCTGCCTTTAAAAATGAATAAATATTCTTTGAAAACTTTTATATCAGTATAACTGAAATTTTGGTCATTGTCCCCATTTCCCTCCCCCCCCCCCGCCTGTTTTCCTGCACTGAAATCTTTCTTCTTTCCAAAAGATCCCTTCAATGTTATTGTCTTTCTGCTTTCTTTTGGGATCCACTGAGTTTCATTACAGTTGCTTGTGTGAACATGAGGTGTGGGGGGGTACTCGCTAGAATGTGGTCATCTGTCTTATCCAAGGCTACCCACTGAAGACAATGTTAGTTTCTCCCCTACCCCACATTTCCTCCATAAGTGTTCAGGGGCCTCATGAGCCTCACACATGACTAAATGCTGAGGGATCCAGTCTTCTATAAATTAGGCAGGTAGCCCAGCTGTGGTGAGCTCTTAAGTGCATGGCCTTGCCGTGGACATGAGACACTATGCCTCTCCAACCTGCTCTTACTTTCTCTGCCCACTCTTCAGGATGTCCCCTGAGCTCTGGAGCGGGTAACATATTTAGAGTTGAGCACTCCAGCCATACCTTGACATCTTTATAAGGCCACCCATTTAGACCAAGCCGACAGAAAATAGTGTGACTGTTTCTGCGGTTGCCTTTGTTTATGTTGAAATGATAGACACTCTCGCAGTGGGTTTCCAGGCTCTTCATTCCCCAAGGTGCTGGCAATCCCTCCTCAGCGACTGGTGACTTCAGGCTTGAAATCTTCTTGAACTTCTGTGCTTTCTGACTTGCCTTGTGACAGCTATCTGCTGATAAAAGTTTGGTGGACTTAGTGTCTGTAAACTGACCTCACACGTTTCCTGGCTGTAACTCTACCCTCCTATTCGTACCTTCACCATAGCTCCTCATCCCCTCCCTGTCTCTACCCATTTTGTTCCAGAATGATTGCTCCCAGCCATTGAGCTCCTGATACAATTTCTGAACCTCTCCAGTAACCCGCTGTGCTGTGTATAAACCCTTTCACTTCAATCTTAGTACAATTGAGATAAAGACTTCCCAAAATACCATCAAAGCCCAAAGAGTTTTGAGAATTGAGCTTTAAATCCCACTCTTCCCTCTGACGGCAGGATGAGAAGCCGTTTTGCTGAACTTCTTGACTCTTGATGATTGCATTCTTTACTCCATACCTATTTCTTTCGTGTACTTCTGTCTGGCCTTTCAGTTTGGATTGTAAGTCCCAGAGGGCAGGACGCTTGGCAAAGGTGCAGAACGAAGTGCTGCTCTTGATAGCAGGGAGGTAGTTCAGACATCCTGTGTGAAAAGGACAAGTGAGTTCCACAGGGTTTTCTTGAGAATTAGAACCAATTAAAATGTGATTTCTTCATTCCTCAATCAAAGGAAAGGCTAGGAAATTGGCTCACATTTGTATTATTAAATATATATTTGAATTAAATATATATTAAATATATATTTGAAATGCCTACTTGGGTTCAGTCCTGAGGAATATAACATCTCGGGTGTAAATTAGGAAGAGGGAAGCCATGGCTGTGGACATCGAGGGAGTAACCTGAGGAGAATGGTCATCCCTCTCTGCAGGAGGCTAGCCCACTGGGCAGGGGTAGAGTTTGGGGGCTCCTGGGAGCTACCTTTCCCTAAACCCATCTTAGAAATTGGGTTTAGCTTATTCTTTTAATTGTCTGAGTTTCCCTTTGTGGAATTCCTGATCCCAGAAATGAATGTAAAAATCTGCCCAAGAACCCTTCCTTATGGGACCTCATCAGGATGTCTCCACAACACGGGACTCGTTGAGATCTGCAGGAGACGAATGGTTCTGAGTCATAGTGAGCTCACAGAGAAGTGGTACAGGAAGCCTGTGAAATCGACTAGGTTGGGTTGAAGTCAGCTGATAAAACAAACGCCACCAACGTCATCCGTAATGGATCACAGAAACCAAAGGAACAGGCACTGTGAGGGGCAATGAAAGCACAACACTGGAGTTATTTGAGAAAATGAATCTCTAGAAAGTAATTATTATAGGCCTCAAGCCCAGGGTCTGGCATGAGCTGGGACGAAAGCTATGATATGAACCAACATCTCTAGTCATGTGGTGGGGGGTGAGGAGGAAGCTAAAATATTCAACAGATTGATTTAGGATTTTGGTTGTCAGCCAAGGAAAACCATGCAAGAACTGGCTGAAGAATGGACCAATGCTTCTTAGGCCATGGGTGATGCTGGCTTGTGCAGACCTGGGCTGTGGCCAGAGACTGTGGCAACTTAGCATCTGCTGGAGATACCTTGATCTAGAAATGTTGGTCATACTTGTATCCCATTGCAGGGAGCAAGAGTGCATTCCATGGACACAGGACTAGCACTGTGTGCTTAATTATTTCCTGCAGGTTTTGTTTAAATGTCAAGAGCCTTGCTTTTGTTGCCAGCACAGGAGGTCGAGGTAGGATTCTTGTTCGTGGTGACCAAGGTGGTAGTTGGTAAGGTGGTGGTGGTTTCTTCCCGGGGATGAAGATGAGGTAGGGTTATAAGGATGAGAGGGGCTGAGGGCAAAGAAGGTTCCTTCCCAGGGAGCCCAGAGCATTCTCTGTCTTCTACCCTCTTGCCTCCTTCATTTGTGAAAGGACAGTGGAGCTAGCTCTCAGACGCTGGGCCACACTTCCTCTAAGGCAATGGTGCTGGTCTGAAAGAAGCAGCTCTGCATATGCCCAGATTTCCCCCTCTTGCTTCAACATGGTCACATCTCTTCAGAGATTCCAGTGTCCAATGCTGAAATTATTAATGATGTCACTAATTTTCTTGTGCTGACAGAGGCATTTCTAGAGAGATGTCTACCAAAGTGTCTGCATTAGCAAAGATCATTTCCTCATATACCATATGCTGAGAAGTACATTGGCAGCAGGTGTAGAAAACTGAAAAAAGAAAACTTTTTGTGAATCGATATGAGGATGGTAATTAAAATACTGGTTAAACACTGATGATCTGAAAACCTGAAATGTTCCCATATCTGACCTTTTTTGAGCAGAGACAAGAAATTGCACAGCTGGTAAAAACTCAGGTGGGCTGAGAGTGTTGTGTGTGTCCATTCCTGCTGTGAGCACAAGGCACAGATGTGAAACAGAAATGATTTTAGGTGTGGGTCCTCTCTTCTTAACGCTTTTGCATTTGCATATATTTCAGAACCTGAACAAACTCCCAAATCCAAAATACTCCCGTCCCAGGCCTTTTGAGGAGGATTCTCAGCCTGTGTAGGCTGTTAGGATAATGTCCTGTGCCTCAGTTGTCCGCTGTTTTAAAGGAACTGCTGACCTTAGTGAGTAGTTTAAAGCTTGTTTCCTGTGTACCCACATGTCCATCTGTTTATCTGACCTTTCCTTCCCATATTTTTATATCAAAGATCTTTAGATATTTTTACAAAAATAGAGAATTAAAAACATGCTGATTAGGTCCCCCCCCTTTGGTCAACTTGACACATGGAAAGAAGCAGTTGAGGAATTTCCCAGATCAGACTGGCCTATGGCCATGTCTGTGAGCGACTGTCTTAATTGATAATCGCTGTGGGAGGGCTCCACCCACTGTGGAGGGTGAGCCTGAGCTAAATGTCGAGCCATCCATAGAGTCAGTAAGCAGCCTTCCCCTGAGGTTTCTGCTTCAGTTCCTGCCCTGACTCCCCCCATGATGAAGTATGACCCAGAAACAGAACAGTGAGACAAACCCTTTCCCCCCCAAGTCACTTATGGTTTGGGTGTTTTATGACAGCACCAGAAAATCAGACTAGAGCCCAGGAAGATAGTATTTGTTACTACAGAACTCTGCTTGCGCTTTTTCTTGTGGTCACTGTGCTCTTTTGTTTTTGGTTTCAACACTCAGGAAACCCTGAAGTGAATGAGTAAGCTGTGCTGTGCCCAAAGGGAGACAAGACGCTCGGCAGGGTCTTCAATTCTGATCATGGATTGTTGGTCTGATGTTGTGTGTGTTTGTGTGTGTGTGTGTGTGTGTGTAATGCTATTTTAATGTATATACGTTCTGACTTTACTATAACATTTGACCCCATGTGGGCAGCATTTATACGCTGACTCCACCATTAGGTAGCTGTAGGCTCTACCTACCTGGTTACTCACGGGATGCAGATACAGTCTTTAAGGTTTTGCTTCTCGGATCCCTAATGCTCTTCTGTAACTGTAACGAGATGATGAGTGGACTTTCCCAGCTTCGCCAGGAAGATGCACGTCCCAGGCTCATGCATATTCATGAGTAATGTGCTCTGTCTCCTGGTTATGAGCAGTCTGTGGAGCTTGACTGAGTGTATTAAAGGCTGTCCCCAAACCTCATATTTTTTCAATATTTTTTCCCTCCATATCTTGAAATCTGTGAACTAGAAACAAAATTGATAGAGTGGAATTTAATTTACCCGTTTCTTGTCTTCTCATCCTCTCTTGGATAATTAAAGATGTGTGATGAAGCGGCACAGGGGTAGGGGCCGAGGGCTGAGGAGGGCTGGCAGAGCCTGCTGGCCCAAGAGGTTTCCATTCGTGCCAAAAGAGGCAAACACAGAGCCAAGAAGATCTGCCTTATGAGATTCTGGTCAGTGAATCCTGAGCCTGAATTCCTGTGTACTTCATGGGAATGGATAGAGGTATAGCCTGTCCCTTTAAGGAAATGTTTTCTGTATGGGGATTAAAGCAAGCACCACCCAATTCCCAATGGCTCATTGGCTTCAAGAACTAGAAACTTGGCCTGAATTTGGTGGCACGCTTTAGCCCCATCAGCCTCAGTGTTACGGTTTGGCAAAGGACTGTGCCTGAATTATTGAAAGCATGCTTGCAGTGTCACAGACGGCAGCTAGTCTAGAGGACAGTTTTCATGAATCGGATATGAAGTTCAACCGTCAATATGAAAGTGAGGCGTTCCGTTGCACAGGAAACATGAGCCTTTTGGTTTGTGTCTTGAATCTTTATACTGCCATCGGAATCTGAGCCTCTAATGTCCTAGTTGTGATACTAGTGTGTCTGGTCCTCTCTTTAGCTGGGGTTTGGGGGATATTTGGAAACGGAAGCAGGTGAGGCCTTGCTGGAGGAAGTGTGTCACTGGAGGCAAGCTTTGAAATTTATTGCTGGGCTCCTGTCCCTTGACCTGTGTTGTTCTGCAGTTGTTATAATGTCACACAACATACATCTTCCACATGACCCTTGATATACACTCTCACTAAGTGAATGGGAACAAATGGCTTTGAACAAAACCTCCTAAATCCATAAGCAAAACAATCATTTTCTTTTCATAAGTTGTGCCCCTGGGGAGTTTGGCACTCAGCTATGCAGAAGAAACAATGCAATTCAACAGTGTTCATTATCAACGCACTATGTGTTTAAAAGAGTCACTTACCATTTGTGGTCAGTCCCTTGTTGGGGAAGGAAAAAAAAACCTGTAAGCATTTTAAAGAAATCCAGATGTTCATGGTACTAGTAACAACAACAATCCCAATAACGGCTTCCAATTACAGCGTCCCTCCTCTAAAGTCAGATTGGAAGTTTTCCAGTAGAGTCAATCTTAGCAATCGTCACTATGTCAAAACACCTGAGATAATCAACTTACAGAGAGAAAAGATTTCTCTCTGCCTGGTAGCTTTTGATGTCTCAGTCTGTGCTTAGTTGGCCTGTTTCTTGCTTCCAGCCCGTGGTGGGGACAGACAGAAACACTTAGCTGAGCTTACGGCAGGAAACAAAGGAGCAGAAGGAAGGGCGTGTGGCTGTGCTCCCATTATGTCCTTTGAGGTCACAGCCCCGACACCTAAGGGTTTCCCAGTAGGCTCTGCTTCCTGCAAGTTCTCCCAGTTCAGAATAGGCTGGAGGACGGAACCTTTATCTCATGGGTCTTTGGGGAAATCAGGCAATACCCCAGGTATAGTGCTTTTGACAGTCAAGGCCACTGAGACTTGAGGCTAAGAAGCTTGTCCTGTTCCTTGGAGCTGATGAAAGCTCCTGCCACAGTGCTGCCCTGGCTTCTTCAGGCTCAGCAGCTCAGATCACCTGAAATGTCTGAGATGTGGCAGGAGGAGGCCGGGTAGGGAATGAACCCTCGTTTGGATCAAGTTTTACCCTAGGGTTTGGGCACATTGTTCTTCTCTGTGTCTATTTTCCAGGCATAAATATGAATGACCAGCAAGTAATGGTCATGGCCACTGACACCTAGGCCTCTCCTCGCCTGGCTTTGGCATTCCTTCAGTAGCAGCAAGGACAGGTCACAGGATGAGCAGCTTCTGCGGCCTCTCTGCTCTCTGTGTGGAGACTGCCCTCCCTTGTCACCAGGACCCCTCCTGCCCTTGGCACTCCCATAAGGCCCAGGTTTTCATTGCTCCATTCCCTGTCTGTTAAGCTACCAACTATATTGCCTGCTTTGCTTTCTTAAATATCCTATTTCCTAAGCCAAATTCAGTTTCAGCAAAGGTAAGTTTTCCATGTGACCTATCTGTGACCAATTGTCTTTGTCTTATAATTAGAGGTGAAGGTGGATACCAGAATGTGGAGGTAAGAATGAACAAAGGATGGGGGTGAGGATTAGCCAATGAGAACACTTTATGGATATCAGCAATAAGCTTCATAAATGAAACAGTTGTGGTGCTGGTTTGTTTGGGCTGGTTTGGGATATCATCAGATTATCCCAAGATTCTTCAGGGCTAAGAGCCTTGGAGTTTAAAGGAGGTAGCTGCAGCCCAGAGTGGGGCAGGGGGAACATGACCAGAGAACACTCTGGAACCAGAAATACCTGTTCTTGGTGTCTTGCATGAGTAAAAGGCTTTGCCCATCTGTTCATCCTGTATTCTTTGCCGTCTCCCACCTTCTCTGACCCTCAGTCCTTCATCCTCAAGCCCCGGGAAACTCATTTTTTGGCAGTTTGGAATTGGGACTGGATGGAGACAAAGCCATCAGAGTGCACAGTGAATGTGCATCTCCCCGACATCCCTGTGATCTCAAGGCTAGGTTCTGTGGCTATGTGCACCAGACTTGATTCATAAAGCTCCAGGTTGCAGGAAAAATGACATGAGCCCCATCCTGCTGCCTCATGTGCTTCTGAAGCAACCCCACAGGAAGCAAAGCATGCAACAGGTGACAAAGTTCCAGGGAACAGCTTCTCCACAGCAGGGAGGCAAGTGTGACCTAGTAACGTGCCCATGACAGCAAAGTCAGGCTATTTCCCTGAGAATCACAGTAGACATTTTTCTAGGACCCTGTCCCATGGAGCAGGGGTGACCTGGCCTCATTGCATACCCCCAATCATGGGCTTGTCCTTGACTTGGCTTTTGGAAGACTTAAGGTCAGGATTTTCACACTATGGCTGGAGCCGGGCCGAGACTACAGTCTGCAGGCTGAGCCAAGGTTGTCCTTATCTGCTCTCCCTTTGTTATGGAGGGTCCCAAGGGCTCTCCAGGCACTGTTGTACAAGGCTCACAATTATCCAGAAACCTATACCATCTACTCAGTGAACATCTGAGTCCCTGTATTGCATGAATGAAGCTTGAGAGAGAAGGGTGTTGTGCATTTATGGCTGCCTTCCTTTGTGAGAGATCCTGGATAGAACCATATCTGGGATTCATTTTTGTGAAGTTAATGTTGAGCTGTTTAACTGTCGTGAGTTCAAACCCTGGCTTGTTTCTGTGATAGTCTGCCCAATCCTTGCCGACTGATTGTTAGATGGGAAAATGAAACAACAAAGGAGTCCATTTCAGTTAGAAGCTCCTTGCTTACCACACTCAGCTCTGTGATAATAGCTCCTGGTGAACCAGTGTTGCAGTGTGACTGACATGCCCATCATTCCAGTGCTCCTTTGCTGATCATTCACTTTCTTCCAGCCTAGCTGGTTTTCCCCCTCATCTTAGATCTTCAGGTGACTCCACACTCTTTTAGAAAGCCTTGCAATGGAGCTCCAGGTTCTACCAGATGCCCCGTGTTTGTGTACTGCCTGCTCTCCTGTCTCTACCCCATCATAAGCAAAGATAATGCCCTGTATGGTACTTATCTCCAAGTGTGTAGTGGCATCTGGTGGATATTTGAGGATGGGAGGGAATGCTGTCTTGTAGCGGAAATCATACCCCCTTGGGTTTAAGCTCCCAGGATTTAAGCTCAGGAAGGACATGGTCTGTCCCAAGAATTTCTTGCAGCTATTTATAAAAAAGATGGATTCTCACTTCCCTTAGGGGGAGAGGATGATGGAGTGTCCTAGCCCAGTGTGAAAATAAAGCTCTAAAAAGTAGCGTCTGAGAGCTGTATGATCAGTCTGGAATTTAAACTACCCTAGTGGCCAAATTTACCACCGTATGCTGAAGACAGGGATGTGGGAAGCCTTGGGTGACCGTGTTGGCCAACACTGCCATTTCTCTGCCGGTGAGCTTGGTTACAGAGAAGTTGAGGCTCGGCTCTTTAAAGAGTGAGTATCACCGTGGCTCTGTGTGAGAACAGAAGTGAGATGACACTCCCCGCCAGGAGTAGTGCCCCAGCAGGGTGCTAGAATTCGCCAGCCCTGAGGTTGCACAGAGACAAAGAAGGTTGGTTCCAAGGCCTCCTGCTGCTGTGTGCCCCGTTCATGTGCAAGGCAGTTGATAGTGGCTTAGCCATCCCCTCTTCCTCTGACAGTGGTCTAGCAGATTCCTCCATGTGAGAAATGAAGGGCTGTAGAACATGCCCCTTTGGTGGTGTTCCCTTCTAGACCATCCTGTGTGTGTGTGTGTGTGTGTGTGTGTGTGTGTGTGTGTGTGTTCATTCTTGGTTTATTTTATTAACACAGGTTAGGATAGGCTATTGGGCAAAGTCCTTTCTCTAATACTCTTTTCTTGTAAGTAGATTTTATTTATTTGGTTTAGATAGTCAAGAATCCATCATGCTGAGTGAAAGAACGTTTAAACGGAAATGTAACGGAATAAATATCCCACTAAAACCAAACAAAAACACAAAAAAAGAATGTGGGGGCTGGAAGGACAGCTCAGTTGGTAAAGTGCATGCCTGGGAAGCATGAGGACTGAGTCTGGTCCTCAGAAGCCACCAAGGTGCCAGCAATCCTAGTGCTTGGGAGACGGAAGCACTGAGCCTAAAACTTGGTAAGCTTCATGTCTTGGAGAGACTGTCTCCAAATAAAATAATGAAATCTCACAGATGGAGCTCGCCTAAGGAGACAGGCGAGGTTGTACTCTGGCCTACTCATGCACACGAGTACCAGTACATTCACACCTGTACATATGTGAACACGCAAAATGAAAGGAATTAAGACAGAGGCAGAGTGAGTGACTGCAGTAGGGCAGGATACATACACAGACATGTGCCGGGAACCCAGGGAGGAACTTCACAGAGAAACCGAGTCTGCCAAGGCAGAGACTGAAAGCGGGAGTGAGTGCCAGGAAGCAGGATTCCCAAAGACAGTCACTGCTTCTGGGCTGCCCTTCATGCTGTGCAGAGGGTGATGTCCTTGCGGTATGGTGCTCATAGCAGGCTGTAAGGAGTGTTCATGGGTGGAGACAGAGCATGGCGCCTGAAGCCTCTCCTGTCACACTGGTTGGATTTTCTTGGATACTCTGAGCATGCACGTTTCAACCTGAATATTTTTATTCTGTTATTTCTTTAATCTCCTTGTTAATTTCAATGGCTTTTTAAAATTAATTATTCTTTTTAGTTCCTTTCATCATGTTAGACTAATACTTTTGAGTTTTTCTTTATATATATATGTGTGTGTGTATATATAATTTTTGGTGGGAGAGAATCACCTTATGCAAGAATTATTCTGCTATGCCTTCTAAGTTACTGATTAATCCTTCAGCTGTATCTTTTCTCCAGCATAGGCTTACTGTAATTTATCATGGAAAAAAAAAACCTTAAAAACTTGAGAATCACTTTTTAAAGAGTGACATGGAAGTATCTTTTAGAACCCTTTTTATTTCTCTAGTTTAGAATAATCCTTTCTTTTCCCCTGAATTATCACTTTTACCACTGATTGTATTTAATGGATCTGTTTTATGTTTATTCTTTTCATTGAAGATTTCTTTTTAATTATTATTGTATGTGTGTGAGAGAGTAAGCCTATTATAATACATATATGTATGTGATACACACACACACACATTAATAGAGAGCAAGAGAGCAAGAAGAGTGTAGTTCTCACAGAGACCAGAAGAGGGCGAGGGAGTCCCCTGGCAGAGGTGAGCCACCTTATGGGGTGCTGGAAATTGAATTTGGGTACCCTGTAAGAAAGAGTGCATTCTCTGAGCCGCTTGAGTCATCTCTTGAGCCCTTATTCTCTTTTGTTAAAAAATTTGTAGATTATGTGCCCATCTCTATACTTGAGGTACATTACCCAATTTGTGTAGCTGTTTATCTTCATTACTTTCCTCTAAAGACTGTGGAAAATGTCACAGGAGTGGTGGCATTGGCTCTCCTCAGGCCTCAGAGTGACCTACCACAAACTTGCCAGCCAGGGCCTGCTGTGTGTATACACTACACCAGAAAAGCTGACCTGGTGAAATACAAGGGTGATCACATTAATGCCAATAGAATCATAGTTTCATGGGCTCCAAAGAAGAAACAGAGGAAACAAGAGAAGGTCTTGAGGAGTTTGTGTCAGCCCTAGAAGTGTAGGTGATGTTTCAGCATGAGCTGTCAAGAAAATGCAACATATATACAGGCAGCTACAGAGACAGATGATGTCGAAGACAAGAGTTCGGGGCCCTGCATTGTAGAAGCCACTCTAGAGGGACTGTGAGTATGCTGTGTAGCATGTGAGAGCTACTGGTTCTCACACATTCACCCAGGCAGCCCTTCATCATCCTGTCATCCTTATTGCATATATCATCCACTCATCTTCCATCCCTCTATCCATCCATCCCTCTGTCCATCCATCCATCCGTCCATCCACCCACCCAACATCCATCATCCATTACCCACCCATCCATCAATCTATCTACCCACCTGCTATTTTCTCTCCCTTTCATCCTCTCTGTCTGACTCTGTCCTTTCTTTCTCTCCCTTCCTCCTTGCTCTTACTAGTTCTTTCCTGCTGCTCCAGGCACAAATATAGGAATGACAGCAGCTACATCTGCTTTCCTCACCTTCCAGGAGAGCAGTACAATACTTCCTTCTTTCTAAATGTCCCTCAGATCCGCCCTCATTTCCCCCATCTACCATGGATGTCCCCATCCTTCAAGAGATAGCTAGTCATTTATGATTTTCTCTGGGAGCTCGGGAAAATTGCTTGTGCTGTGGCGTGATGGGCATGTCCCTGACTTATGAGTAGTAAGCTTTCTGCAGCAGGAGGTCAAGGGCAGTCAGAACCGGAGGCTTCCTGTCTAAGCAGGGGGTCAGAGTTCCTGGCAGCAGCATCTGGGGAAGACATTGCAGATGCTTGCCGCTGATTAGTCCTTTGTACACTAAAAACCTCACATTGAAGATGGACCTAAAGCTACCCGCGGCCTTGCCGCCCAGCTTAGCTGCCCATCACACTGGAGTTTGGCCATTTTGTCTGCATGCTTGGGGCTGGTGGGAGCTGCAGGGAGCTTCCTCCGTGCAACGTGAGATAAGACAGGACCAAATGTCGCTAGCCTGGGAAACACCCAAACTCAACATTTACTTTGGCACCACTGTGAAATCCACACGTCTTACATATCACAGGCCAGGGACTGTTTAGATAAAGTTCAAGAATGGATTTAACATTTCCAGGGGAAATCAATACAGGGAGGCAAAATGAGGTCATGGTAAAAGCAGACACCCTGGGACACAGGGCCACAGCTGTCCTTGTGCAGTGAGCCGGGCTGCAGCCTGTGAAGGACACCAGCGCACGTCATGTCTCCTCTGAAGAGATGCTAATTTAATAGGCAAGATCAGACATGTCTGAATGAAAAATTCAGTAACCCTGACTAATAGAGTGTCAAGTGCCAAGTGAGCGATAAATGCTTCTGGGTTTCCAGTTAGGTTCTGTGAGATTTAATAGCTCCACCAAAGCCAAGGGCTCTGATGAAATAGGTCTGAAGGCTCCTGCACTCTGGGACTGAGGGCTACAGTTCACACATCTGCCTGTTTTCTCCTAAATATGTGCTCTTGGCATCTCTCAACCTTTGTGTGTCTCAAATGCTTCTTAAATTTCTTCCTGGACCTGTGGGTCACTTTGATGTATGTTAATTTTCTTTTGCTTTCTTTCTCTTTCTTTCCTTCTCTCTTTTCTTTCTTTCTTTTTCTTCCCTTCCTTCCTTCCTTCCTTCCTTCCTTCCTTCCTTCCTTCCTTCCTTCCTTCCTTCCTTTCTTTCTTTCTTTCTTTCTTTCTTTCTTTCTTTCCTCACCATCATTTTGTTACTGCTTATTAACCAACCCTCCATTATGGCTGGAAAACAGAACTCTTGTCTGCCTGGAAGCTGTAAAGCTTATTCAGATTTCTTTTGGGTCCTCATTTGGCAGAGGTCAGCATGAGTGGTTCCTGTTCCACTGTTAGTGGGCACAGCACCAAGTTGGTTGCTAACGCTTCTCCGATCAGCACCGCTTCCCTGTCTGTCTGTCCTGTCAGCCGCTGAGGAAGAAGTATTGAAGGTCCGACTATACTTGCGGGTCTGTTTGTTTTTCCTCAGAGTTCATCTGGTTTTGCTTCATTCATGTTGAAGCTTAACGTTCTACTCCTGTGGTGAATAAGCCTGTTGATCACCACAAAATGCATCCCTTATCTCCGATGCTGTCTTATACCTGAAATCTGTATCTCTGTTCCATCTCTCTGGTGCATCTTTTTCCTTCTTTAGTGAGTTTTTCCAGATTTTGTTGGGTTTTGGTTTTAGGAGAGAGTTGTCTATAGTCCAGCTGAGTAGTCAAGGGTGACCTTCAACTTCTGGTCCTCCCGTCTCCCTCTCTCAAGTGCTGAGATACAATGTTCATACTTCCGGTTGTGTTTATGACTCTATTTCATCTCCTGTCTCGACTTAACTGATGATTGCTGTGCAGTGTGTATGCATCTGTTTAGCTGTCACAGAATGCCTTCAAGCTTTAAAACATTAAGTGAGCAGTTGCCACGCCGTCCGGCCTTTACATGCCACCATTACACACCTTATTAATACATCTTTTAGAAATCTTACAATAGGTTAGGACTTTCACTAGTAAAAATGTATCTCAGAATGATCTAAATGATAAAGAAAAATCGTGGTTATTTACCCATGTAATATTTATTCCTAGTCCCCTTTATTTCTTTGTGCCTCTGTATAAGGCTGTTCTCCATTTCCTGAGGGCGGGGGAGGGGCTTGTGGTTAGCTTCTTTCCACACGTGGAGGGGATGAAGATGTCTTTGTCATTCTGAGTGTTGATGACTGAATGCAGGGCCCCTTACAGGGTCAGCATGCATTCTAACTCTAATGTCACCCCCAACTTGTTTTTACTTTTGAGGGGAAAAAAAATCAGCTGGATATAAATTTAAATTTTAGCAGTTTTTCTTTAAATACCTTAAATATACTGCTCACTTTTATCCTCTGATGACAAGTTAAGGTTTTTAAAAAATATTAATGATTTTTATGTGCATGTGCCTTCTTGTCACATCACCATATATGTACAGTGTCCAGGGTGGCCAGACGAGGGCGACAGATTCCCTGATACTGCAGTTACAGGTAGATGTGAACCACCTAATTTGGGTGCTGGAAACTGACCCAGGATCGCTGGAAGAGCAGCCAGTGTTCTTAAAGGCTGACCTATCTCTCTGGCCTGAGAACCCAGCCTCCTGCAATTTTGCCCCTGGCTGTGAACTTTTTGGATCTGTTGGTTTGTAGTTTCTAAAAAAATTGGCCATTTATACAAATGATTTTCTTCCAGCTTCTTCTAAACTCCAGTGACATGCTCATGGTGCCCCCTGAAGGAGTCCCACAGAAACTGAGTGTCTGTACAGCTCTTGCTTCCTTGTTGGGGTGTCTGCACTACTGTGTTCTCGGGTGCTACATGGCACACGTGCATGTAGAAAGTGGGCCTCCCAACCAAGGATGCAGTGACGTCTCATGGGAAAATGCTCTCAGAAGCACCTCAGATTTGATGCTGTTCGATTTTAAATTTATTTCATTTGTATGTTCAGAAACGGATAGCTATCGTTAGATTCGCAACCTGCCTCGCCCATCTTTCACAAAGCCAAGCTTTGGGCTTGACTTGCACTGGGAAGTGCCTTCTCTGTGTTTGGTTGTATCTTCTCTTGTGTTGTTCCCTGCAACCTCCTGTCTCCTGGAGTGCTCACGTTCCATGTTGCTTCAGTGTACTGCCCAGGCTGAGGCCAGGACACTACCCCAGGGGCATACGCTAGAGTAATTGTAGGGGCCATCTCCTTTAGTTCCTATTTTGCTAGGATCAAGCCCTGGATGGGTTGAATTCCAGAGCCTTGAAATCTGAGTGTGTTCTGTACTGTACTTGTTTCAAGGGGTGGTGAATTGTGCCAGGTTTGTTGCAGTGTCGATTTATTTATTTATTATTTAAAAAAATTTTTTTTTTTAGGTTCTGAGACAGAGCTTTCTCTCTGGAGAGTGTCTGACTAAACTAGCATTGCCTGGGCCTGAAGAAGTGGAGAGTTATGTCCTGACGCTGTGTGTGGGGGGAGGGTTCTCTGATGGGCAAGCTGTGGAAAGGAGAGCTCCAGAGTTGGCACTGCTAGACAAAATTCAAAGCCTCCAACTTGAGTTCCTCAAAACTTTTCCTTGTCCACACTCTGCAAGGATTTATTAGGTTAACTCTTGGTGCTAGGGATTAGAGCAGGGTCTTTCCTCGTAGTGTGAAAGCATTCTACCGCACAACTTGTGTCCCTCCCCCTCAGACAGTTTTAGCAAACAGTAATGTACTTCTGGGCATTTGAAGCTTGACAGGACAACTTTCAAAATTGTAAGTCCCAGTGTAAGGACAGGATGATACTTCCAGAACATTCTACATACATAAATACCAGAGTATTTTGAATCCATTCCTTTTATTTTTAAGAATATTTTAATTTTTAAATTATCTTGCAAGCATTGTATATGCTTCATCTCTTTTGTCATCCTTCCCTCACATCACCCTGGCCCCTCTGCCCACTGTACCCTTCCACAGTACCCTCGTGTACCTCTTTTATTTTGTTCTGTCTTCCTCGTTTCGTTTAAATTCAGGAATCAAGTGTTTGAACATGTACACCTTTTGTATGACTATTTTTAAACCCTAGAACCACATTTTTTTTTTCATTCTGCTTTCCTCCTTGAACTTAATTTTAATGTCATGGATCACTTGCCTGCTTCCTGACACTCCCATGGATCTCTCTATGATGTATCTCTCTATGATGCTCATCCATATTTGAGATAAACATGTAATGCTTTTCTTGACACCAAATGTGTGTTTTAAAATCATTGTCCAGACTAGGTGGTAATTACAATTATCAGTAGAAACCAGTTGCTGTAGGCAACATAAATGTGTTGAGGACCTATGGTGACTCAGTGAACCTCCTGAAATGGGTGAAAGTGACTCTCTTCAAGAAGAGAGGGCCCTTGTTTTCCATGTTGGCTAATAATTTATTGTTGAGTAAGACCAGATTGAGTTGATCCTGTTGATATGACACAATAAATGAGTTTAAAGAAATAGAAAGTAGTGACTCCTAAAATCTTAATATAACTTAACATAAAAACTGTAACAGAAATACTATAAAGTACTAGATGCCATTTTTTCTTGTCCCCATCACTCTGGCTTTTTTGTTGTTTACTGCTTGTTTTAGTCTAGATACTAAGGATTGAACACAGGGCCTTGCACATGCTTGGCACACATGCTCCTTGGGAGTGAAATCACAGCCCCTTCCTAGCTTTAGCGCATAATACACAGTTGCACTGGAAATAAAATAGAAGTCCTGGTTTTGACTATAACAAAGACATCCCTGATTCTGTTCAGGATTTAAAACAACACAGTTTTTAGGATGGTCTCCATGCTCTGCCATGTCTGCTCTATGAAGTAGCACGTGCCTGTGTAGGGATGCACTTCAGCCATCCTGGTTTTTTAAAAGCATAATGGACAGTGGCAACTGTTACAGCCTAGCCAGGGTCAGACTGTACAACTGGACCTGCATTTGTATGGTGTGGTTCTCAGAAGTCTTAGAACCTGGGTGCCAGTCTAGGGCAGCCTGCCAGTGCCCTGTGCATAGAGAGTCTGACTGCTGCTGGCTGTCACAGAGTGAGGCACCATCACCCATGGGGACTAAGCTGCTGACCGAAGGATGGAAGAGTTGATTCCAGAAAGGGACAGCTCTCCCAGGCTGCTGGGGCCCGTGGAAGACAGTGTCTGCCTGTAACCTCACATCCACAGGTCAGACCTCTGTAAGAGTTTTCCAGATCATTTCCTTCATCCTGCAAAGCAAAATCGTTTCCCATTTTCTTGGATCGTCCCCTCTTCGAAGGATGTTCTTTTACTAGTGTCATCAGGTGGAAAATGTCACTGACTTTCTATGGCTTACAAGTCTTCAAGATGAGGCTGCCTCTTCTCCATTAATTTAGAGTTTCTACTCGATCATCTGTTTCTTTCTTTGCCCAAACAGGCTTGAAGTTAAAAGTATCTCAATAGTTAAGGAGTTGCTATCAGTTTTCTTGGCACACCTGGATATTGTGACTTCTCTACAAGGGCTTTTACTATGCCTGGCACAATTACTTCAGTTTTTTTTCCACCAGTCAAGATGAGTTTTGATTCTCCCTCCTCCTTCTTAACACTTCAGCATACCAGGTAGAGAGGAGCAACCTGCCTACACCTGTATCAGCCAATTGCTCTTTCCTTGTCTTCCTCACTGTGCTTGGTGGTTGATGCTCTTATCTCTATACACACCTAAACCCAGAGCACTACAGATAACTGCTCTAGGTATTAGAACAGCATTTATTTAGTTTCTTTCCACAACCTACTCTGCCTTTCCAGCTTCTTCTGAACCATCTCTTCCCACATTCCCCTTCCAATGTGATAACACACACACACACACACACACACACACACACACATATACACACAATATATACATACATATATTTTTGACCATTCCTTCACACATTATCCTCGCAATGTGATAGAGGACATATGTATACATACATAGCATGTATACAGATGTATGTATATATGATATATATATGTCTGCCCACTGAGTCCAGTTAGTGCTCCCTCAATGCATATGGATGTGAGCTCATCACAGGAACATGAGCTTAAACCAACCATGGGCCATACCCCTAAAGAAAACTGACTTTCCCCCCTTGGTAGCCATTAGCTGCAAATAACCCCCAGCTAGAGATGCAGCCTAACAAGTCCCTTGCCATCCTTGCTGGAATGTTGTTTGCCTCCATCTAGTACAGGCAGCCACTGTGTGGTGTGATGTAGTAAGGCCATAAGGTTATAATGTAATGACTCTGTCAAAACTGTCTCCTGGGTCGTGACAGGCCCATTCTACTTTTTATGCCTCTTCAGGATCAGGATTTAATATTTTTGTTGTCCCAAAGATGTGGAAACTTTCTTCCCTCCCCTCCCTGCAGAGAAAGCAGAAGTAAGAAAGCAGCTACTATGGTGTGTTTACCTCCTGCGAGGTGCACGGGTAGACAGGAAGGCATCCCCTTTGCTTTCTGAGGTTCGTCAGAATGACTCAGCAACAGGCAGTTAAAAGAAAATGGCAAGGGGAACACCAAAACATGATCACCTGACCACCAGAGCCCACACAGAGGAAGGAAATGGGGAAAGTGGAGAGTGGCAGGAAGTCCAGGTGGACGCTCTGGGTACAGAGCTGTGCTGCAATGCAGATAAACCCCCAGGGGACCTAGAGGAAGGGTCACCCTCAGAAGATCTCATAGCTGGATATGAGAGCTCATGCCAGTAATTCCAGTACCGGGAATGCTGAAGCAGGAGGATCAGCATGAGTTCAAGGCCAGCCTGGACTACATAGTGAATTTCAGGCCAGTCTGCACTACAGTCACACAATTTCCTTCCTTCCTTCCTTCCTTCCTTCCTTCCTTCCTTCCTTCCTTCCTTCCTTCCTCCCTCCCTCCCTCCCTCCCTCCCTCCCTCCCTCCCTTCCTCTCTCCCTTCCTCCCTCCCTCCCTTTCTTTTTCATTTTCAAGACAGCATTTCTCTGTGTATCCCTGACTCTCCTGGACCTTGTTCAGTAGACCAGGAGAGCCTAAAACTCAGAGCTCCGCCTGCCTCTGCCTCCTGAGTGCTGGCATTAAAGGCATGTGCTGCCGCCACCACCATCGCCACCAGCCATGTCCAAACAAATGACCCAATAGAAAGCCAGCTGTGGGATGGTGATGGCTGACCCTTTTGGTTCTGATGAGAATCATAAGGAGAGTTTAGAATTGCTTTCAGAGGTTTTCCTAGTCACATAAGTGACCTTGGACAGCTCTCTGCACATGGGAGAAGAACAAGAAAAGGTGACAAAGTGCTTATCTCTGAGGCAGCCTCTACTGTTAATGCTTTCTTCTCATCCAGAGGTGTTTAGTGCGTCAAAGCACTGTGGTTTTAGGGTATCATTTTTCTGAGCTTCAGCAAAGGCCTTGGAGAAGTTGCATAAGTTCAGACAAAGAAAGAAAGCTGGCATGGTGGAGCTGGGGTAGGCATGAGAAGGTTTCACATGTATATAATGGCCAGCATGAAAGGACACCCATGCAACTTCAAGCTTCATGCCAATCCAGCTTCAAGCCTAGGTCCCAGGCCATGATCTAGAGTCAGTCCTGATTTCTGGGTCCACCACTGCTTCCCAGTGCCTCTCACCATGGTTCAGCCCCAAGGGCCCTTGTTCTTGTCTTTGGACATCCCTTAGTCCCTGTCTAGCTCCTCAGCCATGTCCAGTGTTACCTTTCAGACCCAACCTACCTCCCTCCAGGTCTCACTCTGATAGTTACTGGACTTTTCCTGGGAGGTATGTGCGAGCATCTGTTTGCTCTATATAGGACATCCACAACAGATCAAAGCAGCACCTCAGTTCAAGTCCAGCTTGGTGAAGCTATCGGGTGAATGTATATAGCATGGGTGAAGGGCTTCTGATAGGAGCACACTTAGCACCCCAGGGGCTGCATCACAAAGGGCCCATCGTGGCGTGGATGGTGACTTCCTAAAAGCTGCATAAACGAGGCCCTTCCCTCTACCTCCTCTAACCTCCGGCACTTCCCAAGTCTATGATCAACTGTATCAGCGGTTCTCAACCTGTGGGTCTGGACCCTTTGGGGGTCACCTATCACATACTGTACATATCAGATATTTACATTTCGATTCATAACAGTAGCAAAATCCATGAAGTAACAATGAAAACAATTTTGTGGTTTGGGGGACGGTTCACCACACCATGAGGAACTATATTAAAGGGTCACAGCACGAGGAAGGTTGAGAACCACTGAACTATGTATATTCCATGTAGCTGGGATGGAAGAGCCAGGGTAATGGGGAGGCTGGTGTCTCAGGAGATGCGCTAATGGATTTTCCTCTTCTATCAGTGACTATCAACGACAGGGTTTACCTCTTAACCATCCCAGGCTGCAAATCACAGATGATGGATTTAATATGGTAACTCAGCTTGGAAGAAAGGAGTTCCCAGCATTCTATTTCTTTCACTGAGATCTATCTGTTCTCTGCTATCTTTCTCTGTGAATTACCTAGACTTTGTCATGAGCTATCCTAGTGTTCCATGCAGCAGCACCTGGTTTTGTGACTTCCTTTTTTTTTTTTTTTATTTTTGGAGAAAGCTTATGATGTAGTATAGCAGGATGTAGAGGCTACTTCTGCCAAAACATGCTCGGTTTTCAGATGTGCAGTGGGGAGCTAAAAGTGGGTGAAAGTTTGGCATTTCTGCCGCTGTTCTGTCTGTCTCCTCTGCTACCTGATACCCGAGTTCAGATTTCTGTGCACGGCTCTGTACACATTCTAATCATTGAAGGCATATTCCCCTAAAGCTGGTCATCCTCCCCATTCAAGGCTGGAGGCACCAAGACACACACAATTAAGTTGCCTGTTATGTTCAATATCTGAATGTTATAGTAGCCAGCAAGTGTCAACTACCCATGTTCATGGCATACCTGGACCTCCAGGAACTAACTGCATGCTACCTTTCAGACCTCCCTCTTCTCTGATGTCTGCTTTTCTAGAGTCACCCTTGGATTCTTAGACAACAGGTCTTGTCCACAAAAATATAGGGTTAAGAACTGCCCCCAGCCCCTCTGGCTACAGGGACTTTGTCCCCTGTCAAGGCTCCCCATGGCTATCTTGAGATAATGATCTACTGACCGTAAGTGACTTGGACTGTTGGGCTACACATGCTCTGGTCTCCCCGTGTGTGACTGAGAACTTTTGTCAGCCCCCCTATACAAAGAGACTCCTCAGCCCTATACCTTTCCAGAGAAGCCATGCCGAAAGCCTGAGGGCGGGGAGAAATCCCTTTCTACTTGACCATCAATTTTTTTTTCCTCATCTTGTCTCCTCTCCCCTAATTTCTCGATGCTTCTAGTGTCTCTCTTTGTAGCCCAGGATGGACATAAACCTGTGATCTTCCTGCCTCAGTTTCCCAAGTGCTGGGAATGTGCTACCGATCCCTACTATTGGATGCTCTCGTGGGAAACTGGATGAACCTGATCTGAGCGTGAACCACATGCTATCAGAGAATGTGGCCCGAGACTCTGGCAGCAGTAGAATGGCCCTCAATCCATACGGTAATACCAGTCTGCTGTCCATTACAACAGCATGTGACAAAAACACCACACCGGTGTCTTCATCCTCACTGCTAAGCCACGTGGCTGGGCTGTATTTGTGTAGCTGGTGGTGGTTTTGATTGACGTTTGCTGCATAATATGCTTTTTGTGTGTGTGAGAAATCCTTTAGTGTTAAACAAACAAACAAAAAAGTTGTTTATTGCTCATTTTTGTCTCAGTGTTTTCTTCTTCCTTTTTCTTTCTTACTGTTTTCCTTCTGTAAGTAACTGGTGTGTTATTCCTGTCAGCAAAGTACATTTTTGATACGGCTGTTTTTGTTTTCATATCTAATTACTAAGGTTAAAAGTCTTGCCTTGCCATTCATAATAAAACAAAACGTGCTCTAAGCTGTGGTCGTAATGCAGTTAGCTCTCTGGACATGTGGCAAGAGGAGAAAGTCTACAGTGTCTTGGGGAGTTTGGCCTCTGCTTCTGACCACGGTTGTGAATAAGTGAGCTCTGTCCCAGCGGAAGTGTGCTCCGAGAGAGGAAGCCACTGAGCTCTGGCTGAGGCTTGGGGATGAATGGAACCACTGTTGCGTTTTCCTGATGCTCCTCTCCGTGAGGCTCTGCTTACCATTTACAAGTGTCCATGTGGTTTTAAGATGGGGCGATGCTGGCTTTCTCCTGCCTCAGTGGGTAGAGGGCACGGCCGGGTTCATGTGGGGTGGTCGTAGCAACTGTTGTGACCAGAGCTTCTGTCCAGATATTAAGGAAGGAAATTGACTAGAAAATCCTGGCAGGAGGCCAGATTGCTGGACTACAGAGTGTTCTAAATTTAGTGCCAGTCTGCCAAGAGAGAAGAGAGGGGTCTTGTTCGGGCTGTTTGCTTAAAGATGGGTTGAAGCATCCCAGGGCCCCAGAGGAGAGTCACAGAGGTGCTAAGTGATGTTTACGTGTTCATGTGAAGTCCAGTAACACAGTGGAGCTCAGCTGTTTAATAAACAGAATGGCCTAGCGTTTAGTTAGGCATAGGAGCATACACTGTAAAATCACCTTGAAGAACACCACTGGGACATTTCTACCCTGAGGGACTGCTGAAGGACTCTTCAATGCTCCCTTGGCATCCAGGCATTTTGGAGTAATGAGGCCGGGACAGATGTGCATGGACCTCCATAGGTTTAGTATCTGGTGCTGCCTGTGTGCTCGTTCCCAGCTCTTCAGGTCAAGACTCGGTCTCTTTGCCTTGGTCAGTGTTTCTTGCTACGTATTCCATGAAGACCAAAAGGTATGGGCAGATAACAGTTAAGAGCAGACAGAAATCCAAGAAGCTGGTGTTTTCCTGTAAAGACCCCCCAGTGGGTACTAATTATGGGTGTTTACTATGTTCTGGATGTTATTCTAGAGGCTCTATGCATATTCACTCACTTCGGCATACAGACGAGTAAGTCTTGTGAAGACTAACATTGCCGCTTTACCTGTGAGGTTTAGAGGCCGCTCACAGCCCACCTGATGCTCTTCCTTATTGTCTGGATCCATCAGCCTAGTGCTGAGCAGAGAACTCGGTTACACCGAGCGGTCCTGGGGTCCCTGCTGAGCGGTCCTGGAGTCCCTGCATAAGACTGCTCATGGTGGGATACTGCTACATATTTTCCTCATCCGTCACACACACTGCGAGAGCTTTGGCCCGGTGTCTTTATCTTCCTCCCCACATGTGAGATTTATATTTTATAAAATTTGTATTTTATGGAGAATTTTTATTTAGTGGAATCTCTGGCAGCAAAAATATTTAACACAACTTTGGGATGTTTCCTAGTGACGTGTCTTCCTAGGGCTTGCTCAGCTGATCACAGCATGTCAAGGTGGGTGTATTGCCCCCATGCCTGCCTTCAGCTTTTGTGATCGTGATAAAGGGTGGCTTGCTTTCAGCAGAGCTGTGCTGTGATGCCATGCTTTGCTAGTTTGAAAACAAACCTGGCATCGGAAAGTGGCTCCATTTATTGTGGTCTCACTTTTCTCCTTGAAAAGCAGAAACTAGTAAGTCTGAGATATTGGGGTGCCATGCTAAGGAGATAGCTTAATGGTTAAGGGAACACAGTTACTCCTAGCACCCACACTAGTCAACTCACAATTATCTATAACTCTAGATCCAGAGGCTTTCTGGCCTCTGTGAGCACCTTCATACTTATGTATAAACACACACACACATATAATTAAAAATAAAATATAAGAAGAAATTCAAAGTATTAGATGGTTACATTGAAAGATATTTTCATAAAATAGAAAATGCGTGCTGTCAGTCTCTTTCCCAATAATGCGAGTAATTAACAGTTCATTGTGGAAGACAGAGAACATTATGAAGCAAAATTAAAAGTCATCCCCTTTCCTCCACATAGGCCTGCTCCCACCTTTTTACTGTTGCTGTTTATCTGCTGCATGGAGCATTGTGGCTGCACTCAGGAGTCATGTAGAATAAGCCTCCATTCTTTGTTAATACAGAGACAAAGGAAGGCACGTGTTTATCTCTTAATGGTAAAATCAGGTAAGCTCAGGGCCCCTATCAGCAGTCTGAACTCCCAGCATTCTGTCTGCTTCTTTCTCTTTCACAGCCATGGGACTGACTTCTTAAAAGGCGTTTGGGACTTTATTTCTTAATTTTCCATTGGCATCTGTTGGTAGTAGAGGTGACAAAAAAGGAGTCCCATTGCCACCTCTTTGCCGACACCAAAGCTATCTTCTGGCATTCAATCCCTGCTCCTTCTGCTTCAGAAAAACATGTTATTTGAGGTTAGAGACTATGCCTTATCTTCCATTTTGTGCCTGGGGAATAGTGAGTGCTCACAAAGATTTCACACATGCTTCTGGTAAGTGCCTCACACCAACATGTCAGTGCTCACGTTTGGGTGCAGATGAGAAGCCTAGGCCTGTCTGGCACAATGTGGAAGGGAATCAAACCTCACCCCAAATTGCTCAGGGCGGTCTTCTCCCTCAAGGCCAGTAGGCATGGTCCTCCTGCCTTAGCTCTGATCTTCGATCTGAGATCTTGTCATGTCTGTATTTATACACCTTTAGTGGAGATGTGCTGTGATTGGCAGGAGTGAAGAACCAAGTTTTTAGTTTTGTTTTGTTTTCACAGCAGTGGCCACCATTGGTCACCTGTTAAAGGCCATGTACTGCACAGGGTACTTGCCGAATGCTGTCTGCATGGAGTTTGGACTATAGGAACCCCATCATCCAGTTTATTAAGAAAATTGGAATGTGTGCAGAGTTTTTAAAAGTGTGCGTGTGTGTGTGTGTGTGTGTGTGTGTGTGTGTAGTGAGAGTTTGAGTTTCTTAAAAAACCCAGTTATGTTGGGAATATGTTTTTGATTCAGTCCCAGGTGTGGGATATGGAGCTGCTTCAGATTTACAACAACGGCTGACTATGATTTGTCTCATGCTCTGGTAAGAGCATGGTTTTTCCAGTTTACATTTGGAATTCTGGGGTCTCTTCAGAGGGTACATAATGCTAGAACCCCAGAGGAGCTCTGGCAGCTGCTTCCCCTGCTGCTGCCGTTCCCTGATGCTACTGGTTCCTGCTGCTGCTTTTGCTGGTTTCTGGATTGCTGGATTGCTGGTTGCTGGATTGCTGGATTGCTGGATTGCTGGATTGCTGGTTGCTGGTTGCTGGTTGCTTTTTGGAGATATCCTGAAGACAACGAAGAATGGACTTGCAGCAAGGAGCTCGATGCCCCTAAAAAGCAGGGTGTAGTCTGAGACCTGTGCACCTTTCACTCCATTCTTTGTTGGAAGATTGGAAGGGATGGGGGTGGAGAAGGGTGGTAGGTTAAAGAACCAATAAACTAGCCAAATAGCTTGGCTACGTGTGTATGTAGACACACATGCACTTGTACAAATATTGAATGTTTATTCTCAATCCAAACAGTTTCTAAAACCAAATGATGAAGGAACCTAAAGGCTTCACTCTTCACTCGTTGTTTTGATGAGTAACTGGGTGTAGTAGTGATTGAGTTATAATTCCTAACACCAAGAAAAGTTTTTCAGAGAGAAACTTGAGAGTTCAAAGCAATAAGACTGGAAGACTTTTCAAGCTAGGCTATATACAGAAACTCTGCAAGTGTGTGACTAGGCTGAGTCCACTTCTCTTGAATGGAAGGTACTTCAAGCCATAGGAGTGATGCTGACTTTGGAAAGAGGTGATGTGAGTGCATCATGCCAATCCTTCTGCAAAGATGCTGTTTTTCTAGAGCAGAATAAGTCATATTCTGAAAGAATGTAAGAATTTCTAGTAAATGAGTGCTACCCTATGATACATGCAGCTCAAGAGAGCAAGCTAATCCAGGATACCAGCAAAACTAGGTATATCAAAAACCCAGGGTCAGAAAGAGATACACAGTGGTCAAGACAAATATGATTTTATCCATGTTGGAAGATTCCTGGTTCATTTAAAATTAATGTCAAATACCTCGAGTTTCTGAAACTAAGGGCACCAGGCCCTATGCGAAGCCTCAGTGTACTACTCCAAAGGATTTTTCTTATTTATTTAGTATCTGAGAAGTTGTGGGGGAAAGGCAACCACGGTAACTCAAAGGCAGTGATGTGAGAGCTGACTCAAGATGGCTACACCAAGATGGCTACAGTCATGTCTAGTTGAATCCACAAAGAAGGAATAAATCACTGTGGAGGTCTAATGAAGGAACAAATATTGGGAGCCAGCCAGGGAAGCGGGATTGTAAAAGTAGCCTTGCTGGTGCCACGTACTTCTATTGTTCTTTACAGATAAGAGAGAACATCGATGTAAAAGGTGTTTAAAAGAGATAAATAAATGCTGTGCTAAGAAAACACTTGCATATCTTTCTTTTTAGTCTGTCCTTTAGTAAATTCAGATAGGTCACATTTGGTGTTGTTGATTCTTACAGTATCAAATGTGTGTTTACTGTAAATACCAAATTGTATTTTAAAACAAAATAAAATGGTTTTCAGATTATCTTCCCTGTGGAATATCTGTACCATTTTTATCATAAATAATGAAAAACTGAATAGAGATAATGATAATAGTGATATTCGTGACAGTTCTTTTCTGGTTCAAAACATTTCTTGTTGAGTGGAACAAACAAAAACATATACAAATGTTAGAGACGTTTTGTGCATAATATTTTCAGGAAACCTGTATCTGTGTACATAATAATTTGCCTGCCTTAGAATTCACGATGACACTTTCTTCACATTCAAGATAACAATAGATGCACATTTTCTATCCAGGAAAAGATGAGCGCATTCTGTCCCAGCTAATCAAGGTATTTGTACTCCAGAAATGGGTGGCCCGAGCTAAATTGCCAAGTTTAAGTGGCATTCTTATACCCCGGGTTTATAGGCGTGTGGAATATCAATAGGAAATTTGTGTGTGAAAGTAAACAAAAGCGTGGCTTTGTGTTAGGGAAATTACAAAACCACAGCTCAAATAGGCTTTCAAAATATCTTAAGTCAGCCTGACTTATAAATCCCAGGGCATTATACAGGATCTGCAAGATCGTTTGCTGTACTCTAATATGAGTAATTGTGAGTCCCAGGAAGTATGAGGTTTTCAACAGAATAGACATTTTGCAGCAGAATCCCCTAGCTCTCTGATTTCCTTCTTGACTGACTCTTCTTCCCTCCTTTTGTCCTACTTTTCCTCTCTTCCTCTCTCATTTTTTATCTTCAAATGGCAATTAAAAGATTCAATGAATATCATTCCGTTCCTTCTGAGGGTGTAATGTTTGGTTACCTTGGAGCTAAATAGGACCCCTCCTCTCAGCTCTTGGGACTTAAACTCTCACTAGACTAAGTGTAAAGTTCGGTGGTTTGCATACTTAGAAGCAAGAGACTCACCTTAATCCATGGTATTTAAAATAATCTGATGAACATGGTACACTTTATTTTATTGTTTTGATAAGCTGGATAGAAAAGGATATCATAAATGTTTTATGTTGCACTGAGAAACCAGAGCCACATTTTCTGAAGGGGGGGGCGGTGTCACTCCTTTATAGGTCCTGGATCTTGGGTCCACCTTTACAGGTGGAGCCAGCTTCCAGCTGTAGAAGTGGATCAGTGCCACTCACTGGTAGCTGGTCAGAGTCTAAAGGTCCCCAGTCCACCTTACTCATGATACTTGATTTGAAGTTGTGCACCTCATCTCACTGCTTCAAACCCACAAAATGACCTGTCCTTTTGTGGCCATAATTACTCATTTACTTCATCCAGTCACAGTGAATGGTGAGACATGGCACAGTCATTAGAAGATGTGAGCTCTATGGCTTATGGGCCTTGAAGAAGTAGGGTTTTGGTCCATATTTGAATATGGGGCAGGTGAGGTGTCCAACCTGCCTCTAACCTGACTGGGATGTTTTAAGCACAGGTGGTAATAATCTGTCCTGTACTGATTGGGCTGAATATATTCTGCTGTGTTCTGGAATCATGTGTAAGCATGGGATTTTTGGTGTTAGAGAAGGTAAGTTTCTAAAGTGTTCTGGATACTCACAGACTTACCTTGCTTAGTTGGTGGAGAAGTACACACACTTTCTGTTCTCAAGAAGGGCTAGATTGCAGCTGGCAGCTATTGATTATCTGTACTGTGGAGTGGAGCCATGGCCTTAAATATTGCCAGAGGTTATTTATATTTTACTTTGAAACATAACCCTTTGGGAACAGCTCTACCTTCTTCATCATGTCCGTCTTAGACCAATGCAATAATATATTTATTCCAGAACATTCCAGTTAACATTGCAGGGAAGATCACTGGCTGGCATCAGATGCCTTTCCGGGTTTTAATGGTTGCTGTGGATAACTTATAAGGCAACCAAAATGCAGCAGTGGCATGGTGTTGTCCCTCAGTGGGGCCCTGGCTTCCATCCCCAGCACCATAATAAATTTTTAAAAGTTAAAAATATATGAATGTGCCTTCTTAAGAAATGTATTCCTTCTTGGAAGGAATGTACAGACCCAGTGATTTGGAAAGGCGTTCTTCTGAAGGTGATAGATCTTAACACTCTGGAACAAGGTCGCATGAGTGCTGTGAAATCACCCCATGGTCTGCCTCTAAAACCTCAGCACATTTTTCACTAGTTGCACAGGGTTTGTGCTAAAATTGGCAATGTGTCTATCGTTTCAGGCAAGATGCCTCTTCCTGTTTAGAGTTCAGAGCAGAGAACTGACAAACGGTCAGGAATGTGCCATCTGACTGGAGCCTGTGATGTTGTGTTTTGTCCCAGTGATGAATTGGCTTCGTGCAGAATGAAAGCCGTTGGAAACATATGGCTCAACAGTTGGCAGTGGGATGTGTTTGTTTTGTTGTAACTCCAGAAGCTGCTGTGAGTTGGCTTCGATGTGCCCTTGAGAATCCAAGACTCTCTGGTCAATGTGTTTGTTGTATTAAAATGGGACACAGATTTCATTTCTAAATCAAGGAAGACAAATGTTAGCATGGGACTGTGAAGGAACCGCAGATCCCTTTTCTTGTGAGCACCTTTTGACCATTCATTTCTGTTTCTGATCACCAGGAGACAGATTTTTCTCTGTCATTGTGGTAACTCAGATTCCCTGAGTACTTCTGCTGTTTCCTCATTCCAGCCTGCACACCACGCTGACTTCTCCCGCTCTCCTGCAGCCGACAGCCCAGCCATAGCAGAGGCGGTGCCCTTACATTGTTTTACTGCTATTGCGTGGCTGTGGTTTGGAGGACAGGACTTTGGGTCACAACTCTTTCTTGGCTAGCAAGTGCCCTGTAACTGGGGCTGTCAAGCTCACCCTGGCAGGGTTCCTCTATCCCCTCGGGTGTCAGGAAGCATTGCTTTCTCTTTGTCTTTGGAACCCTGATCAGCTATTCTGAGCAGCATCTGCCAGCCTCTAACTCCAACGTCTGAAGGTACCAGGATTTGTAGACTGGCTGCCGATTGCAGTCTCCCTTCCGTCGACTTCCCTCTCTTATATGTGCTGTTTTCTTCATTTGGGGCCTTCTTTGGAGAAGTGAGATATAATTTAACTCCAGGTACTGCTGGATCCATCAGCTCAAATGATGTCAGGTTCTTCTTTCCTACCACTGTTCGTTTCCTTCGATGCTGTGGTTTCACCCTCAGTCGGGCTCTCTCTTTGCAGCACAAGGGATGAATAATGAGAACCTCAAGTTTCTGACCCCCAAACTGGAAGACTGGAAAAAAGGCAGATCATCATTTTCCTCTCCACATCCTTATCACACACATGGTGAAGCACCACACTGCAAACATGCCTGGCATAGTCCCTGTTTCCAGATGGTGGAGAATCCTCACTTGGCAGCCAGAAGGGGTCTGTCCATCATGAAGTGATGAAGTGACCCAGAGCCTGTGCAACTGAAGTGTCCCCTTGAAGAATTGACACTGTTTGAACAAGTGTCCTCTGTCACAGAGAAGGGCGAGTGAGTGCTCAGCACAGAGAATGTGTTTCAAGAGCTAAACGGACAGAGTAGAGGTAGAAGAAAGGTCCACATTCCAGCTCATCAGCTTGAGTAGGAATTTTTGCCCAGAAAACATTATGCTTCAAAATACAAAGGTGAAGGCTTCCATGGGTCACACTGTCTCTGTTTGTCTCCCTTTCACTGCCTTCCTCCAGCACCCTGTCCAGCCTATAGAAGCTTTGCTAAGAGTCTGCTGAGACAACTGAAAACAGAAGTTGTTTTTTTATCTCAATTTGCACCCTGACCTGTATCCTGTAAAATTTCAGAGCTGAGATTCCATGTTCTCTGGTCAGAAGAAACACCTTGGAAATATCTGAGCTGGCCTCGCCATGTTGGCGGTCTCATTGGTAGACAGCCTCTCCCTACAGCTAAAGGCCGTCTCGAGACCCCACACAAGAAATAGCATTTTTAAAGGTGCTCTGCTCTTTTTAGATCTCCTCGTTTCACTAAAATTTACAGTTATAAAATGTTGCTTAAAGAAGATTGGCTTTGGAATGTGTCCCCACTTTATACAAAGGGGTAAACCCACATTATAAAACAAAATCTTTTCATTTTTGTTTAAAAAGCTATATAACTTATTCTGTTGGGAAGCGATGTAAGTTTCCTGACTTTCCCTGTAATTGTGTAAATTTCCCTATAAATAAGCATCGAGAATATCTCTGCCTTGATTTCAGCTCGGTGACCTTATTCGCAGGTTGCTCTGGCTCTCCTGCCCCAGGGGAGCTCACGGCTGACTCAGCTTGGTCTAAGATGGCGCCCACTCGTTAATTCCTTCTGCGGACTGTAGTGTACCGGCTTCTATTCCTCTTTTCTCTTGACTAGGAAATGGGTTTTCCTCCAGCGGCGACTGGTTGTAAGGTTTGGCTCATTCTGCTTCAGGTTAATGCCATAGCCGACGGCTGCAGGGAAATGAGCTCGGGATTCTGGTGGGGACTTGGGATGTGGCAGGCCACAGAGGGCTCTTCTGTGTGCTTCAGTGACATTCTTTCCAGGCCTCCTTTCTGCAGCCCAGCTTTACTCCCGCTCCAGCACCAGGGACAATGAAGCTCGGAATAATCACACATCATTTTCTTCCTTTCCCTTGTGTGTGTGTGTGTATATGTGCATGCATGCACGTGTGTGCTTGGGCATATACGTGTACACATAAATTAGAGGTCAGAGGTCAACTTTGGAGGTCATCCTCGGGAGCCAGCCAGAAGTTTACTGATTGGGTTGTGTCTCCAGCCCCCGAAAGCACTGTGTGTGTGTGTGTGTGTGTGTGCATGTGTGTGTGCACATGTGTATGTGTGTGTACATGAGAGTGTGTGTGTGCGTGTACCTATGCTTATGCATGTATATGTGCATGCGTGTACATGCGTTTGCATGGTATATATGTGTGTTTGTATACATGAGTTCATATGTGTGTATGTATGCATGAGTGCATGTGTGTGCATATATGCTGTGTATATGTGGTATGTGTGTATCTCTGCATGTGCATGTGTGTATCTGTATGCTTGTGTGCATGTATGTTACTAGAGTTTGAGCACAGGGCTTTCTTTACATGTGCTCGGTATATACTCTCCCCGTGATCTGTAGCCCCTGATCGCATAGAGTTTTAAATGTGAAGGCATGTAACTGCAATGTTCACATTCACAGGGATGCAGAGGTGCTGTTGCCCAGGCTCAGGCTCAGAGGTGCCAGTGCACAGGTGCTGATGGAGAGGCGCTAGGGCATTGTTGTGGGCATAGGATCGTAAATAGAGGCATGTGTACACCTTTGGGCCCATGGCTTTTGGCTCAGTGAATGGGCTTGGGGGTCCATGTTCATGTGCCTTTGTGGCTGCGACCACGAACGCTAGTGAGACTGGTAGAGAAGCATCTTCTAAAAGCAGTCTGGCTGTGCGACAGCCGCTGGCAATGAGCTGTGTCTTTACTGTGGACACAAAGCGTGAAGAATGGAGGCAAGCTCAGGGTTGCTCCCATCATCCGTGGGGCTGCTCTCCTCTTGCTAAGGTGTGTCAGCCACATAGCGGGTGTTTTCCCAGACACACTCTTGCATTCGCGTACATCTTCCCAGGTTCCTGCGGCATAGGCAGTCAGGCGGGACTTCGTTTACAGAGGAGCATTTCATTTCATTTCATCTATCTATCTATCTATCTACCTATTGAATGTGTCTTTCGGGGCTGGCATGCATGCCCTACAGCACATATATAAAGTCAGAAGGCAACCTGGGACAACCGTATTTGTCAGGGATGGAACTTATTTCCTCCACTCAGCTTGGTGGTAGTTGCCTTTTCTTGCTGAGTCATCTTGCTAGCCTAGTGTTCTGGGTTCTTAAATGACAGACCTAATAATTTCACTTCCAGTAGTGGCCCACTAACATTCTTTGGCCCCTCCTTCATTTAGAATGAATAGAAGATCTGGAAGGGTCAAGGTCCAGGGTTGACTGTGTAGGGAGGTGTCGAGATGCTGCCTGGGAAAATAACCAGGATGAGCCCAGGCCTCCCTGAAAGTCCCCGTTCAGGCATTTGTTAAAGTCACCTGAGAGCCTGCAAACCCACCTGGAGCTTTAGGGGGATTCAGGAAGCTTTGAAATTTACGTTCTGGCACACCCGAGGAGCCAGGGAAATTACTCAGACTTTCGCTGGGACTGCAGAAGAAACAGAACATGGGATAAAAAGGAAGGAAAAGACAGCAGCTGCCTGGGAGACAGACACCAGCTTCTACCCATGGCAAACCCGAGAACCAAGTAGCCGACCCTAACCTAACCCTCTGCTGGAGCAAAGTGAGTCCTGTCTGCCGGAGACAGCATCAGTGGGGCTGGCAAGTTTTTCTGTAACTTCTTCCTTACAGTGCAACTCAATTAAAAATAGCCAACTATCCCCAGTATGGAGCAGAACTGAAAATCAGTAGAGGTTAAGAGCATGAGAAGAGAAACCCTTAGGTAATTGATCCACTTGTTGGTACGGTTTAGCACTAATACAGCACTAACTAGTGAAAGGACTAAGGCCTGAAATGTATCAGTGATTAAATTATTTACAGCCAAGATGGAAACTGTACACAGAGAACTCTGTCAAAAATGAGTGTCCAGGGGATATTTGAGAAAACAAATCTGTTATAAATTAAAGAACCCAATGGCTTTGGTTTCACATAAGACTTTGCATGCATGCCGAAGCAGAATAGGTTGAGCAAAATTTGGACAGAAAAATAAATTTGGCCTGAAATACAGAAAGATATGAAAAATGGAAAGCAGAGAAATGCAATACAATAACTACAAGTTACAGAGACATAGCACCTGCCACGAGAGTCCCTGAAGGAAAGGAGAAGAACAAAGAAACAGAGAAAGCAGTAGTTAACATACTGGCTGATGCTGTAGAAGTACTTTCTTGTTTGTTTATTTATCTATTTATGCAGTGTGAGTGCGTGCCCGGTAGCATATACGAGGCGAACGGAGAACAGCTCTCAGGAATTTGCTCTCTCCTTCCATCATATCAGCCCCAAGGATTGATATTTGGTAGCTATGTCATTTTGACATCCATGACTGATGTTTTTCCAAAACAAACAACGACCATTAAGCTACTAATGTAAAGAAAAGTAGTAAATGCAAGCATGGTGAATGCAAAGAGAGTCTAAGTATAACATTGAACTGCTAAGAAGAAAGAAAATGACAGAAGGCTAAAACACAGCCGAAGAGGGACATGTCTGTGGCTGACTGAGTGCAGCTGAGAGGCTGCCTTGTCACCTTACGGGAACAGTACCAGGCCCATCTGCACAGGTGATGGAGCCAGCAAGTCGGTGGGTTGAAATCTACAGTTAATGAAAAGGTTCAATGTCAGAACACAGTCGGAGAATGGAGTTGTGTGAGGAGATTTCTGACTACTTGTAAGAAAACACAAGAAACCAAGACAAGAGTCTTGTCACCTCAGTTTCTTAAAAAACATGTAATTCTTCTTGGGTTATGCTGTCATGCCCCTCCCAGGTGTGGCAGATGGGAGTGAGTTTACTTCAGATTATTCACCACAACTGGCTATCAATATGTGTTTATATGCCTCCATGCTTTTTTTTTTTTTTTTTGCCATCTTCAGCTTGTCCTTGGGATTGGACGCCTTACTCATTTGACTCCTCTTAACCCTCACAGTACAAATTGTTGGATGCTTTGAATAAAACCAGCTATTGCCTGAGACCTTAGTTCACCTCCTTAGTCAGTTCCACTCTCCCGGGTCTCACCACCAGCTAGGGAAGAAAGCACTTCAGCATCATGGGAAATCAGAACCCTTCTAGGTGGTCGTCTACCTCTGTTAATTATTTTCTTGTTGCTGAGGCCTAACAACTTAAGGGAGGATTTATCTGGTACTCACAGTTTACAGGGACACAGTCCATCATGTCTGGGCAAGGCATGGGCGTGGGTGTAAGTTTGCTGGTCACATTATGTATGTAGTCAGGAAGCAGTGATGGCTGCTGGTGGCCAGCTTGCTTCTTCCTTTTCCCCATTTTGTCCAGGCTGGGGTTCTAGCCCATCGGGTTGGATCTTCCCTCCTCAGTTCAATGTCTCTGAATCTCACCAAAAGGCACTCTCAGGATACCCTAGAGCATCCCAAATCCAGTCAAGTCAACAATGACTGTTAAGCACCCCACTATATAGTAGCATAACCTCAATAATGTGTAAAAGACAGAATATTGCCTAAGGTTCTAGCTGCTGGATTGTAAAGAATAGTTTGCCAAAGGAGCAACAGCCTCAGGATATTGACAAAATATTGACACAGTCCTTCTTTGGGTGGCTTACAAATACATACCCTGTCATTCTGCTTACAGTCCTCTTCGAAGGAAACTTATGTCTTTCTGCTGTGTAATTGTATAGTTAAACAAATGGGCATTTAGGGAAAAGTTGACATGCACGGCCCCTTGGGTAATGTCGTGACTTGTTGGTGAGGCACTTTACTTTTCTGCCAGTGTGCAAACCTTGTGACCATTCCTCGGCTTCACGAGTAGCCTAGAAAAGGAAACATATGCAAAAAAGAATGCTAGTTCTACTTTCATGCTTTGGTGTTTCACGCAGCTCATCAGAAATGTGCAGATTGGGCTGGGGTGTTGCTCCACAGCAGAATGCTTTCCTGGCATGCAGGAAGCCTTGGCTTTGGTTTCTACCACCCATACTAAAAAAACAACAACAACAACAACCAGTGGTTGGCTACACAACCATGATCAGCACAAACTAGATCTAGGGGGCTGATAGTAATAGCAATAACAGAAAACAGGGCATTATGTTGGGAGGAAGGTAGATGGAAAGGTCTCATGGGAAGTTGGAGGGAGATGGATAATTGCTAATGGATAAGACTGAGTGTTGAGAACGTTGAACTTAGCTTCTCAGTCTTCATTTTTGTGTGTGTGTGTGTGAATCTGAATTGCTCCTTGATCAATAAGAGCATCTTTATTGATTAGAAGTGATAGACACAAGCAAGAACTTTTTAAAGGACTTGAGGGGTGGGATGGGCAGATTTTAAAAGAGCCCAGAAGGATGTTACACTGCACACTTACTCTCTTCAAATGGTGGACAACTCTCTTGTTGTCCACCAAGAGAAATAGCTTCAATCAGAGTGCAGTTTTTTTCTAATCAGGTTCCCAGTTTTGAACTTCAATGAAAACTGATTTTATAATTGTTTGTCAGTGGAACTACGTTTTCAGTCTAGTTGTCTTTTCATTAAAAGAAGCCTAGCTAATGAGAGCAGGTGTTGGAGGGAAAATGAGCCATAAAATGATCTCTCTTTATGGGCTGGACCTAGCCTACAGAATTGAGAGTTGCTGAATTGGCCATTTGTTGGCATGTACTTCAGGATTTCCCACTAAATCCTTCACAAAACAGAAAATTTAAGCAACAGGATTAGTTTTTATGAACCACAAGATGATGAACAAAAACAATTCCCTTAGGTAACAGACACGATGGAGGTAGTTGCTTTCAAGTGAAGGCTGTGTGCCATTTTCTAATCCCTAACTTTCTTCCTTTGCGGGGTGACTGCTGTGGTTCATCACAGAGATACAGGGAAATAAGGAAAGAGTATTAAGGGAAGAGTTCGATGGAATAGCAATTCTGGCTTCACACCTCCCCCTGCCTCCTCTGGTTAGGTTAGAAATAATGATGGTCTGGGATGTTCCTCCTTTACATTTCTGCAAAAGTTGTTAACTTTTATAAGAATCGAGTGAATCTCTATCTAAAATTCTGACAGATTTGTGTTAAAAAGCAAACAAACAAATGAAAAGAAAACCCCACAGTGGGATTTAAAAAAAATGTAACAGAACCTATTCTCATTTTGCTTGAGACTCCATTAAGAAACAGAAGCTTGTAGTTTAATATCCTGGCCCTGCTTCAAAATGCAGGTACCAGAACCAAAATATTCTTTGACCAGCTCCCCAACCTTAAGATATTACTTAAGATGGATCTAATATCTAGAATTGCACATGCCGGATTGTTAGCACCTGGTCAACTGTGAGGCATGAAATTGAAAGTTGAGAGAGTCCTTATTATTGCTGTTTATTTTTTTCTGACCCCTGTCCCTGAGGTAGCCAAATCTGTAGGTTGCTGCTTATATAAAAATGTGTATCTACATTTCTATTGGTCGACCTCCTGTCTGTTTAAATAGTCCCTATATTATTTATAATACACAAAACAATATAATTACTATAGAAATCATGATTATGGCTGAGTTTTCTAGAGAAGAATGGTTGTTAAAAGTCTGGCATGTTTAAGGCAGATAGATGCATTTTTTTCCCCTGAATAATCTTGATCTATGGCCAATATCTGCTTCAGCTATAGGACTCACAGAAATGGAGACAGCATCTGAGCATGTTCTTCTCCTTTCTTTCTCAACAGACAACAGCTGCTTCCCAGCCCTCTGTGTGCCCTTATCCCTGTTGGGTTTCTGTGTTCTTCCCTTACAGTTCATCTGGGAGTGGGGGCTCCATGGGAGAGCACTTGCCTAGCATGCAGAAGGCCTGAGGTTTAGGCTGCAGCACTGCAAAAACAAACAAACAAACAAATGAAATGGTCAGCTGTAGCTGAACAGTGTCCCCAGCGTTAGGTGGCATGCCTTTTGTCTAGTGGTTTGTGGAGGGTTGACCTCATAGGAGGATGCCTCTCAGCTTTATGGCTCAGAGGACCTTGTGCCTTTGAAAGTGTGTCTTTCTCCACGTCTACTTAACACTTCTCTGTCTTAAGGTCCCTCAGGCTCTTTCCTGTGTGCCCCTGTGCCAGGGAGTGGGGCCGGATGAAGGCTCTAGACAGTTCTGATTATAAAGATGTAGGCACAGGCAGGCCTTTGGATCTCATCTGCATCCCTCTTTGAGCTGAGTGATGCCTGGGCTGTCTGCTTCTCAGTATCTTTTTCTGCACCTTCATCTTCTGAATGGAGATAGTCGCACTAAATTCGCTTCGCAGCTTATTCGATCTCAATGAACTTTTTGTCAGCTTTATAAGGAGATGGAACAGCTCCTTGGTCATTAAGCACCTGAGAGACTTATGGGAAGTTAAAGTCCAGTTTATTAGTTTTCAGTGGGGAAAAAAAATGTAGCCATCAAGTCAGAGAGGGCACTGCAATGATATCTTACCCAAATATGAGTAGAAAGAGTCAATCCATGTTAATGGGGACATGGCTAAAAGTATCATCTCCTCCCTTGAATGAGGCCAGGTAGCATTAACTGCCAGTATAGAAATGGTCACAGGCTCCTGGATTTGCATACTACATGCCATGGTGGCCAACACTGAATTACTCCATATTTGCTTTTGCAAAATGGGCCTGGTAACACCGTTGGGTTGGAGGGATTATAAAAGGACTCCTCGGTGCAAAAAGGCAAGCAAGGCTGGCTTCTTCCCTCCCCCTTTAAATAGAGTCATAGCTGGGAGGCACTCATTCGGGTTACTGATCCTGTATTCAAAATTTGTACCTGGGAAGGTGGAAACATTTTCAGATGTGTGCTCTTTTCTTACCTGCTACCGTGTTGCCCATGAAAGCAAAGGCTAACTGACTGTCAAGGCTCTATAAGCAAGGTATTCACATTTCACACACACACTCACAGGCAGGCAGTACGATTATAACAGCAGTTCCAAAATAAGAAATTTAAAAATATATTTAAATACGGTGCCCCGGGCCTCAGACCCATTGACAGGCCATCAGTACGCCTCCTTTGAATGACATGGTTCCTGTCATTCGTCAGTGCCCATCCGGACAGCATGGGACATCGTCCCTGTTCTGCCCTTATGCAAAGGCAATGCACAACTCTGAAACGCCTCACTTATCAATAACTCTCAGAAAGGACAGCTCTGCCTGTTGCTGTTGCTGTTGGGATCTGTTTCCAGAGGACCCGGAGATTGGCAGCCTCTGCTGTGGGAATCATTGGCATGCCTGTGGCTGGGGAGAGCAAGAAAGCGTACTCTGTGGGGCTCACAGATGGTCACAGGTAATACATAGGCTGAGCCTCATTTGCGGGGTCCTGTGTGTCACGCTGAAGACGCTACGCTTCATCTAATAGCAGCTGGGGAACCAAATTATTTTAACCTTAAAATAAGGTAGACAGTGAATATTTAAATTGAAAGAAAAAAGTTGGAATTTTACAAAACAAACAATCTGGAGTTTTCTCCTTAGCCTGGTAGAACAGGTCTCAGGATAACAGGTAGAACTGGGATCCAGGCTTCAGGAGTTCTGCATCAAAGTTCTGTAGAACTGGGATCCAGGCTTCAGGAGTTCTGCATCAAAGAAATCATGCAAAGTTTGGGAAATTACAAAATAAAAAAGAGTACAAAAATTATTTTCAGAAAATTGCAAGCCATCGCTTCTCGGCCTTTTGGCTAAGATCAAGTGCAGAAAATTGCAAGCCACATATAATGAAAACTTCAGAAGGAATAATCCACATTTACCCATATGTATCTTACTCTCTTCTTAGCATCCCCATGGATGGAAGGATGGCCCTTTAGCAAGACAGGCCAGCCCTTCTCCCTGTGGCTCTCCCTGCACACACCCTCATTTGCTCAGGGCTGTGAGCTCTCATCTCAGAGTTCCTCATTCCCCTTGCATGCCTGAGACTCTGTCACAGATGCGGTGGCCATGGCCTTTCCCATAATAGGTCATTTGTAGCTGTTGCAATGGTCAAATTTTACATATCAATTATTCACTATAGAGCATAGCCCTGGCTCTGGTCAAAAATGAAATGGCCCTTACAGAGTTGCATGTTGAAAGCGAAGTCTAGAGCTGGTGGCTCTGTTTGGCAGCTCTTGGACCACGAGGCTTCTAACCCCACTCTGAATGGGATAATTGGGAGGTTGGGTCTAGTGGCAGGAAGTAGCTCACAAGACAACTTTGGATGGTGTAACTTGATGCCAGGACCTTCTTTTTGGTGCTCCCTCTTTTTTCTCTGCTTTTTGGTTACCGTGAGATGAGCAGCCTTTCTTTGGCCATGATCTGTTGGCATAGTAGCTCTGCAGTTTTGCACTGTACAGGTGTGAAAGCAGCAATGAAGCAAACAAGCTTAAGTTGTTTTTCTCAGTTATTTTGTGGCAGTGATGAAAATGCTTTTTAAACACCCTCATAGAGAGAAATTAGCGGTATAGCTGGACTCTAGCTAGGGTGGTATGATATTACTCATTCCTGGGTTAGCGTTACGCTGCTACAACAAGTACTAAGAAGATCAACTTTAAAAATTCAAGTCAGGAAAATATATGTATATTCACACACACACACACACACACACACACACACATGAAGAATTAGACCATGAATTTGAAAGAGAACACGGAGTCCGTGGGAGAGTTTAGAGTGAGGAAAGGGAAGGGAAAATGATGTGGTGATATTATAATCTCCAAAAATAAAAGTGAAAAAATAAAGTTGCATTTTTAGCTCACTAATCTCAGTGATTTTTTTTTAATCCAAAATCTCATCTGGACTGTGTTTTCGGGGACTGTGGCCCCAAAATAAGGACAATAAGGTGAGTACATGTGTCCGAGTGGCTGGTCACCTTGTTAGAGCTGGGAAGGAAACAAAGGGACATAAAGAGCTAGGCCCCAGTATCTCCTCCAAGGCAGCTTCCCACTTGGCATGAATCCTCCTCCCAGGCTCTGCTTTTGAAAGGTTCTGTCATCTCCTGACAGTTCCAGGGACTGGTGAGCCTTTCAACAAACATGCACCTTTGGTGGGCCTTACTCCAGCCATAGCAGATTCTGAGAGTGGTGGGCAGGGCTGAAGAAGCTGAGAAAAAAAAAAAAAAAGCAGAGTAGGCTTTTCATTACTTCCCCACCCCCACATTCAACTGCCAGCAGAAAAGGGAAACTGAGCAAATCTTTCTTCCAAAGCTTGCATCATTTTCAGCTCTCAGCCTTCTTTTCCAGCATGATGGGGGGAGTCCACCATTTGTGCAATGAACTCATAGCCTGTTGTGATTAGAATCATCTCAGATGAGATGTGTAAAGCTTGACCTGACCTCTCTTTTCCTCATCAGACAAGATCTGCATAAAACCACATTTAGGCGAGTACAGGAGGACACCACCCAGGCCCGTTTGTTACATGGCCCAAGGAAATGATGAAATTAGGCTTTTACTGATTAAAGAATAAGTTTTAAATATGTCTTCATTTTTGGTTTCTGTTTGTGAGTGTTTTCCTGAATGCATGTCTGTGCTCTGCATGTGTGCCAGGTGCCCACAGAGGCCAGCAGGGCACACTTGCTGTGCTGGAACGGCAGCAGTAACAGCTGTGAGCCACCATGGGGGTGCTGAGAATGGAACCCAGGTCCTCGGAAAGAGCATCCCGGTGCTCTTAACCTCAGCCATCTGTCTGGTCTAAGTTTCAGAAAAACAAACAAACAAACAAACAAACAAAAAACAACTAAACAACCTCTTTATTGTCCTAAGACTTACTGGTACAACCTGATGGATTCTTGATGCATATAAATGACTCAGCACAGTCCCCAGAAACGTGCAGAGAGAAATCTTCAAATGAGACTGAAAGAGAAGTAGGGCAACGGGAAGTCATATGATATAAAGCAGGTCTATTTGTTCTGTATACCAGAAAAAGAATGGAACTTTTTGTCTGTTTCGAGGCAGCATCTTGCTCCATAGTCCAGGCTGGCCTGAAATTCACTGTCTTCTGTCCCCCACCAGCCAGGTGCTAGGATTTAGGTATGTATCCTGCAGCCAGCTGATCACAGGCCATTTGTTGCTGAGCCTCATCCAATACCACATAGTGCGTTAGTGCTGATCTGCAGATCGGCCCCCTGTAGCCAGCATTCCAGTGCAAAATTTACCTAGCAGGTGGCAATAGAGAACACATGATGAATGGATTTGCCTGCTACTCTAGCCACGTGGCTTTAAAATACCTTGCCTCCTTTGTGTAGAAGTGAGGTCAGTGGTAGTCAGTGAATTCTAAAGTCTTGCTTCGAAGGCCAGGAAACAAAGAATTTGAAACATACACATAAGATTTGGGTGCTCTCTCTCTCTCTTTCTCTGTGCTGTCTACTAATTTTCCCTATTTTGTATAAATGTCTATATAATGAGTCCTATGCAGAACTGAAGCAATTCAGTTGACATATTAGTGAAATGTCCTATCTTATGCATTGGCTTATGTAGTATGTTAATGTTCACATTATACTGAATCCATGTCACACATCTCTCAGGATCTTCTTGAGCATCCGTTTCTGCCTTACTTCATTTGGCAGCCCTTCGTGGGGATTCATGAAGCCTTTCTCTCTCTCTCTCTCTCTCTCTCTCTCTCTCTCTCTCTCTCTCTCTCTCTTTCTCTCGCTCTCAGGTCTGACTCTGTACCTCAGGTTAGCTGGTAGGTTGATCTCAGACTCAGAATTTTTCTGCCTCAGCCGCCAAGGGCCGGGATTTCAGGTGTGTGACACCATAGGCTCCCGATGTCTTTCTTTGACACAGAGGCCACGCTTCCATCCTGTCCTTTCTTAGCACCTCTGTTGAGTGAAGCAGGCACATTTACATGACACCAACGCTGGCATTGTGCTCTAGAACCAGCATTCTCAACTGGTACTGTGAAGTTTAAGTGAGCCTCTGAGATTCAGTGCCCTCTGACTGTTTTTGCTGAGAGTGTTTCCTGGTGTCTTCCAGTGTATCACTGTGGTTTCCTGTGACAAAAGCCCTGGCCCCTAGCTAAGGAATTCCTCCCCTTCCTCCCTCGACACAAGCTATGCATGTTCCTCCCTCATCCATTGTTTCAGTTACCTACTGCCAATCCTGGTACAAAACTACACAGTTTCAGAGATAACAAATTCATGTTTGAAATGATTTCTGACATATTGTTATAATTACTGTATTTTATTAGGTAATTGGCATTAATTGGTTTTGGTGTCTAATTTGTAAGTTAAGCAACATTTCTCTCTCTCACACATGCACACTTAACATAGTATGTGTTGGGGTAGGTATGTCTGTGATTTCAGGCACCTACTAGGGGACCAAGGATGCTCTTGAGGGTGAAGGGGCCTACTATGCTTGGATCTGGCAGTCTTACGAGAATTGTAGGCAGATCTGTAACCAACTTGCTTCTGTTCGCACTGCAGCCTGCTTCCCAGGCTGACTCCCTCCCTCCTGCCTGCCTCTCTGTAATTTACACACAAGCCAGGAAGTCAGTCCTGAGGCCTTGCGTCCTTCAGGGGAGAAATCCAAGTCAAAGCGGAGATGCCCAGATGCTCAGATTTTCTCAAATCTGAGAAATGTATGGAGTCATTTGGATCCTGACTGAATTGTGTCTCTACTTGGTGTGTTTTCTCCTGCTGCCTTATGGGAGGGAAGGTGGAGCTGTTAGATACACTGGCCTGCCCTTGCAGTTTGCAGGGAAAACAACCATCTTCAGTGTTATGTTGCCCAAGGTTCACTCTGGTCGACATGTTGGGATGTGTGGTCAGCAGTCTTCTGCATGGAGCTTGGGATGTTATGGAGCTGCTCCAAGGTGTGCTCCATACTCTGGCCCAGCTCTCCTGTCTGTATTTTACCAGCCGTTGCTCTCTCTCTCTCTCTCTGTCTCTCTCTCTCTCTCTCTTTCCTTCCTAACCTTCCATTTCAAAGGACTCTATCTGACCCTTCTTCCGTGGCCTCCTGTTTGGGCCCTTAACCCTGTTATTGGGTCACAGATGATAATTGCGGTCTTGAAAGATTCTTCAGAAAAAGAAGTCATCACGGATGTGATTCCCCTCCTACATCTCACATGTCACCCCCTCTTTTGGATCTTACAGCCAAGCTATATTCTTATGCACTTTTTAAACCTACTGTTGTTCCTTTGTAGATGAGACAGGACTCTCCCTGAAGCCTTCAGCCATGTCTTCTTCATTTTGGATTTTGGATTTTGGCTCTTAGGCTCTCAGCTCAGAATCTAGACCACTGATAAATGTGCCCTGTATAGTGAGCCGATGATAGACCTATCTGTGTCTCTTGCCTGCCCTGAAAGTTTCCTTTCTTCTTAAACTAGAGGTTTATAGTCACTCAAGTCCTCTGGAAAAATATGTGTGCCTTATACTTTCAAGTTTCTGCTTATAAAGTAAACAGAGTAATGATTAAAATGAAACACACTGATTATTTATAGTACTAGGAGAACTAAGTGAGGCTAACACTTACTCACTGAGGGTTTTCTTGCCGTTAATATTTGAATGCAGTCTGGCTCATTGCAGCAGAGCCTTACAAGTGGTGGCATGATAGTTTTAAATATTTATACTTGCACCCAGTCAGCATTTTCTAAAGCTTATTTGAGTAAGTAGCAGTGGACCTAGAAACTGTTCAAATCACATCTTAATACTGTCTGACTGAAGGTTTCCACTGACTCACTGTTGTGTTATGGCTTTGGTTGACTCCCCTGGAGATTGCATATGTTTGGGTTGGGACATGAAGAACTGGACATGCAAAGAAGAGAGAGGACAGAGAGAGGGAGGGGAGAACTAAAAGGACATGCATTTAAAAAGACACACAATTGAACATTAGAGAAAAGCTGACACCTTCAGTTTATGTCTTCTTAAGTCCCTGTAACTGTGCTCATTCAGACTTTCATAACATAAGTGGTTGCAAGGGAAGATGTGGCCATTCAGAACACAGCTCCTCACTGTTTCTGTGCCTTGGGCAGCCCTGAGAATTCGTCTTCTCTCTCATGCTTCTAAGCACATCAAATAAAATCAGCAACATTGTGCTAGAGCTGATTAAAGCAAAATAAAGGACTTTCGAGCTTGAAAATGACATACCCAGCTGTGAGGAATAATAAATGTGTGTCCGTGTCTATCAGTCCACTAATGGTGAGGGCCAGCAGTGGAGCTGGCCATTTCTGCTTCGTTAATGTAACCAGTCACGGTAATGGAACATGAAAATCTCTGTTAATTTTCAGCAACGGCAAGATTTTAAGAACTGCTAATGTGACTGAGGTTATTGGTCTCTATGGGTTGACATTTCAAAGAAATGCTACGTGTCGATTTCACTGAAGTTTGTGGGCCCCTTCAGTTTTACCCAGGCTCCCCTCCCAGATTCTCCTCTGGTTTGGTTTGGAAAGGGAGAAAAGTTGGGATTATGCTTCATAGTATCACAACTTTTTTTTTTTTTTTTTTTTTTTTGCCTATAGTCTTTTCTTATTTTGGTATAAAAATAACAAAGCTATGGTCTGATCAGTCGATTGCAGTCTCAGATTGATAAAGATTTTTTTTTAAGCTTCACAGAAAAAGAAATGATCTTGTATTGTTTAGGAGTAGGGTGGGGCCCGCTGTTAAACCGGAATTGTGGGGGTTTTATTGTCAGGATCAGATGTTTCTCTAAGCGTGTCCAATGACTAGAGTGACTTCTTTGGGTCCATGAGTGTCAGCTTTATTGGATCTGACCACCTAGAGATGTTCTGTGTGTTCATTTTACGAGCAAGACCTGAGCATCTGGGGTTGTTCTGTGTGAATACCTCCAGACACACCATCAGCCTACAGTCGTCCCTTAGGCTGACATTTGGGCCCTGTGCAGGCTAAACTTTGGAACTTTACAGAAAGGAGAACAGATTTTAAATGAGACGTGAAACTTCAACCCCACAACATTGCGAGAACTTCTTCATCCTCCACAGAGGAAGTTCTCCAAGGTTGCCGTGCTTTCCACGTGGCCGCTGGTTTCCTTTTAGTACCGGGCCTTATTTGTTGCCTGTAGGTAAGAATCAATCTAAACCTTTTCAGGCATCCCTCTGCCCTGCTGAGCATAAATGAGCCTTCTTGTGGTAGGTGAATGTCATTATGGAGAAAATAAGTTTTCCACTCATCTTGCTTGTACTCACAGCTTCCCCACAGCTGCTGTGCAAGGACTTGCCACTGCTGTCCTCTGTGGGTCCTGCTGTATTTCCTCTTGACAACACGGCTTTCTCAGTACTGACTGGGCTCTGCCTTGGAAACCTGATGGCATAGAACGCGGACAGGACAGTTTCTGTTCTGTGGTCAGACCTAGGCTGGAGTCCTCCGGGCAAGGTGCTCTGCTGTATTCACTCTCTATTATTAACACTTTTTCATGTAGCTGATAAACAAGTCTAGTAGACGATACCTCATCCTCTGGTTTCTTCATTTCTTGCCTGCCAATCAATATAATAACTGCCTAATGGATTCTTAAAATATAAAATAAATGTAATGATTTGGATTTGTGATCTTATGAAATCTAAAGTTGTATTTTATATATCAATATACACACATATAAATACAAACACATACATACACACACTACAAAACACATAAGTTGTTTGTTTGGTTTCTCCCTGAATGGTTATTCCTTTTTCTCCCCTCTAGCTCCTGCATAGATGATGGCTAGGTGTTTCAACCTCATTCAGAGACTTACAGATACTCCCTAAAAGGCTCCCACAATGAAGCGTCTCTCTAGCACTTATCTCTTGTCGGGGTAAGGAACTTCTAAGCTCTCACAATAGCACACAGTCCAGAGCGTTTGGCCTGTGTGTGTGAGGGTGGGAGTCAGGCTCTCTAGACTTCCAGTTAAGGCAGCACATCTACCCTTGAAAGACAGGTACAAAACAGTGCCTGAGTTACAAAGGACAACGAGGTCTAATATGAACTGTGAACCACCGTTAGCTTTGGAAGAGCCTGGCTGCTTCCCTGGAAATCCATCCTGTGGTTCCTAAAACAACCCGGAAACCGATTTCTCACAAGTGCTTAGCTTACATCTTGAATTTGCTCTTGAGGACTGGTTAGCCTCCTAAAACTTGTACAGTAGTTTTTAGAGGGTCATGGTCATCTTTCACATGCCAGTATCCGTAGTCTGGTAAGTGCTGGCACAATGAAAGAAGCCTCTCCAGCACACTGTCCTACGTCAGACACACCTTCTTCTGAGCAGCCAGCACCAACACCCATCTCTGTGAGCTAACTTCAGCAGCTCCTTGTTCTGTTCCCTCTGCCTGTGTTAGATCTCTGTCATGGCTCCCCCCTCCAAGGCAGGATCATCACCTTCCTACTTCACGGAGCTTGCTTAGAAGTAAGGCACGGGTCTTATACAGCTTTGCCTCCATGGTGCAGTTCACAGCTCCTGGATCACAGAGCTGGTGGGTGGGCTAGCATGTAGCTGTAAGGAGTGATCAAGATGAGGGTGTAACTGTAGGTTAGTGAAGCCTTGGATGCCTTCCTCAAAAAGTTACCGTGCAATTTGGAACTGTTGGTAGAATATCTGGTTTGCTTGTTCCAGTATGTTTCTATAAATAAGAAAAATAGAAGTTTCTGCTAGTAAGAAACAAAGTGATTTTATAAATCCATTGCCATTTTCTTGTTTATAATGCTTCATTCTAGTTAATTCAATAAACAATTAAGTGCCACCATTTACCTGATGATGTTCAAGATTGGAGATAGACAAGTGTAACATATACATATATATATTTTTTCTCTGTCAGGTTAAAGGTCAGTAGGCATAATTTAGAGCCCCAAGTTTTCTATGTCATTTGGGCCAAGAGTTATTTTGGAGACCATGAATGCCCCACCCCTTAGTATTCACTCAGACATAAAATCCCAAAGTTGCAACCGCTGGTTTTAATAGTCTTCCTGAGTTTGCTGGTTTCGATGTCCAGCTTACCCTTCATTGTATTTCCAGGCTGTTCTCCCACGTGTCAATGGAGAATGGATGAATCTGTTGGGCACACACACTCACGTTGCTTTGCATTTCTTAGTATATCTGGATGAGCCTGGCGTTCGCCTCTTGACCTTGCTTAAGAACACTTACTTGTGTAAGTCAATCATGAAAATATTAAAAGAAAAAGAAGTCATCCTTGAGTAAACCTACCAAGGTCATTGCTCTTCTGTCTTGTACATTTCTTCATATTTCATTGTCAAAAACAAGGAAGGTTAATTTGTACAATAGTGAATGTCAGGGAGCTTCTCCTGGGACTTCCAGCCAAGGGCTCAAAGCATGGGTGCCTCCATGGTTCCCCAATATCGACCCCATGGCCTTTTAGCACTTACTAAATAATGTTTGTCCTCACCAGGGTATTGTAAGCTAAGGGTACTGGACATCTGTTTTTAATAATTTGACCTTAAATCACATTTTTAAAGTAAAGCCACGTGAGTGTGATTATATCACTTTATTGCATTGGAAAGCAGCAAGAATCAACAGTGTGCTCCAGGCTTCTGAAGAGACCCTGAGGCTGATGTGCTCGTTTGTACTATATTAAGTACCCTACTGAAATTTCATGATTTTCAGTGTACCTTGGCAGTTTTCAGAGAAATGGATTTTATTCTAATCTCCTTATCTTACCAATTCTTTTATTAATGTAAGAGAAAATAACAAATAATTCTGTCTTCATACCATCATCACAAGCCTAGTGGGCTTTAATTTTTGTTTTGCGAATAATGAAGTTTGTGTTATTTGAGAACATTGTAGGTTGTTTTTGTTTTTCTAAAAGTGGTAATTGAAAACTGAAGGTGACAGTAATAGCTTTGGGGGCATTTTGCCATTGTTATTTTGCTACTTTGGATCTTTTCCACAGTATCTATGGCCACAGGTAGCTGGCTATCCAAATCTGAAAATGCCTAGGAAAATATTGATTCTGTGTGTTTATGGTTAAAATACTTGCCCCAGAACTAATGAGACTGGGTTTAAAAAAAAAAAAAAGTCTAGTATAAAAAAAAAATACTTCTGAATGTAGAGCGATAGTAGTTTCTTCTCAATGGGTTATTGAAGGGACCTGATTAAAGAAAGTACTTGGTGCCCGGTGATGTGAGCTACACAAGGGCAGGTGCCCCAGCTGCTCCAGCACATGTTCCCTTGGCAACAGCGTCAAGGACAAAGGAGTGTGCAGAGGAAGTCATGACGTCTGCCGGGGTTGGAATAGACAGGGCTAGATGGCAGCTACTTCTGGGCTCAGAATCCAGCCTCCGTTCAGTAGCCTGCTCGCTGGGCAATAGGCTCTACGGCATAGAAACCAGGAGTGCTATCATTAAAGAACGAGCAGTTACTGTTTTCAGGTTTGCAGTCATTTTTTATATTAATGAAATAAAACACCCGTAACATTAGAAGCACAGAGACCTAATTCATGGGACTCTATTCTACAGAAGTTAAAAAAGCAAAACAAACAAACAAAAAAAAAAACATTGAGTTCCATGAATATGTGTTAGGGTGTGCCTGATAGTAGCAGGCATTAATTTAAAGTGTCCAACTGATAACCAGATAGTGTGTAATCCTAGCACTCACAAGCTTGAAGCAGGATGTTCCGCTTTTATAAGCCAGGCTGGGTGGTATTTCCAGGCTCTTCTCAGAACAGCAAGAAAAGATCAGGTCTTCATGGTCATGTGGGCTTGCAGAGTGGTCCGCAACCTGTTGATGGCAAGTGGACTAGACAAAGTATCATTTGAGGGGAAAAAAAGGGAAATGGCTTTAAGAAAAATCTTCACATTCATGAATATGGGGTTATATGTGTGTGAAAGGAGGTTGGGGAAAGTATTCCGCTGTCTTTATTGTCTCAGTTTGTAAGTGTCTGATAATCAGGAAGATTTTTTTCTTTGAAACTGTTATAATATTATTATTACTATTATTATCACTACTGCTTTTATACTGCTAATATTTTTGCTATTTTGAAAAAAAAATAAAGAGAAGGTTGACATATAGGGAAAGGAAGAAAAGCAGGACACACGTAAACTGAAGACAGTTTTCAAGCCTGTCTGCCACCAGGCTATCTAGTGCTTCGCTGTCCTGGGAGCTAATGAGTAGAACTTCTCAAGTGTAGCTACTGCTTTGTGTGTGGGTCTGTTTGCTACCAGGTGAGGACATACTGGAGTGAAAGGTGTCAAAACAGAAAATATAACGTAGCTCAATGTTATGCCATGTGAAATCTTTAGCTAAAGATAAAAGCAAAACATGTTAAAGATGGAGGGATAGAACTCCATAATTTTTTTCTAGAATTTTTTTTCTAATGAAATCTCTGACTTCATTAGACATAAAAGATTTTTACAGTTAATTGAAACAAAGTAGTGCCTTCATCAGAATAACTCTGCTTTCTACCAAGCTGAGCTATAAAGAAATATATCTGGGAATCAGCTTCTGAGGCATAAGCCTGGATGCTCTGAATTGGCCACTTAGTCCACTGTGGTTCCTGTAGGTAGAAAACCTGAGAGCCAGAAAATGCAAAGCCTCACTCCAAATCTCTCTCCAATACATGTGTGTAATAACCCTAACCCTGTGTAAAATATGACCCATGTCACGGCATGTCCAGGTGGATATCAGGTGGGTAGCATTGGTGACATAGGTTACTCTTCCACTTCACAAAAATACAAATAGCAGAAATCAAAAATACTAAAGCCTCTTTGCCGTCTCTAGTCCATTTACTTAAAGATGTAAAATCTACTCTTTCTCCCATCTCCTCTTCTCCATCTCTCATGCTGTGGGCCTCTTTGAGTGAACATATATATAGCATATTTTTCTGTCTATATAATTCTTGCACTATGTACAGATATAAACTCATTCAGGTGATTTAAAGAGTTTATATCAAATTAGATTTCTAAATATATTTTGTGAATTGCGGATCCAGTTTCATACCCTAGGCAGAGCACACTGGTTTCCTGTAATTCGTCTTCAGTGATAGAATTGATCCACAGCTGATATAGATAGCTTTTTCAGAGAATTTTATTAACATTTAAATTTTTATTTAAATTTTTATTAACATTTAATTTTTGTTAACATTTAAATTTTCAGAGTGTCCCAAATGCTCATGACCAGAGATTGGAGTTGTATCAATCCCATATTTTTATCACCCAGATCTTGTCCATCTTGGTGTCTTCCAGCTCCCAGGAGCAAGTCACCGTATCATCCGTCTGTGTCATACAAGTGGTACTAGTAGGCGGTGTGTTCCTGTGTCACCCTCTATCCTCCAAATGGTGCCAAAAGCTGATTTTAAAATGGAGTTCCCAGGGCAAGGTCCAGTAAGAATAACCAGTGTGTTACCCAATATGGACTAACTCAGGGCAGGCCCCGGGCTGATTTCCACACTGTGTTTACCTCTGTACCATTTGAAAGTTTTTTTTTTTTTTTTTTTAAGATTTATTTATACTTTCTGCCTGCATGTGTGCCTGTACACCAGAAGAGGTCATGAGATTTTATTACAGGTGGTTGTGAGCCACCATGTGGTTGCTGGGAATTGAACTCAGGACCTCTGGAAGAGCAACCAGTACCCTTAACCTCTGAGCCATCTCTCCAGCCCATTTGAAAGTTCTTAATAATTAGTTTTGTGAATAAGATTATTAGCTTTCACCATCACTGCTTGTCATTATGGAATCCTACTCTTGTAATAAAACACATACACGCTTAAAACTCAGCAGACTTGCTAACACTCCAATGTTTAAACCACACTAGGAGATATTTTCATACTTTATATCTAGAATGATTATTTAAACTTAAAATCAGTGTTTCAGTATTGACGAGCCATCTAGATCTGGCATGCCTGGTTTGTGTTATCATCATTGCTGGGAAGAGTTAAGGTGGACAATAGGAACCTGTAGAGCTGCATCTTCATTGACACCGTAAATCCATGGGTGAGAAATGACCTTGAAGTAGGTGTTCAGTTGGTCCATCTGTTACTCATTGTTAGGGTCAGATCCTGGGCCTAACGGTCCTAACATGCTAGGCTTGGCCACCTGTCCTCCACAGGCTAATTAAAGAAACCACTAATAGTGAGAAGCTGAAAAAAAAAAAGATTTATTCAATGTGGCTGTACTGGGAAAATAAACAAATAAAGAAGTTCTCCCCTCCAAGCCATCTTTGAAGTGATGGCTAGATTTTGGGGATTTTTATTTTGGATTTTTAAAAATACTTTTTTTATATATTTTATGTGAATGTTTGCGTGTCTTCGTGTACTAATGGACACACATGGATGCCAGATTGCTTCAGAGTCTCCAGAGCTGGAGTTACAAGTGGTTGTGAGCTGCCTGAGTTCTGTACTGGCAACCAAACTCTGGTCCTCTGGAAGAGCTATAACATTCATAACCACCGGGCCAGCCCTGATGGCTAGGTTTAAATAGAGATGAAAGAATACGTATAACTCAGAAGCCCTGGTCTAGGTATGCGATGACATCCTGCATCCATCACTGACTCATCCTTATCTTCATTCCGATCTTTCCTGCCAGTGGCCTGCTAAATTGTTAGAACTGCCTGAAGCCTTTTCCCCCCAGAAACAAATTTCTTCTCTGGACAGCACCAGGGTTTGGCCTCTTTCTTCTCGTCAAATGAGACTCATGGGGGAATTCTGCTTTCTTGGGGATCAAAGTTTCTATAGGCTTATAACCAAAAGAAATGACACATGGGTTTTTCTTTATAACAGTGGTTCTCAACCTTCCTAATGCTACAATCCTCATGTTGTGGTGACCCACAACTATGCAATTATTTCATTGTTACTTCATAACTGTAATTGTGTTACAATATTTGAATTGTAAACATTTGATATGCGGGATATCCGATATGCGACTACAATGAAAGGGGGTCATGACCTACCTGCTTTAGGCTCTTCTTGCCCTTGTTAAGGTAGTTTCTCATCCTCCAGGACCAAGTTCAGACACATTGAGATTTTTAAACAAATACAGGAACAAGACCAAATGATACATTTCTAGTTAGTACTAGGTCATGCAATGAGTGGTTGAGGGATGCCTCCTCATGCCTTCCTGTATCTCACTGTCACAGTGATGAATGTGCTGCTTCCTTTGGCCGTTCCTGATTTGGCAGACTCAAGTTAGAAAGGACTTTCCTAACTTGATTATTTAAACTTAAAATCAGTGTTTCAGTATTGACGAGCCATCTAGATCTGGCATGCCTGGTTTTGTGTTATCATCATTGCTGGGCAGAGTTAAGGTGGACGATAGGAACCTGTAGAGCTGCATCTTCATTGACACCGTAAATCCATGGGTGAGAAATGACCTTGAAGTAGGTGTTCAGTTGGTCTATCTGTTACTCATTGTTAGGGTCAGATCCTGGGCCTAACGGTCCTAACATGCTAGGCTTGGCCACCTGTCCTCCACAGGCTAATTGTCACCTGTGTCACCCTCTATCCTCCAAATGGTGCCAAAAGCTGCTTTTAAAATGGAGTTCCCAGGGCAAGGTCCAGTAAGAATAACCAGTGTGTTACCCAATGTGGACTAACTCAGGGCAGGCCCCGGGCTGATTTCCACTCCATAGTTACAAGGCTAGTAAATATTGTCTACTCAAAAGGGGAAAAGGACTTGACTGTCATGGTGTCTACTGTTGAATGTTGAAAGTTGAATGTTGAAAGCCATTGCTTTTACCTCGTTCATTCTTCAACTTCTACGGGAACAACTCACAAATACCTGGTATTGAAATCTTCACATAAAAAAAATAAACATATTCATGTATACCCTGCATTAGCTATGAGGTAAATGTTTTGATATCATGGTAAAGAGAAATATTATCCCAGCATCTCAACTATAATTATACCAATTGATTCTTGATATAATCTACCGATTATTTATCAGTATCTTGATACAGTCTGGAATTAATCTGAAAGATTCCTTAAATTCTATGCTGTTTTGATAACTTATCGATTGCATTTTGTATCAATAGTTTTACATGAAAGCTGTTTTAATTTCTAATAATGTTAAAGTTGGTTTTAGTTTAGTTTTCTGTTCATTGGGTTTGGGAGAATAGGAATGAGTCAGTCTCATTTAGCTTAAGCTGGCCTTGAACTTAGGATGTAGAGAAAGACGGACGACCTTCCAGGTCTTCTTGCTTCCACCTCTTGAGTTTTGGAATCACAGGCATTTACCACCACACCTACCTCACACTGTTGAGTTTTAGCAATATTTTTCTTCCTGTCCTTTGATCAAGCTTGCAAATACCTGCCTTTGTCTTGAGCCAAGCTAATGAAGTGTCCCTTGTTTTCCTTTTTGGAGACACAGGGGCTTTGCCCTGGGATGTAGGTAGAATTTTTGGCATTCTTGGGAGAGCTTCTTACCGAGGACCATGAGTAGGTGTTTGTTAAGCTAGAATCATCAAAGATAATGTCTCTGTTCTGTATTGTATATAAAAGTTTATTGTGTAGTTATTTCTTAAAGGGAGTCATGTTTTGGCTGGTAGATGGTCATCAGAATTACACATGACAAAAAGGGAAGGAAGGAAGAAAGGAAAGAAAGAAGGAAGGAAGGAAGGAAGAAGTCAATCTCTGAATCAACACTGATTTGGGGAAATAAGTAGAAGCTTATATTGTGATGGTTTTTTTTTCATTCTGAGATTTAGAACAAAAAAAAAAAGGAGCTCATTTCTAAAGATGTCAATCAATAGAATGTTTGACATATGGGAAATTAAGCAGCCTCTTACGAAGGTTCTAAATAGCCTGCCTGTCATTGCTCGATTGTTGTACTTGAGGCTTGTGCCTGTGATACAGCCATTAGCCTCCGTAGATAGTTAAACGTTTTGTTTGTTTTACTTGGGTTCTGTTTCCACACTTATAAATTATAAAGCACACACCTAGTATTTTTCCAGCTAAGTCACTGAGGCAGTTTGTCTAAATGACACAATAAAATCCAATCTAGTTCTCATTAAAGCCTCACTTCTCACATAAAAGATGATCTCGTTGCTTGTCTAGGTGGAATTTTCCAGGGCTTCCTCCCTTCCCATGAGCCTCTTAAATACTTCTCTGTCTCTTTCTATAACTGCCTCTCAGATTCCTTTTAAAGAGTGGCCAATGGCCCTAAATCTACAATTTTTTTTTTTTGCAGCTATTTCATCTCCTATATATGTAAATGTTGGCAAACTTAGGGGATCTTCTTACTGCCCTTATGATTTTGTAGATTCTTTTTGTTGTGAAGATGAAACTTTTAAAGCATGGGTTTCATCTGCAGTGTCAGGTTCTTGATGGATGGATAGGTCTGGTTTATTGCTTGTGCTTCTCAAAATGCCTAACACACACTGGCTGTTCAGGAGAGCCCTGAGGTGGGTGAAAGAGGCTAGAGATAGTCAAAGAAGGCCTGTGCTCAGCTCACGGATTTTATGAATCATAACAAAGATAGCCATCCAGCTGCCCTCTGAATCACTGTATCAAAAGTTAAACACCTTTGAATATTTAGCACAATTGTATTACAGGAAGTATCTTCACATGTATGAGCAGTGTATGAACTCTGCTTGTTAATTTGGTGGTACTGTGTCAGTCAGCTTCTTAGTACTGTAACAAAGCCATTCGATAATCACCTTAGAAAGAAAAGAGGTTGACTTCAGTTCGTGGTTTCGGAGATCTCAGTGTGAGTTGGTCCCATCCCTCTGAGCAAGGAATTCCAATGTGCAGAGAATATGTGGCTGAACAAATCTGCTTTCCTTACTGCTGAAGTGACCTGCGTCCCGCAGCTGCCCTTGAGGACCCGCCTCCACCTCTCACCAGATCCCACTAAGTAAATTTCTCACCACGTGCTGACAGCGCCACCCTGGAAACCAAGGCCTCAGCACATGAACTTTCCAGAAGCCACTGTAGCTGGCCTATGGATGGCTGTGGAATTCCCTCAAGAAGAATGCCCAGTGTCGTGTAGCGACTGCTGAGACTCGAGAATGGCTGTCTCTAGATGAGCCTGCCAGCCTCAGGCCCAGGGATGGGCAAATAATAGTATGCATTTCTGCTCGTCGCCCATTCTCCTCTCATGGTAATTTCACCAGAGCGGAGCAGATATGGCATGCACACAAAAAAAAGCATGTAGTTAGAAAGTGGTTTTGGTCAAAAAGTGTTAAGAATGCCAAAAGAAAGAGTACACAGAAGGCTGTGGGTTTGGCCGAACAGAGAAATTTTATATTCATGTTTTGTTTCTGGGTGGCTGCAAAGGAAATATTTCATGTTTTCAGGAGGGTGAGTATTTGCAAAGGGCATAGATCAGACAGAGGCTTCAGAAGGGCACGTGGTAGGTCGTGTGCTAACTGCAAAGCAGGCTGTGAGGACGCCGCTTTCCACAGCTGCTAGGGTGCTCAGGAGCGCCTGGAAAGTGCTGCTGGCCTCTCTCCTGCAGACTGCCTCTGAGACTTTTGCTCCCTCAGCTTTCTATTTTTCTCCCAGAAGCCTTTTGTCTTCACAGTTTGCAGGGTCTCTCATCAGAGGAGACATTTCTGGCAGTCTTATCAATACTGGCTGAGGGAGCAGGAGCGGGGTGTGTCTGACACTTGAGAGAGAAGGTGAAGTTCTAAAAGGACAGCCGGCGAAGCTGGCAGCGTTAATGTCTTTGGGACCTGCTAACCAGGAAGAGTTGCAGTTTGGTCTTAAACCACCCAGAAGCTGTGAATCAATTAGGGGTTGCCGCCAGCGAGGATTTATTTAGATTGTAACTTGAAAGCCAGTTGAAGAGAAAGTACGAGTGTGACAGGTATTTTCATGAAAGTTGCATGTTTGTTGTGTGTATCTGTATGTGCATGTGTACTCAGCATCCCACATGGATGGTGGATTGCAAAGCTTAGTATCTTTTGTACCGGAAATTATAGTCAAAACATTTGAAGACTGTTAAACTTGCAGCATAAGCTTCTGGAAGCGTGGAGTCAAGAACACTGAGCTCCCCCAATCTGTCCGCCATTCCTGGGGTCCCGCGCTGCATGCACCAGCTCTGTTTCTTTGCGTCTTTATTATGAGGTTTATTGAGATCAACTCTGGGTGATGTTAGGCCCAAGCATATGAAGATACAGTTTTCCTCCCTGCCCTCTCCCCCTTTGAATATTTACTCATAGGCATGGCTATCTTACATGCTAGGGTCTGTTGTCCACATGTTTTCTTCTGGCCTGCAAACTCGTTCTTTTCTGTATCGAGGGCTCTCCAGAGGCCTCCCAGGCACCGCGTTGACATCTGTCTTTATCCTCTTGCCTCCCAGTCTTCCACATGCTCCTCAGCAGCTTCTGTGTTAGAAACAGTTGGCTTCTGGAACTCTTCTCTTGGAGTACACGAGCCAAATGAATTAAGCACATTTTTTTTTTTATAAAGCAGAAGTGTAGCCAGCCCTCTACAGACTAATCTACTGCCACTTAGTCAAAGTTTTTGAAAATAACTGTCAAGAATTTGTCCCTATACTGAGTGTATAGATTCTTTCCATATTATTATTCCCCAAATTGCAGCAGATGACACTTAATTACGTTCTGTTAGGTGTTACAAGCCATCTAATGCTGATGTAAAGTACACACAGGGTTGCATAAGTTCCATGCAAATAATCTGTCATCTGTCTAAGGGCTAGGGCAGCCCCAGGTCTCAGTATACCCTAGAATGGACCATGTAGGCAGTGTCTGGGCTCAGTATTGCGTTGCTGTCTTAGTGTGATGTTTAACCAGTTTTTCTGAGGGGCCTGTGCAGTTCAGAGCTGGCCCACACTTCAGATCCTGGTCTACAACCACCACAGAACTTGACAGTAAGTGTTGAGAAAATATAGGAACACTGAGAGAGGAATCTTATGTTCCTTTCATTGAATAAAAACAAACCCACCATTTATATTTTGTGTGTCTTAACTCCATTTTTCTAGCATCTGATGTTTATGGCATTTTGCATACATTTGGCTGAGCTGCACTGCATTTTTTTTTTAAGAAACTTCTGAATTATAGATGGCTTGAATACTGCTGTGTAGTGAACACAGTTGTTGCCCCTGGTTCTAGCCAAGAGTCTTCAGCCCAGATGGCCCCGCCTACTGGAATCAGGGTATATAAAAAAATAGCACTGTAAACATGTTTTAGAGGGGTTTTCCTCCCCCCTAAATTCACAAAATTGAAGGCAAACTTGTAGAGGACATCAGGAAGGCACCATGGCTGATGGGAAGGGGTGTCTAATCATCTGTAGCTTTTGCTGAAAAAAGATTTTAGAAGGTGGGTTTTGTAATGGTTGCTCCCTGTCAGCCTGAACCCTGAGTGAGTAGCCCAGGCTGAGTAACAGAGAACAGGGCTCTTTTGTTCTTTGACTCGTTTCTCTTCTGCTGGGTAACAATTCTCAGTTTGCTCAGCTCTGATTTTCTGTCTAGAGCTTCCTCCACACCAATGCAAATTTTAATGATGGGGTAGAGAGGGATAAGTAATCCTGTGCAGTTATAACTGCTGTCACAAACAATGATGGAAGAGAGTGTAATCAAGACCGCTTGCCAATGGATATGATTAAGCTAAATTTAATTCACCCAAAGATTTGAGGATGGGGACATCACATACTCTCTGAACAGAGTTTTCCTTCTTTGGGGAAAGCAAGGTGATCACTCCCAAAAACCTTCCTTCCATGGCTACATCTAAAGACTGGCTTCTCGAGAGGAGCTCAGTTTGTCTATAGTGCTATATTTTTTGCTTATATATGTACGACTTAAGGGTATTTTGTTATCAGAACACAAGCAGAATTTCCATGTTAATTTGAATGATGGTTGCCTTTGCTCGTTTGCCCAGTTGGAGTGCCCTTAGTCGGGGAAGGAAATTGTGGAAACTACAGAGGTAGACCCTGTTACCCTTTGAAAACACATCTCCTGTCAGGCAAAACATTGAAGCAGAAGTGAAAAGTAAACACTTAGCATATAGGGTTACTTTTTAAAAAAGATGTAACAGTCTAGAATTGAGTGCTTTAGTTCGTTAAACATTGCTTGGCCAGTTGACCTCGCTTTTGTAGGAGACAGATGAGACATTTAAACAGTTAGTGGGCATCTCTTCCACCGTCTTGGGACCCTTCTCTACGCAGCCCTCACTTTTCCCTCAGGCTTTGAGAGACTGGACTTTGCTGAATACAAATGCTCCCATGGGCTTCTGTAAACTCACTGGCTCTCTCAGTCACTGCCATGAAACATGTGTATGTGAAGGTCACCTTTCATACTTGAATGTCCAGTGAAGTCCTGAGGGCCACACTCTGAAAATGAAAGATGCCCTTCTCCAAGAGTGTAAGGTTAACACCAGTTGGGTTGTAACATCTCAACATTAGTATTTCTCTAGGAAAAAAAGAAAACAGAAGAATTAAGAATTACAAGTTACCATTTCGGTGGATTAGCATAAGGCTAAGAGACAGACAAACATGGCCAGCCTGGAGCTGAAGATGCTCTGTGAAGCCTTATGCTTAGGAGGGTGCCAGGGAGGCAGAGCCTCAACAGTTAGGTCATTGGAGCATGCGGAACTTTGTGGCAAGCTTTGTCCTGAGTTCCTTTGATTGAGTTCACCATTAGCTATAGGAGCTGCAGACAGAAGATGAGGCTCCCACCAAGACCTTCCCTTTCAAAAGTTTTGGGTATTCCTGCCAGCGGTGGGACTTGCTGCTACACTATACAGAGTAAGAACAGTTCGCCCAAGACTATGGAGTGAGTGGACATACGAGTGTATCCCAAGGGTGAAACCTAGGCAGGGAGGATGACTGTGCATTCAGATGTTTTACCAACACCATAGATGATGTGTGAAATGTTTGCTTCTACTTCTACAAGACAGTGTGTTGAAACACAGGATTGAAACATCACCCCAAACCTGTACAGCTTTGTAGCCAGGGGCACCTTTGGCAAGCACAATGGCCTGCCTGGGACAGAACCCAGGATTCCCCTCTTTTGTCCTAAACAAGGAACATGACCACGATCCTTTGTCATTAAAGAGCCATGACCCTTTCTCTTCAAATGCAGGCTTCTTCCTGCCAACCTACAGATGTAAACCAGGGTTTGCCTTCCTCCACAGTCATCACCATACCCCTCCTTTTCTGAGCAGAAGGCTTCATAGTCCCTGTCTCTGTTCTTAAAAGTTTCCAGGACAGATTTGCTAAGTAGGAGGGGCATCTCCTGACACCATGAAATCCGGTCTTATTCCTCCTTGTGGTCTCTCTGAAAGGTGGTTAGCTGAATTTAAAGAGTCCATGCATTGCTTCAACTTTGCCTCTACTTGAGAAATTTGCCCCTGTTCGTATTAGAGTTGTGTGTGTGTGTGTGTGTGTGTGTGTGTGTGTTTGCAGGACACACTGTGTCCTGCCCCTCCCCCCAATAAAAGAAGAAGAAGAAAAGAAAAATTAAGATAAGAACTGGAGGTGCTATTGGATTATAAGACATCACTACTCAAATCTGTTTTTCAGAAGCAAATCTTATAACCAAAGTAACATATTCTGGCCAAAATGGGGTGAAAAGGAGAAAGCACTATAAGACATAGAATCATGTGAGTACAGCGGTCCCCTGCTTATGGCAGAGAGGGGTTCCAAGACCCACAGTGAGCCCAGACACATGAAATCCTGGGTGTTTCCCAGCTCTGTATACAAACACTGTGGTGCTGTCTGCATGGAGTCTGAGTCTAGACAGCTGTGAAGTGACGAGCAGGAGGGACCACACAGCTTGAAGTACCTGAGGAGGGGATCATTCTTGTCCTAAGCACAAAGGGCTTAACATGAAGTCTCTACATGCTACTTTTAGAATGGTCAATTTTTAAAGAATGTTTTAAAGTTTCATACATGAGTACTTTATAGCATTTCTACCTCACTTCCCCCATCTCCTCCATTGTACCAATTCACTCATGACCTTTTCTTCTTTAATTATTGTTACATACACACCACATACACATTTACACACACACGTACATCTATCACACACATCACACACACCACATATCATACACACATAGTACATACCTCACGCACACACCATACACACACATACACACATAATCTCACACTCACCCCACACCATACATTTACCACACACACACATACACACCATGCACATATTCCATAGACACATACATACATACACACCACAACATCACACACACACCACACACACATTGCTTTTTTCTTTTCCTTTCCTTTGCTTTCTCTTTGGAGATTCCACCTTGTTGTATTGCCCGGGATGATCTTAAGCAACTCTTCTGCCTCAAGCCTCCTGAATAGCTGGGACCACAGACCAGTGCCACCACTTCTGCTTTCAAGACTCATCAGGGCACAGGGGTCTTCTGTGAGACTGTTTCTCCAACCAAGGACCGTGCATGAATATAACCTAAAACCCCTGCTCGGATATAATCCCGTGACAGCTCAGTACACAAGTGGGTTCCCTAGTATGGGGGACAAGGATTATTTCTGACATGAACTCAATGACTGGCTCAGTGAGCTTCCCCTCCCCGCAAGGGAGGAGCAGCCTTGCTAGGCCATAAATAAAGACATTGCAGCCAGTCCTGAAGAGACCTGATAAGCTAGGGTCAGATGGAAGGGGAGAAGGACCTCCCCTATCAGTGGACTTGGAAGGGGGCAGGGAGGAGATGAGGGAGGGAGGGAGGGTGGGATTGGGCGGGAAAGAGGGAGGGAGCTATGGCTGGGATAAAAGTGAATGACCTGTGATTAAAATAAAATAATAATAATAATAAAGACTCTCCTAAATTATACCTGAGGTTCCTCTGTAGTTTAAATATATTCCAAGCATAGCTCTTCCCTGATGGGTAGGAGACCCATCCCTTGACATGAATTCTCATTTAAAGTAGGTGCTGTTTTTCACTCTTGGGTGTTTGGTGGGGCTTGTGTTTTTTGTTTTGTTTTTGTTTTCTGTGCCTGTTGAGGTGTCACAGGAGACTCAAACTTCTGCCCTTGCCTTTCACTCATCCTAAGGTGTGAATAAAGTGCTTCCAGAACTGAGAGCCTGTTCCACCTTCCACTGGTATTAAAGCTAGTTGACACCAAACAGGCGTGCAAGGCACTACCAACTGAGAGCACGCATACTATTATGTGATCCCTGTAATATTTATAATATCATACTTGTAAGCTAGTATTTATTATAATATAATAGAATTGAACTTGTATAATAAATATAAATGTAATATGCAGTATAATATATATAATATGAATATATCACACATTCATATTATTTATATATTCGTTATAATATCAAAATATTATATAAAATAATGTTCTTATACTATAATATAAAAATATAAGCTGTCCATACTCATATTCTTAGCTTGGTGCTTACAATAATCTGTTAGAAATAGCCTTCTTGCTTGGTTTTCAGAGGGTCAGCCTGTGGACACCGTTTCTGGTGTCCTGTACACTTGCTTCTAGATTGGTCTGTTGCAGAAAAGTGTTCATGGTTATCAAATGGTGGTGGAAATGGTCTGGGGTTGCTCTGTGTCACCTCTGAAGAGAGTGAGGCTGTTTTGGGTCTAGCTTGCTCCATGCAGTAAAGCATAGTCACATGTGGCCGTGAGAGGCTAGAAATGTGTGTGGAGTCACTGAGAAGCCGAATGATTTCAATGGCACCAGGGTTTAATTGACTTGAATCTCAATAACTACAGGTGGCCAGTGGCTAACAGACTGACTGGAGCAGGCCTGCCAATGCTCTAATACATGCCTCTGACCCAACAGGCTTTATTGCAGTAATGTCTTGAGTATTTTTCTTCATTGACCCTATTTACATGTTAGGGGTCAGTAGAGGCAGAGGGTAACAAACCAAAAGGATATGAAAGAAACTGGAGTTTTCAGCAGGTCAGGTGTGGTGGCATATACTCATAATCCCACCACCCAGGAGACTGAGGCAGGGGGCTCATAAGTTTAAGGCCAGCCTGTGTGACACGAAAAGACACACACACACACACACACACACACACACACACAAACCCTTTCCCTAAAAGACAAAAGGGACTTTTAAGTGAAATGTGAGTTTTGCCAATTCATATAAGTGTTGTTGGCTTCTCAGAGGGAAAACAAAAATTGCTGTTCTGGATTGTGACACTGTGACTTTGTGTCCGCAGGCTCCTTCATGCTGGTGAATGCTTCTGGGAAACCGGAGGGCCAGAGAGCTCACCTGCTCTTACCTCAGCTCAAGGAGAATGACACCCACTGCATTGATTTTCACTACTTTGTATCCAGCAAGAGTAACTCTGTGCCTGGGTTGCTCAGTGTCTACGTGAAGGTGAATAATGGGCCTTTGGGGAACCCCATCTGGAATATGTCTGGAGACCCAACCCGCACGTGGCACAGGGCAGAGCTGGCCATCAGCACCTTCTGGCCCAACTTTTACCAGGTACGGTACCTTCCTGCCATTTCGTGTTCACAGCATCACCTAATCCTGATATTTGTAAGTTGCTTTCATATTAGTATCATCAGAGAATGTGTAAAAATTTAATGCCACAGTAAATGTGAACCAGGCTGTGTTCTAAAGTGTGTCTTGTGGTTACATGAGTGAAACGAAAACATAATTCTGACTTATTTAACCCAGATTATATTGTTTTAAGGAAAAAAAAAAACAGTAACATGTTAGGGCCTGGAGAGATGGTTGAGCAGTGAAGAGCTGCATTGGCAGAAGACTTGAACCTGGTTCCAGCACCTGGTTCTGACCTCCTTGATCACCAGGCGCTCTTGTGGTGTACATACATACATGCAGACAAAGCACTCATACACATGAAATGTTCTCAGAGAAAAATTATAGAAGATTATTTAGTTGGCCAGTTAATAAAACAGATATAAGGCAATACTTTTAACTCTATTTTATATTAAAAATATCTAATAAAGACAAAATGTGTTATGAAACAAATGCATTAAATGTGGCATCTCCCCAGCTAATGAGATACAAGTGATTTTTTTCCTCCTTGTATTATCATATAAATTTTCTCCATTTGTATTTACTGTTCTTACTTATAAAAATTAGCTTTATTTTCCCTCAAGAAGGAACATACATTAATTAATGATTACTCTATTTTAATATAAATATACTAGTGACTAGTCAGCAGTGTAATTTCAAAAAATGGTCTTTGGGGCAAAGCTTCCTCCTCTTTGAGTTTAGCAGCAAGGAAAGGCAGTGGGTCTTCTGGGTAAGGGTTCAGGATGTTTCCAGGTTAGACGGTAATGTCTCTGTGTATTAAAGCTTGGCTGGGGGACCTTCTCAGAGTAGGAAAGCCTTTTCTCAGACATGCTTCCTCCTTCCTGTGGAGCAGGCCATAGGCTCATCCCCAGCTGCGTGGGATCAATGCACACCCTTCCCATCTTTGTCTTCTCCTCCTGCACTTTGGCCTGAGCTCTGCTCTTGTAAATCTTAGTGTGAGTTCCCATAAGACCTTTCAACATGGTTTGGTTTGATGTTAACTAAATCAAGATTAGGTTTCTGTTTGGCCATTTTTATACCTTGCTAAAGAGCCATGCAAGTTCAATGAATGGTTCAATTTATGGGCAGTCTTGGGATTCCAGGCTTATCAAAGGAGTTACTCAAACACATTCTAACAGGGTGGCTCTATTTATCAGGTGTTTGCCATTTTTTTTCTTACCTCTTTTTCATTTATTCTCCTTTCATACGTTACACCTCAAGCACAGTTTTCCTTCCTTCCATCCCTGCGAGCCAACCCCTATCTTCTCCCCAGATCCATTTCTCTTCCATTTCCATTCAGAAAAGAGCAGGCCTCCCAGGGATAGGGACAGGGAGATAGAATGGATCTTCCGGGTGAACTGGGGACTGGTTCAAATGGGATTAGGGGCTATTGCTATTTTCTTGAACAACTAACTGCTGGTAAAATACTTTGCCTTCCCAATTGTGGACACCATCCAAACTCTGAAGCCCTCCATTCTCCCCCCCTCTCTCACATTATTGAACAGGGTGTGATTTACCAACTAAGGTCAGAGTGTGATTCTCGTAGCTTTGGGTTTATGCAGTCCACCGCTCTGCTGCTATCATAGTCTACTGAGCCACAGTGACAATGCCATTGACTGGGTGGCTTCAACACAGACGTTGATGGCTCACATCTTAGAAGTGTGAGAAGTCCAAGATCAGATGCCGCTTCTCGCTAAGGGCACTAATCATGGGGCCACCATCCTCGTGAACTGATCCCTTCCCAAGGGCCCCTCCTTCTGGTACCAGCACTTTGGAAATTAGTGTTTCACCATTATTGGGGGGGTGGGGGAGATGATGTGGTCAGTGCATAGCACTGACTGCTTCATTAAGAATCGTGTCATGCTTCAAGCTGAAAGGATTTCTAGCTTTCATGCAGTAACAATTTGGTATCTCAAAGTCTAGCGCCCCTCATAGTTTCCCCTTTTCTATTGAGGGACAGAAACCATCCAAAGCCCATGACCTAATATCAACATACACTGTTTAATAAGAGTGTCATCCATAGTGGAGGTGATCAGATGGATAAGATGCAGGACAGTGCCCATCGGGTACAGCCAGAACTGGGCCTTCCGCAGGCTGCAGACCAGCACTCGTAGGAGAGATGGTGGTTGTTTCTTGATGCTTTTACACGTCTGAATCATGGTGTATATGGCGGAGGGGACCATTCGCTTTAGATGAAAACTTACATATAGTTTTCTCTATCGAGTCCTCTACTGGACTGAGGATGTGAACCTGATTTGTGATGGTTAATTTCAAAATATTGAAGAGGCTGTGGTATTGTGCATGCCTATGATACTTTGTGTACAAGAGAACCAATATCCAGTTGGTGCATTCTCTGGTAGCTGTTGTTTCTAGCCTGAGAGCTAAAGACAGTGTCCTCGAGAGCCTCTATCAAGGACACAGGTGTCAGCTCTCCTTCAACACACTTCTGCAGGCCAGCAGGAGCTGCAGTGTTTATCCAGATCATAAAAAGTAACATGAAGTTCACGTATTTGTGAAATAGTATTAAGTTAAGGTATAGTCATGTCATAGTTCCTTGGATAGTTTTGACACTTGTTTTGTGGTATAGTGGGATGTGCCCAGGATTTGGAGGGTGAACTTTCCCAGTGGGCTATATCCCCAGCCCACAGTAAATAAGGGGGGGGGGAGGAAGGAACTGCACACTTTGGTACAGAAGATTAGCTGTTAGCATCACTCCTGTTAACGTACAAGACTCAACAAGTAATTGTGGCCTAAGTATAATGACCCAGAAGGCTGAAAAAATGAATAAAAAAGCAGTTGGGATGTATAAGCTTCTCAGTGGGTGGTTCTGGAGAAACCACAGATGCTTTCAGGAGACAGTGAGGAGGCAGAGCAGGGACCTCACATACTCGGGGGCTTCCCAAGTGTGTTCACTGGAGTTTCTAAGGATGTTAGGTGAGATATAGGACCCACAAACAAACCCTTTTGTGTGACATTGGGTGAAACAAACAAACAAAAAAAAGTGTGTGTGTGTGTGTGAGAGAGAGAGAGAGAGAGAGAGATGTATATGTGGGGGTCAGAGGACAATATTGGGAGTCAGTTCTCCCTTTCCACCAAAAGGGGCCTGGGGATCAGACTCAGATTTTAGGTCTTGGTAAAAAACATTTTTTACTGAGCCATCCTTTTGCCCCCATGGGTTTTTGTTTGTTTGTTTGTCTGCCTTGTTTTGTTTGTTTGTGCCTTTCTTTCTGGACTAATGTTCTACAGGAGTCAAAGGTGAGGCTTCATCCCACTGATTTCTGACATATCCAGGGCATTTGTCTCTGTATTGACGGACTTGTCCTTAGGACATACGTGGGGACCGTACCAGGCTCATTAGATTCCTCCTTTCCCTTCAGCTCCAGACTCCGTCAAGACTGCCCATTTCTCATTTAGAACTGGCTGCAAAACACAGAGGTGCCTTTCATCTTGGCCAGGATTTGAGATTTGCAGCTGTAAGGTTGTGGCAGTTTTCCGCCTAACTAGACCCACGCACCTCCATGCGCTCATTAAAGCTCATTGGTCACTCTTGGGCATGGCCTGTTGTTCATCGTCCTCCTCTATCGTGGCCTTCGGTGGACAGTTACGGAGTTTTGAAACACATTTTCTCAGAGCTAAGCCTTCCTCTGTCGCAGTGATTTTGTGTAGCGTTTACTATTTATGGGAGAGTAGTCGGCAGGTACGCTCACAATGGTAACCTGCCTAGAATACCGCTAATTGCAGGTTAATTACGGCTCCTTAAAACACAAATTGTCAAGTATTTGGTGATTAACACATATTTAATTCTGTAATTAATGTTTGGCCTAATTGCTGCTCCTCAGAGCTGCCCTGCTGTGGCTGGGAGCTGTGGGGAAGCACAGGCCTCTCTCCCTGCCTGGGGGCACCTGCTTCCCTGGATTTAGCCGCTGACTTCTTGCCATTTGAAGAGTATTCTCCTTTCATATCCACCTCCTTTGCCTCATTGTCCTGATAAAAAGGAAACCGCTCTCCCTTTGATTCTGCCCCCTCCTCCCTCTCTTCCCCCACGTTTCAGACGCCCCTGAAGCCAGAGTGCCCATCGATTTCTCTGAGTTCTCTCTAATCATGCTCCCAGCCCCTGAGCCTCCAGAATCTGACTGGCTGCCGAAGACGGAGATTCTGACTTTAGTCAGAGGCCAAAGGCCGGACGGATGCTTCCTGTAAGCTTTGTAAAGAGGAACCGCCATAGATAGCCGGGGAATCCCTTCTCCAGGCTGCTCCATAAAAGGGATTGGGAGATCCATCCATAATCGGGAGTTGGGGGGAGATATGGGGGTGAAGCCATCAAATAGGGGAGTGAGTGGTGGCTCTCCTCCCCAGATGGAGCAGATTCCTTAGGTGTGCTGAGGGCCCTGGCGAAGATTAGGAGTGGCTGCACCTGGGCTCTACTTGAAGTTCTTTGTATAGTAAGGACGCGAAGGAGTCTGTACGCGAGGGAAGCTAAACCAAGATTTGCCCTTTGCCAGCTGACAGCTTTGCTGGCAAATGAGGAGTAGAGGGAATAGGGGCGGTTTGCTTGTACCCACCACTTCACAGTTAGTGCCAACTGTTATCTCCCGCATAGTTGCCGGGGTTTCTACCTTGAGTTTGCCATCAGCCCACCCGTTTCCACTCAAAAGGTTTGCAAGTCCCCGGCAGCCTGCATGCCATGGCTACCTAGAGACGGGGTTTTCAGAGTCGTGTACAGTAAACCCAGCAGCTGCAGCAGGCATCGGCTAGTCGGTGAGATCTAGGCAGAGGTGAGCTGAGCCTTGTTCCGTGGGCTGTCTTGGGATCCAGGTGCGTTTCTGAGTCTCCGGGAGGGGTCAGGGCAGGTGTGGGCCCAGCTGGAGTCTGGCATCAGCTCTGGCTTTTGCAGAGTTATCTCCCGAGTCTGTTGTTCCCTGAAGCGTGCTTGGGAAACGAGGATTTGACTTGCACCTGAAAAACAGCACATGCCTCCACTCCCTAGAGTCCTCGGCCGTGGCCCTTACTCTTAAGAGCAGGACAATTAAATCTCTTTCTGCCTTTGGGACAACCGGGGGAATTTGATGTGACGGTGGAGCTTCAGCACTCCCTCCAGCGGGGGCGGGAGCCTACGCATCTGCCCACACTCTGCATTCTGCTCTTTCACAAGATGAACAGCCTGGTTAAAGAAACCAGTGGAGACCCAGGAGGCTCACACTTTATTATTGACTTGGACAGGCGTTCAGGAGGTTTTGTAGTTTGCGAGATGGTCTTTTAATCTTCACACTGTCTCTCCGTTCTTTAAAACTTGCCACATCTCTAAATCTCCTTCTCAACTTGCACTTGATGATCAAAGCTGGGCCCCTCTTCTGTTGTGGCTACTCTCACACCTCTGGTGGCTGCCGCTGCCTGTGTGCTTATCAGAACTGCCTCTTGTAATTTCCTGTTTTTGTTTTGCTTTCTGCTTTAATTTTCTTGTCTCCTGCTGTATAGAAGAAGGAGATGAGCTGTGATCATATCACAGTCGTCTAAAGGGAAAGCCAGCACACACAGACATACACCCACTCACACACACGCTCATGCACACACAGAAAGGCATGCTGATTGTGGTTTTGTCATGTAATCACAGTGTAGGTGGGGCTACAGGGTAAGGACATTCTTTTTTTTTTAATATATTTTGTTTTGTTTTGTTTTGGGACCGAGAATGCAGCTGGATACAACTCGCTAGTCACAAATTCAGATCACCAACATCCAAATAAAAAGCCAAGTGTGGTGGTGTGTTCTTGTAACCCCATCCCTGGGGAGAAAGAGATGGGGATTGGGTGGATCCTGGGGCTTGCTGCCCAGCATCTAGCCAAGTTCCGGGGCTGTAGGTCCTGTTAGAATCCTTCTCTCAGAATATAAAACGGGGATCAATTTACACTTGGCATTGACCCAAGTCAATTGCCCCAAGATTTATGTGCACCCAGGTGCACACATACAAAGAAGTGTATGTACACACAGCAGCCACTGCTGTTTAGCTTTTTGTCTACTTGACATAAATGAGTGGGAAGAGAGCCTCCACAGTGAGGAGTTGACTCTATCAGATTATCCTGTGGGCATGACTGTCAGCATTTTCTTGATGGAAGATTGATATGGGAAGACCCTGCCATCTACCCCTGGGCAGGTTGCTCTGGGGTGTATAAGAAAGGAAACTGAGCAAGCCATGGAAAGTGAGCCGGAAAGCAGCTTTAGTTCCTGCCTCTAGGTTCCTGCCTTGGCTTCCTTCAATGATAGACTATGGTTGGGACATAGAAACCAAATAAACCCCTCCCCAAGTTGCAAGTGTATATTCCATTTTGGCCACAGAGTTCCAAAATGGAATATACACTTACACATAAAATGTATGTTTTCTTAGAAACCAAATATCCTAGTTACTTCTAATTGTCAACTTGGAACAGCCTAGAGCCAGCTGAAAGGGAAGCCACTATTAAGGAGAAATATTGTTGATCACATAGGCCTTTGGGCATGTCTGTGGGGGATTATCTTGATTGTTAATTGATGGTGGGTGGTACCATTCTAGGACAGGTAGTATTGGACTGTGTAAAAGCTAAGCATGAGCCTGAAGGAAAGAGCCAGAAAGACTATTCCTTCATGCCTTCTTGTACTGGATAGTGTTATGTCTACTGGACATAAGCTAGTCATCTTAGAAGAGGCAACCTCAATCAAGAAAATGTTTCCATTAAATCAGGCTGTATACAAGCCTGTAGGGCATTTTCTTAATTAGTGAGTCAAGGAGCAGGGCCCAGCCCATTTTGGGGTGGTGACCTGGGCTGGCCATCCTAGATTCTATAAGAAAGCAGGCTGACAAGGCCAGTAAGCAGCATCCCTCCATGGCTTTGCATCAGCTCCTGCCTCCAGGTTCCTGTCCTGTTTAGTTCCTGTCCTGACTTCCTTCTGTGCTAGACTACAGATGTAAAAAACGTAAGTCAAATAAGCACTTTTCTCCCCAACTTGCTTTTGCTCATGATGTTTGATCACAGTCATAGCGACCCTAACTAAGATGTGTCTGCTTCAAGTTCCTTCCCTGGCTCAGGGATAGACTGTGACATGCAAGCATAAGCTGAAATAAAACCCTTCACTCTCCTGAGCTGGTTTTTGTCAGGGTGCCTCATCACGGCAACGGAATGAAACTAGAGCAGCAAGCAGACAAAAGCATGTAATCTAAATCCACCTGATACCAGAGCATACAGTAGGAAATGGGAGCTAAGTGCAGGCTGTTAATATTAAAGTATTAGATTTTTCTCAGTAGTTCTTTTTATAGAGAGAAAAATTTGATTTCTGTATTGGATTTTGTTTTTTATTTTGTGCACCATGCAGGAGGGTCTATAGAGTAATTAGCATTTATTGTTTGGTTTTGGCAGGTTGCAATTACATGTCTTAAAACCTTGGTTATGCTATTCCAAGCCATGGTGGATTTTTAAAATAACACCTATGCAATAGAAGTGAAAACTAGTAAAGTGGGTTTCTACCCACCATTACTGGAGTGGCAGGCATACTGTATTTAGCTGTGACAAAGCATTGCTTTTGACATGTGCCCTCTTGTTAACCAGAGTAATGACAGTGTATTGGAAAGCCAAGCAGGAAAGCCTCTGAAAACAGATAGTAAATATTTCAGGCTTTGCAGCCCAGACAGTCTCTGTGGCAACCAGGCAGCTCTGAGGTTGCTGTCTGGGAGCAGCCCAAATCAAAATGTAAACGCACGAGCATGGCTGCGATCCAATAAAACTTTATTCGTGGTGTGGAAATTGGAATTTCATATCATCCTTCTCTATCACAAAATGCTGGTATTATCTTGATTTTCCTCCCATGTCTGAAAGCTATCAAAACTATCCTGAGATGGATAACAAAGCAGAAACAGGTGGCAGGACAGGCTTGGCCCCTGGCAGTTGTTTGCCAACTCTTGTTTTAGCATTTGTGTTGTTAAAACTACGTCATGTGTCAGGTGTGGTGGAGCCGGCTCTAATCCCAGCACTCTGGAAACAGTCGGTGGTTACAGCCTGAAAACCACAAGATGTAAAGGGATTCACGCTGCCAACCAGGACTTCAGAAACCTAGAGTTCACTTCCTCATTCTGCCTCCCAGGCATCTGTTGTAAGAGGGGAAGGGCAGAACCACTGTCTCCTGGGCTATCTCCTGATTGGCCTTTACCGCGTCAAAGACTCTTGTATGACCCAAGCGGCACCATCGCAGATGATCAAATGCTTTGTAGATCAAAATGCTGGGTTGGTGTCTATGCTTCTCTTTGGAAGTGTTGCAGAATACCTTCCTGTACCAATGATGATAACATGTAGGGGCGAAAGCTCTCTGCAGGCACCATATCAAGTTCTCCATCTTCTGTGAGTGGTGTGGGTGTTATCTTCAGCAATTGTTGTCAGTTTGTGGAGAGCAACCAGCCTGGGTTGTTTGGGGATTCCATGAGACCCCCTTTGGCCAACAACTTAATTAAATGCAACCCAATCCTGATACTAGAAACTTCCATTTCATGACAAGAGATGGCATGTTGAGGATCTGTTTTCCCCTATTATTTGGTGACTTCATTTAGATCACCTTCATATATGTATACATCTTAGGAAGCTTCTTCTGTATTTGTTTTCCATACTACCCTCAAATGGCCCTTAATTTTAGCTGTCTCTCTCCATTTTCTCCCCTCATTCCTCCCTCTTCTCTCTCACTTGATCCTTCTGTTCTATACTCTCCCATCCATCCATTGCATCTATTCCAATTCCCTTTCCTAGAGAGATCTATCTCTCCCCCTCCTAGTCCCTTTCTCTCTACCTATAGTCTGGTTCTATAGATTGTAGCTGATACATTTTTAAAATTACATGATGTGTCAGGTGTGGTGAATCTGACTCTAATCCCAGCACTGTGAAAGCAGTCTGTGCTTACAACCTGTTTTAATAGCTAATATCCTTATATATGAAAATATTTCAATTTCTGGGGCTGGGTTAACTTATCCAGGATGATGTTTTTTTTTCTACTTCTATCCATTTACCTACAAATTTAATGGTTTCATTTTTTTAATGGCTGTGTGTAAATATGTGAATGTAACACATTTTCTTTATCCATTTTCCTGTTAAGGGACAGCTAGGGAGCTTCTGATTACTGGCTATTGTGAATAGTGTAAAAATGAACATAGTTAAGCAAGTGGTCTCTGTGGTAGAATGAGACAGCTTTTGGGTACATGTCCAAGGGTGGTAAAACTGGATCTTGAGGCATCTAGATTCCCATCTTCCTGAAGTACACACTCATTTCCATAGTGGCTGGCCATGTTTGCACTCCCAACCAGTCAGGAATGTTCCCCCTCTTTACATATGAGCTGTCACTTGTGTTGTTAAACTTAGCCAACCTGACAGGTGTAAGATGGAAGCCCAAAGTCGTTTTGATTTGCATTTCCCCAATGGCTAATGATGTTGAACATTTCTTAAAGTGTTTCTGGAACACTTGAATTCCTTCTTTTGAGACTTCTCTGTTATATCTGTACCTCGTTTTGAAGGGGGTTATCTGTTTTCCTTCTATCAAGCTTTTTGAGTTTTTCGAATATGTTGATTATCAGATGTGTAATTGGTAAAAATGGCTTTTCCCATTCTGTCGGCTGCCAAAATGACGGTGCCCTTTGCCACACAGAAGCTTCTCCGTCTCATGAAATTCCAACAATTAATAAATCATTGATGGTAGTGCCCTTGCTGCTGGTATTCTGCTCAGAAAGTCTTATCTTTTGTGCTAATGAGTTCAAGACTGTTCCCCACTTTCTCTTCTTTCCAGTTCAGTGTATCTGGTTTTATGTTGAGGTCTTTGTTCAATTTGGAGATGTGCAATGGGATAAGCTTGGCCTATTTGCATTCTTCTACATGCAGCCGTCCAGTTTGTCCAGCACCATTTGCTGAAGATGCTATCTTTTCCTAGTGTGTATTTCTGGCTTCTTTACTTAAAAAATCTGGTGTCCATAGGAATATATGGACTTTCAATTCAATTCATCAACATGTCTGTTTCTGTGTCAATACCATACTGTTTTTATAAGTACAACTTTGTGCAAATTGAAATCAAGGATAGTGATGCCTCCAGAAGTTCTTTTATGAATAAGAGATGTTTTAGCCATCCTGGGGTTTTTTGTGTGTGTGTGTATATGAAACTGAAAATTGACCTTTCAATATTTGTGGAGAACTGTGTTAGAATTTTGATGGGGATTGCATTGAATCTGTAAATTGCTTTTGGGAGGATGGCCATTTTTAATATATATATATATATATATATATATATATATTTCTATCAAATCTTCTGATATCTTCTTCAGTGTCTTAAAGTTTTTATTATACAACTCCTTTCACTTGCTTGGTTAGAGTTACCCCCAAGATCTTTTATATTATTTGAGGTTATTGAGAAAGGCAGTGTTTCCTTAAATTTTTCTCATTCAATTTGTCATTGATATATAGGTGATCTACTGATTTTTTTTTTTCAGTGAATTTTGTATCCAGCTACTTTGCTAAACGTGTTTCTCTGTATATTTAGTGTTTAGATCATTAAGTGCCAAGTGGACTTTCTTTTCTGGTCCAATCTATTTGGTGTTCTATATGGTTTTTGTACTTTTATAGGCATTTCCTTCAGGGTAGGGACATTTTCTTCTATTACTTTGTTGAAAATATTTTCTGTGCCTTTGACCTGGGTTTCTTATCCTTCCTCTATTCCTATTATTCTTAGATTTGAAATTTTCAGTGTCCCTGATTTCCTAGATGTTTTTTGACAGAAGGTATTTAGATGTAACGTTTATTTATTTATTTATGATGTATCCATTTCTTCTATCAAGACTTCAGTGCGTGAGTTCTGTCTTCCACCTCTTTATTCTCTTGGTGAAGATTGCCTCTGAGGCTCATGTTTGAGTTCCTAAATTTTTCATCCCCTGATTTCTCTCAGTTTAGGTTTTCTTTATTGATTCTATTTCCACTTTCAGGTCTTGAACCATTTTGTTCATTTTCTTTCATTGTTTGTGCTTTCATACATTTCTTTTCTCTTTCAGGATGCCTATCATATTCCTAAAGGCTGTTTCAGGGTCTTTTCCTTGTGCTTCAGTTGTGTTGCACTACTTGAGGCCTGGTGTGGTAGGTTGCTGGGCTCTGGTGGAGACTTATTATCCTGGCTGTTTGGGGGTTGTTATGCTGGTGTCTAAGCATCTGAGTTTGAGAAGACTGTAATTTTAGGTGTTGACATCTGGTCTTGTCTTTGTTGGGTGCTTATTTTGTTTCTTGGTTTTTGTTGCCCTCTATGGTTCTTAGAAGAGTGTGGTGACTTTTTGTAGCCTAGAAAGAGATTCTTCTGGGATTTTGATAGGCGTGACCACTGGGGGTTCCAGACAAAATGTGGTGTTAGGCATTGGGAACTGAGCGAGTACACAAGAGGGAGGATAGCATGGTGTTCTTTCAGGTTTTACGTAGTCCCGTTGGATTGGGGAGAGAGGACAAGCAGAGTCCAGAGAGCTGGGGATAGGGCTGGGGAGGGCATGGTTTTGGAGGAGCTGAGGGAGAGGTGAGGATGTATGGTAGACTTCCTGCTTGCCTGGCTAGAGGATGTGATCATGGAGCTACCTGACAGGTCTTTCCAGAACCTGCTGTGTCATTACTGTTAGCCAGGCTTCCGTTTTCGGGGCCTCAAGATGATTTTCTTATGCCTGCTCTTGAAATGCATCTTTTTGTCTCTCACTTGTCCTCTTACAGACCTTAGTCATAAAGAAATGAATTATCCTAGTCCCACTGCAGGAATATCCAGGCAGCCTTTCCTCCTCATTGTATCATCAGTGGAAAACAACATATTAAACTTCTGAACAGGACAGAGTTTTATTTCAGCTTTGCTCTTCTGTGGGGTCTCTCTCTCCCCAGTGTGTGTTATGGTTTATTATCAGGGCTTTCTGGTGTAGAGCTGTAAGTCTAAGTTTCTGGGGTTTCATCTCTGCAGTTTGGACCCCTGCTCTTAGAGTTTCCATCTGGGGTTCTGTGGGTTGCTGTCTCTAGTTTTGCATAAACACAAACAAAGCAGTCCTTGGAGCCAAGATTTTGCTCAGTGTGCAAGGGTGAGAGCACAGCATTTGAAAACAGATGGAGTTTAAGACAACTGTGGCTTATTGCATGATTCAAATTATTATATTCAGACTACTCATTCTGCTGAAATATGAAACCCTTGAAGATTTTTTCCCCTTATTATTAGTACTTTCTAATTTAAAAATTCATGCAATTATATGATGAATCATGTTTTATATAAACTGATATATAGAGTGGTATATGGATAGAACAGGTAACATATATTTAGTAAATAGTTATATCATTACCCCTTAAACTAAAAGAACTATAAGATCTGGCGAGGACAGGAACCCCACAAGGAGAGCAACAGAACCAAAAAACCTGAGCACAGGGGTCTTTCCTGAGACTGCTATTCCAACCAAGGACTATGCATGGAGATAACGTAAGACCCCTGCACAGATGTAGCCCATGGGAGTTCAGTATCCAAGTGGGTTCCATTGTAATAGGAACAGGGACTGTCTCTGACATGAACTGATAGGCCTGTTCTTTGATCACCTCCCCCTGAGGGGAGAGCAGCCTTACCAGGCCACAGAAGATGACAATGCAGCCATTCCTGATGTGATCTGATAGACTAAGATCAGAAGGAAGGAGAGGAGGACCTCCCCTATCAGTGGACTTGGGGAGGGGCATGCACAAAGAAGTGGGAGGGAGGGGGGGATCGGGAGGGGAGGAGGGAGGGGCTTATGGGGGGATACAAAGTGAATAAACTGTAATTCATAAAAAAGTAATAGAGATACTCTTGTTAGCACAAGTGTCCCCAAGCATACACCTATGTTCAGGCACATTTAATTATATACAATTAAGAAGATGCTGATAGCAGAGACTGTGACAGAGATGGCTTAGGTTAGCCCTTTGAAAGATCACCTCCCCTTCCCTCTGCCACTCCTTCCCCTGTTGCTTACCCTGGCAACTGTTATTCTGGCTTCTGTTCCTAAAGTTGGACAATGCAGAAGATTCCATTGGTGGAATCAGATGGGATATAGTCTTTTAGGACTGTCTTTTCTTTTTTTTAATCCAGCACAATTTCCTGAAGATTCATCCATGCTATTGATGATGACAGCAGTTAGTCTTTCTGATTGCTGTGGTATGCTGGGCCAGTCTATGTGATCATTCATTAATTAAAGGACTTCTCAGTTGTCTGTAGTCCTTGGTTATTATGAATAGGGCTTCCATACATATGTGCAAGATTTTTACATGAATGAAAGTTTGCATTTTTCTACAATAAAAGTGAGGACAATTGATACCTTCAGATAATTCCTTAGGGTAAGCACCCTGATGGCTTTGCCTGTTCCATCTCTTTTAGCTTTCTTTTCTCTAAGGATTAGTCTCTCTCACATGTACCATTCATCCTATGTTGTATCACCATATGTGATACAAGGCTCATATCACCAGCTTCTTCATTCTTGGATACAAGGCTCCTATCACCAGGTTCTTCATTCTCAGTTTGCACAACTAGGCAGTGACTTAAAACTTTGTATACTACTGTGGAAGCTGTTTCTATCATTGTCCTTTGAATTTACAAATCTTTCCTCTGAATGTCAGTTGGTCTCTTGCCCATATGAATGGGAAGTTATTTTTCTGTGCTCTAGGCAATCTTCTGTAACTGGCCATACTGTGCCTGGGAGGACCCAGTCCTGACTATGCCAACCTTGGCGCACGTATTGCCCTCTTCACAGTGTTTGCTCACTCTCCTCTTCCAGGTACTTACACTAACTCCTCATGAGCACTACCCTGGCATATGCATGTCTGGTGATGTTAGGTACTGAAAACAAACAAACAAACAACAACAACGAAAACCCACTTGATGTAGACATAGAAGACATAGCATAGACATAGAAGAGAGGCCACCATGGCTCCTGGCTTCAGCTGTCAGTCCACTGCAGTGAGGATAGCCAGAACAGCACAGTGCCATTGTGGTGGCCAAGGAGCTGAGAAAAGGGTGTCATCTGCTTTCCAGGCTTCCTGCCCTTTCTCTCCATCTGAACACCCATCCTATGAGATGGTGTGACCATATTCATATCAAATGTCCCTATTAATTATCCCTCTCAATAAATAACCCTGAACAAGTATACTCACAACCCCCACAAAACCCTGCAAGTGGAAAGGTGTGCTTTAGTCATCAATCCTGCCAAATTGGCATCAAAATCAGCCATCATAATCATCCTGCAGTTTCTTAAGTATAACTAACTCCTCGCTTTCTCTCTTTCCTCCTCCCTCCCTCGCTTCCTCCCTTCCTCCCTCCCTCCCTCCCTCCCTCCCTCCCTCCCTCCCTCCCTCCCTCCCTTCCTTCCTTTCCTTCCTTCCTTCCTTTCTTCCTTTCTTCCTCCCTTCCTCCCTTCCTTCTTCCATCCTCTTCCCTTCCTTCCTTTGCTCCTCCTTCATAATTTTTGTCCTTCAGCATATTTTGCCATGGTTCCCTAAATTTTCATGAAGTTTCAAATAGAAGAGCTCTCCAACAACTTCCCTTTTTCTCCTCTTACTCTTTCATTTCTCCTCTCACTTCTCCCCTTATTCCACCTTTTCCTTCTCATTCCTTCCTTTATTCCTTTTCCTCCTAAATGTTAAAAAGAAAAAAAGAAAAGAAAAACCATAGGATCTCAAATCTCTCATTCTAATCATACAGTCACTTTCAAAACCGTAATCTTGAGAAACATAAATCTTAATCTTGCCCCTCAGTAAAGATCTCACAGCATGTGGGGGAGTAGGGTTCACATGTGGGAAAATTTTATCATTCATTACTGTTATTTACTTAGCATCGTTTAAGTTCTCTGCTTTTGAAGACCTTGGTACTTTGCCCCACCCTTAAAAATGGCTGTGAGACTCTGTCTTCCCCGTGTCTGTCCTCAGTCATGGCTTCTCATCAATCACTCTACAGGTGACGAACCTTGCCTCTGCCCTTTGGCCTCCTCAGACTAGACCAGGTTGGGCCTTAGCTTTTATCTGGGGTCTAAAGCCTGCAGCACTGGTACTCAGGTGTCATCCACCCACTCCTTTACAGATGCTGGGAAAATAAAAGGATGGGTAACTGCACCTTTATTCCTTATAATATAAGAGGCACTTGGTCAAAATCTGACAAAAGGGAGAGAATGACATTAATCTCTCTTGCTTTTCCAGGTGATTTTTGAAGTGGTAACTTCTGGACATCAAGGCTACCTTGCTATTGATGAAGTTAAGGTGTTAGGACATCCGTGCAGTAAGTATGCTTTCCTTTTAAGTACCGGGGTTCATCACTGGGACACATTGACACTGCAGACCAAAAGAAGGGACGAAACCCAGAGAGAAGCTGTCCTGCCAGTAGACAGGACAGACTCTAGACGGGGTCTCCAGATCCCCGGAAGCCCCACAGTGCACAGCTTGTGTGAAAATGTAGATATCTTGGTGTCTTTGAAAATGCAGCCAGGAGTAAGAGACATTGGGACTTCTGTCGTCAACATTAGCACAGAATTAAATACGGCAGGTTGGCACATTCCATTCCCCATTCAAGTGTGCTTCTGTCCCTGTTCCCAGGCATTTGTCACACTGCCCCAAACAGTATGGACCCGATAGACGTCGGCCCTACCAAATATAAAATGCCTTCTTTAGCCATCTGTGAGCAGCAGGTCTGCCTATCCCTCACCTGTATAAGTTAGTACTTTAAGAATGTACAATGGGGAAGAAAGAGCCTTTATAGGAATCGAATGTGAGTCTGGGGAGGCGTAGTGGGTAAACTGAGGCAGGCAAACCCAGGTGTTACCCTGGCAGAGGAGCTGGCTGTGCACCTGCCTACTGCCCTGGGTGGGTTGCTGTTTATAGGGGACTTGGAACTTCTCCAGTTGTACTGGATCTTTGTGTCCTCGGCCTGATAGAAAACCTGGACAGGGTCATCAGGATGGGTCAGGTGGCCACTCCCTTCAGTCATTTGATGCACTCTGGAAGAGCAGGGTTAGCATTTTTACTGTCACCTGTTCTAGGCCTGTTTTTTTTTAAACTAAGAAACCTACTCTGCTGGGCAGTAAAACACACAAATAACCCGTGTGTGTGTGTGTGTGTGTGTGTGTGTGTGTGTGTGTGTGTACATGGATGTGGGTATGCCTGTCTGTATGTATGTATATGCATGTTTGTACATATATATATGCATGTTTCTGTGTGTGTGAATACATGTGTGTGTGACTACACATATGTGTGAACTATGTATTTATGATGTTAGTTTTACCAAAGCTGTTAGTTTTGCCTTCCATATATTCTAATGAATGGTATATTCTAATGAATGAATGAATGAATGAATCCGTGTACATTTTTTTGTGTTTCTGTCCCATGATGTCCATTGGCAGTTGGTCCACAGAACCCAGAGTCCATGGATGCCCTCAAGGGGGGTGGGGTATAGTTTTTACAACCTCTTTGCATCTTTGAGACATCCCTTGACTATTTACAATAAGGAGTACAATTTAAAGGCCTTGTGACAGCGAGCAGGATGGGGAGGGGCGAAGGTCTGTGTTCAGTGAGGACTCTGCCTTCCTGGTTATTTCTATTCCTAGTTGGCTAAATCTGCACATTTAGCTTGTGGCTGCAGAGTGCTAACTTTAGTCACGTTTGCTTTTCCCCACTTCACTAACATTTTTAAGATCACTCCGTGGTGTTCAGTCAGAAGACTCTATCCCAGCCCGTACTTATTTCTGAACATTTGGTGCCTCCTCCTCTGTTTGTGTCTATTAAAAATATTGTTATGGTGTAGCATGCATGTGTTGCCATGGGAAACATGTATGTATACATCTGAGAAGCCAAGTTGATGGAATGTGGGAGACACAGACACGGTGTTAGATTCATCGGGTGCTTCCAAATTGCTGAGAAGTGTCTGAGCCAGTTTGCATCCCACCGATGGCGCATGGAAGCTTTATTTCCCCTGTACCCTTTCCCAGAATTGATATTGTCAGACTTCACATTGGTTGGCCATCTGAGCAATGGCAGCCTGCTTTATTTTTAGAATGCCTGGCATGCAAAGAAATTGGCAAGTTGCTACATTTCCTGGGTCTCTGCTGATGGCCCCTGTCCAAATCATGAAAGAATGGTTAGTATTCAAATGCACACGCTTGCAGGGAGAGCTCAGCATTTCCTCGGTTGCCTGAATTAGAGTAGATCATTAGACGGTCCGCTGTAGCTATAGAGAGTGCCCGTGTGGTCATTAGCCCACAAGGGTATCATGACACAGCTGCCTCATTTCATCTGCAGGGCCTTTACTCTCTCTGATGTCTTTTTCTTGTCTTCTGAAGCCGGCCCCAAGTGCAGGTTCACACGCATTCCATCATCTTGTTCATGACCAAAGCTGCCATTACTTTAGTCACATGTCACATTTTCTTCTGCATCAGCAAGATGGGGCAGAGGGTGTTCACAAGGAATCGCCTCACTTTTTTTCTCGGAAAAGGTATTAAAAAAAAGTGAACAAGGCTGCAACTAGCCGAAACATCTGGGCAAATTCAGGAAACAGAATATAATTATCTGAGTTGGAACTTGGCCAAGTCTGTGGCACTGTCGCCTCCAGCTTTGAAAAGTGCCCCGGGATCTGCTAACGCACATGCTCATGGCTTCTGAGTCACTGTGTGAAAGGAGGACACAAAAATAGCCCAACACTTCTGCCTAGCGACACAGTGCCGAGCACTGTGATGTGTCTTGCCTTCCCGTTTCTTAGAGCAAGCTGCCTGCAGGGCAGATGTTGCTGCAGCGATGGGCACGGGTGAGGGAGCCTACAGCCAACTTACCCAGAGCATCCTAAGTGTGTATCCTGGGTTTTTTCCTTCTACACATGGCCGCTGGCTTACAGAGGACCTCCTCAAACATAGCCTCTTGCTTTTCGCCGGGTTCCAGGCTGTGTGCTCCTCACAGACATAAAGACTCAGTGTATAAACTTCCGTCGCTATGTTCCTGCAATGAATGTGTGGCAGTTGTGGTGTTGTGCATCCTTGTGGAGTCGGCTTCCTATGCCCTCAGGGAGGAATTTACGTCTCCTCCTCTGAAGATACTCATGCTCCTACCTAATTGGTGTGTGAGTTGCCTCAAGTGACATAGATTAGGACTGCAGGCTGGTGGCTGAGTTGATGGCTGTTGGGGTGGCCCTGTGAACTATAAGCAGTAAGTGGGTTTGATGATAGCTCTTCTTCCTGGAGTTCGTGAGTTTACGGGGAAAAACAGGGAAATAAAAATCATAAGGATGAAGGCATTTGGCTTGATCTTAAAACTGAAAGCCTCCCAGCTAATGTTTTGTGAGATTTCGTATCAAGATTGCTAGGTAATAATCAATTGTTTTTGAGGTTTTGACGCTCATTAAATTTAGATTATCAAAGGAGCATAAATACTGCACACGCAAACCAGGTTTTCCGCAGGGGCCCAGAGCTGCTGAGTCTCGCTGCCTCACTCTGAAGGCTGTTTGGACTCACATGGGTTTATAAGTCGGCATTATTGCAGTTTTCCAGTAGTTGTTGTTCAAATAGACGGGTGCAGGTGCTCATTAAATTGATATTAATGTAGTGACAGTAAGATGCAGGATCAGCCTAAAATGTGGACATTGCCAATGCGGAATCAGCAGCTGTCTGCTTTCGCCCGCTTCTAATAAACATAGATAATTCTTGAATTTGGTTCAGTAATCCCAGTAGGAAAATGGAGAAAGATGTTGTCGGTTTCATAGATGTCTTCTTTGCTTAAACACATTGTGAGCTGCTGGAATTGAGTTGAACCCCGCTTTGTGTGTGTGTGGCGAGTTCTCACTGTGTAGATTAGACTGTCCTTGAACTCACGATTCTCAGGCTTCAGTGTTACCAGTGCCGATTGTATGGGCACGGGCATCGCCCGACACCATGGGTGTTGCTCCTCTCACCTCATGGTGTTAATGGATATTGTTATGTATTACAAACCACATATGTTTTAACAGAATTCCTGAAACGCAATTTGCCTGCCTTACAGGCCCCTCATGTAAAGTATGTGATGGAGGTTTGGGTTGTATTTTCATCCCCGCTGCACCTGACTTCATGTGAAAGCACAGAGACCTGGAAACCTCCCTTTCATAGATTGTACAAATCTACCTTTTGTCTATGTCTGTAAGATGCGTATGAAAGAAACATCAAGGAATTTGATGCTTATCCTTGAGTCCTATCTCCCAGGCACCCCCTCTATGTGTATGTGAATACTAAAAATCCGACAATATTTGGGAATACTTTGGTCTCCGTATTTCGAAGAAGAGATCCTTAACCTAAATTATTATGATTAAGTATTCTTTTTTTATAACCACTCTTGAATTATTTACTGGGAAATAGTAAACCTAAATAATTAAGCTGATGGATTTCTTAGATTTTTGGGAGTTCATTTGTGATTGTTTTGAAATTCGGAGCATGCTTGCCAAGTACAGCGTTTGCCAGTGTTAACCAGGTAGTTCTGGCTTTTGTGTTCGACAGTGCCTCCTTGCTTCAGTGCCTCCTTGCTTGAGATGGCAATAAGGAGAGGCCTGAACTCTGGTCGTTCTGGCTGTCAGGCACACTTCTAGTTCCTGTCAGCCTTTGCCTTCACATTAAGATGTAAATGAAAATAAGAGGGTTAGAGCCTTCTCATTTTCTGTCCCCCTTCAGTTTGCACTTTGATCTTGCCAATTACTCTTCTCTGATTCTGTTGCCGGGATGTTGATGCAGGCTTTGAAGAATCAATGGTAATGAAACATCTACGAAGGGGTTTGTGTCTTGGTCAATGATAACATATGCTTTGGGGATCAAAGGCTGATTGGGGATCAATTAATGTTGAGAACTTTCCTCTTTGTACAGAGCAATGGAATGTAGCAGGCAGGAGAAAAGGCAGAGCTGAACCAAAGCTGTTTGTTATTCATGGAAGACACTTGAGTTTGTAGAGCTCCCACAGATTCCGCAAGGATCTGGTGGAGCATTTTGAAAGGGTACACAGGAAATAAATGGGCCTATAAATTTAGAGAAAGGGGAAATGTTTCTTTTTCACTATGAGATGGGTTGGAATTTCCATTCTGAAGGTGCTATACCTGGAATTCCAATTAAAGCAGTTTGGCAAAGTTGGTCCTTCCAACTTGGCATGAGTCCTGAGCTTTGCTGGCCAGAGAACCTTTCTTTCTCTTGGGCACATTTCCACCTTGGAAGGATAAGTCAGTTATTTCAAACAGTGCAGAACTTTTTTGGCTACGTCCGTGGAATGCCTTGCCTGAATCACCTTTTAAAATCTTTATCTTACTCTTTTAAATGTGTATTTTAAAAAGAAAAGTTCTCTGTTTTACTGAGAACAAGTGGTACAAAGGCTTGTGTGTAGGGACATTTTTCCTTTTATTTAGAGGTAGTAAGCAGGTATTGAAACCTGAACACAGTGTGCTGAGACAAGAGTCACAGTGTGGGATTACCACGCCTACTGAAAATGGTTCTCGGATCAGGACCTAGAGATTCAGGGATGTCCCAAAACTCCGGAACATCATGCTGCCCTGATGTTTATTGAAAACTATGCTTACAACCCCGGCAGAAACTTCCTGAAGTCTTTGGAAGTAGAATGTCACAATCTCTTGTCTTCATCATCCTCAGGGATGAGTTTCTGCCCTGCATCCAGGACTATTATCTTTCCTTTGAAGTGTGTCTTTACCTGCTTCCTGCTTGAGGTGTGTAGCTTATGTTCAACTAGCCACATGGCAACCCCAGCCCCTCTGGCATGCCATCCATGCTACTTCCTAGATCAAAGGCAGTTGGTTATCCCAGGGGAAGACACACTCCAATACAATCTCAACCCACATGAATCCTTTGGATCCACATCTTTCCAAGTAAGCAATATACACTGATAGTGTTCTAAGAAGCCACATTAGGGTCAAAACAACTCTATATAGGAAGAGGTAGAGGTAGCTTCCTGTGGACAAACATTTAGTGCTTAGGGGTAACAAACAAGCACAAGCTGAGGATCAGACAGTCCTGTCTTTGATCTCCAGATTATATGTGTAAGCGTTTCCTAAAAGGCAGTGCTGGTACCATTATCAATAGCTAAAATGAAGAATGACCCCTAGTACTCCTAGTACTCCTAGTTCACACAGTATTTGTTGGCAACATGGCCCATTACAGAGTGCCCTTCCCAAACATCCTTAACGTGGATGAAGACAGCTAGAGCGTTCTCAATGTAATCAGCAAGAAGGCCGCTACTCAGTGTTTTATTATTATTAAGAGGTTATCAGACATAGCGAAGTGAGCAGAGTTCATCACTTGCTCAAGAGATACTCCAGAAGTTAACTCTTGGTTTTTAGGAAGGGACTTCCAGAAGAGCACTCTCAGATCCTGCCGGTGAAAATGTAAAATTGGTGTGAGCTTGTTAGGAAGCTCTGTCTGATTTGTTGAAATCTCTGTCTGATTTCAAAAAGAGCTGGTTTGTTTTCTGTCTTAACCATTTCCTTCCTAAAAATGTAACATAAAGAAGGATGGAAAAGTCTATCTAAGAATTTAATTATTAATGCCTCTGTTGGCCTTCCACATTACAGAAAGCAATGCAAGTGTGCATGGCCCAGGAATGCCTCAGGACGCCTCTCCATATCCTCCATATCCGGGTGGATATGCTTACAACACTATGTTTCTCATATCTAGCTCGAGTGACATTTGCTGCTGGATAGCTCTTGGTCATGGTGATGGACTTGACCTCTTAAAACATATAGCAGCCTCTTTTCCCTGGCCTACCAGAGGCCAGTAACACCCACTGTGACAGCCAGAATTTGTCCAGGCTGTGTCCCATCTCGTTTGGGGATGACATTACCCCCTGTTTGGGGACCAATGTTCAAATAAACAAATGTTCAAATAAACTCCCACGGACATTTCAACAAAAATTGCTGATGTTATCTTGTTAACATTGAAAAAGTGTGAGGTGGTCATGAGAAAGCAGAACGTTGAGGGTCATCACCAAGTTTGCGAACATAAGGATTCTGTAATGATAAAGGACTGCTATGAGTGTGCTGCGCTCTGAAAGAAGCTCCTGCCAGGGCTCTGGGAGACACAGCTACAGAACACAGGTCCCAGGCGGACAGCACTACCACGGCTCTGGGAGACACGGCTGTAGAACATACGACTACCATGTGCTGAGGCTTTTCTGTTTGTGTTCAGTAGGATATACAGATAGAAATGCGTACGCACCTATGTTTATGTCTTCTTTGCTTAGACAATCTCACCATTGTATCCAGGTTCTTTCACACCTGTGATTCTCCTTCCTTTGCCTTCCAAGTGCTGAAAATGCAGATTGTCGACACCATGGCCAGCCAAGTGGAGTTTTCTTTTTTTTAACCTGTATTTACACTAAATGGGTAACCTCCCTTCCCACTCTGTTTTCCAAGTACCATGAATACAGAATGCCTCGGGATGTAGCTTTGTATGGTCTTAACTAATGTACAGAGGTGGCCACAGTTCACAGGGAACTTGTGTGAATCAGAGTTCAATTTTCCACCAAGCTTTAGTTCAGGACGCTGTTGGATGTCTCCTCACTGGCTTTCAGGATGCTCTCCATTCAGAAACACCAAGTTTGCATTATATATATGTACATTTTAAAAGTTCCTCCTTAGAAATAAACTAATACATGATTTTAAATGAAATATCTCTGTTTTAATATTCTGAAACATTTTCTAATGTGAAGCACACTTTAAAAACCACATGTCATGGGAAAAACATATTATAATATCTTGAAACTTTTAATATATTAGTCATCCTGGAAGGAGGATTGCGTCGACAGCCTAGGTGAGGTATTTCAGGCAGTTGTTTTGGAGATGGGGGAAGAGAAATTACCTTTCAAATATCTCATATGTATGCTATCATAGTTTGACAAATGACATAATTCGAGTAGCCTATCCCTGCCCTTCAAATGTGTGGTAAGGAATTAGTCAATAAAACTTTAGTCCAAGTTGCTGCAAATTAAGTATGCCTTAGGTGTTTATAATTTGCACTCTAATAGTGCTGTAAGCAGTGGACGGGCAGGGGATCTGTGTCTCATGGCACTAGTAGGAAAGGCAGGGTTGGGAAGGCAGGAGCCCTCTTCTGCATATTGGCACAGAAAAAGGGACACACGGGGCCTTTTGTGCATTCAGCCCTTCAGCGGACTCTTCAGTGGGGAGACTTTAGTAGACATGTAAGGAAAGCCAGAGGGTTTGGTAGGTATTTATTTGGCAGCCTGGAAGAGAAGGGTCTAGAGAGGAAAAGGGATAGAGAAGTGGAGGATCAGAAGACAGGCAGAGAGGTGGAGGGATAAATATAAGGTACCACAAGTGAGAGGGACCTCTCCCCTTGGCTCTTAGTATTGAAAAGTATCCATTCCTTACACAGTCCAGGATAAATAAAGAAATGTAATTAATCTTATAAGATGTAAAATATGTGATTTTTATAAGTGATTGCTTAAAAGATGAAACAAATCCATTTCTATCAATTTTTTTTTATTTTGAGCACAGCAATAAAGCTTTTTTCTTTGTAGAAAGAAGCAGTGAGGCATAAGCACAGATTTTACATCTGTGTACTGTTGCCGTAGCCTATCTTAAAATACATTTATAAATAAGTCCCATCAAATAAAGATGAAATCGTTTCCCCAAAACTAGTGTGTGATTTTGCACATCCTTTTCAGGGTCTCAGTATGATCCATTCCCTTCCCGCCTTCCACAATATATATTTAAAGCAATCATTCTGTCTTAGGATAGAATTAATCTCTTTTCTCTAATGAATCATACTTTTCTCCTTGAATGTCTTTCAAAGCTGCTTCATTTCATCCTCTTATTTCCACATATGTATGTATGTATACATACTAACTTTAACCATTAGTAATTTCTATTTTACAATGATAGCTAAACAATAAACACGTGGGAACTGCGTTCATATATGTCAGCATTCCGTACACCGATAAATTTTATGAATATACCATTTTCACACTCTGGAGCCGTGTAACAAAAATTCATAGTTTCATAGTAACAAAAGAATGTTACTTAAAAAGAATGTTACTTAAAAGAATGTGTCAAAAGAATATACTTATCAACAGATCCGGATATATGTAATATTCTTGGGAGACTAAGAAACCAAAAATGTGGACACTTAAATATTTCATTTTACTTAGTTACCAAAAATATTGTGAAAGCTTCATTAGGCAAATTTATAAGGAATAGTTCATGAAATGAAAGTTGTCGGAATGACTTGCTGATTTAAATCAAGTTTATTTTTATAATCTTAAATATCTATCAAATATAGCGCCAGTTTACTTGACTAATAAAATCAACTAGATTTCTACCATACTCGGTGCTGCTAACTCGGCAGGTTTTATTTATTAGTTTGTATTTTTACAGCTTAACCAATAGTATTAAACCAGTCTCATTTGGCCAAACATCTAAGTCATGTGACCTAGAACATTTGGATTCTTCTCTAAGAACGGACTCCCCCCGTAGTAATGATAGGGTTCTGCTGCTAATTTATTGATGCCATCTAGAGGTAGAGAACAATCACACATGCGTGATAGCCATAGGTATAGGCATTTATGTGCTTATGGACAGACGCACATAAAGATCCGACAGCACCATTGTAAGTTTCTGTCCATGACTCAGGTGTAAACACACACACACACACACACACACACACACACAACTAACACCCATTGTGTGTGTATAAAAGTTGATTCTTCTCTTTGTTTCCTTTTTATCTTGTTATTTAAATTGTTTCTGGCAGATAAAAGAAATTACTACTTGTTCAATAGAAAGGCTAAAATCTTTCAATTTTCTCTTGTGACATAGGCTCTTTTGCAAAGGTGAACTAAATTTTGTTTCTAATTAGCCTTTGATTTTCTGGTCTCAGACAGTTGGGTTTTTGGGGTATCCCTGAGTCCATGGAGAGCCTGTGAGGGAATAGGGGAGGGCTTTACTTTCACCAGAGCATGAAAGGTCTGCAGTGGGGAGAAAGGATTGGGGAGGAGCCACTTTGAGATGTTTGAGGTTTCTGGAGGATGTTATTGATGGTCTAAACGCTCCTTACTAAATCATATCAACATGAGCGGTTGGATAAGGAGTTAGTTAGTGTGTAGTGAAGGAGTGTGTGGTCAGCAAGGGCATGAGAAGGCGTCAGTCAGCTGAGAACTTCCCTGGAGGAACCTGGAAAAAAGTCTAGACCTCAGTCTAGGCAGGGGAACTCACAGCCCGGAAGTGCCCTCCCATGGAGGGGACTAGGAAATGGACTTGGTTCTAGGCATCTATGCAGTTTGTGCATTCACACACACCCCATTAACATTCACTGTCCGTGGAGGCTCCCCAGAAGTTGAAGTCCTTGCCCCCAAAGGTAGCTTGGGGACATGAAGGAAAGGACCCATGCTGCCAAAGAGAGCCTGACAAAGGCAGCTGAGAAAGAGAGGGGTGCTTTCTGGACAAGATCCTTTCTTTAGACTTGATTGAGCCCCTTGAGAGCTGCTGTTCACAGCCAAGGAAGTACAGCAGGAACCAGAGGGGCTGTTGCTTGCTAGCTGGTTCACTCTGCTGGATCATTGGCCCATGCTTAGATAGCTGTCTGAATAGTGCAAGACCACTGGCCTAGGAAAGCCGCTGCCTGCGGTGGGCTGTACCCTTTTTCATCGATTAGTAATGGTGCCAGTCCCACAGATATGTCCACAGGCCAGTCAGCTAAGGCTCCACTCAGGGTATTCTCGGCTGTGTCAAGTTTACCATTAAGGCTAACTCAGTCCACTTAGAGAACCACATGTATGCTCTAGAGATAGCTGCCTCTAGAGATAGCTGGCTCGTACTTTGTTCTGGCAGCCTGTTAGAAATCTGTTATCGCTGGAGAAATTTGGCTCTCAGTAGCTAGTGCGTACTGGCTACTTCCCTCACATTGGAAGCCAGCCAGTGATTTCCATTGCCCTTTGTCTTCTCTGGACCCAGTTTTTCCTCACTTAACTAGAAAGGTCTACCTTAGGGGAACCTGTTCTTCATGGAATGGTTGTTCTCAGTTGTGTTTGTCTTTTTGTGTGTGGCTCCGCGTCTCTAGACCAGAGCTGACCAATTAGGGAACAGCAGCTACTGCATTTCCTGACTGCATGCCTCTGAGTAGTGTAATGTAATCTCAGTGGTGCCTTTACAGGATCAGCTGGACGCTAGAGGTAGATGGCTAACCAGAGCGTTTTTATATTTCTTTGTAACCAAGAGCCCCACTCAAGGCTGATTTATAGGTAATCTGGTATAGACCTTTATAGATTCCTTGATTCTAAGCCCTTTAGATGATGATGATGGTATCTCATGGGGGCTAACTGCTGTGTTCTTGGTTGTTGAGTATATGCTGGCAAGAGACAGCTACTGTGTTACCCAACTGCTCTGGAAGGCAAAATCTCTGTTTTGTAGTGGATGTCACTTCACCATTAGAAGAGATCCCAAGAAGGGCGAGCTGAGGGAAAGCCACCTTGTAACTTGGAAATGAGAATTTCAGAAGCAGTTTTGAAAGGGATGAGAATGGACAAACATGATGGAGAGTGGAGAGTGTCTCTTGTTACTGGGATACTAAACCTGGGGAAGGAAGGAAGGCAGAAGGCTGTGAGAGAACGCAAAAGAGTCACATGACGGAGCTAAGAACGGACTGTTGTCCAAATCCACTAGTGACAGAGGAACAGCAGCAGCATCACTTTCTCATTTGTGTGCTGATGTCCACATGGGACGATGGACCTTGAGCTGTTTTCTAGGTGAAATGAACAGTTAGGGCTATTTGCAGTCTAGTTAGTGAGGGTTGCACTGACTTGGATTTGCATGTATCCCTTACCCAAACCAAACAGGAGCAGTCATGTGCTGGAATATTTCTAAAGATTTTAGAATAGCTTTGTATATGCATAATCTTAAGGAGGAATGAGTCTAAACATGGAGTTCATTCACGTTTTATCACCCATATGTATAAACTGAAGATAATTCCATGTATTATGCTTAAGTTTTTAGTGCTTCTGTGCTTGGCTCATAGCCAGCCTGACCTAGGAGTTGTACAATTGTCTGTTATATGGTGTTGGGTTTTAAAAGTATTTGGGGTTTTTCAGACCTGGATGCTAACCTAATTCCACTCTCTCTGTCTCTTTCTGTCTGCCCTTGTCTCTCTCTCTGTCTCTGTGTATGTGTGAGTGAGTGTGTGTGTGTTTGGGTGTTTGTTTGATAAGAAACACAGCAGTGATCTGTTTCTTTGGCAGGAAAACAGCTCTTCATTTTTAATGTAGTCCTTTTAATTTAGTCAAACATCAGTAGTCTTCCTGCTCTTTATTAATATTGGGGCCCTTTGGTATAGATAAGCGTAAAATAAACAGTATTATGTTTATGTAGTAAAACTTTGTATAGGCAAAAGTGAGATGGGCGGGTGGTAGAGAAAAAAAATCTGCTACGGAAGTTGAAATTTCAAGCAAACAGCTCTACAGGTGTCTACAGCCTGTGGTTTTGTTAATGTAGCTAATGTGCATTTGATTTAATGATGGCATCACGAGTCCACTGTGTGAGGGCAGTGCCACCAAGCTCCGTGTGCTCTTGCTAGCATAGTCACGGAAGGTCTAAGATGAGCTGAGAGCACTGTGGGCCTTTACGGAAAGAACCCGTACTGCTAGGATTCCACAGGCTGGAAGCCCACCTGCGTGAGACAGGGACTGTTGGGACAGGTAGGGAAGGGGGGAAGGCTAGAAGGGGTGGTGTGTCTTCCTGAGCTGGGCTTCGGAAATGGAAATCCTTACCAGACAAGAGCCTACCGTCTCCCATGCCTAAGCCAGTTCTGTGTCCACCTCATAGAACTTGTGTGGGTGTTTCCTGGAAAGGTCCCCGACACATAAAGCCAAGGGCTACCATTTTAATAAAAAAAAGGGGGGGGGGAAGAAGGGGTGCCTCCAGAGCAAGATGGAAGAGACTTAGGGAAGTTTTTCAGAGATCTTCAAATACAAAAAAAAAAAAAAAAAAAAAAGTTATTCTCGAGTCAGGAGTAATTTGGTTGAGTCAGTGAAACATTTCTTAGAATTGTAAGTTAATAAATTAATACTGAGCGATAGTGGCCCGCCATTGGCCTGCTCTGCGAGGACCCATTTAGAACATTCCGCATGCTAAGCATCGTGCATGCGGTGAATTATCGCTGCCCTCCAAACAATAATGAGGTTTTCCTCTGCAACTGGTATGGAAATGCATTGTTCTTTGTTTGCCACGCACTTCCAGCTCTAATTACGTTCTGGTTGGGCTCATGTGAGTGTTAGTTTACAGCCACTACGTAGCCAGACTAAGACACCGTTCTTCAGCACTGTGTGCGTACAGCTTGAAGGCCCACTGCAGTGAGAGGGTGCTTGATGGTGGAATGAATCCACTCTGCCTGTTATCTGGCCTCATCTGCCCCCGCCCCCCCGCAAAATGCCATCAACCCACTTCCTTCCTGCCATCGCCCCTCACCGTGTCCTTGACTTTATCATAGCGATGAGAGAATCTTTTCTTAGTCAAAGTAGCCTGGCATCCGAGTCCTGACTAATTACAGTTTCTGACACCTGTTTAAAGTTTGATGTGGAAATCAGGGTATGTTCCTCCGACTGGGCAGAACCGTCTTTGATGGATCCAGCTGTCCCGTATTGACAGATGTGTCAGGAGACAGTACTGCTTAGCATTTGGAATCATTTGGATTTCTTGAATTAGAAATAAGAATCAGCAAAACTTGCCTGGCTTGGGCAGGCCCAGCGTCATTCACAGAGTGTGTCTATTGGGATAGTATTTTTGGTAGCTGGAAAATATTACAGAGGAAATGTTGCATACCAATTAGTTGTATTAAAATATATATTATGCACAGCTCTGTATTTGGGTTTTAAAGTTTCCTTGACAACATCATTTAACTTCTTACTGTTCTTTTCACATTACGGGTATAAATATCTAATATGTTTTTGTTCAAAACATCAATTAGGCGTCAGCATAATCTTTATTAATACAGATCTGTTATTACAAGGAGACTGCTGAGCTATGGTAATTTGCACAGCAGGAACAATGAAATATCTTCTCTTTTGGTTCTATCCCAGATTGCCTGGCTTTTTTTTTTCCTCTCGCTCTCTCTTTCTTGTTCCACAGAGCACACACACTGCAAACCTTCCATGACACCCTTTGCAACAACAGAGAAATCGTTAAAGCTTTTGTAAGCAAAAGCATTCTTTTCTCTCCCAAGAGGAGCACAATGGAAAAGGCCCCACATGGAACACGTATCTGCTAGTTGCAAGTGGATATTCTAATTGCAGGTCACACTTTTAATTTCTTGACTTCTTTTTCCTCCTGTAGCTAGAACTCCCCACTTCCTGCGGATCCAGAACGTGGAGGTGAATGCTGGCCAGTTCGCCACCTTCCAGTGCAACGCCATAGGCCGCACCGTGGCTGGGGACCGGCTCTGGCTGCAGGTATGTGCGCCACTGTTCACTGTCCAGGCAGATGGCGGGAGGACAGTCACATCGTCCCAGTGGAAGGACTGGAGACACGAAAGCCCTCGCTGTTCTAGAACATTCTTCCCACGTCAGTTAGACCTCCAGGCGTCCAAGCATACTGCAGAAGCGAGGCAGTTTCCTTCACCTGTCTTTTTGGAATCTCTGCTTTTCCCTTTGCTTTTTCTTGGTGATCTCCTTTGCCAGGTTTTGTCAAATTAGATTTAGCGAAGAACCACACATTTTAAACTCTACTGCCTTTCTCCCCTGAGGAAAAACAATCCAAAAAACCACATCACTTCAGTCTCTGCCTGTCTCTCTCTTTCTCACTGTCTCTTTCCCTCTCTCACTCTATCACTTGCTCTGTCCATCTCTCTTTGTTTCTCTCTCCTTGTCTCTGACCCTTTCCCTCTGTCTTGCTTTCTCTGTCTCTCTATGTCTGTCTTGGTCTCTACCCCTCCCCCACCTTCACACACACACACACACACACACACACACACACACACACACACACAAGCAGGGAGAGCTTGCTTTTGTGGGCCTTTCTGTACGCAGGATTTCTAAACAGTTTACATTAGAAATTAATGTAGCAATTAATAGTACCTCTTTTAATTCCAAGCATTTAAGCTGTGCATGTATATGTATTCTCATATAGGCACGGCCCAGGAGGCTTCAGTCCTTTAAATCCTATGCTATACATCCTGTGTGAGAGACGGGTTCTTGAACTTGTGCCCACTCTGGGAGTTGTGACAGACTGAGTGAATGTCAGTGACCTTCTTCTCCTCTCAGAATGCCACCTGCTTCCTTAGGGTCTAATTTTGGAGGTGGGTGATGTTCTTCTTGGTGACCCAGTATCACTGCATCTTGTTTCTTTCAAGTATTAGTCTACAGGCTACTCCTTCTTGAAGTCTCCTAGAGGACGTTCCCCCTCCTCTTTCTTTCCTTCTTTTGTTCTTTGTGGGGTTTCTGTTGTTTGTTTTCTGCAATGCTGGGATCACACTCGGGCCCTTACACATGCTAGACCTGCACAGCCCCAGAGACACAGCCCCAGGCCTTTTACGTTTGTTTGTGTTTTGTGTTTTAATGTATAATTCTGAGTTTTCCACCAAACTGCAGTACTCTGTCCTTTAACCCTTGTGTACCCACTATCTCACGAGAGTCAGTTTTTACTTTCTTGTTTCTCTTCCTGCCCGTGTCCTGTCTCTGCCTCTTACCATGCCTCATACTTAGGCAATCGCATGACAACAGAGGAATGTCAAGTTTGTTTGATGATGTCACATTTATATGAGTTTTACATCCTTTATCCCTTTAATTCTGACAGCTTAGCTGGCTATTTATATTTCTCTGTTTTCTGGAGGAAGTGGGAAGCATACTTTTGTGGGCTGAGCCCACGGTAGCCTGTCCAGCAGGAGCGTGGTCTAAGGAGGCCTCTGTGCAGAGCATGCCTGGCTCTTCTGCCAGATGTCAGCCCTTTTCTCCTGGCTCCTGTCACCCACCCTCCTTCCAGGAAGGAGGGATGTGTACACAAGTTTAGAATTACGTGTTCTGAATCCATCCTTACTTTTTTTCTTTGTTTCTAAAAGTTTTGTAATCACTACTTTAAAAGCTTTTTGTAGCACGTGAATACTGATATAAGCATTTAACTTTTTCTTTTCTTTTTATCCCATGTCTCGGCTGTTTTAAATTATCATGCTAGGGATATAGGATTATTGCCTGAGTGGGTGGATGTTTGTGTTAATGAGACCCAGATCGGCTGTCTGTTGTGCTTGATGAAGGAGATAGACATCTTTTATTGATATTTTCCACAAAGCATTTACCACCTTATAAAAATGACACTGTTCTTTTCATCATCATCTGTACAGTTGTTAATTATTTATGGGAAACTAATTTATTGCTCTTGTCTTCCTTGTGCACATCACTTGGGAGGACACAATTTAAAGCGTGAGCCCCCAGATCCAGAGTCGTAGGGGGCATTCCAGGAACTCACTGTCACATCAAGGACAGATCTTGCTCTCAGCGTTTACACATTTCCCAGACTTGGGATCCTCTGCTTCAGCTAAGTTAATTTGGGATTCCAGTCTTTTATCCATCACTGGTGGAGGAAATGTTGTTTTGGAACAGTGTTTAGCATGCTATAAGCTGATTTCTATTATGGGAGGGGGTAGGGTATCTTGCTGTAGGCTTTTCCATCCTTCCTTGACTTACAGGTAAGGAATTTCAGGCTTACACCCAGATTCTGATCTAATGGGTCTGAAAGAGAGTCCATCTTTCAGGATTTCATCAACTGCTGCCCAAGAGATTCCACTGTGAGGCAAGGTTTGAAAGTAACTGACCTGAAGTCAAATTCAACGGGTGTAGTAGATTGGAAATGAAAAAGTAAATATAATATGTAGTTGGTACCTTAACAGTGGTCCCTGGGTGTCCGTGGAGTTTGGGGGAAGGAGCCTGCGGATACCACAGTCTTCAGATGCAAAAGTTCCTTGTGTAACTTGATGTAGAGTTGGTCCAGAATCCGCACACATTCTCTTGTACACTGAGGTAATGTCAAGATAGCTTACAAGAGCACAATAGCACAGTGCCAGCGCTGTGTGCTGGTGGCTGTGCTGAATGTCTCAGGGGCTAAGGACAAGGTCAAGGCCCGAGTGTCTTTGGTAGAACGTGTCTTTTTCCTGACATGGGGTTTCCAGCTGGCGGGGACCAGGACATTTTCCTTCCCCATTCTCGCAAGTGCCAGACTAGAGACACGAGCCTCCACGCTGGCTTTTTTCCCAGTGTTTAGGTGTAGAACCTGTGGATATGGGGTGTACTTAGACACCTCAGTGCGCTTTTCCCATCAAGCGTTGTGTACAAGGCCTCTGTTTTTCATATTCCGATAGACTAGCATTACAATATTGCTGACTTTATTTCTGTTTGACCCTGCCATGTTTTCCCTTTCCTTTTCCTCAGACTTTATCATTTTTATCTTCCTGACTGTCTGCCTTCATCATGCCTAAAAGTCTCCATGTACCCATGTGCCTAGGCCAAGATGGGGCAGGGTAGCCATAGAATTTACATGACTGAACTTTTAAGTAAACAATAGTTTGTCTTGCACTCGGGATGCTATTTGGTTTGTGAATCTTGTGATGATCAAGAAATTCTGTTATTAAACCATTGATATCTTCTGGTTGAGTAGGCATGTTGTGGAAAAGTTTTATATTATGAGTGGCTTATGGAGAAGATTCAAACTCAAAATTATTAAAGTAGTGCAAAAATTACTTTCAGCCTGTGTAGACCTGGATGCCATTTTTTCATTATTTTATGTGTATGTATATGTTTGTGCATGTATCAGTCTGTGCATGTGTATATTTACATGTTACATATATGTGTACGTATGCATATGTAGGTGTTTGGGCACCTGCATATGTGTGTGCACGTGTATGCATGTGTGTACATATGTGTATCTGTCTGCATGCCACCATGCCTGAGGATGAGGGATGCCCCGCACACCATGCTTCCGAAGTTGTTATAAAAACGGTTTCTACGTGCCATCTCGCTGGAGTCTTTAAGAGAATTCTGAGATCCAGGCACAAAATGGAATGAGAAAAAAATGTTTTCTAGGTTTCTCTATAGTCTAAGTCTACCCAAGAGTAAAGGAAGACTTAGAAATGTGTGATAGCTGTTCACTTGGGCACATGGGTACTTGCAAGTGCAATCATCAGCAGACGCTTTCACTGCTGTGTGCCTTTAGAATGTCCACAGCAGGCACAGGGACGGGTTTCTTGGGTCCCTCCCGCGGTTACATCTGCTTGACAAATAGGGCTGCATGTCCAAAGATTTGACTGTTCGAAGCATACTTTAAATATGATGTTTGTTGTACTTACCACAAGATATTACTAGACCTGATGAAATGTAAATAGTAAAAACATGAAAGACTTTACTTTTGTGCATGTGTTTGTGTGAATGTTTGCCACGGGTGTGCTGCTGCCCTTGGAGGCTGGGAGAGTTTGTCAGATCTCCTGGAGCTGGAGTGAGAGGCAGGTGAGGCATTGGGAACCAAACGTGAATCTTCTGGAAGAGCAGGAAAGGCTCCCAACGGCTGAGCTAACTGTCTAGCTCCTAACACAGACCTTTTTATCACTGACAGACACCTCTCATCTTGAGGATGAGGTTAGTGGAATTATTTTTAAAAGGAAGGACTATAAAATAAACTCAGTGGGATGCATACCCATCTTCAGACCTGCAAACTCTTAAAACCAGTACCGTGCAGTGCAAAGCTGTTGGAATATGAATTTTCTGACGATGCTTGATAGATGTTGTCAGATATGACAGTCTATGCATTTAAATATGGTGTTTTACCATGCAGGATTAAATGTTCCTGTGAACCACTCAGGTAATAAAAATATGACCTTATTTCCTGTTGTTACCAACTTTTGATCATTGTTAAACCTGATTTTGAAAATATCTCAGAGGATGTATGTATATATCACACACACACACACACACACACACACACACACACACGGAGGGGGAAAAAGCCCTAGAATTTTTTCTAAAAAAATATTTTTTGGGTATAATTTCTTTTGATATTTGATTTTTTCATAAGGGCTTTCTGAGTTGTTGAATTTGTGATGGAGTCATTTACTATTGAGGCTATGTATGGCTACGTTAGCCCTGGGTGTTTGTTATGAGTTAACAGAAGAGTGTTTTCAAATCATGTAATGATATGCATCAGCTCTTACAAATAGAGAAGAAACTTCGATGGAGGCACTAGGGCCAGCAAGACTGCTCAGTGACTTGCCACCAAGCCTCATGCCATGAATCTCATCCCCTTAGCCCTACATGCTGGAAACAGAAAACCAACTCCTACGTAAGTTGTCCTCGGATCTGTATGTGCATTCCATGGTAACTGTGCAGGAGCACATGCAGACACATGCATGCACTCATGCACACATGTAAACATGAAACAAAACTTAATTTGAAAGCACAGTTACTATGAAGTAATCTTTAAGGACACCAGTATAATCCAGCACCTGGAATACTGCAATACCTGTCAGACATTTGCTGCTATGGGGCTGCTGTTCTTCCATAGATGAAACGTCTTCTCCAAGTGAACCTCAGTGGCCAGTTTATGGTGACACAAACATTTGCCTTCCTGAGATGCTTGCTTAGGCCACTGGCTTCTATCCACAGAAAGGGTCTTTAGTATGTATGTATGTATAACGCCTATGGAATCTTGTCTGCTGGTCTGGAATAGGCAGCAGACATCATGCGAAGCTGTCAAAATGGACTGATAAAAACAGTGCTCTGTTGGGGGCAGCTCAGCAACATTCTCTGCATGATCTTTCCTAAATCTTTACTTTTCAGCCCTTTTTTCTAGGTTATCTTTTTTATTTTAGCACTTCCACTTTTCTCAGAGAGGCATTAAAAGAAATGATTGTCATAGGACCTGATAAAAGCCATTGAAATACACCTCTAATGAGGTCACTCTGCTCAAGCTTAGCATCTAAGCCCCTCCCCTTCCACCTTTCACAGAAATCTTCTTCTCCATAAGCTCCGATCCTGGGAGTGTTTTCCTCAGAGGAAAAAAATAGAACGTCACTTGGAATTTAATATTTTTCTAGTTGTTGGTCTAGAAAGGGATGTAAATGTTTTTGACGGTTTGTTGTATGACTCTGCTCGGCTGCTTATAATCAAAGTGTTACTTCCAAGTTTAATGAATTTCTTATAGTGCTTTTCTGAGCTCAGGTAATCATAGACACTTCTAGTTAGAGATAGGGAGATGAGAGAAAGAGAGAGAGAGAGAAAGAGATCTTGAGATCTGATGACTGAGGTGATTCTCACATGAGTAGCCTCTGATCTACAGCAGAGTCCAGTATGAACGGATGAAGCAGATCATAGCAACGTTGCTTACATCACTGATTCCTACGGGTGCTGGAAAAAAAAAATACGTAATGACATTTATAAAGTAATGCTGGGTGGTTTATTGGTGATTTTTTTCATTGGTCCTTATATAAATAAATGCCTACCTATAGAAGATGGAGCCGAGGCCTGGGGAATTCTGTTCACTTTTCCTGGGGCACACTGTTGGGAACAAGAGCTAGGGTTAATACTCAGACACCCACGTCTAGAAACTGTCCCCTAAGCCACGGTGCTCTTTGCATTGCACAGTGGGAAAGGTAAACATTTGTCAAGGATTCACGAACTTTGTGAACGAATTTAAGTTTCCAATTAAATGATGACTTTGACTTGAGATTATTTGTATGAGCACTGTTCTGGCTAGGGAGGTAGGACTGGTCACATGTGGCCTAAATTTTGTGGCTCCTTTTAGCTTCACTTATAGATAATGAGGGGGAAAAATCACAACGGTCTATCAAAACCGTTTTGTTATTAGGTGTAAAAGCTACAAAATGATTTGTAAAGAGGTAAAATTACGGTTCCTTCAGCAGGCTTAACTTGAGTATTTTACACCATATATATTAAAGCATAAATTTAACATCACTTACCACACAGAAAATACCAGGAGCAGAGAAAGTGGACTGGCTTCCGTTGCTATAGGAACCATTTGCTGTCTAACTCTCTGAGTGGTGAAAATCACATCCATTATTGTTTTAGTCAGTTACCCATCTACAGCTGCATCTATTTGACAAATCTAGGCATTCAGGCAGAGACCACTGAAAGCATTCCAGCTTGTACCATGTGTCTCTACCTAGTGTGGTTTTTGGATTACTCCACTTTAAAGAGAAAGATTTACTTTATGTCCCCAAGAGCATGGGCTGTATCTAGGGAGATCCTGAAATGAGCTAATTACCCAGAGTCATTTAGTGATTTCATGTAACTTGGTCAAAGGAGGCTGGCTTATGTTTGGGGTGAAGCTTCAGCAGTTAGGGTGAGGGGGAGCTTTCTGCACAGCAGCCATAAGGTTCTGATGAGACATGGCTTTGCATTTGGACTACAGGTCAGGATGGATCCCGCCAGAGGACAGAGAAAAGGCTTTGGTGTCTTCTGCTGACCCAGCAGGCCCACTTCCTTTGGCCTAAGGACTCTAATCCTCACAAAGCTGTTCTTGTTTTGTTTTGTTTTGTTTTTTGTTTTTGTTTTTCTCATGCTTATCATGGGGTTTGCTAGCTTATCCTGATTCCAAGAATCTGAGACTCTCCCATGTGAAAGGAAGGCGGGCGTGGTCCTGGCTCAGATTCCCTCAAGGGACAGCAGCAGATGCTAACACACTTGATTGCTCCTCTGCAGTCTAGCAATTCTGTGTCTTAATTATCAAGCAGAAAAGGCCACCGGCTGGAGAAACTAGATCTGCTGAGCTATTCCGTTTGGATGATATAAGCTAAAGGGAGGAAATTTCCCCTGCACCACTGATGGTCCTCAGTGGCCTCAGTGGTCGGAATGTAGTCAGCATCTTGCAGGGGGCTTGCTTGGGGGTGGACAGCCACGGCGACTCCTGATGTGAGAGACAGGCCATCTCCAGTAGCTCATCCTTACCTGTGTGACTGCAAGGGCTCTGCCCATCACCTGCTAAGCTCAACCACTCAGAACAGATCCAAAAGGCCCAAGATTGATTAATTCACTCAGACTGCCGCTCCCTTCCTAGGCCTCAATTTCCTTCAATCATGGCTCTGATTATAGCATAGATATTCCTGAAAGACTTAATGTGACTCCTTTTGGTGGTAAATCACTGCTCATTTAGAAGTTCTCAAGTGAGCCCATTGCCTAGAGAAGGTTGTAAGTATAATTGAAATTACTATCAGTACTTTCTCCTGGCTTGCTCACACTGGAGGGCGTGCAAACTGTAAAATGCTCTGGGACTCACAAAGGGCCGTATTTAACTCATTGAGACTGTTTCTTCTCAGACGCCATCATTACGGGTCTTTGATGAAGCTCACAAAAGTTGGAGCAGCAGCCCTTTGACTGCCTTGGACATGCCATTACCATGCTTTGTGTTCTGTGTTGGCTGACTTCCGTGACAGGCTGTAATCGCAAGGAACTCTCTGGATCCCTGTTCTTGGTCACTGGGCACTGTGCTGTCTTTTTGTTCAGGGGTGGGACACTAGTGTTTAGTGGGGCTGCCTTTCTCTTACACTGGAAAAAATGGGGAGAAGTCACTTTCACAACTTGCTAGCTCCATCCTAAGGTGGAGCTGTGTGGATCCTCATTGTTCTACTGTGCGGATTTAACAAAGGCAGCCCGAACCATAAGCTCCTGACTTCTTGGTAGTGCCCAGGGTTCTAACTCATTGTCTGGTTATTGCTGCCATACAAAAGGCCTCCAGGGAGATGGGGCTAGAAGCCTTGCAACTTCAGCTGCTACAGGGATCAGAGCAGGCCACTGGTCCTCGAAATTTCTGTTTAATTCCAGCCAGAGGAAATGACTCTGGAGACCAGAAGGCTTCAGGAAATCAACTTGTTCAACACTTCAGTCATTTCCTGAAAACCATTTACTGTTCTGGCCAGGCCTTCCCAGCCTGTGTCAGGGAGCTGATATAGGTCAGGGGTCTTCCTATTGCTACAACTATTTTTGTCTCTTTCAGCCTAAGGTACCCAACATGCTGAATGGGACACACTGGGGAAGCATTTCCACAACTCTTCAGACAGATGACCAGGATCTCTTCCTTCTTCTCTTCTCTCCCTCATCTTCTCTTCCATTAGGACAGACATGGATGCTCCTCAAAGCCTTCATCAGGCAATGAGCTCATCTCGAATCTAAAGCATCTGTTACATTTGTCTGACTCATCAGACAAATAAAATTGCTCCTTGTGTCAAGGAGCAAGGAGTTTTGCACTAATCTGTAATGTCAGGATTTCAGGAAATGGGAAGAAAAAAAAATCCCCATCCAAAGAGTGGATTTTTTCCAGAGGCCAGTTCACCCTTTTCTGGCATTTCTCCTGGCTGCTGTGTGTGGCTCTCTTCAGTGTGTCCTGTGTCCTTTACTATGCCTGATCCTTCCCTCCAGGGCTTCCTCTCCCGATGCCTTTCCCAACTCTTTCAGACCCCTGATGGATTGACCTAAGCCCAGATCCCACCACCACCCTGTTTCTCCCGGAGATGCCTTGTTTATTGTTGTTGGTGGTGGTTTTGGTTCCCTTTTGTTCCTTCTTTGACTCAACCTCAACTCTTGGCCGAATTAGGAACCTTAATTAGTGTTTGGTTCCAAAGTGGGATTTATACACTTGTATGAAGTTAGTGGTGCCATAAGCGTAAATGAGTGATTAATCTGATAACTATTTTCATGTACTCCCCACTCCCTGCTGTGCTGAGAAGGCATCTTAGTAGCACCTACTGACTCTTTTCAATCTTCCCTTCTTAAGAACTCTGCAGTTATATTTCTTAAAGATGTACATTTCAAGGATTATCCTTGTCTTGTACAGAGGCCAGCTTATATTATGCCTTGTGTCTAATAGGGAATCATTTTTTAAATGTAGGTATGAATTTATTCATTGACAGTTTCGTGTACTTACTGCATTCTTAACATACTTGCTACCCACCTTCCCTTCTGCCTATCATTCCACTGAAGTCCCCTCCCAACAAGTCCCTCTTCCACTATCCTGAGTTTTTGTTGGCTTTGTGTGTGTATGTGTGTGTGTGAGAGAGAGAGACTCGCTGAGTTTAACCATGCCTCTGACATGGGTATGAAACTTTCCAATGCTGCTTGAGTAACTCAATGGCTGCACCGATACTTAAACCAAAGGTCCCTGTTGCCCCAGCAGTCATCATGTGCTGGAGCTCCAGGAGGACCCCACGAACCCCTCCCCAGTCCATGACTGAAGGCTGATGAGTCCAGTCCTGTGTAGGTCCTGAGCTGTTCACTGTAGCTGCTGGGAGCCAATGAGTACCATGGTCATATCACGTTCCAAAGACCACAGAACATGTTTCCTGGATCTCCTCCCCATTGTCCAATTCCTACACTCTGTCTGCTCCCTTTTCTGTAAGACTCCCTCAGTCTTGGAGGAATGATGGATATTCCCTTAAGGGTTGAGCACCCAACAACCATTTTTAAAAATAATAAAAGTGAGATTAATTTTCTTATTAAAATCCTATCTACAAAGAAAAATAATTTCATCCTACAAAATTAAATAGAAGCATTGTGTTGAATATTTGGACTCTCATAGCCGAAGTTCTTATTATATATATGTTTTATTCATCAGCTATCTAATAACATATAAAATATGAAAAGGTCTGCAGACCTCATAGAATGTTTAAAAAGGATATAAATCTATCCTTATAGTGTGATCACCGTTTCAGATTTTACTTAACTTAAAATAAAACCTGACATTGAAAAAAAAATCTACAATATACTAAAAAAAATGACAATATTTATCTCTAGTTGATAAGATCATATAGCCTTTAAATACCTTTTTAAACACAAGTGGAAGTGTACAGTGTTTGCCTCTTATGACTAATGTGTGTCACTGTCATAACATTTTTAAGGTTCTTCCACATTGTAGCATTTGTTAGAATTTCCTTCCATTCTAAGGCCAAATGACATTCTATTATATGTGTATGTCACACCTGGTTCACTAATTCTCCCATTGGTGGAAAGTGAGATTGCTTCCGGGAACCTCTTTCAGTTCTGTATTCAGGCAGGAGAGTTGCTGGGTCCTATGATAATTTTATCGTCAGCTTTTTGTGGGACAGCAGTGTTTCCACGTTGTTTCCACACGGTTTCCACCCAGGGTTCTCAGCCGCTGCACGCCAGGGTCCCGGTTACCTGTCTCTGTCCTGCGCTTGGTATTTTCCGTGCACCTGACAATAAACCTCCTTACTTAGTGTGAGCAGGTGTGGCATTGTGGGGTTGATTTGCATTTCCCTAATGACTGATTGTTCGGAACGTCATTTCATGTGCCAAATGACCATTTTGCATTTCTTCTTTAGAGAAACATGTAAGTCTTGTGCCTGATTTTTTTTAATTGAAATTTTGGCGGTTGTTAACGAATTGTGAGATTTGTTGAAGTGCTACCATCTCAGCTACATGATTTATAAAAATTTTTTTCCCCATACTGCGAGTTGATATGTACTTTCTCAGCAGTTACTCTTTGAGTATGAATGGGTGCGTGGGTGTCTGTGTGTTCACATGGGTGTGGGGGGTGTGTAGGCCCAAGATTAATGTTAGATGTTTCTCTTGACTGCTATGCACATTGTCCACCCAGGCTGGGTCTCCCACTGCACATGACAACAGAAATAGAGAGCTGGTTCCACAGATTCCCCCTCTCTGCATCCCGGGAACAGATTACAGGTGCCATACCCACCTGTCATCTGTGTGGGTTTGGGGGATCTGAACTTTAGTTCTGAAGTCTGCACAGCACTGGATTTGCTCACTGAGCCATGGCAGCATCCAAATAGTGATTCTTAATGCAGTGAGACTTGTGACCATGATGCGGTCCTCATTCCTTTTCTTTCCACTCTCTCCATTAATGCTATTGAAAAAAACATTCTTTCCCAGCCCAGGGGTCTGATAATTATGATGCATGTCAGTGGGTGATACCTCTGAGGGCTCATGTCTGCCGTCACGATGAACCTATGATGTATGTCTGAATGATGTTGTCTTCTGCTAAGTTTTTGAGATTGAGAAGTATGTGTCCAACTTTGTACTTTTGTTTTCAGCCTCAGGGCTAGCTCTGGATTTATCTGTTCCCTTTGCAAGAGATGCCACGTGAGCTTAAATGTTTGCTGTGCTGCTCTGGGAAACCGAGGTCACAGCATCTATATATCACCAAAGCCACGTGGCACTTCATTACCTCAGTGGTTCTAGTCTTATTGTGACTGTAACAAATGACTAGCAACTCCTGGGCTTCATCATCGTACACTTCCAGAGATCAGGAGGCCTCAATGTGCAGTGGCATCTAAGTTGATTTCTTCTGGAAATCCTAGGGGTGATCTGTGCTTTGCCTTTTCTAGCTTCTTCCTTCATTTCTTGTCTCCAATCCCTTGTGTCATCTTCATATCACATTGTTCCCACTAGATCTCTGCTCTTCACAGCCTCTCCCTATGCATCTGACTTTCTGGTTTCTACTTAGAGGACCTTGAGATGGCCATAGGAATCCCAGACAATCTAGCATGTCTTCTGTCTCTAAACCCTTGTTTTCATCCTATCTGCAACCTTTCTTTTAGCATTGAAAGGAATGCATTCTTACATCTGGAGACAGACTATAGATGCTGTTGGAGGCCCTACACTCCTGATGAGCTGGGTGAGATTGTTAGCTGAGAGGTACCTGCAATCTCTGACATATCCTTTAGTCAAAGGGACTGAAAGGTTGCAGTGATGTGCTGTAGGGGTTGTGAGGATGTGCTGTACGTTTCAAATGGTGAGAGGAAGGCTACGTGTCTGAGCAAGGTGCCTGTATGGATCTATAGAACAAATGATGCTCATTGGTGCATGTGTCCCTGCCCCTGTGCTGGTGGTTCAGTATGTGGAGGCCCTTTGCTTAAAGATTCCTTCCTGAGAGTTCATGGATCATTGGCCTTGTGTGGAGCTGTTGATGAGAAGCGCTGCACTGTACAGAGGAACGCTAGCCTGAAGGAAGAGTCACTCCCAAGTGTTGCTTCTCCAGCAGAAATACAGATTCAGAAGGAGGGCACTTCCCTGGGGGCCCCTGGTACAGCCTTGAGCTCTGGTCAGAGATCAGTGTGCACCTCCGTTATGAAAAGTATTAGAATATTGTTGACAAAGGGAAAAATAAGTAAATAAAACATTTTACAAAGTATTTATTTTTAAGGTAGGCATATACTTAAGTAAATAAAGCAATAGACACTCCCCTGGCCTTTTGTTGTCACACTGTTGGTCAATAAAGCAAATGCTTACCAATGTTACAGTGTGTCTTCCAGTAGGACTTAACTATTTTTCTCATCACAAGATGTTAGATTTTATTTTCAATTTGAAAAAATGAAATATTCCAATTTTAAAAGCTGTAAGCATAAGGTCTCTTCTACTAGAACAATTTGTTTATGAGATGTTACCAGAGATTAAGTGTATGGAGTTCAGAGAGGGACACTTTATCTTGTAAGTATTGTTAATGCATGCTCTCTTTCTCTCTCTCTCTCTCTCTCTCTCTCTCTCTCTCTCTCTCAACATTGTGGTGCTATTTGTTAGATCAAAGTTTTAACTTTAGTAAAACACACAAATTGAGGTACACGAGGGTTTATATTTTGATTATTTTTTAAGTTATAAAGCTGCTTTTATTGTTAATGCCAAAAATAATGTGGGTGGAACCCTTCTTCCCCACTCCTGATGTTTCCTTCCTAGTATCAGGAACTCTGCTAGTGCAGCACTCCTGACTGCTCTTTCCCTGTCCAAGCAGGAGCCTGGAAGGAAGCACAGAGCATATAGCTCAGCCCCTTCTCTTGGGAGCTAACTGCGATGGGGACACTGTTCCTCCATGCTGGGTGTTCCACAGCAGCACCTAACATGTGGGGTCTTGTGGTTTTTCTAGTGACTGGGTGAGTGAGTCTGTTTTGTTCTGTGCTTCAGGATCAGAAAGCCCATTGTTCCTGCACACTGCAGTCTGAGGCTGCAGTCCCCAGTGTATCAGAAATAAAGGTGGGATTCTGACATCCTGTCTGCTTTTCTCCTGGAATTCACTGCTCATTTTGTCCAGAGCTCAGATGGGAATGTGCGATGCCAATCATTATGTCAAGTGTCCTTGCATACATCTTTCGTGTCTCACAGTGGCCCTGGGAGTGAAATGAATCATCTCTTTTTAGGTGAGGAAAGTGGGACCCTGCAAAGATACCATGGTGACATTTAGCTGAGCGCCTGAGTTGTGCTAACCCCCCAGACTCGCAGAGCTTAAGACTGACTGTCCCAGAGTATCATAGATAAATGCTTTTTTGTTTGTTTGTTTGTGTGTGTGGTGTAAGTCACTGATCTGTGCAGATGGGTTTATTATTGTGTAGCCTTGTATTTTTATGGCAGTAAATGGAAACATTTTAATATAGGTTGCAAATCCAAGTTCCTTTTGCTACCTTCGCTTCAGCCAGTTTTTCTAATCATATTCCTTGAAGTTTTGTGTGACTAAGATGGTCTTCCCTCAGCTCTCCTTTGTCTGGCTACTTTCTAGTTTAGCCTCCACGCACCTATCACTTCCTCAAACCTCTCTAGTCTTCAGTATATACATTCAGTCTACCCTGTGACTTCTGCCAACCACCTCGTCTTTCCCTTCACCTCTCAGGCCATCACTGGTGGGTCTCTCCAGTGGCTCTGCATTTTGACCCTGGGTGGCTGATACAATAATAGCCCAGATTGGCACCTAAGATGGCTTCAGGATGAACAATGGGCATCGGACTTGCTGTCATACACAATCCTTGGATCTTGGTCTCTTATTTCCTACTAATATAAATAGTATGGAAAAGACAGCAAATTTCCCAAGACTTATTAAAAATGCAGGACTGGATTTGTTACTGTTCTTTTTGGCTTTCATCTTTTGTGATGATTGGATCCCCGAGAGTGCGTAACTAAAAAAGCTAACTTGGCGTACAGGAGTGATAAAAAAAACAAAACTTCTCCACAGTAGAACCTTCGTAATGGGGCTGGGGAGCTCAGGGCAAACAGAGAGACTTCTCCATCGTTACATTTCGGAATCAGGTATTTACTGAGCATCCACTTCTGTGGCTTCTGTGCATGTGGGGAAAACATCATAAAACTTGGCTTGGTCCTCTGAATCTGGTTGCTGCAGATGTGGCGGTACCGCCTGAAGTAGATTTCAGTGTTATTCTTGGTGATTGTCTAGTTGATTATATAGACGTTGGAGTTATAAAAAAGGTGGTTACTGACTTAATTTCATCTTCAAAAATAAAAATGTAGGATAAGGTGTTATGAAGAACCAAATATTTGTAGAGAGCAAAGTAAAAAGGTTTTTTGTTTTTTTTTTTTTTGTATATTTTTTTCTTTGTTCAACTCATCTAACTTAACATATTTAAAGAGTACGAACAACACATTTCTACACACTTAATTTTAGAGCCCTCAATCTTCATTCTGTTGATCAGGGCAGAATTGCTGTTTCTTTTAACAGCTGCCCATGGGGATAAACAATTGAACCACGGATTTGCATGAATGTGACATTGCTAAGTGCTGTCAGGTGTCTGACTGTCTTGATCTGACGGCTGATATTGCTTCTTTCTGCCCTTTCTACCCTCTCTGATATAGGGCATTGATGTCCGAGATGCTCCGCTGAAGGAAATAAAGGTGACCAGTTCGAGAAGATTCATAGCCTCATTTAACGTTGTGAACACGACTAAGCGAGACGCTGGGAAGTACCGCTGCATGATTCGCACGGAAGGAGGTGTCGGGATATCAAACTATGCAGAATTGGTAGTTAAAGGTATTTAATGTGTTTTTATATCCTTAAATAGTCTAGCAAAATAGACGCGCTTACAAAGTTGTTTGTTCACTATTTGTTTATGCTCAAAGTTACCCTGTCTGCTTCTGAACAGTAGTTTGGTGATAGGCTATATTGATGGATTGCATTTTAAGTACAAATTTTGCATGTGAGCAATGTTTTTGAAAACTGTATGTGATTGATGTTGGCTTAGTAGCATACAGAACAGTAGCTGTGCTCTCAGCCAGGGTTTCTGCCAGCTCTGTGTTTACAGATTACAACCTATATTTTTTTTTTTTAAGGAACAAATTTTTTCTCTGATAGAAAATCACTTAAAATGCAAATATTCACCAGGCAGGTTGTTTATGATAGTGAGGCAGTTAATAAAATGAAGCAGTGTCTGTATTAAAAAAAAAAAAAAAAGCCCTGTTATATCATGGACACTGTTGATAACTATGTCTTAGCATTCATAATGTTCCAGTTAGGCTCTGTTACTATGTTCCATATGACTAGAAAATTGACTCATTACATTCAAGAAGGTCAGAGATGAGAGGTAAGAAAACAGAAGGGAAATAATTTTCTTTTAGCTCATTTAATGCATCTTTTTGTAGGCAGAGGAGCTTATCCCGACAAGATACTAATGCAATTTTTGATGGCAGATGGAATCATTTGAACTTGCATGTGCAGCCTGCTGGCATTTCAGACAACTGTGACAAGTCCTCCCTGTTTTCCTTGGAAGAGACAAACAGTATCTCATTGTATTTGTTTTAATTTTCAAAATTTCAGGGGTAGGCATAGAATGTAAGAGCCACGTGTCCCACCACCAAGCCACTTCCTCGAGGGGACACCTTAGAGTTATGTGTTCGCTCTGCGTTTCTTGACTATAGATCACAAACTTGATCACGTCAGTGTGCACATCCAGCCACGTTGATCCTCTTAGCGGCCAGTTTCTCTTTTGCAGCCGGCTTTAGAGAATACAGGCTTTGCATCTCAGAAGAAGCTGAGAAACGTGGACTATGAAAGTGCCACCTCACTTCGTGGCCTTGAAAATGGAACAGGTGGGATAAGGTCACCTGATGATAGGGCCGACAGGAAGTACGAAGAGAGCAGGTGTATATACACAGTAAGCTAAGGCGGCGGGGTGTGTGTGTGTGTGTGTGTGTGTGCGTGTGTGTGCGCATATTGCCTGGGCTAGTATCCGTAACTTTCGTTTGGGATGGCCCCTTCCAAAGTTTAAAACTGTAAACTTTATTACAGGTCATTTATTTAGTTCCCCATCCTTCTGCCACATCCATATTGAACCAGAACAGCTGGGCATAGTCTCCAGCGTAAAAGCTGAAGGGAGCTCGGGCATCCTGCTCCCGTCTGGTGGAGTTCATGCCTCCTCTTGCTTGGCTGGGGAGACAGGATACTGGCTTGTCAGTTTGACTCCCCTTTGGCCGTCACTCGCCATAGCCTTGAAGGATGGGCAGCGGAAGGAAGGACACACTAAATAGTTACTTAGATCATGTACTCTGCCACACTGCATTTTTATGTGCAGTAAAATTCGAGTTAGACTGCGCCTGGATGAAATTTTGGGTTCAAAGCTTAAGATTCATAGCTCTTTCATCCGAGCCTACTTTTTATCATGGACACATCATTCAGAAACACATTGCATGCCTTACGCAAGGAATTGCCTGACGTTACAAATTAATTGTAAGTTAGGTGAGAACTTCTGGAAGCACGGAGCTTCCATTGAATACACAATGAGAAAAATGCTTCACAACATTTACGTCACGTTTGTAGTCCCTTAAATAAGACACACTCAAAATATGACGTCTCAGTGTGACTTGTTCTAATGAGCTATTTCATAGTCACTGTGACTTTTCCCAAGCATAGAAGAGAGCAAGGACACCCCATCTTCGTAGAAAGAGTGGAGAACTGATGTTAGTTTCTTTGCAGGGGCATCGACCCAATGCTATCCCAGGTACAGGTCTCAGATGATACTAGCTTTCCTGTGGGTCTTGATCTCATTCAGCAGGAAACAAGGCTCCAACCAATTGGTCATGTCTGCCCTCAGTGTGTTTGGCGGGGGGGGGGGGGGGTATTGTAACAAGCAAACCGGTTTATGTCCGCATTTCAGTAGTAGCATAGCAAGTAAAACAGGGAAATGACAAGAAAAGCACTAAAAAGGCACCATTTACTTGTAGAAAACACCCCTGAGCAAAACCCACTAGATCTTATTGTTTTCTCAGATGACAAGCCATTGCAGTAGAAAATAGGTAATGCTCTCCATGATCTCATCCACCATGCGGGCTACTACTTACAGTGTCAGTGACGTGTGGAATTCACAGGGTCATTCAGCTAGCATCTAACCAATAAGGTGAAAAATGATCTATAGGTAAGATGGCCGGCCTTCCCTTCTTAGACAAGGATGAGGAAATAGCCAGCCCAGCGCAGGTGGCTCTCCAGGTACAGGGAGTGTTGGCTATTGATTTCTTCGACTTTTATTGAGCTGGGTGTAGGGTGTTCTTTGATTCAGAGTACCTTTGCTGCTATGGCTTCAGGAAAGCTCCTACTGGAAGCAGCCTTCTGGATAGCAGGATTAGACCTCAGCATGTGCATGTTCAGTCCTTGCCCTGTAGGATGACCCATTGTGAGGTCTTTGGGGAAAATGAGTCATCTCAGAAATGGATTTCCAAAGAGATAATCTATAATTTCTTCCTTGTTTTCAAAAAATGATTGGGAATATAAACACAAGAGAATGTGGCTTTGAACTTCCGAAGTAGCTAAGACTAGTCTTGACCTCCTGTTCTTCCTGCCTCTACCAATTTCACATGCTGGGATTTCAGGAATAAGCCATCACAATTTAGTGATGTACGAGATTCAATGCTTCCCATATCCTGAGCCTACTCTGACTTTGATCTCCAGCTTGTTACAGAGATGTCCCCACCCTCAGTTTCTCTTTTCTCTACAGTCCTTCTATCCTCTTGTTCTTGCTCTCCTCAGGTCTGATCTCCACCTTCTTAACTCTCTGCTCCCCCTCTCCTACCTTGTTCCCTCTCTTCAGCCATTATCTCTGTTTATTTTATCTCCCCTTCTGAGTGAGACTTATGCATGCTCACTTGGGTCCTCCTTATTACTTACCTTCTTCGGGTCTGTGCCTCAATAGTATGCTTTTGTACTATATGGCTAAAATCCACTTATAAGTGAGTACATACCATGTGTGTCTTCCTGAGTCTGAGTTACCTCACTCAGGATGATCTTTTCTAGTTCCATCCATTTGCCTGCAAATTTCATGATTTCCTTGTTTTTAATAGCTGAGTAGTATTCCATTGTGCACAGTTTCTTTATCCATTCTTTGGCTGAGGGACATCTAGGTTGTTTCTAGATTCTGGCTATTCTGAATAAAGATGCTATGAACATAGTTGAGCAAGTGTCCTTGTTGTATAGTGGAGCATCTTTAGGGAATATACTCAGGAGAGGTATAGTGGGTCTTGAGATAAAGTTATTCCCAAATTTTTAAAGATTGTGCCAGATCGATTTCCAAAGTGAGGATTCAGGCAGAGACTCCTAGTAGCAAAGACCTTAGAGATTGAAGAGGACAGCCTCTAAGGAGACTAGTCTTCTAGTAAAGGGCGGGGAACACCAGCCATAAAAACTTCAACCTAAAACATAGCCTGCCTATGAGTTAAGCAGAGATAAACATAGAGCTGATAGAATGGAGACTGAGGGAATGCCCATTTGCTTGATGCCTGGCCCAAGCAAATACCCAACCTATCACTGAGTGTCAACCCCCAACACTATGAACGATATTCTCCTAAGCTTGCAGACAACAGCTTGTTAGAGTTGTCCTATGAGAGGCGCTACCCAGCAGCACCTCAAAACAGATGCTGACACTCACGGACAAATATTGGCCAGTGCGTAGGGAGTCTTGGAGAAGAGTGGGAGGGAAGAGAAATAGGACCCCAAAGTGACAGGAGTTCCACAAGAAAAACAATGGAGTCCACTACCAGGGCCCAGAGGGGTTTGCTAAGACTGAAGAACCAACCAAGGACCATGCATGAACTAGACCTAGGCCACTTACAGAGATGGAGCAGATGAGCAGCTTAGGCTTCAAGTGGGTCCTCTAGACCAGGAAGTGGGGACTGCATTGGACAGGGACTCACTTGCTAGCTTTTAGATCACTATTCCCTGGCAGGACTGCCTTGCCAGGCCACAGGGGAAGAAGACATGCTCAGTCCTGATGCAGCTTGATGAACTAGGGTAGATGGGAAAGGGAGGTTCCCTTTTCTGAGGAAAAGGGGAAGGGGGAGGGGGAGGAAAAAAGGTTGGGGCTAGGAGGAGAGGAGGGAAGGAGGTACAAGTATGTAAAGTGAATAAAATAAATAAATTAGAAAAAAGAAAGAAAAAAATCCTCTAATGCCTTTGTGGATATTGAAAAGAGTCCCAGTAAGAAGGCTGACAGTGGAATATGCCCTGCTGTTTAATCACGGCTTCTCAAGAGAGCTCCAGCAGTGACTTCAGTGACAAGAAAAAAAAAATATTTGATGTAAAATATTTGTAGGCATTTGTATCCCAAGACAGGTTATGGGCACAGTTGCTTGAACAAGTTATGTGGGTTTTGTTGTTGTTGGGGGATTTTTTTTTTTTTTTTTTTTTTGATGGTAACTCTCAGTCCAGGCTAACTTCAAACTCACTGAAGTCTCTGAGGGTTGCTTTCAAGTTCTGATCCTCCTGCCTCTGGCTTCAGAGTGCTGAAACTCCAGGTGTGCACAGCTGCAGCTGCTGTGTGAGGTGCTGGGGCTCAAGCCCAGGGCCTCTTGCATGCTAGGCAGCCTCCCCACCAACTGAGCCCCAACCCCACCTCCCTTTCATTCTTTTTCTCCCTTGAGACAGCGTCTGGTTTTGCCTTGATTGGTTTTGTCCTTCCAAGTTCAAGTGAGCCCCCTATCCCTTTCCTCAGAAGCTGAGGATACAGGTGCTCAGCTCAGGTTAGCTTTGTTTTTATTTATTTTTTAGATTTATTTATTTTATTCTATGTGTGTTAGTGGTTTTCTTGCATGTGTATATGTGCACCATGGAAGATCCGAAGGCATTAGATCCCCAGTATTCCAGGAACTGCTATCTCAGATTGCTGTGAGCTACCATGTGAGTGTTAGAAATCAAACCCGGCTCCTCTGTAAGAGTAGTAAGTGCTCATAAATACTGAGCCATCTCTTTATCCCCATTATTAGTTTTTTTAAAGGTAAAACGTGAATCTTGTTTAAATCATTAACACCATACGTACACTTATTAAACATCACAGTCTCTCTCGTCGGTTCAATGATAAATTTTTAATATCTTTTACTCTGTTGTCATGGATGTGTATTTAGCTCTTTATCAGTTGAAAACTGAAGCACTTGAATGACAGCTCTCTGGTTTGCTTTCAGAACCACCTGTCCCCATCGCCCCACCTCAGCTTGCCTCTGTTGGAGCAACCTATCTGTGGATACAGCTCAATGCCAACTCCATCAATGGGGACGGGCCCATTGTGGCCCGTGAGGTCGAATACTGCACAGCCAGTGGCAGCTGGAATGATCGGCAGCCGGTGGATTCCACGAGTTACAAAATTGGGCACCTTGACCCAGACACAGAGTATGAGATCAGCGTGCTTCTCACCAGACCAGGGGAGGGAGGCACTGGATCTCCTGGGCCAGCTCTGAGAACAAGAACCAAGTGTGCCGGTGAGTACCAGGCAACATTCCTCTCATGTTCATGGTCTCTCGTGGTGTTGGTGTCGGTATTGGATCCCACAGTGGGGGCACATGCTTTAGAGAGCTTTGCCTGCATTCCATGTGGGGATAAGAATACCTCTAAAGGTAAAACATAAGTTGGCCCTAGGACCTCAAGACTTACTCTCTCTCAATTGTCTCTGCCTCTTTTCCTGTTGGTAATTTATGTCTTTCTCCGGGTACCACATAATTGATACTGGAATGGTCCCTATAGGCTCACAGAGCCCAGCTACATCAATGATGTCTGCTAATGGGTCAGGCACGTCTTCAGATTCCTGTTTTATATTTGTAGCTAATGTGCTCATCACCCAAGGGCAGTGCCATGGAATGACAGATTCCCTCATCAAGTTTGAAAGCTGTTTTTATTGATGGGTGTGTGAGGCACGGCTGCTGGCCAGTGACCGGGAGCCCGTTTGTCTTGGGTTACAAAGTCTTAATTGTGCCACAGCCATTCTGCAAGTTACGTAGAATAAGGATGATGCGCAGAAAAATGTAGCATTTACGGAAACCAGAAGGAAGAATCTCTTACCACAAAGAGTTGTTTTTTGGTTGATGACTGTCTGGGATGAAGGGAAATGCTTGTTAAGATCTCCCATTGCTGTGCAAAGTGGACGCGAGGCCATACTTGAATGGTGTGCTGAGAGGAGGAGAGCCCATGGAGTTTGATGGAGTTGCTTAATGCTATCTAGCATCAGTTGAGAAGACAGTATGGGCTTCGTTTCTCCCCTGAGTTTTCAAAGGCTGGTGGGTGCTTTCGTGGAATTCCACAGTCATACAGTCAATGAGCTTTGGATCTCAAGTATTCAGCTAAAAATTATATCTATGGTAAATGTGTGTAAACTTCTGCTCATCAATCTCTCAACAATAGTCTCTAGCAGCTGTTTGCATAGTGTTCATGTTATGGTAGCTACTATGCATGGTGGAAAAGGCTTATCAAGTATTCTGAGGGTCATCTGAGGATTTCTTATCTTTAAGAATCCTAGGGGCAATGGACCCACGAAAGCCTGCTGAAGACCTTATCCTATGACTGTCTGCTGAGGTTAATAATGTGGGTGTGTGCACAGTTGAATGTGTATACAGTTGAGTGTGTATAGTTGTGTGTGCATTATTGTGTGTATACGGTTCTGTGTATTTGCAGTTGTGTATCTATATGCAATTGCGCATGCTTGTATATACATAGTTGTGTGTGTCTTCTGTGCATTTACAGTTGTTATGTGTGTCCTCAGTTGTGTGCGTACAGTGGTGTGTGTGTAATTTGTATGTGTATGCAGGCATGTGTGTCTGTGTGTGCCTGTTTGTGTCTGTGTGATCAGTCCAGGTTATCCTTCCTCAGGACTTTTCCATCTTTACTTTTGAGGCAGTATCCCTCACTAGGACCTGGCTCTCACCAATTAGGCTGGGCTGGCTGGCTGACTAGTGAGCCACAGCTATTCTCCATCCCTGCATCCCTATCTCTGGGATTATACCCTTTACCATCCCTGCTTTGTCCAGTGGGTGTGGGGACTGAGCTGGACCCCCATGTGTATGCAGCAGGCACTGAGCTGCCTGCTCAGTCCCCTGAGGTCAGTGAACTTTAACGCAACCCGTTTATATTTCTATCTGTAACTTGGATAATCCTAATTATATAATGGCAGTAACCAAAGGGATTTTTTTTTCTCTGAAGATCAATGGTGGTTTGTGCTTTTAATCCCAGCACTTGGGAGGAAGGCAGAGGTAAGCAGATCGGAGAGTTTGAGAAAAGCCTCTTGTACACAGTGAAATTTGAGGCAGACAGGGCTGCATAGTGAGACCCTGTCTCAGAAAAGAGAGAGACAATTGGTATTAGGCAGCACAGCAGCTACTTTTCCCCTCCTATGATCTCAGCCAAGGGCTCTGTGATGGCGATGTATTAGCAGGGTCTGTATCTGGATGATCTGCAGAACTTGTCTCCACCCGACCCCTCTGGCACCTGAGCTGAAATAGCTCATGTCTGTTCAGACTAGAGCCTCCTTAGTCTTGGCCATTGGATCTGGAAGTTTCCTAATTCTTTCTCAGTTTGTCTTCTCTTGTCTAAACCTCAACATCCCAGTCACTTAACTCTAGTAAATGATTTTACTTTTGTGAAATGTTCATCATATCACAAGCTGTAATGGAAACATTAGCTTTGTACAGCATTGTCAGTGTCAGGCTTTTTAGTGGTACAAGTGATAGCATTTTAATTCATAGAAGCGGTAACGTGAGTTTACATTTGTACATCACTTCACATTTCATAATCTTTGTTAATTTTAGTATTTTTAATTAAAATGAAATCGTATCACGCTCCCTCTGCTTCTCCCTCCAGCCCTTCCTTCAAACTTCTCCCATACCTCATTCTCAAGTTGAAAGTCTTTTTCCTATGTATATTATGCACTTGCTATATTAGTATTAAATATGCATATATGCGTATACATATGGAATATATATATATATTACTATATATAAATAAAGTTTTCTAGGTCCATTTTTGTTGCATGATTATATGCGGTTTCAAGGCTGACTACTGTGCAAAGAACAACCAATCTGGAGCTTATCCCTGAGAGAGGCTAATTCTCCTTTTCTCAGGAGCCACTAGTTTCTTGTTCTTTTTCTTGAGTAAGACTCAATGATAATTTCCTCCTTCCACTCTAGCATGTCCGTCGGTATTGCCATTGTTCAGTTTTGTTTATGCCACCATTTATGGGAGAGGATGTCTAAAAGCAGACAGCCTGCTATCCTGGCTCTTCCAGAGCATTCCTTCAGTATGGATTCAGGAGCTGTAATGTAGATACTGCCATTTGGGGCTGTGTTCGTCACCAATCCATTGATCTCTGCATTGTGACCAGAGTTGTGGGTTTCAGTCACAGTCCCATTTGCTGTGAGGAGAGGTTTCTTTGATAAAAGATAGTAGCTACTCTTATCTGAGGGTAAGATTTAAAATGTGGTAAGGAATTATGCTGGTCTAGCAAAGCAGTGGTAGTGGACCATTCTCTAAGGTCTCCCGTGACCTCACTAGACCAAGAAGCTGGCTAGGTTTCTAGTACCAGGCAGTTTCCCTCCTGTTGGTTGAGCCCTAAGTCCGTTTATACAGCTGCTGCTTGAAAATGACTTATGAGTGCCAAGTCTTGCACCTTTATAAATATCCTGCCATGCTGGTAGTTGTTGTGGTTCATGGGTGTTGCACATGGTAGGACTGTTTAATTATTTTCCTCTCTTGGCATCTTACATAGTATTACCTGAAACCAAGAAAGCTGGACCACGGGAAAGGAACTTCTGGATCAGATCCAGGTGGAGTCACCCAATTCATGTATCCTAAGTGTGAGGTGTCTTCAGAAATAGGGGCTCACCCTCATTCCCTGAAAGGCAAACAAAGGCTACACTGATAATCTGTATTATTTTGGAAGTCATTTAGACTACCATGACTAGCTGTTTAAAAGTAGAAAAAGAAAAGTCATCCTGTGTTCATGGATTAGTGGAATTAAGATTATGAAAATGACTATCCTACCAAAAACAATTTACATATTTCATGTAACTCTAGTTAAAATACCCACAACATTCTCCATAGAAAAAAATCCTAAAGTTCTCATGGAATCAGAATATATCCTGAATAGACAAACAATCTTGAACAAAAAAGAATAATCATGGAGGGATTGTTATTCCAGAGTTAAAGAAATATTATAGAATTTTGATAATAAAGTCAATATGAAGCCTGACATGGTGGTGTACAACTTTTATTCCCAGCACTCAGGGAGGCAGAGGCAGGCATATCACTCTGAGTTGGAGGCCAGCCTGGTCTACAAAGCAAGTCCAGGACAGCCCAGGCTACACAGCAAAACCCTGTCTCGAAAACAAAACAAAAAACAGATACAGTATGAGCACAAGAAGAGATATATAGATCAATGGAATAGAATAGACCTCCCAAACATAAGCACTCCTACTATGGCCATCTAATATTTGACAAAGATAAAAACACTAGAGGAAATCCACATGCAGAGTGAAATTAGACCCATATCTATTATCCTCCACAAAAACTAGATCCAAGTAGATCAGATATTTTAAATATTGAAACCTGAAACACCCAAACTGCAAGAAAAAACAAAACAAAACAGATAGTGCCCTTCAAGATGGAGGTGCAGAAAGGGAGTTTGTGAACAGGATTATTTATTTACCCAGGATTTAAGGGCAACAGCAAACAACTGGGACCTCATAAAACTATAAAGCTTCTATATGGCTAAGAAAACAATCCATTGAGTGAAGAAAAGGCCCCAGAATCTTTGCCAGCTACCTATCTGGCCAAGTATTAGCATGCAAAATATACAAAACAATTCAAAAGTAAAGCCAAGGAAATAAATGACCCAATATTAAAAATCAAATCAAAACTGGACTACGATTAAGGATATAAACATGGCGCTCCATAGAAGACATAGAAGTATACGTGAGTATAAAAAGTGAGTCTACAACATGGAGGCTTCAGAGAGAAAATGCAGGTACAGGTGATGTGAGCTGGGGATAGAGCAACAGGATGTCTAACTGGGGAGGGGCTAGAGAGGTCAACAGAATAGAAGAAGGAAGGACAAATAGGGCTCTTTGAGAGAACCTTGAGGAATCATGCTCTTCTATACTTCCTGGTATCATTTCTTCAAACTCGGGCTTGCTTTTCGTTTTGCTCAGAGGTGTTTTGTTTTGTTTTGTTTTGTTTTGTTTTGTTTTTTTATGTGCCTTCTGAAGTATGCAGAGGGGACCCCATTTTCCTCATGTGGGGATACAGAAGCCATCACGAGACCCGTTCACCTCCGAGTGTGCTCTGTAAGAAATAACTCGTGTTACTTTAAGCAGATCTGTTTGGAGCACGAAATATGTCCTTTCCCCCCTTAAGATGGGAGAGGGCACTGGATCTCCCTCATGCCTGTCACGGCCCCCTATCCCCACTAAACATTCCAGGCGCCTGTTTTTATCATTTTTGGTGTTACACCAGAACATCCAGCTATAGACACATCTCTGTGTGTGTTTTCCCTGATTACAACACATGCATATATTTTCAGGAAGCCTTTTGATAGCTCTGTGGGGGTGTGTAAATGTATAGTTTTCAAAGAGACATGGCGTCTGTCTTTTACAATAGATTGGCAGTCCCTTTGAAGAAATGAAAACCCATTTTCAACTGGTATTTCCACACTAGCACAGGTTCCCCTCAAAGAATTAATCCTCAGCTGAAAAAGGCAATCTAATAACAAGCAACCTCATTCGCTCTGCTTGTTCCCGGCACATGAAGCTGTCCGTCCCTGGTGTGGGCTTCTAGTGTGTCAAGCACCGACAGAGAATGTTTTTGAAAAGGCTGCAATTGAGTGAGTCGACCTTAGGAAATAGAAGGAAGTATGCTAGGTGAGAGAGTTGAAGTCAGAAATAAGAGAGGAGGCATGTTAGGTGGGTGAAGAAATTGAAGTCATGAGACTTTGTTGTAAGAAGCAAGACAGCTCACCCTTTCTTGACCCAAGGCTTTTGAGCAAGTGCGCAGTTTAGGCCGGTGGAAGCTGTTGGTGATCTGTGTGACACTGTAGAAAAAAGACCATCGGGAGAAGACGGTTGTTGCAGTTATAGACTGAAACCTTGGTATAGGTCCACAGTAGCATCTACGTGGCTCGGGAGCACCACCAGCATTTATGAAGAGAGGTCAGCCTTCCCCAGCAGTGTATGGAAATGCCGCGGGACAGATTGGGGTGAAACAGACAGGCTGAGACATAGAAAGGATGGAAGGACCTTTGCTCGTATAGTTGAAACAGGCAAGAATTATTACTGTAGAAACAGACTGAACAGAAGCTTATATGAAGGGGCTTCTGGCGGGGCGGCTGAATGCACATGAACCTTCAATGCAGTTCACACGGACAGTGTGACTTATCCCTGTAAGGCTTTCACACCCCTGCCCTTTCCTCCTCCCTCAAAAACAGAAACTACTATAATCTTAGGTTGCATTAGGAAAATGAAAGCACTGATGCATTGCAGGAGGTGATGGCACTTTATACCATCTATCTATCTATCTATCTATCTATCTATCTATCTATCTATCTATCTATCTATCTATGTCTGTCTATATGGTTGGGACCCGAATAATCAGTGTGTTTGTTTCTGATCCCTGCATTTTCAAAGACAGCACAAAGGCGCTGATGTCCAGGGGAGATCCTCCAAGATCAAGAGCGTTACAGCACTTTGGTTGGTGGTGGAGAAAGGATAACAAAACCTTATACAGTGGGTTGGGACTGTGTCATAGGGAGTTTCATGGGGCTGGTTTGTTCAGCTATAACCTGACACTGTAGAGTATGACTCCCGAGTTCAAAATGACAAGAGCTGGCCTGACCTTGAAGATTTCCCCAAACAAGTTCTGTGATTCATTGGTTTGTTACTCTGCGTCTCCGGAAACGAGCCATCATCTGTTTTTGTCCTGAAGATCTTCCAATTTCATTCTGACTTTATTCTTGCCCAAGAGCTTCCTGATCATGCCTGTCAGGCTCTCTGAACACTGATGAAGATCTGTGGTGACCTTTCCAGAAGCTTGAGGTGGGGGTGGCGTGGTTACATTTAATCTTGACCACACGGAGAGCATTTGACAGCTGTCTCTTACTCTGGGATTCACTACCCGAACTTTGTGTTAACATTCCACTTCATGGTTGAACCCACAATGTGAGTGGGTACCTCAGCCAGCTTCACTGGTTGTCACCTGCCTGTGTCCGAGCTGGCAGTCCTGCAGCTGGACCTGCAGGCACAGGAAGGCCACTGTACTCTGCAGCTAAAACACAGGTTGACAACCATGTCACGTATCCTAGAGTGTTACTGCAAAGCTGTGGCCTCCTAGTGAAGAGCAGGAACATAGAACAGAGCTGTAACTGTAGCAACCAGTCAATCAGAGGGCACTGCTACTTGTCTTAACCATCTAACTCTCCTGTGTGTGACACTGGACATTAAACCCGGGGCCTCACACACATTTGGCAAGTGTTTATCACTGGGCTCTACCGCCTGCTCCCTTTTGACTTTCTGTCTTGAGGCATGGTTTCATTAAATTGCCCAGGCTGGCCTTGAACTTGTCATCTTCCTGCTTCAGCTTCCTCAGAGGCTGGGATTGCAGGCCTGCTGTGCCAGGCTGGTCCTTAATTTCTTCACTCAAAAGAATCTGATGTTGAGATCTTACAGAAGTGTTTTACTTACTTGAGACATCTAAAGCCTGAGAACTACTGTTTGATATCAGGAGCCCACAGGATTGTCTAAAGTTGAGTATTATGTTTTTGATAGATAACACCTATCACAATAGCGAACAGTTTGTTTTAGCCAATCTCTGTTTCAGTGTCTGTGATGTGTTGAACTCTGCCCTGCCATGTCATGGTGACACTCATGAAGCTGTAGTTAACTTAATCCCCACTTTCTGTCCACCCTCTTCCCTATGGCTTATGGATGCATTGTCATCACTGAGCCAGATCTGCAGAGATCATGTGCAGCAACTCTCCAGCGTGTGGGCCTTTTCTATTTCTGACAGTTACTTCCAAGGGCAGGCATGGGCTCCCTATGTGAGCATGTCAAGTCACTAGGTTCCTGTCCACTTCTTCATCCCCAAACAGGTACCTGCTCCAGACCATCAGATGTGCATGTGAAGATCAGCATATGTCTTTACCTATAACTTTCTTCAAGAATAACAGTGTCCTACCTGTGTGAGTTACATTTAAACAAGCGTCGTCAAGAGCTGGCTTCGTTACAATTTTATACACCCAGTTATTTCCCAGTCCTGCAGTTCAGCCATAGTTGGATAATTTCAGCATCCAGTTAAACGGAATGAAACTTAGTTTGTGATTTCTGCTGGAGTGCATGATGTTTGTAGAACTGGGAGCATCCTTTTGGCCCCAGGCCATTTAGTAATAGGTGCTCAGAACAGTAAAATGGGTGATGTCATTAGATCACAGCAGACTTTATGGATGTTTTATTTGGGGACATCACTTTTTATGTATCCCAGTTATTGGATAACTATGGTTAAGTGAGTTGCAAATAACTCACCCCAGAAGTTAAGGAATGATAATCAGCTAACAAAGGAGCAATTAGAAATGGAAGAAAGCCAAACTCCAGTGTCCTTGAGATTAATATAACTACACATACTTGTAAAAAACTATATATAACTTTAAAAAGTACTCCTACTTATTTGTCAGGCTCTGTGGAAGGTGGAGTAGAGATTTCTGATTTCATGTTTATGTATTTGGGGTACATGGCATAAACACATGCACATTCAAATACACTTTTAGTAAATACAGCATCAGGTAGTGATAAATGCCATAAGACAGAGGAAGGGGCGGGTTTTCTACTTCATGATGGTAAAGTACACAAAACATAATGCTCGCCATCTTAACGGGGTCTGACGTCTGCCTCAGTCCAGTCCTGTTAAGTCCACTCAGCTGAGCTCCTGAGGGCTTCTCTCTCGTGACGTCCACACTGGCCCCAGCAACCCCTACAGCCACCATTCTACCTCTGTCTCAGAAATCAGCAGTCTGCATATGCTTGTGCAGTGTAATTCTGAAGGGTTTGTCCCTTTGTGACGTATCCACTTAATTTCCAGGTCTAGCCCCCTGCCACATGGAATGGTCACGCCTCTCAGGTCCTCCAATCATTATGTTTTGTTTTGTTTTTGAATTTTTTTCTGCCTATTTTTTTTTTAATGAACTATTCCCAAGTGGTTAAACACTGACTTTGGCTTTAAATTGAGTTGATAATCCTTAGTTTAAAAGTATACTATCATGACTTAGATAGATTTCAGTGAGTCAGGTATAAACTGCAGTTTGAGTGGAGTTGAAACACAGGCAAGAATGCTGGGAGCGCTGTGTTAACATGTGAGAGCCCCTGCAGTCTGGCTCCTTATGAAGAGTTGGGAGCGATGCATGCAAAAGGCGAGCATTTCCTATGTTCCAAACCTGTGACGCTAGTAAGAGGAGTGTGCATATTCATGCTTCCTTGCATGCACATATTTTTTTCTTATATAGACCAGGTTCAAGTTTTTATATAATTGCAGTGAGAACTTGTGACTCACTACATTAAAATTCGTTTCTTCGGTAATGTAGTGCTACCTAGCTTAACCACATACATATTTGTCAGTTATACAAAGCGCCGAGGAGGTCGACTGTTGAAAGTCCTCAGCTTCGGCCTGTGGGAAGCTAGGATGCAGCTTAAGCTGCCTTGCAATTCAGCCTCTCGCTTGCTTTTCATGATGGCGACTGTCCTGTGGCGCCTCAATGCAAGTATTTTTGTGTAGTTGTTTTGAGCCCTGGACATGTCTTCTGGTGGACAAACCACAAGCTAGAGGAAGGCATCCCTCCAGGGAGGAATTCAGTGTTCCAACCCTGCGGGTTCTGCCCTTATACAACTTCAGAGCCCTGTGGCTTCCTGTATGGTTTCATCAATGTACCTCATGTGGTGGCATGGTCTCCAGGACCGGGCCTCCTCTAAATGTCATGTGGTTTGGTAATGCTAGTTTTGAGTAGAATTTCCTGTGTTTTTCTGACACTAGGGAGACTAGTTAGATACACATGATGGGGTTTGCATCATGGAAATGAGTAATAGGGGTTTTCTAGCAAGGGGATGTTAGCAAAACTTAAACTTTATTTTGCTGTAATTCTCCTGTTGCCCCCTCTCTGCCTGCATTTGCTTAGTGTTCTTAATCCTTCCTTGGGGGAGAAAAAAATGATCTTCAGTTAAGCCCCTGTAAAAATTAGATTTGTTTTCCCCAAATGAAGACTAGCTGGGTTGTTTGTCTATTATCAGTTGTCACCCCATTATAGTATGTTTTGGGGCCTGTTCTCCTAATCCCTGGAATGTGGGGGCAGGTAAGAGCTGATTTAATTATGGCTGTAATACAGGACAGATAAAGGCCAATGACCTAATTGAACAGAACAGAATTTATTTTTAATTTAAGTTTATTTGCCAGGGAGAAAAAAATAACGGTGTTCTAATTTTTAAATGGTTCTGCCAAAGGGCAACATGTTTTTAATGCATTTATAACACATTAAACCATTAAGAACCTTTTTAGATAATCAACATTAAGAGAGCATTAGAAGGAACTTCTGTATTAGGATGTAGAGGTAAACACTCTTTGCTCTGGATAGCATCTCGCTGTGTATGCGGGTCAGGACAAGATTCATGGGGCAGGATGGACTAGACCTCTTTTGTCCCTGCCCCAAAGACTTACAAGTAACACTTCCATGATTTGGTGTTTTTTTGTTTGTTTGTTTGTTTGTTTGTTTGTTTGTTTTTTCCCATCTGTGCCCAGAGGGGATGTCAGTGCAATGGGGGAATAGACCAACCCTAGCCCTTCTGTAGGGCAAGTGTGAATAGACAGGGTGGTTACTCTTGGAGTTACTGCTCTTGACTCTTGAAGGGCCAGGTCAGTTCTCTGCAGGAGTCGCTAGACCCCTTTGCCTCTGCAAAATGAGCACAGCACATCACTGCTGAGCCTCCTCCCTGCTGGTCTCAAAGCCTCAGAAGACTGCTTCCTGCACAGCATAGAATAAACTTAGGAGTTAGAGAAAACTGAGAGGAGCTGGGGATAGCCAGGGGCTACCAAGCCCTGCTGTTTCTGTGATGGGTAGTCTGACACTGGAGAAAATCACAGCAATCCTGCAGGTTGTGCTTGATGTGTTCATTAGTTGGGTCCCTGGTTATCCAGATGTCTTCTAACATGCTCCTGTGACAGCACCATTGTAATTATTCCTTCACTAAGGAACAACTACAGTATATATGTGTATATATATGTATATATATATATATACATATACATATAGTGTGTGTGTGTGTATGTGTGTGTGTGTGTGTGTGTGTATAGCATATAGTCTAGGTGTAAGTCAGCTTTCAGTCCCTTTGGCATCCCTTTATTCTGGAAAGGTTGATTTTTGGCTCTGGATTTCTGATAATTTCATTAAAAAATTGATAATTTCTGATAATTCTGATAAATTGATAATCAGCTTTCTTCAGGAAAGGTTGATTTTGGCTCTGGATTTCTGAATTCAGGCTGTGGTCGGTTGGCCTTTTACCTTCAGGCCTGTAGCAGCCGAATACATCATGATCTATGGTCCAGAGACTGATGTAAGATGTTGTTACTTTTGCTTGTGAATGAGAGACTTTATTGAGCATGTTTCCGAGCAAAGATTGAAGAACAAGTGACAAGGCTGATAGGAACAGCTTATCAATGTACAGCATTGTCAGGTCAGGGAGTGTCAGCAGTCACGCTGACATTGCTAACTATGAGCCTGGCCATCAGAAGCCAGTGGTTTCCTTTTCCCATGGCATGCATTTTTATATCATTGGATGAATACAGTAACCCTCTGTTGGAAATGCTTTAGCGCCTATCTCTTTTCTTTTATATTCATTTTTTATCATATTTTTTATTAATTCAATTTACATCATGGTCATAGACTCCCCCTCCCCTGTCTACTCCCAGTCCCATCCACTCTCCTGTATCCCCTCTCCCTATTCCTCAGAATAGGGGAGCCCCCTACCCAGACACCCCAGCTCATCTAGTCACATGAGGGCTGAGTTCATCTTCTTCCCCTGTGGCCTGGTCGTGCAGTCCCATCAGGGCGCTATAATAAAAAAGCAGGCAACACAGTCCATGTCAGAAATATCCCCTACTCTCCTGACTAATGGACCCACATGAAGCCTGAGGTGCCCATTGGCTACTTACAAGTAGAGGCCTCTAGTTCTTTTCAGTGATGCAGTGTTTTTTAAACCCTTAGCTCTTTGCTGTTTTTCCTTCTTCCTGTCACAGAGGGAGGGGGCCAGCTTGGTTCAGGAAAAGGAGTCTTGAGGACACTTAAAGTCAACATGTTGGAGTCTGGGACAAGAGAGCCCTCCTTATATGAGAGTCTACTTTCAACAAGACTTAAGAGCTCATGATGGCTTAGCAGTACATTTTATACTGGAGAACATGATCCATGCATCCCTCGTGGCAGGCATATACCTTATTATAGATGGTGGGTGAGAAGCAACGAGAAAGTGGCAGGCAAGGGACCCTAGTGACCTGATTTCCTTCCACTGAGTCTTCCTATTCAAGATTCCACTGTCCCCTCAGTCTTGCCTTGGGCTGGGGACCAAGCCTTGAACACATGGACCATTGGTGACTCTTTCAGATCTAAACTATAATTGCCACCCTCAAGATCATTTCTGTCTGAGCCATCTAAATCACTCCCAAATTGTCTGTAAGCTTAGCAAGAAAAGATTGATAACAAAACACTTCATTCTTAGATTAGAGCCAATGCCTTAGTTGTTTATAAGCATTTTACTGTACTGGGCTTCCATGAATAAGTATCTTTGCTGCATGCTTGTGGGGTTTGGTGGGACTTGGAACGTAACTCACCATTATGAATTACCGCAGAGGATGTTTTTAGTCAGCCACTGCCTTTGTGAACATCTAAGAGGGACAGTGTTCCGCTGAGGGACTGTCATTTTAGTCTGATTGGGTGCTGCTGCTTCCTCTTAGCAGCTAAAATCCTCAACGGATTGTTCCCCGGTTCCTAAACCTGTGTTCTGTTACTCCTGGTCAACCTTGTACCGACACCAGGAGGTTTTTATTAAGAGTGGGGCATTTTCACTTGCTGATGCATAGAAACCGCGTGGCAGTGTAACCTAGGGAAGCCGGTGTAGATTGCTGCCAAACTCTGGTCAGTAAATAAAATCATTATGTGCTATGACTGAGGTCACATGCTGCTCTGGTAAAATCTTTTAAGACGAGAAAGCTGAGTGGCAGGGTTTGTTTGATGTTCATGTATTTCAAGGAATGAAAATAATGCATAAATATGTGTCCATAAGCAAAAGCCAAGAACTGATCACATGTTCTCTGGAATCTAGGATAACATGCTGCTTGTGTAAGTTTGTTTGTTTTGTTTTGTTTTAATCAGGCTAGAAGACAGCTCATAGACTGCATCCTTCTCTGGGTAGCAAAGGAAGTGGGAATGTAGGGATGCTTTATTTATGTCTGTGGTGACTCTGTTCTGCAGCAGTGAACTTACTTCAGGATTGGTACATGATGAGTCTTCTTAGCTCTGTTCACGTTCCGCTTTCAATACTGTCCTAACCACACAAAACTGAATATGTTTGGTTAGAACAGAAAGACTTAGGTATCTTAGGTGGCCTTTTCGGCCATTTATATGTGGGCCTCTGGACATTAAGGAGCCCTTGCGTGGGATTGGGGATTCAGCTTCCAGTACTGGGGCTATAGGACAGTGGAGCAAGCAGTAAAATTCTCTCACGAGGAGAGCTGCTTCTCATCACAGCCACCAGCAGGGGTAATATTCACTGACAACTTAGACTCACTTAAGAGATATATGATATAAACTCATATAGCTGTGGAGACACTTCCCAACTGGCTTCCGTGGCGAGGGGAGACCCACCTTACATGGAAGTGGCTCTATCCCAGGAGCTGAAGGCCTAGACTGAATTGAAGGAAAGAAGAGAATGCCAGAAGAACACGAGCATTCCTCATTCTCCACTTCCTGGCCTGCTGGGGGATAAACAAGCATTCTTATGCTCCCACAGCTGAAGGCAGCTCTGCCTCCCTGCCCTGACTCCCTTGATGTGATAGACTCTACTCTCAAACATGAGCCAAAGCAGATCTCCCCTGAGGTTGTTTCTTGCCATGTATTTGGTCAAAGCAATGGCAGGAGCCACTAGTCCAAGACCACGATGAGGCCATCTCAGGATATCTCTGTGTCGTCATAGTATTTAGGGAAAGTTCCCTCAAACTTGACCTCCAGGGTATCGTGAGGTCACGGAGGTGATGGAAGCTTAGGCGCTACGCCTAGAAAAGCGAGTGCAGCAGAGCGGAAGCCAGTGGCATGCCTTGAAGACTAGATAGGTTTTGTTCTTCAGCTCCTCCGTCTCTCGTGCTTTGTCCATGCTCCTGTAGCTCCCCATGCAAACCAGCTCCCACGGTGTGTGTCCTCATCCATGTGGGCGTGTGCTTTGTCAGAATGAATTGCAGCCTTTGGTCTTCTGCTGGAATTTCCCCCATCTCAGCTGTAAAAATAATGCTGTTAGTCTTTTCCAAAGCTAAATTAACAAAAAAAAGCAAAATAAATGAGAGCTGGAGTTTTCACAACAGATGAGGAAAGCCTATTAAATATGTTAGTTTATGAAGGCCAACCATGTTCCTTTGTTTGTGTAGCAATTTTTACAAATTAACTTTAATGATATAAAGGACTAATAATGATAGTACATATTGGGTTAGATTGGAAGTGACTAGAAAGCTTTAAAGTGAGTAATGCATATAAACGAAATTAAATCTGCAAATACAAGAAATCTTCTGAGAAAGCGAGAAGGGTAATAGAACCGTTTGACTACAGACTTCCAGCCTTGTCATTACTGTATTTTCTGAGCAACATAAGCCATATAACTATTCTGGCAATATTTTTATTGATCAAAGGACAGTATTTCTTAAAGATGTAGACAAATGCCTGGAGACAACTATTTGTAGTTGCCCTTGAAAATCCTTTCTAGCTTAAGGTATTATTAGAATAGACACAATATGAAAACATTTATATATTATATATTGGCATCTCTTTTTCTTTTGGCTGTACTATATTTTTCCTGAAATAGATTATGAACTTATTATAAATAAACTTTTATGAATGTTTATTTCTCACCAGTGGTTTTCTCTAATCACTTGAAGTCATGGCTGCCATTAAGGAAAAATGCACTCTAAGCATTTTGGTAGTTACAAACGTCAGGTTTACAATAGATTTAACTCATTTTTATTCCATTAGTATTCTGTTGAGCTTAATTTAAACGTATCCCAACTTAATTTATTCCTTTTATTTTTTCTTTCTTGATAGCCATTGCCATTTAATGTTAAAAGGAATATTTCCATAAATATCTATAGACATATCTTACATTATTTTCATTTCAGTAGATTACAGTTCTCATATCAAATTGCTAGACCTGCAGGACACACATTTAAGACTTTAGAAAAAGCTTTCATTATATTCCGGAAGGTTATATCAAGCTATGCTCTGCCAGTAAGGTAGGAAAGTGCTGCTTTCTAGGCATACTTCACAGCACTGGTTCTTTTTTTAATTGAAACTTATTTATTACTGTTGGTGTGTATGTATGAGCATGTGCATTTTTGTGTGTGTAGACCATGTATGTGTGTGTGCTGCAGTGCCTGGGTGTGTCAGAGGATAGCTTTGCGGAGTTAGTTTTCTCCTCTCGTGATTCTTCATGCACTTCAAAGCATCTCTCATCCTTTCATGTTTGTTTGTTTGTTTTTAAGTGGGAAGCAGAAACAGGTGGATGTCTGAATTTGAGGCCAAGTTGGTCAACAGAATGCGTTCCAAGACAGCCATGGCTACACAGAGAAACCCTGTATTGAAAAAAATTTAATTTACATTTCACTTTTTTCATGTGTATCAGTTGCTTCTATTTCTTCTTCATTGAGTTGTCTATTTCTTCCCTAGCAATGCTTTTCTGGTTCTTTTATTTTCATATTTTACAGTAGATTTATTAGTCATTTGTCTGCTGTTTTCTAAATATGTTGCCTCAGTAAGCTGTGCAGATTGTACACTTTAGTGATTAACTCTGAGTTACCATTGATGCATCTGTATTGCATTAAAGAAAGAAAAACATAGGCTTCCTTGGACTTTTTACCCAAGAGCCAATCCAGATTTAAATTCTCTACTCCATGCTCCCTGTGTCTTCCATCCTGTGTCTATGAGTCTGAACCTGTTCCTGTCCCAAGAATCTCTTTGCCTTTATATCTGTATCTGTCCCTGTGTGTAATCTGTCTGGTTTTGTCCTTATGTGTCTTTGCGTCTGTTGTCCATCCCTAACAACAGACTTCACTCTATTTATTGAAGAGCACAGATGAGGAAGGACTGGGACACTTTACAGAAATCTTTAATAGAGTTTTACAAGGGATTAAGTCACTGCAACTGATCCCCATCGACCCAGACAGCAAACATCACTGCTTATCAGCCAGTATTCGTAATTGGCTGTTTTCGATCTTTATGGTAGAGTTTAGAAAATTGCTTTTAAAGTCTGTATTTGTTGCTTTCAGCAAATGATATATATATGCGATATCTGGGTCAGGGCATGGAAGAACACATAATTTAAGATTACAGTTATGCGTCAGCTTAAGTTGTAAAAGTTGATTACATGGGAAGTCCAGGACAAGTAAGGTTGATTGTTACATTGTCTTCTTAAAGGCAGGTTAAACAAACCAGCTGAGAACACAGTAGGACAGCAGCCTAAGTCTTCAGTGACCTCGAGGTGTGTTATTAACTCTGTCAGTGAGGTCTAGCAAAAGTTCCTGTCTTAGAATGTCAAAGGTATTTTCACAATAGTGCATCGCCTCAGCCAGCCACTTTCTTTTGCTTTAGTTGTGTCTCCTTATGACAGAAAAAGATTCACACTATGTAGCTAACTGTACCAATTATATAATTTAGGGTTGGTGTGTTACCAAGCCATCCTAGTAAATATTAATTTATTTTGTCTAAATAACCAGAGAGGCAGTTATGCTTGCCAATGGAATCACTGATTTTTTAAAATTTTTTAATGGGTTTTTAAGTTTCTACTGCTAGGATTTTTCCAAGTGTTCATTGGACACTTTTAGTTAAGTGATATACTTAACATGTTCCATATAATATTTAGTTAAGTATATTAATAGTACACTAATTAAATAACATTGAATTGATGAAATTGTGTCAGAACTGTGGAGCTGAGGGACTTCTTGGGAACATGCAGGGAGGACACTGAGTGAGGGGAGCACACTGCCCCCCCCAACTCCAACATCAGCCCTTGGGAAGGCAGAAGAGACATTACTGCTGAGCTCACGGCTTTCAGCATTAGTCCCTCTGCTCCGCCCTCTGACAAAATACTTGATAGAAACAACTTAAGGGAGATGACGTTCATGTTACTGATTGGTTCAGTTAACACCTCTGAGGAAGACAAGGTAGGTTTAAAGTCAGCCTAAGTGAATAGATGGAAACTTTACAAAAGAATTAGGGTGTTTGAGCTGCAATTGATAGTAACTCAGTTCAAATGAGCTAATCAGCAAGGAAAGCATTAACAGGCTTGCATTTATTTAGTGACAGAAGTGATATGGCCAGGGGAGGATTTCCATAGGCTTCCATGGTGAACAGGGCTGGTCCTCTTCATGGTGGGGAAGTTGCCCTCAGGGGCAGCCTGGGACACATGCTCTGTTCATGTTTAGAAGAGGAAGCTAAAGGTGACTCTCCTGAGTGTAGAACAAAACACCTTTCTTTCAGCCACTTAGGCCCTTTAAAGGCTAATAATAACCATAACTTTCCAGAAGCATTAAAGATAGTGTGTTTTTTAACACTTGAGATAAGATAAGATAGGCTCAGGACAGATTCAGACTCCAGGACACTGCTGCTGCTGCTGCTGCTGCTGCTGGCTGAGAACCCCTGAAGTAGTTATTGAGCTCATATTTGTGTGTCACAAGCATATTCCCGAATGAAGAATCCAGAGCGTGAGCCACACCAGCTGTGTAGCAGCATATGATAGGAACACTCATTTGTTGTCGGTCGGGAGACAAAATGGTGTAGCCATCATGGAGGGCAGGCTGCCCTTACCACACATCCCCATGAGCATGTGTTGTGGTACTTACCACAGGACCTGAGAAAGCATGTCCATGTAAAAACCTGCATGTGGATCTTCCTAGCAGCTTTATTCATAATTGCCCAAAATTAGATACATCCCTGCAAGCAGGACTTTCTCTGTAAAATTTTAACACAGCTGGCCATTGCGGGATGAGGGACTGATACGAGAGTAATGAGTTATTGGGACACAAAGGGTGAGTTTCTCGTCAGTTATAAACTTCAGGCATGTATTATTACAAATAATACATGGTTATTACAAATAAAGCTGCTACAAATATGGTTGAGCAAATATCCTCGTTGTATACTTGAGAATCTTTTGGATATATGCCTAGGAGTGGTATAGCTGGATCTTGAGGAAGCACTATTCCAATTGTCTGAGAAATCACCAGATTGATTTTCAAAGTGGTTGTACCAGTTTACATTCCCAACAGCAGTGGAGTAGGGCTCCTCTTTCTCCACATCCTCTCCAGCATGTGTTGTCAGTTGAGTTTTTTATCTTAGCCATTCTTATGGGTGTAAGGTGAAATCTCAGGGTCATTTTGATTTGTATTTCCCTGATAACTAGGGATGTTGAGCATTTCTTTAAGTGGCAAGAAAGTCCCTCAGTAGGTGGATGGATAAAGAAACTGTGTCTCTTCAGAACGGTAGCACTCAAATGAGCAATCAAGCCATGGAGACCCAGGAAACTTAGATGCTCATGGCGATGTTATGGAAAACGGGAACCAGTATAAATGCAGGTTGTAGTCAGGGATTAGGGGGTGGGGAGGGAAAGTTGGGAAAGCACAGAGGGTGTTCAGGGTAGCCAGATGTTACATGTGAAACTGAGGCGATAGATGTGTGTCTCTGAACATGTATGACAACTCCTGAAAGGTCCCCCAATCCCTGATCCGAACAGTAAACCAGGCTAATGATAGTGTACCAGCATGTGTCACCACCCGTGACAAAGGCACCCGTGACATCCCATGGTGGTGATGGAGGACTCAGAATGGGGTCATCATGGCCAGCACAGGGAACTCTACGTGGCTTCTGCCCTATTCTGCTATGAACTTAAAACTATCCTGACATCTATGAAAAAATAGGGCGGCAGAGAACGATTCCCTCTTGACAAGGGAAAGGAAAATGTTTTGGAGAAAGCAACCAATAGTGTTCAGTGTGCCGGAGATGTGAATTAGATGCCATGTCTAAAGTCAAATGACTACTGAGAAAATGGGATGAGATTTATCTCCGATCTTGTTGATGTATCTGAATTTGTTAAGTACTGTCTGAGTCAGAGCTGAGATTCAGTTCCCTGATTCAGAAAGATTGGCTTTGGAAAGGATGGAGAATATTTAACAATGGAGATCAGTTGGAAGTTCACTCTTCACACTCCGTGGCTCTCATCATGAGTCTAGTTACAATGCGAAATTTGTGGTTTCTGACTTATAAGAACACAGGATGCAATTCTCTTTTATTCTTGCATACTTGGGCACATCTTGCAATCAGAGACACTAACGGCCCTGGGGCTGGCCAGTTTTAGGGGTGTTTGTATGCTGATCAGTTTTGGGAACTACACAAAGTCTCTCTCTGAAGCATGGAAGAGTTTTCATTCTGTTGACGATAAGGTGCTGGCTCTTTCTTTAGCAGAAGGCAAGCATTTGCCCTCTTCTGTAATTATTTGGGCTGGTATACCACAGATGAACTTGATACATTCTATCTATGAGGACTTCTCAGCGATGCTTCTTTGGGTAGCTGGGTCTCAGGAAACAGGCAGGAACAGAAGCTCCTACTTTCTGCTGTGCTGTCAGGATTGAAACTGTGTCTCTGAAGCAGGTATCTCATGTCTTTGGCTAGTGTCCATGGAATGAGCAGGCTCACCTGCTGGCCTGAAAGCTGGCTAACATCTTAGACCCTTCATGGTTTCAGTCAGAAGACACGTGAAAGAGAAAGATGAGTTTGTGTCTGCATTTATTGGTCGTAGAACCTTGCCAGGTGACACATAGATTGACATTTAACTCGTACCCACCAAGCCTCCATCTTCTGCAGGCATGCACCATCCCACCTGGCTGAAATGGAGATCTTTATGGCTTATTCTGATGCATACGTTCTGATAACTGGGAAGTGAGGGTCTGGATAACTGAAGTGACTTGCCGAGTGGGACAGCAGTCTGTTTGCACTGGTGTTCAGTGAGCCCTTCTTCTCTTGTGACCCTTTACACCAGTGGTTCTCAACCTTCGTAATGCTGTGACCCTTCAGTGGGACCCCTCATGGTGTGGTGACCCCCAATCATAAAAGTATTTCATTGCTACTTCTTAGCTGTAATTTTGCTACTGTTATTAATGGTAATGTAAATATCCTTGGAGACAGAGGTTCGCCAAAGGGGCTGCACAACCCACAGACTTAGCTTGGACTGTGCTTTACATGCTTGGCCCTTTGTCTCGTTGTGAAGGAAAGCCTGCAGTCCTGATTTGGGGCTGATCTGGAAACACGGCTGAGCAAAAAGAATCTCCCATGTCAAACCAGAACCAGATAAAATCCACAAAAACCAAGTGGGCTTATTAGTTTTAAAGATCATAGAGCTATAACCAGACAGGGACATTTGATACGGTGGGGTGTTTTGTCTGCCAGGGCCATTCACGGTGTCCATCCTAAGAGGTGGCTGGGAGGTTATAACCCTCTCCTATGTTGCCATTTGTCTGTTAAGAGGTGTCTGGGAGGTTATAACCCTCTCCTATGTTTCCATTTGTCTGTTGCTGTGCCCTTTGAGGATCCAAACTGTTTATTTTAAGTCGTGAAGTGGGACTCTGCTTGACTGCAGGCTCAAAGGCTGCGTAGCCTTAGTAGAGTGGCCGGCTTTCTGGTCTCTGCCGTTGAACTCCCTCCAGTCAACTCTTCCTGCGCTCGGGAGGCACACCTTGTGACTCCTGACGTGTTGGCGTGTGTCTTTTTCCTTTTTAAAAGCAGCGCTCTGAGGTACTGCCGCTGTTGTTCTGTGCTCTGTCAGCAGCATCTGTACGTGACCCTCTAGTAGACATCACTAGTGACACGCTCGTAGACATCAGCCTTCATGATAAAAGGTTTGTGTTGTGGTATTCTGATTAGGATAGCGAATGTCGTGAAAGTGCTGTGGATGTAGGACAGGGTATTTTTCATCTAAATTCTAATACAGTTTCAAGATTCGTGTTTGAAAACACAGAAACACCAGCATCACTCCCAGCACTTTTGGATAAGTAATATTTCACTCAAGAAGCTGACCAGAGGGTTGGCAGGATAGATAACAGTACCCTCCCTTTCTAAATCAGGAATCAACCGTTCCCAGAAGTTAGGTGACCTTCAGCTGTCACCCCAACTCAAGATTTCATTCCTAATGTGCCTGGAGCCAAATTGGGTTCTCTCTGCTGCAGCAAAGGAACTGCTCATCTCACATTGACACAAATATGTAAAGTCCTTGGAAAACTTGCCATGGAGATTACTAATCAAAGAATTGACTTGATGGTCTGTCCCTGGGTAGGAGGGCCCAGGATCTTGTGAGCCCAGTGTACACAGTGTCTTCTTTCAGGAATCCTAGCCTCCTGCCAAGGGACAGCGGGGGAGGACGTGCCTTACAAATGCAAGGTCTTCCAGAATCTGAAATGCATTTCTAGAAACTTCACCCCATTGTCCCTGACGGTATCAAACTTTCAGAATCCCGTAGCAAAGTAAACCTTCATTTCAAAATTAGACTTTGAAGTTGGAAGATAAAAGGAGAGCTGTGGAAGGCCCAGTGCTCAGATAGATAGACTAAAAACATTTTTTTTTAAAAAAAAAGGAGGTCTGGAGAGCTTAACAGAATTCAAAATGAATGTGAATCACCGATCCCCTACAGCTGAATGCCTCAGCCCGGTTTAAAGCTGCTTAGCTCTGCCTAAAACACACCAGAATCAAAGCCTTCTAGAGGGTTTTGAAATGCGTTTCATTTTCTCAGGAAAGAGAAAAGCAGATTCCATACTTTTATGTACCTGGTCACCTAGGAATATCTTCTAGCCTGTGGTCCCAGTCTCTTTGAGCAGCACAATGGGCCTTATTCAAATCTGTGACTGCCAGCAGTCACCCGGCCCCTCTCAGTGCCAGAACGCCAGCATTGATGTGCTGGCAGTTGGAAGCTTGTGTGTGCATCCTTAGGAGCAGTAGGCCTATGTCCTCAGCCAAAGCCATCAATTGGAGGCGTCTGGTTTGTTAGAGCCCAGAAGCAGTGGCTGGAGCTGTGGTGCCTTAGTGCCAGGGCGCAGCTGCCTGGACAGGTTGCAAACTGAGATGATCCAAATGAAGCATCGGGCAGTGTCCCTAGACCCTGTCCTCTATGCCAATGCTCAGAGTTGGTGCTTTAGCCAGAACTGTGTGCCTTCAGAGTTGGCCATTCAAGTCTTAATTCTGCCGCCTCACACGGCAGCTACATGTCAGATCTGGTCTATAAAGAGACGGTTAAGTTGAAATGTGATAGGACCAGTGTCTTCAGAAGAGGTTAGGGCACAGACAATATGCAGATGGTTGAACAGGTGAGGAGAGCACAGAGGTGGCAATGTACAAACCAGGAGAGCGGTGTCAGGAAACTCCACCCCTGGCCATCTTTTGGTGGCAGATCTTCACCATCCACACCTGTGAGGAAAGAACCTCTATCATGTGAGCCACACCCTGTGGTAGGTTGTTATGGCAACACAAGGCAACTGACTCAAAGGCTGTACCCCACCACACACACACACACACACACACACACACACACACACACACACACACAGCATTGCGCCTGAAACACAGTCTCTCTGCAACTGAACTCCAGAATCCACTTTGACTCCCCTGCTCTTCACTGTGTGTGCCTTGAGAGATGGGCACAGATGCCCCATGTCTTACGATGGGGTTGTTTGCTAATGAATGCATCGTGGGTTGAAAATATCCCAAGTCAAAGAGGCCCTGATTTCCCCCAGCCTTAGGAACACCATCGCTTAAGCTTCCCTACCTCAGCACACTCAACACCAGCATTGGCCAACAGCTGGGAAGAACCTTCTCACTCAAAACCCATTTTCTAATAAAGTTTTTTTTTCAGTCATTAAATATATGCTAAAACTGAACAGTTAAATTTTGTGCCAAAATAAGTTAAAAAAAAATTATAAGGTTGAAGCACCCTGAGCTGGGACTGTCTATTTAAAAGTTTGTCTCAGTTGTGCAATTGTTTTAAAATAATTAAAACAATTATAGTTTTACAAGGATTATTTTTATAAGTAGAGAGAAATGGCCTTGGTTGCAATTATGTGAGTCAGAATATGATGGCAAAGCTGCTGCTAAAGAAACAAAACCAAATAACAGCAGCAAAACGCACATGAGAGCTATTTAGTATCTATGGTTGTTTTATAATTATTACTAAGGGGTGATAGAGATTGTTCAACAGTTAAGAGCACTGGCTGCTCTTACAGAAGACCTGAATTTTGTTCCCAGCACCTACATGATAGCTCACAACCATGCATAACTCCTGGGCCAGGGCATCTGGTACCCTCTTCTGGCCTCTTGTGGACACCAGTATAATGCATGCAGAAAAAAATAGTAATAGAGGGCTCAGCAGATAGAGCACTTTCTTCTCCTCTAGAGATCCTGAGTTCAATTCCCAGCAACCACATGGTAGCTCACAGCCATCTACACAGGGATCTGATGCCCTCTTCTGGTGTGCAGGCACACATGTAGATAAGATAAAACACTCAAACATAAAATAAATACAATCTTTAAAAAAATAGTAATGCAGACAAAATAAAAACAGACTTTTAAAGAATGGGTAAAATTATTTAAAACATAAGCTATAACTTCAAGTAATTTATGATAAATGTGTGGATTAGTTGGGGAGATTAGTCATAGTTGGCCACCTCTTTGTTCTCCTATGTCCAAGGTCTCAAGAGAGAGAAACATAGCAAAGTTGGAGAGTAGGAACTCAAGGGCACATTTGAGCTGCTGTAGAAATTGACATGGAGTATATTTTGGTTTGTAAATTATGTGGACATATTCACATGAATGTCACACTATCTAAATATCAAACTATACCCTTAAAGACAATGGTGTAGGGGGTCTGTGTGTGTGCTCTCGTTTGTCTGTGTGTGTGTATGTGTGTGTATCTGTCCATGAGCATGCAGGCATGTTCATGCCACAGCCTTGTGTAGAGGTCAGAAGATAGCCTTTTGTTACCTTCTCAAGGCAGAGACCATTGTTTACTACCGAGTAGCCCTGGCCAGTGGCCTGTGAGCTTCCAGAGATGCCTTGTGCCTAACTCTTGTTTACCACATGAGCACAGGGGTCAGGTATCTATACTAACACACTGGCTTTCCCTGGGTTCCAGAGATTTGAACTCAGGATCTCACACTTGGCACAGCAAAAACTTTATCCACTGAGCCATGTCCCCAGCCCAAAGAATGTTTTTCACAGCCAATATTAGTGTTTGACCAATCTCATTATCAATTTTTAACATTTTAATAAGAAACATTTGTCACCGTATTAAAAATACACGTGGATTTGATTCAAATGGCTGAGACACGCTTTCCATGATCTGAGATAAACATAATTTATTCGTCAGCGATGCTCTAAATAAAAGAAATAAGCCTCTTCTAGTTTTGATCTAGAGAAACGAATGGCTACTCCAGTGTTTACTGTGTATTCACTTCTAAATGTACAAGTCCGGACATTAACTACACTCTCGATACATTGTAACTGTCAGCTGTCTGCTCAGGAAACCTCTTCATACTTCTCAACGATGATGCTGTACCCAGTGAGCACCAACCCTCATTTTCCCTTCCCCGGGTCCCAGGAACCTTGATCTTCTGCCCGTGCAACTCTGTTATACTAGGTACCTCACACGCAGTATTCATCTTTCTGCAGCTGGCTTATTTCAGTAGGCATGATGTTGTCAAGGTCCCATAACGCTGTAGCATGCGCTGAAATTTCATTCCTCCTTGTGGCTAAGTTGTATTCCGTTATGTATATAGATACTTTTTGTGTATCTTTTCGATAGTGAAGAATGCTGCTGATATAGGGCACACACCATTACAGGTGATGGAGCAAGCTCACAGGAGCCTAGGGAAGTCGTACCCAGAGTAATTACCGAAGCCACAGAACATGCTGCGCTATTTAACCATTTACATATACTTTGCCAATTTTTGTAAATATATTTTTAATTGTTACCTGTTAGGTCTAAATGACCTGAAGGTTAACAAGTTCACTGTTTTAGTGATATTATTAATTTCTACTACGGCATGAACTTGATAAATCACTGTTGATGTACGTTTCTTACCCTAACTTGAAGCAAAATTAACAAGAAATACCCTCTTTTAATTGGCTCTCTCACATCAGAACATAGGCAGGGTGCCAGAGGCTTGCCATTTGAGCCAAAATCTACCCTCTTCTTGTTCCTTTATTATTGCCTTCATCTCTAAGCCTCCCCTCTTCATTCACATCAGCATGGTACTTTTTTCCTACTTAATTTCAGAATATCAAAGTTCTTAGCACTAATCTCAGTGACTGAATGTGAGACACGGTGATGGCTCTGCCCATCCTGTCTAGGCTAGAAGACACAGACCCCCACTACAGCTACGATGCTCACGGCCTCCTAGGGAATGTTGCCTCTCCTCTTGTTGGCTCTTTACACTGCCTGTCCACTCAGTCCATGCTAGTCAGCATTTTCACTTTAGGATGCAAACACTTTTGCGTACTTTCTGTAAGTATTTTTCCCCTAATGCCCACATTTCAGAAGTGCCTTCCAGTTGTTCTATTATTTCTACTTTAACTCCCCAGTCCTGTCTTCAAAACTTCCTTTCCTTTTAAGAAGAGTCTTTCCCTACGTGTAACATTCCTAACTAAGGAGGAGGCTCTATGTCCATTCTAACATTAGCAGTCATTCAAAATATATGTATAAAAAATGCCTTTGAGTTCTGCGGTTTGAAGAACTACTGTATGTGAATACGTATCTGCATGTGTGCTGAGCCTGTTCTCACTGTCCAGTCCCCTTGATTGCAGCTAGATTACCTAAGGCTGGTTTCGCCTTATATGGACTTGGATAATGGCATGTATACAGAGTACACATTGTCATAGTAAATGGAGACATTTACCGTGATGGGATTTAGGGAGACAAGAACTTCTTACATTCACCCTCATTTACTCTCGGGGGACACCTCTTAGTTTCCAAAATCCTGGATGATCAGCCGTTTGTGATAGAATGTCACCCTGTTTCCATGAATGCTGCATAATTTAAATCATTTCTGGATATCGTATGTGTTATGGACGGTGAGTGCCACGGACACAGTTTACAGACTGAACTCTGTATGGAGCAGTGACGAGAGAAAGTCTGTAAGTGCTCAGTAGGGACGTAAACTGTCTCAGTATTTCCATGCAGAGTTGACTGACTCTGTAGAAGCATAACTTGTGGATACAGAGTGCCAACTACGTGAACATTAATAATAAGAAATGAGCCGAGATATAGCACTGTACCTATAATCCCAGAGGACCAGAAGTTCAAGATCATTTTCAGCTACATAGCAAGTGAAGGCCAGCATGGGCAGCATGAAAGCCTGTACCAAAATGAGAAAAACTATCAAATATAAATCATTCCGTATTCTGCCTAAATACTTTAAGGCTAAAACCTGAACTGGTGAACTAGAGAGATGGCTCAGTGGTTAAGAACACTAGCAACTCTTCTGGAGGACCTGGGTTCAGTTCCCAGCAATCACATGACAGCTCACAACTCTCTATAACTCTGGCTCCATGGAATCTGACATGCTCACACATACACACATGCAGGCAAAACCTCCATGCATGTAACATAAATAAGTCGATTAAAATAAGTAAAAGCTGAACTATGCTATTCATGTAAATGAAGACTTCTGTCAATAAGGATAGGAGAGCTGAATAGTCCCAATTCATGGGGCAAACCTTCTCACCATTTGCTCTTGAGGGATGAGTACAGGACTCACAGGTTGATTGCTGTTCCCATCACCCACACCTAGGGGTGACTTTCTCCTCTCTGCTGCCGCTTTATGGTTCTCCTTCTCCATAAGAGCACACTATTTTTTTCTTTATTATTATTTTGTTATATAATTATTATTACTTACAATTTATTCACTATGTATCCAGATTGTAGCCCCCTCCCTCATCTCCTCCCAGTCCCACCCTCCATCTGTCTTCCTCCCCTATCCCTCTTTCCTAGTCCACCGATAGGGGAAATACTCCTGCCCTACTGTCTTGACCCTAGGATCAGAACTGCCTGTACCTGTTCCTCTGTGGGCTGGCTACGTCACCCTAGCAGGGAGAACTGATCAAGGAGGAGGCAACTGAGTTCATGCCAAAGACTAGAGAACCCACATGGAGACTGAGCTGTCTGTGGGCTACATCTGAGCAGGGAGTCTAGGTCCTCTCTATGCATGGTCTTTGGTCTGTGCATCTGTAAAGTCCCCACTGGGCCCAGTTTTTTTTTTTTTTTTTTTTTTTTTTTTTGGCTTTGTCTCCTTTTGTGGCTCCACAGCAGCACCGCAGCTTGTGCATAAGTGACTGAACGGCCCAAGGAATGATGTAAGAGTTTTGCAGGTAGCAGACACTGGTGTGGTGTCTTACACAAGTGGTCATTGTAGCTGATGAAAGCTTTGAGAATGGTTCAGAAGAAGCCTCTGCTTTCCTTGACACTCACTGACCCAGTGTAATTGAGCATGACTCAGTAGAGTGGGTAAATTCAGATCCTTCAGTCCGTATCAGTATGCTCTGAGAATGAAGAAACCACAAATGAGGCTCCTAATTTTTTTCCTATGCCCTGATCTCCAAGAAAGGCATTTGTTTAAGCATTGAAGAAATTAAAAAGGAAAACACAATCTGTTTTAAAAACCTATCTCCCCCCACCCGCTGTTAAATATAAACACTTGTCTAGTGGTAACTAGGCTACAAGTGTGGGATGGTGCAAATTAAGGGGTACACAGCACTTTCAACTACTTGAGGATTATGGTGACTTTAACAGTAATGGGAATAAAATTACTGTTCTTTGTGAGTGGAAAATGGCTCAAGACTGGAAAGGAAATGAGGGAGGGAGGAAGAGAAGGGAAGGAAGCAAAGCAGAGCTAGGGCAATCATCAGAGTCATCATTAAAGCAAAACCAATGTGTTTGTTTGCTGGGCAGCCTGACTCAGTAGCAGCCTAGCATCTAATTCCATTAGCTTCAGTGCAGCAAGCAATTTCTCTGGAAGATAAGAACAAGCTATATTAACCAGATTTATATTTTTTCAGAAGTCACCTAATCTAGAAACTTCAGTTGAACATCTTTGGTCTCATTTACTAAAGTTTTACGATGTTAGCTACTGACCTAGCTTGTTCTCTTTTGTAATTGTTTGACACGAAGGGTTCTGCTCATGGTCCATTTCCTAGTTTCCCGATTCCTAGCAGAAGCCGTTACTGTTGTAAGGTTTATAGCTTGCGTGATGTATGTAGGAAGCTCATACCCTCCAGGGATTGCATAGGAATGAAAACTATTGTGAGACATATCAGTAACTATGTAAGGGAGCTCAAGAGTCTGTAGAGATTAACAACTCCATTTTTGAGGATTTTTCTAATAAAATATTGTAGCTAGTAAAAGCTTAAAAAAAACAGCATGTAAAAAAGAGATCTAATATTGGAAAGAAGTTTAATGAAAAGAGAAAGCCACTTACTTTTCAGTCCTGTCAATAGGATCCACATGGACATACCATGTAATGTTCTAGTTGAGCTACACCCCAGGTGCAGGAGGAAGACTTCCCAACACCCTTACCAGAAGCTTGAATCTGTTGTGGAATTTCCTCAGTTCTTTCCCTGGTGGAGAGAGAAGAGACTGCATTCTTGTGACTCGCTCTTTCAGGAGGCAGCTTTACTTTGGGCGTACTACATATGATCTCTGAAACAAAAGTATAATTTTTTTTAAATTTTTTATTTAACTTTTATTAATTACACTTTATTCCTTTTGTATCCCCGCATATGCCCCTCCCTTCTCCCCTCCTGGTCTCCCCATCCCCCCCTTTCTGCATGCATGTCTCTTCCCAAGTCCACTGATAGGGGAGGTCCTCCTCTCCTTTCTGATCTTCTTTTTTTTTTTTTTTTGTTCTTCTCAATGCAGTATATTCAGGAACCTTGAACAATCTTCTGACCCTGGGGAAAGCCAGCCCACAGCTTAAATAGCCTCTGGGTAGCCAACCCCAGTGTGCCCCGTGGGCAATGCAGATATATATATATATATATTTTATAGCAGCTTTCTTTCTTTATTTCTTTTTTTAGTTATTTTTTTTCATTAATTATAGTTTATTCACTTTGTATCCCAGCTGTAGCCCCCTCCCTCATCCCCTCACAATCCTACCACCCCTCCCTTATCTCCTCCTATGTCCCTCTCCAAGTCCACTGATGGGGAGGTCCTCCTCCCCTTCCATCTGACCCTAGCCTCTCACGTCTCATTAGAACTGGCTGCATCATTTTCCTCTGTGGCCTGGTAAAGCTGCTCCCCTCTCAGGGGGGAGGTGATCAAAGAGCAGGCCAATCAGTTCATGTCAGAGACAGTCAGTGTTCCCCTGGCTAGGGAACCCACTAGAGCTGCATTGGGCTATATCTGTGCAGGGGTTCTAGGTTATCTCCAGAATGGTCCTTGGTTGGAATATCAGTCTCAGAAGAGACCCCTGGGCCCAGATTTCTTGGTTCTGTTGCTCTCCTTGTGGAGCTCCTGTCCCCTCCAGGTCTTTCATCTCCCCCTTCTTTCATAAGATTCCCTGCACTCTGCCCAAAGTTTGGCCATGAGTCTGAGCAACTGCTTTGATACCCTGCTGGGAGAGGCTTTCAGAGGCCCTCTGTGGTAGGCTCCTGTCCTGTTCCCTGTTTTCTCCCACTTCTGATGTCCATCCTGTTTGCCTTTCTGAATGATTAGGAATAGTGCTACTTCCAGATCCAGCTGTACCACTCCTAAGCATATATCCAAAATATGCTCAAGTATTCAACAAGGACATTTGCTCAACCATGTTCATAGCAGTTTTATTCATAATAGCCAGAATCTGTAAACAACCCAGATATCCCTCAACTGAGAATGGATACAGAAATTATGGTACATTTACACAGTGGAATAATACTCAGCAATTAAAAACAATAAAATCATGAAATTTGCAGGGAAATGGTGGAAACTAGAGAAGATCATCCTGAGTGAGGTATCCCAGAAGCAGAAAGACACACAGGGTATATGCTCACTTATAAGTGGATATTAGACATATAATATAGGATAAACATACTGAAATCCGAGCATCTAAAGAAGCTAAACAATGAACATCTGTACAAAGTCCCAATTTATTTCTAATATCAGAGATCAGACCTCTACTCTTGCCTGATGCGTCTAAAACAAAAAGGGGGAACTGTAGAGAGCTGCGGAATGCTATGCCTTAAAGATGGAGCTGGTTTCCGCCTTCCACCTTCCCGATGGTGAGTGCTCTCTGTCATGAACAATTTCACATTTGGCTAAGGCTGAGGATCTGGCTTGCTTCCATGTATGTGGACCTATCTGCATTGCCCCCGTGGCACGCCTGGGTTGGCTACCCAGAGGCTATTTAAGCTGTGGGCTGGCTTTCCCCAGGGTCCGAGGATTGTTCAATGTTCCTGAATAAACTGCATTGAAAAAAAAAAAAAAAGAAGCTAAACAAGGAGAACCCTGGATATAATTTGTTTTTGAAGATTGGTTAATTCTTATTTTTACCTGTCTGTCTTTTGGCCTATATGTATATATGGGCTCCCTATGCATGCGCATGCCTGGTGCCTACAGCGGTCAGAAGAGGGCTTCAGAGCCCCTGTAACTAGAGCTACAGACAGTTGTTGAGCCTCCATGTGGGTGATGGGAACCAGATCTGGATCCTCTGTGAGAGCAGCCAGTGCTAGCAAACTGCTGAGCCAGCTTTCCAGCCCTATAATTTGATTTTGATCCAGCAGCCTATGTCATTTTACTATATTAAGCAAGGGAGCAAGGGGAAGTTTCTTTGCTTGCTAGGTCTGTTGTCTCAAGACAACAATTCTGTGATGTAGACAAGGCTGGTGTTGTACTAGCACACCCTGCCTTCAGCCTCTTCAGTTGTGGCACCGCTTCTTCTAGGGAGCTAACAGATGTCCCCCTGGGGCAGGCTTACCAGCAGGTGCCTCTGGGATAACGAGCTGCAGTTCTGAAGTTTCACCCAGTGCTTCCTGAAGGCAGTGAGAGCTTTCTTCTCATTCTGTGGGTAAAGAACAATCAGAAGAAAAATGTCACAGTGACAGGCAGCTGTGGACATCTGCAGCCTCCTTACCAGTGGACACTCATGAGAAGAATGCCACACTCCATGAGCAGAGGGGGCATGATCAGTCACCACTGGAGACATGGAGTGCAGTGGAAGCATAGTTTGACAAGTACTTAGGATACATGCAACTTCGCAGTGTAGACAGTAGTGTCAGTGTAGGCTGGCCAGGATCCCCTATTCCAGGATTCCCAGTAGAAAACACTCTTCAGCTGGATTTCCAAAAAGAAAGCAAAACCTTCTCTCAGCTGAGTAGGGGCTTGGTGGGATTCTAAGCACAGAGGTAGTATGAATAAAATATATGATATGAGCATTAGCCAGCTCAGAAGACAGTGAATCGATGCCCTATGTTAATTCTCAGAGACCCTTTGTGGTCTCTGGAACAAGGAGGAACAGAGAAGGCTCCAAGAAAAAAAAAAAACCCCTTCTGTTATTGTGTTAGGAAACAGAAGGAATGGTGTGTACATGAAGTAGCATCTGTTGGAGATTTGTTAGAGGGAATTGGCTGAAATGACAGAGGGACTAAGCTCCAGATCTAGCTAGAAACCAAGAAGAGTTAGCAGCAGCATTCTTGCCCTGAGGCCAGAAGAAATGTCAGCCCAGCAAAGAGCTGACATTTCATTTCAAGCCCAAAGCCAGAAACACAGTCCAGCTCAAGGTTGGCTCAAGGTCTGCTCCCAGAGCCACAGGAGGCTCAATCTTTGTTCTTTTCCAACTGTCCTGTGCTTGGGCAAGGCCCTGCCACCTTAGGAAGAAAAGCAGAGCCTGTTGCTCCATCACTAATTCAGCTATGTTTGGCTTCTACAAATATCTATAATAAGGTTTTACTCAAAATCTAGGCACTCACTGGTCCAGTCAAACTGACACATAAAACCACCACCATCATGGATACAGGAAGCTTAAGCTTACAGAGAGCTGAAGGGCATGTGGTATCTAGACAAAATTCCCCAACGAAGCAAACTATTAATAAGTATATTCATTAAAGGGCATATGTATGTCGTTAAAATCAGTTTGCACACGATGGTTTATAACTTCTGATAGGTGTCTTACTGTATGTCCATAAAAGGTAATATGTTTGCCTTTCCATAGGCATATTTCAAAAAGAGATGGTGTGCTCCTTTTCTGGAAGAACTGTTCCCTATCTTTACGTACAGATAATTGTTGTGGCACATGTTTTTGTTTAAGAAGGAAGTGATTGCCTGTAATCTCAGTGTTTGCAATCTTAGAGGTAGACAGGCAGCTAGGGCTCTCAGGCCTGCCAGCCAGCCCACCCGGTGAGTTCCAAGATAAAAGATTGGTAAACTGCTTGACATCTGAGGTTGTCTCTGCCATTTGCACATGTGTGTGCACCTGAGCACACGCCCAATAACCCAGACATGCAGAGGCACACACATACATGCACATACTTCATTGAACAAATAACACTCCAAGACAGATGACTAGCTTCCGGCCTGACAGCACCTGCTGTGTGCTATAATTGACATTTCCTTAAACTGTTCTGCCTCGGTTAATGTCATTAAGTCTCAGAATTTAAAAAAAAAAGTTCCTGTTAAAAGCTGCTTCTGATTATCTTGGTTGTGCAGAAGCATCTCAGGTGAGATCATACAAAGACTGCAGGTACTTCATTCACTCTTCTGACCAACTGAGATTTGTGAATCAAAAGCAGGGTTAAAAACTCATAAACCTGAAATGGTAGCAAGCGGACATTTAGGCATTTGTGTGGCAAGTAAAGATGTTTCAGTGTGTTTGCATGACATTTGTATTCTTTTCTTACATGACATTGGCTTCTGAGCACCCAGAAAAAAATGACGAGCTAACATCCAAGAGAGGCTGGCTAGTCCGCTGTCAGGGAGATCTGCTCAGGGAGTACTGCAAGGAATTCCTCACAAGCATGATCTATCCCGAGCAGATGCTTCGAGGTACCCAGCTATCACTAGTATGGGTAAGGACATAAACGAGCAGGACACAGCACTGGGCAGCCATAAAGACATAGCGTCTCCTTAGCGGATGCCTAGAGTAGGGTGAAAGTCATGGCTAATGCCATGGTTAATCTTCATCATCAACTCAATGGGATTCTGACTAACCCAGCCGGGTGAGGTGCCCTGGGTGTCAGTCAGGGTGTTTGTGGAGGATGAGCTGACTGCAGGCTGCAGGCGGATAGACCGGTACCACAGATGGAATAAAGGTATACAAAATGATGCTCACGGTGGATGGTGTTCACCTTTCCCTGCTTCCTGGCCTGCCTCGATTCATCACCATGTGGTGGACTGACACCACTGAAACTGTGAGGTAGTTACCTCAACAAAGACCAGTGAGCCTGGGAGAGACTGGGGCTTCCTACTCCAGCCTCTGTGAGGACTGAGTCTGCGAGTTTTGCTGAGTCTGGTATACTTCCAGAGTGAGCGTTGGACCGGCAGCTCAGCATCCTAAAGATGTGGCCAGAAATACAAATTCCCAGGCCTACCTCCTGAGTGTTAAATGAGGAAGTCAGTGCAAGGACACATGACTGTGATGCACTCTGCAGCTGGAGACTCTATAAGACCTGTTCTCAGCACAGGTCAGGGTTCAGGCATTTTCCCTAGCCAGTGCTCTATGATCGGGGAGCCTAAGGCTAGGACAAGAGGTAAGAAATGGCAGTTTCTATCTGCCTGCTCCTAAGACAGGCAGCTCAAGGAAGTGTTGAATACCGGAAGCACTTTTTATTCTCTACCTCACCCCCTTCCAGGGTCTTTCTATGTAGCCCTCCCTGTCTAGCCTGGAAATTGCTACATAGACCAGGATGGTGAGGAACTCCCAGAGATCCACCTTCCTCTGTCTCCAAAGTGCCGGGACTCGACGTATGGTCTACCATGCCCAACCTTAAGTGTATTGCTTTAAGTGAATATTTTTTCTCTATTAAAATATGAAATACCCAAAAAAAAAATTCAAAATAGGAAATACCAAGATTTCCCTGAAAAATCTGTACTAAGAACAGAATGAAAATGAAACACACAATGACAGTGTGTGTGTGGCCTTTGCCTTCAGGTTGTGTGACCCACTGTCTCAGTCTGTCTCCGTGTTGCTGATAAGTCACCTGACAAAGCTGCTTCACAGGAAAGGGTTCATCTCAGCTCACAGGTCAAGGTGACAGTCCGTCATCTCGGGAGTCACAGCATCCGGAGCTTCAGGAAGCAAAAGAAATGGAGTGAAGCCTAAGTGTGCGCGTGCTGGCAATCAGCGCGCTTTCTCTAATCTTTTTTAAAAGTATATGTGAGGTTATAATATAATTACATCATTCCCTCTTCCTGTCCTTCCAGATACTTCCATGTACCCTCCCTGTGGTCTTTCTAATTCATGGTTCTTTTTTCGTTAATTACTGTTGTGTGTGTCTGTTTGTGTGTGTGTATCTGTATGTATGTGTCTGTGTCTGTATGTAACTGTGTGTGTCTCTGTGTGTCTGTCTGTACATAAATACACTGTTACTTGGTGGGGGCAGGGTTTGTCTACATAGCCCTGACTGTCCTGGAACTAGCTCTGTAGATTTGGCTGGCCTCGAACTCCCTGCCTCCAGATGCTAGGATTAAAGGCATGCACCATCATTAACTGGCAATGTTACTTGTATGTATAATGCTTTCAGGGATGACCATTTGCTATAAAATAACCAATTGACATGCTTTTTCCTCAGGAAGACTGTTTCTCCCACTCTGAGCCTTTCTTAGTTTCCTGAAGTTCTGGGCTCGTTGAGACTTTGTGAGACTCTCATCTCCTATCCATGTTACCGTGTCTATTTGTGTTGTTCTCATTTAGCTAATGTTTAGGCTGTCTTTCTAAGACTTCATGGATGTAGCTACTGACATTGCTAGGTGACACAATCTCACAGCAAACTCCCTTTTCCCCCGGCTCTTAAAATATTTACACTCTGTCTTCCACATGCTCCCTGAACCTTAGGTTCAAGAGTTGTGTTGTAGGTTCAAGAGTTGTGTAGTTAGGACTGGGCTCCGTAACTCTGCATTTTGGTTGGTTGTAGTTTTCTGTCTGTTGTAAACAGAAGCTTCCTTGATGAAGGTTAAGGATTCCTCTACTCTTAATATAATCCAGGATTCCCTGAGTAGGGGATAGTGCCACCCACCATGGGAAGATCTTTCTACCTTAATTAACATAATCAAAATAATGTTTCAGAGGCCCGTCTCCCAAGTGATTGTACCTTCTGTCAAGTTGACAATTAATACTACCAAAAGCATAGTGTTTTTATTTTATCAAGGCCGAGAAAGGGCTTTGCCAATGCTGGCTTGCTACTTCCAGTAGAGAGGACAGGGCCAGTGTCGTCTATGTGAGAAGGAAAGGAGAGGCTGTGGTCTGAGCTCCTGGCTTCCGCCCCTGCAGAAGGTGGTTTCAGACATCTGCTGCCTGAGTGTGCAGCAGCTCCCAACCTGCAGTGTCATTTTGGTGGTTACTAGTCAAAGCAATAGTTTTTAATTCTGTGAAATACAACCATAGATGCTCAAATCCCTAAACTAAGTTCTGAGAGTTAATTACATCATACACATTCATTAAAGCTTTTAAGAGATTGTGCGTTTCTTTGCATCAATATAATTGCAGCATTTGTTCAACAGCGTCCGTGAATACGTATTGAGGGCCTCCCACATGCAAGTGGTGTGCACTAATTATGCTCTCTTTGTGCCCACCTCTTGGCCCTTCGCCTGTGGCCATTCTATTTAAAGAAATTTGGGGAAGAAAGAAGAGAAATACTCAGTTTTCCTTCCCTGTGGGAGCCCCAAGTTCAGTCACTCATTTCCTGTCTGAAGCTCAGGGAATACAATAATAGTTCTTCAAATGGGAGCTGAGTACATCTTCTGGCCTTGAGAGGCACTTATTTAAACTCCTCTGCTGGGCCAGTGTTGGCTGAGCAGGGGACATGTGTCTACAAAGGACTAGAAATCCTTTCTCTGCAGACTGACTGATTAACGTTCCTGAGCCGTAGATGGCCCCAGAGAACGTGTCAGAGAGGACACCCAATCTGTGCACAGAGCATTCTAGAATCTAACTCACTTTCTGTGCTTTGGGAGTGAATTAAAAGACTGTTCTTAGGGCTAAGAGTGGTTCGGGCCTTCAGTTGGCAGCAGCCACTCATTGAGAGTAGGGATCAAGACATTTTATGTTGGATAAAGCCTTTGTTTTAAAATAATAAAAGAGACCGATAGACACAGTAATTTTGCAGTTGCTGGATTTTCTGTTGGCTTTTATGCAAATTATGCGTGTTTGGCTAGGTATCTCTGTGTGCACCTTGTGAGGGATGTCTGTCTTATAGAAAATTGGGTAGAAAAATTGCTCAGGCAATTCATATTGGTAGCATTTGGCACAACCTAGCATATTTGACTGGCTGTTTGCCTGCCTATGGGGGGTGGGGGTGCTTCCAGACACTGAACTGAGTTGCAAAGATAAGGTTGGACTGAGTTAATATTGCCTGTAGCTCCCAGTAATTCAGTCCATCAAACAACCAACTGCTGCCATGAGAGAAGAAAGGCAGAACGAAGAAAAGCATAAGACAGGAGGATGAGAGCGCATTCCAGAGCACAGACCAGTGGAATGTACTCTGGTGTGTGGGGACCTTACTGGAGAATCCCCAGGAGCCTCATGACCCCAGGCAGAAGCCCAACACGCAGCTAAACAGGTAGCTAAGCATGTGCTCATATGTGCACGCGCCACACATACCTCCACAGGAAATTTGAATTTAGGTTTTATTTGCTTCAAGGTTAGATTTGTTGATCACTCTTTTCCCCCAAACAGTTGTCCCTTTTCATTGCATTTCAGGGAAGAGTGTTTTTTCTCCCCTCTGCATTTAAGTGATGACAGAATTTGCATTTCTGTGGACTGCAGCTGTCTGGTTATGTAAATGATGAGCATATGTTATATTATGTTTTCCAAAGGGGTGTTGGCTGCTTATATAGCTAAGTGCTAAATTTATTTCAGAGCTTGTGAAAGGATGGTCCTTTGGGCATGGCTAGAGAATGCCCCCATGGCCCCACACAGAAGGCAGGCCAGCGAAGCTGTAAATGACTCACAGCCCAGCCTATGATGAGCAGACCTACCTCCCTTAAAAGGGGCTGGATTGTTCATCAGACCTTTCAAGCCCCCACCTGAGCTTATGCCTGTGAGCCATCATCCCTTCTCATCTTTTAATTCCTTGAAAGCAAGCAGGTTTACCTGACCCAAAGCTCTCTCTCTGGAAGTCTCTATTGTTTGCCCCCTAGCTTTCTGATACAGAAATACTGCTTTATTTTAATATGTAGGTTGTGTTTGCAAACTACTTACATGAGTAATCCTATCACAGACCTGTGGTTGAGCTTGACATGATTGGTCTGTTACTGGTGGATGGTTAATGGTTCAGCACAGTGAAGACCTCTCCCTAAATTGTATAGCAAGTGAACAGGAGGATACAGATTCAGGACCAAGACTCTGTCTTATGTCATTCCTCTTTCTGTTACTGCAACAAATTACCAGAGGCACTCAGTTTGAAAAGAGAAAAAGATTTGGCTAAAGTTTTGATGTTTCAGTGTGTGGTTGGCTAGAGCATTGCCTTAGGGCCTGTGGAAAGTATGCTGCATCTCAAAGAGAGCATGTTACAGCGGGGACTGCTTATCTCACAGAAGCACAGAAAGAAAGACCTCACCTCAAAGGACGTATCCAAATAGAATCAGAGGACTTCTGAGTAAGCCCCAACTCTCCAAGGCTCTGTCGTCTCTGGATACTGCCACAGACCCTAGAGACCCTGCATCAAACACAGCACACCCCCTACTTCTGGCAGGATTTACACTGGCCAGGTATGGTGGTTAACCTCAACCCTTAACAAGATGGAGAATTTTCATGGAAACAAGCCCTCTGGGGCATGTCAGGGGAGATTTTCTAGACCAGGACAACTGGGATGGAAAACAACAACAAAACACAAAACAAAACTAACAACAGCTCCGAATGGGAGCTGCATTCTTCCATGGGCTCAGTTCAGACTGGAAAAAAAGAGGGAAAAGGAAAGGTGGGAAGGGGCAGCTAAAGTTCTCTTTCCTCACTGTTGGTGCAATGTGACTAGGTGCCTTCTCCTGTTCCCCATGGCTGAAACTCACCCACAGTGAGACAGGACCCTTGAACTGTGAGCCAAAACCAACCCTCCCCTCCTAGCATCTCTTTTGGGCCGGGGGTTTTGTTGCTGCTGTCAGCCTCAGCCAGGGCTGCACCCCTTTTTCCCCTCTCCTCTTGGTCACCAGTCCCAGGAGCCTTGTCTCTGCCATTACCATACAGCTGACGTCAGCTTTGCTTCAGTCTTTTTTTTTTTTTTTTTAAATCTCTGACGATGGGCTAAGTAGCCTTTTCTTTTATTAACGGTCCTTTCAGGGGTCATGTAAGACGTAGGGGGGTCATCTTTCAGAAAATCTCCTGAATCCCAGTGGCTTTGTGGAGTTCCATGTTTAGGCAGGAACCTAATTTCTCTGGTTTTAGAATGACTTAGCAGAGCATGAGGAAAGATTCTCTTCTCTTCCTCCTCTGGTGGCTTATTGAAACCCTGGGGTGGGGAAACAGCAGAGAGTGGTGGGGTTGGGAGGTAGGGGTGCGCTCTTCCGAACCAGCTCTGATCTGCCTGCTGGCTGCCACACAGATGGTGTGTTTTGATTACTAAACAGGGAAGACTCTTTTTGTATGGCCAGTAGCCCCTCTTGTGTGAGTCACTTCTCCAGGGTCTTGTCCCATGAGCACTTACAAATACAGGTGATCTCGGTGGGATTTAATCCCCTCATAAAATACATGGACATGTGTGTCACCAGGAAGTCCTGGCCTCAGCTCCTGGTCATGTGAAGGAGATCAAGTGTGTCACAAATGAACGCTTAGCAAAAAGCATTTGAATACTTGCATGTCCGTGTTCCCCTGGCCTTCTAGAATAATAGTTACAGAGTTTGTTGGGAAGTGTTTTCATGAGAATACCCTTGGAAATGCCCAGCTCCGTATTTCTGTCGGTATGCCCAATGAGTAGGTTTTAGAACTGCATGTTTTGAGGTGTGTGTGTGTGTGTGTATATGTGTGTGTGTGTGGCAGAGGGTGTATCTACTTTAAAAAACATGGTAAGACCAAGACAGCCATGGAGTTTTAGAACCACTGTACCATGTAGGGTCTCTGTCACTGCATCCAGTAGCTCTCTTGATTTCCATTGCACAACGCGATCTTCCTTCATCCAGAGTACCTGAATGTGTAAAAGCCCTGGGTGATGGAACATGCCCATTGGTTCTTGGTTCTCCATGTGGGTGGGGTTTTGTTTCTTTGTTGTTTTATTTTGTTTTTCTAAATAATGTTTAAAGATTTCTTTTTGTTACTTATGTGTCTGTGTCTTTTTGTCTATCATATGTGTGTGGATGTACTTGTGGAGGCCAGAAGAGGGTGTTCAGTACTTTCCATGAGCTGGAGGTGTGGGCAGTTGTGTGCTGCCTCGAGTGGGTGCTGAGATCCACACATGGGTCCTCTGGGAGAGCCAGAAATGCTCCTGACTGCTGAAGCATCTCTCCAGCCTCCATTCTGTCTCCCTGAGGCAGGGTCTCACTAGAGGCTCCATTGCCCAGGCTCTTTAGAAGTGAACATACTCCTGCCTCTCACTTCCCGGGCTTGTAGGCACCCGCTGCCATGCCCAGCTTTTTGTGTGAGCCTTAAGATGTATCTTCTCTCTGAGAAGAAGTCATTTGACTTTTCAAAAGTCTCTGAAATATTATTTTTAAGGTTAATTACTTGCTATACAACAAAGACATACTGACATATTTTCACAAAGGGTTGCCCCTCTCTGAGAATAATTGTCAACATTAGCTAAAGGGGAAAACTGGACCTAGCCCTTCTTTCCCGTTAGTGAACACTGTCACTCCAGCTGCATGACCATCACCGTGCAGTTACCACACACACGCGCGCGCACACACACACACACACACACCTGCTTTACTGTTTCTGAGCAGAGGTGAGAGATTCTGAACTTTCATTGATTCTGGGACCAGACAAGCTTAGATAATGAGACTGTTTATCGAGCAGATATTTCTTCGGTAAATACTGCCTTTAACCCTGTGACTTATGCATGTTTCTCCAAGGCCTTAGCCACCTGCATTTGGCCTTATCCTAGAAATTGCTATTTAGCAGGAAATTAAGAGAACTGTTTAATCTCATCTCGAAATCCATAAAACCACCCAGAAATTCTAAATTGTTTGCTAAAGCCTTTTGTGATGTTTTTTTTCAAAATACCATTCCAAAACTGAATCACTGAGTTCTCTTTCAAGTAAATTGAAACAGCAAAGTCATGTGACTTTACCTACCCAGCAAGCCATCAGGGGAATAGATCAAAATGGGATGTCTCCATTGTGCTTTCATCCTAGTGTAAGTACTAGAAAGAAAGTAGAATTGGATCTGGAGATACAGCTCAGTAGTGGAATGCAAGACCCAGGGATTCAGTCCATGACATCAAAATAAAATAAAAACAAGCTGGTGCTGATCAAACGTCTGAGAACCTCTGGTCCAGGCTTCCTGATGCTATGGAAGAATAAGTGTTTTGTTGGTCATAGCATGCAGGGCTCAGTAATAATCTGTCCGTGAGCAGAGAACCTAACTCTAAAGGTTGAGATACTTACATCGAGGGGAAATTGCATTCTAAATTGTTTTAGGCTTTGCAGTTCTTTCTACTGGTTGAATCTTGTTAGAATCTGGGTTAAAAGCGTTATGAGAAAATCCAACCTGTTTCGTTTATTTGAATTCATGTCACTGATTGCCTCATAGCGTCTCTGATGGGAAATGATTTCCTGCGTAGGAGTCATAGGACTTCCTGCATCTTCCATTCTTATAGTGACAATTCTTCTGGGCCTGTCCGTTAGAGTCCTGGGGTTTTTCCATGGAAATAGTTTTTGAAATATATAAGCAGTGTTCATCGTTTGGATGCTTTTTGGACCATGGAGAATCAGCTGGTGGGGCCTAGAAGCTGAGGAAGGACTTCCAGTCACATGTGGATACCCGAGTTCCACCAGCTACACCTATGAACTCTTTTTGTGCCTCCTCTTTCTCCCTCATACCACCCGCCAACACCACTGCAGGAGATTAGACATGTATGCTGTGAAATTGTCAATTCAGACCCGTATGGAACAGAATCAGTCTCTTAGGAAACCAACATCCACAGCCTCTAAGGCTGACTAGGGGGAAATTAAAGGATCAAATCCTCTTCACTCACTTTGACAAAGGAAGTGAGTAAAAGATTTTTATTCAGTTTAAAAGTCTTAAAAGAAAAAGGCATTCTTTAAATCAAAGGCCTTTATTTAGTGTTTGGGGAAATAAATAGTTAAAGAACAAAGGAAAAAATCTTCTCCATCCTCGTGCTATAAATGCATTGGTTCCAAACTTCAATAATTAGCCATGCTATTTCTTTGTATTTTAGGGTTTAATAATGTGGTTGGTTGACAGAGGAAAAATAGAGAATTGTTCTCTTTGACTTCCTGTGGCTCTGGCTGAGGATGCTGCTTTTCCTGGCTCCAAAGTTTTGCAGGCTTTGGGGGAAAAATGATGTCACTGGGAGCCCTAGTTGTCTCCTTAGTATGAACTCCATGGCAACGCTCCTGCGCACAGAGCCAGCTGACCTCACTCCCTTCTACTGCCAGAATATTTGTGCAGATAGCACTGACAGGGAATATAAAAAGATTTAGAGCTCTACCTGCCCACTCAGAGGTTGGAGTCTAGAATGGGAAATGGCAAGTAACAGGAACAATGCAGGGAGATAAGTCTGGCGACTGAGTGATCCAGAACAGCGGACGGGCGGATGCTCAAGTCACTTGGGAAATACCCAAGCTATCTCTGGAACTTAGTAGGATCCTTGAAGGCCCACTGGGGAGAGGATGGGAATATGTTTGAGAGGACGTTGTGTCTACAGTAGCCTGGCATTTTCAGGGCAGTTTGTGGCCAGCTTTTACAGTATGTCTTCTTGAAGGAGGTAGGGAGGAGATGATGTTTGGTTACACTATAATCAGACATTCAAATCTGTTGACTTCTGCACCATTTTTTTTAATGTCACAAAGAATCAATTTCCTACTTTAAGTTGGAATCTTAGTTTTCTGAGCTAGTAGTTAAGAACAAAATAACTGAACTATATTTCCTCTTTTTTTGCCTCAGTTTTCTTTCCTGTGGCATTTGACATGGGAATGACGCTTGCATCCCTCCTGTTTTGAAGGGCAGTTCATTTATTTTGATGGAATGAGTGACAGACTGTGGGGCTGGCGACAAACGTTGTTTTTGCCAGTCTTTTTTCTGACTTGTATTTTTTCAATGAACCTGTAATGTCTTGACTGTAAACCTATTTTATGTCCCTGCTAAGAGTAAAACATTATGTTATTTGAGGCAGATTAGCATGAGGGGAAGATTTCCTTCAAGCAGCTTTCTGTTCCACTTGAAATAACCAGTGTCAGGAGTCATGGACTGTCTATGTTAGATGGGTTTTATAGACACAGTTCCCTAGAATGATATGTGTGGAGACAGAATGATGAAGAATAAATGTCTTGTTAAGGTTCATTTATAATTTAGAAGGCAACTTCCGTCACTTCCTTTTAATGTCCTTACGAAGCGACTTTCCCCCCAAACTTCAATCATAGCATTTCCTACTCAAGACTGTTCAGTGACTTCTTGTTTCCCAGGTGGCAAACTTTGTTCTCACCTATGAGCATTTCCCTAAATTTTAGTATCACCTTTAGCACTTTCTGTCTGAATTTTCCCACCAGCAGTGACTCGGAGTGATGATGTCAACAGGTCATATTCCCTCAAGTGTTCTGGTTTTGTTGTCCTTGGTCTCACCTCCCAGAGCCCATGGTCACTCTCAAAGATCCAGGGCAAGAAGAGCTATGCCATGTTTAGAAGAGCAGAGCTGGAAAAGAAGGTCAAGATCCTATTGTGGGGCTCTGCCTGGGCTGAGTGGCAGCAGGAGGCAGGTGGAGAGAGTCTAGAGTGTAGGGCTCAGGTGATGCTGGCCGAGCAGGAGCAGGTATTTAAAGAAAGGAGCTTAAGGTCAGGCATGGTCCAAGACATGGTCCACGGTCCTCAATCCCAAGGCATGATGTTCTTAAAACCCAGGGTCAAAGGAAGAGGTACACAGGCTTGAATGGAGGCTGGTTTTCTTTACTGGCTCATAGAGACAAAGACTATATACAGACTCTAGAAAATGAAAGGTGAAAAAGACGGGTCAGACTTCTTGAATTTCACGATTGGATGTCAAGGAGAAAATAAAACAACAGCATCTTTGGGGAGTTCAGTGCTAGATGCAGAACCTAGGACCTTCTGGGCGCTGGGCAAGCACTCTTCCACTGAACTGCAGCCTTACAATGGCATCGTCAGTGTGAACAGATGGTTTAAAATTAAAGAAGTGAAGGGAAAGGAATGAAAGGAAGAAGATGTCTCTGAAGAGCCTAAGCCAGGCAGAGTCCTTTCTGATAACTCAAGGCATTAAAAATATTCGTCTGACATAGGGAAATCCAAATGAACGCGAATGTCGGCTTCTAGCACAGTGTTCTTACTAGGTGAACGTTGAGAGTGGGCAGCAGGAAGGGGGCAGAGTTGAATTGACATTATACAGGAAGATATGAGAGGTCTAGTCATGGGTGACTCGAGCTGGGGACTGAGCGGATGTAGAGGTTATAAGTGGACAACACAGCTGAAGTACTGATGTCACAGATGTCTGGAGCCAGGAGACCTCTCTTCTGGGGCCAGGGGCAGGGTTTCAGCAGAGTGTCTCTGAGAGGAAAGACTGTATGGGATGTTTTCTCCTTTAGGTCTCCATGGCTATCTGTGTGGGCATCATGCCATAGAAAGATTTTGTGCTTTACCTTATCATTCCCTTTGTACTAGGCCAGTTTTAGAGTCATGTAAAATTTTGATAGTTTCTCTTGAGTTTAACTAATTCTCTACTCCAGAAACAGGGAAACTCATGTCAAGGATTCCCTACTTGCGTTTCCTCTCTGCCTTAGTTAGGAATACTATGACTGCGAAGAGATGCCGTGACAAAAAGCAACTCGGGGAAGGAATGATTTATTTCACTCATAGCTCCATATAACAGTCCATCATCAAAAGCAGTGAGGGTAGGAACTCAAACAGGACAGGAACCTCGAGGCAGGAGCTGACATAGATGCCATAGAAAGGTGCTGCTCACTGGCTTGCTCCTCATGGCTTACTCAGCCAGCTTTCTTGTAGAATCCAAGACCACAGCCCAGGGATAGCACCACCTACAATGGGCTGGTGCTCCTCCATTAGTCACCAACTAAAAAAATACCCTACAGGCTTGAGTATAGCATTATCTTATGGAGGCATTTTGTTGTTGATTTGTTTTTTTGAGACAGGATTTCTCTATATAGCTTTGGCTGTCCTGGACTCACTTTTGTAGACCAGGCTGACCTCGAACTCACAGAGATATGCCTGCCTCTGCCTCCCCAAATGCTGGGATTAGAAGCCTGGGACACCACACCAGCTATGGAGGCATTTTCTTAATTGAGGTTCCCTCCTCTCAGATGACTCTAACCTGTGTCAAGCTGACATAAAGCTAGCCAGCAAAATATGTTTACTTGGATGCACAAAGGTCAACTTTACAGTGATGCTTTTTTTTTTTTCCATGTTGGCAAATGACTGCTCACAGAAATGACCCCAGGTGATGTATGGGAACTGTGGGCAGCTGAGGGACTCAGGAACTTGAAAGTGCCATGCACATGACATAACTCACAGTCCTTTGATGCTGTTTATTTTATGATAAAGTAAAATAAACAGCCTCTGTCAAAGAAGCATCAGGCATGAGTTAGTGCTGGTCCTAACATCCCAGCACCGAAGCAAATGGGGGAATGAAGAATAGGATGAAATGCTTCCTTGTGCTAGCTTCTGGTCTCACTCATGCTTCATCCTTTAGAGCAGCAGGTCTCAATCTGTGAGTCAAACCCCTTTGGGGTTAAACAACCCTTCCACAGGTGTTGCCTAAGACCATCAGAAAATTACGATTCATAACGGTAGCAAAATCACCGTTACGAAGTAGCAATGGAAATAATTTTATGTTTGGATGTCACTACATCGTGAGGAACTGTATAAAGGATCACAGCATTAGGAAGTTTGGGAACCACTGCCTGTATGGGTGGGGTATATGTGTGATGGCCACACTTTGCTTTTCTGTGTCTGGTTCTCTTTCTCTCAGTTAACTGTTTAGTGACCAAAGTTACCCAAGTGAGGAGACACCTCTGTGCAATGACATTGACCTGCATTACTTGAGCCCATCAGTGAATTCTCAGATTTTTCAAAATAGTAGCTAGACCCCGGCTAAGTCCTGCTGAGGCACAGAGCCTTCTGTATTGGTTCCTGTCTCTCTAGGAAACGGTGCCTCTGTGCTAATTTCAAGTTTCAGAGTAGCTGTAGAAATATCTGTTTTGTTTCCACAAACCCAGATAGGTGGTTGAGCTGTGGAGGTCTTCTCTCAAATGTTTCTTTGCTCCTCCTGGGAACTCCTGCCAGCACTCCGAGGCCTTCTAATAGTGTTATCTTTGTTCTTCGTGTGAACACCTCTGTCATTTCGGAAAGCTCTTTGTCTCAACCCAGGGAACGATGCTCCGTCCACTGCGTCACTCAAATAGACTGGCTTTTTTTTTTTTGGCAGTATTGCTGCTGGGAAAATGCACAGAGCCGGCAGGCTGTGAGGCAGGAGCTCTCCAGCCACTCCTTTTTTCTGCTGGGAGTTGCCTCTGGTGGGCTATAGCTGGAAGGTCACAGCCTCTGCATTGTAAATGGGATAAAGGTGCTGTCCAGTACTCAGCAGCAAAAGAACCTCCCAAACAGCAGCTTCAAATCCGTATTAAATTACAAAAGAGTCCACTTACAGTGATAAAGGTTCTGGATTAACTCCTTCAGTTTCTGAATTACTGCCTGAGCCACTCTGTCCCCCACCCTGGCCACTGTGAGGGCACCGCGTCATCGTCAGTTCAAGGAAGGTGGAACTGATGGGGGTGGACATGAAAAGTTTGGGAGACTGAATTCCATTTCAGCTTCTAAAAGTTTCCCTTCAGTTTCCAAAGTATCAAACTGTAGGAGGTAGATCACTCCAATTATGGCAATTTTGCTTTTTGGAATTTAAGATGGCGTTTCTCAGAGAGAGAGAAGTCCAAATATGCATTTTATTTTACGTCCAGGCTTCTTTCACATCCATTGGAGAAAATTATATCTAAACATGTCATCCTGAATTCTGGATTTTGTGATAAACAAGAAATTCAAGTTAAAATAAAAGAAAGAAACCTAAGAATTTTAGTATCCATACTGTTTTTTTATTTATTTATTTTTAATCATTCTTAATGTATGCTCTGTAAAAAAAAAATAATAATGATAAGGTCTCAGTTTGTTTTAGGTTATTTAACTGTCATTCTCAGTGCTGGAGAGGGTTCCCGGACTCTTAGCTACACACAAAGAAATATTCAGATATTTCAGGAAGGGTTGCCCTTCTCTGAGAATAAATGTCAACTTTAGCTAAAGGGGAAAACTGGACCTAGCCCTTCTTTCCCATTAGTGAACACTGTCACTCCAGTTCCATGACCATGCTAGGCCTGAGTCTTCTCATTGAGGTACTCCTGGGCACCTCCAGTTCAGAAACAGCAGGGCAACTTCTTTGATCTATCACTAATGAATATTGGCTACTCTTTAAAAGAAAATTGCCCATCAGTAGAAGTTTAGACACTTATACTTTGAAATACAGCTTTTAAAGTTAACAATTAGATTAATTTATATACAATTTTGACTTACTTAAACTTGAATGCTTTTTTTTTGAGGCAATAATTTGCCATTTTGTTATAAATAATCTTCCAAATAGTAATTTTATTTTATTTTATTAAGATTTCAAAGATTTTGTTTTTGAAAAAGTAACTTAAGGTCAGTAAATTGATATAGAAGAGGGCATCCCTTCTGACTATTTTGTGAAAAAGTAAACATTGTATACCCACATACTGAGAGAAAATGCACAGTGTTATAGGACTATTATACTGTTAGAAAAATTACCTTGTGTGGATAATGCTGCACTTTAATTGTTTACGGCTAAGTGAAATGGGAAAGCATAGCTTAGAGTGAAAAATCATGTATAAAATCGATCTAACTACAGAAGAGAATGTGTGCTGTCCAGATATTCATAGACAAACCCAAGTTAAGAAGATATCTGTGCACACACCCACACCACAGCCTGAAGCTTCTCTGTACCGTGGTGATAACGTTGTGTGAAGAAAGAATGGCTCCACCCTTCTGGGCATTTGTTCATCAGGTGCTTCCAGCATGTCCTGATGGGCTGATGCTTTTCACGCTTGCTGCTCACAGGGCCCTGAGAGCTCATCTCTGCTCCCGCTTCTCAGGTCTGACTGGGTTTCACACAGATCTCATTCTGATGAGTTCACTGGCTGCAGAGATCATCTCCTTTCAGCAAATCCATGTGAGCACTGGAGGCTTCAGGGACTGGCCAGTTACAGTGAAAAAGGGGCTTCATGTTGCTTGGTGGCCACAAAATGAGGAATGCAGTGCAGACCGCATGGACTCCATCCTCTCCCGCACCCAGTCCACCTCCACAGAAGGCTAGAAATGGCTGCTCAGTGTTTCTCTTAGGGAGAGCATAGGCTAATGCTCTCTAGCATTCACATTGTCACCCTCTCATTTAAAGTTATTTTATGTTTTGTTCTATCTACCAGTCTACCTACCTACAAACCAAATATGTCTGATTCTGTGTCTTTAATGGTACTGAGAATCAAACCCAGAACTTCATTTTATAGACATTTATACTCAATCAGAATATGAAGCCCAGTTCAAACCCAATGAAGAGAAATTCCCTCTGTCTTTGAACTTTGAATAACTCTTTAGGATGAGAATCCCTGGCAAAATAGGCTCTCCAGTCAACAGCCTGGGTATTTTGGTTGGGATGTCACTTAGTAGGGACAGTTTTGAAATTAATTTAAAGAAAAAAAAAAAAAGCTTTCCAAGAGATCAGTGTCAAAATCTTTAAATTTTAAAATTATAGAGAAAAAATATTTTTATGTATTTTCCTAAACCTTTAAATAGTATTATTACTCTTCAAAATAAGTATAGAATTCAGCATTTGTCATTTTTATAGTACTTTAAAATGGGAACTTTATAATGGCGAATGCCATGTCACCTCCTCACATAATCACAAAATAAACATAATTTTAATTGCTTAGACATAGAGAAAATTAGGTTTGCCAGAATTAATCTTTGAGTGATTCTAAATTAATAGAAAATCTTATGGTAGATGATATCTCAAATACCGTCCAATAACATACGATAGTACTTAAGAAGCTTTCTAAGAAGCATAGTCCTTGGTGTAGACACCGTAGTTAGAGTGGACTTCAAGAGTAGAGGACCCAGTCCTGAGAGGTTGTAAGAAAAGGTACAGAGGGTGGGAGCTGAATATGGGTAGATGCTAAGAGCCGGAGCTTCCAGTCCTCAGCTAGGCAGATGGCTACATGTTTGTTCTTCCTTTCCTGGAAACATTTTAATTACTTCACCTGAAAAAAAAAATAACGAAAGTAGTGGAAGACCAGCCATTTCTAATACAGACACATTCTTTTCTTTTGTTTGTATGTTTTTTATTTATTACAATTGATTTATCTTGTATCCCAGCTATAGCCCCCTCCCTCATCCTCTTCCAAACCAGCCCTCCCTCCCCTCTTCTCCTCCCATGCTCCTCCCCAGTCCACTGATAGGGGAGGTCCTCCTCCCCTTCCATCTGACCCTAGCCTATCAGATCTCATCAGGACTGGCTGCACATTCTTGCTGGTGCATCCAAAGGAACTGAGGTTTGCAGGCAGATCAGCATAGGGCCAAACAGAAACTGTGCATGTGGTCATGAAAGCTGGGGGCCAAGGCAGTTGAACACAGGGTCTTAGAAAATAAAAATAAAATAACCAGTATAGTGCCATTTGGTCACTAGTAGTCCAGGGCTCATTTTCAGAAGAACCTCCACACCTCTGCCGATAACCTGAGAATGTCGGCAGCCTTCACCCAGAGCTTAGTGTGGGCTCTGAGTCAGGATTCTGACCAGGTTTTGCTTCCTTTAGCTCCAGACGTTGGTGGCCACTGTGAAAGGAGAGACTTGCTGGCCTCCTCTGTTTGTCTCTGTGATTCTGTACGAGCTAAAGGGTCTGATACCGTTGGAACATACACTGACAGCTCAGGTTTTATGTTGCTGTGTTCCTCTATACATTAAACAGCTCTGCATGCAGCCTGCTGATAGAGATTTCTTAGTTGAAGTATCACCATGTTTTTAATCGTGGTAGATCAAGATTTGTTTTTCTGTAGGGCATAGATTTATTGTTTCATATGATTTATATTTTATTTTTGAAAATATGTGGACACATAATTAGGTCCATATTAATCACTTTTCTTTTCTACTAAAACAGAATACTTGAAGTAATTAACTTGTGGAGAGAAAGGGTTTCTTTCTGTCCATACTTTCAGAGGGCCCATCGCTGCGACTTGTGTGGTTACCTCAGGGCAAGCAGAAAGCTGAAAGGGAGAGGGAAAGGGGCCAGTGTTGCCCGTGACTCCAGTGATTAATACCTCCCACCACGTCTCACTTCTTAGAGCTTGTACACAGCTGGGAATGCTGCACTTACTTCCAGCACTCAACAGGCAGAGGCAGGCAGGTTCTCTGCATTCCAGGCCAGCCTTACCTACATAGTGAGACCCTATACAACAACAACAACAATAATAATAATAGTAATAATAATAATAATAAAGATTGCACCAACCCTAGCAGTGCTATAAACTGGAGTCCAGACTTTCATCCCCGAATCTTTGGAGGACTACCATCCAAACCAAAGCAACCCCTATAGTTGTAGAGGAAACATGTGCCTTGAGTCATGCTTTGAGGTTGGGCAGTTGTGCCCCTAGGAGTAGGTAGCTGAGGAGACAGACTGGCGGCATCCTCTTTTTAAGGCCCCTTGTGCTTTGCCTGGGTCCATGGCCTGTGTAGTTGAAGATCCTGAGCTGTTCACCAGACACTCCTGGTGGAACCCTGAGACAGAGCTGGGCTGTCTGCTTTGAGGAGCTCACGGCCTTAGGATAGATGGACAGAGGCATGGTAAGATGCCGTGTAGAAAGCACTTATTTCGTAAGTGTCACTATAAACCATCTGACTTGAGAGGAGGCAGGGTTTGAGCATTGAAACACCGGAAGAACAGTCTCCTTGCCCAATCTTGGAGGGTCACTAAAATTGTACCTAATAAAGAGAAAAAGAAAGAAAGAAAGAAAGAAAGAAAGAAAGAAAGAAAGAAAGAAAGAAAGAAAGAAACCAAACAAACAAACAAAAAAGAACTATTACAGGCTGTAGGAGAGACATCCTCAAAGTCAGTGAGGGGCTCTAGGCCAAATTTGTGTGTTTTCTGACACTATTTTTAGTTTTTTCCAAGGAACAGTATAACATGACTTTTTGGCCAAGATCCCAGTAAAATAGTAGCCTGATTACTGTTAATATGATGGAAGTGGGAAAAACCTGTGAGAAGCACTTTGCCTAGAAATTGTTCTGTGACTATAGAAGGAGGGAGCAGCCCTCTGAGCCAGCCCGAGTCGACTCAAACTGCCTGATGGCTGTTTGTCAGCTTCCCCTCCTTGTCACGGAGCATTAGAATTGTCCTCTGGCCGAAGGAGACATCTGTTCCTGATAGGTAGGCAATAAAACATTTATCAGGATGACATCATGACTTGTAAGAATCCTTCAAGGAAAGTATAATAATCCACAATCGTAGAGGACCACCTCCCGGAAGAGGTGGGGAATACCGAATAGCACACATTGGCAGGGAAATTAATTTTCCTTTCTCATGTAAAATTGTTGTGGCATGTTAAAAATAATTTATGTAATTATAGAAAGGAAATTGGATTTGTTTCAGCCTTTATAGATGAGTGTGTGGTCTTGAGATTGGCTATATACTGAACATTATCCTTGCAACTGAGTGATGATTCTGAATAGTAGAGTTGACATTTAGTTTCATTAAAGATTAATAGTAGCCCAGTCTCATGAGTGGCCAAGATTTAGAGGCTGGGGCTGTGGATTATGTATTAGGTGGCAAGGCTTCGAGCCCTAACTGCCACTCATTTGCTGACATTTGTACTCACCAGTGCTCATGTTAATTTTTCCATCCATGGTAGCAAAGATAATAACATCCCAAATGGCTCTGCTCAGGTAATTGGTGAAGATTAATAAGATCATATTTATGAGAGGCTTTGAGATTCTTAAAATAGCACAGAGTAACACTAGGGCCTTCTACAGCACCCATCACATTCTTCTTTGTGTTTCTCGTGGGTCTCACTGGAATGCTGACCCCTTTGTAAAGGTGGTTGACGACTGCTCTGTTTCGCTTCTCTGTTAGTGTGATAAGACAATGAACAAAAGCAGCTTGGGGAAAGAAGTGATTTATTTGGCTTCCACGTTCTATCCACCATTACAAGGAGCCAGGGTCAGAACTCAAGACAGGAACCCAGAGGCAGAAACTAAGCAGAGGACTGCTTAGTGGTTTATTCCTTCTGGCTTATGCTTATGCTCAACCAGCTTTTTTATGCAACCCAGGACCACCTGCCCAAAGATAACAACACCCAGGATACTATGCCCTCCTGCATCAATTAGCCATCAAGAAAATGCCCCGCAGACATGCCCCCAGGCCAATTTGATGGAGGCAATGCAACTGAGGATCCTTCTCCCCAGATGTGCTGAGTTGATGACCAGGGTTAGCAAAGTGTGCTAGCCTTGTCACTTATTGTTTCTGTAACTGTGAATGTACTATCTGTCTGAATCTGTTATGTACAAGAACAGGCAATGTACATAACTCTGACCTCTGAGACTTTTTTGATGTGTAGATCCTGGCATGAGTTGGTCATACTTTTCCTCTAGGTCATGATTTCTGGTAATTTCCCTATTTGCTCTAGTCCTTAGGTAATATGCTTAAAGTGTGCAACTGTGGAAAATAACCTTTATCTCTGCTCTTGTTTCAGAAATAAGCAAGGGTGATTGGAGGCCAGGCTTTACTTGGATAGCTCAGACTTCAAGTTCATCACACATAAAAATGTTGACCTGTAGTTCTCATGCATTAACCTTGATTCTTACTTAAAAGCTGGCAGTTCAGATGGTGCTATTTTCTCCCTGTAATCTAGGGTAACAAGAATTGATTGACATATAAAAAGTTTCATGCAGTCGAAAGCCTGATCACAAATTTTAATATCTACGAGTCACTTATAATTAGCTGTTGGCAGTAATCCCAAGTAGCTATTTTTTAATAAACTCTGTATGACAAACAGTATCAGAAGGTTCTGTGCCAATTCCTCCAGTTCTGAGTAAATCTATACTCCTGCCCATCCTTCATGCATATAGCAGAAGTTAAGAGGCATCCTTGCTTCTTTGTCAAAATGATGACTTATTTCACTTGAATCACATTTGGGATGGAGTTGAATGTTTTAAGGCCAGATTTTGTTCCAATATTGTTATAAGTTGGGCATCTGAGTGCCTGGGGGAGAAAAATTGTCTCAGTCTTGGGAAGATTCGAAAGCTAAGCTGTAGGCAAAACCTACCTTCTTCAGTGTTCCATGACTTTTTCCTCATGAGATTTTCTACTGAGGTGGAAATACTTTGCAAAAGATTGATGCTCATATGTGATGGTGTATGCCTGTAATCCCAGCAAAATATTATTGCAAGGAGCAAACAAAGGAAACCTCTCAAATAAAGCAAAATCATGTCTAAACACACAACTGTTTTAAAGTGTGGCACATTCCTGGCGTAAGGCTGTGGTGTCTGCTTCATCAACAAAAGACTTCTTGGTCTCATAGTACGTATCTGTTACATTAGTGGCTCAGTGAAGGCATATGTATGTTGACTTGCGCAATATCATTTTAGCATTTTTCTCCCATCTTTCTTTGGTGGTTTTGTTTGTTGCAAGTGTTTGAAGAAAACAGAAGCGACAATCACCTGGGATATAACATGTCTCACGTATTATCCTGTGCCCCCGAGACAACGTGGAATCTGAGTGTGTTCTCTGAAACACCACTGGGAGCAATTCTCTACAGGTCTATTATTCATAAATTTCAAACACTTAGGACTTTCGGGAACTTCCCAGCACTGGTCTGTTACAGTCCACAGAGGCCTTTGTTTCTGCAAAAACAAACAAACAAACAAAATGAGACCTGGTTTTATCCAGGGAAGCTTAGAGGACTGGCGTCTGGGATAGTAACTAGAAACACACGTGTTAGAGGGCCTCTGAGATACGCTGTAAAATGTTGGGGCCCCCAGAGCGACAACATCCAGTGACTGCCCTTCCACAGGTGCACTTGGAAAGCTGTGCTGTGAAATACTCAGTGAGGGCCCACGAGATGTCCCAGCAGGAAAAGGTGTTTTCTGCGTGAGCCTGGCAACCCAAGGTTTATCCCAACAAGGTGGAAGGGCTTTGCTGACTCCATTAAGTTGTCCTTGGACAGACACAAGCATGCCATGCTCCAATACCACACCATGCACAAATGGGTGTGTTTGTGTATTCATACACAGTAATAAATACACAAGTGCATAAGAAATTAGCTAATGAATTCACATAAAGTGAGTCTGTCCTGGGTGTTAGCATTTGGTGGCAGCTTCAAGCTGTCCAGCTGGAGCTCTCTGACATTACTTAAACTTCTTTCACTCTTTCTTGCACTCTGGATGCTGTCTTCATTTTAGTGGTTCTCTCCCCATTGGTTCCTGAGGGCAGGGGAGTTAAAAGATTGTCCACATGGGAAAAGCTCAGGAGACCTCTACCCTACACAACCTTAGGCGACTAAGGGGTGCTGATGATGGGACCTGCTGACACTGTACCATTAAAACTCAGGTATCTGAGTGACACGTGCTCTGCCTTTTTGTTCATATTTGACTGCGAGTCATAGGGATAGTTTAAAGCTAACATGGGAATGTTTAAGTTTGTATGTATAACTTTACATAGGAATCGCATCTCAATGACTTATTACTCACTTGATCTTCAAAGTTCATTGCTGCCAACTGGTATTCAGATAGGTAATTGTAGAGCATCCAACTTTTCCTAGAATCGAACTAAGTGATATGAGATTATTCTTTTGGAAAGAAAGAAAGAGAGTGAGAGAAAGGAAGGAAGGAAGGAAGGAAGGAAGGAAGGAAGGAAGGAAGGAAGGAGAACAACAAAATAAAGTTGTGCATCTGAGTGCATGGGAACAAAAAATTGTCTAGGTCTTGTGAATATTCAAAAGTTAAGTAGTGGGCAAAACCTACCCATTGTGATATAAATATTTCAAACACATTTGAATATATTTGAATATTCTTTGTTATTGCTTGAGAATTTCAGAGTATGTTTTCATCAAGTCCATTCCCATTCCTCCCCTCTAGTCTTCCCCTACCACTCTTTCTTTTTAATACTCTTTTGTTCTCAAGGCATCAGCTTAGTGATGCTGGACTGTGCCTTAGTGTAGGGCCATCTGCTGTATGTAGCCTTTCTGGAGGCAATCTTGAAGAAAGATGTCTCTCCTTTTCCTAGCTATCATCAAGCACCAATAAGCCTCAACTAGGAACCATTTTCCTCCTCTCTGCTGCTGTTTGTTCTTTGATTTTGTGTATGCTGTCATAACCACTGTAGGTTCATAAATGCTACTGCTGCCCTGTGTGTCCATAAAGTGCTGTTTCACTGTGGTCCTCCACTACCTCTGGCTCTTACAGTATTTCTGCTCTGTCCTCCACAATCTTCCTTGAGCAATGGTGTATGTTTTAGATGTCCCAATGTCTCTTCTCTGCATGCTGACCAGTTGTGATTTTCTGTGTTAATGATCATCTACTACAAAAACACCAGGGCCGAGAGAGGCATTCACCTCTTATTTAACAATAAGCCAATAGGAATTGTCTTAGTACTATATTCACTTAGCAGAATAATAGTATTAAATTCTTCCCCAGGGCCTGTGATATAGCTAGCCATGGCCTCTTGGCTCCATTAATGATGCTAGGCATCAGTTCCATCTTGTGGAGTGGTCCTTAAATCTAATCAAAAGGTGGTTGCTCCCATAACATTAATGCCACTATAGTATCAGTGTTCAAATATGGATAAAGTAACTTCTAGCACCATGAAAGCTAGCCAATGAAGATGAAGTTTCCAGGTTGGTACCAGGTTGATTTCCCAGGTTTTATGACTCAGGTTGTAGTGTCTTCAGCAATAGGGTTTTACCATCAAGTTCTGGGTGGTAACTAAGAGCAATGGCAATAATTTATAATGATCAAGAGTCTATGAGGCCCTACTGGCCAGAGACTCCAAACGAGGTACAGAATTCTGTAAATTTTTTTAAATAAAAAAAAATAAGTATTGGACAATTTTTGATGAATTCATTATTTTTAATCAGAGAAAGGACTTTTTGATTATAGAATCCAACTAAAATCAAACATTTTAAAAATGACTAGGAATAATGCGCCATGTGGATAATTAATAAGCTATATTATCAGACTACATAGATACATAATTCCTTTATACAGACTGTTTTCTGGTTTTGAGTTTATCCTGTCTTAAATGAAATCCTTTTTCTAATCTCTAATTTCAGTGTAGAGATGCCGAAGTGACTGACATGACTTATCTGTGCCATTGGCCATGAGTTGATGTATGCTTTCCACTGACACCGGAGTCCCTAAGGTGGACACATGTGGACAAGACCCTTACAGGCCTTAGGCACCCCTGGCTTGGTGTGTGGGTTATGAAGGCAGAAGTAAATGTTTTCATACCTGTGTGCAGATGAACTCCTTACTTTGGTTTGGTTTCCTCTATTCATAGCGCCTGTCTCTTTTAGTGAGTTTATTTGATTTGAATCTCGTTAGTTGATTTTCCCTGGGGCAACTGGTAAACAGCCAGCTTGCTGGCAGCCTCATTATCTTGTTGACGTCTAACCATTAGTATCTGTGCAGCCAAATGGACTGCTTGTAGTTTGGGATGTCATTTTTATTGCCACATGGCTGTGGGTTGTTTTTCTTTGGGGTGGGGGTTGGGGGGCAAGGAGGTCTTTTGAGAATACCATGGGAGCTTCATGGCTTGTCAGTAAAGCTGTTGAGTAATTTGCCAGCCAAAGTGGTAGAATGGCTTCATGATAATGGTGGCAATGACAACATCCTTGGCAGACCACAGAAAGAGGTATTCGGCCTAGACTAACCTATTGTACTTCAAAGCCTCAAGCTCACATTTTGCTAAATCATTCTCTTCCCTGAGACTCTACCTCCAAATCTAGCCTGTGCCTCATTTCAAATGTTAGAACTGGAACTTTCTAGCCTAGGAGTTTTAATAGATAAAAACAATGAGCGATGGTGCTCTTTTATACTAGGCAAACTTTTTATGGAACATAATTCAAAGCATATAATTTTTATGATAAAATTTGGGATCTTCTGAAAAATTTCATGGTTGCAGTAGGTTGCTTAAAATAGCGTGTCAGGCTTCTTTGTTCTCTCGAGTCTGCTGCCAGTATGACTTTTGCTAAAATGTTTGAAAAGAGCTGACTTAAGTGACCTTAAGTTCCGAGGACAAGAAAAGCTGATTATCTCGGTCCTGAAAACATCGGAACTGGCTGTCACTCTTCCTGCCTTTCATTGAAACATAAAGGTCATGCCTGGAAGAACAAGGAAGAGCTGCTTCCTCTGGTCACGCTGGAAAGCCTGTCTGACCTGGTACCTTGAGAGGATTCGTTTTGGGTTTATCATGTCTTCTTTGTATGGCATCTTGTACAGGGTAAATACCTTCAAGGAAGGCATTCACTTGCTGCTTCTATTCCATAAAATATAGAATAATCTGCAATGGTAAAATGCAGGTTCAGATTACTTCGGTAGTTGGCATCTGATCAGGGAAAGAAATGTATTTGCTATACTTTGGTACAGGATAGAGAGATGGTTGGGTAGTTAAGAGCACTGGCTGCTCTTCCGGAAGACCCAGGTTCGGTACCCAGCACCCCCATGGAGGCTCACAGCTGTCTGTAATTCTAGTTTCAGGGTGTCCAGTGCCGCCTTCTGGCCTCCATGGGCACCAGACCCTTATATGGTTCACAGTCATAATTGCAGGCAAAATGCCCATACATATAGCATAAAAATAACTTATAAAAGTGTATCTTGGTAAACTGTACTGAGGTATATAACCCAAGGCCACAGGTTTTACATGGCGAGAGAACAAAGTGACCTGAGCTGTTCCAGGTAAGGATCTAATGAGGGAAGGAAAGAGAAGGGTGTGGCTTTGAAGTCAGCAATAGTCCAGAGCTTTTATCTCTGGGTCTGGTTACAGGCTACTCAGACCTTTGGTATAGTCTTTCCGGTCCAGTCCCTGGGAATCTCATTAAGGCCTAAAGCACAAATAAACAGCTGCAGGAGAGAAAGTGTGACAGAGCTAAGGGGAGAGATAGGCGAGGTCAGTGACTGACTGCAGTGACCTAGCACAGCGTCCCCAGTCACAGAGTTAGCTCATCAGTGGGAAGACATGGGCAGGTACTCACATCCAGGAGACGAAACAGTCACACACATTCAACATTTCACAGAGACACTGTGAGGCGCCTATGCAGGGTTCTCCCAGCAGAGTGCGCTCTCAGTTCCAAGTGTTTGGGAAGTCAGTGGCCTAAGAATAGTCTAACCATGAAGGGGAAAAGGAGAAAGGGGGAACAGATGATATCAAATACCAGCTTCCTTATCCATTTCCTTAAATGTGTTCAGGGCCATAAATCCTCCGAGGTAGATGAGAAATTCTAAGAGGAATTAAAATGGAGCTCTTGAGTTCAGTACTAGACAGCAACCTGGTAATGCAGTTGCCCCTTGGTGTTCTCTGGAGGTGGATTCCGGGTTCCCTCGTGGCCACCAGAATCTGAAGATGGGTAAAGCTGTGACACCAGAGGGTGCAGTGCTCACATCAGGCCTGCACACGTCCTCCCTCATACGTTAAGACAGCTACAGATGCACTTAGAGCCCGTCATCCAAAGGGGCCCCGTTAAAATAGCTGGGACACTATACCGCCCAGGGAAGGGTGGCTTGAGAATGGTGTTTGCAAGCTCTCCACAGACGCGGGCTTCCCCCAGTTACTTTCAGTCCAATAATGGTGGATTCTAAGGACATGCACTGACTAAACTTTAATAGTGAAAAGTGAAAGGGGGGGTTAAAAAATCACGTTAAACTAAGAACTCAAGACAAATGCAGTGAGAAGCAGTGCTTGTTATAAGAAATCCTGTCTTTTCAGAGCCTAAGTGCTCTAATTTTATCTCCACTGCTGGGATAGAAACACTTGGACTAAAACTTAAGAAGGAGAGAATTTCTTCAGTTTGTACTTCCAGGTCACCATTGAGGGAAGTTGGGTCAGAAACTTGAGCAAGAACCAAAGCAAAACACCAGTAAAGCTGCTTACTGGCCGCTCTCTGGCCGACGCTCAGGCACCTTTCTTGCACAGCACAGGCTAGCCTGCCTAGAGGTGGTTCTGTTCGCAGCGGTCTGCACCCTCCCACACCCCACGCAATCCCTCACAGACATGGCCACAGAAAAGTCTGAGCAGGCAATTTTTAATTGAGGTTCCCTCTTTGCAAGTGACTCTGTGGTGTCAAGGGGACGATAAAGGCTAGCCAGCGCAGCCCACTCTTGTCATGCTGGTGCACAAATATTACAGCTTCAAAACAGATGAAATTATTCCCCAGACAGTTTAAATCTGAGATTGATGAAATCTGAGGACCAGAACTCAATCGATGTTTAATACAAAGAAAAGAGGGGGAGATGTTTAAATAACACACATAGTACTAAGCATCAGAAGACCAGTACAGAGAACAATGATGTCCCTTGTGTGCTATAGCACTGCTCCAATGTTTGGTTGTTTACATGTCTCTAAATAGTGCTGTGCTTAAAATAAGTCAAAGCATATCGATTTAAAAACTTGCCTCATTGGCTTCAGTCTGTACTATGGGGTGCTAACTTCTGGGGGTGATTATCATACTCACAACTGAACTATTTCACTTATCAGAGATTTTTTTTAAATACAGGTACAAGAAAATCCAGATTATTAACCCCCATTGATCAAAAATGGATATTCATTGGATTCCATGTATACTCTGCTGTATCAAATATATGAGATAAAAGTACATTTTCCTGAGTTGGCAATGCTTATTTCCTTGTCATAAAACAAAATGTGCTTTTAACAAAGCACATAAAATACTGCTAAAGCTAATTAAATCTTGATATATCCATTTAAAGATTAGTCATTTCGAATTTGAGTGATATGAAATCCAATCTTTTTATCATCTTGAATAAATAAGCTAGAGGAGGAATTATTTTATATTCTCAATTGCATTCAATTTCTACCAAGAGAGGAGGCCTGATAATTAGTCCTTTTTTATTCTAATCTAGAATGAGGGATGTACCCATTAAGAAAACAGGAGCCTTTGAAGCTTTGGCATAGGAAAGTTATTAGGGTGTCACAGTCCTCAGGGATTTATTTTGTATGAAAATGTGTGCAGCAGTAAGATAATAACATTCTAAGTCATCCTGAGATCTCTGTTTAATAGATCAGATTCTGCCTATTTCTGCAAATGCCCTTTGCCAAATCCCTATGTATATAAGAATACCTGGTTACCCATCACACTTTAAGGAGACTTCCTATGTAGAACAGAATTTTTAGGTGAAAGATTTTGAAGCAGGAAGAAGCTGAGCCTCTGAAAATTTAACTTCACTGGGAGAGCATCATTTTAAAATTCATATTGAAGATAAAATAGGTGAAAGAGGAATGAATAGGTTTCCTATAGCTTTAGGAAAATAATTGGTTAGACATGGTGATGAGCCTTGTACATTTTCAAATTGCAAATAGAAAACTATAGTTTATATCCTCATATTGGGCTGCGACTTCATGCCCACCTCTCCTTCTCCAAGCTGAGGTTCGGCCTGGCTTCAGCTTGTTCAAGAGATTGCTGCCACAATCTCTTTAACTACCCAGTTGTATCTAGAAAACACCATTTCCTTGTAGTCATCAGTTGCCTCTGGCTCTTACATACTTCTACCTTCTCTTCTGGCATGGTCCCTGAGCCCTCGGAGGAGGTGATAAAGATGCCCACGTAGGGCTGAACATTCAGAAGTCTGGTTCTCTGCTCCCTGACCAGTTCTGGGTCTGTGTACTAATTACCATCTACTGAAAAAAAAAGAAGTTTCTCTTCTGAAAGTTAAGAGCGCTGATCGATGGATATAAGTCAATAGGAGCCTGTTTGGTACTGTGAATTCTGTCCATTTATCAGAATAATTGGAATTCTTTGCTAGGGCTTATGACATTTCAAGCCACAGGTTCCTAATAGGACCCTTTTCTTTTTAAGATTTATTTATTTATTATTTATACAGTGTTCTGCCTACACACCAGTAGAGGGCACCAGATCTCACTATAAATGGTTATGAGCCACCATGTGGTTGCTAGGAATTGAACTCAGGACCTTTGGAAGAACAACCAGTGTTCTTAACCTCTGAGCCATCTCTCTAGCCCTAGATCTTGTTTCTTAAGACCATGTACTTGTTAGGAATTTGACTCTGTCCTTGGAAAATGTTGAGTCATTTATATGATCTTTAGAAACTTGAAGAGCTCTCTGCTTTTTATTTCTGATTTTGAAGTAAGTTGCAGTCTGTGCAGCTTGTTTGTTAGCAAATACTTTAGTTGACCCATAGTGATCAGTCTCTTAAATCTTCGCCCACTTGAAGATCAGTGACAGAACCTACTGGAAATTAAGGCTGTAAAATTTCAGGAGGGAATTTGGTGTTCCTGCAATCAATACTTTGCAGATAGCACTAACAGTTATTTTTTCCCCATGAAATATGCTGGCTAGTAGGTGGAAAATCAATGCCCGGGAATGAAAAACAGGTGTCAAGTTTGATAGCGACATCATGCATTTGATGATTGGAGGCCAGAGGGTCCTGTCAGCAAGCAGCGGGAACTCTGTCAGGTGTAATATTTGGGGAATTAATGAAAATGCCAGAAACAAAGCAGTTCAGACAGCAAGCTCATTTTGGGGAGAGTGAAAAACAAACTCGGGGCAAAATGGCTCCTTCCTCTTGCCTCACGAGTGAATGGCTTGCAGGAGGACCACATGCAGACACTGTCCCCTGTCCTGGGGAGTGGGGAGAAGGCCTAGACCACCGGTGAGGGGGTAGCTGCACTCCTTTGCTTACAGGGACTCCACCAAGGCTCTGGCAGCAAGATGAGGATGGGTAGAGTGGTACAATGAAGCTGTGACTCAAACTGAAAAGCATGAGCAAAGATATGTGTACGCTTTGCAAAGCACTTAAGAGGAATAAAACATCCATCTGTGTTTTAAAGTGAAAAATGGATTCCCAGTCGGTCTGTATTATTGGGGAACTGATTTCCCATTCAAGAAGTTAGAAGAGGAAAAGTAAGTGTAATAATGAGGAAGACCAACAGAAAAAGTCATGGTGTTCTCTTCCGGAAGAAGCCACTAGAAATCAATTAGGACTATTAGGAAGGCCCGCGGACATGCGTAGATACAAACTAAAATATTTTAAAGTGACACAGGTACAGTCACTCTGCTTGGTTTGTATGGATTCCAATTTATCATTCCATTGGCTATCTGCTGTCTAAACACAGGCCAGGCCACCCACATTTGTGCCTCATTCTCCTCATCTGTATTGTAAGTGTGCAAAGCCACTTGTAAAAGTACCAGCCACATGGCTGAGCACACTGTAGGTGCCCGGCCTAACTGTTGCTATTCCTGGCTTCACTGTAACTTCATCTAAAATAAAGAAAAGTCCATTCCCGATATATACAATAACACCATTAGGATTGCACAGGTTTTTGACAAGACGTCACGAGGAGTGGCACAACAAACGATGGCAGTCTTCACAGTTTGAAGAGGTCGGTTCTCCCAGTCATCGTGTGTAGATGTAAAAGAATTTACATTAAAGTGTCAACAAGGGCCAAATGTTTTGGACTACATTCGAAGGTTATAATATTGTAAAACCAATTTAGAAGTCGAAACAAAAGCATTCAGAAGAGAGTGTTCATTCCCGACCATGTATTTCAGCATGTCATGTAGTTACTCCATTAAAGAAGCGGTTCATTGTATGTAAATTAAAAGTGCAACAGTAAGTAGTATTTCAAATCTAGGCGTACAAAAATGTATTCCTTAATAAGTGGCTTGAGAGGAGTAAAATTGTCACTTGGCAAGAATGTAGATAGATCTTCACTTTCCTTATGGGGGCATGTGTGTGTGATAGATTGGGGAGAGGCAGGGAAATGCCCCAGTCGTTATAACACTTGCTGCTCGATCATGAGGACGTGAGGACAGGAGTTTTGTTCTCGGCAGCTATGCAGATGGCTCACAGCATCTGTAAGTTCTTCTCCATGGAACTCAGTCCTGTCCCCTAGGATCCATGGGTGCTCCCACATACATGTGCACACACACACACACACACACACACAATTATCTATCATTGTGTGTTTATGCAACGGGATGCCATTTTCTCACAACCCAGTGACCAGAAGTCTGAAATCAAGACATCAGCAGGGCTGTGCTCTCTTCAGAGACAGAGACCCGTAGGGGAGAATTTTATCCTTCACCTTTAAGTTTTGTCTAAGGCTGTCGGCACTGCATGGCTTGAAACATGATTCGAATCTCCACTTCTGTCTTCACATGCCCCTTTTCTCATTTGTACTTCAAATCTCCTCTGTACATTCTATAAAGGCAGAGATTACTGGATTTAGCAGATGCTCATATAATCTAAGGTGATCTCTTTAGATTTTTAAGTTAATTACATATGTGAATCCTGTTCTTCTAAATCCCACCACTGTTACCAGTCTGGCATACAGACATCTTTGGGTATCAACCAACTAATCCACAGAGCCCACAAACTAGCCCCCAAGGCATCATGGTCATTCTATAAGGCAAAGTACCTTTGCCCTAAGAGAACATTCCTGGTAGCCTCAGCCCATTATCAACTTCTGCCCTATTCCTGGTCACAAGATGTGGAGTTAAGCTGGTCGTTCACCAACGAGCCTGTGGCTTACATAACAGTATGGTATTATTCAGTGACAGAAATGCAAGACATCTTAATTTCTTCGGTTTTTGCCATCAAGAATACAGCAGAAGCTCAGGGTTTTAAGGGAGGAAAGCCAGTACAGAAACAGCAAGGGCGACATTGCTTCACTCACCTGTTGCAGCCAAAACCATGATTTCACAGAAGTATGTGTTAGATGAGTCATCGCTAGATGCTGGAGGTGGTACAAAGTTAGATAATCCTCATCGTAGCCTTGAACCACACTGTGTGTGTGCATGTGTATGCATGTGTGTACGTGTGTGTGTGTGTGTGTGTGTGTGTGTGTGTGTGTTTATGAGAAATTCCTGAAGAGCTTTAACTGAGGTGTCCATGGGGAGTGATCCATTCTGAAAGGCTGCACCATCCCATGGCTTAGGACAGAGACAGAAGGAAAAAAAAAGGAAAGAGAGAATGCCAACTCAGTGCTGACATCTCCTATTCTCTGCTTCCCAGTCAACAGTTACATTATTCGGGATTCTCCAGACAAACAGGGCAGATAGAAAGAAGAGATATTAAATGAATATTTATTAGATTGGCTTCTGTGATACAGTCCACATGAGGCCAAATGCCTCTATAGTCTGTCTGATGCTTAAAGCCTGCTCGAGGATTCATGGAGAACCACCCTCAAAGAAGCAGGATGGTAGTGATGTCAACAAAGAAAGGTAGCAGTAGGCACAGCAAGGCACCAACAGGGTGGAAGAACTTGCTAGCACACTGTGAAGACAAGCAGACGAAATCAAAGGTTCCTTCTACCTCCTTTTATCTAGGTTGCCCCTGGAGAATACCAAAACATATTTAGAGAGGGTCTCTGTGGGAGTCTTTGCTAACACCATAGCCAGTCAAGTGTCAAGGCAAGAACAAAATTCATTTCAACACGACTTGGTAGCTGGTGTTGGTTCAAAACTTGAGAGTCTGACACTGGTTAGTTTATTTCAGGCATATATAAGCACGGTATAATTTTATCTGCTGATAATTACCTCAGCCCCATGTGTATATAATAAAGCTCAAGACATGATTCCATGAAACTCTTATAAAGTTCTAGTAACGTTTTCCGTAAAGATAAATTAACCGGGAAAGCAGACTCAAGGTGACCAATGCTCCTGGTAAAGGTCTCAGGGAGGAGAAAGCCATTGATTGACTGAGACAAACCTAACAATCTGTGGGAGCCTGGTGGTCTGGCCACACTGATAGTGCAGAGGCCACCAGGCTAAGAACCACATCCATTCCCAGCCTTTCAGGTCGAAAAAAGGTTACACATCGCTCACTGTGGAAGAGATGCCCCTATGTGTTCAACATTCTTGGTTCTCATGATGTTTCTCTGCGGTCGCAAGCATCTGTATGCCTACTACAGGCCTTGCCCTAACTCATAACCTAATGAAGAAAATCCCTCCAAGTGACCCCGGCAGCTTGCTTCAAGCTGTGTCCAGTTGCAGACACGTTGACAACTGGGATTAACTGCCACAGCCATGAACTGCATGAAGCCCTCTAAACATCAGAAGCAGAACCACCATGCCCATCAACAACTCCTGGGGAGAAGCCAAGGGATGAATGTGCCAAAGACCTAGCTGACATTGTTGGCATTACACACAGCTCTGCCGGGCAAGCTCTTGCTTCCTGAGCTCATTGACCAAGAGACCATAGGCTGAATCCTCCAAAACAGTGAACCCAGAGAATTCCTCCTTAGTTTGCTTTTGTCAGGAATTTGGCTCGAGTTAAACATTAGTTCTTAGGGGTTACAACACAGTAAGATGTACAGGGTTTACAGCTTTTTATATATCTTACAGAGAGCTAGAAGAGAGGGAGTCAGGGCTCTTGATGTAAAGATAATAAACAATTAAGAACATAAAAATTCCAGTTACCCTAGTATAATCCAAATTATCATGCTGGATGTTGTAATATGTGAGGTATCATTTAAAGAATTTTAAAACTTATAAGCAGGAAAGTTAAAGATATCTACAAATAATTAGATGTTTTTTAATGGAATTCTCCTCCGAGGGACATTTACTTTATTTTCTCTAAACAGAAGCACCAGAAAAAAATAGCATTAGAAATAAGAGCACATGAGTCACAATCTGGGATAAACAGTGAAATATCAAAAAATGAAAACTTGATGGAAATGAGGTTACCAGCAGGGGTAGCTGGGGCGAATTTGCACCAATGGAGCTGCTGTGGTCACTACAGTTCTATCTTCTCCGTGAAGTTGCCCTTGGCCAAAAAAATGCACGCAGCCATCTCCCAGTTCAAAACAGTCAGCAAGTGGTGGCAAGGCGGAGCCACCAGAAGCAGACACCTGATTCCCACAACAAATATGGAAATGCTATATTAGCTGGTGGAGCTATGTTTCTACATGGGCATAAACAGCCATTGGAGTAGAATGGAACCTGCCCCCTGTTGGCAGAGTCACCCGAAAGGGGTGGAGAGATCGGTAGTCATGCCAGCTGGTACAATGATCAAGGAAATGTTTCAAAACCAACTTACAAGTCATGCCAAGTCAAAGAATCATAAATCCATTAAAATATAGCATATTGAAAAAATAAAGCATCTTTGAAATCTTCAAGGAAACAGAAAATGAAATACCTAGTGGAGTGAATTATTCAACTGCTACTGAAATATTGCTAAAAATAGGAGGAGGTTGTCTGGCCATATTGTACTAAAGTTTGCATTAAGCAGTGGGCTTTAAGCCCTTGTGAAGATGAACAAGGGTAGTCCTTAACACATGTCAAGATGCCTCCAGCAGAATAAAAACTACTTGTTGTTGCCTTGGAGGAAAAGTGCATTGATTTCATGAGGCTGTAGTCAAGCAATAAGGAAGAAGAATATTCCAAATCCTAGATTTTAGCAAACAGAAATGGGCTGCCTGAGGTTATAGAACCTTCTAGAGACTTTTAAGGGTTGGGTAAGTTGTGCTAAGTTTTCCATAATTCCTTTTTATTTAACATTAAACAGAGGCAATCTAAGATTTTGCGCTCGTGTTAAGATTTTTGTTTGTCTGTTTGGGTTTTTGTTATTGTTTTGATTTTTCTGTTTTTATTGTTTTTTCATTCAGGATGGGAAGATAGGCTTGGAAGCAAAGTTACAAAGAAAAGGCAAATGGGAAGTATTGATAGACTTTGCAATTGTAAGCCCATCAAATGTGGCCTCTGTGCACAGACTCGCCTGTCAGACATGTTCGTAATAGCAGCTAGGCCTCCTCTTAGGCACCGTCAGAGCTTCACTCACTTCTTCCACTGGGCTCCAGAGCCTGGGAGGACTGTCTTTGCTACCTGAGTAAACTTAATGAACACTAAGTATGCTAGATTGAATAGATATTACTCTATTATATGGGTAGTTTAAAGATAATGTTATCTACAGTATTATAATTCTGAGTTTCAGAAATGGTGCCTTTGCTGGCTAGGACTTGTGCTTAAAGAATAGACTGTACTTTAAAGAACTCAGAACATGACCTCCTGGATTTATGAAAATATTCTGCCATTAAAAGAGTGAGACTTGGGACTGGAGGGATGGTGCTGCGGTTAAGAGCATTTGTTGCTCTTGCAGGGGAGTCGGATTTGTTCCCAACACCCACACAGACATTCCTAGCTCAAGCTCCGGGGGATCTTCTGGCCCGCCTCTTCAGGCATCAGGCATGTGCATGGTACCCACACAAACATGTAGGCAAAACATTCTTACATATAAAAGTAAAATGAATTTTTAAAAGAACAAAAATTTCAGCCAAAAAAAAAAAAAGAATAATCCGGACAAATATGGAAGTTCTGTGTAAGTGTTCCATGATGTTAAATAAAACATCTGGATGAGAGAGAGCGCCTGTTCTTCGGGATTTTCTTCTTAGAATACAGACTGTTAGGGTCCGCGTGCCTCTTATTCTGGCAGCTCTGTGTGCTCGCCCGTCCGATAGCTTCATTAGCTGGAATTATCACATCTTATCTCATATACTTCATAGGAAATCTGTTTCTTACATCTTGACTAATTTTCCCAGGTCTCAGAGATGTACTTATTAAGAAAAATATTTCATGCCTTAGATAATGGCTTCTTTAGATGTTTGAAAAGTTCCCTCTTTGCTTTTCAGTCTTGATTTTACTATTTAATTTCTGAACCAGCAAATGTCATATTTTTTTTTAATACTGATCCAACATCTGAAGTTTGAGAAACCTTAAATTTAGTTAAATGCAATTATTGAAAAATACCCATTTCCCTTGAGGTACTCACTTTGAGAAATAAATTAAATGTGTATGTATATGAGTATGAATATATGTAAATGTATGTGAATAAAATGGTTAGTATTCCACCCTTGGCATGGTTTCGTTAATCTTTTAAGCTCCGAATTTCTGGTTACCCTGACTTTTCACACCCAACTCACATTTGTGACACCAGTGTTTGGTGTGTTAGTTGGCCGTCCGTTTGTGAGAAAAAGAACACCCGAGAAAATAACTAGAAAGAGAAGGGGATGTTGGCCCGTTGTTTCAGAAGTTTCTGCCCATGTTTGCTTGGCTCTGTTGCTTTCAGCCCGTGACACACTGCAATGACCCAGCTTCCTCCTGATAGGTCCCACCACCTCCCAACTGTGTCTGTGCCCTAAGGGCTAAGTTTTGAGGCCTTTGGAGGATGTCCTAGATCAAGCCTTTAGCAGTTTCCTTAAGGCAGTGCTAAAACATTCTTTGGGGACGGGGTTGTAATTGCAGCATGTGTTCTCCTCTGGGGCAGAAGTAAGAGGGAGGTTGGGGAGGCGAGAATCAGGTTGCCGTGCTCACTCTGCTTCTCTGCTAATTCTTTCTTTCCTCCTCTTTCTGCATCTTCATCAGACCTTCCTCATGGTTCCCCTTTGGGAATCATTTACTCAGAATGGCTGCCGAAAGCTCCAAGCTGCCGCTTTTGATATTTACATTTGGTTGGGATTCATGCTTCGTTGTCCACTGGACTTTGATACTGCTTCCAGGCTGCAGCTGGGGTGTGTTTAGACTCACTTTTGAGACAGAGCACATCACTGTGATTAGAGAATGAAGTCAGTTGTCACACTAATCAGGTTTCCTTTGGGTTCAGCAGGAAGCAAGCCTCTGACAGGATAGGAAGAAACAAAGACCCACATGGCTTTAAAAATAGATCTCAGCTTTGTGGAAGTTGGTCTTCAGTTACTGCCTTGAGGTTTTAGCAGTCATCCATATTTTCAATCATATTATAAATTGCAATAACATGACATTTTCAGTAGCCTCTTAGCTTCTTGATTTTTTTAATTTTTTTTTATTAGTTACATTTTATTAACTCTGTATCCCAGCTGTATCCCTCTCCCTCATTTTATTCCAAACCCTCCCTCCCTCATCTCCTCAATGTCCCTTTCCAAGTCCACTGATTGGGGAAGACCTCCTCCCCTTTCATCTGACCCTGTTTTATCAGGTATCTTCGGGACTGGCTGCAAAGTCCTCCTCCGTGGCCTAGCAGGACTGCTCCTCCCTTGGGGGGTGGGGAGGTCAAAGAGCCTGCCATTGAGTTCCTGTCAGCAGAAGTCCCTGTTCCCTTACTATGGGAAACCAATTGGTTACTGAGCTACCACAGGCTTCATCCGAGCAGAGGTTCTAGGTTATATCCATACATGGTCCTTGGTGGAGTGTCAGTCTCAGAAAAGACCCTGTGCCCAGATATATTTGGTCCTTGTGGAGCTCCTATCCTTTCCAGGTCATACTAACTCCCCCTTCTTTCATATGATTCCCTGCACTCTGCCGAAGGTTTGGTTATGAGTCTTAGTATCTGCTTTGATGCACTGCGAGGTAGAGTCTTTCAGGGGCCCTCTACGGTAGGCTCCTGTCCTGTTACTTGTTTTCTCCTACATTCAATGCACCTCCCATTTGTCTTTCTAAGTGAGGAATGATCATCTTACCCGGGTCCTCTTTCTTGTTTATAGATTTTTTGGGTGTATAGATTTTAGGCTTCTGTAAAGCTTCTTGATTTTTATTATTTGAGTTTCTGCCTCCTTCCACTTCAAGCCTGGGAAATGTCAAAATGACCAGTGTTGTGTACCTGGCTACAAGTAGGATATCTGATTGGGTTAGTTCTAGAAACATCCATGCAGAATCCCGTCATTGTGACCTCTTGAGCAAGTCTCCATATTTCTAAATAACCAGGACCTTCTAGTTTATTGTCTGACAGAATTAGAGAAAACCTGATATACGTTACAGTTTTGTACAGCTCAGAAGTAATTGCCAGATTCATAATTCTCTATGCGGTTGATTTCTAATACCTCCATTATTAGCATCCTCCAGATTTACGGTCTAGGAGCCAGCCTTGGAAGTTAATAAAATGCAGCTGTCTGTGTTGTGGATGCCTCTTAAATCATGGGCACTGTGTGTTGGCACAGGAAGCATGCACACGGAAGCTGAACCTCAGAAGTTCTGAGAACGTTCACAGATTACTGCATTCCCCTCCCCAACAATACAAGGCCTGCACAGTTTGTGCTCCTGTTTAAAGCGAAGGAGAGCTGTGGGCTCAGTGAAGAGCATGCATTTGGGAGTCATGAGGCACTGCACAACATTGATCAATTAAACAATGAAAGAAGGTTCCATCTTCCTCACATAGTAAAATAAGGCTTTGGATGATTTTCTTTTTCTTGGGTTTTATTTTGTTTTAAGTATCTTTTACTAATTTATTTAATTTTATTTTATGTGCATTAGTGTGAAGGTGTTAGATCCCTTGGAGTTGGGGGCATAGACAGCTGTGAACTGCCATGTGGATGCTGGGAATTGTACCCAGGTCCTTTGGAAGAGCAGACGGTACTCTTAACCACTGAGCCATCTCTCCGGCCCCTTTTCTTGGGTTTTGAACAAGCTTTCCCTTTGTAGCTTAGGCTGCTCTTGAACCTTAATGTCCACCTCCCAAATCCCAACTTAACGTTCTTAATGTAATTTTAGAATTATTACTTGTATACTTAAGAAATAGCCTTGTGTAAGTATATGGGGGTGTGTGTCACTTGATATATAAGTATTCAAAAATAATACTGTCTTTAATATTATTTAAAAATTAAGTATTTGGTACATGGTGAGGCATGTTATACAGTTTGCCCTCTTACTTTTTTTTTTTTAATTGAACTTTCCAATTGGAAAACAACTGGAGTGCCTGTGAGATGGCCCACTGCCAAAACTGATAACTTGAGTTCTGTCCCCATAACTCACATGGTGGAGAGAACTGACCCCTGAAAGTTGACCTCTGACCTTACATGTGCATTGTGGCACACTTGCATTCATGCATTCACACAAGATATATCAACAAAAAAACTATATAAAAATGGAAATAAGGTATTGCGTCAGGTTATGGTCCCAACTACGCAACAGGTTGAGGTAGAAAGATCACTGAGTGCCTTGGAGTTGAAGACCAGTCTGGAGTACCATACTGTGACTCAACCTGAAAACAAAACAGTTGGGTTTGGGTGTGGCTCAGTGGTGGTGTCCTTGCCCAGCATTGGTGCAGGCCTGGATCAGTCTTTCTACACTGCAAAACAAGAACAAAAAACAAACCAGGAACAAATAAACAAAACAGAAACAAACACCTTTAAGATGTATCACAAACTACACACACTTGATGAGCAAGTTAGGGTCCGTCATTAAACATGGTTTTCCGTCTCGGCTTTCTTGAAAAGGAGTTGTTTTTAGGAGGTAGAGAAGAATAACTGGAGGAGGATGTGATGGATACAGCCCCCAGCTCCCACGCCAGGCACTTGCCCTCTAGAACCCCCCTGAGTGCTGTTGCACTTGGTGTCCTTGCTATGCACTGCCCGTGCTCTTTCCTGGGTGGTCCATGCCACACCTCCAGATTCTGCATTCGCTGGGAGTAGTGAGCTGCAGTGTGAGGAGAAGGGATAGGTGCTGGCTGGGAAAAGTTTTCCCTGCACAGGTACCAGCTGTTTGGCGTTTTTATTATTAGGGGATTTTTTTTTTGCTCAGTGGCATTGAGGATTGAGCCCATGACCCCGAACATGCTAGGCAAATCCTCTACCACAGGGCCATATTGACCAGCTGTGTACCACATGCTTTGAAACTGCATGAATCCTGCTGACCTTATTCTCCCCCCTCCCAGTGATCTTCCCGTTCATCATTGCTTCCATTTGTGAGACATCACCCAGGATGTAGTCCCAGATACAGTGTTAAAGATTCAGTTCCCAGACCCACTGGTAGGATTTTAAGGGAAAACAAAACAAAACAAACCCAGATTTCTTTGAGGATAGCAGTATGTATTTCATGTGGGGAACTAGAAAAGGTTTAAGCAAATGCGAATTTGAAATTGTCGTGTGCTGCTGATGTTTAATCTCTCGTTTTCAGTGCTCATGTCTGTGGCCTATCTTGTTGCCAGGTTTTAGAAATGGTTAATGTAAAGCTGCTTGGTGAAAAACAACTTCTGCTCACTCAGGGCCTCCATCACAGAGCAGCTGAGAGCTCACTGTAGCAGTCTGCAGACAGCCGCTCACTTATCGGTTCCTGCACACCGGAGTTAACGTGCCAAAACAGGTTTCATTTTGCATTCTTGCCCAGGGTGATTGCACTTACCTAAATCCAGCCATTTAGAGGGAAAAAATAACTTTGTTATTTAGCCACGTTGCATTCACGGGTAATATTTCCTTAGCGTGGATTGATCGGCGCAGGCAGCCTTGTCTCAGATCCTTGCTTCAACTGACATCACTGATGATGATCTTGAATTAATGCAGTTTGTCAGGGGTTAGACTGCAGAAATGGCAAGAAATTCCCCTTCTGTCTTCCCCTGACTGATGTATCAAATACCCCATTTATTTCCGGGTGACATTACGAACAGCATCGGTGCCTGTGCTTTCCTGGCAAGGATGGAGCTGCTGAGCTCTGGGAAGGTTTAAGCCACGCTTTATCATTTTACCAGGTGATTTTCATGCCAATCTTAACAGGCTTACAGCAAGAACATAAAGCATTTCTCAGCTGCGCATCACGGGTGGGATTCAATAACGTCTTCAAAGCTTTCTCACTCTTTCAGCTCTTTGGCGCTAAGTGGACACACACTTTGCAGTTAGTGAGGTTTGGGGTTTAATTAGATGCATCATTATGGCATGGCCTCAAGTTAGTCTGCACTGAAATAAACTTTTGTGACAGGAGAAGGGGAAAGGCCCAAGTGTGTTTGCCATTTACCATAGTTTACCACATAGTGCAGTGGGATCTCTGGCCCTGTGAGCCGTGGAGGCAGTCTCCTGCATTACATCCTGTAGCAGTTAGGACTTCTGATGGGAAGATAGCTGTGGAATTCCAAAGCGTGCAGGAGGATTCTGAGCTTGTTGCTGAGCAGGAACTCTGAGACTTCTCCTGACTTAGAGGTGTTCTCTGTCACCTGGGGTGCAATCCGGGCCAGCTGTCACCAGCACAGGATGAAGTGAAAAGAGTATGTCTGTATTCTTTTTATCTTTCACTTATCAGCTAGACATGCGTTTCTTTCATGCAACGGGAAGAAAATCACAAGGACCCATGCTTGTCTCTCTTTAGAACTCTCTAGAATTAGCTTGTCATGAAATGTAAAACTAATATGCAGTTGTAGGAACTGCTGCCAGCTCCTTCCTCACTGCTGCCTGATGGCTAAGTAGATTTGGAAATGAAAGGGGTTATTATAAAGTGATTACTGAATAGCTAGGTATGTCATTTTAAACAAGTCTCTCTGTTAGACAGGCAGTCTGTAGTCTTGTTTTGTATCATTCATATTTAAGACATGATTTTGATTGTGCAGGAGTAATCAAGCACTGGGGATAATTTAAGAAAAAATGTACTGGGTGATATTTTCTTTCGTTCCTTATTAAAATACATTAGAATTTAAATGCAGCATTCTGTGAAGTATGAAGCTAGTTGTACACACCAGATATAAAATATGAATACCAGTTGCCTTTATTTCAGAGTGGAAAATCCTGTGCTTGATTTGAAATTTATCTAGTTTCTTTAAAAATTCAGGTAAGACCTCTTGGAAAATAACATATTGAACATAGCATACGAGGAAGGACTGACTTAAAATTGTAACCCTTAACATCCTACTGTTCTCAGCTTCAGGAGAGGGCAGACGCCTTTGAGAATTTTAGAAGAGACAAAATCCAAAATAAAGATGAAATGAAATACAGCTCAGAGAGCCGCTGCTGCTGTGCCGTCCTCTTTGTCGATGCCTTCCTAGGAACTGTCACCCATGTGGGCTTCTAGAATCATCATCACACACCCTCTGGGTTCTCCTTCCCTCGCTGCACTTTCAGTTAGTCACAGTGACATGTTGGGTCCTGTTATGGATGTCTTCATGGGTGTCAGGGTCTCTCCCAGGCGGACTCAGGCCCATCTCTGCCAACCTGGGCTCTCTTTCGTAGTCTTGACAGTGCTGCCTTTAGCGTTACCTGGAATTTTTGTTTGTTTGGTTGGTTGTTTTGTTTGTTTGTTTGTTTGATTGATTGTTTCAACACAGAGGTTTTCTGTGTAGCCTTAGATGCACTGGACTCAACTTGTAGACCAGGCTGGCTTTGAACTCACAGAGCTCCCCCTGCCTCTTCCTCCCTGAGTGCTGAGATTACAGGCGTGTGCCACCACTCCTGGCTGTGGCCTGAATTTTTCTTGATCTTTTTTTCCTTTTCCGTGTCCCTCCCACCCTTACCCCATTCTACTTAGTCATCAGATCCTGTGGTTTCTGGTTCTAAGCTGTTTCCCATAATGCCACTGCCCTGGCCCTAACTTCATCTCCCTTGGCCAGGACAATCTTAACCAGGAGAGCAGTCAGCCTTCCCCTTGATCTTGGCTTTCTCTCCCCACACCATCTCTGCTTCCAGAAATGCACACCTTCTCTCTTTTCCGGGCCCCTCGCATCTTTTCTTCTTTCTGTGGCCTTCTTATCTCCATGGATGCTTACTCTTATGGCATTTCCAGGCCTTTTCCTGATCTCGGGCTGGGGATATTTGATGAAGACCTACTCTGAACTACTGATGAACAGACCTGAACCCAGCTCATCCCTATGTTAAGCAACTTGGCATGCAAACAGGTGCCTGTCTGTTGTAGTAATCCCCACCCCCTCTCTCTGTCATGTGCCTTAGATGCCATTCTATCCCCAGGACCTGGGCAGTCACTGGTAAAACACGTCACTGTTAACCCCTGATGCTGAAACCTGCTCAACAGCTGTGCTGTACAATCACTGCCGTTGTCTGCACTGACGTCTCTTCAAACCTAACTTTACTCTCCTCCTTCCTCTTACTTGGCCATGTGGGTAGGAGCTTTAGACTTCTTTCTCTCTTTGCTGAGTTGATATTGGGGAAAAGTTGGTATGCACTAAAACTGTTGTTTTTGAAGTTATGCTATTTGGGTGAGAATATTTTGAGTGTTTTCTCTTTTCCCATGTCGAGAGGAATGTTTCTCCTACAATTGGCGTTTGCAGAATTTAAGGGCCCCTCCCTCCCATCCATAGTTTTCTATTGAGATAAACAGAACTGAAAATAAAAGTGATGGGGATACAGTGTAGCCAGCAATAGGGAATTTTTATAGAGGTCACTGGCCGTTTAAAGAAGAATGAAGGTGTTCAGAGAGGGGCAAGGATTCAGGAGGATCAGGACAGTGGAAACTGACAAAAACTGTGAGACTGGGGATGGCCATGTGAAACTTACCCTTGTCAACACTCTTACCAAAGGGCCCTCTCTGGTTTGTTGATGCTGTTGTTGTTGTTGTTGGGGTTTTTGTTTGTTTGTTTTGACTGAGCGATGGCAGAGGACTGGGTGCTTGGTAGTACCCAACAGCAACCTCTTAACAGCCTTCAGTTTTTTTCAGACAGGACACTAAAGGAGGTTAGGATAGTGTTGCAGAGATAGCCTTGAGCTATTCGAAGCAAGTCAGCGTTTGCTCTAGTCGCTGTAGGTCAAGGCAGAGACCCAGGCTAGACCCTAGTAGCGTGTGGTACAGAACAGCATCTTCCTCAACTCTCCTTCCCAAGAGAAGAGCAGTGGCTCTGAACTGATGGCATCTCACAAATCAACAGAAAGTATTTAATTAATGTCTGGGTACTGCATGAAAGATACACATGCTTTTTTGTATGCCCTAGGAATATTGGCCTGCCTGAAGTAGCAGTGGCGCGTGATTAGATAGATAGATAGATAGATAGATAGATAGATAGATAGATAGATAGAGAATTTAATTCAAAAGTAGACTCAGTACAGATGCAGTCATCAAGACCCTGTGATTCTGGCATAGGGATAGACATATAAATCCACGTTAAGAGGCTTGAAACTTTAGAAATAACCTCTATGACCTTTTGGCCAATTGATTTTCATCTAGGATGTTCAAACCTTTGCATGGAAAAGAATGGTCTTATCAAAAATGATGCAAAGAAACTGAACCCCACAGCACATGCAAATCCAAACACAGAATGGGTGGAAGAGATCATGGGCAAGAGCTGCAAAAGCATATAACTACCAGAAGAAAACATTAACACAAATGTTCGTGATATGCCCACAACTTTTAAAAATGTATCTACACAAAGCTTGCATGTGAATGTCCGTAGCTGTGCTATTTACAAAAGCCCCAAATGGAGAGAACTCAGAAGCCCCATCTACTGATGAATGGATGAAACAGAACCATGTAGCCCAGTATTATCTGGCAAGAAAGGGAAGTGGAGGTTGATATGTGTTACTGTAGAATGAGAGTTAGAAAAATGCTAAATATATGGAAGGCAGTCACAACAGCCTATGTACTGTGTGAGGCCAGTTTTGGGAACTGTTCTGCTCAGGAAAATCTATAGAAAAGGGAAATAAATTAGTGGTTGTCGAGGCTTGGAGGGCTGGAGACAAGGGCAGTACTAAGAAATGGGAAGAGATAGTGGTAGACTCAGAGGCTTCCTCTGAGGTGCCGAACTTGTTTTGAACTTAGGATTTGATGATGGGCACATGACTTGGTGAATGTGCCAAACACCACTGAATTCTGCGCTTTAAAAGGGTAGGTTTGGCAGCCTAAGAATTCTAGCCCAACTTGATGTTGAAAAGAATATAAGTCTGTAAAACTGAAAATGATTGTAACAGAAAGCTCCCACAGATCCAAGCCTTATATTCTTCAGTCACTGTTATTGTTCACATATTCTAAACCAGCGCTAACAGTCCTCAGAAGCAGACCACCACTCATCAAGACTGCTGAAGCCTCCTTCTATCGGGACAGAGATAATAGTGCTTACCCTAAATCTCATCTGTCCTGCATCTGTTTTCTCCCCTGTGTCTATCTACATCAGACAGTTGTTTTTTTATTAATTATTCCAAACTTAAGAGGGGAACCTGTTGGGAATAAAGGGGTTATCTATCACCACCTCCTTCCCCAGGCCTTCTCTGTGACTGTTGATTTCATTTGCCCACCTGGATGTGGTTTGTTGACTCAAATCTGTCATGCTTGACTAAAGCCATCATTTAATTTCTCTGCTTTCCACACCCTATAAGAAGACACCTCCCAGTAATCACAGTGTGGGCAAGAGTCTTTGATCACAGAGGCCGTTAAAAGGATGGGTCTGACCATATTCATCAGTGCTTTGTACATCCCCTGCTCTTAGATAGTAAGATCAAAGCTAAGTGCACCCCCATTTTGGCTCTGTCCTGGCATAGGCCCTCTTGAACCCAGCCTTGTAGGAATAATTTTTAGATATTTTGTTGGGTTCTTCTATCTGCCTCTGTCCCTTCTAACACCCCAACACTAGGTAGGTGAGAAAGAAGGTTAGAGGGGAAAGGGAATGTAGACCCCTTTAAACTACTTCCTGCTGATCGGGGTCATAAGATTCCTAGGGGCAAGTCTAATCGTTGTCAGAGAATCCAGCAAACTAGCAAACCAGCAGTCCAAAAATGGCAAACCCAGCAACAGGAGCCCACAACCGCAGGGAGCAGCAGCAGCACGCAGCAGCAGCAGGGCTGCCGGCTCCCTTAGAGCCTCCCACTTAGACCCCCTCAGGGGTTCCCAGAATTAAGCTGTCTGTAACTGGCACAAATCAATCACGTTACATGCTGCTGCTGTGGACAATGTAAAGCAGCCCCGTATCCCACACCTGGGATTAAAGCAAAAACAGATTCACATAACATGAGTGGGTTTTTAAAGAAACCAAAATTCTCACTACTACCCTACCGCCACCTCATCACAGGCCATTGCCACTAACTCTATAACGAGCGTCTGTAGATTCATCCCAACTGCACCATGGCAATGGAAGATGGGAAGTCCGCCTCTTTGTCGAGAATGAAGCACAAAGATAGATTTTTTTTTTTATGGTTTCAGCAGCCTGGTATAATTTCTATCTGTGTGTGTTTGTGAAAACTTAAACATTTGGCCGTCGTAGGAATGATGACTATTTTAAGCAGGAGTTAACAGTAGTCACCAAGCGAATACATGGTGTATTATACAGATGTCAGCTACTCCCAAATAAGCAGAATTGGCAAACTAAAGGAAGGCACACTAATGGAGGACGGTACCCCAGTGAGGACTTAGTCATGCACTAGCACTTATGTGCAGGAGCCTTATTGATGTTTGGCTCTAGGAGGTAAGAGTCTGGTAACATTTTATAAAAAAAAAAAAATGAAAATAAAAAAGGTTGGGAGCACACAAGAGCAAAGATGGCCATTCTATCAGTCACAGCTCACATGTCCTCAAGTGTTGAGTGCCGAACCTGTGTGTGTGTGTTTGTAGTTTCATATAGCCCTGCACATTAGGGGATCTCCAGCATTTTACCTCTCCTCCATTTACAATTGCTGAATGCCAGGATATAGGGAGAGAGACAAGGATGATATCTAGGTGGGTGGCAAGACAAGGAGCTCTTGGTGGCCGTGTGACTTCATGCCTATTTCATGCTTCTGGGCTATGAGATGAAAAAAAAAATGTCTAGAACCTTTTCCAATGGAGTGTATAAGATGAGGAGATGAGCTTTCATTTGAAGGAAAAGGTTGGTGCTGCCACTCACACGTAAATGGAATAGGCTGCTCTTAAAGAGATATGGAACAGAAGACAAGGATCTAAGTGGAACAAATGACTGTGAAACCATGGTATTTCCTCAGTAAATTATGGCTTGGTTTTTGGCTGTTTCCCTTCTCATCATCTGAAAGAAGTGAGCCTTTGTTTCCTCCCTGTCCGTCCTCTCTGTGTCCTCCTGAGAACAGTGCTCAGCTGGATACTCAGTGCCTTACCCTTTCTCCTTCTCAAGCTCCTCTAAAGGATGCTCGAGGCAGAACAGACAGACGTGCTTAGAGGACACCCGTCCTTGGGGGATTGTGAACTGAAGACCGAAGCCAGAGCATGGGATGTGTTGATATGCTACCACTAAGATGTAAGCCCAGTCCTCAAGCCAGCGTGTCTACTAAGAACCAATGTATCCGTCATTTTCTGTGTGGTACTGAGGAAGTCTTTTTTTAAACTAACTGTTGATGGAAACACAGAACACTAATTACAGTATAGCCGTCAATCTAGCAGACTTGAGTGTGGTTTGTTGTAAAACCCATTTGTCCAGATATGTAAACAACTTCAAACAGAAAACTGTGTGATCATAAAAAGGTTTTAAATACCCACACATGAGGCTCTAAACATGGAAAATATTTAAATAACATTTATTTGCTTAGAAGTAGCTAAAGAGAATGGTTTCCATTGGGCGAAGATGAAATTGTCTCTGATTGTCTTTTTTCTATCACTAAGCACATTAACTTGAGTCAGAAAACCTCAGTATTTTTTATCCTTTTTTGCCATGGGCTAAATATCAGTTCCAAACTTCTAAGGTTTTCTGTAGGCACCACAGCTTTATGAGGGTTGGAGAGGGTCAAAACCTATTCCGAACCAATTTCTGACAGTTCTGAAAATCATTTTGCCTCCTCCTGTGTTATATAGTCTGAAATAAATGCCCAGGAAGTCTTTTACTGAGTCTTGCTTTATTTCATACAACAGTTTCTATGTAAAGATTATCTATAGGAAATGTGGTTTGTCCGTCCCATCACACTGGAACAATTCAAGATTCTCATTGACTAGAACTTCAGCTGTTCCTTTTATACTGTGAATGTAGCCTTTGGTAATTTCCCCAAGGATTTCAGGCCAAGATGAAGTCATCCATGTGGATAGTGGGAGCCATGTGGATAGTGCCGAGACCGAGTTTAAAGCACTTTGTAAAACAGAAATGGAGAGAGTCTTCACAGAAAGTAGAAAACACCCCGGCTCCATCTTGGCTGTTGCCAATGACAGGAATGCAGTCTGCTTGATAGCTGAGTCATACCCCAGCAAGTACGCAGCACAAGAAGTTAGCTGCTCATCAACCCGTCAGCAGGTGCTCCGGTGACGCCCATGCTTGGGGGCTGGCTAGGCGGCTCAGCTCAGCCTGTGAACATGCTTGTAGTACAGGTCTGGTCATCTCCAGAACGCACATCGAAAGCAAGATGCAGGGGCATGCAGCACATGGCATGCCCCTGCCATCCCAATACTGCAATGGTAAGACACAGAAGAGCCGGCCAGAGCCAGTGGCCAGTTAGCCTAGAGTGTAGCTCATCAAAAGTGAGACGGCTTGCCTCAGACAAGGTGAAAGGTCAGTGCTGCCCACGGAATGCACATGTTCATACTCACATACAAACAATAACAGTTATCTGTAAAAAAAAAAAAAAAAAAAAAAAAGTTCGCTATTTTGACTGCTTCAAGTAGTAACTCAGCAAATATGGGAGTGCAGATGGCTTTCACACGGGAGTTTTTAATTTCCTTTGGGATGCTGGAAGGGTACAGTGGCATACACCTGTAATCTTCACACTCAGGATGTTGAGACAGAAGGAACACAGATTGGAATTCATCATAGAATAACATAGAATAGCATGAGATAGGGAGCAAGAGAGTGAATGAGGAGACAAGCGATAAAAGTGAAACTAGTAAATATGGGAGAATTAAGGTATTTCCAGAATTAACTCATTAAAACTAAAAACAACATACTCATTATTCTGTGTTGATGCTTTTTTGAAAACTGGGTCAGTTGACAAAGATAGGCATTGTCAAGAACAGTGTTTTCCTTTAGGTGTGCAGCAAGATGTAACTTTAAAATTTTTTAAAAATTATTTTTATTATTAATTATTTTTTACAATCTATTCATTATATATTCCTATTGAAGCCCCCTCCCTCAACTTCACCATATCCCCCCTCCCTTCCTCCCTCTTTGCCTCTATTCCCTTTCCCTGGTCCTCTGAAAAGGGGAGTTCTCCTCCTCTGCCATCTGCCCATAGCTTATCAAGTCTCATCAGGACTGCCTGGATCCTCTTCTTCTGTGGCCTGGCAAGGCCATATCACCAAAGATCAGGAAACTGAGTTCATGACAGAGGCAGTCCCTTCTCCCCTCACTCTGAGGTCCACATGGAGACTGAGCTGCCAATCAGCCACATCTGAGCCAGGGGTCTAGATCCTCTCGTGCATGGTCCTTGGTTGGTGCACCAGTCTCTACAGGACGCTCTCGGCTCAGATCCTTTATCTTTATTGGTCTCCTTGTATGGCTCCTATGCCCTCCGTGGCCCCTAACCCTACCACCTCTTCTTCCATAAGACTCCCTGCACTCTGCCCAAAGTTTGGCTGTGAGTCTCAGCATCTACTTCAATCCCCTGTTGGGTGAGTGGGTCCTTCCAGAGGACCCTCTACAGTAAGCTCCCATCCAGTTTCTTCTCTCCTACAGTGTCTGGTGTCTATCCTGTTTTCCATTCTGAATGAAATTTAAGCATCCTCCGTAGGGTCCTCCTTGTTGTTTAGCTTCTTTAGGTCTGTAGATGGCTATCTTATATTATACAGCTAATATCTGTTTATAAGGCAGTGCATAGCATGCCTGTCTTTCCGTTTCTGGGTTACCTCACTTGGTATGATCTTTTCTAATTCCATCCATTTACCTGCAAATTTGATAATTTCCTTGTTTTTAATTGCTGAGTAATATTCTATTGTATAAATGTACCACAATTTCTGTACCCATTTCTCCGTTGAGGGACATCTTAGGTTGTCTCCAGATTCTGACTACTACAAATAAAGCTGCTATGAACATAATTGAGCAAATGGCATTATTGAATGGTGGGGCATCTTTTGGGTATATGCCTAGGAATGGTATATCTGGATATTGTGGAAGCACTACTCCCAATTTTCTGAGAAAGTGCCAGGTTGATTTGGTTGTACAAGTTTGCACTCCCATCAGTAATGGAAGAGGGTTCCCCTTTCTCCACATCCTTAATCATCAGGGAAATGGAAATCAAAACCAACTCTTGAGATTCCATCTTAACACCCATCAGAATGACTAAGATCAAAAACTCAAGTGACAACACATGCTGGGGAGGACGTGAGATGTAGCTTAATTATTAGCATATTCACTTTGAGCTTGGACCCTGCGGGTATAGGAATAATCTCTAGTATCGATTGCAGCTAGCGGTCATCATCGAGAAGTTGGAATGGAACCGAAGGTCGTTATTTCTTACATTAAAAGGTGTTTCTCTCTATGAGCATATCGATTTATCTGATCAGAGATAGGAATTTCTAGAGAAAGCTGTGCTTGTATCACACCAGACAGATTCCCCTCATCGGTGTACAAAACAAGAAGATTTATACGATCAGTTAATTTCTGTGGCTTTCTAATGGAAACACTGGAAAAATTGGTTCACATGATACAAAATCATCAATTAGGAGTCCTTCTCTCATCAAGAAGTCACCCTTGCAGTGGCGTTGGGAACAAATAAGCTCGATCATGAGATCGGAACCTTTGGAAAATGCATCTGAAATACTTTATGATATTTATGAATAATAAGGTTTACTAAGTAAATAAATTCTGGAAATAAATAAATTTATTTGTTTACTAAATAAATAGTTTCCTGGAAGAAATAACCCATAGGCTTCTGCCCAGGTATAACTTGTAAAGCTTTCATCTCATGAATCCTGATTTGTTATGTGCCTTGAAATTGTTAATGGTAGAAACAGTCTCTAAAATTAGAGTTTACAATATATGAATATAAGTATGTATAGTCACAGGTACACACACACACACCAATGCACACATCAATGCACCTCTTTGTTCAATGTAATTTACACATTATCAAAGCCTACAGACATGCCCCTGTACACACTGAATCATATTGTATTCAGCTGTGCAGGCAATGCATGCCATAAATATATATATATATAATGGAAGTTTTGTTTTCTTTTAAAAATTAGTTATGTTATGTTATGTTAATATGTTTTTGTTTTAATCCCAAGTGTGGGATTTTATTTGGGGCTTTAGTTTGTCCACAGCTGATAATTGTCTCATGCAGGTCATGGTCATTATTAGCTGGTAATTGCCTGCCTCATATGGCATGGAGCGGGGCATGGTCCAGGGCTCTGAGGATATAAATATGAGAGCCCAGAAAGAGAAAGAGTGGCAGGCAGTGGTGGCATGTGGCAAGTGGCAGTTTGGAGAAACCAGAGACTGATGATGTAGCTTGGAAACAGACAGAGAGAAATGTTTCAATGCAGCGGCTAGGAGACTGATTGCTGCACCTGCTGTTGATGGAGATTGGTATAACCCCCAAAAGAATCCATTGACCCTAAACAACCAGGAGAAGTAAAAGGGTATGCACTCCCTCTCCCAACTAACCTTCTCTCTCCTACCTAGGGTTGGTAGGTTGGAAGGGAGAGGATTTAAGGAAACCCAAATAAAATAGTTGAAAAATAATATACAAGGATTATAGTAAGTAGATTTTTTATTGGTGGGGATGGGACCACTAATTGGCATAAAAATACCACGTGGACTAGCCATTGTTTTAGACAGATATCTGTTGGAGTGCTTTCTTCTTTCCCTTTTGAAGCCTCCCATAAGTGCTTTCAGAGAAATAACAAGATTCCTTCTTGATATCCCCTAAGCATGAGAGCTTGTGCCCAGGCCCGAGTCTCAGCTCTCAGAACTCAGCGTTTGAATGCAGGATGTTAAGGTCGTGGGTATGAAGCTGCTGTACCTCACAGGGAAAAAGCTTTCTGTGGCTTCTAAGTCAAGAGACTCATGCCACGGATACACCCCAGAACAATGCAGGCTTCTGTGGCCTGTGAGCTCTGCTCCTTCTGTCCAACTAGTAGAAGCAAGCATCCTTCTCATGAGAAATAGTGATGGTGTCCAAGAGTCCGCTCCTCTGAGATAGCCACACCTTCCTGTTTAATAACCCACTAATATCACATAAAGCGATAATAGGCAAAGGAATAGCTGTAGCCTACATAGCTTGGCAGCACAATTGACTTAACAACAGCTATCTCTAGAGCCTTTACATGATCTGTACATTTTCCCCATTTTATCCTCTGCCTCAAGCAGGATCCCAAGTTCTAGTACAATGTTTCCTTTTACTCTTGTCATAGGGTAGCTGCTCTTTTGTATTGCACATGGATATGCTAATTCCCTTCTGCATGTTTTCAGTTTTATAAAATTGCATCATAGTAGTCTTCATTGACTTGGATTTTTATTCAGCAGTATGTGGTTTTAGATTCCCGTTTGCTTTATTTGTCTGCTGGTCCCTGGGGCAGCCTCTGTCTGAGCACTTTAGATCATTTTTTTCCTGTAGTAAATGAAAAGAAAATTTAAGTTCCTGTTTGTTTGTTTGTTATTAATATGTCCAAATGCAGAGAATTAGGATAGGAATCTCATATTGGGTCACTTGCTGAACATTTGCTGTTTTGTGATTTGTAGATCCCAAGTGTGTACTGAAACACAAACACAACACTGCTTATATATTATATATTCCTACGGATGCAAAGTTGGGTTTCATCCATTTTCGTCCTGTGCCTCTTACAGTTTACCTGTTAGGATCACGGGGCAGCATGGCATAGAAACAGCGGGGCTGTTCGGCTTGCACTGCAGCCCAGCTTGTTAATATACAGAACAGTGCTTGTTGATCAAGATTGGGAAAGTACGTTTTTTTCCTTAATTTTCTAATAGCTTTTAAATTACGAACATTTTAACAAATACTCTTTCTGAACCAATTGAATGGTGTGATGAATTACATTAATAGATTTTTTTAAATGGTGAATCATTATAATTACTCTTGCCATGTACTGACTGCTTCATGTGGTTAAGGATGGATTTAAATATTATGTGTATAATGTTAGTGTCTGTGCTGGAAAATGAAATACATTATTCATGTAGTCGTGTTCAGTTACAGTTTGGGTATTAAAATTATCAATTATATGGGTCTGGAGAGATTGGTCCTTCGGAGAACCCCGGTTGGGTTCCCATATGGCTGGGAACCATGTACAGAACTAAGTCCTGTAACTCCGGTTCCAAGGCTCTGATGCCCTTTCCTGCCCTTGCAGGCATGACTGTATATGGAACACTAACATGCATTTAGGTAAACACTCACACACAAAACAAATAAAAAAATAAAATCTTTTTTTAAAAGATGGTCCTTTACTTTAGAGACTCTAACAGTGTATTTTTATGCCTATAAGAATTACCACTGCTCCCAGGTGTGGTGGCGCACACCTAAAATCCCAGCACTCGGGGAGGCAGTGACATGCAGATCTCTGTGAGTTCCAGACCAGCCTGGTCTACAAAGAGAGTCCAGGACAGCCAGGAATACACAGAGAAACCCTGTTTCAAACAAACAAAAACAAAACAAAACAAAAAATAGTTACCACTGCTATGTCTTGATGAATCCATGCTTTTGTCATCACGTCCCAACTGTAGTTACTCAGCGTTTCTTTTTTTATTCTTTTTTTTTTTTTTACAATATATCCCGATTGAAGCCCCCTCCCTCTACTCCTCCCAGTCCCACCCTCCTTCTTTCTTCTGCTCATCCTCTTCCCCTAGTCCACTGAAAGGGGGTGTGATCTTCCTCTACCACCTGCCCATAGCTTATCAAGTCTCATCAGGACTGCCTGGATCCTCTTCCTCTGTGGCCTGGCAAGGTTGCATTGCCAGGGGTAAGTGATCAAAGAGCAAGCAATCGAGCTCATGACAGAGGCAGCCCCTGATCCCTTTACTCAGGGACTGACATGGAGACTGAACTACCAATCAGCTACATCTGAGCAGGAATTCTAGGAATGCTACTAATCTATATTTTTAGGCTTTATTTTTCCCTATTCCTATATATGTTAAGACTTGCCTTGTGTCCTATTATGGGATCAGTTTTAGAGAACGTTCCACGGGCCACTGAGAAGGAATATATTTTTGTAGAGAAAATTTAATCCAGCAACATGGCTACTCTGGCAAGGGATCACATCATCCAGAGACCTAGGTCTTTCGATGCTACTTAAAAGCAGTGCAGAGAGAGAGCAAGGGAGTTTATGGAGACAATACTGTAGAGTGTGGGAGTTTAGGACAGTTCAGGTGAGTACAGTTGAGTTCGTGCAGTTTGGTTTCTAGAGTTCAAGGGCAGTTTTTCCAAGCAGAGCAATTCAGTGAGAAGCTGAGATAGGCCAGTTTGAATCAGTTAGCTTGGAGAGGAGTTTAGGCCAGAAGAGCTGAGTTGAGCCAGCCAGCCAGAGTTCGGAAAACTAGAAAGAGTGAGTTTATTCGGCAATAAAGTCTTAGAGGCTGAAAACATTCCAGGACTAGGTTAACAGATGGAGGCTGGAAGCTAAAGCTTTTGAGGCCCAGGCTTGCAGAAGATTAGATTTGTATGGAGGGTAGAAGCTTCCAGGTCTAGGCCTAGGGATAGTTAGACGGAAATGCTCTGAGATCAGTCGAAACCATGTATTTGTAAAGTTGGGTACAGCTTTCATCTCATTCTATCACCTGAGGTGATAAGAACAACATTTACATACTTTAGTGTGTAGATGGAACGTTCTGTAAATATCTTTTAGGTCCATTTGATTTATGATGTTACTCAGCTGCAGCATTCCTTTGTTTAGTTTTTGTCTGGATGACCTGTCTATTGGCAAAAGTGGGGTACAATCAGTGTGTGAGGGTCAGTATGTGATTTACACTGAAGTAATGTTTTAATTATAAAGTTCAGCTCATAAATGTTTGGAATCCTGATATCCTCTCAGTGTTTTTTCCTTTAAAATGTTCTTCCATGTCACTTCTGGTTAGTTCAGATCTGAAGTCTATTTTGTCAGAAATTAAAATAACACAGAACACTTTCTTTTCTTTTCACCTTCCTCCCTTTTTTGCCTCTATTCTTCCCATTCTTCCCCTGGCCACACAATTGACTGAAGATATGTCCTTATATGTACAGGTTGTTATTTAGACTACCATGGTATGACTCTCCTGCTGTCTTTATGGTCCTTACGTGAGAAGATGGCTGTGCACACTTCAGTAGTTCTTACCTGTCATATTAAACTTCTCTTTTCTTTGATATAAGAGTCTTGTGACATCTGAACCCTGACACGTCCTCCTTATATGTACTCTTGTTAATAGTTTGATTTTATATTGTTGTTGAAAGGTTCTCAGTTATACATTGATGCTATTCAATAAGGATACAGATCTCCCTGCTGGGACTACTGCTTTGTTTTCAGACTGCAGAGATGACAGAGGCAATGGCCGTTTCAGCTTTCACTTTCTGTTGCCCGAAGCTCCAGTGTAAGGTACACTGGGGACACACCACTATCCCCTGCACTAAAATGAGCTTGCTTACACTAGATCTAGCATTTTCCAACTGAGAAAGTCCTTTAGAGTAAATGGAACAGAATAAGAAACCGCAACAGTCATTTTAGGGATGTGATTCATTAATTTATCATCCAAGCTTCTATCTTTCATTGGATTATTTTTTCATAAATATGCATATAATGATTTACCATAATGAATTGTTATTGGGAGAGAACCTAAACATAAAGACCTATCAGACAGAATTGGGCAGCCTAATAAAGAAGTGGTTTGTGTGCAATGGTATTAGTTTTGAGGAATATTTCAAATAATTGTAGAAAGTTACAAAGTGATCCAGTATTAGACTTTGCTCCTTCTTGATTAACTGGGACCAGTACTGAGTGCTTAAGACCTGTCCTTAGGCACATGTTTGGTGCACATACATGTAGGAAAAACAGTTACGCACATAAAATTAAAGATCTGTCCCTAGGTATGCATGTAATGCACATACTCGCATGCAGGTGAAAGAGTCATACACACAAAACAGAGAGCAGTCTGACCGTGGGGTCATGTGTGGTGCACAGACATGCAGGCCAAACAGTCAGACACATCAAATGAACCGTCTGGCCTGAGAAACCATTGTCTTTGCAGTGTAGCATCTGTTCATCGTTGTTCTTTGGGAGCAACTGACATTGTGTGTTACACTCAAACGTATATGTAAACACTCAACAGACCATCAGACTTTCTAAGTTCCGCCTGAGAAAACGGCCAGGACAATAGGTAGAAGGACACTTTCTGCTCTATGACTGTGTAAACCATGTAAAGCTTCACCACTGCCAGTCTCAAACCAGGGAAGGGGCTGTAACTATGATTAGTGCAGTTCTGTTTAACAACGAAATGCTGTGTGCGTGCATGTGTATACATGCATGTGTGAGACTGTGTGTGTGTGTGTGTGTGTGTGTGTGTGTGTGCGTGTGCGTGCGTGTGTGCATGCGCACACGCTTTGTCTTGGCTGTGTTGAGTTAAACCTCAGGCTGTCAATAAAAAGGTAACGTCTGTACAAATTTCTAAGAATTCTAGATAATACAGTGAAGATAAAAACTGATGACAGGGAGTGGTTCCTAATCTTAGGAGAGAAGGAAGGTAGAATATACGTACTTTCCTGTTTGGGTTTTGTTCATTTCTTGTGCTGCTCACGTAGCCTAGGCTGCCGCTGGACTTCAGGTCTGCCTGTTCCCAGCTTCTGACTGTTGGTATTTCATCCGGAAGTCACCGTGCCCAGCCGGTGATGTTCTGTTTCACTTCTATATGTAAAAATTATTTGAAACAAAACTCGATTTTAATAGGTGCAGTAGATGCATAAACAATTGTTTCATTTCATGTATTTGAATGTGCTTTAAAGCCTTCTTGTTCAAATTTTAAAAAAACGTTTTTTTAAAAAAATCACAAAGGAATACATCATGTTTAAAGAACACATCTTCCAACTGTTTGACTCGGGCAGAATGAGCCAATGACTGTTCTCAGTATTTGAGCTGTCATCAGTGCGCACATGTTTTTTTCTTTTCTTTCGGAAAGTATCAGTAGCGTATTTTTAAAAAACAACTCTTTTCTAAATTTCCCAAACCCATTACTTAGAAGTAAGTAACCCCCTAAAAAAGGTAAACATTGCCCAGTACTGTTTACTTTTTAACAGTTGAAATGCCTAAGCCCCAGAGTAAACACAGCAATGTTCACACCCTTCTCCCAGCAGCACCCAACTCTGATGGAACAGGGCCCCCCCAGGCTTACCTGTGCGGTGATGGTGGTGTTTGAAGTCCTTGTGCGGGTTTTAGCCCTTTGTCTAAGAAAGCCTGTTGCCATCAGAAAGACACATCCACTTGTGTTGTTGGAAACCAATTCTTCCAGTGTTTAATAATTGTGAGCAAAAATCCCAGCTCCCTGTTGCAACTGAAATGAAGATGTCCAAAGTGACCGATGTGAGGACAGCCACACAGGGTAGTAGATGAACTACCCTTACAAGTCAGCGCTTGGACCTTGAGACTGACTATGCCTGACCTAAACCAAGGAACCAGATAGAATATTTGACTTTGTGCCCTTGCATTCATTTATCCTTTTGGACAGGATTCTAGCTAGTACACTCTCAAATCTCTATCATTTCCCCTCTGATGGTTTCCTTCTTGTTAAGTTACCCAGGCTGGCCTTGAACTTACTCTGTATCCCTGGCAAGACTTGAATTTGAGACTCCTTTTTGCCTCCAGCTCCCGAGTAGTTCAAATTACTCCCAGGCCAGCTCTAAATTAGAATATATGAAACTCAGCTTGTTGGGTTTTTGTTTGTTTGTTTGTTTGTTATATTTTATCTTTTTTAGAAAATGGAATTATTCTTTCTTTGCACGGGATTTTCATATACTTAAAAGCAAACTCATTTCAGGGGTACATCTTTTTGTTGTAGCTTTATTTTGTTGTTTATTTTGGAGAACTTGTCTGAGCTGTGCAGTGCAGGCTACCTTGAGCTGAGGCTCTTCCTGCCACAACCCCATAAGGGCTGTCAGGGTGTTCCTTGGTTCTAGTTGTGATGAACTGTAGAAGGTATTAATGTAGTATCTGGGGGAGGGGGTGACCTGGCAGGAGAGATCATACAGAGGATGAAATAAGCTTTCTTGCATCAAGTTGCACCCCAGGTATACAGATGTGTGGGGAGTGTAAAGTTAATAGAGTTCGGGATTTTCAGCTTGGCTGGTAAAGATGCATTTTAAACTTTAGAAAGCTTTGGCTGATTCCAAAACCATAGCCATGCCACTTGCAAACCGCGCCACGAGCCTGGAGTCATGGCTGCTTACGAATACAGAATCACTGGGGAGGCCAAAGCAACATGGGCTAATGGGGTCTTTGCTCTGATTTAGCTGAATAGTGCGGTAAATGAAGCGGTGGCTTTATTATGTTGGCATTCTCCTTTGTGAGACTCATGAGCAGAAATAACAGAGCTGGAGGTCCTAAAGGGGCCGCCACCACACTTAGGTTTATTCCCGGTACTGTAATAGACCCCCGTGGGTTCACAAAGAGGTAGGAAGGCAAAGCCTGTTAGCAGGAGTGTTGGTTGTAATCTATGTTTTTGATTATCGATGACAGGATCCTAAAATTACACCCAAATATCTCTCACAGGTTCTGAAATTGAGTTTCTGAAAAAGCACTGCAGAAGTAATAGGAGGTAAAGTGCAGAGTTCCAGAGAAATGAGCTGCGAATTGAGCCTGCAATGGAAATTGATCCTATCAGTCAGCGTCTGCCCTTATTCTGGGACAAGGGGATGAAGGAGAAGAAGGCAGGATGGCTGATTAAATAGGATACCAAGGGCTGGAGGCTAGAACTGGGCTTGTTGGTCCCTCGGGTCAGGAATGTAGCTGTCAGGCTTCTCCGCTGGAAGCCTGGCTCAATCTGGCAGAAAGAGAACGGAATGAAAAATGCCCTGGGCCAGTGTGGGAGTCACTGGAGCTTCCGTAACTTCCTGCAGTGGCTGCTCTGGTACTCCCGAGGGATGCCATTTTGGTAGCTTGTCATGAGCTCATGGTAGACCAGCTGTCCTCATGATTCACACACACAGGGTTTGTCAAGAAGGCAGGGGGTGTCAGTGTGTCCTGAGGGTGTGAGTAAAAAGAGAAATGGCCATGGAATCGATTCCTATCCTCAGTCCTGTCTTTGGGATCGTGAGGAATGAGGAGCAAATATCCTGTAACTACTGGTCCTGAGCATATAGTTTATTGCCCGGTGACTTAACTGAAGGGGATCTGTACTGTTCCCATAGAATAGCACTAATGGCATGTCAAGGGAACGTGGTGGGTAAGGGTGGTGTTTGTATCGTCCTCTCAGGAGTACCCTGTATGGTCCAATTAGCCTTACTGACGCCCCACATTTCTGCTTATAAAGCTTGATCTGTTTCTACAACGATGCCCTTTAGCATCTGGAGCGGCCTTTCGTGTAACTCGCTGGTGTCAGTATCCCCTTGGAATGGCTTGCTCACAGTTAGCAGCACACTAATTGAAATAGTTCCACAGAAGCCTTGAAAGCTGGAGGTAGCGTAAAGTGCCAACCTAAGACGCAGGCCCTTTAAAGCCATGGCCGGTTCAGATTAAACTTTGCAGACCAGAAGAAAGAAAGAGGAAGAAGATTGCTTGTGCTGACTTGCTGAAGGCTTAGTTGCTGGTCTTGCTCTAGCCACGGTGTGATTGAAGAGAGAAAACCATGGCAGTACCCAGGACACCACTTACATGCTGGGGGAATCTATCTTTGGCCGTTTGTGGCTTGTGGTTGATTGCTTGGCCTGATCTGGCATACAGTTTTGTGCCCTCAGATCCTCAGATGTGTGTTCTAATGCCAGAGTTCCACCCACACTGCTGACGTATTAGTATTTTTGTTTGTTTGGTTGTTTTTTATTCTTATTTTTTTATTTGTCTAACCACCATCCCCATTCCCGCTCTTAACTTGGCCTCTGGGCCCAAGCAAGAGAAATAACGACAGTATCCCACCAAGAGTAGACCATTTAATCATTAATTTGTTGATTCAAATGCTGTCTCTTAATTTTAACAGGTAGAGATGGCTAGGATTTTTTATTACAATGCCCTGGTGATGTGATTCACAGCTACCCCTGTTGGCACTGACTTTGCCACATTGCATCAACATCTCCATAGATACAACAGAGCTGCGAACTGTTGACAAAAGCCTCCAAAGAGTATAAAAGGAAATATATGTGTCATGCCCTCTTACAGACTCCCCTCTCTGTATCCAGAACTCCACTAAATGCATCTAACCTGCTAAACATGATGCTTTAGCAACAGGATCTATTGGAGCATCTGTGGACTCCCCTTCTGGTCACTGAGCTGACTATGTGCCTTGCCTGATTTCTCTGCAAATAGGTAGCCTAGGAAAAGACCAAATTTCCTAATGCAGTTTTTCTACAATGTATGTCTGCTTTTGTTTCAACATGAAGTTAAAAAAAGAATTATAAGGGAAGAGATCTTCTTTAAAATATTTTATTGATGTTTTTGAGAATGTCATGCAGAGCATTCTGAATTTTGATCATATTGACCCCCCCAACTCTTTCCTTCAACTCCTGCCAAGTCAACTCCTACCTCCCCACATCTTCCAACTTTGTGTCCTCTTTTCTTGTAATCATTTTAACAACCCATTGAGCCCAATCTGCTCTGCTCATATTCTTCTGGGTATTGGTCCACTCTGGAGTATGGTGGACCTACCAGGGGTGTGACTCATCCCACGTGAGGGACAGTCTGCTTTCATAGATGCTTGTGTAAAGTAGCTTTGTATTTGGTTAATCTGGGACTTGATGGTGCTGGGCAGTGAGGGCCAGCCTCTTCGTACAAGAGTTGGGGCAACACACCTTTTGGCACTGTTAATTCTGACTCTCGTGACAGTCATGGTTTTAGTTACGTGGTCATGGGGATGCTCGCTCGCTGCCAGCTTACCCATTTCCTTGCCAGCTTGAGACTTCGTTTCCCTTGCTGGACTTCTTAAAGGTGCTAAGGATAAAGGAAGCATGCATTCTGTGAAAATGTTACCAGCAGACAGACAAAACTTCTTAGCCTTATAATTCTGAGGCTTTGTTTAAAGGTGTGTTTTCTTAGGTAAGGCATACCAAAATGATGCCGAGTACTGTGTGAGTGCAAAATAGGTTTCCATTGAAATTAAGTTAGAACTGCATTGCTTGTTTAAGATAATCTCTGAGGCAATCAGTCATTTTATTAGTGCAGCTAATGAAAACCTTGGGAAAGCACTTTAGCATGGTCCTTGTGGAGACGTGTGATTAAACAGGAAGAGGGTGAAGAGATACCTGCTAATCTGTAAGAGGTCTTGGGTTTCTTGAAAGTTTTACAAACATTTGACTAATGGAACATTAAATAATATGTGGCATTTCCTTTATATTATAAAAAAATCACTAATCTGGAAGAAACCTGGTATTGGTTCTCAGCAACTTATTTATGACTTTTTATAACATTTGTAATTTTAAAAGTTGATGTCTAAAACTCATAATTTAAGTATTAAAAAAGTAGTTCATTCATAAGGATTATTCCTTCTAATTTCCACTCAGTAATTCATGGGGCCATTTTTTTCTTCTTGTCTGTGGTCCCTAAAGTATGTAGGCAAAGCGATATGTTAGAAAAGGACAGACATGGAAGTCAAGAGTGATCTTCAGACACAAGGCTGACAGACACATTTCTGGCTCCCTCCAGCATGGGTGGTTTTGTCTAGGTGAGCTGAGCAGGAGAGTGTGCCCCGTGCCTGTTTGTCCTCAGATTAGGAGAAGAAGGGGAAGTATTTCTAGTACTCTTGTCTCAAAATTAAATACACAAGATCACTATTACACATTCTGGTCTTCCACCATGCTGAGAAATCATTACTATCCTGCAGCACAGTTTTCTTGTCACCTCAGAATCATAGTGCCACAGTCCAGCCTTGACTCTGACCAGGTCATCAAGCCTGACTTGGCTACAGAACTTAGATCTATGTATCCGAGATGGAAGCATCCAGTTCACAGAAGTGTCTTAAATGACTGGCAGATCATAACCATCATTTCTTACGTTTCCGTATCTATTTTCCTTGCCAAGTGTCACCCTCTTGCATTCTCTATGGCAACCATGCTTACGTAAAATAAAATTTGAAGTTATCAGTGAACCATGGCCTTGGCAAAGCAGAGCCCTCTAGCATAGTCTTTGCCCAACCCTGAAAGGCATACCCTTGCCACATGGGGTGACACATGATAAGTACTCAGTAATGCTTATATGGTTTGTCTTGGTCCCGTCATTTCAAAATCAAGCTTTAATCTTTCTCTGTATATTTTAATTCATATTATTCAAATACAAACTTTTTTTTTTTGCATGTCATTCAAGTTTCTATGGGGTATGGCCTCTACCTTGTTAATTCTTTTCTCGTGTGTTTTTCTTCTTTTTCAAAATAGATCCCATGCGTGGCCCGAGAAAACTGGAGGTTGTAGAGGTCAAGTCTCGACAAATCACCATCCGCTGGGAGCCGTTTGGGTACAATGTGACTCGCTGCCATAGTTACAATCTCACGGTGCACTACTGTTACCAGGTTGGGGGGCAGGAGCAGGTGCGAGAAGAAGTAAGCTGGGACACGGATAATTCGCACCCTCAGCATACAATCACCAACCTGTCGCCCTACACGAACGTCAGCGTGAAGCTCATCCTCATGAACCCCGAGGGGCGCAAGGAAAGTCAAGAACTCACGGTGCAGACAGACGAAGACCGTAAGTGCTTCCGTGTGCCACGCCTCCGCGAAACGTGCTCTTACGAAACAGCTTTGGTCTCTCTGACTTTGAAAGCTGCGTGTTCTTTAACTGATCATTGATAGAGCTGGTCCTGTGAGGATCTGGCACAGATAACTACAATTGTGGAGGGGAAAAACCCACAGTGATTGCAATGGTTGTGAGAGTCTCGGGGATGGTATTGTTTAGCCCTCGCCCTGTCCCCCAGCTCACATAGTTCTGGAATGTTCCCTGAGCCCTAGAGGGGGTGGTATAGTTTCTATTTAGGTCTAGTCCCACAGCCAGTGCTTATACTTTGCACCTATTAGTTACGTGGCGCTTTCCTGTATGGCAATTCTACCATATTCTAAGTAGTTCTTTTATCTGTCATACTGGATTGAGAAAGGCTTGTCTGAGGTATTAGATCAGTTTCACAGACCGCTGATTTAAACATCCTTCTGTGGCATTCTTTCTCATCCTTCCAATAAAAATTCGGCACAGATTGTACAGCAGGAGTCCCGCCTGGCATGAGCCTGTGATCGCACGGCCATGGCGTGTTCAGGAGATCTCCTTGATTCTGGCTCTTACATTCTTTCCACCCCTTCTCTGTAGTGTTCCTTGAACTGTGGAGAGGGTTTCTATACATCTCTTATTTATATAACATTATAATATTATAATATGTTATGACAACATAATATATAAACAACATAAATAACTTCTAAGAATAAACCACTGTTTGTTATCTGCCCCAATATGCATGACCTATGTTGATAAACATTCAAAAATACAAAAATCAGTCCTTACATGAAATGAGAAAGGATTACTGATAAACATGTTACTCCTGTTTTAACTAACACTATTGCTGATTCAACAGGAGAAAAACTCTAACCATTTCATCAAGATGAGATAGGACTGGCAGATTTGAGAATTCACCCAACTCTTGAGTTTCAAAGTGAGAACTAATAGAAGTTGGGAAATCTTTGGAATCCTGTCAAAATGTCAGAATCGCTAATTTTGTATGTTTGTTTGTTTAAATTATCTTACTAGTCTCAGGAATTAAGGCCTATGTTATTTGCAAATAAAAACCTATTGTTTTGTGGCTCAGCAGCATTCAGCTAATTAGAAAAGAACTATTATTGCAAATTATGCTTTCTCAATAACCAACCAAACAAAAACGTACTTTAAAGAAGATGGGGAGAGAAAAGACAAGTAGAATAATTGTCAAACAATACCAAGTTTGAAGAGAGAAGCAGCAGTCCATTGCAGTTCTGGTTTATCCAACCTCATTTTGTTCGGGAATCACACATTACTGAAATGTTTATTTTATCAGGAAGTGTGTGGAAGTTATCTTTGACCACCATTAGCAGTATCACTGGACAGCATAAATGTTAGGGCTGCTTCCCTGAACTCCTGAATCCTAGACTGTCTAAAAGCAGATATTCAGCCTAAGTTTACATGAGGTTTTATTTTCTCTAGTAAGTCTTCTGGATAAAAATAAATAAACAAATAAATAGATAAATAAAGTTTGCTTTTCCTATTCTAACTGTTGGAAGCAGTGAGTAGTATTTACTATTGATATTATTTTAGTAACGCTGCTGTTGATCCTAAACAGCTGTATACCCAAATCATCACACAGAGACTGGGTTTATTTAGTTAACCTAGAGCAGCACAATGCTGGGCAATAGTTACTTTATCCTAAACCTCTAAGCCTTCAATTTCCTAACATTCAGATTTTACCCATTTTACTTGCTTTTTGTGAAATCTGTTCATTCTCCACATCGTTCCAAGACCTCTCCTCCAGCTCTGCTCTCCCAGCTCTCTCCTGCCCTCCTCTCCTCGAGCTCTGCCTCCCACAACTTCCTGTCCTCTGGCTCCTCCCTCTCTTCCTGCTTCCTTTCCATTGCTCAACATTGTGGCTGGTTGCTTTATTTTGTCATGTTTACACAAAGTTGAGACAGGTGATGCTTAGAATAAGTATCAGGATGCAATGTTGGGATTGAAACCAGAGAGTGGGGGAGAGAAATCAGCATTTGAATGAACAAGGGTAAAGTGTATACATTCTAAAAGAACATTATACCAACATCTAACCCTTAATTTTTTTTGATGAATCCACTTAAAGCATTCCTTTTAATACATTATTCATTTATTTATTTCTCATTTATCTGTGTGTCTTGAGGGCTTATATTTCCCGTGGTGTTTCTGTGGATTTCAGATGAAAACTGACAAGAGCTGGTCCTGTTGTTCCACTACATAAGTCCTTTGTGTGGAGCTCAGGCTTTCGGCTTGGCTGCAGTTACCTTCACCCACTGAGCCATCCTGCCAGCCCCACTGAGCCATCTTGCCAGCCCTTCTTAAACTACTCTTTGCAATACCTGCAGTTACCATGTCTCTTCTAAGACATTTTCAGAGTTTGCTTTCTTTTTCAAGATGTCCTTCAAATCAACGTAACTTGAACCTATCCCATTCAATTTTAGGTTGGTTTCCTCTGTATCCCCTCTTCATTCCTGAACTTACATAAATATTTCCAAATGTAAACAATCGGCAATCATCCAAATGTACATTTCCAAATGTAAACGATCATCCACTAATATGGCTGTGCTGATACTGTGAGAAAATGATGTCACAGGAAACACTCTGGAGGCAAAGAAGATGAGGGTTTTTAGCATTTTCTCAGGCCTGGCCTGCTGAGGTTAAGCTTCCCGTTGGTTAAGCAGTATAAGCCTGGAATCTGGCATTCAAGATTCCTACGAACTCAGCAGTGTCCTCACTTCTGAACAGCATGTATTACTTTGTTTCAACATAATGTTCTATTGCCTTCTTCAGCCCCAATGAGTGATTACTTTCATATTATGTATTGTTCACGCATTATCCATGAGGAATAGACTTGAGTCATTTTAGAAGTGAGGCAGGTGAAATCCAGGTAGGAGCACCAGCTTGTCTAAACTGTGCATTTTTAATTATTGGAGAGTCTTGAATAGTGCTCACCGTACCCCATGTGGTCCATAAAGAGTTTTCCTGTTGAATGTTTGCCTCCATTTGGATTAAATACAAAGACTCTACCACCAAGCACACCCTCAAATAAAAATGAGTTTAAAAATTGAAATCCTTCACTTTCTTTTGAAATTCTAGGTGTCCTTCCAGTCTGAGACAGACTTGGTGACAATTAAAAGACTATTCGTATCCTCACACAATCTAAAACATCTCTCTGGCCTACTTTTAAAAATCTTTATTGAAATGCTTATCCATTCATGCGGTGAACATTTGGGTTATTTCCTGTTAAGAATAATGCTGCTGTTAATATGTAGTACAGTCTTCTGACCTGACTATTCTCAGTTATCATGGGTACTCAGTAGGTATATATTAGATGGATGGGCAGAACCAATGAAGAATAGATAGATGATGATAGATGGATAGATAGATAGGTAGATGCTAGATACATAGATGGATAGATAGATAGACAGACAATCAGATAGATGATTGATAGATAGACAACAGACAGATAGATGATAGATAGAAAATAGATAGATGATAGAAAGATAGCTAACTGGCTAGATAATAGACAGATAGATGATAGATAGATAGATAGATAGATAGATAGATGGATGGATAGATGGATGGGCAGGCATAGAAAGATGGTAAATAGATGACAGATAGTGGGATAGCTGGCTACATTGAGTATCTTTGTATATATAACTAATTTGAAAAACTACCATGTGATTGTCAAAGTATCTGTATGATTTCACATTCCAACAATACTGCATTTGTGTTGGAATGTCATTTTGATTGGAAGTTTTCAGGCTACCAATGCTTTTGAGGATATTTTCCTGTATAACCTTAGCTCACTTTAAATTCTCTATCTTCCTGCCTCAGCCTCCTTGGTGTTTGCTTTACAAGTCTGTGTCACTGTCATCATTTCTCTGTATCCGTAACAGTCCTGACGACTTGGAAAGCTAGCATTCCCACCCACCACTCCCACCAGCACCACTTGCAAACCCTCTTGGCTTCCTTTCTTCTGGAAGAATGGAAAACAGTACATACAAAGGGAAAATAACAGACCTTCGTGTAACTGGCTCACACCTTACAGAAAAAAAAAAGATAAAATCATTTCACAAGCACTGGGTAGTTGCAGTGGCTTTCAGTTTCAGATTTTGTAAAGAAACGCAAAGTTATCTTAGACTGTTAAGATCTGCAAGCTCTATGGATAGTTAAGACCTCCTTGGGAAGGTTGGTTATGACCAACACATTCATTGCTCACCATCCTCTCTAGTCCCAGGTGCTGTCCCAACGGAATCCATCCAAGGAAGTGCCTTTGAGGAGAAGATATTTCTTCAGTGGAGAGAGCCTACACAAACATATGGTGTCATCACGTTATATGAGGTAATTTACATATCTGTTGGTGATTTACTTCTTAAGTATAATGTATTGTAATAATCTGAGCTCTCTGGTATTGTAAACACACAATTTCATGTTTTCCGGGAGAGTTTAGTGCTTTCTATAGTCATGATAGTTGTACTATAGAAGCAGAAGATTACAAGCAAGTTTTCCAACTATGCATAATTTCAAGACACATAAGTAAAATAAGTTGGATCATTGTGTATTATGTGTTATATATTAAGACACAGCATGACATTTTTAAAAGTCACTATTACTGAAAAGTAATAAATATTTTGAAATATACATTGATTAGGAAGTGATCAGTGAGTCATGTTCTTTCTTGGCTATGAACAATTTTTCCACTATTACAAATGAACACTGATTAGCCAATTAGAAAAGTCAATAAAAATTGTCTCCACAGTAACCACAGAGTAATATTGTTTGGTTCCTTTGTATCAGCATACATTCCTTAGACTTCATTGACACCATTTTGTCTGCTGGGGTAGATCAAAGAGTTGAGTGAGGGTAGCAAAAAGAGAATTTGATAAATTGTTCAAGAAAAAAATAGCAGCAATAATGGGGTGACAGACATCTTCACATGACTGTGAGCATTGTCTCATTGTGCCCATCATCATTGAAACAAGAGGTTTGTTTTTTTAAATTAGCATTTATATGAATGCAAATTCAACAAAATTACATGTTGTAAGATTTCTAAATATTATGGCCAATCTGTACATGGATCTGCCTGGGTGCCTGTCAGTGGCTCTGACAGGAACGTGAGCAGTTGAGCTGTTGGAAAGAATCCTCTCGCTGACCCCACAGACTCAGTGATGTTTCCTCAGACCTTCTGAAAACTGATTTTGAAATGCAAAAAAAATAATAATAATAATAACAATAATAATAACTGAGAGCAAAGTGAAGAAAGGCAAAAGTGTTGTTTTTACTCTCTGTTTATTGTAAAAACATAAGTTCATGGAAATCCATGGCTCAGCTTCTATGGAAATGTTTTATAGTCAAGTCAAGCAAAGTCAATTTTTTTTTCCCTGCATGGTGAAGATACTTCATGTCTCGGGCCCTCTAACAGTGTTTGGACATCGATTTTACAGATTCTAATCTAAGAATAACGGGATTTTTTACTTGAAAAGCCATTCTTTGAAGTGTAAGGCCCAAGCAGTCTGTCCACCTGTCCCCAAAGCCACAGGTTGCTCTCTAGAGAGACAGAAATTAATAGCAAGATTCGTTTTCCCTAATCCCACCAGACAGTTATCTTTGTGTGATAAGTAACTTCAGCATGAAAACAACAGGGAAAATAATATTTCAAAAGAAGATGCCATTAATCTCTTCGGCCTAGTAGGCAGGCTGTCCCAGCTGAACACTGATCTAAATGCTGCTACAGTGCAGACGTGTGGATATGCCATAAATCAAGGTTCTAGCAATCAGATATTTGCAAGTAGAGCAGGTTGGCTTATTTTCCTACAGTTCCAAAGGGGAAAATATCAAATATTTGAGTCAAGTCTAAATGACTAATTGTGTCGTCTCAGTACCAAATCAGTCTCTCCCATTCCTGCCTGGTTTCTAAGTAAAGGAGGAGAGTAATTCCAGATTCCTCCAAGTAGTGCTTGGGCAGCATCTCAATAGGGTCATGTCCTGAGACCTCAGTGCTCCTGAGTCATGGTTCACTTTTCTTACACAAGCACACACTGTCCTGCTGGGGCAGATGATCAGTACAGCACCAGCCTGTGTCTGCTCTGTGGAGGCTCCTAGACTTGCAGAACAGATACCATACGAACAAAGCTAAGGGATGGCTTCTAAAGAAGCAGGGACCATCGGAACAGAGATTCTGCCATGGAGCCACATTTGAGTGTAGGTGAAGATTGCCGTGGTTGGACTGCTTTAGTAATAAATGTGTTCCCTGGGGGCTGTTAGCATTCTTAGATGATGAGCGGATAACATAGACTGTCTGCTGTAGAGATAAATACGTATGCTGGGTTTTGATTATTGTTCGGTTTTCCTTTGTATCTTATAAAAAGTACACTAAAGCATTGATGCTTGAAAAACGCTAACAGCGTCATTTGTTCTTTAGTCTTTAGAGCAAGATATATTCCTCTATTCTTCTGTCTTCATTGTAACTGTACCCTCATCCTTTTACTGTAGGGCTTCTCCTTTCTCTTTTTCTCACCGTCTTTCTGTCCTTGCCCTTCTCACAACTGTTTGCCGATTTTGCCACTTTGTTTTGGCAGTTATCTTCCTACAATCCAGGTCCGGCAGTTATGTCCATGCTCAGTGGCTGTCCTGCCAGCTTATCTAATGCGATGCTGTTCTTCTAGCAGGCCTGTTAACTTTACAAGCATTCAACGTAGAATGAACATCTCAGTTTTTCTCTTAGTAGTTACCCACTGTTAGAGCTAGATACAAGCCCAAACTTTCATAAGGCAGAAAGTACACTGCAGTTTTATTTATCAATATAGATGGGCACAGTTTAATATTAGCCAAACCATGTTTTATTACAATTACGCATACCCTGTGAGGGAGGTCACCAGCTCACAGAGTACAAAAATAAATATAAGACGCTTCCATGGTTGATATGCAAAGTTAATCTCATGAGAACTCTCCAGCAGAAATTTAGAGGACATTTTTGTATTACACCTGTCCAGGTAAACACAAAAAGCCCCGGGAGACACATGAGAAAGATCAGTGGATTTTGTTTGCATAAGGTTTATACTACATAATAATCAAAGACATGAAAACTGTCAACAGAAGGCTTGCAGTGACTATTTTCAGCACTCCTGGAGGCAGATGGACTGATGGCTGTGGTGTATACAGACTTTATTCAAATTAAAATAAGTATACTACGGAGAGCCAATTGGGGGTTGGACAATGAGTAGGAAGAGGTGACTCAGGTATTCTAACTGGCCTAGAAGCATGTGATAACAGACCCACTGAATTTAAATAACAAATTGGAGAGATTTAAATAGGAAATAAATTTGTTTAAGTTTGTATAATGTAAACTTTTGACTGGTGACAGAGAGAAATGTGTACTTATATGGACTGCTGGTGGGAAATATATGTTGCCTCTCTTAGCCCATTTGAGAGTAACCACAGCAATTTAAACATTGGTATTGAGCCTGTTTCTAGAGGTCTGTCAGTGAGTAATACTCCAAAGTGTGTTACACACACAGATGTAGTGTGTTACACTACATCTCACTAATTTTATGTCTCAGTTGTTTTTATATACTTAATATATAGCGTATAGGCATGGCATCTCACTGATTTTTCTGTGTCTATAGTTAAATTTAGACCTATGACCATGAGCGTTACACATGTACAGGTTTGTACTCGCTATGTCTAAGACATTGGAAGAAGACAAAAACCACAAAGTGAAGCTCATAGTCTCTGCTAGAAAGAACTGTCCCATCACCGACTTTAGAAAGAATTAAACCAGTGCCAAACCCAGTCAGTTTCGTGTTTGATTGGCACAGAAAGTTCAGTTTGACTCAAAGTAAGGCAGGTCGAGTTGCCTGCTGATGGGGCCATTTGTATATTAGGAGTTGAGACATCTCAGGATCATGAGCCTGGATGACCGTGTGTGCTTAATCACCATCGTCCGAGTTCGGTAAACTTGAAGAAGGGATGAAAGTTGAGAGCAGAGTTAGGAAGTGTAGCGTCACAGTTCAGCACCTTGGCAAGCTGAAACCGTAGTAATGCTTTCAGAATAAGTACAAAACTACTCAAGGGAAAGCAACCTTCCTGCTCTTTCTTTTAATTGGCAACTATTAGGTGCTAAAGAAATAGCTCAGTGGTTAAGAGCACTGCCTTCTCTTCCAGAGGACCTTAGTTCAATTCCTAGCACCCATATGATGGCTCAGAGCCACCTCTAACTTCCATCCAGATCTTCTAGACTCTGTGAACAGTACATATGTGTGGTGCATGGACATAAAATCAAACACTCATGCCATAAAAATAAATAAAATGTCAACAAACAAGGGAACTACAGTTACCTCTGAGTGTCTTCCCAGTTGTTACTTATTATGAATACTTCCTCTTGCACTGTCTGTCTTCTGGATTTAATGGCCGTGGTTTTCAGAGTTTTGGGTTTATTTTTCCTCTCCAAGAGCCTTCTTAATTTTTCACACCACTCTCATTTGCTCATGTGGCTCTGCCCCTCCTATAGCACTTTTCCAACTCCCTCCTACAGTATATTTCTGCTGCTCTTTCAGTATTTCTTTCAAATACTGTAGTTTCTTATGAAGTACCTTGGCCATTTTCTGCTGTTCTTTTAGTATTTCTTTCAAATACTGTAGTTTCTTATGAAGTACCTTGGCCCTTTTCACCCCTGAAATCAAATTTAATTATCCATTCCTTTGTGATCACAGAGTAAATTGCCCGGACCCCAATTAAAGACCTATATTTTATGCTGGCTGCAATTACCATCAACTCATGTTCCCTAGACAATTTCAGTCCCCTGAAAGGCTGTTCCATTCGGGCTCTCTGTGAAACTCACAGTGTAGAATTGGAGACTTTAAGGAGAAAGGGGGAAGATAATTCTAGGAGATTCCAGGCACTTAACTGCAATCAGAAATCATCCAATGTAAGCAAGTGCTTATTCCATCTCACCAGTTTAACACCCTTCACCACCATCACTTTATTTAGGTGTCACTTTGCTTTTGTCTAGGGGCATCCCATAAAATCACCGGGACTCACCAGAGGGCAATCGGAACTCTTTAGAGTGGCTTCCTTAAAACATTTTCTGCCCTCAACCAGCAACATAGTACTGGCATAAAAGCTTTCCCAAACTTTTCTTCGGGGAGCCTCCCACTGCTTTTTCTACTGCTGGGTGCTTAATAGGTATTTAATAAGCACTTGTTGCATGACCAACTGAAAGTATGAAATGCCAGAAATAAGCGTTGTGTTCTGCTCTGAGCCTGGCAGGATACTGTGGAACCTTGGACTGTGCTGCCCAAGACAACAGCTGCTCACTGCTTGCAATCTCTGTGGCAGGAGGCAGTTAGAGAGTTGGCTGCCTCCTGGTCCAGGGAGCTTTTGAATTTCTGACTCTCAGACTCTAGGTTTATGGAATGGAGCTTTCTGGCACTTAGTGAATAGGTGCAAAAAAACTGTCTTTAGGGGTAGATAAGAGAATTTATAACTTTGAGGAAGGCATGAATTAGTATGTCATTGTATTTTATAAGGAGGAGTGGGGTCTATACTTTTTATCGAATTATTGAAGGGTTGAAGCCAAACACATTTACATTTCTCCATTCTGACTCCGTTTGGAGCCACCGAGCAATCCTCTGTCTCTGACATACTGAAATCATGATTTAAGACTAAACAGTAGATTCACCGCATTCATGACTCATCACCAGGTAAAGCTAAGGAACCCAACCACAGGGAGATGTTGGCTGCTCTGGTTAGAAAGCCAGACTTAGGATGGCTAACAAATATGCAGATTTGAGACTCTGCCAAAGGCGTGAATCAACACATGACCTAATGTCACCTAAATTCTCACCAAAGTTTTTCTCCCTGGACCATCTTTGTATCTTTTCTGAATCTTCACACCCAGCCTGGGCCTGTCTTGGACCCTACTTCTGTCACGCATTATGTGTCCACATGGACATTTCAAATGTCTACTTTCATCCTTCCACGCAGCCTCATCCACTCCATTCCCTTCCAATGAGGGGCATGATCTATCTGAAATTCCCCTTTAGACTCCTCCTCAGCACGGTATTCCATCACTGGCTGCTGTCTGATTTGTTCCTAACATTTATAAGTCTTTTCCTGCTGTCCCTCCCACAGCATAGGTTAGTGTGATAAACTATTTTGTATCACTCATGCCACAGTTTTAGCCACTGGATTCTACCAAAATTCCAGTGGTTTTTATACTTCCTTTATTAAACCTTCCAACTCCCTTTATTAACCACTCAAATCAAATTAAATTCTTACCTGGAAGCCAAGAGGATTTTTTTAACACATAAAATTGTTTTATTTACACACCCAACCTGTTCAAAGTTTGCCTGTTGGGTACATCCAAATCTTCCATCTTGATGTACAGAATTAAGCACAAAGTTGCCCAGGCCAACCCCCATAGCGTCTAGGGACCTCACAGGTCTTCTGTCTGTCCATTCTTTGGATCAAGGGAACTTCTGTCACAGGATTTAATCTAGGTTCTAACCCCAAATTCATTGCCTGACTTGGTCCTTTATAGAGTTCAAGACTTCTCAGGAGTGCCTGCATCTCATCCCTCAGGCATTTTGAAAGGCTGTGTGGTCCTTTCTCCCTGACAATGCTTCTTATGTCACCATTCCGTTTGTTTCTTCCATAGTTAGTGTTTTTAACTGATATGTGTATATTTTTTTATTGTTGAGTCCCTTGGTTCCACTGCACCCAGTCCAGATTCTTCATTTCCTAAAGCCAGTGCCTGTGTCTTCTGCTGGCCACAGCACCAGCATTTCATCAGTGTGGAAACAGAATCAGCACATGTGAATGCATAGAGAACCCAGCACTGAGGCCCTCAGTCCTGTTCAAGGCGGGTGAGCAAGAGCAGGGTCCAGAAGGTCCTTAAGTGGGACAGTGCAGACATGTTACCTCCCAGAGTGGAAGCCAGAATAATACAACACTGTATGGCCAGAAACATGGCTACATGCAGGTGACCATAGGTCTAAGACAGGAAGCAAAGGGCCTGGGCTTTCTCACACTTGCTGTGCTAAAGTCTAGAGCCAAGGCAGTAGAGTGGACAGGAAGACTGGCTGGTTCTTCATTCACAGTATCCAACTCTGCAATACGCTCATCATAACTGAGGCATTTCTGTGGCCCTTCTCTCACCATCCTGCTTACCCTGCAGGGCAGGAGCAGCATCTGAGACACCAAGCAGGTGCCCGGAACACAGTTCTGGGCACCTCTGGAGACTCTCCGCAAATGGGTCACAAGTATGAACGAGCGAATAAATGAGTGTTGGGGAACAGTCACACTGCCACATTCCACTCTGGAGGGTTCAGGAAGCGGGCACACTCAGGAGGCTTCACCACAGTCCTCCCTCCAGGGAGGAGAGCTGGTTTCTTGTCTCCTCCACCCCCTCAGCCTCAGAACAACCATCAGTGAGAGGGTTAACAGCAGATCTGCCTGACTCTGGTGACACCACCTACCTCGGTGATTAATATACATGGCAAGCATCCCCTTGCCAAAGCTCAGGTGATTCAATCTAAATATTCTTCCAAAGAGGTCTTCTTAATTATAATGACATGGTGTAAATATAAGAAAAAAAATGTCAATTATCACTCCGTATAATAACAGTGTTAGTGTTCTTTCACATAAATTACAAGTAGATTTACCTATTTAAAAGCCCGAAAAGTGCTTGGTTTTGCAATTTAAAACTTTTGAATATGCCGCATTTAAAAAATTATGTCATTACAAGCCGTAGAAGTTAGTAATCACCACTAAAGTGTGTGCTCTTGGGTAACTGATGAACTATCATAGCAAAATTCTTTTTTTAAAAAAAAATCACTTCAAAAGGCAAATTTTAAAGGCACCTATGTTTCGTTTATTTTCAAACATTCTAGCCTCAGCCAAAATGCGAATGTCTAGTCCGTGGTGAGTCTCATGAAAATACCTAGAGCCACACTCGCTTGGGGACAGCTGCCAGTCACTTGTAGCAATTTAGATCTCAATTTTATTTGATTAAAATGAAATGAAATGTCCAGTTGCTCGTCTCAATAGCCACATCTCACATTCTCAGTGGCCCCATATAGCATGTGGCCACCATGTTGATTAATGGGGAATAGAAAATTTCCCACCGTGAAAGACAGTTCTGTTGGACAGTATTCTGAAAAATGTCATTGACTCTGACCCATTATAGGCTGTCCATTTGCAGCCCCAAGACTTACTGGCAGGCATCTCGGATTTATTTTTGGATTGTCAGCCACATGGATGAAAATACTTCAATGTAGCCTTGTTTGGAAATACAAGCATTCTATTCATGGCCAAATCAGATCATGGCTGAAGATTAGAGACGAAGCCTCTATCCTGCCAGTGCCTATCAGTCAGAGCCAGTTGCCAATTTGTGTTTTGTTTGGTTTTGCATTTTGTTTTTGTAAATCAGCTCTTAGGACTCATTGAAATCAGACAACTTCAATGTATTGGGTTATGCTAAACCTACCTTTCACATTCTAACCTACTGGCATTAAGTCCCTCCCTCTAGAAAGGTAACAACTCCTAGGCTCATGCTAAGTTCCTAGGCCTCTTCAGAACACTGGGGGTTCAAAGCTTCTAGTGAAGAGCTTCTAGTCAAGAGGACTTGTGTCCAAAGGCTTGTGGGATGATGATGAGATCGCCTTGCCTCTTCTCTTGGCTCGTCATCATGTTCTTATCCCTTTGCAGATCACCTACAAAGCAGTCAGTTCCTTTGACCCAGAAATAGACTTATCCAACCAAAGTGGAAGAGTTTCAAAACTGGGAAATGAAACCCATTTTCTGTTCTTTGGCCTGTATCCTGGAACCACATACTCCTTCACTATCAGAGCCAGCACAGCGAAGGGGTTCGGACCTCCGGCAACAAACCAGTTCACCACCAAAATATCAGGTATCGTATGTTGTTGAGTTATGAGTTTCATCCGAAATGGCATTTGGAGCCTTTCCATTGCTCTTGCGAAGAATGCAAAGATAAACATAACAATAATTTTTATTAGCACAACTCTGGATAATTAAAACAGACTCGAAGTGCTATGTGTATTTAGCATTTGGGGGCATGGCCCTCTTTTATTAGGGCATGGTGGGCATCTTTACAGTTTTCCTGGGAGGACTTGATTATAAAGCAGAAGGTTCTCTAGTCTCCAAGGCAACCCTGGGTCACCAGAGAAGCAGCGCTACACAGACTGACATAAACGGTGAACTCAGCTGAAAAGCAGCGCCTGCGCTCTACTGGCCTCAGGCTCTGCCCTTGCTCCTTGCTTTCCATCCCACAAAGAGATGAGGTGCAGGACTGCGTCAAACACTCAGGGGCTCCAGCTTTTTACAGACTGATCAGAAGATATCATTTGAAGAATATTTTTAGCATGTTCATCTGTGCAGAAAATGCCTGTGTTCCTCAGACGGGAGGAAATGAAGTTGCCATCTGGTGTGGGATGTGTGATCACGGTAAACAAGTCCACCAACATTTTCTTAGTTTTCTTTTTGCTTCCTCCCTTGGCTAAGAGTAGGGAAATATTTGGGTTTGGGCTTGAACTTGTAGTGTGTTTTACTAGTCATCCTCCTGTCACTGTGACAGGATCCTGGAGGAAAAAAAAAGCAATTTGAAAGAGGAGAGCTTTATTTTATGGTTCAGAGGTCTCAGGCCATGGCTGCATGGCCTCATCTCTGTGGGTCTGAGATGGCACTGCTCATCTTGATGAGAAGTGTGTGATAGAACACAGCTGGACAGCTCTCAGTGGCTGGAAAGATTCCAGGACAAAATCCACCCTTCCAAGCCTCTCCCTCTGTGACTTCTCCATCTGAAAAGGCTTACCTCTGCCTCCTGATGGTCCATTCACATACGAACTCATCAGTCAGTAGATCTTTTGGTAAGATTTGCAGTCTCCTCATCTGGCCAGGGCTCAGGAATGCCATATGCTAAGAACCAAGATTTATGGTGACATTTTTATACCCAAATCACAAAAGCTGTACAGAAGTAGGAAGTGGGGGGATAGGAGAAGAGTTAACCAGCCCATGGGCTAGTTCAGTAATATCCACCCTGGTTTTTATAGTTATTACCCTTCATCTCTGGTTTTATGAAAGGTTTGTTTGAAACAGAAGGAAATCAATATCCAAAATTAGAGTATTTTAAATGTTCTGGTAGGCTTGGAAGAAGAGGGGTTTTTAAAGAAATTATAACTTAAGGGATGTTTTAAGTGTCATGAGGTTTTCGCGTGCACAAATTTGACTTGAAATTTAATCTGCATCATTAGGCTATGGGGACAGTGCAGAGCTGGAAAATCAGTTTTTCTTGGGAGGTTAAAAAGTGGCACAGAGCGGTTATTGGATTGAATATGAACCCCTGAACACTGCAGTGGTGTTTAATGTATTTCCTGTGATCTTAAGTGAATATTATCTATTATGTCAATTTGTTGTGGTGACTTAAAGAGGAAATGTATGCCAATGGGTATTCCTTCCAACTAAGTTTTTACTTTCCCCAGTAGAGAGCATGTTTCTGTAAGTGTTGTCATAAGGGAGATGTTCCATTAGAAAATTAATTAAACTTTTCCATATATTATATAAAAATTCCAGTGAATATGAGTCTGGCCACCTCAAGTTCATATAATTCTATTCAAAAGTAAAGAAACTTGACATTTCAATTGCCCTATACAAGCTCAACAAAGGTAATGATTTGACTTTTATGGAATTAAAAACACATTTCAAGGCTTGGCTTCCAGCTGCTTAGGAGGCCTTGACAGGCTTGCTTAAGCCTAGAATATCAGGGCCAGCCTCGGCAAAAGGCAAGACCCCAGCTCAGGGAAGGGGAGATGGGAAGGGAGGTTCTGTTACAGTTCCTGGGCTCTCTTCTCTGTTTCCATGGACCTAAGAGAAAGAACTGTGCTTGAATCGAGCATATAGTTGCATATTGTGAAGTAGAGTTAATTCTTAATGGAATTAGAGTTGATTTTGAATGCTTAGAAAAAATTTAATGTATGTGTCTGATAAATAACTCATGTTTGTTCTATAAAAGCTTCCCCCCCCCCATAAGATGGTTGAGAAGTGTGCACACAGAAAATGATCTCTAAGCAGTCCCATGAGGCACCTCTGCTTACATGTGGGTCAGACTGGCAGCTGCTGCGACGCAGTTCCATGCCACCGGGAGTCTGTGTGAATCTGTACAGAAAGGGGAGAGTCTGTAAAGCTCACAGTTGCTGTGCTATGCTGAGACACTGTTCCGGAGAAGACACAATGTCAGGGATGGCTAAAGAGGATCCATTGCTGAGAACTATTGCCAGCTGATAGCTGGGGGAGAGAGACTCTGCCACTTGTTTATTTATTTGTTTATCTATCTACTTAAAACCTGTGGCCGATGGTGGATTCCATATGCCCTGGTGGATAGGCTTCACCCATGCACATACAGGCAGCACTAGCTAGACTTGGTTGGTTGTTAAAAAGGAGGAGGGAGAAAAGGGAAGAGGGAGGAGGAAGGAAGAGGAAGGAAGAAGGAAGAAAGAAAAGGGCGAAAGTTGAGAAGGATTTGTGGGGAGTTGGAGAAGGAAATAAGGGAGTATATATGATGATATTTCGTTACATAAAAGTGTAAAATCTTCAAGAATAAAGGAAAAACATTTTCCCCGTTAGAAAGAGAACTCCGGCTGTGGATTGTCTGGAGAGCTGTCTCTTTGAACAGGTATAACCATGGAGATTGGTCACCCCTGTTGTAAGAGATGCTTAAGCTGAAGCTCCAGAGAGGATTAACATACCTCTCTCTCTCTCTCTCTCTCTCTCTCTCTCTCTCTCTCTCTCTCTCTTTTAATTCAAAGTCTCATTGTCCTTTGTAAAACAAAGCAAAATGACACTGAGAAAAGAAGCAAGAACTAATGAGTCTCCCATCTAATCCTTTTCCCCAGCACCATCCATGCCAGCGTACGAATTTGAGACACCTTTGAATCAGACTGACCATACAGTGACAGTGATGTTGAAACCTGCCCAAAGCAGAGGGGCGCCCGTCAGGTAAGGGGCAGAGGGAGGGCCACTGACTCCAAGAGAAGGATGTTCCAGTCACAATCACTGATCTCCCCAGATTGTTTTCTAGATTTTCCAAGCTAGGTCCTCGTTAGCTCTCCTTACAGGAAATGGTCAGGGGAGATGTCGGGGGCTCCGTGGAAGGGCGTATAAATGCCATGTACTCCAGTAAAGGAGGGTTGTTCTTTTGATGTTGGCGCCATGCTCCTGTCTCTTAACCAGGAGACTTGACTCTCAAATGATAACTGATGATTGCAGGTCAGGTTACCAGGGACAGAGAATATTGCTTTCTGAGTTTTAAATGGACTGGCTTTAATATTTTTTTTAATTGATTAGTTCCTCAAGTACAAATCTAATGTATTATTTTTTAAAAGGAGCTACAAGGTAGGACCATCACAGTGAGTGAAGAAAAAAAGATATATTTATTCTTTCTAGGAAGGATTCAAAATAATCCCAGGAGTGGACCTATCATAAGATCATTAGTCCCTATAGATGTAATTTCTTCTTGTTTCAATGGGATTTGGATATTTTACTTTTGCCTATCTGAGCAGATAACATTCCATTCATCTCTTATTCTGGACAGCACACCCCACAGAACCATCTCCATTCACAGTGAGGCAGTTTACACCATGTCTCTGGGCTCCTGTTGGAGAATTGGATCTGATGAGCCTTTTAAAACCTGACTATATGTGATCACATTTGTTTGTGCTGTTGCCACTGGGGACGGGTGGCTTGGTGCTGTGTAGCTCCCTGGATTGGTTTTTGTACAGTGCAGAGGTCTGATAATTTGATGCACCAAAAGTAAGCATTTTTCAGGTTCTTTCCAGGACACCTGTATTTTTGTAGCCATGAGTCAGGCTTTTTTTCATTTCAAAACCCCGAATTTCCATTGAATTAAAATGTGTGCTCTGACCACAGCCTTGGGAGCATCACTTATTTTCTGGCCAAACTAATGGTGTTTCTAGACTCAGCAATAATGAGCACAATGTTGTTTATTCTGTGAAGTACCACAGCCAGAGAGAGTCAGTGGTCACCACAGTTCATGCCCATGAGTGGAAGGAAGCAAAGATACTCAGGGTCCCTCCAAGCCAGCTGTTGCTGTTCCCTTGTGTCCTAAAAAGTATTTTTGCTCTTGCCTGTTGTTGTTTTCTGCCTGCAGACCTCTCACTCAGGTTCCCACCCACATCATGTGTATCTTTCCAAATATGAGTTATGAACTATTTTTCATTTGATCCTTCTATCTTTTCTGTTCCATTTTCTACTGTATTCCTCTCTAAGTTCTTGTTTCAATGTTTATTTTTATACATTTTTTACTCTTTTGGAGATGTTGCAACCTTACCAGTTAGTTCTAGATAAACTTATGCTTTCTGTATTATGACTGTTAACACATACACTCACATACACACACACACAGACACCATACACATGCATAGACACACAAAAACACACACCATACACATACATACATGCACACATTCAAATGAATATACACACACAATTGAACGTTTGTCAGAGTCCAACAGCTTATCCCATAGGCCTTATGTCAACTTCATTAATTCATTTCTCTTACATACAAGAAGATTTGGATTTCTATCACCACATCCCAGTAGTCACAAAAGCCACTCTGCTGGGATAAAAGCTCATGTTACTATTGAGTAATCACCCCGTGAACTTGCCAGTCACTCTGCATTCTGCATCCTTCCCAGTTTCTCCCATAGTAGGAGTGCCCCAAGATTAATAAAGGTTTTGCTGCCTTCCACATCAAAAGTCTATAATGTCAGAAGCAGCATCAGTAGGGACTCCAAGGTGACTGGAAGGATGCTGTCCTCAAAGGAGCAGATTATCTCAGCACACATTTGAAAGAGGGAATGATCATAGCCTCACCTGTCAAGGTTTTATTCTCCATTCTTTCATAACAACAATGTTCTCTTCAAGAAATTCACCGCATAGAACATAGTGGACTGATTATCCATTGAAAAGATGGAAGGGCCCATATGTCTGCAGAGACTGCTTGGAAACAAAATGTCTACAGTTTCCTCAAAATGAATAGGGTTTGTCAAGCTCTCAATTTTCTTTAATGTTTAGAGAAATAAGAACGCTGATTGAGAAATCATATGGATCTACAATATAAAGCCATTGTGTAGATTAAAACGCTGAACACATCTGGAAATTTGCAAAACACACATGATATCAAACTGCCATACAAAAATTGCCTTCAGAATGATAAAATGAAAGCTAGAACGAAGAGAGGAAAGTAGGGGAACATCTGTTTGCTTTCCTGGGTTTGGAAGAGTATTGTGAGTTTGAAAATACTGTCACAGTATGATTTCCAAAACCCATTCTTTTCATTGATTCGATTTTCCTTTGATCCATATTCGTCGGTGTTGGATTTCATTTCTCCTTCATTGTGCACTTCACTGGGTGAGTTGGTGGTATATTGATTCTACTATCAACTCCCAGCTTGTGTAAGACAGATTCCTGAAATTGCACGCAGCTCTCCATGTAAATGACTGTTGCCTTTTTATTGACCAACACATCAGCTCTGTCACATAAAATTATTTAAATTCAGAGATGGCCAAGAAGAACAAAAATCCCATCATTCCAGCCGGTAAACTAGCACCGGGATAGAATTTAAATGTCTATATATGGATTCAGTCTTCTCCTCAGCAAGACAGGGAAAGGCTTAATTTTCTTTTGCTTGGTTAGAATTGTCTCATTTCTGCCTTCTTTCCATCATTCATAATCCAGCAGAGAAATCCCTGGGAATTTGGCATAAAAGAAACAACTAAATAAAGGATGAGTTGTATGTAAACTGTTAAGAGTTTTCTTGTGCTAAGAAATGTTTTGTGCTAAGAATGTTTTGTGGTGGTGTGTGTGTGTGTGTTTGTGTGTACATACATACATGTGTTTCTGTTAAGGCTAGGTAGGAAAAGTAGGCAGCGAAGAGATTGTACCTATTTTCACAAAATGTGTCACACTTTATGAAACTGGTTTGATCCTGGTACTATGTAGAGAATGAGGTTGTTTCTCTGGCTTCTTGTCGGCACGTCCCCAGCTAGTCATCAGTCAATGGCGTTTGATAAGGAGAGTCCACACAGGAGTGTCTGTGAACCGAGATGCCCTCAGAAGAGAGTTGAGGGCATACAGAGTTCCAGTGAAAGACAGAAGGTAGGCAGACACCTCACTTGAAAACACTTTCCCTTCCTATGTTAGAAACGATGTTAGCACACAGTGATTATAGTTAAAAACATCGAAGTTGTGAGGTATGAACATGGTATTTTTAAAACAGCTTTAAGGCAGGGGTAGCCCATTTGTTCATCTCTCTGCCTGTGGCTACGAAAGAATCCTTCCATCGACAGCATCTTTTTGGCGCCCGTGTGTGTGCCAACGTCATGGGGTTCTTGTGAGGGTTGAGTGAGTTAGTGTGTTTTAAAATACTTCAGCCCATAGTTTGTCCATACTAACTGCTACCTGGTGCTCATGCCTGCTCTGTTTCCTCAAAACAACACGAGAAGACCATTTGTTTCCATTCAAAGACTGGCCTTAGTCCTCTAGTCTTTCTTCTGTCTAATTTTTTTCAAACCCAAAACCACGAAAAATAGAATTTGACTTAAAAAAACGAACATCTGGCAATTGTGTACATCAGCAAAATTCTAAATACAGTTTCTGTAGTTCTTGTAATGTTTGATGGCATGTGGCTCTTCCTGTGTGAACAAGTGCTTGGGATTTCATCTCCTAAGTAGCAAACTCTCCAGACTCCAGCTGTAGGCAATAGCTCTTAAGAAAAGGTAGTTGCCCATGTCCTGTTTCTCTCCCAGTCACTACCTGGGTATGGCTACCGTCTGCTCTGTTGAATAAACTCAGCTACAAAGCAAAGGAAACTTCTTCACCTCTGCAGGATGGGAGGCTCCACAAGGAGGTGTGCCTAAGGAGAGCTTGTGGGGTTTGTCCTGTGACTCACGCTCTTTCCCATGATGCTTCACGTCCCAGATTGTTAATAAACAAACAAACAAACAGGAATCCCGTGCCTTTGGGATTCCTCCTTCTACTTACGTTGACATCTGTCTCCCACATTTTAGATTTCTGTCTTTTCATCGGTCTTTAGTTAAATCTAGCCTTGAGAGGCCAGCTAAATAGCAATTTGAAAACATGTTTCCGTTCTTCCCATTGTCTCACGAGACTCTCTGCCCGTGTTTTCTTGCTGAGTCAGCTGGGCCTGCAGTCGTACTCACCCGCCGCCACATTCTCCTAAGCGTTCTCTCTGGTCCTGAGATGCTTAGAAGCTGGGGTCTGCTGGCTTGGAAACGTGTGCGTTCATGTTACCGCCATGAACTTTGCCGCTGAAGCTCAAACTCGAGCCGTAGTTTAAACCCTGTCTTTCTGCCAATACAGATCATGAAAGGAACCCACCTTCCAGTCTGAATGTTTTCCTTTGCTCATCAGGGTGCATGAAATCAGAAAGATCAAAGGCCACTCTTTCTTAAAACCTCAGTTTTCAGATGCCAGAGATATCTTGTTTGATCATCACTCGCTATAGCCGAATTTCCTCAGTGTGTGATGAGAAAGTGATGAATCCCCCACTGCCCACCATCTCCCTCTGTGCATTTTTTAGGGAGTTTTCTTATATTAAAGAGGAGACTCTGGATTCCTTTGCTGCCAGAGATCAAAAGTCATTTTTATTAATGTTGCTTTGTGGATGACAGTGCCAGTCACCTTTTTGAAAGTTCATGTTGGAAACAGTTTATTCTTTAAGAATCCTTCCTATGAAGCTTTAGAAGTGGCAGGGAAAAGATAATAAATAATAATAATAGTAATAGTAATAAACAGTAATAGTGCAGATGCATTATAATATTTATACAATGAAACTTAAATTACCTTTGCCTCCAGCTCTCAATAGACGCGTACCTTTATGCATTAAAACATGCCACAACCATTTCCCTTTTCAAAATTCCTTTTCTTCCACATAATCTTGCACAAAGGGGTCATGTGTATTAGATCCAATCTCCTATCTCTATGCCAGAGCCTGCTTCATACCACGAGTCATCAAGACCCATACTGTTTCGAGCTGGCCTTCATAATTTGAATGGATATGGAACCGTACGCTAAATTATGAGGAACTGTAGACCTTTGGAGGGATTGTGCAGGCAGAAGTAGTTCCCAGAGAGCAGAGGATGGAAGGCGGCCCAGAGCACGGGCATGACGGCAGATCCTTTCCCCCACCTTTTCCAAGGATGACTGTGCTTATTCTTCATGTCCAGAAGCTTGAGTGGCTTTTATCTAGGTTTCATGCCCTGTGGGAACTGAGTGAGGAAACTGTTGTCATTTTGAGGGCTGCGCTGCATGAGTGGAAGCCTCTCAGAGCAAGCCCGGAGTAGGGCCTGGCCGACACTTTCCAACTGCTGAACTGGCAAAGTCTTCCCCCCAGTGATTGGCATGAGGAAGAATACGTTAGCCATCCAAAGATGTTAGAGTCTGTGTTCGCTGCTGGTTCTCCCTGCTGGCTGGCATGGCTGTTAGTTCGTAGAGGCAGCATCTCACTGTATTTCCAAGGCTGTCTTCTAAATCCTGTGTTCAAGAAATCATCTTACCTCCGTCTCCTGACTGCCGAAGGTTACAGCTGTATGCCATTTGACCATGTATGTTCTGTTAACGTTATCAGAACCTCGGAGACATTGCTTTTTGAGTGTTATCAACAGGCACAGTGACTGGACGCTAGGTTCTGTCACGTGCCTCCAGAGTACTGGATGCTACACGGTATTTTAATGCAGACATTGACACCCCCAGGGTCCTGTGAGTTTGTTCCTTGTACAAAACCTTTTCAGATTCTTGTGCCAAAGTTCTTCTCAGGTCTGACCTGTTTCTAACTCCTTTAGACCAGCCTCCCAAAGGGTAGACAGGCTATACCTAACTCCTCTTTGTATCTTTCCCAATGCCTGGCATAAAACCAAATGCATGGTTTTGTGGAAAGGAAAGATGGCAGAAGCATAAGTTTCTATTTCATTTCCAGGCATCACAATTTGTCCAGTTTTGTGCTAGGGACAATGAAATGCCCATGCTTGAAAGGTACGCCACAGCGCGTGGTGACTTAGTGTCAAGATGGAGTCGGTTTCCTGTGGTCAGTGTCCTCGGTGACACCCTCTTCCGTGTGTCTCTTCCCTTGATGGTCACAGCTGCCATTTCAGCTGTGTGGCCTGAGACAGCAGAGCTTGGAAAAGAAGCTAAAAGGAGCATGATGTAAGCATGGGGTGAAGGTGCAGGATAGTACATCCTCTTCAAAACACTTGTGAAGGTTTCAGATTTCAGGCTTGAGCAGGTTCAGAGCTCTGTCTTTACACTGCCGGCTGAGCGCCCCTGAATTTCCACAATCCAAAGCTTTTTTTTTTTTTTAATACTTTCAGATTAAGGAAACTCTCCACTTCACTTGCCGTAGCTTCCATAGTATTGTTTCTGTCCCTGAATATGTCATGGAGGTGTTTAGGAAAATACACGTTCTCCATGGCAACTGACCTTGAATTATAATTTTTATAATCATGCCTTATTATGAAGTCATGATTGAATTAAGATAAGCTTAGCTAAAGTAGGAGACGCAAAGGAAGATGGCTTTGTTGTTCGGAGCACCAGAAGTCTCTCCGAAAGATGCTCCATCTACGGGGCTCATTTCCTCAGACTGTGCTGTCGGCTGTGAAGAGTAATGACAGGTGGCCTTTTACAAAGCTTTGGAGCCAGAGTCTACTGTGCTGGTGGCCTTTAATTATTATCTTTATCTGAAATTTTCATAACTAAAGGATTTTGTTCACCCTGCCTTTTGTTCACAACATGTATCTGTAATTGAGTTCACAGTTTTCATCCAAGCTTTTAGCTGTAATTAATATTTTATTATAGCAGATCTTAACACAAATCCGTAGAGCAGCAGGATGTTGGCCTGCAAGCTTGTGTGATTGCACACTCTCACAGAGCACTGGCGACTTACTAATGCCGAGGAAACCGAGAGATCATAAAATATGCACATGGTGGCCTGCAGCTCTCCCACAGCAATCTGAGGCCAGCCTTAAGATTCCAACAAGAAAGAGAAATTGGCATTGTTAACAGAGAGTGTACAACCTTAGGACCTGTGTGTTGACTTCCTGGCCACTGTCTGTGGAAAATTACCAGTCAGGTATTATCCTTATTCGATGATCATGTTGGTATTAGGTCAGTTGCTCTCTGAGCCCATTCTGCTGAAGGGCCAAGGAATCCTAGCTACAGTGACAGCAAGTGTACTTCCAATCCCGCTTCCTCATTTTAAACTGGGGGTACACTTTAAAAACCCTTCATCACATCTTACCACGTTGTTGAAAGTATTTTCACATCTTTTCATTCACTGACAAGTTTAGGAGAAAGTTATGTCTGAACAAAGAATGAATGCCGTTTTTTTTTTTTTTTGAAGTAGCATGGCAATAAGCCTGGATCATGCATGTATTTAGTTATTATACATGATGTACTTGTTTTGTAGATACTGAAAAATTAGACTTCAGAAAGATAATGATATACCAATCTCTTCTTTTAAAAAAGTTTTATTTTTTTATGTGTGTGTGTGTGTGTGTGTGTGTGTGTGTGTGTGTGTGATGGATGTTGGTTTCTTTGATGCTGTAATTGGACATGGTTGTAAGCCAGCCCTGGAGGGTACTGGAATCTGAACTTGGATCTTTGCCATCTTCCCCAGCCCCTATCTTCCTTTTTATACATATAGAATATGTACTTTGTACCCCAAACTACAAATGAAGGCAAAAGTAACTACTAGACAGCCCAAGAACAACATTGGTAAAGCTTTAAAATGACCAGAAGTGTCATTTTTAGGGGATTAGCACAGGCCACAATGAAAGGCTCATGACATCTCTCTGACCCCTTCCTCTATATCCCTCCTTCTGATGACAAGTCAGGTGACTCCCTTTTATGCTGATAAGAAAGAGAAAAAATAAATAAGAGAAATAGACTTCACAGCTAAGTATTTAATCTCGAAAAGAATTGGGACAAAATTTTGCAATCAAATTTAAGTCTACAGCAAGCTTCCTTTGAAAGGCCTTAGAATTAGGGGCCAGCTGAAAACATCGCCCCACATTTGAACTCTCAAGCTTAAGGAAGCGCATGAAAGATGTTCAGATGTTCTTTTCTGGGTTATATTTCATGTGATATTCTATATAAATGCAGATTTCTTCTCCTTGTGAAGGCTTTGGAGTTTTGTTATAGAAAAGCCTGGCATAAATTAAATTTTAAATTAAGTCTCATTCCATTGGTACGTTCTGATACAGTGATGTCACATCTTTGGCAGGTTCATCTTCACTGCGGGTTATGCTTTAATATTGCAAATACTGTCGGAGGACGTTTTTTGTTACATTGAGTCCCAGAATAGTGGTGACACGGGGCTAAGTAGGATGTGACTTTAAGAAACAAAAGGAAACTGAGTAATACATTAAAAGGATAATAGAATTTTAATTCAGCTCGCGGAGCCTAGAAACTTCTGATCGGCTTTCTAGCCTTGAGAATTTGCTGTCTTTAATCTTTTTGAGAAAAACCATTTGAACAGTGAGAGTTTCAGAGCTAATATTCAAGATTATGATTATGGATGGGAAGATTTTTTGAAATTCATAAGTAACTCAATGTTATTTGTACAAATAGAAAATAAACCATCATGGTCAAGGTACCATTGACCTGGGGACTAATGACATCGTAATTTCCACCAGGGAACTTCGGTATGTGGCAGTTTGGCAGCAGAAAAGGATTTAGCTGTTTTTCATTAGCACATGGACTTTGATAAAGGGGAATAGAAAAGAGCTGTTTGACCTATAAGTGCTTAAATTATTAAAGAGCAAATAGATTTGAGGCCTGGCTGCTTAAAAACCTAATGTGTCTTGTGGACCAAGGATGAAAAGACATTTGGGGTTTGAAATTGCTCCAGTCATCCTAATTCTTTCTTTAATATTTTTAGAGCTGAGTAGATGGTAGCCATTTAAAGTATGATGTATCTGGAGTAGAACATTGATGTGAGTTTGCCAGCTGGCTAAAAGGGAGGCCCCTTAAATGGTTTTCTAATTGTCAAATGTTCATCTAACCTCCATTAAATTGTTAACTGGAAAAAATTATTTCCCATACATGTAGGTGTTCAGCACACAAAACACTTGTTTTATTAGGGAATGCTTCATTAGAAAACAATAAGTTGGATTATTTGAGTTAAAGTAGGGCAGTGCCCAGCATACAGGAGGCACTCAAACAGTGCCCACTGGGCTCACGAATGAGTGATGATGCCCATACAGCACAGGCCCTGATGCGGGAGGAGAAGGCACTGGTGGGAAAATAGGGTGAGGAGCAGGTCACACTGGAAACAGATGCCAGCTTTGAGTTCCTTGGACTCGATGATTCTCGACATTTTTTTTATCTTGGTAATATCTTATTTTTCTAAATTTTAGGTATTCAAGCAATGAATAAAACTAGATTAATAGCAAATTTTAGTAAAACAGAATATGCCTTCAAATATCAGTGATCCAACTACCACAAGGAAACTAGAATCACTTCTGGCTTATTTTATGCCTTCAGAAAAATGCACTTCTAACACCAAAATATGATTAGGATCTTATATATCTTATATCAAAATATACCCAGGATCTCACAAGACTCGAAGGCAATGATGCAGGGACACCAATGACTCTGATCTATTCTGGAGTTGAGTCAGAGCAGCTGAAAACAACAGGCAGGTCATAAGCCCCAAGAGGAGGTGACAGGGGTCCTGTTTTATGAGAAGCACTTCCAAGAGCCCCATGTTAGGGAGAACAGCATCCAAGTGGCCAACCTGACCCAGGCCAACCAAGGAAGGAACAGAGACAAACAGGTTGTATCAGGATTTAGGGACTTGCAAAGTCAGTAGCATTCTGCTTGTTTTTTCACAAGTGGGCTTTTAAGACTGAAGAGTGGATCCCTGAGGTGGCTCAGCAGGTAAAAGTGCTTACACGCAAGCCTGGAATCCTGAATGAGATGCCTCAAGTGCATATGAAGGTAGAAGCAAAGAATAAACTACCCCAAATCATTCTTAAACTCACAACACACACACACACATTTCATACAGTGGTTTTGAGCAAAATTCATTATGAACATATCATCATCATCATCATCATCATCATTGTATAATATTGGTCTTAAAAGCTCAAGCTCATCTTCACTTTCAGAGAGAGTTTGAGACCGTCTTGAGATACACAAGACCCAGTCCTAGTAAGAGGAGGAGTGCCATGGATAAGTCAGGGGAGAAACGCACTACATAGCTACTGCTGAACATAGCGACCTGAGCTTGATCCCACAGGCTAGAACCAGCCCTCACAGGTTTTCTTCTGCTCTCCATGCACGCACTGTCCATTGGCTAGGACACCCAATTGTGTCCCGTCAGCACCAGATTCAAGTTCCTTGACCCTGTCACCTGGTGGTTGGCTTACCACATGAAACAGGTTATAGATGCACAGGACATAGTATATCCTTCTGCCAGATTCCATTAGCTACACATGAAAAGGCAAGGCGGGCCTCTTGGTGAAAAAAGTGTCAGTGTGTCCGTATTCACATATGCTTTTAAATCAGTGTGTGCAATTGTTTCTAGATGTAAGAAGGCAGGGAAAAAGATTAATGCAGCTTGGCCCTCCAGCCTTCCAGCCTTCCACTCCGTGTTCTGGCTTTAACATGAGGCGTCATTAAAACTTCCTTTAATATTGCCTCAGCCATTCAGGCAATCTACCAGATCTGATTGTGCCTTCCTTGTACCTAACAAACCCAATGGAAAGTCTTCTATGTGAGGAAGATTTGACACCCTCCCCTTCCCCTCTTACCTGTTTCCGTCACCAGTAAAAACCTTCTTCATCGTCAGGCTGGACTAGCACCGTCCACACAGCCAATGTACTGCTCTGAAATAACTGTTAGTCAGACTCACAGGTCGTGCGGATTTTGTGACTGTCATAGAGTGTGTTAGGCGGTTGTGTTCCTGGAAGTAGTCAGATGGGTGGAGTGCAGATTCAGAGACCATGCAGACAAGACCAGCCGAGGCTACTCCCAGGAAAGTGGGGCGGTGGGCCCCCTCCTCCCCGTGCTTTCCTCAGCATTCACAAACCGTGGTTCTGAGCACCTCCAGGGTCACCTCATCGCTCTGTGAAATCACCATGCTTTTCTAATACTACAAGAGAAGATCTGTTTCTTTGTCTGGAAGGATTTTTATCTAATCTTATTTTGGTTTGTAAAAGCTTCTCTCTCTCTTTCCCTTTCCTTAGTTTTTCTCAAGAGGAAATACTGTTTTTGTCCCCAGAAAGCTGCTTCATATGTTCATCATTCTAGGGAATGTCAATACCTTAATTTTTCAAAACTCCATCATTTTAAATCTTCACATTCTACTACAGTTACTCCATAGCCTCAGCTGTGGAAACTCTAATCTCGTGTCTGCTTTGTCTTATGACTTCTCTTTCCATCATTGGTCAAGGGCAAAGGATGTAGGAACAGATGAGAAGGAAGATCTTTACCAATATTGATCACGGCACTTTGTGTTTTGTAACTTGTTATAACTTGATATGCATTTTATACAGCTGTACTTCGAGGGAATAATATGTTACTTCTTTCGTTACAAACCTGCCGTTAATGTAGTCTCATTTATCAGTTAAGCTGAATTAAGTCTGTGCAAATTCATCTCCAGTTACATGTGAGAAAATGACAATGGAAACTGTCCAGTACAATTTTAAAGTTTTGAATTTTGTTTCTCCCAATAAACATGTAAATTGGGGTTGGGGGCAGGGCAGGTAGAGAGTCTTCTAAGTCTTTGCTCCATATGTCCAGAGCAAAGCCACCAAGCTCTTTGTCCCAGATGTGTTCAAATCCCTGACGGCTGAAGGCGGCGTGGATCCACTCCGTGACCGTGAAATATCATGGCTGCTTCTCCTTGCTTCCTCTAGCGTCTATCAGATAGTGGTGGAGGAAGAACGTCCTCGGAGGACGAAGAAGACTACAGAGATCCTGAAGTGCTACCCCGTGCCGATTCACTTCCAGAACGCGTCGCTCCTCAACTCGCAGTACTACTTCGCCGCCGAGTTCCCCGCCGACAGCCTCCAAGCCGCCCAGCCCTTCACCATCGGGGACAACAAGACCTACAACGGCTACTGGAACACCCCGCTCCTCCCCCACAAAAGCTACAGAATTTATTACCAGGCTGCCAGCAGAGCCAACGGGGTAAGTGTGGTGTGGTGTGAGGCTCTTGGTGTTATCGCATGGGTTCAAGGAGACATCAGTGAAAAGAAAATCCAGCCATGCTTTTGGGTGCTTCACTTAGAGAAACTTTTTTTTAATGTTTAAAAAAAATCATTTTATCAAGAGGAACTTACAGAAAGAAGTGAATGTGCGCTTTTTTTTTCTTTGTGGTTTAGGCAAGCATATTGTCAACGTGATTGTTATTATTTTCCAATTTTCTCATTACTGAAAGTTGGCTGGATGTTCTGCTTAGCTGACTATTTTGCACGAAAATAGTGCAGCTACAACACATACATTCTCAGCTCACTGAAAATTTTGTGAGATCCTCGGCATCTGTCTTCGAAACATACTTCGTCCCATTGCCTCAGTTCCAAGACTTTAAACATTCTATAGCTGGCTAAGTTAGATGTCTTGTTTTTCCCTAAGAGAAAAGGGCTCTAGAAAGATGACATAAAAGTGAAGCAATAAATAAATAAGTAAATAAAACAAAACAAAACAAAAAACACCATTGTTGAGTCAATCCTGAAATTGCCTGTTTTTCCTATTTGGATCAACCTAGGGCTTGGAAAAAAGCTGCAGACCTGAGGTAGAAGGAAATGCATTCTAGGCTCTGTGTGGCCTGTTCTCTCTGCTTCACGTCTTAGGTCCGGGGTGTCACCGCCACCTGACCTTTGCCAGCATGAAGCAGGGAAGTCTGGGAGGCAGAATTCTTTCCCCTGGTGATGGTTGCTCAGGAAGCAGGGACAGGGCTGGGGAAGGAGTCCCAGGCCACCAGGTAGAGGGTTAGAAGTATCCCTTCTCTCATCCTGGCCCAGAAATGTCTAATGCCCCGGTCCTGGTAGCAGAAGGCATATCTGAGCATGCCTCCCTGTGAAACAGCCACCCTTGAACACTGAGATCTTTCCTTATTAGAGTTAATTGCCTAGAATGACATTTCCCTTGGTTTAACTACAACCTGGATAATAATTTCTCCCTCTTCATTTGATACAGGAAACCAAAATTGACTGTGTCCGAGTGGCCACAAAAGGTAGGTTGAAACTTGTGGATAGACTGCCTACTTGTTTGTTTGTGTTCAGGTTGATTTTATGCTGTCTTTTAAAATGTCTGGAAATGTATTATGAGCTTCTCTGAAATAAGTGTATGTATGTGTATCAAATATGCCCATGAATGCGTATATGTGGACATTAGGGGCTTATGGCAACTGCTTCTACTTCAGGTAGATAACCTTTAAACTAAGAAGCCAAACAGCTGTAGCCCAAGCAGTTTTCAATGGCTGTCTCTGTAAACAGTTACTTTAAGAATGTTAGTGTTCTGAGAGGTCAGTATACATTTTCAAACTATGGCATATGATAACTTGTAGGTATAGATGCAGTGAATAGGTTTACTCCTATATAAAGGAGTAAATTATCATCCTCCCCCTTCTCCCCACCTTTTTTTTTTTTTTTTTTTTTAGATGAAACATCACCATCATACCCAGGCTAGATCCAAACAACTGGCCTCAAGTGACCCTCTCAATACCCAGGGCTCTAGGTTCAGGCCACTGCTCCTCCATGCCAGCCTCCTTTTAGTGATGTAGTTACGTAGTTACATAGGCATTGTAAAGCCTGAGCTGTTTTCACTGATGAGTCCAAGAGCCTGGGCATGTTACAGAAGCTCTTTTGTCTCCTGGGCCTGGTTCAAGTATGAGCAGCAGTTTTGGCTAGGGAGACTCACTGCCACACATTCCTCCTACTGAACCTGTGAAGAAGGCACAGACAGTGTTTCCTGGCACTTGTGTGGGAATGGCTCGTCAGCCTCATGTTTCAGCCATCAAACACAGGCGTGTCTAGGAAAGTACTCAGAAGCATCAATGCTACCCTCAAATGTGGCCTTATACATTAACACCTGTCACTGAATGCACTCTTTCAGACTGTCAGAGTAACCAGGAGGGTGTTACTTGCTTGCGTGCATTAGTCTTGCTTGCGTGCATTAGGAACAAAGGGAAGAACGTGCCATTGGGTCTGTGACTTGAGCTTCAGTCAGGTCACAGAGGGTGAGTCGTTTGGCTAGAAGTACCTCGATACAGTCATTGTCCGATTCTCAGGAGACGGTGTGAAAATGCTGAAATGTCCCTGAGTATTTTCCAGCTCCTCGTGCATTCTTACTTAACGAACACCCATGGCCTTTTCGGTCTAGGATTACAAATTCTTCCTGGTGGCATGTTACGTGACAAGCTTTAAAGTACCTACCTCCTTGGTATTTTATTTGTGCCCTGGAGCTTGTGGTTTCTAGTCTCATGATCTTTTTATAGAGATTTTTTTAAGACTTTATTTTTTTATAATGTCTTTCCTGATTAAGTGACAATATTTATAGTAGATTAGCAGTAAATGAAATTATCAGTATCAGTTATCAGTATCATTTATAAGTATCTCCTGTCAACTGCCATATGCTGCCAAGTAATAATTATTATTATCACATCATAATAATATCAGCTAATAATATTGCAGTAGTACCAAGCCCTTGAACCGGCCACCCATCAGATTCTTACCTACACAGTCCTGCTCAGGAGGAGTCCTGGAGAACTGCGCTGTGACACCCCGCTTAGCCTTATGGTCTGAAAAAGTCAGTCCAGTTGCAGGTGTGAATCTATAACGCCTTATGTTTGCCATCATGGCTGCACATTTCACAAGCCCTTTTGCACATGCCCTCTCATCCATTTCATTACCTTCGTCTCAAGCAGGAGACAAGGACAACCATTTCTCTCGTATTTAAGGTGAAGAATGTGTGTGGGCTTGGAGGTGAACTTACCAACCAGGCTTGTTAGTCTAAGGGCCTGTGTGAATGGTTGACCCTACACGCTAGCCTCCTCCCCACCCCCCAGAACCTCTTCCACCGTCGCTGCTGGTTTCCACCTGGCAGTGATCTGATGGATGATATCCAAAGAGAGAATGTAATCATCCGACCTTTTCTTTATCAGAATTGAGTCACTGCCCAATCTAATGTGAATGTATTGAAATTTCTGTCACCCTGTTCATTTACAGCATTAAACAATTACATAAACAATGTCCTAGGAAATATGGAAACCTGACAAGTTTGCTGCTTTCACAATAGATTGAATTAGATGGTGATTTGGATCATTTTCTCCCATCAGCTAGATTTCATCAATACTGTAATTTGTTTTTCAATTCACCAAAGGGTGATTAGGCAATCAGATAACCTGATTGGCTAAATATTCCCCACTCACAGTTTCTGAGTCATTTGCAAACGTTTACACAGCAGCAAAGTCTATCCAAATGGCATCTTTGTGGGGGGAGAGGACACACAGTTTAAAATTCCCTCCCTGACACTGTCACTTCTGTCTCCTAAAAGAACAGTTCAGCAGACACCCCTGGAAACAGCCTCACTATAGGCACATTGCATGTGCCTTTTACACCTGCATACAAGGCTTCAGCAACATCTCTTGACCGATAGTCAACTCTTTCACAGTGAGGGAAGTTTCCCTTCTTTACACTCTGTTAGGTTGAAACAGAGAAGTGGGCGGCTCTGGTAGCTTTAGTGTCACAGGATAAAGGTGTCTGAACTTCAAGAGTTCCAGCACCCCAAGTGTGCTTTTCCACACATTGCCCATGGTGTGGTGGCTTGACCAAGCTTTGGGTTCACAGTGCTTTCCTCTGCGAGCCTTGTGAGCATAGATAGAGATTCCACAGCTCCTGGGAGCCCACTGCTGACAGGCATCTTTACAGAGGAGGCCCGGAGGTGGATTTGTTTTCACAAGGAGATAGTTTGTAATTTCAAGTAAGAGGATGTCTCTTAAGACTCTAGTCTTGAGATCTCATACTATTTATAAATTTAATGTTGTGATTATTTTAATCATATCCCAAAGATGTATTTTGACATTCGTCATCCCGAATATAAAGACTTATAAAAATCAGACACAGGGAAAACAAAAGCTACGGTGTGTTGCCACAGCCGCCCCTGTTGAGACAGGTTGCCCATATTTTTATGCCTCTTCTTTTCCATTGTGGATCTAGGGAAGAGCTGCATTGGTATGAACTTAGTCTATAGATTAACACATTGCAGGCTCTCTTCTCTTGAGTTAGAAGGCTCTCTGGAACAGGGCTTGCAAGACATTGGCATATAACCCTGCCAACTCCAGTCTGTACCATGGGATGATAGGAGATCTTTGAACTGTTTTCATTTCTCCAAACGTTTATTTTTATTTTTATTTTTATTTTTTTTACAAATCACACTCAAATTTTGATTAGTTCAGTTCTTTTGAATCTTATTTGGTTCACATCTGAATAATTATAGTGTATGCCTTTTCTCTAACTTTTATGTATTTACAGCTCTTTTATAAGAATAATAACTATTAGGAGAGAAACTTTTTCATGTGACTTTAGAAGGCTTTATGGATGATCAGTTCTAAGCTGACAAAATTAAACTTAAAAATCAAAGTCTGTCTTATAAATAAATTTTTCTTCTGGGTTAAATCAGGCATATTCATTCTAATTGATAGAACATCCAGCTTAAGCTGCATATATTAATCTTCCATAAGATAATATTTTCCATACTAGAATGCCAATTATGTCTCTCCTTGATAATACGGCTATTGGAGCTTTGCTGTTCTCTTATTTAAAGAATTATATGCTGCCTTCTGTATGTGACCTATAGAGTCATCTGTAAACTTCAAAGTCTAGACACATAGATATATCAATTGTGAAGATTTTGAGTTGATAAGAATTTGGGGAATTTCTTATGAGTTGGGCTTTGATGCGTGGAGAAGGTCATAAATGTTAACTTTTTCCTCTCCTTGCAGTGTCTTCCCTGATAACAGGGCAGCTAGGAATAAAAATCAGATCTGCATGGAAACATGTGCTAAATTCTTTCCCAAACAACTTGGGCAGTCAGACTGCCAGCCGTAGACATGAGGAAAACAACTTATCATTCTGAGATTCAGTTTTTAAGGTGAATGTTCTATGAGGAAACACTTTGTGTTTGTTAAGTTTGGTGTTTTATTTGACTTGAATTTGCACTGAATGTGAATGTGCTTTGCAGGGAGACCTTGAGGGAGTTGAAGGATTTCTATTGTTCTGATACAATTTCCAACTGTATTCAGAAATGTGAATTTTTTTTTTTCAAATCACTGGGCTGTTGAAGAAGTTTCTCCAACACTGTTTTTCTTTTCATTCTTTTGTTCAAAGAAATACCATCCTTTCTAGGCCATCATGCTACAGAATGGAATTGTGCTGATAAAAGAACCCAAAAGAATGTCTGTGGAGATGTAAAGCTAATTAAGATTCCTTTTAATTACTCACATTCAATTCAGGAGCAAACAAAAAATGGGGTAGGACACTTGCTTGCACTAATCCACCATTGTTCAGGCTCGGGCTGTGGATTTAGCACTTGCAGCATTCAGCGTTTTGTGGAGAAATATTTTCTTTTCTTGATCTAAAATTGTCTTCATAATATAAATCCAGGGATGTCTTAACCCTTGAAAGGTTCTAAAACATAAGAAGCTAAATAGCCCCATTTCTCCCAGATTCCTCAGACCCCAAACTCATTCTTCACGAGTCATATAAAATGAAGTATGGGGAAAAGCAGTACAGTAAACTCCAGATCACTCTGCATGCCACTGCCAGTGGCAATTCAGAGGTGTAAGCCTGTTGTTTCTTTGTCCACAGGGACAGCCATGCCTAGGGCAGAGCCCACAATAGTCACTCTTCAGAGGATTGAATTGAAAATTTTGGTTTAATACCAAATTTAGTAATAATCTCTTTTATAAATTAATCTTAATGTATGTTAAGGTAGGGTCAGAAAGTTCCTAATATCCAAGGCAGGACAGCACAGATTTTAAGGGACTATAATGCAGTAGTAGAATACTTTCTTTGCACACACCAAGCTCTGAGTTCAATCTCCAGCACTAAAGAGAAATTAAAAGATGAATTATTAATTAGCTAACTAATCAAGAATGAATAATTTTTTTAGCCTTTCTACAATGTGACTTACCTGTCACAAGTAGTCTCAGCTCTGACTTGGTGGACAAGAGTGGCCACAGGTGATGTGTAAATAATTGAGTTTGGCTGTCTTCTGATGAAACTTCATCTGTAAGAGCAGTTGGTGGGTCCTCTGATTAATAGCAGTGCATTGCTTTCATTGAACTAAAACTGGTAATCACAAAAACACTCTACAAAGCAGAAGCAGACCAGAGATATATTCTCAATGCTCATAATGTAAATTTTCCATAACCAGCTTCATGTCAGGTTATAACTGGAGTTCTTTTTGAATTATGAACACCTACTTTTCATAGCTACTTCAGATTACATTTTGTTCAGAAGAGTCACTTTTTTGGGGATTAGATAAGTATTCTATTTTTCTATGAAATAATTTTTTCCTTAACCAAAGGCATAGCAGATCAGATGTTTTTATAAGTAATCCAAATTCTACAAGAAGCCTACCAGAGGCCTATGACCAAACGAAAGCGCCAAGTACCTAGGACTCAGAATTGGTGCCAATGTCGCTACAAGGCCCAGTAAGAACATTTTAGCATGTGCAGCTGCCTACAGCTACATTCAAAGTTACAGAACGTCTCAGACCTGGAAAACGATCTCGGTGATGCTTTGAGAAACTCTGACCAAATAGTCTGTTCACCTCACAGGGTGCAGCCAGACTGTATCCACTGATAGCGTGAGAGCAACTGTCAAGCCCTCTCCGAGCTCGGTGGTTCCAGTCTAGCTGTGAGGAGCAATGAACACCATTTGACTGGTACAGAGGGAGAGCTGGAAATATTATGCAGCAGCAGTTTGGGGTTTAATTGTCTGCAGATGGTAGATGATCTATTTTCCTTATTCGCTGTCACATTTCTAATAGTACCCAGGCTGCTCCATGTAAATTAGTAATCTTTCATGTAAGCCTATTCTTAATTTTCCAATATTTTTTCTTTGCATCATTTTCCAGCTGTATCGTGGTACAACTGACATTTTAATTTTCTTTCTTTTTTTTTTTTTAATATCTGTGTGTCGTAAATGTTAACTGCTTCAACACAACTGCTGAGCTGTGTAGGCATGCAAAGAGGCCAGCATGGTCTACTTCAAAAATCTTAAATATTTCTTTGGGCACACGTTAACTATGACAATGACAGCAAAGGCAAGAGGGAGCTTCTATTTTGCCCTCAAGACACGTTATTTTATTTTGTGTGTGTGTGAAATAAAAAAAGGTTCTTGAAAACTTAATTATCAGAGAAGTTACATAAAAATGTGTTTAGCAAAAGAATATGCTTTTCTGTGCAAAGGTGGTTATGGGAAGGGGGAAACATCCTGAGGTAGCGCAATTTTAAGTGGTTCTAGTAAGACTGAAAAGTTTAATTCATAAGAGTTAGCTAGGAACTCTCTCAGCAGCCAGTCGCTGCTAGACACATGTCACATTCAATGCAGAATGCCCACTTTGGAGAATGGGTGTTTTGCTCTTTCAGTTCTTCGACTGATTTATCCACGATCTCATGCAAAGCTTCCAACAGTGTCAGAGTTAGAAATCCAACCATGCGACTTAAGTGAATTCAGAAGATGAAAACCTTGTTGTGTGTGTGTGCGTGTGTGTGGTTTTTTTCTTTCTTTCTTTTCCTTTTCTTTTTTGCTGTTTTCGGAACAAAGTTGAGATGGTTTGCTATACTGATGGGAATTCTTCTTGCTAGCCTAGCTTCAGTCTGGCTTTTTTTTCCCTCATGCATGCTGACCTGGGAATCCTCCTTTGCCTTAGCTGCGATAATCGTGACTCAGCTTACAACACCTTACATTCGCATCGCCCCTGCTGCAGGCGACGGCCAACTAACAGGTCAGACGTTCAAGTATAGATGAGTCATCTTGCCCATTTCCTGCTCATTTTGCTCAGCTTCGTTTCCCCTCTACATTTCCTCCTTTGCTTAAGGCCTGTATAGAATGTTTTAGACCCTCCGGCACAGACCTTTGCTCGCATTAGCTTAAGTGACATGCTTGGCCTCCTCTGTGTGCACATTTATTCCCATGCATTAAGTCCAGCCCCACTGCATGCTTCCATTCTGTGTTTGGTCTGTTGGTATGTTCCTTTCTACGATAATGTTAAATAGAAATGAAATTTGCTGGACTTGGAATAGCAGTGGCATCAATTGATAGGATTTCAAGGAAAATACTGAAAAAAAAATATTCCCATTTTTTTTTCCAAATTAGTCTTAAAGGGCATTGAGATTTGAGAGCTAAAAAGGCTTATTTTTCATCTTCTGGGATTGAGTTTGCACATTCATCCACAATATACAGTCTTTTCCACCAGCGCTATAAAGCAGAGCCACCCGAAGCTATGTAGGTGATGCTGTGCAAATGGTCCTTTGTTTATGTCCCATTGTTCCTGAGCTGATTGCATTCCTTACATCCCTGTTGCAAAGCAAAGCACTTACATACAACAGTGGCACACCTGCAAATGAAATGCAGTAAATAATTTAGCAAAGTTAAGAAACCTTGAATGGCTTCGAGTCATGGAGCCCAATTTGGTGCTTATCTACAGCGTAAGAGATTAGCTTGTTCACGCTCACTAGCTCTAAATTCAAGTGAGTATCGCTGCATGTTGATATAGAAAAGTCCAGTAAATTACTCCAGATACAGGTGAATGTTTAGCAGACTCTCAAATGCTTTGCCCGGCAACAAATGCAAGTAATGGTCAAAATCACTAATCAAATCAAATCACGCAGCCAGGACTCAGAAGTCTGCTATCAAAGGGCCCAGGTACTGTAGGCTATTGTTTTTTGGTTTAGGCATTACTAAAGCTAAGTAGGAAATGCAAAGCCACCGCTCACACCCCATCTACTTTCCACTTCAGCATTTGTTTCCTGTGTATATTCTTAACATTTATTCAAGAAACGTGCTGCACTTAACTCACGATGAGAAATCATAAGGGCCTAGGTTGTTGTATTTTGATAAATCAAGCAACTGAGATTCAAGAAAAGTGTTGGCTGGTAAGGTAAAGAAATGTAGACTAATTCTGCCTTCTTCTACGACAGAAGTTTGAGCCTATTTTCAGCTTTCTGCTCTGGGACCCAAGAGCTCTGGGCGTATTTGACATTTCTTTCTTTCAGGTTGATATTAACAATGTTTCTCTGACTGACTCAAGTTCTGCCTATTAAAAGTCTTCCTTCTCCCAAACTTCTGATGTGCCCCCCTAACCAATAAAGTAACTGAAAGATGGCCCACCCCTCTGCAACCCTTCCATGTAGGGACTGACCAGTGTTATATTCTAGTTAGCTGTCCAGAAGAGGGCTGTCTGGAATCTGGGGAGACGGAGCCTGCTCCTTCCCCTGTGACCTATGAGTGGGCTCCAGTGTTGTAAGCAAGTCGTTAAAAATGAGCTGGCCCTGTCTAAAAAGGGAACAGAGTTAGGCTGCATCTTTCTCAGTCTTCCCTGTGCTTTTCTGCTATCAAAGGAAACATGGCACTTACTAACCGTGAGGTCAATGACGTACCACAGCAAAGCGTCCTCTGTGAAACTTATAGAAAACAAGATACTTGACCAAGCAGATCCCAGAAACAGTGTGTGATCATTTTGGAAAGTTGTAGTAAGCACACACATCAACCACAGTGGACAGTGGCTGCCTTTCCTCTCGTGGGTTCAGGTTCATCTTCCTGCATCATTTAGCTTTTGAGGGTTTAAAGCAATAGTGGGTCAGAATAACTCAAAAACCAGAAAGAAAAAAAAAAAGCTATTCTTCTTCCATGTTTGTTCCTGATTTAGTGACGATTTGGTTCTAAGTCATATACTTTCTCGTCTTACCAATGACTCTTTTGGAACAGCTGGAAGGCTTGCCAGCAGCCATACTGCATTCTTCTGTACATTTATTCCCAAGCCCAAGACTTTACCCAGTCATTTCAGGATGGTTACTGGGCCCCCTCTAGGTGCTGAGGAGGGTTCCACGACACTTATAGTCTTGTGTGGTTGCCCAGGCATCTTGGCATCAGGGAGAGTTGGATACGTAGCATCCAGCCCACGCCTACACACTCTGTGAATGGAGCATGATCATCCTCCTGGTCAGCAAGCAAAACTGAGGCAGCAGGTAGATGGCAGGTGGGTGGAGACGTGTTCCAGCCCTCTCCATCCTCCCTTTCCCCCACACCCCTGTGGGGCTACCAGCTTAGCTAACTAAGGTCAGGGAGCCTTGCACTCTGATTTTGCCATGTGTTTGTCTACTCAGTCAGCCCTGGCTCTTCCAGTAGCCAACAAAAGAGAGGACAGTTGCCATTGGAAGTGTCTTTTGTTTTGTCCATTATGCACATGCAGACATCATGCCCCTACAAGTCCTGGTTAGTGCCAAAAGCCGACTGGGAAACTCACAGGAGGACACAAGGACACATTCTTCTTTTTTTATTTTTTTTTAATTTTATTATTATTAATTACAGTTTATTCACTTTGTACCCCAAATGTAGCCCCTTTCCTCCCTCTTGTTCTCCTATGCCTCTTCCCAATTCCAGTGATAGGGGAGGGCCTCCTTCCCTTCCGTCTGACCCTAGTCAATCAGGGCTCATCAGGACTGGCTGCACTGTCTTCCTCTGTGGCCTGGTAAGGCTGCTCCCCCCTCAGGTGGAGGTGATCAAAGAGCAGGCCACTGAATTCATGTTAGAGACAGTCCCTGTTCCTATTACTGGGAACCCTCTTTGACACTGAGCTGCCATGGACTACTTTTGTGCAGGGGTTCTAGGTTATCTCCATGCATGGTCCTTGTTTGGAGTATCAGCCTCAGAAAAGACCCCTGGGCCCAGATTTTTTGGTTCTGTTGCTCTCCTTGTGGAGCTCCTGTTTTCTCCAGGTCTTGTACCAGTGTGCATACTGGTCAGATGTGCCTTGGCATAGACAGGGCCATCTTGCTCATGTAACATGAGAAAAACAACCTGTTAGTGACCCGACCTGACCCCAGCATTGGGCACTGTACTGGTGATATGAACGTTATTCCTTAATTGAATAAATTAACTAAGTGACTCAGGTATCAGGACCATCCAGAAAGGGGGCTGAGATTATAGACTGACTGCGTGCCATAAACAGCGTTGGTGTTGCATAATACCAACAACTTAGGGGAGGGTTCCTTAAGCCTCTGTCCTCAGACCCGAGAACACATCATCAGCCAGTGCACTTGAGTGTACACATATGCACACTCACACACACATGTGCACTCACATATGTGCACATACGCACACTCACACATATATGCACACACATACACACTCACATATATGCATACACACATATACTTCACATATATACACTCGCACACATAAACACACACACACACATACACTTGAACTTACACATGCTTGCACACATACACCTTCACACTCACACACACACACACACACACACACACACACACACACACGTTTAGTTTAAATAAATAGAAAATATTTTCCAGTGCTCACTGCCTAAGATACCCGAAGAAGTATCTACCTCCTATTCTTCCTGGTTTTTAAAAATGTATTATGTTAAGTTCTGCTACTAGTGGGTAAAAAGGCCATAGTAACACAGAACTGCTCTTAGAAGAAAGCAGAAAATTAAACATGCTAGAAATTTTCTGTAAGAGCTTAGAATTGATTAAATAAATACGTTTAGACTGCTTATATGAAGATTTGATTTATGATTTAATTACCCACCTAACTCCGAGGTGCTGTGGAGAATGGTTTCCTTGAGCAACTTTTTATCATCCATTTGTTCTGCTCACGCATGTAATATGGCAAGGCCTGTGGCCTCAAATACTACCAAACAAAGTGACTTCTGGGACGCAAGGACAAATTAGTTGTATCAGAACACATAAACGCAGTGTAGGAGGGAGAGAGAACTTTTACACTAGTAACCTCTCTCACCGCCGAGACAAAGCAACTGACAGTAAAGGGTCTGTTTTGACTGAGGGTTCGGGGGTCTCGCCCTTGCGCTGGAGGAGCCATGGTGCATGCGCAGTCAGGCAGCATGGTGAGAATATGCTGATGCCCAGCTCACTCGCTCCTTATTCACCCTGCGACCCGGCCTTGGAATGGCACCACCCTTAAAGCTTTGCCGGAAGCACCCTGAGCTAGACCTGGTGTTACACTTCCCTGTGGGTTATAAATCCAATCAGGTTGACATTGAAAATTAACCACAAGAGATACACCGAGGGCAAACTATCCCGCAGCTACCTCCACGTAGTCTCAAGCTTTGAATACTGTATGTGGCTCATGTGTACAGTCAGAGATGTACACCGGATGTCAGAGCGGCGATGATAGATGTTACACACTGGCTGCAGACATTCTGATTTCTACCCAAAGTTGACTGGCCCTTTAAAGAGAGATCGGTAAAACAAGGAGAGGAATTGGGACTAGGGAAGGGAGATGGATAACAGGGGAGTATGATGTTAGCAATGGCCTCAGGACAGGTTGGTCTAAGAAACCCATCGGGAGTTGTTGACTAGACAGTATTGAAATCAGATCGCTAACCCTGAGGCCCTGACCTGGGGTGTTGGCAGAAAGAAATTAAATATTTCTGGAAGCCCTGAGTTTTCTCAGGCAGGCATGTTACCAGGCTTGAGCTACTGGGAGCCCAGTGGTCCTTGTTCAAATCTTTGTGCACTGTGGTTGAGGCCCAGTGAAGAAAAGGACCAGCAAAAGCTCTGCTAGACTTTGATGGGGGACAGAACTTTGTATAGAGAAAAAGCTACCTTGGATTTGGCTCTTCAAGTCAATACAGGTATTTTTTTTTTTAAACAAAATGAACCATGATAGGCCAAGTTCTAGGCATATAGCCAGTGAAGTAGGTGTTTGAGAAGGAAAAGCTTTTGTATTCTAATACAGTGTTGGAAACTTCCACCAGCGTCGCTCACCAATGCCTGCCTACAACCCCATGAGGAAGAAGCACAATCACATCTCCCACTGTGCCTAGGAAGCTCAGGGAACAGCAGTCACATGCATAGGCTGCAGAACCGCCTTGTGCCGTGTAGTCAGGGGCTTCAGCTTGACTCCAGGCTGTGGGAATGGGTGCTGCAGGCCCTTCCACCTCAGGCCCGTCAGCCTTGGCACATGCCTGGCACGCCTCTCATTACTGAGTCTGCACATGCTTCTGCCAAGTCTCAAGCGAGTCTCACCCGTCCCTAACCCTGTGAGCCCTTTCACTTGGGTTCTCACTGTGTCCCTGGCTGCCTTGCCACCTTGGCCTTCTACTGTGCTTCATGCCTATCCCCAACCCCAAGGAACGGCCATCACCTGCTTCCTCTGCTCCCTCTGCCTTGTTTGACTCTAGCAGGCAGATTCCCACATACAAACCTCCTGCTGATCACCAAATGTCTCTGTTATAAATTTTCCAGCCACCGGGTCTGCCCTCAGTTCCCAGGTATATGCCAATGCTCTGAAGTCACCTGGCCCTTTCCTGGTACTTCCTTCCTGGGAACCTTGGAATATTAGACCTTCCTATGCATCCAGGGGCCTGGGGCATAACACCTGTAAGCCCAAGGAAGTTCCTGAAAGTAATACTGATGGGTTTGTCCTTAGCAAATTTTACACATACCATGCTCAGAGCCCCGATACTGTCTTTCTAAAGCACAAGTCCATTGCCGCCTTGGCAGCCGAGGCCAGGTGTCAAACACAGGATGTCTCCGGTTCAGACTCCAGCCCCCGGCAAAAGCTGGAACTGAGCAGAGAGAGGAAACTAGGACCATTCAGCGAGGTGGTGATTTTAAATGTGATGTGTAGTAGGAGATGATCTGGCACATTGCGGAAACAAGACCTCTCAGATCTCTCCCCCTCCAAATGCACGAACCAGCTACAGATGATAAGCCATCATAGATGCCCTTGAACAGCATCCTGGGCTGGCTCAGAACAGCTGCAGCCAGTGGGGCGGTCAGTGCATGGGCTTCAGGACCAAACTGTCCAGTTCAAATTGCAGCCCTGTCACTTAGCGGCAGAGGGAACCTTGGCAAGGGATCTAGTATCCCAGTGCCTTGCCAGTTTCTGACATGGGAATCATACTCATTTCTACTCATGAAGTTGGTATCAGGATTAAATAAACTGCTAGAGTATTTAGTAAACCTTCAGTAAATGGTAGTTGTTATTATGTTTCTGCCTTAGCATTTTTTTTTCTTGATTAGAGGGAAATTACAAACTGTTTTCATCCATCCTGATGCACTGATCACACATGTCCTTTGCCTTCTTCATGCTAAACACATTAGGGAGGAAAAAAAAAAACAAAACAACTTAGTTCACCCTGTGTCTACACTAACACCAGCACCATACCCCCTAGCAGGTGACAATTTTCAAACCTGTCACAGTTCTTTGTGAATGTGAAATTGTATGCGCAGAGGGAAGCATGTACAATTTATTATTTATTTATTGACATAGCTCTGTGACACATTTCTCACTTAATGTCATGCAGTGACCTTCCCGCCAATGTGCATCCAAGATGGTCATTGTACTTGTTAGCTGTCTTTCCTTTTGTTGGGTGTCTTAGGGTCTGCTCAGCCTTCCTCGCGATGGTGGGCATTCAGATACACAAACTCTTCTTTTACTAACAAATAAGCTGGAATAAACACCCTTTGGCCTAAGCCTTCCCTTGAGACTTCTATTTCTGGACAGTTCCCTGGTGTGCTTCAAGGACCAAGCCAGCTCTTTTCTGTGTGTAGAACTGGCAAGATCACTTTGCTGTCCTATTGTAGCAGGTAACCCGGAGATTTAACCCTCCTCTGTCCCACCTTCACCACCTGTCAAAAACCCAGACTTCCAGAGGCCATGCTGCAAATGGTGTCCCAGACAGTCTTAGTGAATCTGAGTGTTCTTACCTACATGAATGCCACTTGTATTTCATCGAAACCTTCCCCTTTGGCATAATTTTCCTTTGACATGTTTATTGCCACGTCCAGTACGTAGAAGTTTCTATTTGTTGATGGTCAAATGTTCCCGTTTTCCTCCAAGTTCCCGTTTCTTCTCCCTGACAACCCTATCTCTCAGGTTATTCAGCTATGAATTTCTTCCATTTAAAAAATCTTCTCTGGGTTTATCTCTTGAATTCCTCTAGAAACTACTATTGATATTATGTGAGGTGTCACTTGGGGACAGATTAACTTTTCCATAGACAGATAGCTCCCCATCACAGCAGCATTTTCAGGTTTGAAAAGTGTTAGCTGCTGTAGGGCTTGGTGATGAGGTTACTGTAGACAGAGGATTGAATAACTAAATTTTCCTCTGCTTTTATCACTGATACGGCCCTGGACCCTGATATGTATTGCCAGTCTTTATTGAATAACCAGTCATGTCTCACAGAATCAAAATGCCGCAATGTCATGTGTGAGGTTTTCCTCTACACCCGGGATTGCCAGATTAGATTTTTTTTTTTACAGGAGCCTCCTCCTTTTCCTACGCCTTTATCACATCTTTGATTGAAGAGGCTTCTCGACTATGTTTTGCTATATGGCAAAACTGGAATTCTCTTATCCTTTGTCAAAAGCCGTCACCATTTATTTAATTATCTACATTTGGTCTTCACAGGAGCCTGTGAGGCCCACCCTGAACGGTCTCCTCTTGCTTTCTGAGTCCTTGTCACTCCTCTCCCTCTGCTTCATTCCATATTGTAGTGCTTCTCTTCACCACTCCTATGATTCTTTGTACATGCCAATTTCTTGTCATCTTTCACTATTACTGCAAAATATCTGAGACAATCAACTAATAAGGAGGAGAGGATTGCCTTGGCACATAGTTTCAGAATACACAAGCACTTGGTCCTATTGCTTTGGGCCTGTGGTAGGGAAGTACATCATGGTGGGAACAAATGATGCCTTATGGCCAAAAAGCAAGAGAGGAACCAGGTGAGAGGCCTAGCAACCCCCTTGCAGGACACGCCCTGAGATAAAGCCTTGCCTTTGGCTGCAGGCAGCCCTAAGAATTGGTCTGTAGACTCATGAGTAGCTGCACCAAAGAACATTGATGATTTTATTTGCTCTGTTCGTAGGAACAATATAGAAATTGTACTATCTTCTATTTATATAAGTTCTGTATATATTCTATATATCATCTGACACTCACACTCTGTTTCTCCAGGGTTGGTCAAATAAAAGGTACTTGGGTACCAGCTATTATTTCCTAATCAAATGAAAGAATTTGTACGGGAGAAATGGCCTTGAAGGCATGCACTCAAAAACTATGCTTTTTTTTAACATTTATTTTTATTTTCTGTGTATGAGTGTTTTGCCTGCAGGCATATATGTGCATATGTGTATGCGGCATCTGTGAGTGTCAGAAGACATTGGATCCCCTGGGACTGGAGTAATAAAGAGTTGTTAGCCGCCATGTGGGGGCTGTCAATAAAACCAAGGTCTCTGAAGAGCAGCCAGTGCTCTTAACTGCTGAGCTATCTCCCTGCCACAGGGAGCTTGCAGCAGTGACTGTGGAGGATGGATGGGATTCCAGAAGGGTCCCTGGGCTAGACTTATAGAAGCCACTTCCTACCTGCTTCCCATCCCATTTTCCTGAAATGTATATCATTCTGCTCGGAAGAAAGTAAAACGTGGCATGTTTACTCCCCGAAGTAGGTAGCTGATGGGGATAAAGAACACTTGCAGACTTGCAAAGTGCTTTATTTCTAGCCTTCATTAAGATCAGTGTAAACAGCTCAAACAAGTTTACAGCAATGAGTTCCCTGATACCTTGAATCTTGTCCTTACGGTTTTACTGAGACAAGGCCTCACTGTATTGACCAGGTTGGCCTTGAATTCACAGAATCTACTTGCTTGTACCTCCCAAGTGCTTAGATTAAAGGCATGTGCCACCACGCCTAGCCTGTCTTGAGCTGTTAATAATAGCCATGAGTGAGCAGTGGAGGAAGGGAACAACTGTCTAAAGCCTGATCCTGTGTGATGCTATAGTTGCTTTTAGTGTAGCAAACTTCCACGTGATAGTTTGAAAGAATTTGGAGTGAGAGTGAGAAGGCTGTGTCTCCTCTTTGTTTTGCTTGTCAGTAAAGTGGATGAATCCTTCATTTAGATTGATGATCACCAACTGGAAAGAACAGTTGTGTTAGAACTACCATTTACCACCAAATTTTTGTTAGATGCAGGTTCGTGTAAGTGTGGGTGATAAAGTCCTCACACAGCCCCTGAACATTTCATATTAAAATAGTAAAGGGTAGGCTGGCACCCAGTCTTTGGTCACAGAGGCCATCATGGACCATGAGGGAGAAATGGGATGGCATTTTGGCATCCTTCACCAAGTTTGCTAGAGAATTGTGAGAATTCCCTTCCCACCTAGAAAGAGAGTAAACCCTGACAATGCAGCCACTTCTGATGAGAACTGATAGACCAAGATCAGAAAGAAGGAGAGGAGGACCTCCCCTATCAGTGGACTTGAGGAGGGGCATGCATGCAGAAAGGGGGGAGGGTGGAACCGGGAGGGGAGGAGGGTGGGGCTTATGGGGGGATACAAAATGAATAAAGTGTAATTAATAAAAGTTAAAAAAAAAAGAAAGAGAGTAAAATGAGGAGGACATTTTCTTCATGGACACCATCTGACCGTGGGGCTAGCATCACTATTGACTGAGCATCCCTTTTGTTCTCTTGTGTGTCATATTTGTCATTTTGCTTTGGCAGTTTCATCTATAAAACAGCAAACAGCACAGTGATAAGAACACAGAGAGAAGACACAGGCATGCCCTGTTTCTTGAGAAAGAATATATTTTAAGGACCATCTATTACACTGAAAATGTTTTTTTTATAGTTTTTGTTACATAAACTTAAGAATTTTTATGTAAAATATTTTCAGTATAGAAGAGTTTAATTTTTCAACCATTTTGTTGTTTCCTGTCAGCAGCGTGGTAAAGTATATATTCAGTTGACATGATTTGTGCAAAGAGTCTTAAGTCTATGTTTTAGGAGGCATGCCTCTTCTTGTTAATATTAATCTGGTACATGATTCTTTTCCACAAAAAATATATAGAAAGAAAACTTTTGCATTCACAGCAGGCCACCTTTGGTTAAGTAAGCAAAACAGAATGAAAAGAAAGTGCCTGTACTTTGGATATTTTTTTCCATGCAAGATTTTATATTGCTAGATTATTCTTGTGTTGTCTATCTAGCAATATATTACTATCTGATAGAAGACTCAATTATCTCTCATAGCTAGACAGAATGGGCAAGAGTGGGGCATTCTCTGAATGTTGATTAAGACTCAGTCACAGTCTTGTTTCTCAATGGCTGATGTGTCTCCTCATCCACCTGTATTGATAGACACTGTTGTATCTTTATTCTAATCCCTTTATTAGAAAAAAAATTGTTGCAACAATTGAAAATCTAAAGTCAGCAGATTAACCCTGACATTTTGATGTCTAAGAATGAATCTCACTCAGAATTTATAGTCCAAGGATTATACTGATTAAATTTTGAGTTGGCCTTTTCCTACCCCTAGTCCATATATTTTAAGTGACTGCAAAATAACTAGTATTTATGAGAGTGCTTTGGGCTTGATCCCATGTGTTTAATTTAGTCAGGATGGAAAGTAAGTCAGAAGTGCGCCCCCCCCCCGGCATCTATCATCTTAGGATGGTAAAAATGTACAGAGAGGATACAGTAAAATGTGGAAGATGGATCTAGGATAAGTAGGTTTCCTTTCCAAGGAATTGTTTTCATAAAACTTCACCAAGCTTAGGAATGACTTGGGGAAGAAAGATCTGGAAAGCTCAGGGGTTAAAGCCCAGCACTTCAGCTATCCAGCTCTTTGGGAGCTGAGGTAGGGGAATAATTATGAGTTGGAGGCCAGCCTAGTAACTTCCTCTTTTACCTGGAATGTGCTGTAAGTGAAAAGAGAGTGAAGGACTTGCCCTATACTGTTGAATGATGCTGTTTGGCAAGCCACCTTCCCGTCACAAATGCTACTGTGAGAACAAGTAGGAAACATTTCTTCAGACTTATTTTCCCCGAGGACCAATGATAAAAAATACTGTTTTTATTTTTAAAAAATAATGTATTACAGAGTCAAAATACAACATTGTTCTTTATTTGAAAAGATCAAACAGCAGCTTTTAAAAGCATGCCAAGTTTGGGGTGGGCCTCCATGGGCCCTTGTTCTTTCTATTCCTCCTCCTGGGATATGTGAGGCAGAAGTGGAGAAATGAAGACTCAATTCTTCCAGCTTTTAGAGCAGTTCAAGTCCACAGGTCAAATCTGCACCACTTTCAAACACACATGATGGCTCATTACCTGGACAGATTTCAAATGTGTTAGATAGGCTTCTACACCTAAAAATTGTGTCCTTGGTTTTATTATTTATTTATTTATTTATTTATTTATTTATTTATTTATTTATTTATTTTTATCTTACTGGTGGTGCTATGCGTCATCCTCACATCCCTGCCTCATGCATGGTAATTGTAGCCTCAAAGCCAACACTAGCTCTAGGTAGGTTTGCTATAATTTGGGTTGCTTTTTTGTGGATTTTTTGAGGCATGCCTCATATAAGCTGGTCTGAAACTCACTATGTATACAAGAGTGGCCTTTATCTCATTATCTTTCTGCCTATATCTGCCAAGTAGGTGCTGGAATTACACAAATAAGCCACCACCACTAGCTTCAGAGTCAACACTTGTATTTGTTTATATTTTTTTTTAAGACTGAGTCCTTTATGTACCTCATGTTGGCCTTGAACTTATTAAGTACTCCTGGCTGGCCTCAAGCTTATGGTCTTCCTGCCTCCAGCAGCCAGGTACTGGGGTTACCACTACGAATCACCATCTGGTGATCCTCTGATTTTAAATGGGTTGTTCACTTAGGAAGTCTTGACCACAGAGCATGTAATTTAGGAATTGTGTTCTTGAGATAAACAGTGGTGTGTTCAAGTTTAGGCTTCTGCGCAAATATCTTGGTGTCTTAAAATCTCACCTTCTGCACAGGGAGAGAAGACCATCTCTTACCTCACAGGGAGAGCTCCATCTTACACCCCACAGGGAGAATGATGGTTCTTACTTCATTTGGGATTCAAAGCGTTGAATGCCACAATACACTAAAGGTTGAGAAAGTGTCTCGTCTCGTTAAGGCAAGGTGGGCCCTCCCTTTTCACCTTTGCTGCTGTTACTCTTTAAAACTGCTTTGTTGTCCTTGAGTCTTTTATGAGGGTCAGTCTAGAGCAGAGGTTCTCAACCTTCCTAACGCTGCGACCCTCTAATATAGTTCGTCACGTGGTGGCGGCCCCAACCATAAAATTATTTTCATTGCTACCTCATAACTAACTTTGCCACTGTTTTGAATCATAATGTAAACATCTGATCTGCAGCATATCTGATATGCAACCTTGTGAAAGTATTGGTCGACCCCCAAAGGGGTTATGACCCACAGGTGGAAGAACCGTTGATCTAGACCACTGCCAGTCACACCTGTATTCCTGTATCCCTTCAGAGATGCTCAAAGTTGAGCTCCTAAAAAGTAGATCTCTTGAAGATGTGTGGAACATTATTGACAAAGACAGCGTATGGGTGTCGGGGGTCTTTGAATGTGCAGGAGCATGGGAGGAACATTATTTGATTGCACCCAGTCAAGACACAGGAGCAAGCCATTGGTGAGGTCGGACTAAGACTGTTTGATTTGTCTGTGGTCCACAGCAGGACCATGTCAGAAATAACTCTAGACTCTAGACCCAGAAGCCAGGCAGGATAGGGTTTATAAATCCAAAACCCACAATTACATCATACCAGAGGCAAACCTGGGGGCGGAAGTCTTCGAAAGTTTTACTTAGTTGATTAAAATAATTTGCTTCAAGTCATAATACAATGGACCTTTGAAGCTTGAGGTGGAGCTGCATGAGAATGTTCGCTCCTTGGGGTGTGGTTAGCCCGGCTGGGTGAAGACAGTTTTCCTACTGTATATCAGGACCGTCAAGAACCGCACACAGATGTTTTCATAACAGCACTTCGTATCTTCATATCTCACTTCATAACTTTTTCAGAGACTAAATATGAAGCTGGAAAGGTCTGAACCAGCTCAAATATGCTTTAATTACTTTTTAAACTTTACCTTTTAAACTTTGCTTCCTCTTCAGCCCATTCCACAAAACACATCCTTTATGCACAGAGCTACATAAGCAGCCAGAGTAGACACCTACCTGGTGCTTTCTCCATCGGGAGGGCCACCCCCGTGTCCCAGATGTGTACTGCCTGTTTCTAAGTGTCGGCATATGAGTTGTGTGATGTGCCTCATCGCTCCCAAATGAACTCTCTAAATCTCTGACTCGTCCTGAAATCCTTTTCTGCAGCAAACTCAGGGATCCAGCTTTCCCTGAGTGGTGGTCTCTAAGAAGGAAGGAAACTTCCCACGGTGGCAGCGGACAGTGATGGGCTGCGTCTCTGCCCCCACTGAAAGAAATTCTATGGGCATGCCAACTTTCCTCTGCGAGTCCATGTAGCTGTGATTTAGCTTTGTCTTTTATTACTTGAGATTTTATATAAAAGATAGATAGATGTAGATAGATAGATGATGATAGATAGATAGATGATAGGTGACAGATAGATGGACAAGTAGGTGATAGATGATAGATAGATAGATAGATAGATAGATAGATAGATAGCTGATAAATATCTTTGAAAAGAGAATGATAAGAAACAAGATGATTTTATATGTATATGTGTTCATGTATATGTACATGTGTCTGAATATGCATGCACATGAATATAGAAGCCAGAGATAAATGTTGGGTGTTTTTCTCAATTGCTTTTTAGCTTATTTTTGGAAATGGACTCTCTCTGAACTCAGTTCACCAACTCAGGGAGCCTGATTGATTGCCTAGTAATCAAACCCTGGGGATTCTTCTCTCTCCCACTCCCTAATGCCAGGCCTTACCACCAGGCCTGGCTTTTCATGTAGGTGCTAGGGATCTATGTTTAGGTCCTTATGGTCATGGGCCAAGCATTTACTGACTCTTCAGTCCTTAAAATTTTCTTTTGACATTTGGCAGGTTCCTCTTATATACTTTCTTTAGATACTGCTGTGTGCTCATGCACAAATGCCACACAGTTAAAGATATGTCAAAGTCAGCCACCTGTGTCTTTAAGCTAGTTTGGGGCTTAATAAAGATAATGTTCCTATTTTGCCTATTTCTTCTAAGCGATGAGAAACTCAGAAAATGCTGTCAAGGCAGGATGAGAGGCAGTAACCATTTTATTAAATAAAATTATTATTAATAGTATGAATCACACTACCATTATCTTATCAGATGTCTCTCTACACTTTCCCTTTGCAGAGGACCTCAGGCCATTGTAATTACAATGGAAATGATTTTGGGCTAGTTTAAACTTCTAAAACAAATTTCCTGTATAGGCATGAAAAATGGCTTGTGTCTGCTTAATCGTTTCAAGCATTGAGTTCGTAGCACTTTATTCTTGACAGCGGCCCATTTCTTGTCTCTCCTTGTAGATCCAGCCAACTTGCAGGTCACTGATGGTTATGCATTCCACTGCTGTGGGTGATGCAACTCTCTGTGACACAAGTGTTTTTTCCCATACTTTCTATTAATATCACTGGTTAAAGTTTGGTAGTACTTTTCCTGATCAGGGTCTTATCCATCTCTTCTTCTCTGTCCATCCTTCGGAGCCCATGCTCAGACACTGTCCCCTCTTACATGTTATCTCATATCTGTAGAAAGTCATCTAGAGTGGGACATATGCCCCCTCTTAATTAGCTCCTTTCCAAACCCTCAGTATCTGTGGAATGAAGGGCAGAAAAGCGGGCCTACTGTGGTGTTCACTCACTTTCTCTTTCTCCACCTTTTTATGTCCCTTTATGCCCATTGCCCAGTGTCTGCAGGCTTTAATATAAACAAGGAACAATTATGCTAGAAAAAGATGGCTAACAGAAGGACAGGAAATTAAAGTGAGCGTGACTGTGACTAAGCTTGGAATTCTTCCGACATGGCCTTGCGTGTGTGCTGTACACATGACAAGGTGTGGGGCTGGTCACGTCAAGGGAACACGAAGGAGCTGAACCAATTTTTCCCAGAGAACATATAGTTTAGCATACAATAAACAGAAGTCAACAGAATTACTGAACATGGGTTAAATGGGATGGTTTTATGCAAGAGAGAGAAAGCTGGGTGCTTTCAAGAGTTTGAGAGAGGGAACGCTTGGTCCATCCATGGTCAGAAGTACTATGGCTGTGTGGATTTGAGTGATGGGGGAGATGGAAACTCCAAAGGGGGTCTCAGGGAACGTGTCCTAAAGTCAGAAAGGCCAGGAAGGCGAACCTGCTTGGGGGAAAATGAAGCATTTCCATTTACCAGGTATAAGCATCATAATAGGCAAGTAGACGTCAGCAAGGAACGAAGTTAAAAAACGATGTTGAGCCCAGTGCAGTAGCTCATACCTACAATCCCAGCACTTGGGGAGGCAGAAGCAGGCAGATTTCTCTGAGTTAGACTCAGCCTGGTCTACAGAGTGAGTCTATGACTACACAGAGAAACCCTGTCTTGGAAAAAATAGCATTGAAAATAGTTCAAAGGGCCTTGACTGCCTTCTGAAACAAGCACTGGGCAGGTCTTGTTTTTGTGGTTTTAGTTTTGTGAAAGAGGGACCCAGTGTGAGCTATTAGTTAGGACATTGGTATGGCTGCGGCACATTGTAGAAGGTGGGGATGCAGCCTGCAAAGGTTCAGAGCAGGAGGTGAAGCTGGTTCCTCGGTGTGGGAACGAAGCAGCAATGAAGAAGGGGTGTGGCATCATGTGGCATGTGAGAGGTGGCAGGCTTGTCTCTGCATCGGGTGTATCTTCTTCAGCCTGACCCAGAGTAAGTCTCTACTGTAACTGAACCCACTGCTACAGGCTGAGGGCCAAATGTTCTCTCTGCAGGGCTAAGACTCATTTCCTTGCTCTGACTTTAGTGACTGTTGCATTCTAGACACTGAATGTGAGGATCCTCTCAGACTTTCACTGCTAGACTTCCTTTTGTGCCTGTGTATTCAAAACATTTTCCTGGACTTGAGGTGGAGCTCAGTGGTAGAGCACTTCCATTGCATAAACAAAGCCACAAAGCCCCTTCTGTGCTCATTGCACATCCAAGGGCCATGGGATAATGCTCTGGAGGTCATGGAGAAGATGCTTCCCAGCCCAATATGCAGTTTCCTAGATTCTTTGTCCATTTTGAGGCTCTCAGAGGATTGATACTTCTAGCAAACATGTTTAATATATTGAATATATTCACGCTTTAAAAATATAGTGGAGGACTCTGGCTAAGATGCTCAATCCCCATTCAGAAAGGCAAAGAGGATGGACATCGGAGGGAGGAGAAAACAGGGAACAGGACAGGAGCCTACCACAGAGGGCCTCTGAAAGGCTCTACCCTGCAGGGTATCGATGCAGATGTTGAGACTCAGCCAAACTTTGGGCAGAGTGCAGGAAATCTTATGAAAGAAGTGGGAGATCATAAGACCTGGAGGGGAGAGGAGCTCCACAAGAACAGCAACAGATCCAAAAAGTCTGGGCACAGGGGTCTTTTCTGAAACTGATACTCCAGCCAAGGACCACTCATGGAGATGGCCTGGAACCCCTACCCAGAGGTAGCCTGTGGCAGTTCAGTGTCCAAGTGGCCTTCATAGTAATGGGGACAGGGACTGTCTCTGACATGAACTGATTGGCCTGCTCTTTGATCACCTCTTCCTGAGGAGGGAGCAGCTTTACCAGGCCACAGAAGAAGACAATGCAGCCACTCCTGATGAGACCTGATAGACTAAGATCAGAGGGAAGGAGAGGAGGACCTCCCTTATCAGTGGACTGGGAGAGGGACACGGGTGGAGAAGAGGGAGGGTGGGATTGGGAGGGGAGGAGGGAGAGCGGTACGGGGGGGGATAGAAAGTGAATAAACTGTAATTAATAAAATAAAAATAATTAAAAAAAAAACACAGACCTTGAAAGAATATGCAAAAACAAAAAACCCACAATAGCTAAAACAACCCTGTACGATAAAAAAAAGCATATCGTGTGTGTGTGTGTGTGTGTGTGTGATTGTGTGTTATATATGTGTTGGTGTGCAAGTGCTACAGTGTGTGTGTGGAGATCAGAGGAGTTAGTTCTCTCCCTCCACCATGTGGGTCCCAGGGATCGAACTCAAGGCATCAGGCTAGGTGACAAGTGCCTTTACCCACTGAACCATCTCACTGGCCCTAAACATGTTCATTGTTGATGAGAAAATAAATAAGTTTTAGAAGCAGAAAGGGCTCAGGGTGGAGTGCCTTGTGCAAGAAGCATTTAGGTTCTTCTAGACACAGACATGAGTTTTAAGTACTAAGCATAAGCTAGACCATGACCCAACAGCACAAGCTCTGGCAGAAAATGTGACTGACAACAGATGGTGACTTTAACGCTTTCACATTTTAGTTACACTGTCTTGGGACACCCCCCCCCAACTCTTAACTCATCCTTCAAACGGTCTGGAGCAGCTGCTTATATCCCTTTTCTTGATCATGTACTTCATACGACAGGAACACGTGGCTGATGACTTCATATTGACTAGTTGATTCCTGGTTTTACAACTTGCCCATGATTCAAGAAATTAAAATGGGCAAAAGAAAGTATTTCATCCGAATAGTAACAGCATTAACAATTCTCTCAGAACCTTTAGAGTCCAGGTACTGACTGCAGAGCTTTTGATAAATCGCCTTATTCATGGGGGATCAGCCACATCGATAAATGGAAGCAAGAGCTGCCATGAAATTAGAATCAGAACAAGAAGGGTAGATTAATCTGGCAGGGGGCAGGGATCAGGGAGATGCACCTTTCAACTGGTTGACTATCTCAGCTGTGCATGAAAAACTACACATGTGATCATTACTTGCAGGTGTGAATGCTCCGCTTGCCCTGCTGTGGAAGTGAGGGCAGAGGGAAAGCCATAAATTCAAAAGCATCATCAGGTTACGCTGAGTGCGAGCGCAGGTTATTCTCTGAGATATAATTGACTATGTTCCTAGGAAGAAAGACAATACTATGTAATTTCGATGAAAAATAGTCGGGTTGTTTTGCCATTACATGTAATACTAAGGTACAACTAAAAATTAAGTAAATAAGACTGCAAAGAATTGTAATTCCCTGAGCAGCAAGACCTGAATGATTTGTCTCACGACAATCTTTAAAGCCTGACTGTCCCTTTTGGTAAGGAAGAGAGCGGAAAAAAATCTGTACAAAGGGTCAAAAGAAAAAAAAAGACAAAAATTAGATTATCACTTTGATGTAGTCATAAAATGCCACTATGAAGTGGCTGAGCCTAGCTCGGTTGACATTTAGTCTTTTCCTTTTAACCACTGTTCTTCCACACTCCTGGAGGTGGGAGATGCATTCTCAGTTGGGAGAGTACTTGTATAACTTACACAAGGCCCTGGGTTTGATCCGCAGAACCACATAACCCCTGTGCAGGGCCACATGCTGCATGTCTACAGTTGCAGTAGGCGGGGAGTGGAGGCAAGAGAAGCCAAAGTTCAAGGTCATCCCGGACTACGAAGGGTGCACAGGGCCGACATGGGATTCCAACACTTTCAGAAGTGATAGTCTTATATAACCCCCACAACGTTTGTTCTGCCTCCAGTGTCCCTCGGGCAGTTTGCTGTCCCCTGAAGTCTTTCTCCAGCAGATCCAGGCTCCTGCATCTCTCCTGCCCCGAGGGACCTAAAGACAGGAGGAGGGTTACGATATCGGTTTGCAACCGAGTACCTCTAAGCATGCTGTGACACTTGTCCTGTTGTTTGGGTTAAGTGTGAGTGCTGAACCCAAACAGGCTTATTCCCCGAAGAAGCAGCACCTGCCCCTTCGACCCAAGAAGGGGTCACCTCACTCGAGCACCACTCGATGGCCGCCAGGTGTATCCCATCAATTTCTGCCCCGCTTTGGCTGTGGGTCCCCTGTCCAATCTCCTTCCTCCCTTTCTTTGTGGAGCCTGTGGGGTCTTGCCTGGTTACTCTCCAGAAGGCCAATTCCATTATTCTCTGTGGTTCCTTTGTTATTTTATCTAACTCACCTGTGAGCAATGCCCACCACAGCACAAAGCTTTGCTTCCAAGGTCTGTCCTAGCCCATTCCTAGCTCTGACTCAGGCTCCAGAAACAAAGTGGTTTTGTACTCACAAAGCCTTCTCTGCCTGCCATGCTGGCACATGCTCCCTGTCTGTCTATAGACCTCTATCAGACCACTCACTGTCGCTGCCTCTGGCCAGGAGTCATTCCAACTCTGTTCCCCACGCTGCTCCGGCTGGATTCTGGAGCTCTTGGGCATTTAGCCTAGCCAAGCTAAATGTATCTTTGACAGTGACCATATCTCCGTCAAGAGGGCGATCTGATTCGGTGATCTGCCTCCTCTAATTCCCCTTAGTTGTGGCACCTGATGCAGAAGAAGGACTTACTAAAGAGGCATTTATTTGAAGCCGGTGTCATATGAACAAGCTTGTGTATTCTGCAGCTGTGGCTGTTATATGTAGGGGACGTGGGACATCTGGGTAAGGCATCTACACTTCTAACCTTCACTAGGCATTCCTCTGCCACCTTGGAGAATAAGTTCAGGTGCTCCTCACGTTCCTCGCCCTCCTCCTCTTTCCTCACTCTGGTTACAAGGTGGGGGAAGAGATCCCAGAGCTCTGTGTGCTTAGGGGTAAGTCACAGCTCCAGCCCTCCTCTCTTCCCAGTCTTCTCAGCCTTCACCTCTGTCAGCATCAGGCTAACTTCACTGTACCTTTTTGTTTTTGTTTTTGTTTTTGTTTTTGTTTTTCATGAGACAGCTATTCCCCCTTTCCTTCGTACCTCTACCCCTTGCCATCCTCCGTCACCTACTCTGTTCCTTCTGTCGCTCTCAGGGCTTAGCCCTCAGCTTTGGCCGTCTTCAAAGCCTGTGCCTCCCCAGCCTCTTACATGGACCCTCACTGCTCTATGCTCTTTCTTCCTTTCCTCCCACCTCTCACAAAACCTTCTTACCTTTTCTTCTCAACCCCTCTAGCTTTTTTCCTCACAGGCAATAAAGCCATTAGGAGAAGGACGTTGCAGTGTTATGTTCCAAGACATCTTCCCCATCTTCCATTGTAACAGATGTTCCGTGCTTCTCAGTACACAGTGACAGCTTCCTGGATACTAAGCCCACCTTTGACCCTTCAAAGATGTAACTTCTGCAGGCATTTCCTTTCCACCCTTTACATTGACTTCTGTTTCTGTCTATTGTTAGCACTGGGCCTCAGAGATGCTGTCATCTTAATGCATGAGGAACCAGTCTCACTGAGCACGTTCCCTCTCTTTGTTCACCTTGATGACCTCCTCCCGGCTGATTCTGCTCCACACTGCCCTGGCTGGTTAACCAGTTTTCATTTCCTCCGTGCCCCTGTGTAGACCCGTGGCTTTACACACCACCATTTAATGGCATTTCCTAAGTTTATATTACACACCCAGAGATCTCACCTGTCCCAACTGCTGCTTGCTTGGCCTCTCCTTTGGATTTCATTATCTGGATCCTAAGCCGTCCGAAACGATGCTCCTGTTCTCCCTTCCTGCCCTCTGTGCCTGCTTCATCCACACTGTCAGTGTCAGTCAGTGATGTCTGCGTGTTTTCCATAATGGCTTCTAGAAACCTAGATGTTGACTGTGCTGACATACTGAAGCTCATTGGCAAATCCCTATGGTGACCATGAAAATACACGAAGTTGGACAAGGTCTCAACATCTCCACTACTTCCACCATAAAGTCATGTTTGGGTTGTTGTAATAACCTCACTCTGCTATCTGTGTTTCCACCATGGGCAGCCTGATAGGCACCCACGATGGTTAGTGCTGTGAAATATAAACCAGGTTGTATTTTCTCCACTCAGAATCCTCCTTAACTTCCATCAGAATCAGAATCTTTTCTGTTTATGGAAGTGACCCCCATATGCCAATGCCGTGTGCCATTTTCTGAGTTCACTGCACTCCAATCCTAGCCAGTGATTCAGCCCCACCTTAAATGTTCCTTCCCACTGCTGGCAGAGGCCAGGGGATATAGGTGTGCCTTGCTCCCATTCCTTCTTCAGGTCTCTCCAGTGCAGAGAGTAATTCCACCTTAGTTCTACTTGGTTGTCACTCCAGCAGGGTTTGGCACCAAGAATCATGTGGCCCACAGACTTTGTGCAAATACTTCTCTCTCTTTGCACCCTAGATTATAAATTCTGAGCTTTTGTTTTATCCATTTGTTCACTGCCATGTTCCTAATATACAGCAAGAAAAGTAATTAGGTGTCACGAAACCACATGTTAAATAAATGAAGAATACTGGTGATATTTTCTTCCATGTTCACAGTCATCCTGGCAGTAATCCGCTGAAGATTCCTTGTGGCGTCTTTATACCAGAGCTATGCCCCCTCAGCCTTTCCCAGCCCAGCAAAGGGAAGCCATTCCAAATGCTTTGGACAAGATGCCCAGGACCTCTGGTCATCAGCTTAGCCTTCATGGCCTCCGGGGAAAATCTGTGCAACCAGTTCAGTAGTCAAAACAAGGTCCAGACCTAAAGCCAGTGGCTGAGCATGTCATGTCCTCGGCCTGGCATGCTGCTGTTATTTAATTTGACACTAAGCACCAGGCCAAAGCTCTTCTTCCAAGTTGAAACTGATCAGATACCGTACTGGACAGTCACTCCCTGTCTTCTGGGTTTCTCTTCTTCACACTAGACATTGTATCAGAGACCTTTAATGATGGTGTTTGAATGCACCCTTCTTTCTTCATCACAAAAAACAGCCAGTGCTGTGAAATTCATACAGAGTCTTGGTCATGGTTCTCTTGCTGTGAAGAGACACCATGGCCAAGGCAACTATTATAAGAGGAAGTATTTAATTGGGGCTTTGTTTATGTTTCAGAGGTTTAGTCCATTATCATCATGGCTGGGAACATGGAGCCATGCAGGCAAGCATGGAGAAGTAGTTGAGAGGTACATCCTGACCCATAGGCCAAAAGAGAGAGAGACTGGGCCTGGCATTGGCTTTTGAAACCTCAAAGCCCACCTGAAGTGCCACACCTCCTCCAACAAAGCCACACCTCCTAATCCTTCTAATCCTATCAAAGGGCTCCACTCTCTGTTTGAGCCTATGGGGGATATTCTTATTCAAACTACCACATAGAAAAAGAAAGTGATGCAAACTACCAATAGACCTAACCCCATGTTTACAAAAAGTGAGAGAGGGGAGAAGATCATTTATTCTAAGGGAGCCCACACAGGAGGCACAGGGCACAGGAGGCTAATGCGATAAAATGACAGTAGGGCCTGCCTAGGCCATGGACACCTTCTTATCAGGCTGTTAAAAGCTGGTACCCACCTAATCTAGACTTGGTGTCTAAGTTTTTCTGCTTCTCCTAGAAGCTCAGAAGCTAACATGTGAGTTAACCAGGCCAACCTCCACCTCCTTTCGAGTCATTGCCCTGCTTTGTGATTGCTCCCATGATCACATTGTCCTAGTGCTACTCAGGGCACCAAAACTTTTCCTTTTCTTTACCTGCAAAGGGAAATGAGTTCACATTGAGTAGTCCTAAGGAAGAATGACAGTGAGTCTTTGCTGGCTGAATAACAACGTCCTTACATGCTTCCCTAAAAGGACAAGGGCTGGGTGAATAGCAATCATTGCCCCAGAAAAAGAGCATCCATTCACAGCTCCACACAGAGTGGTAAATGCTCAAGGGAAAATACCTGGTTATCTGGTTGGCAGAAGCAAGCATGGAACTGTTAGTGGACCCTCCTCTAATCTCAGAACTTAAGAGTGTATGAGTTAGATCATCTTTTTTTAATGTGAAAAAAAATGTTTTTTTAAACAGAAAGAATGTTTTTTCCTAAATTCTTTTTTTTCTCATTTGGTGTATTTACTGACAATTTATTTATAAGAATAGTGATTTTGCTATATTGAAAAATATATTTGGAGAACTAGTAACCTTTAGCTAGTGAGATAAATAGATTTTTTGCAAATTACGCATTTAAAATTGGGTATTAAATAAAAATAGAAAAGGTTGGACTGCCACTTCTGAATTTGCAATGTTACATTTTGCATTTATCAAGTTTTTCACATATGTATTTTCTATAGATTTTTCAGAACAATATATTTAATGTTACAGTTTCCTCTACATTAGCCACCTGGGGCTGTGCCACCCAGTCTAGAGAAGCCAGTGTTCTTAAGATTATCATTATCTCTTAAATATTTAGCGATTTTTATCATTGTAAAATAACTGTCATTAAGACTTTTAACACTTACCTAGACAGAAGGTTTGAGGGCTGCCCATCCAAGAAAAAAAAGAAAAGTAACAGGATGTTCTGTCCTCTTGACATTGTCAGAAGTAAAATAGTAGTAGTAGTAATAATAATAATATTCCTTGAGAGTTCCCTTTGAAGGCTCTTGCAGTGTGCATCATTGTGAATGACGAAGGAAGGTGTGCGGCCAGTATGCTCCTTTGTATTAAAGGCAGTAACTAAAGCTGGCACTAGGAGGCAGTAGACAAGACCCTGGGGACAGCTTCAAGCCCTTTGTGGGGAGGAACATATAAGGGTGGCCCGGGGTCTGCTATCCCTTGTTTCTCCTCTAATCTATACCCGGCTTCATCAGGCCAGATTACAGCCATGTTCTCTTGGATAGAAATCTTAACATGATGTTTAGCTGGAAAGAAACTGGGTCCATATGCTTCCAAAGGAGCAAGAAAAGCTGGGCAGCTCTATCTCCCCTCTGCTGCTCTCCTCACAATGCCGTACTATCCATGATGTCGCCTGCCTTGCTATCTCATGGGCTCATGGGCACAGATGCAGGACCAGTGCAATTTCCCAAGCACAGAGGAGTATGTTGGTAGAAAACACAATGGTAAGAGAGAAAGAGCGGGTACAAACTCACTTTTGAAAAAAAAAAAAAGGCAAAAAGATTCTAGGATGAGAACATGAAATTGCTGTATTTAGTAAGGGTTGTGTGGTGGTGGAGACACCGAAGGCCATCGTATCCTGATGAGGCAAGGAGAAGCCTTTTTTAAAAAGTTGAATGAATTGGACCTTATACTCCTAATATTCCTCATCCTGAACTCATTTAGTGAAAGAAATGGATATTTCTTCAGACATAGATTTGACATTCCATCACATTATACCGTAAGCAGGACAAACGGGATGTTAGAAAGGGTCATGCAAGCGAGCTGAGACAGAGCAGTGCTCTGAGGCCCTGGTTATCTCATTTAAACAGATATGAACTGTGGGCGCCAGTGGTATGATCACCAGCTGCTGCCCACGTTGTGAATAAATTGCTTAGAAGGATCCTTTTGCTTACCAGATGCGACCTAGATTCAGATTTCCAAAGGTGGGGGGTCTCTATTGTGTCAGAAAAAAACAATTGCTGGTAAAATGCATGGTAAATGAGCTTATCTCACTCTTCCAGGTGTTTGGGTTAATATGTGATGGAATTATTGCTTCATTTATGAAAAATAATTGAGGAAAATGTTCCAGCAAATCAAATTTGGATAAAGGCTTAGGAATAGCTATTGTGCTGTTAGCATGTTTTTTAATGGACGGAAGAACAGGAGCTAAAAGAGATAATAAAAATATTTAAAAGTGCATTTGAGAAGTCTCTTATGAAAGGGTCAGACGTGGGTGTGCTGTGGCAGAATGTTGAAGAACAATGCAAACAATTACAATGCTTTCAGCACCTAGAAAAACTGCTATAAAAAAAAAAAAAGGAAAAAAACCCAAAGCCCGTCTGTCTGCTGGCTCTGATAAGTTGTATTATTCTGCTAAATGCAAGGGAAAAAAATGTAAATGTAACGTCTTTATTCTGTCTTACCCACTTGCTGTCCTTTTCATCTCCAGGGGCCGTTACTCCAAAGCCAGTCCCTGAACCTGAGAAACAGACAGACCACACAGTTAAAATTGCTGGAGTGATTGCGGGCATCTTGCTGTTCGTTATCATATTTCTTGGAGTTGTGCTGGTCATGAAGAAGAGGTGAGCTTATATCTGGTTGCCAAAAGTGCAACTGTCCCCTTTGTTTGCCAGGGCACTAGTGTGTGTGAAAAGATCCATGTGCTGGATAGGGAGTGGTACCCAAGTCATAGCTGTGGCTCCGTAGGGTGAACATTTTTAATTATGTAGCATTTGCAGTTAGGGGGCAGAGATTTAGAGTAAATGCTTGAGGTTTTTGTGAATATACAAAGCATATTCTGCCAAAATAAATGCAAATGCTTCATTTCTTCCCGTGGATAATGTAAATGCTTTGTTTCCCTGATAAGTCTTTGGTCCTAATGACTGCAAGTTCTTGTATTTGATACTCCCAAGCTGAATGAGAAGGAAGACTTCCCTCCCGTTACAATGAAAATGATGAGGACAGGATTTCTCAAGCCAGCGTCCTATGCCGGCACCATGCTAGAGCAGCTAAATAATACAGTGCTCCCATGAGAAAACAACCTTGATGAGCAGCCCCAACGTGAAAGACACAAGTTGAAGGACTAAGTCATTAGCGCAAGTTCAGTGTTATGACAGAGTTCTGTCTTACTGAGGGGTCCTTTGTTGGTGGAAGAGATAAGTAGATCTGGATACAGTAACTGATTGTTTTCTTCCCTAGTTGGAAAATATTCAGTGTCTACTTTTGTGTGAGCAAATTAAAAAAAAAAAAAAAAAACAACTTAATAATGAACTAAAGTCTTCATTTTATATGAAATGGCAAACAAAAATGATTGGAAGCAGTCATGATTTTACGCTCCAGAACAGCGTAAGATCATGGGGCTTGCTGCTTTGCTCTATAGTTCAAATGGAGTTGTAGCCATGGAATGGAGATGTGGCCATGGATGGAGTAGGTGAAGTAGGCATTCTTGCCCAAGTAAGATCCTGAAAGTCCTGTGTAGTCATAGACAGTGGCTGGGCTCCATCCTGAAATCTAGCTGGTGGTGGCATCAGCTAAGTTTTCTGTTCAGATGGCAGTGTAGGAAGGAGGAGAGCGGTTGTGAGGAGACTGGTGAATTGGGGAGGTAAATTTCGGTAGCTGTTTGGAGGGAGAAGGAGAAGCCTAGAAGAAAGCTAGTTCTTCTCGCAGCAAGTTGGTGGTGATGATGCCATTTACCGGAATGCAGAGCGGAGAACGGACTAGAAGGTAACCTGAGAGCAAAAGGAGAGGTCCGTCATGGACATTTGGAGTTTAGGATTCCATTCCACTAGTGCACTCCCTGGCAGGTGGAGATGCTTTATGGGCTCAAGATAATAATCCCAACCCCAGATCTCTTCTACATGAGCTTATAGAGCCTGAGGGATGTCCAAAATAAAGATAAGCCTGTGTTAGAATACTGTGTAAATGAGTTCGTGTCCAAGTGTCTTCCCACTCCTTCCATGTCCTTTAGCCCATCCTTCCTTTCCCTGCCTCATTGTTGTCTTCATTCTTTGGCTTGCTTCTTTTCTTTTGTGAAATGGGGTTTCACTCTGCAGCCAGGGCTGGCCTTGACCTCAAGATCTTGCTACCATCCGCTTCATGCTGGGACTGCAGGAATGAGCTTCAATGCTTAGCATTCTTTGTCTTTGAATCTTTATTTCTCTTTCTTCTGCCCCACATCTCACATATTTTTGTTTTGGTTTGTCTCTTTTTCCTTGTCTCTCATCACTCATTTTTTTTTCTGTGTGGTCTTTGCCTGACCCTCACCTCAATATTTACGTAGATACCTATTTGGGGACATCTGTGATTTTGCTAGTGTTCCTAACATGTACAAAGAAAAAAAAAAAAAAAACAAAACCCCAGTAACAATAGGTTCTTCGTGCCCAGATATTCAAACTGAAGATCTAGGAGATTTATTTTCAATTCTGAGACTATATTGGATCTTTGTGTCATCCAGGAAGCTCTCTATGAGGAACAGCTTGAAACGTAGTAATCCAGTTGCCCTTGTGACCTCAGCTAAATGCTAGCTAATCCTCCAAGGGCCTCCCTCTGCTGGATTTGTTCATTTCTCTTCCCAGGTCTCTCAGGTAGCCACAGGGTTGATGCTATAAATTATGCATTTGAAGAGATTGCCTCTGGTAACATATGGCCTTGATGCAACTTTAGACTAAAGACCCATAAGTCACATCAGATTTTACATGATTATTTACTACACAGTAATCTTAACAGGGCTGTCTGCACAGCATGCGTCATGGCTGTATTTGCTTTCTCTGAAATAGAGAACGTGTTCTCCAGAAGACAAATTAGGCAGCATGCATTGCCTATAAACTCAATGCTTCAAAATTTAGGCCTGAGCTACACATGATACAAATTCTTAAAACTTGGAATTGTTCAGGGTTTTTCACTAAAATTCAAGTCTGACTTTTACAAGCACCGTTTTTAGACAGAATAGTTAAACTAGCGTATGAATCATGCATCAGTTGCTGGAGTTTCACTGGTGCGTAACAAGCATGTTTCATTATTTAAGCTCCCCAGTAGGCCTTACAAATAACCGTCTTTGTTCAGTCACTTCAGGCCCTGTGATGTTGGTTGGTGAGCAGTTGGTCTTTCAGCCACATCTCTCACTGTCCCACAGAAGACCATCAACAAATGAAGAGAAGTCAGCAGGGAATGAAGAAAGAGAATGGGTGGAGGGAGGCAAAGAATGGCCCCAGCTGTGGGTTTCTACACAGAACTGGCTATTTTTTTCTACTAGGTGGAAATTAGTGTTATCAAACTTTGTGGAATTTTCTATTTGTGCTACTAGTCTGGCTTTCCTCTACTCACAGATTTATTTATTACCATCTGTCTGTCTGTCTGTCTGTCTATCTATCATCTGTTGTCTATCTATCATCTACCAATCATCTATTGTCTATCATCATCTATATCTGTTCAGCATCTGTCATCTTTCTTTTTATCTATCATCTATCATCCATCTACCATCTATCTGTCTATCATCTATCTATCTACTATCTATCATCTACCTACCTACCTGCCTATTTGGGAGAGTGCATTCATGGCCATAGCACAAGAGAAAGTGAGTGGTTGGAAAAAAATATCTCAGTACTTCTGGAAGCGCCCCTGGAAATGTGTGCTGTGGAGGATGAGCTTGTCATCTGTGCTGGTCAGCACTCCACACCAATCAGGAGCTAGGCATGGGTCTCGCAAATCCCAGCACTGGTGCATGTTTTCGCATTTCTGTAAAGAGGCACCATCAGGTACTAACTCAGCTACCACCATCTTGCCTTCTGAGGACAAGCCTGTGAAACAGTATTTGCTGAAGGTGGAACTCGGATAGAGAATGTGGAGCCTGTCAGTTCGTGGAATACTTTAGCTTACAGGTGTCAGTGACCAAACGCAGGCGTGACCATGAGAGGTGCTTTTCACTGTCCCATGACTCTCCCAAATCTGTTAGGCTGTGCCTGGACTAATGGGCCAAGCTTTGCTTAAAACAAATAACCACAACAACAAAAAACCCTTTGGTAAGACCCATACATTTATTTTTATCTGTGGACATGTCAGTGTCTTCTGTCCCTGTCCTAAATGGCATGCACCTCTGACCTCGTGATGTTCGGGGGAAGCAAACGCTGAAGAAGGCTGTAAAGTGACCACCTAGAAAACGAAAGCTTTATGCAAAGCCTCATCTCAGCATTCTCTCATAATTAATTTATAGTAGTGTAAATAGGAGTTATTTTTACCATATTTTACCCACATCTGCCGTAGTGCCTTTATGTAAATAAAAATACCTGCATTTTCAACATTTTCCATAAGGAATAATTTATCTCAATAACAGTTTGACAGACTGTCGTGTATCAGCACTGTCGATTTTACTATGATTAATTATATTTGCTGTTGTTTCTAAAATTGCAGTAGGTCTTACATAAGTTTGAGAGCATTTGTATTAATTACAATTACATTCCCATCTAAGCCACCATGGTACATAGCAAGCTCAACTGTTGTGACTGTTGAAAACTAATTAAAGCAATATGAATTATTATATAAGATAGCAAGCAGGAGCTGTTCCGCACAGAAGCACCAGTTAGTGATATACATAACTATCTTAACCCTGAAATGCATACCCAGCCACCTGCCTAGGACACATTTAACAAATGCGCCTTTTACAAATGAAGCAAGTCATTAAACATCTAGTGCCCATCGTATTGTGTGAAACAATACCGGTACTGCCTTGAAGAAATTCACAATTTAAAAAATGGGGACTATTTCTGAGGACATGATGAAACAAAAATAGAAACAGAGAAAATCTAGTGAAAACACTGTTCTCAAAGAGACCCCTGATGTGTGTGGCTGGAGGCCAGCCATATTGACTCTGCCCCTCCCACTCTGCCTTTTTACATGGGAGATAGCATCCCCCCCCAACTGTAGCTCAGTGTGACCTGTATGTGGAAAATACCTTACATGTAAAGCTTAATTCAAATTCCAGTTTCAAAACCACACATCATGAAAGTACAGAGAGAGGTATGTATGTCAGTTTCTTCTTTCTCAGTGGCATGTAAAATATGCACATTTAGCATGCACTCATTTATATAAAGACCGGAGCTAGAAAATCCCTCGTGCCTGGGCATGCTTGACCCGTGACAGATGTGCATACAGATGCGTTTGGCCACTGATTACCCCTGTCCTCCGGGTTCCCTGAGGGCACAGAGGAAAGCCATTCGTCACCCACTAGGACTCACTGCGTGGAAGACCCTGCTTATTCAGTGGGTGGGGAGGGGCTGGGTGATGGGTACCACTCTCTGCACTGGAGCGGCTGAGGCGTCGGTGCTGCCAGGCTTGGGGAAAACTCTGAGGTCCAGAAGCTACTGCACAGGGTTACCTGTGGCCTTGGACACAACACATTAGGAATCAAAAGCTGCCTTAACAGAGCCAGCAATGTGTACAGTGCCTGCCTGCCAGGTGTGGACAGTGTCCTCAGTGTATACTTGCACTGACACCCAAGCAGGCCTCCAGTGCTGCTCCTCCAACTGCCCCAGTCCTGGGGGTCAGGACAGGCTTCTGAACTGTCTTTGTGCTGGGCCCTCATGCCAACATGGGGTCGGGTACCCTCAGGTACAGTTGTCCTCCTGATTTCTGCTGTTGTGGTCAAGCAGTCTTCAGCTCAGCTCATCCTCATTCTGTCCATTAGCACAGCGTATGTATTTTTTTTTTTTTTTTTTTTTTTTGCATCTTAGCTCTGAAACGCCATTGAGCCAAGGATGTCAAGAAAAACTTGACCATCCTCCGTAGCATCTGTCTCCAGATGCTGATTCACGTCCTATCACTGTCTTTCCATTATCTAGAGAATGTGTGCCTATTTGGGCTGACACGGCCTCACCTTCTATTAGTACAAGAGAGCGTGCCAAGGCTGTGGAAGCAGGGCATTTTATTTAGTTGAAATGTGGGTCTCAGAGAGTCCCAGAACTCAAATTTCACAAAATCACCTCATTTCTCTCCCGTTTTATTTCATATTAATAAGTAAAAATAGCCATGAACAATACTCAAAATAGAAGGAAACTGCACACACCAAAAAAAAAAAAGGCCAGTTTAGTTTGACTTTAAGCTGGATCTGTGATTTGTGACATGAATTCCTAGCATAAATCTGAATTTCTTTTTAACAGGGAATGTAGTTATAAACGGAACTTTTCATTTATGTTCATTTAGAGTATGAATGTTCAAAAGGTTGAAGAAGACCCTTTTAGTTAGAGGACCTTTTGTGGTTGTTTTCTTGGTTTTGACAATATAGTGTGAGGTGAAACAAAATGTTGAGAAATATATTTACTTAAGTAAACAAACAAACAAAACAAAACAAATTTTTGCCAAGTGCCCCCTCAGACTGTGAATTTTGATCTACTGACAGAAGTTTGGGGTGTTGTGGTTCTTATACCTTCAAGCTGTGCTGACACTCTGCTGGTGCTGGCATGAAGGTAAAGTTTCTATAGGTCTTACTGCAACAAGTGAAAATGGACTCACTTACTGAGTTCTAAACATACCTCTACTTTGTGAAAACAAATCAAGGAAAACCAAGGCAGGAGGCAGCTGAGGTCATCCCACCTAAGAACGAACCGTTTTCTCTCCCCTGGGCATTCTCAGTGCAAATTTCTAATGTGAATCATGTCTCCTTGACATTGGACACAGCCCTGGCCTGAGCAATTAATGCTAATTCAGACACCTGGGATTTGTGCTTTTCCCTGCCCTCTCCTCATCTCATCCTGGTGTCCACTCTTCCCACAGCCGCTCTTGGGATGGTGTTGGAGATGTGTTTCCTGTTAGATGGCTCTTGGGATGGTGTTGGGATGTGTTTCCTGTTAGATGGCAACATGGTGGGGCTATGAGATGATCCCCGGTGACCATGCTCCGCACCTGGCCTCACATCTGTCACGGTGCTTTGTCCGGGTGGGCATGCAGCTCACCTCCTCATTCAAGGCAAACGAGAGACTTCTTTAATCCAGGCCTGCAGAGTGGACAAGGCCCTGGCTTCCATCACCGGTCCCACAAACAAACAAACAAACAAACATGTAGTGCAAGCATTTGAAGCGCTTTGACTCTTGAAAACATGGGGAATGTTGTGCTCGGCTTAGCAATGCATACGCTAAGAGGCCTTATATGTACTATAAGTTACATACAGCATCATATTTGATTAACTCTCCTGTAGCATGAACATTCTGATGGATGGATTCCCTGCCTGGAAGGTAGGATTATTTGAAAACTCGACTATACTTCTTCCCATTCTTACTTTAAAATATGAAAGTAGTTGAATTGAATATATGTATATTTAATTTCACCTATGGCTTAATTAAAAGATGAATGGACTAGTCAGTAACATCTAAACTACTGTGTGCCTGTTACATTTGTATTGCATGTGTTTGAACGAGCAGGCAGTACGGATGCATATTTATAAGGCACAGAGCACTAGTCACTCCATGTGTAGGATACTGACTGATCATGTCAGAGTAGCTGACATGGCTGTCACCTCAGATTTGTGTTCTTTCTTTCTTGGGAACATTAGGAGTTCTTTTTACATTGGCTGAGCTGTTGTCAACAACAGTTTTCCTCCCACAATACTGAATAGACATTTCCCCATGTCCTCCCTCTCTCCTCCGAATTTTGCTTAGGCTCTGAGAACAACTACTTTACTTTTATGTCATTTTTGAAACACACTAATACAAATAGTACATTGGTTTGCATTTTGTTCACAAGTGTCATGACTTTAGATCTAAAATGATAAACAAATGTGAGAACAAATTTTTCTCCATACTATAGTCATGGATCTTAAATAAAAAATGTTAGCTATTTCAGGTCTTCTACTCAGTGCTTTTACAATGGAAAAGACTAGACTTCTGTCTGTGGTAGCAGTCACGCTGGGATTCTTTTGGGCTTCTCATCCTCGCATGGCTAATCAGCCAACACTTCGTTGTTCCTTTGACCATGTTTAATAATGAGTTTGTGCCAAATATTGGCTCATTGAACCTATATCCAAAAGAAATACCAATTGAAAACAAATTTAGGAAGAAGCTGTTTACTGAAATGCTTAAGTAGCAAAATGTCCCTTACCTAGGACCTCGTGATCTGCATAATCCTTGACTAATTTGGCCGACACAGATCCTTGGAACCCTTGTGGAATATCTGGTGTGCCCACTACCACAGAGTTGCCACCCTTCCTCAGCCAACTGCAACTCCTCCTAACGCCTGACTGCCACACAGCCTGTCCCTACAGCCAAGCCAGGCCACTCCACCCCTGCTCAGCAGGCAGCTGTTCGCATGCCTTAGCCAAAAACTCTTGTCTGGGATCACATTAACTCTCTGCTCTCATGGCTTTGCAGATGCTTAAACTCCAAGGGCCTCTCCACCTGAATTCCCAAGCGATTCTAATTCTCCTCCCTAGCCACTGTCCTAAGTTCAGATTGTTTTGTGTATCTTTTGACCTGAAACTCTAGAGTCCTGGCATGATTCTTGGAACATCACCTCCCTTTACCTGAGGTAGAGCGTTTTGAAGGTCCCTTCCAGGAGACACACATCTGCCAGTCCTCCATTGGCAGGTTGGGAAATCAGGCTGCACCATCACAACATCAGTCTACAGTGTTCTCTGCCTTATACAACCCTGCTGCCCAAGTCGTTAGAGACGCTCCTCCAGAGAGGTCAGCCTCCTGTAGGCAACAGCGTTCCAAAATAACAGTATGAATAATGAGTTAATGTCCCAAGCGCCTCTACTTTCATGGTCAGCCATAACCTAAAGAGCAGTGCCCAAACTTAAACTCAAGTCCTAAGTATCTAAGTAAAAGGATAATTCATTATGCAGAGGGAGAACATGGGTGGGAAGAGCGCTTGATGAATGAGGACTATGAAGAAGTTCACTGTTTCAAAGGTCAGAATTATAGATCTGATTATGTGCAGAGCAACACTGCTCATTGATTTTTTTTTTCCAGGCCCTGTTCTAAACCTGAGGCTCAAAGGACATTGCACATAGCTTTTTAAAATGCCATGTGTCCTGTGATTTATAAAATTTTAAATTCTCAAAAATATCTTTAATTACCATCCTGACCACTGCATTAGCTTCAGCCTTTTTAGTTCAGTTGAGGGCACTCAGCAATCATTTCTCTTTTAGACATTGTGCTGCTAATTTGGGTGATAATATGTGAAGAACTTTCAACAGTTTAACTGGAGCTCTGAATAAATAACAAATCAAATTAAGCTAAGGTAAATGAAATAGCTCCAATGAAAGAGCTATAAATTAAGAGACAAACTAAGCAGAATGGAGGGAAAGAAACAAATTAAAATAGATTTTTGGATTCTGAAATGTTTATCGCTATGGCTTGAGGACTCCATTGGATAATACTGTTAGCCAAGAAATCTCTTACCTAGTTAATTTTTGTGCCTTGGCCAACATAGTCTGCTAAACTTGTTTCTCTTTCAAATTCCTTTTTTGAGGTGTTTTAAAGTACTGTCCTGGGGCCCCACAATGCAGCCTACTTATAGGCTACTTATTTATAAAAGGAAGTCATTCTCGGTTATGTCCCAAAGAGTCGAAGAGTCAGTCATAAAGGCTTATTTACATACCGTGGTCACAGCACAATCATTCACAGAAGCTAAAAAGCCAGCAGCCACCCAACCATCTTTTGGCAAATGAGCAGATACACAAAGTGTGGTGGGGTAGCATTCAGCCTTAAAAAGAGAACATACCTGACCATAGCTACACACATTTGGACCACAAGGCTAAGTGAGACCACCAGTCGCTGAATGGTCAATGCTGTGTGATGTTGCCCCTTTGAGCTGTCTAGAGTAGTCACTTTTATACAATTACCAAGGGCTGAGGAAGAGGCAAGGGCTTGGTGTGTAATGGGGACAGAGTTTTAGTTTAGGGTAATTGAGTCATGGCAATTTCCAGAAGTAGGTAGTGGTGATAGTTGCATGGCTAGATGAGTGTATGAATTAATGCTACTGAACTACATGCTATAAAATTGTATATATACATTTTCACAAAAGAAAGTAGTCTTACTGTTGGTAGGATATGTTTAAAGACAGTTTGAGTTCTTAGCACCACCAACACAGTGAGTCTGAGAGTACTAGGTAACTCTGATGTCATTCCACAAAAGGTGTATCATCCTTTTGGCTGTTGGCCCTGGCCTGGCTTGACTAAGAAAATCATGTTGTTCAGATGTATAATTGGAACACATTTACATGAGGTCACGGAAGTAGCTGAAGCCATGTGAGAAGCATGCTATCTGTGGTCTTCTGGCATCTTTACCAGCTGCAATAGTGAGCAAATCAAACTGACCTCAGAAAGCATCTGCTAAATTATCTACATCATCTCCTCGAGGTAGACAAGATGGCCGTTGAAATGGACCCAGCCAGAACATGTAGTCTGAGGCTGTCAGTGGTGGTCATGGACATTTAGAGGCACAGTTTCTCCTGGGCGAAGGAAGATTCCATGACGGATCTCATGTTATTGCAGCTTTCCTCTCTAGAGTGAACTTTGTTTTGGGACGGACTCAGGGGTTCCCAGTTGACTGGAGACTCTGAGGTCAGGAACTGTTACAGCATTTAGTGACTTATACCTTACTATTTTGGATATTATGGCTCCACACCAATTTTATGACAGCTCTCTATCCCTTCCTTTTTTCGTTCCCAGCCCTTTATCATGTCTCTCTGAGCAAGAAATTGTCTCTACTTCTCAACTCTGGACAGCACAGAGTGTATTTTCCAGCACTCAGCTAAAGATATTTAGTGGCATATGCTTACAATTTATACATATCTGTTTCTCACATTGGGTGTGGCTTTATGATCAACCATGTGCCTCACGTGTGCAAAGCCCTGGGATCAATTATCAGCACTGAAAGCAAAAAAGGACAAGTAGATTACCCAGTATATGATCCCCTTGGCACTCTGCATCCTAAGAGGTGGCTTGATGGGCTCAAACTTACTTGATTTATTTCACTAGTGATCACAGTTTGCCCATGCTCTTGTACACATGCTCTCTCTCCCTTCCTTTTGTTGAACCCAAGGCCTCACACATGTTTGGTAAACCTTCTAGCACCTCACTGCAATATCCCCAGCCAAGGAATCCAGCTCCTGTTTTCCCGTCGCCCTCCTGAAGAACTCATTTTCTAAGATTGTGAGCATTATGAAGACAATGCCTATTGATGTAATTTCTCCAGTCTTCCCTATTGGGAGACACTTCATGATGGCATATATCACATATGACATCTATAAGAAACTGCTTATAGAGCCCACTGTTCTTCCAAACAGTATTATTGATCAGAAGATGATAAAACAAGATATATGTTAAATAACTGAAATTCCTGACACATTTACAAATGGGTATATTATTCTAGTCTTATCAAGTGTATAATTTGTTACTTATTTAATATCAGGAGAGGTGGTGACAGAGGTCTGCTAAGGGAGGCATCTGATTCATATTAGGCACTGAAGTAACAGATTTTCCAGTTGGACATTACACTCAAATGACTGTATCTTGCTACCTGTTTTAACTCTAATATATCAAGAAAAGTGAGTCATTTTAGATCACACAGTCAGCAAGTAACAGAGCAGAGAGAGAAAGAGAGAGAGGGAGAGCTGAGTGCCATCTTTAGCACTGTCATTCTGAACCATTAGTGTTCTTCAGTTGAAACCCAAAAAGATGGGTGAGCTATCTTTCTAGTGAGGTAGGGAGGAAAAACACCAGAACCTCTGCCCTGTGCTGTGACCACTATGCCTGTATACCACCCCTTTGCATTAGAGAAAGAAGGCAATTATATAACAGACCCAGATTGACAGCCTAAAAGCTGGCCCTGTGTAAGTCAGAATTCACTCAGGAATCAGGCTCTGGGGGGCCTTCAGAAGCCTTTGCCATATCAAACATCTGAGTAGGCTTGAAATAGACCACAATTGAGTGGAAATAGCAACACGGCTGCAGGATGGGGTCCACGTTTCTTCCTTAAATGCATAGTTTTCCAGCTCAATGGGTTTCACATCACAAAGTCCTATTTGACCTGTGAGCCTCTCTTCCTCAACTCTGCAACTAGTGAGTCCCTAGAAAGCATGAAGGCCTCCTGCTTCCTTCTGCCTAGCACCACACTGGAACAAGGCTGTGATGATCCAAGCCTGTTCTTACTGTGTAGGAGTCACTGCCAGTCCCAAGAGACAGAGCTCCATGCTTTCTAGCATGTTAAAAACTGGGTAAGATGAGCATTGAGGAACCATTGTTATGTTTACCCTAGTCACTGCCAGGACATCACAGGCTGAAGCATCTGCTTCCAGGGATATAGGGAAATAGTCTGTCACAGCCCTTAGGGACTTACACCTTGCTATTTTAGATATTATGGCTCCAAACCAATTTCATGACAGCTCTCTGTCCCTTCTTTTTCATTCCCAATCACAAGTATTTTGCCCTTTTTCATCTCCCTCTGAGCAAGAAATTGTCTCTACTTCTCAACTCTGGACAGCACAGAGTGTATTTCCAGCACTCAGCTGAAAATATTTAGTGACATTCACATGCTTTATGTCATATATTTCAACTGTACTTTATATTGTTAGTTTTAGTTTGACAGACAGATCCTGAAAGCTACTAAATATTTTGAAATACTTTTGACAAGAACATATTTTCATTCTTGATGACAGCTAATCTCACATTTATGCCAAACCATTTGGTTCTCTCATTAAAACTTGGATCTGAAGACCACTTGCAAGGTAATCGCAAGTAACAGAAAACCATAGTAAGGTCTTTATGGCAGCCTTGGAATTCTTACAAAGTAAGCTTTGAAGTTTCGTCATAAATATGGAATTTTTAAGTAGGAAAATCCGCTGTGTGGTCTCCTTCAATGACTGCATTACTCTGGCTCTTAACAATATTCCTCTCTAACAAATTTTCTAAATTTGATCATTTGCAGACTTTTTTTCTTTGTTAATGAGAGAAATAAGTCAGTTCCACATCTACTTTTCTTAAAATGACTATCTATATTTAGTTTTCTTAAAAATGGCTATTTTCTAAGGTATCCTTCATAGTTAGAATCGAGACTCAGATATTTGTGTTACTGGAAGGGAGGAAATATCCAGATATGAGTGTTGATGGTCGTTACTTACATGCTTAAAATTTCTGAATTTGATGGAACAAAGCTAATTTATGGGCCATTGAGTCCTCTTGTCCTAAATTTTATTGAGTGTGGTTTGGCCACTGCAGTGGGGTTTCGCTTACAACCTTACCATCATGCACCATGACCCCGTTTGTCAACTACCGTCAAGATTCAGTGTATAGAAGCAGCATTTGTTCATTTTGGATCTAGATTCACTAGAATAGCACACATAATAAGCTCTGCCTAGACTCAACAAAAAAGGTTAAATGAAAATATATTGCCTTCCTATTTAAGCTTGGACTTACAGTTCCCTGCAAATAGCATCTCAACTCTCTGAGAATTTCTTGAGGAAAAGGAACACCATGAGAATGTGGAATGTAATGGAGACTGAAAATGACAAGCACCATCAGAGTGCCACAGGGAGAAGCAGAACTTATGTGGGAGGAAAGAAATCATCTCATCCCTTCTGCCATGCTCTGTTCATGTCCTTTCTCTTCCCTTGGAGATGGAATTAAGGCACTTTCACGGTGTGTCATGGGTAGACATTAGCAAACGGCCATCCCAATGCTACCTCTTCAAAAAGATAGCCAATTGGGAGAAAATTGTCCAGCAAATTAACAAGAATAAAAGCATCTCTGTTTGGTGGAGATGTGGAAGGTGAATAAAAGTGATAGGCCTATGTCTTAGTTACTGGTCTGTCGCTGTAAAGAGACACCATGACCGTGGCAGCTTATGGAAAAAAAAGCACTTCATTGGGGGCTCGCTTACAGCTTCAGAATGAGTCCAGGAACATCAGGGTGGGGAGCTATGGCAGCATGGCCCTGGAGCAGTAGTTCAGAGCTCGCAGCTGATCCAAAGGCTGGGGAGGGTGGGGAAGGAGGGCCGGGAAGCACAGTTGTCCAAGCCCACCCCTAGTGACACACCTTCTCCAACAAGGCCATGCCTCCTAATCTTTTCTAAACTGTCCACCTACTGGGAACCAAACCCTTAAATATATGAGCCTGTAGGGGCCATTCTCGCTCAAACATCCGGAGCCTCTTTCAGTCTGAGCATGTTCCTTATAGAGTGGCCTCCATGTGGCCTCTTCAGGGAGCGGTGATTTGATAAAGTTTATCAACAAGGGAGAAAAATGCTAGACTGTCTATTCTTGGTGTCCCGGGAGCCCAGGTAATTCGTAAAGAACTTCCTTGGAAGTTGGCATGTGGCATGTGCCTATGCGAATTTTATTTACTGTTCAGAAATAAATTGCTGAGGTTGATTCTAACATGATTCTTTTGTGCCAAACATGTTTGTTCTTGTGGGCCAAATGGATACTAGTGCCCTGAAATATGGTGGAGATATATCTATTTTCTATATTTCTTTTTACAAGAGCAGTGTGATCTGGAGGCAGGGTTAGCAAGTGAGTATTCGGTTTATATCCCTGTCCTGTGGAGCGCATCTGATGCTCATGATTGTTCCATCTAAGGTAGTGCATAAGATTTCAAGAGCTAAGAGAAGTGACCTTAGGATCCATCTCTTCTTAATCCCTCATTTCTCAGAAAGAGAGAGGAAAAAAAAATCTAAGCCCAGCGAAGTTAAATGCCTCACCAGGGGAGGGGAACAGCCACAGCTGCAACTCCTGATTTACCATTGCTGCAAAAATCATGCCCCACGTGACTTCCCTGATGACTGCTTAGCCGAGTGATGTCATGGCATGGCAGTGGCAGTACATGCACCGCACAGTTAATTTGAAAACATCTCATTTTTTGAGTGCGGCTGCGTAAACTCCCCTGATGGAGACATCTTTGTCTGGGACAGGCCCCAGATACCCAAGAGGCCCAGAGCAGCTCCAAGTATGATCTACTGCTCTGCCAGCCAGTTAGTCGCTTACAGTCCTGGCTCCCTCTAACTACCAAGCCATAAATGTGTAAATGAGTTGAGCATTGGTTGTTATTAAAGCTTCATTTTCCGAGTCTCTGTGCTCCATAATTAATGCTGTACTCACCCAAGGGGCGGGGAATCCCCCTTGAATTAACTGAAAGCAATTTTAAGCCCGTAATCTCTTTGGGTTTGTTTTGGTTAGGGTTTCTATTGCTATGATAAAATAGCATGACCAAAAGCAACTCAGGGAGGAAAGGGTTTGTTTCACCCTAAAGCTTATGTGTCCCTGAGGGAAGTCAGAGCAGGAACGCCACACGGAAACTTAGAGGCAAGAATTTCTCTTAGAGGCCATAGAGGAATGCTGCTTACTGGCTTGCTCGTCCTCCTTTCTCATACATCCCAGCAACACTTGCCCAACTTCTGTTGGCACTACCCACAGTGAGGTCTTCCCTCCCACATCAACCATAAATCAAGGCATTACCCCACAGACTCGCCTACAGGCCAATCGCCTGGAGCCATTTACTCATTTCAAATCCTTTCTTTGGACAGGTAGAGTGGTTTAGGCTTTAACACCACCACTGGAAAGGCAGAGGTGGGCATATCATTGTCAGTTCAGGGCCAGCCTGGTCTACACAGTGAGTTTCAGGACAGCCAGAGCTACATCATGAGACCCCCTCTCAAATTCCACTTCCAGTACACACGCACACATTCTTCCTTCCCAGATACTTCTAGGTTTGTGTCAAGTTGACAAAAAACAAACAACAACAACAAAAAAACAGTTGAGGCGTTCTTATAATGATATAACAAATACTTGCCTACTTTTCTAATAAGTTTAAACTGTCGTCAGTGACAGGAAGAGGAACTCATCAAAGTTGCAAATGAAAGGGAGATTCCCTCCCTCCTCCCCCAGTTTAATTGTGCCAGGCCCTGACGTTGTCATTGTCACTGGGTCACTGGGTAAGCATGAAGTCCAGGCCATCAGGTGCCAGGCATTGAGAACTTATCAAGTGACAGCTGCATTTAAAGGTCAGCTCTACTGAGCACTGATGATCAAAATGGGTCCAACATGAGGGCTGTATGTCCATCCAGCCTTCTTTCTGCCGCCTAACTCACAGATACCCTGCAGCAAAAATAAATCAGCTCTAAATTTTCCATTGAGCACAGCCTTCAATGTGGCTTTCTTGTGACTGTTCTGTCATTTGCTGAGGGTCAAGAAAGAAGTGAAAAAACCTGGGCAACAGGCGTGGACCCACACACATATAATGCCCACGAGAAGACTAGATTCATCTCAAGCGTAATTAAGGCATCACATGAAAATCCTTCACTCTGGACCTAACTAACCTTTTTAGCTAAGGAGCCTTTTCCCCCCTTCCTTCAATCTCAGTGTTTACCATCTGAGGGAGGCTTACAAAGGTTATGTTTCATGCATCTAGAATGTGAAGAAACTCCCGCTGTAAATGTCTCCACAGTAAATGGCTTGTGCCGTGTGCTCCACCGCAGCCTGCGAGGTAATTTATGTTGCTCAGGGTCTGTAGTTTTCTAATAGATTGAACTGTTAGTTTTCAGGAGGATTTAATGAAATATTGAACCAGATGCCGCTGGGCCGCCACAGAGGCAGGCATGTGAGGAATGAGGAAATGTTGCTTTGTAAACAGCTTGGCCCTTTGCAGGTGAGGGAAATGTTAGGGTCTCGGTGAAAGACAGTCAGAGCCAGGAGAGATAGCGTGGCAGGCCCTCTGTCGTGCCACGCCTTGTGTGGAATGCAGGGAAGGCAGAGCCCTGGCTCTTGATTACATGGCATTGTCCAGCTTGGGAGCAAGTTGGAGGAGATTTCTCTGGATTGCTGTTGTCAGCCAGTGTTAGTCCTCTGTCTCACCCTGTAGCCCCACAAACCATGCGGTATATCCACTGGCAAAGGGGGCCTTAGGATCAATACAGATTGTTCAGTCTTTTTGGAATGATAGTTTCAAATGTTTAGAAAAGATAGCATCATAGAGGAAGTACCTCCTATTCTCTGTACGTTATTATTAAAACTAAAAACACTTTTTTTTAAAGTATTACCGTGTTTGTTTTACTTAAGATTTTGTATTACTTAAATCTGCCTTTAGTTGTCTTGGTTTTTTGTTTTTGTTTTTTTGTTTGGTTTTGTTTGGGGGGGACACTTGTTTTTATGTGTGTGGGTCCGCATGGAAATCAGGAGATATTGAACCACCTACTGCGGGTACTGGGACCCAAACTTGGGTCTTGTGGGAAAGTGGTATGTTCTGAGCCATCTCTTACATCTGGCTATCTTATTTGAAAGAGCCCTCCCATTTCTGCTACTCCTGACCAGGATCTGAGACCAACCAGTGGAATCAAATCCCAGATGCAGTGAGGTGGCTCCAGAACAGTCCTTGTTAAAGCTAAGGCTACAGTGGGAAATCAGATGCTTTCAGGGATGCTTTCAGGCTTTAAACACATGCACCTGGAAGGGTCATGTCTTTCTGAGGACTTTTGTGTAGAAACAACCAACATTCAAAATAGTGGTGGCTGCACGTCTTGCTTATGTTAGTTTACCTGGTCCTCCTGGGCAATCCCTTTGCAGCAACTGGTCCTAGAAAACAAGGAAGCTAAAAGTCAAAGGGAAGGAAGTGGGTCTTCCTGTCAGGCACAGTAGCTGCTGTCTGTCTGTCCTGTCTGACAGGTCAGTCATTCCCACCTTCAGATCACTCAGGAGACTCCTGGGAGAAGAGTAATGCTAAGATGCTTCTGAGGTGATGTCAGCTTGTTTTCTCTGAGGGGGAGCTGAAGTAGGACTCTGAAGCCAGTCTTTTGAGTAGTGACACCTGGAAAGTCCCTGGAACCTTCTTGCATTCTCTTGCCTGATAAATCCAAAGATTACCAAGTAATGCTTATGTTTCCTTAACAGTACTGTTTGATTCTGGTATTCTCCAGCTCTGAGCTTTGTAACAAATGAGTCAGTTGGATAAATCAGCACACATGTACCTTCTATAAGAGTTTGTGTAGGGTGCTTTGATTTGTTCATTGTTGCAGCATATGTGTGCTTCAGCCTGCCAGAAATTAATAGAGAGGGCCATTGTCGTGTTGTATTGTACATGATGGCTACAAGTGCAGCCTGAAACCTACTAATTGCATTCTCTCATGCGTGTGCTCTTGCCCTCAGCTGCTCCCTTCTGAGTGACAAGGACTTCATATTACCCAAGATCATGCCCATCGTCCCAGCCCTATGGGAACTAGGATTTATAAACAAAGGGTTATTTTCAGGCATGTGTCCTCTTGTTGCTGAGACTGATTTATATGATGGATGGACAATGACAGGTAGCACAAATACACCAGACTATTCCTGTGTGACATTTCAAGGTTGGACTTTCTCACTCCCTGCAGCATATGACGTATAGATGCCTTTGCGACCATTCATAGCTTGTTAGTAGCGATGTCTTCAGTGCACTAGGACATTCGTCTTTGTGGGGGACAGCGCCGTGCCGGGACACACTGTCTACCTCAGTCATCTGGGGGCTCAGCATAGTGGCTGTCTCTTAGTCACACCACCTGGCCTGGTAGGTTAGAGGGTGAAGCAGCTGCTCTGTACTACCAATTTCCCCATGTGATGACATTCCTTGGTGATGCTTGAAAACCGGGGCCCTGGAAAGGCAGGCCAGTTTACTCCCTTCCTGTGTCTAACGGGATCCTAAACTGTGATGATGAGATGCGTGAACCACAGAGAGTTGGCTTAAACACAGGAACACAAGTCCTTGGAAATTTTCAAGAAACCTATTTCTGTGGTCCTGATTCTGGAGGTTCTGTGAAACACAGCACAGCACAGCTGGTAGATGAACTGACTATGATAATTGAAGTGTGTTGAATGAATACATAAGGCAAAGCATGGTGTGTGTGTGTGTGTGTGTGTGTGTGTGTATGTGTGTGTGTGTGTGTGTGTGTGTGTATACATTTTCCATATGAGTTCCTAGAGATATCACTTCATTCCATGCCTTGTTGAGGCACCTCCTCCTTCTCTGAGGTGCTATAGAAACGAGTATCAGGCCACCCCGGGAACTGAAGAGTCAGTAGTCTAGTAGGATAAAAATAAGCTGTGACTGTAAAGACAGTACGAGGGCGAACATGAGAAGACGCTGTGGGAGGAAAGGGTGACGACTCTGCATCCAGTGGGAAACTGAAGTGATGGAAAATTGGCCGGGGACAAGCGTGTTGAAAGTTGTAAATACAAGAGCCGGGAAGCAGGTGGGAAGAGCCTCGTGCTGTTGCAGAGGGCCCCTTTCTAGGAATCACTTTGTTTTTATAACAGTTGCTAACACCGGCATCAGAAGAGTCTCCGTTGTATTCATTTCCTGTTGGTGCAGGAGCCGACTAGTGTCAGCAGGCAGGTCGGGAAGCCGCTGTTTACAGACAAGGCTTATTGGTCCATTTCTAGAGCAAATGGAAGTCTGGGCGTTATTTGGGGGGTGAATCTAAAGGCCAAAGCCAAGATTGCCAGTTTTGGGGTTTCAAAACAAGTATTTGGGAGATGTTACTGTTATTTTGATGAAAGAAACTATCAACCAAATAGTAGACAGTGCTGTCTGCCAAAGAGGGGAATCATATTTAGCTCAGGACTCACAACCCAACAAGCATGGGAGGATGTAGCTGACGAGAGAGTATGGTTCGCTATCTCTCATTAAAATAAAATAAAAAGTTGCCTGCCATGCAGGTAGAGATGAAGAAACATACTTTTTTATTAAAATTACCTTTGTCTTATGATTGCCCTTACTGTTTGAATCATAACTTCCACAGCTACTTTCATTCAAAAGAAGCCATTAAACTCCCATCCTTTCTGCATGTGCCCAGTGTGCACAAGCTTAATTAAATCTACAAGTGCAGCCTTAGAGGAACAAGAATCAAATTAATTGCAACATGGGCCGCACATTTGTTTCGCTGACAGTCCCCGTGCATTGGAGAAAAGGCAATCTGTGCACCCTTATCTGAATTAGTAAACTCAATATCACTTTCCATTAGCATGGCCGGCCAGAGCCGTGTGTCTTTATCCTGACACTGCTTACAAGCTAATGCCCTCACAAATGGAGCCTGTTCCAACTGGTTTACTAAGGACTTCAGAGCAGTAAATCCAGGACTCAGGGTACGCTGTCCTCGGCTTTCTGCCTCACTGGCTTTTGTGAGTTCTCTAGATTGAGCTCCATAATTAGACTGCAGAGTAATTAAGGAAAATTCAGCTCATGCAAATAGAGCGAAAGGATTTGCTGCTAATTACGGTCGTTATACCATAGTCGAGAAAAATTAATTTGCAATATTATTATTCAGCTTTCCAGTGACCTGTGGTAATCTAAAGTGAGGAAATGACTTCTGCATGTTACTAAAGATTTCAGTAAATACTCTGCCAAAACTGGAGGGAAGTGAACAGAGAAGCCGTGTATTTAAAGTTGTATTTTTAGTTGAAGTTTTAACAAAAAGGAGGAGGGATGTAAATATCCTATAGAAGCTCTGGTGTATATTTACTTTGTTTTTACTTCTGTTTCATGTTTGTAGCATTTAAAGTGCAACACTGACAACCTGCAGATGCCCTCTTCGCAGTTTATAGGGCTCACAACTGGGAATTTAATTAGACGGTATATAATTTTCTTGTTTTAAGGTTTTCCCAAATGCACGCCTTAAGCCAACTGTTTAATGCCAGTGAACTGTAACTGGGCATACTCAGCCCTCGTTAAGGCAGATCGCCCACAGAGAGGCCACCTCCCTTGTGGGGCTAGGAGGTACTGGAGGTGGCTGTACGTAGTTTCCAGTTACAATGGCAAAGACTCTGCTTTGAAACTTTCCCAGGACCATCTCAGAACTGGGCTTTCTTGCTGAAAGTGGAGAGGAGACCTGTCTGTGATGCGCTCACCTCCTTGCTGTGGGCTCCCTTATCAGCTTCTCCTTCTCAGATATCCAAAAGTAAAGGACCAGCTCGTCTTCCTCTTTGACTACAAAAAGGGGAAGCAGCATTTTAAACAGCCAGGGCTCTGCATGTTAATGAAGAGAGGCTGTGCTTTCGAAGTACTAAAAATGAGACATTGAGTCCATCCAAGGTCAGACTGGGAAATTTAAAAATGTATGAGATCGCGTTGTCGAGGGTCGTCCTGAGGGCAAATCCACCCTGGATTTTGAGCAACTGGTGAACTGCTTATTGTATGGTAGTGTACTAAAGAGAGACACTGCAGTTAGACACTGTAAAGGTCTTTAAGGAACAAGTTAACAAGGGAGCCTGTGTCATCTCCCGGCTATTTGCAGCCTCTAAAATTGGTCAAATAAGCATCTTTCTTTGGTGGTTGCAGATTGATATGCCTGAAGGCAGGGGCCTAGGCCTGGTAGCTCTGAAGACCCTGACACTTCCTCTCCTTCCCATAATTATTCATGCAGGAGAAATGCAAACACCATGATTTTTCTCAATTGGGGATTTTACTGTGTGAGAAGTGTGTGAGTATCTAAGATTCAGCACGCCTTCATCAGATGGCAATTCTGTGCCTTTGTAGCTTAACCCCAAAGATCTGTCTGTTAAGAAGAGCCAAAGCGTCCATCTTCATCCACACAATGGCCATTTGTGATGTGCTTTCAATATCCAAATGGCTGTTGAAGGAAGGGCAAGAGAGAGGGAAGTTTAGCTGCTTGAGAGCCTGTGGTTACTGGTGATGGATTTTGTTCTGATTAACAAAGCACCAACAGCCAGTTCTAGGTCAGTGACCTTCCCAAATGGAAGCCAACCTCAGTAATCAACAGAGCCTGCCATTCTCTGTGGGTGCACTCAGGCATTGAACCCTTTATCAACACTATCCCATTCTGTGTTGTGAAAATGCTGATGGTGACAGTGTGATTTTTTTTTTGTTTGTAGATCAGATTAAATAGAAATATATAGCTCTTTCCCATAGTTTTTTTTAAATATATATGTTCTATGATTATTTTAATTGTCAACCTGACAAAATCTAAAATCACCTAAGAAGGGATTCCAAATGAGGGACTGTCTAGATTGGGCTGGCCCTTGGGCATTTTTGTTTTTTGTTTTTGTTTTGAGGGATTGTCTTGACCATGTTAATTGAAATGGGAAGCCCTGCCCACTATGGGTAGCACCATTCCCTAGAGAAGAGATCCTGGGTTATATAAGAATGGAGAAAGTGACCTGAGCACCAGCGTGCATGCTGCAATTCATTGTTCTCCACTTCGTGACTGCAGATGCAATGTGAGAGTTGCTTCAGGTCACTATCTCCTTGGTTATTCCATGATAATGGAATGTCTCGTGCAATGTAAGCCAAAGAAGCCCTTTATCCTTTAAGTTGGTTGTGTTGGGAAAAGCATGAGGACTCACTGCCAGTCAGCTTTCTATCAATTTGACAAAACCATAGTAGCTTAATAAAGGAATTGGTGTGTCTCTTGGTTTCAAAAGCACCAACCTGTGACTGCTTGGCTTTGCTACTTTGGGCCTGTTGGAGCATAGTACATCATAATGGGAGCATGCAATGTTGGTTCCTTCCATGGTGACTGGACATGTCTCCTTTAAGGAAAGACCCCAATAACCTAATTTTCTCTCTTTAGGTTCCAGAAACTTCCTGTTGCCTCATGAGCTAGGCACTCGGTTTATTCATCCATTCAGTTCATTTTTGAGAACCTACTGCCAAATTAAAAACTTTAATTTAGCAGAATCTAATTGAACAGAAGATGAATCAAGAACCAAGTAGCTGAGAAGCCATAGGAGATCAGTGCTCTCCTCTCCTTGCCCCTGCTCTGTTTTGCTCTCCCCTGTCCTGCTCTCATCTCATCTCCACTCCTTGCCTCCTCTCCTCTTCCCTGCCCCTCCTGATCCTGCCATATTCTGCTCTGCAATATAAGCAGGCCCCATCTTTGGGCAGAGAGCAAAAAGGAGGTACAGACAGCCTCAGTGCTTAAACTTGGTTTGCTTTATTTGAACCCAGATTGATTAACAGGGGCTTCCCATAGTACATGAAGTCTGGCTACTGAGCTTAGGTAACACTCAGCTATTGTCAGAGAAGCAGAGTTCTAAAAGTAGGAGTTGGGCTTTCAGCTAGTTAGCATGCTAAGTTTGTACCTTTGTCTGCTTTATGCTATCAAAACAAACAGCCCATAAATACATAACTTGCACAGAGTTAAGATTTACTACTCACAATTAATAGGGCTGGATATAGGTATACAGGGGCCCACACCTAGGAGCTTTTGTGTTGTTTCATCCCATGGCAAAGGGAACAGAGAGAACCCAGGAGACCAGGGTTGGGAGAGACCAAATTCACCCCTTTCTTGGGAACCCATTCCTATGGTAGCAGCACTGCTTCCTTCATGAGCCCTCATGACCTGCTCATCTCTTGAAGGTCCCTCCTCTCAGCATTGCTTCACTGAAGATTCAGGTTCAAGGACATGGAGTATTGGGGTGCATTCAAATTTAGCAGTCAGATTGTAGCTGTCACTAAGAACATAAGGGCATACTCAGGCCAAAGTAAATTTAACACACATTGGACATTGTTCTAGGCATTGTGGAAAATACAGTAAGCAAATTTTGGAGATTTGAAGGTTACATCAACTTACATTTTTTGAGTGATCAACAAAGAGGAAAGCAGGAATTTGGAGGTATTTTTGACATTCCTCATGTATACCCCAGTCTTTACACTGAGAAACATTGGTTAGATGAACGATCAGCTAAAACAAGGCTGTAGGAGGCACAGCAATTTCAGGAGTCAAAAGTAACTCTAGATTTCTGTTGGGCTGGGAAATAAAAAAAAAAGCAAGGAAGGGAAATGGGGAGCAGCTTCAGTGAACAAAGTTTCCTTTCATGAGCCTGCTGTAGAGTCAGTGACAGGACTGGGGATGTCACTCATTGAAAACTGAGTGTGTGCATGGCTCCAGCCTCAATCCTACACACCACAGAAACAAACAAACAGGGCAGCAGGGCAGGGCTGTCCTTAGGGAGTAGAGCATTGGCCATCTCAGGACCACAGGAGCGAGAGAAGATGACACTGTGGAGAAGGCTGTGACAGTGCAGAAAAGGGGCCAGCCTCGAGCAGCCCTGCCTCTGCCTGTGTACATCTTAGAAGAGAAGGACCTCTGATGGGTCCTTGCACTTGCGCTGGTAGGTCTTTGGCAGTCCTTGCTGCAGACCCTGAGACTGAGGCCCCCGATGGAAAGATGTATGTGGAATGGTTTTTCTAACCCTGTACTCGGAACCCCCATCAGATGTAAAGCGCTCTTTGCTGAGGCACCTGCAGACCCTCACTGTCACACTTCTTTAAGAGAGACCTGAACTCAGAAGAAACCCGTTTCCCTGGTATTGTGGGAAGAGGCTGAAGAGAGACACTCACTGGGAGCATTAGAATGAATCTGAACACCGAGTTCTTGTGAGGATTTAACTACTTTCCTGCCTGTTGTTGTTACCATAAAAGAAAGCCCCTGGGAAGCCCACCATGCTGTTCAATGTGGAGCAGAATTGAGTGTATAAATATATTTACACTTGCCGAATACATTAAAGAATTTATGTATCTCATTCATTTGAAAAGAAAATGCTGCCCTACTGTGTACATAGAACAGTAGTATATCACGTTCAGTTTCATTTGTCTTTTGGGATTTTGCAGATGGAAAATGTTTGTATTTGTTGCTTTATTTTTTTTTCTGCCTTTCCAGCCATTCATAAAGCATAGGACCTTCTTGTCCTGCGGGCTAAAAATAGATCTCCCTCAATGAGTGAGGAAACCTTCAGAGCTTCTCCATTCCTGACTCTAGAAATTTAAATTAATTTTGCTCATACGAATCATTTCTCGGCTATTTGAGGAGGGCAAAAAGTGCCTCCTTTTTGAAGAGGAACAAACAAGGCTTAAACAAAATCCAGAGGCACACAGCAGCTCAGCATCAAGCTAGCAGTGGCTGTGCATGAAATTGGAATACTTTGTAGTCAGAGGGAAGGGCACTCCTGTACTCAGTACAAAAGATGTGCACAGCTGGAATTGTTCGTTCTCCAGGGTGGCAGCAGGCAGTGCTGCTCTGCGCTCTAGAACACTCTACCAACCCATAATTTTGAAGCCCGCAGTGTAGGCGAGATGTGAGTGACTAGTGCTGATCTATAGTGAAGCGGCCGCCACAGGCCCTGTGTAACAGGCTGCACACTACCGCGGTGTGGAGGAAAAGGTCCATGGTGAATAATGCCCTCGTGCCCGATGCTTACCTCGGTGTGCACCGTGCAGCAGGGCAAGCAGAAGAAAAGGCCGTTAGGCTGCTAATCATGATCGCAAAATTTCTCTTAGTCTCACCATCACTAGTTTAATGGACACATTTAATAGGATGTATATGGTATAATTCCTTTAAAATGAGAGTGTGCCTCTGAAGCTTAGGAATACTTTTTTTCTTTACTTTTTTCTTAGAACAAAGATTCAGATTCTACTCCAGACCTACTCAGAATCTCCAAGGATGGCATATAAGCATAAATATTTTAAAATTCTATTACATTAATAAGTGATATATCACTTTTTGGCTTAAAAGTCATGGGTTAAGATGACAATAGTGGCCACATCTGAGTGGCTTTTCAGAAAATGCCTTTCTGAAGTTTACTGAGTATAAATGATTTTGGTGTATTATTCATTATCCTGAGACACCCCACACACACACACACAGAATTGAGAGATAAATGGAGAGATAGATCATCCCATGATCAGAAAACTCTTTTACTGTTACTTATTTACTTGAAAAATAAAATGAACTATGTTGCATATTCAATGTTTACGAAAATTATGGCCACAGTTACTGTTTTTTTTTTTTTTTTTTGGTTGGTAGAACACTTAAAGTTTTAATGACAAAAGTTTATTTCTATTTTTTATGCTCAGAAATAAGTATGTATTGTGGAATTAACATATTCATTACCTTGCGAGGAGATCAGGCAGGGTACCTAAACTCTCTCAGCAAATTTTGGAAGTGGACGACCGTAGATTAAAGGAGAGTGTGTGCTGTTCTTGCCGGAGTCCTATGTTTGGTTTCTAGCACTCACATGTTGGCTCACCGCCATGTGTAGCGCCAGTTATAAGGATTTGATGCACTCATCTGGTTTCCATGGGCATCAGGAACACACATGGTGCACATACAAAACATTCAGACACATAAACTTAAATGAATAACTAAATCTTTTTTAAAAAATAACATTGATTGTATAGAATATAGATCTTATGTTAAATGGTCTTGCAGAATTCTCTTATTTGTGATACTATTACTGGTTGTGTGGTTTTTGTCTAAACTCTCGGGACCAGAAATGGATTTGGGGGAAAAGGGTAGGATTTGAAAGATACTCAAATAGGTTTTTCTGGTTGAGAATCTGTAATCCAAAAACCCAGTATCTAAATGTGCCAGTGTCTTGACTGTCCTCGAGTAGCATGTGACCATCAGCATGTCTCAGACCTGCATCAGAAGGTGACAGGATTCACATTTCTTGTCAGGGCAGGACAGCCTGTGTCTTGAGTGTACAGAGGTGCATGCTGAACTACTGGTTAAGGATAGTAACAGCACCTAAAACCTCACAGGGTTCAAGGAAGACATACTCAAACATTCACTCATACACATCCATCCATCCATCCATTCATGTGTTTACAGAGAGAAAGAAATAAAGAGGTGAGGGAGGAAGCAGTGGAAGGAGAGAGAGAGAGAATAAAAATTAGCAATTGCTGACTATAGGTGAAGGAAACTCAGGTAAATGTTTTTTTTTTTCCTTCCCATAGAATGGATTTTATTTTTAGTGGATTAGCACAAACATGTTGATTTACTAACCAAAGGAATTATCTGAGGTAAATCAACACTGTGACATAAGTTTCATGTAAAGTGTTCGTGATAAAGATAATTGGACACAGTCATGGCAAATAAAACCAAAGAAAAGAAGCAATGTGGACGTTTATGACCTGCTCATTGAACTGAGCTTCGTCACTCTCAGCTGACTCCTATCCAGGGATGAGGAAATCCTTACTCCAGTTCTCTCACAGACATTCTTTGTGACACAATCCACCACTGTCTTCCCAGCCTCCAGTTTTCTTGTTAGTCTGTTTTCCTTCCCACCGTACTGCTGGTGCTGAGCCAGGACACGGTCTGTGAAGGGGTAGACCAATCATCTGAGATTTTCTGACACCAGCTTTAGTTTCATTAAACTTCACTATCAGGGAAAGAAAACTGTGTCTTCTTCAAAGTGTTCTCAGTATTGATGGTGATGTTGTTGCCATCACAAGTAATGCCGACAGTGTGATTTGGCCATGGCACCCCTTTTCCTAAGAGCAAGTCCTGCTTCTAGCTCCTTTACGTAGTCCTCAAAGCCCTGGCTTTCCAACAGGTGCCACTTCCCCTCAAGGTTCTTAGTGGCAGGCAGGAAAATGCAAAAGCAGCAGCAAATTGAGACTTTTTAATTAGAAAGTTGTGGGGCAAAGAAAGCTATCAGGGAATATAGTAAAATGGCTGAGTTCTCTTCCAGAGGCATGGAAGACATCGATGTTACGTTGTGTGCAGTCTTCCTAGCTTTATGCTTTTTGGAAGAGTCAGGTCAACAAACTTTCCATAGCTCCCATTTCACCTTTAAAAACTATGACTAAGGATTCAGTCAGAAGGATTTCCTTACCCCATGTGAGCTGTGGTCAGCCGAAATGAACATAAGCTGTTCTACAGCCTGTGGCCAGATGCCTCCCCCACGGGATCCTCTCCTGCAGACTCAGGAAATGCTCACAGTCGGACTGCAGCATGTGGGGAACAGAGAGGCTGAGAAAGACATCCAGGGAGCATCTGGCAGCATCCTGCCGTGACTGAGACTCAGAACGGAGACGAGGGATCGGTGCTTTCTGGGTGGCAGAGCGCACCAGCTGTTCAAAGGGCAAGGTGAAGAGGGGAGACACTGCCTACCTCCAGAGCAAGCATGGTGCGTGAAGGTAGCGCCCTATGCCTGCGGATGCTCTGACACATGACAGCTATGCTTTTGCCTGTCTTGTCACAATGCTGTGTGTTTTCTGAATGGTCTCAGACATGCAGAGTCTTAAGTTTTGAGTCCGAATGGAAACTGCATGAAGAAAAGCACCAGGTCTTCCTAATCTTGCATGATAGAGTTGCATCCGCTTTGGATATCTTCTCGTAGTGACGCTCTCTCATGTCACATGCCTCCCTTGAAGGGCCATTTGAAATGGACTTTCATTTCCAATTACTCGCCCTTTGTCTTTTCCCTTCATTGTATGTGTGCAAACACTACAGCTCAACATATGTTTGGAATCTTTTGTTTGAAACAGAAGCCTCATGGGCTGTTGCTCTTGATGCAAGTGTACTCATCCAACCAGCTGCATTGGCAGTAATCCTCTCTTATATAAGAACCACTCAGCAACCAATTATGCCATTGGGACTCAGTATCCCTCTTTCAAAAGATAGATGTACCCATCATGGCCACATAGGAAACCTGATAACCTGGACCAAATATGCTACATACTTATACAACGGAGTTCGATAGAAAAGTAATTGCAAGAAAGGAGGCCATGATAGATACCATGTGGAAAAATGAGACCATTAGGATGTTGTGGTTCTGTTTCTAGAAAGTTCTTTGTGCAGGAATTTATTCATAGAGCAACACTCCGCAGTCCCAGTACAAAGGACTCAAAGAGCATCCTGGACTTTGGACTGGAAATTGAAAGCTGCCTCCGAAGTGTGTAGGAACTTTCTACCCTCTGCGGTAGCTGTTCGCAGTCACAAGGCCTTATTTTATTGGTTGTGACTTCAGGACTGCCATGATTTATGGCAGAGGCAGTCTAGAAATAATATGAACAGTACAGCCACAGCTATTTCCAGCCAACATCTCCTATCTGCTCAGAGAAAATGTAGAAATCCAATTCTCGATGACATTTCTGTGTGTTGGATTTTATTTTTGTTGCTTTTGAAATACTGCACTGCTTTGTACAGCCCTATCTGGGACTGCCATGTACTTAGGATGATATAATGTTTGCCAGCCCAGAACAGGGCTCGTTTTCTCTGTTTTGTCAGCTCTAAGCTGCAAGAGCCCCTTTTACTATTGTTAGGGCTGAGAATGCTATTCTCCCATCTCAGAACTCAAGAAGGAGCTTTTGAGAAATGGTCTCTTCTGGACACCTGATAGCCCCAAGGGCGGGACTCCATATTTGGACAGACTTCCTTTCCAAAAGGACATTTCTATACAGACCCTCTCAAGATCTGTAGTATCGTTAGCCATGTTTTAGCCAAGGGTGCTGGGAAGGAGCCAGGGGGAAATGGAGCTGACATTTTCACTTCATGCAATTTCATTTTCTTTCTGATCTTGGAAGCCCAGTTACAGAAGCCTTTCATGTGCACTCCAGGAACCAATTCAGACCTCTGGATCAAGTGCACAGTTAGTTTAGGCTACTTATAGAAGACTGACATAAGGTTACCTCAGTGATGGGTGCCTTAAAAAGGTACAGTGATTATTAGAATGTGTAGACAGAATCATCCAGCACTCCAACAGTCATCCATTTAGGGTGGACAAAGGGACAGGAAAAGAGAAACATAAAATCAGTCATGACATCTTAAGAGAAGCAAAATGGGAGAGATGCCTGATCCTTCCTAAGCTTTCTTAGTAGTTCTGTTGTTGTAGGTTGGACACTCAACATGCCTACCCTCTTACCCAAATGCGTGGGACCAGAGATGCTTTGCTTTCAGATTTTAACAATATTTCCTTGTACATACTGACTTCCACTGCCAGTGTTTCCAAGGTCAAAACAGCCAATTCAGGGCAGGTGAAAGTAATTCTGCACAGTATCATTTTTCAGTATGCTTGAAGTTCACTGCAGCTCATTACATGAGGACAGGTGAGCAAGTCCCGGTTTGTAGCATGATGTCAACACTCAGAACTTCTTGAATTTTGTAGCATTTTAGACTTTAAATTTTGAAAATAAGGATACTCAGCCTGGAGTTGGTGAGTGCTTTTCAGTTGAGTAATTGGCCAGGTGATGGCCATCTTTTAGAAAACTTAGCAGCTGTCATTGTGGGTGCTGCAGTCTCTAGAATAGGAACTGTGTATTGCATGGCTATAGCAGGCAGCCAGGGCTGAGTTTCTGCTACATCAGCATGTTGTAGGTACTCTGGGCTTGGGGCCTGGTAGGTACACCGGTCGCTTCCAGCAGAGTGAAGGTAGGCCTGGCATGATAGGCCGTAAGCTGATAATACAAGGTTTTGACTACAGTTGTAACCTAAGCAGTCAGAGGCCTTCTCTTACCCAGGTGAAATCTTATGCTCTGTCTGTCTTATGGAGCTTTTACTGTAGAGTGCTGGGTAGCAAGGAGTAGAGTGAGTCACGTTCAGCTCTTTGAAGAGAAGTATACTGTCAGTGTAAGGAAGGGTATGCATAGAAACACCTCTCAGCTTGCTGGTTCTACAAAATTCAGAAATTTTTTTTTTTTTTTTTGGAATGTAGTACTGGCCTACAGCATTCGGCTTTCTAGGATCCATGCCACTGGAGGGGGTTGATTGGCAACAAGCTTGCAGTTGGCTTTCAGATTAGGTTTCATGTTGGATGACAACTACAGTTTATAGCAAAGATCGTTAGATCGTGCCAAAAATCAACCTGGAGAAATGACTTCCAATTAGAGACTGCAGCATTGATGGCCCTCAGAGCCCCTCGTACTGGCGGGTTCCCATACCGCCGGGGTATTTATCCTCACTTCCCCTCTCATGAACTTGAGCTAGAAGCCACTGTTCCTCAACTGGGATGTCACCTCAGGGCAGTCTAAAGCACTCAGAAATTCAATACTAAATGAAGGGAGAGGTGGGAAGAAAATGCTCCTTGTATGTCTATATTATCCCTTGAATGACCACCCGACAAGAGGGTGCAGAGATGGGCTCCCTGGTGGCTGTTGGCCGCTCTTGGTTTTGATCACCTCCAAGTGGTCCACTGGAAATATGTTTTGTAGAGAGTTCCCTAAAATTCCTCCTTCCAAGCATTTTGAGGTAAGAAAAATATTTAACTCTGCTTTGTTTTAAGAGATAGGAACAATTTGTGGGCACAGCAACTGTTAGGAAATACTTTTCACAGCATTTTTGTGGGGTAGCAGCATATTAAATAACTGCTAATGCTTTTATGAGCTTCAGACTAGCATTCTACCTAACAAGATGAACTATTTAAGACTTTTAAGAGTATTTTTGGTGATGATTTTGCCAGTCACTCAAAACATGCTTTTTTTTTAAATTAGAGTGTCATACAAGTGCTGTGTCTGAAAGCTAGATGTCTATGAAGCATCATTGATAATAACTCTGGTGATTATTGCAGATGCATTATTTGTATTAAAGTATTTCCAACACCTTAAATTGTTGATGAAACTTACACATAATGGAAAAAAAAAGGATAGGAAAGCAAAACCATGTTGCTTTTACCACTGTGAGATTTTGAGTCACTCCTTTGAAACTTCACTTGCTCTTCATAGGAGAAAGTTCTACTAGACTAGAGTGGAGTTGTTGCTTATGAGGACAGTTTTGGGCTTCTAGGCAGTGAGTGCTGGCTGTTCTTAAATGGATGCTCAGCATTATGTCCCGGCAACACGTTAATGCTGAGTTCATAAGATTAACCAGGCCACATGCAGTCCTGTGGCTCTCCTAAGACAGCACTGCGTAGGATCAGCATTTCCTCCCACATCACCCACAGGAAGCCCGACAGGGATGCAGGCAGATGTTCAGACACAGTACAAGACGAGAGTTAGCTCTTCCATTCTGCCTGGTGAACAAGGCAGTGGTCTCTGGCCGGGTGATGGGAAGCCAGTGCCGAGGTGCCTGTCTGCGAAACCCACTCTCAGCGACTTCACCAGCTGCTGAAAGTTCAGTGCAGGAATTCCATCCTCCAGGGCCCACAGTGGAGCCTGATAGATGCTGAGAGTGCACTGGGTGGACACAGCATCCCTGTATGTGAGCCCGTTTGTCTCAGTGTACATTCTGTCCCTGGGATCTGCTGGAAGATTGATCTCCTGGACTAGACTGTGGCTTGGAAAGATGTGAATGTTCGCATCACTGAAGCAAAACTTTGCCATTGATTGTTAGGTTGAGTCATAGTTTAAGCAGAGGCATGCTTTTGAACATTAAAGCTCTGAATCCACAGTTTAAAAGGGATGGGAAGAATCGGAGAGATACCTAAGCTGTTTGGAGTTTTGGCTGCTCTTGCCCAGGACCCAAGTTTGGTTCCCAGCTCCCACAATGCATCATCTCACAACAGCCTGTACATCCAGCTCCCACACGTTCACAGACGTACACACACCATTTTAAAATTTTTCTAAAGACAGAAAGAAATCCAATGCAATTGTTACTTCAGCTGTCGTTCACTGGGCATGTGCTCAAGGCTGGTTCTGCTGGGAGGGAGAGGAACGTTCGCACTGCACAGGATTGCAGAAGCCTGTCTCTCATTCTTAGTGGTAAAAGAAGCACTTTCTGCATTGTCTTGCAGCTATACAGGTAAAGAGAGCCTTCTGTCCTGTTGGGGTCTGCTCAACTTGATTACGTGAAACATAAAACTACTCAGTTAGGCTGAGACACTGCCAGCCCGTAAAACGTCAAGTGCTGAAATTAAGTACACACGTAGAGCTACAGACGCCGTCTCTCCCTGGGCTTGTTGGGCTGACTGGTATAGCTGAACACCTGGAGGCATGTAGCGGCGGCAGCAGAGGATAGTGGGGTGAGTGACCCCGGGGGTGGCTGCAGGGACAGGAACTGAGTCCCACGCCCTTTAAATAAAGACCGGTCAGATGTCACCAGTCTATTCTAGTGAGACTCTTCCCCGTCCTCTGGCTGCATGTTTTCTTCATTGGTTTTCTGTGATAACCACACTGAGATTTCTTGAGGGTTGATGGTTTTCTAAGTATCAGTCATATTCCATTGTACTTCTGAACTCATTGTATCCTCAGAACAGCTCAATAAAGGACACTGTAACAGGTTGAGTATCCCTCAAACACAGACACAAACTCCAGGGCCAGCAAAATGATCACTGGCTGAGGGTTCCTGCTGCCAAGCCTGCCTGACAACCCAAGTCAGATTCCCCAGCACCCACATGGTGGAAGGAGAGAATGGGATCTTGCAGCTTGTCTTCTGACTTCTGTATGTATGCCATGGCACACCCACCACAAACACATGCACGCACATAAGAAAGAGAGGGGGTGGGAGGGATAAAGAGCAAAGGTTCAAATTTAAACTGCTTCAGGACCTTAGGCTTTTTTTAATTCCAGCATGGCAAAGTGAAAGAATCCATACAGCTGGGGCCAGAGAGATGACTCAGAGGGTAAGGGCCCCTGTGCGGTGGACCCGAGTTCAAGCCCTAGAACCCACATAAAGGAGGAAGGAGAGAATGGATTCCAGGAAGTTTTTCTCTGGTCTCTAGAATTGCATGTGACATGTAAACACACACACACACACCAGAAATTTTTCCTTTAAACTTGGACCGTGTCCACAGATAGTTCATAACGTGCCTGTAACTATCACAAAAATGTGAAAAATCCTAAAACATTTATGGTCCCAAGCCCTTCAGATAAGTTACAGTCACTATGTATTGTCCTTGAATTACCATAGAGAAAATCACAGTGCACACACTTTAAGTAGCTTGCCAATGGTCAGAGTGGGGAGCTGCATAAAATTACAGCAAAGAGTATGACACCAGAGCCTGACCACCGGCTTCACAGGCCTTGCTGTATAAAGGGAGCCACTGGAGGAGTGGTGTAGGGGAAAGTTGGGGCTCTGTTAGCAGAACCCCGAGTAAGACTCAAACCGAGGTCAGTGTGCTTCTACAACAGAAGACAGCCCTGGGCCAGATCTCAGGGAAATGTGCAACTGAGAGCTACCCAGGAAGATCTGTTAATTATTTACTTAAGTAACCCACCATGGGGACAAGACTTGTGAAAGCATTCATCCCATTAGTCCTACAGAGAAACAGGGAGTACCGTGAATCTTACAGGAGCCCCTCCCTTCCCCACTTAAGGGAGCCATGATTGATTTGCCCACTTGCAGCAATCATTGAGCATGCTCTGTGTCTCATAATGAACTTCTCTTTCTTACCTGCGGTTTGTCTCGGTTTTATTGCCACGGCTCCTCAGCTGATATCTAAGTTGATCAATTGATCTTGATATCTAGCACTCTGAGCATTCTAAGTCAAACCCTGATTCCTCCCAACTGAGCGTCTCGGTTGTTTACGTAACATTGCGGATGTTGTTTTGTCTCCTGTGATAGTGTCATAGATATTATCACTCCTGCCCCAGGAGAGAACTTGCAGCCATCCTCTGAAGCAAATGGCTGATCTGCAGGCCTAGTCACTGCTTGAGAGAAGCCCCGGTAATGGTCTGTCAGGTGTGAGTAGGGAAGTTGGGGCCTCTGGACTAGGGGCCTGAATGTGTCGTGCTAAGCTGAGGTCAGGAGGCAGGTGCCTGGGCTACTTTAGTGATGGCCAGCATTCTCATCTGCAAATCCTAAATTGTACGTTCGTACCTTAACTTTAACTTCTTACCTTCAAGTAATTTCAATTGGGAGCTATAAGAAGAGTGTAAAAGTTCCATATGCATTTTCTCCACGTTCTCTAATTATACCAAAATACAATCGTGAAGCGATTTTTTTCTACCAGACTGCATGAACCAGCAGATGTGAGTTTTTTGAGATGGGCTGTCTGTGGATGAGCTGCTGGCCAGGTCACCTGCTGAAGAAGGGTTCCCTTGCTGGACTGTGGTTGGCTACCTTTTCACTGCGCCCTATTGTGTAGTGGAGAGCCTTTCTCTTCAGGGACACCAATCCTACTGCATTAGAGTGCACCTTAGTCTCACAAAACCACGTTTCCTAGAGGCCTCGTTTCATAGTCACCACTTAGGACTTTAAGTGAATGGAATAAGGAATCATAATTCAGCCCACAGCACACCACACCATGCTTTCATGCTGAAATATTGGGTTCCCTTAAGCATATTCTACCTCCTTGGGTGTATTTTGCCTCCTCAGAAGGTGGTGACCCCTGCTTAGTGAGACCTTCTGCTGCTTTCTCCTCTATGTGTATCATCTGCACTGGTGCTTGAGTCTTCCTGCCTCCTTGCAAAACTCATACCTGGCCACATTTTAGACACATTGTCCTGAATATTAAGCTAGATATTTAAATGTTGTACAAGTTTGATTTCAAATGGGCCCTGACCTTTACAGAGGGAAGATCTGCAGAGCTCTGTGTCACTCAGGCTAGAAGATTACTGTAGGATCTCACTGAACAGCCACTTTGAAGGCATAGAGTAGAAAGTCGAGACAGGCTGGATGCAGAGTCCCACTGTCCCAATGCTCCCATGGCAATAGCTAGAGGTCATGTGTTACAATATAATGTATCTAGTAAATACATATTTTCAAAATGGTGCTACTAAGAAGAACCCTTTCTTTTGGCATTACAGTCATGGAATTTTTCTTCATTCTCTGCTTAGCATAGAAGCAAAGAGGACTGAAAATTGTGAAGTCAGTACCCTCCTCTAGGCTTCACCTGTCTGATCCAGAAATTTCTGTTTGCAAGAAAAGTTGACTCAAAAAAAAAAGTATCTCATTAGTTGGGCATGGTGGTGCACACCTTGAATCCCAACACTTGGGAAGCGCAGGCAAGCCTGGTCTACACCGTGAGCTCTAGGCCAGCAGGGCTACATAAAGAGACACCGTCAGAAAAAAGTATGTGATGATGCTGGCCTCAGCAGCAAGCTCATCCTTCTGGGGTCATCGCCTTTCTTGATCCCGTCAGAAGGCTAGGTGGAGTGACTGGCCTCTGCGAGTAGGTCTAAGTGCACACTATGGTATTCCCACATTAATGAAAGCATCTCACATTGCTTCTCCAGATGCACTCCCGTGCCCATGATCAGTTGAGTGAGGTTGTGTCTGTAGCAACAGAGAACCGTGTCTTCAGCGGTAGTGGGAGAGGCCAGCACACCTAAGCGCTTTATAAAGGAAGTATGCAGGATCTAGACACACGGTGTCCCAGCAGCCTCCACAATCACTCAGTCCATATATGTAGGCTCAGGCTAGAGTTTAGATTCCAATACCCTTGTAAAAGCCGGGTACGGTAGGGTACACATGTCACCTAGCACTAGGGATAGAGACAGGTGGATTCTTGGAGTCCACTGGCCAATGATTGTAGCCGAAACAGTGAGGTCCAGGTTTCAAGGGAGAATCTGTCTCAGAAACTAAATGGAAAAGGGATTGAGGATATTCCAGCGTCAAGCCTCTGATTTTACATGTCCCCATGCAACACCTTTGCACACACACACAAAGAAACTAGCAGTGTGTGTCAGGAGGTTTTTTTGCACTGTCTGTTGGGGACATTAATAGAAGAACCTTAAATCAGTTCATGTGGAAGGGGCCAAAGGGCGCTGACCTCTGGTGCTGCACCAGGAAAGGTGAGTGATGTCTGCTAGAGTTAGTTCATCAGCCTCGTGCTCTTACGGTGTCATAAAAAGCTACTTCGCTCATCCCTGATGTGGTGCCTCTTTCCTGTCTTCACTTGCCTTACCGTAGGCTGTGTTTTTATCTTCCTCCTTTTGTTCTGAATTGCATTGGGTGCTGAATTGAGCCTTGACATTTTGAAGTACAACGGGCCCTGTTTCCTTTGTAAACTCCTCTGGTTGTTGAGTGAAATACTTCAATTGCATTTTTTCATTGACATATAAATAGAGGGAAGATTAGAAAATATAATACAGACTTAGAATATGGGAGGAGATAAGAAAAGGAAAAGGGAAGAAAAAAAAACCTGTGTCTCTGTGTTGGCCAGAGCTCCAAGGAAGAACTGATTCGCCTCCCAGCAGTTTGCCATTACCACAAAATAATGGAAGTTCTGTGCTTGCAGGGCCATTTCTCCTATACTTTGTTCTACTTAAGAGTTGTCAGAGGCTGTGCCTGGGCATGGTACAGGAAATGGCTGCATTGAGAGCTCTTCTCCAAGATAAGCAATGCTTACATGATGATGAAAAACTCACAAGACAAAATTCGAAGAGAGCTCCCTCTCTCTCTCTCTCTTTCTCTCTCTCTCTCTCTCTCTCTCTCTCTCTCTCTCTCTCTCTCTCTCTCTCATGTCTGGATTTGCAGTTCTTCCTGCAAATTTCCTGTGTTAGAAATGTGTCCCAAATGTGTAATGTTTCCCATCACTGAGAACAACCTGCATGAGGGATGGGGAAGTGGCTGAGAGGTTAAGGGGGCATAGCTCTCCTCCGGGGGCCCTGAGTTCAGTTCCCGCACTCTGACCAGATCCTGGCCACCTGTGAGTCTCTGTAAGATCGACTTCCTCTTCTGGCCTGTCTGCATATATGCACACATGGGCACACTTGCATACATTTATTCTTGCATACACACACACACACACAACTAAATAATAAATTCAAGAAGTAATAAGCTACACAAAGTTTTGGGGGTTTACTTTTTAGTTTATAGGATGTTTAATTGATCATGTGCTGTATAGCATTCAATATTTTGGTATTTTAGAATACAGCAATATGCTCTATTGCTGTGATTCATATAGTTATGCTTGAGTTAGAAAAATAATTTGACACATCCACTACCAATAACACATGTTCAGTGGATATCGTGTCTGCCAAAAAATATTTCCATTTGCACAGCGCTCGCTCTCATACGTAATTGCTTACTTGTTCATCTCAGGACATACTGTCAGCTTGTGCTATGTAATATAAAATAATCTCATCTGTATGCGTAATGAGTTTATGTTATCTAGGAGTTGTTTGTATTTGGCAGCGTTTTCCTTCTTGCAGAAAATGGAGTCTGGCGAAAGAAACACTGCAAACATTTTCCAAGTCGGCATGGACCACTCACTTGGGCATCAGGTATAGCTGGGATGCTGGTGAAGAGGGTCACCATTGTGCCCATCATGTCCAAGACTTGTAGAGAAATGGCTTCTTAGCTCACGGATTTCATATGACTTTGTATGTACAGAAAGGCAATCAGTTACATAAGCAGATCTAGCTGATGTTGCTGATGGCTTTACAATGCAGAGAGATAGACTGTGAGACTGAAGAGAGAGTGGCAGCCTGGGAACAGAGGTCCTAGGGAGAAGGATTACCCATTGCCACAGAGGTAGACAGCAGTGTGCACTTGAGGAAGGAGTGGGGGTGGGCTGCTTGCTTTAATAAGTGGCAGATAGCTGACCATCTTCGTGGAATCTGTTCAAATCCCTCAATGATGTGTGCAGATTTCGAGGAAACAGTGGAAAGGAGACACAAGCTGCCTATTTATAGATGTGGAAACATACATGATTGCTATGTCTGTCAAAAGCTGGGCAACTTCGTAAAAAGGTGGTGAGACACATTTTCTAAGTCTGTTCGTCTTTTACACCGAACTGATAAGCACTTTAAAAGCTAGTCACGGTGCACTGAAAAAAAGTCCTTATGTGTTTTCTGATGGGAACAAAAACTTGGTATAGTTTAGTGGAAAGCAGTCTGTAATGTGCATAGTTACTCTTTAAAATACCTAGCGATTAATCAATACTACTTAGAATTTTTCTCTAAGGGAACTTCAGCTGCAGTGAGGATTTATAGATAAGGGTGATCATCGCAAGATTTTATATGACAGTGAAAAATTAAAATTCTACCTAAATTTCCAATAATGCTGACAGAAATAAATGAAGGCACTTTTACTAAGTGTGGCTTAGCCATTTGATTAAGTGTTTCTTAGTCATTAACGCCCATGTTTTCAGACACATTTTAATGACATTGGAAAAATCCTAAAATAAGGGTATAGCTAAAATTCAATTTAAAAAAATATAAGTGTAAGTAGAAAGACTGCCTACAAGATACTCTGAAGTATTAGCAATTATTATTCTGAGCAGTAAAAATATGGATGGTTTGTGTACTTTTTGATCTCTGTATTTTAGGGGACTTTCTACAATGAAGATGAATGATTTTTATTAAAATTGTATTAAAGTTTCATTTATTCTAAAAATGTATTGGTAGGGTGAACAAGATTGGTAGGGTAAATACCAAAGGTGGCTTTATAAACTAATAAACGTAAGCATTGTCCCTGGAACAGCTAATGAGAGAGATTTCTGGATGAAAAGAAAGCTGTGTTAGCGTCCACCCAGAATTTTATCCTGTATACCATCAAAGCTTCCTGGTGCCTGTTCTCCAACTTCATTTTTGTGAAACTGTTTCTAGAAGGTGGACTGCAGCCATACATTTTTCCAACTTTCAGTCTTTACTGCCCAAACGCCCATAAACCAAATTTGCATCTAAGCTGGAAATTGCCTGTTGACTGGTTTTCTCTAACTGCAAACATGATCTTTCATGTTGCCAATACTGTCCTGATTAGTTTTAAACAAACAAACAAACAAACAAAAATCCTGCTTTTAAAATTCCAGTGAGACACAGTGTTTTCTTGGAAAGGGAAGCTGAATGTCCTTCCCTGCACCCCAGAACAGCAACTAAAAGCATCTAGGAGCACAAAGAGAAGTAGTAGCATTTGGGTCACATTCTCCCAGAGTGACCTGTTTGTAAGAGTTGCTCAAAAGCGTCTGCAGAAAGACTGTGGCAAAGGATGTGACGGATGAAGAGAGAGAGTTGTCAGGGTGAGTGGTCTCACGCATTCATTTGCTCAACCAATGTCGACCTTGTTGTAGGGTCTAGGGCTAGAACTGACTAAGAGACGTGCTCAGGAAACTTAGTGAGGGCAAACAACTTAGAAATTAACGTATTAACAAGGCAGTCATTCCAGCTGCTTCTCTGGTTCTGGCATGAACACTCTCACCAGAAGCAGCTTGGGGAGGGCAGGGTTTATTTTATCTTACACTTTCAGATCACAGTCTGTCATTGATGTCAGGGCGGGAACCGGAATGCAGGATTGCTGGCCATTCTATCCTGCCTTATCTCCAATCAGGGATCTCACCTGAAGTCAAGGAAACTCAGTGGATGCCATGAAGGAGTGCTGCTTGATACAGTTACAGATACATGCTTAGCTAGCTTTCTTATATAGCCCAGGACCAACCACCCAGGGAATGGTGATGCCCACAGTGGACTTTGCCACCCCACATCAATTAATAGTCAAGACTGTCCCCCAAAGTCATGCCCATAGTGAGTTATCCTTCCACTGAAACTCTTTTCTCACGTGACTCTAGGCTGTGTCAAGTTAACAAAGATAACTAGGGCAATTCTGGTTTATGATATCCAGAAAATTGAAGTCTAGTAATAACAGGCTATTGGATAGCAGAAGAGACCTCACTGAGTAACAGAGGTATAAGCCAAAGTCTCTGCAATGATGAGAAACCACAGAGACAGAGAATAATATATTATAGAGGTATTAGGCAGGAAATAAGCTTGTTGTCATTAAGAGTAATAAAAGGAAACATCGAGAACACAGGAAATGAGCAGAAACGAGATAGGGATAAGTCAGAAAAGTACGCCAGGACTAGACCACAGTGCCATGGGAAGCCACAATGAAGATGTGTGCTCAGTAGCATAGAATCCACTAGAGTTCTTTAAGCAAAGAAGACACCCAAAATGTTTTATATTCTTCAAAAATGACCTTGTCGCTTATGGATGGGGTAGGCTGTGAGTATAAGGGAGGTTATAGAAAATGCAAGAACAGTTCAGACTAAAGAACAAAATAGATTTACAGGCCAGGGACACGGGTTTGTTAAGAAACCAAGCAAGTGCTCCCTCATGGAAAAGGCAACTTAGAGTTGTAAAGGCCCATGGAGCAAGGTATGCAGCTGGCCTATTATGCAGACTACTTTAAATTGTTTTTGGTTGGTGCTAAGATCTGTCTGTACTGTAACTAAAGTAACTTGGTTGGCTGCCAGGAGTGTGTCACAAGAGTGTTGTCAGGGAACAGTCTTTGGAACAGCCAGCAAGTCGCTAGATGTCCCCAGGATAGAAAGTGTCCCAACCTCAGGTGTTATAAACAAGCAGTCTTTATATAGAAATTAAAGATGGAGGGACTCGATCTGTTGAACTGTGGCATCAGCTGTAGCCCGTGAAAGCACCCTCTATAGCCCCAGAAAGCTTTGCTACTTCTTAACAAAACTGCTGGTATCTTACTGTTTGACCTGAAAAGAGGAAGGTGGTTCCCGGAAGCTGGTGCTGTCAGGAGAGGTTGCTCTGAGATAGACAGGTCTACAAGGACTTGCTCCAGAAGGGAGGCTGTGGAGCCAGAGCAGTGCACTGATTTTTCTGAGATACGTTTTGAAACCTCATGGCTGGACTTCAGGGCACTGCCTTCAGAGTATCCAGATATAGCCCAGTGCTGTTGCTGCCTGGGTGAGGTACCAGAATCACCCCAGGAACTGATTCAAATGGTAGTTCACCTACTCTAAGAACATGGATGCCACCAGAGAAGACCTCATGTTAACGATCGCTATCTTTATAACCTGATTCTGCTGATGGAAATCTTCTGTAAGATTAGTCTAGATAAGAAAGAAGCAAACACAAAAGCCAAAATGTCAAGGTGCACCTGCTGTAATTGGCACAGTTTATGGTAGCATCATACTGTACCCCTAAATCAAGAATGCATCACACTGTGCCCCATTACCCCATGTGCACCATATAAAAACAAGATTCACCTTAACATCAATGCAGCAACATTCCAGGCGGAATATAGCAACCGAGCACATTCTCCGCCAGACCTCTGGCAGAGAGAAATCACATAATCTATTCTGCATCAGCATTCTTGTGATGCTCCACAAATGACAGAGTCAGAGCATTAGAAAAGTTCTGAGATTAAGATATTTAACTTTTGTCAAGTTTACATTTTTTTGGACTGCTTACACTTGGTGATGGAATTAGCTGTATCACATTGTCAGTTCAGGCCAAGAATAAAGAGTAAGAGGATGCCCACAGCCCCTGGGATTCTCACATAATGGCAACCCCAGGCCCCACCCACATAGAGTATACAGTGGCTTTGGCACAGAGGGTGGAAGGATGGGGGAGACAGGCTGCAGTGACATCAGCTCAGCATCTCCTGAACATTACCCAGCTGTGGTAAGCTGGTCTTACTAAGGTCACTGCATTAGACCATGCCCCAAAGTTCCTAGGAGAAAGAACCTGCTTTTGTCTGCCCTTATATTTAGAAAGGAATGATGACAAAATTAAGCACCAATAACCTTGTACCCTAAGTTCTGAACAGCAGCTTTGGAGAGCTAAACAATGGCTGTTTTACAAATTCATTTATGAAACTGTTGTTAAGGTTTATTGTCTGTGATGGCAAAGAAGGGCGCAGACTGCATGGTTGTAATTCTGCATTTTGTAGTATCTGTGTTTCCTTTACTGATAGATGTGGGATTTTTATATGGCATGGTGTGGTGTGGTGTGTTGTGTCTTTGTCTGTGTCTGTGTCTGTGTATATGTGTCTCTGTGTATGTCTGTGTGTGTTTGTGTGTCCAAACTCTTTTTTGTTTGTTTGTTTGTTTGTTTTATTTTTTTTCAATGCAGTTTATTCAGGAACCTTGAACAATCATCTGACCCTGGGGAAAGCCAGCCCACAGCTTAAATAGCCTCTGGGTAGCCAACCTCTTTTAATTGAGGTTTTAGTGTTTTCATTTTCAGAATATCCCCATTAATGATTTAAATACAATTTTACATATAACCAAACTAGATTTTCTCTCAGCTTGACTGCATTATTAACCCTAGCATGCATGCCTGCATACATACATACATACATATATACATACATACATACATACATGTCATGATCTTTAAAAAATACCTACTCAACTTCCAGATATGGATTTCTAAAAAATCACCACAAGAAGATGCATAGTGAAGAAGATTGAAACACAGTAGCGAAAGGTGGCCTGGGCTGCCTTAAAAACAGGTCTCCATTCCATAACATGGGCGAATGATGCACCAAATAAGCAGGCCACAAACTGTCTAAACATATTGACCAAAGTTGTATCCAATATAATAAAATTTTTATTATTTCCTGACCTTGACCAGTGGGTCATTTTCAGTGACAGGGTCCTGAGAGAGATGACCAGGAGATCAGGTAATAAAGAGAGTAAAAGACAGAAGATAAGAAAGTGTGGGATCAGGAGGTCTTTCACGGGCTATGTATGTCTCATGTAGGGCCAGCTTATTGAGAAGTACAGTATCTTGTGTTCTGTTTCCATGGGAGAATGGGACAGAGTCAGCAGAAGCTATCATACAATGGGACCAAGTCAGGAGGAGGTTAAACAGGATTGCCCAAGGAGAACACAGGAATCTCGAGAGTGTTACACACTGAGCATACAGCAGGAAGTTAAATGGTGTTGCACGAGGGAACACAGGTATCTCAAGAGCATTACGGACTGAGCACACAGAGGCCTTAAGACTGAAATACATAGCCTCAAAGGGTAGGAAAAATTGGGTTCTCAGGATCTAAAGACACAACCCCTACAAGACCCTGGTCCCTGTCTGTTAGCAGCTCTGTCAAACATATTCCTGGTTTTGATAAAGAGCTAGCTTCCCTCTCCATACCCCAGGGCCTCAGGGAAAGCTGCAGTTGATCAGGCTAGGCCTCAGCAGTTTTGTTTAAAATCAGCTTGTATTTGTAGAAAGCAAAAGGTCTCTCAGGGTAGGTCATTCCCTCAGATTCTTAGAGACACTTGCGTTTTCTCTTAAGAAATTTCATGTTATTTGTGAATCCTTGGCACACTGCAAGTCATTCTCCTTTATGCCCACAATGACAAATAACTTTCCTGGACTTTCTGGTAGCCTATGTGCGTAGGTGGCCTGGTGCTGGTATAGTGATTTACTCCTGGGACCTGGAAACCCTAACAGTGATCCGTGCCACTCAGTCATATACTCGGCCAAAAAGCCCCTCTGGATGTAGGATACATGGTTTCCTTGTTCAGTTTTTCCTCAAAGTCTGCCTCATGCTTCTTAACTAGGCCCCTGAGATGCAGATACCCATGGATGCTTTGATTAAATAATAATAATAATAATAATAATAATAATAATACTTTAAGTGATTTAGACTGTTTTATAAAGCCCAGCCTTTCTCTCTGTAACTGATGCTCCTTGGCTCCAGCTTTGTCTGTGGTATTTTGACCAGAAATCACAGGAATAATGGTCCAAATGGCAAAGTGCCGAGTGGGTGGATTTTTCTGAGAAATAAAGAAGACAAAAGCAAAAGCTTGGACCAGGAGGTCTTACATAAGCTGAGAACTTATCCCAAGGAAGTTTATTAAGAAATATGATATCATATATACTCTCTGCAGGGGGAAAATGGCCAAGGTCAGTTGAGAGCTAAATCAGGCAGTGATGTCAAAAAGAAAATGGTATACCTCAGACACTTCCTGGGGAGTGATACCTGCAGCCCTGCAGGAGGGACAGCTGGGTTCTCAGCGACAAGCTCCTTAATTCCTTTGAGGCACTGGTTCCTGCCCCCAGACTGGACATTGCCGAGCCTGCTCCTGAACAAGAACACAGAACTAACCTTCCCTTTGTCCTTTCATCAGAGCCTCTGAGAAAGCCTTGGATTCATCTAGTTCCCAACAGTGCCTTCCACTGAAGCAAACAGCTTCCTGAGGACCCTTCTCAGGGAGATGCAGCTCTTGGCCTGCTTTCCCCCCCATTTTAATCTTCCTGGACAGGGTGGCGTTTCCATCCACGATTAATCTTTCATTTTATATTGGTTTTCTTTTTCTAACCCAGGTCTGTCAGTTGCCCTGTCAGTCAGTCAACCAATAGATAGATAGATGGGTACATAGGTGATAGATGATGGATAGATGGATAGATAGATAAATAGATAGATAGATGATAAATAATAGATTGATAGATGATAGATAGATAGATAGATAGATAGATAGATAGATAGATAGATAGACAGACAAATTGATATGGGTCAATACATGTCTCTATCTCTACCCCTAACTCTATCCCTGTCTCTATCTCTACCTCTATCTCTACCTCTCTCTGTCTCTAACTTTACCCCAGCCTCCGACTACATCTATCTATAACTCCACCTTTTCTTCATTCCCTTCTTCCTCCCCATCATCTCCAGAATTTTCTTTTATCTGTACCTTCCATAGTGAAAATTCTTCCAAGGACTTTATTATATGGAAATAGAAATTTATGTGCACCAATGTTTAGACTAAACAGAACAACTGGGGTTGAAAAGAAACTACGTCATCCTGTTTAGATATCACTAATCAATTCTACTGCCACAGGCTGTTGCATTGTCAGAGGATAGCGGTAACTTCTCAAACATGCTAAAGAAGCCATTGATGACATTGATCCTGGAAGGACAGCTCGTTCTGTTGATTTCCTTCTCTTCGATGTTTGTTGTCAGAGTCACTGTGATCTCTCTGATAATATATTTGTTTTGATTTCTAAGTTGTTGTTCCTGGTTTGTATTGGTTCCCTGAAAGTTCAAACCTCTTGTTTGATTACTCTTTTCCAGAACTCTGTTTGCCTGTCTGTTTGTTTTTTTTTAAATACCTGCTATGTTTCACTTTTGTATGTTCTGGACCGCTTTACATGTCACTGCTGAGCCATGCTCTGTTCTTGGGGCATGGCCGGCATTTTCTGGGAAATCACTGGTTTCCCTAGACAGAGCTCCCCTAGGAGAAAGGAATTTCACTTGAAATGCTATTACTAGTTTACTGTCAAAGTTCATCAGGAATGATCAGCTCTGTCTCCAGCGGGGCAGAGAAGGGTGCTTGGAGACCACAGGGTCAGAGTTCTTGATTACACTGAATGAAAAGAAATTTATCTACTTTCCTCCAGAACTGTACTGATTTGCAAATGATGTTATGTCAAGCATTTGACTTTTGGTGCATAATCTACCTTATGAAGTATATATTATATATACATATATACTTTTCACGCTGTGACAAGGTCAATAATATTTCTATACAGACTCATCATTGTTGATAGATAGGAGGCTAAGTTGGGATGTGCCAGCGTGTCCTGGTGTAAAGTGAACCAGCTTATCTTTGGCTTAGCCTGAAATTGCAAGAGAGAGCCCACTTCCTCCTGGGATCTGAATGTAAAATAACTGAAGCAGATTGAACTTGGCAGTGACTAATGAAGTCTCATGCAGAAGTTGGCAAGTCGGCAGGTTTCTGCATATTGGGAGGAAGAGCAGGGGAGCCAGAGCAGATTTGAGATCCAGGCTACTCTTCTCCCTCCACACACCCAGCTCTGTTGCAGGAGGGGACGTCAACACAAAGATCCCACCTACGCGCTTCCTAAAGACATCAAATTCAGAGTATACAAATTTGTTACATTACTGATAATTCCCAGGCAGCTTCCTGGTTTAATGAGCCATTTTAGCTGCCTGGAGGTATGCTGCATAACAATAATTGTAATCAGTCACAGAAAATGTATGAAGCTGGGTGCAGACTAGCATGCATTAAAATAGTGGTAATGTTTCCATCCTGGCTGGCCACCATTAACACCTGGGAAGGGCTTCCTCATTGGGTAGGTAATAAGGGCCGTGTTGGGCATCACTGAGTCCCAGCATGTAGTGGGCCTTTCCCTTCTTCTACTTTGTCCCGTATTTCTACGAAGCACTTATATGTCTATACATTTACTTCAGAGACTAGCAGAGTAATTTCTTTGCTTTTAAATGTTTTTGTTTTGCCCTTACTCTTTAACCTATAAAATTATTTCAGAAATTCCTGGTACCACATGGCTTCCACACATAATGGGATCTATCTAGAATATGTTTTGAAAGATGGTGCTTGTCTGTCCTGTCTTCAGATCATCTCCCCCGGTCCATGCCCACACTGAGCAGCAAGATTTGTGTTTTCCAGCTCATTAAACTGACAGCAGAAATTAGTTTGTGGTATTAAAAACTAAAAAGTTAAATTACAGCTACACGTGTCCTCTATGCAATGGGGCGTGTGGAAGATGTTTGATTTTAATGTTTGCTATAATGGAGAATTTAAATTACAATGTTTGTCAAATCTCTAATCTTTGTTACAGAGCAGAATATTAATTACGCTTTTAACTATAAGAGGTAAATAAAACGAGCATCCGCTGCACGCCCAGGGGTAAATTGCAGATTACTGACAACTTGACATAATGCTCCAAATGTCAGTTTTGTCAAACAAATTTAGAGGAACGGTTAAACTATTAACTTCCCGTGGTTCCGGCCCCTTTCCTGCAGCAAACACGGGTTCTGAGCAGCGGGAACACTGTGCCTCATGGAAGACTGAGGGAGTTGAGCAGAATAAGCAAGATGGATGAGGAGACAAGGCCGCAGATGCACTCAATTAGTTTATAACTGTCTATTAACTTCTGTGGGTGGTTTGAATAAACAGCAGATTAACTCTTGCCCATCTGTGGGATTGGCAAAGCCCTTGGAAAGGCTGGCGTGGTGCTCAGTAGAGTGAAGAGCACTCGGCTCTCATTTTTCCCTGCCTCCCATTTTGCTGGTGATGTGTGTGAAGCTTTAGGAATGGCTGTCAGCGTTGTGAGAAGTTTAAAGGGAGAAGGGGAGCGGCCTGTAGCCTGGGGTTGTGGGTGGGGTTTCCAGGGGAACTCTACATTCCATGCTGTCCACCACCAAAAAAACAGATCCACTTTGGGCTGCTGTGGCTGCTGTTTCAGAACCTGAACTTGAAGGAAACTAGAGAGTCTTGCTTGCTTGAACATTTAAGAGATTAAAAACCCTTCCTACATGATCATATCCAGGCCTTCCTCTCTGGAAAAGCAGTCTGTGGTGGGCTCTGTGGTGCTCTGACCTCAGAGGGGGCCTCCTAGCACTTGAAAGTCACTTTGGGCTGGTCTCAACATTTGCACAAACTCCATTATTTTCTTGCTCACCTTGCAGAGCAGGAAGAAAACATGATGTGGTGTGATCATTAGGATATTATCAGAGCAGCAATATTCCCTATGAAATTATTAAAGACACAGAGAGAGTTGGAAGGGATGGAATCAATTAGGAAATGCAGCGTAAGACCAAAAAAAAAAATGTTCTGAATTTTGGCCTTCAATTTGCAAACTAAATTGTTTTTCTTATGCACACAGATTATTATTATTATGTGATACAAGCTATCAGAGTTTTTTTTTGTTAATGTAACTCAAAGCAGTGAAACACTCCTGCTTTTATATGAACACACACTTGCATGCACACACATGTACACATATATGCATGCTTACACATACACACAGCATAAAGGGATTTATTTATCCTTTACCATTGTCTTAGCTAGGGTTACTACTTTTGCTCTGGTGAAACAGAATGACCAACAACAAGTTGGGGAGAGTTTATTTGGCTTACACTTCCACATCACAGTCTGTCACTGAAAGAAGTCAGGTCAGCAACTCAGAGCAGGGCAGGAACCTGGAGGCAGGAGCTGATGCAGAGGCCGTGGAGGAGTGCTGCCTCCTGGCTTTCTTATCTTGGCTTGCTCAGTCTGCTTTCTTACAGAACCCATGACCTTCAGCTCAGGGATAGCATCACCCACAATGGGCTGGGCCCTCCTCCATCAACCGCTAATTAAGATGGGCTTGCCTGGACTCATTTTCTCAACTGAGGCTCCCTCCTCACTGATGACCCAGCTTGTATCAAGCTAGCATAAAACTAGCCTGGAGAACTATTTTATAATGTCCAGGAAGTTTAGGCCTGATATTCCCAGTGCAGGTTGTGACAGCCACTGTGTGGACCTTCCCCGTGTAGAACCAACCAGCGAGGAAGAATCAAGGATAGAGAGTAAGATATGCATGAAATGGGCCCAGTAAATTCTGAATAAATGCCGAATGGTATAGCCATCTGATAATAATTATAAGCTAGTTTCTACATCTTGTCAAAACAGAAATAGTAACATTAACATTAGCAAGTCAGTGGCCTTGAAAAGTTAAAGGGTTTTCAACTCTGCAGCTTCCTCTCAACCAGACTCCAATACTACAGCTACTTTCCAAATGACTAGTTTTGTTGCTGAGTCATGGGAAGACTGAGGTCTAAGTACCCTCCTTGGCATGTTGAGAACACACAGCACACTGTCCCCACTGCTCAGCCATGTTGCCTCCCAAACTTCTCCAGTCAATAGTGAGGAGAGTTCACCCCCTCCATCTTCTCAACCACTCTAATAGTGTAACCCCTTAGTTGTAGTGATCCCAGCTGTAAAATTTTCATTGCTACTTTGTAACTGTAATTTTGCTACTGTTAAAGAAATGTAATGTAAATATCTGTGTTTTTCCAATGGCCTCAGGTGACCCCGGTGAAAGGGTCATTCAACCCCAAGAGGGTCGTGACCCACAGGTTGAGAAACAACACTCTATAGGCTCTTCTGTGTTCACACACAATTACAGGGCTGTGTTTCAGGTTGAGTGCCAGTGTATGTCTGTTGTTACGCTTTTACTGTAAAAGGGAGCAGGTGTTTTAGAAATTCAGCAAAACCTTTAATCTTCTCTTGGTGTGTGTTATAAATATATAAATGCATTATAAAATATTTATAATACATTCTAATGAATATATACAAATATATATTTCCATATACATATCCTGTTATGGAAAGTTTTCAAATGCCATCACCTGCTGTTTGTCCTCTCTTAGTGCTCAGATGCAAAGTGTCCTACATGACTCAGGTTTGAGGTCAGGAGTTTGGAGCCCTGCCCTGTGCTTCAGAAGGGAGAGAAGCATGATGCCTGCTGTACCCACTTCTGGGTACTGCCAGCCCTGTTTGCAGGCATCTCACAGATAAGCAGATGGCTTTTTTAATGATGAACCTAACGTTTCTAAAATGCTAATGAGTTAGTTAGAGAAATATCATTTGAAAGTCTGCCATACATTTCAGGAAATGTCTTTTGTGTCTATATGTTATACTTCTGAGAATCCTACAGCTATCATCTGTTTGGTGGGCTCAGTTTTGCTTATTAAATGCTGTTATTCTAATCACAAGAAAAGGAAAAAGATAATTGACAAGAAAGGGGATTATTCAGGATGAAATAATCTATTAAAATTAAAGCTATTCTCTATTTGCAAAACCTAAGCCTTAGAGTTGCTCTTTGAGGTATCTGTTTGGAATGGTCTCCACAGCTTCACATGGTTCATGCATTTCCATTTCTCTACCAGCTCCATTGAAACTCCAATGAAATTGATGTTACTGTGAGCTTGCCAAGCCATAGATCTTGTCCAGAATATACTAGGAAAAAAAAAAAAAAAAAGGAAACAATTAAGATCTAGAGTTCTGTTTGGCTCTTATATGTGATGTATATGTAACACAGGAAAAATCTTCACCCTTTCACACATGAGTCCTTGTTTGCAACATAAGATAATATGGCCCATTCCTAGCATATTTGTTTGTTAAATGAACCATGCAAGATGCAAAATTCCCCCATGTTGTGAACTTGGCTGGTGTAGTCTTTTCGTGCCATTTAGCACGTCCCTTTGGTATCATCTGTGTATTTTCTGTGAACTGGAGCTCAGACCTGGTGCTCACTGGGTTCTGACGGCTTGTTTGGGTTTGAAGAAAGTCCCCACATGCTGCTGAGAATGGCTAGCAAGTTCTGGTTTTGTAAACCTAGTCTGTCTGTTAGGAAGTTCCACATTAGCCTTTGACTTACTGAGGTTAAGCCACCAATGACGATTACCTGGTCCACTGTTTTATTAGCAGTTTCAAAATGTGACATCTTAGTGTTGTCATTTTTTCTGTCTTTAATAAGTGCTGTTCTTGGCTCAGCCACTTGGTTGCTCTGGGATGCAACCATGTGGAAAACTCAAAGATTGGTGTTGAAAATAATCCTCCTTGTTTTCATTTCACAACGAGTCTGGGCCCCGTAGCTTTATTTCTGATGACTTCATTATGAACTTGGGAATTTCAATGTATGGCATTTGTCATGTGTAATTAGTGTTTGAATGGACAGAGCATCCCATTGTTGGCTAACAGGAGCCCCTTCAAGTTGTCCATGTTAGATTCTGACATCATTCTTAAAGTCTGAGAAGCTCTAGGCCAAAAGACTCCTCAGTTCATTGTGAGCTTCATCTGCCCTTAATCGGAGCCATCCATTCCTTGAAGAACCCCTGGTTTCTTATACTAAAAGTGATTAGAAAGTACAATATGGCTGTAAAGAGTAACCATTCATCAACCAGTCATGGTTTCTAAGTCAATGTCAACTACCTTTACCATTTTTTACCCTGTTTCTCTTCATCTACCTGCCATTATCTGACAGGCCAGGGCTCAACTCTTCCTCTTTCATTTGCTCACTAAGAAGAAAAAGGCTGTGAGATCTAAGACTGCAGAAACCATGAGACATAATAAATGTAAATACTTCAAGATTATAAACTTCTGCATACGAAAGACACTAAGAAGAAGGTTTGAGTGGAGCTTTAAGTTAGGCAAACTTATATGACTATATTTCAAAGTTCTAATGGCCTAAATATAAAGAATATGTGAATATGAATCTTAATAAGAAAACATGAATATTAATAAAATATGAATATCAATAGAAAAGTGAATTAAAATATAAATAGACAATGTCATAATAGAAATGCTTTTGTAATGTAAGATAATATAGAATACATATATATAATATTTGACAAGTTTTTCAATCTCACATATAATCAGGTATATGCAAGTCAATGAAAAATTATGATTATTGTGTAGTGTGTGTATATCTGCGTGTTCTGTATATACTTGTAAATATGTGTGTGTGCACATGTGCATGCATGTAGATGCATGTGCTCTACAAAAACACCAATATGAAGGCTGGAGTCAGTCTCCACTGCTTTTTAATCCTGGTCTTTCATTCAACCTCAAGCCTATTTATCTGACTGGGATCAAACACTTGTGATAAAGAAGAACTTATATTTTCATAGTCAGAGGTAAAAAAATTGTAAGCTATGTTTTTAATATTTTTTCAAGGGGTGATTTTTTTAAAACAACAAATTTACTGTTGTTTAGCATTAAAAAAAAAACCCAATGAAGACTTTCTATGACTTAGAGAGAGGGGAGAAAGGAGAACAGGGGAGTAGGGAAAGGAAGGCCAGGGGAGGAGGGAAGGTCTGTGTTGGGAGACCTCAGATCTAGGGATGGTGTAGTAGGCATAGGCATGCCAATAAATTATACATTAAAAAAAATTACAGTGCCAGTAATATGCCACTGCATCCATTACTATGGCTGCAGTGTTGTGTTAGTACAAAGATAATGGCTTAAAACACAATTACCTTACAATCTTGGAGGTCAGAGGGTGGTACTCCTTTCTGGAAACAGTGGAGGTGAGTGAATCCATTTCCTTGTCAGTCCTTTCTAGAGGCCACCCACTTTCCTGGGCCTGTGGTTCCTGTCCCTTCCTTAAAGCAGCAAGCATGCATTTGGGGCCTTGTTCACCCTGTCCCCCTTACCTGATGCTGTTATGCTCCTGAAGTATTGGCAGGGTGGTTTAGGAAGAAGGCCCCATCCTGCTCTAACTTTACCAACAGTGTAGTTCTAACAGCCTCCATTCTTGTAACCATATAATATACAGGCTCCAAGATTAGGAGATGGGCATCTTCCAGAGGCCGTTCTCTCGGTGATGAAGGTTAAACGCAGTGCCTCTCTTACTAGGAACATTAAACAGGTTGTATGTTCGTGTTTACATCAGCTAACCAGAAACTATACTTTTACATTTAGAATACAAATCTTTTTTAACATTTTTTATTAAAATTTTAATACAAGAATATACTATACCTTGAGCATATTCTCCACTCTTTACATTTTTCTACCTATCTGTTTATGAAATTAGTTCTGTGTATCCAATGGATATCCTGGATTTTAAAATGTCAGTCCTTAAATTAAGATCTGTACTGTGCAATTTTATTGAGCTCCGTTTTTCTGTGTGTTGACTCCGATGACTTGCCCTGGTTTTTATTAGGCAGAGGCCTTCCCAGGCTTCATAAACATCAGGGGAAGTGGGGTTACTACTCCAGTGTGACATGCATTAAATCCCCACTCTCTCACTTGTATTTATAGTCTGCTAGAGGATCAACAGTATTCCAGTTTAGTTTTTCTGCAGAGTGACATTTTTGAAATCATTAAACTTCCAGATAATGTGCACGTGTGGAATTGGGCAGCCTGAGCCGAATGCACAGGACTGCTCTTGCTAATGTCACTCTATTCCCACTTTCGCTCTACTGTGGATCATACCAGTTTCATATTTCTTGCGGCATGGCTGGTCCCGGTCCCTCTGGACTCATATTGCCCTGATGTGAGGTATAAAGCTAAACAAAATATTACTAAGGATGACAGATAGTGCATCTATTATTTTTATGGCTGACTTTGTGTGTGTGTGTGTGTGTGTGTGTGTGTGTGTGTGTGTGTGTTTAAGAATCCCTATCACTGGACTTAGAGAGGGGCAGGGAGGAGATGAGGGAGGGAGAGTAGGACTGGGAAAGAATGAGGGAGGGGGCTACAGCTGGGATACAAAGTAAATGAACTGTAATTAATATTAAAAAATAAAAATTTAATTAAAAAAATCTTCAACTGCTTTTGAAAATTACATTTGGGTGCTTGTGTGAGCTGTAAGAAGCTCCCAAATGGAAGATGTTTTAGGCAGGTGGGATGTATGTGCAGGTGAGCCTTGAAGGTCAAACTGTGTTCAGCTGTCGTTCCTACTGTAGCTCAGGACGGGAAACCTCGAGCCGAGTCAAACTGTTAGAGACCAGGAGCTCTGACTTGGTCCATGCAGAGCCGATGCACTCAAGAGGGCATAAGGGTGTGTATGGGACTCACAAGGTACTGTTTTAGTGAGAAAGACAGCTTGCGGAAGGTGCCCCCAACTGAGGGATGTTAGAATGAATCTCAGGCTCGGCCCAAAGGCTCTCCTCCAAGGTTGTTAAATGGATGTTATTGAAGCCCAAGTATGACAAAAAGAAATCCGTGATTTTAATTCCACCTTATTGTATTTTCATCCATTTTCTACTGCTACAGCACCACAAAATAGACAGTTTGCTTTTTATTTTATTTGTTCTTCTTGATTACATCCCGACCACAGTTCCCCCCCTTCCCAGCCCCCTCCCAACTCTCCCTTCCCCCCATCCACTCCACCCCTGTTTCCCTTCAGAAAAGGACAAGCCTCCCATGGATATCAACCAAACATGACATATCAAGCTGCAATAAGACTGGGCACTTCCCTTCATGTAAGGCTGGATGAGGCAACCCAGTAGGAAGGAAAGGGTCCCAAGAGTAGGCAAAAGAGTCAGAGACAGCTCCTTCTCCCACTGTTATGAATGCCACAAGAAGATCTAAGACACACAACTGAAATATATATGGACAAGGCCTAATTCAGACCCAGGCAGACTCCCTGGCTGTTTGTTCAGTCTCTGTAAAGCCTTATGAGCCCTGGTAGTTGATTCTGTGGGTTTTCTTGTGGTCTCCTCGACCTCTCTGGCTCCTACAATCCTCCTTCCCCCTCTTCTACAGGATTACCCAAGTTCCAAAAATAGGCAGTTTATAAAGGAGGTAAATTTATTTCTCACCTAAGTCCAGTATTTGATCTACTAGCTCCTTCTTATTACATCATGGCAAGGTGAAGGGCATCTTGCTTACTGACAAGATCTCCCTCCCCCTTTTTTCTTACAAAGCACCTGATGTCATCATGGGTGTTGTGACCTCACCTAATCCTAACTAACTCCCCAGTATCTCTACTTCCCAAACCATTAACACATGAATTTGGGAATTAAGTTTCCAGTTCATGAAATTTGGGGGAGATGCTTTTAGACTCACAAAAGAATCAAAGACCAAACGTCTGTGTCTGTGAAATAATTACATGTGTTCAGCTACCAAATTCTTTTAGCCACTGAAAAGGCTGTGGTCATGGGATTTAGGTAAGTGATGTGTAGTCACTCACGATTCCTGAGCAGGAGCCTGCACTCACTGCTCAACACCAAGTATCCCCCATATGCCTAGCGTGATGTCCTCACTGTCATGCTCATGATATGGCTTTCATGAACAGGAAATAAGGTGTGATAAGTTGGGCAGTCACAAGTGTAGGAGCAAACACTTACATGCTGTATACGTGACACATGCCAGATACTGGTGATTGTCATCCCATTCTGTTGCTGGGACAAGCACCATGACTAAAAGCAAATTGGGAAGGAAAGGATTTATTTGGTTTATACTTCCAGGTCACAGTCTACCTTCGGGAGAGGTCAGGGCAGGAACAGGAAGCAGGAGGCAAGACTGCTCCTGGCTCTCTCTGTTACTCATGTTTGGTTAGCTTTCTTTTATGGAACAGGGCCAACTGCCAAGGAAATTGTGTCTTTCTCAATGGACTGGGCCCTCCTCTATACATTAAAGCAGTCACCAGTTCTTCATGGACATGTCAATAGAACAACATGGTAAAGTCACACACCCATTTAAGGCACTCGGGGCACACCAGGCGGTGTTAGTGCTAACTAGAACACTGATCTAGGAAGCAGTAAACACAGCAAAGGAAACAACAGTGGCTTCCAAACTATAGAAAAGCAATGGCGACTAATCAAAGATAGCTTTGAAACTCAGAGGTGAGTCAAAACAACTTTTAGCCAACTAAAAAGGCCATGTTAGAAAATTTGAGGTACTTATCTAGGAAAACAGCAGGCTCCGTTGTTAACTTTATAACTTCCAAAAATAGTTATTTACTATGTGAGGTTTATTGGAACTATTTTTACTCTTTGTCTTACTTAGTGTTCTGTTACTGTGAAGAGACACCGTGATCAACTCTTATGAAAGAAAGCATTTGATCAGGAGCTTGCTTTCAGCTTCAGATCATAGTAATGAGAAGCAGATAGGCCTAGGGACTGGAGCAGTAGAGAGTTCTATGTCCTGATCCACACGGAGCAGGCAGAGACACTGGCCCTGATATGAGCTTTTGAGACCTCAAAGCCCGACCCCAGCAGCACACTTCCTTCAACAAGGCCACGCCTCCTAATCCTTCCAAATGTTTCCTCAACTAGGAACTAAGCATGACAATAGATGAGCCTATAGGGACATTCTTCCGAGTCAGCCTGACTTGAGAGACATAAATACCATTGCAGTAGCCTGACAAATCATGGTTCCCTTTTAATTGTAATGGCAGCGACTGTCATCTCAGAGTCATCCACTGCATCTGCGTTTTGAGTTAGAAGCGATAATGAATTATAATATATGCAATTTCAACTTGGTTTTAATAGAAAGCCAGTCTTCTGTGAATATTTCACCTTGTAAGTTTGAGAAAGACCAATTTTACTGTATTTGCAGAGGATGGTTCAGTTTGAGCCTCTCTAGCATAAACAGACATGGTCATATATAAAAGCACAGGTCCCAAGAAACGCTCACACCGGACTCAGGCATCCACACACCTCTTGGCTTCTGCCCAGTATTTGCTCCTTCACAAACACCCTCACTTCATGATCTGAGGAAGCACTTCATGATCTATTTACCAAACAAAAAGATTAGCCTCAAGTGACAGTAAAATTGGCTCCCTCCCCCTGTGGCAGGATAGAAAGATGCTGCCCGTCTGTCTGCTTGATTCCATTAGCCGTGTCAGCCTAGTGTTTTTTTGTTTGTTTGTTTGTTTCTGTTTTTGTTGTTTTTCTTAATAATCTCTAATTTTAACTAGTATACAATATACATATTTCTGAAAAAATATGTAAAATTTCTTTTTTACTTTTTTATGTGAGGATTTTTTTTCATACAGTGTTTTTATCATATTTTCCCTCTCAACTACTCTGAGATCTATTACTACACACACACACACACACACATACACACACACAACTTAGTGCTTTTTTTTCTTTCAAGAAAACAAAAATCAACAAAAAATTAAAAATAAGACAAAACATGCCCAAAGAATGCAAAATGAAACATAGACCCCACCAAAAAAGAAGAAGGAGGAGGAGGAGGAGGAGGAGGAGGAGGAGGAGGAGGAGGAGGAGGAGGAGGAGGAGGAGGAGGAGGTGGTGGAGGAGAAGAAGAAGAGAGTTTATTTTGTGTTGGCCAGGTTCTCCTGGCCACGAGGCTTGCCCTAGAGTTTCTTGATATAACCAATGACACTGCACTGTAGAAAACTGATTTTTCCCTTTGCCAGAAGGTATCAGTAGCAAGTAGCTTTGGGGTTACAGTTGGGACTCTGTGTGCTTTACTCCTTTGGGAGATAGGATCTTGCCTGCCTTGAACCTATGGATGCTGTCTCAGTCCTGTTGTGTCTACAAGACAGTATTATTTGAGTCACGCATCATCTCTGGCTCTTACAATCTTTCCTATTCTTCTTCCACATTCTTCTTTCCACCAGAAAGATGGATCCTATTTCTCAATCAAATCTATTAGTCCTTGTCTTTTTATTGGGAAAATCGAGACCTTTGAGAGCAGTGCTTGTTGGTTCCTGTTATTTTGTTGTTGTGTAATGAATTTTTTTTCCCTTTTTTGATTTATTGTTCTGGAATTATTTATTTCTTGTGTCCTCTTTGGTTTTGTTAGCCTCTTTCAGACAGAAGTTTTTCTTCTAGTACCTTCCATACAACTGGATTGGTATATAAAAATTACTTAAATTTGTTTTTATCATGGAATGTTTTCTTTCTCTGTCTATTATTATTGATAATATTGCTGGGTATAATAGTCTGGGCTGGTATCTATGGTCTCTCAGAGTATCTAGAGCATCTTTCCAGACCCTTCCGGTTTTCAAGGTCTCCACTAAAAATCAGATGTTACTGTAATGGGCTTGCCTTACATTTGACTTTCTCTTTTTCCTGTGCAACTTTTAATAGCCTTTTCTGTTTCTTTCATTTTAATTATTATGTTTTATGGGTAATTTCTTTTTTTGTCTTATCTATTTGGTGTTCTGCATTTGTCTTGTACTTTAATAAGCACCTTTATCTTTAGGCTGGGGAAATTTTCCTTTATGATTTAATTAAAAATTATTTTCTGTGCCTTTGACATGGGTGTCTTCTCCTTTCTCTACTCATATTATAATAATAATATAATAATATTATATAATATAATAATAATAATAATATAATAATACTCATATTATTCATAGATTTGGTGTTTACATGGTGTCCCAGGTTTTCTGGATGGTTGTAGATATAACATTTTCTTTGACTGAGCCATTCATTTCTTCTACCTTGCCTTCAAGACCTGAGATTCTCTCTTCTATATCTTATATTCTGTTAATGAGGTTTGCCTCTAAATTTTTGTTTGCTATCCTGAGTTTTCCATTCTCAGTTTTATTTCATTCTGGGTTTTCGTTAGAGATTCTATTTCTTTTGTTAAATTCTACCTTCACGTCTTTAAATAGTTTTTGTTATTTCGCTTTCACAATTTGCATTTTCATGATGTTCATTGAGACATTTATTCATATCCTCCTTAAGTCCCTTCAACATTTTCATAATTGTTGTTGTGATACCCTTGTTTGGAGCTTCAGGTAGACTACATTTTTCAGAACCTCCTACAGTAAAGATGATGGCTTCTAGATGAGGCATATTGTCCTGAGTTTGAGTTTTTATTCTGGGATCTGTTGATCTGCCTGTGTCATATTTAAAATGTGTCTTGATGTGGATAACTGGTCTTATCTTTGTTGGACAGGCATTCATTTCTTTGTTTGCCATTATCCACTCTGGATCCTAGCCAAGTGTGGTAGCTGCAGAGAAACCAATTCCAAACTTTGGGAGGCCACCAAGGTGGGGTTCCTGCTAGAAACTGGTCCTGTAGATCTTTCAGGTTTCACAAAGGAGTGGAGATGGGCTAGAGCAGTGGTTTCAACCTTCTTTTTTAAATTTTAATTTAATTTTATTTTTAATTACACTTTATTCATTTTGTATCCCCCCCTCTAGTTCCCTCCCTCCTCCCCTCCCAATCCCTCCCTCCCCCTTCTCCATACATGCCCCTCCTCAAATCCCCTGGTAGGGGAAGGTTTCTTTTTCTTCCTTCCTAGTCTATCAGATCTCATCAGGAGTGGCTGCATTGTCATCCTCTGTGGCCTGGTAAGGATGCTCCCCCCCCTACTCAGCAGGAGGTGATCAAAGAGCAGGTCAATCAGTTCATGTCAGAGGCAGTCCCTGTTCCCATTACTATGGAACCCACTTGGACACTGAACTGCCATGGGCTACATCTGTGCAGGGATTCTAGGTTATATCCATGAATGGTCCTTGGTTGGAGTATGAGTCTCAGGAAAGACCCCTGTGCTCAAATTTTCTGGTTCTGTTGCTCTCCTTGTGGAGCTCCTGTCCTCTCCAGATCTTACTATTTCCCACTTCTTTCATAAGATTCTCTCCATTCTGCCCAAAGTTTGGCCATAAGTCTCAATATCTATCTGCTTTGATAGTCTGCAGGGCAGAGCCTTTCAGAGGCCTTCTGTGGGAGGCTCCTAACTTGTTTCCTGTTTTCTTCTTCTGATGTCCATGTTCTTTGCCTTTTGGGATGGGGATTGAGCATTTTAGCCAGAGTCCTCCCTCTAGATTAGTTTCTTTAGGTGTACAGATTTTAGTAGGTTTATCCTATATTATTGTCTATATGAATGAGTATATACTGTGTGTGTCTTTCTGCTTCTGGGATAGCTCACTCAGGATGATCCTTTCCAGTTCCTATCATTTACCTGCAAATTTCATGATTTCCTTGTTTTTCATTGCTGAGTAATATTCCATTGTGTTGCTGTACCACAATTTCTATATCCATTCTTCAACCTTCTTAATGCTGAGACCCATTAATATAGTTCCTCATGTTGTAGTGAACCCCTACAACCATAATTATTTTCATTGCTGCTTCATAACTATAAAGTTGCTACTGTAATGAATTGTAATGTAAACACCTGTGTTTTCTGATGGTCTTAGGTGACCCCTGTGAAAGGGTCATTTGGCACCCAAAGTGGTTGTGACCCACAGGTTAAGAATCATTGGGCTAGAAGGAAAAGCTGAAAGGGACTATAGGAAAAAACTCTGACATTTCAATATATGTATATTGTATGAAATAATCAGATCAGAGTAACTGAGATATTCATCACTCTAGCCATTTGTTATTCTTTTGTGTTAGGAACATTAAAATCTTTTCTACTCTTTTGAATTTCCAATTATTTGTTGTCAGTCACAGCTACCCTCCCTGTTCTATAAGCACCCTCTCCTGATGCGCTCTCTACCCACTAACCTGCCTTCCCCCACCCCACTCCCTGTCACCCTGCCCTGCCTCAGGTAGCTACTGCCCTGCCTCTCAGATTACTTTCTCAGCTCTCATGTGTGAGTGAGAACACATGCTGTTTATGTTTCTGGTGTCATTTTGATCACCTCACATGACATCCTCCAGTTGCATGAATATTACGACATGTTGCTGAAGTAATGCATCTCATTTGGGGGATTCTTCAGCCTGTTACTTTGTCTCAACCCATGGGCAAGAGAAAAATAAGGCAGAAAACCAAAACAGATATAAAAACAAACAAACAAACAAACAAAAACCCCAAAAACCTCTGGCTTGTCTGGAAACAGAACGACTCTTCAGCATAGATTCTTGTTTGTCAAGTCAGTGAAAACCAAAGGCTTCTGGGTAGGGAGTGAGGACTCTGCACTTCACTGTGTGCGGGAGAGAGAGCCTGGGTAGACTTCAGTGTACTGCAGTCAGTGGGGACAGACAGATGTTCCTACCCAGGTAGAGCCAGAAACTCTCTTAGACAAAAGGTAGCCTGCGTTTAAGTGTGTCCAGACTGAAGCAGCCAGTGTGGCTAGCTGTGATGCCTATGATGGTTTTAGAGAGGAGCGTGTCTCTGCAAGTGGATATGACCTCACATGTTGAAAGTTATCCTGCCGTGTCAGTTTACCATGGTGGAGTCTCAGGGGTTTCTTTTCCTCTATGCAGTAGACTTAATGAGAGCAGTGTCTTTGCTGGGCTGGTTAAAGCATTAAGAAATGACGTAGCTTTTTCTGAATTCACAGCTTTTGTAATAATTATTTTCATTTGTGTTTCTGTCAGGTGTTGTAGAGCTAATTGAGTTGAAATAATTAGTTATCAGACCAGTATGGGTTTTATTCCTTAGAATTTTAACTTTGAAAGCAACGTGGATGTGGTACTTTGAACAGATCTGTCCTTAAGGTGACAGTTCCTTATTCATTTGGGTTTATTCAGCTGGACCCAACCAATAGCTCTCATCCCTACTGTGAGAAAAATTAAATACTTCTTGGTTCCAGCTTCTACCCCAGCTTTTAATTAAGTCAAAGCACACACATAATTATACAAGCCAGGACTAGAAAGCCATTTGTCCTTTTAGTCTTCTGTCTGTATGTGATTTCCATTTCTGTAAATTTTGCCTCCCCTGTAGTATTTAATTGAAAGATTGCTTTAAAGTGACCATGCCCTTTCCATGGATTGAGGTCCAGGACAGGCTGATGGGTCTTTTCTAGCCGCTCCTTTTGTGTCAGGGTTCATCTTGAGAGGGGCTCATTGGTGAAACATCCCTTCATGCTGAGCGGCAGCTGGACAGCAGCATGACGGAGCTCTGTCCCTCTAAGCCCCCCAGACCTGTGGCAATGTCCTTCTGTGCCACGGAGCACCCAGCACAGCTGCAGAGAGGAAACGGAGGAGGAGCCATGGCTGTTTTCCTCCTGCTTTGTTCTCTGGAGTGGCCACCATTTGTCCCCCAACTCTTTCAGAGGACTTTTCCAAACAAGTTCGTTCTTCACTGGGTTTCTCTATTGGTGGTGATTCATACCTGTCATGTGGATGGTAATATGCCAGGACTCTTTCCTTCTCTTCTTGTATCCTGTTCCCTTATGTGTGGTGAGCCTGGATTATGACAACTGCCCTTACACGTACCTTACTCGTACCTTACACGTTCCTCTCCTCTCTCACCATCATCCCTGTCTGCCCTTTCAGAGCCATGGCCATTTTTTCTTCCCTTTATTTTTTCCTCCCAATCAGTCCTACAATCTTTAGGATTTAGGATTTTGAATGGTGTGTTACCATTCAGTGTTCCTGTAGTGTGACAAGCCACCTAAGAAAAATCAACATGGAAAAAGCTTACTTTCATTTAGGCTCAGTTTCTCATGTTTATTTTAGTCCATCGGTCAGGTGGGCTCATTGCTCTGGTGCCTCACCTCGGGTGAGGTGGCACATTACAGTTGGACATTTTCGTGGAGCAAAGCCATCCACCTCGTGGTACTTGGGAGACAAAGGGAGAGAAGGGACCATCTCACAGTCTCCTCAGCGGGTGGCCTCCAGTGACCTACGATGACTCACAAGGCCCACTTAGAGGTTTCTCCCTTCCCGTGGTGCCATGATGGAGATGAAGCCTTTACCACGTGATCTTTATCTTCCAATCTTTGGAAACTTTCAGCCATCTTTCTGTTGTTGAATTTTAGGTTCATCCCACTTTCATTTGAGAACATGCATTGTGTATTTTCTTTCCTTTAGAAAAAAAATTCTGAGGTGTGTTTTACAGACCCAGATATATTCTCCATCTGTGAATAGGACCTGTAGGTTTGAGAATGTTCTACAGTTGCTGTATGAAATATTCTAACAGTGCTGTCAGCTAAATCCAGCCATTTTGGTTGTACTGTTGAACTGAAGGATATCCTCCATGATTTTCTGCATACTTGATCTTTTTACTGCGAACAGGATGATGTAAGCCTTCAACTATATGAATGGGTCATCTGTTTTCCCTCGTAGCTGACCACTCTTTGACTTGTACATAAGCTTTATGGTTGAAAACATAGCATGAGATTTTAAGTCTGTTTGGAGAGTGGACCTTTTCATTTTAACATAATGCTACCCCTACTCTAATCCACGTGACTTGCCTTTCTTTCAAGTGTTATGTTGTATCTAACACAGCTCACTTTGATTTTCTGTTGATTGATTTTGGCTTGGTGTATCTTTCTTCATTCCTTAATGTTAATATATCTGGTTCTTTGTACACATGGTAAGTTTCCTACTGGTACTATTAAACTGTTTCTTGCGTGGACAGGTCCCAGTGGTAGACCAAGACCCCCAAAGAACTTTTAATGTTTTCTGTAAGGAGAGATTGCTAGCAACAAATCCCACAGCTTTCATGTGTCTGTCAAGGTTTATTTCCCCATCTCTAAAGGATAACTTTATGGAGTCCAGTATTTTAGGTTGGTGGAGTTCTCTTCGCTGCTCGGATTATTTCACCCAACTCTGCCGTTTTCTGAGCTGTTTCAGAGAAATTTGATGCCACTCTCATTTTGTTGTTCCTGTTGGAAAGCATGCTTGCCTTCGTCGGCTTCTTTTAAGGTTATTTTGCTTCATTTTCTCTTGTGTTATTGGAATGGGACGGCTGAGTCGCAGATGTGTCTGGCTTACCCCTGCCCCCCTTTGTGCTGGTGTTCCCTGGATTTCATCGAAGTGAACATTGCTATCTACCCTTAGCTATAGGAAATACTTAGCTATTAGTGCTTCAAATATTTCTTCTGTTCATCTCTCTTTTCCAACCCCTCATGATGTAAGAATTGCACTCTCCTAGGCTCTGTCCACACTTTAACCCCAGGTATTTGTTTACCACAATGTATACCTTTATCAATTAAATGTAATTTAGTTAAATTTATTGACTTAGTTTTACAGGGATTTTTGCACATGTACTTTCCCTCCTTTAAGTTGTGAGTTCCATGTCATGCTGGCTTAGGGGACAGTGGTTTCCCTGTCCTCAGCCCTCCCATAGATCTAAGAGCTTATTTGCATCTGTCCTGCTTTGGTTGTTGTTTGGAGAGTATGGTGACATGAAACTCCTTCCTGCTGCCTGGACACTCATAAGACTTTAAAAATCATCTATTTATAGATATTGATAGGAACCTTTCTTTCTTCTTTTAATTACTAAGGACCTTTGAGATTCACAAAGCACGTGTTTGGAGATTAGCAATTACAATATTTCAGACAAATCATTCTCTAAACATTATAATGAAAAATGAATTTGTTCATCTTTAGATAAGAGTAGAAAGAAAATAATTTTTTAGTTAAGATGTTTCCCTCCATAAAATATATTAAGTTCAGAAAGTTTCTTTTCTTGTGTTTTTTTTTTTAATTTTTAATTTTAAAAATCACAGATCTGCAGCACAGGGCGAGAAAGACAGACAGAAAGACAGATACACAGAATCAGAGAGAGTCCAAGTTTTCCACTAATGAGTTAACGTCAGTTCTAAATTTAAACTTTCTCCACCATTTGTGAGTGCTGACAGAAGCTTTTGCGCCACCTGTAAGAACAAATCGAAGACCCCAACTTCAATCCATGTCTCCCATCACTGGGAACCCTACTTTGAATAGATGCACTGTTAACCTGGGTAGTTATCTATCCCATTCACACTCATTCTGCGGTACTCTCACTGGTTCTTTCTCTGACTTTTCAGCACATGGTGCTGACATTTGGGGTGATACAGTATCCATGCCTAAAAGCCATTTGGTAACATCGTTTAGAGCCAGGTGCATTGTTTGGAGTCTGAGAGTTTCTGGGTCCTTGGTCAGTTCTGCCATAGGAGTGAGTAGCTTCCCTGAAACTCAGTTCTCTCATTTACAAGCTAAGAATTAAAACTAAATCTGCCTCAGTTGCCAGGATCAAAGGATGTAGCGATGTGCAGGGTGCTGACCTGTTGTGGAGGAGTTCCAACCCCTCTCCAGCCTAACACTGCTGTTACTTCTTGTGGAGGGCACCAATGGCAACCAGTGTGCTTTTTGGTGGGGCCAGTGTGTTATTTTAAAATTTTAATTATTCACTGCGCTGGCTAGTTTTATGTCAACCCAAGCTAGAGTTATCTAAAGGGAGAGAACCGCAGTTGAGAAAGTGCCTCCATAAGCTAGATCCAACTGGAAGCCATTTTCTTAAACAGTGATTGACGGGGGAGGGCCCAGCCTATTGTGGGTGGGGCACACCTGGGCTGTGGTCCTGGGTTCTGTAAGAAAGCACAGAATTCCTCCAAGGTCTCTATATTAGTTCCTGCCTCCAGGTTCCTGCCCAGTATGAGTTTCCATCCTGATTTCTTTCAATGATCTACAGAGATGTGGAAGTGTAAGCCAAATAAACTCTGTCTTTCCCAGCGTGATTTTTGGTCAGAGTGTTTCATTGAAGCAGTAGAAACCTGGAGCTCATTTGAGCTTCTGAAACTTGTGGTGACTGATCTCCCTCAGCCATCCACTGATAGAGCCAAGCCAGCTTCCCTCTTTGTCTTCAGTCCTCTGACCCTGGCTTTCTTCATAGTTACCTGCCTGGCACAAGATGCTTGGGTTGGCCATTGAAAATGCAGCTAAAGCATAGAATCAGTGAAGGGAGGCTAGCTGATGACATTGAGAGCTAGCTGGTTTTGGAAAAGGCTCATGGGCACAGACTATTTATCCACTAGGTACCAGCATCAAATTGTGGGTTTCTGATTCGACCTCCATTCAATTTGAGCATCTACCTATGAATCTTTACAAAGGTTCATCTGTACTGAATGATCAGTAATGAAATGTTTACTGTGGTGCTCCGAAGCTAATTCATACAGATAAAGAATTAGAAAGGGAAGTGTCATATCTAGTACAAGCCTAGCCTTTGTTAGGGCCACATGCCTCCCACCTGCCCCCATCCCCCACCCTGCCAGCAACAATGCAAGAGCTTCCCATGACCTGCTGTCCTGTCCTCTTTTTAGAGAATTCAGACAAGCAGAAGTAGAGGGGCGTCTGAAAAAGTTGACTGTTGAAGTAAAGGGGAATGTTGAAGCATTCATCTGCATAAATAAGTCCAAAGTAAATCAAAGAAATTCACACCCCAAGTGAGCAATCTGTCTGAGTTGTAGAGCTCCATTTCGCAGTCCTCCACTTCAGGGCTCTAGGGGAGATCTAGGAACTGGTGTTTGGGGGAGAGCAGCAATTAAATGGGGTTATAGTGGCTTCTGCCCAGAGCACCTGAGAACAACAGGGAGCCCCAATGCTGGCTCCCACGCAGCACAGCTGTCTGGGAAGGGGTTGGATCCAAGTCTGCACATAGAAAGAAAGGGTCCAAATATATCTGGGCACAGGGTCTTTTCTGAGACTGATATTCAACCAAGAACTATGTATGGAGATAACCTAGAACCTCTGCTCAGATGTAGCCTGTGGTAGCTCAGTAACCAATTGGTTTCCCATAGTAAGGGGAACAAGGACTATTTCTAACAGGAACTCAATGACTGGCTCTTTGGTCTCCCCACCCCCAAGGAAGGAGCAGTCCTGTTAGGCCACAGAGGAGGACTTTGCAGCCAGTCCTGAAGATACCTGATAAAACAGGATCAGATGAATGGGGCGGAGGTCCCCCCCTATCGGTGGACTTGGAAAGGGGCACGGTGGAGATGAGGGAGGGAGGGTGGGAGTGGGAGGGAATGAGGGAGAGGGATACAGCTGGGATACAGAGTTAATAAAATGTAACTGATAAAAAAAAATAAAATTATAATAAAAAAAAAAAGAAAGAGAGGGTCCAGTGCCCAGAGAGGTCATACTTCCCGACCTCTAACTGTGCTCATCACTTCTTCCTTCCATAGACACTGTAATGTCATTTTCACTCATCTGTCTTAAATAAATCTTTTGTCCCACCAATGTTTAGCAATTAAAAGGGCAAGTTAATCTTGGAGCTGTTCTTTCTTCAAAGTATGGAATTAAAAGATGATTACAACTACAGGCAAGAAAGCATTTGGATTATGCATCATTTAGAAATGATAATAAAGATTATCCATATGGTCTCCTGTTCCAGAACCCTCCATTGCATTAGCAATCACCTGACACGGGTGTGGTTAGGATTATATGGCTCATTTTCAATTCTGCCGTGTCTTAGGTCAGTCAGTGTCATGATGATTTACTGGAAATAGCTGTCATTTTCTCTTTCAAACAGTGACAGGTGCATGTGAATACTTCATCTTCTTTTTCCCTTCTTTTCAAAAGTGTTTTATATGTTTTGAAAAATATACTGAAACATAATTATATCACTTTCCCTCTCTCCTTCCTCCCTCCAGTTCCCCTCACGCTGCCTCACTCTTAGGTTGTTGGCCTTTTTCTTTGATTGTTATGGTTTTTATCATGTGTGTATATGTGCAAATATATAAATTCAACCTGCTGCATTCATTTCTGTTGTGTGTATATGCCTTAGGGCTGACTGAGTACGCTGCATTGGACAGAGGGTTCATCCCTGGGAGAGGCTGATTCTCCTCCTAGCCATTATTGGTTGCCTGCAGTTGTTTGACTATGGGTTGGAACCCCAAGGAAAATTATTCAAAGTTAGCATGTCTGTGATTGTGCTACTGTTCTGGTCTTGTTCATGAGCGATTTCTAGGAGAGACTGTTCTACACTAGGATGGGACTGATAATAGTATGGTCTTTTCATGCCTTTTCACTGTATCTTTTTTTCTCTCTCTCTCTCTAAAGCATTTTGGATTCCATCCTTGTCTGTCTTGGGTACATAATCTGTGCTGATCAGACCTGCAGATGTGTGCTTTACGTCATTTTCCATTGGTGATTTTAGGGCTTTTCATATAGGTAGCTGTCACTTTAAATGAGTGTCTTATGGTTAGTGAGTAGGACCCAAAGGCCTGGATCTCTGCATTTCCTTCTGCTGAGGGAAGGAATGGGGAGAAGGTATCCCTGCTAGAAACTAGCCCAGCTATGGGCAACATAATTTCAACATATAAATTTGCAGTTTCCTGGGGTGTAACCCTGTCATAGATTGAGAGCCTGTAGTTCAGTTGTGCCTGGCAAATATTTATTAGAATCTGCTCCTTGACGCTGTGTCTCAGGCATGTATTTAGTTAAGAAGCTAATAACTCTAGGAACTTATCAGTCAACAGATGAGGACAGAACCACCCAAGAATCGTTGGTTATTTTGAGTTAGTTTGTTGTATGAAAAGTGCCCCGTGGTTTGGGGGGTTGTTATTGCTGTTGTTGTTGGGAGAGGCACTGGATGTTTCCCCTCTGTGTGTGCAGCCTGGCAGGGTACCTCCTGTACGTAAGGCCCACAAATCAATGCAAGAACGGATGATTGATTTGGTACAAGTTACTCCACATGCACGTCTTCATAACTGAACCCTTTGTCCCAAGGAAACTGGCCAAGAAGAGGAAGGAGACGATGAGCAGCACCCGGCAGGAGATGACAGTGATGGTGAATTCTATGGACAAGAGCTATGCCGAGCAAGGCACGAACTGCGATGAGGCCTTCTCATTCATGGACACGCACAACCTTAACGGGAGATGTAAGTGTTTGCATTGTGTGGCTTTTACTCAAAGTGTCTGTCAGCCTGGTCGGGTTCCAGTAGCCCTGTGAGATTAAAACCCAAATCCTCTTAGAGTGTTCTCACACAGAACTGCTTTTTCCAGTTTCTGTGCCTCCAGTTGTTTAGCGAAGGTGTTTTACTAAGGGTGCTGGGACCTAGGGCTGTAAACCCAGGCACCCAGGGCAAAATGTCTTCTCTTCTTTGAGAGCACTGACACAAAGGCTCCCCTCTGGCTGAGGATGCACCTGTTTCCCCTCACGTCTCTTGCTGTTTAGATCCCATTTGTAAGCAAGCCAGGTGTGGGATTATACTGGAGAAGTCTGTTGTGAAACGGGTCATTAAGTGGCAGTAACAAGTTAATTGTTTGTTTGTTCAGCTGACAGCTCCTGCCTTTATTATAGGGCAATTAGTGGCAATTAATAAATTAAAATGTGCTTCAATGTGTCTTAAGCTCCGCACCAGGTAGCCTAACCAGTGCCTACCTGTGCCCACCTGTGATCCCTGCGGAGACAGTATTTTAGGAGATCAGCAACTCAATTGACTACATGAGGTACAAAAGGGACATATTTTCCACCCCTAATTATGTTGTCAGTGACCAGAGTTAGATCCCACAGTTGGGCTTGATTTTGTAGTTCATAGCACATACCCATCAAGGCCAAGGACATGGTTTCTTTGTGTGAAGTCCACACATACAGACCATGGCTGGTCCCTGCTGTATGATCAGATGCCATCAGCACGTGGGTAGAACAGCACCTATATGGCCAAAACAGTGCACAGAAAGGATTCAAGGCTTCCAGGAACGTGAAGATGAGGTCTGGGGAAATCCCTGGTAGCTATGGACAGTGTGTGCTGGGCACCTGGCCAAGCCTTTTGGCTAGAGGATGCTGGGCTGCCAGCGTTCTTCCCTTGGGATCACAATAGGTTCGCCTGTGCCTGCTCAGGAGCCTTCTACTCACGTAGCCTTCACAGACTGCTTCTTCTCTTTATACCGACATCCACTGCCCCAGCTTTTCTTCCCTTATTTGTGTGTCCTCCCTGCATACCCAGCCTGATGGACTTGCTTGCAGCGGGCAGGGCGCACTACTCTGCCACAGTGGGAGGGCAGCACTGTTGCGCTCGTGGCTCCCATCTTCTACCCGTCTATGACCTTCAGTGTAGGATGTGGAAACTAGTATATCATCATAATAAACTCTTACTTTTTTTTTTTGGTTAAGATTGTCGCTGCCATTTTTGTTGCAGACATTACTTGTTTCTTTCACTAAAGAAAAAAAAAGAAAAAGAAAAAAAATTAAAATTACATCCTAGTGACATAGCTCCAAATTAAAGTACCCTGCCTTTGAATGTTGGGAATTGCATCCAGGGAGGAAAACTCGGCACTCACAGAGCTGGGATTTGTATAGCAGTGGCTGCTCTCTAAACATCAGTATGTGTGGGACAGACACACAGGATGAGGGGCACAGCTCAGGAATACATTTTCTTGAAATGACCCACTCCAAGAACAGGAACCTAAATTAATGGCTATGGGATGTTTCAAGTTTGAACCTCAGGGGGAACATCACTTCTGGACGGGGAGCCTAACCAGGTAGTGAGTTCTACAGGGGTCTGTACCTGTAGACACGCAAATGTGGACAGGCTGATAAGCATAGGGTTACCACCGGAGCCTCCCTGGCTGACCCTTTGCTTGGAATTTTTGACCCTCCTCTCAACAGATGTATCAGAAGAAATTGTTCACTCCTGCACTGTCATCCATGAGAGGTCTCTTTCAGTTTCACTGACAGAGATCCCTAGTACTAAACATTTTCATAATGTGCTGTTCATTCCCTCTCAATTAAAGCTTCTAGGGAAGCAATCCCAAGGGGAGTTCATGCAGATGCCCGGGCTACAGCCTCCACACACACTTGGTGGAGATTTACAGTTATACCTCTCTACAAGATCTTACTCAGAAACTTCCAGACACTGTGAGGCAAGTTGCTTTTTAAAATGAGGTCATAAGAAAAATGAGACTGGAGAATTTAAAAGTAATGCAGAATTCATTTTTGAGAGTAGGGAATAATCTGTCCACCAAAGCAAAGGTGAATGATGCCTTCCACTTTACCGTACTATAAGAATGGGATTATAGAATGTGGGGAATTGGCTCAATTTGAATACTTAAGGGCAAATGTTTAATACAAAGGGGGATTTGAATACTTAAAGGCAAATGTATTTCAGCAAAAAAGTGGAAGTAAACTGCTGTTTTGTATCCATCTTGCACACTTCTCTCGAGCACATAAAAACAGCTGCAGGCAATGAAGCAGCCCATACCTTCTGCTTGAGCAGTTTATAAGTGCACAATTTCTTCAGTTCTGTCTGCATCGATTGCTGTGTTCCTGACAACTTACGAGCCTCGTGCATAAATGTGACCCTTCTCTGTTTTAGAGAAATAACCAGATAAATAGCAGGCAGCCTGGATTCTGGTCCTCCCTCTCTCATTTGTGTGTTTGCCTTTGGAAGATTTGAACATGAGGAAAGGCACTTCCCTTTACATCAGGAAGTGCTTCTGACAGCCCAGAAACATTAACATGTCATCAACATAATCACAACCTGAGGAATCAATCCGCAAGGATCCATAGCACTGTCCTCTGATAGGGTGATGCGATTACGTGTGTATCTCAGTGGGAGGTCGGCACCAAGTAGACGACCTAAGTACTCAGGAGAAGTGTAGGTGTGGGCGGTTATGTCTACCCTGAGCTTGAGTCAGTCCTTGTGCTTTAATGAAGTGAAGGTGTTATATGAGCAGTCAACTAAGATCTAGAAGAGAGGTCACATGCTGCGTTAAAAGCAGGAAGCACCCATCGGCGATGGAATCACTCAATCAGAGGGTTTGCCTTTTCCTCTTAGCAGCGGAGACAGTGGTCGTGTGTCCTCCAGAAAAATAAAGCAAAGAAAGAGAATCTATTTTTATTACTTAAAGACTAAAAGAGCAACATGGAGAAAACAGCTTCATTTTCAACGTAGCACAAATCAACCTTACTTTTATAAGCCTGGTTGCGGCAACCTCTATATTCAGAATATAAGGACCAGGAGGACTTTCAGCAAAGCACCAGAATGCTGCTACTACCCGGTTCATCCGGAGCCCTGTAGGGACTTGTTCCCACCTCTCACAGCAGGAGCGTAATCACAGGGGCCAAGGCCAGACTCCAGAGGAACTTCTGGGATTCCTGTTCAGGATGGCGGCTGTTTGGAGGTGTTTTTCATCACAGGATGAGGACGGTCCTTATCCAATCAAAAGGGTTTGTCCGCTAAAAAGGATGAGTAACCACCCAGAAACCACTGGGAATGGGGCTGCTTGCCAGAGAGCCTTCAGTGAACCCCAGAGGCTTCTCTGGGTGAGCTGTCTACCGTCACTTAGACAGGCTGCCATGATTCCAGAGTGCCCTGTGTTCGGAACTCAGCCTATCTGTGGCCTCTCCTGACCAGACTTTTTTTTTTTTTTTCAGCCGTGTCTTCACCATCATCCTTTACAATGAAAACAAATACGCTGAGCACCTCGGTGCCGAATTCCTATTACCCAGGTAACTGAGTCTCTACCCTCTTGCTTCCTCACCACCTTTGGCAGCTCTTGGGCTTTTTTGCTGGATATGTCATAGAGCCAAGGTGTCCTGTGGCTTTCCTGGGGAAACTGGGGGCTGTTCCTCAATCATTTACTGTTCTTTCTCTTTTTACTCTCTCTTCCCTGCTTGCGATGTACGACAGACCCATTTGTGCCAACTGCAATTTTAGGTGAGAATAATCCCCTTTCCCAGAGTTTATTTCAGGAGTGCCTGAGAAAGTCAGCCTTCCCTCTAGAGGGCGCTGGAGTTGTAACTGTGCATGATGCCATGGTTACAAGCGGAGCATGGGGTGGAGTGGGGCCAGGAGCATGGGGCGGGGTGAGGAGCCTTCCCCTGAAGCCTCCCCAGGTAGGAAGGGTTTGCTGCATGTGGGAATAGGGTGATACCAAAGAGTTTCAGTGAACAGTCCCAGCTCCAGGGCTTTCCCTTCCCGTGTTCAGAATTTAAGGTTAGTTCTGATCCCAAGGGAAGGCAAATGACAACGTCCTCACTCAGCTGTATACTTCCACGAGCTGTGCTCTGTCCAATATGACAGTCATAAAAGTGAAAATAGCTTCTCATTATTTTCACTTATCTCTCTAAGCACTAAAAACGCCAGTTTCAAAAATATAATTTTCCTAATGATGCCCCCACCCCGTGTCATGTGGCAGAGCGATCACAGTGGGCTCCAGACCCCCTACCCGTCCAGCCAGGGCGCCCCCCACCCCACCCCCAGCCATGTGCCTGTCACATTATGGAATTTTAACGTGTTCTGAACAGTGGGGGTGACAGGAGGGCGCTTTATCATCGTGTAGTTTATCATGTGTCAGTTGTCACAAGCAATGAACTAAAATGTTAGCCCAATGGGGCAGAATGCATTTAAAGTATGAAATATTCCCAGCAGGGGGTTACAGGGAAAAAAAACAACAGTCTAACTTGTACAGGGTAAGAAGGGTGAGGAGAAATGACGTTACCTAGCAAACAAGCCTGAGCTGCTGTGGCATTTGAGACGCCTAAGTAACCTGAGTGTGTCCTGGCTGTGTTCTCTTTCTACTACTAACCCTCCGGGAAGGAGCACAACAAAAGCAACTTCCAGGTACATAACAGTTCGCTGTAGCCAGAGCTTCATTCTCAGCTTCAGCCTCTTCTTCCCCCACCCTCATCACTAGGCCTCAGGACCCCAGGCCAGGACCCCCCACTGTGCTTCTCAGTTCTCAGAGTTTTCCCCATTTCTGAGGAGAGGGTAATTCCTGTTTTCACGTCGGAGTCCTTTCCTCTTAAGCAAGTTGGTTGCCTAAGGAACGGAAATGAGCTAAGATGAAGTGTGGGGCAGGATATTTGGAGCATAATGACTCTGAGGCACCATGCAGCCCCCGTGCAGGTTTGAACACCAACTACAAAGGGGGCACCTCATTTTAAACCCTTCTCACTGGGCAGGGACACAGCCTCGTTCCATGCTGGCCGACACTGTGGTCACCACACAGTGGCGATTGTGAAGTCACTGGGTAGGCGAAGACTGGTGATTTCTTTGTGTGCTATGGCAGGTTGATCTGCCCATGTTCTCATCCGAGAGGAACTGTGGGTAGGGAGGGCTGAGACAGGCCTTGTCAGAAGAAAGAAAGCATCCAGACTTCACAGCAGCATGAAGATAAGCTTATTAAACAAATACCATCTCTCCAAAGCCACTGCCTTGTTAGTAGGAACATTAACGACACCTTTTAGCGTTGGCTAGGCTCCCTTTCTGAGAGCGCGTGGCTCAGAAAGACAACTCAAGTTTCAAAAATGGTGTGAAGAAGAAAAAAAAAAAAGTCCTCCAAATACACAGATCATTATTTTCTGGTAAAAATCTGTGCAGTGGAAACCAATGGCAATGGCATAAGTGGTGGTATCTGGAACCCGTGCTGGAACCCCATGATCGGGTGCAATATGCCTCTGTATATCATTGGGGAAGGACCAATGAGGTTATCTCTTGATGCCTACCCTGGTCCTTTGCAGGGAAGGGGGACAGTTACAGTTTACGTTGAGACAAGTAGAGATAATTAGTTGGGAAACAGACTTCAGCACAAATAATAGCGCTAGCTCGCTAAGTTTCGTTTCCTCTTGTGAGGACCCAGTTCTCACGGAGAATTTAAGTCTATCTTTACCTCGTTTGCCTGCAAAGATGGGTGGATGGATGAATAGAGACAGATAGATAGACAGACAGACAGTTGGTAGATAATAAATAACATCCTTCTCCATCTCAAAAATACAGCATCCATTCCAAGTCAGTGTTTTCAACTAATTCATTAGTGAGTATAGAATTGATTTTCAATTATTAGAAAATCATCAGAGCTGATATTCAGAAACATTTCTTTCTGATTCTTTCATCTAAGGCATTATTTTTTAATTTTAGAAAATTGTTTATGGGTCATGCTTTTAATACAGGAAATGCATGACATGGGATACTGCCTATCAGCAATAAATCATGTTAGCAGTCGGAGAACACAGATTAACTGCTCCTTTTAGTGGAATCGGGGGTGTCTCACAGGCGAGGTGACCCGCTTTCCTAACAGATACAGCATAGGAGCATCTAGTTCCCCTTGAACACAGCTGTGCTAGATGACAGCTCTCTTTCCGGGAGGGTGGAGTGGTGTGTGACTGCCTGAAAAGGTGCTCCGTCCTAGAGATGGAACCAAGGTGTCCTCATGAAGTGGAGAAGTATATGCAGCTTTGGGAGCGGCTGTTGCCCGGTGACCTTAAAACCCTCAATACCCAGGACTGGGGTCAGGGCAACGCCAGCTTGAAAAGCCTGGGTCCTCCAGGTGGTGTTTCGCTCAGCGACAATGAAAGGCGAATTAATTATATTCACTACACAAAGTCTAAAACGGAGAGAACAAGAGAGGCACAGAGGGGAGACTAATTAATGTTCCATTTCTTTTAGTATTTATACAGAACAGAGCTCTCTCCTAGAGGAAACTAAGAGCCCAGTGGATTGAGTGCCTCAGCGGGGATCCTGCATCCCAGCTGATAACTCTTAGCAGTTTTCAACAAGCAAATCTGATATGCAAATTTCCAGGGGGCATTGGTGACTATTAAAATGGGAACACAGACATTGCTAAATTTCAAAGCAAATCCAAATGAAAAACAAAAACAAATCATAAAACCGGCTTACCACCCTTTTTTTATTTTGTTTTCGTGTCTTCAGCCACCTTGTAGTGACTGAGGTGCCATTTCAGCAACGGCGACATAGCTCCACACCCGTGTGCCACCCTTCATACCATGCATCCCCAGGGGCTTTGCGATGCCTACAGAGCAGGGTTGTAGGACAGGCCCAGCCCACCAGGTTTCTTAGGACTAAGCATTTAGTAGAGCAACAACAACCAAAAAATCATTAAAAACGAGTGCAGTTGAAACCCCCGTTTAACACCTAATCTGGAATTGCCAAACATTCCCATCCTTTCACATGTATTCTTATTTTTTATGTGTGAAATTGAGTTGATGCCTCCTTTTAACTTATTTTTTTTAGCATTGTGATTCATAAAAGCCTGAATCCCTAAAGGGATTCAGCATTTTAAGGCATTAACCCATAGATGAAATTTCTAATTGAATAGTCTCAATTGAACATGCCTGCCTCAAACGTTCTTTTTAGCAGATAACGTTTCTGTAAATTCATTAAGCTAATTTACTAGTCATCACCCATTAAAATAAAGCCTTTTTAGGCTTGTTTGACCAAATTTTGACATTGATTTTCTAGTATAATTGATTGGCTTTACCCAAGAAATTTTAAATGACAAGTGTGTTAGATGCAAATAGCCCTTATTGAGTTATTTCTTGGCTCATGGGAGATGAGAAGCAATTCTCTACTAATTTGAACCTCCTTTTTGTGATTGACCGCTTCGATGAAGCAACCCCACCCTGACGTGATGGGAGTGCCGAGCCTTGGCCCTCTGACCCCCTCTCAGCACAGAGTTTAACTGGAAGGCAGACAGCATAAAGTAGAATTGCCTGCAGTTGTCCGCACACTGTTGCTGATGTCCTGTTTCCTTTTTCTCCTCCTCTTTTCTCCTGATATGTATCCGCTTTAAAGTGCCAATCAATGGTAAGTTCCCCAGCTGGCCCCTTGGAGAAGCTGTGGAGGGAGTGTGGGGGTGTGTGTCTCACTCGTAGACTTGACAGAGCCAGTGTGCCGCCCCGTGCAGGCCTGCATGTTCGCTGTCGTAGGACATTCTGTGTGTGATGCGTTGGCCCACAGTATTTCATTAAGCTTTCTGACCCCGGAGCATGCAGAGTGACATTAATCCCAAACCAGGTCCCCTCTCAGTCTTCCCCTCTCCTTTGACTTCCTGTCCCAAGTGTCCATTCCCATCGCTAGCTTTATATGCCAAACCATTCTGTGCACTTTTCTTTTGCTCACGGCACATTTGTAGAGTTTATTTATCTCATCACACAAATGAATCAGCTAACATTTGGATGTGTACAAGCCTGGTTTCTCTGCACCAGGTCTTGATGAAGTTTCGATTTGAAACTTTCACCAATTTTTACCATTGAAATGCCGAAAGGAGCATTTGTCAATGAGCTTTGCGGAAGCAATATCTCGTTTGGACTGCTTTGTAAGAGCAAAGAACCCTGCCTCATTCCTAGCAGTATTGCTGATCCCACTTAAACCTACGAACTCGGTAACATTTGTCTTCTGGCTGAGCCATCCTAGGTAGAGGGATGTCAGCGGCCAGCTTGTTAGCATCCTGTGGTCCTCACTCAGCCTGCTGGTTCACCCTCCTTTTCTCCTTCCTCTTCCTTTCTAGATGAGACCCACACAATGGCCAGCGACACCAGCAGCCTCGCGCAGCCCCACACTTACAAGAAGCGCGAGGCCGCCGACGTGCCTTACCAGACTGGACAGCTTCACCCGGCGATCCGTGTGGCCGACCTCCTCCAGCACATCACTCAGATGAAGTGTGCGGAGGGCTACGGCTTCAAGGAGGAATATGAGGTGAGGCTGGGCTAGGTGCTGGCTGCCAGCGTTACTACTGGCAAGCTGTGTGCATCCCAGCGAGGTCTGACAAGGGGCAGGATGGGTCATCCCCTGGCATTTTCCCAGCCAGTGCCAAGTTCAAGTGTTCAGTGGGAAAGGAAGACCACCTCACCTTTCACTTCCTTATGCAGAAACATGCATTGGCCCAGGTTCTCTTTCCCTTCCTCTTCCTCAATTATTTTCCTGCAGCTAAGTACAATGTTAAATCCAAGTTCTGCAGCCATCTCAGGGAGAAAGTGTCTGCTTGAGGCCACTGTAGACCAACCAGCAGAGTGACATTATCTAGACAGCAGTGAAGGGACTGACTGTTGTTGGCTGCAACAGCTCCTGTAGCTCCACCATTCTAGAATGCGCACTGCTGCCGTGATGCTTCAGAGGACTGGGGCTTTTCTGCAACCATGCTACCCCCCTAACCACATATAAAGTGTAGCGTTCTCCTCTTTCTCAGCCTCAACCATCCACAGATTCTGCTAGAAACTCATTCTAGAAATGGGGGAAATTTTCCAACTTCACAAAATTTAACTCAAAGTAGTACACCATTAACTGAGAGGGGATGCAAGTGTGTGGGGGGTGGGTGATGGGAAGATAGGATTGCTGTGTGTGTGTGTGTGTGTGTTAAAGAGCGTGGTTTCTCAGGCTAGAAGCAGAACTACACGGTGGTGGGTCTCTAAGCCCTGGAGTTTTTGTTAATCCCTAGTCTATGGAATCTGCTCAGATTTTAGAAACATCTCACCTGGGACCGGAGTATTGTTTTGTTATTAATTATAACCCTGTTTGTTATATAATACTTTGAACGGTCTGTCCACAGCGCCCAGGTAGACGCGGCTGGCTCCTCTAGTCTGTGTTGGTGTTGCCAGCTTTGTGAAAGATAGCCGTCTGTTTTACAGACAGTCATGATCTGGCTGAATACCAGTTAGCACTCTGTGGAAAACAGTACGCTGCAGTTTTCCTAGATTGACATCCAAGCCCCACTTAGCGTCGTGAAGCGCTTTATGATATAAGTGATGCGCACCACACACTAAGTGAGAAATGAGTGTGGAGTAAGGGGATCCAGCAGACTTTACAAAGCTTGGTGCCAAATTTTGGAGGAGAGAATGCACAGGATTATTGATATTGTACTTTTCTTCTTCTTTTTTAATCAGGAAAAAATATATACAATATATTCTGATCATGTTTTCTCCTTCCTCCAACTGCTCCCAGATCCTTCCCACCCACCCTCACCCACCCAACACTGGGCCCATTCTTTTCTCTCTCTTTCTTTAAAAAAACAAGCAAAATGAAAAACAAGAAGCACATGTATACAAAGAAGCCACAATAATGAAAACCAAAGTATGCAAGAAAAGACCAATCAGATAAAAACCATCCAAAGAAAGCAATGTGGGACAAAAATACCATTGAGTTTGTTTTGTGTTGGCCAACTAGTACTGGGCCTGGGGCCTGCCCTTAAGTGTGGTTAATATTCCCAGGGAGACTCCATTAGAGAAAACTGTTTCCTTTGCAAGCAGGTGTCGGTTACAGCTAGCTCCTTGGTTAGCAGTGGGAGCTCATGTCCACACATCCCCCTGGCAGTCCTGGGACCCTGTCTGGTTTGATCCTATGCAGGCCCTGTGTGTGCTGCCACAGTCTCTGTGGGTTCAGCTGTCCTGAAGACCCAGTTTCCTTGGTGTTGTTCATGCCCTCTGAACTTAAAATATTTCCACCTTCTCTTCTGCATAGCTCCCTGCTAAAGACATCCCACCTAGGACTGAGTGTTCCAAAGTCTCACCCTGTCTGCACACCGTCCAGTAGCGAGTCTCCATGTTAGTTTCCAGTCTACTGAAGGAGGAAGCTTCTCTGCTGGTGGCCGAGGAGGCACTGGTGTATGAGTCAAGCAGACTGTCAGTGGGCGTCCTTTTGCCGCCATGTTCCTATAGCAGAACAGTACTGTACGATTTTCCCCTAGATCCACGGCCTCTCCAGCCTCGGGTTCTTGTCTCTATTACCAGTGTCAGGTGTGGGTTCCTCTCACGGAGTGGGCCTTAAATCCAGGCAGAGAGTGGTTGATTACCTCCGTGACCTTGGAACTAGAAGCAGAGTACTACAGTCACCCGTTACCTTCTAGAGCCTATGCGTATCAAGCAGTGTTCTGCCTCTCGCTGAGGACCACTCACGTTTCTTCACTTTGCGCCAGTGCCTCCTAGTCTTAGGCAAAGCTCTCTGTCCATCTTGATTGTCACAGATCCACTGCACATGGCACCAACGGCTGCTGGACCACAGCTACTCTTAAGCACAGGCCCGTGGTCCCAAGCAGGCATAGACATCTGTGCCCAGCATGTACCACCTGGTACGGTGCAAGTGATCTGAGATCAGAAGACCGCAAAGCCGTGGGACCCAATCCCAGCTCTGTCCCTGGAGTCTCATTTCATTCCAGACAACGTTTCCAGACGAAGCTCTGCATTTCAGCAGCCCTGAACTTTTTAGATTTACCCTTAGCAGTTCAATGTATAATTCAGAGAAATTGACAGCCTTTGCATATTGCCTCATGCACTTTTAAAGGGTAGCTTAGGAATTAATAGGATTAAGAGTAAGACTTCCAAAAGCATTAATATCTTATGAAAGACAAAATTAGGTTATTGAGAAAATATAAGCCTAATGAATAGAGATGATGTCTTAGTTCTATCCCATATTCTGCATGCAGATATTGCTCAAATGTTTATTAAAGATGTTAATGTCAGGGAGATTAGTTATAGGCTCAAATAACAATTCATGAAATAGCTGAGTCCAATTTTTCATGGACTACTTAAAAATACCTACCTTATGATTTCTATAACAAACTATGGACAATGCATATCCAAATGCCTACAGAATTACTTCCCACTCAAATCTCCTGAGGATATTTGCTCTGCCGATGGAAACTAGGGTATCGTAGACTCATTTTAAACATTCCCTGATGGACAGATCACTGTGATCTGTTATACCTTAAAACAAGATGCTGTTGTTAGTGAATTTTTTTTAAAAAAAGTTCCTCTTTCACCCAACCCATTCAGTGATGAAGATTTTAAAGAAAATGCTCTGAAAATCAAAATTATTTTACTTAATTTTTTAAAAAAGAAGAAAGGAGAAAAGAAAATGTTGAAATACTATATGGGAGAGGGACTACTGAGCAAATAAAAAATGGAAAATTCCATTTGGAATAATCTAGTCAGGCTGGAGAGATGACTTAGCTCTTGAAGGCTAGTTTCACAGCCAAAACTAAAGTAATAATCCTGTCACTCAGTGCCTTACCCCTGTCCTTACAGGGGATGCTGGCATGGTCTGAAGCAATGTAATTAGGTAGATGAGCCTATGCAATTTTGCAGGGAGAGATACATTCTAAGTAGCATCTCACATGAGGCCTGAAGTTCTGGCCATCTCTGGCATTGGGTCTATCATCTAATTTCTTGAGTTTTGTAGCCTAGTCTGTGTATGTGTAAATCCAGGCTTCAGCAAATTGAGAATTCAGTGAAAAGGCCTGCAAATATTTTTGTTCTGTTTTCCCCAAAACCATGCATCTTTATTCTAGGGTGGATAAGGAAAATCTTCAAAAGGTTGCTTTTGAAATGCAGTTGGTGTGCTGGCTACTTTTATGTCAACTTGACACAGCTGGAGTCATCACAGAGGAGGGAACCTCAATTTAGAAAATGCCTGCACGGCTGGCTATGGTGGAGCACACCTTTAATCCTAGCTTTCAGGGAGGCAGAGGCAGGTGAATCCCTGTGAGTTCAAGGCCAGCTGGTACACAAAGCAAGTCCAGGACACCCAAGGCTACACAGAGAAACCCTGTCTCAAAACAAAAACAAAAATCCCCTAAGATTAGTCTATAGGCAAGCCTGGAGGGCATTTTCATAGTTAGTATTTGATGCAGGAGGGCCCAGCCCATTTTATGTGCTGCCATCCCTGGGCTGGGGGTCCTGGATTCTTACGAAAGCAGGCTGAGCAAAGCATGAGGAGCAAGCCAGTAGGTAGCACCTCTCCGTGGCCTCTGTATCAGCTCCTGCCTCCAGGTTCCTGCCCTGCTAGAGTTCCTGTCCTGACGTTCTTCAGTGATGAGCAGTGACCTGGAAGCATAAGCAAAATAAACTTTTTTCTTCTTATGTTACTTTAGGTCATGGTATTGGTCACAGCAAGAGAGGTGAGACGGCTGGATTTAGAACTGTAACCAGACACACCTCTCTTGCTCATGCCCTAAAGTGTGTGCCATCATGTTCTTCATGGCAGTAGAAGCCCTGACTGAGATGGTTAGATATAAGTTTGTAACCGGTTATACCCCTCTTGCTCATGCCTTGAACTGTGTGTTTCCTGGAAATCTTGAGCAAGTTGTCTAGCCCCTACGACCCTCAGTTTCTTCATCCATAAAATGAAGCCACTGCAATATCAGCCTTATGAGGTTTTGTGAAGGTTTAGTCATGAATATATATAGATAGATAGATATCATCATGTATAACCGATCTATATTATATATATCATAATGATATATAAAATTATGTATAATAATCATTATCATTTAGTCATTATGTATACATATATATGTATACATGTATATGTATATCTATATCATAATGACTAAAATGTTATCCAACATGCAGTAAACAATCATGTCGTTGTAAACGTGCAAAATATGTTATCCACTGCCAGGAATACACAGGGACACTGCATTGCTCCACCCTCTGTAAGCTTACAGTGCAGTGAAGGAGCTGGGTTAGAACTGTGATGCGTCTGATAGAAACCTGCAGGGCCCAGATAAATGTCAGAGTACTATGAAGGACATGGGGACAACCTGAGCCAACCTGGGACAAGAGTGTCCCTTTTTTTAAGCGTGAGTGGGGCTTGCCACAGGAGGCTGAAAGAGAGTACATTCCATATAGACATAAAGCAAGAGACTAGCAGTGTTCTGGAGAAATGGCCCCGGTCCCCATGCCCGAGTCGCAGTGGGTGTTAAAAGACAAGGGTTGTGAGAGTCATGATCACAAAGGGTTTAGTATGTCATATGTGCAAAGTATAATGTTGTGTTGTTCTGCAAGCACTGAGAAGCAAAGAAGACTTCAGAAAGTAGGGATGTCCCCCCTGTGTGTAGATGGAGACCTATTTCATATAAGCAGCTTGGTTTTTTAAAAGTTACTTCTCTGAGACACACAGAAATAATCAAAACTCCAAATGGTAGATGAGAAAAAGGAAAAAAGTTGTATTTGCTGAGAAAGTATTTCAGATGTTCTGGAACGTTTGGCCTCCCAACCCCTGGGAGCAAAGAAGGCCTTCCCTATGGAAGCATCTCCAGGGGGAAGATATCCTCAGCTGCTGCCCTGACTCAGAACGCTCAGCCATCTGTTCTTCCTGCTTTTCTCCAATCCACAAGGAAGACCTGGTAACACGCTTTGTTCAGGATTTTTGGAATAGAGGCTTTCCTCTGCTCCTCTGCTCTCTGTGCTTTTCAAGTCAGCAATGCCTGAGGATTGTCCTAAACTCAGAAAGGCGTCATTAGCAATCAAGCGGCCAACAGAAGTGTATCCAAACCAGAGGAAAACACCCTGTGGGAGGAGACAGAGCCGTCCTCGGTGCAGGTTCTGTGTTTGATTTTGTTGTAACAAGATGGGCATGTGGCCCATCTCACCAGGGAGACGTATTAACTGGATTCAAAAGAAACCCCGACTCGAATACCAAAGAAGGAGTAAGCATCTCGCTTGAATGGAAGATGGCATCTTGTAGGCAGCAAGTGACTCAGACCTCTGGAGAAAGGCAGGTTTATTTATGCTGCCAGGAGGAATGACCAGGTTCTTCAGAAAAGCAAAGGCCAATCCGTGCAGACCCCTGGGGCCAAGTCATTGCATTCCCAGAAATGGAAGAAGGACACAGCTGCATGCCATGGACGGTGGTGTGGGGCTCAGCTACCAGCTCTGAAGGCTGGATGGCCCCTGCTACCTGAACTTGCCTTGGCCCTGCAGCTCTGCCTTGGCTCCATGGCCTCTGTGCCAGACAAGAGCGTGCGTGATCAATCACCCTCCTTCTTGAGCCAACACTGAGAGAAACAAGGTATTCAGTATTGCATGGGGGACAAGGCAGCCATGGCCCTGTGCAGTCAGCAGGGGACATGCTCTACCTCCATACTTGCCCAGGGGTTTTATAACTAGTGCAGAGTAGCTTTGAGGAGCCAAGCAGAAAGACAGCCACTGTCAGCAGGCATAAGATTCTCACAGAATATGTATTGCTGAATCTGGACGACGTAGATAAAGGAATAGCCCTTCTAGGCGGGACATCCTGAGACATGCAGCTAGTAGATCACTTCACTCTGAGGCAAGGTAGATCATTTTCCCATTGCCAGGGCCCAGACTTATGAAAAACATAAGTAATTCTTTGCACCCTATTTCTCAAAATAATACGTTAAAACATCCCACTGTGCTTAGAAAAACACTGGCATCTCCCACTTACTTTCTTCATATGTGTCTCTCCAGGGCACAAACTCTGGTGGTTAGTTTTGTAATTGAACACAGAGATTGTTTCTTTAGTCAGTTTAAAGTGGGGGGAATTGAAGACAGTTTGTCAAAGTCTTCAGCAGATGAGCAATTCTAAGGAGCTCAGATTTTCTCAAAATGTGCCATCTCGCAGATGCGCCCTTTTAAATATTTAAGTTGTCTCTCTTCTCCCTCTTATCTCTCCTTGTATTTTCAAGTCAAATGGTGGGATTTTTCTAAATGGAAGTACAATATTTTACATGATGACCTTGCAGCCTAAGAAATTATCACTGGAATGTCTTCCCCTCCCTCTAACATGCCTGGTTTTTGTTGTTGTTGTTTTGTTTTGCTTTGTTTTTGTGTTTTTTTTTTCCTCCCTGCTTAGAAAAGCCAATAGATCACCACTTGAAAACCCCTACAGGGATCGAACCCTGATTTCTGATTCCTGAACTGGGGAGCAGGTGCACAGCAGCTCCCCTGTTGGGTTTTCGCGGAGGCAGAAGCAGGTGGAATGCAGGGTTGTGTGTGCCTCAGCTGCAGGAACCCCTTCCCTTCACGTGACTGCGCTCCATCCCGGGTGGGAGCGCCTCCCCTCCCCTGCCCTCCAGCGCACATGCTTCTCATGTGAGCCTTTCAGCTCCCATTTCATGTCTCCAGCACCAGCTGAGTCCGTCAGTTGCCACAATCAGTGCAGGTTATTTTCTGTCCCACAGGATGCTAAACACACAAAACCAAACCATTGAAGGCTTGGAACGGGGGAGCGGGAAAGGGGGTGGCGGAGGAGAGCAGAGCGGTGCTGGCAGGGCCCGGTAGGTACTTTAGGAACAGCAACAGCTGCGCCTCCAGCGGCAGCGGCAGCCAAGTGATTCTGACATGTTCTTTTCTTTAATGACAGTGTTGATGGTGAGCCAGGTCCACAAGGAAATGATAAAATTTTCTCTTTGAATTTTTTGAGAATGCCTCAAGCTCTTTAGTTGTATGCCTGCATTTGTGGATACTTTCTTATCGGGTTAAAAATAAAACCTGCTTATTTTTTCATGCTATGTGTTTCTGTTGAGTTGTGGCCGGGGGGGGGGGGGGGGCGGGGGGAGAGGTGCACATAAAGAGGCCAGGGGAAGACGTTTGGGGTCCTGCTCTATCACTCTTCACCTTATTCCTTTGAGGCAGTCTCTGGCTAAACCTGGAACTAGTCTGGCAGTCAGAAAGACGTGGTGATCCTCCTCTCTTCACCCCCAACAAGGCTGGATTACAAGTGTGTGCATAGCTACACTTTGCTTTTTGTGGGGGCCCTAGGGACTTGAACTCAGATCCTCATACTTGCACAACTTATCTCCTGAGCCATGTTCCCAGCCCCAGGTTTTTTGTTAGTTGTTTTGTTTTTTTGTTTGTTTTTGCAATGAGGAGAACCAGTTTTACTGTGTGCTCTTGATCTGGGTTTACTCAGGGAGCTGTATGCAAGCGTCTGCTTCCTTTGTAGCCTGCTGGACTTTGTCTCGCTTTCAGAGTCTCTGGTCTCAGCTTAACTTCCGTTCCCTTGGCCTGCCTCCACTGACCTCATGCAGGAGCTCCAGCGTGAGGGAACTGGATTGGACACTGCTGTTTCCTCAGCTCTGCCCTTTCTCTGATGATAGTTCGTGGCAGCTGGCATCTTCCAATTTCTCTGAAGCACTTCTAGGCAACTGCCTGGTGTCCATCTGGAAGCTGGTTCTTAGAATTTTCTTTAGCTTACCTCAGAGAAGTTAAGCAATTTTTCCACCAGTTACATGCTTTTAGTGTCAGATGCCATTAGCACTCTCACAGAGGCCGCGGTCCTGAAGGGCCTGTCAGTGAACCTGTGTCCCAGCACCTGTTAGACCTCCTGCTTTTCTGTGTTCTTCATGTTTTTTATTATCTTTATGGTGTCACTACCCACTCAGAAGGTCTGGCCCCACTCTCCCTCCACATCAGCAGGTCACAAGTCCTAACAGCTTCCATCCCCGTCATTTTTCAGTCTGTCTCCTCCTCCTGATACCACAGCCTACCCCTCATCACTTAAGTGGGCCATAGGGTCCCCTCGCTTAGGACTCGACATTTCTTCTCTCCCCTGTAGACCTGCCTCTTGCTCTGCGGCCACTCTTTCATTGTAAGACATTAATGCCCTTACACTTAACTAATACTCAAAACCTATCAACTCTTTCAAACACCAGGAAGCGGTGTAACATCCTTGACCCCTCTAGTCCTGCATTCTGCTCCTACTCTAGGCTTTGGGGCCAACCCCAGCTACTTCCCACCAGTTTTCTCTGCTCCGTTCCATAATTCCTCTCATTCCAGCACAACTGTGGCTCAGGCCTTCACACCTGTGTCACCTCTGCAGAGAGGGACTCCTTTGCCCAACCGATCTCTTCAGATCTCACTCAGTGAGTCCCATTTCAGCTATCCTTGTCTCCCCATCAGAGGCAACAGTTCTTCCACAGTGCCAAGCCCTGTGTTTCAATAATAGCAAACAGTATAATAACTAATAACTCAATATATTTCATGCTATTTGATGTATTCTATAGATTTTTGACAAGTATGGAATGCTTCTACTTGATTAATTGATTCCTAGCTGTTTAAACACATGTAGCTTATGATAGGTGATAAAGATGGGTGTGACTGTCAATTAGTCCAAATTCAGAAACTGAAGAGTATAGAAAGAAGTTTACTTGGGGTCTTAGGAGTTGTAGGTTTGGAGATACAAGCTCAGCTGGCTCTGAACTAAAGTTCCAAAGAAGGCTGACAGTGGGAGCTTTCTGCATTTACTGGAAAGGACAGGGGCTACATGAAAGGTGGAACATAAAGAGCGAGAGCTATGAACAGATTGGAGATGTCCACAAAGCAAGAGGCCCTCCTTCTCCTCCAGGCCCAGTGTGAGCTCACTGGAGATGTCTGTGTTCACAGGCTAGGCAACAGCTGCTGTATGTGAGTCCTGCCTCTTTATGGCCTCTGAGCTCCATTTTGGAATCTCTTCAAGTGTTGCTTTTGCCTTAAAATGTATTTTTCTTAACTCTTTTAAAAAAAAAATACAAGGTCAGGGTCTGGGGATATATTTCATTTGGTGGAATGGTGGCCTACTTTGAGTTCATTTGATCTCCAGCACCTGTAAGCCAGGTACTGTCCACGAGGTTTTTCAGCATCTTCATGCAGTCCTGATACCTGGAGTTAGAAGCAGGAGGATTGGAAATCCATCTTTGTCTACGTAGCAAGTCCAAAGTCAGCCTCATATACATAGGCGGTCTACTGCAGGCCTCAGAAATCTGATCGTCAAGGCCAGCAAGTGTTACAGCTGCTCATAGACCTAGAAGTTGGGATTTTTAGCCCTCAACAGCAGCCAGTATTACATCCCTTGGCCCCAAAGATTAGGTTCTTCCTGCAACCAGGACCTGCAGTTTCTTTTCTCTAGTTCTCTGTGGCTTTTTAATCCTTCAGTCTCAGCTCTCTGCCCATCTCCTACCAACTCTCTCTCTCTCCTTCCTTCCACCCTTCACCATCCTGCCTGGCCAGTCTGCTTTTGAACTGCCCAAATGTTGCTGCTTCAGCTGTCAAGCAGCCAGCCGCCTGGCCGCTTTCATAGCTCAGCCAGCCCGGTGCCTCTGTCGTCACTGCCACTCTGCACTCTGCTGCTGCTTTCCTCTGTGACCAGCTCAGGGCACAAAGCTGAAAGGAGAAAAGAAAAGACTATTTGTCCTCAGGGCTACTGTGAAACAGGAGGGTGTCTCAGGTCAGCTCACTAAGCTGAACTGCCTGCTTATACACGCACACGGAAGGGATATTTGGACCAATCCTAGTACACATTGTTGGCACCCAATCACAGCCATCACAGTCTTACTTCTTTAGCACCAATCCCAGCAACCCTTCCTAATTAGGCAGACTAAGTGAGCTGCTCCCATTCTGGCCAAGGTGTAAATGGTCGAGGGCATCACCTAGAATCTGGTACACACTCTTTCAAACAGCCTCAACTGAGGCTGTACCTTCAGGAGTCAGGACGGTCAGCGGCAGTCCTCGTGAAGTTTACTCAGGGAGCCCACGGAGTATTTGCTCAACGTGGCTGGCTGGCACTGGTACAAGGGTACTCTGGCTGGCTTTTGAGTGGCTAATCCTTTTGCTCAGGGCATCTGGAGAAGACAGGCAGAGAGTGCAGCTGCTGCTAACTAGGAGCCAGACTGCCCATCCCTAACATATTTGTTTACTTATAGGAAAATGAATATCAGAATTGGCTAGGTTTGTTTTTTTTTTTCAATATAACTTAAAATTAAGTAGACATGATTTGAGTAGTGTTTGAACAGTACTTAATACTATGTCCAGCATCCCAGGAAGAGGTGGGTGTCCCACCTCTCCTAAGACCAGTGTCTCAAGACTGAATAATTGACAGGTTAGAGGGTTGGGAACTTCAGCCCCTCCAGGAAAATGGAGTAGGGGGCAGCTAGAGACCACATGTATAAAAACAAATGACCAACAAGATTTGAAGAGCTTCTGGGTAGCGAAATATGTGGAGGTACCAGGAGTGTGGTGGGCCCACAGGTACCACCCAAACCCATTGCTCCCTCACCATCCCTGTACATCCCTTCATCTGGATGTTCATTTCTAGTGTCCTTTATCATAACAGATGAGCCATCCTTGGAAGCATACCAAACCTGAATTCAGGGCGGTGGCGGTGGCAGGGTGTCGCAGGAAATACGGCTTATAGTCAGTTGCTTATTTGGAGGGTAAATGACAGCCTGACGCTGTGGAATGATATCTGGATGGCAGGGCAGTCTTGGGAGAATGACTTGGCAAACAGGATATAACTCGAAACTACAGGTAGAGCACACGGAGGTGGTGTCCACTGGAGAACTGATTGGTGCAGACAGACTTATATCTAGGAACACACAGAAGTGTATTGTGCTGTGTTAAAGTGTGGCCAAAGAACATTATGGGTTTTCCTGTATTTTTCAGTCCCCAAGTAGAAACAATACATTTATTTATATCTGACTTCAGTTCAGGTCATCGTGTAACCATTCAAAGAAGGAAATTCTACCATCACATATAGTTTCAAACCCCCTAAAGGGAATCTATATTGTGTGAACATTTCACAACATAAAAGATTTGCCTGGTTTGTGAGTCATCCTTGACTCCTGAGACCATGATGATAATATGTCCAATACATAAGTTGCTTATGAATGCTGAAAGACAGACAATGAAAAAATGACACATAATACGTGCTACCGTGTTGTGACCAGATGATGATGTTGTTCAGAATTGCAGTTAACTCTCCCCAGCCACGCCTCTGTCACGTGGACTCTCAAGTCCTCGTTCTTGCCATCGCACTGCATGACTTCCCTAGGCAATGCCATGCAGGTGCAGCCCTAAGGAAATCAACCCTGTGCTTTATTGGTTTGACTGAGGCTCTGTGGCATGAGTGGTGCTTCCCAGTCTGTGGTTTGTCTTGATTGAAACAGCACTGTGTCCTCTGGCAGAGGACTGGTCCAGCCCAGGATGGTGGGGATTGACAGGGCCACTCGTATATTTCAGCATCTTTAGAGAAGCAAGTGCTTCTCGTTAACCTTGCTCAGGATGCCAGGCCATGCTGACATTGCTCCCCTCTTCACTGGTTTTTCCATTGTCCAGGAAATCCAGGAAAGCCACATGACGCTATCAGCTAGCTTGACTTATCTGGCATGACCAACTACAATCTCAAGTCAAGCTACTGTTTTGAGAACCATAGATTATATATACTGCTCTGCTAGGTTACAGCCATACAACCCCAGGGAGGGAATGGAAAGGAGAAGAGGGAATCATAACCTGGAGTTGTATGTGGAGACCCAAAATTTTCTAGAAGACGCTCTTTGTAAGTTGAATGTTTTTTCCAGTGGTGTGATGTGACAGTGAGAACCCTTATTAGACGAATCTCTGATCTCAAGGTACCATCAAAACAACCCTTACGCTTCGACATAATGATTTATAATATAGCCCACTGACACTTAAGTTCTGTCTTTTCAGAGAACAATAGTGTTTAGCGACAATGGCCTAAGAATCGAAAGACATAGATTCCAGGGTTTTTTTGTTTTGTTTTGTTTTGTTTTGTTTCTGCCAACTCAAACTCTACCATTGAGCAAATCCCTAAGCCTTCATGAAGCAGGTTAGCCAGTGAGAATCAAGTGCCCTGAGCACCGGCAATGTTCTTTCTGGTGTGACAACACCTGTGGCACCAGAGTTCCAGCATGATCTATATATTCTCGCAGACAATAGCTTTACAGTGGGTAGCACTGACTACCTGTCAGAAGCCTGTGTGGTGACATGGACCTTGTGCCTACACAGACTGCTATGTCACGTTCTGTGGGCACGTCTTTGATTCCCTAGGCCGAGTCTTTATTTTGTTCAGTTTCTTAATGAGGTGGTTCCTCTCCTGGTACCTCTCTTCTCTCGCTTTAACCTCTTCTTATTCTCATGTCTGACCTGCCCCTACCTCCAGAATGTTGAGTTGCAATGATGATCATATTAATGGCGGCATGCTGTTGCATCTTACCTCCCCATTGTATGAAATGTGGCTATGATTATGCTTCTATTAATTAGGTTTCTACTCTCCACTAACTTAGTTTTCAAGGGTGAACAAGGTAGAAATGTATGGGTGAAATGTTTGGAATTACTTAATTTATTCACATTTTAAAGTGTATATATTCAGTGTCAGACACATGATCAATCAGATCATAATAAGATCACATAAAGCTCATAGCGGTTTTGACTGTCACTCACAGAAAGAACAGGGGGCATTCTGACTCTTCCAACTCATTCTATTGCGTGTTTTGAAATAAAGGAGTTTTTTTTTTTTTTCAATGCAGTTTATTCAGGAACCTTGAACAATCATCTGACCCTGGGGAAAGCCAGCCCACAGCTTAAATAGCCTCTGGGTAGCCAACCCAGGCGTGCCACGTGGGCAATGCAGATAGGTCCACATACATGGAAGCAAGCCAGATCCTCAGCCTTAGCTAAATGTGGAATTGTTCGTGACAGAGAGCACTCACCATCGGGAAGGTGGAAGGCGGAAACCAGCTCCATCTTTAAGGCACAGCATTCCGCAGCTCTCTACAGTTCCCCCTTTTTGTTTTAGACGCATCAGGCAAGAGTAGAGGTCTGATCTCTGATATTAGAAATAAATTGGGACTTTGTACCGATGTTCATTTAGGTGTCATCCACCCAAAGAGCATCAGACCCGTCCGATACCGAAATAAAGGAGTTTTATATCCATGATTGAAATATGTAATAACATAGAATTCAGCCATGTTGTTCATTATCCTGTGGATATTTTAAATTTTTTCCTTTCCTTTATCTTCTACTGTTGCCCTTTAGGGCAATGTGGAAAACCTTTTATCTGTTTACTTCAGGGAAATTATACAAGAGATACTGAAAATTATAATGTATTCAGCATTAATTATGAATATGTAGCATATGTTTTATATGTATTGTATTTATATGCTTTAGGTAATTATGCATTTGAGTTCCCTGCCAATTTTATGGCCAAAATATTTTACTTGGCTGATTACTAAGTATATTTTAAGCTTACTTCTTGAAACATGGAGTGAATATACTATAAATCCAATTAACATGATTAATTTGCCTAAAGAGACTGCCTGCTTTTATTTCTTTTCCCTGTTTTAATGATGAAAAACAGTTGCAAGGATCCAAAATAACTTAATTTGTTTTTAATGCTTTCTAAGCCCGATTTTATAGTTATTTTCCTTTATAAGCAAAACATAATTTTCGAAACATATTTAGTATATGGCACAAAAGGACAGTTAAAAACCAGTTTCCAGCAAGTCTCTGAAATAGTAACACATTTGGATCTTAACACGGTTTCAAACCTTGTTTTTCTGCTTATCTTAAAGATTTCTTCTATCATTGTCATGAACACCACTGTAAGTAGTTTTTCGGACTAACTGGCATTGTTTTCTTAATTATTTTCTAAAGGCAGAGTAGAGTATAAAATTCTTCAGGTTTACATTATATTGACAAGTTACTTTCATGAAAGGCTAAACAAATTCACATTGCTATCATTCTATTTAAATGTTTCCCACAATTCACTGTCACTAAAATTAGCATTCATCTTTTTTTTTTAATTATATGCCTCTTTGATGGACAGAAAATGTCTCTTGTTAGTGCTCCGTCTATACAAGCATCATGTCCTCATGTTTGTATGCAAATGGGAGTTTCTTTTGGTGACTCATTCATAACCTTTGCTGCCTTTTCCCAAGGGACTCTTGAGGTGTGTATGAGCTTTTGTGTGGCCTCTTGTGCTCCTTCCCTGTGAAATATGTAAGAAATCTTTAGTTTGTATGTTTCTGTGATTTTTTAAGGTCATGTTTTAACCACAGTGCTTCATGGAAAATTTTGTATAATATTGTTGGAGTTGCAGGGGATCAATTAATAAAGCTTAGAAAGACTGGTTTCTTTAGCCTAGCCACTAATATGTTTCATACCTTGATTTATTTGGAATGTCTAGCATTTCAGTAAAGTTTCAAAATCTTTATGATAAAACCCAGTATATGACTTACTTGTGTATGCTGTTTTCCTTTTATTGAAAATAGTTTTTTCATACATAATATATCCAGATTATAGTTTCCCCTCCCTTCATTCCTCCTGTTTCCTCCCTACCTCCCCTCACATCTAGATCCACCCCATTCAGTCTCTCATGAGAAAACAAAGAGGCTAACAAGGGACAATAACATAATAAAAACAAAACAAGGCTGACATAATGGAACTGGACAAAAAAAACAGGAGGAAAGGGGACCAAAACTAGACAAAAGAAACAGACCCCCTGTTCACATGCTCGGGAACCCCAGAAAAACAACAAACCAGAAGCTGTACGATGTTCTTGTATAGACACGTGCCCGCTGCCTCAGTCTCCCTGAGTTCATAGGCGCTTTGAGCGTGTTGAGTTAGAGGACCTGCCACTCTTGGTGTTCTCCATCCTCTCTGTCTCTTACACTCTTTCTTCCTCCTCTTCTGCAGGGATCCCGGAGCCCCGTGGGAGGGGATTTAATGGAGTCATCCTGTGTAGGGCTGAGTGTTCCAAGGTCTCTAACTCTCTGCATAATGTCTGGTTGTGGGTCTCTTTATTTGTTACCGTCTGCTGCAGGAGGAAGCTTTTTTGATGGTGGCTAAGCCAAAGACCTATCTATGAGTACACAGAATGTCATTTGAAGTCATTTTATTCTTACTTAAATTTTCTTAGAACAGTAGTATTTGGTTTTGCCCTAGGTCCCTAGTCTCGGGTTTGTGGTCACCGAAGCATTGTCAGGTACGGTTTCCATCTTGTGGAGTGGCCCTTACATCAAATCAGATGCTGGTTCATTGGTCATTCCCCCAAGCTTTGGGCCATCATTGCCCTAGCGCATCTTGCAAGCAGGACCCCACTGTAGATCAAATGTTTTGTGGATGGCTTGGTGTTTGTTTCTCTTCTGTAGCATGCAGAGTCCCTTCCTGTACCAAAGCCTCCGGAACACAGGGGTGGAGGGAGCTCTGTAGGCATCAGCTTAACTTCTCCATGTTGTGTAGGTGTTCTCCACGGCAATGGGGTCCTGCTGTTAGTCGATGGCGAACAACCCATATTCTTGGCAACAGCCTGGGTTATTTGGGAAGGAGGGTGGTGGAGTTCTCATAGTTCCCCTTTGATCAACAAACCATTTAGACGTACTCCAGGACCGGTACCGAATTTTTGGTGACAAAAGATGGCCAGCTGTGGCTCAGTCTCCCCCATTATTTAAGCACTTTTATTTAGGTTACCTTCATATGTGTATATATTTTACGAAGTTTGTTTCCATACTACTTCTCAAATGGCCCTTAATTTTAACTGTTTCTTTCCATGTTTTCACCCCTACCTACACATTCATCCATAGCTATCTATTCTATCTCCCTTACCCACTGAGCTCTTACTGTCTCCACTGCTCTCTTACTGCATAGAGCCAAACCTCTGTGGTTCTGTAGAGTGTAAGCTTGGGTAACCATTGACTTAACCGCTAACAACCACATATGAGTGAACACATTTGTCTTTCTGTATCTGGGTTACCTCCCTCAGTATGATTTTTTTTTTCTAGTTCAGTTTATTGACCTGTGTGAATTTCATCCATTGTCTAAATGGATTGTTTTAATTTATTCTTCTGTTGTTAATTTATTCGTCTAGGTTGTTTCAATTTCTGGCTATTATGAATAGAGCAGAAATGAACATGATTGAGCAAGTGTCTCTGTGGTACAATGAAGCATCCTTTAGGCATATGTCCAAGAGTAGTGGAGCTGGATCTTGAGGTAGAACAATTTCCATCTTCCTGAGGAACAGCCACACTGATTTCTATTGTGGCTGTAAAGGTTTACACTCCGAACAGCAATGAAGGAGTGTTTCCCCTATTCCCCAACCTCTCTAGCATAAGCTCTTATTTATTTTATTGACGTTGGCCTTTCTTACAGGTGTAAGATGAAATCTCAAAGTAGTTTTAATTTGCATTTCCCTGATAGCTAAGGATGTTGAACGATGTTAAGTGTTTCTTAGCCATTAGAATTTCTCTTTTGAGAATCTTGTTTAAATCTGTACCCCATTTTTAACTGGGCTTTTGTTGTCTTGATTTTTTTTTTTTAGTTCTTTATATATTTTGGATATTAGCTCTAATCACATGTATAGTTGGTAAAATCTTTTCCTATTTTGTAGGCTGTTGCTTTGTCTGAATGACAGAGTCTTTTGCTGTGTAGAAGGTTTTCAGTTTCATCAGGTCCCATTTGTTAACTGTTGATCTTAGTGCCTGTCCTGCTGGCATTATGTTTAGAAAGTCTTTTCCTGTGCCAATGAGTTCAAGTCTGTTTCCCACTTTCTCTTCTATCAGGCTTTATATCTGGTTTTATGTTGAGGTCCTTGATCCATTTGGATTTGAGTTTTGCGCAGGGTGATAAGTAAGGATTGATTTGTGTTCTTCTATATGCAGCCATGCAGTTTCTAAGCTAAATAAAAGCAGTTATAAAAATAAAAGCCTTCCAAAAAACGTATTGAAGCAACAATTTTCAGCTTCATATGGAACCACACAAACCCCCACAAAACAAAAACCCTACATAGCTAAAACAATGATGAATAATAAAAAAATCTATAAGATGTATCACTATCCCAAATTTAAAGTACTACAGAGCTATAGTAATAAAACCAAAAAGGTATTGGCTTAATACAGTTAGGCTGATGAACAGAATCTCATTGATGACCCAGACATAAATCTACACATCTATGGACATCATCTATTTCATTTGGAGATTATAAGTCTGTTTAAATTGCTTATTTTACTTGCAATTTGGTAAATGGTTTGTAAATAGAAATTATTCCTTTTTTTATTTTCCAATTTGGTTGAGTAGAAGTTTTTTATTTTATGTCCTTATGATTCTTTGGATTTCCTTGATGTCTATTGTTATGTCCCCTTTTTCATTTTATTTATTTTTGTTTTTAATTGATTTATTTACCTTACATCCTGACCACTTCCTCTGCTCCCTCCTCTCTTCCCAGTCTGCCTTCCCACCATCCTCCCATCTTCCCCCTCTCCTCCGAAAAGGCTCAGAAAAAGGATTGCCTCCCATAGATATCAGCGCCTCTTGGCACATAAAGTTGTAGTGGGACTAGTTGTGTCCTCTCTCACTGTGGCTAGGCAAGGCAGTCCAGCAAGGAGAAAGGATCTAAAGCAGAAACAGAGTCAGATACAGCTCCTGTTCCTATTGTTTTGAGTCCCGTGTGAACACCAAGGTATATACTGTTACATATATGCCATGGGCATAGTTCCATTCATGTATGATCTCTGTTTGGTGTTTCAGTCTCTATGGGCCCCCAGGTTAGTTGATTCCGTATGTTTTCTTGTGGTATCCTTGACCTCTCTGGTTCCTCCATTCTTTCAGCCCGCTCTTCCATAGAATTCCCCAAGCTCTGCCCAATGTTTGGCTGTGGGCCTCCACATCTGTTTCCATCAGTTGCTGGATGAAGCCTTGTAGATGACAGCCATGCCAGGTGCCTTTCTGGAAGTATGCCACAAATCACTAATAGTATCAGGGGTAGTATCTCTCCTGTGGGATAGGTCTCAAGCTGGGCCAGTCATTGGTTGGCCATTCCTTCAAACTCTGCTCCATCTTTACCCCTGCACATCTTATTGGCAGGAGAAATTGTGGGCCTAAGATTTTGTGGCTAGGCTGGTGTCCCTCAATTGGAAGTGTCCCCCCCCCCTTCATTTTTATTTTTGTTAATTTTAACATTTTTTTCTCTGCCTTTTAGTTAATTTGGATAAGAGTTTGTCAATCTTACTGATTTTTCTCAAAGACCCAATTCTTTGTTTCATTTATTCTTTGAATTTATTTTGTTTCTATTTTGCTGATTGTTTGTTTCTATTTGATTAATCCCTGGGTTTGATTTTTGTTGTTGTTGTTATGTTCTCCTTTTGGGTGTGATTTCTTCTTCTTTTTTTTTTCCCCTAGAGCTTTCCGCTGTACTGTTAAGTTAATAGTATAAGATCTCCCCATTTTTTTAAATGTAGGCATTTAGTGCTATGGACTTTCCTCTTAGGACCATCTTCATTGTGTCCTATAGGTTTAGGTATGTTGTATATTTGTTTTCATTCGATTCTAGAAAGGCTTTAATATATTTATTAATTTTAGTCTTGAGCCATTATTTACTAAGTGATGAGTTGTCCAGTTTTCATGAGTTTTAAGCTTTGTGTTTTTTTCTGTTGTTGTTATCCAGCCAGATAACAACAACAGATAGGATGCAAGATACTGTTTCAGTTTCCCTGTGTCAGTTGAGACTTACTTTGTGTCTGAATATATGGTCAATTTTGGAGAAAGTCTGTGAGGTCCTGAGAAGAAAGTATATTCTTTTGTGTTTCAATGAAATGTTCTATAAATAACTGTTGGTTCCATTTGGTTTGTAACATGAGTTAGCTCCGGCATTTCTCTGTGTAGTTTTTCTCTGGATGACCTGTGTACTGGCAAGACTAGGGTATTGAAGTCTATCACTGTCAGTGTTAAGATCAATATGTGATATAAGCTCTAGAAGTGTTACTGTTATGAACGTGGGTACCTTTGTGTTAGGTTCATAGATGTCAAGAATTGCAATGTCCTCTTGGTGATTTTTCCTTTTATAAGTACATGGGGTCCTTCCCCATCTCCTGTTTATTTTGGGTTTAAATATTTTGTGGCTACAACAGCTTGCTTCTTGGGTCTTGGAATATTCTTGGAATACCTTTTTCCTTCTTTTACCCTGAAGTGATATCTATCCTTAATGCTAAGGTATGTTTCTTGGATTCTGCAGAAGGATGGATCCTGTTTTTACAGTCATTTCATTCTTCTGTGTTTTTTAATTGGGGAATTGAGACCATTAATGTTGAGAAATATCAATGAGCACTGTTCGTTGATTCCTGTTATTTTGGTGGTGGTGGTGGTAGTGGTGAGATGTGTGTGTGTGTGTGTGTGTGTGTGTGTGTGTGTGTGTGTTTGTTTCATCTTTTGCTTTGCTGGCCTGGGATTATTTATTCCTTGTATTTTGGAGGGTATGGCTAACTCCTTTATGATGCAGATTTCTTTCTAGAGCTTTCTGGATTTGTAAATAGATATTGCTTAAATTTGATTTTATTATGGCATGTCATACTTTCTCTATCTATTGCAATTGAATATTTTTCTGAATGTAGTAATATCAACTGGAATCTGTGGTCTCTTAGAGCCTGTAGAAGAACTGTCCAGACACTTCTGGCTTTTAGAGTAACCACTGAGAAGTCAGATACTATTTTAATAGATCTGCTTTTATGTGTTACTTGGTCCTTTTCCTTTTAATATTCTTTGTTCTGTACATTTAGTGTTTTGATTATTATGTTTCAGGGGGCGTTTCTTTTCTGGTCCAGTCTATTTGGTATTTCATTATGTTTATCATATAAGTTCCTTGTACCCTAATAAACATCTCTTTAGATTAAGGAAATTGTCTTCTATGATTATTTTGAAAATATTTTCTGTGCCTTTTACCAGTTTTTTTTTCTCCTTCCTCTGTTCCTATTATTCTTTTTTGTTTGTTTGTTTGTTTTAAATTTTTTTTTATTTTTTTATCAGTTACATTTTATTAACTCTGTATCCCAGCCATGTCCCGATCCCTCATTCCCTCCCAGTCCCTCCCTCCCTCCCTCATCTCTACCCTGCCCCTTTCCAAGTCCACTGATAGGGGGGACCTCCTCCCCATTCATCTGATCCTATTTTATCAGGTATCTTCAGGACTGGCTGCAAAGCCCTCCTCTGTGGCCTAACAGGACTGCTCCTCCCTTCGGGGGTGGGGAGACCAAAGAGCCAGTCATTGAGTTCCTGTTAGAAATAGTCCTTGTTCCCCTCACTTTGGGAAACCAATTGGTTACTGAGCTACCACAGGCTACATCTGAGTGGAGGTTCTAGGTTATATCCATACATGGTCCTTGGTTGAATGTCAGTCTCAGAAAAGACCCTGTGCCCAGATATATTTGGTCCTTGTGGAGCTCCTATCCTTTCCCCATCAGACTAACTCCCCTTCTTTCTTATGATTCCCTGTACTCTGCCAAAGGTTTGGTCATGAGTCTTTGCTTTGAAAACACTGCTAGTTAGAGTCTTTCAGATGCGCTCAGTAGACTCCTGTCATATGTTCAATGCACATTCCATCTGTCTTTCTAAATGAGGATTGATCATCTTACCCCATGTCCACTCAATTGATTATCTTTTTTAGGTGTATAGATTTCATTATGTTTATCATATCTTATAGGTCTGTGTAAGTGAGTATATCCCATGTTTGTCTTTCTCCTTCTGGGATATTTCACTCAGAATGATCTTTTCTAGATCCCACCATTTGCCTGCAAATTTCATGATTTCCTCCTTTTTGATTGCTGAGTAGTGTTCCTATTATTCTTAAATTTGGTCTTTTCATAGTGTTCCAGGTTTCCTGGATGTTTTGTGACAGGAGTTTTTTTAGATTTAACATTTTCTTTGACCAAGGTATCAATTTTTTTCATGTCTTCAGTTTCTGAGATTCTCTCTTCCATCTCTTATATTCTGTTGCTAAGGTTTGCCTCTAAGGTTCCTGTTTGAATTTCTAAAATTTTCATTTACAGATTTCCCTCAGTTTGGGTTTTCTTAATTGATCCTGTTTCCACATTCAGGTCTTGAACTGTTTATTTGTTTCCTTCTATTGTTTGTTTATGTTCTCAGATTTCTTTAAGGGTCTTATTCGTTTCCTCTTTAAGGACCTCTATATCATAAAATACGGCTGTTTGGGGGTATTTTTCTTATGTTTCAGCTACGCTGTGGTAGTAAGGCCTGCTGTGTTGGGTTGCTGGGCTGTAATGGAGACATGTCATCCTGGCTGCTTTTGTGTTTTTATACTGATGTCTAAGCATTTTTGGTTTTTGGAATATTGTAATTCCAATATTGCAGTATTCCAGGTGCTGATATCTGGTCTTGTTTTTGTTGGGTGGGTGTTTGGATTGGTTCGTATTGCCCTCTCTGGTTCTTTAGAGAGTATAGTGGCTGTGTGTTGCTGGTTAGGAAATTCTCCTGAGATCCTGATAGATGTGGCACCTTCTTCCCTAGCCAGAGTAGCCTGTGGGTTCCCAGGAAAACCATGCATGCTTTATTTACACTATGGCAGTGGAATCCTTTTTACACTGCCTTTTATTTTTATTGCAGATTTATATGATAGATAAGTAAATACTCTTATATTTTATTCTCACATGGTGCCCATCCCATGTTGTGTAAAGCTAAATGTATCTTTACTTCACTTGCTTTCATAGACAAGTTGATAGATAGACAAATGATGGATATGTTCATAGATAGATGATAGACCTGTAGATTATAAATAAATAGATAGATGATTGATAGTTAAAATAAATGTATATAAATATGAGCATGTATCTCAATGTGCACACATTATACTCTTTGTATCCTATGTCTAGAAATATTGTTTGGTATTCTTTATTTCAATTGTTTGTCTAAAAGCTGTTTTGGAGTTATATGTAGAGAATCATGTCAAGTTTCATCTATGACAGCTTGCCTCATTCACATCTCACATTCTTTCCGCTACTATTCTAATGTTGTCCAGAACCTCCAGTACATTGCTGAATGAAACTCAATTTAGTATAGATTATAGCCAGTAGGTCTGTCTCATTGCAGATCCTAGCCTGCAACCCCAACTACAGCCTCTGTAAGCAATATCAATGTGGAAGCATAAAGCTAAAATGGAACAAAGCTACCAGCCCCATCCAGGATGCAAACCAAACTTATGGCCCAGCTCCAACACAGGTAAAGTCAGTGGCACCATTCTGCACCACAGAGCTGCCAACAGTGCCTGAACAGATGTGATAAGAGAGCCCAGCAGCAGCCCCCACCTGACATCAGTGCTCACCCTGGAGTCCCATAAAGCCAAGGAAACTAGTGTGTCTCCCACCTGGGTGCATACTGTAACAAGTATACCACCCACCCTCTGCACAGGCCCCCTCAAATCTGTGGCATCCCAGCAATTCCCATCATGTAGATGCTGCCAGCTAGCCAGAAGGGAAAGCCAACCTGGGATGGCTAAAGGTAATCTGGACCCCTGGTTTCGACCACACAAAGAACTTAACTTGAAGTGGCATAAAGGTGAAAGTGTACACCCCCGCAGCAGTCAAATGCCTCTGAAAGAAACATGGGCGGGCTGCGGAGCACAGACAATGGAACTGAAACTAGACAAACAGGGCTGCGAGAGAGGCTCCAATGCAGGCTGAGGTCATACCACAAGTAGCACAAGGCTTTTGACTCGGAGGAGATCCTTTCCATAATAGAGATTTGCTTTACTTTGAAAGTGCCATTATAAGTGATTTCTTAGTGAACCCACAGAAGGACAGTCTTTCCCAACACTACTGTCCTGTGATGTGTTAATTCAGACAGACATCCAACAAAAAAGAAAAAAAAAAAAACCACACCGCAGACCCTTCCAGAGGCAGAGACAGCCCACCACCACCACAGCCTCCAAGGCGAGCATCAGTGAAAGCAAGTACACTGTGTGGTCTTAGCAGCTATTAACCCAGCCTACGGGTCAGCCTTGCTTTGTGATGACCTCGCGAGGGCTCATCCAGCAGCCAGGATTAATTAAGAATGATATGGCGGCAGCACTTTTCAACGTCCTGGTAGTTAATTAAGGGTCTGGAAAGGGTTGCTTTCAGTCTCCAGCTCTGCCCGAGACAGCAGGCCTCAAGGCTACAAAGGCTTGTTCCGTTGCTGACTTCATGCCTCTCCCATTTGCTTTTCCTGGTCTACGAAGGCAACCTTAAGAAAGGTCACCACTGCGTCGCCATCCTTGACAGAGTGCACCTTTCCCAAGATGCGTGGTCTTTGAAAGAGAAGCGTTCAGAGTCATGCTGAAGAGTTTGCCATATCAGGCTCGCTTTCAAAGAGCTGGTTAGAAAAAACCCTTTGAAAAAGATGTAAGCGGTGCTGGCTGTGTAGACACAAATACACCTGGAGTAGGAAAGAAAAACTAGGTCAAGCAAAAGCAAGTACTTCAATATTTAGGAGAAGGGGAGGATGTTTGGGTTGATGTATTGGCCTTTGGGGCCCCTTCTTGCATCACACAGACTTGAGGCATAGATTCCGGATTTACAAGGATGATGTGGCATGGCCTTTCCCTTCTTTTCAGCAATGACATGCAGTTTTCAATGTCCCCAAGAACTTTAAGTGAACTCCTAAGCAATTATAGTTCCACTAAAATGTGTAATGTGATCGGGCCTTTCATTTATTTATTTTCTCATTTTGCCTCTGCTCTCATTGATGACTGCAGCAATCCCTCAATCAGAAGTGAAGGGTGAGGCTTAATGACGTTATGTATAATTCAGTTTTCTGCAGTGTGCTTCTCCACTTGATGTTCTGCATAAGCTTGGGAAGGGATGGCCGTTTATCAGATCACTGAGGATTTATATGCATCTCGGTGCTGCCTCCTTACCGTATAACTTCTTTCATGAGAACCACACACTCAACTTAAATCAGCTGCTGTAAAGTATTTTGAAATCTTGTCCTGGGAGCCAGCAGATGCCAGGTTTAAAACCTGTTAGGAAACCTTGTTGTGTGGATTTTTATCTTTATCCTTGCATTAGACTTCATTTGAGATTCTTCAAGGCACATCCTTAGAATGTATATGAATTAGTTCTGAGGACCAACTATCGTAGCTGGCCATAAAGCTAAAGAAACTCGTCCTGCCACTAGGTAGAGCCTCTCAGAGGATAGTCATGCTAGGCTCCTGTCTGCAAGCATCCAGAGTATCATTAATAGTGTCAGGGGCTAGCTGTCTCCCATGGGGTGGTTCTCAGGTTGGGCCAGTTATTGGTTGGCCATTGCCTCTTTCTCTGCTCCATCTATATCTTTGCACATCCTGTAGACCGGGTAGATTGTGGGTCAAAGGTTTTGTGGGTGAGTTGGGAAGTATATGCTGAGAGACACAGTCAAACATTAAGCAGACCTAGGGGAGTCTTATAGAGGAGTGTGGGGAAGGATAGAAGGTCCCAGAGGGGACAAGAAACCCTCACATAGACCAACAGTATCAAATAACCTAGGCCCATAGAGACTTACAGAGACTGAAGCAGCAGCCCAAGAGTGTGCTTGGGACTGGACCTAGGCCCATGACAGAGATATAACTGATGGGCACCTTGGCCCTCATGTGGGTCCCCAAGCAATAAAGGGAGCATGGGTCATATCTGACGTGAACTCAGTTGCCTGCTTTTGGATCACTTTCCCATAGCTGGGCTGCCTTGCATGGCCTAAGTGAAACAGGACATACTTAGTCCTGATGTGACTTGATGGGCCAGGGTAAGTTTGTTGTGGGGGAAGGGAGGAAAGGGGAAGAGGGTGTGAGGGGGACGAGAGGAGGGAGGGGAGCTGTGATCAGAATGTAAAATGAATAAATGTATTTAAAAGAAAAAGAAAGAGAAACTGTTGTCCACCTATTCATAATACTGAAACAAGGTGGTATAACTTGAGGAAAGCAGTTCCCACTTTGTATATGTGCTTATAGTCTTCCATGCCTCCAGTTCACATGAATTTATAGGAATGTGCAAAATGTTTGTTTTCCCATTGAAATCATCATTACCTAAGAATTTCAAAATGCTCAACTTCGAGATGCAGAGAAACTGAAGGCATGACCCTTTGGGCAGTGCATCTGTGGTGATCAGTGGGATATTCTCCAGTATACTCTGTTCAGAGCACATTAAGCAGGAAGGCTCATGCACAGTGAACAGCGGGCTTTTATCAGTGGTGGTGCCTTGGAACTGTGCGCTTACCTGAGGCTTCAATTAGACGTGTGGAATTTGTGTCTGGGAAACTGTTTAAATTTATGGATTGCCTTCATTTTTTGCACGTTAAACACTGACATATAATTGCATTGTCTCTTCTCCCCTGATCCCATCCTTGACTTGAGCACATATATCACACTCATGGGGCAGAGGGAAGTAATAGAATGGCTTAAGTAAAAGATGACTTTGGAAGCCAACACCGACCAAAGATGGTTGGCCCACCCCCCTAGTGCCTTGGCAGTGCCAACTGAAGCAAATCTAGCTAAGTCTGACTCTCACGCATGCAAATAAAATGAAAACTGTGTGAAGGTTGAATGACACAGTAAAGTCAACATTCCACACTCATAAGCCGAATGAGTTAACTTACAGCATTTTCTCTATTTCTTTACAATTAGGAAAATTACAAAAGGATTGTTTACCAGGTCTATAAAAATCGCGCTTTGAGTGTCTGTTATTCTCTGCCAGAACACTGACAAGCTGGCCCCTGCCCCCGCTCCAGTTATCTCCCCATTGTTATCCACTGCTGCAGGCTTTCTAGGCCCAGGGAATGGGAATGATGGGGAGAAAGATGCTGCTTCCCTGTTGTACCCGGAAGACCAAGTTACACTGCAACCATGAGCCCCGAGTCAGCTGCCTCATGCCCTTGATGATGGAGCTCACTGAGCCTCCGTTTCCTTGTGTCTGTAGTATTGTAGGAATCCATATTGTAAATCCGCACAGAATAGCGTAGCTCATTGTCTGGCCCATGGCTGATGTCTACTAAATGTCAGCTAACCACCTTGGTCACCACCCTGAAGATGCCAACAACTTGGTATGAAAATCCATTAGACATGAAATTATGATTGTTAAGCAATTGCACAGTGGGGACCGTGTCATCATCAGGTCTAGGAGGAACTGTCCAAAACAGTGATCCCCAGTGCCTACTCAGCGCTGATCCAGGCACTGCAGAAGTCACTCTGAGAAACTGGAGCTTTCCTTCTGGGAACTGTAGCCCAGAAGTTGTAACACCCAAGGGACCACAGCCAGTGGCACAGAGCAGCAAACAGAGGCAATGCCGCCTAAGAAACACACAAAAGGTCATTCATATGGTGTCCTGGTGACAGACATCAGCCCCCTTTCCTAAAGATGGAACCACAGGTTTGAGAGGGCCATGCCAAAAGGAAATGGCAAATGACGGGCAACCACAGCCGGAAGTGCATCAAATAGGTGGAGAGAGGAGCACCAGCAGATGCTGGTGATGCCAAAACTTCTGACCCTTCCCTTGTTAGGTACCTCTAAATCAAATGGCCATGGCTGAGAGACAGATGCACCTATTGTCACTGTATATTTAATTGCCATTTTAAAACCCAGCACCAGTTATATAAACTTGATTTTATTCTTTTTAAGGGTTTTTTGTACATGATATATATATATATATATGTGTGTGTGTGTGTGTGTGTGTGTGTGTGTGTGCATGTACATATGTGCCACTCTTTGTCTGCTTCTCCCCATGGGGATAGCCAGCCTGTTGTGGTCTGGACTGGGCAAGAGGGAAGAAAGCTTAGCTGTGGTGTGTGGGTGTAATGCAGGGCCTTGGTTGGCAGTGAGTGTGCAGGCAAAGAACACACACAGCTGGGAACAGCTTCGGAGAACTGGTTCAGTTTATTGGGGGTAGCAGGTCTTTTTGCTCCTGGGAAGATGGGCAGGTCTCTGGGGCAAGGTTTGGGTGGCCAATGGTACATGGCCATGGCAGGAGTGTTGAAAGATACTTCATCTGCCAACTCAGGGGCTTTAGGATGGGAGGGGGCCATTATCTTATAAAGTCAAACAAGGCGTGCAGCCTGATAACTGTCAGGGTAATAAGTTCTTAATGGTGGGGGAGTTGGCTTTATGGTGCCAGATTGGAAGGGGAGAGGGAGCCAACGCCTGCAGTCCTCATTTGAGGTATCCAGGGTTAAAACTCTCCTCAATCCTTCCCCCATTAATCCTGGGCCACTAAAGCCCCACACCTGTGTAGACGTGTGGAGGCCAAAGGTCAATTTCAACTATCTTCCCCTGCCTTGGTTCTCGATGAACCTAGAGCTTGCTGTTTTGAACTAGACAGGATGGCAGTAAGCCCCCAGGATCTGCTTGTTTCTGCCAGGCCAGTGCTAAAGTTCCAGGCATGCGCCACACTGCCATGCTCGGCTTTCACATGGATGGTAGGGATCAAAATTTAGGTCCTAATGCTTGTACCGTATGAAATGTACTTTAAGGCTTGGTGGCACACACCACCAGTACCACAGTAGGCAAAGGCAAGCGAAAATCTGTGATTTCAAGAGCATCCTGGTCCACAGAGTGAGCCCAGAACAGCAAAGGCTACTACACAGAGAAACTCAGTCTAGAAAAAAAAAAGAAAAGAAAAGGGATGTACTTTTTCTCAGCCCTTCTTACAGGCTTCCATACTGAGTCTGCCAGATGCAGATTACAAAGGGGGAAAGTTCCCCACCATGACTGTGGCCTGAAGGAGAATTACATATGTCATAAAAATGAAAGAAAGGTTGCCAGTCATCCTTTGGCATGTGATGCTGGAATAGGGTTTGATGTCAATCAAATTCCAGTGAGGTCCTTCTCAGTTCATAATGTATGCAAGCTCTTAACTATGACAGTGGAGGAATGTTTCCTGAGGACAGAAATGCCCCACGTTCATCATCCCTCAGATGTTGAGCTTTGCTTAACAGGGTTCTGGTACTCACAGAGGTGCCTCAGCTATGTCTCGGAGGCACTGAGCATAAATAGTACTTCTGAGGGTCCTTGTGAGAAAAGAGTTAGGTCTAATTATTTAACAAATGCTTAGGGGAATGTCATTCTGAAAAATGGTCTTCTAAGAGCAATGCCAGTACAGCTGAGGCACTGATTAAATTGTTTTGACATAATTGCCAGTTCACAAGAATCATGACAGCCGCTCCTCAAACAACTTGGAAGAGAAAATATTGGAACATGCCATGTGGGGAAAGTATTGGAAAAGCAATAGGAAAGAGTCACTTATTTATTTTACAGGAACGCTGATGCTGAATATTGCCTTTTCCCCCCCAAGTATTAAAGTTATCTGGCCAGTGCAGTTAGTCACTGGTAGAGCTCAAACATAGATTTGAACATTTTTATTTATTTCTGAATTTTGAAGCCACCCTGAGGGTCTTTAAAATGGTTAAGAGGCCGGTAATATTCATGAAGTCTATTCGAAGCTATGAACAAAAAGTCCAACATGGAAATTGGACATCAAAACCATAAATAGAATATAAACGACTGAAGGCCCCATGGAAGATTTACCTTCTACCAGCAAGCATGGCCTGACTAGGAATGGTGCCCACAGGGTGGGCACTCTGGAGCACAGTGACCATGGTTTTGTGCTACTAGGGGCAGATCAGCTGCCATCTGGGCACAGAATGGCTGTGGCACTTCAGTGACATGGTGCATCCCTGCACGCTGACAGCCAGAATCAGCATTGGGTGGCATTGCATAAGAGCAAATGAGCAAACGCCATGAGGTTTTTCCATGAAGCACTCTTTCTACCATCTTTATATGCCACGCTGGGCCTCATCCCCCTCCCCACCCCCTGCAAGAGGTGGATGGTTTTGTTTCCTCTTGGGGATAGTCTGGAATTGCAGGGGCAACTTATGAAAGACACTTGCCAGCACCTCAGACTTCCTAGGACCACTGTGAGGCTCTTGTTTCCAAGAACAGGGCTAGGCTCTGAAAATTCAGTATGTGAAGACTTAAAAAAAAAAAAAAATGGCCGGTACCCAGGCTGAGGCTGTGACGAAAAGGAAAGGAAGAGAAAAATGGAGAAAAATGAAGAGTGAATCCAGGACAGCAGGTGACCAGGCAGAGGAACACACAAGCCCATGCTTCACACCCTGGGCTCAAGCTAACATAGTGAAAGAAGACAGCATTATTGTGGAAACTAGCATGGCCAAATGGTAGGGAAAAGGATAGCAAGAAACAGGGAGATCAGGAGAGAGGAATCAAGGCCTGGAGAGACAGTTCAGCTGGTTAACACATGACCCACATGCTAAAGAGAATCATCTCCTTTCTGCAAGTGATCCTTTGACCTCAGTACACACACACACACACACTAGTAGGTTTTTAAACTTTAAAAATGGGACAAACACTACATAAAGCCATATACATTCATTCACACATACCAGCGATTTTCCTAAATAACAGCACACTAAATGGAAAGGCATTTAATGGAAAAGGTCGTAAGAATATATTGGGATAAAGAGTTCATCTTGAAAGCCCCCTTGATTTGTGGCCTTGCTCTTTATAATTTTGGTACACCAGTCAGATTACATTCATATATCCCTGTTACCGAGTATCGTGAAAGTGATTGTATTGTGTTGTTAATTTCTTACTGGGATAACTTATGAATTTGCTTTCATCATATATGGGTGGAGGGACGGAGGGATGGATGGACAGATGAAGGAGATGAAGGGATGGACGGATGGAAAGTCTATCCAGGGTCTGAGTGATTCTACCTGTGGTTTTATAAAGCCTCCACATGGGCTCTTGGAACACATGCTCACCACATAAGTCAGGATTGTGATGTGTGCGGTTTATAAGAGAAACAGCCTACATAGTAGTTGAAAGCATATTCCAGGTAAAGACTTAGTGGGAAAGAGATGGCAAAGTTATATTGAAGTTAGATGAAATAGAATGTAGCACAAACACGTTAGTCAAGGCAGCGATGTGGCTGTCTAACACCAGCATGACATTTACTTCCCTCGAAGAGATTATTCCAAAATTAGGTAAAGGAAACCCTCACAGCCAAACTAAACACTCAGCTGATAATATGTGAAGCCCTGCCCTTGACAGTGTGAGAAAGACTATGTAAGTATTAAGAAAACTGACAGTGTAGAAATTTCTGAGCAGCATTCACATACGGCAGTTCATTTTCTATGATTATAATTTAGTCAAGTTGAAAATAATAGATTCAAATTTTTAATTTATTGTTTCTATGTAATTAATGGCTCAAAGAAGACATTATAATGAAATTTTTAAAGTATTTAAATACCCTAGCAAGACAATATAAATCCTATCACAACTGCATGTGAGACCATTGGTACTTAGCGGGAAATTAAATGCTCTTAATTTACGGCTTACACTAGACAAAAACAACACTTGAGAACTCATGTTTATCAAACCATTTAGGGAGTAAGAACAGAATAGACTCAAAGGAAATGAAGGAAACCAATAAAGAGCAGAAATAAAAAATTCCATTTATTAAAAATAAACAAAGACTAAAGTTATTTCTTTAAATAATAAAACCAGAAACTTATAGCAGAAAAAAATGAGTAAAGAGATGAAAGACACAAATAATATTTATCATGACAGCATTCCTACATAAAGATAAAATAGACAAATGCCTATGAAAATATTAAGTATGAAATTAATCCAAGAGAAACGAGTTCCAGAATGTATTGGTAAGTATTGAAAATAAGAAACACATTTTTAGCAAGAAAAATCACACACCTTTAATCTCATCACTCAAGAGGCAGAGGCAGGCAGATATGAGTTCTAGACCAGCCTGTTCTACATTAACAAGTTCACGGACAGCCAGAGTTTAAGGCCATTCTTAAACACACACACACACACACACACACACACCAGATCTAGTAATTCTTGCAGGTGACTGCTTATCTATGAGAAAGATAATTTGAATCTTATATTAGTTTTTACTTTTTTTATCGATTATATAGCAATATTATATACCTATGTTATATGTATATAACATTCTGATTACTTTCTCTTCTACTACCTCTTTTATCTCCCTTTCATCTCTACCAGTTCCCCACCCTATCCCTATCAGTCATTTTTTCCAGATTTATAATTTTGTTTTGTGACCCATTTAGTTTACTCAAGGCTATCTGTGTGACTGTTGGATTTGAACTATCTATTAGAGCCTTGGGGAGCAAGGTACTCAACTAAAAGCAATGGCTTTTCCATTCCTTGGATTTATCAGTAGCAAATAGTTGAGCAGTGGGGGAAAGGGGGTAGGACCCCACGAGCCTTTCCTCCACTCATACCTGTTGATGGGATATATCTCTATTTTGATCTCTGTCTCTGTCTCTGTTTCTGTCTCTGCCTACCTACCTATCTATCTATCCATCCATCCATCCATCCATCCATCCATCCATCTATCCATCTATCTATCTGCTCATGATTTTATTTTCTTCACAACAAAATATGGTTGGAACGGAATCACTTGTCCCTTCTTTTGACCACCAGTGCACAATACTCAGACTCTTACCCTCCAGACTCTCTTAGATGTGCAGTTACTCAGTGCACTCAAGCTACAGTTCAGTCTTCTTTGTAGTTTTAGCATTTTTGGAAAAAAAAAAAAAAAAGGCTTAGTCTGTCCACCACATTGACTGTTTCCGCTATCATGCCAATTTCCCTGAACAAACGAAGAATCCTTGTCCTTCTTATGCTGTGTCACTGGGTGGGGCTGGTTTCTTAAAGAAGCCACAGCAGGTCTTAGGAATACTCACTGTGTTTGCAGAGGTGTTACCAGCACAGGAAGCAATGGACCTGTTTCTTTGGTTTTGGGGTGTTGTTGTTGTTGTTGTTCGCTTTTTATGTGGAACCATTTGCAGACATCCTCCACTGCACATTCCCGATTGCCCAGGCTTTGAGCAACTCCCACCCTGTCTTCAGGTCCCACGTTCCTCTTGTCCCTCTTCTGCCCTGTTTCCTGACTCTTACAGTGTATAGATGCCTTAAGGGCTGAATACTTTTTTTTTAATAACAGAAAAAAATCAACAATGACAAAAATAAATAGGAAGCTATTCAGTTCACTTTGAGAAACAGAGAATATTTTCACTCTAAAATAAAAAATGAAAATATACATAGTTCTAGACTAAAGGTACAAATGAACATGGATTTAAAAATCACTAGTAAACAATGTTTAATGTTTAATGCATGAAGAGACTTGGTGTACCCCAGAAAAGGAGTGTTGGGAGACTAGATTAAAGCTGCATTAATTATATGATTTATATGTATTAACTGATCACACTAACATATTTTTTTTAAAAAAATCAAGTACTATTTTGTACCTCAATAGATGCTGAAAGAGCATTCCATCAAATATAACGTCTATCCAGGCAGATAATATTGAGTGACCAGAAACAGGAGTAGATTTCCTCCACTCAGTCATAGTTGATTTTTTTCTTTTATTGATAATATGTTTTTCTCACTAATATATCATGATTATGGTATCGCCTCCCTCTACTACCTTCCACTTCCTCCCCTTCTCCCCTCCCATCTGGTGTTGTGTCATTACCACTGAACAGAGTGTACTGTGAATAACTAAAAGAATTTTTTTTCCTGATGAAAATGTTGAGCTTTTTTTTTTCTTTACTTTTATGCAACCTCTTCCAAATATTCAAACTATTTTTCAGAAGTTTTTTTTTTTTTTCTGAAATAAATGTCTACCTGTAGTATGAAGTGTCATCCCATTTCAGAAAAGACAGAAGCACAGACTGCCCGGGGCCTCAGAGTTCTGCATTTCAGACTCATCCTTGGGCACACTTCCATTTACTTTCAGCTCTCTGGCCTTCACTGAGACCTTCAAAGGCTGTGCATCTCAGAGCAGTATCTTAGCTCTATTTTAACCCCAGCTTTGGAAATATAAGTAAAACGTAGACTTCACGCTTTTAATCTATTATCTGGTTGCTTGAAAAAAGACTAACTCCTCACTAAAAAAAAAAAAAAAAAAAGCAGAAGAATATAAGTGCAACTTTTGGCCACTTGCTTTTATTGTCTAAGCTCGGTCCAGTTAAAGTAACAGAATTGTGTCCTCAGATTGTAGTTCTGAAGAGAATGGACAAAAAGCACACTACTGGGACATTACTCTCTCAAACATAATGGCAATTTATTTAAAATTACATAGGACCTATGCATATATTTCTTCCAATACACTATAGATAATATACTGCATATATCACCTCACTGTTTATGTGTAGCACAATATTTGTATCTATTCATATACCCGTGAACACTTAGATTCTTTCTGCACCACGGCTGTTGTGAATCGTGCAGGAGTAAACATTGGTTGCAGCAGTCCCTTTGACATGGCAATTTTATTTCTTTGGGCTCTCTACCCAATAATGGGATGGCTATATTTGCCAATTACACATAAAAGGCAAGGCAGTAAATGAATATTTATTTCTTGAGTATTTATTTATTTATTCCCAATAATGTTTCTTGCTGGTGTTTTTGTTTTGAGATGAGGTGTATGTTGTTTAAGTTATCCTTGAACTCGTTTTTATTAATTCTTTGGGAATTTCATGCAATTTTATTTATCATACTCACCCCCAGCTCATCCCCACAACTCCTCCCAGATCTACTCTTCCCTCTCCCTCCTCAACTTGAGAGACCCCCCCCCCCCTTTTAGTTAATAAGCCATCAAATCCAGTTTGTGATGCCCATAGAATCCTGGCTGTGGAGCTACATAAACCTTAAAGCAAGACTCCATAAACCTTGAAGATGACTTCATTCCCCAGAGGCCATCCATTGTCCATGATTCCTCAGTAGGCTAAAAGCTCAGGAACCACTTTCCTCTCCATGCTGGAAGCTGACTGGCTTAATCTTGTGCAGCTACTGTGAGTTCGTGACTGCAACTGTCCTGTTAAAAGATGCTGTTGGTCCTCCCTAACCGCTGGCTCTCACAGAATTCCTGTCCCCTCCTCTGTGCTGGACCCTGAACCCGGGGGAACAGATGTGACGTAGATGTTTCATTCGCGGCTGAAACACTCTGTGGACACTTATTCTCTACAGTTTGACCAGCTGTGAGTTTCTGTGTCAGCTATTGTCCACCGAACAGAGAAACATCCCTGATAAGATCTGAATGCTACAGTAATTATGGCTAGAGAGAATGGAATTGAGAGGGCAGCTACTACTCTGCCCACTTAGCAGAAGAAGAATGGTAGAATCAACCCTAGGCCCTGCAGGCTCCCCAACCTTGGATTCTTGGCCACATTTACAGTGTGGCCAAGCATGTGTTTCCTATGGATCAGGATTTAAAATCAACTATTAAGTGGCTGTAACATTCATGTTACAAAAATATGCAGCTTTCCAGGAGCCATGCTTCAAAGTAGTACATTGAAAGATAGATAGATAGATAGATAGATAGATAGATAGATAGATAGATAGATAGATATTGATTTTGATTGATGGTAGGTAGATGATAGACAGTTGATACAAAGGTGATAGATTGATTGATTATAGATAGATATAATAGATAAGTGATAAACAGACAAAGACACAGACAGACAGATAGATATAAAGACACCTGATACATGAATATCCTGATTGACAGCAGCCACTTATTAATACTTGTAGCATCCTTCACAGGTCCCATGTGGATGTCCCATGCTAAGTACAGAGAGGCCTGGCATCTTCCCTTTGGGACTCTGAGTCCAGGAAGGGTATAGATATTTGTACCTAGAACGCTCAGTGCATTTGCCTTAAAGTCCTAGAAGCTTCATACAGTACACTACTGCCGTAACGTTTCTTGGCTTTACAGGTACAAACTTTATCTGTTCTTTCCACTGATATCAACAGTTTTTGTATGTGTGCATGTCTGTGTTAGTGCTTGCATGTGGAGGGCAAAGGTCCATGTCAAGTGTCCCTCCCTCAGCTGCTTGCCGTCCACCTTATTTTGTGAGACAAGGTCTCTCACCGAGCTTCGGCTAGCTCACAGCTAGCTGGCTGACAGCAGGCTCCTCAGCCCTGGGGTCACGGACACACACTGCCACACACAGAACATACATTTCCATGTTTGCCGGAGACACAGACCCGGGGTCCTCATGCTAAGGCAGCTTGTGCTGAGCCATCTCTCTAGCCGTTGGCTTGCTTCTATTACGGAGGGCAACCCCATTAAATATCATAGAAATCCTATCGTGAGAACTGAAAAATAGACGTGGTAATTGCCTTAGTTCGTCAGATGAACTCTCAGATGAAAATGAAAAATCTGATGCTTTTTCCATCTCTCTCTGCCTAAAAAAAGGCTTCAGGGTCAGAACACAGCCAGACCACACAGCCAGGTTAGAGTTTGATGTAGGTATTTTTCACTTGCTTGCTTGTATCCTATCTATTTTTTTTAACTATTGTCTTTACCTAATATGAAAACCTTCCATTTATTATAAAGATATTAATATTCATTCATTCACAAGTAGACGCATCACATATAATAGTTAACCCATTTAATCAAGTAGAGGACGGTGAGCAACAATGGATGCGCCACTGAGTAAAGCTGTAGAAGATCCCGTGAGCGTGGCCGACTGTGCTGTTGGCCTCTGGGGTTCTTCCCCCCTTTCTTTAGCCACCCGCACCTGCCAGTCCTGAAGCGAGTTATCCAGATGAGCTGCAGTTTGACAGTGTACATACAAGTACGTAATGCATTCTGTTTAGGACGTGGAGAAAGATGATGCATCTGTTCATTCAGGGCTCCCGAGATGGCGCTATTCTGTCCCCATGGAAGGGCCTCCCAGCCCTGGACCTTCCCCCTGTGCTGGGTTCTGTCCTGTACCTGTGAGGCTCATGACCCTCCTTATTTAGCATTTTTATTTTCCCATGCATCTGCCAGCGATAGCTCAATGCCAAGACTGTGCAATTTAGAAGTAAAAGTTCCACAGTCTTCAACAAGGAAGGGCATTTGGCCAAACTCAGCCAAGGAAGAGCTTCTGTAACTCCAGAAATAACTTTCAGTAGAGTAGATATGGGCTCGGGACACAGCTCCAGACATTGGACTTTCTACAGTAAACTGAGATGTAATTATTTTTCACTGAAAAAGTACTTCTAACCTTACTTTCTATGTTTTAAACATAATTCTTTTTGGTAAAGTTTTATCTTTAATCACCTTGGCTTCGGTATTACAGAAGAGCGGGGAGATTTTGTACTGAGAGATTTTGTAAATTAGTACATGTCAAAAGAGAGCCACAAATTACATATTAAAATTCTTTTTTCTGCTACACTTATTCATTCCTAAGCCTGTCATCTCTTAAAAACGTGTACTTTATCTTTTCAGTCATATTTGACAGAGCTTATGTGTACTCTGATTTCTAAGGTGAGAACTTTCTTAAAGTCACAGCTTTCTAAGAAGGCACACTTAACAGTAGATACTTGTTTCGTGTTTCGTTTTAGTTACTAACAGATGAGCAAGCACAAGACCATTACCCCAGGAGCTGGAGTAGGGCTCAGTGGGGAGCATGCACTTAGCATGGAAAGACCCTGGATTTGATCCCCACCATCAGAAAGAAAAAGAGAAAAAAACGACATCTTGCTTCTGAGTGCAGTGTAGACTCGGTAAAGGGAAAAAAGATGGAGCCGTTGGATGGGGTAGGGGATAGAAGAGAGACAGTGACAAAATTCAGCAGCAGAGTCAGTCAAGATGTCTGTCATCAGAATCTCAAGCTTTAACACCAAAGTGGTGGCCAGCAGCCTTGCTTGAGTGCTTGCTGCATGCTATGCACGTCCTTGAGACTGACCTCGGTCTCGATGGCTGTGGCATCGGGAAGGAGACTCCCAGGGTTTCAAGGACCTCACTGTGAAGCAAGTGTACAAGTCACGGGGCAGCAAACAGACGGGTTCAAAGACTTCTGAAGTTGTTCAGTAAAAGATGTTCCAGCTGTTCTCAGGACAGAGACAGCTGGCATTTTCCACAGAAGCGTCCATTTGCTCTCTGGCAGTTTCCAGGTTATCTTTCCTGAGGAGGTACTTCTGAGCGTTCTGGAAGAACTGGGTGCCTCTAGCACCGGCTCCCTGACAAATAACTATTCGGAGCTAGGTGCAGAGAGGGAGGAAATTGCAGTTCCGAGCAGTGCTAATATCCCACACCCACGCGATATCTGTATCTCAGGGGAAATGAAAAGAGCCTTTCCCCAGTATGGGTGGTAATCCTGGAGGGGAGGAACTCCAGAAACTGCAAAATCATTGACTCCCATCCTCACAAACAAAGCAGCCCTTCCCCTCATGGTTGTGTCCGGTGGCCCCACAACATCACTGCTTTGACACTTCCTAAAGACAGTGGTTTCCTTGAGGGTGTCCAGGATAATTCAGGGAGGACAGGGGTGGCCCCAAGTTCTAGGCTCTCTGAAAGATTGATCACACACACACACACACGCACGCAACTCTGCCTTCACTCAACCCACCTTTGCCCCTGTCCCTCATTTACTTAAGGAGTTTGTGCTCCATTGTCTGTTAATTGGTTTTGTTTTCTTCTCTCTCTCCACTGGGTCAGTGTTTTTCACACATCCTTCCACTTTGGTACACCGAGGAATATGGTATATCATTGGCAGGAGGTGCCCACTACAGAGATTTTTGAATTGGGCAAATGTAAACAGGAAGATTGCACGCACTTTCAATAGCCAGCGAGGATGTATTTCAGAGCTGTGACCTTGCTATGAATGTCACATGTCTTTCACTCAGAGTGACGTCCACCAGCACGAGAAACATGTTCTGAAGCCCAGCCAGACCCAGAGCGGTACCCTCTGCCCACTGGGGCTACATAGGCTTGCTTTAGGGTACAAAGCAAAGGTGGGTAAAGGACAGCTCTCACAGGATGGGTATTGCCAAGACCCCTCATCCTCCTGACACTCAAAATAGAGCAAGTCTGCATGGTTCCTGATCGGATTGAGCTGTAACTAATGAAAGACCATTGAATTGCAAAGAGCTTAGCAACTTCTTTAAAAGACACAATGGCTGTGCACGTGTTGGTATTGGTTTACATAGACACGGCATAAATGTTCTCACCCATTTTCACCTCTTCTGCCCTTGAAGCGTCTGATACTTTGCTTTTGTCTGGGGCATTGGTGGAGGACAGTGACCAGAAGCCATTGCAACCAACTGAGCATTAACTTCAGGGCTCCTTTCCATCAACACTCTAGTTTGTGGCCATCCAGGCAAACTTGGATGTCTTCCACTGCTCCAGTGCTCCAGCAATAAATAGTTTATATGGACCTATAAATGCAATGCTTGGAAGAACCAGAAGAGAAATATGGGCAGAAAACAAAGAAAGTCCGGAGACTCTGCATGCCCTGGTGAGCGCGTCTTCCTCCTTCCAGGGTGATGATTTTAATAGTTTTAGCGTGCACAATTTTATTCATAAGAGAAAGGGAGGAAAAATTCGATTTCAGAGGCTTCTAAAACACTTGACCCCACACTGCCTGAAAACACTCTGTGATTCCATACAGCCTTGACCCGCAGTCCCATTTCTTCTGGCAGCTTTTCCATTGAATAGGGTTTTCTTTCTTCTTCTTCTTTTTTTTTTTTTAATACCTGAGAGCTGTGGCATTTTTAACAGACTGCATCATTTTGGAGTAACGTCCTCTCGAGGTGGGCCACTGAAATGTGTAATTATATCCTGTGGAAAATGATGGTGCTATGAGGGGTGTGGGCGGAGGTTATTGAATCACAAAAACACGTTCCCTATTCAGAAAAAAATGACAGTGTGCAGGATGTTCAATTTCCTTCTGCTCTGTGACCATGGAGAGCTCCGCATCTTCAAGCAGGAGAGGCATTGGTATTCACCAGAGCCTGCCTGGCTCCACTTTTATTGTTTTGGAAACTTATTACTCTTTCAGAGCGGTTCCCAGGCTTGCTGCCTTTTCTTGGTATATATGAGCTAAGGTAGTCAGAGGGAACGCTTTAATTACATTTTAAGTAGAATAAAAGCGTAAGTATATTTATGAAAATTCTAACAGAAGGTGCAGTGAGACCATTAACTTAAATCCCCAAAATGCATAAAGTAGATTTTTTTTCGTAATAAAAAACTAAATCCATAGTTAGTGCATTGAATTGTATGTGCATATTAAAAACCTGCCCTAAACACAATACTGTTTCCCTGGACATGGAGTCGGGACTCCTGTAAAATGTGGGGGTGTGAGGCGTCACTCTGACTCCTGGGCTTCTCCTTGAGTTGCTGCTCCAAAAATGCAGGTCAACCATCCAACAGCCATCTTCATGCTGTACCTCGGATGTCCCTTCTGCCTTCTCTCTCCGGGCCATTTCCCCCAGATCATCTGGGCTCTGATTAAATTTGATTTTAATGAACTTGCAAATAATTTTGTCAAGTGAAAACCATGAGGGAAGAGATGGAGGAGGAACTGAGTGTCTGCACTTAAACTTGAACGTGGCAGAGATACCCAAGGAGAGAAAAGGTCAAGTTTTTCCTGAACTACCACGTGTTTACAGACTCTGAGTCCTTTGAGGGGCCTCCACTTTGGCACTGGGAAGATTCTAACATTGTTGGCTGTGTTGTCAATGGATTTGATAAAAACTGTTCAAAAGGACTACCTAGGAAGATACAGCATAAATTATGTAGTGTTTCCTCCCAAGAATATTGGTTCCCGATTGAATTCTAATCAATGCTTTAATCTGTATCATTTTAAAGAAAGTTGTATAACTTTGACTTCCTAAAAGATAAAAATGATAACTTAAAAACTTCTGGGGAGCGGGATACAGCTGGGATACAGAGTTAACAAAATGTAATTAATAAGAAAAATAAAATTAGGAAAAAAAAAACTTCTGGTTTTGCCCATAGAGAGGGGTACATGATGTCTTATGATGCAAGTCTTAATTTATTGACTAGCAATCTATTGACAGTCAACCTATGGACTCCCCAGGGGATTGTCCCAGGTACTTGAAATCCTACTATGTATTCTGCTTGTTGGTAAATTCACTAGTGATCATCCAACTCATGATGTACAAACACAAAACAAAGCCAAAGAAGAAGAAGTGGATTAATGGCGTCAGAAGCCTCAGTCTCTCCCAGGAGGAAATAATGAATGCCGTGCACCTGCTGGGCTTGAGACTGCACATTTCTGTGGGGTGTGGCTACAGACGAGATGAAAAGCAGCAGCACAGCGCCAACAACCTAGGTTCTTGTCTCCACTGTTAGCCTTGCTCTGAGAACTTGAGACCAAGAGATCCATGGATGCTGTGTGATGACTAATCTTCATTGTCAACTTGACTGGATTTACAATCACCTAGGAGATTTGCTAGTCCTTTCCAGAAAACATTAAAGAGGTGGAGAGATGCTCCTAGAATATAGCTGACACCACTTCTTGGGCTGAGGGCCTGAAAAAGAAAAGAAACGAAAAAACAACAACAGTGTGAAGGACAAAGCTAAATGGTAGTGTTCGCTGTTCTCTATCGTCTCTCTACTGAGAAATAGGGAGCTTGTTCTGCCACCTAGGCACTATACCCAAGTACAAAGTAAGCAACTGTGGCCAAACCCTCTGAAACTGAGCCAAAATAATCCTTCCTCCGTTAAGTCATCGCTTTCAGGTCTACAAAGCCATAGCAGCAACAACAACAACAAAAAAGTAACTAACATGGGTTCTGAATGTGAGGAACCCACGCGTCATGCTGCAGCTCCTCAGAGCCACCAGCAGCTCAGAGGCAGAGCCACAGCAGTGTTGAGGCTGTAGCTAATTAACATCCTGACTTAAAACCTACACTTAGCTTGGGGCAATGCTTTGGGCAGATGAAGATATGTAAAATCTAAAAATAAATGCTCTTAAATATTGTTTAAATATATTCTAATGAAATTCCTAACTTCTAAAAAAAATGGGTTTATGCTAGTACAGATTTCTAATTTAAAGTTTTTGCATTAAGTCTCTTTAGCAAAAGCCCTTCCAGCCAATCCTGGAAGTTCTCACTTCCACCCCCTGGCCCACATGTGTGTATTATTTATTTCCAAGTCAGTGATAAGAAGATATGATCTAAGTGGTGTATTTTCATGGGGAGTTTGCCTATGAAATTGGAGCAGGGCTATTGCTGAAAGTCCAGGGCGCTATCACTGTTTTCATAAAAGTCATCAAACGATGGCATGGAGGCTGTCCAGCCTTCTCAGAGCACCTTTATTTGTGTTGCTTTTCTGTTAGGAAATACTTTTCTCTGATTGGGATTATTCACACATTCTTTTCATTGGCAGTTGAGTGGCTCAAGACAAGAACTCCACCTTCTGTATCATGTAAGAGCATGCGTGTTTCATAAGTGGCCAACCATAGGCTAAAACTTACTTGATATGGCTTTAAATTTTTATTACTTTCTAGATTTTAGGTGTGTATGTGTGTGGGCGCATGCGTGTGACAGCCCATGTGTATAAGTCAAAGGCTCTTTGGAGTAGGTTCTCCCCTCCCAAAATATGGATCCTGGGAATCAAACTCAGGTCGGTAGGCTTGGCTTCAAGTACCTTTATCTGCTGAGCCATCTTGTTGGCCCTTTAATATTTTCCTCACTAGATGCAAAGAGATGCGAACTAGATACAGAAATGAGTCTTATGCTTTTAAATAGAAATAATACTTCTTTTCCTCTAAGTCACTGGCAGAGCGGGGTGGTTCAGAAAGCACAGGGGTAAAGAGAGCACGTTGTTCTCGCCGGCCTTTACCCCGTGAGGCTCAGCTGAGACGAAGAACTCATTCATCTTGAGTCTCTAACTCAGCGGTTCTCAGTCTTCCTAATGCTGCGACCCTTTAATACAGTTCTCCATGTTGTGGTGACCCCCAACCATAAAATCATTCTCAGTGCGACTTCATAACTGTAATTTTCCTATTGCTATGAATGGTAAGGGAAATATTTTTGGAGACAGAGGTTTGATGATGGGGTCACAACCCACAGGTTGAAAGCAACCTGGCTGATGTCCACTTTAGTAAGAGCTCAGAGATGACAGCTTGTGAGCCCCATCCTAATTTAAATATCCTGGACACCGGGGTACTAAAAAGGAGTGAAACTGGTTATTTTCTCATTTGCTGATTGGTGCCTCTTGTTGCCAATTAAATGCAAACAATGGGGTCACAATCACCATTCCTAAGTGTAAAGGCTCTCAGAAGTCCTGTGATTACCACACACTAATGACACAGCTGCTGGATCAGGATCAGACCCCATGAGAACCTCTGCCTGTCAGGAGTGGGATGTGGAGAGGCAGAGACGGGTTGTCTCTGCCTCTAGCCACCCCATAAACTGCAGCACGAATTCACCGGAAAATCTCAGCCTCCCTCAAAAGTCGGTGATCTTCTCCTATCTTCCTACAGAATAATAATAATAAAAAGAGCACTTTAGAAAAGGCAGGGGGGAGTGAAATTGGTAATTAAATCATGACAAACTCAAAGTAGAATTACATTGTTAGAAGTCAAATAATAGTTATTACTCAAACTGTGAAATAATTGTCATTCATAGAATAACAAAGACACTTTCAGAACGAGAATATTTGACTTTAAAAATCCCTGGAGCCATTTTTAAGTGTGTATTGTAGGGCAGAGTAGAGTTAGTGTGTTACGGGTTATGCTTATAACCTCCTGGTTATATAGCATCATTGTTCCTGGTGAATTTATCTGATAAGTTTTTAATTGTATTTTTTTGTTGTCTCAGTTTATTGATAGCTTTAAAGTGTTTTATTTTGACTTATCCTGTATCCTCAGATATTTTATTCTTCAACCTGGTAGTATATGACTATCACTTTAGTTGATCTTACACAGACCTTCTAATCTTTGTCATTCCTTAAGGCTGTTTGGAAATTTATTTTTATCTTCTTTGTATGAGTGTTTTTTAGGGACATATGTATGTACCCACAGTGACCAGAGCATATGGCCACTAAAACCTGAGTTACGGATGGTTATGGGCCCCTATGTAGGTGTTGGGAAACAAACCTAGGTCCTCTGCAAGAGCAGCAAGTCTTCTTAACCCCTATTGACCTCTCCTGCCCTCCCCTAAGGTTTTCACAATAATAAGTATATATATATATATATTTTTTTTTTTTTTTTTTAATTTCAAAAGTAGAGTGTCTTGGTGGCCATGGCTAAGGGACCTTAGATAAAAATGGCAGTTCCTATTTTGTTCCTATGTCAGTGACATGTTCCTGCTCAGTTCCTGTGTTGGTGGCTTTTGCTGGTTTGTGCCCTGGGCATCCTGGTGACCAGATTTAAAAGCCATGGGTTGGACAGGGCTGTTGTCAGACTCTATTCCTGCCTATTAGTTGTGAAAACTCATCTGGGTTATAGGAACAAGACCTGACATGATATGAAAAATAGCAGTTTGTATCTGGAATAAGTCTGTGACATGTGCACAGGCAGCACTGTGCTTGGTTATCATTTGCTCCTCAGCAAGTTGGAGGTTTTGTCTTCATTGTGCTCCTGTTTCATTCCAAGATAGAGCCCTTAAGAAGTGAAGCCTGCTGACAAGTCCTCAGGTCATGGGTCAGCTGGGGGAGGCCTCTGAAGGAACTACAGAATCCCAGGCCGCCAGCCTCCCTGTGCTCCACTCTGACCCTCCCCATCGCCCTCCAGTGTGTTCCTAACAAGACATCATCCATACCCAGACACTGAACAGTCAGGGCTACCTGATCTTGAGCCGTGCATTGACAAGCCTCTTGTATTTCTACATTGCATGCCTCTGGCATGTCATTCAGATAATGGAACATGGACTGATACACATTTCTAAAGCCTTGCAACACTGTTTTATATCAAAGCAAATGTATACTATAACAAAGCAGTGCAGTCCTTCATTCAGCAAATATTTGTTGAGTGCAAACGTGAGGGCATGAGCTCCAGATAAACAAAACGCTGAAAGTGTGGACCCCTCTTCTAGATGACAGACAAGCATGAAATCTGCTGAGTGCTGTGTACATGGTCCGTGTGCTGTATGCCAGGCAGGCAAGTCCGTAACTACTTGAGCCCAACTCAGCTGTGCTGGAGATTATTTTGTCTGTGACAACAAGAAACCAGCGTTACCCAACTTTCATGGGACCATGTGCTGTCCATAACTTGTGTGTAGGGTTGACTATATGAGGAGAAATGCCATGGGCACTAAATGGAGGAATAAACCCCAGATCACTCCAGTCACTTGTCCACCGATAGCCAAAGGTATTTTTGCTATAAACGGGACAGGAAGACCTAATGTGACTATTAAGGCCCCCTGGGCATAATGCATCCAGATAAAACTCAGAGTATATGACAGGATTTTAATCTTGAAGTCGTGAAGTTTTAGCTTTCCCACTTTCCCATCCTAGCCCCAAATAACATTCCCTTGGTTATTTATTAGGAAGAAAAAAATTGTATCTTCATCTGTCTTAAAAGAGTAGTGAAAACTTGCAATAAAAAACTTTGGAAAAATATTGGGGGTTTTATTTCCTCAATTATTCCAGTAAGGTATTGTTCAAATAAATTGTGGATTTTTCTCTTTATCCCGTTTCTGTGAAATGCTAGCCAATGCAAAACAAAGCTTAGCAAAAGCCAATATATATATATATATATATTCAAAATAAAATAGTTTAATTCTTGTGACTCTTTCCTGCTTGACCATTGCAATAAGGACTCCCATTAAGACCCCTCCGTTCACTACATCAAATTGTCATGCTCAGTGTCACTCTCTCTTCCTTCCAGAGCTTCTTTGAAGGACAGTCTGCACCATGGGACTCTGCTAAGAAAGACGAGAACAGAATGAAGAACAGATACGGAAACATCATTGCGTGTAAGTGGCTGGCAGTGTGCCCCTGACAGGAGCGGCTACCGGGCTCATGCAGTGAGAATTTACCGTGCAATTACTGCCTTCATCTTGGCTGCAAGAGCTAGTGTTAAGGTCTGTGCTAAGCGAAGGAAAAATCGTCTGTGACCCCCAGCTACACCAGTACATCGTCCCTGGGGGCCTGGTTTTACTTTTAGATTTAGGGTTTAGGTAATCCAGGTAATGGTACAATGCTGAGGAGGAAAATGCATTTTGGAAGGAGTAAACATCCCAGACTTAATGCATGAGAATGAGTATGAGAGAATGCGTAGAAGTAATGGCTCACAGCAGGCTTCATGTGCAGAACTCCACACACATTGGTACATTAATCCTCTGGACACTGGGTTAGGTAGGTCAGTAATAGCCCCATTTTAAGGGCAGGAAAGCGAAACTCAGAAGTTAAATGATAGTCTCCGTATCACAATACTCATTAGCAAACGGGCTAGGATTATATCTCAGAAATTCCCAGAGCCTGTGAGACTGAGAGCTACCATCCATAATGCCTCAGACAGCTTTTAAATCGAGCCCAACCTCATTAATGTTCCGTAACCATGCCGAGACTCGTAGCAGATTGATGAGCCTCCTTCTCCCAGGGCTCAGACCATCCATCCTCTGCATTCAACTGCTCCAAGTCATATAGGATGGCATCAAGGTGCTGATGGGCCCGCTGTGGTCACCTAACAGAATCCAGGCTATTTGTGAAGGAGCAGAAAGTAACAGCAGCACGAGGCTGGGCCTGGGGAGTGTCTCGCTCATCACGTCTTGTTACTGAGAAGAGAACAAACTTGGAGGGTACAGGAATTTCAAGGGAGCCATGTATTTGCTTTATTGATCATGAAAGTACAGCTAAATCCTGCTGGCCTGCCTGAGCATTTCTTGGCTTGACAGTACAGTTTCTATGGCAGTGGTGCCCCAGACATCTCCTGTGCTCTTGGAAATGTTCTGATCCATTCAAGTCACAGGTTGCTATATGCTTGGAATGTGGCTGTCACGACTGAGAAACTGATTTTTTTTTTTTTTTTTTAGCTTTTGCTTCGTTTTCATTATTTTGAATTTAAATAGAGTGTGAGACTAGTGGCTGTCATACTGGACAGTGTCTTAGTTGCTTTTCTGTTGCCATGACAGAATACCACGAGCAAGGCATTATAAAAGCAAGGCTTATGAAAGGAAGCATTTAATTTGGGGCTCAGAGCTCCAGAGGTTTAGAGTATGTGACCATCCTGGCGAAACGTGTGGCAGCAGGAAGGCAAGCATGACACTGCAGTAGTAGCGAAGAGCTTTTATCCTTATCAGCAAGTGGAAGGCAGAGAGAGAGAAGCTAGGAGGGCGTGGGTTTTGAAACCTCAAAGCCCATCCCCAGTGACACACCTCCTCTAACAAGGCCACGCCTCCTAATCCTTCCCAAACCATTTCAGCAACTAGGGACCAGGTATTAAACATATGAGCCTATGGGGGCCTTTCTCATTCAAACCACCACAAAAGTACATACTGTTGATATCTTTTATACAAAGAGAAGGGCTTACACAGAACACGCAAGCTTCCAGCCAAGCCTCGCCTTCCCTTCAGCTACCAATAACAAATAGTATCACTGGCTTTTCAAGGGTTTAAATGTTGCATCTGTGTGCTCTGTAGGCTGTTTTTTTTTAAAAACATGCCATGCTTACTTAAGGCTTTGTGGCTGTACCATTGTCATGGGCAGGAAATGTGGACTGAGGTCTAGGGTAGCACTCATTCTTAAAACTCTCTTTTATTTGGGGTTCCTTAAACCCTCTGTCTTCCAACCCCCCAACCCTAGTTAGGAGAGAGAATGTTGGTGGGGAGAGGGGGCTCAGATATCTTTACTTCTTCCAGCTATTTAGGGTCAGTGGGTTCTTGTGGGGGCTATACTAATCTCCGTCAACAGCAAATGCAGCAAGCCGTGTCCTCCAGGCCGCAGTGTTAAAGTGTTCCTCTTCCTCTGTCTGCCCTCAAACGGCACACTGTCTGTCTCTCTGGTCTCTCCAAACTGTCACTCGCCACATGCCACACCTTCTCTCTCCAGCCTCCCCTGTTATCTTTCTCAGAGTCTTAGACCAGGCTCCTCTCCCTGCAGCACGAGGCAGGCCCTTACCAGCTGACCGTGACCACGCCCCGCATAATTATCAGCTGTAGACAAACTAAAGCCCAAACTAAAATCCGACAGTGGGATTAAAAACAAAACATATTTACATGATATAACTGAATTGTTAAAGAAACCAAAACTCCCATTACAGTCTAGAGTTTGACTCCCCCCGGGTGAAGTGTGTCGGCACTCTGGAAGGCTTCATCCGGATTGAACACTGAGAATGCAGAGATCCTGATGTGAGCTGTCCCTGCCCCAAGACACAGTCAGCAAGCACTTGAAGGCCACATTAAAGGGACTTCCGTGCAGTAGAGCTCCAAGCTTGCTTCTCCATAAACTTTAGTTTAATACTTACCCTGGGGGTTACTCGGGAAGATGCTTTGAAGGGAGGGTGTGCGCACATGCGTGTTTGAGTACACATACATGTTAGGGTGGGTATGTGCGTGCCTGGATGACAAAGGAAGCTTTGAGAGTCCTGTTCTATCCCTCTCTACCTCATTCCCTTAACACACAGTCTGTCACTGAGCTTGGAGCCAGCAAGCTCCAGCCAATGTCCTGTCTCTTCCATCCATAGCACTAAGGTGACGTGCAAGTCACAGCCATACCTGGCTTTTTACGTGGGTCTTGGAGATTTGAACATCATGTATTTTTACTCACTGAGCTATTTCTCCTCCTGAGAAACACTCTGAAGTGATTAGAGGAATGCAACTGAGGTTGAGCATTTTCACTCTCAAAATCCTATATCTAGAACGCTCCAAAAGTCTGAGACTTTTTAAGCATATACATAATATATCATATGTGTGTTTATATCCATACATATACATATATATGCAGTATTCTAGAATACCCAACACACTCATTTCTGGTTCCAGCCACTGGTGACTGGAGATACATAACCTGTGAATGCTAACATTTACCACACTGCACAGTACTAAACAGTTTACACAGACTTGTTTACTACATGCAAGGACACTATGAGATAGGAACTAGTGTACGTGTGTGTGTGTGTCTGTCTGTGTCTATGTGTGTACACACCATATGAATGCCTTTTGTCTGAGGAGGCCAGAAGAGGGCATGGGATCCCCTGGAATTGGAGTTAAAGATGGTCATGGACTGCCATGTGCTGGGAATCAAACCTGGGCCCTCTGAAGGAAAGGCCAATGCTCATAATATCTGAGCCTCTCTCCAGCCCCGAGAGACACTTATTTCAGTGTCTATTTTAAAAGCTGCACAACTTGGGCAAAGGAGAGAAATGTGGTTAAGGACTGAATGTGTCCTGTGTCTTGGAAAATTCACTCAGAAGTGGAACAGATTTAAATCTTGCTGATACCAGGGTTTCCAGTCTGAGAGCCAGACAGGCCAAGGCAGGCAGGAAATAACAGGGCTCGGGCCATCAAGTGGCAACAGCATTGCAAAAGGCCCATCTGGGACCCAAGAGGGATGAGCAGGATGATCAGGAAAGACCCAGGAGGAAGAACAGGAAAGCATAGAACTTGGGATTAGGGGACAGTTAAAAGCCCCCCCCCATGCTTTTAACTGAATGACCGACTGTGGGTGAATCACAAACCTACTTAATTTCATAATTTTCTGAGAACTTTACCTTTTAGAGAAGTGAATCAAACATTAAGATGACCTCATTGCTCCCTGTGGTGAGGAAAGGTATGTTTTCTTTATCACCACTCCTGTGTTGTTCTTCTATAGCTTAGAAAAATCATGGGGTCATTTAAAATGAAAGACTGAGTGAGCCAGTATTAAGGAGTCTGGAGCTCCCCTCGTTTTCCTCAGGTAAACACCTGCCACCTGCCTCTTAATCATCACCTTCATTGTGGTCAACGTGCTAGCTCTGTACAGGCTAGGCTGTGGCATGCATCTGTGTGACATGGCCTCGCATCTCACATTTTCAGCTTCTGGGTGCCCTCCATCCTGCCTCTTCTTGGTCCTCTCTCAGCATTCCCACACTGGGCTGCCTTGTCTATGTGCCTTTCCAGGTTTGGTGTCACACAGAAACTCCCCTGCTCCAGCTGTTCCATCCAGTCTCCAGCATTCTGTCTTTCTGCAGCACCCAGGAGCATCTCCCGGTGCTCAGCTTCTTTCCTTCTAGCTTGTTCCATTTCCTAAAATATCTCTAGATTTGTCTGTTGTTTGTAACTCATTGTTTATGCAAACATGTTTTATATGTCTGTGTATTGTGTATTTATAATATAGCATGTATGTAGACTGTGTAATTCTCCTTGGATTTCAGTTATGGTGGGGTGTCCAGGGCTACTTGCCCCTGGGTAACTGGGTTCTGGAGATGCCATATTGCTCTGTCTTTTACTTGCTTGAGCTTTTACGCTGGCCTCTACCCATTGTGTTATCTTAGGTGTTTGGGGTTATTTTCTGGTTGCTTGAGCTTTTACGCTGGCCTCTACCCATTGTGTTATCTTAGGTGTTTGGGGTTATTTTCTGGTGGTTCCTGGGGATCCTGTGGTGGAGAGAATCCCCTTTGCAGAAAGCTGGTTTTTCCTGAAGAATGTCTTCTCAGCTTTTTGGGTATAGTCCCTGGATGGCTGGTGTTTTTTCAGGAGTTGCTCACCTCAGGGATATAGACCTGAGTGGTAACTGTGGTCTTTGTTAGTCGAGAGGGTTCTCCTTTCACCCAGGGAAGTCCTGAGGGCAGCTGCCCTGTTTCTGGGTTTCTTGTTGCAAATTTAATGATCAGCTGCTGTGACCCAGTTGGACATCAGGTGCGCCTCAACTGTTTGTGCCTGTGTCTGGAGCACAGCTGAGTGCTGGCGCCTCGGCCCCACTAGACTGCTAGACTTTTTCTAGGGAAGGATTGGGTGATTTAGGTCAGTACAGTTTCCTTCCTTCCCCGTGGATTCTCTGGAGACACGGACTCCTAATGTCTTTTTTTTGCCCTGGTGCACACTGCTCAGTGTCCGCCAGCTGGCTGGCCACAGAAACTGCCTGTGCCTGGAGCACAGCTGTGTAATGGCGGCTCAGTCTCTGCCAGCTGTCTGGTGCGCAGAAACTGCCTGTGTCTGCCTTTGCGGCTTTTGGGGGCCTGAGTGCCTCCCTAAGCTGGGTAATTTTCCGGGGACCTTTTCAGGTTGGGGGTGAGCTGAGTGCTCTGAGATCAGACCCGCCGTTTCTATCTCCGGCGGCGAATCAGGCGCGCAGGCAGGCAGGGCTCTGTGCCAGAACCTGGGTCCCCGGCTCTGGCTCCGGGCTGGCTCCTGGGGTGCCCGTGGAACCCGCCCGAGTCTTTTCCAGGGGATGTCTGGGTGACCTAAGGCCGGTCCCAATTGTTTCCTGTACCCTGGGGTTATCTCTCGACTGAAAATTCCAGTCTCTGATAGTGTGGTGCACACGGTTCAGTCTGGAACCCTGACCAGAGACACTGGCTTGTGGCTCTGGGCTGGGGCTGGGGCTGGGGCTGGCAGCCGGCAGCCAAGCATCTGGCGGAACCTGGATCTCTTCCGCGGTTTAGCCTTGTGAGTTAAAAGCTGATTGAATCCCCCACCGTGGGGTATCCTCTCACCTGGGAAACACAATGACTGTGTTTTATGGCCGAGAGTTCTGATTGCTGGTCACTGTGCTGATCCTGCTGTGCTGCTGCTCAGAATGAGAGTCCTCCCGGCGCCGCCATCTTGCCCCTCGACTGTGTAATTCTCTACAGGGCTCTGTGTTGGCACATCCTGAGATACTGATCACATGAACAACCTGCCAGTTACTAATGTTTCTAAACCATAATGTCCAGATCCTTAGAACTAGATCCTTAGAACTTAGTACTCTGTAGGTAGTGATTCAATACCATACAATTGTGAGGAGAAAGCACTACCTTTGTCATAAGGAGTAGAAGCACCTGACATTGTCCTCTGTCCCATATCTGTGTGAGTCCGTGTGATCTGAGAGCAGGGTCGTTGGGGAGGGCACCCATGAGTGAGTTGCCTAAGCCATTTTTGTGAACCCCCTAAAGTGCTTTTTTTTTACTAGTCTGAGTAGTACCACTTAGAAACTGCTTCATTAATGTGGGGGGCGGGGGGGGGGGGAGAAAACAAGTCTTACCTATTCTGGACAATGTTCAAAGATTCAAAGAATGAAAACAAAGTGAGAGTCCTTACCTAACCTAACCCACGTGTATGTCCACATGTGTGTAATGCTTGTATCTTTAATAGACATAGACGGCAGTTGGCCTTCTGCATCCCTAAAGATTTTTAGAAATACAGAAAAAGGCCAGTTCTCCTTACTGAGATGTCTGCCTTGCAGAGCCAAGGCACCGGCACAGCCCCTCCTCTGGGCTTGAGGAATTGTGGGATTCAGTGTACATATCATAGACATTCTCAGCAGTGCTTTCCAAAGAACATAAAAAGAGCTTGTAATGATCACATTCATTGTTTCGAAACAGTGTTTGCATATAAAATGGTGTTAACGGCGCCTCAAAACTGTTTATTGGCTTTGCTCTTAAGTAAGTTAAACTTTTCCTTTATTTACACTATAAATTTGCTGAGCTAGCCCTTTCCAAATCGAAGCTAGCATTCGGTCCGCCATTACCATCACCACACACATAGATTCAGCCCTTCTAATCCTCTCAATGATTCCCAGCTATAATTAAGTCCAAGCAAAGACAAACACCAAATCTCCCAGCTAACGAGGCAGCCCCTTTGCAGCTGCTTCCCATCACGAGGCACTGGTAGTGGAGAGGCAGAACCCACAGGCCCTTCCCAGGCCCACTCTCGCTCTCCTCCTTCTGCCATTTATTCAACACATACATATTTAGCTACCACGTGCCTGGTCCTGGGTCAAGCTGAAACCCGTCTTTCCACATACGTTTATCATCTGATTCCCATAAACCAGAGACTGAGCAGGGAAACAAACAGGATGATGGCAGAGCTGCAGAGCAGACTGGGCGGTCACTAGTAGCATGATATAAAATGTGCACTGCAATGAGATGCTAGAACCAGAAAACAGAGCAAGGAGGGCGATGCGCTTGCACTTGTGGGGTGCAAGTTTGTGCGTTTTTAGAATGCGGTCCAGGAGGGCCTTCCTGGGAGGGCACGATGCAAGCCAGAGCTTGAAAGCAGAGGATGTAGCAGCCATTGTAGGACGTGACTGCAAGGCGAGAACAGGAGGCCAGCGTTGCCAGAGCAGAGAGGCTGGAGGGAAAATGCAGGCACGAGACACTGGGGTAACTTCAGTGACAGAGTCCCTGCCCTCCTGAACCTAAGAGTCACAGGGCAGAAGCTCAGGTAGCTGGGAGGAGGAGCAGAATTAAATTATTATTCTTGATTACCCAAATGAGACAAATACAAGCTAAGGGCACAACCAGTGGTCCACAGTTCAGTTAAAGCTTGAGCTGTGGAGACTGACTTATTTGGAGATGTGGGAAGGCCTCCCTGAGGATGTGACATGGAACGTGAGATGATAAAGGAGTAATGAATGACCTTATTATGATACCAGAATGGTGGGAGAGGGTACTTGAGTTTGGGGAACTGAAGAAAGGCTATGTGGGGGGAATGGGAAGCTCAGAGTTAAATCACATAGAGAGAGGAGGAGGAGGAAGAGGCTCCAAACCATATGCACATCAAGGCGTTTACTCTTTATTACGCAAACAGGGGAATTTTACTAAATGAGTTTTTGTTGTTAACCAAACACGCATTGGAAATTGTTAATCAGACTTCGAAATAGAAAATCTGTCAGAAATCACTCAGTTAAGAGATCTTTAGTGGGCCAAGTGAGAAAATGTATGTTGTAGATTCAAGGAAAGTAACTGACCAAAAGACCCAGGATAGAGTGTGGGGTCAGACACATAAAGGAGTTACAGACAGACAGATAGGCAGGTGGGCAGCTGAAGAAGAGATAAGGCGTAGCCTTGGGGTAAGCAGTAACACGGGAAGCTTATGGGTGCAGTTAGGAAACATTCTGAGGCATTCAGATGAGTTGTTGAACGGTTAAAAGGACTGCCCTAAGAACGGTAGGAAGCAGGCCTGGCACCAGAAGTGAGTTAGTGAATCTTGGGGCAGATAGGCAGCCTCAGACAGTGAGAGTCGGCATAGGAGCAGAGAGCACACAGAGACCCCAGGAGCCACCCAGGAGAGAGGAGGCGGTAATAGTGACCCTGCTGAGCCTAGATACAGAGGCTGGCTGATGCCAGAGTCCTGATGGAGATCTACCTCATTAAAGACTGGCTGGGTGCTGATGGTGGCAGCGAGCACATCCTTCCTGGGAAGGAAAGGAAAGGTCCTTTCTGAATTTGCCCTCTGTTGGAGCAAGCCCCACTTCCTCGGGTCATCTGCTAATCAGTAACTAAGAGAGGGTTGCTTGTCCTCATCTTTCCCTCCAGATTGCTTTAACCAGAAACCCAATTTTGATGACCCAAGTTGAAGGCCTATTTTTCCCAGGAGTTTTTGCATTAGAGCTGAGTTCTTCTGTCTCTGCTAATTGAGCAACTCCAGCAGATCTGTAAGGACCATCTACAATTGCCATTCTCTGGCTTAGCTGCAAAAGCCAGGGCAGCGGGAAGGAAGGGACTAAAGGGTTTTGTTAGATGAGGAGGAACCAGGATACAGGATCTGTTTGCATTAAATTCAGGAGGACAGACCATGAGGATTGAGGTAGCATGTTCAGGGAGACAGGGACAAAATCAGGAAAGTCAAGGATCCCCAGAGGGCTCTGAGCAGTACAGAGACTGTGGCTGAGGAAGTAAGTGGAGAAGCCACAAACCAGGCAAGATGCCAACCAACCAACAGCAGAGGGGATCTTCATACAGAGCCCCCCTGTGGTCAGACCCAGGGCCACCTCCTCTCCCTGTATGTCTGGGGAAGACAAGTGGACTCAGACAGCGATGCGCCAAGCGCTTCTCATAATGACGCTCACTTGACCCCTCTCACAGGCTGTACCTTGCAACAGGTGCAGCAGAGTCCTCGGCCAGATGTAACTGCAGAAGGAGCAAAGCCATTCTTTGCAGAAATCACCGGGAATTAAATTAATTTCGAGTCACCTCCCAAAGGCCAGATGTTACTTCGGTCACTGTAATTCCAATTCAATATTTAACTTAACTATGCCATCAATATTTAGCAGAGAGAGAGAACTGGTTGGAGATGAAAGCTTGTCAATTGCAGGCTTCTTTGCTGCCGCTATGGGAATACCTGATCGTGCGCAGGTTAAAACTGTAAAGCCATTACCAATATTGCTCTGCATAATAGGAAAGCATGAAAGCATTTGCAGCTACTTATGGGTATTTTAGAATAATGTCATTTAGTTAAAAGGTATAAATACAATATTTAGAGGATCTGGGGCAGAAAGACCCATTCTACTTCTTTAGTATTTTTTTCCTAATTCCTCAGTGGTTTCCTGAAGTTTGTTTTTGTTTTTGTTTTTGTTTTTTTGTGGGTTTTTTTTGTTTTGTTTTTCCCATTGACACATAATAGTTTTACATATTGATGGCAGTACGGTATGACTTCCAGTACATATGCACATTACATGAGGTAATCAGCCTTTCTCCATCCTTACATGTTTATCATGGGACTTTGAACCATCTCTTTCAGTTCTTGACAAAATATGCAGTAAGTTGTTGTGAGTGATTATCATCACCGTCACGCTATGGAACGTGAGTACTTGCTCTCCTTGCCAACTATATCTTGACACCTTTGTTCAGCATCATTCCTTCCCCTCCCGTCTCCTTCTCAGCTACATGTATAGACCTGCTTTGGCACCACATGACCCACCTGCAGCACATACAGGCACACATACATGTGGAAAGCACGGGCCACCGGTAATTATTCAACAGCAAGTGGAAGTTTTCATAACCAGGTCTTCATGTGCCAGCTTCTTTCCCCCAAATGTCAGTATCCCAAGTGAGAAAAGGTACACTCAAGGAAAGTAACTGATCAACCAGAAATCTAGGTAGGGTGTGGGGCCAGATAGATGAAAGAGTCACATACACCTATAGGTGTGCAGTGGCTAATGGACCCGCAGGCTGTTTACCCAAATGGGAACGATTGGAAGACGGGATCAGGAATGGCCCTGAGGTTGATTATATGGGAAGCTAGTGAGTCAGGCGTGAGGACATTTTGGAGTATTTGTCCCATTCCCTCTAGTTTGGGGAAATGGTGAGTAGTCTGTATGCAGACTGAGTTTGACAGCGTAGCTGAGTGTGTTGGTTTTGTGACGGAGGACACTGAGTTGTGACTATTGCGTAAACATCGCTGTGTTTTAGTTGCATTCCAGGCATGCATGGAAAAGAACTACTTTTTCTCTAATTATAAAAGCAATACACATACATTAAAGAAAATGTGTACAGTAAAGTTGAGGAAATGGCCCGGAGCATCGTTTTCCTAATTGAAATCCTGCTACCATTTGTTTAACTTTACCCTGGGCTTCGCTTTTCCAAGCTGTGAAGTTATTGGCTTTGTGTTTTTAATTTTTTCATTTCTGTTGCTTTGATTTATAATAAAAATAGAGTGAGCTTTTTTTCTGATGATGAAGACATCAAACCCCAGCCTCAGAGAAAGGCCCTCCTGCCAGCTGCCCCACTGTGTATATTTATGCGCACACCGCCTCCACATAGTACGTACGGGAAAGTCACAGTCCCTTACACAGAGCAGGGCGTGTGAACTAGGGACACCTCCTAATGGTGACACTTCAATAATCTCTGCTCTACATATCACACCTAACACGGTGTACGTGCCGGATGGAGAGACATTTTACTCCATTGTTTAGAGAGTAATCACAGGGAGGGAAATCTATAGTGATTAAACCCAAGCACACATCTGTGCATACGGAGCGGGCAAATGAGGAGGGCCAGCTATACATGCATGCCTTGTGCATGCTGACTGCGGCCTGCTCTTCTTCACTCCGCCAGTAAACCAACTACAACCCGAGCAATCCCCCTTAACGTCTTATTAGCAGCCCTTTGTTTCTATGACCGACCACTGCTCAGTTCACTGTTCCTGTCACTGAATGATTAAGGGGGTGAAAGGGGAAAAAAAATGTGTTTTAGAAGAGCTGCTGTCAGCATACAGCTGGCAGACAGTCAGAAGAAATTGTCCGGGTGAATAATGTTCTGGTCTTCTGCTGTACCGCGTTCAGTCCTAAAACTGTGACTGCTCGCTTTTCCTCACTTGCGTGAAGCCGACACATTTGAACACATTATTTAGATCAAATCACTGAATCCTCGCACTGTGAAATGTTGGCTGCTATTATTACGCCCATTTTACAGCAGGGGAAATCGAGGCACTTAATTGACTCCTTCAGGGTCACACAACCAGCAAGTGACAGGATTGGGGTTCACCCCAGGATTCTGGCTCCGGAGCCTGGGATCTTAAGCTCTGTGGTGCATGGCACAGACATAAGGGTAGGGAAGTCCCTGAGTGGCTGCCTGGGGATCCGGAGGTGGGAGCTGATGAGCGTGACTCAGACCTTTTCCTGTCCCTCCCTGAGACTGGCTGTATGGAGCCCCAGTTCTCCCAGCTCTGCTGTTCTCTGAGTTCATCCCCCGCTCTCAGTGATCTGAATTCTGTTATGCAGCTTCTACTGGAATGTTGCTTTTATTCACGTAAAAGAGGCGATGTGCTACAGTAGGGACTGTACAGTTACAGGAAGAAACTCGGTCCCCAGCTGATAGGCCTGGGGGAGTCATCAGATCCTGAGGATGCTAACATAATCAATGGACAACGCCCTTGATGGAGTCATAGCCTGATGGCATTATAGGGAACGGTGGGAGGTGGGGCCCCGTTAGAGTGAGAAGGTCCCAGAACTATTACCTGCAGAGCTATTTCTTGCCCTGGGCCTTTTCTGTATGCCTTTGTCTGCTCTGCTCCGCCACTCCCTCCCTCCCTGTGACGGAGTAAGGCCTCCGAAACTCTGGAACTTACCCCCTTGAGTTGTTCCCTCAGGGGTGAGCTCCCAGATCGATTAATACAGGAATGAACAGGGCTGTGCTCCAGGAAGTGGTCTGTTTGATCGTGCTTCCTCTTCTCAACAGTCCTGTGAGAGGAGACATGTCACCTCCTCCTTACTAAAGCTCAGCTGTCACAGTTGTCTGAGTCCATCATTGACGTCAGGGCTCACCTTTCAAACGAGGGTTTCTGGGACTCCACAGACTCTGGTATTTTCATTCAGCACAAAATAAAAACATGAAAGAGGAAAGCACTCACACTAGGGATAGACTTAGATGGACATTAATAATGCTGACATTTGAGCATCTTGAACGTTCCTGGCTGAGACCTCCAGAAATATAAAGTCCCTGAAGCATTGGCCATATCACTTTGATGGCTACTAACTGGTAGCCAGAGATCCTACTAGGTTTCCCAATTCTCTGGGCCTCCTCATCATTCAACAATCATGCCCAGACCCTTGGCTGCTGGCCTTCCTAACAGAAACTGTCTATGAGGGCTTGGCATGGTTTTGGTTCCTTATTCTGGATGATTCTAGTATTTGTTACATGCTAGAAATGTCTGATAAACATTTCCTTATAAACATTCCATATGACTTAGCTTCACCATTACCCTAAAGAAAGCTGAGTTTTCCTAAATTACAGGTTATGATACATTCATCTCAATGCACACCATCTGACTTGGAGTAGATGAGATCTCAAAAAGAAAAAAAACAAAAAAAACCTAGTGGTGCAAATTATTCTTTTGTTGCCAATGGTCAATGATGAATTTGTGGTTCACTTACTCAGCTAGTCACACCCACGGTAAAGGGCAGAGAGACAATGAACACGCTCATGCTCAGTCACGCCCAGCTCCTTTTCTCCTATGTCACAGAATCTAAGACCCCCACCCCAGGGAATGGCGGCACCCACTCCAAGCAGGCTCTTCCCACATCTGTTCGCGTCATCGCATGCTCACAGGCCAACCTGACCTTGACAGTCATCCCTTGGGGCCCTTCTCCCAGGGGCTCCTACTTTGTGTCAGGTTGGCAATTAGAACTAACCAATATACCCAATAACCGAGAAACATGTCACTAGATGACGGCTTTGCTCCCATGGGTGACGTACCTCCCTGTGCTCTCTGCAGGCCCCTCCTCCTAGAGGCTGGCCCGTTGTCAGTGCCATTATACTCTTGGATCACCATATGTTAGGCGCTCACCACACCCATGGCATCAGACAACCTCGGACTGAAAGTCTTTGGGGAAAAAAGACGGTTTTGTACTGCATTAGTGCCAATTTCCTATCTTCAGTCCCTATACAACGGAGAAGCAGCTGTTTACCTTGCAGTTCCATTGTACCCCATAGAGATAAAATATGGAGGGGAGGCTGCATAGGTTACATGTAAAGAGGATGACATTTTATAGAAAGGATTTGAGTATCCATAGATTTGGGTATTTATGGAGTTCTGAGGCAGATCCCCAACATATACCAAGAAACACCTGCATTTTCCTGGAAGGTAGATTTAATTCTGTTCGTACTTACTTAACACTAACAATGAGAACACATCATAGCCTTTTTCTAATTCTTAGACGTGTCTAGCAAATGTACATGGATAATATATGAATAATATCTCCATTAGCAAGCTGGAGTCCCTGGCTGCTGGAACCTCTCCAGGGAAAGGGAGCAAACCATGGCAGCAGGGTCTTTCCAGCAAAGGACTGGAAGTCCATGAGATCCTTGCTATTTTGTTGGAGATCTGGGCTAGAGTAGAGAATGGAGAAAGGGTGTGTTTGTATTTTCTTCGAGTTGTATAGACTAAATGCAGCATAATGCTTGCCTTCTCACACTGCTGAACATCTGTCTACAGAGCTCTTCTTTATATCTTGCAAATGTGAACTTGTGTGAAGAGTTTCTATAAAGCTCTCCATTCATCCTTCATCCCAGGCCCAAATAATGTCCATTCTACTCTTTGTACAGTTTCCCACCACTGAGCCTCATGACCAGAGTCCCACAGTATTTGCCCTCTTATTCTTTTATGTCTTTCACGTGTAATAATATCTTCAAAGTAGACTCCCTAGCATACTGCAGTAAAGCAAAAGTTCACGAGGCCGCCAACCGAGTCTAGACCGAGACAGCAGCCAACACCCTGGGAGACCCTAGGGCACCCTGTTCTGAAAACGGCTTGCTGCTTCATCCACTGGTGAAATGGTTGGGCTGGGTGATTCTAGGATAATGCATTTCCCTAGCATGCATTTTCACGAGCCCGACTTTGCGCATGCCACATGTGCACACACAGGAAAGAGAGAGACAGGGACAGGGATGGGGAGAGAGACTATGAAGATCTTAAAGTAACAGTTTTCTTTTTTTCTTCTCACATTTTGAGTAACCCCCAGCAAAGCCATTCCAGAAGCAGTAGACTATGTAGTATAGTATGAGCCACATATAAAACGTTTTAACATCGCTGATAGACATACTAAATAGAAACATACTAAATAATGTGTATATTTTTAACCCAGGATAGTATAAATATTAACATTAGCATTTTAACACATAATCAACATGAAATTGTAAGTTGGGACATTTTACTCTATCATGCTAAATCCCCGATATGGTAGCTATTCAGCTACACATGGCTATTTAAATTTAAAACCATTGAAATTAAATACAGGTAAAAAAAACGAGTCAGGGGCTCATGTAGTTAGGAGAAATGGGTGCTCTTCCAGAGGTCCTGGGTTCGATTCCCAGTAGCCACAGTGGTTCACAACTTAAGTTCAGGGGATCCAATGCCATCTTCCGGCCTCCATAGGCACACATGTGGTACACAGACATACATGCATGCAAAATACCCAAACACGTGAAATAACAGTTCCTCTCTGGAGCCACAGTCCGTGTGCTCAGTCACTGTGCGTGACTAGTGACTCTGACACTGATGAACAATGGTGTAGAACATTCTATCTTGCATAAAAGTCAACAGTGAGCATTGCCAGACTCTTCTATACGTGACTCTCTTTTGGTGTGGCTTGTGTTTATACAGTTTGTCCATTTTGGTGTATGTTAACTGTAGCTCATTCATTATCATTACTAAATAGCATCCCATTTTATAAGTTATGAACATTTCTGTTCATAGTAAACAGTATTGCTAGGCAGATTCCTATTCACCCATAAGGATGCCTATAGAATCAACTTGTTACCGCTGCACAGAGGATGGATGTCTCCCTTCTTACTGCATAATATCAAATTCTTTTCTGGGTATTTACAATGATGTTTGTGTTCGAGGAGGTGGGGGTAAAGGATGAATCTTTTCAAAAAGTAATTTTTGCATTTTGTTCATTTAAAAAATTATTTTGGTATTCTGTATTGTATCTGAGGCATAGAACAAGTGATGGGGGTTGAAGTCCACAGAACCTCCAGAGGTTTCCTTCTAAAATGCAGATTTTCCAGGGAAGTAACCAAGATAAACAATAGTACTAGGAAAGAAAAATTTCCATTCAGGAAATAATGTAAGTGGATCTAGTATTACAATCATAGCCCAGTGTACTACTTTCTGATTGTCACCTCTCTGGTGATGTTTGTCCTGAAACAGCCCAATTCCTGACAGTTTTTGCCAGTATCTTCTTCAGAAGAGGCCAAGGCTGATGGCCTGTGCTGGCTGCTCTCCCATCACCATAACAACAAGCTGGCATCATCTGGAAAGAGAGAACCTCAACTGAGAAAAACCCACTAGATTGGCCTGTGCTGCTTGTTTATTATTATTATTATTATTATTATTATTATTATTATTGATGATTGATGTGGAAAAGCCCAGGTCATTCTGGGTAACATCACTTCTTGGCCTGGTGGTCCTGGGTCCTAAAGGAAACAAACTGAGCAAGCCATGTAAGCCAGTAAGCAGCACTCCTCCTCTGTGGCCTCTGCATCATCTCCTGCCTCCGGGTTCCCACCCTGATGTTCTTCAGTGATGGAGTGTGACCTAAGATCTGTAGGCTGGAATAAACTCTGTCTTCCCTAAGTTGCCTATGACCATGGTCTTCATCATGGCAGTGAAAGCCTCATCTAAGACAGACTCCACTCAAAGTTCCCAGAAGGCCGAGCTGAGGATTTATGGCCATTATCTTTCAAGGTGGTCATTATAAGGAGCCCTCTGCATCTGAGGTCTTGTATGTGATTTAGAGAAGCTGTTCAAACTTCCAACCCAAGAATTAACTCTTATGGGTTAAGAGCGACTGGATTATAATTATTAGTTTCCAGATTTTACAGTACTGTTTGTGTTTCAGTGATCAAAAAAGCAAAAAGAGCCGTTATTTTTAAAAAAGTAAAAACAAAGATCTATAGATTCCTAACCTTGACAGCAAAATAGGAAGTTCATGTGTACAATATTTATTATCTTGAGTAAGTGGGCTTTCCGTTACTGTGACAAGCAAACTTTAAAAGAAGATATGTTTGCCTAGGCTCACATTCTCAGAGTTCCAGTCCATTATTAGTTTGTTTTACTGTTCTTACATTGTAGTGAGGCAAATCGCCTTGGTAGGAAGTGCACAGAGGTTGGGGGGAGGGGAGCACTCTCATCTTCGCACTTGGAGCCACTAACCCCCAGCCACACTACAGGGCTGAGCCTCAAAGAATGTCAAATTACAAACAGTAGCCATCTTTAAAGCACGAGGGGAGGGTCCCTGCTGCACAGAAGTTCTGAGACCGAGGGCAGCCTCGGGGGTTGCTTTCACTGATGGCTGTTTTCTGTTTTCTCCTACAGATGATCATTCTCGGGTCCGGCTACAGATGCTGGAAGGGGACAACAATTCCGACTATATCAATGGCAACTACATTGACGTACGTACCCCAAAACGGTCAATAAACCTGGGCATTCTGACACACACCCCACACCAGATCTGCTCTGCAGTCAGTAAACATGAGCCAATGACCATCCACAAGCAAGCGTCAGCGTTCCCCACATTCCACAGAATCCAGTTTGGGGAAGTCAGCCTGTTTGGGGATAAACATCTTATTTCCTCTCTATGCCCTCTCTGCCTATCCATGCTTCTGTGGACTAAGAAAATGTTTTTACGTTTTTTTGTCAACAACCTAAAAAAATGTTTGCATATTAATGGGACAAAACCCTCTAATTGCTAACGTGGAGATTAGCAGGCTCTCGTCATCACTGAACCCTTTAAGCTGCCTTCAAAGTCATCCGCAGCTGTACACCAGGACTTCCAAGGCAAGCAAGGCGCGTCATTAAAAATGCAAGCTGTTTAATTATTGAAGATGGGCGCCTTGTTCATTCTGCGTCATGTTAACTTAATATCTTACATTAGGATAAATTCTTTAAGAGCCAGCTTGTTTTCGGTTGAAGGAATGAATGAAATCAGAAGTAGGAAATCCAGGCTACCGTGCAGTGCCCTGCGAGGCTCAAGCCTCCATGAGCAAATTCGGCTTCTGTGCCGTTCCCAAAGATGTGCTCTTCTGGGCCAGGTTTTCAGTCAATTAGCACTTCCAGGGACCTAGCTTACCCAACTTTGTTTCATGCAGACTTAAATTATTATACAGATTGCCCTTAGGCTGTGTGTCCAAGGTATACATGAAACACAAATGACTTTTGTGTTTAGAGTCTATTCCCAAAGTATCTCGCCATATTCCCTCTCACATCAATCATTAATCAAGAAAATGCCCTACAGACTTGTCTACAAGGCTAATATTAGAGGCATTTTTCAGTTGAGTCTCCACTTCTCGGATATGCCCAGGTTTGTATAAATTTGACAAACCAACCACCCAAGGATTTTAAGGGGATGTTCAGCTAATAAGTGAAACAGATGAGGACTGAAAAATGACTAAGATAGTTATTAGCAAGGACCATCCTGGGACAGCATGGGCTAGCTCAGTTCATGAAATGTATCCCTCCTGTCTCCTGGACACTTCCTAAGGTATTAGACTTGCAGGATGAGGAGGAAGTCACTGCTCTTTACAGCTAACAAATGAGTAACTCTCTAAAGAATTCTATATAATATTGGTCACAATTCTGTCTTTTCAGATGTGAGGCAAATCAATTGCATAACAGAACTGCTACCTTTCTTACTCATTGATGTTGACTCGAGAGCAAAAATAATCTAACAGGCAGGCATTTGTGTCTGAGAAATGTGTATTTTCTCTCCAAATTTTTTTTTTCTGTTTTCCAGTTATCTTTGGGAACAGTATTTAGGGTAATCTCCAGGGACAGAAATGCATTAAGATCCAAGACGATGCAGTATGTTACTGGATGTAATTTTCTCTGAATTGACTTTTATCTTTTTCAGATACGTCTCTTATGACATCTTTGCCTCCTACTTTCTTTGGCCCCACTTTAATCTTTCTTGCTTCCTATAGGGTGATGATGAAAAGAAGGGGGTCTTACATAACCTCTTAGGAGCAAGTGTTTGATAGTGGTTCTGAGTGCTGCTATTGATGAAACTGTCCGTATTGATAGAACAGAACATGTGTTGAGTCCTTGGCACATTGCCAACAACATCCCAAATGCAAACCAGATTCTATTGCACGTTTCCAGCCATTCACACCTTAATAAGAGGCCTGGTCATTTTCGTTCAGAGAATCCATAAATTGATAGCATCTGCCGCTGATCCATCATCTCATAGCCAGTGTGTAATGAAGTTCCTTGCCCTTCCTGCACACCACCCGGGCTGTATTTGATGCAGCTTCACTTAGCAAGACAAACTCAATGATCCTGTGTCTGGCAGTTGAGCCCTCAAGTGACGCCGACATTGGCATTTGGATGCACAGGCCTTTCCACAGACTCAGCGTGTGACTTCTGTGCTACCTGCTGACTTTAAAATTTATCAAATATTTCTTGTTTATTTTTAGGGCTATCATCGACCCAATCATTATATCGCAACCCAAGGTAAGTTTAGTTCAGCTCTCATACCTGTACTTTGTTGTTTGCTAGTCTTGATCACTTCAGACCTATCACCCGCACCCTCATGAAGATATTTTGTATGCAATGTATAGTGTCCTTAGCCATTGACACATTTTCTTAGCAGAAGTTTTGGTGTGTAATCACTTATTCGGATCATTAAAGAGATGGGCTCACTGATTCACTATTGAATTCAGTCTGAATGCATTTGGAACTAGCCTGACATCTGCAAGAATGTATCCTGTATTTTCCATGTGTATATGGAGTGAGATGGGGGAGGAAAATTCCCTTTAATAAGTACGTCCTGCTGCCTGTCTGTCCACAGAACTGTGTGAGTCTCTGCTGAGGAGCCACAGTCATACTAGAAGTTGACTTTAGGGGGCAGCTGTGAGGTGGCCATGTGTATCTGAGTACTGGGCGGGGGGGACGGACTTGCAAACAGCAAATGGTCATCATCCAGGGACAGCAAGCATGAATGCACTTGAAATGTAGCGATCAAGAATGGAAACAGGGAAGCAACCCCATCTGGCCACTCTCTGGGTGGTGTTGCTGGATGGTGCTGGGTGTGAAAATTTCTGGGTGTAGCCAAATTAAAGACTGTACGGCCTTGCCCTCCCTGTAAGAATGGCTTTCCAGGTGTTCTGAGGCAGGTGTCAGCAGCTGATTTAAAGCATTGAGGATGGAATTGGCCATGGTTTATAATGCATGCGGAACCTCAGTTGTTCAATGTCCAAAATTCCCCCCTCGCTCATCTACCCAACAACTTGGTTGGTGCCCCCATGCTTTCACAGGTGGCATAAACATCATGTAATTAAATCTCTTTGGAATTTTCAAGATTTCTGTGACTAAATAGCCAGCTCTATGCACTGTCCTTTCTGGCTTTCTGCAGTTGATTTTTCTCCCCACACAAGGGAGATGGCTAGGAAGGAAAAAATAACACTTGCAAAACCGCTTTCTGCAGAATGAGTTGCAATGATGCTTTTGTGCCTGGCAGCTTCCTCTGCAGCCTTCAGACTTCAGACTTCTGTTAATGAACAGAACATCCAGAGGTAGCTAAAGACTGGCAGGTGAGAGCTAACCTTCCCAGAGAAGACCATGCCCAGTGCCCTGTGGCCAGACCTCGGAAGCCTTGCCTCAGTGCAGAGTGGGCCACACCGCAGCTCCCCACACTGGTAGTACTGGTGGCAGTGGTGTTATATCTTAAGACCAGGATGCTGAGGTTAGAAAGCTAGATTCTCCTTTCTATTGTACATCACAAGTGTCATCTAGCCAGTGGCAACAGACGGCCAGAAATAAAGAGAGCCAACTGTCTAGTCACTGGCATGAGCAGCTGAGCGCTTTCATGGACCACCCACCCTCATTTTAAAAAGCCACAAAATCCTGCTTCATTCTAAGAAGCCAGCAAAATAGGCAGCAAGAGCTAATGATAGATGCAAGTCTTTACTCTGTGTTCTCCCAGTCTTTGGCACTGAATAATTCTGGAAGAAATTTACTCAAAGCAATGAAGCTGCATGCCTAGGCTCATACCCTTACAACCTGTTTTATTCCCAAGAGGTTATAATATAGATTTTCACCTACACAAGACATATCATGAATGCATGCACAAGCATCTCTCCCCTCATGACCGACCGCACAGGCCCATCAGTACTGATTTTCAGCCAACATCTGGCTTTGACCTTAATGATAGTGCTAGCATTTCTGAAGACTGAAAGGATCTAATTCAAACTAGAACTGTCAGTTTTCAGTATGTTATTCCTGTCCGCCCTGTTGAATTCTTTTCTGTACAGAAGTCAATAGACTGATGGCCCAGACTGCATCTGAATGATACAGTCATACAGTTGTAACGTGCGAGACTGATGACTCAGCGAGTTGAAAGAGCATAGGACAGGAAGTAGTGTCTGTCCCTGCCTGCCCAGAGCTGGAGACAGAAGGGATTTCAACCACCTAGCTCAAAGCAAGGGGCCAAAGAAGAGTTTGCTGGGGTAGCTCAGAGCTAGGGTAGCTCAGGGCTTATGACATTTCAGTCACTGTGCAGCCCAGGGACAGGGCAGCAGCTGGGATGGAGCACAGTAAGGAGCACTCCCTCACTGTGCTGGGACAGAGTGCCTGCTGGCTTTCTGATGGGCAGCCAGGGGGATCTCCACAAAACGGCTTTGTTGTTTAGCTGCTTTATTGTTTAGCTGCATTTTTAATTTATTTATTTGTTTATTATTATTTATTCACTTTGTATCCCAACTGTAGCCCCCTCCCTCACCTCCTCCCAGTCCTGCCCACCTTCCCTCTTCTCCTCCTATGCCCCTTCCCTAGCCTGCTGATAGGGGAGTTTCTCCTCCCTATCTGTCTGACCCTAGCCTATCAGGTCTCATCAGGACTGGCTGTATCATCTTCCTCTGTGGCTTGGCAAGGCTGCACCACCACCCCAGGGGGAGGTGATCAAAGAGCCAGCCACTGAGTTTATGTCAGAGACAGTCCCTGTTCCCCTTACTAGGGAATCTACTTAGAAACTGAGCAGCCTATAGGCATCCTCTGAGCAGGGGTTCTAGGTCCTCCCCATGCGTGGTCCTTGATTGGCGTATTGGGCTCTGCAGAACCCCCTGGTCCCAGGTTTTTTGGCTCTGATGGTCTCCTTGTGGAGTTCCTGTCCCCTCCAGGTCTTTCTATCTCCCTCTTCTTCCATAAGGTTTCCTGAACTCTGCCTAAAGTTTGGCTGTGAGTCTCAGTATCTCCTCGAAACCCTAATGGGTAGAGTCTTTCAGAGGTCCTCTGTGAAAGGCTCTATCCTGTTCCTACTTCCAATGTATAAAACAGGATAGCTGCATTAAAAAAAAAAAAAAAAAAAAAGACTTTAGGAGTTAGTTTAGCTTTTAGGGAAAGACAGTGCAAGGCAGCCTCAAACTTTGCAAGTGGTTTCTGTTGTGATGAGTGTGGTTTGTGAGCACTGTCCTGCCTTCTCCCTCCCCCTTTCCTCTTCCCCTCTTCCTTTTCCTTTCTCTCTCTCATTGTTTTCATTTTCATCTATATTTTTGTCTTTTTTATTTATGTGGTTCTGTTTTTAATTGACACATAATTGTGCACACTTTCATACTGCATGACATTTTAATAAACATTAAATATATATACACACACACATATCTACATACAGATATATGCATTTGCAGTGTATGATGAGTATGTCGGGATGACTAGTATAGCCATCACCTTGGATATTCTCCATTTGTATTGGGAGCATTGTGAATCCTTACCAGCCAGGTCAACTGTTGCCATAGACTCATTTAGCATTGTGGAAGCGATTCTCCCAGAGTTGACACTGTAGCTCAATGCAGGGCACTCGTCATCCCTACTCCAGAAGTCACCCCTCCTGTCCAGCTGCACACAGTACCTCCTCACGCCAAACAAGCCCTTTTCCGGAGTGCACTCATGACCTCCCGTAGAAGGAGAACTTGACACTCTCAGGCCTGCACTACACACTCATCCTCCAAAACCATATGGTTAAGCGACTTGGAGTCTTGAGCCTCGCTTCTAGCTGATGATGCTCCTCAGGACAACACAACTTAAAAAGCAAGTTTTCTATGGTATAATCTCTTAATTAATGTCTCTTAATTAAAATTGTCTTAGGCACCAACTTTTTAACCATTATAAGTTGATGAAACTATTATTAAGATTAAGTCAAATTAACTTCAAGCTGAAAGATTCTAGAGTTCTAATCTTTCATTATGAACCATGGTCATTTAGGGTCTGGGCTTTTGTTGTTCTCTTTTGGGGGTTTTTTTGCTTGGTGTTACTGTGTTACATTTGTTCTCCAAAGCTCATGGCCACTGATTTTCCCAAAATTTAAGCATTTATAGTACAAAAAGAGTCAACAATAAAAAAGTAGATGAAAAGGTCCCAAGATTAGCATTTATTTCTTTAAAGCGAGCTGTTTTGGAGATATACACCGTAGTCAAAAGGTCTGGGTTCAAATCTTGTGCTGTCACAGAAGTTGTCTGAACTCATCCAGTGTTTGGTGACTAGCCCTCGGCATAGCATCCTCTGTGCCGCCATGTTCTCCATTCAGGTACACAGCTCATCAGCTGTTTGCCCTGAGTATGGAGGTAGGCTCCAGCAGCGTCCACAGATTACAGGTGAGGAAGCCAAGCACAGGAAACAAAACAGGCCCCCACTGCCTGAACCCCAAAGGGGGAAGATAAAAGTCATCCGTGCGACTGGCATATACCTGTGAGCCACTGGTTACTCTTAAGAGAGCACAGCTTTGTGGTTAGGAAGGTGGGTGTTGTGGCATCTAGAGACTAACAGACACTATAAAAACTCAAAATCACCTCCCCTGTGATTTTGAGGGGCCTTGGCAAGGCACTGAACCCACAGGGTTCAGCATGCTTCACTAATCAGATAACTAAAATGTATCGCTCTGCAGTAAAATTTAGAGACCGAACGTTCAGTCTCTCCCATGGGGAGAAACCTGAACTGGACATTTTTAAGAAGCTTTGGCACGATCTTCAGAGACCACGGACACCATGCAGACAGACACTGTGACTCCTTGCCCTTCTCCATACTGGCCTTATTCTCAGAGGCTTTGATGCTGACCTTCATGTTGGATGACGTACAGCCATGCCAGCAGACAGCACGCAGGTGGATCTAGAAAACTGGCATGAGGTGGAACTTTCTGTGCCTGCCAGGCAACGCTGGGAACAGCCTGGCGGGGACATTCTACCCCTGCAGCCCGGATGAAGAGAGAAGGTGGCAGCAGGTTGTTTCAGAACCAAGACATTAGGAGTGACGGGGCTCACTCACTGATTCAGTGAACAGTACCATCAGCCAACAGCCCACACCAGGCGGATCCTTAGTAGAAATACAAGAACAAGTGAGCGCGCAAGTGCACAGAGGAATGAACCGGAAGCCACATCCTGACCGTGTAGTGAGTACTCAACCAGGTGGAAAGAAGCCATGCTGGTCCCACAAGGCCTCTGCCCTGGTAATACGTAACTGTCATAACTCCAGCGACCCGTCGTCTCTTTTTTCAGATAAGGGCTGCCCAGCTCCTGTTCCACAGAACACTTTTCTTAGTTATATGTTTAGAAACAGCTCGTCTTGTGACACTACTTAGCACTGCGCCTGTTTAGACGTGCAGCTCCTTCCCCTCCGCAAAGTGCATCTTACTGAATTAGTTTTGATCATCATCCTTTGTCAGAATTTGAAAGGGAGAAACCTGAAGAGTTTTGGCTCCAGAGATTCCCATCCAGGGGGCAAACCTCACAGTGAACGTGATAGAAATTAGGGTGAGCCTCCCACAGCGTAGGGAACCGCTCCAGTGAATCAGGTTTCCTTGTGCACTTCTCGCGCATGCTCTCTGTGTTCCAGGAAGATGGGTTGGCTGGTACATTCCCAGCTCAGACTCCACCCCAGGCGTCAGGAATAGAGAACACAAAGCCGCGAAGGGCTCGCTCTGCTCTCCGGGGCAGCCATTCTGGAAGTGGAGAGTTCTCGGGGCTCCAGTGCCCATTCCACGACTCTGTAAGGAGCATTTGTTCCCACATCCTGGCCTCCAAATGGAGGCAACCACTTGAAATTATTTCCCAGTGGACTTGAAAGAACTGTTTTATTTCATCGGAATCTCGGCCCTCAGCACACAGCTTCTGTTTCTCTGCCCCAGTGCCCATGTGCCTCGCTCTTCACCTCTAACTTCTCTGTGACCAGCGCCCTTGTTTTCCTGGCTGAGCGGTTCCTGCACTGGCAGCCAGTTGCAACCCTTGCTATGGGTTCATTTGTTATGTCCCATTTGAGACTCGTTTACAAACAAGTGGAGCACTCTTCAACTTCCACCGTTAAAGAGGTCACGGGGCTTTGAAAACAAAAATGTTGTGTGTTTTCTGCACAGTGATCCCCAGAGGGTTCAATCCACATCAGTTGGAGGCAGGCTGCACCTTGCACCTGTCCATGACATTCTTAGAATGAGCAGTCTCGGTGACGGGCTTCGTGGATACCGTTCAGGCCTGTATTCCTAACAACATGCACTGATAACACCTAAGGACACCTTAGACTAGAAAGGAAGGCAGTAAACAACGGGATGATGCCCCAGCCAACTGTGTCCTTCCAGAAATAATGGAGCTTAATTCATACAGAATAATGTAAAGACAGTTGATAATCGCGCCTAAATGGTCTTTATTTGTTTTTAATTTTTAATTTTCTTTGTACTTTATTTTGATATGTTTATGGAATATAGTGTTTCAACCCACATATTCATTGTAGAGTAATCATACAAGGGTAATTAGTCTGTCCATCATCCCAGATTTTATTATTCTTTCGTGGGAAAGATATTAAATATCTTATCCTACAGCTAATTGGAACACACACTCTATGTTCATTACAGCATCACTCATAATGCCAAGGAAGGAAACTAATGCGTCCATCAATGAATGGATGGATTTTTAAAAATATTATCTATGTGTGTGTGTTTATATAATATATGAAGTCAGCCAGACACAGGAAGATGAGCCTTCCATGATTTCTCTTCCACACTGAATCTGAAACCGTCACTCCAAAGACTTTTTAAATCTTTAAGAGAAATTTAGGTGTACACCTCATTTAAAATTAAAAAGACAAAGAGATAAAGCTTTAGACTTGGAAAAAAAAAAACGTTTAATCTCCCAGTCTATCCTCATTGATTTTTAGAGATTTTTTAGTAGGAGAGTTGGAACTTGAGAAAGAAATGTAGTTCAGTGACCTTTATCCCTACCCGTGGAACTGAATCATGCATGCCGCCAACTGTGTGGACTGACGGAAGGACGTGTGCAGTGCTCGGCTGAGAAGACAATCAATGCCGTATGTCACACCTGCTCTCCTAAGGGACATTTTGTTCAGCAGGGGATTAAATGCATAGTTACTTCAGGTCACCTCTTTTTTTTTTTTTTTTTTTTTTTTTTTTTTTTTTTTTTTTTTTTTTTTTGCCAGGTCAGGCCTTTGAAAGGGAAGGGTTACAACGTAATTCTCATCTATCTTCCATAAGTCCAGCTTTCTCAGGCCTCGACACCAAAGGCTGTTGCAGAGCTGAGCCGTTCCCTTGAAAGACCAGGCCATCCAAAGCTCACTGAGCAGCTTTGTACCTCTACCAAAGACTGGGCTCAGCACAGGGTCTTCACAAAGTCACCAGTGTCCCCGGCATGCACGGCAGCCTGGGGTTTACCTTCAGATGGTACCGTGACGGCTCCTTTGACGGTTTGTTCGACGATCCAGTACTTCCTTAGACAGTTTATCTGCCCCATTTATTGGCTTTTTTGTTTTTGTTTGTGTTTGTGTTTGTTTTTAATGAATGCTGATTCAGTGTCCTCTGTTTCTTGGCTTTTCTTTAAAATTCACTGCTGGAAACTTCCTAATGCTAGGCTCTCCACTGCCTGCAGAATGTTTCCGAGCACCTGCCCTCAGCTTTGTCTAGGGAGCCAATTTATCTCTATTTTATTCATTTATTAGATTGATTCTCTTTTTTGTTAAATAAAAGAGGATCCCACTTGTGTACAGAGGGAAGCTTAATTAAAGGGGATGGAGAGTAATGAAAGCCTCTATCCCTTTGGCAGTAGCCCCTGAAGCATGAGAATTCAGGCTTTTTCCCTCCACTGTTCTCTGTGACAGAAGGCAGCCAGGTCCTCTGGGTTGCCAAGCCACTCCACTCTGAGAGCTTCTATTCTTCTTTCTCCCCTTAATTGCTTTTCCTCTCCTCCCCTTTGAGCAGCCTGCACAAGTACCTGGACTTGGCTTCTGAGACGTCTCTTTGAAGGCCAACACTGATGAATTCTCTGGGTCACAGCCAGGGGGAGGCTTTTGGGTAGTGGGCATCTGTCGTGTTCCTCCACCCTTAGGCACCTTGTCCAGTGCCTCCTCCCAGTTCCCCATGCACATGGCATGCAACCTGTGCCAGGGATCAGGCCCTGCAGAAGCCATGAGTGGCTCTGACTTGTGGGCGGGTCGTTGCTCTCTACAATCCACCATGACTTTGAGCCTTTACTGTGTTGCGGCTGCTCTGTGTTGCCGCTGCTCATCAGGGGCTTTGATCTGTGCCTGCTGGTCTCAGATCTGCTTTGTCTGCCTTTATCAAGCTGCCTTCCACATCAAGCACCTTAGGAGCCTCTGCCTTCCCAGTCACAGGGGTACCACTTCCAGCTGAAAGAGTTTGTTCAGCTGCTATGGAGGCATGATTCTGGAACAGTGCTGAGTGAAGCCCACAGAGAGCACAGCCAAATAACGATCCCTGTAGATGGGGCTTCCAGAAATGCTCGCAGACATTGCGGTGCCAAGTTGGGTGAGCATTTCTCCATCATTGATCTCACTCGTAGCTACACTTTGCTTATACAATCAGATCTTGGAATGCTGGCCCTAACATTCCTTCTGAATGCAGGCATACTTTGTGTCAGTAACTGGTCCAAGACAGTCTTCACCAGAGAAGTCTTAGAGGAAAATGGTTACTTACAGTGTCAACTGTAGAGGGGGTTAGAGGGTGTGGCTTGGAAGCCAGCTCTGTCAGAGGCCTTTCAGTCAGCATTAGCTACCTCTCTACCCACACTCATGATGCTGCCAGTCCTGAACACACATCTCCCAGTGGCAGAGATGATTTAGGCCTTTGTCCCAAACACAGCCACATAAGCATCACTAAGTGGTTCATTCTGTACAACCCGAGCTTCCTTCCAGAAGGACCCAGCAAAGGGAACCACCGTGTTTCACCCACACCCTATGCTCCCTTCAAAGTACAATGGTCATCGTCACTGCAAACTTTTGAACAAAGGTAAATTTGAGTTAAGTAGACAATTAACTTCATCACAGACTGGAAGCAACATTGTTTTAAGGTTTAAAAGGTGGAAAAAACAATGTTTGAAACCGTACCTATACCCGTGCTCTCACACACAAACACATATGCAGTATTTATCAACAAATAAAACCAAAGACATCCTCTGCGTCTTTCCCTGCCCCCAAAAGCATGATAAGCTTAGACCTCAAAGTTACTATTTCATTTTCTTGTATAATGATGTTGGGGTTCCAGGTGGGCAAAGAATTGGTAATATTCAGAAACTCAATTTATTCTTAAATTTTTCTTCCTCTGTTTTACTTTTTCTGGGACTTAAGATAAGGTTAGTTATAGTATAGAAATGAATGAACTTTATTTTTAGTAAAGATAAATTCAAGAAAAACAAAGGAATGAGAATGTGTAAAATGAGAGAAGAAAGGAATTATAACAATGACTGATTGTAGAGGGATAAACTTAAGGGACCTGATGTTAGACCATAATACCCTTTTAAAATGGGGAAGTAAAGACTAGAATTAATGTATCTTAGAAGGCTGTGGACACCAGTTGAATGTACCTTTATTAAGAGAAATACGGAGCGGAGCTAGAGAGAAGGCTCAGTGGGTTGAGTGCTGGCCTTGCAAGCATGAGGACCTGAATTCAGATCCCCAGATTTCACATAAAAAGATGGGCAAGGAGGCATGTGCCTGCGGTCCCAGCAATGGTGATATGGGAGGCAGACACAGGCCATCCTCTGCAGCTTCTGGGCCAGCAAGGCTGGCCTATATGGTAGAGCCAGGCCAGCCAGAGACCTTGTCTCAAGCAAAAGGTAGAAGGTACTGGAGGACACGTGAGGATGTCCTCTTACCTCCACACACATGTCATGCCCACAGCTATCCCACACACACACAAAAGTGCGTACATGCACACACATAGCAAAAAGACAAATGGGTGCTGTATAGTTCTTCAGACTTTTGTATTTGAAAGTATTTCCTAATTACTTTTAATTGAAAAAATGAAGGGAGTGAAAACCAAGTTATTAAGCTAAAAAGTGTTGAAGAGTTGTAGCTGAAATTATGGACAGAAGTTTCTGGGGATATGTATGTATGTATATATATGTGTGTGTGTGTGTGTGTGTGTGTGTGTGTGTGTGTGTGTGTGGCTTATATAAATTTATAGCTTACCTGTAATTAAATCCAATTTAGCCTGTCACTGTTGAATCAGTTTCATGTGCTCATGGTATGTATGTATGTATATATGTATGTGTGTATGTACATACATGTGTGTGGCCGTTCATGTTACACCCACAAACAAATAATCCTTGAAACTAGTAAGAGAAAAGCATGAGTCCTTTCATGCTGCATCTCAGCCTGGAGAGAGGAACGTGGGTGAAAATGGTCCCATTAGCGTGAGGTCAGTGTTGTAGAGGGAAATGATTGAAAGGCCCACAGGAAGGAAGCGTGGCTGAGCCTCAGGTGTGGGAGTAACCTCTGCAGGAAGTGCAGCCATGCACCCGCTGGTCAGTGAGCTGGCAGGTAGGACCCACCCTACAGGGAGAGCAGGGGTTTGCCATTGTTTGGAAACCCTGGGAATTTACAAAGTGGAAACACCACCTAACCCCATTATCTACCGCACAGCTTCTGACCGCACAGCTTCTGACACTACTTCTAAAAAAGTCCCTTTTATTGTAGCTTTGATGCCAAGTTCCTCATTTTTTTACACTCACCAATTAAAATTCCAGGGGACTGCTGAACAGTCCGAACCCTGTAATCTAGATGTGAAGGAGGTTTGCTTTGGCTGAGCTTAGAAATGGGCATTTTGTCATGCAGCATGCGCCTTTTCAAATTCCGGTTAAATAAACTACTCCTCCAGTTTGCCCCATCATAGAATAACTGTGCATTTGCCTCTGGCTCATTAGTGGGCTTTCCTTGTTTCTCTTAGTCATTTTCTCACGAGAGTCTTCACATTTGGAAAATGAGCAAATCATGCCCCCTGTACCCAGACATCTCGGTTCTGCTTTTTCTAGTCTGCAGCCGAAACCAAAGATTATTCATAAAATTCTACATTTTGCCACAAGTAGCCTCAGGGGAGAGCAAAAGCATCTATCAAATAAGTGATGTTAAGGGTTATTAATGCGGAAGCCAGCTGTGTTCCGTGTCACCGTTATCACATCAGTCCATAAGGCACAGTGCCACATTTTACCTTCCACATTTGGCTTCTGCAGAAATGAAAAGCTACTAAATATGAAATTATGAGTCTGAGTGTTATGGCAGTATCGTGCTGAAAAGTCACATAAAGTTTTGTAATAAAAGCTTTCTTGGAAGCCACTGAAGGGATGTCGAATTCTCTGACTGTTGAGCAACTGACTTTATAATACCTATTTTAGTTTATCGCCAACAGCAATGGTACCAATAATGGATCAAAATTTTAGGGCCACTTTTATGTGTGTAGCAGGAGCTTTATAATTAATGCACAAACCCCAGGCTTGCATCTTTGCACAGCTATGCTGCACCTTACATGCTTGTCTGTTCTGATGGAATAAACCTGTGGCCAGAGGGCCCGCCAAAGCCCAAGGTGGGCCAGTGTCAGCCACGCCACTACCCTGGATTATCTGTAGGTGTGTCATCTCAGGGCCCCTCCCCATCCCTCTGTCCTTGCACCACCTCTGTGACCTCTGCGTCACACCATCAGCATTCCATCCTACCATTTCAGTAGTCACGCACATGCAGGGCTCCCGATATCAGACTTTCCCTAGCTAGAGATTTCCACCCGTTTAAAGGGTCTCAGTGTTTCCTAGCACGTTTCAAACTCCACCCCTCTCTATATTTATAAATAACATGTTCTCTTTGATTTATCTATATTTTTAATTATTTGTTTGAGAGAGAGAGAAAAGAGAAAGATGACCCGTGGGGCCAGAAGACAGGTTTTGGAAGTCAGCTCTCTCCGGTTGTCCAGGTTCTCTCTCGCTCTTTCTCCTGTGCTGCCTTCTCCAGGCTAGCTAGCTGTCCCACAGGCTTCTGGCCAGTTCTCCTGTCTCTGTTTCCCTATCTCTTCCTGGGATTACAGGTGTGCACCGCCTCTTTCACGGCTCTGAGGACTGGATGCAGGTTGTCGGGCAAGTAATTTTTACACACTGAGCCAGCTCCCCAGTTCCAAACCTCTCCTTCTCTGAGTAAGTGTGGCAAGAGGTGTTTTTACTGTTAGCCACTACTTGTGTTCTATGTATCTCTGTACCTTGAGAGCAGATTTCCGCCATCTACTCTAGACACTGGCATGTCTCTGAGATATGCAAGAGGCTCAGATGATCCTTAGACTTAGCCCCATTTCCTTCCTCTCAGAAACTGAGGTGTGCTGTAAGATGTTCTGATTCCATTGAAAAGAAAATCATTGCGGCTTCCGCCATTTCAGGCGTGCTAAACTCAGGGCACCCCACAGTGCACCAAAATACTAAGTTTGACCCTCGCAGTGAGGTCTCTGAGAAGGCAGGCCACCCTGTCTTTCTAGGGTCAATAATCCAGCTGCATCTTTTTTACCCCTGTAGTTTTTTTTCCTCCTGGGCAATGCCACAACTACACTGAGATGATCAGAGGTCTTGTTTAGTGCAAGAAAGGCAATTATGAATTCAGGCTTCTCAGAGAGGCAGCTTTCTGCAGACATAGACATTAAGCACTGGGGAATTAATACTGGAAAAGCCATTCAGACTGCCTTCGGAAGCTCTCTGTCTCCGGGGCTCTGCATATCTCAGCTGGAGGTTGTTCTGACAATGGGCCTGCTGTGAGAGGGCACATGCTTAGAACTGCGTCTATCTTAGACAACAGCCAGCCTCTGGAAAGTGGGGAGGCACTTGTGATGCTCATCCTTGCCTCCCTGGTGTCCCTTCCTGGATCCCAGCCGCACCTGGCTTCCAAATGCAGGCTGAGGCTGGGCTGGTGCTGCAGGGGCCACTTTGGAGACCGTCCCCATGAGAGACCTTGTTGTGTCAGTTAAGGGCTTGTAACAGTGGCCCAGGGAAGAACTGACGTCTGGCGTCGTAAATTAAAACAGGTGTGAAAGGAGTGACACATAGGGAAGAGTCCTCAAAGTGGCCTGTGGGAAGAACAGGTCTGGAATTATGCTCTGCATCTGTTAGCAGACAGGAGGTTAGCAGGATCAGGTTTGCTGGTTTTCATGGTGTGTGGGGGTGGGGATAGACTGAAGGGCACACAGAGAGCTGGGGGGGATAAGCCACTATGATATTTTAGGTGTAGAGGCTAAAATATCAGCGGGAAGAAAGGGAGACAGGAAGCCTTTGCCCTGAGAGAACTCTGGGTGGTTCTGAAGAGCTGAGGGCTGGCAGAGAAACCCCACAGCTTGCTGTGCTCATGAAGGTGAACATTATTCTGCTTCAGCAAGAAGCCAACAAACACGTTAGAGGTGAAAACTGACCTGATGTAAAACCACTTTTCAAAGGGCTTTTCTGTGTGGGCAACACGGGTTTCTCTGCTGTCTTCCTCTTGCGACTGTAGGGTAGACACGTGTCTACTTGAAGCTTGCTTGCTAGGTCATTCTCTAGGAGGCCCTGGCATGGAGTCGTCATGCTTTCTAGTACTTGGCTGGCTGACAGGGGGATGGTGAGTTGGAGGCCAGCTGCTGTGAGACCCTCCCTGCCTTGGGAAGGAGGGACTAAGAGAAGGCAGTGAAGGAAAGGTAACCTCCCTCAACTTCCTGGCTCACAAGCTATGTGACCCAGAGTTCTTCCCAGAGCTTGTCTGTGATCCAACTGCTGCTCCAAGGGCAGGGACAATAGAACTGATTTCCTAGGGTGGTGAATTTTAAATTTAATGAGATAGTGCACTTAAAGTACTTCAAACGGCACCTGGGAAGTAAGACACCTCAAAAGATGTTAAGTTTTATTCTGTGTATGCTGGAACAGCATTGGTGTTTATACCTTGCTTTTTAAGAGCTCAAATAGGCCCTGTGAGTGTTCCGAGGACCTTGACTTCAGTTAAGAGAAAAGTGTGCTGTATAGAAATTCAGATGTGAAAAGACCAAGTTGTAGGATGCCTACCAGGGTTTGAAATTAGAATTTGTAATATCCCTCACCTCCCGTGAACTAGAGAACTCATCTTACACAATAGAGCTCATCCTTGAGTGTGCTTCTGCTTGGGCTTTTGATTGCGTTTCATCTTTCTTCCTGCGCCTCGTTCTTTGCAGGGCTGGATGGTGGTGAGCGGCCCCTCCACGCCTTCCCTTCTCTGTGCTTGCCAACCGTTGTGAGGGAAATGGAATGTATTACTGGTCTGCTGTTGCTGAAATTTCCAGACCTTACCTTTCAAATGACATAGTCCCCACGGGAGGAGAACTGCTGAGCCTCACCTTCTGTCCCATTGTGTGAACATCTGTAAATGTTCTGCCACAGAAAATCGCAGTGGCCTCCAACTCAGCCAGAGCAGCCGAAGTCCTGTACTGAGCTGCCAATCACACCCGTTCAGACCTTGAGAGAGGCTTTCGTAGCACCCCCTCCCCTTTCGTCTGCTGTTTTGGAATCCTCATCAGGGACAAGCAATTTCCTGTGTGCTTGGAGAAATTCCCCATGATCCTTGAGGTATAGAGCAGAGGAGTAGGAGCTCCCCCACATCTCGGAGCCATGAGAACCTTGCACACCCAGCACACAGTTGTAGACTCACTCTTCTGGCTCATGATTGCCGCCGTCTTTCAGTGCCCACCCACCAGGGGCCACTAAGGTCACATGCAGTAGCTACTAGTGACCTTTTCTTTTTTGGGGGGGGGAGGGTGACACTTGCATCTGAACAATCACTTATCCAGGTATTGGTTAATAATTTTAATTAGTTGTCAGGTTGAAGGGGGGAGAGGGTAGAAAACAAGATTGGAAACCTTACCCTAAAAACCCCCTTCTTCCATGTGAAAGGGGGTTAGAAAATGCGTTTCATGAGCTTACAAACCCCCTTATTTTAAAGGTCATGAAAATTAGGCATATAAACAATTCAAACCCCATGTGGTCTTTTTGGTTCCTGTTTTGTGACACCTTTCTTGGTTCGTAGAGCCTGTCCGTGGGTAGAGTCCGAGCACCGCTCAGTGGGAAATGACTGGCAAGTAGGATTTTACTGTGAGAACTAGGGTAATGGGCTGAGAGCCACGTTGGGAAGCAAAGCCTTGGGCAGATAAACTTGGAGCCAAGATCTGCCTAGAAATCAGAAGCAACAGTTCAATGTCGATGCCCCAAGGTGGTGCCTGAGAACTGAGTGATAGCCACACGGGGTCTGGAATGAGCCCCCCTAAAGGATGGCCCCTTTCCAGAACTAGAAGAGGGAAAGATGATGGGTGCTCAGCCTTGTACAGACGGTTGTAGGAGGGGAGTTAAAACCAGGACCGACCATCCACATTCCTCATGTGCACGCAGCCTTGCATGGTCACTCACCTGTCCAGGGAGCTGCTGTGCCATAGGCATTCTGCAAGAGAGCACACTAGACTCAGGGATCACGTTCCCTCCACGGGTGATTTCAGTTAAGTAATCACAGTGTCAGTTGCTGAGAGGGGCTAATGGAGGAGCACTTTGAAAAACACAACAAAGGGGCACGGTCTCAAATATGCTCAGGAAGCCTCCTGGGGACAAAGATAGGAGTGCCGGAGGGTGCCAGAACCCTTGGCTCCTGCACTGCAGTCGTGGTCATCAGAACTATTCCTTTACGTTTCAGTATGTGGCACAGGCCTGTGTGCCTAATGAGGCTACCTCCCCGTTCCAGGGCTTTCTTCATGCTGGGAAGACTGCTTGCTCGGAGATAGACTCAATGCAGAATTTTCCTACTGAATAAGTAACAAGCTGTTAAGTACACAATGAAAGCGAGGGACGTGGTGATTGATAGAAGCTGATGTTTCCCTGTCCCATCTGTAGCCTGCAATTAAAGTCGCCGGAATCTTCAGCCTCTATGGCAGGAGAATGGCACAAATGTACCGGGGGAATAGCCAAGAGGGCTAGTGTAGTTTGCCAGGAGGTGGTCTGTGTGTCCCCACCCCCAAAAGGATTAGTCACAGAGACATGGTGCAGCTGACTCTCTGCCTTTACAGGAGGGGAAGGCTGCATTGTTCTCTGAAGGGCATGGGAGGAAGTGATAGCATGTGTGGCAGGGAACAAGAGGAAGGAGCTGGACAGATGGAACGGGAGTCTCTCCACCATAGCCAGTGGCCGACTGGTCCAGAGGCACAGGGTGGCTGAGGGCAGCCCTCGCTGTGCTGCATCTAGACCTGCGTCTGGAGATGAACATCAGTAATAATAACTACACTTTGTTTTCCCTCTGTGGCTTTGTCGTTTGTAAGATGCTCTAATTCCACGGGTCCCCAAAGTTGCCTTGAAAGATGTTCGTGCAGTTGCCTAAAGAGGGCAACACAAGCTCACAGTAACTGAGTAATTTGTCACAAATCTGTCTGTCTGTCTCTCTCTCTCTCTCTCACACACACACACACACACACACACACACGAACATACACTTCAAGTTCAAATACCCACAACATCTGCTAGAAGGTGGCAGGCAGTTCTAAGTGTGTCTGAGCATTTGTATGATTCTCTATAGAAAATGTACCTTTCCAAGCCTTTGAGCTTGTACATCTCTCATCTCCTTGCATTTGCCCCTTGCCTTCTGCGGGCTGTCAGTTTTACAGTCTCAAGTACGCATGAGCTTGAGGTAGCCTTTTCATGTTTCTCTAAGGCTCTGGTGGATGGTGCCATGCTCACACATACACAGGCAGCACGAACTTGACTCAATGAGTTATCTAAAAAATAAACGAGGAAGAGGAATAGGACACGGAAATGGGAGAGGAGTCTCTTGGCCAAGGAGAATTGGAGAGGGTAGATATTATGAAAATACATTATATGCATGTAAAAAAAAAAATAAAAGTTTGAGTTAAAAGAACGTTTAAATTCCAGCTTTCTCTGCCTGCGATATCAGCACTGGCGTTTTATAAAACGGATTCCAGCCCCATGCAACCTCACGCCCCACCCACTTTTTTTTTTTCCAAAGCTACAGGAAAGTGTTCTCAATGCTGAGATCTCAAGGGGTGAGGGAACAGGTGCCTGGCCACATTCTGTTCGGCAGGAAGCACAATAGCTGCTTCAGACTCTTAACTTCTCTCTCACTCTGGAAAGTCATATAGAAAGAGAAAATGGATTAATTTGACTGATGGCACCAAAGAAGAAAAAAATATTAGACACAAGAAAGGCCATCTTTCCTACAGAGGCTCATTTCATTCTATGTAGCGCTTCCCTGGGATAGCTGCCAATTGTTAGCAGCAAGAGTAATGTTAGCCATTTCTTAAAATTTCACTCTTGAGTATTATGGAGATAAATAACTAAATGATGGAGAAATCACTTTCTTTCACGGTAGTGGTTTAAGAGGAGTAAAGAGAACTCAAATGCAGATAATATTGGAAGGTGTGAAAAAACTCACCCATGGTTGAAACATTGGCTGTTACCGTAGGTAACAGGAGTTCTGTTCTGCATGGCTGCTGTGGAGAGGCATCCGGCTAAAAGTGAAGGGTCTGTGTGTGAGGAGGAGCAGGTTTCTTTGAAGTCCTGGCATTGGTCCAATGGGAAATGATGCCTCTGTTCTGTTTTGCTGCAGGACCCATGCAGGAGACCATCTATGACTTCTGGAGGATGGTGTGGCATGAGAACACGGCCAGCATCATCATGGTGACCAACCTCGTGGAAGTGGGAAGGGTAAGCTGGCCCATCCACTACAAACACACTTTGGTTTCTTGCTGGGTAGGCGATAGATGTGGACTGTTTGATGTATCCTCCAAAACAATAATAATAACTACCAGCCTCTCCTGCTGCTTGCCGTGGTAGCTTATACAATTTTAGTGAGCGGCTTTCACCTGTTGCAATAGCAATAGACAGGAAACACACTCAGGATTTAAAAGCTGATGTCGTCTGGGTATATTGAGCACGTAGAGACACCTGTAAGCCTTAGGGCTGGTTGTTGGTTGTCAAGACTCTGGGTGCTAAGTGAGTTCTGTAAGTCGGGGGAATTGGCTCTGAAAATGCTGTTCAGTGCTAGGACCTGTCTCTGGATTAGAAACCCAAGCCTGCTGCCATGCTTCAGTGTTCGTCAGTGTCCTACAGATGAACAGATTATGGAAAGGGAACCATCTGTCCCAAAGGTCTTGTATCCCTGACTCTAGTGACTATCTATAGGTTTTCATTATTTAACTCTGAGGCTGATGGGTGGCAGTAATCTTAGCAGTTAGCATGCCATCAGATCACCTCCAGAGCACAAACCTTAGATGAGAAAATGTACAGAGTACAACTGCCTTTTATAACGGACTCAATTCCACAGTGATACTTAAGGCAAATGAAGAGCCCATTACTTCTTAGGAAAGGCGGTATTTTTATCTAGCAATGACATGGTACTCTTCCTAGCACTGAGTTGTTGAAGCAAGAACCTTAAAGGAGGGGTGTTTCTTAAGATTCTCAGAAGGTATCAGAAACGCACAGAGATGGAAAGTCTTTGTCTCAGAAGAAGATCCTAGCACATGGGATATACTGAAAATTCTAGAAGAGATGGCAGATTATAACCCTACCTTCTACAAACATCTTGAAATTCTAGATAAATTATACATCACATAAGTATGTAAGTAGACTAGTTTGAAACATGCAACTTCACATTCAAGAAAACAAAATGACCCCAGACCTGAAGTACACTAAGGGCCGGAGACTGGAAAGTTTGGACATTGCAGTGTGCTAAAAGCAGGCAGGGAGCCTTGATTTATCTTGGTGAGAGGGAGCTTGATGGTCAGAAAGACCAAGAGATAGCATCTTGGGGCCTTCGGTTAACATAAAATCCAAACCTATAGGGGTAGATGGTCAGATAAAAGGCAAACTCAGGGAGGAGGCAGGGAGGAGTGTAGAAAAAGAAAATATCCACATGCCCTGGACAAATTATAGGGTCGTTGTTCCATCTTCACTTTAGATCCCATGAAAACAAACCTCTGCTAAACTTATTGGTCAAGACAACACCTAATATAAGGTTGAAAAGGTATCACCAAAAGTCAACCCTCCGTGGCTGTGGGTTCCACGGCCGTGGGTTGAATCAACGGTAGTTTCACGCCATCTACCAAAACAAAAAGGCATCTCTATTCAGCATGTGCTTTTTCTTATTATTGTTTCTTAAACAAACACAACCATTTTGTAGAGTTTACACTGCGTTGGGTATCACAAGCCATCTAGAGGTGACGTTGCCTCGGTTCCACATAAAAGCTATAGCAATTCACATAAAGAGTCCCTGGGACCCTAGAGCCAATCCCCCCCCTTGAGAGAGGAGTGTTTAAACTCACAGGGCGCAAGTAAAATAAAAGGTTCCTAGATGCTCTTCATTAAAAAGAGAGATGGGATATCTACTTCAAGAAAGTGGACAAGGGTAAAACCAAAGAAAAATAAAAAAAGTAGACAAGAAATTGATTAAATTATAGTAATAAAGATCAAGAACTACGAACCGCATTATATGAAATAGACAAACATTTGTCAACAGATTAAAAATAAAAGGAAGAAAACCAGATTTCACCAATATTAGAAAAGGTTAGTGGCTTTATGCTAGAAGAATAAACTGAATTATAGTAAATTTGATAATTTTGTATAAAAAAAAAAGTCTTCTCTAAGACCAGTTCCAAAGGAAAATGAAATTCTGACAAAAAAAAATTTATTTAAAAGTTGAAGACTTTCAACAGTCAGCCATGAAAATTTACTAGTGTGAAGGACTTTATTGGTACTCAATATCCAAATTTTGTTATATTGAACTTTATAAGTTATAAAATACAAATACCTTTTCTTTGTTTTATAAAATGATTCTACAAAAATAGAAAAGAAAGATTGGTTTCTCTCTTACTTTATGAGGATAGGACAGTTTGGAAATCCATCCCAGAAAAAAAAAAAAACCATAGAAGAGGAAATTATAGGTGTCACAAACTGATAGGAAGAGATAAATGGACCAGTATGTCCAAACAGAGAGCCCAGATGTTGACTGCAGGCCTAAGTGGTAAGATAGATAATAAGTGAGCTTTTCAATCAACCCAGCTGGGACATTTGCTTATCCTTGTGGACTAAAAATTAACAGATGTCGTCCTCATGGAACACCCCAAATAAGTAACAGTGGAAGACCTACATATCACAAATACAGCTCTTAAAATGTACTGAAAACAACACAGGAAAATGTTTCAGACTTTGGGCTTTTTGAAGATTGTTTCAAGGACAATAAAAGCCCAGTGCTTTAAGAAAAAGATTGGCATTTTTGAAAGTTTCAGCATGGAAAGTTTCTGTATAGCAAGGGTTATCCAAAATGGCAAGTTGAGGGGGTTATATATGGGTCCATTATGTAAAGCACAAAATCTTTCAAAGATATATTTTCTGTCCAGGAAGTATAAAGCCTGTCTCTTTCTTTCAATTCTGTCTCTCCTGGGAGCCGGTGGGAGCACAGGTGAGCTGGCTTGGAGCCTGGTCCAGCAGTTGCTGGTCATGTGGGCATCCTAGAGGGGCATCTCTCTTACCATGAGAAAGTAGGATGCGATGGAGTTTGCTCATCCATCAGGTCAGACAGCCATGACAGTGTCCCTTGAGCTGAGAGGCTGCCAATTCCACTCCAAGGTCAGCAAGATCCAGAACCTGGGGAAGGCTCCTCCTGCCTTTCATGTGGCTGCCTTCTCCCTGGGATCTCAAGAAGCATTGTGGATAGAGTGATTCACCAGGGCTTTTCTTACATGGACACTAACCTTACCGGATCAGAGCCCCACTCTTTTTAACCTCATTTATCCTTGACCTTCATTTCCAGATACAGCCACCATGAGGAAGGGGTGATCCAGTTTCAACATTTGAATTTGGGGATATAAAATATTCACTCCATGTCCAAATGGAGACCAAATAGCAGAACTTTGGGGAGTTCTGCTATAGGTTACATGAGTTTCTCCACATCAGATAGAAAAGTCCTTGTCCATCATGAGGACTCAGTAAATATTAGATATTAATTTAAATGTTTTATTTCAAACCTCGGACCAGCAGTGATATACATAATGACCCTGATTTTCCTGGGTATTATGGGGGTGGGAAATGGCAGCAGAATTCATTCTCATTTAAGGGATGATGCAGTTTTGTCCCTTCCCATCCTCAGTAAATATGTGTGAGTCTGTCCTCTCCCATCCTCAGTAAATAACCATGGTGTGTGGCTTCCTGAGTAGTGCCAAAGAACAACCAAATGTGCCCTTGAGGTCTTCCATGGATAGATAGAGCGAGGATTTTCTTGGTCTTCCGTTCCTTCTAAGGAACAGTGCCCTCATTCCAGGCTCTGGACGGACTCCAGAAATACTTGCAGAATGTCCACATCCCATAGTCCAGGAGGTGGTCCGGGTTTCAGGAGCCTTTACAAGAGCTGCATTCCCCCCCCCCCAAGGGATTAGCCACCTCAGATTTTAAATATTTACATCGGAACTGGCTTTCAAGGATTTCTGGGCATAAACCATTTCGAAAAGTGAATAATCAGTGCCATAGTGAATTCCAGCATGTCTTTAGGGATAACTGTGCACATGTCATTTCTTTTTTTTCTTCATTGAAATTCCCAAGTGAGCTCTATCTGGACTCAGTACCTTAAGAAGATCTTTGTAGTGATGTACTGTTCATCACTACAGTAAAGACTGGGGAGATGGCTCAGCAGTTAAGAGCACTCTCTCTTGCAGACGACCAGAGTTGAAAAACCACTCATAAGGCAGCTTACAACCATCTGTAACTGCAAGTTAGGGGGATCTGACACCCTCTTCCAGCACATAACCACCACACCCCTACCCCAGCACCAGGCACAGACATACACACAGGCAGACCACCCATAAACAATCTTAAAGAATTATAATTACAGTGTGCAAAAGACTACGGTACATTTTTTCAGAAAGTCGGATTTCATTTCAAGTAGTGGAGCTCTGTACATATAACAACTGGATATGCCTCGCTAGGGCAGTCACTGCTTCCTCTTTCCATCAGGCCCTTGGACCTGCCCTGCACAGGGTGGTCACTGTTGGGTTTTACGACAGTGGCTTTGACAGCTCAGTGTGGAAACTCCAGGCAAAGTGATGTAGCTGGAGGAGGGGGTGGACATTAGGTTTCTGGTTTGTTTGTAAGTCTATTTTCATAGGTTTACAAGAGATAGAAATGGTTGAGTTTTTGTTTTTCACAAATCCTGAATTCTCACCAGGATGGTGGAAAGGGTGTGCGTGAGTCCGAAAGAGGCCTCTAGTGCCTTCATGGGGTTGTCTTCAATTAGTAGTGACATTAATGGCATCTATCCTTGAATGTCTGCCATGGATTTGGAAGTTTTGACAAGAGGTCATCTCCTTTCTGGGGAAAGGCCCCGACCTTGTTCCAGGCTGCTTCCTGTTGTTTAGTGCTGCACATTTCTTCAGAGCAGCTCCCCGCTTTCCGTGCATAGAAAACAACAGCAGCAAACCATCCAAGAAATCAAAATGACATGATTTTTAAGGGCAACGGCCACCTACTTAACATGGGCACCGCACACAGGGCGTCCTTCATGAATTACCCATGAGCCGCACGGATGTGTGTCTGTTTACACAGACTTGCTGCTGATTCATTAAGTCAGAACCGGAGACCGGCTTCCACCCTTCCTTGCCCTCAAGCACTCGGCATCCAGGGGCTTTAATTGCCTGTGCCGGAGCCACTGGGAGGCCTTCGCTGTCAACGGCACCTGTTGTAGAAGACAGAGATGCTCCGCTCTCCTCCAGTGGGGTCCCGGTACATCTGCCAGGACTTGTCATTATCCGAGACTCCCGTGTCACCGTGGTGCATCCCATCTCAGCCCATGTGCCTGGGAAGGGACCCTTGTCAGCTTCCCTGGCACCTGCCAACAGCTGCACACCTGGCAGCTAAGTGGCGCTGGAATGTTTTGTGATTGTCTTCCCTGTTTAATGAACCCACCTGAGGGACAGCCAGTGTTCTATCCAGGCTCTTGATTCCCAGGCATTCCTGTTTACACTGTTTGTGTGGAGATGCAAAAAAGAAAAAAAGAAAAAGAAAGAAAAAGAAATGCTGCCATGGGGTTGAACTAATCCATCTGCCAGAAGTCTCATAACCAAATCTGCAGGGCTCCCAAAGGAGATTTTTGCACCGGTAATTTAAGCTAATGATTTCTAAACATATTTAGTCAGTTTTATGAAGACCTCATTAGAATGTGACTGTTTATTAAAAATCCAGACAAGGCCTCACAGTTATTTAGGAGCATTATTGTTGAGTCACTGAATAGTCGTGGTAACAGATGACAAAATGTTTGAGAAGTCAAGAATGCAGGGAACACAGATGTTAACCTCTGTTATGGTTGAAGAGGGGAGGGAACTACCGACAGGGAGCTGGGAGAATTTCATCTGCCCAAAGATGCTGATCTGAAATTCTTTCTATAGGATTTCTCCGAAAGAGAACACGGAAGCAGCAATGTTTAACATAAACACTGGATGTGAGAATTAGCTTCCTAATACACCTACAAAGAGGGTGTGCTAAAATTCCAAGTGCCCATGATACATAGGAAAAAAGAACATCAGTAGCCCCCAAAGCCAGGATCAGTGGGAAAATCAAGAGAGAGTGAAGGCTGTACTTCCTAAAGCACAGACCTAACTTGCTTACTTATAAGAACAGCTCTGGTAACCTTTACTAGTACAAAACGACAAGACCCTTTCACTACAGGAACTTGACTTGTTTGAAGACCTTGATCAATCTTATCTGGGAGAGAAGAGATAAATTGTTTTTATATGCACTCCTGGTTTCCCTGTCTTAAACTCTTAACTATTCCTTCCCATGGAATTTTTTTAATGAAACACATTATTTTTTTTATTGAAGATATCTTTTTCAGGCAATATATTCTGATAATGTTTTCCCCCTCCTCCGTCATCTCTGGGATCCTTCTCCTCTCCCCACCCACTCAGCCCTTTATTTTTCTCTCTCTTTAGAAACCAAATAAGCAGACAAAACATACAAACAAAAACCAAGGGAAAAAATACAAGAAACACACACACCACTACCACCACCATCAACAACAACAACAACACAAAATATAAGCAAGAGACCAATAAGGCCAAAGAAATTGTCTAAACAAAGCAGTGTGAGACAAAAAGTCTACAGAAATATCACTGGTTCATTTTGTGTTGGCCACCTGGTGCTGGGCATGGGACCTGCCCTTCAGTGTGTTTAAATTACCCAGTGAGATTCCACTGGAGAAAACCACGGATGGCTTTTAGACTCAAGGTGGGAATGTGTGTCTGTTTCCCTCTCTCTGCGCTGCCACTGTCTGACTTGAACCTGTGCAGCACTTGTCTGTACATCCACAGTCTCTGTGAGTTCATCCGTGCATCAGCCCTGTGTCTGAAAAACAGTTTCTTGGACTCATCCGTCACCTCTGGCTCTTACAGTCCATCTACCCCCTCGTCTACATAGTTCCTGAGCCCTGAGAGGAGGTGTTTGGTGAAGATGTCCCATTTAGGACTGCGTGCTCCAAAGTCTCTCACTCCCTACGCACTGCTCAGTTGTGGGGCTCTGTGTCTGTTCCTCATCTACTGCAAGAAGAACCTGATGATGGCTGAGCAAGACAATGATATTTGAGTATAGCAATGTCCTGAGGAGTCATTTTATTGCTATGTGTCTGAACAGTAATATTTTATTTTCCTCAAGGCCCATGGCCTATCTAATCTCAGGTTCTTGGCTAACCAAGGAGTGTCAGACATGGGTTCCATCTCATAGAGTAGGCCTTAAATCCAAATAGAGGATGATTGGTTATTCCCTCAACATTTGAGCCACTATTGGACACCATATCATGCATTCAGGTCACTGCTGTAGATCACCAGCAAGCTGGCTTGATAGTAACCATTCTTCTCAGGTGCTATGCAGAGTACCTTCCAGTAAGTACTAGTCAGTGAATGCTAGTCAGTAGGGGTAAAGGCTCTAGTTAAGCACCAAATAAACATCTCTGTGTTCAAAGAGATTTGTAAGCGTTGTCTTCAAGAAGTTTATAGAAAGCAACTGTTTCTAAAGAATATTTTGTGTCCTGATATGATTACACTCTTAGACTTTGATTAATTTACGTTCTTTCAACAAATATCCATCTCCATTTGCATGAACCAGGATCAAGTCTTGCCTCCTGCCTGTGCTTATTATCTGACTTTCTCACACTCATTAACCATGTCCCCCAAATAAAACACCTCAGAGTCGAAATGTGTCATTCAGATTGCTACTCACCGTGACACCTTTTTGTATCACCCAATACTGAAAGCACGCTTTGTTTTATACTTACTCCACTTCAGGTATTTATATGCCAAGCCACAGAAATACCAATATGAATGGGTCATTGCCTTCTGTCCTCACGTAAACTCCACAGTAGCTTCAAAACACAATCTTTCACAGCAGTCATGGTAGCAAGACACTTACAGGCCGACTCAGCTCGTGCCATGTTCCATTCTCAGGCCTATTTCTCACTGCTGTATTCGTTTTTATAAAAATGGCTCTTAACTCACTGCATCGGCTCAGTGCACACTTGTATATATAACCACATTTAGGCTCCATTAAATATATATATAATATTTATTTATATTTTATATATTATTATATATTATATACCTATATAATATAAATTATTTATTATATTTATATATATTTAATGGAGCCTAAATGTGCTTGTCTTGTTCTCTGTGCCCTTATCAATATGGCCTCCAACTCGTACTTCCAACCTTATCCCTACTAGTCATACCTAATGCTATGGTTGAAATCTAGAATGTCCCCCCAAAGGCCATGTGTTGAAAGCTTACTCACGAGGATGGCACAATTGGAGGAACCCCAAAGAAGCAGGGACCTCTTGAGAAATCTTCTGGTTGCTGAAGATGTGTCCTTGAAGGAACTTTGAGGACCATGGCCCTTTCTTTTTTTTCTTTTGCTTCTGTACAATGGAAATGGGCTTCCTCCTCCACATGGTCCTGCCATGATGGCCTGCCTTAATACAGTTCTGATGAAACAGTCAAACCAAGTGACCAGGACCTGAAACCTCCAAACTGTGAGCCAAAATTAACCAGTAAGTCAGTTGTATTTTGTTATAGTAAATAAACACCCACACATATACCCCAAATATTTACTGCTTGCCAAATATGCCTCACACAAGAAAAACCTGTGGCTGTAAAGGGACCAGAAATTTCGGATTGTACTGTTCCACCCAGAGCCTCCAGTGTCATGAGATACTGAGAACTTCAAATGTCATGGGAGTAATTAAGAAATTGAATTTCTATTTAATTTTATTAATTCAGATTTCAATAACCATATTTACTAGTGGTTATCTCTTGAACTCTGATGAGATCTTTCTTTCCTCTACCTACTTAAATATGACCCTTCTTTTATTAATAATTTATTATAGTTTCTTTTTTAGGAGAGAGAGTACAGAGGGTGATTGGAGTCTATCTGTGTAATCCATGCTAGCCTAAAACACATAATTCTCCTGCCTTAACCTCCTAAGTACAACGATTATGAGCAAGAAACTTTTCATGAGTCTTCAATAGGTATTTTATCTCCCCTACTGTCATGCCCCTGTTATTTATCATTGTGTCCTTTACTGTGACTTTTAGCTCTGCCCTTCCTAGTTTGTAGTGAGAGTCTCTTTCAGTGCCAAACACACACCTTAGAACTCCAAACTTCCTACCCATAGAAGACAGAGAATAACTCACAAACACCCCTGTTTTGCTGGGTTAGCATGAGACTAAATACATGCATTGAATATCCACTGTTCTTTTCCCATGCCCACAGCTGCCCTTTTCCTTCCCTGTGCAAACCGCCCACCTGGTCCTTCCATTGAGACCCATGAAAACATTTGGTCAGAGAGCCCTTTCCCAGAATATGGAAGCATCTTTATGGATGCATAAAGATGGATGCATCTCTATGTTCTGGGACAGCAGCGTTGATTCCTTTCTCCTGACTACAAGTTATTTGTTTCTGCTGCTACAAAACATTTATTCTTCTTGTCCCAAACTGTCATAATTTTAACACAAACCTAAAAGTGAAAGAAGTCATTAGCAGTGTCCTGTGACAATTCCTGTCATGCTCCCAGTCACCTCCCACTAACAATCACCAGGGAAGGAGACACCCAGTGCTACTAAGCCATTCTGTGACCAGCAAGTGAGGGACTTGGTTACTTCTATGAAATATAAGTCCCTGGCCACACCCCTGAGCTTTGAGATTTTTCCCTACCTAACAATCTCAACTCTCTTATGAAAATATAAAATACCACATAATATCAGCCAAGAGACCTAATTTGTCTGGTTCACAAATTAATCTAAGGCCAGGTCTCCTAATCCTTCTTAGTGTAGTTAATTGGTCATTTAATGTTATACTTACTGAAGCCATAGCACAAAGAAATAGAAAGATATTTATAATTCCTCATCCTCATAGCACATCAGATAAGATATTAGAAACCCAAATATAATAAACAATTAACTGTGACAGACTTAAGCCAGAATGTAATAATGATAATGATAAGATAAATTCTGCCTATAGAATCTAGGACTTGGAGAAGGCAGTTACAGGCTAGAGCCTTCCAGGAGAAATGATTTCAAATGGCAAGAATAGGACACAAATCATTTCAGCAAAACAAGGAAGGAAGCCACAGAGAGGAGAGATGGTGGCAGGACCAGAAAGCCGGTGGCCTGGCACATCTGTTTTAGAGTGGATGGGGACTCTAATACTGGAATCTAGTTCAGAGCTTGTTGAAAAGGGTCTGTGATGGAGAGCGGTAACAGGGGAATGTCTGACTCACTGGAAGCCATTGAGGAAGTGATTCAGTTGTTCTGATTAGTGTTGTGGAAACGTTCTGGCTCGGTACGGTAGCGTATACGTGCTGTCCCAGCCACTCAGGCAGGAGGACCCACGACCAGCCAGGATGACAGAGCCAGGAAGAAGGGGAGAAGGGAGAGAAAAACAAGGACTATGGTAATCACTGAAAAAAATGAGGGGGTCAGAGAGGAACATGGGCTTTTCATTGTTGAGCAGTATCAGCAAAAGGCGAGTGTGGGAGATCACAGCGTGGCTGTGTTGGGAGGAGGTGCCATTAAAGAAAGAGGAGAACTTGGATATGAACCTGGGTCTCAGGCTTCGTGACCTGGACAGTCAACATGAAGGCTGTTAACCAAGTTCTTCCTGCAAATCCATTCCCACCTCACCCCGTCCTCCATGACAGGGCTGGAGATTTAAGGAGAAGGGTGCATGGCTCCTTTTTGATAGGTGGAGTTGGAGGAGCTGACTGAAAAACAGATTGAGCTTTCCGGAAGTCTCGGGAAAGAGGTGAATGGAAGGCTCTGTGAGACCCGAGATCTTTTTCCGTTTCCCACCATCTGCTGTGCCCTCTCTCCCCTCAGCTTTGGGCTAAATGTGGCAACCCAGAGGAAAGACAAGGCACAGTCTAAGGAGTGTCAAAACAATGATTACAGTAATGAGCGCACACGTGCACCTGTGCACATATGTGGGCGCTCAGTGATAGGTTAGCGTGTTTGTCTGTTTTTCATTACTATGTTGAAATGCCTGGGGAAATGTACGTTACAAAGCAAACGGGCTGATGAACTTCCACAGCTCTGGTAGTCTAAACATCTGTGTTCCCATTCTTGCAAGGGCCCTGTTGGCTTCACCACATCATGATGGGGACACTGAGAGCCTCTCTCCCTCACTCATTCTAAAGCCACTGAAAATCAAACACTGTATCTGCCCGGAAGACATAATTCGCACTAAATATTCTCAGAGAGTCCACCTCTAAGATCCTGAGTGGTATTAAGTTGCTGTCCTTGTAGCCTAAGACTGAGGATTAAGCTCCTGTGTGACTGGGAAGGGAGCTATATTCGAGTGATAATATTTAGCATAAGAAGAGTTGGGAATGTGAAAAGAAGTCACTAGAGATGCCAAATAAAACAAAAAAAGAATGAAATGACAAAAGGAAAATCACAGACAAAATGAGTGGTTTCTGAGCCGTCCAGCACAGGCTACATTCAGTTGATGTGGACAGTCACGGAAGGCTGAGCCTGCAGAGGTAAACTGTGTCTGTGGCCGCTGGAGTGGGGACTCAGGTGACATGATTAACCTCAGTGACAGTGGATATCACAGGGTGATGTGGGATTCATACAAGGGGTGCCTCCTGTGGACCTGAAGCTGAGGCTGCAGGCAGTGTTGCCGGATCAGTGCCCTGCCCTGAGTGTGGCAGAGCACCTATCCAAAGAGGAAGGGACGGGAGTTGGGGGCACAGACAACCACAACATGCATCAGGGATGCTGCAGATGTTCAGTGTTGACACAGAGAGAGCTGAGGCTCTGACATGGAGAGCTGAATGTGCACTTGTAGAATGCAGGGTCAATGGCTCGCTCTCAAGAGTCCCCAAGAGTTTGCATGAGGAAGGACCGTGAACTAGGGATTCATGCGAGGTTATACAAAGACAGCCACTTAAAACCAGAAAAAAAAAAAAAAGCAGCCCAGAACTTGACAAAGGAATGTCACTGGACCACTTTCCCCTCTTGTTTCAGGAGGTGGCCCATCAGGGTTGTTAGGCCCCGTGCAACAGAGATCAGTTCTAGCTAATTAAAGTCAAAGGGGAATTTACCTGAAGAGTACCAGGAGCTCTAAATGCTAATGTGGAAAGTGAAGCCTACAGACAGGCAGGAAAGAACACAGCGAGTCCAGAGGGTAGGGAGCCAGACGGTGTGCTGGGATGCCTGTGCAAAGACGATGAACACGTATCTTCCTTCCTTATGCTCAAGATTCCAAAGATGAGGTGGGGCATCCAGGTCCCCAGAGCTGGTTCAGATACCTTCCCTGTGCCCAGGCCCTCTGTGCTGGTTAGTTTTTTGTCAACCTGACACAAGCTAGGGCCATGTAGGAAGAGGTAACCTCGACTGAGAAAATATCTCCATCAGATTGTAGGCAAATCGGAGGGTGGGGAGCATTTTCTTGATTAATGATTGATGTGGGCAGAGCAGGCCCACTGTAGGTAGTGCTAGCACTGGGCACGTGATCCTGGGTTGTGTAATAAAGCAGGCTGAGCAAGCCATAGGAATCAAACCAGTAAGCCTCATTCCTCCATGGCCTGTGCCTCAGTTCTTGTCTCTAGGTTCCGGCCGGCTTCAGTGCCTTAGGTGGTTCCCCTCAGTGATAACCTGTGGTTGGAGCACGTGAGCCAAATAAATCCTTTCTTCCACTAGTTGTTTTCGGTCATGGTGTTATCACACCGATAGAAAGCAAGCCAGGATGACCTACTCTAGCAGACTCCACAGAGAATAAATCTCTCTCTGGGTAAGGCTATCAAGAATTCACTGGGATATAGGGAGAAGTTCTGCCTTCCCTTGTTCTGGAGAAAGGATGAGGAGGGGGAAGACATAAACGAGACTGGATACAGGAGGCAGGTGGCTGGAATTCTGTGACTGCCAGCAGTCAACATGCTTTAGCACTGGTTGGTATAATCCATCATGGCATAGTGTCGGAAGAAGCTCTCCACCCCGGTGGCAGCGTGGGTATCTGCACAGGTCAGAATGTGGAGACAGAGTTGAGGCAAGAAGTAGTGCCTGGCTAGAAATCTCAACTCCTGCCCTCTAAAGCCCTCCTTCTGTAAGACCTGGGGTCTCACAGCTCAGGAGTTTAAGATGCACAATGGGGTCACCCCTGCCAATCAGCAAAGAGTGGCACCGGGAGACAAAGGCCTTTAGGTTTTTAAAAGAAAAATTGCGGGAGATTTGAAGTTGCAGTCTTGGCAATTTAGGATTGGATGAGGAAGCTATAAAGTAAGATAATTGGTTAGTCTTAGGTGTTCAAGCTTGGCCAGTCCTGCCAAGTGTGGATGCAGCTGCAATTGAAGGTGGGGGTGGTTAGCTCATCCTTGAAGTTAGGGGCTGTGGACTTTTGGCTGCAGGTCAAAAGCTACTCAGAAGAAGTCTGGGTTCATTGCTAAGAAATGCTATCTCAAAGACAGGAGTTTTTCTTTTGCTGAGTGAAGGTCATTGCTTGCTTGCCTTTTTTCTATCTGTCCTCGTAGATAGGGTCACATTTTTCCATTCTCTGGAAAGGTACTAAGAGGCTTTCGCTTAACCTGAACCGAAAACTCAAAACTATAGGCTTTAGAAGACATACAGGTTACAAAGTTAGTCTAACCCTTTCACTTCTAGGGCCCTTATCTCAGGATTCCACTGTCTCCCCCAAAGCATAGCTGCCAGCTGGGAACCAAATACTCAAAGGGAAACATTCTATATCCAAAGCATATCAAGTAGGGTGTGATTGCGGATCCAAAGTCAAAAACATTTGGGGGCAAAGGGAACCAGCAGATGTCCATCTCTGAGCTTCAGTTTTGTATCTTTGAAGCGAGAGGAAATTGATCAATTCGCAAATACTTTGCTCATGTGAAGATTTGTTTTTATTCATTGTTCCATGCTGACCAGGAAGAGCCACTGGAAAACAAGCACTCCTGTGTATTTATCCACAGACCCCACAGGGCTCACGAGAGATCTCCACCTACCCGCTGAGAGGGAAAGTCTGGGGTCTGGACCCTAAAACAAAATAATCTAAAGACATGATGGAGAGCTAGCCACCCTGCTTCTCCCACGCTTTCCATGGGAATTGTGTGGGATGCTTGGCATGGAATGTGTGACTATGGTCCCAATGAGACAAGCCTTGTCCGGTGGCGCTGTATTTTAATTTATGTGGATCCTAGAAGATGGTCTGCCTTGGATTTCCCAGCCTCCTTTTGAAGATGATCTGGTCTGATAATATAGACTCTTTTGTTGGGAGATGTTTCTGTCACAAGTTCTCAGGTTTGCTGGTCATGACAAGCCCGCGCCCTGTCACCCAGCACAGCAAATCCATCCTCCCCGCTCTAAGCACACTCCCTTTCTCTACTCAGAGGTCTGTCCAGAGGGCAGAAGGGAGGGGTGCTAGAGAAAGTGCTTGGAAAACCTCCTGACCACTTACTGAGGAGACACACCTACACCTTGACCTCAGTTTCAGAAGTGCTCTTTTACTTCTGGGGAATGGCGAACTGCTGCTGTCTGCCCTGCATGAGGCCACGGTCTCTTTCCTGGATTCTGTGTGAGCTGAACAAAGCATTAATGAATTTCCTGTGGGAGAGACAGGATCAGTCTCATATCTTCAGCTCACGCCTCCTGTGTTTCTGCCTTATTCGAGTTAGAGGCTTAAGCTACTCAGAGCTTCCCTTCATGTCTCCTGCTGGGCCTTCTCCATGCCGTACGTGCTTAGGAGTCACCTTGCAGGAACAGTGACAATTCAGACCACACAGATGACATTTCTAACTATCGTGGGGATGAAAAAGTCCCACAGTACTGTGTGTATTTGTTGCATGTATGTGTCCACGTGGGTGGGTGCATCTATGTATGTGGGTGGCCAGAGGCGTATTATCAGGCAGCTTCCTTGATTTTTCTCCATCGTATTTTTGAGGCAGGGCTGATTTGGCTAGCATAGCTGGCCAATGAGCTCTACTGAACAACCCCCAACCCCAGTGCTCTGGTCATACATGCCCTCATATGCAGATGGATGCTAGAAATCTGGACTCAGGTTTTCATGCTCAGACCTTGCTGATTGAGCGACCTCTGCAGATCCTGGCTTGGTATTTTACCCGTTCCCTTCCTGTGCTTAGATATGTTTGTGTGCACAAATGATTCTCCAGTTACAGCTCCCTTTGGCCTAGGAGTAGTAGACCAGGTGAGAATATCACCTAGGTGAGCAGCAGCCTCCACTGTCTAGGTTCATGTAATCACATGATGACAGATCACCTAACAAGCTTCTCACAATGCTCCCCCCCACAACCGCCATTTAAGTAACAGCTCTGTTAGGTGACCTCTGACCTGTTGTAGGCCAAAAACTATAAGACAGAACATTTTAAGACATTTACAATCTAATTACAGTGGCATTATACACAGCTGTGTAGAGAAGACCCTCCCCTGCCAGCCATACGCATCTGTGAGAAAGGTTTCTTCCCTGAACCCCAAAGACGGAACACACTGAAAGAAGTCAGGCCTGTTGAGGGGAGGATGTGTAAGCTGGTATAAAAAGCACGCTTCATGGGGGCCGATTGCCATTCACGCCTTCTTCCCCTGCATCTCTTCTTCACTGGAATACCCTCCATTTAAAGCCACCTGTGTACAACAGTTGCCTCAAGGGTACAAGTGCAGTTCTATCAGACTTGACAGAAATGCAACTGCATTTGGCCTACCTGATTAACCCTTTGTGTTGACTTCTCAGCAATTCAGCCTAATCACTTGTGTCCTCTTTTAAGAGAGAGAGAGTTTTCTCACATGCCAATGAATTACAAATGGAACTTCAGAGATGATTCCTGACACCTTAATGTCAGCCGTCTCTCATATTGCTGCCATGGGAAGGGATTGCAGATCAAAGCACATCGGTGGCTCTGAATAGCAAGCATTTCTTGTTATTCAGGTCTGAAGCAGGTTCCCAAGTAATGGCAGGCTGAATGCAGACCAGCTCTCTGACTACCTCCTGCCCAGTCCTGGGTAGTATCTATGCATCGTTTGATGGGCCTAGGCTGTGTCCTGTCTTGCCTGGCACTGCCTCCTCTCCCTTTGTCTGCTGTAGTTCAGAGATGCATACACACGGTCATCCACCACCGAGACTGTAAAGTGCCAGGGCTACCGGAATACATACACAGCAGATGGACATCTGTTCCTGAGGGAACGCATCATAGCCAAGAGCTTTTATCACCAAGCCCAACCCCACTCCTACCTGCTCGGGCACAGCTATAGTTTCTTAACGCCAGCATTGTGCATGATGTGAGAGAGTAGCCCCACGGCTCCTGCTCCAGTGAGCACTGAGTTGCACACTTTGGGCAACGCCCATCTTTGAACAGCTTGCCGACAAGTAGTAAATGGTGCGCTCACTCCAAGGTAGGATCCCTTTTCCCTCCTCTGCTTCCCACCTCTGCTTATCTAATCCTCTAAGCCCCTGGCCCCGCTTTCCTCCTAAGGCTTAGGGTTATCTGGCCAAGTAAATACATGAGTAAGCCGGGGCCTCCCGGGAGGATAAAACAGAGAGGCCGAATTATGCATCGAGCAGTTTGATGGTGTTTCTATAGCAAAGTGGCAGGACAGCAGTTTCTCCAGTTCGCCTGTTTATAGAACAAATAAGGCAGTAATTTGGTAGGCTGCAGGCAAAGAGAATTCATTACCTTAGAACTCTGTTCCGGCAGTATCTGTCCGATGTGTAGAACAGCACCTTGTGGCTCAAGCTTTGCCCATTTCTCTGAGAAAGAGCTTCCAGGCACGCCACTGCTGTAAAATCAACTCACCTCCCTTCCACCTGACAGGAAGAACATGGTTCTTTCCTGGATTACAGACTTGTAAACCTCGGGATCAAGGAGGGAACATGGAGTGCATTATTTAAGCATCTCGGGGCACTGTTGGATTATAGAAGTGCCCTGACGACATGAGTGTAGGAAACAAACAAGCTGACTAGCAGGATTTATTGGGCATCTCTGTGGAGAAGCACAGAAAAGGCCAGGATGGCGATTTGGTTGGACTCTATCTACAGCGGGGCTATGAAGAGCCCGGAGAGTAGGTACTTTAAAACTGGACGCTACCCCTTATACCTGTGAGCTTTGGGCTGTCTGCTTTGCAGAAATAGAACTATGTAAACATGTAAAGCCTTTGCCTTCTTCCTCTCTTTTTCAAACCATGCTCCTCACACAGACAAGGCAAGATTTCAGCTACCGACCCTCACCTGTGCGCTCTCTCTCTCTCTCTCTCTCTCTCTCTCTCTCTCTCTCTCTCTCTCTCTCCTTTTTCAAGAAAAGATCTTGCCATGTTGCTGTATAGCCCAAATTGGCCTTGGGACTCAAGTTGGCCTTCCTACCTCAACCTCCCAAGTTCTAGGATTACATTCCTTTCCCACCATGCCTGGCCAGATCCCTCTGTTAAGGAGTAAGATGGGGTCACCATTAACTCATCACTATACTCCTTCTGATGTTGTAGAGGGTCCAAATTCAGTAGTAAATTCATAGACATTTCAGTCTGTTCAAACAATTGTGTCATGTACTTCCCATTCTTGCCACGCATTCCCATCACCATGTTCTTCCAGTCCCTCTGGGGTTGTTTAGAAAGGACTGTCATAACTTAAAGAGGCCATTGGGACAGCTTGATAAGACCTTGGGTAGGATCTTGCTTTCTTTCACCCTGAAAGTTATTTACCTCCCTTGGGAGAGTCCCTGGGACAAGTATGTACCTCAGAATACCCCAAAAGAATTCCATCAAGATTAAGAATCCTAGTGTCAAAATAGCACTCTAAATATTGAGATTCTAGGCTCTTTCTTCTAAAAGCATATAGATGATTCACCTAATCTCACAATTAGTAACCAAAATTATTTTGATATTTTAGTGTCCACAATAAGAGAAGAAAAACAGTGGATTCGTATTTTGGAAAAAGTTAAATCAGCATTTTTTTCCAATATGTGGTTATATGCCCTCAAAAACATGTGCCAGTATAGAATATGAAGTGTATTTTGGTATGTAAATGAATGCAAAATGGACAAGATAACTATTATAATATAAAAGTTAGAAGTATAGATCTGAGATCCTGATAACATGTGTTTGAATCCCGGCTTGGTCCTCCATTATCTTTGTGGAAGTTTCTATTTTAGCCAAAGAGCTTGCTTGGAATAACAACTTAATTTTTCTGTGCTTCAAAAAGAAAAAAACAGACTTCTGATGTATGGTTCACTCTTCTGGGTCCAAGCATAGACCATGAGGAATAATGCTGCAGTAAGTGGAGCCTGCAGAGTTCTGTGCTGTGGGAAACCCCTTCTCTAGCATGGAGATGTTGCCCTCATGGAAGCCCAGAAGCTCCATGGCAACCACTACCACCATGGTGAGCACAAGCACCAGTCCATAGACATTGATGTGGAGGCTCCTGAGGAGGGTCTTCAGAGTTCCACAGTGTCTGTGAAACAGATATGGCCGTTGCTCCATATCCTGCAGAACAAGTAAAGCTTCCACACCTACAGTTAGTCACTGTCCACCCAGCTCTCAGCTCCAGACACACCTCTCCTGACTCCTATGCCTTCCAAAGAACCAGCTCGAGAGGTACATAAATGGGTTACTGTAGGACTTGGGATAATTTGAAAAAGTCCAGTGTGCTCTTTTTCAAGTTAGGAAACATGTCCAGAGCGGCTTCCTGACTCACAAAAGGTCATGTGGCCAGCTTACAACCCAGCAAGAGTGAGTCCCAAGCCCTCCTGCCAGCTGCAGGGGGTTCTCTTCCTGGGAGCACACTGTGGAAGATTTAAGTGTTTATTTTTTGTGAAGCTCTAAAAATTATTCCTTATCTACTAACCTTAAAAGTCAAATCTACTTAGAAGGAATGTGCATGTGTGCGGGTGGGTGGTGTGTGTCTGGGTCTGTGCGTATGTCTGTGTTTGTATGTGGTGTATATACACACCTCAGGATGGTGTGTGTGAAGAATGTTTGATTGAACCAGAAAAGCCATGTCCTGGCAACATGAAACATACAGAAAACCTAGGTCCCTGGTGTCACTCAGCACCCTTGAATGGGGTTCCTATGCCAGCCACCCCAGGCCTGAAGCTGCTGGTGTCTGCTCACAATGGGAATGGCCCAAAGGAAGCCCCGTGATAGAGCTGCCTGGCACCTCGCCACAGGCGCCCACTCGTTGTGCACTCGCCCGCTGCTGCCTTCTCGAGCCCAACTCACCCTCTTATCCTCCCAGCTACTGCGCATGCTCCACACTCTCTCTCTCCGTGGCGGGGAAGCTGGCTTGGCTGTTGCATGCCTCAGGGCAGGTCACTCACTGATCACGAGCATGCGTGCAGAGCAGTTGGGCAAGGCCTATAGCAATGCATCCCTGCACCCCACTCTTTTCAAATACACACTTTTAAATCCCAACACCATCAGAAGAAGCTGGCCACCCAGAACTAGAAGTTTGCCTTTGCCGTCAAAGGATCCTGCACTTCCAGGCCCATCCAACGAAGACTTGAAGCTGTGCTAGCTTCCTGGAAATGTCTTCTGTCAACACATGTCCCTCCTTATCCACCCATGGAAACAACATCCTTTCTCGCTGGGTGCACCCGTAGTGTAGTCCAGATGTAGGAAAGGTCCAGATTCGTCCCTTTAGAACTCCCACTCACTCTCCTGACCGCCCATAGCAGTTTCATTGAAGTTTTTTGTTTGTTTGTTTTTTGAGACAGGGTTTCTCTGTGTAGCCCTGGCTGTCCTGGAACTCACTCTGTAGACCAGGCTGGCCTCAAACTCAGAGATCCGCCTGCCTCTGCCCCAAGTGCTTGGGCTAAAGGCGTATGTCCTCACTGCCAAGCTCTCATTTAGAAATGTTTAACAAACATTCAGTTGTACCAATCTTGTTCTAAATACCATACAACAGTAATATTCCTACAACATTTTTATCATGCTCCTTCTAACAGATAGAAAACTGGAACTTCCAAGAGGCTGAATAACTTTCCCAACATCACAGCTAGTAAATGAAGCTTGGCTTTTAACCCAAAGGGATAAAACAGCCCAAGGGAATGTGCTTTTGATCACTGAGCTTGCCCTGTGATCTGCCGCCAGTTAGACTTGCTGATTGTACGTGTCTCTCTGCAAATGCTACAATCACAGCTCATTCCTCTGTGTCCCCAGAAAGACCTAGATAGGGTTCTGCTTATACCTGGCTTTAAGACTGCCCAAATAACAAACAGGACAACCTGGAAACTTGGTGTCCTAGTCAGAGACGTTGGTTCTTGCCACATTGGAGCCACAGAGTTGAAATGCTAATTCCTCAAGCCTTTTGCATCTACCTGTTTCAAGTGAGGTATTTGTAAAAGATGGGTGGTGATCCGGACTCTATGGGATTCGTATAAGGTGCACGCCCTGGCTTCCTCGTAGAAGAAAACAGGGAACTTGCAAATCATTCCCTTCCCTGATCCTCCAGGGGAGGATGCAGCTCTGAGAGCATCTCACCCAAGCCAGTAATGGCTGTGTGTATGGAAGCTGCCGCGGCCTTGCAAATGAGAGTTTGCAAACTGTCTTTATAACTCCAGCTGTTCGCTTTAAATCGCCTTCACAAGACACAGATACTTCTTTCCTAATTTCCATTTAAGAGTTGGCAGTATTTCATCCATCACATGATCTAACATCCACCAGCACTTGGTGATGTGGAAAGAGCCAGAACAGGCCTAGGATTTGCAGAGGATCTCTAATCTAAAATGTGGCCTCCTTCAGGTAAAAACTATGTGAAAGACATTTACCTCTTGCCACTCTAGGGAATGCCTATGCGCTTAGGGGCCTGAGTTTATATGCTAATAGTGCTGCTATTGCTCAAACGGTGTGTAAGATGCTTCTCTGAGGTGCAATTGTCAGATAATATGACATGTTTTCACTGTCCTTCATAGCTGGGGAGCTCCTTCCTGGGACAGAACTTGAACTTGGGGCCTTGCTAAATACCAAAGCCCCTTTCTTTAACAGGTGCAGAACAAAGCAGTCTGAGTGAGTGTGTCTCTTGAAAGCCTGCTAACGCTGGCTTGTGCTGCTTTCTGGATCCATATTCAACTGAATGAAGTCTAAGAGCCAGACAGAAAACCCGAAGCCATGAGCTGGGTCATGGAGGCTTTTACACAGAGGCCTAAATGGATGAACATAATCTCTTTCTGTAAAGGAGCAATTCCCCCAAATCAGAACTATTCAGCCCTCAGGAGCACTTCCTGTACTGTCCATGGCTGAAGTCCTCGAGTGCCAGCCATGTGGATCAGGTCTGGAAGGAAGAGGCCATGCCAGATCCTTTGTACACTGCCCTTGATAGTAAATGTGAAATGTTCTACAAAGAGTGCAATTAAACGAGACTTACATATAAATGAATATAGCTGTGATCTTAGCTGGGCCTAGAGACCCCTGCCTATAATCCCTGCATGCAGGGGCAAGCAGTAGAAGCATGATGGACTTGAGGTCAGCCTGAACCAAATGGCAAGTTCTGAGACAACTTGGACTATATTGAATGACCTTGCCTCAACTAAGGGAAAGAGAGAGAAGAGGAGAGATCTTATACTATTCATGACAAACCCGCTCAGAGGCATATCACCTGGAGATCTGTGGGGAAAGTCAACAGTGGCTTCAGAATGTGCCCTCCTCCTGCTCCATGCCCCCCACACACACCTCTTCTGCCTCACCTAGACAGCTAAAGCAACTTTAGACTTCCTACTTTATATCTGCTCCTGAAGTCAAAACCCAACAAGACCAAAGAAAGCCATGTGTTCCCTGAGTTCAACCCCCCGCCCCAACCCTACAGCTGGACCCGGGCCCTGGCCTACCCAGGGAGTTAGTTCATTACCTGCCCTTGCTTTCTCACAGAAGGAACTAGGGGCAAAGAGAGCAGCCTGGGCCCTTGTAAATCTCCCCCCACCCCCAAGCCTCCATGTAAGGATACAGCTCTGAGAACATCTCACCCAAACCAGTTACAGCTCTGTGTGTGGAAGCTGCAGTGAACTTTCAAATGAGGGCTTGCAAACTGTCTTTGTAACCTCTGGCTGTTTGCTTTAACTCGCCTCCCAAGAACACAAGCGTCTTTTCCTAATTCCCACTGGAAGTATGTCCAAGCCATACAGTGGGAGACTGGACATGCCACCCTCTCTTCAGGGACTCATCTTATTTCTGGGGAGTAAAGTTTGCAGAAAAGAACAAAAGCAACATAGAATCTCTTCGTTTTCCTTCCAGTGTCATAAGCCACACAGTTGTCCCTGCCCCAGACTCCTCTCCTTCATGTCTTAAACATCCTGCTTCATCTTTCTAGGACTCTAAAAGTTCCTAGTGTCACCTAGGGTCCAGATTTTAAACATAACACTTGAGAATAAGGAGAACCATTTCTGAGCTCTTACAATCAAGCGGGTGCTTGGCTAAATGTGCTTACTGCGTTGTATCTGGTGATCTCCAGGCTTACATGCAGTTGGGATCACATAGGAAGTTCCAGAAAATTATGGTTGCTTCTGTCCCACCACAGAGAATGAGAAAGAGCCTGGAAAGTGACCTGAGCTTTTAGAAATACACCCCTTGGCTGATTCTAATGTGTGGGTAAATTTGAAACCACTAACTTCATCTTAGGGCACTCTGGGACAAGAACTGTCATCAGCCCCTCTTGGCAGATGGAGACCCTGAGGTTGTTTAAACAAGTTGCCCAGCCTTCCTCAGACTGCTATCAGCCAGGTTCTGCAGTCTGGTTGAGTTGTGGGCATTCTTTCTGGTCAGTGTGAAATACAAGCCAGGGAGCTTCTAGGAAATGCCAACTCTCCAGACCCTCAGAATTTGTTGAGAGTTGGTGTGAGGCGTTCTGGAGTTTGGAACTCTTAGTGTAGCCATGTTAGGATGCACTCAAGGTCAAGATGATGTACCGCCAGGCTCAGGAGCTGTGGCTCTATCCCAGAGGCGTTATGACCGTAATAAGCATGGGATGAGTTGAAAATGACTCTCTTTTTAAAACTTCTTCCAGGAAGTTCAAGTTCCCCACATTATAAATGCTTTCTGTGTTTTAAGTTAGTGATTTTTAAAGCCAAAGTTAACGACCCCTTGGGAGTAGAGACTGCATCTCACCTGCAGCCCAGAGCAGGCAGAGGGACCCAGTGCTCTTTGCTTGATTAATGGCCCAATGGAACCTGCATAGGGCACCAAAGTAATCAGAGGATCCTGAAGCGGCCTCATTTCCAGGATGGAGGCTGTTGCCATCCGTGATGAAGATGTGTGGGAGGTAGAGCCTCTGCTAGATGCCGGACAAGTACCCCTCAGGCTGCTGGAGACAGCTGGCTTGGCACAGGATCAAAGAGGAGCATCGGGTTGTGAGGCTGGGGCTCAGGCAGGTGTCTCAGAAAGCCTGGGTTTCAACATCTCTGTATGCAGAGCCAGAGCCAAGAGGTGGCTACGCGCCCCGCGTGCTGCAGTTGTGCAAAGTCTTCATCCCTGATGAAACATGTTTTCCTTCCTGTTCCTTTTTCTTTAAGCAAAATGATAACTTGACAGAGGTCCAAGCAGTTAAAAAGATACTTAGAGGAACTCAATTTAGAAGGATTTCTAGCAGGCTGAAACAGATGTGGCAAACCATTTCAAGATGCTCTCTGGGAGGTGAGTTGGGGAGGACCGGATTCTGAATGGGCCCCTCTGCCTTTTCTGGACCCGCCCTGACAGGTGCTGGTGTGCAAGAAGCAAGGTGCCCTAGACACTTTCTGGAAGGAAGCCCCTCCCTGCTTCTGTTTCCTTAATTACCTCTGGATTGGAGCATCCGAGGGCTCTGGGCCAGCTCCCAGCCATGCGTTTCCAAGCAGGCCACTGTCCTTTGCTTGAAGAGCCTCTGCACCTGTTCACCACCAGTGTGGCTGCCGTGGAAGCTCTTGACTTCAGAGCTGCCCCACATGAGCTGGACATGATCTAACACAGAGAGGAGTTTCCATTGCCTGCCTGCACGTGGAAGCATCCCGCTGCACCTCACTAGTGGCAGATCTCTGAAAGGCCGTGTAGTAAAACTGGCTCAGATTTCAGATGCCATCTGAACTGCCTCATGGGAACTGTCCAGAACTGGACCCTCAGTCCATGCTGGCAGGTGTTAGCTCCTGGACCCCAAGGCACAGGAGGCCCCAAGTTCACATTTATTAAAAATTCACAGCCAGAGAGGGAAAGAAGTCTAAAATAGATGAACAGGCAGCCGTACAACAAACTGCCCTACACAAGTTGCACCTGTAGTTCATCAACTATGATACGCCAGACAAGGGTTTTAATTAGGTAGAGGGTCCCTGGTATAACACAGATGCAGGTGCATCATGTGTGTGTGTGTGTGTGTGTGTGCGTGCGCGCGCGCGCGCGCGCGCATGCACATGTGTGGTGTTATTGTTCTATTGTACTTTTCACAGAAATACACTTGAAGTTGTATTGCATTGAGTTACTCCATTTTTAAAGTACACACGCATACCATATTTGTAGTTTCACCCACTGCCTTCTGCTTGCATACTTGAAGTCACAGAAAGATGAAAGCAAGGCCCTCGGCACAGAGGAGAGCCCTGTGCTGAGCAAGCATCCCGTTAATCACCATGGACATTCTGTAAGTGAAACTGTGGTCACCCTCAAGTTAGAGACCTCCACATGTACACCATCTGATCAGACTGACTTTGCATCTACAAAAGAACCACCTACAGGTCTCTTTTAATCTTGAGTGTTTTAGACATTGCATGGGTATTCATGGTGTATATTTCTGAGATACTATAGATAATGCTTTTAAATAAAGTCACAGATAGTGTTTTCATGCAAAGGCTGTGCAGGGAGGTTTCCAACAGCGTGAGATCACGCTATCTTTGCCCTGTGCTCCACTTGCCTGAAACTCTGATTTATGTATTCGCAACCAAGTTTAATAAGGATTATCTTCAACCTGCAGAAGGCTTCAAAAAATTTGAAGTCCTAGCCAGCCACAAGGCACACTATAAACACCGTAATAGTGACACAGATGTCTGCCACTCTGAAAAGGTCTTAGCCCACAATCCTTTCTGGAAATTTTCCCAGTCAGGGATTTTCCTTCTTACACTTATCCTACGTCTGTCTCCGTGAAGTACAGCCCTGTGTAGCTACTGCATATTTATCAGGTACAGGACGTGACCTCCATGTGCTGCAGGTTCTAAGAAACAAGCAGAATAACCCTTTCTGCCTGGCCAGTAATAAACAGGTGCCAAGTGTTGTATGAAGGATCTCATCCTTGCCACTAGTATGCTCCTTGGGAATCAAAGAGAGTTCACATTCGTGGATACAAGTCTTGGCTGTGGCGTGGTGGGGTGGTGTTAGCATCTAACGTGCATTAAAGATAGCCCAGGGGGGTGTCACCTGAAGAGGATGGGAGAAAACAATTGAAACTGAAGGAATGGTTTTAGATCACGGAGTCTGTTTGAGGACTGGGGTAAATGTGTGTCCTTGAACATAAAATAGTAGAAAATAAAAATAAAAGTTGTAGGTTAGACTGAAAATACAGGTTGTAGCCAGTTTTTTTGTAGTCACTTACACCCCAGATAAGAGAATATCAAATACCTCACAGTCTCACAGCCAGTGCCAGAAAGCAGCGGTTCTGCAGCAACACAGGTCGGTGTGTGGTGCGCCACTTGGGAGGTGGCTTCTAATTCTTGTCTGTGTAGAGCATCCCTGCAAGAAGGCCTCAGAGCCCAAATGTAGATTGTGGCAGAAGAAATATAAAGGGCAGGAATCATATATAGGAGGAGAATGCCATGCAGCTATAAAAAAAAAAATGAAGTCACTACATTTGCAGGGAAATTGATGCAACTGGAGATTATCATGTTAAGTGAAATGAGCCAGACACAGAAAGACAACTTTTCCATGCTTTGCCATATACGTGGGACTTAGATTTGCGACTGTATATGTAGATGAGGTATATGTCTATATGTATGTATTTGTGTATGTGAGAGGGAGAGAGGAAGGAAGAGAGACAAAACTAGGAATCATGAGGATAAGGAAGAGATCATAGAGGAGGGAGGAAGTAGAGAGGGCAATGGAAGAGATGGAATAAGAAAGCCAAAAGGGGCATCGGGGGTTAAAAAAGGAAACCAGCTCCAAAATAAGGAGGGAACACAGACGAGGGACACATGTGAACCAAGTATAATGATACACACGTATGAAGGTGTCATGATGAAACCCACTTCTTCGTGTACTAGCCTGAAACTAATTTTAAAGAGAGAGTCAGTACTTGCAGCCATAAGCAACAATTATAAGAGTCTGTGAGTCTGATGCAGAATTAGTTACAAAGCTGTGTTCCTCTCCAGGCAGAGTCATTTCATCTGTCGTACTGAAACGTTCTGAAACTTAAGTTTCAAAGAGACTAAAATATGGTTTGTTTTTCCAGGCCATTTCCTGAGTAGTGAATGATGGGAAATGAATGCTTACTATAACAGGATAATAACTACACTTTGTTAATTTTAGGCCATTTCCCTACATTTCAGTCTTCCCCATGACTTCACTTTATTTTGGAACCAAAGAGTGCCGGTGATAGGTGATGCTAAAAACAACAAACAAACTTGCTTTGGGGTGTGTGGCCAACCCGTGTGTGCAAATTTATCCTGTAAATCATAGTATGAGCCACACACACACCTCTTTGAAGGAACTACATAAAAAGCTAAACCCATAATCCCCTTTGTGTTTCTTAAAGGTGAAATGCTGCAAGTACTGGCCAGATGACACTGAGATCTATAAAGACATTAAAGTCACCCTAATAGATACGGAGCTGCTGGCAGAATATGTGATCAGAACGTTTGCTGTGGAAAAGGTGAGTGGCAAAGCCAGAGAGAAGCACAGTAGCCTCGTCAGCTTCTCTGGGATCAGGCCCGGATGCAGGTAGGCTCCGGTGGTTTCTCAAGACTGTGTTTCGCCCTCTGATTCTGTAACATCTCAGCTCCATCCTTAACGTGAACCATTCCCATTTCATGGCAATCTGTATTTTGCGACTAAACCCAAAGATAATGTCTACCACACTATTTTGACCTGGCTGATGTTCGTCTGCCCTTTTTCTCTTTTTTGACGCACAAAGCAAAGTTTACTGAATTTAGAGAAATGCAGTTCCAGCTTGATCAGTCTCTCTCTCTCTCTCGTATTGAATATCCACTTGAGTTTCCCAGTACTGAGAAGACATAAGTGCCGAGACAGTGGTCCTTACTGCTTCCAGAATCCCTCACCCCTCTCAGGCCCAGCGTTCTCTGGGTGGCAGTGCCCTCTCTGGAAGCCACATGAGGGAGCTAGCAGGCAGTCTTGCATGAGCCAGCAGCCTTCCTTCACATTCACACCAGCTTTGCTTTCTCTCAGCCCCGGGGGAATGTCCCGCATCTGTTCTCTCCCACCTCATCCCATGCGCATGGATAGGGCCGCTTCTCTGGGAAGCACTGTAGGGCGTAACAGGGACTCTCCTTATCCCCCTCTTTCTGCTGACATAGGGAGGGACCGAAGGTGAAGCAAACTGCAGTCCGTCCAGAGAAGTGCCACAGGTAGGCTGTGGGGAAGGAAGGTGGAGGTGAGGTGACTGAGACACTCTGCCCCTCAGAGGCCCAGAGGCTGTCCTGTCAAGAGCCTATTCTCCAGGACGCAGACCTTCACAGCTGCTGCTCTGAAATTATCAGTTGGTTGTGAATTTGCACATCAAGTGGTAGCAGACTCCTTTGAGGGCTGGGTTATGTCAGAGTGCTGGCCTCTTAGCTCCTGGCCCTTCTCCTGATTACATGTTGCACTGCCTCTAAATGCACTTTTTTAGAATAACAAGGGCATCTCTGGGGAATGAGGAAATCGCAGGATCTGCTTATGGTCTAATTCACACTGATGATTGGAACTATCATTCCTAGTTTGAAAATCCAAATTTATGATTTCACAAAGTTGAGAAGGCTTTATTTTAATCTGTTTCTCATAACGGTCGGCTTCTTTTCCTATAGCCTATCATTTTATTTTTTTAATAAGCAAGAGGGAGGCTTGGAGACTTCAAAGAATGTGAAGTTCAGGTTGACTCAATTCTTCGAGTTCTAAACCTCACACTTTGATGTCAATTTTTTTTTTCCTTCTCAGGCAGGACTGTGCAAGAAAAGCACTTGCAGGATTTTTGTATGGCTCCTGGCAAGAGCATTCATGAATAACTGCACTAAAACAGACAGCAATGAAAAGACCCTCGGTGGTTTTTTTTCTTAAGCCACTGCTTAAACATGAAGTTCTTTGAACAACAGTCAGCTCTCTAATAAGCTGAAAATGCATCTTGGCTGCTAGAGGAAGGCTTGTTTTGTTTCTTTGCTCTTCTTTTAAACCTTTTTCTGTGTCTGCTGCATTCCCAGCTGCACAGAAATGTTCCATAAACACCGAGTTGTTTTAATCATGAAGCACCCAGTAAAGAGGTGGTATAGGGGACAGGGAGGAGCTTGCAAATGCATTGGGAGAAGCAAAATAACTATTAATGATTTTCAGACTGGGCAATTGAAGTCTTTCCGAAAACCCTATCATTTAACTTCTTGAAACTCTCACATTAAAGGGGCAAGGGGCAGGGAGGGAAGTGGTTAGATATGAACTCTGGGTTCCTGCAATTCCGTTTTGAGAGCAGGAGGTAACGAGAGACCTAAAGGTGAAGATAGGTCTGGGCTCTTCTGCAAAGCAACCAGATAGCCATAACCTGGGGCTGATGGGTTCCTAGTTTGCATCTGATGGTCCTTCTCTTTCCCACACACCCAATGGCTTGTGTAGCGTATTACGCCCATCGTGAGCACGTGACTACTCCAGAATTCACATGGACCCAGACCTTCTCTGTCCTAGCAGAATGGAAGCTGGTGACCACTCTGTCCTCTGCACCTACGAGAGACCCTGAGTGTTGAGAGAACAGACAGTTAGATAAAGCAAGGGGAATAATGTCTCCTGTCTCTTCCTGATTCAGCCAGTCATTCCACAGACATAAAATCAGCCCGCTTTGAAATAGGCACAGTGGTCTGATGTGGAGTCTCCCCTCCCATTATACCACATGGAGACATTAAATGATTTATGCGTTTTTTATACAGCATTAATGTTTTTCTAATGAAGACTAAGAAAATCATGTAATTAACATCCAGCTGGGAAATACTTGGGCTGCGATTGCTGGTTGCTCCTATGTTTTTCCCCAGGAGAACCTGTTGTTCATGTACAAGAAGGAATGTTGAATCAGAAGCAATTCCCTTTGCTAATCTTGACAGTAATGAGCAGATTAGAAGGTAGAACTTTGTTGTGGGGACACGTTTTCTGGATTCCTGAAGCTAACGCATTCCTTGCTGTGAAAATGAGCCATAAAGACCCAGTTGGGAGCCCATCTCATGATGGATGTCGCTCTGGGACTGAAATTGAGCATATGAAAATGTCATCATCCCCTCCCCCCCCACACACACACACACTTGGAGGATGTAAGCATTTATTGTCAAAGCTGTCCTGATTCACAGGATGCTTGCCATCAGGTTAGGTAGGCCTGTGGCTGGCTAACTCACTGTGTGTAATTCCAGGGAAGCAAGCTCTCCAAGGGTAGGAAAGATGACAGTGACTGGACTATCTTCTGATGGGGTCATTGGAGCTGACCAATTGTTATTTTCGGTGATGAGAAAAATTGGGTCTTAAATACCTAGTACCATTATTCTGGGATCCTGGAGCCTGTTTAGTTCATTGCACTGTTAGCCCCTGTCTACTTGCTTCTTTACTGTTCAAACTCTAGTAAAAAAGAGGATTTCCACAGAAAATAGAGCATTGGCATTGGTGCCTCATTATGTGAAAGATACATTAGCACATTGATAGCAAGTAGCAAATGATTCTTATTTTAAATTATGGGTTTGCTCACCTCTCCCACCCTTTTCAAGCCTATAATAATACAGAATTTATTCTTCACTCACTAAGCACTTCAGAATGATTGGTAGGGAACCTGGTAAGGTCCAGGCATGTTCATCTGTAAGATGTAATAAAATCAAAGCAAGGGCCGGATGTGGGGATCCAGTAGAGTCAGCAGATCCCAGATTTACTTTGTACAGTTAGTTTTAAAAGTGAATTTTGTTTTTCAGACTTTGGGTCTGGGAGATGACCCCGTAGGTCAGGGAGCTTGCTGGGAAAGCAGGGGCACCTGGGTTCAGACGCTCGGCGTCCACATGAAAGTGTGTGCCTGTAGCCTCAGTGTTGAGAGAGCAGTAGCAGTCAGGGCCTGGGAGCTCACTGGCCATCCAGAGACACTGAAGAGTCAGGTTCAGATTCGGTGAGAGAATCTGTCTCGCAAAAGACAGAGAGTGAGCAATGGAGGGAAAGGCCGAGTGTCCTTGTCTGGCCTTCATGTGTGTGTGCCTGGGCACGTGTACAAGCAGCCACACCACATATGCTACCTGGCGGCTCACGGCTCCTCAGCTGCAGTTCCAGGAGACCCAGGGTCCTGCTCTGACCTCTGTGAGTGCACAGAGCACTCACATGCCTGCAGGCAAAACACTGATAGATATAAAGATAAATCTTTGTAAAAGACAAAACAAGAAGAGCAAATTAAAAGCCAAAATAAGCATAAAGTCTTTTCCACCTCAGTATCAGGCAGTGCTCCGTCCTCAACTCACCGGTCAAACAGAGAATTCCAGCAAAGGCACATCTTGACCCTCATGCTTTCCGACCCAGCTGTTTCCACGGAGGAAATGGCCACTCAAGGACAGGACGGGGCCGCCTTCATTTTTCTGTAACTCTGGCACCTGAACCCTTGAAGTATTTACAGTCACAGAATTGCTAGTGTTTGAACGAATTGGGCTGCATATTTGCTTAAAATGAAGAGAAAAACCTAACTGAGCCACAGACAAAAGCAGATAACACTGGAAAGGAGCTCTCTCGGCTATTCTTTTTCAGCAAACATTTCTAAACACTGATGGTGTGTGTTTACCCTGTGAGTACCTGGAGCCAGGTCAAGGGACTTAACATTCCAGCAGCTGCTGGAGAAGAGCTTTTTAGCATAGTCTGCTTTATAAGGGAGGACTTCTGAGGGAAGAACCAAAGAGACCCATTCATCTCCAGAACTGCATGTGTAAATTAGCATGTCCCCAGACATCACCTCCCCTTTCACACCTATAAACAGCTTATTGAGTGGTGCCTCTACAAAGGCCCTTCTTCGCTGGGGATGCGTTGTTTGCAGCCCTGTCTTCTCTGGGGAAGCTTTGCTTACACTTGCTTATCTCGTGTCTCTTCCTTTGCTCTCCTCCCCGCCGTGGCTGACCATGGACTGCAGAGAGGCATTCATGAAATCCGAGAGATCAGACAGTTTCACTTCACTGGCTGGCCAGACCATGGCGTCCCCTACCATGCCACTGGCCTGCTGGGATTTGTCCGCCAGGTCAAATCCAAGAGCCCACCCAACGCAGGTCCATTGGTGGTGCACTGCAGGTAAGGAGAGCTCCTGGTGCCTCCTCGTGGACGCGCCGCGAGCCGCTTATGGGCATGGGGCTTCCTGGGGATCCTAGAAGACGTCCTAGAGCCGGGTGAAGTTGAGAGCACCCATCTTTTAGAGGTTGATAATCAGGAAGTTGGAAGCGCTGTGGTGGTCCCTCCCCTCTGCTGACAGACTCCTCTCTCCACACAGTGCTGGCGCCGGAAGGACAGGCTGCTTCATCGTCATCGATATCATGTTAGACATGGCGGAGAGGGAGGGAGTGGTCGACATCTACAACTGCGTCAGAGAGCTTCGGTCCAGGAGAGTTAACATGGTGCAGACAGAGGTACTGCAACCGGCCCTTCACCCGTGGCTTGGTCTGCCCTGCACACCCACCTCCAGTACCTGCCGACTCCCGCCTTCCTCCTTCCCCCGCCTCCTTCCTTCTTCCATCCTCCTTTCGTCTGTTCTTTCAAAAACAAACCAAAAAAAAGAACTTTTCAAGTTACGGATTCTGGTGCCAAGAGTTTTCCAGGTACCTGAATCTGTAGCCGTCAACCTACATCCGCACAGTTGCCTGTCCCAAGGGACTCAGAAAAGCCTCTACATCAAGATCCAAGGTTGCAGCACCGTTCCTGTTCAATCTGTCCTTTAAACTAGCTGAGAAGCAGAGCAAGACAGCTCCTGAGAATAGCGGTATCTGCCAGGCAGCTGCAGGATAATCTCTGTTTGTCACACTTCCTTCTAGCCCCCCAAAAAAGCTCTTCCCTGTCACAGGGCATCATGGGACTTGGCCCAATTTGAGGTGCTCTGTACCAATTAGCAACTCCTAAAGTTGAAATACAAGGTATATCAAGAAGTTAGCATTTCTGAAACTTATATCTAGACCTAGGACCTAGAATCTAGGACCTATAAAGGATCCCTCCTGAAGCAGAATGAAAAGCAAATGAGTATCCCTTATGTTTAGGCTACACATGAATGTTTACAAACCCCATGGGAATTTTTAAAAAGCATAAGAATTCCAGAAGTCAAAAATGCTCCTTCAGTTTCTCTTCTCTTTAAACGATGGGCATATTTTAAAATATAATGGTGATTAACATTTTATATTTAATGTGCTTTAACAATTGATCAAGTACTGAAACATCCATCTTAGCACTTTATCTTCCTTCTCCAAAATGTTACTTATAGAAATCAGTGATCATAATAAAGCCTTTACTATCTCATGTAGTTGAAGATCAGTAATAAAGACGGTGAAACCTAGTTAATGCTATACAGACTTATTAAAACCTAGTTAATGCTATACAGACTTATTAATCAGAACCATTAGTTAATGGCTCAAAATAAGTCATGCCTAATAGTCATAACTGTGCAGAGCAAGGCTGAGTTTTCCCTGGGCCACTTTTACATTGTGAACTTGATTAGGAAATTCTTCCAACATCAACTAGGCTCACTCCTCATCTGAAATGTTGAGGTCCAAATGTGGGGGGGGGTCAGGATTAGAGAGGTATTTCAGCCACTGTCCCCACCTGCTCTGATTGGCCTATGTACTATTCTTCATGAAGATAGTTTTCTTCATCCTCCTCTTCCCAGCCAAGTGGCATTCCAGCTGTGAGAACAGGGTTGCTGTGCTGAGTAACCCAGTCTGCTGGCACCAGGGTCTTATAGGACATCTTCCTCTGCTGTGCTGACATAGGGCTGACAACATACTCCCCCACCCCACCCCACCCCCACTGGCGCTTGGGCTTGTTACCTCGAGGGGGTCTCCGTCACTAACCAAGTCCGTCTGCTTCTTCAGGAGCAGTATGTATTTATCCACGATGCGATCCTGGAAGCCTGTCTGTGTGGAGACACCTCCATCCCTGCTTCCCAAGTCAGGTCTCTGTATTATGACATGAACAAACTGGACCCACAGACAAACTCAAGCCAAATTAAAGAGGAATTCCGGGTAAGTGGGGACTGGTAGGCTGTGACTTTCCTCTTTAGGAGAACTCACAGTACGCTTCCAGGTCCTTGGACCAACACCACAAAGCTTCTCAACTTCAGGATGAGTGACATTTGGGACTGGGTGATTTCCTGTGGTGTGGGGATGAGCAGGACCCTGGGCTCTGCTTTCAAAATGTCTGTAGTGGCACCAGGCCAGACACCTCCAGGGCCAGAATTACTCGGCTTCTCGTCACTAGTCAAACAGAGCCATTTGCATTTCAAGGAGCCGCCAACCAGTTCGGAGACCCAGGACACTTGGTCCACAGTGTAACTAAGCATGGGTGCAATCCAGCCATGGAAATGGCTTTTAAGAATGCTCTGTGTGCCTAAATCTTCATTTAGTTAACATTTTTCCTAACTAGGCCTAACTCTAGACCAAATCCTCTCCCAACTTCTTGCCTCCAAGATTTTCAGTTACCCTGGCCCCACTTAGAGTTCAGGGTGCCATATGCCATAGATATACAAGGCCCTCTGCCTCTGGCTGCTATGCGTTGTGTGCAGACAAAACCCAAGGAAGGAAAGAGAAAATATAGCTGGTAGATTCTGAGCTTCTACCTTCCAGCCAGCTGAGGTACTGAAGTCCAGACAGAGGTACTGTTCAGCTGTTTTCTAACTTATGTGCCTTTTTAAAAGACTCAGTTTGCCCATAGATCCCTTCCGGACCATTTTACCAACCCCCGCTTCCTCAGGAGCTTCTCAGTCCTGTAGCATTTGTCAATCTACACATTATGACTGCGCATGGTTATGGGGTACAATGCAATGTCTTCATACACATAAACCATGGAGTCCTGAGGAAGCATGAAATCGGCCAATTGTGGTGGCCTGGCTGGAGCTGGAGGCCCGCCCCTCCCATTTATCCTACAGACGCTCAACATGGTGACCCCCACCTTGCGCGTGGAGGACTGCAGCATCGCGCTCCTGCCCCGGAACCATGAGAAGAACCGCTGCATGGACATTCTGCCCCCGGACCGCTGCCTGCCCTTCCTCATCACCATCGATGGGGAGAGCAGCAACTATATCAACGCAGCCCTGATGGATGTAAGCCACCGTGGGTCCCGGGGAAGGAACGGAAAATGTGTGTCCTTGAGACAGAGCCCCAAGACGCCTGGCGGAGCTTCTCTGCCCCTCGGGCCTTTTCGGGGGCCAGCTCTCCTCGCCAACAACAACAAAGATAGATTTAGCATTCCTCGTGTGGTCCTGTGTGGGGCTCACACATCACCTGTGCCCACAGGACTCGTAAACGAAGCTCACCTAGGCCACACTGTCACATTTTTAACCTGCTGGCCAGAGAGCAAGAGACAGCTGCTCAGTCAGCAGAGAAAGGGGCTCCTGTGACTGACAACATTTCCTTCCTTTCTTCCTAATTTAGGCAGTAATTAACAGGGAAAGGAAACACAACTCATTGCTTCCCTCCAGTCAGTCACTTCTTGCTATTCAACTGACGAGAAAGTGCTTGGATCTTCTCAGTGCTAATGCGTAAATTTTAATTCTCTCGGTATGATACCATAAAAGGGGCTTAAGCTTGTTTAAAGCTCCCAGAGCTGGCAAGAGCATGTGGATCTTTTAAGGCAGGAATAAGTAATGTGTCAGCCAGACAAATAACAAGCAAACACGTTTTGGGGGAAAAAAAAAACCAAACTATTTTCATTGTATTTAGTTTTTAAAGTAAACTGAAACATCCTCCAGTAAAATTATTAAAATGGAGAGCCAATACATTGCCTGCCAGAAACTTTTACAAATGGTTAAGAAATCATTATGGAGTTTCCATAGTACTTAAAGTAAGAGTATTTGGTCATAATTTCCAGAAAAGTTTATGTTTAGTCCATTTTGGTGTTGACAATGGCGATAGAGTTCAACAAACATGAAATCTGTTCAGCACTTTGTGCTTCACATCTCCATGTGCACACAATAACGCTGGCGCCCCCATGCCATGCTGTGTACATATGGGTCTTTCTCTTTTGTGTCTGCAGAGCTATAAACAGCCATCAGCGTTTATAGTCACCCAGCATCCTTTACCAAACACCGTCAAAGACTTCTGGCGACTGGTCTTGGATTACCACTGCACATCCGTGGTTATGCTCAATGACGTGGATCCTGCCCAGGTGAGTCTAGGGATTGTGCCAGGCACAGCCCAAGTCACTGTGTCAGGTCTGTGTGTGTGTTGTTTGTATGAGATAGGCAAGCCCCCCAGCCAGGGTTCAGGGGCCTGTTGAGGGATATGGAAACACAAGTGTTACAAATGAGAATTACAGGGTATAGAAGAAAGCCGGTGAAAACCAAGAACACAGACTGAAGGCGTAGATGCTAGAAGCAGAAAGACGGGAATAAAAAAGCCTGAAACATCCATTAGTGAGTTTTCAAGGGCATGGGCAGAGCCCAAGCTGAACCAGGACCACACATCGCAGAGCTAAAGAGAGAGGGAGCCAACCAGTGGAGACAGGAGACGGGCCTCAATCTCATGCTTGTATAAGTCAGAATGTTCCGTGAAGTTTTCACATGGCTCCTCTCACACAGACAACAGTGAGTGAGCAGAAAGCCATGCTAGTGGGCAGGGTGACAGAATTTTCTTGGAGGGAGCTGTCAAGAGAGTCAGCACCAAGGCCCTTGGGAACAGAATGTATTCTCAGCACGCACTTCAACTCCACGACAGAGGGCATTAGGGAAACTTCAAGCTTAGCGTGTATTAAGAATAACCTTATTTGAGAACTAATCATCTCCTATCCAGGAGAGAAAATATTGTTTTAAGTGGGGCAGGAGTGCTGGTAGGGGCTCCTGGACTGTTTCAGCATCTAAACAGGACAAGATGTTTCTTTCCCAAAACACATTCTGTTGCCATTAATGCTCCAAGTGCAGCGAGGGTTTTTAATTATGTTGGAGACACTGCATTATATGGCTAAGGCTCTCGCTTGAAAGCTAGCTGCTAAAATAATAATGACAGGCCTTGTTCCTATCTACTCCTTTTGGCTTAGCTTCAGTGGTTTAGAATTCTCCCTCCCTCCTCTCCGCTCTCAGAACAGATTGTCGCTGTTTTTGAAAGCACATCCAGTTCAAATAGAACCAAGGACTGCCATTCTAACTTCTGGACAGCAGTTACATTTCACAGGGTTAAGAGCCAGGCATGGGGTAAGGGATGATACCCTGTGTAGAGTCAGTTTGCCTTGTTCCTGGCATGAAGGTGCATATGGGTCACGTGTCGGCGACCTCAGTGTCTGTGATGCGGGTGTTCTGAGCATCAGCGTCTGAATGCAGAAGCCCCATTCTAAATGCAAACTGTCTGGACTCCAAGCAAGCCTTAGCTAACTGGCAGTCAGAGAGACAAAGGGACTTGCATTCTATTCAGCAGATAGAGCTGATTTCCAGAGAGTGGCCAGAAAGGCTCCTGGGACTCTGTCTCTTAGCAAACGCTAACCTAAGAGCTGGGAGTCAGGGGCTCCTCAAGCATACGAGCTGCTACTCCACTGCTTTAAGTATTTATCGGACCAGTTCATGGATGTGTTATGCACCATTTAAGCCATTTTCTAGATGGTTTCCTTGGGCAGAATGTAGGACACAGTGTGCCAAGAGCTAGATGCCAGTCTGGGCCATTCATATGTCTGTGGTGTAAATGGCGAGCTTTTGATTGGGCGCTTAAACTGGGAAAATAAGCAGAGAGCAAAGCTAGCCCTGTCCACAAAGAAATGGGCAGAACCGTTTAAATGTGTTTGTTGTGGCTTTTATTGCCATCTCAGCTTTCTGTCATCATGGCTATTAATCTTAACAGTGGGTACCCCTGGGAATCAAAACGGAAATAAACATCAACACACCATTGCTTGACAAGGCAGCTTAATAACTTGTCACCAGGAAATGCTGGTGAGGAAGAAAGAAATTTCAGGGACACATTATTTAAAAAGAAATAATTTCTAAATTCAACAGACCCAGCTAATGTAAAGAACAGTCCTGGCTACCCTACTTTACCTCTTAATCTTTATCAAGGATTCAAGATTTATCCTGGATAAAGAGAGGGAGAAAACAGAGGATGTTATTATTTCAGTTCATTCACTGTAAACTGAGAATTTATCTTGTGAACTTAAATATATAAAACAACCTTTGCCGATGGTGACAGTGACAATTTAGATCATTTCAAAAGTAAGAGTCATTAAAAAAAAATGTTCAACCCATGAATCCTCCTTTTTTGGAACATCAGTTTGCTTTAGTAGAATATGAAGATACATTCAGCACGTTGCCAGTTCTGAACTGTATCCAGAATTAGCCTGTTCCTAGCAGTCCCTTGAAAAATGATGGGACACATATGCATGCCTCTTTACATCTCTTTATTTTAGTGGTGGCCAGTGCATCTTCCTCAGAACCCAGGCATCCCTTTCAGCGTGCAAGAAAGTCCTTACAAAGGAATGCTGTGTTGCAAAGACCCTTATGACTGTCTCAGAAAGCCTAAGTGTTCCTGGCTAACACATGCTTTTTGAGAAAACAGCCAGAGTATGAGATAGCCTACTGAGGGAAGTCCTGGTATCTGGGCCTTTTAAGAATGAAAGAGCTGGAGAGGACAGGAACTCCACAAGGAGAGCAACAGAACAAGAAAATTTGAACACAGGGAACTTCCCAGAGACTCATACTCCAACCAAGGACTATTCATGGAGATAACCTAGAACCCTGACAATGCAGCCACTTCTGATGAGAACTGATAGACTAAGATCAGAAAGAAGGAGAGGAGGAGCTCCCCTATCAGTGGACTTGGGGAGGGGCATGCATGTAGAAAGGGGGGAGGGAGGAGCTTATGGGGGGATACAAAATGAATAAAGTGTAATTAATAAAAGTTAAAAAAAAGAAAACATATCACCTCAGACACTAAAAAAAAAAGAATACAATATATCTACCACATATTTGACACATTAAAAAAAAGTGAATAAAGTGTAATTAATTTAAAAAAAAAGAATGAAAGGAACTGAAGTGCAAAGAATTTTGTATTGATGCAGACATTATTCAAACTGCTGTGGATTTTCTTTTGTAATTACACTTGTCATTCTGTGTTTTGGGTTCAGCTGTGTCCACAGTACTGGCCAGAAAATGGAGTGCACAGACATGGCCCCATCCAGGTGGAATTTGTGTCTGCAGACTTAGAAGAAGACATCATCAGCAGGATTTTCAGGATTTACAATGCCTCCAGAGTAAGCCAGGGCCAACAGTGCTTGACTGGATTTTGTTTTTGTCTTACGATTGTTGGCACGCCTCTTCTTTCCTGGGCTCTGTTCTAAGGGGTTGGAATGTCTTGGTCAACAAAACAAATCCCTGGCCTGATGGAGCTAGAATGCTTAAAGGAACTTATTAAAGACAGTTATTAACGTGTTAAGAACAATAAGAAAGACTTTGTTCAACACTACAGACATGGACCACTGTGGAAAATGCTACCTGAGCCCAACAAGGCCAGTAGCTAGAAAACTGGGACAAGGGAGATTCTTGCTGGAGACGGGCCAGAGAAAGCAGGCATCACTAGGGCACAGTGGAGGCTGAAGAACCTGATCAGGCTGGGAGTGGTCACTTATCGGAAAGGAGGGGGGCTTGCTAAAATGCCATAGTGAGGCTTGCAAAAGGTGAATTTTACCAAGAACTGTAAAGATGGGTCCTAGGGAAAGGTTCTGGCTAAAACAAGAAATCATCAGAAGAGAACAAATAATAGGCATAACAGACAGAATTATGATGTGCTAGAAAGTGAATAATCTTAAGGGGGAAAAAGTGTTAGGTCATGTCCCAGAGGCGTTACCAAGTCCTCATGTTCAATGGGCATTCTATGTTAGTAGACACTGAAGAGGGGAGGGAGTAGCCATGAGCTCTCGGGTAGAAATATCCAAGAAAGCTGCTGAGTTCCGGGGAGAGTAGCTGGAGATCAGTGGGAGCACAGGGACTCACTGGGCCTTCCCCGCCACTGCTAGGGCCCGGGCCTGAAAAGCAAGTGAAGGGCCACTAGGCCTTTGCTAGGTTTTCAGAGGAACCCAGCACAACACCGAATGATTCACATTTGTAAACTCTGGTTTCTGCCCTGAGAAAAAAGTCTAAGAGGTAGTCCAGGCAGCTGCGAGAAGGAGTCAGGCGAGGAATGGCAGCGCAGGACAGGAGTGGTGGCAATTGTAAGCAGGAGAGAAAGCCTTCCTGATCCTGAAGCTGGAGAGGCAGGATCCCGGAGAGGATGCTAAAAAGGAAGTGGCATGATCCTCATTAACTGAAATTGTTTTACCTGTGGAGAAAACAGATGGTCTGTGAGTAAGGAGCTGGGCTGACATTCAGTTTGGGACACAGTTCAGTGTGGGAGGATTGTTGAGCGGTGAGGGGTGACATTTAGGACAGAGATCTAAATGGTTGACTGACCTGGGATACCTAAGGCCAAGAAACTGACTGGAATCAGCCAATGAAATTCAGAGAAGAAAGGTAAATTCCAGAAGTGAGCCCAGAGGGCTCTGTCCACTCCATCTCTGGAAAGAGGGGAGGCTGAGGCAGAGGAGGAGGAAGAACTAACAAGGAACATGTAGCTGAGAGACTTACCTGTGCCAAGTGCTGCCGAGTGCCAGGTTCTTCCAAAGCTAACGCCAGTAATAGGTTCTTTTTTCTTTTTAATTCTGCAATCCCATTTAACTATATGTAATGATTAATGAATGATGGATAGCTCAGCAAAAGCCTCATTGTCAGGCAAAGCCATATTATATAGAGAACGGAGTAGGATCTACAGCGCAATCAACTCACAAACATTCCCAGGTTATAATTTATCCCTTACCTTTAATTTATTTGTAATTAAAGTTAAGCCATTTTTTCCACGTAATACACACAGCATGGTCAATCCTGTTGTTGTTTTTCTCTCGGCTTTTGCGAAAATGTAAGCATGCTGCTCCACTCTTGTTTATCTCCGGCCTGTCATTTAAAACACCTGGATCTTTATAACCACCGGAGATTAAAGTCATAACTCTCCAGGCCTGCGGAATCACCCTTTGTCCTGCCCTGGCTCCAGACTCCTTAATAACACCTTGCTCTGAGGGGAAGATCAGGTGGGAGGAACCAGGCCAGTAGAGCCCAGCAAGCTCAGCGAGGCCTCGCCCTCCACCCCTGATGGGTCCTTGCCCTCCACAGCCCCAGGATGGACATCGGATGGTCCAGCAGTTCCAGTTCCTGGGCTGGCCGATGTACAGGGACACACCTGTGTCCAAGCGTTCCTTCCTGAAGCTCATCCGCCAGGTGGACAAGTGGCAGGAGGAGTACAACGGCGGAGAAGGCCGCACAGTGGTGCATTGCTTGTAAGTACGCCCCGGAGTCTGATCCCTGGGGGTGGGGGAGGCCTGGCCCACTCCCCACTCAGGTCGCCTTCCCCCTGCTGTAAGTCCAGGAGAACCAGGCAGCCCTGGGCGAGAGGGAGTACTCTTACAGAACCATCTAGAAACACAATGAGCAGGTTGTATACTTGGGTGTCTCGGCCGGTTTTCTGCTTCTCTGGCAAGACAGAGGAGACCGGAAGGTTTATAAACCGCAGAGTTTGATTTCGTTTCCCGTTTTGGAAGCTGGTAAATCTAAGAGTCCAGGCCTGGGCCCTGGTGAGGGGCATAACACAGCGGAGGACACCACATGGTCAGACAGAACGAGGGTGCTAGCGCGGGCCACTCTCGCTCTCGCCTCTCTTCAAAAAGCCACAGATACCAGTGACGGCCCTCATCTGATCCAGAAGACCTCCCACTGGCCCCAACCTCAGCTATCACTAATGTCTCTGGAGATTAATTTCCCAACAGAGGAACTTGGGAAGCACATTCAGTGGTCTGTCACTGTGATCAGAATATACATTTGCCCTGGAACTGGAAGCAATCCCTGCTCCCAGGGAAGAGGAAAACATGGGGGGGGGGGGGCTTCAGTAGGCAATTCCTAGAATTTTTGGGCAGGTGCAGGTTATTAAACTATTGGTAACTTCAAATCATCCACACTAGAAGAAATCAGCAAATGCCGTTCTCAGGGACCCCTCCCAGAGGGCCAACACCGGGTTATCTCATTGTGGTAATTGATGGTTTTACCATGTGGGTGCTTTCTTCCAAGAAACTCTTTTTGTTTTTTTCTTCTTCCCTCATCCCTTTTACAAGAGATGTTTTCTAGAAATGGGATACTAATAGAATTTGATTAGAGTCTGCCATAGTTTGGTCTGGAATATCCCATAAAGGCTTCATGGTAAAGGCTTGGTCTCAGTTTGTAGTAGGAAAAAAACCTAATGGGCCTAGTTGAAAGGTTTTTAGGTCACTGTAGATATGCCCCAAATGAAATTATGGGACTCTGGGCTTTTCCTTCTTGTGCCTCCTTAGCCATGAGGTGAGCATCCTTTCTTTGCCAAATGTCCCGCACCAGTGGTATGCTGCCTCAGCACAGGCCTGAAGCGGCGGGGCCAGCCGGCCATGGGTGGGAACTTCACAACTATGGGCCAAACTAGCCACCATCTCTATAGGAGCTGTTCTTTCCAGTGTTTGTTACAGGGACTGAAAGTTGACAGGCACAGAACCAGTGTCCTCCACGGCTGACATCTAGGTCAGCATTTGTAGCAGGTGCTAAAACGTAAAAGTCTTGGGCCAGATACTCCCAGTGGGACCCATGCACTGGCAGTCGTTTGGACAGCCTCAGTAAGCACTGCCTTCCGGCCACACTGAAACCAATTAAATCGCAGTCTCGGCATGGAACCTAGGCATCCAGGGTTGGATGCTTTCCGTGCATCGACGCTGATAGCCACTCAGGAGAGAATGCTTGCTTCCCAGAGCACTTTCACCCACATCTTCTCATTGGCTGTAAAGTGCACCTAGCCATCCAGCTGGAATTGGCTTAATGGAACAGGCAATTAAAAGGCACGGCAGTCAGGGAAGACGCTTAGACAATTTGGGGGAGTTCAAAGAGCATATGTTGCCTTTCCGAGGACACTGCTAGACGCACATGAAAATATCATCCCCAAACTGGAGAACAGTAAGCATTGCCTCTGAAAAGTGGCCTCCCAAAGTTTAAGTGGCAAGTGGCTTAGGGACCAGTTACTGCCTGCTCTCCGCCCTTACCTCAGGTGATGGATTCCCTGAATTCTTCCCAGCCCCTCATCATCCCGTAGGAGCCTACTTCCTTGTAAAGAGGCTTAGGAATATACTCAACCCTGCCCTCCATCTTAAGTCCCCCTATTGTCTTTCTTAGAGTAGGATATTTGTCCCTCCCCAGGGACTGAGCTCCATTCCTGTCCATGGACTCAGGGCTTGAGAAATGTCTGCTCCATCCCCCTTCTTATTTCTCAGAAAAAAAAAAAGAAACAAACAAATAAAAATGAAAGATTCGCTATACTGAGCGATACATCACAGCAGGCCTTCCCCCGACCCCAGCCAAGGCAGCCATCTTCTAGTAACTTGGCCAAAATGATGAGCATAAAATGAAAGAGGACAGGCACCAAGTGCATGTTCTCTAGGCCTTTTAGGAAATACGGAGTTGGGCTCTCGGGGGATGGGCACGTACATGCAAATCTATAAGGAGGATGCTGTTGTAGACACCAGAGGAATGGGCACCGTTCAAAAAGAAACTGTTGCCATGGCAAGACAAACGCCTACCACTCGGCAAACCGTAGGCATCATTTTGTAAGCAAGTAAGTAAAGGGCGAGACTCTTGCCAGTATGCGTGTACTGAGCATAGAATAACGAGAAGGAACCTGAGCTACTGGAGCCTGCTGCGCATGAATTCGGAGCTTCATGTGCAAAAGGAAATGAAGGACCGACCAAATCCCGGTGGGAAAGTTGACATTTAATTAGCTGGTCTTAGATGTTAGAGCTTGGTTTGCAGGGGTGGGTTTTGTTTTGTGGTCCTGGGCATGGGATCCAGAGCCGCGAGGCTGCCAGGTGAGTGCCCTGCTACCAAGCTACAGCCCCAGACTACTTGTTTATGTTTTTAACATTGAAGGTAGCTTTCAGATAGCCGTCCTAGATCTGCAGAGCCTGCATCATATCCAGAACCATAACTCCTCCCCTCCCTCCCTGTCTATCTTTCTTCCTTCCTTCCTTAAAAAAAGTTTAAACTGGTATCTTCCAATATTGGTCAAAAGAAGAAAAAACCACTTTGAAAGTTGTCTTCTGTGAGCCATTCGTCATGGTACAGCGCCACCTATTGGCTGAGGACATAGTACACCTGCATGAGAGCTTTACAGATGGATTGGTGCCTTGGTCCAGACACTGAGGGAAGAGTATGCATACAGAGAAGTCTCTTCCTTATAAATTTCTTGTTGGTTTTAAAACAAGATTATGTCCTCGTTCTGAAACTGTCGAAAGAAGGGGTGTGGTCACGAGTAGCTGTTGCAGCATCCCGTGAAGAGCCCAGGAGCAGGGACAATGGACTCTCTGAGCAAAGCACAGAAGCGGAAGGGTGCCTGAGGCAGAGCCACGCCCGTGTCACCTGACTTACAGCATAGATCCCTGTAGCATGTGACTGCAGGGCAGTGGGGAAAACTGGACTTGACCTCTCTCTCCTCATGAGTGAACAGAAATCCTTTCAGATGAACTATCCCCAACTGTGCAAAGAAGACAGCAGAGCTCCATAAGAACACACGCGAGAGACTCCTCCTGAGCAGGAGGTTAGTGAAGACTGAGGAAGAGAGGACACAGAATACTGGCCATGCATGGTGATACACTGAATTACACTAAAATGACACACTCTGTTTTCAAGATGTGACTAGATAAAGAGGGAAGGCATGACAGAAGGCAGGGATGCAGTACACAGACATCCGGCAAATGTCCCAGGGCCAGAATGTCTGCAAATACTGCAAATACTGCAAATCGTAAAACAAGACATCTGACCCCTTACCTTTTAATGAGCAAAAAGTTTGACTGGCTTTTGAAGAGAAAGCATGGCGTGTCGCTTCATGCTAGAACCCTTTTCGAGCTTGCACAAAGCCTTGAGCTTGACTCCCAGCATTGGAGAGAAACAAACAAACCTGAAAATCAGCATCATTGGTTTGATTTTAGTGTTTGAGAAAAATATTCATTAAAATCACTGCATGCCCACCAAAATGGCTGAATGTTTTAAAGCCATAAAACAATGACGCCAAGGGTTGGAGAGGCTATGGAACAGCAGGGGCTTGGCAGTATGAGGGAGGGAGGTCTTGGAACTGACCAAGAGACTGTGTGTGGATCTGACGAGCCAATGTAGTGTGCACATTTGTGAAACTTAACTCCAGGATCTACTTCTCATTGCCGGACTTGTGGCTGTGTTATTCTTTATCTAAAGCGGATTTAGAATGTTACAACACATCAGCTAAGCGGCGTCCATGACTGTCATCTGTGATCACTGACACAAATCAATCTTAAAGTAGCAAGGCAAGGGACAAGCAGATGTATTATGTTTGCTAATCAGGAAAAGTAAGCTTATCTGTATGAATAAAACATCGAATTGGCCATTCCTCTATCCGGGTCCTTTATGAGCACCAATGCCAGCCACCAGTATACAATAGACACAGGTCAAAGACAAGATATTAAATCATGTCACAGAGATGCAATTAGTGAGAAAAGGCAGAATATGGGACTCTCTACAAGACAGGCATCCTCCTCCCTTCAGCAAATTCTTGAACAAAGAGGACATCTGTCAGTTACAGTAAATTTATAAATACCAACCAAATGCAATATATACATATACAATGCTTAGATGTAGGATTTTTTTTTTAATGTCACTAGAAGAAACCATCAAGGGAATTGGAACACTGGCTAAATACTCAATGATACTAACCAATCATGTTAGGCCAATGAGATGGCTCATGGGGTCAAGGTGTTTCCTCTTCAAGCCTGCCAAACTGAATTCAACCCCCAGAACTCACAGAAAGATGGAGGGAGAGGATCTTCTCTGCACAGTTGCCTTCTGGCCACCGCACACAGCTTGTCTTGCCACTCCCTCAAGAAAGAGTGTTTACAAAGTACTGTTTACTTCAGTGTGATCGCAGTATTCACGTTTAAGAACAAGTGAAAGGTCATTTGCCTCCTTATAAAAGAAGCTAAGCATGGAAAGTACAAGATGAACAGTCTAGAAAATATGCTCAAAAAAAGGCAAGAGCATGCCATATAAACAGAGGACCCAACCTGACAGAACTTCTCGTGGCAAGGACTGGAATAATTTGTGGCAATGACAATTATTTTTTAATATTTTTTATTTATTACAGTTTATTCTTTGTATCCCAGATGTAGCCCTCTCCCTTATCCCCTCCCAATCTCACCCTCCCTCCCTCTTCTCCTCCCATGATAGGGGAGGTCCTCCTTCCCTTCCATCTGACCCTAGCCTATCAGGTCTCATCAGGACTGGCTGCATTGTCTTCCTCTGTGGCCTGGTAAGGCTGTTCCCCCCTCAGGTGAAAGTGATCAAACTGATATATTTTTAGCACCTATAATAACATTTTCAGTTTTTATTTATTTTACCAATCTTGGCAGGTTGGTATAAATAATGAAAACAAATACGTTTTCATATGCTGTGGGAGATCGCTATTTCTTACGGGAGAATGTTGAACAAGGGAAGAAAACATAAAGCATTAGACATTAGAGAAATAGCGTAGTCATAATTAATTGCTGAAAACAAGACCCACCATTGTGTGTAAAAATCACTAGTGATAGAGGAGAATCAGTGTATTTGCACAGACCCAATGTATCTCACCCCAAGATGCACATGAACTATAAAAAGAGAGTTAATAACGACAGTGAAAATCCCCACCAACACCCTCCTGTGGAACGGAGAGAAAGCAGCACATGAACCCTGGAGAATTTGTGAGACCCCTTCTCTGGGTCTCTTAACCAAGTCCAGTCCCTCACTTCCAGTGACAATAAATATCAAACGAAAGGACAGTCCAGTGTGGGACTTGGTAGTGACCTTTTCAGACTGTGGCCAGGACACATGATGGGTCCCCTCAAAGCCTTTCTGCTTTCTGAATTTTGTATTCTACAAAGCAGCCGGCCAGATCTCTTCAGAAGTAGTCATAACAAGAAAGACAAGGGAACCCTGATAAGCAGTCACAGACTAGAGAAGGTTAAAGAGATGAAGTGACAACTAAATGCAAGATTAGATCCTGGGCCACAAAGGGAACCTTATTGCAGCAGCTGGTAACGTTTGATGAGGTCTGTAAGTCAGCCCATGGCGTGGTAGTGCCGTTACTTCCTGGTTTTGTGCTGGTGAGCACTGGTTATGTAAAATGTACACTTCAGGATGGGCAAGGGAAAGCTGTGTGCTTTATTTGCAGTGTTCCCATATATTTAAGCTTAGTTGTTTTGTTTCGTTTTTTTTTTTTTTTTCAGATTTTAAAGAGCCTTTGTGTTTCAGAGATAAAGAAATTCTAGTACCTTCTTCAGAGGCTAGGCAGGCATGTATTTGTACATAACTTCACTTGTCATTAATTTTCCTGCCATATGTCAGAGGAGGTGACTGCTCATTGAAATTTTCCACCCTAAGCCCTTTGTAGAAAAATCGGTAAGGTGCCATATCAGAAAATACTAATCTGGAGCATGAATAAAGCTAGGCTCTAACCATGGGCCACGTGCTGAGCCAGCTTGTTCTCTTCACACCTTCGTTCTGAACTTTCTCCAGGGGTTCAGACCACGTGTCTCCACATGTGTGCGAGAAGCAGTGGCGTGACCGTAAACAGTGTCTGACCATCTGCTTTCTTCCGTGACAGGAATGGCGGAGGCCGCAGTGGTACGTTCTGTGCCATCAGCATCGTCTGTGAGATGCTCCGACACCAGAGGACAGTGGACGTCTTCCATGCTGTCAAGACACTGAGGAACAACAAGCCAAACATGGTGGACCTCCTGGTAGGAAGCCCCTCTGTCCTGCCCCGTAGGGTGTCTCACGTGGTACAAAAGGACTCCTCTCCAGGTCCGGCTCCCACCTTGGCGATGCAGGCTCACACAGCAGGCTCGTTTCCAAAGCATCACACCTTGTCTGGCTCATGCAACGTTTTTTTTTTGTTTTGTTTTGTTTTTTTCCTGCTTTATTCCTCCCCTTCTCTCCTTCTCCCTTTCCTTGTTTTCAGAGGAGATAGCCTCAGCTTGGTGGAAAGGTAGAAAGAATTGAGACTTACAAGTGAACATTTTTCCTAATTTCCCTTCCTGGCAGCGCCTTCCACACGGCTAAGCACTTAGTCTTCGTGGAGAAGAAATAATCATAGTACAAGAAATGCCAGATTTTCAAATTACAGATTTTATAAATAGCTTAAACGTCTAATATTTATCAAAGCTGTGAATTTCAGTTTGACATACGGAATATTGCAATTAATTATGGTGGCCGTATCTGAGGGAAGCATTAAAGGAGTTGAGAAACAAAGGACTAGGTGCAATTATTTTCTTAGAGTATTTCACAAGATCCCCTCGTTTTTTTTTTCCTCTGTTAAAATGCCAGCCACGGAGACTCAAGGATAGAAGTATAGCTTCATGGAAGAAGCTTTTCTCCCGGGTTCTGTGCAGCGCTGTTGACTGGAGATCAGGAGGGAGCCAGAGCGCTGGGACAGAGACTTAAAGCAGGGTAGAGGGGGAAGAGCCTGGTGGGCATAGCAAGCAGTGAGGCCCACGGTTCTGTAGGAGTGTGGTTAAAGTCCAGCAAATGCAAAAAGGGGTCAAGAGTTGAGCTCAATCTGAGAAAGTAGCCAGGGATCCGTGTGCTATGGGAGGTGTCACTACAGCAGTGCCCAGGTAATAGCAGTGAGCTCCTGACGCATAGCCAAATCCTCCTCCTTACAGGCCATCCTCCAGCAGCATCTGCTGTCCCCAGATGCTGGCGTGGGCTCATACTCTATAGCTAAAAAGCATGGTCTTCTATAGGGACTCTGGCAGACAAGCTCCAAGCCTATGGGCTACTTCAAAGATTTGCTCCTTCTTTCCTACCCTGTAGGAAAACCACAGAAACCCAAACTAGAGCCTCCATCATGCTGTTAACTGTATGAGCCTCGCAACGTTAGTGTCCTTGAGTTTTACCTTTGTAAGCCAGAGGTAGTGGCAGCGCTTGTGAGGTGAAACGACATGAAATTTGTGAATGAGAAACTTGTGAAATTTCATGACGTGAAAATACCTGTGAATGCGTTTGGGGCGCTGGAGATCGGAGAGTATTGTTATACTACAGATTCTGCTGGGCATGACGGTGCCTTTGTGGCCCTTGGGACGTGGTCCTATCCAAGTGTTAGAGAAGGTCAGGAACAGCCCCGTTAATATGACATTTACCCGGTGCCAAGCCTGGCTCCTAGTGCACTGTACATGGTTAGAAACTTCATGCACATGGGCTAGAAGGCGTATGTCTCTATTACAGCTTGCCTTGTGGCTTACAAAGTGCTCAATTTTCCAGACAGTTCCATGTTCTGCTGCCGAGAATTTATCTGTGTTCTCTGTTGTATGGAATACTTGGGAATTATTTATTGACTCCAATTGGTCACATATAAATTGAAAATTTTATTACATTCATTTGGGTGCATGGATTTGTGTGTGTGTGTGTGTTGGGAACCTTCCCAGTCTTCTCTCGAGGCTGTTTGGAAATACTTAATTTGTTGTCACCGACCATGTGTGGCAACACATGGGTCCTTACTGTGTGGTGCAGTTTCGGAAGTGATTCCCTTCTCAAGTGTAACCTGTACCGTTGTGGATAATTCTAGTTGTGAGTACAGGGTCCCCAGAAGCCCAGAGCAATGAAGGTCAGTGCCAATCTTTTGAGGAGCTCAATGACAAAGAAATGAAGGGAAGTTGCAAGATTTCCAAAGAAAACCATCTGCCAATCTGTCACAGTGACTGTTAGCAAGATGATAGATAATAGCTGGTGACCAGAGGAAAAAAAAAATGTCACAATGCTCTTTTTAATCTGGTTTTGAAGCTTCAGGAGCAGGGTGAGAGCTCTTGTATTTGGTTTTTATCCATGAAGCACAATATCTCTCTATCATAGAATTCATAAATGTTGGCTGAAGGAATTAATTATCTCAGGCCCAGGTAATAAAGGCTGATGTGGCCATTCCATGTGTAGCCGACTCTTTGAGATCTGAGTGGAAAACAAACTGTCCAACCATTGAGAGGGGCCCTGAGTATGTGAGCTGCGGAGTGGAAGAATGAGTCCATTCTTGACCACACTCCTGAACTGCTCAGTCAGGGAGTAGGGAACTAATGACTGGGCCCCCCTGGGTCTCTTCACACAGGTAGGAGGATACCCACAATGTCTTCCTCCATCTGGAACCCCAAGATACTTCAGCTGTGCCCTTCCCACCTGCATGGAAAGAACACAGAGGGATTCCTCCCTGTCTCTTTCCTTCTCCCTCTGGGGTTCTGATGTCTCTAAATTGCTCCAGACTTTGGAAGTTTATATACTCATTTTGAAGCCGGGCACTTTCGGGGATACATAGACTGCTCTAGAGGTCTGTTTCCTCACATTCTCAGTATTGGGAGCTTAGGTAAAAGACAATAGACTGCTAGTAGGAAAATTTAGAACACAAGAGATAGTTCAATGACTGAGAGCACTCTGTGCACAAGAATGATGTCCTGAGTTCAAGTCCCAGCATCCACAACTCGGGCAGGGTCTCATAAGCACCTGTAGTCCCTGAAGTGCATGTGGAAAAGACAGGAGAATCAGTGGGGATTGCCAGCTTCTGGCTTAGCCAAAAAAAAAAACAAAAAAAAAAAAAACACTGTGTTCTAGGGAGAGACAGACCCTATCTTCAAGGAATAAGGCAGAGAAAGAAAGAGAAGATCTGATGTGCTGGCCTCTGTATGTGCATGCACACGCGGACACACATACACACACACCCCTAATAAAATAATAATTTAGAATGTAAGGTTAAAACTTTTTTCTATCCAGAACTGGCAGCTGTACTTTACTCTGACCTCATTTTAGCCTGGCTTCTAAACTGACCCTCTGTTTAAGCAGCCTTGTCACCATCCCTAGGTTTGGGTCTCCAGAACGAACAAGGACAACTCTGCCTGGTTAGATTCCGGCCTTAAGGCTGTTGCAGGAAAGCTGTCAAGGTTGCTTCAACAGCAGGTCCCAGCAGGCCCTCAACATTGCCCTCCTTGATGGGCTTTGTCTCCACTGACAGCCTCCGGGACTAGTGTTATCTAGAGAGAACGCTGGAAGGCTCCCTTCTGCCCCCCACCCCCACCCCCAGTGCCTTGCCCGGAAGTCGCTGGCTGGGCTTGTGATTTCCTGATGTCCTGTCCATGGCAAAGCTGCCCATTCAGGAAAATATTCTGTCTGGTCTTGAGCTTCCTGACAGCCAGAGCTTCACGGCTCTAGAAAGCCAGGTAAGATCCATGTATAAAGTGGGGACATGACCACCCCAAGATACGGTTAAGGAGGGTTTTTTTATTGGAGGTATGAGGGAGAGACATTTTGGGGAGTCCAGAGCAAGGAAAGGAGCAGACTGGACATTACCAGTGGACTAAATGGAGCCTTGCGATAGGGTGGCGATGAGGGGATCTGGCTGGGAAATACCCATCCTATACAACAAAGCATTCCAGTTAACAGTCAGGAAAGACGAACCTGTCAAGCCGCTCAGGGTTAAGTGCCGGGAGCTCCCTCACTTCAGGTTAGCTCAGGTGACAGTGACCCTCAGCGGTCACCTGCCCATTTCAACGCTCTGATGCTTGAAGACAAGCTGTCACTCTCTGTCGCCATCTGTTGATGACTCACCTGTGGTGGTGAGGATTCACAAGTCTTCCCTGCACAGGTCAACAATGTGACCTGCTGGGAGCCAGCCATCACCATCCACCCACAGTTATTTACACGCAGGGACCACTGCAGCTTCCTAGCGGGAGAAATTTTCCAGCCTGAAGGGTCCGGTCGCCATTGTGAAACTTGGCTGACTTTCAGACCGGTACCTTGGGGAGGGAAATTTGCTGCAGGTAAGTTGGACAGACTATTCTCTTTGAAACCTGAACAGTTGACAGGACGTGTTTGAAGTGCCCAGACGGGCTGTGGTACCCCCCGCCCCCGCCAGCTCTTCCAGCACAGTCAATGTGTGCTGACAAAGTCAGAGTGCCAGCCCTTCGTGGGAGGCCTCAGAAGTGCCCTCAGGAGCCCTGGCCTCTGACTCTCGCACTGAGCCAGCCGCCTGCCAGGACTTTAAAGAATGACCTCAGCTGTGGGTTCCATTTCAGAAGTCACCTTCTCCCCCTTCACGGGGGCAGAGCCAGTCAGCATTAGAGTCTAGAGAAAATAGCGAGCGGTCCTGATGGGAATGGGGCCTTGCTGAGCCTCTGCCCCAGGCCATCACTTCATGCCTGCAGCCAGCAGCCAAGGTCTGAGTTGGGAAAACTCAGGACCAAGGCATAATTTTTTTTGCCCCTGAGGCACAGGGATAGCTCATGAGGCTTAATTACACCATTCAGAAGCAGGGGAGCTGAGGGAGGAAACTGAAGATAGGGCTGTACCTGGTGATCGAGTGTAATCAGTTTCCAATGTAAGAAGATTTGAGGCATTTACCCAGGTGCTTGGAGGAGGGGACATAGCAATTTGTGGCCTTTCTTTGCCTTCCCCTTATTTTTATGATTCAGAAACTGGTCATCACGGAATCTATGAGGATTGGCAGCTTGCTCAGAATGGATGAGTTGGGAGAAGGGGAACTCATTTTGAAAATTATAGTCCTGCCTGAGAAAGGGCAGCTCTGGTGACTTCTGGGCAATGATTGCATTAGCAGAGAAGCCTAAAGCCCCTCATGAGTCCCTGCTTTTTGTTGTGACCTGAGGCCGGCAGCCACAAGTACCTATAATGGTGTTTGAATATGTTACAGGAACTATTTGTGGTGGTCACTGAAACTAATTGGCCAGTTAGATCTGAAAAGAATCATTTTTATGCAATGAGAGATTGCATTTCCATAAAAAAAAAAAATCCCTACGATTCGCAGAAACCGGAGGGATGATTGGAGCACTTGGTGGCCAATTTCTCAGCGTGGCAATCTGACAATGCGGCCTCTTAGAATTCTGAAATTCAAATTGCTTCTTTTAAACATTCTGAAAATAAAAGCCTACAGTGCTAAAATAACCAATGGCAGAATGTGAACCAGAAATAGAACTTTGCCGAGGGCAAGCAATGGTGTTTCCAGTTCAAGAGTTTAGGGAAAGCAAATGCAAAGAGAATTAGCAGGTGGTTGGAGGGAAGACACACTTGCTCCTTTCTTCCCATCCGGCCACGTTACACACTGCTGTGGGGACTGAGTGGGAGCATGGCCCATATCACGGATCATGTGGGAGGAGCAGAAAGAGCTTCAAGCCTCTTGTACCTCTAGGGCTGCCAATGCCAGAAGCAGTTGCTAGTGCTACGTCACTATGGTGCCGCATCAACTGGACCTACTGTCCTCACAGTAGTAGCCACACAGAGAGCTCCCTATACCCACAGCTGTCTGTACCACACCTGCTCACACTACTGCAGTATCTCCATTCTTGTGTGGCCACCAGAGGCTGTGAATCTCTGACTTTACTATGCCAAAGGTCACTCATGCCAGCCAAAGATGCTCTAAAGAGGCTTCCTACACTGAGGTGCTCATGCAGAGATAGGGCCAACATTGCCGCATGACCCTTCTTCCAGAGAGCAACCCTATCAGACCACCTCACAGACGTGGGAGAGGCGCCTGAGCTTCTCTCAACACAGGAAATACTGAGAAACAATACAATGCCTCCCACAGAGCATCACTGTCCAATAATGGACTCCAGGGAAGTTAAAATGGACAGCTCTCTAAAGAAATAATGGGTTCAGGGAGACCCAGGAAGCTATAAATACTTCAATGAGATGCTTAGGATAAAAATGAGAAATTCAGAGGAGAGGAAGATTTTGAAAGAGAACCAAACAGAAAGACCCCAGAAGAGCTCAGACAGTCATATCATTGAAGCCTCAGCGTGAGATGGGAAGAAAGGCCCTGGGGACTCAAAACCGAGTCTTTCTCTGCCTTATTTTTCCTAGACACAGGTTTTCTCTGTGCAAGGTGGACTACCTTTGAACTCATCGCCCTCCTGCCTTCACTTCCTCAGTGCTGGCATTACAAACATGTGCCACCACCTCTAGTAAAGGCACATCTTTTGAAATATCCCTGTCAGACAAAGATGGTATCTAGAAAAACAAGAATGAAAGAAAGCATTGAAGGCTTGTGAGACACCATTAAATGACAAACGTCCATGTTTTGAAGGCATGGGGTGCTATAAAAACCTATTCAATTAAATAATGAAAAAAAAACATTCCATAATCTTGAGAAAGATACAAACATCCACGGAGAAGAGGATTATGGGCTTCTAAAAGGACAAGATCAGAAAAGATCTCTACCAAAGAGGATTACTTGAAACTCTCAAAAGTACAAAACAAAAACTTCTAAAATACTCAAGAGAATCTACCAACTCACATTTAAGGATCTCCTTGTTAGACAAACACAGCTTACTCCTCAACCAAAACCTCACTAGTCATGAAGGAATGAAGTGACATGTTCCAAAGCTTGAAGAGAAAATAACTTCCAGGGTATTGAGTTGGCTCAGCAGGTCAAGGCACTTGCTGCCACAGATGACGCCTTCCATCCCCACAGCCTCCACGGTGGAAGGAAAGAAATGACTTCCTTCATATGTTGCCCTCCCCTCCGCCATGTGCCTTACCACGCCCCTATAGCCTGCAAAAAAAAAAAGTGCAAAAGCAAAAATTAAAAAGAATGTTCCTGGACTTCAAAGAGAATAACTGCCAACCAAGAGTACTGTGCCCAGCAAGGCTACCACTCATAAATATCAATAAAGTGCTTCAAAGAAAATCAGACTGAGGGGTTCATGATCACCATGCTAGCCTTTAAAAGGATGCTTAGTGTAACTCTACCTCCAGATGTTTAAGGAAAAATAACTACCATCATGAAAGAAATGGACCCCAATAGAAGAACAGGTATATAAAAGAGGAATGTAAAGGAATTGGATGTTATCTGTAATATATATATTTGTGTGTGTTTATATTTTTATATTATATTATATTATATTATATTATATTATATTATATTATAACCACAAAGGTGAACAAGAGAGCAAAGCCTGGAGAGACAGCTATAGTGGCCCAGGCCTGTGACCCCGGCTTCCAAAGAGGCAGGAGGATTGCAAGTTCAAAATCAGGCTCATGCCATGCCCCAGCTGACAAGGAGAAGGAGGAAGAAAAACACAGACTATTCAAAACACTTAGAAGCAAATCAAGATGACAGGAGTGCAACTTTACTGATCAAATCTAACCATGACTGTGGATGGATTTGGTTCCCTAATTAAAAGATGCAGATGGCGTAAATGAGTTTGTTTTTCTGATTATCTAACATTATCATCTCATCAGTAAATACCCCACCTGAAGGTAAAAAGATGGAAAATGAAATTCCAAGGTATAACCAGCAAGCAGCAGTTAGATAAGTTATACATGGGGGAAAGACTTTAAAGAGTACAGCAATGAAGATCCAAGGATTCCTAGGGGATTATGGTACTAACTCTATATGTACCCACTATTACAGCTCACTAAACTGCTCAAGAACTAACATGTTTCCCAGAAGATATCAAATATTATCATATGTCTCTTATTCTCCTTTTGCCTTTACGCAGAATGCCTGTTTTACCATTTTAAATGGTTATATTCTTATCATCTGAAGTGGAGAGACTGAGAGTCAAAGAGGCTAAGAGCAATGGCAGGGTGATGGCGGAAATCAAAACAGTGCAGGCAAAACCAAGAATTTGTGTCCCCTGCCCTAGCTCCATAGATGCTTCTTCCCCGGCCCCTGGGATACAGCTGTCACTTGAGGGAAGGTTGTAGGGGTTCTCAGTCTGTCAAAGCAGAGAAGGCATGGCTGAGCCACTTAAATCCTGAGGGCAGAAGTATGTGACGGAGGCTCTTTTGTTTTAGTGGGTCAGGAAGCAGAGATATGACGTGGGCCTGTTTACAGTGAGCTACATCTTCCATCTAGACCATTCCTTCTTCTGTGCTAACGCTGGGTTACCTGTCCCATTTTTCCCTTACCACAAACTTTTCAAAACCAGGGGCCACAGTAAGGTGCATGATGGTTTAGAGGGCCTTAATCAGTTCTCATGACATTAAAGAAATCCTGCTGACTAAAAGTTCAAGGAGAGAGAGCAGGGCCAGGAGAGAAGCCTTATCTACAAGCTGGTTAGGGTCAAGGCATCAGGCATTTTCCTCCCACCCTCCTGCTATCTCTCTCTACCTCTCCATCTTCCTGCACAAAGCTCAGAGTGTTGCCAATACCCACGTAACACTCATGGGGACATTACCCCATCATCTCTTGCAATCCATGAGGCATTAGTTGCGGGACTCCTTGCAGATGCTCCAGTCTTTGATGTAAAACGGCATGGAGCTTCCTCTGTGTCCTTGACCCAACACTTCCTCTAGATGACTTACAAGAGGCCAGAAATGCCATGCAGATAGTTAATGTACCCTGTTGTTTATGGAATAACCAAAAAACTTGGTTGTTCAGTACAGATGCGATTCTTTTTCTGATACTGAATTGCGTGTAGAGCCTAAGCACCTTTCAGCTGCACAGGACCTCTCAGAGTACCGATGCACACAGACGCCAGAGCTCTGTCACCACGCTTTGCAGGGAAGCATCAACAAGGTATAGGCAGCCGCTCAAAAAAAAATGGTTTATTTCTGATTCACCTCTAGTTCAAAGCTGTATCAGTTTTGTGTTGTTGCCAAGAACCCTCACCTGCTGTAGTTGCTCCGACAGAGGCAGAGTTTAGACATGTGCTGATGTTCTCACCTTCTCTTCTAGGATCAGTACAAGTTCTGCTATGAGGTGGCGCTGGAGTACTTGAATTCTGGCTGACAGCATCAACAGCTCTGCAGAGGAATCCCTCCCTACCACAAAGTCAAGACGTTCTTTGGCGTCCACGACGATAAGATGAAGAACTGTCAGTATGCTTATTTTGCTTTGCATAATTGGCTCTTTTTAAGAGCCCAAGAAGGTGTTTCTAAAACTGCTTGCACTGCCCAGTTCCCTGTAATGCTGCTGCGTGACCGAAACACAGCAGACAGTCACCAGAGCCTGGACTCCTTGCCGCCGGCCCCGTTAGAGCAGCGTAGACATTTGGCCAATCAAAGAGCACAATTATATTCTTATGAAGGAATTTGTACCTTTGGGGTATTTTTTTGTGTCTGTGACCCTTTGTCATTGTTACAACTGAGTGTATGTTTCATTCTGTGGAGAATGCTACCTGGCATTATGATAATATATTCTTTTAGTTAATATTTGTATTTTAACATGTTGCATAACATAAGATTATATAGCTTTCAAAGACTAACAGATAAAGGTGTAATGAACAAAGACACAATGTATGAGTTGTTGTCTCTGGCGGATTTATATGGGTTCTAAGAGAAAAGCTGGGGAGGCCTCCGTTCGGAAATGTAACCTGGGCAGTCACAGATCCAAAGCTTTTCCATTTGTTTATACTGTAAATATTTTTGATTTCATCAAATTATTTATTCATTAAAAGAATTTTTTGTGACGCACAGTGAGTGACAATCATTTTTACTAAGCTCAAGAAATGACTGATTGTATGGTGTTATCTCTTGTGAATTCTCAACACAATAAATTTTGACCCTTGACCAGTCTTGCTGTACTGCTGGTGTCCCCGTAATAGGTGGTGGCAGCCACACCCCTCAGACTCATCCGATCAAGGAGAGCCTGCGCCTGGATCCTTGTCTTGGTCCATGTTTCACTTTTGATGGGCTGGTTAATTTATAAAGAAACTTACATCTTATATGTATTGAGACCATCATGGTGAAAAGGTCAAAGGGCAAGCATGGACAGGAGAGATAGGGCAAGAGTGAGAAAATGCTTCTGTAACAAAGCCACTCCCACGATAATGGCCAAAGTCCATTAAAGGCCACCTGTAACAGCTCATACCTCCCAAGGTGCCTGACAGTTTACTGTCCACATGAGTCTTGAAGGGGGTACCCACATAATAGCAGCCTGTTGGCCTAGTGCAGGTAGAGCGGGGACCCCTGGGACTGTGTAGGCGGCCTGCTCCTGTGCTTAGGAAATGTGCTCTAGCGTTTACCTTGGGGTAGGAATGCAGAGTTGGCTATGCAGAGTGAACAAATGCCAGAGCAGGAGTAACATGTTTCCTGCTGTCTCACCTCAGTCAGCCCTTCACGCCCCGTCAGAGAACAACTTTTGCATGATTATCCAGTCAATGCATTTAACTAAAGCAGGGCAAAGAGCTAAACAGGTCATTCCTACCAAGAGAAACGGTCATTGTGTTGAAACCTGGTAGCTGGGCAGCATGCTCTGGACTTTTCAACCCCAAATCCAAAGCAGGTAGACTGTGGGTGGGAGCTTTAAATTTAAACTGCTTCAAGCAGTGGTAAATGATTGCCTGGAGCTGATGCGGATCAGCCTCTGTTGGGTGATAAATCTGTGTCAGCACCATCCCCTGTGGAGGTTAGGTCGTGCCGACAGCATGAAGGACATGGTGAAGCTAGGGAGGACTGTGACGCTCATCTGACTGACGAGGTAACTCGTTCTGGAAAAGATTAACTAAAGACACGCCACTAAGCAGGCTTAAAATGTCTTCATAGCTCAAGGGAAGTGGGAAGCGGCAGTAGCATCATCCCTGGCATCCTTATTACAGTAAAAGAGTCTAGGAAAGTGGAGCCATTGCCACTGGGGCAGGTAGGAAGGGTGTTCCTACCTGGGGAGCTTGGTGACCAAGGATAGTGAGAGTGGAGGCTGCCCACCAATGGGACAGAAGTTGGTATCAGCACTTGAGGCCTCTACTTTGCTCAACTGAGCAGTCTGTGTACCCTTGACTGCTACTGATGTCTCCAGGCCCAGCCTCCCAGTGATGGGACCTCATCTGCCCTCAGAGGAAACTGCTGGAGCTGTGCTTCAAGTCCATGCTCCAGGCCTTATATACAGGCTCCTCCCAAGAGTGACTTCTCACCATTCTGCTGTTCCTTCGTATGTTTCTAAAAGGCTAAACCAAAGCTTCTGTCTGTGCCTCTCAGAATGATCTCTCCAGAAGCCAGAAACAGGGATGAATACCTACACCCTCTGTGCACAGCCTGGGTCTTGGCAGTGGGAATGGGTTCTCCTGGACTCTCCTCTACCATGAGTTCGATCCCTAACCCTACTTGAAAAGGAAAGTCCTTTTTGCACCGATTCAAAAGTGACCTGAGACTTAGTCTTTTGGCAGAGACCGTATCCTCAGATAGTTCCTGCATGCCAGGCACACTCTGAAGCCACCGTGTCCATCTACATTTAAGTCTCTTTCATTCTTATCCTCCTCTTACTTGTTCCACCTTTTAGCAAAATAGGAAAGTATGGTCATTTGCGGCTATTTCTGGCCTCGCATGGGCCCTGGCATCACTGCTGTGATTTTTAAGTTTCAGTACACAGAGAAGGCCTCCACCCTTGCCACTAAAGAAGCCAACTCTCAGTTAAGTGTCCTCCTTTCCTCATGTCCTCTGGGGTCCTCTTTGCTGAGTTTTCCTGAACCTCTCTGACACATGACTATGGATTTCGTGAAAACCAACACAGGAGCCCCACCCTTTGCCCCTGTGAGAAGAGTGTGCCTGTTACTCTGCGGCCCTGTCCTGTTACACTGATCATCACAATGAATCTGTGTGGCTCCAGGCTCCATCATCCCAGCAAGGACTCCAGCCCACTCCTGGCCATGCCACTAGTAGGCCTGTGGCCCCCTCAGTTATGCTGTCGAGCTGGGGACCAGGGCTGTCTCAGCCAGAGAACAGCATGCAGGAGACGCACGAAGGATTTCAGAGAGGAAAGACAGGTGTTGTGAAGGGGAAACATGGAGATTATTACCCTGACCACCAGTTTAGAAGTGGGACACTATACAAGGCCTCTTACAACATCATCCTTCTGTGAACCAGTACCACGCAGAGCACAAAAACAGGGAGCAGAACTATGGGAATTGACTGGCTGCCAGAAAAGTTGGCCTCAATCTTTGGGAACTCACCAGCAATGCAGAACAGCTCTGCACATGAATGCAGCTCCAGGGAACCTCAAGTCGAGAAACTCACTCTGTGCATATCACACCCCCACCCCCACCCCCACCCCCACCCCCACACCATCCCACACACACACACACACACACACATACACCAGCAGCAGCAGCAGCAGCAGAACCACCACCACCACCACCTCCTTTGGAAGCCCGAGGAGCTTGTGGACACAATGGGGAACAGGTTGCCGCATCTAGTTGGAAACAGCAGACCCCAAGACACACAAAGGTGGGGAAGAGGGAACTTCTAGGAAGCATAGACGCCTGAAGCAAACGGCCAGTTAGAGTGAAGGCTACAAAGCCACCTGCTACTACATCCCTGTGGATGGCTGTCCCAGCTATCCTTGAGAGGCAGGGTTTGTCTCATCTTCCCCCAGGTCATAGAGCAGAGCCAATTATCATCCCCAAGAAGACACCCCACAGAAGTGGAGATAGGGGTTATCCACAAGAGAAGAGGTCAGAGTCTCAGGTCAGTGGTCTCACGGTCCCCACCCAGCTCCCCCCACGGCAACTCCTTATCTATAAAATGCCTCTGCACTGGCCTTGTCCCCACTGTTCACTGCTTTTGGTAGTATTCAGATCTTCTCCCTCCCTGTCCCCTTACTGTCACATCTCCCAAAGCCCAGAGACTGTCCTGGTCTACAGATGTTGAGTAACATTTTTTATTGCCCTACACCGTCTTCTTAGTCTAGCCTTAACCAGAACTTTTCCTTCCCCCCCCCTTTTTTGGGGGGAGGGGTCTGTTATTCCCACTCCTAAGTATGTCTCCTGCCTCCAGCTCTCAACTAGAAACCCAGTTTTAAGCACTAGCCCCAATGTGGTTGTTTTGGTCTTTTCCTTTTCCTTTCCAGCCATATCTGCAATAACTAACATATTAGGATTCACAGTACTTTTAGAGTCCCTCAACTCCCTAGAACAAGTAGCAGGTAATAAGTATGCATTCCGTAGTCACCTGCTGCTCTGTTAGCAAACTGGGTTAAGCACTAGATAGTGGCTGTTGCTGAAGAGAGACCTCAACCTACAAAGACAACATCAAGATGGAGCCCGATGCCGAGACCATGAATCTAACAGAGAAAACACTACCACAGACTATGCTACAACCTAGTCTGTCCTGAACACTACAGATACCTCCCCCGAGAGAAAAATACAAGCGACCGCCATTAAAGAACAATAACAACAATACTCTTAGCCAACTATATAACTCCAGCTGTGCAGGTCAAAAAAACACGAGAAACATGAGACGCCAAGGCCACATGTCTCCTCCTAAAACTGTCAGACTCATCGTAATGGCTCCCGATGAAAATGGCTTAAAGATGAGATAAAATCTAAATGGCTTAGACAAGCCATTCAGTGAAATTGCAGCCAAGAATTCCCCCAAACCTGAAGAAAGAAATAGACATCCAAAAAATAAGCAGCATTTAGAACCCCACATAGACATGAGCAGCGGAGAACTTCTCCATGGCACGGTATAATCAAGATGTCAAAAATACAAAGCAAAGAAGGGATACTAAAAGTTATGAGAGGAAAACATGATATATTTCAGTCTCTGAGAGTAAACGACTGTCTACCAGGATTGCCGTACCTAACAAAGTTATTTCTTAAAACAGATCGAGAAATAAGAACACTTCAAGGCAAACACAAGTTCAGGCAACTCATGACAGCTAAGCCAGAACTGCAGAAAAATCTTAAAAGATTACTGTATGTGTAAGAAGAAGAAAAGAGCAGGAGGAAGAAGACAAGAAAAGGAGCACAAGGAAACAAAGAAGAAGAAAGGTTATTTCAAACACGAGAATGCAGGAAAGACAAGGGTCTATGAAGGCACAAAGTGACCAGAGGAGACTGGGGAGGAGCCAGCCACCTTCAACGCAGCAAAGCAGCAATCATCCAACACAGGATGATATCATCTAACACCACCAGGAGATGAAGAAAATAACTACCAACCAACCAGCCAACCAGAACAACAAATGAAAAAAATCTTAAGCAATAGCTGGGCTGCTGCAATGCCCCAGTAAGGAAAAGCACTTGCTGTCAAGCGTGACAACCCGAGTTTGATCCCCAGGACCAGCATGAAAGAAGACATGACTTTTAGAGGGTATTCTTTGACATCCGCATGCTTGCTGGGGCATGTGCGTACCCATCCACACACAAACAAACGTAATGTTTAATTAAAACTTAACAGTAGCAAGCCCTTACTAATTACAACCTCGAATGCAAACAGCCTTCCTTTACAGTTAAGAGATAAAAATCTAACAGCTTAGATCAAAAAACATGATCTACTGTCCTCTAGAAACAAATCTGGCTCAGAGAAATATCCATGAACTGAAAGTCACAAAATAATCAGAAAACCAAACCACTGCAAATCATTAAAAGGAAAATTCATCAAGAGGACACAACTCTTATAAATATTCACCAAATCTTGGAACCCCATCCTATTAAACAAATAATACAAGACATAAAAGACCACACAGGCCTGAGTACATAATGAGAGATTTCAAGATCCAGTTCTCATGTCTTCATAAGTATTCCTAATGAAAGGCAAACAAAAAGAGCTACATTATGCCAGATTTTGGACAATGAGCTGGCTCAGCAAGTAAAGACAACTGCCACCAAGGGCCTTATGGCCTCATTTTGATTCTCGGGATATGCACAATGGAAGGAGAGACCTGATCCTCCACACATATGTTGTGGCATGCACACACACACACACGCACACACACACAAATCCATGCACCCAAATGAATGTAATAAAATTTTTAATTTATATGTGACCAATTGGAGTCAATAAATAATTCCCAAGTATTCCATACAACAGAGAATACAGATAAATTCTCGGCAGCAGAACATGGAACTGTCTGGAAAATTGAGCACTTTGTAAGCCACAAGGCAAGCTGTAATAAAGACAAATTCAGCAAAACCCACTGTGTCCTACCAGACCACAGTAAACTTGGTAGTAAAACTATCAAGCAGCATCAAGATGAACTCAGACCATATACAAGGATTTGGAGACTGCACAGCACACTTCTGAATGAACAGTGGCCTGAAGAGATCAGAGAGGAAATCATAAAAATGCCTAGAATCAAATAAGAAGGAGATCGAGATCATTACCTACCAGACCTTATGGAACTTAGACAAGGCAGTTTTAAGAGCAAAGTTTATAGCTGTAACTGTTTGTGCTTTAAAAATCAGAGAGATCTAAAATAATGATGCACCTCAAAGCTCTGAAAAGGCAGGAAGAAGCAAACCCCAAATGCAGCAGATGGCAAGAGATAGCAGACATTATGGGGGACATTAATGAAAATAAGATTTTTAAAGTCAGAAATGCATATTAGCAGCCATAGAGTCAGGCAAGGTGTAGAGTTTAACTTAGGTGAGATAGCTGAAAATCAGCCCAGCTACAGCTTAAGTTTTGAAAAAATTTTAAAGGTCTTAGCATCTTTATTTGAATGGTTTAAAGGCAACCCTGGAGCTTAGTTTTTTCTTCACCAAGAGATGAAGCCACGGGTCTACAACATTTTTTTTAAGATATATATTATTAACCAGACCAAGAGTTGGTTCTTTGAAAATATTTTCAAGATTTATGAAGCCCTAGACAAGATAACCAAAAGAGCAAGCAGATACAAATTAGTAAAATCAGAGATATAAAAGAAGACTTTATAACTAACCCCAACAAAATCCAGAAGATCATCAGAGACTACTTTGAAAACTTTTACTGCCACAAGTTTGAAAAGCTACAAAAACTGCACAAATTCCAAAATGTAAATAACCTACAGAATTAGAGCCAGAAGAAAAGACATCTATAAAAAAACAAAGACACTGAAGCAGTGATCAAAAACCTCCCACAAAATATACACCCAGAATTGGGTGTGTATACTGCTGAATTCTACTAAATTTTCAAGAAAGATCTCATACCAACATTTCTCAAACTTTCTCACAAAGGAGCAATTCCAAAGACATTCTATGAAGACAAAACAATCCCAATATCAAGATGGCAACAAACTGATTCAGGATCACATAAGATCAGATATCATAGGCAAGCAGGTTTCATACTAGGAATGCAAAGTTGGTTCAATATATACAAATAAACAAGTATAATACCATATTAATATGCATGATTGATCATATGATTATATCAATAGATACATAAAAGGCATTTGACAAAGTTCAACATAACATTATGATAAAAGTCTTGAAAGGTGGACCCTAGACCCCCTGCTCAGATGTAGCCCAGCTCAGTCTCCATGTGGGTACCCTAGTAAGGGGAGCAGGAGCTGTCTCTGACATGGACTCAGTGGCAAGCTCTTTGATCACCTCCCTCTGGCAAGGTGGCCTAAACTAGCCACAGAGAAAGAGGATCCAGGCAGTCAGTCCTGATGAGACCTCATAGACTTTGGTTAGAGTCATATAGTAGGGGGAAAGGGCCTCCCCTATCAATGGACTTGGGGGAGAGAAATGGGGAAAGAGGGAGAGATCTCCATCCCTGATCTCAAGCTGTAATATAGAGCAACAGTAATAAAATCTGCATGGTACTGGCATAGACCCAAGCTGATAAATCAATGGAATAGGATAAAAGACCCAGAAATAAAACCTTACACTTATGGACACCTGATTTTTTACAAAAATGCCAAAACCATATAATGGGAAAAAAAAGATAGCATCTTCAATAAATGGTGCTGGTCTAACTGGATGTCTATGTGTAGAAAAATGCAAATAGATCCATACTTATCATCCTGCACAAAACTAAAGTTCAAGTGGATCAAAGACCTCAACATAAAACCAGACACACTAAACCTATTAGAAGAAAAAGTACGAAAGAGCCTTGCGCCTCATTGGCACAGGAGACAACTTCCTGAACAGAACACCAACAGCACAGCCTCTAAGAGCAACAATCAATAAATGGGACATCATGAAACTGAAAAGCTTCTGTAAAGCAAAGGACACTGTCATCAGAATAAAATGACAGCCTACAGATTGGGAAAGGATCTTTACCAAACCTCTATCTGACAGAGGGCTAATATCCAGAATATATAAAGAACTCAAAAAGTTAAACAGCAACAAATCAAGTAATCCAATTTAAAAATGGGGTACAGAGCTAAACAGAGAATTCTCAATAGAGGAACATCGAAAGGCAGAGAAACACTTAAAGAAATGCTCAACATCCTTAATCATCAGGGAAATGTCAATCAAAATGACCCTGAGATTTCACCTTACCCCCATCAGAATGGCTAAGATCAAAAACTCAAGTGACAACACATGCTGGAGAGGATGTGGAGAAAAGGGAACCCTCTTCCATTGCTGCTGGGAATGTAAACTTGTACAACCACTTTGGAAATCAGTCTGGCGCTTTCTCAGACAATTAGGAATAGTGCTACTTCAAGATCCAGCTATACCACTCCTAGGCATATATCCAAAAGATGCTCAAGTATACAACAAGGGCATTTGCTCAACCATATTCAAAGCAGCTCTATTCATAATAGCCAGAATCTGGAAACAACCCAGATGTTCCTCGGTTGAGGAATGGATGCAGAAATTGTGGTACATTTACACAATGGAATACTACTCAGCAATTAAAAAAAAAGGAAATCATGAAATTTGCAGGCTAGAAAATTTAGGAACTAGAAAAGATCAGAAGCAGAAAGACACACATGGTATATACTCACTTATAAGTGGATATTAGACATATAATACAGGATAATCATACTAAAATCTGTACACTTAAAGAAGCAAATCAAGAAGGAGGACCCTGGGTAAGATGGTCAATCTTCATTCAGAAAGGCAAATGGGATAGACACCAGAAGAAGGTGAAAACAAGAAACAAGACAGGAACCTACCACAGAGGGCCTCTGAAAGACTCTACATAGCAGGGTATTAAAGCAGATGCTGAGATTCATAGCCAAACTTTGGGCAGAGTACAGGGAATCTTATGAAAGAAGGGAGAGATAGAAAGACCTGGAAGGGTTTAGAGCTCCACAAGGAGAACAACAGAACCAAAAATTCTGGGCACAGGGGCCTTTTCTGAGACTGATAGTCCAACCAAGAACCATTCATGGAGATAACCTGGACCTCCTGCAGAGGTAGCTCATGGCAGCTCAGTCTCCAAATGGACTCCCTAATAAGGGGAACAGGGGCTGTCTCTGACATGAATTCAGTGGCTGGCTCTTTGATCACCTCCCCCTGAAGAGGGAGCAGCCTTAACAGGCCACAGAGGAAGACAATGCAGCCAGTCCTGATGAGACCTGATAGACTAGGGTCAGATGGAAAGGGAGGAGGACCTCCACTATCAGTGGGCTGGGAAAGGGGCATGGGAGGAGATCAGAGAGGGAGGGAGGGTGGGATTGGGAGGAGATGAGGGTGGGGCTACAGCTGGGATACAAAGTGAAAAAATTGTAATAAATAAAAAATTATATTACATTTAAAAACACAAAAATAAAACTCCATATGACCCAGCGTACCACTCCTGAGCGTGTACCCAAAGGACTCTCCCTCCAACTACAGTTGCACTCATGTTTCTCACTTGTGCCATGGAATCTACTGTCTCCTTTCTGGTGGTGGTGAAGCCCCAGGAGTTTCCACAAAGATGCAGAAACAGAAGTGAAGGGCAGCTGCGGTACCTTCATCCTGAGATGGGGAAGCAGTCACTGAGCAACAACAAGCCTGAGAGCCCTCCAGCACCTCCCCAGATTCCTTTCCAGGGCCTGTTCGCTACTTCCAGTCCCATGTTCTCATTTTTAGGTTCTGTTACAATGTCCTAATTCTGGTTCCCAAGGAGTGTGCAAATTATCTACTGCTAAGTGACAAGTGGGAGCAAGATGTAGATGTGTGTGTTTCTTATGGCAATTCCATGACTCAGAATTTAGGAGTGTTTCAGCAGCTTAAGTCTAGATTGAAAGACACATAAGCGAGCCCTTTAAATGTTTGGTCTGAGCTATCCAATTTTCCATCATGAGCTGCTTATTATTGCTGTAACTGAATGCTATAGCCTGAGTGATTTATAAAGAATTAAGGTCTATTTGGTTCATGTTTCCTAGAAGGTAGGTAGTCCAATGTCAAGAGGCCACATGGCTTTTAAAGCCTTCTTATTTATATGGATTTCAAAAAGTCCTGAAGTGATACCAGCTCTCGTACCAAAAGGGGACCTCAGTGATTTGAGAAACTATCTGGGCAACCCACTTACATGTTGGCAGCAGTTTTCCAGTGTGGTCCTTTCCATCTGGTGATGCAGGAACAAGCAAAACACATGCCACCACTTCTTCTATGCCCTGCCTTTGGCCTTTGTAACTGGTGTAATACCTTATCGGTTGTAAGTTATCCCCGTCCATTATGGGGAGGGATGATACAAGGAAAGGAATGCTAGACTGAGAGAAACCTGAGATTTATCTTGGAGGTTGACACCATCTGCTGGTCAGCTTCAAACATCCATGTCCTTCCTTAAATTCAGTGGGTTGTTCATCTGGGCAAAATAAGTCTTGTTCCCTGGGGACTTTGGCCTGTCGGCTGAGTCTGCCTTACATAGTGCCTTTTCCCTGTTGCTATGTGTTTTTGTCCTACCAGCTTCTTCTGCTAATAGTTGCCCCCTCCCCAGCAGTCAATTTTAGTCTTCCCCAAGGAAGGCTTGTGAGGTTATAAACAGTGCCCTGTAGCCTCAACTAACAGGAGGCTCCCCACTGCCAAACCCCAAGGAACTGTCTCTGAAATTCTCAAGCATGGGAACTCATTCTTGCACATTCCAAATACTTCTTAGTCATGTGAAGCTGCTAGCTACATCCTCTCACCTTGAACTACTTCATCTCTGTACTCGTAAATGCACCAAATTCTGGCCCTTTGGCTGCTACCTCCTCAAAATTATCAGAACACCCCTAAATATTGCTCCTGTACCTTTTCTCCAGAACAACTCAGCCATGATTTTCCTGACACCCTAATGCCTTTCATACCTGTTATGCTAACACTGATTTTCAATTTGACAGGATCTAGACTCATCTAAGAGACAAACCACTGGGGTCCTACCTCTGAGGGAGTTTGGAGGGTTAGGTTGATTAAATGTGCGTGACACCCTTCCATGTTTGGGGGTTCTGGGTTGCATTAGAAGGAGATTACGAACCAGTCACCTTTGATTACCTACCCCTGCCTCCTGACTGGGGATATAATGCAGTCAAATACCTCAGATGCTTGACACCATGACTTTTTTTTTAACTAAGAGAGACAGAACCCCAAAACTATGAACCAACATAAACCCTTCCTTTCTCAAGTGCTTTTTTCCTGAAATTCTGTTAGAGAAAGGAGAAAAATAATTAATAAAACATCATATCAACAGATCCACTTTAACCACCCTACATATGATCAGATTAGAGAAATGTACCCAGTCTTCCCATTCCAGACAAGCTAGGGTAAGGCTGGGCAACAATACAAATTTATCCTCTAAATGAAACCGTTTAAAAACTGGAGAAAAAAAATTGCTAGTTTCCAAAATACTAGCCAACAGTCAATGGAGGACATTAGACTCCAAGAAAGGGGAAATAAATCAAGTAGCCACTCCAGAGAGCTCCCAGCTTGGACCTATATGGAATTCCCTCCCTTGAGCAAAGAAAGCTATACACACAGCCAGAGGAAACGACAGCTATACATATACCCAGAGGAAAAGGCAACTGTACAGATGGCCAGAGGAAAAATACAGGCTGAGATGGCTATTCTTGGTCGTCAGCTTAACTACATCTGCAATTAACTAAAATCCAAAAATGGAGGGCACAGCTGTGAGGGAATTTTGCTAATTTGAGGTGTGGAGATCCACTCCTAATGCAGATCTTTAAGGTAGGAAGACACACCTTGAATCTGGGCCACACCTTCTGATGGCAGCCTGTATAACGGACATGGAAGAAGGAAGCCTTGGCTTTTCGCCTGCTTGATCTCCTGACAAGTCCATTCCTTCACTGGCATTAAAGCCTACTTCTTTTGGATTCCAGCATCTACTGAATACCAGCTGAGACATCCAGACTCATGGATTGAACAATTTCTGGATTTGGGGACTTTCTGTTCATAGCCAGCCATTGTCAGATTAGCTGGGCTTAGTCATTTTAATAAAGCCCCTTTACTATATATAGAAAGAGAAACATTCATTCTGTAATACTGTTACTCCAGAGAATTCTAAAACACAGTTATACACACAGCCAGATCAAAAGACAGGTTGTATAAATCTAAGAATTACAGGAGACCTTTTTTACAGCACTTCAAACCAAATAATAGAATAATTTACAGTACTGAAAGAAATAACTTTTTTAAATTAAATTTTTATTTTTTATATTAGTTACAGTTTATTAACTTTGTATCCCAAATGTAGCCCCCTCCCTCATTCCCTCCTAATCCCACCTTCCCTCCCTCATCTCCTCCCTGCCCCTCTCTAAGTCCACTGATAGGGGGTCCCTTCCATCGGACCCTAGCTTATTAGGTCTCTTCAGGACTGGCTGCAATGTCCTCTGCTGTGGCCTAGCAAGGCTGCTTCCCCCCCCCCAAGGGGGTGGGGTGGGGAGGTCAAAGAGCCAGCCATTGAGTTCATGTCAGAAACAGTCCCTGCTCCCCTTACTAGGAAACACACTTGGATACTGGGCTGCCATGAGCTCCATCCAAGTAGGGGTTCTAGGTTATATCCATGCATGGTCCTTGGTTGGAGAATCAGTCTCAGAAAAGACCCCTGGGCCCAGATATATTTGGTCCTTGTGGAGCTCTTGTCCTCTCCAGGCCTTACTATCTCCCCCTTCTTTCATATGATTCCCTGCACTCTGCCCAAGGTTTGGTTATGAGTCTCAGCATCTGCTTTGATACACTGCTAGGTAGAGTCTTTCAGAGGCTCTCTGTGGTAGGCTCCTGTCCTGTTACTTGTTTTCTCCTACCTCCAATGTCTATCCCATTTGTCTTTCTAAATGAGGATTGATCATCTTACCTTGGGTCCTCTTCTTGTTTATCTTCTTTGGGGGGCACAGATTTTAGTATGTTTATCCTATCTTAGAGGTCTAAGAAATAACTTTTAACCTAGAACTCTATTAGCAACAGGAATGCTTCCCAAAACAGTAGTGAAAATGAAGAACTATATGGGATTTTCACTTGAAGAATGAAGAAAATTAGCTCAGATAGTAATCTGATCTATATTAGAAAATGAGAGATGAGCACATATAAATGACTTTTTAAAAAACATTTAAAATTACCTCACTTCCTAAATTTAAAAAATTAACATGGAGCATGTGGTTTGTAGGATGCATAAGAAAAAGATACTAGGAAACCTGGGACACTTCAAACTTTTCCCCTCTTAGACCCATCTTTGTTTTATCCTACCATTCGGTCCTCATATATCTCCATGTTCAATCCCTAAATCATGCAACAGACTAGAAAACCCGCAGGGCCAAAAACCTACCACGGGCAGCCACAGCTTAGAATCAGTACAATGAGGGATGGTGTAGCAGGGGCTAACCAGGCGTGGGGTCTTTTGTAGGCACAGGTAAGTCATGTGTACTTGGAGAATTGGTTCCAGGTCAAAACAACCAAAAGATTAAAACACACACACACACACACACACACACACACACATACAGAAAGAGAGAGCGAGACCTTTGCCCTTACTTTCAGGCATGCTTGCTATAAAACCCAGGTTTGGAAAGGAAAACAAAAATAACAATCAGATAATAGCCTTTGTTCTGACAGATGAAAAAACATCTTTAAGCCAAAAAAAGGATATCTGTCTGAAAAAAACAGAATTTAAAATGCAGACAATTAGTAAACAAGCTGGCGTTTTCACTGTTTTCATGCCAATTAGTGGAACTTGAATGTGTGCAGTGATGTAGCCTCTCCACCCTGAGTGACCTGCACTCTTCAAAAACTAACCTAAAGTGAGGGGACAACCGCTGCACAGTCCTTTGTTCCCCGTTCAGAACCCTTTATCTCCCATACTCGTGTTTGGGGGAGCTACTCTAGGCCGCTTCCCTCCAAGAGGCTGTTACAGTTTAATATAACCTGTACCTGCGCAGGTTTACACATCTGAACACTCTCTCCCCAGCAGGTGGCACTGTTTGGGAAGGTGGGAGAGCCTTTGCAAGGTAGAAATTTGCTGGAGAAAGTAGGTCTCTTGGAGGTGGGCCTTGGGCTTTCTAGGTCACCCTCCACTTCCTGTTCACTCTCTCCTTCCTTAGTGTAGACAAAATATGATGGGACCAGCCAACCTCCTGTTCCTGCCACCATCTCTTCCCTTTCTGGCTGTGGAGTCTCCCCATGATGGGTTTTATCTCTCTGGAACTGGCAAGCCCGCAGTTTCTCCCTCGAATTGTTTTTGTCAGTGTTTTTATCACACAAGAAAGTAACCAAGACAAAGATAGAGAATGATGTCGCTCTTCTCCAGTGTCAGCTCTGTTGAGTAGCTCTTCTAACAAATGAGATGAGGTTAAAGGAGCATGTTCACCTTCAAAGGCCTTGTGGCAGGCAACCTGCTTGCCCTCAGCTCCTAAGGACTGCACACCTCAGAGAGGCCAGATGTTTTGATGATCGCCCTTTAGAGAACTCCACTGATGAAGAACTAAGGTCTCCAACTAATGGTGACTTGGAAATAATGAACTACTGATTTGGTTAAATGTCTCCTAAAGGCCCAGGGATTAAAAAAAGCTTAGTCCCTGGAGAGATGGCTCAGAGGTTTAGAGCACTGGCTACTCTTTCCTCTTTCCTCTTTCTGAGTTCAAATCCAAGCATCCCCTCACTCATGCATGCAGACAAAATGCCAATGCACATGTAAAATAAATAAATTATATATTTCTTAAAAGCAAAGTGTGGTGGCACACGCCTGTAATCCCAGCACTCAGGGAGGCAGAGGCAGGCAGGTCTCTGTGAGTTTGAGGCCAGCCTGGTCTACCAAGTGAGTCCAGGACAGCCAAGGCTACAGAGAAACCTTGTCTCCAAAACAAAAACAAACAAAGAAAAAAAAGCTCATTCCCCAACCATGTCACTTGGGGGAGGAAGAGGCACCTTTGAGAAGTGAGGCCCGGCAGGAAATCTGATCGCTGAGGGCAAGCTGTCAAAGGGGATGGAGGGCATCATCACACTCTTCACCCCTGTCATTTTGCCCTTACTATATGTTCTCCAGTCACTACAATCTGCTGCTTGCCTGTACATCTATGGGCAACAGGGATAACCAACGATGGATGGAAACCTCCCTAAGTGTAAGCCAAAATAAACCTTTCTACTTTGTATTCATTAGAAGTTGGTGTGGCTGCACTGGTAAGATGGCTCAATGGACATAAGCGCTTGTCACACAAGCCTGATGACCTGAGTTCAGTCCCTAGACCCGAGGTGGAAGGAGAAAACCATCTCCTGAAAGCAGTCTTTAGTCCTCCATACCGTCACTGCGGCACGTACACACCCAACACACACACACACCCCACATATACACACAGTAATAAATAAAATTTTTACTCGGATTTCTGCCATTGTACAAGTGTGTCTAAAAATCACTGATTTTAAAAAGAAGAAAGGTTTCTTGGGGCTCATGGCTTCAGAGGTTTGAGTTAATGGCAACTGGTCCAGTTGGCTTTGGACCTGTGGCCAGTACACTCCATCATGGTGGGATAGAATATTGAGGGGGAAAGCAACCTACTTTGTGGTAGCTAGGAAATAAAGGGAAAGGAAATCCTGGAATCCCAATATCCCCTTCATTACCTCACTTCCTTCCCCTGGGCTCCACTGCCTCCCAGTATCACCAACACATGGATGGGCCTTCACCTTGTCAAGTTACAAGATACTTGGGTATCTCCTATAGGAACGCAAAGCTGTCTGCACAAGGCCTTCCTCCAAGTTCACTAGGTAAATCCTGGGAGGCAAAGTCTGCAGCTCCAAGTCAAGTCCTCACCCACATTAGAAGCTTCTGGATATTATGAATAAAGGTGCTACAAACATAGCTGAACAAATGTCCTTGTTGTGTACTTGAGCATCTTTTGGATATATGCCTAGGAGTGGTATAGCTGGATCTTGAGAAAGCGCTATTCCTAATTGTCTGAGAAAGCGCCAGAATGATTTCTAAAGTGGTTGTACAAGTTTACATTCCCACCAGCAGTGGAGGAGGGGTCCCCTTTCTCCACAACCTCTCCAGCATGTGTTGTCACTTGAGTTTTTTATCTTAGCCACTCTGATAGGTATAAGGTTAAATCTCAGGGTTGTTTTGATGTGCATTTCCCTGATGGCTAAGGACATTGACCATTTCTTTAAGTGTTTCTCTGCCATTCTATATTCCTCTACAGAGAATTCTCTGTTTAGCTCTGTACCCTATTTTTTATTGTATTACTTGATTTGTTGTTTAACTTCTTTAGTTCTTTATATATTATAGCTATTAGCCCTCTGTCAGATATAGGTAAAGATCTTTTCCCAATCTGTAGCCTGTCATTTTGTTCTGATGACAGTGTCCTTTGCTTTACAGAAACTTTTCAATTTCATGAGGTCCCATTTATTGATTGTTGATCTTAGAGCCTGTGCTGTTGGTGTTCTGTTCAGGAAGTAGTCTCCTGTGCCAGTGAGTTCTAGGCTTTTCCTCACTTTTTCTTCTAACCAATTTAATGTGTCTGATTTTATGTTGAGGTCTTTGATCCTCACCATTTGTTGAAGATACTGTCTTTTTTCCACTGAATGGTTTTGGCTTCTTTGTCAAAAATCAAGTATCCATAGGTGTGCGGGTTTATTTCTGGGTCCTTTACTCAGTTCCATTGATCCACCAGTCTGTTTCTATGCCAATACCATGCAGTTTTTATTACTGTCGCTCTGTAGTACAGCTCAAGATCGGGGATGGAGATACCTCCAGATGATCTGTTGTTGTACAGAATCTTTTTGGAAATTCTGGGTTTTTTGTTTTTCCATATGAAGTTGAGAAATTTTTTTTCAAGTTCTGTAAAGAATTGTGTTGGTATTTTCATGGGAATTGCATTGAATCTGTAGATTGCTTTTGGCAGGATGGCCATTTTCACCATGTTAATCCTACCAATCCATGAGTAAAGGAGCTCTTTCTATCTTCTGATATCTTCTTCAATTTCTTCCTTCAGAGACTTGAAGTTTTTTTCAAACAGGTCTTTCACTTGCTTGGTTAGAGTCACACCAAGGTACTTTATGTTATTAGTGGCTATCATGAAGGGTGTTATTTCCCTAATTTCTTTCTCATCCCTTTAGTCTTTGGAGGCCTCTAATTTTTTTTTTTGAGCTAATTTCTTATCCAGCCACTTTGCTGAAAGTGTTTATCAGCTGAAGGAGTTCTCTGGTTGAATTTTGGGGTCGCTCATATACACTATCATATTATCTGTGAATAGTGACACTTTGACCTCTTCCTTTCCTATTTGTATCCTCTTGATCTCCTTTAGTTGTCTTATTGCTCTAGCTAGAACTTCAAGTTCTATGTTGAAGAGATACGGAGAGAGTAGGCAGCCTTGCCTTGTCCCTGATTTCAATGGGATTGATTTAAGTTTCTCTCCACTTTAGTTTGATGTTGGCTATAAGCTTGCTGTATATTGTCTTTACTGTGTTTCGGTATGTGCCTTGTACCCCTAATCCCTCCATGACTTTAAACATGAATGGGTGTTGGATTTGTCAAATGCTTTTTCGGCATCTAAGGAGATGATCATGTGGTTTTTCTCCTTCAGTTTGTTTATATGGTGGATCACATTGATGGATTTCTATATATTGAACCACCCTTGCATGCCTGAGATGTTCATCAAAGGAGAATGGATACAGAAATTGTGGTACATTTACACAATGGAATACTACTCAGCAATTAAAAACAAGAAAATCATAAAATTTGCAGGCAAAATGGTGGGAACTAGAAAAGAAAAGGTATCCCAGAAGCAGAAAGACACACATGGTATATACTCACTTATAAGTGGATCCTAGACCTATAAGGTAGGATAAACATACTAAAATCTGTATACCTAAAGAAGCTAAACAAGACAGGGGACCCGGGGTAAGATGATCAATCCTCACTTAGAAAAAGATTGGAGAAGGACATTGGAAGAAAGAGAAAACAAGTAACAGGACAGGAGGCCTACCACTGAGGGCCTCTGAAAGACTCTACCTAGCAGTGTATCAAAGCAGATGCTGAGACTCATAACCAAACTTTAGGCAGAGTGCAGGGAATCTTATGAAAGAAGAGGTAGTTAGTAAGACCTGGAAAGGACAGGAGCTCCACAAGGAGAGCAATAGAACCAAAATTTCTGAGCACAGCGGTCTTTTCTGAGACTGATGCTCCAAACAAAGTCCATTCATGGATATAACCTAGAACCCCTGCTCAGCTGTATCCCATGGCAGCTCAGTATCCAAGTGGGTTCCTTAGTAAGGGAAAGAGAGACTGTCTCTGACATGATCTCAGTGGCTGGCTCTTTGACCACCACCCTTTCCCCAGAGGGAGGAGCAGCCTTGCCAGGACACAGAGGAAGACATTGCAGCCAGTCCTGATAAGACCTGATAAGCTAGGATCAGATGGAAGGGGAGGAGAACCTCCCCTATTGGTGGACTTGGAGAGGGGCATGGGAGGAGATGAAGGAAGGAGGGTGAGATTGGGAGGAGATGAGGGAAGGAGGGTAGGTTTGGGAGGGAATGAGGGAAGGGACTACAACTGGGATGCAAAATGAATAAAATATAATTAATGTTAAAAAAATTAAAATTTAATTTAAAAAGTAAAATTTAAATAAATAAATAAGAAGCTTCTGGAAAGAGGGCCTTCCTACTTATGAATTTAGAACTGTCACCCAGCCTCTCTATTATGTTCTAGGTTCTCAAAACTTCTGCCCAGAAGGGTTTATGTCCAAAACATTGGGTTTCAGAGATCACTGAGCAGGTGCATAACTGAGCATTTATTTTTCAGCATTCTGCATGTAACTGACTTGTTGTTTGAGAAGTGGTAGTTTTCCAATTTCAGTGCTAATGGATTCTTTAGTGCCTGAGGGGAATCTGTGCATGCAAAGGAGTGCTTGCTACTAATTACGATTTTGGCGATGTTCCAAATATTAATCTTAAGAATTTATTAGATAATTAGAAATCTTTTAGATATTACGTAATCAATGTTGCCCTAAATATTCACAACTACTAATAAGTAGAAAGTAAAAAAAATTACAATTCTGCAAAATAAATTTTTCCAATCAGTATAAACCCCAATTACAGACTTAACCCGGCACTCTCAGACACTTAATTAAAATCTAAATATTAACATATTAATTCCCTTCCATATTCCAGTATCTTAAAATGCTAAGGCTTTCAAAGAAAGCCACACCATGAGTGAATGTGGCAATGTGGATGCCATCTTTTTTGTTTTATTGTTGTTGTGGTTTGCTTTAGTGTTTTGGTTTGTTTGTTTGTTTTCCTTTTACTGAAAATAGATTTTTTTTAAATCATAAATATCCTGGTTACAGTTTCCCTTCCCTCTAGTCCTCCCAGTTCTCCCCACCTCCCCTCCCATCTGGATTTACCCTCTTTCTGTCTTCTACTAGAAAACAAACAGGCTTCTAAGAGAAAACAATAAAATGTAATAAGATTAAGCAAAACTAACACAGCAGAATAGTATAAAAGAAACAGAGGAAGAAAGCTAAGAGGCATAAGAAATAGGTATAGATGCAGAGACCTGCTCATTCCAACACCCAGGAATCCAATAAAAACACAAAACTGGAAGCCATAATACATATACAAAGGACTTGTGAGGTTAAAAAACAAAACAAAACACTAAATTTAAAATAATAAAAGGAATCCACCATCACATAACATTGTGAGACAAGGAAATCACCAAAGACGCTACTGAGTTCATTTTCCATCGACCATATACTAGGAGACATCCAGCCTGCCAATAAGGGTAGTTTTTTGTTTTTTGGTTTTGTTTTTTTTTTTTCCCAAGTGAAACTCCCTCAGAGAAAACTAAATTTTCATTTGCAAGAGACTATCAATTGGAGCTAGCTTCGGGGTAAGGCGTGGAGGCAGATGTTCCCTTCTTTCAGCTCTCAGACCTCATCTGATGCAGCGTACAAGCCCTGTTCAATGAGCTACTGTTCACCGACCTAAGAGCTAACTAATGGCCACATAAGTGGGTACATGCCATATTTGTCTTTCTGGGTTGGGTTACCTCACTCAGGATGATTTTTTTTTCCCTAGTTCAATCCATTTATCTGAGAATTTCATTATTCATTTTTTTAACAGCTGAACAATACCCCATTGTGTAAATGTACCCCCCTTTTCTTTATCTATTCACCTGTTGAGTGACATCTAGATTGTTTCCAATTACTGGCTATGATGAATAGAGTAGCAATAAACATGGTTGAGCAAATGTCTCTTAGTTAGGATGAGGCATCCTTTGGGTATATGCCGAAGAGTAGGATAGCTGGATCTTGTGGTAGATCAATTTCCATCTTTCTGAGGAACAGCCATATTGATTTCCACAGTGGCTGTATACATTTGCAATCTCACCAGCAAGGGAAGAGTGTTACTTTTACCCCATATCCTCACCAGCGTGAGCTGTCTCCTGTTATATTGATCTTAGCCATTCTGACAGACATAAGGTAAAATCTCAAAGTAGTTTTGATTTGCATTTCCCTGATGACTAAGTATGTTGAACATGTCTTTTAAGTGTTTCTCAGCCATTTGCATTTTTTCTTTTGAGAAATCTGTTTAGATCTGCACCTCACTTTTAATTGGGCTGTTTGTCTTCTTGATATCTGGTTTGTTAGCTCTTTATGTATTTTGGATTATTAGTCCTTGATCAGATGTGTCATTGGTAAAAAGCTTTTCCCATTCTGTAGGCTGCCACTTTCTTTTATTGATGGTGTCCTTTGCCATGTAGAAGCTTTTCAATTTTATTAGGTCCTATTTTTTAATTTGTTGATCTTACTGCCTGTGCTAATGGAATTCAGTTCAGAAAGTCTTTTGCTGTGTCAATGAGTTCAAGATAATTTCCTACTTCCTCTCCTATCAAATTCAGTGTATTTGGTTTTATGCTGAGGTCGATGCTATCTTTTTTTGACCGTCACTCTCATCCTTACACATTCTCTTTACACTGCTTCTGGGATTTCCACAACTCTGAGTTTAGTAGCTGATGCTCTATAATCTTAGAGTTTAGTAGCTGATGTTTCCGGAATCTAAGAATTTTTTTTTTTTTTTTGCCAGAGAGCAAAACAAAATATTTCCTTATTTTGTTGGGAGTTGGAAGATCTTGGGTTAATGAGCTGTTGACTTTTGGTGGAGAGGTGGTTGTACTAACAAGGACGCTGGTCCTTGGGGTAGTATGTTGACATTACAAAGTAACTGACTTACACCATGGGACTTTTGTGTTCTTGGTTGCTAACCATAACGGTGTGAATTTCAGAGACATAGGCCTTTCCCATGAAGTAAGCGCTTCATGAAGTTCTGTGGCCAGTTTCTACTGACCGTCCAACACTGATGGCGCAGAACTCTGGAGGTCCTGCACATTTGAGGTTTCTCTCTTTGAGAAAAGAGGACGCTTAGACTTAGGGTTTTGTTTTGTTTCTCTTCCTGAGGATATGGGACTAGTTCACTATCCAAAAATATGTGCTTAGAGATTATTAATCACTTACTTTATGAAATATGCAAGGTATAAATACACATGACCACAATGTTTTGTATTTGCCACCCATACATATAAAATTTTTTATTTATAGTTATTCTGATTTTGTGTGTTTTGAGTGTTTCTCTGCATGTTCACCGTGTATGTGCCTGATGCCCTTGAAGGCCAGAAGAGGGCATCTGATCCCTTAGGTCCAAAGTTACAAACAGCTGTGAGCTACCACCTTCTCTGATCCTTCCTTGAATTTCCCACCTTTTTATCTGTGCTAATACTGAGCTGGAGCCAAGTAAAACTCCAGGATAGAGGAACCACTTTAACACAACTGATTCCTGTGCTAGTGAGAAAAAAATAAAAACTGTGTGACCCCTCCACACAAGAAGAAAAGTGTCGGCCTCGTGGCCATCTCATTGTAGAAATCTAAATGCAACATTAGATTATGGGGTACTCTTCAGAAACCCCATCTTGAGTGCTCATCAGATGTATTTGGCAGAAGAAGATGGTGGGTCCCTCTGCTTCCCCTTGCTGAAAAAGAGCAGATTGTAGCCAGGTGTAGTGGTGCATTCCTGTAATCCCAGCTCTCAGGGAGGTAGAGGCAGGGGGATTTCTGTGAGTCTGAGGCCAGCCTGGCCTACAAAGTGAGTCCAGGACAGCCAGGGCTACAAAGAGAAACCCTGCCTCAAAACAAACAAAAGGCAGCTTGTATGTCAGAGGTCTCTGATGCCTCAGATCAAGTGGAAACAAAAACAATGAGCTAAATCCACAGGGAACCACTTTCCTGCCTCAGTTTCTTCCTCTGTTTGAGGCATGTTTTCCCTGTTTATTATACAAGTACTTGACATAGGACAAAGTGAAACAGCAGGATGTAGAGAAAGCTAAGAGTTACATGAGCATAGAATGCAGCCGTGAAGGCTAGCAGATATAAGGAATTCTGCCTCCTGAAAGATTTCCATGTGGATAGAGTACATCTCATGATAAAGCGGATGTCGCTATAACTATAATAGTAGGCATTGAAAGAAACTGCCCATGATGCGCCTGGGCACTGATCTAGCATAGACTCCTGGCTCCTTCGGCTGTTTCTCTGGACGAGATGGCACAGCACATCGTTGGATGCCAAGGCATCCAGCTGGGCCCTGTAAACAAAGATAATGCCACAGCCTGGGCCCCAGTGCTACACTTGGCAAGCCAAGGAGGCTTTCTCTTGCTTCATTAAAGCAACATTAAGATGCTCTTCATTCCTCTCTGTTACCATAAGTAATAGAATGAGTGTGCAATTACCACCTCTGCCCCCGGCTCCGGGCATTGGGAAGAGAAAGAACCTGCTCTGGTAGGTAAGTGGCTCCCCTGAGGTCCCAACACTGCAAGGGGCCACTCAGGGCTTGAATTCAGGCCTGTCCGTCCATTGCTTTCCTGGATCAAAATGGCGTTTGGGATCTAAAGCTAACTTCCAAGTTCTAGCGGCCACCAGCTCGGCACATCCATGAGTGATCTGGGACAGTTTCTCTGGTCTGCATTTTAAGTTACTGCAGCTACAGCAAACTACCCGACATTAGGACATTCACAGTGGAAATGAGGGAGGAAGCTCTCGGGGGATGGAGGGAGAGCGTCAAGCTTCTTTGAGACAGGGTCTCTCACTGCCCTGCAGTTCGTCAGCTCGGGATTGCACGGAAACCCCACCCGCTCTAGTTTGCCGCCTGTCGCTGAGAGAAAACACCCAACCCAGAGCATTCTGAGGCTCTCAGCCACCGTTCTGTTGCTGTGAAGAGACACCGTAAACAAGGCAACTCTTGCAAAAGAAAGCGTTTATCAGGGGGCTTGCCTACAGACAGGCAGTGGCCGAGAGCTTTACATCTGGTGCCTGGAAAGCCCTGTTGAGAGGACCCTGGCTGCATGACAACAGAGAAACGGGAAGAGACTTGACAGGGTACAGGAAGTGAGGCACGTGATGGCCTCACTGCATATCCTCAGTATTCCATCCTTGCCTTTTTCTAAGTCTCACGCTGGCAAGACTGAGTATACTCAAGGAGGTGTGGCTGGCAGTGACATGCTCTAACTCTTTAGTGACCTTCCTACCTCAGCTCACCCAGAACTCACTCTTGGCAGCCATCATTAGTCTTTTGTAGGAGCTGTGCCCCTAAGTACCTCTACCTGGGTCGCACCTCTTAAAGGGCCAGCCACCTCAATACTGCCACGCTGGGAACCAGAATCCCAGCACACAACCTCTGGGGGGCGGGGAGGGGCACAGTAGAACTATCCCTACTCAACAGCAGGACCTCTTAGGAGAACAGGTGCCCGCTGTGGTAGGAGGGTACAGGATCCCTGACTACAGAAACAGTACATCAGGTATAGGGAACTCATAGCCTCCATACTTTTCTTCCATGGGGCCAGACCACTGCTAGGTCCCTGGGCAGCGGGTCAGCATATGTCTTTACTAGGGTTCTTACCAGTTGGCCCAGTAAGAGAATGAGCCTTTTCAGGGAACAGACGTGGGAATTCTGTGCCCTCCAGGCTGTGCATCTGACCACATAGCTCTTAGCTGGTGAGCGAAGCCTTCCTCAGCTGAGGACATCCTCCTAGAGCTGGAAACCCATCACACGTTGATCATCTGAGGCAAAAGGTTTGGTTCTCTGTTCTTCTGGTAACTCAGTGAGGGGTCTGAGACCACCTGCCCAAGTGTCTTGCTTTCTCCCTCAAGCTAGCTCTAGGTCTCTATTACACACTATACAAATTTGTCGGTCATTAGCCTCACGTTAAAGTGTGTACATTAGTTAAATATAATTCACCTCTCTTTCTGATCCTATTAGCTGATAAAAAGCATTAGCAAATTGTCACACGTTTAAATGACCGTGTAATAGGTATTGGTTTTAATTGCCGGTGCCTAAGTGGCTATTATAACGACGTGCTTTGCTTCATAAGTCAGGTAACCCCTCATTCTCCGAGGAGGGGAGCCTGAGACTCAGCTGCAGCGAGATTAGACACACAATCATAACCTACCGATAACGTGCAGGGGACGCTGGTATTTTGACACTGACCTCAGGAGTCTTCTTGTTGTTATAGTCATAATATAAAATTCACTCTATAACCATTTTCAGAACACAGTTCAGTGGCGTAAGGACAGCCATGCAGTTGTGTGACTAAACTACCAAAATCCATCTCCTAGGACCTTCCCAGCTTTCCCTAACAAACGAAACATTTAGCCATTAAACAGTTCGTCCTGTCCACCCCCAGCCTTGAACTCTGGTGTCCAAGGTTTTCTTTCTGGATGGGATTCCTCTAGGCACCTCCTGTAGAGGAAGAGTGTGTGTGATGCTGTCCTTTTGTGGCTGTCTTCACTTAGTGCATGTCCTCAAGGCTGCTGCAGAGTGTGGTGAATCTTGGCGTTTAGCTTATTAGAGCTGAATACTATTTCTTCATATGTATATATAACATGTTATTTATCCATCCATTCATGCACAGAAACCTAGCGGTTTTCACATTTTTTTTGCAATGGCAAATAACACCACTGTTGGCCTCAAAAGCATTAGCTTTATTTAGACTGCAATCCTTAGGCTTTGTCTCTTCTCATCTACAGTGTATTCTCCTCAGAGATTGACATTAGATTTCACTGTGACCCTTCAGTGACTTCAGTTAGAATGCCTGTACAACATGAGATCTAACATCAATATGAAAGATCAAATTCTAATATCAAGCACTGAAGGACGCAAAACTGTTTGAAGGAGGCTCACCTTCCCACTTGGGAATCCACGTTTGGCCCTCTCCCATTTAAAAAGAGGTATAAGCACCAACCCAAACCTATTTTCATCCTCTGGGGAAATCCCTGAACCTCATCTTTAGATGATGTGTTCAACTCTGATCTAGATCATTTACTTCTGTAAAATTTGAAAATCAACAGTTTTCCTGCCGAAGCTTTGGCTGGAACATGTGAGTCCATGGTCGCTTCTGGTTTGATGTCACTGTGCACCTGAACACCTCCACTGAGCAGAATCTCCAAAGGACGGAGGTGGGCAGTACTAGAGCACGTGATGCTCATTTGGGGGCACAGAGAAGACTAGAGACAAGAAGGGAGAAGAGAAGGAGAGACTTTCCCTTCTCAAGCAAGAGTCATTCTCTGGTGCATTTGTTTCTGGTCACTGGCAGCTTTCGCCAGGAGCCCAATTCTATACTTTTACCCAAACCTTCTCTCACATGGCTGCATACCAATATATGTTCCCCGCAGACCTTCTGTTCAGGTATACACATTCCTCCTTTTCAGGTAAAGTAGAGGAATACACACATACACGCACACACACACCAGAGGAGAGCAGTAAGTGCTGGGAACTGAGCTCAGATTTGCCCTAAGAGCCATGTCTTAGTCATGGTTACCAAAAATCAAGGTGGTGAAGAAAGGGTTTAGTTGACTTGCACTTCCACAGAAATGTTCATCATCAAAGGAAGTCAGAATAGAAACTCAAGCAGGGCAGGAACCTGGAGACAGGAGCTGATGCAGAGGCCATGGAGGGGTGTTGCTTACTGGCTTGCTCTTCATGGCTTGCTCAGCCTGCTTTCTTATAGAACCCAGGACCACCAGCCCAGGGATGGCCCTACCCACCATGGACTGGGGCTGGGCCCTCCCTCACCGATCACTAATTGAGAAAATGCCTTACAGCTGGACCTCATGGAGGCGTTTCCTCAACTGGGGCTCCTTCCTCTGTGGTAACTCCAGCTTGTGTCAGGTGGACACAAAACCAGCCAGCACATGCAGTATATACATTGTTAAACTCTGAGCCTGGTCTCTAGCCAGCTCCCAACCCACCGTCATTTTGAGTCTTGTTTCATAGAAGGGTAATTGTTTTCTCCCACCCAGCGTGTTTTGTCTTCAAGGAGACTCCTGGAAGACAGTAAAAAGCACGGGTTTTCATAACTCTCAGATCACCACATTACACTGGGTAAGAAATCCCAGAATTCTCATTTGAGGCTGATCATTCATAGAGCTGAATCCAACATCAGGAAGATAGGAAATTGAATTCTTGGGAAATGTGTTAGCAGGTTTTTGTCCTGGCATGGCTCGTTCACTATAGGGAAAACAAACTCACATTCAGAACACAAAAAGGTTTCTCTAGAGTTGGATGTAGACCCTGAATGGGACGCATTTGGAAGACTGCCTATGTGATGTGTGTCATCTGTTTGCCTGATGGATGTAAGCATAAGAGTCACATGAATAACCTATAGAACCTGAAAGAGATGTTTACATAAATTGAAAGGAAAGATTGGAGTGATGTGGAAATACTGTGCCCGTTTTATTGACTTTGTTTATCACCTGATAATCCACAATCAATAGTTGCTTCACCTCATTGATATAATTTTACTACCAGCTATCAGTTCCCAGATCACAGGCTTCGTTCTCCTTGTCACGTACACTGGGTGTTTTCTGAATTCCTAGAAACACCTGCTCTCAGCCTCCAAAATCAGTGCCTGGTTCTCAGCCTTTCAGCATCCCCGTTCACCGTGAGGTCTTTCTCTTCTAAACTACTCCTCATCCTTTTCCCTCCACTTTCTGGTTCTAAAAGTGCACTTGTCTACATAATCCCAGCCTGCTTCCACCACACTCTGCCAAGCAGGTGCACTGTTTCAAGGTCTCCCGCACCTAAGCAGGTCTAAAGTGGAAGACAGATACAGCACGAAGTGAGTGATATCTGCTCTTATAGACCCTCTCTGTTGTAATGGCCTTCCTGCCATCCTTTCCAAGTAGGGTTTGGGTGAGATTCCCTGGATCAGGGTTTGATTCATTGGATTTTTTATTTACTTATTTATTTTGAGGTAGGTTCTCAGCATGTAGCCCTAGCTAACCTGGAACTTGCTATGTAAACCAGGCTGGCTTTGATCTCCTTGAGACACGCCTGCCTCTGTCTTCTGAGTGCTGGGATTAAAGGAATATGTGGGAAAATCCAGCCCCTTCACTGGCTTATTTAAAATCAAGAATCCTAGAACATGTTGCCTAGCTTGGTCCAATCATAATGAAAATAAACTCTTGTCTCAGACTCTTTTAAGGAGAAAAATTCTTTTTCCTTCTGTGAGGAAGTTATAATATCTATGAATTTGACATCCCAAGACTCATAGACTACCAAGTAAGTTACCTTGAAATAGGCTGGCCAGGGAAGTTGAAAGGTAGATAGATGGATGGATGACAGACAGACAGACAAACAGATGAGAGATACACAGAGAGAGAAAGAAAGAGAGAGAGGAGCCAGAGCCCCAGCCAAATACATTAAAACCTTATTGTGCCTCAACATTTGAGCCATGAAATTACATTTATTCCAACAAAATGTCAAGTGCCTTTTCTATAATTTTCAAACAAAAGCATTCTAACTGACCCAATATTTTAAAAGTGCTTAACAAATAGAAGCTATTGTTGTCAACTCAAGTGGTTAAAATGTGTCCTGAACATGCTGGTGCCTCTGTCTCCCTCATCCCCATTCTGTTGCCTTTGGTGTGTGTGTGTGTGTGTGTGTGTATGTGTGTGTGTGTATGTGTGTGTGTGTGTGTGTGTACAAAATTTTTTATAAAATGTGCAGTACTCAAATGAGCCTGTTTCCATAGGAACATGTAAACCAAATGTGTTCTGTCTTTGGATTCTGCAGGCAATCTTCACCATATAGACCACAGCCTGACCCATCCCAGCCAACGATGCAATACTCCAGTGCTACACTCAAGGCAATGCAAGGCAGAGCCCACCACTATAAAGCAGTAACTGAATTCTGTCCTTCTTCCCCAGAGCCCACAGCCCCAGGGCTCTGCACAGACTCCATGCTAGGCACTTAGTATTCTCTGCATGTGTGCAGAAGCATAAGCCTTTGGGTTTCAAACCAGGAAGGAGTAAGGCTGTGTCCTGCTTTCTGATGAAATGTGGCCTCTGTGAAAACAGAGACCTCATCTGGCCTACCATATTCTCAGTGGTATTCTCAATCGTATTCTCTTTTCTTCTGAAAAGAGGGAACAGCACATGGGGGTCCTCTCTTACCTGCTCAGACTGCCCCCTGGAATGGTGAAGGAAGCTACAATATGTGCCGAGCTGAGCCAGCTTCAGGTATGTGGGTACCTTCTCCAGTGCATTTCTAGATCCCTCTGTCACCAATGGACTGGCTGTTGTCCATTTGCTCTACCCAGACAGGAATAAATTCCCATCTATTAATTCGGTATTCAGAAACCTTTACTGTTGCCAAATTTTGGTGACATCCCTTCCCTCTCCTCACCACATTCGGTTATGTGGTGGTAACTCACATCTTAAACTGTATGCAGCAGCCTCCAACCACCGAACTCGGTACCCGGACTGCATCCTTTTCTGAAACCTCCAGATCTAGTCCCAGTCCTACAGCCAGGGCCCTGACCTAGTCTGACCATGCTGCCTGTGCCACAGACTCTGATCTTCCACCAGGACCAACCCTAACTTCAACCCCCAACAGGCCCCTTCTGTGCTGCTCCAGCCAACCCACTCAGAACTCAGAATTCCCCACTCCTCCTCCAGGGTCTAGCCTAGCGAGTCCCCCTGAAATCCCAGTCCATGATTTTTCTGCAACCCTCCAACAACCAGGGCACCTGCCTGGCCTGGCCAACTCTACCAGGAAATACATCTTGTATACCAGTCTAGTCCCTCTGGCCACCTGACTTTATTGGGCCAAAGCCATTTCCAACCTCTAGACTCAAGGCACCACCCACGCAACTTCTCCTCTCTCTTCTCCCACAATCTCCTCTGTCCACCATAGACTTGGAACTAACCAAGTCCACATGTCCAGATCTCACCTCAAAAATAATATAAAAGAACAAGCCAGCATCTTCTCCCTAAAACCTATCAGTTCTGCAGAAATGTTTGCCAATGAGAATTGTCTAGTTGAACTCCAAGATGCAGAAGTTAAAAGAACAATCATAAACTTCATCAAAGAATTCAAGGAGTTTAAAGAAGACACAAAGAAACAGCTTGGTGAAATTAAGGAGAAAGAGCTTGAGGAGAATATATATGAATGATGCCCAAGAAAACACAAACAAAGCTGATGGAAATGGTGGAGACAATCCAGGACTCGAGAAGAGATTTCAATAAGGAGACAGAAACAATGCAGATGACTCAAGCTGAAAAGATAGAATTGGAAAATTCAATAACTCAACTAGAAGACTCAAAGGAAGGCTGGAGAGATATGATGAATCAAACAAGAAACAGAATATCAGGACTCAAAGACAAAGTAGAGGACCTACATCGAATAAGCAAGGATTATTTTAAAAAAATGAATAAATACAGGAAAGGAACACAGAGAAAATGTGGAAAACCATGGAGCTACCAAATCTTCACACTATGAGCATAGATGAGGGAGAAGAATCTCAAGTCAATGGCATAGACAAGATCTTCAATATCATAGGAGAAAACTCCCCCCAAATAAGGAAAAACACACACATAGAAATACAAGAAGTGTACAGAACACCAAATAGAAAAGATCAGAAAATAAAATTCCCATAGCATATCATAGATAAAATATTAAGTATACACAACAAAGAAATGTATTGAAAACTACATGAGAAAAATGCAAGTTACATATACAGAAAACCCCATCAGAATAACAGCTGACTTCTCAATGGAAACTTTGAAAGCCAGAGAGCCTGAAACAATGCATTCCAAGTCCTAAAAGACAGTAACAGCCAATCTAGACTAATATACTCAGCAAAACTATCTGCCTCAACTAAAGCAGAAAGAAAAAATTGAAAATCTAAATAAAATACAGGAAGTATTTCATAATAAAAAATTATTTGGGGTTAAGAGATGAATCAACATACCAGAAGAAACTGTGGAAATAAATAGGAAGATATAACTATGAAAACACAGAACACAAAGAACACTAAAACTCAATAAAACTATGTTCACAGTTAATACACAAATTTCAACAATAACTTTAAATATTAGTAGCTTCAGTTCTTCAATCAAAAGATACAGAGTGACAGAATGGATCAAAAACAAAATCCATCTACCTGTTGTCTATAAGAAACACATCTTCAGAAACTGGAATTTTTTTTCAGACAAGTCTTTGCCTTGCTTGGTTAGGTTCACACCAAGGTACTTTATGTCCTTTGTGGCTTTTGTGAAGGGTGTTGTTTCCCTGATTTCTTTCTCGGCCATTTTGTCTTTTGTATACAGGAGGGCTATTGATTTTTTTAAGTTAATTTTGTATCCAGCCACTTTGCTAAAGGTGTTAATCAGCTGTAGGAGTTCCCTGGTAGAATTTTTGGGGTCACTCAGGTATACTATCATATCATCCGCAAATAGTGATACTTCGACTTCTTTCTTTCCAATTTGTATCCCCTTGATCTCCTTCAATTGTCTTACTTTTCTAGCAAGGACTTCAAGAACAATGTTGAAGAGATATGGAGAGAGTGGCAGCCTTGCCTTGTTCCTGGTTTCAGTGAGAATGATTTAAGTTTCTCTCCATTGAGTTTGATATGTTGGCTATAGGCTTGGTGTATATTGCCTTTACTATGTTCAGGTATGTGCCATGTATCCCTGATCTCTCCAGTACTTTAAACATGAATGGATGTTGGATTTTGTCAAATGCCCTTTCAGCATCTAAGGAGATGATCATGTGGTTTCTCTCCTTCAGTTTGTTTATGTGTTGGATCACAAATGGTGGGATCTGGAAAAGATCATCCTGAGTGAGCTATCCCAGAAGTAGAAAGATGCACACGGTATATACTCACTCATATAGACATATAATATAGGATAAACCTACTAAAATCTGTACACCTAAAGAAACTAATCAATAGGGAGGACTCTTGCTAAAATGCTCAATTCCTATCCAGAAAGGCAAAGAGGATGGACATCAGAAGAAGGAGAAAAGAGGGAACAAGTCAGGAGGCTGACACAGAGGACCTCTGAAAGGCTCTGCCCTGCAGACTATCAATGCAGATGCTGAGACTTATGGGCAACCTTTGGGCAGAGTGCAGGGAATCTTAGGAAAGAAGTGGGAAACAGTAAAATCTAGATAGGACAGGAACTCCACAAGGAGAGCAACAGAACCAAAAAATCTGAGCACAGGGGTCTTTCCTGAGACTGATACTCCAACCAAGGACTATGCATGGAGATAACCTAAGACCCCTGCACAGATGTAGCCCATGGCAGTTCAATATCCAAGTGGGTTCCATTGTAATAGGAACAGGGACTGTCTCTGACATGAACTGATTGGCCTGCTATTTAATTACCTCCCCCTGAGGGGGAAGCACCATTACCAGGCCACAAGAAGACAATGCAGCCACTCCTTATGAGACCTAATTGACTAGGATCAGAAGGAAGGAAAAGAAGTCCTCCCCCATCAGTGGACTTGGGGAGGGGCATGCATGCAGAGGGTGGAGGAAGGGAGGGATTGGGACACGGGAGGAGGGAGGGAACCACAGGGGAGGGGATACAAAGTGAATAAAGTGTAATTAATAAAGAATTTTAAAAAAAAAGAAATACATCTGAGCTCTAAATATAGGAACCACCTTAGAGTAAAAGGATAGACAAAAGTACTCCAATCAAATAGGACCAGGAGGCAAGCAGGCATCGCTATCCTAATATCTGATTAAATAAACTTCAAATTATAACTAATCAGAATAGATAAAGAGGGACATATCTATTCAAGGGAACAGTTACCCAAGAAGACATTACTACCCTGAACATATATTCACCAAACTCTGGGCTACCCAATTATATTTTATTTTTTAATGTACTACTGGATTTAAAGACACACATTACCATCAATAGCAGGTGATTTCAGTACTCTGCTTTCTCCAAAAGACAGGTCACTGGGACAAAAAATTAACAGAGACACATTAGAATTAACTGACAATGTACATCAAATAAGACTATTAAGGCATGATTCCATCGAAACACCATGTCTTAAATGTTCCATTGCTGTGAAGAGATACTGTGGCAACTCTTATAAAGGAAAACGGTTAACTGAGGTTTACTTAAATTTCAGAGGTTTAGTCCATTATCATCATGGTGGGAGGGATGGCTGCATGCAGACAGACACAGTGCTGGAGAGGTAGCTGGGAGTTCTACATCCAGATCCACAGGTAGCATGGAGAGAGAGAGAGAGAGAGAGAGAGAGAGAGAGAGAGAGAGAGAGAGACTAGGTCTGGCTTGAGCTTCTGAAACCTCAAAGCCTACCTCAAGAAGAAATGATTGCAAAAAAAAAAAAAAAACAAACCCTAAATTTTCATTGGTGAGCAGTTATCAATTGGAGACAGCTTCTGGGTTAGGCATGGGGCATGTGTGCACTGCTCCTTTCTGCTCTAGGGCCCCATCTGGTGCAGATCCATGTAGACCCTGTGCATGCAGCCTCAGTCTCCATGAGCTCATATGCTCATGATGATGATGGTGATTTAGAGAGCTTTGTTTTCTTGCTGTCCTTCATATCCCTTCTGGCTCTTACTCTCTTTCTGCCTTCTCTTCTACATGGTTCTCTGAGCGCTGGGGAGGAGTGGGGGTTTGATGGAGATATCCTGTTTAGGGCCAAGTGCCCGAGGTCTCTGACCAATGATTTTACTTAAGCTCACAATACTCAACAGGGTCTCAGGGACAAGCAGTTCTTCCTTGTCTGTGTCACATGGTGGAAGCCATCTTCTCCGGTCTGACTCTGCCATCTTAAATGTGGGGGTTATTATTATTATTGCCTTATGTGACCAAGTGTCTTGCCTGGATGTATGTTTCTGTGCCACCCACAGAACAGGTCCCTGGGGATACCAGAAGGGGTGTCAGATCCTCTGGAACTGGAGATGGTTGTAAGCCACCCTGTGGGTGCTAAGGTGGGTGCTAATATTCAACCTGGGTTCTCTGGAAGAGCATCAGGGACTCTGTCCACCTATCCACCCTCACATTTTCAGGAAAACAATTGTTGTTAACAATTGTTATTAATCATTGTTAAGGAGCTACAAGGGAGCAGGGCCTTGTCTTCAGTCATGACCTTACTTGCTTTGATAGACCAATTACACCATCACAGACCTAACGTACAGAGCTGTCATAACATCACTGCTGTGTTTTGAAATCCAGTTTTTCCAAAGGGGGGCGCAAATCAGATGAATGGGGTTGGAGGCTGGGTGCTCCCAGCCTTCGAAGCGGAAGCTGAGCCAACTGGAGCAATCACAGGGGCTGACAGGTTGCTGATATAAATTCCTCCATCAACAAACAGCAGACATACTGATGAGTTTATCATCACACCCAGGACTCTGCTGCAATCCATATCTTCCTTGTGGCTAATGGCATCCCAGCCCACTGATTCCACAAAGCACGTCCATCAGCTCAGAGGGGCAATTCCTGCCCAGAACATCAGAGCCAATTTGTAAATATGGAGACATTTTCTCCAGCAAATTTATATCAGAATGAGGCAATAATGCTCCCACAAAAATTAATGCGTCCTGGCAGATGTCTGACTTTTGACTAGTCTGTTTTGAATATCTATTACCTGCAAATGTCTATGCACCGAAAGCATCTTTTTTTTAATTTCTACTCATTAAATCTCAGTCAAATAAGTGAAGCATTCTAAATGACGGAGGCACAAAAATACAGTCTCCCTCCCAACCCCGGCCATAAAATAGTGGCAGCTTATGGTGGCGTAAAATAAATTAACTGCCAATGTGTTTTAAAAAGCAATGCTGGCCATGGCAAAGGGCCAAGCTGGGGCTCCATCCAGGACTGGGTCTGATGCTTTCTGACTGGCCCAACCCAGCTGCTTCGCCTGCATCTCTGCCTCTCTCTGCAGTGTGAGGGTGCTTGCCACACACTGCTTGGAGCTGTGAGTTCGGTGACCTAACATGGGGGAGGCACCTGTTCAACCGTGCCCGACAGCAGGTATTCACATACTACTGTATCCTGGGTTTTCATTTCTTTGTTGTGTGTATATGTGTGGTATACATGAACATGCATGGGGGGCTGTACACATGTTTCTGTGTGTGCACACGTGTGCCCATGTGGAGAAAGCCAAAGGATGACGTCAGGTTTCCTGCTGGGTCATCCTCTCGTCTTAGTCTCTTGAGACAGGGCTTTCACTGAGCCTGGAACTAGGCTGTCAGGGATCAAGCTCGAGTGAGCCTTCTACTCGGATCACACGGCACGTGGGCTGCGGGTGTGCACAGCCACACGGCTTTTGATGTAAATGATGAGGATTTACCTCTGCTCTAAGGATGTAGTGTTAGAATTTAGCTTCGGCCCAGGCTCCAGCATCCGCAGCAGCTTTTCCAGTTTCACGGGTAGGCCCGAGATGTCTGTGAGCACCTCACTAAAAGATATTCCAGAGCCAGGCTCTCTCCCAGAAACTGAGTCCACACCAGAGAGATGGCACACCCTGTTCTTCACCTCCTGCCTGGACAGGTCTGACTGCTGCCGCATTGGCTCCCATTCTCTTTTGCCCCACCCCCACCCCATGCTGTCTGTTTCTGGTGATGGAGTCTGAACTCTCCCTGCCCACGTCATTGCTTATCTTTCTGTCCATGGCATTAATAACTCCTTTTTTTTTTCTCAAGGCAGGGTTTCTCCGTGTAGCCTTGGCTGTCCTGGACTCACTTTGTAGACCAGGCTGGCCTCAAACCCACAGAGATCTGCCTGCCTCTGCCTCCTCTAGTGCTGGGATTACAGGCATGTGCCATCACAACCGGCTGGCATTGATAACTCTTATTATGACCTTATTCCCCAGGAATCGGTCTCAGTGTCCCCTTGAGCCCCTCCCCCTTCTGAGACTGTCCACACAAGAATCCGTAGGAGACATTTCATATTCAAACCATAGCACCCCATCCTTTCTGGATTGCTGCTGGCTTAACCAGGTTGTAAAGTGCCCTCCCTGCCTGGGTACTGGCCCTACCAGGCTGGTATGATAGTCACAGTTTAAAGCACTCGGGGACTCATTAGCCTTAGATGCAGGAGAAATTTGAGTTGTGAGTTTGATGGTACCAAGGATTTACTAATAAACTTGCTTGGCAAATACTAAGATACACAAAGAGGAGTTTAGTTAAAGGAGAGCCCCATCCAAGGTGACTGGAGAGGAAGTAATATACTAACCAGGATCTCCAGAACTTGTGAGAACAAAAATTGTACTATCATTGAAGTTTAGGGATGCTGAGAACGTTTCCACTAATGTTCATTCATCAAGATTGACGGCCAGTTGGGTTCCACTTTCATAACAGAAGACAACCCTGACCTACACCCAGCCGTTAGGTCCATCCCTACACATATCAAAGAACATATATTTAAGAGGCAGCTCATGGAGACAGCAGAGGGTCATGGCCACCATTAAGTCCTTGTCTACCACTCATGCACTTATCAAAGAAAAGCATAACTCTGCCAGGTGGGCAAGATGACCCTGAGGAACAGCAACTCATAAAGAACAACACGGATGTACTTGAGAAATAATCCCATCTTTGCTTTGGAAATCTCCCGTCGGCCCAAGTGGCTAGACTTGTCCACTTAAATTATTCAAGGGTTAACTTGGGGCCAGGACTTAAAAAGATATTTAAGGATGACAGTATATGTAATATGTATAAGCCTAAAGTGCGTATAAGTTTGTAAAATCTTTTGTTCAAGGCCTGTTCTTCCTTGGGCATTAACCCCAGCCAGACAAGTGCTTATTAAAAAAGTGTTTCCTTCTGTGTGGTTGTAGTACACACCTTTAGTTTCAGCACTCATAAGGCAGAGGGAGGCAAGCAGATCTCTGTGAGTTTGAGGCCAGCCTGGTCTATAGAGCAAGTTCCAGGACAGCTAAAGCTATACACAGAGAAACCCTGTTTAAAAAAAAAAAAAAAGCTTTTCTTCATCTCTAAGTGCATAAAGTAAGTTTATGTAAAAGCATATTCTTTCTCTCTTTTTGTTTTTGTGTGTGTGTGTGTGTTGTTTTTCAAAACAGGGTTTCTCTGTGTAGCCTTGACTGTCTGAGAGCAGGCTGGCCTTGAACTCACAGCAATCCGCCTGCCTCTGCCTCTCAAGAGTGCTGGGATTACAAGCATCTGCCACCACACCCCAGCTCTTATTATTTCTATAATACCTTTACTCAACCACCCAGAAAGTAACATAGCTACACATACTTTAACATACCATACCATCCTGCACCTATATGAAACACCATCACAAGTGATTTATAGAACACCACAGATATAAAGCCAAATACAAGAGTTTTGTTTAAGCCAGAGAGGAAAGCAAGCTTCTGCCACAAAGAATTCTTGCTTCAAAGTAAGGCAACACAGAGTTTATACAGGCAAAAAACACCAGGTGTGTGTGCCAGGGGAATTTTATAATCCTTGTTTCCTTCCAAGAACAGAGGAGACTCTGTCCTCTCTGGCAAGATGTGACTTCATACCTTCATACCTGAAGGTATGAAGAGGCCAGTGATGACAAGTTCTGTCAAGCATGAAGTAGGCAGGGGGTTAGGGCAGCCTGATCCATTTCAATACATGCATGTGTTTGTGTAGTTCAACAAGAGAATGTGTAAATTAAACACATCTAGAGGTGTACTCTCTATAGTTAGCTTTAAGGGTTAAAGTCAGCATTAAGATTGATGGAGAGTCCTCAATCCCTCTGAAACATTTCTTGACTTCCGCAGTCACTTCCGCAGTGACTGTGTTACAGACCTGAGAACTGAGGAAATGGCCCACCCTTGCTGCTCCGGGACCAGCATGCAGCCCAGGCCACCTGTTTACTCAAAGAAACAAAGACCTTATCAAGGTCCACGGATTATCGGGTCACACCCTAAAAGAACTGGAACCCACTAAGTTGTGCTGGGACAGGAGTGACAGCGAAAATCAGAAGAAATAGGGGTCGAAAATATCATTTTCTTCCTTCTGTCTCCCAACTTTATAGCCAAGCCTGAAAATTTGAATTTCTCTGAGTGAATTCCCCTTCTCTGAAGCTACTTTACTTGTATTAAGCTGTAACTTTTGGACAATTATAAAATGTATGGGCCTCCCCCATATCACCGGGATTTATCATCCACAACGTAACTATGCAATAAATAATTATTAAAATAATGTTTTGAAGATTAATCCAGGCCTTTATATGATTAGTATGGCTTGCCTGTCAATTAAAAAAACATGCCTTTTGGCTCCCTGAGAATTAGACTAGAGTAAATTTATATCTTAATAATCAGTCCCCTGCAGGAGCTCCACAAGGAGACCAACAGAACCAAAAAATCTGGCCCAGGGGTCTTTTCTGAGACTGATACTCCAACCAAGTACCATGCATGGAGATAACCTAGAACCCCTGCTCAGATGTAGCCCATGGCAGCTCAGTGTCCAAGTGGGTTCCCTAGTTAGGGGAACAGGGGCTGTCTCTGACATGAACTCAGTGGCTGGCTCTTTAATCACCTCTCCCTAAGGGGGGGACAGCCTTACCAGGCCACAGAGGAAGACAATGCAACTAGTCCAGATGAGATCTGATAGGCTAGGGTCAGAGCGAAGGGGAGGAGGACCTTCCCTATCAGTGGACTGGAGGAGGGGCATGGGAGGAGAAAAGGGGGGGAGAGTGGGACTGAGAGGGAATGAGGGGGGACTACAGTTGGGATACAAAGTGAATAAATTATAATAAATTTTAAAAATTAATTAATTAATTAATTAAAAAATAACTAGTCTCCTGACTCAGACATTTACATAGGGTTATTATCTTTGTATTATTTTAACATATATTGCATTAATGGATTTCCTAACTCCATCTCCCTGTACCTGTTGATGTAACACCAGTGTATTTTAAACTTGTCTTGATTAATGATTTTCTTTGTTCTATAAAACTATGAAATGAAACTGTTTCTGCATTGGAATTTGGGGTAACCTAAATAAGCCTGTGTTCCCGGGCAAGATCATTATACTCCAGCTCTTACCCCCTTTGAGATGAGAACTGTGGTTTCTGCATCGATATATCTCATCTAGGAAATTCAGTGTTCAGCAGCATTGTGTGCCTTGCGCCTTCTCTTTTGTGAGTGTTAAAATCTGAGTTAGATGTCAGCATGGAGGAGGGTTGCTGTCCTTAATGGTCCACAGTTCAAGGAGTATGTGGCCTTTGAATGTTTGGTGAGATTATCCCAAGAAACCCTATGGATCTTGTTCAGTATCTTTTACAACTGTCTCTTTGCCACAGAAATCCATACATTTATATGTCTCCTGCTTTTAAATAGCATTAATTTGGGCAGCTAAGTTTTTTTAAAAATATACTTGCAGGGCACCCTGTGAATTATTGAGGCTGTTTTTTAAATTTCCTTGGTGTCCAGCTATTTCCCCTGGGTTTATAAATTCATTTATCTTTTTTTCTATAACTCTCTTTTCTCTAAGTTAGCTAGTGGTATTTTTTTGTTATTTTTAAACAGAGATGTCATTAATTGCTAAAACTTGTCTTAGTCAGGGTTTCTATGAAAACACCGTGACCAAAAAGCAAGCTGGGGAGGAAAGGGTTTATTTGGCTTCTACTTCCACAACACACAGTTCATCCTTGAAGGAAGTCAGGACAGGAACTGGAACAGGGCAGGATCCTGAAGGCAGGAACTAATGCAGAGGCCTTGGAGAGCTGCTGCTTACTAGCTTGCTTCCCCTGGCTTGTTCAGCCTGTTTTCTTATAGAACCCAGGACCACCAGCTCAGAGATGCCAGCACCCATAATGAGCTGGCCCTCCCCCATTGATCACTAATTGAGAAAATGCCTTACAGCTGGATCTCATGGAGATATTTCCTCAACTGGGGCTCCTTCCTCTCTGATGACTCTAGCTTGTGTCAAGTTGACCCGCAAAACCAGCCAATACAGCACTGTACTTGTTTTCTAAGGCTCCTACAACAAAGTAACACAAGTAAGCTGCTTTAAGCAGAAATGCTTTGCAGACCAGGCCTCAAACTCCAGCTGGCTGTGGTACATGCCTTTAATCCTGACGCTTGGGGGCCAGAGGCAGGTGTATCTGTGAATTTGAGGCCCGTCTGGTCTACAGAGTGAATCCAGGACAGCCAAGGCTACAGAAAGAAACCCTGTCTAACTCCCTCCTCCTCCCCCCCCCCCAAAAAATAAGTAGGAATCCTTTTTGACACAGAGCTGTGAGCTAGAACTCTGCTTGGCTTCAACTCTGTCGGCGTCCAGTACTTTCTCCTTTGGTTTCAATGGTCTTTTTTTGTCCTTAGAAAGATCAGAGTTCCTTACTGATAATTCTCTCTGTGCTCCCAACTTCTGAATACCATAGCTTCTTTGGCACTTTACATGTAGCTTTTACTTTGTAAGTTGTTCCTGTTTTCACTGTGGTTTATTTATTTGTTCATTTGTTTGACCCCCTGGGGCTTCAGCCCACATCCTAGGGAAGTGCTGTTTTGTTGTGCTGCATCTTCATCTCTTCATACCTTTATATTTTCAGGCAGCATCTGGCTCTTTCCCAAGCTGACCTTGAACTTGCTATCCTGTGACTAGGACTCCAGAGTCACTGGGATTACAGACTCGTACCACCAAGCCCGGCTGGCTTTGCTAGGTTTTAGTGGTGTCTTTTCTCCCCCTCTCTTACTAAAGCACCAAATTGTCACTCAACCAAAAAGGGGGAATGAGTCTGTGAGAAGGTATAGTCCAGGCTAGTCCTGAATTCACCATCCTCCTGCCTCAGCCTCCCAGGTACTGGGATTACAGGAATTTAGCATTGCTCCCAGGTGTTCCTCGCTCATCTTAACCAAGCTTTCTACCAGTCAGGCCAATGGTCCCAACTACCCACAAAGACACATCAGTGAATTGTGAGCCAAGACTTGGGCAAAAGAGTCTCCGATCTCAGGCTAGCCTTGACTACATGGACTCTGTCTCTATCAACCAGGGGGTGGGGTAGTAGAGACTCGGGCTGGCTTGCAGCAACCTCTGGAAGGCTAGACCCAAGGCAGACAATTTTATGGAGGAATTAGTCAGAACGCAGCACCCTCACTATCATTCAGGAATTCCCAGAATTATTCTACTTTTGAGGGGCCACGTGGCTAGCTTCATCACTAAACCTCAGTTTTTAGCTGGTGTCCTATTTGGTCTGGGGTACATGTTTGGGTGGTGGCCATCAAATTCGAAGCGTGGTGAGGATCCTGAGGAGTGCCTGCCAATCATCCTTTCCTGTGTCTGGAGAGCTGGCGCCCTGACCTCCTCTCCCTTTACGGTACCAAAGGAGGGAGAAAGGAAGAGCTTGGAAGGCTCTCCTCTCACCTCTGCGGTTTCTCTACAGCTCTGAAAACCTCTTTTGTGCAAAAACGTAAAGAAAATAAGGGAGGGCTTTCCCCTGCCAAGAATTTTACTTATCACATATGAAAGGGTATCGTCTGCTGCAGATTTTAAGATGTCTTTAAAATGGGTATCAAAGACTCCAAGGCCAATTAATCTAAATTGCTTTAACACTTCGAGGAGAATAAAAGGCACATTCTAAAATCTGCAAATGAGAGGAGTCTACAAAATTGCAGATTAAATGCTGTGTGGGGGAAGAGGACATCTTAGGCTCTCACTTGAAACAAGTGTCTTAGGGAAAGAAATAATACCTTAATATGTTTAAATCATGTTTTGAAATGGATGAGAAAAAGACAGCTAGGTACTGAGTGAGACCCAACAAAAAGCAGCGGAGAAAACCTCTGCTTCAGATAAAACTAGCTGACATTACGTTTCATTCAACATAGTTTCCCAAGAAGGGGTCAGCTCCAGGGGGGAAAATAAATAAATAAATAAATAAGGCTATTTTTACAATCCGTGCTGAAACCATATACACAATTCTAAATTTCAAAGTCATTTCTACCATTCAGGGGAAAAAACACACAGCTCTCAAAGTTTAGAGGCCAATTCTTGTTACATATTGTCTTTGTTAGATGGAGACTGATGGAGGCCGCGTGGAAATAAAAGAAAATTTAAACCTACCTCCACAAAAGCACATTTCCCTTTAACGAGAAGGATGAAGGGCACCAGGGTCTCCGCAGAGTGGTGCCATATGCACATGGCTTGAGGGGGAAGAGAAACTTTGGGGATGGGAGAGTCCATGTGCTCTCCAAACCCCCTCCACCCCCATCCCCGAAGTCTCCAGGTAGTAGACAGCAACGGAGGGCGCCATGCTGAGCTTCTGTCCGAAGCTTTGTGGATCCCGACTGCCCACGGGTGTTTTCAATCTACCTTCAGGTCCGAAGCTTCTCAGCCCACCTGGGGTTGTTCAGTCACTAACCCTTCCGGCTAGCTTTCCATTTATATTTAGCCACCAATGCTCAGACAGTGAAAACAGAATATAAGACCTATAATTCCTGATGTTGCAGCCCCAGCCAGGCTAGGAAAGCCACAGAAATATAAACCCGTACGTTTGCCTCCTTCGTGTCTCTAAGGAACTGGTAGAGCTAACCAGAGAAACTGAGACTCTGATTGATCGTATCCTCAGCCCTGACAGGCAGCTACTGGGGAGATGGGGCTCTTGTCATTAGCCTGAACCAAAGCTTTCCACAGACCCTGGCCCTTTCCAGCTACTCTTATTCTACTGGATAGTCCGCTAGGCTTTCTCCTGCAGTCCTCTTAAATTCCCTCTCCCTACGTTATCAATAATCTAGAAGCAATTCAGGCCTACGAGGAAAACTAGAATAATTGAGCAAATAATCAACCATGGGAGAAAATGATCCACAAGATTACCATTTAGCATATACCGTTCACCAAAGCTGCCTTACGTGATATGACCACACACACACACACACACACACACACACACACACACACACACGAACATGCACACTCACACATAGAGAGGGAGAGGGGTGTGGTTTAACTATTCCTCAGTACCCTGGGACAGGGGTGTGAGGGGACACTCGGTTACACACACCCTGTGTCAAAATCCACAGATGTGCCAGTCTCTCGTGTAAAAACCACAGAGCAGTGGCACATAGCCTAAGCCCACCCTTCCATATGCTTTAAATCATCTCCAGATGACATAATTCCTAACATAATGAGGATCGTCTCATAAACAGCTCTTATAATAACAAGAAAAACAAGTATGTGTATGTGCAGGACAGATACAAATATGATTTTGAAAATACTTTATTATTTATTTTTACTTTATATGTAGAGGTGCTTTGCCTGCATGTATATCTATGTAGCCTGTGCATGTCTGCTGTCCTCAAAGGCCAGAAGAGGGTCCTGGAGGGCTGGAGTTACAGATGGTTGTGAGCTACGATGTGGGAGCTGAGCACTGACCTTGAGTCCTCAGGAAGAACAACGAGCTCTATTTATTATTTTATTATTACTATTATTATTATTATTATTACTTTGACAATTTTTAAAATATGACTTTTTATTGAAAAGAGATTTTTTTTCATGCAATACATTCCGATCATGGTTTCCCTCCCTCATCTCCTCCAGATCCTCCCCACCTCCCCGCCCATCCAACTCTGTGCTTTGTCTCATTTTAGAAGACAAACAGGCAAATAAAAAAGCAAACAAACCAGAGCAGGACAAAACAAATACAGAAAAAAAAAAAGAAAGGAAAGGTTTAAGGAGCACACACACACATACACACACACACATACACACACACACACACATTTCTAAAAACACCAGAGTTCGTCTTGAATCAGCCATTTACTGCTGGGAATGGGGCCTGCTCTTAAGTGTGGTTCCTATACCATATGAGGAACCACACTTAAGACTCCAGTGTGTGGAGTCTCATATTTTTTTCCTTGTCAATCGGAGACAGCTTCTTGGTTAGAGACAAAGATCATGTCTACTTTCCCCTCAGTGCTGAGACCGTCTGACTTTCACCTGTGCGAGCCCTTTGCTGCCTTAGCCTCTCAGGGTTCATATGTGTGTCAAGCATGCTGCGTCTGCAAGCTCTTGATGCCTTCCACCCCCACTGGGCCTTACGATCTTTCTACCTCCTCTTTTGAATAGTTCCCTGAGCCCTGAGGGAAGTAATTTGATGGAGACACCCCATTTAGGACTTAGTGTCCCAAGGTCCATCACTCTCTGCACACTGTCCAGTTGTGGTTCGCGGTGTTTGTCCCCATCTACTGAAGGAGGAAACCTCTGCTGATGGCTGAGCAAGACACTTATCTATGGGTATAACAAAATGCCACTAGAAGTCATTATATTGCTACGTTTCTTTAGCAGTACAATCGCACTTACTTTTCCCCTAGGCCCATGGCCCATCTAGTCCCAGGTTCTTGGCCACCCAAGCAGTGTCAAACATGAGTTCCATCTCGTGAAGTAGGCCTTAAATCCAATCAGGTAGTGGTTGGTTACTTCCGCAATATTTGTGTCACTATTGTGCCTGTATATCATCTAGACAGGTCACCAAAGATAGCTGTGCTGATGCTCACCTTTCTCCTTTGGTAATGTGCATAGCATCTCCCAGTATCGCCAGGGTGAAGGTGATACTTCGGCACCAGCTTCACTTCTCCATGTTTGATGAGATATGTATGTGTTGCCTTTGGCAAGAGGGCTTACTGTCAGTTTGTGGAGTGCACACACTAGACCTGGCGATAAACTGAGTTGGTGGAGGGTTTCTGTGTAGCCTCTTTGCAGCCAGTGCTCGTAACCATTGAGCTCTCCAGCTCCAAATATATTTGATTTATTTGTGTGAGAGGTGGTTGAATCCTTAGGTGTGGGACCCACAGATCCAGAAAGCAACTGTACATACCATTTCACATATATTTCACACTCACATGTACCTTTATTAACATACATACATACATACATTCATACATCAACATTTACTAGCATTAAAGGGTTCCATGTCTTGGAGCCCAAAACCATTTTAGCTGAATATACCCAAATGTTTTGAAGTCTAAAATGTTAACAAGGAAATATATGTATGAGCCTTATGATCTTTTCAAGTACTTTTCTCCCAAAGATCTTTTTATGAAATTTTAGTTTATTCCAAATTTTCTTTTTTTAAGTTTCTTCCTGGGACCTTCAATATAACTGAAATTATTGGCTTGATTTCCTTCTATAAGCTTTCTCATGTGTAGAGAAGCATGTACATATAAAACTTCTGGCCACCTTTTAAGAGGGTCAATGACTGTGCTTTGCAGTGTTTAGCCTAGAACACCAGAAAGCCCTGTGAAGCAAGCTGGCTGGCTTAAGACTCATTTATTTGTATAAGTTAGTGTAGCTCTACTACTAAATTTTGTCCTCCAGTGCTCTGACCATTTCTGCCTCTTGCCTTCCTCCTTGGGTTTCCCACTGCTTTCATTTGGATGGTTCAGGAGGTAGCCAGTATGGCCTGGAAGAATACACAGTTGGCAGGAAGTAATGCCCTTTTAGGAAGAAAGCCAATTTCCTGTTGCAGATTCTCCTTTGTCTCATTGACCTGGGATGGATCATGTGACCACTCCCAGCTCAAGTGTACCTGAGACAGTAAATATTGACACTTTATGTTTCCACTGAGTAAACAGGCGAAGAGAAAGGAAAAAACAGATTGCCAAGGTATTGGGCTTCCATGCTTTCTACCAGAACAATAAACCAGGATGTTCAAAGCAGAATTTAGAAATAAGAATGAAGTGCAGAAACTCTCTCTCTGAGGGTGACATTGGCTTAAGGCCCTAAAAAAAAAAATAGCTCTTCCTACTCCAGTTTTCAAGGAGACTGTGAGAGTGGGGACTCCAGCCTTTCCTTCACTGTCTAAGGGATCCAAGGGAATTTTGTGCTAATCCTCCTGGACATGAAGTGGCCTCCCACCCGAGTAGCAACGTGCACTCTGTGTGGCTCCCACCGGGCTTTCTCAAATGCACGGGTAGAAATTCGGCACTTTGTTTGGTCAAGTGGAGAGCTGATAAGCACCTGGTCCTTTCCATCACGGAGAACCTTGCGAGAGGTCTGTTGCCACCTACTGTGGGTGGACAGAGCGTGACAGCCATTGCATCGGGTGTTGCCTACATTGTTAGCCGCGGTCTCCAGTTTCTCCAGCCCCATTTGCCATGGGTCTCTACATACTTTCTCACTTTGATATGGATAAACTTGAGTTTTCATGCTTAGGATGGGGCAGATGTCACTTGACCTCCCAAGCATGGCTGACTGTCTCTGATAAAAGCCCACCCAACACCTCTATGTAGAACACAGCCATCCTTTTATGGTGGTGGCTTCGGCGACTTTGATCTTTGAGTCTTTGCCTTTGTTGTGTTACCATGTTCTATGTTGCCTGAATGTAACTCTTTAGTAAAGAAGAAGAATTTATGCAAGTATCCAAATAGTTATCAACCACAAATCCTACAATATATAAAACATAAGGAAGACAATAAGACACTGCTCCCTGGATGCTGTTGAAAGTTTTTGGCTTTTGGTTTTTGTTGTTTGTTTGTTTGTTGTTGGTGTTTTGTTTTGTTTTGTTGGTTTGGTAAGGGGGAAAACACACCTGCAAAAAAAAAAATCTCTTCATTAAAAAGCCACTAGAGAAAGAAATCCACTGCTCCAAATGTTTTCTTTGCACTGATGTTTCTTCAGTGATGGTTCATGCACAAAAGTCCAAGAATAACTCAGGGCTGAGGGAGCTCAAAGTTCATTGGTTATTAGTTAGTGTATATGTAATTTGATTGAAAGTTGCTTAGATAAGAAATAGTTCTGCATACAGTGACCTGAGTGTAATTAGCCTATGACTAGATCTTCTTCCCATTAATTCTTATAGTCTTGTTTTACGTTCAGAATGTCCATGAATGGGCAGGTTATTTGAACTTGGGTTTCTATTTCACGCTCAAGGCTGTTTGAGTGGACGTGTTATGTTTGCTCTTGAGGAAGTTTCTGGAGAGTTTCTCCCACAGTCTTTACATCCGACGTTATTTGTGGAGAATGCGAAGGAGCAGAGACAAAGCAAACAAAGCACATTGATGAATTCCTTCCTTTCAAAGAGAGGTCAGCATCCATGAGGAAAATGCCTTTTTATAAACACAGTCATTCATTGCGAAGATTGTTGCCTTTGCTTCTTTATACATGAAGGAAGCTTAATCCCCAAAGGGAGGCAGTTAGGGTTAGAAGGGGCTGTAGGATGAGGCTCCTTGAGGATGACAGTGGTATTCTAAGATGAAGGGTAGAATCCTGACCTGGCATACTGACCCCTTCTCTCTTGACCCCATGATGCACTCCACCATGTTAGATGCAATGCAAGACCCTCACCAGATGGTATTCTCTTGGACTTCCCAACCTCAAAATAAAATTCTGTTGTTTACAAATTACCCAGTCTTGGGTGTTTTGTTACAGCAACAGGAAATGGACTATAATGCAGCCATTACCATTGGGACTGTGCAGGAAAAAAATGAACGAAATAGCACTTCGGGCGATCGCTATGTGCACAGAGCCATTATTTTTTATAAACAAATTCAGAGAGCAATAATCCTAGGACCGTGGATGCAGCTCAGCTGGCACAGTGCTTGCCTAGTGTTCTTAGTCGCTGAGTGCAATGCACAGCATTGCATTGAATGGATGGGTTGGTGCATGCCAATAAATCTCAGAAGGAAGAGGCAAGAAGAGCGGAAAGTCAAGGTCATCTTCAGCACAGCCATGTCTGAGGCCAACCTTGACAAATGAAACCCTATCTCAAAAGGACATAAATAACCCAAACAGTTCCTTACATCTTTGTAACCTGACAATGGCAATACGTGGATCCTTGCTGTGGTCTCAGAAGCATAAGATTAGGGGTCACTGCAGTGGGATCTGCCATGCTATCGTCTCTGTTTCCTAGTGATATTTAACAACAGAAAGAAGTCCTGCTGTTGAGGTCCTCTCCTAGGTGACCAGCACGTAGACCCCATGACCTTGACTTTTCCATCTTTCTGATAGTTAATCCAAGAAAAGCAGATTCTCTTCACTATTCTCCCCAAACTAGCACCCTAGCCCTGTCACCCTGTCAGGCTCAAGCAGAGACTGGCACAGTCCTGGAGTGACAGCTCTCTTTCAGGAGATTTGTGGGCTGGAAAAGGCCAGCCCAAGCCATAAACATTTGAGAGGAGGTAGGAGGCATTGGCGTTGGGAGCCTGTGCCAGCCGGGAAACCTAGCTGTAGAGAGGCCAGATAATAAGACATGCCGTGGGCAGATGAACTGAGGGCCGTTACAACGGCATCCTCTTAAGTCTTACACAAAGTTCATAAAGGACATGCAGCCGGAACTGAGTCTGGAGGTGTTAGTAGAATTAATTAATGCAGGCTGATGACATCTGACCAGTGGGAAGTAGAGCTAAATCAAGCCCTCTTTCCTCACCAAAGCTTGTCCACCTGGCTATGAGATATCAGACTTACACACTTATACTTCACACACACACACACACACACACACACGGGACTATGGAAGCAGGCTGGACAATAGTTGCCTATGAGCAGGGTCAAATCCAAATGCTGCCTTGGATCAGATGAGAGCTGGCCTGGGATTAGCTGTTCCAAGCCATGTTCTAGAGCGCTACAAAAAGGTTAATGGCTGTGAATACTTTATGGCATGGGAGAGCTTCAGGAGCAGACATGATTCAGCAGATGCCTGGACCCCCTTAGCTCTTTTCCCATAGTGGCTTGGCTACATAGTGAATGAAGGCCAGTCACCACTGAAAAAGCAGGGAAACAACAGCCATGCCAGGCTAGTTCCTACCACATTAACAAATATTCCAAAATCAGCAGTTCTCAAAGCTGGAGAAAAGGACGGGTACCCTGATATACAAGCCAAAGCTTCAACTATTAAAACTTTCTGCAAAGCAACTTGGCAATAGATAACAAAAAGCCTCAGAAATATTAAAATCACTTAGCTCAGTAATTACTATAATTAGCACTTGTAGGACTTGCTCCAAAAGAAGTGAGATGAATATAAAGATCTCCTTTGCACATATAGAAAGAAAATTTTAAGTGGCCAATTGTCTAACATTAGTACAAAAAAAAAAGGGTTATTAGTGGCTACTATTTAGGTATTTATAGGTATGGAAATTGTGTCAACAGAGAACTTTTGAAGCCTGAAATAATATCTATATAAACCAATGTCATAACTGCTCCGTGGCATGGTTGGGAAGGAGGTTTTTATTGTGGATATAAGGGAAAGAACAGCCAGAGGCATCTGGAAGAATGCAGCGCAGAGAGAGAAGGCAGTAGAGTGAGCGTGGCCAGGAGAGACGCAGAAGAGAGAGAGAGAGGAGAGGTGGGGAGAGCGAGAAATGAAGACAAAGGATAGCAAGCAAAAGAGAAAGGGCAAAACGGAAACAGCTGGGCTGTAAGGGAAATGAGCAGCTGCGGGGGGTAGGCCTATGAGGTGGAGAAATTTAGAAGAGGACCCAGAAGAGCTGAGAGGAGCCAGGATGGCAGTGTGAACTTTGAAATCTGTGACAGATACTTGTGCTACTGAAGGAACCCAGAGGCCAGCATGCGCTTTGGTGTGCCATAGACACCACAGATAGACACCACTTGTTCCTTCTGCCAATGATAAGGAACTGGCTCCTTTTGGGAGAGGGCAACTGGCTTCACAAACTCCTGAGAACTGCTGGCTTTTGTCTAACTTCTAGAATTTGAGAAAATGGACCTTCCTCTGGACCTGATAATAACAAGTAAAAAGGAACCATGGTATCTGAAGGATACATACCAGGAGAGACAGAAGAAACATTCCAAACTGCAAATGGTGGCTTATCCTGGGGGTCGGGGACCATACATTTATTATTTATTTATTATTTATAGGGAACTGTACATTTCTTCTTTACAGTTTTATTCTCACAATAATATTACTCTTCTAAGCCAATGAGGAAGAGGAAAAAGGCCTGCTGGGGGTGGTCTGTGGTGGGTGGAGCATGTGGCCCACATGGCCCACTAGGACCCAGCTCTGGCAGAGGGGGCTGACCAGTGCTCAGTTCTGAGCAGTCAGTGTAGACACCCACTCCTCCTGCTTAAATGAGGACTCTGGTTCAAGGTACGTGGGATGGGCCTACATCCTCAACACACTAGTGGATGGCAGAGATGCCACCCAGCCACAGCCACAGCTTAACGGGCTCCCTACCAGGAGCATCAGGTTTGGTAGGCTTGGAGGGCCTCACTGACCTGCAGCCTAACTCTCAGGTAATGCTGGTGGCACTGATCTACAGACCACACGTCCTAAGACACCAGAACTATTGCTGGACCTCACAGCCAGTTAGTAACCTGCCCTGTAGCCACTTAAGACTGCTCTCCTACTGCGCACTCAAACTATTTGTTTAACCTGCTTTTAAAAGAACAATGTGGCAATCAAACTTGCCTGGCTTGAAGCTCCCCTGCAATCAGCTTTTGCGCCGAAGCTAATGCACAGCTGTAACCTTAAATTACGGTCTCTTCCACACCCCTGATGCATATGTATCACTTGCCGAAAGCAGTAAGTACAGAAGTTGAAAGCGGATCCCTAAACTCCACCATAAAGGTTGAAAGTGGCCATTTATGGTTATTGGTTGGTAAACAATGATGTCTGCTCTCTAGTCAGTTGGAATCAATTGCAGCCGGTGACTTAACCTCTTGTAAAACTCGGTTAAAGATTTCTATAAAGCGTCCCGTTTCTTCCCCATGTGATGCTTTCTGTGCTGTTCAATAAAGATAGAGAAAAGCCCTTTGTGAGGGACAGACTGACAGCACTTCCCCATAACTCATAACACAGACAGACATAAGAACACGGAAGTGGAGGAACAAACATATTCAGAAGGCTGTCATAGATTCAAACTCATAGGACAGACAGAGGATAAAGACACAGGGAACACGGAGGAAGAGAATTCAAATCTGGACTCACTCCCAGTGAAATGACTCCCAGGGGAAGCACTTTTCTGTCTCTCCTTACTGAACCATCTATACTTTACTGGTGACTCGGGATTAGTCACTAGTGCATATAATCCAAGCAGCACTGGAATCCTTAGTTCCTTGTTCCTCAAACAGTAGTTTAAGAACCAGCAGGTGTCATCCGGAGTCCTGCCAGAAATGCAGATGTCAAGACCCTATGTGCTGTATAGCTCTTCTTGGGATTCTTTAATCTAGAAGATACTCCCAACAAGCTAGCGGGCCTTTCCAGAAAAATCATTCAACCGAAACAATCAGGCGTCCTGCCCTTCCCAGCTCTTGGCTGCCGAGTTAGTTACTTCCTTGTTCCCCGTGATACGTGGCTCACAGTCATGATCAGGGTGCTGATTATGGATTAGCTGTTCACAGGAGACTGCTTTTGCTGTCCATCCACTGCCTTGAGCAGGGCTGACCATCTCCTGCAGGAGAACACCAACTGCATTGCCATGGAGCAAACTTGAGATTCTTACATCAATTCCTTAAATCAAAACTCCTTGCCCAGATGAGTTGAGGTGACCGACCGATGGGAGCTATTTTTCAGGTAGCAAAGAGAGGGATGGTATCTGAGGGGGATTCTGGTATCTGAAGAAACATCATTTGCCAAGTTCCTAAGAAATGTGGGCTTGCTTATAGCTCCTGGATGCAAAACTTTGGGAATGGGAGTAGGTGTGGGAGTCATGTTCTCTCCAGAACATGTCATGCTAGGCTAAGGAGAATCGGGCCTTATTCTAGAGGAATCATCTGCCTGTGAAAAAAAAAAAAAAAAAAGAAACAAAGAAGAAAAGAAAAAAACAAAACAACAACAAACCTGCACTTATTGCTCTTTAACATACCATAACTTAAAGGGGGAAAGAAACCTCTCTCCCAAGAAGGTAGCATATTAGAAAAGAGAGAAAGAATGTTCTGTTTATAGAAGACATATATTTACTTGCTAAAGTATTTTCCTTAGCCCTGGGCAGAATAAAATATAGCACCTAGCAATGTGTTCTTATATTTCTGCTGTCTGAAAGGTTGCTTTATTTATTTTTTAATTTTTTTTTTTATTTGACAGGAGGCTGGGAAAGGAGGGAGCTATTCACCAATATTGCCTAGAAAGAGGGGAGATGTTATTTTTGAGCAGTGAATATTTTTCACTCTTCTGAGAAATTACTGCAATTTGACACATGAAATCTAAGGCATGGATAAGTGTGAGCTTGAAAAATTGTCTTTTGGTGGCTTGATGATAACCAAAAAAAAAAAAAAAAATCATGTCAATGCTCCAGGCATTTCCTGTGGTTAGCAAGCACTCCCCTGTGCCTCAGACGGCCATCTAGCAGTTTCTCTGCATTGTTAGAACAGGGGAAATAGGGCTCACTGCTGGAAATGACAGGCGTGGCCATGCTGCCCACTGGGCGAGGCGAATCATGATGGCTGCTTGTGGGAAAAGAACCATTTCAAGTATTTTTAACTTTAAAGTGAATTACATATTCTGACATACTGAAGACTCTGCCTCCATAAAAGATGCCGAATTACTCAATTAGTGCTCTTTGTCTTTGCTCTGTATTAAGAGGCCTCCATTTTGTAGGTCATTTTCGTCTCCTCTTGCCCAGTGTCATATGAGGAGGCCAGGTTGTCAGCTGGACCTTGACGGGTGGGAAAGCAATAGGAGATGGGAATTTTCCAGACACAGGCCTGCAAAGCCAACTGCACAATCCTGCGCCTAGAACAAGGTTCTCCTGACAGTATTTGCAGCAGCCTGCAAAGCTCTCTCCCCATGCTCGAGCTATGGCCTCAACTCCATGCCTGTTGGGGATGAGCAGAGAGAAAATGGTAAACTTCTCTCTTGTGCTGGATCTGGTTAAGTGTTCCCGTGCAAGAGTAAAAGCCAGTTTTAGAACTTTGGAAAGGACTGCAGAGCCACAGACATGATCAGAGCAGCTCAACTGTGGGGCTGCTTTGTCTGTTTTGTTCTTGTTTTTGTTTTTGTTTTTTGGAGGGGGATGTTTTGGTTTTGGTTTGTTTTTTGAAACAAAAAGAAAATAGCCATCTCACAGTTTAAGGAGACTGTATGGGAAATAAACAGACCACGTTCTGAATGACTCTCGTATCTACAGTGGAGTCAGTTAGGAAACACCGAAGCAAGAGAGCCAGTAGGGTTGAAGGAGAGGTCACGGAAGCAGGTGAAGAAGGAGACAGGCAGAACCACAGAACTGTAGAGCTTCCGTGTGGGCGTCAAAGCTCAGAGCACAGGTGCAGTGACTCTCACCTCCATCTCCGCAGTGGGGGTACTCTGCTGGCAAGTTGGGGATGCTAAGGCCCGGACAATCTCTGGCCTTGAAATCGAGGGATGAGCCACAGTAGGTGCCAAGGCTGGTGGCTGCGCTCATTTTTAAACCGTACTTTATTTGGGGTTCCTTAAAGCCTCTCCCTTCTAACCCCCAACCCTAGGTAGAAGAGAGGTTAGTGGGGAGAGGGGGCACAGACCCCTTTACTTCTCCCAGCTGTTTAGGGTCGATGGGTTCTTGGGGAAGAGGGTAGACCAATCTCTATCCCAGCAAGCAGTGTCCTCCAAGCCACCACGCCACAGAGAGTCTCTCTGTGTCTGCTTCAAACCAACCACCGCTCACCACACACCGCCCCCACACCCCACACCTTCCCGATCTGGGCTTTCCTATTTCTATCCCTCAGAGTCCTGGACCACGCCCCTCTCTGTGCTGCACGAGGCAGGCCATTACCACCTGGTAAAGACCACACTCCCCGCCAGACAATTATCAGCTGTGGGCAAACTAAAGCCCAGACTAAAATCCCAAAATTGGGATTAAAACAAAAACATCTTTACATAATGCAACTGAGTCTTCAAAGAAACAGAAACTCCCATGACACTGGTGCCAGAGCAGACAAGCTGACTAAACCCTAACTAACCCCAACGCTGATCCAAAAACATATCTGATGAGTTCTTATCTATAGAACAATGGGAGCTGGGGCTGGAGACAGGGTTCTGTGGTTAAGAGCACAGGCTGCTCTTAGGTCAGAGGTGTGGTTTCCAGCTCTCACACTGTGGTCCCCACCATCTGTCACTCCAGTTCCAAGATGCCATCTTCTGTCCTCCTTAGAAACTGTATAGCACATGGTGCATAGACATGCGTGCAGGCAAAACACCCATACACCTAAAATAAGAAAACAAATCAATAAAGTTGGGACGTTTGAGCCATGGACGCAGCATCACCAAACAGTAATTCTAGACAGATGCAAAGGAAACTGTGGTAACAGTAAGATCCTGTCAGTGGCTTCTCCTGTCTAACCATAGCCCCAGGGGCTCCATCTCTGGGTATAGACATACACTCTCCCACTCTCCCAGAACACAAATGAAGAATCTGAAGCATGAATTCCCTGGGAGAGAAGGAATGAAAATATCAGTTTTGCTCTTCGGGATTCTGGGAAAGCATTTCTGAGATCAGAATTAACTGGGAAGGTAAGAGGCTTCTGGAATGCTCCCCAGAGCCCACATCCCCAGGCCGTGCCTACTGATGCAGTCCAAGCTGTGAGCCTGCTCTGATGTGTGAGGCACAATCCCTGCCTTTGTCTTCTCCACGAGCCCTTCTTCCCAGCTGAGGCCCAGAATGTTCTCATCTAAAGCTGTGCTTCTTTTAGCTCAGGTTTGGAGCTTGGGTGATGGTGAGTGCCTCTGGCAAACAGAACCTCTGAGGACAGGCTTTCTGAGGAAGCTGCAACTGACAGGTGATTGCCCCCCCACCTCGCCCCAGGCAACAGGCCTGCCCAGAACCCAATGCCCCTGCTTTTCTCTCCACCATTGTCTGTGCACCGTGGCCCAGCCTCCCCAGGAAGCAGGGACAGAAACTGTCCTAACACACAGGACTCTATATGAACAGCCAGAAGACTTACCTCCTGGCTCAGGGCTTGTGGACTGTGTCCCTGCCCCTCAGATTCAAAGACCCGCAATCATGATATGAAAGTGACAGGAAGTGGAACACGCTCAGCTCTAAAGAGCTCTCTCTCTCTCTCTATCTCTCTCTCTCTCTCTCTCTCTCTCTCTCTCTCTCTCTCTCTCGGCTCAAGTGTAAGATAAATGCACTGGGGACCAGGAAGCCCCAGGGTGGCCAGAAAGCAGGAAGAGCCGGCACATCCACAAATTTGGAGTTCTGGCAACTGGGCTTGTGAGGGGCGCAGCTGGAGCGCATGATGGAAGGGCTCACTTGCTTCAATTTCACCCTCGCTTGCTGCCAGGTGGCTAACCTTTCAAGGTCTCTGCCTAACCATCTGTGACTGCTTAGGCAACTCACCAAGCCGCTGATGGGCACCCAGTGCTTTAATACTGCCAAGGGCAGAGTTCCCAGTGCCAGTCAGGATGATTCACCAAGTAGAGCTTAAGGGTGAAGCAGCAGTCATACAGCTGCTTTGACCTCGGCCTGTTTCAGATTTCAGTGCAAAAGGTTGAAGGGTTAGGGAGAGGGCAGCCCTGGGCCAGGCCAGGCAGAGCTGGACACCTGCTGCATTGCTTCTTTCTCTCTGCATTCATTTGCTGATTAGCGTTCTGTCTGTTAAGGGTGGCCCAGAGGGTCAGATTAATCAAAGTGGGGAACACCCCTCTTTAAATTGCAATCACAAGCATTATTTGTTTTTATATTAATCAATCACCATTGACTACCCTTACTATTTTTATACCATTTTGGTGAATGGAACAAACAAATTTTCAAAGCCTTGCAGGACCTTGCCCCATGTGACAAGGCAGCCATGTCCCTCAGGTTGTGAGGAAGGGAGGAAGGAGGGCTGGCTGTGTGGTGGGTATCAAAATTGAACAGGCATTTTCCAAATAAAGCAACATGTGACTTACGACTCCAAGCTAAAAGCTGGTGCTTTTTCATAAGTGCGTCGGCAACAGGGCTCATCCTCGTCAGCACTGCGTTTGGGATTTCTCGAGGAACGCTTCTTAGTTAAGTGTGGCCATTCTGTTTACGGGGTGTGTGTGGTGTGCCACTGAGTTCAGTCCGGCCACAGGGCAGCTGTGTACGCACTGGGGAGGCACCCCCAGCTGCCCGGTTTCAACGTGTAACATTTTTCCTTAGCATGGCAGAAAGCAGGTGTGGTTCACAGCTAGACTGAGGCCTGTTGTGCTCATTCACACCAGTAGGACATGCTGAAGAGGCAGAGACAGGAGTTTGAGGACAGCGGCAGCGCCTTTTTGGCTGGAGAAATGGCTCCGTGGTTAAGAACACCTGCTCCTCTTCCTGGGTTCCCAAGTTTAGTTCCCGGCATCCACTTTGGGTGGCTTACAATCACCTGTAACTCCAGCTCCAGGAAATCTGAGTCTTTTCTGTGGCCTCTTCAGGTACCTTTGCACATATACACATAGCTTTAAAAATAGAAGAAAAAGCTTCACATTTTGAACAAAAGAAACAAGTCAGTCAGAGGAAGATTTAAACACCATCTAACCTAAGACGTCCTAAAGAACACGGTGTATGGAAGGGACTGGTGCCAAGGAAAATCACCTTTGCGTGTAATCTACCATGTACCCTCCCATCTACTTGAAACCATTCCTAGATTATAATATCTAGCGGACTATAAATGTATGTAAATGGTTGGTCGGGACAAGTTCAGTACTGACTTGTTGTTTAGTACAATCTAACTACATAGCCCAGGTTGGCCTTGACCTCACTATCCTCCTGAATCAGGTTTTTTTTTCCTCCAAATGTTTCTGACCACTGCTGTTTCCATCTGAAGGCACAGAAACTGCAGGTAAGGAGGGCCAGCCATTTCGTTCGCATCTTCTTCTATGTTTATTGTTCTGAGAGTTGGGCGAGGCAGTTATTAGGAATCTACAAGACATAGTGGGGAGAAGTGAACATTTTAATCTTAAACAGTGCTCTGAGCGTCAGGAAGGTTTGCTTTTGCTTTGCCATCGTTCCTGTCGTCAAGGGTGGGAATTCTGACAGGGAAGAAGGCAGGCACATGTGCATGCAGACACGGCAGCTTTTCCAGGCTCTGACTAGTTCCCTCTACTGCCTGCGGTTTCCTCCAGAAGTCCACTTCCCAGCCCCAGATCTCAGATCCTGCAGCTTCCTGAAGCCCAATATCAGATGTCTCTGTGTCTAATTCCACAGCCTGGGTAAAGTACTTATAAAACGTAGCCACTGCCACCAGAAACCAGAAACTCTGTGGATGAACCAAACTCAGCCTAAGGCTACATTTGCCTGGAAGGTTCTGCCTTGCCCTTAGCCCAGGCTTTGGACTGACCGAGACCCTGGTGAGGCCACCTTCATCTTCTTTCTATGTTGAAATGGTATGTGTAAGTGTCCTTCTTACCACCCCTTGCAAACCAGGTTTCAGGGACCAATCTCAGGCCTAACGCCATGCTGACCGTTAGCAGATTCTCCCTGGTGAGCTGGTGAGCGGACCTGGGAATTCATAGGAATCAATTAGTGAGTCCATGAGCGAGAAGCCTGATTGTCATCAACCCATGTGGTTGCTAAGCTTTCTTCCAATTAGGAAAACGGATGATCCGCTGAAAATTGGACGAATGGTAGGATCAATAACAGCCTTGTGAAGTAACTTATTGCTTATCCGTCCACACGCACCCAGCTATCCCGGTCATTTCAGCATCTAAGTCTCAGGTTCAGTTTGTTTAACTTCACAGATAAAAAAGATCCTTCAGCTCTCAAATCCTGTTTGACTGTCAAAGCCCCTGCCTGATTCACAGCAGAGCAAAACACATTTCCTGCTTGCTCCCAGAACGTGCTGTGTTTTACTGTTAAGCCCAGAGAAGAGCTTCCTGGAGCCAGCTAAGGATCTGAGGCTGACACCTGCATTCATTTCTCGCTTCCCATTCGGAACAAAGCAAGGGAAATGGGCATGGGATAAACGCACTTGCCATCCGAGTTAGCCCTACTTTAAAATGCCACAGTTCACAGAACAGCACTGTCTAAAGCCTCGAGAATCTAGCGCAGCTCCCATCACGGCCGCAAGCAATTCTGCCCTGATTGCTCTAACCTAGATGGCCGCGCATTTTGCTGTACAGGGAGAAACTAATGAGATGGAGAGCTCTCTGGGAGGGGAACCTGCTGGCCCTCTGCCTAATGCACCGTGCCTGGCACCTCTGAGAGCCCACCTCCCGGATTGCCGACGTGCCTGGCTGCAGCAGGACATGCTTATGTGTCTGTCGGTGGCGATGGGGCGTAAGTGGGCTGTAAAATGGAACAGCAGGTGAAAGGAGACCCTGCAGGGCATCAGCTCGCCGGCTCCTCCTCTCAGCACACCAGATAGCAGCAGCATCCCTGGAAGAGCATTTATCTGCCTGGAGTGTACATCGGGAACCCAGCTGTGGAATGGAGATAGGAAGGCCACAGCTGAGGACTCGGAGGCAGCAGCTTCAGGCTCATGTCGGGAGCTGAGAGCGTTATGTTGTCTCAGTCATGTGAATCTTATAGCAGCTGACCTGTGTTATCGCTAGCGTTATCAAGATGAGTCCAGATGAGCAGAGCACCAGTGACCTGCTCTTCAGTAAACTTGGTCATTTAAGTTCAGAGGGGGAGACTAAAATAAATCAGAAATCACTGCTGATAGCATTTAGTCAGCTAAGTGGTGATCAAAGGAAAAAGGGAGAACAAGAGCTTAGAGCACTGTGAAAGTCTCCAGCAAAGACTAGGGGCTTCTATCTCATGGGCCCTGTCTGCTTCCTTGACAAAGGGTCCTACTGGTGACAAATGACTGAACCACAGCTGTGTTTGCCCTGTGCCTCATTTGGCATGTCTTCCCATCCAGCAGAGCTCTCTGTTGGAACATGGCAGGCTGGCAACATTGAATGGAGCAAACAGGATTCAAAAACCATATTCTCTCTGCTTTGATTGAGTCACCAGCCCTTTCCTGAGAAAGAGTCAGCAATGCTCCCTGGCTCCATTCTAGTTACCGAATCCCACGGGACACAAAATGAAAGGTTCTCCCAGCCCTGTCTCTCATGTTTCTGTCTGCTGGGCCATAAGACAAATAGAAATCTGGGGGCAAGCAATTGTTGCCAGATTTGCTGCCGGTCCCATCTGGAGCACAGGGACTCTGTGAGAGAGGGTTCACTTGGCTTCACCAACTGTCTGTGTACCCAGCTTGCCCCTCTGGCCTCCACTGTGGGTACTAGGAAGACAGGGAGGCTTGCCTTTGGCAATTTGAACAAGAGAAGAATTACAGTCCTCTGTTTAAAGCGAGATATGAAATCAGTCAGCCCCAAACCACCCACCAGCCACCCTGGGCTCTGCTGAGAAACTGAGGCACGGGGAGGCTTGTGTTGAGGCCGAAGCGGGCGATTGAGGAAATCTCATCGCAAGCCCTGTCGAGGACAGCCACAGAGAGCAGTTGCGCAGCCTCCCACCTCAGCACCCGGCTCATGCCAGCTGCTGACAGAGACTCTAGGGAGTTCTGCTCTACCACAGCCTTTTCAGTCCTTGAGGTACCAGAACTCTGCCCAGTTCAGGAATTCTACTTCCTGCGTGAGCAGTGCTTTGATCTCTGCACTGGCTGCAGCCATGTGAGTCCAAAGCCAGCCTGGGCCAGGGACTCACAACAAGTAAAAATCATTCTTCCCGTGGGACTCCTAACAGCAGGAACAGGGGCCATCTCTGACTCTTTTGCTGGCTTTTGGGACCCTTTTCCTCCTACTGGGCTGCCTCCACCAACCTTGATACAAGGGAAGGTGCCTAGTCTTACTGCTACTTGTTGTGCCATGGCTGGTTGATATCCAATATCCATGGGAGGTCTGCCCTTTCTTGAGTAGAAATAGAGGAGTGGACGAGGATGGGGCAGAGGCAGTGTGGGGAGGGACTGGGAGGAGAGGAAACTGTGTTCAGGATGTAATAGGAATGGGACTAGGAATGGGAATAAAAATCACTCCTGCCCAGACTCTCCTATAGGCTCCTGCAGGCTTCATCCCCCTTCTGATTGAAGCTAAGAGGGGCTTTCCAGGATTCCCATGCACAGTACTTCTTAGCTGGAAGACGGAGATCATTACTAAACCATTGGAAATAGGATTATTGGAACTGTACACGGCTGTTGAGTGTGCTCTTGGCACAAAGTACTTACTGGGACTCAGCCGGCTGCCCCTCTGGTGCCATCAAGGGCCTGTGATCAGCATGGACACATTATATCAGTAGGACAACAGTAGGGAAGGCGTGGTGCTTAATCTTGCTTGTCAGCTTGATGGAATTGACAATAACCTTGGAGACAGATCTCTGGGCCAGGCTGAGAGGGATAGGCGAGGTAGGAATACTGAATATGGGCAGCCCTTTCGCATAGACTGTGGCCCTGGACCGAACAGCAATGAGAGAGCAAACTGAGCACGAGCAGTCATCGCCCCGCGCTCTCTGGCTGCTGATGCAATGCGACGTGAAGCCATCTCAAGCTCTTGGAGTTATGCCCGACCCACTACGATGTCCCTTGGAATTATGAGCCAAGATAAATTATTTCTTCCTGAAGTTTTTTTTTTTGTCAGATGTTTTGGCTTTGTTTTGTTTTTTCATAGCAACAAAACAAGTAACTAATATAGAAGGGAGTCTGGGTAGCCAGATCAAAGGTAGTAAAAACCCTGCTTAGGGAACGGGGGTGGGGAGTGCATCTCATAGAGGGTGTCCTCTATCCCCTGGACCCTGGAAAATGCCTGAATTGTTACATCCGCTGCAAGACACTGTCCATGAAGCAACAAGGTGAATCACAAAATTCTTTCACAGAAAATAAAATGCTGTTAGCTTCAGTTCTCAGGTGAACCTGCAGAAACAAAAGAATAAATGTTTGTTGGATGAATTAATAACTCTCCAAGCCTTTGTTCCTACATCCAACAAGAAACTGCCCTCAATACTGGCTTTGCCTCCTGAACCGCAAATGAATTGATGTAAGAAGCAGAAGTGCCTTTATGCCTCAGCCACGTGAGCCTGCTTCCTACACCACCCACACAGAAGAGCTGATGGTGAAATGCAGGTGGGTTTTGTGAGCCAGTGGTAAGCTGCTGATGCTTTGTAACCAACCAAAAATCGGTTAGGCCATCCTCACACACTTGGCTTCATAGATATCTGGTTCTCTGTCACCTTCCGTATTCCAGTTTACCCCATATCTCTAGACTGCTTCTCCCTTGAAGCCCAGCCCTATCTATCCACCTAGACAGTGAGGCAAGTCTCCCATGTTCCTTAGGAGGCTCAAGGGCGCAAATACGAGTCAAGTACAAGATGCAATGGCCAGGGCAGGAGGAAGTCTCACTAATCGGACTCCTGTTCGTTTGTGTCTAGGCAGACACACCCTTTGCCATCATCTAAGGAAGATTGATTTAGAATGGTTGTTAAAAACATCTTTCTCCCCGAAACAAAGATGCTTACTATTCTAGCAGAGGCAATCTCAGTCTTCCCATGGCTATTTGAAGCACAGAGATCATTCCATACCCGGGGCTGTCAGCTTGGGATTCCAGAAAGTAAAACTCAAGTATTCGCTGAGTCATGCCACTTTGAAGTCCCGTGAAACTTGGTCACTTCAGAGAGCAGCCTGGACGGTTATCAGAAAAATCCTACAATGTGCTCTTTTATTAAAAAAAAAAAGAAAAGAAAAGAAAATGACCCATTCTCTGCTCGGCTGATGTCATCTTCAGACTTGTAGGCCCATCGCTCTCCCCTCTGGCTTCAATGAAACTCCCTGGAAAGTAAAACATCACAGCTATTGTTGGTACTGCTAGTTGATAGAAACTGGGAACTTATTTTCTCACGGCTCTTAGAGGAACATAGCCATGTTTCTTCTTGAAATTGTGTGTTTTGGTCTATTCTAATATTCCAGGAAGACACCTGTTAATCGGTTTCCATTAAAATTCATCTTTTTGGCTATCCTGATTCACAGTAGTCAAGGTATGGAATCAATCCAAGTGTCCATCAGTGGATGAATGGGTACATAAAAGTGATGGAATACTATACATCTTTTATAAAGATAAAAGTCTGACATTTGCAACAAAATGGCTGGAATTGACATACATTATGCTAAGGGAAACAAATAACTGAGATTTGGAAAGATACATACTATATATTCTCACCGATAGGTGGAATCTAAAAAGGTTAAGAAATGTCTTTGTGAGCTGCAGCAATGGATGCTGACCACAGGGGATGATACTGTCTTGGGTGCTTAAAAAAATCACTGAAATGTTAAGCGTGCCTACCACAAAAACACAATGAATTGGTGAAGTAACTGATACAATAGCTATCTGGATTGAACCTTCCTAATTCTAAAGGCTACGTGGTTCTCCATGGTAAATTTGGAAACTGGTCCCTGTTTTAAAAGAAAGCATTTTTGCACTATGCATTTGTTCAAACATGGCCTCGTGGGTCTACATCAGTAATGGGATGAATAAGAAGGGTACTTCTCGAGGATTTTTCTAGAAGGGCAGCAAGAATGAGCTGAAAATCTCTAGGACACTTATTTTGAAGATGAAACCATGGATTGAATTGTTCCCTAAAGTATACGACAGTGGTGTCAGGTTGCACTAGCCATTTTTCTTCACCCTGCGGCCCTCCTCTGCTCTTATGTCTTCCCCATAGCCACCCTGCTTCTCAGGGGTAAGGGAAACATAACAGTCCTTTGCACTCAGGAGTACATTTTCCTCTAGAGTCATCAAAAGGCTTGATTCGTTAAATGAATTGGAGACTGGGAGCTACACCATTACGCCTTCAAATCTGTGAGTCGTCAGTGAAGGGTGGCCTCTTCAGCTTCCCTGTCATCATTTGAAAAGCCAGGTTGAGTCCATGGGTGGCAGAAGCCACGGAAGCAGAGAAAAATAGCAAAGGGTCCAGGAGAAACATGTATTTTTCTAACTAACTTCCTAGAGGGTAGAACTTGGGAACACTGATGGATTGAAATAGGTGAACAGTGAACCTAGACAGTGAGTTCCCTGATGAGGGACATTGCCACGGCTAGCACAGCCAAAGGACTCCTCCACTTCCCCTCAGGTGGCACCCAGTGGAGACAGCATGTTGCAACCCACCACATCAGCAGGCCCAGGGCATGATCCCAGCTCCCACATCAAGGCAAGGCCTTTAAGCTTCACTTTTTTTTTCCCCTGTCCTGGTGTCTTTGTGCCATTTACTGAAGTCACTCTACCCCATATACTTCAGTTGCCATCTCATTGTTGACGATGGTCACAATTACCTGAGAAGGGAGCCAAGGTCATCCCCAGCCTTCCCTGATGAACTCACAGTACTAAGGCATTAGAAAGAGCAGGTCATTCTCTAACGTGCACTGGTGATTAAGAGCAAACATTGGTGGTCCATTCTTGTGGAGAAGGTAGATGGGGTTGTATATTGATGGAGCTCAGCACGGAGAACATAACTGTGGCTTCTTTTGATTTGCTGTAGTATTTGACTGGGTTTCTAACTCTTATGGTTTTATGATTTTTTTTTTAGAGTTGCTTGACATCTTAGATATCTATGTGCACAGTTTAAGGCTCACAAAGGCTGATGCATGATGATATCATCTCAATGTTTTACCCTTTCATAACACTTTCCAGGAGGAAGTTGAGAAAAGTCTTTAAAACTACAACCTAATCCTTGTGAATGAGATTAAATTAAATTAAGTCTGGGGACAGGCACAATAACCTCTGATTTATAAATGAGGAGTTCTGACGTCAAGGGAATAAAAAGCAAGCAGCATCCCCTTGCACAGTCAGGCCAAGCTTCTGATAGCCAGACGCCATGTGCAGACTCACACACGCACCCAGTGCGCACTGGGGGGAAGAGATGGCAGCTCCAGACTTGACAGCACACAGACAACAGATTCGTCCATTTCCCCCAAAGTTCACTGCAGCTCTTTTTAATCAGCCTCCATCGTTCTGGCAAAATCCCTATGAAAATAAGTGAAAAGCAGGAGAGTCTAGGGTTTGGGGCTCACACTTTCACAGTTCTCGGTCTGAAGGTGCCTGTGTGGCACATGCATCGTGTTTGGGAGCACGTGACAGTAAGGAGGCCACGATGGCAGTCCCTCCCTCTCTTTCACAGCAGGCATTGCTCTACCATCCCCGTCACTGACAGCTTCTTATTCCCTCTTTTCTGGCCCCTTTTGCCATGTCCACGTCTCTACAGACATTCCAAGTTAAGCAACCAGAACTTCAAAGCCGTCATCCACATGCAAGAGCATACAGTATTCGACTCTGGGCCTGGGTCACTTCTTTCAGTATTTTTTTTTTCAGTTTTCCTGAAATTTTCATGGTTTTCTTTTTCTTTACAGCTGAATATTCCGTTGCGTATATGGTGGTTATCCATTACCCATAAGCTGATAGACGCATAGGCTGATCCCATTTCCTAGCTATTGTGACAGCAACGGATGTGAAGACACAAGTATCTCTGTAGTAGTAAGACATAGTCCTTCATGAATGTGCTCATAGCTGGGTCACATGGTACCTTATTTCTAGTTTTGCTTTTTGTTTAGAAACTTCTAGAGTGATTTCAAAGTAGCTACACTAGTTCACACTCCCAGCCCCGGTATGTAGGAACCCCCTTCCTCCACATTCATACCAGCATTCCTACTCTTGTTCTCCAGGTCCTGAAAACAAGCACTGTGATTCCCAAGGACATGGCTACCCAGGGACTGTCAAGCAGGTAATGAATACAAGGCAGATACTCTGGCCTGGCCGGGGCATCATTTACAGCCTGGGCGGGGCAGACGGGGGACACAAAGGAAGAGATTTAATCATGGTAGTCATCATGTTGAACAATTTAAAGTTTATAATTTGTTTCTGAAATGTTCCATTTCGGATTCTCAGACATGGTTGCATATACCAAAGCAATGCCTCGGATAAAGGTGCTTACTGCAGTCAATTAACTTCTACTCAAAAAATACAATAAAATGCTGAAAAAGTACCCCCCCAAATAGTAAATATGTGAGGTAATGTGTGTTCGTTTGGTTTGGTCATACCCCGTATGACCATATGAAATACGTGTACATACTTCAAAACACCATGTTATATACGATAGACAGTTTTTATTCAGCAATCAAAAAATAAAAATACTGACCTTTAAAAGTCCACCAAACAATAATGACTACAGATGAGTTTCTCATGTGTCTGCTCTGCCTCAAACCCAATGCAGAAGATTGTCTCTCGTCGTTAGAAATTGCTGCTGTGGAATCATGTTTGCCTGTTAACAGCCCTGGCCACGGAGACCCGGCTGCTCCACACTCTTGAGCAGTGAGCTGTGAGCCATGGCCCTGAGTATTTTACCCCGTACCTGAGACCCAGGAGCCTGAGGAGGTTGACAGGGATCAATCAAGGGCGTTGCAGTGTATTCGCTCCACACACCGGACCACAGCAGCTGGGGAGAGGATGCTGTGGCCCTAATGTGTGTGTGTTCCATGGTTCCGGTTCAGTAGTGGAAACAGCAGAATCTCGCCTCAATGTAGGTCTGTCTGTGGTTCTGCCAGGTGAAGTGAAAACAAAGAGGGTCTCCTGCAAGCCAGAGCCCAAAGAAATAAGGACGAGTCAGGCTCTCTTGGGCAGTAGATGATCTTGGCTCTGCATCAGGATCCATGGGGGCGGAGGGGCTCTAAAAAGCCTGTGGTGGCCTCACTCTGGAACATCTGATTTCATTAGGCTGAGGTGGAGCTGGGCCTGGCTGGCTGCTAGGCCACCCCAGGTGACTGTAACAGGGAGTAGGGCTGAGCACAGCTCAAAGCCACTCTGCTCAAGTGTGGTGTCCACACCCCCACCCCCTCGGTAGCATCCCTGGGTGTTCCGTTAAAATGTGCTTTCCTGTGCCCACCTCAGACTGCTCACTCAGAACCCTTTTGCACTCGGGCATGCCCTCTGGAAGACTCCACCACACCCTAAGGTTTGAGAACCATCAGGCGCAAAGAAATTGTGAAGTGTAAGGAAGGGATTGGCGCGCGGCCTTGAGGGTGGGGGGCTAGAAGTGAGGGTGCTGTGGAGACAGCTGGCTGGAACCCACCCACTAGATTCGGAGTCTGGGGAACTGTGCGGAACACAGGGCTGCCTCGGGGCGGGGTGGGGTTTGCAAAGGCAAAGAGGACAGGAGGCTGGGACACAAGCCTTCCGAGATGTGTGGGAGTGGGGGCGAGGAAGGGCGAGGATATGGACGCTCTGAGCAGGGGTTGTGGAAGTGAGGCAGGGGTGCTTGATCAGAAACAGGTTTGGGTTGCCGGCTTTGTCGTGTTGTCCCTGGGGTCTTGCGTGCTCATCCCGGAGAGACTTACAGAGGAAAGGAAATACTCCCCTGGGGATGCTCTTTGCATTTCAGGTGTCTTGTTTACTTTTCTTGCTGCACAAAATATCTGACAAAAGCCAAGGAAGCGAAGAGGGTTTATCTGAGGCAACCGGTCACAGGGCATCCACAGTGAGGAAGCCAAGAAAGAAGAGCGCTCAGCTCTGTTTCCTTTACATTCGGTCTGGGACTCCAGCCCACGGCAGGGTACTGCCAACGTTTGGGGTGGGACTCCCACCTCAATTAACCCAGTGGAGAAACTCCATCACAGGCATGCCCGGAGGCTTGTCTCTTCAGTGATTCCAGATCCCCGAAATCTGGCAGTCAGTCTCAAATGGTACCCAGCAGGTAGGGTGATCTGTGGAGGAAGAGGGTGAGGCCCTGAGTTTGCTGCTGAGCGAAGGTTCCAGAAGGAAGCAAGAGCCACAGAGGGTGGAGCGTAGCCTTAATGAAGGGGCCACACCCCAGCTCCTCTCAGTGAAGGAAGCCCTTGGAGAGTTAACCTCTGTGAGGCCTAGTTTCTTTACCGGGACACGGGCTGTGGGCCTGACAGACACCAGCTCAACCCGCTCGTACACTCATGAGGTCGGAGCCTGGAGCTCTTAGCCAGCACTGTCCTCAGTTGCCGGCTCCTGCTAGTCTGTTCTCCGGACCTTCCTCCCTTTTCCAACCTTTTTATTTAATGTCTTGTGTGGTGCTGGACAAAAGTGGATGATTGGTTACTATGGCACTCAGCATCTTCATCAGTAATAAATGGGGCGGTGTCTGCAGAGTGGTGGTTAGGTTGAACCAAGTACCATAAAGGCTCATCACTCGGTAGAACCTGGCTACCGCACCGTCTGTGCACCGCAGGCCTGGTTCTGCGTTTGGCCTTGGTGTTCATCACGGAAAGAGAAACACGAGTCCATTTGCTGGACTAAGACCTTCTTATTAAAATCTCTTTGTCCGTCCCTCATGGCCCCAGCCGCTAACACATGCCTTTGGAAGGGTCCATGGTGCTTTGGGCAGTTTGTCAACTGATGCCTCGAGACCTCCTTGGAGACTGGTGACAGTGTGTGTGGCTTCTGCCACAATGCTTTGCCTTGCTCACTCGCTAATGACCTTTTTGGACCTTATACCCACCGGTGAGAGGTTCTCTGCCACGTCACTGTGCTGCAGCTCACAACAACGAATCTGTGAAATACAGTCGCTCTGTGGGACAGCAAGGGGCTCCCAGAAGAGGTGCCAAGGCAGGTGGTGATGAAGGTGGGTGTGGGCCTCGCAAGACTTCCTCCACGGCACCTGGAGTCGCGGGTGAAAACCTGCTGCGCTTCCCATCCGGAAGCTCCCGGAGCTTCCCCACCCCTCTCTCCTGACTCTACCAGGGTTCTTCTCCAGGACCAAGTGAGTGTGTGCTAGACTGCCTTGTCTGAGGGGAGTGAATGCCATCTTCGTAGGGGACAGCTCAGCATGTGAACTGGCAGGTGTCACTCCTATGTGACTACTGCTCCCTATGTAGTAAGTTGTCTGGAAAATCCCTGCTCTCCCTGCCTCACCTCTGTCCTCATGCCTTGGTTAGGGTCTCAACACCATGACCAAAGCAGCTTCGGGAAGACGTGGTTTATTTCAGCTTTCAGTTAGAGTCTGTCCTGGAGGGAAGTCAAGGCAGGAACTGGAGGCAAGAGCTGGTACAGAGGCCACAGAGGGGTGCTATTTACTGGCTTGCTCCTCATGGCTTGCTAGGTCTGCTTTCTTATAGCACCAAAAACCACCGTGAGCTGGGCCCTCCCCGATCAATCATCAATCAAGAAAACACCTTCATTGATGTGCCTACAGGCCAAGCTGACGGAAGTGTTCTTTTCAGTTGAGGTTTCCTCTTCTCAGATGACTCTAGCTTGTGTCCAGTTGACAAAACAAAGAAAAACAAAATAAAAACAAAAAACAAAACAAACAAACAAACAAAAACACTAGGCAGCAAGCCCTGAGATGTTGAATCAAGGGTGTTTCAGTTGAACTGGATATAAGGAACTGTTAATTGCACTGTAATAGTAAAAATAAAAGTCCTATTTTGAAAATTATGATGAGAGTGTTTGTTGGAGAATTTATGGAACAAAAACTGCTTCAAAGTTGTAAATACAGTTTATTTTCCCCATTTATGTATTCTTTGTGGAAGAAAAATAAATGATGCCACCCAGAGCGACTATGTAAAGACTATGTCTACAGATGTCTTTCCGGTGGTGTTGGTATAGTATTTGCTAACACACTAAAGTCACCTCATAACAAACAGAAGCACATTCTTTAATTGTACAACTGTCCCCAAGCATGGAACCAGGACGGGGCATCATTCCTACCAGTAGCCACATGTGAATCTCCTGCCGAGGATTCCAGTCCCTGGCAGTGATGGGCTCTAAGCACCTTTGCTGTGGTCACAGTGCCATCTTGTGATCCTGTGCAGTATAAGGAAGCAAAGGGCCCTGAGCCTTTCTCAGAAGCCTCGTTGGCAGTCAGTGAAATCCACGTCCCCTGTACAAGTGTGTCTAGGGCTCTTCTGCAGAACAAGAGAAGAGGACAGTTTTAAGAACTGACAAGAGTCTTCAACTCTGGGGAATCTCTCCGGCTTAAGGAGAGACATGTTCATCCGCCTGGAGTTCTATAGAACCAGCTTAGCAGCCAGGAGAAAAAGCCATCTAGCCTTCTCTGTGTGATAAGAAAACAGTAGCACTAGACATAAGACCTTTCCGACTTGTCAGCCGCATTCAGGACCGGAAGCCTGGTTTCCTTTGGGAACAGAAATCTCAGAAGAATGTGTCAGAACGAGCCCTGCTTTAATGTTTCTGTCAAACAGCGTGGGTCAATGTCAGTGCTCTCGAATGCAATATTTATAAGCCCAACTGCCTGGCATTCTCTTGTTTTCAGAAAGACATACACAGCACTGTCTGAGGACACACGCTGCGGCCTTTAGATTTGATATGCTCCAGCTTGAATGACAGCTGAGTTTGTTAATTATGACTTCTGTGTACCTTGGAGAAAATGTAATAAAAAGCTTTATTGATCCACTTAAAAAGAAGCTGCACGGTAACATCTTGAAACACCGAATGAGCTTGAGGCTGCTGGCAGAGAATATGAAGAACGTTAGATGCACAATAGCTCTACAGCTAGACACAACAGCCATGATTACCTTGATAAAAATTCAGCATTTGATATAAGTACACGGAAACAAAACTAGCCCTGTCTGTTAGAGAGAACTTGGGTCGCCAGGCTGTCTTTGAAGAGGTTGTATGTCAGTGACTTTACTTCAGTGACACACCCATGATGCTCTTTTCTCTGTTGTGAGTGTTTATTATGATTTCTGTTCACCAACATGTGTTGATTAAAGTTGGAATAGTATACAAGCTGAAAAAGATTAATCACTCCTAGCCCTGGCAGCAGTTCACAAACTGTTTCCAAGTGTTTGCTTGTTTGTTTGGCTTTGTGTTTAGTGGGGGCGTTTGGTTTGATTTGGTTTGTTTCTTCTGAAGATCAGTTCTTCTTCCCTCTCCTCCCTCCTAGACTTTGTTTTTCTCCATTGCATGTAAACTACTTTGAGCCCATATACATTATTTTCCATATAATACGTATGTATATGTTAATATTAAATAAAATTCCAGAGGCCAGTTGTGCATGAGTTTGAGGTTTGCACGTGACTCCAGGTCGTGTACTGACCTCCTGTACCATCCTGACCCAGAAGGTAACTTGCTCTCAGCCCATCTTTTCCGTGCCACGTGCCTGCTAGTGTGGACAAGCAGCTGCCTAGGTTATCAGAAAAGATGTCACAGTCTCACAGCACTGAGTTTTAACTGGCTCCCTTTACCCGCTAATGGTCTCAAAGCACAAGAGTAACTTTAATGAACCAATGAGAAAACTATAAAGTATGAAAGATGAAAATAAATATAAGTTAAGGGAGACGGCAGATCAATGTAACTTTTCTTGTAGTAAACTGTCATTACTGTTTGATGTTGCTGTTAGTGGGTTCTGTTACTTGGGTCTAGACTTTCCCATAAAGGCTTGGTGATGGTTTGGTCCCCAGCCCTTAGCACTACTGGGAAGGGGAGATTAGTGGAAGGGAGCTGGGGGGGGGAAAGAAGGCTGAAACTCTAGCCCCTCTTTTTCCTGAAACAAACATGTCCTTTTTGCAAGTTGATTGACTTTAGTATCTTGATATAGTAATGCAAAGCTGACGGTTTTCGGATCTCTACTACCAAACCTAAAACGTATCCTCCATGGGCAAAGGGGATTGCTGTCATTGGTCAAATGTAGAGCAGGTCTTGATAGCAGACATCACCTTCCTTCCCACTAACATTATAACAGCATCTCGCCAAATTCTTTGTAGGTATCGCTTTAACACCACACACTCTGAGCATAGACAAAAGCTTATGCAGGCGGATGCGTACATCTACATCGCTATTAAAATTACCCCCGAAAGAAGGGGGAACTAAGATGTGTCTTCTTTGCCATTGTCAGCGCCACTGCAGTGCCAGCCTTTGCAGGGAAATCTGCCTGGGTGTCACGTTGTTGCCCTGTGGCATGGTCTCAGAGGCAAAGCAACTGCACCAAAGGCCACAGACAGTCCCCGCCCTCCGCTTGCTTGCCTTGAGGAGGGTCCCTGCAACCTTTCCACGCATGATATTGAGAACGCACCTGAGTTCAGCCAGGGCAACCATCCACCTGTGCTCAGTGAGCAAGCCAACCCCCTGCCGCTGACACTTACCTGTGCATCCCAAATCGGGTAAGCACAGAGACAGCCTCCCTCTCTATCGCTGCTTGTCCCCACCCTCTCCCACAGGCCAGCCAGGTTTCCCCGGGTCTCTCCAGCCCAAGCCAGATCCATCCTTCCACACTTCTCTGCACTTGGCCTTGTAGGTCTTGATAACAGGTATCGTATTAGTCCCCACTAACATTATAACACAGTCTCTCACCAAATTCTTTGTGGATATCGCTTTAACACCACAAATTTTGAACATAGACAGAAGTATGTACAGAGACCTGCAGGTTAACAAACAGCATGTATTTTTATTTCTTTCTCCCAGTGCTGGGCATGGAACCCCAGACTCACATGCTAGGTACAAAGCTCTCTGCTGAGCTGTGCCTCCAGACCTACTGATCATTCTTTACTGCGATGTATTTTTTTTTTCTCCAACTGTCTGACTTCTCCCATCCTTTAGCTTGTGTCCTGCCAGGTGATGGGTAACCATCTCAGAGTCTGGCTTCACGGGACCTGATTCATTCTTTAGGTTAAAATGGAATGCTGTTTCATTTTGAAATGTGAGTGCTTGGGGCTGGCAAGATGGCTCCATGGTTAAGAACACTGGCTGTTCTTCCAGAGGATCAGGTTCTGCTCCCTGAACCCACATGTCAGCATACTACTGTCTGTAATTCCTATTCCAGGGGATCCAACACCCTCTTCTGGCAGTGCACAAACAAGTGTAGGCAAAACAGCCACATACATAAAAAATATATATTACATTTTAATATTTAAAATATACATTCATATTTAATATATAAAAAGATATGTGAGTGCTCTAAAGAAGGGCATTCACCAAATTGTTATGAATTGTAATTATTCTTATATGAACTAATGCACTCCTTGCCCTCTCTTCCTCCCCTTTCTCCCACTTTCCCTCTTTTTTATTTCTTTCCTTTTCCATACAGTTACATACACACACACATACACACATGCATATATACATACATACATACATACAAATACATACATGCACACATACATACATACATGCATGAACACACATACAAAAATAAATACACATGTACACACACACTTTCTCTACCCCAGTTCTAACTCCTTAAAAGCACTTTGTTAGCTCTTCCTTCTGCTTTGCCACCATATTTCTAAGTTAAATGCATCCTTTGGTTTCCACTGGGGTTTGCTCCAGGAGCCCCTGTGAATACTAAAAGCTACAGAACCAAGAACTTTATATTCAATGCCCAGGATCTGCATATGCATGCATTAAGTCGTCTCTAGGTGACATGCACTGCCTGATGCAATGTAAATATACCATGAGAACCCTTGTGGCGCTGTATTGTTTAGGGAATATTAAGAAATCAAGTCTGTGTGTGTTCAGTACAGAAGCAATGTTTCCTAGGTAAGCCCAGTCCTCAGGGGAGTCATCAGAGTGAACTTGCCGGTGTGGAGGGCCGCCCGCTAGCTTTCTTGGTTTCTGCCCTGCTTCTAGATAGTTTATCTTCTAGAAGGCAGGGCTGTGTGTCTCTTTATCTTTCTACCCTAGTCTGCATAAAGGCATGCACACAGGATTTACACAGTTACAATTCTATTAGTCACAGCTGAACCATATAGTAGAACAGTTAAATCACTCTTTTTGCAAACTTTTTTGAAGGAGGGTCTTACTGTGTATCCTAAGATAGCCTAGAAGTCATCATGTAGCCCAGGCTGGCCTTGAACTCATGGTCCTCTTGTCTCAGCCTCTGGAGTACTTGGATTACGGGTGTATACCATCACCATGCCTGGATAACAACGCTCTTTTGCTTGGTTTTCTTTGTAGCAGTTGCTAATTTATCCTCAATCATCTGCCATTTCTATTCCCCAGTCTGTCCAAATGCCTCAGGGCAATCAATTTAGTCTTTTTTCCTTAGTCCTCCTTATTGTACCCAAGCCCTCTCCCAACCTGGTACCCCCCTCACATGCCTGTACGTCTCTCCCTGGTTCTCTTCGTGTTCCATCCTCTGATTTGGTGAAGAGACATTCTAGTAGCCTCATTAGAAAGAGTGTCTGGACAGCAAAATCTGAGCCTTACCCCCGTACAATCCCTTTGTCAATAACACCACCGGGAGCCCACAGTTCCACCCACTCCTCATCACTCCCAAAGTTCCTGTCTCCAAAACCGCTAACAGATGAATACAGGGATTACGTTCCCCACGCCTGACATGTGGGGCACACATTTAAGCGTAGCAGCCACACGTGCAGATTTTTGGTGAATGAGCAGAGTGGGGCAAAGCCGAAGAGAGGCAGCTGAAGTGGCTCAGCACTGGTCTGGCCGTGGTAGAGATGGCTGTCTTAAAGAGAAATGGGTGAACTCGAGACATGCTTTAGGAGATCCGCTGGATCTCCTCAGTGATGGGTTTGATGGGAGTAAGGACTGGGGTCTGAGTCCTGGCTTGACTTAAGAGTAAGTGGGGAGATCATGTGACTTCCTGGAGGGGAAAGAACTCATCTGGGGCTGGGGGTGGTGGAGTCAAGACTTTCAGTTTGCAGCTTTCCGATTAACATAATTGAAGATGGCTGAAGAGGCCAAGTGGAAACATGAACCGCTGAGTCTCAGATCTCACCTCTGTGAAACAGACTGGCTAAAATAATCTCAGTGCAAGACACACGCACATGCACACTCACACACATGCATTCACACTTGCACTCACACAATATACACACACGCACGCATGCACACACCCACACACAAACACCTAGCCTGTCTGCTGACATCTTGGTCTAGGTGGTGTGTTTACAGACCTCATAGAGACAGCTGGATAGTAATACTTAGAGTCAAGGGAACTTTGGCAACCCTCGGGGAGTAAGCATGAGAAGGTAGTTGCAGCCTGCCTGCGCCTTGAAGGACATGGCTTTGCGTGTCCAGGGAGAGAAGAAAGACCCTGACCATTTGCCATTTGCCTGCTCTGGGTCCTTTCAAAGGAAAGCGGGGAGCGGAGAGAAAACCTGGACTGGTCAAACTGGCTCAAGCTTGCCCCCTGGTGGTCGAGTGTGTCTGTCGGGAACAAAGACAGCAAATATTCAGGAATAAAGTACACATCTTTAAAAAACCCCGTCAGTGACATGTGGCAGCCCTCGCCTTGAAGCTTGACTCCCAAGAGGCAAAAGCAGGAAGATCTCTGTGATTCTGAGGCCAGCCAGGGCTGCACAGTGAGATCGTCTTGGAGATAAAAGGAATTTAGAAACCGCTGGAAACTTAAGATGTGATTTCCCCTGGACAGGTGATTCCACCCTGTGACGTGTTCGTGACACATACGGAAGCAGTCAGTGATGGCAAACAGAGCTGTAGGTGGAGATGGTGAAAGAGGAAATCCCCTGGCTCCGTAATTTTTCAGGAGGCACCGAACATGAGCTCCCAAGTCTGCCCACGTGTGCCGAAAGCACAGCATAGATCAGAGCAGTGAACCCAAGCAGCCGTGCGAGCTGGCCAAATTAAGTCATTCATACAAGAAGCAATTTGCTGTCACTTTTTATTACAAGATTGGGCAGCTTCCCCAAGTTCTTTCTTTTCCTTGTCAAGATAAGTAAGTTTTCTGCCCCACTGGGTATCCAGCTAATTTCCAGCTTCTTTGTATATTAAAAGTGAATTTAGAAACTGCAATTGGATTAAAAAGAGACATGGTGCTTACTCAAACAATTTCATCTTAAACAATGTAATTTTCAAAATTGCAATGTAAACAAAAAAATGCGCAAGATGATTTTCATTTTCAACTTCCGTGTTTCTAAAAATCACTGCCCAGGAAGTCTGAGGCCAGGAAAGAGCTCAGCTGAGAATCATAGCTAATCAGGTGTGATGCTGAAAAATGAAATTCTAAACCTGGGTTTGTTTGTTTGTTTGTTTTTCCTCTGTACCTCAATTGCATAGTAAGGCCTTTTGCAGTATGCTTTTCTCACAAATAATTAAGAAAAGCCTGCCTGAAAAGACTTTTCTGCATGGTATTTTTATAGCATTGTGTTCATTTGGTGCAGGACAAACTACAAGAAATTAAAAAGCCAGTGGAAATGCTTTAAACGGCTTTCTTCATTGAGGGGAGGGGTCTGTTATCTGCTTATTATAAAAACAAAACAAACATACTAAAATCTGTACACCTAAAGAAGCTAAACAAGAAGAGGATCCTGAGTAAGATGATCAATTCTCACTTAGAAAGACAAACAGGATGGACATTGGAAGAAGGAGAAAACAAGAAACAGGACAGGAGCCTACTACAGAGGGCCTCTGAAAGACTCTACCCAGCAATGTATCAAAGCACATGCTGACACTCATAACTCTGGGCAGATTGCAGGGAATCATATGAAAGAAAGGGGAGTTAGTAAGACATGGAGAGGACAGGAGCTCCACAAAGAGAGCAACAGAACCAAAATATCTGGGCACAAGGGTCTTTTCTGAGACTGATACTCCAACCAAGGACCAAGGTCCATGCATGGATATAACCTAGAACCCCTGCTCAGAAGTAGCCCATGTCAGCTCAGTATCCAAGTGGGGTTCCCTAGTAAGGAGAACAGGGACTATCTCTGACATGAACTCAGTGGCTGGCTCCTTGACCACACACACCCCACCCCATCCTCCAGGGAGGAAACAGCTTTGCCAGGCCACTGAGGAGGACATTTTAGCCAGTCCTGAAAATACCTGATAAGCTAAGGTCAGGTGGAAGGGGAGGAAGACCTCTCCTATCAGTGGACTTGGAGAGGGGCATGGGAGGAGATGAGAGACAGAGGGTGGGACAGGGAGGGAATGAGAGAGGAGGTTACAGCTGGGATACAAAGTGATTAAAATGCAATTAATGTAAAAAATCAAAAATTTAATTAAAAAAACTAAAACAATGTGGAGAAACACGGAAGAAAAAGACTGTGTTTGGGTTGTGTCCCCTGAAGGTAGCAGGGCTAATTTGGGACACACCTCACAGTCTCTCTCTGTTTGTTTCTCTGCCCTCAATGCTACATGCAAACTCAATTCCAGACACATACCCTATGGTTCTGCACTGCAGTCTTTCCGTCTCAACACATCACGAGCAGCTTCTTTCCTGATCTGCTAGTCTGCTCATGGTCATTAAAATCAACCCGAGAGTCAGTGTTAGAGACACTCCAATACTTGCTAAACTACCTCCAATAACTGAAATAAGTGCATATTTTTCCAGTCACAAATGAAGGTGCCATGAACACTGGGTTTGCCTGGCTTTGCGTCTAATGACTTCCTCAGGATACATTTCTAACCAGAGACCAGATGTGTCCGGAAAATGCTGCCTGCATTTGAATTTTCCTTTTCCTTGTAGAGCAGTTTTACCTAAAATGAAGCAAAGCACGCAAAATGGAATGGCACGTGCAGACACTTCCCACCAATCCCTGCCCTCGCATGTGTGTGACCTTCCCTCTCAGTAATGTCGGCTGGACACACCACAGTGACATCATTTTCATCCAGAGTCTAGCTTCCCTGGGAGTCAGAGCTGGTGCTGTTCCTTCGGACAGTGGACAGATGCATAATGATCTTTGCCAGCTGTTGCATTCCACTGCCCTGAAAACCTCTGGTTTTACACATCTTATAGGTGAGACAAATACACCAAAGATGGAACAATTTGTCACTGAGTAGTGCACGAAAATTCCTGTGTGCGAATTCTGAGGATTTGAACACCAAGAATTATGAGAAAGCACTCCTTGCGTGCTCCATGGTTGAATGGTGCCGTCTGACCTTGTTTCTTGTCCTGTGTCTGTCCGTGCCATCTATCGACTCACCTGTTTTAGTTACCTTCCTTGGTGTTTTAAGGCAACAGCTCAAACTGACTGTCCTCTTGCCTCGGTGTCTCTGAAATTACTGGAGTATGTCACCAAGCCAGACTGCCTTTGCCTGTTCTTAAACTGAGTGTTCCTACTTTTTTCGGTTTGTGAGAAGTGTCTCTATCATCCATTTTGGTGTAAGTTACAAATATTTTTCCTAGCTTGGAGAGAGCCTCTTATCTCTTTGTATTTAATGGTAATAATTGGCTGCTTTTTAACAATGAGGTGTTTTAGTTCTTATAGATTTAACTCTGTGGAAATTAATTGGTTCTGGATATTTGAATCCAGGTTCTCTCTCTCTCTCTCTCTCTCTCTCTCTCTCTCTCTCTCTCTCTCTTACATCCAGACCATAGTTTCACCTCCCTCTTCTCCTCCAAGACTCTCCCTCCCTCATCCTCCTCTGTTTCTGGTCAGAAAAGGGCAGGCTTCCCATGAATATCAACCAAACCTTGCATATCAAGTAAGACCAGGCGCAGCCCCTCATAGTAAGTCTGGACTAGGCAACCAGTAGGTGAAAAAAAGTCCCAAAAGCAGGCAAAAGAGTCCGAGACAGCCCCTGTTCCCAGTGCTAGGAGTCCCACAAGAAGACCAAGCTACATGATTATAACATACATAACAAGCCGAGGGCTTAGATCAGACCTGTGCAGGCTCCCTGGTTGTCGGGTCAGTGTCTGTGGGCCCCTGGGAGCCCAGGTTAGGCGATTCCAAGGACTTTCTGTGGTGTGCTTGATCTCTCTGGCTCCTCCCAGCCTTCCTCTCCCCTTCCAAACAGTATTTGTTCCTCCCTCCCCTCCCTCCCCTTCTCTTCCCCCTGGGTAACCAACCTGCCCTGACACGTCAAGTCTCAGGAGGACTAAGGGCATCTTCTCCCACTGAGGCCAGACAAGGCAGCCCAGCTAGAGGGAAAAGGCAGGCAATAGAGTCGGAAACATCCCCCTGCTCCAACTCTTAGGGGACCATGTGAAGACCCAGCTGCACAGCTGCTACATATGTGTAGGTAGACTAGGCCCAGCCTTTTTGTTGGTGGTTTAGTCTCTGTGAGCCCCCATGGGCCCAGGTTAGTTGACCACATAGGTCTTCTCCTAGGGTCCTTGGCCTCCTGGCTCCCTTTGTGCCCCACCCCCAACTCTTCCACAAGACTCCCCATGCTTTGCCCAATGTTTGACTGTGGGTCTCTGCATTGGTTTCCATCAGCTGCTGGATGAAGCCTCTCAGAAGACAGTCATGCTAGGCTCCTGTCTGCAATCATAGCAGAGTATCATTAATAGCGTCGGGGGCTGGCTTTCTCCTCAGGGGTGGGTCTCAACTTGGGCCAGGCATCGGCTGGACATTCCCTCGATCTCTGCTCCATCTTTATCCCTCCACATCTTGCAGGCAGGACAAATTTTGGGTGAAGGGTTTTGTGGGTGGGTTGGTGTTTCCCCCCCTCCACTGGAAGTCTCACCTGCCTACAGGAGGTGGTGACTCTGTCAGACTCCATCTCCCCTACTGTACTGGTAGGGATCTCAGCTAGGGTAACCCCCATAGACTGCCAGAAGCCTCCCCATTCCAGGTCTCCTGCTTGTCCCAGAGATACCCCCAACATTTTCTGTTCTGTCTCCCAGACCCCCACACCTTATCCCAACCCCCCCAAACCTCTTCCTACCCCATCTCCCACCCAATTGCCTCTCTCCTTTCACCTCCAATGTCTATTTTATTTCCACTTCTTAGTGAGATTCAAGCATCCTCCCTTGGGCCCTCCTTGTTACTTGAAGCTAGGTTGTTTGTTTGTTTGTTTGTTTGTTTGTTTTTTAAAGGGGTGGCTTTTAAAAGCAATTGAGATAAACAGCACATATAAATCTGCATTCTTTCACAATGAAGGAAGCATAGACATGAACCAGTAACACGCCATTTTAAATCCACCCAAGTATAAAACCTGAACAGTGTGACATATTGATCAAAACCTATGAATATAAGTACTCCACCACACTGCTGGGGGTGAGTAAATTCTGGGAGAACAGTGTGTCATTGCCTGTTCTTATTCAAAACACAGAGGTCCTCTGACTTAGCAACTCTCCCGCCGTGGCCTGTATTTACACTTGTGGAAGTGTGAGAGGCATGTGGCAGCATTCCACGTATAACAGAAGGCAGAGTCATCATGCATCTTGTGTATTTGTTGAGTGGACAGAAACTAGTGTCATGGCTAGTTTCTGATAAACACCGTTCTAAGTGCTTCACCAGAAATTGACTGAGTCCACCTCCCGTCAGGATACAGGAAACTCAGAGACTGTAACTCCAACCACCTCACGAGATTCCCACACGTGTGGCGTGACACGGTAACAGATGTCAACAAGCACACAGGTCTTCCCCTGGTGAGCTCTGCCGTTTCTGGATCAGGTGAACCTCGGTTGCTTGAGTCTGCCCAGAGGAGAGAAGGCAGTCTAGCAGTCTTCCCCGATCATGAACTATAAGCCCCAACCTTCGGACGGACAGATCAACTCCAGCTGTGTACATTCCGGGACCAGCAACCACCTCCAGTTCTGATGGGCTGAGGGTGACTGGTACCCCCTTCTGGAGCCAGGAGCTGGGGTACTAACTGGACAGAGCTGGGATTGTGTTAAGATGGAAGAAGAGAAGAAAATGATGTTACAAAAACAACCTAAACACCCACCAGTAAGAAAGGGACGTGGCGCACTCAGAGAGCTTCCATGCTGTGGAAACTTCTACACTGTTAAAACTAGGCCATCTATGTGGGTCATATGGGGAAAGTCTCTAATATGTATTAATTATCGAAAGATAATAGCAAACAACATATGTTATTATTTGGTAGAAACTGAGAAGCTGAGTGTACTTTGGATATGTAGGAAGTTGCTGGGATAATACTGAGGAGTGAGAATAAAATGGAATATAAATAGAAAAGGGGTGACAGACAAATCCTAAATCAAGAACAGGTTGAGGACTTGTTTTGTGTCTCTGGCAGTGTCAGAATTGAACACAGGCTAAGCATGCTCTCACCCGCTGCTGGGCCCAGCTCCTGAGAGGCACCACCAGCATAAAACAAAACGTTTTCTTGATGGCCTAGGAAGGCAGAATAGTGATCTGAGACATCCAGGTCTGGATTTCTGAAAACTGTACATGTAGTTTTGCAAATGTGACTGAGGTAAATAGCTCGGTGTGGGGAAATGCTCATTAAGGCCTGAGAGCCATGCATGAGCATACGGCTCCTGTGAGAAGTGGGCAGGAGATTCAGGGTTACAGGATAAGAGACAACAAAAGCAAGGGCCAGAGGGTTACCCAGAGGGAGAGCTCAAGGGCATATACTGTGTGCTTTGAAGGCAGAAGTGGCCACAAGCCTAAGAATGCTGGCTGGCCCTAAGAGCTGCAGTTCACAAGGAAATAAACTCCTCACCATGGAGAAAACTAACTTTTCCTTTGCCAGGACACTGCCCTCGAGGATGCTTGCATATGCTACTAGAGCTATAGCTCTGAGTGAGCATGAGTGAGCATGACCTGGGGAATTCCTGGGGATCCAACCACTAGCCACCTCCATCAGCTGAGACATGAGGAGCCATTTTACGTCTCAAAAACCCTGTGAAGAATGACAGCTAGCAAACTCCCATAGTGGCCTCACTGCACAAGCAACGGAATGCAGGAAGCAGCGCCACCACCTCCAGCATGGCTGAGGCGCCCGGGCCTTCCCAGCTCTTCAGTGAGTTAGGACGTGCGAGTTGCTCCACCCTGGGGACAAGGCCTGAGGCTCCCTCTCTACCTTTCCTAACTCACCATCTCACCTTGTTCAGGTGGGACGCTGATTCCCGGACCACCAGCTGCAGCCTCAGCTTTTCTCCCTGCCTGTCTGCCTCCCCAGCCACAGGCTTACTGAGCAGCGGAATGTGTGGAGGGTGGTGTAACACTTGCTGCCAAATGACGCTCTATGGGCACAAACTTTGGCACCTGGTTTTCCAAGAGTTCTGACTTCCTCGTACTATACTCAACCAAACTGCCAGTGTGCTACCATGGAAAGAGAAGGCGCTATGCAGAGAGCAAACTGGGCATCAACTCAGACTGTGCTGTGACAAGCACATTGCTTAACCTTGGGGGACCTTACATTCCCTACCTGCAGCAGAGAGGAATAGCAGCTGAACCCAGGCTGGCAGAGGTTAAAGGAGGCTGTAAGACCACACCAGCATGGTGTAGTGGTTTGAATAGGCACACATAGATTTGAATGCTTGGCCCATAGGGAGTAGCACTGTTAGGAGGGGGAGCCTTGTTGGAGCAGGTGTGGCTTTGTCGGAGGAAGTGTGTCACTGTGGGGGCGGGCTTTGAGGTCTCCTCTAATCAAGCTACACCCACTGTGGCACACAGTCTCCTCCTCTCTGTGGATCAAGCTGTAGAACTCTCAGCTCCTGCAGCACCTTGCCTGCCTGCCTGCTCCCACCGTGACGATGATGGCCTAAACCTCTGCGATGTAAGTCAGCCCCAATTAAAAGTTTAGGTGTTTGTTACTATGATTTTCTTGACTCAGAAAAAAAGTATGTACCTTCTCAGTAAAAGCCTTAACAGCAGTAAAAGAGAAATGAGTGCTGGTCCTGGGAAGTGCCTGTAGCTTCCCTGTTCCTTCTTCACCATGTAGAAGGGTCAGGTGACTTGGGGGCAGAGCAGCACCTCCTGAGTTTATGGAGTGGACAGAATGGGTGCTGCATTTTTGCAGGTTGGCGTTTCCTCACTTGCTGAACTGAACGACTCCTTCTGGTAACAACGACAGCAACGTCAAATAAACAGGTCCCGGGACCCAGACAGAGCTGTTCAAATGAGAGAAGGCAACTGCCTGCCAGCTAGAGTGATTTCCATTCAGTCAGCACCTGCTGAGGGCTGTTCAGCAGGATGTAGACAGCCAGCAGCCGTGCAGAGGAGGAAAAGCCGGCAAGGCATTCGGGGCTGAAAGGCCACACAGTTTTGTCACCTTCTGCCTCCTCTGACTAATACACCCTGGTGTGCCTGGTTTCTTCTGAGAAGTATTTCCAAAAACATTGCAGGAGTAGGGCTGTTGCTGTTGTTGTTTGTTTTGTTTTGTTTTATTTTATTTTTCAGCTTTTCAGGGGCATATTTCGCATATAACATGGCTCTCTCGGTGTAGAATTCAATTGTGTGATCACTACCATAAATCACTTTTAGGTCATTTTGTTGACAGTCTGAAATCCTCCTCTTCTGTTAACTGTTGACCTCTCTTCTCATCCCCTGCCCTCCACGACTGCTAATCCACTGTCTCTGTAGATACGTTCAGAGAAAGGCTGTTATCTGGGAGAGACGCTTTTAAGAGCCTTTTTTAATCTGTAACACATCCCACTGTATTTATAACTACAGTTTCCTGATCCATTCTTCTGGAAAGAGACCTTCTCAGGCTGCCCCTGTCTCGACTGCTGGGAATAATGCAGCATGGATATTGATGTTAAAAAAAAAGAAAAAAAAAGTCTGCATAAGCTCTCATTTGGACTCCCTCCTTTCCACACCTTAAAGAGGATCCCTGGATTGTGTGGTGGGTTGTGTTTAACTCTAAAGGAGCCTCCATGTTGATTTACACAGTGGCCATGTTTACATTTTGTTTCATCAGCAGCACAGGTATCATCAATCCCTCCACATCTTCACTAACAACTGAAACTTTCTGTGTGCCTCTCAGTGTGTGCGTGTGTCTGTCTGTGTGGTGTGTGTTTCTTTTAGGATATTGTTGTTGTTGTGTAACTTATTGTCACTGTGTGTGTGGAGAGAGTCCATGTGAGCGCAGATACCCTCAGAAGCCAACAACAGGCTTTGGATCCCCCCATACTGGAGCTGGAAAGGAGCACTTCTGCAAGAACAGCACATGCTCTAAATGCCAAGCCACCTCCCCAGCCCATTGATGGCTTTTCTAGCCAATCTAACCAGTGTGCAGTGGTCATCACTCCATCACTTTGGCCTGCATTTGCCTAATGTCTACTTGACCACATTTTAGCGAGCTCACTAGCCATCTGTCCACCCTGGGGAACTGTGTATTCAAATCTTTTGACTATTTGCCAATCAGGTAGTTTCACTGCTGTTGAGCCATGGGTGTTCTTTATATATTCTGGATATTAACCCCTTCCCATATTATTTGCCATGTTTAACCCATTCTATGGACTGTATTTATTTTGTTTTGTTTTGAGACAGGGTCTTTCTACATAGCTCTGACTGTCTGAGAGCTCACTATGTAAACAAGGCTGGCCTTGAACTCCAGAGATCTGCTTATTGACCTCCAGAGTGCTGGGACTAAAGGCATGTGCCACTACACCCAGCTTGTCTCTTCACTGTCTTGATAGAATTTTTTGATGCAGAAAACTTTTTAACATTGTTGAAGTCCAATTTATTATTTTGTTTGTTTGTTTTTTGGAGGTTTTTGGTGGGAGGCTGTTTTGTTTTGTTCATTTGTAATTGTTGGTCTTGATCTCTGTTGTCTGAGCATTCAGTGGGAAAAGCTTTGGCTTTCGCTTTGATAAAACGAGAGAAACCCAATACATACCTTTAGTCAGACTCACACACCCGGGAGACAGAGACGGGTGGATCTCTGTGAGCTGGAGGCCAGCCTGGTCCACATAGTAAGCTTCAGGACAGCCAGGGCTACATAAGGAGAAGCTGTGAAAAAAAAAAAAAAAAAAAAGGCTTGTTTAAAAAAAATCAAGCAGAAAACAAAATCACCTGATGCCATAATGTGAGCAGCAATTACTTATCTGTGGTTGGTTTCTCTGGTGGTTTTGGTTGTTTCCACACAGTTCTTGATGCAGGTTAACCAGCACCCATCTCAGCCCTGGTTGTTTCTGAGAGACAGCTAACATGTCAGACAGACTGAGCTTCAAGCTCTTGCTGCTCCCAGAGCTGTGTGTCCTGAGTGAGCTGAGAGGCATAGTTACTAGCAAAGTCTTTTCAGTTCCAAGTGACAGCAAGGCAATTTAAAACAGCGCAGACAGAAAAGGGAAATTACTGGTTCACGTGGCCAAAGTGCTGCGATGAAAAGGGGCGGTTTTAACCGGAGCCAGATGATGTCTCTCAATTATTTGAATCTTTTCTTTCTTCCTCCGTTTTTTTTCCTCTCTCTCTCTCTGCTGTGACCTGAATGTTAGTTTCTCACCCCCACTTTAGTTGCTGAAATCCCAGCCCTCAAGGTGATGGGGAGGTGGCGCCGACACCTAAATGAACATCTGTACAAAGTCCCAATTTATTTCTAATATCAGAGATCAGACCTCTACTCTTGCCTGATGCGTCTAAAACAAAAAGGGGGAACTGTAGAGAGCTGCGGAATGCTATGCCTTAAAGATGGAGCTGGTTTCCGCCTTCCACCTTCCCGATGGTGAGTGTTCTCTGTCACGAACAACTCCACATTTGGCTAAGGCCGAGGATCTGGCTTGCTTCCATGTATGTGGACCTATCTGCATTGCCCCCGTGGCACGCCTGGGTTGGCTACCCAGAGGCTATTTAAGCTGTGGGCTGGCTTTCCCCGGGGTCCGAGGATTGTTCAATGTTCCTGAATAAACTGCATTGAAAAAAAAAAAAAAAAGAGCTATTTAGCTGGAGTCCTGATGACAGTAACTTGTTTCCTTATAAAAAAGGGGTCCCTGAGACGAGCTTTGCCTTTGAAGTGAAGTTACCAGGAAAAGATGACCACCTACGACCCAGGAAGCAGTCTCTCATTGGCCAGTGTGTCGTTGGCACCTTGACTTAAGACTTCTCAGCCCTCAGCTCTGAAAACACTCCCGTGTGCTGTGTTACAAGTTGCCTGCTCTATAACAGCTTGGACACTGGGAAAAAACAAACAAACAAAACAAACAAACAAAAAAAAACCACATGTGTCTCTCTTTGTCTCTAAATGTCTTGGCTTTGGTTTAAACTTCCCTCTACCTGTTGGCCCCATTTCTGCATATTGTGTGTGACTTCCTTTGTGTTTGGGGGAAGTGTGGTCAAGAGATCTTGTCACATAGCTTAGCTTACTGTATTGTCCAATCCCAGCGGATGCTGATAAGGTCTCTCTGGATCATGTGCCCATCTCTGAATCAGACTCCATAGCTGTGGAAATGGACCGCTCTTGACTGATGGGCTGGGGGATTGCCTGTGCTCAGCGAATCCACAGAGACACGTAGAACAAGCCCTGAACACTGTGAGCACACTCCTGAGGGTGTGTCCGCTGACCTTTAGGGCTAGCGTTCTCTGGTAAATTTAGTGGGACATTTCTCATTTTAATCAAAGGGGTTTTTTTTTGTTTTGTTTTGTTTTGTTTTGTTTTGTATCTAAATGAAAACATTATGCTCTTATAAGTTAAACACTTTTTGACACATGGAAATTTCCAGTAGAAAAAGCATTTGACAGGATCTTGACATTGGGGGATGGTAACAGGAAGAAGGTTTATATGTACACACAGTGGGACAAGAACAGCACACAAAAATAAGAGCGCTCGTGACTAATCTTTCAAAAAGCAAAAACAGTAATGAATGTGGCTTTAAGAAGGGACCCTCAGAAGGCTGGCGTAATGTCACATGCTTTTGATACCAGCACTCAGGAGGCAGAAGCAGAGGCAGAGGCAGGCAGATCTGGACTACACACTGAGACTCAGTCAGACAGCGAGGGAGAAGGGGGATTTGATCCAGGCCACAGTGCCTATGGGATCCAGTGAGGTGGAGGGCGGGACAGTCAGCGAGCGCTGGCATTCCCTGCAAAGGCTGCCCACAGTGCAATCTTCAAAGAGGGCCAGGGCAGCGGGTGCTGAGTTCCAGAAGTGTGACCCGAGAAAGTCTAATCATCTCGTTGGTGTGAACTAAACAGAAGCTGAGATAGACAGTGTATAGTCCAGGAAGGTCTAACCGCTGGGTGGGGAGAAGCGCATTCTGGAGGCCACACCAGACAGCCTAAAGAACAGAGCTGGACAGGTTCCAGGCAAGCAAGGGAGGGAATGCGTGTGTTGGGAGTAACTGCCTGCCGGTGTGTCTGCATTTGGGACCAACTGCCGAGACACTGAGGCCGAGAGACAAGGTCACAGGGAACAAAGAGCTACAGACAGGCATGGTCTGAGTGATGACAAGATTTCCAGGGGCACCGATGGAGATCTGTGGTGATCTTTGGGGAAAGACTGGAGACGGCAGCAGCCTTTTCCTGATTTGGGACCTAGGCTGTGGGGTGGAGAAGGGCTGATTCTGAGGAACGTCGTCTGTGTCCATGGAATCCAGCGGGTGAGGAGGCCGTGTTAGAACAATAATAAAAGCTACCACCATGCTTCAGGGTGGTGTGGGGTTTAAACCACGGGCCTACTCTTCCCTGCGTGGGAGACCCCAGCAGTCCTTCCTGTTACTTTTTTCTGCAAGGTACTTCCAAATGATTGCAGATCCGGTTTCTTTCAAAACCGTGGCTGACTTAGTCAGTTCTGTCCGACTTCCCGAGAGTCCTGTGACCCACAGAAGTCCTCCACACTTCCGGAACTTAGTCTCCACGGATGATTTACCCACGATGCTTGGGGAAGGAGAAACACTGTCCTTGGTTGGCCTTGACGAGAGTCAGGGGAGGAGGCTGTCCCTTCCAGGAATGCCAGGACGACCAGCTCTACTCCACGGACGCCAAGGTGAGGTGGAAACGCAGGGTTAGGGTGGAGGCAGGATGTCGCCTAAGGCTCCCTCAGCCCCCTGGCTCCAGAGCACGTTAGTGGCCATCTAGTTTTGCACCCTTGCTTCTGAGTGATGGCGCATCTGTCAGGTGAGCAAGGCAAAATAGTTTGGAGCAGGTAATAGTCTGTTTCCTGTTGCTAGAACAAAAATGCTTCAGGCTGGGACACTTATAAAGAAAAGAGGTTTTATAAATCATAGCTCTGGAGACTGAGAGTCTAAACAGCATGCCACCAACGCTGGCAGGGACTTCACGGCGGGCGGCATCCTGGCCGATCACGTAGCAAGACAAGAAGCCGCAGTAGGGAGATGGTGTTACTGTTCTATGACCCTCTCCTAAGAAAAGAACTAAGTGGTGTGCTACTAGAGCTCCCTTGCCTTAACATCACCACTCCAGGGACCAGGATTCCAGATGGGAACTCAGGGCAGGTTCAGATCATAGTCAAACACCCATGCCACAGCAATGAAAGCGAGGACACTGCCCCCTGCCAGCAGGAAAGGGTGTGTGCTTCAAGGATTTGAGTGGGATAGCTCTAGGCTGGGGCAGGCAATTTGCCAAAGCCCAAAGTTTTGTAGATTGGTGGGGGTGGGTTGAGGAACCGTACAGATAGATGCGAAGATGTCATTTTCAGAAACTGGCTATGTCTCACCTCGCCGGCTTCACGTCTTGATTTATGAAGAACTGTTAGTTGCTGAGGACAAGCTTCCCCCAGAGGTAATTTATCCTATTAGTTACATACGCGCTCCATCGCATCGCCCATCATTATACCCTTATCGTCATATATATTTAAACACATTCCTGTAGTAGACCTAAGATGCTTTAATTTGACTCCCTTAATAAATATCCATACTGTGGTGACAGCCAGATGGGCTGTGAGCAGATAAAAAGGAAGACTCTCCTTTGAGAGAATTTATTATTGGTATATTTTCTTATACGTTATCATAAAAGCCAGTCCCTCACCACCCATTAATTTTATGATTTTGTTTATAGTCCATGTGAAAGCCAGACTCCAGTGCACTTTTCTATCTTCTCATAGACCGCGTCACTTTATTGTCCTTTGCAGAAAAGAAATGCTGCATTATATTAAGCATGAATTTACAGCAGTCTTAAATTTTCACTTGCTGGAAGATCCCTTTAAGTAGGGCAATGTTTGTAAGAGACTAATTTAGCTCCGTGGCAGGATGGGACTGTTCATGGTTTTCGTGGTTGGGTTTCCAATAGAAACTTGCTTTGATTTGTGGTGCGACAACTTTGTTTATGGCCTACATTTAGGCTAACTGTCACATGGTCCCTGAGCCCTCTCCCCACGATGTCTCCATAGCTCATGTCTATTTTTTTATTCTCAGTATGCTCTGTCTTTTGAGTAATGATGACAACAGCTGTGAGAGCAACGGAAGTGGTTGGTCTAACTTCACAGTACCGAGGGGACCCCAGGGTTAGGAGGGCCACTCACCTGTGCGCCGTTGTGTGGCTAACTCCAGAAACAGCTCTCTGACTGGTTCATCTAAAAGTCAGTCTACTTCCTAACCGATTCTAGGTGAGCCGTTTCTCCCCTTCTCGTACTCTGGCTTCTGAGGCTTAGAGCATATGGCTTCTACTAAGATGAACGAATAGTGTTCATTGCTAAAAATAGGAGGCAGGGTGAAGCTGTGGCTCAGTGGTAAACCATGTGTTTAGCAGGTGTGAAGCCTCGGGTCCCATCCCTAACACTGAAAGGGTGGGGAGAGTTGGAGAGATGGCTCAGAGGTTAAGAGCGCCGGGTACTCGTCCAACACACCTGGGTTCGATTCCCAGCACACACACGGCAGCTCACAACTGTCCATAACTCCAGTTCCAAGAGATTTGATGCCCTCTTCTGGCTTCTGTGGGAACTGCACACACGTGCACAGATACACATGAAGGTAAAACACCCATACACATAAAATTTTGTTGAAATTTTTTAAATAAAAATAAATAAAGTGAAACTCATTTCAAAGAGACAAAGAAATTAAAATGCCCTTAAAAGTATGACTCTACCCAAGGCTGTGGCATATGCCTGTCAGCCTAGCTGCTTAGGACCCTCAGAAAACAGTGTCACTTGAGCCCCGGATTTTGGAGGATGGCCTGGGATACAGTAAGGTTTTACCTCAAAAAATATTCTGTGCATCTGGAGACGTGGATCATCAGTTTAAAGCACCCATTGCTCTTCCAGAAGATACAGGTTTGACTCCCAGCATCCATATGGCCTCTCACAACCATCTACAACCCTGGTTACAGGGATCCAACACACTTCTGTAGGCACCAGACATGTGTGTGATACACAGACATGCATGTAGGCAAAGGAACCATACATACAAAGTAAAATAAATAAGTCTTTAAAATTTTTAATTAAAAAAATATGGTTAATGTTACTGACGGGTAAAAGGTACCTGACACTTGAGCCAGCCCATAAATCCTGTAGGCTATCAGCATTGCCTGCTAGGATAATTAGGTGACAAAGGACACAGGGACCAGGCCATGGCCCATCACATCTAACTACGGAGTTAGTCCCAGAAGGAGCACATTTGACAAAGATTAGGACAAGGCTCTTATCTCAGCTTTTAAAAGTGACCTAACTTGGTATCGCCATCAGAGAAGACCTGGCCAGACCAATAGAAATCTCTGAAAAACAAATCTAGACTTTGGAACTGTTTTGTTGTTGTTGTTGTTTGTTTGTTTGTTTTGGTTAGCATTTTCTGCACCATGGTGAGGCCAGTGTTACCTTCTTCGCTGGGTCAAGGAAGCAAGGCTCTGAAAGGATGACAATAAAAGCACTGCGGTATGGGTTGTGACTGTGGCTAGGGGTCATGCATCCATCAATTTATATGAGTTAAACATATCAAATAGTGATGACTAGAGAGATGGGTCCACAGCCCAGAGCACTTGCTGAGCTTCCAGAGAAACTGAGTTTGGTACCCAGCACTCACTTCAAGACACTTACAACTGCCTGTAACTTCAGATCCAAGGAATCCAAGGCCTGGCTTCTGTGGGCCCATGCACACGTATGACTGTGTGTGTGTGTGTATTCATATATGCGCACATGTACAAAAACACAAATAAAAATAAATAAGTCTTTTTTTAACCCAGTCAAAGTGACTATGTTAGAAATTAACTGAGAAATTAAAAACACATTCACTCAGATAACAGCAATAAACCTCTTTCATCTTCAAAAGATATTGGCAGGCCAGCAAGGTAGCTAGGAGGTGATAAAAAGGACACTCATGGTGAAACCTTCTGCTCATTTTCACATTTTAATTCTTAAAAGAAACCTGAGAGGGGAGGGCTGAGAAGTGAGAGGCAGCTGCTTGCTCCTTGCGCTGTGTGGATGTTCTGTCTCTGCACTGGCTGCTCAAAGCCATTCTCCACTGAGAATTTCTGACGTTTAAGGGAATACCTGGAGATTCCCCCCAATACCACCACATTAGCAAGATGCATGCCTCTTTCCATTTTTAAAGACGGTTTAAACAAACCGACCGAAGAGATGGCTTGGCGGTGAAGAGCACTTGTTGCTCCTGCAGAGGACCTGGGCTCGGTTACCAGCCTCCATCTGGTGGTGCACAACTGTCTCTAACTCCGGCTGCAGGGGTCTCGATGCCCTCTTCTGGCCTCCACAGGTGGGCGCATTCATACATGCGGCCAAGAGCTCACACACATGAATGAAAATAAAATCAGTATCTTTTAAATAATGGAAGCAAAAGAGATTTCTCGCAAGCCTGTGATTCCCAGCACTCGGGAGGATGAGGCAGGAAGATGCCGAGTTCAAGGCCACATGAACCTGATAGGTTCCCACTTCGTCCTTTTGAAATACAGTGATGTAAAAATACGCACGCCTGCACCTTCCCATCTGGCTCCGAGCAAACCCCAGAGCCCATCCCACTCTGGGGACCATCACCTTGTTCTATCTTCATCCAGCCCCAAAGACCCGGGCTGACCCGTGAAGACGATACCAACCCACTTCGTTGCTTCACACAGGTGTTAACCAGGAGATGGAAGTTCTCAGAGAGCTTAGGAAGAGGAAGAATTCCCAACTGCATTGCTGCCCAGTGCTCCAACCAGGTCGCCCTCGACTCTGCTGATTTGCACAAGGGAAGGTAAAGTCCTGGGGAGGACTGGGGGGGGGAGCCACACCGTGAGCCGCAGCACACTCAGCCGTTCATTCTCTCTAGAAGGGAGGGCCCCTCGTGTCCTTCAGAAAGATTTCATCACCCCACTTACCCTCCAGTCCCAGACACGCTGACAGATCACACAGCAAAGGAAGGCTTGAGCCATCTTGCCACTTGAAATGTTACAGCCACTAGGGAAAAGTTACAAAGTGTAGACAAGTGAACAAATACCCTTCCAGACTCACTCCCTTCTCAAAAGCCTCACGCTGCTGTTTCCCTTTTGACTTCCCCAGGTCAGCATCCCCTCCGATTTGGACATGAGTATCACTGAGATTAGCTGCTTAGATCGAAAGCCCTTCGCGGTGACAACAATGTGACAGATACACAGTACGGAAAAAGACAAATTCCCACTGAGAGTTAAAATAATGAGCGTGGTCCTGTCGGGGAACAGAGCCTACCCAGAGCCTTTGAAGTGTGGGCAGCTCTTAACTATCCTCGGGACTGAAGAAGTGAAAACATTCGTTGCCACGGAGATCTCCCAAGGAAACAAAGGGAGGTGTTTTCCCCGTCCCATACACCTATGAGGGCCTGGTACTTAGGAGAGGTCGCTGTTTTTATGCTGTCTCTGATGTTGCTGCGGCCATGCCACATGGGCAGCTCTGCTTCCAGGCCTCCAGGGGCTACACCTCCCGCCTGGAGCCTTTTGCACCTTTCACAGCCAGTGAGTGCTTCCTGGCTCTGAAGAAGAGCGTGGTGTCTGCTACACAGGGTGCAAATCCTCAAGTGCCTGAATATTGCCACCAAAGCCTACGTCCAACTGCCTTTGTTGCAGAAGGAGAGCTCCTAGAGCCATTTGGTGAGGCTGGACCAGGGGTCCTGCAGGAGCTGTGCCAGTCACAAGACTGCCATGCCACGTCAGAGTGGTCAGCCCAGATCCTTCCATGGCTAGAGACCCTCTGTGTGGAACTGACGAGCTGAGGATTGAAAATGTCGTCATTGAACAATGCCTCATAGTCGAGGATGAAGCTTCGCTGGAGAACATAGAGTCTGTGGAGGACAGGTATGGAGGCTGGCCTGAGGCCATGTTTGAAATTCTGACTGAGAGGTCAGGCCATGAGGTCCTGGTGGTGGAAGAGTGCTGGTAGGTGGCTGATGTGAGGAGAGAGAGCTGCACATCACTCCAGAACATCCAGGGCATCACTGAAGAGTCTCTGGCCTTTAGTAATTGCTTGATCATTCCTTGTCCGCCACCACCTTTTCCAAAGCCCAGAAAGTTTGTCTTTAAGCAGAAAATTTGACTATTATCCCTTGCTATGTGACTACTATCCCGAGTCTACAAGATGCGGCGTCCACACACTCAGGAACTGAGTATTTGGGATTCACTAGAGCCCGAAAGTAGCCCCCAGAGGCGGGAGCGCAGACGAAGTCACAGGTTGTTGGCACACTTACTATTTCCGTCACCCTTGTGCGTTTGCTGTAAGTCACGTCAGCATTCCATTGTGTGACAAGATACCTGAGGTGAGCAGCAAACGGGGAAAGGTTCGTTTGGGCCCACAGTTTCAGAGCATCGAGTCCAGGACCGCGTGGCCCCACGGTGGGAATGTACAGTGGATCGGAGCTGCCCACCTCATGACAGGTGGGAAGCAGAAAGGCTCCCATGTCCCGTTCTGTAAGTGACCTCACTCCCCTCAACAAGGCTAGGCCTCTTAAAGACCCCCCGATCTCCTGATACCACGAGGAACTGGAGACCAAGTTCGCAGCTGTCTAGGAGACAGACTTTTCCCTTCTTCCGCATGGGAAGTGGGCCTCTGCAATGGCGCATGGCCACAGTACTCTTCTTTCAGTTAAAGTGAAATTCTAGGTATTCAACAGGAACCCTTGTTGCTCATCAACCACGGTTCTCCCTGAGGCCCCGGATTCGGAATCGTTTCCACCTGTTGCCTTCACCGCAGCAGTGTGTGGCACTCGGTACACACTCAAATAAAACTGTGTTGGATGAATGATTGAGTGCACGCTTTGATTTGTTAGCACCTGTGTCAGCATTGCATCCTCCTCCTTGTCCCCTCTGTAAGAAAGGCACCGTCAGCCCCTCAGTCACTCAAGGCAGACACCTAGAAAACTCTCCCTTACCCATCCGATTAGTCAATTGGTCACCATATCCCACCGATTGCTACAATTCCTATTATTCTCTCACCTCTGACCTGTGCCAGTCTCCTCCCAGCCCCCCTCCCCGTCTAGACCATGATATTTCCCTTTTCATTGTTGCTCTTCCATCAAGCCCCGCCCTTTTCGTGTCAGTTGCCCATTCTAAGCAAAGAGAGACCTTGGGGCTGAAATAGAAAGAGATAAAGCCTCCAGAGCCCTTCAGGTATCTCTGCTGTCTTAGGACAAAGTTTGGGTATCTAGAACAATTTCTAGGGCTGTCTGTACACTGTCCTGCAGCCTGCACCTTCACCTTTCGCCTCTACCAGGCTTGTTTCTCTATCCCTCTAAGCTTCAGCCAGGCCAGACACATTCGGGACTTTCCCGGACTGGCTTTGAACCCAGGGTCACACTGCAGTCTTGCCTTCAGACTTGACAGGGTTTCTCTGTGTAGCCTTAGCTGTCCTGGATTTTGTAGACTGGGCTGGCCCTGAACTCACAGAGATCCTCCTGCCTCTGCCTCCCTGCATGCTGGGATCACAGGTGTGTGCCACCTCGCCTGGCTCTCTTTCTACTTTCTTACACCTAATTTCTGCTCATTCCTTAACTCTTACCGTGCATTGCTTCTCTCCAAGTGAGTTCTCTGAGCCTTAAGTCCAGCTTAGTCTCTGCTTTGTCCCCTTCAGGATCTTCACAGCCTAGTGGATAAGAATGGACAGGACCAGGGGCTAGAGAGATGGCTCAGCGGTTAAGAGCACCGGCTGCTCTTCCAAAGTACCTGGGTTCAATTCCCAGCACCCATATGGCAGCTCAAAACTGTCTGTACTTCCAGTTCCTGGGGATCTGACACCCTCACACAGACATACATGCAGACAGAACACCGATAAAAATAAATAAATCCCCTCTTTTAAAGAATGGACAGTTCTGCAGTTAGATAAATGATGTCTCCACCCTCCAGCTGGCAAACTGGGTAACCCTGACTCCCGTTTACTCATGGTTGTAGAACTGAAGGAGAGGATCTGTACGTGCAAGAGCATGAGGCCTGCAGTGTGGGTGCGCAGTCACTAGGCAGATGCTCAGTGTGTCTCCATCACTTCTCTGAGGTGGTTAGGACGAGAAGCGTCCTCCATAGGCTCGGGTGTCTGAACACATGGTCTCTAGTTGGTGGCACTGTTTGGAGATGTTATGGAACCTTTAGGAAGCGCCAGCGGAAGTGCGTCACTGAGGGCAGGCTGTGAGACTGCATAGCCTCGTCCTGCTTCCAGTTTGCTGTCTCTGTTTCATACCCACAGTAGAAAATGAGCTCTCTCGCAGCTCCCTGCTTCTGCCTTCCACTTGCTGACGAGTCGCCCCGCCGTAGCGGACTCTCACCCTTCTGGAACCATAAACAAAAAATAAACTCTTTCTTCCACAGATTGCATTTGGTCATGGCATTTTATCATAACAGAGAAGGAACTGGTGCACCCTTTCCCCTCGTTCAGTAGCACAAAGGAGGGCAGCCATGCAGGAGGGCAATCCCCTTCGTGGGAGCCTCTTAATGGAGATGGGGTCAGGGTCAAGAGCTAGGAAACTGGCTAGATGGGGTGCGTCGGGAGTACGGAGCCAGGGGCCAAGTGTGGAAGGCCAGGTGCTGTGTCCAGTACAGTGTATGATTGCTGGGACTCCCCTGCTCTAAACGTCTGTGCTCTGCTCCCTTTGGCAGAAGGGGAAAGAAAACCCAGTTTGCCAGTCTGGCAAGAGGACTAAGAACAGAGTGAGATCTGGAAGGGCTTTGGAGACAAGTAGCTTACTTGGAAGGGATGTAGGTGAGTAAGCCTGGGAAGGGAGGAAAACAACACAAGGCATCTAATGAAGCAGATCCTGATGTGGGCCTCAAGCCCAACTCTGGGAAGCCACTTGGGCTAGGGTCAGCAAGCTACAACAGCTGAAACAAGACCATCAACCCCTAAGGTAAAATTGTCATGCCAGCACTCAGCGGGCTGAGGCAGGTAAATCTCTGTGAGTGCGAGGCCAGCCTGGTCTACAAAGCGAGTCCAGGACAGCCAAGGCTGCACACAGAGAAACCCTGTCTCAACAAGCCAAAAACAAACAAAACAAAACAAAAACAGCAACAACAAAAAAACTGGTCACTACCCTTTTAAATGGCTGGATGATAATTCAAGGAAGAAAAATATTTTGTGACATAAAAGTTATTAAAACTCTCATTTTAACAGATCATATAGAATTTTTATTCCTAGCAGAGCCACACCCATTATTTGTCTATGTCTGTGCTATGGCTGCTTATGCCCGATAATGCAGGGCTGAACAGTTGTGAAGGAGACTTAGTCTACCATGCCTAAAATATTTACTATATGGCCCTTTAAAGGAAAATCTTGCCAAATCTGGTTTGGACCATGCTTCAGGGCTGTGCCAACAAGAGAGCAAGAACCTCTCTATGATTTCTCAAGGGCTACAAAATCCAAGGATTTTTAATTTGTCTCTCGCTTAGTTAAGCATACTCTTGAAATCCCTACGTTAGAGTCACAAATGCACACACACACACACACACACACACACACACACACACACACACACGGCGGCCGGGGCAGGGTTTCTCTCTGTTTCTGATTCCGGGGTGAGAGGTGGCAGGCACCCTGGAGCGGCTGACCCCCGCACTATGATAGCTACATTCTGGACGGGTAAATGAACCCTTTTTTCGCTAAGTTTATTTTGTCAGGAAATTTTATCACAGCAACAGAAACTAAATTCATACACCATGTAAAAGTGAAATAAAAATAAGAAAAAAAGCTGGGGCTAGAGACTAGCTCGGCGGTTAAGAGCATTGACGGGCTTTTCAGAGGACCCAGGGTTCAAGACCCAGGACCACAACCTTCTGTAACTCCAGGGAATCTGGCTGCCTCTTCTGAACTCTATGAGCACCAAGCATACACGTGGTATACATACAAACACACAGGCAGGGCATTCGTGCACATAAAATAAAGAAATATAAAAAAGAAACAGGAAGATCTTTATCAGCCTACTTGATACATTCCAGAATAGTAAAATATTCTGTCTCTAAAGAAGGGTGTGTAGCACCTGAGGAATGATACCTGGGGTGTCCTCTGGCACACACTCGAGTGAGCACACACACACACACACACACTCTCATACACACACACACACACACACACACACACACACATGCACTGTATTGGTCGGGGTTCTCTGGAGTAACAAAACATATAGAATGAACTCTATAGAGAGAGAGAAATGAGATTTATTAGAATTAAGTACAGGCTGTGGTCCAGCTAATCCAACAGTGGTTTCCTATATACAAAAGATCCAAGAATCCAGTAGTTGATCAGTCCACAAGGCTGGATGTCTCAACTGGTCTTCAGTATATGCCAGAATCCTGAAGATGCCAGTGAAGGGATGGGCTTGCTAACCAGAAGACAGCAAGCAGGCAAAGAACAAAACTTTCTTCTTGTGTGTCCTTATTTTGCAGCAGTTCTCAACTCTTTAAGAGGTAGCATATCAGATATCCTGCATATCAGATATTCACATTATGATTAAAAACAGTAGCAAATTTATAGTTTTGAAGTAGCAACAAAATAATTTCATGAATGGGGGTCCCCACAGATCAGCCACTGTTTTAAAGGGTCACAGTGTTAGGAAGGTTGAGAACCACTGTTAAACAGGGTCTCAGCAGAAGGCATGCCCCAGGTTGAAGGTGGGTTTCACTAGCTTAAAAGATCTGACTTAAAGAAAGGTGTGTCCTCCTACCTCTAAAATCTGGATTATATCTTCCCACTTCAAATTAAGCAAAAATGCTTCACAGCTGTGGCCTCCATTTTTTGGTTTTATTTAGTTCCAGGTGTAGTCAAGTTGACAACCAAGAAGAGCCATCACACACTTTTTAATAATGAAGGGCTGTGATTTCAGTTGCCATTTTTTTTTTAATTTCGAAGAAAATCCTGCTTTATTTTCTCCTTAGAGAACATGGATATTGAAGTAAGACATTGATGATGGATTACGGAGGTTGTTGCTGCCCCAGATACGAGGTGGCATGGGTAATATTGTGTCCAATGTTCTATCAAAATCTCACATGACAAATGGGTGCAAAAGCAAACTTTTAATTCTGGCGCTTGGGAGGCTGAGGCAGGAGGATCTCAAGCTTGAGGACAGTCTGGGTTTCGTAGTGAGACTGTTTCAAAACAAAACAAAATGAAACAAAAAAATGGAAAGTGGGGGCTGGATGTCGTCGTGCTGGCCTTTGATCCCAGCACTCAGGAGGCAGAGGCAGCTGGATCTCTGTGAGTTTGCATCCAGCCTGGTCTACAGAGTGAGTCCAGGACAGCCAGAGTTCTGTTACACAGAGAAACTCTGTCTCAAAAAAAAATTGGCAAGTGATATATGAGCAGCCAAAGAAACATTCCATATTTTAAGTCACAAGAGGTGTCCCCTGGCCCACTCTCTTCTCTGTTTGGGCACTGGCCAGATGACTGGGGCTGGGTGGTCTTCTCAGGAGACTCCAAGAAGACCTTGTGTACCAAGTGACCACTATGGAAGTGGCAGAAAATAACCTGCCTTTCCGAACCTCCTCTCCCTTCTCACGCTGGGTCTTAGAAAGGTAGACCAGCTCCATTCTCTTCCATCACACATTTGTTTTTACTCTTTGAGACAGAGTCTCTCTGTGCACTCCAGGCTGACCTGAGACTCTGAGTATCCCACATTGGTCTTGAGCTGCTGCTTCTCTTGCCCTAGCCTCCTGAGGAGTGGAATTGTAGGCATGCACAATCATTCCTGGCTCTTTCAGCTCACCTTATCCAAAGGAGGCTCCGACACTTGACCTTTGTAACTCAGGAGCACAGCAGACATTGCACATCTGGGTGGCTTGTTCTGTATCTCTCTGAACCTCACAGTCCTATAGCTCTGAAAGGAAATTTGGAAGACATTCTGCCCTTTCCAAGAGTCTTCCAGTCTGCTGTGCACAGCCCAATTATCTATCACTCCTTTGATTAATAAGAGCTTTGTTCAGACAGCACGAAAGAATCTAATTCAATTGTGATTTACAAGATGGAGCCAGAAGCTGGCCTTATATGTCCTGTCACTTAGATTGTGGAATGTGACTCTTCTCTATACCATCTGAGTTGTCTAGCTTTACAAAAAGACCCAAAAATATTCGTTCTTTTATTAGTACTCTTTTAGGTGATAAAATCATACTAAAGCATCTGTTATAACAAAACATATCCTAAAACAAAATGGAAAGCTGTGTGCCAGCTTTGGGGAAATATTTCTAACAGTTATGACAAACTAATGATAACAGTTATGATATTATACAGAACACCTCCTGGGCAACTAGAAAAAGTTATTTAATGGGGAAAAATAATAGGGTAGTTAAAAGGAAAACTAGAGGAAGTGAAAGAGAAATGGCCAACAAATATATTAAGCAATGCTTAGCTTCACTATGAATGGTGGAAATGAAAGCATTAGAAAATGAAGTCTTGGGCTAGAGAGATGGCTCAGCCATTAAAGGCTAGGCTCATAACCAAAAATATAAGGAAATCAAGTCTTTTCATCCACTGTAATGGCAAAATTTTAGAATTTTGTCAGAATTTTCTCAAGATGAGACTCTGATTGGTTTGTATCCTAGAAGAAAAAGTCAGGTGCCTCGGTTCCTGGCCTCAGAACAGTGTCCAACCAAAGAACAGGAATTGGTATGGGTTTTGGTGTCTGGCCATTGGGACTAGGGAGATATAGAAGTGGTCCACATCTTTAATCCCAGCGCTTGGGAGGCAGAGGCAGGTGGTTCTCTGTGAGTTTGAGGCCAGCCTGGTAAAAGTCAGCTGTCTTTGCGCAAACATTCTCACGATGAAGAGTACTTCATATTTCTTTTTTTTTTTAAGTCTTTTTAAATTTTACTGGACAACGTGGACAGAGAGAGACTTTGGAGAATGAGGTCTTAAGTGGAATGTCTTCATCAGACTCCTCTCGGAGATCTAGCTGTTCAGAAGAGGAAGCAGAAAGAGTGTAAGAGCCAGTCGTGATGGTGACTCTAGGGAAATGGTGTCTTCCAGATACAAGAGCACTGGTGAACATACAAACCCACAGAGCCTGGAGCAGCACATATAAGATCTGCACAGGTTCAAGCCAGATGGAGTCCCAGCCCTGAAAGGGGAAAGTGGGCACACTGTCCTACCCCTGACTATCTGCAACTACTACCCAGTGACAAAGAGAAAAATCCATTTTCTCCCATGAGTCTATCAGTCACATTCCTGGGCAGGCCTTATGCCCAAGGGTAATTGGCTAACACAGATCAAACTCTATAGTGTTGATTGGTTTGGTTTGCTTTGGTTTGGTTTGGTTTTAAGATTTATTTATTTATTATTTATACAGTATTCTGCCTGCCTGAGAGCCAACAGGGCAGAAGAGGGCACCAGATCTCACTATAGATTGTTATGAGCCAGCGTTTGGTTGCTGGGAATTAAACTCACGGTTTTTGGAAGAACAGCCAGTGCCCTTAACCTCTGAGCTATCTCTCCAGCCTTGTTTGTTTGTTTATTTGTTTGTTTGTTTGTTTGTTTTGGGGGTGTTATAGATTTTTTTATTTGTGGGGGGGCATTTTGGTCTTATTGGTCTTTGCCTGTTTATTTAGGTTTTTCTTTTATGGGTTATTTTTTTTTCCAAAGAGAGAAAAAAAAAAAAAAACGTGAAGTTGAGTGAGTAGTGAAGTGGGAAGTGTCACGGTTACTTTCCCGTCACCATGAAGAGACACCACAACCAAGGCGACTTACAGAAGAAAGAGTTTATCTGAGGCTTGCTTACAGTCTTAGAAGGTGGGTCCATGCTTATCATGACAGGGAGCTTCACAGCAGGCAAGCGTGATGCTGGATCAGTAGCTGGGAGCTCACATCTGATCCACATCTGAGGGTGAGACAGAGGGAGTGGTTAACTGCGAAGAGGGCAAGTGTTTTGAAAACCTCTGCCATGCTAGTGGCACACCTCCTCCAACAAGGCCACACCTCCTAATCCTTCCCAAACAGTTCTATTAACTGAGACCAAGCACTCAAACATATGAGCCTGTGCAGGCCATTCCCATTCAAAACACCACAGGGATGATCTGAAAGGAGTTTGGGGAGAAGAAAAACATGATCAAAATGTACTGTGTGAAAGAAAAGTTTAATAATAAATAATTTTTAAAAATTATGTGTATGTGTGTGAGCATGGATTTATGTACCCCCTGAGTGTGCAGGTGTCCATAGAGGCCAGGAGAGGGGATCAGATGTCCTGGAACTAGAGTTACAGGTAGTTCTGAGCTGTCACATGGGTGATGGAAACCAAACTTAGGCCCTCAGAAAGAGCAGCAGCTCTCTTAACTATCGAATCATCTCTCCAGCCCAGCTTTACATTTCTTAAGCAAAATGTTTTCTCTAGGACATTCTCTTCACCTTTCCCCCATTATTTCTGGGTTCCTTGGCCATTTATTTCATAAATCAAAACCTTTCCAGTAGTACAGTTTTGTTTTATTTTAGGGTAAACTGTGTTTTGGTTTGTTTGTTTGTTTGTTTGTTCAGTGTTTTTAATCACACTTTTCCTCATTTTACTTGTGTTTTTACTTAAAATTTCCAGAATAACAATCCAATGAACTCACTTAAAACTCACCAAGTGCTGCCGTCTTGGCTGGCATGCCACACACAGCTGCTTCCTGACGAGCTGTGGACAGCAGGTGCAGGCCCTCCCTGGGCAACAGTATCCTTGCAGAGTTCTCTCTCCCTCTGGCACATCCCAGCACCTCCCTCCGCTCTTCAAGAAGTCACTGAAGAGTTCCTGCAAGTCATGCTGCATTCTAAATTTGTCTGACTCTTTTTCTTGTGACAAGAGTTAGGTCATACGTTTCCACCAAGAACATTGCGAGGGGAACTTGTGAATTTCTCTCTGCCTCACAGCATGAACAGAGGATAGTCGGTGTTTTGCACAGAGGATCAAACCAAGCAAGACAGGGGTTTGCCACAGCCTCCCCACACTACTTCCCCTACAGCGAAACGTGCTTCCCAAAACATAAATCTGCAATGGACTTTCCAGGCCTTTTGACATATGAACAGATTTAACCAGCCATGGGCTGAGTAGAGTGTGTGGGGGAGGGTGAATTACATCTACCCAAACCCAGGTTTTCTATAAAACTCAACAGATATAATTGAATGAAATCATTATCTTGATAAGGAGGACTCTATGAAATACAAGAACAATATTAGAGAGCGAATAATGTTTCATTTCATCTGTACTGCCGTATTCCTTAAACTATACAGCATGAAAATTATATGGACTTTATTTTACACTTGTGATATAAGTAATCTAAAGATGATGGTGGTGTGTGGGAAACTGTTTATACGTTATGTGCAAATACTACATCATTTTAGGTAAGGGACTTGAGGAGCCAGTGAGCTTGGTACATGTGGTGTTCCTGAAACTACTCCCCCCATCATACCTGGAGATGACTACCTGTGCAGGTTAGTTTTTGGCGATTTGACACAAACTAGAGTCACCAAGGAAGATAGACTCTTGTTGGAATTAACGTTGGACACATCTGTGGACACTGTCTTGATTGATGGCTGATGTGGGCAGGTGTCCCTGGGTTGTGTAAGAAAGCTGAGTAAGCCCTGGGGAGCAAGTCAGCAAGCAGCTTCCTTCCGTGGGTCCTGTCTCTGTCTCTGCTTGAGTTCCTGCCCTGGCTCGCCTCAGTGATGGACCGTGATTGGGACGGGTAAGCCAAATGAACCCTTCTCCACATTGCTCTTGGTCATGCTGTTTATCAGAGCAATAGAAAGCAAATGACGACAGGTTACTGCTCATGCATTCTAAATTAGAGTTTATACACAAGTTTTAGGTAATATCATTTAAAAGGAACATAGCCAATACCAAGGTTAAGATTTCTTCAACTTTTTTTATTTTCTCCTTAGAATATATCCCACTGAAGATGTCCTGTCTAAGCACTGTCTTTAAGGTTATTTTACTTATTTGTTAGTTTGTTGGCTTATTGCTCATTTTATTATTGGTGCTGGACACGGGGGATAATATTAAAGACCTATGAATAATTAGTGTATACCATTTTGTTAAAGCAAATGTAGAAATGTTAGTTAATTCCATTTCCAAGAAAAGAAAATGAGAGAGGGAATAAGAAAAAAAAAAAAAGGAAACGCACAGGACCGAGGCAGGTCAGCTGGTTCTTGGTAGAGAAGTGGTAGCTGGGTTGTCGTCCAGGAGGAAGCTGTGGCCCCAAGTTGTGTCTGGGAGCCACACAGTAGGAAAGGAGCTGGCCCTGCTTGTCCCCCGTGGACAGACCGAGGTCCCAGGCAGCAGGTGCGAAAGAGAATGGGCTGGGACATGAGCAGGCTGGGCCTGGATGCAAGCCCCGTATGCATCTTTCCCCTGTAGAAGTTCTGAGCCTCTCCCTGCAGACCCGGGACTGTGCCCGAGCGGAAGACTCCCGTGCGGGGTCTGCTTCAAACCCCTCCCTATCATTCTCTGTGTTGCGGAAGATAGACGCACTGTGTCCCCAGACGGGATCCACTGGGTAAGGGACACGCTGCTCTAGTCCAAGAGGACGGTTGAGCACTGAGGTGTGCGATTTATTTTCCCTTCTCCTCATGCCACCGTTACTCGGCAATGGCTGTGTTATCCTCCATGTGTCTGATTGGAACGCTTTCTGCCCCTGGCCAGCATACCCTAGGACTCTCTCATTACAAGAAGGGACCACAGCTCAGCGAACTCCCAAAGGTGGAAGTAAATAGTCATTGCAAACTGACTTTGGAGCATTCATTGGACATTGTCTCTCAAGCAGAGGGGGGAGTGAGCGTATTAACCTCGAGGCATCTGAGAGTTAGCTGGTCTGCACTCTGAAGACTCATGAGCCAATGTGGAGCATCCCATCCATTCCTGTCCCTGTCTCACTAAGACCCGAGCACATGGTGGTGCGGCCCAGGAGCTGTCCGGTTTTGGGTTTAATACATGAAATGGTGCCCTGTAAGCACTGTCATCTAAATGTTTTACTGTTTTGAGAATGCTATGCGTGAGTCCTGTGCTTACATCATCTCAACCCCTCTCCAATTCCTTCCAACTCCCCCTATTACCCCTCCCACCCAAATTCAATTATTATTGTTACATACATATATACCTGCATATATGTATACAACAACCTGTTGCGTGTATGTCCATGTGTTTAGAACTGACCACTTGTGATTGGATAACCCCTTATGAGGGGTCTCATACCTGGAAAAACAACAACTTGATTCTCCCTGTCTTAGTACCCAATGATTGCCTCTCCACAGAGGGGTGAGGAGCCTATGTTCGGGTAGGTCAGTAGGGGGACCTTTGAAGGTCATGCCCCTCATTCCCTGCTGGTCCTCTGTGATGATAACAGCCTCCACAGCGCACTCCTGCCGCCATGATCTGGGTCATCCCACCGTGATAAACAGGGACCCATGAGGCAAAGGGAATCTTTTCTGCCTCGCTGTTTCGTGCCAGATTTTGTCACAATGCAAGACTAACACATTCTGACTTCCGAGTAACCCGGGAAGCCGCCTCTACGTCCCTCCCTCCTGCCGCCACAGTGCAGGGCTGCCGAAAGAACAGCTGACCCAGGGTGTGCTGCTCCGCGCTAGAAGGAGCTGGCGGCTGTGTCACCTCCTTGTCACACCCTTCTCCATGCGGCTGCACATGTCACTCCAGGGCACACATCATCTGTTCACAGCTCTAGTGCGGCCTCACAGGAGTCCCCAGCTCCTGCGTTCTGGGCCCGTGTTCTCAGCAGGGCATTCCAATCACTCTGAGGAGATGTGCCGCCCCTTCTTGCCACTTTGCCTAAACCTGAAAAGTGCTTCCACCTCATTACAGTGTGGGGAGCAATCTTACAAAGCAAGGAGATTTTCTACTAATCATCATTTGCCGTTTCCTGCGACAATTCTGACATTCTGAGGTCAGCACAGCTTACATTCTGGGACCACAGTTTTAACACAGAGGAAATTGAAAAGCTCTACATCTGAAGATATCTGGGACATTCGTATCTTCTGTTAAAGTTTTCACTCTGCAGCTTCAGGCATGTGAACTTGAATCTGTGTAGCTCGAAGGATCAAAGCATACTAATTATGGTCTGGTTTCTCTCTGTCCCATCCAAAATCAGGATTCCCTAACACATCTGCATTCCGCATTTGTAGTCAGCAAAGACATCCATCTGTAACCTCGTAATAGATAGGGAGAAGGCAATATTACAAGCAGTTAAAGACTTATATTCTAACATACACATGCCCCTACGTGAACAGGAACACACACACACACACACACACACACACACACACACACACATACCTAACATAGGAACAAATTCAACAAAATGCCTAAACTAGTATGAAAGGAAACAGTGAAAAGCATGAAACCACTAAGGCTGTCGGCTCATTCTGTAAGATCCTGTGCTCCCTTTTGGAAGCCTAATATAGTTCCCCAGAAAATGCTTAAAATAATGACTTCCAGTTTCAAAAAACATTGTTTATGCAAAAGGGAAAAAAGACAAAAAGGACATAGCTGAAAGTACATTTAAAGCTGCATTCCTCACAACAAAAGTCAGTCATGGGTTTCTTGAGAAGTTTAAGGAAAGTAGCATTAATGTGAATAGTAAATGCTACGTGCTCAGGGAAAAGAAAAAAACATCTGGCCTTGTGTGGTGGCACACGCCTTTGATTCCAGCACTTGGGAGGCAGAGGCAGATGGATCTCTGTGAGTTCAAGGCCAGCCTAGTCTACAAAGCAAGTTCCAGGGCAGCCAGGGGCTACCCACAGAGAAACCCTGTCTCAAAAAAACAAAAAAGGGTTGGGGGAGAGAGAAAGAAAGAGAAGGAAGAAGAGAGAGACAGAGAGAGAGAGAATGCAGGCGATGAGATGAAGAAAGAATAGGGCATGTCCTGGCTAGTAAGCCCTACAGCTGAAGGCAACTGTTAGAAGGAGAGGAGGACCCAGATGTGACACCTGTATGAAGGAGCATTGTTTGGTGGCATCTGACTACATTCCTCTCTGAAAACCAGCCAGCAAAAGCAGACAACTGCTGCAATGTGAGTCATGATCTAACTGGGAAATGTCTGGCTGAGTCTCTCCTGAAGGGTACCATCATGAAGTGTCCTCCTGCATCATTGTGGCTGTCCCTAGGAATAGTCAAGGTCAGCATTCCTACTCAGTGACAACTCCTAGGGCATCACTATACCCGAGGGAATACAGTACAATCGCACCTCAGTATCCACAAGGGCCTCAGTCCAGGATCCACAGCAGCAAGCCAAGGCCTTGATGCTCAAGTACTGCATATCAAATGGCTGTTAGGATACTGAGACTCACAGCCAAATATTGGGCAAAGCATGGGGAGTCTTGTGGAAAAGTGGGGGGATGGATAGAACTCGGAGGTGATAGGAGTTCCACAAGAAGACCAACAGAGCTGACTAACCAGGGCCCAGAGGAGCTTGCAGAGACTGAAGCACCAAGCAAGGACCAAACACAGACTAGACATAGGCCCCCTACACAGATGAAGGGCAGCTTGGGCTTCATGTAGGTTCCTAGTAAGGGGAGCAGGGGCTGTCTCTGACATGGACTCTGTTGCCTGCTTTTTGATCACTTTCTCCTGGTGGGGCAGCCTCACCAGGCCACAGGGCAAGAGAGTATGCTCAGTCCTGATGCAACTTGATGTGCTGGGGTGAGGTGGTAGGGTGGGGGGGCTCCCTTTTTCTGTGGTGTAGGGGAGGGAGGAGGGAGGAAGAGAGGGGTTAGGGTGGGACCAGGAGGAGAGGAGGGATGGGGGCTACAATCAAGATGTAAAGTAGATAAATAAATAGACAAATAAATAAATAAAATTTTAAATGGCTGTTACTTGCAGGTAAGCTCTCCTTGATTCTCGCAGCCACAGTTCATTGCTAATGCCCTGTGAACTTAATGGAAACAGCACTAAACTGCACTGTTTAGACGATACTGCAAGGGGGAAGACCCCTATAGATGTTCACCTGGCAATTTTTTTCTATATTCTTTTTACATGCCCCTGGCTGAATCCAGGAGTGCTGAGCTCAAGAATATGCACCTTTCAGTGCTGGGCACAGGAATGGGTATTTTCGATCAAAGAGGGGGGGAAAGCAGCTAGTTCTGTTTTTCCAAACAGTCTAGTCAAATGACCTTGGTAAGCAACCAAGAGAGTATCAAATGTTCTGAACACTACCGGGCTGGACACAGCAATCTCTAACAGAACAGAAATCTCTAAAATTTAAGCTTTAAATTTAAGCCGGGTGTGGTGGTGCATGGCTTTACTCCTAGCTCTCAGGAGGCAGAGGCAGGCTGATCTCTGTGAGTTTCAACCCAACCTGGTTTATATAGCAAGTTCCAGGTCAGCCAGAGCCACATGATATCCTGTCTCACAAAAAAAAGGGGGGGGGGGAAATGCACTATTATTGTCCTGATTAACAACCAATTGTTCTTTCTGTATATTTATTTTATTACATATACTTATGATTATCAGACATTTATATAATCCATTTTATGTTTTCCTCCTCATTCTTCTCTCTCATATCCTCTTTGTGTCTACTGACTATATAATTGCTTGCTTCAGTGCTGACAGGAGGGGTTTTATTGGAGCAAAGGAAACATGTAAGTGGCTGAAGAAGAAAATAGGGCGGGCACACACACACACACACACACACACACACTCAGACACACGGCAATAGTTAATTCTGCCTTTCCATTGTAAGAGAAAATAATAAATACTTTATGACTGGATGAATTCTAAGAATTCATTCGAATACCGTAGCAATGTGTGAAGAAATTCCCCCAGATAGCCCACTAAATGTTAGTGAGTGGCTTATAAAGGACCTGCCCTCCCCCTCTCCTTTTCAAAGGCCCTGTTGGCTCATTTTGCTACAGATTTACTAGTTGGTGTAGCCAAAAATCATGGTCCCTGGAGAAAGTATGTCCACTCTCATCCCTCTTATTCTAGTATAGTTGCTGCATGCTCCCTGAAGCCCTGAGGTTCGGGGGCAGCCTGAAGTGCCAGCAGACCCTTTAGCAACCATCTCGGTAGGATTTCATTTGTCCTGGGTCCTGGGCCAGACGCCAGTTCTGTGAGTGGGCTGTACGCTGGTGTCCTGTGTTGCTTTTCTTTCTCCTCTTTTGCAGTGCTAGAGATGGGACCCAAACCTTTTTGCTTGCGTTTTACTCTACCACTGAGCTCCAGTCCCAGCCCAGACCCTGTGTGGTCGAAATCCGGTTCCTATTCAAATGCCTAGACAGAGGTGGTTTTTTTGTTTTTTGTTTTTTGTTTTTCCCCAAAGCTCTAGACTGCCTCAAACCCTGGACAGAAAAAGCATCTAATGCATCAAAAGCAGCCATCATGAACCACCTGCTCTTTCTTGAATATGTCACCAGCATTAGTCCTTCGAGTTGAGAAACCTCATTTGTTTGTCCCTGGCTACAGGTGCTTTTCAAAAAATAAATAAACCTCTAGGTCACATTTTCTCAGTGGCTGTGCAAACCTGCCCCAGGGGACGATGGGAAAGCGGAGGAGGGGCAGTGATGCCTTAATTTCAGTTCAGGAAGAGGTGTGATTGCTTGGCAGTCATTGGTTTTGCTTTCCCAGCACATCGCTTCCTGTGGCCTCGTTTCTGCTAGGCCCGGAGCCCCACTGCCCTCTGCTAATTAGCTTGGCATCTGCAAGCTTTGATGTCTGGGTTCCAGTTTGTGCTGCTGTGCACTGTTCTAGGCTTTTGGTCTTCAAACTGCTCCGTGCAGATAAGTTTTTTTTTTCTCTATTTCAGAAGCTAAATGCCGGAAATTTCTCTTCTATTTCCAAAACCAGTTTTGGATTGCCAAAAGCTTTGCTTATGGAACTTGGAAACTAGAGACTTTGGTTTACAATTTATACAATAATAACATATCCAGCCGTATGGCAGGCTCCATCTCTGGGGAGACGGAATTCCACGTTAGAGGAGGCAGGGCCAGCTGACACTGCCCTCGTCTCCCACAATCCTGAGCGCCTCTAGATTACATACTGCCATGAACAAGACCTGTTTCGCCCTCTGCCCAGTGTACCATTCACTGAACCATCAGTTGTGTGTGGAGGCGGATTTAGTCATAAAGCAAGGAGCATGGAGGTGAGGAGACCCAAGCCTCTAAAACCTTAAGGATAAAGTTTGACAGTGTTTATGGAGTGAGGGAGATGCATGGACTGGTATGCGGCCTGGGGAAGGGTGACCGGAAGTGACAGCAGCCGACCTGTGTCTCTTCTTGGAAAATAGCAGTGTTGAGGCTGGAGAGGTGGCTCACTGGTTAAGAGAAGAAACTGCTCTTCCAGAGGACCTGAGTTCCGTTCCCAGCAGCCACTCCGGGCAATTCTCAATTGCCCTTAACTCCAGCTCTGGGGGCTGGGAGGGACTGGACATTTCTGGCCTCCGATGGCACCTGGAGTCGCATACATGCACATAATTTAAAACGAAATAAATCTAGAGAGAAAGAGATAGGGTTAGGTTGGTCTGGGAGCAGGGGGTTGAGCCCCATCATCTAAAGGTCACCCGTTGGACGTTCGCAAGGCAGGAGGGATGAGTCAGTGTTTTCCATGAAGACACTGGCCGAACGGTAACCTAGGCAACCACTGTCAGGCGAACGTCATGACCTGTGGAGATGTCGTCAACAGCAGCACTGGACAGAGACTAACAATACATAGCGCAGCCTGTGTGACTTTTAGAAGCGGTGACTTTTTTTTAAGTCAACAACAACAACAACAAAAGTAAATAAAAGGCAGCCGAACCGGAGGGCTGATTCAGGGCCACCCTGGGCCTCCTTATGGGGCCTAACACCATACAAACGCACGCGGCGGCTGCGCTGTACTGTTTAGGGAAAGCTGGCGAGAAAGCAGTCAGTCAGGTTCAGAATAAAGTTGAGTTGATTCCATCAGTACTTAGCACTTGGTTTAATTCCTCAGTGCAGAGTCCGCAGGTGGGAAAACCAACTGATTTCTAATGTATGTTTATTTCTAATATATAAGAAAATAATTTAGATGAGCTTAATAAGCACAGAAACACCCATAATCTCTGCACTTGAGGGGCTGAGGCCGGAGAAATGTGAGTTCAAAGCAGCTTGGGCTACACAGAGGATTTTAGCTGAGCCTGAAATACATGGAGTGTCCAGTTTTAGCCTGCAATATTTCCATTAAAATACACACCAGAAGGCTGGGGAAATGGTTCAGTGGTTAGAGCACCGGCTGCTCTTTCACAGGACCGGGATTCAATCCTAGCACCCACATGCTGGCTCACAACCATCTGTAATGCCAGCCCAGGGAATCTAATGCTCTCTTCTGACCTTCCTGGGCACTGAATGCTCATGATGTACAGACACACATGCAGGCAAAACATCCATACACATGTAAGAATAAAATAAGATAATTAAAGAAAAGCCACATGTCAGACATATAGAAAAAAACCTTTTATTTGCTATTAATAATCCACCCATAAACAATCTGTTATATAACACAGCAATTGTTCGCCGCTATGGAAAATTTCTCAATGAAAAATAATACATTGATTGGGCTGGTATGACCCAGTGGTAGGATACTGCCTAGCTTCCACAAGGCTGTGGACTCAATCCCTGGTACTAAAATATAAAAAATAAAGAATAAAAAAAAATAACGCAAAGGTAATACATAGTGTAGCTTACTTGAAGTTTGTTAAGCACATGTGATTTTTAAAGTTACAAATTCTAGCACAGTGGTTCACACCTTTAGTTTCAGCAATAGAGAGGCAGAGCCAGGTGATCTCAGTGAGTTCAAGACCAGCCTGGTGCACATGATAAGTTCCAGGTCAGCCAGGGATGCATTGTGACATGCTGTCTCAAAAAAAAAAAAAAAGTTTAGAATTCTACATAAAATACTATATTGATTTATAACATATATAATAATTATTGATTTATAATGCAGTCTCATTTAACCCATTACAAATTGTCAGTATCAGCCAGGTGCAGGCATGTAATCCCAGCACTCTGGGAACACAGTGAGTTCTAGGCCAGCCTTGTCTACAAAGTCAGTCAAGGCTACACAGAGACCCCTGTCTCGAAACACCAAAAAAAAAAGTATCCTGAGTTGACTGAGAGCAGCGTGCTCGCTACCTTACCACACGTTGCGGGTTAGTGTGTCAATGCTTTTCCTGTGGTCACTGGGTGACGGGGGACTGTGGCTCCCTGTGCTGCCCAGTAGCACAGGAGAGGATCAAAGTCAAAGATCAAACTATGCCACCTACAACTGGAATCATTTTCATCAGCTCAGACCATGAGCCGGGAGCAATCTCTGTATCATTTCTTGGTTTAGCAGTCATGCTAATTTGTTCTCTTCATTTGTTTTTAATCGCATGCGTACGGTGTGTGTATGGCACATACATGTGAGTGAGTAAGTATGTACACTTTTGTATACGTGTTCAGAGGTGTTAATATGGCAATTTCCTACAAGTTAAAATAGTCCATCCTGGGGGGAGGTTCGTTAAGTCTCGGGAAGGTCTTAAGGACTCACAACTCTCAGGATGTTTCTGAAACTGACCAAATTCACAAGCCCCTCCCTCCCTGAGGTTATATGAGAAGAGGAGAGAGACTCTTCTCATATGATGAGGAGAGAGACTCTCCCACCTGTTGAGATGCCTGCAGGTCATGCAGTGGGGTCTAGGACTCCAGCCTTCATGAGCCTTCCATGCTGTGATGGCCTTCCACTGGTGTAACTGTCTTTGAGTCGCTATGTTCTTTCAAGTGACCTCCAATAGACTCACTGCTTTACCACAATGGCCTGTGGAGTGATGTGACTTTGGTCTGTCACCAGTCCCTATCTGAGGTGAGGAGATATGTGCTCACATCACTCCAGGAATAATGTCACCAACCAGAGGACCAAGAAGTTATTACATTTGGGGACTCTCCCAGCCGACACTCTGGGACCACCAGCTTAGCCTTTGTTCCCAGGAGCCACCTGCCTCTGTGCCCCAATGGTGGTTACAGGCACACACAGCCACACCTGGCTTTTATGAGGATGCTGGGTACTTGAACTGGGGTCCTCACACTTCCCTATCCACTGAGCTGTCTTCCCCAGGCACAGGAATGCTAATTTTTATAATTACCAGGATCACAAAGAGAAAAATCAAAAGCCCAAGTGGTTAAAATTTTTTCGATCACCAATTAAATCCTTAAAGAAAAGAAATAAACCCTGAAACTGAAGAGAACTGGGCTGTCTCAGCAACAAGGAGGGTACTTTCAGATTTCTGTCCTATGCCAATGCCATCCAGTGATTTTAGATAAAATCTCATGCTAAGCAACATGAAGGAGGAAATTATCATTTGCCTTCTAGATTTCCAACGTTCAGATATTCTTTGGGGGAGTGGGCAAGATAGGGTTTCTGCATGTATCCCTGTCTGACCTGGAATTCACTCTGTAGACCAGGCTGGCCTGGAACTCAGAGATCCACCTGCCTCTGCCTCCCTAGTGCTGGGATTAAAGATGTCTGCACCACACTGGCAACAGAGAACTTTTCTGTATAGTCTTGGCTGCCCTGGAACTCACTCTGTAAACTCTGATCTAGAAGCCAGAGATCCTCCCAGGTACTGGGTTTTGAAGGCATGTGCCACCACACCTGGCCAGATGTTCTTTATCTGAGCATCTTGTTGGGTTTTTGTTCCATGTGACTAGCGAGGATCCTATTTAGTTGCTGATGTTGTTTTTCATACATTTTGATAATGTTTTCCCCTCCCACAGGTCCTCCCCACCTTCAGAGGACATACAGACTTTTAAAGCCAATAAAAAAGTCTTTATAACCAGCAGCGGCTGCTCAGAGAACGTGCCCAAATCATCCAGTGCAGCCTTCTACTGTTCTTGGCTTTTTAAACACACACACAAAGGCGGTATCATGAATTGACGTGTTTTAGTTACAATTATCAAAAAGCAGAACTAGAAAAATCAAGGTTAGTGCAGTTAGGGACTTTCCCAGCCACATCTTGGGACCATTGGCTTAGCTTCTGTTCCTGTTGTGACAGCATTGCTGCCTCCACGTTGGGTTCCAATGCCTGAATGGGCTTCTATCATGGTGTCAGTTATGCTAAGATCTGGGAGCTGTTACAATATTTATCAGGCCTTGACTATGCCTAGGAAACAGAACAGGCTGCAACAGCAGAGATACAGATAATTCTAAGACCCCAATATTCCTCATTTTGTTTAATTTTATTTTATTTCCTAATACTCTCTTTTGTTTGACTTCTGAGCCACAGTCTGAGCACCACTCTTAAACTTCCTGGGGCTGCCTCTAAAGGTAGCAGGGAACTGAACCATGGACTCTCAGATTCAAGCTCAGGGGCCTTATCAACTGAGCTATCCAAGCCTCCTATGAGCCTACCATAGAGGTCCTCTGAAAGGCTCCTCCCAACAGGGTATTGAAGCAGATGCCAAACTTTAGTCAGAGCGCAGGGAGTCTTATGAAAGAACTGAGGGGCTAGAAGGACCAGGAGAAGACAGAAGCTCCACAAGGAGACCAACAAAGCCAAAAAAGTCTGGGCCCAGGGGATCCTACAGAGACTGATGCACTAACCAAAGACCATGCATGGAGCAGACCTAGACTTTCTGCTCATACGCAGCTAGGCAGCTCCATGTCTCAGTCTCTTATGGGTTCCTGAGTAAGAGGAGCAGGGGATGCCTCTGTTGTGAACTCAGTTGTCTGCTCTTTGATCACTTCCCCCTGGTGATGCAGCCTTGCCAGGCCACAGAAGAAGAGAATCCAGGCAGTTCTCATGAGACTTGGTAAGCTAGGGTCAGATGGCAGGGAAGGAAGACTCCCCCTTTCAGTGGACTAGAAGAGGGGGACAGAGGGAAAGAGGGAGGAAGGGTGGGCCAGGAGGAGATGAGGGAGAGGGCCACAATCAGGATATACAATGAATAAATTGTAAATAGTAAAAAATAATAAATTTTTCTCATTTTTAACATTTTCAAGTTTATTAGCAAACATTGCAACAAAAGGTCTTTCAATGTGATCAAATGCTTTGTTAGCAACCAGGAAGCAACATCAGTAAAAATCAGTGTATATTAAGAACATCTACCAGGCTGGAGAGATGGCTCAGGGGTTAAGAGCACTGACTGCTCTTCCAGAGGTCCTGAGTTCAATTCCCATGCATGATGGGAATTAGCATGATGGCTCACAACCATCTATAATGTAACCTGATGCCCTCTTCTGGCATGCAGGTTTACATGCAGTTAGAGTACTCATATACATAAAATTAAAAAATAAATCTTTAAAAAAAAAAATCCTGCCAGATGCGATGGCACTGTCCTGTAATAACAGAACTCAGGGAGGCAGGCAGATCTCTGTGAGTTCAAGTCCAGCCTGGTCTACAAAAAAAGTCCAGGACAGCCAAAAACCCCGTCTCAAAAAGACAGGAGAGAAAAAAAAAAAAAAACTGTAACCAGGTAACAAGACTGTAACCATGTACAGGAAACAAAGAACTAGGTAACAACCAGGTAACAAGAAAGCAACCAGGTGTGCAGGTGTAAAAAGCAACATTACATCATTCTGGCTAGCTAAACAAGGCCTTTCTAACCAACCTTTAATTTGATTGGTTCTGCAGTTGGGAGACTTCATAGAGTATTCAGGTAAGCAAAGTATATAAAGTTTAAGATGTGAAACCACAGGCAAAATGGCTTCTAGTATGCTAAAGGCTCCAGGAGGTGTTAACAGAGGAGCCATACATAGTTAATGCTAAGAAATGAAGCAGGTCTCAACAGAGGGCCTATAGAATTTAAGCAAGTTACAGCACTACTTTCAAATGAACTCACTCAGCACTAATTTGGAGTCATTCTTAAGTAAAATTTATGTCATAAAAAGAATACTACCACAACAGATGTCTGATAGATGAATGCCTTTAAAAGCATCATGGAGACCGAGAGATTGCTTGAGGGAAAATGATAACCTGGTTTTTAATGTGTTGTATTCAGGTGAAACACATTGCAGTGTTTTCCTACACTGAAACAACAAACAGCAGGCAAAGAACAACACCCGTGTGGGTCTTACAATAGACAACCAAGCACTAAATTTCTAAATACACTTATCTTTTCCTTATGAATATCCACAGAGTCATAGCCACCTCAATATTTGTAAGAATCATAACTTAGAGAATATTTTAAGCATTAATTTTTGTAATCAATGCAGATCTACAGTTGAAATTTGCTCATCAACATGGTGAGACATTTTAAATTCATGGAAGAGGAAGGTGGCAAACTAATAAACTAATAGATAATTTTTTAATCGTATCAGCCTGGCTAAAGAAGCACAATATGTCTGCAACAGCAATTCTGAGTCTTAAGGTGTAATTCAGAATTTCTCCGTAATGTTGAGCCCTGCTTCAGCCTTTAGCATAACATAATTGTAGCCATTTTGGTTTTTGCTCTCCATCTTGATTATAAGGTAAAATTAAGTTCAAGTTTTCAGGCTCCGCCTTCCAATGATTATGTCTCAAACTTCTATAGTTTGTTACCTGGACACTCTGTAAAGTCCCTGAGCTGCAGAACCAACCAATTTAAAGGTCAGTTAGAAAGCTTTGTCTAGCTAGTCAAAATGATATAAGTTGCTGGAACACCTGAAAACCTGGTTGGGATTTTGTTACCTGATTGTTACCTAGTTGCGGTTTGTTTCCTACACCTTGTTACAGTTTTGTTACCCGGTTGTTCCATGGTTGCAGTTTTTCTTAGAAAAAATCTACCTTAGGAGCCCATCAGTGGCACAGTTTGGCTCCCAAGTCCACTGGGAGTGGTGTCCCTAGCATGGTCAATCTCAGGGTGTTGCACTCAATAAACAATCCATATGTCACTGAGATTGGTGCTCAAGTGGTTTGTGCAGCAATTCTTGTACTACGAGATATGTTAACTTTGCCAGTTTCGCTCCTCTGTGCAGAATACAGCTTCTCAAGATGAAATCTTTTTAAAGTTCTACAGTATCTACAGTGTTAGCTGAGCATCCTCTGTTCCTAGAAAGCAGAGTACTGGAGGGACAATGCACTGCTCTGAAGACTTTCAATCAATGTCAGTGGCTTGGCCCTTCTAATTGTAATACAATTTTATGAAAGTATCTCTTACACCCAAAGAGACTGGAACTTGGGCTACACCTCTCATCTGAGTTCATAATACAGCCTGAGGTCCCTTAAGACAGCCTGATATCCTGTGCACTCAGCCCATTTACCCTGCCTTTTAAAGAACAAGGTAACAGCCACTACAGACCTTGACTTCCCACATACCTAGCCTTTACCACCTAAGCTAATCTTAAATTATGTGTCCTTCCATGCCCCTGAGCCAGAAAGTAATTAATGTGTGTATGTATGTGTGTTACAGTAGTCATTTGCTGAAAACAGCAAACAAGGCTAAAGTAACATTATACAACAAGTATCTGGGTAAATGTTGGAAATAACATATGGCTATTGCTTGATAATGGTCTGTTTGCCTTACCGAACACATGGCCATCACTTGGGGTAGTTAGAGTATAACCTTTTCCCTTGTAAAACTGTTAAAGATTTCTGTACATGGGGCTGGAGAGATGGCTCCGCAGTTAAGAGCACTGGCTGCTCTTCCAAAGTCCCCAGGGTTCAATCCCCAGCACCAACATGGCAGCTCAAAACTGTTTGTAACTCCAGTTCCAGGGGATCTGACACCCCCACACAGGCAGATGTGCAGGCAAAACACGAATGCACATAAAATACATATAAATTTATTATTTTAAAAAAAAATTCTGTACAGTGCCCTCATCCCTTCCTCGTGTGATGCTTCTTCCTGTGCTGATCAGTAAATACAGGGCAAAGCCCTGTGTCAGGAACAGGTACAAGGGACAGATCAGACACAGCAGACAGACGAGACACGCCAGTAACCACACACTATAGACAAACGGAAGACAGGGGAGAGGGAGAAGCAGAGAATTCAAACCTGGGTTCGTTCTTAGCTAAACTAATGCAAGGAAAAACACTAAATTTTCTTTCCTTAGTGTAACACCAAAAATTCTGGTGCCCCTGAGGCTATCTTTAATGCACTTGATTCATCTAACGGTGACAATGACACTTTGAGCTGCGCGCTATGTTTCTCAATTTAAGCTGCAGAACTTTTTATTTTCATTTTTCTACATGTGTTAAAAATTATGTAACACACATGAAATTTTATTTGTTTCATCAGTTACCCATTCATTAGCAGATGGATCCCAGCTCTTAGCTCTTGTCATTCATACTGTAATGAACACAAGGAAGGCAAATATCTGTTTAAGACACTGCTTTGAATCAGGTATGGTGGCACATGCCTTTTAATCCCTGAACTTGGGAGGCAGAGGCAGGTGGATCTCTGAGTGTAAGGCCAGCCTGGTCTATAAAATGAGTTCTAGGACAGCCAGGGCTACACATAAAAACCCTGTCTCAAACAAACAAACAAACAAAATATAACTGCTTTGAGAACTAGGGAGATAGGTTCGTGATTAACAGCACTTATTGCTCTTGCAGAAGATATGGGTTCGGTTCCCAGCACCCACATGGCAGCTACTACCTTCCTCCTCTGGCCTCTGCCAGTACCAGACCTCCATGTGATACAGGCAAACATTACTACACATAAAGCCATTAAACACACACACACACACACACACACACATGCACACACGATACTGTTCTCATTCTTTACAACAGACATCCAGTAGTGGGACTGTTGGATCTATTTGGAATCCTATTTTTATTATTTTATTTTATTGAGAAACCTCTGTACTGTTTTCCATATGTCTTTTTTTTTTTTTTATAACTGTTCTACAATAACCCAGCCTTGGTGTGCCATCAGACCAAGGAAGGAGGCAGGCAAATCCAGGCTAAGCATTGAACAATGCTCTGGGGACTTCCTAACAAAAGTGTGCCCCTGGGTGACAGTGACTCCGATGGATTTGGGTCAGACAAAAGCCATTTCATCTAAGCCAAAATATAGATGCTTTGTCTTTTTTTTTTTTCAATGCAGTTTATTCAGGAACATTGAACAATCCTCGGACCCCGGGGAAAGCCAGCCCACAGCTTAAATAGCCTCTGGGTAGCCAACCCAGGCGTGCCACGGGGGCAATGCAGATAGGTCCACATACATGGAAGCAAGCCAGATCCTCGGCCTTAGCCAAATGTGGAGTTGTTTGTGACAGAGAGCACTCACCATCGGGAAGGTGGAAGGCGGAAACCAGCTCCATCTTTAAGGCATAGCATTCCGCAGCTCTCTACAGTTCCCCCTTTTTTTTTTCTTAAGCTAGTACTAAGGACTGGAGACAATCTCCTGTTGACACAGCCAGGCTCAGGACACAAAGTTCCAGCCTTTGACTTTGATATCATCATCATCATCATCATCACCATCATCATCATCATGCAGTCTCCCATAATGAGGTACTGCCTCTGATTAACTCTCTGGACCAAGCAAGGAAAAGCAGCTGTCATTATCCACTGCACAAGGTCGGCACAGGGACTGATGCCTACATCTTCAAGGTGTAAGTGCCTATGTGCTAAACAGGTGGCCTTGAGGGGAAGGCCACAGTATCTGAGAAGCCCTGGAGTAGGTGTGCACGTGTCTGTGTGTGCATGTGTGTGCATGCCTGTGTGTGCATGTGTCTGTGCATATGTCTGTGTATCTATGTGTGTTCCTGAGCACACAGACACATGCATTCACTCATGCCTGCACATGAGGGCAGAACGCTTTTGCTGTTGCTTTCCACTTTGTTTTCTGAGACAGTATTTCTCACTGCTCCTGCAAGTTGTCATGTCAACTAGAGTGTCTGGCTAGTAAGACCTTGAGATCTGCCTGTTTTCCCTATCTCACCACTAACCACTGGGTTACGGATGTTTGCAGGCAGGCCTGGCTTTATTTGAATGCTGGGGATCCCCAAGCCTGAGAATCTTGGCCTGGAGCTCCTGAGAGGCAAGACCCCCAGGCTGCCCCCACCCCGGAATGATGGGAGCTGGAGCAGGAGACCAAGGCAGGGCCAAGAGTATTGGAAGCTGCTGAGGCAGTGCGCAGTCCGGCCTGCTGAAGCCAGATTCGGAAAGAAAAGGTACCTCCCACTAGATGGTCAGTTCTTCAAAGGCCAAGTCCCTTGCTGACTGCCTTGATCGCTGAGCACAGGGTCATGAGAAATGTTCAGAAGACCTTTGCTGGGTGCACCAAAGTGACAAGAAGGGTCGATCCTGTAGTGAGGGATCCAGGCCATGTTCAAAGGCGCGGCAGAAGCAGATTTATCAGACCTACCGAAAGCACTGGGCCCCATGAAGTTCCATGGGCAGCTGAGCCCGGACTTGGACTGTTGAGACAATGGATGATGGGCTCGCCCTGACATAAACTTAAGGAAGGCTCGTGGCTCTGAAGGCAGAGACATGTGTTACTTATTGAGAAACACGTTTTATCTCATTAAACTTCCTAACTGTGGCCAGAGCTAATAAGTTGGAGAAGTCATAAAGAGTTGGAGCCTAAGGCTGTCACTTCCTCAGAAAGGAGAGCTACTCCCTGTGGGCAGAAATCCCCTTGGCTGGGTGTGGGAGAGCTGTGGGATTTGGAACAGCACACCCATATTTAAGAAGGGAAGGCTGGTGCAAGATGAGGGGCCCTCCTCCCTGACCTCTCTCCCCTTGGTGGGGGTAAAAGTGCAAGTTCAACCTCCAGACAAATGCTAAGATGTCTACTAGGTTACTCTAAAGCCAGCACAGACAGTTTATGTAGAGAATAAAATGGAAGGATGGAAGGAGAGAGTGGGGGGGGGGTGTTATTGTTGTTTTAAAGTATGTGTGAGAGAGAGGCAGACAGACTGGGACTGAGAGAAACAGAGAGAGAGAGAGGGAGAGAGAGAGAGGAAGGAAGGAAGGGAGGGAGAGAGAGACCGCACCACAGCCCCAGCAGCAGCAAACAAAAAAAAAAAAAAAAAAATTTTTTTTTTTTTTTTTTTTTTCTGAACAGCGGGATGAGTCACAGTGGGGAGCAGTAACTACACACTTTGCAGATGAAATTGGAATTCTGGCAAAAGTGCCTATTGTCTGGGTAATGGAATGGCGTGGGGTAGGACGCTGCACCTGCCTGAGAGGCTGTTCCCTGAAGAGCAGCCACTCCATACCATTACCACCAGCTAACATGGGCAGTGTTAAAACACGTCGCCTTCAAGTCTGAATGGCTCCTCTTACAGAAAGAGAGGAAGAACCTGAATTGTTTTCTTGCCAGCATGACCACCAATGAAGACATCCAGAAGAATATTTGAAAATTATAATCAAATACGGTCTTCATGGGAGTGCAAAGTTGCTCTCCACCTCTGAGAGCCGTCCTGTCCTTCCACACTTCCCCGGGTACTTGAGGTAGACACAGAGGGCTGCCCTACCTCACGTCATCATTATGTCTACAACACTGCTTTCCTTTGTGTGTGAGCAACTTGAAGGCTCTCCTTTTTAAACTCCAAAGTGCTACATAAATGAGAGTATTGTCATGAAAAGCTCTAACTCCAAAGCAAAGGAGTGGCTAGCTTTTTCAGAACTAGGTGGACTGAAAACGTGGTGGGCTTTTAAATTTTACCAACAAAATCCAGCGCTCAAAGGTAGAACAATATTCTTTCAAATGAAGGTAAAGACAAAAGAGGAGGCTGCTGTGTGGTGCATAAAAGAATATAAGAATGGGAAGTTGGGGTTACAGAGACAGCTTTGCCAGTAAGTCATATACCACACAAGCACAAGAGCTGTAGTCAGATCCCCAGTACCCACATAGACGTCAGTCATTGTAACCCCAATAATTGGGGGTGAGAAAACGGATCACTGGAGCTCACTGGCTGGCCAGCCAAACTCAATCAGTGAGCTCCAAGTCCAGTGAGAGATTCTGTCTCAAAAGGAAAAACTGAAGTGGAGAGAGCCTGGGGAAGAAACATGGCGTCAACCTCTGGCCTCCTCTCCGGAACTCCAGGGCAAAGGGACATGAGTGTTTCCTCAGAGCTAGTGGAGTCTCACTTATGAAAATGACACAGTGTGTCAGTTCAGGTCTTGTTCAAGAGAGCCATCCTGGATCTAGAAAATATCACCCTGAGTGAGGTATCCCAGAAACAGAAAGACACACATGGTATATACTCACTTATAAGTGGATATTAGACACATAGGATAATCACACTAAAATCTGTACACCTAAGGAAGATGCTCAATCTTCATTCAGAAAGGCAAATGAGCAGACATTGGAAGAGGAAGAAAACAGGGAACAGGACAGGAGCCTACTACCATAAAGGGCCTCTGAAAGTGCCACCCAACAGGATATCAAAACATATGCTGAGATTCATAGCCAAACTTTGGGCAGAGTGCAGGGAATCTTATGAAAGAAGGGGGGGTTAGTAAGACATGGAGAGGACAGGAGCTCCAAAAGGGAGCAACAGAACCAAAAAATCTGGGCACAGGGGTCTTTTCTGAGACTGATATTCCAACCAATGACCATTCATGGAAATAACCTAGAACCCCTGCACAGAAGTAGCCCATGCCAGCTTAGTGTCCAAGAGGGTTCCCCAATAATAGGAACAAGGACCATCTCTGACATGAACTCATGGGCTGGCTCTTTAATCACCTCTACCTGAGGTGGGAGTAGCCTTACCAGTCTACAGAGGAAGACAAAGAAGACAGTCCTGATGAGACCTGATAGACTAGGGTCAGATGAAAGGGGAGGAGGACCACCCCTATCATTGGGCTGGGGGAGGGGCATAGAAGAAGAGGGAGGGTGGGATTCGAAGGGGACTGGGGAGGGGGCTACAGCTGGAATACAAAGTAAATAAACTGTAATAAATAAAAATTAAAAAGATAAAAAGAGAGAGCCATCCTGGGACACTGAGCATGGGCAAAGCATGGACACTGAGTCAGAAGAAAATCATTGTTTCTGTTTAGGGAATTGCCAGCAAGAGATGGCTACTGCCCTGGGAGGCAGGAGAAAGATGTCCAAGAAAATCATAGCAACCCTCCTCAAAGAAAGGATTAGCTTTGATTATCTCCTGGGACAGTGGAACAAGGAGGCAATTCAGTACCAGCTGTGTTCTGATTGCCCTTCTCTTCTCCCATTGCCTACAGTATACCTGCCGGCCCATGGGCGCCGGTGGACTGCAGAGGACTAGGAAGCTATGGGATGGAGAAGGGAAGGGACCCGTTTACTAGGCTTCTTTCCACAGTGGTTCCTGAGCTGACTCATTGGGGAAATGGACTATGTAAATTTGCACTTAGAATATTACAAGGACTAGAGTGGTCTCTGCACAGAGACCATTTATATTAAGGATAAGCTGAAAGCTATAGAAATGCTTAGGATCCCGTGGGTAGAGGCGTGACCAACAAAGCCCCCTCCCCCAAATAATTTTAAAAGAATAAAGAACATAAGCACTGGAGAGACGGTTCAGAAGTTTAAAGTATTTACAGCTATTGCAGGGACCGTGGCTCCGTTCCCAGCACCCACATGACTTATCACAATCACCTACAACTCAAATTCCTGATTAACTGATGCCTTCTTTAAGCCTCTGTTGGCACCTGCACACACATGTACACACACTCAGGTACATACACAGACATATAAAATAAACCCTCTTTTAAATAGCAACATGAAATAAAATGATTTCATGGTGACAGCCCCTGCCTGGGTCCTGCCTGCTCCATTCTCAAGTTGGGAGTGTTCAGAAAAATAAGAAATACTCTGAAAAGTTAACGCCCCCTGGATTACTTCTGTTAGTGTTATTAAATTTACTTTCCTCAAATTATAAAGCATAGTTATTGTAACACGGGAAACACTCAAAGACGGTGGGCAGGAAAACTTTAAAACAGTCACGTGATGCGGACACTGTTTATTTCCTGCCTCTCGGAAGTATATTTCCTCAGTGGGAGGAGCATGTCTCCTCCTCCACAACACCTTCCTATATCTAGATATGAGTCCCAGATTCAAACAAGAATGACAGAAAATGTTCAGGAAAAAGTTTGTATCTTTGCTGAACAGTGACTTTCTTTTTCTTGGCATTCTTCCATGAACAATACATGATAGTGTATTTACAGTGTATTCAGTATTTTTTTAAAAGGTTCTACATTTCATTACTGGACAAACCATACCCCCAGTTTAGATGTGACCAAGTTTCCAGGTTACAAAATGTTAAACCCTATCTGGTAGGCTCGATCGATGACCATGAGTAAGTATAAGCCTTCAGTCTTGCCATTGTGTGAATCATATGAACCCAGCTTCGTTCTCCTCCAGTGTCTTCTCTTGTAGTTGTTCCTGATTTTGTTACCAGTTTTCACCAGAATCCACTGAGGAATAGGACAGTTTTGCTTTTGTTTCTTGTCCAGGAATCACTTGACTCCAGGAGTCTTTCGAGAAGCCGAGTCAGATGTACAGCACACAATGGCAGAGGAAAGACAAAGAGGAGGCCCTGGCCGCTAAATCAGTATTTTAAGCCACTGAGATAATTTAAAGTACACAGGAGCCACGAGTGATGGTCCGTGCCTTTAATCCCAGCATATAGGAGGCAGAGGCAGGTGGATCTCTCTAAGTTTGAGACCAACTTGGTCTACCTGGTGAATTCTGGGATGCCCAGGGCTACATAGTGAGACCCTATCTTATAAGTAAGTAAATAAATAAATAAACAAACAAATGGAATGTGGTTATATACAAACACTTTGTCACTTGATGTAAGTGATCTCTCATTTTGTGTAATCAATTTTCAGACTCCTTACATAAAAGGAATATGAAGGCTGATAGCTTCCATCCACCTTCCTACCCATTTAACCACCCCTCTCCAGTGCTCTGTAACTGACTTCCTCCTAGTCCCACTACCACCCCAACCCCATTCCTTCCATCACACTATAGCTGCCATGGAAAACAAGAGCAGCAAAAAGAGGTTTAATAAAATGAGGCTGGGCAACATGAGAACCTGAGGTCCGTCTCCAGAACTCATGTAATTAACACATACACATACACACCACAAACATACACACACCATACCACACATAGACACACAGATTATGCCACACACAGACACACACATCACACCACACAATACACACATACACTAACTAAAAATAAAATGCATCCGTATATTAAGATGGAAAAAAATGTCTATTAGGATTTTTGCAGCTCTAAATAATGGGGGGAGGGGATGCTAAGCAACAGGAAAGCTGTATCTTGTGTGGTGAAAATCTCCCCAGAGAGGAAGTCTCCACGACGGGTTAATTCAGTGACGCCAGCCACCCCAAAGGCCCGCTCTCTCCACTCTGCCATCTGCTGCGCAGCAGACAGCCCTTGTCAACATGGAGGATGGCAGAGGCATCCGTAAGCTTTCCACACAAAGGTTCAGCATTTTTATTTTTAATTCCCACAACTACACTTTACTCTGTCCTTCTAACGATTTCATCAGCTTCTTCTCCGTGATCGTACACCACTCCCTAAGCTGCTGGCTGACAAGGGGTGTTAGAATCCACAATGATTGACTAAGAAAATTAACATTTGGTCCCCTGGTTTCCAGCCTTGAGCAAGCCGTACCTGAAGCCCATGCCTTCACAGAGCAGCGTGGGGAACTGAACAAAAGTCAAAATTCTGTCAGCCAGTGAACAAGAGGAATAAGCATGTGCTGCTGAGTGGATAAAGCATCGGTGATTCCTGCAGCCACTCACTGGGACTCAGACGTGCTCTCCTAGGGGAGAACAAGGCAGTTATGTTATAATTAGAACAATAGAGTGGTGTGTATAATGCCATGTCTATAACGGCATAGCAAGAAGGTGGCCGCCTCTTTGCCTGTCTTTGTCTGTCTCCACTCTGCAAGTGTTATTCAACCCAGAGCTATCCGATGCCCACTCTTGTTGTAATCGATGCTTTATAATACAGTGAGCCCTCCTCCTATGGCTCTGATAAGGAAAATTTCCTGTGTCACATTGAGTTAAATGCCAGTTATCAAAAGTTCTGTTTTCAGCAACCATGGAATACTTACGTGAGTAATTACAGAAAGTATCAATTCACAGCCAACTGTTTAAAAAGAGTTATTTGTTTGTTTTTAATGTAGATGAGTACGCTGTCTTCCTGCGCACCAGAAGAGGGCATTGGATCATAGTACAGATGGTTGTGAGCCACCGCGTGGTTGCTGGGAATTGAACTCAGGATCTCTGGAAGAGCAGCAAGTGCTCTTCATCGCTGAGCCATCTCTCCAGCCCCACAGCTCACTGATGATAAGTTCACCTGCCATGTAAAGTAAGAACACATTCATCGTAAGCCTGTGACCATTCCTTTCTGTTGGGTGTTCTCCAGGAAAAAGGCAGCATGGATGTCCATTGATATGGGGTTTGGATGCCAAGAATGGTGAGGCTGCGATTGCTCCCAGAGGGTGTGCCTGTCATTCACACGGCTTGTTGTTTACGTAATTAAGGCTTTCTGGAGAGAGCAGGGGAGTCCTCGCAAGCTGGGCTGAAAAAATGGCCTGAGAACCTGGGAATGAGGGAAGCCGGAAAGCGACTGTGCCCACACGGTGGGTGGAGAGAGGGTGCCGCATAGAGGCTTAGGTGGTTTGACTCTTTCCCCAGCACCTCAGGAAGGGAGCACCCGGGCCTCCAGTCATCTGGCCTAGATGCAGGCTTGGAAGGGAGGAGTGAGACTCAAAGGATGTCAGTCAGTATTAAAAACTGGAGTCAAATTTGTTAGGATGACACCAGTCATTCCAGTGTTGTGTTTCTGTTCGAAAGCAACTTATGGAAGAGTTTATCCGGAGAGTCAGAATTGTGAGGGGGGCATGGCAGCAGGAAGGTGAGAGATCACATCTTCAGTCACAAACAGGAGGCAGAAAGCACAGTGGACCATCACTCAGGAAGTGGGGCAAGACTGTAAACTCTCAAAGTCCCGGTGACCCACTTCCTCCTGCAAGGCTCCACCTCCTAAAGGTTCGATAATGTTCAGAAACAGCACTGCCAGCTGGGGACCAAGTGTCCAAACACATGAGCCTGTGGGGGCACTTCTCATTCAAACGAGCGCACCGGGTATATTACTCAGTCCACACACAGACAGCTAAGGTTGTCTCCCAGGCCGACGCACATCAGCCATTTGACAGAAGTGGTTAAGTGAAAGAAATAAGTATCTAACAAAAACACACGTGTGGCCAAGAAACAAATTCTTGATGATAACTCACATCTGCATGCGAGTTATCGATCGTCCTGGAGTAGAGTCGCAGGAGCAACAGCTGATTGCACACAGTGTCCTCACCCCGGGTCAAAAGCTCCTGGTGTGCAGCCAGAGAAAGTCCTTGGTGGCAAGCCTACTTCATGAAGAGAGAGAGGCCTCCACATAAAAAGAGTACAGACGGCTCAGAGGGAATGGTGCCAGCCAGGCACTTACCATCCAGTGAACTTTGGAAGCTACTTCAAAACATAGAAAGCACAAAGAATAAAATGTTGGAAGCTGACCCAACTTAAGAAAAAGAGTACCTTTTACCAATCAAAGAAATAGCAAGATAAAGTTGCTGCCACATGATCCAGCAATCCCTGTGTCAATCCACTTTCTGTCACTGTAAAATAGCTGAGAGCATCAATTTACAGGAGGAAAGCTTTGGTTTAGCTCACAGTTTTGGAGTGTCCCTTCATGATTAACAGGCCCCAAACTTTGGGGCCTGTACTGAGATGACCATGACGAAGAAAATGGTGAAAGGAGTGGGGAAATCCCAATATCTTCCTTTGAACTCAAGCCCTTGATGACCTAACCGCCTCATCTCTTTCTTTTTTCCAGAGAGGCTCTTACTATGTAACACAGGCTGGCCTTGAACTTCCAGAGATCCACCAGCCTCTGCCTCCTAACTGCTGAGCTTAAAGATGTGCACCTCCACGCCCAGCCAAGGTCTCACCTACTAAATTTTCCCATCACCTCCCAGTTGCACCAAGCTGGGGACCAAGCCTTTAATCAACACAGCCTTTGTGGGACATTTAAATCCTAACTCATCACACCACTTGATAAATACCAAAAGAAACATAATCAGCATGTCAAAAACACATCTGTGCTGCTGGGCTTACTGCAGTGCTGTTCACAGCAGCCAAGGAAAGGGAACAAAGTGTCCATCAACTGACAAATGGAGAAGGAAAGTATGATGCGTACTTGCAATGGAGTATCATTCCGCCATTAAAAACTGAAATGCTGTCCTTTGTAGCATCCGAAATTGGGAATTGCTGTGTTAAATGAAATAAACCAGATACATAAAGATAAGCACCATTCAATCTCACTCACGTGGATTCTAAAAACCTTCATCTCATAGCAGGTTAAGAGCACAATGCCGGGGCAGTGGACAGGAAGGACAAGAGAGGTTGATCAATGAGAGCGAAGTCATGTTAATAGTAGGCCAGAGTCCCAAGTCCCTCATATGTCATTGCACAGTAGGTTGGTTAACTATATATTTCAAAAAGCTAAAGTAAAGGACTTTCACCACGAAGTGTTTTCACCATGAAGATGTAACAAATGTCTGATATGTTCAATCTGACTTAAATATTACAGTATGTGTGCATCAAAAGATCACATGATACCCTGTTGGCATGTGTAATCGTATGTGTCTGTTAAAATAAATGTATTTTAAAGTGTTCCCCCAAAGCACAGAGGGTGCAACCTGAGAGTCTTTTGAGCATTCCCGGCTTTGTGAAACACGGCCCTTGGACTTCCCGAGCAGTGTGGGCCCCAAATCTGTAGCACCCTCGCCCCATTTCTTCTTCAGCTTCTATCTTTTCTGCAGTGGCAACCCCAGGTTCTGTTTCTCACTCTTCTGGATCAGGACCTTTGTGTGTTAAGGTAATGTCGACAGAGGCCCTCTGAATGGCGGGGAGCAATGGCTTGGAGTGGGATATGAGAGACCCCTTTATTACACAGTCTGTGCTGAAGAGCGAGCACAGAGAGCCGGCCACCTTTATTATGTGGTTATCTGTGATGATTTCACTCACTCACCCATTCGTCTACTCATCCTGTAATACTACTTTCTGGTGGGTGCTGGAACCCCTGGAGTGACCTTGATAACTGGATTACAGCGGCAAACACACAAGAGACCTGAGCCCCGATGGATGCGTTCTTTCCAAACCTCCCCCATTTAAGCCTCTCACTATTGCAGTAAATTACAGACCTGCTTTATGGGGAAGAGATACTGTTTTGGATACTGGGGTTTCCAGCCCCACAAGCCACGGCACAGGCGGCTGCTCTTTGAGAATCAGTTTAATTCCTTGCATTTAGATCGCCCGTTGGGATTTGCAGCAGGCTGTGTGGCCTATCGGTTTGCTTCAGAAATGATAGATGAAAAGAGTCTGTTCATACCTACGTGAGCCTCTGAGTTCCAACCCCAGCCCCTCCAAGAAAAAAGAAAGATGGTCTACGATGGCCTACAAAAGAATGTTTTAAAATCCAATCGTGATTACTTTGTCGAAATAACGTGACTTCTTCAGCTTTGCATCCGTAGAGAAACAGACGCGTGTGCTGTGTATTAGTAAACCTAGTTCTAACTACGGCTGGAATTTGGTGGGTAGTGTGATCACTCTTCGCCAGCATGCCAGCTCCTATCATGTTTAGAACCCCGTGTTCTGAGGTGCTCAAGTTCACACAGAGGAATTTGCTAAATAAATCCCTGGCAAGCCTCTGAAGCCTTAAATACTTTCAAGTAGAAACGGCAAAATAACCCACCCACGTCAACACCTAAAACTTGTCACCTGAGTTTTACCTCCTGGGTCCCCCTAACGCGCGTGCAATTTACTCAGTTTAAGGGACTGTAACTGAGGAAGAGAGCAACCCAGTTAAGTTAGCTGCTTCCTTGGGGCCCCGCACAGAAAAAAAGCACACAGAGCCACGGCCCTGCCAGGGTGCGTGGGCTTCCTTCAAAGTAGCGCTTTCACTCCCGAACCCCGCGTGGGCCAGGCCCGGGACCCCCGGCACCCACAACACCTTGAGGTCCGGACGGTGATCACAGGCCACGCACTTCGAGATATGTTCCCGGGACGGGCCGCTAATGAAATCTGGTGGTCCTTGAGACCTGCGCCCGGCGAGAGTAAACCACGAGTGGAAATGAGCGGAGTGGGGAGAGCCGAGCGGCCGAGGGGAGACTGAGAGCGACGCCCCGCTGCGTGCGGCGCGGTCCTCCGGCCGGCAGGGGTCGCGCTCCGGTCCCGCGCCGCGCCGCGCCGCGCCTGCGCTTCCTGCCCCTCCCGGTCCGGGATGCTGCTGCCGCTGCTTCGGAGGAGCTGCTTCCCTTCTTCGTCTCCCGGAGGCGGCGGCGGCGGCGGCGGCGCGGAGCGCGTGGAGGGGGCGCGGGGGCCCGGGGCGCGCGGACGGCGGCCCGAGCGCGAGCCGTATGCGTGCATGGATCCGGGCGCCGCGCTGCACCGGCGGCCCGCGGGCGGCGGCCTGGGCGCGGTCTCCCCGGCGCTGTCGGGCGGCCAGGCCCGCCGGAGGAAGCAGCCCCCCAGGCCGGCCGACTTCAAGCTGCAGGTCATCATCATCGGCTCCCGCGGCGTGGGCAAGACCAGCCTGATGGAGCGCTTCACCGACGACACGTTCTGCGAGGCCTGCAAGTCCACCGTGGGTACGCCGGGCCTGGGGCGGGTGGGCCTGGGGCGGCCGGGACCCCGTTCCCGGTGGGGGCTCGGACCCTACCCCGGGGCCAGGCAGAGCTCTCCGTGGCCATTCCGCGGGTGTCCGGCCCGCAGAGCCGGGACATTCCCCCCCGGACGGAACCTTCTCCGGTCATGAGGTCGGGGTGCTGCACCCGCGGAAACTCCCGGTCCGTTATACCAGCTCCCCTAGGAAAACCGTGAGGTGGAGAACGAAGGCCACCCCCCCCCGTACGGTGTCCCCGGTCACCACCCTAAGCGGGATCCGACCTCCGAGCTTTGCAGGCTAGAGGGAGGGAGCAGGTCTTGCTTTCTTGGTTTTCCGTCCATCATGGTTTACTGAACTTTCCTGCGGGGACCGTTCACGCCAAAGCTACACTCCGGTTTCTTGTGTGGCGTAGAAATGTAGGGCAGAGGGATTTCGGCTGTGTTTAGCCTTGACCTCAAATAACCGGGTGACGGGCAAACCGTTGCCCCTGCACCCACCCGAGGTCGTTGACACACGAAGAAATCCGTAGGTAAGCTCTTGGTTACCTTCCTCGGGATCTGGGTCTGAAACGCCAGGGAATGTTTTTAATGACGTTGGACCGACAGGACCTGACAGTGAAGTTTGTCGGGGGTATGGGAAACAGTTGCGCCTATGGAAAAGCTTCCTGGAAACTCTGATTTGGGGTGGAACGGGGTAGGCAGGGTCTGAACCGACAGCTAAGAAAACTGTCGCTCGCCCAGAATTCCAGCCCTCGGGAGAGGACGGATCTCTGTGAGTTTGAGGCCAGCCTGGTCCAACACAGTGAGTTCCAGGACAGCAAGAGCTGTGTACAGAGATCCTGTCTCGAAACAAACAAAATCTCAGCTTGGAGATTTGAAGTGCTAAATACTTTTTTACGCGTACTTCCAGTTGTAACCATTAATGGCTCCCGTTTTGAGATGAGAATTCTGTAGAATTCTGTAGAGAGTTTTAGGAACTCCCCTTAGATCATAACTGGTAAGTTCTCCGGTAACAAAGCTAACACGATTTAAGGACTGGAAAATTAAACCTTCAATTTTCACATTGACTTTTTTAATTTCCTTTTTGAGTTTGCCATCTAATGCCCCCCCCCTTTTTTTTAAGCAGATCATTTTGGTAATATTTATGCTCCTTCCACCGTGTTTGTTTTTTTAAATGTTTGTCTTGGGGACGTGTTATTAAAATCCAGTAGCATAATTGTACCCGTTGCAAATATCAAATCTTGGATCCTAAGAGCATATAGGGAGTTATTAACCAGGAAATGAGGCTTATATTGTTTTGTGTGTCTGACATAAGTAGAGTGCGGATGAATGCTATTGAGAATTACCAGTCTTTTATGGCCCCACACTTGCATGTGCAGAAATGAAAGGTAAATGCTTGTGTTTAATTCGGAAGGGAATCTGTTACAGGTTCTGGCATGCGGTTCTGAGGGAACAGCTTACCCACGCTCTTAGAAGTTTTCATAAAGTCATAGAAGTGGGTGCGTGGACGCTCTGGCTGGCATGTCATCCTGAGAGGGTGGATCTGCCCTGAGAGGGTGGATCTGCCCTGCGAGCTTTTCCTGGCTTTGGCAGAGTGAAACTAGCCTGGGACAGCATGGGATTACAGGCTATCTGGAAATGACGGGGAAACAGGCCTCTTCCCACACTTAATTATATGACATGTACCAGTGTGTCTCCGCACATTGGGGGTGGTTGAGGTTTTTTTTCCTTGAATGTTTTTTTTCTCTCCATATGCAGCCTAACGTAATTAATTTCAGTAAATGTTTCTTGTTGTGGGGAGTTCAGAGAAAGACAGTAACCATGGTTTTAATCAAAGCCTGAAGACACTGGATGCTAGCAGGCTCCTCCCCAGCTCCTGCCTCTGAGTTGCTGTTTCCTCCCAGTGACCTGTTGAGCACCTGCTCTGTTGGGTGTTACCCTGCCTGTGGGGTTGATGTGGGAAGCAGGGCGTGGGCTCTGTGTGCAAGTGGTGCCAGGTTCAGGAGGAGCTAAATCACAGTGATCGAGGTGAGCAGTCCTCCTGGCCACGGCTGAGGGCTTGTTAGGGATTCCTTCCCATTGAACCATGAGGAGCTACGTCCATTCCTTAAGTTCTTTTAGAAAATGCTATTTGGGTGTGGTGTAGCCTTGTGTCCAAGCTCATAGGGTCCTCCTGGGACCTGTTTTTCTACTTTCTTCTCACCCTAGTACAGAGAGCCCCATGCAGGTTGAGTGTCTTCCCTGATGCTGTTTTCCTAACTGGGCTAAGGCTTGGAGATGTTGGCTGCTTCTGGTCCTTGAACGTGTGTACTCAGAGATGAGTCGCAGAAGCAGGGGAATGGCACCTGTAGTTCCAAGGCTGGAAGGGGACTCCTGAAACATACCTTATACTTGGTATAACAGGATAGTGGACATCCTTAGCAATTTGAGGTGGTAGACAAATAAAAAAAATTGAATCGGTGAAATGTTGATTTTTTTTATTGTTATGATTAATGCTTGGAGCAGACTGGGTTTTAAACACATAGAATTCACAAGGGTGTGAAAAGCTATAATAGGTGGAACATAATTGTTTAAATAGATTTGTATTTGTGTGGAGTTAAATTAGTCTGATACAACTGGAATGATTATTAATAATTAATAAAGGAGCAGCGTTTTTGAAGGTGGAGAGGTAGAGGAAAAAGAGCCCTACAGTTTCTTCTCAGCCTGGAGCAGCGCTCCTCAACTTTCCCAATGCTGCAGCCCTCTAATACTATTTCTTATGCTGTGGTGACCCCCAACCATAGCATTATTAGTTAGAGGGTCATTCGACCACCAACGGGTCCTGAGAACCACTGGCCAAGACAGTGTCTCTGACATACCGATCCACTTTCCTTCCGTGGATACCTGTACCATAAATGTACTTTATCTGCACCGCTGCAGATCCCCTAGTATGTGTGCATTCCTGTGGCTGGAAGATACAGAAGCACTGCTGACTTCCTGGTCTGGTCTCTGTGTCCTGGATCCCCTGAACTTAGCGTAAATGAACTTTTTCAATAGTACAGTTCAAGACCCAGGTTCGATTCTCAACACCCACATGGAAACTCACCACCGTCCGAGGCTCCAGGCTCACATGTGTTGCACAGATGAACATGCAAGCAAAGCATTCATACACACAAAATAATACAATAAATTTAAAAAGAAAAAAATTAACATAAAAGTATCATTTTAAAAATGCCTTTAAAACAGAGAAGCACTGCTGAGCTAGGTTGCCAGGTCTCAGAAGACAGCGAAGCCCCTGGAGAGGTGACGCTAGCCGCGTTTGGATGCCACAGCCCTTATGATGTTCTGGGCGTCCTCTCTGGCTCATGCGGAGGTTGGAAATGCCCAAGCTACATCTCCTGGAGCGCTTGAACTAACAACAGATTTGAGGGCTCATAAAACAGGTGAATGACTAAGTCCCCTGCAGAAATGGCTATCTAGCTTGCCTATCAATGTCATCAAAGATGTCTGTACCTAGTAGGATAGGTAGAATGGCAGGTATGGAAGAAATTAACTGGTTTGCTCTTTAGTCTGGAACTTTTGTAGCTGAAATTTGGATGAGAATAGTCAAGGTGAATTTACTATTTGGATTAAAACTCTAAGCTGATTTTATTTTGTTTGCACTTTTATATTTAAATGCAGTCTTCCAAACCATAACACATCTGCTGAGTGTTTCACTTGAGAATTGTGGGGAAGGGTGCTGAAGAGTTGGCTTAGCCTTCAAGAGCGCTGGCTACTCTCCAGGGGACCTTGGTTCTGTACCCAGCACCCACATGGCAACTCACAACTATATGGCTACAGCTCCAGTTCTAGAGGATCTTATGCCCCTTCTGACCTCAGAGGGCACCAGGCATGCATGTGGTCCACAGATATACATGCAGGCAAAACATCCATCCACATAAAATAGAAAGGACGAGAACTAGGGAAGAACGAAGAACGTCCAGAATTCCCTTCCCAGACACTGAAGAACAGTGCAGCCTCCCACGTTGTCCTACCCCCAGCCAGAGTGATCTGCAATGACAGTCCAGGGAGAATGGAGTGTGAGAGGACCTGGGGTCTGGGCACCTGTGATTGGGTTTATTTCAGGGAGTTAGTGTAAGCCTACAGGCTTGTGGGATGTCCACGCTTGACACTTGGTAATCTTTCTATCTGAACGCCAGCTTGCAGAGGCAGGCTTGTGGTCTTTGCAGTCAGTCATGCAGGGAAAGTAAATTCCTGGCCCCAGAACTGTCTCTTCGTTTCTGCTTCTACGCTCATGCTATTATGCATGATAGGGGTTGGTGGAAATGGCCTCTTTTTCCAGGGGGTGCAGCCTGCCAGGAGCTGTCTTACAGAGGCCCGGGAACTGGCTGGATGGAGAAGGGAGGAGGCTCCTTTGAGAACGATAGGTGTTTTGCGGCCTAGGCATCAGATACATTGTTCCAACCAAGCATTGGTTTAAACAGGGAAAGAAAACAGCTTCGTGCGGTAGTCCTCAGCAGATACTTTTGATGTTCTATGTATCTACATCAGAAAGTTCTGGGAGCGTTCAAATAGGGCACAAAGTTAACACCTGCACACCTGGCTGATCCCTTCGGAGGGGGTGTGAGTCACAGAGAGAGTGGAAAAAGAGATGAGGGCCACTGTGCTTCATCAGAGGGAAGGAACTGATTATTAACTCTTTTCCTGATGTTGTACAGCTTTGATGTTGGAAAAATATTTGCAAAACAACATACAAACCAAACCCGGTACCCTAATTGAGTACGGTTGTGCTGTTAGTCTGGTAAAGCTAGGAAGCAACAATACAGACCTAATAGGACACAGTGTGTGTACCTGATGGGCTGCTGAAACTCCTTGCTTTTTTTTTTTTTTTTTTTTTTTAATGATGTTAGTACTCTGCTGTTGAGCAACTGAAATAAAATTGCAAGCCAAAATATTTTTTTCTTTTAACTTTTACTCAAAAAGAAAAGCCCTGGTTGTTCCTTTAGCCACCATGGCCTTTCCCTGCGCTGCCCAGTTTGGGGAGTTTGCCAGGTAGCAAACTGGACCTCAGTTCAAGCTCTTCTGTATATCACTAATCATCTTTAGGCAGACCACTGCCTCAGTCAGGTCCCTCATTCATTAAAAGAGGGTTGGGACAACCTTCTACTTTCTCCCTAATTCACAGTGTAGGAGTAAATGGGGAACCCTGTTCTGGGTGCCTGGCCCAGAAAGGTAATCCACCATTTTGTTTTCCCATATCGTTATAAATGAAACTTCTAGAAAATCTGTATCCTTTAAAGATGTGCACAGTGTATGCAGTAGAGTAAGAAATACCAAGTGTCAGCCGTGATCCTGGTGAAGTATGACACCTCACAGAGCCTGCACTGTCAAGCAGCAGTAAAGCTAGCTGAGCGCCTTGGGCTGTGGTTGCTGTGGCTGTGTGGTCATTGTGTGTGGTTGCTGTGGCTGTGTGGTCACTGATGTTGTGGTTGCTGTGGCTCTGTGGTTGCTATAGCTGTATGGTCCCTCAGGCTGCATAGTCTCTGTAGTTGCTGTGGCTGACTGGCTGCATGGTTGCTGTGGCTGTGTGCTCACTGTGACTGTGGATAAGCGGTCACTGGCTGCATGGTTGCTGTGGCTATGTGGTCGCTGTGGCTGTGTGTTCACTGTGACTGGATAAGTGGTCACTGGCTGCATGGTTGCTGTGGCTGCGTAGTCTCTGGTTGCTGTGGCTATGTGGTCGCTGTGGCTGTGTGCTCACTGTGACTGGATAAGTGGTCACTGGCTGCATGGTTGCTGTGGCTGCGTAGTCTTTGTGGTCACTGTGGCTATGTGGTTGCTGTGGCTACTCAGTCTCTCTGGCTGTGTGGTTGGTTGCTGTGGCTGTTAGAATTTATTTTAAAATGGCATATACAACAGATCTAATATGAAAGAGGTTTATTGGTTGGGGAAGGAGAGAGAGGGGAGTATTGGGAGGACTCCCAGGAAAAAGAGGGAGAAACCAAGGAGCAAGATGAGAGAGAGAGAGCAGATGGGAGTGGCAGGCCACTTATACCTGAAGCACCTGGCCCACGTGATGTCATAGGGCACAGGTAGTGATGTAAGACATTGTCAGGACCCTAAAGGCTCCTGGAGGCAGACCGGTTGAATTGCCTGCACAACCTAACAGTGGCTGTGTGGTGAGGCTGTGTTTGCCTCACGTGTACAGCTGTGTCCCGTGCTTTGTGTCGGGGTGATCTGCGGTTGTCAAGGCTAGAATAAAAGGGAAGAGAGAGCTACAGATGACGGACCTGTGCTCGACACAGCCGGGTGAGAATCAAACCTTGATGCTCTTTGAGAGCAGCCAGTGCTCGTAACCCCCTGAGCCATCTGCCCAGCCCTCCCCCAGCCCCAGTTTTGTTCTTTAGTGGTGTCTTTCTCTGATATGATCACAAGATTTCATAATTAGAATATTATTTTTAGTTTTACTGAATCCTTACAACACAGCTTAGGGAGGAGGAGCCAGCCAGATCGAGAGGCTTCACCCAGTACTTTCTGGGGTTGACATGAGTTAAAGGGCTGGTCTGGAGGAGGCTGGCCAACCTCTCCTTCGTGGTGTGTAGGTTCTGTGCTGCGGCTTGGACGGGAGTAGGGGCTGTGTGTCACGCACTGAGTGCCTCTCACCTGAGCCTGGGTTTGCCTCTGTGGCCTTGACACATCTCTTGGTTTAGTCTCTCACTGCCAGTGCACTCTAAGCTTATGCTGGGAGGAAAAGTCATCCGACCCACCAAAGGCGGGCACTGTGGCGGAACTGTACTGTCACAGTCATTTTACACAGAGACCTGTGTCAGAGCCCAGGGCTCGATGGTTGTGTTCAAGTTCAGTAAAGTCTAGTGGGGTCTGGGACAAGCTACAGATTGGCAGAGAAGAAGGGGGTCCTACGGAAGGGGAGGGAGCGGAGCAGGAGGCCGCCTGTAATCAAGGACGTGAGCCATGGTGTTATTTTTTTTTTAGACTGGAAAAGAATGTGAAGAAAGAGGAGTCTGTGTATTTCTGCTGTCTTCATTTTTGTAGCTTCTTAGGGCCCAGCAAAAAGAAACAGTATTTTGAAAATGTTTTCCCTTCTGGCCTTCCTAGGCACCAATTCCTTCTGCTATGAAAGACAGACCAAGAAGGAAGCAAAGCCTGGCTCGCCTTAATAGGCTATTTGCATAACATTTCGTACACCGTATTTTTCTTGCCCATCTGATCTTTATTACAAACAGCCTTTTGTTGTTACACAGTGTGAATTTGAGCAGCGATTCTGCTGTTGTATTAGCATGTAGTCTAGCAGTTACCCCTGCTGTCTCTGACCTGACGTGCCTACAGGATATCATGACAGTGCCCACCTGACTGGACTGCCACGGGGGATGCTTTGGGTTCAGAGCACTAAATATCTGACAGATAACACGTTCCTTGCTACTAAAGCGAACGGAGGTTGAGCTCTGGCCACTGTAGCTCAGAGACCACACACTCTGGTAGTGGGGAGCCTAACCCTGTAGGCTGAGTCCTTCCTGGAGACATCGCTAAAATGCTTTCAGAAAAACGTCTATACGGTTGGAAGCTTAGCTATAAGTCTGTTACCAGAATAATCTACTTAGGGACTACTACTCCATGGAAGTGATAGGATAAGTAATCTGTTACCATAGTAATCTCTGGAATGTGTGTACACAGACTAGTGAGACTGCCTGTTCTTTGAGAATTGTACAAGAAGTAAAATGTGTCTGCACATACACACGTGTACGTTCATATCCACTGCTTCCATTCCACACCCGTGTCCTTTGCCTCTTACAAAAAACAACTGACCAGCTATGAATGTCCCTAATTTTTCCTAAAGTAGTCATCATTTCTCCTTGAGTACACAGCATTTGAAGGAGAGGAGAGGCCAACCATAAGTCATCATCAGAGTCCTTGAGGAGCTGCTGTGTGCTGGGCAGTAAGCCAAGCATGCTAGGTCTTTGGGGGATGCACAGTGAATGGGTGAGGCCAGCAAAGAAAGATGCCATAAGGACAAGAAGAATGCAGGAATTGGGGTGGGAGCGAGGTAGGTGCAGTCAGGGAAGGTTCCGTGGAAAATGGAGGATTTAAAAGTTTCTGAGCAGACAAAGTTTTCTAAGAGTGGATGGCAGAGGAAGGCTCTTCGTTGCCTTTGGGGTGTTAATGTAGGTCAGTGTGGCCGAGCTTTGGGGGCAGGGACTGTCCCCATTAACCCACAAGGTAGGGAGGGCTTTTATTTGCTGGTTAGTGAAGAAACCCCTGAGAAGCTGTACTCTACAGGGCTGTAGGGAGGAGTGAAGGTGACAGCCCCTTGTTTACCAATATGTGGTTCTCCACCCTGTCTGCTGACTGACCCTAGAGCTCCTGTCCAATAGTTGACACTGCTGATTGTTTGCTGTCACTCTCTAAGGGCCGATACCATTTCTCTGGCAGGCAGATGCTGCAGAGACACAGCATGGAGTCGTTTAATACTTGTGAGGTGAGGCTTTTAGACATGTCCCATGGTATACTTGTATTAATACAAAGGTATGTGCCCAAGCCATAAATTGCATTAAGTTTCCACTCCTTATAAGCTACAGTACAGGCTGTTTTATTTAAGAGAGGAGAACGTTGATCATTTATAGACTTGACTTTTTTTTTCTTTTTTAGGTTTATTTATTCTAGGCATATGAGTGTTTTTGCCTGCAAGCATATATGTGCATCATGCGTGCACAGAGCCTGCCCAGGTCAGCAGAGGGCATTGAATGTCCTGGAACTGGAGTTACTGGCAGTTGTGAACTGCCATGTATGTGCTGGTAACTGAACCCAGGTCCTCTGCCAGAGCAGTGGCTATTCTTAACCACCTCTGCACCCTGATTTATAGAGTTAGATTTAGCCGTGCTTGGATTCTGCTGCAGTTATGGTGGTTATTCGGTTCTCCTCAGTAGCTGAACAGTTGTTTTGTTTGTTTGTTTTTTGTCTTGTTCAGTATCTTGTTCAGTATCTGACCTCATTTCCTGATTTTGAATATTAATGCCTGGTCCCTTTATTTTCATTTGTTGAGCTTTGTGGTTAGAAAAGTAATTCTCATCGAGGACTGCAGGTAGACTTTTCAGGGACACTTGCTCAGCCATGTTTTTAGCAGCTTTATTCGTAATAGCCAGAACCTGGAAACAACCCAGATGTCCCTCAGTTGAGGAATGGATACAGAAATTGTGGTATTTTTACACAATGGAATACTACTCATCAATTAAAAACAAGGAAATTGTGAACTTTGCAGGCAAATGGTGGGACCTAGAAAAGATCATCCTGAGTGAGGTATCCCAGAAGCAGAAAGACACACATGGTATATACTCACTTATAAGTGGGTACTAGACCCTAAGATAGGATAAACATACTAAAATCTGTACACCTAAAGAAGATAAACAAGAAAGAGGGCCTGGGGTAAGATGATCAATCCTCACTTAGAAAGACAAATGGATGGACATTGGAAATAGGAGAAAACAAGTAACAGGACAGGAGCCTACAACAGAGGGCCCCTGAAAGACTCTACCTAGCAGTGTATCAAAACAGATACTGTGACTCATAACCAAACCAGGGAATCATATGAAAGAAGGGGGAGTTAGTATGACCTGGAGAGGACAGGAGCTCCACAAGGACCAAATATATCTGGGCCCAGGGGTCTTTTCTGAGACTGTTTCTCCAACCAAGGACCATGAATGGATGTAACCTAGAACCCCTGCCCAGATATAGCCCATCGCAGATCAGTATCCAAGTGGGTTCCCTAGTTAGAGGTACAGGGACTGTCTAAGACATGAACTCAATGGCTGGCTCTTTGACCACCACCACCACCACCACCACCACCCCCCCAGGGAGGAGCAGCCTTGCTAGGCCACAGAAGAGGACATTGTAGCCAGCCCTGAAGAGACCTGATAAGCTAGGGTCAGATGGAAGGGGAGGAGGACCACCCCTATCAGTGGACTTAAGAGAGGGGCAGGAAGGAGATGAGGGAGGGAGGATGGGATTGGGAGGGAATGAGGGAGGGGGCTACTGCTGGGATGCAAAGTAAATAAACTATAATTAATATAATAAATAAAATACAAAAAAAAATATTTTTCAAGGTAGTTGAGGAAGAGTGGAGCATGACATGTGTAGGCCCAACATGACTCAGCAGAGAAAACTGCATCTTTAGAACACAGGTGGCCTGCACTGGCCCCGGGACAGGCAAGAACACCAATGCACTTAATTAGTTAATTGAGATGTGCCAGGCGTGGTGGTGCACACCTTCAATCCCAGCAGCAGGATCTCTGAGATCGAGGCCAGCCTGGTGTGCAGAGTAGAGTGAGTTCCCAGACAGCCAGGGCTATACAGAAAGACCCTGATTCAAACAGACAAGCAAAAGCAAAAACCAAATAAATGAAAAAGAATTGTCTTCTTCATTCTATTGTGATATTTTATACTCAGAGAACTTCTCTGCCGTATATCTTGTGACTGCCCACCAGCTCGGTCTTACAAACACGTCTTGTGTTGCTAATTTTAAATCCAGTCACATGTTCATCTCAGATCCTCTTCTGACCACTGCTGCCCCAGGTCCCAAAATGACTGACCAGCTGACAGGCAGAGTCGGTGTACTGGCTGTGCCCCTTGCCTGGGGTTGTCCACGCGGGGTCCTAGCAAGTAGGAGAGTAGACCCAGAAAGGGAATGCTCCCAGAGCTCCTACTCAGCCAGCACCTCGTTTCTCTACTTGGAAATACTGTGTTTTTAAAAATCTTGTCTTGAAATATATTTTCTATTGCTATAAAAGATAACAGGTGAGATACACAAATGAAATTTGGAGTTTTAAAATTTATTTGAGGCTTACTGGTCTTATTTTTAGAAGGAAAAAATATTGTATGCGATGGTTTTGCTTGTGATATTAAAATGAATAAAAATTAAAATTGAATATGCTAATCTGTAGATGACTAGTTTTTTGTTTTTCTATTTTGTGCTGAGGTCTTACTTTGTTGCCCAGCCTGTCTCAAGTACACCCCATCACAGCCTCCTGAGTGCCTAGGAGCCCAGGCTATCTGCCTAACCTGGTTTACTATAAAATTTTTATAACAGTTTGTTCCTCTGTTAGTACCATACTGTCTTGCACAAACTTACCAACTTTCATGAGGTGTAGCAATTTTGATATATTTATAACTTCAGAATTCAAACCAAGGCTAGATGAAATCAGGGTTACATTTCAATTTTTATTGTAAGAATCATCTCTGAGTGGGCATCCTTTGTTAATGTTGCTGTGGTTTTCAAATGGTGCCAGGAGTCATAAATTCCTGTAACAGCAGGTGCTAGAATAAGCCAGGCAGGCTTCTGGGTTGAGTGAGCATGGAGGGTGAGAGCGCCCCAGAGCTTCAGGCCTCTGCACGCTCTACCTCTCACTGGTAAATTCCTGTGATATTGATTCTGTTAGTTTTCGAGTCATGCATATTAAGGATTCTTGCAATACACTGCATCTTTATCATTTTTGCTTCATATTCATTTGTTTTATCTACAGGTGTTGACTTTAAAATCAAGACTGTAGAACTAAGAGGGAAGAAAATTAGATTGCAGATCTGGTAAGTGGCAGTCTGTCCCAGTCTGTCCCTGTGTGTTTCCATGCTGCCTATAAGAGCCATCTCACCTCGCCGACTTCCCTTCGCATTTTAAAATAATATGGACAGCTTCCTGAGAGCGGCTCCTTCCTTCACTTCATTTGCACGTGGGTGTCGTGTTGCTGTCCTGAGAGCCTGTTTGAGCCTCTCTGCCTTTGTTTTCCATCACTGACCTATCTCCAGACTGCCACCATTGAAATAATTGCTTCACTTGAACTGGGCATGTAGCTCAGTGGTAGAACTCTTTGCTTGGCATGTGCAAGGCCCTGGCTTCCACCCCCAGCACTGGTAGGGGAAAGGCCTGTGTTCACATCTTTAAAATTTCTGCATGGTATACAAACAATCCCAGTATGTTCATAATCATATTGTCACCTACACAGGCAGCTCAGGGGCCCCGTGCTGGAGCAGTATGGACATGGTGTGACAGGCATGCCCCTTCCTGTTAGTTTGACTGGGGCCTCTTCTGCATACCAGAGGGGACCCAGAAACCCCATCTGAGGAGAGAAGACCCTCAGCTCAGCATGGGAGCAAGAGGCCTGACCAGCTGTGTTCTAACTGTGCTCGGTGCTTAAATGCCTCTTTTCCCTATTGACCCACAGCGGCATCTCCAAGCCCCCGATGCTGCCAGCCACCTCTACAGCAGACAGGATGGGCTCTGGCCTGCAGAGCTTTAGGGTAGTCCCACCGAGCTGTTCGGAGAATGCATTGTGGTTTTCACAACACTGGTGCAACACACTCAGCTTACTAACTCCTCTTGGCAGGTCGCCCTCAGCTCTGACTGTCTGTCCACCATCTGTGTGTGTTTGCTTTCATCTGCGTTAACTGCTGCTGCATCTGTCACCGGTCATCTAACGCTTGAATGTTAGTGGCATGTCTCCATCCTTCATCCATGTCCTTGTCTGGGGCACAGCTGCAGCCGAGCCAGCCTTGCTCTACTGATGTCCTGAGGTAATTACTTTCATTTGGTCATCTGCAACTGTGTGACCCACATAAGGGCTTTGGGGGTTTTGGGGGTTTGTTTGTTCGTAACGGTTTTACCTAAAGACTTAGATAACAGAAAATAACTTTCTTACACTAGTCTACAAAAAGGTAACAGTCTCTGTGTAGTTCATTGCTGTCCATCAAATTTTCTTTCACGGGCTGGAGAGAGAGTGCTTAGCAGGTAAGTCCCCTGGCTGATCTTTCAGGGGACCTGAGTTTGAACTCCAGCACCCACAGTGTAACTCACAACTGTCTATAACTCCAGTCTCAGGGATCTGACACCCTCTTCTGACCTCCTTGGGCTCCAGGCACATACTTGGTACACACACATACCTGCAGAAAAACACCCATATACATAAAATCTTAATCTCTGACACAAGCTGCTGTTTCTAACTGTTAGCTCTGTAAGGGCTCGGGGCATGTCCACCTCTGCACCTAGCATCTGTGGCTATTGTTTTCTGCTCTGAGAAGGGTAATGAAGCTAATATTAGAATGTGTGGTTTGAGCGAGTGACAGGCAGAATATGTCCTGGGGCTGGAGAGATGGCTCATCAGTTAAAAGCAGCTATTGCTCTTTCAAAGAACCTGAATTTGGTTCCCAATACCCATGTTGCACGGCTCACTCACAACTGCCTGGAATTTCAGCTCTAGAAGACCTGACACCTTCTGGCCTCCAAGGGCATCCTCACACATACACATAATTAGAAATAAGGTGTCTTTGTCTTGTTTTGTTTTGTTTTTGTAGCTGTCTGAACATTTATGTGCCTCTTGTTGGTTGTGTCCGGCCTCCCGTACAGTGGCTTTAGCTCTCATCAGTTCCTGGCTTCCCTTATAGAAGCCTGGTCCATGAATTGGTAGTGTGTACTCAGCTACTGGGGGTTCTCAGACCACTTTCAGACGTGAAAGCATTCTCCAGAAACTGCCCTCTGCCCTCTTGACCCTCTGTAAGTTTCTGCAACTGTCGGCATGACACCAGCGACTGTCACGGGGAAGAGTGGTGGTGTGCTCTGGATTCACTGCAAAGCTGATACACACTTGTGCTTGCAATATCCCAGTGTTTGGTTAGCAAGCAAGACCTGTGTGTCACGGTGCTCCTTGCTGTGAGAAGGTACTTAACAGGAGCAACTTAAGAGAAGAATGGTCCGTCTCAGGGTTTGAGGGAGTGCAGTTCCTTGGGGTGGGAAGGGGGTGTGCAAGGAATGGCTTACAGCAGAAGGAAGCCCGGGGCTGCTTGCTCACATCTCGGCAGCCCAGGAAACCGAACAGGAATGCTGGTGCTCAGCTCTCCTTTGCCTTGCTCCTGCCTCCATTCAGAGAGCCCAGTCGCCGCAGTGGTGTCACTTGTGTTCAGTATTGGGCATGCCTTAGCTAATCCTCTCTGCAGACACTCCCTATAAATAGATAGGCCATGTGACTCACCCATGCCCTAGGTGTTTTCAATCTGGTCAAGCCAGCAGTCTATCACGACCTCTTTTCCTGAAGGGATTTTCTGAATGAATCTTATTTCTACAGTACTTCAGCTACTTGATTAATCACACCATACTCAAAAGACTTTCTTCTGAAATATTTTATTTAAAATAAGAGAAATGAGCCAGAGGAATAGCTCAATGATGGAAATCATTTTTTATTCATTTTGCTAGTAAAGACAGTATTGGTGTCATGGTTCTCTTCTATTATTTCTTTAATAAACGTGCAGATTAGACACTGTTATTGGAAATGCTTGGGACCAGACGTGTTTGAGATTTTTAAAATACTTGCATAGGTACAATGAAATAACTTGGATTTGGGTTCCAAGTCTAAACATGAAACTCACTTGATTTGCATATACTTGAAGATAATCTTATCCAACATCTCTATATGCCTGCATTTTTCTAAATATTTATCTATTTCATGTAGATAGTGCTCTATCTGCATGTACACCTACATACCAGCAGAGGGTATCAGGTCACAATACAGATGGTCATGAGCCACCGTGTGGTTCTGGGAATTGAACTCAGGACCTCTGGAAGAGCAGACAGTCCTCTTAACCACTGAGCCATCTCTCCAGCCCAAGTGCCTGCATTTTTTTTTTTTTTTTTTGAGGTCACATGAAGAATTTTTCATGCATGGCAGCAGCAGCGCCCTGGCTTTCAGAAAGACCTTGGAAGATTTGGACTTTTAGATTGAGGGTGCTCAGCCTCTACTGTTTGTCACACTTCAGAAATAGGGCAGTCCCCATGCCTTTGCTGTTGAAACGGGTCTCATCCGTCATCAGCTGGGGCCTCAAGGCAGCAGTGTCTGGGAGCAGCACCTCAGGAGCCAGGTGGATCTTGCTGTGCCTTCTCGGGCCGTTGGTTACCACAGAGCAGCTGTGGGAGCACCTGCTTTCACATTGCATATTCTCACTGCCACGTTTTTAATTCCTTTATTGTGTGTAAAGGACTACTTTTTTTTTGTACTTAAGTATTTCTACATAAATGTACATAAAATCTAAGGTCACTAAAATAAAATGTGCCAGTAGCATGTAGTTTCTTGAATTTGTGTGTGTCTGTGTGTATGTACATGAAGGCAGGTACTTGTGGAGTTCAGAAAAAGGTGTCTGATCCCTAGGAGCTGTGGTTAAAGGCAGTTGTGAGCCATCTGATATGAGTATAGGGAAGCAAACTTGGGTCCTCTGGAGGAGCAGTGTGCACTAACTGCTGAACCATAGCAGTCAGGTTACTGTGGTGAGATGTATTTCCTACCTTGAGATGAAATAGAATTGAAAGAGTTGCTGGCCACTTCATTTTAGCCATCATCCCAGTCTTCATCCCAGTCTTCACTGTCGAGGAGTTCTGAAGGTTTCCCTCGGGTTTCCACTAGTCCTGCTTGTAAGAAGTTGGGCATATCATGTTAAAATTGATTCCCTGCCCTGCAAATTAGTGTCACTCAAGTGAATGTATTAGGCAGAAATTAGAATCTTTGAACTAGAGCTGGAAAGATGACTCAGAAGTTAGGAGCAAACATTGCTCTTTGTTGTGGTGGTGGTGGTTTGGGTTATTTTGAGATAGGGTCTCATATGTAACCCTGGCTGTCCTGAAACTCACTCTGTAGACTGGCAGGCCTCAAATTCAGAGACCTGGCTGCCTTTGCCTCCTGCATGCTGGGATTGAAGGGGCGTGTCACTATGCCCAGCTGTTACTGCTCTTTCAGAGGACACAGCATCTGGGCCCTTTCACTAAGGTAAAGGCACACAGCTGCCTGTAACTCCACCCCCTTGGGGACTCCACTCCCATAGGGTCTAAAGCCTCTGGCCTCTCAGTCACCACAGCCAGGTCCACATGCAGACAGTATACACATTCATGCACATAATTAAAAAGAAATCCTTTTAAATATCATATTACCCAACTGTAAAATGGAATTGCAGAAATTTTTTAGCTTATACCAAAAGCAAAGAGATGAGAATAAGACCCCATGCTATTCTAATAAATGATTATTCAGCTGACAGCAAAACCCAAATCTCTAGAAATGAGTTCTTTATCATTCCAATGAAAATTCAACTTCCTGGAAGTGAAGGTGGAGAGAGTATTATGATTTTCTGTACCGTCCCAGTATGATACCATCATCAACAGTTGAATGTCTTACTACCATCTAAGTTTTTTTTAGCCTGGGTTTTATTTTTTAATATCCTCATGTGGAAGCAGGTTGGGTTCTCAGGACCTACATGGTGCTGCCAGCCATCCCTGACTCCAGTTCCAAGAGACCTGCACAGCACCAGGCGCACACAAGGTACACATGCACACATGCAGCAACACACGCGTACAAATAAACAGTTAAATTGTTGATGAATGAAGCGGCTCCATTCTGACGTGCAGTAGACAGCTGGCTGATAACCTGTCGAGTGGAATCAGCATTTCGCTTTCCCTGCTGCTCAGCCTGATGTGGTTATACGCAACTCAGTTTACAGAGCTCTGAGGAGTAGGAAGTGGCTCAGCCTGAGTGTTTAGGCATGCTGAGGAGTCATTCTAAGGAACGGTTTCTCTGCTGCAGGCATTCAGAGCCGGACACCGAGAGCAGGCCAGAGAGTGGGCCTCACTGGGGAGCGGGACCGAAGGTGGCTTTGCAAGTGTGTGTTTTGAGGTCCTGAGCTTCCTGTTGTGGCTCTGTGGTGAAGGGTGCTCGTCTGGGAAAGCTGTTGATCTCAGTGGGCCATCTGTCTCCAACTGCGCAATTTAGTTGTTGGTCCATGCACAGAAACACCACGTGTCTCCTGACAGTGTAAATCAGCCTGAACGTTTCCTCTTCCACCTGTAAGGCTTGGGAGAAATCCCGGCGTCTCGTCCCCCGGGTGGAGGAGTACACGGGGAGGGTTTGCACTAGGGTGCGCACTTGGCTGCCTTGCTGGTCTGAGAACTGACTTTTACCACTGTTTCCTAGGGACACAGCAGGGCAGGAGAGATTTAACAGCATTACCTCAGCCTACTACAGAAGTGCCAAGGGGATCATACTAGTATATGACATCACCAAGAAAGAGACTTTTGATGATTTGCCAAAATGGATGAAGATGATTGATAAGGTATGTGTCGAGTTCTCCTGTTGTAGATCCTCAGCTTGTGGGCATCACATTGTTACTCATAAGAGGAAAAAGTGAACAGAATGATACAGCATCCTCAGTGGACTAAAGTCATCTCAGCTGGACTGCATCCTCCTTGTCAATGAGACAGTGGTGGACCAGATTACCCAGCTCATCACTAAGAAGCAGACTTGCATTCTGGTCCCTGATTTCAAAGCCTGTCCTTACTCCTGCTCTGGCTGGCTGCTTCCTCAGAGTTAGACTAAACAGAAAAGGGCATGTGGACATTCTTTATGTACTTATGGTGCCCATGTGTGGTCCAGGGGTCTAGTCATCCTCAGCACTGTAGCTGTCCTTCAGCTCCTCATTTTGAACAAGAGAAGATTTCTCTAGGCTTTAATCCTTACAGAAAATCCTTTATTTCTGTGTTAATATGAGCCGTGTTCTCCTCTAGGAAATTTGCGTAGCAAACGTACCTTTAGAAGACGGAGCAGCTGGGGTTGAACTGTGACCATGTGTATGTGTATACGGTTGGCCACAATTTGAGAGGCTTTGTCCCCCAGGCAGTCATTAGATGTTTAATTCCTTTATGTTAGAAGCACACATAAAACGGGCTTCTCGTAAAATCATGTTCAGCTGACTGTGTTTGTATGTCATAGCTGCTAGAAAAGGTTCTTTTCTGCTTTTACAAGCTTTTAGTGTGTGCCTCTTCACAGTATGTTACGGCATGGTGCCGTGCACCTTTAATTCCAGCACTCAGGAGGCAGAGGTGAGTGGATCTCTGAATTTGAGATAAGCCTTGTCTACATGATAAATTGGGTACACAGTTACCCTCATGCCACCAGGGAAGGTGGTCATATATAGAGAAGAGCCTAGTCCCAGACACACCTTCCATGGATAGGTTTAGGGATGTTTATGGGGTAAAGAAGCAGATGGTTGAGGATGTGGGGGATGTGATTGGAGGGAATTAGTGGTCTGCTGTGTGACTCTCCAAAGGCAATAACGCTGGTGTTAGCTAGCAAGGCACCCTCATCCGAGGGGAAGAATTTGAGGCCTCATGACATCAAAAGCTCATCCATCAGACTCATACACAGAAGCAAGTCAAGAGTCAGGATTTAAAAAACAAAACAAACAAAAAACCACATCCTTCAAGTTTCTGAAGACGTGACCTGGTAGCCATTGTCCTGGGGCTGGTCCGTGGGTAAAGAGGTTTGCTACCAAGCCTGCAGGTTGCCATTGGACCCTCACATACATGCCATGTAGCATGTATGCACACACACAACACAATGTAAAGAAAATAAAAACCTTTGTTTTCATAACATTGTAAGGATTGAGCCGGGTACGGTGGCGCACACCTGTGATCCCAGCACTCAGGAGGCAAAGGCGGGCGGATTGATGGAGGCCAGCCTGGTCGACAAAGCGATTCCAGGACAGCCAAGACTACACAGAGAAACCCTGCCTCCAAAAAATAAATAAATAAAATAAAAACCCTTACATTGTAGGGGTTGAAATGTCTACAGCAGAGTTAGTGAGAGACGAACAGTATGCAGCTCAGCTGCATGACTTAGAAATCGGTGATTTATTTGTGAACAGCTAAAATCAGTCAATGAGAGAGGGACTCAGAATCAGAGGGATCAAAAGTACGAAGCTTCGGCTTGTTGGTGTTAACTGAGGTTAAGGTGGCTGTTTGTTCACTGGACGTTACTGTCAAGGTCAGATTCAGGGCCAGGCCTGCTGGTGGCCTGTATCTATATTTTTCTTTTCTATTTTTTTTAAAGAAGGTTTTCCCTATTCTTGGGCCCACCTTTTAGGACAGACTGGCTAGCCAGTGAGCCCAGGCATCCTTCTGTTTCTGTCTCCAGCACAGAGATCACAAACACCCGTCCACAGCCAGCTTTTCTGTGTGTTGTATTGGCTCGTTTTCTATCTCAGTGCTAGGAGACCCTGGCCAAAGCAACTCAGACAAGGAAGGCTTTGTTTGTCTGGGGGTTCCAGAGGAACACGAGCTCCTCACCGTCAAAGTGGGGAAACCTGGCAGCAGGCCTGGCCAGCAGCTGGAGCCGCAAGCTGAGCGCTCACATCTTAAACACCAAGCTCAGAGTGGAGTGAATTTGAAATGATGTGAGTCTTTAAACTCTGATGGCCCACTCCTGTAACATCCCTCCCCCAACAAGGCTACTTCCAAGTTTTCCCAACTGGGGATCAAGTATTTAAATGACAGAGGCTGTGGGGACATCTCAGGCAAGCCACACACACACACACACACACACATGGTTTACAGAGTTCACTCTAAGGTACTCAAGCATTTTGTCACCTGAGCTATCTGCCTTCCGCTGGTGTTGGTCTTTTGGAGCTTACATTCCTGAAATGGCTCTTAGATTCTGAGAGGCATTTTAAGGAGCACAAGACCCATGTTTAGAGTTGGAGGCCCGCCCTTTAGAGATGCCTAACACATGTTTGTGTCCTGTGGAGGAGACCCTCTGTCTGAAACCATGGAGCTGCTCCTGAGGGCCTTAGGAAAGGACAGTACGTACACACACTGTGGTCTAGACTTTTTTAAAGTATGTGGTGAGTGAGTGAGGGCCTGTGATGTGTAGGTTTGTAAATCCAACAAGATTTGAATACCCGCCGTCTAATGCTCTATCTGCCATTCTTTGTGTATGCTGGGCAGTGGTGGCGCACGCCTTTGATCCCGGCACTAGGGAGGCAGAGGCAGACTCATCTCAGAGTTCAAGGCCAGCTTGGTCTACAGGGTGAGTTCCAGGACAGCCAGGGCTACAGAGAGAAACCTTGTGGGAGAGGGCTATTCACACTCTCTCTCTTCTTCCTTTTTTTCTCTCATCTATTTATGTCTCTATTATCTATTTATTTATTTATTGAGACAGGGTCTCACTCTGTAGCTCTCTCTGGCTGCCCTTGAACTCACAGAAAACTTGCTGCCCCTGCCTCCCAAGTGGCTCCAAGGCCATTAAGAGCCATCATTTCTGGAATGTTCTCCGTGGGCCAGGCTGTCCCATCAAGCCAGTCAGTCAGGTTGCCGCCACCCCTCACCAAAGAGTACTTTGCCATGATCTCCAGATTTCCTCGATGCAGTCCGTTTCAAAAGATTTTTTTTTAGAAGTACACGAAACAGAATGATTAAGAGATACTTTTTTTTTTAAGAGAAAGGTTTTGTTGTACGTATATTTTTTAAGACCTTACAGATATAGCTTAAAATTTTCTCAGTTGTAGAGTTGATGTTAACTTCATGGTAGCATGGAAGTAAATTTAAAATCTTGGACTGACTGCCTTTTATCACCAGCTACTCTATCAGGAGGGCCTCCTGTGTGGCTCAGTGTTCTAGAGCAGAGGGCTTGCTTTGGGTTTTATGTACCTTGCTTCTTTCTTCATCCATTTTGTTGAACTTTGGCCTTTTACAGTTGATGTCCATTTTAGTACATAGGTTCGTGTCATTTTTAACCATTTCCTCCAGAGTCGTAAGAACGGCTGGGGGAGGCGGAGACCATAGTCAGAAGGTGCTCTCTAAAGCACTGTGAGCCCGGAACAATAAGTAACGGGTGACAAGTTGTGAGTTTTTCTGTCAGTGTGTGACATCTTTGAAAATCCTGCAGTATGCTTCCGAAGACGCTGAGCTTCTCCTGGTCGGAAACAAGCTGGACTGTGAGGCAGACAGAGAGATCTCCAGGCAGCAAGGAGAAAAGGTGCGTGAATCTGAGCGCTCCCGGGCAGCACCCTGGGCTCTGCTGCTCGCCCTCCTCCCAGCTCTGGTGACGATCAGGGATTGGGGCCAGCGCACCCCGTGGCACGCCTTCCTCTGCAGCGGTCCTCTCAGCCATCAGGGGTGCCGAGCAGGGATTACCCAGCACACCTCGTGTTGCTTGCTGTCTCTTTTCTTCTTTGGATTCATTTTGAAGCAGAGTGCAAAAGCACTTTGGTATATACTGTATTATTATGTACATTGACATTTTATACAGAAAAATGTTTTTAGGTGGCAAGATTTGCGTTTATGATTTTTTTTTTCTCCTGCCTTGGCTTTTGCTAAGGATCCAATCATGGAGAAGCAATGATGCATCTTAAATGTGAGACACATTGTACACTTAGACTCTTACACACAAACGGATTTAAAGGTCTCTAGAGATTTTTCTATATGTGCATTGCTGTTTACTTACAGGAATTTACTATTCAGATGAACCTGCAATTTGAACATAATGAGACTTTTCAGACCCTGATCCCTCCCTCCCTTAGTGGTAAATCACAGAGTCTGCGGTCCCATCAGAGGACTGGCAAGGGTCTGGGTGGCTCTGCGTGCTTACAATGGGCACCTGTCCTCTCAGTTTGCACAGCAGGTAACTGGGATGCGGTTCTGTGAGGCCAGTGCCAAGGACAACTTCAATGTGGACGAGATATTTCTGAAGCTCGTTGATGACATTCTGAAAAAGGTAAAAAGTGGGTGGGTGGGTGGACAGATGGGTAGGTAGATGGGTGCTCAGGTAGCTGCCATGGTGGCTGTTGCTCATGTATGGGATTGTGGAGTTCCTTAGGCTTGATGGGCATTCTGTTTGCTTTGCTTTGAGATAGAACGTTCTAGAGTGACTTAATGTAAGGTCTAGTGGCTGTGAGGAGCCGGGGTGTGGCTCAGTGGTAGAACATTTGCCTAGTTAGTACTTAAGGCCCTGGCTTCCTGCCCAGCGCTGTATAAATAGACTGGGCTGCTAGTGTAGTGTTGTGGTATGGCGCTGCTCAATAGTCACGAGGCCTGGGCTCAGGCTCCAGCACCACAGGTAAACAAAATACCAGGTTTCTGTGACACTTCCCTTTCTTTTTTCTTTTCCCACAAGAATTAAGTTTAATGTGGAGACCTAGCACATTGCGCAGCCTTCCCCGCTTAGAGAAAGGCAGTGCCACCGGCCTTCATCAGGCCCCTCTCTGTAGAGGGAGACCTTCGCAGAGGATGCTGGGCGGCCTCACTGAGCAGCAGCAGTCTCCTTGGACCACTAGTGTTTCCGCTGCTAGTTGGTGTTCAGCAGAGGATCCCTGGAAACCCCATCACTAGATGACAGACAACGCTCCTTGAGCAGCTGCAGTGTGTGTTGCTACGGACAGCTGCACATGTTTGTTACAGACAGGGTTATTTTTTCCCAGGTATTCCCCTCAGAGTCTCACTGAGTCTGGCAGTGTAGATCCTCCCAGGGCTAACAGGGAGCAGGCTAGCAGCTAACAGGGCTAACTGTTAAGCACTAACTGAGTATATCACTGAGGCCCCGGGACCAGCTCATAGAATCTCACAGATGTGACATGATTCAGAAGTGTCTGATAAAATGGTTGCTTGTGTCCCTGGCAGAGGTTGCTTCTTTCTTTAGACAGTGTACCGGTTCTCCACTGATTAATGTGTTACATTTCCATTATACTAGATTCTGTGCAAAAAAAAGGGGGCGGGTTTTATCATGTTGCTAGGAATCACCCTCAGTACTTGAAGGGCTGGAGAGATGGCTCAGTGCTCTTCCAGAGGACCCAGGTTTGATTCCCAGCGCCCACCTAGCATGTCACAGCCTCTGTAACTTCAGCCCGCAGAGATCCAACACCGTCTTCTGACTTCCTTTAATGGACGCGTGGTACACAGACACACGTGCAGGCAACGTACCCATACGTAAATCAGAGTTGTACAACTTAGAGCATCCCCTTTCGCTCACAAGACGAAGGCCTGTCTGTGCTCTCTCCTTGTCTTTTAGATGCCTCTTGACATTTTGAGAAATGAGCTATCCAATAGCATCCTGTCTCTACAACCCGAGCCGGAGATCCCGCCAGAGCTGCCTCCGCCCAGGCCGCACGTCCGATGCTGTTGACTGGCTGCTTGGAAGACAGTGCAGGCAATTCCTAGAAGGGGGAACCATTCTGTGCTGCACTACAATCGTGACAATTTCCTTTCGCACTTTGTAACCCAAGTCAGCTCTACACTAACTTGTAAATATGCACATATGCAATCCTGGGTAAGGTCAGGTTATAAGTTGCATACTTCCCTTCAAATTATATTTCCTCATTTCCCCAGTGTCTAGTGTACATACACTGGGAGACGTAGTACTTCTAATATGAAGAACGGGAGAGAGAGGAGAAAGGCATAAAATCTCTCGATTACTAGAAATGTCCTTGGTAATTACACTACAAGGCAGACACTCCGGTGACAAGAGAGGACCTGGTGCTTCGCTTGCTGTTTCAAAGAAACTACAGAACTGAAGATTTTTTGAAAAAGCTGACATGACGACCGCTTTTCGTTATTTACGAGGCTTTCCAAGATGTAGCATCCTGAGGTTTGTAGTGTCTCTGCCCCAAAGCAAAGCTCCTTTCGCAGCCACCACAGAGGCTTCTTACGGGGTACGTAGTGAGGGGGTTTCCTAGGTAGAGGGCTGGGCTGGACTTGGTCCTGTGGCTGCAGAATCCTGTGGGTTTCCCTTTGGCTGTGAACTGCCCTAAGAAGGACAGAGATTCGATAAAGAAGGACTGTTGGGCTGGGATTATAGCTCAGTGTTTGAGCATTATGCCCATCATACATGAGGCCCTGGGTTCAGTCCCCAGCATCACAAGGAAAAGAAAAAAAAAAAAAAAGAAAGAAAGAAAAGAAAAAGAAAAAGAAAGAAGCATTTTAAAACTATATAAAAGATTTTAAAACCATACTGCTGTCCTACACAAATCCTGTTTAAGGGGATTTTAAGAGCTACATTTTAGTATATCAAAGAATACACATGCATTTGCCTAAAACATTCTGTATCTTTGTAATGATAAACTTCTCCCCTTGATGGTGAAGCTTATTCCTATTAAGCCTAGACTGTGTTCAAGTTTTTTGTTGTTATTTTTTGGGTTTTTTTCCCCCTTTGGTCTGATAAGGAATTTGTGAACTCTGTCTTTGGTATATCTTTTCTTAAACTGCACTGTTTTGTTTAGTCAGGGTAAATAAGTACGTATTGAATAACTTGCTGTGTCCTGAGTGTTGTGGTATGAGAAGCATCGTGGTCTTTCTACACTAATGAAGTGCAAATAAAATTTTGTATTTATGAATGACAGTTGGATTTGCCACATGTATTCATGCAGTTCTGAATTACAATGCCAGATTTTCGCCAGCTCCACGTCCTGTGAGTGGTGTTGGTAAGAAAGGCGTGTGTTCTGCTGTGGAAAACACTCCGGCAGTGTCTGGAAGGGTTCAGACGGCTCTTCTGTGCAGTCCATCAGCTCGGTTCTAAGCCTGTGTGCACCTGGGCTGGAGAGCAGGTGTCGGGGTTTTCCAGCAGTGCCCATGGCAGCAGCGTTCACAGAAGTCAAAAGCCAGGAAAGCCCAGGGGGCACTCCACCAAACAGTGGAAAGGAACACTTGACTTCCGGAAACAGTAGATGATACTCAGCGTGTGTACAGGAGGCAGCGGCAGATGGACCGCAAGATCATAACCAGTATAGTCCACCTAGCAATGACACACTTACTGTGTAGCCAGAGCTACACGGTAAAACCTTATTTAACAGCCCCCCCCAAAAGAAAAAAAAAAAGAAAAGTCAGCCTACCATATGCTGTTTTGCAATGGTTTTGGGCTGGGTGAAGGGGGCGAGGCTAGAAGCCGGGGTATAATGAGTTGAGTGTTGGTGGGGAGGAGTCTGGGAAAGGGAACAAGGCTGAGAGCCAGGGTACAATGGGTTCAGTATTGGAGGAGAGCGTGAAAGGCTGTAGAGATGAGTGTTAGGGATGGTGACACCTCCCAGGTGGTCGAAGATACTGAGCTCCAGCTGGGCTTGGCGTTGCACGCCTTTAATCTCGGCATGCAGGGAGGGAGGCAGGCTGAGTCCTGTGAGTTCAAGCCCAGCGAGTCCATGACAGCCAAGGCTACACAGAGAAACCTTGTCACGAAAACAAATGAACAAAACATACTGAGCTCCTGCACCAAAAGAGGTGTGGAGGGGGCAGTGTAGTACAGGGTGGCGAAGGGCCTAGCCTAGGCTCTAATCACCCCAGTGTCTGATGAGCTCACCTTTAAGCCCACTCAGTTCTTGGTCGTATGAACTGGGTCTGTGAGGGAGCCATGCTTGCCAAGCTCTACCTCTTCCTGCTAAAACCTGGTGAGAAATGCAAGGAACTTAAAAAGAGGAAGGAAGGGACTTGGTTGGCACGTTGGCTCTGACGGTGGGACTCTGTGGGACCACAGCTTCGCTGCGTGAGCGTCTGGGCTCCTTTCTCTCCTGCCTGCCAGGCCATCCCGCACTTGCTGTTTTTCCTCAGTAGTCTCAGTACCCTGACCAGGGCCCTCTTTATCTAAGTGCCCCGAGCTCCTGAGAGCCCCATCTTGCAATGGTCTTTGGGGCTCTCTCTTCCTAGGGCACCACCCTGTACTGACGGCTTGTGGTGTGCATGCCTGCAGGTGCTGAGAGTGATGGCTAGTAAGACTGACACTTCTGCCGTGGCTGCTCAGCCCTGTAAGGATCGTAACCCTGCAATGCCCATTGCAAAAATCAGAGGAAGGTCTGAGACCGGGTCACAGCCCTGGGCACATGTCCCATTTCCTGATTTTGATTATCGCACTCTATTTATATGTTACCACAAAAGGAGATAGGAATGAGAATGTGACATCTCTGCTACATTCCTTTTTTCCAGTTTTCTGTTGGCCTAAAGTTTGTTTCAGATGGTTTTGGTTTTTGTTTTTTAATGTTATAGCACCAGTAGCCACAGCTAATTACTATTTGCTGAATTCCAGGTCTCATTATATAAGGCTTACAGATTTTTTTCTTTTAAGATTGTTTGTTTGTTTGTTTGTTTTTAAAGATTTATTTATTATGTATATACTGTTCTGCCTGCATGTATGCCTGCACACCAGAAGAGGGCACCAGATCTCATTATAGATGGTCATGAGCCACCATGCGGTTGCTGGGAATTGAACTCAGGACCTCTGGAAGAGCAACCAGTGCTCTTAACCTCTGAGTCATCTCTCCAGCCCAGATTTATTTATTTTTATGTGCATTGATGTTTTGCCTGTATGTATGTATGTGTGAGGGTGCCAAATCTTCTGTATCTGTAGTTACTGACAAGTGTGAGCTGTCATATGGGTGTTAGGAATTGAACCCTGATCCCCTAGAAGAGCAGCTAGTACTTTAAACTGCTGAACCTAGCCCCCGGGGTTACAGATTCTTATCCTCACAAGTCCCCTGTGCTGGGGTAGGGTGGGAGTGATGGTGATCTGTTATCCCCATTTCTCAGTTGAGGAAATTGAAGCACACAAGTTAAAAGATATTCATGTAGTCAAGAGTTGAACCTACATAACCTAGTTTTAGAGATCAGACCTTCACCACTGTAATCCAGTGAGCTTGTGAACAGTGAGCTAGGAAGCGAGGATGGTTTCACAGTCCCTAGGGCCCCTGAAGGCTCTCTGGCAATCAGTATACAAACAGACTGCAAGCTGGAGAATTCTCATCCATGGGCTCAGCACTATGGATCAGAACCAGGGTTTTGCATATACTAGGCAATTACTCTACTACTGATGTTTACCTCAACTGACCTTTTATGTCATTCCCAAAACAATAAAACTATCACCATCCTCTCCATGTTCTTTGTTTGGCTTCTGAAGCCCCTAATGTCAGTATCCTCAGAATGTTCTAGGCATCTCTCTCTCTCTCTCTCTGCTCCTGAGGAATACAAGATTTGTTGACCTCTATCCAAGTAACTATTTCTGGCCTCTTTTATTTTCTTCAGATATGTGGCCACTTGCTTTCAGAGAGGCTAGGCCTTCCTCAGCCATGCAGTCACTGCTGACAGGTCTCCACCTCTGTGTGGCCAGCCACGCCTTGCCAGCAAACCTGAGCTTATGCCTGATGAGGCGTTGTGAGAAAGGTTCTTTTTTAAGAGCTGTGTATTCAGGTACCTCCCTGATTCTCAACTGATCATCATTGCAGACTGCTTAGAAATGTGCCAACTGTCCTGGAACTGTCAAGGAATTCTGCTTGAAAACATTGTCAAAATATTAGGAGAGGCAGTTGAGAAAAATGGAGAGAATCCAAGTCCTTCCATTTTCCAGCCACTGAGCTAAACCTGAGCTTCTGGTTTTCATGCAACTTTTAGTTGAGTTCCTCCCCATGCCGAAAGCATCCTCGACTCCCAAGGTTCCATTCAGCCCAGTGGTCAGGATCCACACTCACCCACATCTGTGGCTCAACCTTCATGCGACTCCAATGACTTCCAGTCTCTAGGGCCGACGCTCCTGGACTCTGAAGATAAACACTGTTTTTACAAAGTGCAGGTCCACACTTGGTAAGGCGCCTATTTCCTTGTGACTTTCTGTGAATCTGGTCTAGTCCAGTCAAAACCTCTGCAGGATTCTTTGTAGAAACCAACAAGCTAATTCCGAATTTTCTACACAGAGGCAAGTGAAGTAGACCAGCCAGTACAGTCTTGCAACAAAAAGAAAAAAAAAGTGTCAGAATCCCCATTACTCCACCTGGTTTTAATAATTCTCATCAATCTCCATTAGTACAGACAGAGGAGAAGGGTAGAGTGGAGTGGAGACAAAAATGAGCCAGTTCAGTATGGAACAAGGCAATTGAGTGGGGAAAGGACCATCAGTCTATCCCTCTGTATGAAAACTGCCTGGGTTCAGTTCCCAGCACCGCAAGGACAAAACAAAAGCAATATTGAGAGCTGGAGAGGTGACTCGGTGGTGTAGACCTGTTTTCTCCTCCAGAACCCAGCTCGTCAGGCTACTCGGAACTGCTTAGCTCCTGGCGAACCAGCTCCTCTGCCTCTACGGGCACCTGTATTCATGGCACATGCCCATAATTCAAAATGAAATCAGTGTTTGAAGGGGATTTTTAAAGACATGGTGCTAAGTCAACATCATGGTACTCTAGTTACAGTTTGTGTTTTGTGTTATCAGTTAAAAATTAGAAGAAACCTAACTCCAAATAAGTTCTAAACCATAAATACGACATCTAAGACTAAAATCCAGACTAGAAAACAAAAACCTTTTGGGAAGGCTTTAATCCCCCGGAGCCGCCTGAGGTAGATTCTGGCGTAAAGAGTGATGCGGTGATCCGAGGAACAGAACCTCCAGGCTAGCCACAGCCAATCCCCAATTTCTTTTGGGTTTTGGTCTCTTTGATCTCCTTGTGTTAACCTGTTTCAGCATGCTTCGTGATGCTGAAAAACCTGAATGCCAAGAGCCAGCGACCACCATGCATTCGTTCCATCTCTACTGGCGTTAGAATCTCCTACCAGGGGTGAACCAGCCCTACCATCTGCCTGGTGCTTTTTAAACACACAGGTTGTTTTCAGTCATCTGCGCAGCTTGCCCACACGTCAGGCTGCTGCTGCAAATACAAGCTTCAAAATCTCATGTTCAGCCTTATCAAAAATACACATAGTGCAAAGCCCTTCCCAGGTAGCTGGGCAAAGAGCAGGAGGCCCTGGCCAGGCTCCCTGGCATTCTTTGCTGTGCTCTGATGCCAAGTCCTTACCTGACGTGACATAACTTCTTGACTCCAGTATTACGTGGGAGAAGGGATGGGATGGGATGGATGGAAATATCAGAAGAATTTCTGTTTTCTGTGCTTTGCAGGCAATGGGTTCATTGGTCCCATCCGGCGGGCTTGGTTTAGCTGCTACGATAATGCAAACGGTCCACTAGGTGGCAGCAGAGCACCACTTACTGCGTTGCAAGCATGCTTCTGTAAACTGATTGCTAAATTAGACTCTTGAACATTTTACACTGTAAAGTGAATGCATAATTAAAACTTGCCATTTGAGTGTTACGTACAATTAGCGAGCATGAGTTTTTTAGTATACTCTACTCTAGATTTTAGCAATAATTTTATCTAATAAATTCCATTTGAACATAGGGGAAATTTCTGAAGATACTAAGATATAAAGAAATTCTAAACCAGGCTGTGTTGGCACATAACTTTGATCCCAGCACTTGGGAGGCAGAGGCAGGCAGCTCTCTGTGAGTTCAAGGCCAGCCTGGTCTACAAATCAAGTTCCAGGACAGCCAAGGCTATATAGATAAACCCTGGCTTGAAAAAACAAAAACAAACAAACAACAAGCAAATCTAGATGTAAACAGAGTACAATAACAATCTTAAAGATAATTCTTTGGCAAAATGTGTTTTTTTTTTCCCCAAAGTACAATTTAAGGAAGATTGTTACAAGTTATTTGATCCCATTGTGAACCCCAGATCATGAACTGGAAAAATCTGTTTCTTGTTATGGTGTGGTTCATCCTTAACACACACCTTTAGCACAAGAGCTTTCTGTTTACTGTAAACAAATAGTTGTGGTGTGGCTCAGCCCTAACACACACCTTTAACCCAAGAGCTTTCTGAAAACAATAGCTAAATAAAGCCAACAACAAAAGAGCAAGCAACCAGTTGATAAAAGAAAACACAGGAAGGAGGGACATTGAGTTGAAGGGTATTTAAGACAGTGTGGAGAAGGAGCCTTTTCCTTCTGAGACAGCACTGAGGAGGAAAGCCAGCTGGTGCTTCCTCTGCCTCTCTGAGCTAGCAGGCTTTCACCCAGCATCTGGCTCCTGAGTTTTCACTGGTAAAATTGAACATTTGGGATTTTTTTTCCTTTTCTTTTTCTGGTTTTGTTTGTTTGTTTGTTTGTTTGAGACAGGGTTTTTCTGTATATCCTTGTCTGTCCTGGAACTCACTATGCAGACCAGGCTGGTCTCGAACTAAGAGATCAGTCTGCCTCTGCCTCCCAAGTGCTGGGATTAAAGGCATATGTCACCACTGCCTGGCAGGATTTTCATTCTTTATAACAATAGAAGATAACTGGTTTTGTTTTGTGTGTGTGTGTGTGTTTAAGAGAGGCTGGTGGGAAGGAGTTTACAGAGGAAACCGCACAGCCAGGTTCCATGTGAGACACGAAGGAGCTGGAAGAAGGAAAACTGAGAGATCAAGTGTGTCCTGTGAATTCTGGAATTGACACAGGGTCCTGCTGACACCAGCCAGCAGCATAGTGTTCTCAGGGAGCAAGGAAGGGACTTGGTATTTGTCTCGGTGCCTCTTCTGAGGACTTGGAGTTAGGCAGAAAAAGTTCGTGGAGAAGCCCCTCGAACTCACCCACTTGTGCCCACTTGGGCACAACAAGTGGGTGAGAAGCTGGGTTCACTGGGAGAAGTGCCCCTGTCCCAGACCAGACCGGTGGCTGTCACAGGAGCTCAGGGCCAGGCTGGAAGTTCCTGGGATTCTGCTGTTTGGGGAACTGATTGCGGAATCAGGCACAGTGTGTTAGAAAGACATAAATGATGGTTGCATGGCTTCTGTTTTTCTCAGTGACTCTCTCTGAGACCCAGCAAGAACCCAGGCCTCAGAGGTCATCCCTACTGCCTCTCCTGATGGCTCAACCCACACGGATGAAACCTAAAGTCTGTCGGATTGCAGATGCCATAGTGTCCTTCCTACTCATATGCCATAACTGCCCCCATTCCATACCAGGCTCTTCTAACTTTGAGGAGTTTACAGTTTATATCATTCTAGTGCTAGGGGTGTGCATCAGAACACAGGACATGCATTTCCTACAGTACTGGCACCAATACATTTGCGTGAATACTGTCCATTCTATAATTCAGATGGTATGTAGTGTTATTGCAATGATTATTCTGTTACAAAAATAATGATCAAACATCTAGATTATTTAAATATTTAAATTGGACATTATCATTTAATGTGTCATTTAAATAATTGTTTAAATAATGAAATAAATATGGTTATTAATTATACAAATGTGCTTTATTAACTCGAAGCTGCTTTTCATTTTCATTTTTCTCCCATTCTGATAAGTACATAGTGGCATTTCACTGTGATTTTTGTTGTAGCTGTGTTTTTTGCTTTTTGTTGTTGTTGTTTTTGTGGTGCTGGGACTTCCTGTAGGTTAAGCAAACACTACTACTGAGCTATACTCCCAGCCCTCACTGTCATCTTTGCGCATTTTTCCTGTTTCTTTATTGAGTCATTTTTGTCTTGTTGATTTGTAGCAGCTCTTTACATATACTAAACACTATCCTGAAGTATTTCTCATGAGCTATGAATGTTAATGTGTGGTGTGGAGCCTGATCTCTGTGCAGATAGAGCCTTAAAGAAAACGAACTCTTACTTGGTGGTAGCTAGCAGTAGCAGGGAGAGAGCAGCAGATGTCAGCACCATTGCTAAAATCATCTCCAGGTATCACAGGCATGAATTCACCCAAGGAATCTCAGACCCTGTGCTTTATTGGACATTTGTAGCATCTTCAAAAACATGCTGGAGAACAAACTGTAGAGTTGGGCTATGTCTGTAGATTGTGGTCCTCATGGCTGACGGGCCTGGCAAAAGCAAAGCTCCCTGATGGTTGAGGACTTACTGAAAATGAGCCCCACCCGCAGCTCAGCACCGTACAGCTACACTCAGATGAATTTACAGGGGAGGGAAATGCGCTGTTCTCCCTAGAAGTAGGGCTTTGAGTGTAGCCTGAGAGAAACAGTTGTTCCCTCTGACAGCCATCCCAGGGCTCCCTTCTTACAGGGAGAGTCAAGGCCAGGGCAGCTCCTCCCGGAGTGGTGCCTGGAAGGCCGCTCTCCGGCTGGAGGGGAGAACAGCTGGAAGGCAGCTGCCCGGAATCCCACCATACCTTTGCACGTGCCCAACCTCGCAACAAGTTGGCATGCTCCAGAGAGCCCGAAGCCTCTCTGCATTTTGTGCCTGGCATCATCTGCGATGGCTCATTGCCACTGGTGCTAAACCCATGCGCACGTTCTAAGAAAGGTCTGATTTCAGAGGTAGAACTCAATAGAAGCTCACAAAGTCTCCCAGCACCCCCAAGTCCCAGATAGGAGACTATCAGGTGTCCCGCCTGTTGGAGCAGCAAGCCGTGACTTCTCCATTCTAACACAAGCTGGCTTTGTTATAGCCCAGGTCACTCCTTGACACTGGCTTCGGGCACAGGGAGCCAGCCCAAGTCTTTTTCCCCTTCCCTCTTCTCAAGGCTCTAAGGATGCAGGTCGCCTGTGCCTGTCTTGGACACAGGATTTTAAGGTCACGCAATGCCGTCCCTCATTGTCCCATGGCCTAAGTTTTACAGTCCAGGTGCTGGTCCGCTGCTTTTCCTTGTTTGCACCACTGTGCAGTGTGCGTTAATCATCATGTTACAGGAAGCCCATCAGAGATGAACACTCAGACACAGTCCATAGCCAACTAAAAGACTTTGTTCCAGCCAGCTAGGACTGAACTCAGGTATTTGGGAACTAAGTATAGCCCTGAGTGTCCAGAGGACAGGGTTGTTTGGTTTAGCTTTCTGGTTTTTCCAGACAGGGTTTCCCTGTGTAGCTCTGGCCATCCTGGAACTCACTCTGTAGACAGCTAAACTTGAACCCAGAGATCTGCCTGTCTCTGCTTTCCCAGTGCTGGGATTAAGGGTACCACCACCACCAGCACCACCTGGCAGAGGATGGGTTTGTTTGTTTGTGGGGTTTTTTTTGTTTTTGTTTTTGTTTTTTTAAGGCAAAAACAGTTTAACAGAAGCTAAACAGAAGCTAAGCTAAGCTGGGGCATCATAACCTCAGGGTTCCTAGAGCTGGATAATTTTCCGTGGGATAATTCTCCATCAGGGGTACCAAATTCTAATTAAACCTGAAATGGCCTCAGAAAGAATACAAGATGGAGGAATCTCTGCACTGTCTTGCTCGTCACATTCATCATCACAGTTTGAGATTTTATAATTTTCCATCATTATTTAAAAAAAAAAAAAAAGCAGTGTAAGTTTTGCTTCTACCCAATGCTGTCTCTGGATTCCCCAAGTCCACTTCGGCACCCTTGGCCTTGGCCTCTTGGTTTTTCGCCACTCAGGCTACCCATCCTATCTGCCCTGTAGCCATAGCAAGTAACAACCTGCCAGGTCGAGGTGGTCAGGTTGGGCTGCTGGGACCTTGGGCAGCAGTTCAAGCAGTTGCCTCCCTTATCCTTTCATGAACTTGGTCCTGGAAGGATCTCAGTAGCTCTTTCTCTTTGTGTGTGTGTGTGTGTTCTCATTTGCTGTTGTCAGTTCCTTGTACCAGTGAAGTTCATGGCCGGCTGGGTGTTAAGCTAAGGCTCTGTGTCTTTTCCCATTGGAGAACACTCTGTCCCCACAGTAGCTGATTAAAGTCAAGATTGAACATTGTCAAGCAAAATGACAATCTCCACTTGATTGTGAGTGTCTTCACAGGTAACTGGTTGTAGAGAGAGGAGAAGGACTCAAGAAATTAGAAGGGAGCCAGGTACGGTGGTGCGCACCTGTACAAGTCCTGGCACTCTGGGAGGCAGAGGCAGGTGGAGCTCTGTGAGTTCGAGGTCAGCCTGGTCTACAAGAGTGAGTCCAGGGCAGCCAAGGCTACACAGAGAAACCCTGTCTTAAAAAAATAAAAATAAAAAATATAAAGAAGAAAGAATGAATGAATTTAGAAAAGGTACAACCCAGATAGTTTTTCCATCACAGTTGCTAAGGCAGAATTGTCACAGCTATGAGAGCTCCTTGTCCTGGGGAAGCTTCCTATGGATCCTTGTGGAATTTCTACCTCTAGACCATCTCTATAAACCAATCTGAACACTACAAATGTGGCCTTACAAAATCATCAGGACCCAGAATGGGTGTTGAGCTGGCAAAGAGACAGCATCAGCTACCAAACTGTGCTAGCCTTGGATAAGTGGCCAGCAGCCTGGAACTCGAGATCAGATTCCAGGGGCCAGATAGCATGTTGTCACTTACAAACTTACAGACTCAGTGGTGATTAATGCTTGCCTGCTGGACTGTCTTTGCTCATGATGCTGGGGTGAATAACCAGGCTCAAGTGGGATCAGTTTCCCCACAGTTGGTGAGGTAGCAACTGGAACCACAGTCCACTTGGTGGAGGAAGAGAATTGCCTCCCACAACTTGGCCTCTGGCCTCGGAGTAAACACTGTGTTAGGAGTGAGGCCACACCCAAATGCAACTAAATAAACATGTATAGGACCAATCCTGGTTAGGATTTTCTGCCCTTCAGCTTGGTTTAACAGTTAACCCGCTGTACAACATTTACCATGTTCTACTTGAGCATTTTGGTCTTGTTCTGCTGGTTTTCCGTGTACATGGGCCTCACACATGCTGGGCAAGGAAGCTACAGTATGGTACACCTTCAGTCCGATCCGGTTCTGCTGAAACAGTTCTTAACTGCCCTCCAGAGAGGATACTACCTTCTGCTACCACAGACTAGTTTTTTTTAATAGCATGCAAATGGCCTCACCAGGTATCCTACTGGACTTCAGAACAAAGTCGGTGTTCCATCAACTCTGGGGAAGCTGCCAGCTCAGAGCCTAACCTTCCTGAACACAGTAATTAATACCATCAACTGGAAAGGGGAGTCTTTAAAACAAACAAACAAAAGCAAGGTGCCCCCCCAGGGGCAGCTCTGCAGCAGGCTGTGTAAGGATCCGGGCTCTATCCAGGAGTGTTCTGATCTCGACTGGGGACTATGGCACATTCTGGTGGTTATCTCTGGCCTCAGCTTCTACTGCATTATAAATACGTCTCTGAATATTCATATGCATATCAAGGGGTGCTTAATTGAACCATATTTATGCCTCCATTCACGTGTTTACTTATTTCTTTGGTTTGGGTTCGGTTTTTCAAGCCAGGGTTTCTCTGTGTATCTCTGGCTATCCTAGAACTCGCTCTGTAGACCAGGCAGGCCTCAAACTCACTTTGTTTTATTTGGTTTTTTTTTTTTGAGACAGGGTCTCGCTATGTAGCTCTGGCTGGCCTGGAACGCACAGAGATCCTTCTGCTTCTGCCTCCTGAGTTCTGCACTTGTTTATTTAACAATCCTGACTCCGCACAAGGGAAGCAAGACCTTTGTGAGCCAGGCTCTGTGGGCAAAGCTGGAGCAGGAACAGGAAGTGTAGACTGTGTCCATCCGCGGGATTCCCCAGGCCCCTCAGCCTGGTTGGTGTGTGATGTAATTACTTCTTGAACAGCCTCTCTAGTAGATCCGGGTGTGACCGAAGGCAGGTGTGTCCTGAGGATGTAAATGAGTGTCTGAATAGATGTTGACAGATAATTGATCACGCCTGCCAAGGAAAGAAGCAGGGAGGAAAATGTCGTCTGTGATGTGACCGCCCGGGTAACGCACGTTCGAATTTAAGTCAGCAGCTTCCTCACGCTGTTTGGGAAGTGCTGCTTTGCCATAACTTAGAGACTGAAGAAGACTAGCACGAGCAAGCTTCCTTATCGTACTGCAACGAACATTCAGCATTAATTTCACCCTACACACACATATGAACAGATTGCACTGTTACCTTTTGACCTGCTAGTACAAAGTAAATAATAAACAGCGACAGTCACCCTTGGGGTGGGCCAGTGGCACTGTCTGGAAGGAACAGGAAGCAGAGGCTGCACCGTGGCTGCCGGAGATATTGATGGAAGGCCAGCCTCAATACTGGGACGCCGCTGAAATTTCCTCCTGCTCCGGGCCTGTGAATGTCACCAAGGAAAACAGCCCCACTGTCACCTGGGAGACAGGCACCGACTGGAAGCCACACCCTTTCTCGTGGCTAATTTGCTCGTGCAGCTGGGCTCCTGACCTCCCAGACTGCAAGCTAATCGGATCACATGATGAATGAGGGTGCCGAAGCCCTGGGCCCCGTCTGATACTCAGTGACTGAGCTCCCCAGGCCACATAACTTCTGCCTCTGCAGGAACCTGTTTAAGCTGTGAGGAACACCCCCAACCCCACCTCCAGCCCAGATTCGAAAGTTACCCTAGGACGCCCTACGTCGCGATAGTGACTGCGCCTAGGGCCCTCTTTGCGACTGCCAACCTCTGGTTTTGACCGCTTTATTTTTATCCTGTTCCCACAGATCTGCGGGCTAGCGTTGAATTCGAGCCGGCCTAAGATGGAAACAAAGACTTGGCCCCGCAGTTCAGTTTTGTTAATTAAAATTTAAAAATAAGGATGGGGTGGAGGTGACAATAGGGGTCCCCGGCCGTTTGTGACGGGCTAAATCTTTATTCTGCAGCTCTGGCAACAGCCGCGCCTTTCTTTGTCCAACCAAGCACCAGTTGGCTGAGCGACTTCAGAGGGCGGGCTCCAGCTGTATGCAAAGTGCGGAGGAGGTTGTCTGTGTCCGGGGCTGGATTTCCATATCAATAATCGCCCGTTCTTTATTTCTTTTTCTTCAGGTTGGCCTCCAACTCAGTATCTAAGGATGACCTTGAACCTCTTATCCTCCTGCCTGCACCTCCCAAGGGCTGAGATTACGGGCTTTAGTCACTGCGCCCAGTTTGGGGTGACCTCATTCTGGAAGGATCTGCTCACATGTTTGTCCGAGGGAGGGGCTCCAGAGAGAGGGACTTGTCTAGGACCCATGGCTCCGAAGCAGAATGGGGACACCCTTCAGAGACGCTCCTATGGTGATGGTAGCCCGTTGGGCTCAGCTGAGCTGGACCCGGGAGAGCACAGCTCCTCAGAGCATGTGTGGGCTGAGGCCCGCTAGGCCTGCTCCTCCACTCTCCCCTCTAGGAGTATGGGTTGGAGAGCATGATTCCTACCTACTCGTCCTTGTGAGGGGCAGGGAGGGAGTCCACCCTCTGCCCTCTGATGAAGCCGCAGTAGATTAGCAGAAGAAAAGAAAGTACATAACCAGGATCCCCACTCAAGTCCTCTCTAGGAGCAAGGCTCACTCTTAGCCTCTGAGCCATCTCTCCTGCCTTTAAATTGCATCATTTACGTCATTTCCACCCCTCCCTCTCCTCGACCAACTCCCCCATTTTCTCTCAAGTCCCCTCTAAAATTCAAGACCTCTTCTCCTTTAATCCTACACACACACACACACACACACACACACACACACATCACATTTAGTTACACACACATCCTGCAGAATCTGGTGTTGCTCCTGTGAATATGCTTTTAGTGCCCATTGAGATAATATAACCTATGGGTAGGGGCTCATCCCTGGAGAAAACTAAGGCGCCCTCTCTTACCGGCTGTTCACGGCCTGTAGCTGCTCTTGGAGGGGTGAGTCCTTGTGAGAGTTCCTCCATCCGTGTCGCTATGTCAACTGATGCTGTCCCTGTGCAGTTCTTGTTGAAGAGACGGCATTTTTAGAGGTCTTGAGTGAGCCGTGGTCCTCTGGCCCTGACAATCTTTCTGCCCCATCTTGAGAGATGTTTCCTGAGCCTTAGGTGTGGGGTTTGTCCTGAAGCTCAGTAAGGAACATTAACTATGAATCTTCTTATGCCAAACACTATAAAGTTTGTGTTTAGGACAAGGAATTCTGTTTCTTTTATCTCCCCCATCCTCTACACAACTGTGTCAATCCCCCCTCAAACACACAGTAAAACCCCTGTAGCAAAACAAATGCTCTGCTACAGTCTCTTAACTTAAGTGAATCATGTAGCTGGAGCCTCCCTTCTTTGCTTCTTTTCCTCTGTGACAATTTTTATTTTAAGTAACCAAACTCATGGCTTTAATCCCAGCACTCAGGAGGCAGAGGCAGGTGGATCTCTGTGAGTTTGAGGCCAGCCTGGTCTTCAAAGCAAGTTCAGGACAACCAGGGCTACACAGAGGAACAAACAAACAAACAAAAGAGTGGCCGAACAAGAAAGACCGTGAGGTTAGAGCCCAGCTAACTCTAACAGTCTCCATCTTCCTTCCTGTAAGCAGAGGCTCGTCCTGTTCAGGTAAGCTTGCTCTTCCGCCTGTGAGGAGCACACCCTCTTGGTCAGGAGTAAAGTTTTGCCATGCTGAGACACCCCATCTGGAGAGGTGGTCTCTTCCTTTGTGACTCCAACCTCACTTCTTACAGATGTATCTATCCACTGGAGCTGGGTACTCATGATCATTTGCTCTCTGCATTCTGAGCAGTTGTGGACTTCTGTAACTGTCTCCATTGTTGCACGAAAGAAGCTTCTTACTGAGGGATGAGAGCCACATTCACCTGTGGGTATAAGCATTTACAATGCAATGAGATGATCTGGTTTGTGTTTTTAAGATTGATGTATTTATGGTTTATACAGTGTTCCGCCTACGCATGTGCCTGCGGGCCAGCAGAGGGCACCAGATCTCATTATAGATGATAGTGAGCCACCATGTGGTTGCTGGGAATTGAACTCAGGATCTTTGGAAGAGCAGCCAGTGTTCTTAACCTCTGAGTCATCTCTCCAGCCTGAGCTGATGTTTTTAATCTGGAACATATGATGAAATTTTGCCTCTAATTAAGTTCAATAATGGCAGTTTTATTTATATATTCCTCAACTATCTTTCCTTCTAGGCCTTTGTAATCCGTGGTAGGAAAGATTACCTCCCTCACACTGTCCTGTCCTTGTTCTAAACTAAAGAAATGTATTCTGCTCTAAGTTTTTAGCAGCTAATTGATCATCGTGGTTAAAGTTGTGGCAAGTGTTAGTGATAGAGTTCTCAACTTAAATAACATGGAGAAAAGAGTGAAGTTTCGCACTTAAAAATGAAAAAAGGGAGTGTCACAAGTCTCTCCAGCAATGTAACATAAGATGTGTGAAACATTTTGTAAAATTAGTAATTGGCCCCAACTTCATTTGGTTGAGAAAATATTTTATTTATGAAATATTTTAACCTTTTATTGTCCTCCCATAAACAGCCACTGGATGTTTATAAAGTGGGAGGGGAAATTGAGAAAAATGTTCCCCTTTCTGTGGGTAGACCATTTGTTTTCATTGCTCCCTTGGAGAAATGAGCAGGACTCTGAGGCCTTACTTCTTGAAAAAGCTAGAAGAGACTTGTTTCTGCATGAGTCAGACATGGAGTTGCTCAGAGACACACAAGAGGTTCCGCCTCCAGAAGCCTATTCAGGGTATAACAGAATGCATAAACCATTTTTCTTTTTTTTTTTCTGTAATTGAGTGAGAATGTTTGTGAACAATAGAAAAGCAGGTTTCTGTTTTCAGATGTGGAGAGATGGCTCAGTGGTTAGGAGCACTTGCTCTCGCCTAGGACCCCAGCTGGGTTCCCAGCACCCACAGGATGACTCATAAGTGTCTGTAATTCCAATTCCAGAGAATCAGCATCTTCTGACCTCCACGGGCACCATAGCACGTGACACACAAACACAGATGCAGCCCAAACACCTACATACATTAAAAAAAAAAAAAAAAAAAAAAAACAACCCAAACAACATAAATCTTTCTTTTTTGGCGGGGGGCAGAATTTTGAGACAGGGTTTCTCTGTGTAGCTGTGGCTGTCCTGGACTTGCTTTGTAAACCAGGCTGGCCTTGAACTCACAGAAAGAGGACTGCATCTGTCTCTGAGTGCTTGGATTAAAAGCATGTGCCACTGTGCTCTGCTAAATAAATCTTTCTTAAGATTAAGGAGGCTGTTGTCCCTCGGCTGGACTAGAAATCAAAGTGCTTCAGGGAACCGAAGCTCTGCCATGAGTCAGTCCTGAGAAATCAAGGGGAGGACTAATATTCAAATGTCCCAGCCAGGCCCACGGGCATGAGAGTTCCCTCTCTTTAATACTTTTAAAAATACTAATTTATTTATTATGTATGCAGTGTTCTGCCTGCATGTGCACCTGCACGCCAGAAGAGGGCACCAGATCTCACTATAGATGGTTGTGAGCCACCATATGGTTGCTGGGAATTGAACTCAGGACCTCTGGAAGAGCAGCCAGTGCTCTTAACCTCTGAGTCATCTCTCCAGCCCTCTTTAATTTTTAAAAAAAGACTTATTTTATTTTTAGTGATGTGTGTGTGTGTGTGTGTGTGTGTGTGTGTGTGTGTGTGTGCGCGCGCGCGCTCGCTCGCACGCGCGTCTGGTCTGTGACTGCTGGAGCCGCTGGAGGCCAGAGACTTTGGATCCACTGAAGCTAGACTCACAGGTAGCTGTGAGCCATGTGATCTGGCTGCGAGGACCCACATGCAGGTCTTCTGCAAGAGGAGTACTTGGTCTTAACAGTTGGGTTCTCCTCTAGTCCGAATTTCCTCTGTTTTAATCCTTAGCAAGAAGGAATTAGAAATTAAGGAAGCTTTTTTTAGTTTCCCATCCTGTTTCTAGCTTAGATGGGAGGGAACTTTGAAATGACCAACTGCCCTTTTTTGCCATTTGTTTCTGCTTTCTTCATTCCTCCTCTCTAGAAAAACATCCTGTGCTCTGCCCTTCAGACTCTCATCCAGTTTTACAGAATGAAGTATTTATTGTCTGACTGTAGAAGAGAAAAACAAACAAACAAGACTAACCACCAAGTTGTTGTAGTTCTATCCTCTGACAGAGGTTCCTGCTCACCCTCCAGAGTGCTTCCACGTGCTGGATGGTGGAGCTGCTGTTCAGGTTGGGAGAGAGATGGTATGGTGGTTTGAAAGAGAATGCCTCCCATAGCTTATATGCTTCAATGTTTGGTCCCCAGTTGGTGAAACTGTTTGGGAAAGATTAGGGGGTGTGACTTGGTGGAGGTGTGTACTGGAGTTGGGCTGTGAGGTTTCTAAGGACTACAGTTCTCTCTCTCTCTCTCTCTCTCTCTCTCTCTCTCTCTCTCTGCCTCCTGCTTGTGGATCAAATGTAAGCTCTTAGCTACTGCTCCAGTGCCATCCCTGCCTGCCTGCTGCCATCATGGTCAGGGGCTCTAACTCCATGTAACTGTGAATCCTCAGATTAAATCCTTTTTATCTTATCTGTCTATCTTTTATCTGTCTATCTATCTATCTATCTATCTATCTATCTATCTATCTATCTATCTGTCAATCATCTATCTACCTGCCAACCACCTATCTTTCTTTTTCTTTAGTTAGTTACTTATTGTTTTTTCCAGACAGGGTTTCTCTGTGTAGCTCTGGCTGTCCTGGAACTTGCTCTGTAGACCAGGCTGGCCTTGAACTCAGAGATCCACCTGCCCCTACCTCCCAGGGGCTGAGATTAAAGTGGTGCTCTTTTTAATTCTTTCTTTTGGTCATGGTGTTTTGTCACAGCAGTAGAAAAGGAACTAAAACAGGTGGCAAGCTGGGAGCGGGGAAAAGTGCCAAGACAGGTTAGAGTAGAGGAATCAGAAGTACAAGGTCACCCTCCTGCTATACGAAGAACCAAAGCCAGTCTGACATACATCAGACCCTGGCTCAAACCAATAACAGAAGTGACCTCTGCACTGGAGGGATGCCTCTGTCATTAAGAGCACTGGCTGTTCTTCCAGAGGACCCAGGTTCAACTCCCAGCAATCCCATGGTGGCTCACAACTGTCTGAAACTCCAGTCCTAGTGGTCCTAGCACTTGTCTGGCCTCTGAAGGCACCTGATACACGCAGAAGACACACATACAAGCAAAACACATATATACAGGTGTTTAGTTTTGTTTTGTTTTGTTTTGTTTTGTTTTAAGTGACCTCTAGCCAGATGGATGTGGTGCACATCCCAGCACTCAGGAGGCAGAGGCAGGCAGATCTTTGTGAGTTTGAGGCCAGCCTGGTCTACAAAGCAAGTCCAGGACAGCCAAGGTCTCCCCCCCAAAAAAACAAAACAACAACAACAACAAAAAAAAAGTGACTTCTATTAATTATCTGAAAATATTGACAAGATTTAAACAAAAATAAACACAAAAGGGAGGGAGAAAGCAGTTTTGCGGCAAGGAGGAGAGAAATCAGGGGAAGGTGCTTAAGCAAAGGCCACATTGAATGTGAGTCTTTCTAGACACTCTGTGCAAAGTGTTAAAAGTCATTGTTTCTGCTGGGATTGTAAACCTTTCTTTGTTCATACATTGATACAAAGCACACATAATCAGGCATTTAGATTCCAGCTAGTGTGGTTTAGGCCCTTGGGATCAGAGTGCAATCTTACACATCCATGATTTTTCCATCACCTTTTTTTGTAAAAAGAGAATCTTTAATGAAACGGTCACCCTCATGCAGAGTGTGAAGAATGCTTGCTGTTCCCTGGTGTCCTCAGATCTGCGATGCCACCTGCTCTGTGAGGCAGCGATGACAAGGTGAACTGTGATCGCTAAGCAACCCGGGATGGCCCAGAAGGTTCCACTGCTGAGGACGCACTCCTGAAAGGGGTCAGCTGGAGACCTGCACCCAAGTCCATAATAAAAAATGCAGTGGAACAGTGACAAAGATTCTAACTTTAGTTGGGTTCCTGAAAGGTTCCTCGTGTGGGCTTCCCTGTAATGTCCAGTTTTAGCAAAGAATCCTGCTAAGTTAGCTAATGAGCCCTGTCCCCAACAACAGATCTCGTCCTCCCAGATCCTCCAGGTCTTGCCTGACCCCAATCTGTTCTTATTGAGAATCCTGTTCGGTTGGTTTAGCCTGCCGACCTGGCTCTGGTACTCCATGGTACTGACGATACTGAGAGACCTGCAGTAAATAGGTTTGCAATGAGGCTTGTGTGGCTGATGGTCTGGGGGTTCACCAGCACTGGCGCAGCTGTGTTCAGGGTTTAATGAACACTATGACAGAGTACGTGAGGGAGGAACAGACCACGTATTGAAGTGGAACAGAGTGATTCAATGTGGGCACCCCCAACAGAGGGCCATCAGGGCTCACGGCCTGGGGCAGCTTCCGCTGATGTGACTATGGAGGAGAGTCTGCCCAGAGACGAACAACCAATGGCAGGCTTGGGGATGGTATGGAGGAACCTGATATAGCCCGGAGCTATATAATGTGCTCTCTCTGCTGGAATAAAAGTGTCTGCATCTGATTACCCTCGGATTGCATTCACCGGACTCCTCATGTCTGTGTGGTGACTCTGTGCCTCTCACCCCTCAGCCTGGACCCCCTGTCCTCACCCATGGGCTGGACCCTTGGGAGGGGGACCAACAATTCAGGAACTGAACGTGTTCTTTGAACCGGCTGGTTTTGTGGGTCAACTTGACGTAAACTAGATTCATCGGAGGGGAAGGAGCCTCAGTTGAGGAACTGCCTCCATGAGATCCAGCTGTAAGGGATTTTCTCAACTAGGGATCAATGGTGGAGGGTCCTGCCCCTGTGGGCAGGTCATCCTGGACTCTACAAAAAAAGCTGGCCGAGCAAACCATGGGGAGCAAACCAGTCAGCAGCACCCCTCCACGGCTTCTGCATCAGCTCCTGCCTCCAGGTTCCTGCCCTGTTTGAGGTCCTGTCCTGGCTTCCTTCAACGATGAACAGTGATGTGGAAGTGTAAGCTGAATAAACCCTTTCCTCCCCAACTTGCTCTTTGGTCATGGTGGTTTGATTGCAATAATAGAAATCCTAACTGAGCATAGCATCTGACTCTGCAGTGGCTAGGGGTACCACAGAAGCTGTCTTCATCCCTTCCAGAGGCACAGCTCCATCAGTCTAAGCATGTCTCATCATGACCTCAGTAAGGACCTACCCTACAACACTTGAGCCTCCAACAACCAAACAACGTTGTAATCTTTGCATAGCTGAGGCTGCATTACCTACTTTCCTGTTGCTGTGGTGAAACACCATGACCAGGGTGACTTACAGAAGGAAAGACTGGCCTGGGGTCTAAGGTTTCAGAGGTTTGGAGTGATGACGGTGGAGCAGAGGTTAACTGGTAGCATGTGGTTAGAGCAGCAGGTGAGCGCTCACATCGTGAACCCTACGCAGGAGGCAGAGCGCGCTGGGGGTGACAGGAGGCTTTTGAAGCCTTCAAGCCTGCCCCACATACCCCTTAGCATGCCCTCCTCCAATAAGTCCACACCCCTAATCCTTACCAATTAGTTCCATCACTGAGCAGTATTATGGTTATGATATAAAGCTTCTAGAGGCCATTCTCATTCCAACCACCACACACGTCCAGATCAGTCCATCAAACCTGATGTGTCTTTCTGGCGATTTTCCATCTGCTGACCACACCGCATCCGTATGCCATTTGTCTTTCCCTGCTTGCCTGCTGTAGCTGGAGTTAAACCGAACCTCTCTCCCACACTGCACACCTATCACAACGGCCCAAGTGAGGTCCTCCTCCTTGTGATTTGACAAGTGTCATTGAATAGTTCCTGTCTTTGACAGTTCCTCCGTATCAAGAATCACTTGTGTGACTTGTAATGTGCTCAGTGTCTTACATCTGTGAGTGACAAAGGCCTAGAGGCATGTGGTTAACACCACATCCCTCCCAGGTGCCTCTTTAGGGAGCCTGTGCTGGCCGTGAGCTCCTACTCCTTTCCCTTGGCTGGAGCAGAGGCAGGTAACTGGCCCAAGCTGAGTCCATCTGATTTTCTCCTGAGGAGTTCTGGGTCACAGGGACTGAGAAAAGGAACCAGTGAGAGCTCTATTGTCATGTTTGCAGCTCAGACCTTTACTAAAAGTGGTCAAAGCCACCGACAGAAATGATAGAAGAGGGGTCAGTGTGTCCAGACTCTGTGTACGGAGAGCAGAGGCAGGCAGTTCAGAAGACAGTGTGATTCCCAGTACAAGGAGACCATCAATACCTTCACCCCAGAGAAGCCAGAGCACTGTTTATCCTCAGAACAACCATCTCTCAAATAATAGAAGCTCAGGAGACCTTGTATCCTGGTGTAAAAGATGATGTGACCTAAATGTTATCTGGTACAGCGTGTAATTTTGTGAGATATGATTCCCAGTGTTCTTCCGAGCAGAACTTAGCTTCTTGTTTTTCAGACAAGGTCTTGTGTATCTGGCGGTGGCTTCTGAGTCCCTAGGCTGGGGTAGACCTTTAGATGCATTTAACAGGTGGTCTTCCTGCCTCCATGCCCCACGTGCCAGAAATACAGGCCTGAGCTACCACACCCAGCACAAAGATCTGGGTTTTATCCATTTATTTGCCTCTGTTGTGCTGAGGACTGAATCCCAAATTAACATTCTTGATTTTAAAAATAGATTTAACGACAAACTTTAATGAGATTAAGTCTTACTGTAGGAAACCTGCCATCCATTCACCCAGCCAAGGAGCGCAGGGCTGATCCGTAGCAAGCATGCTTCTCCGGTTGCATCTGGTCTCTGTCACCCAGTGGCTGTTTTCTTTTCCTGTATAATGTCCTATTAAAGGTAAATTGCACAGCTCTTCTAGAGGCTTTCTCTTTGGATGAAGAGTCTACTACGTCTCACACTGGAACGGTCTGAATGCTGTCTTCAGCGAGAATCAGTCATGCCCTGAGGTTGTTGTACCGTGAACTTGAGCAGTCTTACCAGCGCCACTAGAAGAACTACAAATCCTACTGTTTACCCAGACTCACTGATTAGGAAAGTCATGCAGTGGAGCTATTGCAGCACTCTGGGTATCAGCTGATGCTGCGAAGCTCAATTGAAGGACCCCAGTTTTGAGGGCACAGGGAATCAGAAAGGATCCATCACAAAGGGTTGTATGGAAGTGAAGGAGACACTTGTCTGTACTTTTCCTGATTCAAAGTGGCATCATTCTAATGAATAAATCATCATCATGAAGGATGTTTAGACAGTAACCCATAGATAAGCTTGTCTGTTTTCTGTTCGCACATCAGACTGTAGAGTTTTGTTCAGGGAGCATGAACAGTTGCTGCTTACCCTGTATCCATGATAACTACAAGCTGCTGACCAGCCCCGGCCTTCCCATTCAGGAGGAAGCTAATGAGGAGGCTAAGGAGTTTTCTTCAGAGGCGACAAGTGCAAGCAAGTCAGCAAGATTTTGACTTGCCTGTAGTCTTCAACAGGTCTCCCAGCGACACAGTAAGCTTGGGACAGTGTCATGTTACCAACAGGAGACCTCAAAACTTGACAGATGCTAAGAGCTATCAACATCCTACTTAGAACGAGGATTGGAAAGAAGATATAATGATTTCAGGAATGCACTTCAGGAGAAGCCAAAAGCTGGTGGCTGACTTCCCGATAGTTCCTCAGCAGCCTTTCCTACCGTTGTCAAGAGAACACTGACTTCTCTTTTCCTTGCATTCATTGCAGCAACCATCATTTCTGATGTTATGTATAGGACCCTTGCTTATAGATTGACTAACTGAGGTCCAAAGTCATGACTAGCCAGGTCATGCTGTGTGTGGTAGCATTTATTTGGTGAGAGACTTAGCTAGGATTCTGTGCATATCTGGGTGGCTAGGTGGGAGTCACACATACACACACACACACCCTAATGTTGATTTTATTATCAAGAATTTGGGAGGGGGGTTGGCCAAGGACATTTATCAGGGAAATTGGGTTCCCATTTTAGGATTGTTATTCTCATTAATAAAATAATTTAAGAATGGCCTCAAATGGAAGCTCACAAACAATATAGTACAGCTGAGAAGAAACACCCAGGGCACACAAGCTGTAAATCTCTGCAGCTGCTCACAGGAGAATGGAAAAGAGAAGGTGAAAAACAAAACAAAACAGAAACAACTATCCCACTTGTGTTCACGGCATGGAAGTCTGCAGCATGGCAGCATGCAACACATGGCAAGGAGAGGGCTTTAGAGGAAAAGTAAGGAAGCTCCGTGTATCGGAAAGAGCAAACCAGGGTTCTGGCCAGCATCTGAACAAAACAGAGGGGAAAAAAGAAAAAGAAGAGTGAGGCTAAGAAGCCTCGTTGCAACCTTAGGGCAGTTTGTCGGAACTGTGTCAGGGTTGGGAACTCCGGGAATAAAGTACAGTGTCTCATCAAAGGGATAATTATCCACCTGCCTCGTTAGCATGGCTTGAGATGGGCCAACCTCCTTCCTTGGCAGTGCCTTGGCCTAGGGAATGACCGGAGAAACTGGATTGTTAGGTCTCCACTAGGATGGAGACTACTCTGCGACCAGGAGATTCCTTCAACAGGCCCTTATTACTGCTCTAATTTCATGTAAATTAAATCCCTTTTAGGTTGGGAGTATAGTCAGGGACCCAGCACAGGCCAAGCAGGAGGTTCGCTCAGTAGCACACACGCACGCGCTCGCGCATACACGCACACACACACACACACACACACACACACACACACACACTTTCAATGTAAAAGTCCACAGTGGCTATTTGTGGTAGGTATTTCAATCTACTAGAAAAGGGCTCCCACAGCCTCCCCTCCCCCATCACACACTTCTTCCAGGAAGGTCACCTCATGGTCACACATGGGGTCACTTCTGAGCTCATCACTGATGGCAAGGGAAAAAAAAAAAAAAGAAATCTTGAAAATTCAAACTTCCCATTGTTGGTTCTTTAGGACGGTTTGTGTACCTTTGGGTTCTCAGTGAACACAGTTTGCTGAGGAAATGGGAAAAGTCAACACGAGAGAGGCACTGTTCTCTAAATGATGGAGCCTGCGAGGCTTGGAGACCTAGATTAACATATAAACAGGTTAATTTGGAGAGGAGCTGAGCCACAGCGCTAGGCTGCTGCCGGGTGTCCTAATTATGAGCCTCTGTAATCATTCGGGGCTGTTGGGAAAAAGAAATCTAGAGCCGGAGAAAACTGAAACCCGGGAGGTTCAGGGACATGCCCAAAGGGGTCACAGGGCCCCAAGAAATTTGTTCTGCGTTTTGAAGGCGCTAAGGATGTTATATGCAATAGCTCGTTTATTTGGTAGATGTTTTTGTTTCTCGATAGGATTTCACTGTATCGCCCTAGCTAGCCTGGAATTCACCGTGTAGATCAGGCTTCTCGGAGACTCACAGAGATCCGCCCCTGCCTCTGCCTCCCAAGTGCTGGGATTAAAGGTGCGCACCACCATTCCTGGCAAGGTATCTCTCAATTCTCTCAACAGCTTTGGGGAAATTTGTGACTATTATCACCAAATTAGTTAGGCGAAGAGAAACTGCCTGAATCGCAGAGAGAATAAGCTGCTGCTTGCCCAGGTAGACTCTCCTGGTGACCGGCAAAGTCAGCTGAAGCAGATTGAGAGTGTTCTGCCCAGTTCACGAACCCCAAAAGACCAGGAATAAACAGACTCTGCTGTAAATACAAGAGGTTTTTTTTTTTAAATTGTAAATTACAAGCTGCAGCTTGCAGCTTGGGCCCCCCACCCCACCACCACCACCACCACCACCACCGAAGCGGTGGGGCTGAGCTTGCGTGTCCAGGTTAGTTAGGTCATTTAAAGATTCTGGTCCATCCCAGCATGCCTAAGGCAGGGGCGATTCCTGCCTGGCAAGCATCTATTGGTCAAAATGCTACATTTTGAATCGATTGGCTATAAGAAGGTTCCCAGACCATTAATGACCTGGTGTCCCTCCCTAGGGGGATGGTACAGTTTCCTAGCAACTGTATCTCTAGTGGGTGGGGAAAGAATGCAGTGAGGCGGTCCTTCCCCTCAGGGCATTATTGTACTTTACCTACCTAGTTCAGGCCTTAATAAAAGCTGCTAATTTATCTTTTGGTCTCTCAAGAGCTGTGGTCAGTCTTGTTCCAAAGGATGTCAGAAGGTCGTGGCTCATGAGAGTGAAGGTTGGGTGTCGTCCATCTGTCTGTGTGTGTGAGAGAAAGAGGGGGAGAGAGAGTAAGTGTATGTGTGTGTGTGTGATAAAAATGTCCCTTAAAAAAAATGTCCCTTTTAGAGCTGAACATTGACTGGTTAAAATCTTCAGCATTCACTGATTTGCTGTACAGAGAACCTTTCTAGCCACGGCTGAGGGTAGAACTAATCTGTGTATAAACATAGCTATTTAGAAGACAGCTTGGCAACATGTCCTTTTAGCAAGATATCAGTAGCAGAGTCTATGCATCCTGAGCCCTGGGCTTTTGACCAGATTTATAGTACCAGGCACTAACTCCCTCCTGAGGAGCGGGCTTCCAGGCTTCAGGTAGCCCCTACTCCCATAGCCTCCCTGCCGTTATTGACCCTGTGGGCACATTGCGCCTGACGGGTGGGTGTTGTAACACACAGGGCTCATCCTGGGTGAGACCATTGGTGGCTTTCCTCCGCCAGCCGTCTGCATTCCTCAGCCTCTGAGCAGACTCTTGAGGTGTTGATCCTAAGCACCTTATCACACCTTATCGGGACGTGTTCTACCACCGAGCTACACTCTCAGCCTTGGATGTTCTCGTCTTAACTAGGTAAAGAGCATCTGAAGTTTGGCTCCCATTATTTCGCACAGAAGGCCGTATTTTTTTCTTTTCCTCTCCTTTTTTTCTTTTTCTTTTTTCGACAGGCTCTCACTGTGTAGCCCTGGCTGTCTTGGAATTCACTCTGTAGACCAGGCTGGCCTCAAGCTCACAGAGATCCTCCTGCCTCTGTTTCCAAAGTGTTATAATCAAAGGCGTGTGCCACCATGATCTTAGAGGCTGCATTTCTTAAATTGTGTGTGTGTGTGTGTGTGTGTGGAGTAATTGTATAAGGTGTAATTAACATTCTAGGCAGCTACTGATCAGGCTTACTATGATCAAAGTCCATCCCACACACAAGCTGTCAAAATAGCAGTAAAAGTGGTATTAGCATTATGAATCAAGAGTTTAAAATGTACAAAAATGCCTTTTCCCCCCTCATTTTCCTTGCATTTGAAATTTCTAGAATGTCTTATAGTGATTGACGTTGTATAGCTTTTCCTTAATTTAAAATTTTTAAGCAAGCGCATTCAGGCTGACATATCTGGAGGGAAATAGTTATGTTCTCAGCTGGCAAATATATATATATATATATATATATATATATATATATTTGTCCTTTATTTGAAAAAAAAAAAAAAAACCTCAGCAACTGGCAGTGCAGTTTCCAGATTTATCCTGAAATTTGTATAGCCTTGCTTAAGCTGTTTGGACAAGATAAATGTGGAAATTTATTTTCAGTGTCACAAATTTCGGTTAGGCATTTTCCCCAGTGCTTTATGCTGACTGAGCATGCTCTGACAGGAAACTCAGTGCGGGCAGTTACCCAGAGCCTGTAGATGTGCAGGGAGGGTTGGAGTTGGGGAGAACAGAAAAGCAGCCTGCAAAAGAGTCTCTATGTGTGTGTGTGTGTGTGTCTGTCTTCCAGGGCCTCACTATGTAGCCCTGGCTGGACTGGAATTTCCTACAGAGAGAAGGTTAGTGTAGTGGATGGTTTGGTTTCTTTAAAAACTCAGTTATGTTATGTAAACAGGTTTTTGTTTTAATCCCAAGTGTGGGATATGGAGTTGCTTGTCCACAGCTGATAACAGCCTCCTGTGGTTCAGAGAGGGGCGTGGTCTTCTCCAGCTGGAGTTGGTGGCATTCTGTGGACTCTGGGAGAGTATAAATACAAGAGCTCAGAGAGGGAGAGAGGGAGGTATTTGAGGAGATTGACGGATAGAGACAAGGCTTTGAGGACATGAGTAAAGACATGAGCCCTGGTTACCTGGACTGCTGGATAGCCTGACCTCTGAGATTAGTATTACCCCAAAAGAACCCGATGACCCTACCTAGTCAGAATTAAGTCTGAAGAGGTCTATGTTGCTGTTCCCTTTTAACCTTCTTTCTCTCCTACCTAGTTGAGGGGTTGGGAGGAAAGTAGGGGCTTACGGAACCCCAAATAAAGTAGAGTTTAAAAATAGCACCGACAGGTTAGTCTTGAACTCACAGAGGTCTGCCTGCCCCTGTCTCCCCAGTGTTGGGATTAAAGCCATGCTCAGCCATGTCCAGCCTGGGGCTTCTCTTCTTGAAGCATCTTCCTACCCTGTCCTCTGATAGTATCTTCCTAGCAGAATTGCAGGATCATTCTCTCAATCACTCACATTCTTTCTCAGATTAAGACACACGAAAGCACATAGCTCCAGGATGTTGTGAACATGTTAGGAAAGAAACAGGTGATCACTTGTTCTTTGATACAGTGTCAGAATTTATTTACCAGCAGCAAGTTCATAAGCTATGTCAGCCTCCTTGGCTGAAATTTACCAAGTAATCTCCACATCCTTTGCTACTGTTACCATTGGCATCATAGCTTTATTCTAACCCCAACTAGTACTCAGCATTGCCAAGCCTTGGGTTTGATCCTCAGAACCGCAAGACAGAGCAAAGAGAGGGTTGTGACAACTTTGTTTACTAATGTTGGAAAGATATCATGGGGTACAGGGACCAAAAGTTCTTAAATATGTGATTCAGTCAACCAAGTTATCATACTCATGCTCATCAAAGACACCATGAACCCTAGTGATTTGAAATTTGCATCTCTGACGTTATCCCTATGAGCAAGGGCTTTCCAAAGGCATCTCATTAAAACAGCATTTGATCCAATCACTCTGTCTCCACCAACATTTAAGCTTCTGTAGGTGTGGATCAAGCTATCCTTCTTGTTCACCCAGTGGTATATAGCACCACCCAAGGACATTCCCGGTGAGCTGACCTCTGTCCCTTACAGATTTCCTCAAGGGGCATAAAGGAACCCTGGTGCAAACACAGAAATGCTGTTGAATGGAAGCTGGAAAACCACAGGGATTTTCTCCTGTGACCTAGTGGGCTTTGTTTTTCGGTCGTCTCAGAGAAGCCAACTACTTCCTCCCTTCTTGAGCCTCTCAGACAATATTCTCTCAGGACTGAAGGACCGGAAGAAAGCCCTGCATATCATTTTTTGACTAGCCTTTCTGTGGACCCTATAAGGATGCTGATGTTCAGTATCCCTCAGTCCTGTTCAGTTGTTTACATTAGAAAATGGCTTCCATGCCTTTTCAACTTTTAATTCATACAGAAGTCATCCTTCCTAAGTGGATCCCAGAACCCTGATCATGTGGATTCTGGAACCACTCCTGGTTGCAGAGCGTAGGGTTTGCCTTGCCCTGAAGAAGCGAGACATCTCTGGGAGTCATCTGTCTGATAACCATCAGTTTCTCCCTTCAGTTGCCTCATCATCATCTTTCCTTGTGCACCTTAGGAAACCGGCTCACTACACCCTAGCAGAGATCTGCAGCAGTTCTGATGGCTGACTGCCCGAGAGCCTCATGGCATGAGCAAACAGCATATGTGAGAAGACAAAACAGAGTTGGGGAGAGTGTGGTCCCCACCTCTGCACTTCTGAGTTCACAGCCTGGCTGTGCCACGTGATCACATCTCCAAGCCAGTTTTCTACAGCCTTCTTGATTCAAATTAATTGGAAACAGTTTACAGCATTTTGTGACCAGCCATTCCAGTTAATAAATGGTCCTCATGCCAGGAACTTAGACAGTGACCCAGAGAAACACATCTATGTGTAGGACGACCAGAGCTCCAGAGACTGCGAACAGTTGCTGCTTCTCCTAAGCTCACAATAATCCAGCTCTAATGGGAGAGTAGCTATTTCTTCAAAGATATTATAAAATTATGCTTATGCACTCATTTGTGTGCGTTTTTTTTGTGTGTATGTATATGTATGTGTGTGTTTGTGTGTATGTGTTTTTGTGTATGTATGTGTGTGTTTTGTGTGTATGTGTGTATGTATGTATGTGTATGTGTGTAGATGTATGTGTGTATATATGTGTATATATCTGTGTATGTGTATGTATGTAGGTGTGTATGTGTGTATGTGTCTTTGGGTATATGTGTCCCTTCACCTACCACACACAATGCATCCCTTTTTGAAGGTCAGGGGTCAACTTGAGATAGTTGGTCCTCTCCTTCCACCGTGTGGGTCCTGGGATCAGAAGCAAGTGCCTTTACACACTGAGCCGTCCTACTATCCCCGAAATGATTATTTTCCTTGTGCTTTGGTGTCTTCATTTGTGAAACTTGAAAGTCACAACTGCAGAATCCTTGGATGGACTCACTTGGGACGTCTATTGTAATAGTCACTAAATCCAGCCACCTGACGACTTGCTGTTGGCAACTTGCAAGCCAAAATATCTTCTTTTTACTGTTCGATGGGAAATGAAACCCTAAAGCACCTTCTTTGCCTAGACACAGTTTATATGGGAAGCTGATTTATTGGCTGGCCTTACTCCGAGAATCTGGCAGTGGGAGATCCCTGGGCAGGCCACACCGTCTTCTTCACCATCAATGGATGCTGTTCACTCAAGTTATACCAGGTGTTGTGGAGACGAATCTAAATGTTTATATATATATATATATATATATATATATATATATATATATATATATTGGAATCCACACAATAATCTTGAGTTGGGTATCACTATTATTTTATAAATAAGAAAATGGAGACACAGAGAAAGTTATCCAATGACACGGTGGGTGATGCTGGAATTTTCCTGAGCCCCAATTAGATGTGATCTGTGTGGGGAGAACCTGACACATGGATTCCATACTGCTTCAGATGTGATCTGTGTGGGGGGAACCTGACCTATGTACTCCATATTGCTTCTACTACACGGATATACTGGTCACTGTTTTTCCAGCTGTTTAACCCATGCTGCCCCTAGGATGTACACTCTAAAAGGCTTGTTTGTTAGGGGTTGGGCAGGTCCTCTGTGCATTCAGATGCTGAATCCTAGGCCCTGAAATCGGGTTGTAGTCCGGACATGGGCATTGTCACGGACATTGATCAATGTTGTGTAAACTTCGCTCCCCGATGATCTCTGATTGGTTAATAACATTGCTGACAGCTTATTGCTATGCGAGAGAGGAGAGAAGAAGGAAGAAGAGGTAGAGAAAGGACATGGTGATTAAAACTGACCTGATGGAGCAGAAACAGCCCAGGCAGGACCAATATGGCAAGTAATTTGAGGTGTGTGGCTGGGAAATAGGAAGACTAGCATAGAGGATTAGTATAAACAGGTATCGGCCCAGTGGTGGTGCCTAATGCTTATTAATAAATCTTACAAGTCTCTGTCTCATTTATTTGCAAGCTAAAGCAGGTGACTAAAAAAGTTCCCCCCAAAATATAACCTATCATCTCACTTATTTTTTAAATGATTTCTTCTTATTATTCTTCTTATTATTTTATGTGCACTGGTGTTTTGTCTGTATGGATATCTGTGTGAGGGTGCCAGATCCCCTAAACTGGAGTTGAAGATGGTTGTGAGCTACCATGGAGGTGCTGGGAATTGAACCCAGAAACTCTGGAAGAGCAGCTGGTGCTCTTAACCAATGAGCCTTCTCTCCAGCCCCCAAAAGGCTTCTTCTTACTCTCCTTTACTTACTTTGCTGTGTCAGAACCAGAGACCAGATAACTTAGAAACAATTCAAGCTTGCTTGGCACTAACATTGATGCATTGTAACATGGTAGATGGCATTACGTGGTGACACAGGGAAGGATGCTCCCTTGCCTCTAAAGGCTTCTAATGAAGCCACTATGCCCTCATCTAATCTTGATCACCACGTCCACAAAACATTAACGTGGACTTGAGCATCACACCTCGACCAGCAGCTTTTGGGGGCTATATTTACAGTTTAGGTTGAGTTAGCCTACCATCCTACTGTTACATTAAACCTGAAATTCCTAGCACATTTATCTCTGAACCTGTGATTTTTCTCAGTCTGATCCCGAGGGAGAATGGAGCATATAGGATAAGCAAAGTGAGACACGCCGCACAGGATTCGTGTCTGCTGTTCTTTATGATTTTATTTTCACACTGTGTCCATGGGACCCTGAGCACAGCATTCCAGGGGACCCATGAGGCCTGGAGTTCTCTGAGACTCCAACTAATTAGAAGTGAAGAGTATCGAATCTATGACTGAGTAGTCAGCAGGGGCATTACAAACTCTGTCCTTGGAACCAGAAACTACCCGACCATACAGATGAGAACAGAGAGACATGAGCACCAAGGGACATGGGATCCTGTCACGGACTCTGCTACTTCATTGCTTCCCTGGGTTAACCAGCTCCTTATGTTTCAAATGCTGGCATGTAGGGAAAGATGGGGTTGGCCCATCCACAGTTCCTCCTCCATTCATTCCATAAAGCTGACAAAAGAGAGTGTCGGTAGGATGCATGAATATCACAAAGCAAAACAAAACTTTTGAGTTTATTTGAGGGCAACGTTTCCACTGTTCTGGTAACAAAACACAGCAAATGTAGAAGATTCAAAGTGTGAATGGTAGTATCTATGACCCTGACATATGAACTAAATATCCGTGTTTGTGTGCTTAAGAATGAATAACACACCAGACATGGTGGCACATGCCTTTAGTCCCAGCACTCTGGAGGCAGAGGCAGGCAGATCTCTGTAAGTTTGAGGCTAGCCTGGTCTACACGCTGAGTTCTAGGAGCTCCAGGGAGGGCTGTTCAGAGAAATCCTATCTCAAAAGACAAAAACAAAAACAAAAAAGAATGAGTAACACTGTATACGATCCATGGACCTGTTTAGTTCCTGATCCAGTTTGGTCCCAGTGTGGCCCTTTGTGATACTGGGACTCGGACATAGTTTACATTAGACAAAACACAGGACCTAAAGAGCCAGCAGATTCCTCAGGTCATGCAGAGCCAGGGTGACAGTGGAGATCAGCTCCAGATGCCAACGACAGCTTTTCTCTTTTTTTCTTATATCTTCTGTCTTAGGAGTACCCCCAAAGGCAGGTACCACACTTTGTTTTTCCCAGCCCTGCACCTCTTACTGTCTACATGAAATTTAACGTCTTGGGTATGTGATAAAGTCTTCCAATGAACGAGTGTACCAGTGAGTGTGTGGCTAAACTACTCTCTTCACGTCTTCTACTCCAGCCCTATTGGAAAGGGTTAAGCACAGTGAAGCATGGTCATGTCTTCTCCGTGTGGGTGGACATGACGATGAGTCAACTCTACCTGAGACAGTCTTACCTGGAGGAATGCACGCTAATCACACAGTGACCACACAGCCGGAGCTGCCCAGCCCAGGTCTGTCTCTTGCCTGTAATTATGGAGCCATAAATATCTTCAGGGTCTGGATGATAAGGTGCATCGCAGGAGAAACTGCTTCCAAGCAGTGACTGGAAGATGCTGGATATGGGGTTCCCCAAAACACAGGGGGACATGAGAGGACAACAAACACTCTTGAAAATCCCTTTCTGCTACCAAATTCTAGGGGACGATACTTAAATGCAAATTTATTTTAAAGTTAAAAGCTGAGAGTGTTGGCATCTAACTGCAACCCCAGCAGTAAGGAGGCTAAGGCAGGAGGATGGCAAGCATAAGGCCAGACTGGATACATGAGACCCTATCCCAACTGCTCCTTCCTACCGACATTTCATAAACATGGTTAGTGCTCAACAGACACATTCCATTATCTGATTTCCTTCACTGTCTTAGTCATCCATTAGAAACATCTTCCTTTGTATTTTGAATTTTTATTTATGTATATTCATGCCTCTTGTGCATGTGTGTCAGAAGAGGAAGGAGGAGGAGGAGGAGGAACTGCATCCTCCCAGAGTCTCTGGGCATGGGTGCTGGGAGTGGAATGCAAGCATTCCGGAAGAGCAGTGAGCACTAACTCCAGCTCTCGCTCACCATTTTCTAGTCTGGTTGCCTGGGAAAAGAACAGAGGTGACCTGCAGCGCCCCATGGGTAATCCTGTAGTGATAATTAACACTTGCCAGTTCGTCTTGCAACCTTTAGATTCATAAATCCGGGAGGTGCATTAGAAAGTTATTATGGCTTAGAGTCTTCATTATGTAGGTGGGACTCCTAGGAGCAGGACCGAGCTTTTTTGTGGGCCGATAATTTGTTCATGCCTAGAACTCATACCGTCTTCATTTTTATTAGTAACATTTTCCAGAGAGTAACTTGGTGTAGAAAGAATTAAAACGTATATATATATATATTTAATATATATTTAAAACATTTTTTAATATAATTGAAACAGTGTCCTGGCTCTTGATTCACCTGGAAGTTTATTTCACACCTTCTATCTGCAACTTTCTCTACACGCATTTTTCTAGTTTTACTTTTTTTTTAATTTTATATGTTAAAAAAGAAAGTTGGCCAGAGAGCAAGAAGAAACGGTTACAGGGTGCTAGAGAGATGGCTCAGTGGCCAAGCAGGCTCACTGCTCTTGCAGAGGACCTGGGCTAGGGTCCCAGCACCCACACAAGGCGGCTCACAACTCCCTGTAACTCCTGTAACTGCTCTCTGACCTCTGCACGCCACGTGGCGCCCACAAACTCACACAGCTACACAAACATACACATAATAAATTCTCCCCCCCCCCACACACACAGTTTCTCTGTGAGGCCCTTACTGTCCTGGAACTTACTCTGTCCACCAGGCTGGCCTGGAACTCTCGGCTTGTCTCCGGCTCCTGAATGCTGGGACTAAACATACGTGCCATCAGCGCCTGGCCAAACCCTTTCAAACAGATTTACAGTAGAAATGGTCATGTTCTCCACTTCTTTTATTCTTTTGCGGTATTGTTGCTGGATGGGGCTCAAGACCCCGAACGCGTTAGGTAAGCATGTCACCCTTGAGCTACATGCGCAGTCTTCACGTCTTTATCCCTGTTTCGAAGGGCCGGCAACCCTGTAGAGACAGAAAGAGGAACTGGCGAGCGACAACAGAAGCAGGCAAAAGGCAGCCTGAAGGGCACGGTGAAAGAGGCCATGTTCTGAATCTTAAAGACAACGCAGGTACACACGGGGCTGAATCTAAAGACAACACAGGTACACACGGGGCTAACTCAAAAACAACACAGCTACACACGGGCTGACCAGGGAAGGCGGGAAGTTTTCATTGCTTTTCTTTATTTAACAACATGTTTTCTCCGTGCACCAAGCTTAGAATTCCAGAACAGTGTTTAAATATAATTTTTTTTAAAAAAATAGCACTTGCGTTTTGCCAGAGGAAAGGAGTCCAAAATTTTCATTCCAAGGTTGGCAAACATGCCAGCGCTCGTCTGAGGGAGTTCTTTAGCCTTTGATGAGAAGAGGCTCTTAGGATCACCTGGGGAGTTATTCTAAATTACACAGGGTACCCCTCCCATCCTGACCTATTCCTTCCTGCCTCCCCCACCACGCGGACACTTGGGTATTCTTTGATATTCACCGTGGGAGAGAGGGTGCCCTCACATAATCGACCACCAGGGGGCACCCTCCCCAGCTCGGCTCATTTCTGTCTGGGCAGGAGGCTGTGGTTTTCAATCCCGTCAGCGCTGAGTGTGTTTTTTGTTTTGTCTTGTTTGTTTGTTTGGTTTGGTTTGTTTTCCCCTTAGGAAATGGCCTTTACATGAAATAAAATTACTATATGTGTATTACACATAAAACTTGGGTCTGTGGTGGCACATGCCTTAAATTCCAGCACTCTCAGGCAGAGGCGGGCGGATCTCTGAGTTGAAGTCAACTGGTTGCATGACAGCCAGGACTATCTAACAGTGAGACCCTGACTTAGGGATGCAGGGTGGGAAGGGAATCCCAAGAAGATTAGAATGGACATTACCTCTGGGGAGGGGCATGCCTTAAAGTCACAAACCATGATAGACCCCAGAAAAAACCACACACACACACACACACACACACATCAACAACTTATATCATGCTGTAATGCCAATAATAAAAACAAAAGAGCAACTCATAAAATAAGTTGTGTTTTACTAAAGAGACTTTATGTATAAGTAGAGCAGAAAATGCGTAACAAAGTACTATTTAATTAGAAGCAACCCCTCCCCAACACACACAAACACAGTGTTTCTGTGAAGCCTTGGTTGTCCTAAAACTTGTTCTGTGGGCCAGGCTAGCCTTGAACTCACAGGGATCCACCTGCCTCTGCCTCCCAAGGGCTGGGATTAAAGGTGTGAGCTACCATGGCCGAGTCTGGAAGCAACAGCTTAAAATGCAGACAGATGCAGGTGTGTTGTCGTGACCATTCCAACCCCTTGAGTGGCACTGACTCATTTGAAATGCTCAGAAGAAAGAACATGGCACAGTCCCAGCTAAGGCGGGAAGCTGGGACAGGAGGATTCCTCGAGCACAGGAATGAGGCTAGCTTGGGCAACACAGAGTGGGGGGGGAGGGAAAGGAACGGAAGGGAAGGAGTGTGGGGGAGGGCAGGGAAAGAGATGGGGTAGAAGAGGGCAGAGGAAAGGATGAGAAGGATGAGGTAGGGGCAGAAAGGGGACAGGACAAAGGAAATTCGGGTCAAGTCCACATCCAAAGGCGCAGAGAACAAATAACTTTGGCAGGATTTGGAATCTGTTGTCCTGCCCCAGCTCTTGCCACCAGATCACACTGCTCTTTGACAAGGAGGTGACAATAGAGCTATAAACAGTGCTGAGTATATGACTTCAAAGACCTTCCTGTAAGTCTCTGCAAGGTAAGAAAAGTTGGCCCCTGCGGTGGATACTACAAATACAACATGGTTCCCGTGCACAGAGGTGGTGGAGGGATCCAGAGCCATATTGAGGAGGGGGAGGGGAACTGAAGCAACAGAGAGACTGGCAAGTGCAGGAGGCCTCCATCTCCTTTGACTGTCAGGGTCGAAGGTTACCAGAAGTTGCAGATCACCCTGGGACAGGCAGGGATGTCATTCCATAAAGACTGGCGGCTGCTGGAGAGGCCACCTGAAGTCGACAAGAGAGGGCTATGTTGCTTTCTCTCTTCCTGGCCCACTCCAATCTCCTGGCAGCCCCTCTCCTGTTCAAATCCGGTCAGCATTTGCAGAAGCCTGGACAAGCACTCTTGTACTGGTCACCTTCTGTTAATCCCAAAGACTGAAGGAGAAGGACCACCGACTCCAATCATCATAGCCAATTAATGAAAGCAAGCCATTAATCAAAGCAAGCTTTTTATTCCTATACCTTGGCTGCCTCCCTAAGGCAAGGTTCAAGAGGTCAGCATGGATATCAAGAAGAGAAGGTTTTTATAGCTCAGGGGCAGGGGGGGTTCAAATGGGGGGGGGTTGGCAAGCACAATAGGCTGAGTTACAGGAGCAGGACATAAGCATAACAAGTTAGTCATAACAAGTTAGTCATAACAACCTCCTGAAACAAAGACATGATGTCAAGGTGGGCATAAGGTAGCCATAACAGCAGGTTGTCACAAGATGGTTTCAATAGCTTTTTGGAAAAAAAAAAAAAAAAAAGACATGGCTGCCGTCCTGGAACATGCTGTACAGAACCATTTGTAGTTAAGATTACAGGTGGGATGTGGCCCACTTCTTAAGAAACAAATTTAATCATAAACAGAAATGAGCCTTGTTTGTCTTTTCTGTAAGATGGAGGCTGGCTGGTTCTTCATGTCAGAAGAGCGGCTGAGTAAAGGCCTGTGTCTTCGGGCAAAGGGGTCAAACAGGCACAGCATAAGGAATTTATAAGCCATCAATCTTTAGACTAATTTGCACACTAATTTGATTTTTTTCTCATTTAGACTAATTTGATTTAACAGATAAAACCAACCAACCAAACAAAAAAAAAAAGCTCTTTTCAAGTCACAGTTGACTTTCCAACCTCTTGCTCCCAGTCGGCAGAACTGCATGCGTGTGAGTCTGTGTGCTTGTGTGTGTGTGAACGGAGGGGCTGGTGCATTCATGATTGTACGCCTGTAAATGGTTGTGCACGTGTGTGGTATGGTGTGTGTATAGTGCCCATCTCAGGATGTACAAACATGGGGGCCAGTTGTCTTCCTCTCTCTCTCCACTTTTCTCTCTTGAGACCCCTGTCGTTGAAAATAAAGTTGTCGGGCAAAATATGTTTATTATTAGCCCTATAATTAATATAGCAGTAACTAACCTGTTATCACAATCAGTAAGACACAGACACCTGTTAGATTTTACAATTGCCTTACTACACCTTGGGCTGGGCAGATATTTCCACCTACGCTATTTCAATAACACCCCTCCCCCCAACTGCCATCTAATGCAATCTGCCTTAACTAGTCCTATCTGGGCTACCTTCCATCTATAATCTTATAAATACTTGCTTTTATTCTTCATTTAGATTGTTTCTTTCTATGCCACTTTCAGAGTCCTTTCTACCGGCCGGTGTGGTTCATTTCCACACTAAAACTCATCAGGGCTTCCTCCTCTCTCCTCTCATCTGCCTTCTTCCTGTGCTTCTTCTCTGCCAAACCCCTCGAACTTTGGCCAAGCCTACCCTATTCAGCCCCGCCCAGGCTTAGGCCTTTAAATCAGCCAATCAGGAATAATGTCTTAGGCAAGGTTAAACAGCAATACTTGGGGTACATAACAGTTTGCTCCTAAGGAGTGAGAATCTGGGGGGAGGGGGAAGCAATTAACAAGTAGAAAGCATTGGACCATACTCCAACAAACCCCAGAGCATATCTGTTTCTGCTAGGCTGCCTGGCCTGTGAGCTCCACCTCTATCCATCCCCTCCAGTGCACAGACATGCTCTTCTTTTTACCTGGATGCCAGGGATTGGAGCTCAAGTCCACGTGCTTGCAGTGCACGTGGCTGGCTCCCTCTTCCGCGGTGAGCCACCCACCCACCCACCAAGCGTGTGGCCCTTTAAACTCGTGCACTCCCAGAAACCAGCAAAATAAAGCAGCACCTAACACCCCAGGCTAGGTGCAGTAGCATCAGATGATGCTAATGAGGAGGGGCGTTGTCCTCTTAAGAGGAAAAGGAAGTTGGGTACCAGCCAGTAAGCTTTTGGAAGACTTACTGAAGCACTTTTGGGTAGACTTTTGCATGACTGTGTATGGTTTGAAGAGGTGACAAGCTGTGCTAAGAGTTCTGGACATAATCCTTCTGGGATGTGAGGGTGTGGGAGTTCTAGGTCATGGGCAGCGGACTGCCGTCACCCCGTTGAGGGTTTTGGAGCGCCCTCTAGTGGACATGTTTAGTCAAGCGTGACTGTCGGCTTCTATTCTCTTCCCTGGCCCACAACCTAACCAAGTAGTGAAGGATTCGGGTTACGGATTATATTTGGTGTGTCTCACTTTCAGAAGATTTCCAGAAAAGTGCTTTGTAAAGTCCAGGCCTGTAAGTGCAGTAGAGTGGGGAGGTTTCCCTCGGGTCTGAGCTCAAGCCCTAACAAGACTTCTGCCGGAAGCTTTCCTGATTTACACAAATAAACAACACCAAAACAAACCCCCAGTTTTTCCTGCAGCTTCGGACAGTTCAGACTAAGAAGGGTCATTCAGCTACTAAGATTACAGACTTTGGAGCACAATTTTCCTTTAACATTTCCACGCCTGTCCAGCCTTAGGTCTAAGCCCCGCTGCCCTAACACCGTGCTGCGAACTGATCTCTCCCCTGCAAGGTCAGTGTCCTTCAGGAAAACATAGGATTTCCCCGCTGGCACCTTCTCCTGTCTACCTTTGCTTCCCCTAACGCCAAGGCTAGATAGAGGACGGCTCGGGCTTGTCGTCAGGACATTTATTACCCAGCATCCAAAGCCTGGGACATTCACCACCCTTAGCATCTGTCAAAAGCACTTCAAAGTCGGCAGGGGCGTCCTGCTAGTTGTTCATTTAGTCCCGATACATCCAGATCCTGTTTTCTCTGATCCTACAGGTGAGGAAGGAATCCGAGATTCAGCTCAAGTGCCTTGCCCACGGAGCTGAACCCGTTCCCAGGTTCCTCGGTGCGCTAAGGCGAACGCACGCGGCCGAGACTCGGGCAGGCCTAGGTTTGAATCCCGGCTCCGCCACGAAGGTTCAGCCAGCCGGCTTCACCTCCTCGCACTCTGAAGACGGGGTTTCCAATTCGGGACTGTTACCGGAACGGTAAAGCGTGCAGCAGCATCAGTGCCTGGCTCAGGGCCGCCGCCGGCTCTATAAATGTGAGCTCCCTTTCAGACCCCAAGCTGGGAGAGCCGCTTCTCCTATTTCTACAGCGGCTCCGCCCTCTCGGAGCTGCCCAGGCCACTGGGGGTGCCAACTGTGGAGCGCCCTGCCGGCCTTGACGCTGCATCCGGTATCAGTGAGCCTTAAAGAAGCCCCGGGGAGAGCGGCGGCCGAACCGAGGACGGGTGGCGAGTCGGATAGAGGGGGCTGGGCCAAGCGCAGAGAAAGCTGGCACCCACTGCAGAGCACCTTCTGCGTCCCCAAGCGGCCGACGCTCGCCCTCTTCCCTCCCGTCACCCCCGGCTTCTTCCTTTCCTAGCCAGCTCTGGCTGGTAGCCCCAGTGCATCCAAAGGCAAAGAGCGGTCCTTGGCGGCGAGGGCGGGTGGGCACGCGGGCTCTGCGTCCCGGCCGAGCTCCGGCCCCGCCCTCCTGCCCGCCCCGCTTCCCCGCCGGGCCTGCTGGCAGGGGGCGTGGCGTGGCCTGCTGGCAGGAGGCGGGGCGTGGTCGACTGGCAGGGGGCGGGGCGGGGCCGGCTGGCAGGGGGCGGGGCGTGCGCGCCGGGCTCCGGGCGGAGGGGAACGCGCGTGCAGCTCCTCTCCGCCTGAGGCGCCGGGCAGAAGCCGCGGCCGCCGCTCCCTGCGGACCGGCAGTGGGCGGGGAGCGGAACGCGGGAGCCCGGCGCGAGCCGCCAGACAAGTGTTTTTTATTTTTATTTTTTTGTGCGAGGCCGCAGCGGCTGCACCCTAGAGCCCTGAACGCACCGTGCAGGGGGATGCGAGCGGCCGCGGCGGCTGTGTCAGGAGAACCGGAGCGCCGTTGACCCGAGCGAGCGAGGGAGGGGAGGAACTCCCCCGGGGTTGGCCGAGTGCGGGGGAGGGGACGGCGGGAGCGCGGGGCGCACGCCGGGCGGGGCAGGGGGTCAGTGATGACCGGGCGCGCGGGGAGGCTGCACGCCGCCGCCGCCGCCGCCCGGAGCATCTGCCGCCGGAGCTGCGGATCGCGGCCGCCGCCGCCCGGGCCATGGAGACGCTGAACGGTCCCGCGGGCGGCGGCGCCCCGGACGCCAAGCCGCAGCCAGCCGGCCAGCATCACCGCCACCACCACCTGCACCCGCTGGCCGAGAGGAGGCGGCTGCACCGCGCGCCCTCGCCCGCCAGACCCTTCCTCAAGGACCTGCACGCGCGGCCCGCCACGGCCGCCCCCTCCGCGGCCCGTGCCCCGACTCCCGCCGCTCCTCGCTCGCCCAGCCTCGCCGGGAAGGCGCCGCCGTCGCCCGGGCCCCCGGCCGCACCCGGCCGCCTCTCCCGACGCAGCGGCGCGGTCCCCGGCGCGAAGGACAAGCCGCCGCCGGGCGCCGGAGCCAGGACGGCGGGTGGCGCCAAGGCCGCCCCGGGGACCAGGAGGGCGGCGCGCGCGGGGCCGGCGGAGCCGCCGTCCCGGGTCGGGAGGTCGGCTGGGGCCGAGCCGCCGCCCGCGGTCGCGAAGGGCCGCAAAGCCAAGCGCGGCCCCGGGGCGCCCCCGGCTCGCGCCCTCGGGCCCCCGGCCCCCGCCGCTCGGGTCCCCGCCGTGACCCTCTCCGTGACCTCGGTGGCCGCCTCGCGGATCAGCCACACGGACAGCAGCTCAGATCTCTCCGACTGCGCCTCGGAACCCTTGTCTGATGAGCAGCGTCTGCTCCCCGCCGCCAGCAGTGACGCCGAGTCCGGCACCGGCTCCAGTGACCGGGAACCCCTGCGCGGGGCCCCCACGCCCAGCTCCGGACCCCGCGGCCCGCCGCCGGGCAGCCCCGAGCCCCCCGCCCTGCTCGCGGCGCCCCCTGTCGCCGGTGCCTGTCTCGGGGGCCGAAGCAGCCCGGGCAGGGGTCCCTCGGGGTCTCCCGGGCCCGGTTCTCAGGAGGATGTTGGGGGCCGGGCGCCACCGGAGCGGATGGTTCTCGGGACCGCCAAGGAGCCAGGCTTCGGCGAACAGCCCCGGCTCTTGGTGGTGGCCGAGGAGGAGGAGTTGCTGAGGGAGATAGAGGAGCTGCGCTCGGAGAACGACTACCTCAAGGTGAGCTTCCGCTGGGGGTGGCAGGTGTCTCGGAGGCGGAGACTGGGTCCTCCTGCTTCCCGGGGGTCCTGCGAGCTCATCTCCTAGGGCCTCGTTAACTCCTTGCCCCGTCTTCTTTGCACCTCCCTGCTACCCAAAGCCACTAGCTTCTGGTAACTAAACCCCAAACTTGGAGGAGGACCTTTAGGTTTGTTCTTTGGTTTTGTTTTGTTGCCTGGCTCTGCTGATGCCTTTTGGGTGGCTATAAATAGTTTTGAATACATCCATCCCTGCGCTGTCACCTGTTGAAGAGGCTTGTCCAGATGCCCAGCTGGGACCCTGCTTGTGTGTGATGTGATTTCCAGGTGTCAGACTTCCCTGCAGGTCCTCCTGCGAGTTCAGAAAGAGCCGGGGTCCCTTTCAGTCTTCTCCAAGCCCTTGGGGCGTAGCAGAAGGGGGGCTGGTCCTTAGTGATAAGCATAATTTAAATCCCAAAGAGGCGCCTTGAACTTTGTGGCCTGTGTTCAGGGACAGCAGCCTTTCTATGAGCAGCCCTTTGTCAATGGCTGAGAGTAGGTTTTCAAAGCCGGTGGTGTCAGGAAAGGACACAGCAGCTCTTTCGAAGGAACTGCATCCTCCCACACTCTGAGCGTTACCCAATGGGGCCTGCTAGCTATGGTCTTATCTTCTTAGCACTGGGATGGATAATCAGACTCCACGTTCTCTACAGGGCTGGCCTGCAGAGCAGAATATTTAGACAGTGTTAGGGGTGAGTTAAAGACAGTTGAGGTGATTTGATAAGAGAAAACAAAGGAGGGGACAGTGAAAGTGACCTAATTTGTTGTAATCCTCAGGTTACTAAATAACTCCAGGAATGTCAATCTGTTCACACATCTGTCAAGATCTTGTTGAATGTCCTCCACAGTGCCAGGGTGCCCCGTGCACCCTGGGTTATGTAATTTGAGCTGTTTGGTTAGCAGGTGGTGAACCTGCCTGAATGAGGCCCTGTCTTGGGACTGGAGTAGAGGAGGTTCAGGTTTTTAAGGATGGGTTGTCTGAGAAGCCAAGCCAGAATTAACACCTTGACTGTGGGTCCTCCGAACCCACGTCATTTATCAGAAGTTACTCTTGAGCCCAGTAGTTAGGTTATCTTCTGCGAAGCAAGGCAGACAGAAGTGAGGGGGGCCCTTTGGGAGACTTCCACAAATGCATGTGCTTTTTGTCCCTCGGTCTTATGTAATAGATAGCAGAGAGCATTTCAAAGGTGTGGACCTAAAGGCAGCTACGCTGGTGTGCGGCTCCCAGCAGGCATCACTCTGCAGATGTGTGGTGGTAGGAAAGGTCCGGCAGCATGAGACTGGCCGCCTTTGCAGCCCCAGCTGTAAGCTCAACCGGCGGACCACGGCCTACAGTAGTTCTGCTCGAATCAAGTCCAACTTGAGACTGCTAAGAGTGTGTGTCCCTGCACCCTTGCGGGTTTACCTTGCCTACGTACTTGATTGTAAACACATGATTAGCTCCCCAGTGAAATCCCCAGCTGTCTACTGGGACCTGGTATAGCCTCTCTCACATTTCATTGTCCCTTCATAACACAGGAACTGGATTTTGCCCACATCCTCCACACCCCTTCCTACTAGGTGTAGAACACAGGGCGCAAGTGTGCTGAAAGCAGGATCTGTGCTACAGCCCTCCACCTTTCAAACCTGCTGCCGTTACGTTTGTCACAACTCCAATTCCTCAGGCAGGATGTTAAGTATCAGACACTTAAGGTCTTCCTCAGGGTTATGCTACAAAAAAAAAAACAAAACAAAACAAAAAAAAAAACACCAGAAAAACAAGAGGGGGGTCTTCTTGCTCTTTGGCCCCTCCTAGCCTGCATGCCAGGCTACTCCCTGGTTGCTGTTCTGCGTGGTGTGTATCATTCACTGCCTCACAGCTCCTTTACTAGCTTTCCTAGAAAGGCCTCTGTTTCCTTCTCATAATGAGTATCTCTCACTGGCCTGCGTTTGAAGGGGCATAGAAATCCTGCCAGTAAGGTTTGACTTGCAAGAAGTATTCAGTTGTGCTTCCCAGCCATCTGTTTGCTGAGCCTTGGGGTTCCTCCTTCAGCCTTTCCCTGGTCCCTGGACCGCAGCAGAGAGAACTGGTTCAGAGGGTGTCTGAAGGCAAGCAGGAAGCCAGAGGAGTTGACTGTGTGTATGCCATGCATACGCTGGGGGTACTTCAGAAGCTTCTCTTGCACTAGTTCAACTTTCAAAAGAATAATAAGCCTAGTGGACTTGCCACAGGTCAGTGAGCCCACCCACTTACTTAGAAATTGGTTGGACTGTGTATCAGTGAACCCTGATGAAGTGTGGTTCTTTCTTTTTTGCAGATGGTTGATGCAATGTTCATGTTATAAACTTAATTTTGCCTTTTGCTTATTTATATTGCACTGGGGTACCTCTGCCCATCCCCTCAAGGTAGAGAAATGTGTGCTTGTTGCACAGAACTCCTGAGATGACTGACATACAGCATCTATCTGGACTAGTGTTCTCCAGTAAGGCATTTGGTGCAGAGTAAAATCTACACATTATTCCAGAGAGAGCACTGTTACCATTGCAGTGCAGAACTTTCACAGCTGACCCGAGCATCTGGAATAGGAAAATAAGGTTGACATTATTCTGGGAAGATGTCCCATTGGTAAAGCAATTCAGGGGGCATCTCTTGGACTAGTGTGCTTTCTGTCTTCTGCCGCATGGAGCGTGCAGAATCATCCTTGACCCTATCGCTGTTCTTTCATCAAAAAGCACTGGGTAATTACATGAAAAAAAAAAAAAAAAAAGAAGAATGCCTTAGTCCTGGAGGCTGGCTTCTGCATGAAAATACAAGCAGAAATGCACTTGGGGTGTCCTTTGACATTTGATGAACTCACAGATAATATTCAGAAATTAAGACAAGCATAGTTATCCAAGGCCTTTGGGTTTTTCTCGGACAAATCCAGGCAAGTTCCTTGATGGTGAGAACTCACTTCTACAACAAAACAAAACACTATCTTGGTTCCTCCCTGCCTGGAGTTCTGCTTGAGTGCTCTGGGACAATCAGACCAGCGGGGCTGCTCACTGCCAACATTAATTGCGCCCTCCGATTCCACGGGCTTCTCAGGAGGTTATCTCCGAGTTTTGAAGATGCTCTCAGCCGTCTTACTGTTCACCGTGTTGCGCTCATGGCATGGCCCTGGACAGCGGATACTCCGTCCTGATGTCCTGCATGGTGGCCAAGTTAGGCTAGGAAGGGCTGTTTCTTTCTGCTCTGCTTTCTTTCTCACTGTTATTTTCTTAGAATCGTTTTTTACTTAAAATGAGGGCAGATGACTGTCTTCTTGGGAGGATTGATTTCTTAAGAGAGACCATTGAGGTTTTAGGTTTTTGGGGATTGAAGCCCTGTCATGTGTGACTCTGCACTGGGGACCACCCCCAGCCCCTGAGGTTTAGGGGAGCTTTTTAGTTTCAGTCTGACATGGTTTGTTCCATTTGGCTGGCTGGAAGCCAGGTGCTCAGCATGGCCTCAGGGTGGGGTGGTTCCCGTGGGCAAGACCCATCATCATCTTAGCCCTTGGAGGGTCAACTCCTCCTTCCTTCCCCTCCACTCCCCTCCCATTCCCTTTTTTTTTTTTTTGTGGGGGGCTGTTAACATGGTTAGCATTCTTTATTCTTTCCCCACATTCTGCTTCCCATAGGCATTCTTTATTCAGCCGTGAAAGCATCAGTATGCTAATCTTAGGTGGCAAGACTTTGTGGTCCAGGACAGTAGCCACCCAGCTGCCGGCTGGACTGTCACTTGGTAAACAATAGTGGCAGTCCCTGAGCCTGCTCGGTTACAGCTGGTCCTCTGCACAAAACATTTCCATTGTCCCAAAGGAAATGGATTATTCCTATATGACAAAAGACAGCAGTTTCTGCTTTAAACTCCCCGAAGAGGAGACTATTGCAACAGTAACCAGAGGACTGTTTGTGTTTCCACAGGGTCTGTTTACAAGGAGTTACTAACGTAGAAATACTTACTGGTCTGAGTTTTTTAAGTTCACATACAAAGTGATGGGTGGATTTCATTATGGCATTTTCACACACATATGCTGTTCATCTTTGGTTTAGAGAGATGGAGATTTGAATATAATTGTTAGTACGACCTAGAGTTTTGGTTAATTTTATCAAGAAATCCTGGATTTGGTACAACTTATGGATAAATTGTTTTAGTCACCTGCATTCATGGCACTCATAATTTTTCATATTTGAGGTCTGTTAAATTTGATGTCTGTTATCATTCCTGTGTACGAAAGGACTTAGGTTCTATTTCCAGTACCCAAATCAGGCAGCTCACCATAGCTTTTTAAGGATTCTATGCCTCTGTCTGGAAGGTAACTGCACACATGTGGGTCACATGAACTCATGCAGGCACATGCACATAAATAAAGAATAATAGTAAATCTTTGTTTTGGCTTGGTTTTCTAGACAGGGGTTCTCTGTAGCTCTGGCTGTCTTGGAACTTGCTCTGTAGACCAGGCTGGCCTCGAACTTAGTGTCCCACCTGCTGCTGCCTCTCTGAGTGCTGGGATTAAAGGCTTGCACCACCACTGTCCAGCTGAGTAAATCTTAAAAAGAAAGTAATTTGTGCATGTGGAAGACATCAGAATTTTCTACGTTACTTACTATATCAAAATTATATTTGCCAACAACACTGCATGTTCTGCTTTGTTTGCTCTTCTTAAATATATATATTTTTGAAATGGCAGACACCTTTAAGGTTCTGGAACAAACTGTCTCCTGAAGTTTAGCATGTCCTCAGTAATGTAATGTAAGGTTGGTTTGAAAATCACAATCCACCATGACGCTAGTCCAAATAATAGTACTTTTTGTGTTTCAAGGCCCTGCTGCCATCATCCATGGTTAATAATTTGCCTTTGTGGTTAACTGACTTTCATTAGACCTGGAGATCACATTTTTTCAAGGCCATGAAGAGAGTTGAAACACCATCCTCAGTTTACCTTTGGAGCAGACCTGCTAGGGCAGGAAGACGTTTGAACGCTCAGGCTTCCAGTGTTTGAAACATCTTCACCGGCTGCTGCAGTGTTTTCCTGAGTAGTCGTCGCTCGCCTGGATGAGGATGTTTGCCATCCACTCTCAGGCTCTAACCGTGGGGCAACTTTTTTTTAGTTTTACATGGATCTTGGGCTTTTAAAAGCACAGTTGTAGGTTTGTTACTGTTCCGCCTGCCCTGCTTGTAACAGCTAATTTGTTGCATTTACTAGAAGCTTTGGTGTCTGGTAGCAGACAGCCATGTTTGCAGTCTGGCTTCCTTAGCTCTGAGACCCTGGGTAGGTTACAGGCCCTGGCCTCACTCTGGTTTCTATGTATCTAAAAATGGAGGTTTATTTTAGGGCTGGCAAGCAGAGTAACATGCATAATATAGGATACCTTCCATTTCAGAAATTTGTGTAAAATATGGGGTTATAGAAACAGTGATTGGAGTGAAGATAATTCTGGTCTTTTTCTAGTTTTCTTTTCGGTTCTACCAATAATGTTGCTGATTATTTGTGCCCAAAATAAAATTGTCTCTTTACTCGTGGCCTGTTCAGTGATTGGGAGGTGTCCACATCGAAACCACCACTTTCATGCTAAAGGGAATAAGAAGTAGTTTATTCCGGAGCCATTTTGAGTGATTGTGGTCTAGGAGCACAGATGGAGGTTATCCCAAATTCCATGTTCCAAGGTGAAAGCAGCTTTACAGGGCTTTTATAGTTTTACTGAACACTTAAGTCATATGTCAAGGCAACTTTAAATACATTGGTGGGTACGCCAGAGAGGCAGGTACAGTGAAATGGGGGAAGTTTTCTATAGGCCCGAGATGCTGAGCTCTTGGAGTGGTGGAAGCCAGTGTTCTGCTAAGTTAATAGCTTTTAGGAAGTTTTAATTTATTATTATGGGGTGTTAGTTTAGATACAGATTGGGGCAAGGAATGGCTGTTCCAGAAGGCTAGCGCTAGCCCAAGTTAAAGTAATTAGCTTCTGAAACTACAAAAATTCTAATCTCTCTGCAGGTCCGAAATCCAATCTGTCTATCAGTCTCTGCAGACAGACTCCTTCAAGCAGTTTTTTGTTCACAGCCAGACACCACTTCTTTTCAGGAATTTTTGCTCACAGAGGTGAAGGCGCATCTAAAACAGTTTTTAGCTGGAAATGGTTATTTACTCATCTCTCCAGCAGAGCCAGCAGTAGGGTAGGTGCGCTTCTCCTGACGTAATATGTGAAAACTAGGGAATGTATTTGTGTCCGAGAACTGTATCTTCCATCTTCTTATGGATACAGCTGTTTTAAAGACCAGAACGGGTGGTTCCAGCCATTAATGGCTTGTGTTTTTTTTGTTTTTGTTTGTTTCTTTGTTTTTGAGTATGGAACTCACTATGTAGACTGGAACTCACAGAGATCTACCTACCTCAGCCTCCTGAGTACTAGGATTAAGGGCATGCACCCTCACACTCAGCAGAATAGATATTTTCTTTTTCTTTCTGCTTTTGTTTCTCTGTGTAGCCTTGGCTGTCCCGGCCTTGCTTTGTAAACCAGGCTGGCCTCAAACTCACAGTGATCTGCCTGCCTCTGCCTCCCTGAGTGCTGGGATTATAGGCATGTGTGAGTGTTGTTATTTATATAAAAATGATACTATATACACAGCTGATCTTATATGAAAGTTTATTTAGGAGAAGAGAAGCATAAGAGAGTTTAACGGGCCTGAGTAAGCCATTAGGGCAGAGACCGAGAAAGGGAAGAGAGACTGAAACAGCAAGGGGAGGAGGAAGGGAAGGTGGAAGGGAGAGAGAAGTGGGGGAGGCAGGTCACTTTATCCTGCCCCCCGGCAGTGGCGACTAATGATGACATCACAGGTGCCTAAGCAATTTGGGAGGAGGCTAGTGCATCAAGATTTGTGAGGTTTTTATTTGACCATTAGAAAGTGGGTGAAGGTTGCTCTCCGTATGTGGGTACTTGTGTCTAGTGCTTGTTTGTGTTCAGGCAGGGATATATTTGTGCATGTGCCTGTAGATGCCAGAGGCTGACAATCCATTTTTACTTTATTATTCTTTGTCACATAGTCTTTTATTGAACTCGGAACTCACCAATTTGGTTAGCTTGGCTGGCCAGCGGAGCACAGGGATCCTGTGGATCAGGATCTTGGACGGTTAGGAGGAGGCTGCAAGCTGGGATTAGGGGGATGGGCTCCCACGTCTCTTTTCTCAGACTATCGTATGTAGCAGAGTTGGAGGGCAGTCTTCCTCCAAGGGGATCCCCGAGTCCTCACATGTTTTCTTTACTTAACCTTTATCCACGATAGTATCATTTTCAGGGTATTTCTTTCCCTTCAGGGTCTTGTCAAGCTGGGGTTCCGATGTTGGGAATTTTTTTTCTTTATTGTAATTAAATCCCCAGCTTTAAGAACAAATCAGGATTACGGAGGGTGGTAAGAGCCCCAAGAACGCTGGGACAAACTGAATAGCGGGGCAAAGAGGGCTATTTAGGGTGTCCAAGGGTGGGTGAGTGAGCATGTCTTACTTTTCTTGAGCCCCAATATTAGTTGAACAAAATAAATAGGAGTAACTGAGTGCTTCTTGTTCTGTAGGCATTTGAATCGCCAGTTATTGAGCAGACTAGGAAAATTTCTAGAGTGCTCTCCTCAATGTTCTTTCTAAATAGCTCTTTCTCGAGATAATTCGTGATACTTCATTAGGATATGTATATTCTATATTCTGCAGCTGCGTTTACTGGTTTGTGGGGTGGTTTCTTAACTAGACTGCAAGATTGGGGCAAAACAATGTTGCAATTAAGTTTGAGTTCCATTGTCTTGCTGATTTGGTCTTTTCTATGTGTTGATGATGTTCCTCTATATTCATTCCACAAATATTTTTAAGAGGCCCCTGTGTACCTTTTGCTACTCTGGGTACAAAGAAGGGCCAGCTGACAAGGTTTCGGGTTTTTAAAGTTTAAGGGTAGGTTGAAAAACATACCAGAAAATATACAAATAACACTAAATGGTGATAGAAGATAGGGGAAGTGTGTGTGTGTGTGTGTGTGTGTCAGAGAGAGACAGAGACAGACACACAACCCGGGGCTGGTCAGGGAGTCCTCACCTGTACTTTACACTCTGTGGGAGGGAAGAAGTAAAACAGGTGGGCCTACAGGCTGGGAGGAGCCCGAGGACGGGTGGGAAGGGCTGTTGGGAAGGACTTTGAGAAAGAAGGTCGTAAGGGTCTTGGTAGTGGGTGGAGGCGTCTAATTTGCATTCTGAAGGGTAACTGCAGGTGGAGATAGACTAAGGAAGGATTTGGAGGCCTGCCGGGAAGCCGAGAGCCCTTGAAGGATTTGTTTATTACTTGGGATTAAGGCCGAAACCTGAATTGGAATTGGGATTTGGGATCCTGGGAGGAGAATCACCCACTGAGATGATAATGATGCTTCCTAGAGTTGGGCTCTAGGGTGGGAGGGAAGCTGGGAGCCAGGGCGAGGCCTCAGTTAAGGACAGGGCTTTAGCAGCAATTCTAGAATCAAGCACTCCTCATTCCTTAGTTCCTTGGACTGAGGCTGATTTTATAGGCAGCGAAAGCCTGAAGAAAGCAGTAACAAAGAACAAAGAACCGACTACTTGGGTGTTTCGAAGTTGCTGTCCCTGAGAGACAGGACCAAGGAGAGAGAACCATAGAAAAACAGCAGATTAGATATCAGGTTACCTCAGGTTACTCTCCTCCCAGGAAAGATTAAAGCTGAGGTGGGGCCTGGGAGTTTGTTTCAACAGCATTGAAACTGGCCTGTTGAGACCTTTGGCTATCAGCTCTCCCTGATTTTTCAGAAGGCCACATAACAACACAGTTTTGTTTGGTGGCATGGAAAACTTAGTATGATTTCATTTTGGTATTCAGGCTGATCAGTGTTGGGGCCTACGGCTAGAGCTGAGTGTGGAACAGTGGGCTCTATAATTTTACATAATGCTTTCTCATTGAGAGAAAGCTCATCTTTATTGTAAAGAAGGGAGGTATGGGAAATGCGGGATAGGAGACAGGGTGACAAACTCTGTATTTGAAATAATGGGAAATGTTTCTAATTAGAAACAGTTTAGCGCTAACATTTGTATCATGGATTCGAATTTTAGAGATGCTTGCAGGCAGGCTGTAATTCCAGGACAATCAACAGTTATTACCCTACTAAAGTTTATGTCCAGTGAAGAGAAAGGTCTGTCGGGTTCATCTTAGTACTGAAATTGTGCCTTTGGCTTGAGTTTGAAGGCTTAATTGTTTCCTTTCTCGATATGTAAGGAAATAGAAGCTGTGAGGAGCCATGGTAACTGCTTCAGCTCAGGAGATTTAAACACTTGGTGACATTGTCATGTCATGTGACAATTTCCAGCAGTCCCTTGCTGTTTAATCCTGTGTGACCACGGGCTGACGGGCACACCTAGACCTTTGACATTTAGTGTCCTGGCTGGAGTTGGGTAGGGGTCTGGCTCACCTGAGGTGTCTGGATTCCTAGGACGAGCTGGATGAACTCCGTGCAGAGATGGAAGAGATGAGAGACAGCTATCTAGAAGAGGATGGCTACCAGCTGCAGGAGCTGCGGAGAGAGCTGGACCGAGCTAACAAGAACTGCAGAATCCTGCAGTACCGACTCAGGAAGGCTGAGCAGAAAAGCCTGAAGGTGGCGGAAACAGGACAGGTGGATGGGGAACTCATCAGAAGCCTGGAGCAGGACTTGAAGGTGAGTGAGGTCACCCAGCATCCCATGCCTAGGAGTCTGAGACGGTAACTCCAGACACCCACCCAATACGTTTACTTACCACTCTTGCAGAGGACCTGGATTCGATTCCCAGCATTCACATGGTGGCTTAGAATCCACCTGTAACTCCATGTCCATAATATACGATGCCCTCTTCTGGTCTCAGTGGGCACCAGAAATGAACATGGTGTACACATATACATGTAGGCAACATACCTCTACACATAAAATAAAAATTAATAGATCTCAAAGAGCGCAAGAAAGAATGAGAATCACCGGTGGAAGGGACTGAGAGGAGATCCTCTCTGCCCTTTGCTCACGCTGTGGAGTGCAGAGCTGCCATGACCTCATTGTCCAGTCATTTATCTAGATGTGGGTTACACAGAATGTCCCCCAGGCTGTGAGAGTGCGAGATCTCATCTGGCTTTCCGTGCAGCAGGGATAAGCTTTGCAGTTCTCCCAGTTGTCAGCCACTGACAAAATTCATTCAGCGTAAGGAGGGTGATCTGTAGTTCTCTTACAGTCTTTTCCCATTCACTCTTAGACAGTAAAGGAGCTTTGGGGTGGAGGGAGGCTCAGCAGTTAAGAGCACCGGCTGCTCTTGCAGAAGACCTGGGTTCCATGCCAGTACCCACATGGTGGTTCACAACCATCCACAGCTTCAGTTCTAGGGCATCTGGCACTATCTCCTGGCCTCCATGAGCACTACATGTAAAACACGCAGGCAAAACACTCATACACATACAAATAAAAGAAATAAAGTTTAAAAGAGAAAGTAAAAGCGTTTAATTGCCTTAAACATTGCAGTATTTTAACCATACTGGAGCCACAGAAGACATCTTTAATAACTTGATTATGGACTGTTTACTCCATACAAAATTTTTATTTATTTTTTTTATTGATTCTAGGTTTAATATTGATTTGTTTGATGGGAAGCATGTGAGAGCAAGGAGAATTAGCATTCTGATGATGCTGCATGAGGAAACAGCCCTATCCATGCTTTGTCATCATGAAAGCCATGTTCTCCTTCCTAATGTAGTTTCAGGTTTAAATTATTCATTGAGTATCCGTGCTGCGAATTTCTTTTTCTGTTTTTTCTTCTTCTCAGCTTTATACAAAAGAGACACCTCTGAGAAGAGGGACTCTCAGTTGAGAAAATGCTTCCCTAAGATGGGCCTGTAGGCAAGTCAGTAGGACATTTGACTGATGATTGATGTGGGCGAGCCCAGCCCGTTGTGGGCAGTGCCATCTGGGAGCGCGTGGTCCTGGGTGGTATAAGAAAGCAGGCTGGCAACCCATGGGGAGCAAGTCCACGAGCAGCACCCCTCCTTTTCCTTTCCTCCCCAGGTTGCTTTTGGTCATGATGCTTTACCACAGCAACAGAGACCCTAGCTAAGACTGTATTCTTTATTCAAAGTGCTCGGGCCTGAAAGTGGCTCAGGTTCTGCAGCACTTCAGACGTTGGATTCTTGGACTCTGAGGCTGACTGACATTCCCTTAGTGTTCCCCAGATGTCATACCCTGATACGATCCCCGTGTGCCCACCGCAGGTCGCCAAAGACGTGTCTGTGAGATTGCACCACGAACTGGAGACCGTGGAGGAGAAGCGCGCCAAGGCTGAAGATGACAACGACACACTCCGGCAGCAGATGATCGAGGTGGAGATATCCAGACAGGCACTTCAGAACGAGCTGGAGAGACTGAGAGAGGTAACGCGGAGATGCGGGCGCCGCTACCAACTAGGGGCTCCTCACACCGCACACCTTTTGTTTATTTGGAAGGCAAATAAACAAAAACAAGTCACATAAACACGCAGAGGAGAAGAGGCTCATGGAGCAAAGGCTGTAGATGGTTTGCAAAGCCTGAACTGTTCGCTCACTGGCCTTTTACGAAAAAGGCTTTGGAACTCTAGTCTAAATTCATTTCTTATCATTTGCATTCAAATGAGTAGGCCATCAATCCCTTCAGTATGCCCAAGTGCAGTGTATTATTGCTAGAATACAGAATTGAAGAGTAGCTCTCCCCACCCCCACCCCAATCTTTCCTTCTAATGAACTGGGGGTGTATTTTGTTTGTTGATAAAAATCACATAAACACCTGGGTGTGATGGCTCATGCCTTTTATAGCCCCAGCACTTGGGAGGCTGAGGCAGGAAGATCTCTGAGTTCAAGGCCAGCTGGGTCTACGTAGCCAGCCCCTAGCCACCCAAGGCTACAGAGTTAGACCTTGTCTGAAAACAACAGCAAAAAAGGCCCTCTGAAAATAGATATGTCACACACACACACACACACACACACACACACACACACCCCTATATATCATTCAGCCAGCATGAGTCAAACATAGATATCTATATAAAGATATTTTCCAAAGTTACAGAGTGATTATTCTAGCAAAGTAGTCTAGAAAAAGCGAAAACCATTTCATTTGCATATGCCAATGTGGAGTCCTGGCTTGACTTCCTTTTCGACTTTGTTATAACATTGAAGCTGAGTGTTTTCTTGGAAAACACCCTGTATCCCGATGATGTGAGAAGGCACCAGGGAAGGCTGGTTCAAGCTGGCATGTGACCTGCCAGATAGCCTCATGGAGTACCCCATGCCTTCTGGGTACATTTCTTGTTTCGTTCGGTCACCCCGGCCACATGTGGAGCGCCGCACTTCGTTCAGGGCTGCAGGCGTGAATATGCACCGCAGTCCATCAGGGTGCCCAAGGTTTGTGTAGCAGAACACAGATCGCTTCAAAGCGGAGATGCTGCCACCTTAGCTCATGGCCGTGCTGGCTGTGGAAGTGCTGTTTCTTATCTCTCCCTATGTTCCTCTGTAATGTGAGCTCCACTGAACAGGGGCAGGGGTTTGTCTGTCCAGTTCACTGTGGGATCCGTGTGCCTGCACGGATGCCTGACACATGCTGAGTGAGGAGCCAACACAGAGATGATGGTGCCGCGCCGTGGCAATCACAGCTTGCTGGGCCTAGGGATGCAGATGCTGTAAGGCTTCACTGTCCAGGAGGCCAGCTGTGAAAGCACGTTCATCTTAGAGCACGCCCCTTACCTGCTGCCTGGATTCATCCCCAGGCGTGAGTCTAGTGATCAGTCTTCTGCCTCATTCACTGCCTCTGGTACCTTTTACTGTCTGCTTTTCCTTTGGTCTAAGTTCTCCAAAACTGCTCTGTTCTACAGGTCCAGCCCTATCAGTGTGTATAGAAAATAATTCAGGAGTATATTTTATAAAATTGACCTCAGTGGATGTGTTGGTGTTAATATTTAGCTATACATATTTTAGTTGCATACATGCACATAACACATGTACACATGCATGCATACATAGTGATACCAGGACATTCCAGGAGCCCCACCGAAATTGTAGTCCATAGATGCTCAAGTCTCTTAAATAAAATGGTATAGTATTTTGATAGAACTTGAGCACATCTGCATACTTTAAATCACTTTTACACTACTCATAATGTCTAATAAAATATACACACTATATAAATAGTTGTTATGTTATTTAGGGATTAATTATAAAAATCTAGTCTATGTACTAAGATTTACAGCAGTTTGTGTGTGTGTGTGTGTGTGTGTATGTATGTATGTAAGTAAGTGAAATGCTTTATACCTCTGGTTGGTGGAATCTGCCAGTTTGTGGGTCACATGGATACAGAAGACAGGCTACATATTTTAAGCAAGGGAAGAGCCTGCATATGTTCAAATGGATTTGTGTTAAGACTTGGGATCCCTTGGGAGGAAGAAATGATTACTATTGCTTTTGACATTAAAAGAAAGGCTGGGGGAAACGGGTCATCTTGGAGCCCGGTGCTAGCTCAGGTGTGAAGAGTGAGGGGTGAAGCGGAGGGATCAGCCCCTCCCTTTGAATAAAATTGTCTCCCTCAGAGTTGCAGTCAGTCTGGTGGGATGGTATTTTTATACCAAACTGTTAAGGGATTGTATAACATACAGGAGTCTCCAGAGAGTTAGACACTGGCGGAGACGGCTGGACTCAGAGAGAGAGATGGAGCCAGGGCATGTAGGGTCCCACGGTGGTTGAAGAGAGATCACTGGGAAATGCCAACTGTTGTTACTGTAGATGGATTACTTTCACAAAAGCTAAGAAATGCACAGTTGAGTTTGCCTCTGGTAAGTTGGTCCTTTGTTGTTTACCTCTGACATTTTGTAAATGGATGCACAGTGACCTGAAAATGCAAGGGCGTTTCCTGCTCCTCTGAATAACAGAGTCCTGAGTGGAGCCACCTGGCCTCAGAGGACCCGAGCAGCCCTGCTGTGCAGTCCTTGAGAAAAGCTCCATGTTGTTTTTCATAGTTCAGGGCCCTGGTAGACACCACCACACCGTTCCCACACTATAAGCGTCCTTCTGCCTCCTAGCATCCTGCAGTTTCCGGGGCTTTTGGTGGCACAGGCTCCACCCCTCATCTCCATCTTCGGTGATTTGCCACCAGCTTTGGACACTGTTTTGCCTTTTCACTGATAATTGGTTTTGCAAAATCTTTGTAATTAGGTGAATTTCCAGTAGTTATGGGAAAGCAGGGCCGGCTGTCTAAGGGTTTGGAATTGCCTTGGGTGTGTTTGGGAACCAGATAGAGGTGGTGATTGTAAACCACACGTGAACTTAGCAAATGCTCTTGGTTTATACACTTGAAATGGTTGGTTTTATGCTGTGTCAAGATGGCTTTCTTTCTTCTATCATGCCTTACCACTATTTTGGCTAAGGATGTGGGTTGACTGTGCACATTGACCTATGCACAGTTTCCAGTCTTTCTCTCCCTTACACGCCAGAGTTCTGACCGTATCCCTTCAGCCTTAAACTTGCCTGGGCTCTCAGTTGTTTGAGCTTTTAGGGTGAGACAGGGGACTAGTACTACCTGGCCTTCACCCTTTCTCTCCCTGTCCTCCTTCTCCACCTCCCACCCCCCATGCAGGCTCCAGATCGGGAAAGGGTTGTCAAAAGAGCGATAAAGGTTTTTCCCCTGTGGTCCTCTTTAAATGAAAACAGGTGTGTCCTGGGAAACTCTTTCTCCATTGAAAGAGGGCTGACTTACCTGGCCTGGTCTGCTGGTTGCTTTCTGGGCTTGCTTGCTCATGGGCCCAGCGTCCAGGAGCCCAGACCCTTTGAACTGCTGTTCAGGCAGTTGCTCTCCCGAAGTCCCCAGGGAGTTGTTTCTTCTCAACCCTGCACCGCGTCACAGAAAGCAAAAGTGGACAAATGTAGCTTAGCTTCCACTTTTCAGTGATGGTTACCCTTATGTTTCTTTTCATTCTACAGTAACCCCTCCCCCAACTTGTTGAATACGGTTATATTCTAGAGAAAAATAATAACTAGCCAAATTGGTTGGCAATTACAAAGGACATGGATGTGTCATCCCTGTGAAAGAGTCCTGTGGAAAAGAATGTTAAAAGACAAATAGAAAGTCAGATCCCATAGGTTGGTACTTGCGATTTTGAGATTTGGGATGGTTTCCATTTCATAAAATAGAATGAGACCTCCCAGTGGACCGGTGGCTGAGCAGTGGGTTTGTGGAACGGGAACAGGGAAAGCCACAGGGCTTCCTCAGGCAGCTTTCCCAACCTGGGTGTGATGTCAGTGCTGGGTTTGTGCTTAGTAAATGGGAGGTTGGATCTTTCATGCCTGGGTGGAGATTTCCGTGTAATTCTGTGAGAGTGAAGTTTTAAAATTTCAGGCAACCTGTGGCAGGGAGAATGTTCTGTACAGTCCCTCTGCACAGACGTAAAGGTTTGATGAAATCACGTTTCTCTTTCTATGCAGCCTACTGTATTTTCAATCCTGTCCTGTTTGTTTGTAATTGATTTATTTATAGCCCGTTTGTGTATTGCTGCAGTTTGTAGAAGTGTATTCTATTTATGTGTTGTTTGAGCTTTTTGAACACTTTATAATCGGGTCTTACTGTAATTATAAATCAGGCCATGTCAAACCTTTGCTTTATGTATTTTGAAGCCATATATTTAAAATGCAAATGGATTGCCAGGCAGTGGTGGCACTTGCCTCCCAGCACTTGGGAGGCAGAGGCAGGCAGGTCTCTAAGGTCAAGGTCAGCCTGGTCTACAGTCAGGGCTACACAGAGAAGAAACTTGTCTTCAAGAGCAAATAAATCAATCAATAAATCAATCAATAAATAAAAATTGATTGAGGACTTTCATGACAAATTATCCTCGTCATTTGGCAATGACGTCTTTGTTCTAATTTACTGGCTCTTGGTATAAAGTTTCAACTTTTCTCGTTTCTCATCTCTAGTAAATATTTTATTGGCATTTGCCTGGGATAGTTGTTTTTGGCTTTTTTCAGTTTCTGATTTCCTATGATTATGTTTTAGGTTATTTCTATGAACCAGAATATAGCTATATTTTTGAAAAGTGCTATTGAACCAATGTCATTGTGGCTATTAATAGATGTGTCAATTTATTTCAGTCATATTTTATGATCTTTGTTTTCCATGCATTTTGATTTTTTCTTTTTTTAAATGTTGCCTTTTCTTTGAATTTTTATTTTTAAAGTTAATTCTTTAAATGTTTATTTAATTGCAGGCGGGCAGGGTGCCATGGTGCGATGGTGCACACATGGAAGTCAGAGCGCAACTTGCAAGCGCTGTTCTAGTCTTCTATACGTGGGTCTCGAGGATGAAACTCTGGCCCTCTGGCTTGGCAGCATTGGCCTTTACCCCCTGAGCCAGCTCACGGAACCCTTGTTAATTCTCATGTTTTCTCTCTCAGCCGGGACACAACACATTGTTTCTGCTGTTATCTGACTCAGATATTTCACATGCATGCTTGAGTTGAGGTTTAAATTTATTATGCCTGCTTCTTTCTTGAGTAAAACAACCCATCTCTTAAAAGAGCGGCGGTGCACGCCTGTAATCCCAGCATTCAGAGAGGGAGAGGCAGTTGGATCTCTGTGAGTTCGAGGCCAGCCTGGTCTATGAAGCGAGTCCAGGACAGCCAAGCTACACAGAGAAACCCTATCTCAAAAAACAAACCAAAGTGTGCCTCCATTCTGGGCTTTTGTTTTTCTTTTTTTAAACGTAGATGATAATACCAGAACTTGGGTCCTCATGCTTGCACAGCAATCACTCAGCCTACTGAACCATCTTCAAGGTCCCATCACTGTTCTTACCTCTGTTTCTTTCTCCTTCTGTTTCCTTCACACTGACTTGTTACTGTAGCTGTTAGGCATTCTGATTCGTAAATGAGGTCTGAAAATGTTTTTGCTGTTAGTTGAAAGATGTTGAATTAGGTGCAGTGGGAGTCTGTGTCCACGCCCCCTTTTTCAGTGCTAAGACTGTCTGGTTTGAACCTGTGCATGCTGTCACAGTCTCTGTGAGCTCATGTGTACATAAGTTTTGTCATGTCTGGAATACTATCTTTCCTTGGAGTCATCTACCATCTCTGGCTCCTACAATCCTTCTACTTCTGAATAGATCCCTGAGCTCTGAGGTGAGGGGTTTGATGGAGGCATCCCATTTAGAACTGAGGGCTCCGAAGTCTCTCTCACTGTCTATACATTGTCTATACTTGTGGATTTCTGTGTTTATTCCTGACTATTGCAGAAAGACTTCTGAGGGCTGAATGATGCTCTGCTTGCTCTATGGGTATAGCAGTATGGCATTAGGATAGTCATTTTACTACTGTGTTTCTTTAGCAGAATAATAGGATTAGGTTTTTCTCTAGGCCTCTTAAGCTCACGACGAATCTCACCTCAGGTTCTTGGCCACTTCAGTAGTATCATCTCTTATATCCAATCCCACAGTGCTTGGCTACTCCTGTAACATTTGTGCCACTACTACACCAGTATTTCTTGCAGGCACATTACTGTTGTAGTCTCAGGGGGGATCTATGGCTGTGTGATACTGAGGGTTCCTTTTTCCCTCTGATAGTGTGAAAAGTACCTTCCAGTACCATGAATTCTAGTTAGCAGTGGCGGAGCGCCTAGGTGGGCACCAACTTGGCTTCTCTGCATTTGATAATATAAGTAAGTAGCCTCAGCAATAGCATGCTGCCATCAGACTAGAGAGCAACAAACAGCCTGCTATTAGTCAGAGATAGAGCTCCATTTCTGGCCCGTTGTTAGAAGGGCATTCGTGAATCCGGCCATCCAAGCTGGACTTGGAGAGATTTTTCCCTTTCAGGCTCCTGAGGGGGACCCCATTCTCCTCCCGAGAGATTTTCAGCTCTCCCCCAGCACACATGCCCCTGTCTCTGAGGGCCTGGAGAGTCTGCCGTTGCCACGCTTGCCCTGAACACACATCCTTGTGCCGGCTGCTCTAGTTGTCAGTCCGTTACTCTTTTCTGACACTGGAGAAGCCTTGTCTTTTCCCCCAAGTTCAGCTAAATAGAAATTTTTGTTCGTTGTGTTTTATCGAACGTTTTGGTTATGTGTTGGTTTGCAGAGTCCCGGTAGCTCCACACTGGTGCCTAAACCGGATGTGGCTGTGGGTTTCAGTGGACATTCTCCCAGTAGCAGCTTTGGAGCTTTGAGCGGTGTTCCTGAAGTTCTACTCACCACTTGGCTCTGGGTCTGTATGCCACGCCCCTCCCTCCCCTGCCACGCCCAGTCCCCAATGCTCTCGGGGCCGTTCTCCCACTTTCTCCCACTTCTTCTGTGCCAGAGCTTCTGCTGCCTGTCTGCTCCTAGTCTTCTACGCTAGGACTTTGTTTATGCGCCATTATCTTCAAACTCTCAGGGAGTCTGCAGGTGTGGGTGCATAAAATAACAAATAGCTATTGTCCTTCTACCACATTGTGGTAAAATATCATCGCTGCTATTTCCAGAGTTTGTGGCTCCCCTCGTACGCAGAGATTTGCCTGGCGGAGGTGCAGGCAGAGTCTTACCCTGAGCCTCTCCTTAGGACACTGGCTATGTTTTGGGTCAGAGCACTGTCCCCAGCTCAAAAGCTAGTAAATCCCAAGGCAGACTCTCTGCACTCGCTCAGGACGACTGTGAAGGAGTAAAGCAGTCCCTGCTTTCTTTTCCCTAGTCATGGTATGCCTTCATGCACGACTGTGTGCGGCAGTGGGTGGTGGGGAAACTCCAGCCAGGAAATAGGAAAGGGAAGAAGTCTGCTGACTTGAGTGATAGACCAGTTGTGTATCCTGTTAAGTTAATAATGGAGTAAAGTGGGATGGAGAGAGGAAGAGGAATTAATGGAGTCTGCTTAAGCCTGTTCCCTAACACTGGAACTTGATGAGAGTTGGCCTGTGGTGTGTGTCTGTCTATCTATCTCCCTCCTTCTCTCTCTCTTTCTGTGTAGGTCTGTGTGGGTGTTCAGTGTCTGGGGCTTGCAGGGAAACCACGTTCTTTCCCGCCGCTCCTATGAGCCTTTTCTTTTATCCAGACAACAGGTCAGGTGTTCTCAGTTGGGAAATGCAGAGTTCAGAGACTCACCGAGAATTTTAGCAGTCACCAGCCGCAGAAAGACAACGGCATAAATATTTTGGAATGCTTACGCCGAAGCTGGTCAGCTGGGAGGGTGTGTGCCCTCAGTTCAGGAGCTGTAAAGACACTAGTGGTGTGCTGCTGTAGAGGGTGAGAGTGGATCTCAGGCCATTGGGCATTGGTTCTTCTCTGAAGCAAGACAGACTTGTATCAAGGTCTCTGAGGCCAGGCACTGTTCTGCGATAGCCCCCACTGGCCTCCTGGGGCACCTCAGCTGGGCCCTGTGCTCTGTGCAAGGCGGGTTCTTTGCTTTTTGCACAGAGATTCAGGAGGAAAGGTGACTGGCTTGCCCAAGTATTTGGAATGTTCTGGATTCTTAGGTTATGTTAGTTCATTGAGTTTGGTTGTTAAAGGAAGATTTTTACTGACACTTTGTTTGGCCTTTGTTACGGTAAAGAGAACATGGAGGTGAGGAGTATGGGAAGGGCAAAGGTGAGCACAGCTTCTGTGTGTGTCTCATCCATGTGCAAGGCCAGATCTGTGTCATGACCTAAAGAATGGTTGTCTACTTTCTGCAACTCTGGGGGAAAAATACTTGAGATAATTGACTTACAAGAAAAAAGATTTACCTTGATTCTTAGATGTAGAGATTTCAATCCATGGTCCTTGAGGCCTGTGTTGAAGTGAAAATTGAAGAGGAGTGTGGGCTGGAACAAAGTTGTTTATCATGGTAGCTGAGAAGAAGAAACAGAAGCACAGACCAACACTCTGAGGTCCTCCTAGATACACAAGGGTATATCCTAGTGACTTCCCACCTCCTGCCTTTGCCAGGAGCACCACAGCTCCAAATCAGATCATCAGCACGGTGGCTTCTGTGGGACTTTGACAGCGCCAGGTCTGTCCACATCCAAGCCTGAAGGGTTCCTAGGACTGGGGCCTACCCTCTCTGGGCAAAGCAAGGAAGCTGGGGTCTAGGTGCTCTGAACGGTCTCCAGTCATGCTGCCCCAAAGGGAAAGGAGGTACTCCCTGGATTCAAACCTTCTCCTGCTCCCCCACAGCTCCCCTGAGCGTCTTCATTGTAGCTGGAGGAGCTTGATCACTAGGGCCAGAACTCTGGGCAAGGGCAGGGTATGTGATAGCCAGCTCCAGTCTGTGCCTTCCTTTGACCCATGGATGCTTTTCTATGCAATTAGCTTCTGTTTGTACAAGTACTTAATACGCTGCCTCACCTAACGAGAGCATTACAGGAGGAGGAAAGAGGGAAGGTTTTCCCTTCCGCAGGAGTGAGTACAAGCCCCTTATCCACCTCAGCTCCTTGCTCTACCAGTCACGCCTCATGCCTTCCATCCAGGGCCTTGGTTTGTGCCTTCTGTTCCTGATGCCCCTCTACCAGCAGTCTTTGCACCTTCTCTAAGATTCTCTTGGCAACACCAGCTCCTCACAGAAGCTTTCTGTAACATCCCAGACTCTGAACAGGCGTTTCTATATGATTAGACCACTATCTGATTATTATGGAAAGCCCGAGGAATAAAGCTGTGGAAGGAGAAAGTGCTCAGAGAGAGACAGCTAACTGGGTGAAACTGGAAATGTATAGTGTAGTTCTGTAGGGTAGGAATTAGATACAGTATCTTTGCACAAATCATCCCATGGTTTATTGTCATTCAAGAAGTGTTCCCTTTGCTTTGCATTCACAATATAGTGAAGTAGAATAAGGGATGTCGGGGTCACTGGAAGGACAGGGTACATTAGCATCGTGGTGAGGGAGTTCCAAAAATATCAAGGTCTTATTGCTCTATAAGGATGTGGCAGAGCTTTGGAAAGTACAGTAGCTAGTCCTACCTTATCTGTGGCTTCACTAGCCAACATTTCCATTATTTATTGTAGCCAACTGTGACAAAACACATAAAATGGAAACTCCAGAAATAGATGATGCAGGTATTTTTATTGCAGTGTGTTGTCTCTTGTTATTTTGTTAATCTCTTCCTGTGACTAATTTGTAAAAGCAAACTGTCACAGCTGCGATATAGTCACATAGAATCAGAAAGGAATTTCCGAGTGATCCATCCTTAGCCTGTGCATATATGTAGATAGATAGATTGGGTGTCTTTTCACTAACTGAAATGATGATGGTATTGTTAGGTGCTACAACATCACTTTATGTATATCGAAAATGCAGTTATCTATGGGCCACGTGTGCACAGTTGTGTTTGTTTTCTCCATACACTCTTTCCTAGCACAGCTTCAATCCCCTAAAACCTTTGGAATCTCCAAAGGAATAAGAGTGTGTGCTTATGAGAGGGCAGATGGTTAGTGTCCTCTGTACTGTCTTAGAATAGTTGGCCAAGGAGACTGTAGGCTTTATCCTCCATCTTTGGGGAACAGAGGGAAGGAGTGAGCCATTCAAAGGGGTGTTAATCTGGCTAGGGTTGTGTCATGTGGAAAGCTTGACTATTGTGCCGGCTAGTCTTAGGTCAGTGTGACACAAACTAGAGTTACCCGAAAGGAGGGACCCTCAATTGAGAAAATGCCTCTGTAAGATCTGTATGTAGGGCATTTTCTCAATTAGTGATTGATGTGAGAGGACCCAGGCCATTGTGGGTGGTGCCATCTCTAGGCTGGTGGTTCTGGGTTCTATAAGAAAGCAAGCTGAACAAGCCATTAGGAGCAAGCCGGTAAGGAGTATGCCTCCGTGGCCGCTGCACCCGCTCCTGCCTCGAGGTTCCTGCCCTGTGTGAGGTCCTGTCCTGACTTCTCCATGATGAACAGTGATGTGGAGGTGTAGGCCAGATAAGCCCTTTCCTCCCCAGTTTGGTTTTTGGTCACGGTGTTTCATCACAGTAATAGAAACCCTAACTAACACACTTACAGGTGGGGCTTTGTTCCAAGTCTTAACGTGGGAGGGGCGGGGGGTTAAGATAAGCAAAGATCAAATTATCATCAACCATGCCTTTGTAACAAAGTCTTCTGTGATGCCACACGTTTGTCATAGAAGTGTTCTGCTTTGAGCGTGCGGTCGAGGGGAAGGAAGGCAGTTGTGTTCGCACCTCACAGGCCGTTACAGAGCACTGTGTGCTAGTTTTTGTAGGGTCATGAGTTTTTATTTCTCTGGGGTTATCTCCCAAGATAATGTTTCTGGGTTGTATAGGGATTGCATGTTGAATCCTATAAAGAAAGCCCTCAGAGTAGTTGTCCCCACTCTTCTCCATATCCCAGGCTCTCCACAGCCTTACGAGCAAAGGCAACACTGAGTTGGAAGCCAGCCTGGTCTACAGAGCGAGTTCCAGGCCGGCCAGAGTTACACAGTGAAACTTTCTCAGCAACAGAGAACAACCACAAGTTAGCTGGGCATGTTTGTGTGGCTTTAGTTCCTGGTTCTCTGCAAAACCATGCAAGCTTGATTCTTCACTTCCATATTGAGTGCGTTCTAGATTATGTTGTCTAGGCCAGCCAAGATCTGATCCTTCACTGGACGGTCACATTTTTGCCTTGTGCTATATATACTTGTATCCCACCCCTGCTGTCAGATGCTCGTTAAAAGCTCGTTACTGTGGCTCAAGAAACAGTCATGCCATTATTAGGTTTTTCCTTGTTTGTTTGCTGTTTTGAAACAGGGTTTCTTTGTGTAATGGCTGCCCTGGAACTTGCTTTGTAGACCAAAGTGGCCTAGAACATACAGAAATCACCTGCCTCTGCCTCCCAAGTGCTGAGATTAAAGGTGTTTGCCACCAGGGCCTGCCCTGCTATGCCATTATTTAAAAATCTCTTCATAGGGGAGGAGGACTCCCCTATCAGTGGACTTGGAGAGGGGAATTCGAGGAGATGAGGGAGGGAGGGTAGGATTGAGGGAGAGCGCTACAGCTGGGATACAAAGTGAATAAACTGTAATTAATATAAAAAAATAACAATTTAATTAAAAAAATTTTTAAAATACAAATCTCTTCATAAGGGATTTCTGCTTCTGTAAAGGATTACCCCAGAGAGTTAATGCGAGCCAGTAATTCTACTGTTGCTTAAGTTCTTTTTTTTTTTTTTTTTTTTTTGACAATGCCTGAGAGTCATAAAAGCTTCATGTTTGGTCAGTGATAAGCAGAGCTGTTTCTGTCAGGTTCCTGAACATTTAGCCATGCTTCACTGGGGTCAGTCAGTGCCAGTCGGCCCTGTGAGCTGGTGGCATCTCCTCCGCAGCCTCATGGTACCCAAGTAGCTCCTCAAGGCGAGGACAGTGCTCTTGGGATTGGCTGCATCAGAGTATTGGTATGGTTTACAGGCTTTCCCAGGGATTTGAGTTCTAACCACTTCTTCCTTCCCAGCCCGCAGCCCCATTTTGATGAGAATCTTAGACGGTAGAAGGCAACATTTCAGCGTGTTATCCATCAATCTTTGAGCATCAGAAATGAACTTCTGGTTATTAGCAAAATTTTATAGTTGCTTTTTAAAAGATTAATTAAAATAAGCCAGGCATGGCTAGTCACACCTTTAATCCCAGCACTAGGGAGGCAAAGGCAGTGGAATCTTCATGATTTTGAGTATCGTCTAGTCTATGTAATAGAGTTCAGGGTTAGCCAGGGCGGACACAGCAAGAACCCGTCCATTGACTTTCTGACCTTCAGATGAGCTTCAGAGAAAGCACAGCACTTTTCCTCTTTCTTAGTTTATACAACTTGGTTAGTTGTGTTCATGAAAGAATTTATATGTAGGTACAGGGGCTTTGGTTGTACTTTCTTGTGTCCCACAGCAGTTTCACTAGGCTCAGAGACGTGGGAAGTGTGGGGTGTCCATTAGATGGCTGGCATCGGCATATGGGCGCTGCTCATCTCTGGTTGCTGGTAGGAGCTGGTTGTTCAGGCAAAACTACGGATTTATTAAACATCGACTTGTATTTATCATTTAATTCTAAGCAGCAAGGGTACTTGCTTGTGGGCTGTTTTCCATGGCATTTGGCTTCATCCCTTCCAGTGAGAGAGAAGAAACTAGGAGAGACAAGGAGAATGCTTGGGAGAACCTTAGAGGAGGGTGGGTTCTGGGCACATGGTGCTCTTCTAGGGGACCGCCAGACAACCTTGGTTGTGGTAGACCGGACTCCTGGAGATTCGTTTGTGTTTATTCACACAAATAGCATCATTGTTTTCTCCTACATAAACTAATTGCTGAAAAGTCTTCCATGGACTAATTATAAAATATAAGAAGCATGAACATGTGAAGGTGGTGTAATTGTATGCCACAGGACCCTGTTTAACACACTTTGAGTGACAGAAAGCACAGGCATCCCTGTGGGCGGAGAGTGGGAAGGGGCCTCCTCCCCAGGGAACCTGAGTCACTCTGGGTCTGTGACCAAGCTATTCACCTTTAAAATTTTTGAAGGCACACCAGGCATTTCCTGTGTGTTTTCATGGGTCTGAAGGTAGGCATTTCGTCCAGGATTGGGCTTATTTGTAAACAAAGGCTTGATATGTGATCACCCAGGTGTTGAGGCCCACATGTCCTGGAGCCCCCGTAGAAGCATTATGGCGTGTGTGAGGGGGTGGCTGTAGGAGGAATCCATTCTGAGCTATGTGCTCAGAACAGGCTTGCTCAGCCCCCGGGTGCATGACATTTTGGAAGGGGATTCTTTGTGGTAGGAGCTCTCCCATGGGATGTCAGTCACCCAGAAGCATCTCTAGTCTCTCCCCACCGGATGCCATTAGCACTGCCACAGCTCCAAGTTTGGGGACCGTCAGAAGGTCTGCAGATATTGCTCAGCGTGTTGGAGCAGAATTTCGGGGGGTGGGGGATCAGCTTGCCTGTTGTTGACTTCGACAAATGCTCGCAACAACAACAAGAAGCCAAGCTGTGGTCCTTGTGTGTTTACCACCAGCAGGGGTTTCTGGTGTTTTCCTCTCAAAGAGCATGTTTGGCATGATTGTGGGGACATGACTGAGGTGACTGGACAGGGCTCATTCTTGCATCTCAGCAGCATGTTTTTCAGACTGGTTTTACATCTCGTTTCTCTTCAGAATCTGAAGTCTAGGAACTGTGCATTTTCCCAGGGGCAGGCCATCCTGCAATTTGTTTGTTATGTTTGTTTTTTTAATCAGTCAGATGAGCAGCAGGTACCGACACTCCTCTCACATCTTGCAAAGCCTTGTAAGGTGCCTGTGAACTGAACTAGGCGATGCTTGCAGTTTTGTGTGTAGGAGGATGATGGCGTAGTCCTGAAGGATGTTCTTGAGCAAGGTGCTTCTTGTAGCGTGGGTTTCTCAGGCAGGGGAAGGGTAAATACAAGTTGCCCCAAACTGGCGCATTATGAGGTTGAGGCTTTATTCAGAGTGCCTTGTTTGGACAGAGGATCTGTTTTCATCAGAGTGGAAGCCAGGCTTGATAGCTATAGTATGCAACTACTCTAGTGAGTTAGTAAGTATAGTCTTGGGTTTTGTATTTTTATGACTTACATTGTAAAGGACAGTGATACCATTGATTTCTTTACAGTAATAATTTCAAACCAAACGCCAGACTCTAGAGTACAGGAAGGTGACCTGTGTCTGAAGTTTATATTTGGTTCCTTCCTCTCCACCATCTTGGTTTTCTCCTTTCCTGCCTTTCCCTCCTGGAGTAGTTCCTGCAGCTTGCTTGTGCCCCTGTCCTTCCAAGTGGAATGTGACAGTACCTGCTACAAAGTAGCCAGTCAGGAGCTGTCCCCTCTGCCTTCCGCCTTTAAGACATCCCATCAGGCCAGGCATGGCTAGACAGCCTACATAGTAAATTCGAGGACAGCCAGCAGAGCTGTAGAGTCGTCTCTCTCTCAGCCTCTCTCCTCTCTCAATATCTCTCTGTCTGTTTCTGTCTCTTTCTCTTTCTCTCTCTGGTTTTCTAAGACAGGGTTTCTCTGTGTAACCCTGGCTGTCCTAGAACTCACTCTGTAGACCAGGCTATTCTCAAACTCACAGAGACCCACCTGTCTCTGCCTTCTTAATGCAGGGACTAAAGGTGTGAGCCACCATGCACTCTTTAAAAAAAAGCCATCAGGTCTGGGCAGCAGAATGCTTTTTTTTTTTTTTTTTCACCAGAAAGAGTTAAGGATACCAGACGGCCCTGAGGTGGTCTCACTCAGCCAGCACTTTTCTGGGAATTCCTTTGAAGGTAGGGCTAGAGCTTCCAGTCATCAACTGAATGTTCCCTGAGGCACTGGGGTGTGGCCCTCCATGATCTAAGTGTCTGTCTTCGTCCTCCTCTGGGCAGCCAGTGATTTGGGTGGGGCATACTCACCCAACTTGGTGAGAAAATTGAACCTTGGGGCAAATAGGATCTAACTCCCAGGACACACAACCATACTCAGGAGCAGTGAGTCTAGTGGACCAAGACACTTTTAAAAATCAAAATCTCTTCCCCTCTCCTGAAGAGAAACTCATAGAAAATGTGTGAGTGTTATGTTTGAAGTGTATACAATGTCTACCGATCTGTGTGTGTGTTCTAAAAAAAGAGGCAAAAATGAAGAATCCTATAGTTCTCTTGCACCCTAAAAAACCACACCACACAGACAGCCAGGAATAGCTGCTTCTGGGGACAAACCATGTTTCTTTTCACTGGCATGTTCAGAGATGAGAAGGTCTGTTATTAAAATCAAACCTGCAACCAGTGAAACCATGACAGGCCATTGGCCATGACTGATTTCAGAGATGGTTGTATGTGAGTGTGCACCTTGAAATAAGTGCAGCATGGTATGCACGAACTGTGGTTCCCTTGTATAAACCCAAATACTTCCCAAGGTAGCACCCTGAGGGCACATAGGACACAGAACATTCTTGTTAAGTGCAAATAAAGCCAGTACTGTGGCATTATCTCATGCTCAAGGAGTTCTCCAAGCTGGATTCCCACGAGCTGAACACACTGACAGCTATTCCAGGGTTAAAGTTCCCAGCACATGGAAATGCTAATTGTTCCATTGTAGACACGTATCAAATCATACCAAACTCTATAAATATCTGCAAATATTATGGCAATTATAAAAAAGAAGAAGAATGCAGCCAGCCATGGAGGCGCACACCTTTAGTCCCAGGCACTTGGGAGGCAGAGGCAGGCAAATCTCTTGAGTTTGAGGCTAGCCTGGTCTACAAAAGTTCCAAGACAGCCAGGGCTACACACAGAAAAGCCCTGTCTCGAAAAACCATCAACAAACAAACAAACTAATTTTTTAAAAAGAATCTAAGATTAGAAGCTCACAGATATCAAAGTTTAAAAATAATAAAATTATTTCATTAAAAAAAAAAAAAAAAAAAGACGGGAGCCCGGTGTGGCGGCACAAGCCATTAATCCCAGCACTGAGAGGCTGTGCTGGACTCCTGTTCTTGTTCACGAGACCATGAAGTCCTAGAGCAGTGTGTTCACATACAGGATGCCGGGGCTGATCTTTTTATGTTGCAGACCAGACAGTAGAACAGGCAGTACTCACTGAGAGGTTTTTCTGAGTTCATGCCCTGAGGCTCCATTTGGACATTCAGTAAAGGGCACGAGCAGGGAGTTAAGGTTGTGGTAAGGATGGGTTTAGAGGAAGCAGCAAGACGTTTCTGTCATAGTGTCAGCCGGTGCCTAGATTTACTTATTGTTCTTACTTTTTTGAGACTGGGTCTCCATGTAGACCCGACTGTCTTGGAACTCCCTATGTAGAGCAGGCTGGATTTGAACTCAAGAGACACCCCCACATGCTTCTGCCCCTGAGAGTGCTGGGATTCAGGGGGCGTGCCACCATGTCCAGCTTACTCTGTTTTATTGTTTTTAATGTCTTAGTGTGTTCGGTTTATGTATTAAAAACTTTGTCCTAAGTGTGTATAGGAGACAAGCGTGGATGTGGGTGCTCCTGGGAGTTCAGGCATCTGTGTACTGTGTCACTGGAATGACCTGAATGTATCTCCTGAGGATTGTGGCTCCAGAGTTGCCAAGGTCAGGGGAACAAAAGCCTTGTGGAGCCCTTTATCCCAGGTTTGGCTAGAAGGGAGGCTGTGTATGCCGGTACAAAGGGCCACCCTAAGATCTCTGTGGGGAAGAAAGAAGGAGTCACACTTTGCTCTCATGGCCGTTACAGAACTGTCTGGCTGTAAAATGGCTGTCCTCTCCTCCTGCACTGTCTTCAAGGAGCTGGGAGGCAAGGGTCATCGCTGGACGGACTGGAGAGATCCCCTGACTAAAGGTGCCTGCTGCTCTTCCATAGGAACCAAATTGGATTTCCAGGGATCTGGCACCCACTTCTGATCTCTTTTGGTACACACACACACACACACACACACACACACACACACACACTTTCTTAAATTAAGTTTTAAAAACCTAAGTAGCCATCTGTATAGTGTACTTTTAACTCTCCTGTGTAAGTTTTAGGTCCTACTAGCTAAAATCCAGTTATGTCTGTCACCTCCCCAGCCCTGTCCCTGTGCCCCACCCTTCCTGGGTATCATTATGTTGCTCTGTAGCCCTGGCTATCCTGGAACTCTCTCTGTAGGAACCAGGCTGGGCTCCAAACTGAGACTGCCTGTCCCCTGCCCCTCAGTGCTGGGATTAAAGGCATGTGCCACCACATCTGACTCTAGTCTTATTCATTTTTAAAACAAAACAATATTTTATTATTTTTTTTAACTTTGCTATCTGTAATCTTCTAATCTTGAATTTTTTTAATTGTCATAATATTTGCACCTATTTATGGGATATAGTATGATTTGATGGGTTTCCACAATGGAACAATTACTGTTTCCTCTCCTTAAGTGCCTCTCATTTCCGTGTGCTGGGAACTTTAAAATTCTAGGTATAGCTCTGTCAATATGGTCAGCTCTTGGGAATCCGCTTTTAAGCTTGGAGAACGAGAGAATGTGATAATGGCCCAGTATTGGCTTTATTTGCACTTAACCCTGTGAGGTAAGCTGGTTGCTGATTGATTATTTTATCACCCTTATCAGTCAGATACCCAGGGCCTAGGGAGATTAAGGAGCGGGATCTTGAATAATTGGTTCAGGAAGTGGTAGAGCTGCAGGAGGCAGGCTGGTTCAGGGCAGGCACTGGAGCCCTTTCTGTTCCTATCACCTTCTGTAGTTGCTCTTCTGTTTGTTGAATCCAAAATGAACATTAAACTTACCACTGATTGCATCATTTCCAGAAGCAACCCTAAACGCTCCTTTTACAGAACTAGGGATCAGGGCCAAGAGTTTCTTAAGCCCTAGGAGAGGGTCCAGTGTCCTGCACAGTGTGATGCCTGCAAACATGTGGTTATAGTGGACATTTGGAAGTGGATGAGTGAGGGAGTTTGGGGGTTGTCTGGTAAAAGTCAGAGGTGTGGTCTACAAGACCCTGGCTAATTACAGTGGTGTTAATTAACCCATAGTAATTGTGTCTGGCTGTCCTTTTCCCAACTTTCCGTGGAGAATTAATGAGGACACTGGCTTTAGCCATTCATCAATGTCCTTTGTTTCAGCTTTTGCTTTTTCTAGCATCTAATAAATTACTTAGAATAGCAAGTATCTTTGATTCCGTCGTTTGCACTCCAGATGTTTAAAGGATGGGTTTCTGTTAGGTTCATTAATAGAATGAACCGGATGCTTCCCTAGGACAAAAATTATATGGATGGCAACAGCAAACCGCGCAACTAGGTAAAAGATTATTGGATGAGGAAAGTAAATGGAATAACAGTTGCAGAGAAGCTGCAGCTGAATGCCAAGCAACGCACAGACAAAGCAGGATGAGAGGGAAGAGACAAAAACAAGAGTGATTTACTGTGGTGCCAAAGCTACACAGAACGCAGGGCCCAGTAATGGCTGCGGTGAAATTATGATGCGCTTGCTGTTTGGGGCTTCATTTCTCAGTGCACTTGGTGGCTGTCCAGGAACTCATCAAATCAAGTTAATGGAGAGTTAAATGGCTTTGGAAACAAGCTGGCTCAGGGCAGCTGGAAGCCAGGGCTGTGCGTGCTTGGCTTGGTGGAGCTCTGGCTTGGGCATGCTCCCGCAGGTGAGATTGCTTAGAGGATGTGAGGTCACTGAGAAGCAGCATGGGCCTTCAGGGAAGTTCTGCTTCCCTCTAGTCGGCTCATCCCCGGGGACTGGCAGCTTGGGAACAGGGCCCACCTTCTCAGGCTAACGGTTAGGGAGGAAGAAGTAGTTATACAAGTGGAAGCTCACTGGGTTTCATTTCATTCTTTTTCCTTTTTTATTTTAATCATGGAGAATTTCAAATGTATATTGGAGAGAACAGCACGGTGAACATGCAAGGACCCGCAGCCCTGCCCGGCCTCTGCCATCAGTGCCATTCTGCTTTTATCTCTCCGCTCCATCATTCTCCCGCCCTATATGTTGACTTAACATCAGCTAGCCACACAAATGCTATTTAGTACATTTGAATTCCTTGACTTGCCAAACGAAAAATGTGGAGCAGAGGCTAGCAAGCTGAAGTAGTCTATAATAATTCATGAAGTTTCCCTTTAATGCAGCTCACTTACATTGTTTACTTTTGGGTAAACAGGGCTATGGAGGCAAAGTGAAGGTGTCTTCTGTGGTAGACTTTCATCACCTGAAGGTTTGTTGTTTTTGAAAATGCTCGGCATTGAGCCTTCACAAGTGCTAGATGCAAGGCAGGCCTTCCACCTTTGAGTTTATTGGATTATTTCACTTGGCATCCTGTCCTCCAGGCTCAGCCCATGCAATGTGACAGCATGGGTCAGAATTACCATTCCTTTAGGAACTAATGATGGTTCATTGGTGATCATGGCACATTTTTGTGTATCTGTTTGTCTGTTGATGGACATGAGAATTGCTCCTACAGTTTTGTACTATGATCATGGATAGCCCCACTTCTGATCCCACCGGCTGTTTGTCTAGAGGTGGAATTGCTGAACTTTGCGGTAGTCTTATTTCTGATTTTTGGAGGAAATGCAGTCATGTTTTCCACAGTGGCTGTACGTTTTATATTGTGATTAGTGATGTACCAGTGTCCTATTTTCTCCAATGTCCTGTTTAACCTTTATTTTACTGTTTTTGAGACAGGGTCTTACCATGTAACTCTTGTGCTTCACTGTGTAGACCAGGCTAGCCTTGAACTCAGAGATCCCCCTGCCTCTGCTTTCTGCTAAAAGCCATGCTTCTAATTTCAGTTTATATTCTCCTTTAGTTGTCTTCTGAAATCAAAGCATCCTTCCATGTATTTGTATCTTATTGTGTTTATGTTTGGGTGTTTTTAGTGAGACTGGGTCTCACTGTAGCCTTGGCTGGCCTGGAACTTTCTATATAGATCAGGCTGACCTCAAACTCACAGAGATCCATGTGCTTCTGCAGGAGTAAAGATACATGCCACCATGCCCAACTCTTTTATTTTATTTTCCATAGTTGTGATATCCTTATGAACACAGTCAAGGCACTACACATATCACTTACACATGCTGGAAGTTGTGTTCTTCCAGATTGTACCTCTTTCACCATTCCAAGACACGTTTTAAGGGTAAAGATTTAGGGGCTGGAGAGATGGCTCAATGGTTAAGAGCACTGGTTGTTATTCCAGAGGTCCTGAGTTCAATTCCCAGCAACCACATGGTGGCCCACAACCATCTACAGTGAGATCTGGTGCCCTCTTCTGGCATGTAGATATACAGGAAGACAGAGCACTCATATACATAAACAAATAAATCTTTAAAAAGAGAATAGAGACTTGAATTATATTTTGCTTAAATTTGTAAGCTCTATCCTTAAACTATATGCGGCAAGCTCTAGAATATATTCTAATGCAATTGAATGTTTGACTCACAAAATTAAGTTCTTGAATTTATCTTCACGATCAATATGAGCAGAGAGCCTGATCCATTTCAGTGTGTGTGATTGGTTTTTGTAGGCCATTTGCTAATTGTGTCTTACAGGAGTAGGCTGGGTCCTATCAGGGCATTTTAGCAGCATTACCTCACTATATCTAAGGGCAATAAATGAATTACTTAGGGTTAGGTATACAAACAGTGGAGCACTTTTTCTTTCTTTCTTTCTTTCTTTCTTTCTTTCTTTCTTTCTTTCTTTCTTTCTTTCTTTCTTTCTGTGTGGTTGATTTCTTCATGCTTCTCATAGGCAATCTCTGTCTTGTGACTTTAAATGTAGTTTAGCATAAATGCAAAAGTAATGGCTAGGTAGAGAGAGAGTGTGTGTGTGTGTTGTGTGTGTGTATGTGTATCTGTTCTTAGAGAAAAGAGACAGCAGCTAAATAGAAAGACCTTGGTCCTGAGGAGATCAGGTTCAACCTCTTCTGGTGGGGCTTCCTCTTGCTAGTTAATCTGCTGGGAGCTCATTTCTGATGGGAGCAGGCAGCCAGTTGAGGATGAAGCTTGGGGGCCTGTACTGGCCAGGACCCGCCTCTCTCCTCACCCTGGCCTTTGCAGCCAGAGCTTGCTTTGGATCACAGCACCCATTCTTCTTTAGTGTCCCCTGTCGGCCTAGCCTTCCTGATGGAAATCTGAGAGGACAGTCAGCCTCCAGACTGGCAGGTTGACACTTTCCCTAGCGTGCTCCTCAGGTGCTACCTGCTCCATTAGTACTGACTCTGTGACTTTCCTCCGGCTACTGAGAAGACAGCAAGCTGGTGGTGGCCTTAAAACCACACGCTCACTGTTTCATAGCTCCAGGAATGAGGAGCCTGAAATCAAGGTGGTGGCTGGGCCATGCTCACAGAAGGCTCTACAGGAGAGTCTGTGCCCTTTTCTTTGCTTCTGTTGGTGCCAGCCATCCTAGATGGCCTGCCATAGCTGGTGTCTCCAGTGTCTGCCCCTGCTGACACTCAGCCTTTGTCTGTATGTCTTTGCCATCACACATCTCTTTGTGTGCATTTCTCTTCCCTTTGCTTCTGAGCATCTTAACCTCAGTGAATCAAATTCAGCGACCTCCAGCATAGCCCCATCTTAACTTGATTACATTGTGAAGACCCTTTTTCTGAGTAAAATTACATTCACTGCTATCAGAGTAAGGACTTGAACATTATCTTATTCACGGGTCACAGGGTCATAGGTTAACTCTGCACTGAAGTAGGCAGAGAAATTAAATTGTGCACCAGCCCTCCACTCATGGGACCTGATATGACACATAGCACGTAAGCACAGAATCACTGCTCTGTGTTGTCTGTTTTGTTTTGGTTTTTTTTTTTGACTGCTCCTCTTTATAGCCATTCATTTGCTGTGACTCCTACCCCTAACACCCTCCCCCACAGCAGATAGCCTGAGCCGCGAGCTTAGGGGCCTCTGTAATTTCTGCCTTTTGATGTGTACTCTGTGTGTGCTCCAGCGCCCCTGACTGACCCCCGTGGGTTTTGAGGAGTCATTTGATCCCTTTGTCATGTCTGAGCTGTGCTGTTAGTGACAGTGCTCCTCCCACTCTAGATCTTTAGGCCTAGGCCACGTCTCCGTCTCCTCCGAAGATGAAGATAACCAGGCACCCCAATCAGCTGCCTCACCTCCAGGCTCCCTGCTGTTGCCTTCTCTCTTGCTTCTCGCTGTCTCCATGGAGCTAAGACTTCCAAGACCTCAGGGCTTCCCCTCACATAAGTTCTGCACAGGCAAGTCTTCTGCAACAGTTCCCTCCCCCAACAATGTTGCCTCCGGGCCCACTACCCCTGGGACTTCCATTCTTCACTTTCCAGCTTCTTCCATCCTGTTCCCAAGAACCTAGTGACTCACCTGGGTACCTGCCAGGTACCCTCTGTGCATGCTTTGCTGGGGTGTACCCCACTTCCTTTGATTCATATACAGTGTCTTCTTCCTTGCTGTCTACCTGGTGAAGCTCCCAGTCCCTTGAGGAACACAGCTGGAGGACTCTCTTAGGATTGCGAAAGCTCTTTTTGTTCTTATCTAATTAACAGCCTTGACACTCCCTACGGGAAAGACTCAGCTCTTCCAGGGAAGGCACTGTCTCATGCATGTGTCTCTCCATGCAGCCACTCCAGTAGAAAGAGAGCGAGCCTTTGTTGGATGCATGGATGAGTGCATGCATGGGTGAGTGAGTGACTAGCGCATGCAGGCCGAGGAGCTGAGACCAGCCATGAAGACAGTGAAGGATCCTCAAGCCAGCAGGGCTTTCAGCACTCAGCCGAGAACATAGTACATCGCCTGTGATTGGCTGTTGTTTCTGTCCCAGGAGGTTGGCCAAGAAGCATTCTTTCGAACAGTAAACATTTCTACTTCAGTTTAGAAAAAAATCTACCCCCCTTGGCGTTTATTTGTTTTTTAGTGACAGTGAGGTAGCTTATGAATCCCTATTGGGAGAAAATATTAAGCCAAAAAAACCCAAAAAACCCACAAAACACACACACACAAAAATCCCCAACAGACTTAAGCCAATAGTTATAACTAAGAAAACAAAAATAGCTAATGGAAATAGATTTATAACTAAGGAGGAATGGAAATTCAGACAACCGAGAAAACAAAAGTCACTTTATTTGTTTGTTTGTTTAGCATATCTGCCATGGTGCATGTGTGGAGGCCAGGGGGTAAAACTTGTGGGAGTCAGTTCTCTCCTCATACCACATGGATTCTGGGCCTTGAACTTGTGTTGTCAGGCCTGGCAGCAAGCATGCTTACTCGCTAAGCCACTTCCCAGTCCCGGAAGCTTCTGACAGAAGAGAAGGGGTGTGTGTGTGTGTGTGTGTGTGTGTGTGTGTGTGTGTGTGGTGTGTTTGGTGGGGGTGGTGAAGTGAGGGGGAAGGATTATTGGTTTGTTTACGTATTCTTCAGAAGTACTTTTTACATTAGTTCAGGAGGGCTTCCACTATCCTTCGCAGTGTTGGTAGATCAAGGAGAGGTTTCAGTGAAGGAGGCTGCATGGTTAGTACACCAGGGCTGTCTGACACGGCATCCATATTTCTTCTTCCAAGTGGTCACATTTGCCTCTAAGATCCTTACAGCCAGCCATCCAAGAGGTAAATCCTTCCCTCACAGTTTCTTACCAATAAGGACAAATGAGGTCCCTTGATGGCCTCCCTGCAAGCGACACACACATAATCTCCACTTTTAGTTCTGTTACATAGAAAGCCACTGGGCTTGCCCCAGATGACCTCGAGAGGCATTTGGCCACTTACTGTATTTGTTCGGCAGCTTTCAGCTACTCAGCACCATTTTCAGTTCCTGGGGTGTTCTTCTTTGAGAAGTGCCTCCTCACTCATTGCATCATGATACGGATGAGCACACAGAAAGCTAGATGCACCACAGGGCATCTGGATCAGCTAACTGCCTTGGGTCTCAGTAATACCATTTGAAGGCGCCTGTGGTCTGAGGGTAAGAAAGAGTCTTCTGGCCTGGGGCTGTAAAGCTGCTGTCACTGCAGCAAGGGATTCAGGATGCATAAAGGTCAGAGGTGAGCCTGAGGGAGGCTGTGCAGGACAAGGACAAGCCCTGTGGGTCTTACATCCTGCTTGGGTTGTTAGATGCGTTTGAAAACAATGGGCTCCAGCAGGATTTTAGAAGAGCATAGTGGACGTTGGGATAGAATGGAGAGAGAGCTGTTTTGGATGCTATAGCAAAGACATACGTGGGAAGAAAACAACCTAAACAATGGTGTTTCTGACAAAGACAGGCTTCTACAGCCAGGAGAGATCATGGAAGGCGTGGCCGCCTGTTAGACACCTGGAAGGACAGCCCTGTGATGGCACCTCACAGTGAGCAGTGCCCAGAGCATGAGCTTGACAGTGTTTAGACACAAGTTCTGGTCTGTCATGTAGCAGCTAGGTGTCTGTGGCCAAATGGCTTGATGACCTGAGCGTTAGCATCTGCAGTTACAAAGTAGGGATGCCAGCGGCCCTTTCTGAGCTGGTTGCCCTGTCTCTGTGAGCTAAAGCTTTGCTCTGGAAGACCACCTAAGATGCTATTTGAAATTTTCCCCCGGGGCTCCATATTGGGGGTTATAGTAAAGCAAGTGCTAACTTTGTGACAATGACATTTTATGTCTCCTGTGTGGCTGTGGAACCTTTGTTCTCTGGGAAGAACCCAGAGGTAAGCCTGCCTTCAGTAAGGGTGTACCCACTACTTTCTCTGTGTCCCTTGCTTCTCAAAGACAGCTCAAAGTATCTAGTACCAAGGCAGTAGCTGTCACCTCACTGGCTGGATGTAAAAAAGCAGGAAGTGTCTGTATTTACATCAGATGGGGGACAGGGAGGAAGTATTGACTACTGTGTACTCTTGAGGCTACATGCTCTGACCCTGAGTGCCTACATCCTGAGGAAATAGGACTTAAATATGTTTTTTTTGGACCTACAACATTATTAACATACTTTGAATGAGCTGCAGTGACCCACCAGACTAGAGGGGCTTGGCTAAGAGGACAGTGAAGTGGCTCAGAGATAAAACAAGTTCCCCATGGGAGTCACAAGAGGTGTGAGCTGGTTTTGCTGGACCAAGGCCTGTGGAGTTCTTGTGTGTTTACATGTTGCTAGTGAGCAGTGCAGCCCTGGGGTGGGGAAGGCGCTATTAACTGCTGAAGAGCGCCCCGTGGCTAGGTCACTGTGCCAGGTCACCACTGCCCTCATGTGCCCTGAAGATGCAGACTGTGTGCAGATGCACTGGGCACAGGCGTGTGACCACACCTATCGTCCTGTGCCTGTCTCTCCATCAGTCCTGGGTCTGTGCCAGTCTGGATTGTGTGGAGAAGAAAGTTTATGCAGGAAAAAAAAAAAGGTTCTGACTGGTACTGACTCTACACTTTTGCTTAATGTTTAAATAGACTTTGACGTGTTTGGACATAGCTCGTGTGGGTTCTGTCATAAAAGGCCCCAGAAGGGAACTGTGCCAAGTAATGGGTTCTGTGTTTCAGATTTTATAGGCATAGATGTTATAACATGACTCTTCCAGAGACCACCCAGGAGTGTAACATGATACTTTATCCATGCGTCTAAGGATGTAACTAACGATGCTACTACTGTTCCGGGTTTAAGAGTGGCTGTGCAAACTTCCCGAGAGTAGAATCCTGAATCCTCTGCTACATTTTTTCCTCTATGCCAGTAACCTGAAAATAATTGCTGTATTCTTGGCCACTAGCATTATGCCTTTCCATCATGGAAGAGGCCTGAAATGAACTCTGGCGAAATTAGAATCCCAGTGACTCAATGCAGAACCAGGTTTATGGGCAAACTGCATGCACGTGGTTGAAGTAAGATTGGCACTGTGCACCGTGCCAGGGGCTTATGTGCGCATTGCAATAGAAGTTGTTTGCCGTTTATCATGAAAGACTAGGTTAAAATAGAAGTGCCCAGAGTTGGACAGACAGAGCTTGCGTAGCTCCCTTTTGAATGTATCTCACTAACATGGGTATTGAAGATCTGCTTAGAGCAGAAACAGGAGGAAAAGCCAGCAGGTGGCACCTTGAGTGGAGGTTGTTCATGAGTGTGTAAGATGAAGAGAAGGGTTAGGGTTTCCCCTTTGTTTCAGAGTAAGGCTTAGGATGGAGTGATTTGGAGAATGCAGAGGTGTCTCAGTGCTTATGAGCACTTAAGAGGGACTCACATCTCCAGAGTCCACTTGGCGGCTTGCAACTGCCTGTAACTCCAGCTCCAAAGGATCCAAGGTCCCCTCTGGCCTCCACAGGCACCAGTTCACATCACAGGCACACACCGCACATCTGTACATGCAAGGAAAACACCGCTGCACGTTTTGAAAATGTAGTAATTTTTATTTTGCAGACTCTTAGTACTTTGGAGGTTCTTGTGGTAAACCATTCAACAAAATTTCCTCGATAACATCTCAGCTGTTAATCCCAGGAGAATGATACTGAAAATACAGTCACAGATAAGAACTAGAAGTGATGTTGAATGATATCCATTTCTATCAGACACCTACTTTGGGTATGCATCCTACTCTGGAACCATGAAGAGGTTTGTATGGTCACAGTTGCTATAGGGAGGCATAGGCACAGTGCCGGGAAGCAGGGAGAAACCAGCAAATGAGGTGAGCAAAGAGCCTCATCAGCATTTCTAACCCGCCTCTCTTGAGCTTCTAGAGGGCGGAGGGCGGCATGCAGCTAAGATTAGGGGCTGATTTTCTATCCCAATTCCAACTTTTACTGCTGACTTAAGTAGAAGCCCGAGAAGCCTTAGGAGTGAGAGTAGAACGGATAGGCCAAACTCCTAAGGAGCCAGTGAGGTTTCATGGCTGAGTGTGCGTGTTTTGGACAGAACTTCCTCATGCAAATAGCGACTTGTCAGTGCGTTTCAAGGGCACAACGTGGGAAAGATGGCCTTCATAAAATGACAATCATTTTTTAAAATGTCAGGTGCTAGATAAATCCTATTTAAAAGCAAATGGGTTTTGTTTGTTTGTTTTCTTTTCTAATCCAGTTATTTTTCTTTGGTTCAATTGTAAAGGCTAAACTTTTTCAGAGGTTTATTTTTATGATTTCTATTTGTATGTATGTATGTATATATGTACGTATATGTGTATGTATGAATGCGTGCGTGTGTGCATGGCTGTGGAGGCCAGAATGGCGTGAGATCCCCTGCAGCCGGATTTACAAGCATCTGTGAGGCAGGCATTGTGAGTGCTGGGAATGGAACCAAACCCTAGAGCAGTGTGCACACTGCTAGAGTGTGCCCACTCACCTGCTAAGTCATCTCTACAGCCCCTAGAGCTATTTTTTAAGTTGGAATAAGTCATTATGTAAAATAAAGATACTGACATTTGGTATTAGATTTTAGCCTACTTGTAGTCTTAAAAGTGAGCTCGTTGCTTTTCTCAGGATGCAGAAGAAGATTCCCAGGCTGGGGACAAAGGATTTCATCCCTCAGGACACCCCCAGAAGCTCCCCTTCTACTCACATTTAGGAAGTGTGACCTGGTGGGCCCAGGTGGATGTTATGTCTGTAGTGGCTGGTGTGTCGGCTGAAAAAAACTGAGCATGGAATCTACCGTCTTCTAGCATCATTTGTACTCAGCAGGCCTGTTCTTTGTAAAAAGATGTTGTAAAGCCCCATCCCTCAAGGGCTCATGCCAATAGTCCTCAGAAATGGTCCATGTGGAGACTGGTCCTGGTCATAGCCATGGGTTTGTGGCCCACACGGCAGAGGGTGAGCCCTGCAGAGATATGGCTATACAATATAAAATCATCTGGGAGTGTGTTGTGAACTGTCACTAATATAAGCTATTTCACAGCATATTACTTGGTTATAGATTTCAAATTTGTTTTGTTTTGTTTTGTTTTTGAGACAGGGTTTCTCTGTGTAGCCGTGGCTGTCCTAGAACTCATCCTTTAGACTGGGATGGCCTGGAACTCAGAGCTCTGCCTTCTTCTGCCTCCTGAGTGCTGGGATTACAGGCATGCACCACCACCACCACCACCCCGCATTTTTAAATTTCTGAAGTTTGTTACTTTTTATTTCAAACTATTACCATTCCAGATGCTTTCCTGTAGACTTACATAACAGGTACCTCCTTCCAGGTATTTCTTGACTACTTCCTTCATCTCTCCTTCAATCAATCAATCAATCAGTCATCTTTATAAAGCAATGTTAATGTGAATTCTCAGTGCTGTTGTGAATATGGAAGGCATAAATGATTCAGTCCCTGGCCTTGGCTTTGTAACCTGAGAACCATGAACCAGCCTATGTGAGACAACCCAAGTGCTTTATAATGAAACACCAGTGAGAGAGAGAAGGGATTTCTGTGGAGAATGGTTTCACACCCTTTCATTTTTCGGTATCTCTGTACCCACACCCACCTGGGTGCCCAGGATCCAATCCCCCACTTCTTTGCCGTGTGTTTTTCTCCCGTTGTCTATTTCCTTGTCATCTTCGGCTCCCTGAGGTCTGAAGCACAGGAGTATTTGTGGCTTGGCGGTGGGAAAGAAATAGTTTACAGGTGGCTACATTTGAAAGTCTCTCTAAAAGCTCTTACTCTTTGATGCAGTCTGCATTACAGCATCAAAGAGGCCCCCTGGTGTGAGCAGCGGAGCCGTTCACCAACTGCTGGGGGTGGGGCGGTTAGTCACCACAGACATTGCTTTGGCGTTCCTGGGAAACTTGTCTGTGAAGATGGCCACAGTGACACAGCCTGCCAGATGCTGTGGTTGCTTCCCAGCCCTGCTCTGGCGTTAGGGGCCACTTCTCCATAAATCCCCTCCTTCCACCAAAGGACTTGTTTGAAGTCACACAAATACCGAGCAGGGAGGTTCTAGAGCCTGGACTCCTGATTCGAGGCTTGCAGTTGCTGTTTGGGATCTGCTTGCTGCTGGTGCATTTGAGATGAGAATGGCCACAGAGGTACAAAACATCAGTCTTTACCCTTTGATTCTCCTCTGTAAGAGAGGAGGTGCTAGGAGGCCTCTTTCCAGCAATATTTGCTACTCTTTATGAAAGTACGATAGAAGGGGCGTCTGTCCCTTCTGCCAAGAACACGGCAAGGACACATCCTCCTCTGCTTTCTTTCCCTGGGACTGACCTTGTCCCAGAAAACCATCCTGAGCCAGTGTAGCCCTGATCCTTCCAGGATGTCTCTCAGGGGCTCCAGGTTAACCTGACCCATTTGTGACAACTATTTTTAATGTCTAAGGCACCTTTTAAAGGCAAACCCTCCCCCTCCCGGAGAGCACATGATCCTGAACAGGACATGCTTCCTGATGCTGTGTGGTTGGTCGGAGTGCACAGCTCTCATGTGGCTATGCTCAGTTAGCATGAAGACCGAGGATTACTATGCGCACAGTGGGCCCACAGCTCTCCGGGTGTGCTTTGGCACAGAATCCTAGGCTCTTGTGGGGTTTTTGGGCTTCCTGGAGGCTGTAGTGGTGTATAGCCCTCACCATGTTTCTACTGTAGAGCAGGCTGAGAACTCAATTCTCAGCCAGGCGTGAACAAAGAACGTTGTCTACTGAAGGCAATGGGTTAAAGTCCTATGCAGGAGGATTTTCAGTAATACTGAAGTGTAGAAGCAAACTTTTTTGAGAGAAAGGAACTTATTTCAAGCCTTTGCAAGGGAGGAAGAGAAGCAAAGATTGAGAGTGTTTTTGTCAAGTTAGACAGTGATGTTCTGCTTGTCTAGCTAGCATCCAGGGGTTGTTAGCTTTTAGCATCTGTGGCGTGGTCAGAAAGTCTGAGGTTTTGTGGGTTTTTTTTTTTTTTTAGTTTCTTAATTCTAAAGAATCGTATATAGTAAGTCTTAAATATTCAGTGGGATGCATTCATACCTTAGAGACACCTTTGATACATTCCTAGAGCCTGTGGTTGTCTACTGTCATGTCCTCAAACAACTTGACATTAACAGGGCACAAAGAAGGTCCTGCTGACTCCCCAGTTACAAGTGAGGGAAGCAGAATTAGCACCATGGAATAGCCAGCCACCAAGCCCTACAGTAGAGTTGCTAGGGAATGCTATTGGGAGCCTCAGATACAAGGAAAAAGTTAACCTATATTCAACAAATTCCACTAAAAACAGTAGTGGGGTTGGGATGGGGGAAGGAAGGAAGCAAGCAAGAACAAGTTCAGTGGCTTTTCTGAAATAGTAGGCAGGAGTTACAAGTAGAGATTGAGCATTCATAGTCAGAAAGTCAAAAATCCTCCATACCTCAAACCTTTCTGAGCACTTGTATGACACCACAAATGGAAAATTCCATTCCCCAAACTATTTTGTGTTCAATGTCATTTTAAAATGCCGTGTAAACTCACCTTCAGCCGATGTGTTTAGATTGTGGTCCTTCAAGATATTTCACTTTGTATGTGCTATTATTCTAATACCTGGGAGAGGGAGAACAACCCTGAAATGTGACTACTTCTAATCCCATGCATTTTGGAAAGAGTATTCAAATTGCAAGGGGTGCCCCTGACCACTCAGCAGACTTCTTATCCTTTGACCCCAAACGTCCAGGAGTCTAGAAAGCCGTAGCCTTCTACAGTGGTGAGCTTTGTTTTCTATTGTTTTACTTTCCAGCTTTTGCAAAGGAAAGTTGAATGTCTCTCCCCCGGAGGATGCTGGGTCCTTGAACCATCGCTGTAGTAACTAACACTGACGTTGCAGCGATGACTCATCCTTTGAAGAACTCTTCTCATGAGAACTACACTGATAGTAGAAAAATGCAGGTCAGAAACAAAAGTAGAGGTGGCCGGAGGCAGGACGTCTGTGGAGGGGGCAAGAGAGACTATTTTCTGCCATTGACCCTGGGCCAGAAGCCTGGAGGAAGTCTGGATACTGCAGAGGGGGCAGGAAGGAGGTGTGTGTCTCTGCCTGGCCTGTGTCTTTTTGCAGAAGCTCAGCCAGAGTAAATACACACGTGTTACCAGCAGCACCACCCCAGAAGAGAACGGCCGTGTCTCTGAGGACTTTCCCTTTGGGAGAAAGGATCTCTTCTGATGGATGGTCTGATAAAATTTTCTAGATCTTAGAATGCAGCACCATTTCGCTGTGGTCATAAGATATGCTCATTCTTTTGATGAGGATGAATCTTCCCTTAACTGGCTTCCAAATTATGGATTTGGCTAAAAGGGTTTTAAAAGCCAGCTTGTTCACTTTTGATGTGTAGAAGATAAAAGCTGTCAAGCTGCCCTTTGGGGAGAGTTCGTGGCAGCGTCTCATAAAGCTTGCTGGTGGCCTCCCTTCTCAGCACAGTGAGGGGTACCACTGAGAGTTTTCTTTTCATTTACCCAACTGGCATGGCTCACCTCATACTTCCCCAGGAAAAATATTACTAAGTTTTCTTGTTCTGTAGATAATTTACAGAATGTTCCTTTGACCATAAGATTTGGTGTAATTTGAAGATAATGGATAAATCTTTCCGGTTGATCATGCTTCTGCCTTGGTATTTTATTTAAGTCATACAACTTGGTAAATCTATGAAATTGTGGTTGAGCACAAAGCTATGGCCTCTGGTACTGTTGAGGCTTCCTGAAACCTCCCCATGCTTACGCCTGTTTAGGTCATCCGGTGTATGTGATCGGACAGTAGATAATAGCAGTGGCTTGGAACAAAGGATCTGTAGGTTTTGCTGATAGCCAGGGAACCAGACAACAGGTTTTCAAAATAGAGTTGAGAACAGAATATACCAGCCTTTTTATACTCCCTCCCCTTTCTCCTTCCAGTTTTTACAATCTGGGACAGTCATTCATTGCCATGGAACAGAAAGGGAAAGGCAAAAAGCGGGTGACCATTGGGATGTAGGGGAAAGTAGACGACTGTTTCCAGATTTCAAGTTCTCAACTGAGATCATTTGCAGAAAGCAGAAGGAAATTTTGCAGCACTGTCACCTGAGGCTCAACCCATTCTGTTCTAAGCCCTGAGCAGGGTTTTAGCTGTACCACAGAGTCAGATTAAGGAGGCATTCAGAAAGAATCCTACAGATTTCAGATTGGGCTGGAACACTGGCTCTTTGCAGTTAAAGAGTTGCTTATATCACCTTCATACAGCCAGGATCACACACTTAAACCTTTCTCTCCATCATTAATTCAGGGAAAGAGGAGAGAGCGCTTCCCCAAAGGACACTCTGAAAACCTGCTTGTAGAACAATCGGAGAGGTTTCATTTGTTATCAGTAGCATGAAAACAGTCTCAGGAGAAGAAAACATTTCAAAAGGCAGAGTGCCATAATGAGGCCCTTATTTAAGGGCGAGCTGCCTGCCCGAGCAGGGGACCTTTGGAAAGGCTTGTAATTGGCACACATTTCTAGAGAAAGTGCAATGGTCATGAATGGCTGATTGTTGTGAAAATAGGCTTTCTGTTTCTACCAGCATCTCAGGAAACGTTAGATGTTGGCCTGTCCCGACTGTAGCTGGAAGAAGGTGGAACACAAGACTGCCACACAGGAGTGACTGACAGGAGAGTCATGGGCTTGGGATTCTAGGTCTCTTCGGGGGATTGATTCACAGAGCATGTGGTCTTAGGGCCTTGGGACAGCTAGGGTATGGCTGTGCTGTCCTATATAAGGAGCGCATAGCCCTCAACTTGCCGTTTTTGGAATTGCCCAGATATCCAGGTCACAGTCTCGTACACTCATAGAACGTTGTGAGCTGACCTCACCTGATCCCGATCCTGGCTGCTGTCAGCAAAGAGGTAGCCATCCTTCCCGGCCTTGTCTACTCCTGGAGTTCCCGCCTGTGAGACGCTGTGGGAAGACTTGGGACTTCCAAGGGAGCAGGTCCAAATATGGCTGTGGGGCAGCAAGCTACTTGCTTTGATATATGAAGTAAGAGTAATATCTCCCTCCTGTGTGTCGGGAGGTGTCTTGACTCCAAAGTGTTTGGCTCTAACGGAACAAGTGGCTAGACACAAAAGAGAAGCCACGTGCTCCTCCTGCCATCTGCATGGCAGTCCTTTGGTGTACATACAGTCATCTCCTTCTGCGAGCCCACGTAAAGTCAAACACTCTCGCTAACTCAGGGGTCAATGGGAGCACGCACTAGAACTGTGCTAGGAAGAGAAGGTGAGACCCACACCTTTTCCTGTTTTAGATCCCCGTTTTCCTACCTCCATTCTTTCTAACGCCTTTTACCCGGTCAGTTTTTCTTCTTACGTTTCCACAAGATGGTGTTGTGTGTGCATGTGTGTGTGTACGCATGTGCGAGTAGGTGCTCGTGTGGGTGTAAAACAATAGTAAGAGACACGTCAGAAGGTGTTTCTGGAATGTAAAACTTGTGCCTCAAACAAACCTTAAGATAACTCTGTTAAGGACCAAAATTTCTCCCACTAGTGTGTGTGTGTGTGTGTGTGTGTGTGTATACTACATATATTGTATATAGTAAATTTTAGAAATAACTACAAATGAATAAAGGAAAACCAATTTTTCTCGAAAGAAAGCATATCCACGGTAGTTATCACATAGAGAGACTTGAAGTATCAGTAAAGGAGATGTAAGAAAATACAAAAAGTGTATTACTATTTTTCTTTTTTTAAAATAGGCCATCAGAGAAAACCCTCCCTAAAGCCTTGGTCTGTTTAAAGCTGCCTTCACAATGTCTGTAAACAGTGTGAGTCGGCTTGAGTGTGTATTTTACAGATTGAAAACAGAGCTGGCTAATCTTAGCTGTGTGGCCATAAAAGGAGAGAAGGCGGAATGTATAGCTTTGCGCAGGGGGGCAAGCAGTAAATCATGAGGGTCCATCATGACACCCCAAACTAAGCCATGGCACCCACATGAGCGTTGTGGGCGTGCCCTTCAAACTCTTAAAATAGACTACTCTGAATGTAATTTTTTTTTAATTATAGTAAATATACACAATGCACAAGTTGCCATTTTAACTCTTGTTTTTTATTTTGTTTTGTGTTGGTTTGGTTTTCCGAGACAGGGTTTCTCTGGGTAGCCTTGGCTGTCCTGGACCAGGCTGGCCTCTAGCTCACAGGGACCCACCTGTCTCTGTTTTCCTGAGTGCTGGGATTACAGGTGTGCACCACCTAGCCCGGCTGCCATTTTAATTCTTAGACAGATAATTCAGTGGCTTTTTCAGCCATCACTACTATGTCCTGTGAGTTTGTATATTCCAGGTGTCGTGTGCTAGTGGAATCACAAAGCATTTGCCTGTATTTCTGTCTTACTTATTTCACCTAAAATGATGTTTTCAAAGTTAATCTACATAACAGAATTATTTTCTTCTTTCTGTCTAGTAAGTCCATTGTAGGCCTGAGCCACACTTTGGCTATCCACCCATCTTCTGACAGATCCTTGGGTTATCCTTGGCTGCCGTGAACAGTGTGGTTGGAACTCAAGCATCTGTTTGAGTTCCCAGTAATCAGTGTTTTAAAAAGATTGTATGGATTGAGATTTTTAGGAGGAAAGTATAAGGACACGGGCTCATGGCATTGTGTCAGACATTCCCCATAGGTGACAATGCCGACATACCTACCTACGGGGCTGCTCAGTACAAAACATGCACCTCAGTCAGAGAAGTCTCCAGATTGCAGGGGCATACATGACATTAGATAGATGGAGAGCAGAGGATGGTGGTGAATTCAGAAGACTCATGGCTGCTTAAGGTGCTGAGAATAAGTGATAGATGAGTAAGACATTTATACCTTTCCCCTAAGGCTTGGGAAGCATTTGAAAAGGAGCAGAAAGAATGCATGAGGACCCAAGTTCAAATCCCCAGCACCCATGTAAAACGTTGGGTGTGACCAGCACTGTAGGGAGCAGAGACAAAGAGCATCACTGGGCCTCGCTAGCTTGCAGCCAGGCTGCAGGTTCAGGGAGAGACCCTCTCTCAAGGGAATGAGGTGGAGGGTGATAGAGCAGGATGCCCGCCTGCTGCATTCACACATGGGTAGAGCTGCCACTGTGGCTTTCCAAGGCATCATGTTATTAACTAGCTCAGGGATGATGGGAGAGAGCCACACCAAGGCGATGCCCCTAGTATGGGTGCTTTCCAGAAATAGTCCAGATGAGCAAGTCTTCTGTAGGCTGTGGGAGAGGGGAAAGAAGGAAGGATGATATGTTACAGCTGGGAGGTGCATTTGGAGTGACGAGGGAGCTGAGGCAGTGATGACGGGACACGCATGTCCTTGGGATTGGAGGGTGGGCCTCCATGGGCCCCAAAGTGATGGAGAACTGGGCAGTGATGATGGTCACCACGTGGAGAGAAGCGTCACCCACAGGAGACAGGAAAGCAGAGGATCTAGGATCCACAGAGACAACATGAGAAAACGGGTTGTGGAAAGCAGCCCCTTAGCCTTCTGCGTCCCACTTGTGTCTGTCTGCCTGTGCTTCTGTTTCTCCATTCTTTCTCTTCCTTGTCCATTTCAATCTTAGTTGTTTTGGGGATACCTAGAAAATCTATATGTTCTGTAGCCGGAAGGCACTTTGCAGCTACACAAAAAAAATCTTCGCCCGTGAGTACTAATTCACAGCTCCATTCATTCCCAATTCTCTTTAGAACAAAACAGGAGATGTTCCTAAGGCTGAGCTGCTCAGATTGGGAGAAGCAAAAGCAGGAATCCGGAAATGATCAGGGGATTGGAAAGCAAGGAGTTGGTTAAAATGTCCAAGAGAGAGGCAGGGCCATGGGAGGGGTTATCTGGGCAAATGCAAAGCAGGCTGGCTGGGGCTGTCCCCCGGGGTCACCCCAGACTTGAATCCCCACAAAGCTGATTAGTGTCAGCCTTCTCAGGAAACTCTCCCCTCTAGTACTTAGGATGGACAGTGAGGAGAGAGCATTGTTGCTGCGTGTATTCTAGTGGTTTGACACATCCCGTAAATCGTGTGTGAAATCATTGCTCCCCTTGGCTCTTGCCTGTACTTAATAGCATCATGCAAACTCTGACCTACTTAACCTCCCTTCATGATGGAAGTGGTGCTTTCCTATTGTGGGGAAGTTTTCCTGTTAAAATCTCTCCTATGGGTATGAGCAGGCAGTAACAGTAAGACATTTTTCCAACAAGACATTGTGTGAACTGTGAGGTACTGCTTGGGCTCTGAATCACCCAGAAAGAACATACAGAAACCCTCAGAGTGAAGTTTATTCTCCCAAGTATTCATTCCTATGCAGGATGGAAAACAACTTTTCTGAACATTGGGTTTCTCCTAGAGAGAAGAGAGCTAGAGTGAGTCATAGTGACTTTCTCTGTACTTAATTTTTTTTTATTAACGCTTAAATTTTCTCTTTTCTTTCTTTTTTGTTTGTGTTTTGAGACAGGGTTTCTCTGTATAGTCCTGGCTGTCCTGGAACTCGCTCAGTTCCAGACTGGCCTCAAACTCAGAGATCTGCCTGTCCCTGCCTCCCAAGTGCTGGGATTAAAGGCATGAGCCACCACCTCCTGGCAACCAGCACTTAAAATTTTAACCAGGAAAAGGCATACTTGCTTTTAATCTAAATTTTGCTTATTGTGGCTGTCACTTATTAAGCACACTGCTGCACTCTATCCTTACAGGAACCCTTTCTGTAAGGCAGCTATTACTATTTGCTCGTTTTGGTTTGAAACAGTCTATGTACCCAAGCTTTTCTGAAATTCACAGTGGTTTCCCTTGCCTCTGCCTCCAGTGTGCTGGGGTTAAAGGCCTTCACCACCACACTCTGAGCCAATCATTACTGTTAGTCCCAATTATAAATAAGGAAATTCCTGTCAAGAAGGTGTAGTGGTCCAAATGAGAATGACCCCCATAAGCTCATGTATTTGAACACTTGGTCTCTAGTGATGGGAGTGTTTGGGAAGGATTAGGAGGTGTGGCCTTGTCAGAGGAGGTGTGTCATGGTTTCAAAAGTCCACACTATTTCCCAGTTAGTGCCCCCTGGCTTGTGGTTGTTGTCTCAGGATGTGAGCTCCTCCCTGCTGCTCCGCGGCCATGCCTGCCTGCCTGCCACCATGCTTCCTGTCATGGTGATCAAGGGCTATGACCCTTGAACTGTGAGCCCCAGTGAACTCTTCTGTAAGTTGCCTTGATCATGGCCTTACCACAGCAGCGGAGGAGCTGTCTGTAGATTTGATGTCATTTCATAGCCCACAAATAAAGCTGTGCAAGGAACAAGCCTCTCTGCCCCCGCTGAGTCACACAGGCACAGCTCGGGAGCGCCATAGCCCTGCCTTTCAGCAGGAGTGCATACAGAGTAGTGCCTGAAGAGGCTGGGTCCCTGTCTGGGTGGTTTCTGCCTTGTGAGGTGGTCCTCTTGCTGCAGCCTCAGCCGGACATTAGCTGTTGCAGCTAGCTGCCCTGCTCTGCCCTGCTCTGCCCTGCTCTGTTGTGGGGTCACCACATCATGCTTAGTGCCATGGGTTCCCCAAGTGGGGGTCTAGAGGGGAATGGTGGCTCAAATTATGGCTCTCTCGATTAGATGTTGAGGGGCCTGCCTTGGGAGTATTTGGACTGGCAACTCACCATGCCTTCAGACTGTGAGAAGCTCTGTCTCATAATACGGTAGCAGAAATGTTCACAGTTTGGCGTGTTGAGCTGCCTGCCCAGAGCATGCACTTAAAGAAAGGCACCAAGCCCTGGAGATAATGAAACTACCTCCTTTGATTTTTCACCATATAAAGCTTAGATTGTTTGTGTGCCTCCTGGCACAACCCTTTCCTGGCCACCTTTCTCATCAAGGCACAATCAAGACAGCCGAGGGCAAGTAGGTGTCAGCCTGTGTAGCCCCTCCATCTGTTCTGCCCTCTGCCAGTCCTTAGCCCCAAGGGCAGTGATCGCTCTTGAAGCCCTTCTGCTCCCAGGTTGCCTTTCACTGGACACAGGTTTTTCCGAGGCCCCACCAGGGCTGGCCAGCCCTTCCACAGCATTTGGGCTGCCCAGCGGCCTCTAGGGGCCTTCTCACACCTCCACCCCTCCCCTACAGCCCAGTTACTGCCTTTGCCTAATTAAGTCACTCTTCTCAGGACTCCGAGGAGACAAGTGGAGAGCAGAGAGAGAAAGCTCTGGTCCCTGAGAATCATAAAAGCGTGGGCCAAGCTCTCCCCACCCCCACCTCTCACACATTATTTGGGGTGTGCCCTAGTTGATGCCTGGGGGAAAGGATCTAGGCAGCCACTGCCCTGGAAACAGGAATTGCTGGAGATCTGCCCTTAGAGCCGGGATACGGCTCTTCTGTGTGGTGCCAGCCAGGCCAGTGTCTGAGCAGTGTGGTGGATGATTCATGGAACCAGGCTGTGCCTCTAGATAACAGGGATCTGAGGCAGATCCAGGTCAGTAAGTCAGACAGACATTATACTTCATCCATCTAGTAGGAGAGCCTGCAGGTAGGAAGCCCTGAGCTTGGGAAGGCAATCAGGGATTCGGAATTCCATTTACGAGCCCCAGGTGTCCACTAGACCCTGCATTGCCCTCTGCAAAGACACACATGAAGAGCCCCAGTCACACAGAGCTAGCTAATCATGCCTGGAGCTTAACTCCCTGTTTAATTTCCTGTTGTTTCTGCCTGGTCTGAGGCTCAGGGCCCCTCGGTCTCACCCATCACTGGGAAGACAAAGGCTTATTAATTCGAATGTTGACTGCTTGATTCCATTATCATTAAAACAAAAGTCTTCTCTGATTGGAAAGAAGAGTATATATAGATCATCCTTGACCAAGGGTGCTATGACTTTGAATTTATCAGATTTGCAGCGTTGCAAAAACGGTGTGCATTCAGCAGAAGCTGTCTTTGGAATTCTGGGTTTTGATCCTTTCCTGGGCCGGGGATACTTCATGCAAGGTCCTACCCTGTGCCGTGCTGGACAGCAACTCCCAGTCAGCTGCAGGCATGAGTGGAGTCACCATCACCCTCCGTGTGCGGTGCTGTGCCATTTGGTGGAGAAAATGTATTAAAAGCATTTTTTTGAAGTAGAATTTTTTTTTTCTGTCTACAATGCGTGTATCAGGATATAATCTCATTGTGCCTCAAAGAACATCTACCAATTTCGGTTTTTAGATGGAATTGTAAAAATCTATAACCACTCATAATTCTACTACTCACTGACAAATAGCTGTTAGCATTTTAATTTGTAAAAGATGTATTTATTTTATTATCTTACGTGTACGAGTGTTTGCCTTCATGTATGTCTGTACCTCATGTGTGCCTGGTGCTGCAGATGTCAGAAGAAGCATCAGATAGGCTAGGACTGGAGTGACCTATGCTTGCGTGTAGCCATGTGGGTGCCGGGAATTGAACCTCGATCCTCCGGAAAAGCTCTTGACTGCTGAACCGGCTGTCCAGACCCACTGTGTTGGTATTTTAAAAGTGTGTTAGCATCTGAACGTTTTCGAAACCAAAATTAATCCTGTTGAGATTATATGTGGTTTTTAAGTCTACACTGAAAAGTGTAAGATATTATGAGAAATCTTCCATGTCTTTAAATGTTTTTAATTGTTTTAATGGCAATACAATGTTATGTTGACTGTTTTCAGTACCATTGAAAGCTTACACACTTAAAAGCTCTCCTCCTATTTTATTATGAACTTTTTCAAACACTTCATAAAGTTAACTTTATAGCCAACACCTTTATTACCCTCACTTATGTTACGCACTAACATTTGGGCACACTTGGTTCATCTCATCTGCTCATTTGCCATTACATCTTTTTCAAAATTTTAATTTATTTATTCACTTTACATCCTGAACATCTTATTTTTCGGTGCATTTGAAAATAAATTACAGCCTTTCCCCTAAATGCACACTGTTAATTAGAGATGTTTTCCTGTGCTGAAATGCACAGGTCTTGGATATTTTACTCATTGGGTTTTGGCGCGTGTGAAGGTTATGAGTAGCACAGTGTACTCCATGATCTGGGATGATAAGGATGATCTATGGCCAATATTGACTGTCAAAGAGGTCTCAGGGTCTAGACTCAGCTATGAGACAAGCCACAGACACATCTGTGAGGGATTATTCAGATGAGCTCAGCCTCTGGCCATACAGGTGAGGGATTATCTTGATTAGGCTAAGCAAAGCCGGAAGACCTACCGCAAAGGATGGAGGGACCTTTCATTCCCGACGCTTGGTCCTAGCTGTAGAAGCTGCCATAGCTGAGCTTTTCTGCTCCCCGTTTCCTGACTGGATACCGTGTAGCCACAGTCACCTTCATCTACTGCTGGCCATGAATTCAGATAAACCCACCATTCCTTTAATTGCTTTCATAAAGGATTTTTTTTAAAAAAGAAAAATCACATTAACAAGACTTTAATTAAAATGATACCCCAAGTCAAATTAAAGTATTGTGGTAGATCAGTATAAAATGCTACCCAATGTGGTTCACAACTTCACGTACATTTGTGTTTGAAAGTTAAGGGAAAGCCAGGTGGGGTGGGGGTGCACGCCTATAATCCCAGCACTCAGGGAGGCAGAGGAAGGTGGATCTCTGTGAGTTTGAGGCCTGCCTGGTCTACAAAGCGATTCCAAGACAGCCAAGGTTACACAGAGAAATCCTGTCTTAAAAAACCCAAAATAAATAAATAAATGGAAAGAAAATTAAGTGAAAACAATAAACTTTTTTTTTCAGTCACAATGCATGTGAATTAAAAATGGCCCATAAAGTTTCTCTATAAAGGGCACAGTGTTTTAATTATGTTTCTTCAAATAATTTTTGAACTCCGCTCCATTTTTCAACACATTTTTCTTTTTATTTTATCAGGCTAGGAAATGATTTGAGCGTCTTCGGACTGGGTTATTTCCCTCTCATAAATCGGGGAGGGGGTACAGAAACAGATTGGGTGTTGGTTTTGGTTTCTTTAGAGACCGAGACTTTTTATGTAGCCCAGGCTGGCTTCTATCTTGATTCTCCTCCTCACCCTCCTGAGGTGTGGGAGTACCAGCAGGTGCCACCACACCCAGCTCCTCTCAGAGGCAGATTGTGCTTAAAGATACAGCCTTCTCTTGAGGCAGCTGGCCTGTGTGTTTCTCCAACTGTTATCACCATGCTAGGGCTCCCTTCTCTCCACCCCACCCCCACCACTGCAGGACCCAGCCAGGGCTTCTGAAATACAGATTCAGCCGTATAGTGCTTGGTGGTGGGGTGAGTGTGGGCCCGTCCACAATTGGGATTCTTACAGTTTTGGGGGAGGTACTTTGCTGTGAGTGAGTCATCATTATGGTTTTACAGAGATCATGATTTCTCGTTTTTCTTCATATATGTTATAATTTACTGTCAGTACCTTCAGTTTATTTTATAGTATTTGGTAGTACGTTTCAGAGCAATTTTCCAATAACTAGATCTCAAGATACATGTCTATAGGGTCTGAGATGAATTATTCAGCCAGCGTGCAGGTCTGGCTCCTGTGCCTCAAGGTTGTGTGTGTTCTGTCCTGCCCCTTTTACCTCCTCAGGTTTTGGTCACTGGGCATCGGCTTCTATTGCTGTATTTTTCTTCAGCCCAGGCTGTGTTAGGATAATTTCCCTCGTTGACTTTGTGGCATTTTTTTGCCTGCTGACGACAGTTTTCTGACTGACTTTTCCAAATAAGGACGTATGCTGCCGGCAGCTCAGATCTTTCCGAAACCTCCAGAATGCCAACAAGTGCACCTTCATAGCCCGTGCACAAGGCGCCTCGAGACCGGCAGCTCGAAGCCATTCCCAGAATAGTTCTTTGGGCCCTGGCTAAAGGAAGGCGAGACATTTTGGGAATGAGAAAACTTGCCAGTCAGGGGATCAGGGGGGAAAAAAGCTAAAATTTTCAGATTGAGACAAATGTAAGCCGTGGGAGGTTGCTCTGACAATCTGGGAACCACGACCAGTCTCACAGGGTGAGATCTCTGTGTGTGTGTCTCTCTCTGTCTCTCTCTCCTCAAAGACAGGGTTTCTTTGTGTAGCCTTGGCTGTCCTGGACTTGCTTTGTAGACCAAGCCGGCCTCGAACCTCCCTGAGTGCTGGGATTAAAGATGTGGGCCACCATGCCTGGCAGGGTGAGAGATTTCTAAGGCTGGTGTTCCTGGTTTGGGGGTGTCAGCATCACCTGATTTAGTGTTGTGGTCAGTGATTCATTCTCCTCCTTCTCCCCCTTCCTCTCCCTGTCTGTCCTGCCCTCTCTCATTCAGCTTTAGTTGGGTAGTGTGTCTGCTTGGTTGCCTTCTGTAACCAAATGTCCCAGTTGGCTGAGCAAACCGTGGCCCCGTAGCTGTCAGGGCCTGCGCATGCTCACTGTGGCCCCGTAGCTGTCAGGACCTGCGCATGCTCACCTTACAGCATCCCGGCAGCCTGGGTGCTGCACCTCCCGTGAGCACAGTCCCCGCGCTTGCCCTCACGCCAACCTGCAGTCACAGGACACTGTCTCAGACACCTTGGATCAGGTTGCGTTCAGAATTTCAGTCTTTTACTGAAAATTAAGAATTTTCTCAGGGAGGCAGAGGCAGGGGGATCTCTATGACATCAAGGCCAGCCTGGTCTACAAAGCAAGTTCAGTACAGCCAAGGCTACACAGAGAAACCCTGTCTCAAAAAAGAAAAACAGAAAAACAATTTTTTTCCTCCTAAAAAAGCCTAATGGTTTAGTTACAGAAGTAAAATAAAGAAAAGAAAAAATTATTTTTTTTACTGTCATTCTTCAGTGTGTAGGTTCATATGAGTATAACTTTGAGTTATATTGTTAGAATGTTTAATTTTAAAGATTTCTGCTTAAGTTGCTGACTTAGGTTTTATAAAATATTTTTTTGTGGTAAATTTGCTTTAGAAATAGGGTGGAATTTCTAACTGTTTTTGAAATGGCCCTAAGTATGCTTTTTTTAAGTTAAATTTTTACTACATATTCATGCCACGTGGTGTTCTTAGCATTGACAATCATAAAATCAAAACATTGATTAACTATGAAAAATGTCAAAGGTGTTTTATAGCCCATGCTGCCAAATATTCAGCCAAGATGCCATTCATTATGTAAAAGTAAACAAGGACATGTGCCTCTTTAGTGTGAAAATTTGCTTTTATGTCTAATAGATGGAAAAGTTCTGTGGATGGCAGAATTGTTTTTAGATAACTTTTTTATGATTTATTTATTACCGGTAAGTCTTTGTTTCACAGACATATCCTGTATGACTGTGTGCTTGAAGTCACATGAAGATTTGTCAGGCACAAAGACACCAGGAATAGACAAGGTCCAATCATGAAGTGCCGACATAAACAACAGATCACTGTTTCTCTCAGTTCTGGAAGCTGTGGGGTCCAGGGTCCTAGCATGGCTGAGCTCAGCCCAAGGCTCCTTCTGGGCTTGCATCCTTAGGGACTCATCCGACAGTACACAGAAGAAGCTGCTGTCTTTCTCTTAGGATAATATCAGCCCCATTATAGTGGTCTCACCCTCAGGACCTCAGCAGACCCAGTTATCTTTCTAAGACTTTCTCTCCTCACACCATCACATTGGATCTTAGGGGTATCAGTGGATGAGCTGGGAGAGATAAACACTCAGTCCATGACAGATAGGGTGGTGGATAAGATCATCCTTGTCCTTTTGACAGACCGACAGGGTGGGGTGGGGAGTTTGTACTGTAACTGTGACATTTTCTATTGAACAGAAGTTTGTATGTCTTGGGCCCCTGTAATGTAACTGTCTTCCTAGGAACAGAAAGGAAACTAGGGCACCCTCATGTCTCGATCTGATGCTGTTTCTTTGTGTGCCAAAAATTAAAAAAAAAAAAAAGAAAGAAGAAGAAGCTTTCTAAATAATTAGAGTGTGCAGGGCCTCTGGAGCCATCAGCCTGCCTCTGCATCCGGCTCGTTTACTGACTCATTTTACGATGTCCTCATTTTTATTTGGTTCTATTTACCAACAATTTACACTTGAAGCTTTAGCCTGCCTCTGAAACACTTCAGCAACCACCTTGCCAGTTCTTCTGAAATTACTTGAAAGAAATTGGCTTAAATAGAAAGTCCAAACAACTGAGCCAGCGGGATGGTTCAGCAGGCAGGGTTGCCTGCTGTCAAGCCTGATGACCTGAGTTCAGCCCCTGGAACTCACACGGTAGGACAGACAGAACTGACTCCCACAAGTTGTCCTCTGACCGCCACATATCTGCCCTGGCATGCATACTATCCCCCACCCCCAGTGAATAAGTTAATTAATTAATAAGGAAAGCCCAAATAAATGCCTGATTTTATATGCAGTAAGCACAAAACGTAAAGGCCTTTGGTGGATTCAGTTTGGATTCTCAAACTTTGTTTTTTAGATAAGAATGTAAAGTGGATTTGCTGGCAGTTGAGCAGACCGAAAGGTGTGCCCGAGTCCCCAGTCCCGCCTTCCACTTATTTTGCTTCCACATTTGCCCTTGCTTTTCCTTGCACTTAGAAGACACATGGATTGGTGGGTCATGCCCAGGGATAAGCTGGGCATAAAACATGCCACACAACCACTCAACTCCTTCTGTAGAGTCCCCAGGAACTCCATATTGGACCAGACTCTGGAGGAGCCCTTTGCTGAGAGCAGCAATTATCCCTCACTATGCCTCTCTCTGCCTTGAGATCCACAGTAATAGTGGGATGCCTGTCCAGTTTCTGTAATCCTTGGGACCTCAGATGTATATGTACTACCTGAAGGACCAGCCTCAGAAAAACTACCAGTTCATGGGGTGAGATCCAAGAAATTGGTGAATATCATGCTGCTGCAAACCTGCAGAAGAGGACAGAGGCAGTCATGTCCCCGCCCCCTTTTTTTCCTGTTGGTTTTTGAGTATACATTTTAATTTCCTCACCTTTTCTACTTATTTTTTTCAGGTACTGGCTTTAACCCAGGGTCTTACGTACACAAGCCCATGCACCGTCTTGCAGTACCCTCAGCCTCTTGTGTTTTAAAAACAATGACATATACGGTAGATAATGTGGGGACTATGAAAAGCCACCAAAGAGAGTGAAAAAAAAATACCCACGATTCTGTCACCATAAAATGTTCACCAACATTGTATTCCTCAAATCCACTTTCCAGGATTACACCTGTAATATGGTGACATTTATATTACAATCCTAAGGCTGTTCATTGTGTGCATTTTTCCTTTTGACACATCCTGAGCATTTCCTGTATCTTCCCATATTTTCCAAAAGTATCATTGTATCTGAAGATACAATGTAGCAGATGGCCTTTTTATATAATAGCCTGTCTTGTATACTGGTGATTTCCCTGGAGTAAAATTTAGATACTCTTAAAAAAGGAAAGAAAAGTGACTGTGGGATGCTGTGTTGTGTTAGCTTGCCCGGCTTAATAATCACCCCACTTGCCTATTGCATATCAAGACATCTTCCTGTGCATACTAAATATGCACAATAAATACAAAGTAGGGCGGCTTTACAGTGCTCCACGGTGCTTATTTACTTAGAAAATGTGTTGCATGTTAAGCGCATTCTGACTGTACAGCTCAGCATCTCTTCTCAGGGTCCATCCGCAGAGGTAAATTATTGTGTCAGGACATTTCCCTGAAGTTAGAGCCCAGCCTCCAACTTCCATTTTCTTCCTGGACATGCCTCTCTTGGTGGGTCCATCCTAACACCAGGTGCCCTGATTTTATTGAATTTGTGAGTATCCAAGCAGGAAAAAACAAAACAAACAAAATGCAATCTTTTGTTTTAATTGTGTATTATAGATAAAACAGTTTTTGGTTTTTGTTTGTTTGTTTGTTTTGTTTTTGAGCTGGAGTTACAGATGGTTCCAAGTCACCATGGGGGTGCTGGTAATCACTCCCAGGTCCTCTGGAAGATCGGACAGTACTCCTAACTGCTGAGCCATCACCCCAGCCCCCCCTTCCTTTTTTTTAATGCTTCTTTTACCTCAGAATTTTTTTTCACGTTGTTCTAAAACTTACACCAGCTAGCTCATCCTTTCTTCATTGGCTTAAAATGTTGCCTGTGTAGGTCGCTAAAAGCTCATATTCCCTCAAATGCTATTTCTAAGCTTTTTGCGCGGTTTCATTAATCTTTGTAAGCTTGTTGCAGTGCCATTATGTTGCATTTCTGTACTGTCATTGTTCCTTTCAGTGCATCCATGCCTATTTTCACCCATTTGCTGCTCTTGATTTAGAGCTTCTCTGCCAAAGGCTGGCGGTGAAGGCGTTCGGTTTTGCAGGGGAGGATGGTTTGCCCTGGTGCTTAGCTCCGCCTCTGCTACTGAGAGCATCCAGGAAGGATGGAGGCTGCATCCTCACAGAACATTTGTAAACCTGGCAGCTTACAGAGCATCCAGGAAGGACGGAGGCTGCATCCTCACAGCACAGTTGTAGCTTACTTTGGCCGCAGAGCACTAGTTTGTGAACCCCTGTTCTAGATGAATTCTAGAATCACTTTAAGCCCTTATGAATTCTGACTGCATGCACACGCGTGCGCACACACACACACACATGTGCTTGCATTACCTATTGCCACATTGCATATTATTCTCACATCAAAAGTAGTGTCTCTATGTCATAAAGTCTCCCCAGTGGGCAGCATCCGTCGTTAGTGTTTGTTGATCACCAGCATTTCACGTTTGCCCTCCTGCGGATTCCTGGTAAACGTTAATCCTTCCAGTAGCTTCCACCCTAGTTGCTGTTATAAAGTCAGTCTTTTTCAGCCGTCTCAAGACTCCCAGCCTGGTCTGTGGTTTGCTGGATCACAGGACTGGAAGAGTCTCCCCACGGGCTCCCTGCCCCCGGCAGACCTCACCCTGGATGGGAGCCACCCTCCAGCACTCAGTGATTCCAAACCCGAGTGAAGAGCCTCTGCCTCTGCTTCTAGCTTCCGTTTCACATCTATAGAGTTCATTTCCTTCTAGCACACGGCCTCTGCCCTTACTAGAACACTGCGATAAAGCATGGGGCACCCATCAGTGGCGGGCCCTGGCTCACAGATGCACTTAAGCACTGTTGTAGACCTTTGCATTTATGTTGCTTGTGTTGGGAGCCCTCTGGGCTGCTCTTCTGTAATTCTCCAGGCCAGAATCACCCGGAGCTTGCGGCTCAGTCTTCTCATCTAAATAAACCCACTCCTTAGCTGCAGGGTGGAGAGGAAAACCTTGGGAAGGCCCCTAACTGGGGAAATGAGTCCTGGCCTTCAAGCAGGCTTCCCTGTACCTGCTGCAGGACAGAGTTTCGCTTTGTAGTTCTAGCCAACCTTTTCTAAAAACTAGAAAAGGAAAGAATGTCAGCTCTAGCTGGCATTTGCAGACCATGCCTTGACCCCCTCCACTAGCCTTCCTGATACCTTTCCTGGTCTCAGTTACTTGTTTAACCCCCTGGGTCACCAGCCTCCTAGAGCTAAGAGATAGCTAGACTTAGAACTTTTTAGCCTAAAATTTCCGCAGTAAACCTGACACTCTGGAGAGGGAGGCACTTAAAAAGTTGGAACTGTGCTGAGTTAATGAACTCAGAGCACTTCCTAAGGAGACAGGAGCACAGGAGCTGCCTTCCCTAGCCATGGTGACACTGGAAGAAAGGGATGGAGCTGCAGAAGGACGTCAAGACTGGCCAGGAGAACCCAGGAGGGCACACCACTGCCTGAGCTGAGCCAGGGTGGGAAGAGAGAACCTAGTGGCCCCAGGGAATGCAGGCATTGGCCAGCTGAGCTTTCCACCTCCCTTCCCCCCAATTGCTCATCTCCAGCTTTTTCTTACAGCTACTAATGGAATCGCCTCAGACTGGGGGTATCCAGATTCCGTCCAGTTCCTCCAGGGTGCTGCTCTTCTACCAGTCTGTTCTGTCAGTTTTCATGCTTTATCTTAGCAAGAACAGTCCCGGATCCCTGTTTGTCTGTCCCAGGCACCCCTTGGTCCTCTTATACTCAGGTTTGTGTTCCGTACATGCACGCAGTTTGTTGAGGCAAAGGTCTCCTGTCACTAAGTGGCCCTAAAGGGATGTATTTACTGGGGCTCCATGTCCATGCAGTCAACCAGCCGCACACTGAAAATATTTGGGAAAAAATTGTATGGGTGTAGAACACATTAGGCTTTTTGTTATTGCCACCCAGACGAGATAGTGTAGTATTATTTATAGTATTTACATTATATTAGGCATTGTAAGTACTCTAGAGATGATTCAGAGTATATACAAAGATGTTTGTGGGTTATATGCAAACACTACAGTACTTTATTTAAGGTACTTAGACATCCATGGAGTTTGGAATCTGCAGGCTCCAGAAAGAGGGCCTGTCTAGACACCGCAAGTTGACTGTATGCAATCTAGGCAGGCACATAACCTAGTGAGGCACACAGCCAAGGCCACTGTATAAGAATAAATTGGGAGACCCTTAAGACATTGCTTTAGGGCTGGAAAGATGACTCAGAGGTTAAGAGCACTGGCTGCACTTCCAGAGGTCCTGAGTTCAATTCCCAGCAACCACATGGTGGCTCACAACCATCTGTAATGAGATCTGGTGTCCTCTTCTGGTATTCAGGGTGCATGTATATAGAACACTGTGTACATAATAAATACATCTTTTTAAAAAAGACATTGCTTTAATGGTGTTGGATTGTTGATAATTTTGCAAACTAGATTTTTCATTCCATAAATAAGAGCCTGCCACATTTTAATCCAACCATCAGAATACAAGGATTAATTTTGATATTAGCTAAAAAAAAAGTATAATTAGGAAATAAGCCAACTCCAGAACTACTTTGTATCTGTTTCTGAAACTTTCTGTGTTTGTTTTCTTGCCTTCTCTTTACTGTTGGTTCATCCACGCCACCTTCTATTTGCATTAAACAGAGTAACTGAGGAATGCACCCCCAGATACAATAATTAATAAAATGTAAAATACCTTAGCAGTCAGAGACTCACCAAACATACAAACTCATTTAAATGTTGACTGAGCTGAGATTTTTATTTGTTTGTTTTGCTTTCTGTTTTCTCTCTGGAGTTAAGTAATTCTAGCAGTGGGAACAAATGCCAGCTGTCACATGTGACCCCTCAGTAACAAAGTATCACTTGGATCTTTTTCAGAGTTCTCTGAAGAGAAGAGGCAGCCGAGAAATATACAAAGAGAAGAAAACCATTAACCAGGTAAGCCGAGGTTTTCATCCCAAAGTTCTACTCATGACAAGGAGCCATCCCATTCTGAATTTTCTCTTTGTGTCTAAGACACTAAAAGAAGCATCCGCCACCTACAACACGTTGGGGTTCACTCTCACCTTCACAGGGTGAACATTTTCTTACCACATCCACAGCCCCATCCTTTCCTCTTCTGCTTTGATAACCTTCTAGCTCTTTAGGAAAGAGAACAAACTGGCTCTGTGTGAACTTGCAGTAAGTGTAGTCCAGGGGTCTGGAGGCTCTCCTAACTGCCAGAAAGTGTTGTGGCCTTCACAGTCGGACACATAGTGAAGTCCTGCTGTCACTGGATGGTTGGGGTCATTTATTTGCCATTATTTTGTGAATGTGTGTGCTTTAAATGTGTAGCTGAACAGTACCTTAGATCAGCTCACTGGAAAGTAGAACATTCTAGCAGAAAAACTGAGCAAGTTCAGCCCTTTTTTACTATAGGGTATGTCTTCTTCCAGGCTCTCTAGCTTTGTTGAAATTGCCTTTCTGGATTCCTTTTCTTTTTTCTGCAGTTGCTTTTCATTTTAAGTCTTTGAAGAGAACAAAGATGTCATTGGTGTATAATCTCAGCAGAGTGTAAATAAGCAGCGAGTGGTGACTAGAGAGATGCCATGCGTCAGGGTTCAAGGGTCTGTGTGCACCCTGTCCCTGGAAACCCTCTCTTCATGATCCCCCTCTGCACCGGTTACTTTTCTATCGCTGTGATAAGAACACTCACAATCAGAGCGACTTACGGAAGGAAGGGTTTATTTGGGCTGGTTGTCTAGACGGATAAGAGTCCCTCACCATCGAGGCAGGGAGCACCACAGCAGGCAGGCATGGCTGCTGGAGCAGCTACCAAGACCTTGAATCTTGAACCCCAGGCAGCAAGTAGGGAGACCAGGCTTGGGACTACGAGAGGCCTTTCAGTCTCAGAGCCCCTCCCCAGTGGTGCACCTTATCCAGCAAGGCCACACCTCCTAAGCCTCAGCAAGCGGTGTCACCAATTAGGGACCAAGTGTTCAAGTGCTAGAAACTATGGGGAACTTCGTCTTACTCAAACTACCCGATTCCTGAGCCCTCAGGAATTCAGTGTCATTCGAGGACACAGCACAAGACTAATTTCACTTTCATTCCCGATTAGTTCCCCCAAATCTCATTTCAGAACTGTTGATCACAAGGAAATTAAAGGCGCCCCACGGCTAAGTGTTTTTAGCATCCTGGGTTTATAATATTTTTCTAGCTCTCCATCTCTTGCCCAGCAAAGAGCTCTTTCCTCAAAGTGCAATTACTGACTGATGAAGAGGTTGGGTGTCACATGTCCGGCACATGAACTGTAGCTTCTAGAGTGTGTACGAAAGCAAGCCTCGCTGTGTGGAGTTGCCCCATATAGCCTGCAGGGTGATTGAGAAAGGAGTTTCTGTTCAGCAGAATGGTGGAATGGAACGCCCTGGGAACTGCAGGTTGGCCACCAAAACCCAAAGGAAGCTGGCACCAAGGCACAAGGTAGGCACATGGGCAGTCGGCTGCTGGGGTGCTAGCTAGATGGCAGACTTGCAAGCCAAAGAATATATACCAGCAGTGATATATTTCTGTCGCTTGACAAGCCTTTCCAGCTGCTGGTGATGGTGCTGGTCCCCGTGTGTCTGACCCCATGCCTTGCTTGTTTTTTTCTGTCTGTAGTTTCCACTGGAAAGATGGGTTTGGCCTTGTGCTTTCACACTGTGTCTGGACCTATCCATGGGCTCTTGAAACTTGAGTTTGCTACTCCCAAGCTTAGGATTCAACCTAGATCCCTAGAGTGTTGGCAGCATCTTCCAGAAGTCTTTGGTTACAAGTTGATAACATAGCTGCCAGCTGTTTGAGATGAACTTGTCTCATTAGGAGTAGGCTGCTCTTCAGGACAGGCTGAGCTCAGCTTCCCAGGGTAGAGGGACCCCTCCCTCTCACGGACCTCCCAGAGTGGTAGCTCCTGCTTCAGCTGCCTTGACATCAGGGAGGGAGACCAACTCCTTCACGCACTTCCTTCATCTACCAGGCTTCGGTGTTCTCGCCGTCTCCCTCCCCCTTCCCCTCCCCCTCCCCCTCTCTGCTTTAGTCCTGGCGGCAGGCCTGGTAGTGTGCATGGGTGCCGGTAGAAATGACAGCACGCCTCCTCACGTGTCGGCGCGCCCGCTGTTTGTATGCTTTCTTTCCTCAAGGAAAAGAAGACGGAACAAGGATGGATCTTCAGGTGATCTGCAGGTTGGACACTCTTTCGTCCAGTCTGTGGAACTGCTGCTGTGACTGTCCTTGGTTTAGGCTTAAGGAGGTGGAGAAAATGGCGCTGGAGATGACTTGCAGGAGATGGTGGGTGGAGGAAATATGAGGGTCAGCTTTTCTAGAGGTCAGGGTGACTGCAGGGCTCTGTGAGGCGCTCACAGCGGGTGATGACAAACACTTAGGAGTCCCGGGATTTTCACAGACCCCACCCCCGTTTCCCTAATCACTTGGCTCCCTTGGCTACAGGTGAGATTGCTGAGAGTTCGATCTATGTTCCTGTTTCAAGACATTTGCTTCCCGAGCTGGGTGGGATCCTCCCTGGTGCTTGTTGGTTCCAAGGCCTCACATGTGTTATAACAGGAGGCCCTGCACTTCCGTGGAGGCCAGAAGAGGCTGGATATCTGTGGCTGAGCCATGTTCTCCGTGATCTCAGGATTTGTCTGCCTCAGCTGCAGTCATGAGGCCATTTAGGCAATTTTGGTGAAACTGGCCCCCCAGTTAAAGATAGACTGAAACCCTTCTCTCTTCCAGTTCCCGCACTGAAATCCCCAATTAATTCAGTTAAAAAGTATTTACAATCCATCTTCATTGATAAGTAGCGTAGCTTCCTTTATTTCTTCGTGTGAATAGCAGAGACTACGTGCTTATCTGTGTCTAACAGGAAGCCGGGAGAGTGATTTTTCTTGTTCTGTTAGAATGTTGTGAGACATGAGGGTTGTTTAAAAATGCATGCCAGTCGCTGCTACTCTGCAGATAGAGTTCAATAGACAATGAAGGAACAAGGGAGTGAACGAGGGAAGGAGCAGGCAGGCATGCTTTCGATGGTGTCAGGCCAAGAATTCTCTGAGTCCTTCCGTGCATAAAGTCCTTTCCGAGAGAAATTACAACCCCACAGTTTGTGAACCCATTTTGCTAGTGATTAAAAGAGTAGAGTAGCCAGGCATGGTGACGCATGCCTTTATTCCCAGCATTCAAGAGGCAGAAACAGGCCGATCTCTGCAAGTTCGGGGCCAGCTTAGTCACCATGGTGAGTTCTAAGACAGCTAGGGTAGGGCTGTAAAGAGAATCCCTGTCTCAGAAAACAAAGCAAGAAAAGATATAGGGCTGGTAGCCTTACTTCTAGTTAGGCTCTCTTTTTGTCTGCCTATCCAAAACTAAATGCTTAGTGCCAAAATTCTCAGCACGTGACGACTGACATAGATCACTCTCCATAGTGTGCCAAGAGTGTGTGTTGGGGAAGAGGTCCCAGGGGACAGTGATGGCAGTGTATCACTTAATAGGGTACACAGATCATGCTTTCTGCAGTTTGGCTGTAGATTTGGTTGAGTCTTCCAGAACACCGGGTTCTCCTTCCATGAGTTTGTGCTCAGGGAGAATCGGGCCAGGCAGAAAGCTGGATGGCACCAAGAAAGCAGTTTCTGTATCTCACTACGGTCTGGCTTAGTGTTGCCAGGATGTGGCAAAGAGTAGCTGCAGTTCTCTGAGCTCAAGAACTTAATCTATCCTCCTGGATGGCAGGAATACAAGCAGTCGACCACGCAGGGAAGGCTGACGTCTTCCGTCACATGGTTGGCAGTCTGGACCGCAGCAGTTCAGCAAGTCTCAGAGCTGGTGTCACTATTTTCTCCAAGAGACAGGGGCCTTCTCAGATGTCGCCCCCACCCCCATCAACCAAACGGGACTGTTTTGCGAAATTCACTGTCCCTATGCACTGAACACAGAGTGAACCAAATTCCTAAGCCAAGATAGTATAGGTTGCTTCAAGGCACGGGCCCCCAGCTGGAAAGGCAGTTGATTTTCTTAACCTCTGCCAGGCAGTTGGGCCCTGGGTAGCAGCAGTACCTGCCCTCTGGGTTTTCTGGTATTCTGCTAAGAACTGCTTCTCAGATTTTCAAACACTTAGCTTCTTTCTTTGGTCTCTGTGTTTACTTTCCTGCTGCGTCACAGCACTTGAAACAGAGGCCAGGAACAAAAGGCTCTAAAGTGGCCCTTGCACGGCATGGAGCCCAGGTGTCTTCACTTGCCATAGCCAAAATGTGCTCAGTATCAGCGTGTGTTCCTATGTGGTACCTCAACTTTACAAGCTCGGTGGTGGGTGCCCGCCAGAGCCTTGTTCATGTCATTTTGGGAGCCTTTAGGAAGGAGATGGGACAAAAGGGAAGGTGAATTATTCTGTCTCCTGTACCTCAGCTGGTCAGTGGAAAAGCTAGGCTCCATCTTAGAGTTGTTCAGCCTTGCTGTCCCTGCGGAACCCTCTGGATTCTCAGGCATGTGAAAGTGGCCACAGGCTGATATGAACCAAGTCGGATCCACAAAGTCACCAACGGGCCACAACCTTACTGGTGGATCTTATACTTCACTTAACTCTCTCCTTCTTCATTTGTAACTTGTATGATGGTTTCGGCATGCGTGGTCTTCCCAAAAACTAACCGTTAAGCTTCTTGACGAAGCAACAAATTATAGGTCATTTCAGAGCCCACCTGCAAGGGCTCTGGGGCTCACTGCTCCTTTGTCATGGCAACACCAACCAGAAGAATGGGGTGGTGTGTGTGTGTGTGTGTGTGTGTGTGTGTGTGTGTTGGGTGAGGTGTGAGGGGAACCATAAAAAACACACATTTGGTGTTTTCAGATAACCTTCCCTCGGGCTATTCTTGCCTGGCAGGATGACAGTGCGGATTTGAAGTGCCAGCTTCAGTTTGCCAAAGAGGAAGCCTCCCTGATGCGCAAAAAGATGGCCAAGTTGGGGCGGGAGAAGGACGAGTTGGAACAGGAATTGCAGAAGTATAAGTCCCTCTATGGTGATGTGGACAGTCCCCTCCCAACAGGGGAGGCTGGCGGGCCCCCCAGCACCAGGGAGGCAGAGCTGAAGCTGCGGCTGAAGCTGGTGGAGGAGGAGGCCAGCATCTTGGGCCGGAAGATCGTGGAACTGGAGGTGGAAAACCGTGGCCTCAAGGCAGAGATGGAAGACATGCGGGTTCAGCACGAGCAGGGAGCAGGCAGGGACCACGTGCCGAGCATTCCTACCTCACCCTTCGGAGACTCACTGGAGTCCTCCACGGAGCTCCGCCGGCACCTGCAGTTCGTGGAGGAGGAAGCTGAGCTGCTGAGGAGATCCATATCTGAGATAGAAGACCACAATCGGCAGCTGACCCACGAGCTGAGCAAGTTCAAGTTTGAGCCTCGCCAGGAGTCAGGGTGGCTGGGGGACGGCGTATCTAAGGGCCCCGGGGCCAGCATTCCCCTACAGGAGGAGCTGAAGTCAGCCAAGCTGCAGATCGATGAGCTCAGCGGGAAGGTGTTGAAGCTGCAGTATGAGAACCGGCTGCTGCTGTCCAATGTCCAGCGGTGTGACCTGGCTGCACATCTGGGGCTACGTGCTCCGAGCCCCCGAGACAGTGACGCCGAGAGCGACGCCGGCAAGAAAGAGAGCGATGGGGAAGAGGGCCGCCCGCCCCAGCCAAAGCGAGAAGGCCCTGTCGGTGGGGAGAGCGACTCCGAGGACATATTTGAGAAGACCTCAGGCTTCGGCAGTGGAAAGCCATCTGAGGCGAGTGAGACATGCCCAGCAGAACTCCTGAGGGCCCGGGAGGACACCGAGTGCCTGGTGACCATAAAACACGAGGCCCAGCGGCTTGAGCGGACCGTGGAGCGCCTCATCACCGACATGGATGGTTTCGTGGATTCAGGCCTCCAAAGCGAAGGCGAGGGCAGCCCCAAGGAGCCCCACTTGTTGGAGACCATCAACACAAGGATGAAGGCTTTCAGGAAGGAGCTGCAGGCCTTCCTGGAGCAGATGACGCGGGTCGTGGATGGTCTGTCGCCCCTGTCCCACCTCACAGAGTCCTCCAGCTTCCTCTCCACCGTGACTTCTGTGTCCCGGGACTCCCCCATCGGGACCCTGGGGAAGGAGCTGGGCCCGGACCTGCAGGTAAGGGGGCTCCCAGCATCGCCTTCCTGCTCCGTCTCATTCTTCCTCCTTCTCGCTGGCATTGCTGCTCTGGGGCTGGCACTGCTCTCGGCTGCTTGGTTTTAATTTCAGACCTGCACTGTACTAAAGCCTCGTCGTCAACCAAATCCTTTCTCTTGGTTGGTTTCTTTTTTGTTTTGTTTTGTTTTATAAGTTCCCTTATCTCCTTGTTCCTTTCCCTGTTCTCCTGTTTTCTTTTAATTGCACCACTATTCGTGGTTTAGAGGGCCTTTCATGACAAGGCCAAGCCCAGTGGAGGCGCTAGGGATCGATGCAGTCTTCCATTGCTCCTTTCTTGGTGTCTCAACCAACCAGCCACCCTGACGAAGAAGCTATGAGGAGTTTAAGACAAAAACACCAACTCCCGTCACGGTCAGGAAACTTAGCAGACTCAGTAACACGTGCCCGGCTCCCTCTGGTCTATTGCCAGAGGGACAAGTGCAGTTCTGAGAAGCCTCAGACAGCCCAGGCCCACCTACTCCCTCTGGAAGATAAGCCAGGATGGGGGAGAGGAGCCGGTTCTGAGAAGGCTGGTTTGGATGGAAAATCCCGCTGCCACTCGCCCCTGCCGCCTCCCTCGCCGCCCAGGGTGAGGGCCCAGGGGAGCTTCGCCCTGGGTGCATGGCCCAGCTGCTGCCCCGGACTGTGGCTTTGGCTGCTCGACCCACAAGTAAGGGAGGCAGAGCCTCTTCCCCGTCTTCTTCATGGGTAGTCTCCCCATTGCATGTGTCTCCTAGCCAGTGTTCCGCATAGCCGCCCCTTCACCAGCTTTCCATGTTAGTTCATCCTTTTACTCACGTTCCTTTTGGTTTTGTTCTCTTTACTCTCTTGAGCATTTAAGTTGCTTTTTTTTTTTTCCTTTTCATTCACGCTTTTCTCTGTCTGGTAGTTTTTTTCCATCGTCTACCCGCTTTGTTTCTTACCCTCCACCTCCTCCACTTTTTACCTACCCCTTTGTCTTTTTTGTTTCCCATTAAAAAATTAAAAGCAAAACAAATAAATCCCCTTCATGCACCTAACAGTCCAAACTGAGGGACCAGCTGGAGTGGCAGCTCAGTCAGGATCGCGGGGATGAGCGAGAGGGCCCTCGCCTCCGAGCCGCCCGGGAGCTGCATCGCCGTGCCGATGGGGATTCCGGCAGCCACGGGCTGGGAGGCCAGAGCTGTTTCAGCCTAGAGGTAAGTGAGCTGCCGTGCTCACTGCTCGTCTTCGACCTCTCCTCCCTCAGGAGGCAGTCCATGCCCTGAGGGACTCCGGACTCACAGGCCTGTGACAGGAAGCTCCCCTTACCAAAGGACTGAACATACATCGGTATTGGCTTACCCGAAGCAAGCAGAGTCACCATATTCTTGTGGAGAGCAGCCCTCAGGAGGGGCAGAGAATGCCGAACAGCCAGCATGCACATGAGCATCTGTGCCTTATCAGTAATGTTGAGTGTATCCACTTTAAATGGCAAGTTAGATGTTCCTCAGTACTATGACTGAAGTGTAACAGAGAAGCCACATGCTAGAGGTGCTCATTTCCCCCACGGATTTCACGAGTGTCTTAGAACTCTGAAGCTTTCACAGGAAACACCTTTGTTAGCCTGTATAGCACATAGGGTCTCCATCTGAGAAGGCTAGTAGGCTCAAACACACTTTTCAAATGGTTCTTGGGTGGCCCATCACCAGGATAGACACCCCAGAAAGACAATTTTCCCAATCTCCAATGAGTGCCGCACCACTGTCTTCCTGTCAGGGACATTGAGAGCCCGGGGCTTCTAGTCTGGGTGTGTATTACCAGCTTGGTTTCCTGAGCAAGGCTCTGTGTTCTCTCATCTGTGAAGTGGGTGAGAGTGCTGCTCCACTCACCTCCTGTGCTTGTATGTGACTGTGACGAGTCTCAGATGGTTCTTTAAGCTGTGAATGGGGATTGCTGTAGAGTTTTAAGAACAAGGGTGAAAACCATTGTTCTGTGACACGTGGCAGTAGCCTGCCTCTCCCTGCGATGGACTATTGGAGAGTGGTGTCCCCCACCTCAGGAGGCTGGCTGTTCTTGCATGTTGTGGCTAGGGAAGGTCTGTAAGCTTCAGAGCTCGTCACCAGCTAGACCCCTCCTGGGTCCTGTGTATGTTGACGTGATGGCAAGGTGCTGGCTTCGTGCACACAGGCATCAGGGAATTGAGAAACTGGCCACAGGGTTGCATAGGGAAAACAGAATTAAATCAAATACAATGGATAGTCAGTCTCCAGGTAGAGAGTAAATCTGGGAGGTGACACAGAGAGCCCGAGAGGAAACATCTGACCTTCAGCCTTGGAAGAGAAATGATCTTAAGTCCCTCCTCTTCGTCCCTCCCAGGCCACTTGGTCATATTGTGAAGTCTGGGACAGTTCTCTCAGCCTGTCCCACTGTTCTGTGACAGCAGGGGCAGACAGCCCAGAGCCTACCCTCTCCACAGCTATGTTTCCGGCCACTGTCATTCAACGGCCTCTATCCTACCAAAGTGCCATCTTTCTCTTAAATATCTGCTCAAGTTCCTTTTAAAGGGGGAAGTGAGAAAACCAATGAAGACGAGGTCAGGGGAACATGTTTTCCTAGAAGGGGTGAGATCCGCACGTCCTTCATTCTGATGTTTTTATTCACAGAGGCATTTCACTTGGAGTACAAAAAGGGTCAAGTATGTAAACACACCCACTTTTAAAATTTTAATTAACTTTGATCCTGCTGTGCTTTTCCCTTTTGTCAGACAAGTCCTCCCTTGTAGGGTCCCAGCCAGGGAGGCTGGCTGTCCTGGTTTGGTATGTCACTCCCATAGCCTTGCTGGCTGCAATATTACATTATGCTAAAGGACTGTACAATGGGAAATTCCAAGGAGCAAGAAAAGCCTCCCAGTGTAGAACTCCCTCAATTCCCTGCTGGTCCTGGAGACAGCATGGAGCCCCTAAGAATTAGCAGGGCATCCTGACCACAGAGGTGCTCTGGATTGAAGAGTCACACAGACTCCAGTCATTGGGGAAGGGGGGAGGGATGGAATGGTAGAGCAAACACGGACACTTCTTTTTCCTTTTGCTGGGGTTGAAGCCAGGACCTTGTGCATGCTAAGCAACTCCTCCACCACCGAGCCATGTGCACACTCCAGTCCCAGTGTAGACACTGATCCAGAGCGCGGCCTGGCAGGCTGCTGCCATGTGTCCTTCTGGCAGTTGTCTCACCCTCCTGCATCCCCTTTAAATGCCCACCGAGTCTGTCCTCGAGCCAATGTGTGCCTTTGTCTGAACCTCCTTTAGCTCTCTGTCCTAAGTTCTCAGAGGGAAGGGGTGAGGGGACCCCGGCATTGGAAGAACCTCCAGCCCCATTTGTGATATGCCATCGGTAGCTTTGGCCTCCTTAGTGCCGCTGTTCAGGCTGGAAGAAAGAGGGCTAGTTGCTACTTTCGAAGATCAGATTCTTTTTTTCCTGGGTTTAAGCTGTGGTTACTGCTAGTAACACTAGTGTCAGTGTTGTGTACAGCAAGGAGGAAAAGCCCACTCTTAGTAGATAGCAAACAGGTGTCATATGGATAGCCTGCTATTCAGATGCCTAGGAATGATGGGCCTGAGCCAGCGTTCTCTAAAAAAGAAGTCAGAACCCATCCACACCTGCAACCTCGCTAATGCAGATGCACAGAAATTAACAGCTGAAAACCAACCAGACTGAAGGGCCAGTGTTCATCCCAGTATGTACTGGTGGTAGGCTACCACTGTGCTCTGGACTCCCCCTGATTCTGCCCCTATGTTTCCCATTAAATCTGCTAAGAGATTTGCTTATGGTAAGAGGAAGCATTGTATAGGACAGTTCACATGGAATGTACAAGGCACCTTAAAAATAGTCCCGAGTGAGAAGTGGCCAAGCATGGACACTGGTCGGGTTTCATATATAAATGAAACCACGCTGGTGCCCAGAGGATCGGGTTTCTGCCTCAGGATCTCGAAGGGCTCTTCTTACTCGTTCCTCCCCTTTATCCTTTAATCACTGAAGCACACAGCATCTGTGCGGCCTCGTGTCTCAGCTGTGAAATACCAGTCCCGGGAAAACCACGTGGGGTCTATGCCAAGTATCTGTACATATGTGGACCTCGGATAATGAGGTTGAAAGAAGTGGTGGAAAAGTGGCCGGGACAAAATGAAGGTCACCAGAAATGAAGTCCTGGTCCTTAGGTGGTTGTGGGGTTGCTGGGCAGAAGAGGGGTCACCCTGTTTTGCTTATTGTCCCTACTAAGCCTTGAACTGACCTACAAGCTGCTTCATCTGGAGCTGGTTAAAGGTCAGCAATGTGGATGAGTGTGAGACACAGCCTCTGGTTGGGGAGGGACATGGACGGTGGGTTTCTGAGAGCTGACGTAGTGGAAGGGAGGCCATGACGTCAAGGCTGGTGTCCCGGCAGCCTCGGAACGGGCGCGTCCGGTGTGTGCTCACATAAACTGATTTCACAGAAAAACCCAGATGAGTCCATTTGTCGTTATGATCAAAATAAGCAAGCAAAGGAGGTTTTCAAAATTCAAACCTTGGGGATTTGGTGATAACGAACAGTATTATTTTTTTTTCTACAGGAAATTTGTTTTGTGTGGAAATGTTCCCTAAGTGTATGTGATTGTTCGCAGTTGTGTGGCAGTAGAATCGTTCTAGAAGGAGTTTTTGACACAGTTATGTTTGTAGTCTGTTCTGTGTAACACTGGAGTGACCACAAGTGTTCTAGTATTTCATTAGCACGAGGATCAGTGCATGAAAAGAGAACTTGAACGAGCAGGGCTCTGAGCGCTCATGGTCTGCACAGACATGAGTGCTCAGAACTCTGTAATAAACCCGCGGCCCCGGTGATACACTCAGATGACCTCGAGGACTCTCTCTCTGACCTTGCACCAGTCAGAAAGGAATGCTATCAGTCGGATGCTGCTGAGGAATGAGACTCATCTCTTTATAACATTTTAAATATTTATTAAGATTAAAACTAATATAAGATTGAGAATATCTGAACTGAAACCCAAAATGCCCCGAAGTCTGAATCCTTTGAGTACTTAAATAATTCCATAAGTAGAAAATTCCATACCGTGCAGCATCACACACAGAATTACTAAAAATACTGTATAAAATCACCTCCAGACTATGGGTATAAGGTACATCTAAAACAAATGAATTTTTTTATTTAGTCTTGGGTACTGTTTCCAATGTATCTTATATACTTCTCTTAGCAATGACTTGATTAGAATGTTTTGTGTCTAATAATACAATGCATTGGCTAGAATCTAATACACTGAAATCTAGAGGGTGTTTACATTTGGACTCTACCATGTGTAACTGGAAAGTGAAGTTGGCAGCTAGCACCCAGGCCTTCTGAAACAACCATATAAAAAAACACCTGAGCTGGGGCTGGAGCGATGGTTTAGAGTTCTGGCTGTTCTTTCAAAGGTCCTGAGTTCAATTTCCACCAACCACATGGTGACTCACAACCATCTATAATGAGATCTGGTGACCTCTGCTGGCAGGCAGGCACACGTGCAGGCAGAACACTGTATAAATAAATGGAAAGGAAGGAAGAAAGCACTTGAGCTGCAGATCCCTGCTCTGACCCCAGTGCTGAGGGTGGTGCCCAGCATACCAAGTGTCCAGTCACACTGTATAAAGGCTGGAGAGATGCCTTAAAGGCTAAGAGCCCTTGCTGCTCTTCAAAGAACCTGGGTTTGGTTCCCAGCACCCACAATCGGGCAGCTCTCAACCAAGTACAGAGCCACTTCCAGAGGATCTGACGCCTTCTCTGGCCTCTGCAGGCACCTTCATACACAGGTGCACATAAATTCACACAGGCACACATAAATAAATGAGTATGTAAATTGCATAGAACATACTTCCATTGGAACTGGACTCCACAGTGGACAGAGCTGTAGCTGGCTTTTAGACCTGTGGCTTTGAATGATGGTTGCCAGGGTCGGTGACACTGGCTTCAGGAACGCCAAGGGAACAGCAGACAAGGCACTGGGCCAAACACTGGCAGGAGAGACTTTTGCCTACAGGTTGGATAGGCAGAGGTGAAACAACAGAAACCTGTCTAGCCGCTCAGGCTGTGGGGTCGAGAGGAAAAGGCAGCACAGCTTACTCAGAAACCTTACTCAGGGTCAAGATTTGAACTTATGTTACCAGTTTGTTCTAAGGATCTCCAAGGATCGTGTCTGTAATGCTGCCTTTGGCAAGCACAAAATCGTCTTGTGGTCCCACACTGTCAAACATGTCAAATGCAAGACCATCAAATAAATGCCCATTGAAGAGGAGCTCACAGTGCAGAACTTCAAACACAGTTTAAAAAGGCTCACCAAGTTAGAGCAGGCAAATAACCCTCCAGCCATGCACATATCAACAATCGTAGTTAAACTGAGCGGATTAGCTGGCTGTGATGGCTCTCACTGTTCGTCCCGGTACTTAGGAGAAAGAGGCAGGTGGATCTCTCAGTCTGTGGCCAGCCTGGAAAAGGAAGTTTTGTGAAGAAGAGAGTGGGAAGGAATAAAAGAGGGGACTAGGAGATGAATAGGAGTAAAATACATTATATAATGTGTGAACCTGGCAAAGAATTTTTATTTATAAAAATACCGAACGTCAAAATAAATTAAATTAACATGAAAGAGTACGAGTAGGCAGACACGAGGATTCAACTCTGAGATCTTTGGATAACAAGTTAGATTATCAGATGGACAGTAAGCAGTAAGAGAGGCGTTAGGAAAGAGTGAGTTGTTATTACAGAAGGAGGCACTTATTTATAAGTAGTTAAACTTCGTCATCGTGATAAATTCAAAGAGAATCCATGACAGTGCCCAACAAGACGCAGAGCAGAGAAACATTTCATAATCCCTGCCCTTGAGTTTCTTAAAGTTGGGTGAACTTTACCCAACCGAGCTGCACCCCAGCTTTTGTTTTTGGAGACAGTCTCACTGTGGAACCCTGGCTGTCCTGGAACTCACTATGTAGGCCAGGAAGAATGCCTTCAAGCTGCTCCCGCCTCACAAGTATCGTGATTAAACATACGCGCCCAGTGAGTTTAAACCTATTGGTGCCCAAAGGTTTACTGTAAAGTTGCCAAACCCCCAGTGTCCAGTTTTCTCTGCCTCTAACTGTAAAAAGGAGGAGCTCTTCCCTTGAGAGTTCTGTATTTTCTCTCCCGAAGGTGTGGTCTTCGCCAAATGCCAACCTAAGTAATGGCAGCATCCAGAAGAGCCAGTTCCCCGGTGGGAAGTAGAAATCAGTTAAAGACAGGCAGAAGGAGCTGGTGAGATAATATATCTTTATTACAATAGTCCACTCTAGTTCCCAGCTTTCAAAATCACTTTGCCCAGGCCAGTGTAGTGCCGCACTCCTTTAATCTGAGAGGCAGAGGCAGAGGCTAGCCTGGAATACATAGAGAGATTGAAGACAGCCTACGTAGAGAGACCCCGTCTTTTTTTTTTTTTTTTTACCACACACCTTAAGTGACACAAACTTGCTACTTAATGATTTCTAAAATGAGTACATGTTTTGCTTAACATTTAATGGTGCCTCCAATTTTAGTGAAACATTCATTGAATAGTAGCAATTAATCTGTCTTTGATGGCCATTTGGCCATAAAGTATAAGCTTCATCAATAACAATAACAATACAGATTCCTTGACCTATCCCTAGGCTGGAGTTCAGTATTAATAGAGCTGTGTGATTCCTGGATGTGGTACAGAGAAACTTAGAAGCAAGTGTCTGCTCTAGAAAGGAGCCCCACCTGCAGCGACCCCATGCTGTGGGATTAAAGAAAGGCCCTTGGTGAGGCAGGACAATCTCCAGTAAGCATATGGACAGATTAGTTAAGCCACCTAGAAAGACCCCAGATGGCTCCAAGAATTGAACCTAGGAGGCCGACCGCAGCAGTGGCCCTGGTGGACTGAGGTGTCACCACCAACTCCTTCTGCCTGAATGGTGTAAGCCACAAAACGCTGTGTGGTGGCAGAGAGCCTTCTTGGCATTTTTTTCTCTCAGCCTGGTTTATGGTTGTTGTGGTTAAAGGCCCCCACTTACCTGCCCCATGTCCTACATAAAAGAGATACAGCCCGGAACATCAGGGGCTCCCCTGTGAGAAACCCCAGGGGAGGTTGCCGAGGTCACTCCACTGCTGCAGCCGATGTGCTGTGTCTCCTCCCCGCCCCCCGTGTGTGTCACTTTGTACAGATGTGTGTCCTGCGTCCTCACCTGAGGCAGAGTTCTCACTTCCACTAAACCCTTGCTTTATCCTGCCAATCAGCTCAGGGGCTCCCCCGTTTTACCTGAGCAGAGTGTGTCGGTAGAAGAGCTACAGGGTCAGCTCGCGCAGGCGGCCAGACTGCATCAGGAGGAGACAGAGACGTACACAAACAAGATCCGTAAGGTAAATATTTCGTGAGGATTCAGCACACCTGCTTGAGTGCTACAGAGCCCCTCAGGAGCAGTGCCGTGACGCATTTTAAAGTTACGCTGTCTGTTGCATGCAAGTGCCAACACCCGCAGGCCTTTCCCCTCCACAGCACACTTGGCAGTCATGTTGCCTCTCCTGATCCACAGGCCAGCCCTTCTGGAACATTCCAGCGTGGCTTTGAAGCTACAGAGAGTATCAAACCTCTCATCTGCTGTCTGTTCCTGAACTGTTTAACTTGCGGATCAGGCATAGGAGAGAGGGACAGCAATAACTAACCATACAATAAAACCATTATAACAGTACACTGCGGTGAACACTATTTAAAATGGATGACTTAGCTATTTCGGGGATTTCCTAATTACTATTTTTGGACCATGATTGGCCGACACATATCAAACCACAGAAAGCAAAGCATTGGAAAGGGAGAAATGTAGTTTCAGGAAAATCTTCAGGTCTGTTGAGCTTTCCTGCACCGATGCCAGCGAACTAACACGAAACAAGGGCTTTGAATGAGACCAGTGTGTCCGTCATTGCGAAGGGAGTTTTCTGTAGAAACATCTGCTCACCCTAAACTGTTGTCTTCAAAAAAGCTGCCATTGATTGAGCTCTGGCCTGATTAACTTGTAGTTATTTTTAAAATTACATGTAACAGGCTAATTATCCTTCACCCACCAAGGGGTTTCAGATCCAAGTACTCCTGCCCTGGGCCTCCAAAGACACTGCCCTGCCACCTCAAATCTAATTAAGCTGTGAGCAGATATCTAGACGCAGAATTGTCCCGGCTCTTCTTCTCCCCTTGTGCTTGTTCTTGGAGGACATTGGTAGCTTTGAACAGAGACAAAGCACAACAGTTGGGGTTGGACGATATATCTATCCCTTGATGCTCCAAACACATACGCTATGCAAAATGAGTCATTTGGTGTATCCAAGAATTTGTTTGGGCCAGGAATATGTACTGTAGGGCATATACCTCCGTGGTGACTGAGGCCAAAAGGATCTGAGTGGGTCATAGGCTGATGAAGAGAGTGTCAGCTATGCCTTGCAGTGTACACAGGGCAAAACTAAATGCCAGACTCCTAAGTGTCTCTTGCTGTGTTCTCCGAAATGTCCGTTCCAGACATTTCCTGTGGATGTGAATTTCGAGTATTGTTACCAAGGAGAGAAAAAAAATTACATACGAGAGAAATGCCCCCTCTCCCCCAATGTGGCACATGCACAAACACATGCATGTACATGCATGCAGGCATTTGCATTGCTCTGAGAAATGGTTTGGAAGGTAAGGTTATCACTGGAGATGCTGGTGATGCAGTGGCAGAGTCCCTGGTGTGCACACTGGGCTTACAATAAAGGAGTTTCGTTGAAAAGTCATCAGAGGAGGAGATACTGTCCTTTTAGCTTGTTGAGTAGGGAAAGGCCACGCTTTGTGCTCTAGAGGCACCTAATGGACCCAAAGAAAGAAAGCAGACAGGTGTGGAGAGAAGTTCACAGGTCCCTAGGGTCTGGGCAGGGTGCTGCCAAGGGGACCGTAGAGCACCTACAGGTCCATCTCCCTGAGTATCGATACCTTTCCACAGCATCGTGGAGGCAGGAGATGCAGGGTGTTGGGACAGCACAGTGAGCAGATGCAGGGCTGGATCTCCAAGGCATCAGGCCATTCTCCCTCCATGCCGTCGTGTCCTTTTGGGAATAACCAGCATTGCAACTCTGAAGACTTGAGGTAGTGACTAAATCAGTGATGTTTCCTCCTCTTCCAGCTGGAAATCCAGTGTAGAGCTGGTGTTACGGCAGTAGCCAATGCAGCCACACTGCACGGCCACGTGGACCTTTGCAGAAGATATCAGCCTTCACTTAGCACATTGGCTGTATAGCTGTCTCCACCGGGCAGCCGTAGCTATATTCAAGTGGTTTATAGGGAAAACCACTTCCTTGGCTTTCGGTCTAAGTGTGAAGTCAAAAGGCAGTGGTAGGGCTGCCACTGTCACCCTCGTGTCAGTCTGGTTCAGAAGCCATTGGTTTCCAGTGTCACTTCCACTACACTGAAGGCTATCCTTCAGCCTTTCTCTGCAAAGTAAGACTTTGTTTGCACACCTTTGGTTAGCACTGACACATGGTAATCGCTTCCTGCTTGGAAGAGCTCCATGGTTTTTTGTTTGTTTGTTTTGTGTTGTTTTAAAAAAGGGCTTAGCCAGGTATGGTGGCCTGTGAACATGATCCCAGCTACTTCGAAGGGTGAGGCAGGAGATTTGCTTTTAACACAAGAGTAGAAGAGCTGTCTGAGGGATATAGTGAGACCCCCCCTGCATCTTAAAAAAGAAAAAATCCCAGGTACTGAATACAGAGATGGAGATGGGTAATTCCTTAATGATGGTTTTGTTTCCCTAAGCAGCCATCACATTGAATAGGCCTAAAGTATGGAAACCGGCTATCACATTTGCTGACTGGTGTACGTAGTTGAGTCCTTTATGCTCAGGAAGAGTTGTTGTTTCTGTTTTGTTGTGTCTTCCCCTGGCTCAACTGCTGTAGTTTTCCATAGCTTTCCATTGTCTCAGTATTCTCAACCAGGGCTTGAGAGAAGCCAGAAACCTCAGGAAGGAAGGATGAGGTAGATGTGTAATTCTTTTCTTCTCTGCCATTGTAAAGACCCTTGTGGGCCAAGCACAGGCACCCAAGGGAAACAGGGCCCCCTTGAGTGGCACCTGAGTCAGTCACAAGCCATGCGCCCAGGTAACGTTTTCCTGATGGGGAACAAGACATTTCTATAAAGCACTGAGAGACTAGCAGTGAAGAAGGCTGCAATGCCTTCCTCTGAAACAGCACTTGCTTCTACACCACAAAACTTCATGAGGTTTTGTGCATCAGATTATTAGTCACCCTAAACTTACAAGGATACCTGTGTTTCATATCCTGTGTGTGCACGCCATCAAGATTGGACAGTAGGCTGCTCTAGAGAACCTTGGTTGGGTTTGGATGGCACAGGGCCCGGCTGCTTTTCACAGCTTCTCGATTCTGTTCAAGATGGAGGAGGACCACCTGTATGCCTTGCGTTGGAAAGAGCTGGAAATGCACAGCCTGGCCTTGCAGAACACCCTCCACAAGCGAACCTGGAGTGATGAGAAGAATCTGCTGCAGCAGGAGCTCCGGTCCTTGAAGCAGAACATTTTCCTCTTCTATGTCAAGCTCAGGTGGCTGCTGAAGCACTGGAGACAAGGGAAGCAGATGGAGGAGGGAGGAGAGGACTTCGCGGAGGTAACGCCTCCCACCCATGCAGACCACTTAATTTGCATCTGTTTCATGCTGGGTACCCACACACCACTGTCTCACCCACTGTGTCTTCTTGCTTTTTATTTATCTTCCAATATTGACCCAAGCCACAGAAACAGAATGGCCTGTCCAGGCATGCACAAAAACGAGCTGAGTTCTGTACCCGGGCTTGGTTCTAAGAACGTCCCCGTCTTTAATTCCACTCTGGAACAGTTTTGCTCACGTCCCCTTTGTTGTGGATGGGTGTGAATCTTTAAAGTCGTCACCCTGGGGTCTTCACTGTCTCATTCAAGCTCACTGGTTTATAAAAGCCGGTGCACAAATGTTTCCTGCCCTTACACGTTCTCACACGCTGAAGCCCATTTCTCCAGCTTTATGCGGGTTCCTTCTAATCCTCACACAGGTCCCTTTGTCACCTCTGGCATTTGGGTATGTTTACCCCATGTGTACAAATTCCTAGTTAAGAGAGCAGGGTTTGTTGCCTTCTGTTTAGTTTTTGTTTGGTTGGTATACAAATGTCTTGCCTGTACATATGTCTATGTACCACGTGTGTGCCTGGTGCCTGCAGCACCCAGAAGCGGGTGTCGGATCCCCCTGAAACTAGAGTTACAAGATAATTGTCAGTCGCCATGTGAGTACAGGGAACTAAACCCAGGTTCCTCTGTGCCAGAGCAGATCATACTCTTAGCCTCTGAACTATCTATTCTGCCCGTTGGGTTTTTGTTTTTGAAACAGGATCTTCGTATGTAGCCGAGGCTAGTCTTGAACTCAAGATTCTTATACCTCAGCCTGCTAGTTGCTGAGATTGCAGGTATGGGCCACCGTACTTGGCAGTGACCCACTTTTTACTGCCGATTGAGTGCCCTGTGGCTTTGCATGTCCTGACCCCGAGGCTTGCTTTCTGGGCGGCCTGTGCAGCCGCACAAGCTACTTACTCAGCTGCTCCCGCGCTGTGAGAACTGGGGGCCTCTGAGCTGCTGAGGCCTTTATTGTACTTTTAACTCCAGTGAACAGCACATGTCATCCCAAGTTACCCTGTGGCTGTGAGGTTTCTTGTTGATCAGCACACTGGAATTCCTCCTCATCCTCCTCATTTATAAAACTGCTGCTGTGAGCAAAAGCAGCCACAATTTACAAAATAAATAAATAAATAAAACTCTCCGTTAATCTCTTCTAATAAAATGAGCATCTGTCGGTCCCATGCCGCTTAAATGAAAGAAGTGCAGTAAGATGAGCCTCTTAGGGAAAAGACTCAGGGAAGGTGAATGCTTGCCCGGTCAGGCCACACAGTGCTCCCGTGTGAGGAGGAGGCTTGTGGGAGACCAGGAGTTGACGATTCTCATGAGTCAGGTGGAAAGTTGGTCTGTAGAGCAGAAGAACACAGGCGAAGCTTTGATCCTCGTGTCTGCTGGTTTCAGAGCGAACATGCAGACAGTGCGCATGGGCTTGCTGAGCTTGAAGTCCAGGGCAGTCACCAGACGGCAGGAGCTGACCAAGAGGATTCCGACCGAAGCTGCGGCCTTCCCCCGGGAGAGCATGCCCCACAGTCCCCGGGACAGATGAGCGAACGTGGATCACGGCTGCCAGCTGCAGATGGGGGACCACTCAACAGGCAGGTGGGTGCTCTAACCTAGCATTCTCTACACCCAGGAGGGAGTCTGTATGCGTCATCTTATTCCAAATGCTGATGTCCCTGGCTGCAGAAAAGTCCTGACTGACTCTGACTACCTGTAAGTATAGGGAGAGTCAAGGTGGCTGGAATGTTACTAGCTGCCGTGCTGTTCAGCCTTTCACTCCAGTGTCAGCCCTGCAAGTCTCAGTTAACCCATAACTTAGGACCTAGTAAGATCAGCTCTATTGCATATGTGACCAGAAAATTGGTCTCAGAAAGAAGAAATTCAATGCACAGACAGACTCTGAGAAGAGAGAATATTTGACTTCATTGTAGCAAGGTAGCAACTTTGCAGGGTGTTTTAGTTACTATTTAACAGAATAGTCATGGCCAACAGCACTGCATTGGTAACATAGTTTACAAGGGAAAAAAATCTAGAAGTATTTGTTTAATTTCCCATCATGCACGAAGTATTTGGAGTTTCTCTTTGGCCACTTGAAACACATACCCAAATACAAAGGCATGGCGATACTTTGGGAAAGAAAATCACAGTGAGTATAAAGAGGAGTGAGGATTAAATGTTATTAAATGTTTAGACAGAAACCCTGAAAGCAAGCTCCTTCCAAACCCACATAAACATTTTTGTTTATTTATTTTGCATTTCTATAACAAAGTGGCGTCTGTATTTCATTTGGAGACTTGCGATCCCGAGAGATCTCTGAGTACGTTTTGAGCCTCCTTGGCTTCCCAGAGGGTCCCAACAGAAAGCCTGGGGTCCCCACCCTGGCTGCCTGCTTGCTGGGTGACGGGTGCAGGTGTGGGCACTGGGCACAGCCCTGCCTTCCAGCCTCAGCCATTCTGGATGACCCCTGCGGTGCTCTCCGCAGCTGCCTCTCCATTTTCACCTGTCGTCTCTGCCCAGTTGTGTGCATCAAGTGGGAGATAGCTGTCACCAGGACGTCAGTGCAGATTCCAACAGGAAAACAGGGCTACTGGTGCTATTTGGAGCGCAGGCTTAGGGGATATGCGGGTCTCTCTTACCACTTTCTCTTCATACACAAATCAGAACAGTCGTCCGTACCCCACCCACCTTCATTTTCCCTGAGCAGAATGACTCAGGACGGAGATAATAACTTTCAAAGGAGCCTCTCCTCACAGTCATCAGGAAGTGCGTCAGTGTGCCAGAATCCCTGGGGAGATTTGAGGTCATGGAATAAGTTTTCCAGCAGCAATCTGGTTAGAAACTAGAACATTACAAATTATGAATAAAGCTTTAAAATGTAGGCATTTTATTGGTTTGAAAAGAGGTATTGTCAGTTGTCTGAAGTGTCTGTGATTGGCTCCAACCAACACTTACATAGAAACCTGCTCACTCAGATCATGTGGTGAGCATTTCCCAGGAGTGCATAGAAATGCTCTGAAAAGGGGAAGAGATGTAACACATCTGGTTTTCTAAATAATGGTGGAAACTATTACCCTTGGGGTGAAAAATAATGTAAAGTCACTCAGCCGGAACCTCCCATCAGTGTGTTTGAATGTTTATCTCCTCTTGCCTTCTGTGCTTACTCTTAAAAGTAGGACAGACATGTGAATTTCCACCGCATACAGTGTGCCTGCTGGAGGACCGGCGGATGGGGAGTGTGCATGTCAGAATCAGGTCTGCATCTCGCCGGGTCCACCGGCCTTCGGTAGTGAAAGCAAATGTGCGCACAGTGCCCCTCGGGTGAGGGCAGGAGATTAATGAGCTCTGCTGTAAGCGACAGCTGGCTCACGAGAGTGAGCACTCTCCATTAGGAGAGTCGTCTCTCTGGGAGTGGCATGGTATTAACCAGGCAGCCGGGGTGCAAGAGCCGCTGCAAGCATTTCCAAACGCTTCTGCGCAGAACCGTGGCCCCTTCAAATCCCTGGGAACCTCAGCAGCATGGGAAACATGTCCAAACGGCTTTCCCAAGGATAAATGAGCAAGTAACAAAATTTACCGCCCCACCCCTGCCCCTCATCTTCCATTTGTGTTTTGCTCCGATTCTCACAGTGGAACACCATAGGTGGCAACATTTTTATCATGTCCAGAGAAGTTAAAAAATATTTCGTGTTTCCATTCAACATGGAGTGCAGGTCAAAAGCAAGTTTTATCAGGATGGCAAACACTCGGTCATGCTAGTGCTCCCGGCTTCCTTGGTCTAGTTACCCAGTTCCACGCCCGTTAGCCTGCTCCCAAGGCCAGTGTGCGCTTTCATTTTCCTTGGTGCTCGGATAAGCTGAAGCTGAGAGCAGGGAGAACCAGCTGTGTCATTCACACCAGCTTTCCGCTGTTGGCTGCCTCCTGGCCACTGGATGCCAGCATTCCTAAGGCTGGTTATGCATTTTTCACTTCTTAGTAAACTCTGAAACAGAGGACTGAAACACAGGTGATTCACATTGCCAGAATTGTGCCCCTGTGGTCACGAGGCAAAGCAAAGGGGGTGGCTTGCACCGATAGGGAGAAAACAGCTCGTTCTCCTGGCATTAGAATAATTAATTAAAGGAAAGTTACTCTAACATTCAGAGATATGACAAAATTTATACTTTGAAGGTAGAGAGCCAAATGTAAGATTCACAGCAATAGCTTAAGAAATGTGATTTCCCATTGAGCTATACTATTTTATTCACTCTGCTGCTGGAGCCTTTCATCGCCAGTCCAGTCTTAAGGGGCTGCCTCAGAGCTGGCTTAACCTTCAGCTAATAGGCTTTGACTAACTCTAGTATTTGAAGCCTTGCTTTCTAGCTGTTGTTTGTTTGTTTTTCCCAAGATAAAGAAACAGCTTGAAAGAAAACTTTCTTATAGATGAGAATAGCATGTCAGAACTATGAACCACCATTCTGCTCATTTTCTTTTTCGTAGCTGTGATGATACATACCTATTAGGATCTCAGTTATGCAGAAGATACCAAGTTAGAGGGCAACCTGAGCCTCATAGCAAAACCTTGTCTCAAAAAACAAACAAGGGCTGGAGGGGTGACTCAGAGGTTAAGAGCACTAGCTGCTCTTCCAGAAGATGCTGATTCAATTCCCAGCACTCACAACCATCTGTAACTCCATTTCCGGGGTATCTGACACCTTCATATAGACATACATGCAGGCAAGACACCAAAGCACATAAAAAAAATAAAGAATTATAAAAAGCAAACAAACAAGCAAAAGAAAAAAAAAGCAAACAAACTTCAATGACAGGATGCCAATGTAGTTCAGAAGTAGAGCATTTGCCTGGAATGCACAAGGACCTGGAATTCAGTCTCTGCTCACTCCAAAACATTAATTCTTTAAAATTCCCTCTTGCGCCTAGATAGTGTTTGCATTTTGGCTTTGTGCTCTATGCCTGGTTTATTCTTTAGACCCTGCAGCTTCTGTAGTTTCCCTAGGAGCCAGACTAGAGCAAATGAGCCCAGAGCACATGATCACACGTAGTTGGTCTTTGTTGTGTCTTTGCTGCTATTGTCTCCAGAAACTGCACACACAGGAAGATTCACGGGTACTTAAGGTGCTTAGTAAATGGGTTCTCTCAACACCCCCAGCCTCGCTCCCACTCAGTAGTTTATAACATACATTCCACAAAGTGTGTGTGTGTGTGTGTGTGTGTCTGAACAGTGGTTCTGTTTTCCTCTGACTTGTCTTGATTTCTCAGCTCAGGTTATACATACTGAGTTATTAGTTATTAGCTGGGTCCTTGCAGAGGGGATTCAGACAGTAGGCAGAGAGCCCTCCTTCCTGGTCAAGAGCCCCCGTCCCAGCTAGAAGGTAAATGACAGAGACTACCACTCCTGGAAAGCTCGGACCTTAGAGCATACTTAGGCCGGTCTTCAGCGGCCCATCCTCTTTCATCTGCGGGAAGATAATGGCCTCGGAGAGGAATGCTGAACTTAATCTCAGTGCAACAATGAAGGCAGGAGTGACAAATGGCTTATTTAGGAAAATGTTGCTGATATTCGGATCTGTCATTTTAAGGTCGTGTTTGGGGTTTCCTGCCAATAGACAGGATTGCCTGGAATGGATTCATTTGCCTTTACTGAATGCCACATAAGCTCCTTTCTCACCTTTGTCAAATAGGAACTAGCCATGCACGGGTCAGGCAATCAGGACAGAGCCCTCAACGTCGCAGAACCCGCCTGCCTGGGTGAATAGCTGAAATAAATAGAAGACAGAGGCCAGTGCCTCTGTTGTGACTGTCATTTTCTGAGTCACCCCACAGGGGCAGGCAGGTCAGGGCATCCCATTCACCTTTAGATTAAGCCTGTTTCCAAAGGTAATGGCTCAGAGGTGAGCCCAGCAGGGCTTATCTCTTCACACTCATCACTCTTTACACAGTTGCAATGTCTCAGAAGTCTCAGGTTCTGAAAAAAGTGGCCGGCATTGCACTACAAGTGTTTTGGTATATGCCTTAGCCCCACCTCTGCTTCACTTGCCGTGAATAGAACCGCAGGCTTGCAAGGCAGTCTGGATGACTGAAGGGCAACCTTGAACCTGCCGTAAAGCGTGATCCAAGAGCACAGACTTCAATTTTGGATTTTAAAATGCCCCACCCAAGAGAGATGTGCTATGAAGGACTGGGATGCCCTTAAATTAAGGAACAGGAAATAGTAAAGCCAAACAACCAGTCTGAAGAAACTGGAAGGCCATGCGTGTTTTTGTTTTATTTTGTTTTGTTTGGGTTAAAACTTACCTGTACCAAAAAGTGTTGGGCTCTGACATGAAAAGTTCAAACAGCTCTTGTGTCCAAATGGCTTTGTGGGTCAAGAAATCTCTATGGACCAGTCTTCACTAAGTAGCCCTGGCTAGCCTCGAACTCACGACCCTCCCGGTGTTGATCAATTTGCCTCATACATTGGCTCATCTTTTTACCCTGAAACCTATTCCAGCAGGAGGCATGAGGAAAGACCCGAGAAAGGCGAGGACAGTTTCTCAAGGATAGGATGGCCTCCCCCGATGGAAAGAGCTGTGAAGCTGTGCAGTGTGAGGTTCTAAATGTTTCTGGCTTAGGCTGCCTGCCGTTGGTGGAGGTGGGCCTAAGTTGTGGCTGAGAGTGGGACTTGGCACACAAGTGTGCTAAAAACTTTAGTTCCTCCTCTATAAAACGCATCAAGACTGGTAGGAGATATAAAGTCACACAGATGAGGAAGTCAGCACACAGCCCAGTCCATAAGAAATGGCAGGTAGGGGATGGAGAGATGGCTTGACAGTTAAGAGCACTGCCTGTTCTTCCAGAGGACCCAAGTTCGATTCCCTGTACCCACATGGTGGCTCAGAACCATCTGTTAACCCTGCCTGTGGTTCATGGACATATATGCAGGCTCAGCACACATGCACATACAGTTTAAAAAGATAACTCGTAAGTAGTAGTGACTGTCATTACTGGACTTACGTCTGTGCATCAAAACCCTTTAGAAGAACCATGCCCATCCACGGCATGAGGGTCCCTGGAAACGTTGACAGGGATGTTGCGTGTTCCTGGCAGAGCTTCTCTGGTTTCCTGCCACCCAGCACGGGGCTCCGGGGATTATAATAACAAGTGGCAGTCACACTGATTCCCTGGGCTTGCTTGTTCTCGCTGGCCGCCTTCACCCCGTGCTAACAAATACCGTCCTGGGCTTCATAGGAGATTACATTGATGACTTGAACCCAAATGTGCATAGAAACATTAAGGCTTAATTTGATTGGATCCAGTGTCTGCTAATGCCAAAAAAGTGCCGGCTTTGCTTCCAGAGAAAGTAAAATTTCAATCTGCAAAAAGGCTGTAAAGCTCAGATTCTGAGCCATCACCGGCTGAGCCTTTACAACCTGAGATTCATGGAAAACTGCTGAGCACATGTAAGAATGTGTTTCATGCTTCACCACTTTCTCTTCCATGTGCACAGAATGACTGACTGTCCCCAAGGCTAGCTCAAAATTATTGTGGTTATTTTACACCTACACTTGAATCAAAAGACAGTGACTTAACAGTCCGTCCTGGCCATTTATACCTATTTACACCTCCCAATTGCACTCCTTGGTTGATAGGCTTATAGCCATAACACAATACAAAATGCATTTAGTCCAACTTCAAAGGCCCCTGTAGTCTATCATAGTCTCAGCAATGTGAGAGCAAAGTGTCTTCTGAGATTCATGCAATCTCTTAACTGTAATCCCCTATAAAATCAAAATCAAAAAACAGATCCCATGCTTCCAACATATAGTGCCACAGGATATACATGACCATTCCAAAACATCGGGAATGGAGCACACGGAGGAAATAAATACTCCATGTCTGATGTCAAGGTGCCCTTTAGATCTCCAACTCCTTTCAGCTTTCTTGACCGAAACACACTTCTTTCTGGGTCCACTCACTGTTAGCAGATCCCTGTAGCAGTTATCCCACGGCTGTGGCATCTGAAAGCCCAAGAAGGGTTCACCTTCACAGCATCAAACAGTGGCCTTTGTAGGCCTCCACACAGGCACACACCTGGCCTCAGCAAAGTTCCTTAGTCGCAAAGGGAGATGCCATAAACCTCTTTCTTCTATCCTGGACTCTAAAGCCAGAACCACATTGCCAAAGCTGCCAAGCTATGCTGCTTGCTGGGGCTGAAACGTGACCCCCTTGTTCAATTAATTACATCCTTTCAACTTTCAGTGGTTTCCTTCACTGCCTAAGCTTGGCTCTCCTGGAACTTGCTCTGTAGACCAGGCTGGCCTTGAACTCAGAAATCTTCTTGCCTCTGTCTCCTGAGTGCTGGAATTAATTAAGGTTTTCTTTAATTCCTTTTCACAAGATGGAAGCTTAGCTGGTTGAGGTCACTACTCCCTTAATTCTATTGGCCATCTTTAATCTGTTCATTTCTTTGAACACAGGATTTAGTTCCATTCTACATCTGGTGACCCCTTAATCCTTGAACCATACACTTAGCATTTTCCCTTGCTCATCACTTTTATCAAAACATTCTTCACAAGCATGAACAGGACAGAGTCTATGGTAGGCTCTTTTGAGACTTCCTTTACCCATGCAACTAATTTAAATCTCTTCACCTTAGCCTCAGATGCTTTGGGCAAGGTCAAAAAACAGCCACAATCGTCACCAAAATCTCACAACAACAATCTCTAGGCAACATACTAAGATTCTTCTTCTCTGCAACTTCTTGTGCTGCCCCCCCCCAGTTCAAATCCCCTCAGCACTACGGTGTTCCATGCTCCTACTAGGATGACCCACTAAAACCTTGCTTAAAGCATTCCACTGCTTTCCTAAAGTCCCCAAATCCACATTCCTCCAAACAAAAAGCATGGTTGGGCCTATCACAGCAGCAGCCCAGTCCCTGGTACCAACTGCTGTCTTAGTGAGAGTTTTATTCCTGTGAAGAGACATCATGACCATGACAACTTATATAAAGAAGACCATTTAATTGGGGCTGGATTACGGTTCCACAGGTTCGGTCCATTATTGTCACAGCGGGAACCACAGAGGCGTGCAGGCAGACACGGTGCTGGAGGAGCTCAGAATTCTACGTCTTGATCAGAAGGCTGCTGGGAGAGATCATGTACCACACTGGGTGTAGCTTGAGAATATGTGACTCAAAGGCCAGCCTCCACAGGGACACACTTCCTCCAACAAGGCCAAACCTCTTAACAGTGCCACTTGCTATGGACAAGCATTCAAACACATAAGTCTGTGGGAGCCATACCTATTCAAACCACCACACAGCTACTGTGTGAGCCTGCGGGGGTGAGCCAGCGGGCTCTGATATCCTGAGGTAGAGCTTAGATGTATGAGGCAGGATTTGGCTTTTAGTTCCTTGCGCTTTCCTGAGTAAACAAAACCACAAACACCCTGAGAACATCCAGTCAAGGATTCATGGCTGCTTTTTGTCTAACTGGGGTCATGGCTGCCCATATTATCAAAGAGCTATAATGGACTTAGGAGTATTCAGTTCCGATAAACCTTCCCCTCCTTTATTTTCCTTCCTCCTCTAATAGAGACAGATTCTCACTGTATGGCCCAGGCCAGCCTGGAACTTAAAATCCCCATCTTAGCCTCCTCAGTCCTGTGCCAGACTTTGTGATATATAATTCCCATGCCAGCACACCAAAACAGGAATCCGAATTTTAAAGTGTGCCTTCAAAGGGTGGGCATGGCCTGGAAAGCCTAGTAGCTTTTATGTGAAACACAGACAGTAATGAGGTAATAGTTCAGTCTTGGGATCAGCAAGCCCTGTGTGAGTAAATTGTGCGTTTCACCTCCGGCTTTAATTAGGAACTCTCAGAAGCTCCCCTCCCACCCCGCCTTGCTTGTCACTGTTACAGTCTCTTAGTAGGCATAAGTCAAAGAGCGGCCACCCTGTGTCTTTGAGAACCACAGGCGCTCAGTGATTACTTCAGTAGCTGGCACTGGAATGATGGTGTGATGGAGCGCTTAGCCCAAGTCACAGCCCTTGGCTGTCTGAAGTCCCACAAAGCGTCCTGACTTCAGGGGCTGCCTGTGGCTTTTGGCAACTTGTTGGTTCTAACCTTCAGGGTTCAGAACACCAACCCATGGTCCAGCCTCTGAAGAGAGCTGCTCAGGGCCTTGGTGTGAGGAGGCCTCTGGCTGCTGACCATCCCGCCATTATTTAGTGATTGTAGGACCCCACCCTCCTGTGCCTTCTTGCAGCGACCCTGGCAGGTGCTCCAGCCCCTACTGACTGAGCTCCTCTGCCTCCCATCTACGAGACACTCAGCAGTAGGCTAAGCTGGCTCTCTTCCCACAGGTGGTGGAGAATCAGCAGCTGTTCAGGGCCCTCAAGGCCCTGCTGGAGGACTTCCGTTCCGAGCTCCGTGAGGACGAACATGCCCGGCTGCGCCTGCAGCAGCAGTATGCCAGCGACAAGGCTGCTTGGGATGTGGAGTGGGCTGTGCTCAAGTGCCGCCTGGAACAGGTACCTGCCCCTTGTCCCACCTCCCTCCTCAACACTGTGCATCTGTCCCCCTCTGCCCTAGCCAGGATGGGTGGGGCACAGCCACAGGTGGGCTCCCCGTGGCAACCCTGGTGCAGCGGCAGGGAGAGCAGGCCCTGAGGCTGTCTGGGAAGCGCCTCAAGCCCTTCTGCTCACACTAGTCTCCTTCCCAGGGGTGAAATGAGCCTTCACCCACAGCATTCCGTTGTGTTATTTGGCCCCCGGCACTAAACACAGCCGTGGAGGGACTGGCAGTGAAGCTGTCACCGTGTGGAGCTGTCTCCATGTGAGGCTGACCGTTCTGGACCACAAAAAGCCAGAGCACACTTTTTCTTCTTTTTGAGACAGCATCTCACTTCCTAGCCCTGGCTGGACTGCCCTGTAGACCAGGTTGGCCTCACCGAGAGCTACCTGCCTCCCTGACTCCCAAGTGCTGGGATGACTCCGAATCCCCATGCTGTCTTCAGACTGTGGTCATGTGACCTATGAAAAAGGGGACGTGTAGCCGGCTGTCCTTTAGAATTTTCAGAATATTGAAAATAGCTTCCCTCACGGCTTGGAAACCTTGTCAAATCCAATTTCCTTTTTCTACCAAAGAAACTGAGGCCCATGAGGGGCAGCTTGCCTCAGATCTGAGTCCATGCTAGGATGGGGAGGAGCCCACTTGTCCCACCCACCTCCAGAGAGGAGTGACAGCCCAGCCTGTGGGGTGTGGCTCAAGCCATAGGAAGCAGCCTTTGCTTAGCTTGATTCTCAGGGTGTCTCCCACACAGCATCTGCTGCTCTGGGGTGCTTCTGGGTCATAAGGTGGAAATAGGATCTTTGTGTTGTTGGCCATTTATTTTCTAGCCTTTGTTGTGAGGCAAACTATAAAATTTTATATGAATTGACTCAGTCATGAAAGGAAAAAGTTCACCATAAAGGAGATACCTTATAAACAGATAGCTTCAGTTATGATAAAAGATGAAAAGGGCCTGTCAATTCAAAGAAAACAGCTCTCCTAGGACTCCCCAAGTTCACTGGTGGCTCACACAACTCCAGGAATCCCTGATACCTGTTACATTTGCCTGCATTACCACTGACCCTGGAACCCCCCCCCCCCCAGATAACCCTCAAGGTCACCTGTTGTATCGCATGAACTTAAGTACCTCCAGGTTCACCTGTACTGTCACTGATCCTGTGCAGCCCACAAGCCCACCCGCTCTGGCCTCTGACTTCAGGTTTGGGGCTCATAGTCGGTCGGGAACATATGTGTAGAGTCAGGAGCAGAGGCTTCCAGGCCAAGTCTAGGAGCTGGTGCAGCCATGAGCCACTGGGTGGAATGTGCAAGGATGCTGTTCCAGGAGCTGCCATTAAAGCCTTTAGAAGTATCACAGGTGCAGGGGATGTATGCAGAGAAGAAGGAAGACGTCGCTGTTGATGCGAGCCACATTCAGACATCTCAGCGTGTTGGCTGCACATAAAGCCTCAGAGAGAAGAGGGACTTCCTGTCAGGCAACAAGCTCGTACCTCAAGTTCAGAAGCCAGGTGGTGCGACAGCGTTCACCTTCTGCCCCAACTGTTTAGGAAGTTTCTTCAACATGTGCTGTTCAGACCCGTGAAGGGCAGCTCATGCTAGTTGGCTTGTGACCCTCGCTTAGCACTCTTCTACTTAAATACAAAACAAAAACCGAGGTATTTTCAGTGGAGCTCGAATCTCTGTTTCATTTTGTTTTGGTTTTGGTTTCTCCCAAACTAAGCCTTGCTCTAAATAACGAGGATCCAGCAGCAAATGGGACAGTCTTTGTTTAGCTGGGCTTTGTGGTGCATTAACTGTAGGAAAGCCGAGGCAGGGAGATCCCAAGTCTGAGGTCAGCCTTGGTTAAAAAAAAAAAAAAGTAGAATCAGTTTCAAAATAAAGGCACCTGCCTAGCACTCGTGAGGCCAGTGGCTGCATCTCTCATGTGGGGGAAACATAGCAAGACACAACCTTTCTGTTCCAACCTGGTCTAAGCAGCTAGGATTCTGAATAGAAAATCTTTATGCCCACAGGCCAGTCCGATGGGGGCAGTTCCTCAGGTGAGGGTCCCTCTTCCCTGGGCGACTGTAAAAACTAACCAACGTACCTTGGGGTTGTTGAGCCCCTCCACATGCTGAGTAGCCATCTTTGACTAGCACATCCTTTATCCAAATGCCGTCCTCTGTATCATCACTGTTTATGTTGGTATGTGTTCTTAATACAAAAGTATTACATCTGGTTTGGCTTCAGACAAAAAGCGATGTTTAAAGTCATTTAAAATGGAGGAGATGAGTTTTATATTTATTTCTGCCACTTCCATTGTGCAATTTTTGGGGAGATCAAAGTATTGATCCATATTCCATCTGTTTGAAGACCCTCTCTTGACTGTCCCGAGGGGCAGGCCTGCTGGCAAGGGTTGTTTGTGTTTTTATTGTGTGCTTTCATTTCTCTGTGTTAGAAAGGGTTTCTCCTTCTGTTTTGAAATTTAGAGTTTTATTATCTTAGTTAGGTTTTGACCTCTCTGATAAAATGCCATGACCAAAAGCAACTTGGGGAGGAAATAGTTCATGTCAGCCTACACTTCCGTTTCACTGTCCATCACTGAAGGAAGTCACGGCAGAAACTCAAGGCAGAAATCTGGGGACTGAAATTAAAGCAGAGGCCATGGACAGGTGCTGCTTACTGGCTCGCTCTTCATGGCTTGCTCAGCCTGCTTTGAAAAAATAAAAACAAAAACCCAGGACCATCAGCCCAGGGACAGTGCCACCCACCAAAAATGGTCTGGGCCCTCCGAAACTAATTATCCATCAAGGCCATACCACACAGACTTGCCTACAGGCCAGTCTTATGGAGGCATTTTCTTAATTAAGACTTCCTCTTCCCAGATCTGTTTAGGCTTGTGTCAGCTTGACAGGAACTAACCAGCATATTTATCCAGTTTGATTTTTTTTTTTTTTTTTTTTTTTTGCCTCAGCCATTAAGAGGTACCCATCGTTACCCGGCTTGCATGGTTTCTGATGAAGTCTTATGTAATCCTAGAACGTCATGTGCAGTGATCAGTGGTTCTAGGAACCAAGAGCACTTAGAAAAACAGGATGTGCCATGGGTCCCCAGAGGAAGGAAGACCTGCATGCAAGCCCTCGTGCCTCTGTGTGTGTCTTTTCTCCCTGGCTTCTACCAGTTTGCCCATATAGATGGAAAAATTTTCTTTGTTTTGGATATTTAACCCCCAGGTATTTGACAGACTTGCTAAAGAATATCAGGTTCCGTGATTATCTCAGACAGGGGCCAAGAATATTGGACCAGGCATGGTACCACCTTCAATGAGTTGTAGAGGCTGAAGATAGAGTGATTTAGACTGGGGGGCGGAGCTAAGAAGGAGTCTGTAAGAGCTGTGCTCAATAATCTCTGAGATTTTGCATTCTTATTTTTTTATTTCCAGCTTAAAAAAATGAAATTTGTAGTCAGGCGATGGAGGTGCATGCCCTTAATCCCAGCACTCAGGAAGCAGAGACAGGTGGATCATTGTGAGTTTGAGGCCAGCCTGGTATATAGAGCCAGTCCCAGGACAGCCAGAGCTGTTCTACAGAGGAACCCTGTCTCAAATTAAAACAACCAAGCAAAAAAAAACAAAAACAAAAAAACTGGTTTTGTTTTCCCACAGCATTAGTCCAGCTTGGCTTAAGTATTCATCATGTGAATCAGGTGTAGATATACTGAGCTTTCTCTCTCCCTCCAACGCTCGACTTCCAGAAAAAGGTTCCTATGTCTTTTCTTCTTGGCAGCTGGAGGAGAAGACTGAGAAGGGCCTGGGGGAGCTGGATTCCTCTGCTGAGGGCAAAGGTGCCCTGAGAAAGGAGAGAGAGGCACACCAGAAGCTGCTGGCTGATAGCCACGGCCTGGTCATGGACCTGCGCTGGCAGATCCACCTCCGGGAGAAGAACTGGAATCGAGAGAAGGTGGAGCTGCTGGAGCGTCTGGACAGCGAGCGGCAGGAGTGGGGGCGACAGAAGGAGGAGCTCCTGTGGCAGGTGGAGCAGGTAGGTGCGGCGCAGCCTCAGAGCGAGGAGCAGCAGCAGCCGCCGCAGCGAGGAAGCGTAAGGGCGGTGCACAGCCCTGCGAGCCAGGAACGTAGAGAAGGGAGCTTGCCACTGTGGTCCACTCCCTGTCGGGGGCATCCAGAGGAAGTGAGACATGTTAGGCTTCCTGCAGTGGACAGCCGCTCCTGTCCTCCATGTATTACTTTTCGTGTACCTGTGACCGGAAGGCCCATGAGGACACGTCAAAAGGGTGTGGTTAGCTCTGAGTCCGTCAGTGGCTGCTTGGTGCTGTGTGCTTGGGTGGTACATGGGGCCTGGAGCTCATGGCAGAGGAGATACGTCATCTCATGGTGGACAGGAAGCACAGAGAAAGAGCAGAAGAGCTGGGCAAGCTGTAGCTAGACCCCCTCCTCTTCTACTGCCTCCCAATAATGCCACCATCAACCATGAGTTCACCTAGGAATTAATTCATTTTATTAGGTCAGAGCCCCCAGGATGTAATTCGTTGGAAGGCCACCACAGACACACCCAGGTCAGCCTTACTTAATGTAGGTATTTCTCAATCTGGTGAAGCTGACAATTAAGGTTAACGATCACACCCTAACATCACACATACCTCTCATTGCAGTTTGTAGGCGATTTGCCTTTGTGTGCAGGGGCCGGGAAGTGACCCTCCAATGGGATTTGAAGATTAAACTTGAAAGGGGAGGTTATTTCGGGTTGTCTTCATTGATTTGTGCTCCAGAGTCAAGTAACGCTTATGATTGCTACGGAAGACGTGGTCATGGTGATGGCCGCAGCCTGAATGGAATTGTTACCATTAGTGAAGTAATTACCAAATTGAGTTAGAAGCCACTGTTTCCTGGTGATTGCGCCTGCTGTGAGTGCTGCTGAGCTGTGATTAGATAGGGCCAGAATCAAGGGAGGTATCTGGTAGCTCATCATCTCCTGATAAAGAAACTCAGATGGATGCGGGGAGCTCAGAGGGAGCTGTTTTATTGCCGCCTGCATCAGCACTCTCCGCATTGCAGGCACTTGGTACAGTTTGCCCGGCTGCAGAGTAGGCCCAGACTGATGTGCAAATCCAATTGTTCACAAAACACTGACAGGAGGTTCTTGAATTCCTCCCTGGCTGGATTTTTACCCCACAGATACCTTGCCTCTTCCAATCTGTCACTCTCATAAATGCACAAAAATTCAAGAAATATCTCAGTTTGAAACAGTACCCACACTGCCTGCATTAACAGAGAGCCTGTTGGAAAGTGTGCGCTTCCAATAGTTTGTGTGACACAGCGCCTATGCTAAGGCTAACCGGCCAAGGTCAGTTCAAGTTTAAATTTGCATAGGGAGGGACACAGGGTGAACTAAGTGATTTAGAAATGACCCAGAGCCTTTGCCTTAGGAACTGTAGAGAGGAAGGCAGCACACTGGAGACGGAAGAAATGGAGGCTCTTAAGGGTTTGATCACCAATGAGTCACCTTGCTAATATTTGATATGGCTCCATTTCAAAATTCTCCAAATACTACCAGGAGGAAAGTCATCATTTCCTGTTGGGTTTGGAAATACCAGCATCGTGAAGCCTCTTCCAGACTGTGCCTAGCACCTGTGTGCTCTGTCGAGTGGGTCTGCCTCGAGGTAGATATCCAGAGCCAACAGTAGCATGTATTTTTATATAAAACGATCACCAATTTATCACACCCAAGTTGACTTTTTCTTAGGAGACATGAACAGATGTCTCTGCCCCAGATGGAGTTCTGCCTACAGACCAGAGAATGACACCACCCAAATCTAGATCAGTGAGCCAGTGAGTTTATTGGGGATGCTTATTGGAGCACCTAATGAAAAGCCCACCATAGCGCGATGCTTTGTGAGGGGTGCCTCTCCGGGGAACACATTGCAGGCAGCTCAGCTGACTGGTGTCTTCTTCCTCTACAACTGTTACTTTTTGCATAACCTTGGGGAAGACTCGGTGAATCTTGGAACTTTCTCTGCTCCCTGGACCCTGTAAGTTGCATGAAGCTTTTTCCCCCCTCCAAGAGGCATCTCCCAGGAAAGAACAGGTAACCGGTTCATTCTTGGCCACTGCTTTCTATTGCTCACCTTGAGCGTCCCTGCCACACCCCAGTGAGGCCATCGTGTTCTCTGTCATGGGCCTACTGGAATCCCCTTTGCCTAGTCACTGCTGCATATCAACCCATTCCCAGCCTTCTTCAGTTTGAAAGTCACACTTGCTGTAAGTTAATCAGGTAGCCAGAACTTTTGTTTTTCTTTGGGGAATGAGGAATTTCCAGCAAAGAAAAACCTGGTCAGACACATCCCGATGACACTCAGATCCCGAAGTGACTCAGGGCTGGCCATCACCCAACTTTGAGACTATTTTGGGGAAGATAACACAGACCAAGAGGTGAGCTGCATTTCCCTGTCGTCAGCATCTCAGCAGCGAGCATTTCAGGCATCCACCTGGCCCCCACCCCTGTGCTGTAGAGACCCCAGCACCTGTGCAGGATTTCCCTGCACATCAGAGCGGTCCTCGGTGAAAGGGTTCTGCACACGTGCAGACATGGCTCTCAGAAACAGGTCTACATTCCACGGAAGCACTCAGCATCTTCAAGGGTCTTACAGCCTCACTCCCACACTTGGAAACCAAGACAGTAGCCATAAGCATTATCCAAAGGAGGCTGGCTCAGATGCCCTCGGGGATGCGTGCACAAGTGGAACTGCCCACGGGGTCTCATCACTCAGCCAGTTGCTTGCCGGTTTAGTGTCTTAGTTGCACATTCCACAGAGGAACAAGAAATGTAACCAAATATCCCTCACAGCGTCCACTTGATATTTGATTCCCCGGGAAGCCGTATAACCTTGGCTGTGATAGCTTGATGCGGACAGTCAAAGAAGTCTCACTAAATCCATTTTCCACTCACAGAGCATGTGCTTCATACTTGTCCAGTGCCGTTAAAGTCCCGCATAGTTTCTGCACCACATGAGGCAGTCTCTATGACGGATGGCCGTGGGAATGTGGCTCAGGTCATGCAGCAGCCTGTCTCCTCTCCTGGCAGAGCTCTCATCTCAGCCCACATTTGATTGGGGGCTGGTTAGCTTTTATGCAGTCACCCTGGACCTCTCCAAAGGGCTGAGCAAAAGCCCCCAGTTCTCACAGAGTGTCGCTATCCTTGTGCTTAGGGGCTAGAAAGGACCGATGGCCTGACCTCCTTCCCGATAGCTTTCTCAAGTCAGCTGCCTTCAGAGCCTGAACGGCCGGCCCAGCCTCTAAAACCTGTTCGCCTGGCGACCGTTTTCTTTTCACGAAGTTGTAAGGTGACGCTCTAGAGATTTTGTTGTGCTCGATTATTTGAAACACAAACATGTTTTCTCCTTGCACTAAATGTCATCCTGCTGCAAGTTCGCAAGTACAGTAGGTGTGTGGCCCTGGGAAACTCTATCTGTTAAGGACTCAAGGACCCATTATACTATGACAGTAGCACTCAGGCATCTCAGCAGCAGGCACTGCCAGCTCTAGCTCTGGCTTTTTTTTTTTTTCCTCTTTTAGGAAACCTAACACTTAGCAGCCCCAGTGCAAACTGCTGCTGGCTGCCTAGGTTTATTTTTGAAATCCCACTTTACTGAGTTAGGACGTGTTTGTTCATAGCTCTCCTCTTTAGTTGTTCCTTCACACACACCCTCGGTGCACATTTGCAGCTCTCAGCGTGATTCTTGCATTTTAATTCTTTGCCCAAAATATCTTGGGAGATGATCATGTGTTGAAATTCAACTACACTGACATGCGTTAGAGGGATATAATAAAATGCTTTCCTCTTAATACATATATATAATTTTTAAGTAAAGCATTTAGCATCATTAAGGGAACTGCGAAGAAATGTGTTATCAGGGAGAGGGAGGAGAAAGCAGAGGGGGCTGAGCTCAAACCTGGGATGAACTGCTTATTCCCTAATTTAACAGTGACCCTGCTGCAGTCCTGCATCTAAGATATTGCTCCTGCCACCCCCATCTTTCCAACAAGAATGTTCAGAGCTTTCCGTTCGAACAGCTAGAGGGTCCTTCCGTCCTGTTCATCTTCCTCCTGGCGGCTCACAGGCCTGGCTTCTGCTCGCTCGTGGATGTAGGCTCAAACTGGGTTGCAAGATGCAGCTTAGCTTGTGAGATGCTCTTAAAAACCATCTGTCTGGTTTGAGGGATTTTTAGAAGTTCTTCTACCATCTCAGCACATGAAGACCGGAACTCTTTAGTTGGCCACTCCTCCCAGTGAAATCCAAATGTCACTTTGATCGTTAAACGATGTACTTATTCAAGAGAAAAGTCAGAGTATACACTCATCAGCCAGTAAAGATCTCATTGGAAAATAGCTTCTCATAGGTGAAAATAGCTTCAGGTCTCAAATGCACTTTCTATAAGTGTTTAGAGAGCGAGAGAGAGGCGATGTGAAAGAAGGTTCATGAGCCACACCCCTGGGCTATCCCATCATTCCTCTATGATTTTAGGTAGTTCTCCAATAAACTACCCCGGCTCAAGACCTTCCACCGGAAGAAAGGCGTTTATCTGCACAGTGATGTGTACTTGCCAGGCCTCTCTGCCGGCTCACCTTCTACACAGCTCCGCTGAGCTGCTCCACAGTTGGGAGATTACTTCTACTGGCAAACCAGCAGGCCGCACTCCACATTCCGGTCCCTCAGCTTGAAGTGCTGGAAATTGGACCAGGGCCTGGCATGTGCTAGGCAACTAACTGCTCTCTCACTGGCTTTATCTGCAACCCCTCATCTCTTGTCTTCTCACTCAAGCGATGTGTGTTTGCCCATTTCTGCTTCAATTGCCTAAGCTAGGCCACCTAGTGTGCCAGATCTTGAGTGGACTAAGTTTTAACCCTCCCAAGCAGTTAAAGTCGTTAGCACCATGACAGCACAGCTCTAATCTAGGTCAGTCACTCCAATAGTATATATAATTTGTTAGCTGCCTTGGGTCAGTTAGGAAAATGGGGTTCACCTCAGGAGTTTGCCATCTGTGGCAGAATCCCATGGGGCACAACTGAAGTGCTGGAGGTAATTGCAAACGAAGGTACTAAACCTGTTCCCATTAAACTAAAAAAAAAAACAACCAAGAGTCTAATTTCCCACGAACACGATGATCGATAAACAAATTATATGACTACAACAAAAAATGAAAACAACAACAACAAAAAACCCTCCCTAATACAAATGTTTGCATCAGGAAGACTTGTTTGGTATACGTAGATTCTGCAGTACTGGTAAAACGCGCTTTTCTTTAGAAAGCATTTGTGATATTGTGGGACATTTTAAAACTGAGGTCCTAGCTGTAAAAACATTTGCTTGCAGCCGGGTCTTTTCAGATAGACCCAGGCACCTCAACACAGCGAAGAAAGCATGGTCGATTGTCACACTGAAAAGGGAGGCTGATTGTTTCCATTTTTAACACTCTCAGTTACAGAAAGAGAACAGTCCCCGGAGAAGCAGCGGTTTCCTCTGCAGTCCGAAAGAGGATGAGGCCCACCCTTTTCCACACCAAGCAGGGCTCCGTACACCCCGACCCACGTCCATGTGGCCCCATGCAGACACTGACTCCATCCCATTTGAGAACCGGCCACTCTCCAAACTGAAGGAGTCGGACAGGTGCTCGGGCAGCGAGAACCTGTACTTGGATGCACTCTCCCTGGATGATGAAGCTGAGGATACGCCACCCCTCAGGAATTGCCTTGCTGAGGTCAGCCTGGGTTTGTCCCCCAAGGGCAGGAGGGGCCTGTCATTAGATGCAGCCAGTGTCTGGAAGAGTCCGCTCCCGGCAAGTTCCCCAGACAACCTGTGTCCCAAGCCAAGTGACCTTTTGCCAATGGTGACGTGACGTTTTGTTTGGTGGACCTGACCATTCTCCTACTGAAATGCTGGACTAAGGTCCTTTGTCACATGTGAACTCTAAAGAAGAGGTGTGGTGAACAAAATACAAAAGAGAAAACACATGTATATCTTCAACTTTTCTTGAAATCATAATACAGTTTTTTTATTCTAGAGAACTAATGACTGATAATTCTATATTAAGAAATTTTTTAACATTTAGTAGACATTAATGAATGGCAGCCACTATAATTAGGTTATTCTGGGCAAAGGTGGAAAACATCCCACAGTCATAACTGCCACCAAATTTCTGTGGCACTGTATCACTTCTCCCCCCACAGTACAATGTTTTGGTTTTTTTTAAACCTCATTTGAGAAACTGGCATAGGGATAGTGAGACCCTGCCTCAATAAACCTGGGAGGGTGAGGTGGGGACACTGGTCTAGAAATCCTCACATGGGAACCAGTTGACTGTGGCTGGACTAGATACTGTTCTCCCAAATACTTCATACTTACAGGGACTTGCCTCAGATGGTATTGAAATAGGAGGACGTTGTATGACTTGACTGTCCCTATGCTGAGACCATAGGGTGTCAGATGTCCAGCTGATACAGAGTTTGAGATATTTACCTACACCTGACAAAGTGTCTTGGGGATAGGACTCAAGTCAAACACGGAAATCATTTATGTTTCATATATACCTTATGCATGTGGCATAAAGGTAATTTTTACTCAATATGTTTATTTCGCGTGTGAAACGAATGTCAGCAGCACTCAAGGTTTTTCAGGTTCTGAAGTATGTCAGATGACAAATTTTTGGATTAAGGGGTGCTCAACCGTGGACAACCGTCACAGCAGTGAAGTCAAACGCCCTGCTCTCAGCAGTGTGTATCAGGTTGGTAGGCTTGCCCACGGATCTACAGGCGAACTCTGTGGTTCACCTTCATAGCAGAGAGGGCACAAGCTCAAAGGGGGACCTTTACTCCTCTGTGAGGCATGGCATCTATGAGGAGGGGCACCCTTCAGGCTCTTCTCTGCAGACAGACCTTTTCATTTGTGTCGGTGTTTGCCAGCCTAGCTCCCTCCGCTCTTAAGGGGAATCACTGTTATTCTGCTTTGGATCCTAAGAATGTTTAAAAGCAAGCAGGAGTCCTGGCCCCAAGGATGCCACACCAACCTCCATGGCAAGATTTAGACGGGAGGACATCAGTCTCCCAACTCTCTACTCACTCCATTGCCCTCTACTCCTACGCCAACACACTCAGACTTAGGCTCACTCAGGATTGCCAGTTCTTTGAACTCCACACAGAAGGGCCGTCTCCCCGGGAACGCCGGAGGGCCACTTACTCAACAAGCTTCCGGCAGTTTTCTCACTCAGGCATGCCCCTCCCTCCCTGGGGAGACTACAGAGGTCCTACCCTCCCATGATGCTGCGGATGCTGCTTTACTGTTGGCTTCAAAGGGCTCAGGGCAGTGGCTTAGCACTTTGGCCTCCATGAGGCTTTTAAACCACATCTTAAGGGACCGGAGCAGAACAAGTCACTAGGATTCCTAGGAAGCGAAAATTGTCTGATTCCCACAAATATTTATTTTTTACAGGAAGAAGAAAGTCGCAAGGGAAATCTTCAAAGGTACGTAAAATGGATTTGCTAAATTAGAAATCTTTTACTCTTAAAGTCCCTCCATTTTGATGCAGTGTTTGTGAGCACCCTTCAAAATAACTGAACAGTAAGTAGTTGCTTTTAAATTATTCATTTCCCGGATGTGCTGGTTTTTAGTATTAGCAACCAAAAGGCCACGCACACTGGTATGTGTTTTATGATAAGAACTTTGTGTGCTATGTCCAGAGGAGTGCTTGAAAATACTAGCTGCTAAGCGGCCCATGGAAAACTTTCTTCTCATGAACTTCAGAGTAACTCTCCACCTATGAAGCATTACTGCTGTGTGTGGACTTGTTACAGTCTTTCCCTGCTTTAAACCCTGAAGAAAAAGACTGGACCTGATACCTTTCGTGTTAGTTACACACCAGCTTCCCGCTCGCCAGCCTGCGCTCTCTGGCTTTGCCGTTTCTTCCCTCTGTAGGCGGGTACATGTTATTTCCATCGCATGCTATTTCTCTGGCAGTCTGCCACTTTCGGCGCCCCTCATTCTTTATTTTCCTGTAAACTTGGAGGCTGTAAATGACTGTCTCCTTTGCGGCCTGTGCTGTCTGTGTTGTCCACACACAACAGGGTTGCTGGGGCGTGGATCGATCCGCCCTTCTCTGGTCTCCCCCAAGGTGATGCAAAGGACGCTTGTGGGCTTGGGCTCTGGAAGCAATTTGCACATGCCGCTTACTGCTCTGCTCCCGAGGGTCTGAGACCTAAGTGCTTCGGTCCTCAGGTTGCTTCATCCGTAAGCAGGAGAGCTTCAGAGTGTTTCAAAGATTCTGTTGCTCTATCTTCTTTGTGTGGTTTACATGTATGAACACCAGGAAGGCAGCTGGTGACTGACATAGAGAACCCCACACAGTTTAGCTGCCACTCCAGCTGCTTTGCCCCATTGCCCCATTCACAGCAGCATTCGCTCTGGGTCCAGGTGAAGGCCTTGAGCCGTTTGCTTTCGATAGCCCAAGCCTCCCACCTTTCTGTTTCTATTTTGCACCGTAACTGTGTTCTTAAGTCTGACTTGCTTCTGTTGATTTCAAAAGCAGTCAAATAGGGGGTTCTAAATTGTGAGTAGCATCAAAATGTCCAACACAAAACCACAGTTGTGCGGAGCCCTCCCCTGGCCACGTGCCCTCTGAATTCTAACTATGTGGTGGGTCCCGCCATACCTCTTGCATCGGGAGGCGCACCAGCATGCTCCCAGTGCATTCTGGTCTTGTTGTCAACATGGCCGCTTCTAAGGTCCATAACCCTCCATTCTGTCTCACCTCTGTGCCCCTCTAGCCAGCCAACCCCAGAGGCACAAAGTGTGGCTGCCACTGCTGTTTCTGTGTAGCCACCACTGAGAGTACAAGCTCACTCCCGGGAGAGCCCCAGCCTGGCCTTGCTGCTATAAACAGGCCCTGTAGAGGAGACAGTGTGTGTGTGTGCTGGATCTGGGAACCCCCCTGGCATGGCTAGGGCTGAGCTAGAACCCTAGGTATAAAGTCTTGTCTGTAGAAGGTGGGGAAACCACTCTAGTGTGATGGTGAGTTGCTAGCCACCTTGCCTTCCACTTCAGCTGCAGCCAGGCCACAGAGCTTCTGCCCCCTGGGTTGGTGGTCACACCCAGCCCCCAGCCTCTGAAGATTTGTTTGCCCTGGTGGCTAGACAAGCTGCACGAATACCCCACCTCCTGACTTGTCTAGTATGCCACTCCACCACCTCTGGGGTGACGGATGAGCAGATGGGGAAGCGTTCAGCAAACGTATGTCAGATTAAAACACGAGACATTAAAATGCTAACACTGAGGAATCCACAGCCACATACAGGTGCCTTAGCTGCCAAAGTCCAGCGATTGCTTTACCTCACCAGTGAGGGACTTCTCTTGTCGTGAACAATAAAGACAGGGCATTCGTGGGGTGGGCATATTAAGCCACTCGAGAGGTGTTAAGAGTGAGGGAAAGGCAGCTACCTCCGTGGGTTCGTCCTGTGCATTAGCAGAGCCCAGGAGCCAACACCTTTTCTGCATCTCTCCCCAGGGCTGTGTCTGTGTCCTGTATGTCTGAGTTCCAGCGTCTGATGGATATCTCCCCATTCCTGCCTGAGAAGGGCCCACCATCTGCCAGCAGCAAGGAGGATGTCACTCCACCCCTGTCTCCCGACGACCTGAAGTACATCGAGGAGTTCAACAGCAAAAACTGGGACTACACATCCCACAGGGCTGGTCCCAGCAGGCCTTCAGACCTCTGGGCAGACAGGACCGAGGCGGGGCAGGTAGGACACGAAGCCAGCACTGAGCCTTTCCCCGACTCCTCCTGGTACCTGACCACGAGTGTCACCATGACCACAGACACCATGACCAGCCCAGAGCACTGCCAGAAGCAGCCACTGCGGAGCCACGTCCTCACGGAGCAGTCTGGGGTGCACGTACTCCACAGCCCGCCTGCCATTCGCCGGGTTGACAGTCTAGTGTCTGGGGGTGAGGGCAGGAGCAGAGTGGACCCTGAGGGCCCCTTTCCCATGAGCAGAGCAAGAGGGAACCTGGCAGATGCCAAGGGAGGCCATCCGGAACCTGTGCTCAACAGGTGGTCTTGCACCCCACCCAGACACCCCCGAGACTATGTGGAGGGGTCTCTCCGCCCCCTGGACAGACCCACCTGCCCCTCCCTGGGATTTGCCTCCCCACTGAACAGCTTAGACATGTCTAAGAACATGAGTGACGACATGAAGGAGGTAGCCTTCTCTGTCAGGAATGCCATCTGCTCCAGTCCCGCGGAACCACAAGTCAGGGATATGGCCTGCCAGACCAATGGGTCCAGGACGGCGGGGACACAGACAGTCCAGACAATCAGCGTGGGCCTGCAGACCGAGGCCCTCCGTGCCAGCGGCGTCACCAGCAGCCCCCACAAGTGTCTCACGCCAAAAGCCGGAGGTGGCACCACCCCTGTGTCTTCTCCTTCCCGAAGCCTTAGAAGCCGACAGGTGGCCCCTGCCATCGAGAAGGTGCAGGCCAAGTTTGAACGCACCTGCTGCTCCCCAAAGTACGGTTCTCCCAAACTTCAGAGAAAGCCCCTCTCAAAAGCTGACCAGCCAAATAGCAGGACCTCACCAGGCACAGCCCAGAAAGGGTTCAGCGAGTCGGCCTGGGCCCGCTCCACCACCACAAGGGAGAGCCCTGTGCACACCACCATCAACGATGGCCTCTCCAGCCTCTTCAACATCATTGACCACAGTCCTGTGGGGCTGCGGGCTGGGAGCCGGTCTCGCTCAGCGGAGCCCCGACAGGAGCTGGGTCCAGGCCAGGAAACGGGCACCAGTTCTCGGGGAAGGTCGCCCAGTCCCCTAGGGGTGGGCTCCGAGGCGTGCAGGGAGGATGGGGGAGAGAGCACACCAGTGAGGCAGGACTTGTCCGCCCCCCCTGGCTACACACTCACTGAGAACGTGGCCCGGATCCTCAACAAAAAATTGTTGGAGCATGCCTTAAAGGAGGAGAGGAAACAGGCCGCCCATGGCCCCTCGGGCCTCACCGGCGACAGCCACGCTGGAGAAGCAGCACCAGCCGAACCAGGATCCATGGAGGTAAACTGGGCCCCTTCCCCGTTAGCTCTGCTTTAGGCTGCCTAGCATAGGAAGCCTGGGTCAGATCTCGGGCAATGGCTCCAGTTCTGTAGCTCCAGCAGGAAGGAAGTGAAGAGGGAAATGGAACAGGCAGACAGATAAGCCTTGAGTGACTTGTAAGAAAGTTTATCCGTTCTCAGATCATAAAGACTTGTCTGTCTTTCTTCTCTGGTCTGGGAAAGTCTCTTTCTCTTGGTCTGGGGCATGTTTGCTCTTCCTGTGTGAGACTTGATGCAAGTGTGAAAACTGTGTGTACAAGCCGGGTGTGGTGGTGCACCCCTGTAATCCCAACACTCAGGAAGGCAGATGCTGGCGGATCTCTGTGAGTTTGAGGCCAGCCTGGTCTACAAAGCAGGTCCAGGATAGCCGGAACTATATAGAGAAACCCTGTCTCCAAAAACAAAGCAAAGGAAATTCTGTGTGTGTGTGTGTGTGTGTGTGTGTGTGTGTGTGTGTGTGTGTGTTTCTGTCTGTCTGTCATGACTTCTACACACGATAGCTCATTCTGTGTGGCTGCATGTGGGGCATGTTACAGTGCCTTTGAACCACTCGGACACAAAATTCATTTATTGGGAACGACAAGAACAGCTTTTAGACCCCAGGCCACCTCAGTGCAGGCCAGCAGTTTGTCATCTTATAAACCACCCTTCCTCATTGCAATCAGGTCATCAGATGAGGTAAAAACTGTGCCCTAGTGCAACGTGGCAATGGTGACACAGATCTGTCAGCGCCAACGACTCCTGATACAACCCCTCCCCCCATCTATTCTTGCACCAAAAACAAAACAAAAACCACAAGCCAACAACAACAACAAAAACCCCACAGACATGTTATTGCACGCCTTTAATCCCAGCACTCAGAAGGCAGAGACAGGTATATCTCTTAGGGTTCTAGGCCATCCGAGGCTACATAATGAGAACCTGTCTCAAGAGAAAGAAAATCCTATGACCACAGCAAAATGTAGCAGCCTGAGAATGAGAGGGGTGACAGCAGTAGGGATTTGCTGTCACTGCAGGACGGACAGAGCAGGTCTGTCCAGGAAGTCATCACGTAACTACAAGTCCTGGGAGCCTGGATGTGCCCAGCCCGCATACAGCAAGGGCAGGGGCAGAAGACAGCAGGCTGTACCCAAGCTACTCGCCACTTTCTCTAGCGTCAGCAATCCTGGCTTTCTGGTGACAGGAGGAGGAAGAAGTATTTCCTTTGCCGCTTGCCTCAAATTGCTCACAGGGGAGAAATGATCAGGCTCTCAGTCCAGCCCTCCTAAGAGTACGTAACTCAATACAGAGGTCAGACCAGAAATAGGTTATGAGGTGTTGATTTTGACAGTTCCCTATAGAAGTGGAAATTCCATGACCTGCTCTTCCCAAGGTCTGAGGAAAATGGACACTGTAGGCTAAGAGTTCTCAGGTGGTGTCTTGGCTCGTTTTACCACTACCCCTCAGAGGCCCTCGGATAAGTGCCTGTGGCGTGGGAGGGGCTGTTTGTAGGTGAACACTCCATCAGGTAAGATAGAGCTTGTTCCAGGGTACTGTCAGTGGGCTATCTTGAGTTTTTGCTCAGGGACCAAGCGGAAGTTAACTCTGGGGACTAAAACCTTTGTATGCCGGGCGGTGAATGCTTAGAGCAACCTGAGAGGTAGCCCAGAGGACATGGTTTAATGGTAGAATCAAAGCCCTGTCACTTCAGGTTACCACAGCTCTGCCCTTATCATCTGGAGCATACACGGGACTCACCGGCAGCGTTTCAGTGCGTGGCTCTGCCCCCCCCCCACAAGTTTGCCGGTTCTGGATGCCAGGGGTGTGTCATTTCTGCTTGGATCGACCCCACATGATAGGCCCATTGGGAATCCCGTTCAGCTCTTGGTGAATGTGTGGTGGATCTGGCTTCACGCCAGCGGAGTCCCTGGTGCCTGCCTAGCCCACGCCAATGCACCCTGCATGGCCTTGTTACTGGGCTTTCCACACACAAGAGACAGGAAGTGGTCCTTCCCTCCTCACTTCCCTCTCACCCCTCAGGTGACCCTGGCCTCTCTCTTGAAGCTCAGCAGCAAGGCAGAGGTGTGCCGAGAGAATGATCTGGCATCAGGGGCCATCCTTCCATCCCCCACCTAAATGTGCCCAGGGGGGCACTGTTGAGTGCAGGCAGCCATAGCTTGTGATGACCAGAGCAAGCCAGACTGTGTAACCAGCCTTGCCATGCTGCCAGAGAGCTGGGAGGCCACTGCCCCTCCTTGGCTCTGCTTCCTTCTTCAGTCTGTTGACACATGGCAGAAGACAGTCCTGTGAGCTGAGTGCCAAGGCCACCTCCTGCATAGCCTGCCTCTGATTGAACACAGACCAGTGTTCTCTCCTGGAGGCCATCTTGGGGCATACTTGTACTGTTCTTCTGTTTGAAACAAACCTTCCAACCAACTTGTTTTTCTCTTCTTTGTCTGTCTGTCTGTCCAGAACCAAACTGTCTTACTAACTGCCCCATGGGGACTCTAGCCCTGCCTGCCTCACACTGTAAGTGCCTTCTTCCACGTTCCCACCCGTCTGGAGCTGTGTGTGTAGCTGATGTGCTCATAGCTGGCATCCGGCATCCATCACCATCCGTGGAGATCCACTCTCACCCCCAGGGACAGACACTGAGCTCAGATACCCCACCCTGACTGCCTCCAGAGGGTACAACTTAGCACGTAGATTCTGCCTAAATTTCTCCTCTCGTGTAGTTTGCAGTTCGAGAGGGACATCTCAGACACATCTCAGGTCCTGCCCGTGGGAGTCTGAGTCTAGCCTCTGCAGGCTTTTAGACCTACCACCACTGCCCCCCGGCATTTCAGTTACATATGTGTGCTGCTGTGTGCCAGGACTGTAGCGTGCATAACGTGCTGAGCCTTTTCTCTTTCTTTTTTCCCAAACACTCAGGCCAGAAAGAATAAACCCGAATGTCTTTTGTCCTTCCAAGTGAGCCTATTGGTGAAAATGTAAGTTCTTGAGCAGGATTAGCTGAAGGACTAATAACAGACATCCCTGTTACTAGTGTTTTTGAGAACTCCAGGCGTGGCCACCAGAGCCTGAATCAAGTGAGACCTATGAAAAGGTACACATTTGGGTAGAGTCAAGGACGGAGTTACCCTCCTAATCTACTTGAAGTTAAGAAGAAAGATAGAACCACGATATTCAAGGTGGCACATACCTTTAATCCCAGCACTGGGGAGGCAGAAGCAATGGATAGCTGTGAGCTTGAGGCCAGCCCCATCTACATAAAAATGTCCAGGCCAGCCAGGGCTGCAGAGTGAGACCCTGTGTTGGGGGAGACAGAGCCACCATCAGATGAAAGGTGTGTCCCCGTATTGCAGGATGGGGGGAATAGCTAAGAAAGTGGCAGGAAAGGCCATTTCCACACAGCCACCCCCAGTGGCTTCTGGGTTAAGGACGGAGCTGCTTGTTAGTGTACGCCAGTGTTCATGCTAAGGAAAACCCTAATTTCCTTGATGTCATGGCTGTGTGTTTTTTCCTACATAGACCCATGCCAGTGAGGAGGGTGTGACAGCCTCTGAGAAAAGCTTGTTCCTGTTCTGCCTCAGTGTGAATTGGGACTGGCTAGAGCTGTAGCCGCAGCCACACCAACTTGCATTATACGTGCACATGCTCGCTCTGACAGTAGTGGGAGTAGGGGACACATTTAGCAGACTGTACCCACCCTCCTTACGGCACCATGAGGTGAGGCAATGAGACACAGGTACAGCAGCACCTCGACTTCAGTTTGTATCCACATGGTAGCCATAGGTACATGCTGGCTGTCATGGTATCGTCGGCATAAGGGCTCAGGGAGGCCCCTCCTAGGTCGGATAAAAAGCCTGTCAGAAAGAGGCATCTGATGGAATGCTCTCAGGTTAACATTTTCTTTTTTTCCTGGCCCCTCAGGGATGAGGGAAAGACTCTGCCCCTTTACTCCACTGCCCTTGCAGAGGCCCGTGGGTCTCTTGCTGCCCTCGGGCCATGTCATCCTCACTGGCCACCTCCGAGCATCGTCTGTCATGGTTCATCTTCCCCCCGAGAGCCAGCTCCTGCTCCCTGGACACAGCATCTGCCCCTCCATCCCTGCTGTTCCTAGTCTCTTCATTCTGGCTCTTTTGTTGTTTTCACCCCTTGGCTTCCCGTGGGGCCTTATTCCATGACATCGTCCCTGCACCTTCCATCGCAGTAGCACACCAGTTTCGTGTGTCCTCAGGGCTCACGCTTCACGTGACTTGGCTTTCCACATTTCTGAGTATTGGTAACTTCCAAGGTCGGACGTCCCTGATCCCTGATGTGCAGGCCAGGGGTCGGGTAGCTCCGCAATCCCTTTAAACAAGCAAACAGCTACGGATGAGTTGTGTCACGGCCTACCGTCGTGTGTCACGTGGTCAGCCCCCAGCACGCCACAGCTGCTGAACCACACAAGTGCAGGGTAGTTCCCAGTCGGTAAGACCGCTGCTGCAGTGAGGAGTCATTAAAGAAAACTAGACCTCAATTAAAATTTCTCTCTGCAACATTCTTTTTTCCCCCACATTGTGGGAGTTTGTTTAGCCTACTGCCAGTCAGCCTGGAATAAATAATGGAAGAGTTCTGTTTGGATCTCGTTGCTAATAGAGCCGGATACAGCCCTAGGTCTCTGTGGACCTCAGGAGACTGAGATCCTTCAAGACCAGCTCAGTAGATGAAGGGACCTTACAAAAGGCTCAAGAAAGGTACTGGGACAAGGTTGCTGCCTCATCCTCTCTGTTTCAGGCCAGTTTTGGAGAAGCCCTACAAGCAGACCTGTCTCACTGTGTTGCTTTATTTTGTCACAGCGTAATAGGTCTTATGTCACGTCACTAATCATTCATGTAGAGTGTTTTCCTGGTCATTGTAAGTTGCTCTCCATGCATGCCGTAATCATTCCGATGCTGAATCCTGCCTGGTCTCTTCCATTTGACTTTGCTATGTTTGAGGTATGTCTGGGGCCATTGCCCGCATGACGCTGCTGCTCTGAGTAATGCTGTCTCCCTCTCTCGGCTCTGAAGGAACTACCTTGTTCTGCGCTCGCACCATCCCTAGAGCCCTGCTTCTCCAGGCCAGAAAGACCAGCAAACCGCCGCCTTCCATCCCGTTGGGCCCCACCTTCCCCCGCTGCCTCCCAGTCTCAGTCACCCGGAGACCCTGTGTCGTTGGAGGACCACGGTGAGGAGGATCCGACAGAGGAGAAGCCACACCTGTGACGTGATGCAAGCTTGCATGGATCATCGCGGGAATGAGTCCCTGTAATGCAGAACCAGACCATCACCATCAACCGACCTCTGCCGAGAAGGAGAGCTGTAGCTTCCTCAAGGTCAAAGGATGTCTTTACAAATACACGGCTGCTGAATGTTCAGCCTGGTAACCTGAGATGTTTCGGGAATGAAACAGTTAAGCGTGCCTGTAATAATTTTTTTCATAGCTCAGAAAACTATTTTTGTCTCCATCTTTTTTTACACACAATATATTAAACAAAAAAAGGTAAATAAGATATAAATAGATTTAAGAGTTTTAAAATGTACATTTTAAGAGATTCCCAACACCCTTGTTCTCGATCCTGACTGCCTCTGTTAAATTTGCACTGTTCCATTTTGCTTGGGTTTCTCTGTGTTGAGATCAGCGTGTTCTAAGTTAAATTTTGTTTTGTCCAGTATTAATTTTTTTAGGAGTCTTTTTTTTTAATGCTTTGGACCGTCTAACTCAGTGAACTCTTTGTAGTGAAAAGGCCATGAGGCCAGAAGACAAGAGTGTCTGTGACCTGGAAGGATGCAGGTCAACATTTCTGCAACGGTACGGAGCCCCTCAGATGGACTTAAGGCTCACTGAAGGACACGTCTTCTGCTCGGCCTGGCCGCGCGTCTTCGGGCACCTGTACATACACCGCTCCGTCCCTGCCATCACCTGTGTGTGCGTCGGCCTGGCCCACTGTAACTCGTGACGTTCCTTGTGCTGTACTGTACTGTTGGTCCCCTTGTTCCACTGAGACAACAGCACCATTTTTAAATTATTGTTAAAACATTAACTGGCGGTGTACAACGCTCACTCAAGATTTTCTTGTTTAAGGAAAAGCACTACAAAAAAAAAAATCACGCGGATGCCAAATTGAGACAAATGATGGTGCCTCAGAGTCTGTCTGAGACTGTGATGACACAGAAATAAAGTCCTTCCAAGGAGACAGCAAGGTCTTGGTGTCACAGTTCACTGTCGCCTTCCTCCCCCTCGTCTTCCTCAGCTCTGAATGGAAGGTTTCTCCGTGTTTTCTGTAGCTGGCAGATGCAGGGAGCGGGATGTGAAGGAGGAACCTGCTCCTATATGGGAGTAGTCCACAGCTCTGGGCGTCATCCCGTCTCCTCTGCAGATATGCAGCCCAGCATTTTGGTGTTGGGGGTGGTATGAGGGTGGGGTTATGAAGACACTGCTGAAGAGCACAGAACTATTCAAAAAGGCTTTGATGTTTCATTAACTCAATGGTTCTCTTCTTATAAAGATGAGGTAATAAGGCCCCTTCCCAGGATTACACAGTTCCCCCTTAAATAGTTTCAAAAGACAAGTGTTGAAGAGAAGATGGAGCAGTTGGAGCCCTGATGTCCTGTTGGTGGAGAAGTTAAGTGGGGCAGCCACAGTGGAAGGCAGCCTAACATTCCTTTCTCCATCAGAGCTGCTGCAGAGCCAGCTGTTCCCACGGTGGGAGCACAGAGCTTCCAACTGGAAATAAGAGCTGTAGGTACCTTTACACTGCTTTTTATGACAGCCCAAACCAGAAATAGCATACATGTCGACCCACAAGTGAGTGGGGAAATGCAGTGTGTGTGCACAGTGGAATATTAGCTGGCAGCGAGAAAGAAGGACATTATGCTACAATGTGGGTGAATGTTGAAGACCTGGTAAATAAGATAAGTCAGTCACAAACAATTGTATGATCTCCTCTCATGATATTTACTAACAGTCACTCATACAGACAAAATAGTGGTGGCTGGGGTTTGGAGGAAGGAGAAAAGGGAGTTGGCACGGAGTGATGGCAGAGGTTCCGTTTAGGGTGAAGAAAAGGTCCTGGAAGTGGGTAGTAATAATGCTTGTCCAACAGTGAGAATACGCTTGATGCCACTGAATTAAAAGAGCTAGCACAGTAAAGCTTTTGCACAGTTTACCACGCTCAAACCCTTTTAATTCAGAAAATAAGAATTTTACATAACAACAGAGGTCTTATCAACAAACCAGTGTTTTGTAGTAGCTGATGGATGGTTCCATGGCAGAGCAGTCCTAGCATGTTTGAAGCCTTGGGCTCAATTCGTACGTAGCCAAAGAAACAGGAAGAGACAGGTGTGTACCAGCATTCCTTCAGCTGGAGCCAACAACAAGGGAGCCTCACAGTATGAGTCAGGACTGCCATCTCCAACTATGCATCCTCTGTCTTAATTCTCAGGTGCTCATGACCCCCAGCACTTCTGTTACTTTGGGAGTCCTAAAGAAAGCGGCTCTCACCAAAAGGTTCAGCTCCTTGATCACTTCTCACTGGTAGGGTGACCTAGCCAGCCCACAGAGGAAGAGGACCCAGGCAGTCCTGATGGGACCTGATAGGCTAGGGTCAGACAGTAAGGGAGGAGAACTTCCTTATCTGTGGACCAGGGAAGAGGGATAGGGGAGGAAGAGGGAGAGAGGGTAGGACCAAGAGATGAGGGAGGGGGCTACAACTGGGATACAAAGCGAATAGATTGTTAGTAATAGTAATAATGATAAGCAACTTGATGCTCATTGTTTTGGAGTAAGTCACATCACAGTGTGTTATTCCACAGCCTCCTGAGCTGATCATGGTGACAGGCTGGCACAGCAAAAGGAGAGTCTGAGAGCTGTTAGAATAGAGGAAGAGGCTGCCTGGAAGTCAGCGTAGGCTTTTGTTGCTACAGGACACCCCAAAGTTGCTGGAACACGCTCTGGCCACGAGGTAAACTTCCCAGGTAAACTTGGTGCTGACAGTATAAGCATCATTTCAGTGCGAGTGAGGGAGTTGTACAGGAAGCTTTAAGGACAGCCCCATCGGGCAGCTGGCCGGTGGTGGACCTCACATGAACAAAGCCATCTGGAATGTCCAAATACTTAGGTCTGCTGCAGAGCCACTCAGACTTTTAAAAGGCAGGACGGCAGGATGAAATCATCTTCCACCGGTCTGTGCAGATGGATGCTGAGGCAGTTCTGTGGGTTTGGGGTCCGCCAAAGGCAGAGCAGCTGTCCGCAGGGAAGGGCCCTGGGAAGCAACCCCACCAGCTACCACTCGCGCACCAGCTGCTCTCTTGTCCTAAAGAAAGATGTGGCAGATTCCTGAGACCCAGGACACAGACTCACCCACCAGCATGCCCTTCCAACGGGAGATGGCAGCTCCCGCAGCCTGGAGACTTCAGCAAACTAGAGTCCAAGGACATGCCGTGGCCCCACCCTCAGACCTCCATTTTTGCTCCAGGAGGTAACGTGCTATGTTAAGGTTTTCAATATTATGCACCAAGTTTTTATATCTGTGCACATAATTCTAATTATTTTTCGTTACCTTTTTCTAAAAATGAGCTAAGAGGTTTGCAGATACTTCTTAAATTTGTATTGAATGCATTTAATGTTTTGGTATATGTGGTGAATGTCACTGTGTCAAGCAAATTGGCACACAAGACTCACATATGCCACTGTCTGGCTCTAAACTCTGATTGTTTTAGCAAAAGTCCCAAATGTACCACAGTGCCACAGCCTTCAAATGAAATATTGGAACCCTAGACTGTCAAACTTGACAGTTATTGTGCATATTCATGTTTTTTTAAAAGCACCTGAAAACCAGGACTGCCAATATGTTGTTGTTGGTTTTTTGTTTTTTTGTTTTTTTTTTTTTCTTTTTAAGTTGTGGCAAAATATATGTAGTATAAATTTTACCATTAAGCCCTCCCCCCACCTTTTTCGAGACAGGGTCACTATGTAGCCCTGGTTGTCTTAGAACTTGATCTGTAGACCAGGCTGGCCTCGAATTCTGCCTCTATCTCCCGAGTGCTGGGGTTAAAGCTGTGCACCACCACACCTGGCATTAAAACGATTTAAAAAGGCACATTTCACAAAGATTTGCCAACCACTACCACTATCTTGTAGACACTCCAGGATCTACAATCTCAGATGCATTAACTATGCCCCATTACAGGGTCTTGCTTACTTAGGAAATCTTATGTAACTGGGTATTTTGTAGACTGTGTGGCCTTCTGTATCTGGCTTTTTTCACTTAGCATAGAGTTTTCAGGTTTCATCCATGTTATAGCAGTAACAAGACTTCATTCTTTTTGTTTGTTTGGTTTTGGCTTTTTAAGACAGGGTTTCTCTTTGTAGCCCTGGCTGTCCTGGAACTCACTGTGTAGACCAGGCTGGCCTTGTTCTCAGAGATTCCGCTGTCTCTGCCTCTGAAGTGCTGGGATTAAAGGCATGCACCACCAGGTTGACTTCATTCATTTTCATGGCTGGATAACAATACACTGAATTTTGGATGTCCATTTAATAGTTGGGAGTGTATGTCTATTTTTAAAACCAAAGAAAGCCTTTGGTTACCTTTAAACAGCCTGGAGCATTCCCTCTGAAGGAGAGGAGGACTGCTAAGAATCAGGCATGTTGGAGTCCTTAAACTTCCATTGCAAGAGGCCCCCACACTTACTGTATTTTTCATGATTTTTCTTTGATTACATATGGGCCTTCCAGCATCTCTCTCCGAACACAGTGTACACCAGAGTCCTGTATAGCAAGAACACAGGCTGAGTCATAGACGAGCTATTTTAATAAATTTGAAGACACTACATATTTAAAGCACTTGGGGCCCCAGAATCCATATGGCACTAATAGCCAAAGACTTGGGGCCAAATCCTGGTTCAGACACATGCACATCGTCAGGCCACTTCTCCGAGGTTGGCACACAGTAGCAATAATGCCTGCTTTGCTAGATAGTGTGAGGACTAAGGTCATGCCTACTGTATGAAAGATACCATGTGCAGAGTGGCAAGCAGCAGAGACAGAAAAGATTAGCTCCTCTGTCTTACTGAGCTTTTGTTTTGGTGATGTGGCACAAACAGTTGAGTTTCCTTGGTTTAGAGAGCAGCTGTTACCAAACGGGGCCCATTTTGCCTGCCACTAACTATGCCAAATCCCACAGCCAGTCTGCACAAAGCAGCCAAACAGACTGGGAAGGCTTAAGTCTGCCTTCCAGGTGGGAGGGGTGGGGACTGGAGGTAAGGGAATTGAAATTGGTGTTCATAGAGTTAGTGACACTTCTTAGAGCGAGGTGGATGTTCAGGAAATGGCACCTTAGCATGACCCAAAGGGTGGAGCTTTTGGCCCACTGATGTCACAAGGTCATCCACCAGACACTTATAAGCCTGAAAAAGGAATCAGTAGCTCCAACAGTTTTGAGCTACACAATGACAGCTATCTTCAGATGCCTGAAATGAAACAAATGGCAAAAGTCCTTCACCAAACTGGCAGGGCTCCCCACTTTATCATTGCCTCAAATGATGTCTGAGACAAGTGACAAGCAAGGATCTGAAAGCAAGTGAGCTGAGGTTGGCTCAGGTCTTTCTGAGTTTCAAAGGAAACCAGGATTTAGATGTTAGGGAAGGAGAATGGCTCAAGTCTCTTACAAGAGGAATAAGTGTAAATTAATTTTGTGTTGGGGAGCTGCTTACATGACTAAGAGGGTTACCCATTTGTCTTTTTTTTTTTTGTGTGTGTGTGTGTGTGTGTGTGCATGGGGCCAGGGGATGTTTCCAAACAAGAAAATGTCATCCCTATGCAGGAAGAGCCTGCGCAAAGTCACTGTGGGAAGGCAGGAGGAATGCCACGTGTCAGGAAGTGAAGGTCTCTATGGCTAGAGGAAGGAGCAAAGGGCTCTGGAGAGGACAGAGGAGAAATCGAAGGGGGGGGGCATGGGGAGACTGGGGATACACAGAGAAGGGTTTGGGTTCTCTAGATGGAAAAACAAAGGCATTGGGAGGTAATAAACAAAGGAGTTCCCAAATGTGTGTGAATCCTCCAAGCTGTAAACACCAGAAGAGGCAGAGGCTTCTGGGTCCGAGACTGTGGTGCCGAGGCAGGGAGACACTCAGGGTGGCTTGGGCAGGGTTTCTGAAGTCTTAAGTCAGGCTCACAAAAGAACAGGCCAGTGGGGTGTGCTGCAGAGAACCGACACACTGACTAGGGACCCAAGAGCCACCCCTAGTGCTTGGGTTAAAATCCCTTATCTAGTCTTCTGCGACTCCTAGGCCTGGCAGCTTGCTCCTCCCTCCAGGCATAAGATCACTCAGCCAGGTTCTCAGGACTTTTTGTGCTGTGTTTCTTTAAGGTTAGGCGCTTGGAAGCCATCATTGGATGTTTGTCATTTAGCCGGAATAAGTCTCCGTGTGTTTGTCTTTCTGTCTGTCTGTTTTAATGCTCTGTAAGGGGATAGCTGAGACCGGCTGGAGAGAGCCACAGTGGCCCCGTTGTCAGTGCTGCACAGTACAGTCTGAATGAAATAATGAAATGGCAATGAAGGGGTCCTGACCTTGTTTCTCCAGCCCAGTTCCCGTGGGATTGGGACAACCTGTCCCATTGCAAAGACTGAAGCTCCCTGGTTTCCCAGCAAGCTGCTAACCCTCAGCAAGGCCCTGGGAACACACAAAATCCTAGAATCCACAGTGATCCTGGAATGAATTCACATTCATCAGTGTCTCAGGGTTCACAGCCAACCCCAGGCTACCTCTGACCCTTACAAATACCATTTTATACTGGTTAAAATAAAATCAATGAATAACATAAGAGGGCGTAATAGTAAGTTTAAGCTCCAAATTTCTTGAAAGAGAAAGGAATGTATCTCACCTAAAACAACTATTTTTATGTCTTGAGTCATTTCATTTAGGGGGTATGTTCCCAAGTAACCCCAATGAGATTAAAGTAGTCTGTGGAAAGGGTCTGTATGGGATCAAACACACAGAGAAATGTGGCACAAGCCGACCAAGTGGTGGCCCACAGATTAGTCAGGGTTCTCTAAAGGAGCGGAGTGATAGAAGGAATATATATGCGAGATTGTATATTCTTATATCTATGGCTTATTCGAGTGGCTTACAGGCTGTAGCCCAGGTAGCCTAGAGAAGGCTGTTGCCCACTAGAAAGGGTAGAAAACAGTTGTTCTGTCCCTGAGGCTGGATGTCTCAACCATCGCATTCTGGAGCTGGGGTCCTGTAGGATACCTGGAGGATTGTTCATCTTCAGTCTACATCAGAATCCTGAAGAATTAGGTTCTAGGAAAGCAAAGAAATGCCTCAGCAACAGGGTAGATGGGCTTATCAGCAAGAGTGAGAGAGAGCAAGGAGGCAAAAGCAAAAGCTTCCTTCTTCTGTGTCCTTCATGTGGGCTGCACCAGGAGGTGTGGCCCAGGTCTAGCGTGGGTCTTACTCACTCTGATAAACCAAGAAAGTCCCTGGCTTGCATGTCCAGTGGCTTGGGTTTTAGTTAATTCCAGATGTAGTCATCTGGAAAACCAAGATTAGGCACCACAGAGCATCAGCAGGTTAGTTCACTGAACAGCCACTCCTGATGCCAAGCCCTGACCCAGGCCTTTGGGAATACTTAAGCTCATGATGGCCTCCCTTTTACCCCAAGGCTCCTGACCTAGTCAAGGGAGTCCAACTATTCTCGTCTGCTCCAGCCTCCGTGTTTTCTCCTCAGCCACCTTGGGGAAAGTACTTGCTCCTCTGGGGCCAGACATCTCATATTCCAAGTAGAAATAGCAATGGCCGCCTCATAGGCAGGTCACAGGGATTGGACAAAGTGATGCTGATTAAACAGTAAGCATCATGCAGAGAACTATGTACATGGGTTAAATAAATCATTAGATTAAAAAGCAAGTTGTAGCACAACAGGGCGAGTGCTGTGAAGAGTGCAGGTAAGCAGAGAGTGAGCATCTGAACGGGCTGGTCCCGACATGGACCTCACACGGGTTGGCAAGAGTCTTGAATACAGAAGGCTTCGCCAGACAGGAAGGAAGAGGGAAGAAAGAAAAAAAAAATCCCCATACATCTCTGGGATTTGTCCAAGATAAGTTCAGAATTAATATCAGTTGTTTTTGATTGTTGGACAAGGGTTTAGGTTTCGTTGTTGCTGTTGGTTGGTTGTCGTTTTAATCAGATATGGCCCTGTGTAAGCCAAGCTTTCCTGTAGATATAACCGAAATCAGGAAATGAAGGTCATTGTGGCGACACAGGAACCCTGTGGTATACTAGGTTTGCTGGCAGTCTACAGTGACCTGCAGGCAGAACACTTGCCTCCTGCCTCCTGGGCACATGCTCGGACTGCCTTTGCGAGGAAGGAGTTGCTTTCCATTGACTCCCATGAGAACGCCCCTGTCTCCATCAGTCTTTGCTTACTCCCTCCAGCTCACTGCCAGCGTGAGCTAGCAACCCAGGCAGCCACACCCACAGTCCGCCGCTGGGTCCATGTGGGTTGCACTCTGTGGACAGCTGCCAAGGCTCTCAGGGAAGTGCTGATAAAAATCATATCTGCATATTAGCGTTCGGTTCGTCATGACAGCTGTTCATACTCTCCTCCTCACTCCTCCTGAGCCGTACTGAAGTCACCTGCCTTTTAAGATAGTACAGCTCTTCTGCCAGTGAGATGTGAGCAATACTGAATGTGCCAATTTGTGCTGACCGTCTTTAAGTCATGGTCATTTTTGACAGTCACTGTAGGGGATATACGGTGATGCCCCGTTGCCAGCGCTGCACAGCACAGTCTGAATGAAATAATGAAATGGCAATGAACGGGTCCTGACCTTGTTTCTCCAGCCTCTTCCCCTTCCCACTCCTACAGACCCCGTTCTTCTCAAAGGGTCTTACTTCCTTGTCTTATTTCATGAGTGTGCCAGTCTTACGAGGAAAACCACAGCTTCTGTGTGTCCATGATTACATCAGCCATGCCCTATCCAGGAGACATTGTTTCAAGGGTTCCCCCAGTGCTGGAAAACTTAGGAGCTAGCACGGGCTGGGTTCTTTATTCTGCCTGAACAATTATGCAAGCATAACACCAGCCTGGGCCCCCAGTTGCCTGGCCCCCAGAGCCACCTTAAAAATAGATCATGAGTTCTCATTAAGCCACTGAGATTTGGGCATTGTTCATCAATGCAGTATAACTGACCAGAGTAACTGTCCTCTCACCAAAAAAAAAAAAAAAAAAAAAAAAAAAAAAAAAAAAAGGAAGGCAGAGAGGTATACACAGATGCCACTTGGCATCATCAGCGAGTTGAGAGGATTTAAAGCAGTGAAAGGAGTTGTTGTTTTTTAAATTGACATGCTTGACCTTATAGTAAGGGGATTTGTTTCAGATTCTTTTCGTAGGGGGACAGATGAGCACAGTGCTGACCTCATTTTTGAGCTCAGCAAGTGTGCTGTGCTGTGGGACGATTGCAGTGACACTCTGGGGGCTGATCCTTGCCTGCCTGCCTCCTCCACCCACTGGTTGAGTCAGTGAGGATTCCTCCCGCCTGCTGGCAAGTGGAATTAATAAGCAGCAGTATTCCTAAGGAAACACAAATGCAATCAAGGCCATCTTCAGCAAAGCCTTTTTGTTTGTGGTTTGTGTGTGTATGTGTGTTTTTCTAAGGCAGTGTTTCTCTATATAGCCCTGGCCTGCCTAGACCAGGCTGGCCTCAAGCTCAGAGATTCCCCTGCCTCTGGGAATAAAGGCATGCACCACCATTCCCCAAGGAGCAAAGCCTTTGTTTTATATATCAACTCATTAGTGGCAACTAGCTTCTATACCTCCTGGGGCTCCATTCACAATCACACCACAACCTTGGCCCTGCTGGACATAAGGACCACACAACACAACCCAGAAGTTCCTGCCATCCACCGCCATCATGGAAATGTCTGCCTTGATTCTAATAAGCAACCAGGTTGAGAACCCACGGGAAGTCAGAGCCCCCTAAGCCTGTGGATCCCCAACTGTCTGTCCCCCTAGACCTTTAAGATGTAACCGATCAGGGTGACACCTCAGTGTTGGGTTTTTTTTTTAAACTTCCAGGTAATTTTATTTCCAGCAATGTTTGGGGGCCACATCCATAAGCAGATTTAGTGGCAGACATGGGTGCAAACCCTGTACCCTATCAAGCTTCTTTAGGCTCTCCAGAGTCCTCTATTCTCATTCTGCAAGATGGAGAAATGACTTGAAGAGGATGGTTGTGAGCACTCAGTGGCATAGCAGAGAACCCACCATACAGTAATTTCTTAATAAACTGTTAGTGTCACTTCATCTAATGATCTGTTACTTTGTTTTTCTTTAGTTTTTATGTGTATATATGTGTGGACCTGACTGTGTGTGTGCTCCATGCTTGAGCCTAGTGCCTGAGGAGGTCAGAAAAGGGCATCAGATCCCCTGGAACTGGACTTATAGACAGTTATGAGACAGTACGTGAGTATTAGGATCCAAACATGGGTCCTCAGTAAGAGCAGCAAGTGCTCTTAACCACTGAACTATATCTCCAGCCCTCAATCACCTTGTTGACCAAGGTGATTCCTCTAATTTTATAGCTGAAGGAACTAAGGGTCAGAAAGGCTTCTGGCTGTCTGAAGGTGATCCAATATCCTATCCAATATCCTAGGGTTACTGTTGCTATGATGAAGCACCACAACCAAACAACCTGGGGAGGAAAGGGTTTATTTGGCTTATGGTTCCACATTGTAGTCCATAATTGAAGGAAGCCAGGACAGGAACTGAAACAGGGCAGGAACCTGGAGGCAGGAGCTGATGTGGAGGCCATGGCTGGTGCTGCTCACTAGCTTGCTCCTCATGCCTTGCTCAGCCTGCTTTCTTACAGAACCCAGGACCACAGGAATGTGCCCACCCACCATGAGCTGAGCCCTTCCACATCAATCACTAATTAAGAAAATACCCTACAGGCTTGCCTACAGCCTGAGCTGATGGAGGCATGTTCTCAATTTAGGTGCCCTCCTCTCTAGAGACTCTAGCTTTTGTCAAGTTGACGTAGAAACAGCCCGCACACCCAGTTATAATTGGCAGTCAGGATTCGCACCTAGTTTGCACTAACCCCTGTGATGTTTCTGACTCTAGAAAACTAACCCTCCCTCCCCCAGAAGGGACAACCAATGCATGCAAGTCCCGACTAGCTGAACTGGCCCCACCAAGGGGCACATTTAAGCTACTGTGTGGATCTGGGGACTTCCTGGCTCCCCTGCAGCTGACTAGACTAAGACCTGTCTTGAATTTCACTGACTTCATTTTATCTCTTGTCAGGGTTTCGTAAAAACCTTAAATGACCCATTTGACTAAAATCCTTTTCTCAATTTCCCAGAAAAGCAATAGCTGCTGATAATTGTTTCTTTAATTTCTGTGGGGGCCATTTCTCAAGGGATTATAGCCTGTTAAGTCTTAGAACACTCTTAATGGAGAAGGATGCACACACACACACACACACACACTTTGCAGTGTTTTTACATCTGCTGATCAGTTATGGAAAGGGAATTGCCCAAGGCACTTCCACACTGCCACCTCTCTGTCACAGATGAAAACACCCAAGGTCATCTGTGCACACAGAAGAGAGGTTTATTTGACTCATGATTTCAGAGTTTAATCCATGCTTGGCCGTCACTTTGTGCCTGTGATGGCACAGTGCATCATGGCAAGGGCCCACAGCAGAGCTTTGCCTGCATGATGGCTAGTAGGAAGGAACCAGGGTCCTGTAACTCCTTCCAGAGTTCAGCGCCCATGTCCCAACCTCCTCCCACCGGGTCTCACCTGCTAATGGTCCCACTGTCTCTCACTAGTGCCACAGGCTGGCCATGAAGTCTTCAGTACAGGGCCTCCTGAGGGACCCTCCAGATCCCAACCGTAGCATATGCCTTAAAGGCTGACCCTCTGAACTCAGCATGTGAAAGAGCGTATAGCCCCCACCACTGGGGAACCACAGCTTCCCTTTGTTTGCTTAAAACATGCATCCATCACTGGCAGTGGTGCATCAGTCTGTCACCCAGGAACCTGGCTTCAGGGAAGGGAGAACCCCTGGGTTTGGCTGGGTGGCCCCAGCGTAGGAAGCCAGGTGTTGACCCATTGCCTCTCATCCTGTCTCTTCTTTATTTGGATCTGAACATCGTCTTTCTGCGGCTATGGAAAGTGGGATGTCCATTTCCAGAACTTTCCTGATTCCTCTTCAAATAGAACGAACCGCTGAATGGCTTCCATATAGGAATTCCCCCGGAGCCTTGCTGAGGCAGAACCTCCCTGCAGGGGCAATGGATGCTCGGAGGGTTGTCGTGCCCACCGACTGGGCTGGCAATTCTGAATCCTCAGACGACACTCTGGGATTGGACTTCTGCCCAGGAAGTATGCCCAATCTCTTGGCCGTAGAAGGGGCTGCATCAGCCACCTCTCCACTTACTGGCATCACTGAGAACATGAAGGAGGTCATTCCCAGACCACAGCCGGTTAACACGAGAGCTCAGAACAGCAAGGTGGGAGCATCTTCCCGTGAGAACATTATGTCCTTAAAAGTCAATTCCAAACTGAATTGAATTCTTAGAGCCTCTAAAGATCTTGTCTAAATTTACCCTGACCCACTTAGGGGAGGAGTCAGATCCGAGCGGATCATTTAGAAATGAAATTCAGTTCCATAATACCAAGGACATCAGTGGCCCATAAAGTAGCCAAAGACCACCTTCAAGATTCAATCCATATTAACTCTCTTCTTGTCCCTGAGATCAGACAGTCAGCCAAGCGCATCCCTGTTGGTCAAAGCAAGGCAGCTAGCCAGAGGCTCCTGAGCACAGCATCAGAGGTGGGATGTTGCTGGCAGGGAAGTCATGGATGCTCTGAGCCACCCAGTGATGCACAGGAAGAGGGAAGTATCTTGTTGCCTAGCAACACAGATGTTGACGGCACTCTTCTGAGCATCAGCAGCGGCAACTGATTATCTTATAACTCTGGCATTTCAGCAAAGGTAAAACGGGGTTTAAATCCTGTGTTAGGCGGGAGATAGACTGCTGCGATGCGTTAGAACCCCTGCCTTGGCTTCAGCCTTCAGGATGAGAGATCAGCTTTCCCTTGGGTGGAAGTGCTGGGTGCGTGTCAGGGCAGGTGCAGGCCCAGCAGGCGCACCGGCCAGTAGAGGCTGGTTTCTATTTCCAGCCTCCACCAGCATAATGCCGCGTCACAGGTTGTGAAAACAAGGTGAGGTGCTTTAGCAGCCACTCAGGGACCAGGAATTGATGAACCACATCTCTGCACACCAGGCTCCGAGCCCTTAAGGCAGAGGAGGAGTTCTTCCACCCACCAAACAGAGCTCCCACAATCAACAGACCCTCCTAGTTTTAGGGGTACCCAGTACTCATATATATGAGACCCCAGGGGTTACAGTGGCCTGTTATTCAGCAAATGCCTAAGCTCCACCCTATGCTGGGTGGTATGCTGGGGCTAGTCACGTGGGAAAAGTCAGAAGAAAGCAAGTTCTTATTCCTAGGCAGCTTACAACTTTGTCACCAACCCCCAAACCATGTAGCTTGTCATTAGCTAGAGAATTTGCTCCTACAGAGATTTTTTTTCCCTTGCTTTAATCCGAAAATGCCAGCACACGTATGGTTGCATGTTCGTCCTCCTCCCAAGGGTCCAGCCCATGGTTGAGGACAGGGGGTCCAAGCGGAGGGGATAAGTCACCACACAGACGCCGGGAGTCAGGTGAATGCAATCCGAGGATGAGCAGATACAGGCTGGTTTATTCCCTGAAGAAAGAGCACCTTCTATAGCTTTGGGCGACCAATCAGGTTCCTCCACACCACCTCCGAGCTTATCATTGGTTGTTGGTTTCTGGACAGGCTCCCCAACATCAAGCCACGCACCTCTCTATCCAACTACTTCTGCAGTCATATCAGCAAAAGTCGTCCCAAGCCATGAGTCCCAGTGGTCCCTTGCCAGGAATGCCCACAGTTGCAGGCTCTGTTGTTATATCCTGGATTTGTGCCTCAGAGCTGTGGTGGACCCGTGAAGACAGAGGCTCATCCAGGGTTTGCAGTGGTTTGATTGTGTGGTATCCTTAGAGAGGACCATTAAGACATAAACTTAACCAATAGAAAGTCTTTATTATGCAGCCAATGGCTATGCCTATCACGGACAGCCTTTACCTCTGCTTTCATCCTGGCTGAATTGTGTGTATGTGTGTGTGTGTGTGTGTGTGTGTGTGTGTGTGTGAATATTTTTTTCTTCTCATTGGTCCCGACATCTCTGTGTTCTCTCCTTCCCCCACCCTCCATTTGTCCACCCTCCATCTCACTCTGTTTACCTGCGGCCTTGACTCTGAGGAGATCCCAAGTACATTCTTCCTTCTTGGAACATCACCTGATGTCGCAGAGACAGGAAGAGACGCCATAATGAGAGAAAGCATCTGAGTAGCATCAGCGAAGTGGCCTGGCGAAGCGGTTTTCTGGAAAACTGTTGAATATAATATTGGTCATTCCCACGGTAAAGAGCTGCTTGGTCCTCCATCTGGGCATTAGTCCACCCTACCTAAGACCCCAGGACTCGTTCATATCTCCAGGGGGTCAGGACCATTAATGCCATTCATGAGGGAGTCACTCGTTCCCTCAGCTGTGGGTAGTTTTTGTCTCCTGCTAAGATGGTTCCCAAGTGTGGTGGTACCAAGATATGTAGGGAAGGAGCCATATCACCTATTCCACATGCTCTGTCTAATAGGTGCCTGTGTAAGAGAGTGAGCCACAAGCACAGCCCGAGGGGGCCTCCGGGAACATCCTCTCAGGGGAGACACAATTCACATGGAACCCGCACTCGACAATAGCCCACCTCCCACCGCACAGCCACTGGCTTTTCCTGGGGCTTTTGCCGCTGCCCCACAGCGGTGTGGTCTCCTTCTTCAGCCGTCTCATTTCCCTCTGTTCTTATGGAACTGGTTTAAGGTGCTCAGCTCAGCCTGTGGTCGAGACCTTTTCATTTTGTCAGTCAACAAATACTTGCTCACCGTAGATCGCATTCCGGTCTAGCGGACACAGGGACGACTGTGTCTCTATCCTGAAGAACTCTGGACACCAAAGGCCCCAGTCCCCTTTGCTACGGCTCAGGGTAAAAAGAAACAGACAAAAGTGACTCCAGAAAGATGACGTTTTCTCAGGGATGTTAGCTAGCTTGGCTCACTCTAGAATGGCATGCTTGCCTCCAACAGGCCTGCCCTTCTCCTTAATGTTTCCTGTAGCTGGTTATTTCACTCTGAACTTCATGATGATATCAAGACCATCTCTGTTGGGCTTACCTCAAAGTTAGGGGTTGCGTGATGCAGCGTTCATACAAGAATGGATAAATGATTGGCACAAGGGCATTGCTCCCTAGGGAGGTGGTACTGCCTCCTGGCTAGTGTGATGGATGCAGACAGAGCCCAGGAGTCCATTGCTGCCTCTGCAGTGTCCCTGCCTGTGCTGAATCACCTGCAACCCTCACAAGAGCCATCTTTGTCCACAGGCCTCTTTGCCCAGCGAGTGTCCTTTTCAGGACTCTGCAAGGCACTGTTCACAGCTGCAGCCCCTTCCTCAAGCTGAGAGCTCTGTTTGCTTTCACAGCTCTTTCTTCAGTCAGCAGTCCTGGCAAATTGGTCCTCTGGGCTGTGGCTGTGGCAGACACCAAAGCAATGCCCCTCCTGGGAGTCCCATCTGTGAATGGTTCTCAGTGCGCAGACACAGGACAGGACAGCGAAGCAGAATCTGGGCACCCTGGGGAGCTCTGAGTCACTTCAGGACGAGTGTTGCCTGGCCTCTGGAGGCTGGGTAAAGAGGGAAGCCATGCCCAGAGAAAATCTGGAAGAATCCAGACTTGAGGTCCAAGGGCAATGACGCATAAACAATGGGGAAAAGAAATTCAGCACAGGAGCAGGGCGAGACTGTCAATGTAGGGGTTGAGATTGGCTGTAAGGGGCAGAAAACCCAAAGAACCACCGAGTCTTTGACACAGCGAAGTTCTCCCCCATGGGAACTTGAGGATGCAGGGCTGTTCAGGAGCTTTTTGAGCCTAAGGGGCCCAAGTTCCCTTTGTACTGTAGCTGTCAGCCTCGACAGGATAGCTTTCAGCTCGTGGCTCACCACACCTTTCTTCCACCCAGCAGACAGGAAGGAGTAGAGTAATGAATCTCTGTGAGGAAGGCTTCCACAAGTTACAGCCGGTCCCTCTGCTGGCGTCTTCTGAGCTAGAACTCAGTGACAGCACCACGTGGCATAGAGAGAAGTCATGTCACACTCAACTGCGTGCTTCCCACTAGCTTCCATAAATAACCCGAGTAAAGCATCAACGGTTAAGGTCCCAGAGAGGGAGAGCTTTCGGGGTGATGGAACGGTGGGGGCTACAACAAAGAGGCAGCTAAAAGCTTGTGAACGTGAAGGTCACTGGCATCCTGAAGTCCAGGGACTTCAGTTGATCTGCCACGTAAACAAGGGAGGTGGACACTCAAAGGTTGACCGGAGGGTCAGGATGGATGGGCTGACTCAGAAATCAAGGCCACAGTTTAACCACAGACTCAAGTTTATTCTATAATTATTTCAACCTTAGAAGTCAGAAAGCTGGGAATGGTTTCCAACACTTAAGAGGCTGAGGCAGCAGATTCACAAGAATCATGAGTTCAAGGGCACCTTACTTGTATAATAAGATTCTATCTCAAAACGAACACATACACAGCCAGAGGGGAGAGAAAGGAGGAGAGGAGATGGGAACAGAGACAGAGAGACAGAGATGGGAGTTGATCGCGGAGCGAGACTAGAAAGGGGAGGGAAGGAAAGAAATAAAGTAATCAATCAGAAACCTGTACTTTCAACTCCCCCTCCCCCACACTAGAAACATGTATAAGTCAGCACTGAGAGACTGAGTCCCTTGGTCCCCGAAGATGAGCATGGATGGTGCATCTCCCCAGTTCTTGCTGACTCAGCATGAGGAAACGGTCAACGATTTCCCTGTTGTGCTGCGATGTGCTGGCCACCTGCCCAGATTCAGGGGCGTCTGTCTGAGAGGCTCTACCTGCTTTGAAGATTGATATATATACGCAGCGAGGAGCAGAGGCGGGCCAGCAAACTCAGAAGGCATCCTGTCTGAGCCACCAAGGGCATGTGTGGCTGCCACACTGGCAGGAGCAGAAGGCGGCAGAAACCTCGCCTGGAGTGGTGTGCAGGCAAAGGTTTTTCTCTCCCACGGCTTCAAAGGAGACTGCGCTCTGTCCTACAGTGGGAAGCACAAACACAGATCCCACAGCAAACTGGGTCCATGTCGAAAAAGACGAGTGCAGACACGGGGAATGCACTTTCCGAATTCCTGCACCGCTCGGTAACTTCGAGGCTGGCCCCCTCCTGCCCCCGGCCCCTGGATGTCTGACAACTTGTACAATTCTCCAGGACACACTCCGGCACTCCAGGCACACCTGTAAGTGCACACGCTACTAAACCTACAGTGTTAGGCTTTATCCTAGACACGCCACATAACAACACTTACTTTCTTCATCAGGTGCAAAAGGAGATAAAGAAGAGGTATTAATAAAACAGTTGTACAGGTTTCAAAGCTTTTGGGTTATTTACTCCTGAAATTCTCCAGTTAATATTTTGAACTGCGTTTGACCACAACTAGCTGAAACCATGTAAAAGTGGAAAAAACTTTTCCACTTTTGGAACTAATATGCCGTGGCAACATCCAGGGCAGAAGAGGAAAGAGCTCTTCAGCTCCCTAAACTTAAAAAAAAAAAAAAAAAAAGTTTCCTTTTTTCTTCAATAACACACATATATAATAACAGTCAATAGTATCTTTACCTATGCACTAGTGACAATGATTTCTTAACATTTATACGTCACTTTATTTGATTCTCATTAACTGACATTTATGTTCAGTAGTGTTGTTGCAAAAATTGGATTAGTGAATATTTAATCGTGGCTCCAAGAAGAGAGATGGTACCAGAGGGAGACAGGGTTATTCCCGAGAGTCTCTGGTGTTTATGTCCATGGACAGGATGTGGTATGGTTATCTTAGCACTGTTCAATAGCTGTGAAGAGATGGCACAACCATGGCAACTTAGAACAGAACACAATTAACTTGGAGGTTTGCTTAGAGTTCAGATGAGGTAAGGCTGTGCCTGGTGTGACCCTTTGAAACCTCAAAGCTCACCCCATCCACCAAGTGACACACCTTCTCCAATAAGACCACACCTCTTAACCCTTCCCAAAACAGTTTCACCAACTGGAGACCAAACATCAAACATTTGAGCCTCTGGGGGCCTTTTTTTGTTTTGTTTCATTTTTTGAGACAGGATTTCTCTGTATGGTCCTGGCTGTCCTAGAACTCACTCTATAGACAAAGCTGGTCTCCAACTCAGAGATCTGCCTGCCTCTGCTTTCCAAGTGCTGGGATTAAAGGCATACACCACCTCCACCTGGCTCTGGGGGCCATTTTCATTCAAAGCACCCAGTGTTTTTCTACGGTTTATTAATGTCCTACACAAACAATGGCAGCCAGATCTCTGACATGGGTATCTACAGACCTAAGTCATTCCCTGGAGCTTCAACTCAGCAATTCCAGGCTCAGCAACTATCCATCACCAAGGTGTTCGATGCTTCCATCAGAAAGAAATTCTTTGTTCTATTCCAGGATAGTCATCTTTTTTTAATATTTTTATTTTTATTAATTACAGTTTATTCACTTTGTATCCCCCCTGTTGCTCCCTGGCTCCTCCCCTCCCAATCCTACCTTCCCTCCCTCTTCTCTGCCCCTGCCCCTCCCCCAGTCCACTGATAGGGGAGGTCTTCCTCTCTTCCTTCTGATCCTAGTCTATCAGGTCTCATCAGGAGTGGCTGCACTGTCTTCCTCAGTGGCCTGGTATAGCCATCTTAAGCAAATCTGGTCATGTTGCTCTTTGGTAAAACGGAATATGGCAACGAATGTAATCAGAATCGCTGTCCTATTGTACCTCTGTCACATAAATGACATCTTGATGGTGTCTCTGACCTCGCTCGTTGCTGGCTTTCATGTAATTAGCACTGTGATGTGCGCTATTTTCATGTCTTTGCCCTTTGCAAATAATAGCAGTTTTGCCAAGCAAGATAGCCTCTCTTCGTTTTTCTGACAACTTCTGAGGCAACCTTGGAACCCACTTAAATGTCATCTCCAGGGGCATATTCACTGCAAAGACAGTAAGATTTAAGCTTCATGCTTTCACTTACACGTGCATCTCCTAAGACCATAGGTAAGATGTTAGCAGTGTATTCACATGGACCTTGTTGGTTTTGTTGTTGTTGTTTGTTTTGTGAAACTGCTGTAGGATCAAGGTTTCTTGAGGTTATAGTTTCTGTTGTTGTTATACGTCACTGAGAGGCCATGCAATTCACACAGTCTCAGACTTCTCCAAATCTGGCTCTGCCCCAGACACCACTTATGTGAAGATTTCCGGATGTCCCAGGAGGGAAGTCCCCTGAGGTTCTCAAGCATTTTCTCTTCCCAACTTATGTTTAACATGCTGCACTGTGGCTTACTAACTCGTGCATGGTACAGCAAGACTTTATAATATGAGTGTGTGTGTGTGTGTGTACACACACAAGACTTTATATATTTAGGTTAATCTTGACGGTCAAGTTGACTGGGTTGAAATTAGTAAAGGGCACTTCATGGTCTGTCTATGAAAGAATTTTCAGAAACAGATAGTGGGGTTAGATAGTGGCCTAATGAGTGCTTTAATGGATTCAGAATTTGAATAGATTATTGGAAGACCTGTGGTGGACCTGTGGAAGATGAGTTCTGGTTAAAGGGAGCAGGTCACTGGGCACATCATTGAATAATTGTACCTTGATACCCTGCCCTAACCCCCGCCTGTACTGCTTCCTGGTTATTGTCTCTTTCTGCTCCTGTCTGCCATGAAGTGAACAGTCTCCTCCTCCACATTCTACTGCCATGACATTTTACCTCACTGTGGAGGCAGAACCAAGAGAAGCAAGAAAAGCAAGGGATGGAAATCTGCAAAACCATGACCCCAGATATGTTATTTCTCTAAGTTGTTTGGCCAGATGTGTTGTCATAGTGACAAGAAGAGTAGCTAATAGGATAGGGATTTAGCAAACCCTCGTTAGACATGCACTGCCTAAAAACAAAGAGCTTTGTGCATTTGCTTGTCAACTATTACATTATCTTCAGACCCCCCCTTTCTTCTGAACGACCCTTCTCATAGCTTACTGTGCTCTAATGGACAAGGGGAGAACGGGGGTTGCTGAGTAAGGGGAGGAGATGATTTCAGGAGGAGCAACATCGTGAAAAAAGAGGCAGTGCGCCAGAACAACTCTGGGAGTTTAAATACAGAAGGAGACAGCCATGCTGCCCCATCTTCCCAGAGGCTTCATTTCCTCGTGGTGGCTTAGCTTCTGCTTTACGGTAAAGAGAAAGTATGGGAGAGCTCAAGAACGTGAGTATTTGGTTAAATTTGGGTGGATGGAACAGGAAGCCCCAGTTAATCCCACAGCATCGTCTGTGTCCTATGGGAAAGTCTTACCCCATCAGCTGTCACACATATCCATGACCTCTCTGCAAGGTCATTCTGAGGCTTCCTTCCCAAATGCTCCAGATTTTGCTCCTCCCTCAGCTCTGCAACCGAAACTATAAACATCGCTGCAAGTGCCTGCTGTTTTATTTCTTTGGACGTTAGGGTCATTACTGAACTATGCACATACGAACTGTCCTATTTTTAATCTGCCAGCCTTAATGTTCCCACACGTCACCGATAGGCAGAAATCTGTAGAGTTTTGAATTTCAAGGCACGCTTTTATCCTGTACCCCAAGTTGTCCTGGAAAAAAATATGAAATTGTTCTGCTGTGAGAGGCAAGGAGGCAGGCAAGAGCGGGAGGCAGAACCAAAACACATTTGAAAGCACTTCCTAGGGGAAGGAATGTCACATTTGAAAACAGATGCCTTCCTTGCTTCCTTAGCTCAAGAGGAAGCTAGTGCTCTGTAATATCACAGCAGAAGCCAGCGCTGCAGAGCCAGCAATTCCTTATCCTCCAGTTGCGGTTTTTACTATGTCCGAGGCAGGCACGAATAGAATCTGAGATCACTGAAAATTTAAAGAGTGAAAGCCGCAATCAAAATGTCACTAGGGTAGAAGGATGAATGAATAATTTAGCTCATGAAAAGTTAACATTTAGAGACGTCCAGACTTGAAGATTCTAGGAGTGGTGACTGCCTGGAATAAGGCAGCTCCAGCGATCCTATTAAAAATACGATAGCCAAGGAACCTGTCTGTGACCCCCACACATACCTGACTTTTTTGGCAGGCATGTGTTCAGATGTGGGGGACACGGTTGTTCAGTCACTGTTACAGCAGGTGTGGGCGTGGGTGTGGGTGCAGGGAACTGTTCAATTAAATCCATCCATCTCTTCTTGAGCTCCTCCTGAGCAGGGATGCTATATGGGTATGAGGAGTGAGGCTTTGGAATATTAGATGATCAACCATCACCTCCCCTGAGAGGCAAACAAGACACGGGACAGCATAGCCCGAGTATGTGACAAGGATGGGAGGCCCACTTGCCCAAGCTTGTGTTTGCAGGGAAAATGGTCTGGTAGGAAATGTAGTTGAGTGTAACAAGTAATTACGGTAGCTTGATTGGATTAAGACATGCCTAGGAGAGTGGTAGCACCTCTGGTGTGTCCGTGAGGATGTTTGAGTGCGGAAGCTCTGACTTAAAGCAGGAGATTAGCACCCAGTGGATTCATAATGATATGGCAGTGTTACTGAGAAGCTTGCAGGGTAGATGGGACCTAGTGGGAGCAAGGGGCTTATGGGCGATGTGGCCTTAGGGTTACACATTGCCAGGGCCCTTCCTATCATCCGGTTCCTGCTTCCTGTTGGCCAGCATGCAAACTGCTATGTCAACATCTTCTCTGGCACACCGGCAACTTGGAGCCGTAGCAAGCGAGTCTTTCCTCTCTTAAGTTGCTTCTGACAGGAACTTGCAGACACAGCCGTCAAGTGTAACTGATCCACTGGCTCGCATTCTGATGAGGCCTTGGAGGTTCACGGCCCTGAGGATCATCTCTCATATCGCTGACTGGAAGCGAGGCATCCTCTCTGGTGCTCACCTCCACCTTCACCAACCCAGACAGCCCTCTTCCTCCGTAAGATGCCGGCATCGGCTCTTCTTCCCAGGTGAAGCTTCCATGGCTGCCTGAGAAAGACATGGGCCTGACTGTCAATGGTGCTGGTCGCAGTCTGCTCTGGTTGCTCCTCCTCAGATCCTCTCCATGCTCAGGGAGCAGAGAGCAAGGGCCGTGCTCCTCTGAGCTTCTCCATGTGTACAGAGCTGGCAAGCAAGGCATTCAGTAGCTGTTTGTTAAAATAAATGTGGCAGATAATCTGCTTTGCTCTGCATGAGAACACAGCTTCTACTGTCACAACAGAAGCCTAGCACTTCAGCCCGAGAGATGGCTCACTGGCTAGGAGAACATACTGCTCTTGCAGAGGACCAGAGCCGGGTTCCCAGCACCCACACCGAGAGGCTCACAACTGCCTGTAATTCCATTTCTAGAGGGGTCTGATGCCCTCTTATGGCCACTTCAAGCACCTGAACTCACATGTGTGCACATGCACAATTCTATAATAAAATAAATATTTTTAAAGCCAATATACATGTGTATTGTATATATAATATATATATTGGTTTTTCAAGACAGAGTTTCTCTGTCCTGGAACTCACTCTGTAGTCCTGGCTGGCCTCGAACTCATATAGATCTGCGTGTCTTTGCCTCCTGAGTGTTGGGATCAAATGTGTTCAAACTTGATAGAGGTTTGAACCTCGAAGATATAGGCAGATATAAACACTCAACAAAACACATCCTTAAGAATTTGAGTACAAGAGTTCATAGCCTCTTTAGGCAAAAGGAGTTTTTAGAGTTCACCTGATAAAGCCAGGAAAGGACGAAAGGATTACAGCATCCTAAAGAACTCAGCAGTGGCTGGCAAGTCTTCAAGTTCTAATGCTGGCAGACGATAAATTATTCAGATGAAATAATCTTGGCCTCCACTCGCCGAAGCACAAGGAGTATCGATTCTACCATTAGGAACCCACAGAGGCCTTCTGTGGGAGATGCTAATGTGAGATGGAAAAGTAACGTGTTTAGCCATCGAGAGTTCCTTCTATTCTCTCTCTTTTTCTTTCTTTCATGGCTTCCTTCTGGGATGGACTTCTTTTCCAGGCGGGTCCATCGGCACCACGAAGACCGGTTGCTTGGGGCTCTGTTGCAAAGGTCTGATTCAGAAGCGCTGCCCACACTCAGGACCATCTCACTTTTAGGCTGGTGTGTTTCAGAGCTTTGATGTGCGTTAGAATTGCCCTAGGACCTTGTTAAATGTAGATTCTGGCTTCACGAAAGAGGATGCGCTGGGGACCTCACCTTTCCAACCAGCTCCCAGATGATGCCAGGGCTCCTTTAGGGGTGACTCCTCTGGTGCCAGGAGACAGTTGTGAAAGCCAGTCTCCCCCTGTAAAAACAAAAGCAAAAGACTCCCTGGGCTTGGTGCATTCCTGTGACCCCAACACTCAGGAGGTGGAAGTAGTTTGAAGCCAGTCAAAGATCTGTGTGAAACCTATCTGAAGCAAAAAAGCACACACACACACACACACACACACACACACACACACACCAAATAGGCTAGCCCCCCACCTTCCAGGCTTTCCCTGTTCCTCAGTGCTTGCTAGGAGAATCCAGATGGTTGGATACAGGCTGTTTCTTCCTGCTCTCTCATTTCCAACCCCCAGTGACACAGCTTTTCCAACAAGGCCACACCTCCTAATCCTTCCTAAACAGCTTTACCAGTTAGGGATCAAGTATTCAAATGTGAGCCTATGGGGGGCGTTCTCATTCAAACCACCCGTCTTAGTTCAAGGGCAGCTTGGGCTGGTGTGGTGGATTGAATGAGAATGGCCCCAGGGGCTCATAGGTTTGAATGTTTGCTTCCCAGCTGGTGGATTATCAAGGAAGGGTTATGAAATTGTAGCCTCGTTCCCTCTCTTCATCCACCTCTGCTTTCTATTCTGTTTCCCCTTCTGAGTGACATCCTGGCACCCTCCCTTGGGTCCTCCTTGTTACTTAGCTTCTTTGGGTCTATGGACTGTAATATGGTTATCCTGTACTATAGGTCTAACATCTGCTTGTGAGTACGCACCATGTGCAATTTCTGGGTCTGAGTTACCTCACTCAGGGTGATCTTTTCTAGTTCCGTCCATTTGCCTACAAATTTCATGATTTCTTTATTTTTAATAGCTGACTAGTATTCCATTGTGTAAATACCCCACAATTTCTGAATCCATTCTTAGGTTGAGGGGCATCAAGGTTGTTTTGTTTCCAGTTTCTGGCTATTACGAATAAAGCTGCTATGAACATAGTGGAGCAAATGTCCTTGTTGTATGGTGGAGCATCTCTTGGGTATATGCCCAGGGTTTTGAGGTAGAACGGTTCCCAATTTTCTGAGAAAGGGCCAAATTGATTTCCAGAGAGGTTGTACAAGTTTGCACTCTCACCAGCAATGGAGGAGGGTTCCCCTTTTTCTATAGGAGATGGAATGGGTGGGGAGGGTGGGGGTCAGAAGTGGGGAGAAAGGGGGAGGGAGAGGGCTGGGAAAAAGAAGGTAATCTAGATCCCGTGCACACATGTAGCTAAGGGCAGCCTGGTCTTCATATGGGTTGCCTGGCGAGTAGAGGGGTGGGAGTCCTGTTTCTAGTATGGGCTCTATCGCCTGCTTTTGAATCACTTCTCCCCGGCAGGGCTGCCTTGCCTGGACTCAGGGGTTGAAGATATGCTCAGTGCTGATGTGACTTGATGTGCTCGGGAGGGTTGATATGGGGGGAGGGGAGAAATAAAGAGGGGAAAGGGAAAAGAGAGAAGGGGGACCTGGGAGGAGAAGAGGGAGGGGCACCCTTGGGGTGTAAAATAAATAAAAAAGAAAAGAAAAATAAAGTTTAAAAAAGAAATGAAAAGAAAAGAAAGTGTAGCCTTGTTGGAGGGGGTGGGGCCTTGTTGGAGGGGTGGCATCATTGGAGGCGGGGACTGAAGGAGGCCCAGACCAGGCAGATGCTAACTTATTATTCAGAAAACATAAAGCGAGATCTGAGGCTCCCAGTAGCAGGTGTGTGGCCAGGTGCCACCTGTAATGAATTCTTACCTTCTTCAGGGAAGAAAAAGGAAACGAAGTGAGTCAGTGCTAGGTCGTGTCTGTGTGTGTGTGTGTGTGTGTGTGTGTGTGTGTGTGTGTGGTGTTGGGGATGAACCCCAGTTTCTAGTACATGATAGACAAGTGCTCTACCATTGAGCGACATTCTCAACCCTCTCTCCACACTTCTTTTCCTTGCATTTTGAGGCAGGCTAGCCTCAGAGTTGTGATCCCTCCACACTGGCCTCCTGAGCACTTGGAGTTACAGGCACACATCACCAACCTCATTTTGCAGCCTTTGAGATGTCATTTTCCAAGTACTCCTCAAAGAAGCCCAGGAACTGGCCTCATCATTATTGCTTCATAAAACTATAGTCCAGAGAAGGTGATGGCTTTCCTGTGGTTGGATCATAGATGGCAGGACATGGTTTTACATGTGCCGGGCTCTGGGCTGCTTTTAGCTCTAATACTCTGCCTTTCCGTCTGGCTCCTTAAAGGTGATCTCATATATCTCATCATAGTGCTTAGAGTACCGACCACAAAGCACTTAGGAGAGAATCCAGGCAAGGGACAGTGCCCCTCCCATTCCACTCCAGGAGCCCGCCTGGCCTTGCTGCCCTCCTTGCCTGCACTGGCCTCGGAAGGAATCATGACTTGCAGAATTGACTAGGCCTATTGCATTGGTTTGCTAGGGCTGCCAGCACCAAGAAGCAGAAAAGTGGGCAGATCTTTCAGTTCTGCCAGCTAGAAGGCAGGATTAAGGTTTCCTTTGAAGCTTGCTGATGGCCACTTTCTCCTATAATCCTCCTGTCACCTTTCCTCCATGACAGTTTTACTGAATTATGGTTTATACCAATGACTCTCACTTTAAATAATTACCTCTTGCAATACGCATATAGTCACAGTCTGAGACACTAGAGGGTAAAACCTCAATATACGAATTGGGGGAACTCAATCCAACCAATCCCCCCTGCCTAGAAATGTTTCCACCCTACGATGGCTACATGACTTCAAATTCCTATCATTGACCCTCCCAGTGTGTCAAAGAAGGAATATTTAAGGGAAGACACAGGGAGTCATTATCTCCATTAACACTGTAGCCATTTGACTTACGAATTGCCCAGAGCAGTGCCAAGGCTGTTGGGTTGGCTCCAGGGCAAAATAAGGAGTAAATGCTGGTTTAGGATTCAACACACAAGCTTAGGACAAAAATGCAATAGTTCAGTGGTTTAAGGCTTCATGAGTAGCGTGCAGGGGGACAAACAATGCTGAATGACAAAAATGAGAGTTACTTCAGAATCTTGCCAGGCACGTGTGTAGAAGACTGTTGGGAATATGAGTGTCAGGGCTAAGGAGAGCCTGGCTTGCAACGTGCTCTCGTATGGATGTGTTTGAGAATGTCCCCCAGAGGTTCACACTGTGCGAATGCTGACTTGGTAGAAGCATTAAGGGGGGGTCAGTCAGTGGGGATGTTTAGGTCACCAAGGGTACTACACTGGGAAGGGATTAATCTAACTCTAGAGGGAAGGCAATTAGCTGCTGAGGAAGCCTGGTACCCTCTCCTTCCCCACCCCACCCCTGCACCTCTCCTCTTTCCTGCCTTACTGTATAATCTCTTCCTCTTTCCTGGGATTCTGCTATGATGCCATGACACAGCCAGAAAGCTCAAATCGGAAGCAGATGCCAGCCCTGTTCTTAGACTTCTAATTCAAGGAGTCACCAGCTTTGTGAATCAGGATACTGGCTTGAACTATCTGGATCTTTGATTCCATTGGCCACAGATGAGAGCTTTTAAGGCCTCACCTCCAGGGATAGAGCAGAAAGGCCATTGTACAGGTAAAGTATTTAGCCCAGCGGTGATGACCAGTGTTCAAGGAATGGTACCCTAAAGCTGTTCAAATATTCCATCAGAAGTTTTGTGGATGCTGGAGAGGGAGAATGACAGGTGTTTTTGCTGAACCCTTGCCAACGAGAGTCTCTGTTGTAGTCACATGTGTTTTGGGCTTTCCTGCTCACTCTTTAATGGATAATATGTGTGATAGAATCATTATCATAGAGTCAGAAAAAAAATGTTGTGGCTCATTTTTGTTTGGTTTGGCTAACAGCCATAAAGAGAGCACTATGGGAAATCTCTTCTAAGTTACCTGAGCAATGTGTCAGCTTAGAGAAACTTAATAAAATGGCAGAGGAGGGTTAATCTTTCACCAGGTGTGAGACTGAAGAGTCTTCATCCTGGAGTGCCAAGCATAGCACTTAACTAGTGCGCACACTTTTGGTAAATGAAGAAAAAAAATGACTATTCAAACCAGCGTTATGTTTTTCAGAAACTTGAAACAAGGGAGCACCTAGAGAAGAGACATAGACTCAAAGTCCATGCATGAAGAAAATCTAAATTTCAAAAAAACATTCCAGAAGTTACATTTAAAAGTTCTTCTTTCACTCAAGCCATATCCAAGGCCAGGCTGAAAAGCAGATTCCAGAATATGAGCTCTCCATGGTCTGATCTTTCCCTCTAGCACATAAGGAAGCAGGTAGCACACACACATAGTAGGACATGGCAAGCACTTAACATCTCTAGCCTGAGCCCCAGTGTCTGCCATTGCAAGCAAGCGTCAAGAGACAACAGTGCACGGACTGTAGGCCTCAGAGTGCCCCAGAGCCAATCACTGCTCGAAGGAAGCATGTAGACCAGGACTGGTCCTGCTCCAGCATGAAAACCGGCTGCATCGCTGCCTGTGGCTTCCAGTGGGGCACATACATGCCCACAAATCGGATTCTTTGTATTTGAAGAGTGAGGAAGCAATGTCATGACGTCCATCACTCATCCTACGTGCTTTCTACCTTGACGTGAGCGGAAACAGGACCCTGGAGGCTACACACGTTGCAAACACCTTGTCATCCAAGCAGGATGATGGTGATGAAAGCTAATATTTTGCATATTTATGACCCCTTTAGGTGCAGGCCAACCTTTGCCGCTGATGCTCAACTCAGCAGAAGCAAACAAACCTAGTGTGTTCTAACACCAGTACAGACTGACTCACTAAAAGGGGTCACTCAATGTGATTATGGGGTGACTTAAGGGACAGTAAAGGGCAATTTTGACTGTGCAAAGCTTTACCATGTGGACTCTGCGTGCAACCTAAAGCCCACAAGAATCTACTGTGCATTTAGTTCCTGTGCATTCAAGGGGAAAAGTCAGATCCTAAAGGAGAAAGCAGGTTAGGTCCCAAGGCAGACAAGTAAACCCACCTTGAACTGCATGGGCTCTGAAGGATCTGAGGAAGCAAAATCTGTAAAGTCAGAACGGAACAGGCCTGGCTTCAATGTCGGCTGCCTGCGCCGCACTCCTCCAAGGGCGGGGCTGCACGCTTGGAATTGCGCACATTGAATTCCCCTTGCTCCTACCAAAAAGATGTCCACACTTAGGAAGAGACAAGATTCTTTCCAGCTCGAAGTTCTACAGGTTCTGGTTTGTGACTCCACTGAGGTCCAATTGACCCCATTTCTCTTGGGCCTGTGGGAAAGTAAACACACCATGACAGGAGCAAAATGGTAAAGCCAGACTGCTCACCCCAAATCCAGGAAGCAAAAGAGAGAAAGGAAGAGCCTGAATCCCTAAAACCTCATTAAGTACAAGCCCCTAACCACCCTGCTCCTCCTCTCTAGCGACATATGGATTTCAAGAAAGAGCCATCTCCCAAAAGTCCTACCGTCCTTTCTGATAGTTCTGAGGAGCTTTGAGTTCAAGTTTCCACATTCTCTTTGGGGAAATCACTCAGCACCCACACTGCAGCAGGAAGACCCTATTCCCGAGATCCGGCCTTCACTTTGCACCATTATCCTCTCTAGGAATCTCAAATTATCCCAGAGGCGGCCAGATGGGCAGCACCAAAGACATTTGTCAGGAAATAGGTCCCTGGCCTGAAGTCTGTGCAATGATTTAGGCAGAGTAATAATCAGGCTGTGTTCTGGGAATAGCCAGCCAGCCAGGAGCCTTGAATCTAAACCGAGACAAGGGAGAGAGAAAGATGTGGCCCAGATTGTCATCCCACAAGGCAGGGCTATGGTTACTCAAGTCAGATGGCCTAAGGTTGGTGCTCAGTTCTAAGGAGAAGCCTTAGAACACACTACACATACTACATACATATATGTAAATGTAGAAGCAAAGGAGAAACTTACAATATATATATGCACACATATATATGTGTATACCATACTCTAGATATGTACATACATGCATATATATGCACACACATATATATAGTGTATGTATGTTTGTATGTATGTATGTAGAGACAAAACAGCAGACTGGGAGCCAGCTGGCCTTCTGACAGAGGCTTCAAAATAGCAGCATGACCTCTCCTGGCTATGATGCTCCTTTGCTGCAGCCTTGGTGCTGGGTGCCATCCTGAGACAAAGCAAGGATGCTCTGTGCCACTGTATCCATCCCATGTGGGACTTTGTATCCTCTTCCTCATCATCCACTTTGCTATGTGACCCATCTCAGTCTGCTTTCTATTGCTCTGAAAACGTTCAGAGGATAATGTATTCATCATAAAGGTGTGTTAAGCCTGAGGGTGGTTACTTTTATTTCACTCTGACAAAATACATGGCAGAAATAACTTATGTGGAAAAAGATCTATATGGCTCATTGTTTCAGAGGACTTTATGCTCTCACGGAAGGGAGGTCCTGCTGGTGAAAGCCTGTGACAGAGGCTGTTCAGATCATGGCTGATCAGAAAGCAGAGAGGGTGCCTGAGACAGGGGCTGGGCTACATCCTTCAATGACCATCCTATAGACCTACTGAGCCCAGTCCTGGCCCTTTCCTAAAGGTTCTGAAGGCCCCACAAATAGTGCTGCCATCTGGGGAGCACCACTCAGAATATGACTGGATGAGGAACATTCCAGATTCAAACCATAGGCTTAATGACAATCACTCACAGCTACTCTGCTGAGGGGTTCCAAGGTCGACCTGGATGGATCCTGATGATCCTTAGATTTGCAGCATTTGGGGACTTTAGTGCTCCGGGGGTGTCGCTGAGACAATCTGGAGAAAACAGCCTGTGGTAAAAAGCCACACTCAGGGCCACAGAGCAACCAGAGGCAGAAGTGTTCATGGCGCTCTCTGCCCCAGACTTCCAGCACTGAGCATGTGTGTCTGGAAGCTACCAATTCTACATGCTGACTGAATCCAGAAACCAAGGGGAGAAGCACTCAGCCATATCCATGACCACCTCCATGTCTAGCCACTCACAGGTCCACATAAGAAAGGGTCTATACCTGGAGAAGGAAGGATGGCAGGTGGGGTGGCTTGAATAAGAATGTCTCCCAGAGGCTTATATGTTTGAATGCTTAGTTATCAGGGAGTGGAATTCTTTGAAAGGATTAGAAGGATTAGGAGGTGTGGCCTTGCTGGAGGAAGTGTGTCACTGGAAGTGGGCAGTGGGCTTTGAGATTCAAAAGCCCATGCCAGGCACTCTCTCTCTCTCTCTCTCTCCACACACACACACACACACACACACACACACACACACACACACACACACTCACACATGCTTACAGATCAGGATGTGGCTCTCAGTTACCTCTACCTCTCCAGCAGCACACCTGCATGCCTGCATGCTTCCATGCTTCCTGCCATGATGATAGGAGCTGTTCTCTGAAACTGCAAGCAAGACCCCCAATTAAATGCTTTCCATTCGAGTTGCCTTGGTCACAGTGTGCCTTCAGAGCAACAGCACACTAAGGCAGGAAATGCAAGTTAGAGCTTCCAGAAGGTGGAATCACAGGCCTTGGATGAGATGTCCCCCTGGAGTTCATGTGCTGGAAATTTGGTTCCAAAGTAACGTCCACAGATTAACATCTAACAGGTCCTTAGATCTTAATGCTTTGTAGGGCATTAGGATTAGATGAGGTCATGAGGAAGTTGCTAGCATTGTAAACAAACCAAGCTAGTATGCTCACTCTGTCTCTCTCTGTGATTTCCTTCGCTGCAAGAAGGCCCTCACCAAATGTTGGCCCAATTCTCTTGGACTTCCTAGCTTCCCACAGGCTTAACACACCTTTATAATGAATACATTATCCTGAACATTCTCAGAAAGCAGACTGAGACGGGTCACATAGCAAAGTGGATGATGAGGAAGAGGATACAAAGTCCCACATGGGATGGATACAGTGTCACAGAGCATCCTTGCTTTGTCTCAGGATGGCACCCAGCACCAAGACTACAGCAAGGAGCATCATAGCCAGGAGAGGAAGGTGCAGGCCATCCTGCTAGCTCATCCACAATTCGAGGCCTCTTTGCTCCTAGGTCTGTGATTTGATCCCTAATTCAATTGGGGGTCATGACTGCTGCAGAACTGTTGTCTAATTAGTGAGGACTGAAGCAGGCACATCCATGGGGCTGACGTTAACAAGAAAATCCTATTCCAGAAGCAGCAGGGAAGGCAGAGACCACTGAAAGCTCTGTGGACAGTGCTGCGGAGCCTTGGTTTCACCAGAGATGAGTGGTTCAACTCAAGAATTGCTCTGTGGAAGCAGGGTGTGTGTGGGTCCGGCTGGCCGAGGACACGGTGGATAGGCGAGGTTCTTCTCAGACACCTGCCTCTTCTCAGTCTAACCTGCAGGTTAGACTGATTGTGCTGAGACGCCTGCCCCTACTTCTGGAGTGCTAGGACTGCAGATGTGTGTCAACGACTCTGACCAAATAGATGCTTTTCAATTGGCCCTGATTTCAATAACATTGATCTCCTGAGCCTCTGAGCTGTTTTTCCATGGAGTCTGACTCCTTCCCATAGCAGACTGTCAGCCTTCACCTTTTCCTTCTTCAGCATCTAGGTCTCTTCCTCAGTGAGAGGCTGGTCTCGGGAGGCTGTCAGCCTTGCAGCGAGACTCTGCCCTGGGAGTCAGTCTGTCTATACTCTTGTCTCAGTGCCCTTCCTGTAAGTCGTCTCAGAAGGGGCTCAGTCTGCATCCTGTCTGGAGATCGATGGCGCTAATGGTTTCTGGTCCATTAGAGGCAGAAGGCGAGTCAGCAGTGAATCACTCATCAGCCCAGCCAGCCTGGGTGTGGTGGGAAGAAAACCCGGTCCTCTGACAGACAGCTCCATCCCAAGCCAGAGCCCCTGTCCTTCCTCTTCCTGAGGACATGCCCGGCCCCCAGGTCACCCCAGGAAGCTGTAGTATAGCTGTACAGATGAGAGTCCTGTCCCGAAGGACTGCAGGTCAGATTTATGTACACAGAACATTTTCCTCTGAGGGTGAAGACTTGAAGGAGGCACATGGGTGGAGATCCATGTTTTGTACTGTGTACCTGCAACTGTCTTATCACTGTGATTTAAAGATTGTGGCTTTTGGGAATCTCAGAAAGGACTTCTTATTCTGGAAAATGAGCTCCATGAGCAGTGAAGATCACTTTTGTCCGTGTTTATGGATCTGAAAGCACGAATGTTCCATGACCTACTCACCGGGTCATTTCTGTAGTGAACTGTGCTTCCTGAGCACAGCTTCACCGAGGGGCTCATCATAGCCCCCAGGCAGCCAAGATCCTATTTATTATATCATTTCTAGGGGTGCAGTCAGTGGTAGAACACTTGCCTAGCATGCATGAGGCCCTCAATTTGACCCCCAGCACTGGAAAAAAAATCCACCAAACAATGCATAGGTAAAAATACATAGCTGTATTTTCCAGTGCTCATGTTTTAGCAGCAGTGATTTATGTGAATCTCCATTTCTAATTGTAATCAGAAACCAGTATTTCAGCTGTGGACAGTGTCTAGAACCTCCCCATGCCTTGGGCTACAATTTTTGGGGGTGATGACAGAATAAGGGGGAAAGACAGTCTAAACACATCTTAAAACCACAGGTGGATAAGCCGTGGGCTCCTGTGTTGCTGTGCCACCAGGTCAGAATCATGTGGCACACGCTCCATCTGTCAGGTGTAATCATGGGGCTTTGATAGTTTGATTATAGTCCCTGGATTGCAGCCCAGCATGTGACTGGTGTTGAGTTAAGCCATGCCCACTAAACCAAAGCTGGTACACATGGCTTTCTGCCGATGATGATTGCTATACGACTACTGGTTGCTCAGACAGAACCAACCCTCTTCTTGTTTGGTCTTTAACAGCCTCGTCTCCAATACTTGTGGCCTCTGGAGACTCAGTGTAAGCATCACTTATTGAAATTTGTTGCAGATAATGCATTTCCCCCAAAATGATTTGGATTTTGAGCAACAGATTAAGGATAACCACCACCAGCCCACCACTTCCGGTAACAACCGAATAGAACACGCCCACCTGCACTTGAGCACACCTGTGTTTTACCTGCGTGTCACTCTGCCTAGTACCCAAAGGGGCCAGAAGAGGGTGCTGGATCTCTTAGAGCTGGAGTTACAGCCAGCTGCGAGCCATCCACCACGCGGTGCTGCAAATCAAACCTGATCCCTCTGGAAGGAGCATCCGACGATCTTAACCACTGAGCTGTCCTTCCAGGACCTCGGCTGAGATTTGGATGGTGGTGGCTGAATGGGTTCATTTCTGCAAGGAGGGTTGCCATCCAATAACATGAGTCTCCTGAAGGTCACACATGAATTGTTTTTGTTTGTTTGTTTGTTTTTTTGTCTTTTTTTTTTTCCCAGAGCGGAGGACCGAACCCAGGGCCTTGCACTTGCTAGGCAAGCGCTCTAACACTGAGCTAAATCCCCAACCTGTTTGTTTGTTTTTAAGCTAAGATTTCCTGAGAAACAGAGGAAGAATCAGCCAGAATCACTGAGTCACTTAAACTCATTGCTTCAGGTGACCCAGACTTGACTTTCTATGTGTAACTGGAAACATGTATGTCTTAGTCAGTGTTCTATTGCTGTGAAGAGGCACCACGACCGAGGAAACTATTATAAGAGAGAGCATTTAATTGAGGCTGGTTTACAGTTTCAGAGGTTTTGTCCGTTATCATCATGACACAAAGCACGACAGCACACAGGCAGCCTCGGTGCTAGAGGGGTAGCTGAGAGTTCTACATCCAGAAACCCCAAAGCCCACTCCCCAGGAACACACTTCCTTCAGCAAGGCCGAATCTACTCCAACATACTTCCCAATGCCTCTCAAGTAGCACCACTCCCTGAAGATTAAGCATTCATACAGGAGCCTAAGGGGGCCATTCTTATTCAGACCAAAACAATGCTTTTACTGTCCCATCTCTACTCTTTAAACATGTAATCTATAATGTTGCACACAGGCTCTGGAATGTGCCCACCATCTTTCCTTTATGAACCTCTGACCTTGAGCGGAACAAGCTCAGGAAAGTTCACCCTGAAGTGAGCAGTGTCCCAGCACTCTTCTTCATGCGGGTCATGTTTCTCTTTTCTTTTAGCTTCTGTTGCACTTTCTGGCTTTGCACACAAATCCTCCTGTTTTGTTACTTGCTGTGGTGGTTTGAGTGAGAATACCCACCCCAACTCACATGCTTGAATACTTGGTTGCCAGTTAGTGGAACTGTGTGGGAAGGATTAGGAGGTGTGGCCTTGTTGGAAGACGTGTGTCATGGGGGGGGGAGGGCAGGCTTTGAGGTTTCAAAAGACTTGTGCCATTCCCAGTGTGTTTTTCTGCTTCCTGTTTGTGCATTGGGGTATGAGCTCTTAACTACTGCTTCAGTGGCATGCCTGCCTGCCTGCCAGCTCTCATGCCCCTTACCCTCTGCCATGAGGCTCATATCCCCCTTGAGCAGTATCCCCACTCCCATAAATCCTGTTTTATGTAAGTTTCCTTGGTCATGATGTTTTATCACAGCTATAGAAAAGTAACTAAGGCACCAGGTATGGTGACACACTTGTAGTCCCAACACTTGGAGGTAAAATGCAGGAGGATCGGTATACTGTTCAATGTCATCCTTGGAAACATGGCAAATTTTGGGCAGCCTGGTCTGCAAGCGACTGTCTCAAAAACAAGCAAACAAATTGAAAGTTTCATATGTCTTTCATTAAATTTATACTTATGTGTTTTATTCACTTATTTTTTATTTTGTATGTGTATGAATATTTCTGTCTGCATGTATGTATGCCCATGTACCATCTGTGTGCCTGACATCTGAAGAGACCAGACAAAGCATCTGATCGCCTGGAACAGACAGTTTTGAGCTGCCGTGTGATGCCAGGAACTGAACCCAGATCCTTGGCAAGAGCAGTAAGTGTTCTTAGCTGCTGAACTGTCCCTCTGCTCTTCATTCATTCCCGACGCGATCACAATGGGCAGCTTTTTCCCCTCTGGTTGCACAGGGAAGCCGTTCCTTCACAGAGTTCTGCCTTACAGATATTTCTGTCTCCCAAAGATTCCAGACTTCGGCGGTTATTTCCCAGATGTCTCACAACTACCTAGACACAAACCTCACAATGAGCGTCTCTCCTTGCTCTGCTCCAGTAGAGCTAAACGGATCAAATTTATCCTTTCCAAGGGCTTATTCTTTTAGAAAATGCTTTTTTTAAACTTCTGCCTTTTAGCTCAAATGCAATTAACAGGAAAACAAAATGTGGCTCACCATGCTTTCCTCAAATCTATGTTAAATAACCTTATTTTAAGAAAAACAAGGCAGGAATGGTTCCCCAGCCACTTTCCTCGGGAAAAATTCTCTTCCTTAGGCTATTTCTGTAAGCCCTTTTGGCAACATGATTTTCAGTTGCAACATATGCGAATTTCAAGTCTTTTCTTTCTTGGGAATAACTAGAAACAGCACAAAATAGAGTTCGGAAAGAGAAAAGAAAGACATAAAAGAAGAACAGTGGGACAGCATGCCAGGCCACACTTGAGGTCCAAGTACCTGGGAGGAGGCAGTAGATCAGGAGTTCAAGGTCATCCTGTGAAACAGGGTGAGTCTGAAGCATTGAGAGGAGTGGAGGGAGCAGAGAAAAAGGGGTTTTGTAGCGTAGGCAGCACCATGCTGGGTAAGAAGATTTTCAGAGAGACTCTGGCACCCAGTAGATGTGGCTGGATGCAGCTACATCAGCAAGATCAGGGAGGAATCAAAGTGGGCTCCCTTTTTAATAAAAAATAATGTACAGAATAAAAAGGAATTTATATATTTGTAATAACTACAATGATGTCTGCTCTTGGTGGATGCGGGTCCCATGGTTGTGGTCAAAGTGTCTGCTGCCCTTCGCTCCTGGGAGTTGGACGAGGTGAGTACAGTGTTTCTTCTTCTCTGCCTTACTCTTGGGTCTCTGCTTTTGAATTTATAGGGCAAAAAGGTCGGGTGTAGTAGCACATGCCTTTAATCCCAGCACTCAGGGAGAAAGAGGCTGGTGGATCTCTGTGAGTTCAAGGCCAGCCTGGTCTACTAAGGGAGTCTAGAACAGTCAAGGCTACACAAGGAAACCCTGTCTTGAAAAAGAAACAACAAAACAAACAAAAAGAATGTATTTTTCCTTTATTTCCCCCCCATACTTTGTATGTCATTCCTCCCATGGCAAAATCAACATTCAAATGTACAATAGCCATCATTACTAATGTATAGTCAATATTCCAATTTTATCCAGTCAGTAAGAGGAGTGGAATAGTCTTTCTTTTTTTTTTTTTTTTTTTTTTTTAGGTAAATATACGGAATACAAGGCCATCAGATTAAAAGAAATTAGTCAAGCCAGTAAGACAAATATTGCACTGTAGAATGTAGCATTAAAAAAAGAGACTTGGATCAGAAGGAAGGAAAAGAAGACCTCCCTTATCAGTGGACTTGGGGAGGGGCATTCATGCAGAGGGTGGAGGAAGGGAGGGATTGGGACGGGAGGAGAGAGAGAACCACAGGGGGGGTACAAAGTGAACAAAGTGTAATTAATAAAGAAAACAAACAAACAAACAAACAAAAAAGAGACTTGGAATCAGGGCGGGGCAGTATTTAGGAAGTGGAAAAGGACCATTGTGGGGAGCATAAGAGATGAAAATGGGATGGCAGGAGTAAGATCAGATTAATGGGGGCTGGAGAGATGGCTTGGCAGTTAAAAGCACTGGCTGCTCTTCCAAAGGACTTCAGTTCTACTCCCAGCACCCACATGGCAACTCACAGCTGTCTGTAACTCCTGTTCCAGGGGATCCGACGCCTTCATACAGATATGTGCAACCAAAACACCAACGTACATAAATAAAAAGAAATTAAAATTTAAAAAGATCAAATTAATGTTACATGTACACAGAATATTAGAGTGAAACCCACCATTTGGTATGATAGTAAAAAAAAAAAATGCTACCCAGGAGCAGGTACATGCACAAAAGCCCACAAGGAAACTCATGACCTTTAAATCATAATGAACACATAAAGGCAGAATCAATGGCATGGTGGATGAGCCAGCCACCGTGATCAGATTATTATACATTGTTCATGTGTTGAAGAATCATGCTGTGCCCCTCAGACAGGTATAACTATTCTGTGCCAGTCTGAAATATCCATAGGGAAAGTGCTGGTTTCCGGCTGCATACCAGAGTGATTAAAGGTAAGAGTATGGCACAGTTTCAGCAGAGGGTAGAAGAAAGGATCGTGGATGTTTTTTTATCACAGAGACATGAAAAATGTTTGAGGAGACAGGAATTTTTGGCCTCGTTTGAACATTGCAGAACGTAGGCATGTATCAAACATCCCGTGCTGCCCTGTAACCATGTCAACGTTAGGTACCAATTTTTAAATTAACAATTGTATATCTTAAGGGATATAAAAGTTAACACGGAAAGGCAAGAGGAGGCGTCATCTCGATGCTGCTGCTTTTGAGAAAATAAGGTGATGAGTGACTTCTAAAGCTCGCCCAGTTAGAGTCTCCTGGCGTGTCAAAAATACACGTGCTCAAAGGTAAGCACTCAGCGCTTCATTTTATATGAGCGTCAGGTTGCGAGATCTATCCCGTAGCTCTTTGCTCAGGTGGAACTGCCCAGTATGAACGCGATTCCTTCTAGTGTCGATGCCAAAGGACCAGGTTCTGCCAGCACAGGATCTGGGGAACTTCGGCTCAGATCAAAACGGACAGGAGGCCGTCACAGAGGTCACCCATGCTGCAAATACCTGAAACATTGCCGCTGGAGAGGAGGCTGCTGCTGGCTGGGCTGTTCGAAAGGAGGTAATCCTCTGCACTTGATTCTGAGTAAGTAGAAGACGCGGTGCACTGAGTGTGCTTCTGTCAGCTCCGTCGCTGGCATGTACAGTGCGGATGCTTCTCGGCTCATAACGGACTGTGTTCCAGTCCACCATAAGCTGGAAATGTCATGCAATGCAATGTGTTACGCACAGGACACTACAGTGTCATTTCCCCCTCAACTGAGGACCAGCGTCTAAGAGAGCCTCATCCTACTATCACTAGGCTGGGAAAAGATCGAATTTCAAAACTTGTTTAGACAGCATTTGCATCCCCTTCACACCGGTCTGAAGGGGAATCACCTACCAGTGACCTTGGAAGCAGTCTTTACCCACTCTGAACCAGCTCTCAGACCACAAGATACTGCCCCCGTGTCCAACAGTGGTATTCTTGTCTCACCTCAGACTCACAACTGATTTTAAGCCGAGTTTCATAATACTCCTAAATGTTATAAATCTTAAATAAAAAGTTACTGCTAGTTTGGAATACAGGTCACTTAAAAAAAATACTGTGCGATGGCCACATGCAAACAGGTCAGCGGGAATCACCAGCAAGTTTAGAAGTGAACCTCCACATTTGGGAGTTAGCATGTGATAAGGCCGACAGTCTAGTCAGTAGATGAAAAATGGCATAGGGACAGCTCCCTAGAGAAATCCCTCAAGCCTCCATATTCGAATCACAGGAAATCCCAGATGGGTTGGAAATATATGTTGGAAGAGGAGCGAAGTCATGCATGTGCAGTTAAGGGAAGAACTTTACATCCCTGAGTCTAAACCTAGTGTCTGTATCCTGGAAGTGGAGAAGGTGGCTGGACTTGGGGCAGGAGGGATGCCTCAGCAGTTAAGAACACAGGCTGCTCTTCAAGAGGGCCCCGGTTCAATTCCCAGCACCAGAACGGTGGCTCCCAAGGGTCTGTTAATTCTAGTTTCAGGGGGTTCAACACTGTCTTCTGACCTCCTCAGGTGCCAGGCATACACATGCTTCATGTACATCCATGCAGGCAAAACACTCACACACATGAAAATGAATACGTATTTAAAAATGAAGGCATGCTTTCCTGACCCCCCTGGACTCTCCTGGGTAAGAGGAATGTCTTTGTCACTTATGGTGATTATTGATAGCTTATGTTAGTGACATGACTCAGGGCGAAGCGTCTATGCAGCTTATTTCCCCCTGCCCCCCAGTGAGAAGGTTCCACAGAAACACCAGCCATGTGATTCAAGAGTTGAGCTTTGAGTCAGGTATAGAGGAATTTCAACTCAGAACATGGCTGCTCTGGCAAGAGATCACATCCAAAGACCTTTTAGGTATGTGTGATCTGGCTGGAATACAGACACACCTTTAATCCAGGAGACAGAGGCAAGCAGATCTCTGAGTTCAAGGCCAGCCTGGTAAAAAGCAACTTTTAGGTAAAGAAAAGCTTAGGTCCAGGCTTGGTGGTACTTACCTTTAATCCCAGCATTCATGAGACAGAGGCATGCAGATCTCTGAGTTCTGTTCAGGCAGTTCTCTTGAGTTATTGAGTTGAGAGGCAGTACAGTGGAGCTGAGTTCATGGCAGTTCAGTTCATGGAATTCAGAGGCAGGTTCTACTGGGAGAGTTTTAAGGAGAGAGGTTAAAGAGAGAACAAGCTAGACACAGGTGAAGACAGAATGAGACAGAAGATTAGACTAGAAGCCACAGTTAGTTTGAGGCCAAGCAGAGCAATTCAGTGAGAAACTGAGAGAAGCCAGAATGAGTCAGTCAGCTTGGGGAGGAGTTTGAGCCAGCTGAGTTGAATGGGCCGGCAAGAGTCCAGAAAGAACAAGAAAGCTTATTCAGCAGTAAGTCTCAGAAGCTGAAAACACTCTAGGCCTAGATATGATCGTACAGAGGCTAGAAGCTTCCAGGACTAGGCCTAAGTTAGCAAACAAGGCAGTAAGCTTCCGAAATGATAATTACATCTGGAGAAAAAAAAGTTACTTTAACAGTCAGGAGATGTCAGGGTGGGAAAAGGAAAGCTGAGATTTGTTTCAACACATGAGCAATGCTTTGATTGATCCTGCCCACGTAACGAGGCCCAGTACAGACTCTGAGCACTAGCTCCCATGCGCATCCCTAATTGGCAGAACTCTCCATAGTACTGTTCACTGGAACCACAGGAAGTTGGTGCATCCTGATTCCACTGAAAGAAGACCCTGGACGCTTTGAATTTAGGGCCTTGGCTGTCCTCACCTTTCTGCTGGTTGGCTGTGATTTTTATATATCTCTCTTTTTTTTTCTGTAATAAAGCCAAAACTTCAAAATGACCAAATGCTTCCTGCGTTCTGCTCACTGAGTTAGTGAGTTACTGAGCCTCAGTGTGTTGTGGGCATCCTTGTGTCTCAGTTCAGGTGGTTAGAAGTACGGGTGGCCCCAACACCTTTGAACCAGAGGCAGGCGTCTTGGATGGCAGAGCCCTCATTGTGAACTATCCCAGACTCTGGTGGATAGCAGTGTCAATGTGGAAGAGACAGAGACAAAGTGTAACTTGTCATCCACAACAGCCTGAGGAGTTCCGTTAATCTGTTAAGGGGATCTCCACTCAGGCCAAACACACATCCATGGTTCCCCACAGAAGCGAAGTTCCTAACTAGCTAGAATGAAGCAGAGTCAGAGAGCCTGTCTTGGATTGTTTGCTTTCGTTTTGTTTTTCAAGATAGGGTTTCTCTGTGTAACAAAGCCCTGGCTGTCCAGGACAAGCTTTGTAGACCAGGCTGGCCCTGAACTCACAGTGATCCTGCCTCTGCCTCCCTGAGTGCTGGGATTAAAGGCGTGCACCACCACACCCAGCTCAGAAATCTTATTAAATGTATTTTAAGAGCAGGGGACGGGCTTTGCTGACGGAGAGGAGTGCAGCCAGTAAGACACACCTAAGTGCAGGTGCGGGGTCCTCAAGAGTTATAGTGAGTTCTGTTAGCATTCGCCTTTTAGGTGGCTCTCAGATTAGATCTAAAAAGGTTGCTAGGAAATTTCTTTTTCCCTCTTTTCTCTCTTTTTTGGAACGTGAGGTTAGAGGATAGCTCTGAAGATGTTGTGATGGGATCATATCTAATGAAGTAAAACCAAGGGTCTGAGTTGCCCAAGGGCTTTAGAATTGAGTCCTTTTTCGTGCAAGTGAGGTTTCTGATGAGTAACATAGAAAGTTACACACTAATATCTGATAGAGGAGCAAGCCTGTAAGCAGTTGTCAGTTCTCTGCCAGCAAGGGGCTGGCTTCTCCTCTCATGGCCTCGTAATTCTCTCCATCTTCCTATCCTGCCCCAGGTTCAGAAGCTAATGTTTTACATATATATATATATAATCGTATGTGTGGAGTGTGTACACACGTATTAGTTAAATTTCTGTGGCTGTGATAAAACACCATGACCAAGGCAATTTATGGAAGAGGCAGAGTTTATTTTGGCTTATGGTTTCATAGGAATGAGAGTCCCTGATGGCAGAACAGAGGCATAGTAACAGGAGTAGGAAGCTGAGAGGTCAGATCTTCAAACTGCAGCACAAAGCATCAGGAAATTGTCTTTAAAGTCTCAAATCCCCCCTATCCTGACACACTTCCTCTAACAAGGCCACACCTCCTCAACCTTCTCAAACAGCACCAACATTTGAAGACTAAAGCATTCAAATACACAAGCTATGGGAGCCGTTCTCACTCGGACCACCGGAGTGAATTGTGTGAATGTCTGTGTGGAGGCCTGAAGTGGCATCTGGAGACTTCTCTATTGAAGTAAGGTCTCTCACTGAGCCCAGAGAGCACCGATTCTGACTACTCTAGTTAAATAGCTTGCCCAAAGCACCCCTTGTCTCTGCCTCTTGAGTTCTGGGATTACGAGGGCTTTCACACCTGCCTGGCTTCCGGGGAAGCCAGGATTCTCGGGATCCATGACAAGCACTTTATCTGCTGAGCCATCTCCTAAGCCTCCTCTGTACTATTTTTTTTAAAGGACTAATAAGTTGGTGACATTAAACTCCAAATTTTATTTGCAGTCTCCTGAGAAGCAGTGTCTAAAGGCCAGTAGGAACTGGGAGAACTATTTGCAAACCCTATCCCAGAACTATTTCTCTTAGAAACTAATCTCTGTAATGGTGTCATTGCAACACCTGCCCATGGCAGGGATATGCACCAGGTGCACATTCCAGACAGAGCTTCTTGCTTCCTGACACCCGGGAAACAGGGAGACTACAGCCCAGGGCGCCAGGACTGCACTCAAAGGCACATCCCTATATGATGGGAAGATGGACAACCAGAAGACTCCTGAGCCCCTCCCTCTTGAAGATTCCTCCCCTTCCTCTGACTGCCGAAGGGTGGGAACCAAGCTTTGAACACACGAACCTTTAGGGAATGCTTGATCGAACTCATCAGTGTTTTTATTGGAAGTTGACTGTCTAAGTCCGGGACTTCAGATTATACATAGCATTTACTGGTGAAACCAGCTGTTGATGCATATGGACACTTATCTGTTTTCAGAATTTAATTTTTTTGTGATGACAACATTTTCCCATCCCTACCTCTGGGGATAGGAGAATGAGTTTGTACCTGGCAGGTAAGGAGCACAGCATAATGAGGTCTGTACCAAGGATGGGCAATGACACCCAGCTACGAGTTAGGTTTACCTTAAATAATCCACCCTTTTCGCCGCACCCTCCCAGCACTTCCTGAAGAGCTGAAGGAGTGCGGTAACACTACTGCAGGGGGCTTGAGGGACAGTGAATGTAGCTAGGAAAATGCCGAGGTTGTTTTGTGCTGTCTATTTGCAGAATGCTTTCACACGTAGCCCATTTCTTCCATGAAGTGGCTTTTTGATGCAGAAATCTTGGCTCATATGTTACTGAAGAAAACTGTGAAGCAATGCAGTGGGAAATTAGCTATTCAAAGTCTGTTTGTATGGCATCTGTATGCAGAAATATTGGCAATTTAAAGAAACCGGACATCTTTAAGTTTGTCAGAGGCTCTTTACCGGGAGCAGACGTGGGGTTACAGAGCACAAGAGAGAAGACAAGCTCTCCCGCCCCTGGAAGCTAGGGCGTCTATTGGCCCAAGAGGCTGTTAGTGAGAACTTCAGCGGGTAAGGCATGTTCGTACAGCTCATCTCTACCTTACCATGGGAATGTGCAGAATAATTCTTATTATTGGGCATTCCTAAAGAAACTTTATTTTAGTAATATGTCATTGTTTTTTTTTTTAATCCCATGTTAGTTTCTGTATCTGAATACTTGAATAAATTTTTCAGATGACCCGAAAGTCCTACAAAGCAGGAAAGCGGGGTGTAGCTAGTGATGGGAAAGTAAGGGGATACAGTCCCTCCCTTCAGAGTAACTGCTCGGTGGTTAACTGTGTAGAATGAGAGAGTCAGGACAGCTGTTCCCCAGGGTCTAACCCACACTGTCAGCACAGTGCACAGGATACATCTGAAGACTGAGAAGATTTACTTCTCCATGTTGGTTCCAGTTAACACATCTGGCTGTTATTTTACCAGGGGCAATTCACTTGAGTCACCTATGGCCAGAGATTCGTGGGAAATAAGCCAATCAATGCCCTGTACTTTCAGGCTCAGAAGAGCAAGCTCTGAGCCAGTTGGCGGTTTCCATCTTCTCTCCAGGAAGACCTTTACAGATTCAAGTGTCAGCACCAGCAGAAGGGGCCGGCGGTGGCTTCAGGAAGAATGGCCCTTAGGCTCACTCTTGTATTTGCGTGCTTAGTCACCAGAGGAGCTGTTACAGAGGATTAAAAGATTAGGAGGCGTGGCCTTGTTGGTGGAAGTGTGTCACTGGAGATGGATTTGTGGTTTAACAGAACGCACCAGGCTCAGCGTCTGTCTGTCTGTCTGGTTCCTCCAGCCCCATGGCCTATAGGATACAGCTCTTAGCTGCCACCATGCCCCCTGCCGCCATGTTCCCTATCATGATGATAGACTAAGCCTCTGAAGCTGTAAGCGAGCCCCCGATTAAAATGTTTTCTTTCACAAGAGTTGCCTTGGTCACGGTGTCTCTTCACAGCAATAGGACTGTGACTAAGACAGAACCCTAGAGCAACCTATTTGTGCGTTCTTGCTTTCTATGCACATACCCACATGGTTGATACCCACACCTATGTCACTCTTCTGAATACCAGGAAAATAAACTTTGAATACAGTAATTATATATGTGTGTTCAAATTTTGGTCCTGAAACCGCTGCATTTGTAGCCTGCCTATAGAGATAGTGTTGTAGTGATTCGCTTTACAGTGGCAGTGATATTGATGCTTACTGCTGAAGGGTTTACAGACAATGACGTAGGCTAGTTTTAAACACATGAACAACTGATGACATCATTAGCATGGTGAGGTGGAGGTGTGCCTCCAGTCTGTCCTTGCCACGTGAGACCCATGTGTGCTAGAGAGATGATGTCATGTCTCTGTGCCTCAGTTTCTCCCCAGTAAAAAGGAGCGATGAAGTCATTTCCTCCAGTGGAATTACAGTGCTCAGTGCAGTCAATCACGCAAATCATGTCCCTTCTCCCTCTCCCATCATATCATTTTCATCAAGTGAAACACCTGAGGTGAGCTGGCTCTATGAAGGAAAGGGCTTTACTAGCTGACGGTTCTGCAGACCATCAAGCACGGCTCTTGCATCAGTTTGGCTCTAGTGAGGACCACATAGCCACAAGGCAGTGGGGCAGGGTTGGGTCAGAGGTTGGAAGGGGTTGTGTAGAAAAAGGAAGTCACATCAGTAAAACTGGAAGCCAGATGGAGTCTAGGGTCCTCTAGGTCTTTTGGGGGGCGCACATCCCAAATGGCATGAGTACCGTTAGGAGTACCCGTTAGGTTCCTTCTCTTAAAGGCACCATCACTTCTATATCACCAAACTGGGGACAGGCCTCCAACAGAAGCACGAACAGCATCCAAACTGCAGAGTCTCCTTTCTGCAGTGTGAGCCTGTGTATATGAGTGTGTGCATGCACGCATTGCCTCGGTCAGCCTAAACAGGACGATGGAGCAAACCAGGAAAAATCACATTTTCACACATTCCACACTTACGCTACTTTCACTGAGCCTGGTTTCTACATGAAAAAGGCTTTCTTGGCATCCTTGCCAGCTTGCCACAGGTTTAAAATGGAGTAACGCAGGGCTGGGGATATAGTATAGCAATAGAGCGAGGGCCTAGCATGTGTGATATGCTGGATCCCAACAATGTCGACTCCCAACATTAACCAAAAACGAACAAATGAACAAACAAACCAAAACAACAACAAAACAGAATAGCGCATGCTGTGTAAATGTAAGAAATTATTGAAACATTACTCAGATTGGATTCAGGATCTCAAACTTTATTCTTCTTTAAAGTGTTTTGAAGTCACAGGGACATTACTAAAATGTTAAGAATCCCAGATGAGGGGCTGCATGTATAGCGGAAGCTGCCAGCTGGACCACATGGGTCTGTGACCCATGTTACCATCGAAGGCCATGTGTAAGACACATTAATGTCAACAGTCCTCAAATTGTTCTGCAATATAGAAACCAAAGAAACATTGCCTAATTCTTTTTATGAGGCCACAATTAGCCTGATACCTAAAACACACAAACACCCAAGAAAGAAAGAAAATTACAGAGCAATTTCCATTATAAATATAGATGCAAAAATTCTCAATAAATACCAAGAACACAACACTAAAACCAAACACGACTGGCAAAAAAAAAAAAAAAAAAAGTCAGTGAAATGGTTCCTAGAGATATTCTGCTATTCTCATAAGCCAAAGCCTAGTATAATCATCATCATCAGAGAGGCTTTATCCAGCAACTGATATGAGCAGATGCAGAGACCCACAGCCAAACATTAGAAGGAGTTCCAGGGATTTCTTGAAAGAAGGGGAGGAAGGATCACAGGAGCCGGAGGGGCCAAGAAAACGGCACACAGAATCAAGTAAGCAGAGCTCACAGAGACTGAAGCAACACTCAGGGACCTGCCTGGGTCTGACCCACGTCCTCTGTATAATGTTATGGGTGTGTAGCTTGGTGTTCTTGTGGGACCCCCAACAGAGGGAACAGGGGCTGATTCTGACTCAAAAACCTGCTTTGGGTACCCTTTTCCTCCTGCTGGGTTGCCTCATCTAGGCTTAATATGAGATATGTGTCTAGTCTTATTGCAACTTGTTATGACATGTTTGGTTGATATCCTCAGGGGATCTGCGGGAGAGAAGAAGTGGGAGGGGAGGGGTTAGAAAGGGAGGAGGGAGGGGAAACTGTGGGATGTAATGTATGAGGGAAGAATAAACAAACAAGTAAAAGGTTATCTGCCGTGATCAAGTAGGATTCACCCTAGACATGCAGGGATGGTCCAGCATCCTACATCAATACATGTAATACACAACATAAGCACACTGAAAGACAAAAACACATAACCATGTCATTAGCTGCAGAAAGACCGTTGACAAAATCAAACGTCCTCTCATGAAGAAAAGCCTGGAGAGATTAGGGATACCTTAACATATTAAAGTCAATTTACAGCAGGCTCATAGCCAACCTAAAGGGAGAGGAACTCAAAACATTTCCACTAAATTCAGAAACAAGGCAAGGCTGTCCAGTCTCTCCATGCCCATTCAATAAGTCTTAGCTAGAATAATAAGACAACTGAAGGAGATCAAGCAGATACGAAGAGGAAAGGAAGATGTCAATGTATCTTTATTTGCAGATGATATGATTTTTATATATAAAAGACACTAAAAGCTCCACCAGGAAACTTTTACAGCTGGAAAACACTTTCAGAAAAGAAGCAGAATACAAAATTAACCCACAAAAATCAGTAGCTCTCCTATTTACAAATGATAATTGGACTGAGAAAGAAATCAGGGGAACAATGACTTTCAGAATAGCCTCAAAAACAAAAAATATCTTTGGATATCTCTATCCAGATAAGTGAAAGACATATAATTTGAACATTGAAGAAGTTGAAGAAAGAAATTGCAGAAGCTATCAGAACATGGAAAGATCTCCCATGTTCATGGATTGGTAGGACTAACATAGTAAAAATTGCCATCTTAGCAAAAGCAGGCAACAGATTCAGTGTCATCCCCATCAAAATTCCAACACAATTCTTCACAGATATTGAAAGGACAATTTTCAGTTTCATACGGAAACACACACACACAAATAAGGATAATTAAAACAATCCTCCCTTTACTGATTAAAAGCCATTTACAGATTTACTAATAGCCATGCCTGGCTGGCTTTAACTTGACAACTTAGGGTCTAGATGACCTCCATGACAGCTCGCAGGATCTGGAATTGGGAGCGTGGGACCTCTTGGGGAGGACAAACTTCTCAAGGCAGGGAAAGGGGATGGCAGGGACCCATAGTGTCAGAGGAGGTGAGAGCTGAGGTGTAGGAGCATTGTAATTAGTGAAGCCAGCTGTGCAGGGGAAACTGTGCATGGGGTAAGCTGCGCAGGGCAAGCAGGCTACAGACACCTGAGACACATACCCCCAGCGTCTGTCTGCACTTCAGATTCCATCAGCTTTTCGCAGCTAAGGTTTGTGTGCCTACAAAAATCACATGGGAACATTAGCAGAGACATCACCCCAACACCAAGACCAGATGGCGCTAAAGGAGACGAGCTGGTCGGCAGGTGAGGAAAATTCTTCCTCAGACTCAACGCTTCTCAGGAAGAAAGATAAGGGGAAGATTGTAGGAGCGCACCTGAGTTCGCTGTGCAAACGTAATTCCCATTACACAGTGTACAAACTGGGTGGCCTTGACCCAGTATTGTCCTCGATAGCCAAGCTTTCCCATCTTGAGACTGAGAATCTTGGCACGCAGGGCACAGTTTCATGGTAGGGCTCTACGACCTCAGGTCCTCCAGAAACAGTGAAATTGCAGACTGGAAAGTGATAGCTACTCCGCTGTCCAGGAACCCAGATCATTGGACTTTATGAGAAGACTAATTTTTTTCTTCAGTTTTGTGTCTCTGGCACTGACCATAGCGATGGGTGTGTGGCATAGGTTCAGACGTTTTTGCTGGATGAATGGGCCCTGTAGATGAAGAAAAAGCTGTCAAGGCCGGGGCATCTGGACCAGCAGGCAGAGTCAAGATCACAGCTCTCGGAGGTCCCGTTGGCCCAACTCCTGGGAGCATCCTTGGACTCTACAGGCCTGCTGCTGGTGCAGGAGCCGCTGGCCAGCAGAAACCCCAGACTGAATGCCTTGGGTCAGGCCGCTCAAAACAGACCCACCCAATTACTCTGTCATGATGGCTTTCGGATGCTAATGGCACAAAGACGCTGGCCATCTGCCACTGGATTTTGAACAGCTGCCTGGCAAGGAGAGGTGTGCCGGGCCTCCACCGAGAGCCTGAGGGGAGATTGTGCATCTGAGAAATGACAGGGTCAAAGGCAGGCAGGAAGCAGCAGTGGGGACCTGCTTGACGAGCAGAGAGAAGTGATGCCAGCATCTATCTGGCGTGTGCCCGGCTTTCCAGGTAGTGTGGCCGCACCTTCAGAACAGCCTCCCAAAGAACAGACTCTGTGTGACTCTCTCAACTTACACGTGAGGATAAGCTGAAAGGAGTTTCCCTAGCGACACGCCGCTAGCAAGTGGTGGGCCAAAGGGCTCTGTAGTCCAACTTATGTGATGGAAGACGGGGGTATGCACTAAAGGCTGGCTGAGCTGAACACTCACCCCAGAGTCGGAGCTATTTTGAACCCCCCCCCCATTCCTTGAGTGTCTCCCATGTGTTTACAGAATATCCCTGTTAGAAGCTTGTCTTTCCTTCATTAGCCTGTCACTTGTAACCGGGGGCTGTTTCCACTAATTGCTGATAAGGGCTATGATTGTTTCAGCAGCAGCCTGAGATCGTCCTGGGAGACAGGCGGCCACCTGCCACCACCGGCTCCTCAGGGGCCTCACACTGGCCTCTGCCCTGTGCCCTGCCTTCCTTCTTCACTCCTCTCCTGCAAACACAGCCCAGTTAGGCTTTGGAGGCCTAAGGGGATGGGTGTTCAGTTTGCAGCTCTGGGGCCTCTGGAGAGGTGATGTCCACAACAGTTCATGTCAATATTTTGAACATCTAGCTCCAAAATAACCAGGGTCCCAAGGAACCAAGTATTGGTTAAGTTTTGAGATTATTTTAGTAGAGTGACAAGAAGGTACACACTTTATAACTTCTAAAGAGTCCAGGAGAATGGCCAACCATCCACACACAGAGGGTCTGTGTGCAGGGCGTGTGCGAGACGCACTTCTTCCTGATGGGCTAAGGACCGCCTGATCACAAGGGCAGCTCTCAGCCATGAGCTCCGAGGCGCCAGCTCTGTCATCAGGGCCTTTGCAGCCCCTTGACAGCACCTGTCTGCTGGTCTGTAGGGATGTGCCAGCTGCCCTGCCACCCTTCCCTGAGTAGAGGGGACAGTCTTTTCCAGCCCCCCCCCCGCTCCTCCCCTTCCCCCGACACTCACAGCCCTGGGTGACAAATGAACAGTCAATTTAATTTCACTACACAGGGAGAGTCCACACCAGATGGAAGGCCACAGAAAGTAGGGGTGCCTTTGGCAGGGAGGGAGGGGAGAACAGGAAGGGGGCTGTCGCCATAACAACTGGAAAAGCACCGCGATGTTCTATTTTGGTGCCGCCACTAATTACTATGAATGTCTCATTCGACCCTGTGATCAGCCATCCCCAAAGCAGCCTGTACCGGCAGATGGCTGGCTTGTCACTCCGTGAAGTTGGCCAAAGCCACACTTGTGTTTGGTTGTTTCGTTTTCCTTAAAAACAGCGACAGAGTTAATAGTGTTTTGTTTTCCATTTTATTGTAAGAACTCAGATGCTTCCAGATTGCCTCCAAACACACACTACTTTGGGAAATAAAAGGCAAGCCCAGTAGGATTAACTAATCTAGTGTTCAAACATATAAACACAAATCTATGCAGGCACTTAAGATGAGCAATGCGTGACAGGGCTTCTCTCATGACACCTCCGGTGAGGTTATTCGGGGAAACTTGGCTTTCCCTATTTATATCCTGAAAGTTTCAGTCAGTAGGATTCATCTTGGGAAAGCTTAAGGTCCACAGGCAGCATGCTTTCAAAATGACACAGGGTTGGGTCAGTTTGGCGAAACTCTGGGCCACAGAAGTGGGACCAAGGTCCAACAAAGAGGACAAACAACTCAATCTATTTTTTTTTTAAATCTATTTATGTTAAGGTATTGCCACTTAACCAAAGCTGTATAATATGTAAAACGATTATGTGAAAAAGCATTCATGTCAGGTAAACAGTAGGAGGCAAGAAAACCATAGTGAGAATAAGAGAAAGAAGCACACGCTGGGACCAGCGAGCAGGGCAGAGGGTGAGTCAGTCGGGAGACCCCGAGGGCTCAGCGCCTTACTACCAAGTTAGCATGAGAAAGACAAGCTGGCAAGGAGGAAGTCCGGAATAGTCCCCACTCAACCCAAGCCAAGGAAAATGTCCCCCAACCCCTGTCACAGACACAGAGGCACTTGAGAGTGTCTGAAGGGGACCCCCACTTCCTTGTACTAGTAAGGCATCTCCTGGGTAGACATTTACTATGTTAATGAGACAAGGGAAACATCAAGTTGCATATATGATTACATGTAACATATTACATGGAAGAGCTTGTACAATGCAAATGCACCCAAAAGCCCACGCCATGCAGATCCCCCACCCAAAGCATGCGTTTGACCTCTCTGCTTCAGCTTCTCCCTCCCTCAGGAGTCCGTCTTTGTTTAATAAACACTTTACTCTGCTGCAGCTCTTTGTTCCTGGGCACAAGACCCTGGAGCCCTTCTGGCGATGCTCTGTGCATCCCCATATCAGCTCATCCCAGCATCGAGTAGTTCTTCATACGTGTTAGACAAAATCGCGCCACCATGCAGTACATTTGTTTCTTTCTGTGCGTAGCAGACATTGACAGGAGGCGCTGCGCTCCCCGGAGCTGGGCCCTGGACATCGTAGTTGCTTTCCATTTGGTCCAGGCTCAGGCCAGCCGCATCTGGCGCCAGCAGCAGCAGGGGCACAGACCCACCTCCAGGCTGCTACTGGTTAGAGGCCTGAGGATTTCTTTTGTCTTTCAGACGCTTCCACACAAGTAAAGCCAGGCCCTTGACTTTGACACACAGAAAAGAATCTCTGGATGAGCAACTACAAAATAACTTCTGAGTTTTTATTTTTTTAAATAGTTGGTTTGTTTTTTTTTTTAAACAGATTTTAAAATAGGGTTAGTAGAAACAGAAGTATTCAGGAGGTACAACACATCTGAGATTGCGAATGTAGGCTTCTCAAAGGCAGAACTGTGATTGAGTTTTGATTCATTTTTTTCTTCTGTTTTTACAATAACCATGTATGCTGGCTTTGGTGGCTTCTGAAGCTACCCTCGAAGGCTGCTAAGAAACCTGAATGAGATCATAGAGTCTTTCCTGAGGACTGAATAGATTGTAAATGTTCAGGTAAAACTCTAGGCAGCAGGATTTCAGGGAGTTATGTCTTTACCGTCTTGTTTTTGGGATTCCCAGAAATGTCTGGGAAAGGTATAAAGCCACACAGAAGGTCACCATACAAAAGAGATTGTTATGGTCCAGAACAATGAGGTGTCCTTGGAGCTCCTCAGAGCTCAAATAAGCAAGCAGCACCCCTCTGTCCCCTAGCTGGCAGGCTGGAGCTCATTTGCCTCAGAAATCTGAGAGTTGGAAAGTTAAAGGCAGTCTGCTCCTTGACTGAGCCTGAAATCAGCCTCAAGACCCGGATTATTCACCAGATAAGGCTTTGTGTCCTACATAAATGAGATGGGGAGACGGGGAAGGGGCAAACCCCAGCCTATGGGTCACAGTTCATTACATACAGGGAGCCTTTCAGGCAAACTTCAACATGGCCTGAGGCAGCGCCATTAGGCCAGACTAAGTTCAATTTAACAGAAGCACCCGGGATTTGATTAAAATGATGTATACTAGAAAAGAGTGCTGGCAGGATGATGTGAGGAAACAACAGCAGAATCTTTCCCCACCCATCATAGGAGTCCATTGCAAGATATTTGATCACACTGTGGACCCTGAGACTATATCGTTTCCGGAAAAAAAAAAAAAAAACCAAAAAAAAAAAAAAAAAAACCACAAAAAACTGTTTCTAGTTGTGGTGTGGCTCAGCCCTAGAACACATCTTTAATCCAACATAAGATTAAATAAAGTCAACCGTAGGTCACGGGGCAGAGCCGACAACCAGTTGACAGGAAGTGAACATAGGGAAAAAAAACCATAGAGAGTAAGAGGACAGGTAGAGAGATGTACAGGAAGTAGAAGGGAGGGACATTAATTTGAGGGTATTTGGAGATGTTGGCTGAGGAAGAAGATCAGCTGGTTGCTTTCTCTGCCTCTCTGAACTAGCAGGCTTTCACCCCAGCCATCTGGCTCCAGAATCCTTATTGGTAAAAGCGGGCCTTTTAGATTTTGTTAAAAACAACAAAATTTCTGTTTGTCATTCGTCACAAAAAGCAGAGTTAAGAAGAGGAAAAACAAGTTATTTACTAAGCGTTGAATGACAGGAGACTTAAGATGTGAGGACCTGAATGCTCAGGGAAAAGTGTGTATTTTTAATTTCCTGTTTGAAACTTGGCACCTGGAAACATATCCCAGTTGTACATATTCATGAGTTCAGATGTGATGTCACAATACATGTATATGTTTTGTGGCTTTTAAGTTCAATTGTATTCTCTTTGTTTATATCCTCAAGCATTTGTTATTTCTTTATGGTCTCATAATCATGGGACCAGTGAAGTGCTTGCCTTGCCAACATGAGGAACACACATAAATAAAAAAAAGCACCAAGTGTGATAGTGTGTCCCTGTAATCCAGGGGACACAGAGCCAGGCACATCCCTGAGCACCAGCTGGCCTGGCCTGTCTGGTGGTATTCCAGGCCAATGAGAGAGACCCCACCTCAAACAAAAGATAACTGGCACCTGAGGTCCATCACTAGTGAAAAGTAGAGGTTGTCTTCTGACTGTAACATATATATACTTGTGTATACACACACACACACACACACATACACGGAGGGTTGAGCATACACAGGCCATATATCCAAAATCTTTTCTTCTAACTGAAATGTGTATCTTCATGCTCGGAGTCAATGAGGAGGGGACAATCATTTAGACATGTGGAGGGATGGCTCAGCAGTTAAGAGCACTGGCTGCTCTTCCAGAGGACCCAGGTTCAGTTCCCAGCAACCACATAAGCATCTCGCAAACTGTCTCTAACTCCAGTTCTAGAGGATCCGACACATTCACACAGACATACATACAGACAAAATACCAATAAACATAAAATAAATAAACCTCTCAAAAAGGGAAAAAGAAAAGGCAATGTGGTTGGAATAAAAGGGGCTTTGGCCTAGTAGGATCAAAAGCAAGGCTTCATTGTTCAAAATTGCTCTTGGCTTCTCTGGGCCTTCATTTATGTCGCTCTAAAAAGCGCTGAGCACCTGTCACATGCAGCCTGCTTTCGGGGACAGGAGACCAGAGAATTCCTGCGTCCTACTTTGACACAGAACAGTGGTGTGGGTGTGGGGTGAGAGGACATTTTCTGAAGAGGGCATTAGGTCCCCTGGAACTAGAGTTAATGATGGTTGTGAGCCACCATGGTTGCTGTGGGTGGAACCCAGGTCCTCTGGAAGAGCAGCCAGTTCTCTTAACCGCTGAGCCATCCCTCCAGCCCCCTAATTTCACTCTTGGATTTAGTCCTACACCTCCCCCCAAAAAAGCCCACCTGAGGCCAGAGAGCTGAGCAGGTACTTGTACATCGGTGCTCACTGCAGCATGATTCAAAACACAGCACGCCCTGCCACCAGCACGAGTTACACAACATACACATAGAAAGAATGGAAATAGGATCAGGGCTTAAATACAGTCAACATTTGAAGAGGTGAACTCTATTCTAAATTCCCAGTGCAGGGTCTTGACTCTAGGGAGATGCCCTACAAATGTCTGAGGAATGAGCACGTGCACGCAGCCAGCCAGGATCCTGAGCCCTGTTCAAATGTCACCTCCCTGAGACACTGTCCTCTCCCAGCCTGCCTCTGTGCTCTGGGTGCATTTGTGTGAGCAGAGTGCGCACTGTGAGAACAGCATGCTCACCCTAGAGCCCTAGGCACAGGGCGGGTCCCTGCCCTTGCTCTGCCATAAGCTATGCGCCTTTGGACAAGCGACTTAGCCTTCTGAGACCCCTTGTTGGAAGGCAGAACAATCACGGGCTATGTCCAGTGAACACGCAAACACCAAGATACTGTGGCTGTGACCATGTAACCATGGGTGGACAATCATGAGTGTGTCCAGTGAACACGGAATCTCTCTAGATGCTATGATCATGTGACAACCATGAGCTGGGTCCAGCGAACTCGGAAACACCGTGATGCTGTTATCACGGTTATGACAATCACGGGCTGTGTCCAGCGAACACAGACTCTCTATAGATGCTGTGACCATGGCTGTGACAACCCTGTCTCCTTCCTACTAGTGGATCCTCTGGAGAAGGAACCACAGCAGCACCTCCTCTCACCCAGGACAACCAGATCCTGGTCCATGGCAGAGGGCCAGTGAATGAATGAATGAATGAATGAATGAGCAAATGACTGAATGACTAGACATTGAATGACTCATCGTCCAGAGGGCCCTCCTATAGAAGATAGTACAGCTTGGGAATAGCATCCGTGATGCCAACCATGGGTGCTCAAAGCAAACACCTTGTGTTTTTTTTTTTTTGTTTTTTTTTTTGATGCCAGTGTCCTTCCCAGTCAGACCTCAAGACCTCAAGGCGCTGACACTCCAAAGCTGCCTCTGAGCCACAGGCTGCCTGCCAGAAGGGATAGCTCCTGGCTTCTATTTTACTGTTTCATTGATACTTGTCTTTTCCTTAAGCATTCATACCTTTCAGAACATCTGAAGGGTGCTCTTCCCAGCAGGGTTGCTCACGCCCTCTGTTTTGGGGAAAATACCAAAATAAACACATTATTCATAAACAGACCAACCCGATGGTGATAAGACATGCATTCTCAACCTGGCAATGGGTGGGTGGTTTTGCCCCACACAGGCAATTAGAAACATCTGGGGACGGTTTTGGCTCTCATGACTTAAGCATGGCAGGTGACCCCTAGTACTTCAAATATATAGCGGAGTAAGTCAGAGAGGCTCCCAACATCCTGAAGTGCCCAGCATGACTTGACAGAGCAAAGAATTATCTGACTGAGAACACATGAGTGTGGAGGTCAGCCTGACCTATGTAAGGGAACCAAAGCAAGCAAGCGAGCGAGCAATCAAGTGAGCGAGCAAGCAAACCAACCTACACAGAGACAAACCTGCTAGTCTTGCTTCTCAGTCCCACAGTCAGAAACTGGCCTCACATGGGTGTTCAGGTCAGAGGACGCTGCTACATGCACAGAATCAACAAGGGACTAGTTAGAATGAGGTTTCTGCAGGTGTAGTGGAGCCCAAGGGCCTGGCATTTCTAACAAGCTCCCAGGTGAGGCCAGACAGGCCTGCCAGCTCCTGGACATGCTTTCAGCAGCAAAGGTTAGAAAGCATAATTTTCTCTATTCCAAAGCGAGGGAAGCACGCACGCAAATGCAACAGTTGGCCTAGGTACAGTCTCACTGGTCTCTTGAACTGAGGAAAAGAGCCTTTGATATTCTGCAAACGTCATAATTCTCAGGACGCAGAACCAGACCGACATACTGACACTCCTGTCTGTGCAGAGAAGTAGGTAAGAGAGGATCCCACGGAGAAGATAGTCATGCATGAAAAGATGTCATCAAGAACGAGGAGGAAGAAGATGAAGTGCCCTCGTGGAGGGAGAGCAGGCGACAGGCTGTGCCCGGGAAGACTCCTGTGCAGGGTGTGGGAGTGTGGAGCTAGAAGCAGAAGAAGAGTGGCAATTGGGACAATGACCAAGCTTCCTCAGGAAACAAGAGTGGACCCTTTGTGGTACCATGTGCCCTCCAGAGAGGGGACATGTGAGCATTTTACTCCTCATCATTCAGAGTGCTGCTGGGGGCTCATGGGCGTCCTCAGGAGTCGTCCTATTGACAAGGAGCCAGCTAGAGAGCAGAGGACAATTTTGGCCTCTGCACCCCACTCCCTGTAATTTTCCTCAACCCAGACGTTGCTTCTAGGGAGCAGGGAGGAAAACGACTTCCATTCCGTGTTGAATGAAAATGGCAGAAATCTAGTTTTGCATTATTTTTGTTGTCTGTTTCCATGAGAGTGTAACCCAAGAAGCCTAGAGTGTTCTTTGCAGCCCAGGCCGACCTTGAACTTCCTTTTGCTGAGGCTATGGATGTGGGCCATCACACCCATATCTATTTGCCAGTCTAGAATGGAGCAGCAACCAGGGCTAAAAAGGAAGAGCGGTTCAGAAGGTTCAGAAGGTTCCACTTCAGCGTTTAGGCAGATTATATTTATAGCCAGAGAAAAGGAAGTAACAGGAGGGAAGCAGTCGGTACCCAGGAGACTGAGGTGCTGTTAAAGTAAAGTTACTTTGTTTAGAAAGTAAAGGTTAGTTTGTTTACATATGGAGATGGCTTTAGGAGAAAAGTGTATGGAGGCAGCTTTAGGGTTAACCTAGCTCAGCTTAGCAGTCCCTACAGTCTGGAAATAGACACCATGGGTACAGATTTATTTGGTTAAAGATCCCATAGGAAAAAGGTGACGGTGAGTACCATAAGGCATGAAAAGAAAAACTAGTCAACACAGCAATTTTTTTTTTCAAATAAGTTAAAGCAAAGAGTATTTACTGGGGCTGGAGAGATGGCTCAAAGGTTAAGAGCACTGGCTGCTCTTCAAAAGGTCCTGAGTTCAATTCCCAGCAACCACATGATGGCTCACAACCATCTATAATGGTATCTGGTGGCTTCTTCTGATAATAAACAAATAAATAATTTTTTTTTTTTAAAAAAAGAGTATTTACTGATGACACTGACTCATCCAGACTGAAACTTCCTGTCTTCGGGACAGGTCTGTCTGGCGTCTTATTTACTTCCTTGTGATTCAGTTGAATCAAGTGGCGTTCAACGCGAGTGACTCTTGTTTGGCTTGTTCTGGTGTTTCAGACCGAAGTGCAAAGGCTGTCTAAACCAATATACTTTGTCTACCATCTGGCTGTTCCCCGCAGCCATGTGTGTGAGCCTGGGTAATGATGGCAAGTCTCTCAGAGGGTGGCATTCTCCATCCAATACAGCAGAAGTCCCAGGAGAATCTACCCTGGGGACCAGCACACAGCAGAGAATCCTGCAATGAGAGTTATTTTATTTTGGAGGAGCAATGAGCAATCTTTGCTTCCTTTATGTTTTGGTTTCTTTTCATTTCTAGGAAATGTAACTTTATTACTTTCAAATAACAACCTGATATCACCCAGCTAATCATAGCACGAGCTTGTTACCTAAATGAAGACTCTGCTTTAGGTCGTACAGCTGAAAATGATCAGTGATTTGAGGGTAAAAGAATGGTTCTGTGGGAGCATGAAAATAACTTCCTGTCTAACAGAGACATCTCACTCCACAATCACTCCAGAGCTTGCTTGAGTGCTGTCCACCCCACCACACACCTTTGAGATCAGAACATACATCAGATTAATGAAATACAAAGTGAAGGATTTTATCATGTCCCTGCAGACATTTGATTGATGACACAGACCAGTGTAAAGGCAAAGAGAATTTTCCTTTTAACCACACTCCTCCCCGAAGATTGCACAATTTGAGTCTGACAGCAGACAAATTAACAGAAGAAAATCGTATAACTTCATTATAGTCATACGCATGGGAGAATCACAAAAATAAGAGACATGAAGAGCCAGATGGTTGAGATTTATGTAACATCCTAAACTGTAGGGGTTGGGGAGTCTCAGGGGTGAGATGTGAATCCGGGTAAGAGAGAATGAAGGGAGGGAACCAGGGCTGACAGCGGCTGTCTTGTGCAGATAGTCTCTCAGAAAGCAGTCCTGGAAGGGTAAGCTAAAAGCTGTACGCATTGGGCCTGAAGAAATAGCTCGGCGCTCAGCGGCTACACATGCGCTCCTCCATTAACCTGAGTTCAGTTCCCAGCTCCAGTGTCGGGCAGTTCACAACCTCCTGGAACCCCAGCTGCAGGGCACCTGAAGACATCCAGACACGCAAGCATGCTCACAGACACATGTACAAACACAACTACAAAGTAAATCTTTTTTTTTTTAAGGTTTAATAGTGACTTATGTAATCACTGTTACTGAAGCAAACGCGCAAGATAATGTAGAAAGATACTACAGGTTCTGGCTTCCAGCCCTAGAGGCTCCCACTCACCATCCTAACAGGGCAGCACATAAGGATGGAACACAGGGCACCAAAGCGGATCAGTTTATGGAGGGAGTGTGAGAGAGTGCAACTGAGAGGGAATGACAGAGTGAGAGAGAGAACGAGAGAGCAGGAATGGCGAGGGCTGGGGGAGAGAGATGGGGAGAGAGAGAGCTGACCATGCCTCCTGAGGGTAGGACCCAATCACTCTAACCCTTCCCCCAGGCCCCACTTAAAGGCCACAGCTCTCTCTAGCTCCACCCTGGGAAACAAGGCTCTAATACATGACCTTTGGCTAACGGTTGAGATCTAAACTACAGCACTGTGCAAACGTCAGGCAGGGCAGACGCTGACGCCTCTCTTCCTTTCTTCAGTTGGGAGATGATCCTGAGAGGGGGTTCCTGATCACGGCATTCCACGGTAGGCAGTGCTTGTCAAAGCTCCATACTTTCCGATGCTGTTCTCTGAGCCCCAACACCAGCCATTCCCAGCCGGAATATCACGAGAGAAATATGGCAGAAACATAGACGAACATGCTTGTGTTTTCCCACAGTCTCAGAACTTACTGACTAGAAATAAATTCGTAAATTACAATGGTTTCACTGGCAGCAATCTGCCAGGCAGTCCTGCCTGGCTTGATATCCTGGCTGTGGCAAACACAAGTTTATTTGTTTGTTTGCTTGTTTTATTTCAATCCTAAATTACTAGCATTAACTTTCAGATGATATATTACACAGTAAATATATCTTCATGTATGTATATGTGTAGGTTATCAAATGGTTATAAAGGGTTAAGGAGGCTGCAGCAGAATTCAGAGACTTTCAAAGAGCCCTGACAGGGTGAGAATTTTCCTTAAAAGATGCAGAGCCAGGCTGCAGGGTCAGGCTGCTGGGTCAGGCTGAGCTACAGAAGGGAATTGCAATGGAGGCCTTGGAGAGAAGGGCACGACCAGGTCCAGGTGAACAAATGGGTGGACATACTGATGGCAAGAAGATCTCAAAAGACAAATGATGGATGGCCAGCAAGTCGACTAGGCCAAGTCAACAATGAGGACCAATCCGAGTCGAAGCCTCTGGCACAGCCAGGAGTTCTCTGTCTGTCAGTCCCTCGCCGCACATGGAGGCGGTAGGCTGGTGAAACCATCACTGACACAATGTTAGCGCTCTTCCTCTTCACAGGGTCTGGGGGAGGGAGCTGCATCCTTCCTCAGTCTGGCATTTTGCAAGTGCTCAAGCCTAGTTTTCCTGATATGATTTTAGTACAACCATGTATTCTTTTAAAATTTATTTTATTTTTATTAATTACAGTTTATTCACTTTGTATCCCAGCTGTAGCCTGCTCCCCCACCCCCTCCCAGTCTTATTCTCCTTCTTCTCCTATGCCCCTCCCAAGCCCAATGATAGTGGTGGTCCTCCTCCCCTTCCATCTGACCCTAGTCTATCAGGTCTCATCAGGACTGGCTTCTTTGTCTTCCTCTGTGGACTGGTAAGGCTGCTCCCCCTCAGGTGGAGGTGATCAAAGAGCCAGCCCATGAGTTTATGTCAGAGATGGTCCCTGTTTCTATTATTGGGGAACCCTCTTGGACACTGAGCTACCATGTGCTACTTCTGTGCAGGAGTTCTAAGTTATCTCCATGCATGGTCCTTGTTTGGAGTATCAGCCTCAGAAAAGAACCCAATGCCCATATTTTTTGGTTCTGTTGCTCTCCTTGTGGAGCTCCTGTTCCCTCCAGGTCTTTCTATCTCCCACCTCTTTCATAAGATTCCCTGCACTCTGCCCAAAGTTTGGCTATGAGTCTCAGCATCTGCCTTGATACCCTGCAGGGTACAGCCTTGGCACAGGAGACAACTTCCTGAACAGAATACCAACAGCACAGGCTCTAAGATCAACAATCAATAAATGGGACCTCATGAAACTGAAAAGCTTCTGTAAAGCAAAGGCCACTGTCATCAAAACAAAATGACAGCCTACAGACTGGGAAAGAATCTTCACCAACCCTATATCTGACAGAGGGCTAATATCCAGAATATATAAAGAACTAAAGAAGTTAAAAAACAACAAATCAAGTAATACAATAAAAAAATGGGGTACAGAGCTAAACAGAGAATTCTTAATAGAGGAACATCAAATGGCAGAAAAACACTTAAAAGAAATGCTCAACATCCTTGGTCATCAGGGAAATATAAATCAAAACGACCCTGAGATTTCACCTTACGCCCCTCAGAATGGCTAAGATCAAAAACTCAAGTGACAACACATGCTGGAGAGGATGTGGAGAAAGGGGAACCCTCCTCCACTGCTGGTGGGAATGTAAACTGGTACATCCACTCTGGAAATCAATCTGGCGCTTTCTCACACAACTAGGAATAGACTGCAACCATGTCTTCTTATGGTCGCAACTTACCCTGATAATTTAGAAGGCAGCATCCTTTCAACTCTCGGGAGTAACTTATTTATCAGTTTATTCCTTGTGGGTGATGCCAGGCAGATGGCGATGTTTACATGTCTGTCAAGGCATGCAGGCATCCTCCATCTTGGAGTCTTGTAAGGTAAAGTCTTTCAGGAAAGGTGGGGGTGGGGCACCATTTTACACAATGCAGAGAAACTTCGGGCAGAGCACAGCCAGATCTCAATGCAGAATGCTTTTAGGAAGGATTTAAGTCTACACTGGTGAAGTTATGTCTGATCACAATGTGCCTATAAAGAACACCAGGAAAAAAATTAGGAGATTATATCATTTCAGTAACTTGCCAGCTTAAATATGCAAAATCATTTTTATTTGGGCACATCCAAGAAAAGAAGTAGCTGGGTCCTTAGAGCTATAATAGTTAAGTGTGCTTCTACCGACGAGGATGTGTAATGTTATGAAATATACATCGTGGGTTTCATCCACAGATCCTGACTCACAGCTCTTGTAGTCCTCATAATTTCCCAAGAGGCCAGAGCCGTAAGAATATCTTTTGTGCTTAGTTCCTGAAACAGCTAGAGAGGCAGAAAAGGTGAGAGCCGGTCTTTATTTACAGAGAGCCCATTTCAGCTACACCTGAGTTCATGTTGATGAGGCTGTTTGTGTAAGTCTCCTAGATAACCACAGGATTGGGTGCTGTCTGGTTACCAGGCAACCAACCACATGCTCAGAGGGTTGAAACCCATTATCCCTGTCTGTCTCCCCAAGCTGCCTTGGTGGACGGAAGCTCAGGATGCGCACCAGAGGCCGGTGGTTTGATCAGCCATAGCTGGGTAGCGAAGCTTCAGAAAACACTGTGAGAGCTGGTCTTGGGATGCTGCCGAAGGGCTCAGTGTTCATGGCACGGTAGCCCAGAAAGAGCGCGGACTCTTCCCACACACACACGCCCCACACATTTCTTCCTACCCTTCACAACAGGGGCAGAAACGCGCTCCGACCTCTGTGAGCAGCTCTAGCAAATTCATCCAACACAGCTGGGGAGAACTGGGAAACTGATCTGCAAGGCCAGCCTGGTCAGAGGCAGGTAGGGCATGCTGCTCGCAACCAGCACCCAGAATGAGAGCGTTCTTCCAGGACCAAAGCTTTGACCTATGGGGTCCGACACTCTCCAGCTAATCAGTGTCTGGATTAGCTGAAATAGGAGACAAGCTGCCACAATTCCAGGAGCATCCATTTCAGGATGGCAGGCTGTGCTGAGAAAAACCCCCCGCTCATGTGTAGTCACAGATGCCTCTGCTTCTGTCGTCCTGCAAAACAAAAGGCATCTAAACATTCTGTCACACCCTCAGCAGTCTGAAGAGACTGGGAACACCATGTCCTGCTGAACAGATCCTTCAGCCCGCTCAGGCTGGTGAGAAATATGCAGTTTTGGTTAGATCAGAGCACTACCCTCCATGACATCCTGGGGATGCTTAGAATTTAAACTGAAGAAACTGAGAAAGCCTAGAAGCAGGAAGGTCACCTTACCCTTCCCCGGCCTAATTTTTCCTGAAGCAGATCATAGAAGAATCTCCCCCGGCTGTAGATTGGAAGATTCGCTTTAGAAAGGTCCTCCTGCCCTACACCCAGAGGCCAGGAAGAATCGCATGCACAAACCTTGCTGGGTTCCCATAGTGTGTGTGACTCATTGCATCCTGCCTCATTCTTTGCCTGTCACTTCTGCATGACTGTCCCTAAAAACACATTGTTTTCCTGGGCTCCTCTTATGGCACACAAAACTTTTATTAAAATTTGTTATCCTTTTCTATTAATCTCTCTTTTATCATAAGGATTTCAATTGTGAATCTTGAACTAGGTGAAGAAAAGGCTTGCTTCCTTTCTTTCTTCCTTCCTCCCATTCAGGCATTCATTCTGAAAAATTCCATTTCCTAGAGTTACAGGCCAGAGACATTCACCGAAGTAAGGCGGGTGGGCACTTCTATGCTCCTTGTCACTTTAGTCGCTTGTCAGAGCTTCAAGTGAGGAGCCTGCTGCTGACCTCCTGGGCCTGGAGCCTCTCTCAAGGATTGGGCAGATCTGGCTGGGGCTGGTGCTCCTGATATCCTGTCTGGGCTTCTGAGTACACCTGTCCCATGGACAGCACCCCTGTCCACATCCCCTCCAGCAGGGACGGGCCAAACACCCTGCAGTCTCCCAGAATACGGCGAGATAAATTTACCAACCGTTATCTTTGCACTCCTGAATTTTTGGTAGGGTTACCAGAAAAATGAAATCATTCTGGTACCCACATTTCTTTTGTATCAAAACTAAAATTAGACCAAGACTTCTCAGACAGAGCACGGGGACTTGCATTTTCTGAGGAAGGAAAGCACATGGGTACTGTGGGACTGGCTCCTACAGATACCAAAATTCAAGGCTGCTCGACTCTCCTCTCTCAGATGGCAGGGACTTTCACATTACACCCTCCTGTGGGCTTGAGCCCTCTCTAGATTTGTAGCAGTAGACCAAGGCAAGTGCTGTGCAAATACTTGCTCCACTGAAGTGTTTATAAATAATTCGCAGGAAGACTGTGCATTTAGCACAGACGCGGACTTTCTGATACTCCTCATCCTTGACTGGGTATATCTGTAGGTGCAGAATTTGTAGGCACAAAGAGCACACTGAGCACTTGCCTAAATTCAAACACCCCACTGACCTGTCAACCAAACACAGTCAGGGATGTCACCTGGTACAGGAATACAGTAACAAACCAATCCCGATCTGATGGTTTTGAGATGATCTGCGCAGCATGAACATAGACCTGCAACTCGCTCTATAGACCAGATCATCTTGGAACTTATAGAGTTGCCTCTATAAGGCTATCTGTGGGATTTTTCTGTTAAGGGTGATAGTAATATTCCTGTCACATGTTACAAACATTCATGTGTCAAATACAGATACTGAAATAATTACAGATGCAAAAGATTTGATTCCTTGGAATTTGTTGTAAGATATTCAGAAGAAAGTATAATGTTGAATCTTTTCTATAACACATAGATTAAAAAGCAGTGTATGACCCCCGCATTTCGACACCCCATGAGCCCGTTTTCATGTAAAGTAGCAGGCAGTTCCTGGTGACTTTTACCTCTTCCTGTGGTTGTTGCTCCTCAATATTGCTACAGTTCAACCTGCCCACAGCGTCACGAGCTACCACCTTTACTCTACAATAGCTCTTGCCAGCGGCACGGTCTGTTTAGTCATGTTAGGTTAGCGGAGAACATTTTTTATTTTTAAAGTTTTGTTTTAAATTTTTGCATTTGTGAATAGCATGCTTCTTTCCGTTTTTAGTGTGTGGTACACTGATGTTCAGCCTGAAACCAGTGTAAAAAGGATCTTCGTCTTAAGATGAGTTATAGGTTGAAGAGGTATTGGATCTTCAACTGGGCAGGTAAACAGGCAGCGGAGACTCTACTGTCTTGGGCATGTTCCTGAAGGAGCCGCAGGTCCATAAGGCTTCATCCTGGGACATTTTGCTCTTTGCACAGAGTTGCACAGCAAAGCCTCCCTTGGTAATGTGACTCATATGGGCCTTCCATTCCTGTAGGGACATACAGGAGGACTCAGATCGTCAATGTAGTCTTTTCTTTTCTCTTCTTTTCTTTCTTTCTTTCTTTCTTTCTTTCTTTCTTTCTTTCTTTCTTTCCTTCCTTCCTTCCTTCCTTTCTTCCTTCCTTCCTTCCTTTCTTCCTCCCTCCCCCCTCTTTCATTCATTCTTTTTTTTTTCCCCTAACACAGGTTCTCACCATGTAGCGCAGGCTAACCTGCAACTCGCTCTATAGACCAGATCATCTTGGAACTTATAGAGTTGCCTCTGCTCTCCAGTGCTGGGGTAAGAGGCATTCACCTCTATGCCTGGAAAATAGAGGCGTCTTTCAGTCAGCTGAGTTCCAGAAAAGAGTTTTCCTGAGAATTCTATGCAGCTAAAAAATATTCCTTTTCAGGTCTACAATTCCTCTTCTCTGTTCCCACCTCCGACTCAACGTATGTCCAACACTCTTTGTACTGATCAGTTAAAGACTAAAGGAAAAATACTTAAGTCAGTTGTCTAAGCTCCTTCCAACCCAGAGAGAGTGAGAGTTAACACACATGCTTGCCAAGCTACAGAGCCTTTCACAACACTGGGGCCGTATGACCAACCACAGTTAGAAACCTTATTTGGTCACTTTCCTCAGTCCCTTCGGAGGACTGTAAAGAACTCCTAGCCTTGGTCCACAGGTTCCGGGGAAAGTCACCGTTTGTGTCCCAGGCTCAGCCTAGATGAGTATAGCAAGGGCGGCAGAGCATAGCATGTTACTGGACAGACATTAGCTCCTTTTGCTTTGCTGCAATCAAAATACCTGGCTGAAACAGGGGAAGAAGCGTCTGTTTTGGTGCACAGCTTCAGAGGATTCTGTCTGTCAAAGTAGGTAAGGAACCACTTGTCTGTGGGGATGGAAATATAAAGTAGCAATGGGTGATCTGGGAACGTGGCAGGAAAAGAAGGCAGCTGATGGCCGTCAGAGGCCACTGCTGCTGCAGCTAGACGTTTGTCTATCAAAGGTTTCATGGACCCCCGATACAGCCCATATCACCCCGCCAGTCAGGGAATAGTGCCCAAAACATAAACCTGTGGGGGAAATCTCAGATTCAAACTGTAGTGGAGACTAGACGAAGCCAGATCATATTTAAAAGCAAGAAGGATCCAGAGTCTTCAGCAGGCAGCCAGGAACATGCTACCTGTCACCTACAGGCACCAGCCCAGGAAACCAAACATACTTGGATAAGCCAGTCTTACAGGAAGCCACACTGCTATCTCTAGCAAATGTTTGTTCAAAGGTTCACTACTTGTTTGACAACTGACACAGTCTCTGATTTTTGTCCATGTTTCCAATCAGGGCCAATCAGGAAATGCCAAATATGGCCTCCCATCCAATCCTATGGGATGCCCTGTATTTAGCTAGTCCACCTATTTACTCGGAGACCAGGCTAGGAGCACACCTGAAGGCTTCCCCCCCCCCACTGCAAAGCTCGGCTCATTTTCCACCCTATTTTGAGTCTCTGCCATAATGCAAATAGTGGTGGCTGGCTCCCTTGCAAGTTCTGGCTACACAGTCCTGTTTGTTCTCATAATTGGCTTCCATTTACTTTTACATGGACCTAATGTTTTCGATTGCTACCAAAATTTACATTTGTTCAACAAATATTTACTGAGAAGCTAATTAATATGACTACATCAGATGCCAGGAATCTGGGTTGAGTTTCCAGATTAGTGAGGGAGAGTATCATTAATCAAATAACTACACCAACAGATACAATATTTCAACTATCAAAAGAAGCAGTGTGCCACTCTGTGAGGGCCTAAAGTACTTGGCCAGAGCCAATTTCTTTGAGGAATTAACAATTAGCCTGAGATCTGGAGAACTGTACCTGGTAAAGGAGGAAAAGACTACAGAGGCCCAAGACCAGGTCACGAGTGGAAGAAAGCACGGACAACACCAAAGCCTGGAGAAAGGTGAGCCTGGTTGGAGTCCACAGAGCTTCGAAGGGACAATGCCAGAGGAAGTCTGATTGAGAGAAGTATGCCACGTCACACTGGGTCTCATGAGCATTGCTGAGGAATTGTCTTGATCCAGAGGCAACAGTATAGCAGCCAACAATGACTGAACGTTAACTGTGCCTGCATGCTTACAATGGCTTCGTGGACAAATGTCATACTCACAGGAAATCTGTTATTTATTACATGTTGGAAAGAAACAGCAAGAGGTGGATAGATAACTTTTGTGGATGTGGAAGAAAATAGGGAAGTGTAAGTTTTAGTAGGTATAAGACAGGCCTTGGGGCCAGGGATACGGTTCAGTAGGTAAGGGTCTCGCCTGAGTTCAGCCCCCCAACACCGAGGTGTTCTTTCTGGCTTGCTCTCTGTTGCCGTGATAAACACCATGGTAAAAAGCAACCCTGGGAGGAATGGGCTCGTTTCATCTTACGGCTACCGTCTATCATGAAGGGAAACCAGGGCAAGAACTCAGAGGCAGGAACCTGGGAGCTGCCACTGAGGCAGAGGCCACGGAGGAATGATGCTTTCGCTGCCTTGCTGAGCTGGCTTTCTTACACAACTCAGGACCACCTGCCCAGTGGTGGCCTCTCCCCCAGCGGCCTGGGCCTCTCACATCAATCAATCGATAATCAAGAACTTGTGCCATAGACGAACCAACAGGCCAATCTCATGGAGGCATTCTCAACTGAGGTTCCCTCTTCCCAGGTGACTCTGCTGTGTGTCAAGCTGACAGAAAATAACCAACACCCTGAGAGAACATTGTGTTGCTGTGGTGACCTGCCCGTAATCCCATCCTGTCAGAGTTGGAGATGGGATGCCTGGGGTAAACTGGCTGGTGAGATAAGCTGAAGCAGGGAGCTCTGGTTTCAGGTGAGAGAAGCTTGCTCAATAAACAAGGTGGAGAATGACCGACACCAGTTATCACCCTGTGACCACACACTGGGAAGAGCACCTACACATGCTACAGACAGGTGCACCCACACATGTGTGAACACACACGAGGTGGTTGTAGGCAGAACCAGATTTGTAGACCCCATGTGTGACCTTACATGGACTTTGGAGGTACCATTATGCTTAGGAGTCTTAAAGGATATTCTGGGTTATCCAAATGGGCCTGTGTAACCACCTAAGACCTTAAAAGCAGAGAAATGTACCTAAATAAGAGATCAAAGCACAAGCCATCTAACAAAGAACAGGTCGGATGGATTAGAAGATTAAAACAGAACTCTGTTCTGGAAGTGAATGGGATACTGAGGAAGATGTTTTCAAAGCATGAACCCGACAAGCCTCTCCCATCATCGATATTCAGAAAAAAAAAAAAACAAAAAAACTTAGGAGTGGTAAAAACTAAAAATCTAACTAAGAGCAAAGCAGAGGCCCGGAACTGGTTTGTTCTAAAGAAGATAGAGAGTAAACACAGGAAAAGATGGTCAGTGTTATTAGGCGCTGCCGAACTGTGAATTAAAACCATAGCGACGTACCGTTTTACCAACACAGAGAGATGCTCACAGAACACACAGCATTTAAACAACCAAGTGAAAGAAGCTTTGATGTGGCGGAGAAACTGGACCCTTCATATGCTGTTGATAGAGATGAAAACTCTATAGAGATGAGACCACAAGCACGTATTCAGAAGCTCTGTAGAAATCTGCACACACAGAACTTTCTGTGCCTTATTCACCACCGTCGAAGGTGTGACCTACCCAGATGTCCACCAGCTGATGAGTAAATAAGCAGAAGATGGCACCCTCACACAGTGGAGCATCCCTACCAAAGGGAATGGAATACGGCCACATACCGATGCAGGGAGGCCTGGAGCACATTCTGTGGAGGGAAAGAAGACAGACAGACTGATCTCCTAGTACACGTCCCATTTCTAGGAAATGTCCCAAATAAGTAAATCTACAGAGACAGAAAATGGAGTAGTGATTGCCAGGGGACAGGGAAAGAAGATGATGGGGAGTGAATTCCACTGCAATAAAAACAGTCACAAAAGTGTTGGGAACGGGGCTGAATTTGGGTCCCCAGCATTCACATGAAGCCAAGCAATGGCGGGGCATACCTGTAACCCCAGTGCTGGGGCACAGGCATAGAAACAAGGAATCTGTGGAGTCCATTGGCTAGCGGGCCTGGCTGAAGCAATTAGCTCCAGGTTCAGAGAGAGACACTGCCTCAAAACGTAAGATGGAGAACAACTGGGGAAGACACGTGATGTTGACCTCTGGCCTCCACACATGTGGACATATATACCTGTGCACCTCAGTTCACGCGTGTACACCCTGCCACACACACACACACACACACACACACACACACACACATACACACACACACTCACTCACATCATAGAAAGACCAATGAAAAGAAAAGCAGTGAACATCTGTCAATGGATAATGAATGAATCTGTAGGAGGAACCAGAGAACAAGCGTGATTGCATGTGAGGGTGAGGGCAACCGGAGGAGGAATGATTAGTGACCTTAAGGGACTGAGAGGGGCTCCCAGATGACAGCCAGTGAAGGACTGAACTCTATCATCAAGCTGAATAAATCAGCAGCAGGTTCATCCCCAGAGCCCCTCCCCAAAGAAATATCCCCCTACTGGCACCTTAGTTTCAGCTTTGTGGGACTCAAAGAAGAAGGCCCAGCGGAGCTATGTGGCAGCTGCTCTTCTCAAGGACTGAGCTATGACACAGCCATGGGTACTTGTCTTGAGCTGCCACATTTCTGGCGATCTGTCACAGCAGCAGCAGAAAGAGTGGATCGGATATATTTTGTAAGGTGGCTTGGCTGGGAAGGTCTTGCGTTTATCACCTCATGCATGAGGACCAGCTGCAGCATTTCCATGGATAAGTGGGGGAGAGGCAAGGGGATGAAGACACCTAAGATGGAGTTTGGAGGTAGGTAGGCAGAAAGCCACCAGGGGAAATGAGAGAAGCCACAGACAAGAAGGTGAGCTGCCCGGGGCCATTATTCTGGCCAGTGTTCTTAGCCTGACATTAGAGTCTCTAGCTGCTTCGAATACGTAGAGTTTATTAAAAAGTCATGAACAACTTACAGAACTATGGGAAATGCAAGCCCACGAGAAGCTTCCGTAGGAGCAGCTTTTGCATCCTGGCTGCAGGGATTCTGAAGCTCCCACCAGCTGACACTTGGGACCCATCTTCTCAGTGCGGTGCCTGACGACAGGACATTGCCTTCAGCCTGCACTCTACCAGTTTCAAGGCGTGGTTCCAGAGATGGTGTTGCAGGGGTGAAATTTCGTGGGGGCGGGAATATGGAAAATGTCGCTTTGAGCCACCTCCCTGTGCCAGGAGGGTATGCCAGGAAAGGAGCGGAATGAATGCTGACTGAGCCAGCCCACGATATCTTACACAGGCAACTGCTGGATGGTCAGTATGTCGGGGAGGGGAGGATGACAACAGTGTCCAATGTGCCTCGGGGAAGGGCCAGACCCAGGAAAGTAGCTCTCAAATTTGGTAATCCTAGAGCATACAGACAAACCAAAATAACACGTTCCCAGACCCACAGAAGCTTGAAGACTGGATGCACACCAGGAGAGCAAGACAGCAAGTGTGAGAAACGTGGCTGTGTCAGGACAGCTCAGGGGTGGGGCGGCAGCTATAATGAGGTGGGGGATGAGGGAAGGAGCAGTTAGGAGTTGTTTTCTCTTCTTTTCTTTTGACTTGGATTGTGTTGGTCTCCGGATATTTAAAACCAAAGAGAAAATCTTGAGAAGAACCAGTTGACCATGAAAGATAGGTGCACGGTCCCCTGGGGAGGGGAGAGCCACAGCTCCCGGTTTCAGAGCCCGGTAGAGAGGGCGGGGGGGGGAGCGCCTTTCCTCTGAGGAAGAGTAGGTGGAGATGAGGTTGGAAAAAGCAAGAGCTCATCCATCTGGTGAGTTCTATCTTTTTTTTTCTGTAAAGTGGGAGGCTCAGTCATCCGCCAAAAGGGAGGCGGAGGAGTGGGCATTCGAGACCAAGGGGAGGCGATTTCAGCAAGACTCAGTGGGTGAGAGTACCAGAGAGACAGAGACTGCAAGGCAGCGTTAGGCTCTGGAAAAGCCTGATGAAACCTAGCATGGCGGAACCAAGGGGAGCTTCCCATAGCGGAAGGAAAGAACACATAATATGTGTGTGTGCACACATGTCATGTATATATACATATGTGTGTAGATATGTAAATGCGTATAGATACGTATCCTATATGCAGACATATAAAATACTCATGTCTATCTGTCTACATGTATAGATGTGTATGCATGAATATTTATAGATGTATGCACCTATGTGTCTATATACACATTACCTTCCTTATGATTAGGATATCTCCAGAAAACAAAGTGAAAAGTGAGATAGAGAGTTTACCCTGAGAAAGCCTACGTGGTTTAGGATTCAGGAAAGAAAGGAGACAGTGGACAGATGGGGGAAGGGAAGCAGGTGGCCTTACAGAGCCCTGTGACGGGATGGCCAGAAAAAAGAGGAGACAAAGTTACCCTTGGAGTGCTTCTGGTGTGCAGTGGTTTTGACTGGCTGCCGTTTCCCTTGCCCTGCAATACATTCAAAGGCAACCCAGGGAAATGGCTGGGTCTCGAATGGCTAAGTTGTGCTAAGAGCTTTGCAATGAAGCCACAAAGCTTAAGCTTTGGGGCCCTTTATCTGCACGCCCCGCAAGAGCAACTTTTGTATTTGTTATATTTTGCAAGCTTAGATATGCCTACGGTTTCTTCCCAAGCTCTGAGTAGAGTATAAAGGAGGGGCTCTGGAGTTGGAATGTTGTTATCGACACACTGTCTCCATTCCTTCATGTCATTTAAGTATAACAGAAGAAGTGCCCCCCGGGGACCCAGACCTCCCACGCATTCAAGGATACCCATCAGCCAAGACTTCCAGCCACAGAAAGGTGAATGGCGGGCTGGAGGTGGGACCTGAGGACTCCCTGTGTTACCAGGGGAACCACACTTAGCCTCTTGCTCCCAGAAGCTGGCTGTGAGCCCACCGTGGGGGCTGACTTAGGCAGAAGCCAGAAGCTTGCTCATCACTCACCTCCGGACCCTTGCCTCCTTGTGCGCCCCACTTCAGGCTGTTCCGTCCGAACTTTGCCGAACTTTTCCCATATTGTATGTTGCAAGGCACGCCTCCCCCTCCCCCAGGACCCTTCCTGCTTCTCCATACACACCTTCTTCATTTTCTTGTTTCCAGATGCTGCCGAGACTCTGACACTGTGGCGTCCCCGTGACTGCCTTCTAGTATGCTTAGTATTGCCTGATCCACAGGCTCTCCCGCTGGTCCCTTTCGAAAGACAATCCTGAGCACACGTGAGAAGGGGGCAACGCTCACGTAGAATAATAGAGCGCGTTACACCTTTCTCACTGTGACACTGACCTGTTCCACTTACCTGACCCAGATCAGCTGCAGCCTAATCCCTTTCTCGGCAGAGAAAACATAAGACGCATTTTAAAAGCTTGCTTTCCATCCGAGAATTGAATCTGCTTGGGATCTCAACAAAGGCTTGTCACAGATTAGGCCCAGGAAACCGCTACCGCCTCATGGTAGACAGGAAACAGTGGTTCTGATTAATGACTTTGCCCCTTAAGAGTTTCTAGTTAACTTGGCCTTATTCGTTTTAGTTAAAACATCATATCCTTTGCATGTATTCAACTGATTAAGTTTCACAGTGGTTCACCAATGGCTGACTCTGGCCCACCTTTCCAATCTGCAGTGAATGTGTCAGAGATGCCCAGAATGTCTACAGCACTGGGGCTGTCTGGGCACTCTAGGGAAAGAACCACTTTGATAAGATTGGCTCATTAACAAACTCTTCATTGTCTAAGTCGGTCGTCTTCGAATCATTGTAATTAGTTCGGCCAATAAACTGGGCAAATGTTTGGAAAGAATGGATTTGTTTGTTGTTATTCATGATCATATTTTTAAATGTCTTCTTAGGGACTTAAAAATATTTTTATAACATAATAAGTGTTGAAAAAATAAACAAAGAGACATAACCTCTCACACATCCTACTTCTGTCTCAAATACAAATCCTGCACAAATATATGCAAATTATGCACAAACCATACTTCCTACCCTGAATCTATGTATATCTCCCCTAAAATGGAGCACCACGCAAAGGTTCACAAATCTGTTTCTCCTCCTGGTTGCTGCTATGGTTTAGATATAGACTGAGTCGTACATGCTGGAAGCCGAGACGTGATAGAAGGTCCGCAAGACGGGGCTCGGCAGGAAGTATTTACGTCTTCTGGAGTGCCAGCCTTGGGAAAGATCGGCACCATGTTTCTTCCTTTCAGGGCTGGGGATCAAACTCAGGGTGTGGTACTGTCTAGGAAATGTTCCACGCTGAGATCTACTTTTGGCTCTTGAGTTTTGAGACAGAGCAGCCAGGGTTGATCCTGAACCCACCATCCTCTTGTCCGTCTCCTGAGTGCTGGGATCACAGGTATGCTCTAAGTTTATGTTTTTCTGAGACCCTTAAGTGGTTCTCAAGAAATCATGTCATAAATGAGCAAGCCTGCCCCAGCCTGGCTTTCTGATGTCCTTCTGTCTACCATGAGGTGATGCAGCCAGAAGGAAGGACTGAATAACAGTTGCCACTGCAGTCTCCAGCTTTCAGCCTCCGAAAAGATGAGATAAGTAGCTCCCCCCACCCCCTTCTTGTATCCAGCCTCAGGTAGTTTGCTATGGCAACGGCAAATCATATAACAGTTTCCATAACACTTTCTAGTTTTGTCACCATTTTTAATTAAAAATGTGTGTGAACATTTACTTCAGCTCATCCCAGAGTCCCTAAAACCTGGTTATCTGATCACAGTTGTTAGGACACACGATACGGAATCCGGCTGTAGTTTCTAATTCTTCATCCTTGGATGTTTCTCTCCTCTTCACTCCTCCGAGACTTTTTGCCAAGTGTTACTCTGTAAATGGATGATTTCATTTACTCAAGGCCATTTCACTTCTTAAACCACTGTGTTCGCTGAAGCACCTTCTGCAGACCAGGCCAGTAAGGGATGCCAGCTGTTCTCAGGTGAGGTCCTTACTTGTTCTTCCAGCTTTATCTCCCACTATTTTTAAACGCATCATAGAAATGCCAGCAAGGACAGCTTAGAGTCCGTTCTGACACACCCAGCACCTTTCTCCCGCAGAGCCTTTGCTTGTCTCCTTCAGTACCAGCCTCTGTACTCCAAGAGGCTCAGTCAGTACCATTTCTAGGAGGAACCAACAGGAAGTAAAATGAGGACCGGTGGAGCCAGCTCCTATTTTTCAGTGAGGATGGGGATCATTCCCATAAAAATGCTTCTGTCTTGAAAATATGTCCCTGCTTTTCTCAGCCTCTTGTTTTATCCCATTTCTATTCATCTTTTAATGGTGATTTTTAGCCAAGCTTCAAACTCTCTGAACCCCTCTCCTATTTCCCCTCACTTTGCTCCTCCCAAAGCTTGCCATGTGTCTGCCCAGGGAGGGTCTGCTCTCCTCTTCTCCAGCTCCTTGGCTGCACTGGAATCCCATGCCAGCCCAAGCAACCAGGAATGTGGCAGTGTGGCCCTTTTAGCACAACTATTCTCTAGACTTTGGGGATCTACTCTCTTGTGGTCTTTGAGACCTGCAGTTCTGCCTTGCAAGCCCTCCTGGCCCTCAGAGGGCTTTGCCTGTAAGTCACAGTACTCAATCAAAGAAGCAAACTCTCTCTCTCTCTCTCTCTCTCTCTCTCTCTCTCTCTATATATATATATATATATATATGTATGTATGTATGTATATATATATATTCTGAAGGACTCTTGCAAAGAGAATCACCATTTGTGAATTCCCTGTAGCATGTGTCAGACACTTGAATCCTTGCCACATGGACAGTCAGATCGCCTTCTTGTTGGTTTACTGTGTCTCTAAAGACTTACTCAAGGCTGGGAAAGGGCAGGTGCTCAATGTGGGTTAATTTTATACAATAAGTGATGCGAACGGTCTAGAAATCTGGCACCAGGCTGTGTTATCTGTATAGTGCTAAATAATTGGTAGGGGTTTTCTTTGTTTGTTTTGGAAATAGTATCTCTCTGTGTAGTCCAAGCTGTCCTGAAACTCACTACATAGCTCAGGCTGGCCTGGAACTCATGTTCTTCAGGCCTTTACCTCCTGATTCCTGAAGTTACAGATATGCATCACTATGCTGAATCTTTTTTAAAACTGTTTTTTTTTCCTTTTCTGTCAAATTTTTAAATTGACTGAAGCAAAACAGCCTAGATCCGACCAAAAAGAAAAAGTCATAGATGAACTTTGTGAGAGTCCATCCTTGAGCACAGTGTTTCCAGGACTCCATAGCAAAAGCAGCCAAAGGTAGCTCAAGCCACGGCGGCAGCAGAGCCTGACCTCTTGTCAGAGCTGAAGTCCTTGGGCCTGGGTCCTCCTCTGAGACCCCTCCTCCTCCAGGCAGTAGCTAGTAGCTCACCTCTAGGGATTTCTTTGCCCTTGAAAGGGTGCTTAGGCAGGGTGTATGACGAAGATCAAACTTCCCAAGGAGCAGTTGATATTAAATCTTCCTTCACAACCTCCACCTGCTTTCTGTTACCTTCTAAACCCCAGAGTACAGAGGGGCAGCCTTTCTGCGGCTCTGGGAAAGGAAGTGATTTTGTCCAGACTATTTGATCACACAAAGGAACAGGTGCCAAATGGAATATAACACGCCAGGTGTCCATCCAGGCAAGAGGAAGTCAGCCACAACATCTCATCTCTTCATTTCAACAATCCCAAACTTCTTGATAATCCTCAGTGGGATTAACGTCCCTGACTCCTCGGTCAGAGACCTGTAGAGTGCTGATCAAACCCGGAAATTCTGAAGTTCACTGTGTTTATTTTTCAAACTGAGATTAGAATGCCAGAGTCCCAGAGATGTTTAATGCTGCCCTCAATAATAGCAGCTGTGGTTTTAAAATTGCCTAGAGGGACCCAGTATCTCCATCTACAGATTGCAACAAGAAAAAAGTGCCCATTCATTGTAACATTCTTTGTTATTATGTAGCCTAAGAAGGAGAGATTTCACTTAACAAACTGTGACCCAGTCCCAGCCACTTTAGTAGGTAATCCTGAGACTTCAACTAGCTGGATGTATTGCAGAAAAATATATGGCATTTATCAAAGCCAGGAAAAGGAAGGCTTTGCATGCTCATCAGACTCCAGCTTCTCACCTCAAAAAGCTAGCTGAAGATTACAGTCACACTCTCTAGAGTTACATATCATAGAACGGTTGTTCAAATTCTCTCTGTTACTTGAATCTCTTTAAGGAGGTCAATTGTTTAAGCAGGCTCTCATGGCCAAGTAGACCCCACTTCATCCAAGCTTTTATAAGCAAACTACTTGGAGATCAAGGACTCCCCCCCACCCCCACCATGGAAACTTATCATCTGTAGCACAGAAAATGCCACGCAGGGCCATCAAAGCCCATTGGACCACAAGGTTAGATAGTTCTGACCTTTACAGGCCTTTTCTAACCACGGAAGGCCAGTACTGCAGGGGGTGGGGCATGTGGCAATCAAAGAAAGAGAATGCAGGCTTCAATTCACACTCTTAACACTTACCACCCTTGTTGTAAACTGAATGTTTGTGTCCTCTTCCCCAGATTCAAATGTTGAAGTCCTGACTCCTCACTGGACAGTCCTAGAGGTAGGGACTTGGGGAGTTATGCTGTGATTATGTTGTGGAACCCCCATGAAGGAGATTCATGACTGCTGTATTTTAGATCTGGAATGGAAAAGCTCTATGAGCCTTCAACAGAACCCCAAACCCAAGGTTCCACCAGGTTTTTGAAAGTATCTTTTATGAGAGGTACGATGTGATGACATGACTGTTTACCTCTGTACAGTCAGTCTCGATCCACTGGGTTCACCCTGAGATACCGTGTCTTCTCAGGATGAAGGCCGTGAATTTGCTTGGCATGTGTCTGTACTTGCCACAAGGCCCGATTCAGGCAATCAGTGAAGGCTGATTACATGAGTGAATGAGATGCGAAAAATCCAGTCAAGGCTAGGAGGTCACACCGCTGCCCCCCCTCTCCTCTAGGCACACAGAAGACTAAACGTCACATCTCCCTGATTGGAAGCAGAAATGGTATGTGGCACTTCTGGTCTGAGTCACGGTGCCTGAGATCTTCATGCAGACTCTCCTCCGGCCTAGGCCATCAGGCATCTGTAGGTGGCAAGTCTGTTGCCTTTGGCTATGTGAGCAGATCACACACTTACCCTGCCGACCTGTGCTGGACATAGTCCATGAGCAAGAAATACACCGTGGCTGAAAGATTCCAAGGTCTGTTTTGTTCTGCAGCGTAACTTCGCCCATCCTGACTAACACAGCCCGTGACCACTTCAAGAAGAAAGCAAAGACAGAACATATATTTAAAAAGAAAATGCTTAAGTGTTCTTTTTTTTTTGCATTTATTTTTTTATTATTATTATTAGTTACATTTTATTAACTCTGTAGCTTAAGTGCTCTTGAGGGTATTTTCTTACCTCAACTTCAGGTTTTAGGTGCACTTACCTGCTTTCTGAGGCAAGATCTAAAAGGCGAGAGCTACCTGAGTGAGACAAGATGGCACATTTCTGTGGTCCCAGCTTCTGGGGCGGCTAAGGGGGAGGGTCGCTTGCGCCTGTAATATATAAAAATCAGTCCTGGGCTTCGGAGATGGCTTGGTGGGTGGACTGCTAACCATTCAAGTGTGAAGACAGACCCGAATGTCTGATGCAGATACGGTAGTGCATGTCTGTAATCCCAGTGCGTCTGTCATTCCTGCAAGCCCATGGGGAGATGGGAGGTGGAGACAGGAGACACCCCGGAAGCTCGTGGGCCAGCCTGTCTGACGCACGAAGTGCAGAACAAAAGAGACTGTGTTCCCAATAAGGTGGAAGGTGAAGACTGATACTTGAGCTTGCCCTTCGACTTCCGCAGGCATGCTGTGGCTTACTCAGCCCTCTCAAAAGAAAATAAATCCAGCGAAGGAAGACCACTCAATCTGCGGAGTTTCATGTGTGAGCTGGAAGGCAGGACATCCTTCAGCGACAATAAGCCAGATCCCTGCTGCCCTACCAGTAAGAACAAGGCTGAGACCAGTGGGAGCTGAAAGACGCTCTGGCTCCCTCTTCATGGCATCGTAACTGCAGGCGTGAACCCACATTCTCTGTTGATTTGGGCATGAATGTTTAAAACGCACTTCATTTCATTTTTAGGTTGGAAATCTGGAGTGACATTTGTAGGAATGCGCACCATATGTGCTCTGTCATGTCTTCTCAGTAGGGCCAGCTTGGCCCACTGTATGACGCCATCTCCCCAGTGACCTCCTGGGGGATCTGACTTCTCACCTTGCAGAGCGTTTGGCTGGAGACTGAGCAGTAGGGAAGGGGTGGAAGTATACAGTTCTTGCCATGTTTGCCTCATCCAAAATTCTGACTAGTTGGTTCCAGCGTTGGCTGGGAATTGTGCTAAGATGGGTACCATATGGTCTACAGAAACCATCCCAGCTCCTAATGCTTTATTTGTCTCTGCAATATACAAAATGCCTTTCCCTCCCTTTAATTCCAATATTTTAGGACAAAAGCTGGATCTATTAGATAGGATTTCATACTGGGAGCAATGTGAAAAGTCACTTTTGAAAGCCTGTACCTCAATTTTTGACTGAAACGAATTCACTTTCTCATAGCAATGCACTATATGATAAGTTTCATTTCGGTTCCAAGAAATTCTGGCCAAAGGTACCAGTTTCAGAACATGATCTCCTGGACCATATTATGGTGGCACCCTTTCTTTGGAAGAAAGTTTGAAATCCAACTGGCTTTTTTTGGAGGTAGGAGGAGTGTGCTTGGATTTGAACCAGGGTCCTCTGGAAGAGCAAGCAGTCAGTGTTCCCAGCCACTGAGCCGTCTCTCTGGGTCCCCAGCTGACTCTTAATCAGGGTCTTTCATGAGTTTTGTGATAGACATTTCAAACATGTGACAATGACTTGGCCTCTGAGCAGTTTCTCTGGACGTAATCACTGTTTGGGGAAGATTGTGCTGCCTGCTGTAGCCCAGGAAGACTAGGCAGTGAAGCTCAGAGTGACAGCTACTGTACAGAGTTGAGGCCAGTCCTTCTGACATCTAAGTGCTCAAAGAACTGCCACTGAGGATTCACCCTTAGCTTGGATTTCGATTGCTGAAGTCATGTGTGAGAATCAAGCATCCAGATTCGACCTATAGCTCACGTGTGAACATCTGCCTCTTGTCACTCCTCCCAGGAAAGATGGGTGTGGATAAGAAGGTTGGTTTAGCAAAGGCAAAAACTGAAGCCCCACAGCCAGTCTGAAATGGGAGAGTCTTTTTAGTGGGGAGTCAGGATCGAGAGAGTCGTACCTAAAAATCTGGTACCACAGAAAAGGAGAGAGAGAGAGAGAGAGAGAGAGAGAGAGAGAGAGAGAGAGAGAATGAATGAATTAGAAAGAGGCTCATTACAGACCTGTTGGGATGGCTGTGGTTAAAAAATGTAACAGGCCCCCAGACCTTAGCATAATGGATACTGTTTTACAGGTACTATTCTGACCTGAAAACCAGCACGCAGGCTCCAACACCTGCCAAAATAGGAGCAAAGACTAGGAAGGTCCCTACATGTACTAACCTTGCTCTTTAGTGTCTGTAGTTCTACTTCTTGCTAACTGAAGTGTGCCAACCAGGATGTGGGTTTTGTGCGTAAGAGACAAAAGGCTGTAAGGCTTGGGGCTGCATGATTTGGTCAAGTTCCCTGTGCAGCCGCTGGCCACCAATAAAGACTTTCTTTTCAGCTTCCAGAGTGTCCGTGTGGTGCCCTCTGGTGGGTTTTACCTCCCAACAAAAACATGTTGGTGAGGATATGGGCAAACGAGAATCTCTCAAACACTGATGGTTAAAATGTCCCCATCATGGGAAACAGTGTGTCAGTGCTTTAAAATATTAAACATGGGCTGGCAAGATGGCTCATCGGGTAGAGAGGTGCTTGCACACAGGTACAATAATGTAAGTGTGACTTCCAGATTCCACAAAGAGGCAGGAGAGAACTGAGAGCGGCCTCTGACATGTGCCTGTCCTCACACAGACAAAAATAAAATATAGAGATATTAAATATAATATTACCATGTGATCTGGATGTCCGAGATGGGTAAACACAGGGACTTAATTGGGTTACTGGGCTCACATGCTTGCAACAACATCATTCAAAAGAGCCAACGGGAGGAGAGACTCATGTCTGCCAACAGATAATGGGTCCATGTGTGCCCAGCCTTATGACACAGCAACACGGGATTGTCACCTAGAAACTTCATGCTTGAGATCTGCACAATCAAGTCTCTCTCTCACACACACACAAAATCACACACACACAATCACACACAGGAAATCACACTCAAAATTACACTTACACACAAAGTCACACACACACACAAAATCACACACAAAATTACTCTCTCTCTCACACACACACACATATCTCATACCTTATTCATAGATAGCTTGGGTTGCATGCTGCCCATGTCCTGTAGGTTGTACGTACCTGGAAAAACGGAATCTGTGCACACCATAGAGTATTATTCAGCCTCAAAAAGAACAGGAAACTCTGGTCCATACTGCAATCTAGTTGAAATGTTCTGACATTATGACAAGTGAAATACCCCATCTAAAATGGGAAAAGGCTGTATTAATTCCCTAAAGGGAATGAGGAAGCTACAGGCAGCGCCCACAGGAGAGCTCTGGACTGGGAAGCCAAGCATTGGGAATGTTGGACTCCGGAAGTGTGGCCCCAGATAACTCCCTCCTCAGTCCAGAGCTCTCCTTTATAGCGCTCTTAAGCAATGGAGACAAGCTGGATGAGCCAGCAAATGCATGTGTGCACTTTCTTGCCCAACCATGAAAGCACAGGGATGATTTATACGTGAGATTCCAGTAAGACAAAAACTTTAAAAGGTTTTAGTTCGTCAGGAGGCCCAGAAGCAAATAAATATGTATTTCTTCCTGTGGGCGCTGGATATTGACTTTCTTTATCTCATGTGCTCAATTATTATCTAGATCCTGACCATCAAAACAAATTCCTACCAAACAGAGAAAAAAAAATGGTTCAGTAAAAGCAAAATGCATTCCACTTTTCCTGCATAAAATATTTATGGAGAATTGGCAGGGAGCACACTCCTGTAAGCTCAGCCTTGGTAAGTGGGCCAGGAAGATCAGAATCTCAAAGTCACCCTCTACTACAAAGCAATTTGAGGCCAGCCTGGGCTGTATCGCACCCTATCTCAAAAAGCACACATGCCCACAGACACACGGGCACACATACACATACGTACACACGCAACAGACACACACACACACACATATATATGTGGAGAGAGAGAGAAAGAGAATCTGTTGGGTCTGGCATGTTAATTAAGGTTGTGGCTGAGACGGAGTCACACAAAGTTCCTGCCTTCATGAAACTAATTTATCTGCCCTCAGGAAAATAAACAGGATGGTGATCTAAGAGAAGGCTGAAAAGCTGCAGGGACATTGGGGAATTTTAGGATATCTTTGGAGGTGCTGTAAAGGTTGTGATGGTGTGGTACCCAGGTCTCACAATGGGGGAAGCTTGGCGAGCCAAGAGAACAATTAGAGTGGTTTATAAGGTTCAGGCAGAGGAAGAGAGCCACTGGGGATGAAACAGGAAAGTCCCACGGTGGTATGTGGGTGCGCAGAAGGATGAGTAGCTGGGAAAGTGGGTGAAAGGAAGGGAGAAAATAGGCCAGCCATAGAGAGGATAGGAGAAGGGGAGGGTTGTCATGGGGTCCAGACTTAGGCAGGTTGAGTCGGGGGTGGTGGCTGCTAAACAGCATTTGTGAGGCTGAGTCTGCATCCTGAAGTCCACAGGGAAGTTGGGTAAAAAGCTGCCATGAAGTGAGGAGAGAGATAAAGAATGAGACAGCGCCAACTGGTGCCCACCGGATGTTTTACTGCCCGGATCCTTGGAGTACTGGATAAGCCAGGTTCCTCTGTCATGGACTAAAACACCCACATATCTGGCCTTGGAGAAGGTGAAGAAGGGCTCCCGGGAGGTGAAGCGGCTCCAGCCTCATGCTGAGGAGGAGAGCCACAACAAAGAGACCAGACAGTCAGCCCCAGGCTGCTGCTCTGTCTTCACCACCTCACCACCCAGCCGGAACCTCTTTGTAGCTTGTGGTTCCTAAAACCAGAGAATGGTTCAGCTCAGTGAGGCGGATGCCTTTTAAACCCACCACAGATGGAATGTCACAGCGGCCTGGGGGATTCGGGAGGTTGTAAGAGAAATTGTCAGCTAGGCTAGGGTGGTAAGGATGGGCAGAAGTCAGCTATAAAATAGAGGCATCTTCTCAGGGCACTGGAGCCACGCTAAAAAATGGGCAGCTGGGAAAACTTTGTATCTTTTAAAGGGAGTGGAGGTGAACAGAAGTATGTTTTCTCAGAGAAGGAACTTGTTTACAAAAGAAAAGAAAACAGATGTTGGCTGGGTGTGGTGGCTCATATCCATAAGCCGGCTTTCACCCGGGAGGTAGAGGCTGGAGGACCAAGAATTCAATAGCATCCATGGCTATATGACTCCCTCCCAAAGAAAAGGACACGACAACCGATAAGTAAAATACAACAACAACTGAATGGAATGTTCTGGTCGAACGCCTCCCTGAATTGAGGTCTTTGAGCTTGTGACAAGGCTAGTTTGCAGCTTCCTCTCTTGACCCTTCCTTCCAGCCTTGGGCTTTCCAACCTCTTCTAATCCTTAATCCCTTTCCCATGGCCAAGAAATGTCTGGGCAAGCTCCCTATTGCACACACTTTAGCCTGTGTTGTTTTAGACTCTGAAGAGCCTCGTGAGCGTGGATAAACCTCCATGGCTCAGAGCTGCAGGACTATTCTTATATCATCTTGGAGTGAATTGCCCAAGTGCTTCTGTGCAGCCTGAGCCAGGCTTCTCCAACAGAGCAGGGAAATGAATACCCACTGCACCCTGCATTAGGCTTTGACTCAACACTCGATGCCCTCCGGATTCACTTCAGTCCATTTCTTAAAGGGAAGCGAATAGGCCAGGAGAAAGGTAGGCCCTCCGGCTTCGCCAGCGCTCTACCCTGCCTTTTGAAAAGCAGGCTTTCTTGGAAAAAGTCACTCCAACAGGGCTGCTTCTCTTTTTCTGCCCTGACCTTGGAGCCAAGGCTTTGCAGGGAGGAAGCAAACGAGGAAGCAGGTCCCTCACAAAAGGCAAGGACTGGAAGCCAGGCCTTTCTTCAATACTGTACAGCAACAGACCCTTGGATTCCCCAATACCAGGGGTCCCCAAGAATAATCTCAGATTCCAGAATTCATTGCAGGAATTCCCCAAACTCAGGTAAGGTTCTGCATAAATGGTTGTGGTGTTGAACTGTGAAAAGGGACAGGTGACGATTACTAAAGAAGATGACAAGGTGGCTGTGGAGTGGGCAGAATAGCTGTTGTAAGACCTGGGGTCTCACAGCTCAGGAGTTCAATCGCGCCCTTCCCAGAAACTCCCCCAGACCAAGACTCATTGCAAAAGCAAGAGGTTTATTAACCATTGTACAACGGGGTCACCCCTGCCGGTCAGCAAAGAGTGGCCCCTGGAGACAAAGGCCTTTAGGTTTTTAAAAGAAAAATTTCAGGAAATTTGAAGTTGCAGTTTTGGCAATTTAGGATTGGATGAGGAAGTTATAAAGTAAGATAATTGGTTAGTCTTAGGTGCTCAAGCTTGGCCAGTCCTGCCAAGTGTGGATGCAGCTGCAATTTAAGGTGGGGGTGGTTAGCTCATCCTTGAAGATTAGGGGCTACAGACTTTTGGCTGGAGGTCAAAAGCTACTCAGAAGAAGTCTAGGTTTGTTGCTAAGAAACGCTATCTCAAGGACAAGGGTCTGGTCCTTCTTTTGCTGAGTGAAGGTCATTGCTTGCTTGCCCTTTTTTTATATCTGTCCTCATAGATAGGGTCACATTCCTTCACTCTCTGGAAAGGTACTAAGAGGCTTTAACTTAACCTGGACCTAAAACTCAAAACTATAGGCTTTAGAAGACATATAGGTTACAAAGTTAGTCTAACCCTTTCACTGTCACTGACATGAAGGTGGTCCTGCTGGTAGATTAACTCAAGTTATTTTGCTCAAGGGAGCCAGGGTAGCAGGAGCAGTTCAGTGGGTGTTAATTAGGGAGCCAAACTGCCCCATTCCCCACCCACCATGACCTTTGCTTACTTACAGGAAAATAACATCAAGAGAGAGGGCTTACAGTAAGACTTATCTTTAACTCAGTCTGACTCTTGCACTGCCTAGTTCCCCGGGTGAGACAGGTCATCCTGCTCCGTCTCCAAAATGACTCAGCAAATAGCTGCTGAGTGACACACTCTCTAGATATCAGGACTCAAAAGCCAATCACCCATTCTGGGGACTTCTGCATGACTGACAGCTATTTCTTTTTTGCCCCTGACATTTTCAAATGCTCGCTCTGTGCCAGGTTCTCTCTCCAGTGCTTATGCATGCTTTCTTGTTTAATCCTCAAATAATTTCTGCGGGAAGCACTATTATTATCCTTGTTTGAGAGGACCGATTCTTCGTGAAGTCATGAGGTCACACAGCTAGCTCAAGAGCAGACACAGACAGCCTTTACGCATAACCCCAACAATAAGAGCCAGGAGAAAACAGCCAGGCTGAGGTGTACAGGACAAGGGGGGGAGGGAAGCTCTTCCGTCATCCAAAAGTGCTGGGAAATGTTTAGCATTGACCAAATAAGGAGACAAGGCCTGTAAGTGGAGCCATACCTAGACATCACAGTGTGGAATCATATAGTGGTCATGTATGTAACCCCAGCCCAGGGGATGTCTGGGCTCTACCGTGAAACTCTACTGCAGTAAGCAAGCAAACAAGTGCATCAAGGTTTGCGTGACCCTTTCTTTCATCATCTCACTGGAATGACTGGCAGAGTTACTAACTACTGTTGGGAGTTAGGGTTAGGATTTCAGGTTTATGATAAAGGGTACGGTCAAGGAGACTCCCAGGAGAAGGCCAGGGCAGGCTCCAAAGGCAGAACCTCCAAGCTTCTCCCCATTGAACTAAAGTGCATCATTCTCCCGACACATCAACATGTTCAGTGACACTGGAGGTGGCAATGAAGGGGCCCAGAAGTTTTGCTGAGGTCCCATTAGTTAGCACAAATTGACTCTGTGAAAACCCAGGCTCCAGTGTGCCTCCCAGAGAGTGGGAGGGGGCTATCACCATGTGCCTCAAAGCTCACCCTTTAATCACAGCCTGCTCTTCCAATATGGTGGCCTCCTATCTTGAGTCACCTTCTTAGTATGAGGGGGAGGGGTCACCCAAATAAGAAAGTCAGTTCTATCACTCGGAAAACATAAGGCTTGGTAGACGGTGCTCTACAAAACGGAGGGAAACCCAGCTCTGTTTGATGCGACGCAATGATCACAGTTTTGGGAAGTTTTCTAACACTGCGCTCATTTAACCTTCAAGATAGTCGGTTGGGATACATGCTTGACAATCTCAGGACAAAGCCAAGGCACGAAAAGAATACTGTGTTGAATCCACACAAGTGGCAAATGACAGCAGGGACTCGAATTCAAACCTGGGCCCTGCATTTTGGTGTCCCCCTAGAACTATCTGAGGGAGGAAACCACGGAGTCAGTCATGTTTACTATAAGAGAACGGTGTAGGTAGAACTCAAGAACCTGGTGCTATGTAGCATCCTGGAGAAAAGTCTATGCCCTGCCCTGGGAGGAATCCCATCTTGGGCTAGGGTGTAACTGGCAGAGTACTGCACCAGCAAAACAAAAGCAAATGTATCAGCACTCCCAGTCAGAATCAGAAGAGGGGCCTGGAACCTGACTCTGTCCATAGACAGGTGAATGGTGTTAGAAGGGAGCAGAAATGGCAGGAAACAGATACACAAATCATGGATCTTATGGAGATTTTACCAACCCCTCACGGAATTTTATCTGAGGAATAAAGGAGATTATCTATTTGAAGAGAGAAACAAACCCATTTAAAGCCATCTCCCCCTTTTTCCCCCCAAGTCTGCTTTGGTCTTGGCACTCAGGACTCATCTCTTTCCTACTATTTTCCCCTCCTGTCTCGTGTGACACCCTCAAGCTGCTGACAGCTTTGCATTATGTTTTTGTTCTTTTGGTTCAATTGTTTTTATACTGTTCACACGGACCGTTACTTTAGCTTCGAGAAACACTAGCTTTACAGTGGATTTATTATGTACCTAACTGTGCATGCCATGGCCCTTGAAACCTAGCCAAGGGAGCCAGGCCCTCCTGGAGTCAGAGTGGCAGAGTGGGAAAGGCCAGATCAGGCATCACCACTGAGTCCTACCTCATTCTGCCCCTACCTGCGTTGATGTATCAGAAAGGACACATGCAATCCTGAATCTCAAGACGAGTGAGTTGTGAAATAGCACCAGTCCTCCATGATCGCATCCCAAACCATAGGCTGCTCACAGTGTGTATGACAACTGGCGTGTGAAAGATTTAGGTGCCAGAAATGTTGACAGTGAATATTAAATGTGAATAATCAGGCACACAGAAGTAACGGGGAGTTCCACAGTTGAGGCCTAGCAGGGCCGCTGCTGCAGCCTTTGTGGGGCAGTGGCAGCTGCCACTGCGGTGGTCATCTTGAACACATCTTGCTCGCACGACTCATTGACCTTTTCCATTAAATGCAATGAATACCTGCCCCAAGCAGATCACCGCAGAATGACGGGAGGTTGTCTGTATGCTCAAACTGAGACCCACGAAGCTGTCACCACCCCTGGTGCTCACCTCAGAACCTCCCACACTCAGAAAGAGACAGTTTAACACCAAGATTTCTGGAGATTCCTAATCCCTTCCATCGGCACCACCCGAACTAATGTACGTTTTACAAGAAGCAAAGGACATTTGGATACAGGGCAGCAGAAAAGTTTTTCAAAGCAAGTGCCCACGGGCGCGCGCGCGCACACACACACACACACACACACAGAGAGAGAGAGAGCGCACAGGGGCCGCAGGGCAAGAGCAGGAGGTGGAGCCACAGGGGATGGAAAGACAGGAGACAAAGGCCCAAAGAGTCCATTGGTTTTCTGACTGCATTCCTACATCCATTTCCCAGGACACATTCAGTAATGAAATGCATTCAGAACGAAATACTTCACACAGGCCAAGTCCACCCAAAAAGGTCAGGCTTCAGGAAAAAAGGAGGAACCCGAGGCAAAGTCAAGGGCCTGCTTAGTCTCATGTTCTGCATACTAAACACTGAAAATACAAGCTACAGCCTAGAGACAGAAGCAATAAGGAGCTGACCGCTCTTGCCTGGTCTGCAGTGGTGGAGAAAATCTGTCTCCCTGGCCCCAAATGCTCCGGGTACTATAGTTTGGATCTGGAACCAATGGTAGTATTTGGTGGTGGTGAAACTTTAATGGGACCTCTTTGAGCTACCAGCTAGCCTTTCTTCTTTCTCTGCCTTTCTCGCGTTACCAGCCAGGAGGCCAGCAGCTATGTTTCGCCAAGTCTTCCCCAACAGCGTGCACTGCTTTACACAGGGCCAACTGGCCATGGACTGAAGCCTCTAAAACTGTGAGCCAAAATAAGTCTTTTTCTTCAGCTGCTTTGTTATAGTAACAAAAATATGCCTAACCCATTAGGCCAATCTGTGCTTCACAAAGGTCCCTCCAGTGTACTCCTGCCTTGGTTTTAGCCTTCATGGCTATTTAGGCTTAACATTAAAGGTTTTGTTGCTTTGTTCTACCTGGTCACTTTTCACAAGTACCATAAGGTACAAATCAAAAAAGCATTAATAGAGACATGCATTTTCATTTCTGTAATACGTTTTTCAAATCCAGTCTTAAAATATACCTTTTAAAGCTCTCTTTGGTAACTTCAAAATGCAGGAAGGGATAAGACAAATCAGATGCTGTGTGCCAGATGCTGAAGAGCTTTTTGATGCGGACACAGACTGAATGGGTGCCTCATGAAGACTCAGCAAAAGATTGCTGGTGGTGGTAGCCTCTAGACAGCCGCTCTGCTTGACTCCAGGAGCCATCCCAACTTGACCTGTGAGCATGAGATGAGTTACAGCATCAATCAGCTTCACAGTCCACATTAGCAGTACTCAAAACCACTTATCAATAAGGAGCTGCAATCAACGCTTGCCTCTGCAAGCTGATTCGAGGTTTATAGACGGCAGCAGCCTCCCACCTCTGAGCGGTTCTTGGAGGGCTTAACTGTTCAGACAGAGTTTATTAAGAATAGCATGTGGACTGAACATGCATGAAACAGATACTGTTAACTTAAACACAAAGGTACCCACAATGCTTCAACTGAAAGTCTGCGCACTAGCAATTAGATTCTGGCCTTCGCCTGTCCTGATGCTAACCTGGAACTCTGCTTTGCTTGAGTGAGTTCTTCTCCCTCCCTCTCTCCCCTCTGTCTTTCTCTCCCCCTCCTCCTGTAACTCTCCAGTTGAAGGATGCACACTCACATCCTAACAACTATCCCTGTACTCTGACATGCTGACCACAGCGTAATCAGCAACTTCGCTCTTCTGAAAAGTTCTGCTCCCAACACACAGGTCTGCCCCCGCTGCACAGAATGCTGCAGCAGCAATGGTTCTGGCTCTTGATCTCCAGGCCCACTGGTCCAGCTCTCTTATTACACTTAGCACTTGCAGGGAGTGGCCATCCCTAGAGTCCTGGAACTCTCTGAGTTGAGGTTGGTTGGCAGGAGGGTGTGGCTTATACACCTCAGGGCAGCGGATTTTCTACTGCTGGAAGAGGCCCCCTCACTCTCTAGGGACACTGCCATGGCGGTTGCTTCCCACCCTCACCCCGAAGACCAGAATCCAGAGAAACACCAGTCCCTACTTTTGAGCTATCAGCCCAGGCCACCATTATCTGATCATGCCGCTGCCATCTATTCCAGAGGCAACTGGTAGAGTCGCAGGGTCCCTTGGGCAGGCGTCCATCACGGAGACTGAATAAGTTGTCAGTGTCTGGCCAGGACTGCTGGCCGAGTCAAAGCGAGTTCTGAAAGAGAGCGAAACACTCCAAGAAAACACTTTCAGTGCCAGGCTGACAGAGAAGAGGAAGCTGCAGGCATTGCTGCTGTGCCGAGAGAACACGCCCAGCCATCTCAATGGGTTTTCCTAGAGCGTGGGTGAGAGGAGGGGCTGAGATTTCTGATGTGTAACCAAGGAAGAGGAAAGGGGAGGGAAAGGAGGAAGGGGAGGAAGAGGAAAAAGAAAAACGAAGATGAGAAAAGGAGGAAGAGGAAGAGAGGAAGAGGAAAAGAGAAGAGGAGGAAGTGGAGGAGGAAGAGGAGGAGGAGGAAGAGGGGGAGCTGTGCTGCTCTTCTGAACTAGAATTGTCTTCCTCCCCTTTGGCCTTTGGGGTGGAATGAGGAGAGGAGCCCAGTGCTGGGACAGCCGCCAGTGAACAGAAGGTGCTCTTGACCCATTCTCCTTCACACTGTGGAGTCGTGACCTCGCAGCTTCTGGGAAGAAGCCTTATTGAAAGTAGGAAGACGTTGGATGTGGCAGCCATTCAGGGAGCGCTGTGTCTTCTGAGCCTTGTACGTCCCGGTGCTCACTGAACACACTGCCTACCATCAATAATGGATTCCTCAGGAGACATCAGTCGTGTGTGAGGAGAGTTTCAGGAGGGAGTGCTGGTCTTCTGAGAGCTGAGACACTGAGTAGAGGAGACACCCAGAAGAAACAGAAGAAAGACAAATGGAAGGCTCCGAGGATGCCGCTTTTGCATCCCGATGCCCGGTCATGAGACCAGTCGCTCTCAGCTTGCTTTCTGGCATTGCGTAAGTCTCTTTCTGAACCAGCTCAGCGGAAGCAGCTGAGCCAGGCTAAGGTTCATTTATCCCGGGACACTAGGTGATGCCGGTGTGGACTCGGGTACTTCGCAAGAAGAGCAACTTGCAAAGTGAGTCAGAAGTGGCTTAAGGAAATGAAAAATCGTCTTTCTGAGTCTAGATCTTACCAGGATAAAACAACCAGTGTCGTCACCGTAGCTGCTACTCACCATTCGTCATGTGCAGACACTAGAACACGCCACACACACGGTTTCATCCAACCCTTTCCAAAAGGATTAGCATTTTACATGACTTGCTAAGGAATGATGGCGGTTTACATTCCCTGAAGAGAATAGGACATTCCCTGTGTGGCCTATCATTTATTTGTATTCCTCTTTTTTTATATTTTTAATGTGTGTAAATGTCTGCATATATGTCAGTGTCCCGTGTATGCCTGGGGCCCATGGAGATCAGATCCCATGGAACTGGAGTTACAGATGGTTGGGAACCAGGGTGCTTGGAATTGATCTCGGGTCCTGTAGACTCCAGGCCTCTGTTGAGCCATTTCCACAGCCCCTATGTTAGGTATTTCACGAACTGTTTTCTTATCCACACAATAGCGCTGTGAGGACAGCACAAGCCTGAGTTCGTTTCCCGCTTTTATGTAACAAGTTGTCCCTGAGTCAGAGTCCAAGTGACTCCCAGAGGCTGTCTCCAGGGCTTGCTCGGGGCCTCAGAGGATGCAGGTAACGGGATAGCTGGGCTGTGGCCCCATCTCTCTCCTCACTTAGGTCATCTTGTCACCTGTGGGCTGTCGGCCTCGGAAACAGCCTTCTCTTGAAACCAGGTCCCTCATGGTCATCAGACTGATAGTCCTGAATGTTTACTATCTCGACATTGATAGGCAGGACTGCTAAAGGGCACCCAGGGAATCTCCAACTGGACTTCAAACACCTGTGTGGTTTTTGTTTGTTTGTTTTTGTGCTGTAAAGATTGTGTTTTGTTTTGCTTTGACTCGGTGGGTGCTGCCGATGCCTGGGAGGTCAGACAGGGTTGTGCACAGCTCCTGAGGCTCTGGTCATTCTCTGACACGCTGTTCTTTCTGTAGCATCGCAGTTTGCTCCATCAACAGCATCGGGAGAGCAGCCTCTTCTGGATCACCTTTTATTTTTTAAATAGTTTTAAACATTTTTTTTAGAAATTAAAATATAACAACATAAATTCTCCTTTTCCCTTTTCTCCCTCCAACCCCTCCCATGCACCCCTCCTTGCTCTCTGTCTCTCTCTCTCAACTTCATGGCCTCTTTTTCTTTCATTGTTACATACGTTCCTAAATATGTAAATGCAAACTGCTCAGTCCCATATAATGTTGCTTATGTGCATATGATCCCGGGGTTGACCACTTGGGATTGGATAAACGATTGCAGGGTGGGGCTCTTCCCTCAGGAGGACTGTTTCTCCCACTCCTTATCTGCCTGGAGATTTCCCCTTCCATGCTAGCGTGTCTACTGGTGCCACACTTGTTCAGGTCTTGTATAGACAGCCTCATCCTCGAGACTTCCTGGGTGTGGCTTCTCAGGCATTTCTAGAAGAGGTAATCTTACAGCAAGCTTTCTGTTCCTCGGGCTCTCACAGCTTCCTGCCTCCCTCTTCTGCTCTGAGCCTTGAACCTCAGGTGCAAGTGTTGCATTGTATCAGTTGGGCCGTGGGCTGAGCCCTCTTTAGTGGCTTACCAATCACTTCTCCTTTGTGAACTCGTTGAGATGGATTCAGTCCCTTAATTCCATCCCTGTGGTCTTCCCCTTTTGCCATCGGATGCGCTTCCACAGGCATTGCGGCCCACCTCAGTCAGAGTCCATCACATGCAAGGGAGGAGTGTGGGGGGGCATGCCCAGCAGGGCTGAGAGCTCTGGGGCCCGCTGAAAATTCTGTCTGCCACCAACTCTGTTTCAGAAGGCACAAGGCGCATGCCTAAAGTGCCCAGGCCATACAGAGCGACTCTGGACTTGCAACCAAGTGAGAGGAGTCTGTGTTCAAGCCCGTCTTCTATACCACAGCCTTGTTCTAACAGCAATCCTCACAATCCCCACAGACGGTCTTCGCTGCAGCAGCCATAATTCAAACACTTCTTGGCAACACGGGAAACCCACATAGTCAAATCCCAGGAGATGCTCAGCACTCACACCAAGCAATGCCACAAGCCCTCAAAGCCAGGATGGACACCAGCCAGCACTTACAACGCAAAGGAGCAGGCAGCCTTCCTTGAGACTCTTTCTCTCTCCTCGTCCCCACCTCCCCAGGCTTTGTCCGGGTACAGCACTCCCACTCGGCTTCTCATCTCAGCCTGTGCTCACTCCTCTGCCTGTCTGTGAGCTTGGTAGGAGCCGAGCCAGCATCTGTCACCCCAGCACTTGGGAGGATGTGGCGAGAGGATTTCGAGTTGGTAGCCGGCCTGGGCATCACAATGAGACGCAGCCCAATCTGGGCTGCACGGTGAGAACTTATTTCAAAGAAAGATAAACCACCGACTCTGCCCCTTAACCATTGCTCAGGCTCTTATTCCCCTTCCTCCCTTCCCCAGAGGGTTGTGCATTCGGCAGTATTTGAGTTAACTGTTCCTCGTGTGGGGAGCCCTGTGAGTTAATATAGACAGTGCCATCAGCCTGAGAAATTGATCGCTACAAGCTGGCTTTCCCCTGCAAAGGTAGAAGATGCAGTCCCTTCAGCTCTGAAGAGCAGGGTCCAGGGAGCTACTGTCGCTGAGGTGAGCGCCATGAATGCTAGCTAGCCGTGCAACGCTCTGCTGCCCTCTACCGTGTAGAGACGGCGGCTCAGAGGGATTGAACAACCCGGGTGAGGGCCTGTTCGTATTGCAGCCTGGATTAAAGCAGGATCATGCGGCGGCGGCAAAGCCATATGCTCTCTGTGTAGAACTACTGGACTGCTTCCCCCTCCCCCCAGGTCAGGTGTAATCCCAGAAGCCATGACCTGCATTTAGGTGACTGAGCTTTAACAGGGATGTCCTGGAGTCCTAATGGAACTTCTTAACCGACAGGTGTGTCTCAAGTATGACAGACTAACTTCGGTGTACTGCAGGAGGTTTGGCATTTCTGTAGCACCCATCAGTCTTTCAGGAAGTAACTGAAAACAGAAAGATGGCAAGAGGCAGGACACAAAACAACAACAAAACAAAAAACACAGGCGCATGTGGGTGTCTTTTGGGATGTTTGTTGGGGTGTCAAAAGCTCTTACAAAGAACAGAGAGGGCGTGGGTGGAGGAGGGGAGTTGTCAGAACAGCCTCTGAGATGCCGGGATGGTGGGCAGGAATGTTGTTGCTGATTTAGCATGCTTCTCTTGCCATCTAGCGGTCTTTGGAGGAAGTGCGCCTTTCTGGGAAAATCCATCTTCCTCCGAGGGAGTGTAGTTTGCTAGCTTCCACTTGGACAGCACAGGTTACCCATGATCCTCCCCACTGTGCACACCAGAGCATTTTGTCTTTCTTCGAGAGCTCAAGCTGTTTGCGGTATCTGTGTCAAAGGTTTGCTACGTTTGAGGAGAAATCCCTGATAAGACACAGCTGAAGATTGGCACCATTTATCTTAGTCCAAAAAAGATTTACTGCCACCTTAGGAGCTGGTTCCCCGTAAGAACGAGCCTAATTTATCGAGGCCCTGACACTAGCACGGGAACTCCGTGTGCGGCATGAATACCCCACACTGGCTTTAGGGCAGAGGTCAAATGCCTCCAGGTAAAAGAAGCTGCAAGCCCACAGCTTCCTCGTGTTTCCCATCCACCCCAGGCCAGGCCTCTCGGAGGACGGTCACGTTTTTCATGGCCTTCCCATAGGGTTCAGGTTCGTAGGATTGCTTCCACCTAATAGCTGTAGCTGACACAGTGTGGCTACAGAGGGCAACGGGTGGATCTTGGTGAACTCAAAGACAAAACAGGCAGCCGAGAGGGAAAAGGCAGGGGGCAAAGACTTGACCCGCAGCAGTCAAGAACAGCACAAAGGAAGCACGGGATCCTATTTAGGGAGCCCACACATACTTGTGGAGGGGTTGGCCCACTCCTGAGCATGCTTAGTTTAAGATCATAAAGCACGTGGATGAAATATTAAAGTAGACAAGAATGCCTCTGAGACACGCAAGCTGGCACCATAAGAATTTAGACGAAAATAGAAGACTAGCCATTTTGAGGGTACAGTGATGTGGGAGTTTGCCCAGAAGGTGCCTGCTTCACTCATACAGACCCACACCCAGGCAGCCCGTTCCATTTGCCAAACTTCACCGAGTCCCCTAAAGTGGCCTCTCCACTCTGAGTATTTGTGGAATTTTTTTGCCCTCTCTTTGGGCCATATTGTCCTCGAGTGGAGATACTCAAACTGTATAAGGGATCACTTTCTTCTGTGTCATCTTTATATGGGCAGATTTCTCCCGTGGATTCATTATCTATCCAAGCTGCAGAGCTACAACTGCGGTAGTTCACAGGGTGGTTAGTTCCCTGTTGGCGTTCCTCAAGATGGAACCGGAGTTCCCCCAAGGCCTAAGAGAAACGTAGATGTTACATATTTTCATACAAATGTTTCCCCGTGGAAGAGGCTGGCCAACAAGCACACTGCCCCCCCCCCCAAAAAAAAAATAAAATAAAATAAAAGCAGCCTTGGGATTGCCAACCAAGAGGGAGCTGAGAAGCCAGCCTGGAAGTCTGACCTGATGGGTGCCATAGTATGGCTGGTTTGGTAAAGTCAGCCTGCTTGTCCTGGGGTGGGTTACTGACCCCCAAAGCCCACAGGCTTCCAGTGGTGACAGAGGTGGCAGGCTGTCCCAGCCACACATGTCGCTCAGCATCTGACTCCTCCGTAGGGACTGAGCATGTCTGATCTTGGAGGGAACAGGGGCCAGGGGAAGGCAGGACCGTGTGAACATGGGTGAGATGTTTCGTATGGAGAGCGAGGAAAGGGGCTGAGAGGTTTGTGGGATGAATGGGGTGTCCCCAAGAAGAACATGACAGGAATAGGTAAGAAAGAAAGGTTGGTAGATTTGTGTGTGTGTGTGTGTACACAGAAGTTCCCAAGACTGGACAACCATATGGAATGAATACGGGCCAGATAAGACAGATGGGTCCTGGCTGGTGCTTGGGGGCGGTGGGCACGGGGTTTCAGGCACTGGCTACCAAGCACTCTGGAGCAGATGAGGATATTGAGAGCTCTGCTCACACCACACAGCAGTCCAGCGTGCTGAATTTAGCAAAGAGACGCAGGCAACTTGAGGTTTTCATGGAAGCCAGACAGCGACAGAGGGACGCTGGCACAGCAGTGAGGAGCAACCTGTCGTTTCAGATCAGGCCGGCCGTCTGGGCAGGTCTGGGTCCACAACAGTTGTCACTCCTGAGCCTCCTGCTGGGAAGGACAGTGCTGGCAGCAACGCCCGGTCCAGCTGGCCGCCAAGTGTCCAGGGAGGAGGTCCAGCTGGTTGCCCTGTCCAGGGCTGGGGTGATGAGCCTCGCAGCCTGGCCTTTGTCAGCATTTGCACCTCCTCGTCAGGCTGCGGCTCTTCTTCACTTGTGGAGAAAACCCCCAAACCCCTGAGAGCAGAGAAGGAGTGGACGAGACATCCACCTCCGGGCTGCGCAGAGGACGCACTTCTGATCTCACCACCCTCCACGACAGGGTGAAGGAGAGCTCCAGGGTGTGCAGCGTTTTCTTGGAATCCAGTGCCTGTATCTTGGGGAAGCAGATGTGAACGTGTTCGGAAATAATCCCCCAATTTGTACAGGTCCCACAGAGTTGCAAGACCATAATTTCTTCCTTGGGCCATGGATGTCCTAGTCAACAATTGTTCCTATAATATTTTAAGTGTATGTCAGTGGCTGTTTCTAGCTCTTCAGTACGTGAGCTATCTCCCCATATGTGTTTGGCCACCACTAATTGGGAAAAGGTATTTTTAGTATTTGCTCTTCTTTCCATCTTTGTAGATCTGCCCTATTTAGGAAAAAAAAAACAAACAAAACAAAACAAAAAAAAAACCTTTTTCTTCTAAAAAAAAGATTACTTTGGAATTTTTTTTTTTTTTAAAGAAGCACTCTAGATATGCTTTTCAACTTCAGCGAGTGACCTTTTCTTGTTCAATGCAGAAATCAGAGAGGACAGCAGAAACCCACCATTTTTAAGGGGACCCCTTACTGCCTGCGGGGACCAGAAGACCTGAGTCCAATCAGTAGTACCCACTTAAAAAAAAGTCTGAGCACATCTGCACACATCTGTAACCCCAGTGCTGAGGTGGTGGAGGCAGGAAGCTCCTGGGGTTCGCTGGCCAGCCAGGAGAGCTGAGCTGGCAGTGTTCGGGTTCACTGGGAGACCTTGTCTACCCAGTGAGGTGGTGAGTTACTGAGGAAGGTGCCCAGCGGCTGCACGCATGGGGAATTAACTCCCTTTCCATTGCTGTGATGGAATACTATAACAGAGGCAACTTAGAGACGGGTTTGTTTCAGCTTGCTGGTCCAGGGGATCCGAGTCCATCATGGCAGGGGGCGTGGCGGTAGGTGGTGGGTGTGGTGTCAGGAACACCTGACAGCCCTCACATCTAGATCCGGAAACAGGAAGCAAAGGAAGAGAGCCGGAAATGGCGCGTGCTTTGAAAGCTCAAAGTCTGATGCTAGACTTCATCCAGCAGGGCCACACCTTCTGCCCCTCCTCAGACACCACCAACTGGGGCCATCTGATTCCGAGGGGAACACTCTCATTCAAGTCACCACGCATGTCTCTACACAGGAACCTGAACACACATGAACGTGAACACCCCTCCCCCACTGCGTGCGTGCACACCCACACCCACACTACAATGCCAACTGAAGCTTATTTCTCTAGAAGAATGTCCCTGTGCCGTTGATATTTACTGTTGTTTTATTTTATTTTATTTTATTTTATTTTGGGTGTGTGCATGTGTGTCTGCATGCTTGTCTGTGGAGCATGTGCATGCCTGATGCTCCAGGAGGCCAGAAGAGCACATTGGATCCCTTGGAAGCAGCCACCATGTGGTTGCTGGGAACTGAACCAGGTCCTCTAGGAAAAGTGTCCAGTGCTCTTAACCACTGAGCCATCTCTCCAGCCCTGATATTTGCTGTTTGAGTACATCCTAGGCATGGTGATGTTGCATCACCTTACATATTTCTGTCTAACGGAGATTACCGCAAAGGCTGTGATCCTGTTACCCTGAGTAACACACAGTCTGGAACATTCTTTAAATTTTTGTCGTGGGCACTCAGATCCTCAAAATGCTATCTGAAGCAATTTTTACCATTTTAACAAACTGTTCATTAGTGAATAAATATTTGACATGTGCTAATTTTACAGTTCTGTGGGAGTGTTTTCGATTTTTAAGAGTTTGGCTTTGGCAGAATGAATGTGTAGAAGCAGAGCTGTGCACTAATGTGTTTTCAGACCAGCAGCTACAGTGTTTGTGATGCTGAATTTGACTGTGTCTGAGGAACTAACGGACTATCAGCATCTTAGGCCCTTCCAAGTTGTGGCTTCTGGAAAATTTGGGGGCCGAATATATTTTGCATTTGGGAGAAATACAATTTGTGGTTATTGGTGCTACACCTACGCCAGTGTCGCCATAGTAGCATATGCTACAGGGCGGGGGATATGCTTTCTTCAGAAATTCGACCCCTGGAAGGTCCCTGGCAGACTCATCCCACTTGGAAAAGAGACGTGTTCTGAGATTTCTACGCTTTTTCAGTTGTGGCTCTGGGGCTGGAATAATGAATTCTTTGATCTTTCTCTGTGACTCCTGAAACAGTACAACTAATTTTATAAAGAAATGTATTATTAGTAGATTATTAAAGGCTTTAATAAAAATAAAATGTAAAAGGAATAAGTTTAAGAAAAGTAATGAATTAGATTTAGTATCAAAAGGCATTATAGAAATAGTGAAAAAATAATAGGCTCCTTCTTAAGAAAAAATAACATGAGAAGTACAGCTGGCACGAGTTTCCCCCTCCCTTCAGCGTCTTGTTCCTAGGGAAGATCATAAATCTTTAGCAGGACATAAGGGAGGATGGTTGACAAAGGTGTGTTTAGACTTTGGCAGGTATTCGACTTGGCTTGGAGGGCTATTACAGCTCCTGACTTTCTTCTTCACTAGTCAGTGATAATGGAACCATAGTTTGAGGTTTTTGTTTCTTGTTTGCATTGATCAGAAAGTTTCTGGGCAAAGATTTCTTGTGGGCACTGCTCTATGTTAAAACATAAACTTTGTATCCTTGGTAAAAGTCTGAATGTCCTGGAAAGCATGCCAATTTTAAGGTGATTCCTTGTGAGATCACTGTAAAAATACTAGCTTGACTTCAGTAAAGTGCAGCAGAATCAAAACCATCAAAGTGTCTCTGTCTGTCAATTATTCGCTGAAACCGTGTCTTCCTGTCCAAAGCCTTGTTCTCCCGAGGACGACGGGAGCCCAACTGGGCCGGTCTGTGGCAATTGGAAACTTGGGGTAGCTTTTATAACTCTCCAATAATAACACTGATTATCCTAAGTTCTGTGCGACCGTCTTCCTGGGGGTTAGTGACCTGCTTCTAATGTATGGACTGTGGCATAAATAACTCAGCATGGCATTTGAAGGTACCTTTGAGAAGACCATCGTGGCTGGCCTCCCGCTGGTGGATGACTCACTTTGAGGAAGCCTGATGCAGGGTTTCAGGGACAAAGGCTCCTATGCAAGGGCTCTTGCAACCACGTCAAGGCCTCCTGCCATTAGGCATTAAGGTATGGAGGCACACTGCCACAGGAGTGCACCATCTCGGCCACAGACCTCCCAGTGCATGTCAGGGCTTCATGTCTTGTCTGCGACCTCTTGGGAGACTGTGAACCAGAGCTACCAGCCTAAGCATTTTCAAAGTCCCCTGACTTTGCAATGCATTCTCACTGTTTCAAACAAGTTTGGAGAAATTTGTAACACAGCAATAGATTAATACTACACCTGGCTAGCAGGCACGTGCACTTTAAGGATTTTCAAATAGACTGCAGAAATCACCTTCTCAAACGTTTCACCAATTTACCCTCCCATGGGTAATTTCATAAGATCGCTCATTTACCCAGACCTTACTCCTGTTCTATTTTACTAGTTTTCTTCTAAATTATGATCATAGAAGTGACATGATATTGTTTTATTACTTTCATTTATATAATTTCAAATGAGGCTGAACTTTTCTCCCATGCATTTACTGCCTCTTTTGTGACTTTCTTGGGTCACTTTCTTAACGTTTGGGTTCATGGATGCCTATGGCTATGAATCTCGTCTCTAAGTACAAAAGCAAGTGGACCAGCCCCCAGCTCTCTCAAGGAAGGCTGTGTCTGGAAATGGCTTCCCTTTGCGTTTTAGTCAGGAAGCTGTCCTGCTCAGATGCATAGTCTTGTTGTGATCCACTGAACGTCTGTAGTGGATGATAAAGGTGCAGCCTCTGCCAACCAACAAGAGGGCCATTCTGGCAGGCTGTTTGCATGCCAGAACCCTCCGCAGGCTCAACATCATTGGTCTGTGCTGTAGTCAGCTTCTTCCTAAGTTCTCTGTCTTCTTCACTTCCTTTTCACTGATATCAATCCCTAGTAGATACCATGTTTGCAAACTCAGACCCAAAATCTGTTTCTGAAATGTATCAGACCAGCCCTGTGATGTCACAGAACTTAAACAGCTTAACTGGTAACTGACATATTGCACACATTCCTTTATACATAATTTTTAAAAAGGTGCGTGTGTGTGTGTGTGCGTGTGTGTGTGTGTGTGTGTGTGTGTGTGTGTGTGTGCTCACGCGCATGCATTTATGTGTTCTGTATGTATACAGGTGCCCATAGAGGTCAAAAAGAGGGTGGCCAAACCCCCGGGACTAGAGTAACAGGCAGTTGTGACATCCAGTGTGGGTGTTGGGACAGGAACCCACGTCCGACCTCTGAGCAGAAATGCTCTTAATCTCTCCAGCCCCATACTGTCATTCTTGAAGGCAGCAGGACGATTGTCGGCATACAAAAAGTGAGCGCTTGCAGAGCTGCCTCTGCGGTTAAGAGCACTTGTTGCTCTTGCAGAGGGCCCAGTTCCATCGACAGCACACACATGGTGGCTTCCAACAATCTGTAACTCCAGTTCCAAGGGGATCCCGTTCCCTCTTCTAACCTCTGCAGGGTCAAGTGCATACGAGGTGTGCAAATACTCACACACACAAAATATCAATCCAAAAACATGTTCAAAACATAGGAAGTGGATACCATAAAAAACAGGCTTTCCCTAATTATATTTTAGGCACATCCATGATCTATAATATGTCTCTCTAAACATAAGCCGCCTCTGTACCTTGGAGTGCATGTCTAGTCCATTTATCTCGTTTTGTTTCCCTTCTTGACTATATTTTATATCTGTATCTTGCTCCCAGCACCTGGAATGGGGCCAGAAACCAAGACCATACCCTGCTGTTGCCCTATAAGAAAAGGCATAGCATCAACCTGCCACACACAAAAGCGACCAAAATGTATTGAGTATACACAGATGCAGGTAATTCTGGAACTCATTTTTTTATCTTTGCTCTCTTCCTCCTTCCAGCCTCACTCCCCCACTGTGGGCTGCAGGACTGCCTGTCTCTGGGCGGCTGACAAGAAGGTTGTTCAGCTGTCAGGAACGGTGAAGGATGGCCGGCTGGCCTCATTTTGCAGATGCTTCTATATCTCTGATGCCGTAACGCGCTTCACCTAGCATGGCATGAGATGTGTATTATCTCAGGCCGGGTGTCTAGAATCTCAGATTAGTGTGCAGGCCCCTAACCTCATCGCCTCTAACCCACTTTGAGAGCTCCTATACACGCATTGATGCCAGGTGCTCCAGGAATCCAGTGCATTCTGCTTTGTTATAACTTGTTTGGGAAAGGTTTGTTACAGTTGTAGCATAGATGGAATGTAATTAAATTTTAAAATTAAATTTTATGTATATATATATATTTACAAACATTTTATATCATATATAAAAATTTCTATGTAAATAGTATATACCTAAACACACGTGTGTGTATGTGTTCCTGCCAGTGTGCATGAGATGCTTCTCTCCTTCTGCCATGCAGAGCATGGCAGCAAGCACCTCTCCCTGCTCAGCCATCTCACTCACCCCATTAATTGTCTGTATTTTAATTGACATAGTAGTTGTGTGTAACTATGCAAATCAGTACAGCACTTTTGATCCACGTGGACAATGTGTAATGATTTGACGGGAGTGGGCTTTAATTGGACTATTTGAGGACAAGGCAGTAATCCGGAGAGAAGAAAATGAAGGTGACCCCCAGAGACCCCGGAGAGAGCTACAACTTCAGTCATTCATCACAGCCGCCAAAGCAGTCATCAGCCATATGGCTGTTCCGAGGCAGGATGGTGGAGCAGCACAGTTCCATTTCGGGTACAGGGCAATAGGGAACAATCGCTCTATCCGGGGCATCTGCGGAAAGAACTGCCCTCAACATAAAGCTTGTGGGCATGGACCATAATCACAGTTTGTGTTCGTGTCTAAGCTCACCTACAGCGGTGTTGTCACTCCCAGTCACAAAGCTGTCGCTAACAGCTCTCCACCTAAGAGCAAGCAATCCAGTTGTCCCTCATGTCCAAATGAACCTTTCCCACTTTGAGTTGTTTGTGGGATTGAGGAAAGCCATTTTCAAATCTTCCCTCAGAAGGGGCTGACAGAACCATAAGAGAGCCCAATTGCTGACGTCCGTGGGGAGTTGGGGCTTCAAAGATCACCGTGTGCAAACACAGCTCCGCCAGCTGCTGAAAACAGAGCTTCGGAATCCGTTAGCTCTGGGTGCCATTGCCCGTCCACAGTTATCACTGTCTGCTCCACTGCTGGGAAGCGGCTGCAGGCCAACCCACTGGGAGCTGCTTTCCCATCACATAGCTCCTGGGGATGTCGGTCTAGAACTCCCTGGACCTCACTGAGGGTGGGGGAAGGGTGAGCTGGAGGCCTGTGGACCGCAGTTTACACCTTGGGATTTTTTAACCTATGCAAACTTCTCAGGACAGAATACCTACCTATGTTTTGACTTTTAAACTCCTCTCCAGAGAGGAAGACAAACAGAGAGAGGGGGGAGAGAGAGAATACGTTGCTATATTTTGTATATATACATATATACACACATATAAATACACACAAACTATATATGTATATATATAGTTTCATCCCTAGAAATAAAATTTATTTCTACATACACACACCAAATTTTTCATCCCTAGGAAGGAAACTGGATGGACTACAACACAGTGATGACATGGGGCTTGGTACCAAGCCCATAACAAATATATAAGATACGGTTATATGTTATCCTTACATAGAAGATTCCTCAAGTAAATGTTCGTCACGGGGTCAAAAGTAAAGTGGTGGTAATTGGGGGAGGGGAACGGGAGGAATAGCTATTGTTTGGCAGGGAAAGAGCTTCACTTTACCAAAGCAATTAAGTTCTGGTAGAAAAAAGTGAATGTTCTTAGTGCAACAGAACTGTATATTTAAAGCTTGTTAAAATGGGCAAATTTTATGCTATAGATATCTTGTTCCATGAAAAATGAGGTGAGATAAAACAATATAATATAGACCACACTTGGTTCTAAGTACGGGATATATAAATTTTTACTGTGTGGAAATTTATACATCCCATACTTAGCACCAAGTTCTTTCCTGTCCATCTGCTCCACTTCAACAAGAGAATGAGTCACGCAAGGTGAGCAGTTCCACAAGGCTCGCCTCTTACCGTAAGGAAATGAAGCCATGGAAGGATGCATCGCCTAGCAACTACTCCTGACTGTCAAGTGATAAGTGCTGAGCTGTCTGTAACAATGGCTAAATACTGTGTTATGAAACTTTCATTTCATGAGTTGGGTACATGCATCGGGATCGTGACAACTGTCCTTGGTTTTCGTATTTTTAGGAAAAGGAAAAAAGCCAGGTGCAGCAGCACAATGGCCTGTAGCTGATAATCAGTAGAGGGATGCAGGACAGTCACTGGAGGTCGTGTGTTCAAGACCTGCCTAGGCAACATAGTGAGACCTATCTCTAAAAGGGAGAAAGGGTAGGTGTCACTGGCCTGCAATGACACCTGAATACCACCTGAGTGAAGGCTTGGGGGAAAGAGACAGGGCGACACAAAGAAGGACACCAAGTCTAGGCTCTGATCTAGGTGTCAATTTAATAATAGTAAAACCAATACTTATATAGCAGAAAAGTACAAGCAGTTTCTCACGGAGGCAATTTTACTTGGCCAAAACATACAAGAGCTCACTCAAGGTTACACAGAGCCTGCTGTCTGGTTACCACGGTTGCACCGAGTTTCTCAGGGTCGGAGCCCTTAGCTGTGGAATTGTCAGGGTCAGTCTCTGAGACAGCAAACTTCAGATAGGAGCCAGGGCCAGAGTCCAAATTCCACTACTGAGATGTGTACTCCAATTTGCCATTAATGCCAAATAGGCTGCCACAGGTGGGAGAGAGATAAAGGCAAAGGGAGAGAGAGGCAAGAGGGAGGGAGGAAAGGAGGAAGGAAGGAAAACTGTTGCTGAGGCTGGTCTCCATTTCTTATCATGTGGCTACTTCCTTTTTACTGAATTTTATACCTTTTCCCAATGGAAATGGTTTTAGTTTGCTATGTATTTACTCAAGCAGAAAAACCCTTCCTTTGGGGCTTGTTCACCGTAAACACTTTACCTGGCTGCTCATGGCAAGTAGATTTTACATGCCTGGTTGTTGCATAATATTTGACCACACAGTGAACCCTGAGATTGTGCTGTTCACTAGAAAAACCTGTTTCTAGTTGTGGTGTGGCTCAGCCTTAGCACTCACCTTTAACCCAAGAGCTTTCTGCTTGAAGATTGTAAACAGGATTAAATAAAATCAACTGTAGGTCAAGAGGCCGTGCAAGAAACCAGCTGACAGGGAGTGAACACAGGAAGAGTATGAGGAAGTCAGAAGGACAGAGAGAGTTGCACAGGAAGTAGAAGGGAGGGACATTCAGGTTAAGGTTTTTGTTTCATTTTGTTTTTGAGGTGGCGTGGGAAGGAGCTTTTTCCTCCTTTTTGGGGCATCTGCTGAGGAGGAAGGTCAGCTGGGTGCTTTCTCCACCTCTGTAAGCTAGCAGCCTTTCAACCCAACATCGAAGTTTCCAAGTCTTCATTGGTAAAATCAAACTATTGAGAGTTTGCTAAAAACACCACCTGGTAAGCCAGAACAGTTCTCATCCTGCTCCATGAAAGCATCAGTCATGTTGTTATGAGAGACTGATGTGAACTTCATGCTTCAATTCAAGAAAAATGATAGTTCCTTTACATCAAGATGTTTGGATTGTGAACACCTATGGTGATTTTGACTTCTTAGTTAGGGTTTCTGTTGATTCAATGAAACACCATGACCAAAGCAAGTTGGGGAGGAAAGGGTTTATTTGACTTATAATTCCACATCATTGTTCATCATAAGTCAGGGCAGGAACTCAAACAAGGCAGCAACCTGGAGGCAGGAGCTGATGTGGAGGCCATGGAGGGGTGCTGCTCATTGGCTTGCTCTTCATCTTATTTAGCCTGGTATCTTACAGAACTCAGGACCATCAGCTCAGGGGTAGAACCATCAACAATGGGCTGGGCCCTCCCACATCAATCACTAATTAAGAAAATACCCTACAGGTTTGCCTAAAGCCCTGTCTTATGGAGGCACTTTTTTAGTTGAAGCTCCCTCCTCTCTGATGATGTCACATTGACATAAAATGGGCCAGGACCTCTAACCTCTTGTTAATCTGACATACAAACACATAACTTTTTAATTAGAACCTTTCCTTTCTCATTTATCCCCAAGATGGCATGTTAATAGTAATATCACAATATAAGACATAACTTAAAAAAATCCCAGTCTTTACAAATTCAATCACTTCAAAAGTCCAGTCTTTTAAAAATATCTAATCTCACAAAAAGTCCAAAATCTCTTTTAAAAGTTCAAAGTCTCTCAACCTGTTAAACCTGTAAAAACCAAAACTAAGTTACTTTCTTACTTCAAAAGGGAAGAACCAGGACACAGTCACAATCCAAAGAAAGCAAAATCAAACTTCAATACTGTAAATAACTCAATGTCCAATTATCTGGTATTCACTTATGATCTTCTTGGCTCCTCCAAGGGGCTTGAGTCCCTTCTCCAACTCTGCCTTCTGCAGCATTCACAGCATGGAACCAGTTGGCTCCACTTCACTGCTGCTGCTGTTCTTGGCTGTCAACCCAAGGTACGAGCATCTCCATTCTGGGGTCTTCTGCTGCAACTGGGCTACACCTTTACCGATAGCCTCTCCTCATCTCTCTTCAGAGATCACTCTCCCATACACCGTCAAGACTCAGCTGTTCTCCATTACCCTTCACACCTTCAAAACCAGCACCATCTGGGTGATTCTTAGGTTACCAAGTTCAGCTTCCAGCACAAGGTTTAATCTTGGCTGCCTCTGAACATAACTTCTGTGTGCTGACTCTCAGGAAACAATTCCCAGGAGACTTCACTTCAGTGATGCTGGTCTCTTGTTAATCACAGCTGATTCTTCTGCTCCAGCTGACCAGTCACCACAGATTCTTCACACAAAAGGCTGAATAGAGTCTTTGCTTCCCTCTGAAACTTACAAAGCAGGCTTCCAACATCTGCACTGCTTTCAACATTCTTATTTTCTAAGCTCTTACAGAATAACCTGCTGAACTCTCAACACTCAATGGCTTTTCTGGCCCAAAGTTCCAATGTCCATCTACAATCCTCCGGAAAACAACATGGTCAGGTCTATCGCAGTAATACCTCACTCCTGGTACAAATTTTTGTCATAGGGTTACTATTGCTCTGATGAAACACCATGACCAAAGCAACCTAGGGAGAAGAGGGTTTATTTTGGTTTATACTTCAGTATCATTGAAAGAAGTCAGGACAGGAACACAAAAAGGACAGGAACCTGGAGGCAGGAGCTGACGCAGACCCTTGCTCAGCCTGCTTTCTTATAGAACCCAGGACCCAGGCAAAAAAACCACCCACAATGGGCTGGACTCTCCCACATTAAGCAGTAATTAAGAACATGCCCTACAAGCTTGCCTACAGCCCAGTCTTGTGGAGGCATTTTCTTAATTGAGGCTCCTTCCTCCCTGATACCTTTAACTTGTGCCAAGTTTACAAAAAACAAACCAGTATAGCTTAAAAGCATCATCCACTAGCCAGAGGTTGCTCACCTGATGTCTGAGCACTTCTGAGGGCAGGAAGGCGGCTCACATTAATACCGTTCTAGCTTCCATGCTAGAAAGTATGGAAGAGTCATGAATGACATAACCAAGAGGAAAACCACTACAGCACCTGTGGGGACACTTTTTATTATTTATTCACTCTGAGATAGAGTTGCTTGTAGCCAAGGCTGGTTGTTCTGAGCTGAGAGTGACCCTGGACTTCTGATCCTCCTGCATCTATCTCACGAGTATACAGGTTAACTGTGATTTTGAGTCTTTTCCCTCCTGACCTTTGGTCTCTTTCTCTTGCCATGTGGCTTTTGTCCCTTTGACACTTTCATGCTGAGGAATAGTGACAGGAAAATATTAGGCGTCTTTGCAACCGTTGTGTTTGTAGAAGAGTAGACAGCTTTGTAAGTACAGTAAAAAACAAAACACTGGAACTCATAACAGCATAATGGACAATGCTCTCGAAGCAGGGCTGAGGTGTTTCTGCAGCGCGGGCTGACTAAGTGTGTGACAGCATGCCCAGAGCCAAGCGTTGGAACGAAGGCTGAGTGACTGACATGCTTACATAGAAACCACTAACACCTAAGAATTAATACCTGCGAATTAAGTTTGCAGGAGGGAATAAAAGGTAAGGATTTAGATTACTTCCAACTGCTAGAACAGGATTTACTTAGTGCCAGAGAGGTGGGGCCTTGAGTTCTGGCCATGCCATAATTGGGGCACCAGGACCCAGTAACTCCGTGGCTAGACTTCAAGGGAATGCAAATTACATATGGGAGTTTTGTGCAGGGAGAAGGGAGTTCCTTTAGGGACAGAATGTGTTCTAAGCCACTGGGTTTGCCATCTTGTTTTCTATCCACTGAGCTTTGGGAGTCAAGGATTGCATTTCTTCTCCAATCCTCGGTCCTGGAACACTGAGTTCAGGTTATGAGCCCTGGTCTTTTGAAACCAGTTTGAGTCTGGGAATTCAGGGTCCACCATGAACTTAGACACCTGGTGGCCTCACAGTGTCTCTTTGTTCATCCTGTAGCTATTTTACTACTGGGGACAGGACCCTGCGTTTCCTGAACACCAGGCAAGCACTCTACAGTGGAGTTACATCCCCAACCCTGTGGCTAGATGATGAACTATGAGGAAGATAAGCCTCCATCCAAAAGAAAAAAAAAATCACAGAGAGGCATGGGGGCATTTATGTACTTGTTCTGTAGGAGAAGAAATAAACTGAGATAAATTCACATCGAATACCTGAAGATAAAGTTGGCCTTTCAGTAATCTCTGAAGTGGAAGTTTCTGATTTCTTTGGAAACTCAGTTGTGTGATGCTTCTATGTTTTTTGTTTGGGTCCCAAGTGTGGGATGTGATGTTGGTTAGCTGAAACCTCCCTCGTGCATGGGGTGTACTTCTTGTGAGCTGCAAAAACATCCTTGGGGGACTCTGAGAAGGCATATATAGAAGCCAACAGGCAGCGAGACAATGCTTTCCGAGTCTCTACGCTTTGGCTTTGCAAGGGTTGCATCCTTCGCTGGTCTTCACAGACAGAAATGCTCCAGAGAATGGGCGGTGCTGACTCGTGCCGTTTGGGCAAAGTCTGGCCGTTTCTACTGAATCGTTCCGCTGCTGCTGACACATGTTGTTGCTGCTGCTGCTGCTGCTGCTGCTTTGCTGTTTGACTGGACTGCTGGTGTCCTGGCGACTGAGTCTGGCAATCCCCTAACAACTTTCCTACCCTATAAGCAGGGAGTAGATAAAAGAGGTCTACAGCCCCTTTCTCTTCATAAGTCTCCTACCTAAGGTAGGGGTGGAGGTGGAGGTGGGGGTGGGGATGGAGGTGGGAAGGAAGGTAAAGGCATTTGAGAACCTTAAAGTAGGTGTTTGAAAATGTAAGCCTACAAACACCCTTCAACGTCCTTTAAGGAGACTCTCTCTGGAAGATGTGCATGCCACCACAGGCACTGCCACTGATGAGTGTGACTACAGAGTTCTAGGTCCCATGGCATCACCATCTCTCAGTCTCAGCAGGGAATTGGTCCAGGAGCTCTGAGCATACCCACATACATGCAGTGCTAGAGAGCTTTGTGTCAGCTCTCCACAAAGCTAAAGCCATCAGAGAGGAGGGAGCCTCACCTGAGAAAACACCTCCAGGCTTCGAGCAAGCCTGTAGGGCATTTGCTTAATTAGTCGGTGTGCCAGCCCTAGGCCAAGAAAGGTGAGAAGCAAGCCAGTGAGCAGCACCTCTCCATGGCCTCTGCATCAGCTCCCGCCTCCATGTTCCTGCCCTGGTCCCTGCCCTGTTTGAGTTTCTCTCCCAATTGACTTCAATAATGGACTATGGTGTGGAATTGTAAGCTGAATAAACGCTCTCCTCCCCAACCTGCCTTTGGTTGTGGTGTTTTATCACAATTAGTAACTCCAACAAAGACACTTGCCTTGCCTACCTGCTCCTTTAGAGCCGCTGAGTGTCTGTCTCCCCATCACCCCTTCCCACAGGCTCTTTCCTTGATTCCCTGGGTTTGGCTATTTCCAATGTCACATAGTTGGAATCATGCAATGGGAAACAGAGTGGAGGCAGGGCGTTAAAATAGGTCATTTCTTTTCTTCTTACCTGTCTGTTCTGCATGCTGGTCACAACCCAACCACTGATGTCAGGATCTGCCAACAATTTGCTTCCAAGTCAAGGAACCCATGAAGCTCAGGCATTGGGTTTTGCCCTAAAATATACAAGAGGGTATCCAAAAATTATATTAAAGACATGAGGAGTTGGTAATAAAGACAGAAGAGAGAAAAGAGACCTCTTAGTAATTAATTATGGATGGCTACTCAGTGGAGAATTACCATCCTTATGCATTTTTAATTACTGCCTATAAACGCTGCTTGTGTTTCCCTTCTGGCTGAGAAAAGAGATGGGAGACCCAGGCCCTGCTTCACTGAGCTCATTTACAATGATCTCCAGTGACATAACTCATCTCATGAGCTCACACTGCACATCTCTCAGAAGTGGATTCACCAAGAAACAGGCGACAACTGTTCGCTAGATGGCAGTGTAGGGGCAGGAGTGAGAAGAACTTGGTGCCTGCCTGCTGCTAAGGGATTTTAAAATCCAGGCAGTCCAGGCATTCATTCACAAGGATTCTGCCTGGGTGTCCACACAAGTTCCTGGCATGCTATTGTATTTTCTTGTGGTGTCCCTGGATTTCCATTTCATTCTTTCCAACGGGCTGGCTTTAAAAACTGGTAAATAATCTATTTTCTCCATAGTGTTGCTGTCTATGCCAGCACCATTAGGTTTTTACCTCTGCCTGGCTTTTTCCATCTAACTTAAAAAAACAAAAAACAAAACAAACAAACAAACAAACAACAACAAAAAAATCAGCCTTAGTTCTTTTATTTTCCTTTGTTCACAATTTCCACATTTCTCAGATGTTTCGCACATTGTAAAGACACAGAAAATACTTGGTAGGCATTTGGGGTTTTGTGCTGACGAGCTGTCTCTGAAGGGGTTCACAGCTGATGGGCTGGAAAGGACCCCAAACAAAACTGTGTGCTTTGTGCAATGTTGTCTCTTGAAATAACGACACCTAAAGGCAATTTAAAATCCCACATAATTTTAATGCCCATAAGACTTAGCTGTATTTGCTTGGAAGCATCACTTTTACTTCTGTTTAATTTGCATTCTGTGCTGGGCATGGAACTTGGGGCCCCATGCATGCTATGCAAATACTCTACCACTGTACACCCCAGCTCTGTAATCTTTTGTGAAGTAGGCAAAGGGAGACATTTCTGAATCATCTTGATACTTGTATTTCTGTGTCACATGAATTTTGCAAACACGTACTAGTTTGACAAACACAAAAATAAGAGTGTTTTGCTATAGAGTGGTATGTCACTATGAGGGGAAGCATGGGTTTTAGTAGGGCATGTCCAAAGGCTCATTACTAACAGAGTTGAATGCTCCTGCCAGCTAAGAGCTTTCTGCGTGTTTGACTGGAAAGTGAATGTTGGGTTTAGAAACGCTATTTCTAGATTTGAGTCCTTTCTAAAATCATATTTCCATGGTATAATTAAGTATTCTTCTTCAAATGGAATACCAAGTTGTTCATTTTTTTTTCTTTAGAAGTTGCTCTGATTGGTAGTTTATTTCCCCTTTACAAGTTCCACATAACAGACCAAGTTTTTTCTTTTTTCTTTTTTTAATATAACATTGTTATCTTTTCTGGAAATGATCATATAATCATTTTAATCAATAAAAATGTGTACACACATGAGACTGAGGCTTCTGTGGCCTATAAACACCTCTTTGGGTTTAAAAAGGAAAAAAAAAACCAACAGAAATATACTGTAACTCCTAGAAAAACAGCAGTTTCCTTACCAAACATGAGCGTCCTGTACAGGGACCTATCATCCAAGATAGCAATGAGCTCAAGGCAGGGGAAGCAGGAGCAGCTCCCCACACCAGCTCAGAAGAGCCTCCCCCATCCAGCAGCTCTTCGAAGGGCCCCTTATCCTCATCACAGGAAGACAGAAGTGACCCCAAAAGAACACAGGAGCAAATGCACACTTCTAACATTTCTGAGTGTCTCCACAGTATTTCACACCCAGATCCCAGGAACTCCATGCAACCATGTGTGCCCTTCTTTAGATTGTTCCCTTCATTTCTCAAGAGAGGGAACCAGGTCAGCTCTCCCTAGTTCGTTTTAGGTGCCTGGGATAACCAAGTAGTTCACCAGAAGGGATGTAAGCAACGCTATTTGATAACGAGTAAGAATAAGAGAAAAAGCAGTTGTCTTAAAGAACAAGGGTGCTCTGCTCACACTAAAAATCAGACCAATGCACAACATTCTGCAAAACCGTAATACGACGGTCAAACACAATGTTCAAATATTAAACTGTTCCAGCGCTCGACGAGCATCTTCTGAAACACAAACCGGGCTCTCATTTTGTAGCTACTTTTGCGTAACTTTAAAAAAAATGCTGTCCCTTCACAAGGCATGACACTGATCTTGATACTTGTGAGCAAGGTTGATGTGAGACAATAGCAGCTCAACATTCAGCTTTTGGGATCTTCCAGCGCTCAGTCTTCAGCATTCATCCGAGGACCGGCACCACCTTCGCCCCTCACTTCTCGGTGTCTCCCTGAAGACTCCCCTTCTGGATTGTAGCTCTGCATTTGAATATTCAGTCTCCCAGCTAGTTTCTGTGCGACGAGCTTTGCTCGCTTCTCCTCCTAAGTCTGCTTTTGCTCTCTCTGCCTGGCCAGTGGCTCTTCCAGGAAGAGTCGCTGTGCAAGCAGGAGATGGGGCGGAGGCGGGGGAGGGGTGGATGGGCGTGTTGCTGTGACGTCATCACGGTGCTGCCGAGCCCTGCATCCTCACTTTTCTGAGGAAACTGGAGACTCACCTCACTGATAACGACTTGGTACGTGACGGTTGTGTAGGTAACACGTTGGTCTTTTAAGCTTATGAGGAGGGGTCGCCGGGTTTCTGGCTCGCATTTCTAGCACTTCCATGTAATGAGCCTTCTTAGGATTCTCGCTCTGGAGCCCTGGAAGGTTGTCAGCCCTGGTGTTTTCTTCTGAGGTTCACTCTGGTCTGCGATTGTGAGCTTTTGAAATTTACTGATGAACAGACAGTCACTGCTGCTGGAAATATCTTCTGCTTGGCTTAAAACAGGGCGCTGGGGGAGATGTTCATTAGCTTCAGATGAGGATGGCCTGGCTCCGTGCTAGGAGCTGGGCCTGTGTTCATTCTAAGGCCAGCCTCTAAAGTCTCTCCATTGCCTTTGAGAGTGAGATGTGTAGGTCCAGGGGTTGCTGAGGTTGCTTTAGATGATTTAATGTCTATAGAACTAATTCAGGAATTAATAATGAAGTATCAAGCATCAGGTCAAAATTCAGGGCCTTGTCTATGTCAGTATCAACTCTTGTGGTTGCTTTTTGCCTTAGCTTACAGTCTACACTAACAGGAGGAAACAGTTCACTTCTTCCTCCAGTCTCTTCACGATCTGCAATGGCAACTTTCAGTTTGACAGTGGTGTCTGAGATCTTTTTTACCCTGTAGGTAAATGAATTTCTTTGCAAAATAAGTTTTCGTTGTGCAAAAGTCTCTCCTGACGCCTCAACCTCTCCTGAAGCTCCGCCGAACTCCACAGCCCCAAGTCCTCGGGAGGCTGGGAGCTGGGGAGGCTCGAAGCTGCTGGGCAGCGAGCACATTGTGCATGGGCTGCGGCTGGTATTGCGGGCAGGGTTAACAGCGGCACACAGCCAGCCTTGTTCATTACTCTTATTGCAAAAGCAGCCCTACTGTCAATGCAAAACAGCGCTCAGCTCTTGATACTCCACATAACTCGCATCCACTTGGTGGGTTGTGGTCAACTATCACTGTTCTGTGCAGTTGTTCGCTTTTCCTAATGCGTCTGTGAGGCAGGTAACAACAAATCCCATCATTTGTACTCTTCATCACTGATAGGTGGGTTCTGAGACAGAATATTCAACTTGTGCAAAGTTGTGTTTAAGGAATTATGGAACCAGGGAAAGACCAGATTCCTGCCTGTTCAGACACCTTGCCTGCCACTTCTGTGGCCTGAAAGACAGCACACAGACTTCCCCAATGTGCTGCTGACAAGAGGAAGACAGTCTCCTAAGCAGGCTCTTTAAGAAATAAATACTCTTAAATGGCAGCCTTCAGACTGGGAAAAGTTCTTCACCAACCCTACATCTGACAAAGGGCTAATATCCAAAATATATAAAGAACTCAAGAAATTAAACACCAACAAACCAAATCACCCAATTAAAAAATGGGGCCCACAGAGCTAAACAAAGAATTCTCAACATAGGAAACTCCACTGGCTGAAAAACACTTAAATGCTCAATGTCCTTAGTCATCAGGGAGATGCAAATCAAAACAACTCTGCGATTTCATCGTACACCCCTCAGAATGGATAAGATAAAAAACTCAAGTGACAACACGTGCTGGCAAGGATGTGGAGAAAGGGGAACCCTCCTCCATTGCTGGTGGGAGTGCGAACTTGTAGAAGCAGTTTGGAAATCAATCTGGCGCTTTCTCAGAAAACTGGGAATACTTTAAGACCAAGCTGTACCACTCCTGGGCATATACCCAAAACATGTTCTACCATTCAGCAAGGACACTTGCTCAACTATGTTCATAGCAGCTTTATTCATAGTAGCCAGAAACTGGAAACAACCTAGATGTTCCTCAACCAAAGAATGGATACAGAAATTGTGGTACATTTACACAATGGAATATTACTCAGCTATTAGAAACAAGGAAATCATGAAATTTGCAGGCAAATGGATGGAACTAGAAAAGATCATCCTGAGTGAGTCAACCCAGACCCAGAAAGATAAACATGGTATATACTCATTTATAAGTAGATATGAGCCATATAATACTGGGTAACTATACTACAATCCTCAGACTCAAGAAGGTAAGTAATAAGGAGGGCTCAAAGGAGGTACTTGACTCCCACCCAGAAAAGAAAATAGAATGAAGGTTGTCTCTCTACGTTCGGATCTCAATTACTGTACCAGCAGAGGGCTGAACACTGGCTGGACATTGGTATTGTCATTCTTATGGCTCATCATCTGCCTCATATTTTGTCAACATACACCCTTCTCACTTTTCATTGGCTTAATAAGGATGTGATGGCCAATAGCTAGGCAGGAAAGGGAAGGAGGGACTTCTGGTCTGAGAGAGGGGGTTTCTGGAGAATGATCCAGAAAGGAGGATTTGGCCAGCAGGACACAGAGGTAGATGGATGTGAACAGGGGCAAAGAGGTGAAGACCTGGCCAGTGTGATGGGATGTAGGCCAGGGCTAGTTGGGTTAATTTACGAGCTAGCTGAGAGTCTGTCCAGCTAAGGCCTATGCTATAATAAATATTAATACATGTGTCATTATTTAACTGCTGATGGGTCCAGAAAGTCCTGCTACACATGTTAACCTGTGGGTTATCTACTGCCATTTTGATTACATATTTCCCTGTAGCATGGCCAAGTGTTTGTTCAGCTGATAAAATTCATGACATGGGATAGTGTGAGTTATCATCATCCTACTGAGATTAATGTAAAATTTAAAATGTATAAAGTGTTTATTTCTGGAACTTTCCATTTTCCTTTTTAAAAAAATTTTTAACACTGTGTGTGTGTGTGTGTGTGTGTGTGTGTGTGCGCGCCCATGTGCATATAAATGCAGTTACCTATGACAGCCAGAAGAGGGCACCAGAGCTAAGGGAAGTCAGACAAGAGAGGAGGACAAGGAGACAGGCAGGGGTCCCAGACTGCAGACCTTGCTGCCAATGGTGAGCATGTGTGCATTTCTGTTGGTCACAGCATTCCTTAATGCTGTTGTTTGACAACACACAGATTATCTACTTTGGGCCAAGGCGGTTTATTTCTGAATGTTAGAACTGGGAATCTGGGACTATGGGAGACAACTGTGGATCCCCGTGAACAAGAACACCCTGGCTTAGACCATTCCATAAGCCCACCCAACTGTTTTGCCAGAGAATCAGCACAACCTGTGATGTTCAGCCAACTGCTGTGCCAGAAGCCGGAGCCAACACTTCCTGTCAGCCCAGCCCAGTATCACTACCCTGCTTAGCTGGCACCACACTTGTTAGCAGGGTGTATTTAGGTTATTTTTACAAAATTCTGTTTGTTTCTCAGTTTCTCTCTTAACCTGGCTATCACACAAATAACTGAGACTCTTTTATATTTGTTTAATAATAAGCTCTGCAACACAATAACTGAGCAGTTATTACTCTATTCTTAACACTCTAAGCTAATTTTGTTTCCTACCAGCACACGTCCCAGGAATACTTGCAATTTGTGATTTCCCTGCTCAGCTCTCTCTCTGATCTCTCCTGGACATTCCCTATGGCTCAGTCCTCTACTTCCTCCTCTAACTTCTCTTTCCCTGGCTGGCAGAAGTCCACTCCTAGTCTCTCCCCTGCTCAGCAATTGGCTGTAAGCTGTTTTATTGGCACACCAGCGGACATTTGGGGCGCAGTCTTTACACAACATTGAGACAGAGTCTCAGAACAAGGATTGTAGCCAGATATGGGGGTACATTATCAGCATTTGAATTACCCAATAACCTTATGCCTAGAATAGGGTCATGCTATGTTGACTTTTTAAAAAACTATTTTGTGTATGTATGTGTGGGTTTTTCTGGATATATGTCTGTGGTCCATGTGAGTGTAGTGCCCATGAAAATCAGAACAGGGTGCTGGATCCCCTGGAAATAGATTCCCAGATAGTTGTGAGCCACCATGTGGGTGCCGAAGTTGGAACCCAGGTCTTCTGGGAGAGTAGCCAGTGCACTTAACTGCTGAGCCGTCTCTCCAATCCCAACTAATTTTAATGAGTGATCTCAAATGGAATTACTATCAGTCACCATGTGTGTGCTCAAATCAAAGTAGGTCCCTCTGTAATGCAATAAGGGCTCTTACCCATGGAACCATTTCTCCAGCCCACAAAATTTTCATAAACGATTTTGTACATGTGTATATGTTAGCTATATTCCTCCTTGTATCTCACTACTGTAATGGTTAAAATCTAGTTCCATTTTAAAGTAAGTTACTGTATTTAAAAAAGAAAAGAAAAAAACATAGAAGTCAGTAAGACCTTATCTTTAGCCTAAGAATTGTTAGCCACAATATGTCTGGACCACAGTCTTAAGGTCCGCCCTGTCAGCAGTTAAGTCTTGACAGCAATCTAAAGAGACTGATCTTAGAGCCACCTGGCTCATTTCCCACAATAGTTCCGTCTTCTCCTTATGTATAATTGTTATCTAAAATAGTAACCCATTTCTCATTTTGTGTCTGTAATCTCACTTATGTGCTGCTTGCTCAGAAACAAACATCACAATGCCGCATGTAGCAAAACATCCCCAGAGTTGACAGTCATGGTTTGTGCCTTTAAAACCTCCAACCCTCAACTTCCCCTTCTGTAGCAGCTCTCAGAGTGGCGAAGGAGGCTGTTGTCACAATATCGATACAAATAAATAAATAAATAAACTTGTTTATAATCTTCTGGATTTAAATTTTGTGTGGTGGTCTTTTTCTGGTGGCCTTGAACTATGTAACATTCAGTCGTATTTTCACTTCTTTCCCTCCCATTAATCACCACTATCTCCATAGACAGTATTACTTCAGCTCTGTGCCTTGTATGTATAAGGATTTAATGTATTCAGATAGCATCTAGGACTACACCTGGCTTGATTGGCTTAGTAGGATCTTCTTCAGTTGCCCCCATGTTTTTGATCAGTTACTTCTAATCCCATCTTGGATGTTTACCACATTTTCCTTGTCCCAGCCTCTGTGGATGGACATCTTGTTTTACTGATTGGGTTTTGTGCTTAGTGCTACAGTGACCACTGATGTGGAGTACCTTGGGATCTGTTGGGGTCCTTTGGCCAAATAACTGCGGTGTAGTACAGCTGGGCCATATGGAAGATCTGTTTACAGTGTGGTTTGAGACTCCTGCATACTCACTGCCAGAGTGGCTAGACTGGTTTCCATTCCCATTAGCAGTGTCTAAGGGCCCCGTTGTCCACCTCCCTGACAGCATTCAATGCTCTGTTTCCTTTTCTTTTAAACAATACTTTCATTGAGAATTCTATCATCCCCTCAACCAACCACTCCGGTAAGCACCCTCTCCACCCTCCCAACCCTTACACCTGTTGTGTGACAAAACCAAAAGTGTCTCTAGCAGGCACCAGCTTGCAAACACGGCTCAGGCAGGCCTGGCCCTTCTCCCATTTCTTCTTCCTTGCTAAAGACCTTACATTACATTCTTAGAGCTAGCAACCAAAGTCTACTCTCTTACTTGGCTACGTCTTCTTCCTCAGGCTGACCACCAAGGCCCAGCTATCAAAGTATTGAAGTCCAGCAATCAAAAGCCCCCTTTGGATCAAAACAAACCACCTTTTCATGATCAAAATCACACCCACAAGGTTGTTGCTGTTTGCTGCCTGAGTCAGAAATCTGCCACTTTCTTTCCTTCCTTGCCTACTAAAGGATCCCTCTGTGAAGATAGATGTTTCGGTGCAGTTTGTACCTAATGCCAAGGCATATAGGCAGCAATCCCACGTGTGGGTTCCTTCAAGACCTTCCCTGGGAATATGCAACAGACACATCTACTCACCCCAGAGAGGAAACCAACAACAAAGTAAGGATACTGCGAAGTCCAGCTTCATGGTCCAATAAGATGTATTGTTCTCATTTATAAGAACAAACGTGGGGGATGACTCACCAGGACAGAATTGACTGAAAGACAGCTGCATCGCCAAAGCCCACCGCAGCAGGGGTGACATGCTCACAAAAGCTAGGAACCTGGAGGACACTGCACAGCCTGGCCACGGCTCAATGGGTGGAAGAGTGCATTTTAACTCTCTGTAGGTCTAAGCCTCCAGGCAGCAAGGCTGTTTCCTGCCTCTACCAGACAGCTGATGTGGTCTCAGGGCTGTCATTGTAGCTTGTCTTCTCTGAGGGTGACTCTGAGCAGCTTGGCTTGTTTACATCTTGGGAAGGAGGGACCTAGAGAATCTTGTTAGATTCAGGGACTTCCTGAAGCTCTTTGGAATTGTTTCCCTTCCTGTTGAAGGAGCTTCTCTGCAGGACCGAAATGTTCCAATGTGAGGAAAGGGAAACACAATGGTAGGGGACATCAACCAACTCTTGAGGGGTAGTCTTTTCTTCCTCCTCTTTCTTCTCCTCCTCCTGTTTCTCCTCTTTGTCTTCCCTCTCTCCTTTCTCCCACTCCTTCTCCTGATTTTCTTCCTGCTTCCATTAAGTCCATTTTCTATGTCCCAACTTTTCTTAGTGGTAAAATCTGTCTTGGTTGATGTTTGACCTAACAGGGCTCAGCATCAGAAAACTGACTTTCCCCCTCCCAGCCACTGTCAGGTGCCAGTACTTTCAAGCCTAAGGTGGGATTTCATATGTATGTCCCCTCCTCTGTGCTGGGATTCTTCCTGGTTGGGCTTGTCAGTGTCTACAAAAAATCTTGGCCTAACAGCCTCTTAAGCAGAGCAAACATAGAACTAGTGACTTGTTTGCCAATTTAGCGAGTAGAGGGCCAGGGGCTTGTTAAACGTGTGGTCTGTTTACGTAGTTTATTGTTAGTTAATTAGGGGTTGTTAATAATCCCCCGAACTAGGTCAGCTAAAGATTTACAACCCACTCCCCCACCCCCGAGGTAAGCACTGAGGGGAATTCCTCCTGTTTGGCTTGCTAAGGATTTACAATCTTTCCTTAGAGATAAGATGCTTGAGCTAGTCTGTCCGTAAAACTTATACTATAATACAAAACTTTTTGACCTCCTATGTTTGCCTATCTTCTTTCTGCCTCATCATAAATACCCATTTTAGGTAATGGTTTTGTAGTAGCTTTATTGCAGTGGGAATATCCAGAGCATTTATCCTAACAGATCCTGATTAAACATTTTCTTTAGAAAGTCCTAAAACTCTTGTCCTTTTACTACCTACAATGTTTGGTTTTTCCACAAGCAATTCCTGATGCTGAATCTGATTTATTACCTCTCCTAAAATTTTATTTTCCTTCTACTCTTATTTGCTAAAGCTTTTAGTGATCTATTAGAAATGTTTCCTTGAATATAATTGTACTGTTTCAAGAATCATAGAGAAACAGCAAAAAAGCTCATCAATTTAATCCTGCAACCAAGTAAGCGTGGGACTTAGAATATGTCTTTTGGCTTAGATGGCCATGTTAGGGTTCTTGCTAGGGACTTCCAGGAAGCTGATTCCCGTAGGAAACGTGTCTTTTGTCTTGAAGCACAATCTACTGATATGCTACACTGACGACACTGGAGTTAGTGTAGTAGCTCTCCTGAATGCTATCACAATCACTGTGAGTTCATATTGGTAACAGCCCTATGAGTGCCCTTGATGTTATCTACCACCTCTGGGTTTGCAACCTTTCTGCCCCTCATCCTGAAGATCCCTGAGCCTTGGGAGTTTTGTTTTTTTTTTAATGGCTATGATTCTATTAGGACATGCTTTAGATTTTCATTTCTCTGGTGGCAAGTAAGCTGAACACTTCTTCATAATTTCCTGTTTGAGAGCTATTCATTTTGTTTGTCCATTTCCTAACTGTGTTATTTTCTTTCTTGTTTGTTTGTTGAGTTCTTTGTATATTCTAGATACTAGATACAAAATGTTGATTTGCTCAGTAGAAAGGGCTTGGAGCCAAATTTGCCAGCTTTCTTTGCTAGTCCTTAACTTTTCTGTTAACCCTGGATGCTCTTACGATATTTTAGCTAATGCTCATCAGCCCTTCATGTGTTCTTACCTGTTGTGCTTGCTGCCTCTTATCCCAGTGTAACAGCCTCCAGGCCTCAGCATAACTGACGCCATGTTAGAAGCACCATTCAGGCCTTGACATACAGAATGTAGGCAGCAAACCCTGTCAAATGGGAACAAAGACCTAATTCAGCAAAGTCCATAGTTCTGGGAAAGTCCCTGAAGGTACTAACCTTGCTTTTTTGACTTCTGTATTTCTTCTGGGGAACTGTTCTTGCTGAAGTGTGTAAACTCAGGATGTAGTTTTGTTCTTAAAAGATCACCCTGAGAAAAGCTTGCTTGGGAAAGGACTAGGGTCCCAAACACCCAAACACCCTAATAAAGACTTTCTATTGACTTGAACCCATGTTTTTAGTGGTCTTTTAGGATATATACCTCACAACATTTCTGGAGACTCCCACAAGATCTTCAGAGACCAGAGCTGATCACATGGGCGGACGGAGTCTTGGAGTCTCTCAGAGTGGGGAAGAGGGTGGTTAACAAGAGATTTCTAGAAGAGACTCAGAATTCCCTCTTCAAATGATTCCTTGCCAAGGCACTGAGACCCTGGAAGAGGGCAGGAGACTTGATCCTTTTCCTGCATGTTGGACAGCTTGCTGACAGATGCCACTAGAACCATGCTCTGGAAAGAAGCTGAAGAACTGCCTTTGGGCAAGATCTCTTCCTAACTCTCCAACATGCTATACTGACTGACCTTCCTCTGGAGACCTCAGGGAGGTGGACACACACCACTCATATCAAATAGCGTCTCATCAGGCACTTCTCCTGAACCAGCCTCATATCCAATTCTGTAAATTTTCAGCCATCAGCACAGCCAGCCTGTTGCCAGACACTAGCCCAGCAGAGCTTCTTCCAGAGAGCAGCCAAGTTAGAGTCATTAGAATCCCTCAGGCATGATGGGGAAACAACAGGATATGATTCTGTGATTTTGCAGTAGACACAGACAGGATACCCAGCCAGGAGCCATCATGAGGGGAAGGTGCAGTCAAGGTGCTTCCCTCCCAACCCCAGGCCCCTTAATTTCCAGGCAGCTGGACCTTGTAGTTCAGCTCATTCAGAGGGTTGCTGGCAATTGAGCTCCAGTTTGTGGGTGTGGCCATGGGACCTAATCCTGAGTAGCTCTTAGCCTGCCTTCTGCGGGTGGAGGAGAGAGGATACATTCTCTGTAACTTGTGGCCCCTGGAGGGATGGTTTGCTTCCTCCCTTTATAGGAGTACCTGTGCCAGGTACATGCTTGCTGGGACAAGACTGGCCTGTTGGCATGTGTGTTGGTCAAGGAAAAGCTGAGTGCCTCTTAGCCTGTATATGACAGCATTGCTTGCTGTTGCTCTTCCTGGGGTCTCTCAATCTTGTTGACTTGGCATGGTTTACATTCTCCCAGCTCTTCAATTTACCAAGTCTAGGCCTGGGACACTGAACTTGGGGATTCCCTGAAGCTTGACTCCACAATGCTCCATCCTCACCCTTCAAAACCCAGCCTGAGGCTCAAGACTCAGTCTTGATTCCTTTTGCTGGGAGACCTTGTCTTCTTCCCTTAGATATTCCAAGAGCCTAAGAGAGCAAGCCAGGTGGAGCAGGTGCTGTCGGCTTATTCCAAGTGCATTACGGTGAGAGGCAGAAGAGAGGCTGATACGGAGACCACCTGTGCCTGCAGCTGGGAAACTGTGTGGCTCCTGGGTTTGGCTCAGAAATTCTGACGTGTGTACCCCAACAGTGCTGCTCCATGAAAACAGGACAGTTGTCCAGCCACTAGGTTCTCTGTGGACAAAAGGAGCCTTAGGGTCAGGTTGTCCAGAAGACTCGGGGCTGTCCATGCTGGATTGTGTGAGGAAGGCCCCAGCCTGCCCAGTTGGTGCCAGTTCACAATCAACATCACATCTTTGCCAGATCATACACTTGGTTCATATATTCAAATGTTCAGCCATAACTGGTCAGAGTTTCCAGTGAAGCTTCCTCAATCCACTTTGATTTTTTTTTTTTAATCAGACAGGGAAAATCAGACCTGGGTGTCTACAATGGGGTCCCCAGGGGCTCCAGTGTCAATCTCAAAGAAAATATCCCACTAGCCTGAGCTGGGACTTCCAAGAGAAGAATACTTGTCTTTTGGAGAGCTCATTTAGGAATTTCAGGATGAAGCAGGGACTTAGCTATCGAAACTGAAAAGAACTATTTTAATGTGGGAGATTCTTTTCATGGGAATTTCATCCATATTATCCTTGGTAGATCCCTTCATGGATGAGCCAATGAGAATTAGAATGCAAGTGCACCTCTGGCTGAGCCCAGATGATCTCGAGAAGAGCAGTTGGATACAGAGCATCCCTCGTCACCCCCCTTCTGCCTTTACGTACAGCATCTCTCACCAACTCCTTTCCTTCCTGCCTGTATAAAACCCCAATTGGAACATAGCTTCGGGGGAGGGCCAAGAGCTGACATCTCAGAATCAACATCTCTTAAAGATCATTCTGGTTAGGAATGGGTGCAGAAGATGATGGGAACTTTCCAAGTACTTGGGGGTAGAATCTTCCCCAGTTCTTTAGAATGGGTGATAAGGGCATGTCGGGTGGGATCTTGGAGATATTTCTGCAGAGATAGGAGCATCCCATGGAACTGTAAGTTCTATTTCCTATGCATCCTACATAACCAACTAGGAAAGTTCAATGATGAGAAGATGTGTAATTGAAAAAGCATTAAAGCATGAAGAAGGGAAAGGAAGCAACCAATAAATTCTATAATGTATTGCCATGCATTAAACACTATATAGATTGCTTTTGTTGTTTTACTTAATGTGCTGCCAACATTCCATCAGCATACAGGTGTTGGACAGAGATGCTGCAGAAATGACATTAAATAAGTGCTGGCTGGGGACACAGCCCTTGCCTAGCAGCAGCCCTGAGCTTAATCTCCAACAGGAAGGAGTTGGGAGTGTTAAGGAGTAACATTTTTTTTCCCCAAGAAGAAAAGCAGGGCTTTAACCTGGGTCCATGCAGTTCTGCCTCAGTCAAGCTCACCAGGTACAACAGAGAACTAGGAAAATGAAAAAGCAGATGCCCCACGGGGGTAAAGAACGTTGCTGTCTGGGAAAGCAGGAACCTGGCCTGCTGGCAGATGGGGACTCCCTGCACATGAGAACTGCAACTTAGCGAGGGAAGGACACCTTGGACTTGAATGGCTTCTTCAGCACCTGCTGTCTTTTAGTTTCAACTCCCAGCCAAGGCGAATTCCTTCTCAAGTTCCTAAGTTCCAAATCTCAAGTGAAAACCTGAGTAATATTGCCTCTCCTTTTAAGGCAGATGACTGGTCACCTAAGCACCTAAGACACCAGGCTCCACCCTTGGCCCTGGCAGGTGCTAACGCCCTGCTTGAGGAGTGGAAGGACACCAAGCTGAGAACCCAGGATTAGGAGCTTTAGTGCAGGTACAAATTTCAAAGTATGCATGAAGGCTGGAGAAAGGGGCTTCTTTTCTTCAGACATGTGGACAAAGGAGTCAGTTCTGTAATGCTTTATGACTATTTTCAAACAACATGACAACCACTGTTTTTAGTAACAAAACTTTTATCAGCTATAAATTTATATACCAAAGAACATAGATATATTACCCACCAAATCTCTGTCTCTCCTCTTTCCCTCCTTTCTGTCTTCCTTCCTTTTTTTCTCTCCCATCTTTCCCTCTCCCTCTCTTTCTTGCTCCTCTCCCTCTTCTCAAACCTTTTGCTCTGGGTTTTTTTTTGTTTCATGCTCACGGCTCTCCTGCCCAATATCAGGAAGAAAATCCAGGTTACCCAACTTCAGAATAGCCATAGGACAGGAGTGCTTATTCTTTTTCTCTCCCCTCCTCCAACCACGATATTTATGACAACCAAGCCAAACTATGCTTCTTATCTGTTCATTGCCTACTAAAGTGCCACAACTTCTCATGTGAGGCAAACACCATAGTAGAGAAAGCTTGCCTGGCCTGTTGTTAATGCACCACTGCTCTTATTCAGCATCCTCACCTTGTTCTCCACATGCTCACTCCATGACCACAGTCTGAGGAGGTAGAGGTCTAGAGGGAGAGTTCCAAGTTTGAGAACAAATGTGCTTACTAATAAGCCTGTGTCTTATTGAATAAAAGAAGTGAGAATAAAAGCATTCCTGAACATTGGTGTGGTTTTGTCAAAATTTCCACTTTGCCCTGGTTGAGGAGCCATGTGTCCTCACCACTCCACCATCTTCTGTAGTAGCCTTCTACATGTTTCCACCCATGGATTTGTAAATGCCTGATTGGTAACTGTCTTTGTTCTGGAACTGCTTCTATGCGGGAGCATTAAACCTGGCTAACCCAACTCTTTGTTTCCTAAGTCATGATCACTCAAGATTTGTTCCAGAATAAACTGTCTCTCATTCCTTTGTGGTGAGAGCTTGTTTTTTGCATCAACAGCATAGTGAGAACAGGCCTTTAGAGAGCAGAGATAAGAAACAGAGTCATGGTGTAGGAGGATCAGGAGCCTTAAAAAATTCTTGCCTAGACAAGACAATGCCTACTGTGGAAGAGAGGGTAGAGAGAACCTGCCATAGGGCAGACAAAGCTGTGCGGATATGTTGTTAGAGCCATAAGAGCCAGGGCAGTCCTTTAGGCTGTGTTCAACCCTGATAGGTCCAATGGTGACTAGTAGCTGTACCCTGAGAGTCTGCCCCAGGGCAGTCTCTTGTGGGAACCTGAAATGACACACTGGAAGATGCTGGCCACTGAGCTCAACATACGCTAGTGGCAGCCTGGACGGTCATCCCTGTACAGGTAGGTAGTGGGATAGATAACTACCCCTCTCATACCTTTCTGATCAGGGTTAACTAAGCCCTAGGTGTGGAACTCCATTAGACCGGATCCCACATGACACAAGGGAAAAAGCCGAAGGGTCCTTAGGAAGGGGAATTGAGGAAGTACATACTCTCTTAAACAGAGAGTTTCTCCAGGCTTATTCCACAGGACAGGAAGCTCCCCAGAGGTGCTTTTGCCATGGTTAGGACACTAATTGCATGGCTCCTCGTGGCCCTTTAAAGCTACAGTGAGAATTTAAATACAAAGTGGAGTTTCTATCTACCAAGGGCATAGCCAGGCAGTAGCCACTGGCACAAACAGTGTAACATAGACTGTGGAGCAAGACTCTGACGCCACCCTGTGTTCCTTAAGTGCATTGAGAGTCATTCCCTGAGTAGACATGAACAAAGTTCTGTGAGACCCAGAAAGAGTACTAATAACAGACCACAGAATTACTCTCCCCACGTCTACCTTATTCAAGCAGTTCTTCCTTGCTGAAGTATGGAACGTATGTGTGTGGAGTCACTTATAAGAAGGGCTGGCTCAAGGATAGCTGCATCTCCCCGTGCCTGTCCCAGCACTGGCTTCAGCTTAGAAAAGCTGCGTTTCAGAAGCTCTCTGACAACTGGATGTCTTGACATGCTGGTCATTGTTGTGGGTCACAGTCATCCCAGCTAGGTACGACTATGGGTTACCTGTCCTCTGAAAAATCTCCTACTTACAAGCTTGAAATGATTTGAGATACTCAACAGCAAAGGTACTGAAGCATCTACTGGCTTAGACTTCTGAAGAGATAAATATCAGCCTCTTTGATCCACTGAAGCAAAAGCTACTAAGGTATCTTCCTTATTTTCCTGCAATAAGAGGACATAACCAAAACAGCAAAAGTATCAGAAGTATCAAAGAGTGTTAAAATAAGCCTCACTTTTACAGAATGAGAGTCCATGATAGCAGACCAAAGGCATAGCGGGTGGAGGAGCTGAGAGCTCACTTAATCCACAGTAGGAGGCAGAGAGGGGATCACTAATAATGAGATGGGCTTTGAAACCTCCAAACCCACTGACACACAACCCTTCCAGCATGGCCACACCTCCTAATCCTTCCCAAACAGTTGCACCAACTAGCAACCAAGCATTGAAGCACATGAGTCTATGGGAACCATTCTCATTCATACTACTACGTAGATCCTTAGCATTATCACAGAGTGACAAAAGGTCCTTGAGGGTAAACGTCAGGGCAGCACTGGGGGATTATGGTCGGAGGGGCACTGTCCATTGTTTGTTCACATGGAGCACCCGTGAGCGAATTCTAAGGCAAAAAGGAACACCATGGATGTAAGCCTGTGGTCTGGGTTGGGGTTTGTCCCTATAGTCCAGAGAGTAGGATTGTGCGACCTAAGGGATTCATATGTACCTCTCTTGGTTTGAAAGTATTCAGTGTTGGGCTTGGGATTTTCCCAGGACATGTCAGCAGAGGAACAAGGTGGGAACACAAGCTCGCTTCTTGGCCAGACACTCAGGCAAAAACACATTGAAGAGTCAGTAAGTGATCCTTTTCACCACAGTGCTGTGGGCTCAACTCTGTAAAATTAGCCTACCGTGGCCTGGCAGGGACCTGACAGACATACAAATACTATATCGGAAAGCACAGAGAAGCATCTATGCTACGCCTTTGTCAGAATTCCCTGTTCTCCAAAGTTCACATCATCTGAATGCAATCTGAATTTTCTATTTATATTCAGTAACTAAATATTTATTTAATAACTGCTGGGAGAGGAATCATTAAAACTGCAGGAAGAAAGGACCCAGACACAATCTGAACAGATTGTAACAGCAATCAAATACGGCCACAAAATAAAACCTAACCACCTGCTTAGAGGCAGACAGGATTGTCAAGCTCATAGACTTCAGTTTTGCTACAATGCAGAGAGTGGACATTGTGCAACTGAGCCCTTCAAAGCCCCAGAAGTGGTTCAGAGGGAAGCCTAGGATGTGAAGATGTGTGGAGTCTGAGCAGGATGCTCCCTGAGCAGTGAGCACTGGGTACCTCCTCAAATAGGGAGCACACTTGCTGACAGTGCACCATCTAAACAGGGACGCACGAATTTGATCATCATGTCTGTGGGCAGCAAAAGTCCTCGGATACCAAGTGTTTGCAAATGCCCCATGAAAGTCACCCACTAGAATATATTCAGAAACAACCATGGTTCAGCAAATAGGAGCAAAGTTCACAGACGATTCCTAGTGAGTGGTGACCAGGACACACCATCTTAGCTGTGCTCTCTGACTTGAATATGACAGAAAAACCATCTGCCCCCTTGCAGCAGAGAGATTCTGAGACGCGCATAGGGCCATGCCTCATTTTGAAAGGCATGCCAGAACCTGGGGCTTGTCTGAAGGACTCGGTAATGACGGAGACCCTGGCTGTACTTTCCAGTGTCCAACAAGTACCTCCTCTTCTGCTTTCCCCACAATCCCGGAGCACATGATCTGGTCACACTTGTGCTCTCAGAACAGAACCCTCCCGCACAGAACATGTCATGGTGGCAAAAGTGTCTCCATGCCTTTCCTTTCCTTCTCTTGTCCCTGGAAGGAGGGGCCAGTTAGAGCCCTGGACCCCAGTGGTGAACCATGGCTGCCCTTGCATGAGCTTCAAGAACCTCTCGGAGCGGCACCCTGTCTTCCCTGAGTTGCAGACCAGTTCTGCCTTGAGAGGAGCCAAAGAAGAGGCAGAGGAGAATGCGGGCATGTCTTTGATGGTTCTTTTGTAGCCTGCAGCTCAAAAGGCTTGCTGCCTCCCTGTATCTTCCCCACATTGTCAAATAGGACACTTCCCTGGTAACTTTTTAGAGAGAGGCATTCTGTAGGGAGGCAGGGACAGATTTTGTCAGGAGACTAGGGCTTTCATGTGCACTCAAGGGCAGCCAGAAAGAAGTCTCTATAACATGAGGATCCAGAGAATGGCAGCCTCTGCAAACCAGGAGGCAGGACCTCCAGGAACTGACTTACCTCTTCCTGATGAGGGCTAACTGCAAATGCACTTTCCTCCTTTCCCTGAGCAACAGCCAAGGCTTCAGCCCAGGATGCGTTAAGGAAGCGAAAAGGAGCCCTGCACAAAGCCCATCTACACTCAGGAGCAGTGTGACAGAGACATGTCTCACTCTGCAAAACCAGCTCACCCATGGCTCACAGGGTTTTTACTGGGCACCAAAGTTAGACCCCCCAAAGAGAGAGCATTATACATTCTCCCCAAAATAGCAACTTCTCAACCTTACAACAGTGGAATATTACGCAATCCATAACTGATTGCAATAACTGCTAAGTTTGTGCATTACATCCCAGATTTACAAACATCCTATTGGACAATATCAGGTAATGGATACTTGTCTGGAGACAAAATGTAGAGCCAGGTATATACTAAAAGGGCATTGGGGAGATGCAAAGAAAAGAAAAATCGATGCAGCTGATCAAAGGGGCCAAGAGGCTGAAGAATGAAGAGACTTAGAAACCTCATTTGTTGTGTGACCTCCATCAAGCCACTTAACGGGAGCTGAATCCCACCCCATAAACTACTCATCAGAATGCATGATCAACCTCCTCTTGAGAGCTGCAGATAAACAACAACCACATGGTGGCTCACAACCACCTATAATAAGATCTGGTGCCCTCTTCTGGTGTGCAGCTGTACATGCAGACAGAACACTGTATACATAATAAATAAAAAAAAAAAAACCTTATGTTTTATGTTTTTTACTGCCTTGATATAATCTTTTGTAAACTTAATACTGGTTTTATGAAAAACAGATTTGTACTTTTGTTTTTATAATTAAACATGTGCTCACAAATGAATTCTTAGAAAGCATTAAAAAACACAAATAGCAATGTTTAAATTTTCACGTAATTCTTACGGCTTCCCCCATATACATAAAACAAGGATGGATGTTTAATTCGTCCTCTGAAATGGCGTTTCCTTTTAGTGTTTTGTTTGTCAAGAACATACTATCTTTTGATTCTTTTCAGATGCCATCTCCCTCGGCAGCCCAGTCCAGCTTTAATCATCTCAGGATCTCTCTTGAGTCTCAGGTACCTACTATCACACCTGGGCAGCCCACAGCTGAATTGACTGATAAACTGTTATTCATTTTTATAAGCTCCTATCCTGGGAAACTGGATTACTGCTAGTTTTTGTTTGTTTGTTTGTTTTGTTTTGTTTTGTATTACGAGACAAGGTTTCTCTGTGTAGCCTTGGCCGTCCTGGACTCACTCTGTAAACCAGGGTGGCCTTCAACTCACAGAGATCCACTTGGTTTTGCCTGAGTGTTGGGATTAAAGGAGTGTGTCACCATGCCCAGTTTGTTTTAATTCTGAAAACAATGTTTCAACATTCTCCCTTACTCTATTTTTATACATTTCTCAGATTAATATTTTTAAATGTCTGTAAATGTGCACTCTTCAGGTAAACAGTAAAGTGTGCTTTAGGTAGCCAATAAAAAGTATCATTCCCCTAGAATGGATCAGTGTCTTCCTCTCCTTTTCTTGCTTTCCCTCCTCCCCCTTCTCCCTCCCTCACTTCCTATCTCCTCACTTAGAGAGATCCTCCTGCCTCTATCTCCAAAGTACTGGAATTACAGATGTGATAATACCCAATTCTAATACAGACATGAAGAAAAGGACTGTTTCGTATACTTCTTTGCTGTTGAGAGAGTGTCTGACTTTGAATTCTCAGTGAAGCTAAAACTGGCCTCAAATTTGCAATTTTCCTGCCTTGGACTCTAAAATTACTGAAATGATATGTCACTTTGCCTGGTTTTCACATATTGTTGGATATAGAAACTGATGGTTGCATGATTTTTTGATAGGTAAGCTGCCATTATTTAAAATAATAAATATTATCTCCTCCTTTAACATAGCAATTTAAATTCTACTAAAACGTTTCAGAACTGTGAACAAATGGAAGAGTGCTCATACAGTATGGTTTAAGACAAGCCAGCATTGGTGGTACATGTCTTCAATCTCAGCACTCGGGAAGCTAAGCCAAGTGTATCTCTATCAGCTTGAGGCCATCCTGGCCTACATAGCACATTCAAGAACAGCCATGGCTACACAGAGAAACCCTGTCTCAAACATAACAAAACAAACAGAAATAACAAGAAAGGCTACATTTTAAAACATGAAGATAGAATGACACATCTGCCAAACATTACAGGTAAGTTGCAGAATTATAAACACAGGAAGAATAACTTCACTAATAAAAAGCCTATGCATAATTATGTAAGTGTTCATTGTTACATTTGCTCATAAAAATGAGCTGAAAGGATAATTTCCCAGGTTGTTAAAATTTTTATAGAAGAGAAGAAGTGTAGGGGAAAGCAAGAAGAGCAAAGTATGTGAAATACATCTGACTGAAGCCGAAGGCAGAGAAGTGTGACATGTGCAGGTAAGAAGTGTCTACATGCTTCTTACATGCTTCTTACATGTTTCTTACATGCTTTGACTGCCTGCATTCTCAGGAGCAGTAGAGTAATGCTACCTGGGTAACCAAAGCACACCAAGGCCTTTGAGAATGCTCAGCAGGGTAAGGTACCTGCAGGCAAGTCTGGAGACCTGAGGGCAGTGCCTGGAACCCACATAAAGGTGGAAGGAGAAAATGGACACCACAGGGTCGTCCTCTGACTTCTGCCTGCCTGCTGTGGCATACACCACACTTTCCCAAACACACTAATGATTACTACTGTCTTACAGTCCTCAACATAAACATGCTTGAAACAACTATGTATGGGTTAGCCACGTTAAAATATTATGCGCTTTCTGAAAGTGCAGCCAGGGCGTTTCGGTCTCTCTCCTGGCTGTCGGTGCCCCTGGGTCTCACCTGCGAAGTCCTTCACATTCACATCTGCTCCCAAACTTATTAACTCTTTGACTTGCTTTACATCTCCTCGAATAGCCGCCATGTGTAAAGGAGTTTCGCCACGCTCATTTCTTTTATTAATCTTATCTTTTTGTCGAGATGAAGAACTGGGAGTCTTCTTCTGAGCCGGCGTTGCCTGTGATGGATGACTTGGTGTGGAATCTGTAGGAAAGAAGACAGTTCAGAAAAGTTCCAAATCACCTGTGAACCACATCAACTACAAGCATGGCACGGCGGTCCTGCGGTGCAGTAGTGGCACACACAGCCTGGCAGCGCCAACTGCTCTCTAACAGGACGTACGACTTGCTCAACAGGAAGGAAACCATGTCTGGTGTGAAACCTGGCTAACCAATTAATGATAATGAAATTATGGTTACGGGGGGAGAATCTACAACCACTAACTTACCAAACCGGCAGATCCCTAACGACTGTCTATAAACTTCTGTCCTATGCCAACAGGTGAGTGTAGTTTCTACCCCTTCTAAAGGAAACTTGTCTTTGCAACAGACCACTACAGAAAACCACGACCAATCAAAATGCAGAGCTGGGGAGCTCACTATACCTAAGGTCTAGGAAGCACTGAGGAAGAGGGAGCAGAACGATTCTAAGAGTCAGAGGATCAGGGACTTTGCTGTGAGACTGTGTTTTCTGGTAACATCAGAAGCTCTACCTTAAAAGTCTCATCAACATGACTGGCAGACCGGGAGCTAAACAAGGTCACCAACAAACACGCCCAACTGGATGGAGATCAGCCTACAGAGGTCTCAACACAAACAACTACAGGCAACCCAGTAAAGCTGGGAGCGGCAGAGGTGGCCCTCCTCAGGAAAGAGCTCACCAACTAGTTGTTCAGTGCCAGAGTAAGCCTGGAAAAGATACATACAAGTAACCGTATAAACCCAACAGGTATATTTGGGAACACACATATGCACGCAATTTAACAACTGCTGAAGAAAGAGGCCATGAATTTGAAGAACTGCAGGGAGAGGCCTGTGGGAGGGTTTGGAGGGAGGAAAGGGAAGGGAAGGGAGAACTGTAATTAAAGTACAATTTCAAAGCAACAACAACAAAAGGCTACAACGGGAAAAGAAGAAAAGCTCTAAATGATTTTGTATGTTTAAAGAGCTCTAAATGATAATGTAAGAGTTTCTTAGAACACAGGGAATACCTTCCTAACCTAACAGTCTAAAAATTGCCAGGTAGCAGTGGTGTACACCTTTAACCCAAGCACTTGGGAGGCAGAGACAGGTGGATCTCCAAGTTCGAGGCCAGCCTGAGCTACATAGTGAGATCAGGACAGCCACAGCCACACAAAGAAACAAAATAAAAATTTGAGCTGGAAATGTTGATAACATCACACAAATAGAAATCTTTCTTTAGGATTACCATATAACACAAGCCAATATAAAAGATGTTTTCCTTTCTGTCAATTCATAAAGTTGGTTTAAAATGATAATGGAGTATGGAATATGTGTTTCCTCAATGAATAATTTGATGAATTAAAATATTTTGGGGGCATGTTGTAGTATTTTATTAAAACTCAGATGAAAATACATTGAAGGCTGACATTCACTGCACTGACAAAAAGCCCTGGAGTTCTCTTCTGATAATATTCAGAAATCCAACTCAGAGATTATTGTACTATGATACCAAGTCACAGAAACAAAGGCAGTTGAAAAAGACCTGTCAACATCATGCTTTGCTGAGATCCACATCTTCTTTTAACACTTTATTTTAAAGTGTGTGTGTCGGTGTGTGTGTTGGCGTCAGACCTCTCGTGCTGGAGTTGCAGGTGGTTGTGAGCCATCTAATCCTCTACAAGTGCAGTGTGTGCTCTCAGTTGAACCATCTCTCCAGGCCAATTCACATGTTTTTATTCTTTTGTTTTGTTTGGTTTTGAGACAGGCTTTCTCTCGTAGCCTTGGCTATCCTGCATTAACTTTCTAGACCAGGCTGGTCTCGAACTCAGAGCTCTGCCTGCCTCTGCCTCCCCGAGTGCTGGGATTACAGGCGTGGACCACTGCGCCTGGCTATATCCCTTTATTCTTGATTTAGTTTGCACATGGAAAAACAAAGCTCTCCACCCTCATCCTTCCAATTTCAGAAGCACCAGGTGAAAACATTACTTAAGAAATGACTTTTGATAAATAAATTAGTTAACTAATTAAAATAATAAATTATTTTTATGAATAGAAATTACTTTTGGAAACATACAAGTACTTAAAATAGACAACTGCTCTCAGAGGGGAATTCTATGGAATGGAATGTTCCATCATCTGTCTTATGAGACAGAACAGCTAGAGTCCTACACCCTTTCCTACACAGGAAAATTTAAAGGTTTACCTTTTGCATTTCAAACACAGTGTCTCACCAACAATTCTCTAGTTATTTCTAAAACATACACTCCTCAAGAGGAAGAACCGTTCTTACCTTATTCAGCATCATATCTCAACTGCTTACATGACTTTCCTGGCACACATTGGAACTCAAGAAATGTGCTGAATGAATTTCATAACCATGACAGTCATACTGTTTAAGAAGATAAGCTTGCTGGCTTTCTTATAAACTAAAGGATCTATCAATTGTGTAAAACTAACAGCCCTAATCTCTGAGCTAACAACCTGTAATTCCAAAAGCTTTCCCCTCAACTTCTATACCTATTAATAAAGAAAGCTGACTACCAATTATCCTTAAATGAAAAGAACCAGTTGTGGATTAATACAGTATAATCATATTTATCCTGAACAGACAGACACACCCACGAGCAGCAACAACAGAAGACACGTCTGTGAGCTTGGCCTGGTGGCAGAGACCTGTAACGTGAGGCACTCAGCAGACTGGGGCAGAAGAAATGTCAGTTAAAGGCCTGGCTTGCCTATAGAGTTCAAGGTCAGCATGGACAACTTAGTGAGACCGACCCTGTCTCAAGATAAAAACAAGGCTAGGGATGTCGGCGACCACCTCCCTTAGCATACACAGGCCAAACAAGACGAGACAAAACCTTCCTGTGTGCCCAGGCCCAGAAAACCCCTGAAGTGTAGTGTGAGACTCTCTAACAACAATGGCTTGGCTATGGCGGGAAAAGGCACTTAGGATGAGAAAAGACTTTACTCTTCTGAGAATCATGCAACGATGTAGCATGTCTTTCACTTGCGCAATCTTTACCAAGCGATAAACTGTCAATGTTGGGACAATGACATTTCAGGGACCAAAGGTGCTTGACACCAAACCTAACCACCTGGGTTGGATCCACAGGTCCTACAGGAAGGAAGGAGGAGAACAATCCCACAAGTTGTCCTCTGACCTCATCTACATATGCATGTTCACGTATGCACGCAACACATGGTTCAAATACCTACGGTAACGCGCACCAGGCCTCCAAGAGACAAAGGTGAAAAAATTAATCAAAACAGCATCTTTTACTTTATAAACTAGTGCTGGAGAGATAGTTCAGAGGCTAAGCGCGCTGTCTGCTCTTGCACAGGACCTGGGCTGGGGTCGCAGCAAACACTTGCTCCCAACAGTCTGTAACTGAAGTTCTAGAAGATCTGACACTCTCTTCCTATCTCGACAGGCTCCTGTACACATGTGGGACACACACACACTCAGGAGCACACACATCTACTCATAAAAAACAATTTTCTAAACTAATCTTAAAATTTTAACACAAGCGTTATGGGCTTACTTATTTTTTAAAAATTAAGATCCACACTTATCACCCTGCATAAAACTAAGGTCCAAGTGGATCAAAGACCTCAACATAAAACCAGACCCATTAAATCGGTTAGAAGAAAAAGTGGGGAAAACCCTAGAACTCATTGGTACAGGAGACAACTTCCTGAACAGAACACCAACAGCACAGGCTCTAAGAGCAACAATCAATAAATGGGACCTCATGAAACTGAAAAGCTTCTGTAAAGCAAAGGACACCATCATCAAAACAAAACGACTGCCTACAGATTGGGAAAGAATCTTCACCAACCCCTTATCTGACAGAGGGCTAATATCCAGTATATATAAAGAACTAAAGAAGATGAAAAGCAGCAAACCAAGTAATCCAACTAAAAAATGGGGAACAGAGATAAACAGAGAACTCTCTGTAGAGGAATACTGAATGGCAGAGAAACACTTAAAGAAATGCTCAACGTCATTAGCCATTAGGGAAATGAAAATCAAAACGTCCCTGAGATTTCACCTTACACCTATAAGAATGGACAAGATGAAAAACTCAATTGATAACACATGCTGGAGAGGTTCTGGAGAAAGGGGAACTCTCCTCCACTGCTGGTGAGAATGTAAACTTGTACAACCACTCTGGAAATCAATCTGGCATGCAGGCAAGATGCTGTGTAAATAATAAATATATCTTAAATAAATATGATCCCTCTGTTAGGAGACTCTCATTCTAACTTTATCAAATCTCTTCTGCATACAGAGCAGAGCTGAACTAAAACTATCACAAAATTTCAAGAAAATCCCAGTACAGAAGCAGGTGGATCTCTTGAGTTTAAGGCCAGCCTGTCTACATAGCAAGTCCCAGGTCATCCAGGTAGCTATACAGTAAGAATGAAGAGCTTAAGATAGCCTGAATATAACTCCATTTTGAAATAAAGATCTTGACTGGGAACTAAATTCAGGTACCAGGAAATATCACAAAATGTACACCTGGCAGAAAACAAAGTTAACTCTCCTAGCAACAGCCTCCAGGAAATATAACAGAATAAATGCTTCATAGAAAATAGAGACAAACTCCCTGGCAATAATCAATGGGAATTGGTTGAGAATCAGGTGGGAAAATTCTCCCCAATGTTTCAGATATGGTTTAGAAAAATAGCCATTGTGATTATATGCCTTAGCCATTGTGATTATGTACCTCAGAAAAGGTCACCCTGCCCTGCTAAACTTTACCCAATTCTGTAACGCCAAGGCTTGTGCCCCCCTGCTTGCTGCCATGGAAACCCCCTGCTCACAGACTTTCCCTTTAAAAATTCTGTTCACTCAGAACTCGAGGTCCCACTTCTCTACTGCTGTGCCAGTGAGACTTGGGTCCCGAGTTCGATCGCTCTTGTAATAAAGCTCTCTTGCAATTGCATCGAGTCATCTCCTGGTGGTCTCTGAGGGTCCCGTGAACCTGGCATAACAAGAACAACTCAAAATGAAAATAATATTTTTTTCAAAGTAAATTTCTAGGTCATGTTTGTAATCAACAGAATCAAGAGGAAAAACATGAAGAAATAATCACAGAGACCACACTGGGGAAACACGCTGCAAAGAGACTCACAGGAAGCTGGAGTTTCAACAAGCCATGGAAAAACACAAGTGGAGATGAAGGCGAGAACACACCTGGGAGGTACAGACAGATCCAACTGAATTTGAAATGGTCAACTTTACATTCATTATGTTATTTTGTGTAGCATTTAAATTACTCAGGATTTCAATTTTTTAAAAGATTTTATTTGGGACAGGATCTCACTGTGTAGCCCCAGGTGATCTAGAACTTACTATGTAGACCAAGCTGGACTTGAACTCATAGAAATCTGCCTGCCTCAGCCTTCTTGGTTCTTGGATTAAAGGTGTGCACCATCATGCCCTGCTCTAAGAATATTGATTATTGATTTTTATGTGTGTGACTGTCTTGCCTGCAGGTATGTCTGTGTACCACTTGTGTGGAGAAGCCAGAGGAGGTCATCAGAGTCTGTAGAACTGCAGACAACTACATAATTGTTAGCAGCCATTTGAAAGCTGGGAACTAAGATCTTGGGAAGAACACAAGCTCTTAACCACTGAGCTCTCTAGATTAAACTGTGTAATTGTCTTCTTTCCCAATCCTTACCAAAGCACTTTTTTACAGCCTGTCTTTCAATAGATCATACTACTTAGGAATAATCCTTGTGACATTCTGATTATTGCTAACAGTTTATCCTGAATAAAACTCAATGTCATGGGGCTAGAGGATGGCTCAATGGTTAAGAACACTGGCTGAGCTGGGAGCAGTGGCACATGCCTCTAAGCACTTGTGGAGATAGATGCAGGTGGATGTCTGTGAGTTCAAGGCCAGCCTGGTCTACAAAGTAAGTCCAAAGTTACACAGAGAAACCCTGTCTCGAAAAACAAACTAAACAAACAAACAAAAAAGAACACTGGCTGTTCTTCCAGAGGACCTGGGTTCAATTCCCAGCACCCACGTGGCAGCTCACAACTGTCTGTTACTCCTGTCCAAACGGATTTAACACCCTCATTTGGACATATATGCAGACAAACACCAATGTACATAAAATAAAAAATAAATTAATTTAAAAAATCTCATTGTCACTTCAAATGAATTCTTTAAAAATAAACACACACTTGAGTCAGCAAGATGGGTCAGTGGGTAAAGGCCTTGCCCTTAAAAGTAGGCCACCTAAGTTAGATCCCTTGAGCTTATGTAGAGACAGAAGGAGTGAGATTGTCTTCTGGCCTCAACAAGTGAGTTACATATATATATATACACGCACACACATGCATACATACACTTCAAGCACAATAATAAATAAAAACTCAAAAGATAAGTGTATACTTGAGCTTTGATAACAAGTGTACTTTTTAAAATGGTGGAAAAGGGGAGAGCATACACAAAATTAAACAGATTGTGGTATAAGGTCATTGGTTTTTGTTTGTTTGTTTTTGTTATTGTTGTTTTGGTTTTTTAAGACAGGGTTTCTCTGTGTACCTCTGGCTGTCTTGGACTCACTTTGTAGACCAGGCTGGCCTGGAACTCACAGGTATCCACCTGCCTCTGCCTCAGGAGTGCTAGGATTAAAGGCTTCTACCATCACATCCTGCTAGATATAAGGTCATTTTTTTTTCCATTTTTTTCTTTCTTTTATTATTATTATTAGTTACATTTTATTAACTCTGTATCCCAGCTGTATCCCGCTCCCTCATTCCCTCCCAAACCCTTCCTCCCTCCCTCGTCTCCTCCCTGCCCCTTTCCAAGTCCACTGATGGGGGGGACCTCCTCCCCTTTCATCTGATCCTGTTTTATCAGGTATCTTCAGGACTGGCTGCAAAATCCTCCTCTGTGGCCTAGCAGGACTGCTCCTCCCTTAGGGGGTGGGGAAGTCAAAGAGCCTGCCATTGAATTCCATCAGAGATAGTCCCTGTTCTTCTTACTATGGGAAACCAATTGATTACTAAGCTATCACGGGTCACATCCAAGCAGAGGTTCTAGGTTTTATCCACTCATGCTCTTTGGTTGAGTTTCCATCTCAGAAAAGACCCTGTGCCCAGATATGTTTGGTCCTTGTGGAGCTCCTATCCTTTCCACATCAAACTCCCCTTCTTTCATATGATTCCCTGCACTCTGCCGAAGGTTTGGTTATGAGTCTTAGTATCTGCTTTGATACACTGCTAGGTAGAGTCTTTCAGGGGCCCTCTGTGGTAGGCTCCTGTCCTGTTACTTGTTTTCTGTATAAGGTCATTTTTAAAAAGCAAAGAAGACTCTTCATCTATTGCTGGCAGAAATATAAGTACAGATACTATGGAAATCAATATCAAAGAATCTACAAGTAAGGTTGGAAACGATAGCATAGTTGATAGAGTGTTTGCCTAAGCCCCAGTGGGTTCAGTCCCCAGAACTGATTAACTGAGCATAGCAGCACATATCTATAATCCCAGCATTCAGCAGGTAGATACAGGAGGATCAGAAGTTCAAGGTCACCCTTAGCGCCAGTTAAAATACAACTCAGAGCTACCACAGGAATAGAGGTAAATACCTGTAACCCAAACCTTCAGAAGTAAAGGGTAGAAAGAAAAATTACTCCAAATTCGATGACAGTCTGGCCTACACAGTGAGTTCCAGACCAGCTAGGGCTATGTAAAGACTTAGCACCACTCCTAGGTATAAACCTGAATGAATCTAGGCCAGCGTACACCTGAGATACCTCTACATTATAGACTCAACTGGTAAAGAAAACATATTAAATATAATTGTCTTATTAATTATATATAACTGTACATATAATAATTTTATTCTGTCATAAAGACTGAAATTGTGTCAATCATAGGAAAATGAAAGAAACTAGAGATCACTATGTCAAACAAAATAAGCCAGACTCAGAGACAAATATTGCATGCTTTCCTTCATATGTGCAATCTAGACTTTAAAATAGGAAAGCATAAGTGGAACATCTGGGGGGAGGGAAACCAGCAGGAGGAGAAAGGGACAACAAAGGGTACTAAGGGGTGAGTACAGGCAAATCACATGACATGAATGTATGAAACTGTTCTACCCATCATGCTTCTCCTTTCCCAAGGAGAAACAAAGCCTTTAACAGTCTACTAGACTGGGGCTGGAAAGACAGCTCAGCAGGTAAAGCAGCTGCTATGTGAGCATGATGCTGGAGTTCAGAGCCTCAGTGCCACATAAAAGCTAGGCATGGTGGTCGTGTGGACATCTTTCTGGATTAAATATCCCAACACTAATGAGAGGCTCTTCAAAGGCCTTAGTCTACCACTGACATCTCTCTTCTACTCTCCGTGGTGTGGGAGTGCTTGCTCCAGAAAGATTCCCATAACATCTCTGGGGACCGCAGCAAGATCTCGTCATTATAACCCTACTTGGTTGTGAAAGACTGCCACTCCCTGGTCTCAGCCCTCTGAAGGTCTCTGGAACTCTGAAGCATGTGTCTTTAACAGGCGAAGGAGACTGTGAGACCCAGGGCCTGAACTGAGTGAGGATGGTCTAGGAAGACGTCCGGACCAGGTAAGAATTGCTGGGGAAACAGGAAGATGGAACTTGTGTGGGATCAATCATTTTTGGGAGATTGCATCCAGAGCCTGGATGGGATACTGAGGTAGCACAGGTCTCCAAGGAAAAGCCTTGAAGGGAGACTGAGGCACTGGTACTCGTCTCTAGAGAAGTAGAGTAGGAATTTAAAATGGGAACATATAACTTCTGGATGAGTATGGTGAATGCATGTTCAAAATGCTTGCAATGGTCTCATGGCCCTGGGGCCCAACCTGTGGTTCCTGAGGTCTTTACGCCTGAATTGGCCCTGGGCTCCTGTAATAGAAAGTAACTAAGCAAAGTACGATCTCTTAAGTCACTGCGAGGTGGTCAGCCAGGCAGGCACCTGCTTCGGGAGAAAGTGGTCTCCTCCACCTCACTGGGTGAGATGCATGTCAGACCCCAAGTCTGTTAGGGAACTCTCCTGGCCATCAGGTCTGCACTGCTCTGGTGTGAGATCTGTGCAGTCCCTCCCACACAGACACCAAGGAAGAGCCCCTATTAGCTTCCCCAGCAGGAGGTCCAGATGCTGCCTCCCTACTGGCTCCAACTGCCAGTACCACATAGTGCCAGAGAATCAGGACCACCTGATCCCATCCTCCAATGGTACCTGACCCAGCACTGAGGGAAATGCCAGGCCTTCCCTTCATCCAAGAGGATGGCAGCTATGATACCACAACACATACTTGCCTGAAGAGGAAGGGAAAGCCCTCTGTGACTGCAGACGACTGTAAGAGATTTTCTCCTCACAACCAGACTTAAAAGACAAGATGCTTCCCAATTCAGATATGGAACCTTTCACAGATGGGAGCTGAAGCCTGCAACAGGGGGACAGTTCCTTACATCAAGAGCCTCAATGCAGCAATACAGGGACAAAGGGACTAGATACCTCAGATGATGAAGAAATTAAAGTGAAACCAAACCCCCTAGTTCCAAGCTGTGTGACCCCGGCTATGGCAGAGCTGCTCAGCCACTCACACAAAGATCAAGGTCAAGTGAGTTGAGAAGACCAACTGGCAGACCAGACAGGCAAACGGCTGCCCTCTGTGAAGACATAGACCGGAAGTCCCCTCCATTGCCCTCCAGAAGGTATGTTTATACTCAGGCGCTCCAGAGCTCCCTCAGATAAGCCAGGAAAAACAAACAAACAAACAAACAAACCGGCTGGGCACAGTGGCGCATGCCTGCAATCCCAGCACTCTGCAGGGCAGGGGTAGGCAGATCTCTGTGAGTTCATAGCCAGCAAAGTGAGTCCAGGATAGCCAAGGCTACACAAAGAAATCCTGTCTTAAAAAGAAAAAAAAAAAAAAAAAGAGGAAAAAACCTGATACCTATTAAAAATCAGGACTGGCCAACTACCTCAGTCAGAATCATAATTCCGGAGGTGACCGCTCCCAGCCTAGTCCAGCAAGTGCATGAAGCAAAGCCATCTAGAGACACTGCCACACAATGGTTGCGAAGATATTTGTTGGTCCCGAGGCTGCCAAATATCAGTACCCAACAACCTAGCCAAGCACATACACTGTGCTTGGACAGTCTCAGGGAGGGACCCAAGGTTCCCACACCGACACAAGCCGAAGGGTCCTACCCATCAGAACATCTGGAAGTGGACGTTACTGACACTCAAGCCAGCAGAGAGACCTGTATTGCTGGTTATTGCGTGCACAGTTCAGTGTGGGTAGACGTTCTTCCTTCTGCACAGAAGATCAGCGTGAACCTTGCACACTCGGTACCACCTCAATCATCAGGCCCGGTTGTGAAAACGAATAGAACCTTTAAGACAGCACTGGCCGAGCACTGCCAAGAACAGACCTCCCTTGGCCAGAAATTCCTCCACTTGTACTGTTTAGGGTGCACTGCAGACCCCGTAAATGCAGTCATTCTCCTTTCGAGATCATGTTTGCTGCCTACCTCCACTGCTCCCAAAGGACTCAGAGGACCTCAGAGAGTGTGGACACACCCTCCTCCAGTGGATCCTGAGAGTCTTGGCTGACACTACAAAAAAAAAAAAAAAAAAAAAAAAAAAAAAAAAAGCCCAATCCTCACCACCCCCTCTGCTCTTAGAGCTTCAGGTGCCATGCCAGAATGCACCACACCCACAGCAAGGTGGCTATGGACCCCAGCCAGGAGTCACCCATGAGAGCTTCAGCCTCAGAGCAGCCTCAGAAACTAACCACCTCAAAATGACCTTCAGATGGGACCATCAGCTCAGCTCCTACTCTGCCTCCTGACACCCTCCCCAGTTCTGTGGATGCGCGTCAGAGCCAGTGTCCCTGTCACATAAATTAGTCTGGAGAGCAACCTTCTTCCAGGTCAACAGCAACTCCTGGACACCCATCAATACAACTAACGGCCCCAAAGAGGGGCCCTGTCTTATCTCCCTCGGGTGATGCTACTAGGGAACAGGCCAGTCACCAATCATCCCTCCAAGTTCATCCTGCTGTGATGGAACTCCCCATGCCCAAGCTAGTGACAGCCAATGGAGGAGGGGCCAGAGGGCAAACAAACACTGATTGTGGGGGAACCTCATAGTCTTAGCTTAAATATGGTCATGGGTGGGCGTTCCCACATAAGGGGCCTGGAAGGAACCCCACGGTGGAATTAGGAGTTAAGGCTGTAATGGGCCTTAAAGGAAAACCCTGGGGGGAGTAATATGGAGACTGGCCACAGAGAAGCCTTTCATGTGAGAAAGCAGGTCTCAAAATGCTGGTCTTTAGTAAATGCCAGCCACGCGCCCCTTACCTAGGTCAGGACCGCCTGGGCATGTTTACACGCAAGCCAGGTTTCGTCTACTGCAGTGGGAACGAATAACCAACACCAAGAGCATGTCTAACTGGGCCACCTGTTCAGGTCACACGAAAAGCCCAACAGATAAAAACTAAAGAGGGCTGCATCACGCTAGTGAAAAGGGCAGTAGCCTGCCCCAAGGGTGTTCACACCTGCTACTCAGGAGACAGCTGCAAACGGGTGATCTTGGGCCCCAACTTAGACCTGCTCCCGGCATGTGCTCCAGCAATACTCACACCCCTTAGAGTCGAGGAAAAAAAAAAAAAACCAAAAAAACTCCTGTACTTTTACCAGTCGTGCTAAAAATGGCTCTGACAGGGTCCATGAACAATGATGCCACTGCAATAGACATCCAACACACTCAACACAGCTAGCTCTTCCCCACAGATCAAGAAAAACTTCTTTACTGTTCAGGCAAACAGTCACTCTTCAGATAACACAGATTCACTGGCAGCAACAGTCCTTCAAACCCAGAGGATTAGGCCTGATTATGCTGAAAAGTGCCACACCCACTCCAGCGTCTGGTGTAGCATGTCAATAGATAGCGCTACTCAGACTAAGAGATATGTCCTTCGGGATTATGCTCTCTGGAGGTCCCTGGCAGACCCCCCGCCTGGCAAAGAGACATGTTCTGAGATTTCTATGCTTTTTCGGTTGCAGTTGTGGGGCTGGATTAATGAGTTTTTTGATCTTTATGACTCCTAAAACAGCACAACTAACTCTATAAAGAAATTTATCATTAGTAAATTATTAAAGGCTTTAATAAGAATAAAATCTAAAAAGAATAAATTTAAGAAAAGTAATAAATTAGATTCAGTATCAAAAGGCATTATAGGAATAGTAAAAGAAATAATGGGCTCCTTCTTAAGAAAAAATAACATGAGAAGTACAGCTGGCACGAGTTTACCCCTCCCTTCAGCGTCTTGTTCCTAGGGAAGATCATAAATCTCTAGCAGGACATAAGGGAGGATGGTTGACAAAGGTGTGTTTAGACTTTGGCAGGTATTCGACTTGGCTCGGAGGACTATTACAGCTCCTGACTTTCCTCTTCACTAGTCAGTGATAATGAAACCATAGTTTGAGGTTTTTGTTTCTTGTTTGCATTGATCAGAAAGTTTCTGGGCAAAGATTTCTTGTGGGCACTGCCCTATGTTAAAACATAAACTTTGTATCCTTGGTAAAAGTCTGAATGTCCTGGAAAGCATGCCAATTTTAAGGTGCTTCCTTGTGAGATCACTGTAAAAATACTAGCTTGACTTCAGTAAAGTGCAGCAGATTCCAAAAGCCTCACTGGTCTGTCTGTCAATTCACCAAATCCCTGTCTTCCTGTCCAAAGCCTTGTTGTCCCTCGGATGCCGGGAGCCCGACTGGGCCGCTCCGTAGCAGAAAAGGGAGGCAAATCCTTCAATACTGGTTTTATGTAATCAGTCTGGAATGGTACAAAAAAAATGCCAGGAAGTTGTTAGAAAAGATTAAAGGTAGAGGTACAAATGAGAGCCAATGGAGTACAGTACAGGTGATATGCCAGGAGTACAAACCCATTTCTTCAAGACAGATGCAGGAGGTGTTATGACAGGGAAAGGGGGGACTGGAGTACAATAAAGTAAAAACAGTTATTAGATGCTGCTTTATTGATTTATTTAGTGGCTTACTTAAAGCTTGTACTGCTGATTTGCCAAGCAGGACTTCACGCGCTTTCTGGAACAGAATGACCTAGAGAAATAGCTGGATCAATCGGCTGTTGCCCTTAACAACCTGCCGACTGCCACATATGCTTCTGTAAAACCTTGTTTGACTGCCCCACCTTGGGGTTTTACAGTATAAACTGAGAATACAAACTGGACCCAGGACCAAGGCCTTTCAGGAACTAGCCTGACTTTGGTCCCTGGTGACTTCTCCTCTTTTCTGCGGGTTTTTGAGCCCTTCCTTGTTTCAGAAAGATCCCAACAGTGGTATATGCTGGCAATCCCAACAGCGAAAGGCTGGGGGAGGGGGTTGGCCTGCCAGCCAGTCTAAAACAGCTTATAAATTCCAGCTTCAATGAGAGAAAACGGACTCAAGATACACAGTGGAAAACAATAAAGGAAAACACCCAAGGCCACCTCTATCCTCCTTTGGCCTGATACACATGCAAACCACAGCAGAGATGAGGGTGTGGCTCAGAAGCAGGGGACTTGCCTAGCATGCCTAAGGCCTTCTGTTCAAATCCCCAGCACCATAAATAAATAAACGAACAGTGAGGCAGGGTAGATATGATCAAGACACGTATACATTTAAGAAATTGCTGAAGAATGGCTTTAAGATGTTAAATAAATGTAAATTTCAAACCCCAACATTTATGATAATCACTGCTGCTCCAGTATTAGCAAGTGATCAGGAAAATGTTTTTTCCTTTGCCTATGGTTTTTACGAAGTTAGGAAGAGCTACCATCTGTAGACTTACAAGAGTGATGTTAAAGCAGTAAGCACTGGTCGGTGGTGGCACGTGCCTTTAATCCCAGCACTCAGGCAGAGGCAGGCAGATACCTGGATTTGAGGCTAACCTGGTCTACAAAATGAGTTACTGAACAGCCAGGCTATACAGAGAAACTCTGTCTCTAAATAAATAAATAAATAAATAAGTAAAAAAGGAAGCAGTAAGCACTTGTAATTCACTTACCAGGCCATTCTCATCCTGACCAATTAATTACTAGTTATAAGACTACTTTCAACTGCAGACTAAAACTGTCACTGCCATGAAATCAGAGCAAAGTTGAATTGGTTGGGCCTTACTTTAGGCTTTCTCTGCTTCTCACTGTTTGCCTCTCACTCACACTATAACATAAATCTACCTCACAGACTACATAATTCAACATGGCAAAACCAACACACACTGTAAATGGACTTAAAGTAGCAGTGTTACTGTTAACTCTTCTAGACACAACAACTAAAAGCCACGGGTGTGGTGGCGGCAAATGCCCTTGATACAAGCAGAGACAGGTGGATCTCTTGAGTTTAAGGCCAGCCTGCTGTACAGAGAGAGTTCAATAACAGCCAAGGCTACACAGAAAACTCTGTCTTGAAAAAAACAATACATTATACACACACACACACACACACACACACACGCACACGTGCGCGCGCGTGCGCGCACAGATATGAGACCAGCCTTTCCTCTTTTTTTTTTTTAAGACAGGATTTCTTTGTGTAGCCTTGGCTGTTCTCAAACTAGCTCTGTAGATCATGCTGGTCTTAAACTCAGAAACCAGAGATCTGCCTGTTGCTGCCTCCTCACCAGCCTTTTTTATACAGTGAGTTCCAGGTCAGCCAGGGCCACAGAGTGAGACTTTGTCTTAAAAACTCAGAAACAAATAAACAGTAACATTTCAAAATTAGTTAGTGTTCTCTGTCCTTTGGGGAGACCAAACCCCACAGTCCCTGTCAGAGTCACCAAAAAAGTCTACAATACAACTTCAAAGTAACTATAGACTCCTGCTAGTGGAGGCATAGGCAAGAGGTTCTTAAGTTCAAGATCTGGCTACATTCTTATGCCATTTAAAGCCAGCCTGGGTTGGAGACTATGCCCCCAAAAATAAAAGAATAAGATGCTGGAGTGATAACTCAGAGGTTAAGAACACTAGAGGACCTGGGTTCAATGCTCAGTACCCACATGGCAGCTCACAATTGTCTGTAACTCCAGAAGCAGAGGACTCAAGGCCCTCTTCTGACCTCTGTGGGTACTAGGTACACACATGGTGTACAGACAAAACACTAATACACCCAAAATAAAGTAATTATTGAAAAATAAAAAATAAGTCAGGTGTGGTAGTGCATGGCCGTAACCCAGTACTCAGGAGACAAAGGAAGGGAGATAGATCTATCTCTGTGTGTCCAAGCCCCATCTAGTCTACACAGCGAGTTCCAAGCCAACAGGGCTACAGAGTAAGACCCTGTCTTCACTAATAATAGTAATGATAATAATATAAACTATAAAATAACCATTCTACTTATCTTCCATATGTATTCCATAAAAGCCATCTGTTGTCAACTATAGAATGCTTGCAATTATGCTCCATCAGTCAGTTAGTATTTCATAATATTCAAGCGGAAAAGCTGTTCCTTCAAATGCTCGAAGGATTCTATTTTCTGTAACATGAGAATATACAAAAGCTATAGCTTAAAAAAAAAAAAAAAGCTAGAGGTAGAGCACAAGCCTTTAATCCCAGCACTTGGGAGGCAGAGGCAGGCAGATCCTTGACTAGGCCAGCCTGCTGTGCAGATCCAGTTCTAGCCAGAGCTACACAGAGAAACTCTGTCAAAAAAACAAAGAAGAAAGGAAAAGAAGAAAGGTATCCGTAGCAACTCAGTGTAGTGGCTCACTCCTGTAATTTCAGGACTGGCAGGCAGAAATACTGCCCTAAGTTTGAGCCCGCCTCAGCTACATAGTAAGTACACTTTATCCTAAACTACAGGGCAACAAACCAACAACAACCAGAGTCATCAGCCTGATAACTAGAAGTGGAGTGACACAGTTCTCAATTTCTCCTGAGGCTTTTAAATGATTCTTAAAAAAAATAAATAAATAAATAAAGACTTGTAAGATAAAAGATGTGGAAATCTATAATGTTACCATGTGAAGAACGCATAAAGGACTGCTAACCTATTTCATATTATAGTTTACTGTAACAGTAGCACAAGTTAACTCTGTAATATAAAAACTCTAACATACATGTTAGAATATTATTTGCTTAAATTCGTATAACTCTTTAAAGTTTGAATTCCTAAAAGTTTGAATAAGGAGGAACAAAGAGAAAAATGTCCAAAAGATTTGAAGGGTTAATTTTGAAAATATAAATATAATTTCCTCCTATATTAGCTAATATCCAAATTCATACAGCTAGAGTCAAATTCCTTCCACAACAACACAGACTAAAGCCTTAAAGGCAGTGAGGGCCAGGGGATGAGCTGCTGGGAGGGGCCCTTGCTGCCAGGCCTGAGGACCTGATGAGACCCCTGGGGTCTAGGCAGACTGACTCCAGGAGTTGTTCTCTGACCACCACACGGGGACACGGAGAAAATACAAATAACTCTCTTTAAAAGTACAATGAAAGTGGCACTGTAATTTTATCACAAATGTAGTTGACGTAACTCCCTGTGCAAGTGTGCATTTGCTTTGAATAGCAAGCTGTAGAGCAAGAGCACAAGCACAAGAAAGAAGAGCCACAAAGAGCTTCTTTCTCCTGAGGACTAGAGGAGGGGGATGGGGAAAAGGAGGGAGGGAGGAGACAGGAGGGGCTACAATCAGGATGTAAAGTGAATAAACTACAAAAAGAATTTTAAGTTTCTTCATGACAACAGAATGAGTACGCCTATACGCCACCAAGCAACCTTCTGTTTACCTTTCATAACATGAAGACAAACAGAAACTTAGTAAAAAGCTATTTTTTCCCTATTCACCTGAAGCTTAAACAGCATATTCTTTCATGTGTGATGTGTTTTATGAATCCTGGAAGATGGGGATAATTTCTGAAGATTGGATAACCTCCACTGATGATCACCTCAGCTATTAAAAACACTTCTTTTGGGGCTGGAGACATGGCTCAGAGGTTAAGAGCAGTGGCTGGCTGTTCTACCAAAGGTCTTGAGTTCAATTCCCAGCAACCACATGGTGGCTCATAACCATCTATAATGAGATCCTGTGCCCTCTTCTGGCATGTAGGTGTACATGCAGGCAGAATAATCTATACATAATAAATAAATAAACCTTTAAAAAAAAAAACTTCTTTCTTTTCTGTTCTTTTAGGTTTGTTCACACTTCCCGTTCATAAGTAAATTTCAAAGCAGGCTAAGCTAACTCCCAGTAAGTTTAACCTAGATTTATCCATGAGGTTAGCTGACAACTCTTTTTTGCTTCACATAGTTGTGACTCCAAAGAAATCAGATGCAAACTTTATAAACTACAAACCACTGCAATTTTTTTTTGGGTGGGGGGTTGTGGGAGGAGGCAGTAGCTCACTGTGCAGCCTTGGCTAGCCTGGAGCTCACTAGTAAACTGCCTGTGTCTGCCTCCCAGCAAACCGCTGTAACTTTTAAGGTATATTCTCTCTTTTAAATCTTGAGTTAATCCCCCTTCCTCTTGCCTTCTTGCTCTCTGGCTCTTCCCCTCTCTCTGTCCGGGTGCCCCCTCCCCCTACTATGTTTCTCTCTCTCTCTCTTCTTCCCCCCCCTCTCTCTCTCCCCATCTCCATCCAATAAACCTCACTGGATTAAAAAAAAAAATCTTGAGTTAATACAGCTATTTTAGGCAGAAAAGAAACCAACCACACAGTTTTTGTTCTCTGTTAGAAGGTAGAAGCCAGTCATAGTGCAATCCTGTTTTCCATATCACCACAAGTTCAAGGAGCCTCTGTCAACAGCAAGTTCCAGGTCAGCCTGAACTACACACTGGGGTCCTATCTCAAAAGTCCAAAAAATACGATAAAATGAAAGAAAATACAATGAAGATGGGAGGCAGAATGCAGGCCAATTCCTACACAGGGCAAATAATCTGAAAAGCTATGGCATACACTTATTTCACTATTCCAATCGTAGCCCAAATACATACTGATAAGCAGAAATGCAAACTGCCACATATTTTTAACCAACTTCAGTACAATAAACAACTGTTAGGGGCCATGGAAAAACCACAAGGTGTGTCTTCGTACAGAGGTGCACTGTCACGGGTGTTGTGACCCCGCCGTATGTGGATGCTGGGAACTAAGTTCAGGTCCTCTGGACAAACTGGAAGTGCTCTTAACCCCTATGCTACCTCTCCAGCAGCCACCAACAAAACAACTTTTACAGTCTAAGAATTTTTAAAAACAAATGACTTCTACACTACAATCTGCCTTATAATTTCCCTTGTGTATGTAATTTCTGTGTTTCAATTTCACTTTCTAGGGACTGAAGTTAATTTCTTAGTTTGGCAGGCTTCTTGAAGTCCTGAGATCAAAAAACCCACTTGTGGATGCTACTTGCTACCCAGCACAAATTCAAATTTCCCACAGCTCAGGCGCTCCCCGAGTTCAGTGTGCTTTTTCCCTTTACCACTGTGGTTTGTGATAGACTGCATCTCTCTTCTGAGATTTATTTTTGGAGGGCATACACAGGCAACAGGACATACAGGGAGGTCAGAGGACAATTTTATAGAGTCAGCGATCTCCTTCCACCACCTGGTGCTTGGTGGCCTGCCCTCATCTTGGGCTGGAGATGTGGCTCACAGGCACAGTGCTTGACTGGTATGTCTGGTCAGGATGCTTACAATGATAGAAAGGACTAGTCTCACTAAACATTCTCTTTTCAGACTGAATAATGTTTTGTCCTCTGCAGACACCTTGCACTCCTGTACAAGCCCATGCAAACACACAATTAAAAATAATCCTTTAGGGTTGAAGAGACGGCTCAGCAGTTAAGGCACTGATTGCTCTCCAGAAAACCCAGGTTCAATTCCCAGCACACACATGGCAGCTCAAACCAGTTTGTAATTCCAGTTCGGGGGCTGTTGACACCCTCAGACAGACACAAAAGTACACAAGACATCAAGGAGCATAAACTAAAAATAAATTATATATATATTTAAATAAACCTTTAAAAAGGAGGGGATGAAATGGGGGCTGGAGATGTAACTCAGATGAGGGCTTGCCAAAATAAAATGAAAAAAAATAATAAAATAAAATAAAAAGATACTGTACACAAGAGGGTTCTTTCAAGTTCAAGGACACTCTGAAATACATGACAAATTTGAAGCCAGCCTGGCAAAGATCTTGTTTCAAAAAAAAAAAAATTAAGAAAAATTAACTAATCACCTAAAGAAAAACCTCATACTTAAAAAAAAAAAAAAATCCTTTTCAGATATCCCAACAGACTACCATTTCTCTAACCAACTTCAGAAACTATCACTTTCCCAAAAACCTCTATTGAGTTAGAAATAATTCCATTAGGAATGGAATTATTTTTTCAAAGGGTCTGATGTATCTCAGGCTAGCCTAGAAGGCACTACACAGCTTATACCTACATACACCTTTTTTTGTGGGTGGTGGTAATGGTGGTGGGTGTGTCTGTTTATACAGATGAACACAAATGCATGTGTGTAATGCTTGTATGGCCACCGGTCAACATCATCTTCCATTGCTTTCGATCTTATTTTCTGAGGCAGGATCTTTCACTGAACCTGGAGCCTGCCAATCTGGCTAGACTGGCTGGCCAGCAAGCCCCAGGTACGCTCCTTGGCTCTGTTTCCCCAGTGCCAGAATTTACAGGAGTGTGCCACAGCTCCTAGGGTTTACCCAGTTGCTGGGCATCCAAACTAAGGTCCTCATGCTTAGGTTTTCATGACCGTCATCTCTCTAACCCAACCTTGAGCAGATTCTCCTACTTCTGCTTCCTGAGTACTGGGTTTACAGACACTATGGCTGTGTGCTATCAAGCCTGGTTCATGCAATGCTGGGGATGAAATACAGGACTTCCTACACGATAGGCTTGCCAACCAAGCTACGTCTCCAACAACATTGTAATCTTGACAAAAAGCATCCTCTTTCCCAATTTACTCCAACTGTCTCCATATAAAGTTCAACCATTATTTTTTCCTGGAGAAACAACACCAAGACTGCAAAATATTTTCAGCAACTGAGCCTTTTCACTACTGTTGTTCTCTTAACTCCTCCTCAAATACACTTCATAGGATACATACCCAGAGATCACCACTGTTTCATCTCTCCTTAGTCCATAAACTGTTAACAACTTTAAAACACAAACCGTAAGAAACTGACAAAGGCTTCCAAATATTTAGAAAATATTCCATCCACAAATACACTTAACCCTCTGGTTTCCCTTCCAGAAAACTTTGCCAGTCTTTAAAAAAAAAAAAAAAAAAAAAAAAAACAACTTAGTTTGTCTAGGAGAGCATTAGAAATTCAATTAGTGCTTCTTTCTACCTTAAGTACTTCTATCTTCAGTAAGTACTAAAACCTTTCTCTCTGCAGCTACAGACTCAGGAACAAGCATTGTTGCATACTTACATAGTTTTTGCTTTTAATCCGAATGAAAGCCCTCTCAAAGTGTAAAAGTGTGAACCACCACCAGGCCCAAGGAGAGAACCACTAAGAAGTTATCCTCTGATCTCCACACCCGCCGCCATGTAAACCACATGTATTAAAATATTAAATGTTATCCTGAAATGTTTTTAAATATAACATCTTCATCCTTACATTGGTGATTCCAACACAGTTTTGCTTTTAAGCCACTGGGCCCCGAGAGTGCACATCTTGCCAGTTCTGAGTTAATCTCCAGGAAAGCCTTTGTGTAAAGACTGAGAAAGAAACTGAGAAAGATCAGTTACCAAGATTTTTGACAGCCCACTTGGGCATATGTTTTTAATGAACTGATGACTTGCTCAAATATTTCGTCTTCCTTCATAATTGACTCAGACCATTTTAAAACTAAGAAGAAACACATGACCGAAAACGCAGCTTCATCTGTACCACAGAATTAGCGGTAATCCCGAAGCGTCATCGATCACTGGATTTGCAACATACTTCACCCCAGTTCAAGGCGCGTCCGGCGGAAATTACAGTCCCTGCAACCACACTGCTTCCAATGTTTCCCCTACGTGTTCGCCTAGGACAGTACTGTTCACGTCCATCCTCAATTAGTCTCGCTGTGATTATCAACACAGCTGTCAGCTGGGCTTCGCTGACCTCTTTGTACAGCCGTTTATTCAACGCTTTGGATCCTGAGGGATGCGTCATCCCATATTCCTCTTCAAAATCAGACCTAAGATTCCAATGTGCTCTAGGGGTCCCTGAACATCATTCCAACCGGACCCGGCACGAACTGAGCCCTGATCGCTCACCGCCGCAAGGGCAGGTCGCACTGGCCATTCAGGACAGTCCCGGCTCCGCGAGCCGCAGCCCCTTCGCTTTCGCGCACCTCTCCCGGGACCACCGCGCCTCCTACGCCCCGGCCCGCACTGAGTCTCCGACACCGCGCACGCAGCGCGGCTGGCACCGGGAGCGCGCGACGGCAGGGCGCGGCGGGCAGAAGCGCGCCCCCCTCCCTGGCTCCTGGGTGTGGGGAAAACCTGTTCCTCCTGTTCCCAGCACCCACAGGACCACGCAAAACCGTATGTAACTTCAGTTCCTGGGTATCGAATGCCCTCTTCTGGCTTTAGTGAGCACTAGGCACACAGGCAAAACACTCTTACACATAAGACAAAATTAATCTCCTAGCTTTGTTTTTCTTTTTCTTTTTTTTTTTTTTTTATACAGTCTCATTAAGTAGCTCCGTTTGGTGTGGACGTCACATCGTAGAACAGGCTCGATACAGAGACCAGGCTGACTTCAAACCCAAGAGATCACCTGCCTCTGCCTCCTGAGTGCCTGCGACTTGAGTGAGGAACCTGTAAGGCCACTGACTTTGATAAATCCTGAAGCGATCTGATTATTCCATGACTTACAGCTATTTCTATTCTGAGTTTTCAGAAGTCCTGTACTATTACATCCTTTCTTGAGTTGAATGTAATAGTTTTATTCCTATAAACATGTGGTCCATCCTTAAAACACATAATAGCCAACTCCAGTTATTTCTTGTGTGCTTGCAATGTTAAGATAACCAAAGAGGGAGCTGGAGAGATGGCTCAGTGGTTATGAGTACTGTCTGCTCTTCCTAAAGACCCGGGTTCAAGTCCCAGCACTCACATGTCAACTCACAACTGTCTGTAACCCCAATTCCAAGGGATTAGTCACCTTCACACTAATGCACATAAAATTAAATTTAACAAATTATCTTTAAAAAAAATAATACAACTAAAGATAGTTACACCTGCTTCAAAAACAAACAAAAAAAGACACCTAAAAACAAACAACAAAAATGGTGGTTTTGTTCTGACACAATATTCAACAGCTTCAAGGTGTACAGGCGGGAAAAGCAAATAGTATAAAGCTTATGAATTCATATTTTATTCTCCAGTGACATCTTTACAGTTGAATATAAGTTAAAGGTCTGCTTGTACACCAAAGCCAGGTCCTTTGGGTGGTTCGGTCAAAGAAGTAAGGCCTCCAGCTGGCTCACAACAGAAGCGGCCACTCCTGAAAAGAAAAGTAATGATTATTAGTGATTAACATCTGTACATTTTTACTTAAAAAAAAAAAAAAAAAGAAAGAAAGACCAGGTGTGGTAGTACACACCTTTAATCCTAGTACTCCAGAGGCAGAACTCAGGCAGAGCTCTGTGAGTTGCTAACTTGGTCTGTATAGTGAGTTCCAGGCTAGCCAGGGCTATAGTAAGAGTCTGTCTCAAAATAATAAAAGGCACTTTTCAGCTTCAATGTAATTTTATGGGACTATAGTGATAATCCCACTGTTTGTGGTCTGTTGCTGATTAAATGTCATTATGTGACATGACTGTACTATAATTACTTTGAAGAAGCATCACAGTGAATTCACAAGCCAACTAGAAATCACAGATAAGGAAAACTAATAAAAGACCTGTGATACTGAATAGGACAAAAACACAGGAAGAATAGAAGTAGAATAGAAGCTGTAAGTCATGGCTATTTCAAAAAAGTATTATTTGGAAGAGGTGTTTAAATACGTTTGTGTTAGGGAAAAAAACAAAATAATAATAAAAGATTATCTTGTATTGGGGTCAATGATATGACTCAGCAGGAAACAGTAATTATTGCAAAAGGCTGGCAATCAAGTTCAAAACCTGGATCTCTTGTACAGGTGTAAGAAGAGAACCAACTCCACAAAGTTGTCCTTTGATGTCCACATACCATTGTACATGAACACAAAATTTTTTTAAAACATTTTATGTTATGCTGTATTGATTAAAAGGAAAAACTGGATCTGTAGGTGGAAATAAAAGGGAGGCTAATTTCAGGTCAATCATCTATCAACATGAACTTTTTTGTCTTTTTTTTTCCAGTTTTCAAGACAGAGTTTCTCTGTGTAGCCTTGACTGTCCTGGAACTCACTCTGTAGACCAGGCTGGCCTCAAATTCACAGACACCCCACCTACTCTGCCTCCCAGAGTGCAGGGATTACAGACATGCGCCACTGTGCATGGCACAACATCAACTTTTAAGCACAGATTTCAACTTGTACCACATTCTCTTTCAGTATAAATGTTCTAATAGATCGTAGATATTTACCTTGAGTTTTTTTTTTCCTTATATAGGTGATGAAGTGTATGTAAGCATGTGTGCACATGTGTCTGTGTCTGTGTGTGGTTTCTGCCACTGTGGGCCCTGCCTCCCGCTGAGCTGTGAGCTGGCTGTTTCAGCTAGTGTGGGAGCCACCTTGCTCAGAGCACTCCCTGTCTGCTCTTCCTAACCCTGGGACTCCAGCCAAGGTACCAGTCTACTCAGCTTTTACTTGTGCTCTGGGACTCTCAACTCCCTTCCTTAGGCTCACATGGAAAGGACTTTACCAACACTGAACCATTTCCCCAGCCTTATCTTAAAGAAAAAATAAATATCTTGCTCTAGATGGCAGCTTTAGATATGCAAACTTCCAGTCCGCTCCTATGAACCTGAGTGTAAAATCCTTAAAGTCAAGCCTCTGCGAAAGATTAAGTCGCTATAGTGATGCCATTTAGTTTATATATAGAAATAAAAGTATACCTTGGCCCAGGTTTTGGAATCTTTCCACCTCTGAGTTCATCAATAATCTCTTCAATATCCTTGGGTGTCAGATCCTCCTAGAGAAAGATTGAAGCCATCACCGAACTGCTGTAAAAATCTGTAAGTCCTTAAAGTTACTTCAGTTATTACCAAGGTTTCTACAACTGAGTAACTCCAATATATAATGCAATATACATCAAGGGCTTTAGCTGAAAATGAAAACTAAGTGTATCTGAGGCTAAGCCTCTGATTTCAATTCTGGCCTCACCACCTAACGTAGTGACCTCAGAGGACTTACTCGCATCACCTGCCTCCCAAGTTCCTTTCCTGAGAACTCAGTTGGAGCTTGGTTTTGAGGATCACTCTGTGGTTTGAATAAGAATGGCCCCCACAGGCTCATCTATTTGGAGGCTTAGTAACCAGGGAGTAGCACTACTTGAAAGGACTAGGAGGTGCTGCCTTGCAGAAGGAAGTGTGTCACTGACAGTGGGCTTTAAGGGTTCATGCCAAGCCCAGTGTTTCTCATTCTTTCAACTACTTCTCCAGCAGCTGCATGCTGACAGGCTTTCTGTCCTCATGATAATGGACTAATCCTCTGAAAACATAGCAAGGCCCCAGTTTCTTTATGGTTTTTGGAGACAGGGTTTCTCTGTGTAGCCCTGGCTATCCTGCACTCTTTGTAGACCAGGCTGGCTTCAAAACAATAAAACCGTAAGACAATAAGAAAACATAAAACAGAAAAGTACCAAGGAACAAGAGATCAATGCTAATCCTGGAAGGAACATGCAAAGAGTAACCATCCCCAATGGCTGTAACTGACAAGCAGAGACCTAATGCCAGCCCTGAACCAAGAGCGCTAACTACTTACTAACTGAAAAAATAAAATAAAATCTCTCTTAGAACTGGGCATGGTTGCGCACACCTTTGACCCTGGCACTCCGGGAGGCAGAGGCAGGAGGATGTCTGAGTTTGAGGCCAGCCTGGTCTACAAAGCGAGTTCAGGACAGCCAAGGCCACATAAAGAAACCCTGTCTCAAAAACACAAAACAAAACCAAAACCCAAAAAACTCTCAAACACCCATGCCTGTAGGCTACATTAAGATTTTTGCTTCATACAAAGTCCTAATTCTTACCTGAGGAATACATAACATAATTCAAAGAAAATTCAGCAAGAAAAAAGCAAACTTATCTCCAACTTTCCAATACCCACAAACTCAAATAAGAAGGCCCCATGCTTGCACAAAAAAAGTCTTTAAGAGACCAACCAAACCACAGAGTTAAGACCAAAAAAAGCTACACATTTGATATAAGAATAAACCAAAAAGTAAACTGTCTTGCAAGGAAAATTTTTAGTCTGGAACCTGTGTCACTACAGAATGGGTGAAATAAAAGGCATAAAGAGATCAGTTTTTGGGGTGTGCCATTACTACCTTTAGGAGCAGCAAATATGTCCATGCTTGAAAATGATATTTTCAACAAAGACCTCAAATAATCTCCATAAACTATAATTTCTAAGAAATATACACTAGGGGCTGGAGAGATGGCTCAGAGGTTAAGAGCACTGACTACTCTTCCAGAAGTCCTGAGTTCAATTCCTAGCAACCACATGGTGGCTCACAACCATCTATCATGGAATCTGATTCCCTCTTGTGGTGTTCATGAAAACAGAGCACTCATACATAAAGTAAATTAATAAATATTAAAAAAAAGAAATATAAACTAACAAAATACCATAACTGAAAACAGTAATATAATAGGGGCAGCAAATAATTAAAAAATACTATGAGGCTACCCTGATCTACAACGTGAGTCCAGTACAGCCAGGGCTAGAGAGAAACCCTGTCTCAAAAAAAAAAAAAAAAAAAAAGAACATACTGTTACATGAAATAAAATATTTTAAATAGGATACTACAGAACTTTAAGTGAAGTTGAATACTTACATAGTAGTTGTCATTTATTTGAACCATTGGTGCATTTACACAGGCCCCTAAACATTCCACTTCAACAAGAGTGAAAAGGTTGTCAGGTGTAGTCTCTCCAACCTTTATTCCTAAAATATAAAGGATCACTATAACAAATATAGACAAATAGTTTAAAAGCAGTATTGGTTAAGAAAAACTACAAGCTGGGCAGTGGTCGTGCATACCATTAATCCTAGCAATCGGGGAGGCAGAGGCAGGAGGATCTCTGTGAGTTTGAGGCCAGCCTGGTCTACAAAGAGTGCAGGACAGCCAGGGCTACACAGAGAAACCCTGTCTTCAAAAACCAAAAAAAAGAAAAAGAAAAAGAAAAATGACAATATCAACAATATATTATAGAGGTATATAAAAGCATTGCCGCGCATTAAAAATTCTGTAAAAATGGAAAGAGCCAATCATAAAGGTGTACGTGTGTAATCTCAGTACCTAAAAAGCAGAGACAGGACTCAAGTTCAAGGCAAGCCTGGACTATGTATTGAGATCTGGTCTCAGAAAAAAATAATAATAACAACATAACATTCATTTTCTTCCATGTTTTGATTTGTTATTAGTTTGTTTTAGTTTTTTTTGTTTTGCTTTTGAAATAGGGACTTACACTGAAGCTTGGGGCTGGCCTCTAACTTGTGACAGCCTGCCTGGCTTAGACTTCAGGGTACTGGGATCATAGGCAAAACCCACCACGCCTAGCTCCAAGCTATTTCTCTCTCTGTGTGTGTCTCTCTTGCATGGCTCCTGCATGCACACATAATCAAACATAAAAATGAAGTCATTTTAAAAAACTATACTGCTAATAGCACGGTTATACCATTAGATTGGGAAAGATTCAGAAAGCTGAAGATCAAAGACTATTTAAGGAGGATTAAGATTATTAATACATAACATGGAAAAAACATGCGAAGGTACTAGAGTTCTCTGTCTAAAAGAGCAAAATGATAACTGTGCTCCGAAAAAGAACAAATTTAGACCACATAATGGAAATGCATATATATTTACATTTATGTGCTAAATAATAAATTATATAAGAGCTGTAACTAATGTACCAAGCAGGTGCCAGAGTCTATACCTTAAGGTGTGTTTTGGGGCCAGACTGAGCTTTCTGCCTTATTTACTTCAGTATGCCCAAATGTATCTGTGACATGCAAGGACTTACATTAAAAAAAAAAAAAAAAAAAAAGCCACCATCAGTGACACAGACCAGCTTCTTGAGAGGCCTGAGGTCAGAGGACTGCGAGCAAGAGCAGCTTGGTCACCTCAGTAAGACTCTATCTTAAAAATAAGCTTTAAAAAAAGGAGGGGGGGAAATGGGGCTGAAAGGCAAGCGTTAAACATACTTGCCTCTAGTATGAAGCCTGTGTTTCCTCAGTACAGGAAGGAAAATTAAAAGACACTTTAACTTCACATATGTAAATATGCAGGTAGGCATGGTGGCAGATCCCTTTAATCCCAGCTATGTGCTGGGATTAAAAAAAGGCAGGTGGGATTTCTGCATTCAATGCCAGCTTGATCTGCAGAGCAAGTTCTAGGACTGGCAGGGCTACACAGAAACCTTGTCTAGCCCCACAAGGACCATATATATCTGGCACAGGGGTTTTTTCTGAAACTATTTCTCCAACCAAGGACCATGTATGGATATAACCTAGAACCTTTACTCAGACGAAGCTCATGGTAGCTTAATAACCAATTGGTTTCCCATAGTAAGGGGAACAGGGACTATCTCTGACAGGAACTCAATGGCAGGCTCTTTGACCTCCCCACCTCCTCAAGGGAGAAGCAGTCTTGCTAGGCCACAGAGGAGGACTATGCAGCCAGCCCTGAAGACACCTGATAAAACAGGGCCAGATGAAAGGGGAGGAGGTCCTCCCCAATCTGTGGACTTGGAAAGGGGCAGGGAAGAGATGAGGGAGGGAGGGTGGGATTAGGAGGGAATAATGGAGTGGGATACAGCAGGGATACAGAGTTAATAAAATGTAACTAATAATAATAAACAATAAAAAAAGAAAAAAAACAACAACAAAAGCAAAAATGGCAGTTTTGTATGGAACGTACCCATATATTTTGTAAATAGGTTATACTTACATTTATTTAAAATTTCCTTTATGATGAAATGTTCCTACTATGCTGTTACTTATTTCCCGGCTTCTCTAGAAAGGCACATGGACAGTTTTAAAATGGTGTGTACACGTGATTATGTATTTGTGCACATAAATAGAGCAGCCCCAAGAAATATCTGATGCTCCTGAAGCTGGAGTTACAAGTGCTTGTGAGCTTCCTGATCCTAGGATGCTAGGTAGGAACTAAACTAGGGTCCATGCTCTTAATCTCAGCCGTCTATTTCTAGCCCATGCATAGTCATCTTTATGTGACATATGCTAACATTGGGGAGACAATTTTCCTAGAAGCTTTACAAACATACTTAATGATTAACATAGATTAAAGGCTCATACTTGAGGCTGAGAATCAGATGAACAAAAACTAGAAATAATACTTTTTTAAGTACTGAGAAAGTACAAACCAAGTAATATAAATTTAAGTTGAAATTTTTAGGTGGAAAAGGTCAGATCTAGAAAGACAATTTTATTTGGAAGGTAGAAAGTGTAAAGAGATGAAGCTACTGAGATAGGTTCGTAATGTCTAGTCCAGGCTGGCCTAGACCTCACTATGTAGCCTGGGCTAACCCAGAACTCAACAATCCTCTTGCCTCTGCACCCTGAGTGCTAAGATTATAGGTGTGTACCACCATAACCTGTTAAGACAATCTGTTAAGGTGGTGTTGGTTTTTGTTTGTTTGGGAAATGGGAGTGGGGAGAGGTGTTTCAAGACCGAGTTTCTCTGTGTAGCCCTAGCTTTCCAGGAACTTGCTTCACAGATCCACCTGTCTCTGGCTCCCGGGTATGGGGGAATTAAAGTTGTGTCCTGCTGCACCCCAGGCTAATCTTGATATTGTTACAAAAGAAAGGAAGGATCCCATACCAAGCTTTCTCTGCAGGGCCTCCAATATGCTGTCAGAATCTCGAAGCATGCAGGGTGTGGTAGTGCAGACCTGAATATGGTACTTTCCAACCGGCTTTCGATTATACATTGTATAAAAAGTTGCTACTTCATATACTCTCATTGGAGGGACTTGTAAAACTTCTGCCACCTGAAAGATTAAAACATTACAATGTTTATAATGTACCCAACTCTAAATAGCACAATAACTTCTAAATGCTCTCACACTGTTACTTGTTTTATTTTTCTCTGTAGGCTTACTACTCAAGAAGACTTACTAGAGAGTTCTCATTATTAAAGACAACATTTTTCTTAAAAAAAAAAAAAAAAAAAAAATGATGGGCTGGAAAGGTGGCTCGGCAAATAGAAGACCTTGCTTCTCACAGAAGCCTGGTGACCCGAGTTTGGTCCCTGGGACTCACATAAAGACTGAACTCAAAGAACCAACTCCACAGAATTGTCCTCAAATCTCTGGTTAGTGCTTGGAGCTGAGGCAGGAAGGTTGGCAAAGGAGCAAGAGCAGACTGGGGTAAGTGTGTCAGGCACACCCTGTTTTGAAAGAGGAGAGGATTAATTCTAACAGTGTTTATAAGTAGGCTTAAGTGGGTCGCATGGCAGTTCTGAAGGCAACCAAATGTCATATATACCACATACTAGATAGACTTTTGTTAAAGAGTAGAACCAAAGATAAAAATACTAAGAGATTACATTCGGTAAGGGACTTTTCCCCCTATAATTTTAGTGTTGAAACACTACTGCATTAATTTTCAAAACACCTTGATACCTTGATACTAAATTATACATTTAAGATATTTCTATTATGACCATTTCCCTCAAAAAAGGTGTGAGGAGAGAACAAGACCTCTTCCAGACTGATGCCTGCCTATCTCCTGGAAGAATGGAAGCTGTATTAGGGAACTGACAAAAACACAAGAAGGATGATTATCTGTCTGTCTCTACCGTGTGTGTATGTATGACTGATGATTCCTACATGAAGCTACCACATACAATCTCTTCTCTTTCCCAAGGCAAACTGAGTTCAGTACCTTGTTCATAGCGGAGATGGGCAACCATCCATTCTGCCTTTGAGCTAGATCCAGGACTGGAAGCACAGCTGCTGCTTTATGCCCTTCGGGGTAGATTTTTACTATCGCATCTATCCTCTGCGAAAGGAAAAGGGCCTGTTTACACATAGAAAGCACTGGGTACTTGATAAATCAACTATATGTTTATTAAACATACCTTATAGTTTTCTGGTGTGAAATCAAATGGAGTATCTGGGTTATTCTCAGGAGTATCTCTATGCTATAACAAAACAAAATTTTTTCCCAAAATTATCAACATTTTCCCGAGTATCTCTATGCTATAACAAAACAAAATTTTTTCCCAAAATTATCAACATTTTCCCTGAAATGTAAATAGTACTGTACATTACATTATACTGCTGCTGCTCATTTAATCTCTAATCCTATTGGACTATCTTGTAGCAAGAATGACTAAAAATATGTTTTTGTTACATATTTACCAAAGTAAAGTTAGCAGAACTAAAAATTTTAGAATAATTTTAAAAACTACTCTTAAAGATTAAGAAGTAGGGGTTGGAGGGCTGGAGAGATGGCTCAGTGGTTAAGAGCACTGTCTGCTCTTCCAAAGGACCTGGGTTCAATTCCTGACAACCACATGGTGGCTCACAACCATCTATAATGTGCTCTGTTCTGGCATGCACGTGTACATGCAGATACAGCACTCATATACATAAATAAATAAATCTTAAAATGCGCATACCTGTGATCCCAGCACTCAAGACGCAGGTAGATCTTTATGAGTTCAAGCCTAGCCTGATCTACAAAGCAAGATTAGGACATCCAAGGCTACACAGAGAAACTCTGTCTTGAAAAATCACCAAAAAAAACCAAAACAAAAACAACAAAATAACCCAAAAAACCTTTAGGGGATGTGAAGTGAATAAATTAATAATAATAATAATAATAGTAATAATGGTGTACCTTAGTTAAAAAAAAAGTTATGAAACTTTTCTAGGAATGGGATCTTCTAGTTCGAATATCAAATACAAACTGGCAGCCTTGTGTGATTAAGACAGGAAATTTAAATATGGGCTTAGAGGTTAAAAATGCTTGCAGTTGCTGGGCATGCTGACGTACACCTTTCATCCCAGCGCTTGGGAGGCGGGGGTGGAGGCAGAGGCAGGCAGATCTCTGAGCTTGAGACCAGAGTGGTCTACAGACAAGTTCCAGGACAGCCAGGGCTCTGTTAAACTGAGAAACCATCTTGAAAACAAAACAAAACAAAACAGTCTTGCTGCTGTTGCAGGGAACCAGACTTCAGTTCCCAGCACCCCCACCGGGAAACTTGTAACTGCAGTTCCAGGGTCTCCAATGCTCTCTTTTGGCCCCTAAGAGTACCTGCACCACACGGACATACATACATGTAGACACACACACCAATCAAAATTCTTAAATAAAAATTACTTTCATTTTACGTATGAATGTGACTGAGAAAATGTCTGCAGTTTGTACATGCAGGAGCTGCCGAAGGTCAGAAGGTGGTGTTGGATCCTTAGGAGCTGGAGCTATAGGCAGCTATAAGCTGCTATGTGGGTGCCTGAGAACCAAGCCTGAGTCCTTTGCAAGAGCAGCAAGTGCTCTTAACCCCTGTTCTCACATACTCAAGTCTTTCCATTACCAGGAATTCCAATTACTTACCACAAATAAGGCTCCTCCAGCACCATTTTGCACTGCTGTCTTATGCAAATTCCTTGTATGTCGCCCCTAAAGTTTAAAATTTTAAGAGAACTTGGTCACAAATTTTAAGAAATTTTCATGAAGAAATATTTTGAGTCATAATTTAAAACAAAGGAATCAAGTCATCTAGGGAGTCATCTTAGGAGAGATGCCCTTTTTCAGAAGTAACAGGAAACAGATGCATAAAGGCACATTATTAACTCACCTGTGGGAGTAGTGGAAGAACCAACCAAGACCCAAACCAGAGCTGAACACAGGTGCAGGTGCATGTCACGCACACTGTCTACATACACTCGGCTACATACAATTCAGAGTTTTTGACTGTCGTTCCTTTTGTCTGAGTTAATGAGGCGTCAGCTTTTTAACATGGTAAAGTTTTGTTGGCCTGAGACAGGCTCTCCCTGTGCAGTCCTGTTATCCTGGGCTCTCCTGTAGACCAGGCTGGCCTTATAGGGATCCTCCTGCCTCTGCCTCCAAGACTAAAGGTTTGTTCCAGCACACCTGGACCTGGCTACGCACCAATAGTCACAGTACACTCTTCTAAAAATCTCTGTTATATGGTCTCCCTATGTAGGCTAAGCTGGCCTTTCAGTTTGTCCTTTTGTCTCGGCCTCCCTGGGGCTGGACTGATTATGGGAGGTTACCAGACCTGCCAGCCTTTTCAGTTCTTTACTGATTAGTTCAGCAACTCCAGCCACACCCCTTATGTTCTAAAGCCATGCAGACTGACGAGGTGTAGCTGCTCCGGAAAGAATCTGACTGTTGTCTTGTTCCTCTCCTGTACTGTGGACCTCCTACCCGAAACAATTAAACTATTATTCTAAATCCTACAAATGGCAGGACACTGAATTAAACCAACCATAGAACTGGCTACCAGGGAGGCTAAGTGCAAGTGATGTGATACAACATACTTAACTTTTCCATAGATCAAAGTACACTTCAGTTATAGAAATAAATTTCCATAGTACACCCTGCTTTAACTAGAAAAACCTAAGTTACAGACTGTGAAACACATGTATAACATACAATGATGAAAACAAAGGTTCCTGGAGGGGCTTTGCCCTTCTCTGTCCTCACCACCACAACTCACCCACCCACTCACCCCTTGGGCAGCTGGTGGATAAACAAGCATTACTTTACGCTTTGTTTTAAATATATAATTTTTAAAAACAATGCAACATAGTCAAGGCTGTGAAAATGACGCTAAGCTTAGAAAAGAGCCAGTGAAGTCACATTAGCTGAGTAGACAATAAAATATAAAAACAAATTTGAATAACAGAATTACTTAAGTAAACATTGAGGAAAAAATATTTCATAAAAATGGAAGAAATGGTTTTAGCCAGGTGGTGATGGCACATGCCTTTCACGCAGCATTCAGGAGGCAGAGGCAGGTGTATCTCAGTGAGTTTGAGGCCAGCCTGGTCTACAGAGCTCCAGGACAGCCAAGGCTACAGAGAAACCCTATCTCAAACAAACAAACCAAAGAAAGGGTTAATTTTAAAGTAGGGAAAATATCTAATCACTCTTTTTCCCCTGCTGAGCCTCATTGTAGCCACTTCTTGAGTACTAACCTTTACTTGAAGGGTTGCTGTCTCCTGGGATCAGGTCTGACTCCTGTCCCTATGTCCTTTCCCTCTGGCATCATCTACTCACTAGGCTGATGACTGCCAAGTCTTACACACTTCTAGTGATAAACGGATAACACCCAGAAAAGGTATTAAGTGTGTAAAGCCAATGAGGAAAATTAATAAAGATCACAAACATTTAAAAACTCTCTAGCAATTAAAAGCATGCAATTTAAAGTACTATTGCCAGCTTAAATTAAAAAAAGGTTTGGTCTGAGTTTTTTTTAAAGACAACATTCCATTTTGTTGAGGGCATTGAAGAAATGAGTTTGCTGTTGCATTAGGCAAACACTCATATGAGCCTTTTAGGGAAGCAAACTAGTATGACTTATGGAAAGCCTGGAAAAATCGCACACACACTCTCTCTGTTTTAGACAAAGTTTCTCTGTGTAGCCCTGGCTGTCCTGGAACTTGCTTTGCTAGCCTCAGACCAGGCTAGCCTCAAACTCACATCAATCTGCTTGCCTGTCTCCTGAGTGCTGGCTAATCCCAGCCTACAATCTTAGCACTAAGAAGGCTGAGAGGAGGGTGTCATGAGTCTGGGAATATGCAAGGCCTGTCTCAAAAAGAGAGGAAGGGTGCTAGGGACCCTCTGCTGATGACCTTAGGCAGCAGGGCACACATGGTGCACAGATACACACACAGGTGAAACACCCACACATAAAAGACAACAAAATAAACTAAATAATAATAATAATAATAATATTCATCCCTATTATGACAAATAAACACACTAATAAAAAAATTGAATGCCATAAGTAATTGTCACCATCATTTTTATTGTAAGATTGTAAGGACTCATATATTTTTCTCTATTTCCCAAATTCCTACTTAACACTGATATACAATCTGAAAAAGATTGAGTCAAAATAAAACATTCACAAATGAAATGCATCAAGCTTTTTTTGGTCAATATTGATCCCTTTTTTATTTATTCAGAATGTTTCCTGTTCAAATAAGTACAGAGTTGGAGAGATGGCTCAGTTAAAAGTACTTTTGCAGAGGACTCAGGTTTGTGACCCAGCACCCACATGGTGGCTTATCATTGTCTAACTCCACTTCTAGGGGATCCAGTGCTCTCTTCCCGCCTCTGTGGGCACCAGGCACACATGCGGTGCACATACACACATGTAGGCAAAACACTCATCACATATAATGAAAATAAACCTTTAAAGTAAATACAGAGGTAAGTTTTAAAAAGCTGTTCATTTGCTTTCTGGAGGTCACGAACTTCCTAGTACAACATGCCTCTTGCACGGCTCACCTTCATCCCTCTCCGGAAGAGGAAACAAGAATAAACACCTGGTACAGAGCCCCAGGTCCTACTTTATGGATGTGAAATGCCCACGATGCTGTAAAATCACCACGGTCCCTAGCCATGAACAAAAACCAATGTTTTAATTGCAAATCACTGAGGACTGATTAGAAGGGTGGGGAGGGAAAGCTAACTGGTACAAACTCAGGATCATCGGGTTTTATTTTGCCCAGGTAGGAGTTTAGATTAATATTTTGCCTCTTCCTAATATGCAACCTTGTACTTAATACCTTCCTTTTTTTTTTTAAGTGTGTATATATGTGTGTTTGAGCTTCTGTCTGTCTGTAGAGTGTGCACACCCATGAAGGTCAGAAGTGGAATTATAGGGAGCTAGGAGCCGCCAAATGTGTGCTGGGATGTAAACTCTGGTCCTCAGCTCAGAGCATTAAGGGGCTCTTAACTGCTGAGGCACTGGCTCTCAATCTCTCACTTTATTTTAATATTTAAATTTTATACAAATAGGTGTTTTGCCTGAATGTATTCTGTACTCTATGTGCAAGACAAAACTGGTGCCTTTGGAAGCCAAAAGGAGTGTGGATCCCCTAGAACTGGAGTTAGAATGGTTCTAAGACACCATGAGGGTGCTGGGAATGTAACACTATCACCTTCTTACCCTCCCAGCCCCCCACCTCTCCACCTCCAGCCTCTGGTCTTAACCACTGAGCTATCTCTCCAGCCCCTCGTTTAATATGTTTAAAGTTAATTATTTGTTTGGTTTTTTTCAAGACAGGGTTTTTGTTTGTTTGTTTTTTTGTCTTGTTTTATTTTGTGTAGTCCTGGCTGTCTTAGAACTAGCTCTGTAAACCAGACTGTCCTCAAACTCACAGAGATCTGCCTGACTCTGCTTCCTGAGATCTGGGTGTAAAGGTGTGAGCTCTTGTTTCTTTGTTTATAAAATGAGTGTCTTTTTACTGGGTTATTTTAAGATAATGGCATGACTCTGAAAGAACTTAACATGTTAAAGCATTGTTACTACCTAGCAGACACAAGATAAAACTTTACCTGAAAGACAGACTTAACAGATAAATTGTCTTTTGTTTATGACAATCTTAACAAAGGGTCATTGTCACAACAGAACACATCAGTGACAGGTTTTTTTCCCACATTTGCAAGTAACCAGTTTTTATATTGTCATTAGGCTGTGATTGCTTCTGATACAACTGTATTTTTAGATGGATGAAAAAACATCTACTTCCTCTCTGCTGAAATACATAAATTCCCTTTCACTTAAAGGAAGTGGAAGGGGATGGGCGTGGCTGTGGTGTTCCCATGAGGGACTTTATGTTCCTAAGTTATTCACACTAATAGTGTATCTCCACCTATGAGCTTATCTGACACCAGAGGCCAAAACCACCCTTTCATTCATGACACACCAAAGCAAGCCTCCGCTTTTACACAAGCCACTCCACTCTGACACGAGTCCCAGCTCCCCAGCTGGCCTGCTGGATTCAATTTAATAGAACCCTTCCAGTAGGGTGCCTCTCCTGTTACATATGAGCCCCAGCCTGTCTCCCAAGCACCAAGATTATATGTGTAGACCATCACATGCAGCTAACAGTCTTTACAGACAACATCCTACAGCCATGATTGGGAAAACATTTCAATATACTTTCCCCTCTCACTTAGTAGTCACTAAGTCTCACATATTTGAGCAGAATAATTTGTAACTCTTGTTCCTGCTATTGCATTCCCCAGCACTGTTTTTATCCCAGTTCTCCCTCCACCCCAGATTACTACCAAGAACATGGATCCCTGACTGTCTCATGCTTTTCCACATCTATAGGGTCTCCCTAAAATTCTGTCAGGCAGAGGACTGAACATGCTATGATCTGCAAATAACTAACTGCTAACTGAATACCAAATGTAAGTTATGGAAAAGGCCTTTGGGCTGTTCAGCCTCATCTTCCTCCCTCTCGTTTCTTCTCCATCCTACCATGCACTTCACTCCCTGTACAGCAAGTACTTAAACTTACAGCACTATTGCCCTCTACACACCACTCATCCATCCTGACATGTTAGCTTCCTCCTCTTAACCCTTACAGTCACTAGAGAAAGAAAATGCCACATCCTTCTGTGTTTACAGTGCTTATTCAATGTAGTTAGTTATCATATGGAACCATTTTCCTGGACAACTTCAGATGAAATATAACAGAAAAAGCATTTTATGTCACAAAACTTAAATTTGGTGAAGATAGTAAGAAACAACCAACCAAAACAAAACAGTATGTTTTGGTTTTTAACTTTTAGCATGAAGGCTGCCCTGTTCTGCCCTATGCTAAGCAACTATAAATAAATAAATTTAAGATATGTATATATATATATTTATGCTTACAGATATTTATATGTTTATATAATATATAGTTTTAGATATATATACATGTGGGGGGGGGCAATGGACAACTGGAAAATCCCAGGAAAGGAAGTGCCAAAACAGAGACAGGAACTACTCCAATCTCTGGCTGACTCCAGCGTAATGACAGACTCTAAGCAGCCCAGCTAAAAGAACAGAACCAATATTTGGTCTGCCATTCATGCCAACGAGGATGGACATTTCTTAAAGAAGTAAGTTAGAATGTAGTGCCTAAATAACTCACATATTCACAACACCCAAGATGCAATTCAGAACGGTTCACTGTGGGGAGCGTGTGGGTGTGACAGCACAAAGCCCACTGTCAAGGGGAAGACTGAAAGCAGTGGCTTGGGAAGGAGGCCATGCTGAGTCCTAAAGTGGTGTCACATTACAGGAAGCATGGGCCATTGCCAAACTACAAAAGAGAGCAAGTCTGTTCTGAGTCTGTACTGTCTCACACTCACAACTACTGCTGACTCCTGTGTCAACGTGTATTTGCACTGCAGGGGCTCAAACTTGTCACCCAAGCAGTGACAAGTGTTACACCCTAGCTCTACCCCAGTTAACAGGTACCAGTTTTTAAGGACACAATAAGGTGGAAGAGAAGAATTGCCAGTTAGCACAGCAGAAACTGTAACTGAAGAGATGGCTCAGGAGTCCAACACCTGGTTCTCTTCCAGAGTGGGGAAATTCGGTTCTCTGCACCCACATCAGACAACTCACACAGCCTATAGCTCTAGCTCAAGAGCCCAAAACCCTCTCTGACCTCAGAGGGCCCCTGCCCTCACACATACCACCCACACACATAATTTAACAATACAGAAAAATGTGGTCAGTTTCTCTCAGGAAAAGAACTTTCTTAATTAGACCTTACTCCTCTTTTGATTTTTAGTAAGATCATTCTGATATCCCATGTTTGTGAAAGAGCATATAAGTTATACAACATCCACCAATGCAAGGCTACCCAGCATTAAAATGACAGGATAGAGCCCGCAACACTGCTCAGCCAGTAAAGACCAAGCCTACTGACCCCAGTTTGATCCCTGGGCTGCCCAGGGTCAAAGGAGAGAACTGACTCCCAATCTGTCCCTCTGAGCATTCCCTCCAACATGGCACATGCCCACACAAACACAAACATGCTCACAAATAAAAAGGAAAAAAAATGACAGTATAGAAATGCTTACTAATAAGCTGACTTCAATGTGTGAAGCACTTGGCAGGCTGGGGCAGAATGCTGCAAGCTAGAGGTCAGCCAGGACTAACTAGTGATTGCACAGCAGCTTGGAGAGGAGTGAAATCCTGTCTCAAAAAGCAAACAAGGGCCAGAGAGAAGGCTGGGGCCAGGAGCACTCACTGCTCTCAAGGAGGACCTGAGTACTCAGTCCAGTGGCTCTAGGTGTTTACCTAGAACTCCAGTGCCAGGGAGTTCAGCAATGTACAAACTCAAACACACAGGTACATGTTATTAAGAGGCTCTGTGGTAGCACAGACCTGTAATTCCCTGCACTTGGAAGGTAAAGGCAACAGGATGATGAGTTCAAAGCCATCAGTGGCTATATAAAGCCTGAGCCTAGCCTGGGTTTGGGTTACATTAAGACCCTGTCCTCTCCCTCTCCAAAAAAAAAAAAAAAAAAAAAAACCCAAAAAACCATATATATGGGAAAAGGCAGTTACAAAACCATGAATAATTCCTTCCAAATTTTGTTAAAATAAATTAAGGGGAGACGGCTCAGTGGGTAAAATTATGTGCTGTGCAAACCTGAGGACTTGAGTTCAAATCCCCAGAACTCACATAAAAATGGACATGACTGCATAGGCTTGTAAGCCTAGCACTGCTAGGCAGAGGCAGAGTCCCAAGAGCTCTATTGTCAGAAAGCTTGGTTCAGTGAGAACCTGTCTCAAGGCCATAAAACAGAGAGCACTCAGGAGGCAGGGGCAGTCAGATCTGTGAGTTAGTGGCTAGCTCTGGCTACACAGCTAGTTCCAAACAGCCAGAGCTATTACACAGAGAAAATCTGTCTCAAAAAAAAGCACAGAGCAATAGCATAAGACAACTAACACCTGGCATGGGTTCTCACACTCCTACATGCAACGTGACATAGACGCAGACAAATGCAGACATACACACACACAGAGATAAACATAAAAATGATAATATAACTGATTCATATTTTCTGGGCTTATTTTATTTGTTGTGTTCAATATCCTGGTTTTTGTTCGTTTGTTTGTGTGTGCAGATTACATAATAAACGGAATTTATGAAAACTGTGTTTTCTATTGCAAAAACATGTAATTTTAAATTTTCTACAATTTTGTGTTTTGTTTTGTTTTTTCATTGTTCAACTGCTTTTTCACGACAGGTGTGGCAATCCAGTACCTGGGAGGCAGGGACAGGTGGATCTGAGTTTGAGGCCAGGCTGGTCTTCCTTCCAAGCCAGCCAAGGCTACATAAAGAAACTCCCTGTCAAAAAGAAAGAAAAAGAAAAAGGAAAACCACACCCATAAAACAAAAATCCTGCTTTTCACTTTTTACCTCTATTACACTTTGCCTCAAAAACAAAAGAAACAAGAGCTATCTATGGTACTTTTTCATCCTTGTTGGTAATCTCATCGTCTTTCATCTGAACTGTTCTCAAGAGCCTCTCTCACCTGCATCACCTTCCGGTTTCTGACTCCAGTGGGACTCTTCTACCCTCACCCCTATACCTCATCTACTCAAAGCAGAACCCTTACCCTCTGCTGTAAACCTCTCATTGACCCCTTACTACACTACGCTGCCATCTTTACCTTTTGTTTTGTTTATTTTAGGGGGCTTGGATTTGAGCTGGGAATGTTTTATAGACAGGAATTTATACAGCCCAGGCTGGCCTCAAACTCACCATGCAGCAGAAGAGAAACTACTTCTGATCCCCCTGCCTCTGACTCCTGGGAGGTCAGATGTGACCAACCATACCTCATGATCTTACGTTCTTACACGAAGTAACCCCCACAAAAGTGGGAATTCTAACTTATAGTGATGAAAACACTGCACCGCCCTCAAAAACAAGAAGTAAAATGAGGCTACAGGACACACAGGAAAGTGCCACCAAGCATCACCTCTCCTTATTACACTCCAGCAGGGCATGGCAGCTCACACCTGTAATCTCAGCACTCAAGAGGTGAGGCAGGAGGGATCACCAAAAGTTCAACGCCAACATGGCACATTCAGCAGGCTCCAGGCCAGCCAGGGCTGCCTGGTGAGACCTAGCCTCAAAACAGAAAGAAAATACTATGATCCAATCCACAAGGTGACCTGGACCTAGCAGTACATTAACCCACAGAAAAGCTCCAAAAGGATTACTAACAGACTCAGGCGCAAATGGGAATATCCCCATCTCTCAGCTGAAGAAACAATGATTAAATACCCTAGGTCACGTATCTACAGAAGGTCATGGGTGCCACTACCCTTCGAAACCCAGGTCTACATCTAAGGGCCCGAATGGATTCTATACTTATATATATAATATTTATTACACACACACATACATATATATACATGTATCTTTTGCTGAGAAATAACTTAATTTTACTTTTACTACTGGGAAAACAAAACCCAAACAAACAAGGCTTCTTTCTTCCCTGTAACTGTCCTGTGGTTAATTACAGTAGCCATTAGTTACTGTGTGTCCAGCACTCTCCAGACACAAGTCATACCCCTGAAGGTCAGAGGCCAACCTGTGGGAGCGGTTCTCTCCTTCCATTATATGGGTTCAGGGCACTGACCTCAGGTCCTCACACCTGGAGGCCAGCGGCACCTTTCCATGCTCAGCTAGCTCGCAGGCCCTGGAATCTGCATTTTGAGGTTCACTGGAGGGTTTCGACCTCAATTCAATTCCTTTGCCTATCTGAGATGTACCTGAAACGCAAATGACCATAAAACTGCAACTCTTTCGTCAGTACAGTTATTCATGGTACTGTTCTTTCAAGGTTAATTCCTACGACTTTCCACGGAGCATTTCCTATAATGAATGAACAACTGCAGCAAATGAAACACTGGTCACCTTTATCTAGGCCTGGAGCAACTCAGCAAGCCTTCACCTAGCACAGCAGCGTCTTCTAGTTCTGCTCCAGCGCAGCCCGACAAGGAGCCCCTTTCTTCGCTGCCGGGACCCTGGAAGCAGCAGGGCCGGACTAGGGTCCGCACCAGGACAAATGACAACCGCCTTCCTGACCTTGACTAAGCTAGAGGTGAAGTTCCCGGCCCGCAACCCGCCGCCACCACCGCCGTGGAGCATCCCAGCGGCTCAGAGGACGAAGGCCGCGGCGACCCTGCCGCCGTCAGCTGACCTGTCCGGCGCCCTGGGGTCGCCCGGAACCAAAGCTGAGGGAGGCACGACGGCCGGGCGACTGCGGCGACAGCTCCCGGGGTCACCCCGAGCCTCTTACCCACTGAGCGGTGAGGCCGGTCGCCCTGGCCCGCAGCGCCAAGGAGAACATGGCGGACTACACGGTCCTCCCGCTCCCGCAGCTCTAGGCCGACTCCGGAACGAACGAGCCGGAGGCCAGCGAGCGCGCCCCCGAGCCCAGGACGCACGGCGCGCGCGCTCACGAACCCGGGCCTGGGCGAGGGCGCGCGGGGGCTGCTGGGACCGGTGGGCGGACCCGAAACCGTCAGGGCCCTAAAAGGCCGCTGCCTCCAGGGCTCGTAGAGGAAGCGCCCTCCTGGAGGCTCTGCTGACTCCTCTGTCAAACCCTTCCTCTGTCTGCTATTGCAGTTACTTCTCCCAAACTCCGTTTGGCTGACTGTTTTAAGGGCGGTTTTAAGACAAAGGGCTGCCACTAGGACATCAAGTGCCTTGGCTCCCAAGCCTTTGCTTTAGAGTACGTCCAAAGAAAGGCCAGCTGGAATTGACTTCGGAATTTCTCTGGCAAGTGGGAGGTGGAACTGATGACTGTTGATGCCGCGCGCTGGATGAAGAATTCTTTGTGTCTCTGTGTGCACTAGACATTTTCCATAATGAAACTGGTGGAGGGAGGAAGCCACCGCCTTCCTGATGTTTGATCGTCTCTGGAAATTCTTAGCAGCTCTAGTACGCACCGTGCTGTTTCCAGCCTTAGACATTTTAGGCAGAGTCTGTCAAGGATACTAAATGCCTTGGTTCCCATTGCACTATCTTCAGTATTAGTTTGCCACGTCTATATTTGCTTCAAAGGAAAAGATAATCTGGCCCTCAATATTGATTTTTCTTATTTGTGTGTGTGTGTGTGTGCACTCAAAATTATTGTCATCATCACTATTAGCAACAGTAATAGTTTGGCCTTTTCAGAGTCTCATGTAGCAAAAGCTGGTCTCAAACTCACTATAGCTAAAGCTGGTCTTGAACTCATGACCTTCATGCCACCACCTGCCAAGTGTCATTCACCACCCAACCCAGTTCACTTAACATTTATACACATAATTCTTACCCAACTAAAATCAGACCACGTTACAAATTAAATTCAAAGAAATTCACAAATAGATTATATGGATACTGCATGGATTCTTCATTTGTTACTTCACTGTATTTTCCTGGGGGTTTCTCTGACCTTCTTGTCCAGATTAGTCATGGAGGTACCTCAATAATATTCCTGCCTCCACTCTCGCTATATTTGCCACTAGATTATAACCACCCCGGGTAAAGACTTTTCCATATTCTTTGATTCAGCAATTTGCACTGTACTTGCCATATGAATGGCCCTCAATAAGTCTGTAAGCTGAATGAAAATATTTTGTATAGTGCAAAGAGTTTGCCTACCCAGTTTCTGATGGAGCTATGATAATTATGTGTATATCAATGAGAGGGTTTTTGCTCCAAATAACCAGAGACTTAACTAAAGTAGATAAACAATGTCAGGTTTGTCCAGTGGGAGTGGCACACGCCTTTAATCCCAGCACTAAGGAGACAGAGGCAGGCTCCTTTGTGAGTTCCAGAGCAGCCTGGTCCACAAAGTGATTTTCAGGGCAGTGAGAGCTGTTACATAGGGAAACTCAGTCTCAAACAAACAAGCAAAAACAATGTCAGGTTTACTGTCTTACCTGAAAAATCATTCATAACTCCAGTTTCAGGGGATCTGATGCCCTCTTCTAACCTCCAAGGTACCAGTCACACACGTGGTGCACATCCATGGAGGGAGAACATTCATACACATAAATAAATCTAAATTTTTAAAGGCATTTTTAGGACTGGCAAGGTAACTTAGCAGGTAAGGACACTTAGACCAAACCTGTAGACTAGAGTTTGATCCCAGATGGTCCCAGGAGACAACAGACCACCCCAAATTGTACTCTGACCTCCAAAAGGCACACGAATGTCCATACACAAACATACATGAACATGTGCACACACAAAAGTTGAAAAAATGAGGACTATGGTGTAGATTTAGTATAGTAATTAAGAAAGAGATGCTCGGGAAATGAGCAAAGCATACCTAAAAGTATGGATGTGGTTTCTCAAAGGAGAGTTGCACTTCCTCGTCTTTCCAATGGCCATTTGTACGGTTTGGTGAATTCTGAAAGTAGCTTCAAAAGATTGCTGTGAATTTAAATGAGGGGACTAGAGAGAGGGTTCCGTGGTTAAGAGCACTGGCTGAGGATTACATTCCAGGGACCCATGCAGGAGCTCACAGCATCTCTAACTCCAGTTCCAGGTGATCTGATGCCCTCTTCTGGCCACTGCAGGCACCAGGCATGCAAGTCATACACACACATCCATGCAGACAAATGGCCCATATACATAACAATAAAATAATTAAATCTTTGAAAGAAGGAAAGAAGGCAAGAAAGAAACTCCTGGGGCTGAAGAGATGGCTCAGAGGTTAAGAGCACAGGCTGCTCTTCCAGAGGTCTTGAATTCAATTCCCAGCAACCACAATACAATGGTGGCTCACAACCATCTATAATGAGATCTGGTGCATCAATAAATCTTTAAAAAAATTTTTTTTTCCTGGTTGCTGTGGCAATCTTTGCAGGCTGCTGCTGGTTCCCTGGTACTTTTCAGCTGATGGAAGGGGAGTGGATTTCTCCCAGCAAGGAGTGTTTCTTTTGTGGTCGCTGCCTCACTAAAAGCTCCTCAGCAGCGGGCTGTCTGTGGCACCTTTGCCCCTAAGGCTTTGGCCTGCTGCCCATTAGAAGACCGTCGGAAAGTGAGTATAAGGGGTGGGTGGGGGTGGGGCAGAAGGAATAGGGGAGACTTTCCTGACACCCTCACTACACATATGCACGATGACTGTCCATCTCCTGCAGTGGTTTCTCATTCCTAGCAAGCAATATTCTATAGTCTGTTTCTGTGCAGAATTTGACTACCTCAGGTCTAATCATTCCGTATCTGTCCGGTTCTATATTGAACTTTTAAAGTAAGTTGGAATCGAAGGAACTTTTTACCCTCAGAGGTGAACATAGGAAAGGCAGGCTCTTTTTAAAGATTTATTAAGCCATTCGAGTATGCATGGCTGGAGAAGAGGGGGAGTTTGGGGGACTTCCACCTGATGTCACCTTACAGCTTCTTGGAGCTAGGAACAGAAGAGATCTCGGCCTCCCACACAGCGGGAGCACAGAGAGTAGGGCGGCTCCCTGGCCTGGGCCCCTCCCCCTAGCATTCCCCAGAGCCGGAAGTCGAAGGCTGAGCTGAGACCCGGCGGATCCTAGGATCCGGAGGAGCGGGGCCCGCGGAGGGGGCGGGGCTGGGCTGCGGGCGGGGCTGCGGGCGGCCGCGCTAGCCCGGAGCCGCAGCCCTCGGTCTGGCGAGCCGGGTGAGCTCGGTGTGGGCGGCGAGCCCGGGACCCCGAGGAGGCCGCGACCCTGCGGCGGATCGGCTGCAGGCGAGTGAGGGCGCCGGGGGCGGGGCGGAGCGGGACAGGCCGTGAATGGCCGCACTCGAGCTGCCGGGAAGAGGCCCCTTCGCTTCCGGGCGTTTCCGGGGAGCAGGGTGTGGGAGGACCATGTGCACCCGGGTCCCGGGCACCTGTGAAATCACGGAACTGCACGGGAGACACGCGCGTGGTGGGCGTTGGTGATCTGTATTAGTCCGGACTATTTACCAGATGCCAAGCGCCGGCCGCTAGGAACGTCATTCACGCTGTCAACTTAATATAGTTATAAAAGTTATCGATCAACACCATGGTTCGGGAATGTGTTCATGGGATGCCTGAACAGTGGAAATGAGCCAGCAGGTATCAGGCCAACATAGAACTGCAGTCCCTTGTAGGAGGGAGGAAATACTTTGTCTCAGAACAAAACCCGCATAAAGACGACCTCTGGTAAATTGCTTTTAGTTTTCAGCTATTTACTATTTCCCCCACTAAGGAGGTCGCCTTCAATCCGTTTTAGATGGTGTTTTGGAAACTTTCCGAGGGCGCAAACAGATATCTACTCCCTCCTTACAGGGTCCCGATGACATACCAAAGTACAATTCCCCGAAGCCCCCCTTGCTGCGGAACCATTGAGTTTACAGGACTTACCTCCTGAACATGTGTGACCCAGAGCACGGAATCACCAGAAAGTCACCCCTCAGTTAACTTTCCGGTGTGTACCCCAAGACGACTAGGTGATGTGCAATTAGGGCAGAATTGTATATACCAGTTCAGAAGGTGCAGGAGGGAGGGGCAGAACACCTACACACCCACACACCCCAGAAAGCATGTCAGTAATCAACAGGCCTATCTTGAAGTTCACATTAGGAGTGGTGATTGTTGCTCCAGTGAAGAGGATGGCTGTTAGCCCTGGAGGATAGAGTTCGGGACAGTGGCACCCCACTCGTTTGCAAGGAGAGCCCTCCACCTCTTCCTAAAAGAGTTTATTGTGAAGATGAACAGTTGCCATGATGCTGGCTGACCAGTGGGGCTCAGAACAGAGTCTCTGGTTTTCCCCTTAACACCAGGACCCACCAAGTCAGAGTATCAAGATAAGCTGTCTGACAGTTGGGACTAAAACAATGAAAATGTGAACTCTTAAAACGGTTTGCATATTTATGAATACAAATGACAGAACATTCTGATAAATAACAAAGTCTGAATTAGAGAATTGATTCCTATCCAGGATTGAGGGCAAGCTAAGCATTTTACTGTTGAAAATATTGTTTGGCCTGCCCAAAGTTCCTCACTTCAAATTGGGAGTACTGATAAATTCATGGATACTAAGAGTGAAAAGAGAAAACCTGTTGGAATGAGGTGGCTATTGGAATGAGGTGGACTGGCCGAATTGCTCTGTGGTATCTGCAGCTATTATTAGCAACTGGTAGAATAGTTATGAGTAGTATTTAGTATTAGAAGTGGCAATAGAGCATATTTTACTCCTGAAGGAAGTTGAATAAAGATAGCCACTTAAGGGGGCTGGAGAGAGATGGCTCAGAGGTTATGTGCACTGGCTGCTGCTTTTCCAAAGATCCTGAGTTCAATTCCCAGCAACCACAGGGCACCTCACAACCACCTATAATGAGATCTGATGCCCTCTTCTGGAGTGCAGGGGTACTTGCAGGCAGAACACTGTATACATGATAAATAAATAAATCTTAAGAAAAAAAAGATAGCCACTTAAGAGCTACCTACACCATAGAAGTTTTACTAAAATGACAATGTCACAATTAATCTTGATTCTTATGCCAAAGCCCATTCAAGGATATGTCTTGCCTAAAATTTTAGAGCAACAGACTTTTTCCTAAAAAACATTTAATTATCATGTGTGTGTTTGTGCGTATGAATGTGTATGTGGTGTGGGTGAGTACATGTGTGTCTTGTTAAATATATGGAGGTCAGAGGGCAATTTTGGGGAGTGGGTTCTCTCCATCTACCATGTTGGTCACAGAGACCCAACTCAGGCCAGCAGGCTTGTCAGCAAGAGCACTGACCTGCTGAGCCATCTTATCAGCCTGAGAATTAATTCTTTAGAAGCAGACAGCATTGAGAAAAGGATAAGGAAGAAATTGGGTTATGTTCGCTACACATGTGATTTTCAGAGTGAAAATAATTGGGCGACGTTAACAGTATGTTTAAGTTAGCTCTCTAAATCTAATATGTGACAGTTTCGGCATGTAACCAATATAAAATATGAAAGATGTTTTACTTGGGAGGCTTTGGTTGCATAGAGCTCGGCAGCTGCATGCCACTTTGTCACCTCACTGGACAGCCCAGGTCTCAGGCTCGCATGCATGGCTGGAGTCTAAACTCCTCCCTTTGAGAGTCATTGCTTTCCCCCACTGGCTTCTATTTATCCTTGTCTTTCTTGCTGCATCTCCCAGGATTCTTACTGGGAAACGCTGAGATATCCTTTGCCTTCCTGCTGCAAGCCCAGTGCTCCAACTCCAGCTGTTATTTACACTTGATGGAGAGCCGCTTCCCTAACTCAGTGCTCTGCAGTAAAAGCTGAATTCACAGCTGGGTCAGAGCCCTGGTGGGGATGTGACAGCCAGCCCTAACCTGATGGTCCTGCGTTGTTGCCTGCTCTAGCCCAGGCAGCTAATAACACTTGCCCCACAGTGCTCAGCACTGTGTAATCATTTTACCTGTAACTCCCTGGTGATGGCTAAAGAAACTCAGTATGGAACCAGGCATCCCTTAAGGGCTGTTGACCTTTCCTCCCGGGAATGTCTGGGAGATCTTGTGACCTGTTGAGATAAGAACAGGATAATGGGCCAGTGTGGTGGTGTGCGGCATTTGGGAGGTAGAGCAGACAGATCTCAGGTGAGTGACCAGCATAGTGGGTTTCCTGCTGTTAGGTATTTAACTGCTGCTTTCTGGTTATGTAAACTTGCTGTTTAACTCTTTGCGTCTGCCTGTTGTGTGTGGGGATGGGGATGGAGGGATGGAGTGGTCTTTTTATCACTGTACAGTGGGAAAGAGGAACAGCTGAGGGAGTAAAATGACGTTCTTGCCCGGCTGTGGGGTCCGTAGAATATTGTCATGTCCACCTTAAACATCACCTTTTAAACTCTTCCTTTAGATGTGCCTTCACACCCCACCCCCAGCATGGCATGCTGCTTGGCTCTAAGGCTGCTGTCCTGCTAGCTATAAGAATAGATTAATTCATTTGATCTAAATTTGAAGCAAGTCTTTGGTTTTCCCCAGTGGACTCAAACGCCACAACACTCTCAACCCAGGGGATTCAGCTGTTTTTGAGCCCGTCTGCTGTCTGTCTGCCTGGTGTTGTGTTCTACTCATCTGTGTTCTGATCAGGCTCTGCACTTAGCAGCTTCTCAGGATTTACAGACAAAATGAGTAAACTGCAGGGTTCACTCATAGTTTTCAAGTGGACTGCTCCTTCCTGTTAGAGCGTATGTGTCTGTCCTGCTCTCAGGCTCACGTACACAGTGAGCCATAGAGGGAACTTTCTGTTTCTCTCTCCTGATTTTAAAGATGGGAGCCCTCGGGCTTGGATTTAGGTCAGCATGGCTTGCAAATTTGCCTCAAGACCAGTTCAAGAGTTGAGGAAACAGCTTTGAAAGGGTCTGGACTCATACAGGGTTAGGTTCCTGGAATGGCTGTGAAGCACCTGCCTCCATCTTGGTGACAAGGTAAGTGCAGAAGGAGGAATGACACTGGCCGGGATGGTTGCTCAAGGCAGGCTTAGGTCTGGGAAGCTGAGGATGTCCTGGAACTGGTGCCAAGAAAAAGCTAAAGAACAGAAGGATCAATCATTTCAGATCTGGACAAGTCTTGGCCCTGGGTGCTAGGAAAGAGCCAGTAGCATAGGAGGAAGAGCTCAGGAGAGCAGCAGGAGGAGCCGAGAACAGGCATTAGCTTGGTAAAGACGTTGTTAGGGTACACGAGGGGGTCACACCTTGATTTTTATTACTGGGACTAACAACTGAGAGCAGGGGCCAGTTCTCAGTTTAAAGAATGGAAGGGATTATAGGAAGAAAAGGCAAGCTTTTTACAGAAAGTCCAACAGCAACTTTAAGGCCCAATAAAGCCTTCCGGTCCTTCTGTCACATTTAACCCAAAGGCACTCACACCTCCACTGGAATCAAGGGCTCCAGTGTGGTGCCCAAGAGGAAGTCTGGGGCTTAGGGCCAGGCCTAATGAATGTCTTCCTCGCTGTCTTCTGGTGAGGGCCTGGTGTTGGCCCTAAGTGTAAGGGCCTGGTGCCTCAATGTTAATTGTGTATGGCGCATCCCGTACCAGTCAGATCAATGCTGTCTTAAGTGTGATTGCTGCTTAGTGACTCTAGGGAGCAGAGTTCATTGTCCCCAATATAAATCGAGTGCTCTGGTCCTGCGGTTTGGAGATATATTTTCATCCCTGACATTTGCCAGTGTCTGTACCTCTTGGACCCCTTGGCTCTGGCCTGGCTGAGCAAAGCCTGGATGCCCCTCCTCCTAGAGGCATTAGCCACTGCCACGTGTCTGAGGCTTCTGACTTCCTCAGACACCCAGGTGTTCACGCCTCCGCCTCCTCAGTGCAGAGACGACGCAGGAGCAGATTTGGGTGATCCCGTTCAGTCTGCTTTCTGTTTCTTGGGTGCTCTGTGGCCATGGTTGTGCTGTTCTCTGCTTTGGAGGTTGAATTGAACTGATGTGCTAAATAGGATACTTAGCAGGGTACCAAGTGCCCTGGATTTCTCAATTTTAGTCTCTGCCAATTATGAATTCCCGCCATTGTCTTCAGTCTTCTCTATTCAATAGGCCTCTGCAGAGTTCTTTCTCTGCTTCCCATGATACTTACACACCCTAAAGCTGTGTAGAAATTAGTTCCTATAGGTGATAAGCCCTATCCCCCAGCAGTGTCTCATGTAGCCCTGGATGATCTTGAACTTTCTATGTATCAGAAGGTGGCCTTGAACAACAGAAGTTCTTTCTTTTGTGTCCCCAGTGCTAGGATCACAGACGTGTGACATGACTACCTTTTCTGTGTTTGCTGTGGCTAGTAGGTAGAAGGCGTGAATGGGGGCCTATGTCCGTGATGTGTTGGTTCCCGCCCACAGGCATCATGACACCCGTGAACACCCAGCACTCCTTGGCGGGCCAGCCCTATGCAGTGCCCCTCATCCAGCCAGACCTTCGGCGAGAGGAGGCAATCCAGCAGGTGGCGGATGCCCTGCAGCACCTACAGAACATCTCTGGAGACATCTTCAGCAGGTGGGACCTGTTACCAGCTGACCTGATAAAGGGCCTGGAGTCCTCCTCCAAGCAGAACTCTCTGCAGCCCTAGGAATGTACCTCCTACAGACACCGTCCTCAAGGACCCAACTATTTTCCAGTGTGGAACAAGTATGAGAGAAAAGTCCAGCTTGGAAACATTCTTACAAGTGCCTGAGCGCTCACCATCTACTTGTCTGATGTAGCCCCTTAGGGTTGTGGGTCTGTGGGTTGCAGTGGTGTTTCTACGCTCTTCCCATGTGATTGCGTCCTTCCCTGGCTCCTGAGGTCAGCCAGCCCTGACTCGGGGTTTGGGCCTAGGGCCCTGTGCATGGAGTATGGCACTGCCCCTTCCAACTAGAACGTAACCTCTGGGATGACAGACCTAAGCGCTGTTAGGCTTTTCTTAGCTCCAGCTAGGTACTGAGGAACGGGTCATACGATGGTTCTGTTCCTGTGTGAACAAGCTAGTTTGCTACAGATGCAGATGGTTGGGTCATCCACGGCAGGTGTCTCTTAATGTTATCAAGACACACAGTGAAAGTGAGATGGACGGAACTGATGCTGGCCTGACTCAGTAACAGCAGACTGCATTAAGGAGGTGAAATATGCTCTAAAATAACAATAGCAATTACACTTCAGTAAAGACGTAAGACAGTGGATCTCATTTATTATTGTTAGGCCCAGCAAGAGCCTAAATATAAGAAGGTATGAAGAGAACTCAGGAAACTAATCATCCATTGATGCAAAATCGCAAGAGGTTCATTCTGACCATTGTGCAATGGGGTCACCCCTGCTGGTCAGCAAGGAGTGGCCCCAGGAGAAGAAAGACCTTAGTTTTTTAAAAGACAAGACATGGGGAATTCTAGGGGTTGCCTTCTTGGCAATTCATGATTGGATGAGGTATTTAACTTTTAAAATGATTGCTTGGTTCTGGGCACCCTTGGGTCTGGTCAGCCCTGTCATAAATATCTGATCTTCAAGTCAGTTTGGAATTTCCTGCCATATGAGATATAGCCACAGTTAAAGGTGGGAAAGTGACTAACTCATCCCGTGTCTGTTCTGAGGAGTGGGGGTTACAGGCTTTGGATCAAAGGTCAGGAGAAGGATTGGGGCCATTTGGCCCAGTTTCCAAACAAAGCTCATCTCACAGGCGCCAGATGGTGATTTTCTCTCCATTTAGTAGAGATCTCTGCTTGTTCTCTTCCTTATCTCTGCTCTCACAGATGGCTAATGTCAGGAACTTTTACATTCCTCGGCTCTCTGGAGAAGCACTAAAAGGCTTTAATTAACATGGGCCTAAAACTTGAAAAAATAAGTTATAAGGCAATTAAAGAAACGTAGGTTACAAAGTTAGTCTGATTCTTTCATTATCATCACTATATATATTATATTGGGCATAGTTGTATGTGCTGTGTTTTATGCTCCTGGCTAAACAGTTGTTTTTCACTAGTATGTCATCACACCCAGGATTAATGTTGCATTATGGCAACATTACCATAGCTACTAGGGGAGGGGAGGTTTTCTTCTCCATTGTGATGTTATGGGTCATGACTGCGGTCCTTCATTGGCTGAAGCATCACGGTGTGCTGACCTGACTATAACTGATTTTGCGTCTAGTTAACTACAGTTGTACTAAAGGTCTTTATATAGCATTGCCCACCATTGATCTCGCTGCATTAGTTCTTTTAACCCTTGGAGCTACTGTATCCTTCCTTCTTTTGGGGGTGAGCAAAGGAATAGGGTATTTCAGTCTCCATTTGGCGGGCCCTGGATTCTGGTTGGCATCCTGGATCTTGGCTTCTGGATGGAGAGCAGGGGTTCCGTTTCTCTCAGGGGCAGCTAGAGCACTTCAGGGTGAAGCCTGAGTGCACTAAACCAGGGTGTGGAAAAGGTTTTCCAGAGAGCGTTACAGTTTTGCTCTTTTAGCATGAGATTGCTGGTGGCAAGGGAAGCTTGGGCGCTCTAAAGCCAAAGTGCCACAGCTCTTGCTCAAGCTGCGGTGCTGAGCACGATAGAGGCACATGCCAAGGGCCATGTCTGGTTGGCTTGCAGCCAAGACACAGGCCTGGTGAGTCCCGGGCCCAGTGAGGCCCAGGCCCAGCAGGTAGGAGGGCAGCCCCAATCAGGCCTGGCAGACCACAAGAGCAGTATAAACAATATAAATATAAGCAATATAAACCCTGAGCAGAGGGAGGGATTTTGAGGGTTAGTGTATTTGCTTCACTGGGGTCAGGAGGTCAGGGATACTTAAGGAGAAGAAAAATACAGTACTTAATTATCCTGTAGGGGAATCTCCAAGTACAGTTGAAGGTCACTGCTGGACCAAGATCATTAGCAGGTTGGGGCATTTCTAGGAATTCCTAGATGCTTGCTAACGCAGTTTCCTTACCGGGGAAAGGCTGGTCTGTATCTGCCCTGAGGGCTATGTGCTGCTCCTTAGCTCCCTTAGCTCCCTATGAGACCTGGAGTCCCCCAAATCAGGGAAGACTTTAAAACCCAGCTGAGAAAAGGGAGTCTATCATCATAGACTGAGTGTAACTAAGTAACTTCAGCCTTATCCAGCAGAGCCCTAACTCTAACCCCCCAGGCTATCACTGACCCAGTCAGACAGTGAACTTGCTGTGTGTTGGAGGATGACCTTGAGCTTCTGATCCTCCTGCTTTCATCTTCCAGGTGTTGGTGTCAGAGGCCTCTATCATCATGCCTGGCCACCTCTCTTTTGTAGACAGGAAACTTGGGCAGAAAAATAAAGCCATGTAGTAAGCGGGTTAAGGCGCTTGCTACTGAGCCTGATGATCAGAGTTTCATCCTCAAGACCCACACAGTAGACAGAGAGAACTGATTCCCCAAAGGTTGTCATTTGACTGCTGCATACACCCTATAGAACGTGCTACCCAAGCCCCCCATGCACGCACACAGAGTAAATAAATAAGTAAATGTGTGTGTGTGCGCGCGCGTGTGTGTTTTAAAGCCAAAGAGATTTCAACAGATGACAGAGACAGGATTAAGCCCAGAAAGTGTGCAGCAGATTGTGAGAAGGTTGCCATCTCTGTGAGTGGTGGAGGGTGAGGGTCTGTACACTTACTGGGGAGTCCTGGCAGGTGTAGAGGGGTGGAGGAGGGGGTGCGTGAGGAGTAACATTCCCTAAAGAAATTGAGAGTGGGAACCATAAGGCAGGGAGGCCTGAAAGGAGTCTGGAGCCGGGAGAAGTGGGAGGGCCTTCCTGGTCTTTGGTGGTGTTGAATTTGTATTTGTCTGTTTCCTATCACTGTGACAAAAGACCCGAGACCGTCGACTTGAAGAACAGGTTCATTTGGACTCAAGAGTCGGTGGGCTTCAGTGTGGTTGTTGGCCATGCTGCTTATTGGTAGCACAGTGCATCTTGGTGGAGTGTGGGGGTAAGGAGTCGAATGTGAGTTCTGAGAGTAAAGAAGCAGGAGGAGGAGGTTGGGATTCTGTATTCTTTTCAAGGACATAACTCCAATAGCTTAGGTTCCTAGCACTAGGCTCCACCTCTAAAAAGAGCCGATACTTCTTTTTAATTTTTTTAAAAAATTTATTGTATGTGTATGCACACCAGAAATGGGTATTAGATCCATTGGGACTACAGTTACAGCTGATTGTAAGCAACATGTAGGGGCTGGGAATTGAACTCAGGACCTCTAGAAGAACAGTCGATGCTCTTAACCTTAACTGGTGAGTCATGTCTCCAGACCTGAGTCCCCTGCTCCTTTGTTTGCTTGTTTATTTTTGTTTTTTAAGGCAGGGTCTCTTTGTATCCTGACTGTCTTGAAACCCACTCTGTAGACCAGGCTGGCCCGGAACTCACAGAGATCTGCCTATCTGCTTCCCCAGTGCTGGGATTAATGGGGTGTACCACCACTGCCCTGCTGAGCCCTGTCTCCTTAGTACTATCACAGGTAGCCAGCAAGCCTTTACCATAAGGGACACAGCCAAGCTGCAGCAGAGCCGAGAGACACAGTTGTCTGAGTTCCAGAACTTATCTAGAACAGTCTTGGGCGGCGTGAATCTTCATTCAGTGTTGATTTAAAGGATATAGTTGAAGGTGACTATAGGTTCCTTGTCAGGTCCTAGGTTTTGTGAGTGCCCAGGTCCTCTCTTTGATCATTAGTGACCTGAGATGATCTTGTCTCCTGCCTGGTTGTCCACACCTTGTGTTTCGCCTAACATTCCTCCTACCAAGAAAAGTTCTTTGTTGTTGTTTGTTTTTTTAGATGTATTTATTTTAGCTAGGCAGAGGCCTCTTTGTGGAGATTTCCAGTTAGGCTAAAGTGTATCTGCTGATGGCAGAGTCCTGATTCTGTTAATTTATTAGTGAATCTACAGGAAAACAGGAAGTAAGAGATTAAAAAAAAAAATCACTCACACAAGCATTCAAGGGAAAAATGTCAATGAAGTTAAGAATTTTAACTTCACCAAGTTCCCACAGGCTTCCATATGTTGGTGTGATTTCACCTAGCATCTCTTCTGCAGAAACTGCAACAACTTTAGGCTGCTAGGTCCACAGTATCAGCCCATACATGTATATAGACAAACAATTAGACATATAGACCTGTACATATTCATACACACATACAATGGATGATACAAAAGGAGCTCCTTACATACAGGTAATTGACATACACTCATGTAACATATGTACATGAAACAGGCAGACATATTTACATGCAAACATATCTATTTACATATTTACAATGCATGGATATAGGGGTTCAACCCTACTAGTCTTCTACTAATGTTTATTGTCTGGTCTCAGTCTTATACTTCTGAGACAAAGGAGTTACCTCATATTCAAAAAGGCAATTAATCACAAAAGCAGACGAATTCTGAAATACAACAGGTTACATGTTTTAAAACTCAACATTTCTTGGGCTAGAGAGATGACTCAGAGGTTAAGAGCACTGGCTGCTCTTCCAAAGGCCGAGTTCAATTCCCAGCAACCACATGGTGGCTTACAGCCATCTGTAATGAGATCTGGTGCCCTCTTCTGGCGTACAGGCACACATGCAGGCAGAACACTGTATGCCTAATAAATAAACCTTAAAAAAAAAAGATTGGGGGTTAAAAAAACAACTAAACATTTCTTATCTATGTATCCATTACGTAAGTTCATAGTGAGTTCAGAATGACAGAGGTTAACAAGGACTATAGGTTAACAGGGTCTAAAAGTTACAAGAATATGTTTTTTCAATTAGGACTGACCTGGCTATATATTTTCTCTTAGTCTATAGTGAGTTCTGGACAATAATTTTATCTGTCTTTCATTCCAAGAAACAAGCTAAATTAAAATGACAGTATATTATGCCATAAGCTGACAAGGTATAAGGAATTACAATAGAACAGTTTGTATTTAATGACATCAAGGTTTGACTTATTTTAGACATTTCTTGGTAGCACCACTGTGCTTGGGTTCATGGGAAGTTTGAACCAACTCGCCTAAATTTATGGTGTATACCAGGATTCGTGAGCGAAGACTCACCAAGCCTGTGTCCTAGTGAGGCTTCTGGAGGTTCTCAAACGTATTTATAGCAGGCATAAACTTTCTAAAATTGTGTTAGAAGTTCTAAATTTAACAATTTAACTTGAAAGTTGTTTGAATCAAATCAGGAATTCTATAATCAGGAATTAATTCATCTGAACAGCATTGCATCTTCAGTACAATCCCGTAGGAAGTTTGTCCAGTCAGAGTGGGTAAGAAAGTGAGGGTTCGCACCATGCCAGATTTTAGAGAAATGCAGCACTGCACAAATGACAGGGTTATCAGAGGTTGGAAGCAGTTCTGGGGTGCATCGTGGTACAGACCTTGCAAAGTACTGGATCACCTTCCAGAAGGCCCACTTGCCTAATGAGCTCCTTTGACAGAATGGCTCCGGACAAAGTAATGAAGAGATCGAATGGAACAGGCTTTTGCAACGAAGGGCTTAAATGATGGCATCATGGCCTTTCTCCCTCCCCCTGCTTTCCTCCCCTCCCCTCCCCATCTCCTGTCCCCTTTCCCCTTGTGACTTCTGGATTGTCTGTGTTCACAGACAGGTCTTGCTCTAGTGATGTCATGGTGAAGCCAGTCAGGGAAAAGCTCTCAAACCCAGACAAGGGTCCAGCAGGAAAAAGGTTTTTCTTGTGCCAGCACTTCTTGTAGACGTAGCACCAGCCCTTGTAGCCTGGCTGGATTTGCCTATCTTCTGCAGTCAAGAGCTGCTACCAAGGGGTTATCACACACCAATCATCCTGGCCCCAGGTTACAGGCATCCCTCTAGAGTTCTGGGTAGATTTTACCTGCAGCCTGGGATTGAGCTTGTGTGAGAGCTACAGTTCACAAAGAAAAGGAATGTTACTTGAATTAGGAGGAAAGACTCACTCCTACATAGGGCCAGGCAGAGTTCAGAGGGATGGAGAGGTTATGGATAGGGTTCAGATCTGAACAGAAATGGCATCGATGGAGTTTAGAAACGAGGGTTGGAGGCCCAGACAGGAGCCTGAATACAGCAAGCAGTATGGTCTCTTGTAGGCCGTGGAGAAGGGGCCCTGATGTGCGGGGATAGTAAATGGTCAAGATTGCAGACATGTGTGCTTGAAACACGCTGTCAGCTTGTTTATGTCAGAGAGGGCTGTGAGTCTTGGGGACTTTGCCTGCTGTTCCTCTGTCCGCAGTCATCCTGTGGGGGAATTCAGGCAGGAGGCTTGACTGTAAGCGGGGCTGGGTGAACAGTTGGGGCCTGTGACTAAGGTCTACGGGGCTTCTTGTGTTTGGACAGGGCTGCATGATTTATCCTGGAGACTCACAGAACCATGTGAGGTTCCGAAACAGAGGAACAGGGGGTAGAAGAATTGAGGAAGGACAAAAAGAGGAGTGGTTGGGTCCCAGGGCCAGCCTGCAGAGCTATTGATTCAGGACAAGACAGGGTCAAGGCTGTAGTTCTAGCCTAGGAGGCAGAGAGGACTGGAGAGGGAACGTCTCAAGGGAAGCAGCAGTAGCTTATAAGAACAGGGAACTCGGGAAAATGGAGTCAGGGAGGGATGGGGTGCTTTCATCCGCTTGTCCCTGCTGCAGCCATCTCCAGCCTGTGGGGCCTTCAATGCTTGGTCCTGTGCAGTGAGGATGGCCCGGTTGCTTGGGAACCACTTCCAGAAACAGACGGGTTGAGTGGGAGACACTGAGTCTCTGCCAGGCGCTGATGCAGTTGATTCTGCACAGTGCACAGGATGGTGGTCTGGTGCCTGCTCAGCACTGAGAATTGGCCCTTGCCTCCTGTGGGAACTCGGCAGAGAAGGATCAGAGCCTCTGGGGATGTCTCTGGATGCTTCCACAGGGGGCCCCTCCCTTTGCCTACATAGGGAACCTGTGACCTGCCTCCCACAACTTAGATACACTCAGTAGGAGCTGGAATTGATGTCCCCGGGGAGCTAGACAGAGTCTGTGAATGTGTGGACATGCCAACCTGCACAGGCCCAGCCATGTTCCCCACATCCCCCATGTCTTCCGCCTGCTCTCCTTCATCCTTCTTCCTGCCCCTTCCTTTCTTTTCTCTTGCTTCTTTCCCTTTCTTATCCTTTCCCTTATCCTTGCTTCCTGCCTACTTCCCTTTCCTCCAAGTGGCATTTGGCCACTACAACGTTCCAAGAGGAGAGAATTAGTTGTCTGAGTAATTAACAGGTTACTCAGAACTGTCTCAGAGATTAGAAGACATTCACCAAAGGCAGGAGTCCCGTGTCTCCATGCTTTAGGGGTTGCTAGGGTGTGGGGAGGTGGCAGTTACCTTTGTTAGGGATATAGGAGAACAGATGGGCAGAGAGTTGAAGGGGAAATTGTTCTTCAGTGGTGGGTGCATGGTCAGTGAAGCCCTGCAGAGGCGGGGTCTACCTGGCTTCATGGAGAGTGTGGGCCCTGTTTAGAGATGGGGGACAGGTCATCTAGAAACCCTCCTGGTCATCTCTTCATTCCCCGGAAGAGCCTTCTTTAAAGTGTTGTGCTCCACTGGGCGGTGATGGTAGTGCATTGTTGCAGGGTATTTGATCACACTGTGAACCCCAAGATTGTGTTGTTTCCTGGAAAAACCCATTTCTAGTTGTGGATTGGCTCAGCCCTAGCACACACCTTTAAGCCAAGAGCTTTCTGCTTGAGTACTGTAAACAGGAGAGGCGGAGCAAACAGCCTGTTGACAGGGAGTGAACATAGGAAAAAAACAGAGAATAAGAGGAAGTCAGGAGGATGCATAGAGACTCACAGGAAGTGGAATCGAGGGAGATTCAGTTTGAGGGTTTTTTTTGAGTCGTCGAGGAAAAGGAGTTTTCTTTTGGGGGCGTCGGCTGAGGAGGAATGTCAGCTGGGTACTTTCTCTGCCTCTCTGAGCTGGCAGGCTTTCACCCCAGCATCTGGCTCCAGAGTCTTTATTGGCAAAATTTGAGATTTTGTTAACAATATCTGGTCTACAGAGCAAGTTCCAGAACAGCCAGGGTCACACAGAGAAAGGCTGTCTTGGAAACAAACAAACAAACAAACAAACAATGTGGTGCGTCAAGCTTCAAGCCAGAGGTGTTATTGGAGATCCTTCTGTGCTCCTGTGGTGCCTAAGTTACTTTTCTTGTTGCTAGGATAAATGATCCTGGCAGAAGCCACCTACAGGTGTATTTTGACTCTCAAGCTTCAGTGGCTTCCTGGGGCACATGCTCAGAGGCCTTCTCTTCCTAAGGGTTTAGATGGGATCACAGGCAGGAACTGGGGTTCTCAGTGGCTGGGGAGATGGGAGAGCATTACACACATGGTCAGAGTCAGCATTACACACATGGGCAGAGTCAGCATCACACGGGGATACACCTGCTGCGGCCCAGAGGCGTGTGAGTGTTTGCAAAGCTTACACCCATGGGGTGGGAAGCACATGTTTGCAGTGTGAGCCCCTGGGGATGTCTCTGTGTCAGACACTGTGCAAGACTAGAGGATGGTGAGGAAAAGGGAAGGCCTAGCCTTTTGTGTACACAAGATACACAAAGGATTGTGGGGAAAAGCAAGTGGGCTAGGCCAGGGAAGTCCCAAGGACAGGTTTTCAGTCTGGTCAGGGAAGCTCCGGTGAAGAAAGGCCTTAACGAAGGGAAGGGGTTGGTCCTGTGAGTGTCACACAATGTTCCATTTGGTTCAGTGACCCAGAAGCAACACTGGGTTTGGCGCACTGGGTCCGGACACATCAGGGTCCTTGGCACTGTTATGCCCACCCCTCACTCATGGGACAGGTTAGTGGTGGAGCCCTGCAAGTCTTGCGAGCTGACGTCGGGACCTCATATTTACTCTGTGAGACATCCATAATGTATAGGGCAATTCCTAGTCTGACTGGGGTTAAATGTAGGAGAGGACAAAGGTCTGGATGGCCATCTGGCCTTGTTGCCTTTGTTTTCTTCTCTGCATAGACCAGAAGTCTGTCAGGACCCTGTGACCATCAAAGGTAGGTGTGGGTGTAACCGCTGTCAGTAGCTGGAACTTGTATGTATCACAACCGTCTGCCTCCCTGAGGTTACACACTTGTGCATCCAGGAATCACGTCTTTTAAGATGGCATATGTGGGCACCAGAACTAGACCACAGTGGCTGCCCTTCTCTGCCCAGAGGTCATGGCACTGAGTTCCGCTGGGCTGAACAACATGGGCAGACAGAGATCAGGTGCACCGCACTAAGACCAGCACAGTGTGTAGGCTCTATGGGGTCGAGGGCTGAAGACGGGTTGGCAAGGCTCGGGTGTGCTGCTGGCACTGGTGTGCAGAGGCCGCAGAACTTGAAGTAGTCCCCAATCTGGACATTTCTCTTTGATAGGATCTCCCAGCGAGTAGAGCTGAGCCGGCGCCAACTGCAGGCCATTAGGGAGAGGGTCTCCCTGGCTCAGGCTAAGATAGAGAAGGTCAAGGGCAGCAAGAAGGCCATCAAGGTAGGCCATGACCTCTGTGATCTGTGGCTGGCGCCTTGATCTCCCTGTACCCCTGCTGTTCAGCCACACCTCACTTTCCTCCTGTCCATGTTCACCCCATAGTTAGTGCCTGCCTATGACCACTAGGCTCTCTTGACGATTTTGGGCCCAAGAGATGTCTCTCTATCCACAGGTCTTCTCTAGCGCCAAGTACCCAGCGCCAGAGCGCCTGCGTGAATATGGCTCCATCTTTACGGGTGCCCTGGACCCTGGTCTGCAGAGAAGGCCCCGTTACAGGATCCAGAGCAAGCACCGCCCCCTGGATGAGCGGGCCCTGCAGGTCTGAAAGCTCTCCTCATGTCACACATCCGAAGGCCATGGCTGCTGGGAGGCAGGGAATGAAGTTGCCCACAGATTTCGGTCTCCGTTAGGTTGGGATGGTGTTGGGTCCATAAGCCTGATACTGAAACTCTGTACACTCTGATTCTATGCCAGGAAAAGCTGAAATACTTCCCTGTGTGTGTGAACACCAAGTCTGAGCCTGAGGATGAAGCTGAGGAGGGACTTGGGGGTCTTCCCAGCAACATCAGCTCCATCAGCTCCCTGCTGCTCTTCAACACCACAGAAAACCTGTATGGGCAGGAGATGGCCAGCGGGAAGAGGGAGGGAGGCCTTGCCTGGATAGCTCTGGGTCCCTGAGCCTGGGTCTCTAATGCGGTCCTCAGGACTGACAGGCTTGATTGGGCTTTTAAGACTTGGGTATCCAAAGGACAAAGTGCTTCCCCTAGTGCATGGGAGGGGTGGTCAGGGACCTGCCGGGCCTCGGGACGGGCAATGGCCTCTTGACCCTAGCCCGCTCTACAGGTACAAGAAGTATGTCTTCCTGGACCCTCTAGCTGGCGCAGTGACAAAAACCCACACGATGCTGGGCACAGAAGAGGAGAAGCTGTTCGATGCCCCTCTGTCTATCAGTAAAAGAGAACAGCTGGAGCAGCAGGTAGGGGTGGGGTGCTTAGGCAGGCAGGCCTGGTCAGGGGGCCGTTCCAGGAAGGCTCCGCTAAGCCTCTGTCTGCCCGGCTGTGTGGGTCCACATGCTGCCTGCCCTGTGGTCACAGTGTGGCCCTGTGCTCTGCAGAGCTGTCACACTTCCTGTACCACCTGACCCCGCAGGCTCCAGAAAACTACTTCTATGTGCCAGACCTGGGCCAGGTCCCTGAGATCGATGTGCCGTCCTACCTACCCGACTTGCCTGGCATCGCAGACGACCTCATGTACAGTGCAGACCTGGGTCCTGGCATTGCCCCCTCTGCTCCTGGTGCCATTCCAGAACTGCCCGCCTTCCACACAGAGGTAGCTGAGCCTTTCCAGCCAGGTGAGCTGGGCCCTGGGATCGAGCCAGAAAGTCCTTGCGGACTCCTTCCTCAAACCCTCATACGCTCTCACTTTCCTTACAGGACTAGAGGATGGAGTGCTGCTGGCAGCACCGCCACCGCCGCCGCCGCCGCCGCCCCCTCCCCCGGCTCCCACAGTGCTGGTCAGTGCCTCCCAACCACCGATGTTACCTGAAGTGGCAACTGCACCCAGCCAGGCTGCAAGGGAAGAAGACACTAGCAGCAGCACGGCCCACTCGGGTAGGGGCAGTGCAGATGGGGTGCATGTGGCTGGCCCTCATTACTAGAACCTCCAGCTTGCTCACGCTGGGGTCCCTGAAGAGGTCTCTGAAGGTCCCATGTCCTAGGTCTGAGATCGACAGAGTTCTCATTCTGGGTGTCCTGACTTATGGGGTTGATACAGTGGCTTCTGTGCTACGCAGACCTTGAGAGTCTGACTTTCAGGACAGGATGCCATGGAAAGGCATTGTGCCCTGTGTCTGGTTAAGCCACTGGGAAAAGGGTCTATAACAAACTTGAAATTACCAAATTTCAGTTTTCGTATCATAGCTCTCAGCCTGTCTCCAGCCACTTGGAGGAGCAAACAATCCATGTTGGCTTGTGATGCTCAGTTAGAACACTCATATATTAAACTCACAGGGTCTGTCGCTGCAGCATGTCATTGAAATAAGGGGAGGAGAGATGTCAGGGCACGCGACCCCGCAGCTCATTGTCTGCAGAAGCCTGAGACTATTGTATAGTCCTAGAAGCTGCAGCTTCAGCAGCTGGGCTTCCCTGTGGATGATAGGCCCCTCCATTTGCTGGATCCTGAGGTAGCCCCCAGCCTCAGGCCAGGCAGCCCTTCTCCGTCCTGCAATGCCGGACGGTCCTTCACTCCTGTCCTTACAGCCTCTGTTCAAGGAGCTCCTAGGGAGGTGGTTGACCCCTCCAGTGGCCGGGCCACTCTGCTTGAGTCCATCCGCCAGGCTGGGGGCATTGGCAAGGCCAAGCTGCGCAGTGTCAAGGAGCGAAAGCTGGAGAAGAAGAAACAGAAGGAGCAGGAGCAAGGTGAGGGAGCAAGGGTCTGTTACAGTAACCAGGCTCCCTTGGGGCTACCCTGATAGGTGTCCTTGTCCCGTCGGGGGTGGGGGGAGCTTTCCTGTCTTAAGCTCTCCCAGCTCAAGACCATGAGAAAGTAGAACCTTTGACAAGCATAGTCCAAGGGGCCGTGCAGGAACATGAGGTGCTCTGAGACAGAGGACCTGGGGTTCGCCCACTCTGAGGATGAGGCTTTCTCCTCAGCAGTCTGCCAGCAGTCCTTGCCAGTGGCATCCCTGTTAACCTGTGTGTAACGTGTCCGATCCGGCACTCGGAATCAGAAGTCCTGGGCTTGCCTCCTGCTTTGTGACTGTCTACCAAACGCCTGGCCTCTGAGCCTTCGACTTTGTCCATAGAGTGGTGTCCATAGAGAACTGAAACATTAAGCCAGGCCTGGGCCCATGGACATATCAAGCTCTAAGAGTGTGTAACCAGTGCATGGCAGGAGAGCAGGTTGGGAGTGCTGCAGGGGCACGAGAGCCCACAGTGTGTGACTATCCCTGATCCTCTCCCTCCCCTGTTGCTTTACAGTGAGAGCCACCAGCCAAGGTGGGGACTTGATGTCAGATCTCTTCAACAAGCTGGTCTTGAGGCGCAAAGGTAGGCATCTCCCCCATCTCTGTCTTCAGGGGCTGGTGAGGCAGTGCTCCACTGTCTCTCTCATTGGCTCTCCCTCCCAGGTATCTCTGGAAAAGGACCTGGAACCAGTGAGGGGCCCGGTGGAGCCTTCACCCGAATGTCAGACTCCATCCCACCTCTGCCACCCCCACAGCAGCCAGCAGGAGACGAGGATGAGGATGACTGGGAATCCTAGGGGTGCGTTGGCCCTTTTCCTGCAGGAACAGCTGAGAGGGAGGGGCTCCTTGGCCAGTTGGGGCCTTTCGGGTCCTGTTGCCCAAGGAGGTCCAGGAGTACAAGTGTTCCAGGTCTGTGCCCAGTTTCTCTTCCTGGAGTGCAGGCTGTGTGAGCCATCTGCTGGCTCTCCTGTTTCATGCGACTGCTTCACTCGATCCCTCCCTGAAGAGCTTCTTCCTTCAACATGGCGGAATAAACTAACCATAGACCTGAACCCCAGCCAACTGTGCCATTTTAATAAACGAAGAGTAGCCATGCTACTGATACTTCTTAGAACGTAGACTGTCCTCCTTCCCAAGTTCTCAGGCGTGGTGCAGGGTGTCTGGGGGAACTGAGCTCTTTCTCTGGGATCAAGGCAAATGGGAAAAGTCTTGTGTTTGCTGAGGAGCGTGAGGACAGGAGGTGCTGCAGGCCACAGGGAGGACTTGGAGGCCAGCCAGGGAGTCCCGTGAAGGGCTGAGGATACAGAAGGGTTGGGGCTGCCATTAGGAACTGAAACTTAAATGAGGGCCCTGTGGACACAGAGCCCTGAAAATGTAGATTCCTGTGGTTTAGATGAGAGAATCAAAGGCCTGGAACACTCCCTTGACCTAGAAAGGACAGAGGCTCCTGATTCCACAGACATCTCCTCTCAAGGCCCCAGGACATTGATCCTGGCCATGGGGAGTGGGACGGGCAGATCTCGGGGTGAGCTGCCCTGGTCTAGCCAGGCAAGGCTAGGGCTTGCAGTTTCTTCAAGATGATCCATATTTGTTCCTGGTAGCTCTTTGGTATACGGGCCATCTGAGGACCACTCAGGTGTGCCACAGCCTGTCGGGATAGCTGGAGCTCTTTGGATGAAACTGCACATGCAGGGAAGTTTACCGAGGAAGCTTGGTGGAGAAGTAAAGGCAGAGTGAACCTTCTACATGCAGAGAAGGCAGGACCAAGGTGGCTTCACCTCCACTGGGCTTGGGAACCAGATTGGGAGGTGTGCCAGGACAGGAGGGTAGGCACACGCCTGTAGCCTCTCTGGCACCTGCTGGCCCTACCAGGGTCGTCCCTGAGGGCAAGGCTCTGAGTTACATGCACCTGAGCACAGTGAGTGGCCATCAGGTTACTTCCCTTCCTCTGCCCTCACACAGGAAATACGGCAGGTGACATCCTTCACCCTCCAGCTTGCTGTCAGCCCCCAGCAGCAGGCTTACCCCTGGCTGACAGCCTTGGTACTCAGATTTTTTTACCAGTGCCTTCTGGGGGCGGGGGCAGTGGGGCTGACCTGGAGCCCCAGTCTGGGAAGGACAGAAGATGTCTGATCTGTTCTTACTTGTCCTGGTGTCCTGGCTTTGTGGCAAGGCCAGGTTTCTTGGGTCCGGGCCAGCCGCATGTGTTAAGAGGTGAAGTCATAGAGAAGAGCCAGGGATGGAGGTCCAAATTCTCTCCTGAGGCTGGGGACTACAGTCAAGGCAGGGCCTTGCCATCCCTGGCCTAGGGTGACACAGCTTGTTACCAGGTTGGGCTCAGTCACCTTCCCTGAGGAGGTCAAACAGAAAGGGGAGATTTATTCAGTGTGACCCCATGGGGAAGAGAACAGAGAGGTCTAGTTATACCCTCCACTGAGGCTAAGTCCATCTTCGGAGTTCTAACATGAGGTTTAGGTTTATATAAAAGGTAAGAGGTCTGGTCAGAAGATGGCCCTGGCCATCATGGCCAGTCAGAGCTGGATGGAGACAGGCTGCCCTCTGCCTAGCATGGGAGCCTCAGTCTTTTCCTTCTCCCAGTATGAGATCCCCAGGGAAATTCTAGTTCCTGTAGGTACATTAGCTCGACAGTCTGATAGCAAAAGGGAAGGCCCAAGCGTCCCTCGACTATCTCATTCTTGTGGGGATGTTCCCAACACTCGGCTCCTCCTCGGCCCTCTCCCGTTCTCTGAGATGCTGACACTATTTCAAAGGGCTCCTCAAGGAAGCTGCCTTCTCTTGTGTCCAGTGTCACCACGTATTCATGGGACACAGGACCCGATGGCATGAGGTGGTTAGGCCTTCATGGCGTCATCAGCTGCTGTTACCTACCATTTCTACTGACCCTCTGGCTCTCCCTTGTCCCGTCCTGCACCTACCACCTGAAAAGGTGTTTTCCAGCTGAGACCCCGTCCAGGCCAAGGTTTGGCTGACCGCATCTCTGTTCCGTGGGGACCTCAGCTCCAGCAGAGAAGAGGGCATGGTCTGCCAGACCAAGTCATCAGAAGTTAATCCTTCTGATCATCTTTCCTTGGAACACAGAGAAGAGCAGGGCCCCTCAGATGGCTTCTGTCCAGCTGGGGCTCTGGAGGGAACTGCTAATCCAAACGGGGCAAACCCATTACTATTCCAAGCTGCCAGGTCTCCATGGTCCCCGGGTCCAGTCTTATTTCCACCCTTCTACTTGGAATATGTCATCAGCACCTAATCCACCTGGTTTGTTTCCTTTTGTTGGTGGTGGTGGTATTTGTTTTTCGAGACAGGATTTCTCTGTGTAGCCTTGGCTGGCCTAGACTCACTCACTCTGTAGACCAGGCTAACCTTGAACTCACAGCAATCTGCTTGCTTCTGCCTCCCAAGTGCTGGGATTATAGTGTGTGCCACCATTGCCTGGCTGCAAATATTGTTAAGATTAACAGAATGCCAGTAAATCTACAACATTACATGGGGCTTTCAGCCACCCTACATGGTCCTCACCTGCAGGTACCCCTGAGCCACTTTGTCATGGGACTTACCAAAGCCACTAGAGCTCCACACCCCAGTCCTGAGGTCACTGATAAACCCACCTCTTTGTCAACTCTTGGATGAGCAAAGCCTCATCTGACCTGGTGAACAAACATCACACATCACTTTTCCTCTTTAGTTCTTTTGTTATCATTTTAATCTATTTTTTTTTTCTTTACTGTCTGACTTGTTCCATGGGTTCCAAGTTCTTGTGTTGGGTTCAGGATGGAAGTTGAGAAAGCTCACTTCAGCTTAAAGGGAAAGCTTTATTTTCTGAGCTCAGGGAGGTGACCAGTTCAGGATCTGAACTGCTTCTCCAAGGGGAAAGCCGAATTGCATATTTAAAGGGTGAAAACAATACAGCAAGGGGGAGCAGGGTGGGCTGTAGAATTGCTCAGTCATTTTGACATGAGGGGCTGGGCAAGGGAGTTTCCATCAATCAGGATAAGAGTAGGTCCCTGGGCCTGGGAACATGAAGTTGTTTGACCCTGCCAGCAAGATAGAGTGGTTGTCCTTGAGATGTGTGGACTCAGACAACTGTCTCCTTATAAGTTGTCCCTTAGAAGTCTGGACACAGACAACTGACTTCTTACAGCAGAAGCTGTTCAGCTATTGGGAGGTCCCCAGCTTCTCTAGGGCCTCGGACTTTGAACTTAGTTTCTCCCTATGATTACATGGAGTCTGAAAACAAACGAAACAGTAGTGCTTAGAATAAGTTTCTTTTGCTTGTTCCCAACATTTGTATCTGGGAAGGGCTCTTCAGCACAGCTCTGACTAGTACTTTCCTTGTATCCTGCTCATTTTAAGAAACGGCATAACAGCATCTCTGCCTCATCTTTTCTTGCACGAGCAAATTCCCACCGAGTAGCCATCTCAGCCTCAAACATGTTTATGCTACACAAAGCAGTGGTCACACAACTTCTGCTGAGCCTCCTGACCCTTGCTCCTTACTTGTTACTCTCAGAGACCACAGCATCTACCTTAAACCTTTAACCTTTTTAAGAGCATCTCTGTGTACACTCACTGGACCTCACTCGTTAGGCAGGCAGACCATCCTATGCTGCGAGGAGGAAAGTTTTCTGCTTACACTCTTCTTGTGGGTAGAGGATTCAGCCATGGTTGCGTGTCTCAGTATCCACCTTAGGGGATTTGCAGCCGTTGACATACCAAAGACACTACCCCAAACACTGCACTGAGCCATATTGGGATTTCTCTGCAGATTCCTTATCCAGACATTTTCTCTGGATAGAGGACTCAACCTTGGTTGCATATCTCAGCATCCATTGTATGCGTCATGCAACCACTGACATAATAAGATGACATATCTTATCCCAAGCCACATAGGGAAAAGTAGCCATTTGTCTCTCACCCCATGCTCTACCCTCCCTCAGGCTATACAGCCTCAGTTGCTTATCTTGCAACCCATAGCTAGGACCATATAATCACTCCTTTCCCAGGCATCCTTGGTTTTGCCAGTCCCTGCTGAGTGCCAGTTACATTGCGTGATGGTCTTCCTGGGGAGAAATGAACCAGTGTCCGCTCTCCTCAGATAGGGAACTGATGACAGACCGAAGCAGGTATAGCACAAAAGTCCAGCTTGGTGAACCAGTGAGTTCTATTGGGGGTACTTACCGGAGCGGGTACTTACCGGAGCGGAACCGACTCAAAGGCAGCTGCTCTCCCCAAAGCCCATCCCAGCAGGGGAGCAGCTGGAGTGCACTGTGTCACCAGTGGCGTGCAGCTCCACAGGCCAGAGAGTCCTTTTTAAGTAGCTTGGTTGGTCTGAGCCTTTTCCAGGAAGTTCAGCTTACCTGAGTCTCTCGGCAGTCCTCACTATTTATATATGCTTGGGTGTGTGAGGAACCAGGTCAATTTCTGGATTTCCTGAAGCTATTTTGAGTTGTTTTCTTCCTGGGCTTAAGGAGCTTTCCCTAAGGAATGGAATGTTTCACTTTCCCCTGGAACATCTTACTGTTTTATCTCCCTGTAAACACTCAGTGTCTTAATGAGCCTCCCTCCAAGATAGAAGGTTTTAATTTGGAGAAAACTGCTACACAGCACACAGCCGTTACTCGCTAACAGTGTCCCACCCTGGGGGCTTAAAACCAGGTGGGCAGAGTCCCATGTATTGACCTTTCAGGGAAGGTGATGAGGCCAAGTGGCCCTTCCACTACAGTGGGAGGACATGTGTAAATGGTGCTCTGGTGACCTCCCGTTTTTATGACACGCATCTCAGTGCTGGCATCGAGACAAGGCAGATTATTGGCATGCCAATGAGTCCTTTCCAAGCCTCGTGGCTCTGGGGTCCACTACAGAAAACAAGCAAAAAGCGGCCACCCTGGCAGACAGGCAGTTCTAGGAGGTTGCCAAGGCCAGAACCTGTGTTAAGGAGCCCAACTAAACCCACACACTCATAGCGTGAGGTCTGGTTATGTTCTCCCAGCACTGCAGAGGACACAAGTGAGCATCGTCGTGAACAAATGGGGCATGAGACCCCTCAGACATGGCACTGCAGAGAGCCCCAGACCTGTATCTTGCCCAGAGCAGGGCCAAACCGAGAGCCACGGAGCATGAGCAGCGTTCTCCTACCCTGTGCCCTGAAGTGGAGTTAGGAGCTCTTCGGGAAGCTTGGGGAGCAGTCTAGGGGTGGGAGTGGTAATGGCATGCCTGCAAAACAGGGTTCCTATGAGATTACAGATGGTCTTTCTTAGAACAGAAAGAAATGTCTGTTGAAACAGCCTGCCTTCCAACATAGTCTGTCTTGCTCTGGGAGAACAATTTCAGGAAGGAAAGACTGCACTGAAGGAGAGACACAGAGACCCCAAGACTACAGCGTCTTCATTCCCAAGCCGCTCCCATCACCCCTGTAAAGCAGAGGTTCTCTCCCTTTGTTTTGCTGTGACCCTTTAATACAGTTTCTCATGTTGTGATGACCCTCAACCATGAAACTATTTTTGCTGCCACCGCATAACTGTAATTTTTCATTACATAATGTAAATACATACTGAATCATTATATAATGTTATATTTACATTATATAATAATTCAGTATATTTATACTGAAATTGTAACTGTAAAGTAAATATCTGATATGCAGGATACCGGATATGTGACCCCTGTGAAAGGGTCATTGCTCCCGAAGGGATCTAAACCCACAGGTTGAGAACTGCTGATCTAGAGGGTACACTGCGATAATTTGTCTCATGTGCTTGTTGTCAGTCTTGCACTCTGTGACTGCAAGGAGAGGCATGACTAATCCTCCACGCAAGCAGGCGCCCAGCATCACACTGCAGGGAAAGAAAACATTCCAGCACGGGGGAAAGTGCCGTTCAGAGGGGCCAGCTGCCGAATGGGGACAATTTCAGCAGCAAGAAAAGTGACTGTGAACAACTTCAATATACCAAATGAATAAAAACCTACAATTTGATATTCCACCTCCCCAGATTAAACAAACAAACTCAAACAAACAAGAAAAAAACCTCTAAAGCCCTAGGGAGCGTTGGTTGTAGCTCACGGAACACTTGCCGTTCACGTGCCCATGAACGTGCTCTGGGGTCCACTATATTAAACATGAAGAAAGCGACCACCCTAGCAGACAGGTAGTTCTAGCAGGTTGCCAAGGCCAGATCCTGTGTTTAGGAGCCCAATGGTCTAAACCCACACATGTGCTCATAGAGCTCTGGTTGTATCTGTTTCCATTAGCTGCTGCATGAAGCCACTCAGAAGACACTTATGCGAGGCTCCTGTCTGAAAGCAGAGCACAGTATGATTAATAGTGACAGGGTGTTAGCTCTATCCCATGGGTTGGGTCTCAGGTTGGACCACTCATTGTTTGGGGATTCCCTCAATCTCTGCTCCACCTTTATGCCCACACTTCTTATAGGAAGGACAAATCACTGTGATTATATTATACAAGGCAGGAATCTCAATGTGGTTTAGATTTCCATTTCTGTGGTGGCTAGTCAGCTAAACAACTTCATTATACTTATCCTGTTTGAGAACTGTTGAATTTACTAGGCCATTTCCTGACTGTGTTACTTGATTTCCTGTTTCAATTCTTTGAGTTCTTTGTGTATTTTAGATTTTAGACACAAAATACTGATGTTGATCAGTAGAAAGGGCTTGGAGCCAAATGTACCAGCTTCCTTTGCCAGTCCTTAACTTTTCTGTGAACTCTGGATGTGCTTACAGACATTTATATGCAGAGACCCACAGCCAAACAGTGGGTGGAGCTCAGGGAGTCTTGTGGAAGAGTAGGAAAAAGGATAGAGGGAGCCAGAGGGGTCAAGGACATCACTTGTAGACCTACAGAATCAACTCACCTGGGCCCATGGGGGCTCACAGAGATTGAACCACCAACCAAAGAGCATCCATGGGCTTGGCCTAGACACCCTCCACATATGTAGCAGGTATGCAGCTTGGTCATGAGTTGGGTCCCCAAACATTTGAGCGGGGGCTGTCTCTGACTCCGGTGTCTGTCTTTGGATCCCGTTCCCCTTGCTGGGCTGCCTGGCCTGGTTTCTGTGGAAGAGGATGCCATTAGGCTGATGTGACTTGATGCACCAGGTTGGGGTGGTACCCATAGGGGGCCTCCCCTTCACTGAGGAGAAGGGGAGAGAAATGAGGGGAAGCAGGTATGAGGGTGGGACTGGAAGGGAAGGAGGAAGGGGCTGTGATCAGGCTGTAAAGTGGTTAAAGAAATGAATTAATGAAAAGAAGGCAAACAGGATTACCCGTACCCCTAGAAGCACTGCATGTGTGGCTGCTGTGTCACATGTGTGAAGTAGGTGGCAGAGAGGAAAGAGGCCATGTCTAAGCTCAGTGTTCTAACCTGTGAGCATCTCAATGGCTAGTAGCCTAAAGCAAGACTGATATGACCACCAGACCAGCACCATGGGGCCTGAGCAGGGAGCTAGCCTGAGATGACCGCCATCTTGGCACAGGTCCAGATGGGCTCCCAGGAGAGGAAACAAGCCTAAGACTGGAAGAACCCTACCTTGGACCTCAGGGCTCAGGCAGGAGTGATCCCCAGACGGAGGACCCTTGCATGTGTGCCACTAGGCTGGTCTGGGTAAGGAACGAGCCATGATCAGTGCCATGAAGCCTGGGGTGTGGGGGAGAATATGATGCCCAAGATAAACCCTGCCTGGTGCCATAATGCACTTCTGAGATCACTCCTGAGATGATCCCAGACACTCAGAGACCCTGGGACTCAGAGACCACTAAGAGAAGCAGGTAATTGTTGGAGAAATGAAAGAGAAGCAGAAGGGTATGGGCACAATGAAGAGGCAGAACTAGAGACTGCAGGGTAGTGAGGATCAGCCTGATGTGGGTAGCCAGTGATGTCACTTGGGACCAGTGATGTCACAGACCCTGTCCTGTGCTGCCACCAAGCTCCACGTCTGTTACCTCCTGAGGCAAGGCCAACGTTCCTGATCTGGGCTGCTGCTCCAGCACTTGTTGCTGTCTGAGCGCTGTGCAAACCTGGCCTCACCTTCACCTGGGCATCTTGGGAGAGCTAGCCCTGGGGACATGAGAGCAGAGAGCTGACCCAACCATACCCAGCTGCAGTACATGGAAGAGTGGGCTTGCACATTGCAGGGGTGGATGCTGAGTTGGCCCAGAGGATAAGAGAACGAAAGTGCTGGCCCTGCAACTCCTCTTCCTTTCAGTGATGTGGACAAGGGAGAGAAACTCCCCTCCCCCATCCTACTTCATCACCTGTGATAGGAGGGAGAACCTCCTGTGGGGTCATGAGAGCAGGAGAGCTGTGCCTGCCCCTCACCTGCTGCAGCACTCCAGAGAGTGGTCCCTGCACCTGGGCAGCAAGATAGAGCTAGCCCTTCTTGCAGGAGTTGCTAGTGAGGTGGCCAAAGGGCAGGAGAGCGAGCAGCCTGACCAGCTCAGATGACTCTCAGGCCCAGATTGAATTGCCCCACCCCAACATCTAGCCCACTGATGAACTGTAGCAGTGCATGAAGGGTCCAGTCCTGCACAAAACTATAGGATCTCCATGACAAAGAACAACAGGATATCCAAGAGGAGTCCCAGTGAGGTTCCAGCATTGATGGAGTAGCAGAAACTAGAGGCTTCCTACCAGATTAACAGGTCATAGCAATGAACATTTACAAGCAAAGACACAAGTGGGACACTCTGTGATACACTACAGCTTACAAAACAAGATTTTTTTTTTCCCTCTGGGGAGGGTGTGTTACAAGTGTGGAAGGTGGGTATGAGGGGAGAGGGAGATGAGTGGGATTGGGGTGCATGATGTGAAATTCACAAATAAAATGTTAAAAAAAAAAAAACAGAACTCCCAAGAAGACTTAGGAATCTCAAGGATGAAGGGCAGAAAGATTGCAAACCCAGAGGTGATAGGTAACATCAAGGGCACTCAACAGGGCTGTTACCAGTATGAACTCAGTGATTGTGACAGCATGCAGGAGAGCTGACAAGCTCAACCAGGAAGAATCCAGCACAGAGGAGGGGACATACACATGAAATCCCACCTCAGGCTTGAAAGTACTGGCACCTGACAGCGGCTGGGAAGGGCAAAGTCAGTTTTCTGATGCTGAGCCCTGTTAGGTCAAACATCAACCAAGACAGATTTTACCACTAAGAAAAGTTGGGAAACTTGATGGAGAGAGGAAGACGATCAGGAGGAGTGGGAGAAAGGAGAGAGGGAGGACAAAGAGGAGAAACAGGAGGAGGAGAAGGAGGAAGACTACCCCTCAGAGTTGGTTGGTGTCCCCTACCATTGTGTATCCCTTTCCTCACATTGGAACATCTGGTCCTACCGGGAAGCTCCTTCAAAAGGAAGGGAAACAATTCCAAAGATATTAAGGAAGTTCCTGAATCTAACAAGATTCTCTAGGTCCCTCCTTCCCAAGATGTAAACAAGCCAAGCTGCTCAAAGTCACCGTCAGAGAAGTCAAGCTACAAAGAGCCCTGAGACCACATCAGCTACCTGGTAGAGGCAGGAAACAGCCTTGCTGCCTGGAGGCTTAGACCTACAGAGAGTTAAAATGCACTCTTCCACCCATTGAGCCGTGGCCAGGCTGTGCAGTGTGCTCCAGGTTCCCAGCTTTTGTGAGCATGTCACCCCTGCTGCGGTGGGCTTTGGCGATGCAGCTGTCTTTCAGTCAATTCTGTCCTCGTGAGTCATCCCCCACGTTTGTTCTTATAAATGAGAATAATACATCTTATTGGACCATGAAGCTGGACTTGGCAGTATCCTTACTTTGTTGTTGGTTTCCTCTCTGGGGTGAGTAGATGTGTCTGTTGCATATTCCCAGGGAAGTTCTTGAAGGAACCCACACGTGGGATTGCTACCTATATGCCTTGGTATTAGGTACAAACTGCACCGAAACATCTCTCTTCACAGAGGGATCCTTTAGTAGGCAAGGAAGGAAAGAAAGTGGCAGATTTCTGACTCAGGCAGCAAACAGCAACAACCTTGTGGATGTGATTTTGATCATGAAAAGCTGGTTTGTTTTGATCCAAAGGGGGCTTTTGATTGCTGGACTTCAATACTTTGATAGCTGGGCCTTGGTGGTCAGCCTGAGGAAGAAGACGTAGCCAAGTAAGAGAGTAGACTTTGGTTGCTAGCTGTAAGTATGTAATGTAAGGTCTTTAGCAAGGAAGAAGAAATGGGAGAAGGGCCAGGCCTGCCTGAGCCGTGTTTGCAAGCTGGTGCCTGCTAGAGACACTTTTGGTTTTGTCACACAACAGGTGTAAGGGTTGGGAGGGTGGAGAGGGTGCTTACCGGAGTGGTTGGTTGAGGGGATGATAGAATTCTCAATGAAAGTATTGTTTAAAAGAAAAGGAAACAGAGCATTGAATGCTGTCAGGGAGGTGGACAACGGGGCCCTTAGACACTGCTAATGGGAATGGAAACCAGTCTAGCCACTCTGGCAGAGAGTATGCAGGAGTCTCAAACCACACTGTAAACAGATCTTCCATATGGCCCAGCTGTACTACACCGCAGTTATTTGGCCAAAGGACCCCAACAGATCCCAAGGTACTCCACATCAGTGGTCACTGTAGCACTAAGCACAAAACCCAATCAGTAAAACAAGATGTCCATCCACAGAGGCTGGGACAAGGAAAATGTGGTAAACATCCAAGATAGGATTAGAAGTAACTGATCAAAAACATGGGGGCAACTGAAGAAGATCCTACTAAGCCAATCAAGCCAGGTGTAGTCCTAGATGCTATCTGAATACATTAAATCCTTATACATACAAGGCACAGAGCTGAAGTAATACTGTCTATAGAAAAGAGAGAGAAAATAGGACTGTGAGATACAAAGAGCAATCATCTCAACATGGACACATACAAAGTCTTTTCCAAAAGTTTGTGGGCTGGAGAGATGGCTATGTGGCGAAGAGCTCTCATTGCTCTTGCAGAGGACCTAGGTTTGTCTCCTAGCAACCACATGCTGCCTAACCCTCTGCAACTCCAGTCAAGACCACTCATCAAGGCTACACTGTTAGGACTGGAGAAACAGCTGAACAGTTAAGTGCACTGGCTACTCCTACAGAGGACCTGGGTTCCATCCCCAGCACCCACATGGTTGCTCCCAACCTTCAGTGACTCCAGTTGCAAGGGATCCAGTCCTCATCTGGTCTCCAAATGCACTGAACTCACAGACTACAGCCATACATTCAGGCAAACATAAATACACAGAGAGACAGACACAGTACTCTTTAAATCAAACAAAAGTTTATACACTAAGACCCCATCTCCAGAAACAATTTTAACATGCCAGAATAAAAATGACCATGTAGAGCTTCAGATGCATTGGAAGCTGGGAGAATGGAGCTGACAAAAGAGGCTGACTAAGGTCTCCTGCAATAGCCAACACACACACACACACACATATTGGTTTTTGACATGAGGTTTCTCTGTGTATCCTTATCTGTCCTAGACTCACTCTGTAGACCATGCCGGCCTCAAATTCACAGACATCCTCCTGCTTCTGCCTCCCAAGAGCTCTGGGATTACAGGCATGTGCCACCACACCCAGGTATAATTATATATGGATATATTTTTGAGTTAATTTTGTATCCAGCCACTTTGCTCAAGGTGTTTATCAGAGATAGGAGCGCTGGTAGAACTGGGGGGGGGGTGTCACTTAACTATACTATCATATCATCTGAGAATAGTGATAATTTGACTTCTTCCTTTCCAGTTTGTATCCCCATGCTCTCCTTTAGCTGTCTTATTGCTCCAACCAGATCTTCAAGTGCCATATTGAATAGATACTGAGAGAGTGTGCAGCCTTGTCTTAACCCTGATTTTAGTGGAACTGCTTTGAGTTTCTCTCCATTTGATTTGATGTTAGCTATTGGCTGGCTGTATATTGCCTTTATTGTGTTTCCATAGTAGGCACCTTGTATCTCTGGTCTCTGCAAGACCATTTCTTTCTTTTTAATTTTATTAAATTTAGTGATTGATTGATTTGTTCATTTTACATCTTATCCCAGCCCCTCTCTCCCCTTCTCTCAGTCCCAGCCCACACCTCTTTCCTCTTTCCCCCCTCCCCTTCTCCTCAGAAAAGGGGAGGCCCCTTCAACTTACAGCTCACCCCAGCACATCAAATCACATCAGGACTAAACACATCCTCTTCCACTGAGGCCAACAAAGCAGCCAAGTTAGGGAAAATGATCCAAATGCAGGAGCAGAGTCCATATCAGATACAATCCCCACTCCACTTGCTAGAGAACCCACATGCACATAAACGTGTTTCCAAGGTAAGAACAGAAACACAAAGCACAGCATTGAGAACTAAAACACGTATGTCTTGCTTTCTTAACTAGGTTGGGAAGAAAACAGAAAAGTTGTATCTCGCGCTGTAGAGAAGAGCACATAAACGTGTTTCCAAGGTAAGAAGCTGCCCATTAGTTACATATGTGTTGTGTGCTTAGGTCCTGTCCATGCATGCTATTTGGCTGCTACTTCAGTCTCTGTAAGCTCCCACGGGCCTAAGTTAGTGGACTCTATTGGGCTTCTTGAGGAGTTCTGGAACCTTCTATCCTCCTCCCCCACTCTTCCATAAGATTCCCTGAGCTCTGCCTAATATTTGGGTGTGAGTCTCGGCATCTATTTTGATCCGCTGCAGGGTGGAGCCTCTCAGAGGACAGTTATGCTAGTGTCCTGTCTGTAAACATAGCAGGGTATCATTAAGAGTGTTGGGGGTTGGCTCTATCCTATGGGCTAGGTCTTAGGTTGGGGCAGCCTTGGGTTGGCCATTCCCTCATTATCTGCTTCATCTTCATCCCTGCATATCTTGTAGGCAGTATAAATTTTGGGTTTTGTGGGTGGGTTGGTGCCCTCCTCGCTCCACTGAGAGTCCTTGCCGCTAGGAGGTGGCCACTTTAGTCTCCAGGCCACCCCCCCAGCTAAGAGTCTCATCTAGAGTCACCCCATGTCCTCCAGGAGCCTACCCTGTCACAGGTCTCCAGCTTGTCTCAGAGATGCCCTTCCCCTCAGTTTCCCTTCTCTCTCCCAGCCCTCTTGCCTCCCACCCCTACTCTGCCCACATGTGATCCACACCCTCTCCCACCCAGTTCCCTCTCTTCATCAACTTCCAATGTCTATTCTATTTCCCCCTCTGAGTGGTATTCAAGTATCTTTCCTTGGGCCTCCTTGTTACTTACCTTCTTGGGTCTGTGGATTGTAGTATGGGTTATCCTGTACTATACAGCTAATGCCCACTTATAAGTGAGTATGTATCATGTGTGTTTTTGTGGATCTGGATTACCTCACTCAGGAAGATCTCTTCTAGTTCCCATCATTTTCCTGCAAGTTGCATGATGCCTTTGTATTTAATAGCAGAGTGGTATTCCATTGTGTAAATGTACCGTAGTTTCTTCATCTATTCTTCAGTTGAGGAATAGTGCTACCTGAAGATCCAGCTATACCACTCCTGGGCATATAGCCGAAAGATGCTCAACCCTACAAGGACATTTGCTCAAATATGTTCATAGCAGCTTTATTCATAATAGCCAGAATCAGGAAAGAACCTAGATGTCCCTCAACTGAGAAATGTACCTAAAATTTTATTTACATAACGGAATACTGCTCAGCATATAAAAACAAGAAAATCATGAAAATTTCAGGCAAAATTTCAGGAACTTGAATTTTGTATCCAGCCACTTTGATGCAGGTGTTTATGAGTGGGTTCAGTTTGTTTTTATGGTGGATTGCATTGATGAATTTTCATATGTTGGACCATCCCTGTAACCCTGGGATGAAGCCTACTTAATAATGGTGGATGATCTTTTTGATGTGTTCTTGGTTTTGTATTAATTGAATTTTCTTTTGTTTTTGTATCAATGCTCATAAGGAAAATTGGTCTGAAATTCTTTTTGTTTGTTGAGTCTTTGTGTACTTTAAGTACCAAGTTGACTACAGCCTCATAAAATGAGCTTGGCCATGGTTCCTGTTTCTATTTTGTGGAATAGTTTGAGGAGTATTGGTATTAGCTCTTCTTTGAATGTCTGGTAGAATTCTGTGCTAAAACCATTTGGCCCTGGCCTTATTTTTGTAAGAATTTTGATAACTGCTTCTATTTCCTTAGGGGTTATAAGTCTATTCAAATTGTTTGCTGGATCTTGATTTAACTTTGGCAAGTGGACTCTATCAAGAAAATTTTCCATTTCATTTAGATTTACCAATTTAGTGGAGTACAGGTTTTTGAAATAGGACCTAACGATTCTTTGGATTTCCTCAGTGTCTGTTGTTATGTTCCCCTTTTCATTTCTGATTTTGTTCATTCAGGAACTGTCTCTCTGACCTTTAGGTAGTTTGGCTCAGGGTTTGTCTGTCTTGTAGATTGTCTCAAGGCATCAGATCTTGTTTTGTTGATTCTTTGTTTCTAATGTATTGATTTCAGCCTGGGTTTGATTATTTCAGACCGTCTGTCTATCCCTCTTGGGTGTGATTGCTTCTTTTTGGTCTAGAGATTCCAGGTGTGTTGTTGTTAGTATGGGATCTCACCAATTTCCTTATGAAGGCACTTAATGGTATGAAGTTTCATCTTAAAACTGCTTTCATTGTGTCCCATCAGCTTGGCTATGTTGTGCCATCACATTCACTGAATTCTGGAAAATGTTGAACTTCTTTCTTAATTCTTCCTTGACCCAGTGTCATTGAGCAGAGAGTTGTTCATGTTCCAGGAGTTTGCACTCTTTCTGTTGTTTCTGTGCTTGAAGTTCAGTTTTAATCCATGGTGGTCTGATAAGATACAAGGGGTTATTTCAATTTTCTTGTATCTGTTGAGGCTTTCCTTGTGACCCAATAGATGGAGAATTTTGGGGAAGGTTCTGTGAGGTGCTGAGAAGAAGGTATTTTCTTTTCTGTGTGTGTGGAAACTGGGTAGATCTCTGTTAGGTTCATTTTGTTTCATAACATCTGCCAGCATTTACCTCTCTGCCTGGTATGGGCCCTTGGCTAACTAGGGCAAGAAAAGTGTGAAAAGCATTGTCTAAGGATGGCCTTCCACCTGTTCTCAGATGCTGCTGTCTCAGATGGGAGCCCTGAGGGCATCATTCTTGCCCTGGGTTCTGAAGATACCTCGACCCCAGTTGCACACAGAAGAAGAATCCCTAAGGTGGTGAGCGCAGATATCAGCTACCTTGTCTTCTTGTCTCATCCCTTCTTTTGCTTTTACCTTGCGTGAGAAGGTGGTCCTCACAGACTGTGTTTAGATAGTCCAAACTGCAGCATCTAGGACTTTAGCATGCCCACAGTGAAAGCTTCTGCCTGCTTTGAAGCCTCTGGGCAACACATATTCCCTTAGGGGAGGGTTGGTGGGGATGAGTGCTTCTGAGACCTTGTCTGGGTTCTGAGGTTGGAACCGATCAGTCCCTGTTGTTTTCATCACAGGAAGCCAGGGGGCTCTGGGATGCTCTCAGCATTCTGATACCTCTCTCATGTTCACAGATGTCTGGACACATGGAGTCCAGACATCTGGTCCAGAATTCACCAGTGCAAGCAATTTAATTTCTAAAACCAATACCAATTTAAAATAAAATTTATCTTTTTAGTCTAGAAGGAAACAAAAATCATTTGACTACTTTTTTTTTTTTCTGACCCAGACCACATGGCTATCTCAAGATGGCGGTCACATTACGTTTCACGTGGCAATTTCAAGATGGCAGTGAGGCATATCACATACCACACGGCAACGTATATCGTTCCTTTTTAAACATGTGAGCTTATAGACCTTATAAACACTTAGGCACACATACACGTTTTAAACAAGAGTTTGAATTTAACCTTTAAACATACACAATTACTTTTGATCATATTAACCATGACCTACAGAGCATAAGATTAGTCAAAAACAGACATGATGGCCATACAAACAATTAAACAGAAAAACAAAATTTTACTTCCTCCAGCACTTTCTTTTTAAGCCAGAAACACAAAGACAAAACAACAGATTCTGCTGCTACTTCTGTCTCTGTGGGAGCAACCCACTTTCTAGGCCTATCAAACAGATTTGGGACCCCATGTCCCTCACAGTGCTATTGGTGAGCACTGCCCCGCTGGGATCTGGGACGTCTCCCAAGATCCCCGTGGCCTCAGTCTGCTGGCTTCTCAGATGGTGTACTGTGACAGGATGGATCCCTGGCCGCGCACTGAATACTACCTTGAGATCTCAAAAACACACAGAATGACAGAGCAGAGACACAGAACTTGGCCAAGAAAAATGCACTTACCCAGGCTTCTGACCCTCCAGCTCAGGAGTCCTGCAAGGTCTTGGGGATCCTGAACAAGCCCCAAATTATGATGTACTCAAATCTCAATACCCCAAAAGACCACCACCAGGAGTCGAGTCTGTTGCAAACCACATGAGGATCTTTTTAGTATAAATCATTACAAGCTGCAGCTTGGGCTCACACCCCCCACTGCCAAAAATGGTGAGACCCAAGAGCCCCGAGCCAGGTTAGTTGGGTGCTTTAAAAATTCTGGTCCTTCCCAGCGTGTCCTAGGCAGGGGCAATTCTTGCCTGGCAAGCATCTTGGTCAAAATGCTACATTTGAATTGATTGGCTATAGGAAGGTCCCCAAACCATTAATGATCTGGTGTCCCTCCCTAGGGGGATGTGCCTGTTTCCTAGCAACATATCTCTAGTTAGTAGGGAAAGAATGCAGTAAGGTGGGTTCTTTCCCTCAGGACATTGCTGGACTTCTCCACCCACCTAGTTCAGGCCTTAAATATTAGTAATTGCTGCTGATTTTTAATGCTTTGGTCTCACATTACCTTCTCTTCAAAGGACAAAACTTAAAAGAGACAGAGGCGAAGATCATCAGAGGTACATATGATTGGGATCATGTTTATCCACCACTTGAAAACCTCCTTTTCCAAATGCTCACCATTATCCCGGAGAGGAGGCCGTCCATTGAAGACCTTGAGAAACACCCATGGGCAAAAATATGAAGAAGTAAAGGTGCCAAGTGAGACCTACACAGACTCAAAATCGTGGACATGCTCTGTGATCTTGGGTTTAATTCCAATGCCAATTATGGCTTTGTACCTCATATTGAAGGAAAAGCCAAGAAAGGGGCTTGAGCTTGGCAGCTCCATGGAAGCCAAGCCTTTGGACCCTGGACCCACGCCACCCTCCACCCCAGCACATGCGTCTGTCTCTAGTCTTCCCCTAAAGCGTATCACCAGTGCCCCCAACCTTTGGCCTCCTCCATGCCCAGCCCTCAGCCCAGAAGCAGCCTGTTGCCAGGACACTGCCAAGGAAGAAGCTGGTCAGAAGTTCCTCCCTGACTCCGATTGCTATATGCTTCTCCCAGAACAACAGCCTCATTTGTACCTATATTCCCCTGTGCCATGCTGTGACTTTCTTCCATTTCTTAGTGTCTTTGCTTTCTACAATAAAAACATAAATTCACTTAAAAATATATATTTCTGCTTCATAAGAGAGAGAAGGTTGTTACCTCTATGCTGGGTGCAGGAAGAGACAGACATCAAGGCAACTAAATGACCCTGAGACTGTGGATATTTCCCCCAGGGGCTGCAGATAGAGAGGAGCCATAGGATGACTACCCCAGCAGCCAAAAGTCAAGGGTAGCTTCACTTAGTGGGCACTGCTGGGCCTGCATGTGCTGGCCCATTCCTGTTTAGGGACCCAGGGGACAGAGAATAGAGACCTAATGGGTATCCTTTCCTGTTATCTTACCGGCTGCATGGTGCCACCTGCAATGACCACTGCTCGGCATTCCCTCACCGCCTGGGCAAAGTGTACAGCTGGGTTCAAGTCAGTTGCTCTGACCAACCCTGCCTGAAAGAGAAACAGACTCATGGGGCAGGAGAGAAGGTAGCTTATTTGCTAAGTGACTTACTCCCCTTCATCTCTGTAGATGTTCACAAATCTAGACAGCAGTCATCTTTGGCACCTTTCTTCCATTTGTGCTCCACACCCAAATGGTTTTATGTTCAGCACCTAAAATAGCTCTTGAATCATTTTCACTGCCACAGGTAGGAATTTTATAGGATGGATGATGGTGAGGAACAGAAATCATTCTCTTAATGCTTACTGGATGATAAGCAGACAGGAGCTTGCAGAGACCCTGAGTACCCCTCCGTTAAAGTCTTCCAAAGCAGCATCAATAAGATGCAACCCCTGAGGCTCTTGCTTTTCAGTCCGCCATCCCACTGATAGAACTAGAGAGCAGCATCCTGGCTGAGGAATCGGTGATGAGCAAGGACAGAAGCCATCTTCTTCAAGATGGGTCTCCAGAGTTCTCACACTTGCTGAATAGCCATTGACCCTGAGAGGACAGGACCTCTTCCCACATCCCCATATACGAGGCCCTGTCTTCAGAGGGATTCTAGGCCCAGGCATTTAAAGGAGAAATCTGTGTCACTCTCTACAATGTCAGGCCCGAGAAGAAATAGTCCCACTATCCTAGTTTCCATTGACCTCCACACTGTATGTTTATGATGATGTAGATCAGGTTGTGTGCCTTGGTAAAGGTAACTACCTAGTGTCCTATGTCCTGCCAGATGGCTACCCATAGCCACTTCTGGTAGGATAGCAACACCACCCCCAGGGGAGAATTTGGAAGAGGGAAAGATGAAGAAAAGTGAATCCCAAGTACCTTGAACACAGGCCAACCCATTGCTTCCTGGGGACCTCTGAACCAAGAACTCGCTGCAAAAGATATATTACTAGGCAAAAGGGTGAACTTCTCAAGGACAGAGAGAGGACAAATGTCCTCAGGAGGAAAGGACACAGGACCAATTACAGAAATGGCCAGCCACCAAGAAAAGCCCAACAAGCATAGGTGCCTGAGTCTCAGTGAACCAGGCTGGTTATGGTGAGGATCACACAACCCCATACCACACTGCCAAAAAGGCACGATACCAGAAAATACACCTAGGGTTTGGCCCAGCAATGTTTCTCTGGGCTCAGGCAGCCTGTACGCTATCTCCATAGAAGAAGGGAAGAAAAATGGGAACTAGCACACATGTTCTCAATTCTGTGTCTATATCTCTCATTGCCATTCACAACTTTGCCAGACTAGAAAGCTAGAATCCTGAGAGTCATATCAGCCTGTAATGGAACCAACCCCACATTCAAGCACAATGGGAGTCTAGTTCCATGGCATGTGTGGGTATTATTGAGCTTTTGTTGTTGCTGTGATAGACTCCCCCTTTGTCATTGTTTTAAGGCTTCTGGTCCAGATGAGCAGGTTTCTGTTTCATGAGCTTCACTTGTGAGTGAAGCAGGCAACCCAGATGGGAGGGACTTGATCACTTCTGCATCTCACAGCTCCTGTCAAGGGAAGTCCTGGTGGCCCAGGTGCTGCAGCCTGGAGTTAGACCTCAGATAGGCACAGTAACATAGGTATCAGTGTCAGGGTGAGTACAGGACCTGGCATGGCCTTTAGGGGACTAGAACAGATGTCTCCCCAGCTGGGGTCCTGTGCAGGATCAATGTGGGAACTCTGATTAGTTGAGATAGGCTGGGTGTAGCCCTGTCTACGTGGTAAATGAGCATACAGCTCCAGTTTGAAACCAGCACGTTTGCTTCGAGGAAAGTGGACTAGTGCACTAGTGTGTGGAGTCAGCAGAGTGAGGCCTGCTGAGGAGCTGTTAAATTACGAAGGAGGCTTAGAAAGCTTGGGGCTTGAGGGCTCTCAAGCTCAGTGGGCTGGGTGAGGGGACCGTATGTACTAGAGGGAAGGCTCAAGTATGAGATAGCCCAGGAGAGAAAAGACCCAAGGTTGAAGCAGGTACAGGTCTCTGTAGGACTCAGAGCCCAGTTAGTCCTGGATGGATGCCATAGTCAGTACAGCAGGATGCTGGGAAGGGATTAATTAAGCCAGAGTGATATGTCCATTTCTAGTACAAGGAAGGTCCTTCAAGCATTAAGGCTCATACCTATTTCCCAGTGGCACAAGGATTAAGACAGCTTTATTGCTGTTCCTGGAAAGGCTGTCACAGGTCCCACATGTCTTGTGCTCTGTGGACACTGTGGTTATCACATCGACTATCTATATTCAACACACCTGTTTGACTTTACTTGCAGCCACCCTTTGCCAGACACCAGTTGGGCAGCTGTTTTGGCTTCCTAAATGCACCAAGTCTCCCCTCAGTTGTGAATGTTCAAAACACCCTTCTCCTGCTGTGGCAAATGTCTTCGCGCCCTTCAAAGCTCACTTCAGTTGTCTGTGTGGCCTCTGTCAGGCCTCATTCTTTCTCCCTTGGCCTTTTTAGAATGGGTCTTGGCCTTGAGTGCTAGTTGGCCTTGACTCAAGCTGCTTCTCCTGCCTCTCTATCTACAGATCTATAGACTGAGATTCAGTGTGTGTCATTAAGTCTAGCCCCCAGCGTTTCAGCTGAGCTTTTCATGAGGCATTTCCAGGGAAGAACCAGGTCTTTACATAAGCTGCCATTTCCAGAACCGAGGTCACATTTGGCACATCTGTACTCCGAGGACGTTAGTTGATCTGAGTGTACACACAAGCTACTTTTTTGTCTCATTCTGAGAAGTCCAGAAATACTGTTGACATGGGGTCTTCGATTGGCCTTTACTTAATTATTTACAGCTGAGTATGAGGAGGCGTATCTTACTGGTAGTAGAGGGTTTTTGGTTTTCATTGTATTGGCTAATGGCTGACAGTCACCACCTCTCTGTCTCTACACAGGGTATATAAAATACTTTAGTTCAGAATGTACCATGTAGTTGCTGGGAATTGAACTCGGAGCAGCCAGTGCTCTAAACTGCTGAGCCACCTCTCCAGCCCAAACTATCGTCTTATGTTCCACCAGGCAGGGGGGCTTCATTCAGGAAATGTGCACAGTGTTTGTTGTAGTCAGGCTCCGGCAGCTCCTGGGGCTCAGCAGAAACAAGAGAAGCCTGGTTTTTGGTTTGTACACGTGACAGGAGACATAGTAGGAGCAAATCACTTTGACATAGGTATCGTCCTAACAAGTAGGGCAGGGCAAAGTCTCAGTCACACGCCAGGAGGGTAAGGAAGAGGCAGCAGTGTGCATGCTGGAATAGTGTAAGGGGAGGGCAGACTAGATAGAGGTCAGAGTTAAGGCCATGAGGTAACAGAGGGGAAGTTCTGAGGGAACCCAGAGGAATCCGTTTTACAGCAGAGTGGCCTGTGGGTGTGGAGGACGCCTGTGCCACTGGTCAGAGGTTACATCTAGGTGTTGTGCATGTGAAGTGGCTTTAAGGACAACAGGTCTTTTCCCCCTCTCAACTGTGTTTTCTAGGTTTTATAGACCTGAGCATTGGTGAAGGCGGATATAGATCTTGGGCTGGTGTCCTGAGGAGCAGGGCTTGTCAGTTCCCTGGGACGTGTCTTTGTTGTATTCAGAGTTTGCCCCTCAGCCCTGTTGTCTTCTGAGGAAAGGGCCACCTTCCTGCTTGTCAGTGAGCACCCAGAGCACGTTACTGTGCTTTTAGGTATTTGGTTGTCCCGAGGGTGCTGCGCAAAACTCACCTCCATGTTTGTCTCTTAGAGTGGATGAGGATGAGGACGACCTGGAGGAAGAACACATAACCAAGGTAGGCTGTATACTCCTGATGCTTCTAGAGGCAGGAGAGGGGAGCCTCTAGGTCCAGGACTCTGTTCTAGCACTGCCTTGGCCTTGCCTCTGAGGTGTGTGCTTCCCAAATGCAAAGTATGGCTTCTGGGTGCTCCCTTGACTGGCTGGACCTCAGAGGGGACGCCTTGGAAGGAGCAGCCATTCTGGACCCAGGACACACAGGATTTCCTTTTCCAAAGAGCAAGGGAGGAGTAAGCAAGTATGCCCTCCTTATTCTTGGACTTTCGTGTGTGCTTCTCTTGCTTGTATTTAACATGTTGAGTGCACTAAGCTATGTATGGCCTGATACCTCTCTATTTTTAAAGTACATGGTTTCAGTGGTTTCAGCCTGGTGCAGTGGAACACGCTTTTAATCCCAGCACTTGGGGAGGCAGAGGCAGGTGGATCTCTAAGTTCAAGGCCAGCCTGGTCTACAAAGTGAGTCTAGGACAGCCAAGGCTACACAGAGAAACCCTGTCTTGATAAAAACTAAACCAAACCAAACCGAACCAACAACAACTACAGCAACAAAAAAAACCCATAAAAACCTCCACCTAAGATTTCTCTTTTCTGTTGAAAGTGCCCTTTACTGCTCTTCTCTCCTCACTCTGCTGAATTCCAGGACGGCCAGAATGTGCACCTCGGGCTCCACCTTTCCCTTCGTGGCTTATTCTTCAGAGGGCTGAGGATCATTGCCATATCAAGAATCAGCAGTGTTGGGAAAGAGACTCCTCGGGTTGCTAGCTCTTACTGTGGTTTGACTTGAGCCTGAGTGTAAATTGTGGGAGAGCTGAATCCTAGGCACGGCTAGTCCCTCATCCAGTGTTAGCAGACCTGAGGTGATTTTTCTGTCGTCTCAAGAGCCTGGACTTGTAACCGCCCTCCCTCCTCTTCAGGATCTCAGGCCAGGCTGGGCTCGTAAGACTCCCCTCTTTGAATTTCCTTCCTTTCTTCTGATCAGATTTATTACTGTAGTCGGACACACTCACAGCTGGCCCAGTTTGTGCATGAAGTACTGAAGAGTCCTTTTGGCAAGGAAACACAGCTAGTCTCCCTTGGTTCTCGGCAGGTAAGCATAGGGAAGTGTTCTTGTCCAGACAACCTCCTCCTGTGTCCTTGTCTCTTGGTCCAGGCATGAAAAAAAGGTGGGCAGAGGCAAGGTGGGCATGGGGAGCATTGCGCCCTTGCTGGCCTTACTGGTCTTTAGAAGGTGCAGGAGACACACTGGGCATTGGGCCCTTCCTGTGTCCTTTAGCCTGCACCATTTGTGTTCTTTATCTTTAAAAAACACTCATCAGTATTCAGTACCAAAGATGTGCTGAACTAAGCAATGCTGAGAGTGGGAGAAAGAGTCCTCCCCAAGGAAGAGCACACCATTGGTCATCCAAAACCAAAAGGTCAAGCCCTGAACACACGCCTGCAAGTAACATTATACAGACCGAGCAGGCTAAGTTTAGGAGTATATGATATGGGCATCTACATAGTACATACACATATATAGAGATATAATATCAGTTAATCGAAAAGAGGCCATGAATTTGAAAGAGAGCCAAGGAGTGTTTGGAGGGAAGAAAAGGAAGGAGAGAAATAATTATAATCTCCAAAAAATAGAAATAAACATGCTGTACTGTTGGCCCTCTCTCTCTCTCATCCGGGCCCTGAGAGCACAACAAAGGACAGTATATTTTGTTCAATAAATTGCAAACTGTTCCTGAGAAACCCCCCAGCAACCTCACCCTTTGACTGGGGAAAAAACAGAATATCAGCAATTTAAAAAGCTCTCCTACAAGTCGGTTGTGGTAACATTCCTGTTATCCCAGCACATGGGATATAGAGGCAGGCGGGTTTCTGAATTTGAAACCAGCCTGGTCTACACAGTGAATTCCAGGACAGCCAGAGTTTCACAGTGAGACCTTGTCCCAAACCTCCCAAAACAACAACAGCAACAACCAAAACCCCAAAACCAACCAACAAACCAGCCAGCCAAAACCCCCAAAACGTCTCATACCCAAATGGGGCCAGTGTTCTCTCTTTGTCTTTAAAGAAGCAAGCTTCAAAAAGCTCTAAAATTGGCTGGAGAGGTGACAGTGCATAAGAGCACTTACTGCTCTTCCAAAGGATCCAGGTTCAATTTCTAATCTGTAACTCTAGCTGTAGGGGATCTTACGCTTTTTTCTGGCCTTCTTGGTGACCAGACATGCACATGGTGCACAGACATACATGCAGATAGGAGACACACGCACACACAGAATAAATAAATCAGGACTGACCAATACAAAACACTGGGTTGGCATGTTTGCAGAGAGCAGCTTTAGGTGATGAGTTTTATGTGGTATGTCTTGGGTACAAACAAAAATTTCTTTTGTTCAGGAAGGCCGAAGAGCAATTTAGTGGTCAGATTTATATTAATGGTCCATTCTGTAAGCAAGGAGAAGCAGGTCAAGATGAGACAATGTCTCGAGTTGACTGAGGGTAAATGTGGTGGTAGAGGTTTTGCCCAATGTGAATGAAGGCCACTGCTTTTCCTCTTCTTTTCCCCTGCCTTATAGAACCTTTGTGTGAATGAAGATGTGAAAAACCTGGGTTCTGTGCAACTTATGAATGACCGCTGCATGGATATGCAAAGAATCAAACATGGTATGCACAGGGACCTTGTTCTGAGCTATGCTGGACAGAGTGGAAGTGGCAGAAATGTGCTGGAGTTCACAACAGGGCATGACAATGAAGACTTTGTTAACCGGAGATAGTGGCCAAGTAGGCCCTGGTTTCTTATTCAGGTCCCTTTTCGGGCAACAAGAGTGTTCATGCTTCCTAAGGGACCTGGCCTAGCGATGTTTGTGCTGCCTCTTTATGGAGAGCATAAAGTAAAATCCCAGAGTGTTCTCATAAGTCACAGTAAGCAGCAGTTATCTACCCAAAGGAACGTGTTTGAACATTACTGTCCCTACTCCTGACCTTAGACGTAGCTGAGTTGCCTCCTGTCCTTGCTTTCCTCCACCTATACCACCACAGAGAAGGGCAGAACTGGGGGAGACAAGCCAAAGAGGAGGAGAGAAAAGATCCAGACCTCCTGCCCCTTCTAAAACCATGAGCAGATGCAGCTTCTCCGGGACGAGATTCTGCTGGAGGTGAAGGACATGGAGCAGCTTGTGGCCCTTGGGAAGGAGGCCCGGGCCTGTCCCTATTATGGAAGCCACTTTGCCATCCCTGCAGCCCAGGTGAGTATGCTGGAGAAATAGGAAGTATGTCCTTGCAGTAGATGGAGCTTACAAAACAAGGCTTCGTCATCCCTCTCTGGTAGGTGAGGATGTCCTACTTAGGTTAGGCTGACAACCGTACTCATGGCACAAAGCTATCTTATCCAGAGCATAAGTGTGGCCAGGTCAGGGATCCTTAATGGCTTGGGGCAATTGGTGTTATTGAGTGTTCACCAGCTAGGAGCCTGCAAAGAGTGTTATTCTAAGAACCACACTGAAAGGTGTTGAGTAGAGGTTGAGCCCAGAATGTGAACATAACCAAATGGACTGCTGATGTACCCACCTGCCCATACATGGCAGTACTGTTCTGATTAGACCTGCCTTAACTTCATCCAGAAAGGAAACCTGATTTTTTTCTGACAGCCATTTGTTTTTCACTGTGGGTGATTTCATGCTGTCTTACTCTCTCCCTGAAACCTTCACTCATAGGGGAACTGTGTCATCTGGGAGATTTTGTTTTGTTTTGGTTTTGGTTTTCAAAACATGGTTTCTCTGTGTAGCCGTGGCTGTCCTGGACTTGACTTGTAGACCAGGCTGGCCTCAAACTCACAGAGGTCCATCTGCCTCCCTGAGAGCTGGGATTCCACACATGCAGCATCACGCCCGGCACCATCTGGGAGTTTTAAATGGATCTCATGAGAGAGCAATCTGAGTGATCGTATTGCTCAGTGCAGTGCTCACTCATGGATGTATGTGGGTACTCACAGACAAGCTCTCCCTTGTCCACAGATGTCTCAGTGAGTCAATGCTGTCACCATTTATCTAGAAGACCTGAAATTGATGTGTTCTTGACATGTGAAAGCAGTTTTCTCCACATGTTTCTTTATAACAGCCCACTGAAATAGCTCTGTTCTCCACATGAGAACACTGGGGCCCAGAAAGATGATCTTCTCTTCTCTCACTGTCTTAAATGATGATACCCATATTGGCACGTGGGCCTTGAGTTTTCAGTTTTCTGAGGTTTTATATTATCAGTATCTTTGTGTGTGTGTGTGTGTGTGTGTGTGTGTGTGTGTGTGTGTTTGGTAGGTGTGTGCATGCCTGTGCAGGCCAGAGAACAGCTTTGGTTATGGCAAAGCTGTCTGGCAAGTGAGCCTGTCTTTGCCTTCCTGCTGCTGGGATTTCAAGTGATACCAACACTCCTTGCTTTTTTTCCCTCATGGGTTTGTGGCTTAAACTTAGCCTTTGCTTTCAGTCACTCTCCCTCACTTATTTGTTGTCTTTTAATGGAAAATAATCACAGCAACATGTACCTACAGATTTGATTTTATACGCACCCCTCAGTTGACATGGTTTGGCAAATTTGCTTAGCTGATGAAAAGCAAGGGTCACTTAAATTAGACTTGGCCAGAGTCATAGAGCTGAAGTAGCAGCCCAGGAACAGAGGTTAGGGATGTTTCCTGGTGCTCGTGAGATTCAGTGTACTGAAGGACTTTGGAACCTGAGGGCTATTGTAGGATCTTAGATGAGGTTCACCTCCAGGGACTCCACCCCTCCCCTTTCCCCCAGGTGATCAGTTTCCCATAGTTGACATCCCACATGAAACATCTGAAAGAACAGGCAGGATACTGAGCTGTGGTATTCTGGCTTGAATACCTCTGTGCAAGGTCTGAATTAAACAACTCCATTAGGACATCAGTGGCCTAATGTTTACTGCAGGATAAGCCTCTGCTATGTGCAAGGCAGGTTGCTTCACTCTCCACTTCCAGCGGTCACCTTTTCCTACAGCTAGTGGTGTTACCATACCCAATGCTGCTGCATGCAGCCACCCGGCAGGCTGCAGGAATCAGGCTGCAAGGCCAGGTGGTCATCATTGACGAGGCACACAACCTGATCGACACCATCACCGACATCCACAGCACAGAGGTCAATGGTTCCCAGGTGGGTCTACCTCTCCCGTCTTGGGCAGGTCGGTTAAATGCCTGGGGCAGGAATTACTCTGGATGTGGGATCAGTAGAGGGTGAGCTGAACTGAAACCCTGTTTTTCCTTTTCCTTATCAAGTGTGAGGCTCTTGGGAGCCAGCTTGAACAGGGTGGCTTCTTTTGTCTCCAGCTGTCCTTCATCTGGGATGCTGTTTGCTAGTACTCTTGTCAGTAGGGTAGTGGCTTCGGGGACCAAGAGTCTCACAAGTTACCGTTTTCTCACTATTGATACTGTGCTGGGGGTCTTTAATGGAGGAATGCTCAGGGTCTCTGCAGGCTCCTGTTTACTGTCACCTGGTATGTAGCAAGCATTGAAAGGGGTTCTTTGTGCCTCCTCCTTTTCTCTTGGGCTAGAGGTTCCCCTGCTTTAGCTTGGGAGCTTCAGGATTCATGGAGGGCAGAGTCATGTGTCCGTCACCCACACTGCAGAAACTGAGGTGAGCCAGGATTTGACCACTGGCTTCTGCTCGTGAAACCTATGTGATATCTGCCACTTGCTTGCATCTCACTCTTGTTGGAGTGCAAGTCATCTCCCAACTTCGTTCTCCTGTGATATTTAGGACCTTAGGCTTTGGCCTCTTCCCTCTCAGCTATCATCAGCTGTATGGCCTGACTCTGCTTGCTTTGCCTTTGTTACTGTCGAACTGCCCATCACCTTGATGGTTCCTTTATGGGCTGGTTTTGTGTGTCAGCTTGACACAAGCTAGAGTCATCAGAGAGGAAGAACTGTCAGTTGAGAAAATGCCTCCGTGAGATCCAGCTGTAGGGCATTTCCTTAAATAGTGATCAGTGGGGGCGGGTCCAGCCTATTGTGGGTGGTGCTGTCCCCCTGGGCTGGTGGTCCTGGGTTCTATCAAAAGGTAGGCTGAGCAAGCCAGTAAGCAGCACCTTTCCATGGCCTCTGCATCAGCGCCTGCCTTTAGGTTTCAGCCCTGCTTGAGTTCTGTCTTGACTTCCTGTAATGATGGATTATGATCCGGAAGTGTAAGACAGACTCTTTCTTCCCCAATTTGCTGTTTGGTCATGGTCTTTTGTTGCAGTCATAGAAACCCTCACTAAGCCCCCATGTGTCCTGGGCTAGCACTCGTAGACATGGACTAATGTTTCTTTACAGAGATCCTCTTAACCATATTCTGGGACGCCTTCATGCTGTTCTGTTTTCTCTCCAGCTCTGCCAGGCCCATTCTCAGTTGCTCCAGTACATGGAAAGATATGGGTAAGACATAACCCGAGGAATCTAGCCATGCTCAGCCTTAGTGGCTTGCATGTCAGCCTTCCAGAACACAAATGGAGGTTATTGTTAGTGCCAAGGTCTTGGAGAAATAGGTTGAATTGGTGTGTCCTGATGTATGCTCCCCACATCCTTGGCTTTTTGGGACAGAGCAGCAGCCTGTCTTAGCCAGCCTTTTTTATCTGCTGGAGAGTTTGTACCTCATAGCGTAGTGTGTCCAGTCCTAGGCAGAAAGGCCCATTGGTATCTGGCAGAGGGAGCTGCTGGAGAATGCTACCATTCTGCCTCTGTCACTTTTTCCTCAGGAAGCGTTTGAAGGCCAAGAACCTGATGTATATCAAGCAGATTCTCTATTTGCTGGAGAAGTTTGTGGCTGTCCTGGGAGGTAGGAGCATCATCCCCTTGCTCACCCCACATCTGACAATTGTGTTGGTCTTGTTCCTTGAATGCCAGTGAGGAAACTTGGGTGGTATTTTATGCTTTTAAGCACTGTCTTGATCATTGGCTATTGTGTTTTCTAATGACCTTAGCTTTTTCATTGTTGTTACTTCAGTTTATCTCTTCATGTTTTGTTCCTTTTACTTTAAGAAACCAGATGGTATGATTATGATAATTATACAGTGTAAAGCAAAACAATATTGTGTGGCATAGGCACAACCATGTGATATACTGGCATGGACACCCAGGCAATCATATTTGCCCCTGTGTGGAGAGAAGCCCAGGAACTTTAAACCTCTCGCAGAGGAAAACCTGAAGCTCAGCATGGGACTTGCCTGTGGCTCATGAGGCTGGAGGCTGCTGACTCCAGCATCCAGGATTCTTTGATTATTCTGGGATGGGACTATTTCATTATATGGCAATGCCTTTTTTAATGGCAGTGCTTTTAAAGGGTTCTGTAGAGCTGGATTTCCAGAAAGCCAGTGGAGGCTTTTCATGATCTCTGCCTGTGAACAAAGCTTCCTGTCTTCTGGCAGATCCTGTTTTCCAACTTCCCCTGCTCAGAGTGACCGTGGGGAGACTGCCCTGATCCTGTCTGTTGCCTGGCCTTGGCATCCATTCTTAGTGTGTCCCATGTCTGCTGTAAATGCCCCAAACAAGTGTCTCTTGAAACACTTCATGTTCTTGTAGTTCATGAAAATAGGACAGTAGAGATCTCAGAAGTCGGCGCAGAGCTACTGTTATGACCTGTTGCAATCCCCCCTTTTAGGTAATGTTAAGCAAAATCCTAGTACACAGAGCCAGCCCCAGACAGGTGAGGAGCTTGCTGTTAAGAGTGGGAGGTGGCGTGGACAACTCAGAGCTTCACTGTGGGACCGAGCAGGGGACTTGGTACAAAACCAGCATCCTTTTTTCTGCTCGCAGGGTCTGAGCTGAAGAGCATCAACGACTTTCTCTTTCAGAGCCAGGTGGACAACATCAACCTTTTCAAGGTAAAGGTTTGCTCTGACTTACACAAGTGCTTTTGAGTTTGTAAGACTATGAAAGGAGAGGTGGGCATGGAGCTCAGCTGTGAGCACTTGCCTGTCCTAAGGCCTTCTGTTCTGCCTCTAGCACCTAGTCAGAATAAACATGGAAGAAAAAAATGGAAACAAATAGTCAGCGTCCAAGGATCTAAGTCAGGGCTAGGCAGTTATCAGATATTTAAACTGGACAGCAACAGCCATATGGTGTTCACTCTGAGGTTAGGAGTTGGAAGGTTGGCAAGGGAGGTTGCTCTTTGCCCCCTTTGGCATAAACACAGCCTCTAGGTTGTCTCTACCTTTTTCCATCTCTGTTCCACCAGTCTTTCTCCAGGGAATTGTTTTCAGACTATAATCCATGGTGTATTGTATGAGACCATCAGGGGGAGAACATGTGACCCCTGTCTTCCACTGGAGCCTTGGGCTGGACCTTTGCTTATGTTGGCCTTTGATATCTGGTGCGCTCACAAGTGTTAGGTAGCCATGTCACTAAACTACAGCCTAGTGTGTCTAATTTAAGTATCTCTGCCTACATGGATACTGTCCTTTTGTTCAGAGCACAATGCCGGGACACTATGGGAGAAGAGGAAAACTGCCATCAACCCCTTTAATTTCAGCACTCAGGAAGGAGGCTGAGATAGGTGGATCTGGTCTACAGTCTGGGCCTTGTGTTTCAAAACAAAACAAAGAACAGGGAAACTAGGCTCAGAATAGTGGTTCTGGATGGCAGCTGGCCCAAGCGACACACTGGTGAATCAAGGGTGGCTGGATGGGGCCAATGTTCAAACCCAGCTAGGCCCATCCTAGAGCCTCTTCCCTTCCTGCTTGCCTTTCACGTTCAGATCAGCTGTCCCTTAGACTAACCTTTGATCATTGGCACTACTATGATACTGTCAGTCAGCCTTTGTACTTTTCTCCCATTTTTGTTCCACTCTAGATAGTTGACATAGCCCATGGTTCCCACAGCTGCGACCCTGTGCCAGGTGTCATTCTCCAGCTTGCTTCAGACCTCTCACTTTCACTTACTTGGTAAAGGCTGACTGAAGCCAGTCTTTGTGGCAGACTTTCTAATTCCCACCAAACCTCATGCTCTTACGTTGTGAGCTGAGCTGAGGTGCCAGCTTTTACTTCTACATAGTAAGCACACAGCGGTACACTACACTTTGGCCTTTCCTGGGGCAAACCCAGGAATTACCTACTTTCTGCTTTAGTGTAAAGGATTGTGTGTGGGTGTGATGTGGGTGTGTGTGGGTATGGGTGTGTATCTAGCCCTGGCTGTCTGGAATTCTCTCTGTAAACCAGGCTGGCCTAGAACAAATAATTTTGTTTTTAAAAATTTGTTTTTGAAATGTGTGTGTTGTGCTATGTGATATGCACACATTCATGTTTTGAATTCAGGTGTGCATGTGCCTCAGTGTGTGTGTGTCAGGTTAGAAGACAATTTCCCATGTTGATACTTGGCTTTCTATCCTGTTTGAGACAGGGTCTCTTGATGGTTTTTCCACCGTATATGCCTGGCAAGCTGGCTCACAGGCTTCTGGGGTGTTTGTCTCTGTGTCTCATTTCTCAGTAAGAACATTGGGATTTTAGACTCTCAAAGCTATAAACTCTGGCTTTTTTCGTGTTTTTATTTAATTACTTTACAGGCTGATCCCAGCTCCCTCCCTCCTCTCCTCCTAGTCCCACTCTCATGCCTCCTCCTCTTAGCCCCTCTCCCCTTCTTGGAGAAGGGGAAGCCCTCAAGGGGTATCAACCCACCCTGGCACCTCAAGTTACAGCCTTACTCTGGCTTTTATGTGTTTCTCTGAGTATCCAGCTCAGGTTTTCATAGTTGTGTGGCTTGTGAGCCGTCCTCACAGCCCTTGAGATTGTTTTTAACCTACCTCTTAATTTCTTCAAGGCCCAGTGAGCATATGGGCATCGGAAGGAAGCAACAGACAGTTATTGTCTTCTCTCTCTCTCTCTTTTTTTTTTTTTTGACGTCATGTGTTTCTTTGTTTTCACTTTTTGTGTTTGGGTGTGTTTTGTCTGCATGAATGTCTGTGCACTCCATGCGTGCCTGGTGCCCAAGGAGGTCATGAGAAGGCATTAGCTCTGTCAGACCTGGAATTACGGATGGTTGTGAGCCATCATGCAGGTTCTAGGTTTTCTGGAAGGGCAGCCAATTTTCTTACCAGTTCCCCCCACTTGAGCTCTTGTCTTGGACACTCTTAGGGTGATCAGAGCAGTGGGGACATTTGTAAAGGCTATGGTTGTGAGGTGTCCTGTGAGGAGCCCTGTGATCTTAGCGTTACTAACTAGAGTAGTGAATAGTACTCCACCGATCTACTGCCAATAAGATTTCTTATGAGGCTTTGGGCTCCTCTGAGGTGGCAGTGAGTGATATTTCTTAGTGGTATGGGGTGGCTGGCTCTGTAGCACAGTTTGCTACCTTCTCACGTAGGCCTGTGCTGGTTTTGCAGGTGCAGAAGTACTTGGAGAAGAGCATGGTCAGCAGGAAGGTACTTTTCCCCATTGTCCTGGCAAGGAGCCAGAGTACCCCTACCTGCTTTACTGTACTGCCTGAGGATTCTAGGCTGTCCATAGTGTGGAGTGATTGATTTTTTTGGCTCGGGAGGAAAGGGACTACAGACTGGCTTGGGTGTCTCATTCAGGATTTCTTCTCATTTCTGTCTGTCTATCTTATTCTTCGTCTCCCATGCAGCTCTTTGGCTTCACAGAACGTTTTGGAGTTGTTCTTCCATCCCTCCCAGCTTCTCAGAATCGTAATCTCGATGGCTTCCAGCACTTCATGAAGAGCCTGCAATCAGGGCCTACTGAGGGTGAGTTAGGAGGATGAGAGAGAAGAGCCAGACGCAGGTCCTTAGAAAGAAAGTGGTTTTGACCTAAGGAAGACCTTCTTTCTTTTCCCTTTTCTGCAGACTCCCTGGAGGAGGGCCAGGCTACAGCCCCGAGGGCTGCCTCTCCACTGATGCACATTGAGGCCTTCCTGGCAGCTCTTACCACTGCCAACCAGGACGGCAGGGTTATCTTGAGCCGCCAAGGTAATCCACTGCTTGTAGCAAGGGGCCTATCTTGAAAGGGCTCTCCCATACTGCCCTACTCTATATGTGAAGGAATCACATGTCTTCGAGACCTGGAGCTAGCAATGGTTCTGGAGATGGGGTATCAGAGGTACTGCATCGTCTCAGGCAAGATTCATTCAGATCATAGAATCTTACAGTTGAGGTTTGGTGGGGTTGGACTTTAGAACACTGGCCAGACTATCTTTGCACTTGAATTTCCACATAGTCCAATGGTAGGAGAAATGTTTGTTTGTTTCTTAAAGGGAGAGTGAGAGTTCACTGGCCTTCGTTGATCTTCTGGAGTTCCCAATGCCTAATCTACTCCATCCCTTTGCCATTTGTCTGTTTCTCTTTCAGGCAGTGTTGGTCAGAGCAGCCTGAAATTCTTGCTCTTGAACCCAGCTGTACACTTTGCCCAGGTGGTGAAGGAATGCCGAGCAGTGGTCATTGCAGGTGGCACCATGCAGCCGGTAAGATGACAGGGAAGGATACCCATTAGGTCTCTATTCTCTGTCCCCTCGGTCCCTGAACAGAAAAGGGCCAGCACATGCAGGCCCAGCGGTGTCCACCAGTGCCCACCAGGTACCACTGCCATTTCACTGCCTTTGCTTGCAGCCTGTGGAGCAGGCTTCTCTGAGGAGAAGGAAAAAGCCCTTCTGTAGTCCCAGACTCTAACTTAGTTACTACTCTCTCCTTCCTTTCTTGTACCTGCGTCTCTCTTAGATATGTTTTTTGAAAAGTCAGTTTTATTATAGAAATCATTGATAAGCTGTAAATACCAGAACTCTACCAACCAAAGGATCATGCAGCATAGGTATATACATATTTTTTAAATCCACTCTTCTACATTATTGGTATAATTTGCTTTTTCTCTTATTTATCCTTATCAGCAAATACTTATTCTAGCATATTTCACCGTGTTGCAGTCTAACCATGTAGATATGCTACATTTTTACCATCTGCTACTCGCACTACTTCTATTCTGTTGGATATTTAGATTCTTTTCCTACTGCCTCTGGTTTTCACAGTTCTGTGGTCAATGCAGACAAAGCAGATCTAAGGGTTGTGTTTTTTCCTGAGAGCAGACGGTTGGGTTCCTAAGAATGAAGTGCGTTCCGCCTTGGCTGCCTATTACAACGGCCCCTAGAGCTTTCTTTGGCTTCTCTGTCCTATTTTCCCTGTGTTGTTGCTGATGGACCTCAGAACCATGTATGGGTCAGGCAAGTACTCTACCATCAGGGCACATTGCAAGCCCCTGTAGGTATTTGTTTTGTTTTTGGATTGGGTTATGTGTGTACAGATTTGTACATTTGATTTCATTTGGTGTGTTAACTTTGCACATGGTCATTATTGTTCTGTCTGTTTTTGTGATGGGGTCTCACTATGTAGTCTTCAGGTTGTGAGATAGGGTCTCTCTCTGTAAGGCCCTTGCTGTCCAGAATTCATTATATAGATCAGACTGACCTCAAACTCAGAGATCCACATGCCTCTGCCTCTCAAGTGCTGAGGTTAAAGCATGTACCATCATGCCAGCTTCTTACTATGTAGTCTTAATGAGTGACCTTGGCTGGCTATACAGACTGTTGTTAGTCACCATGTGGCCTCTAGGAACCCAAACCCAGATCCTCTGCAAGAGCAGTGAGGGCTCTTAACCATGGATCCATCTCTCCAGGCCTCAGGTTTTTTATTATTTGTTGAGTACATGTCTTGTATCTCACTTTTCTTCATATTTTCACTTCTTTCCTTCTCATTTTTCCCTTAGTGTTACTTCAACACTGTGCCATGTATGTATCATGATTTCGTGTATTCATGTAAAATCTAAGGCTACAGCCAGCTTAATGCACTTACGGTCACCTTCCTCAGTTACATATTCTTAACCTTCCTTAGCCTTCATAACCTTCCCTCAGAGGGTTTCTCTGTGTAGCCCTGGCTGTCTTGGAACTTGTTCTGCAGACTAAGCTGGCCTCATACTCAAGAGATCCACTTTCCTCTACCTCCTGAGTGCTGGAATTAAAGGTGTGTGTCATCACTGCTCTGCAAAATGTCGTATTTCTAATTTTGTCTTTTATACCACATTTTCTTTATTCCAGCCTCTGTGGATGGAAGACATTTTGTTTGACTGATTGGGTTTTGTACTTAGTGTGGCAGTGACCACAGATGTGGAATATCTTGGGTTATGTTGGGGTCCTCTGGCTGAATAATGGTGGAGTAAGTTCTCAGAAACACAGGTAAATAGCTAATTGAGGAGCCTATTAGCATATCAGAGTGATCCCAGCATCACTCAGTACCTGCAGTCCTGACCGTGCTCCCTACACTAAACCTCTTTTTTCTAGGGCCTGGGTTTTCTCTTCCCTTCACCCAACCTGAATCCTATGTATCTCAGGCATCTTGGCTACCGCACTCTCTTGGCCTCTTGGCCCAGGCTGCCTCTTGTTTAGTGGCTTCTTCTCTTGCTCTCCTTCCCGTCTCTCCTCTCATGGTTCAGTTTAGTCTGCTGGCTATGTTCAACCTGGACTCTTCTCTCTGCCTGATTTCTCCCTCATAGCTTATGATGAAAAATCTTCTCCATACTGTAGGAATCATGTCCTCCTTTTATTTCATTTTTTTCCCTTCAGCTGGGCCATATGGAAGATCTGTTTTGTTTTGAGAAACCTGCACACTGATTTCCATAGTAGACTAGTTAACATTCTCATTAGCAGTGTGTAGAGCCCTGTTGTCCACATCCTTGCTGTTCAGTTTTCTTGCTTTTTAAAACATATTTTTGTTCTTTGAGAATATTATCTGATGTATTTGACCGTATTCATCTTCCCCTTTACCTCCTTCTCTTTTTCCATCAAGTCTAATTTTGTGTTGCCCAATTAGTCTTGGTAGTAAGTCCTCTACCTTGGTGTGCATTTGACCACTAGGGGTTCATGTCATTCAAGAAAACTGACTTTTACTCTCCTAGCAGCTGTCCATGGCTAATAGTTCCTCAGCTAGTGGTAGGATTGACGCAGAGACTCTGACTGCCTGGAGCTTGCTCTGGTCTCAGTCTGTGACATATTTGCATCTGCCCTGTTATGTCCTGAAACAATTTCTTTGGTGTTATCTCCCACCCCTGGATCTTATAATCTGTCTTCCCCTCTTCCTGAAGATCTCTAAGCCTCGAGTATTCTGGTTTGATTGTTATTCTGGTAGGATAAGGTAGGAATATTTTTTAAATATGTATGTGAGTACTCTATTTGCATGTTTGACTGCATGACAGAGGACAGCATTAGATCTCTTTATAGGTGGTTATAAGCTACCATATGGTTGCAGAGAATTGAACTCAGGATCTCTAGATGAGCAGTCAGTGCTCTTTAACTGCTGAACCATCCCTCCAGCCCAAGGTAGGAATCTTAATGTAGTTTTTATTTTCATTTTTCTGGTGGTTAGTAATGTATTTCTTGGCCATTTCTTGTTTTGAGAACTGTTAGACCATTTCCTGACTAGGTTGTTTGATTTTTTGCTTGTTTGTTTCATTTTTTGAGTTCTGTGTACATTGTGCGTAGTAGTCTGTATTGTTGATTTTAACACATAGAAAGGGCTCGGAGCCAAATGTGCCAGCTTCTTTAAGTTTGCTGTTCCTAAAGTTTTCTGTCAACATTGGATGCTGTTACTGGTTGTTTTCTTTTAGCTAATAGTCATAGGCCCTTTTTTCTTTCCTGATGTCTGGGCTTGCCTCCTACCCCAGACTTCTTACCTCACTGCAGAGCAAACAACCCCAAGCTCTAAGGTCACAAGGCCCTGATGTTACGACTGCAGGTGTCTGACTTTCGGGAGCAGCTGCTAGCATGTTCTGGAGTGGAAGCTGAACGAGTGGTGGAGTTTTCATGTGGTAAGCAACTGTGTGGAGGGTGGGAAGGGTCTTGAGGTAGTGGCACTTAGCCAAAGGCAGAGAACTCCTCTGGATTGGAACCTTACCCTTCATGGGCTTGCTTATCAGCATACTTCCCCAGGTTCTTCAGTTCTGTGCTCGCCTCACCCCATTGTTTACTTTGGGTATGTCGGTGCAGAGAAGCCAGTGCACTTCAAGTTTTTGCTCCTGGTTGGGGAAATGAATGGAGAAACTGCCCTACCTATGTACTAGTTTTCAGCCCTTCGTATCACCAGGTCATGTGATCCCTCCAGACAACATCTTGCCCCTTATTATATGCAGCGGACCCTCTAACCAACAGCTGGAATTCACCTACCAGAGAAGAGAGCTGCCTCAGATGGTTAGTGCCAGCCTACTTCCTGTCCTTTCTAGTCTGTGACCAGGGAGAGACTTGTACCAGCATTGGCACTGGGATGGATGGTTACATCTGGCACATGAGCACATTCTTTTTTTTTTTTTTTTAAGATATTTATCAAGGAAGATCTTAGCTGCCTTCCTCTCTATAAACTGCTAACTATTTTCTAATGAGCTCCTAGCATCCCATTAGGATGCAGAGTGAGGGCTCTTGTTTGCGTTTTCGGGGCTCTTGTTTCCTGCCTCTATTCTGGGAAGGCTGTATTTTTTTGGGCACAACTTCTGTGGCATCTTATTGCTAATTTGTTCTGGAGGGTGCCCCTTGTGAAAGGGGACTTTAGGAGAGCTCAGTGGCATACCACGTGTCAGATTCTGTTCATCTCTGGGATACCAGTGATGGGATGTGTCATAAAGGCAAGCAGTCCCCAGAAGTATCAAGTGGGAATATCTGTTGAGAGTGCTGGTGCACTGCATGCGACAGAAGGGGAGCTGCTTGGCCTCCATCGTGTCTGGGTGTGGCTGTGGGGCCTGTTCCAGGCTACCTCTTTTGTCTGCCTTCTGCAGATGGAGGAGACAGGCCGAATTCTCTGTAACTTGTGCAATGTGGTCCCTGGAGGGATGGTTTGCTTCCTCCCTTCCTATGAGTATCTGCGTCAGGTACATGCTCACTGGGACAAGACTGGGCTGCTGGCACGTTTGTCAGCCAAGAAAAAGGTAAATGCCCCTTATCCTTTATATAAGGACATTGCTAGGAATTCCTCTTCCTGGGGTCCCTCAGCTTGTTTACTTGGTAGGTTGAAGAGCTGGGAGAATGTGAACCATGCCAAGTAGGCCTGGGACACTGGACATGGGGATTCCCTGAAACCTGACTCCATGATGTCCATCCTCAGGCTTGGAAAAGCAGCCTGAGGCTCAAGACTTAGTCTTTTCCTTTTGCTGGGAGACCTTTTCTTTCCCTTAGATATTCCAAGAGCCCAAGAAAGCAAGCCAGGTGGAGCAGGTGCTGGTAGCTTATTCCAAGTGCATTACGGTAAGAGGCAGAAGAGAGGCTGATCCGGAGACCAACTGTGCCTGCAGCTGGGAAACTGTGTGGCTCCTGGGATTGGATTAACAACTTTGGTGTGGTTCTCCCCTGACAGTGCTGCAGAAACACAGGAGGCCACCTCACAGGGGCCTTGCTTCTCTCTGTGGTTGGAGGGAAGATGAGTGAAGGGATCAACTTCTCTGATGACCTGGGCCGGTAGGTGTTGTGTCCATTTGTCTGCTGGGGCTGAGAGCCCTGGGCCCTACCTGCCAAGTCATGCCATAGGGTCTGCTTGCAGTCTGTAGGCTGTGGATGGAGTGTGTGAAACGCCTCTTCATCTGGCTATGTAGACCAGAGAAGTAGGCAGCCATGACTCGCTGAGGAGCCAGGTCTTCAGCCTCGCTGGATCTCTGAGCTAAAAATACCGTTTCCAGGTGGTAGCTCCATGATGAGAACCGGAGAGGCATAAACATGGTAGGAGGGGTGGGAGCTGGCTTAGTGGGTGAGAATGCATGCTGGGAAGGTAGGAGGACACACAAAGACTAATGTGCAGCACACACAGAAAAGCCTGCATGGTTGTATTTGCCTGTAAGCAGTGGGAGTCTGCGATGGCAGGCCCCTGGGTATTAAATCCTAGGTTCAGGTGAGCTTCAGATTTACTGAGAAACCATGTCTCAGAAAATCAGGTATAGAGCCTCAGAAGACAACACCCGACATCTTCCTCTGGCCTCCACACTCAGCATACAGTACATACAAACTAACACGCACATGAACCCACACATAGTTGCTTCAGAATAGCAGTTGATCCAATGTGGGTGATGGCTCCATGCTGACTTGATCACTTATGTCATCTACAGGTGTGTGGTGATGGTGGGGATGCCATACCCCAACATTAAATCTCCAGAGCTTCAAGAGAAGATGGCCCTATTTGGATCAGACCCTTGTGAGTATCTGCAGAGTTTCAGAAGAGGAAAGGACAGGGCCAGGGAGGAAGCACTGTGACACCCCCTAGGACTGGATGACAAGGCTCTGCTTTGTACAGATGATTTCCTCCCTAGAGGTTTTGGAGTATACCTCTAGCCCACTTGATCTTACAATGTAAGCTACAGCACAAGCTGTTGGCTCAGACTCATGAAGTCTGAAATCTGACTTTGCTTCAGAGTCTGGGCTACCAGGCAGGCAAAAGTGGAATTTTGTGTTTTTATCTCAGCCTAGAACACAAGGTCAGCTGCCCCCAGGGAAGGTATTGGTGGAGAATCTGTGTATGAAGGCTGTAAACCAATCTATAGGTAAGTCTGGGACTGCTGTTGGGTGCAGATGGATGGATGATTTGAGGAAGAGGGGATTTTTCTGCTCTATTGTTTGAGGGGTGAGTGCGGGTGGAGACCCCAGTGGGCATGCAGCATTGGTAGGTCAGATGAACTCCAGAGTCCTATCCTATGTGTCTACCCAGGCAGGGCCATTAGGCACCAGAGGGACTTTGCCAGCATTGTGCTCCTGGATCATCGGTATGCCCGTGCTTCTGTCCTGGCAAAGCTGCCAGCCTGGATACGAGATCGAGTGGAGGTCAAAGCCACCTTTGGCCCTGCCTTTGCTGCCATGCGGAAGGTTAGGTTTGCTCCCTGTGCCCCAGAAGTCCTCGGCCTGAACTGGGCTTCTCACAGCCTTTTCTCTCTGCAATTTCACCGAGAGAAGTCACACCTCTGTTTGGTATAGGCTTCTCGTTTATTGTTTCTCTGCCTGACCTGGCCTTTGACTTTGGCCTAAGAAGGACAAAACCTTATGCAGACTTCTACCTAAGTCTACACCAGCCTTCCAGAGTCAGTGGAATCCAGTATTGGAACTTACACAGAAAAGCCACCGGGACAAAGCCGGATCATCCTGACTGATTCTCCCCCTAGCACCTGGCTCAGGTTCAGCCTTCTCCATGGCTTTAGGAAGCTGTGCAAGCAACAGCTTTCTGCCCTTTTTTGAGGCGTGGCCCACCCTGCCTTTGTCCTTTAGGGACGAGATCCTATTCTTGGCCTTTGACTCTCATCTCAGCCAGAGATGTCTCCATTTCAGGCTTTGTTGACTGGCCCTCTCCAGGAGGAGTTGCGTCTCTCTTGCTTGGCTCCTGGTCTTTCCTCACAAGCTAGCAGGGCCTCTTCTTCAGCCACCAGAGAAGATGTCAATGCCACCACACTTACCATGGCCTCAGCCACAATGCCAGGGCCGTTGGACTCAACATGACTTCTTTTAGAGTTTCTTGTCTGACCCCAAGGCATTTTTGGTTGGGTAGAAATATCCCTCCCCCTGCAGAGCCTCCCCAAGTCATCTCTTGTTTGAACCCGGAGAAAAGGCTCTATCCCTTCCCTCAGACATTCTGTCCCATTGCTGAGATGGCCAGGGCAGGAGGAAAGCCCATGCTCTGCTGAGCCATCTGCATCTATCTGGCAAGGCCACCCTTCATTTCTTAGAGGGCACTCTTCACATGGGCTGAGTCCTGGAGTTGCCATTCGTTATTGTTGTGTGTCGCTGTTTTCTCAATCCTAACAAAGGTAAGGAAAGTGTACTAGGGCTGGGGCAGGTAAGACAGTCACATGAGACAGTGGAGCTGACCCATGGTACACACTGCCCCTGCTCTGTGGAAAGGGGTGAGGTAGGATGGAGGACAGTTGTCCAGCCACTAAGCTCTGTAGACAACAGGAGCTTTAGGGTCAGGTTGCCCAGTAGCCTCTCAGAGCTGTTCGTGCTCGAGTGTGTGAGGAAGGTCCCAGCCTGCTCAGGTGGTGCCGGTTCACAATCAACATCACGTCTTTGCCAGATTATACACTTGGTTCATATATTCAAATGTTTGGACATAACTGTGAAGCTTCCTCAATCCATTTTGATTTCTTAGAACATCCAAGCTGAGATTGGATGGCTCCAGCGTCACTCATAATGGAAACATCTGACTAGGAGGAGTCAGGATGCCCAAAAGAAGGTTATTTGTCTTTTGGAGAGCTCACTTAGGAGTTTCAGGATAGAGTGGGGACTTAGCCATCATGATAAGAATGATTTTAATTTGGGGGGTTCTTTCCATGGGAATTTCATCCATATTGTTGGTAGATCCCTTCATGGGTGAGCCAATGATGATCTCGAGAAGAGCAGTTGAACACAGAGCATCTCTGGCCAACCCCCTTCTGCTTGTTCATACAGCATCTCTAGGCAACTTTCTTCCTTCCTGTACATAGAACATCAGTTACCAACTCCCTGACTGCTGCCTGTATAAACCCCAGTTGGAACATAGCTTCGGTGGAGGGCCAAGAGCTGACATCTCAGAATCAACATCTCTTAAAGATCATTCTGGTTAGGAATGGGTGCAGAAGATGATGGGAACCTTCCAAGTACTTGGGGGTAGAATCTTCCCCAGTTCTTTAGAATGGGTGATAAGGGCGTGTCGGGTGGGATCTTGGAGATATTTCTGCAGAGATAGGAGCATCCCATGGAACTGTAAGTTCTATTTCCTATGCATCCTACATAACCAACTAGGAAAGTTCAATGATGAGAAGATGTGTAATTGAAAAAGCATTAAAGCATGAAAAAGGGAAAGGAAGCAACCAATAAATTGTATAATGTAGTGCCATGCATTAAGCACTATATGGGTTGAGTTTTTGCTTGCTTGTTCGGTTTTTTGAGACCTGGTCTCTTTTATATCTCTGGCTGTCCTGTAGATCTGTAGACCAGCCTGTCCTAACTCGCAGTGATCCACCTGCCTCTGCCCACTGAGTACTGGAATTAGAGACATATTGTCCTGTATACAAATTGTTTTTATTGTCTTCTTTAATCTTTCACCAGTGCTATATCAGCATACAGGTGCTGACTGGGCATACAGCCCTTGCCTAGAAGAAGCCCTGAGCTTAATCTCCATCAGTACAGGGTTGAGGTATTAAGGAATAACATTCATTTTCCAAGAAGAAAAGCAGGGATTTAACTGAAGCCCATAGAGGTCTGCTGAGGTCAGGCTCACCAGTACAACAGAGAACTAGCAAGATGAAAAAGGAGATTTCCTGGAGTGAGCCCCCATAGAGGCGAGGAGTGTTGCTGTCTGGAAAAGCAGAAATATAGGCTGCTGGCAGATGAGGACTCCTTGCCCGTCAGAGTCTGCAAGCTAGCCTGGATTTGAGGGCAGTGCAGGTACTTCAAGTCCATGCAGTGGGCTCTCATCTGAGGGAAGGAAACAAAGAGCCACATCTTGACTTTGTGTTACATTTTTGTTTTCCCAAACCTTGGACTTGAATGGCCTCTTCAGCACCTGCTCCCTTTTAGTTTCAGTTCCCACCACCAAGGAGAATTCCTTCTCAAGTTCCTTGGTTCCAAATCTCAAGTGAAAAGTAATATTACCTTTCTTTTTATGGCAGATCACTGGTCACCTAAGCACTGGGCCTGGCAGGTGCTGACCCCCTCCTTGAGTGGAGAGAGACCAACCTGCTCCTGTCTTCCTTGTCTCCATAGTTTTTAGCAGTCCTGACCCTTTAGTCCTTTGCTGAAATAGGAGCAGTCCAAGAGAAAGAGGTCCCTTATCTGAACCCAGGATTAGGAACTTTAGTGCAGGTACCAGTTTCAAAGTCTGCATGAGGGCTGGAGATAGGGGCTTCTTCAGATTGTGTACAGAGGGCTCAGTACTCTAATGCTTATCACTGTTATCATACAAACATAACCACTTTTTGGTAACAACAATTTTATTAGCTATAAATTATACACTAAGAGATAAGTGCTCTGAATACAAGAAATCTCACCCAACCACATCTGTTTCTCTATTTCCCTTCCTTTCCTTGTCCCTCCTGTGCGCTCTCTCTCTCTCTCTCTCTCTCTCTCTCTCTCCCTCTCTTTTCCCTCTCCCATCCTCCCTCCTTCCCCCTTACACCTTTTATGCTCATGGCTCTCCCACTCCAACATTAGGAAGAAAATCCAGGTTACTCAACTTCAGAATAGCCATAGGACAGAAGTGCTTATTCTTTTTCTCTCCCCTCCTCCAACCACGATATTTATGACAACCAAGCCAAACTATGCTTCTTATTTGTTCATTGCCTACTAAAGTGTCACAACATCTCATGTGAGGCAAACACCATAGTAAAGGAAGCTTGCCTGGCCTGTTGTTAATGCACCACTGCTCTTATTCAGCATCCTCGCCTTGTTCTCCACATGCTCACTCCATGACCACAGTCTGAGGAGGTAGAGGCCCAGAGCTCCTTGTGCTGTGGATCTATCTGCCTTTGTTCCTCCTGATCCCGAGAACAGAAGACTGTAAACACGGCTTTAGGAAAGCCCCCTCATGACTTAACTTCTATCTCTGCAGGACACTGGTCAAAATGCACCTCATGCTTGAAAAACCACAAAAGGCTTGATGTGCTCAGCATCCAAGCCTTAGTGACTTAGGCCACTTGAAGCACTTGAAGGCTGGGATTGCTGAACAAGCAGAGGCTGTCTGCTTGATCCACGCAAGCAGAGGCAGGCAGAGGCTAGTCTCAGTTTCATGAGAAGGGAAAAGCTGTCTGTGGCCCAAAGTGGAGACAGTCACTATGGGGCTATAGGCTGCTGTGGTTGGTCCAGTCTCTGATCTCACAATGAGCCACTGTGAGGGAAGAATGAGTGTCCTGCATATCAGGCTGTGTGGTGCTGTGCTGTGCTTTTGTCCCTACAGACCAGGGAGCTGTTTGTGGTGACCTGTGGGACTCCTTCACAGCTGGCTAGTTATTATCAGTTCTTGTTCCTAAACAAGGATCCTCTTCACCATGACTTACGAAAACAAAATCCTGAAAAGCCAGTATCAGGTACTGTTGCCCATTGGCCAGGGTGCCTTTGGCTGTGTGAGGCTGGGCTACCATAGGCTTACGGGTACCCTGGTGGCCATAAAGACTGTGGAGAACAACAAGAAAAACCTGCGGTGGATCTTCACTGAGAAGGCGATACTGGAGAAGCTAGAACATCCATACATCATTCGCCTGTACCAGTTCATCATTTCTGAAAAGGAAGTCCACTATGTGACTGAGTTTGCTCCAGGAGGAAACTTATTCCGGATAGTGAAAGACAATGGCAGAATGCAGGAGGGGGAGGCTAAGAAAGTATTCGGGCAGATACTGGCAGCCATCAAATACTGTCACAACTTAGATGTTGTGCATCGTGACTTAAAGCCCCAAAACATCCTTCTCGACGGGGAGGGCAATGTAAAAGTGATTGATTTTGGCCTTGCGGCACAAACTCGATCTGGCACTAAATTGACAAGACGTTGTGGGACCAAGGCCTTTAATGCTCCTGAGTTGGTGCAGAGACAGCCCTATGATGGGAAGAAGGCAGATATATGGAGTCTTGGTGTGCTCCTTTATTATATAACCAGTGGCTACCTTCCCTTCAAAGAACAAACCATAAAAGAGACAGAGGTGAAGATCATCACAGGTATATATCATGTTCCTGAGCATGTTTCACCACCACTTAAAAACCTCATTTTCCAAATGCTCAACGTTATGCCAGAGAGGAGGCCGTCCATTGAAGATCTTGAGAAACATGCATGGGTTAAAAAATGTGAAATAAAGGTGCCAAGTGAGACCTACCCAGATCCCAAAATTGTGGACATGCTCTGTGACTTTGGGTTTAATCGCAATGCCATCTTTGAATCTCTACAGAAGAAAAAATATGATGAGATTATGGCATTTTATCTCATATTGATGGAGAAGGAACGAAAGGGGCTTGACCTTGGCAGCACCACCGAAGCCAAGCCTGTGGACCCTGGACCCACACCACCCTCCACCCCAGCATATGCGTCTGTCTCTAGTCTTCCCCTAAAGCGCATCACCAGTGCCCCCACCTTTGGCCTCCTCTATGCCAAACCCTCAGCCCAGCAGCAGCCTGTTGCCAGGACACTGCTAGGGAAGAAGCTGGTCAGAAGCACCTCCCTGCCTGCCATTACTCTATGCTTGTCCCGGAACAACAGCCCCGCTTGTACCTATATTCCCCCATGCCGAGCTGTGACTGCGCCATGTATATGTTGCAGCGTGTTAAAAGAGGAACCGCCCCTGCCACCAGGGCGAGACTCCGCCACAGACAGAGTACCTCCTCCTCAGGACATTGGGTATTTCAAAAGACTGGGCAAGAGAATCAGGGCTTGCCTGTCAAAACTCTGTTGTCTCACCTGACTGCCCCCAAAACTACCCTGGCCTACGTTCAGCAACAAAATGGCTCCCCTGGAAAAGGTAGGAGGCAGAGTCCAGTGACAAGACAAGCAGGTATGAGGGGTCCCTCTGTGCTTGCATTTCATTTTCTCTGTCTTAATTTGTGTCTTTGCATTGGAAATATCAGAAAGGTTCAACCTTGTGGGGCCCCAGGGCAGGGTCACATGCACTTGCACACCATCCCCCAGGATTAAACCCTCTACCGAGCTTAGCGCCTCACGAAGAAACGCTGCAGGAACATACTTAGCTGATATCTGATGCAACTGAACTAGCAGTAGACAGCAAGACTGTGAGCACAGCCAGGGGGAAGGGGGCTGTGGAGCTGTTTTCCTAAGGAACATGTTTACATGGGAAGACTCTGCTTGGGGACCTACTGCCTGGCAGAGTGACCTAGGTCAAAGCACAGAGAGGCCACCTCAATGTCTCCCTACAGTTCAACTGGACAGGCCAAGCACACTGAGCCCTGTGGAGGCCAACATGGGGAAGCCCAGCTGCACACCCGGCTCCTGAGTACCTGCATGCCCAGGCTAAAGGATTCTTCACAGCGGCCTCCCGGAGCCTGGGCATACCACACCATGCTGGTCTTTTCAGCTGTCTTTTATGAAGAGCAGAGCAGCTGGCAGCATAATCTTACTGCCCCCAGGCTCAAGGCCAAAATCCACAAACTGATTTTCCTGGGATGCTGACACCTAGCCCTCTTGTCTTTCCTCTCCTACCATCCTATCTGCTACCAACAATGAGAAATGTCCACCTTGGGGGGCCCGCAGAGCTCTTGCCTGCTCCAGAGCACACAGCAGCACAGATGGGAAGGGTCCCTGTATCGCCTGCCCTGCCCTGTTTACCTGGGACAGCACATATGCTGTCTTGGGCAGCTCCTGTGCGGGCCACAGGACATCCTGATGACAGGTATTGGTCATTGCATACCTGTGGAAGCCTAGGATGCGCCTGCAGTGGCTTCTCACTCTAACCAGGCTCCCTTAGGTCTCACCCTGTAGCTAGTTCAGCCTATGAACTCGCTGTCCTTTTGAAAGTCAGCCCTGTGAGCTTGGGGCATCTTAAAATAGGGCTGACAGCAGGTGGCTCAGAGGTCAGAGGAGGTGGCCTTCATAGGAGTTATGTGTGAGAGCTTGAGGTGCCTGCAGGATCTGATCCAGCACCAAGTCCCAAGAGTGTTCCAGTTTGGACAGCCGGGGCTTCCGTCCAAATGTGGGAATGTGGTGAGTCTGTACCTCACTGAAAGTCCACACAGAGGTGTTAAGGGAACAAGACAGAGTGCTGGCACCATGCAGACCAGTCAGCAGGGGTGTGCTGCTTTCTTGTGGGAAGTGGGGTGTGGGGAAAGCAAGGTGCACAGCACAGCTCCCTCCCTGAGTCTGAGAAGACCACAAAACTTGTAAGTGAAACCCCAAGGCTTCTGTAGCCTGGGAGCTTGCCTTTCCCAGCATAGCAGTTGCTATGTGCGCCTTCTCCAGCTTTCCAACCCTCAGTCTCCACATCTCAAGAGCCTGGAGGTGTGTCTCCCCTGATTTGTCAGAGGGTGCCCACCTAACCTATGTCACTTCATCTTGGGGAAGTTTTGTTCCCCCAAGTGATATAGTAAGGCAGCGGAGACTCACTAGCCATCCAGCTTGGTCTTTCCTTTCTGGGCTGGGCCCTGCACATGAGCTCCAGCTCTGACTGTCTTGGCTTCCCAGTAGATTTCCAGCATTAATTCTTCCTTTCACAAGCCCACTTCATTCTCACCTGAATGGAACAAGTCTTGTAGTCTGAAAACTGGATTTGTGGTTTGATCCCATGTTCTAGGCTGACTGTGTTACAGTGAGCAGCTGTTCACTAAACTACTGCTGGGTGCCTGGCTGGATCCCGGGAACTTTAGTCACGATGTCCCCAAGGAGAACACACTCCGGCAGAGTCCAGGAAAGTCAGGAAGACAAAAATGGAGGGGTAAGTCCAGAAGAAAATGGTGGAACAGGGTAAAGGACCTGAGTGGATACATGGTGGTACAGGGAACTGCAAGAGACCCTTGGGTGAAGGCCACAGCAGGGCAGAGCTTGGGAGGAAAGAAAGGAAGAGACAGAGGGCCATGGCGCCATCTGTGGGACATGTGACAGCATGAATGCCTGCCTAGACATGGTGTCTTTCTGTGATAGTGCAGTGTTTGTGGACCCCCACGGGGAAACTTTTGCTAATTTCACTTGTGATGAAATGTTGTCCCAGAATTAATAGCCCTCAGGCCCTGACAGTGTTGACAGTGCATACATGCAAAAGACCTAAAGTGTGCACTCCCTGTGCGCTGATGATTGGAAAGACAGAAGGTGAGGGAGTAGAACAGTGGGAGAGAAAAGAGGCCAGCTGTGAACGGGGGATCATGATGGAATCGCAGAGCCGAGAGGCCTTGTTTCCGCTGTGGGGCTCCACCCTCCTTCACTTACAGCTGTCTGTGTTTCAGAGCCAGTGCTGATTGCAGATAAACAAGTATTTGAAAACATGAGCTGTCAGCCACTAACCATGAGTCTTGAATCTCAGGGACAAGTGTGCAGAGGTCATGAGAGTGCAGGTGAGGGTAACTGACAGATGCCATGGGGCAAACATCAAGTGTCTTCCAGTTTCTCTTTCCCCTCATCATCTCGTCTGTTCCAGCACTAAATGGGCAGTGGTTCTGAGAAAGAGTAGAGACCTCTGCAGACCTGATGTGGAATGAGGGACTGCAGTGTGCCGTGACCTATGCAGACCCTTACAAAGCTGTATGGTGCCTCTGGGTTTGTAGCAATTGAGGAAACTTACTGGAATACACAGGGAAGCCAAGAGCACATAGCGTGGAGTGGCTAGATTCCCGAAAGCCTACATGCAGCACAAGACAAAGCACAAGAGCCAACTAGGTTCCAAAGTGCTCAGCGCCCTAGAGCACGTGGCCATTCATTAATATCTAAATAGTGTTCTTTGCTTTGTCTTTAACTGCTTTGGATTTCCTGAGTGGCCACTGCCTGACCCAAGTGCAGTCCTTGATCAGTCAGGAACATGAGGTTACTGCTGTTTCCGCACTCACTCCAGGGTCCTTCCCTCCAGAGCAGAGTTGTCCCCGACACTGTTGTACTTGTTCTCCAGGCCGGTCTCCAGTGTCTGTGAGAGTCTGAGGAAGTGTGGGGATGCCAGTGTCATGGTACTAGGTATGCACTCCTGCTCTCATCCAATGTCTTCACCCTCCTGCTTCACCTCTGCAGATGATGGTGCTGTCTGCAGAAGTGCTAGCCTGGGGCTCCTGAGGGCCATGACCTCTGCCTGCAGGGACAGGTATCTGCTGTTACTCAGGCTCACAACTGAACATGACATGACTGGACTGGAGACAGAAAGTAAAATTCTCTTACCTGAGGCACACATGGAGAATGATGTGGAGCTTCATAGGAGCACATGTCAGGATAGAAGTCTAACATGAAGGTCCACTGCCTGGCAGAGTGACTGCGGTCAAGGCTGAAAGGGACGACCCTAGTGTCCACCTGCAGTCCAGTTCATGTTTCCTGACATCACAGGGTGGGGCATCAGTCAGGGCTGCACACCAAGCTCTGAGATGGGGGAGGGCAGGTCTGGATGTCCACCTATTTGTGTATTCTGCATGCCAGTCCTCAGGATACCATCCAACTCTGGAGCGAGGGGCACACAGTGCCACTGCATTCTCCAGATGGACTTCCATTCTCAAGAGCACAGGCACACTGCTTGCCTCCATGGCATCTGACAAACAGGCAAGAAGAGCTGACAGGAAGATCTGTAGATCCACAGCCAAAGGCAAATGTCACAGAAATGTTTATAGGACACTTAGTCTGGCCCTGCTTAGCCCCCTTCCTGCATTCATTCTTATCACCCAGAAGACATTTCCTTCCCATTGTCACAGTAGAACTCAGTTCCTGGACACGAGGGCTCAGTAAGGAAGGAGATCTGGGCCTCTCTGAACCGAAAGATCAGGCGGTGGGCAGTCTCTGGAAGATCCTGAGTCAGCAGCAGGATGGGCCGAGGGGTACATCTTCAGCCAGAAACTGCTGATCCACAGGATGTGGATGCCTCAAAGCATCACCCAAGCTATCCTTGAAGAAACACTGGGGAGGGCTTAGACAGCCTTGGACCACTGCAGTCCTCCTGGGTGGCTCCTCAAGGCTTGAAGCGTGTTGTCATGCTGGCGAGTAGAAGCTCTGTGGTCAAAGGAGGTGGACTCCCAGGGCAAGAGCTGAGGGACACTCCTGGTTCAGAGTCAGCAGCAAGACGCACAAACCCACCAGCTTTGGATGGCAGATGCTTCTGTCCACAGTGGAAGAGCAGGAAGTCTCTGAGGTGCACTCAGGGAGCCCTCCCTGTGTGTAGGCTCACAGGGAAGAAAGGGAGTCTTGCCTCCTTTGACATCAGGGCCCAAATGAGAAAAATAACATGCATGTGCTGCCTCATTCAGGGAGTGTGGGAGGAGGCCCAGAGCATGCACATGTCCTGACATGTGAAGGTGACACCGATCCTGAGATCCCGTAAGGCCTGAGCCACTGTGAAACACACTCTCTGCAGGTACCAGAATCCTTCCTGACAGAATCTCTCTGGACTCCCAAACAACCAGAGCACAACAGTAATAGTGGATAAGCTGACAGGTGTTCTGGGGCTGTGACATCATTAGGGACCCCCGAGGCCGACCTCCTGACAGCATTTGACTCTCAACCCCTGGTTATTGCAGTTCACCACAGGGCAGCTGTCACTGTTCCACAGCTTCTACTGCAGGAAAGCTAAGGAGCCCTCCTCCTCCTCGCTGCCTTTGTCTTTACTGAAACGTTGAGCACTTCAGTCCCTGACAATTCTCAGCCTGCCCAGGACTGGCTCCTAGTCCAGTGCTCTGTGCACTCTGCAACAGGAAGGAGAGAAGAGCACACACAACTGTGACCAACTCCGGTCCTTCTAGTTGAGCTTCCAGCGCTCAAGGGCAGAGGTGGACAAGGAGGTCTGAGGCTCCTTGAACAACCCCTCCACAAAGAAGATCTAGGGAGTTGATTGAGGGAGAAGGTGCAGTGCTGTGGACAGGGCCTGGAGACTAGGGCTTGAAGTGTCCTCATTAGAGCCAGAAGACAAAGGAGGAGTGCCAGAGAGGACAAAGAGGGCATGCTGTCTAGAGGGGAGCCCAAGGCAAAGGGGGGCTACTGAGAGGAATCTTGAGCCCTGTGTGAGGGCACCAGGCACTTGAACAGTGTTGGGAGTACACAGGTCCCTTTAGTCTGAGCTCCTGAAGGATCCATCACGCCATTAGACTATCCTGTTGACAAGGACATTCTGCCCTTCAAGCTGATGTAGTAAGAACAGCCAAAAATGGTAATGACCCTGAGAAGGTCCAAGGTAGTAAGGGAGTTGGAAGACATTGTGTCTGTGTTGAGATCACTGCTGGGCTACCTTGGGAGGAAAGAAGTGACAGAGGAAATGTCAGCAGCCACGTGACAGGCTGCCAGCATGAATGACTTGGACCTGATGTGTCTCTGTGATAGTGTAGTGTTTGTGGACACATAAAGGCAATTTGTAATTTAACCTTTTGTGAAATGGTATTTCATTTGTCTTGGCTCTCAGGCCCTGGCGTTGTTCTCAGTGCCAAAGGCCTGTTTTGTCCATCCTGTTGTGCTGTTGAAAGGGAAAAGCAGATGAGGGGACAGGACACTGGGAAAGTGTGAGCGAGAAGCCAGCCAAGAGGGCGGCAATGGTAGGATCCCAGAATGGCGAGGTCCTGTTCCTCTGGGGTCCACCGTTCTTCATGTGTATGTAGGAGTTTCAGAGCAGTGGTGATTCCAGTACAAACTGTCACTAGGAAGCCCCGAAACCTGGGCTGTCCCTCAGCACTCGATGCTGCTTCATGTCCCACCCAGACACTCTGTCACTTTGTAGAAACCCTGTCCCTCTCCATGATTTTTCTTTGTAAAATAAGACACAGGATGGGGGCTGTTTGATGAACACACCATCCTTTTTTGCTCTGACCTACTGTCACTGTCTTCTTTGTAGGGGTCTCCAGCTATAATCTGACCTTCAACAAGAGGAGTCATGAGGCTTCCCTGATTGGGACAACCCAGCTGAAGCCACAATCAAAACATTGTGCACTGAGGTGCATCCCTGTTTGTGTCAGAGTATGCTGCTGTGGAGAGTCTGACCAGAAAGTCTGGGCCCTGCTGTGTCAGTGGGGACCCATGCTCTGGAACTCTCTGATTTCCAGCTGTAGTTGTTGCTGCTGCTGCTGCTGCTGCTTTGCTGCTGCTGCTGCTACTGTTGTTGTTGCTGCTGCTGCTGATAATCTAGGTCAAGTATATGAAAACATAAGCTTCCAAACCTCAAACCAGGAGCTTTTTATCTCAGAGTGGACAGTGTGTAGACCCAAAGGAAAGACCAGGTGAGAAAGACAGGGAGGTCCCATGAGGCATTCCCACCTTGCTTTGCTCTCAGCCCCCTTGAAAGGTACCCTCTGTGTCACTCAGTATAATCAGTAGTGCTAGGAATTAATAGACCCCTGAAGTGCTGATAGAGTTTGGAGGATCCCTGTTTAGCATTTCTCATGCAGAGACCTATCAGCCCCTTCTTGAGGGCCTATTCCTCTTCATTCTTTGGATGTCCTGGGGTAAGAACCCCTCCTCCTGAACACTCTCCCACTCATTGGTCGGTTTGCAGAGCTACCCCCATTTCGTTAAGGTGCTTATCACTCTGCTTAACTTGTGGGTTCCAGCCTCATTTTCTATAAAGGGTGTTTAGTGCAGTCACACAGGGAACCCACTTAAAGGAGTGCATTGCATACCTAGGTGTGCTTGATGCCGAGACCAGCAGAAGACAGGGCCCCTGGGTATAAACAGCTCTGCTTCTCTCACCGCCTGAAACCTCCTGATCCTTCATCAGCTGAGAAAGACACAGCTTTCTATGGTTCCATCTTCTGTTACTTCGTCTTTTCTGAATGGCCACTGACTGAGTCTAGGGTGGGCCTTGCTTAGCCAGGAACATGGGAATGGCCTGTGATATTCTGCCGTCTGAGCATACCCTCTACTGTTTCTTCTGCTGGGCACATTGTCCTCTGTGGCTCTCTTGGTGTGTGATTCATCCTTTTGTCTGTTCATGCATCTCCTCCCAGGAGTCTAGTGTCAGGTCCTCAGGAGGGTATGGGCTGGCTCATGTTCAAAGTACCTGGGACTCGCCGTCCTGCTCACCCCATGGTTTTCCATCTTTTTGCCCCCCTTGTAGCTGCTGGTGCTTTCCCACAAGGTGCTGCTGCTTGTGGACACCTGTCGGGCCATGGGTTTCTGTCTGCAGGACAAAGGGTCACTGGCACTAAAGTTAAACAGCCTCACTGTATCATCATCCGAAGTGTGGAGGTCAGTGGTAAACGGGGGTGTGGGCCTCTCCCTTCGCTGGCCTTACACTGTCAAGAGTGACGTTCATCTCAACACCTACACCCAGAATTTGTCTGAAGACGGAGCCTGGGCAGGGCCACCTGGGCAGAAGTCCTGACTTCTCGGGTCCACTTGTTCCTTAAATGTGAGAAGTCTGGGGAGCCAGACAGGGTGGCTTCTTTCCTTGCTCTTCACCCATGCTTCAGCCAGGATGCTGCCGACTAATGTTCTCTCAGGGAAATGGTGGCATGAGGGAACAAGGGTCTCGCAGGCTTGCCTCTCAGTATAGTTGGTGATCCGTGGAAGGTCCTTAGTGGAGGGATGCTCAGAGTCTCTGACAGCTCCTCTTTGCTGTCATGGGACACATAGCATGCGCTGACAGGTCTCTCTGGTCCTTGGCAGAACTCCGTGAGGGAGATTCTGAGATTATGCTTGGAGATCAAAGGATCAGAGGGAGTGAGGAAGTGTGCTCCAGGTCCCCCAGGCCATGTGTTGGGAGCCAGAGCTTGATAGTATCATGTGACTAAGAGAATGACCAGACATCTGCCCCGCCATTCAAGGCTTGTCCTAGGGTCAGTGCGATTATCTGGAACACACTGTAGTGATTTCACTTACAGTGCCATTTTATAGTCCGTTATGACAGCTAAGTCAAGGGATGAATGCAAAGCGACTGCACCTATCATATCCACAGTCACGGAGGGAGAGAAAGGCACGCACGTAAGCTTGCTTGCTTGTGCTCTATGAGCTCCCTGTTATGCAGTCTGGGATCCAAGCCTAGGGAATGGCACTGCCCTAAACAGATGGGTTTTCCAGTATCCATTTAGGTAATCAAATTGCTCCTCTATGGACATGTTCACAGAGGAACTTCTAGAAGATTCCTCAGTGAAGACTCTCTCCCAGGTCATCACTCTTAGCCCCACACTTGACAGTTCACATTAAGCAGCACGCATTGCTTCCAGTGGACACCACCTCTCCCAGCAATGAAAACTGTCACACCCATGAACAGAGGCTTCCTTTGCCCTTTCAGCTTCCCCTCTCCTCCATACACTGGACTTTGTCTGCACCCAGCCAGCAGCTCATCACTGGGATGTCTCCACTGTGCCCTGCACTGATGCTTCTTAGACGTAAGATTTCCCAGCAGAATCCACTGCCTTCAGGTCTATCCTTTCTTCTCTCTCCAGCTCTGCCACGTCCATTTTCCAGGAGTGACACCCCTCCTGCCATGAAAGGTTAGCATCTGGTCAAGCTTTCCAGCCATGTTTCTACTCCTAGCATGGGCTTAGCAGAGCCATTCCATTTCAGCTCTATCTAGGTATGTATGATGTGTACAAACGGAGCCTATTTTAGACAGATGGTCTGGCTCTGAGAGCCTAGGACCTTGCCAAGCATTGCAAATTATTGATTTACATCTTGCCTTGCTTATTCACCTTTTCTCTCTCTTTTTCTCAGTCTCTGTCTCCCCCCTCTCTCTAGCTCTTTTGTGTGTGCCTGTATGCTGTGTGTGTGTGTGTGTGTGTGTGTGTGTGTGTGTGTGTGTGTGTATGTTTGACCTATATGCTATGCCTAGCATGTAGAGGTCAGAGGATAACTCTATGGAGTCATTAGTTCAGAGTACTTTGATGGACCCAGGGATTGACTACATCTCCAAAGTTTTTTGCAGGTGAAGAACCTGGTGGACATGAGGCAGTGCCAAGACTTGGTAAAGAAGTTGCTGATGGCTCTGGGGATTGGGAGCGTCAGCCTTGGCACACACGTGTGTTGTTCTCCATTTTCAGAAGCCAGTCAGGACAAGATCTCTGTCCCTCAGAATTGCCTTGGTTGTTGATTTGGAGGTGCAGCCCCTCAGCCTAGTTCTCTAGCTTTACCTTCCTTTGACTTAGCATCCTGGTTCCTTTGCCTCTCCTCTTTATGCCTGTGTTTACTCTGCCAGAACTTTCTGTGGCTGTGACAGTAAGTATGTAACACTTTAGCACATGGCTTCCCATACTGCCATACTCAGAGAGCACTTGCACAAGGTTTCTCTACTATTTACCTGTGAGGAGGGCAAGCCAGTAACTTTAATCCTTACTCAGAGATGAGAATGAACTAAAGCTCAGCACATGTCCTGCCACAGAGTGGCTCCCGAGTCTGGATGCTCCTGGGTCCACTGTCCAAGCTTCCTGGTTTATTTCTTGTTGGGACCTTTTCCATTCCCTTCTTGGCATTGTCAACAAAAGCTTCTACAGAAGCTGGAGCCCAGAAATCCAGGGGCAGAATTTGTATCAGGGTCTTTACCCATGATAGGTCTTTGGGCTTCCTTAGCTGCCTTCACCACTAACTATACCACATCTCTCCATAGATCGTGCCCGCTCCTGTGCCCTGCACAGTCAGGAGGTTTGGAGCAAGTGTCAAATGACGGACATTCAGGCTCTGGGTTCTATCAGAAGGTCTGAGCCAGACCCCAGAGGCTCTGAAAATCTCTCGCCCTCTCAGTGGGATCTTCAGCTGCTGTAAATGACCAACAACCTCCTCTGAGGTGATGAAGAGAAGGTAAAGAGTAAGCCCACAGGAAGCAGGTCAAAGTGTACCACCCTGACTGTTGCAGTTCTGTATTCTAGGGAACATTAAAAATCCTCAGAGTCTTAACTCCCAAAGGACAGGTCAGGGTGTTACTGTCAGAAGGACTACTGGATGACATGAGCCACTCAGAGCTTCACGTGAAATCCAAAGCAGAAATGAGATTGCCCTTCAAATGGTCTTTGCACAGTCGTCTCTGACCAACAGAACTGAAGGTCACCATGGACTTCAACCTTTACATGCAGGTAGGACGGTCAGCCTAGCTCACCTTAGCTTCTGATGCTTAACACAGTGGGTTCTGAACAGCCTTGAGAGGAGAGAGATGATGGTGGAGCTCATGCCTAGCAGGGCTGAGGCCCTGGGGTTCTGTCCCCAAGAGGCAGCACAAGTAAAGGTCTCTACTATGTGAAAGGAAAGTTCCTCAAGTGGTTTTCTGTCTCAGGATCTGTGGCGGAGGCTTCAGTCTCACCAAACCCTAAAGCTAGTGACCAGCAGGAACCTCCCCCTCTCAGATCAGTGCTGTGGGTCTGGTGAGATAGGAAGCACCACAACCCAATGCTGCTAAACTGTCAGTGTGCGGAAGGACAGGACATTAGTGTGTTCTGGGCACCGTGCTCGTGCCTGTGCTGGAGGCGGGGTTAAGATTCACTGCGCCCTTGTGAGAAGAAGGAAAACAAGCAGAGTAGGCGCTGTAGCCTGGGCCAGGCACCAGCCAGTCAAGCCTCCCAGGGAAGAGCCAGTTTTGAAGCCCTGCTGGACATGCCCCTGACCCAGGATCTCTCCTCCCTCCTGACTTTCTTATTTAAGCAGGCTCTGCATCGGACAGACCCATATTAGTCATTCCCACTGCCACTACCTTGGCACACAGTCTGGGCATGACTGTCAACTTTCACCCTTCTGTGCCTTTGTGCAACACATCCAGACAGTTACCATGTCCAGTGTCCTGACAGAGCTCTACAGTGAGTCTACTTTCTCTGCACAGCTAGGGCTTTCATGGCAGGCTCTGCTTGCAGCCTTGTAGGCATTCTTCTCCTTACACTTTCCTTCTGGAGTCAGACCTAGGGAATGTAATCTGAAGATGACCCTCCCTTGTCAATCTACACAGCTTCCAGCATCACATCCTTGGCATTTTGGCACGAGCCCAGGCAACAGCTCCACCCACTGCATTCAGCAGCTGACCCATGCCTCACTCTTTGCTGTCATGGCCTAGGGCTCACCTCCATCCTGCCCAGGGGACTTAATCCATCTCTCAATTCTGCTCGGCCCAGTTGTTGAGCTGACACTTGGAAGGAAGGCAGAGGAGAAAGAGCCTCTCTTGGACATCCTGGAGTTCTAGCCGTTGAGACACATGTAAAGAAAGGCCATGTCTGTGAGTTGGCCTTTGCGGATCGCTATATCCTCCAGGGTTGTGAAGCACTGAGACAGGGATTCCTCCAAAGGGGCAGTCACGTGTTCTCTCACCGCAGCACGCTGTGTGTTTCTACATCTAACCCGAGAGCTTGTCTCCTCCTCCCACAGGCCTGAGCTGGCTTTGCTGCTGCACATGCTGGCAGATGAGCATGTTCAACAGGAAGGTAGGCCACTTGTATTGGCCGAACGGGAAGGCACTGACCCACTGCCTCCTCTTCTGACCCAGGCTCTTCTGAGTTTATCAGGTGAGGACCCAATGGGGGATTTGATGCAGAAGGCCTCCATTTCCTGTGAATTCTGCTCTCTTCCCCACACCTGCTCTCCAGAGTCCCAGATTACTCTGGTGTTCTTTAACCTTTCCCAGTCTCCCTGGAGAACCCAGTCTAGCTGGTTATCCACTCTCTGTGGACATCCTTGAGCTTTTACTATTGTCCTTGCATGATTTTAGTATTCTGTTGCCATAAGTAAACATTCATGAAGCTCAAGTTAAAACCATACAGACAAGATGTATTCAGAAAATGTCACACTGTTGTCTTTTGCTCTTATGCTCCCCAGCCCCCACCCACTGTCAGGTTTTCTTGTCTCCAAGCTTTGCTCCATTTCTTGGTCTTATGGCAGTTTGGCACTGAACCATGTGTCTTGGGATCCTCTTTGCTGGCTTTTAGCAATTACCCTGTGGCTTTTAGCTGGCCACCTGCCTTGTTGGGTAGACACCCCCACCACCACCACCCCTCTGGATGGACTGTTAGCATTTGCAAACAGCTTGCAAGAATAGCCCTTGTTCGTATGCAAAGTGTCATTTATGGGCTGAATCATCATGAGAATCTTCAGGGTTCCAGAGACACACAGCACACTGTTAACAATGTATTTCCCATCTTGATGTGTGCCAGTAGCAATGTGTTCACATGTCTGGTGCTCTAGCGCTTGCTGAACAGTTGAAGCGCTCAACCTGAGAGTGCTGAACCTGAGGAGCCTGGGTAATCTTTTTTCTGAAGGCTCTGAACTGGACATGTAGAGTTACAAGCATTCATCTTTCAGATTTTATGTGCACCCAGGGCTGTGAGACAAAATCTATTAACAGACTTGCCACAAGTGGTTAAAGACCAATCCCACCACTAGATGACAGGGGTGATCATTCTCTTGTAGCTAGTTTTCATCCTTTAGCCCTTCCTAAAACAACCCTTTCCCACCAGACTCTGGGACATTACAAAGCCTGCAGGATTTTGCTGTGAGGGGTCTGCTGGCATGTGCCCCAGATAGAAGCTGAGTTGTGGGGTTTTCCTGAGGCCACGATCCAGGTCCAAGGTAAGGCAGGAAAAGCACCCACAGTCTGGGATCAGTGACCATGCTTTAGCCATACTCTGCTCTGCTGTGGAAGACAGCACAGGAGAGGAGCCTGGCCGTAGCTGGCTTGCTCTTCACTACTCTCTCCCAGCGTCTCAACTCTGCAGCACATTGGTTCTGGCCAAAGGTGCACTCCAGACTCAGTGTGTTATGAACTCCTGCTCCTGGGCTGGTTGAAGCATTAGGATTTTCCTCAATGGATGCTGTTTTGTAGACCTTTCTGTGCCTCCATTTTCAGCTCTGCCTTTGCCTCCAGAGATCATCCCAAACTGCTGTTAGGATGTTGTGATCTGCGTAATCGTCTCGCCAGCAATAACGCATGCGGACAACAGGATCCTTCTGCAGCAAGCTTTATTGCAGTCAAGCGATGAAAGGAGGAAGACCCCGAGCCCCGAAGTGGCACTGTTTATATAAGCCCTGCTCGCACCAGAGTGGTGTGAGAATGATGTATCATCCCCTGATTGGCTGCTCACCCATCACCCCATATGACGCCCCGGGCTGGGCTCGTGACTTGGCGCACTCTTGCCGAACGGTCATGCGCTCTAGGACTTGTTTACCAGTTTTGAGGGCGGAAGCCAGCGCCATGGCGACCAAACCCCGGCTCTCCACATTAGCAATCAGGCACTTCCACGGCCAGCTCCAGGGATGTGGTGACAACAAAGCACGTCATCGCAATCCATCAAGATGCGGCAAACTTCCTATAGTGCCCACAAGCTGTACGGCCTGACCCTGCGCATGCGCTGCATCACCTTATTAAAGGACTGTTTCCTCTCTTTTTCATCAACCATCATCTAGAAGCAACCCGTGTCCCCTCCCTTAATAAACGTCCCATGTGGGACCTGTCACATGGTGTGACTTTCTGGATCCTGTTGCAGAGTTCTGCCACATAAAGGCCACCATTTGGTGCCATGACTCTTCTGGCACTTGTGCTCCCCCATCGTGGGTTGTAGCCACCCAGGACTCTATTCCAGGCCTGCCTCCTCCAACACCTGCTGACTGCTGAGACTCCCCTCCCTCCCTGACCAGCGTAAAAGCTTCCCTGGATGCAAGGTCTGACCATTGATTATCCAGCACCCCTCTGGTATCCTTTGAGGTGGAGGAACGCTGGCCACAATCTTTATGACAGTACTATGGCTGGCCGTTCTCCCAGGCCTTCATCCAGAACCTTCACCCTGAATGAGATTCTCTCTCCTACCAGCATGGACTCCTCTCATATTCCAAACTCTAGTACTGGGTGAGCCCTGTCTGTTAGGGCCATTTACCCTCAGGCCCTGCCCAGCTCATGATTACCTTCTGGGACAGCCTGTACTGACCCCTTCTAGTTGTTCCTGTGTCTTCGGGAAGCCGTAGGCCCAGGTCTATGACTGCTCTCCTCGCTTGTGGGAGCGGCATCTTCGTACATTCCTCAGAGCTCCTCACTGAGATGCCTTCTGGAGAACTTCACATCCCTACAGCAAGTGCCTGCCTTAAGGGCTTAGCTTACATGCCTTTGCAGCCCAACTTGGCCCCAGTATTCTTAGATAAGGGATCCAAATGGCTGCCCAGTGGACCCCAGTATTATATGGGACCTTTATAATTACTGCCAGCACTCCAGTAAATGGAAGGAGGTTCCCTACGTTCAAGCTCTCTCTTCTCCACTCCAAACCCTCCCTCTGTTTTTCCTGTTCCCCCACTCAGCCCCTTCCAGCCATGAAGACTCAACCAGAAGAATCCTTGACTACTCTTGATCCTGCAAATGAGGCCCCTTTCTACCAGCCCCAACCCACAGCTCCTTCCCTCCCTCTGGCTTCTTTAGCCTCCTATCCTCCCTCGAGAAAGAGGCCACTTTACTTGTCCTACCTTGACTCCTACTTTCAACACATCAGCAGCCTTTACCCTGCCCCTCCCCCACCCTCACCACTTGCTCCTACTCCAGAGTGAAAGTCCTCCTCCCCACACTCAGTCCAGACCCCCTGGGTTCTTCCTTTGTGGGAGGTTTCCAGGATGGATGGCCAGGTCAGAGTGCATGGCCCTCTTCATTAAATGACCTCTCCAAATAGAAAAAGACTAAGATCCTAAACCTCTAATTTCTCTACTTTCATTAAGAATTTCAAGGTATCAGTCAGTCGTATAGTGTCACATTCATATGTACATATATATGGTTTACGATATGCATACATACAAAATTATACATGTATATGTGTATATAAGATTCTTATGAACCCCTACCTCCTGAGAAGTGCAGATGAGTTTGGGAGCAGGCTATAATACATGCAGATGAAATACATGTATTTCATCTGCATGTAAATACATGTAAATACTAACACAGCACAGCTGGTTGAGGATGAGTTGTTGCCCAACCAAGACCCCCAATGGAATTATAATACCCAAGGTGGCGTTTTAGGTAGAGATCAGTTTATGACTTGCCTCCTGGCCAGTCTCTGTAAGGCTGTCCTGAAACCAGTAAACTACAGAAAGCCCCATGGGGTCATTCAGGATAAAAATGAAAACCCCTCTCTCTTCCTAGAACACCTTACAAAGGCCATCTTACAGTATATTAATCTCACCTTGGAAATCCTGAGGACAACTCCTCATGAGCTATTTCCTTCCCCAGAATCCTCCCTGACTTATGGCCAAGCTTAAGCTCATGGTGAGAGGACTCAACAGGCAGAAGCCTTAGTGCTGGCCTTTAAGGTGACCATGGGAGAGAGGAAAAAGCCCACAAAGAAAAATACCAAAGCAGGTCTAGGCCATGTGACCTGCTTGGGCTCCCTTGCCTCCTAAGGCTTAAGGACCATTGGGTGGCTGTTTCAAATGTGGTCATGAGGTTCGCTGGCCCATTGCCTGTCCTAACTTGCAGGACACTGGGGCCAAGCCTGAAGTGCCATCAAGAAGGACATCAGGCTGTTGATTTTCCCCATGTTCCCCCTGGCACTAGGACAGCACTCCCAGATTGTGCTCTAGCAGATCTCCTAGGCATGGCCATGGATGACTGAAGGTACCTGGGCTCCCTTGGCCCAACAACTGCCATGTCTAACAAGGAAGCCTGGGCAGTCACCATGGAATTTGGGAGACCCATCTCCTTCCTCCCAGAGCCACTTACTTGGTCCTGATGGAGCTTAGGAGACCCACCTCTCCTCCTTGCTTCCCTATTGTTGGGATAGGGGGACAGCTTTACCAACCTCCCTGGACCCTACCACTCAATTGCATTTTCAGGGGTGTTCCTCTCACCAATTCTTTCTTTTGGTGCTGACCTGCCCCCTCCTCTTAATGGGAAAGAATCTTCTAGCCAGAGTGGGAGCCTCTTTTCTTTGGGTCCCCATTTGCCTGACTCGAAACTTGCCGGCAGCCCCTTTCCTCCTAGCTAGCCAGCCGACTGATTCTAATGCGTCATTTCCTTTGCCAGCTTCTCAGGTGGATCCACAAGAGCGAGTTGTCCAAAACCCCTCTGTCACTAAACACCCTTGCCCTGCTGTCATCCAACTGTGGGACCCTACCTGGTACATCACCCTACCAGCCCTTCAGTTCTGCAGTGGTTCCCCTCTACCCTGTGGTGGCTAACCCTCATGCCCTCCTTTCCACTGTCCCTTCAGGGACCTTCCATTTTCAGTCCTGGACCTCAAGGATGCATTCTTCTCTATCTGCCTGGACACCCAGTCACAAAATAGCTTTGCCTTTACCTGGACTGACCCTGACACCCTGACACCTCTACCTTTCCCAGACTGTCTTGCCCTGGGGTATTTGGGACAGCCCACATCTGACTGGCCATGCCTTAGCCTCTGATCAACTCTATCTTTCCCTGAATCTAAACTTATAAAGTATGTAGTTGACCTTCTCTTCTGCAGGCCATCTCTACAAATTAGACAAACTCTCTCTGTTCTTCCAAATTTTCTGTTCAGCTGGACTATAGAGGCCTTGCCTTTGAAGGTCCAATTGTCCACCCCTCAGGTCATCTACTTGGGACTAACAATTATGCCAATCCACAATGACATGACCTTAGATAGAAAACACCTCATTCAGATTCCAGCAGTCTCCTCTACTTGAGAAGAGATTTTATCATTCCTATTAATGGCTGGTTTCTTATGCTCCTGGATTTGTCCCTTTTCCCTCCTTGCCTGCCACCTATATAAGGCAGCCATAAGGCCCCTCACATGAACCCCTTCTCAAACCTATTACCAAGCTCTTTCAAATGCTCCAACAGGCCCTCCTTCAGGCCCTAGCCTTACATCTCCCAGACCTAACTTGTCCCCTCTCCCTCTACATAAGAGAAAAGAGGGATATGTCCTAAGGGTCCTAGGTCACCAACTGGGACCCTCCTTTGCACCTGTGCCACACCTGCCAAAGAATTTAGACATGACCACCCAGGGATGGACACCCCACATAACATGCTTTAGCTGCTGCTGACTTCTGGATCACCTCCTACATTCTTCTCCCCCCGAAACTGTCCCACCCCTTAACTTATACAGGCTTACAAACTCTACCTTCCTCCAGGGTTCCTTCCCTCCAAGTGGCACTATTAGAAGACTGTACACTTACTTTCCAATCATGCCCACATCTTAATATTTCAAACCTTCTTCCCATACCCAACGCTGACTACTCCCCATCTCATTCTTGCATTGTAACCTTAGAGGAACTATTGCTCCACCCCTCAAACATACAGTAGGACACGCTGCCCTGAACCATCTAAACCTGGTACACAGATGGCAGCTCCTTTGTACCCAAAGGAGCCCAAAAAGCTGGCTTTGCCATAGTGTCATATACTAAGGTGGTTGAGGCACAGGCTCTGCCTGCCCACACCATTCACCAGCAGGCCCAACTAATAGGTCTTACCTGTGCATTTCAGTTGGCACAAGGACAATCCATAAACACCTACCCAGACTCTAAATATGCCTTTGATTTTCTTTTGTTCCATGCTGCCATCTAGAGAGAGAGCTCAGGTTACTTATAACAAAGGGAAGATCAATAATCAATGCAAACCAAATTATGGCAATGACAAAAGCCTCTCATCTGCCCACAATTATTGAAATTGTCCACTTCCAGTCCCACCAGACCCACAATTCCATCATCTCTAAGGGAAAAAAACCCAAGCTGAAGAGGCAGCTAGAGCTGAGGCCCTTGGAGGCCTAGACTCATTTTACCTGCCACAGATCAGTCATCCTTGTGCTATAAACCAGGCCCCGCCCACCCCCCATCACCCACTGACACTTGTCAGATTCTGTCCTATCTGCACCATCTCTTTCATCTTAACAGGAAAGTATGTCTCACTTTTTTAAGACCCACCTGCTGCCCACCCTTGAGGACCCATTTTATTAAGGACTATTACTGCCTCTTGTGAAATCTGTCAGATATCAAACCCCAACTCCAGATAGCATAGCCACCCCTTTTCCTACCCACCAGTCTAGTGGTTCTGTCCCTGGGACCAGCTGGCAACTTGACTTCACCCACATGGCCACAGCCAAATGTGTCCAGTAACACCTGGTCCTGGTGGACACCTTCTCAATGGGAGTCGAGGCATTCATTCCCCACCAACAACAAGAGGGCTCAATCTCTGATCTCCTCCATGAGATCGCCTCTTGTTTTGGAAACCTCACCTCCCTCCAGTCAGACAATGGTCCTGAATTCTCCTCCCAGGTTACTCAGACCCTACCTACAGCCTCAACATTCCTTGGTATTTTCATATCTCATACCATCTCCAGGCCTCAGGCAAGAAAGAACCAACTAACTGATCCTTAAAAAACCTCTGTCAAAATGTCACAGGGACATCAACCTCAATTGGGTAAACCTCTTGCCACTGGCCCTTTTCAGGCCATGGGCTCTTCCACGAGACCTCTTTCCTTCTCACCCTTTGAGCCTATGTATGGTTCTGACTCCTGGTCTTGCACCTAAACCCCTGCCTATCCCTCATCACCTACTCACTCTCTTACTCTGTCATCTCTGCTCCCTACTATGGAACTTTACAGACACTGACTACAACAGCCACACACTAACTTCCGTCCTTCTCCTATCCACACTGGAGCTCAGGTTCTCCTCTACCCACCGGACCAACGTCAGTCACCCCTTTCCCCTAAATGGCAGGGGTTCTTTAAGGACATTCTTGTGACTCCCACAGCTACTAAGCTTGGGGGCCTTTCTCCCTGGATTCACCTATGTCACCTCAAACCCTTTACCATCTCCACCTCAAGATAATTCCCTACATATCAACTCCAACAGGACCCTGCTGCCTTAAGTTCCAGAGGACACGGAGACCTTGTCCCCACTTGCAGAAGAATGAGACTTCACTCGAGCAGCCGTGCTCAACCCTATACAGGATTGTATATGGATTTTTCCCTCTCTTTAAAGTGTTTGAGGTGACCTGTCACCCCAGTCATAGTGACTACTCTGAAGAAAACCAAGGGCAACAAATGCCTGCAGGAACTGGAGAAACAAGGCTGCTTCCACACCACACGTGGGAACTGAACCTGAGGCAGCCACCCTGGCTGCCAGCATGAAAGGTCCTCAAACAACTAAAACAGACTGCTGTCTGATCCTTCAGGGTACTGCAGGGACACTTAGACATCCAGGTTCATTATTATGCTGTTCTAACAGCTCAGAGAAGGAACCAGCTGAGACATGCACCAGCACATGAGTGGGAAAGAAATCAGGAACATGATCACATCATCAGTTGTAAAGAAAAATGAGATAAACAAGAAATGGGCACAACTGGAGACCGTGATGCTAAGTGAAATAAATAGGCCAGACTCAGAAAGATAATGTCAATGTTATATTTTCTATAATAGGCAGATGTGAGATGTGTATTTCTTGTTCTGTATGCCTATCTGTATGACTGTGTGTGTGTGTGTGTGTACATGTGTTTCTCTGTTCTGTATGCCTATCTGTATGACTGTGTGTGTGTACATGTGTTTCTCTGTTCTGTATGCCTATCTGTATGACTGTGTGTGTGTCTGTGTACATGTGTTTCTGTTTGTGTTCCCTTGTATGTCAATCATAGGACAAGAAAATAAGAGTGGAGCCGTTCTGAGAGGGGTGGAAAAATGAAATGCTGTGGGCAAGCAGCACATGCTATAGCATGTACTACACGTGACACAAAATCACCATGAGGAAGTACTTGGGGATAGAAGGAAGCCTGCAAAACAGAGTCAGGAACAGTGAATAGACCAGTGGGAAGAGAATGGAAGTAAATGTTGTATGCACACATATACACACGTGCATGAACACACAAACACAACCACAACAAAGCACAGTTTCGCTTTTTTAAAAATTTATTTATATTACAAGTTGATCATAGCCCCCTCTCTCATCTCCTCCTGCCTCCCTCCCATCCTCTTCACCCTATCCCCCTCTCCTTGTCTTCAGAAAAGGGGAGCTTCCCCACCTACAATCCACCCCAACAGCTCAAGTTGCATCAGGACTGAGCTGCCCTCATCCACTAAGGCCAGGCAAGGCGGCCTGGCTAGAGCCAAGTGATCGAAAACAGGCCACAGAGTCCATGTCATAGACAGCACCTGCTCAACTCACTAGGAGACCCACATGAAAATGAAAATGTCCACTGGGTACATACCGGTAGGGAGACTGGGTCCAGTCCATGCATGCTCTTTGGTGGGTGTTTCCATCTCTGCAAGCTGCCATGGGTCTAATTTAGTTGACTCTGTGTGTCTTCTTGCAGTGTTGTTGTCCAGGTCCTTCTAACCTTCCCTCCCTCTCTTCCACAGGACTCTCTGAGCCCCTCTGATGCTTGACTGTCTCAGCATATGATTTGAGCAGCTATGACAGCATCTTTTACAGCAGTATTGATAGCCTTAATCATATATTGAATCTGGAATTGTCAGTCTTTACGTTATATTAGGCTTTACATTAGCCTTGAGCTTCTATCTACTATCTATCTATCTATCTATCTATCTATCTATCTATCTATATTATGTGAGCCTTAGGTTACCATTGAGTCCCTGCATATAAACAAAGAAATGATACAGCACATTTTTAATAATTGTTTGAAAAAAGAACATTATATATATGTATATATATATATATATATATAATGTTTCTTTTTCTAATTTTAAATTTTTTTTTAAATATCCAGGGCTATAAAATAGAGCAAGGTTTTATTCCTAAGCCTAGGACCCCTGGTAAGACCCCAGATGACAAGTACAAAGTCCTATTGTGTAGCACACATCAGAAGTCCTTAAAGCAAAGTACGAGGTAGAGACAGAATTGTCTGGAAGCTCCTGGGCCAGCTAAGCTGAGATATGACCCAACAAAGAAACAGCAGAGACACTGGCTCAACAGGGTGGAAGGAGACAACTTACTTTCAAATAGTCTCCTCATGGCATTTGTGTGCTTTAGCTTGGGCCCAGCACACCAACAAACATATACACACACAAACCATTGCACATAGATGTGTGCACACTCATATGTACACACATGCACACAAATACAGGCTAACATAAAGATTAAACGGTATAATTTATACTGATCAGAAACATTGCTATTTGTGAAGTACTGGTGTGCTGGACAGACAGGAGAGACTAGTAGCAGATTTAGACTTTCTTCGTGAACCACTAATGGTTTTGTTAATTATTCTGGAATGATATTTCCAGTGGATGGAATAATGGTTCCAATGGATGTTGGATTCCAGGCATACGTTAAAAAGTTCCCAAGTTGTACTCTACAAATTCATGAGTTGTATGGGATGAAAAGTTTATAAATTCCTTATTCAATTCTAAAAATGACAAAGTTAGAGCATTTTATTAAACAGGAAAAAGAATAAAACAAGAAACCACACTGACAGACACAGACCTGGTGGTACTTTTGAGTACAATTCTGAAGGCTGCTCATTGGATTGGATCTGATCTGAGAAACCTGGTTGAGGAGTTCTAACCGACAGGAGAGCTGCCAGGTCATCTCTCTCCTCTGGAGCGGCCTGGAAGCCTACAAACATGCCATACCTTAAGAAGCAGCCAGCCCTGTGAGAGGTAATGGAGAGGGTGTAGGACACTAAGGATGAGTCCAAAGTGTCACCTCACTCACCTCACCTCACTCTTGAGCTGGTGACAGAATGAAGACAGACAGATACGAGGACCAACAGACAGGGAAGCTGGCATCAGCTGGGCTCTCTAGCGATGCCTATGGCTACCAGGAATCTCCACCTGATTATCAGGTAGAGCCTAGGAGGAGAAGCTGGCTAGACTGGGTGGAAGGTCTGTGTGCACGAGCTTCTCAGAAGGTGCACATCCCAGGGGAGAAAGTGTAGTTGCTACGAGTCCTTGACACAAGCATCAACCCTTCGTAAACACTCATCTTTGGACTCCAGAGGAAAGCTTTGCCAGTGCTCTCCAGCCTGCCTTAGATAGGTAAGGCTTTGCCATTTTATGATAGGACAGTTGGTCTCTGGGTCCTAGATGGGCCCTGTCAAAATGCTTCTTTCCTCAGGACTTTACTCAAGGCTTCCTTTCTCCCCACACAAAGGCAGGGGTGTGGAGCCTCACCAGTCAAGGTCTCTCTCTGACTCCGGCCTTCTCCAGTAGGGCAGGTCAGAGCTGTGAAATTCTCTTAGATCTGTGCCAGACAGAGCACATTCTCCATTTAGTGAACAACTGAGCTTCGGCAGGTGATCCTCAGGTATGCCCAAAATAGGTCCTGACGGCTACACCGAAACTGCAAGCTGCTGCCTGACCCTGAGGCACTCTACCACCTCTGATGTCATTTCACCTGGACCTAGCATCGATCCTTCCATTTGTGCGGTGCTGTGGTGCTCCTGTGTGCTAGTCAGGTTGTCAAACTGACACAAGCAGGAGGCATCTAAAAGAGGAAATGCGATGGAGTGAATGCCTCCGTCAGGTAGCGTGTAGGAAAGCGTGTGGGGCATTTTCTCCACTGATGACTGGGATGGGAGGGTGGCAACCAGCAGGGGGTGTGCCACCACTGGGCAGGATGCCCTCTGTGGCACAGGAGGGCCAGCTCAGCAAGCCAGTCAGCAGCACTTTTCTGTAGGCTCCACTGCTTCCTGCCTCCTGATCCTGCCCTGCTAGAGTTCCTGCCTTGACTTCCCTTCTGTGATGGTCAGTGATCAGGATGTGTGAACCAGATAAACGTTTTCTTCCCTGAGTTGCTTTGGTCATCACGGCTGTCACATCAATACAAAGTAACCTAGGACAGAAGTGTGCTTTGTACATTGGCCCTCATCAGGGAGAGTGGATGCTTAGGTGGCAGGGAATGGAGAAGGAAGGGAGCCTGAGAGCCCTACCCCCTTTGAGAGAGGCAGTTGGTGGTCAGAACTTTGGGGGATGGGCAAGCCCCAACTGCCACAGACTGAGGTTTAACTTACACTACATAGCCCAGTGAGCTCAGCCTTGGCTAAATGTCTGTGGGGTGGGACTCCAGCCTCTGCCTTCCACCTGCTGTTATCATATCCTACAATGCAATCATGAGCTTGGACACAGACATTGAGACATGAACATCCCTGCTGCCTCCTCCACCCTCTACACTATGCTGGGACTGAGAGGTTCTGCTCACTGAGAGGTGGAATCTCTCACTGAGAGGTGCACTGATGGCAAGCCAAGTCAGGCGCAGTGCTAGCTACAAACAGCAGAATGTGCTAGGCTTACTGTGTAGCCCCAGGTTGACCAAGGCCTCAACGGCGTTGTAGCTTGGCCAGTTTCTGGAAGCCTGACGCGCCACAGGCAGAATCATAGATGACAGCACAAGGATGAAAGCAGCCAGGTCCCAAATCGCAGCCAGGAGAGTGAGAAACAGATCCATCCTGCTGCTTACTGCACTTGCTAGAACACAGTGTGCTGTCCCGCTGACTCTCAACTCTATAAAATCGTTGCTGTTGCCATTCCCCTCACTCAGGAATGGATTTCATGGAGTACAGGCTACTCAGCCTGCACAGAATGAAGAATTAGAGCACGAAAGTTGTCTGTGACCCAGTTGTGTGAGAAGTTAGCTCTTCTTCCTGTTAGCCAACCACGGTGCTTCTCTATTGATTGGATCCTATGAGGCTGATATCTGTAGTGGCCTCTTGATAGCCCTCAAGAGGGAGGGTTCTGTTCTGAGAGCACAAGTGTGACCAGATCATGTGCTCTGGGATTGTGAGGAAAGCAGAAAAGGAGGTACTTGTTGGACACTGGAAAGTATAGCCAGGGTCTCCGTCCTTACCGAGTCCTTCAGACAAGCCCCAGGTTCTGTGGCATGTCTTTCAAAATGAGGCATGGCCCTATGCGTGTCTCAGAATCTCTCTGCTGCAAGGGGGCACGGATGGTTTTTGTCAGAGAGCACAGCTCAGATGGTGTGTCCTGGCCACCACTCACTAGGAATCGTCTGTGAACTTTGCTTCTATTTGCTGAACCATGGTTGTTTCTGAATATATTCTAGTGGGTGACTTTTTGGGGCATCTGCAAACATTTGGGATATGAGAGTTTTTGCTGCCCACAGACATAATGAGCAAATTCCTATATTCCTGTTTGGATTTTGTAGCGTCACCAGTGTTCCCTATGCAGAGGAGGTACCCAGTGCTCAGTGCTCAGGGGGCATCCTGCTCTGACTCCACACATGGTTGTCATCATGTGTGCTTTTCTGATTCATCATATGCTTTTCTCCACATGGTGGCAAAACTGAAGTCTGTGAGCTTGACATTCCTGTCTGCCTCTAAGCATGTAGTTATTAGGCTTTGTTTTGTGGCCGTATTTGATTGCTATTATGACCTGCTCAGATTGTCTGTGTCCTTTCTTCCTGCCATTTTTATGATCCTTCTTCTAGCCGTTATTAAATAAATATTCAGCTCTTGAATAGAAATAGATGCTATCCCCACATGGACAAGGCACATTGCACTTGGATGCTGTGACCGTTGGAGAACAGGGATCTCTGACAAAGGCGTAGCATAGATGCTTCTCTGTGCTTTCCGGGATAGTATTTGTATGTCTGTCAGGTCCCTGCCAGGCCACGGTAGGCTAATGTTACAGAGTTGAGCCCACAGCACTGTGGTGAAAAGGACCACTTACAATGTGTTTTTGCCAGAGTGTCTGGCCAAGAAGCGAGCTTGTGTTCCCACCTTGCTCCTCTGCTGGCATGTCCTGAGAAAATCCCAAGCACAACCCTGAATACCAAACCAAGAGAGGTACAAATGAGTCCCTTAGGTCACACAATCCTGCTCTCTGGACTATAGGGACAAACCCCAATCCAGACCACAGGCTTACATCCATGGTGTTCCTTTTTGCCTCAAAATTTGGCTGCTCCATGTGAACAATGGACAGTGCCCCTCTGACCATAATTCTCCAGGGGCTGCCAAGTCGTTTGATGATCTTTGCCTTTGTCCCTTTTATGTTTTGCCCTCTGAGAGAATAGAAGAGTGAACTATATGTCTGACTTCTGCCTGTCATAGGGCTCTCTCTGCACCAACTCAGGGACATGAAAGGCCTTGGTTGCACACCATCTTCTAGGCTTGTGCCAGATCTAGTCTTCATTACAAGCAACAAGCAACAAATCTGTCATGTTCCGATTGCCCTCTGCATCTAGCAGGATGTTTGGGGGCTTTAGGTCGTGATGGACAATATCAAAGTTGTGACAGACCTTCATGCCACAAGTATCTTCCTTTAATATTTCCTGCATCTCCTCCTCCTGTAGCCTGCCATTATCTTTTACTATCTGGAATAAGTTTCCTCCCACAGCAAACTCGGTTATATACTGCAATTATTTTTCTGTTATTATAACCTGGAAGACACGAATAATGTATGGATGTGCTAGCATCTCCAGTATCACCTTCTCAGTGAAGATGCACCACAGGTGCTTTCTTAGTGTTCCTGACAGTTTTTATAGCCACCGGGGCATCCCTAAGCCTATGGTAGCAGAACCTCACACAGCCGAAGGCACCCTGGACAATGGGCAAGAGCACCTGACACAGGCTTTGACACAGGCTTTTCAGTTTTGTTTCAAACTCACGGCCAAGAGGATAGTTGGTTTCTGCTTCTGAGCACACAGGTTAGGAACAATAAACGATGAAACTAAATTTTTTTAACTGAGGCTCTCAGCAGAACTAGTCCTACAGGTCACCACAAAAGGTCCCTGGTCTGTCAGGACAAAAGCACAGCACAGCACAGCACAGCACAGCACAGCACAGCACAGCACAGCACAGCACAGCACAGCATAGCACAGCCTGATATGCAGGCTACTCTTTCTTCCCTCAGTGGCTCGTCCTGACGTCAGAGAAGAAAGGGAACAACCACGGCAGCTATAGCCCATAGTGACTGTCTCCACTTTGGGCCACAGGCAGCTTTTCCCTTCTCATGAACCTGAGACTAGCCTCTGCCTGCCTCTGCTTGCGTGGATCAAGCAGACAGCCTCTGCTTGTTCAGCAATCCCAGCCTTCAAGTGCTTCGAGTGGCCTAAGTCGCTGGACGCTGAGCACATCAAGCTTTTTGTGGTTTTACAAGCATGAGGTGCATTTTGAACCAGTGTCCTGCAGAGATAGGGGTTAAGTTATGAGGGGGCTTTCCTAAAGCCGTGTTTACAGTCTTCTGTTCTCGGGATCAGGAGGAACAAAGGCAGGTAGAACCACAGCACAAGGAGCTCTGGGCCCTCTGGACCTGAACCTGTTAGTCCTACTTCTGCCCCAGAGGCTTGTTTTCTTTTTGGAGTAAAGGAGCACTGAGGCAATGGACTAGGGCTCTTTGGTGTCTTTTCATGGGCTGTGGGTGGTGGGAGCCACTGGTCTTCCAGCTTGCTTTGATATTTAGGTCTCAGGAGAAAGACTGGCCTTCTTTTGGAGACAGTGAGGAATTTCCAAGTTTCTTTCACCTTTCCTTTGAGACAGCAGGTGGGGATTCTTTGGGACACACCCTTTGCTTGACTCCCCTGTAAATGTCCTCATTTGTGTTGAGGGTCATTTGTTCTGGCTTAAAAGGAGTCTAGACTAAAGCAAACGGTCTAGTTTCCACTAGAGCCTCTGGGAAACGTCCCATGTGTTGTGTGGTGGTTTATTAATTTCAATCCTCACTCCCGGCTCAAGAACCTTTCGACTCTGCAGGCTGTCTCCTGCAGACTGGCCCCCGAACATGTTCCTTGGGATACTGGCATCCAGTGAAGGATAGCACCTGTGTTGGCGAGCTCAATTCATAAAGAAGAGAGGGCCAGGTGAGTAAATCTGAGAATAAAAATGCGACGAGGCATTTGCCTAGTGTTTTTTACGTGCAACTTAATTAAAGATAGCCTGTACATGCGGCAGGGAACTGAGAAAGTTAAACTTTCAGGCTTGGAGAGAAAGAGGGTAGAAAGAAGAGGGGCTTTGAGACCAAATGAGATTAGACCATCAGCTCCTCCAGAGGAGTTTTAATTCCCTCCTGATCACTGTAATTTCTTGTCAGAAGAAGACTTTGAGGATGACTTAGATCCTGATGAGGTTGCAGATTTGGAGGAAGAAGCAGATCAGTATTACTCTGAGAGCTACCCTCCGGTTCAGGCTCTGCATGTTAAAAAGCGTAAGCTTTGGCGTAGAGACAAGAAAAAGTTGGAATGGGGCTTAGAGGAAATAAACAGAAAAAATGGAGAACTAACTACTAAGGAAAATGAGGCTCAATCCCCCAGTCCAACTCCATCATTAATTGCAGGCTTGGGCCCTCCTCCTGGGACTGCTACAGTAGCAGTGGCCCAAAAGCCACTTGTTATCTTCACTCTTCTGAAAAGAGACAAAGGGGGAAAGAGGGTGAAGAGCAGGACAGTGATGACCTTGAAAGCAGTGACCTTTGGAGGACACCGGGCAGTAGTGAGCAAGGGGAGAAAGCACATGGCTGGAAGCTTCTAGAGGACTCCTGGAGAGGACTCCTGGAGAGGAAGAAGTGGGGCAGTGAACCTGAAGAGCAGTGAGTTCCATTTGAATAGAGCAAGGCCAGAGGCGGCTTTGTGTAGGGAGGCCTTTAGCTGGAGTTGAAGCAGTGGGCTATCAAGAGGCCACTTCAGAGTATCAGCCTCATAGGATCCAATCAATAGAGAAGCACCGTGGTTGGCTAACAGGAAGAAGAGCTAACTTCTCACACAACTGGGTCACAGACAACTTTCGTGCTCTAATTCTTCATCCTGTGCAGGCTGAGTAGCCTGTACTCCATGAAATCCATTCCTGAGTGAGGGGAATGGCAACAGCAACGATTTTATAGAGTTGAGAGTCAGCGGGACAGCACACTGTGTTCTAGCAAGTGCAGTAAGCAGCAGGATGGATCTGTTTCTCACTCTCCTGGCTGCGATTTGGGACCTGGCCGCTTTCATCCTTGTGCTGTCATCTATGATTCTGCCTGTGGCGCGTCAGGCTTCCAGAAACTGGCCAAGCTACAACGCCGTTGAGGCCTTGGTCAACCTGGGGCTACACAGTAAGCCTAGCACATTCTGCTGTTTGTAGCTAGCACTGCGCCTGACTTGGCTTGCCATCAGTGCACCTCTCAGTGAGAGATTCCACCTCTCAGTGAGCAGAACCTCTCAGTCCCAGCATAGTGTAGAGGGTGGAGGAGGCAGCAGGGATGTTCATGTCTCATGTCTCAATGTCTGTGTCCAAGCTCATGATTGCATTGTAGGATATGATAACAGCAGGTGGAAGGCAGAGGCTGGAGTCCCACCCCACAGACATTTAGCCAAGGCTGAGCTCACTGCTGGCATGCAGCTCATCCAGGCCTCCAGTCCACAGAGCAAGGCTCAGAACAACTGGCCTCTTACTTGAAAGCCATGCTTTGAATCTTCAGTCAGGGGCAAGGGATTTGTCCCCTCTGAGGCAGCATCCTTTGAGATGCTCCTCCCCCAGCTATAGGCACAGCAGACTTTAGCACCACCAGCACCACCTCGCCCTGGTGTTTCTGTGAGCTACAGTGTTCTCCAGGGCCTGATGTCACCCTCTGTCATGAGGAAGCCTGGGCTTTAATGATCCTTGCATGGCATGGGGAGAAGACACGTTCTGGATACTTGGGGAGAGGCAGTGTAGACAAGATTTGTGTTTCATTAAGGACTACAAGGCTGCCAGGATGAATATATAATCAGGTGACACTTGTCCCAGGGACTGTATTGTCACCTGCTGTGCTCAGGACTAATTTCACAGTCCTCTGAGGTCACTGTGACTCTCGACCTCTGGGCTTGGATATGGCCTCACATCGAGATCATGGGGCCTATCCCATTCAGCCAGGTCTGCCCTCTCTCGCAATCATGTCTCTGATTCTCAGAGGCCTCGAGCTGCACATCCAGCAAAAGCCTGGGACACTTGAGAGGCCTCACTAACACATGCCATTGCTGTGGCAGATTGCAAGACCCATGCCAGCCTTCCATCACTGGACCTTACTGCAGCTCCTTCTTGAGGAAAAAGCCAAAGGCCTGGTGTGGTGTTCCTGCGTGCTGTGAGTGATGGGACAGAAGGTGGCTTCTCTCTGGGCTCTTAGTGAATGTCCAGCATGTGCTCCTTCAGTTCCCATTACAAAAGGATAGGAGACAGCCATGCCTCCAGCCTCCCGTTTCAGCTTTGCAGACAGCCTTCTGGAGCAGCACAGAGGCTCCTAGACAGGCTTCTTCAAGTTGCCTCCATAGTCCGTCCAAAGGGTGGTTGCCAAAATGTACCACTGTTGCCTTTGAGCCCACACAGGACCTGCGCAATGGGCAGGTCCCCCGCATCCTCAGTACTTCCTGCCTCTTGACTGCCCATCTAGGGAGGACAGAGGCAGAGGCCTGGGTACAGACTATCCTGACGTTCTGCATTGACTCCACCTGTAGCCGGAAGGGTCCAAACTGACTGATCCCTCACACACCTCTGTCTTTAGACCCAAAGACAGACATGCCATGAGTAGGAAAAGGCCGCCTGTCTGAGTACCTCATCTCCAACAGTGGGCTATGTAATGTAAGTTAAACCTGTCTGTGGCAGTTGGGGCTTGCCCATTCCCCAAAGTTATGACCACCAACTGCCTCTCCAAAAGGGGGCAGGGCTCTCAGGCTCCCTTCCTTCTCCATTCCCTGCCACCTAAGCATCCACTCTCCCTGATGAGAGCCAGTGTACAAAGCACACTTCTGTCCTAGGTTACTTTGTATTGATGTGACAGCCGTGATGACCAAAGCAACTCAGGGAAGAAAACGTTTATCTGGTTCACACATCCTGATCACTGACCATCACAGAAGGGAAGTCAAGGCAGGAACTCTAGCAGGGCAGGATCAGGAGGCAGGAAGCAGTGGAGCCTACAGAAAAGTGCTGCTGACTGGCTTGCTGAGCTGGCCCTCCTGTGCCACAGAGGGCATCCTGCCCAGTGGTGGCACACCCCCTGCTGGTTGCCACCCTCCCATCCCAGTCATCAGTGGAGAAAATGCCCCACACGCTTTCCTACACGCTACCTGACGGAGGCATTCACTCCATCGCATTTCCTCTTTTAGATGCCTCCTGCTTGTGTCAGTTTGACAACCTGACTAGCACACAGGAGCACCACAGCACCGCACAAATGGAAGGATCGATGCTAGGTCCAGGTGAAATGACATCAGAGGTGGTAGAGTGCCTCAGGGTCAGGCAGCAGCTTGCAGTTTCGGTGTAGCCGTCAGGACCTATTTTGGGCATACCTGAGGATCACCTGCCGAAGCTCAGTTGTTCACTAAATGGAGAATGTGCTCTGTCTGGCACAGATCTGAGAGAATTTCACGGCTCTGACCTGCCCTACTGGAGAAGGCCGGAGTCAGAGAGAGACCTTGACTGGTGAGGCTCCACACCCCTGCCTTTGTGTGAGGAGAAAGGAAGCCTTGAGTAAAGTCCTGAGGAAAGAAGCATTTTGACAGGGCCCATCTAGGACCCAGAGACCAACTGTCCTATCATAAAATGGCAAAGCCTTACCTATCTAAGGCAGGCTGGAGAGCACTGGCAAAGCTTTCCTCTGGAGTCCAAAGATGAGTGTTTACGAAGGGTTGATGGTTGTGTCAAGGACTCGTAGCAACTACACTTTCTCCCCTGGGATGTGCACCTTCTGAGAAGCTCGTGCACACAGACCTTCCACCCAGTCTAGCCAGCTTCTCCTCCTAGGCTCTACCTGATAATCAGGTGGAGATTCCTGGTAGCCATAGGCATCGCTAGAGAGCCCAGCTGATGCCAGCTTCCCTGTCTGTTGGTCCTCGTATCTGTCTGTCTTCATTCTGTCACCAGCTCAAGAGTGAGGTGAGGTGAGTGAGGTGACACTTTGGACTCATCCTTAGTGTCCTACACCCTCTCCATTACCTCTCACAGGGCTGGCTGCTTCTTAAGGTATGGCATGTTTGTAGGCTTCCAGGCCGCTCCAGAGGAGAGAGATGACCTGGCAGCTCTCCTGTCGGTTAGAACTCCTCAACCAGGTTTCTCAGATCAGATCCAATCCAATGAGCAGCCTTCAGAATTGTACTCAAAAGTACCACCAGGTCTGTGTCTGTCAGTGTGGTTTCTTGTTTTATTCTTTTTCCTGTTTAATAAAATGCTCTAACTTTGTCATTTTTAGAATTGAATAAGGAATTTATAAACTTTTCATCCCATACAACTCATGAATTTGTAGAGTACAACTTGGGAACTTTTTAACGTATGCCTGGAATCCAACATCCATTGGAACCATTATTCCATCCACTGGAAATATCATTCCAGAATAATTAACAAAACCATTAGTGGTTCACGAAGAAAGTCTAAATCTGCTACTAGTCTCTCCTGTCTGTCCAGCACACCAGTACTTCACAAATAGCAATGTTTCTGATCAGTATAAATTATACCGTTTAATCTTTATGTTAGCCTGTATTTGTGTGCATGTGTGTACATATGAGTGTGCACACATCTATGTGCAATGGTTTGTGTGTGTATATGTTTGTTGGTGTGCTGGGCCCAAGCTAAAGCACACAAATGCCATGAGGAGACTATTTGAAAGTAAGTTGTCTCCTTCCACCCTGTTGAGCCAGTGTCTCTGCTGTTTCTTTGTTGGGTCATATCTCAGCTTAGCTGGCCCAGGAGCTTCCAGACAATTCTGTCTCTACCTCGTACTTTGCTTTAAGGACTTCTGATGTGTGCTACACAATAGGACTTTGTACTTGTCATCTGGGGTCTTACCAGGGGTCCTAGGCTTAGGAATAAAACCTTGCTCTATTTTATAGCCCTGGATATTTAAAAAAAAACATTTTAAAATTAGAAAAAGAAACATTATATATATATATATATAATGTTCTTTTTTCAAACAATTATTAAAAATGTGCTGTATCATTTCTTTGTTTATATGCAGGGACTCAATGGTAACCTAAGGCTCACATAATAGATAGATAGATAGATACATACATACATACATACATAGATACATAGATACATAGATAGTAGATAGAAGCTCAAGGCTAATGTAAAGCCTAATATAACGTAAAGACTGACAATTCCAGATTCAATATATGATTAAGGCTATCATCAATACTGCTGTAAAAGATGCTGTCATAGCTGCTCAAATCATATGCTGAGACAGTCAAGCATCAGAGGGGCTCAGAGAGTCCTGTGGAAGAGAGGGAGGGAAGGTTAGAAGGACCTGGACAACAACACTGCAAGAAGACACACAGAGTCAACTAAATTAGACCCATGGCAGCTTGCAGAGATGGAAACACCCACCAAAGAGCATGCATGGACTGGACCCAGTCTCCCTACCGGTATGTACCCAGTGGACATTTTCATTTTCATGTGGGTCTCCTAGTGAGTTGAGCAGGTGCTGTCTATGACATGGACTCTGTTGCCTGTTTTCGATCACTTGGCTCTAGCCAGGCCTCCTTGCCTGGCCTTAGTGGATGAGTGCAGCTCAGTCCTGATGCAACTTGAGCTGTTGGGGTGGATTGTAGGTGGGGAAGCTCCCCTTTTCTGAAGACAAGAAGAGGGGGATAGGGTGAAGAGGATGGGAGGGAGGCAGGAGATGAGAGAGGGGGCTATGATCAACTTGTAATATAAATAAATTTTTAAAAAAAGCAAAACTGTGCTTTGTTGTGGTTGTGTTTGTGTGTTCATGCACGTGTGTGTATGTGTGCACACAACATTTACTTCCATTCTCTTCCCACTGGTCTATTCACTGTTCCTGACTCCGTTTTGCAGGCTTCCTTCTATCCCCAAGTACTTCCTCATGGTGATTTTGTGTCACATGTAGTATGCTGCTTGCCCACAGCATTTCATTTTTCCACCCCTCTCAGAACGGCTCCACTCTTACTTTCTTGTCCTATGATTGACATACAAGGGAACACAAACAGAAACACATGTACACAGACACACACACAGTCATACAGATAGGCATACAGAACAGAGAAACACATGTACACACACAGTCATACAGATAGGCATACAGAACAAGAAATACACATCTCACATCTGCCTATTATAGAAAACCTGACATTGTCTTTCTGAGTCTGCCTATTTATTTCACTTAGCATCACGGTCTCCAGTTGTGCCCATTTCTTGCTTATCTCATTTTTCTTTACAACTGATGATGTGATCATGTTCCTGATTTCTTTCCCACTCATGTGCTGGTGCATGTCTCAGCTGGTTCCTTCTCTGAGCTGTTAGAACAGCATAATAATGAACCTGGATGTCTAAGTGTCCCTGCAGTTCCCTGAAGGATCAGACAGCAGTCTGTTTTAGTTGTTTGAGGACCTTTCATGCTGGCAGCCAGGGTGGCTGCCTCAGGTTCAGTTCCCACGTGTGGTGTGGAAGCAGCCTTGTTTCTCCAGTTTCTGCAGGCATTTGTTGCCCTTGGTTTTCTTCAGAGTAGTCACTATGACTGGGGTGACAGGTCACCTCAAACACTTTAAAGAGAGGGAAAAATCCATATACAATCCTGTATAGGGTTGAGCACGGCTGCTCGAGTGAAGTCTCATTCTTCTGCAAGTGGGGACAAGGTCTCCGTGTCCTCTGGAACTTAAGGCAGCAGGGTCCTGTTGGAGTTGATATGTAGGGAATTATCTTGAGGTGGAGACGGTAAAGGGTTTGAGGTGACATAGGTGAATCCAGGGAGAAAGGCCCCCAAGCTTAGTAGCTGTGGGAGTCACAAGAATGTCCTTAAAGAACCCCTGCCATTTAGGGGAAAGGGGTGACTGACGTTGGTCCGGTGGGTAGAGGAGAACCTGAGCTCCAGTGTGGATAGGAGAAGGACGGAAGTTAGTGTGTGGCTGTTGTAGTCAGTGTCTGTAAAGTTCCATAGTAGGGAGCAGAGATGACAGAGTAAGAGAGTGAGTAGGTGATGAGGGATAGGCAGGGGTTTAGGTGCAAGACCAGGAGTCAGAACCATACATAGGCTCAAAGGGTGAGAAGGAAAGAGGTCTCGTGGAAGAGCCCATGGCCTGAAAAGGGCCAGTGGCAAGAGGTTTACCCAATTGAGGTTGATGTCCCTGTGACATTTTGACAGAGGTTTTTTAAGGATCAGTTAGTTGGTTCTTTCTTGCCTGAGGCCTGGAGATGGTATGAGATATGAAAATACCAAGGAATGTTGAGGCTGTAGGTAGGGTCTGAGTAACCTGGGAGGAGAATTCAGGACCATTGTCTGACTGGAGGGAGGTGAGGTTTCCAAAACAAGAGGCGATCTCATGGAGGAGATCAGAGATTGAGCCCTCTTGTTGTTGGTGGGGAATGAATGCCTCGACTCCCATTGAGAAGGTGTCCACCAGGACCAGGTGTTACTGGACACATTTGGCTGTGGCCATGTGGGTGAAGTCAAGTTGCCAGCTGGTCCCAGGGACAGAACCACTAGACTGGTGGGTAGGAAAAGGGGTGGCTATGCTATCTGGAGTTGGGGTTTGACATCTGACAGATTTCACAAGAGGCAGTAATAGTCCTTAAGAAAATGGGTCCTCAAGGGTGGGCTGCAGGTGGGTCTTAAAAAAGTGAGACATACTTTCCTGTTAAGATGAAAGTGCAGATAGGACAGAATCTGACAAGTGTCAGTGGGTATTGGGGGGTGGGCGGGGCCTGGTTTATAGCACAAGGATGACTGATCTGTGGCAGGTAAAATGAGTCTAGGCCTCCAAGGGCCTCAGCTCTAGCTGCCTCTTCAGCTTGGGTTTTTTTCCCTTAGAGATGATGGAATTGTGGGTCTGGTGTGACCCAAAGTCACAGAGCATGTCCACGATTTTGAGATCTGGGTAGGTCTCACTGGGCACCTTTATTTCACATTTTTTAACCCATGCATGTTTCTCAAGATCTTCAATGGACGGCTTCCTCTCTGGCATAACGTTCAGTATTTGGAAAATGAGGTTTTCAAGTGGTGAGGAAAAATGGTCAGGAACATGATATATACCTGTGATGATCTTTGCCTCTGTCTCTTTTATGGTTTGTTCTTTGAAGGGAAGGTAATCACTGGTTATATAATAAAGGAGCACACCAAGACTCCATATATCTGCCTTCTTCCCATCATAGGGCTGTCTCTGCACCAACTCAGGAGCATTAAAGGCCTTGGTCCCACAACATCTTGTCAATTTAGTGCCAGATCGAGTTTGTGCCACAAGGCCAAAATCAATCACTTTTACATTGCCCTCCCCGTCGAGAAGGATGTTTTGGGGCTTTAAGTCACGATGCACAACATCTAAGTTGTGACAGTATTTGATGGCTGCCAGTATCTGCCCGAGTACTTTCTTAGCCTCCCCCTCCTGCATTCTGCCATTGTCTTTCACTATCCGGAATAAGTTTCCTCCTGGAGCAAACTCAGTCACATAGTGGACTTCCCTTTCAGAAATGATGACCTGGTACAGGCGAATGATGTATGGATGTTCTAGCTTCTCCAGTATCGCCTTCTCAGTGAAGATCCACCGCAGGTTTTTCTTGTTGTTCTCCACAGTCTTTATGGCCACCAGGGTACCCGTAAGCCTATGGTAGCCCAGCCTCACACAGCCAAAGGCACCCTGGCCAATGGGCAACAGTACCTGATACTGGCTTTTCAGGATTTTGTTTTCGTAAGTCATGGTGAAGAGGATCCTTGTTTAGGAACAAAAACTGATAATTAACTAGCCAGCTGTGAAGGAGTCCCACAGGTCACCACAAACAGCTCCCTGGTCTGTAGGGACAAAAGCACAGCACAGCACAGCACCGCACAGCCTGATATGCAGGACACTCCTTCCCTTACAGTAGTTCATTGTGAGGTCAGAGACTGGACCAACCACAGCAGCCTATAGCCCCATAGTGACTGTCTCCACTTTGGGCCACAGGCAGCTTTTCCCTTCTCATGAAACTGAGACTAGCCTCTGCCTGCCTCTGCTTGCGTGGATCAAGCAGACAGCCTCTGCTTGTTCAGCAATCCCAGCCTTCAAGTGCTTCAAGTGGCCTAAGTCACTAAGGCTTGGATGCTGAGCACATCAAGCCTTTTGTGGTTTTTCAAGCATGAGGTGTATTTTGACCAGTGTCCTGCAGAGATAGGGGTTGTCATGAGGGGGCTTTCCTAAAGCCCTGTTTACAGTCTTCTGTTCTCGGGATCAGGAGGAACAAAGGCAGATAGATCCACAGCACAAGGAGCTCTGGGCCTCTACCTCTTCAGACTGTGGTCATGGAGTGAGAATGTGGACAACAGGCGAGGATGCTGAATAAGACCAGTGGTGCATTAACAACAGGCTAGGCAAGCTTCCTTTACTATGGTGTTTGCCTCACATGAGAAGTTGTGACACTTTAGTAGGCAATGAACAAATAAGAAGCATAGTTTGGCTTGGTTGTCATAAATATCATGGTTGGAGGAGGGGAGAGAAAAAGAATAAGCACTTCTGTCCTATGGCTATTCTGAAGTTGAGTAACCTGGATTTTCTTCCTAATGTTGGAGTAGGAGAGCCATGAGCATAAAAGGTGTAAGGGGGAAGGAGGGAGGATGGGAGAGGTAAAGGAGAGGAGGGGGGGAGAGAGAGAGAGAGAGAGAGAGAGAGAGAGAGAGCGCAGGAGGGACAAGGAAAGGAAGGGAAATAGAGAAACAGAGAAACAGATGTGGTTGGGTAAGATTTCTTGTATTCAGAGCACTTATCTCTTAGTGTATAATTTATAGCTAATAAAATTGTTGTTACCAAAAAGTGGTTATGTTTGTATGATAACAGTGATAAGCATTAGAGTACTGAGCCCTCTGTACACAATCTGAAGAAGCCCCTATCTCCAGCCCTCATGCACTTTGAAATTGGTACCTGCACTAAAGTTCCTAATCCTGGGTTCAGATAAGGGACCTCTTTCTCTTGGACTGCTCCTATTTCAGCAAAGGACTAAAGGGTCAGGACTGCTAAAAACTATGGAGACAAGGAAGACAGGAGCAGGTTGGTCACTCTCCACTCAAGGAGGGGGTCAGCACCTGCCAGGCCCAGTGCTTAGGTGACCAGTGATCTGCCATAAAAAGAAAGGTAATATTACTTTTCACTTGAGATTTGGAACCAAGGAACTTGAGAAGGAATTCTCCTTGGTGGTGGGAACTGAAACTAAAAGGGAGCAGGTGCTGAAGAGGCCATTCAAGTCCAAGGTTTGGGAAAACAAAAATGTAACACAAAGTCAAGATGTGGCTCTTTGTTTCCTTCCCTCAGACGAGAGCCCACTGCATGGACTTGAAGTACCTGCACTGCCTTCAAATCCAGGCTAGCTTGCAGTACCCACGGGCAAGGAGTCCTCATCCGCCAGCAGCCTATGTTTCTGCTTTTCCAGACAGCAACATTCTTCGCCTCTATGGGGGCTCACTCCAGGAAATCTCCTTTTTCATCTTGCTAGTTCTCTGTTGTACTGGTGAGCTTGACCTCAGCAGACCTCTATGGGCTTCAGTAAAATCCCTGCTTTTCTTCTTGGAAAATGAATGTTATTCCTTAATACCTCAACCCTGTTCTGATGGAGATTAAGCTCAGGGCTTCTTCTAGGCAAGGGCTGTATGCCCAGTCAGCACCTGTATGCTGATATAGCACTGGTGAAAGATTAAAGAAGACAATAAAAACAATTTGTATGCAGGACAGTATGTCTCTAATTCCAGTACTCAGTGGGCAGAGACAGGTGGATCACTGCGAGTTACGACAGGCTGATCTACAGGACAGCCAGAGATATAAAAGAGACCAGGTCTCAAAAAACAGAACAAGCAAGCAAAAACTCAACCCATATAGTGCTTAATGCATGGCACTACATTATACAATTTATTGGTTGCTTCCTTTCCCTTTTTCATGCTTTAATGCTTTTTCAATTACACATCTTCTCATCATTGAACTTTCCTAGTTGGTTATGTAGGATGCATAGGAAATAGAACTTACAGTTCCATGGGATGCTCCTATCTCTGCAGAAATATCTCCAAGATCCCACCCGACACGCCCTTATCACCCATTCTAAAGAACTGGGGAAGATTCTACCCCCAAGTACTTGGAAGGTTCCCATCATCTTCTGCACCCATTCCTAACCAGAATGATCTTTAAGAGATGTTGATTCTGAGATGTCAGCTCTTGGCCCTCCACCGAAGCTATGTTCCAACTGGGGTTTATACAGGCAGCAGTCAGGGAGTTGGTAACTGATGTTCTATGTACAGGAAGGAAGAAAGTTGCCTAGAGATGCTGTATGAACAAGCAGAAGGGGGTTGGCCAGAGATGCTCTGTGTTCAACTGCTCTTCTCGAGATCATCATTGGCTCACCCATGAAGGGATCTACCAACAATATGGATGAAATTCCCATGGAAAGAACCCCCCAAATTAAAATCATTCTTATCATGATGGCTAAGTCCCCACTCTATCCTGAAACTCCTAAGTGAGTTCTCCAAAAGACAAATAACCTTCTTTTGGGCATCCTGACTCCTCTTAGTCAGATGTTTCCATTATGAGTGACGCTGGAGCCATCCAATCTCAGCTTGGATGTTCTAAGAAATCAAAATGGATTGAGGAAGCTTCACAGTTATGTCCAAACATTTGAATATATGAACCAAGTGTATAATCTGGCAAAGACGTGATGTTGATTGTGAACCGGCACCACCTGAGCAGGCTGGGACCTTCCTCACACACTCGAGCACGAACAGCTCTGAGAGGCTACTGGGCAACCTGACCCTAAAGCTCCTGTTGTCTACAGAGCTTAGTGGCTGGACAACTGTCCTCCATCCTACCTCACCCCTTTCCACAGAGCAGGGGCAGTGTGTACCATGGGTCAGCTCCACTGTCTCATGTGACTGTCTTACCTGCCCCAGCCCTAGTACACTTTCCTTACCTTTGTTAGGATTGAGAAAACAGCGACACACAACAATAACGAATGGCAACTCCAGGACTCAGCCCATGTGAAGAGTGCCCTCTAAGAAATGAAGGGTGGCCTTGCCAGATAGATGCAGATGGCTCAGCAGAGCATGGGCTTTCCTCCTGCCCTGGCCATCTCAGCAATGGGACAGAATGTCTGAGGGAAGGGATAGAGCCTTTTCTCCGGGTTCAAACAAGAGATGACTTGGGGAGGCTCTGCAGGGGGAGGGATATTTCTACCCAACCAAAAATGCCTTGGGGTCAGACAAGAAACTCTAAAAGAAGTCATGTAGAGTCCAACGGCCCTGGCATTGTGGCTGAGGCCATGGTAAGTGTGGTGGCATTGACATCTTCTCTGGTGGCTGAAGAAGAGGCCCTGCTAGCTTGTGAGGAAAGACCAGGAGCCAAGCAAGAGAGACGCAACTCCTGCTGGAGAGGGCCAGTCAACAAAGCCTGAAATGGAGACATCTCTGGCTGAGATGAGAGTCAAAGGCCAAGAATAGGATCTCGTCCCTAAAGGACAAAGGCAGGGTGGGCCACGCCTCAAAAAAGGGCAGAAAGCTGTTGCTTGCACAGCTTCCTAAAGCCATGGAGAAGGCTGAACCTGAGCCAGGTGCTAGGGGGAGAATCAGTCAGGATGATCCGGCTTTGTCCCGGTGGCTTTTCTGTGTAAGTTCCAATACTGGATTCCACTGACTCTGGAAGGCTGGTGTAGACTTAGGTAGAAGTCTGCATAAGGTTTTGTCCTTCTTAGGCCAAAGTCAAAGGCCAGGTCAGGCAGAGAAACAATAAACGAGAAGCCTATACCAAACAGAGGTGTGACTTCTCTCGGTGAAACTGCAGAGAGAAAAGGCTGTGAGAAGCCCAGTTCAGGCCGAGGACTTCTGGGGCACAGGGAGCAAACCTAACCTTCCGCATGGCAGCAAAGGCAGGGCCAAAGGTGGCTTTGACCTCCACTCGATCTCGTATCCAGGCTGGCAGCTTTGCCAGGACAGAAGCACGGGCATACCGATGATCCAGGAGCACAATGCTGGCAAAGTCCCTCTGGTGCCTAAAGGCCCTGCCTGGGTAGACACATAGGATAGGACTCTGGAGTTCATCTGACCTACCAATGCTGCATGCCCACTGGGGTCTCCACCCGCACTCGCCCCTCAAACAATAGAGCAGAAAAATCCCCTCTTCCTCAAATCATCCATCCATCTGCACCCAACAGCAGTCCCAGACTTACCTATAGATTGGTTTACAGCCTTCATACACAGATTCTCCACCAATACCTTCCCTGGGGGCAGCTGACCTTGTGTTCTAGGCTGAGATAAAAACACAAAATTCCACTTTTGCCTGCCTGGTAGCCCAGACTCTGAAGCAAAGTCAGATTTCAGACTTCATGAGTCTGAGCCAACAGCTTGTGCTGTAGCTTACATTGTAAGATCAAGTGGGCTAGAGGTATACTCCAAAACCTCTAGGGAGGAAATCATTTGTACAAAGCAGAGCCTTGTCATCCAGTCCTAGGGGGTGTCACAGTGCTTCCTCCCTGGCCCTGTCGTTTCCTCTTCTGAAACTCTGCAGATACTCACAAGGGTCTGATCCAAATAGGCCATCTTCTCTTGAAGCTCTGGAGATTTAATGTTGGGGTATGGCATCCCCACCATCACCACACACCTGTAGATGACATAAGTGATCAAGTCAGCATGGAGCCATCACCCACATTGGATCAACTGCTATTCTGAAGCAACTATGTGTGGGTTCATGTGCGTGTTAGTTTGTATGTACTGTATGCTGAGTGTGGAGGCCAGAGGAAGATGTCGGGTGTTGTCTTCTGAGGCTCTATACCTGATTTTCTGAGACATGGTTTCTCAGTAAATCTGAAGCTCACCTGAACCTAGGATTTAATACCCAGGGGCCTGCCATCGCAGACTCCCACTGCTTACAGGCAAATACAACCATGCAGGCTTTTCTGTGTGTGCTGCACATTAGTCTTTGTGTGTCCTCCTACCTTCCCAGCATGCATTCTCACCCACTAAGCCAGCTCCCACCCCTCCTACCATGTTTATGCCTCTCCGGTTCTCATCATAGAGCTACCACCTGGAAACGGTATTTTTAGCTCAGAGATCCAGCGAGGCTGAAGACCTGGCTCCTCAGCGAGTCATGGCTGCCTACTTCTCTGGTCTACATAGCCAGATGAAGAGGCGTTTCACACACTCCATCCACAGCCTACAGACTGCAAGCAGACCCTATGGCATGACTTGGCAGGTAGGGCCCAGGGCTCTCAGCCCCAGCAGACACATGGACACAACACCTACCGGCCCAGGTCATCAGAGAAGTTGATCCCTTCACTCATCTTCCCTCCAACCACAGAGAGAAGCAAGGCCCCTGTGAGGTGGCCTCCTGTGTTTCTGCAGCACTGTCAGGGGAGAACCACACCAAAGTTGTTAATCCAATCCCAGGAGCCACACAGTTTCTCAGCTGCAGGCACAGGTGGTCTCCGGATCAGCCTCTCTTCTGCCTCTTACCGTAATGCACTTGGAATAAGCCACCAGCACCTGCTCCACCTGGCTTGCTTTCTTGGGCTCTTGGAATATCTAAGGGAAAGAAAAGGTCTCCCAGCAAAAGGAAGAGACTAAGTCTTGAGCCTCAGGCTGCTTTTCCAAGCCTGAGGATAGACATCATGGAGTCAGGTTTCAGGGAATCCCCATGTCCAGTGTCCCAGGCCTACTTGGCATGGTTCACATTCTCCCAGCTCTTCAACCTACCAAGTAAACAAGCTGAGGGACCCCAGGAAGAGGAATACCTAGCAATGTCCTTATATAAAGGATAAGGGGCATTTACCTTTTTCTTGGCTGACAAACGTGCCAGCAGCCCAGTCTTGTCCCAGTGAGCATGTACCTGACGCAGATACTCATAGGAAGGGAGGAAGCAAACCATCCCTCCAGGGACCACATTGCACAAGTTACAGAGAATTCGGCCTGTCTCCTCCATCTGCAGAAGGCAGACAAAAGAGGTAGCCTGGAACAGGCCCCACAGCCACACCCAGACACGATGGAGGCCAAGCAGCTCCCCTTCTGTCGCATGCAGTGCACCAGCACTCTCAACAGATATTCCCACTTGATACTTCTGGTGACTGCTTGCCTTTATGACACATCCCATCACTGGTATCCCAGAGATGAACAGAATCTGACACGTGGTATGCCAAGGAGCTCTCCTAAAGTCCCCTTTCACAAGGGGCACCCTCCAGAACAAATTAGCAATAAGATGCCACAGAAGGGGGCTGGATAGATGGATCAGAGGTTAAGAGTACTGCCTGCTCTTCCAGAGGTCCTGAGTTCAATTCCCTGCAAACACATGGTGGCTCACAACCATCTATAGTAAGATCCAATGTCTTCTTCTGGCGTGCAAGTGTACATGCAGATAGAACATTGTATACATAATAAAATAAATAACATATATATTTTAAAAAAGAAAAAAGATGCCACAGAAGTTGTGCCCAAAAAAATACAGCCTTTCCAGAATAGAGGCAGGAAACAAGAGCCCCGAAAACGCAAACAAGAGCCCTCACTCTGCATCCTAATGGGATGCTAGAAGCTCATTAGAAAATAGTTAGCAGTTTATACAGAGGAAGGCAGCTAAGATTTTCCTTGATAAATAACTTTAAAAAAAAAAAAAAAAAAAAAGAATGTGCTCATGTGCCAGATGTAACCATCCATCCCAGTGCCAATGCTGGTACAAGTCTCTCCCTGGTCACAGACTAGAAAGGGCAGGAAGTAGGCTGGCACTAACCATCTGAGGCAGCTCTCTTCTCTGGTAGGTGAATTCCAGCTGTTGGTTAGAGGGTCCGCTGCATATAATAAGGGGCAAGATGTTGTCTGGAGGGATCACATGACCTGGTGATATGAAGGGCTGAAAACTAGTACATAGGTAGGGCAGTTTCTCCATTCATTTCCCCAACCACGAGCAAAAACTTGAAGTGCACTGGCTTCTCTGCACCGACATACCCAAAGTAAACAATGGGGTGAGGCGAGCACAGAACTGAAGAACCTGGGGAAGTATGCTGATAAGCAAGCCCATGAAGGGTAAGGTTCCAATCCAGAGAAGTTCTCTGCCTTTGGCTAAGTGCCACTACCTCAAGACCCTTCCCACCCTCCACACAGTTGCTTACCACATGAAAACTCCACCACTCGTTCAGCTTCCACTCCAGAACATGCTAGCAGCTGCTCCCGAAAGTCAGACACCTGCAGTCGTAACATCAGGGCCTTGTGACCTTAGAGCTTGGGGTTGTTTGCTCTGCAGTGAGGTAAGAAGTCTGGGGTAGGAGGCAAGCCCAGACATCAGGAAAGAAAAAAGGGCCTATGACTATTAGCTGAAAGAAAACAACCAGTAACAGCATCCAATGTTGACAGAAAACTTTAGGAACAGCAAACTTAAAGAAGCTGGCACATTTGGCTCCGAGCCCTTTCTATGTGTTAAAATCAACAATACAGACTACTATGCACAATGTACACAGAACTCAAAAAATGAAACAAACAAGCAAAAAATCAAACAACCTAGTCAGGAAATGGTCTAACAGTTCTCAAAACAAGAAATGGCCAAGAAATACATTACTAACCACCAGAAAAATGAAAATAAAAACTACATTAAGATTCCTACCTTGGGCTGGAGGGATGGTTCAGCAGTTAAAGAGCACTGACTGCTCGTCTAGAGATCCTGAGTTCAATTCTCTGCAACCATATGGTAGCTTATAACCACCTATAAAGAGATCTAATGCTGTCCTCTGTCACGCAGTCAAACATGCAAATAGAGTACTCACATACATATTTAAAAAATATTCCTACCTTATCCTACCAGAATAACAATCAAAACAGAATACTCAAGGCTTAGAGATCTTCAGGAAGAGGGGAAGACAGATTATAAGATCCAGGGGTGGGAGATAACACCAAAGAAATTGTTTCAGGACATAACAGGGCAGATGCAAATATGTCACAGACTGAGACCAGAGCAAGCTCCAGGCAGTCAGAGTCTCTGCATCAATCCTACCACTAGCTGAGGAACTATTAGCCGTGGACAGCTGCTGGGAGAGTAAAAGTCAGTTTTCTTTAATGACATGAACCCCTAGTGGTCAAATGCACACCAAGGTAGAGGACTTACTACCAAGACTAATTGGGCAACACAAAATTAGACTTGATAGAAAAAGAGAAGGAGGTAAAGGGGGAGATGAATACGGTCAAATACATCAGATAATATTCTCAAAGAACAAAAATATGTTTTAAAAAGCAAGAAAACTGAACAGCAAGGATGTGGACAACAGGGCTCTATACACTGCTAATGAGAATGTTAACTAGTCTACTATGGAAATCAGTGTGGAGGTTTCTCAAAACAAAACAGATCTTCCATATGGCCCAGCTGAAGGGAAAAAAATGAAATAAAAGGAGGACATGATTCCTATAGTATGGAGAAGATTTTCATCATAAGCTATGAGGGAGAAATCAGGCAGAGAGAAGAGTCCAGGTTGAACATAGCCAGCAGACTAAACTGAACCATGAGAGGAGAGACAGAAAGGAGAGCAAGAGAAGAAGCCACTAAACAAGAGGCAGCCTGGGCCAAGAGGCCAAGAGAGTGCAGTAGCCAAGATGCCTGAGATACATAGGATTCAGGTTGGGTGAAGGGAAGAGAAAACCCAGGCCCTAGAAAAAAGAGGTTTAGTGTAGGGAGCACGGTCAGGACTGCAGGTACTGAGTGAGGCTGGGATCACTCTGATATGCTAATAGGCTCCTCAATTAGCTATCTACCTGTGTTTCTGAGACCTTACTCCACCATTATTCAGCCAGAGGACCCCAACATAACCCAAGATATTCCACATCTGTGGTCACTGCCGCACTAAGTACAAAACCCAATCAGTCAAACAAAATGTCTTCCATCCACAGAGGCTGGAATAAAGAAAATGTGGTATAAAAGACAATATTAGAAATATGACATTTTGCAGAGCAGTGATGACACACACCTTTAATTCCAGCACTCAGGAGGTAGAGGAAAGTGGATCTCTTGAGTATGAGGCCAGCTTAGTCTGCAGAACAAGTTCCAAGACAGCCAGGGCTACACAGAGAAACCCTCTGAGGGAAGGTTATGAAGGCTAAGGAAGGTTAAGAATATGTAACTGAGGAAGGTGACCGTAAGTGCATTAAGCTGGCTGTAGCCTTAGATTTTACATGAATACACGAAATCATGATACATACATGGCACAGTGTTGAAGTAACACTAAGGGAACAATGAGAAGGAAAGAAGTGAAAATATGAAGAAAAGTGAGATACAAGACATGTACTCAACAAATAATAAAAAACCTGAGGCCTGGAGAGATGGATCCATGGTTAAGAGCCCTCACTGCTCTTGCAGAGGATCTGGGTTTGGGTTCCTAGAGGCCACATGGTGACTAACAACAGTCTGTATAGCCAGCCAAGGTCACTCATTAAGACTACATAGTAAGAAGCTGGCATGATGGTACATGCTTTAACCTCAGCACTTGAGAGGCAGAGGCATGTGGATCTCTGAGTTTGAGGCCAGTCTGATCTATATAATGAATTCTGGACAGCAAGGGCCTTACAGAGAGAGACCCTATCTCACAACCTGAAGACTACATAGTGAGACCCCATCACAAAAACAGACAGAACAATAATGACCATGTGCAAAGTTAACACACCAAATGAAATCAAATGTACAAATCTGTACACACATAACCCAATCCAAAAACAAAACAAATACCTACAGGGGCTTGCAATGTGCCCTGATGGTAGAGTACTTGCCTGACCCATACATGGTTCTGAGGTCCATCAGCAACAACACAGAAAAAACAGGACAGAGAAGCCAAAGAAAGCTCTAGGGGCCGTTGTAATAGGCAGCCAAGGCGGAACGCACTTCATTCTTAGGAACCCAACCGTCTGCTCTCAGGAAAAAACACAACACTTAGATCTGCTTTGTCTGCATTGACCACAGAACTGTGAAAACCAGAGGCAGTAGGAAAAGAATCTAAATATCCAACAGAATAGAAGTAGTGCGAGTAGCAGATGGTAAAAATGTAGCATATCTACATGGTTAGACTGCAACACAGTGAAATATGCTAGAATAAGTATTTGCTGACAAGGATAAATAAGAGAAAAAGCAAATTATACCAATAATGTAGAAGAGTGGATTTAAAAAATATGTATATACCTATGCTGCATGATCCTTTGGTTGGTAGAGTTCTGGTATTTACAGCTTATCAATGATTTCTATAATAAAACTGACTTTTCAAAAAACATATCTAAGAGAGACGCAGGTACAAGAAAGGAAGGAGAGAGTAGTAACTAAGTTAGAGTCTGGGACTACAGAAGGGCTTTTTCCTTCTCCTCACAGAAGCCTGCTCCACAGGCTGCAAGCAAAGGCAGTGAAATGGCAGTGGTACCTGGTGGGCACTGGTGGACACCGCTGGGCCTGCATGTGCTGGCCCTTTTCTGTTCAGGGACCGAGGGGACAGAGAATAGAGACCTAATGGGTATCCTTCCCTGTCATCTTACCGGCTGCATGGTGCCACCTGCAATGACCACTGCTCGGCATTCCTTCACCACCTGGGCAAAGTGTACAGCTGGGTTCAAGAGCAAGAATTTCAGGCTGCTCTGACCAACACTGCCTGAAAGAGAAACAGACAAATGGCAAAGGGATGGAGTAGATTAGGCATTGGCAACTCCAGAAGATCAACGAAGGCCAGTGAACTCTCACTCTCCCTTTAAGAAACAAACAAACATTTCTCCTACCATTGGACTATGTGGAAATTCAAGTGCAAAGATAGTCTGGCCAGTGTTCTAAAGTCCAACCCCACCAAACCTCAACTGTAAGATTCTATGATCTGAATGGATCTTGCCTGAGACGATGCAGTACCTCTGATACCCCATTTCCAGAACCATTGCTAGCTCCAGGTCTCGAAGACATGTGATTCCTTCACATATAGAGTAGGGCAGTATGGGAGAGCCCTTTCAAGATAGGCCCCTTGCTACAAGCAGTGGATTACCTTGGCGGCTCAAGATAACCCTGCCGTCCTGGTTGGCAGTGGTAAGAGCTGCCAGGAAGGCCTCAATGTGCATCAGTGGAGAGGCAGCCCTCGGGGCTGTAGCCTGGCCCTCCTCCAGGGAGTCTGCAGAAAAGGGAAAAGAAAGAAGGTCTTCCTTAGGTCAAAACCACTTTCTTTCCAAGGACCTGCGTCTGGCTCTTCTCTCTCATCCTCCTAACTCACCCTCAGTAGGCCCTGACTGCAGGCTCTTCATGAAGTGCTGGAAGCCATCGAGATTACGATTCTGAGAAGCTGGGAGGGATGGAAGAACAACTCCAAAACGTTCTGTGAAGCCGAAGAGCTGCATGGGAGACGAAGATTAAGATAGACAGACAGAAATGAGAAGAAATCCTGAATGAGACACCCAAGCCAGTCTGCAGTCCCTTTCCTCCCGAGCCAAAAAAATCAATCACTCCACACTATGGACAGCCTAGAATCCTCAGGCAGTACAGTAAAGCAGGTAGGGGTACTCTGGCTCCTTGCCAGGACAATGGGGAAAAGTACCTTCCTGCTGACCATGCTCTTCTCCAAGTACTTCTGCACCTGCAAAACCAGCACAGGCCTACGTGAGAAGGTAGCAAACTGTGCTACAGAGCCAGCCACCCCATACCACTAAGAAATATAACTCATTGCCACCTCAGAGGAGCCCAAAGCCTCATAAGAAATCTTATTGGCAGTAGATCGGTGGAGTACTATTCACTACTCTAGTTAGTAACGCTAAGATCACAGGGCTCCTCACAGGACACCTCACAACCATAGCCTTTACAAATGTCCCCACTGCTCTGATCACCCTAAGAGTGTCCAAGACAAGAGCTCAAGTGGGGGGAACTGGTAAGAAAATTGGCTGCCCTTCCAGAAAACCTAGAACCTAGATGATGGCTCACAACCATCCGTAATTCCAGGTCCAACAGAGCTAATGCCTTCTCATGACCTCCTTGGGCACCAGGCACGCATGGAGTGCACAGACATTCATGCAGACAAAACTCCCAAACACAAAAAGTGAAAACAAAGAAACACATGACGTCAAAAAAAAAAGAGAGAGAGAGAAGACAATTACTGTCTGTTGCTTCCTTCCGATGCCCATATGCTCACTGGGCCTTGAAGAAATTAAGAGGTAGGTTAAAAACAATCTCAAGGGCTGTGAGGACGGCTCACAAGCCACACAACTATGAAAACCTGAGCTGGATACTCAGAGAAACACATAAAAGCCAGAGTAAGGCTGTAACTTGAGGTGCCAGGGTGGGTTGATACCCCTTGAGGGCCTCCCCTTCTCCGAGAAGGGGAGAGGGGCTAAGAGGAGGAGGCATGAGAGTGGGACTAGGAGGAGAGGAGGGGGGGAGCTGGGATCAGCCTGTAAAGTGATTAAATAAAAACACGAAAAAAGCCAGAGTCTATAGCATTGAGAGTCTAAAATCCCAATGTTCTTACTGAGAAATGAGACACAGAGACAAACACCCCAGAAGCCTGTGAGCCAGCTTGCCAGGCATATACGGTGGAAAAACCATCAAGAGACCCTGTCTCAAACAGGATAGAAAGCCACGTATCAACATGGGAAATTGTCTTCTAACCTGACACACACACACTGAGGCACATGCACACCTGAATTCAAAACATGAATGTGTGCATATCACATAGCACAGCACACACATTTCAAAAACAAATTTTTAAAAACAAAATTATTTGTTCTAGGCCAGCCTGGTTTACAGAGAGAATTCCAGACAGCCAGGGCTAGACACACACCCATACCCACACACACCCACATCACACCCACACACAATCCTTTACACTAAAGCAGAAAGTAGGTAAGTCCTGGGTTTGCCCCAGGAAAGGCCAAAGTGTAGTGTACCGCTGTGTGCTTACTATGTAGAAGTAAAAGCTGGCACCTCAGCTCAGCTCACAACGTAAGAGCATGAGGTTTGGTGGGATTTAGAAAGTCTGCCACAAAGACTGGCTTCAGTCAGCCTTTACCAAGTAAGTGAAAGTGAGAGGTCTGAAGCAAGCTGGAGAATGACACCTGCCACAGGGTCGCAACTGTGGGAACCATGGGCTATGTCAACTATCTAGAGTGGAACAAAAATGGGAGAAAAGTACAAAGGCTGACTGACAGTATCATAGTAGTGCCAATGACCAAAGGTTAGTCTAAGGGACAGCTGATCTGAATGTGAAAGGCAAGCAGGAAGGGAAGAGGCTCTAGGATGGGCCTAGCTGGGTTTGAACATTGGCCCCATCCAGCCACCCTTGATTCACCAGTGTGTCGCTTGGGCCAGGTGCCATCCAGAACCACTATTCTGAGCCTAGTTTCCCTGTTCTTTGTTTTGTTTTGAAACACAAGGCCCGGACTGTAGACCAGATCCACCTGTCTCAGCCTCCTGAGTGCTGAAATTAAAGGGGTTGATGGCAGTTTTCCTGTTCTCCCATAGTGTCCTGGCATTGTGCTCTGAACAAAAGGACAGTATCCATGTAGGCAGAGATACTTAAATTAGACACACTAGGCTGTGGTTTAGTGACATGGCTACCTAACACTTGTGAGCGCACCAGATATCAAAGGCCAAGATAAACAAAGGTCCAGCCCAAGGCTCCAGTGGAAGACAGGGGTCACATGTTCTCCCCCTGATGGTCTCATACAATACACCATGGATTATAGTCTGAAAACAATTCCCTGGAGAAAGACTGGCGGAACAGAGATGGAAAAAGGTAGAGACAACCTAGAGGCTGTGTTTATGCCAAAGAGGGCAAAGAGCAACCTCCCTTGCCAACCTTCCATCTCCTAACCTCAGAGTGAACACCATATGGCTGTTGCTGTCCAGTTTAAATATCTGATAACTGCCTAGCCCTGACTTAGATCCTTGGACGCTGACTATTTGTTTCCATTTTTTTCTTCCATGTTTATTCTGACTAGGTGCTAGAGGCAGAACAGAAGGCCTTAGGACAGGCAAGTGCTCACAGCTGAGCTCCATGCCCACCTCTCCTTTCATAGCCTTACAAACTCAAAAGCACTTGTGTAAGTCAGAGCAAACCTTTACCTTGAAAAGGTTGATGTTGTCCACCTGGCTCTGAAAGAGAAAGTCGTTGATGCTCTTCAGCTCAGACCCTGCGAGCAGAAAAAAGGATGCTGGTTTTGTACCAAGTCCCCTGCTCGGTCCCACAGTGAAGCTCTGAGTTGTCCACGCCACCTCCCACTCTTAACAACAAGCTCCTCACCTGTCTGGGGCTGGCTCTGTGTACTAGGATTTTGCTTAACATTACCTAAAAGGGGGGATTGCAACAGGTCATAACAGTAGCTCTGCGCCAACTTCTGAGATCTCTACTGTCCTATTTTCATGAACTACAAGAACATGAAGTGTTTCAAGAGACACTTGTTTGGGGCATTTACAGCAGACATGGGACACACTAAGAATGGATGCCAAGGCCAGGCAACAGACAGGATCAGGGCAGTCTCCCCACGGTCACTCTGAGCAGGGGAAGTTGGAAAACAGGATCTGCCAGAAGACAGGAAGCTTTGTCACAGGCAGAGATCATGAAAAGCCTCCACTGGCTTTCTGGAAATCCAGCTCTACAGAACCCTTTAAAAGCACTGCCACTAAAAAAGGCATTGCCATATAATGAAATAGTCCCATCCCAGAATAATCAAAGAATCCTGGATGCTGGAGTCAGCAGCCTCCAGCCTCATGAGCCACAGGCAAGTCCCATGCTGAGCTTCAGGTTTTCCTCTGCGAGAGGTTTAAAGTTCCTGGTTTTAGGCTTCTCTCCACACAGGGGCAAATAAGACTGCCTGGGTGTCCATGCCAGTATATCACATGGTTGTGCCTATGCCACACAATATTGTTTTGCTTTACACTGTATAATTATCATAATCATACCATCTGGTTTCTTAAAGTAAAAGGAACAAAACATGAAGAAATAAACTGAAGTAACAACAATGAAAAAGCTAAGGTCATTAGAAAACACGATAGCCAATGATCAAGACAGTGCTTAAAAGCATAAAATACCACCCAAGTTTCCTCACTGGCATTCAAGGAACAAGACCAACACAATTGTCAGATGTGGAGTGAGCAAGGGGATGATGCTCCTACCTCCCAGGACAGCCACAAACTTCTCCAGCAAATAGAGGATCTGCTTGATATACATCAGGTTCTTGGCCTTCAAACGCTTCCTGAGGAAAAAGTGACAGAGGCAGAATGGTAGCATTCTCCAGCAGCTCCCTCCGCCAGATACCAATGGGCCTTTCTGCCTAGGACTGGACACACTGGGCTGTGAGGTACAAACTCTCCAGCAGATAAAAAAGGCTGGCAAAGACAGGCTGCTGCTCTGTCCCAAAAAGCCAAGGATGTGGGGAGCATACATCAGGACACACCAATTCAACCTATTCCTCCAAGACCTTGGCACTAACAATAACCTCCATTTGTGTTCTGGAAGGCTGACATGCAAGCCACTAAGGCCAAGCATGACTAGTTTCCTCGGGTCATGTCTTACCCATATCTTTCCATGTACTGGAGCAACTGAGAATGGGCCTGGCAGAGCTGGGGAGAAAACAGAACAGCATGAAGGCGTCCCAGAATATGGTTAAGAGGATCTCTGTAAAGAAACATTAGTCCATGTCTACGAGTGCTAGCCCAGGACACATGGGGGCTTAGTGAGGGTTTCTATGACTGCAACAAAAGACCATGACCAAAAAGCAAATTGGGGAAGAAAGAGTCTATCTGTCTTACACTTCCGGATCATAATCCATCATTACAGGAAGTAAAGACAGAACTCAAGCAGGGCTGAAACCTAAAGGCAGGCGCTGATGCAGAGGCCATGGAAAGGTGCTGCTTACTGGCTTGCTTATCATGGCTTGCTCAGCCTACTTTTTGATAAAACCCAGGACCACCAGCCCAGGGGGACAGCACCACCCACAATAGGCTGGGCCTGCCCCCACTGATCACTATTTAAGGAAATGCCCTACAGCTGGATCTCACGGAGGCATTTTCTCAACTGACGGTTCTTCTTCTCTGATGACTCTAGCTTGTGTCAAGCTGACTCACAAAACCAGCCCATACAGGAACCATCAAAGTGATGGGCAGTTCGACAGTAACAAAGGCAAAGCAAGCAGAGTCAGGCCATGCGGCTGATGATAGCTGAGAGGGAAGAGGCCAAAGCCTAAGGTCCTAAATATCACAGGAGAACGAAGTTGGGAGATGACTTGCACTCCAACAAGAGTGAGATGCAAGCAAGTGGCAGATATCACATAGGTTTCACGAGCAGAAGCCAGTGGTCAAATCCTGGCTCACCTCACTTTCTGCAGTGTGGGTAACAGACACATGACTCTGCCCTCCATGAATCCTGAAGCTCCCAAGCTAAAGCAGGGGAACCTCTAGCCCAAGAGAAAAGGAGGAGGCACAAAGAACCCCTTTCAATGCTTGCTACATACCAGGTGACAGTAAACAGGAGCCTGCAGAGACCCTGAGCATTCCTCCATTAAAGACCCCCAGCACAGTATCAATAGTGAGAAAACGGTATCTTGTGAGACTCTTGGTCCCCGAAGCCACTACCCTACTGACAAGAGTACTAGCAAACAGCATCCCAGATGAAGGACAGCTGGAGACAAAAGAAGCCACCCTGTTCAAGCTGGCTCCCAAGAGCCTCACACTTGAAAAGGAAAAGGAAAAACAGGGTTTCAGTTCAGCTCACCCTCTACTGATCCCACATCCAGAATAATTCCTGCCCCAGGCATTTAACCGACCTGCCCAAGACGGGAGAGGTAGACCCACCTGGGAACCATTGACCTCTGTGCTGTGGATGTCGGTGATGGTGTCGATCAGGTTGTGTGCCTCGTCAATGATGACCACCTGGCCTTGCAGCCTGATTCCTGCAGCCTGCCGGGTGGCTGCATGCAGCAGCATTGGGTATGGTAACACCACTAGCTGTAGGAAAAGGTGACTGCTGGAGAGTGAAGCAACCTGCCTTGCACATAGCAGAGGCTTATCCTGCAGTAAACATTAGGCCACTGATGTCCTAATGGAGTTGTTTAATTCAGACCTTGCACAGAGGTATTCAAGCCAGAATACCACAGCTCAGTATCCTGCCTGTTCTTTCAGATGTTTCATGTGGGATGTCAACTATGGGAAACTGATCACCTGGGGGAAAGGGGAGGGGTGGAGTCCCTGGAGGTGAACCTCATCTAAGATCCTACAATAGCCCTCAGGTTCCAAAGTCCTTCAGTACACTGAATATCACGAGCACCAGGAAACATCCCTAACCTCTGTTCCTGGGCTGCTACTTCAGCTCTATGACTCTGGCCAAGTCTAATTTAAGTGACCCTTGCTTTTCATCAGCTAAGCAAATTTGCCAAACCATGTCAACTGAGGGGTGCATATAAAATCAAATCTGTAGGTACATGTTGCTGTGATTATTTTCCATTAAAAGACAACAAATAAGTGAGGGAGAGTGACTGAAAGCAAAGGCTAAGTTTAAGCCACAAACCCATGAGGGAAAAAAAGCAAGGAGTGTTGGTACCACTTGAAATCCCAGCAGCAGGAAGGCAAAGACAGGCTCACTTGCCAGACAGCTTTGCCATAACCAAAGCTGTTCTCTGGCCTGCACAGGCATGCACACACCTACCAAACACACACACACACACACACACACACACACAAAGATACTGATAATATAAAACCTCACAAAACTGAAAACTCAAGGCCCACGTTCCAATATGGGTATCATCATTTAAGACAGTGAGAGAAGAGAAGATCATCTTTCTGGGCCCCAGTGTTCTCATGTGGAGAACAGAGCTATTTCAGTGGGCTGTTATAAAGAAAAATGTGGAGAAAACTGCTTTCACATGTCAAGAACACATCAATTTCAGGTCTTCTAGATAAATGGTGACAGCATTGACTCAATGAGACATCTGTGGACAAGGGAGAGCTTGTCTGTGAGTACCCACATACATCCATGAGTGAGCACTGCACTGAGCAATACGATCACTCAGATTGCTCTCTCATGAGATCCATTTAAAACTCCCAGATGGTGCCGGGCGTGATGCTGCATGTGTGGAATCCCAGCTCTCAGGGAGGCAGATGGACCTCTGTGAGTTTGAGGCCAGCCTGGTCTACAAGTCAAGTCCAGGACAGCCACGGCTACACAGAGAAACCATGTTTTGAAAACCAAAACCAAAACAAAAGTCTCCCAGATGACACAGTTCCCCTATGAGTGAAGGTTTCAGGGAGAGAGTAAGACAGCATTAAATCACCCACAGTGAAAAACAAACGGCTGTCAGAAAAAAATCAGGTTTCCTTTCTGGATGAAGTTAAGGCAGGTCTAATCAGAACAGTACTGCCATGTATGGGCAGGTGGGTACATCAGCAGTCCAACCGAAAAGCCATTTGGTTATGTTCACATTCTGGGCTCAACCTCTACTCAACACCTTTCAGTGTGGTTCTTAGAATAACACTCTTTGCAGGCTCCTAGCTGGTGAACGCTCAATAACACCAATTGCCCCAAGCCATTAAGGATCCCTGACCTGGCCAAACTTATGCTCTGGATAAGATAGCTTTGTGCCATGAGTACGGTTGTCAGCCTAACCTAAGTAGGACATCCTCACCTACCAGAGAGGGATGACGAAGCCTTGTTTTGTAAGCTCCATCTACTGCAAGGACATACTTCCTATTTCTCCAGCACACTCACCTGGGCTGCAGGGATGGCAAAGCGGCTTCCATAGTAGGGACAGGCCCGGGCCTCCTTCCCAAGGGCCACAAGCTGCTCCATGTCCTTCACCTCCAGCAGAATCTCGTCCCGGAGAAGCTGCATCTGCTCATGGTTGTAGAAGGGGCAGGAGGTCTGGATCTTTTGTCTCCTCCTCTTTGGCTTGTCTCCCCCAGGTCTGCTCTTCTCTGTGGTGGTATAGGTGGAGGAAAGCAAGGACAGGAAGAAACTCAGCTACGTCTAAGGTCAGGAGTAGGGACAGTAATGTTCAAACACGTTCCTTTGGGTAGATAACAGCTGCTTACTGTGACTTATGAGAACACTCTGGGATCTTACTTTATGCTCTCCATAAAGAGGCAGCACAAATATCGCTAAGCCAGGTCCCTTAGGAAGCATGAACACTCTTGTTGCCCGAAAAGGGACCTGAATAAGAAACCAGGGCCTACTTGGCCACTATCTCCGGTTAACAAAGTTTTCATTGTCATGCCCTGTTGTGAACTCCAGCACATTTCTGCCACTTCCACTCTGTCCAGCATAGCTCAGAACAAGGTCCCTGTGCATACCATGTTTGATTCTTTGCATATCCATGCAGCGGTCATTCATAAGTTGCACAGAACCCAGGTTTTTCACATCTTCATTCACACAAAGGTTCTATAAGGCAGGGGAAAAGAAGAGGAAAAGCAGTGGCCTTCATTCACATTGGGCAAAACCTCTACCACCACACTTACCCTCAGTCAACTCGAGACATTGTCTCATCTTGACCTGCTTCTCCTTGCTTACAGAATGGACCATTAATATAAATCTGACCACTAAATTGCTCTTCGGCCTTCCTGAACAAAAGAAATTTTTGTTTGTACCCAAGACATACCACATAAAACTCATCACCTAAAGCTGCTCTCTGCAAACATGCCAACCCACTGTTTTGTATTGGTCAGTGCTGATTTATTTATTCTGTGTGTGCATGTGTCTCCTATCTGCATGTATGTCTGTGTACCATGTGCATGTCTGGTCACCAAGAAGGCCAGAAGAAAGCGTAAGATCCCCTACAGCTAGAGTTACAGATTAGAAATTGAACCTGGATCCTTTGGAAGAGCAGTAAGTGCTCTTATGCACTGTCACCTCTCCAGCCAATTTTAGAGCTTTTTGAAGCTTGCTTCTTTAAAGACAAAGAGAGAACACTGGCCCCATTTGGGTATGAGACGTTTTGGGGGTTTTGGCTGGCTGGTTTGTTGGTTGGTTTTGGGGTTTTGGTTGTTGCTGTTGTTGTTTTGGGAGGTTTGGGACAAGGTCTCACTGTGAAACTCTGGCTGTCCTGGAATTCACTGTGTAGACCAGGCTGGTCTCAAATTCAGAAACCCGCCTGCCTCTATATCCCATGTGCTGGGATAACAGGAATGTTACCACAACCGACTTGTAGGAGAGCTTTTTAAATTGCTGATATTCTGTTTTTTCCCCAGTCAAAGGGTGAGGTTGCTGGGGGGGTTCTCAGGAACAGTTTGCAATTTATTGAACAAAATATACTGTCCTTTGTTGTGCTCTCAGGGCCCGGATGAGAGAGAGAGAGGGCCAACAGTACAGCATGTTTATTTCTATTTTTTGGAGATTATAATTATTTCTCTCCTTCCTTTTCTTCCCTCCAAACACTCCTTGGCTCTCTTTCAAATCCATGGCCTCTTTTCGATTAACTGATATTATATCTCTATATATGTGTATGTACTATGTAGATGCCCATATCATATACTCCTAAACTTAGCCTGCTCGGTCTGTATAATGTTACTTGCAGGCGTGTGTTCAGGGCTTGACCTTTTGGTCTTGGATGACCAATGGTGTGCTCTTCCTTGGGGAGGACTCTTTCTCCCACTCTCAGCATTGCTTAGTTCAGCACATCTTTGGTACTGAATACTGATGAGTGTTTTTTAAAGATAAAGAACACAAATGGTGCAGGCTAAAGGACACAGGAAGGGCCCAATGCCCAGTCTGTGTCTCCTGCACCTTCCAAAGACCAGTAAGGCCAGCAAGGGCCCAATGCTCCCCATGCCCACCTTGCCTCTGCCCACCTTTTTTTCATGCCTGGACCAAGAGACAAGGACACAGGAGGAGGTTGTCTGGACAAGAACACTTCCCTATGCTTACCTGCCGAGAACCAAGGGAGACTAGCTGTGTTTCCTTGCCAAAAGGACTCTTCAGTACTTCATGCACAAACTGGGCCAGCTGTGAGTGTGTCCGACTACAGTAATAAATCTGATCAGAAGAAAGGAAGGAAATTCAAAGAGGGGAGTCTTACGAGCCCAGCCTGGCCTGAGATCCTGAAGAGGAGGGAGGGCGGTTACAAGTCCAGGCTCCTGAGACGACAGAAAAATCACCTCAGGTCTGCTAACACCGGATGAGGGATTAGCCGTGTCTAGGATTCAGCTCTCCCACAATTTACACTCAGGCTCAAGTCAAACCACAATAAGAGCTAGCAACCCGAAGAGTCTCTTTCCCCACACTGCTGATTCTTGATATGGCAATGATCCTCAGCCCTCTGAAGAATAAGCCACGAAGGGAAAGGTGGAGCCCGAGGTGCACATTCTGGCCGTCCTGGAATTCAGCAGAGTGAGGAGAGAAGAGCAGTAAAGGGCACTTTCAACAGAAAAGAGAAATCTTAGGTGGAGGTTTTTATGGGTTTTTTTGTTGCTGTTGTTGTTGTTGGTTCAGTTTGGTTTGGTTTAGTTTTTATCAAGACAGGGTTTCTCTGTGTAGCCTTGGCTGTCCCAGACTCACTTTGTAGACCAGGCTGGCCTTGAACTCAGAGATCCACCTGCCTCTGCCTCCCCAAGTGCTGGGATTAAAAGCGTGTGCCACTGCACCAGGCTGAAACCACTGAAACCATGTACTTTAAAAATAGAGAGGTATCGGGCCATACATAGCTTAGTGCACTCAACATGTTAATCACAAGCAAGAGAAGCACACACGAGAGTCCAAGAATAAGGAGGGCATACTTGCTTACTCCTCCCTTGCCCTTTGGAAAGGGAAACCCCGTGAGTCCTGGGTCCAGAATGGCTGCTCCTTCCAAGGCGTCCCCTCTGAGGTCCAGCCAGTCAAGGGAGCAACCAGAAGCCATACTTTGCATTTGGGAAGCACACACCTCAGAGGCAAGGCCAAGGAAGTGCTAGAGTCCTGGACCTAGAGGCCCCCATCTCCTGCCTCTAGAAGCATCAGGAGTATACAGCCTACCTTGGTTATGTGTTCTTCCTCCAGGTCGTCCTCATCCTCATCCACTCTAAGAGACAAACATGGAGGTGAGTTTTGCGCAGCACCCTCGGGACAACCAAATACCTAAAAGCACAGTAACGTGCTCTGGGTGCTCACTGACAAGCAGGAAGGTGGCCCTTTCCTCAGAAGACAACAGGGCTGAGGGGCAAACTCTGAATACAACAAAGACACGTCCCAGGGAACTGACAAGCCCTGCTCCTCAGGACACCAGCCCAAGATCTATATCCGCCTTCACCAATGCTCAGGTCTATAAAACCTAGAAAACACAGTTGAGAGGGGGAAAAGACCTGTTGTCCTTAAAGCCACTTCACATGCACAACACCTAGATGTAACCTCTGACCAGTGGCACAGGCGTCCTCCACACCCACAGGCCACTCTGCTGTAAAACGGATTCCTCTGGGTTCCCTCAGAACTTCCCCTCTGTTACCTCATGGCCTTAACTCTGACCTCTATCTAGTCTGCCCTCCCCTTACACTATTCCAGCATGCACACTGCTGCCTCTTCCTTACCCTCCTGGCGTGTGACTGAGACTTTGCCCTGCCCTACTTGTTAGGACGATACCTATGTCAAAGTGATTTGCTCCTACTATGTCTCCTGTCACGTGTACAAACCAAAAACCAGGCTTCTCTTGTTTCTGCTGAGCCCCAGGAGCTGCCGGAGCCTGACTACAACAAACACTGTATGCACATTTCCTGAATGAAGCCCCCCTGCCTGGTGGAACATAAGACGATAGTTTGGGCTGGAGAGGTGGCTCAGCAGTTTAGAGCACTGGCTGCTCTGAGTTCAATTCCCAGCAACTACATGGTACATTCTGAACTAAAGTATTTTATATACCCTGTGTAGAGACAGAGAGGTGGTGACTGTCAGCCATTAGCCAATACAATGAAAACCAAAAACCCTCTACTACCAGTAAGATACTCCTCCTCATACTCAGCTGTAAATAATTAAGTAAAGGCCAATCGCAGACCCCACGTCAACAGTATTTCTGGACTTCTCAGAATGAGACAAAAAAGTAGCTTGTGTGTACACTCAGATCAACTAACGTCCTCGGAGTACAGATGTGCCAAATGTGACCTCGGTTCTGGAAATGGCAGCTTATGTAAAGACCTGGTTCTTCCCTGGAAATGCCTCATGAAAAGCTCAGCTGAAATGCTGGGGCCTAGACTTAATGACACACACTGAATCTCAGTCTATAGATCTGTAGATAGAGAGGCAGGAGAAGCAGCTTGAGTCAAGGCCAACTAGCACTCAAGGCCAAGACCCATTCTAAAAAGGCCAAGGGAGAAAGAATGAGGCCTGACAGAGGCCACACAGACAACTGAAGTGAGCTTTGAAGGGCACGAAGACATTTGCCACAGCAGGAGAAGGGTGTTTTGAACATTCACAACTGAGGGGAGACTTGGTGCATTTAGGAAGCCAAAACAGCTGCCCAACTGGTGTCTGGCAAAGGGTGGCTGCAAGTAAAGTCAAACAGGTGTGTTGAATATAGATAGTCGATGTGATAACCACAGTGTCCACAGAGCACAAGACATGTGGGACCTGTGACAGCCTTTCCAGGAACAGCAATAAAGCTGTCTTAATCCTTGTGCCACTGGGAAATAGGTATGAGCCTTAATGCTTGAAGGACCTTCCTTGTACTAGAAATGGACATATCACTCTGGCTTAATTAATCCCTTCCCAGCATCCTGCTGTACTGACTATGGCATCCATCCAGGACTAACTGGGCTCTGAGTCCTACAGAGACCTGTACCTGCTTCAACCTTGGGTCTTTTCTCTCCTGGGCTATCTCATACTTGAGCCTTCCCTCTAGTACATACGGTCCCCTCACCCAGCCCACTGAGCTTGAGAGCCCTCAAGCCTCAAGCTTTCTAAGCCTCCTTCGTAATTTAACAGCTCCTCAGCAGGCCTCACTCTGCTGACTCCACACACTAGTGCACTAGTCCACTTTCCTCGAAGCAAACGTGCTGGTTTCAAACTGGAGCTGTATGCTCATTTACCACGTAGACAGGGCTACACCCAGCCTATCTCAACTAATCAGAGTTCCCACATTGATCCTGCACAGGACCCCAGCTGGGGAGACACCTGTTCTAGTCCCCTAAAGGCCATGCCAGGTCCTGTACTCACCCTGACACTGATACCTATGTCACTGTGCCTATCTGGGGTCTAACTCCAGGCTGCAGCACCTGGGCCACCAGGACTTCCCTTGACAGGAGCTGTGAGATGCAGAAGTGATCAAGTCCCTCCCATCTGGGTTGCCTGCTTCACTCACAAGTGAAGCTCATGAAACAGAAACCTGCTCATCTGGACCAGAAGCCTTAAAACAATGACAAAGGGTGAGTAGGGGGTCTCCTTGATAGTTAGGATCATGTACTACACACACACTTAGGTTTAGTGGTGAAGAATATGGGCAGGTGGACTAGGTCCAGGACCAGCTCTCTCCTCTCTTTATGAGCCCACAGCAACGGCCAAGACATAGTACTGACCAATCCACAGCCTCCAGGAATCCACCACTGAGCTGCTGTGGGAAAAATACCGCAACATACACAAGGGACCAGCTCAGGCTAAGGGCCAGCCATGGTTGTCACCAGTATTTATGGACCCTAAATAAAAGCCCAACTTGAGTAAATGGACAGGTGGTTATCAGGCCCTCTCATCGGTGCTTCAGAGTATCTCTGGCCAAGGGCAGAGCTGTCTTAGTAAGGCTGTAAACAGATGCAGAGCAGTGGCCTCACCTGCTGGCTCTTCTCTCCTCATCACTCTCATATTCTGCCAGCACCAGCTCCTCCTCCCCACACTCAAGCTGCTCTGATCCTGCCTCTGCATCCAGCATCTCCCTGCTGAGGCGCAGGAGAGTCTCAGTCTCCTCTTCTTCCTGTTTCTGCATAGGAACAAAGACTCAAAAACAAGTCCCAGCACTGGAGCCCCTGATGACTCTGTGACAAATCTGGCCCCTGGCATTGCTCTCACCAAGGGCAAAGCACCCACATTCACCTCCTAGCATGAGTCTAACTGAAATTCTTTACCACTTAAGAGCTCCGGCTACTGCTTAAGGAGCGGGCGGCCAATCCCAAGCAACATCCGGCCGCCTCAAAGGCCACAGGCCTAGATGCTCACCATGCGCTTGGCTGCAAACCTGAGCCTTCCATCCTGGCAGACCTGCTGCAGACGCTCCTCGCGCCTCCTCCTCTTCACCTGTTCCTCCTAAAGGATAGGGACAACAGAAAAGACTCCTGCGTGAAGGGCCACCCCAGCCAGTTCTCAGTAAATCCTACCGCGGGAGCCCTTGCCACACCCTCCACTCTTTCTGTAGATCCAACTCCAGTGCTCAGGGCGCCATCCCCTTTTTCTCTCGGGCATTCAAAAGCTACTCTGGAATCAAGCACCTTCCCAGGTAAGTGAGCCATAAATGGAGAAGGCCTGCTCACATCAGAAAGAGACAGTGATATCCACACAAATTCACCAAAGGGCTGAGAGGACCCACAAAAACAAACATGCAATTCCTAAATCTTGTAATGAATTGAAAAACAGTCAGTGAAGCTTGTTTCCTCGGTCACCACAGCTTCTCATCCCCTCAGATCTCACCTTCAGCCTCTCCACCAGCTCCCTTTCTTCTTTCTTCTGAACAAATTCAGTAACCCAGTCAGGTTCTCCAGCAGGCCTCGGGGCATCAGAGGGTTCTTGACAAGAAGAGGAAGACGAAAGCGAGTTCTTCCCACCACTTGTGGGGCCAGAACCAGGTTCAAGGAGACGGGCCTCTGCTTGCAATTTCTTCTGTTCAAAGTCACGGAGCCAGGACAGGGCCCCACAAATAAGACTTAAGGACTTTCCCTACAAAAGAAACATGACCTCAAACCAGGCTAGAAGCAAGCTTCCCAAACAACTTTCCCCATTTACTAAGGACTTCAAAGAAACCCTACTTCCAAACATGATGATTCTCTAAGACCATGTAGAAAGGAAAGGAATTAGCAATAATCAAGAGAGAGGAAAAGGAAGGTGTAAAGCCTGGTCCCAAGAAGCAGTAATGGCCTGATTTTAAGCCACATAATGTAACTAAACAATGGTGAAAGAAATACATTAATAGCCAAGAAATACAAAGCATAAAATTACAAATCTTGCCAAGGCCACATCTGACTCTAAGCTTTAAGGCAACTGTAGTCCAGACACACACAATCAGTCACACGAGTTCCTACCGTTGAAGGTAACTACTCTCCAAAACACTATTCCTGATTAAAGTCACAGTTTTCCATGGTCCCTTTCACAGGTCGACATGCGTCCCCTCTCCTGAGCTCCTAACTCCATGGTCTCAGAATGAGAACTTACTCGGAAATAGAATCACTGGGGTCCAATCAGTTAACATGAGGCCCTTAGATGAGTCCCAAACTCTCACAAGACTGGGAGCCTTATAAAGAAGGAACATTTAGATGCAGACACACAAAGAACAAACGCACCACGAAGAAACACATCTACCAGACAAGGAGTGGGCCCGCATGTCCTTCCCACGTAGCCCTCAGGATGAACCGAACCTCCTAGTATGCTGATTCCAGACTTTGAACCTCCAGAATTGTAAGTTCTGGATTTCTGCTGTGCACCCAATTTGTGGTATTCTATACTATGAAGTCCCAGGAAAGGGATGAGAGAGCAAACTGTGGAGTCCCTCTGGCTGCTGCTCCTAGGATCCATTTGGGTTCAAGTACGTGTTTAGAGCTAACCTTCCTATTTAACCCTCTAAGCCTCCTTAACCCCAGGGTCTGAACCTATCTGCCCTGGGAGGTACCATAAGTAAGACAACTCCTTACCTGCAGTGCTGGACTAGACATGGGCTCATCTTACTAGCTCTGGGACTCTGAGCCGACTCTCAAAGCACATATATGCAAAAACAGGACAGGTAATAGTAGTCCTCACTCATAGAGCTGATACAAGTGTTAAGTTAGTTAATACACAGAAAGCAGGATCCAAATAGTCCCAATTTTCTGAGAAGGCACCAGAGGGGAAGGAAAACATAGGGACCCTCAGTTGGCTCCCTAGAGCACACAGTAACCTAGATTCTACATCTTAACACAGAATGTTGAACCTGGAAAGCCAAAGCCATAGTTATGTTCCTCAACATCAAAGCAGTATGCCAGAGAAATCTCAAAAATATATTGGTGTTGTGGTTTGCATTGCAATTTTAAAGTCCCAGCTGTCGTTAGCCTGGTTTTTCTCAGACTGTAGTGCTGTGTTTAACAGTTTAACAGAGGAATTTACTACTAGTTAGAAAGGTAAACTGACAACAACTGTGCCCAGTTTCTTCTCAAGGAAGACACTGCCTGCAAGGGTGAACTGTCAGGTAAGGCTGCCTCCAGGCAGTGATACCGCCTCATGCCTCACACTCACCGTGCCAGTTGGACTCTCAAATATCCCAATCTTGCCAGCCTCCAAAACCTTGTAGAGCTCTGCCATGAAGTCCTTCTGGATAGGATAGGGCGGGAAGGGAAAGGGGAAATGGATGCCACCAATCTCTTGGTTTTTGTCAGCCATTGCCCTAGATTAAGAAAAGAGAGAGAGAGAAATCTACCACCTTTCTCATGAGCTATGAAGTGGCTTGGAATAGCCCAAAGCATAGTTTTCTCACTTGGTGCAGAATTTCCCTCTGGGTTATACATTTTCTAGTAAGCAGAGATCATGTTCTGTCCATTCATACATATGCATGATTATAACAGAACCATACTATCCATACAGAGATGCCGGCCAGATGCTATTACTGCAGAGTCCAGCCGCAGAAACTCCCAAAGATTAACTTCTCATGCTGCTGCTGGAATTCCTTCCAATAATACCTCCACAAAAAAAAAAGAGAAAAGGGGGGGCTTTTCTTTGCCAAGGTGAGGAGTGTTGTTTGGATCCCAGCTGCCTTGTATGAGCCCTATCCCAAGGCCTCTGCAATGGGGCATTTTGCATGCCCACCTGCTCCTGCATTGAGGGCCTATAAACCTACAGGAACGCACAGAATGAGTAGCAAGGCTTGCTCAGGAGGCCACCTGCATCAGACAGCGCACATCTGTTCTTCATCCTAAGCTCTACAGCAATACAAGCAGCGCCATCTACTGGTCACGGTCTCTGGCTTCAAGACACAAGAGCTTTCTGGGGCTCTAGTGGGAGCCTCAGGGTAAAATTCCTGGCACCCTAATTCCCCTAAAAAGTAGTTGCTTCGTTACAGACTGGAAGAATGCTTTTCATGGCCACTAATGTCTGACTGGACTGACTTCCCAATACTAAAGCCACAGCATTCCTCTTTTCCTGAGGCCAAGAACGCTCAGCTCCATGTGTTTCATTGCCAGCAGAACACACACTCATCCATACCTCTCTTCCTGAGAGTTAACTGGACAGGCTCATCTCTTCTAAGACCAAATATTAATAATCCTAAGACCCATTTTATTTTATTATTTCTGAGTCAAGGTTTCTCTGTGTGGTCTTGGCTGGACTCACACTGAGGACCAGGCTGGCCTCAAACTCACATACTTGATTATTAATAACTTGAAAACTTATTTTTTTTAACTACACTGTTCTAAATGAGAATGATAGTGTCAATCTATTTATGAGGAAAGGCAGTTGCCAATGTATTCTTCCAGTCGCTATGCAAAGAGAACAGCTACCCCGGTGGAGAAATCACTGATGGAAACAACAAAAGCAAACAAACAAAAACACATTAACAAACTAAGAAAATGCAATAATAAAAAGGGCTATGCAACTGAAAAACCGTTAACACATGAAGGAGAAGAAAAGTAGCCAACAGGAAAAATGGAAAAATGGAAGAGTGGTTAAGAACACTTGCCCAGGCTCGATTTCTAGCACCCACATGGCAGCTCACAACTGTCTGTAATCCCAGTTCCAGGGGATCCAGAAATACAGGCAGGCAAAACACCCATAACATAAAAGAGTAAAATAAAAGTAATTTTCAAAAACCGACAAATTCTGAGCATCTGACATGTATTAGAACTCTGCAGTGTCTCCCCTCATTATTATTTTAGTTATAATTAACCTATAACATGACAGAACAGGGCTGCAGGATGATGGTACTACAGAAATTAAATAAGTGCTGGCCTGTTGCCTAGCAGTAGCCCTGAGCTTAATCTCCAATAGGAAGGAGTTGGAGTGTTAAGGAACAACATTCGTTTTTCAAGAAGCAAAGCAGGGATTTAACCCAGGTCCATGCAGCTCTGCCTCAGTCAAGCTCACCAGGTACAACAGAAAACTAGCAAGATGAAAAAGGAGATTTCCTGGAGCGATGCCCACGGAGGTGAACAATGCCGATGTCTGGGAAAAGCAGGAACCTGGGCTGCTGGCAGATGGGGACTCCCTGCACATGAGAACTGCACGCTTCACTTGAAGGCAGTACAGGAACCGTGTATTTATTATTTACTCCCACCTTTCTGCCACTTCATCACCAATGTAGTACATATATCCCATCGTCCTTCCGGAATCCTAAAAAAAGGCAGTACAGCCAAGCACGTAACAGTACGGGCCCTGAGGCAGATTGCCAGATTGTATTTCGGGTGAATGTGCACCTGAAAATCGCTTAATACAGCTTCTCTAAATTTTAGAACTCAGCCTGCAACACACTTTCAACCGAAGGCGCCGCCATCAATGGGCTGCCCCCCGCATTGGTTCTTTGCCCATCAATCACACGCCATCTCCACCCCCCACTTCCGGCTATACAGTGCCCTCCGCCAGCTCGGGCTTGCAGCCTCTTCAGTTTGGGCCTCCGCCCGCGCCTGCTTTTCTCACCTCGCCGCTTTGGCCCTCAGCGCTGCCTCCACGCAGCACCGAGTTCACCTTCAGCCGCGGGACGGCCTCGCGGAAGCTGCCAAGCAAGCCCGGCCGCGGCGAATGAATTTGAACTGCCGCTTCACAGGAGGAGCGCCGGCACGCGGGAAAACCGGCCACGCCCCCGAGCCACTGCGCCTGCTCACTTCAGATACCCGGCGGGCCTTGCGCTCGCGTGGATAAGGAGTGATGTGTGGGTATGCGCTCTCATGTACCGTGCTAGAGTGTTGATCTGACCTTCGATATTAGCTTTTTCGTCTTACAAGTTATCATTTATAAACAGAAATTTCTTGAAGGATGTTAAAAGTAAAAAAGAAATTGCCAAATATTAGATGTACACACACCCGTAAGATGTAAGAGGGATTTTTGGCGTAGTCATTCATGCATATATTTGTTTTTGTTTTTGTTTTCCTTACTGTAGATATTCAATCTGTTTCACAATAACAGAGCTACAAAGTTGCACGACGGTGAATTCTTTGGGTAATGCAAAATTTAAAAAAAAATTGACAGCTCTGAGGAAGTCAATCTGTCGAGATTTGGTTTTTCTGTCACTAGTTACAAAAGCACACACAGCACAGGAGTCAATAGCAATCGGTCCTTACTAACCTCTCTGTTTACTGCATTAGGAACACTGACATGACCCAATTTCAGAGACTGTGGCTGAAAATCCTAAGCACAACCTCAAGCTAGGTGCCCTTCTCCCTCTCCTCTTTCCCATGAGATGTAAGCATGATTAATTCTCAGCCAGGTGGTTGTGGCAAATGCCTCTAAAACCAGCACTTGGGAGGCAGAGGCAGGTGGAGCTCTGTGAGTTTGAGGCCAACGTGGGCTATAGATCAAGTTCGAGAACAGCCAGAGCTACACAGAAAAATTCTTGTCTCAAAAATAAATAAACAAAAAAATAAAGAGCCTTTTTTTAATTAAAAGTTTTTTGTATTTTAATTACAGTTTATTCGTTTTGTATCCCAGGTGTAGCCCCCTCCCTCATTCCCTACCAATTCCACCCTCCCTCCCTCATGTCCTCCCATACTCCTCTCCAAGTCCTCTGATAGGGGAGGTCCTCCTCTCTACTCTGTCTTTTGTGGATATAGCTGTTTGCCCAAAACCCTCAGCCTAGCAAGAATTGGATGGTAGATAAGTTAGACAACATGACAAAGACTATGGCTGTGTCATAACTATCCTGGGCATGGCCTGTGGCCTTGACCCCTCTTCACTGTCATGTCATGGTTGAAACCCTGAGTTTCAGCTTAGAAGGGCTGCTGGTGTTGTCAGGCCTAGGTCCTTCCAGCCAGGAGCTGGGGTGTTGATGTTCCCATTCGAAGCGTTCATTTCTAAGTCCCAGGAGTTCTCAGACTATTCAATCCCATCACTAGGGGTCCATTCCTCCTCAGAATGCTTAGTGTGCCAACAACTGCTTGGATAGAGGCAGCCATGGATCAAAGGGACTGGATGAAGGAACTAGATGATGAAACCATGAATCTCATTTCTTGCCCTAGGTTCTCTGCAGTGACAACTTCCTTCCAAATCCTCCCTCTGACTTTTGAAACCTGAAGGAGGCTCTCTCCTGATTTGACAGTAGGTGGCCCTGTGACCACTGTCACTGCATTTCCTTGGGATTTTGTTCTGTGTGATGTATGACAGAGCGCACTGTGCTAGCCATGCAGCCTGTTCCTCACTGCCTGGGCTGTGCCTGCTCCAGTCCTCCTGTAACATCTTGGCAGCATTCGTCCCTTCACAGGCCTCAGTGTATTCTTGCCTACAAGCTGTAAGTGTGAAGACTAGCTCTGAGACTTGACCCCAGCACTTAGGCTGCCTTTGTGCAATGGTGTGGTCTTGTTCTTGTGTCATCTGACATTTAATATACACAATGATGGGCCAGATCCTCACTAGGGACTGGATCCTGGGATCATTAGTCTGATAGTCGAGCTGTCCTCAAGGAGGTGACACTCTGACACCGTCCAGGACCATCAGGAAGAAAAGGGTGGTGACCAGCGTCCACATGAAAACAGTCAACGATGGTAATAACACTGAGAGGGTAGTAAGGGAGTTGGAAGAGCCTCTCTTGGGCAAAGGTCACAGCTGAGCTATGGGCCCTCACAGGCACAGCAACCTTGTGCCCTGCGTGTCCTCAGCAGGCATGAGGAAGGAAGGACTGTGATGCAGAACTGTTTGACAGTGGCTCCAGCTGAGGTCAGCCCCATGCTGGAAGCCTTATCGTAACTTACCACTATTCTGAACATCAGAGTCCCAGCTGGAGACATCTCCAAGAAGACTAGAAACAGCAGGTCAGAGATGGGAGGACCTCTTCGTTGGGTTCTTCCTTTCAGAGGAAAAAGAAAAATCCCAGACAGTGAAAGGATTTCCTTGAGGGGACAGTGTGTTCAGGCGGGAACAGCTCTGGCTTCAGATGCTAGCTAAAACAGAGCTCAATTCCCAGAGGGTGCTGTGAGTGATACCTGCCTCCTGGGAGCACACTGGTTTCCAGCGGTATATGTCAAGCATGTTAGAGCTCCACAAATGGAGCATGACCTCAAATTTTCTGGGGCTGGGTCATTGTGCCCCTTTCTAGATGTCCTCTGGCTGCTGTCTCCCTCATCGTCTGCGCTTCCCATCAGCAGAGCACAGGCGAGTGGACACTGCGGCAGGTCTGCCAGATCAGTTCACCACCACTTTCCTGGGGCCTAGGAGCTAAGGAAGCGTCTTCAGAATACTATTTCATGGAAAGTAAAAATTACATGAAATTTCCACTGATGCTCATTAACAATGCATTATTGCCAGAAGACATGTCCAATCATTCATGCTAGCACCCTGTCACATGGCTTCCCCCATGGCCCTCTGTCTCTTCCCTTCTTTCCTCCCAGGCTCTGCCCTGCTGTGGCCTTCACACAAGAGTCTCTTCCAACTCCATGTACTACCACGTATCCACCTCTCAGGTCCATTACCCTGTTTAACTGTGTGAGTACTCCATGCTGCTGCTGCTGCTGCTGCCGCCGCCTCCTCCTCCACGGAAAATCTTAAACCACGTGTTGGAAGTGCCTGTGCTTTCCCTGGCAGTGTCCTGGCAACAGGCTGGTGCTGTGCTGAGGGTTTGGCATAGAAGAGGCCAAAGGTTGGGGGCACTGGTAATGCACTTTAGGGGAAGACTAGAGACAGATGCATGTGCTGGGGTGGAGGGCAGTTTGGGTCCAGGGTCCACAGGCTCGGCTTCCGTGGTGCTGCCGAGGTCAAGCCCCTTTCGTGCCTTCTCTTTCAATATAAGGTACATAGCCATGATTGGCACTGAAATTAAAGCCAAAGACAGAGAGCATGTCCACAATTTTAGGGTCTTTGTAGGTTTCACTTGGCACCTTTACTTCACATATTTTTACCCATGGGTGTTTCTCCCTGTTATTTTGGTGACCATTTGGACAAGGAGGTTTTCAAGTGGCAGAGAAACATGATCTGGAACTTAATATGTACCCATGATGACCTTCGCATCTGTCTCTTTTAAGTTTGGTCCTTTGAATGGACAGTAATGAGAGAGAAAAAGATTAAAAATCAGGCAGGGAGGAACTTCTGACCAGCTTCTTCCCTGGCAATGTCCTGGCAACAAGCTGGTGCTGGGCTGAGGGCTGAGCATGGAGGAGGCCAAGGGTTGGGGACAGTGGTGATGCGCCTTAGGGGAAGACTAGAGACAGATGCATGTGCTGGGGTGGAGGGTGGTGTGGGTCCAGGGTCCACTGGCTTGGCTTCGATGATGCTGCCAAGGTCAAGCCCCTTTCATCCCTTCTCCTTCAATATCAGGTATATAGCCATAATAGAATTAATCCTAAGGTCACAGATCATGTCCACAATTTTGGGGTCTGGGCAGGTCTTACTTGGCACCTTTACTTCACATATTTTTACCCATGGGTGTTTCTCAAGGTCTTTAATGGACGGCCTCCTCTCTGGCATAGTGGTGAGCATTTGGAAAAGGAGGTTTTCAGGTGTCGGAGAAACATGATCTGGAACATAATATGTATCTGTGATGATCTTCGCCTCTGTCTCTTTTAAGTTTTGTCCTTTGAAGAGAAGGTAATGAGAGACCAAAGCATTAAAAATCAGCAGCAATTATTAATATTTAAGGCCTGAACTAGGTGGGTGGAGAAGTCCAGCAATGCCCTGAGGGGAAGAACCCACCTTACTGCATCCTTTCCCTACTAACTAGAGATACAGTTGCTAGGAAACAGGCCCATCCACCTAGGGAGGGACACCAGATCATTAATGGTTTGGGGACCTTCCTATAGCCAATCAATTCAAAATGTAGCATTTTGACCAAGATGCTTGCCAGGCAAGAATTGCCCCTGCCTAGGGCACATTGGGAGGAACCAAAATTTTTAAAGCATCCAACTAACCCGAGCTCGGGCTTTTGGGTCTCACCATTTTCGGCAGTGGGGGATGTGAGCCCAAGCTGCGGCTTGTAATGATTTATACTAAAAAGATTCTCATGTGGTTTGCAACAGACTCGACTCCTGGTGGTGGTCTTTTGGGGTATTGAGATTCGGGTACATCATAATTTAGGGCTTATTCAGGATCCCCAAGACCTTGCAGGACTCCTGAGCTGGAGGGTCAGAAGCCTGGGTAAGTGCATTTTTCTTGGCCAAGTTCTGTGTCTCTGTTCTGTCATTCTATGTGTTTTTGAGATCTCAAGGTAGTATTCAGTGCGTGGCCAGGGATTAGTCATGTCACAGTACACCAGCTGACAAGTCAGCAGACCCAGGCCACGGGGATCTTGGGAGACGTCCCAGATCCCAGTGGGGCAATGCTCCCCAATAGCACTGTGAGGGACATGGGGTCCCAAATCTGTTTGAGAGGCATAGAAAGTGGGTCGCTCCCACGGAGACAGAAGTAGTGGCAGAATCTGTTGTTTTGTCTTTGTGTTTCTGGCTGTCTAGCCATGCTGAGTGAAAAAAGAAAGTGCTGAAAAAGAAAGTGCTGGAGGAAGTAAAGTTTTGTTTTTCTGTTTAAATGTTTGTATGGCCATCATGTCTGTTTTTGACTAATCTTATGCTCTGTAGGTCATGGTTAATATGATCAAAAGTAATTGGGTATGTTTAAAGGTTAAATTCAAACTCTTGTTTAAAAGGTGTATGTGTGCCTAAGTGTTTATAAGGTCTATAAGCTCACATGTTTAAAAAGGATCGATATACGTTGCCGCGTGGTATGTGATATGCCTCACCGCCTTCTTGAAATTGCCACGTGAAACCTAATGTGATCGCCAACTTGAGATAGCCATGTGGTCTGGGTCAGAAAAAAAAAAAAAAAGTAGTCAAATGATTTTTGTTTCCTTTTAGACTAAAAAGATAAATTTTATTTTAAATTGGTATTGGTTTTAGAAATTAAATTGCTTGCACTGGTGAATTCTGGACCAGATGTCTGGACTCCATGTGTCCAGACATCTGTGAACATGAGAGAGGTATCAGAATGCTGAGAGCATCCCAGAGCCCCCTGGCTTCCTGTGATGAAAACAACAGGGACTGATTGGTTCCAACCTCAGAACCCAGACAAGGTCTCAGAAGCACTCATCCCCACCAACCCTCCCCTAAGGGAATGTGTTGCCCAGAGGCTTCAAAGCAGGCAGAAGCTTTCACTGTGGGCATGCTAAAGTCCTAGATGCTGCAGTTTGGACTATCTAAACACAGTCTGTGAGGACCACCTTCTCACGCAAGGTAAAAGCAAAAGAAGGGATGAGACAAGAAGACAAGGTAGCTGATATCTGCGCTCACCACCTGAGGGATTCTTCTTCTGTGTGCAACTGGGGTCGAGGTATCCTCAGAACCCAGGGCAAGAATGATGCCCTCAGGTCTCCCATCTGAGACAGCAGCATCTGAGAACAGGTGGAAGGCCATCCTTAGACAATGCTTTTCACACTTTTCTTGCCCTAGTTAGCCAAGGGCCCATACCAGGCAGAGAGGTAAATGCTGGCAGATGTTATGAAACAAAATGAACCTAACAGAGATCTACCCAGGTTCCACACACACACAAAAGAAAATACCTTCTTCTCAGCACCTCACAGAACCTTCCCCAAAATTCTCCATCTATTGGGTCACAAGGAAAGCCTCAACAGATACAAGAAAATTGAAATAACCCCTTGTATCTTATCAGACCACCATGGATTAAAACTGAACTTCAAGCACAGAAACAACAGAAAGAGTGCAAACTCCTGGAACATGAACAACTCTCTGCTCAATGACACTGGGTCAAGGAAGAATTAAGAAAGAAGTTCAACATTTTCCAGAATTCAGTGAATGTGATGGCACAACATAGCCAAGCTGATGGGACACAATGAAAGCAGTTTTAAGATGAAACTTCATAGCATTAAGTGCCTTCATAAGGAAATTGGTGAGATCCCATACTAACAACAACACACCTGGAATCTCTAGAAGAGAAGAAAAGAAAAAAGAAAGAAGCAATCACACCCAAGAGGGATAGACAGACGGTCTGAAATAATCAAACCCAGGCTGAAATCAATACATTAGAAACAAAGCATCAACAAAACAAGATCTGATGCCTTGAGACAATCTACAAGATAGACAAACCCTGAGCCAAACTACCTAAAGGTCAGAGAGACAGTTCCTGAATGAACAAAATCAGAAATGAAAAGGGGAACATAACAACAGACACTGAGAAAATCCAAAGAATCATTAGGTCCTATTTAAAAAACCTGTACTCCACTAAATTGGTAAATCTAAATGAAATGGAAATTTTTCTTGATAGAGTCCACTTACCAAAGTTAAATCAAGATCCAGCAAACAATTTGAATAGACTTATAACCCCTAAGGAAATAGAAGCAGTCATCAAAATTCTTACAAAAATAAGGCCAGGGCCAGATGGTTTTAGCACAGAATTCTACCAGACATTCAAAGAAGAGCTAATACCAATACTCCTCAAACTATTCCACAAAATAAACACAGGAACATGGCCAAGCTCATTTTATAAGGCTGTAGTCAACTTGGTACTTAAAGTATACAAAGACTCAACAAAGAGAATTTCAGACCAATTTTCCTTATGAGCATTGATGCAAAAACAAAAGAAAACTCAATTAATACAAAACCAAGGACACATCAAAAAGAGTATCCACCATTATCAAGTAGGCTTCATCCCAGGAATACAGGGATGGTCCAACATATGAAAATCCATCAATGCAGGAGGGCTTTGCAGCCAGTCCTGAAGATACCTGATAAAACAGGATCAGATGAATGGGGAGGAGGTCCCCCCATCAGTGGACTTGGAAAGGGGCACGGTGGAGATGAGGGAGGGAGGGACTGGGAGGGAATGAGGGATCGGGACACGGCTGGGATACAGAGTTAATAAAATGTAACTGATAAAAAAATTAAAATAATTTATTTTAAAAAATAAATAAATAAATAAATAAAAATAAAATCAAGAACTATACTACATATTTTAAGTATTTCATCTGTACCAGGACCTGTTCTAAGTGTTGTGCATAGACTCATAAAGATGACAGAAATTTTATGGATTTGGACTTTTATATTATTGTAGTTTTCTCAAAAATATGTGACTAGAATTAATACTGTACATATTACATTTTTAGCATAGTGCTTTGTACATTTGAAAATAAAGTAGATTTTTATCAACTTCTTAAAAAAAAAATCCATCAATGCAATCCACCATAAAAACAAACCGAAACCACTCATAAACACCTGCATCAAAGTGGCTGGATACAAAATTCAAGTTCCATCCATTTGCCTGAAATTTTCATGATTTTCTTGTTTTTATATGCTGAGCAGTATTCCATTATGTAAATATACCACAAATTTTATGTACATTCCTCGGTTGAGGGACATCTAGGTTGTTTCCTGATTCTGGCTGTTATGAATAAAGCTGCTATGAACATATTTGAGCAAATGTCCTTGTAGGGTTGAGCATCTTTCGGCTATATGCCCAGGAGTGGTATAGCTGGATCTTCAGGTAGCACTATTCCTCAACTGAAGAATAGATGAAGAAACTACGGTACATTTACACAATGGAATACTACTCTGCTATTAAAAACAAAGGCATCATGCAACTTGCAGGAAAATGATGGGAACTAGAAGAGATCTTCCTGAGTGAGGTAATCCAGATCCACAAAAACACACATGATACATACTCTCTTATAAGTGGGCATTAGCTGTATAGTACAGGATAACCCATACTACAATCCACAGACCCAAGAAGGTAAGTAACAAGGAGGCCCAAGGAAAGATACTTGAATACCACTCAGAGGGGGAAATAGAATAGACATTGGAAGTTGATGAAGAGAGGGAACTGGGTGGGAGAGGGTGTGGATCACATGTGGGCAGAGTAGGGGTGGGAGGCAAGAGGGCTGGGAGAGAGAAGGGAAACTGAGGGGAAGGGCATCTCTGAGACAAGCTGGAGACCTGTGACAGGGTAGGCTCCTGGGAGGATATGGGGTGACTCTAGCTGAGACTCTTAGCTGGGGGGGGGGGCTGGAGACTGAAGTGGCCACCTCCTAGCCAGGCAAGGACTCTCAGTGGAGCGAGGAGGGCACCAACCCACCCACAAAACCCAAAATTTATACTGCCTACAAGATATGCAGGGATGAAGATGGAGCAGATAATGAGGGAATGGCCAACCCAAGGCTGCCCCAACCTAAGACCTAGCCCATAGGAGAGAGCCAACCCCTGACACTCTTTTTTTTTTCAATGCAGTTTATTCAGGAACCTTGAACAATCTTCTGACCCTGGGGAAAGCCAGCCTACAGCTTAAAATAGCCTCTGGGTAGCCAACCCCAGCGTGCCACGTGGGCAATGCAGATAGGTCCACATACATGGAAGCAAGCCAGATCCTCAGCCTTAGCCAAATATGGAGTTGTTTGTGACAGAGAGCACTCACCATCGGGAAGGTGGAAAGCGGAAACCAGCTCCATCTTTAAGGCGCGGCATTACGCAGCTCTCTACAGTTCCCCCTTTTTGTTTTAGACACATCAGGCAAGAGTAGAGGTCTGATCTCTGATATTAGAAATAAATTGGGACTTTGTACCGATGTTCATTTAGGTGTCATCCACCCAAAGAGCATCAGACCCGTCCGATACCTTTTTCTCAGAGGCAGGACCTGGGGCATCAGCCCGCATGCAATCAGACATGCTATTCTCTGGGTCGAAAGTGGCTGACCCTGAGTGCAGTGCTTAGCCTTGCATCCTGAGCGTAACATTTTAGCTCCCATGCTTGGGGAGACTGTCCTGCTTCAATGGCTGTAAAGGCCTGAATGGTCATGGCTGCATTACGCTGTTGTGAGACTCTAATCTTGCATATACACCACAGGCAAACCAAGGAGACCAACACCAGAAGGCCTGCTAATGCTCCCATGCCTGCCCATTCCTTCAGATGATTCATGGCTGCAGCAATCCATGATGATAATCCTGTGGCTAGTCCTGTGTCCACTCTGGTAGAATTTACTGTGACAATGGCCACTCTCAGCTGCTCCATCATAGTATCGAATTCTCCAGTCCAATTACCTAAAATATAGCTAGACAATTGTTTAGACAGATTTGCAGCACAGGAAAAATTCTCATGTTGTATGCTAGTGACACAAAGTCCAGCACACTTCCATTGACAGCCAAGTTGAGCGATTTGCCATAGGATATCAATTTGCTCCTGCACAAGGTCAATCCTCTGATTGAACACCATCAAGCCTCCTTTTAGTTGACCATTTTGTACATCTAAGGCATGAGCTCCGTTGGCTAAAATATTATTCAGGGTCTGAGCAGTCTGCATAGTATGACTCATGGCTAATGCCGCAGTGGTAGCTCCAACAGCCGCCAATGAGATGGCAGTAACAATGGCGGCTGTAATTCCAAGATCCCTTTTCTGTCTGAAGAGAGTCATAGCGTGAGGGGCATCAACGGGCACAGGTACCCAGCGAGGCATGCGAGTAACCAGGGCAAACCTAAATTCACTAGCATTCCAGCATTGGGCAAAAAAGCAAGTATCATTACCACAATTACTTGGCTCTATCTGGCTAACAATGAATAAAAATGGGGGATATAAACAAACGGGTGTGGGCTTATAGGAAATATTATGAGAAGCCTTAACCCCCTCGTTGGAACATCCTGCATCAGTTCTAGAACTAGCAGTGGTAGTGTCCGAGGTCTGAGTAGGTTCAGGAGACCATTGCCCTCAGGGGTGAGACGTGCTCCATGTAAATTGACTAACTCCATGTTTTTCTCCACTTTTGAAAGTCATTTAAGGTTCTTAAATTATCTTTTTTTTCCTTTTTTTTTAAATTTTTCATCAATTACACTTTATTCATTCTGCATCCCCCCATAAGCCCCTCCCTCCTCCCCTCCCAATCCCACCCTCCCTCCTCCTCCCTCTGCATGCATGCCACTCCCCAAGTCCACTGATAGGGGAGGTTCTCCTCTCCTTTCTGATCTTAGTCCATCAGTTCACATCAAAAGTGGCTGCATTGTCCTCTACTATGGCCTGGTAAGGCTGCTCCCCCCCAGGGGGAGGTGATCAAAGAGCAGGCCAGTCAGATTATGTCAGAGGCAGTCCCTCTTCACATTACTATGTAACCCAAATGGACTCTGAACTGCCCTGGGCTACATCTGTGCAGGGGTTCTGGGTTATCTCTATGAATAGTCCTTGGTTGGAGTATGAGTCTCTGGGAAGTTCCCTGTGTTCAAATTTTCTTGTTCTGTTGCTCTCTTTGTGGAGACCCTGTCCTCTCCAGCTCTTACTATTTCCCAGTTCTTACATAAAATTCCATTCACTCTGCCCAGCAGTTGCCCATCAGGCTCAGGATCTGCTTTGATAGTCTGTAGGGCAGAGGCTTTCAGAGGCCCTCTGTGGTAGGTTCCTAGGTTGTTTCCTGTTTTCTTCTTCTTCTGATGTCCATCCTCTTTGCCTTTCAGGATGAACCCCTGACACTCTTAATGATACCCTGCTATGTTTACAGACAGGACACTAGCATAAATGTCCTCTGAGAGGCTCCACCCTGCAGCAGATCAAAATAGATGCCGAGACTCACAGCCAAATATTAGGCAGAGCTCAGGGAATCTTATGGAAGAGTGGGGGAGGAGGATAGAAGGTTCCAGAACTCCTCAAGAAGCCCAATAGAGTCCACTAACTTAGGCCCGTGGGAGCTTACAGAGACTGAAGTAGCAGCCAAATAGCATGCATGGACAGGACCTAGGCACACAACACATATGTAACTAATGGGCAGCTTCTTACCTTGGAAACACGTTTATGTGCTCTTCTCTATAGCGCGAGATACAACTTTTCTGTTTTCTTCCCAACCTAGTTAAGAAAGCAAGACATACGTGTTTTAGTTCTCAATGCTGTGCTTTGTGTTTCTGTTCTTACCTTGGAAACACGTTTATGTGCATGTGGGTTCTCTAGCAAGTGGAGTGGGGATTGTATCTGATATGGACTCTGCTCCTGCATTTGGATCATTTTCCCTAACTTGGCTGCTTTGTTGGCCTCAGTGGAAGAGGATGTGTTTAGTCCTGATGTGATTTGATGTGCTGGGGTGAGCTGTAAGTTGAAGGGGCCCTCCCCTTTTCTGAGGAGAAGGGGAGGGGGGAAAGAGGAAAGAGGTGTGGGCTGGGACTGAGAGAGGGGGAGGGAGGGGCTGGGATAAGATGTAAAATGAACAAATCAATCAATAACTAAATTAAATAAAATTAAAAAGAAAGAAATGGTCTTGCAGAGACCAGAGATACAAGGTGCCTACTATGGAAACACAATAAAGGCAATATACAGCCAGCCAATAGCCAACATCAAATCAAATGGAGAGAAACTCAAAGCAGTTCCACTAAAATCAGGGTCAAGACAAGGCTGCACACTCTCTCAGTATCTATTCAATATGGCACTTGAAGATCTGGTTGGAGCAATAAGACAGCTAAAGGAGAGCATGGGGATACAAATTGGAAAGGAAGAAGTCAAATTATCACTATTCTCAGATGATATGATAGTATAGTTAAGTGACACCCCCCGCCCAGTTCTACCAGCGCTCCTATCTCTGATAAACACCTTGAGCAAAGTGGCTGGATACAAAATTAACTCAAAAATATATCCATATATAATTATACCTGGGTGTGGTGGCACATGCCTGTAATCCCAGAGCTCTTGGGAGGCAGAAGCAGGAGGATGTCTGTGAATTTGAGGCCGGCATGGTCTACAGAGTGAGTCTAGGACAGATAAGGATACACAGAGAAACCTCATGTCAAAAACCAATATGTGTGTGTGTGTGTGTGTGTTGGCTATTGCAGGAGACCTTAGTCAGCCTCTTTTGTCAGCTCCATTCTCCCAGCTTCCAATGCATCTGAAGCTCTACATGGTCATTTTTATTCTGGCATGTTAAAATTGTTTCTGGAGATGGGGTCTTAGTGTATAAACTTTTGTTTGATTTAAAGAGTACTGTGTCTGTCTCTCTCTGTGTATTTATGTTTGCCTGAATGTATGGCTGTAGTCTGTGAGTTCAGTGCATTTGGAGACCAGATGAGGACTTGCAACTGGAGTCACTGAAGGTTGGGAGCAACCATGTGGGTGCTGGGGATGGAACCCAGGTCCTCTGTAGGAGTAGCCAGTGCACTTAACTGTTCAGCTGTCTCTCCAGTCCTAACAGTGTAGCCTTGATGAGTGGTCTTGACTGGAGTTGCAGAGGGTTAGGCAGCATGTGGTTGCTAGGAGACAAACCTAGGTCCTCTGCAAGAGCAATGAGGGCTCTTCGCCACATAGCCATCTCTCCAGCCCACAAACTTTTGGAAAAGACTTTGTACGTGTCCATGTTGAGATGATTGCTCTTTGTATCTCACAGTCCTATTTTCTCTCTCTTTTCTATAGACAGTATTACTTCAGCTCTGTGCCATGTATGTATAAGGATTTAATGTATTCAGATAGCATCTAGGACTACACCTGGCTTGATTGGCTTAGTAGGATCTTCTTCAGTTGCCCCCATGTTTTTGATCAGTTCCTTCTAATCCCATCTTGGATGTTTACCACATTTTCCTTGTCCCAGCCTCTGTGGATGGACATCTTGTTTTACTGATTGGGTTTTGTGCTTAGTGCTACACTGACCACTGATGTGGAGTACCTTGGGATCTGTTGGGGTCCTTTGGCCAAATAACTGCGGTGTAGTACAGCTGGGCCATATGGAAGATCTGTTTACAGTGTGGTTTGAGACTCCTGCATACTCACTGCCACAGCAGCTAGACTGGTTTCCATTCCCATTAGCAGTGTCTAAGGGCCCTGTTGTCCACCTCCCTGACAGCATTCAATGCTCTGTTTCCTTTCTTTTAAACAATACTTTCATTGAGAATTCTATCATCCCCTCAACCAACCACTCCCGTAAGCACCCTCCCCACCCTCCCAACCCTCACACCTGTTGTGTGACAAAACCAAAAGTGTCTCTAGCAGGCACCAGCTTGCAAACATGGCTCAGGCAGCCCTAGCCCTTCTCCCATTTCTTCTTCCTTGCTAAAGACCTTACATTACATTCTTAGAGCTAGCAACCAAAGTCTACTCTCTTACTTGGCTACGTCTTCTTCCTCAGGCTGACCACCAAGGCCCAGCTATCAAAGTATTGAAGTCCAGCAATCAAAAGCCCTCTTTGGATCAAAACAAACCACCTTTTCATGATCAAAATCACACCTGCAAGGTTGTTGCTGTTTGCTGCCTGAGTCAGAAATCTGCCACTTTCTTTCCTTCCTTGCCTACTAAAGGATCCCTCTGTGAAGATAGATGTTTCGGTACAGTTTGTACCTAATACCAAGGCATATAGGCAGCAATCCCACGTGTGGGTTCCTTCAAGACCTTCCCTGGGAATATGCAACAGACACATCTACTCACCCCAGAGAGGAAACCAACAACAAAGTAAGGATACTGCCAAGTCCAACTTCATGGTCCAATAAGATGTATTGTTCTCATTTATAAGAACAAACGTGGGGGATGACTCACGAGGACAGAATTGACTGAAAGACAGCTGCATCGCCAAAGGCCACCGCAGCAGGGGTGACATGCTCACAAAAGCTGGGAGCCTGGAGCACACTGCACAGCCTGGCCACGGCTCAATGGGTGGAAGAGTGCATTTTAACTCTCCATAGGTCTAAGCCTCCAAGCAGCAAGGCTGTTTCCTGTCTCTACCAGGCAGCTGGTGTGGTCTCAGGGCTGTCATTGTAGCTTGTCTTCTCTGAGGGTGACTCTGAGCAGCTTGGCTTGTTTACATCTTGGGAAGGAGGGACCTAGAGAATCTTGTTAGATTCAGGGACTTCCTGAAGCTCTTTGGAATTGTTTCCCTTCCTGTTGAAGGAGCTTCCCTGTAGGACCAGATGTTCCAATGTGAGGAAAGGGATACACAATGGTAGGGGACATCAACCAACTCTGAGGGGTAGTCTTCCTCTTTCTCCTCCTCCTGTTTCTCCTCTTTGTCTTCCCTCTCTCCTTTCTCTCACTCCTCCTCCTGATCCTCTCCATCAAGTTTCTCAACTTTTCTTAGTGGTAAAATCTGTCTTGGTTGATGTTTGACCTAACAGGGCTCAGCATCAGAAAACTGACTTTGCCCCTCCCAGCCGCTGTCAGGTGCCAGTACTTTCAAGCCTGAGGTGGGATTTCATGTGTAAGTCCCCTCCTCTGTGCTGGATTCTTCCTGGTTGAGCTTGTCAGCTCTCCTGCATGCTGTCACAATCACTGAGTTCATACTGGTAACAGCCCTGTTGAGTGCCCTTGATGTTACCTACCACCTCTGGGTTTGCAATCTTTCTGCCCTTCATCCTTGAGATTCCTAAGTCTTCTTGGGAGTTCTGGTTGTTTTTTTCTTATTATTATTATTTTAACATTTTGTGAATTTCACATCATGCACCCCAATCCCACTCATCTCCCTCTCTCCTCATATCCACCTTCCACACCTGTAACACACCCTCCCCAGAGGGGGAAAAAAAAAATCTTGTTTTGTAAGCTGTAGTGTATCACAGAGTGTCCCACAGCAAGCCCTTTTGTTCACGGGTCTTTGCTTGTAAATGTTCATTGCTATGATCTGTTAATCTGGTAGGAGGCCTCTAGTTTCTGCTACTCCATCAACGCTGGAACCTCACTGGGACTCCTCTTGGATATCCTGTTGTTCTTTGTCATGGAGATCCTATAGTTTTGTGCAGGACTGGACCCTTCATGCACTGCTACAGTTCATCAGTGGGCTAGATGTTGGGGTGGGGCAATTTAATCTGGGCCTGAGAGGCATCTGAGCTGGTCAGGCTGCTCGCTCTCCTGCCCTTTGGCCACCTCACTAGCAACTCCTGCAAGAAGGGCTAGCTCTATCTTGCTGCCCAGGTGCAGGGACCACTCTCTGGAGTGCTGCAGCAGGTGAGGGGCAGGCACAGCTCTCCTGCTCTCATGACCCCACAGGAGGTTCTCCCTCCTATCACAGGTGGTGAAGTAGGATGGGGGAGGGGAGTTTCTCTCCCTTGTCCAACACACTGAAAGGAAGAGGAGTTGTAGGGCCAGCACTTTCGTTCTCTTATCCTCTGGGCCAACTCAGCATCCACTCCTGCAATGTGCAAGCCCACTCTTCCATGTACTGCAGCTGGGTATGGCTGGGTCAGCTCTCTGCTCTCATGTCCCCAGGGCCAGCTCTCCCAAGATGCCCAGGTGAAGGTGAGGCCACGTCTGCACAGCCCTCAGACAGCAACAAGTGCTGGAGCAGCAGCCCAGACCAGGAACGTTGGCCTTGCCTCAGGAGGTAACAGACGTGGAGCTTGGTGGCAGCACAGGACAGGGTCTGTGACATCACTGGTCCCAAGTGACATCACTGGCTACCCACATCAGGCTGATCCTCACTACCCTGCAGTCTCCAGTTCTGCCTTTTCATTGTGCCCATACACTTCTGCTTCTCTTTCATTTCTCCAACAATACTCCAACAATTACCTGCTTCTCTTAGTGGTCTCTGAGTCCCAGGGTCTCTGAGTGTCTGGGATCATCTCAGGAGTGATCTCAGAAGTGCATTATGGCACCAGGCAGGGGTTATCTTGGGCATCATATTCTCCCCCACACCCCAGGCTTCATGGCACTGGTCATGGCTCGTTCCTTACCCAGACCAGCCTAGTGGCACACATGCAAGGGTCCTCCGTCTGGGGATCACTCCTGCCTGAGCCCTGAGGTCCAAGGTAGGGTTCTTCCAGTCTTAGGCTTGTTTCCTCTCCTGGGAGCCCATCTGGACCTGTGCCAAGATGGCGGTCATCTCAGGCTAGCTCCCTGCTCAGGCCCCATGGTGCTGGTCTGGTGGTCATATCAGTCTTGCTTTTTCTTTTCTTTTCAGGGAAGTTAGGCTACTAGCCATTGAGATGCTCACAGGTTAGAACACTGAGCTTAGACATGGCCTCTTTCCTCTCTGCCACCTACTTCACACATGTGACACAGCAGCCACACATGCAGTGCTTCTAGGGGTACGGGTAATCCTGTTTTCCTTCTTTTCATTAATTCATTTCTTTAACCACTTTACAGCCTGATCACAGCCCCTTCCTCCTTCCCTTCCAGTCCTACCCTCATACCTGCTTCCCCTCATTTCTCTCCCCTTCTCCTCAGTGAAGGGGAGGCCCCCTATGGGTACCACCCCAACCTGGTGCATCAAGTCACATCAGCCTAATGGCATCCTCTTCCACAGAAACCAGGCCAGGCAGCCCAGCAAGGGGAACGGGATCCAAAGACAGACACCGGAGTCAGAGACAGCCCCCGCTCAAATGTTTGGGGACCCAACTCATGACCAAGCTGCATACCTGCTACATATGTGGAGGGTGTCTAGGCCAAGCCCATGGATGCTCTTTGGTTGGTGGTTCAATCTCTGTGAGCCCCCATGGGCCCAGGTGAGTTGATTCTGTAGGTCTACAAGTGATGTCCTTGACCCCTCTGGCTCCCTCTATCCTTTTTCCTACTCTTCCACAAGACTCCCTGAGCTCCACCCACTGTTTGGCTGTGGGTCTCTGCATATAAATGTCTGTAAGCACATCCAGAGTTCACAGAAAAGTTAAGGACTGGCAAAGGAAGCTGGTACATTTGGCTCCAAGCCCTTTCTACTGATCAAAATCAATATTTTGTGTCTAAAATCTAGAATTCACAAAGAACTCAAAGAAATGAAACAGGAAATCAAGTAACACAGTCAGGAAATGGCCTAGTAAATTCAACAGTTCTCAAACAGGATAAGTATAATGAAGTTGTTTAGCTGACTAGCCACCACAGAAATGGAAATCTAAACCACATTGAGATTCCTGCCTTGTATAATATAATCACAGTGATTTGTCCTTCCTATAAGAAGGTGAGCATAAAGGTGGAGCAGAGATTGAGGGAATCCCCAAACAATGAGTGGTCCAACCTGAGACCCAACCCATGGGAGAGAGCCAACACCCTGTCACTATTAATCATACTGTGCTCTGCTTTCAGACAGGAGCCTCGCATAAGTGTCTTCTGAGTGGCTTCATGCAGCAGCTAATGGAAACAGATACAACCAGAGCTCTATGAGCACATGTGTGGGTCTAGACCGTTGGGCTCCTAAACACAGGATCTGGCCTTGGCAACCTGCTAGAACTACCTGTCTGCTAGGGTGGTCGCTTTCTTCATGTTTAATGTAGTGGACCCCAGAGCACGTTCATGGGCACGTGAACTGCAAGTGTTCCGTGAGCTACAGCCAACGCTCCCTAGGGCTTTAGAGGTTTTTTTTTCTTGTTTGTTTGTTTGTTTAATTTGGGGAGGTGGAATATCAAATTGTAGGTTTTTATTCATTTGGTATATTGAAGTTGTTCATAGTCACTTTTCTTGCTGCTGAAATTGTCCCCATTCGGCAGCTGCCCCCTCTGAACGGCACTTTCCCCCGTGCTGGGATGTTTTCTTTCCCTGCAGTGTAATTCCCCGTAATCTCATAGGAACCCTGTTTTGCAGGCATGCCATCACCACTCCCACCCCTAGACTGCTCCCCAAGCTTCCCGAAGAGCTCCTAACTCCACTTCAGGGCACAGGGTAGGAGAACGCTGCTCATGCTCCGTGGCTCTCGGTTTGGCCCTGCTCTGGGCAAGATACAGGTCTGGGGCTCTCTGCAGTGCCATGTCTGAGGGGTCTCATGCCCCATTGGTTCACGACGATGCTCACTTGTGTCCTCTGCAGTGCTGGGAGAACATAACCAGACCTCACGCTATGAGTGTGTGGGTTTAGTTGGGCTCCTTAACACAGGTTCTGGCCTTGGCAACCTCCTAGAACTGCCTGTCTGCCAGGGTGGCCGCTTTTTGCTTGTTTTCTGTAGTGGACCCCAGAGCCACGAGGCTTGGAAAGGACTCATTGGCATGCCAATAATCTGCCTTGTCTCGATGCCAGCACTGAGATGCGTGTCATAAAAACGGGAGGTCACCAGAGCACCATTTACACATGTCCTCCCACTGTAGTGGAAGGGCCACTTGGCCTCATCACCTTCCCTGAAAGGTCAATACATGGGACTCTGCCCACCTGGTTTTAAGCCCCCAGGGTGGGACACTGTTAGCGAGTAACGGCTGTGTGCTGTGTAGCAGTTTTCTCCAAATTAAAACCTTCTATCTTGGAGGGAGGCTCATTAAGACACTGAGTGTTTACAGGGAGATAAAACAGTAAGATGTTCCAGGGGAAAGTGAAACATTCCATTCCTTAGGGAAAGCTCCTTAAGCCCAGGAAGAAAACAACTCAAAATAGCTTCAGGAAATCCAGAAATTGACCTGGTTCCTCACACACCCAAGCATATATAAATAGTGAGGACTGCCGAGAGACTCAGGTAAGCTGAACTTCCTGGAAAAGGCTCAGACCAACCAAGCTACTTAAAAAGGACTCTCTGGCCTGTGGAGCTGCACGCCACTGGTGACACAGTGCACTCCAGCTGCTCCCCTGCTGGGATGGGCTTTGGGGAGAGCAGCTGCCTTTGAGTCGGTTCCGCTCCGGTAAGTACCCGCTCCGGTAAGTACCCCCGATAGAACTCACTGGTTCACCAAGCTGGACTTTTGTGCTATACCTGCTTCGGTCTGTCATCAGTTCCCTATCTGAGGAGAGCGGACACTGGTTCATTTCTCCCCAGGAAGACCATCACGCAATGTAACTGGCACTCAGCAGGGACTGGCAAAACCAAGGATGCCTGGGAAAGGAGTGATTATATGGTCCTAGCTATGGGTTGCAAGATAAGCAACTGAGGCTGTATAGCCTGAGGGAGGGTAGAGCATGGGGTGAGAGACAAATGGCTACTTTTCCCTATGTGACTTGGGATAATATATGTCATCTTATTATGTCAGTGGTTGCATGACGCATACAATGGATGCTGAGATATGCAACCAAGGTTGAGTCCTCTATCCAGAGAAAATGTCTGGATAAGGAATCTGCAGAGAAATCCCAATATGGCTCAGCGCACTGTTTGGGGTAGTGTCTTTGGTATGTCAGCGGCTGCAAATCCCCTAAGGTGGATACTGAGACACGCAACCATGGCTGAATCCTCTACCCACAAGAAGAGTGTAAGCAGAAAACTTTCCTCCTCGCAGCATAGGATGGTCTGCCTGCCTAACGAGTGAGGTCCAGTGAGTGTACACAGAGATGCTCTTAAAAAGGTTAAAGGTTTAAGGTAGATGCTGTGGTCTCTGAGAGTAACAAGTAAGGAGCGAGGGTCAGGAGGCTCAGCAGAAGTTGTGTGACCACTGCTTTGTGTAGCATAAAGATGTTTGAGGCTGAGATGGCTACTCGGTGGGAATTTGCTCGTGCAAGAAAAGATGAGGCAGAGATGCTGTTATGCCGTTTCTTAAGATGAGCAGGATACAAGGAAAGTACTAGTCAGAGCTGTGCTGAAGAGCCCTTCCCAGATACGAATGTTGGGAACAAGCAAAAGAAACTTATTCTAAGCATTACCGTTTCGTTTTCAGACTCCATGTAATCATAGGGAGAAACTAAGTTCAAGGTCCGAGGCCCTAGAGAAGCTGGGGACCTCCCAATAGCTGAACAGCTTCTGCTGTAAGAAGTCAGTTGTCTGTGTCCAGACTTCTAAGGGACAACTTATAAGGAGACAGTTGTCTGAGTCCACACATCTCAAGGACAACCACTCTATCTTGCTGGCAGGGTCAAACAACTTCATGTTCCCAGGCCCAGGGACCTACTCTTATCCTGATTGATGGAAACTCCCTTGCCCAGCCCCTCATGTCAAAATGACTGAGCAATTCTACAGCCCACCCTGCTCCCCCTTGCTGTATTGTTTTCACCCTTTAAATAAGCAATTCGGCTTTCCCCTTGGAGAAGCAGTTCAGATCCTGAACTGGTCACCTCCCTGAGCTCAGAAAATAAAGCTTTCCCTTTAAGCTGAAGTGAGCTTTCTCAACTTCCATCCTGAACCCAACACAAGGACTTGGAACCCATGGAACAAGTCAGACAGTAAAGAAAAAAAAAATAGATTAAAATGATAACAAAAGAACTAAAGAGGAAAAGTGATGTGTGATGTTTGTTCACCAGGTCAGATGAGGCTTTGTTCATCCAAGAGTTGACAAAGAGGTGGGTTTATCAGTGACCTCAGGACTGGGGTGTGGAGCTCTAGTGGCTTTGGTGAGTCCCATGACAAAGTGGCTCAGGGGTACCTGCAGGTGAGGACCATGTAGGGTGGCTGAAAGCCCCATGTAATGTTGTAGATTTACTGGCATTCTGTTAATCTTAACAATATTTGCAGCCAGGCAATGGTGGCACATACTATAATCCCAGCACTTGGGAGGCAGAAGCAAGCAGATTGCTGTGAGTTCAAGGTTAGCCTGGTCTACAGAGTGAGTGAGTCTAGGCCAGCCAAGGCTACACAGAGAAACCCTGTCTCGAAAAACAAATACCACCAACAACAACAAAAGGAAACAACCCAGGTGGATTAGGTGTTGATGACATATTCCAAGTAGAAGGGTGGAAATAAGACTGGACCCGGGGACCATGGAGACCTGGCAGCTTAAAATAATAATGGGTTTGCCTCATTTGGATTAGCAGTTCCCTCCAGAGCCCCAGCTGGACAGAAGCCATCTGAGGGGCCCTGCTCTTCTCCATGTTTCAAGGAAAGATGATCAGAAGGATTAACTTCTGATGACTTGGTCTGGCAGACCATGCCCTCTTCTCTGCTGGGGCTGAGGTCCCCACGGAACAGAGACTCGGTCAGCCAAGCCTTGCTCAGGACTCAGTTCCTTGGCCTGGATGGGGTCTCAGCTGGAAAACACCTTTTCAGGTGGTAGGTGCAGGACAGGACAAGGGAGAGCCAGAGGGTCAGTAGAAATGGTAGGTAACAGCAGCTGATGACGCCATGAAGGCCTAACCACCTCATGCCATCGGATCCTGTGTCCCATGAATACGTGGTGACACTGGACACAAGAGAAGGCAGCTTCCTTGAGGAGCCCTTTGAAATAGCGTCAGCATCTCAGAGAACGGGAGAGGGCCGAGGAGGAGCCAAGTGGTAGGACCATCCCCACAAGAATGAGATAGTCGAGAGACGCTTGGGCCTTCCCTTTGGCTATCAGACTGTCGAGCTAATGTACCTACAGGAACTAGAATTTCCCTGGGGATCTCATACTGGGAGAAGGAAAAGACTGAGGCTCCCATGCTAGGCAGAGGGCAGCCTGTCTCCATCCAGCTCTGACTGGCCATGATGGCCAGGGCCATCTTCTGACCAGACCTCTTACCTTTTATATAAACCTAAACCTCATGTTAGAACTCCGAAGATGGACTTAGCCTCAGTGGAGGGTATAACTAGACCTCTCTGTTCTCTTCCCCATGGGGTCACACTGAATAAATCTCCCCTTTCTGTTTGACCTCCTCAGGGAAGGTGACTGAGCCCAACCTGGTAACAAGCTGTGTCACCCTAGGCCAGGGATGGCAAGGCCCTGCCTTGACTGTAGTCCCCAGCCTCAGGAGAGAATTTGGACCTACATCCCTGGCTCTTCTCTATGACTTCACCTCTTAACACATGCGGCTGGCCCGGACCCAAGAAACCTGGCCTTGCCACACAGCCAGGACACCAGGACAAGTAAGAACAGATCAGACATCTTTTGTCCTTCCCAGACTGGGGCTCCAGGTCAGCCCCACTGCCCCCGCCCCCAGAAGGCACTGGTAAAAAAATCTGAGTACCAAGGCTGTCAGCCAGGGGTAAGGCTGCTGCTGGGGGCTGACAGCAAGCTGGAGGGTGAAGGATGTCACCTGCCGTATTTCCCGTGTGAGGGCAGAGGAAGGGAAGTAACCTGATGGCCACTCACTGTGCTCAGGTGCATGTAACTCAGAGCCTTGCCCTCAGGGACGACCCTGGTAGGGCCAGCAGGTGCCAGAGAGGCTACAGGCGTGTGCCTACCCTCCTGTCCTGGCACACCTCCCAATCTGGTTCCCAAGCCCAGTGGAGGTGAAGCCACCTTGGTCCTGCCTTCTCTGCATGTAGAAGGTTCACTCTGCCTTTACTTCTCCACCAAGCTTCCTCGGTAAACTTCCCTGCATGTGCAGTTTCATCCAAAGAGCTCCAGCTATCCCGACAGGCTGTGGCACACCTGAGTGGTCCTCAGATGGCCCGTATACCAAAGAGCTACCAGGAACAAATATGGATCATCTTGAAGAAACTGCAAGCCCTAGCCTTGCCTGGCTAGACCAGGGCAGCTCACCCCGAGATCTGCCCGTCCCACTCCCCATGGCCAGGATCAATGTCCTGGGGCCTTGAGAGGAGATGTCTGTGGAATCAGGAGCCTCTGTCCTTTCTAGGTCAAGGGAGTGTTCCAGGCCTTTGATTCTCTCATCTAAACCACAGGAATCCACATTTTCAGGGCTTTGTGTCCACAGGGCCCTCATTTAAGTTTCAGTTCCTAATGGCAGCCCCAACCCTTCTGTATCCTCAGCCCTTCACGGGACTCCCTGGCTGGCCTCCAAGTCCTCCCTGTGGCCTGCAGCACCTCCTGTCCTCACGCTCCTCAGCAAACACAAGACATTTCCCATTTGCCTTGATCCCAGAGAAAGAGCTCAGTTCCCCCAGACACCCTGCACCACGCCTGAGAACTTGGGAAGGAGGACAGTCTACGTTCTAAGAAGTATCAGTAGCATGGCTACTCTTCGTTTATTAAAATGGCACAGTTGGCTGGGGTTCAGGTCTATGGTTAGTTTATTCCGCCATGTTGAAGGAAGAAGCTCTTCAGGGAGGGATCAAGTGAAGCAGTCGCATGAAACAGGAGAGCCAGCAGATGGCTCACACAGCCTGCACTCCAGGAAGAGAAACTGGGCACAGACCTGGAACACTTGTACTCCTGGACCTCCTTGCGCAACAGGACCTGAAAGGCCCCAACTGCCAAGGAGCCCCTCCCTCTCAGCTGTTCCTGCAGGAAAAGGGCCAACGCACCCCTAGGATTCCCAGTCATCCTCATCCTCGTCTCCTGCTGGCTGCTGTGGGGGTGGCAGAGGTGGGATGGAGTCTGACATTCGGGTGAAGGCTCCACCGGGCCCCTCACTGGTTCCAGGTCCTTTTCCAGAGATACCTGGGAGGGAGAGCCAATGAGAGAGACGGTGGAACACTGCCTCACCAGCCCCTGAAGACAGAGATGGGGGAGATGCCTACCTTTGCGCCTCAAGACCAGCTTGTTGAAGAGATCTGACATCAAGTCCCCACCTTGGCTGGTGGCTCTCACTGTAAAGCAACAGGGGAGGGAGAGGATCAGGGATAGTCACACACTGTGGGCTCTCGTGCCCCTGCAGTACTCCCGACCTGCTCTCCTGCCATGCACTGGTTACACACTCTTAGAGCTTGATATGTCCATGGGCCCAGGCCTGGCTTAATGTTTCAGTTCTCAGCACCCGACCTGCTCTCCTGCCATGCACTGGTTACACACTCTTAGAGCTTGATATGTCCATGGGCCCAGGCCTGGCTTAATGTTTCAGTTCTCAGCACCACTCTATGGACAAAGTCGAAGGCTCAGAGGCCAGGCGTTTGGTAGACAGTCACAAAGCAGGAGGCAAGCCCAGGACTTCCGAGTGCCGGATCGGACACGTTACACACAGGTTAGCAGGGATGCCACTGGCAAGGACTGCTGGCAGACTGCTGAGGAGAAAGCCTCATCCTCAGAGTGGGCGAACCCCAGGTCCTCTGTCTCAGAGCACCTCACGTTCCTGCATAGCCCCTTGGAATATGCTTGTCAAAGGTTCTACTTTCTCATGGTCTTGAGCTGGGAGAGCTTAAGACAGGAAAGCTCCCCCCACCCCCCGACGGAACAAGGATACCTATCAGGGTAGCCCCAAGGGAGCCTGGTTACTGTAACAGACCCTTGCTCCCTCACCTTGCTCCTGCTCCTTCTGTTTCTTCTTCTCCAGCTTTCGCTCCTTGACACTGCGCAGCTTGGCCTTGCCAATGCCCCCAGCTTGGCGGATGGACTCAAGCAGAGTGGCCCGGCCACTGGAGGGGTCAACCACCTCCTTAGGAGCTCCTTGAACAGAGGCTGTAAGGACAGGAGTGAAGGACCGTTCGGCACTGCAGGATGGAGAAGGGCTGCCTGGCCTGAGGCTGGGGGCTACCTCAGGATCCAGCAAATGGAGGGGCCTATCATCCACAGCTTCTAGGACTATACAATAGTCTCGGGCTTCTGCAGACAATGAGCTGCGGGGTCGCGTGCCCTGACATCTCTCCTCCCCTTATTTCAATGACATGCTGCAGCGACAGACCCTGTGAGTTTAATATATGAGTGTTCTAACTGAGCATCACAAACCAACATGGATTGTTTGCTCCTCCAAGTGGCTGGAGACAGGCTGAGAGCTATGATACAAAAGCTGAAATTTGGTAATTTCAAGTTTGTTATAGACCCTTTTCCCAGTGGCTTAACCAGACACAGGGCACAATGCCTTTCCATGGCATCCTGTCCTGAAAGTCAGACTCTCAAGGTCTGCGAAGCACAGAAGCCACTGTATCAACCCCAGAAGTCAGGACACCCAGGATGAGAACTCTGTCGATCTCAGACCTAGGACATGGGACCTTCAGAGACCTCTTCAGGGACCCCAGCGTGAGAAAGCTGGAGGTTCTAGTAATGAGGGCCAGCCACATGCACCCCATCTGCACTGCCCCTACCCGAGTGGGCCGCGCTGCTGCTAGTGTCTTCTTCCCTTGCAGCCTGGCTGGGTGCAGTTGCCACTTCAGGTAACATCGGTGGTTGGGAGGCACTGACCAGCACTGTGGGAGCCGGGGGAGGGGGCGGCGGCGGCGGCGGTGGCGGCGGTGGCGGTGCTGCCAGCAGCACTCCATCCTCTAGTCCTGTAAGGAAAGTGAGAGCGTATGAGGGTTTGAGGAAGGAGTCCGCAAGGACTTTCTGGCTCGATCCCAGGGCCCAGCTCACCTGGCTGGAAAGGCTCAGCTACCTCTGTGTGGAAGGCGGGCAGTTCTGGAATGGCACCAGGAGCAGAGGGGGCAATGCCAGGACCCAGGTCTGCACTGTACATGAGGTCGTCTGCGATGCCAGGCAAGTCGGGTAGGTAGGACGGCACATCGATCTCAGGGACCTGGCCCAGGTCTGGCACATAGAAGTAGTTTTCTGGAGCCTGCGGGGTCAGGTGGTACAGGAAGTGTGACAGCTCTGCAGAGCACAGGGCCACACTGTGACCACAGGGCAGGCAGCATGTGGACCCACACAGCCGGGCAGACAGAGGCTTAGCGGAGCCTTCCTGGAACGGCCCCCTGACCAGGCCTGCCTGCCTAAGCACCCCACCCCTACCTGCTGCTCCAGCTGTTCTCTTTTACTGATAGACAGAGGGGCATCGAACAGCTTCTCCTCTTCTGTGCCCAGCATCGTGTGGGTTTTTGTCACTGCGCCAGCTAGAGGGTCCAGGAAGACATACTTCTTGTACCTGTAGAGCGGGCTAGGGTCAAGAGGCCATTGCCCGTCCCGAGGCCTGGCAGGTCCCTGACCACCCCTCCCATGCACTAGGGGAAGCACTTTGTCCTTTGGATACCCAAGTCTTAAAAGCCCAATCAAGCCTGTCAGTCCTGAGGACCGCATTAGGGACCCAGGCTCAGGGACCCAGAGCTATCCAGGCAAGGCCTCCCTCCCTCTTCCTGCTGGCCATCTCCTGCCCATACAGGTTTTCTGTGGTGTTGAAGAGCAGCAGGGAGCTGATGGAGCTGATGTTGCTGGGAAGACCCCCAAGTCCCTCCTCAGCTTCATCCTCAGGCTCAGACTTGGTGTTCACACACACAGGGAAGTATTTCAGCTTTTCCTGGCATAGGATCAGAGTGTACAGAGTTTCAGTATCAGGCTTATGGACCCAACACCATCCCAACCTAACGGAGACCGAAATCTGTGGGCAACTTCATTCCCTGCCTCCCAGCAGCCATGGCCTTCGGATGTGTGACATGAGGAGAGCTTTCAGACCTGCAGGGCCCGCTCATCCAGGGGGCGGTGCTTGCTCTGGATCCTGTAACGGGGCCTTCTCTGCAGACCAGGGTCCAGGGCACCCGTAAAGATGGAGCCATATTCACGCAGGCGCTCTGGCGCTGGGTACTTGGCGCTAGAGAAGACCTGTGGATAGAGAGACATCTCTTGGGCCCAAAATCGTCAAGAGAGCCTAGTGGTCATAGGCAGGCACTAACTATGGGGTGAACATGGACAGGAGGAAAGTGAGGTGTGGCTGAACAGCAGGGGTACAGGGAGATCAAGGCGCCAGCCACAGATCACAGAGGTCATGGCCTACCTTGATGGCCTTCTTGCTGCCCTTGACCTTCTCTATCTTAGCCTGAGCCAGGGAGACCCTCTCCCTAATGGCCTGCAGTTGGCGCCGGCTCAGCTCTACTCGCTGGGAGATCCTATCAAAGAGAAATGTCCTGATTGGGGACTACTTCAAGTTCTGCGGCCTCTGCACACCAGTGCCAGCAGCACACCCGAGCCTTGCCAACCCGTCTTCAGCCCTCGACACCATAGAGCCTACACACTGTGCTGGTCTTAGTGCGGTGCACCTGATCTCTGTCTGCCCATGTTGTTCAGCCCAGCGGAACTCAGTGCCATGACCTCTGGGCAGAGAAGGGCAGCCACTGTGGTCTAGTTCTGGTGCCCACATATGCCATCTTAAAAGACGTGATTCCTGGATGCACAAGTGTGTAACCTCAGGGAGGCAGACGGTTGTGATACATACAAGTTCCAGCTACTGACAGCAGTTACACCCACACCTACCTTTGATGGTCACAGGGTCCTGACAGACTTCTGGTCTATGCAGAGAAGAAAACAAGGGCAACAAGGCCAGATGGCCATCCAGACCTTTGTCCTCTCCTACATTTAACCCCAGTCAGACTAGGAATTGCCCTATACATTATGGATGGCTCACAGAGTAAATATGAGGTCCCGACATCAGCTCGCAAGACTTGCAGGGCTCCACCACTAACCTGTCCCATGAGTGAGGGGTGGGCATAACAGTGCCAAGGACCCTGATGTGTCCGGACCCAGTGCGCCAAACCCAGTGTTGCTTCTGGGTCACTGAACCAAATGGAACATTGTGTGACACTCACAGGACCAACCCCTTCCCTTCGTTAAGGCCTTTCTTCACCGGAGCTTCCCTGACCAGACTGAAAACCTGTCCCTGGGACTTCCCTGGCCTAGCCCACTTGCTTTTCCCCACAATCCTTTGTGTATCTTGTGTACACAAAAGGCTAGGCCTTCCCTTTTCCTCACCATCCTCTAGTCTTGCACAGTGTCTGACACAGAGACATCCCCAGGGGCTCACACTGCAAACATGTGCTTCCCACCCCATGGGTGTAAGCTTTGCAAACACTCTCACACGCCTCTGGGCCGCAGCAGGTGTATCCCCGTGTGATGCTGACTCTGCCCATGTGTGTAATGCTGACTCTGACCATGTGTGTAATGCTCTCCCATCTCCCCAGCCACTGAGAACCCCAGTTCCTGCCTGTGATCCCATCTAAACCCTTAGGAAGTAAAGGCCTCTGAGCATGTGCCCCAGGAAGCCACTGAAGCTTGAGAGTCAAAATACACCTGTAGGTGGCTTCTGCCAGGATCATTTATCCTAGCAACAAGAAAAGTAACTTAGGCACCACAGGAGCACAGAGGGATCTCCAATAACACCTCTGGCTTGAAGCTTGACGCACCACATTGTTTGTTTGTTTCCGAGACAGCCTTTCTCTGTGTGACCCTGGCTGTTCTGGAACTTGCTCTGTAGACCAGATATTGTTAACAAAATCTCAAATTTTGCCAATAAAGACTCTGGAGCCAGATGCTGGGGTGAAAGCCTGCCAGCTCAGAGAGGCAGAGAAAGTACCCAGCTGACATTCCTCCTCAGCCGACGCCCCCAAAAGAAAACTCCTTTTCCTCGACGACTCAAAAAAAAAACCCTCAAACTGAATCTCCCTCGATTCCACTTCCTGTGAGTCTCTATGCATCCTCCTGACTTCCTCTTATTCTCTCTGTTTTTTTCCTATGTTCACTCCCTGTCAACAGGCTGTTTGCTCCGCCTCTCCTGTTTACAGTACTCAAGCAGAAAGCTCTTGGCTTAAAGGTGTGTGCTAGGGCTGAGCCAATCCACAACTAGAAATGGGTTTTTCCAGGAAACAACACAATCTTGGGGTTCACAGTGTGATCAAATACCCTGCAACAATGCACTACCATCACCGCCCAGTGGAGCACAACACTTTAAAGAAGGCTCTTCCGGGGAATGAAGAGATGACCAGGAGGGTTTCTAGATGACCTGTCCCCCATCTCTAAACAGGGCCCACACTCTCCATGAAGCCAGGTAGACCCCGCCTCTGCAGGGCTTCACTGACCATGCACCCACCACTGAAGAATAATTTCCCCTTCAACTCTCTGCCCATCTGTTCTCCTATATCCCTAACAAAGGTAACTGCCACCTCCCCACACCCTAGCAACCCCTAAAGCATGGAGACACGGGACTCCTGCCTTTGGTGAATGTCTTCTAATCTCTGAGACAGTTCTGAGTAACCTGTTAATTACTCAGACAACTAACTCTCTCCTCTTGGAACGTTGTAGTGGCCAAATGCCACTTGGAGGAAAGGGAAGTAGGCAGGAAGCAAGGATAAGGGAAAGGGTAAGAAAGGGAAAGAAGCAAGAGAAAAGAAAGGAAGGGGCAGGAAGAAGGATGAAGGAGAGCAGGCGGAAGACATGGGGGATGTGGGGAACATGGCTGGGCCTGTGCAGGTTGGCATGTCCACACATTCACAGACTCTGTCTAGCTCCCCGGGGACATCAATTCCAGCTCCTACTGAGTGTATCTAAGTTGTGGGAGGCAGGTCACAGGTTCCCTATGTAGGCAAAGGGAGGGGCCCCCTGTGGAAGCATCCAGAGACATCCCCAGAGGCTCTGATCCTTCTCTGCCGAGTTCCCACAGGAGGCAAGGGCCAATTCTCAGTGCTGAGCAGGCACCAGATCACCATCCTGTGCACTGTGCAGAATCAATTGCATCAGCGCCTGGCAGAAACTCAGCGTCTCCCACTCAACCCGTCTGTTTCTGGAAGTGGTTCCCAAGCAACCGGGCCATCCTCACTGCACAGGACCAAGCATTGAAGGCCCCACAGGCTGTAGATGGCTGCAGCAGGGACAAGCGGATGAAAGCACCCCATCCCTCCCTGACTCCATTTTCCCGAGTTCCCTGTTCTTATAAGCTACTGCTGCTTCCCTTGAGACGTTCCCTCTCCAGTCCTCTCTGCCTCCTAGGCTAGAACTACAGCCTTGACCCTGTCTTGTCCTGAATCAATAGCTCTGCAGGCTGGCCCTGGGACCCAACCACTCCTCTTTTTGTCCTTCCTCAATTCTTCTGCCCCACTGTTCCTCTGTTTCGGAACCTCACATGGTTCTGTGAGTCTCCAGGATAAATCATGCAGCCCTGTCCAAACACAAGAAGCCCCGTAGACCTTAGTCACAGGCCCCAACTGTTCACCCAGCCCCGCTTACAGTCAAGCCTCCTGCCTGAATTCTCCCACAGGATGACTGCGGACAGAGGAACAGCAGGCAAAGTCCCCAAGACTCACAGCCCTCTCTGACATAAACAAGCTGACAGCGTGTTCCAAGCACACATGTCTGCAATCTTGACCATTTACTATCCCCGCACATCAGGGCCCCTTCTCCACGGCCTACAAGAGACCATACTGCTTGTTGTATTCAGGCTCCTGTCTGGGCCTCCAACCCTCGTTTCTAAACTTCATCGATGCCATTTCTGTTCAGATCTGAACCCTATCCATAACCTCTCCATCCCTTTGAACTCTGCCTGGCCCTATGTAGGAGTGAGTCTTTCCTCCTAATTCAAGTAACATTCCTTTTCTTTGTGAACTGTAGCTCTCACACAAGCTCAATCCCAGGCTGCAGGTAAAATCTACCCAGAACTCTAGAGGGATGCCTGTAACCTGGGGCCAGGATGATTGGTGTGTGATAACCCCTTGGTAGCAGCTCTTGACTGCAGAAGATAGGCAAATCCAGCCAGGCTACAAGGGCTGGTGCTACGTCTACAAGAAGTGCTGGCACAAGAAAAACCTTTTTCCTGCTGGACCCTTGTCTGGGTTTGAGAGCTTTTCCCTGACTGGCTTCACCATGACATCACTAGAGCAAGACCTGTCTGTGAACACAGACAATCCAGAAGTCACAAGGGGAAAGGGGACAGGAGATGGGGAGGGGAGGGGAGGAAAGCAGGGGGAGGGAGAAAGGCCATGATGGCATCATTTAAGCCCTTCGTTGCAAAAGCCTGCTCCATTCGATCTATTCATTACTTTGTCTGGAGCCATTCTGTCAAAGGAGCTCATTAGGCAAGTGGGCCTTCTGGAAGGTGATCCAGTACTTTGCAAGGTCTGTACCACGATGCACCCCAGAACTGCTTCCAACCTCTGACAACCCTGTCATTTGTGCAGTGCTGCATTTCTCTAAAATCTGGCATGGTGCGAACCCTCACTTTCTTACCCACTCTGACTGGACAAACTTCCTACGGGATTGTACTGAAGATGCAATGCTGTTCAGATGAATTAATTCCTGATTATAGAATTCCTGATTTGATCCAAACAACTTTCAAGTTAAATTGTTAAATTTAGAACTTCTAACACAATTTTAGAAAGTTTATGCCTGCTATAAATATGTTTGAGAACCTCCAGAAGCCTCACTAGGACACAGGCTTGGTGAGTCTTCACTCACGAATCCTGGTATACACCATAAATTTAGGCGAGTTGGTTCAAACTTCCCATGAACCCAAGCACAGTGGTGCTACCAAGAAATGTCTAAAATAAGTCAAACCTTGATGTCATTAAATACAAACTGTTCTATTGTAATTCCTTATACCTTGTCAGCTTATGGCATAATATACTGTCATTTTAATTTAGCTTGTTTCTTGGAATGAAAGATAAAATTATTGTCCAGAACTCACTATAGACTAAGAGAAAATATATAGCCAGGTCAGTCCTAATTGAAAAAACATATTCTTGTAACTTTTAGACCCTGTTAACCTATAGTCCTTGTTAACCTCTGTCATTCTGAACTCACTATGAACTTACGTAATGGATACATAGATAAGAAATGTTTAGTTGTTTTTTTAACCCCCAATCTTTTTTTTTAAGGTTTATTTATTAGGCATACAGTGTTCTGCCTGCATGTGTGCCTGTACGCCAGAAGAGGGCACCAGATCTCATTACAGATGGCTGTAAGCCACCATGTGGTTGCTGGGAATTGAACTCAAGGCCTTTGGAAGAGCAGCCAGTGCTCTTAACCTCTGAGTCATCTCTCTAGCCCAAGAAATGTTGAGTTTTAAAACATGTAACCTGTTGTATTTCAGAATTCGTCTGCTTTTGTGATCAATTGCCTTTTTGAATATGAGGTAACTCCTTTGTCTCAGAAGTATAAGGCTGAGACCAGACAATAAACATTAATAGAAGACTAGTAGGGTTGAAGCCCTATATCCATGCATTGTAAATATGTAAATAGATATGTTTGCATGTAAATATGTCTGCCTGTTTCATGTACATATGTTACATGAGTGTATGTCAATTACCTGTATGTAAGGAGCTCCTTTTGTATCATCTATTGTATGTGTGTATGAATATGTGCAGGTCTATATGTCTAATTGTTTGTCTATATACATGTATGGGCTGATACTGTGGACCTAGCAGCCTAAAGTTGCTGCAGTTTCTGCAGAAGAGATGCTAGCTGAAATCACACCAACATATGGAAGCTTGTGGGAACTTGTTGAAGTTAAAATTCTTAACTTCATTGACATTTTTCCCTTGAATGCTTATGTGAGTGATTTTTTTTGAATCTCTTACTTCCTGTTTTCCTGTAGATTCACTAATAAATTAACAGAATCAGGACTCTGCCATCAGCAGATATACTTTAGCCTAACTGGAAATCTCCACAAAGAGGCCTCTGCCTAGCTAAAATAAATACACCTGAAAAAACAAACAACAACAAAGAACTTTTCTTGGTAGGAGGAATGTTAGGCGAAACACAAGGTAGGGACAACCAGGCAGGAGACAAGATCATCTCAGGTCACTCATGATCAAAGAGAGGACCTGGGCACTCACAAAACCTAGGACCTGACAAGGAACCTACAGTCACTATCAACTATATCCTTTAAATCAACACTGAATGAAGATTCACGCCGCCCAAGACTGTTCTAGATAAGTTCTGGAACTCAGACAACTGCGTCTCTCAGCTCTGCTGCAGCTTGGCTGTGTCCCTTATGGTAAAGGCTTGCTGGCTACCTGTGATAGTACTAAGGAGACAGGGCTCAGCCGGGCAGTGGTGGTGCACGCCATTAATCCCAGCACTGGGGAAGCAGACAGGCAGATCTCTGTGAGTTCCGGGCCAGCCTGGTCTACAGAGTGGGTTTCAAGACAGTCAGGATACAAAGAGATCCTGCCTTAAAAAACAAAAACAAACAAGCAAACAAAGGAGCAGGGGACTCAGGTCTGGAGACATGACTCACCAGTTAAGGTTAAGAGCATCGACTGTTCTTCTGGAGGTCCTGAGTTCAATTCCCAGCCCTTACATATTGCTTACAACCAGCTGTAACTGTAGTCCCAATGGATCTAATACCCATTTCTGGTATGCATACACATACAATAAATTTTTTTAAAAAATTAAAAAGAAGTATCGGCTCTTTTTAGAGGTGGAGCCTAGTGCTAGGAACCTATTGGAGTTATGTCCTTGAAAAGAATACAGAATCCCAGCCTCCTCCTCCTGCTTCTTTACTCTCAGAACTCACATTCGACTCCTTACCCCCACACTCCACCAAGATGCACTGTGCTACCAATAAGCAGCATGGCCAACAACCACACTGAAGCCCACCGACTCTTGAGTCCAAATGAACCTGTTCTTCAAGCCGACGGTCTCGGGTCTCGTCACAGTGATAGGAAACAGACAAATACAAATTCAACACCACCAAAGACCAGGAAGGCCCTCCCGCTTCTCCCGGCTCCAGACTCCTTTCAGGCCTCCCTGCCTTATGGTTCCCACTCTCAATTTCTTTAGGGAATGTTACTCCTCACGCACCCCCTCCTCCACCCCTCTACACCTGCCAGGACTCCCCAGTAAGTGTACAGACCCTCACCCTCCACCACTCACAGAGATGGCAACCTTCTCACAATCTGCTGCACACTTTCTGGGCTTAATCCTGTCTCTGTCATCTGTTGAAATCTCTTTGGCTTTAAAACACGCGCGCGCACACACACACACACATACACGCACACACACACATTTACTTATTTATTTACTCTGTGTGCGTGCATGGGGGACTTGGGTAGCACGTTCTATAGGGTGTATGCAGCAGTCAAATGACAACCTTTGGGGAATCAGTTCTCTCTGTCTACTGTGTGGGTCTTGAGGATGAAACTCTGATCATCAGGCTCAGTAGCAAGCGCCTTAACCCGCTTACTACATGGCTTTATTTTTCTGCCCAAGTTTCCTGTCTACAAAAGAGAGGTGGCCAGGCATGATGATAGAGGCCTCTGACACCAACACCTGGAAGATGAAAGCAGGAGGATCAGAAGCTCAAGGTCATCCTCCAGCACACAGCAAGTTCACTGTCTGACTGGGTCAGTGATAGCCTGGGGGGTTAGAGTTAGGGCTCTGCTGGATAAGGCTGAAGTTACTTAGTTACACTCAGTCTATGATGATAGACTCCCTTTTCTCAGCTGGGTTTTAAAGTCTTCCCTGATTTGGGGGACTCCAGGTCTCATAGGGATAAGGGAGCTAAGGAGCAGCACATAGCCCTCAGGGCAGATACAGACCAGCCTTTCCCTGGTAAGGAAACTGCGTTAGCAAGCATCTAGGAATTCCTAGAAATGCCCCAACCTGCTAATGATCTTGGTCCAGCAGTGACCTTCAACTGTACTTGGAGATTCCCCTACAGGATAATTAAGTACTGTATTTTTCTTCTCCTTAAGTATCCCTGACCTCCTGACCCCAGTGAAGCAAATACACTAACCCTCAAAATCCCTCCCTCTGCTCAGGGTTTATATTGCTTATATTTATATTGTTTATACTGCTCTTGTGGTCTGCCAGGCCTGATTGGGGCTGCCCTCCTACCTGCTGGGCCTGGGCCTCACTGGGCCCGGGACTCACCAGGCCTGTGTCTTGGCTGCAAGCCAACCAGACATGGCCCTTGGCATGTGCCTCTATCGTGCTCAGCACCGCAGCTTGAGCAAGAGCTGTGGCACTTTGGCTTTAGAGCGCCCAAGCTTCCCTTGCCACCAGCAATCTCATGCTAAAAGAGCAAAACTGTAACGCTCTCTGGAAAACCTTTTCCACACCCTGGTTTAGTGCACTCAGGCTTCACCCTGAAGTGCTCTAGCTGCCCCTGAGAGAAACGGAACCCCTGCTCTCCATCCAGAAGCCAAGATCCAGGATGCCAACCAGAATCCAGGGCCCGCCAAATGGAGACTGAAATACCCTATTCCTTTGCTCACCCCCAAAAGAAGGAAGGATACAGTAGCTCCAAGGGTTAAAAGAACTAATGCAGCGAGATCAATGGTGGGCAATGCTATATAAAGACCTTTAGTACAACTGTAGTTAACTAGACGCAAAATCAGTTACAGTCAGGTCAGCACACCGTGATGCTTCAGCCAATGAAGGACCGCAGTCATGACCCATAACATCACAATAGAGAAGAAAACCTCCCCTCCCCTAGTAGCTATGGTAATGTTGCCATAATGCAACATTAATCCTGGGTGTGATGACATACTAGTGAAAAACAACTGTTTAGCCAGGAGCATAAAACACAGCACATACAACTATGCCCAATATAATATATATAGTGATGATAATGAAAGAATCAGACTAACTTTGTAACCTACGTTTCTTTAATTGCCTTATAACTTATTTTTTCAAGTTTTAGGCCCATGTTAATTAAAGCCTTTTAGTGCTTCTCCAGAGAGCCGAGGAATGTAAAAGTTCCTGACATTAGCCATCTGTGAGAGCAGAGATAAGGAAGAGAACAAGCAGAGATCTCTACTAAATGGAGAGAAAATCACCATCTGGCACCTGTGAGATGAGCTTTGTTTGGAAACTGGGCCAAATGGCCCCAATCCTTCTCCTGACCTTAGATCCAAAGCCTGTAACCCCCCACTCCTCAGAACAGACACGGGATGAGTTAGTCACTTTCCCACCTTTAACTGTGGCTATATCTCATATGGCAGGAAATTCCAAACTGACTTGAAGATCAGATATTTATGACAGGGCTGACCAGACCTAAGGGTGCCCAGAACCAAGCAATCATTTTAAAAGTTAAATACCTCATCCAATCATGAATTGCCAAGAAGGCAACCCCTAGAATTCCCCACGTCTTGTCTTTTAAAAAACTAAGGTCTTTCTTCTCCTGGGGCCACTCCTTGCTGACCAGCAGGGGTGACCCCATTGCACAATGGTCAGAATGAACCTCTTGCGATTTTGCATCAATGGATGATTAGTTTCCTGAGTTCTCTTCATACCTTCTTATATTTAGGCTCTTGCTGGGCCTAACAATAATAAATGAGATCCACTGTCTTACGTCTTTACTGAAGTGTAATTGCTATTGTTATTTTAGAGCATATTTCACCTCCTTAATGCAGTCTGCTGCTACTGAGTCATGCCAGCATCAGTTCCGTCCATCTCACTTTCACTGTGTGTCTTGACAAAATTAAGAGACGCCTGCCGTGGATGACCCAACCATCTGCATCTGTAGCAAACTAGCTTGTTCACACAGGAACAGAACCATCGTATGACCCGTTCCTCAGTACGTAGCTGGAGCTAAGGAAAGCCTAACAGCGCTTAGGTCTGTCGTCCCAGAGGTTACACTCTAGTTGGAAGGGGCAGTGCCATACTCCATGCACATAGCCCTAGGCCCAAACCCCAAGTCAGGGCTGGCTGACCTCAGGAGCCAGGGAAGGACGCAATCACATGGGAAGAGCCTAGAAGCACCACTGCAACCCACAGACCCACAACCCTAAGGGGCTACATCAGACAAGTAGGTGGTGAGTGCTCAGGCACTTGTAAGAATGTTTCCAAGCTGGACTTTTCTCTCATACTTGTTCCACACTGGAAAATAGTTGGGTCCTTGAGGACGGTGTCTGTAGGAGGTACATTCCTAGGGCTGCAGAGAGTCCTGCTTGGAGGAGGACTCCAGGCCCTTTATCAGGTCAGCTGGTAACAGGTCCCACCTGCTGAAGATGTCTCCAGAGATGTTCTGTAGGTGCTGCAGGGCATCCGCCACCTGCTGGATTGCCTCCTCTCGCCGAAGGTCTGGCTGGATGAGGGGCACTGCATAGGGCTGGCCCGCCAAGGAGTGCTGGGTGTTCACGGGTGTCATGATGCCTGTGGGCGGGAACCAACACATCACGGACATAGCCCCCCATTCACGCCTTCTACCTACTAGCCACAGCAAACACAGAAAAGGTAGTCATGTCACACGTCTGTGATCCTAGCACTGGGGACACAAAAGCAAGAACTTCTGTTGTTCAAGGCCACCTTCTGATAAATAGAAAGTTCAAGATCATCCAGGGCTACATGAGACACTGCTGGGGGATAGGGCTTATCACGTATAGGAACTAATTTCTACACAGCTTTAGGGTGTGTAAGTATCATGGGAAGCAGAGAAAGAACTCTGCAGAGGCCTATTGAATAGAGAAGACTGAAGACAATGGCGGGAATTCATAATTGGCAGAGACTAAAATTGAGAAATCCAGGGCACTTGGTACCCTGCTAAGTATCCTATTTAGCACATCAGTTCAATTCAACCTCCAAAGCAGAGAACAGCACAACCATGGCCACAGAGCACCCAAGAAACAGAAAGCAGACTGGACGGGATCACCCAAATCTGCTCCTGCGTCGTCTCTGCACTGAGGAGGCGGAGGCGTGAACACCTGGGTGTCTGAGGAAGTCAGGAGCCTCAGACACGTGGCAGTGGCTAATGCCTCTAGGAGGAGGGGCATCCAGGCTTTGCTCAGCCAGGCCAGAGCCAAGGGGTCCAAGAGGGACAGACACTGGTAAATGTCAGGGAGGAAAATATATCTCCAAACCGCAGGACCAGAGCACTCGATTTATATTGGGGACAATGAACTCTGCTCCCTAGAGTCACTAAGCAGCAATCACACTTAAGACAGCATTGATCTGACTGGTACGGGATGCGCCATACACAATTAACATTGAGGCACCAGGCCCTTACACTTAGGGCCAACACCAGGCCCTCACCAGAAGACAGCGAGGAAGACATTCATTAGGCCTGGCTCTAAGCCCCAGACTTCCTCTTGGGCACCACACTGGAGCCCTTGATTCCAGTGGAGGTGTGAGTGCCTTTGGGTTAAATGTGACAGAAGGACCGGAAGGCTTTATTGGGCCTTAAAGTTGCTGTTGGACTTTCTGTAAAAAGCTTGCCTTTTCTTCCTATAATCCCTTCCATTCTTTAAACTGAGAACTGGCCCCTGCTCTCAGTTGTTAGTCCCAGTAATAAAAATCAAGGTGTGACCCCCTCGTGTACCCTAACAACGTCTTTACCAAGCTAATGCCTGTTCTCGGCCCCTCCTGCTGCTCTCCTGAGCTCTTCCTCCTATGCTACTGGCTCTTTCCTAGCACCCAGGGCCAAGACTTGTCCAGATCTGAAATGATTGATCCTTCTGTTCTTTAGCTTTTTCTTGGCACCAGTTCCAGGACATCCTCAGCTTCCCAGACCTAAGCCTGCCTTGAGCAACCATCCCGGCCAGTGTCATTCCTCCTTCTGCACTTACCTTGTCACCAAGATGGAGGCAGGTGCTTCACAGCCATTCCAGGAACCTAACCCTGTATGAGTCCAGACCCTTTCAAAGCTGTTTCCTCAACTCTTGAACTGGTCTTGAGGCAAATTTGCAAGCCATGCTGACCTAAATCCAAGCCCGAGGGCTCCCATCTTTAAAATCAGGAGAGAGAAACAGAAAGTTCCCTCTATGGCTCACTGTGTACGTGAGCCTGAGAGCAGGACAGACACATACGCTCTAACAGGAAGGAGCAGTCCACTTGAAAACTATGAGTGAACCCTGCAGTTTACTCATTTTGTCTGTAAATCCTGAGTAGCTGCTAAGTGCAGAGCCTGATCAGAACACAGATGAGTAGAACACAACACCAGGCAGACAGACAGCAGACGGGCTCAAAAACAGCTGAATCCCCTGGGTTGAGAGTGTTGTGGCGTTTGAGTCCACTGGGGAAAACCAAAGACTTGCTTCAAATTTAGATCAAATGAATTAATCTATTCTTATAGCTAGCAGGACAGCAGCCTTAGAGCCAAGCAGCATGCCATGCTGGGGGTGGGGTGTGAAGGCACATCTAAAGGAAGAGTTTAAAAGGTGATGTTTAAGGTGGACATGACAATATTCTACGGACCCCACAGCCGGGCAAGAACGTCATTTTACTCCCTCAGCTGTTCCTCTTTCCCACTGTACAGTGATAAAAAGACCACTCCATCCCTCCATCCCCATCCCCACACACAACAGGCAGACGCAAAGAGTTAAACAGCAAGTTTACATAACCAGAAAGCAGCAGTTAAATACCTAACAGCAGGAAACCCACTATGCTGGTCACTCACCTGAGATCTGTCTGCTCTACCTCCCAAATGCCTCACACCACCACACTGGCCCATTATCCTGTTCTTATCTCAACAGGTCACACGATCTCCCAGACATTCCCGGGAGGAAAGGTCAACAGCCCTTAAGGGATGCCTGGTTCCATACTGAGTTTCTTTAGCCATCACCAGGGAGTTACAGGTAAAATGATTACACAGTGCTGAGCACTGTGGGGCAAGTGTTATTAGCTGCCTGGGCTAGAGCAGGCAACAACGCAGGGCCATCAGGTTAGGGCTGGCTGTCACATCCCCACCAGGGCTCTGACCCAGTTGTGAATTCAGCTTTTACTGCAGAGCACTGAGTTAGGGAAGCGGCTCTCCATCAAGTGTAAATAACAGCTGGAGTTGGAGCACTGGGCTTGCAGCAGGAAGGCAAAGGATATCTCAGCGTTTCCCAGTAAGAATCCTGGGAGATGCAGCAAGAAAGACAAGGATAAATAGAAGCCAGTGGGGGAAAGCAATGACTCTCAAAGGGAGGAGTTTAGACTCCAGCCATGCATGCGAGCCTGAGACCTGGGCTGTCCAGTGAGGTGACAAAGTGGCATGCAGCTGCCGAGCTCTATGCAACCAAAGCCTCCCAAGTAAAACATCTTTCATATTTTATATTGGTTACATGCCGAAACTGTCACATATTAGATTTAGAGAGCTAACTTAAACATACTGTTAACGTCGCCCAATTATTTTCACTCTGAAAATCACATGTGTAGCGAACATAACCCAATTTCTTCCTTATCCTTTTCTCAACGCTGTCTGCTTCTAAAGAATTAATTCTCAGGCTGATAAGATGGCTCAGCAGGTCAGTGCTCTTGCTGACAAGCCTGCTGGCCTGAGTTGGGTCTCTGTGACCAACATGGTAGATGGAGAGAACCCACTCCCCAAAATTGCCCTCTGACCTCCATATATTTAACAAGACACACATGTACTCACCCACACCACATACACATTCATACGCACAAACACACACATGATAATTAAATGTTTTTTAGGAAAAAGTCTGTTGCTCTTTTTAGGCAAGACATATCCTTGAATGGGCTTTGGCATAAGAATCAAGATTAATTGTGACATTGTCATTTTAGTAAAACTTCTATGGTGTAGGTAGCTCTTAAGTGGCTATCTTTTTTTTCTTAAGATTTATTTATTTATCATGTATACAGTGTTCTGCCTGCAAGTACCCCTGCACTCCAGAAGAGGGCATCAGATCTCATTATAGGTGGTTGTGAGGTGCCCTGTGGTTGCTGGGAATTGAACTCAGGATCTTTGGAAAAGCAGCAGCCAGTGCACATAACCTCTGAGCCATCTCTCTCCAGCCCCCTTAAGTGGCTATCTTTATTCAACTTCCTTCAGGAGTAAAATATGCTCTATTGCCACTTCTAATACTAAATATTACTCATAACTATTCTACCAGTTGCTAATAATAGCTGCAGATACCACAGAGCAATTCGGCCAGTCCACCTCATTCCAATAGCCACCTCATTCCAACAGTTTTTCTCTTTTCACTCTTAGTATCCATGAATTTATCAGTACTCCCAATTTGAAGTGAGGAACTTTGGGCAGGCCAAACAATATTTTCAACAGTAAAATGCTTAGCTTGCCCTCAATCCTGGATAGGAATCAATTCTCTAATTCAGACTTTGTTATTTATCAGAATGTTCTGTCATTTGTATTCATAAATATGCAAACCGTTTTAAGAGTTCACATTTTCATTTTTTTAGTCCCAACTGTCAGACAGCTTATCTTGATACTCTGACTTGGTGGGTCCTGGTGTTAAGGGGAAAACCAGAGACTCTGTTCTGAGCCTCACTGGTCAGTCAGCATCATGGCAACTGTTCATCTTCACAATAAACTCTTTTAGGAAGAGGTGGAGGGCTCTCCTTGCGAACGAGTGGGGTGCCACTGTCCCGAACTCTATCCTCCAGGGCTAACAGCCATCCTCTTCACTGGAGCAACAATCACCACTCCTAATGTGAACTTCAAGATAGGCCTGTTGATTACTGACATGCTTCCTGGGGTGTGTGGGTGTGTAGGTGTTCTGCCCCTCCCTCCTGCACCTTCTGAACTGGTATATACAATTCTGCCCTAATTGCACATCACCTAGTCGTCTTGGGGTACACACCGGAAAGTTAACTGAGGGGTGACTTTCTGGTGATTCCGTGCTCTGGGTCACACATGTTCAGGAGGTAAGTCCTGTAAACTCAATGGTTCGGCAGCAAGGGGGGCTTCTGGGGAATTGTATTTTGGTATGTCATCGGGGCCCTGTAAGGAGGGGGTAGATGTCTGTTTGCGCCCTCGGAAAGTTTCCAAAACACCATCTAAAACGGATTGAAGGCGACCTCCTTAGTAGGGGGAAATAGTAAATAGCTGAAAACTAAAAGCAATTTACCAGAGGTCGTCTTTATGCGGGTTTTGTTCTGAGACAAAGTATTTCCTCCCTCCTACAAGGGACTGCAGTTCTATGTTGGCCTGATACCTGCTGGCTCATTTCCACTGTTCAGGCATCCCATGAACACATTCCCGAACCATGGTGTTGATCGATAACTTTTATAACTATATTAAGTTGACAGCGTGAATGACGTTCCTAGCGGCCGGCGCTTGGCATCTGGTAAATAGTCCGGACTAATACAGATCACCAACGCCCACCACGCGCGTGTCTCCCGTGCAGTTCCGTGATTTCACAGGTGCCCGGGACCCGGGTGCACATGGTCCTCCCACACCCTGCTCCCCGGAAACGCCCGGAAGCGAAGGGGCCTATTCCCGGCAGCTCGAGTGCGGCCATTCACGGCCTGTCCCGCTCCGCCCCGCCCCCGGCGCCCTCACCTGCCTGCAGCCGATCCGCCGCAGGGTCGCAGCCTCCTCGGGGTCCCGGGCTCGCCGCCCACACCGAGCTCGCCCGGCTCGCCGGACCGAAGGCTGCGGCTCCGGGCTCGCGCTGCCGCCCGCAGCCCCGCCCCGCTCCGCCCCCTCCCCGGGCCCCGCTCCTCCGGATCCTAGGATCCGCCGGGTCTCAACTCAGCCTTCGACTTCCGGCTCTGGGGAATGCTAGGGGGAGGGGCCCAGGCCAGGGAGCCGCCCTACTCTCTGCGCTCGCGCTGTGTGGAAAACCGAGATCTCTTCTGTTCCCAGCTCCGAGAAGCCAGCGCCTTACCCTACTACTCGACATCAGGTGGAAGTCCCCCAGACTTCCCCTCTTCTCCAGCCATGCATACTCGAATGGCTTAATAAATCTTTAAAAAGAGCCTGCCTTTCCTGTGTTCACCTCTGAGGGTAAAAAGTTCCTTCGATTCCAACTTACTCTAAAAGTTCAATATAGAACCGGACAGATACGGAATGATTAGACCTGAGGTAGTCAAATTCTGCACAGAAACAGACTATAGAATATTGCTTGCTAGGAATGAGAAACCACTGCAGGAGATGGACAGTCATCGTGCATATGTGTAGTGAGGGTGTCAGGAAAGTCTCCCCTATTCCTTCTGCCCCACCCCCACCCACCCCTTATACTCACTTTCCGACAGTCTTCTAATGGGCAGCAGGCCAAAGCCTTAGGGGCAAAGGTGCCACAGACAGCCCGCTGCTGAGGAGCTTTTAGTGAGGCAGCGACCACAAAAGAAACACTCCTTGCTGGGAGAAATCCACTCCCCTTCCATCAGCTGAAAAGTACCAGGGAACCAGCAGCAGCCTGCAAAGATTGCCACAGCAACCAGGAAAAAAAAATTTTTTTTTAAAGATTCATTGATGCACCAGATCTCATTATAGATGGTTGTGAGCCACCATTGTATTGTGGTTGCTGGGAATTGAATTCAAGACCTCTGGAAGAGCAGCCTGTGCTCTTAACCTCTGAGCCATCTCTTCAGCCCCAGGAGTTTCTTTCTTGCCTTCTTTCCTTCTTTCAAAGATTTAATTATTTTATTGTTATGTATATGGGCCATTTGTCTGCATGGATGTGTGTGTATGACTTGCATGCCTGGTGCCTGCAGTGGCCAGAAGAGGGCATCAGATCCCCTGGAACTGAAGTTAGAGATGCTGTGAGCTCCTGCATGGGTCCCTGGAATGTAATCCTCAGCCAGTGCTCTTAATCACGGAACCCTCTCTCTAGTCCCCTCATTTAAATTCACAGCAATCTTTTGAAGCTACTTTCAGAATTCACCAAACCGTACAAATGGTTATTGGAAAGACGAGGAAGTGCAACTCTCCTTTGAGAAACCACATCCATACTTTTAGGTATGCTTTGCTCATTTCCCGAGCATCTCTTTCTTAATTACTATACTAAATCTACACTATAGTCCTCATTTTTTCAACTTTTGTGTGTGCACATGTTCATGTATGTTTGTGTATGGACATTCGTGTGCCTTTTGGAGGTCAGAGTACAATTTGGGGTGGTCTGTTGTCTCCTGGGACCATCTGGGATCAAACTCTAGTCTACAGGTTTGGTCTAAGTGTCCTTACCTGCTAAGTTACCTTGCCAGTCCTAAAAATGCCTTTAAAAATTTAGATTTATTTATGTGTATGAGTGTTCTCCCTCCATGGATGTGCACCACGTGTGTGACTGGTACCTTGGAGGTTAGAAGAGGGCATCAGATCCCCTGAAACTGGAGTTATGAATGATTTTTCAGGTAAGACAGTAAACCTGACATTGTTTTTGCTTGTTTGTTTGAGACTGAGTTTCCCTATGTAACAGCTCTCACTGCCCTGAAAATCACTTTGTGGACCAGGCTGCTCTGGAACTCACAAAGGAGCCTGCCTCTGTCTCCTTAGTGCTGGGATTAAAGGCGTGTGCCACTCCCACTGGACAAACCTGACATTGTTTATCTACTTTAGTTAAGTCTCTGGTTATTTGGAGCAAAAACCCTCTCATTGATATACACATAATTATCATAGCTCCATCAGAAACTGGGTAGGCAAACTCTTTGCACTATACAAAATATTTTCATTCAGCTTACAGACTTATTGAGGGCCATTCATATGGCAAGTACAGTGCAAGTTGCTGAATCAAAGAATATGGAAAAGTCTTTACCCGGGGTGGTTATAATCTAGTGGCAAATATAGCGAGAGTGGAGGCAGGAATATTATTGAGGTACCTCCATGACTAATCTGGACAAGGAGGTCAGAGAAACCCCCAGGAAAATACAGTGAAGTAACAAATGAAGAATCCATGCAGTATCCATATAATCTATTTGTGAATTTCTTTGAATTTAATTTGTAACGTGGTCTGATTTTAGTTGGGTAAGAATTATGTGTATAAATGTTAAGTGAACTGGGTTGGGTGGTGAATGACACTTGGCAGGTGGTGGCATGAAGGTCATGAGTTCAAGACCAGCTTTAGCTATAGTGAGTTTGAGACCAGCTTTTGCTACATGAGACTCTGAAAAGGCCAAACTATTACTGTTGCTAATAGTGATGATGACAATAATTTTGGGTGCACACACACACACACACACAAATAAGAAAAATCAATATTGAGGGCCAGATTATCTTTTCCTTTGAAGCAAATATAGACGTGGCAAACTAATACTGAAGATAGTGCAATGAGAACCAAGGCATTTAGTATCCTTGACAGACTCTGCCTAAAATGTCTAAGGCTGGAAACAGCACGGTGCGTACTAGAGCTGCTAAGAATTTCCAGAGACGATCAAACATCAGGAAGGCGGTGGCTTCCTCCCTCCACCAGTTTCATTATGGAAAATGTCTAGTGCACACAGAGACACAAAGAATTCTTCATCCAGCGCGCGGCATCAACAGTCATCAGTTCCACCTCCCACTTGCCAGAGAAATTCCGAAGTCAATTCCAGCTGGCCTTTCTTTGGACGTACTCTAAAGCAAAGGCTTGGGAGCCAAGGCACTTGATGTCCTAGTGGCAGCCCTTTGTCTTAAAACCGCCCTTAAAACAGTCAGCCAAACGGAGTTTGGGAGAAGTAACTGCAATAGCAGACAGAGGAAGGGTTTGACAGAGGAGTCAGCAGAGCCTCCAGGAGGGCGCTTCCTCTATGAGCACGGGAGGCAGCGGCCTTTTAGGGCCCGGACGGTTTCGGGTCCGCCCACCGGTCCCAGCAGCCCCCGCGCGCCCTCGCCCAGGCCCGGGTTCGTGAGCGCGCGCGCCGTGCGTCCTGGGCTCGGGGGCGCGCTCGCTGGCCTCCGGCTCGTTCGTTCCGGAGTCGGCCTAGAGCTGCGGGAGCGGGAGGACCGTGTAGTCCGCCATGTTCTCCTTGGCGCTGCGGGCCAGGGCGACCGGCCTCACCGCTCAGTGGGTAAGAGGCTCGGGGTGACCCCGGGAGCTGTCGCCGCAGTCGCCCGGCCGTCGTGCCTCCCTCAGCTTTGGTTCCGGGCGACCCCAGGGCGCCGGACAGGTCAGCTGACGGCGGCAGGGTCGCCGCGGCCTTCGTCCTCTGAGCCGCTGGGATGCTCCGCGGCGGTGGTGGCGGCGGGTTGCGGGCCGGGAACTTCACCTCTAGCTTAGTCAAGGTCAGGAAGGCGGTTGTCATTTGTCCTGGCGCGGACCCTAGTCCGGCCCTGCTGCTTCCAGGGTCCCGGCAGCGAAGAAAGGGGCTCCTTGTCGGGCTGCGCTGGAGCAGAACTAGAAGACGCTGCTGTGCTAGGTGAAGGCTTGCTGAGTTGCTCCAGGCCTAGATAAAGGTGACCAGTGTTTCATTTGCTGCAGTTGTTCATTCATTATAGGAAATGCTCCGTGGAAAGTCGTAGGAATTAACCTTGAAAGAACAGTACCATGAATAACTGTACTGACGAAAGAGTTGCAGTTTTATGGTCATTTGCGTTTCAGGTACATCTCAGATAGGCAAAGGAATTGAATTGAGGTCGAAACCCTCCAGTGAGCCTCAAAATGCAGATTCCAGGGCCTGCGAGCTAGCTGAGCATGGAAAGGTGCCGCTGGCCTCCAGGTGTGAGGACCTGAGGTCAGTGCCCTGAACCCATATAATGGAAGGAGAGAACCGCTCCCACAGGTTGGCCTCTGACCTTTAGGGGCATGACTTGTGTCTGGAGAGTGCTGGACACACAGTAACTAATGGCTACTGTAATTAACTACAGGACAGTTACAGGGAAGAAAGAAGCCTTGTTTGTTTGGGTTTTGTTTTCCCAGTAGTAAAAGTAAAATTAAGTTATTTCTCAGCAAAAGATACATGTATATATATGTATATGTGTGTGTGTAATAAATATTATATATATAAGTATAGAATCCATTCGGGCCCTTAGATGTAGACCTGCGTTTCGAAGGGTAGTGGCACCCATGACCTTCTGTAGATACGTGACCTAGGGTATTTAATCATTGTTTCTTCAGCTGAGAGATGGGGATATTCCCATTTGCACCTGAGTCTGTTAGTAATCCTTTTGGCGCTTTTCTGTGGGTTAATGTACTGCTAGGTCCAGGTCACCGTGTGGATTGGATCATAATATTTTCTTTCTGTTTTGAGGCTAGGTCTCACCAGGCAGCCCTGGCTGGCCTGGAGCCTGCTGAATGTGCCATGTTGGCGTTGAACTTTTGGTGATCCCTCCTGCCTCACCTCTTGAGTGCTGAGATTACAGGTGTGAGCTGCCATGCCCTGCTGGGGTGTAATAAGGAGAGGTGATGCTTGGTGGCACTTTCCTGTGTGTCCTGTAGCCTCATTTTACTTCTTGTTTTTGAGGGCGGTGCAGTGTTTTCATCACTATAAGTTAGAATTCCCACTTTTGTGGGGGTTACTTCGTGTAAGAACGTAAGATCATGAGGTATGGTTGGTCACATCTGACCTCCCAGGAGTCAGAGGCAGGGGGATCAGAAGTAGTTTCTCTTCCGCTGCATGGTGAGTTTGAGGCCAGCCTGGGCTGTATAAATTCCTGTCTATAAAACATTCCCAGCTCAAATCCAAGCCCCCTAAAATAAACAAAACAAAAGGTAAAGATGGCAGCGTAGTGTAGTAAGGGGTCAATGAGAGGTTTACAGCAGAGGGTAAGGGTTCTGCTTTGAGTAGATGAGGTATAGGGGTGAGGGTAGAAGAGTCCCACTGGAGTCAGAAACCGGAAGGTGACACAAGTGAGAGAGGCTCTTGAAAACAGTTCAGATGAGGAGATTCTACCAACAAGGATGAAAAAGTACCATAGATAGCTTTTGTTTCTTTTGTTTTTGAGGCAAAGTGTAATAGAGGTAAAAAGTGAAAAGCAGGATTTTTGTTTTATGGGTGTGGTTTTCCTTTTTCTTTTTCTTTCTTTTTGACAGGGAGTTTCTTTATGTAGCCTTGGCTGGCTTGGAAGGAAGACCAGCCTGGCCTCAAACTCAGATCCACCTGTCCCTGCCTCCCAAGTACTGGATTGCCACACCTGTCGTGAAAAAGCAGTTGAACAATGAAAAAACAAAACACAAAATTGTAGAAAATTTAAAATTACATGTTTTTGCAATAGAAAACACAGTTTTCATAAATTCAGTATATTACATAATCTGCACACACAAACAAATGAACAAAAACCAGGATATTGAACACAACAAATAAAATAAGCCGAGAAAATATAAATCACTTATATTATTATTTTTATGTTTATCTGTGTATATGTGTGTGTGTGTGTGTCTGCATCTATCTGTGTCTATGTCACATTACATGTGGGAGTGTGAGAACCCATGCCAGGTGTTAGTTGTCTTATGGTATTGCTCTTTGCTTTTTTTTCTGACAGATTTTCTCTGTGTAATAGCTCTGGCTGTTGTGGAACTATCTCTGTAGCTGGAGCTAGCCGCTAACACAGATCTGACTACCCCTGCCTCCTGAGTGCTCTCTGTTTTATGGCCTTGAGACAGGTTCTCACTGAACCAAGCTTTCTGACTATAGAGCTCTTGGGACTCTGCTTTTGCCTAGCAGTGCTAGGCTTATAAACCTATGCAGTCATGTCCATTTTTATGTGAGTTCTGGGGATTTGAACTCAAGTTCTCAGGTTTGCACAGCATTTTACCCACTGAGCCATCTCCCCTGCACAAACCTTAATTTATTTTAACAACATTTGGAAGGAATTATTCATGGTTTTGTAACTGCCTTATTCCCATAATTTCCATCTATATGGTCTTTGGGGGGGGGTGTGAGAACAGGGTCTTGTAACACAGGCTAGCCTCGGGCTTTATATTGCCACTGATGGGTTTGAACTCATCATCCTGTTGCCTTTACCTTCCAAGTGCAGGGAATTACAGGTCTGTGCTACCACAGAGCCTCTTAATAACATGTACCTGTGTGTTTGAGTTTGTACATTGCTGAACTCCCTGGCACTGGAGTTCTAAGTAAACACCACTGGACTGAGTACTCAGGTCCTTCTTGAGAGCAGTGAGTGTTCCAGGCCCCAGCCTTCTCTCTGGCCCTTGTTTGCTTTTTGAGACAGGATTTCACTCCTCTCCAAGCTGCTGTGCAATCACTAGTTAGTCCTGGCTGACCTCTAGCTTGCAGCATTCTGCCCCAGCCTGCCAAGTGCTTCACACATTGAAGTCAGCTTATTAGTAAGCATTTCTATACTGTCATTTTTTTTCCTTTTTATTTGTGAGCATGTTTGTGTTTGTGTGGGCATGTGCCATGTTGGAGGGAATGCTCAGAGGGACAGATTGGGAGTCAGTTCTCTCCTTTGACCCTGGGCAGCCCAGGGATCAAACTGGGGTCAGTAGGCTTGGTCTTTACTGGCTGAGCAGTGTTGCGGGCTCTATCCTGTCATTTTAATGCTGGGTAGCCTTGCATTGGTGGATGTTGTATAACTTATATGCTCTTTCACAAACATGGGATATCAGAATGATCTTACTAAAAATCAAAAGAGGAGTAAGGTCTAATTAAGAAAGTTCTTTTCCTGAGAGAAACTGACCACACTTTTCTGTATTTTTAAATTATGTGTGTGGGTGGTATGTGTGAGGGCAGGGGCCCTCTGAGGTCAGAGAGGGTTTTGGGCTCTTGAGCTAGAGCTATAGGCTGTGTGAGTTGTCTGATGTGGGTTCAGAGAACCGAATTTTCCCACTCTGGAAGAGAACCAGGTGTTGGACTACTGAGCCATCTCTTCAGTTACAGTTTCTGCTGTGCTAACTGGCAATTCTTCTCTTCCACCTTATTGTGTCCTTAAAAACCTGTGCCTGTTAACTGGGGTAGAGCTAGGGTGGAGCACTTGTCACTGGTTGGGTGACAAGTTTGAGCCCCTGCAGTGCAAATAAACGTTGACACAAGAGTCAGCAGTAGTTGTGAGTGTGAGACGGTACAGACTCAGAACAGACTTGCTCTCTTTTGTAGTTTGGCAATGGTCAATGCTTCCTGTAATGTGACACCACTTTAGGACTCAGCATGGCCTCCTTCCCAAGCCACTGCTTTCAGTCTTCCCCTTAACAGTGGGCTTTGTGCTGTCACACCCACAGGCTCCTCACAATGAACCATTCTGAATTGCATCCTGGCTGCTGTGGATATGTGAGTTATTTAGCCACTACATTCTAACTTACTTCTTTAAGAAATGTCCATCCTCGTTGGCATGAATGGCAGACCAAATATTGGTTCTGTTCTTTTAGCTGGGCTGCTTAGAGTCTGTCATTACGCTGGAGTCAGCCAGAGATTGGAGTAGTTCCTGTCTCTAATTTGGCACTTCCCTTCCTGGGATTTTCCAATTGTCCATTGCCCCCCCATGTATATATATCTAAAACTATACATATTATATAAACGTATAAATATCTGTAAGCATAAATATATATGTATATCTTAAATTTATTTATTTATTTATAGTTGCTTAGCATAGGGCAGAACAGGGCAGCCTTCATGCTAAAAGTTAAAAACCAAAACATGCTGTTTTGTTTTGGTTGGTTGTTTCTTACTATCTTCGCCAAATTTAAGTTTTGTGACATAAAATGCTTTTTTTGTTATATTTCTCTTGTTTTTTGTTTTGTTTGTTTGTTCATTTGTTTTTGGTTTCTTTGTAGAACAGGCTTGCACTATCCTAGGCTGGCTTTAAACTGATATCCTCTTAGCCTACTTCTCAAGTGTTGGGATTACAGCCACCATGCCTGCCTTAAACTAGAGATTTTTTGTTTGTTTGAGACAGGGTCTGTCTGTGCAGTCCTGGTTGGCCTGTTACATCAGAAATGCTCAAACCCAACTTTGCAAAATCCCAGCAGACCCAGAAGAAATTTTACTTTTTAGGATAGGCGTGTTGGTGCATGCCTTTAATTCCAAAGACAGGATGATCTCAGTGAGTTTGAGGCCAGCCTGGTCTAAATAGCAATTTTCAGGGCTACTTAGTGACCTTGTCTCAAAAAAAAAGGAAGGAAGGAACTCAAGGTATTTTATTGTACCGTGTGTCCAAAAATCCTAAGTCTCAAAAGATTTTTCTCAATTTATGATGGGTTTACATACACTTCTACTTTGTAAGTTGAAGATTTAATAATCAACTTACCCATGGAACAGTACAGCTTGGCAATATAGTATCCTATAGAATAGAGTGGTTCACCTTTTTACTTCATGGTTATTTGTGTGCAATGTGTGTGTATATATCTTCATCTGAAGTTGTCCAGGAAAATGGTTCCATATGATAACTAACTACATTGAATAAGCACTGTAAACACAGAAGGATGTGGCATTTTCTTTCTCTAGTGACTGTAAGGGTTAAGAGGAGGAAGTTAACACGTCAGGATGGATGAGTGGTGTGTAGAGGGCAATAGTGCTGTAAGTTTAAGTAGTTGCTGTACAGGGAGTGAAGTGCATGGTAGGATGGAGAAGAAACGAGAGGGAGGAAGATGAGGCTGAACAGCCCAAAGGCCTTTTCCATTACTTACATTTGGTATTCAGTTAGCAGTTAGTTATTTGCAGATCATAGCATGTTCAGATTGATTCCAGTGCTACCACCTTCAGTCTTCTGCCCGACAGAATTTTAGGGAGACCCTATAGATGTGGAAAAGCATGAGACAGTCAGGGAGCCATGTTCTCGGTAGTAATCTGGGGTGGAGGGAGAACTGGGATAAAAACAGGGCTGGGGAATGCAATAGCAGGAACAAGAGTTACAAATTATTCTGCTCAAATATGTGAGACTTAGTGACTACTAAGTGAGAGGGGAAAGTATACCGAAATGTTTTCCCAATCATGGCTGTAGGATGTTGTCTGTAAAGACTGTTAGCTGCATGTGATGGTCTACACATATAATCTTGGTGCTTGGGAGACAGTCTGGGGCTCATATGTAACAAGAGAGGCACCCTACTTGAAGGGTTCTATTAAATTGAATCCAGCAGGCCAGCTGGGGAGCTGGGACTCGTGTCAGAGTGGAGTGGCTTGTGTAAAAGCGGAGGCTTGCTTTGGTGTGTCATGAATGAAAGGGTGATTTTGGCCTTTGGTGTCAGATAAGCTCATAGGTGGAGATACACTATTAGTGTGAATAACTTAGGAACATAAAGTCCCTCATGGGAACACCACAGCCACGCCCATCCCCTTCCCCTTCCTTTAAGTGAAAGGGAATTTATGTATTTCAGCAGAGAGGAAGTAGATGTTTTTTCATCTATCTAAAAATACAGTTGTATCAGAAGCAATCACAGCCTAATGACAATATAAAAACTGGTTACTTGCAAATGTGGGAAAAAAACCTGTCACTGATGTGTTCTGTTGTGACAATGACCCTTTGTTAAGATTGTCATAAACAAAAGACAATTTATCTGTTAAGTCTGTCTTTCAGGTAAAGTTTTATCTTGTGTCTGCTAGGTAGTAACAATGCTTTAACATGTTAAGTTCTTTCAGAGTCATGCCATTATCTTAAAATAACCCAGTAAAAAGACACTCATTTTATAAACAAAGAAACAAGAGCTCACACCTTTACACCCAGATCTCAGGAAGCAGAGTCAGGCAGATCTCTGTGAGTTTGAGGACAGTCTGGTTTACAGAGCTAGTTCTAAGACAGCCAGGACTACACAAAACAGAACAAGACAAAAAACAAACAAACAAAAACCCTGTCTTGAAAAAAAAAACCAAACAAATTAATTAACTTTAAACATATTAAACGAGGGGCTGGAGAGATAGCTCAGTGGTTAAGAGCACTGGCTGCTCCTCCAGAGGCTGGAGGTGGAGAGGTGGGGGGCTGGGAGGGTAAGAAGGTGATAGTGTTACATTCCCAGCACCCTCATGGTGTCTTAGAACCATTCTAACTCCAGTTCTAGGGGATCCCAACACTCCTTTTGGCTTTCAAAGGCACCAGTTTTGTCTTGCACATAGAGTACAGAATACATTCAGGCAAAACACCTATTTGTATAAAATTTAAATATTAAAATAAAGTGAGAGATTGAGAGCCAGTGCCTCAGCAGTTAAGAGCCCCTTAATGCTCTGAGCTGAGGACCAGAGTTTACATCCCAGCACACATTTGGCGGCTCCTAGCTCCCTATAATTCCACTTCTGACCTTCATGGGTGTGCACACTCTACAGACAGACAGAAGCTCAAACACACATATATACACACTTAAAAAAAAAAAAGGAAGGTATTAAGTACAAGGTTGCATATTAGGAAGAGGCAAAATATTAATCTAAACTCCTACCTGGGCAAAATAAAACCCGATGATCCTGAGTTTGTACCAGTTAGCTTTCCCTCCCCACCCTTCTAATCAGTCCTCAGTGATTTGCAATTAAAACATTGGTTTTTGTTTATGGCTAGGGACCGTGGTGATTTTACAGCATCGTGGGCATTTCACATCCATAAAGTAGGACCTGGGGCTCTGTACCAGGTGTTTATTCTTGTTTCCTCTTCCGGAGAGGGATGAAGGTGAGCCGTGCAAGAGGCATGTTGTACTAGGAAGTTCGTGACCTCCAGAAAGCAAATGAACAGCTTTTTAAAACTTACTTCTGTATTTACTTTAAAGGTTTATTTTCATTATATGTGATGAGTGTTTTGCCTACATGTGTGTATGTGCACCGCATGTGTGCCTGGTGCCCACAGAGGCGGGAAGAGAGCACTGGATCCCCTAGAAGTGGAGTTAGACAATTATAAGCCACCATGTGGGTGCTGGGTCACAAACCTGAGTCCTCTGCAAAAGTGCTCTTAACTGAGCCATCTCTCCAACTCTGTATTTATTTGAACAGGAAACATTCTGAATAAATAAAAAAGGGATCAATATTGACCAAAAAAAGCTTGATGCATTTCATTTGTGAATGTTTTATTTTGACTCAATCTTTTTCAGATTATATATCAGTGTTAAGTAGGAATTTGGGAAATAGAGAAAAATATATGAGCCCTTACAATCTTACAATAAAAATGATGGTGACAATTACTTATGGCATTCAATTTTTTTATTAATGTGTATATTTGTTATAATAGGGATGATGATGATGATTACTATTTTTAGTTTATTTTGTTGTCTTTTATGTGTGGGTGTTTCACCTGTGTGTGTATCTGTGCACCATGTGTGCCCTGCTGCCTAAGGTCATCAGCAGAGGGTCCCTAGCACCCTTCCTCTCTTTTTGAGACAGGCTCTGCACATTCCCAGACTCATGACACCCTCCTCTCAGCCTTCTTAGTGCTAAGATTGTAGACTGGGATTAGCCAGCACTCAGAAGACAGGCAAGCAGATAGCTGTGAGTTTGAGGGTAGCCTGGTCTACAAAGAAAGTTCCAGGACAGCCAGGGCTACATAAAGAAACTTTGTCTCAAACAGAGAGAGAGCGCGTGTGTGTGATTTTTTTTTTCCAGGCTTTCCATAAGTCATACTAGTTTGCTTCCCTAAAAGGCTTATATGAGTGTTTGCCTAATGCATCAGCGAACTCATTTCTTCCATGCCCTCAACAAAATGGAATGTTGTCTTTAAAAAAAAAATCTCAGACCAAACCTTTTTCTAATTTAAGCTGGCAATTGCACTTTAAATTGCATGCTTTTAATTGCTAGAGAGTTTTTAAATGTTCGTGATCTTTATTAATTTTCCTCATTGGCTTTACACACTTAATACCTTTTCTGGGTGTTATCCGTTTATCACTAGAAGTGTGTAAGACTTGGCAGTCATCAGCCTAGTGAGTAGATGATGCCAGAGGGAAAGGACATAAGGACAGGAGTCAGACCTGATCCCAGGAGACAGCAACCCTTCAAGTAAAGGTTAGTACTCAAGAAGTGGCTACAATGAGGCTCAGCAGGGGATAAAGAGTGATTAGATATTTTCCCTACTTTAAAATTAACCTTTTTTTTGGTTGGTTTGTTTGAGATAGGGTTTCTCTGTAGCCTTGGCTGTCCTGGAGCTCTGTAGACCAGGCTGGCCTCAAACTCACTGAGATACACCTGCCTCTGCCTCCTGAATGCTGCGTGAAAGGCATGTGCCATCACCACCTGGCTAAAACCATTTCTTCCATTTTTATGAAATATTTTTTCCTCAATGTTTACTTAAGTAATTCTGTTATTCAAATTTGTTTTTATATTTTATTGACTGCTCAGCTAATGTGACTTCACTGGCTCTTTTCTAAGCTTAGCGTCATTTTCACACCTTGACTATGTTGCATTGTTTTTAAAAATTATATATTTAAAACAAAGCATAAAGTAATGCTTGTTTATCCACCAGCTGCCCAAGGGGTGAGTGGGTGGGTGAGTTGTGGTGGTGAGGACAGAGAAGGGGCAAAGCCCCTCCAGGAACCTTTGTTTTCACCATTGTATGTTGTACATGTGTTTCACAGTCTGTAACTTAGGTTTTTCTAGTTAAAGCAGGGTGTACTATGGAAATTTATTTCTACAACTGAAGTGTACTTTGATCTATGGAAAAGTTAAGTATGTTGTATCACATCACTTGCACTTAGCCTCCCTGGTAGCCAGTTCTATGGTTGGTTCAATTCAGTGTCCTGCCATTTGTGGTTCACAGAATTCAGAAACGGTAGGATTTAGAATAATAGTTTAATTGTTTCGGGTGGGAGGTCCACAGTACAGGAGAGGAACAAGACAACAGTCAGATTCTTTCCGGAGCAGCTGCACCTCGTCAGTCTGCATGGCTTTAGAACATAAGGGGTGTGGCTGGAGTTGCTGAACTAATCAGTAAAGAACTGAAAAGGCTGGCAGGTCTGGTAACCTCCCATAATCAGTCCAGCCCCAGGGAGGCCGAGATAAAAGGACAAACTGAAAGGCCAGCTTAGCCTACGTAGGGAGACCATATAACAGAGATTTTTAGAAGAGTGTACTGTGACTATTGGTGCGTAGCCAGGTCCAGGTGTGCTGGAACAAACCTTTAGTCTTGGAGGCAGAGGCAGGAGGATCCCTATAAGGCCAGCCTGGTCTACAGGAGAGCCCAGGATAACAGGACTGCACAGGGAGAGCCTGTCTCAGGCCAACAAAACTTTACCATGTTAAAAAGCTGACGCCTCATTAACTCAGACAAAAGGAACGACAGTCAAAAACTCTGAGTTGTATGTAGCCTTGTGTGTGTAGACAGTGTGCGTGCATGCACCTGTGTTCAGCTCTGGTTTGGGTCTTGGTTGGTTCTTCCACTACTCCCACAGGTGAGTTAATAATGTGCCTTTATGCATCTGTTTCCTGTTACTTCTGAAAAAGAAGGGCATCTCTCCTAAGATGACTCCCTAGATGACTTGATTCCCTTGTTTTAAATTATGACTCAAAATATTTCTTCATGAAAATTTCTTAAAATTTGTGACCAAGTTTTTTTAAAATTTTAAACTTTAGGGGCGACATACAAGGAATTTGCATAAGACAGCCTGCAAAATGGTGCTGAAGGAGCCTTATTTGTGGTAAGTAATTGGAATTCCTGGTAATGGAAAACTTGGGTATGTGAGAACAGGAGTTAAAGAGCACTTGCTGCTCTTGCAAAGGACTCAGGCTTGGTTCTCAGGCACCCACATAGCAGCTTATAGCTGCCTATAGCTCCAGCTCCTAAGGATCCAACACCACCTTCTGACCTTCGGCAGCTCCTGCATGTACAAACTGCAGACATTTTCTCAGTCACATTCATACGTAAAATGAAAGTAATTTTTATTTAAGAATTTTGATTGGTGTGTGTGTCTACATGTATGTATGTCCGTGTGCTGCAGGTACTCTTAGGGGCCAAAAGAGAGCATTGGAGACCCTGGAACTGCAGTTACAAGTTTCCTGGTGGGGGTGCTGGGAACTGAAGTCTGGTTCCCTGCAACAGCAGCAAGACTGTTTTGTTTTGTTTTGTTTTCAAGATGGTTTCTCAGTTTAACAGAGCCCTGGCTGTCCTGGAACTTGTCTGTAGACCACTCTGGTCTCAAGCTCAGAGATCTGCCTGCCTCTGCCTCCACCCCTGCCTCCCAAGCGCTGGGATGAAAGGTGTACGTCAGCATGCCCAGCAACTGCAAGCATTTTTAACCTCTAAGCCCATATTTAAATTTCCTGTCTTAATCACACAAGGCTGCCAGTTTGTATTTGATATTCGAACTAGAAGATCCCGTTCCTAGAAAAGTTTCATAACTTTTTTTTGAACTAAGGTACACCATTATTACTATTATTATTATTAATTTATTCACTTCACATCCCCTAAAGGTTTTTTGGGTTATTTTGTTGTTTTTGTTTTGTTTTTTTTGGTGATTTTTCAAGAAAGAGTTTCTCTATGTAGCCTTGGATGTCCTAATCTTGCTTTGTAGATCAGGCTAGGCTTGAACTCAAAGATCTACCTGCGTCTTGAGTGCTGAGATCACAGGTATGCGACACCATGCCCAGCACTACTTCTTAACCTTTTTTTTTAAGATTTATTTATTTATGTATATGAGTGCTCTATCTGCATGTACACGTGCATGCCAGAACAGAGCACATTATAGATGGTTGTGAGCCACCATGTGGTTGTCAGGAATTGAACCCAGGTCCTTTGGAAGAGCAGACAGTGCTCTTAACCACTGAGCCATCTCTCCAAGTAAGATTAAGATTACTTCTTAATCTTTAGGAGTAGGTTTTAAAATTTTTAGTTCTGCTAACTTTACTTTGGAGAACAGGTAACAAATACATATTTTTAGTCATTCTTGCTACAAGATAGTCCAATAGAATTAGAGATTAAATGAGCAGCAGCAGTATAATGTAATGTACAGTACTATTTACATTTCAGGGCACATGTTGACAATTTTGGGAAAAATTTTTTGTTTTGTTATAGCATAGAGATACTCCTGAGAATAACCCAGATACTCCATTTGATTTCACACCAGAAAACTATAAGGTATGTTTAATAAACATATAGTTGATTTATCAAGTACCCAGTGCTTTCTATGTGTAAACAGGCCCTTTTCCTTTCGCAGAGGATAGATGTGATAGTAAAAATCTACCCCAAAGGGCATAAAGCAGCAGCTGTGCTTCCATGGTGCTGGAGGAGCCTTATTTGTGGTAAGTAATTGGAATTCCTGGTAATGGAAAACTTGGGTATGTGAGAACAGGAGTTAAAGAGCACTTGCTGCTCTTGCAAAGGACTCAGGCTTGGTTCTCAGGCACCCACATAGCAGCTTATAGCTGCCTATAGCTCCAGCTCCTAAGGATCCAACACCACCTTCTGACCTTCGGCAGCTCCTGCATGTACAAACTGCAGACATTTTCTCAGTCACATTCATACGTAAAATGAAAGTAATTTTTATTTAAGATCTAGCTCAAAGGCAGAATGGATGGTTGCCCATCTCCGCTATGAACAAGGCACTGAACTCAGTTTGCCTTGGGAAAGAGAAGAGATTGTATGTGGTAGCTTCATGTAGGAATCATCAGTCATATATACACACACGGTAGAGACAGACAGATAATCATCCTTCTTGTGTTTTTGTCAGTTCCCTAATACAGCTTCCATTCTTCCAGGAGATAGGCACGCATCAGTGTGGAAGAGGTCTTGTTCTCTCCTCACACCCTTTTTGAGGGAAATGGTCATAATAGAAATATCTTAAATGTATAATTTAGTATCAAGGTATCAAGGTGTTTTGAAAATTAATGCAGTAGTGTTTCAACACTAAAATTATAGGGGGAAAAGTCCCTTACCAAATGTAATCTCTTAGTATTTTTATCTTTGGTTCTACTCTTTAACAAAAGTCTATCTAGTATGTGGTATATATGACATTTGGTTGCCTTCAGAACTGCCATGCGACCCACTTCAGCCTACTTATAAACACTGTTAGAATTAATCCTCTCCTCTTTCAAAACAGGGTGTGCCTGACACACTTACCCCAGTCTGCTCTTGCTCCTTTGCCAACCTTCCTGCCTCAGCTCCAAGCACTAATCAGAGATTTGAGGACAATTCTGTGGAGTTGGTTCCTTGAGTTCAGTCTTTATGTGAGTCCCAGGGACCAAACTCGGGTCACCAGGCTTCTGTGAGAAGCAAGGTCTTCTATTTGCCGAGCCACCTTTCCAGCCCATCATTTTTTTTTTTTAAGAAAAATGTTGTCTTTAATAATGAGAACTCTCTTGTAAGTCTTCTTGAGTAGTAAGCCTACAGAGAAAAATAAAACAAGTAACAGTGTGAGAGCATTTAGAAGTTATTGTGCTATTTATAGAGTTGGGTACATTATAAACATTGTAATGTTTTAATCTTTCAGGTGGCAGAAGTTTTACAAGTCCCTCCAATGAGAGTATATGAAGTAGCAACTTTTTATACAATGTATAATCGAAAACTGGTTGGAAAGTACCATATTCAGGTCTGCACTACCACACCCTGCATGCTTCAAGATTCTGACAGCATATTGGAGGCCCTGCAGAGAAAGCTTGGTATGGGATCCTTCCTTTCTTTTGTAACAATATCAAGATTAGCCTGGGGTGCAGCGGGACACAACTTTAATCCCCCCATACCCGGGAGCCAGAGACAGGTGGATCTGTGAAGCAAGTTCCTGGAAAGCTAGGGCTACACAGAGAAACCCTGTCTTGAAACACCTCTCCCCACTCCCATTTCCCAAACAAACAAAAACCAACACCACGATTGTCTTAACAGGTTATGGTAGTACACACCTATAATCTTAGCACTCAGGGTGCAGAGGCCGGAGGATTGTTGAGTTCTGGGTTAGCCCAGGCTACATAGTGAGGTCTAGGCCAGCCTGGACTAGACATTACGAACCTATCTCAGTAGCTTCATCTCTTTACACTTTCTACCTTCCAAATAAAATTGTCTTTCTAGATCTGACATTTTCCACCTAAAAATTTCAACTTAAATTTATATTACTTGGTTTGTACTTTCTCAGTACTTAAAAAAGTATTATTTCTAGTTTTTGTTCATCTGATTCTCAGCCTCAAGTCTGAGCCTTTAATCTATGTTAATCATTAAGTGTGTTTGTAAAGCTTCTAGGAAAATTGTCTCCCCAATGTTAGCATATGTCACATAAAGATGACTATGCATGGGCTAGAGATAGACGGCTGAGGTTAAGAGCATGGGCCCTAGTTTAGTTCCTACCTATCATCCTAGGATCAGGAAGCTCACAAGCATTTGTAACTCCAGTTTCAGGAGCATCAGAATTTCTTGGTGCTGCTCTATTTATGTGCACAAATACATAATCACGTGTACACACCATTTTAAAACTGTCCATGTGCCTTTCTAGAGAAGCCGGGAAATAAGTAACAGCATAGTAGGAACATTTCATCATAAAGGAAATTTCAAATAAATATAAGTATAGCCTATTTACAAAATATATGGGTACGTTCCATATAAAACTGCCATTTTTGCTTTTGTTGTGTTTTTGAGACAAGGTTTCTGTATAGCCCTGCCAGTCCTAGAACTTGCTCTGCAGATCAAGCTGGCCTTGAATGCAGAAATCCACTTGCCTGTGCCTGAGTGCTGGGATTAAAGGGTGTGCCACCATGCCTACCTGTATTTTTAAGTATGTGAAGTTAAAGTATCTTTTAATTTTCCTTCCTGTACTGAGGAAACACAGGCTTTATACTAGAGGCAAGTATACTGAGGTGACCAAGCTGCTCTTGCTTGTAGTCCTCTGACCTCAGGCCTCTCAAGAAGCTGGTCTGTGTCACTGATGGTGGCTTTTTTTTTTTTTTTTTTTTTTTTTTGTAATGTAAGTCCTTGCATGTCACAGATACATTTGGGCATACTGAAGTAAATAAGGCAGAAAGCTCAGTCTGGCCCCACAGAGTATAAGGTATAGACTCTGGCACCTGCTTGGTACATTAGTTACAGCTCTTATATAATTTATTATTTAGCACATAAATGTAGATATATATGCATTTCCATTATGTGGAAATTTGTTCTTTTTACGGGGCACAGTTATCATTTTGCTCTTTTAGACAGAGAACTCTAGTACCTTAAATAATCTTTGATCTTCAGCTTTCTGAATCTTTCCCAATCTAATGGTGTAACTGTGCTATTAGCAGTATAGTTTTTTAAAATGACTTCATTTTTATGTTTGATTATGTGTGCATGCAGGAGCCATGCAAGAGAGACACAGAGAGAGAGAGAAATAGCTTGGAGCTAGGCGTGGTGGGTTTTGCCTATGATCCCAGTACCCTGAAGTCTAAGCCAGGCAGGCTGTCACAAGTTAGAGGCCAGCCCCAAGCTTCAGTGTAAGTCCCTATTTCAAAAGCAAAACAAAAATAACTAAAACAAACTAATAACAAATCAAAACATGGAAGAAAATGAATGTTATGTTATTATTATTATTTTTTTCTGAGACCAGATCTCAATACATAGTCCAGGCTTGCCTTGAACTTGAGTCCTGTCTCTGCTTTTTAGGTACTGAGATTGCACACGTACACCTTTATGATTGGCTCTTTCCATTTTTACAGAATTTTTAATGCGCGGCAATGCTTTTATATACCTCTATAATATATTGTTGATATTGTCATTTTTCTTTTTCTTTTTCTTTTTTTTTTTTTTTGGTTTTGTTTGTTTTTTCGAGACAGGGTTTCTTTATGTGGCCTTGGCTGTTCTGAACTCGCTTTGTAGACCAGGCTGACCTCAAACTCACAGGTATCCTCCTGCCTCTGCCTCCCAGGGTGCCAGGGTCAAAGGTGTGCGCAACTATGCCCAGCTCTAAGAGAGATTTTATTTTTTCAGTTAGTAAGTAGTTAGAGCTCTTGGTTCAGGGCTGGCAATTAGGTCTCTGCTTGTCAGTTACAGCCATTGGGGATGGTTACTCTTTGCATGTTCCTTCCAGGATTAGCATTGATCTCTTGCTCTTTGGTACTTTTCTGTTTTATGTTTTCTTATTGTCTTACGGTTTTATTGTTTTGAAGCCAGCCTGGTCTACAAAGAGTGCAGGACAGCCAGGGCTACACAGAGAAATCCTGTCTCCAAAAACCATAAAGAAACTGAGGCCTTGCTATGTTTTTAGAGGATTAGTCCATTATCATCAGGACAGGAAGCCTGGCAGCATGCAGGTGCTGGAGAAGTAGTTGAAAGAATGAGAGAAACACTGGGCTTGGCATGAACCCTTAAAGCCCACTGTCAGTGACACACTTCCTTCTGCAAGGCAGCACCTCCTAGTCCTTTCAAGTAGTGCTACTCCCTGGTTACTAAGCCTCCAAATAGATGAGCCTGTGGGGGCCATTCTTATTCAAACCACAGAGTGATCCTCAAAACCAAGCTCCAACTGAGTTCTCAGGAAAGGAACTTGGGAGGCAGGTGATGAGAGTAAGTCCTCTGAGGTCACTAGGTTAGGTGGTGAGGCCAGAATTGAAATCAGAGGCTTAGCTTCAGATACACTTAGTTTTCATTTTCAGCTAAAGCCCTTGATGTATATTGCATTATATATTGGAGTTACTCAGTTGTAGAAACCCTGGTAATAACTGAAGTAACTTTAAGGACTTACAGATTTTTACAGCAGTTAGGTGATGGCTTCAATCTTTCTCTAGGAGGATCTGACACCCAAGGATATTGAAGAGATTATTGATGAACTCAGAGGTGGAAAGATTCCAAAACTTGGGCCAAGGTACACTTTTATTTCTATATATAAACTAAATGGCATCACTATAGCGACTTTATCTTTCGCAGAGGCTTGACTTTAAGGATTTTACACTCAGGTTCATAGGAGCGGACTGGAAGTTTGCATATCTAAAGCTGCCATCTAGAGCAAGATATTTATTTTTTCTTTAAGATAAGGCTGGGGAAATGGTTCAGTGTTGGTAAAGTTCTTTCCATGTGAGCCTAAGGAAGGGAGTTGAGAGTCCCAGAGCACAAGTAAAAGCTGAGTAGACTGGTACCTTGGCTGGAGTCCCAGGGTTAGGAAGAGCAGACAGGGAGTGCTCTGAGCAAGGTGGCTCCCACACTAGCTGAAACAGCCAGCTCACAGCTCAGCGGGAGGCAGGGCCCACAGTGGCAGAAACCACACACAGACACAGACACATGTGCACACATGCTTACATACACTTCATCACCTATATAAGGAAAAAAAAAAAACTCAAGGTAAATATCTACGATCTATCAGAACATTTATACTGAAAGAGAATGTGGTACAAGTTGAAATCTGTGCTTAAAAGTTGATGTTGTGCCATGCACAGTGGCGCATGTCTGTAATCCCTGCACTCTGGGAGGCAGAGTAGGTGGGGTGTCTGTGAATTTGAGGCCAGCCTGGTCTACAGATTGAGTTCCAGGACAGTCAAGGCTACACAGAGAAACTCTGTCTTGAAAAACCAGAAAAAAAAAAAAAAAAAAAAAAGACAAGGACAAAAAGTTCATCTTGCCTTCCTTTTATTTCCACCTACAGATCCAATTTTTCCTTTCAATCAATACAGCATAACTTAAGATGTTTTTAAAAAAATTTTGTGTTCATGTACAATGGTATGTAGACACCAGAGGACAACTTTGTGGAGTTGGTTCTCTTCTTACACCTGTACAAGAGATTCAGGTTTTGAACTTGATTGCCAGCCTTTTGCAATAATTACTGTTTCCTGTTGAGTCATATCATTGACCCCAATACAAGGTAACTTTTATCATTTTGTTTTTTTCCCTAACACAAACGCATTTAAACACCTCTTCCAAATAATACTTTTTTGAAACAGCCATCTTGTATTCTTCCTGTGTTTTTGTTCTATTCAATATCACATATCAATATCACCTATCTTTTATTAGTTTTCCTTGTGTGATTTCTAGTTGGCTTGTGAATTCACTGTGATGCTTCTTCAAAGTAATTATAGTACAATCATGTCACATAATGACATTTAATCAGCAACAGACCACAAACAGTGGGATTATCACTATAGTCCCATAAAATTACATTAAAGCTGAAAAGTGCCTTTTATTATTTTGAGACAGACTCTTACTATAGCCCTGGCTAGCCTGGAACTCACTATACAGACCAAGTTAGCAACTCACAGAGCTCTGCCTGAGTTCTGCCTCTGGAGTACTAGGATTAAAGGTGTGTACTACCACACCTGGTCTTTTTTTTTTTTTTTTTTTTTAAGTAAAAATGTACAGATGTGAATTACTAATAATCATTACTTTTCTTTTCAGGAGTGGCCACTTCTGTTGTGAGCCAGCTGGAGGCCTTACTTCTTTGATTGAACCACCCAAAGGACCTGGCTTTGGTGTACAAGCAGGCGTTTAACTTATATTCAACTGTAAAAATGTCACTGGAGAATAAAATATGAATTCATAAGCTTTATACTATTTGCTTTTCCCGCCTGTACATCTTGAAGCTGTTGAATATTGTGTCAGAATAAAACCACCATTTTGGGGGGTTTTTTGTTGTTTGTTTTTTAGGTGTCTTTTTTTGTTTGTTTTTGAAGCAGGGTGTAACTATCTTTAGTTGTATTTTTTTTTTTAAAGATAATTTGTTAAATTTAATTTTATGTGCATTAGTGTGAAGGTGACTGATCCCTTGGAATTGGGGTTACAGACAGTTGTGAGTTGACATGTGAGTGCTGGGACTTGAACCTGGGTCTTTAGGAAGAGCAGACAGTACTCATAACCACTGAGCCATCTCTCCAGCTCCCTCTTTGGTTATCTTAACATTGCAAGCACACAAGAAATAACTGGAGTTGGCTATTATGTGTTTTAAGGATGGACCACATGTTTATAGGAATAAAACTATTACATTCAACTCAAGAAAGGATGTAATAGTACAGGACTTCTGAAAACTCAGAATAGAAATAGCTGTAAGTCATGGAATAATCAGATCGCATCTCTTGGGTTTGAAGTCAGCCTGGTCTCTGTATCGGGCCTGTGACGTCCACACCAAACGGAGCTACTTAATGAGACTGTATAAAAAAAAAAAAAAAAAGAAAAACAAAGCTAGGAGATTGTCTTATGTTTAAGAGTGTTTTGCCTGTGTGCCTAGTGCTCACTAAAGCCAGAAGAGGGCATTCGATACCCAGGAACTGAAGTTACATACGGTTTTGCGTGGTCCTGTGGGTGCTGGGAACAGGAGGAACAGGTTTTTCCCTACACCCCCGAGCCTCTTGACCTAAAAGCAACTTTGTTTCTTGTCACACAAACCCAAGTTGATGTTATATTATGATAGTAGCAAAGTACTTTCCTATGGTTTTTTTTTTAATGTGAGAACAGGGAAAAAAAATTATTTTTTTCAAATGCAAGTTTATATCCCTATCAAGTTTAAAAGCCACGTCAGAATTTTCGGCTTATTCCCGATAGGACAGTCTTACATTTACTAAGGTGCTAACGGACACTGAAGGAGACCACAGTTGACGACGACGGAGAGAATTGTTTCCTGTGGAGTATCAAGTTCTTGGGTGGCTCAGGACGACGGTTGCAGGCTAACCGCTGCAGATAGCAGCCTTCGGAAGGAAGCCTGAGTCCAGGCCATGACTGAGGTGGTAAACGCTCCTCACACACGCTCAGACTCACGTGGGCCCGCTCGGTGACATTTCTGTCGAGAGAGGAGACAGGGTCGCGTGGCCGGCACCGGACACACAGCCGCGTTCTTGGCAACCCGCGCCCGCGGCAGTGCTTTGGCTGCGTGTGGCTAGGAAGCCGCCCGGTCCGCGCGCACTGGGCAGCTCGGCCGCGCAGCCCGGACCCGCCTCCCGCCGGCGCGACCGCCGCTCGCAACACCCGCCCGCTTCGTCCCAACGCGAACCCTGCAGAGAGTCGGGGGCCGGCGGCCGCGCGCAGGACCCCCAAGCGGCTCCTTCGGCTCCGCGGGCGCGGCCGGCCGGGAGACGCAGGACTTCCGGCCCTGCCGCTCGCTCCGCTCCCCGCCGCCGCCGCCGCCGCCGCCGCCGCCGCGCGCCCCGCTCCTCCCGAGAGCCCGGGGACAGGCGCGTCGGGGGCGGGGCACGGCGGTCACGCCGCCCGTCCCGTGCCTGCAGGGGTCACGTGGCCGCCGGGGTCACGTGCTCGCGCCGCAGCCAATCGCGGAGAACGCCGTCCCGGAGCAAGGAGGCTGTGGGGAGAGACCGACCAGCACCGGAGATGTTTTCGAGCCTGGCCCCGGCGGCCGCAGGGGCGGCTGCAGCGGCGACGGAGACACCGGCGGCGGCGGCCACCCGGAGGTCCTCGCTCAGGGGGTGAACCCTTGCGCGCCCGCCGAGCCTCGGGTCCGTGCGGGCCAGGGGGGCGTGGCGACCGGCGGGGAGGAAGGAGGGCGCGGTTTCGAGTCCGTCCCGGGCACCGGCGAGGAGACCCTCGGTCCTCAGCTCGGTGCCCCGTCCCTTCCCCAGAGCCAGGGCGGGGGGCGCGCCTCTGCCCGCCGCGCCCAGCCGCCGCGCGCCGTTCGGCGCGGCCCGGCCCAGCCCGCGGCGCGGCCGGCGGGACCGTGACAGGCCGTTGGTGGCCGCCCCGCCCGGCGTGCTGACGGGCCGCGGCGCAGGTGGGGTGCCGGGGGCGACGCTCGGGCGGCGGCTAGCGCGAGCGCTTCGGCCGCCGCTTACCGGAACATGGCGCGGCCGGGAGGGCGCCGCCAGCGCCCCGGGACGGCCGGCATCGCGGGGGCGCGCCCTGCCGCCGCGCGCTCCCGGTGCCAGCCGCGCTGCGTGCGCAGTGTCGGAGACTCAGTGCGGGCCGGGGCGTAGGAGGCGCGGTGGTCCCGGGAGAGGTGCGCGAAAGCGAAGGGGCTGCGGCTCGCGGAGCCGGGACTGTCCTAAATGGCCAGTGCGACCTGCCCTTGCGGCGGTGAGCGATCAGGGCTCAGTTCGTGCCGGGTCCGGTTGGAATGATGTTCAGGGACCCCTAGAGCACGTTGGAATCTTAGGTCTGATTTTGAAGAGGAATATGGGATGACGCATCCCTCAGGATCCAAAGCGTTGAATAAACGGCTGTACAAAGAGGTCAGCGAAGCCCAGCTGACAGCTGTGTTAATAATCACAGCGAGACTAGTTGAGGATGGACGTGAACAGTACTGTCCTAGGCGAACACGTAGGGGAAACATTGGAAGCAGTGTGGTTGCAGGGACTGTAATTTCCGCCGGACGCGCCTTGAACTGGGGTGAAGTATGTTGCAAATCCAGTGATCGATGACGCTTCGGGATTACCGCTAATTCTGTGGTACAGATGAAGCTGCGTTTTCGGTCATGTGTTTCTTCTTAGTTTTAAAATGGTCTGAGTCAATTATGAAGGAAGACGAAATATTCGAGCAAGTCATCTGTTCATTAAAAACATATGCCCAAGTGGGCTGTTAAAAATCTTGGTAACTGATCTTTCTCAGTTTCTTTCTCAGTCTTTACACAAAGGCTTTCCTGGAGATTAACTCAGAACTGGCAAGATGTGCACTCTCAGGGCCCAGTGGCTTAAAAGCAAAACTGTGTTGGAATCACCAATGTAAGGATGAAGATGTTATATTTAAAAACATTTCAGGATAACATTTAATATTTTAATACATGTGTTTACATGGCGGGTGTGGAGATCAGAGGATAACTTCCTAGTGGTTCTCTCCTTGGGCCTGGTGGTGGTTCACACTTTTACGCTTTGAGAGGGCTTTCATTCGGATTAAAAGCAAAAACTATGTAAGTATGCAACAATGCTTGTTCCTGAGTCTGTAGCTGCAGAGAGAAAGGTTTTAGTACTTACTGAAGATAGAAATACTTAAGGTAGAAAGAAGCACTAATTGAATTTCTAACGCTCTCCTAGACAAACTAAGTTTGTTTTTTTTTTTAAAGACTGGCAAAGTTTTCTGGAAGGGAAACCAGAGGGTTAAGTGTATTTGTGGATGGAATATTTTCTAAATATTTGGAAGCCTTTGTCAGTTTCTTACGATTTGTGTTTTAAAGTTGTTAACAGTTTATGGACTAAGGAGAGATGAAACAGTGGTGATCTCTGGGTATGTATCCTATGAAGTGTATTTGAGGAGGAGTTAAGAGAACAACAGTAGTGAAAAGGCTCAGTTGCTGAAAATATTTTGCAGTCTTGGTGTTGTTTCTCCAGGAAAAAATAATGGTTGAACTTTATATGGAGACAGTTGGAGTAAATTGGGAAAGAGGATGCTTTTTGTCAAGATTACAATGTTGTTGGAGACGTAGCTTGGTTGGCAAGCCTATCGTGTAGGAAGTCCTGTATTTCATCCCCAGCATTGCATGAACCAGGCTTGATAGCACACAGCCATAGTGTCTGTAAACCCAGTACTCAGGAAGCAGAAGTAGGAGAATCTGCTCAAGGTTGGGTTAGAGAGATGACGGTCATGAAAACCTAAGCATGAGGACCTTAGTTTAGATGCCCAGCAACTGGGTAAACCCTAGGAGCTGTGGCACATTCCTGTAAATTCTGGCACTGTGGAAGCAGAGCCAAGGAGCGTACCTGGGGCTTGCTGGCCAGCCAGTCTAGCCAGATTGGCAGGCTCCAGGTTCAGTGAAAAATCCTGCCTCAGAAAATAAGATTGAAAGCAATGGAAGATGATGTTGACCGGTGGCCATACAAGCATTACACACATGCATTTGTGTTCATCTGTATAAACAGACACACCCACCACCATTACCACCACCCACAAAAAAAGGTGTATGTAGGTGTAAGCTGCGTAGTGACTTCTAGGCTAGTCTGAGATACATTAGACCCTTTGAAAAAATAATTCCCATTCTAATGCCCTTCTAACTCAATAGAGGTTTTTGGGAAAGTGATAGTTTCTGATGTTGGTTAGAGAAATGGTAGTCTGTTGGGATATCTGAAAAGGATTATTACTAATATTTTTTTTAAGAATGAGGTTTTTCTTTAGCTGTTTAGTAGTTAATTTTTCTCAATTTTTTTTTTTTTTTTGAAACAAGATCTTTGCCAGGCTGGCTTCAAATTTGTCATGTATTTCAGAGTGTCCTTGAACTTGAAAGAACCCTCTTGTGTACAATATCTTTTTATTTTATTTTATTATTTTTTTTTCATTTTATTTTGGCAAGCGCTCAACTGAGTTACATCTCCAGCCCCCATTTCATCCCCTCCTTTTTAAAGGTTTATTTAAATATATATATATAATTTATTTTTAGTTTATGCTCCTTGATGTCTTGTGTACTTGTGTGTCTGTCTGAGGGTGTCAACAGCCCCCGAACTGGAATTACAAACTGGTTTGAGCTGCCATGTGTGTACTGGGAATTGAACCTGGGTTTTCTGGAGAGCAATCAGTGCCTTAACTGCTGAGCCGTCTCTTCAACCCTAAAGGATTATTTTTAATTGTGTGTTTGCATGGGCTTGTACAGGAGTGCAAGGTGTCTGCAGAGGACAAAGATATTGCTCCCCTAACCCCCCCCCCCCCCCCCCCCGCCAGAGTTACAGGTGGTTACTCCTTGTGATGTGAGCCACTTCCTGTGGGTGCTGGAAACCAAACACAACACCCAGCCCTTTTTAATGTTTTCTTTCCAGGTGGGGTCTTGTTAAATTGACTAGACAGTCATACTTTTGATCCTTCCTGTCTGAGCCTCCCAAGTAGCTCAGATTATAGGCCTGCCCCACCACTTCCGTTTTTCATTCAGAGCATTATTCAGTCTGAAAAGAGAATGTTTAGTGAGACTAGTCCTTTCTCTCATTGTAAGCAGTTTGAACTACTTCCAGCATATATAGGTAGAATTTCCCTTATACTGGCAGTTGCTTCAGAATTATTGCTAATGACATGTATTTGTATATCTGGGTCATTTACCTGCTACATTTGGAGATGTAGTCTTGGAACTAGAAGCGACTTCACATTTTCTAATCCATGTGCCTCACTTTTCAAATGACAAAGGTAAAAGCTTGGGAAGAGGGTAAATCACTTAGAGTTGTGTGCCTGGATGTGCCTGGAAGTTTCTTTCTGTGAGATGCCAATTTGTACTTTACTTAGACAGAGTTGTATGGAATAGAATCAAAAAGACCTTGAACAATAGCTGAGAAGGTCTTTAAGTTTTTGGGTTTGTTTGTTTGTTTGTTTAACAAACCATTAATATTCAGAACCTTGTATTCTTCATCTACAAATAGGCACTATAGAGCATGTGTGAGGCCTGTACAGTCAGGCCTGCCACCACTGCAGTCACTGCCACCACCAATAATAATAATAATTTTCCTGCATAATTTACAAAGTTGTTGGGTAGAACAAATGAGGGTACTATAGAGAGTGCATTGTATACTGGGACCTTTTATACAGATACAGTGTGATGATTCTACTTTTAAAGAATGTAGTTCTTGAGGTGTAACAAGATGTTTCAGTCCCTAGGTTTTTGCCTAGCCCTGGCTTTATTATTTTCTGCACCTGCTATTTTAGGGATTATAATTCCTTGTAGATACATTTTTTTCCCGATCCCCACTTAGTTCTAATCTTAGTAAAGCGGCTTATGAACACTCTAAATATTGCTTTAGCCCTCTGATTTCTCCTGGAGAATATAAAGTTGCTTCATACAGCATTTGAAAACATTCTTGTTATACACTCATGCATGCATAATTTGTTTCCTTAGCAGACAATAGCTTTTTAAAAGCAATAATCAAAGTATCGTAGTCATGTTGATTTTTCTCTCCTTGGTTTCCAGATATGACAGTAGCAGGAAATAAATTTTCTTTATAAACTCAGTTTTGTGTAATTCATGGTTTTTCGTTGTTGTTGTTGTTTTGCTTTTCATTTAAAATATGTAGAAATGCTGCATGGCTGTAATCCTAGCACTTAGCAAGCTGAGATTGAAGGATCACTGCAAATTCTAAGCCAACCTAATCACAGTGTGAGTGAAATGCCAGGCCTGGGTTAGAGTGAGACCCTGTAAAAATATATAGAATATGTACTTTCTGTGTGTCTGTCTGTCTGTCTGAATTAATTTCCTCCCTCCCTCTCTCCCTTCCTCCTTTCCTCCCTCTCTTCCTTTCTTTTGAGACAGGGTCTTACGTAGTCCTGGCTGACCTGGAACTCATTCTGTAGAGTAGGCAGGCCTTGATCTGTCTGTCTCTGCCTTTCTAGTGTTGTTGTATTTGCTTTTTGGGTGAAGTTTAATTTATTTCTAGTATTTTCATGTGATAGTGAACATCAATAAATTGATATTACGGTGTTGCCTAGATTATCAGAGTAATCTTGGACATAAAAAGTATTGGTAATCAGCCAGGTGGTGGTGGCACAAGCCTTTAAATCCAGCACTCAAGAGGCAGAGGCAGGTGGATCTCTAAGTTTGAGGCCAGCCTGGTTACAAAACAAGTTTTAGGAAAGCCAGGGCTACACAGAGAAACCCTATCTTGAAAACCCCCCCCCCCCCCGAGAAAGTATTGGTATCACATTCACTGAGTGCTTTATAGGAGTCTTTGTGTAAGGTTGAAGTGCAATGTTTCAGATAATTTCATAAGCCTACAGAACATACTGTCTTAAGATGGCAGATTAAGCTGAGGCTATAGATAGAGATACAGGTATTGACAAGCTAGGTGACCGTTTTCCAGATGTATTTTACCCATTTCTCTGTGGTCTTTCAAGGGTGGTTTAACTGGTTTTGAAGAGCTTTAAGATAGTATTTATTAAATTTTGGACTTTGAAAAATGCTTGAAGGCTATCTGTTCCACTAGCCTGTGATGCCTGCACTTGGGGAGGCAGAGGCAGGCAGATCGCTGCCAGTATGGTCTGCAGAGTGAGTCCAGGACAGCCAAGGCTATACAGAGAAACCCTGGGGCGGGGGGAGGTGGAATGAACCAGTAGGGGTTTTTTTGTTTTGTTTGTTTTTGCGAGATGCGTGTGTGGGTTGTCCATTTTCCCAAACCCCCTTTCACTGCTGGAGACAGATCCCATGGCCCTGACCAGATATACTAGTCAAGCACTGTGCCTGTGAGCCACATCTCCAGCCCACAATGAGGGCAGGCCACCAAGCACCACATGGTGGAGGGAGATCGCTGACTCTATAAAATTGTCCTCTGACCTCCCTGTATGTCCTGTTGCCTGTGTATGCCCTCCAAAAATAAATCTCAGAAGAGAGATGCAGTCTATCACAAACCACAGTGGTAAAGGGAAAAAGCACACTGAACTCGGGGAGCGCCTGAGCTGTGGGAAATTTGAATTTGTGCTGGGTAGCAAGTAGCATCCACAAGTGGGTTTTTTGATCTCAGGACTTCAAGAAGCCTGCCAAACTAAGAAATTAACTTCAGTCCCTAGAAAGTGAAATTGAAACACAGAAATTACATACACAAGGGAAATTATAAGGCAAATTGTAGTGTAGAAGTCATTTGTTTTTAAAAATTCTTAGACTGTAAAAGTTGTTTTGTTGGTGGCTGCTAGAGAGCTAGCATAGGGGTTAAGAGCACTTCCAGTTTGTCCAGAGGACCTGAGCTCACTTCCCAGCATCCACATACGGCGGGGTCACAACACCCGTGACAGTGCACCTCTGTACGAAGACACACTTTGTGGTTTTTCCATGGCCCCAAACAGTTGTTTATTGTACTGAAGTTGGTTAAAAATATGTGGCAGTTTGCATTTCTGCTTATCAGTATGTATTTGGGCTACGATTGGAATAGTGAAATAAGTGTATGCCATAGCTTTTCAGATTATTTGCCCTGTGTAGGAATTGGCCTGCATTCTGCCTCCCATCTTCATTGTATTTTCTTTCATTTTATCGTATTTTTTGGACTTTTGAGATAGGACCCCAGTGTGTAGTTCAGGCTGACCTGGAACTTGCTGTTGACAGAGGCTCCTTGAACTTGTGGTGATATGGAAAACAGGATTACACTATGACTGGCTTCTACCTTCTAACAGAGAACAAAAACTGTGTGGTTGGTTTCTTTTCTGCCTAAAATAGCTGTATTAACTCAAGATTTTTTTTTTAATCCAGTGAGGTTTATTGGATGGAGATGGGGAGAGAGAGAGAGAGAGAGAGAGAGAGAGGGAGGGAAAAAGAAGAGAGAGAGAAAAACATAGTAGGGGGAGGGGGCACCCTGACAGAGAGAGGGGAAGAGCCAGAGAGCAAGAAGGCAAGAGGAAGGGGGATTAACTCAAGATTTAAAAGAGAGAATATGCCTTAAAAGTTACAGCGGTTTGCTGGGAGGCAGACACAGGCAGTTTACTAGTGAGCTCCAGGCTAGCCAAGGCTGCATAGTGAGCTACTGCCTCCTCCCACAACCCCCCCCCCCAAAAAAAAATTGCAGTGGTTTGTAGTTTATAAAGTTTGCATCTGATTTCTTTAGAGTCACAGCTATGTGAGGCAAGAAAGAGTTGTCAGCTAACCTCATGGATAAATCTAGGTTAAACTTACTGGGAGTTAGCTTAGCCTGCTTTGAAATTTACTTATGAACGGGAAGTGTGAACAAACCTAAAAGAAGAGAAAAGAAAGAAGTGTTTTTAATAGCTGAGGTGATCATCAGTGGAGGTTATCCAATCTTCAGAAATTATCCCCATCTTCCAGGATTCATAAAACACATCACACATGAAAGAATATGCTGTTTAAGCTTCAGGTGAATAGGGAAAAAATAGCTTTTTACGAAGTTTCTGTTTGTCTTCATGTTATGAAAGGTAAACAGAAGGTTGCTTGGTGGCGTATAGGCATACTCATTCTGTTGTCATGAAGAAACTTAAAATTCTTTTGTAGTTTATTCACTTTACATCCTGATTGTAGCCCCTCCTGTCTCCTCCCTCCCTCCTTTTCCCCATCCCCCTCCTCTAGTCCTCAGGAGAAAGAAGCTCTTTGTGGCTCTTCTTTCTTGTGCTCTTGCTCTGCAGCTTGCTACTCAAAGCAAATGCACACTTGCACAGGGAGTTACGTCAACTACATTTGTGATAAAATTACAGTACCACTTTCATTGTACTTTTAAAGAGAGTTATTTGTATTTTCTCTGTGTCCCCATGTGGTGGTCAGAGAACAACTCCTGGAGTCAGTCTGCCTAGACCCCAGGGGTCTCATCAGGTCCTCAGGCCTGGCAGCAAGGGCCCCTCCCAGCAGCTCATCCCCTGGCCCTCACTGCCTTTAAGGCTTTAGTCTGTGTTGTTGTGGAAGGAATTTGACTCTAGCTGTATGAATTTGGATATTAGCTAATATAGGAGGAAATTATATTTATATTTTCAAAATTAACCCTTCAAATCTTTTGGACATTTTTCTCTTTGTTCCGCCTTATTCAAACTTTCAGGAATTCAAACTTTTAAGACTTATAAGAATTTAAGCAAATAATATTCTAACATGTATGTTAGAGTTTTTATATTACAGAGTTAACTTGTGCTACTGTTACAGTAAACTATAATAGGAAATAGGTTAGCAGTCCTTTACGCGTTCTTCACATGGTAACATTATAGATTTCCACATCTTTTATCTTACAAGTCTTTATTTATTTATTTATTTATTTTTAAGAATCATTTAAAAGCCTCAGGAGAAATTGAGAACTGTGTCACTCCACTTCTAGTTATCAGGCTGATGACTCTGGTTGTTGTTGGTTTGTTGCCCTGTAGCTTAGGATAAAGTGTACTTACTATGTAGCTGAGACTGGCTCAAACTTAGGGCAGTATTTCTGTCTGCCAGTCCTGAAATTACAGGAGTGAGCCACTACACTGAGTTGCTACGGATACCTTTCTTCTTTTCCTTTCTTCTTTGTTTTTTTGACAGAGTTTCTCTGTGTAGCTCTGGCTAGAACTGGATCTGCACACCAGGCTGGCCTAGTCAAGGATCTGCCTCCCTCTGCCTCCCAAGTGCTGGGATTAAAGGCTTGTGCTCTACCTCTAGCTATAGCTTTTGTATATTCTCATGTTACAGAAAATAGAATCCTTCGAGCATTTGAAGGAACAGCTTTCCCGCTTGAATATTATGAAATACTAACTGACTGATGGAGCATAATTGCAAGCATTCTATAGTTGACAACAGATGGCTTTTATGGAATACATATGGAAGATAAGTAGAATGGTTATTTTATAGTTTATATTATTATTATTATTACTATTATTATTACTATTATTAGTGAAGACAGGGTCTTACTCTGTAGCCCTGTTGGCTTGGAACTCGCTGTGTAGACCAGATGGGGCTTGGACACACAGAGATAGATCTATCTCCCTTCCTTTGTCTCCTGAGTACCGGGTTACGGCCATGCACTACCACACCTGACTTATTTTTTATTTTTTAAGAATTACTTTATTTTGGGTGTGTTATTGTTTTGTCTGTACACCATGTGTGTGCCTAGTACCCACAGAGGTCAGAAGAGGGCCTTGAGTCCTCTGCTTCTGGAGTTACAGACAGTTGTGAGCTGCCATGTGGGTACTGAGCATTGAACCCAGGTCCTCGGGGAGCACGTCTAGTGTTCTTAACCTCTGAGTTATCACTCCAGCATCTTATTCTTTTATTTTGGGGGGCATAGTCTCCAACCCAGGCTGGCTTTAAATGTCATAGGAATGTAGCCAAATATTGAACTTAAGAACCTCTTGCCTATGCCTCCACCAGCAGGAGTCTATAGTTACTTTGAAGTTGTATTGTAGACTTTTTTGGTGACTCTGACAGGGACTGTGGGGTTTGGTCTCCCCAAAGGACCACACTAACTAGTTTTGAAATGTTACTGTTTATTTGTTTCTGAGTTTTTAAGACAAAGTCTCACTCTATAGCCCTGGCTGACCTGGAACTCACTGTATAAAAAAGGCTGGTGAGGAGGCAGCAACAGGCAGATCTCTGGTTTCTGAGTTTAAGACCAGCATGATCTACAGAGCTAGTTTGAGAACAGCCAAGGCTACACAAAGAAATCCTGTCTTAAAATAAAAAAAAAGAGGAAAGGCTGGTCTCATATCTGTGCGTGCGTGCGTGTGTAATGTATTGTTTTTTTCAAGACAGAGTTTTCTGTGTAGCCTTGGCTGTTATTGAGCTCTCTCTGTACAGCAGGCTGGCCTTAAACTCAAGAGATCCACCTGTCTCTGCTTGGATCAAGGGCATTTGCCGCCACCACACCCATGGCTTTTAGTTGTTGCGTCTAGAAGAGTTAACAGTAACACTGCTACTTTAAGTCCGTTTACAGTGTATGTTGGTTTTGCCATGTTGAATTATGTAGTCTGTGAGGTAGATTTATGTTATAGTGTGAGCGAGAGACAAACAGTGAGAAGCAGAGAAAGCCTAAAGTAAGGCCCAACCAATTCAACTTTGCTCTGATTTCATGGCAGTGACAGTTTTAGTCTGCAGTTGAAAGTAGTCTTATAACTAGTAATTAATTGGTCAGGATGAGAATGGCCTGGTAAGTGAATTACAAGTGCTTACTGCTTCCTTTTTTACTTACTTATTTATTTATTTATTTATTTAGAGACAGCGTTTCTCTGTATAGCCTGGCTGTTCAGTTAACTCATTTTGTAGACCAGGTTAGCCTTAAACCCAGGTATCAGCCTGCCTCTGCCTGAGTGCTGGGATTAAAGGCACGTGCCACCACCGACCAGTGCTTAACTTACTGCTTTAACATCACTCTTGTAAGTCTACAGATGGTAGCCCTTCCTAACTTCGTAAAAACCATAGGCAAAGGAAAAAACATTTTCCTGATCACTTGCTAATACTGGAGCAGCAGTGATTATCATAAATGTTGGGGTTTGAAATTTACATTTATTTAATATTTTAAAGCCATTCTTCAGCAATTTCTTAAATGTATACGTGTCTTGATTATATCTACCCTGCCTCACTGTTCGTTTATTTATTTATGGTGCTGGGGATTTGAACAGAAGGCCTTAGGCATGCTAGGCAAGTCCCCTGCTTCTGAGCCACACCCTCATCTCTGCTGTGGTTTGCATGTGTATCAGGCCAAAGGAGGATAGAGGTGGCCTTGGGTGTTTTCCTTTATTGTTTTCCACTGTGTATCTTGAGTCCGTTTTCTCTCATTGAAGCTGGAATTTATAAGCTGTTTTAGACTGGCTGGCAGGCCAACCCCCTCCCCCAGCCTTTCACTGTTGGGATTGCCAGCATATACCACTGTTGGGATCTTTCTGAAACAAGGAAGGGCTCAAAAACCCGCAGAAAAGAGGAGAAGTCACCAGGGACCAAAGTCAGGCTAGTTCCTGAAAGGCCTTGGTCCTGGGGCCAGTTTGTATTCTCAGTTTATACTGTAAAACCCCAAGGTGGGGCAGTCAAACAAGGTTTTACAGAAGCATATGTGGCAGTCGGCAGGTTGTTAAGGGCAACAGCTGATTGATCCAGCTATTTCTCTAGGTCATTCTGTTCTAGAAAGCGCGTGAAGTCCTGCTTGGCAAATCAGCAGTACAAGCGGTGCTTTAAGTAAGCCACTAAATAAATCAATAAAGCAGCATCTAATAACTGTTTTTACTTTATTGTACTCCAGTCCCCCCTTTCCCTGTCCTAACACCTCCTGCATCTGTCTTGAAGAAATGGGTTTGTACTCCTGGCATATCACCTGTACTGTACTCCATTGGCTCTCATTTGTACCTCTACCTTTAATCTTTTCTAACAACTTCCTGGCATTTTTTTGTACCATTTCAGACTGATTACATAAAACCAGTATTGAAGGATTTGCCTCCCTTTTCAGCAGTAATCAAGCCTAATCCTCTGGGTTTGAAGGACTGTTGCTGCCAGTGAATCTGTGAGATTTGAAGAGTGACAGTGTTTACCTGAACAGTAAAGAAGTTTTTCTTGATCTGTGGGGAAGAGCTAGCTGTGTTGAGTGTGTTGGATGTCTGTTGCAGTGGCATCATTGTTCATGGACCCTGTCAGAGCCATTTTTAGCATGACTGGTAAAAGTACAGGAGTTTTTTTGTTTGTTTGTTTGTTTTTTTCCTCGACTCTAAGGGGTGTGAGTATTGCTGGAGCACATGCCGGGAGCAGGTCTAAGTTGGGGCCCAAGATCACCCGTTTGCAGCTGTCTCCTGAGTAGCAGGTGTGAACACCCTTGGGGCAGGCTACTGCCCTTTTCACTAGCGTGATGCAGCCCTCTTTAGTTTTTATCTGTTGGGCTTTTCGTGTGACCTGAACAGGTGGCCCAGTTAGACATGCTCTTGGTGTTGGTTATTCGTTCCCACTGCAGTAGACGAAACCTGGCTTGTGTGTAAACATGCCCAGCGGTCCTGACCTAGGTAAGGGGCGCATGGCTGGCATTTACTAAAGACCAGCATTTTGAGACCTGCTTTCTCACATGAAAGGCTTCTCTGTGGCCAGTCTCCATATTACTCCCCCCAGGGTTTTCCTTTAAGGCCCATTACAGCCTTAACTCCTAATTCCACCGTGGGGTTCCTTCCAGGCCCCTTATGTGGGAACACCCACCCATGACCATATTTAAGCTAAGACTACGAGGTTCCCCCACAATCAGTGTTTGTTTGCCCTCTGGCCCTTCCTCCATTGGCTGTCACTAGCTTGGGCATGGGGAGTTCCATCACAGCAGGATGAACTTGGAGGGATGATTGGTGACTGGCCTGTTCCCTAGTAGCATCACCCAAGGGAGATAAGACAGGGCCCCTCTGTGGGGCTGTTAGTTGTATTGATGGGTGTCCAGGAGTTGCAGTTGACCTGGAAGAAGGTTGCTCTCCAGACTAATTTATGTGACAGGGACACTGGCTCTGACGCGCATCCACAGAACCGGGGAGGGTGTCAGGAGGCAGAGTAGGAGCTGAGCTGATGGTCCCATCTGAAGGTCATTTTGAGGTGGTTAGTTTCTGAGGCTGCTCTGGGGCTGGAGCTCTCATGGGTGACTCCTGGCTGGGGTCCATAGCCACCTTGCTGTGGGTGTGGTGCATTCTGGCATGGCACCTGAAGCTCTAAGAGCAGAGGGGGTGGTGAGGATTGGGCATTTTTTTTTTTTTTTTTGTAGTGTCAGCCAAGTCTCTCAGGAACCCCTGGAGGAGGGTGTGTCCACACTCTCTGAGGTCCTCTGAGTCCTTTGGGAGCAGTGGAGGTAGGCAGCAAACATGATCTCGAAAGGAGAATGACTGCATTTACGGGGTCTGCAGTGCACCCTAAACAGTACAAGTGGAGGAATTTCTGGCCAAGGGAGGTCTGTTCTTGGCAGTGCTCGGCCAGTGCTGTCTTAAAGGTTCTATTCGTTTTCACAACCAGGCCTGATTGAGGTGGTACCGAGTGTGCAAGGTTCACGCTGATCTTCTGTGCAGAAGGAAGAACTTCTACCCACACTGAACTGTGCACGCAATAACCAGCAATACAGGTCTCTCTGCTGGCTTGAGTGTCAGTAACGTCCACTTCCAGATGTTCTGATGGGTAGGACCCTTCGGCTTGTGTCGGTGTGGGAACCTTGGGTCCCTCCCTGAGACTGTCCAAGCACAGTGTATGTGCTTGGCTAGGTTGTTGGGTACTGATATTTGGCAGCCTCGGGACCAACAAATATCTTCGCAACCATTGTGTGGCAGTGTCTCTAGATGGCTTTGCTTCATGCGCTTGCTGGACTAGGCTGGGAGCGGTCACCTCCGGAATTATGATTCTGACTGAGGTAGTTGGCCAGTCCTGATTTTTAATAGGTATCAGTTTTTTTGTTTTTGTTTTTGTTTGTTTTTTTTTTTTTTAAGACAGGATTTCTTTGTGTAGCCTTGGCTATCCTGGACTCACTTTGCTGGCTACGAACTCAGAGATCTGCCTACCCCTGCCTCGCAGAGTGCTGGGATTGTAGGCTTGCGCCACTGTGCCCAGCCAGGTTTGTTTGTTTGTTTGTTTGTTTGTTTGTTTGTTTGTTATCCTGGCTTATCTGAGGGAGCTCTGGAGCGCCTGAGTATAAACATACCTTCTGGAGGGCAATGGAGGGGCTGCGGGTCTGTGTGTAAACATACCTTCTGGATGGCAATGGAGGGACTGCGGGTCTGTGTCTTCACAGAGGGCAGCCGTTTGCTTGTCTGGTTTGCCAGTTGGTCTTCTCAGCTCACTTGACCTTGATCTTTGTGTGAGTGGCTGAGCAGCTCTGCCACAGCCGGGGTCACACAGCTTGGAACTAGGGGGTTTGGTTTCACTTTAATTTCTTCATCATCTGAGGTATCTAGTCCCTTTGTCCCTGTATTGCTGCATTGAGGCTCTTGATGTAAGGAACTGTCCCCCTGTTGCAGGCTTCAGCTCCCATCTGTGAAAGGTTCCATATCTGAATTGGGAAGCATCTTGTCTTTTAAGTCTGGTTGTGAGGAGAAAATCTCTTAGAATCGTCTGCAGTCACAGAGGGCTTTCCTTCTTCTTCAGGCAAGTATGTGTTGTGGTAGCATAGCTGCCATCCTCTTGGATGAAGAGAAGGCCTGGCATTTCCCTCAGTGCTGGGTCAGGTACCATTGGAGGATGGGATCAGGTGGTCCTGATTCTCTGGCACTATGTGGTACTGGCAGTTGGAGCCAGTAGGGAGGCAGCATCATGGACCTCCTGCTGGGGAAGCTAATGGGGGCTCTTCCTTGGTGTCTCTGTGGGAGGGACTGTACAGATCTCACACCAGAGCAGTGCAGACCTGATGGCCAGGAGAGTTCTCTAACGGACTTGGGGGTCTTATATGCATCTCACCCAGTGAGGTGGAGGAGACCACTTTCTCCCGAAGCAGGTGCCTGCCTGGCTGACCACCTCGCAGTGACTTAAGAGATCGTACTTTGCTTAGTTACTTTCTATTACAGGAGCCCAGGGCCAATTCAGGCGTAAAGACCTCAGGAACCACAGGTTGGGCCCCAGGGCCATGAGACCATTGCAAGCATTTTGAACATGCATTCACCACTCATCCAGAAGTTATATGTTCCCATTTTAAATTCCTACTCTACTTCTCTAGAGACGAGTACCAGTGCCTCAGTCTCCCTTCAAGGCTTTTCCTTGGAGACCTGTGCTACCTCAGTATCCCATCCAGGCTCTGGATGCAATCTCCCAAAAATGATTGATCCCACACAAGTTCCATCTTCCTGTTTCCCCAGCAATTCTTACCTGGTCCGGACGTCCTCCTAGACCATCCTCACTCAGTTCAGGCCCTGGGTCTCACAGTCCCCTTCGCCTGTTAAAGACACATGCTTCAGAGTTCCAGAGACCTTCAGAGGGCTGAGACCAGGGAGTGGCAGTCTTTCACAACCAAGTAGGGTTATAATGACGAGATCTTGCTGCGGTCCCCAGAGATGTTATGGGAATCTTTCTGGAGCAAGCACTCCCACACCACGGAGAGCAGAAGAGAGATGTCAGTGGTAGACTAAGGCCTTTGAAGAGCCTCTCATTAGTGTTGGGATATTTAATCCAGAAAGATGTCCACACGACCACCATGCCTAGCTTTTATGTGGCACTGAGGCTCTGAACTCCAGCATCATGCTCACACAGCAGCTGCTTTACCTGCTGAGCCGTCTTTCCAGCCCCAGTCTAGTAGACTGTTAAAGGCTTTGTTTCTCCTTGGGAAAGGAGAAGCATGATGGGTAGAACAGTTTCATACATTCATGTCATGTGATTTGCCTGTACTCACCCCTTAGTACCCTTTGTTGTCCCTTTCTCCTCCTGCTGGTTTCCCTCCCCCCAGATGTTCCACTTATGCTTTCCTATTTTAAAGTCTAGATTGCACATATGAAGGAAAGCATGCAATATTTGTCTCTGAGTCTGGCTTATTTTGTTTGACATAGTGATCTCTAGTTTCTTTCATTTTTCCTATGATTGACACAATTTCAGTCTTTATGACAGAATAAAATTATTATATGTACAGTTATGTATAATTAATAAGACAATTATATTTAATATGTTTTCTTTACCAGTTGAGTCTATAATGTAGAGGTATCTCAGGTGTACGCTGGCCTAGATTCATTTAGGTTTATACCTAGGAGTGGTGCTAAGTCTTTACATAGCCCTAGCTGGTCTGGAACTCACTGTGTAGGCCAGACTGTCATCGAATTTGGAGTAATTTTTCTTTCTACCCTTTACTTCTGAAGGTTTGGGTTACAGGTATTTACCTCTATTCCTGTGGTAGCTCTGAGTTGTATTTTAACTGGCGCTAAGGGTGACCTTGAACTTCTGATCCTCCTGTATCTACCTGCTGAATGCTGGGATTATAGATATGTGCTGCTATGCTCAGTTAATCAGTTCTGGGGACTGAACCCACTGGGGCTTAGGCAAACACTCTATCAACTATGCTATCGTTTCCAACCTTACTTGTAGATTCTTTGATATTGATTTCCATAGTATCTGTACTTATATTTCTGCCAGCAATAGATGAAGAGTCTTCTTTGCTTTTTAAAAATGACCTTATACAGAAAACAAGTAACAGGACAGGAGCCTACCGCAGAGGGCCCCTGAAAGACTCTACCTAGCAATGTATCAAAGCAGATACTAAGACTCATAACCAAACCTTCGGCAGAGTGCAGAGAATCATATGAAAGAAGGGGAGTTTGATGTGGAAAGGATAGGAGCTCCACAAGGACCAAACATATCTGGGCACAGGGTCTTTTCTGAGATGGAAACTCAACCAAAGAGCATGAGTGGATAAAACCTAGAACCTCTGCTTGGATGTGACCCGTGATAGCTTAGTAATCAATTGGTTTCCCATAGTAAGAAGAACAGGGACTATCTCTGATGGAATTCAATGGCAGGCTCTTTGACTTCCCCACCCCCTAAGGGAGGAGCAGTCCTGCTAGGCCACAGAGGAGGATTTTGCAGCCAGTCCTGAAGATACCTGATAAAACAGGATCAGATGAAAGGGGAGGAGGTCCCCCCCATCAGTGGACTTGGAAAGGGGCAGGGAGGAGACGAGGGAGGGAGGAAGGGTTTGGGAGGGAATGAGGGAGCGGGATACAGCTGGGATACAGAGTTAATAAAATGTAACTAATAATAATAATAAAAGAAAGAAAAAAATGGAAAAAAAAATGACCTTATATCTAGCAGGATGTGATGGTAGAAGCCTTTAATCCTAGCACTCCTGAGGCAGAGGCAGGTGGATACCTGTGAGTTCCAGGCCAGCCTGGTCTACAAAGTGAGTCCAAGACAGCCAGAGGTACACAGAGAAACCCTGTCTTAAAAAACCAAAACAACAATAACAAAAACAAACAAACAAAAACCAATGACCTTATACCACAATCTGTTTAATTTTGTGTATGCTCTCCCCTTTTCCACCATTTTAAAAAGTACACTTGTTATCAAAGCTCAAGTATACACTTATCTTTTGAGTTTTTATTTATTATTGTGCTTGAAGTGTATGTATGCATGTGTGTGCGTGTATATATATATGTAACTCACTTGTTGAGGCCAGAAGACAATCTCACTCCTTCTGTCTCTACATAAGCTCAAGGGATCTAACTTAGGTGGCCTACTTTTAAGGGCAAGGCCTTTACCCACTGACCCATCTTGCTGACTCAAGTGTGTGTTTATTTTTAAAGAATTCATTTGAAGTGACAATGAGATTTTTTAAATTAATTTATTTTTTATTTTATGTACATTGGTGTTTGTCTGCATATATGTCCAAATGAGGGTGTTAAATCCGTTTGGACAGGAGTAACAGACAGTTGTGAGCTGCCACGTGGGTGCTGGGAATTGAACCCAGGTCCTCTGGAAGAACAGCCAGTGTTCTTTTTTGTTTGTTTGTTTAGTTTGTTTTTCGAGACAGGGTTTCTCTGTGTAACTTTGGACTTACTTTGTAGACCAGGCTGGCCTTGAACTCACAGACATCCACCTGCATCTATCTCCACAAGTGCTTAGAGGCATGTGCCACTGCTCCCAGCTCAGCCAGTGTTCTTAACCGTTGAGCCATCCTCCAGCCCCATGACATTGAGTTTTATTCAGGATAAACTGTTAGCAATATTCAGAATGTCACAAGGATTATTCCTAAGTAGTATGATCTATTATTCCTAAGTAGTATGATACAAGGACCATGTATGGATATAACCTAGAAACTCTGCTCGGATGAAGCCCATGGTAGCTCAGTAACCAATTGGTTTCCCATAGTAAGAAGAACAGGGACTATCTGACAGGAATTCAATGGCAGGCTCTTTGACTTCCCCACCCCCTAAGGGAGGAGCAGTCCTGCTAGGCCACAGAGGAGGATTTTGCAGCCAGTCCTGAAGATACCTGATAAAACAGGATCAGATGAAAGGGGAGGAGGTCCCCCCCATCAGTGGACTTGGAAAGGGGCAGGGAGGAGACGAGGGAGGGAGGAAGGGTTTGGGAGGGAATGAGGGAGCAGGATACAGCTGGGATACAGAGTTAATAAAATGTAACTAATAATAATAAAAAAAGAAAGAAAAAAAATGGAAAAAAATGACCTTATACCTAGCAGGATGTGATGGTAGAAGCCTTTAATCCTAGCACTCCTGAGGCATAGGCAGGTGGATACCTGTGAGTTCCAGGCAAGCCTGGTCTACAAAGTGAGTCCAAGACAGCCAGAGGTACACAGAGAAACCCTGTCTTAAAAAAACCAAAACAACAATAACAAAAACAAACAAAAACCAATGACCTTATACCACAATCTGTTTAATTTTGTGTATGCTCTTCCCTTTTCCACCATTTTAAAAAGTATACTTGTTATCAAAGCTCAAGTATACACTTACCTTTTGAGTTTTTATTTATTATTGTGCTTGAAGTGTATGTATGCATGTGTGTGCGTGTATATATATATGTAACTCACTTGTTGAGCCCAGAAGACAATCTCACTCCTTCTGTCTCTACATAAGCTCAAGGGATCTAACTTAGGTGGCCTACTTTTAAGGGCAAGGCCTTTACCCACTGACCCATCTTGCTGACTCAAGTGTGTGTTTATTTTTAAAGAATTCATTTGAAGTGACAATGAGATTTTTTAAATTAATTTATTTTTTTATTTTATGTACATTAGTGTTTGTCTGCATATATGTCCAAATGAGGGTGTTAAATCCGTTTGGACAGGAGTAACAGACAGTTGTGAGCTGCCATGTGGGTGCTGGGAATTGAACCCAGGTCCTCTGGAAGAACAGCCAGTGTTCTTTTTTGTTTGTTTGTTTGTTTGTTTAGTTTGTTTTTCAAGACAGGGTTTCTCTGTGTAACCTTGGCTCTACTGGACTCACTTTGTAGACCAAGCTGGCCTTGAACTCACAGAAATCCACCTGCATCTGTCTCCACAAGTGCTTAGAGGCATGTGCCACTGCTCCCAGCTCAGCCAGTGTTCTTAACCGTTGAGCCATCCTCCAGCCCCATGACATTGAGTTTTATTCAGGATAAACTGTTAGCAATATTCAGAATGTCACAAGGATTATTCCTAAGTAGTATGATCTATTGAAAGACAGGCTGTAAAAAAGTGCTTTGGTAAGGAGTAGGAAAGAAGACAATTACACAGTTTAATCTAGAGAGCTCAGTGGTTAAGAGCTTGTGTTCTTCCCAAGATCTTAGTTCCCAGCTTTCAACTATGTAGTTGTCTGCAGTTCTACAGACTCTGATGACCTCCTCTGGCTTCTCCACGCAAGTGATACACAGACATACCTGCAGGCAAGACAGTCACACACATAAAAATCAATAATCAATATTCTTAGAGCAGGGCATGATGGTGCACACCTTTAATCCAAGAACCAAGAAGGCTGAGGCAGGCAGATTTCTATGAGTTCAAGTCCAGCTTGGTCTACATAGTAAGTTCTAGATCACCTGGGGCTACACAGTGAGATCCTGTCCCAAATAAAATCTTTTAAAAAATTGAAATCCTGAGTAATTTAAATGCTACACAAAATAACATAATGAATGTAAAGTTGACCATTTCAAATTCAGTTGGATCTGTGTGTACCTCCCAGGTGTGTTCTCGCCTTCATCTCCACTTGTGTTTTTCCATGGCTTGTTGAAACTCCAGCTTCCTGTGAGTCTCTTTGCAGCGTGTTTCCCCAGTGTGGTCTCTGTGATTAATTCTTCACGTTTTTCCTCTTGATTCTGTTGTACATTGTATATAGCAGTTGAGAGCATCTGCCTAGGGAATGTGTTAAGATTACAAATATGACCTAGAAATTTACTTTGAAAAAAATATTATTTTTATTTTGAGTTGTTCTTACTGTATGACCCGGGACTTGCTATGTAGACAGGCTGGCCTTAAACTCAAGAGATCCACCTGCCTCTGTACTGGGATTTTCTTGAAATTTTGTGATAGTTTTACTTCAGCTCTGCTCTGTATGCAGAAGAGATTTGATTAAGTTAGAATGAGAGTCTCCTAACAGAGGGATCATTTTATTTATTTAAGATACATTTATTATTTACACAGCATCTTGCCTGCATGCCAGAAGATACCATATCTCACTATAGATGTTTGTGAGCCACCATGTGTTTGCTGGGAATTGAACTAAGGACCTTTGAAAGAACAGCCAGTGCTCTTAATCTCTGAGCCATCTCTCCAGCCCCCATTTTGTTTATCTTTTAAAATGTTTATGTTTATGTAGGAGTGCTCTATCTGCATGTACACCCAAATGCCAAAAGAGAGCGTCAGATTACACTATAGATGGTTGTGAGCTACCATGTGGGTTCCTGGGAATTGAACTCAGGACCTCTGGAAGAGCAGACAGTGCTCTTAACCACTGAGCTGTCTCTCCAGCCCCCCAGAGAAAGCATTTTAAGATTAGTCTGGTAGCATGGGTAGCTGGGGTATGGGAGGCAGTAGAGAATTGCTAAGCCATTCACATTGATTTTTCCCTCCTGTGACTGTGTTAGTGATACCTTCAGGGGCTTACTATTTTGTAAATGGAGAAAGGAGAGTTGTTTTTTTAATTTGGAGCTTGTGCCTGACTGACCTCTTCTGGAATCTAAGCTTTTTTCCCCCGTTGTCAGTAGAAAAGTTACTGGAGTTGATAGTAGATACTTGGAGTGTTGGTAATTTTTCTTCAGCTTCCATTGCCAAGAACGGAGGGGAAGCTACTGTTCCTCTTGAGTTGTTGCAGCCCTCTACTGGGCTTGTGGAGATTGCAACAGTTTTAGAACCTGTTAGGGCAAAAGGAGTTTTGTAAATTTAGCTTGCTTTAGTAAGTCCTGTGCCAGCCCTCTTGATTGCTGATTAGTGTTTGTTTGTTTGTTTGTTTGTTTGTTTGTTTGAAACAGGGTTCTCTGTGTAACAGCCTTGGCTGTTCTTGAACTATCACCTTTCTGACATTTTTAGGAGATGTACTCCTAAACTTACTGTTCCTTTGGGTCTTACAGCGATCTGAGCCTTCGGTACAGGAACTGTGTTACAGGCCTGGGAACACAGTCTTGTTCTGCATTTTGATTGGTTGTGTTTTCTGCAGCGGTCCTTGTCTGTTGCAAAGAGAAGTTTCTTTGTTGAGGGGTGAGAACTTCATTTATGTCTGGTTGTAAGGATAAATATTTAGAATATAATTAGCGATCCTGCAGGTTTGATGGCTAACTCCAAAATAGTGGCTTTAATTTTTACTCCAAGATTCATGACTTCAGTAGCGCTGGGTGGTTGGCTAGATTCTCAATACCAGGTATGATTTCCCTCTTGTTGAGGAGGCCTTAAGTCCAATTAGAGAGCTGTTGGTTTCTGCCAAGGTATCCGTGCCGCTATTGTACCTTTATAGTTACAGCATGCTGGTCCTTGTTGTGACTCATAGGCACCATAGGTGGGTAGGAATATTAGTTGCCTCCCTCCCTTGGCGTGGCACCTTCTAGTACTGTGATAAGTGGTCCTTGGGAACAAGGCTTTCATATTAGACCCCAGCTCAGGTGCTCTGTCCAAAATGTGTGATGCCTTCAGCAAAATGAACTCACCTCCAAGGGGCAGTAGTACTAGCCTAGAATGTTTTGGAAGTCTTGGACAGCCCTGACCAACAACTCAAAGGGGCTTCTCATGCTTCATGTTGGGGTTTTTATTCGTCTGTAGCTCTTGGGGGGGGGAGGATGACATTTCCAGCACAGTTGGAAAATTTTCAATTAAGCTGTATATGTAGACACAGAAAGATTTATCTTTAATTATATATATATATGTTTTTGTCAGTGTTGAGATGTGCATGTGAGTACAGGTGCCCACAGAGGCCAGGGCATTGGATCACTCTGGAGCTGCAGTTTTACAGGGTTGTGGGTGGCCTGGCATGGATACTGGAAACCAAACTCGGGTTCTCTGGAAGAGTGGTGCATGCCTTACCTCCTGAGCCTCCTCTGGCCCCTTGTTTAATTATTTCTGTTAGAAGAGAAATACAATGGATAAATGATAATTGCTTTTTTAAATAATTTTCAGTTCATTTAGAAATTTTTCTTACTGGAACTAGAAGTTTAGCTGTCACTGTAGCCTACTTGTTTTTGTTTACCCCCTTACACCCTGGTCATTATACTTTTATCTTTTGGTTTTTCAAGACAGGGTTTCTCTGTGTAGCCTTGGCTGTCCTGGACTCTCACTTTGTAGACCAGGCTGGCCTCAAAATCACAGAGAGCCGCCTGCTTCTGCCTCCCAGAGTCCCGGGTCCCAGGCGTTCGCTACCGTGCCCAGCTTCTATGTTTCTTTGTTGGCTAGCTGTTCACGCTACTGATTGCTTTATTTGCTCTGCAGGATTTTAATATTACGAAATCTCATTTATCAATTATTAGTTAATCCGTAAGATACTGTCCTCAGTATTTTTTGTGTGCCATTATCTTTTTATTTTTATTTTTTAGTTTTAGAGAAAGTCTTACTGTGTAGCTTTGGCCTAGTATTGAGCTCACTGTGTAGCCCACACTGGCCTTAACAGAGATCCCTTTAATCCTAAGTGTTGCTAGGATTAAAGTCATGCACCACCATACCTGGCGTGGACCTGTGTTGATGTATTTGCTCTAACTGTTTCTGAGTTTCAGGTCTTACAAGGCCTTTGACCCAGTTTGAACTGATACATGTTTAGATGACAGATAGGAATCTGATTTCATTTCTGTACATGCAGATACATCCGCATTCTCTGAGGATCATTTGTTGAAGAGGCTGTTTGTTTTTGTCACACAGCTCCAGTGTATCTTTTGACACCTTTGTTGAAAAGCAGGTGGCTATGGCTACTTGGGTGTGTTTGTTTTCTGTCCCGTTAGCATACACGTCTGGTTTTGTGCCAGTACGTACTGTTTATACTGTTATGACTTGTGTGTTTGAGGTCAGCAACTGTGACGTGTCCAGTGTCGCTTCGTTATTGCTCTTGCTGCTCAGGGTTGTTTCAACTGTTCAGTGTCCTCCTCTTACCAGTTTCTTCAGGACTTTTTGGATTTTCTCAGCTTTCTTTATTTTCCTCTTTCTTTCTTTCTTTCTCTCTTTTTCTTTCTTCCTTTTCTTTCTTTCCCCATGTGATTTCTGTCCTTGAATCAATGTGAATCAGTAAAAAAAAAAAAAAAAAAATCACTGACTTTTGTATATTGGATTACACCTGCATCTGGAATGATGCTTCGCTTACTTTATCGCTGTGAGTGCTATTTTCTGTAATTTGTTGGCACTGAAGAAATAGCCAGTGGTCTAAATTACTTGCTGCTTTTTTAGATGAGGTGCATTCAGTTTCCAGCACTCGTATAGTAGCTCAAAACTCTAGACATTACCATTTCCTTGACAATTTCCAGTTTAGTAGAATATGTATATACCTATATATTTAAGGTATATCATGATGATTTTTAAAAAGCTCTTGGTACCTGTCATAATGGCTTCCTCTTTAAGTCTTACAAAGTTGGATCTTTTAAAAATTATTTCTTTTATGTGCATTGGTATTTTGCCTACATGTATGTCATTAGGCTATTTGTTAGTTTGTTTTCTACTGTTCTGTTTGTTTGTTTGGATTGTTTTGTTTTCTTTTAAAAATAGGTTCTTGCTATGTAGTAGCTCTGGCTGTCCTGAAACTCACTGTATAGACCAGACTGGCCTCAAATTCACAGATATCCACCTGTCTCTGCCTCCTGAGTGGTAGGATTATAGGCATGGTTTCTTAATACAGGCTCTTACAGCTATAAAACTCCCTCTTGGACTACTGTTGTTCTCTAGGTAGTTTTGATATGTTGTTTTTATTTAATTCAATTTCAATTTAACAATTCTCCTTGTTTTTTTTTTTCAGTCGCCCACTCATCATTTATTATTATTTAATCTCCATGTATTTATATGTGATCTATAGTCTGTATTGCTATTAGGACAGTTTTTTTTTTCTGTTGCGATATGCAGAATTCTTTCACATTTCCTGTATTTCTTAATAATTTCTTGGTGTCCTAATATATGACCCCTTAGAGGAAGCTCTGAGGGCTACAAAGAGAGATGTGTCTTATACGTCGTTTGGGCGAATTAATTTATTTAATGACATTTGTTGGAGGTCAGATATCACAACTTGTGAGAATCACCTGCTCCCTATCTGTAAACTCAGGTTATCATGCTTACTATCAGGCCAGGAGGAAATGTTCTATAGATGCCTGTTAAATTCATTTGGCTTATGATGTAATTTAATTCAAATGTTTCTTTTGTTTCTTTTTTGCTTGAATGACCTGTTCATTATTTCAAGCAGTGTGTTGGAGTCATCTACTGTTACTGTCCAGGGTTAATCTGATGTTATTATATAATCTGATTAATATAATGCTGGGTTATGTCTTGTAGTATTTGTTTGATGAATTGGATGCACTTATGCTTTGATGCATACATGCTTAGAATTGTAATGTCCTTGTCAGTGCAGAAAACAGAGCTCTCACCTTCAAGGGAATAAGAGATAGTTTTTATTCTGGAGTCATTTTGACGGACCATGACCCAGAAACACAGATTTAGGTAACCCCAAATTCCATGTTCCAATATGGAAGCAGTTTCATGAAGTTTTATAATTCTATAGGCTTAAAAAAGTCATAAATCCAGACAAGTTTAAAATACATTGGTAGGTACATCAGAGGGATGGTTACAGCAAGATGGGGGAAGCTTTTCTATACGCCTTAGGTGTCAGCTTTTGGATTGGTAAAGAAGTAGCAGCCTGTCATATTCATAGATTTCAAAAGGTTTTTAAAATCTGTCACACCGTAAGATGTTAGTTCTGACACATGGATGGGTAAGGAGTGGCTACTGAGGGGTAGAGCTAGCCCCAAGTAAGGTAGTTAGCCTCTGGGCCTGCCACACTCCACCTGTCCACATCACTGACGTTTGGTCCGTCTTTCCAGACACAGCTTCTTTCCAGGAATCTTCTCTCACATCCTTGATGGATTGTTCCATTAATCAGTATACGCTGACCTGTATCTCTTGTTATTAGCTCTGGTTTGAAGTCTGTATTTGTCAGATTAGAATAGTGCCACTTCCTTGTTGTATGGCTTCATTTACTTGGAATACCTTTTCCATCTTTTACTTAAGAGATATATAATATCTATATTTATCTTATATATATATTCATCTTATATATATTTATCTTATCTATTTATTTTATATATATCTTGGTAGCTATATCAGAGAGATGGTTACAGCAAGATTAGGGAAACTTTTCTATAAACCTTAGGTGTTACCTGATGGCATTCTTATCTTTTGGATTGGTGGAAGCATACTACTTTTCTAGTAGGTCATGTTTCTTCCCTTTAAGCCATTCTTCCGGCTTGTTGTTTTAGTTAAGATTTCTGTTGCTGTGACAAAACTCCATAAAAAAAAAAAGTGGGGAAAAGGGTTTTATTTGGCTTACACTTCCATATTGCTGTTCATCGTTGAAGGAAGTCAGGACAGGAACTCAAGCAGGGCGGGAACCTGGAGGCAAGAGTTGATGGCTGGTGCTGCTGACTGGCTTGCTTCCCATGCCTTGCTCATCCTGCTTTCTTACAGAACCCAGGACCACAGCCCAGGGATGGCCCCACTCACTATGAGCTCGGCCCTCTCCCATTGATCACTAATTGAGAAAATGCTCCACAGCTGGATATCATGGAGGCGTTTCCTCAATGGAGGCTCCTTCCTCTCTGATGACTCCAACTTGCATCAAGTTGACACACAAAAGCCAGCCAGTACACATGTCTCTTGACTGGGGGATTGAGTGAGACCATGAGCTACCAGCTGGGTCTTTCCTGCCCTGAAACTTGAGTCAAAATCCATTCTTCCTACCTTTAAAAAAAACAATTAAGACATTTACAATTTGTATTTCATGTAAATATTGTTAGGTTTGGAGTAAATCTTTTATTTTTTTGTGTGTAAAAATATTCATTGTGTGTAATGTATATGAGTGTATGCGTGCGTGCTACAAGTGAAGTTGGAGAATAACTTTTGGAAGTTGGTTCTCTCTCCCGTGTGGCTTCTGTGAATCAGACCATGATGCTAGGCTGGGGGCAAGCACCGGCACCTGCTGGCTTCTTCTGCCAGCTGTAGTTTCTTGTCTAACCTCAATAATGGATTTCCCAGTCTTCCTTTTCCTGCCTCTTTGGTGTTATTTGTGTATCTTGAGCTATTCATTCTAATTATATAGTGTGCTACTTAGAGCTCTGTGTATAGTTTGGTGATTACTGTAGTGATTATGATTTACATTGAATCTATACTAATGGGTTTAACAGTTAATATTTTTGGAATGTATTATATTTATTATGTCTTGCGAATTTTTTATAAGTAAAGGTCTTTTAAGATAATATGTAAATTTCTCTGACAAACATTCCATTTAATCTGATATTAATGCCCTGAAACGTTTTTTTAAAAAATACTCATGATACTCCTCTAGGTTACTAATAACTTTCCTTGATTTCATCTACAAAAGACATAATGTTTTGTCTTCATGGTCTTACTAGGTTGGTGTCTGTTGGGAAGCAGCTTAGTTTTGATTCAAATTGGAGATTTTCTGTTTCTCTGTGATTACTCACTGCCAGCTATGAGGAAAGCACTTGGTTTTAAGTGGTTCTGTTTATATGGTAGTACCCTAAGCAGTTGAGTGCCTGAAGGCACACTCTGCTTCTTATGTGTAATGCCAAAACACCCATGGAAAGTTTCTTATTCCTTCAAGCTTGTTTTCTCTTCCATAAAAGGAAAGACTTGAACTGTAGATGGTTTTTGTAGGAGTTTTCGTTTTTTTGGTTTGATGTGGTTGAATTGCAGAGCCTAATCTATGCTAGGCAAAGGCTGCAACTGAGACCCACATCCCTAGCAAGTTTTTACGAGCTTTTAAGAAGATACTGTGTGCAAGCTGGTGTGTGTGGTGGGGGGGGTGCCTGTGTGTGCATTGCACAGTGTTTATGTTAGAGTGGAACCTTTGAGAGTCTGTTCTCCATGTTTCTGCTGTGCAGTGGCTGTGCTCCAGGTCAGTTGTCTTCTAAGGTGATTCTCTTGCCCCGTCACCCATTTTACCACAGGAATTTGGGTATTGCAGATGCCACTATATCCACGTTTTTGTTTGGTTGGTTTTGGTTTTTCCAGACAGGGTTTCTCTGTGTAGCCCTGGCTGTCCTGGAACTCACTCTGTAGACCAGGCTGGCCTTGAACTCTCTCATACTGGGGATTAAAGGCATGGGCCACCACTGCCTGGACACACCCAGTTTATTATGTAGGTTTCAGGAATTGAACTCTCCTTGTGAGAGTTGCACCTCTAGTGCTTTTATTTGCTGTACAGTCATCCCCATCATCACTGGCTGTATTTTCTTATTACAGTGTGTGTGTGTGTGTGTGTGTGTGTGTGTGTGTGCACATGCACTGTAGCATGCTTGTAGAGGCCTGAGGGCAGCTGGTGGAATTGTTCTCTCCACATGTGGGTTCCAGTATTTGAGCTTAACTTGTCAGTTTTGACTAAAAGTGCCTTAACCTGCTGAGCCATCCGACCAGCCCCATTGACAGTATTTTTTTGTTTAAATATTCCATTTTCATTGGAATGCTTTTAATCTTTGTTTTTTATATTATTGTTTGTTTTATGGTTGCTCCAGTGATTGTAGTTCACATTGGGCCAGGAACTAACTATATTTTCATTGGGCTCTGTACAGATCATTTACTATGGTTTTGTTAGTTCAATTCATTTAAGGTGTTTTTACCCCTCTCCCCCTTATCAAAACCAAATTACATTTCAAGCACTAATAGGACAGTGTTGGTAGTATAGCAGACTTTATTAATATTACCAAAGTGTCTGAAGTAGCTCACATAGGCACTAAAATGACTTGTGATACTCACTGAAGATTTATTGCACGAAGGTGTTGAAAGTAAGCATGTCAGTCGTTGAATTTCTCACTCTGTTGTGTAATGTTCTTCTTGAACAGGAGCCTTACTAGGCCACTGTTGTGCAGAGACGCTTGTCCGTGACAATACAAATGTGTACCTGTACTGCATAGTGTAATAGCTACTGTACTTTTTGTCTAATTTTTATTCATTTGAATAGCTACATGTGGCTCTTTGATCATCAGAGAACAAAACAGTTAAGACTTACAGCTTCCTGTTTTATATGTGAAACTTCCTTAGAACTTTTGCTGCATCTTTCAAGTCCAGGTTTGTTATAAGCATAAGCTTCAGAGAAGGCCCTGGTTGAACATAGCTTACACAGTAGGAGAGAAAGAAAACCGTGTGAAAAGTGATTATTATAGCCCACCATGAGTATATGAGCAGATAGCTTGCCAAAATGACAAGATGGCTGAGTGCTCAGGGAAGGGAGGAAACTACCTCAGGGAGCTACACAGGTAGATTGTAATGTAGGGAGCTGGGTATACATTGCTGATGGCATCCGTCACGCTTTGTCTGAGTCTGAGGAGAAGCCTGTGGGAAGCTCCCACCTCTGGATCCATCTTGGAATGAGGACCCTTCTACCACCGTTCTGCATTGTTCTATCTGCAGCAGCTCTGCGCTGTTGCTGTTGTGGATATCGAGAAAGCTGCACATAGTAGTGCTTCAGAGACAGTGGGTCTGGAGTCATTCTTTCTCCATTGACAAGCTGTGGAGACTTAAACGAGAGAACCTTAATAAAAACTCAAATTGATGAGCGGAAACAGGAAATCTTTTCTGGAAAACATTATAGAAACTGGGAAGTTTAAGTTGTGTTATTGTGGCACATCAACATTAAGTAGATTGTATTCTATGCATGTACCAATGATGCTTGTATGTCTGATCTTACAGGTCCAGGATGAGAAGACTGATAGAAGAAGCAGCTAGCTGAACAGCTATAAAATGCCCAAATCTGGGTTCACAAAGCAAGTTCAGAGTGAAAATTCTGACAGTGACAGCAATATGGTAGAGAGACCATATGGAAGAAAGGTACCAGATAGCTAAAGACTTTTTACTCTTTGGAACTTGGAAAAAGGACTCCCAAGTGATTATGCTAAAAAAAGTAACATGGATCTCAAATGTGTGGGTATACGCACATGCGAAATGGCAGACCGATCTCCTAGAGCTGAAGGTACAGGTGGTCATGAGCCAACCGGTGTTGGTTCTGGGAACCAAACCGGCTCCTCTCCAAGAGTGTTGCCTGCTCCTAACCGCTAAACCGTCTCTCCAGACCCAAGAGGGTTTTTCGTTTGTCTCTTTGTGATAATGGACTATCTTTGCATAGTCTGGGTAAATTATGTTTTGTTAATTTTTTAAAAAGATTAATTTTTTTATTTATGTGAATATTTGCCTGTCTATGGATGTGTATACCACATGTGTGGGCGTGCCCTTGGAAAGGGTGTCAGATAGCCTGGAGGTGGAATTACAGGCTGCCACATGTGAGCTTTAGAAATTAAACTTGGGTCCTCTGGAAGAGCTGTAGTACATGCTTGTAACTGCCTAGCTGTTGCTTCAGCCCAGAATGTTAATTCCTTCTAGACCAGGCTGGCCTCAAACTCAGAGATCCCCCTGCCTCTGCCTCTCAGATGCTGGGATTAAAGGTGTACACTACCACCACTAGGGCAGAATGATATTTTCTAATGATATTAAACTTGATTTGACAATTTTAAGATTTTTAAGATTTCCTCAATCTATAATTTTCAGTCTTGGGCTTTACCATCAGATTTGTTTCAGACTTGTAAATTGGGTTGGCTAGATCCTAATTTTTTTTATGTTGTTGTGTTGTGTGGCTAGAACAGGAGATACCTGTTCCTTGAATTTTTGTGTAAAGGGTGCCAGGTTTTTCTTCTGCTGTTGCTACTGTTTTAGGACATGTTTCCCTGTGTGTGCATGCTTGTCACAGCACACAGGTGTGAGGTCAAAGGGCAACTGTGCAGTCAGTTCTCTTCTCCCACGTATGTCCCAGGATCACACTCAGTTATCAGCCTCAGTGTCTTGTCGGTCCACGTACACCTTTGTAAACAAATCTTTGACTATAGATTTATTGTCCTGTGTGGCCAAGGTATATTTAGGCCTTTTCTCCTTCTCATTACCCTTTGGTTGTTGTTTTGAGACAGGTTCTCTGCATGTAGCACTGGCTTTCTTGGAATACTCTATGTAGACCAAGCTGGCCTGGAACTCAGAAATCTAAGTACTAGGATTAAAGGCATAGTCCACTGTACTCAGCTTTGTTACCCAGGGTTTTAATTTTTTTATTAATTTTTTTTTTTAATTTTTATTCTTTGGTTTTTTGAGACAGGATTTCTCTGCAACAGAGCCCTGGCTGTCCTGGACTTCATTTGTAGACCAGGCTGGCCTCAAACTCCCAGAGATCCTCCTGCTTCTGTCTCCTGAGTGCTGGGCTTAAAGGCATGTGCCACCATGCCCGGCTCATTACCCAGTTTTTAGTGAATTTCTAGGAAAATTGTACATTTTTTCCTAGGCTTTAAGGTTTTTATTGATGTAAATTAGAAATATGTCTGGTAATTTTATTTATTCCCTTGATTTACATTTAAGCTCAGTTCTAAAGATTATCATTTTCTTTTCTCTCTTCCTCCCTGGTTCCTATACCCTTTCCTTTTTTCTCTCCCCTTCCTTCTCTTCTCTTTCCCTCTCTTCTTTATGTGTTTATCCCTTGTAATACATATACTTATAGTCAGATATGACTTTGTTATATTCAAAATATTTTAATGTTATTTAAACTTAACTTTATTAAGTAAAACCAGGAGAATATGAATGATCTTAGAAAAAATGGTATAATTAGGGCAGGTGTGGTGGTTCACACCTATAATTTTAGTTTGGAGGCTGTAGCGGGATGATTACTTTGAGTTTGAGGCCAGCCTGGGCTGCATAGTGAGCTCTTGTCTCACAAAAGCAGATGGTTGAGGGATGAATTAGTCAGGGTTTCTATTTCTGTGGTGAAACATGACCAAAAGCCACTTGGGGAGGAAAAAGTTTATTTCAGATGCCGGAGAAGAACTATTAAGAGTACTGACTGTTCTTCTAGAGGTCCTGAGTTCAATTCCCAGGAACTTCATGGTGGCTCACAACCATCTGTAATAAAATGATTCCCTCTTCTGGTGTGTACGAAAACAGAGTGTTTATATAAATAAAATAAAGAAAGAAATCTTTTTTAAAAAAGAGTTTATTTCACTTAGTTCCACATAACAGTTCATTACCAAAAACACCCAGGACAGGGACTTAAACAGGGCTGAAACCTGGAGGCAGGAGCTGCTGCAGAGGCCATGGAGGGGTGCTGCTTACTGGCTTGCTCCTCATGGCTTGCTCAGCTTTCTTACAGAACCCAGGACCACTCGCCCAGGGATCACACCACCCATGATGGGTTGGGCCTTCCCATATCAGTCATCAATTGAATAAATACCCTCCAGCCAGATCTATGGAGTTATTTTCTCAGTTGAGGCTCCCTCCTTTTAGATGACTCTACCTTGTGTCGAGTTGACATAAAAATAGCCAGCACAAAGGAGATATGATTGTTGAAGCCCTGCATTAAGTATATTAAATACATTAATGTATTGGTCTTTCGAGACAGGGTTTCTCTGTGCAGCCCTGCCTGTCCTGGAACTCACTCTGTAGACCAGGCTGGCCTTGAACTCACAAAGACCTACCTACCTCTGCCTCCCGAGTGCTGGAATTAAAAGTGTGCACTGCCACCACCACCTGGCTATAATATATTTTTATATTTTAAAAAGTCCATAATGGAGGCTTTTTTAAATGCATAGGTGTTTTGTCTTCATATGTTTGTATGCATGCATGCATGCATGCATGTCTTACTGGAGGTCAGAAGAGGACATGGAGTCCCTGGAAACGGGATACAGACAGCCGTGAACTGCAGTGGGGATGCTGAGAACTGAACCCAGGTGTTCTGCAACAGCAGCCAGTGCTCTCGATTTGTGAGCCATCGTCTAGCCCAGATGATAAAGGGGATTAAATTTAAAATACCATACTGTTTAGTAAATACTGATATAATTTTATTTATCTTTGATCTTTTTTTTTTAATAGAGTAAAGACAAGATTGCATCTTACAGCAAAACTTCAAAAATTGACCGAAGTGATATGGGCAAGGAAATGAAAGAAAAATCATCCATGAAACGTAAACTTCCTTTTACCATCAGCCCATCTAGAAATGAGGAACGAGATTCAGACACAGGTAGAATAATTTATTTTCTGATAAGCTCACCATATTTTTAACTGTGATTGCTTTTTGCTTTTCTGTATACCACTCCTCTTGACAGTTTGGTTCATAGAAAAATACTAAATATTTCAGTTTTGTTGTTACAGTATTATCCAAACTATGGTTTCTAGTAAGAGATTTAAAACCCCACAATTTTCTACTCTGAATATTTATTACAAATCTCTTAGCATGTTCAGCACTTAGTTTTGGAGTTTATTTCAGTAATGAAAATTACACAGTAAAACAAGTATTATTAAGATTTTGTGTATATGAGAAAAAAAAAAGTTGCTTTTTTTTGTTGCCCTTTGGACACAGCCAAGAAGTTTAGGTTTTTTTGTTTTGTTTTTGTTTGTGTTTTGATTCACAAGTGAATTAGAAATATGTAATATCCTCCAAATGAGACTAGTGGCTCAATTCATAGTTCTTTCATTCTTAAAACTCTACCATATCAGGGGCTACCAGATGCACATAAGGGTGCTAGCCACCAAACCTGTGACCTAGGTTCTATCCCTGGGACCTACATATCATGGAAGGCGAGTGCTGACTCTCCAAAAATAGTTCCTTGACCTCCACATGTGTGTCATGGGGTACAGGGTGGATGTCTTAGTCAGTGTTCTAGTGCTGTGAAGAGACACCTGCCCAAGCAACTCTTACAAAAGAAAGCATTTAATTGGGGATTGCTTACAGTTTCAGAGGTTTAGTCCAAGCACGAACTACACACACAGGCAGACATGGTGTTAGGGAAACAGCTGAGAGTTCTCCATCTGAATTGGCAGGCAGCAGGAAGAAAGAGATTCTGGGATTGTAATGGACTTTTAAAAAAATGTTAAAGATTGATTTATTTATTATGTATACAGTGTTCTGCCTGCCTGCATGCACACCAGAAGAGGGCACCTGATCTCATTATAGATGGTTGTCAGCCACCATGTGGGTACTGGGAACTGAACTCAAGACCTCTGGAAGAACAACCTGTCAGCCATTTCTCCAGCTCTGTAATGGGCTTTTTGAAACCTTGGAGCTCACCCCCATTGACACACTTTCTCCAACAAGGACACACCTATTTATTTCCACATGGTGTCACTCCTGGTTCAAATCTATGAGCCTATGGGGCCATTCTCATTCAGACCACTACAGTAGGCACAGCTGCTCATGTGTGCATGCATGTTGATGTGTGTATGTGTGTACCAACTTGCACATGTGTACAAGAGCAAAAGCCAGAGGTCATTGTTAGGTGTTGTCTTCAGGTGTTTTCCTCCTGATTTTTTTTTAAAGCCTGAGGACAATTTTATTAAAGTTTAAAAGAGTGTCTCCTCCATCTGGCCATTCAGGCAGGCAGGCAGGCAAAGCTGTAATCTCAGCAGATGTTGGGAGGAAGAAAATGGAGAAGAGACTGGGAAGAAAGCCAGCATGGAGGTAGAAACAGGATGGACAAGCAGACACATGCTGGAGACTTTATAGAAAGAATAAGAAGCCCAGAGTATCAGAAAAGACACTTATTTTGACCAGCATGTGAAAGAAGAGACAAAAGAAAGAAAGGAAGAAAAACAGGTTGCACCTGTTGAGTATTAAGTGAGTTGAACATCAAGATCTGTCTCTTTAGCATGCCTTAAGGTGAGCTGCTTTCCTGTGTTGCTTCTGGCTTCCTTGGAGGTGGGGGGAGTGGTCCGTTAGTCAGCTGGAATACTGTGTCACCACTAAGACCAGAGACTTGGGCTCTTGACAGAAAGAGTTTTTCTTTAGCAGGCTTTTACTGCTAGTGTTTTCTACAGTGAAGAGGTAACTTTAAAATCATTTAAGAATTGGATATGAGCTCAGACCACCAAATGCTTCTTGCCTCTGGTAAGGAGGAGGCAGCCAAGTACATTGTTGGCCTTTAGCCAAGAAAACAGATTGCTTTTCTTTGTCTTTTCTTTGCTTTTCGAGACAGGGTCTGTCAGTGAAGCTGGAACTTCATTTGGCTTGAATAGCTGGCCAGTCAGTCTGAGGCATCCTCCATCTCTGTCTGCCCTGTGCTGGGACTGCAGGCGCTGCCTCGTTGCCTAGTCTTGGTGTGGCACCTGCCTATGTAGCAAGTGCTTCTCAGCAGGGCAGAGTCCTTAGTCCATACGGTGACACACTGTGCGTATGGAAGCCTCAAGCAGCCCCTTTGTAAGAAACTTACGCTTACTTTAAGTTGTTTTACCTCTTACTTATAGCATTAGAAATTTAGCTTCAAATTCCCCTATGTTCTTTCTTGGTCGATAGGATAAGTTTGTTATAGAGGCAAATAATAGCGTGTATATATTTGGTCAGTGTTGTTACCTGCTCAGCTCCCTTTAAGTTCTCAGAAGATGATTCGGCTTCTGTTAAATTCCAAGGTTTTCATTTTCAGAAGTCCTAATTCTTTGTCTACATGTACCAACTTCAGAGAACTATGGTGTTGAAAAATGGTGTAGTGTGATTCAGAGTATTTAACATGACAATGAATCAGCTGTAGCTAAGGATTTTATTTCTTTATTTTATATGTGTGGGTGTTTTGTCTGCGTGTATCTCTGTGTGCCAGGTGAGGTACAGAAGAGGGCCCCATTGAGGCCCGAAGAGGGCGCCAGGTCCTGTAGATTGTGAGCCACTGTGTTAAGTAGTAGGAATTGAACCTGGGTCCTCCGGAAGAGCAGCCAGTGCTCTTGACTGCTGAGCCCTCTCTACAGTCCTGCCAAGGATTTTCCAATTTAATGCAATGAGAATATCAGGAATAGGCAGTCCAGAGTTGATACAACTCAGTAATGAGGGCTGGAACTACATTCATTTTAGTCTTTCTTTCTGCCCTCCCCTCCCCATAAGGGAGTGCTGGCCAGTGTTGTTACCTGTTCAGCCCCATTAAGTCAACTTCTGGATAGGCGTGGTGCTACATGCCTTTAATACCTCAACCCACAGGGAACATAGACAAGCAGATGTGTGGGTTCCAGGACAGCCCAGGCTATGCAGAGAGAGCCTGTCTCAAAAGAAAGGGAAACTTCTACCTTACTATCATTGCTTAGTGTACTGAACTTGTATAAGAATATTAAAAGCCAAAACTTCTTATGGTATTTTATCATTTTGACCATGATTAGGGTATTCCCAATACAAAAGGGAACATGAATATTTGGTAGATGACTTTTATAATATTAAATATAATCAACTGATGACCAATTTCATCTTTAATAATTATTAAAAATTCATTTATTTATTTTGAGACAGTATTATTATATAGGCCTGGCCAGCCTGGAACTCTGTCATGTAAACCAGGCTGATCTGGAACTCACAGCAATCCATTTTACCTCTTCCTCCTGGTTGTTGAAATTAAAGGCATAAAACACCATTCCTGTCATTTGAAAAGTTTCTAATAAGTCTTTGTTCATCCACTATCATTTACACAGTTATGCCAACTCCTCTTTTAGTCTCATGGCATCCAAGGGAAAATTACAGCATTTTATGTCAAAGTGTTGAACAATGCTTGGAGACTCCCTGTAAGAGTTTCTTTCTTGACCTCTAAACTGAACATGCAGTTGTTTAGTTATGAGTAATGTCACCAAGACTATCTTTGTAGACTGTTTTTTTATATCTCCTAACACTTCTTTACTAAAAGAGGGGGATACTTCTGGTTCTTCATGTTTCTCCAAGATAATTATTCCCAGGGGCTCATAGATATTCCTAAACTCAAATAGCATGTGGAAGAAATGTGATTTTCTCCTTCCTCTCCTCCTCTTTGGTTTTTCAAGACAGGGTTTCTCTGTGTAGCTTTGGCTGTCCTGGACTCGTTTTGTAGACAAGCTGGCCTTGACCTCACAGAGATCCACCTGCCTCTGTCCAGTGCTCCCCCCTCCAAGTGCTGGGATTAAAGATGTGCACCACCACTGCCAGGCATAGCATGTGTTTTTGTTTTTGTTTTTGTTTGTTTTGTTTTCTTAAATCCTATTCTAATATTCTATAAAGATAGACTAGTTGTGATTGATCATTTCAGTTTGCATGTTTAAGTAGCTAGGAATATCTTTTTAAAAAATAATTGTCCCCTCTTAATGAACATCATTTCTTTGCCACTATAGTGTTTTCTCTTGGCATTTAAGGCAGAGTGATTCAAAAAAATTCAAAGAGGCACAGTATGATCCCAAAGCTTATGATGGCAGTTGTACAGTGTTAAATTTTGTAAAGGAAGCCTTCTCTGTCAGCCAGTCTTAGAAACTCAACTTTCCTGAGGCTGTGGGTGTTATTAAAGGACTTAATGTGACTCAAACAATGTGGAAAGAGTAACATGTTTTACAGGATGTAAAATATATATGACATGAAAGCAGAAGGAGAACTATCTTGGGTGAAGAAATGATCTAAAAGAAGGGGAGGAAGAACATAAAAGCATAAGAAGAGATGAAATATCACATATTTTTCCATCCATAAAATGTAGAATATGCATGTTTCTATGACATAAAAGTAGTGGCAGGGGTGGGGATCCTAGGGTCATGGCAAACAAATAAAGGGAGGGACAGGAAGGCCACTGGAAGATGATGTAGGGTGAGTATGAGCAAAACATACCATTTCTTATATATGAACGAAAATATAGTAAAACCCATTGGTTTAGGCCTTTAATTACAGCACCCAGGCTGTATGGTGGTCCCAAATTCACTGAAAGATGCAGGCAGCTTTCAGTGAATTTGGGACCACCATAGTCTACCCAGTGAGACCCTATCTCAAACAAACACACACAAAATTATTTTGTGTGTTTCCTAGTTGGGGTTATCATTGCTATGGCAAAACACCATGACCAAAAGCAACTTGGAGAAGAAAGGGTTTAGTTGGCTTGCACTTCCACATCACAGTTCATCATCAAAGGAAGTCAGGACAGGAACTCAAGCAGGGCAGAAACCTGGAGGAGGAGGAGCTGATGCCGAGGCCGTGGAGGGATGCTGCTCACTGGCTTGCTTCCCATGGCTTACTCAGCCTGCTCTCTTACAGAACCCAGGACCACCAGCCCAGGGATGGCCCCACCCACAATCAGTACTGGTCCCTTCCCACATCAGTCACCAATAAAGAAAGTGTCCTACATCCAGATCTTACAGAGGCATTTTCTCAATTGAGGGTCCCTTCATTCTGATGACTTTAGCCTGTGTCAAGTAGACATAAAACTAGCCAGCACAGTGTGCTCAGTTTTTTTGTTTGTTTGTTTGTTTTTTAATTTTTATTTAAAAGTGGGTGTGGAGAGCGTTGTTTCACAGTATAGTTAAAAGAACTGCATTAAGGTAACATAAAGCAGGTGCTCTGTTTGTAAGAGTAATCAATCACCTTTGTGATTGTGAGTCTTTTTGCTGGGGCAGGTTCTCATGAGTCACTCTGGATGGCTGAGAAGTCAAATATATACCCAACTAGCCTCACATTTGTGGTGATCCACCTGCTTCTGCTCCTGTGTACTGGATTATAAGTATGTGCCACAGGCCCTCATTTTAAATGTAGTACTTTTTGAGGGGTTTTTGTTTGTTTCATAGTGCTAGAGATTAAGTTCAGGGTCTTGAACATGCAAGCATGGCCTCTGTCACAGAGCTATTTCTCTAGTCATGCCTTTAGTGTTTTGTTTTTAAAGATTTATTTATTTATTATTTACACAGTATCCTGTCTGCATGTACATCTGCGTGCCAGAAGAAGGGATCAGATTTCATTATAGATGGTTGTAAGCTACCATGTGGTTGCTGGGAATTGAACTCAGGACCTCTGGAAGAACAGCCTGTGCTCTTAACCTCTGAGCCATCTCTCCAGCCCTAGTGTTTTTTATTTTAATTTAATTTTTGTTACTACTTTGTGAGTATGGGTGTTTTGTTTGCATGTATTGGTACAGTGCCTGCGAAGGCCAGGCAGAGGGTGTTAGATCCCAGGAACTTGAGTTACAGATGGTCGGAGTCGCCTGAGATGGGTCCTCTGCAAGAGCAGCCAGGGCTTTTAAACACTGAGCCATCTCTCCAGCCTGTTAGTCTGTATAACAGTTAATTACTGTGGATTAATTCCTGTTTCTTGTTATTTAGTCATAAAAATCTCAGGTGTTCTTTTAATCCCAGCATTTGAGAGGCAAAGACAGAGGCAGGTGGATCTCGCTGAGTGAAAAGGCCAGCCTGCTCTGTGAGTTCTAGATCATCCAGGGCTACCTGGTGAGACCTTGTGTCAAAAATTATCAAATAGACAAGTAAATGAAGCCAAATAGAGTAAGGAGGTCAGAACAGATTGGATACTTGCAAAAGACGACTTAGGAACTCTGCTAAACTGTCAATACTTAATTTCATTAGTAACTGTAATTAAAAGTCCATTTGAGCCACTGTGTTAATCTGTTGAGATAATATGAACTGCTTTCAATAAACTGTTTAGTTCATTTACAAATTTTACTGGTTGCCAATCTTCTATTTTTTTGTTGTTTTATTCCACCTATGGAAGCCATTTAAAACTTTTTGTTTATTTTTATATGAAATGTCAGATAATTTTCATGTAACTCTTATACATGGTCAATTTAATGTATTTAGTTTTGAAATATGTACATTCATTGGAAGTCTTGTATCTAAAGGTTATTAATGATCTCCTTTTTTTTTAAGATTGATTTATTATGTATATAGTGTTCTGCCTGCATGTATGCCTGCACACTAGAAGAGGGCACCAGATCTCATATACATGACTGTGAGCCACCATGTGGTTGCTGGGAATTGAACTCAGGACCTTTGGAAGAGCAGCCAGTGCTCTTAACCTCTGAGCCATCTCTCCAGCTCTGTTCCCCTTTCCTTGAATGAACCGTCTCATTATTAAACTTAAAAGTTTAACTTTAAAGTCTTCAAATATTGTATTTCGTGATTGTTTTCTATTTTTTCCCAACACTTGATAAGTCATATTTAACTGAAGTCGTTAATAGTGTATAAATGATTCTGGAAAGATACATATGTGTCAGTAAACCAACAAAGTGAGTTCCAGGATGGCTATGGCTGTTACATAGAAAACCTTTGTCTTGAACCCCACCACCACCACCACCAAATTAAAAGTAAAACACCTGTTCAGAGTCCTTTATAGCTGTCACTAATTGTTAAGAGAGATCCGTGCTCCTGACTAGATTATAGGATGATAGCTTTGGATGATTTCTGTCTTTAGTAGTAAATGCTGCAGCAATCCATGTCACTTGGAATGACTGTAGTCTACAGACAGTCTGTGGTCTAGGGTGACTGATGGGCATAGATGCTCTTTTGCCTTGGGAGTCATTTTGGCCCTCATAGAAAATAAGTTTGATTCAACTTACTCAAAGACAAATTGTAAACAGAAAACCAGCGGTAAGGATATTGTCTTTTAACATTATTGACAGTTAAAAAATAGCACTTAAAGAACTGTGCTTAAATAAGCAATGTCATGGTATTATACAAACTATATGGTTGCATTTCTAAACTTTAAGGTACTCGACTTAGGAAATTGAAATATTATATGTTGGCCAAAGCTATATTTTAAATGTCTTTTGCTTTTCCAAAATACCAATAAAGCCCATGATACATCATTGCCTAACTAACTGGTGATCTTTTGAAGATGTTGGTATGTTGAATTCTGCATTTCCCTTTGTGTGCTTTTTCTTTTCTCCTGTCTCTTTTCATTCTGTAGATTCAGACCCAGGACATACAAGTGAGAATTGGGGGGAGAGACTTATATCTTCTTACAGGACATACTCAGGTAATTAGATTATCAGGTGTTCCTGCTCAGCCACTGGGTTCTATCATGTTTACTTGAGTAGTGTGCGATAAAGAACTTATTTTCAAACCAGTTTATAGATATCTTTGCTAAATTAAATGAATTATATGAATCCACCAAAATTTTCAGCTTCTGTCCTGAGATACCTCGCATATCCAGCTCATGCTATTTCTGGACATGGTAGAATTGCTGTAACCTCCACTTGGGTTTTGTAAAGCGCAGTGTGGGAATATCACTCATATAAAAAAGCAGGTTGCGAGTCAGCTTCTCCCTGTGGCATTGCCCGGTGCAGCTCCTTTCTGAGAGGGCACCTGAGCTCTTTAGTTTGCTTTGTTGTAAATTCCTCGCAAGTATACTAATTTTCATAAATAGTGTTATCTGACTTGTTTAGTCATGAGATTTCTCCTTTAAAATAGATATTTAAAAATATCCCCCCAATTCTTCAGTGTTTATTGATTTTGCTTCCCATGTAGAATTTAACCATAAGTGGATTAAAATATCAGGTCACCTAGACAAATGTCCCTGCCACTTACTATGGTAGAACCTCTCTCATTGGTTATGGTTATTTGGGATTCATAATTACTCTAAGTGAAGAGTACAGGAGAAACACCCTCATTTTACAGTAAAGAATAAAACTAGTTATTTGTTTTTTGAGATCAGGTCTCACTGTGTAGCCCTGGATGGCTTAGAACTCTTGGTAGACCAAGCTGGCCTCAAACTCACAAAGATGTGCCTATTTGCCTCCTGGGTGCTGGGATTTTAAGGCATGTACTACCACACTTGGCAAGAGTAGTTATTTTGGTTGATTCTTTTCCTTTTTTCTTGAAGTTAGACTCTATCTCTGAACTTATTAAAATGAAAATCTTGTGTAATCCCTGGGTATTTCTGTTTAGTTTTTAGCATATAATACTTAGCTAAAGAATTTCAAACTAAACCTTCTGTTTGTAATATCCATTTTATTTACCTTATAAATTGTGGGGCTGCCTGGAAGTGATTGATCTTGAAATCACTGATGTGATGAGTCAGTAGTTCCTGATGACAGTGTTTCTGTGTGGAATTAGTGCGCCTTTTTAAAGAAGACTGCACTAAGCCTGACCCAAACATGATGGAGTAGGGCCTGGTCTGCTCACCTCTGCTAAGTAAGGCACAGACATTCATGTTGAGCCGGCGCCTCCCCCAGGATGGCATCGTAAACACTGCAAATGTGATTGAGTTAATCTGCTCACTTGCCTCCATTGTCTTACTAGAAACTATTTTGTTGGGAAATGTTTTATCCTTCACTTTTTGAGACACTAGCAGACTGTGAACTGAGTTTCCCAACTGAGTTTTGTCCCTTCTCTGTAATAACACTCTACCCTTACTTGAAAAGTGACGGTGGTGAGTGTTCTATTTATTCTGACAGGAAAAGGAACACAGCACTAATTTTCTAGAATGTAAGATGGGTCATCTCTATTTCTGAAGTTCTGAATGTTGAAGAGTGAAGGAGAGAACATGAATTTGATGTAGATACCATTTCACTTTTTATTTTGGTTAGTGTTAGTAAATTTCTCTGAATATTTTCTTAAGAATCTCTAAAGAGACTAAGTGGAATTTAGTGTGTATTAGGCGGTACTAACTGATGGTATTCGTTAGTGTACCTGGTTTAAAGCTTTGGCCCATTAGAACAAATGATGAGTGTGTGTTTTAGTTACTTATGGTGCAGCAAGGCTGGGGATATAGCTCAGTGGCTGAACTCTTAGATAACATTGTGAAATTCCGGGGTTCAATTTCCAGCTCTTACCCCCAAACTAACAAACTTGAGAGCTGGCTAACTCCTTTTCATTTGCACATATATCATCATTTTCTAATTTATTACCAATCAAAGGAAGTAGCTCACAGGATTGGTCCCACATAGTCTTGTTGATTACTTTAACTTTCACAAAATAGGCGGACACGTTGCTGCACACTTCAGATCCCAGCACCGGGTGGTGGCAGTCAGAGAACCGTGAGTGGAGAGGCTGCTGTACAGTGAGCCCTGCTAATCTGGGCTGCGGTGGCCTGTCTCCTAACCAAACAACCAGACCACACAAAGTCAAAACAAACTGACTACAGTAGTCTTATACTTAACAATCTGGGAAAACAGTCAGTTGTCTCAAATTTAGTTGCTTATATGAGCCTGTGTTCAGTTAACTTTCTTTTCCTAGTTAATGTGAAATGTAAATTCAAAAAGATGATTATGGTAATTCAGAGAAAAAAAACAGTTTATATTGAATGCAAGTGTAAAATTTGTTTAAATATTTGGAATACACCCAGCTTGTCTTTTTCTGAAGTAGTTAGATCCTTGACCATTTGACAGAATGTCTTTTCTGTAACCTAAGTGTAATACACGTTACAGTGTCATCTTCCTTTTTTGTGCAAGGAGGAGGAGACAAGGGCTCGTTGTGTAGCTCTGGCTGGCTTTGAACTCAGGAAGTCCGCCTTGTCTCTGCCTCCCAAGAGCTAGGCTTAAAGGCATGCAGTACCATTCCGAGTTAACTAGTTTTTCAAAATTATGTTAAAATACACTTAGAACAAAAAAGTCAGTAGTTTTGCATGTGGTAAGCAATGAATCCAGGTGTGGTGGGCACACCTATAATCCCAGCACTCCAGAGGTGAAGACGGGATCACAGTTTTGAGGCCAGCCTGAGCTATGGAGCAAGGATCTGTTTCAAAGCCACTGGAGGAAGTACTGGTTACTAGGTCTTTACGCTTGTTGTCGGATTGTACTTCTTTTCTTAGAAGCAATTTTTTCAACTTAGTATTAAAATTTGTAATGTTAAATACTTTGATCCTAGGAGAGAAATACATTCACTATATTTAAAAATAGTTATCAGGTTAAAACAACAACAGTAGCTGTTCTCACCAAACATTAGAAGACAAAGATTTACAGAGAATTAGTAAGAGTTTTAGTAATGGACTAAATGTTGTGCTGGATTGGATTTATATGAAATCAGCTCATTATTGATGAATGCAGGATTGATGACAGTGGAACATAGAAGACGTATTAATAAGGTTAATTTTTTTAAATGTCTTGAACGTGGTTTGGTTTAGAAAAATCAAACGTTCAACAAATGAACATGTTAGGAGTTCACAGAATGATTTCAGTCCTTTGTGAACAACAAAGTTTAAAGTATTATGACTTCAATTTTCTAGAGCATTAGGATACTAGTTTCTTCTAATTAACCAGTCATTAACTTCTTAATATTATAAAGTTTAATATTGATAATATTAGATTTTAATTGCTTTCTTAAAATTTGCTAGATTTATTATTTAATTTTTGTTAATTTCAAATTTTATTAATAATTTTTGTTGTTCCTTGTTTTGGGTACCTCTAAACATGAATTTTAAATTCCAGAAGTAGATATCTAATAGGTCATAACCAGACCTTTGATTCACTTATACCTGGTGCCTGAATTAATTCAGGTCAATTCCTAAAAGAAGACACCATCTGTGTCTCGAAACTGTACTGTGCAGTGCAGCCAGAGCTCACGCTTTGTAACAGGGCAGACTTGCGGCATTGCTGAGGGTTCTGAACAGCTAAATCTGACATTTGTGATGGGTCTGCTTCCTTTGGGAAGTTTTGGATCTTTGCAGCATATGTGTTAACCCCTAGCCACACAGAATCTTTAATTTGTTCTTATTTAGTTTTAATTGTTGTCATTCCATCTCAGCTGTCCAATCACTGTAGTGAAATGATTTGGTGACTTTTCCTCAGTAAGTGTTCTGTGCGGTGAGACTTTAAATGCTTAGCCTCTTACAGTGTTGTTCAAGTCTTTGCTAGAATTAGGGAGGTGATTGTAAGGCTCATTGATATGTAGGCTTAGCAGCAATACTAGACATTGTGTGAAAGAGAAGTTTCAAAGATGTCAACAGTTAACTTTTTGTCCAGATTCAACTGATCACAGATAGAAATACTCAGGGAAGAAAGAACAGATTTTTTTTTCTTGTCTTTATTCTGTAAACAGAGAAGTGTAATAGCCTTTTCACAATATTAATATAACATTGCGTGTTAGAAGTAATTTGGACGTAATTCGAAGCACATGGGGAGGATTCACAGGTTATACACAAATCTTGAACCATTTTTCCTGAGAGATTTGAGCGGTTATAGTTTTAGTACCCAGAGTAAGTCCCAGAAACAATCCTTAGAGACGTCAAGGGCAGCTGTATTGAGGACTGTTTGAATTGTTCAAGACATTACACTCTAACAGAGTACAGAGCTAAAATTAAAATGTGGCTAGTGTTTCTGACAGTAGAATCCAGAATATATTTTTCAGAGCTTTCAGAGCATATGTCACATATGTAAGTCTAGCAGTTCTGTTTGGTTACCGCTAGTAACACACTTTGTTCACATGCATGCATAACACACATCACAGAAGTTGTCTTGAGTACTTGTACTTCTGTTAGATTCTTACATGTTTATTAATCATTCCAGAGAAAGAAGGTCCAGAAAAGAAGAAAACAAAAAAAGAAGCTGGAAATAAGAAATCCACCCCAGTTAGCATTCTTTTTGGTTACCCACTCTCTGAGCGAAAGCAGATGGCGCTTCTGATGCAGATGACAGCAAGGGACAACAGTCCAGGTGATTGACATCCACAGTCATTGACTTCATGTGTCTCCTAGTTGGCCTGGGGCTGGGCAACCTTGTCCTTAACAATTCTTTTTTACTAATTTGAGTCATTATCCTTTATTGAATGTCATCAGCACTGTCAACATCAGTTTTTAATTTTCTCATTATCTGTGTGGCATTTTATTATTGCATCCTTCAGCACATTACAAGGTCTGTAAGAGTAAGTAAATAGTTGTTAAATAAAACAAGTGATTAATCATGAAGTTGAGTAATTAGCTTGAAAATTCATAAGTGGGATCTTAATTTTTAAAAAATAAAATTAAGTAAGCCCATAACGCTTGTGTTAAAATTTTAAGATTAGTTTAGAAAATTGTTTTTTATGAGTAGATGTGTGTGCTCCTGAGTGTGTGTGTGTCCCACATGTGTACAGGAGCCTGTCGAGATAGGAAGAGAGTGTCAGATCTTCTAGAACTTCAGTTACAGACTGTTGGGAGCAAGTGTTTGCTGCGACCCCAGCCCAGGTCCTGTGCAAGAGCAGACAGCGCGCTTAGCCTCTGAACTATCTCTCCAGCACTAGTTTATAAAGTAAAAGATGCTGTTTTGATTAATTTTTTCACCTTTGTCTCTTGGAGGCCTGGTGCGCGTTACCGTAGGTATTTGAACCATGTGTTGCGTGCATACGTGAACATGCATATGTAGATGAGGTCAGAGGACAACTTGTGGGATTGTTCTCCTCCTTCCTTCCTGTAGGACCTGTGGATCCAACCCAGGTGGTTAGGTTTGGTGTCAAGCACCTTTGGTCCCTGAAATGTCATTGTCCCAACATTGACAGTTTATCGCTTGGTAAAGATTGCGCAAGTGAAAGACATGCTACATCGTTGCATGATTCTCAGAAGAGTAAAGTCTTTTCTCATCCTAAGTGCCTTTCCCCGCCATAGCCAAGCCATTGTTGTTAGAGAGTCTCACACTACACTTCAGGGGTTTTCTGGGCCTGGGCACACAGGAAGGTTTTGTCTCGTCTTGTTTGGCCTGTGTATGCTAAGGGAGGTGGTCGCCGACATCCCTAGCCTTGTTTTTATCTTGAGACAGGGTCGGTCTCACTAAGTTGTCCATGCTGACCTTGAACTCTATAGGCAAGCCAGGCCTTTAACTGACATTTCTTCTGCCCCAGTCTGCTGAGTGCCTCACGTTACAGGTCTCTGCCACCAGGCCAAGCTCACAGACGTGTCTTCTGTTGTTGCTGCTCGTGGGTGTGTCTGTCTGTTCAGGATAAATATGATTATACTGTATTAATCCACAACTGGTTCTTTTCATTTAAGGATAATTGGTAGTCAGCTTTCTTTATTAATAGGTATAGAAGTTGAGGGGAAAGCTTTTGGAATTACAGGTTGTTAGCTCAGAGATTAGGGCTGTTAGTTTTACACAATTGATAGATCCTTTAGTTTATAAGAAAGCCAGCAAGCTTATCTTCTTAAACAGTATGACTGTCATGGTTATGAAATTCATTCAGCACATTTCTTGAGTTCCAATGTGTGCCAGGAAAGTCATGTAAGCAGTTGAGATATGATGCTGAATAAGGTAAGAACGGTTCTTCCTCTTGAGGAGTGTACGTTTTAGAAATAACTAGAGAATTGTTGGTGAGACACTGTGTTTGAAATGCAAAAGGTAAACCTTTAAATTTTCCTGTGTAGGAAAGGGTGTAGGACTCTAGCTGTTCTGTCTCATAAGACAGATGATGGAACATTCCATTCCATAGAATTCCCCTCTGAGAGCAGTTGTCTATTTTAAGTACTTGTATGTTTCCAAAAGTAATTTCTATTCATAAAAATAATTTATTTTAATTAGTTAACTAATTTATCAAAAATCATTTCTTTTTTTTTTTTTTTCAAAAATCATTTCTTAAGTAGTGTTTTCACCTGGTGCTTCTGAAATTGGAAGGATGAGGGTGGAAAGCTTTGTTTTTCCATGTGCAAACTAAATCAAGAATAAAAGGATATAGCCAGGCGCAGTGGTCCACGCCTGTAATCCCAGCACTCGGGGAGGCAGAGGCAGGCAGAGCTCTGTGAGTTCGAGGCCAGCCTGGTCTAGAAAGTGAATGCAGGATAGCCAAGGCTACAAAAGAAAGCCTGTCTCAAAACCAAACAAAACAAAAGAATAAAAACATGTGAATTGGCCTGGAGAGATGGTTCAACTGAGAGCACACACTGCACTTGTAGAGGATTAGATGGCTCACAACCACCTGTAACTCCAGCACGAGAGGTCTGACGCCAACACACACACCGACACACACACTTTAAAATAAAGTGTTAAAAGAAGATGTGGATCTCAGCAAAGCATGATGTTGACAGGTCTTTTTCAACTGCCTTTGTTTCTGTGACTTGGTATCATAGTACAATAATCTCTGAGTTGGATTTCTGAATATTATCAGAAGAGAACTCCAGGGCTTTTTGTCAGTGCAGTGAATGTCAGCCTTCAATGTATTTTCATCTGAGTTTTAATAAAATACTACAACATGCCCCCAAAATATTTTAATTCATCAAATTATTCATTGAGGAAACACATATTCCATACTCCATTATCATTTTAAACCAACTTTATGAATTGACAGAAAGGAAAAACATCTTTTATATTGGCTTGTGTTATATGGTAATCCTAAAGAAAGATTTCTATTTGTGTGATGTTACCAACATTTCCAGCTCAAATTTTTATTTTGTTTCTTTGTGTGGCTGTGGCTGTCCTGATCTCACTATGTAGCTCAGGCTGGCCTCGAACTTGGAGATCCACCTGTCTCTGCCTCCCAAGTGCTTGGGTTAAAGGTGTGCACCACTGCTACCTGGCAATTTTTAGACTGTTAGGTTAGGAAGCTATTCCCTGTGTTCTAAGAAACTGTTGCATTATCATTTAGAGCTCTTTAAACATACAAAATCATTTAGAGCTTTTCTTCTTTTCCCGTTGTAGCCTTTTGTTGTTGTTGCTTTGAAATTGTACTTTAATTACAGTTCTCCCTTCCCTTCCCTTTCCTCCCTCCAAACCCTCCCACAGGCCTCTCCCTGCAGTTCTTCAAATTCATGGCCTCTTTCTTCAGCAGTTGTTAAATTGCGTGCATATGTGTGTTCCCAAATATACCTGTTGGGTTTATACGGTTACTTGTATGTATCTTTTCCAGGCTTACTCTGGCACTGAACAACTAGTTGGTGAGCTCTTTCCTGAGGAGGGCCACCTCCCCCGCTCCCCGCTTTACTGGGTTGCCTGTAGTTGTTTGTGTTGAGACCTCTGTAGGCTGATCTCCATCCAGTTGGGCGTGTTTGTTGGTGACCTTGTTTAGCTCCCGGTCTGCCAGTCATGTTGATGAGACTTTTAAGGTAGAGCTTCTGATGTTACCAGAAAACACAGTCTCACAGCAAAGTCCCTGATCCTCTGACTCTTAGAATCGTTCTGCTCCCTCTTCCTCAGTGCTTCCTAGACCTTAGGTATAGTGAGCTCCCCAGCTCCGCATTTTGATTGGTCGTGGTTTTCTGTAGTGGTCTGTTGCAAAGACAAGTTTCCTTTAGAAGGGGTAGAAACTACACTCACCTGTTGGCATAGGACAGAAGTTTATAGACAGTCGTTAGGGATTCTGCCGGTTTGGTAAGTTAGTGGTTGTAGATTCTCCCCCGTAATCATAATTTCATTATCATTAATTGGTTAGCCAGGTTTCACACCAGACATGGTTTCCTTCCTGTTGAGCAAGTCGTACGTCCTGTTAGAGAGCAGTTGGCGCTGCCAGGCTGTGTGTGCCACTACTGCACCGCAGGACCGCCGTGCCATGCTTGTAGTTGATGTGGTTCACAGGTGATTTGGAACTTTTCTGAACTGTCTTCTTTCCTACAGATTCCACACCAAGTCATCCATCACAGGCAACGCCGGCTCAGAAGAAGACTCCCAGTTCTTCATCTCGACAAAAAGATAAGATTAATAAAAGAAATGAGCGTGGCGAAACTCCTTTACACATGGCGGCTATTCGAGGAGATGTAAAGCAAGTCAAAGAGCTAATAAGTTTGGGAGCAGATGTGAATGTGAAGGACTTCGCAGGTGAGACCCAGGGCACCGACAGCCAGGAGAGAGACCGAAACGCCCTGGCTGCACTTTCAGAAAGCGCATAATATTTTAACGTGGCTAACCCATACATAGTTGTTTCAAGCATGTTTATGTTGAGGACTGTAAGACAGTAGTAATCATTAGTGTGTTTGGGAAAGTGTGGTGTATGCCACAGCAGGCAGGCAGAAGTCAGAGGACGACCCTGTGGTGTCCATTTTCTCCTTCCACCTTTATGTGGGTTCCAGGCACTGCCCTCAGGTCTCCAGACTTGCCTGCAGGTACCTTACCCTGCTGAGCATTCTCAAAGGCCTTGGTGTGCTTTGGTTACCCAGGTAGCATTACTCTACTGCTTCTGAGAATGCAGGCAGTCAAAGCATGTAAGAAACATGTAAGAAGCATGTAAGAAGCATGTAGACACTTCTTACCTGCACATGTCACACTTCTCTGCCTTCGGCTTCAGTCAGATGTATTTCACATACTTTGCTCTTCTTGCTTTCCCCTACACTTCTTCTCTTCTATAAAAATTTTAACAACCTGGGAAATTATCCTTTCAGCTCATTTTTATGAGCAAATGTAACAATGAACACTTACATAATTATGCATAGGCTTTTTATTAGTGAAGTTATTCTTTCTGTGTTTATAATTCTGCAACTTACCTGTAATGTTTGGCAGATGTGTCATTCTATCTTCATGTTTTAAAATGTAGCCTTTCTTGTTATTTCTGTTTGTTTTGTTATGTTTGAGACAGGGTTTCTCTGTGTAGCCATGGCTGTTCTTGAATGTGCTATGTAGGCCAGGATGGCCTCAAGCTGATAGAGATACACTTGGCTTAGCTTCCCGAGTGCTGAGATTGAAGACATGTACCACCAATGCTGGCTTGTCTTAAACCATACTGTATGAGCACTCTTCCATTTGTTCACAGTTCTGAAACGTTTTAGTAGAATTTAAATTGCTATGTTAAAGGTGGTGATAATATTTATTATTTTAAATAATGGCAGCTTACCTATCAAAAAATCATGCAACCATCAGTTTCTATATCCAACAATATGTGAAAACCAGGCAAAGTGACATATCATTTCAGTAATTTTAGAGTCCAAGGCAGGAAAATTGCAAATTTGAGGCCAGTTTTGGCTTCACTGAGAATTCAAAGTCGGACACTCTCTCAACAGCAAAGAAGTATAGGAAACAGTCCTTTTCTTCATGTCTGTATTAGAATTGGGTATTATCACATCTGTAATTCCAGTACTTTGGAGATAGAGGCAGGAGGATCTCTCTAAGTGAGGAGATAGGAAGTGAGGGAGGGAGAAGGGGGAGGAGGGAAAGCAAGAAAAGGAGAGGAAGACACTGATCCATTCTAGGGGAATGATACTTTTTATTGGCTACCTAAAGCACACTTTACTGTTTACCTGAAGAGTGCACATTTACAGACATTTAAAAATATTAATCTGAGAAATGTATAAAAATAGAGTAAGGGAGAATGTTGAAACATTGTTTTCAGAATTAAAACAAACTGGGCATGGTGACACACTCCTTTAATCCCAACACTCAGGCAAAACCAAGTGGATCTCTGTGAGTTGAAGGCCACCCTGGTTTACAGAGTGAGTCCAGGACGGCCAAGGCTACACAGAGAAACCCTGTCTCGTAATACAAAAAAAACAAAACAAAAAAACTAGCAGTAATCCAGTTTCCCAGGATAGGAGCTTATAAAAATGAATAACAGTTTATCAGTCAATTCAGCTGTGGGCTGCCCAGGTGTGGTAGTAGGTACCTGAGACTCAAGAGAGATCCTGAGATGATTAAAGCTGGACTGGGCTGCCAAGGGAGATGGCATCTGGAAAGAATCAAAAGATAGTATGTTCTTGGCAAACAAAACACTAAAAGGAAACGCCATTTCAGAGGACGAATTAAATATCCATCCTTGTTTTATGTATATGGAGGAAGCCGTAAGAATTACGTGAAAATTTAAACATTGCTATTTGTGTTTTTTAATGCTTTCTAAGAATTCATTTGTGAGCACGTGTTTAATTATAAAAACAAAAGTACAAATCTGTTTTTCATAAAACCATTATTAAGTTTACAAAAGATTATATCAAGACAGTAAAAGACATAAAACATAAAGGTTTTTTAAATTTATTTATTAATTATGTATATAGTGTTCTGTCTGCATGTACATCTGCACACCAGAAGAGGGCACCAGATCTCATTATAGGTGGTTGTAAGCTACCATGTGGTTGCTGGGAATTGAACTAAGGATCTCTGGAAGAGCAGACAGTGCTCTTAAGCTCTGAACAGGTTTTTTAACTGTTTCTTAACCAAGGTTATTTTTATTTTGCCTCCTTTTCTATATTTTTGTACTTGATGTAATTATGAATTAAACCAAATTAATATTGAATAAATTTAATATTTTAACTAATAATTTAGTTTTACTAAATCTTCCATTTCCTAAAGTGAACCTTTTGCAAGATTGGTGTTTTAAATAGTTCCTTCTTCTTTCCCTTTTCTTTCTGTGTGATATCTGACTTGGAATTAATGTTCTATGTAGATAACGAATGTAGGAAGCATATATCTTGAACTCAGATTAAATTCTTGTTCTCACTGTAGGTTGGACACCTTTGCATGAAGCTTGCAATGTTGGGTATTATGATGTTGCTAAAATACTCATAGCAGCTGGAGCAGATGTTAACACACAAGGGTTAGATGATGACACCCCCCTCCACGATTCTGCCAGCAGCGGGCACAGAGATGTGAGTACAGTAAAAAAGTCACCAACACATATTTTTACAAAACACAGTCACGGGAGTAATGTAGCAACTTCTTAGTGGTCTGATCTTGTATTTCATTCATGCTTGACATCTCTTCTTTGTTTTGTTTTGTTTTGTTTTCCTCTATTTTCTGACTTCTAAATTTTACTTAATTTGATTTAGCATTGTTTTTTTTCATAAAATAAACTATGTACAACCAGGCATTTTGGTATACACTTTTACTCTTAGCCTTTGACGGGCAGACACAGGTAGATCTCTTTAAGCTTGAAGTCATCCTGGTCTGCATAGTGAAATCCAGGTACATAGAGAAATCCAGGCCAGCCAATGCTATACAGACAGACTGTCCCAAAAACAAAACAAAACAAACAAACAAAAAAAACCCTCCCAAAAATAAATAAAATACATGAGTTAATTAATGATAGGTTAAAGAATTTGGCAAGCATTTTACTACAAGACTTCCATCTGTCAGATAAATAAATGTATGGTCAGAATACAGGGACAGGAGAGTCTTAGAGCTATGCTGCTTATCTTTGTAAAAGTGTTGTGACTGACAGAAGTGGGGAAGGAAAAGATGAGTTCACTTTTGCTTGGCCTTACTATGATCTTTCTTTTTAGATATGTTTTAATAATCTTTTTTTTTTTTTTTTAATGTACATGAGTGCTCTATCCGCATGTACTCCTGCATGCCAGAAGAGGGCATCAGATCTTTTTTTTAAGTTTTCTTTTTATTCTTTAAAAAAAAAAAGAAAGAAAAAGAAAAAAAGAAATGTGTATAAACCAGGCATGGTGGCACATGCCTTTAATCCCAGCTTTCAGGAGGCAGAGGCAGGTGGTTCTCGAGGTCAGCCTGGTCTAGAGAGTGAGTTCTAGGACCACAAAGAGAAATTCTATCTCCAAAAAAAAAGTGTGTAAGTATTTTGCCTGTATGTTTGTCTGTCTGTATAGCATGTGTATGCAGTGCCAGAAGAGAGCATTGGAACCCTGGAAATGGATTTTCAAATGGTTGTTAGCTGTCCTGTGGGTGCAGGGAACCAAACCCAGATTCTCTGCAAGAGAAGCAAGTACCTTTAACTGCTGAGCCATCTCTCTAGCCCTAAGATTATATCTTTTATAAGGGCATGTTATTAAGGAAAAGAAGACACTGTATAGTCAAGCACACCCTGAAACTGAAATGTTATTGAAACATCAGGGAGGAAAACTAAAAGCTCCTCTGTATTGTACTTCACACAGACCAAAATACCTTTTTAGATGAAAAAAGTGCTGTTTTCTTCATTCATACTTTCTGTAAGATATTTTCTCATTTTTTCCTCATGAAAGACATTGTAATGTTGGGTGGAATTTTGCTTTGTGAGTAGAACATATTTCTGTGACCCTAACTTTCTGTCTGTCTGTCTATGTTTTCTTTTGCTTTTTTTTTTCCTTTTTGTTTTTGAAACAAGGGTTCTATGTAACAGCCTGGGACTCACATGGTCTCCAGTTCACAGAGACCCGCCTCCCTCTGCCTTCCCAGGGTGGGTTAACGGCGTGCACCACCACTGCCCGGCCCTAAATTTCTGTGTGCCGTAGCTGCACAGCATTTCCGAAAGTTGCTGTTTGAGCTCATATGCTTTAAGCACTCAGTAATGTTTGCAGTCCTTCGAAGACTCTGCTCAAGACTAAGAGCTTTAAAATACATGTACATTTATGTTTAATTTACATGAGTGTGAGCCTGCATGAGTTAATTGCCACTATGTGTGTGCAGGAACCTGCAGAGACAGAAGAGGGTGCCCAGTTACAGGTGGTTATAAGATACCCTGTAAGTGCTGGGAACGGAACCCAGGTCCTCTATAAGAGCAGTAAGATCTCTTAACCACAGAACCATCTTTCCAGCCTTCACAATTTAAGAAGTTGAGTACTGTTTTCTTCTTGTACTTCTATTTGTACTTAAAAGGAGTAAAATAAAAGCTACTAAAAGCTGTTACTCCTATATATCTATACCATGTTCTTTGAACTAAAGCTAAGAAAACATTTTTTTTTTTCCATTCAATAAGTCACGATGTCTTCAAGAAATCTCTAAAACATTCCTAAGGAGGGGGAAGTTGAAAGAGAGCAGGTGTATGAACATATTTTAAGTGGCGAGGGTTGGAGGATATTGACATACCTTTCCAGTAGCCTGTCTGACCTGCCGTTCACAAGTGTATTATACTTTATTTATGTATCTTTATGATGCCTTTCTCCTACTTTTGTTTTAGGTATCTATTTTTTTTTTTTTTTTGGCTTATAATTTTTCCTCACCTCATTTGTTGCCTGTTATGTTTTAAGAAAATTTAAGTTAATGCAATTAACTGTTAGAGTGTTAGCATAATGGGGCTTCTTGGACATACTAGTGTTAAATAGAGACACAGAGACCTATTAGTATTTAAAAACTTAGGCCTTAGCTGGGGAGACACTCAGCCACTTCATCCCGACTATTCTAGCCCACCATCCCTCTGTGGCAAGCTCTTTGCCTCTCTCTTTGCCCTGGTATGTCTGTTCCTTCTCATGTCATGCCCTTCCTGCTTAGCCTTCAGTTGTCAGGTCTTTAGGAAAGCCAAACAGTGTAGATTGCTTTGGGCAGGTGAGGGAAGATGTATGTTTATACTATTTGAGGCCCGTGATGAGCCATAAACTCTGTCGGTACAGAATTAACAACTGAGTATACAGACACATCTTCACACATTGAACCCCAAATTTTCTCCTTTTAGTCTGATAAATGGCTTTTTCTCTAACATCAATAAACTATATATAATAATATGATATAAACTATATACAATAATAACAATTATGAGAAATACCAGGTAAGAGTTATATTTACAAAGTCTAATCCATCTGTATTTGCAACCTTGGAGAAAATACTCCACTATCTTTCCTATTTGAGTGACTCCAAAGTTCTGTACCTAAATCACTTCCTTTTTTTTTTTTTTTAGATTTATTTATTTATTTATTATTTGTATGGCATTCTGCCTGCATGTGTGCCTGCTGGCCAGAAGAGGGCACCAGATCTCACTATAGATGGCTATGAGCCACCATGTGATTGCAGGGAATTGAACTCATGACCTTTGGAAGAACAGCCAGTTTTCTTAACCTCTGAGCCATCTTTCCAGCCCCCTAAATCAATTTCTTATCATAACTTGCATTTATCAACCTAAAAACATCTTTTTAGACTATAAAACAGTTCTTACATTCTAAACAATTTAAGCTTTTATGTCTTTGTAAACTTTTTTATAAATCTTTTTTGTGGATTTTATTTTCACATCTTATAACAAGGAAAACTGTAAGACTGTAACTATCTAGTCTTCAACCCCATCATATATCTGAGAAGGATAAATATTACCTGAGAAAACAGGAAGTGCAGAGCAAGCAGCTTCCAAATCTAAGAAGTGACAGAGACTGATTGTTACCTGGACAGTTACCCAAGGTTCCTCTGTATTAGTAGAGTGTCCAGTCTTTGGCTGTCAGGCCCAGAATTTTTCACAAACTTATCTGTGAAGCAGTAATTTTGAAGGACTGGCCTACCTTGTGTCGGCAGAGTTGGACAGTTAACTCCCAGTATCTTGCTTGTCCATAGTTTGGGCAGCATGGTACCAGCAGTCAAGGTAAGAGACGTGTTTTGCCCAGTGGCCATCATTGCCACATTTGAAGCAAACTCAAGGCAGAGGTTTCTTCAGTGTGCCTCATCTTTAGAGGAGGAGAATGGGGGTGCTGCCAAGAGCTGATGTACCTTTGGGTGAAAATCCCTTTATTTTTAAAATGTCATATTTTTAAATGTCGTATTCTGCAGATCTTTGAAGTGTTTGGGGACCATATATCTATCCCAGTATATCTAAATGGACAAAAGTTGTTTTGTTTCTAGCTACTTACTATCTGCTTAACTTTGAAAACAATATACAAGAGGCTAAATAAAGGACTATATCTTCCTGCTGTTTAATGTTGCAGATAGTGAAACTGTTGCTTCGTCATGGTGGGAATCCATTTCAAGCTAATAAACATGGAGAGCGTCCAGTGGACATGGCAGAGACAGAGGAGCTGGAGTTGCTGCTGAAGAGAGAGGTGCCTCTGTCTGGTGATGATGAAAGTTACACAGGTTTGTCTCTGTCTTGTTGTTTTGAGACAGAGTTTTGCTATTTAGCCCAGGCCAGCAGCAAACTTGCAAACCTCCTGCCCCATCCTACTGAGTACTGCGATTACAGGCATAAACCACCAAGCCCAGCTACAGTTTCAGATATTATATATTCAGTTATTTGACATGGTATTTTATGGAGCAGTTTGTATTGGTGTGTAATACAGAAAATGAGTGTTTATTTAATGCTTATCTAGCTAGTTGTGAGTGGCATAGTTACTAACCTTTGTGTGCTGTATGTAGCTTGTGTGAATGCAGTCATAGTACAATTACCCAGTTTCTATTATAACTCTATGTAAGTTGCTTAACTAATCTTTTATTGCATTTAGTGTATCTGAGAACCTCTTGCCGTGCATTCCTGTCAACATTGCTGTTGTTATTTTTCTTTTCTATTTGCTATTATGTAGCTATTAGCAATACATTTCATGTCCTTCCTTGGCATTAATAAGTCTTTATAGTTTTATGTTTTTTTTTTAATTGGGTGATTGAATCCTAATAAATAAGTTTTAAATTTTTTATTTTATTTTTATTAATTGCAGTTTATTCACTTTGTATCCTAGCTTAGCCCCCTCCCCTATCCCTTCCCCATCCCACCCTCCCTCTCTCTTCTTCTCCTGTGCCCCTGTTGGTTTGTTGGTTTGAAATTGTTTTACTTTTTATTTTTGGCTGGCCTTAAACTCAGAGATCTGCTTATCTCCATCTTCTCGGTGTTAGTATTAAAAGCTGTACCACCATGTCTGGCTACAAATATAATTTGTATCTATCCATCCAGCCATCCAGCAGAGACAGTTTCTCTGTGTAACAGCTGTGGCTTTTCTGGAACTCACTCTGTAGACCAGGCTGTCCTCAAACTTATAAAGACCTGCCTGCCTTTGCCTCCTCACTGCTGTGATTAAAGGTGTGTTAATTTTTTAAAAAGAGCAAAAAAAAAAAAAAAAAAAAAAAAGAGCAATCCAAATAGTTATTCTGAGCTGGGTACAGGACCTAGAACACTGTGCGTTAGTTAAGCACATTATCACCTAACTAATCCCCAGCCCTCAAAAGAATTTGTTAGAAAATATTTCACATACTTAAGAGTTTTAAAAAGGGGTTGGGGATTTAGCTCAGTGGTGGAGCACTTGCCTAGCAAGCGCAAGGCCCTGGGTTCGGTCCTCAGCTCTGGGGGGGAAAAAAAAAGAGTTTTAAAAAAATAGAAAACACTTTCCCAAGTTAAAGAAAGTTTTCTGGGTTCAAATTGGAAGAATTCATTGTATTTCAGGCAAAACTGAATAAGAGAAAAAAAATATGACAAGTGGTTTCAATTCCTAAAAGTCAGTAGACATGTGGCTTTTATACTAAATTATATACAGGGGATTAAATACCAGAGTGAACTTACTTTTATCCATTTACAGAAAGTTTGAAAATAGTTAAGAAAAAGTTTTACCTTTTATTTTATGTAACGGTTAATTACCTTTCATGTGGAAGGCCAACCAAAAGAATGGAATTGATTACCATGGACAAAGGTAGATATAAATGTACTCCATTGGTTAAGAATTTTATCCAGATCATGGATAAAATAATAAAGGAGCCGTGGAATAAAGACCAGCAGGGACCACTGACTATGTAGCAATTTCTAAGTGACTTGTAAAATCATCAGTTGATTATACAAGAGATTATTATGCTTACAAAGAAAAGTGTAATTTAAACATCAAACAAAACTAAAACATTAATGTAACTGATAAAAAAAATAAAAAAGAAAAAAGAAAAAAAAGAAAAAAAACTAAAACATTTATGAAGAAGAGATGAACTAAATTAGGTATAATAAATTCAAAAAGAGTACGTTATGGGGCTGGAGGAATGGCCCATCAGTAAGAGCACTAGCTGCCCTTAGAGAGACCCCAGATTCTGTACCCAGCATCCACATGCTATTTCCAACCATCTATAACTCTGGTTCCAGGAGAGCCATCACCTTAGTATGGCTTCCATGGGCACCAGGCGCCCACACAGTATGCTTAAATACATTCAGATGAAAGTCATGTACATAGAATAATGTAAATGACTCTTTTCAGGTGTATGGTATACGATAACTTTTAATTTCAAAGTATATTTTTAAAAAGCACACAGTGACCAGGTGCAGTGGCACACACCCGTAATCCTAGTACTCAGGGAAACAAAGGCAGGTGCCAGCCTGGTCTACAAAGTGAGTCCGAGACAGCCAAGACTACACAGAGAAACCCTGTCTTAAACCCTACCCCCCACCAAAAAAAAGTTGTTCTCTGACTTCTGTGCATGCTCTGTGGCAGTTACAAAACCAAGTACATGTACATAAACATTTTTTAAGCATAGTAACTTTTTCTTTTAAATTTTACTTTATTTTATGTACATTGTTGTGAAGGTGTCAGATCCCTTGGAACTAGAGTTATAGACAGTTGTGAGCTGCCATGTGGGTGCTGGGAATCGAACCCAGGTCCTTTAGAAGAGCAAACAATGCTCTTAACCACCGAGCCATCTCCCCAACCAACTTTTTTTTTTTTTAAAGAAGTGTTGGTGAGATGAGCCAGCCATTAAAGGCTCACAGTCAAAACATCAAGAGAAAAGAAACCCTTCATTCTTCTTTGCAGGGCTAGAAATTGAGCTTAAGACCTTACATACCCAAGACAATCAGTGTAACTGAACCACACCTCCAGCCCATGTCCACATTGATGCTTATCATCACCAGAATCACCTGTTAATCACCTAAAGGTTTCCTGTTTTCCATTGGCAGTAGTAGGTGGACAATACTTGAAAACCTTGGTAGGGGTTTTTACCACCCATTACTTGTCTTACTTGTCTTCATTGTAAGCTGTTCTCTTAAAGTATGATTTTAAAATTTTCTTTTTTTTTTTTTTCTTTTTGGACATAATTTCTTGTAGCAGGAAAAAAACAGGCAGACCTCAAACTCACTATGTAGTCAAAACTGGTCTTGAACTTGTCATCCTCTTCCCTCTGCCTCCCACATATTGTGACTAGAGGCATATGCCACCAACCTGGTTGTGCTGAGCATCAAGCCCCCAGGCCTAATGACATCAAGCAAGCACCTGACAATTGAGAATACATCTTTAACCCCCAAAGTCTCAACATTTTATTAGGAAAAATACTCAAATGTATTCATTTTCAAAGAATTATATATATAGTACATGCCCGTACCCATCAACTGTATTTTTCATTTGTTACCATTCACTGTATTCCTTTTATATTGTCATATTATCATCCATCACTTCTAGCCTTGACAGGCCAGGAACTGTCAAGACCTGACTGACATCAAACTCAGATATCTGTCTGGCCTGGGCCTCCCAGGTGCTGGGTTTAAAGGTGTGCACGACAGTATCCAGAGTACATCTTATATTTTGAGAGTTCAGTTGCTGACATCCCTAAATACTTGAGCTTGCATTTCATTAAATGGAGTTTGATATCAGCTTGTGATTTCTCCTGGTAATAACTGTATAGGAAAATAGATAATTCTGAAGTCTCTCAATCTTTGAGTTTTGAGAATTGCCTACGCCTGTATAGCCATAAATGGTGGGGAGTCAAATCAGTAACACATCGGATCAGTAAAATGATACTTTGACTGGCTGACCCAAATGAACATCATCAGGGTAAGGAGAAAGAATAGTGTGTGTCTCCAGATGTGGGAAGTGTAGAGCATTACAGTTCAGTTTCCATCTGCACTTATTTGTCATAAAGAATGTTCTGTCTCTTAAAATAAAGCTCATTTCATGCCATGAAAGTGTAAGAATTTCAGTGGACTTGGGGAGGGACATTTGTGAAGAAGGGGAAGGGAGGGTAAGACTGCGACGGGAGGAGGGAGGGGCTTATGGGGGTATACAAAGTGAATAAAGTGTAATTAATAAAAATAAAAAAGGAAAAAAAAGAAAGTGTAAGAATTGACAGTGTATGGGGCTGGAGAGATGGCTCAGCAGCACCAGCTACTCCTGCAGAAGAACCAGGTTCAATTCCCAGCACCCACCTGACAGCTCCCAACAGTCTGTAACACTAGTCCCAGGAGATCTGGTGCCCTTTCCTGGCTTCTGAGGGCACTGCACTCGCTCAGAGGCACACAGACAGAATTAAAAATAAATACATTTTTAAGGTGTTAAGAGGCCAGAAAAAATAGCAGAACTATTTTAGAACTTTAAAGAACTAATTAAAGGGCAGAACCTGTTCTAGGCTAGAACCTCTACTGAAGGGGAAATGAATATGAGGACCATCATTAGTTAGTTTAACAAGTAATTAGTAATCAGTGTAAAATAGAGACGTTGGTGGCCACACTGTCATGTAAGGAGAACATTTGTTTTTCAGAAACTTTATTTATGATGATGTAGGTATATGTGGGTGGTGGGGTGTGCACATGACTCAGTGCTAAAAGGGAGATCTGATCCCTCGCAGCTATGGGCAGTTGTGAGGTGCCCAACATGGCTGCTGGGAACCAAACTTGAGTCTTCTGCAAGGATAGTATGAACGTGTAATGGCTAAGCCATTTCTCAAGCCTGAGTTTTTAATTTTGAGACATATTTTTACAAAATACTCACTGAATTATATATTAATATAGGTTTCTAGTGTCTGAAATTACTCTGATGTATACTTTCCAAGGACGTGGGTTCAAGTCTCACCACCACATGGGAGCTCACAACACTGTAACTCCAGTTCCAGGGGATCTGACAGCCTCACACAGACATACATGCAGGCAAAACCAATGTACATGAGATAAAAATAGTAAATGTTTTTAGAAAGGTAGATGGATGGATGGGTAAAAAAAAGCATGTGTGAAGCAGGGCTATAAAACAATAATAGGCAAATCTGGTTCCTGGTTAAAAGATACATAGTATTTAGTAATTTCAATTTTTTTAACTTTTTGAGTTTGTAATTATTTTTAAAGAAAGTTTAAAATACCTACCAATACAGGGTGAGAGAAAGGTGGTAGAGCACATTCTGCTCCTGCACCCATGTCAAGTGGCTCAGAACACCCGTGACTCTGTCCACAGGGCAGGTCTGACACCTCTGCCGTCCACAGGGCAGGTCTGACACCTTTGCCGTCCACAGGCACCTGCACTCTCACAGACACTCACACAATACCCGTAAGTGTCCTTGCTCTATTAAAAGCCCTAGAAGCAACAAGTAAGACATTAGCAATAATTTCTAGCTCCATGTGATCCTAAAATATTTCCCACAACAGAAATACTAAGAATTTCTGAGAGGAAGATCATTCCCTGTTGGAAGCATGTATATGAGTTTGGAAAGTCTTCCTTCAGATTTAAGGAAGTTATCAAAGGTCTTGTTAAAAGACCTTAAGAGACAGTTTGAAGCAGTTTCTACTGGCCAATGATGTCATAATGTCCTGTCTAATAAGATATTATTTGAAAAGCTTGAGAACTCACCATATATATTTAAATCCATGGTTTATAATGATAATTTTAGATATTAGTGTGTGCTAATTGGATAATTCTAGAAACAGTTTACTTTTTTTAGTTAAGTAAACAGTAAAAATCATCCTTGATTAATCTGTAGGAATACTAAAATTGGGAAACTGTATTAGAAAACAATTCAGGTAAAATACGTGGAAAGATGAGCATGCTGGTAACCCTGAGTTAATATACCTGCATTGAACATGAGCAATCACCACCGTTACATGAAGAGAGAATAAAAATGCCTTATGTTTCTGATGAAAGAACACATTCTCACTTGCAAAAGGCAACAACTTGTCCGTCTTCAGTGCTCAGGACCCAGCTACAACAAGAGTGTCCAATCAGCAAATTCAGGGTCATAGCTATCTAAGTACATCTTGTTCTTGAACAGATTCATTGTATGGAAAAGAAAAGGGAGATTCCCGCCCACCCCCGAAAAAAAAAAAATGTGCCTTGAGTGGCTTATCAAACTTTATAGAAAATCAGCAACACTGATAAACTGAAGCATGGCCGGGCATGGTGGCACACGCCTATAATCCCAGCAGTTGTGGAGGTAGAGGTAGGTGGAGCTCTGTGAGTTCCAGGCCAGCCTGGTCTACAAAGAGTCCAGGACAGCCAAGGTTACACAAAGAAACCCTGTCTTGAAAAGCCAAAGAAACCAAAACAACAACAACAAACCTGGAGCATGGTTTTCATGGGTGATTTCTTCTCTAGAAGAATTTTACATAAAATTCAGTAAAATAAATGATACATGTAAAATGCTGATAAGCTAAGTTTTAGATATTGATTAATTCAGTATGTGTAGTGGGGGAACAAGGCATGTGTGCCATGGCATGAATATGGAGGTCAGAGGGCAGCTTGCAGAAGTAGGTTCTCTGCCGCCATGTGGGTTCTAGAGCTTGACTCAAATCATCAGGCTTGGCGGTAAGCACTCTTAGTGGTTGAGCCATTTTATCGACATGACTTGTGTGTATGCACGCATGCATGTGTGTGTATGTGTGTGTGTGTGTTTTAATCCTTAAAATGAGGGGTATTACATAGTTATATAATATGTAATAGGAATTTTGTGAAAGTGACGAGCAGTTGCAACAGCTCTTTTGCTTTACATGGGAAATAGAACTTCCACTGTCATGCAGGTTTCCAGTGTGTTCACATACTTCAAAGACTAGTTAATTATGTGAAAAGAGTGAAGGTGATTAAAGAGCAAATACAATATTAATAAAGGATGGGTATCAATCAGTATTTAAAAGAAGCAATGTTAATGGAGCTAAAATATAGGCAGAATTATAAAAGTGGCAACCAAACTCTTCACTCTTAGTGAAAAACGTGAGCCTAACATGGAAGGTACATAGATCCTGCTCGGTAAACATGAGATGGAGCCTGGGAGGTTATGTCAAGGTTCTCCCCCATGAAAGTCCTTTCTAAAAGCTGCGACTATGAGCTGTGCTGGCTGGCAGACAAGCTGCTTCCCAGGGCTGTGGATGCTTCCCAGGCAGAGGCCGCCTCACCTCCTCGAATCAGCAGCTCTCCATCAGATTGCTGTTTGCTAAGAAAAAAGGTGACCATCCTCCAAGGTTGTCTGGAAATGTGAGAGAACAGTCAGTTTAACTGAACGTAGTTTTAACCCCACTAAATAAAGTAAGTCTAAGTTCAGCAACAAAAATGGGCACTTAGAAAAATTCTGATACCATACAGAAAGTCTCAGAAAAGGCCTGTGGTCCCAGCATGTAAGAAGACGGGGATTGCTAGGTCCAGGTCTAGTCTGGGCCCTAGGGCAGATGGGTCTAGAAAAAAGGTTTGACTAGGACTGTGGCTTAGCTGGTAAAGTATTTCCTAGCATGCCTGAGGTTCTAAGTTCAGTCGCCTACAAAACACACAGACACCTCAAAAAATGAAATACATAGAAGCTAACAAAACGTGGTAATTCAGTAAATAAGTAAATTAAACAATTAAATTGCTGTTTTAGAAAAGAAAGTAAAACAAGTCATATTTGGAATGCTAGAACAAAAATAAAGAGAATTATGAATAAAACAGGAGACATAATTAATAGACATAATTATAGAACTTGAAAATTCAATTTATAGATATTTAAAATACTTGGCCAAGATATGACTATGAAGTTGAAATGAACAAAAAAACAGATAACAGCAAATGTTTAAAAGACTAATCAGCTGGGCGTGGTAGCACATACCTTTAAATGTAGCACTTAGGCAGAAGTGGGTGGGCAGATCTCATGAATTCAAGGCCAGCCAGGACTAGGTTATTGAAACCCTATCTCAAAAAAAGAAAAAAAGGGGGGAGGACTTGGAAAGCATAGTGGTGCAGGGATGTGAATTGTTACTGTGTTTCTGAAATGTCAGTCAACAGCTTAACAAATGCAAGAGGCCTTATAAGGAATTCCAAAGTAATTGTGGGTGCAATGATAGGGTGAAGGGCTATGTCTCAAAGTGGTGTAGGTGTGTGGTGAATGGGGGTGTGAGTTACCCAAAACCAGTTTTTAGAACTGAAGCTGAAGCAGAGCATCTCCAGAAGATTATACTTTGGGCCATCTTACTACACACAATTTTTTTAATTTTTAAATTTCATTTTTTTACTTCTGTGAGAGAGAGAGAGAGAGAGCATGAATCAGAGAAAGTATGTGTGTGTGCGCACATGAAATGCATACGGAGGTCAGAGGACAACTTACTGGAGTTGCTTCTCTCCTTCAGGCGTGGCGGCATCTTTAGTATTAGTAGCTGAGCCGTCTTACTGGCCCTCTTCACAAAAATAGTCTTAAATACTTAGCCTTCTCTGTTAGTCAGCACACTTCCTAGGTACCGGGCCAAGTACAGTAGTCTCAGTGGCAAAAAATTTGAAAGTATGTAAGCGTCACTAGGAGCTTATGAAAAACTCGGTGTGTCACTAGTGTGTTTTGTAACTGCTTAGAAAGATTTTCATGTGTATTGGGTTGGAAAAGTTAAGATGAGTACTCATAGCTTGTAGTGAACTTTTTTTTTAATTTGTTGAATGCTTTATATCTTGATGTACAGAATGTCAAATTGGTGTAGAAGGTTAGGAAACAATTTTAAATCAGTCATAAGTTTACAGTATACCTGGAAATAAGATAATGCCCTTAATTTATAATTTTAATTTATGATTCTGAAATACAGAATTTGGATTTCTGCAAGAAAAAAACAATATGAGTATGTGAGTGAGTAGGAAACTTAAAAGGACAGGTATGAAAATGTCTGTATTATGCACAAGGTAGACAAGTGTGATACACATTTTCAGTTGAAATGAGTCAACTCAGTCATGCTCCAACCTCACACCATGTGCATCTTCATATTAAGGTATCAACTGGATGAAAAGAATAATAAAGCCTGAAGCCAGAGAAGTCACTGTACATTCCTGTAGAGTTCACTTTTTGCACCTATAAAGTGAGAATAATATCTACTCCATAAAAGAGAATGCTAGTTTCATGAATAACTCAAAATTCCTATTAAATGTCTTTACAGAGTTTAGAAAATAAGCGAAAATTAATGTTGCCAGCACACAAGAAAAAAGAAATGTGGTTCCCTGGAGGTTTGAATACAAAGCAAGCAGGTCCAAAAGTGTAAATTCCTGACTTGGCCTTACAAAATGGGAAGACAGAGAAGTTTGGACTTTGAGAGAAAACCAGAGAGCTGAGAACTCTTGGTTCTTTCCTTAGTCTTACCCCACGTGGACATGAGCCATCCTCTGTGCTGTTGGGTTTCACTGTGTGTCATCCCGCCCCACTTTCACAGTGGACTTACGGTCAAGGACAGAGGTGGCATTGTTTCTTATTGTAGTCAGTTTTGCTTGATGAAGAATAAATCTGTCAGAAAATACTTGGTTAGCGAATTTGTCAACGCTTGAGTGAATAGATGCATGAATAAGTGATGAATGGAAGAATGAGGGCCAGATGTTCAAAGATAGACCTATATCCCTCGAGTGGCCTTATACTGACCGTCAGAAAACCTCCTGACTCAGGCATGCTAGTAGCTTCTGGAGCAAACTATAGATATCCTCCCCCCCCCCCGTATTCCCCTCTCTCGCTCTGTGTGTGTGTGTGTGCATGATATGTGTGGCTATGATTACATTCATGAGTCAAATGTTGATGATTGTACTGGCTGATTTTATGTCAGCGTGACACAAGCTAAAGTCATCATAGAGAAGGAGGCCTCAGTTGAGAAAATGTCTCCATTTAATTGGGCTGTAGGAAATCCTGTGGGCATTTTCTTAACTAGTAATTAGTGGGGGGGGCAGCAGTCCATTGTGAGTGAGGCCATCCTGGGGCTGGTGGTCCAGAGTTTTCTAAGAAAGTAGGGTATACCATCATCAATTCTGCTAGGAAGTCATAAACACAATAAATTTACGAATCTAAATTAGTTTTTGTATGTATTATACACAGAAAAATACGGCTTATTTAAACTAAGAGTGTATGTTGTAAGTTTATCAGTCAATAACATTTAGCAAAAGTTTCACATCTTCATAACAGGAGGAGAAAAACAGGCCAAGGAGGTCCAAGCTCATCGCACAGTCTTTCAGGAAAGTAAGTCATCATGGCCATGGGCTTGTTTGTCTTCTTCTAAGACAGCATTCCGACAAGCTAAAGTGGATTTTACAGTTATCTTGAGAAGAAAGCAAAACCCAAATTTATGTAAGAATTAAACACTATCCACAGCTGTGTAAAGTGAGGCGCTTTGAGGTCACTCTTTGGGAAGCTCACAGATTTGGATTAAGGTTGTATTTAAGTACAGTCTTGACAACCACCGCTCTGACCTTCCATACTGCTCCGTACCCTGGCTAGGAGGGCCAGAATGGCCAGGATACCCTCCACGAAAGTTAAAACCACTCTGATTCCCTTGTAGCTAACTTTTATTAAGTGGCCAACATTATTTGGTGTTTGGGTTGGTTTGATTTGGTTTGGTTTTTGCAGTGTTGGGTATCAAACCCAGACCCTCACACATGCTAGGAAAGTGTTTTATCCCTGGACTACATCCCTAGTCATGGGTCGTATTTCTTTAAACCTCCTCATATGTGTACACAAAAATTTCCATGTAAAATGTTACACGGAATCAAAATCTGGAAAGCAAGTATACTAGACTGCTGATGAAGCTGTGCTGAAGTGTAGAGGTAGCAGAATGAGGCACAAGGAAGTCAGAGGTATCACTGGATCCCCTTGAGCAGGAGTGACAGATGGTTGTGAGCCTCCATATGGATGCTGGGAATTGAACCAGATCCTCTGGAAGAGTAGCCAGTGTTCTAACCACTGAGCGTTGCCATCCTTTTATTGATTTTTAACAGTTTGACATTTTTACACTAGAATCTGTTTTTTAGTAAGATAGCAAATGATCTTTCACTGCTAGATCCTTTAGAAGTATTTTAGTTCTTTTCAAGCTGGAATTTGAAAATTATGACTATGAGCTGGGCATGGTGGCACACACCTGTAATCCCAGCATTTGGGAGGTACAGGCAGGTGGATCTCTGTAAGTTGCAGGCCATCCTGGTCTGCAAAGAATCCAGGACAGCCAGTGGTACACAGAGAAACCCTGCCCCTTCCCTCCAAAAAAACAAAACAAACAAAAATGCTGACTATGTTTGTGTAGTTTTCTAATGTCTGGTTTCTGGGATTCCCTTTGATGTTCTTCTAGCTTCCTAGACTACTTTATTCCAAGTTCGGTTATAGAATCTCACCTTCTTTTTCTTCCTCTCTGCTCTGTTGGTTTTCTCAGATATTTCATTTTCTGGACCCTCTTCTCTAAAACAGGGAGTCTCCCTAATAAGCTCAGCACACATTGTCATTTTTAACTTCTACTCACAGGTTAAGAACTTCCAAACATATCTTTCAATCCCAGACTTTTCGCTACAACTTCAAGAACTTAATTTAGTGTCCTCTGGCTATTACCACTTATATATTCCATCAGTTGAAACCTCAAGATTAACATGCACAATGTTAATCTTATTTCCCCCCATTTATACCACTGTTGTTGTTTTTTTCTTTCATACTGATAACATCACTCATCTATACTTAGAAGCCATATACTTGGGAGTCACTCTAAATACCTTTTCTTTCATTTCCTTCCACTTAAGTTCTTCTACCACTATTTTTGGTCACCCTCTGTGTTATGTTAGGCATTGCAAGCATGGCTGGCTAAGAAAACAGGTGATAATAATTACCCACTCTACAGTCAGTTTTGACATTCAACCCATTTTTACATAAAACCTCGAAGGCCTTTACACATCCTTCCCACTACATGGAGTCAGGGTTTATCAGTTGAAATGTGTTGTCTTTGATGAGAAAGTAAAATAAAAAGTAGAACTTTTATACGTTATGTTCTGTTACTGCTATGACCTCTTTAACTTTAATTCTTCAGGAAACCATAGCCTTGAAAAGCAGCTTTTGTTAAAAACCTTTCATGGAACAAAGTCTGAAACAGGCTTCTCAGATAAAAGCTATTTTATTTGAACTTACATGTTTCAGTTAGAGGAGGACAAATCTTCTAGAGCCTTTTTAATTCTCCACTGATACTATTTCCTGTGTTCATTAGCTATGTATTGATTTTTCAGAATATTTATTTTCCACATGGTGAATGTGCCTGAATTATTGCTTGATCAAAGTGCCTCAAGGAATGATGCAAAAATTATCAGTAAGTATCATACAAAGATTTTGGAGTTTCTGAAGACTGATGAAAATACCCAAATTTTATTCTTTAATTTACATGAGGTCCTTGTTAAACTCAACGTTATCAATTTTTAACCAATCAAAATTCAGAATGCATTAATTCATGGAGAATTAATTTAACTGCCCCTAGATATTTGTATGTGAAAACCCCACAGGATCATTATCTGTCAGAAATGCCATCCATGTGACAGATACACTTTGAGTGTTGTAAAATGAGAGGATGACTAAGCCTGTGAACATAACACCTTAGTAAGCTTAGAGTAAACAAAACAGTGTCATATATGTAGCATTTCATATGCACTTTATTCCACAAGCACTGTTTCATGTCAGTTCTGCTCAAAATAACTGTCTTATAAACTGTCTGCCGTTAATACCAATCCACCAATCCCCAGGATAAGGAATCTGTGCAAGAATGTCATTTAATGCACTGCTTTTTTCATCATTAGGGGAAATGCTATGAGAAATATGTCAGCTGAGAGAAACAGTGTATATTTAGAATTAATTGATTTCCACTTTTGGTTCAAGGTCCTGTTTTATAGTGAGCCGTATAGTCAGTAAACTGACCTCACTGAGTGCGTGCGCTGCTACACTTGGAGTCGCAGCTTTATGTCATGTTAGTCCGATGTTTATGATAGTACTGCAGGAATACATGTCTGGTCAGTACAGTGTATTTGGATGTAACTGTGATAATTAAAATTCGCATAATTCTTCAGTTGTGTGTCCCCGGTCCTCAGTATGTGCCTTTTCTAGTTCTTTTTGTTTGGTTTGGTTTTCTAGATAGAGTCTCCTGGCTGGCCTTGAATTTGCTGTGTAGACCAGGCTAGCCCCAAACTCAAACCCCCCTGCCTCTGCCATCCAGTGCTGGGACCTAAAGGCGTGAGCCACCCGCACCTTACTGTTTCCTACTCTGATTCAGCGTTGTCTTACGTGCACAAATCCTTTCTCCCTGTTTAAAATTCCATCTGACAATAGCACTTAGTATAAATCATTTTCTTGTCATGCTGAGAATGCAGTCATGTTCAACCGTTGCTCATGAAATGTAGTTATGGCGATGGAGAGGTGTAGCACTCTGTCCTCCATCCTCCAGCACTCACTCGCCAAGGTAGAAGTTCTGCTCATAGCCTTGCCACACTCCAGCTTTTCACTTAAGAAATGCTCAGCTGACAAACTTTAAAATCCTAGCCACTGTTAAAAGAGCTGTTTATTCACTTTTCCAAGTCCCCCTGGGTGGGAATCAGGCCTTTTAAAAGTAGCTCCTATAAACTTTAATCACCTGTACACTTCAGCTTAAGCCAAGAAATGCTCTGTCCTTGTACCTGCTGTTGGATCATGAGCCCTGTGAAAGGAGGGGGTGCATTGTATCCAACAAGTGTTTACTGGGCACCTTAGTGTTGTGAAATACATAAAATGTCTCAGTGCTAAAACAGGGCATTCTATTATTGTGCCAAAAATATTGTCATAATTTATGAGACTATTTTCTTTAATTTTGTTATTCTAGTAGCTGTGTAAAAATGAAGTATTTGTACTGTATTTGTGCATTTATAAGAGTTAATTAAGGCATCCAAAAAAAGCCAATATTTAAGTCAGAATATATCAGATTTTTTTTAAATGGGCTATATGATATTAACTTTTCAGCATAATTAGAAGCATGATCATAGGAAATTTCAAAGCAAGGTTAGGAATATAACAACCATAGGAAGAAGTTGTTTATGGTACTTTTAGAGTGTCTAAATATTAACATATTTGATCATTAGCATTTAGTCTTGATGCACACTGCATTTTATATTAAATGGGATAAAATAAAGAAATTTGGGGGCTGGAGAGATGGCTCAGCAGTTAAGAGTGCTGGCTGTCTTCCAGAGGACCTGGGCTTGATCCCCAGCACTCAAATAGAGCCTCTAACCTTCTTTAACTCCTGTTCCTTGGGATCCCATGCTAGTTTTTTGTCTCTTTGAGCAACCTTACACGTGCTATACAAACATGTAAGCAAAATACTCAGACTCATAAAGCATTTTTTACAAAAAATTTAAAAGTTCTTTAGTGATACACTAGAATTAAACGTTTCTCTTAACATGAAGTTAAAAATGTAAATAGTATTTTTGTCCTTTTCCAAGTAGCATGTTGTAATAACTTCAGTATATATGTAAAATATAGAAAGGATTAGACCTTTTATAAAAGATGAAATCTGTTTGTTCCCCTGAGAACTTGATTTTATTAAACCAGGACTATCAGCAGCATTCTTGCTTGCTTCTACGTTGAGGATACTGAGTGGTAATGAGCACCGGTTGATCACTTTTAGCACATCTTTGTTCACTACTGCTTAGAGAAAGTATTTAGGAATCTTTCCTCTATGCAGAAGGCTGAGTAAGCATGCATCCTTACCAACGATAAAATATTTTTTACTTAGTGTTAACTTACCAAAATTTTGAGAAATTCCTTGATGGTATTTCCATGTTGTCTCAGCTACTTTATTAGCATGTGTGATGTTCCCCAGCACCCGGGAGGAGAGGCAGGCAGGTCTCTGAGTTCGAGGCCAGGCTGGTCTACAAAGCAAGTCCAGGACAGGCAGGGCTACACAGAGAAACCCTGTCTTGAAACACACAAAACAAAATGAACAAACAAAAAGTGTGATACTCTTTACAAACATAGTTGAATTGTAACTTTTAAACTTTCTTATATAAATATCAATCCATTTAGTTCTTTTTTTAAGTCAGTACTTCAAACCAATACACATTTTACCATGTATTCTATGTAGATTAACTCTATTTTAGCCTAGACCCAAAGCCTGAGAATTTGTAATCCTAGGTGAAATCATTGTTAATAGAAAATGTGTATGAAGTTTTAAGTAAGGAGACAACAAAGAATGGAAGCCTTTTACCCAGTGTTGCACAATTCATTATTTAGTGCTAGATGAATATCACAGAAGTAGCCAGTTATCTGTCGGTCATCCAGGGCTACATAATGAGACCCCATTTCATAAAAAGAAAACAAAATGTGCTCAGCCTTGTGAAAAGGTTCATTAGGTAAAGACACTTATGGCCAACCCTAACATCCTGGGTTCAGTTCCTGGAACTCACGTGTGTAAGGAGCGAACAAGTTCCCTCAGGCTGTCCTCAGACCTCCAGAAGCATACTGGAGCGTGTGTGTGTGTGTGTGTGTGTGTGTGTGTGTGTGTGTGTGTGTGTAGGCTTGTGTGTGTGCTTGTGTGCTCTTCAGAAGCATGCTGGAGCATGTGTGTATGCCCTCCAGAAGCATGCTGGAGAGTATGTGTGTGTGTGTGTGTGTGCGCCCCTCCAGAAAATTAGTTATTTATTTTAAAAGAGAAACTTATAAGGAATAACATGTTCTGTATCTTTGAGTCGCTTATCACACATAAATGGGAAATTCTAGTCCTAGCTTCAGTGTGCCCTGGGTGGCTGCAATAATGTAAGTCCTTAGAGTGAGTCTGTCACAGAGTTACAGAGTGAGCGCTACTGAACTTTTAAATTCTGTGTAAGCATACCTTTGAGCAGAACCCTTAAAAAGACATTCATTTTAAAAATACCGATTATATATACATGCATTTAAGTGAACTCCTTAACCAGTTTCATACCATCCAAAGAAAAATGGCTTAATAGTCATGGTAAAAGGACCTCCGTGTAATGTATGTTTTTGTAATGGAATAACTGACCCTGGGTGATTTTTGTCAGTTTTCTTTAGACATCAAAATTTTTGTAATGATACTTGTTCTATTTTCAGATAAAGAAAAATACCATTTTTTGTAGAATTAATTTCTTTGTTACATTTTGCTAAAGGAATTGGGCGATGAGTAATAAGGGATAAATGTGGAGCACTGTAGCCCTTGTATTTATGATAAAAACAGATGCTCTACTTGACTTTCACCATCAAACCAGGAAGCAGTTTATCTCTAATGTAGATATTACTCTGTTTTTTATTGGATTAAATTTTATTTTTTATATTAATTATAGTTTATTTACTTTGTATCCCAGCTGTAGCCCCCTCTCTCATTCCCTCCCAATCCCACCCTCCCTCTCTCATCTCCTCCCATGCCCCTCTCCAAGTCCACTGATAGGGGAGGTCCTCCTCCCCTTCCATCTGACCTTAGCTTATCAGGTCTCCTCAGGACGGGCTGTATTGCTTCCCCTTCAGGGGGGAGGTGGTCAAAGAGCCAGCCACAGAGTTCATGTTAGAGACTGTCCCTGTTCCCCTTACTAGGGTACCCACTTAGACACTGAGCTGCCTTGGGCTACATCTGAGCAGGGGCTCTAAGTTATATTCATGAATGGTCCTTGGTTGGAGTTAGATATTACTCTTAAACATAGTGTTTTCAGCTGTTGATCAGATCCTTTTTCTTCTGTTTTACCCTGAAGCACTTAATGTACCTATTATTGCAGAAATGAAGTGAAAAGAAAGTAAGTTACCAGCTCATAAGTTTATTTCCAAATGCACACGACTTCTTTTCTCCTGCATAGTAAATCAAAATGCTTAATACTTGTTTGGGAGAATTGAGGTTTAGAAGTACAAATTGAAGAGATTACATAAAGGACTGGGGTGTAGCTGAGTTTCTGGGTGCTTGTCTAGAATGCACAAAGCCTAGGCTGAATTTTTAGCACAATATAAAGCAGGTATGATGCTTACATGTAATCATGGCATTCAAGAGGTGGAGCAGAAGTATTAGAAGCTGGAGGCTAGCCTGGAATACACAACGTTGTTCAGAGAGACGGGAAGACACTTTCCATTTCTAAGCTACAGTTCTCAATTGGATGTGAAAGATGTCATGATTTGTTTTCTAAGATGGAGCCAGTGATTTTTAATGTTTGATTTCTTGTCTAGGTAACATAAGTTATTTTTATTTGATTGTTTTTTCCCCTGAGACAGTGTTTCTCTGTGTAACAGAGCCCTTGGCTGGCCTCGAACTCTTGTCTCTGCCTCCCTAGTACTGGGATGAAAGGCTTGCACCACCGTGCCTGGTGTATTTATGTGATTCTTAAAGATACTAATTTTGGTTAGCAGAACAAAAGAAGCATTCAGAATAGACACAGAACTGGTTTGCTTCAGTTGTGGAACATTGTTCCCTAGGAGGCGCCAGAGAATCTCGAGTTGAGCCAGATTGTCTGAGCTAGGAGACCCAGGAACTGCTGACAGTTCTCTCACTTAGGGGAAACCGTTCATTCAGCAAATGTTTCTGGTTTTTATTATTATTATTATTATTATTATTATTATTTTTCCTTTATCAATATGAAAAGAAATCCAGGGACTTAAGGAAAATCAGCTGTGTGAAATATAAGAACTCCCAAGATGAGGAAAATAGAACAGTTGATCCTGAAGATTTTAAATGATACAGAAAGAAAAAGTTCTCAGCATCCGTGGAAATAGAGAGCAGTGATTCCACAAACATATCTTCCAAAGGCTGTTGTAAAGTAGTCGGAGGCCAGGATGCCCTTTGAGCCAGGACTACTAAGAGCAAACGCTGCTGGAGATCTAATTGTAAATATAGAAGAAGGGCAACCCATGAGACATAGCAAAATAAAGGCACTGGAAGGATAAGGAAACATACCAGTGACTTAACTTACTCATGTTACCAAAAGACGGATGTTGGGAAGAAAGTTGTTTGGGTTTTGTTGTTTTTAATAGAAGACTTGTATTTTAGTTCAAAGGGCTTTTTTTGTTTGGTTTGGTTTGGTTTGTTTTTTTTAAACAGGGTTTCTCTGTGAAGCCCTGTGTCCTGGACTGGCTTTGTAGACCAGGCTGGCCTCTAACTCACAGAGATCCATCTGCCTCTGCCTCCTAAATGCCGGGATTAAAGAAGGTGTGCCACCCCGACCGCCAGCCTTCCATCGCCTTCCACTGCCCAGCACTTTTTTGGTTTTGTGAAACAAGATTATATAGCACAGGGTGGCCCCTAATCTCCTGATCAACCTCAGCCTTACAAGAATGAGAAGTGTAAACATATTTATAATTCATTCATCATTTATGTATTCTCTAATTCCTTTCCTTCCTCCCCTTCACTCCCTTTCTCTCTCCTCCTTCCTTCCCTCCTTTATTTATTTATTTATTTATTTATTTTATTTTTTGGAACAAGTCTTGACATGTAACCCAAGACAGCCTTGAGCTTCTCAGTAGTCTCCTGGCTTACTCTCTTGAGTGCTAAAATTGAATGTCTAAACCACCACAACCAGTTTGGGATTATTTTTTGTGGAAGAAGAGATCATTAAAACAGAGAGAGAACTAGTCAAGCACATCACAGTTTCCAGGACAGAACAAGAAAACTTGTTACATAATCATAAAGACTAGAATGAAAATTTCTAGAAGACAGCAGTGATCTGGTACACCTTAGAGCAGAATGTTGGAATTTTTGTGGGAAAATGTTATCAAGAAATCTTATGTTGGGGCTAGAGAAATGGCTCACTAATTAAGAGTGTGTGCTGCCCTTGTAAAGACCTGAGCTCAGTTCCTAGCGCCCACAGCAGGCCGCTCACGCCTGCCTGTAATTGAGCCCCAACACCTCTGGCCTCTGCAGGCACCTGCACTCACATGCCTACAGTTAAAAGCGAATCTTAGAAGGGAGTTCCATGTCAGCTGTGATGATAGGCAGCTTTGTTCTAGCTCTTGGAAGGCTGAGGCAGGAGAGGGTCACAGGTTCAAAGCCAGTCAGGGTTTCATAATGAGGCTATCTCAAAGTCAAGTGTCCTCATGCATGTATTTAAACTAAACTGTGCTGTGTTGTCCTGTCAGTGATGAAAGGACATTTTCCCCCCTGGTGAACAAGGGAGAGAGAAAGAAAAAAAAAAAAAACAAAACTACAGGGCATTATCTCCGGCTGGATGTCCAGGAAGTTCAGCGGGTTCTCCAGAACGGCAGAGGTCAGTCAGAAATTAAAAGTGTTAGGGAGACAGACCTTAGGTTCTGAAATTTACTGTTACCTCGTAACTTTCTTACATGGAAATATTATCAAATTTAATGCCTTTAAGTAAGTTAGGAAAACTATTTGTTATAAGTGTCATTCTCTTGGGTGGTAGCTGTATTAATGGAATTTTATTCTCTTGATTTACTCATCTCTTTGTTTTCCTAGTTTTCTGTCATAAACTGTTTTACTTTTGCACAAAAAGTACAATAAGCATTTTAAAGTAAATGAAACTATTCAATCACGGAAGTACAGGTTATGACTTTTTTGAAGGATTATTTTATTTTTGTCTATGTGCCTGAGTATGTATGTGTACCATGTAACATCAAGGACAGTAGGACTCCTCTGATACCCAGGGTCTGGAGTTTTGAGCTGTTGTAGACCGCCCAGTGTTGGGGTTGGGACCCTAACTCGGGTCCTCTGTAACAACAGCAAGTGTTCTTAAACCAGTATGCTGTCTTCTCCAGCCCCAACTTAGGACTTTTCCATAGACCATAGCATTTGCAAATGGCTTACAAGCACCATAAGAAATATAAAGATTCTTTTCTTAGAAGTATTCCTAATGTTAATAAAATTCTTAATTTTAGTTAACTACCTTATGCTAAGAGAAGGAATATGAAAGGCAGGAGTAGCAGGGATGGGACGGGAGAGCGGGGCATTCTCACAAAAGTTGGGGATTGAGGGATTTTGACATTGGGAATGACTCAAACTAGTTTTTCCCTGTTCCTTTTGAAAAGAGGTAGGTAAACCATAAGGCGCGTACTTTACCGCTCTTACAGTATCCCTGGCTTCCTAAAGGTGTGTGCTTAGGTCCCGCATCCTTCGGGGTCAGCAGCACCTCAGCTCAGGGAGGGTGGAGAAAGGTAAGTGAGTCAGTGCATGGACATTCATCCAAAAACCAATACATGGAATTGGAATTTGATAAAGCCTGGGCAGAGGGAGCCCCAAGGTCAGCCTCAGCTTCACACACAGCAAAGCCCTGTGTCAACATCAAAAACAGTAAAAATCTCAATCTTACTACATTTTTAAGTAAAATATTCAAAGCTGTACTTCATATGATATTGTAGATTACAAACTATATCATTCAAGATCAAAATTCAAATTCACCTACCCCATTCACTAGTTTGTAGACACTTGAGCTAGTCAAGATATGGCTTTTGTACATAGTTTTGAACAAATTATTTTAATCAATTTGATGTGATATTTAGATACCTCTGCCTTTGCTTGCTTTTTTGATGTGTTGTGATAGCTATGAATATTAGTTTTGGAAAAGTCATAGTTAAATGATGTAGATGTCAACATGTGACTGAATTATTAATTTAGTAATGTTTACTTGATTTAATCACATGTATTAAAAATAAGCAGTGGCTGAACTCTTAGATCATGTTCAAATATAACACATTCTGTTGAGCAAAAAATTGTATTGCAGAGTGAGTGAGTTAGTGTTACCTTCCCTCACACTTGGTTGTTCTCTGCTGCTGAGCCTCCTATTAAGTAACTTAAAGTCCAGTGAAGGGCTGGGACAGTAACTTAAAGTCCAGTGACAGGACCCGTGGGTAAGTAAGTGTCTTTGCAAACATGAGGACCTGAGTTTGCTCTCGGGCGTCCTCTGCAGGCAGGCACACGTATGTGTGCAGGCCTGTATCTCAACGTGAGCAGGGGCAGACAGAGGGTCCTGGGGGGTATTGGCTGACTAAGTTGGCTCCAGTGTCAGTAGGAGACCTTACCTTGAAAAGTAAGATGAAGGAGCTGGGGGGAAGGCTTAGCATTTAAGAGGACTCAGTTTACTGCCAGCTCCTCATGGCTGCTCACAGCTACCTGTTCCTCCAGTTCCTGATGCTGGTGCACAATAATTATGCAAGCAAAACACCTATTACATATAAGAAAATAAATATATATATTTTTAATTATTTTATGTGTATGAGTATTTGGTCTACATGTATATATGTATACCACATGAATGCCTAGTGCCCTTGGAAGCTAAAAGAGGGCATCAGTTCCTGGAACTGGAGTTAGAGAAAATTGTGAACTGCTGTTGGGTGCTGGGGATCAAACCTGGGTCCTTCAGAAGAGCAGGCACGTTCTTAACCACTGAGCCGTCTCTACAGACCTCCCCTCCCAATTTTTTGAAGTAAAACAAATTGAGGGATTGAGCATTGAAGGCATTTTGATATTGATCTCTGGCATGTAGACACATAGACAGAACAATCCTTAGTGGAAGATTACACATTGTCCTTTTAAAGTGCATTTTCATGTACACCATAGCCCACAATATAGATTTGCATCTTACCGGGGTCTTTGAACTTTCCCAGAGTTCCGCTTACAGCATCTTCATGATTTCAGTTGAGTTTTAAAAATTGTTTAATTTTTTATTTCAAATTCAAAATTTCTTCACTTAACTACATACAGTGATTTCAGTGTTGAAGAAAACTTGCTTAAAGGAGACTTTACAAGATCTTAGTGTGAATTGAGCAGGAAATAACATTAACTTTAATGTGCCCCCTTTTTTTTTTTCATTTTCTTAATTTTTCGGATGCCTGAGGTAAATGTTGAACTCTCAGAATAAATCTCTAGCAGTTAGTATGGACCTTAATTCTCTTATGTAGCATTAAAATTATTTATATGCTTACTTTGCCCATAATTTCCATTTTCAGTGTATTAATTTATTTTATCTGTATGGGTGTTTTGCCTGCATATATGCCTGTGCTCCATGTGCATGCCTGGTACCAGTGGAGGCCAGAAATGGGTGCCAGATCATCTGGAACTAGAACTACAAATGGTTGAGAGCCATCACGTGGGTGCTGGGAATAAGCAGTGCATTGAACTACTGAGCCTATCTCCAAACCTTTGACCATAATTTTCAAATAAGCGCTGCCGCAATTTTAACATTATTTATGTACCAAGAGAGGAATACACGTGTGTCATGACATCCTGTGGAGGTCAGGAGACAACTTGCAGTGGTTGTTTTATTACCTTTCATTATGGAGGAAACTTAGGTCAGTATTCTTGGCTACAAGTGACTAGCCTCTGAGCCATCTCTAGCTCCTGCCATTTTCTTTATGTCTTGATGCAGTTCTAAAATCTACAATTTCTACATTTTATTCACTATTAGTCACCTACTGTCTGCTAAGCATTATAGAATTCCCTATTATGTTTTATAAACATATAAAATGTTCTTAGACATTTTACTTGCTTTTTAGCTTTTAAACTTACTTTATTTATGTGTATGTGTGCATGCCTGCTTGTCTGTGTTTGTGTAGGTGCTCATGGAAGCCAGAAGAGCGAGACAAATCTCCTGGTACTGGATTACAAATGGTTGTGAGCTGCATGGGGGTACTAGGACATGAACCTGGGTCCTCTGGAAGAGCAGTGAGTTTTCTTAACTGCTGAGCCCTCTCTCCAGCCCTGACACATGCTTTTTTATATGTTTACAGGAAGTCATATCCTATGTAGGCTTGCACATATGCTTAAGGATTTATGCTAGGATGGTACTAGATAACAGGTATTAAAATATACTCCTTTAGGGCCTGGAGAGATGGCTCAGAGGTTAGGAGTTCAATTCCCAGCAACCGTATGGTGGCTCACAACCATCTATAGTGAGATCTGACGCCCTCTGGCCTGCAGGTGTACATGCAGGCCGACCACTCTATATAAATCAATCAATCTATCTATCTATCTATCTATCTATCTATCTATCTATCATCTATCTATCCCCCTTTAGGAATGCCTTTATCCATGTGGTAGGGAGTAACTGGGAGTTAACATTACTTCCCAAACCACTCCAAATAAACTTAACAAAAGTGAATGCTAATGTAGATTTATAGTGAAGACAAATTGTTTCTTCCTCTTTCCAGCAGATTACTTACACTAATACATGTGTATATGCATATATGCATCTGTATTCCTACATATAAATTTTGACCGTGCACTTAATCATGAATTAAAATAACCTAGAGATTAGTTGATGATCGAAAACAAGGAGTAACTAATTGTAATCTACAGTAGTATGCAGGGACATTGCAGGAAAAGGAAGTAACATTATAGTATGGCTACTGTGTACAGCAAGGAGGAGTGAGAAAGGTGCGAGTGTATAGAATACTCTGAAGTCAGAGCATCCTGACTCAAGTAGAAAGAGTTGTAAGCAGCGTTAATGGCTCTGTTTGTTTGTCCCTTCAGTGGGTATAGTAAGAGCTGGTCCGAGGGTCAGAAGTGTGCTTAGCAGGTAAGAAGGTCAGTAGCGAATCCTGGGAGTGGGAAACTGAGATGAGTAGACATGCATTATGATCTGTAATTTTGGCCATGATGTGTCTTGGTCTAGGCAAGAACCTGGGCTGAGATAATGCTCGGGGGAATAGAGAGAAAAAAAAATGGATTTAAGCATAGCCTGCAGACCAAAACTTCAGTGTTAAAACTTGAAGATTTGAGTGTTGCAAACAGTTTACAGGGATTTTTATTAGTATTGTGTGTATGAGTGTGGACACATGTGCCACAGCTCATCTTTTAAGGTCAGAGGACAAGTTTTGGGAATCAGTTCTCTTCCTGTAACATGGGTTCCGGGGATTAAGTACCAGTTATCAGGCTTGGGCAGCAGCCATGTTTACACAGAGCCATCCTAATGAAAGGAGTTTAACATTGAAAAATGGAATTCATTGATACACCACAGAGATAGAGTATGCTAGCTTCAAGCCAGCACTTGTAGAGGGGAAAGTAGTAGTTGATTATTTTTAATCCTGATTTTTAAGGCAGTAGAAAATAATCCAGGAAGTTGAACCACTTATAAATTTCTGAGGAAAGATGAGAGACTGACAGACTCTTTCAAGTACAGAGCCATCATTGCTCCTATTGCATATGGTACTGATGGGACACTTGTTTTTAATGTGTAACACTTAAGGTAATCTGTTCAAATGCCCAATGTTGTTGACTCTTACTAGACCTTTAAAGTGTAATCATTTTGTTAAATATTGATAGAAAAGTATCACAGCAAACCTTTTAGCTTATTTCAGAGATCTTTCAGGAAGGGACTTATATAACCTCATCTCTTCATTTGTCTCATCTGTTCTGCTTGCTCAACCTTTACCCTTTTTTTGGCTGGGGATTCAAGACAGAGTTTCTCTGTGTAGCCTTGACTATCCTAGAACTCACTTTGTAGACCAGGCTGGCCTCAAAACTCACAGAGATCCTCCTGCCTTTGCCTTCCGAATGCTGGGATTAAAGGTGTGTACCATCACCATTAATTGTTTGACCAATTTTACAGCATTCAAGATTCAGCCAGATGTGGTGACCCATGCCTTTGATCCCAGGATGCAGACACTGTCGGATCTCTTGAGTTTGAGGCTAGCCTGATCTAGCAAGTTTCAGGACAGGCATGGCTATACAAACCCTGTCTTGAAAAAACAGAGGGGGCAAAGGATACAATTTATGTTAATCTCAGTAGTGCTATGCTTTAGTAAGAACTTTTCAAATGTGTTTAAACAGATGCATGCCTCCTTTTTTTAAAATCCTATTTTCCCAAATAAGGTGTTGAGAATAAATTGAGTTAAACAACTTTACAGGATTTTTTTTTTGTCAGAAACAATTTTAGAAAGTCTGTTTTAAATACAATTCAAATTTGATGGTTAAGTAGATTCTAAATACTAAACAGAATACTAAACTAAACTAAAATGGCAAAACAGTTTAGTATAATGATAACTATGGCATTTAAACATCTTGTATTTATTTTTTTTTCATATAGTATATTTTGATCATATGTTTTTTTTTTCTCCTGCAACTCCTCTCAGGTCTTCCTCACTTCCCTACCCACCCAGCTTCTTCCCCCTTCAAATAAAAAAACAGTAGACAAAATTCCAAAACAAAACAAAAAGCCCACAGCAGCAGCAACAGTCGTGGAGTCCGTTTGTGTTGGCAGCTGTCTCTGGGCATGTACTCTGGAACGTGGTTGATACACTGCTGGCACTCCACTGGAGACTGGCTTTCCTTTTGCCAGAGGGGATCAGTTACAGATCGCTTTGAGGTTAGGGGTGGTACGGTTTGGCCTGGACCTGCGCAGACCCCGTGCGTGCTGCCTCAGTCCCTGTGAGTTCATACGTGCAGCAGTTCTGCTGTCTCTGGAAGACACTGTTTCCTTGGACTCGTCCATTTCCTCTGACTCTTACACTCTTTCTGCCTTTTCATGAGCATAAATCTCAGCTATGAGGGAATGACTCTGCTGAAGATGTCCCGTTTAGGACTAAGTGCTCTAGAGTTGCTCACTCTGCTCATTGTTCAGTTGTAGAGCTCTGAATTTCTATCTTCTGAGAGAAAAAGTGCCACCTTATTTCTGCTTCTCCCCCTGGGGTAGCCAGGCTCCTTGTACACAGAGCTGGACTGGAAGGAGGAAAGCATAGCCAGGGCTAGGTCTTTGTTGGCTGAGTGCTTGAGAAACAGCCTTCTTGGAAGACAGTTTCAGTGAGACAGCTCATTTAATTGGGGGAAACAAAGGCTATTTAAACCTTTGGGGAGTGGGTAGAGTCTTTCAGGGTGAATGTACACCTTGGCCAGGGCCAAGGTGCTGAGAATGCTTTTATTTGCATGAAGAGGAATTCCAGGTGCTTCCTGGACATGATCTTATAAGGAGAAAGTAACCTGGCCACTGGGCTGTGTGACTACCACCAGAGTGGCAGAGGTGGGAGCTCGGAGACTACATGCACTGACACATGCAGGCCCAGGGCAGGGAAGGAACAGTCCTACTCCTGCCAGTCTCAAAGACAAGATTTTTGGGGGGTTGGACATGCCTTGACCTTACTCTTGCTCCAGGCCAGCTCCCCTGGTTATACCGCTCCCCAGCCCCACACATAAGCTTCTCTGATGAGGATTGAGTGAGGCACTGATCTCTGAGGAAAATCATAGTGGTAGGTTTTCTCATGGACGCATGACCTGTCTAGTCTCAGGTTCTTAGCCACTTCAGCAGTGTCACGTATGGGTTCTTTCCCATAGGCCTCTTAAAAAGTAGTGGGTTACCCTTATAACATTTCTGCCACTGTTGTACCAGTATATCTTGCAGGCAAGTGGTTCTTGTAGGTCGTGGAGTTTATATCTGGGTAATATTGATGATTACCTTTCACCTCTGGTAGTGTACAGAGTACCTTCTAGTACCATGGATGCTAGTCAGTAGGGATAAACTTCTAGTTGATCATCAACTCAACTTCTCCATGTTTGACGACTTGTGTAAATGCTGTCTACTGCAAAAAGGCCTTACCATCTGGTTGTGGAGAGGAACTAGTAGCATTGACAAGAACCTGTGATGTTTGGGGGAAGAGAGTCATGGGACTCTAAGCATGGCCATTTTGACAGTAGGAATTTGAGGCTTTGGAGATTCTAGGTGATTTACTTAACACAGCAAGAAAGAGAGAGAGAGAGTGACAAAGATCCTTTAAAGTGATTATTTCACTGGTATCCAGGACTAGATTTATCTATATTCCTAAGTAAAGTGAAGTGAAGTGAAACTTAAGGCTGCTTAAGGAAGGGAAGATTTTTGTCAGATTGGCAGTTTACAGCTGCAGTTGCAGCACTGAGCTAGAGTGGTGGAGACTGGTGGGTTTGGAGAGCTTGGAGGGCAGCCTAAGGATGAGCTCCAGGCTTAGTGGGACAGTGTCAGAAAGAAAAGAAGGAGGGGGAAAGATTGGAAAGACTGAGGACGACATCCCACACAAACAACTACACTCCCATATATACATGAAACATATATGTGACATAAAAATGAAGAGCTGGGGTGGGTCTGTAGCTCAGTGATGGAATATTTGGTATATCTGTGATACATGACATTACTGAGAAAGCTGCTGTGGTCTGAGTTGCGTATTTTATGTAAACATTGTTAATCCCTAACTGAAATGTACTTTTCGTGACTTAATTTTGTGCTTCTTCCTTGAGAAATACTCATTAATTATTCTCCTAAGTAATTGTACTATTTCCCAGCAACTTGAATGTGCCTTGTGGAGTGGTCTCTTCAGCAGCTGTCATGCTGTGTAACATTAAGAGTGTAGCCTTTTCATCTTGGTTCATCCTAACGCTCTGTGCCTATGTGTAGAAAGTTTTGCTGGGGTTTTATGGAACAAAAGTTTCTCCATTTCCAGTGAAATTTATAATCCAGTGAGAAACAAATTAAATAGAAACCATAAAAAAATAAAATTTTTGAAAACTGCAAAGGGAGAAAAGTCGTTGAGTTGAAATATAAACAAGGTGCACTGGTAGAGGAGGAGAAACCGTGAGTGTAGACTACAGTGAGACCCTCTCTTAAAAAGTAATAAGAAGACATATATTCTCTGATTCATTTAATCAAGTACCTGGACAGATACGGGTTCCGAAGTAGATGTTCCTTTTGATGGTATTAACACTCCTTCTTTCAATGCTTTTACACCAATATTGGTAATTGTGAGGATTTTAAGGTAATTGTAGGACTTTAAAGTATGTTTATAAGCTTTTTAAAATAACATACATGTAAAACAGTATCACTCAGTGGAACTCAAAACCAAACCTTAGAGAGATCTCACTACACTGCCTGCCATCACACAGCTCTGAATGTTTCTAAAATGTAGTGTTTTGTGTGTGAAAAAACTTGAAAGCCAGATCAAATGAAGCAAGACATATTTAAGTATGGAATCCTAATAATTAAATGGAACATTGAATTACTACTACAGTTGATTTGTTTTTCTGCCCCTGGGTCAGATGTCTCAGCTATCATTCTATAGGCTTTTTAAAAAATAGGTGTGTGTGTGTGTGTGTGTGTGTGTGTGTGTGTGTGTGTTTATCTGTTTGTTTGAGACAAGGTTTCTATGTGTAGCCCTAGTTGTCCTAGAACTCATTCTGTAGGCCAGACTAGCTTGGAACTCGGAGATCTTCCTCCCTCTGCCTTCTGAGTGCTGAGATTAAAGCTGTATGCAGCTCAGCTACCACCGATACCACTACTGAGACTGCCTTTTTATAGTCTTATAATCTTTTCTGCTAAAGGCCTTGATGCACAGCATCCACTTATGAAGAAGATGGAGAAGCAAGAAGTCCTGGATTAAATCACAAGCACCCATATGAAAGTGAAGCAAAGCCTTTGTGCCTATAGCCCTTAAAAACAAAACAAAGAAATAGATTCTACCAAGGCTTTGATTATATTTCTATAACAGCTTTGTTGTGGTTTTGTTTTGTTTTGTTTCTTAGACAAGTTTTTAGTATGTAGCCTTGGCTCTCCTGGGACTTACTCTGTAGACCAGGCTGGCCTCGAACTCATAGAGCTCTACCTGCAGATGGATCCTGAGGTCCTGGGGACTCATTAGTCTGCCAGTCTAACAAGAATGTTGCTTTCTCATCCAGTGAGCATAGAGAGGAAGGTCCCAACACAGATACTCTCGGGCCTGTGGGCCTGTGTTTGGGTACGTGTGTGCAAACAGTGTTAGCCTGGGGAAGATTGCCTTGGGCTTTGTTCTGTTGTGGGATGGGAGGAGTTGCTTTGTTTTTAGGTGGAGTCTTGCGAGGTAGCCCAGGCTGCCTCAAATTTCTGATTTTTTTTTTCCATCTCACAAGTATAGGATGATAGGCATGAGCTAAAAAACACTCTTGGCTTAGAACTTCTTTTTAATTGGAAAAAAGGATGCAGTGAAATAAATTCTACTAAGGCTTTGATTGTATTTATACAATAGTTTGGCTGTAGTTTGGTTTGGATTTTGAGACAAGGTCTCAGTATGTAGCCTTGGCTGTCCCAGAACTCACTATGTAGACCAAGCTGGCCTAGAATTCATAGAGATCCACCTGCTTTCTAAGTGCTAGGACTAAAGGAGGTTGCTACCATGCCTGAGACAAGGTATACCTATAATTTAATAAAATTTAATTAATATAATTACCTATAATTTAATAAAATATTTGTGTATTGAGTAATACATAGGAAATGAGACTATTTTTCCTGTTCTAGGTCTAACTGTAGACAGCAAAACTAAAGAACAGAGTAGTACTTTTTATAAATTACATATCTATTACAGTCTTGATTATGTAATTGGAGTTTGGTTTAATTTTTTTCTCATTTTCTCCATGTTTCTAGTATAGTTAAAGCCTTACCATTATTTAAATTACTGGGTTTTATGGTAAAGTTCTGCTAATACATATCTTAAAGTGCATAAAACAAAATCTTTTAATTTAATGGTTCTTAATCTTTCTTAGTGGGAAGAACCATTTTCTTGCCAGCACAAAGAGGCACACATATGAGAATTTTTTTAATAGTTTTATAGTAAATGCTTCGCCTTAATCCAGGTGCCTCTGCTGTATGCTTTCCCTCTATGGGTGTATATGTTTATATCCTATATTTTAATAAACATATTGTGTTTAACATGTGCTTTTAAAGTGTCAAGAGTGTCATTAGAAAGGAGCCTTGTTGAAAAGCTGTGCTACAAATTGTAAAATGCTTTCATGTACCTTTGCCTGACTTCCATGTGTAAGATGATTTTATCTGAATTGTCTGGTGTATTTGTGGCATAAGCTATATTTTTCTTTTTCTTATTCTAGATTCAGAAGAGGCTCAGTCTGTAAATCCTTCAAGTGTTGATGAAAATATTGACTCAGAGACAGAAAAAGACTCTTTTGTTTGCGAAAGCAAAACTCTCCCAAGCAAAGCCCCGCTCGCATCTGCTCTTGATGAATACGAGTTCAAAGATGATGATGAGGAAGAGATGAGTAAGATGATCGACGACAGGCACATTCTTCGGAAGGAACAGCGGAAAGAGCATGAGTCTGAAGCAGAAAGGAGTGGTCTGTTTGCTAAACAGGAGAAAGCCTTCTATTCTAAGTCATTTAAAACTAAAAAACAGAAGCCATCAAGGGTTCTGTATTCTAGTACTGAAAGTTCTGATGAGGAAGTTCTTCAGAACAAAAAGATTTCTACCGCATGCTCCGTTGCTGAAACATCAAATTCTGATACACAAGCCAAAAAAGATTATGAATACAAACAGAAAGGCAAAGTTAAAAGAAAATTAAAAAATCAGAATAAAAACAAAGAGAACCAAGAGCTGAAACAGGAAAAAGAGGGGAAAGAAAATACCAGAATAACAAACTTGACAGCTAATACTACACTGGATTGTCCGGAAAAAAACAGAGAGGAGGGGAGTTTTAGGAAATCTTTCAGCCCAAAAGATGAGACTTCATTACACTTATTTCATATTTCCACTGGTAAATCTCCCAAACATTGTTGTGGACTAAGTGAAAAGCAGTCAACACCATTAAAGCAAGAACATACTAAAGCATGTATTTCACCGGGAAGTTCTGAAGTGTCTTTACAGACTGATCTAGCTCGGTATGACAGTACGGAACCAGAGTTCTTGCCAGAAAGTTCAAATGTAAAATCTTATAAGCACAAGGAAAAAAACAAACATCAGAAAGATTTCCACCTAGAATTTGGTGAAAAGTCAAATGCCAAAATAAAAGATGAAGATCATAATCCAGCATTTGAAAACTCAGAGTGCATGCTGAAAAAGATGGATAAAGAGGGCAAAACACTGAAAAAACATAAACTGAAGCATAAAGACAGGGATAAAGAAAAGCACAAAAAAGAAGGTGAAGGTGAAAAGGAAAAATACAAAAACAAAGATAATGCTAAAGAGCTACAGAGGAGCATTGAATTTGACAGAGAGTTTTGGAAAGAGAATTTTTTTAAAAGTGATGAAACTGAAGATCTCTTTTTAAATATGGAACATGAGTCCTTAACAGAAAAAAAGTCAAAAGTGGAAAAAAACATGAAAGATGACAGATCGGCCAAGGAAAAGCATTCCTCAAAAGAGAGGAACTTTAAAGAAGAACGGGAAAAGACTAAAAAGGAAAATGACAAATCTCTTAGGGAAGAAAAGCTGAAAGATACAAAAGAAGAAAGAGACAGTGTATCCACAGAGAAAGAAGCAGAATGCAGTTCTGTGGGTGTCAATGTAAACCAGGAAGCTATAGGGCTACATTCATTAGAAAAGGAAATGGACTTTGAAAAACAAGAAAAGCATACAAAAGAAAGGGAAAAATTTGACAAACGATTTCAAACTAAAGAAAAAGAGGTTGACAAGACTGAAAGAAAATTTTCCGAAAAAGAAAAGAAGATAAAACATGAACATAAGTCAGAAAAAGAGAAATTGGATTTTAGTGAATGTGTTGACAGAATAAAAGAAAAGGAGAAGCTATATTCACATCAAACAGAAAGGTGTCATAAAGAAGGTGAGAAGATGAAAAATACTATTAAAAAAACTGATGACAGAGAGAGAAACAGAGAAAAAATGGACAGAAAGCATGACAAAGAAAAACCTGAAAAAGAAAGGTGTTTAGCAGAAAGCAAAGAAAAGCACTTGGAGAAGAAAAAGCAATCTGATAATACTGAGTATACTAAATCAGAGAAGGTGAGAAATAAAGAGAAAGATAGGGAAGGAGATAAGAAGGAAAAACTTAGAGATAAAGAAAGTATAATTGTAACTAACTCCAGACATACACAAGAAGAGAAAAAACCAGGTATAGGAGACAGTGCTAGTAAAACCCAGCATGAGAAAATTGTATCCCTTAAAGAAAAGGCAAGGGATGAGCCTTTGAAAATTCCAGATGGAAAAGAGAAAGATAAAAAAGATATAGACAGATACAAAGAACGAGACAAACGTAGAGATAAAGCTCAACTAAATACTTTACTCAGACTGAAGTCTGACACAGATAAGCCTAAACCTAAACCATCCCCAGCACCAAAAGATGCTCGGCCCAAAGAGAAGAGGCTAGTTAGTGATGACCTAATGCAGACAAGTTTTGAACGAATGCTCAGCCTCAAAGACCTAGAAATAGAACAGTGGCACAAAAAACATAAGGAGAAAATTAAGCAAAAAGAAAAAGAACGGTTAAGAAATCGCACTAGTTTAGAACTTAAAGTAAAAGATAAAGAAAAAACAAAACATACACTCACTGAATCAAAAAATAAAGAACTTACCAGGTCAAGAAGTTCAGAGTTGACCGATGTTTATAACAAGGAGAAACAATGTAAAGATGTTGGAAGTAATCGATCACAATCTGTTGACACCAAAACTGTATTGAACTTAGCGAAGCCGTCCTTTATTTCAGAGAATAGCTCAAACCGGTCTCCGAGGTCAGAAGGTGAGAAGCTGGGTCTTAGCTCCAGATCCGTGTCCATGATTTCTGTTGCTAGTTCAGAAGATTCCTGCCAAACAGTCACCACCCCACGGCCTCTGGTTGAGTATGACTCTGACTTTATGTTAGAGGGTTCTGAATCTCAGTTGTCATTTTCCCAGTCACCTTTTTTGCCAAATGCCAAATCTCCAGCTCTTTATGAAAAGGAGCTGGAGAGCCTCGCTGAACTACCAGAGCGACTTAAACCACCGTTTACAAACCGGCTTCCAGTATGCCACCTCAGGTCATCTTCTGTGGAAGATGTTAAAATAGTTACTAGTGAGGTAAGACCTGCTGTAGAAATCAGAAGATGTAGCATGCCCTCAGTCATTTGTGAACCCATAAAACACTTCCAAGTATCAGAAGAAAGCAATCAAGGCAGCTTAGCTGTGCCAAGAGAGACCTGTTCTTCTCCCAAGCCTGAAGTATCTTCATCAGTCCCTGAAAGAGGCCTTTCTCATGTGTCTGACTCACATGCCAGCTTTACAGGCTCCCCACCAAGGTCTGTAAACAGCAGGTATATATCATCTGATACAAATGTAATTAAGAGTGCTGCTCTTGGGGGTACTTTGATTGACAGTTCGATGCATTTGGAACCATCCAACCAGGTTGGAGTGATCCAAAGTAAATCATGGGAGATACCTGTTGATAAACTGGAGTCTTTAAGCACCAACAACTTTATCTGCCCAGATTCTGGTATACTTGGTCAAGATTCCTCTGCTCAGAGTTTTTGTAATTCAGAAAACAAAATGTTAAGAGAACAAAACACTGATTGCCTACCCCAGCACCAGACTGAACTGCCAGGAAATGCGTGTGCTCAGGACCCAGCATCCTTCCTCTCCTCACCTCAACCCTGCTCTTTTTCCAGCCAGTCACTTTCAGATGCTGAATCTGCTCCTAAACACATGTCTTTGTCATATATTGCCAATCCAGAGTCAGGTGTTTTACTACAGAGAAATGCCACTCCTATGATCAGTTCTGTTTTAGATAGTGATAATAACCTTACAAAGGATGTGGAAAACACGTTTGTCTTAGCAGACATTCAGAAGGCAAATTCTTTTGTACCAGTTTACTCTGAAAGCACTATTCAGGATACACTCCCAAACTTTGAGAAGGTGAATTCTTTGTTTGTGTTGCCATCAGAAAAGGACCTCAGTGGGAGAGATACTGCTTCTCAGCCAAATACACATTATGCATTTAGCAAACTCACATACAAGTCTTCCGGTAGCCATGAAGTTGAGAAGAGCACAGATGATACTCAAGGTATTTCACAGGAAAAAGAAAACAAACTGCAAAGTTTGGTCCTAACCCAGTTGAGTAAATGTGATTCTAATTTGTATGAAATGAATGCAGGGATGCCAAAAGTAAACCTCAGTGAACAGGATAATCCAAAGCATGGTACTGATAGTGAAAAGTACTCACTTTCCATTGAAGATGAAGAATCTCAGCAGAGCACTTTGTCAAGTGTGGAAAACCATGCACAGCAGTCAGCCCAGCCAGAGATGCATAAATATGACCAGCTAATTAAAGTAGAATTAGAAGAAAATGCTGAAGACGATAAAACTGAAAGCCAAACCCCTCAAAGAATGACTAGAAACAAAGCGAGTACGATGGTAAATCAAAGCAAGCAAATTCTTGCTGGCTGTACACTTTTACCAGAAAAAGAGAGTGAATCCTCCCCGAGGGGAAGAATAAGACTCCCTGAGGAGGATGACCCTCAGACTCACCATCCTCGGAAAAGAAAGGTGTCGCGGGTCCCTCAGCCTGTGCAAGTGAGTCCCTCCTTACTACAAGCAAAGGAGAAAACCCAACAATCTCTAGCAGCCATCGTAGACTCTCTGAAGCTAGATGAGATTCAGCCATACAGTTCAGAGAGAGCAAATCCATATTTTGAATATTTGCACATACGGAAAAAAATTGAAGAAAAACGCAAGTTACTTTGTAGTGTCATTCCTCAAGCTCCTCAGTACTACGATGAATATGTGACATTTAATGGGTCATACCTCCTGGATGGAAACCCCCTCAGCAAGATTTGTATTCCTACAGTAAGTAGACGGTCACCTGATACACATCTGCAACACCATCCTGGGGACACAGCTCGGGGCTAGTCTTGTCTCACATGAAGGCCTTGGCTTCAGTCTTTAGTACTGGGGGAAAAAGTGTAAGCAAGCTGCATACAGTTTTATGTTTTTTGGTAGTTAATATTTTTAAAGTAAACCCTGGTAGATTAATTTTATCAATGTTAAATCAGTATACCCAAAGTATTACTTAAATATATAATCAAAATGCAGTCATTATTTTACTTCTTTTTTCCACTGAGTCTTTGAAGTCTGATGCACTTACTATACATGGCAGCTCTGGCTGACCACACTTGACAAAGTGATTTTCTTCTCAGGCATCATGCCCTGCATTTGCTTTTCCACACCCACTCACCTTTAGTTTTTAAGGAGATGTCTTTTCTTTGAAGACCCCAATATTTCATTTTCTCTGGAATACTTCCTCTAGTAAGCATTTCTCACTCGTGTTCTCTTCCCGTCTTCTTTCTTGATTGGCCTGTATTTGCCCATTCGGTATATGTGGGTTGCTTCTGTCCTAGAGAAAAAAGTCTCCCATGTCTTTACCCAGCTCATCAACCTTAAACTATCACCTTTACCGGCATGCTTGTCAGAGTGTTTTTTTTTTTTTTTTTTGACAATTTTTTTTTTATCTCCTACTTGCTCTTGAGCTAATATGCCATATCAGAGATGGCCACTGAGTTGTTTGTCAGTTTCACTGGATTACTTTTTGTTCTGTTTGGTCCTATTTAATATCATAACCACCTTGCCCTTCATTAAATTCTCCCTTCATGGACTTAAGTAATAGTATTTTCTACTGGTTCCTCTGCCTTATTGGCTAATCTTTCTGTCCCATCTACTAAAATAAGCCACTAAATTTGCCTCCTTTCTTTTTTATTTGCCCCCTCCTCTCTTCACATTGTATGTATTGCCACTGTAGTATGATGACTTTATTATTGCCTTAAATACTCAGATACGTGAATATTACATATTCAAATGTGTTATATTACATATGCAAATAATTAGTAATTATGTACTAAGCATTGTGCTAGGAACTAGATATCAGAGATGAACAACATAGACACTCTAAATTGCTACCATAGTTCCCTTGTTTTCTCAGTCCAGGTTTATGATGGCCTGAGTTTCATAAGAAAACACATCTGTTGTCAGGGTGTGGTGGTGCATACCATTAACCCCAACACTGAGGAGGCAGAGCTCCCTCAGTTCAAGGCCAGCCTGGTCTACATAGAGAGTTCCAGGTCAGCTACAGCTACATAGTGGATTCCTGTTTTGAAGGAAGGAAGAGAGGGTGAAGGAGGAGAAAAAGAGAGAAAGAAAGAGAAAGAAGGAAGGAAGGAAGAAAGAGAAAGGAAAAAAAGAAAGAAAAAGAAAAGAACTATTGATGTGACTCTGAGGCTAAACATCTTGCCTTGTTCTCAGGTTCTTAGTTGTTCTCAGGTTGTGTACAAGATCCTTCCCGTACTGCGCTGGGCTTGGTAACTAACCTAGTGTACAAGAGAGGTGCACTGGAACCTCTAACATACGGTGTGTTTGGCAGCAAGGCTTCACACGTTCTTTTGACCTGGTCCCTTTAAATGGATGCAAACAGATACTGTACCAAGCAGTAGCCGAGGAGTGATGCTGGTGCATTTAAAGTCTTAACAGAGTAGATTCAAATGGCAATAGTAGAAAACACTTAAATAATGAGCAGTAAACTTGTTATCAATACAGACTTTCAGCAAAATCAATTATTAATAATTTGAGAAATATTCCAGTAATCATTTTTTTGTTTCTTGCCCATTTTTATTTTTTCCTTAAAAGGGAAAGCATTTTAACTGAAATAATGGAGGCCCTGTATGGACTATAACATAAACAACACGTTATGTTAGAACTGTGTACAAGCTAACTAGAATTTAGAAGTAAACAGTCACCACACTCCTGTAAAGGGATGTCATACAAGTTCAGTTCCCTTGAAGCAGCACAGAAAGTCTCTGTTAAACTAGAATTAATTGTTTCAAATATTGCCTTAAAAGAGGTAGAGTGAGAAATTGGATATATTACGGATTTCTGTCTTGGTGAGAATTATCAAAGCAAAGGAACACAAGTCTGTGCAGTAAAGCAAGTTTCGGTGTAGCATTCACAAGTTAAATGTCTCAACCGGTAACTTTTGTATGGTTTTGAATGATTAACTCCACCTTTCTTCTGGTTGTGTCTTTCTCCTTGGACTTTCTTCTCCATCCTCCCTCATTTTTCTAGTGTATGTGGATCTTTCTTTATTTGTTGCCGTGGTCCTCTCACAGAGCCTTCCTCTGGCAGCGTCAGTCCTGAATGCTCTTGCTCTGTGCTCCTTGAGACAACTGCAGATCCACAAGAGATTGTGGTTTTAAAATAGTAGTTTTTCTAAACTTAAGGCAATTCACAAGACACAAAAATTGTGTTTTTGCTATTAGAGGCCTGAACAATTATCTCAAATATGCTGTTACCTTGTAGAACTTCTGCACTGCTCCTTTGAGACCTTGTTATGGTGTTTTACATGTATTTGGTTTCTCCAAATCCGTGTTTGCTAGTTAGAAGTATTATGACGTCTTTGAAATCTAGCTTTGATTTTTTTGGAAATAGTTTTTCTATATGTTGTCATGTGATCGCTGCAGCACCCCCATTGGAATCTGTGTTTTCTAATGGTGTCAGCAAACTGTCAGATGTTCTGAGATAACGTACTGTGCCCTCATAGGCCAGCAGTAGTCACACACAAGGATATGAAAAGGGAAATACAAATGCCATAAGGAGAAGAGAGAGTGTCCAGGGTCAGAGATAGTTGTTACAGACTTGCCTTTTCTGTATTAACAACAGATTGCCAACCTTCTCTGGAGTTAATCAGAAATCATAGTTCATTGTAATACCACATTAGAAATGAACTCACAATTCTTGAGTGATTATACACAAACTTATATGGGATATCACATATAATAAGCTTAAGAACCAAAAGTTTATTGCATAGTTTCATCTACCAGAGAGAGTTCATTAACACCAGGGTTTTTCTGATTGTCAAGTCTACAATGAGGCCTTGTCTGTTAAACTGAAGCTCTGCTCTTATTTCAAGAATGCTTCCATTTTTATGCCACCTGTTCTGTTTTTGTGGCCCCTTCATCTTTTCCTGTAACTGATGTTCTAAAATAACGCTCTAGTAGTTAACTTATTAGTCCGAATAATTTGGTCTTTGAAATTTTGCTGTGGCCTAAGAATCAAAACATCTAAGCACAGTGGAATGCATGTAAAGTTTCAGACAATTGGACTAGACTAAAGAGCAACACCAGTTGTGTAAAGGCTATTTTCATCAGACGGACTCACTGTGGCAAATGAGCTGCTGCATTTGTTTGGGCTTGAAGTGGTTTGATTCAGCGTTTTCTGAATCCGTTGCTTTAGGCAGCCTGGTCTCTCTTGGCAGTCTCATCACCATCCAGTAGTTTCCTCAAATTCTGTTTTGAGCAAACTTGGTTTTGATGAAAGTGTTGATTAGCTCAAAACCCTCCTAACTTAATTGTCCTACTCAGCCTATTTGTCAGGGTGAAATAGCTGGGAAGGAGGAACCTAAAGTGAGTTTCCATTTCCATCAGATTGGGTTGTGGGCATGTCTGTTGGGGCGTGTCTTGTTACTTGATGGAGGAGGGCTCAGCTCACCCAGTGGTACCATCCCTTGGCACACAGGCCTGGTCTGTAGAAGAAAAATAGCTCAGCAAGCCAGCAGGCACCATGCCTCCATTGGTTTCTGCTTCTAGTTCCTGCCTTGGCTTCCCTCAGTGATAAACTGAAACCCATAAGCCAAGTAACCCCTTTCCTCCCTAGGCCGCTTTTGTTCAGCGTTTTTTCAGAGCAGCAGAGAAAGCGGAAGCAGTTACTTCTGAGTATTTCAGACTGACGCTCCCAGCTGTGGTTTATTAGTCTTCTAGCTGTCTCAGTCTGAGATTGACAAGATTAACCATCACAGAGCTGTGTTGTTTAATGCAAGGAATGTCAGGTTTTACATTACGCACTAAAATTTTAATTGTAGATAAAAACTTAATAGTTTATGTGTGCTTTCTAATTAGATCACACCACCACCTTCGCTGTCAGATCCACTTAAAGAGCTCTTTCGGCAACAGGAAGTAGTAAGGATGAAGCTACGTTTGCAACATAGTATTGAAAGGGTAAGGTACCCTCAGGTATAAATTTATGCAAAAGATAATCATTTTTACAATACATAAAAAAAGTCCTATAGCTTTTTATTGTGGATGGCGCCTGTCTGCTGCCATTTGGGGAACTGCTGTGATTTTGTTACCTTGTGTTCATCCAGTTAAAGGGGAATTTTATACCGATCTTAGGCAGTTGCTTTCTTATTTCAATTTATGCTCAAGTGTATATCTAAAATCTCTGTGATGTAGTATTATTTATTAAATTTTTGGTATTTAGAATAGTCAGTTTCTAGTAGAACATTCGGAATTCCAAATTCTTGAGTAATTGCTTGGTATACCAACTGCTGTAGGCCAAATAATGGCAAAGGCTATACATATTTTTCCTAATGGGTCTGCCTTAGTATCTTGTTCTCAGTAGTTATTCTTGACATGAATTAAAAAACATAAACAGGTCCTGGAGAGATGGATCCATGGTTAAGAAATCACTTGCTGTTCTTGTAGAGGACATGGGTTCAGGTCTAAGCATCCACACAGTGACTCACAAACCATCTAACTCTTGTTCCAGAGGATCCAAGTTGCCAGTTGTCCACAGGCAGCAGGCACACATGTATACAAACATACATGCAGGCAAACATTTACATAAAATAAACCAAAAAAATTTTAACAGACAAAATCCTAGAAATCATGAGTCATTTTACATGGATTTACCAAGTATAACCCCTCAAGGTGGGTGTGGTGGCACATATCTTTACTCCCAGCACTCCAGAGGCAGAGGCAGACAGATGTATCTTTAGTTCAAAGCCAGCCTGGTCTACGTAACAAGATCCAGAACATCCACTTCTACATAGAGAGACCCTATCTCAAAACAAAACATACACACACACATGCACACACACATGCACACACACACACATATACATATATATCTCCATATCCCCTTCAGCTTGTGCTGAAGCCCTGTGGTCTCTAAAAGATAGAAGCTTTGATGTTTCACAGAAATACACAAATACTTGCCTTGATTTATATTCAGTGGGTTTCCCATGGCAGAGGCCTTTAACTTTGTTTGTACTTTGGACCAATTAGGAAAGCTGGAACCAGTTCTTAGACTGTTGTTTTAACTGAGTAAAGTTCATTTGATCCCAGGAGGAGCAAGAGGGAGAGCCAACCATGAGCACAGGCTGGCCTCGCAGCATGTGGCCTCCACACCCGCCGGCACAGGGGATGCAGAGTGGACATGCCGCCAGCCTGTCCTCCAGCACTGTGTGCAAGTCTCTGTTCTTGACATTCTGGCCAGCACAGGTCTCAGGGTTGTCCTTGTCGACAGTGAAGGCAAAAACGTAGTGTATCCGCCATAATATAAGTCTGTAAGCCAGGATGAGGGTGGGTTATATTTTGCCGATAGACATCTCCTAAGTGCAAAAGATTAATTTCAGCACTCAGACTATTCCATTACAAAGTGTGGATACTTGACTCGCTGAAGAGGAATATGTTTATTTCTGTAAATAACAGCATCATAAAAATTAAGCTGGATCTAGAGACCTGTTTCAGCAGTTAGGCACACTTGCTGCTCTTGCAGAGGGCCTGGGTTGGTTTTCAGCCTGCACATTGTAGCTCACAATCGTCTGTAACTGCAGTCTGAAGAGATCCAGAGCCCCCTTCTGGCCTCTGCAAGCACAGGCATGCAGGTGTAGTACACACACATACTTGAGGGCAAACACTCTCACATAAAAATAAATCTTTTGAAAAAGACAGAGGGTAGGCACATCTCTGAGAGTGACTGAAATAGATGGCGCAGTAGAATATACCGAGAAATGCAGAAGGGAGTTGGAGCCATCGTAAATTATTGGCCAGAGGATAAAAATGATAACAGCTGCTATAGAAACAGTTCAGCTGTTTCGCAACGGTAACAGACTTGTGACCCGTGGTTTACTCCTAGTTATTTTCTAGAAAAATAAAAATATATGTTCAGGACAAACAGAAGCTTGAGCGTAAATACTCATAACTGCATTTTCATAGTAACCCAAAGAATAACAAGTTCAGCAGAGGTAAAACAGTTCAGCCCTGTTGTAACACTTCTGTCTAGCCTGGATGTTAAAGTAACGGAAGGCAAATCAACAAAAGGTGCACATACTATCATCTGCTTAAGTTTTACTTAATATGAAGCCCTCATTAGGAAATGAGGACCCAAAGTGGTAAATCCTGAATGCTTTTGTGTTAGGTCAGACTAAGAAACCTAAGAAAGCAAAGGGAAAATAAAGGTTATTTCAGAGGGCCTGTACAGAGTTCTCTTGGTTTTGCCTCCCTGATTCTGGCTCTAAGAATGCTCCTTTCCTCATGGTGTATAGAGGACCTCTTTCACCTCAGGGTTTTATTTCCTACTCAGAGTTCCCTTACCCTAGTTCTTTTTAAAATTACTTGAGCTTAAAATAATCATTATACTAAATTAGCATGTTTTGAAATGGCCTAATCTGCCACTCCTCAAATCCAAATTATCAACTAATAAATGCCATACATAAAATATGTGTCTACAGTAGAATATGATTTGTCCATAGCAAAGTTGATTTCTAGTACACACTACAGTGTAATTGAAGCTTGAAAATACAAAAGGAAAATATGTCACAAAAAAGCTACATAATATATGATTTTATTTATAAATAATTGAGTGTTCAAAACAAACTCAGAGACAAAAGGTAGATTGCTGATAGGCAGAAGATAGAAGAAAGAGGAGTGACTGCTAATAATATGGGATTTTTTTTCTGGTTTGTGTAATGAAAATGTTCTGGAAATAGAAAGTGGATTTCTATATTATTTTACCTGTATGAGGGTTTTGCTGGCATGTATGTCTGCATCACCTGCAGACATACCGGTGTCTGTGGAGGTTAGAAGAGAGGGCATCCAGTCCCCTGAAGCTGGGTTAGACAGTTGTGAACCCCAGTGTGGGTCCTGGGAACTGAACTCAGGGCCTCTACGAGAGCAGCATGTGTTCTGAGCCACTGAGCTGTCTGTCCAAAAACATCCATGCACTTGAAAAAACAATTTTTCAAAAAGACTACCAATTTTGGAAAGGGAAGATTTTTCTAAAACACTAGGACTTTTAAATTTCTCAAGCCTCCTGCAAAGAAAATGCTACTCTATGATTATTTAGTGTATGTATGTTAAGTGAGTTTTTCTAATTTCCCAAACAACTTTATGATAATTTTTAATTAACTTTGTGTTCAACTAGGAAAAACTCATTGTATCCAATGAACAAGAAGTTCTTCGAGTCCATTACAGAGCCGCAAGAACGCTGGCGAATCAGACGCTGCCGTTCAGTGCTTGCACTGTCTTACTGGACGCAGAGGTGTACAGTGTCCCCCTGGACTCGCAGGTAAAGTGCTGGTCAGCAGTGCTCGCAGGAGCTACAGTGCGCCTGCCTGTTCTCGGGGAAGTTGGGGGCGGCCAGAGCAGTGCAGGTTAAGGACTGGTGCCCTCGGTTGTCAGTCAGTGCTGAGACATGCACCATGGCCTGTCCGCACCTGGACCCATACGACCACAGCAGCTAAAGCAGACAAGCACAGTGTGCTCGTGGACACCCTTACAGGTGACTGTAACATGTCATTTGTTTCTTGGTGTTAGGTGACCCCCAGCTCCGACAGCTTGGTGAATGCCTGAGCTCGTTGAGTTCTTCAGAAGAGCGTAGACAGCTTACAGGCATCTATCTACACTTTCAAAAAAAAAAAATAAACTCACTTTCTTCCCCTCAGCTCATCCTGCATTTATTTCCCACGTACATAAACTGAGCCTCCCTCCATGTGGGAGTGTCTGCAGGCTTAATTCTGGGTGGCGTCCTGTATGTGATGAGCTGCTCTGACTCAGGATGGCAGTGTTCGTGTCCCACCCAGAAGACGTAGCACACCACTCCTAATTCCTGAGCTGAAGAAAGGGCTCCGAGTGTAAGGGAGTACACGGTGGCGTGACCATTGAAATACCTGCAGTTCCATTTTAAAAATTCTAAAGGGGACGATTTTAAATAGTCGAAATTAACAGGTTGGCGATGTTGCTAAAAGCTAGGCCACATGTGTACAGACGTCTTGTTAATTTTATAACGCTATAAACTACTTCGATCCATTTTTTTAAATGTAAATGGAGATTTATAATCAAGCCACAATGAAAATCTTTTCAAAGATTTATGCTTTTGGTATTCAAAACTCCTGAAATAGTTGGGCTTGGTGTTGCAAAGGCAGGTGAGGTGGATCTCTGTGAGTTCGAGGCCAGCCTGGTCTATGAAGCAAGTCTAGGACAGCCAAGGCTACATAGAGAAACCCATTCTTGAAAAAAAAAAAAAATCCTGAAATGACAAAAGATATATCAGAACTGGAAATTGAAGTAAAAAACTACTAGATGAGAACGTCATATGATTTTTTTTAAAGGTATAAGATATATGAAGACGTATTCACTGGCTTCATTCACTTGTTTTTTCAAATTCTTGGGTAAGCAAAGTTGTTGACAAGCCTAGCAACCTGAGCTTGAGCCACAGGACCCACGACCCACGTGGCCTACACGTTGTCTTCTGACCATCACACTCACATGGAGGCATGGTAGGCATCACAGACTGAGGAATGCCTCGTTCTGGTAGGTTAAAAAGAGAATTTCAGCCAGTCAGTCATTCATACCTACAATCTGAGCACCTAGGCAGCCTCTTGGGCAGGAGGGTCACAAGTTTGAGGCTAAGCTAGACTACATGAGAGCCTGTTGCAAAAACACAAGCAAAAAAAAAAAAAAAAGTTTATTTTCATTATTACTTGATTTGTTATTTTTCTTATGAGCCTGCATGCCACAATATGTGTATGAAGGTCCCTTCAGGAATTGGTTCTCTCCTACCCTACTATATGGGTCCTGTGGCTTGAACTGAGGTTACCAAGCTTGGCAGCAGGTAAATTTGCTTACCCAAGAATTTAAAAAAACAAGTGAATTCCCCACTAAATTCAAAATGACCTCAAAATCAGGGATATAGCGGGCTGAGCCAGACTCTGATAGCTACAGGACTAAAAGACACAGACATCTTCTGGAAGGTGGGTGTTTTCACATTAAGATGAAGATGTTGCTGCTTTTGACTGTATTTCTTTCTCCTAGAAAGCCACCCAACTCTTTTTTTTTTTTAATCTCTTCTAAAGCTAAATAATATAACTTGTTAATGGAAAGGACACTTGGGTAGTTTAAGTGATTTTTTATTATACCTTGACCAAAATTTTCCTACTAAACAAAACTACCAGATTTCAAGTTAAAAATAAGCTTACTGAAATACCAGGATGTGAAGCTTATTCTCTTGACAAGCATACTCAGCTGTAACAGTTTGCGTTTGTAAGAACTGAATCCAGAAAGAGCCCCTTACTGCTCGCTGTAGGGTAAGTTGTATTAGCAGACTGGCTTTCTATCAGATGAATAGGAAAAGCCTGCCTCTCCTTGAGTAGGCTCAGTTCATCTTCTAACTTTCCCTAGCCTACTTTTTCCTCTTCACAATGAATTTGTAACCTCAAGCAATAATATTGAAAGTGGCCAACCTGTCTCTGAGACTAAAAAGAAAATGAAGTTGCTGAGTATGTGAGGCCACTTTGCTGACGTTGGCTACTTTGACCGTACTTGTAGAATGGCAGTCCTAGGACTGTTACGTTGAGTACTTTGTGTAAACACAAACATTGTGATAAGAGCCTGTCATACTTTTAATTCTTAAAATATTCCACACTAAATATGCCATATTAAAATACACTGTAGAAAATTAAGAGTATATAATTAGTCCAGAATTACACTGAAAGGTACATAGATGAAATTGAAATATTTTTTAATTCCAAAACTGATACTGAGAATTTTTTACTTTACTTGTGTGTGCATATGATGCATATCTGGGCACCCAGCATATATATGTGTGTGTATAGGTCATAGGATGTGAGTGTGTTTATATGTGTGTGTATAGGTCATAGGATGTGTGTTTGTATGTGTGTGTATAGGTCATAGGATGAGTGTATGTGTGTAGGTCAGAGGACAAGCGTCGAATTGTTTCTGGTTTCTTCCTTTTTGTGCATCCTGAGATCAAACTTATGTCACCAGGCTTGTGTGATCAAGTGCCTTTCCCTACCGAGCCATCTTACAGGCCTTATTTAAGATCACTTAAAAAGATCCATCCTGGAAGAAGTCTTACCTCTAATGGCAGGTATCTCCCATGACCACCTTTTCTTTCTATGTAAACGTTAGCAAACAGGACAAGCACAGCAGTCCCCATGCCACACCTTCTGAGGACCTTGTCTTAACCAAACACTGCATCTTCCAAAATTCTGTGAGCCCCTGTCTACTTGAAATGGTGATAACAGCTTCTTTAAAATTTCTCTTTAGAAATATATTCCTGTCGTTAATGATAAATGGGCTGTTAAAGGGTTTAAAAGTATTTTACCGCATGGAACATTGTTTTTCAGTCTGATGACAGTAAAACTTCTGTGAGAGATCGATTTAATGCAAGACAGTTCATGTCCTGGTTACAAGATGTGGATGATAAATTTGACAAACTAAAGGTGGGTACGTTTACACACAGTTGTTATTTGTTGTTTGTTCTGACACAGATTCTCATGTGTCCAGGACAGACTAGTTTTGAACTTGATATGGAACCAAGGCTAGCCTTGAACTTGAGATCCTCCTGCCTCCTCTTTTGAGTCCTACGATTATAGGCATGTAGCACCATGTAGGCTTTGATAGACAAGTGCTGGTGCTGGAGATAGACAAGTGTTTACCAGTCAAATACTCCACCACCTGAGCTACTTCCCTGTAAACCAGGTTCACTGAATGCTTACTGCTCGTACAGGGAACCCAGGATCTATTCCCAGCACCCCTCTGGTGGCTCACAGCCATCTGTAACTGCACCGGATCCAGTGCCTTCTTCTGGCTTCTGGCCTCTACAGCACAAGGCACAAATGTACACATACATATTTGCAGACAAAATACCCACATACAGCAAATTAATTAAATTGTCTCCCTGTCCTTAGAAATCACCAATAGTGCAGTGGTGGTGGCACACACCTTTAATCTCAGCACTCAGGAGGCAGAGGCAGGCAGACTTCTGAGTTCAAGGCCAGCAGCCTGGTCTACAGGGCGAGTTCCAGGATAGCCAGGACAACACAGAGAAACCCTGTCTCAAAAAATAACCAAAAACTGAAAAAAAAAGAAAGAAAAGAAATCACCAACATTGAGAAATAATTAGAAAAAGAAATATTGGTTAATCATGGATGTTTATTGTGAACCACAATTAGAAAATAGGAAGAAGTAAAAACCATAAACCTATTTTAAGAACTAATGTAGTGAGGCTTGAAGATGGCTTAGTGACAAAGACTGCATACTGGTTTTGGAGAGGACTTAAATTCTGTTCCCACTTTCTGTGTCAGCTGACTAATAACCACCTGTAACTCCAGCTTCAGAAAGACCCGATGCCTCTGGCTCCAGAGCCCCCTTTACTCACATGTACATGCTCACACTGGGACACGCGTACATGTTCAAATAAACCCTCATCAAATGTCACAGTAAGAGGAGCTCTGTGTGTCTGTGCTCATTATCCAGTGTACCTTTCTGCTTAGAGCGCTAGTACATGAAGAACAGAATGTGAAAACAAATATGTTTTGCACAGAGATGCACACTTAAAATCCTAGCTCTTTGGGATATTGAGGCAGGAAAGTTTCTCCAAGTTTGAAACCAGTCTGGACTACATAGCAAAAAAAAAAAAAAAAAAAAAAGACTTGAAATTGTAAAGCATTTCTGTCTGGATTTTACAGTTCTTTCAATAATTTGAAATCTCATCATTTCAAAGAATATTAGCAAGTCCAAATTAAAAAGATGAATATGAAGTGGCAGACCCAGAAGTAAAGGCAAGGTGACGTGAACAGGGGCCTGAGGGAGGTTTTGTGTGTGAACTGTTTCTTATCCTTGTGCTTCTGTCTTGGCCTCCAACAAAATTGTGTGAGATTGATTTGAAACAGCAAGTGTAACAGATTAACCACTTCTTCTCTTCTTTTAAATAGACCTGTCTTTTAATGAGACAGCAACACGAAGCTGCAGCTTTAAATGCCGTCCAGAGACTAGAATGGCAGCTCAAACTCCAGGAGCTCGACCCTGCCACCTATAAGTCTATCAGTATTTATGAGATCCAGGAGTTCTATGTTCCCCTCGTTGATGTTAATGATGATTTTGAGTTGACTCCTATATAGCAGTTGGTACCGTCTCGAACCAACGACGTCCACGCGTTATACTGTGGAACGCCGCCCTTTAAGAAAGCCCCTGACGCTGTGTCTCTACAGCTGTTAGTGAAGCTAACTAAAGCTGGTTGGGTAGTAAACACTGTCATTTTATAAAAATTTTAAAAATATTTTGGATCTTTGGTCCAAATACAGTTTCTAACAGAAAACTATTATTTATATTGATCAAAGGTAACTGTTGCATTAGAGCATGTTGGCAAACTGAGTAGATCTTTAAAAAGTTGTGAAAATCTGTTAACAGCGCTGGAAGTTGTTAGCACTCCAAGTAACAAGATACAAATAACACTCAGATCTCTTGCAGGTTTTATTAAAAATACATGAATAAACGCAAAGATTCAGTTCCTACCAAATAGATTCTAATGTGGAAGAAAATCTTGGCACAAAATCTTTAGTTTATTTTATTTGTAAATGAATTGTACAGTTTTCTTTTTTGAAAGTTTTAATATTGTCTTCCTTTTTAATAACTTATTTTATATATATTGTACATCTTGTAATTAATGGTCAAATGTATACAAGAAACTGACCCTCAACATGTGTACAAAGATGTCTGTAAAACTGTCTGTTCTTTTGGACCAAAGTTGTAGTTTTGGAGTGTAATAGCCATGTGTTCGGATAGTAACCCTTTAAATAAGGCATGCATGTGTTTGAGTTAGCTTGCGTCCATCCCATAACTGAAAAGATGGTGGCTTCGTTGTATCGCATGCTTTCTATAATTTAACTCTTTCCATAACTGATGCCTGAGACAGTATGAGACTTCTCAGACCAGTTTTCTTTGAGAGAACCTGGGACTTTTTGTGTTGAACACCTTACTTAGAATTAGTCATACAAAGAAGCTTTAGCTCTTTTTCTCACTGGAGACAGTCTGTTTCCCCAGAACAACAACAAATGCCTTTGAATGGAAATTCTGAAATTGTAAATGTCTATTTTAATATTCAACTATGAAAGAACCTGTAAATATATGTAAATATGTTTAATAAATTTTATTGGTCATGTTAAATCATTGTAAACTTTTTTACATTGCTTAAATTTAATCTTTTAAGCTTAATAGCCTTTGCACTTTTAAAATAAAAATTGAATGCGCAAATCAAAGTGAGATACTTGGTAGTCAAAATAAGTAAAAGATTTAGGAATATTCCAGTCCCTGAAATGTTCATGAGATTTTTATTACTGTGTGGTATTTTTCCTTTTATCAAAATGTAAAAACATGTAATTTGTAAAATTTCATAATTGAAATAAGATTTCATATGTTTTTTATAGTAAAATAATGAGCAATATACTTAGGACAGTCTATCCTGTGATGTGATGTAGATCAGATATTTAGGAATGCTTCAGATATAAAACCTGCTGCTGAAGTTGTAAGACCTTTGGAAAGGAAAATTAAGCTAATCTAAAATCATCGGAAGTAAATGAGATGAACATTTATGAACCCTGCCACAATGCTGTCTTGAATTATGAAATAATACTAGAAATTTCCAATTTTGATCAGGAAAGATAAAAAGAATATATGATGTGGTAAATGGTTTAAATTCAACTCACAAGTTGGAAATTGCAGCTAGTAAAAGAAAATAATAGTTTTTGTAGTGCAAAGGTACATATTAAGCTTAGGGATTTTTGAATTTTTACATCAATTTATATTTTTATTCTTACTGTACTGGCATGCGCAATAAAGCAGCACGTGTGAAGAATACACAGTGCAAGGATTTAATAAAGGTTGGATGTAGTTTTCCTTAGAAATTTAGATGAAAGACTTTGGCCTTTTCATTGAATAAATGGGGCCAGAAAGGCAGGGTAGATTTTGAAGCACTGGTTTTTGTTGAAGTTATGTTTATTAAAGCTGGGAACATTAGAAGCTAATTTATAAAAGCAATACTATTTAATACAAAACAACTTAATGCAAAGTTTGTTTATACTTTAGCCTAGAAAGGAAATTTGGTGAGCTTGTGTGGCAAACCCACAAAAATTTTTTTAAAAATTATTGAACATTCAAGAAAACAAGAGAGGAGTAAATCTGTAGAGCATTTTGTTCTGATGTCCAGCCAGGGAAAAGGTGAGGAAGTCATGCTGACCACACAGAGCAGGCGGTTGGAAAAGAGAGAAGAGAGGAGAAGAGCAGCCGCACTTAAGCAGGGACCCGCAGGTGCCGCAGTCAGCCCAGCTGTCTAGCCTTAACTGCTCACCCTCTGCCGCGGTAGCTCCAGCAGCCGGAGGCTCTGCACACCATCAGGACAGCTAAGTTGCCGAAACTTCGTACGTGTGACTTAGACATAGCTAAGGACCCGTGATGTTAGAGACTTTCTAAAAGTCTGACGTACTAGAGGAACAAACTCGGGGTGGAGGATATGCCTAAAAAGGTTTGGATTCTCAAAGAAAAATACGGATGCTTAACTTAATCAGTGATTCTCTTTAAACATCATGAACAAGATACTAAATTGTACCTAAGGATTTGTATTTCTTTAAGTCTTGTTCTGAATCATATCTGTTTAATAAATGACTAGTTAATATTTGTGCATGTTATTTAATAAAGAGTTATATTTTTATAGAAAAAAAATAAGAGTGAAATGTGTGCTAAGTGTTTTTTACTTAATGTTCCACTCCTGTATAATTAAGTGAAACACCAGTGTTTACTTGGGCCTCCAGCAAGATGGCAGAAATACTCATCTTGTGAAAACAATCCCATTGAAATCAAGTCAGGAGAGGTCTCAGAAATGAATTGTCAGAGACATGCTGCACAATTCCCAAAGCCCATGAACCTCATTTGAGTGACACTTGGAATCCTTGTGCTCCAAGAAACCAAGTGCAAGCCAAGATCGTTTTCTTTCTCAGAAAGTTGGCAGTGTCTTTGATTCTACCTCTACTGCTGTCACATATAAACTCCCAAAATTTCTGTACAGGCTATTGACTAGTTAAGGGAAACATTTCACCATTAAAAAAAAAAAATTTTTTTAACCAGGAAGGTGGTTCATTCCAGTAATCACAGCATTTGGGAAACTGAGGCCAGAGGATTGCCATGAGTTCAATGCCAGATCACACCCACGTGAGACCCTGTCTCAGAATAACAATAATACCAGTAAAATTTCCATTCAAACAGAAGTCAAAGATAAAATCATTAAGGATGTGTGTAATGTTTAGTGTTTAAATTTTCATTGCTTTGTTTTGTTTTTGAGACAGGGTCTCACTATGTGGGTTTGGCGGCCTGGTACTTGGTATATAGACCAAACTAGCCTCAAATTCAGAAATCTGCCTCCTCCTGCCTCCCACGTGCTAGGATTCAAGGTGTGCACCACCACACCGAGCTAAATTTTCTTGCAATTCATTATCTTGTTGATGGCTTCTTAGAAGTTTTGTCTGTAATTAAGAGGGAGCTAAAGAACCCACAGGACAGTCACCAGAATTTGTTCAGTCATGCAAACTAGGATTCATAAAAGAAATTGAGCCAGATAAAGTAAATAATTCCATTAACTCAGACTGCTCTAACTCTGTAGAATTCTCAGGGTTAGCACAAAAGTAGCAAGAAATACAGCTAGAGGGTTGCCCAGGTTTCCCTGTGAGTAAATGCATACAGCATCAACAGTAAGAGACTTTTTTGATCATTAGACATACTTCTGTCAGAGGAAATAATGTGACATTTTTGCCTAAAGATAGCCAGTCCTTGCTCACATGGGGAATCAGTGTTTTATGTGCAAACCTAAGAAATGGCAAGCACATTTGTTTTTTAAAATACATTAAAAAAAATGGTTACTATATCCAACTCTTCGGCTAGCACTAGATGAAAAGCCTTTATGTAGCTGTTTCCCCCTTCTTTTTAGAATGATGTTACATACTTGTGTTCACAGATGAAAAAGAACTTGTAACCCCGCATTCAGCTTTACAATGTTTATCAATACTTTTTTAAACATAGTTATGATTTAGGTCTAATTTTTTTAAAACAATCCAGACCTAAGTAAGCAGTTTTATAACTCCTTGTTACAAGTACCCAACTCCCCCCCCCAAAAAAAGTTTTTTTTTCATCACCCCAGAAAGCCCCTCAATCCTCAGTCCATGCTGTCTCCCCCAGAGGCCACAGCTGGGCTGCTTGCTGTCCCTCTGTGTTAGTCCCTAGTCCCTGCTGTCGTGGAAGTGAACTCACGTAGTATATACCTGTGTCTGCCTTCCTCAAGCAGATTTTGAAATTGCTATGTGTTTCGTATATCAGTAACAAGTAGTAATTTTTAATGACTCGTGTACTGTACAAATGTGCTCTCTTGTTGTTAGTATGTGGATTGTTTACAGCTTGGGGTGTTGTGAATAAACCTGTGGACGTGGAAACCGTAACTGTGAATCTGCTTCTCTTTTTTATTTCTCTTAGGTATTAACTGTCAGAATTCTGTCACAGCTAGGGTTGGTGTTTATCTTTACTAGAAAATGACAGTTCTTCAAAGTGAATGCACCGTTTCTACCGCTGCAGCCATGTAGGAGAGGCGAGCTACCCTGAAGCCTCTCGCAGCATAACGCCTGACCTCGTTTTGGTTTTGGTCTGGTTTGGTTTGGTTCTTTTCAGTCTTCAAGCATTTTTCTCATATTTTTTTTTCTGAGTTGTCTTGGTTAATTGGTGGACTTTTTATGCATAATGGTCCTTGATCAGATGTGGCCTCTTCGGGTGTTTTTATCCAGTGTACAGCTTACCATTTCTGTCCCCTTAGTGACTAATTACCTTATTCCTCCTCCTCCACATTATTTCGGTAGCCGCACTATCGATACAGGCTGAGCGTTGGTCATCAGCCTTCCATGCTGTGCACATATCACCCGGCGCAGCACTGTGCTGCTCACTGGAGCCGAGTGTGTGTCGATGAGAACAGCTGGAGCCATGCCGTGACAAAAGGCTGATGGTTCTATCAGTGTCTCAGAACATCTAGGGTTTTTTTTTTCTTTCTTCCTTTTTTAAGGGCGAGGAATTATTTGTTGTTTGTGACGTTGATAGTCCCTTTCTGATCATTTGAAGAATAGTTCAGTGATGTAGATGGAAGGCCAGTTGTTGACACATTTCACTGTGTAGCATCAAAAAGTTTACTCTTGAGGCCACGTGGCTCTGCAGTAAAGGTGCCTGCCAGGAGACCTGGCAGCCTGAGTTCAATACGTGGTGGAGAGAGAACAGACTCCCTCCTGCTAGTTCTTCCTGTGCCTTGGCCTTCTCATGCCTCCATACAAACCCACACCTTTAGGCCTTGGCTGGTCTTCTCATACCTGCGTACAGACTCATGCCTATCTGGCCACAGCCTTCTCATGCCTCCATACAAACCCATGCTTGTCAGTGTCAACATGAAACATCTTTCACTGCAAAGGAAAGAAGAGGAAGTCACCGTAGTGTGGAGTCAGGCTGCCCAAATGGCTTGTTTCACTGTGGAAATGCTCAATGTCACCTCTTTTAGTCACAGAACATAGAAGGTGGTAAGCCAGTGCAGTCAAGGACATTAGGTAAGTGGGTTAAAGTCAAGTGGGCCAGTCTGTCGTAGGTTCCCTGATAACATTCTTAGCTTTTGGGTTGGTAGAAGCTAACAGTCTACTAAGCTAGTTCATCCCCATAGTCAAGGATGCACAGACAGATGCAGAGATGGCAGTAACCTGCTGTTAACAGGACTTGGGGTTGCCCATGAAAACGCCAGCAGTTGGTACCTCTCCACAGTCCTGGAGTTAGGCTGCGGGATCTTCAGCAGAGGACTGGCTGTTTCCCACTGGTATTGGAAATGCCTCAAGTGATGGGATTTCTGCCCACAGCTTAACTTTAAGTCTCAATCATTACCTTTAGCAGCGTCCACTGCCAGTTCATTTTTTTAAAGTGATGAGCTCCCACAGGCATGTCCTGTTAGGTTTATTTTAAGATGCCATGCACATACAACAGATGTGATATGAAAGAGGTTCCCCCCACCCCCAGGGGAAGGGAAATTGAAAGAGAGTTAGGGCCTGAGTGAGCCATGAGTGAGGGGGAAGAGAGGGAGGGAGGGGGGACCCACTCCAACACAGAAACAAAATCAGAGAGCAAAAGAGCAACAAAGTGAAGGGTTGGTCCTTTTACATACCATGCAGCTGAACCTGGTCTTCCAGGTGGACCTGCCTGATGGCCAACATATGACCACATTATAGGTTATTAGGCTTAACCTATCCAACCATCCTGGGATTGTAACATGCCATCTACAAAGCTCTCACTTGAGAACCATACAGTTGAGGTTATTGGCTTTTGTTTTTAATCATAGAAAAATGAGATTTTAAAAATAATTTTATGATTCTGTGTTGAGTCCAAGCTGTATGCATGTTGTCATGGAGCATGTATCTCAAAGAGCCAAGATGTGGTGACAGTTACCCTGCAGCTCATCTAGGGGCTCTTCTCCAGACAATCATCTTATTCTGGCATACAACAAAGGTGCCTTATGTTTCCCTCTGTTTTGTTAGGTTAAACATAAAAGGTAGAGATTTGAGGTTTGGGCTGTGTAGGTGGGGAGCCTGAGTGTATGTCTGTGTTGAAGAGGGCACCAGATCCCCTGGAACTGGAGTTACGGATGGCGTGAGGTACCATGTGTGTGCTGCAAACTGAACCAGAACCCTCCAGAAGAGCAGCCCCAGAAGTTGGCTTTTTGTTTTAAACTGAGAGCTTGGCAGAGGAAACTAAGGACACAGTTGGCCATATCCGCCTTTGTGCTGGACATGGGCACAGTTTAAACCTGACTTTCTCTGCCAGACCATGTCAGGGCCCCAGCTGGAGACCCTCTACATTTTGAGACCTAGTAGCCTAGCTTGGTACTTCTGCAAAATGACAGCTCAGAATGGATTGCTCGTCTCCAAAGCATTGCTGTGTGAATGTGTGAGAAGAGAAGGAAGAGAAAGAAGCTACTTTTGTGTTGCTACTGATTGGCTTGGGCAAAATGAAAACCTAATTAACAAAAATTAACAACCCTCCCCCACCCACACACACCACATGGGCTTCCAGAGGCTGGAGGCCTGCAGTGTTGATACTGCAAACAGTGGACATTCTTTTGTCCAGACAATTTTAACTATTAGAGAAGTCCCTACAGAAAGTTTAAGCCCTACCCCGGGCATACCATTGATGCTGAAGTAATGGTTTAGAGACCCACAGCAACTCTGCTAACTACACAATGGCATTCATTTAGCCTGCCTTGCACAACCTGGATTGTTCAGGGAGAACTCTCGTGGGTCCCCTTTGCTGTACTTTGTGCTTCTGAGGGCCTCTAGGGTCAGGAATTCACCAAGGGACATGCCCAGTGAGCCCTCCTGGATCCCCGCACACTCTTGAACAGGTTCCCAGCCTTTCGCTCTGAAACCCTTTCGCTCTGCTCTGAAACCGCTGCAGAGTCCATGCAGCTGGCTCCATTCCTAGGTCCCTGCGCTGGAGAACACCAGAGGGGGGCCAGCAGGCTGCAGTTTTGAGAGACCAGCCTCGCTGGAGCCTGGGTGGGTTAGGTATGCACAGAGTTGACAGCTAAGTCACCGTTCACAACTAGCTTCTCGGGAACGCTGTTGTTAGCCCAGCGTCACAGCTGACAGGTGGCAGAGGCAGCCTGGCTGGAAAGTGTGACAAGTAGCCCACAGCCTACACTGCCCTCAGGGTCCTGCAGAACTCAGAGAGAACAAACAGCTTTTCAGGTGAGGTTCAGGGGCTGCCGGGGCATCAAGTTGCTACGTCTCAAGTCAGCAATGACAAGTGACTGCAATTTAGCAACTTAAATGAATACTCAGTTTGGCACGACATGACTGTGCCCTGGAGATCAGGAGCCTGAAATAAGGGCTTCGGCTTCAGCCCCTGGGGAAATTGCATTTCCAAGGTCATTGCTGTTCCAGAACTCAGTCCCACGTATTACGGGGCTGAGGCCACCTTGCCCTGCTGGCTGCCAGCCAAGGGCTTCTCTAAATTTTTCTAAATTTCAGGAGGCCACCTTCATCTGTGCCGTGACGAGCCTTCCAGCCACAGGCCACTAAAAGTATCCAGATCTTTCTCACACATCAGTCTGATCTCTGCTGTTGATAACTGGTATGAACTCTGGATTCAAATCTGAGAGGCCTTTGTGGCTAAGTCAGGCACCTCCAAACCTCCAGCCATCTCACTGTGATCCAATGGTGCCTGAAGACAGCAGAGAGAAAAGGGAGGGATGGGGATAGGAAGAGAGACAGCAATAGGAGTAGACATAACCACAGAGATGAGAGGAGTGGGCGGAGATCCAGTAAAACATGTTCTTGAAAAGTCAGAAGGGTGTTTGCATAGAGAGACCCTGTCTCAGAACATATAATCAGCCATATCATATTGAAATAGAATAAGGTAGAAAAGATCAATTACTAGATTTCCTTAAAGCACTGCTTGTACAGCTCATTGCCAAGCAAGATGTCATTTGCTGCCTGGGACAGAAGAACCTGGAAACGCAGCTGAAACAAGGGGTCAGCTGCCCTTAACAACCTGTCAGGTTCAACTCCATACCTTGAAACACAAAAGGCTGCCTTTTGTGTACCTTCTACCCTCAGGGGCTCGACCTTAGACTCTGAAAGGAGAATGCAAACTGGACTGGGAACAAAGCCTTTCAGTGACATCGCTCTCCCACTCTTGCAGTCAGAGGGCTTATCCTAGAGAGCTCTCCTGCAACAGAAAAAAAAAAATCAACAAAATTTCTAAATTTCAAAAGCTTGAAGTCTTTCAGAATACACTCTTTACGTGCTGAAAATAAGTTTAAAAACAAAAAAACCAAGAAGTTCTGTAATTTTGAGAGTCAAAGAACATGTTTTGAAATAGACTATGATTAAAGAAAATTAGCAAAACCCAAAGATGGGTCCTTGAAAAACTCAGTTTATAAAACCCTACTAAGAAAAACTACGGGAAAGATGCACATTTCAAGATTAATATTGTAAAATATCTACAGATTTTTGGTTGGTTGGTTGGTTGCTTGCTTGCTTGGTTTTGAGGCAGGGTCTCTCAGTGTAGCCCCGGCTGTCCTGGAACTTGCTAGGTAGACCATGTTGGCCTGGAACTCACAGATATCCTCCTGCCACTGTGCTGGAATCAAGGCATGCACTGCCATGTCCAGAAAATATTTTATTTGTATGCTTATTTTTTTCTTCATGGACATCTGTGTACCCACCTATGTGCCTGATGGCCATGAAGACCAGAAGAGGGCTTCAGGTCCCCTGGGCCTGGAGTTGTAGATGGTTGTGAGCTGTCATGTGGGTGCTTGGAAATGAACCAAGTCCTCTGGGAATGCAGTCTAAACTCCTGAGCCCTCTCTCCAGAAGATTTTGTATTCTTTATTTCTTTTTGTTTTATGTGTTGGTGTTTTTCCTGCACGTGTATGTGTGTGAGGGTGTTGGATCCACTGGGAATGGACTTACAGATGGTTGTGAGCTGCCATCTGGGTACTAGATCCCAGATCTTCATAAGTTGAGTGTGGTGTTGAGTGGAGGGACTTCGTCCTCCGTATCAGTCCTCCCTTCACATACACTTTTAAATTCTTTTCTTAGCATAATTAGACATAATGGATTTCACTTTGACATTTTCAAACACGTGTAGTGTAATTCAGTCATACTCACACACACCCTGTTACCCTCCCTCGTCCCCACCCCCCCTTGTTTATCCCCTTCTTTTTTCCAGCTGGCCTCCCCTTCTTGCATGGCTGTGCGTGTCCCGTTGAGTTTCATTAGGATTGTGTTCAGGAATATAGCTGTCTTACCAGTGGCTACACAGTTGAAGAAAACGCCTCCCCCTCTGCCCATCATTTGTTCACGGGATAAATCCTCAGGAGGAATGGACCCATCCCTTCCAACAACTAAGTGTTGACGGGCCCAGTCTCGTGACGACTCTGTGCAAGAAGTCCCGGCTGCTGGAAGCTCTAGCTCAGCAATCGCGGCCTCTCCAGAAGTCGGTGTTCTGCATGGCTTCCCCCACTCTTCCTCTGGCTCTTACATTCTCTTGGTTCCTTCTTCTGCAGTGGACCCTGAGCCTTGGAGGTGTCTTGCTTATGGCTGGTTATTCAACAGTCACTTATTCTTTATATTTTAACCAGTTACAAAAGTCTCTTCAGACGCCACTTGGCCACTGCGGTGGGAGGGGGGAGCTTCTCTGACCACAGTTAATGTCCACACTATCCTACAGACATAAGCGTAGTTATATAGAAGGCAGTTTTCCGGGTATGGCACGTCCTTTTACCAACCACAATAGCGTCCTCACTGGGACCTATGACTTCCTCAGCCAGTGGCCATTGTGTGGGTTTCCAGTATCCAGTGTGAATTCCATCCTGCGGCACACTCATCAGATGCAGGCAGAAAACGGTCACCCTATAAAACACTGCTATTGCCTGGAGGGCTCGCTCCTTTTGCCTGGCCAGAGGGTCCGAAGCTAAGTGAGGCTGCTGCTGGCAGCTCTCCAGCAGCCTGCAGCACTCTTTCTGGAGCTCTCAGTCTTAGACGGCAGGGAAGCTAAAAGCTTGTAGCCAAGTTCCAGCTTGGTTTCTTGACATCCTTATGTCAGCAATAGGGTCTCGCCATCTATTTCTGATGGACGGCCAGCAGTAGTGATAACTGCCAGTGTCATGTTGGGGGCTCCAACAATTTCTAGGGAGGTGGTCCAGCCCCTTTCCCTGGGCTATTTGTTCAGTAACATGCTTTCTGAAAACATTACCCACCCACACAGATGTCTCTCCATTCAAACCTCTCAAGTTTTATTTTTTTACTAATAAATCAAGTGTAACTTCCTTATGGCTTTTAAAAAACTATTACTTATTTGCTTTGTGACGGTCGGGGGCACGCGCGTTGCACACATGTGAAGAAGGACGCCTCCCAGCTGGTTCTCTCCCTCTGTTACAGAACTTCCTGGAATGCTGGCCATCAGGCTTGGCATCAAGCTCCTTTAGCCGCTGACACCCCTACATCGTAATCACTCGTTCAAGCCCCTCTCCGAGTGTCCTCCCTCTATGGTTTCCCTGAGAACACCTAATAAACACCAGACACCGGACATGCCCAGCGCTCCTGAGTCCCCAGCCTGCCAACCCCTCTTCCTCACTTCATGTAAATGACAATGGCCAGGAGCTCAAGCCAGAAAACAAAAAGGCATCTCCAGTCTACCCTTTCTCTCTGTTTCCTTTTCCCACTTTTGATCTGTTGTCAAGTCTAGGTTCTCCTTGGAAATAGATGTCGTGTTCCTACAGGCGACGGCATCATCACCAGGTTGTTGTTTTTCTGTTGTGGTTTTGTTTTTAATTCGCTTCAATTGTTTTCCAGTTTGGGCAAGGCTCACATATCTCTTTATGGAGATATTAGTTTATTAAACACTTGAGCACCTATCTCGCGCCCAACAGAGGACTTTGAAAACCATTAATTAGTCAGGTTCGCAGTACAGCATAGACCCCCATGCTCTAACTCTGCTCCATACCGTGACTTAGGTTTTTAGCTACAAATACAGAGAGAGCAGCCTCTGGAGACTTGAGGACAGTGACTGACTCAGGTTAAGTCCTGAGAACTGACTGTGATGTGAGACCCCAGCTTGCGGTGCGGAAGGTTAAGAGCCAGTGCGATGTATGTTTAAGAATGACGTTAGAGCCGGCACGGTGGGACTGGAGAGGACAGAGTTCGAGGCCAGCCTGGTCTACAAAACGAGTTCAGGACAGCTAGGGCAACACAGAGAAGCCGTCTGGGAAAAAACCAAAATAAAATAAAAAGAATGAAGTTAGAGCCAGCCAGCCTCTTCTCTCACCATAGAGCACTGATATTTTTGTTGGAAGCTTAGCCGTATGCCCGTGCTTCCGGTTTCTTCACAGCTATTTGCTTGCAGCTCTCTCCTTATAACCCATCTCTGTTATAAATCTCTGTACCTTCAGGTCTATCCTCGTCCCCCACACCTAACACTGAGTGCTCAATGAACACATTGACTCTCCCAGCATTCCTCGCTCCCCTTTCTCAGCTACCCTCTGTGGGAATTTGGGCTGCATGGCCTCTAAACGCTCCCTTCCCGGGCTGGAAGTTCTCTGGGGAGTGACTGGATTGCGTTTTGGGAGGTGCTTCGTAACCCTTCCCTCCACTGGCGCAGGCCGGCTGCCTTTCTGCTGTTGTTGGACTCTCATCAAAGCCAGCCCTCCTCTTCCTGGTTCGAATTCAGTTGGCTCCACTGTCCGCGGGGATCCTCCAGTGTTTGCTTCAGAGCCAGACAACGATGCTCTTGCTCCTGGGGATGAATGTCAGAGGTCACATTTCTGTAATCAGTTCCCAAGCAAAATACCAGAGGGCTCGGCACACAGGAGTTGCATAACCCAGGGCCACAGAATGCCTATTTCAAAGGCGAAAGGAGGCGAAGGGAGCTGAATTGGTGCAGCTGTCCTCACGGCTTTGTCGCCAGCGGAATTCATTCCATTGCCGTGCCTTCATTTTTTCCTCCTGATGTCGGCCTGGCCTTAAAAGAATAATGTGTGGGGCTGAGAGGACTCAGCTTTTAGAGCCAAGTTTATATACAAAAAAGAGGGCCTGAGTTCAGATCATCACCATTCATGTGAACACTGGGTTGGCACAGCCGCCTGCCTGCAATTCCAGCCTTGGAAAGCACAAGCGCGGGTCTCCCCCTGCCTCCGCCAGGCAAGCTGCCTAGAATGATGAGCCATAATATAGGGAATTGTGAACTTGGCTGAAAGACCCGTAAGAGACCAAGGTGGGGGCTTGGGGCTTTAGCTCAGTGGTAGAGCGCTTGCCTGGCGAGAGCAGGGCCCTGGGTTCAGCTCTGGTTGGGGAGGAGGACAAATAGTAAGAGGAGGGGTGAGAGACTGGTCAAGGAATACTTCAGACCTCAACTTGCGGCCTCCATATCCACACAGAAATGTGTACCTGCCCCCACATGTAACCCCATGTGTAGACATGCATGCACATGAAAAGACGAAAAAGAAAAGAAAAGGAGAGTGTGCTGTGAGCTAGGGAATGGGCATCCAGCAAATTGGTACCTCAAGGTCGGAGACTCTTGCCATGTTGTTTGGACCACTCGCAGAAAGGCCTAGGGCTTGTTTCTTACCTTCCTCTCTACTTAGAGGTCTTATTTGTTTATTTATTTAAATGTTAGGCATGGGGCCAAATCCATATTTCTACTTGTCAAATCCATATTTCTGTTCAATCATTCAATACACCCCACCCCTGGGGATAGCAGAGCTGTTAGGGTCAAATCCTGAACTCTGGCAGCCCTAACAAGCCAGTCTTGGCCCCCTGTCCTCCAGATAGCAATTAAATAGTCAGAAAACCGTGAAAAGCAGACCAAAGAGATGTATCTAATATGACCATGCTAAGAAGAAAAACCATGAGGTCTCTGACCTATCTCCATGTCTGGGTCCTGACGTAAGGTTCTGGGCATAGTGGCACACACCTTTAATGCCAGCCCTTGGGAGGCAGAAGTAGGCCTGGTCTACACAGCAAGTTTCAGGACAGCCAGAGTTACATAATGTGACTATGTCTTCAAAAACAAACAAACAAAACCTTCAAAGGTATATGGTCAAGAACTCAGCTCCTCCAGGTAGGCCCTCCCTTTCTCAGTTCTACATTTCTTAATACATATTTACGTTTTGAATCTATCAGTAGGTTAAACTGCTGACTAGCTCAGAGCCCTCAAGGTCTGTCTCGGAAAGTCCCTCATAGACTCACTAAGAGATACGATTTATAAACTTCTTAGATGTCTTTGTTATAATAATGATTACTATGCCACACCTTCTTTGGTATAAAGGAGGTTTATTGTGGGAAAGGGGGAGGGGGAAAGAAAAAGGGAGCGTTCCCATGACAGAAAGAAAGAGACTGAGAGAGACAGACAGTGGAAGAGAAAGTGAGTAAGAGAGGCTGGGTCCTTTTTATCCAGCACATACCTGGTGGCAGATGGCAGCAGGTAATGACTCAGAGGTTGCTAGGCCCCTGAAAAGCAGGGTAGTGGGACCCCATGGGCACTAACTGTCTTTTCAATTTACACTGACAAGATTAACTATTGTACCGCTGGAGAAATTTCTCAAAAATATCACTAATATAAAAAGGAAACACCTAGATTAAAAAAAATTAATATGTGGGTATTGAGGATTGCGTTTTCTATACTTTTTAAAAACGTGTAAATATGTGACTTTACAGGAACCTAGTAATATTCCCTAGCAATGTACGGGAAAAGAAAGAGTGTTTGGAAATAGGCTCTCACTTTAAAGCCTGGGCTGAGCCTGGAACCTCAGTGTTCCTATGTGGTCTCTGAATGCTGATGATTGTAGGCTTATGGCTCACCTAGGGACAACAGCTATGGAATAAAACAGAGCAGACTTTTATTGTGAAGAGCCACCATTTTTGGATTCTCCCCAGATACACATGTATTCTTTCTGTGCTCAGGAGGAAGGACGCTAAAGTGCAAATAAATTAGTATTTTAATTAAATTAAGTTTGGACCTACTTTGATTGGCACAGTGAGCCATGTAAAAAGGTTAGACTTTGTGAAGGACACATGCAAATATTTCAATGGTCCTTGGGAGTCCTTTTGCTGAAAGACACTTTCTCTTGGTGGCAGACCTAAGGGGTTTTGTCCTCAGGGGATGCCAAAGTTCCTGAGCCTGCCTTGTTGTTGCCTGAGGTATTAAGAACTCACTCAAAGAACAACAAAAGGTTGGGCATTCAAAACCAAAGAAGCCCAGAAAACCTTTATAATGCTAATCAGACCTCAGGGCTGCATTCCTCTCCTGTTTCAACAGGGAGCTTGCAACCCAGGCTTGAGCTTGTATAGAATAAACCCTCATGTGTTTTGCAACAGACTTGACTCCTAGTGGTTTTTTGGGGTCTCCTGATCTGGGCACAACAGTAGTCCTGAGACTCTGGACCACCACACCTTTTAGAACCTGTCATTCTTCATCACTGGTCCAGCAGTAGTCTGGGATGTGGCTGTTGGCTTCCTGAGGAAGAACAGAGGGACCCCAAGATCAAAGGTTCCTTTTCTCTCAGGAATGGCCAAAGTGATCAGGGTGAGGCCCCATGTGCTAGAGTTTTCCACCAGGTGTTACAGTTAACTCCTTTATATGAGATTGCTGGTATAAGAGGGCAATGAAAAGAAGCCTGTGACGATACCCAAGTGTTATAGCCCTTTGGCTAAGCCACTGTGAGGGTGAAAGCCCATGCCTAGTTGGTGAGACACAGGTCTGGCAGGTGCTGTTCAGCACTGAGCTCTCAGTGGTGGGTGGGCTTTGGCATTTGCCTAGGCAGTTTCTCCATAGCTCCCTGACCATAACAGTGGGCAGTGGGAGGGGTTTCAAGTGGAATGCATTTGATTGGATGGGTCTAGAGATGCCAGGCACACGTGACTTCCATGGAGTGGTTCAGTATCTCATTTACATGCAGTAGCACAGTCCAATCACAAGAAGGAGAACACAGTATTTAATTATCCTCTGGGTGGGGGAAGAATCTCCAGGTACAGTTAAAGGTCATGGGTTGAAAGCCAAGACACCAAGACATCTGATTAGCACAGGGTGGGCTATCTCTAGGAATCCCTAGGCGCTTGCTGAACAGGTTTCTTATCCAGAAAGGGTCTGGCCTGTAATCTTCTCTGAGTGCTATAAGGTGCTGTGAAGAGGTTATAGAGGTTCAGGCAGAGAGGGCACTCCACTGAGAAAAGGAGCTCAGAGACTATCCAGAAATGCCAGACGTAGACCTTACAATCAGAGTCCCACAAGAACAGATACAGAAGTGGGTCACAAGCCCCAGTATTCCTCATGGATTAGGCTTAGGCCTCCATTTCCACCTCCATCCCAGAAAACCAACTAAAAAGAGGCTGGTGATAAAGTCAAGAAAAGAGTATTATTATTGTTATTGTTGCTTTTACTACTATTATTATTATTTTATTATTTACATCTTATGTGATAATACATGATCACATCAACAAGTTCAGGCCCGATGACCTAAGCCTTGTCTTCAAGTGTCCACAAGAGTCTCAGTTACACAGGAAAAGAAGGCAGAGCATATGTTGCTGAGGTGGGTAGTCCTGGTGGTCTCTTTGGTCTGGATGTGATCTGATTGATATGACCTTGGGCCATCATTTCAGGGTCTGTCATGTAGGGCTTTCTTTCTGCCACAGAAATCATTTTGCTTAGGAGTCATGTTAGTCATTTGTCATAGATATGTTCATCTGTCCAGCCTGTTGTTCTGAGGACCTAAGGTAGAGAAGATAGACTTGGGAAGCCTCACAAAACGGGAAGGGAGTGAGAGAGAAAGACAGTAAACAAAGCATGAATGATGGCTGGTATGGGCATTAGTTTTAAACTCTATTTGGGGTTCCTTAAGCCTCTACCTCCCTGTCAACCCTGGGTAGGACAGAAAGAAGGCTAGAAGGGAAAGGGGAAGTTTTCGGAGCCCGCCAGCAGAGTCTAACGGTTCTTGAGTTGGGAGTGAGGATTAAAATTAATAAACTAACACAACACAAGGGACCTTCCCGAGAGGCTCTAGGGGAAACTAGACTAGATTAGACTGGCTTATTTTAGACTGCTTTTAAGCCAGAGTAAAAACAGCTCACCACAATGAGTTAATTCACAATGAGGTGAAACAAGAGGTGTGATTTTGACAAGCCATCCCACCTGCTGTCACAAACAAAAGGAGATGGACTTGGAAATTCTCCCCTGAAGGCCTGGTAAAACAAGTCTTTCTGCTTAGATTTAAATATCAAAGCAGCTGCTAGAACAACGGCTCCCAACAGGAAGTAGATCTCTTTAGACTTAGTTCCTGCCGGTTAGGGTCGTTGAGGTTTTTGGGAAGAATCTCAATAGTCAGGATATCTAACAGTCCAGCAACAGCAAATGGTAAAACAGCAGGATGAACAAGCAGCCTCTTTCCTCTTCCGTGTCTCCTTGAAGCCCCCCTCTCTCTAGGCTGTGTATTTATATTCTCTCAGAGTCCTCAGGATTCCACTAACTCCAGCTGGCGGAGATCATGCCCCTCTCTGAGCAGTCCCATATCCCATCCTTGGGATTAAAACAAAAAGATATTTACAGAACATAACTGAGCTTTTGAAGAAACCAAAACCTTCTACTACAGGCTGGAGCATCCTTCCAACCTACACTGTCAAGCCATCACCACTTCTGTTGGAATGGGGCTTAAGCCAGGGCTCCAGCAGCATGGAGCACCAGGGTGAAGAGAGGAGCCGGACCATCGGGGGTGATTGGTCCAGGGCTCCTGAACCTCAAGTGTTGGCTTCCCTCCAGGACGGACAAGCTGGAGAAGGTCACACAGAGCATCCTCACATGGGAAGCACGCAGAGAGTAGGAAAGGAGGCCAGGCTATCAACCCTAAGTGAGACCCCAGTGGAGTCCCCTCCCCAATAAGACTCCACCCCCCTCAACGGTTACCCGGCCTTCGCCAACAGTGCCACCCACTGAGGACCAAGTGTTCAAACACACAAGCCTACGGAGGACATTTTCATTTAACCCATCATAGTTTTAAATGTACTTATTAAAACAAATGTTATTGATGTAACTATGTACTAGGCTTAGTTTTAATGAAACAATACAATTTTTAATTGAAGTTTTAAATTTCAAATATTGATAGGTGCAATACACATAATCTCTTGGAACACTCCATGTTTTTCAACAATATAAACTCCAGTGACTGACAGGTTTGGGACCCACTGATCTACAATTGTCATTTTTAAATGGTTGACCTAACCCATTAATCTGGTGTATCCTAATTCCTGTAATGCTGAGAGTAGTTTTCTTAAAATTAAATTTGTGTAGACCCTTGTTTTCTCAGGATAGTTTTCAGGGGTGCTTTATTTAATGTATGGGTCGTATGTGTACCTGTTAGTGTGTGCACCTGTACTCTATCACTGAATTTTTAAAATAGCGTGAACATGTGCATGTATGTGCATGCGTGTGCACCCAAACATGTGCACGTGTGCTCGAGCACGTGTGTGCATGCATGTATATGTATGTGCGTGTGTTTGCATGTGTGTCTCTGTGTGCTTTTGATGAGGCACATGCATGTGCATACATACATGCATATGTATGCGTGTGTGTGTGCATGGGTGGGCTTGCATGTATGTGTGCGTCTGTGCTCCTGCTGTGGCACACTTGTGGAGATCAGAGGATTATTTGCAGGAATTCGCTCTCTGCTCCTTCCACCTTGTGGATCCTGAGGCTGGAACTTATGTCAGGTTTGGTGGCAGGTGCCCTTATGAGCTGAACCACCTAGAATTATTACTATTATTATTGTTATTTTTAAACTGGGTCTCTCACTGCAGCTGGAACTTCGGTGAGCCCAGGAATCCTCCTGTCTCCACCTCCTTCCAGGCCTAGGTTTCATACACCAACCGCTGTCCGGCTTTTACATGGGCACTATGGATCAGAACCCAGGTCCTCAAGCTTACAAGACAGGCACTTTACCAACTGAACCATCTCCTCGGCCCCCGATTTTTAAAAGAAAGCCCCATGCTTGCTTTACAAAAAGGAAATAATATCAACAACACGGTCCACTACCTAGCTAGTGACCTATTTCTATCCGTTTAAGACACTTCCTAGGTTAAGGGTTTGACGCTAGGCCACTGTGCGCAGAGTGCTCAAAGGTCACGTGGGCTCCGATTCAATGGCTCTACAATATTGCTGGAAAAACAAATTCCTAGCTTGTGGTGAAGAACTAAACGAAACTATAGACGGCCTTTATTTGTGCGCTATTGGTGGACTAAGCCCCATGTTCCTCAAATGCAGGGCTGAACCGACCAAGCCGGCCCTGCTCGGGTCTCCCTTTCCAGCTGACGCTTCCGGCTGGTCTCCCTCCCGGGATTCACGTTTTGACTTAACCACCAGCGCCAGGCGCTTAAAAGGATCCAGAGCGTTTTTATGAATTACTGACCGAAGTGTAGGGGACAGATCCGTACCCAGTTACCCGAAGATAAACACGCGTTTAAAATGAACCTGCCTCTTGCGTCAAGTACCAACCCTGTTACTCCTTACATCTAGGAGCTAAAGCGCAGGGCGCCTCGGCTGGAGCCAGAGCGAGCCGCCCAACAGGAGGCAGCAGAGCGGAGGCTCGCGGGCTGCACCCCGGGCTCTCCGAGACGCCCGGGCCTGCACACCTGGGGGCGTGGCCAGAGGGCGTGGCCAGGCGTCCGGGGCGTGGTCTGTGGGTCAGCCCGGCTCAGGGGGCTGGCCTGTGGGGGAGTGGTCTGAGGGCGTGGTCTGAGGGCGGGGGCGTGGTCTGCGGGCGGGCCGGGAGCCGGGGGACGGCGCGGGCCTGTGTGTTGGCGGCGCCGGGGCTCGCGGGAGCTGCTTGGAGGCTCGGCCCGGGAGGAGGCCGCGGCCACGGTGAGCGAGTGAGCGAGCGCGGGCGGGCGGGCGGGCGGCTCCGAGGCCAGGCCGCGGCGCTCGGCGGGGACAAAGGGCCGCGGAGCCCGCCGCCCCCGGGACCCCGGGTCCGGGCGCCGGTGCGGCGACGCCCTCCCTCGGCGCAGCCCCGCGGTCAGCTGGCTCCCGGGAGGACGGCGGGAGGCCGCCTGGGGCAGCCGGGGGTGTCTGGGGGTCCCCGCGGCGGGGGGAGCGGGGAGAAAATTGGATTACTAACGGTCCCCCGCGGAACGCGTTGTGCCGGCGGCCGAGAGCGCCGGGACTTTGTTTCAAAACTGAGTCATACCCCACACAAAGCGCCCTCTCGCCGTCCCGCAGCCGGCGGGTCTCCCCGCGTCAGAACTGCGTTTTATGGTTTTGAGGAGATTTCCTTCTAGTTTTTATTTTCTTAAAATGTATGCGTGAGTGTCTGTGTGCACACTTCCGCTCTGGTGCTGCTGGGGGCCAGAAGACAGCCTAGGAACCCAGGAGCCCGATTTAACAGGCAGTTGTGTCCTGCCAGCGGACATGCTGGGTACCGAACTCGGGTCCTTTGCAGGAGCAGCAAGCGCTAACATCGAGCTTTCTCTCCAGCCCCTTGTTTTTATCTTTAATTTATTTAATTTGGAAGTAAAGCTGGCCTGCAATTCGTAATCTTGTTTGCCAAATGCAGGGGTCACAGGCGTGTCTCACCAGGCCCAGCTAGTATTTGTTTTAATTGGTGTTATTGGGAATATGTGTCTTAGCCCTAAGAAATTGTATATTTTAAATTTTATTTAGGGTGTGTGTGCGTGGCGCGCGCGAACGCACCTGTGCCATGGTGTGTATGTCAAAGGACAGCTTTAGAGGGAGGCATTTCTCTCCCTGTTAGAGCGTGAGGAATAGAACTCAGCTCTTCAGGCTTGCCAGGCAGGTGTTTTTACCAACATAGCCAGCTTGCCATCTCCAAATTATAACCCCTGTGAAAATGTGTGTATAACGGAAGAATCTGTCGCACTAACAAAGAATATATTAACATTTACCCATAATTTTGTTTTGTATGTTTTAGACAGCCCTATTCTGGAACTATGTAGACCAGGCTGGCCTGGAACTCACAGAGATCCACCTGCCTCTGCCTCCCAAGTGCTGGGGTTACAGGCCTGTGCCACCACGACCAGCTTACCCACAATTGTTCATGCAGTTCATAATTTCCAGTTTGTTATTGGTGTGTTTATTTGAATGATTGTGGATCCCGCTCCTCTCTCTGAAGTTCTGAAGTACTTTACTAGCAAAGTGAGATAATCATTACAGTAATTTTCATTTACAGTTTTGACACTCAGATTTTAGAAATTGGAGCTGAAGCTATTATTTGTGGTAGAAGTCTTGCCTCACACATGTAAGGCCCGGGGTTCCCTCTCCAGCGTCATGTGTGAGCACACACACAGAGAATTTAATTTAAAAGGCGCTTTAAAATAATATAGTATGGGGGCTGGAGAGATGGCTCAGAGGTTCAGAGTGCTGGCTGTGCCCTCTTCCTGTGTGCAGGCACACTGCAGGCAGAATGTTATATAAATAATAAATAAATAACTCTTCAAAAAATAATACAGTATTAATATTTTTATTTTTTATTTTGGTTTTTCAAGACAAGGTTTCTTTGTAGACCAGGCTAGCCTCGAACTCGCCGAGAGCTTGACTGCTTCTGTCTTTCTGAGTGCTGGAATTACAGGTGTGCACCACCACCCCTGGCTTTTAAAGATGTATTTTTATTATTTTTAAATATGTGAATGTGCGTGTCCAGATGCCCCAGAAGGCAGAAGCTTCAGCTCCCCTGACCCCAGGAACTGAAGTTACGGATGGTAGTGAGCTGCCCCAGATGGGTGCTGGGAGCCAAACTCAGTGTGTGCGTGTATACACACATATATACACATTTTTATTAATTTATATATATATATAATTTTTATTGTATCATGTGTGTAATTTTTTTGAGACAGGGTCTCACTGGGTAGCTCTGGCTGGCCTTGAGTATACAGAGATTGGCGTGTTTCTGCCTCCTGAGTGCTGGAATTTAAAGGCCTGCGGCACCGCATTTGGCAATATTGTTACTTCTTATGTGAGCTTACAGTTAAATACTAAACTTGGATTTCAAGTAAAATCTGAAGTTGAAATTTGAAATATTAGCAGTGCAGTTGGTAATGGTTTCAGATTGCTGGGGCTTCAGCTATGTTCACTATGCTTTCATCAGCCATGCCTGAGGATTCCAGGTCCATTCTTTAAAGAAGGCTACCCAAAGTTTGAATTTCTGAATGTGTGAGCAATATTTGAGAATGTTCTTCAAATGATCCCTCAAGGTTTTTGACACAAGCGACTAATTTTTGATCGGGTGTTTTTTGTTTGTTTGTTTTTGTTTAATTTGTAACCCACCACTTGCCGTGAAATAAAGTTTTGTTTGTCTGGCTTTGTCTCTAGCTTCCCGGGGACTACCACAGGACTGCTTTGGAGAATCATGAAGTCACACTATGTTGTGCTAACTCTAGCCTGCCTGGTGCTCCTGGCGCATCTCCCTGTGTCACAGAGCTGTAACAAAGCACTCTGTGCAAGCGATGTGAGCAAATGCCTCATTCAGGTAGGAGGACAGGTGCTGCTGTCAGTACTGAAATATGCTGTGGACGGGCGCACAGCGTGGATAAGGCAAAGCAGGTGTGCGTGGTGTGAGTGCTGGGCCAGGACCCAGGGCCTAGGGCCTGAGCCTGGGTGTTTATCTCAGGGGCTGTCTTTGACCCGATCGAGGCTGGGTTTGAGAAGTTCAGTCCGGAGCCTGCTCTTCCGCTGTGTAAGCCTGCCGTTATAGGTGGAGAGCACGCGAGTGTCTGCAGCCTAGCTTGTGTGGCAGAGCCCTAATAACCGTACTTAGAAAACTTCTAGCCTGCTGCTTAATAGGCAGATTGTTACATAGAACATATTTTTGTTGTTGTTGTTGCTGTGTAATGGATTATATCAAAACCAGCAACTGCAGGCAAAATACATTACCTGGTGCTGCCTCTGAGGGACGAGACCGGGAAGGAGAGTGGTGGGGAGGTCTGGTGCAGGGGCGCTCGGGTTGCAGGCAGGTTGTTGGCTGGGGTGACAGTCTCCCTCCAAGGACTTGGAAACTATCCAGCCGAAGCAAGGCCACCAGTGGAGTTCCTCATTCCTGAGGCGAAAAGTGACAGTAGGTCATTTGGTGAGGTTCCTGTCGCTACGAAGTAGCTGTGGGATTTGGTCTGTGTCTGACTCCTAAGCCCATGGCTTTTCGCTCAGCACACTGGTTACTGCTCCCCTTATCGGGGTGCTAGTGAGAGACAGACTTGAAGCTTCTCTCTCCTCCCATCCCACCAGCAGTCTGTCCTTTGAGGCGCCTTCTCTTTGTGGCCTCCATTCTAGCTATTGGTCATGGCCTAAGAAACTTAATAACTATGTATGCAGGTTGAATATGTGTGAAATGTTTATGGCCAAAAGTGTTTCACATTTTGAAATTTTTAGAATTGCTTAAAGGTATATGTAAATATATTTTTACATATGTATATATACAAAATAGGTTTTGTGTGTGTGTATATATATATATGAAATTACCTTAGTAGTGGGATCCAGTCTAAAGACAAAACAGTGTGTTTCATGTTTGCCTTGCTTTGCCTGAGAGTGATCTTATGCAGTATTTTTAGCATGCCTGTTTTCCACTGCAGCTCCTCGTCTTGTGTCAGATGTGGAATTTTCCACTTGTGACGTCATGCTAGTGTTGAGGAAGTTTTACAGTTTTGAGCCTTTCAGATTGCATATTTAGGATAAGAGACATGCAGCCTGTATTAGCTTTCCATAGAGTATGTGAATTAGCTAATTTCGGCTGTAATTCTCACTTGAGAATACCGTCATGAGTATTTTGGTAGCTCAAAGTAAGTTTGTGTCTATGCCTGATTTTTTTTCTCCTTTTCATTTTTTGAATTGAATTCTTGTTTCATTAATGGCATACTCTGATAGAACCTTTATTGCCTTTCAAATCAAACATTTAATTAGAGAAGTTTGTTGTTAACTGATTTTAACTTTCTGTGGATATACGTGTGTGTGTGTGTGTGTGTGTGTGTGTGTGTGTGTGTGTTGATTTAGAGGGTTTGGTTTTCTGAGTTTTCTCCATCCCCTATGGCTCGTACATGCTTCCTACCTCCTCTCCCTCAGGGTTCGGTTCCCTGCTGGTGGACACATCTCAGTGAGGCCGAGAGTTCATTCTCTGCATAATGTCTGGCTGTGGTCCTCTGTTTTGGTTCCCATCTCCTGCAGCAGGAAGCTTCTCTGTTGATGGCTGAGCATGGCACTGACCATATTTGTCTTTCTGTGTCTGGGTTACTTCACTCAGGATGATATTTTTCTAATTCCATCCGCTTACCTGTGAATTTCATGATTTCTTTTTTTAAATTTTTTGCCAGATGAGTAATCCATTGTATAATGTATCACACTTCTTTATCCATTCATCTATTGAGGGACATCTATGTTGTTCCCAAATTCTGGCTATTACAAAGAGAGCAGCAAGGAACGTGGTTGAGCAAGTGTCCTTGTGGCAGGATGAAGTGTCCTTTGAGTATATGCCCAAGCGTGGTGTAGCTGGATCTTGAGGCAGTTTGATCCCTGTCTTCCTGAGGAACCGCCACCCTGATTTCCATTGTAGCTGTGTAAGTTTGCACTCACACCAGCAGTGGCGGAGTTGCTCCCTTGCTCCGCCTCCTCGCCAGCATGAGCTGCCACTGTTTTATTGAGCTCAGCCGTTCTCATGAGTGTAAGATGAAATCTTAAAGTAGTTCCGACCTACCTTTCCCTGATGGCTAGGGATATTAAGCAGTTCTTTAAGTATTTCTCAGCCATTTGAGACTCCTCCATTAAGAATTTTGTTTAGATCTCTATCCCATTTTTAAATTGGGTTGTTCTTCTTGACATCTAGTTTCTGAGTTCTTTATATAATTTGGATATGAGCTATCTGTCGGATGTGTAGTTGGTAAAAATCTTTTTCCATTCTGTAGGCTGCCACTTTGTCTAAATGATGGTGTCTTTTTCATGCAGAAGCTTTTCAGTTTCATGAGGTGCCATTTATTAATTGTTCTTGCTAACGGTGTTCTGTTCAGAACAGTGTTCTGAACGGTGAGTTCAAGGCTATTCCCCACTTTCCCTACTGTCAGGTTCAGTGCATCAGGTTTTACGTTGAGGTCTTTGATCCATTTGGAGTTGAGTTTTGTGCAGGGGGCTAAGTATGGATCCGTTTGGAGTCTTGTTCATGCAGCTGTGCAGTTTGGCCAGCACAAGTTGTTGAAGATTCTGACTTTTTTTTCCAGTGTGTGTTTCTGGCTTTCTTATAAAAAATCGGGTGTCCATATACCTGTGGGTTTATGTCTGGGTCTTCAGTTTGATTGCATTGACCCATGTCTGTTTTTTATGCTAATGCCATGCTGTTTTTATTACTACATCTGTGTAGTACAACATGAAATCAGGAAGAGGGATACCTCCAATAGTTCATTTATTATTCAGGCTTAGCTATCCTGAGTTTTTTTGTGTTTCCATATGAAGCTGAAAGGTGTCCTTTTAAGATCTGTGAAGAATTGTGCTGGAATTTTGATGGGGATTGCCTTGAATCTGTAGATAGCTTTTGGTAGTATGGCCATTTTTACTGTATTAATCTTATAGATCCATGGGCATGGGAGATCTTTCTGATATCTTCCTTAATTTCTTTCTTCAGTGTCGTAAAGTTTTTAGCATACAGGTCTTTCACTTGCTTCGTTAGAGTTACCCCAATTTATTTTATATTGTTTGAGGCTATTGTGAAAGGTGTTGTTTCTGCAATTTCTTTCTCAGTCCATTTGCCATTTGTATATAGGCTTGCTACTGATTTTTAGGAGCTAAATTTTTACACAGCTACTTTACTGAAACTGTTTAGCTGCTGTTGGAGTTTCTTAGTGGAGTTTTTAGGGTCTCTTTTGGATACTATCGTATCATCTGCAAGTAAATATACTTTGACTTCTTTGTTTCTAATTTGCCCCCCCCCCTTTTTTTAAAGGTTTATTTATTTTATGTATATGAGTGCTCTATCTGCATGTACACCTGCGCGTCAGAAGAGGGCACCAGGTCTCATTATAGATGGTTGTAAACCACCATGTGGTTACTGGGAATTGAACTCAGGACCTCTGGACGAGCAGTCATTAAAGGTCTCAAAGAACTCTTAACCATGAGCCATCTCTCCAGCCACAGTTTATATCCCCTTGATCTCCTTCATTTGTCTTACTGATCTGGCTAAGATTGCAAGTATTATATTGAATAGATATGAGTGGACAACCTTGTCCTGTTCCTGATTTTAGTGGAATCGCTTTGAACTTTTCTCCGTTTAAGTAGATGTTGCCTGTGGGCTTGCCATAACTGCATTTATTATGTTGAGGTGTGTCCTTCTATCCCTAATCTCTCCAGGACTTTTATCATGAAGGAGTATTGTGTTTTGCCAAAGGCCTTTTCTGTGCACCTATTAAGATGATCATGTGGTTTTTATCTTTTAGTTTATTTACATGGTAGGTTACATTGACAGATTTTCATATGTTAAACCATACCTGCATTTCTGGGATGAAGCCTACTTGATCATTGTGAATGATCTTTTTGATATGTTCTTAGATTTAGTTTGCAAGTATTTATTAAGAAATAAATCTATGTTCATAAGGGAAATTGGTCTGTAATTTTCTTTGTTGGGTCTTTGTGTGTTTGGGTATCAGGCTGACTGTGGCTTCATAATTTGAATTGGGCACTGTTCCTTCTGTATGTTTGGGGAGTTGTTGGCATTAAATCTTCTTTGAAAGTCTGGTTGGATTCTGTGCTAAAACCATCATGCCCTGGACTTTGTTTTTGTTGAGAGACTTTTAATGACTGTTTCTATTTCGCTAGAGGTTATAGATCTATTTAGATTGTTTATCTGATCTTGATTTAACTTTGGTGAGTGATACCTATTGGGAAAATTACCCATTTCTTTTAAGTTTTCCAATTTGGTGAAGTACAGATTTTTAAAGTATGTCCTTATAAGTCTTTGGAATGTCTGTCTTTATGTCCCCTTTTTATTTCTAATTTTGTCAGTTTAAATAGTCTCTTTCATCCTTTTAGTTAATTTGGATAAAGGTTAGTCAATCTCACTGATTTTTCTCAAAAACAAGCAATAACAAACCATCTCTTTGTTCCATTGACTGTTTGTATTGTTTTTTTGTTTTTATATTACTGATTTTAGCCTTGAGATTAGTTATTTCTTGCCATCTACTCCTTTTGGGTGTGATTCCCTCTTTTTGTTCTGCAGCTTTCAGGTGTGCTGGTAAGTAGGCATTTAGTGCTCTGAACTTGCCTCTTAGAACAACCTCATGGGTCCTGTAAGTTTAGGTATGTTGTGTATTTTTCATTCAGTACTGAGTTGTTCGGTTTCCATGAGTTTGTAAGCCTTCTGTTACTTCTGTTGTTGATACCCAGTTTTAATCCGTGGTGGTCAGATAGGGTGCAGGGTGTTAATTCAGTTATCTTGTAACTGTTGAGACTTGCTTTGTGTTGAGAGTATGGGCTCAGCCTTGGAGAAGGTTCCATGAGGTGCAGAGAAGAAGGTCTATTCTTCTGTGTGGGTGAAATGTTCTGCCAATATCTGTCAGGTCCGTTTGGTTTATGATGTCAGTTAGCTCCAGCATACCTTTGTTTAGTTTTTGTCTGGATTACCTGCCTATTGGCATAAGTGGGGTATTGAAGTCTTCCACTATTGGTGTATGAGGGCTAATATGGGATCTAAGCTTTAGTAATATTTTTCTTTTGAACTTGGATATCCTTGTGTTTGATGTGTAAATTCTTTGTAAGAAGAGAAAGCTGTTACTGTTCTCAAAGGGTGTTTGTTTAAAAAACTTTTTAGTTTTAAAAACTAGACCAGTGTAATGGCTAATGTCTTCTTCAGAAGACTGGAGCAGGATTGCTTTGAATTCAAGTGCAGCTTGGGGCTATATAGTGAGTACCTGACCACCCTGGCTACAGAGTGAAACTATATCTCACACAACCAAAAATAAAATAAAGCCTGGCATGATGGTCCCTCTGGCCTTCTGTCTGTGCTTTGCCCCACAGTGGCCCCTGTGGCCATCACATTTTTGTAGCCTTGGAAGTACGGCTGTTTTCATACACTCCCCTACTCTCAAAAAACTTATTTACTAAATAAAATATTCAATCAGTAAATAAGACTATGTAAGTAAGAACATTAGAAAAGCAAAGTGAAGTCACCTAATAAAGGCTAGGACTCATTCATTCATTAATTCATGTACTAGCTTTGTTACTGATTCTGCATAGTGTCTTATTGGAATTCATTGTTGCTTCCATGCCAGGAAAAGTCAGCCCTTTTCTAGAGTGATGGACATAACTCTCCTGCAAAATGTTAGGGCACCAGGGGTTAAAAGTACTGAAGCTTGAGTCTTGAGTGTTTCCTTGTGGTTTTTACAAATGCTTATTGGCCATTGAGATAAAATGGGATTACTTCCTCCTTTTAGCTGCTGTGTTTATCCAGAACTCCAGCAGCTGCTCCATATTGGAGCTTCTCTCACAGTGAGCCCTCTCCCTGTGGCTGTGCAGTGACACTCCCATCCTGCCAGTGCTGGAAACTTCTGTACTCATGAATCTACGTTCTAAGCAGGGCACAGTGGGATAACTGGTCTCCATTCCACACAGCTGGGACACCTGAAGGCTGAGGGCTAGAGCTTTTAGAAGTAGTGCTGGCTGCTAGAATTTTCTGTGGTAACGATTTCCTTCTTGCTTGCTTTTGTTTTTGTTGTTGGGTGTCTGGAGACAGAGCCTCACTGTGTGTCGTTGGCTGTCCTGGAGCTCCCTATATCGAGCAGGCTCGCCTCAGATTCACAGACATCCATCTGCCTCCACCTCCCAAGTGCTGGGATTAAAGGTGACGCCACACCTGGCCCAAATCTCTATTTTTCTTGCTTAATTCAGTAGGAACTAGCCAAACAAAGCTCTCGAGCCTTTGTTTGTTCCTTTGTTTCTCTTGGAGTTAGCGTCTCCTGCACTCCAAACTGGGTGTGAACTGGCCATGTTGTCAATCAGGGTTTGTCCTAAATTCCTGGAAGCTGGCCTTGAGCTCCTGGCCTATGTCCATCTCCCAGGGTACTGGGATTATGGCCATGTAGGTCCACACATGACTGAGCCCTTGCAATGTGTGAAAGGCTGGTTTTCAAATTATATTAATCCTGACTGCATTCAGATGGCTGGTGTGACTAGTGCTTGCTGCTTGGATGTGTCTGTCATCTCCCACTTCTCTTCCACCTTTCCTCTATAGCAGGGTCTCAACCTGTGAGGTCCAACAGCCTCCCACAGGGCTAGCATATCAAATAGCCTGCCTATCAGACATTTACGTTACGGCTCATAGCAGTAGCAAAGTCACAGTTATGAAGCAGCAATGAAGATGATGTTATATCCAGGGTCACCACGCCATGAGGAGCTGTGTTAAAGCGTCACAGCGTTGGGAAGGTGAGAGTCTCCGAGCTGTAGCCTTCCTTTGTGTAGGACTCTCTCCTCCTGTCCCTTCCTCCATCCCTCCATGTCCCTCTCCCTGACTTCCCATCCTTGTTCTTTCTAGCAAGGTAGCTTAAAGTGAGCTAGAATCTTTATATCTTGGGGCCTCTACCTCCAATGTGCATGGCCGTGTGCAGGAGCTGGAAAAGCTGTATTGATTGGAGGTCAAGGCATCGTTTCCACCGCAGTCACAGACCCCCCGGGTATGGAAGGAGGGCGGAAGTCCCACCACCTGGATCACCACCGTGCAGAGCCGGCTGCCTAAGTGATCCCAATTCCTTCTAGTTCTATACAGTTCTAAAGAAAGAAAATGGCTATTATATGTCAAAAAATACTCCGTTTTAAAAATCAGAATGCTCATCTATGGGGTGAACACTACTGGCCAAGGCTGATGATCTGAGTTCAATCCCTGGGACCCATGTGAAAGAAAGAACCACTGTCCAAAAGGTAACCTCTGACCTCCGCATAGCCAGAAACATGGGCATGTGCACACGTAGGCACAAATAAATACAGTAAAAAGTTTTTAAGTAAGAATTTAAAAATATTTAAAATGTTAAATATGAAGTGAAAAACCCTTGACTCAATTCTCCCTACTCTTTGATGCCCAGGAGAGCCACCTTCATGTATTAGCTGTTTCTGTTTTCACTTAGTGACTCTCTGTTATATCACTAAGTAAAAAGCTCTATTACTATTTTCCTTCCTTCCTTTCTTTTTCTATCTATCTATCTATCTATCTATCTATCTATCTATCTATCTATCTATTGTTTTTTTGGGATAGGGTTTCTCTGTATAGTCCTGGCTGTCCTAGACTCACTCTGTAGACCATACTGGCCTTGAACTCAGTGATCTGCCTGCCGCTGCCTCGTGAGTGCTGGAAATAAAGGTATGTACCACTACTGTCTGGCTCTCGTTTTATTTTTTATTTTTTTATTTATTTAATTTTTTTTTTCGTTTTACTTTTTAAACTAGAGACCTCTATACGCAAGGTTTGGCCTCCAGCTTGCTATGGGATCATACGACCCTACCATTGATGGCTACATTTAATGTCACAGAAGACAGAGAAATTAGTTCCTTTTCTTACAAACACTGCAGTCAGTATTATATTATACTTTATTGTATTGTACTTGAGACGACCTCACTACGTGATTTTGGCTGACCTAGAACTCACTCTGTAGACCCGACTAGCCTCAGATTCTCAAAGATCTGCCTGCCTCTGCCCCCTAAGTGCTGGGATTAAAGGCGTGTGCCACCAAGCCTGGCTGGCTTCAGTATTTTATACATTTGGCATAGCTGGTGGGTTGTCTCAAATCTGTGTGGAATGAGGTGTTTCCTAGCCTTCTAATTTCACATTGTCAAGGTTGATAACACCAGTATCCTGAGAGGCAGCCTAGTGTAATAATTAAGAAGAAAACAAACTTGTCATTCATACCTGTTAACCTAGTTCTTGGGAGGTTGAGGGAAAAGGATTGTGAATTGGAGATTATTCTGGGCTACAGAGTAAGATCCTGTCTCAACAGACTAACAAATCAGATAATCAAAACTGCCCCACCAAAACCAACCAAAGGAAAAAAGAAATGAGTAAGAACATGAGCTCTGTGGCTGGGGAAATAGCCCAGTGCGAAAGTGCTGGGTGAGCAAGCCTGACGACCCAAGCTCAACCCCTGGGCCCAGGGACCTCCGCACTGAGGCGGGTGTGGCAGCCCACACCTGTAACCCCCAAACCTCTAAGGCAAGACGGATCACAGGTGAGAGAATCACCGAGCAGCTGGCAGACCAGCCAGCCTGGAGTCCCCAGAAGGGCAGAAGCAAGGCAGAAGGTGAAAACCAGCTTCCCAAAGCTGTCCTCTAACCTCCACCTGTGCGCTGTGACACACACACACACACACACACACACACACACATGCTGGTGAGCATGTGCACATGCACACACAGTAAATAAAAAGAATATGAACTCTGCGTCCAGACTGTCCCCATTTAAACCCCCTTCAGCCATTTGCTGGATTTATAATGTTGGGGAAATTAGTTGCTCTCTCAGTGCCTTATTTTCCTATGTATTCAGGAGGGATAACAGAGGGGCTGGGGAGATGGTTCAGAGGTTAAGAGCACTGGCTGCTCTTCCAGAGGTCCTGAGTTCAATTCCCAGCAATACATGGTGGCTCACAAACATCTATAGTGAGATCTGGCGCCCATGCAGGTGTACATGCAGACAGAACATTGTATACATAATAAACAAATAAATCTTCGGGGACTGCAGAGATGGCTCAGAGGTTAAGAGCACTGCCTGGAAGGGTCCTGAGTTCAATCCCAGCAACCACAAGGTGGCTCACAACCATTGAGAATGAGATCTGTATCTGTCGTAAATAAATAAATCTTAAAAAGAAGGAGGAGGAGGAGAAGAAAGAAAGAAAGGAAAGAAAGAAAGAAAGAGAAAGAGAGACAGAAAGAAAGAAAGAGAGAAAGAAAGAAAGAAAAGAAAGAGAAAGAAAGAAAGAAAGAAAGAAAGAAAGAAAGAAAGAAAGAAAGAAAGAAAGAGAAGGAAGGAAGCAGGGCTAACAGTGCCTTCCTGTGCAGTTGGTGTCAAGGGTGAAGTGTTTTGAGCAGTGTCTGGTACTTCAGAGATCAGTCAGTTGCACTAACCTCTTTTCTAGCTGCGTCTGAGTCCTCCAGGCTTTGTTTACCAGTATGTTGTAAAGCTGACAGTCAGTGAAGGAGGTTTTCCTTTAGTCACATTAGCTTTATGGAAGCGCTAACACTGACTGTGTATTCACCTGGGTGCATTTCCCTTTATTACCTTAACCTCATTAGTCATTAATACCCTTCACTATTCTGAATTCTGTTTTGTCTCCCAAATGGAAACGTTTGGTTTTGGTGTATCTGGCTGATGCTTCCAGAGCTGAAAAGTAGGCTGCAGTGCAGGAACTTGCATTATTGCATTCCTGAGCTACTCACTACTTCTGGGATCCCATGTTCTGTCATTTAAAAATGTATTCTTCCTTCATTCTGTTGTAACATGTCTACAAGTCCTCCAGTAGGTTGAGTGGGAAGTAACCTCCTGGGTTGTATATTCCCGGAAATCGACTTTTTCTGATTGTATGCCTGGATGATGGATTTTCTGGATATAGAATTTTATATTTTAAAGCCATTTCATGATTATGTGCTAGTATCCCGCATTGCTGGTAAGAAATCTGGTGCTAGTGTCTTCCGTATTCCCCGTGAGTGATTGTTTACTTATTTCTAGAACCTTTAGTAGAGTGTCTGAGGCAGTGTTCTGTTGCTGCAGGGACATCAGGACCAAGGCAACTTAAAATAGAAAGCCTTTGACTGGAGGCCTCCCCTCAGTTCAGAGGGTGAGTCCATGGGGCTAGGAGCATGGCGGCAGGCAGGCAGGGTGCTGAGCACTAGCTGAGCCCTCACATCTGATCAGCAAGTAGGAGACAGACAGACACTGGGCTTAGCATGGGCTCCACACAGCCTCCAACAAGGCCACACCTCTCAATCCTTCCCAAACGTTCCACCAACTAGGAACTGAGCACTGAACCACATGCGCCTATGGGGCCCATTTTTGTTCAACCCACCATGGAGTTCGTACTCTGATATTTTGAAATGTAAACAGTTGGAATCAATTTTGAGCATGTACATTACCTTGGTTGCTGTAGCTTTGAATATAGTCCAACCTTGCTCTTTTTAAGATTTTGCTGTCCGTGTGGATCCCTTGCCTTTGCCTAGGAATTTTAGGATCATCTTGTTAATTTCTATGATAAAAACTTGCTAGGAATTTATTTAACATAGTAGGCTTCATTTCTTAGAAATGTTTTTGGTGTTTAGAAAAAAAAATGAGTACAGAGTTTCCTTAAACTCCTCTGTCTAGCTTTAGTTTTTTCTTTTGTTTGTTTGTTTGTTTTCTTGTTGAGACAGTCTTGGTATTTTACCTAGGTTGGTCTTGAACTTGGAATCCTCCTGCCTCAACCTATTGAATACCTAGGATAACTGACTTGCGCCACCACACCCGGCAGTTTCAGCCTATTATCATCTTTCCTTACTATGGTACACATTTTACTATGGGTGAACCAATTTTTTTAAAGATTTATTTATTTATTTTATGTATATGAGTGCTCTGTCTTCATGTACACCTGCACGCCAGAAGAGGGTATCAGATCCCAGTATGGATGGTTGTGAGCCACCATGTGGTTGCTGGGATTGAACTCAGGACCTCTGGAAGAGCAGATAGAGCCATCTCTCCAGCCCCTGGTACCAATCTTTATACATGTGTTACTGACTGAAACCCATTGTTTACATTTTGTTATTGTGTTTCTCTCTGGGTTTGAACAGATGCACAGATACTGTGCGTTTATGATTTTACTCTTTCCAAAAGAGTTTAGTTGCCTTAAATCTCCCCTGTATTCTTGACATATTAACGCCTTCCAACCTTTTTCCATCCTTCTAACAGCCATTGTTTTGATCATCTATCTTTTGTCCATTGCCAGAGTGCTGTGGAGCTGAAATCATAGTGAATGTGTGTTCTGTCACTCAGCAACCTGTGTCTCCGCCATGGTTTTTCATGGCAACTGCTTCAGTCAGGGTTCTCTGGAGGGATGGAATTGATGGAATGAATCTGTCCGTCTGTCTGTAGAAAGGGGATTTACTAGAGTGGAGTACAGGCTGTGGTCCAGCTGGTCCAACAATGGCTGTCTATCAATGAAAAGTCTAAGAATTCAGCAGTAGTTCAGTCCATGAGGCTGATGTCTCAGCTGCTCTTCCATATACATCAGAATCTTGAAAAGGCTCTAACGCCAGGGAAGGAATGGACTTACCCACAGCAAGAGTGAGTGGAATCAGGCAAAGAGTGAGAGCTTCCTTCTCCCTTGTCCTTCACATAGGCCCAGATTACAGGGGAATCTTCCCACCCCAAAAGATCTGCTCTTCTCACTCAAAATGATTTAGTTAAGAAAAATCCTTCTGCTAGCACTCAGAGAGGCAGAGGCAGAGGCAGAGGCAGGTGGATCACTGTGAGTTCAGGTCAGCCTGGTCTACAGACCAAGTCTAGGATAGCCAAGGCTACACAAAGAAACCCTGTCTCAAAAAAAAAAAAAAAAAAATATATATATATATATCCTAGAACTCTTTTACTACATCTCTCTTCGTGCTTTAAAGAGAAATCCCTCAAAGCTGTGCTCAGCCAGTTTTAGTTAATTGTAGATTTAGTCCGGCTGACAGTCAAGACTAGCCATGGTAGCGGCCATTCTTGTCTCTTTTTCTCATTGGTTAATAGCGGTGTGGCTGTGTATTCTTAACAGTCTTAAAAGAGTTCCTGTTGTCTCAGGTATTCACTGTCTTAAGAGATTTGGAGTGGAATTTCATGATTCTTTTCATTTGTAATGCCCTGGGCTGGGCATATAGCTCAGCCAAAGCATACTCATTTACCATGGCATGAAGCCCTGGATTCCCCGGCATTGAAAGCACATTCATGGGCACACACATACACATGCGTACACCTAACATGGCGTGCAGTGTCTTTTACATTTTAAACCATTTGCACACCCTTTTTAGACGTTGTCTATTGAGGAGTTTTGTTCGTTATTTATTTGGTTGGTTTGGTTTGGTTTGGTTTTTGTAAAAAGGTCTCTCTGTGTAGTCTGGCTGTCCTGGAGCTCTCTGTGGAGGCCAGGCTGCCCTTGAACTTGTAGAGATCTGCCTGCCTCTGCCTCCTGAGTGCTGGGGTTACAGGTGTGAGCCACCATGCCTAGCTTTTAATCCATGCGTTTTATTATTAAGTTTGACTTCTTTGTATATCTTAGGTAGCAGTCTTTATTATGTCGGGTTTTTTATATGTATTTTTTCTTAGTTTGCCATCTTATTCTTGGAATGTCTTCTACAGAACACATTTCACATTTCAGTAAAGTTTAGTTTATGAATTATTTCTTTCATAGACTGTGACTTCATAAGGGGTATATTAGATTTGTCGATCAATTTGTGAAATGATGACATTTTAACAATATTGGTTTTTAACTCATGAAATTGCATGAAATCTTTTACTTAGATTTTCTTGCATTTTTTAACTTTTTTTGCTTATTTGTAGCTTTTAGTAATTTTTTAGGAAATTACTTTTATGTGTATACTTTTATGTATAGGTGTTTTGCCAGCAGGTGTGTCTGTGTTCCACATGCATTTCTGGTGCCCACAGAGGCACGAGGGGGGGAGTCAGATTCCCTGGGATTACAATTACAGACAGTTGTAAACTGCCATGTGGGTGCTGGCATGGAACCCAGGCCCCCTGGGAGAGCTTGAAGTCCTGGGTTCTTCACTGCTGAGCCATCCCACCAACCTGTCAAGACATTCTTTCAGCAACTGACCACCTGGCAAAGGTTAAGCACTGCCCAGCTTTGCTTCTCTGCAACACACTGAGCCGCCATTACACAGCCAGGTTCTGAGGTCTGCAGAATAAGCCATGTTGCCGTTCTAGGTGCTGATGAGAGCTTTTCTTATTCCCTGAGTAACACAAAAATGATTAATGTAGGATGAGGTAGAAGGGTAAGTGCTTTAAGAGAGACATGGGGCTGGAGAGATGGCTCAGCAATTAAGAGCACTGGCTGCTCTTTCAGAGGACCTAGGTTTGATTTCCAGCATCCACATGGCAGCTCACAACCATCTGTAATACCAGTTCCAGGGACCTGATGCTGTATTCTTGCCTCAGTGAGCACCAGACACACATGGTACATAGACATACATGCAGGCAAAATGCCTGTGCACATATAATTCATAATAATAATATATGGTCTGGAGATGGGGCTGAGTGACAGAGAGCTTACATACTGTGAAAAGCTCTGGGTTGAATTCCCAGCAGTCAAAAGAAAGAGAGAGAGAGAGGAAAGAAAGAAAGAAAGAAAGAAAGAAAGAAAGAAAGAAAGAAAGAAAGAAAGAAAGAAAGAAAGAAAGAAAGAAAGAAAAGAAAGAGGTACTGCCATAGAGGTTTATAAAACGATGTTCCTTAGAGAGAGAGGAAAGAAAGAAAGAAAGAAAGAAAGAAAGAAAGAAAGAAAGAAAGAAAGAAAGGTACTGCCATAGAGGTTTATAAAACGATGTTCCTTAGGGAGCTTAGATTTTTCTGTTAGTCTGATTTGAACATCTGGAGTGCTGAGATGACGTATTGTGAGGATGTTAGGACATTTGCTTATGTTTAGTCCTCTGCCCTCGTGAAATGACTAAATAGAAAACCGTCTCCCTGAAAGGTCAAAGGCGTGTAAACACTTCAGCAGGATGTTTGCAAGCAGCGAAGGCAGCGTGGTCATTCCAGCCGCTCCGCAAGCTGCTGTGCATAAGGGTGGTCCCTATATAAATATTTACCCTGCGCTCTGACTGGGAAGAAATCTCGCTTTAGACATCAACAAGCAAGTGGTTGTCTTGGTGCACACCCTCACTCCACGGGGCGGGGCGGCCACCATGTTGAAGAGGAAAGCCGTAATAAAACATGTTGCGTTTGCCCAGCTCTGTACTCTTTCGCCGCTTTTAGAAAAAGAAGTTGTAGAGCTGGTAAGATGTCAAAGAGGTAACACCTGCTGCCAAACTGACGCGAGTTCACTCCCTGAGACCCACATGGTAGAAGGAGAGAAACAGCTCTACAAGTTGATCTCTGACCTCTGCATGCACGGTGTGGTGTGTGCTGGTCTTCAGCTCCCCGTGTAGCACAGGCTAGCTCTGGCTCTTCTGGGTCTTCCTTTCTGAGCACTGAGATTAATGATACATGCTCTCAAGCCTGCTTCATTTTCCTGCTTTACAGTCTGCACTTGCCAAATGTCTTAGAAGTAAAATCACGCACCACAAGGCCGTTGCCCGAGTCTGCCCGCTTTCACTTAGTGTGTATTAAATGCGGAGCTGAGCTGCTGCATGGCTCAGCAGGTAAAGGCGTTTGCCTGCTGGTGAGATATGCCTGATGACCTGAGTTCCATTATGTGGTTGTCCTATGACTCCCTCATGCCAGCCATGCCATGTGTGCCCACGTACATGTACACACACACACACACACACACACACTCGTGCATGCGTGTGCGAGAGAGAGAGAGAGAGAGAGAGAGCGATGAAAAGCTAAGTGATTAGACTCTTTCCCAGACTTTTTCGCCTGCTTTATTTTCCCTTCATTTCAGCTGTGTAAGAAGTTTGCCGCATTCTCACTAAGCCCTCCTGCTGGTTCATGGAGGATAACCTGAAGCTAGATTTAGGTTTCCACTTAGTGTAAGTTTCTTCTTTTTTTCTGTTACAAAGTTACTGAACAGTTTGGTCGCTAAACTGTAAGAACACCTAAGGGGATCCTTCACACCGGGAACAAATGTCGAGTTTCCCACTCTGACAGGGGACAGCACTGGCTGCTAAGGTCTTGAGTCTCTGGCTTACCTCTTAGCGAATAATACCCACTCTGCCTTTACAAGCAGTGATTCAGCACTGGCAAGCGCCTCTGTTGCCTTCAGTAGTGAGAGTAGAAGGGCCTCTGTTTAAACGACTTAAAGGGTTTCACCTAAGGATTTTTTATGTTTCTCTAAGAAAGACTAATAACTAGTTACTGAAATGCTCAACAGAAACAAGCTTTCTATTTCTCACTCCAAACTGTATGAATCAGCAGTGTCTAAGTGAAACCAAAGTCAAATGCTAGCAATTTACTAATTGGGTGTGATGTGCATTTAATGCCTTTATTTGAAGTACGAATAGTCTGCCCTGATGGAAGCTTTCTGACGTATGAGACAGTGGGTATGGAGCAGTGAGCACAGCGTTGTGTTTAACCAGAACCGACTTAGGAACTGCGGGGAATGTGGCCACGGGAAATGATGGGAAGCTCTGAGTCACTTTCTTTCCTGGACTCGCGTGAAGCTTGTGTTTGGTGTGATCACATGTCCCATTTGACTAAGCAGTGCTTGGCTTATTCATAGTGCGGTTGGTAAAATAAACAAATAACCGATTCAAAGAGGATTTCACATCGTCACTCATCATTTTTTCTGTTTAAGAAGTAGAGGGTTTTCAGATACACTGTTTAAAAAGTGGGGGAAGCTAAGGAAGTTTTTGGAGGCAGTAATGAAGAGCAGGGCACCCTGCTATGCTCTGTAATGGATCCCTCAGGGGACTGGGAGGAGGACTGCAAGGTCAAGGGCGGCCTCACAGTGAGACCCTGTTCAGATGGCACCAAAGACAACCTAGTACTGAGGAAGTTGACAAGGGCAGAAGAGATTTAAGGCTGTTTCCGATTTCTGGTACAAAGGATGCTCTGTCCTGCAGGTATTTTAGCAGGTTTTGATAATGGTGTACTATTTTTACATCCAGGTATTACAAAAATCATTATTTTTTTAGACGTTGGAGGTATGGGAAGACAGATCAGTGGGTTAAGCCCTGTAAGCTTGAGGACCGTTGTTCCAATCCCCAGTCGGTGTGATGGCCTGCACATTGCCCTGCTGCGAAGGAGGTGGAGGCAGGGGCATGGTAGCTAGTCAGATTAGCAAATGAAGAAGACACTTGGAGTCACTCTCGGGCCTACATACACACAAACACAGACACACACACACGCCAAAATTTTTTCTGTGGAAGGCATTGGTTTGATATTATTTAGCACAGCATATGGAAATTCATGTAATGTAAGCCACCATTTGCAAGCTGTGTGAAAGGCACGTTATATTTTTTAAATATTTATTTTAAATATTTAAATACATATGTGTGTGAACCTGAGTGTATAGCTGTGCACCATGTGAGCGCAGGAGTCATACAAGCAGAAGAGGCATCTGACCCCTGAAACTGGAGTCATAGGTGGTTACTAGGCTCCGCATGGGTTCAGGAAGTTGAATCAAGTCCTCTGCAAGAACGGTAAATGCTCCTAACTTCCAAGCTATCTTTTCAGGCCCACGCTATTTCTTAAAAAGTTTTTGTTAGTTTTTAACTTGTTTCTCCCAGTTAGCTTAAGCAATAATTTATAAAGAATTAAGAAAGTAAGGAAATATATATATATTCCCCCCATTGGAAGTTAAAAGAAGTTTTATGTCATTGACCAAGTGGCAGCTTGTATTAAACTAAAACTAAGAAATCAGCATTAGCTTGATGGTCTTTAAGTGTGTGTGTGTGTGTGTGTGTGTGTGTGTTCACAGAATGTTCTCTAACTTCAGAGACAGGAGTTTTTATAGAGAAACAAGTAACAAAGCTTTGCCAACTCTGTTTTCCTAGATCTCTCCTCAGCTCACTCTCAGCAGGGTTTTGTTTTATGTTGATTCTGTTCTGTTTCCTTTTTGAGGTACTGAAGACAGTGCTGGCTAAGCATGTGCTCTACCCCTGACTCCTTGTCACTCTGAAAGGCTCAGCAGCGCCTTCTGATGTTTGCACAGCACAGCTGCAGCCTCAGTTTATAGAACTGTACAAAATCAGTGTATTACAAATTGTATGTATTAAGTCATCAAGCATATGTCAAGTAAATGAGCTAGCCAGAAAGTAGCACAACTGCCAAATATTGGAAATGCTGTGTAATGTAAGGGTCTAGACTCTAGGGCAAAGGCAATAAGTAAAATTGGTGTTGTGGGGAAAGGCCACATCATGATCATGGGCTGGCTCTAGTAATTTAGACATGTAACAAGATGACATTAACAGAGTGGTTTCAAGCTGGAGAAATGGCTCAGAGGTTAAGAGCCCTGGCTGCTCTTCCAGAGGTTCGGAGTTCAATTCCCAGCAACCACGTGGTGGCTCACAGCCATCCAGAATGAGAGCTGGTGTCATCTTCTGGTGTGCAGCTATACATGCAGGCAGAACACTGTACATACAATAAGTAAATAAATCTTAATAAAAAAGGAGAGAGATGGTTCTGTCCTGTGTCTAAATTTTGTAACTGCAGTATTGATGTAGGAAATCAAGGATTATAAAGTATGAGGTAATGCTTTACGTTTTTAAATTACATTTATTTATTTTTATACACACACACACACACACACACACACACACACACACACACACCGTGGTGTTCATGTGGAGCCAGAGGACAACATACTAGAGTTGGTTTTCTTCTGCCATTTGAGTGCCAGGGATTGAACTCCTGTCTCCGGCCTGTTGGCAGGTACCTTTATTCTCTCAGAGCTCAGCAGCCCCCAGGTACTGTTTTCAGCCATGTGTGTATTGTTAGGACTCCACCGGCAGTCATCTGCAGGCTGGGCAGCAGGCCCCGTACTAACCTTTACCAGAGTCTGCCCGTGTCTCGGGTGATGGTGTCTACACCCAGCCACCAAGCACAGGGCTACTGGGCACTCTGAATCCCGCAGTGCCCAGTTCTGCTACCTGGACTCCTCACGTGTCTGCCGGCCTTCTCATCTCCAACAGCTTCCTGGAGCTATCCTTCGCCCTCGGCAGGTGGATCCTTGGTTTCCTGGCTTGTGACTGATCCTCGTTCGCAGGCACCTAGGATAGCTCAGTCTCAAACAATCTCAGGATGGTTCTGGCTACGGTTTCTGAGGCTTGGTGTTACAGTGTGCTCTGGAGCTTTGTATTCAGATGTTAATTGCTCTCCCCCTCTCCCCCCAGATTCTTACTGTTCTATGACCAAACCCTCATATATACTAAAATGATGTTTGTGTACCCTTCCCTCCAAGTTATCCCTGATTGGCTAAATAAATGCCTTCACCTGGGCGGGGCAGAAGTGAGGTAGGTGGAACTAAGGTTTGTGGGCTTGGAAGACAGGAGGGATTTACTCTGAGGATTGGCATGGCTGGAGAGAAGCCGCCCAGGTGAGAGGCATGTGCAAATGTTCGTTAGATGGAAAGTAGCCCAGATAATGATAATTAGAGCAGATGGCATGTGATGTGGGGCCAGTAGATAACCAGTTAGTTTGGGAGTTAGTATCCGCCCAGCCCCAGGTGAAATAAGTCTTATGAAAAGTCTGTCAGATGTCTGTGGTTTTTGTTGATATTGTAGCAGGTTAATAATAACCGCCACAAAAATTATAGGCTATTGATAGTAAATATTAATAGTCTTTTTTTTTTTTTTTTTAGTTCTACAATAGCTTGGGGAGGGACAAAGTGGCCAGGTCTCCTCTACTGACTGCTGACCCATGCAGAGGAGTCTTGGACTCATGAAAACCCCGAAGTGTACTCACGATTTGACCTTGGGTTGAATCCATAGTCTTTTTTTTTTTTTTTTTTTTTTTTTTTAATCATGATTTGCTTCTGTGTCCCTTCCTTCTTAGGAGGTGGTGGCTGGAGCTATGACTCCTTTCCTCTTCTGCTTCTCATGCCCTCCAGCTGTCCTTGCTCTTGTCCCCTTTATTTTTAGTGCTCTTTCAGTCTCTGTCCGAAGTTGTCCATTCTCTGACTTCTCTTGTTCACTGCACCGCATGCAGCTGCTCCTAGCCCACCTTCCTAGCCAGGAAGATCACTGCAGTTTTAAAGCCTCTGCCCGGCCTTTGAGTGATCAGGAAGTTACAGTCCAAAGAGGAAAAATATTTGTCACCTTTGTAAATAACCTCCCGGACAAGCACAGTGTTTCCGTGTATCGTGGACTGATGACGGATAAGATGGTGAATGTGGTGGAATGCCATCCTGACATGAGCTAGGCAGGCACTCCACTGCTGTAGCCCTCACCTAGTGTCTTTGCGCCTGCCGTGTTGGAGGTCGTACCCAACCTTGCTCATACAGGCACGTGCTCTCCTTACCAGGGGACATCACCAACCCTTGCTGTTGGATGCATTTTTATTTGTTTAAGACAAAGTCTTGCTATGTAGCCCAGGCTGACCTTGGAATCACAATTCCCTTAGCTCGTCCTACGGAGGGCTGGGACTAAGTCGGGTTGTACCCACACTAGACTCCAGACTAACAATTTTAAAAGAATATTGGTATTTGGGGGAAAAATACATTATGTATATGGCTGTTTTACCTCTGTGTGTGTGCATGCATGTGTGTGTGTGTTACAGATGGCTGTGAGCTGCCATGTGAATGTTGGGAACCTATTTTGGTACTCTGCACCAGCAGGTGCCCTTAACCACTGAGCCATCCTCCAGCCCCAGAGGATGTTTTATTCACACTTCCTGTACTGATGAACCACAGCTCCCGTTAGGAGTTAGCTTTCCTTCAGATAACTTAAGCAGTGAATGCTGTAGCTGGAGAGGTTTTAGCCACTCTTCTGCCGAATTACAGAGATACTGTAAAGTTGTGGGTATGAAGCAAAAGTTTTCCTTTGTTTCAGAGTAAGATAAACACAACTTTGTTCATTGTATAGATCCAAAGGAAATAAAAACCTTCTTGACATTCTAAGTAGTTATGTTCCTGTGAGTCTTGCTGCTGAATAAAAAGTACATCAGGAATAACCTTTCATAAATGAAAATGCTGCAGGATATTTTACTAAGAGAGTTTTAGGTCCAGTCACTCGGGACTTGGCTCTGATGTCTGTCTTATTCCTAGGAGCTCTGCCAGTGTCGGCCTGGAGAAGGAAACTGCCCGTGCTGTAAGGAGTGCATGCTGTGCCTCGGGGCCCTGTGGGACGAGTGTTGCGATTGTGTCGGTAAGTTGATAGGCCAGTGCGTCTTTGTGACGACCTCTTTTTAAATCACAGAATACTTGACTTTAAATGACATGTGTGTCTTAGTTAGGAGTATCATTGCTGGATGTAACACCATGAGCATAGTAACTAGGAGAGAAAAGGGTTTATTTATTTGGCTTATTCTTCTACATCAGGGGTTCATCACTGCAGGAAGTCAGGACAGGAACTCACGCAGGGCAGGAACCTGGAGGCAGGAGCCGATGCAGAGGCCTTGGAGAGGTGCTGCTTCCTGCCTTGCTCCCCATGGCTTTCTCAGCCTGCTTTCTTATAGAACCCAGGACCACCAGGCCGTGGATGGCCCCACCCATGATGGGCTGGGCCCTCCCACATCAATCATGGATTAAGAAAATGCCCTACAGCCCGATCTCATGGACATATTTTCTCAACTGAGGACCTCTCCTCTCTGAGGACTCTAGCTTGTGTCGCGTTCACATAAAACTAGCCAGAACAATGTACACCATAATATGCAAATAAGCACTGCATAAAATAAGTATACACAGAATTGTAGTGTAGTACTTGTATAGGATCATGTAAAAATAGAAAAAAAAATCAGGAAGGAAATATAGGATCGAGGAATCAATGGAGTTGGGTTTTTTTTTTTTGTTTGTTTGTTTTTGTTTTTAGTTTTTAATCCTATTTGTTTACCTGTATGGGAGCCTGTGGAGGCCAGAGGAAGGTGGGTCCTGTGGACCTGCAGGCACAGATGGTTGTGAGACTGTGCAGGTGATGGGGAGTGCACCTGCGCCTTCTACACTTACCCACTGAGCCACTTCTCGTTGCCCCTGCAGTGGAGGAGTTTTGTTTTGAAATCTTTTTTGCCATCTGACTTTGAAATGAGAAGTGTTTCCTTTTCTATTTTTTAATAAGCATGATTTTCTAAGAAACATCTGAGACTTGCATGTTAAGTTAATAAAAAACATGCACAAGAACGTTTATAAGAATACTGTAAAAAAAAAGAATACTGTCATTTATATCTTAGAAAACTTGTGTGCTTGTAATCTAGTACTGGTGAGGCTAAGGTAAGAAGATTTGAGCTCAGGGCCAATCTAGACAACAAGGCAAAAACCAGTCACAAAAGCAAAACAGACAAAAACCACTGTGCACTCACAGTATAACATTTTAAATTCAGTTTATATTTTTACTTTCTAGATAAACCCTAGTGCTCTCTTTTGTTTGAATTGAGCCACAGTCTGAGCCACTCTAAAACTTCCAGGGGCTGCCTCGAAGATTCAGGCTCAGGAGCCTTATCAACTGACATATCCAAGCCTTCCCAGAATAAACTCTAGATACTTTAGTCCTGATTATATAATGGAGATGGTTGAAGATACTGTTCTTGCAGGCAGCAGCCTTCCGTTGGGTCCATTACAGACCTTTGCAGTCCTGTGGTTGCCCTCCCTTTTAGGCTGAAACTGTTCCCATACTTTTGGGTGGGGTATGTTTTTATAATAAAAAATGAAAATCCCAATCATTCTATTTTTACTAATAAAGACTCAGGAGCCAAATACTGGCATGAAAATCTGCTAGCTCACAGAAGCAGAGACAACACCCAGCTGACCTTCCTTCTCAGCTCAGGTCCGGAAAAAACCCAAAAGGCTCACTAGCTCAACTGACAGCCCAGGAGGAAAAGGCCAAAAGAACTCACAGCCTAAGCCAAAGAGCAAAAGAGTCCAAAACCAAAAAGTGAGGGAGCTGAGGAGCTGAAGCCAGAGCTTGAGCTGTAAAGCCTTTTCTTCACCCCTCAACTCAAAGTCCTTCCTTCTCTTCAATCCCTGTCAGCTGGTTTCTTGCTCTTGACCTGGGGTTAACTTTATTAAATCTGGTGTACAGAAAGCTCTTGGATTAAAGGTGTGTGTTAGGGCTGGCTGAACCACACCATAATCACCTGTTTACAACAAACAGAAAAGTTTTTGGATTAAAGGTATGTGATAGGGCTCAACCACACCAAACAAAAATCAGGGTTCACAATTTTTGGGGTTTACGATGGGATCAAACACCCTGCAGCAGGGGTCTAACCTCTGAGACCACTAGAGTTAGAACACAGCCTTTTTCTTCTGTTTCAGTTGTGTGTGCCTTCACACACACTGTCTAACAAGCTTTCTTCTCCAACTCCCTTCAATAAGAGTTTCTCAGAAGCCAGGCCGGGTGGCAAAGGCCTGTAATCCCAGCTCCTTAGGAGGCAGGAAGATCACAACTCCATTTTGATAAGTTAGTAGCCTTCACAGCCACAGTCTGGGTTTCTGAAATCTAATATTATAAAAACAACAACAACAAAAAACAAAAAAACAAAAACAAAAAAAAAAAAACAAAAGAGGCAGAGTGAGCTAAGTGGTAATATTGTGAGAGTTTAAATCCCCAGTGGGGCCTCCTCCAACACGGCCACGCCTCCTAGTCCTTCCTGTCTTGGTTAGGACTTCTATGTGAAGAAACACTATGACCACAGCAACTATTTTTTTTAATAATTTATTTAATTTTATTGTATGTGCATTAGTGTGAAGATGTCAGATCCCATGGAAACAGCTTACAGACAGTTGTGAGCTGCCATGTGGGTGTTGGGAATTGAACCCGGGTCCTTTGGAAGAGCTTATACAGTGCTCTTAACCACTGAGCCATCTCACCAGCCCCACAGCAACTATTGTAAAGGAAAACATTAACTTAGTGTTAACTCACAGTTCAGAGGTTTAGTCCATTACCATCATGGCAGGAAACATGGCAGCATGCAAGCAGATCTGGAGAAGGAGCCAATAGTTCTATACCTTGATCTGTAGGCGGCAGAAGTGAAAGTGACACTAGGCCTAACTCAAACATCTGAGACCTCAAAGCCTATCCCAGTGACACACTTCCTCCAACAAGGCCTCACTCCTAAAGTGCCACTCTCTATAGGCCAAGCATTCAAACACACGAATCTAGGAGGGCATACCTGTTCAAACCATCACACTTCCCAAACAGCTGCACCATCTGGAGAGCAGACATTCAAACATGTGAGCGAGCCAGTGGGGGCCATCCTCCTTAAAATACATCCTCACAGAGAGAGGAGATGCTGTGTTGACAGTCGTTACATTGCTAAATAAAAAAGTAAATTTCCATTGTTAAGCCATTTCCATAAATTATTTCCTTTAATATTTATAGTAAACCTGTAGCGTATGGGAACGTTATTAACTGATTTTGTCTGGATTAACTGTAACAGAATGAGGAAAGAGGATGTTAACCTAAGACTCAAGTGTGTTAGGAAACTGAGACAGTTAAGTTTGAGGTACGACAAAGGTTTTTGTTTTTTAATTTTTATTTTATTCTAGGTGTATGGTAGATGTTTTGCCTACATGTATGTGTTTACCACATGTGTACCTGGTGCCCACAGAGGTTGGGAGAGGATATTGGTTACCTGGGACAGGAGTTAAGGTGGTTATGAACTGCCATGTGGGTGCAAGGAATCAAACTCAAACTCGGGTCTATTGCAAAAACAGCTAGTGCTCTTAACCACTGAGCCATCTCTCCTGTCCTTCTTACCTGTTTGTTGGTAATGCTCTCCATAGTGATTTTATTTGAATTATTGAGGTTTTCATTTCTGGCATTTGCTGGGTTTGTTTTAGATTTTGAAAATCTCCACTCTGGCTGCTGCTCTCTCACATGCTGCTTTTGTGCAGCCTTGTGACCTGACGTCACTCATGGCTGGTTCAGATTCCTGCTTGGGATCGCTGATTGTTTGGGATCACTGATCATTTTTAGAAGCAGACTTTTAGGTTCCTTGTCTCTTGGAGTCTTGTATGGAGCAGGTGTGACCCTGCGGCACAAGCACGCTGCCTGCTTTTCACGCTCCGTGCTCTGTGTGGTGACCTGCGTCTCTGCATCCTTTCCCTGGGTTGCTTCTCATGCGCAGCCCGCTCCTTCCCACACTGGGTATCAGACATGCAGCTGTCTGCTGTCCCTTACTGCCCTGTGTCAGGTCTCTGTCTGTGCTGGGGAGTTGTCTTGTCACCATTGTGGGTCCTGCTTCTTTTCTTTCCCTTCTCTTCCCAGACTAACACCCGTCCTCTGTCATCCTGTCTCTTCCTTCATAGTGTTTCCGAGAGGCAGCTTCTGTGCTCCATCTTAAGGCACAGTTCCTCCCCATGTCCTGGCTTTAATGCACTACTGTGTGAATGACACGCCTTTTTTGTCCTAAGTTTGTACATGCACAAAATGGAATTTTTCTGTAATGCAGTGAACTTTCATTAGTACTACCTTTGAACTCAGGCGTTCACCCTTTCCTCTCCATTTATCACAGAACCTGGGAGAAGATGTTTCGTGACTGTTGTACAACAGTCTATTAAACTGTACTCGCTGTTCTCTGCACTTGAGGCTTGCCGTTAGCACCTGGCTACTGCAATGGCGACCGTGAAAGCAGGCTGAGTCATGGTTATGGCCCCGTTCCTAGATTATGATGCAGTAGACAAGACATTTACTTTATTGGAGCTGTTTTCTTATCTGTGAGTGAAGTGTTTACACTTGATCATTTAAGCATGATTCTGCCCTACAGTCTAAATTGTTAAGTTCAGATACCTTCAATTTTATGAGAGATACACGATATCATTTGACTCAACTCTTGCCAAACTCTTTAAGAAAATGTTAAAAGAAGAAGAAAAAGATGAAAAGATATTTTTCTCATCCCTGAATTTATAAAATTTAAGAATTTGTAAATTTTGGCTCAACTTTTCAAACTTTTACTCCAGGGAATACAAGAAGCTCTATCCGAGACCTAATAGATATCAAGCAAAAGGTGAAACATAATTTTGACTTTAAAGTGCAATATTCAGGGAGTGCCTGCCTGGTATACACAAGGTCACAGGCTTAACCCTAGCGGCACATAAAACCGGATGTTGTCATACACAGCTGTAGGGGGATTGGGCGTTCAAGGTCATCCCTGGTGGTATGGTTTGAATGTGAAATGTCTCAAGTTGCCCATGTGTTTCAATACTTGGTCCCCAGCTGATGGTGCTGTTTGGAAAGGAACCTTTAGGAGGTGGAGCCTTGCTGGAAAAGTAGGGCACTGGGACAAGCCCTGACGTGTATAGCCTGTCCCACACATCCTGGTCACGCTCTGCATCCAGCTGTGGAGGTGCCCACCAGCCTGGGGTGCAGGTGTGCGTCACACGCCTGGTTATACGCTGGTGGGGTTGGGCTGAGGGCTTGCATAGCCTCCAGCAACAGCCGCATCCCCAGCCCTGCTGCCCACACTGCTGACTCAGTCAGTGACCTGACATTCCAGTCTCCACATTGCCTCATGTGACGAGTGTGTGTGTGTGCACCCATGTGCATGCATGCACATAGTGCTGGCTCACTGAAGCCTTAGAATCACTTCTGTGGCGTCCTGTCTCCTGTTAGCGGAGGGTAGTTTGGAACTCGGTTTGCTCAGTGGATGGTTCTCTCCTTTTTGCTCTTTTCAGGGGGAAAGGACTGGGAAAGCATCAATACGCCACACCAGAAAGCACAGTGTTAATGCACAAATTTTTCATTCCAGGGAATTAGCCAAATCCTGAAACGTCATAATCAGTGAGGAAGTAGCCTTTTCTCCCCTTTGACCCCCCAGGTATGTGTAACCCTCGCAATTACAGCGACACACCACCCACGTCGAAGAGCACGGTGGAGGAGCTGCACGAGCCCATCCCGTCCCTGTTCCGGGCGCTCACCGAGGGAGACACCCAGCTCAACTGGAACATCGTCTCCTTCCCTGTGGCAGAGGAGCTTTCGCACCACGAGAACCTGGTTTCATTTCTAGAAACTGTGAACCAGCCGCACCACCAAAACGTGTCTGTTCCCAGCAACAACGTCCACACCCCTTATCCCAGCGACAAAGGTACCTGTCCACCCCAGCCTGTCAGATGAGAAACGTCTAGTTCTCTATTCGTCTTACTCAGACGTTAGCTGTTTCTATTACCTGGCATCTGTGCTTGGTGTCAGGTGACTCTCATGGTGCCCATGAAGTTAGGTGTTTGCAACTGGTGCAAAGCTCATCAGTTAACTTATTTTTATCTTGTACATCGAGAACTTTTATAGTATATATACTGATTCCTCGGTTTTGCTCAGAGGTTACTTAAATTCAGAACAGCGTTAGCAGGAAAACAGTTTCTGGAAACAAAAAACAGCTCAGTTTCTTCTTCCTTCTCCTGGCATTTAAAGACAGCTCGATTTGTGGTTTGTTTTTAACTGATGGGTTTACTGTTTTCTACCCAGCTCTTTGGACTCTCTGATTACTCTTGAGTCTTGTAATGGCTAGCCCACGGTAGGCATCCGATAAGTACATATTGAATAAGTTAGATAAAATGAATTTAGTAGTTTTGAGTCCTAAGCGACTCGCTTGTGGCCAGGCCTCTGGCCTGACTGCTCTGGTGCTTCACCACACCCCAGGCACCTCTTCTTTTTTTTTCCAAGTTTTATTTATTTATTATGTATTCAGTGTTCTGTCTGGATGTACGCCTGCAGGCCAGAAGAGGGCACCAGATCTCATTATAGATGGTTATGAGCCACCATGTGGTCGCTGGGAATTGAACTCAGAACCTCTGGAAGAGCAGCCAGTGCCCTTAACCTCATCTCTCCAGCTCCTCCCACTTCCCAGGTTCCTCATTTCTAAAGAACAAGACTTGCTGGTTCTTACTGTGTATGTGTGGTAAGGGTCCACGCTGTGCCTGGGCCCTTGTCCTATTCCTGAGGATACTATACTCATCTCCAAGGCTTTCTCCTTTGGCACCTGGAAGCTTTGCTTTTTATTCCCTTTACACAACATTTTCTGCTAAGCCTTTCCTCTGTTCCCTGGTTCTCTAAGGGCCCTATAGAAATAACTTTGTCCACACAAGCTGCAGTGTGCGTGTAACTCCAGGATCAGCTGGCCGCATAAGCAAGAGACCGTGTCTCCAGAAGCAGCAACACATGCCCTCCCTCCTCAGGAAAACCTTCACCACTGACCCTACACTCTCTGATAGTGACCTACTGTCTTTAGTTTGTTGCATGCTAGGTCTTAACTAGGCAGCCATACGGGTTAGCAACCTGCAGAGTTAAAAATGTGCCCGTCCTGTTAGCAGACCCAGAAAATGATCGGGAACATCTTTTTGCTAGTGTGCGCTGCCAACCGCTTCGCATCGCTTGGACTGCCTGCTTTACTACAAATTCTCAGTGTGACGTTAGGAAAGTCTGCTTCACTCTCCTTTGGGCTGGGGAATTATGTCTTTGGAGAATGTCAGTTTAGGAAACAGCCATGTTGCTTCAAGAAGGCTTGTTACGCCAGATAATCGAACCTTCTTGTCTCTGCCACCTTTGTCCATAGTGAAGATCTGTCAACACAGTCAGCAAATGAAGATCTTTTTTTCCTGTGCTGATCAGCAGTGGGAAAATAAGAAAATAACTACTAGTATTATTTAACTGAGGGGCAGAACTCTTCTTTTTGTGCTGAGATCTTCTCCTTTTTTTCAGAGCACATGTGCACTGTGGTTTATTTTGATGACTGCATGTCCATACACCAGTGTAAAATATCCTGTGAGTCCATGGGAGCATCCAAATATCGCTGGTTTCATAATGCCTGCTGTGAGTGCATCGGCCCGGAGTGCATCGACTATGGGAGTAAAACTGTCAAGTGTATGAACTGCATGTTTTAAAGAAGGAGAAGAAATGCGAACCAAAGCACATTACTAGTTAATAGGAGGTCATGAGCATTAGTAAGTCATGAAGTATACAGAAGTCATGCTAGGGACATGTTAAATTATACTACCATAACTGTGCTTTCTGTGTTTGTTGCCTATTAGCATATGTCTTTTCCGTTAGAGACTGTAGAACTTTAGTCATATGAAAATCGGTTCAGAGGAGTCCTAGAAAGCTCTGAAGTTCTGACAGAAGGTGCTGTCTTCTCTCAGCATTCCAAAAGCTTTTTGTTTGAAAGTGATAGCCCCAGACAGTCACATGATTGTGGCTTTTCACCCGCCTAGGACACCAGGTGGCTATAATAGTGATGCCTTTCGTAACGGCGCCTTGGGTTGATTATCTGTTCCCTATAAATAGAGTAAATATTGCAGTTTATGTTCTAACAACTGTTATGTTCTAACAATTCAAGCCACTGTAAAAGCTCAATTTCAAGGCATTTTACATTGGTTTTAGAAAGTAAATCTTTATTCTATTTTACAAAAGAAAACTTTTACCTAGAGCCAGCAGGCCAGCTCGGTGGATAAAGGTGCTTGCGACCAAGCCTGGTGACCCGAGTTTGATCCCCAGACTATATTGTGGAAGGGAAGAACTAGCTCCTGCAGGTTGTCCTCTGACCTCCATCCACGCACACAAATAAGTCAGTGTTTAAAGAAACTTTAAAACCTCTTCTGTGGTGAAATCTGTCCTCTCGCACCCTTGCCGACAGTGATTTAGGCGTTACCTTCCACTCCTCCACCCACAGTGCTGATGCTGTAGGGATATGGAGATGTGCAGAGTCATCACTGTTCCTCAGTGTACCTGATGTACACACCTCCACTAGGAGGTGCACGGCGCACCTTTGACACTCCATCAGATGCACTGGGAGGGTCTGGGGAAAGAGTGGCAGGGCTGTCGTGCCACCACATCAGGCCCTACAGAGCACCAGGTGGTGGCTGTGCTTTTCCAGGTGCACAGCACAGCTAAAGTCAGCCAGAAGGGCCTGGCTCAGCCCTGGAGAAGCGCCAGGCTCTCCAGCACGTGTGTGATTGGAGAAGGCTGAGGAAGAGCTCACAGAGTGAACGGAGAAGGGTGAAAATGTTGGTCGCTCTTAGCAGGATCCGTTTATGCTCACAATTTCTGTTACTTTGTAATACTGCATTGTTTCTGGATATCTGAATCTAATATTCTTATTAAATAAGTATCATATTTTGGGAAGCTGTGTTTCTGAAATTGGAGGGGAAGCCTGTTTAATATGTTTACTCCTAGCACACTACAGAATTATCTAGTTAGCTTCTTACATAGTGTTTCCACGGAGACAAGCTTAAACACTATGCGCTTCGTAGTAACAGGATCCTCACCTTCAAGCATGGACCTAAAACAAATATTTATAATATGCTGACTCAATTTTATAAATTGCTGTTTTCTCTAGTGCACATTTGAATTAAAAGTAACTTTTTAGGAATACTCTATATGTCTACATATTTTAGTGTTAAAATAGAATATGCTCTTAAACACATTTGTTTTCTTATTTAAATAGTAGTTAGTTACAAGATCATGTGTGATAAAATGGCTATCCATTATAAAATCCGCGCTCTTTCTGATAGCTGATGAATACTCTAGGTACTACGGCCTTCGCAGAGGCTGACTTCCAGCGTGGATGTATTTGATTGTTGAACAACAAGGTGTCCTCTCTTATTTTCATAGTGCCTCTCTTTCAAAGTGCCTTGGAAACATTTCAGCTTCCTTCTTAGCTCCCACATGGCTGTGGGTTTTCTTGAAATCAGGAGGGAGTTTGGAAAGACTGCAGCTAGCTGCTCCATATCAGCTTGCTAATTTTCAAGAAATTTCATACCTATGAATGGAAGAATGCTTTGATGGTTTCTGGAAGTATGTCTCATGTTTCCTTTTTATTTGTTTGTTGTTGTTGCTGTCATTGTATTGTTTGGTTTTATTTTGTTTTGAGACAGGCCTGGCCACCCTGCAATTTGCAGAGCAGGCTGACTAGCTCACTCATGTTTTCTTAGTGATGGCCATAATCATTGTTAAAATATGTCATCATCTTTTTAAGCTTTCATTATTAAAATTTTAAATGTAGTGTGTATTTTTTATCCTATACATTTCTTTATGGATAATTTCTTTAACTGTTTGCTCTGTTTTTGTTTTTTTTTTTTTCTCTGTTTTTCCCATTAGAAATTATCCCCATTTAGATGAATTTTGTATTCATATTTTGTGTATTTCTGCCAAGGCCTTGAGGAGGAAGCAGCATTCACTTGCTGGGTTTTACTCTCAGAGCTAGGGATTCTGTGCACACTTGTGGTCCCAGTACTTGAGAGGCTAAACAAGGAGGTTACAGGATCAAGGCCAGCCTAAAATATATAACAAGACACTGCCTCAAAAAAGAAAAAAAGAAAATCCCTTTTTAGTCCTGTACTCAATATTTTGAATAGTGGTTTTTGGTTTTGTTTTTCTAAACTGAAATTAAAATTTAAGAGGTTAGTAGCCTCACTAAATTTAGACTTTCTGTACCATTCTAGCATACTTATTCCCTTACTGAAGATTTTGTAATAGTTTATGGTTTCAATTTAAAAAAATGATGAGGGAGGGGGCTACAGCTGGGATACAAAGTGAATAAACCATAATTAATACAAAAAATAAAAATTTAATTAAAAAAATAATGTTGTCCTGATAGCCAGGTCAAAACCCACTAGATTTTAAGGGCTGAGGCTGGGGCCTGCTGCTGGAGCTCTGCTGTCAGAAGCTCAGCCCAGGTTTCATCCTGAGTACCAACAGGAGGCAAGCACTAGACTCTGAATTGGAGGGTGTTATTAAATTCATGTACACGCTTTCCTGTAGCAGAGTGTGGGCTTGTGGGCAGGTTGTCCTCTCGTTTTCCCCATAACATCTAATCAGGACTGTAGGGATATCCGTAATGAAAGCACAAAAGCGAACAGGGATTGGAGTAAAATGTAGTGTTTGTTTACACAGGATGCTATGAAAGGGTTCTTCACACCAAAGTATAACTTTAAAGTTTCAGAAAATAACATTGTCATTAGCATATTTGAACAAGTATTTGTAAATCAACACAGCATCAAAATAGAGAAAAGAAACTAACGCGTCTCTGGAAGATGAGGTGCTGAGAATTGACCACAGTTTAAAGGTTTATACTTGGAAAGAGTCTCTAAAGACTTTAAATATCTTTGTACATTCCCAAGACTCTGTTTATTGCATTTAACATGACCTACAATATACATAAGTATCTTTGTTGGTTGTCTCTGTAATCAAAAAAGTATTTTAATAAAAAATAGAAATGAATGTGAGTCATGTTTTTTATTAATTTCAGCAGAGAATGCTGAATATGCCGTTCTGTCTAGTGACATTAACATTCTTCCTTTGCTGGATGTCCCCACAGAGTCCCCTGGACCAGCCCGCATAATTGAAACAAATGCCTCAGCATTCAGCTTCTGCAGGGTCACGATGCCAGCTGCTTGACAAGAGTGATCCAGCACACAGCTGAGTGTCAGGCCATGCGCTACAGGCACCCAGGACACATTTGTAAGCACTGATGTCACATTGCATTGTCAAAGACTCAGCGATCCTGATAGGGTTGGAAAGAGGAAGGAGGCGGAGGAAGCTGGCTGTCCCAGCATTCCCACACAGTGCTCACAGGTCAGGGTGACTGTGAGAACGGGGAACAAGAGGCTGTGCCGTCATAGTGTCACTGTACTATTGCTGGGAAGAGACACCGTGACCAGGGCAGCTTATAAAGGAGGCACTTAATGGAAGGCTTGCGTTACAGGTCAGAGGTTAGCCCATGCTCATTGTGGGGAGAACCGTGGCAGTAGGTAGGCAGGCATGGCACTGGCGCGGTAGCTGAGCGTTGATTCACAGGCCAGTGTAATATGCCCTCAGACCTTTGCACAACTGACGCCACGATAGGAACACCATTCAGGCCTTGCCAGCCAGCACATGGGGAGCACCGCCTGCTGGGACAGGAAGATAGACCTAGCCCACCTGCCAAGACCAGAGCAAAAGCTGAGTCAGCAGCTCCAGGATGTGGCTCGGAAGGCCAGCATTCATTATCCTGCCGTGCTTACCTGCTGTGCCACAGGGCCTCAGAAATGAGCCCCCCACCCCCACACTGCTGCGAGGCGCTGCTCCCCTGACCACCGCTCCACTCTGCACTCCAGTGCCTCCATGTGACACGCAGAGCTTGTCTTCTGAGCGCAGCTCACGTGACGTATGTTCCCTTGCACCCATGGAACCGCAGAATCCACTTCCTGACATGGCTAAGTAACAGTGAGTATGCCTGCCCTGCCTACATCCACTCACCCGTTGAGCTATTTGGGGGTGGGAAGCCTGGTAGTCACCTCTGTTACCAGGGCACAGGGTTGGGGGCGCTGGTTAGGAATTGTGGATCTTTAACATTTTGGTTTTGATTTTTCTTAAACAGTAAAAAGTAAATTGATTTTACCCAATGTTAGCCAGAAATCGAGGGGCCATTGTTTTGGCCTAAGCTTCTGCAGCAACCAGCAGAGCAAAATAGTCTCTCACACCCCATGCCCCAGGATCAAACTGTAAGGACGCTGGTGGAACCCCTGAGAGACCAGTTTTTCCAACTGCTTTAATGTTGACCAAAAGTAAATAGATGCAAGAGGTCGCAGCCGCTCACTTTTTCCTCCATGCCATTTCCTTATTCTAAATTTACGAAAACCCAGTGTTCTGGTGGAGCACACGGCCGGGTTAGTAGATCTCAAGTGAAAGCCGTGTGACCTGTGACTCAATTTATAGCGTCATCTTTTGACCCGCATTTAATTTTGAGGCAGTCTGACTTGTCTAGGCTGGTCTTAAACTCTTGGCCTCAAGTGGCACTCTGGCCTCAGCCCTCCTGAGTCACTAGGCCCAAAGGCGTCTGCCAACCCTCTCCTTTTGACCAAGCCTCCAGCTTGAAAAGGAGCCGTGTCAGTGTAGAGGTACACAGAGAAAACCTCCTCCTCTGGAGGTGGGGGTTCTCCCACTGGACCCTGGGAAAGTAGACACCCCTGTCCGCTGGCCAGGGAGATTAAAATTCCCTTAGTGGATTTCAGGGAGCCACAAAGGTTAGTCACAGCCACCACTGAGCTCTATGGCAGGTCCTGTGACCTGCCCCTCAGTCTTCCTGTTGCAGCCAGCTCTGACACACCTGTGACAGTGCTGCCTGCACACACACACACAGCTCCAGTAAATAAGGCTTTTGTGCCACTGCGCCTCAGGCTGGAGGTACCCTGTGGGAAGTCAGAGCAAGGGTGAACAACCAGCCTTTTGTTTCTTAGCTTTTCCTGCCCCTGGTTCTCTGCTGGAGGGAAGAGAGAACGAGAGCCGGAAAGAGACTTCATCTCCTGGGCCCCATCTCAACATGTTCTCTCCCCAACCCTGACCTGGGGCTCGTAGGGAGCCACTGCCCTCGCTCAGGGAAGTCCGCATCTGGAAATAGCAGCAGCCCAGACTAGTGAATCCCAAGGTAGGCTGCAAAGGCTTCTGGCGGGGGCTGGCAGGAGTGGGGCTCGGAAAACGCTGACATAGGCTGTGTTGCGACCCTAGGTTTATAGAATGGCACCTGTGTCCCCAGTCTCTCCATCTCACGCCCTGCTAACCTCAGTTCTGCTTCAGTTGTCCCCCAGATTCTGTGGGTCAGGCATTTGTAGACTGTGGTTCCTTGGTCTGATGTATCTCAAATGCTACCAGTTTAGATAGCAATTCTCTGACCACCATGTCTACACAGCCCTCCTGTGCCCCACTTCTGATGACTCACTACCTGGCTTTAATTTCTTCATATCAGAGGTACCCTCAATGCTTGCTCTTGGGGCCCAAGCAGGCAGGACCTCTGGGGTTGGCTATTGTATAAATGTACCCTCCATAAGTGTTTGTTTTTGAACTTGGTCCCCAAAGTGGCAGGGTTAGGAGGTGGTGGGACCCTTAAGAAGCGAAGCCTGTGGGAGGTTATCAGGCCGTGGGCTCCCTTTTCTTGTCAGTGTGACAGAATTCCTAGGAAAGGACTGAAGAGAGAGGAAGGATTACTTTGGTTCCTGCTTCAGTCCACCGTGACAGGGAAGCTGTGGCGGCAGGAAGGTAATGCAAATAGTTTCATCACTTCTAGTGAGGAAGCTAAAGCCTCAGGCCGCACCCACCCCTCAAAGCTTTGTCTGCCAGCTAGGCTCTGTGTCCAGAACGTTCTAGAGCTTCCCTGAGCAGCACTGTGAGCCTATGGGAGACATTCTGCATCCAAACCTTCGCATGCCTCTCCCTTGAGAGTGGGTTAGCGTGCTGAACTAGAACCCCCAGAATGGGCTGCTACCAAGCAGGGACCCTCCATGCCACGGTCTTTTTGCACACAAACGCCTGGCTCCCTCCTGTTAGGATGAGGCTAGGAGGCCCCTCACCGGGATGCTGTCACTGTGTTACGTAAACTATATAGCCTCCAGCCTTATTAAAAATACCCAGCCTCAAGAATTCCGTTAGAGCAACACTAAGCAAACTAACGCAGAGAACTCGTTTCCTTTGTTTAGTGCTGCCTCAAACCTTTCCCCAGAACCCATGTGTCTCATATGAGGACACAAGCTTTTCAAGATGGCCGAACGAGTGGCCAGTCTTATACAGCGCCTACTTATAACACTGCCTCCTCTCTGCCTTCAGAAAAGTCCCTGCTCCACTGCAGGCCCCTCAGAAACCTATAGTCTTGTCCTGCAAGCCCCACTTCTTCCGTTCCAGAACTCTGAAGAGGTGACCTAAGCCATAGTCCCATTGCACTGTTGTCTTCCAGGTGCTGCTTTTTGATGGCTAATAGGGCTGCAATAACGGTAGCTGAACACTAATGTCCGCTGTTCTCAGCAAACCTGAAGATAGAGCCCTCATCTCCTACCATCAGTCATGTCTTCTTTGTTTATGTTTGGCTGTTTGCATGAGTGTGGGTGGCAGCTTAGCAATGGCTACACCCCCCAAAACAGTGACAGCCCCTCCCCTGACAGCCATTAATGGGAAAGTCTCTGGAGGAAGGCTGGGCCCTCGTGAGCTTTTCTCCCACCTGTGATGAGGTGATGACACCCAGCCCAGCCATGTGCAGGTAAGCACAGCTGCAGTGAGCTCCTGCAAGCAGCAGCCGTGGGGTCAGGCCCTCACATTCTTTGCAGCCTCTCTTCCAGGATGTCCCCTAAGCTGTGCAGAGGTAGCGGAGATGCGTCACTTCTTCCCAGCCTCTGGCCACTTGTAATCTCCATATTATCTACTGTGACGCAGGAGGAAGGTTCTCTGATGGAGACCAGGAGCAGCCCTGACGTATGACCCTAACTGTGGGCATTCAGAAGGCGGTTTGAGCGCATGCCTGTTAGCAAAGTGGTAGTAACTGGCTCCCGAGGGTTTCTGCCCAGCCAAGGACCCTCCACCAGGGTTGCAGTACCATTTGGGAAGGCAGGCTCTCTTCCCTTCCTCCCCACTCTGTCCATGCGTGCACAAAGGGGCCAGAAGGCACTACTGGGTGCTGTTCTCTTGTTCTCCGCCGTATTTCTAAAGACAGGGTCTCTCACTGAACCTAAAGCTTGCTCATCAGCTGGACCGGCTGGCTGGCCAGCCCCAGGGACCCCTCCACCACTCCAGGCCTGGGATTACAGGTGCACTGACACGCATCGTCCTTCCTGCCCTCCCCCCCGAAACTTTCTTAATTGTGCACAGGCTTGGCTGTATGTAGATAAGGTTTGGTTATGTTTGCTCAACATTTTCCAGCCTGTACTATTTAGCCTACTAAAATCTAAGGGACAGCCATTGGAACGTTTACATTTCGCTGTACGCACGGGTGCATTAGCCCTGTCAGGGACTGAAAGCAGGGCCCTGGCTTCAGTTCCGATCCTGTGGTGTAGGTGAGTCCAGAAACAGGTCAGTGTGTGCGAGATGTGAAGAATAGGATGAGTGGGTTCTGGTTCTGGAGAGGACCCTGGGACCAAAGCCCCGTGCGTGTCAAAGGCCAACTGTGCTAGCCCAGAAGGCAATGCTGGCAGCCTCCAGGGAGAGGAGGCGTTGCTGAGGGATGTGAGTAGGAAGCAGGATCCTCATTTCAGGCCTTTGCTCATTTGGATTTGGAGCTGGCATAATGTATTACCTTGCCCAACGCTAACTAAATCTTTCTTAGAAGTTTTTATTTTTTTAAAATGTGCCTGCCTGCGTTGATGCTTACCACACGCGTTCAGGAGCCTATAGAAGCCAGAGAAGAGGACTTTAGATCTCCTGGATCTGGAGTTGCCAGCACGTGGGTCCCCAAGTCCCCCAAAGGAGTAACAAGTGCTTTTAACTGCAGCGCCCACCACACCACACATGCACACGAGACTAGACAGCCACAGCCTGATAAAAATCCTGCTCCCTTCGGGGCTGGTAGGCATTTCAGTGACAATGCTTGCCTCACTTGCCAAGGGCCAGGACCTGCCTTCCTCAGGCACCACTATAACCAACCAACCAAACTGTGCTACCTCCGTAACTCGGACCTTGGGGTTTGTTTGGTCTTGTGTTTGCTGCTAGGGACAACCCAGTGCTAAGCAGGCCACTCAGCCACCGCCTCTGCCTCTGCCTCAGTCATATGTCACAGAAATGTCACATAGATTCATTTCCAGAAAGAGTTTCCAAATAGGATCTTCCATCTGCAGGGTGGCTTTAGGATAGACAGAGTTTGTTATTTTTCCTACCTTGAGATTTTTTTTTTTCATTCTTTTTCTTTGTGGGGAGGTTCAAGGGTGTAAATTCAGTTCATAATATTCCTTTAAACGACTGCATCCAAGCATCCTTCAAGCTTTTCCCAACCAATGAAAACACAAGCGAGAAATCCCGAGCCGTCATTTCCCAACTCCGTAGGCGTGATCTTTAAGGGCTGGAAAGGCAGCTCAGGCCTTAAGAGAACTTGCTGGTTTTGCAAGGGACCTGAGTTGGCTTCCCAGCACCCATATCAAGGCAGCTCCCAACTTGCAACGCCAGCTCCAGGGAATCTGACACATCCTTCTAGCCTCTGCACCCATTTGTATACGCGGGCATACATGTGTGCACGTGCTGTGCACGCTCACACGTGTGTGTGCACACACAGTCATTAGAAATAACAACAACAAAAAAGAATGATCTTTCAGAAGAATGCGCTTTTAAAGAAGACTTTTAATCGCATAAAACTCTAGCTCGGGTTTGCATCTGGTGTTGTGAAACCACTGCCATTCTCAGCCTGTCTATGTCCCCATCCTCCTCTCCTGATAATGGGGCCTCCATGCTATTCATGACTCAGAATGTCCTTGTCATTGTGGTCATAACAAGAATTGGCCCTGGTGGGGCCAGGGCTCCCAGCGTGGAGAGGAAGCACCGGAGCACACTCACGTTAGGGCACCTGTTCATTTATTACAGCAAACCTCCCTGCGAGAATTTGCGGCTCTCACGAGCTTTTTTGAATAGACTTTCCAGATTTCCTCTCCGGGATCTTTTTGCACAAGAGCATGAAGCTCCTTCAGGCTGCAGCAGCACACACGCTGGCCCCGGTCCTGGAGCCGTGGCAGGGGGCCAGGCATGTTCACGCTCTAAGGCTCTAAAACAATGACGACGACAACAAAACAAAACACATGTGGCTCCTTAAAGGACACGGTCTCCCGCTGGTTACGAACACTGACTGAAGCATTCAGCGGCTCTGGTGAAACCCAAGCAGCCGGGCAGCTGCCCGCCTGAGCTGTGCAGAGGTGACATTTCAGTGAGGGCCTTCCCCAGCATGCGGGCCTCCACGTAGCCCTGTCCTTTGTGTGGGCCTCTCTGTTCCTGCTGCCTTTGATTCCTGAATAAAAGGCAGAACCTCCGTGAACATGGGAGACGGGGAGAGACTGTTTCTTATTCAAGATTTGATCCTCCTGATGCTAATGAGTTACAGTTACATAGATAGACTGGAAAAGAAAAAGTGCTACCCATAATTTCAGTCTCTTCCAAATTCAGATCATCCCGTGGGAGTGGGAAGCAGCCAGGCATGCAATGGGGTCTTCTCCAGGGAGCTGCAGAGCCTGCACACATGCCAGCAGCGCAGGGACTGAAGGAGTGCATCTGAAACAACTGCATCCTGGGTAGGATACTCCCGTCATCCCCTGGTCATGATGGTGGGCCCTGTGTATATTGTCTCCATACCTGTGCTGGCTAGTTTTATGTCAACTTGACACAAGCTAGAGCCACCTGAGAAATGGGAACCTCAATTGAGATGATGCCTCTCTAGTACTGGGCTGTAGGCAAGCCTGTAGGGCATTTCCTTAGTGAGTGATCAGTGCTAAAGGGCCCAGGCCCTTGTGGGCGGGGCCATCCCGGGGCTGGTGGTCGTGGGCAGGCTGAGCAAGCCATGGGAAGCACCCCTCCACGGCCTCCGCATCAGCTCCTGCCTCCAGGTTCCTGCCCTGCTTGAGTTCCTGCCCTGACTTCCCTCTGTGATAAACAGAGAGAGGGAAGCATAAGCCAAATAAACCCTTTGCTCTCCAACTTCCTTTCGGCCATGGCGCTTCATCACAGCAATAGTAACCCTGGCTAAGACACATCATGGTGATCACACCTGTGCCTTTCTTTTGTTCCCTCTCCTTTGTATATTTCTGTGTGTGCTGTGTGCATTTGTATCTGTCTGTATGACGGCCAAAAGACTCCTTCAGTATCATTCTTCAGAAGCCATGTAGCTTGTTTTTTGAGACAAAGTCTCTCACTGGCCTGGAGATGAGCTGGCCAGTGAGCCTCAGAGACCACCTCTGCCTCTGGTGCTGAGTTGAGTATGCCAGGTTTTGCTTTGTTTTACATGGGCTCTAGGGATGGAACCCAAGCACTTCACTGACAGGCCCCTCTCAGCCCCTCTCTGTCTGAAGTACACCCACTGACTCCTGCCACAGACAGGCTGAGAAAGTAACAGGGCCATGGGGAGAGGTGTTGGAAGCCAGCACCAGAGGCTGGGCTGATGACAAGGGTGGGTACAAGCAAGGGACGCTTAGGGAGCTGAATTCTCTCAGTCAGCAGCCTGAGTGGGAACCTGGCTAAAGCATTCTAATTACACAGGGCTGGGGGAGGGTGGGGCTGATGGGCCGTGCCAGCCACGTCTGTGAAGGGGAGAAAAGCTAAAGAGTGTGAGAAACTGAGGACCCGGCCCAGTCACGTACGGGGTGGGGCCACTTACCGGCTCTTTCACTGAGGTATGCAGACCCACCTTGATTCCAGAAGTCTCCTCAGCCCCAGTATGCGTGCTTATGCCTGCATGGGCCAGCAGGGACTTCATTACCGGGATCCTACTGGTTCTTGAGAAATTTCAGTTAATGTTTACAGTCCTAGCCCTACGAGATAAGGTAGTCTCCTATACTTTTTGTCTCTGTACAAATCAACTGCGTAGTTATCGGATGAAATCAGATGGGAATGCCGTATTGTGACATGCCCCTCTCTCTCTCTCCCTTAACAGGACAGTATATATGGACATTCTCCTGCGATCACCTAAGTGCTGCAGGATGCTTGCAAGCTTGGTGCGCAAGCCTCTGTACAACTGTCATCCACACAGGAAAGTCCAATCCGACGCCCTCATCCTGAAAGGTACCTGTCGCCTGCAGCAGGCCTGCCGCTGAGGTGGGGGATCCCTTCGTGGCCAGGCTGCCTCCCAGCAGCCTGGACAGCTCCTGCCCTTGGATCTAGGTTCCCGCAGCAGCAAGGACTTAGTGGCTTCTACTGGGAATCCAGGGGGTCATTCCTCAATAACAGAAGCACGTTAATTGTCATAAACGCTCAATCAGTAAAATGCTCAACTTACAAAAGCGTGGAGAGTTTGGTCCCCAGCACACATATAGAAAGAGTGTATGGTGGGCAGTCCTCCTCATCCCAGGGGCGGGATGGAGGCAGACAAATCCCTGAGGCTAACTGGCCAGCCTGCCTCGCCTCTCTTAATAACTCTGTCAAAATACAAGGCGGGGCCGAGAGGTGGCTCAGCAGGTAAAGGTGTTTGCTACAGGACTGGCGACCCAGCTCCATCCCCAGGTCCCACAGGTGAAAGCTGAGGACCAGCTCTTGAAAGTTGACCTCTGACCTATATACACACACAATCCATCCATCAACAAGTGTAAAAAAAAATGTTGAAAAAGCAAGGTGGACCAGTCCTGAAGAGAGCTGAAGCTGACCTCTGACCTCCATACACACACTCCATCTGCACACACACACACAGCGAGCAGGAAACACAGCCTTGTCTAGGAAGGTCTTCACTGTGTGTGGGTCTGTGCACATGTACATATTGTATACATGTGGAGGTCATAGGTGGATCGTGTGTTTCCCTTGATTGCTTTCCAGGACAGGGTTTGTTGTTGTTTTGTTTTTTTGACAGGGTTTCTCACCACAGAACTTGGGGTTTCCAGTTTGGCTTGGCTGGCTGGTCAGTGAGTTTGTGGGATCCACGGCCTCCCAGGTGCTAGGACTAGAGATGCCCATGGTTGGGCCTTGCTTTTACATGGGTCTGAACTCTGGCCCTCATGCTGATATAACAAGAATTTTACCCAAAAAGTTATTTCCCTAGCTCCCTTTTACATTTTACCTATATGCGGTGTACGTGTGTGTGTGTGTATGTGTGTGTGTGCATGTGTGTGTCTGTTAGTGTGTTCTGTGCATTTGTAAGTCAGAGAGAGAAGTTGATGTCTTCCTGTATTACTTCCCTACTTCATTTTTGGAGACTGTCATTCACCGATTGGCTAGACTGGCTATCCAATAAACTCGTGGAATCCTCCTGTCCCCACTCTTCAGATCTCAAGTTACAGGTATGTACAGCCTTGTCTGGCTTTTATGTGGGTGCTAGGGATCTAAATTGAGGTCCCATGAAAGCCCCTTACCTACAGAGCTGTCTCCCAATTCCAGGAAGATTGAGCCCAGCAGATTGGGGCCAGCCTGGGCACCTGTCCTGTTTAGCATTAACTGTCTAGATGCATCCAGATGCGCCTGAGAAAAAATCCTTCGTTACGGAATCGCCTAGGTCAGATTGGCCTGAGAGCATTTCTGTGGGGGAGTGTCTTGATCATTAGTTGCTGCAGGACAGCCCAGCCCAGCGTGGACAGCGTACTCCCTGGACAAGGTGGTCCTGGGCTGTATAAGAAAGCTCAACACAGGCCTGTGAGTGAGCCAGAAAGCCGTGTTCCTTCATGGTTCCTGCCTCCGAGTTCTTGTCTTCAGGTCCCTCAATGATGGATTATGACCCTGGAGTGTAAGCTAATAGACCCTTTCCTATCCAAGATGCTGTTGGTCAGAGTGTTTTTCAATAGAAATTAAACTAGGACAGCAATGCAGACAGACAGACAGAGATAGACACGCACACACACACCTCTTCCCATTTCCTTCTCTTCCCAGAGCCCACAAAGCCCTCTGTGGCTGTCTCTTCTTCCATCTACCGCCATGGCTCCCTATCTGGAGGCCTGCCTCGTTCTCTGGAAATAGACACTGTTTCTGGTCCCCTTACATGCAGGGACTCCCTGCGCCCGAAATGCCCTCCCTGAATGAGTACATCAGAACCGGTATATCGCTCAACACATACTGTGCTATGGCCTTCCAAGTCAGCCGTCCCAAAGCTGAGATGTGGCTCAGAAGCGTATTTGCCCAGAATGCGCAAGGCCCGGGTTCGCCAGCAGTACAAAAAGAAAAGGGACAAGAGCAAATGGCCACTCTGTCAGCTCCACTGCCATTCAATAGTGACCTCAGCCAGGGCTGTACCTGGTGGGCTCCTGATGAGGCCATTACTAAGTCCCAATTTTGCTCTTCAGTTGCTGCAGGGACCTGGGCCGTTTGGGTGGTGTCTGGGTCTTATACAAGTGAAGGTTACGAACATTTCCCTAGAAGGAGGGATGTGCTGTTGAGGGGCCAGAGCCTTTACAGGGCTCCTCAGGGGCAGGGTGAGCATTCGAGGGACAATGCCCCTTGCTGGACCCTAGCAACATTTTGTTGGATGGCTTCCATTTGAAAATGGCTTAAATCTTGGGAAGAATTCTCTCCAGCCAGCTCTGGCATGGAGAACCTACTATAGGCTGTCCCCTCAAACAGTATGGGAATTCCTTCTCCAAGGGCAAATGGAAGCGCAAGCAGATGTGGCCTCAGTTACGGAAACAACAATACATCTGACGCAGCACACATGCTCCAGTGTGGACACAGTGCCGAGGAGTGCTGTGGAGACAGTGGTCTGAGGGCTGAGTGCATGAGAAAAAGGCTCTGGGCTGTACCTGCATCACTCGTTCGGCTCCGGGAAGAGGTCCCTGCTGTTCTTACAGCCTGTGCGTGCTCAAGATCAGAGCACTGAAAACTGGCCTGGGGCAGCGCCCCCCGCAGGTGGTTCATCCAGCCCACCTCGAGCAGCTGGCTCCTGACCAGCGCTGAGCAGAAGGCCTGCCCGTCTCTGTTCAGAGGCGATAGTCATTTTTTGTGGCACAGTTGCGTGCTCTATCGAGGGAACTACTTATAGTCATTAAGGAGGGAGATTCCCCCCCCCCTTTGAAATCTGTGCTCTCTGAATGTACTGTTTATTACTGCTTAACTCAGCCTGGTTTATTCACTTAGGAAAAGATCTGCTGTTGGGACTTGGCTCGTAAAGGCTCCAGGGACTTTTGAATATGTCTAGAATGTGCCAAAGTAAGAATTCAAAATAGCAAACTTTTTAACTTGTTGAAAGCACATGTAAGCCTTTAATGCCAGCACTCTGAAGCTAGAGGCACTCGGATCTCTTGAGTTCAAGGCTAGCCTGATCCATAGAGTGAGTTTTAGGACAGCCAGGGTTACACAGAGAAACCTTGTCTCAAAAAGAAAAAAAGAAAAACAAACAAACAAACAAACAAACAAAAAAACACCAACAACTATAATCAACAATGATAATTATTTAAAAGCGCCCTTAAAACACAATTAAAATAATTAGTCATAAATTATAAAATTTTTATTTTCATCTTTCTGAAAATTCTAATTCTGTAATTAACACAAAAAAGAAAGTCCACCACAGTGAATCAGGTATGCTTTTCTCGGAAGATTCAGGAGCAAGAACGGGAGAGCAGGCTTAGAGGAGGCTGTTTTCTCCCGGCTTTTGCACTGCCAGGCCCTCATGCTTCTGACACCTGCTCTGTGGGAGTCTGCTACGAACCCCAGCAAGTGAGCCACCTGTTCTGCGGAGGTGGACTTAGCGGGGTGTCTTCCTGTCCTGCCGGTCTCCCACAGGCAGTATCTGGAGGTGGTATCCGAGCTCACGGACTCCGGCTCAGATGCCAGCCACAACCGTAGGCGGCCTTCCCGAATACCAGCCATAGTCAGGGTACTCCAGCCCCTCCCTTGGCTCATTTAATCCATTCACCTAACTCAGGAAATCCGAGCATCATTTATGTGCATTTGTTGTCTACTTAAAGGGTATCATAAGGCCAGGTGTACAGGAACAGGTCTCTGATCTTACCTGCTCAGGAAGCTGAGGCAGGAGAATTGAAAGTATTACAGTGGACAGAGTGAGCCCAAGGCATGGACTGGCTAGTCTGTGATGTCAGCTGGACATAGTGAGAGTCATTTGGGAAGAGGTAACCTCAACTGAGAAAACACCTCAGCACACTGGTCCATGGCAAGTCTGTGGAATGTTTTGTTGTCCTGGGCTGGAGGTCCTGGATGCTATCAGAAGGCAGACCGAGCTTGCGGGCCAAGGGTAGCAAGCCAGTAAGCAGCGTTCCTCCATGGCCTCTGCTTTAGTTCCTGCCCCCAGGTTCCTGCCCCACTTGAGTTCCTGCCTAGATTCTCCTCAGTGATCAACTGTTACCTGAGAGCTGTCAGCTGAAGTAAAGCCTTTCCTCCCCAAGTTGCTTTGGTCATGGTCTCTTATTAAATCAGTAGAAACCCTAAGACCAGAACTGGTATAACGATTTAGATGATGGAGCGGCTTTGCGTGGCTGGGAGAGGGCTCTGTGGGGGAGGCTCGCGCTGAGTGTCACCCCAAGTTTGTATGTCACCATCCAAAGTTTCACTCGTGTTCTTTTCTCCCTGACTTTGTTGTTTTTTGTTTGTTTTGTTTTTTTAGATGAGGCTCCCTGTGTATCCTCAGCTAGCCTTGAACTCACGGTGTAGCCAGATGGGCCCCACACTATCAATCTTCCTGTTTAGCCTCCAAGTGCTTGCGTTGCAGGTGTGCCCTATTCTACTCAGTGTTCAGCTCTAACAGAAGAGCTCTTTTTTAAATTTATTTATTTTTATTAATTACAGTTTATTCACTTTGTATTCTCCCATAAGCCCCTCCCTCCTCCCCTTCCGATCCCACCTTCCCTCCCCCTTCTTCATGCATGCCCCTCCCCAAGTCCACTGATAGAGGAGGTCCTCCTCTCCTTCCTTCTGATCTTAGTCTTTCAGATCACATCAGGAGTGGCTGCATTGTCATCTTCTGTGGCCTGGTAAGGCTGCTCCCCCTCAGGGGGAGGTGATCAAAGAGTAGGCCAATCAGATTGTGTCAGAGGCAGTCCCTCTTCCCATTACTATGAAACCCACTTGGACACTAAACTGCCATGGGCTGCATCTGTGCAGGGGTTCTAGGTTATCTCCATGCATGGTACTTGGTTGGAGTATGAGTCTCTGGGAAGACCCCTGTGTTCAAATTTTCTGGTTCTGTTGCTCTCCTTGTGGAGTTCTGTCCTCTCCAGATCTTACTATTTCCCACTTCTTACATAAGCTTCCCTGCAGAAGAGCTCTTTTTCTTTTTCTTTTTTTCCACAGAATTGGGAGGAGGTGCATACCTTTAATCCCAGCACTTGGGAGGCAGGTAGGCACCAGCCTGGTCTACAGAGTGAGTTCCAGGACAGCCGGAGCTACCCAGAGAAACCCTGTCTTTGAAAAACAACAACAACGAAAATCTTCCTTCTTGTTTAAACAGTAAGAGTTGACTTCCTCACTATTCTGGAGGTAATAACTCCAAGACAGGACAGCAGTGGGCCGGCTTCCTCTGATGCCTCTCTCCTTGCCTTATGGAGTACAATCTTCTCAGTGGTTTCATAGGGTTCTTCTGCGGGTGTGATCTAGTTGCCTCTTGAACAAAATATTGATTGATGGATTGCGGTGCTGGGAGCCGAAAAGAGGGCTCCCACACTGGGAACACGAGTTCTCCCACTGAGCTGTATTTCTCGCCTCAGCCCTGACACCTTTGGTTGATGTCTAGTTGCATATATCCAGGGGGTAACATTTCATTCATTCTGTGCATGCACTATACAACAGGGTTACATTAAGCTAATGGGAATGTCTATCACGCCACTCAGTTCTCATTTGTTTGTGTTGGCATCATTCAAAATCCCATTTTGACATTCTAATTAGTCTCATTTGTCAACCTGATAAGATCTAGAATTACCGGGGAGATGGGGCTCACGCCTAGAGAGGAAACAGCTAGAAAGTCCACTTTCGCCTTTAAAACAGTCTGGCTTTATAGGAACTTTGAGCCTAGAAGATGTGCATGTTGCTTGCTGAGGATACAAATTATAAAAACTTTTTAAAAACGTTTAAATTATTGACTTTCTCAAAAGGCTTCAAAACTGAGGCCCAGTTACCTGCCAGCCTGAATTGGTCTCATGTGTAAAAATCTGGCCTTGCTTTCCCTAGAGCTACCAGGGTGCCTGCTGAGAAAGGCAGGTTTTCCTTGCTGCCAAGCTTCACGCTAAAAAAGCAAACTCGCAAAACAGGTTTCGTGAAAGACAAACTCCAGATACCATGCTGTTGCTGTTGACTGAAGTTTACCTTTTATTATTCTTTTATTTAAAAAACAACAACAACCAAACAAAAACCACACACTTGTTTGGGATTGGAAAGATGGTACAGTGGTTGAGAGCACTCACTGCTCTTCCAAAGGACTGGAGTTCAATTCCCAGCGCCCACATGGCAGCTCACACCTGTCTGATGCCATCTTCTGATGTGCAGATATACACATAGACAAAGTACCCATGTACATAAAATACACAAATAAGGTGAATAAACTGTAATTAATAAAAAGTTAATTAAAAATACACAACTTAAAAAATACACAAATAAATCTTCAATTTTTTTAAAAAGTAAAATTAAAACAAAAACAAAAACCAAAAAACACCTGAGGGGAGAGCAGCCTTACCAGGCCACAGAGGAAGACAATGCAGCCAGTCCTGATGAGACCTGATAGACTAGGATCAGAAGGAAGGGTAGAAAGACTTCCCCTATCAGTGGACTGGAGGAGGGACATGGTGGAAAAGGGGGAGGGTAGGTAGGATTGGGAGGGAGGAGGGAGGTAACTACAGGGGGGATACAAAGTGAATAAACTGTAATTAATAAAAAATAAAAATTAAAAAAATTAAACAACAAAAAAAAAACAAACTTGTTTTTCAAGCCGGGCACCATGGCACATGCCTGTAATCCTAATACTCAGGGAGGCAGAGGCAGGCAGATCTCTGAGTTTGAGGCCAGTCTGGTCTACAAAGTGAGTCCAGGGCAGCCAAGGCTATACAGAGAAACCCTGTCTCAAAAAACAAAAGTAAAACAAAACAAAAACTTGTTTTTCCATGACTGTTCTCAATAACCAACACTTGTGTCTCATGGTAAACGACTGGATCTTTCCAGATAAAAAGAAAAAGTTTAAAGTCTTTATAAGTTATGAGGATCTGAGGAAGTGACTTAGGTATGTAAAAAAACTAAGACATAAAGATGATACATACAATGTTAAGACTTCAAAGTTTAAGGTTTAACATTAATACATGGAGTTCTGATAAGTTACTAATCTTGCCTTGGTAACTGGCTACTGTTATTATAGGCTCAAAATTGTACATCTCCCTTGGTGGCTTTCTAAATATCAATTTCAAAGTACTTCTCACTGTGCTAAAAACACCTGTGTCCAGTCTATATCTATCTAGACCTCTGGACAGAGGAAAGAGTGCTCCTGCTTTTACCCCAGAACCATCTTTTGGGTCCTCAAGCTCTTTTTCCCCTTTGTTCTCTTTCCTGACAGGAACTGTCTGTCTTGTTACAATGAGTGTTCAGGCTTCTGTCATGCTAGTGACCTTTCAGTCTTTGTTTGGCTTTGGCTCAGAGGCATAGGTCTGTTCGCGCTGTTTGCAGACGCGTGTTAACTGCCTTTTCTGCAGTGAGGACAGTGATCATGTGAATACCTTCCGTTCTAATCTACAGCAGACTCCCATCCCACTGACCGGGACACCATCCAGGAGTCAGCTGGGGCACTTGGGGGAAAACTGCTCCAACATGCCCTACAGCTCCTGTGGGCCTGCCAAAGCAGTGAGCCCTGGGTTTGCTGAAAGCTGATCTTAACCAGTCCGGAACGTTTGATGGCTTCCCGTCTCTTAGGTTTGGGTGAGTGAACTAGATGTTTCTGATGAATCTCCCAAGTCTCTGCCATTCCCATCTCAGTCTTTGATCAAAATTCCAGCCTCCAGGCCCATGATGACCCAGCTTTGAAGAGGTGACTACAGCATGCCTTATCATCAACAGAAGGCTGGGATGTTAGCTCTGGGGCAGTCCATATGTCTAGAAATGAGCTCAAGCTGAACTCTAAAAGGATTCCTGGCAGTTAGAATGAGATAAAAGCCAGCGTTCCTTTGGAACTTGAGAAATGGACTCGGGGCATGAGTGCATGTCAAAGCCCATGCTGGCCTCCAGGCCTCCTCAGCTGCTGATCACCTGATCAAAGCATCTGCACTGACATTCTGGCCCTCACCTCCCCGGCTTCCCTCCTCCCAGGTAGCCAATTGTTCTTTCTATAATAGCAAGGTTTTGCTCCCTGTCCCTGCTGTCTCTTGCTATTCTTACTCTTCTCTCTCTTGCTATCCCCATGTTCCTTATTTCACTATTCTTCCTCTTGCTCCCCATCTCTCTCTTGCTATTCTCCATCTCTTGAGACCTCTACTATTCTCTCCCACTCTTTTGTTTCTCTTGCAGGTAGACCTGGCTATCTCCAGTCTGTTTCTCTTTCTCTCTCTGCTCTGGACTCTTCCAGATGCCTCTGGATTCTCTTTTACCCACAATAGAAACCTTTCCTCCCTAAAACAGAGTGGTTATTTAGGCAGTTTCTTTAGTGCACGACCCGCACATACAGTTAGGCTAAGCAGGATGGAAAGAGCTGTTCACTCTGAGTGGAGCCATCCCCTGGGCTGGGATCCCGCGTTATATAAAAGGGAAAAATGGGGATGAGCAGAGCACTCACCATTCTGTTTCCTGACTGTGCACACAGCGTGACTAGCTGCTTCCGGATCCTGAAGCCTTGACTTCATCCACCAGGTGGCCTGCGCTTGAACTGTTGCTCTTGTCAGAACATTTCATCACAACAGCAGTAAAGTAACCAAGACAAACACACGACTAGTTGTTGGAAACAACTTAGCTTTTTAAAGCAGTGATTCATGAGTCATGCTGCACCAGATGAGGACAGTACAAAAGAGGGGCTTTGTAGAGGAATGCAGAAGCATGGCAAAGAAACTCTACTGAAAAGTCTCTAGTTAGAGGCTAATTGGTGGTTAATTAACTAGGTTAATCTGATAGGTTGAGCCTAAGTCTTCAGCTAGGTATTAGTTTATGGTTATTCAATAGTCTACAATACAACCATTAACACTGAGTTGAGTTTTGGCTTGCTTACATAGGAATACAGAACTGTCTATTTTAATGGCCTCCCAAACTAATTATTATGACAACTTTTAAGTGTAAAAAGCTGATTATCCCTTAATACTCCAGTCTCATTGTTGGAAGTGTTTTTGTTTGTTAAGATTGTCTTGGTTCGTTTTGAGACAGAGTGCTGCCTTGGCTGGACTGTAACTCAGAGAGAATACTATCTCCTCTTCATAAGTGATGGGACTAAAGGAGTGCGTCATCATGCCTAACTGGTTGCTACTTTAATTTTTGTTGTTGTTTTCAGGGACAGGGCTTCACTGTGCCAGCCCTGGCTGTCCTGGAACTCACTTTGTAGACTAGGCTGGCCTTGAACTCACAGATACTGCCTCTGCCTCCTAAGTGCTGGGATTGAAAGCATGTGCTACCGTGCCTGGCTCTGCTACTTTTAATGTATAAAAATTATTTTGTATGTGTGGGTGTTTTGTCTACATGTTTATCTGCACACTATGTGTGTGTGTGGTACCTAAGGAGCCCAGGAGAAGGCACAGAATAGCTTAGAACTGGAGTTACAAAGGGTTGTGAGCTGCCATGTAGGTCCTGGGATCAAGCCTGGGTCCCCTGGAAGAGCAGCCATTGCTCTTAACTGCTCCCCAGCCCAGATATGTTTTTCTTTTTAATTCAAATATAATTCCACCCTATAGAAACTGGACTTGGGTTGCAAGGCATCTTCAGTGTGATACACTCACTCTCAGGCCAGCTGACTGCTTCGAACGAGATCTTGTTTGTGCGTAGATAGTTCTAGTCACTGCTGAGCGTTGCAGCAAGGTTACATTGCTTTGGGCATATCTGCTGTGTGTTTGAAGGGGTTAGAAGCCACAGTACCTTTGAACTGAATACTCAGGGCAGAAACGTCTCAAGTCTGAAGCATTCTTGGTTCTTGACAGCTCACTTTGTATTTTATTCTAAGGCTTTTTACTTCAGAGACTATCCTTGTTTCCAGAAAGGAAGGAAAAATGTACATGAAAACTCCATGCATAAGTAAGCTTATGGCTTATTGTAGCCAACTGAGAGTCTGTGTCGGCCAGCTTCCTGTCACATGACAAAAGACCCCAGATAATCAATTTTGAGCAGACAAAGTTTATTGGAGGCAGTTTAAGAGGTCCCCTCCCAGGCTGCTTAGTCCTGTCACACTGCCCTGTCAGCACTGAGTCAAGGTGAGAGTTTGTGGCTAGTCAAGGTGAGAGCTTGTCACTTAGTGTCCCGGAAGTAAGGGAGGAAGGGGCCAGAATTCCAACATTTCAAGGGCACGGCCCACAACCTAACTTCCCCAACGAGGTCTCTTTTCCTGATAGCTCTACCACCCCCCTGCAGAGGCCTGGGGCCCAAGACTAAGCCTTCAACACCGCTGCCTTTGGAACATTCTGGAGCTAACTACAACAGCCTCTATTTCCTATTGTGCAAGGAGGGGGGAAATGGGTCAATATTATTCCATATTGTGCAAATGCAAGAAGAGGTCAACGCCTCACTGTGGTCTCTGCCCTCTCCCTTCCAGGTTCTCCCGGGCTCCTCAGTCCTACACCCTGCTCTGTCCTGGTCAGGCCCGCAACGACTCCCTTTTCCCTCCTCAGTCCGCTAGGCCACAGATTTTAATGCTGCTCCTAGAATAAACAGTCGACCAACTTCACAAAGTGACGGGGTCCTGCAGGCCTCCAGGGAGAGGGGGAAATGCAAGCCCTGCTCTGCGAGGGAGCAGGAAGCACTGAGGGGGCCAGAAAGCAAGGAGTACCCACAGAGGGGCTCACGGTGGAGCCTTACAGGGGCCTGCCACGTGGATCTTAGGGCACCCACTGGGCTCTCTCCCACGGAACAGCCTCTGCTATTAGGATCCATCTGTTGAAGTTGTTGAGATGCTTGGAGCTGGCGGTTTACTTGACTTTCTTTCCACAATGTGCTCCCTTGCCTCCTGGACCCCGGGCAACCTTGGGAGGCCTGACTGATCCCAGGGATGACATGGGAAGCCGGGAGGGAGGGCCCTGTCTCCTTGGTCCTCCAGCAATCTACGAGGGGAACTCCAGGATGCAGAGGGCAAATAGGGAGACAAGCGCCAACTCCACCCAGCATGGCTGCGTGTGACAGCTCTGGTCTCATCTTTCCCTCAGAAATGAAAAGTGAAAGTGGATTTCTATTGAACCTATTTTACTCTGGGCTGCAGTTTTTCTTCATACACTACAGTTTTCTGTACCTGTACGCTGGGATCTGTCTTGATCTTCCAAACACACAGCGTATTTTCACATTGGAAGGCTGTGCAAACGGCTGGGTTAGGGGTAAATCCAGGGTTCAGCACTGGCAGGGACTTGTCAGTGTCTGCCCTCCGAAAGCCCCTTTGCTGCCAACCGCCCTGCCCTGGGGAGCAGCCTCCCATTACTTGACACCAACCTCTAATCTCTGTGAAAGGAGAATTGGAGATGCTTCTGGAAAGCCCCAGATTCCATCGCTTTGAAAAGGCTTCCATGCCGTTTTAAGTTTACACAGCCAAGTCCATCAAACCTTCAAAGACAGTTTGAATCGTGTTAAGTCCCATCCCTCTGCTGGGCATGGTGGCTCATGGCTGCAATCCCACTGTGCTGGGGAATTTCCGGCCGTGGGAGGATTGCCAGGAATTCTGGGCCAATCTGGGCTACAGAGGCCAGCAGGAGCTACAGTGTGAGGCCCTGTGATGGCGCCCAAGTGACTCAACCGGTCCTCTTCCTCTCCCCTTTTATGTCCAATGTGGAGAATGCCAACTCTATCCAATTCATTCTTCCCTATGTGTTGCCAAGAAAGAAATTCCCAGAACCGAATCTGTAGAGATTATCTACATGACAGGCAGAAAAGTGTCATTTCAAGCGCCACTGCTCATCAAGACTTTTGTTTTTGAGACAGGGTCTCATGCAGTAGCTCTCTCTGGCTATCCAGTAACTCATTGTGCAGACCAGGCTGGCCTTGATAACATGCACTCGCTATTACTCTTCCTTTTTTTTTTTTTTTTTTTGAAACAGGGTTTCTCTGTGTAGTCTTGGCTGTTCTAGAACTTGATCTGTAGACCAGGCTGGCCTCAAACTCAGAGATCCTCTTGTCTCTGCCTTCCAAGACCTGGGGCTAAGGGTGTGTGCCACCACACACAATAACCCAACTTAACAGTGAGTGAGCAAGGGCCTAGGGTAGATAGTTCTTGAAACAAAACAAACAAAAGGCCAGAAGTTAATCAGCGCAGGAAAAGATGTTAAACTTCACTAATCATCCTGGAAACACAAGTCAGAGCCACAGTGAGATTCGCTTCACACCAGTTAGGATTGCACATAGAAAGAAAAGATAGAGTGTGGCCCCGGTGTGCATCTGTCGTGGTAGACCGTTTCTCAAAAAAAAAAAAAAATATCAGAATTATCACATGACCTAGAAATTCCACTTCTGGGATCCAACAAATTAAAATTAAAGACTCAAACAGATATACTTGTTTGTTTGCTTGCTTGCTCTTTTGAAACAAGGTCTCATGTATGGAAGGCTGGCCTTGAACTTGCCTTGTGGGCAAGGATGACCTTGAAGTACTGGGATTCTGGGTGTGTGCCACCAGGCCTGGCTCTCCACAGATATTTGCATCCCAAAGCTTGTAGCAGCATGAGATTTGATGGATGAAATGTCACCCAAATGTCCACTGACAGATGGCTAAGTCAAACATGGCATGTTCAAAGCGACGGCATGCAGGTTAGGCTCTACAAAGAAAGAGCCATGAAGGCACAGCTCCTGCTACTTGAGTCTCAGGCAGGAGTGGCCAGCCTCAACAACCCTGCAAGAATTTGTTTTAAGGCTGACATTTTAACAGGTGGAGCAGGGACCTATCTTAGCAGTCATTCACTTCCCATACATAGGGCTGTGGGTTTGATACTCAATAACTTTGACAGAAGAATAAAGGGAATTCTCCTATGTTGTATTGTCCCAACCCTAGGGAGTTCAACAGGGTCCTAAAGGGGGGGTGGGGTGAAAAGAATGGTGGGACAGAGAGATGTGAAGAAGGAGGCCAAGTCTGTTTGTCTGATCAAAGCCTTGTTAATTAGAAATTTTTACCCAACTTACATAGGGAGAAGGCAGGAAAGGGGGAAGGCTAAATTACTGCTGCAGGAGATAGGAAGAGTGCTTTTATGGCTTGAATATTGCACCTGTAAGATACCGTAAGGATGTTTTCTTAGGATATTTCACGGATGCTCTAAAACTGACAGACGGATGTCCTCACAGATCTATCACCCATGACTTAGGGTCCTAGGTAACTCTTCCCCTAATTAGCTTTAGGTCTCCACCAAATGACCTGTGCTCACTCTTTGGCTTTGGCTTCAGTAGGTAGCTTTGTCTCCACTAAAAGCTTTGGCTCACTATTTGGCTCTGGCTTCAGTAGATAGCTTTGTGTCCACTAAAAGCTTCGGCTCACTCTTTGGCTTTGGCTTCAGTAGGTAGCTTTGGCTCCACTAAAAGCTTTGGCTCACTCTTTGGCTCTGGCTTCAGTAGATAGCTTTGTCTCCACTAAAAGCTTCGGCTCACTCTTTGGCTTTGGCTTCAGTAGGTAGCTTTGGCTCCTGGCACTGTATTACATAGTTGGATCTTGAAGCCATCATGCTAGAATCTAGAATCTAGCAGCTAGGTGAAAGAAAGCAGACACATGAAGGTAAACACTACATGATGCCTCTTTTACAAGGTACACAGACAGTGAAATTGAAGGCGGGGATGATGGCCCGCCATGTCTGAGGAGAAGGGTGTCAGGGCCACTGTTGGAGGTGAAGTGGCTCTGGAGTTCAGCTGGTGATCTCTATGCTCAACAAGGATCTGACTAATGGCATGGAACTTTAACACCAAAACTGGTTAAAGTTTTGTGTTATTGTAGTTTTTTTCACTGGGAAGTTTTGTTTGCGGGTTTTTTTTGTTTGCGGGTTTTTTTTGTTTGTTTGTTTTTCCGTAGGCAGGCTTTCTCTGTGTATCTCTGGCTGGCCTGGAACTCACTATGTAACCTAGGCTGGTCTCAAACCTACTTGTCTCTTCTGAGAATAAAATCTAAAATCTTGCACCATCATGCATGGCCCATGTTATTATACAGGTTAATGCAATAAGAAAGCAGGGAAACAGGCTGGTGATGTGGCTCAGAGGTTAAGAGCACTGGTTGTTCTTCCAAAGGTCCTGAGTTCAATTCCCAGTAACCACATGGTGGCTCATAACCATCTATAGTGAGATTTGGTACCCTCATCTGGCTGCAGGCACACATGCAGTCAGAACACTGTATAAATAATAAATAAATCTTTAAACACACACACACAAGCAGGGAAGCAGCTGGCTGAGGTGGCTCATGCCTATAATCCCAGCACTTCAGGAGGAAGAAGCAGGCCTCTGTGAGTTCCAACCCAGCCTAGTCTACAAAGTGAGTCCAAGACAGCCAAGGCTACACAGAAAAACCCTGTCTTTAAAAACCAAAAGCCAAACCAACCAACCAACCAAACAAACAAACAAAAAACTTATTCAATTATAAACAAGGAGCACAAAATGATAATTTTACAAAATTTCAATAAGATACTCTTCACTAGACTTATGCCCTACATTTGTCTGATTATAATTCTTACTAGCACATCAAACTATCACTGTTTCTTTAAAAATCAATGCTAATAGGGGCTGGAGAGAGGACCGAGCACTAGCCTACAAAGAGCATGAACACTGGATGCTCTTCCGGAGGACTAGGGTTCGATTCCCGGCACCCACATGGTGGCTTGCGACCGTATGTAATTCCAGCTTTAGGGGATCTGATGTCCTCTTCTGCCTTGCTTTAGGCGCTGCATGTATGTGGTGCGCATACATTCATGGAACTGAACACCATTCACATAAAGATAAACAAGTTAAAAAAAACCCACAATGCTAACAGAGAAAATAAAGTGAAAGATAAAGTTTGGTATCTCACATATGGGAAACATGGACTACTCTCATAGTGTATGATTTCTAAACCAACAACCACAAACTAGCAATGTGAACTCTCCTCTTGACCTACTGTTAATGCCAATACATTTCAGTCAATAATCTCTTCTCATTTAAAAAAAATTTTAGCATTATTTAGCAATTTTTTAGATAATTTTTTGAGATTATAATTACATAATCTCCCTTTTCCCTTTTCTCCCTCCTATGTACTCTCCCTCATAAATTATTTTTAAAATAAAATATAACAATTTTTGTCAATAAAAAGGAATGACAGAAGCATGGAGAAAATGAATTTAACAAGGAAACCAAAACCTACTAAGACTCTCTTCTCTAATACATAATCTTTCTCTGATCATGCTGTATTCTGGATTGCTTCCCGTGTGAACCATGACTGTCTTGCACAGCGTTCTGGGTCCCCAAGCATGTTTCTTGTAGCTGAAAAGCAGGCCAACGATGTGCCTTCTTCTCCCCCAGCAGACTTGTGTCTTATGTATTTCTCTCAGCTGCCGCACACACTTCAGTAAAACACGTTCCTTTAAGAACTGCCCAAAAAGAGATTGGTAGCACGTATTCTAAGTTTTATGTGTGTGTGCGTGTGCGTGTTTGTATGTTCATGTGTGTGTATGTGTGTGTACTTGTATGCGGAGGCCAGGGGTTCATTCGGGTTGGTTTTTTATTTTTCCTGAGACAGGGTTTCTCTGTGTAGCCGTTTTCCTGGACTTGCTTTCGTAGACCAGGCTAGCCTAGAACTCAGAGGTTTTCTTGCCCCTGCCTCCCCAAGTGCTGGGATTACAGGCGAGTGCCACTGCTCCCAGCTTCTGGGTGTTTTCTTCATTAATTTTCTTTTACACTTAATTATTGTGTGTTTATGTGTATGCATGTATGTATATTTGGTGTGGGGGGAGTGTTTAACAGCATGCTTTTGGAGATTAGAGGACAACTTTTGGGTTTGATTCTCTCCTTCTACCATGTGGGCTCAGGGGATTGAACTCAGATCGCCGGGCTTGGTGGCAAGCACCTTTACCTGCTGACCCATCCTGTTGGTCCTCCACCTTAGTTTTTGAGTTGGGGTCTTTCACTGACCCTATAGCCCACTGATCTGGCTAGACAGCAAGCTCCAGAGAGCCTTCCGTCCCTGCCTGCCCAACACTGGGATTACAGGTGCACACTGGAGCATCTGGTTTTTTCCGTGGGTTCCAGGGAGCTTCATGCTTTTGGGACAAACACTGTATTGACTGAGCCATCTCTCCAGCCCCAGATTTACTGGTACTTTCATTCTCAATACATCTTTTTTTCTTTCTTGAAAACCTCACTGTTCATGTTGAATTTCACCTGTCACTTACTTTCGCATCAAAGCTGTCATTGTTAATTTTTTTCCAAGTAGACTTTCAAATTTTTTGTCTTGCACTTAAATCATTTTAGTTTCTTTGGATTCAGTAATCGAAGACTCATGATCTTTGGAGGAGTCATTTGTCTTGACATTGTGTGTTTCTGTGCTGTGGTTTGCACATCTCTTGGTGTGGTTCTGAGGTTTGTTTGGAGATCTTAGTCATGGCCTTCTCTTGAGGGACAATTCCCATTCCTCATCAGTGAGTAGAAGCCACTGTAAGGACTACAACACACTCAACAGATACAGTAACACACAGTGATTAATGCTAACTGCCAAACCACCAGTGATACAGGAAAAGGCAGCAATATAGAGACACCATGGACTTATATAGTATAAATTAATAGTAATGGATTGACGTAAAGGAACAAGGTAGGTAAAGCACAAAAGAAAAGATAAACAAGATTAAATGAAATAACTTCAAGATGAATGCAGAAAAATACTATAAAGGACAAAATTGCATGATGTAAAAAACCATCTTGTTGAACAATAAAGAAAAACAGGAATCAACAAAGTTAGGCAAATGTAAGAGACTAGAAATTAAAACTCTCTGACATGAACTCAGTGGCTGGCTCTTTGACCTCCTCCCCTCCCCCCAGGGAGGAGCAGCCTTACCAGGCCACAGAGGAGGACATTGCAGCTAGTCCTGATCAGACCTGATAAGCTAGGGTCAGATGGAAGTGGAGGAGGACCTCCCCTATCAGTGGACTATGAAAGGGGCAGGGAAGAGATGAAGGAGGGAGAGTGGGCTTGGGAGGGAATGAAGGAGGGGGCTATAGCTGGGATATAAGATAAATAAAGTGTAATTAATATACAAAATAAAAATTAAAAAATTAAAACTAAAAATTTATTGAAAATAGTCAAATATTACTAAAATATAGTAAAAGGAGAAATGGGAAAATGAAAAGAGCAAAACTAATAAACAAAAAACAAAGTATCAGAAAAATAACAAAGTTTCCCAGTAATTTTTTTTTCCTGGAACCTTTAATAGTATAGGTTGGTAGATGGGAAGGATGATCTGTCAAATTTTGAGTCTTTTTTCTTTCCTAACGCGCGCGTGCGCGCACACACACACACACACACATGCCTGTGCTTGTGAATAGCATTCAAAGCCTTGGTCCTGTAAATAATGGATAGTATTGTGATCTAAATTACTAAAATTGGTGTACTGGAGGAGACAAAATGTCTGTTTGCATGTACATGACACAAGGGTGCTAGGGGTGTAAGGGTTGGGGTAGGGAAAGGAAGCTTCCTAAAGATTTCATGTGGCTAAATCAACAGGTGGATAAAAAGTGTCAATAACTGGGAAGGAGATGAAGTTTGACCTTAAAGTGATCATACATTAGCCTACAGTAGTTCTCAACCCCTTGGGAGCCAAGCATTCTTTTCACAGGGGTCACCTAACCCCATGGGAAAACACATATTTATACTATGATTCACTAGCAAAATCACACTTATGAAGTAGCAACAACAATAATTTTACGGTTGGGGGTCACCACAGCCTGAGGGACTGTATTAAAGGGCGGCAGCGTTAGGATGAGAACCAATGCAGAGCAACAAATGGCTTTCAGGCGCACGTTAGCTCTCTTCCTCAGTCCCCTGGAGGTGAAAGGCAGTCAGCTCAACAGGAGCTGGAGCTCAGTGGTAGAATGTTCGCCTAGCATCTATAAGGCCGTAGGCTCAACCTGCACAAGCGCAGAAAATCAACACACCCAGTCTTTTTATAACGGGCTGCAAACAACGCCGCCGAGCTTTTGTCCCAGAACACATTGTATCTGTCTGGCATAATGAGCTTCATCTTCTCCCTGAGTTCTCTCTCACCTGTTTAGCTTTTCCCTGGTTGGAGGGGAAATGGTTCCTACATTTGCAGACCTGAAATACTTCACTGTATCAGAAAAAAAAAAAAAAAAAGAAGCTTCCGTTTAGTAGAAGCCTCTGTTTGCCGGTTCCTTGGCTCTGGTTGGACACGACGCTTATTTCTGAAACAGTTACCAGAAGAAATGGTTGTGTGGTGCCACTTAAGTAGGAGGGGGAAAAAAAAAGCTGAGATACAGCCAATAATTATACTCTATATTTGTACCTCCGTTAGCACAAATAATAAAAAGTGTGTATAGAATATTCACGCATTGGCTCACCCACCGAGCCTCACAGAAACGCAGCACTTAAGGATCTGCTCAGAAGGGAGCCTTCACTGAGACCCCTCCTGATTTTCCTGCCTCCACCTCTCTACTTTCGGCCTCATTCACCTCCACAGTGGACAAGCCACGTGATGTTACAGTAAATACGACCACCAGTAATTACTCAGTGAAAAACCGTCTCTACCCCAACCCCACGTTCATGTGTCAATTTCAGGAGAGGGCTCCATAAAGCCCTGCTTGGGTTAGTGCCCGTCCCTTGGCCAAATCAGCACTGCCAGCGGGAAGGAGTATTTAAATTCGCATACTCACAAGGCCATGTCCCCGTGGAAGGGGCTCTGGGAAGGTTCCTCTAGGACCTTAGTGATCCGCTCAGGGGGACTCTTTTGTACAGGGGCAGACTTGTCTGATTTGAAGAAAGATGGCTTGAGAGCATAGTACACAATGGATCACAGAGATCAATTTAAATAGGTGATGAAGTTCTATAAATGTGGCTCTTGGGAATAGACGTGATCGTTAAGAATCACCCACTAGAAATCTCATCTCTCCTCTGACTGCCAGAATTATAAAACCAGGACTGCTGTTTTTCACGTTTCGGTTTGCACCAGCGAACACGCTCTCCAGCCTTCGCGGGGGACTTCGGGAGGGTATTCAGCTGTTCCTATCTGAGAACGGAGCACGATGCCGAGCGGCTGTCACTCGGGCGTTGACTGCTAAGTGCTGAAGCAAGTGGGTGGGAGACAGCTGTTCCGCCGCCGCGCAACACACTTCGGGGGTCCTGCGGACTGCCCCGCACAGGCCCCCGGAGCTTCTTCCTCCAATCCCCAAGGCGAGAATTCTCTAAGGGATGATCCCCGCCCAGAGAAGGCCAGCAAGGTGCTCCACCCAGCGGCGGGTGGGCCGGCAGCCTAGGCTGGTTTAACTGGTTGCAACCACTGAAGTACGCAGACGCGGGGGAAAAAAGTGTCACTTTCGGTAGCCGCCGACACCAGGCCAGAGCTTGGGCGGAAAGCGCTTTCTTTCCTGCGCAGCTCTGCAGGGTTCCCAAACTGTCTTCGCTGGGATTCGTTCCGGTAGGTGTGTTCGTGTGTGGATGTGTGCGTTGGTGGCACTGGATCCCAAGCCACTGCGCAGGCGCCCGCAGAGCCTTAGCGCCTGGCGCGTCCTCTCGCGGGTTCCCTGGCTCCCCTGCAAGTGCCAGCCCGGGTGGCGCGATGCTTTCTGGGTGTTGTGGTTTATATCCGAGACAAGGCCTTCCAGCAGCGGGGTGTCGGGGTCGCTCGAACTACAACTCCCGGCGTGCCCTGCGCGAGGGCAAGGGGCGTTTGCCCTGGACGGCCCTAGCCGTCAGAGCCAGGAATCCGAGGACCCGGGAAGCCGGCTGCGGCGGGAGGAGGGCGTGCGCGTGCGCGGTGCGCCGGCTCTTCCCGTTTCGTCCCAATCATTGTAAACAGGCGGAGGCTGGGCGGGGTGGGAATGGGGCTCCCGCGGCCGGCTCGGGGGCCAGCGCAGGAGGCGGCAGTCGTGGCGGCGGCGTGAGTGCGAGGAGGCGGCGGCTGCAGCGGAGCGGACGGTCGCTCGGCGGCAGGCACTGGTGAGTGGCGGGGAACGGTCTCTCGCGGGGGTCGCGCCGCTGCGGCGCGGTGCCCGTGGCAGCCGTCTGGCGCCCGCGCCTGTCATGCAGCGTGCTGGGCTCGGGAGCCTGGGCTCGGAATTGGGAGTTGGGGGTGGGGGGCGTGGCTGCCGCGCGGCGTGTTCTCCGGGAAGGCTTCACCCGGGAGCTTGCTCGCTTGGGGAGGGTCACGCTGCCTGCCGGACAGGCCTCCCTGGGTGCGCCCGGGTGTGTCCTGTGGCGCTCTTGGAGCCAGGGCCGAGTTGGGAATCGAGCTGCTTCTTGGAGCTTCCAGGCCCCGGGGCTTCTCCTCCGGCCGCACCTGGCCGGGGACTGGCCTTACTCAGCCTTCCGGGGCGTGAGTCGCACCTGGCTTGCCCACCGGTCACCGTGCATGCCGGTGGAGAACAGCTGCTCTTGCCCACTGCAGCCGTTGAACAGCGGGGCGCCTCTGTTGCAGGTTTTAGTGGACATGGACGGCCAGATCTGGAGTTGAGAACTCCATTCTCAACGCATTTTCAAGTGTTTTCGTGCCAGAATGTTCTTAATCGAGGCCAGCTTCCCCCCAACCCTCGTCTTTTAAATATGTCGCCGTGAAACAGGTTTGACAAAATATTCCACTTTGCAGTCTTAAGTAGTGCTGCTTCAAGTTTGGAGATTATTACAGACATTCTTCTGGAGAGATAGCGTATGTACCCCAAGTTTCCTACTGTTCTTGAAGATCACTGATGTTTCCGTTGGAGGTCTGTGCTTGTGGCAGGAGTGCTACCATGTGGATACTGCTCTACCCAGCCTCAGTGGCGTTAACGGAGTGGGTGTGGGCTAAGGCTGCGATACTTGGGTAGCATCCCACCATGCTTGGCTGCTAGTCACAAAATATCTAAGTGATGATAGGCCCACCTTTGGTTTGTTGTTCAGGTTGACAGCACTTGTAAAGGAAGAAACAAGTGAATGAGAAAGAAGTGAATGAGAAAGGTCACATCACTTCTTGTAGAAATTACCTTGCTGATTTCAAGATCCTGAGTATCTTCCTGGAAATGAATAATTACCGTCAGCGGTGCTGGCATTAGCAGAGGTCTGGAGTCAGTAGAGTGGTTCCATTTTTTTCAGAGTGTCTCATAGATCCAAGAGAGATAGGTTACTTTAATAGTAGTTGCTGTTATTAAAGCCACACGCCTTTAATCCCAGACATGTGGGAGGCAGAGGTAGGTAGATTTCTGTGAGTTTGAGGTCAGCCTGGTCTACAGAGCGAGTTTCAGGACAGCCAAAGCTACACAAGAGAAACCCAGTTTCAAAAAACAAAAACCCAAAGTATCTAGAAACAAGTGAGATAACTGAATTTGCTGTCTTTTCCAAAGGTGGTCTCTCATAATAGAATTTCCAAGGACTGCTTCCTCATAATTTAGAAAGACAGAAGTGATATTTTAGAGAGTGTGCATTGGGGCTACAGACACTAGTTAAAAGGTTTGCTGTTCTTAGAGAGTTTTGGTCCCCACTATCCACATCAGGTCCTTCCCAACTTCTTGTAAGTCCAGCTCCTTAGAAACCCAACATCTCTTGTCTCCACAGACAACAGCATATCTCCCCCATAATTAAAAATAATAAACAATTTAAAAAGCAAATATTAACTTTATTTTGTGCAGTTACATTTTCACAGCCAGTTGCTTGGCAAGAAGAGATTAGGTCCAGAACATTGCCCCAAAGCATCTTCCGTTTTCTTCTTTTTGGGGAGAGGGTCAGGATCTCACTGTGTATTCTTGGCTGGCCTGGATCCTCCCTGTGTAAACCAGGAGCTTGAACTCAGAGATCTTCCTGTTTCTGAGTCCTAAGTGCTAAGTGCTGGGATTAGAGGCTTGTGCCACCATGTCCAGCGGCTCTTTTCTTTTAAAAGAAAGTCCCTGATAGAACTTAAGCTAATGTATGTAAGATGTGGGAAAAATGCTGGCTACAAGAGTTACTGAGTTTAGGTTCTCTGCCAAGTGAAGAGAGCTTGAAGATGGATAGGACCACTTGCTTTCAGATGGTCAAGTTTATCTCTTCTTGAATCATCAACAAGTAAGACGTGAGTGTATCGGATATGTGGTTTATACACACACATCTATAGGTATGTCCTGGGCATGTGTGTGTTGTACTGCGCTCAGCCTGCAGACTGCGGTATGTTCCTATGATTGCTCTGTAGGAAATAGAGGGATTCTGTGAGTATATCCAAGATGCAGTTCTCAGGTTCTTAAGGGAGCAGCTCTAGAAGAGGGCAGTAGTTAGAAAAGAACCATATGTCTATAAACAGCGATGAAAGTACAGTTTGGGAATGCTCAGTGGAAGATATCTAACATTGTAAAAGCAATGAGGCAGCTGTGGAAATGATGTACAGTTAGGTAGGGGATAGTGTGAGCAGAGGTGTGTAAAACTACCTAGTAGTATCTGCAAGGATAGCTACCTCAAGGATAGCTGCATATGGTGGTGGTGGTGAGCCATGAAACCACCAAAGCAATTTCAGCTTTGTCCTGCAAGCAGATAGGAGCCGTTGAGACAGACCAGATGGGGGTGAGGGAAACAGACAGTTGGCATTAGTTTTTAAAAACTCTTTTATTTATGTTTCTTACCTTATTCTCCCAACTCCACCCGATCCCTTCCATCACCTTAACACCAGGTAGGAGAAAGAAAGGATTAGTGGGAGAGGGGGCGCAGTTCTCATAGCTACTTCCTGCTGGTTAGAGTTGTCGGGTTCCTTGGAGCCAGTCCAATCCTTGTTTCAAGAGACCGTCAACTTCTTGTCTCACAACAACAACAACCAGGAGCAGCAAGGGGGAAGCAGGAGCAGCCTTGTTCTTGGAGCTCCTCCTCACACTCTGGTCTCTGGCATTTATTCTCTCTCCTCAGATTTAAACTATCCGTGGCTGGCAAAGAGCTCCTCTCAGAGCCCGCATGAGGCAAATAGTCTGCTGCTGTGGACCATGTGAATCAGTCCCACATCCCACAGCTGGGACCAAAACAAACCATTTTTGTATCCACAACAACAGTCAGCCTGGCAGATCTCTGCCAGTTATTTGCTTCTCTATAACACTCAGCCCACGGACTACAGTATGTTTCTAAGATTGCTCTGTAGGAAATGGAACTAGAGGGGTTCTGTGACTGTCTACAAGACGCAGTTCTCAGGTTCTTAAGGGAAAAGCTATGGGAGAGGTAGGAGGAGTTAGATGTTGTCCGTGCTATGTCCTTAAGGATCAGGAAGAATTAACTGGAAAAGGAAGTCAAGGCTGAAGGACTTGGACAGAGCTAAGTAGGAAGCAGGAGTACTTTGTATAACCTTGTCAGAAAGGTGAGTCTTTTCTGTAGCTGCAGTGTTGGTCGTAAGTTTAATCATAATGTTTTCATTTAGAAAGATTATTCTAGAGTAGTGGAATGTAGATTTCAGAGTATAGAGAGGTAAATAAAATTGGCTATGGAGAGACTTTATAAAGTCTTTTTTTTTTTTTCTTTTATTTGTTTACAACATATACAGTGTTCTGCCTGCACACCAGAAGAGGGCACCAGATTTCATTATAGATGGTTGTGAACCACCATGTGGTTTCTGGGAATTGAACTCATGACCTCTGGAAGAGCAGCTAGTGCTCTTGACCTCTGAGCCATCTCTCCAGCCCCTAGAAAGTCTTTGTTATTGTCAGTAACTGAGGTGAGAAATAGAGTGTAAAACTAGCACATTGTTAGGATACAGCTAGCAGAAATACTTAGAGAACACATTGAATAAAATTTAGCAAAAATTGGCTTTTGAAAGTGAAGGTAAAATAACTGGATACGGTGACTTGGATTTCATCCTGGGTCCCCCAAAAGACAATGATAAGACAAACCAAGAAAGAGTACTCAGGAAGGGGAGTAAATTTGAGGAGGAACCGTGAGTTGGCTTCTGGTATGTGAGTGGATGGTATTCATGAGCGTCCAGGTGGAATCGTGCGCCTCAGACTTTCCCATGGATGTGAGCTGTGAGCCTTAGACTTCAGCAGTTGAGCTGAAGTCTCTCAGCCTCTCTCCAGCCTCGTCACAGTATGTTCTAAGTGGCAGCGGAAGCCTTTAGTTAAGGGACCGCCACTCAGGAGGAGTGTGCCAACAGCAAGCAGTTCTAGAAATAGGCCAGAGAACAACATTGAAGCCAGGCAGAGGAGGGTTTGATTTAAGGTCAGTTCCCAGCACCCATGTGGAGAAAGGGTCTCTCTATGTGGTCTTGGCTGCCCCGGAACTCTCTCTGTGGAGCAGGCTGGTCTCGAAGAGATCCTTCTACCTCTGCCTCCTACATGCCAGGATTAAAGGTGTGCCATTATACCCAACTAAATAATTAAAAATAATAAACCTTTAAATGCTCTGAGTAGTTGGTCAGAATAATCATTATAATGAGGAAATTTGAATTTGATAAGTAGAAAGTCATTGAATTTGCTAAAGATTCTTACGCGTGTGTTGCACTACGTTTGGCAGTTTGATCAGATGGTTGGGGAAGAAATTTCGCATTCATTGAGTTAAGAGATCAGAGGATAGAGAGAACAGATGGAGACCTCCTCCAGCACCCGATTTTCCATCTTCAGTTTTATGAAATGGTCTTCCTCTGTAGTGCATGTTTGCCTGGAACTCACAGTCCTTCTGCCTTGGCCTTCTGATTGCTGGAATGACAGGCATATGTATTAGTTGTGAAGGGAAGGTAGAAAGAGTTGGCACTAGAAGGTGATAAAGGTTGTGGGAGGGATTTATTTATCTGTCTGTGTATCTGCCTATTTATTCATTCATTCATTCATTTATGTATGAGTGCTCTGTCTGCATGTACACCTGTGTGCCAGAAGAGGGCATCAGATCCCTTTATAGATGGGTGTGAGCAACCATGTGGTTGCTGGAAATTGAACTCAGGACCTCTGGAAGAACAGCCAATGCTCTTAACCACTGAGCCATCTCTCCAGCCCTCAAGGGAGGGATCTTTAACATGCCAAAAACATGAACCTGCTTAAAAAAATATACCTTTTCTGAAATATAATTTCTGTACCCATAAAATAAGTGTGTGTGTATATGTATGTGTGTGTGTGTGTGTGTATGTGTGTGTGTGTGTGTGTTTGCACACATGTACCTGGAGACCAGAGGTTGAGTTTGGGTGCCTCCCTCAGTGGCTCTCCATCTTATTTTTTGAGGCAAGGACTCCCATTGAACTTGGAGCTCAGTGGTGCAGCTGGATGGCTGGCACACTGCAGAGATCCTTCTGCCTCTGTCTCCCTAGCCCTGGGATCACAAGTACTCAGTGGGTCTGGGGCATTGAACTCAGATTAGCATGCTTGTGTGGCAAGGAACTTCAGATTTAGCCAGCCAGCCTGCCAGCCTTCCTTCCTTTCCTTCCTGTTTCACTGCACTCGTGTCTGTATGAGAGTATCAGGTCCCCTGGAGCTGGAATTAAAGACAGTTGTGAGTTGCCATGTGGTTGCTGGGAATTGAACCTGGGTCCTCTGGAAATGCAGCCAGTGCTTTTAACTGCTGAACCATCTCTCCAGACAAATTTAGCCTTTAAAAAAGTTGCAGGTCCGTGTTTTCTAGTGTATTCAGAGTTTTGTGACCATGCTAACACAGGTTTTAGAACATTTCCACTTCCCTCAAGGCCTTCTCACCTATCTGCAGTCACTCGCTGCTCCTCTTAGCCATTCATCTACTTTCTATGCCTATTGGTTGCCCATTTTGGAAACTTTTTTTAAGGTGAGGTTTTTGTTTCATTTTAGATTTTATGAGTATTTTTTAAAAAAGATTTGTTTATTATGTATACAGTGTTCTGCCTGCACATCAGAAGAAGGCACCACATCTCATTATAGATAGTTGTGAGCTGCCATGTGGTTGCTGGGAATTGAACTCAGGACCTCTGGAAGAGCAGCCTGTGCTCGTAGCTGCTGAGCCATCTCTCCAGCCCCCCATTTTGGAAGCTTCACGTGAGTGTACGTGTGTGATCCTTCGTACTGACTTGACCTGAACAAGGATCGTCTGCATTGTGGCCAGTCTCATCATTTCTCAGTAACATCCCGCTGTGTAAATACACGCGTTGGACATCCCTAATTCCAGAACCCAACGCTTGGGCGTTTGGATTTCAGGGTTTTAGCCTGGAGTGCCTGCTGGGATGAGTCCACTATCTGTGTGTCAGACAGTACGCTGCCGTCCTTTCACTTACTTAGTACTACGTCAGGCTCTTCTCATTGCCACGATAAGATGCCCTTACCAGAGGCCGCTTATAGAAGAACAGGTTGCTTGCTTGTGGTTCACAGTTCCAGAGGGAGCCCATCATGGCGGGGAGGCGTGGCAGCAGGTGGCAGGCGTGGTGGTTGGAGCAGGAGGCAGAGAGACCATGTGTCCATCCACACGTAGGCAGCAGCGAGAGCAGACTGAGGTGGATCAGGCCACAGACTCTCATACTCTGTGATGTACTTCTGACAAGGTCTGTAAGTGCCTCAACAGCTCTGCCTGCTGGAGACAGGTGTTCACAGGGGCTGGGGGGCACATTGGCATTGCAGCCCCCACAGTGGCCCTCTCAGTCATGGGATCTGATGCTGTGGCACTGCTTGTGTTCAGCACCGCTTACATCCCAGCTCCTGCTGCATCCAGTGCCTTCATCGTCCACCTCACCGCACCCCATCAGCAGTCAGAGCACAGGCTGAGTAACGTGCAGCATTCTGAGAGGCCGTTTTCCACCTCTTTTACCCAGTATCTTGTCATAATTGTTGCATTTTATCATGAATTATTCTTATTATTTTTTTCCTTAAATTTTATTGTAGGTATTTATGCATACTAGAAAATACAGCACAGTAGTTTTGGAACTATTTTTGTTTCAGGTATCCACTGAGGGGGAGGGTCTTATCTTTTACAGATGCTTAACTCTTTCAGTCATGCTAAGTTTCTGTGAAAAAAGTAATTTTGTGGAGGAGAGGGAAGCAAACATAGCTCTTGTTAGGGAAGCCAAGTACAAGATTTGCTGTTGGAAACTTGTTCTGGTTGGGAATGGAGAGGGGAGAGCTGTAAATTGTGTTTGTTCCCAACGGCTAATGATTGTACCTTTGAAATGAGACCTCCATAAGAACCCTTACACGGGGCTGGAGAGGGGCTCAGCACTGGGAACTCAACACTGCTGTCACAGAAGACCCTAGTTCAGCAGTTCTCAGCCTTTCTAAAGTGGCCCTTTGATACAGTTCCCCAGGTTGTGGCATGCCTGCACCCATACAATTATTTTGTTGCTGCTTTATAACTTTAATTTCGCTACCACTATGAATCATAATGTAAATGTCTGTGTTTTCTGTCATTACGGATTGTGACCCACAGGTTGAGAACCACATGCCCTAGTTCAATTCCTAGGCTTGTATTGAGCAGCTCATACTTTCCGTAACTCCAGCTCTGAGGGTTTGACACTCTCTTCTGGCCTCCCTCGGCAGTGCACCCATGTGCACATAATTAAAACCTTACGATACACATAATTAAAATAAAATCTTTAAAATAAAATCAGCGCGGTTCCAGGAACTTCTGAGTTGGTGAACACATCGTTGTGCTGGGGAGCGCTGCACCCCAGTTCCATGGGGCAGAAGTGTCTGCACCTGAGGCCTTTCTGGCCCTCAACTTGTTTGGACCTCTTCATTTGACTATTTGTGTAACTTATGACATCCACCACCACAAATTGGTAAATGTGAGTTACGTGTTTCCCCAAGATGTTTAGAACATTCTTACAAAATACTGAACCTGGGCCAGTGAGATGGGTCACCAGGTAAGGGTGCCTCAGGCCAGGCCTGATGACCTGAGTTCAAGTTCTGAAGCCACAGGGTAGGAGGATGAGCTTGTTCTCTGACCCCTGCCTAACACAGGTACGCCTGAGGTGGAAGTTGTGGGGCGTGGTTGGTCCCATAGCTGCTTACTCAGAAGTACAGGAGGCAGCGTGGCGCTCACTGACGTCTGCAGTGAGCACGGTCTGTGGGGCCGCACATGCACAGTTACAGAGTCTGACGCTAACTCTTGAAGCTGTTGTCAGAGTTAAACTGAACCTGCCTGGTGTCTGGAGAACTGGGAAAAAATGGGTTTGCTATCAGAAGCATAGTCAGAAACCAGATTGGGTGGTAATTTATTCTTACAGTCTTATGAGACTGCAAACTAGCCCTCAGGGGGCTGCTCCATCATTTTCAATCAGGTCCCCAGTGCCCCTCGTCATGGCCAACACTTGCTATTTCTTTCTTCCCATTGTGGACTTCAGTTACATTTTCCCATGGCTAATGACTTTTATATCTTTGGAGAAATCGCTTTTCAAATCCCTTGCCCATTGGGTTGTTTGTCTCTTGTTGAATGTTCAGAGTTCTTTGTATATTTTGGATAAAACCTGTATAGATGACATGATTTCCAATCATCCTCTCATTTTCTGGTTGCCTTCACTTTCTTGATGGAGTCCTCTGGTGCATGAATGTTTTGGTTTCTAAGTTACCCATGTTTTAATTGTTATACTTTTGTTGTAATATCTAGGAATCATGCATTATATTTTTATTCTTCTAAGGATTTTATTGTTTTAGTTCCCTGTATCTGAGTTTGAGTCTTATGATTGGGTAGTTAGGACGTCCTTATTGAAGAAGTTTGAGCACAGATGCCTGGGTTTTATTTTTAGACTCTCAGCTTGATTCTATTAGTCATCTTGTCTGTCCTTAGGCTGGTAATCGTGACTGTTTTTATTCTGGTTCATATTTTTTATTTACGTATGGATGCTTCCCCTGCTTGTGTCTGTGCACCATAGATGTGCTTGGTGCCCTTGGAGGCCAGAGAGGCCGCTGGATCCCCTGGAACTGGAGTACAATATGTTAGCTGCCATGTGGCTGCTGGGAACTGAAGCTAGGTTCTCAGAAGAGCCGCCAGCGCCCCCTGCTGCTGAGCTGTCCCCCAGGACACGGGCCCTTGTGGTTATCCCAGCTTTGTGGTACATTTTTAAGATGAGGAAAGATGAGTTCTTCAGTTTTGTTCCTTTTGTTTGTTTGTTTTCTTTTAATTTTTGGTTGTTGCCATTGGCCTCTTGAAAATTCATATGAAAGTGAGAATTAATTTCTACAAAGGGCATGACATGTGCTCTGGTTTCTCTCTCCAGTTGGACTGTTACTCATTTGTGTTGTTTTGGATTTGTACTGAAGTACTCAAATTCTTGAACTGTTTCTCCTTTCAAATTTGCCAGTTTTTGTTTTGCATATTTAGATGCATAAGCATTTATAACTGCTATGTCTTTTTGAGGAATTGCCCCTTATCACTATATAACACTCAAGAGGCAGCTCTTGAGTTACTGTTGTACGTATTTCTTGTCATCTCTTTAAAAAGTTTTCTTTTCTGTTAGAGGGGTTTGTATGTGTTGTCCAGACTGGCCTCACGTGTGCTTCTCTTGTGTTAGTGTCCCGAGTGCCGGCACTACAGGAATGTGTCACCATGCCCAGATTTACTATGGTGTATACAGTGTTCTCCCTGCATGTATGCCTGCTTGCCAGAAGAGGGCACCGTATCTTGTTATAGATGGCTGTGAGCCTCCATGTGGTTGCTGGGAATTGAACTCAGGACCTCCAGCCCCAAACAAGGCTTTTCTTTCAGTACTTTGTTCCTCTGGTCTCAGTGGGATCTGGTGTGCTCAGCTGTCATTTCTTTGCCGACTCTGCCCATCTTTGACTACTGAGGATGTGTCTTGATGGGTCTGTGTGAGTGTATCCTGTTTGCAGTTGGCTAAGTGTGTTCATCAAGTTGGGAAGTTTGGGCCATTGTTTCTTAAATATTCTTTCTGCTCCTCTCTTCTTTTAGGTTTTGGCAAAAATTCATGATGAACCGGGCAGTGGTGGTGCACAACTTTAAGTCTAGCACCTGGGAGGTAAAGGCAGGCGGATCTCTGTGAGTTCAAGGCCAGCCTGTTCTATAGAGTGTGTTCCAGCACAGCCAAGGCTACACAAAGAAACCCTGTCTCACTGCCCCCCCCCCAAAAAAAAATTCATGATGATCTCTCACCTTTCTCTTGGGCTCTGTTATAGTTTCTTCATCCCTTTTTCTTTCTGATCACAGACTGCTCCCTTATCTCAGCTGATCTGCATGCTCACGGGGTGTTTAGTCTGTTTGCCAGATCAGTTGTTCAGCCTGTCTAATGAACTTCTCATTTGCATTGTTGTCCTTTTCAACTTCAGAGTTTAGTTAAATAACAAAATTTGTTTTGAATCCTGTTGGGTACTGGGAATTGAACCTGAGTCCGCTGCAAGAGTAGCAGATACTCCTACCCCTGAGCCATCTCTCCATCTCTTGCCCTCAGCTTCAGAATTTCTGTTTGATGAATTAAAAAAATAAATTTTTGTCTTTTTATTGCTATTATCTTTTGAGTGTGGGAAAGTCCTAATGTTTTCCATTAGGCTCTTCTTTTTAACGCCCCCCCCCCCCTTTTTTTTTCTTAAGAGACAGAGTTTTTCTATATAGTCTGTATAGACAGATCATGTTTAAGCTTAGTCTTCCTGCTTCAGCCTCTGGAGCACTGGATCACAGAATGTCTGGTATCCCAGCTTCTCTCCTTTAGTTGTTTTCACAGTTTCTTTGTAGTCGAGCTGTCTGATGTACAGTTTTCCTATAGTCCAGTAACTGGGCTTCCATGCAGGCCATTTTGGCGCGTGCTGGGTTTGGTTGTTTGTGAGCCACCCACAGAGCCCACAGTGGCTGTCGTGGGCGCTCAGTCTTCAGGACGCACAGTGTTCTTACCAAGACTTGCTGTTTCCCTGAGGAAGTGCTGTCTGGCTTGTTGTAAGCTTCTGGTTAGTTTCTAAGTGCATGCTGCTCACGGGCTTCTGCTTAGCAAGCTTTTGTTCTTTCTTCCTGCCCCACCTCTGTCTTTGGCTTTTTGAGACAGGGTCTTTCTTTCTACATAGCCCTGGCTGTCCTGGAAATCACTTTGTAGACCAGGCTGGACTCGAATTCAGAGATCCACCTGCTTCAGCCTCCTGAGTGCTGAGATTAAAGGTTTGTGCCACTATGGCTCTGCTGTTACCGAGCTTTTGAGCCTTCCCTCGCAGTGGGTGGGGCCTTTATCAGTTAACACTTCTGCCCATCCCCACAACCTTGTCCTTGGCTAGTCTGATCTAGGTGTATCCTCAGTTGAGGCTGAACTCTGAGATGACTAGGCTATGTCGAGCTGACAGAGCTAACTAGAATAATATCTTTTGCTCCTTTTTTTGTTTGTTTTGTTTAATTGAAGGTTAATTTTAAGGGTTGGGGCGATAGCCCAGTCTTTTGGTGCTTGCTGTGTAAGCATGAGGACCTGAGTTTAGCCTCCAGAACCTAAAGAACCCTTGGGTGTGAAGGTGTGTGCCTGTAATTTTGCTGCTGTGAGTAGAGATGGTAGATCCATAGGGGTCACTAGCCAGCCTAGCCTAATTGCTGAGCTCTAGGCCCCAGTGAGAGACTTCACCTAAAAAAGGCAGCAGTCCCTGAGGGTGACAGCTGAAGTTGACCTGTAGCCTGTGTATGCACACACCCTCTCAGACACGTGGACACGTGTATAACATTAACCTCAGCGGCCGGTAGCTGTAATCCCAGCACTTAGGAGTCTGAGAAGAAAAAAATCTGAGACCCATCTCAACAACAACAAAAGCATTAGCTGGGCTCAGAGCACACAGTTGTAATTCCAGCATTTGGAGGCAGGAACATCCAGGTGTTCAAGAAAAAAATCAGCTACATAACAAGTTCAAGGCCAGCCTGGGCTACACAAAACCTTGCCTTTAAAAAACAATTTAAGAGAAAAGTCAGGGAACAGAAGACAGAAAGGCCCTTTCCCTGTCAGACTTTTAGGTATAGGATCTATAATTTAATACACTTGCTTTGTATATAGATAAGAGCACAAAGATTTGGGAACTTAGTACCCACAACCGTGCCCAGAGAGCTGAGATGCCAGTCTAGATTGTGGACTGGCAAGGTGGCTTAATGAATGGATTGTTGCTGCCAAGCCTTCTGACCACACATACAATGTAGCGAGCACACACATAGACACATATGAAAGTAAATGGATAAATAGATGGATGGTTGGATGGTTGGATAGATGGGTGGTTAGACAGACAGACAGACATGGCATGTACACACCTGTATACACAGGTAGATGGATGGATAAATGTAAGGAGCCTAGATCATCTGCCAGACTTAAGCCACTTTGTTTACCAGCCTAACTCTTACCATTTTTCACCTTCTGTGTAGGGGGATGGGAGGTCTGGGAGTGATAGAAACAATCCGATTTGTATTCTGAATTGAAAGCTTTGGCTTATTATTGTTCTGTGGCACATATTAATTGTACACAGTGGTCTCATGTGACATTTCCATGGCCTATATAATGTATTCTGGGCCCACTCATACCCTGTCACTCTTGTCTCCGTTGCTTTCTCTGGTCCTTTCAACTATCCCTCCTCATTTTCATGTCTCTCTTGTGATTTTTCACTAGAGCTGCTTCTGGGAGGCATGGAGGTTATGTGCAGGTTTGTGGGCAGCATCGTGCTGTCTACATCGCTGAAGAAATGTCTCTTCCCCAGCCACCATTAAGTGCCAACAAATCCTAAGAGCGGGTGGGGCCACGTGAACCTCTGCCCCTAGCTTTTTGGTGGTGGTGGGGCAGAGTCTGCTGTGTCGCTCTGGCTGGCCTGGACATGTAGATCAGGTTGGCCTTGAACTCACAGAGATCTGCCTTCCTCTGCCTCCAAATCACTGGAATTATAAGTGTGTGCACCATATCCCATCTATGTGAAGAATAAGGATGATAATTGCTTTAGAAAACAGTGCCTGAGTCTGGGGGCATGGCTCACGTGGTGAGGTGCTTGCTGTGTGAGCATGCCGTCCTTTAGACCCTGGATTTCCTGTAGAGCTGGGCATCGTGCCACATGCCTGTAATCCCTGAGCTGGCGTGGCGGACACAGGTGGGCTTCTGGAATATGCTGGCTGGCCAGCCTTAGTGAAGTGAAGAACACCAGTCTCTGTGAGGACGGAAAAAGGGGGCGAGTGACAGAAAGGAACCTGGTGACTGACTCCACAGATATGCACGTATGTGTATATGTACCTGCATGACACATACATGGACCCCTCTACACATGCAGTTGCTGGAGTTTCTGAGTGTGTTTCTTAATATCACATATTTATCCAAGATTTGATTCTTTATGCAGAAATAAGCACATCCATCTTGTTAGTAGTGAAATTGCTTTTGTCTTTAATATGCAGTAATATTGCATATACACACCAAAAGTAAAGCTTTAAAATTATTTGTTTGTGTGTGAGAGGACGGAGGCGTGCTCTTTAGACAGGTCACAGGACAGCCTGTGAGTATCAGTTGGTCAGGGTGTCGGGTTCCACAAGTGCCTTTAGGCACAGAGCCATTTTTTGGGTCCCCCAAACTGTTTTAAAATGAATTTTCTTATGATTAATTATCAGTAATATATCTTCATGCCTGGAATTGCATAAAATTTTCTTGAGTAGAAAGGAGTCGTGAGTGGAGAAAGTTTAAGAATCCCTAATTTACGTTATGTGTGGCGATGTGCATATATTACATGCAGATAATGCATTGCTTCATAGAGTGCTCCTGGACACCCCCAGACTGTGGTGTCTGCAGGGTGCTTAGAATCTGGTTCTGTGACTGTGACGTCAGGTACCTCAGTAGCCACTTGAAAAATCAATACACTTAAGGTTGAAGGAGAAAATAGCATTTCACTTCATTCTTCAATAGCTAAAATGTTTGGTGGCTTGTGTGTGCCTGTAGGTCTAGCTGAGTGTCACTCTGTCATTTCCTGTTCTGTGTTGGTTTTTACAGTTTTTGTTACACTGCCCCAGTGAAGGGAGCTTCACAGAGCCATTGGGAGGCGTGTGGACAGCCTGCTGTTGCAACGGATCTACCTTTGGCTAGAGGTTGTGCAGTGCTCAACCTCAAGACTTGATCTACAGCCCTTACTGTTACACTGAAATACATCTGTAAGGAAACTCCCCTTTCTCCAGAGGAAGCCTTTTGGTCTTCTGCGCCCAGCTAGTAATGCACACGGTTCTGTTTAAAGGTGGAGCCCGGCCTGGGCTTTGAGACACACATTCTTTTGGTCACACAATGCCACATTTGCTCCCTGCCTGCCTTTCACCGAGTAGGCAGTAGCTGGAATTGTCTGGGTACTACTGGTTTCTGTTGTTGAGTTTTCAGCCTCTAACACTGAATCCTCAGAGTTTAAAGCTTTCACATCGACTACAAGCTTCTCTAGATTTTAGCTTCTTGAGGTTAGTTTTAAACTGGCAGTTTTCTAAGGTGATTTGTGAAATTTCCTATCTTTTTGCTCATTAGTCCTTTAGCAGTCGCTCTTAATAAGGAAAAGGTATAAATTAGAACTTGTTACAATGTAATTTTAGAATGTCCCATTTTTAAAGTGGCTTGCTGTGGGCATATTATTTTATTCTGCCACAGGATGCCAGGAAGCTGTGTGGAAAACGAATTATGTAGCTCAGTGAATTTCTGTGAGTCATTTGAGTTGAGTCATTGAACTCCAGTTCAAATTTTGTGTGTGTGGATAAGCACCTGGGGAAGGACAGAGCTAAGTGAAAGATTAAGGCTGATGATTTACAAGGAAGAACCAAATGAGTAAAGTCTGTTAAGTACAGCTAAGTGATGATAGTAGATTGGAGAGGATTAATTATGTAGCAACTCAATTAGATAGTAATCAGTCTGTGGGGATGTTCATAAGGAATTACTTCCCCTGTAAATGTGTTGTCAGATGCCATAAAAAACAAAACAAAACAAAACAACAACAACAACGATACCACGGGAAGGATCTCACTGCTGACAGGAAGTCTTCAGAGCCTCATCGCTTCATCTCAAGGTTTATTTCTGATCCACTCTAAGGGTTAAAAGAATAGTTGTGTTTATATTTCTAGAGTGCCTTTTACCGTTTTTAAAAAATTATGATTTTTTTTTCTTCTGTGAAACATGGGTTTGGTTCGTTGTATTTTTAAGATGAATCCAAATAATGCAGGCTGGCTAGGACATGCTGTGTGCTTGTGCAGGAAGCTACTGTAGTGGACATCAGGCTAGCCTGCGGCCAGCTTGACAAGCCGTACAGACTTGTCCACAGCCCCTCGGTCCTTGGTTGCTAGAAAACATCCCGAATGGCCAGGGCGATGTACGGCTCCTGAACCGCACGCAGAAGGCAGGTGCCGGTCACGTAGGACACCTGCTTTCCTGAGCAGTCAGGAGGTGGAGGCTCGACTGCCTGTGCTATCAGCCTTCGTGGGCACCGGTGCTGAGGAATGGAATCTGGCCCGTGTGTAGATCCCAAAGCCTGAACCTGATTTCCTCAGGCCTTCCCTCATTCACCTTCACTGTTTTTGTTTGTACCCTTTTACACATAAATCTCAGCTCTGAGTACAGCTTATGTGTCGGTTACATGACCTCCACTGGCACAGCCTGGGCCGTCTTGGGGACTCATCCATGGAACACTGCTCTTCCTGCCTCAATCTTGGACCCTCCCAGTTGTACTATTTTTCTTTCAGCTGTTTCTCTTGCAATTTTTTTTTTCATTTCTCAATTATATACGTTCTCCTTTCTCCCTTCCCCCCTCCCTCCCTCCCTTCCTTCCATCCATCAGGTCTTGCTTGCCATGTACATTGCCAAAGCTGCCTCAGTGCTCCCCCACCCCATCCCTGCCTCCCCCAGGGCTGGGTATTACAGGTGTGAGCTACCATGGTCATCTCTCAAAACGCCATTTCTTGAGGTACCGATTTTAAAGGTACCTGGAAGTTATTGCATTAGATAAAGATTTCTGTCTCTTGTACCTTTGCTCCAGTTCTCTGCTTTCATCGCCTTCGATGACATATCTCCCATGTTTGGTTAAGTCTGCCTTCATTATTACAACTACTTGATAATACAGTCAGGCACTGGCAACAGTTTTGTTTCTTTTTCTTTCTGCTGAGGTGATGGTTGGGTCTACTTTATCTGCTTCATTTGCTCTGTTATCCCTCAGCCCCAGCGGCTCTTTCACAAGTCACGACACAGAGCAATCCCTAGTTCTCACACTTTGCTGAGGACTAGGTGGTCTCAGTTCGATTTTCCTGCTGCCTCCCCTGAGGCTGTGCAGCTGGATCCTGTCTTCTTCCTGCTCAGCCTGTTGCCGGGGTTTGTGGACGTTTTGAGAAGCGTGCTGGAAGCATTGTTCTTGATGGCCTGCCTGGCAAGCTATTCTTGTCAGAATAGCACAGACAAGCTATTCTTTGAGACAGTTTTACAAGAAAGCGGTTGTTTTATGTTGTTTTTGTCAGTTTAGAATGGAAACTTAATAAAAATAATAGTAAGCCAGGGTTATATGTAAATTTGGTATAATTTTTAAAATGCCTGAAAACAGCTTCGTTTTATCCATATTCCCTCAAGAATTTCATTTGTTTTGGAACTACCAGAGTTTTAAAGATACTACTTTAATGTCCTTAAGCTCCAGTGCCCTGTTTGCATATTGGACCTAATTTCTTTGTGTTTTAGCTGTTTCTACAGCTCCCTGCTCATAAGAAATGTTTCTACCTTTTTTTTTTTTTTTTGTGATAAGGTTTCTCTGTGTAGCCTTGGCTGTCCTGGAACTCACTCTGTTGACCAGGCTGGCCTCGAACTCACAGAGATCCACCTGCCTTTGCCTCCCAAGTGTTGGGGTTAAAGGTGTGTATCACCGCACCCATTTCCAGGTTGATATTTATTGATAAATGGACATTTTAAAAATACTAAATGAGTTGAACTTACAGCTATTGTTTGTTTGTTTTGAGACGAGGTTACTCTGTGTCTCTGTGCAGCCCTACCAGGCCGCAAACCCACTCTGTAGAGCCGGCCTCAAACTCAGAGATCTGCCTGCCTCTGCCTCTCGAGTGCTGTGACTAAAGGTGTGATAACTCATGAAAAAGATAGCTCTTCCCTTCCAAAGGTCTGTATTCTACTGTACACCCACAGTGGGATGGGTCCTCTCATCTTAGTTACTAATTAAGAAAATGCATTTCAGGCTTGCCGGTACGACAGCTCTCACGAAGGCATGGTATCAACTGAGAGTCTTTCTTCCCAGAAAGACTGTGTCAGGTCATAAAACTAGCTAGCTGACAGACACAGGTTGTCTTTAAAAAGCTAAACTGTAAGACTCCCAAAGCATGGTGCCTCCTAATAGTCTCACTTTGGGCATTATAGGGGAACATAATGGAGGCATTTGGGGGAGGGTTATTTAGTCCATAGCACAGACAAGCTATTCTTTGAGATAGTTTTACAAGAAAGTTGTTGTTTTATGTTTTTTTTTGCCAGTTTAGTATGGAAACTTAATAAAAATAATAGTAAGCCAGGATTATATGTAAACTAGGTATAATTTTTAAAATGCAGCAGCACAGGGTATTGAGTGTCAGAATCTGACGTTGTAGGGGACTGGAGAGAGATGGCTCAGTGGTTAAGAGCTCTTGCTGCTCTTACAGACAGCACGGGTTTGGTTTCCAGCACAACACTGAGAAATTCATAGTTGACTGTAGCTCCAGTTCCAGGGCATCTTCCGGTATCCATGGGGACTGCGTGTATCCATGCACATGTGTGTGCTCTCTCACGGGTGCACAGGTTTTCCGCCTGCAGGCTGCAGTGGGTACACTGTGCTTCTTTGCTTTGGTGGTGATCTGTTGCCCTGGAGCTTGCTCCCCACAGCCTGGCCTCTGGAGTTTGGGGTCGCAGGTGTGGCCTGCATCCCCCTGCCCACCTTGTGCTTCAGGGACTGCTGCATTTGGGCCAGCGTCCTCAGCTTTCTCATACCCCATATGGTCTTGTTCATGTCTTTACTTCTCATACTTCTGAAAGTAAACACAAGGGCGTGCTGTGGAAAGAATGTGTGTTTCATCTTTATCGTGCTCTCTGAGCCTTAGCTCTCTGAGTTTTTTATTTGTAAGTAGAACACCACTAATTTCCTCATAGGGTATGCTAAGTTTGCTAATTATATGGATTCCCAAAGCCTGGGGAGCCCGCCTCTTTCTGCATTTCTGGGAGCGGGTACTCGTTTATTAGTAGACGTTTGAATATTTGGGTGCTTTGCCTGTGGTGGGCTCACAGGGAAGAGTCTTGGAGGGAGGGGTACTGGTGCTTGGCCTTGTTTTGTTTTCAAGGTTTATTACGTTCTAATTTCTATATCATAAAATACAGAAGCCAGGTCTGGTGGCACAGGCCTGCAATCCCAGCACTAGGGAGGTATAGGCAGGAGGCTTAGAAGTTAAGAGTTATCCTTGGCCACAAAAAGAGTTTGAGGCTAGCCTGGGCTACATGAGACTCTGTCTTTAAAAACAAAATGAGAGAAAGCAAGCCAGATATGGTGGTGCACACTTTAATTCCAGCACTCAGGAGGCAGAGGCAGGGAAATCTCTGTGATTGCAAGGACAACCAGGTTTACATAACAATTTCCAGGACAGCCAGGGCTACAAAGAATTTTTTTTGATGTTTGTTTTTAAGGACAGAGTGTCACTGTACAGCCTAGGTTGGCCTGGAACCTTCTGTAGCCCAGTTTGATAGCTCAGATTGCCATCAATCTTGGGGATTTCTGAGGATTAAGGGTACACGTGTGCACCACAGCGCTGTCACCACAGCGGCTGTCTCTCTCCTCTCTTTCTGTGTACTCCACGTAAAAGAGAAGAAGCAGCCAGTTGAAACTCTTTAGTCCAGCTGTGGGGTACAGGTAAGGGAATTTTTTTCCTGCAGTGTTACTGCTCCTTTTCCTGGACTGCCAGTACCAGGCCAGGTGGCAGTGGGGAGCTCAAGGCCTGGAGCCCAAGTCGGGTGGCAAGAAGAGCCTGGCCTGGCTGACTGAATCAGGCTGCTGCTTCAGGAACAGCGCACTCCTGCAGGTCGCCACTACAGTGGGCTGAGAGGAGCAGCAGCAGCTCAGCTCATGGCAGGGCCGAGCTCTAGCGGTGACCACAGAGGTTCAGTGGTGACTGCCTGCCCGGCCGTTGAGTGGGAGCTCCGGTCCAGTGATGAATTCTTCAGGGAGAAGGAGAGCCCTATTTCCCCCAGTGTGACAGCTCTGGATAAACAGCCAGTTGCTGACATCCTTCATGTGAAACAAGGACTAATAAACCTTGGGCAGTGGGGAGGGGCTTTGGGGATGAATGCATCTCATTGGCTGGGACTTAGGATCTGCCAGTGCTCTGTTTGCATGGGGAAAGATAACAGGTGACAAGCTCCCGTGACTGGCCACCTGTAGCCACCCGCGGCTTGTGTCATATGCTCCTGAGGCAGGCGCAGAAACAGGAGAGAGCTTTGTTCTCTACTTTCCAGTCTCAGGATGAGATTTTAAATCTCAAATTTGAGATTTCCTGGGTTTGAACATGCTTCATCTTGCTAGTCCCATGCCAGTGCCCTTGGAGACATGGCTCAGGAGCCATACAGGGACTCATTATTGTTTGGAACAGGGTCTCGCTCTGTAGCCCGAGGTAGCCAGAAGCTTGTTGTGTTGCTCAGGTTGGCCTCACTTACAGCCCAGCTTCTGAGTGGTGGGCTGACAGCTGCCTGCATCTCCCTTGAGACCTCTCTGGCTTTCTTCTGCTGTGCCTCCCTGATGCTTGGGGTCTCTGTGCTTTGGGCCCTGAGAACTCAAGTGTGTAACACCGGCGTGTGAGAAGATGGGTGGAGGCTGTTTGTAAATGCAGGGCTCACTGCTGACTGTCGGTGGTCCTGTTCTTGCTAATGTGTGCTCAGTGCTGATTTTTCCTCCTTGCAGGTGTAATGGACAGGTAACAGAAGACCACTTCCCTTCCTTGTCAGGGCAGCAGCATGACTGAGTGCTTCCTGCCCCCCACCAGCAGCCCTAGTGAACACCGAAGGGCCGAGCATGGCAGCGGGCTGACCCGGACCCCCAGCTCTGAGGAGATTAGTCCTACAAAATTTCCTGGCTTGTACAGGACGGGTGAGCCCTCTCCTCCCCATGACATCCTCCACGAGCCTCCTGACTTAGTATCAGATGATGAGAAAGACCATGGGAAGAAAAAAGGAAAATTTAAGAAAAAGGAAAAAAGGAGTAAGTATTGTTTTCTCTATGCTTTTGGTACAGGATCTCTTGCCTTGGCCTCTTGATGGATTCCCAGCCTGTGTCAGCACATCTGGCTTGATGTGTTTTGATAACTTCTGCTCTAACCACATGCCCCAGTTGTCTTCTGGAAATAATGTCTAGGCAGATACTCTCATTTGCCATTCTCTGTTCTTTATATTGTGGGTTCTTAATTTTTCTTTGCATTACAAATAAAGACACCAAATTTTCAGAAGTGGTAAGTTTCCCAGTCTCTATTTTAAAAGTGGTTGTTCAAAATAATGCATATAAAGTAGAAATTATTTTGCCGAGACCGAGTCACCCTTTATGGATTTGTGGTCATTTGGGAACTCTTACTGGACTCTGTGTAGCCCTGGCTGTCCTGGAACTCATTCTAGACCAGGCTAGCCTCAAACTCAGATCTGCCTGCCTCTGCCTCCTGAGTGCTGGGAGCAGTCATGCCCCACCACTGCCTGGTTTCCTCTTAAGACTTTTGCCACTCAGGTTAGTCCAAGATTATGGTTTTAGTTGAAAGACTTACAAACTATTTTTAATCTTTGCTATAAAATAACTTGTAAGTTAGCAAAGCAAGGCATTAAGATTTTGTGTTGATTAGCTATTAAAATAAAGCCCTTTGCATTGATGATTTATTTTATTTTTTTTTAAAGACAGGGTCTCTCTACATAGCCCTGGCTATCGTGGAACTCACTATATATAGAGAGAGCAGGCTGGCCTCAAACTCACACTGACAGGCCTGCCTCAGCCTCCCAAGTACTAGAATTAAAGGTATGCACCATTTTATGTGCCACATAAAATCTACTGAGTAGATGAGTTGGGGCTGTTTGAAAGAACAGAAGAGTAGGGCTGAGCCATAGTTCAGCAGTCCAGAGCGCTTGCTGTTCTTCCAGAGGACCCGAGTTTGTTCCCAGCACCCATAACCTCATAACCCCCTGTGGTCTAGCTCTAGGGGACCTGCTCTTCCCCTCTGGCTTCACAGCACACATTGATGTGGACACACATGCAGAGAATAATATTGAGAGGTAAATTGCTGGGCATCATGGTACATACCTTTAATTCCAGAACTCAGAAGGCAGAGGCAGACCTCTTTGAGTTGAAGGCCAGTCTGGCTTACATAGTGAGTTCCAGGACAACCAGAGTTATATAGAATCCCTATTCCATACAAACAAGCAAACAAACAAACAGTAGCCAGGCAAGAGAGGGGGAGGAGAGAAGGAGGAAGGAATTGCCAGGTGCAGTGACTCATGCGTGTCTATAGTTGAAGTATATTGGAGACCTATATAGAAGCATCACCTGTGGCCAGTTTAAGCCAGCCTGGTAACTAGTGAGACAAACACAGAAGCAAACTGGCAATTCTGAATTGGTATGAATGGAATTAGTGTCTTTGTCAGAATGCAAAAATTGCTTCTAATGTGTCAGCCAAAGTGAAGGAATAATTGCATTCAGCCTTCAGGTAAAGGAGGTGTGGTCTCTGCTCCAGAAAGGCTAGTGATGGGATGCAGGGCAGAGAGGGACAGTGGAGTAAGTGGAGCACATGGACAGTTGTGCAGCTTGTAACGTGCTTCTTGATGGCCTCCAGTGACAAACAGGCCACGGGTAGCTGAGCAGTGGGCACACGCTGTTTTATAGGTTTCATCTCATTAGTCTCCTACGTTTAGTGTTTCATGTGCATTCATACTTAGTTTCTTAGAACTCTGCTTGCGTACATACACTGTGTAATATATGTAGTATGTATATAATACATAATAAGCTACATTCCTCACAACATTGATATTGTAGATGGGTGCTGTTGTTGCCCTCATGTGGTCATTAAATGTCACTACATCATTGCTTTTTGCTGGTTTTTTTTTTTTTTTTTTTGGAGGACCAAGAAGTGATAGGTGCTGCCAGGTGGTACTTTTTCCCCCCTCTTACACAGTTTGACATTAAACACAATTTATACTGCATTTCCTTGGCAGCTGAAGGCTATGCTGCCTTCCAGGAAGACAGCTCAGGAGATGAAGCAGAAAGTCCTTCTAAGATGAAGAGGTCCAAGGGAATCCATGTGTTCAAGAAGCCCAGTTTTTCTAAAAAGAAAGAAAAGGATTTTAAAATCAAAGAAAAGCCCAAAGAAGAAAAGCATAAAGAAGAAAAGCACAAAGAAGAAAAGCATAAAGAAAAGAAATCTAAAGACTTGACAGCAGCTGATGTTGTTAAACAGTGGAAGGAAAAGAAGAAAAAGAAAAAGCCAGTTCAGGAGCCAGAGGTGCCTCAGGTCGACGTTCCGAGCCTCAAGCCCATTTTTGGCGTCCCGTTGGCTGACGCGGTAGAGAGGACCATGATGTGTGATGGTGTTCGGTTGCCAGCTGTCTTCCGAGAGTGTATAGATTACATGGAGAAGCATGGCATGAAGTGCGAAGGCATCTACAGAGTTTCAGGTATCGGGCACAGGCGTTTTGCTTGGTAGTTTAAAAAAATGAGTTTCCTAAATGAAAGACTATTAACTTGTGAGGAACATTTTGTCTTGGATCCTAAACTGTAATCACTTCCTTGGCCCTTCCGGTTGTGTAACCCTTCCACTGTGTTTGGTTTTCACGCTATTGCCTTCCATAAGGACTTACTCCCAGATGATTCACAGCGGGCAGCAGCCAGTCAGAGCGAAGCATGAGGGCTGTGTGGCTTAGCGGTGTGGTGTGCCAAGCCTTGTCTCACTTCTTTCTAAGCCCAGGCTCAGCAGTAGGAGCTGAGGTCTGTGAAGGGAGCTTCTCAGCCAAGTGATAGGTTTCCTTAGCCTGACTAAAGAGTGTTGTTTGCTCAGTGGCTGGGCCCCAAATGTGAATGCTCCTGTCAGCCACATACAGCAATGGTGTGAGCTTTGTGCTAGCATGGGGTTCATGTCCGAAGCACAGGGTTCCATGCAGGGCCGCTGTGTGTGTGAAACAGGTACTCTGCCATTTAGCTGCATCCCAGCCCCCAGCCCCGACCTTATTTGATGCCAATATTATAATGAGTTTTTTTTTTTTTTTTTTTGCTGGAGATGTTTGATTATCATTTATATCAGTTCCAGTTTAAAAACTAATCTGAAAGGGGCTGGAGAGGTGGCTGAGCAGCTGAGAGCACTGGTTGTTCTTCCAGAGGACCTGAGTTCAGTTCCCAGCTCACACCTGTCTAGAGCTCCAGTTCCGGGGGATCTGACACCTTCTTCCGGCCTCTGGGCACCAGGCCTGCACTTGGTGCACAGAAGTGTGAGGCACAACACCTGTACACATACAGAGAGAAAAGAAGCGAACAAAGAAATGCTAGTAGGAAAGACAGTTTAAAGAATTGCTTTGTGTTTGCTTCATTGTATTTGCTACACTAAAAGTACCTTTACACTATTCTATTTCTCACTGGAATTCCTGATTTGAAGTTTTCAAGTTTTAAAAGACAAACATTTTTATAATAAGCAAACACACTTTCTTCCTGTCTGTGGTAGAGGAGCAGGTCTTTATAAGGTATGCATATAGAATGTGGTTGTGGTGGAGCATGCTCATATCAGCCCTGAGGAGGCAGAGGCAGGGTTGCAGTTGAGGCTAGCCTGGGCTCCATCCTGAGTTTAAGGCCAGCTTCTGCCACACATAGTGAGACTCTATGTGCAGAGACTATGGCCAGCAACATAACGTACAAGGATTTTCTTTTCTCTCTCAAAATAAGACTGAAGGCTATCTTCCTCTTTGGGACCAGTGACTTAGTTTTGTCAGTCTGGATAAGGTACAGGTTTATTATAATGCCGTTGGAGTTTTGCACGTAAGATGGAATGTCAAGTTTCAAACATAAACATCACCTTGATTGAATGTTCACATTAGACGGCAGTTTACATTATCAGACTTAGTCTGTAGCTTGTTCTGTGTAGCTGGTCTACAGTTTTAAGTTTTAAAAAACTCAAAGCTATTTTGATCACCATCGCTGAATTATGCCACTTAATATAGATGGGACTATATCTTACATAAAATCTGATAGAAGGTTTGAAAAACACCTGATGTGCTGTTGTTTTCAGTACAATATGAAAAGCCAAATGGTTGTATTTTAGAAGCCTTGACTTTATTTTTTATTTTTTTGTTGTTCTAGCTTGGTTTAGACTAAGAAAATACTTAAAGAATTCAAACTTTAAGCCAGGCAGTAGTGGCACATGCCTTTAATTTAATCCCAGCACTCCGGAGGTAGAGGCAGGCCAGTCTCTGTGAGTTCAAGGCAAGCCTAGTCTACAGAGCTAGTTCCAGGACAGCCAGGACTACACAGAGAAAGCCTGTCCCAGAAAAACAATATTTTTAAACTTTAAAATAGAAATTAGGTGGGTGCTACTTATTGGAGAACAATTTCCCTGGAGTTTGTTAGCTGGGAACTTTGTTCTGCATTACAGAATAACTGTTTACAAAGCGGCAGCTCGGGAGTAGTTGCATGTGAGGGGCCTTCACTGTCCATCTCGTGAGGGTTAGGAACTCGACTTTCCATGTACAGTGTATATGCTTGGGTATAGCTTCATTTCCCTTTGAATTTTTATCTAACTGCCATTGTATTTATCATCGTATTTATATATTTTCCTGTATTAAACATATTTCTTAATGTACCATGGCTTCCGGGAATATTAAGTTTGTAGTTCTGATTTTCTGTGCTTGTGTTTTAGAGAGTTCTGTGACCCACATGCGGAGACTGACTCCTTTCAGGCGGGGCCAGGGTCTTACTGTGTAGCCCAGACTGGCCTTGAACTGGCCAGTCTTCTTGCCTCAGCCCTCTAGTGCTGAGATGGCGGGCGTGTGCCACCACGCCTGCTTCCAGAGGTTGTTCCTGCCTGGTCCTGTGTCTCTGCGGCGGGTGTGTGTAGTGGTAAAGAAAGCATGTCTGATTTCTGGTATTCTCTCTCTACAAAAATTAATATTTTAAGGAATCAAATCAAAGGTGGACGAGCTAAAAGCAGCCTATGACCGAGAGGAGTCTCCAAACTTGGAAGAGTATGAGCCTAACACTGTAGCCAGCTTGCTGAAGCAGTATTTGCGAGACCTTCCAGAGAATCTGCTCACCAAAGAGCTTATGCCCCGGTTTGAGGAGGCTTGTGGGAGGACCACGGAGCTGGAGAAGGTGCAGGAATTCCAGCGCTTGCTCAAGGAACTGCCAGAATGCAACCACCTCCTGATTTCCTGGCTCATTGTGCACATGGACCACGTCATTGCGAAGGAGCTAGAAACAAAAATGAACATTCAGAACATTTCTATAGTGCTGAGCCCGACTGTCCAGGTACGGGTCCGTCCGCACACTCCCTTTTGGTTCTGGCACTGGGAAATTGGGGGATGGGTCTGTTGCTGAGTCACTTGTACACAGTGAATCCAAGAAGGTGAATGACGAGTGAGCCGGGCTGTAGATCTGCTCTTTCCAAGTGTAAGCAGGGCCAGCAGTGCGCCGACAGGCGCGCGTTTGCCCTTTGCCTTAGTTGGGAAATGTAAATATCCTGTCCACTTGGATGAAGCACAAAGGGCTGTGTTGTTTGCTTGTCTAGAATTAGTGAGGCCTTCTCTTGTAAGATGGTTCCAGAGAGAGAGAGAGTACATTGTCTCTTAATCTGGTAGGCTGCTCAGGGAGTTGAATAGTGTGTTGCTTGTTTGTTTTTTTTTAATATACATGCATATCTGGCATCCGTTTTGTATGTGGGAATTGGATGTGTGTGGCTGCACATGTAGATGTATGCTGATGTCATAGGACTTTTTTTTTTGAGATAGGGTTTCTCTGTGTAGCCTTGGCCTTTGGACTCGATTTGTAGACAGGCTGGCCTTGAACTCAAAGCAATCTCCTGGAGTTCTGGGATTGAAAGCGTGCACCATGCCTAGCTGTTATTGTTGCTTAAGCACCAACCAGCCGCCTTTTTTTCTTCTTTAGAGAGGGTCTGTCACTGGCCTAAACTGCCAAATAGGCCAGGTTGGCTGGCCAGCAAGCTGCAGGGAACCTCTGTCCCTCCTCCCAGCACTGGGTCACAGGTGGGCACCACTGTAGCCTTTTACTGCGTTGTGGGCTTTCCCCCACCCTTGTTCACCTTTTCTTCCACAGAGAGAAAAAAGGAGAGAGGGGCAGGGGCAATGTTATTGTTTGACTGCTCCCTGCTGATTAGGGTGTTGAACTCCTTGGGACAAGTTTGATCACTGAAGTAAGTAAGGATAGCTGATTTCTTCTTCTCAGCGAGCCACAGCCAGCAGCCAGCCATCCGCCTCACTCTCTGGGTTCTAGCGTTTATATGCCCTCTGAAAGTCCCCAGAATTTCAAATGTCACACAGTGGCAGAAACTCTGCAGCTGGCAGAACTGCTAGGGCAGGAGGCAAATCCGAGCCAGCCGCTGCAAAACACACTTCTTTTTTATTTTGGATGCTCTGTCTGCATGTTCACCTGCATGCCAGAAGAGGCAATAGAAAGCATGGACAGTTGTGAGCACCATGTGGTTCCTGGAAGTTGACAGAGCTTTTATCCACTGAGTCATCTCTCCAGCCCCGAAGCACATTTCTTTCTTCTGTGTTTCTTAAAGAATCCCAAATTGTCACTGTACACCACCACACCCAACATTTTCTTTTTTCCTTCTTTCTTTTTTTTTTTTTTTTTACTGTGACTTAGGGAGATGGAACTTGGGTCTTCCTGCTCGCATGACATGTCTTTCTGGCCTGGGGTCCTTTTATCACTGCTCAGCTGATGCTGTCAAAGACTTGTGTGTTTCCTTTAGAATAAATGATATTTACTGTGTCAAAAGAAAAAAAAGACAGTGGGTTTTTGTTGTTTTGTTTTTTTTTTTGTTTTGTTTTGTTTTGTTTTGTTTTTTTGAGACAAGTTTCTCTGTCCTGGAACTCATTGTCGACCAAGCTGGCCTTGAGCTCAGAGATCCACCTGCCTCTTCCTCCCGAGTGCTGGGACTACAAGTATGCACCACTTTAATTTTTAAATGAAGCTTTCTTTCTGGCTGGTATGTGAGGTTCTGACCACATGGCACTATTGCTACTATAAGGGGTATTTTCTTTTGTAAAGATACTTTTATTAGTTATTAGTTATATTTTGGAAACAAACTGTTTCTTAAATTACTCAAATATCATGCTCACTTTTGTTAGCCTGTATTCAAAATTTGGTCAGTACTACCTCGTTACTCAACATTGCCATAATGTGGATGCTTGAACCACAGACGTTCCAAGGGAATCATAAGAAAGTTTAAGCCAGGAAAAGATGTCCTGTCTTGGTTGTTCAGCCATTCTGCAGTTCTGGCTTCCTAGTAAGGGAGCATCATAGAGCAGTGGCTGCCAGCTCTACACACCTGCAGGCAGGTGCTCCACCCCCCACCCCCACCCCGTCCTCAGGAGCATCACTTTGTGTGTGCAAAGGTGTCATAATAAGTTAGAAGTGACCATTAGTTCATGGGTGGCAGGAAAGTGCATATTGATGGCAGTGTGTCTCCTTTACTGGCTTTTCCCTGTGGGTCCATCATTTAAGTCAGGCTTTCATGTTTTCTTGAAACTGTTTTTGTCCTCTGTGGAGACTTTCTGTTCTGCGTCCAGGATTAAAGGCTGCACTATGTGACTGATGCAGGTAGAGTGAAACATCATGTTGACGGCTTTTTGCAACTCTAAATCTATTTTCTCCAGATCAGCAACCGTGTCCTGTACGTGCTTTTCACACATGTGCAAGAGCTTTTTGGTACTGTGGTCCTGAAGCAAGTGACAAGACCTCTGCGATGGTCCAACATGGCCACAATGCCCACACTGCCAGAGACCCAGGCAGGCATCAAGGAAGAGATCAGGAGACAGGTATGTGCCGCCCTGCTTGCCCTTCCCGAGCCCTGCCCTGCCTCTCCTTGCCCCTCCCTGCCTGGTCTGTGCTGGCCACTGAGGGCCTCTGAGTGGTGGTGTCCTGTGTGCTGCCCCCACCTCTTCTGGCACCACACGAACTTCTGTGCAGTTCTGGGTGGAACCCAGGGCCTCAGGCAAGCACTGCACGCCCCGAGCTCTGCAGGCCCCGAACTCTGCCCTTGACTTGGGAACACATTCATCCTGGCACGTTTCCAGCTATCCTAGTTCATGCCGTCTAAGTAAACAGTCATGGTGGAAATAGTGTAGGATTTTAAACCATAAGGGTTGGCTTTAAAGTCCCGCTTTGCTCATTCTTGACACACTGATTTTATTAGGCAAATGTTTCAGCGCCCTTAAACCTTGGTCTTCTCATTTTAAAGTGGATCAGCTCGGGGAGTTCTGTAGATAGGAGATAATACATAGGGAAGACTCCGCCGTGGCCGGGAGCTCAAAAATATTTGCTTTTCTAGACAAGGTGCTGTTACCCAACATATTTTACAGCTAAAATATTGGAAATTAGGGATGTTTAATAATTTACTCTGTGACATGATTTAGCTCAAGGCTGAGCTTTTTTATTATATACTACTTTGATATCTAAAAGAGACCCAGTAAATTGTGTGTATGTTGCATGTTATGTGTATGTGGTATGTATCTGTGTGCTCTTAAGTGTGTGTGTATGTGGTGTTGTGTGTGGTATATGTATGTGTATGAGATTGTGTGTGAGAAAGAATGTGTATGTGGTTTTTTGAGTGTGTGTGTGTGTGTGTGTGTGTGTGAGAGAGAGAGAGAGAGAGGGGAGGGGGGATCTTCAGGGAGGCAGAGAGACTGATTGGTAAGAAATTCAAGCTTGAGTAAAACCTTAACATCTGTTGATTGTGTTTGCATGAACATTGTCACATGCCTGCTTTTCTGTTCTTATCAGTTGCTGAGAGGAGGAGGGCAGAGGAAGATGTGGATTAATTACTACTGAATTACCAGAAACAATGAATGGGGTTCTAATTCCCAGGTCACACAAATGGGAGTGGGCACACTGTTCGCCGTGTCCTTGGGGAGAGAAGAATTGTCGCTGCTCTTGGTGCGGAACAAAAGATGGCTGGTGCCCAGAGCAGCGTAGAAACCCCTGTGCTGCTTTTCGATAAGGAGACACTGAGGAGACTCCGTTTGTTCTTGTTTTCTAGGAATTTCTTTTGAACTGTTTACATCGAGATCTGCAGGGCGGGATAAAGGACTTATCTAAGGAAGAAAGATTATGGGAAGTACAGAGGATCCTGACTGCCCTCAAGAGAAAACTGAGGGAAGCTAAAAGACAAGTGAGTTTCTCTCTCGTCCATTGTCTGGTAGTACACGGGCGTGTAGAAGAGCCCTCTCCTCACTGCTCTAAGTCACTTCTTTTAAACGTAATGCATCCATGTCTGTTGAATTCTCTTATGGGAAATTTATTCACACAAGTGGTTCTTGTTCTGTGTCATTCATATTTTAGCCTGGTATAAATCAAATGTTTCTTTACGTTTTAGAATTATTTTAATTACAAAGGTGATTGTTATTTTCCTGCCTGGTTTGCATCTAAGGGTAAGCTTTGGGCTGGGTGGGGATCCCTAGAGAGAGCCTGCTGAGAAGCTTGTTTCAGTGGAGATGCAGTATGCAGACCCAGGAGGGATCCTGCTTGTGCAGTCACTGGAAGAACTGTGTAAAACCTCTGCTGCGTTGGCCCTGTACTAGGGCATTGTGTGAGGCTTGGCTCTGGACTCAGTTTCCAGAGTTTCCAGGCATGTCAAAGCTAGAATCTACATCCCTGGAAGGCCTTGCAATCTACATGCAGATCCTGGAGGAACGGATTGTTGTGACTTTTAAACACAGCCACCTAAGTCCTTTTGCTTCAAGGTTACAGGCTTTGTTGGGAGTACAGTTCTGAGATTTTTACAGCTACCCTCCAGGTTTCAGGACATGAAGTCTAACAGGAGCCCTTTACGTACTTTTTTCTCTCTCTCCAGTTCACTAAATTGTCTTTTGTTTCTTTTCCCTGAATGCTGGAATTAAAGGCAGCTGCCACTACTCCTGGCTTTGTTTTTTGAGACAGGGTTTTTCTGTGTCACCCTGGCTGCCCTGGAACTCACTATGTAGACCAGATTGGCCGAGAACTCACTTAGAGTTCCTACCTCTGCCTCCTGAGTACTGGGGTTAAAGGTGTGTGTCTGCCCGCCCGGTCCTACCCATATTATATTCTAGCCAGTTAGCGAATGTCCACCATCATTGTAGACAGCTCACTCCTGCTGCTGGGGTTTAAGAGGCCATTTGTTACTTGTGGGCTGAACAACGCTTGTCTTTGACAGGAGTGTGAAACCAAGATTGCACAGGAGATAGCCAGCCTTTCAAAAGAGGATGTTTCCAAAGAAGAAATGAATGAAAATGAAGAGGTTATAAACATTCTTCTTGCCCAGGTAAGCTAAACTCTTCGTTTCTGGTCTTTTATTGGTTATTTTTCAAATGGAAGCTCAAGTATATACTTCAAAACCAAAATTGTAAAGTGAGTCCAAAGGACTTGTTCCTGTTCACGGCCCTACCTTGTGCTGTAGTTGCTGAGGTGTTCAGTGTGGAGGGAGCAGCTACTTTCCTAGTCTCTGTTCCTAGTCTCATTAAGCCTACACGACAGTTTGTGTTGTAGGCATTTTCCTGACTTAGAGGTGCTCAAGACCTTCTATCAGCAAGAGCAGAGACAGAAACTCTGAGGAGACACATATCCCACATATTTTCTTCAGGGTTTCCCATCTGAGGTTTCTTGGAATGCTAACTTCATCCATAGGTACTCTGAGGCAAAAGAAGAATGTGCATGTGTTTAAACACAAGAAGCAGCCTCCCTTGATAGCTTTTCAGTGCTCACGGGACTGCAACCTTGTTTGGAAGGAATTGCTGAAGCTTTTGCCTCCGCTCCTTATTCCTGCTCTGCTGCTCTCTCTAGGCCCGACGGCCCTAGATGGAGTGTGCAGACAGACTTTCTCCATATGGTGTTTCTCCATATGGTGTTTCTCAAACGGTGTAGGGAGGGGACCCGTCAAGCAGAGGGCCGTTCCTTCCCTCTGCTCTGCCTTATACTGGACACTGGTACCAACAACACGTCCATCTCCTCGGTCCTTTTCCTAGTGACAGTATGAAAGTCACCATGACCCTGAATCCTGGGACAGGAAGCCAAAGCAGATGATTTTTAGATTCTGTTTATTTTGCACATATGTGTTGCATATACATGTGTTCAGGTACCTGCTGTTGGGTCCCCTGAAGCTGGCGCTGCAGGTGGTTTGGGAGTACCCTGATGTGGGTGTGGGGAGCTGGACTTGGGTCTTCCAAAAGAGCAAGTGCTCTTAACTGCCGAGCCACCCTTCCAGCCCCCCGGAAGCCAAAGCAGATTGTGCCGTTTGGTCCTCTGTCCTGGTGTGGTAGCTCGTGGGGATCCTTGCAGAAGGCACACATTTGGGGTCTTGCAGGATTTTGTTGGTGAGAAGAGTCCAGACATTTTCTCAGAATAACTTGTGTAACTTTTCTTGATTCTGAGGAAATGGCTTTGGCTGTGCTAATTCAGTGTGTTCAGCGGGGAGCAGGGCTGAACAAGTCAGGGCGATGTGGGAGGCCCTGGCAAGGAGGCATTTCCTGTAGTAGAGCTTGGAAAGGTTCTTACCATGATCGTCGTTTCAGGAGAATGAGATCCTGACGGAGCAGGAGGAGCTCCTGGCCATGGAGCAGTTTCTGCGTCGTCAGATCGCCTCGGAGAAAGAGGAGATCGACCGCCTCAGAGCTGAGATTGCGGAGATCCAGAGGTACGGGAGCCGCAGGCTGGGTGTTTGCAGCTGCGCTGTTTATAGGAACAGAGCGCCTCAGCTTAGCGGCCCCAGCCTTCCCGGTGCTGCCACCCTTTACTACGGCTCCTCATGTGGTGACCCCAGCCACAGCATCACCTACGCTGCTGCTGCATGACTGTCTTTTGCTACTGTTACAAATAGCAGTATAAATGTCTGATAGCAGATAGTCTTAGCCAACTCCAAGAAGGATCATTCCAACATCCCTTCCAAGGGGCACGACCTATAGGCTGAGAACCATGGTTTCCACATTACCGTAAAAGAACTAGGCTTCTGAAGTCAGTCACTGGAAGCTTCTTAGCAGGTCACAGGGCAGCATCGCTCAGCCGGCCTCACAAGCACGGCATAAAGCAGCGTGTGTCAGCCTGCGGACAGACACTGTGTACATAATAAATAAATCACAAAGAAAAGAAAGAAAGAGATGGGTCTAAAGCTCTTTGTGTCTCTGCAGTCGCCAGCAGCACGGCCGGAGTGAAACCGAGGAGTACTCCTCTGAGAGTGAGAGTGAGAGTGAGGACGAGGAGGAGCTGCAGCTCATTCTGGAAGACTTACAGAGACAGAATGAAGAGCTAGAGGTGAGTTTGGGAGGGAGGCACTAGCCAAAGTCAGCAATTTCCAAAATGTGCTTGAGAATGCATGGTGTCCTGCTGGAGACCAGTACAGAGGAAGCCAAGGGCATTCTTTTCCTTTCTTTCTTTTCTGAGACAGGGTTTCTCTGTGTATCCTTGGCTGTCTTGCTTTGTAGACCAGGCTGGTCTTGCCGGTGCCTCCCAGAGCACGGAGGATCATAGGCATGTCACCACGCCCAGCCCTCCAAGGGCATTTTTTTTTTAAGGTATTTATTTTATGTATGAATGCTCTATCTGCATGCAGAAGAGGGCACCAGATCTCATTATAGATGTTGTGAGCCACCATGTAGTTGCTGGGAATTGAATGCAGGACCTCTCCAAGAACAGCCAGTGCCTGTAGTCCCAGCAGTCAGGAGTTAAAGGCAGGAAACTCCCTGAGTTTGAGGCCAACCTGGCCTATGGAGTGAGCTCCAGGACAGTCAAAGCTCAAAAAAAACAACAGCAGAAAATGTGAAAACTATCATTTTTGGGGCCGGAGAGCTGGCCCAGCAGTTAAGAGCTGCTTTTCAAGATGATCTGGCTTCGAGTGCTAGCACCCAAACGGCAGCTCACGACGCTCTGTCACTCCAGTTCCAGCACCCTGACACAGACATACATGCAGTCAAATGCCAATGCGCATAAAAAGTACTCAAGAATTGCCCAGGACGCCTACCCATTTGCTGTCTGTGGCGGGTGGGCAGTGTTAGGGGCTGCTGATGTTGATAGCACTTGTTCAGTAGGAGTCCGTCCTGGGGCAGAAGCAGGCAGGGATCCTGGGAGCTAGTCCAGCAGGTGAAGGTGCTGCTCTGCAGCCTGAGGACAAGTTCTCCGTGTGCATGCACACCTCTGCGTACACCTGTGCATATACACCTGTGCACGCACACCTGTGCCATTAAGTGTCCCCGGGACTCAGGCAGCCAGAAGCAGATGGGGCTCTGAGTTTGAGGCCAGCCTGGTCTACATAGTTGAGACCTTGTTTAGAAAAACAAAAAGGAAGCAGGCAGTTGTGAGATGTGGGTTGCTGGGGACTCTGTCGTTTAGAAGACCACACTGGTCTCTTCGTTTTCCTGAACAGGAAGACAAATGGCAGAATTAGCATAGTGTTTGGCTGTGTGGATTGTGAAGGCCCATTATTCACACAGCTTTCCTGTTTTGGGCCAAATCTACCGAGTCTTGCTGTGTTCTTTTAGGGGAGAGAAGGGTCAGGGCACACCCAATGTTCGGGTATATAAGTAGGGCTCATACTTGTGATCACCCAACTTGAACAAAGGTCTAGTCACATGGCATACCCTGCTGCTTAGGATGCTGGGAAAATCCTGAGGAAGGGGAGAGTGCTCACGGAGGGGCAGTTGCTGCACAAGCGGGGGCGGCAAGCGCGTGGGAGTAGTGACTTGCCAGGACTGCTGAATGAGTGCAGAGCTTGGAAGAGATCTCGGTCTCCTTCAGGCCTTACCTAGCACACTTCGCAGGTAGTCAGTAAAGGCGCATCTTGAGTGGAAAAGAATCTCAGCTTTTGTCCCAGTTCCAATTCCCTCTCCTAATTGCTACTAAAATTACCTTTGTACTCCCGTGGAAGGCTGTTGAGAAACCAGAGTAAGGAAGAAAGCCCAGCTAAGCAGGAAATACTTTCTAAAATAACTGTCCCTGTTGACACCTTGTTCTCTAAGTGTGTTTACTCCTTTGTGACTCCAGGCAGGTTATGCTTCCCCCATTGGGAGCAGTATTTATCTGGTCATTTGCATGTTCATATCTGCCACACCAGCCAGGTTGGCTAAAATATGACTTCTCACCTGGCTCTGCCTTGTCCTTCTGACCTTGAATAGGTGGTGACTGCCTTTTCTGTCTTTTCCTTAAGATAAAGAACAATCACTTGAACCAAGCAGTTCATGAGGAGCGCGAGGCCATCATCGAGCTTCGAGTGCAGCTCCGTCTGCTCCAGATGCAGCGAGCCAAGTCTGAGCAGCTACTGCAGGAGGAGGAGGAGCCAGAGAGGCGAGGGGGCACAGGCCCACCGCCCTGCGACGGTGCCCTTGAGGTCAGAGCAGCTAAGGAGCAGGCCAAGCCCTCACCCAGCAAAGACCGGAAGGAGACAGCCATCTGACCGCCAGCCGGGCCCTGTGCATCTTACTGTAAGCGAGCCAGCGCCTTTCCTGCTGTACACTCTTGTCAAGGGCCGCGGGTGCTCTTGCACCTGGCTCCTGTCAGGCTCAGGTCAGGGGGGTGAAGCAGTGGCCACACCGGGAGCTTGCAGGGACACAGGCGTTTCCAGTGTCAGCTTATTTGAAAATTTTCTTTGTTAAAAAATATTTTAACCCTTGAGTGGCTTCTTTTAAACCAAAAAAAAAAAAAAAAATCTTTTTTTTTTTTTTTTTTTTTTTTAAATTAAATCACAGCAGAATCAGGATCTCTTTCTTCTCAAAGGGTGGGAACCAAACCAGGTCACTTCTGCGTCTGCCTTGTGGACGCTCGTGGTCTCGCCAGCCCCGCAGGGTCTCTGGCCACTCTTGCTTGTGCCTTCCACACCTTTTGGTGCAGATTGTTCAGTGGGGAGCTGCCTCATATTCTGACTGTTCCCTTACCCGCCCTGTACCACTTGGCTTTTCCAGTTCTGAGGCAAGTCCGGCAGCGTGAGTCCTCAGGATGGCCTAGTTTAGGAGTTCCCCGAGCGGCCTGCCACAGCCTTGCCGTGCAGGCCCAGTCACTCACTGCCAGGGATCAAGCAAAGGCCTTTTCTGAGGTGGTCAGGGGTGGCCACCTTGACCCTGAGGCGTTCACACAAGGATGCTTCTCAAACCAGAGACCTTTCACACACTGACCTTCCAGGAAAACCAGATGATTTCAGTTGCTGGCTCGGGCCAGGAAGCACACGCCTCTGCCAGGATAAGCCATGCAGACGCTCTCACACAGGAGTTTTAACTGTCGGCCTCAGGAGCTGCCTGAGGACTCCCTCTACAGAACTCAGCAGTAGGGAAAATGATAGCTGCAGTTACCCCACCTGGTGTTTGCTTCTAGGTCAGACTGCTGCTCCGTGGTGTCTGGAGGCCCGACTTTGGGCCGCACTGTCCATGAGTGGCCATGGGAGGTCCCCTGTGGCTCTGAAGACAAACCCCACACACTAACGTGAGAAACAACCCACACAGGGCTCCAAACCCCTCCTAGTTAGTGTTTCTTTCAGCACCTGTTTTATGTGATTTCTTTTTAGCCTCTACCTATTGCACTGTTGTGACTTGTTGGCCATTATTTGATTTTTGTACGAGAAAAAAAAAGCTTTGTTATAGAAATCAGCATACTATTTTTTTAAATCTGGAGAGAAGATATTATGGTGACTGGAAATATGGTCAGGTGTCAAATATAAATGTATAAACGCCTTGCTGTGTCCTGTCAGATGTACCACATTTATTTTATATTTGCTGGCAATATTGAAGACTTTTTTGTTTGTGTAAATTCTCATTTCTATCAAGGTATCATAGGTTTTTAAAATTAGAATTTCATTATTAGTGTCTCAATGTTGGTTAACTAATTTTTGCCAGGACCATTATTGATCAAGGAAATAAATCCAACAGCCATTTGAGAAAAAGCTTTTTCTTGTACACTCTTTTCTTTAAAATAATTGCAAACTCAGCAGCTGACACAGTTGGTGGAAGTGCTGCAAGGTCAAGGGTGAATGAGGGGCTCTGTTTCACCTGTGTCCCTTGCAATGCGTGTGGTCTGCTGTTGGTCCCTCCCTTCTTCACCTCTCACCTGTGCCGGCTGCTGACGGAAGCGCTTGCTCCGGTGTGCAGCTCCCGACTCTTGACAAATTTCTGGTGCCGTTGGGAGAGCCTGCATTGCCTTCTAGGACAAGTTGGGCCTGGCTGTTGGAGTTTACAGGGGTTTGCATTATAAATGTGAAGGGAGGCCTTAGGGCAGCCAGAGTGAAGGGATGCACTGCTCTGGAATAAAAGCTTGCTCATTTCACAATTGAAATACCTGTTACTTAAGTATGACAAAGATCTGGATTCTCTGTTTTGTACATTTAAACTTCACAACAAAATTGATGTAGGTGATGGTTTACAGAAGGTTCCAGACGCCCTGGTGTGGCATATTAGGGCAGGGGTGTGGCGACCGATGGCTGTCACAGTGCTGAGCTCTGCACTGCAGGTGTTCCTATGCTGATCAGTGTTGCTGAGGGTTGGCGGGAAAGAACTCTCGCATGTATGGAGGCTTGAGCTCAGTCCTCGGGGCCACACTGCAAGCCGGCTGTGTGTTGGGGAGACAGAGCTGAGTGCAGATCCCTACTGTCCCTAAGAAGCCAGGCGTGGCAGCGAGCACCTGGAATTCTACCTCTGTGGAGGTGGAAACAGTGAGCCCTGGGTTCAGAGGGAGACCCTGCCTCAAAAAATACGGTGGACAGTGGTAGAGGACACCAGTTTCAACGGCTTCTGGCCTCCATATGGACATGTAGGCAACAGACACGCGTGCACACACACACAGCCAGGCCTCATGTTTCATGCTCGTGATCCCAGCACAGGGGAGGCAGAGACAGACAGGTGCTTTCCTCCCTGAACTGAAGCTTGCACTCCTAGCTGCTGTCAGGGATTGCAGATCCTCCAGGCAAGACAGTGCTGAATATTCCATCTCTAAGAGAAAGCGAGATCCCTTCTTTGGGAGGTGTCTTTAGCTGTCTGCAAAAGGCCCACCAAAATGTCTTGGATTTTTCATAGAGATTTTAAAAAATATTTACATTAGTGCTCTTTGCTGTCAGACTTGACTTGATATGGATAGTTTGTAGAGGGAATGGTCACAAGTCCTGTGGAGGATGGGGACCAGCCATGACCCCTCTGCACTGGCTGGCACCTGGGCATCTTCCCTAGGAGGGGCACCCTGGAGTGGGCACTGGCAGCACCCCAGGCTTCATTCTCTTCGCTCAGGTCGGCATTGCTGTAAAACAGTACATCTGTAAGTTTGAAACTCAATGAATGGTTTCAGGATGTCATGTGACTCTAGCACACACCCTGCATCTTGATTGCTACATCTGCTGTGTAAATGGTAGACTGTGTCCAAGACAGAGGTTGCTGGGCCTAAGTGCTGAATAACTGTGGCTGATACCAAAGAGCGCCCCAAGCAACCAGATGTGGTACGTGAACTGTGGAGGGAGTGGGCTGGAAAGCGGGATCCCTTGGGACCGACCAGGCCGGGCTCTGTGTGTCAACTGCTGAGCTGGTGATGTGTGGCCTCTGGGTTGCCCGGCATTCTGCTGCAAGTATTTATCCTGTGCTGTTCATGAACTCAGGGAACACACTGTCCCTTTATCTGCTTTTACATCAGGAAAATTACTTGAAGCCCTAATTGCTTTGCTGTTGCCTTTACCTGGGGGACCTGGCTTTGTAGGTTTCTTTGAGACAGGGTCTCTGTGTAGCCTTGGCTTTGTGGGTTTTGAGTCTGTTTCCATCTGACTTCTTCCTTAGCAGACTCTTACTGCTCCCTGCAGCTGGCCATTCTGGAAGCTCAGGGCTGTTCCTGCATTCTCACCATGTCGGCTACTGAGGCGCTGGCATTACAGGTGACATGGTGTGTTTGTTGGTTACATGTTAACCTGGCACAAACCAGAGTCCCTAGGGAAAAGTAGCCTCCATTGAGGAATGGCCTCCATCAGAGTTGCCCATGGGACACTGGGGGGGGGGGGGACCCTGAGCAGGGTCATTATCAGCCGTTAACTAACAGCAGGCGGCCCTCAAGTGTACACGGTAGGCCGAGTAAGCCACGGGGAGCGAGCCAGGAAGCAGTGTCCCGCCAGGCTGCCTTGGTGACGTGCTGTCGTAGATGTGTCTGCCTCTTCCCTGGGCTGGTCTCTGACCCCTGGGCAAATACCAGGGACACGGAGGAAGAGGGAAAGTCAGTAAGGAACTGTTCTCCAACAGACTGGACTGTGGGCACGTCTGGCCAGTATCTTTCTTTCCATTGGTATGGGAATGCCCAGCTCCCTGTGGGCAGTGACACCCTGGGCAGGTGGCCCTGAGGTGTATAAAAGAAACAGGCTGAGCAAGCCTCGGGAAGCCAGGAAGCAGTGCTCCTCCAGTCTCTGCGTCAGCTCCTGCCTCTGGGCTTCTGCCCAGGCTCCCTGTCAGGGAGACAGGTGTTCTATCAGAGCAGTGGGAAGCCAAGTAGGATGGAAGCTGGTCTGGGGTGGAACACTGCTGTGCCAGATGGGAGCCTGCTGTTATAGAAACTTTGGAAAAGCTGTTGAAGCTCAGAGCTTAATGAGCTGTTCTGTCAGGACTGGGAAAGTACTGAGAGATGCAGATGGCGCAGGCCTGACTCGTGAAGTCTGAGAGTCCCTTGAAGAATATTGCTGTGCCTGACATTCTGAATAAAGAATCTGTTTTGGTCAGCTAGGGCTGGAAGATGAGCTGTGATTAACAAGAGACCAGTACCCTTTACTTAACTGGGACACTTGATGCCGGGCTCAATGAGAGCAGCAGCGTTGAGGTCGAGTCTCTGGGGAAGTACTTCCTCAGGGTCAGCACACAGAAGGTAATGGTCCAGGGCGGGCAAAGCTGCCCAAGTTTGATAGCTCTTCCACAGGGTCCTGGTTTGGCAGGGTGTGAGGCCGAGGTTCCTACAGAGACCAGGAGCTGAAGGCCCAGAGCCTTAGTTGTGGCGGCTCCAGGACTGCAGGCATTGTCATGGAGGGAAGCTATTGGGTCAGAGTTCCTGAAGAACCTAGAAGCCACTGGGACTTGGAGCCAGAGGGTACAGAACGACCCCAGCACGCTGGAGATGCCAGGATGGGCAGGGTTAGACCAGGGCAGGCTGAGCCTAGGAGACGAGCTGTGTGTGCTGGAGAAGGCAGAGCCAGAGAGATGGCACTACAAGCCCATGGAGCCATGAAGACTGCGAGTTCAGGGTTTCGGACATTGAGCTATTTATTTACACTGTTGGAGCTGATTTGACCTGTTACTGTGTTCCTGGCTTTTCCCTTAGGAGAAGAAAGTATATAAATTGTTTTATTTTATTTTATTTTATTTCACAGGAGCCCACAATTTAGACTTAAGAGGTACTGGACTTGTAAAAGTGTTGAAAGACGTAAAGACAGCAGGACTTTTACACAGTTTTATGTTGTGATATTGACATATGAGGTATTGGGGACAAAGGAAAGGTTATAGCTGAATAGTGATTGACAAAGGGCTAATTGTGCTGCTTAGTTTTTGCCAACTTGACACAACCTGGAGTCACTCACGTAACTGATGTAGGGCATTTCTTAATGGGACTGATGGGGGAGGGCCAGCCCAGTGCGGGTCATGCCACCCCTAGGCTGGGCTCCTCCATGGTTCCCACTGCCTGCCTTTGATGATGGGCTGTCATTAGGAAGTGAAGTCAAATGCTTTTCCCTACCAAGGTTTGTTTTTGTTTTTTTTTTGTCATGGTGTTATCACAGCAATGGAGATCCTTTCTTATTTTAAATTCAGAGATCACTAAAACCGGGCAGGCTTTTGCATGGGCTAGAGCTGCTGAAGCGGGCAGGGCCCGCTGACTGTGCTGAGATCTAGAAGGGGGATCTGGAGGGATGCCCCAGGAGGGTGTCGAGCAGCAGGAAGCCACACCCCCCTTTAAACTGCTCGCTGTGGCAGCTCCATAGGTTAAAATTCTGGACCCTAATAGCTTTCCTTGCCACTGTGTTAAAATCTGCAATGGTGACATCACAGGCAGAACTAAAGTTCTGAGGGCAAAAGTGGGTGACTGTAGTGGCATGAACTTCTGACCTTGGAGGAGTGAAGTCCAAGTTGCCCGCTTCCCCTACCCAAGCCCTGCTGTTGCCTCCAGAGTCTCTGCAAGGCGGGACACACTCTATGCGGGGTGTTAGCGTGGACTTTCTATCCACGTCAACGCCTTTGACAGTGGAATTCTCCACACTTACATTTTTCCTGCACAGGGTTGTCTGTGCCGTGTCTTCTGATACCCACCCCGAGGCATTTGAAAAGTGTAGTTCTGACTTATTGTGGCGTCCCAGGAGCATGAGTAAAGCGACACTCGGGAGAGCACCCAGGCACGTCAGCACGCAGCGCCTTCAGAGGCTCTGGGGCTCTCGCAGCCCTGTGGAACTCACCGATGAGGAAGTCAAGGCGCCGAGGTGCTTTCTGCATTTCAGGAGTGTCAGGATGAGGGTGCTGCGGTCTGCCAACAGCAGGGCTGACCGGTTGGCCCTGGCAGAGTCCAAGGAGACTACTGAGCTAGTTACAGACAAGTCTTTTAATCTGCCCCCGCCTTAGGCTAAGTACACAGGTCCCATATTGCATTTATTTGCAGACATTAGGAACAAAGTGGTGGTATCTCTATAGGTCCTATTAATAAACTTTATTTGGAACTTGTGCCACAACAGTTCAACAGCATGATTAAGGCCACACGCCCCAGAGTGGCCACAGGTGTGTGCAGCGTGGGAAGAGAAAGTTGCACCTCAGAGCTGACCATGATCAAGTTAAAAACACCTGACACAATACTCGTGCTAAGAAATTTCCTTCAGGTCATGACCAGCATGAAAACAATGGAGAGATTCTGCAAACACTCTGAGAGTGTTACAGCGGTGTGCTGCGCTAGGAGTCAGGTCAGACTCTGCTTAGTGTTAACATCAAGCCCTTAGGAGAAATAAAAAAAAAAAAAAAAAAAAAAAAAAACAATCTCCTCTGTCATTTATATACGCCAAGAACTATTCACACTTAGGGCTGGGCAGGGCAGCCAGGGAGCTCAAGAGGCTCCGCACCTGGAAGAAATGCTTAGGCTAATACTGAAGGCCTTTCTGTCCGGTGTGCGTCCACCTTCTGGCCGTAAGAATGTCATTATCAGCCGTTAACTAAAACCAGGAGAAAGCAATGCAGGTCTCTGGGAACCTCATCCTTCCCGAAGGGAAAATGCTCTGCCAATTCAAGTCATTCAGTCAGGAAGATGAAGTAACGAGTTAAGGCTTTGGTGACAATTATAATCCTCTGAGAATTTACTTTCCCTTAAGTCAAGATAAGATAATAGTGTTTACTGTACTTTCTCTTGACTCTTAAAACCACTGGTATTAGGAGTAGGCAACTTGCACCTGCGAATGAGTTGGCAGGAGGGAGCCCCCCACAGCTGTCCCCGACTGCAGGCAGCGAAGCCTCGGCTCTGTGGAAGCAGGAAGGACACCACAGTTCAGGCTCTCAGTAGGTCGAGGATGCTGTGCTCATTGCATCTTCAGAGATCTTGGTACTGGAGGGGTGGATGCTTGCGAAGTACTTGACGTCACTGTCTCGGTCCATCTGAAGGGCCATGATGGTCTGCTCCACAGCCTCCTGGTGACAGCTGGCGGAAGCTAAGAAGTACTCTGGAAAGGCGTGGCACACAAGGTTAGTCAGGCATAGGAAGCTCACTGACTGCTAAACCAGCTCTGAGTGTAAGCTGGGTGCCGACACAAAGAGCTGGCAACCTTGTTTGTTGCCGAAAAAAAGCACTAGACTTAGAGGGACTGTGAGCGTTCTCATTTTAAAACGGACAAATCTCTTGTAGTGAATTAGCTCATGTTTATTAAAGTGATGAACAGGGGTTGGGGATTTAGCTCAGTGGTAGAGCGCTTGCCTAGCAAGCGCAAGGCCCTGGGTTCAGTCCTCAGCTCTGGAAAAAAAAAAAAAAAAAGACAAAATAACAAAAAGACCAAAAAAAAAAAACCAAGGTAACTAAAGTGATGAACAGTTTTAGCTCTTAGCCCAGAAAGGGAAAGCCACTGTTAAACACCAGTTATATATAGACCCTTTTCCGAAGGGAATAAAAAGTCACTTTACTGTTCTTTTAAAAATGTGTATGGGGGAGGGAGGGCTGGAGAGATGGCTCACAGGTTGAGAACACCGGCTTCTCTTCCAGAGGTCCCAAGTTCAATTCCCAGCAACCACATGGTGGCTCACAACCATCTATAAGAAGATCCTGTGTTCTCTTCAGCTGTGCAGGTATACACGCAGGCAGAGTAATGTATAAATAATAAATAAACATCTATTGGAGGGGGAAGCCTAGTAGTGGAGGAGCATACCTTTAATCCCAGTATTTGGGGGATTCAAGCAGAACTATCTCCATGAGTTCAAGACCAGCCTGGGTCTACAGAGCAAGTCTGAGGACAACTAAGGCTACACAGAGAAACCCAGTCTCAAAAAAACAATAAATAATAAAATGTGTAAGGATAACAAAAAAAACGAGTATTGATTTATTCTTATCCTATAAGGTTTACTCCAAGTTTCTTTTATACTTCATGAATTCACACATTCAACAATGTGGCATTTGGAGGAAGTAGTCACAGTACCAAAGAACACAGTGGGGTGCCCGGCTTCTGCTAGTGAACGAATAGAAAAGACGAGCCTCCTAGACTCAGCCACAACGCTTGAGGATCAGGTGACAAGCCACAGGCAGCCTCTACAGTGGGCGTGCAAGCCTTGGCATGCATATATGGGTGTCTGAGAACAACTTTTAGGAGTTCATACTCTCCTTTTATCCTGTGGGGGACAATGGGGACTCAATTCAGGTCTTCAGTCCCTTAACCTGCCAAAGTAGCTTTGGGTGCCCCCCATTACTTAAATTATTGAACAATCTGTCCATGTATGGATGTATTTTGTGTGTGTGGAGGCCAGGAGTTGGCACTGAGTGCATTCCCCCTCTTGTTTTTTGAGACAGGCTTTTTCTTTGAACCTTAAGCTTGTCAACTTGGCAGGCCTGGATGGCCACTAAGTTCCGGAGATCTGCCTATCTCTGCCTCCCAGCACTGGGCCAGATGCTCACTACCACAGGTTCTGTCACACAGGCTCTTGGGATCTAATGCAGATCCTCTTATCTGCAGAACAGTTACTTTATAGAGACTGAGCCATCTCCCCAAACACCATCATCACTAAACTTCAAGTTACAAAAGTACTTATGTCTAGGATAAAAGAAAATTTCACCTAAATACCAGTATTTTTAATTTAAAACTTTTTAGTGTTCTGTATACTCTGGAGAAAACTGGTATTTTTTGGGTTTTTTTTCCAGACACGGTTTCTCTGTATAGCCTTCCATATCGTGGACCTCACTCTGTAGACCAGGCTGCTCTGGCACTCACAGAGACCCACCTGCCTCTGCGTTCCAAGTGCCAGGATTGAAGGTGTGCATCCCCCTTGCCTGGCCTCCGTGAACCTCCTCGCTGCCCGCCGGTCCTGTCAGCTGCCACCCACCTTTCTCTAGCAGAGTCTGTCGTAGCGTTTTTGCAAGCAGCACTCTAACATTTGGAACCCTGTCGTTTGCCAAGGTCAGCAAATGCGGCATCAGGTGCACAGCAAACTGGTCCATGGGGAGGCAGTCGTCTTCAATGACAGTCTGGTGGAAAACAACAAGTGCATCTTCAGCCAGCCAGAGCCCAGACCATCAGAACCCCCAGCAACAACTTGAGTGCTGAGGAATTTAGCGTCCACACTGGAATTCCCGGGGCGTAGGACTCGGAACCAGAACTAAATGGGCATACGGTGTGCATGCTCCACGACCCTGTATGTGCCAATCAGGGTAAAGGCATTTTCTGTCTAATGGAAATGCTGCCCCTACCCTTGGTGGTGGCAAAAGCACTCAGAACCTTTCCTTTTGAGTTCAGGGTTTGTCACCAGCTAAATCTTTATATCCCTCAACTAACTTTCCCCTTTCCATTTAGGTCAGCTGGGGCTAGCCTTGACCTCGTGATCCTCTTTGTCTGCTTCAAGTGCTGTATTCCACCACACTAGGTTTAAGTTAGTTTTCAACTACTCTGCAAAGACCCAGGGCAGCCAGTCCATGCCTTTATTTCCAACCGGCATTCTGGTGGGCCCTGTGGTGTGTGCATGTGGGGACATGCAGATGGTACTTGGGTATGGCAGCTTCAGATGCGCTGGCTGAATGTCTGACTTCGAGAAGCATGCAACCTCCCAATAGACGGCCAGAGAGGAACTTGAGTTCCTCATGATTAAGGAAGAAGCTTGGAGGGAGGGGGCCGGGTGAAGTTCCATGGGTGGGTGTGTCTGCCTTTCTTACCTGGCAGACAAAGACAAAGGCTTGCCGACCAGACCATTTTGGACACCTGCCGAAGTTCTCCACCAGCTCGTTGATGAGCTCTACTCCAAATGTTGGGGGTGATGCTGTGTGGAGCTTCTTCACCATCTCACTGACCTAGAGGGAAGCACAGGTAAGGCTGTCTCTATCCTCTCACTGGACACAGCACTGATGGAAAGGCCAGCAAGCTCAAACATACCAACTTGTAGGAAATCCAGCGGACTGAAGAAACTTTGTCTGCACACAGATTCAGAGCAATGGGACGTAAGTAATCATAAACATCTCTGGGACTATATAATTCTAGAAGTAAAATCAGCTGTCTACAAAGATACAAATGACAAAAATAAAATTCACCCACGGCTTAAAAATAAGACAACAGGTTAATCATGTAAACACTTTGTAACCCTGGACACCAGGTTCTTATATTAGGCAGGCTTCTGCGCAGAGCAACCTCTAGGCTGGAATACACAGAAAGGGGCTTCGACACCAGTGAGTTCAAGACATGCCACTTTCCCGAGGGAGGGACACTGGGGGGGGGGGCTGGCAGGTGGTCATGGTTTGTCCCCAGAGGTTCATGTGATGGTAACTTGTGTCCAGTGTGGCTGTACTGAGAGGTAGAGCCCCACAGTCCTCGTGGAGTGTTGCTGTTCTGGAATGGGTCGGGCCATTCAATGGTGATAGCAGGCTAAGCACAAAGCTCAGTGGCACAGTGTTTGTGTGTGTGTGCAGAGTGCAGTGAGCACAGCCTCTGGGAGCTCTCAACACAGGTGCTGGCAGTTCCCAAAGCAGAACCAGCCCATTCCCACTTCCAGCTACTAACAGCATATGCCAAATAAGCAGTTTCTCCTACACATTACCCAGCGCCAGGTATTTTTGTTAGTATCAACAGAAACTAAAGCATTCAGGAAGGAAGACGGAGCCACGTGCTTCCTCGTCTGTTCACTGGAACACCCTGCGTGGACTCCCTACTGTGCTGGCTTAGAAAGTGCTGAGCCTCCAGAGGTACAGATGAGCCAGGCAGGACCTAGAGCAGTCTTTCAGGGCATTTGCTGTAGCCACAGGAATAGGCCCTAGTTTCTGAGGCAAGTCCCTGGGGACACAAACTATGTCACTGGAGGTGACAGTGTGCAACAAGAGGTACCTGCCAAAAACACAACTGTAAGACCAACACCCGGCAGCGCACAAGCACTCCAGTTGCAGAGATCCGACACCCTTTCTAGAGGCACACGTGTGGTACACAAGACAAAAGAACTGTGTGCAACTTAAAAATGGATGCGGAGGGCCTTCTTTGATAGTCAAACAGCTACTACTGCAGGAGAGAGGAGGACCTGCACCTGCAGAAGGATGACCACTGCACGGGCTGAAGTGGGGTGTGGGGGGAGGGACAACCTCTGAAAAAGCCCAGGGCCAAAGGCCCTCTCAGCTGGGAGCTGCGGCTGGAACAGAATGCTGGAAAAAAGCCAACTGAAACCCAGCCCCTACCCCCAGCAAAGGCAATGCCACCCTAAGTGACAGGCCACAGCACAGAGCACCATGACAATGGACACAAGCAGACTTCTTAATACCCAAATCCATGGAATCAGGGAAGCCAGGAGCAAACAAGGTAGACATGAGAAACCCACCCCTGCAGGACAACGCCACAGGCTGTCGGAACTTACTCTGCCAGTTCGGCTCGGAAGCGCCAGTTTCTACTGTTATCCGTCACCAAAAACTCCTGGAGTTGATAAAGATATTCCCGTCTTTTATCAATGTGAAGAAGCTAGAGTAACAAAGTGAAGTGTTTTTATTTAACTAGGACAAGACAGACATTTTTTTTTCTTTTGTAAGACTGAAAAATATGGCAATTATCCTGAAGAAATGTAGCAGCTGTGTCTTACTCCGTGACTGTGCATGTGTGTGTGGGCAGGCATGCTCATAGGTGCAGAGAACACTGGGAGTTGTCAGTGGTGCTCTAGTCTATTTCCTGAGACAGGGTCTCTCACTGACGTGCCGTTTTGGCTGGCCAGCCAATTATCTCCTGAACTCTGCTCCTCTCCACACCCCATCACCACAGTTACAGGTGCTCGGAGTGGGAACTCAGTCTTCGCCGTCACAGTGAGTGCAGCAGCCATGTCCCAGCCCTTCCCCTTGCTTTAAAATGGGAATGAACACTGGAGAGCCTGCTGAGCAGCCAAGAGCACTTTGCTCTTGCTGAGGGCCTAGGCTCTGTTTCCAGCAGTAACTCCACTTCCAGGGGACCCGACCCCCTTCTGATTACCACAGGCTCTGCACACACATGATGTACACACACACACTTAAGACTCCTTCCTGTGTGGCTGTAAGAAATCAGCCAAGCCGACCCCCCACAGAAGAGACCAAACCTAACACAACGGAAGGCGTTGACGTGGAAAAGCATGCCATGCCACAACAAAAAGCTGCAGCTACATTTCTTTAGAGACAGAAACGCTGCTAGCGCTAAAAAGAAATGGGAATTTAGGCTCAGAGTAGATTCTAGTTTTTATGCCAAAGGATTTAGAAGTTACCTTCAGAAAGTCATGCAAGTGCTTGAGAACACCTATCCTGACTTCATCGAGGTCTTTCAAAAATCCATTAAAAATTGGAACCAGATCAGCAGCTGTCAGCTGATCTCCAAGAATAACCGCAAGTTCATGGATGGAGAATGCTAGAGTTCTTCGAACTTTCCACTGTAGAAATAAGAACTGTTAGAACACTAAATCAAAGTGATTTGTACTTTGAACGTTATTATTCTCAAGAAGTTAGATCAGGCCAGTGAGATGCACCCAGCAGGTAGATGCACCTGTGCATAGGTAAGAAAGAAAGTTGTTCAGCCCAAGCACCCCACAGTTGGTAGGACCTGAATCCAGAGTGTTCTCTGCCCTACACACGCATGCAGGCCCGCATGCACCACCCACCGGTACCCACATGCACACATATACTTAAAAATATTCCATCACACCTTTAATCCCAGCACTTGGGAGGCAGAGGCAGTTGGACCTCTGAGTTTGAGGCCAGCCTGGCCTACATATAGTCCCAGATCAACCAGGGCTACAGAGTTGAGACCTCATCCCAAAACCAAAAAATTACATCAAAATAGAATTAATACACATTAAGTTTAGAAGTGTATCGTCTATCAAAAGTTGTGATAAAAATGTCAAATTCTTTATGGTACTTATGGTTTCCCTTCCCCTTAAAAAGAAAAAAGTTTGGGATTCCCTAGTAAGACTTTTGTAGTTCTCTGAATACTAGCTCTCTGACTTGCTGACTTCCATTTATATTAAATATCACTATGTGCCACCCCACACAAGGCTTCCCTTCAGAATCTTATACTGTGTTATCTTGCCCCAAAACTTGTTTGTGTCAAGCCGGTAATTTAAGAAACAAAAAAAGATGTCTCTGTGTGTAGAGCATGCACACCATAAACCTGCACAACACAACCTAGCTCATCATATGAAAGAGACAAAGGCAGAGATGTCCTGTGGAGGACGGCTGTGTACGGGGCACCCTAGCACGCCGAGACTGAAGCTGCTGATGGCAGAATTCACAGGCTGGGAACGGGGCCCATGTGGCTCTCTGCCCAGAGCCAGCCAGCAGGACACTTGGAGGGCCTTCTTACAGCGTTCTTCTAGCCTGCCGAGCCAGCAGCTCTCTCATCGTGGATGGGTAGTGACCACCACATTTACTACCTGTGGAAACTAGTCCCAACAACACTTTTCTTTATGAGAAGTACTAATTTCACTAAAAAAAATTAAAAGGGTTTTTGTTATTAGCTTTTTGGTTTTGTTTCTTGGGATGAGTAGGGGGCAGGAGGGTCAAATTTCTGGCATATGGAAGAAATGAAGCTGAACAAGGGGAGATTAAGTCGAAGCTTAGAAAGAGACAAAAAGTCAGATGTCCACACACAACCGTCTGGGTCAATGGTTTACCCTTGTGTTCTCTCAAGGGATGTGTGCACTTTAAAGCTCTGAGCACCCAGGCACCAAAACATAGGTCTAGAATCCAGTTCTGCTAAGATGTGAAAAAATCAAGAGTCAGTGTAAAACGAGAAAAGTGCTTACAGCAGCAGTTTGAGGAGGATACCATCTTTTAGCATCTCTGATAAGCTTGGACAACATGTGTCTACCGTGAGAGCTGCTGTCTGGCGCTGCGTTCTGTCATGGCTCTCTGTGACAGCACGCACTTGCTGGGACACAGACCTCTTCAGATTTTGGAAGCCAAGCACCGTGCTACCTTCCCGGCTCTTGCTCACCTGCATGTCTGACGCCAGGGTCTCGTATGTCTCCCTTAGGCAGTGCCAGTTCTGCCTGCCGAGGGTCAGGGCCACGCCTGGCAGACTGTAGGCGCAGTGCTTGGCGATCTCAGTGTCCACGGTCTGTGCCCGGGAGGGGTCAGTCATCGACAAGTACTGATCCAGTAATGCTTGTGGAACGACATCCTAACACAAAGAGAAACGACACAGCACACTTTCAACAGCTGGACAGGTTTCCAGCAGGCTAGATATGTGACAAGTTAATTATAAAAGATGTCAATCCTAATGTCAAAAACTGAACTATCTAGTGACTGAGAAGAAGCATGGTAGGAGGCTTGAGCGGCCGCTAATCTGGTAAAGTGCTTGCCGTGCAACCATTAAGACCCGAGTTCAGATCCTCAGTGCCATGGCAACAGTCAGACCTGGCGGAGGAGCTGGTCTGACTGTTGCCATGGTCCTGGGGCTCCTTGGTAAGTAGTTTAGCAGGATCAGTGAGCTCCAAGTCCAGCAGAAGACCTTGTCTCAAAAAATAAGGTAGGGAGCGACTGAAGACATCCAAAATCAACTGCTGGCCTTCACATACTTGGGCACACATTACCACCACTCATGTCAAAAACATAACCCCCCCCCCCTCAAATAGCATGTATTAAGCAAATGTATATGTGTACACATACACATATAAACATATAAAAGCAACTTAAAACAGGTTAAAGGCCAGAATTCATAGCTAATTTGAAAAACTACATTACAAAACGCAGCTCCTGAGCGTCCACCAGAACCGTATGATCACCACACGCTTCCAGCAAGGGCATGGCAGGATGCGCCTGTGCTCCAGGAAAGCTGTGGTAGGATGTGCCTGTGTGCCAGCACTCAAGAGGCTAAGGCAGAAGGACCAATTCTGAACCTAGCCTGGGCTATCTGTTGTACCAGAACTATGTCCAAATAAAGAAAAAAACAAAAACAACAACAACAACAACAACAAAAAAAAAACAGTTAAAGCCATATTCCTTCTATGTACATTTTAAACTTCTGCTGGAGCTGGGCATGGCAGCACACACCTTTCATCCCAGCGCTCAGGAGGCAGAGGCAGGAGGATCTCTGGGCTAGCTACACATCAAAACTCTGCCTCAAGAAAACAAACCAAGAAGTTAAAGCCACATTCCTTCTACGGAACTTTAAAAATCGGGAGAGCACACATCTGTCTGGAGAATGAGGGGAAATGTGCACTGTCTCGATCCTGCTTGTGCCATCTACTTTTGGAAGGGGAGTTTTACAAGACTCATTGCTCCTGAGGAAGTAAAAATGGACAAGCGGAGGAGAAATCCCTGTCTTTCCTCTAGCTATAATGCATGTAAACATGAGGTTTGATGAAACCTCATAGATGATCTATGTGCACTGACTTTAAAATATTTTTACAATGTAAGTGCGAAAAGCATGCTTCAACTCTGTGCACAAGCACTGTTTTAAGTAAGAAGCACAAGCATGGACTATTGACTATTTGATCTCGGCGTCCACTTACATAACACACCCAGAGGTAAACAAGCACATGTGTTGTGAACTGCCAGATAGCTCCAGTGTGCAGGGCCCCACAGGCACCTTTACAGAGATGGGACAGCTAAGGGGCTCCAACCTGCTCGGGCAGGGTTGGGGTGGGGGAGCTAAGGTACATTTTCACAGGGTAAGTCATACCCTGTACTTAAACATCTGTGACCTGGTGTGGGGGTGCATAGCTGTTAAGAGGACAGCTCTGACTCATGACTGGCCTGGCTACACAGTAAGTCTGAGGGTAGCCTGGACTATATATATAGTAAGACCCTGACTAAAGAACAAAACAAAACAAGGCAGATAAAATCTCTTAAAACTGGAATGCACGTTAGTATCAGTAGGCATGAGGAAATTAAGATACAAAGGCCACACACCTTTGTTCAAACACCACATAGGAACCCCAGGACTGAGAATATGTAAGGAATATGTCCCTTGTGCTAGCTTTGCCACTTTCTAAATGTTCTGTTCACACATGTCATGACCTGTCTTAACTTTTAAAACACGAACTGCAGAGGAAGATTAATGAGGTCTCAGGCTTTGGGGGAGGGACTGAAAACTCGGACACACGTCACTTGAGCAGCCACTCACTTGTACTTTGGGTCTCCTCTCCTCCTCAGGGCTGAAGCTGTCACTGGGGGTCACGTCCCCACCTTCATGGCCATAGTCAGGAGTGGCATCCATACTCTGTGAGGAGAAACATGGACTTCAAGAACTGCCCTGCCTGAAAGCTTTCCTCCATCACTAACCTCTCTCCAGGTTTACTTACCATTCACAGCTGTCAAAGGTTCAGGTAGAGGGACTCTAGGATTTTAAAGGTTTGTGAACGTGCTGAACCTCCTCAATGGCCCCTGCTTTACACCGCATTTACGGAATAGCTGTTAAATGTACACAAACTAGCCTTGGAAAAATGAAAGTTTGTGGGCTGGAGGGATGGCTCAATGGTTAAGAGCACTTGCTCTGGCAGAGGACCTGGGTTTAATCCCCAGCAGCCGAGTGGTGACTCACAACACTCTAGACGGCAGCTCTAGATCTGACGCCCTCCTCTGACCTCTGTGGGTCCTGCACGCACATGGTCCACAGACAAACAAGCAGCCCAAACACATTAATAAGACTAAAAAAGTACATTAAAAAAAGAAAATTAGCTCATTTATAAAACACCAGGAGGATTCTTGCAGTCAACTCTTTTAGAGGCCAATGGATGTCATGTAGTTTTTCTTTTATTCCTACTCATGGTTTTTAGTGGCTGATTTTACCAGTAGCTGCTTTTAACAGGCACACTTTCCAGACAAACACACCCAACCTCTGCTCTACGGTGCCAATGTACCACAGCAGTCAGCCTCCACTATATGGTCAGGGTTCCTCTCCAAAGTCCACGTCGGGTACACCTTTCCAACCGCATCAGATACCACCAACAAAACCAGAACTGCGCAAGCGCGCTAGGCACTCACTTGCCCGAGCTCTATCACTCGAGCTGCTGGGGTCTCCACTGCATCCTGGCAGTTTGTGCTTCCTTCTCTGTGTCCATAACAGGAGAGAAGAAGGAGCTGCTACGTGACTCTGGCGTGAGGGAAACGCAGTAGGAAACCAGGGAGGATCACGTGCATAGCTACACGGATGCAGCAAAGACGATGCTGTAACAGTACCCACCCTCGCACTTGAGTGCAGATCATGCCACAGCCCTCCGCAGCATGGCCTCAAGTCCCGGTCTTCTGCTCAGAGTACTGTGTTGCTTGCTGCAGTGAAATGGTCCGATCAGAAACAAAGCACCTCTCCAAAAAGAAAAGGGAAGAGTTAATTATTCTTGATAAAGGGCTTTGTTTCCAGTAAGACTATTTCACTGCAGTGAGCTACATCAACATCCACTCATCTAGAGTCCCACGGTCAGGACCAGAACCGACTGTTTTGAGCCTTTACTAAGACACTAAGGTCACGAGGATGGATGCGGTGAGAATCGTTACTTTTACTTTATGCAAAAGGGAGGGCTAGGAGACGAGTAACTAGGAGAGCGTGCTAGCTCGCGCGTCCCCATCAGGACTGCGTGTTCACACGGCTCTCGCCTGGTAAACACCGAGCTCATTACCTCCTCAGCAGTGCTGATTAAAGACACAGAAGTGTCTGGAGTCACGCCACAGTCTGGAAGCTCGTTCACACCCAGCTCATCTGGTAGCTCACTCCGCTGCCCCGCACCACTGGCCTCTTCGTGAGCATCCAGGCTGGAAGCACGCAGGGCAGCCGACAGCACTTCCACCTGCGCTGTGGGCAAAGGAGACAGTGAGCGGGTGGAGGGGCCGCAACATCCGCCATGCTCCCTCACTGTGCGTAACCAGCACGGTGTGCGGCGGATGCTGCCATCGGAACGCTGAAGCATTATACTGAGCAAATCGCTGGTCCTTCCCGAGAACAAGCAGAGACGAGGGTGCTACACTGTCTAGTGGAGGGGCCTCCAGGTTCTTTCAAGGCTCCATTTCTGCAATTTGTAGGTCAGGCAGGTAAGCCTCACTAACCTACTCGAGCAGAAACCTGCCAACATCACACAGTGGCCGTGACAAAGACTTCTTGGCAGTGCTGCCGAAACATCTGTATTTCACCTAGGTTCGCTATTCCTTATTTGATATTGAAATTACCACAGTTTGTCCCAAACACCGGGATCCCAAGAATAAGTCCTGTTTGCCCAAAGCCAAAACAACTAGCAAGCACTAGTTAATAAACCTGGCAATTAATACTGCCTTCCAGGGCTGGAGAGATGGCTTAGAGGTTAAGAACACTCGCTATTCTTCCAAAGGCCCTGAGTTCAATTCCCAGCAACCACATGGTGGCTCATAACCATCTAAGGTGAGATCTGGTGTATAGGCAGAATGTTGTATAAATAATAAGTCCTTAAAAAAAAAAGACAGACAGATAGAAATAGAGAGGAAAAAAGGAAAGGAAAAAAAATAGGGGGCTGGAGAGATGGCTCAGAAGTTAAGAGCACTGGTTGCTCTTCCAAAGGTCCTGAGTTCAATTCCCGGCAACCCCATGATGGCTCACAACCATCTACAATGAGATTTGGTACCCTCTACTGGCGTGCACACATACATTTAGGCAGAATACTGTATACATAATAAATAAATAAATCTTTAAAAAAAATACTGCCTTCCTTATACAGAAAATTCAAATTAAGGAAGAGGTATTCTCTACCCTACCCAATAAAAGGAAATTTAGCAAAAAAAAAAAAAAAAAAAAAAAAGTGTACACACATACAGAGCACCAGTATTTATTTAAAGTAACATTCCCCTTGCACATATAAAATATGACATTTAAAATTCAAATTTACTGCTTCAAACAACCAACTCATATGTGACAGCATTTATAGAATTTCATGCCTTGGACAGAAGTTGTTCTGTTTGGTAGAGGTCAATGTGGACTCTCACATCAGGTCAAAGGACTGCGGAAAGTGCCTGTTGAACGGTCAGTCTTAAACTGCCCTATGCTAACCCCCCCCACACCAAGGCATGGTTGCTCACAGCAAAGCCCAGGAAGGCGCCCTGAAGCACTGCACCCAGACATGGCTACTGTCACTGTGAGCACACAGCAGGGGCCTGGCAATGTCCCTCCCGGACACACCTCTCCTGAGGGACTGTTAACGGCTGCTGAAAGGGGTGCAGTGGGGGTTATGTCCTTTAAGGTGTGGCCACCGGAGCGACAGCGGGGCGTGGGCACCCCACGCTTATAACAGGGTACAGAGGGAAAGCAGACAGACAGTAGTGGGGTGATATTTAATCACAATATTGTATACTATACGCATACATAAACAGTCAGAGAGAAAACTTTAAAAAGATCAAGAAGCCAGTTGATCAGGAAAAAAAAAAAAAAAAGACAAGAAAGACTGGTCCCTGCTGGGGTCGGGGACGAGCAGAGCAAGGCGGAGAAGCAGGCGAGATGTACAGGGTGTAAAGGGTGGCCAGTCCTGAGCCAGAGAGAGCAGGCGCTTCCGCACACCGCTGTCCCGGCTCGCCAGCCCACCCTCATTCTTCACATGGTCTTAAGAAACTGAATTTAATTTCTGAGCAGGAGGGGCCTTCTCTAAATGCATCTAAACACCTGACCGTGGACATAAAAGACTAGTGCATAAGGAATTCTATTTCAGTGGGTCATCAATTACCTAAATAAGCAGATAATGGTGTTTACTGATGAGACATTCTGGTGATTTTCATTGTTTCCAGAATTTCGGTTATAATTTCTAACTAAAATTACAATCATTTTAGCTCTCTTTGGGGTCGTTCAAGTTTCTAATGCGAAGGTTTAGAAGGTCTAAAGAACTGTACTCAAAGCTGACTATACAAAATATAATGTATAAAATGCTTCATGCCACCGAAGTGCATGTGTGGATGGGATCTCAAACATGTTGCTGCTGGAGAAGAAAATATTAGCGCAGAGGTGGACCACATCTGCCACAAGTAGGTCACTTGTCTCCAGTGGACTACCTACTGCCCATCCGTGCAGGTCCAACCTGTGACCCGCTGGCCAAATGTGCAGTAATAACTGCGCTCAGCAGGCCATCTCTTTGAAAGAGGATCTGTCTACCATCTCTGTGTCTCACTATGTAGGATCTGTTCTGTCAGCCTTTCCATGAGAATCTGCTGTGCCCACAGCTAACAAAAGGGCTCCCCCCTTTTCCTATTGTAGTTTAATGAAAAGTCTGAATTCATAGCCAGAAATCACAGGAGAAAAAGAACAGCAGTGATCACAGGAGGCTGAGACTGACCTCAGCAAAGCTGCCTTACAGGGAAGACAGCTGCGATTTGACGTGCGCCGAGAAAGTCCTAGAGCAGCCGACATGTTCACTCTCCTCCTACCCTGAGACAACTTGACAAGGCAGCATGGTACCAGCCTCCCCAGTCAGACCTTTATTTCTTGGTCTTGAATCAACAGTGTGCTTTTTAAAAAGCATACATGCTTTCTGGCAAATTTAGAATGATTACTCTATAATGCACCATTAGAAAAGACAAAGAGCCCCAAATTACTGAACACTCTTCTGAAAATTCAAAACATTTTATGACACAATGGAAAACAGTTACTTAAATTAACACAGATTTAAAAAACATGCCCTCAGATTTCAATAAAACCTAAAAGCACTACATGACAAATTTAAGTTGTTCCAGGTGTCATAGTGGAATTATAAATACAATCAGTTAAATCACAAGATAGTATTTATAATGAAAAAATTTAAACTACAATGTAATTTTAAGTAGTGTTATCCATCTTTAGAAACACAGACATATTATGAAACTTGGAAAGGTTTTATCTGTTGAAAAGATTAAAGCAGCGCATTCAACAATTCTATTAATATTTGTTGAGTGCTTACTGTGAGTTAGAGAACTAGCCAGTACTGTGATGTAATCAGTCCTGGAACAGATCTAAATCAGAGTTACTGAAGGTAGATGAACTTAATAAAACTTAGGCTGATGAATAAAATTTAAGCAAGCAGTTGAAAGGATTAAAACATGGGACACTTGGCTGTCAGTGGCTGTGGCCAGGCCTCGCTTCTTCTCTTTGGGGCTGAGGAGCATGGAAGCAAAGGGGAGCAAGGCGCCGGGCTCTTTTGACAAGGCTGGCTTGTCAACGCAGAGCTGCTCTGTTACTGAGTTGTCTTAAGGTACAGAAAGGACCAGGGGCTTACTTTGGGCTGAAGAGACTGTTCTCCACCTCAACAGTGGCACCAGCCACTTGGCTATTTCTCAAATCTCATAGAACTATTCATTCAAAGGAGCAATGACTTTCACTGGTAAAAACTATACCCCAGTGAATCTTAAAATTAAAGTCAGCAATTTTAAGTCATGTTATGCAAAAAAAGCCAGACTCGGAAAGACAAATATAACATGTTCCTGTCACTTATGGAACCTGGAATTAAGATTACATCTATCTATACAGGTAGATATTTTACATAAAATTCAGTTAAGCTAAAATAATAATAATGATCAAGGATGTAATTAAATTAATTTTTAGGTATAAAATTACAACAGGAAATTTCTAAAAAAAAAATCGCAGTAAATGAAAGAGAATGCAGATGCCCTCTAACTTAGCAAACATGAGGAATTTTTCAAAGTTTAAACAAGGTTTCGCTGGGTGTGTGGTCTCATGCGTGTAATAATCGCAGCTCTCAGGAGGGTGAGGTAGGGAGATGCTGCAAGCTTGAGGCCAGCCTGGGCTACAGAATGAGATCTAATCTTCCTCACAAAGAAAACAAAAGAAAGGTTTTTGTTTTAAAAGAATTACTTAACATTTTACTTTATTTGCTTTGAAATGGGTATTTCCCAATACTGAGCAAACTGACAGTTTAGACATTTTAGTTTTTGGAACAACAAGGGGAAAAATATCCAGGAAGTAGTATTGGCTCTGAAAATTTTCAGTTATGGATTTACAGTGTTTTTGCTTTGTTTTGTTTTGTTCTTTTCCTAAGATAAATCTAGACCTAGCTGGCCTGGGACTTTCTACACAGACCTGGCTAGCCCAGAACTCACAGAGATCTTTCTGTCTTTGCCTCTTGAGTGCTGGGATTAAAGACGGACACCATTGTGCCTGGTTTTCAAAACATGTCAGAGGATGGTCACACAATCAATCGCCAAGGCAGCAGGAAAGCACCATCCTGCATGGTCCTGGCCTCATGCACTCTAGCCCTGTGCCTAAGCTCCAGCAGGCACAGTAAGAAGGCCCCTCATTTCCCACTCTTAAGGACTTAGCACATGCTCTACTTGACACGAGGCAATGTTTTATTTAGGACTAACAACCAGTTCAGTTGTTCACAATGGGGGACATGGTCCATGTATTTATTAACCCCAAATAAAGCAAAACACAAATTGAAAACTACATCCTTCTTGGAAAAGACTACAGCTTCTCAAATATCATACATGTGGGAAACAGAAATATATGTCCGCCATATAGACTATAGCTCTTCCTTAAAAATGAGAGCCAGAGAAAAACAGATACAACAGGACTCAGAACCTTAAAATTTATAAACACAAAACACTGAATAACTGCAAAAAGTGATTTCTGAATGAACACATCTATCTAACAATAAACGGTAGAGAGGAACCATCTTAGACATAATTCTTACAAATCAGACCAGTGATGTTACCATAATAGGCATTTTAAAAATGAGCTTTAAATAAGGAAAGAGTATGCCGGAGTCTTCCATACCTTTCACATCTGGGTCATCCATGTGTGGCTCTAGGTTCTCTATCATTTCCTCTAGCTCCTTCCGGGTAGCCATGGTGACACTAGGGGAACCTGGTTCAGGGACTCCAGGTCCATCTCCCGTTTTCTGTGGGCTGAGTCTCTCCCCAGAGTCCTGTTGGAGCTCTACATCAATATCTATTACAGGTAGAGGAGTCCTCCAGAAATGGAAGGAGTTGAACAAATCCTGATCTAAGAGAGTGGAATCTGTGGAGCTGGTGCCAGCCTCTGGCTGGAATGCAGACTTGCTGTTGGCAGGCTCTTGGTCACTCTCATGGCTAGCTGCTTCCTGAGGAGACTCTGAGGACAAAGTACAGAGTAAGGAGCTGTCCACTGCAGCACTGTCACCTGCAGAGCTCCCAGATGTCTCCGCAGCACAGTCTTCCAGTGTGCTCGCCAGTCTGGCACTGAGGTCTGAGGGGGCATCCTCTGGCCTGATCTGCTCTTCTTCCTCGACATCGTGATCTTTGATCCTTTCATTGTTTCAATTAGGGGAGGGAAAAAAAAGAAACATGGAAGTATAGAAATAATTACTGGGGAAAAAAATCTGTGAAAAGTATGACACAGCATTTAGACTAGCTAAGTATAGTACAGCTCATCCACAGAAACTGAACAGTCTTGCATGTCACACAACGCTTCTTTTCCATCAGTTGTTCTGCATTCAGAGATGTGAAACACCTGTCAAACTGGTCTAAGCAGGCATTATTCACAGCTGGAGAAGGCGACACCTAAGAATCCTGGGATGCTACAACACTATAGTAATACTAGAAATAGCAGGAAGAAGAAACCAATTCAGTGGATTCTACGACACATACAAATTATAAATTATTTATTTGGGGATTATTAGTATCACCACTTTGTTCCAGTGACACAGTGAAAGCTGAGATTCAAAACATCTTTGCTCATTAAAGAAGGATAAAGGAAAAAACCTCTAGAGGGTAGGAGAGAAGATACTTATTAACTATCTCATAAAATATATAAAAAGCTACTTAAGGGTAAGCAGGATCATTTTTCTTCTTTTTTTCTTTTTGTTTTTGTTTTTGTTTTGTCGAGACAGGGTTTCTCTGTGTAGCCTTGGCTTTCCTGGACTCGCTTTGTAGAGCAGGCTGGCCTTGAACTCACAGTGATCCCCCTGCCTTTGCCTCCCTGAGTGCCAGGACAAAAGGTGTGCGCCACCTCGCCCGGCTAACAGGATCATTCTTATTTCTTCCTCAATCTCCAATGTTACTTCAAAAACAGGCTTTTCCAAAAGGAAGTCCTGATGGAACAGACAAGGAGGAGCGGTTGAGCATCTGATGATTGTCAACCAGAGCCTTCAGTTGTACTGCTTCTCTCCTGCCTACTACTTGGAAAGCAGTTACTGGGCATCTACCAGAACCCATAAATAAATCAATTTTAAGGATTTGGCATGAGGGTGAAGCGCACAACTTAAAGACCCACACTCAGACCCCTCCTCCTCAGCACCAATATAAATAAGCCAGAAGAAGCTACACACCTAGAGTGCCAGTGCTGGGGAAATGGAAGCAAAGGGATCTTTGGGGCTTGCTGGTCTGCTAGTCTGGCTGAACTGACCAGCTCCAGGTTCAGCAGGAGACACTGTCTCAACAAACAGGGTGAAAAACAACTGAGAAAGATGGCTGAATTAAGCCCAGACTCACACATGCATGAATGCTCAGACACACACACACACACACACACCCCTGCACATTCATCTTTAGCATACACAAGTAACAGTAACACTGGGAGACAAGCTGGGTATGGAGGTGCACACTGGTGGAGGATCAAGAATTTGAAAGGAGCCACAAACATCCTCACCAAAACCCTGAAAATTGAGTGTAGGTTGAAATTACAATTACAGGTAAACAAACAGTAAACTAGAAAAACAAATTACCATCTAATTAAAATACAGTCAGGCATGGTGGCATGCGCCCTTAGCTCCCACAATGAAAGCAGGGACAGGTGGAGGTCTACCTGGCCTACAGGATGAGTTCCAGGACAGCCCAAGCTATACAGGAAGACTAAAAACTAAAAAACTAAATTGTGGAGCTGGAGAGATGGCTCAGTGGTTAAGAGCACTGCCTGCTCTTCCACCAGAGGTCCTGAGTTCAATTCCCAGCAACCACACAGTGGCTCACAACCATCTATACCAGGATCTGATGCCCTCTTCTAGCATGCAGGTGTACATGAAGACAGAGCACACATATGTAAAACAAATAAATAAATCTTCTTGTTTGTTTTTCAAGACAGGATTACTCTGTGTAGCCCTGGCTGTCCTGGACTCAGTCTGTAGACCAAGCTGGTCTCAATTTTAAGAGATCCATGTGGCTCCGCCTCCCTGAGTGCTGGGATTTCAGGCCTACACCACCAGGCTGGCTAAATAAACATATCTTCTTCCAAAAAAAAAAAAAAGAAGGCAAATTTCCACCCTACCCCCAAATGAGGGTGTGGATTCCAGGCAGAGAAGTGCAGGCCCCGAGCAAAGGATGCAGAGATGGAAGTGGGGCCGCAGGGCCCTGGATGGGTGCTATGGAGACTTTGGAGACACTTCTGAGTTTCTCCTGCGGCCATGAAATAACAAAGGAAGTGTAAAACCCATCAGACACCTTCTTTTCCTGAGACCCTTGCAGAAGCAGTGCAAAAAGAAAGCTGGAGAGAAACAGGCTGCAGGAATGGGAATGTCAGCACCGGAGACGATGCGCGAACACAGGCGGTGCCAGTGGGCCTCACAGGGACAGCCCGTCGGTGATCAAGGCGGTGGCATTATGCGTCCACTCCACTCACGTCACTCAGAACCCGGGAGACAGCCAGATTCTGGCTAGGGCAGCTGAACAGATGCCTATAGCATCTATAGCACTAATTAGAGCTAAGAACATGAGAGCACTTTACACAAGTAAGTTAGCAAGTTCAGGTCTGGAGAGGCAGGTTAGGCGTCTGCTACACTCCAGGTAGCGCCATCTAGCACCTGGGCAGACAGACTCACGAGCGCACAGTAGCATCTAGCAGTGCAAGAGCTGAGAAACACTAACACTGCAGAGTGGCCCATCAACAAGAAGCCTGGATGGAAGAATGGCATGCATGTTTTGAGGCTGAGGTGGAGGTCAGAGGGTGAGGTAAGCAAGCTCTAAGAAGAGAATCCAGGCTCACGGGATGTGAGTTAAACAGGTAAAAGAGAAACAAGGATGAAAGAAGATGTATGTATTTGTAAGTTAAATATGGTAAAGAAAAACAAAAGTTTTCTCACGAAGTGCCATGTGCCTTTGAATACACAGTCTATTTTAGAAAAAAATGCAGAAGTATCTGAGAGGTAAAAAAGAAATTTCTAAACTTTCTCAGAGTCAGAAAAAAAAAAGTCAAACATGGGATTTAAGGGGAGCTCAAAAAATAAGGGCGATGTTAATATTCATTTATGGGTATCAGTTTAATAGTCATGTAGGTATTCTGACTTTGGTGTGTGTATGTGTTTCCTGCAAACATGTGTGGGGCTACATCCCATGGAACTGGAATTATAGACAGTTATGAGCTGCCATGTGAATACTGAGAATTGAATCCAGGTCCTCTGAAAGAGCAGCCAGTGCTCTAACCACTGGGATGTCTCTCCTGCTCCAATGTAGGTTTTCATGAAAACACTGAGTTCCATTTTGTTGTAATGCTCATCATTTTCAGAAGCATGTCAAAAACATACGATCTTTTAAAATTTGAAACGTAGATGCCATCTAAAAAACTTAACAGCATTTTGACACCTGGTATTTCCCTTCCATAACTATAAAATATATAAGATACACAAACATTGCATATATGTGCCAAATGTGAGGAAACTGAACTTCATGGGTGCTGCCTTAAATATGAGATAGAACCTTCAGGGCTTGTGAGGCTCCTCCTTTGTTCCCATTTCACTGAAATAAGGGAGCTGCCTAGATGGCCTATGTACTCTTTCCAACAGCTCTGGTGAAGCCAGAGCTCCTGTGTAAAATGATTACTCCTAATATGTACAAATTATACATTTCTAGGTGTTCCATCCTATTTTAAACAGTAGTACTGACTCATTTCCTAACATCAGTAACTGGACTATAGCTATGTGGTCTATGTAGTGTCTGTCTATGCTTTGAAAAAATACAAAGTAAAGTATCTGACGGGGAAAAATGTCTAAAACTTCTCAAAGGGTCAGAAGAAAAGCTCACACAGGCAGACATGGCAAAGCAGCATTGGAGTACCTGGGTGAAGGGGAGACGGGTTCACTGTGATAGTCTGTAGATTTTCTACAGTCAGTCTACATAAAAATTTAACATTATAGTAACTAGGTATTCTGGCAATGGGTGTAGCAAGGTGAAACCTGAGACTTTATCATCTGACACAGTTAAGTGCTCACACTTAACAGCACACACCAGATCTGACTAGCAGCCACTCAGAACAGAGAAATATCCCCAAACTGGGCTAGCATCTCACTTTCATATTCCTTCTAGCATTCACACTGACCATCTAGTGATTCTTCCTGTCTAGCAAAAGTAAATCCATTAGTCTGTTAAAACTTAAGACATTTATTATGTTTGCTTCCTCTTTGTTTAAATGATTTATTTTTATTTGCCTGCATATGTGTCTGTGTGAGGGTGTCAGATCCCTTCAGACAGGAGTGACAGACATTTGGGAGCCTCTGTGTAGGTACTGGAAACTGAACCTGGGTCCTAAAAAGAGCAGCCAATGCTCTTAACCACTGAGCTACCCCTCCATTCCCTATGTTTGCTTTTTAAACACAAAATTATAAGATATGAGAAAGTTTGCCCTAGTATTAGGTTCTGGGAGATACTGTATGTGTGAGGCTTTGACTGCCCAAAGTATAAACTCCCTAAATTCCATTTCCTCCTAGAGTGTTTAAGAGTCATGACAAGGCCATGTAGCTTGTTGAAAAAGGCATCTAAATGCTATGGTACAGGACAAATGTGTCTTTGGAGTCTGCTGGGTACAAGAATTATAGTTACCTCTAAGATATGTGCAATAAGAGCAGCAGAGAGGTAGGCTAAAAGTTTCTCTCAAGAGGAAAACTAAGTAAGTTGGGTGTAGAGGTACCAGCCTGTAATCCCAGTACAGGGCAGGCAGGAGCAGGAAGATCAGAAGTTCAAGACTAGCCTTGGCTTTATGGGACTGTCTCAACCTTGCTTCTGATTTCCGTATAAATTAATCTCCAGTACCCTAGACTTCCTTAGCAGAGGCCATGGAGCCTGGCAAACCTAGTACAATATCTTCAAATGACTCACAAAACATTTAAAGAGAATCAAGCCAAACCAAGCAAATACCAGATTCCAAACTAAATTCATAATTACACTGTGAAGTAAATTAAATGGAGCTTTGATATTAGAGAATTATTTCCAAGTGACAGTCAATTTTATTGTTCAAATAGTTAAGGTTTTGAAAAATCAAACCCATAGGTTCTTAAGAGAGTTTTATTTATGGGGACAATTAATTAAAGGGTTAAAAGCCAGGTATGGCAGTACATTCCTTTAATCCCAGTACTCAGGGAGGCAGAGACAGGCAGATCTTTGAGTCCAGGACAGCCAGGGCTACAGAGAGAGATCCTGTCTCTCTATATTCAGAAGAAAAAAAAAAAAGCCACAAAGTTGGGAGGATGGGGGCACTAGGAAAAGCTGCAGGGAGGGTCTACTGCATAGATGTAGGAACCGTCCAAAGAATAATAATTCTGAAAGGTTCCCACTCTGAGCCGGCCCAGGGAAGGTGTTAGCACAAACAAAGCTTAAAACTAGACCGCTACCCTAGATGTGCTTATACCTACAGCAAGATGAAAGTAGACATAGAGAGGCACGTTTTCAAACAAGTGCTACCCAAAGCCTCAAAGAGTGTGATTCTGAAAGGTATGTGCACGTCAGGGAACACACTGACAGGTATTCTGTCAACAGAATACATGTGGAATGAATACTTCCGACAGAGAGCAGTAAGCAGAAAAGGTAGGGTGAGCCAAAGAGCAAAGTGCACGCAGCAGAGTGGGCAGCCAGGGAACAAAGCAACTGTTTCAACAAGTACGAGTGTCCCTTTGCATAATTACTTTTGCTCTGATGGGAATTAAATCCAGGGCACATTCTCGGCAAGTGCTCCGCCACTGGGCTGCAGCCCCAGAACTCGTTATTTTAAACTTTGCCTAACTGTATAACAGCAAACCTCAGTGCTTTACTGTCTCTGTAAGTAGCCTTTGTCAGCATCTTCAAAGAAGTAGTACTAGCCTGATGGCTCTAATAAAGTCAGAGATCTGTAATCGCTAAGTCCTTCTACAACACTAAGTGACAGCAAATGTTTCAGGACACACCAAACACTTGACACAAAACAAACAGCACTAGAAACCTAGCAGCCAGACTTTATTCAGGGGATGGAGAGCTGGCTCAACCATGAACTGCTCTTGCTGAGGACACAAAGCTTGGTTCTTGGGCAGCCACACTGGGTGGCTAACCACAGCCTGCAACTCCAGCTCAAGTAGACCTTTTAGCTTCTATGGGCACCAGTGCATATCATATATGGCACACTCACGTGCGTACACACAAACATGCATGCGTACCCACACCTACACACAACATATCATAAAAACAAGGAATCCCTTACTTTGTCCGATATTGAGAAGTATGAATTCTAGGGAACTGAGAATACCCTGAGCACAGAAACCAAATTCTAGGTTCATCCTAGGTTCTCAGCTTTTAAATTAGCTTGAAAACATGCCAGTGCTGTTTAAGGTAAGGCAATCAAACCACTGGTTCCAAGGCAGCAGTATTAGACTGTGGTGTTATACATCACAGTCTAATAGACTAATAGACATATGATGTATATGCCCAAGCTTTTACAGTGTTTAAAACAAATCCTTTACCCAGGAGTCCTTTCCTTTACTAAATTATTAACACAATTCAATTGCAACGATAGACAGTCCAGTGCTACAAATGATATAGACTTGCTACCAAGACACATCTGATAACGTAGTACAAAGTCAGTGAGGAAAGCAAACTGTTGTTAATAGCTGTTCTGAGAGGCCGCCCAGCTCCAGTCGTCAAGCACGGCTCCCATTACCTCTTCTTGGGGCACAGCACTCCCGCCGTGCTGACTTTCTTACTACAAGGCAGAGATCAGCATTCGGGACAGAGAATGAAAGGTTTACTATCTGCTTCTACTAAACATGTACAGTCTTATACAGTCAGTCACACATTCACTTACTGGACCCTTTCCAGGTTTAAGAACAAGTTATGTGCCATCCTCAGCAACTTAAATTGATCATTAAAAAAAAAAAAAAAGTAAGCTGACTTGAAAATGAAAAGTAGGTAACATTTCCACCCCCCCACATTTTTATCAGATCCCTTCTAGCATTATTTTCAAAGACCATGCTTGCTAGGAAGACCAAATTAAGAGATTTTCTTCCTTTACAAAAAACAGTACCTCAGATGTGTTTGGCAGGACAGTAGGAGAACGGGCAAAAAGGTAAAACAAGGCAGCAGAGAAGAAAGGAAGAACTGTCAAATCAAAACACCAAGAAAGCAAATACCACAGTATCAAGACCTATAGAAGAAAATGGTCATTAGCATCACGGCAAGGGGGCTGTTTCAAGAACATGTATGCAACTGCAGAAGCTTATGCACACTTCCCATGCACTATCAGACCCAAGGAGTTCTTTATATAATTATAATAAACCCTAACAAATAAAAGTGTCAACTGAAACTCCTTTATGTAGAAATCTTAAAATCGGACTTTCAACCTCCCTTAAATTTCTGGTTATCTTAAAAAGTTGTTCTTCTGTTTAAAAAGCATATTAATTTAGGGCTAATCATTAAAATGCTTCCCTCAATTGAGGGATTGCATGGTCACATTGTAGACAAGAGAACCCAAGATCCACATTAAATTAACTAACTATGAGAAAAAGTAAGAGTCAGAGTAGACTATATACAAAAGCAGACATATTACTAAGGTAGCTTTTGAAGACAAAATTTAAATAAATGGTACAAGCATTAGCCTTTATGTTCTGAGCACCAATAGTTTCCTAGGCAAATAATTCATTACATACTCAGCATCAAATTTGTCACTCGGTTTTCTATGTGCGAAGCATCAAGCTACATGTTACATGCATTTTTTTCTTCATCCAATAGTTAACTAACCGAAGACATAACAAACAGGTATTTAAAAAGAAAACTATAAAACATTTCTGATTCAAAAATATTTGTGGTAAAGTAATGGGAATGCTTTTTACAAATATAATACAAAGTTTTAATATTATACCTGTCTTTGTCTTCTGCTGATAAATCTTCTGAACTTTTGCCTTCATCTTTAAAATACTGGCCTGAGCTAGACGGATTAGCAAAAGTAGATATGAAAGGCCCCAGAGACTGAAAGGCTGCCTGGCGGACCTGAGAGAGAAAGACGTAATCAACACAAGCATGAAGGGAAGGCTGCCTCAGCACACACATCTACTGAGTTACTCTGCATACACCATGGCTAGAGCATGCTTCAGACAATAGAAAGCCCCGGAGAAGAAACCTAAGTCTTTCAGTACTTAGCACTTTGGAAGCATTACACTTTTTTTCTACTTTCAGTTTTCATTCTGACTTGGTTATTCAGACAGTGAGCACCTGAACGTTACATACTATGAAACACAAAGAACAAACCGTTACAAAGTTTTCCTTTATGCTTCAAAAACAAGAAAAATGAAGAGAACCAAGACTGTCAAACAGGAATATACTCAGCGCTTTCAGTGAGGAAAGACCATTAACTATCAGGAGGCAGGGCAAACTTTTTCTAACTCTAGTTTTAGAGGATCCAACCTTCCGCCTTGAGGACACAACATGAGTACACACACATACACACACGAATGAGACAGTGTCTCATTATGTAGCTTTGGCTGGCCTAGAACTAGCTATGTAGACAAGGCTGGTCTCCAGCTACCTGTCGCTACCTCCTGAGTACATATCCTCAATGCCTGATAAAAATACATATTAAAAAACAAAAAAGAAAAAGTCAGTGAGTATTAAACATCAAGCCAAAATAAAACGAACATAGCTCGAATTTGTAAAAAAAAAAATACTTTCCAGGCACCAAGAAGACAGACTTTAATAGTCTTCTGCTCTCTATTCTTATATATATATGAAGTACCATACATTATAAATTCTTTCCTTGCAGGGGAGGGTTCAAGACCGGGTTTCCCTGTGTAGCCCTGGCTGTCCTGAAACTCTGTAAACCAAGCTGGCCTCAAACTCAGAGATCCGGCTACCTCTGCCTCCCAAGTGCTGGAATTAAAGGTATGTACCACCTCCACCAAAGTAAATCATTTGTTAAATTTTAAATCATGGGGCTGGAGAGATGGCTCAGTCGCTAAGACCAACTGCTTTCCCAAAAGCCCTGGGTTCAGTTTCCAGCACCCACATGATAGCTCACAACTGCCTGTCAACTCCTGGTTCAGGAACTAGTATCCTCTTCTGGTCTCTATGGGCCCAGACATGCATGTGGTACACATACATACATGCAGACAAAACATCATAGACCTTAAATAACATATTAAAACAGATTTTTTAAAAAAATCACATTTACTTTAAGACTCAAAATGTTTTTTAAAAGTGTTACCCAACGTGAAGGATCACTGATCAGGTTAATGAACAGTGCGGATAACTTTGTCCGTCGGATCTCTTGACACGTTGCACAGGAGACAGCCATGAAGCACTCAGCACAGGCCTTTCGTACTCCCCACACATTATCAGAACACAGCTGGAAAAACCTGGGCAGCTGTGAGGACAAAGGCCACCGTTACTTCCCCTTCGTTGTCTCTGTTTTAAATGTTGCCTATTCTTAGAAAGTAGAAAATGTATTTAATACTGGTACTCAGAAACTTTTTAGTAAATCACATCCAATTTATAACTCACCCTAGAATGCAAAAGCACCAGTAAGCACAGCTTGAGATCATCCAACCCCTTATACCTGAGCTCATTTTGCCAAAAGATGAATAGACATTCTAAGCATACGTGCCACATCTTAACCACTCTGCTGCAAGATTTCAGTGCTGCCAAAGTGAGTACCCTAGTAAGATTAAAGATCCGCTGAGTAAATTAGAATTGATTTGCTAAGCGCAAGTGTGGAAGCTAACAGTGTAGCAGTGTTTCTCACACACATGTGCTGACCCAGCCATCCTGCTCAAATCGTGTTTCAAGTGGCAACTTGCAGCTCTAAACTTATAAGCATCTTTCTGGTTGCAGTCGTGGGGCCGTCCGTGCTCATGAACTCTCTACTACTGTGCGTTACTTATTCTTTAACACCTTAGATGCTCACCAACATTTCCTCTGTAGCTTGCTGGCCAACTACACTGCAAATATCTCCAAAATTGGCAGCACAGACCTAAAACAAAAACATCACCAACATTTCAATATCACGTGTGGAGTTCCTTAAAAACAATCTATTAAATTTCATATCTCACAGCACCACATGTTCTTAGACACGAAGACAAGAGCTGGATGCAAACATACCTTTCGGACATGAAACATTCTACAGTCACAGCACATCTCGCAAAACCTAGGGAGGATAAGACGCTCTGTAATATCCTTCCCAACCATGGGAGCCATCTTGCACATTATCTAAAATAAGTGAGAAAAAAATCATATTGGAAACATCCCTCTAAGGCCTCTTCAGTTAGATTTAATAATTTAAAGAAATACGTGTTAACCAATATACAGCAAATGTACTAAATCTAGGGAAAAAAAATTCCTGTTTATTTTTCTATTATTTAATTATTAATGACTTAATCATTTTACTAGCAAACACTAATCCGTACATCTCCCAACTCTTCTGATCTAGGCAAACCATTAGAATTAATTTTCTCCTGAAACAGACCAGATGTCAGGGAACCACAGGCCTCCCACCATCGCTGAACATCATAATTACGCTTCTAGGCTAGGCTCTCCTTAGTGGAACCAGCAGGGTCTGCCGAAGCTGGTTTTCTTTATTGAGGAATTTCTGAAGTTAAATGCAAGTGTTTTGGAGCTTGGCAGGGGTAATGACTGTGTGCTGTGAATGTACACTGCACTTTAAATGGCTAATTTAAACAATAAAAATATTTCTGAGAAAAAAGCATCTAAATATGTTAATTGGCTGTTTCTAAGCAGTAATGAAAAGGGAATTTTTCAAGGAACAGAAACTAGAGGATCATCTCTGTTCTCATGGAGGACTTGGAATCACTGGCAATTTGTGTTACAATTCCTTTCTATGGACAACAGATCAATGTTTTAGGAATAAAGAGCAAATGCCGAGTGGACGCGAATAAAGTCTTAGGTTAGTATAGTACTATTCTATCTCACTCTCTGAACGCAGGAAGCACGGATGTGAATGACATTTATTCATATGTCCTCATACCCAGATGGAGAACAGCATACTCACAGCCACAGCCTCCGTCTTTACGTCATCGTTGCTGTCGGGGGCCGTCAGCTCTATGAGGACAGGGCACACCTTGGTCTCCACATCAAATCGCTCAATCAGCTCCTGCTCCAGCAGAGCCAGCAAAGCTGCCTGACTGGTCTTCCTTACCTATCAAGAAAAATACCACAAAGCACAGACATGCTTTCATAAACCTGGACAATAACCAGGAGGGCAGCACATGCTTTTAATTCCAGCACTCCAAACAGAGAGGCAGGTGACTCTCTGAGTTCGAGGCCAGCCTGGTCTACACAATGAGTTCCAGGATAGCCAGGGCTACACAGAGAAACCCTGTCTCGAAAAACCAAACCAAACCAAACCAAACCAAAATCTATACAACATCATTTTTGCAACTGGAAAACACTTCTAGTAATAATGCAGGGACTTGCAAAACCTAGCAGCCATTTGTGGGGTATTCCCTACAGTTCTTACAGAGTGAGTCTGGCAGACAGAGGGACACGGAGCGCACTGGGAAGCCTGGCAAGCAGGCTCAAATAAATCTGTTAGACTCTCAACACGTTTTAATCTAAGACAACAAGTCACTTCTGGAAAATACAATAATGAAGTTAGGCCCAAAAAACATTCAAATTAAATCACTTGGGTTAGGCCATTCTACATAAATTATGTTACATAAAATTCCTTTAAGAGCAAGTAAATCCACCGCTTACCTGATTATTCTGATCTGCAAGATATCTAACCACAATTGGTAGCAAGTACTTGGAAAAAGCATATGGTATTGAAGGCCGGTTCTCTTGACAAAACAGTGCAATATGTGGTACTTGTTCCATCAGCTCTGCTCTCACAGTCGGTTCTATTGAAGTAACAGTAACATCAACAAACATCCTTTCATGGAGACAACGGCTCTTATCTATGCTTGAGGAACCAGCATGGAAGAACTCACAAAGTTCTCTAACCCTGCAGTTCTTGCTTTAAATCAAAGGAGGAAGTCACTCCCAACCCATACAGTGAATACACTGACATCTACAATGAGCTACGCTGGAGTGGGTAACTACTGTATGTGGTATTTCTACCAATTCTATGGCAGGACAGGGTAAACTCTGTCAATACTTCAACAGGGTACCATCTGCAGACTTCATGATGTAAAAACACCCAGGACATGTTATAAGGACCATATCATCTATAAAAGATTCTAACCAGACTTAAACAACTAGTTTTATTTTATAAAAACATAGAAACAGGTATCACATCAGTTAAAAGGTAAAATAACATAGGAGAAAATTAAGTACTAACAGTTAAATATATTCATGTCATTGCAGAAAGGATATAAGAAAACAAACAAACTAGCAAATTCAAAAAACAAGCCAGTGGCTGAAAGAGACATTAGGATACCAGGACCCAGTCATCAATCAAACGTGAGGACACCAGGACCCAGCCACAATCACAGCAGACCTCAAGGGAAAGAACCTGTGAGTGACCCTGTTAGCAGTCACCTTAACATAAATGTACACAAATGTATCCAGTGGAACTCCAAATCTCAAAAGAAAATTAACCTAGCATTTTCAGTAGAAAATGCACTGGCATTTTACAAAGCTAAGAATCCTAGCAAAACAAAACAAAAACCCCACAATTAATAAAACACTGCTGTATAATGTGAGATGACTTCTCTTGAATAAAACTCTAATTTTAAAGCACAGGCATACAAGGCTTCTCCAGTTATAAAGTTAACAGTGATTTAATTGTTTTCATATATTGATAAAGCAAAAAGGGTCACAGCTGTAGTTTCAGTAAGAATAAAGTCAGAAATTCTTTCTTTAGAGCACTGCTTAGGCAAACAGACAAAGGGAGCAGAAGTGAGCCCCACAGGCAGACCTCGTACATGTGGACAAGTTAGTCACAAACGGAAAGGACAAAGAAAGAGCCTTTGAAGTAAATGCACGAAGTGCTACCTACACTAACACACAAAAAAGGCCAGAGAGATGGCTCAGCAGCTAAAAGTTCTTATGCTTTTGCACAGGACCTATGCCTGTAACCCCAGCTCCAGCGGCTCTGACACCTTCTGATATTCATAGACTCCTATATGCAAACGATGTACATACATATGCTCAGGCACACACATGTACACATACCTTTAAGCAAGTAAATCTAAAAATGTTTAACATATGTAAGAGAAGTCCTAGGAACATCTTGTGATATATATGTAAATACACACAGAGAGAAGCAGATGATCAGCACTCATGTGAAGTGGATCACACACACACACAACTTGCCTTAAAATTTCTTATTTTATGTTTATTTTACCACAATAGAAAACACGTCTTAAAAAAAAATAACATCACTAATGCCTAATTTTCAAATCCAGCTCACCCCTCCCCCTCTTGACAGGGTCTCATTCTACAATCCAGACTAGGTGGACTTAGTATGCAGCCGGGATGGCTTCAAACTAACGCAGGCCAACTTGGTCTTCTGAGAGTTAAGATGACCACCATGGACCACCATGCCAGCCTCACATTTACCTCTTTCTTATGAAAAACTCTCCTGTCTTTGTTTTAACAATAAGCCAATTTTCAATTATGGGTATGGTGGCATACCCCTTTAATCCTAGCATGTAAGAGGCAGAGGCAGGTGGATCTCTGTAAGTTCAAGGCCAGTTTGGTCTATAGACATAGTTCCAAGAGGGCCAGAGCTGTCCAAAGAGAGACCCTGTTTAAAAAAAAAAAAAACAAAAAAACCAAAAACAACCAAAATTGAAATATTAATGGTTTTTTTCATGTAAAGCAGATAAAGTATTATTTTCCCAAAAACATTTAAAGGTTTTTCCACCTCTTTTAATTTACTCTAAATTACTTAAAAATTGTTACTGACCCTAAAATGTTCATATAAATGATAGATATGATTTCTTACATTTATTTGATAAGAATTTACCAAAATTAGTAAGTGGGCATACTATAATCTGTCTGGACCTTTTCTTCCTTTCTGACTAGTGGGCTTAATAATTTCCTTAAATACCACTTTTTGGGGGAAAGGGGACACAGTCTTTCTGTAGTACAGTACAGCTTTGAACACAGGCTCTTCTAGAGTGCTGGGTGGGATTAGAGGCAGGGTCATTTGTCAACTCTTAGGAAATCTTAAAGAAGTCTCTTACCAATAGGTTTAGAAATACAAATTTAGTAAAAGAAACCTTTGTAGAAACAATACACCTATTTTCTCTGTAAACATATACCTGAATCATCAGCTAATCTGCTAATTCTTTCCAAAACAGCAATACAATCTCTTTCATCATCGCAGACTTCCCTCAGAGTATCCAGCAAACTTCTGGCCACCATTTGTCTACACAAGAAAAAAAAAAAAATCAGATTTTGTTCAGTGTCATCAATACTTGTTTCGTAGAATTTTAAAATGCAGGATCCTTACTTTCCATAATGACAATTTTTCTTATTGTAAGTCACATACTAAACTTGTAATTTTCTAAGAAGCAAAAGTTGATAATGATTTTACTGGTAAGATTATTATCATTTTTATCTTTATCCAAATAAATGGGGAAATTTTTAGTCACTGAATTTTCACTTCAGTTACCTTCTCATCACTCATCATTCACTCTTCATTATGTTAACTATTATATTTACTAATATGAGTTTTATTATCTACACTCAAAAAATTCAATAAAGCCTTAAGAAAACTGATGCAGAGACCTTAACCTCAGAAACAGTGTCAGGAGGATTCCAGCTCTTGGACACTGCTGTGCACTGTGCCCTGGCACACATGAAGCATGTCATGCCATTTGGTAGAGGAAGAATACCCAATTCAATGTCCAAATTAGCCCAACAACTAACAAAAAGCAATGACTCAAAGACTGTGTACAACACCAATCAGGCTATAAACCTGGGGACACGGGCTACACCTGACACCTCCCTCTGGGGTGGATAACTCTATGCCCTACCGAGATTAAGAGCCCCTCTTCCCCTCACGTTGATGAAGAGAACACACATACCTGTTAAATATGTTCTCACTTGCAGCATACTTGTCCAGCCTCCCCAACGGTGTCAACATTTCATCTTGTGAGACGAAGTCCAGGGCTGAAGGTATAATAATCACATCAGACTCTGAGCTGTAGTCATCCACACCAACTAGCAGAGACATCAGAAATACTCCTTATAACACTCTGAAACTACAAGGTGCCCCTTGCCTGCTAAAGCAGTGCACACTTCTGGAGCAGTACAAAGAATTACAGTCAGCCCAGTGCTAGCAAGGATAGTCCACTCCTCCTGTCTCCACCTACAGTTTTTAGGACCTCTGGCAGCATACAGTCAGTGGCTGCAAAAACTCAGCACAAAGGCACACAGTGACTAGCCTTAAGATGGGCAGCAGTAGCACACACCTTTGAGCCCAATACTCGGGAGGCAGATGCAGGCAAGCTCTCTGTGAATTCGAGGCCAACCTGGCTTACAGAGTGAGTTCCAGGATAGCCAGGGCTACACAGAGAAACCCTATCTTGAAAAAGCAAAACCAATGAAAAAAGAATTTAGGTGCTTAGCCCACATAGTGGCTCCCAGCACTTAGGAGACAGAGGCAAATGAAAGCTCTGTGAGTTTGAGGCCAGCCTCCTCTTCATGAGTTCAAGATAGACAGGACTATACGATGAAACCCTGTCTCAAAGCAAACAAACAAAAGAAACAACCTCCCCCCCAAAAAAAAACCCCTGAAAAAAATACAGACAGGCAAACACTGACTTAGTTCTAAATAAAGAAACTAAAGCTGAAGTGTCTGCCTTCACTTATTAGAAAAGAACTAAAAACTATAATAGTATTTGCATTCATTAAACAAACATTAGGCTATTAGGCTGTGTTGAGGAAACAACTGTGAAAATAGTTACATCTTCTAAGAGTGAACATTCTATTGAGAAAAGTCCATGTTAAAACCATCGTTGTGGCTGCACGTTTGCCCACACCCCAAGGCAGATCTGCTGCGGGAGAGGGAAGACTAAGCTGAAAGCTAAAAGAAAGCGCGTGATTCCAGGAGTTAGGCAAAGAGCTTAGAGACATGACTAGACAGTGCCGCCCACCAGGAGAGGAAGAGACAGACGGAAGGATTCCCACTATGTTTGCTATGTTTCTGTCACATTGGGTGGTACTCTACTCAGGCCACCTAACAAGGGAACTTCTCGATGGTACCCGACAGTGATTAAGCCAATAGTTCAAAACCTGCTCTCCAGAACTGCAACTGGGGAAGGATCAACAGGATCTGACTATTAACTGGGCAAAGTGAGTGGTTTATTTTTGCTGAGTCGGGGTGTACAAGTTGTTGGCTTTGTCACTGTGACACAGCTGCTGTTTCTTGGGAAGAAGGAGTGTCAGCCGAAGAACTGCCTCCATCAGGATGGCCTGTGGGCAGGTAGGCGGGCCCCACAGGTGGTGGTGGAAAAAAGCAGCTGAACGTGGGTCTGAGAGTGCGCTGTTGACAGGCGGCCTCCCCCCACGGTTTCCAGCTCTGCTCCTGCCCCGAGTTCCTCAGTGACGGACTGTCATCGGGACATGCAAGCTAATAAACCCTCGGTCATAAACAAATGAATGTACGCTTTTGGTCATGGTGTTTACCACAGAAATAGCAAGCTAGCACAAGGAGTCTTACTATGTAGACCCGGCTGGCCTGAGCCTCACAGAAACACGCTCACCTCTACTTCCCAAGTGGTAGGATTAAAGACCCATGTCCATCAAGAATTTACTTAAATTTTGTATTTGATTTGTTTTAATTGTTGTTATAATAGTTAAACGAAGCTGGGTGGGTACGGCGGTGTACACACGTAACCACAGCACTCAGGAAGCTGAGGCGGGGACTCAGATGGGCTTGAGGTCTACCTAACAAGCAACAGGCCACCTAGGGATACATAGGAAGATCCTGCCATAAGGAAAAAGAAGAAGGAAAAATGATAGATGGAAGTGGGGCTAGTGAGATGGCTCAGTGGTTAAGAGTGTTTGGCTGCTCTTCTAGAGGACCCAGGGTTAATTCCCAGCACCAATGCAGCTGCTCACCGCTGTGTGAAACTTCAGTCTCAGGGGACCTGAACCCTCTTCTGGCCACTGTCATACCAGACATGTGATCAATCTATCTATCTACCTAAAACACTATACACGGAAAAGGAAATTAGAGGAAAAAGAAAAGAGATGTGGAACCCTGCTGCATAGGAAGTCAGCATGAAGTACAGGTTAAAGCTCTGGACCAGGAAGGGACTGAAATTGATGGGCAGCTGAATAAGATCTAGCAGATTTCAGTGCTAAGGCAGCTGAATAAGATCTAGCAGATTTCGGTGCATTTCTAAAACCCTAAGAGTTTGTTTGTAGACAGGGTCTCACCATGTAGCCAGCCTCAAACTCATGCATTCCTCCTGTCTCAGCCTCCCAAGCACTGAGGTTAGAGTCATCTACCCCAGATCAAAGCATTTTCCCCCTATTCTTACTTAGTCTCCAGCACTTTTGGCCCTCACTCTAGAGACTTTTCGCAGTGATGTCACTGCCTCACCATACATACACAGTAAAAAATAAAATCTCATAAAAACACCTCCCAAATGCTACATGAGTAATATAGAAGACTGACTTCACAATCAAATCCCCAATGCTACTGACTTTGAAGGGTTTGTTTGTTTGTTAGTTTTAATGCCTCAAATGAGTATGTAGCATTGGTCTATCCTGTAAAACTGGCTAAACAGACAATATTCCCATGGAATAATATCAAAGAGACTATACAAGATAACACAGCTACTTTCAAATATTTTAACTTAAAGTAAAAATACTTTTTTTCAAAAAACAGAAGCTGGGCAGGGCAGTGGTGGCACACACCTTTAATCCCAGCACTCTGGAGGGAAAGGCAGGCAGACTGCTGTGAGTTCGAAGCCAGACTGTTCTACGCTGAGTTCCAGGACAGCCTGGGCTAGCTATACAAAGAAAGCCAGTCTTGAAAACAAAACAAATGAGTAAACAAACAAAGAGTAAAACTCTTAAACATGCTCTTCCACTACTAACAAAGATGGTATCAATGACCAAATGTATCCTCATAAACTGGGAGACTGACCAAACAAGTATAACTGCCACCACTGACGGCCTGCAAAGACAGACTGAACACCAACACCAGTCAGACCCCAGACATCCTGGCAGACGGAGCTGAGGACCCAGGGAGGCCAATGCTTTTAGTACCTGCAGGCTCAAAGCCCTGAGAGAGGGCTACAGAATGTTGGTCCCCTTCCACTTTGGTTTCTGAAACAGGGTTTCTCCAGGTTTTGGATTGACCTTGAACTCACAATTCTTTCACCTCAGGCCTAAAGTGCTGGGCTTTTAGGTCACAGCACCAGACATGCATCTGAGAAGGTACACTGGGTCTCTAGGTGAATGCCGGAACTACACACATGTAAGAGTTGAGAAAATAACTACTTGAGATCAGGTGGGCAGAGGCCCTGTGGGAAAGTCCTTGTGTCCACAACTACAGTGAAAATGAACCTCTACAATACACAGAGTAACTGCACAGTACTCGAAGGCTTGGCCTTGGAGAAGGCCAGGTCTGACACTGCGGGCTGCTCCACTTCTCCCTAACAGAGCTTCACAGGTAAGCACAAAGGTCAGACTACTCAGGTATTGCCTAGGCTCTGAAGTAGGACTCCCAGGGTATGTAAGCGATCGCAAATGTATCTGGCACTCAACAAGAATAAAACCTTCAATGTCTAGTATATGACAACAAAAACAATAAATAGTCATGGAAAAATCAGCAAAAACAAACAACGAAACAAAACAAAACATGAACAAAAAACTCCACAGAAGCATACTCACAACTAACAAAGAGGGCAGAATCCATAGACAAGGCCACAGACGCTATAGCTGACTGTGAAGAGCAAGATGGTTTGGGCATGTAGCTTGAAAACATAAAGAAGCTGTGAAAGGCCCAGGGAAAGACTGTGAATATTCAAAAATCTCTGACCTTTTAGGGAAGGGAAAAAACAAGAAGAAAAACACAGTAGGTCAGAACAACAGATAATATAAAAGTAATGAACAGGGAACTTAAAGAAATAGCATTAAAAGGTGAAACAGAAAACAAGCACAGCAAAACACGGAGTGTCATTCAACCATAGGAAAATGACAGGCACTCTAATACCTACACATTTGAAATCTCCAAAGGAGAAAGAGGAATTTAAGAATATCTGAAGAAATAATGAATCCCGGAAAATCCAAATTTAATGCAAACTATTAATCCATTAGCTCAGGGGACTAAATGAATCCCATTAGCAAAAACATTAAGAAAAATACACCTGTCTATAATACAATGAAAGTGCCTAATACTAGTCAGAGTCCTTTAAACTAGAGATGACTCATTTTACATATAAACAGGGTACAAAGACATACAGGCTAGCAGACAGGAGAGCAACAACTTTGACGTCCTGACAAAGGTTGGAAAGGGAGCTGGAAAAATGTCTCCGTGTTGAAGAGCACTTGCTGCTCTCACCAAAAACTCAGACTGGCTTCTAATCACAGTCCCAGGGAACTGATGCCCTCTTCTGGACTCTGCCAGCACTGCACGAGTGGGGCACACATCATACATGGAAATGCTTAGACACATAAATAAACAGAAGTAATTTTTTTAAGAGAGAAAACAAGCCCAGCCTACCACTCCGCACTCAGCAGCCAAAGGCCAGCATGCAGACCTGTGGTAGAGGAAATAATAAAATCCTATGAACAAAAGGGTGAGGCTCTACACCTCCACGAAGGAACAAAGACTATCAGAAATGGCAAATAAGTAAACAAAGGCATTAGCTTTGAAAGGTAAAGCACAAACGTGTAAGTAAAACGAAGAGAGAGTGAAGTCAGTCACAGCTGTGACCAAAACAACCAAATCAAAAACCTGAAAGCAACCATTACTGTTTAAATAAAAAAAGGAATACATAATAAAACCCATAAATAACCCAAGATAAAAGAGTGTAAAACAGAGATTCGACCCACAGGTAGTAAAAGAACCAGAGAAGAAATTGAAACCCAACTATATTATAATTAGAAACTAATTATAAGTGGCTTAAGTGAGTCTATTAAAAGACAGATTTCAAACTGCGTTTAAACACTAAGCCATACATTAATAATGTGGAGTGCAGAAAATTTTTACATATTTCTAATCTATAATTCACAAAATACCTTATTCATTATGAACTAAAGAGCTGTAAGAGCCACCTGGCACTCATCTGCCATCAGTTTTCTCCCTCATAATGTAAGTAAGGCTGCTGAGCTAACATGGTCTTTTCAGGCACCTTTATGCAGGCTCTAGAATTCTATGACTATGACCAAACTGTTTCATCAGCATCTCACATGTGTTCATAAAGATAAACACAGTTCTGGTTCATACAAGGTGGGGACAGCACGGAAGACACTGATAGCAGCTACTGTTAAACATCACTGTTTAAGACCAGTGTGGAGATTTTTCCAAAATGCAGATGCCTCCATCATATACTCAGATGTGAATTATGCTGGCCTAGAATAAGACAAACATCCTCACTAATTTAGAGGTAGACACACATTTAAACAACCATATCTGAAAAACACTCTTAGAGGATAAAAAAACGTATCTGTTCCTATCTGTTCCTATCTTTTTTTCATCCTTTTATCAATCACGGACGCTGACACTTCTACACAAAGGATGCTCCACTCTGACACAGAGACTGTACAGGCTCACTTCTAGCGCTAGTATTGTCTCCCCAGTAAGAGCTCATGGAGTCATTCAGGCCTGAGTCACCTTCCCTAGTCTACTTACAAGAGCGGCCCCCTCCCCCTTTTCAAATAGGTTATCACTATGTGCCAGGCTGGCCTACACTCAGCCTCCTGCTTCAGCATTCTGAGTACTGGAATTCTAAGCATGTCACTACACCTGCTTTTTCACCCCTTCTTCACTGAACTTATTATGCTAAGGATTTCATCTTTATGGAGGCCATAAAGCTTTGACTACAGATGACCATCATTGGCTTAAGTCTTAGCCAGTCCACACTACAAATGACTGCCACAGGTTATAATGAGAAACTTAGAACTAATCAATTAAGGCCAGGCATGGTAGTGTATGCCTTTAATCTCAGCACTTGGAAGACAGTGATGGGCAGATCTCTGAATTCAAGACTAGCCTGTCTACAACACAGCAGAGCTATACAGAGGAGCCTGTCTCAAAAACCAAAAACAGTAACAACAACAAAAAGATCATATTACATGCAAAAAACAATGATGTGTACATATAATATTATACATAATACATACATATCAAAATGTCACTAAAAATGTTTAAAACCTAATCATTACTTCTGGAAAAAAATTTTGCACCATATATACCCTAAAGGATGGCACTGTTAATGGTACCTTTAAGTAAAAGAGCATCAGGTTTTAAGAAAATGCAAAGGTTGGGTTTGTTGTCAGGTTTCGACAGTCTCCTGAAGTAGTATATTAATTGTAAGGTTAAACTTTTAAACACTTATTTACTATGTGTATGAGGGTATATATGAGTGGGTATATATGCATGTGCCATAGCATGTGGTGGCAGGCACAGGACAATTTTTAGGAGCTGGTTCCCTCCTTCCAACATGTGGGTTCTGGATGAACTCAGGTTATCAGGCAAGAGCCTTCACCCACTAAGCCCTCTCTGTCCACTTTGTTTGCAGTGCTAGAAGCTGAACTTAAGGCCTCAATCATAAGAAGGCAAGCACTAAGCAATACCCACCCTCGTACAGTAAATACTTTAAATAGATGGTAACAGAAATTAAAGATCGAAATTACAATTCTGGGAATAATCTTTAAAGCATATACAAAGGTATAACCAGAGAAAAACAGGAATAAAAATGGAATACTAAAAAGTAGTTACTCTAGGGCTGGAGAGATAGCTCAGAGGTTAAGAGAACTGTCTGCTCTTCCAGAGGTCCTGAGTTAAATTTCCCAGAAACCACATGGTGGCTCAAAACCATCTAAAATGAAATCTGGTAACCTCATCTGGTGCCCTCTTCTGGTGAGTAGGCACACATGCAGGCAGAACACTGTATACATAATAAATAAATACATCTTTAAAAAAAAAAGTATTTAATCTAAATAAAACAAAACAAAAAACTAGGAAAGGAATAAGCAAAAAATAAACCAGAAAAATACCAGCCCTATATCCAATCAATGAACCACCTATAAGAAACAAGCTATTTCAATTAAAAGGAAAGATTGCCAGGCAAGGGCAACACTAAGCTATTGTCTGTTAAGTAGAACCTCTTCTCTTTTCTTTCTGAGATGGCATCTTACTGTGGGCCATGTGGGCCTCAGACTTACTACGGACAGCAGGCTACAAGTGCCCAAATCATACAGAACGGGATCCTAGTGGGAACCTAGCCATGCCTATCTCAAAGCCAGCTGAGAACTGCTGCCCAGTCTAGGTTCAACTAAACACTCATGTCCTGTAATTCTGGATCACAAGAGGAATAGAAGGTTATATTTTAAAGCTCAGGAAAGATGACAAAGCAAAGGACTAACAATAAGAATATTTATGTTAACAACAGAGTACTTCTCTATACAAAGTCACAAAAATCACCCTCGTAGTCAATACAAAAAACAACCTCCCACCTCCCTGCACTTAACAGAAATCCAAAGTAGTTGAAAACATCAATTTTCAGCTTTTTAATTTGCTTCATTTTTTTTAAAGATTTGTTTATTATTTATACAACATTCTGCCTGCACACAAGATCTTACTATAGATGGTTATGAGCCACCATGTGGTTGCTGGGAATTGAACTCAGGACCTTTGGAAGAACAGTGAGTGTTCTTAACCCCTGAGCCATCTCTCCAGCCCAATTTTCAGCTTTTTAAAAGAAAGTAAACATTTAAAAACTAAAAAGTGGAGCTGGAGAAATGGCTCAGAGGTTAAGAACACTGGCTGCTCTTCCAAAGGTCCTGAGTTCAATTCCCAGCAACCACATGGTGGCTCACAACCATCTACAATGAGATCTGGTGCCTCTTCTGACTAGCAGGAATACATGCAAGGCAGAATACTGTATACATAATAAATAAATCTTAAAAAAAAAAAAACCCAAAAAAAACCCAAAAAAACAGCTAGAAAGTAAAAACCTAAGCCAGGGTAGGTTCACCTCCCATGCTCTGCTACTTATGAACTATTTATCTAGTTCAGCTTGACCAAAATATTTAATCAGAGTAGATTTTATCATTTACAAAGTACTTGTTTGTATTTTTTTTTTGAGACAAGTTCTAGTTATGTGAACAAGAACTTACGATATAGCCCAACTGTGCCTTGAACTTGCAATGATCCTCCTACTGCTGTTCCTGGACGCTGGGAATACAGCTGTGCACCAGTACACTGAGCTACCATCAAGACTTTTAAGGCACACAGTGTTGTCTATAAAGTAGCTGACAGAGCCCATAGACCTCCCCATTCCCACCTTTGGGACATCTGCATTGGTAATATTTCTAGAGACATAAAATGTCAGTGTGCCACCTGTGTTTTAGGTTTGCATTCATCCTAGTAAGCAGAACAGCACTATGCTCTATGGTGGCAGGCAGGAACCAAATGATTTTTTAAAAAGGCAAAAAGGCGTAGCTAAGGAGGTGTCTGTGAATGCGCGTGAACAGCTGGGTACACACATACCCCACTTTTAACTGGCCTGTTACCGAACCAGAGAGAGGTCCTTCTAAGCAAAATTTCAAAAGGAGGCGCTCACCTCTAACCCTAGTCCTGGAAGGCAGAGGCAGGATCTCTGAGCTGGAAGCCACCATGGTCTAGTGAGCTTCAGGACAGCCACGGCTATGCTGAGACCCAAACCACCCCTAACACCACCAACAACAAAATAGCCCAGGATCTCTCTTTCAGTACAAGACCGCTGAAGGAAAAGCCTGCGACGTTGAACCTGCAGGTATATTTTCAACACAGTGAGAGATGCACTTTCCCACTTGTTTAGAGAACTCAATAAATAAAGCCACCAAACTGGCAATTTTATGTAGTTTGTTTTTTTATGATTCCTGCTCACTTTCCATTTTTACCACAGAATTTTGTCCTAACATGATTTTATGCTTGAGACTGTCTTTGCCGCAAAGAGAGGCCTAAACGTACTGTCCAGGCTGGGGAGAAGGCTCAGTGAGTCAAGCGCTGCCAAGTTCAGATGTGCAGCCCTCACAGCCAGCTCAGTCACAGTCACGTGTGACCCAGGTGCTGAGGGAGGTGGAAAGGGAAGCTCAGCAGCCAGTCAACTGTCAGCTCCAGGGGCAGTGGGAACCTCACGTCAGAAAAACTCTACATGCACATACATGCATATACTACCATCACAAACACACAAACACACACACACACACACACACACACACTCTCTCTCTCTCTCACACACTTGTATTTTCTTCAACTGTACAACTTAAAATGTTTGTTTTCATTAATTATGACACTTAGTAAACATTTTTATTGAAAAGTCATCAGTTTCTGTCAACATGAACAAACTCCAGTCAACTAAGAGGGAACTCCAAGCAAAATGCATTAGTCTCTGAGAGGGTGTGTACATGACTAGATGTGGGATACTTTATTAGCAACTGCTTACATTTGAAGAGCAAAAAAGTGGTATTGAGAAACAGAGCCTGGCTTGGAGCAATGGATCAGCAGTGAACACCATTGTTTTCCTCATTCAGACCCAAATTCAGTTCCCAGCACCCGCATCAAGAAGGCCACCATCTCAGTCCAGCCAGGGACAACACCTTTTCTGGCCTAGATGAGGAGTTGTTGTTCTTGGAATGCTGTTCTCCAGACAGGACTCAGCAGCTGTGATGATGTCAACACAAGCCTGGGCCTGTCAGCATTCTGTTATGGAGGAAGGGAGCTCCCAAGCCCACACCCTTCCCTGGGGATTTTGTAGGTAGTTAACACCTGCCTGCATGTGTGTGCCTGTGCTTCTTTTACAGTGGTGTGGCCACTGGTCAGGGTCCCAACTCCTGTAAATAACCCCTTACCCTCGTTCATGTAAGCAACCCTAGCTAAATTTAGTGGGCCACTGCCCTGCAAGAGGCATAAAAGTAGAAGGAAGACTGGTTACAAAGAGGAAGGCAATTGGTGAGAGCAGGAGAGAGATGACAGAGAAACGGGTGAATGTGCTCAAAATATAGTATATACGTGTGTGGTGGCTGCTCTTGGTAACCAACCTGACTACAGCTGGAATTAACTCCAAGCAGCTGGGTACCCATGGGAAGGACTTTTCTTAATTAGATCATTCTGAGCGGGAAGACCCACTTTTAATCCAGATCTTCTGGGGTGAGAAGATCCACCCATGAGCTGGGCCACCCCTTCTGATGGTAGCCTAGATAAAAATGCGGAAGCAGGAAACCTGCTCTCTGCCTGCTTGTTCTCACTCGCTGGAGAGTCCATTCCTTTCTGGCATTGCAATGGATATATATATATATATATATATATATATATATATATATATTTTTTTTTTTGGCATCCCAGTACTGAAGACCAGCTGAGACATCCAGCCTCATAGAGTGAACAACTTTTATTCTTAATCTTTCCATTGTTGGAGTAGCTGGATCACAGCCTGTAAGCCATTCTAATAAACCATTCACACACACACACACACACACACACACACACACACACACACACACACAGTGTTCTTCTAGAGAACCCTTACTAATATAACATGTATGAAATTATTAGAAAAATAAAAATAAATGTGGCTTTAATATATTTTAACAAATGAACGGGGAGGACAAGCCCCTAGGGAGAACAGAGGGCCAGCCTGTCAGTACACCTGGCTCAGGGCACCAGCAGCACTCTGGGGCTGCCAGGGCCTGCGCTGGGCCGGGTCAGTGCTACAGCACCCACCAGCCCTTCACAGTGACAAGAGGAAGCCTGCATCACCTTCACAGTCCTGAAATCTAGCAGACATTACTTCACCAGAAGACACAGAAGCTGCCCCACGGCTACAGGGCCAAGAAACAACACTACCATACCACTGTCCTCCAAAAAGCAAAAAGAAGCTAGAATGACGTCAAAAGGAAACCAACAAGCCCCGTACTCTCCTAACATGTCAGTGTCTTGGGCACAGAGGTTACCTGTAATCAGGTACTTGAACCAGAGGCTGGAAGGCTGCAGAGGTGGACCTGAGCTACATAAATAAGCTCTGGCCAGCTTACAGTGCATAGGAAACCCTGCCTAAAACAAACTAGGTAAACTGAAAACTAAATAACTGGAGCGTGACCCAGTAAGGGCTGGAAAACTCCAATTAGCCGAAGACAGTTCCTATAAAGGACAGGCAGTACTGGGCAAGCAGTGCCATGGCAGTGCGGACCACACACACAACAGAACCCTCCCGATGCTGGTTTTCAGGGTGAAGGGACCAGGTCTAGAAGAGAATGCCTTTGCTATTAGGAGTGAGGTAAAGGCAACAGCTGATTCCCAAAAGGCTCACCACGGAAAGGAAGATTAACACATGCACTGTATTTTGTTTGTATTCGCATATTATATTGAAGGCAGAGCCAACTGGAAGAATGTTAACAATGGAGATTCAGTCCAGAAAGTCACTATATTTGTGTGAGAGTAAAACTTAAAACTAAAAAGTTTAATTTTAAAATAACTCATATGAAACAGATTAGGATTTTTGCTTTCTCTAGCTTGTTCAGAGAAGTAAAATTCCATCTCAGTAGGTCTATCAAAAGTATGTACAGATAGCAAAGGCCTACTATGGCTGGGAACTCAGCTATGGGTAAAAATAAAAATGCATCAGACTTAGAATTTTACAAAAGGAGCCAGTAAACTATTGCCAGCAAGCCAAAAGAGTTGTATCCTCAACTTTTGTAAATAAACTTGTATTGGGAAACTTCTATGTTTAGGCGTTTATCCAGGCACTTTCCCCATTTCATGGCAGATCTGAGAAGCTACAAAAGCAGCCATAAGTTAACAACACCTATACTACCTGACCACTTATGCTACCTGACCCATCATAGAACTTCCCAAAGACTGGTCTAGTAACGCTGCAAAAACAATTAAGTCATTTGGGGGAAGGGGGAAGAATACAAATTTTGTTAAATTTTATCTGTTTTTGAGACACTCTATTATGGAAGTCTGGTTGTCCTAGAACTCCCTAGGTTGACCAGGCTGGCCTCACCTGCCTCTGTGTGGGATTAAAGACATGCACCATCATACCTGGCACACAGGCATGTGTGCATGTATGTGTTTGAATGTGAGAGTGCTGGGGATGAAACCAGGACCTTGCACATGATGGGCAAGTGTTCTACCACTGAGCTATGACCCCAGCCCAAATACTAACCTTAAAGAGACACCTCTAAAAAGCATGTGGGTCAGTCCTTCCATGTAGCCTCAGGCAAGAGAGGTCAAATTTGAATGTGTGCTCTGCAATAATGTGGAGGTGCTCAGCAAACACACTAAAGTCGCTGGAGCACTAAGTCCTTGGGAGCCATCTTATGAGTAATCGTTTCGTAATTGACACCCTATTCTACAGAATGGCTTTATGAGTAACTGACACACTGCCCTACAGCACAGCTCACAGGTGAGCTTGAGTCCCGAGACTTCTCTAATTTATTCTTTTTTTGTATTCTACGCACAGGTTAAGTCTGGTGGTCAGAGGATAACTTGTGGAAGCTGGTTCTCTCCTTTTCTACCAAATGGATCCTGGGGATCAGTTCAGGTGGCCAGACTCACTAGCCTTTACCTGATTCATCTCACCAAACCACGTTTTTGGTTTCTGAGACAAAGTCTTGGTCTAGAATTTGCTGTTGTGTAGCCTAGAGTGGTCTTGAACTCAACACTCCCAGCGCTAGCCTACCAAGTGTTGGGACCACAAGTATGTATCAGCACACCCTATAAGGCACAATAGATTTGGCATCCTTGCATATAACTAAATGGGGGAGGGCATACATATTGAGTACATACACACTCTTTGGTCATTATTTCCTAAATAACAGAGCCCGGCAACAATCTATCAGCTATTACAAGAAAAGTAAAGATGATTCAAAGTATGCATAAGTTACAGGCAAAGATGCCATTTGGTAAAGAGACTTCCTCATATGCTAACTAAGCAGTATTGGGTTTCTGGAGCCAACCTCCCTTGGGATACTGACTGAGGACTGTGTGAAGAAAAAATGAGTTACCGAGATCACACTTTCTAACTGACAGCTTGACAGAGAAACATGTAGCTACCAAACAGGATGCACAGGGTGTGGCTGCCAGTGCTTTCCCTCAGTGAAAGGCACTTCCCTTACAGTCTTACCAATCCAATCACTTTGGTTACTAATCCTTTTTCCCATGGGTAGTTCAAATAAAAAATGTGAACAAACCCAGGTCCAAATTATCATCAACTCCCAGAAAGCCAATGTTAAAAAAAATGAATTATTCCTGCCAAAACAAAGGACATATGTTAAACGTGCAGTCTACCCGAAAGCGTGGCTGTGAGGGTGAAGGCCCAGCTCAGCGTTAACACTTGGCAACAGTTTACGGGTGCTCACCTGCTTCCTTCCTCTTCCTTCTCTCAAGTGCACATGCTAGAAGGGGTTTGGGAAGCCTCAAGTGGAATGAACTTGAACATGGTAATTCATCTGCTTCTGTGTATGTTTAAACTTTCACCCTAAAATAATGTTTTGTAAATCAACAGGTCATATTGAAAAACTAAAAATATGCTATCTTAATGGGTTAGACAAAATCTAACACTTATTCCTAGTTTCCAAAAACCTCTCAACGAACTTCAGGACCCTGATACAGGGCATCCGTGAGAGAATGATAAACACCAAAATTCAAACTGTCTCCTCTTCCAAATATGCTGTGAGGAGAAGAACACAGAACAACCTGATACGGGAACATAGCTGAAAACCACACCTCTGAAGAAGGACCATCGTCTATAATATATAATGAATCCTCAAAGCTTAATGAGAAAATCCAGCAAAAGATAGGAACAGGCAAAGTCAGCTTACACATAGGCCAAAAAAAGTACAGGAACTTGATGCAGTCAAGGGAGTAAGAGGCATGGCCTAACAGCTTAAGAAGCCCAAGTGCTCTCTTCCTACACACACTTAAGGAGCCTGCAAATGCCTGCATGATTAAAGCTGAACATCAAACCACGAGGCGGTGGCACATGCCTGTAATCCTGGAAGGCAGAGGATCTCTGAGTTAGAGGCCAGCCTGCTCTACAAAGTTGAGTCCAGGACAGCCAAGGCTATCCAACATAGAGAAAAGCTGAATTACAAGCAGCTCCAGCCCTTACCACAGAAGCTTCCCAAGTGCAGGGAGCGAAGGAGCTAAGGCACCTACCAGCCAGGGTGCATTTGGAGGGTGTACCTAAGGTGACCCCACTTAGCAACTGTCCACTTCTACAGTCTCCTACACTCCACAGGTCTTTACACCTCTAAGGCCAGACTCACAAAGGTGTCTCACCTACTCTTGTACCCAAGATGTTGAATTAGATTTATTCTCAGACACAAGGCAAAAAGCAAAGCAACCCTAAGTCAATTTTAGGGACTCCTGACTCTTATCTGGTAGCTGATGGCAAAAATGATTTACCAAAGAATGAGGAAAATATTCTTACTACAAAATACAAGAGAGATTATTAAGACACAACAGTTCAGCTGGGTATGGTAGTATATGCCTTTAGTCCCAGCACTTAGGAGGCAGAGGCAGGTGGATCTCTGGGTTCAAAGCCAGCCTTGTCTACAAAGCGAGTCCAGGACAGCAAATGCTACATAGAGAAACCCTGACTCAAAAAACCAAAAACAAACAATAACAACAAAAATCCCAAAACAAAACAAAACTGTTCTCAGTAAGCAGATATAAATTGACTGCTTTGAAGAGACAAAAGGACCAAAAGGAATGAGAAACCAAACGTAGCAGACTTCAGAACTTTTCTTAGAAAGGCCTCCTTATTTGTCCTTCATTGGTAAGGACAAAAAAAATTACTTCTCTGGTTGGTATTTGCAGGGGGGAAGGGGAATTCAACTACAATCCTAGGCATAAACCTAGCGATTTCCTCTTTTATCTTATCTTTTATCAACATGAGGCATTGCTAGAAAACCACTATAACTGATTTTCTACAGGCATGCAGCACTACTGTTTTTAATCTTTGTTTATTTATGTGGATGTGTGTGGGCCTATGTGAATTTATGTGTACCAAATGCATAGTACAAGAGTTCCTGGAGGCCAGATGATGTTGGAGGTAGAACTGGAGTTGCAGGTAGCTGTGAGCCAGCACGTGGCTGCTGAAAACTGAACCTGGGTCTCTGGGTTCAGCAAGCACTCTTAACACTCGGCCACCTCTCCAGTTCCTAATAAAACTAGCCAAAGTGCTCTTTTCAGGTATATCTCTCATAGTAACTCCCAAATACTCCTTTTCAAGGGCATCTTCTAGAATGAGTCCCCATGTTTTTACCTTTTGCCACACCTGCCCTTCTGTGACCCTTCATCAGGATTATTCAAAAGCAAGCGCCCCAGGGAGAAGATGCATCTGGCCTCTATGTAAGCTCACTTGCACATTAGCAAGTATGTACACTCACATATGGAATTTAAGTAATAAAGAGAAATATTTAAGAAAGACAGCCAAAAGACGTGGAGTCTGAAAGGATACTCAGCTCTTCTACACATCACTTCTGCCCCCTGCTTTAGCACTCCCCACAAGCCTCCAAAAGTCAGGTGGAAGGATTCTGAAACCTGACCAACAGAAAACCCGAGAAATGGCACGCTGCACACCCAGCTGCCAAAGCTCAGTGCTTGGTCACTGCTAAAACAAGAGTAAACAAACACTAAGCCAGAGTCCCTAGCTCCACAGAATCCCTATATAAACTAAATCGAGGGCAGTACTCCAGATTAACTTTCAAAAGAGTTTCAGGCATGGCATCCAACAAAATGTCTATGTAGCTATTAAAGGCTGTGAACTAGGCAATTTAAAAGACAAAACCTATCACAGTATCTAGTTTACATATCTGGGTGTTTTGCCTGCACGTGTGTCTGTACACTACCATGTCTGGTGGCCATGGAGGCCTAAAGGGTTTAGAATCCCTGGAATCTGGAGTTACAGCTGGTTATGAGGCACCAAGTGAGTGCTGGGAATTGAGCCTGGGTCCTCTAGAAGGCCGGGATGCCTTAACCTCTGAGCCATCTCTCCAGCCCCAAATACACAGCTTTTTTTTTTTTTTTTAAAGGCCTAACTAAAGTTCCATCCAAACTTAGGGAGTTCTGTGAGGTTGGATGGACCTCATCAGCATCAGAGGACCACCGCACAGCAGAAACAGCTGGCTGTCTCCGAGATCCTGTCAATCTCCAAACGTAACCACTCTTCAAGTAAAATCTGCAGTGTTATTCTAATGACGTTACACTTCACTCCAACTCCCATAGTGAATTTCTACGCACATTAACAACCTTTACTGTGTCTGTAAGTACTCCTAGCTCGTCCACTCCGGAAACTCCAGCAACTGCGAGCTGTACCTTTGAAAAACTGACCACAAAATACTGAAGCATTTCTCTAAAAATCTGTAACTTAGGGATTAATTCCATTATTAAAGATAATCATAAAGGTTTTTACTCTGAAATCTGCTGAGACATCTATTCAGAGTCACTTATTTGCCTTCACAGTACAGAAAAATTTTAAACAAAAATAAAAATTCCATTATTTTTCTAAAATTAATGTTAATACTTTCTAATAATGTCAGTATTTACTTTTGTGGACTCTTCATATATGATACAATATATACATTTTTCAGTCATTATGACTGAAGGAATTCTTTTTCTCCAAAGATACCAGCTCTTTCTCCTACTCTATAACTTGTCTACAGACTTTGGCCCTTAAAACCAGTTATAAGACCTTGTAATATGCTCTTCAAGATCTGGCTCCTGTGTCCTCTCTGTCTCCATGGGTGCAGAGCAATTAATTACCCTCCCTTTTAACAAGGCCTAGGCCATGTGTCTAGAAAAGATTCTGGGGCTTGACCACAAACCACTTTCTCCCTATCAAAAGGCCACCCAGTTGGGTTAGGGAGGACTTTGGACATTCTGGTGGCTGCCCTCCATAAAAAAAAATTCATGCTCACAAGCTGCTAAATTCAGTTGTAAGGGTAGTCCAGTTCCATAGTCCCCCAGGCTTCCACTATCCATTTTTCTAGGACAGCAGTTCTGAACCTGTGGGTCACGACCCCTTTGGGGTTGAACAACCCTTTCACAAGAGTCACCTAGGACCATCAGAAAACACAGGTACTTATATTACATTTCAGAACAGGAGCAAAACTACAGTTATGAAGTAGCGGTGAAAATGTTATGGTTGGGGTCACAGCAGGACCAACTGTATTAAAGGGCCGCAGCACTGGAAAGGCTGAGGACCACGGGGCTAGGATGTGGACAGCCTCTTTACCTCCTCACCAGCCATCATGCTGTCACATGCACACTGAGTCAGTTTCTCTCCTCAGTCTTTCTCCCTTCACAAGAGATTAAAGTGGTCAGATACTCTGTTCCAGACACTCTGGGTAAAGGTATCAACCTGGTAAACTTTAGCAACTGAGAAACACCAACAATTACTCTAAGAATGTCTTCAACCAAATTACAGCTAATAAACTATTTGTGCCTTCACATACATGTTTTATCCTAAACTGAACAGAAAACTAAACCTTGAAGGTAAACTGCAAGCATTCACCAACATTTCTAAGTAGACTCCGTGATGTCACCACCACTATTCCTCTTCTGCTTCTGATACCACCTTTGCTCATGACTCACAGCAATACTGTTCTGAGTGTCACACACCCTAATTCATGTTAAGTTACAAAGTAAATGACATAACATTCGGGATTTTATACCCATCCCAATGACAAGACAGAGGCATGACAGAGCTAGGTGAGCTATCCTAGTTGATCCAAAGTGCCCTTGTCAAAACTGCAACAGGCAGTCTTGCCTTGTTGCCTTTCTGATAGCACTCTTTGGAGAGGCATTCAAAGCTTGTGGGTGGCACATGCCAGTAAACCCAGAGCTCCAGGAGGCAGAGGCAGGTGGATCACTTTGAATTCCAGGCCAGGATAGCCAACGCTACACAGAGAAACCCTGCCTTGGAAAACTAACCAATCAACCAACCAAACAAACAAAAAAACAAAGAGAAAGAGAGACCCATATAAACCACTAGAGGGCTCAAATTGTGACCATTTTACCTTGCAGACCCAGCAGACCCCTAGCTTACAGTTGAATTCTTCCTTCCACACTGTGCTCCCCAACAGCCAAGGAGAAACTGCACCACACCTTCTTCAGGGGTGCATAGCGCCTAACAAATAAAAAGATGTTTCTGCCACAGCCAGCCACAAAGATTTACACTTTAAAGAACAAGAAGCCCCTCCCTCAAAATAGCAATCGCAATCAGGCCCACATCTGCAACCCCAACCTTGCAAGAGACCCAACTGAAGTCAACAGTATCCGAAGCTCACTACTAGGCCAATAAGTGACCTAAGGGGAAATTAAACACAGAAAGTGCCTTCCACCTTGTGAACTACCTCCCGCCCCCCCTTTAAGAAGAGGACCCATGACCCCAAGCAGATTTAGAAGCAGCTTCAAAACTACTCTCTAGAGAAGCCTTCTGAGCTGGTTAGTGTTCGGTCAGTTTGACAAGAGTCATCTGAGAGGTGGGAGCCTCCTTATAGGGAGGTAGGCATTTTCTCAATGACAGAGGTGGGAGGGCCCAGCCTACTGCTGGTCGTGTCTTCTCTGGGTGCTTTAAGAAGGCCGGCTGAGCAAGCCATCTGGAGCAAGCCAGTGAGCAGCACCCCTCCATGGTCTCTTCAGCTCTTTCCTGCACAGACTGCCTCGATGATGATGATAAGGAAGTCTACCGGAAGTAAACCTGCCTCAAGTTGCTTTTGGTCATGCAGCTTCCCCACAGCAACAGTAACCCTGACTAAGACACTTTCTCAACAGTACACCTCCCTTTGCTCCGGTAAGGAAAACCGCGGCAGACAATGCTAAGGATTACCTGTGCCTGCTGGAGTACCTAGACAGGCATTAAATCACACTCCCCAGTCCCGGCAGGCTCTCCTCTAACTTGTACTATGGTAATCTGCTCAGCGTTGCATATTTCTTGCTCGCCTCAAGTCTCCCATGATCTGCCCTCAATCCATTTTGTGCTCTCTTTATTCCTAAAATGCATCTCGAAATCTACTGATTTAATTTTTCATCAGTCACTGTATCTGAAACACTGGCATGAGTACAAATCTTTTCTAGGTAAGTGCCTTTTACAACTGCTTCCCATACAAACTTAGCTAACTCATCTCAGTCTTTTCCAACCGAGCCCACATCGTTTGCTGAAGCTTAAGTAAAACACATTCCAAACGAAAGAGATCTTTCTAAGTAATTCATTCCCTTCACCACACAGAAACAATGTCCAAAAGTCGAGCGGTTTGTTTTTTAAAGTACAAATGAGTCAACTCTTTAAAAACTTGAGTACCTCAACGGAAACCTGGCAGTTCTAGCCTTTAAGTATGCGAACCAGGATCGAACATTTTCCAGTTTTTTGTTTGTTTGTTTTTAAATCTGCTCTCTGAACCTAGTCACTGCAGCCTGCCAGGGCCACACCTTCTAAGCCCCCCCCCCCCCAAATTCACAGATGAAACGTGAGTGGAGGTGGTGGGGACCTAACCGGGCTCGGAGCTCCAGCGAAACCCAGGTACGGGACCGGCACACACTCGGGCTAGGGAACCCCAAGAGGGCGGGCCGGCGCCGCGCAGCCCCCCGAACGCTGCGGAAACACCTCCCGGCGCCCGCCGCCTCCTTCCTCGGGGCGAGGGTGCGGAAGACGCTCAGGAAAAACACACCCATGTCCCCTCTCCGGCCTCCGCCCCGCGGCCTCCGCTTCCCCAACAGCCGCCCCGCGGCCCGAGGCTGCGGGCGGCTGCCGAAGTCGGGCCACGCGGGCGTCCCCGGCGCGGCGGGGTCCCGAGTCCGCCCGCTCGCCCGCCGCCCGCCGGGGCCGGCCGGGCCGCCCGCCACTCACGTCCGTCCGCGTCCTCCGGCAGGTCCTCCTGGAGCAGCGAGAGGTCTGCGCCGGGGGAGAGAAGAAAGGCCGGGTCAGCGTCCCGGGCCGGCGCCGCGCCCCCGCCGCCCGCCGCCCGCCCGGCGGCGCCTCCCCGCGCCCGCCTCTCCCGGGCGCTGCCGAGCGCGGGGAGCCGCCGCCGCCGCCGCCGCCGCCGCCTCCGCCGCCGCCCGGGGAACTGGGGCCACGTACCCGCCATCTTGTGCTCGCCCCCGCCTCCTCGTCTCCCGGGCTCCCGCTCCGCGAGCCGCGCGAGCCGGGAGCCGGTGGACGCGCGCGGGCCGGCGGGGGCGCGCGCGGGGCGGGCCGAGGCCCGGGCCTGAGGCGGCGGCGGCGGCGGCAGCGGCGGCGGCGGCGGCTGCCCTCCGCCCGCCCCGCGCGCCGCCCGTCGCCCGCCGCCCGCCTCCCGCGCCCGGCCGGCCCGGCCCCGAGGCGCGCTCCCACCCGCGGCTAGAGGCGCCCTGGCGCCGAGCGTGCGGAGCGCGGCGCGAGCAGCCCGCCGGGGACCTGCGGCGTGTGCCCGAGCCCGGCGGGCGGGGTCGCCGCGGCCCGCCGCTCTTGTTGGGTCACCGGCCTCGCCCACCGCCGCCGGCCGCCGCCCGCTCCGCCGCGCGCCGCCCGCCGCCCGCGCCCCTCCCCGACCTGCTCGTGCGTCGCCGGCGGTCCGCGGCCGAGGCTCCCGCCTCCGTGCGGAGGAAGCGCCGCCTCCGCCCGCCCGCCCGCGCGCCCAGGCCTCGCGAGTGACTGAACAAAGCCCGGGCCCCGGGCCGGGCGACAGTTGAGTGACAGAAGTTCCGCCGGCGCCGCCGGCCCGCCGGCCCGTTAAAGCCGCGGCACCGGCCTCCGGGCCCGCGCGCCGCCCGCCCGAGCCGCCCGTGAGCGGCCGCGGGCGCGCGGGCCGGGCCGAGGACCCGAGGCCGTGACCGCGGGGACGCTCGGCCGGGGTACCTGCCCCCTCCGCCTCCCGGGGGAATGGCAGACGAGCGGGGCTCGGGCGCGGGGCTTGCTACCTAGGGGATCTGGTGGCGGGGGCCTGCGATCGGCGTTGCCTGGGTTTTGGTACACCGGCGGCGCTTTTCTCAAGTCTGTCGTGGATCTCACTGTTCCCCTTTGTTTGCAGAGTTGAGTGGTTCTCCGAGGTTCCCGAGTACAAAGTAGGGCAAGTCCTGGTTTCCAGACTCCGGCTCGTGGTCTCAGGTCTAGATCCTAGATCCAACCCCTGCGAGGTCTCCAAAACGGCCTTCCCCTGAAGCCGGACAACAGAACACCGACTTTCGTACTTGATGCCAGGTTGCGAATCTGATATGAAAAAGGAGAAATTTAAATGTTCAGCTTGTTCCTTTCTGCGATTTAGCCTGCAACTAGAGACAACAAATTTGCATTTTAAAACACTGAGGATCAGACCCTGTAATCAGATCCTCAGGAATGCACAACTGTGCTTGGGAAAAGTTACTCCAACATCTCTCCCTTTTGGATATTAACAGATAAAACACAGATTGAATAGCATGACTTGAAATTACAAAAGATTGAAAAAAAAAAAACAACAACAACAACCAACTAATTTTGCAAGAACAGAATAATTAAAACTAAAGACCAAACTCCCACATCCAGTTTTTTCCTTGCAGAATTTACTTTTGTGAATTCAAATGACAGCTAGCAACCCGCATATCAGAACCAGAAATCCCGGGTGTTTTTCCAGCACCGAGTTTTAGGACAGAGCCTCTCGATCACTGCTCTGAAAGTCTCTAAGTAACTAAGCTTACCATAAAGACCCAGAAAGAGCTCCGGCTCTCCAGCGCTGGATTGCAAACTAGTTTTGGAGATTGATTTTAGGATGTCATGCTTGCAGGCAAACACATCACCATGTTTCCTGAGGCCTTGTTTTATTTCTTTAAAAGAAAAGGCAAGGGGGGGGTGGTGGTGAGAAAAGGACTCTGGCTAGGCTAGAACCTGCTCTGTGGATCATTCTGGCTTCAAACTCAAAGACTGGTCTGGGAGTGTCTCAGTACTTGGGATTTAAGGTGTCTACCACCATGCCTGGCGCTTCCTTAAAATAGTTTTATTAGTGTTTATTTATTATTCAAATTGGTAGGTTTCATTATGATGTTTTCACATATATTAAATACTTTGCTCATATCCACTTAACTATTTTTATCAGAAAATGAAAAATGCATGATGAAAATGCTTTTTAAAACACTCTGTTAGGTTTTGTTTCCATTGGCTTTTGAATTTGGAACCAGGTTGCCATGTTGTCCGATACCAAAGCCATTCCCACGAAATGGAATTGCTATTCCTCCTCTACATGTTTTCAATCGTGTGAAGGCAAATATTTGAAATTCTCATCCTTCAAACATTCTTGCTTAATCCACTCAATGACACTCCTTGAGTCTGTTAAATCTCGAAGTCAATGGGGCTTCCCCAGTGGGAACTCTTAGCCTTTTCTTAGGTTTTCTTAGTTTAGTTTTGTTTCCCAAAGCCACATGATCTCTTTTTTATTTGCCTCAACTGAAGGTGTGTTTTGTCATACCAAAAAGAAAGAGTGTTGCTGAAAGTTCTTCCAGGACAGACTTAAGCAATGTCTACCGACTCTTCACGTCCAAGGTCAAAAGGAGGCAGTCAAAGTTCACTCTGAGGAATCCCTGAGTTTATTGGGCTTCCTTACAGAGCTGAGGACCTTCTTACCGGGCGGGGTGTGGGTGCTCCTCTCTGATGGTCACGCCTGAAAAGACTTTACCCTGCAGGGATGAGTTTCCCCATAGCTGCTTAGATGGGCCTCTCCCTCCCCTGGTCTTCCCTGGCCTAAAAATTCTAGGTCCTCCCTCAGACCATGTGTAATTAAGGCCAGTTGTGTACACAGGTGAGGGTCTCATCACCCTCCTCACCCCTTAATGAAGGAATGTAAACAGCCAACGAGCCCATCTGGGTTTGGGGGGGAAGGGTGGTTGGCAAAGGGCCACAGCTGACCTCCACAAGATGGCAATTGCTTGGCTCTGAGGACAGTTACAACAGGGAGCCAGAAAGGAAAGGACAAAGAGTGTCAGAAATTCATCAAGAAAATTAACATTGTTGCTTAATCCATTCAATGCTGTTTACACATTCTGGTTTCTCTGGAGGAATTAAATGTTTGCAACAGATGTGTGAGATGCCATGGCTCAGAGGGGATAACTACAGAATTCTTCAGTGGAACATCTTTGGGCCTGCTCCCTTGCAGAAAATGCAGAAAGCTCTAGAGCATTCCTGAGTGGATAGGAAGCAGGGTGGTGAGAGTGTCCCCTGGGAGTACAGGTCAGTAGTGGAATGCTCGCCTACCGTGCCCGGGGTTCTGGGTTCTACCCTCAGTACTGCAACAAGTAAAGACAGGGCCGTGAGGCAGCAGAAGAGAGACAAAGACGAAAACTGTAGAACTGTGGTCTGCCCAGAATTAGCTCTGCTGACTCTCAGGATGTTCTTTCTCCGATACAGGAGTGGGGTTATCAGAAAGTGTGGGCACACAGTTCCCCTGTCCTGAGCTAAGCGCTTGCAGCTCCCTCCTTCCTCTACTTCCTGGTGTGCCAGTGTGTGAGCAAGGTTTCATCGCTGCAGCTTCACTATTTTTTTTTTTTTTTTTTTTTTTTGCCCATGTGTTTGTGCACATACAGATGAGCTTTAGTCTTTTTACGTTTAGTGTGCCTGTGTGTGTGTACACAAGCTATGGCATGCATACGGAAGTCAGAGGACAGTTTGCAGGAGTCATTTCTTTCCAGGAACACCTCGGGAGTTCCTAGGGCTGAATTCAGGTTATCAAACCTGGCAGCAAGTGCCTTTACCTCCTGTGCCACTTTGATGGTCTCAATGAACGGGCTTTGTCTACTTTTGGTTTTGGTATGGTCCAAACAAGAATTTCTTGAATCAGCTTTATGAATATTGTAGCCTCTAGTCAGTTTTTAAAGAATGAAAGGAAACCTTTTTCCCCCCAGTAGTAAAGACTTGATCAGTTACTCTTTTCTGTTGGAAGAAATTCCCATGCAGAATCTTCTGAGAGGAATTACCTTTCATGGCTCAGAAGACTCAGTGGTCCTACTATATGAAGAGCTCCTAATTCTGAGACCATTCTATGAAGATGAAGCTGTGATCTCCTACACACTCAAGAGCCATAGAACCTAGCCATTGAACAAACATCACAGTGGATGGAGGTCCCGCCTGAAAAAGAAAAAAAAAAAATCCCAGATGAGCCATAGACAGGAGGAGTCACTTAAAATGCTCCAGATCACTTTAAAACCTCTCAGAGGTCTCTTCTCACATGGACAAGTAATTACATGTGTGTCCATCTAGCCTCAGATCCACTGAAAGGGCACACCATACCATTCACCCTGAGTTATGAGCAGAGCATTTTGTGATGGAGATGAACTTTGAGTAGTTCCTTAGGTGACAGGACTCTACCTGTGGGGCTGAGAAGCAGTGAATGCAGGGAGGCCATTACAAGGTCTGTTGGGGAGTTTGGATTCCATCCTGTGGATGGTATGGCTATGTCAGTCCAGGGGTCTCCTGCTTAATTTGAACCAGAAATTATCAATATGCAAGCAATGCCAACCAAGCCGAACATTCCTGGAGTGGAAGCGTGTTACACCATGTTCATAGTCTGGTCGATGTTCCCAGACTGGTTCAGTGTGGCTGTTATATACACTGCAGGAAAACTTGCCTTGTCTTTGCTCTCAGCATTGAGGTCTGCACTTAGTGCTTATGTGCCCTTAGGTTTATCTGTACAGAAAGATGGCAGATGGCATGGGTGAAGAGGAAGTTTCTGGTTTCTTTGAGGACTCAGTTGAGTCATGTGATGTTTTTCTAGAAGCTGCCTTACGAGAGGGCTTGTGGTATTTCGTTGGAGGCTGGCTTGTGAGAAGGCGCGCAGTGTTTTGTTATGAGCTGTCTCATGCAAGGGGCATGGCTTTGGTCAGCTGAGAGTTCTTAGGCGAGGAGACATTGCTTTGTGGATCCACATTGCTGCACTGATTTTCAGGCTTCCACACTTGACTTCGCAGAGAAATGTTCCAGAGAATTTCTTGGGGCAATCCAACTGAGTCTGTGGCTTTCGCTGACTTGTCCGGATCTCCTGAATCATGCTGATTTGTGATGCTGCTTGGTGTTGGCCTTTGGACTGGACTACTGGTATCCGGACAATGAAGAGTGGACTCATCCCAAGGAACTACTTCTGAAAAGGTCTTCAGCCCCCTTTACCTAATAACCTCCTTTCTTCCCTACATCTGGTCTGGGGGTAGAAGGGAGGTAGAAGCATTTAAGAACCCTAAATAAAGTAGGTTTGGTGAAAAATCTAAGCCTGCACACATGACTCATTGTCACCCAAGGAATGTCATATCGTATCCATTGAGTGGTCTGCACACATGGAGACTGAGGAAGTTATCTGTGACTGTGTCCTGTGAAGACAACCCCTGTCAGGGAGGGGGTGGGAGGGGCTCCAGACCTTGAAGCAGCACAAAAGTGGAAGCCATTTTTCGTACACCTACTTTTCATTTTACAAAATACTAATGAGAAAAGCTTGCACGTCCCATTTCTCTGTTGGGTTCATTGTCAATTATATTCCTGTGGTGGTTTGATAGGAATGGCCCCCATAGACTCATGTGTTTGAAAGCTTGGCCCATAGGGAGTAGCATTATTAAGCGCGTGTCATTGTTGGAGTAGCTGTGGCTTTGCTTCGGGAAGTGTGTCATGAGGGGGCGGGCTTTGAGGTCTCAGAAGCTAAGGCCTGGCCAGTGTGCCACTGTCACTTCCTTCCTGCTGCCTGCGGATATAGAATCTGAGGTACCTCTCTAGCACCACGTCTGCCTGCGTGCCACCATGCCTCCTGCCTTGACAGTAGTGGACTTAATATCTGAAGCTGTAAGCGAGCCCCAGTTAAATATTTTCCTTTATAAGAGTTGCCATGGTCAGGTTGGGCAGTGGTGGTGCATACCTTTAATCCCAGCACTGGGGAGACAGAGGTAGGCAGAGTTCATGGCCAGCTTGGGCTACAGAGAAAGTTCCAGGACAGCCAGGACTACACCAAGAAATCTTATCTTAAAAAAAAAAAAAAAAAAAAAAAAAAAAAAGGTTGTCATGGCCATGGTGTCTCTTCACAGAAATAAAACCCTAAGAAAACACCACTGCATTTTATTTATTTTATTTTTTAATGTATATGAGTATTCTATCTGCATTTACACCTGCAAGAAGAGGAAATCAGTTCACATTATAGATGATTGTGAGCCACCATGTGGTTGCTGGGAATTGAACTCATGACCTTTAGAAGAACAGACAGTGCTCTTAACCACTGACTGAGTCATTTCTCCAGCCCCCATTTTTTTTTTTTTTTTTTCAATTCCTGCTTATATCAGAACTTTTTCAGGATTGTAGGATTCTGACTGTCCATGGTTTGGATGTTCCCTGAAACTTGGTGTGTTGGGAGACTTGGTTTGGGGGCGGTGATGCGTGAAGATGGTGGGACTTTAGAGGGCAGGGCCTAGTGGGAAGGTCTTAGATCTACCCGTGACTGCCTCATGGGGTGCCCGTGACTGCCTCATGGGGTGCCCGTGACTGCCTCATGGGGTGCCCGTGACTGCCTCATGGGGTGCCCGTGACTGCCTCATGGGGTGCCCGTGACTGCCTCATGGGGTGCCCGTGACTGCCTCATGGGGTGCCCGTGACTGCCTCATGGGGTGCTGAAGGCATCTGCCCCGGGACCCCTGAACACAGGTGCTCCTTCTCCGGTGACTTGTGGTGTGACTGAGCCTGACCCCTGAGTCACCCTTGGATTTTTGCCGGGAGAGCTCTCCCTGCCACAAGTACTGTCCCTCCAGTCGCCCTGCAGGAGGAACCCCACAGAGCAGATCAGGCTCAGGGCTGATCTGGCAGCTCTTCTGTTTTGTTTTCCGAGATGGTCTCTCTGTGTAGCCCTGGCTGCCCTGGAACTGTGTAGACCAGGCTAGCCTTGACTCTGCCTCTCTAGTGCTAGGACCACCACCGCCCAGCTAGACTTTTCGAGCTGTGAGCTAAACAGACTTCTCTTTATAAGGTCTGGCTACCTCAGTGACAAATACTGACTAATGTGATAAACCTGCCATAAAGTTAGCAGAACACAAAGAGAAGACAGTGTGCCCTTACCACCTGGAAGCTGCTAGCACCCGTCCTTCCTAAAGCATACCGAAGCTGTCTCACAGCAGCCACCTATCTACTCTCCCGGCTACAGTGTTAAGCTTGTCCACAGCTCCATCGCAGGGATCTGGTTTTTATGAGGCCATGTCAGAACTCCAGGGGGAGTTCCGGATGAGGAAGAGAATAAACCCATCAACACGTCTGGTTGGCATATATATTGCCATGTAAGGCAGAGAGCAAGGCTCTATCATAAGGAAGCCAGGTGTGGTGGTACATGCCTGTCATTCCAGTGCCTGAGAAGCTGAGGCAAGACAAGAGTTCAGGATCAGCCTCAGCTACACAGTGAGTCTGAGGCCACCCTGGCTACTCAAGATTCTGTCTCCAAACCAACAGCAGCAGCCACCACCACCACCCCAACAACAACAAAACAAACCCCAAACAATACACCGCCCCCCCAGGAAACTTGACCGAAGTGAGACAGGAGTGAGGTAATTTTTAGCAGGTCCAGGAACAAACAGGTTGGGGTGATTCTCAGTGAGGAAAAGCTTGGACAGGCGACCTTTTAGGGGAGCCTAGAAGCCATACGTGCATCTCAGACACTGGGAGTAGTGGGAAAGAGAGGAGTTCGGAAAAGATAAAGGGAACCAGGAGGGCATTTTGTCTGCGAGTGGAGTGTCCTTCCTGGCACAGTCCACTCTTTAGCATGTTCTGCAGTCCTATGAATCACCATCATTACACAGGAAGTAACAAAAGGAATATATCTCTTGGCTTTACAAGGGATTACACTTCAATAAGGAGGGTCAAATCCTTTCTGTTATGGAACATGTAGCTACCAGTGAAAGCAGAGAGAAGCCTTGGCCAAGGTGTCTGCAACGATCTAACAGTTGTTCTCAGCTAAGCAAACCTGGACATAGAGGAGTTACTGTGTTCCAGCTGGGCAATGTAGGGTAGCCTGTCTTCATCTGCCCATGCAGAACTGGCTGTCCTTGGAGAGATACCGACACAAAAGAGATATTGAATAGGACCTGTGTCCACACAGCTACTTTTTGATCAATTCTGTCACAAAAGATATTGAATAGGACCTGTGTCCACACAGCTACTTTTTGATCAATTCTGTCCGGACAAGTTGTCCTCTGCAAAGTTCTTGCTCCTCGGGGGAATTTAATTGATTGCAAGTCTTTCATGGGGCCTGTTTTGACTCCAGGGTTCTAGAGTTCTCTTTGTGGACCTGGCTTTGGAATTTCCACCATGAGGGGCCACTTCAGGTCTGAGTAGCTTCCTTCTGGCTTGTCAGATAACCAAGGCCTGCTGGGAAAACGGCAGATGTGAACAATTCTGAGAGAGGCCAGAGGACTGGGGGATGCAGAATGCCTTGTTAAAACTGGAGCCACGGCTCAGCAGTTAAGAGCACTGGCTGGTCTTCCTCCGATAGCAGCTCCCACATCCCTGCCTTCCACGTGGCAGCTCGCAGCTGTACTCCGTGGGATCCGACGCCCTCTTGTGATGTGCAGGTGCACATGCAGATAAAACATCCACGCCCACATCAAACCCATAAACAAATAAACACAGCGGAATGATGGCTTTTGTTTTGTTTGAGGCAAGGTCCCATGTAACACAGACTGTCCTGGAACTTCCTAGGTAGCTCAGGACAACTTCTAATCCTCCTGTCTAGAATTAAGGGCACCTGCCACTCAAGGGTTAGCGACCTAAAACAAGGAACTTCAAAGGAGCTGAGGAACCCCAGACTCGGCATACTGATGGAACACCTGCCCGACAAGCAAGCCGAGTCAATGAGAACACACCTGCTGCTGCCGGGCCTTGAAACTGCAAAGCACAACAGACAAAACTTCCCTCTCCCACGGGAGCCCAAAGCCTACAGTCCCTGTTCACAGTCTCCACTTCCCCGAGAGGCTACTGCTCTCCATTGTTCTGATTAAAGGATCATTCTGCCTCCGTCCAGGGCGGAGGATCAATCCGGGTCAAACAGTCACCATGCCAGGGTTTATGCAGGGCTGGGGGTCAAACCCAGGGCCTGAGGCAATTCTATCAGTTGAGCCACAGGACAGCCCACAGCGTTGTTGACTAAAACACATGGTTACAATCAGAAGGCCGGGTAAATTGAGATCACCCCCCAAAGCTGTCATTTCTATACAGCAACAAATGAAGGCATCCCAGAGGCTTGGAGTACACGGGGCCACACAAAGAGAGCATGGCGCCGGTGTGTGAAGCCCCGGCCTCAGTTTCCTAGTTGGAGGAGTCTGCAGAAGGGTTGCCAGCCCCTAATTCTAGCTTTACTTCTGGCTGAGCTCCTGCCCACACAGCGATGGGATTCTCTACTTGGAGAAGGGGGGGGCTTCCTCCCCAGAAAGCTCCTTCCCTCTCCCAGGCTCTGGCATTCTGAGTTTTGGAAGCAGAAACAAACGACTGCGTGCAGGGAGAAAAAAAATGCACGTAGGGTAACGTGAAGTGTTGGAAGGAAGCGAGCTGAAGCCCGGGTAGTAGAAGGGGCGGGTTAACCCTTTCCTCTCCTCGTTCCAGTCCTGGACGCTGTTTCCTGCTTGCAGAGGTGGGTGTCACTTGAGGGCGGGACTGCCCAGGGACTTGGAAGCGCCTCCTCGGGACCACAGCCAACAGCATAAACTGTACGAATGGCTTCTTTATGACGCGACGGGTGGTGTGTCCGGGACTCCTGGGGCAAGTGGCGCCCGACCGCGCTGATCGCCGGGGGGGCACAGTGTGCCCGCAAGTCCGGCGTCGCGTGGCCGCCGCCGCCGCCGCCGCGGACCGGGACGGCCGGGCGGAGCCGAAGCCGGGCGCCCAGGCTCGGCTAGACGCGTCGGGAGGAGCCGGCCGGCTGCACGTGACCGACCGCGGAGGCCGCGGCCCAGAAATAGCCCGGGGGCCGCGGTCCCGCCCCGCGGCCGGCGAGAGCGCTGGGGAGGCGGCCGGACCCAGGCTGGGCGCGGTGCGGCCCGGACGATGCTGCTGAGCCCCGGCCCGGCCCGGCCCAGAGCACATGATGGCGATACGGGAGCTCAAAGTGTGCCTCCTCGGGGTGAGTCCTGGCTCCGGGGACGGGCGCCCCGGCTCCCGCGCGCCTTTGTCCCCGCGCGCTCCCTCCCGCGCCCCGCGCTGGCAGCCCGGGTCCCAGCCGCCCCGGAGCGCCTCCGCTGGCCCCGTCTGCGGCGGCCGCCTCGGGGAACCTCGGGGCTCTCCAGGCTGCGGGCAGGGCACGGCGGGGCGGGGTGGGGTTGGGGGGCTCCTGGGGACCAGACCACAACGGGTCCCGCAGCAACTCGGGGTCCCCCCACCCCCGAGGAATGTTTAAGTTGCTCCGCGGAGGCGCTGGGTTTCCTCTGCCCTCCGCGGGGGTGGGGGTGGGGGTGGGTGGGAGTCCAGGGTGGCAATTGCTTTATTCGCTGAGAAAACAAACCTTCCAAACCGGGGTGGGAGAACCGGGGGTGTGGGGAGGGGAGGGGTGTGTGTATGGTGGGAGGTTGGGCCCGACTAAAGAGCAAACTATGTATGAACTATGTACGAACTATGTGTCCAGCAGTGGATGAAAAGAAGCAGGATGAGAACCGCCCCCCCCATCACTCTTCCCCTTCCAAAATGAGTCTTTCTCGATACGAGCAGTCAGAAACAAAGAAGGCAACAGCGTCCAAACCCGTGAGACTCACGGACCAGACTGACAGGGCTGTCACTTGAAAAGTCCCCCCCCCAGGGGATTCAGCGTTTGGGGTCGTTTCCTGGGGGCTGCCCACATGAGATCCCGAAAGTCTTCCCCAATGAGAGCTGGCGTCGAGCCAGGTTCTCTGTAGCCTTTGGCATCCGTGCCTGGTGTGCCGCCCTTGCAGTTGGCCAACCTGGCCCTCCGAGGAAATAATTCTCTAAGAGTAGGTCGGCATTCATTCTTCTCAAAGAAATGCTAATGTGTCTGGCAAGATGGGCGTGGAAGTGTAGACAGGCAATGACTGCGGGTCAGGACGGAGTGTACCGAGGGCTTGTGCCTTCATCCGGGCTCTGTCGCGTCCTTCCTTTGGTGGAAGGAGGTGTTGGGAACTGGCCCCCACACACTGTCCTCGCCACTTAACACCAGTTGCTGTGATTTGTGGAGAATCCCAGGGAAGCTGACAAAGGTCCTTTCTTTTTCTTCTGTGTCCGGCAAGGCCTCGCCAGGGATCCTCACCTGCGGAGGCCGGGTAGGACGCTGCCACTGGCTTTCTCTTTTGAACTTTCGATGTGACAGGAGCAAGCTTCGTGTCTGTCAGGCTGTCCAGTATAGTCTAGACCTAAATTCTAAGAACCCCGTGGGGAAAAGGAAACGATGAAATAAACAACACTGTTGGCTCTTGGAGGTGGGTTACACTTCCTTTGCAATCTTCCCATGAGCACAGGCCTGGTCCTGTGACATCACCTTTAATTTTCAGTTTCAAGTGCTCCAGACAGGAGGCCTGGCATGTCTTCTGCCCTGGGGTCTAGAAGGGCTGAAAGAGTGATTTAATTATAGAATGGACTTACCATGCCCTTCTCTTTGAAGCAGAGAGCCATACCAGATGGCCCCTTAAGGTCTATGTGTGATGCCCTTTCCTGCTGATCTGTGATGCTAGAGAGGCCAGTGTGAAGTGAGACAACTAGAGGAACCCTCTTCTTTCCCCCTCCGTCTCCACAAATGAAGCAGTCTCTACAGGCTTCCCGGAGGAGGCATCTTATTTTGATTGCCATCTCTTTGTGATGGCCCTACTGGTAGGAATTTGAACTGGGGGGGGGGGGACAGGGGCTACTGTAACAGAGAAAGAAGAAACTTCTGGAAGTTTTGAAACTTTATTCCTATCATGCCACATCAGTGGCCCCCTGTGTTTGAAGGCAGCTACTGGCTTGGCTGGTCCTTGTCTGGTCCAGAGTGACATCGTGACAGGCTGCATCTTTTGCTGCTTATCTGGATAGGCTGTCTGTGTGTATGAGATGGCCTTCGAAGGAGGTTGATGGCCCTGGTGTACCGTCTTGGATTTAAGAGAGGAGAGAGGGAGGCAATGATGATCCCTGTGGGCCTTTTAGAATCTTAGCAGGAAGTGTAGGCCCCTCTGTTGTTACTGTGAGGGTTGTCTGTCCTGGGTGACATAGGGCATGCAGTTTACCCTCCGGTACTTAGAAGGCCATATGTATGTGTGTGTATATAGATGCATATATATATATATATATATATATATATATATATATATATCATGTTCCCTTGCTGGAGAGGCTTGGTGGCTAGTCTTTGTGCTTCCCGCTCAAGGTTGAGGCTGAGCGAGGTCAGGCGGCATTGTCTCCATACCTGCCCCAATGCCTCGTAGAACCTTAGTGCTCGTGACTCCGTTTCTCTTGGTGGATACTTCACAAGTGGGCTTGGCCTCGGCCCGTGGGACATCCTCGGACCGCTTAGCGAACTTGGGAAGTCAAGGGCTCAAAACATGGAGTTTGTTACCTATTTCACACCTGTGTGCTTTCTCATGCTTATGCCACAGGGGGACTGTGCAGCCAGCCTTGTGAATGCCCTTCCCTGGGGTCAGTGGGCACACTGTGGCCAGGGGCATGCTGGACCACACTGGGCAGGAGTCAGTGGACGGCCTTAGTTTGGCCAACAGTGTGCCAGGCCACCACAGTATAGACTCTGAACTAGTGTTATGAAACAGGAGGCTTGAAAGCACCACCACCCAAAGTACGTTTCCAAACACGAACAAAAACAGTGTTGCAGCAGCTGTCCTAACCTCAAAGGTGGAAAGCTTCCCAGTATGCATTTTTAGCACACATCGCCATGTGGCAAGAACAGGAGATGGAGACAGAGAGAGGAGGAGGGGGAGGAGTAGCCTGTTTCTTTGGGCCTGTGTGCTAAAAAAAAAAAAAAAAAAAAAAACCAAACAAACAAAAAACTGCTTCCGGATGGGATCCCAAAGAGATTTGTGTTTGCACTTTGGTTGTCTTGACAACAGTTAGAGACTTCTGCTACTTCCTTAGCAGCTGAGTGAGTAAAGTGCAGCTGAGGACTTCCCTGCTTCTGGTGAGGATCTCTCCGTGGCCTTTGCTAGTGTCTGTGTGGTGTCTCACACAGAGAGCACGCACACACCCACGACCTCGTGAGAAGTCTGGGTGTCGGGAATGCAGATTTGTACAGGGCTTGGACAACATAGAGCCCTGTGACTCTGAGGCCATCAGGACCCACTGTGGACAGGCTTCTCCCATGTCAGAGCACAGCCGTCAGAGCTGTGTGACATTGAAGGGTGCCGCCCTGAGAAGTAGTGAGTTCCCCGGTTCCGAAATCGGAAACTTGCATGAGTCTGTTGGGAGTTACTGGGAATTAATGCATAGGACCAGAGGTTAGACAAGGCAACCATCTCAGCATGTTTTCTGTTTCACAAAACACTCAAGGCTGGACACTTTGGGAAACAAAGAAGATCTGGCTTATTGTTCTGGTGGTGGTGGAGTCCTCAGATCTGGGTGGTGGCCCTCTGACTGCACCAAATGCTGGTGGAAAGAATGGGGGTTAGAAATTGAAAATGGTAGCTGTGGTATGCAGCGGGAGAGAGGCCATATTGGGAATTGAGCCTCCCATGGTCCCCCCATCTTTCTCTCCTATCAAAGCCTTATGGTAAGAGATTGCTCACATCCTTTCCAATCAGAGAGAGCGTCTAGATTCCTGTTCTCCAGCTTTCCTTATATCTCACTTAACTCCCACTGTCTCCCACTGCCCTGTGTGACAGTTGTAGCACCGCACCTCAGTGTGGGCTGTAGGTACCACTTTCTGTGCACACAGCTGCACAGTCCTTGCTGCCTAGCGAGTGACTTCTCGACCTTGGATGGGGCCAGAACTTACCTCACCTACTCCCTCAAGTACAGCTAGCGCAGCACTTTGCAGTGATTGTCTCTTTAAAAGGAATCCAAAAAAACCTCTAATCTGTATGCGCCTATAAAATGGAAAAGAGAAAAGAAAAGGAACATAAACACAAAAAATAAATACTTCTTATCCTCTAATAGAATGATCAGGGCATAAGAAGAACCTCTTTAAGGCTAAAGCCTGGTTTGGTGGCACAATCCTTTAATCCCAACACAGGAGGCAGAGGCAGGTTGATCTCTGTGAATTTGAGGCTAGCCTGGTCTTCATAGTGAATTCCAGGACAGCCAAGGCTATGAAGAGATACTTTGTCAGAAACAAAACAAAACAAACAGAAAAGCTACACCAAAATCCGGATTCTGTAGTCTAGCATCTGGAACTCACTCGTGATCTTCTGGGCTCCAAAAGGCTTGGGCAATTCTGCTTCTCCAGCTCTGCCATCCGCATAATAAGTAGCTTGTTTCATAGGCTTATGTTGGCTCCACATAAAACCCTCTGCTGTTTCCCTGATCCTGGCAGCACCAATATCCTGAGTCTCCACTGCATCTGAGGCTGTGCCTTACTTAGGGTTTCTATTACTGTGATAAAATACGATGGCTAAAAGGAACTTGGGGAGGAAAGGGTTTATTTCATCTTAAAACTCCAGATCATGCTACTTCACTGAGGAAGTCAGGGCAGGAACCTGGAAGCAGAAACTGATGCAGAGGCCAGAGAAGAGTCTTGCTTACTGGTTTGTCCTTCTTGCCTTGCTCAGACTGCTTCCTTATATCTCACCAGAACCATCTGCCCAGCGGTGGCTTGGGTGAGCTAGGCTCTCCAACGTCAATTACTAGTCAAGGCATTATCCCACAAACTCGCCTATAGGCCGGTCTTAGGGAGACATTTTCTCAGCTGAAAGTTCCTCTTCCCAAATGACTCTAGCTTACGTCAAGTTGACAGAAAACTAGCCAGCACAGCTGACCCTCTGTCAGCTTGACACATAAGTGCATCACTATTCAACTAGAACCTTTTCTTTCTTATTTGTTTCCAAGATGGCATGTTAATATTCCTATCACAATATAAAACATAAAATCTTTTATTTATCTATCTATCTATCTATCTATCTATCTATTTATTTATTTATTTATTTATTTATTTTTGCTTTGTTTTTCCAGGCAGGGTTTCTCTGTGTAGCCTTGGCTGTCCTGGACTGCTTTATAGACCAGGCTGGCCTCGAACTCACAGAGATCCACCTGCCTCTGCCTCCCTGAGTGCTGGAATTAAAAGTGTGCACCACCACACTCTGCTGTGGGCTCCTATGAAATAAAAAATAAGTTACAAAAGTTACAAGCTTCCTCACAGTCTCCAAGAGGGATGAATAATGGCATCTATAAGCAAGTCAGAACAAACCCCACATCCAACAGTGGGGTCCAGCAATGCTCAATGCTAGACATCTAGGAAGCGCTTGTGTTCTTCTGGCCTCCAAAGGGCTCCGTTCCCCAGCCCTGCCGCTGATAGCACACACTCCACAGCTACTGCTTGGTGGTCATCCCCGGATACTGCTCCAGCTCCGGCATCCATCTTTGACGGCAAAGGACATTCATGTACCAAATCCCAGTCCAACCTCCCACATAGTTACAGCTGCAGCCATAGCGTCAAACACATGGTCCATGCTCAGGTATTTCCAGCGGTCCCTACAGGTGTTTAAAAACATCCAAGATCAGTCCAGCGCGGTGGTGCACGCCTGTATTCTCAGCACTCGGGGAGGCAGAGGCAGGCGGATCTCTGTGAGTTCGAGGCCAACCTGGTCTACAGAGTAAGTCCAGGACAGCCAAGGCTACGCAGAGAAATCCTGTCTCAAAAAACAAAAAAATCTAAGACCAAGTCAGAGCAATTTTAATGTTGTGGCTCATTAGTCAGTTTTTGTGTAAAAAAAAAAAAAAGCTTCTCTCCCCTACCAGCACAAGACATATTTATCTTGAGACAGGGTCTCTCTGTCTCTCTACATAGCCCTGGCTGTACTGGAATTCAGTATGTACATGTGACACCATGCTAGCACTTTTGCAGAATCCGGGCTGTGTGTCTTGTATAAAGTGTCAACAGCTGGATCTGTCTGATCAGTTCTACAGTGCTCCCTGTTTGGGTGAGATTTAACACACACGATGCTGCCTGGCCTTAGTATTCTGTGATCATGCATGGTACAATATCAAAACACTTGTATAGTTACTTCTATGGCATTCATTAATATATATATTCCTTGGCTTCACGTGCTAGACAGTGGTGTGTCTGAACAAAATAGACCAAAGAATTGGGCCATGTGGAGTTGTATTCGCCAATACTCTAATGTAGTACATCTCAACTGTCCTGATGCAGTGACCCCTTAATACGGCTCCTCATGTTGGGGTGGCCCTCTGACCATTATTTTCATTGCTACTTCACAACCATAGTTTTGCTACCGATATGAACTGTAATATAAATATCTATGTTTTCTGATGGTCTCAGGCGACCCAGAGGGGTCGAGGTCCACAGGTTGAGACCTGCTGCTTTAGGGGACCAGCAACAATAGAACGACTATAAATCAAAAGAGGAATTATTAGATTGGGTTACGTGATGTGGTTCCGAATAGTCCAACGACTGTCTCACGCTGGGAAGGGCGAGAACACGGTAGTCCTCCGTCAGCAGTCCCCATCTGATCATGGTGGCACATGTCTTTAATTCCAGCACTTGGGAGGTAGAGGTAGGCAGATCCCTGTGAGTTCAAGGCCACCCTGTGTGTACATCTGGAGTTCCAGCACGGCCAGGGCTATGCAGAGAGACCCTGTCTCCTGGAGGGTTCCTGGAGAGATTTGGGTCTCAGTTCCTGTTAGAAACCTAAAGAACCTGTTTCTAATATCAGTAAAGGAATCAGCAGTGGAAACAACTGAGTGGCTGAGCTCGCCAGTGAGGACGAGGGAGCAAAGAAGGAAAAGCCTTCTTCACCTCGGCTGCCGCCAGAACGTGCCGCCTAGAGTTATTGGGGGATCATCCTACATCAATTAAGGCAGTGAAGACGGAACCCCACAGACATGCCTAATGAAAGCTTCTGAAGTGATTCTAGGTTGTGTCGGGTTGACAAAGAGTTAACCGCCACGGAGGCATCCATTTTATTGAGAAAGAGGGAAAAATTAATTACAGGTTCAGTATCATTTGCCTAAAATGCTTGGGGACAAAGTAGTTCCTATTTTGGTGTTTTTTCAGATTTTGAAATATTTACACAGCCCCTCCTTTCCTTCCTTCTTTTGTTCCTTATCTTCTTCTTGTGTCCAAGAGTGAGAGTGAGGGTGGAGGTCAGAAGATAACTTTCACGAGTTGCTTCTCGGCATCCACCGTGAGTTCCAGGGATTGAGTTTAGGTCATCAGGCTTGAGCAGCAAGTGCTCTCACCTTGACGAGCCCTCGTGTCGGTTTGAATGAAAATGGCCCCCCTAGGCCCATAGGGAGTGGCACTATTAGGAGCTGTGGCCTTGTTGGAACAGGTGTGGCTTTGTTGGAGGAGGCGCATCACTAGGGAATGGACTTTGAGCTCTCAGGTGATCAAGGCAGGCCCAGTGTCTCACTCTCTTCCTGCTGCCTGCCAATCCAGCATCATGTCTGCCTGTTTACGGCCAGGGCCTCCTGCGGCGGTGTGTTAATGGGCTGAACATCTGAACCTGTAAACCAGCCCCAACTAAATGTTCTTCTTTGTAAGAGTTGCCTTGGTCATGGTGTCTCCTCATAGCAATAGAACTCTGACTAAGACAGCCCTCTTGCTGGCCCTGCATGGACTTTTCTGATTGATCATCTTTAATCCAAACTTCTGAAATCTGAGACACTTCAAGATCTGAAACCTTCAGAGTGTCATCAGAGTGTCAGAAAGTTTGAGATATTTGGACCATTTCATCTTAAAATTTTTTTTGGATTGGGGCGCTCCAGCTGTTTGTGGTCTGTTCAAATTTGATATGTGTTACTTGGCAAAACAGGTGAACTGGGTGATTAAAGCAGGAACCCAAAGAGCCCTGGGAAAGTGGGAGAAGGTGTTGGGGGTTGGGTGCTTCTGTTTCTGTTAGGGACCAGTGTGGAAGAGTCGGTCTGTATGGCCGCTGAGCTGCCAAGAGATCCCTTGGTCCATGACCACAACTGCCCTTCTCAGTGTTAAACTTGGGAAAGGGAAGAAAGAAAAGGAAAGTGGGATTTAGCATCTAGTAACTGAATGGAAGGTTTCTCTTCAGAGCGTATAAATCTTTCACCTTTTACTAAAGATTTCTGTGGAGAGGAACAATTCTGAGTCTTAAACCAATTTTTTGAGGTCTTGTCTTAGCAAGGCTAATAAAGTTGTTTACAAAAAAAAAAAAAAAAAGAATTGTATTCTGTGATTTTACTGATTTCTGTGCCTGTGGTCCCGTGAGCCTGCTGGTCTTCTCTGGTGGCTTGGATGTGATTTTTTTTTTTAAAGATTTATTTACTTTATTTTATGTGAATGGCTGTTTTGCTGTGTGCAATATGTGTGCACTGCATGTTTACGCCTGGTGTGATGGATCCTCTGAACCGGAGTTACAGACAGTTGTGAGCTGCCGTATGGGTGCTGGGAATTGAAACTGGGTCCTCTGAAGGAGCAGCCAGTGCTTGTAACTGCTGAGCCGTCTCTCCAGCCCAGGTGCGACTGCTTTTATTTGACCTGGACCGTAGCTTCTCCCGTCCTTCCATTTCCCCCAGAGGTGGGTGGGAGACTTGAGGTTTCAGAAAATCGAGGCCTGCAGAATGGCCGACTGAAGACAAACAAGGCGTGTCATGCACACTTCCGTTGTGGTAGTGACTAAGTACTTGAGAGAAACAAGCCAAGGCAGGATTTATTTTGTCACCTGTCTCCAGGCCTGCAATGAGGTGGGGGGCATCGTGGCCGAAAGGGTGTTGAGTGAGCCAAGCTGCTACCTCAGAATGGACGCACAGTAGAGAGAGGCAGGTACAGAGGGAGGTGTGCGACAAAAGGAAGTCCCCAGAGGCCCCCTGCTGAGAAAAATGGGTGATGTGGTAAAGTGAACGCAAAGGGGTAAATTGGGGTCAGATTACCTTGGGTTTTGAGTTTCTGCCTTTGTGTGGTGTTGTGGACGTTTGTGGTTTCCGGCTTGCTTTTGTTATAATCTCATGTAGGGGATGTTAGTTGGTCCACACTTGTTAATTGTCTCATTCGGAGCAGGGTCTTTGCCAGCTGGAATTAGTTGAATTCTGAGGACTGTGAGGGGTATAAATATGACAGAGGAAGGAGGCAGCTTGGAGGAGATGGGTGAGGACTGCTTGCTGCTCTTGCTGGCTTGCTGGCTTGCTGGTTACCTGGACTTCTGGATTTCCTCATGATGGATATTGGTTTTGCTCCAAAAGAATACGAAGACTCTACCCAGCTGAAAGAAGTGAAGAGGGCTGTGTCCCCTTTCCCTTACAACCTTCTTTTTCTCCTGCCTGGGGTTCAGGGGTCGGGAAGGGAGGTATACACTTTAAGGAACTCCTAAATAAAGTAGCATTTGAAAAACCAGCACCTACAGTGTGGTGCCATCAAGAGGTTTGTTATCAAGAGGACAAAGGCTTTCGGTGGTGACAGCAGAAATGCTCTCATCTGTGCAGGCCTTGCTGGGTCCCTGTTCCATGGATGGACCATTCTAAACACTCAAAACAGGGTCTAGGAAAGATAGACACCCATGGATGGGATCTCAGGGTTAGGTAGGTTTGTGTGTAAGCTCTTCTGTTTCCTGGGTGCTTTTTCTTTCCCTCCCACAGTCCCTCCCTCTCTTCCTCTTCTCCTCCTCCCTCACTCCCTTTCTCCTTCTTCATTAGTAAATTGAACCAAGAGCCTTTTACATGAGCTCTACCACTGAGCTACATCGCCAACTCCAGTCTTGTGAAAAAGATACAGAATTCCATCCTGGGTTTTCTAGGTTGTCATCTTTCTATCCAGCCTGTTTACACTGGCATATAAAGAGGAGAAGTAGAGTTAATATGGAAATCCCCCTCAGGTCCCTCCTGTCCCGCCAACCCCCCAGCACAGATCAAGTGAGGCTCTGGCAGGTGCCACAGGTACTGACTGAGTGCCTGCCCTGAACCATTCCACAGATGACAAAAGGTATCATGATCTCTGCCTCACAGAGCTGACAGCCTAGGAGACAGAATGCCAACTGGGGCTGCTGGAGAAAAAGGGGGCAAGGAAAGGCCTTCAAAGGTGGCCTTAGGGAGGTGGGGGTGTGGTCTTAGTAGCCAGTAGCAGGTTTGCAGCCAGATTTGGAGCTCGTGTGTGTGTGTGTGTGTGTGTGTGTGTGTGTGTGAGAGCATTTCCTTGGAATCAGGTCGGAAAACTGTTGAAACTTTTCGTACTGAGCAGTGACACCGTTGGGCTCATCTTTTATGAGGGTCATCTCAGTTGTCTAGTGTGGGGTGACCCACCAGAGTTTGCCAAGAGTCTGGGAGGTGACCGTGACTTCCAAACCTGCCAGCCAGGCAGGCACCCTCCCACTCCAGCTGAGCTTTGAAAGGGAAGATGAGGAGTGTCTTGGGTAGACTGAGGAGTGTGAGCAAATTAAATCTTGACATGGGCACACGGGATGGCCGAGGCACCCGGACCTGGGAATGCGGCCCCAGCGGGGCAACGTCACCCCTTGTGCCGGGAACTGATGTTAGTGGCATGTCACCGGAGCTCAGCCCACCCTCAGCCACCACGCTGCTCCTCACCAGGCCTCACCTTCGAGTGACTGCTAAAGTGTACTCTTGGTATCTGTGCCCATTTTCACAATCAAGTCGTCAGCGTTTACCCCGGGCTCCACGCTTTTCCTTTTAAGGAAGTCAAGAACTGACAGGGTCAGGTAAATCCTGCTCTGACTGTGTGGCTGGGCTGCGGGATAGCGAATGCATGTACCCTCTGACTGGGGCCTGCGGACCGGCCAGGCTGTGCATGGTGCACAGGGTGGGGGGCGTGGGGGATGGGGGGGATGCAGAGGGATGCGGAGGGATGCGCTGAGCATGGCGAGGTATGTATCAGGCCAGGGAGCGGGTGCAGGTTCTCAGACAGAGCAGTGACACAGCTTAACTCCTCTTTTAGGAGGGTCGTCTCTGCAGTCATGTTTAGGGCCCACCAGAAGCCATCCTGTGGGCGTGGACCCTGGTTGTGCCCCATCACCACTTTTCCTGGTATTGTATGCATGGACAGCCTTTAGCCCCCTCGATGTACAGGTTGGTCTCCGAGGGCTTTGAATGAACAGGGTCTCCCGACTGACTGCCGTATAACCTCCCTGCTCAGGGAGCCCGTCAGCCATGTGTGTTACGTGGAGCTGGCTGTGTCCTTTGTCAAAGGTGAGGTGGCAAAATAAGGCAAAGAGCGCGTCAGGCTCTGTCCATGAGAATCATTTTCATCAGATGGAAATAATTTAAAGATGTTCCAAAGGAATTCATTTCTATAAGAAACTATTAATAAGTATGACATCAATTTTAAGAAGTCCTCTTAAGAGACAAACTGGATTATTTTTATGTCCTACCGCATAGGCTGTTCCCAATAAGAGGACTCAAGGCATCATAATGTACACTGAAACTAATGTTAGTTTTAAGAATTTATTTATTTTTATTTCATGTGCATTGGTGTTTTTGCCTCCATGTATGTCTAAGGGTCACAGATCCTGGAGTTAGAGACAGTCGTGAGCTGCCATGTGGGTGCTGGGAACTGAACCCAGGTCCTCTGGAAGAGCAGTTAATGCTCTTTAACCGCTGAGCCACCTCTCCAGCCCTAATTTTAATGTCTTTATAACCAAAATGTCAATATTTTAGCAGTAGACCTGTGACGCCATGTAATGCACTGCTTGTCACGTGACTGGTGTTGATGTGGGTCACACGTGGCTTACTCCAGGGCTTTGCTTTTGACTCTCAGTGTAGCTCTGTGTCACCTCATATGCACATCTTATTCATGATTATATACATAGAGTTTATATATAACCCATGATATATGATGTGAATATAACCATGATTACATACGTATATACGTACACACATGTACACAATTATACACATGCTACCCACATACTATGTGTGTTAACTTTGTCCACGATTTCGTCCTATACAGAGGCATCTGTGGGTGAAGCAGGCCCGGTGGCCTAAGCAGGAGGATAGCAAATTCAAGGTCTGATTGAACTGGGAAGTAAGTTCAGAACCAGACTGAGCAACTTGGACCCAAAATGATCTCAAAATGAGAAGTGATACAAGAGGCTTGGGGGTGTAGCTCAGTGGTGGAGCACATGCCTCCGGTGTGTGTCACCCTGCTGGGGTTAATCCCCAGTACTTCCCTCATCCCCCCAAAGTCACTGGGTGAAAGAAAACCAGCAATTATAAGCTGGCAAGCATGATAGTAGCCTGTTGTGTCTCTCACACGGGTCTTGGCAGTCCTGGATTCAGAGGAATCACACACAACCTCGGGCTGAAGCCAGACGTCTCTCCCACCCATAGAAACACTGGAGAAGGTAATTAAGGAGGATGTCAGTGTACATCCTAAATGAGCTTGTAATTGTTGCAGACCATGGAAAAAAAGTAATGTCCCCATGGCCACTCGGGTTCTGCGGTGAGAGTTTGGGGGACCTGCTGCATAACAACTTGGGGTCCCGTGGGCCGAGTGAGCTAAGATGGGCCGTTCTGACTTACAGCTTCTGTGTGCAGAGCGACACAATCTTATTTTACTTTATTTTTTGTCACTTACATCCCTGCCATCCAGGCTGGATTAGCGGATCAGGCATCTTTTTTTCTTATAACATTTTTCCACCCAGGCCATCAGAGCTGTATGTTGCATGGCTCCTTCCGAAAAACGTGTTCTGAGAACCGGGTGGATGGCAGCTAAGTGGCTTCTGTGTCCTGCCTCCCAGATCCCAGGGTGCCGTTCCACTTCTGCTCACCATCATTAAGGCCAGTCTAGAAACGAAGCAGGAAAATTAGACTCACATCCCTGGATGGAAAAACAGCAAGAACTTGTGCTCTGTGGTCATATTAAAAAAAAAAAAAAAGCCATAGTCAGTGAATATAGTCTTGGAGGCCCGGAACTCATCCTCTTGCCTCAAACTTGCAAGTGCCTGGGTTGTGGGCATGTACTCCACACGTGGTGGCCATGTTTGATCTCTCCTGACTAGATGCTTTATGTACCAAACAACAGGGCATTATGGAGGCAATTTCTGTTATCATATCCATCTTACCGAGGGGAAACTGCAACTGCGTTATACACACAAGGACTTTCCACTAATAAACGATGCTTAAGCTGGGGCGGTGGTGCAGAGGCGGGCAGATCTTTGAGCCCGAGTCCGGCCTGGTCAGTGGGGTGGGACCCGTCAGATCCACAAGTGCCCTGGTCTGCCGTTGAAGCGGTGTGCAGTTTAGCTGCCAGTGTGGCCAGTGGGAGTCGGCTGAGCCTGGGGGATGGAAAGACTGGCACCCAGGGCCCAGCAAACAGCGCTTCCGGGGGACTCAGCTTCCGGGTCTATAAAACTCGGACACTTTGCGCGGGTAACCCTGCTGCCCCGGTTCTTTCTCTTCTCTATGACAAATGCCTGGCAGAAGCAGTGTGTGAGGGGGGCGGGGCCTCCCTGCCAGGTGACAGGGCTCAGTCGGTGGGGAAAGCATGGTGACTGGAGTGGCTGGTCACATCTCAGGAACAAGCAGAGGCAACTGACTGGTAGCTGCTCAAGCCCAGTCCTCTGGGCCCTGCTCTGTCGGCCTGGCCTTAACTCAAAAGGTAAGGGATTCTGCAGCCTCCCTAAACAGTGCCACTAGCCAGGGTACCATGTGTTAGCATATGAACCTCTAACAGGGGCACCTTGCCTGGCATGTGTCCTTCAAAAATGTTTCCAACCAGCTTCTTCCCCAAGACCATTTTACAGTCTTAGTGACCTTAAGGCTTAAAAGATTTTAAATGTATCCTTTCCACAAGAGGACTCCTAATGGAGACATTTTCTTTAACATACTTTGTTCTAGGGCCTGACAAGAGTAGCTTCTGGTTGAGTATCTGGATACAGCAGGGCTTCATGATTTTCCGTCAGCTGACCAAATCTATGACATATTCTTTACGTTTTTTAGGTTGAAGTCCCTGAGAACAGCAACGTGCACAGATTAAGTTGAACCCACAACAATCTTACACAAATGTAACCCATGTATGTAGAAACTTGGAGAGACTGTTGGGGGGGGTGAGAAGGGGTGGCACGTGCCTTTAATCCCATCGCTCAGAGCAGCAGAGGCAGGTGGGTCTCTGAGTTCTAGGCCAGCCTGGTCTACAGGGTGAGTTCCAGGATGGCCAAGGCTGCACAGAGAAACCCTGTCTCGAAAAAAACAAAAACAATGAGAAAAAAAGAAAAGAGACTGGTTTTTAACAGCTAGCTCCTCATTTTTCCCTTCCAGCCATTCCCTTTCACAAAAGAGTAACCCCCACCCTACCTAGAAATGTTATTTTTTTCTTGTTTTAAAGTTGCACTGTATGTATATTGTAGCTCTTCATTATTTTTAAGGATCTGTCCTAGTGATGCTTTCGTAGAAGTTGGAAGGACGGGACTCCTAGGCTGCCCTTAGCAGATGGAACTGGGCAGGCTGCAGCCCTTTGTCCTGCAGCGGCCTCTGCCCCTGCCCTCTTGCCCTAGTGCTATGCAGATCATATTTCCAGAGTCTGCTGGGATGTGGCTACCACTGTAGTATCTTAGGAGTCTTTAAAAACCAGTCAGTTAGGGGGCTGGAGAGATGGCTCAGCAGTTAAGAGCCCGTGCTGCTCTTGCAGAGGGTCTGAGGTTGGTTCAGCTGTGCCAGCACCCACACCACCGGTGTGCGTGGCAACCACCGCTGATGTCAGCAGCAGGCAACCTGATGCCACTGGTCTCTGTGGGCACTTGTACTCTGGGCACACACCCACACCCAGCCACACAACTAGAAATAAGACAGATCAGTGAATTAAAATGAGGAACCACCATCACTGTTTATAACAGCTTCTAAATTGCTTTTCAAGAGTGCTCAAAACAGTTCTGTCAAGTACCGAAAGCATCTCCTGGATTTTTGAGGCAGACTATCACTGCGTAGCCCACGCTGACCTAAAACCTTCCATCATCTTCTGCCTCAGCCTCCCGAGAGCGGGGATTGCAGGTGTGTGGTACTGCACAAGGCTCATGTTCCTTTTGTTAAATGAAAGTCACCGGGAAAGCCAGTCTCCACCCCAGCTAGCTACTGAGGTGTAATTAACAAAGAAAAGCGCTGCATACTTAAGGTTTGCCCAGTGACGATTTGATATATGCCACCACTGAGGGGATTTCTGTTCCATCGCCAGACCGGTACTGCTTTTCATGCATTTCAGGTAAAACAAACAAACAAACAAAAAAAAACCCTGGTGGGAATCATTCCGAACAATCAGACATTTGTGCAGATTCACCCCTGCATGCCATCTGTGAAATTAATTAAGATCAACTGTGAAAACATCGAGTCAGTCTTTCTTGAGGTTGTTTTTCATGCATATTTGAACAGAAATGGTGTTAAAAGGCACAAACTAAGAAGCAGCAGGCACCTTCCCTGCTGCTCCTTTGCCATTTCATTGCTTCTCTAACTAGTGTCTGTGGTTTCTATCTACATGATTTCTGCCTTTCGCCCGTCAAGTTTACCGGGAATGTCTGTCTTTGGCAGCAGGCATAGCTCTGTTAAACTTCATGGTTCAGAAGTTGCTTGTGGTGATATTCTAGCACAGTAGTCCTGTAAAGCAAATCTTTGTACCTGAATGAGTCTTTTGTTTTTTTCCTTCCAAATTCAGGGTCTTACTGTGTAGCTCTAGCTGTCCTGTAACTCACTATGTAGGCCAGGCTGGCAGAGATCCACCCAGCTTTTGTAACTGGATCTTTTCCTGTTTGTTTGTTTTCAAGACAGGGTTTTGTAGGCGCTAGTTTTTCAAATGCTACTTTATTTGGGGGTTCCTTAAAACCTATACTTCCCTTCCAATGCCTTAACCCCGGATAAGGGAAAAAGAAGGTTGGAAGAGAAAAGGGATGTAGACCTTATGGCTGGACAGGGTCTCTTTTGGGACAATTGCAATCTCAGTTATCAGGAAATCCAGCAGTCCAGGTAACCAGCAAATCAGCAAACGTGGCAAACAGTTCTCTGTCTTCCTTCTCCAAGCCTTCATGCCTTCTTCTTCTGGGCTATCATATTTGTACCCCTCAAAGTCCCCAGAATTCAACTAACTATAGCTGGCAAAGACCATGCCTACATGAGGCAATTATCAGCTGTGGATAAACTAAAATCATGTTTGTGATTATAGCAAAAATGTGTTTACATAATATAACTGAGTTTTTAAAGAAACCACAATTTCCATTACAGAGTTTCTCTGTGTGTACCTGACTGTCATGGAACTGGCTCGGTAGACCAAGCTGGCCTCCAACTCAGAGATCTACCTACTTCTGCATCCTGAGTGCTGTGCATCACCACTGCGCAGTTTATACCTATATAATTTTTTAAAAAGATTTATTTACTTATTATGTATACAATGTTCTGCCTACATGTCAGAAGAGGGCACCAGATCTCATTATAGCTGGTTGGGAACCACTATATGGTTGCTGGGAATTGAAATCAGGACCTCTGGAAGAGCAGCCAGTGTTCTGAACCTCTGAGCCATCTTGCCAGCCCCTTTATGCTTACATCTGAACGGACATGTATGAACTGTATTTGTAGCATGATTTCTAGAAACAGAGCATCCCATTTAAAAATCATGTTTTGAAAGATATTGCAAAAGCAACCATTAAATATGCCAGTTGACACTCCCCATAAGTCTCTAAGACAATGATTTTCTGTACTTTTACCAATATGGCATATTATTAGACTTTAAAAGTGTTTATAATATAATATGTATTTTTCATATGCCCATTGAGCTGTGTTTTCTGCTGTCCTCTGTGATAATCTACAATATATATTTGGTCTTTCTGCATGGAATTTCATGCAGTGACTGGTGGTTGGCAGCTTCTAGATGGCTTCAGGATAGAAACTGATTGTCCAGAAGGGCTGAAGCTCCACCCCCACCTTCCACGAGAGCAGCAGAACTGAACTTTTAAGCTGACCACCAGTGACTTAATCAATTACACCTTCGTGATGAAAGCTGCTACCAAAATCCCAAAACAGCACAGGGCTCATGGCATCCGGAGGGTCCCCAGGAAAAAGTCTCGAAATTCCAATCCCTTTTTCTCATTTCTCACCCGTTACCTCTCATGTGTACCTTATAATAAACCAGTCAACATGTTTCCCTGAGTCCTGTGAAGTACTTAAGAAAATTAATCGAAGCTGGGTAAGAGGTTGTGGGACCTTGGCTTATAGCTGTCCAGTCAGAAGTACAGGTTTAAAACAACAAACAAACGCAACCCCAACATAACCTAGGACAGTCTCGGAGACTGACCTTCAACTTGTGGGATCTCTGTGACAGACCCGGATCGGATGCTCAGTTCCCGTGCTCTGCAGTACTTGGAAACCCCACATACCTGTACCATAAGTGTGTTGAGAGGGCACTGCAGGCGAGACTGAGTCTGGGCTGCTTTTTTTCCTCTCTACCCACCTACTGAGTTCACATCACTTACCTGTACTGTATATTTTTTCTTACTAATTTATAAGCTATTTTTTCTGTATTTAGAAACCAAATACTGTCATTTATATTGCATAGAAATTATTGCTATTAGTTTATTATTAAGTATTTAAAAATATGCCATTATTTAGAAGACTTTATTGAGTTAGATATACCAAATATTTTTCCTTTGTTTGGTTTAGTTATTGTTGTTGTTTGATTTTTTTTTCTCCTGTCTTTCAAGACAGTGTTTCTCTGTGTAGTCCTGTCTGTCCTGCAATTTGTTTTGTAGACCAAGCTGGCCTTGAACATACAGATCCAACTGCCTCTGCCTTAAAGGCATGTGACAACACACCTGGCTTCAGAGATGCCAGTACTTTTCCTGGGTGTTTTGCATGTTCATTACAAAGTCTTCATGTATTCTACCATAAAAAGTTTTTCCAGCACTGGAGAGAGGGCCCAGTGGTTAGCAGCACTGGCTGCTCTTCCAGAGGATCCAGGTTCAATTCTGAGCATCTGCTTGGCAGCTCACAACTGCCCGTAACTCCAGTTCCAGGGAATCGGATGCCCTCTTCTGACCTATATGTATGTGGTGCGTACATACAATCCAGATAAAATCCTCATAAAATAAAAATTGAATCAAGATTAAGCTGGGCATGACTGTGCACACCTCTAGTCCCAGCACTCCAGAGGCAGAGGCAGGCAGATCTCTGTGAGTTCAAGGCTAGCCTGGCCTACATAGTGAGTTTCAGGACAGCCAGGGATGTTATGCAGAGAAACCCTGTCTCCAGAAAAAATTAAATTAATTTTTTTTCTATATTAGATAATACTTTCATATTGGGTTTTTTTTTTTTTTTTTTTTTTTTTTTTACATTTTAAAACTTAGTTGATTTTGAAAATTTTAAGGTAAAAAAAATCAGAAAGGCAATTATCTCTTTAGCCTTTTTTTTTCTCCTAGTTCAAATGCCTAGCTAGCTGAATTAACACATATTGATTAGTTAATCTCATGTTCTGATCTGACAGGGTGCCTTTCTCCTTGTAAGTTCTCCTGCATATGTGGATTTACTTACGGATTTTGCACTGAACTGTTAAAAATTTACTTATTTCTGACTTTAAAAAAATGCAGTGTCATTACCCTGGTTACATTTTCTTCACATGTGCCTCCTGTTTGCACACGTTGTACAAAAGGAAGTAAACCATTTTGGGTGCTGGATACGCAAAAGGGCATGTGTCTGTGTAATAACTGTGTTGTAGTTATCATCCTATGGCTTTTCGAGCGCTACAGGTAAGAAGACCTGGCAGGCCCATTCTGAACAACACAGACGACATCTGTCCCTCCGTGTCCCGTGTGGGTGCAGCCAGTGTGCAGCTGTAGGCCGGAAGAAGAACTTGTGAATGCTTTATGAAAATAGTGTTTTTCGGGGCTGGAGAGATGGCTCAGTGGTTAAGAGCACTGGCTGCTCTTCCAAAGGACCCAGGTTCAATTCCCAGCACCCACATGGCAGCTCACAGCTGTCTGTAACTCCATTTCCAAGGGATTGGACACTTTCACACAATGCACATAAAATAAAATTAAATAAATTAAAAAAAAAAAAGACTTAGAAGAAAATAGTGTCTTTCTTAATTGCTCACCCCAGACTGAACGGGCTAGTCTTAAGTCTCTCGTTTCGTTACCTGAGAGACCCAGCACTGCACAGAGCGCTTTGAACTTCGGTTGGGAAACGTGCTTACAGAATGAAAGGAACTAGAAACAGCCTGACTCCCGTTTCCTGGTAACCAGCACCCTCCACCCGAAGGGTAGGTGAAACGACACACGGATGACACATGGATGACGTGCAACGGTTTGGTGCTGGTGTGTTTTGTGTCTAAGATGCCCCGGGAGGTGGTACTGCTGCTCCTCAGCTGCGTCTTAGGGAAGAAGAGGTTTCCTTCACGCCTGTGAGCTGTTAATGAGCTGCGAGGAGACGTGGCTAGAATCTGAGAGCTCTGCTTGACCTCAGCGGAAATGAGGTCAGAGCCACAGGGAGGTGGATGTGCGTCAGTCCCTGACCCGTGTGCTGGTACCTGCTGGTTCCCACCGAAGCAGCTCAGCTGGCTCTTTTCTCTCTGGGCAGGTTAGCCACCAGGCACCGTCAGGTCGTCCCAAACGCTTTCTTTCTCTGAATCTTTCTTTCATTTGAGAAAGAAAATCGGCAAAGAATAGTTTGTTCCCTCTATTGGGACACCCGATGAAGGATTTAACTACTGCAAGGTCATACAGCAGTTCTCTGCTTTTTATGTGTCCGCGCCGGGCTGGCTGGTAACCGGGGTGACTGGTGACTGTCTCAGGGTTGCCCTTCGTGAAGTTTCTCGTGCAGTGGTGTCTGTGGGGGGCATGTGGGGACCTTTCTGAGCAGTCTTAAGCTTGTATCTCTCTGTATCAGGGACTGAACCCAGGGTTTTGCACAAGACAGAGAAGCGTCCTGTCTCTCATCTATCCCAGCTGTGTTCACATGTACGTCCTCAATTTAATTTGCAGCATAGTGTCCTTGTATAACTTAGGTTGGCCTCAGACTTGGTGATCTCCTGTGGCAGCCCCTGAGTAGCCAGAATTGCATGTGTGCACCGTCAGGCCAGGTAGAGTTTGTGTTTTAAATCTGTGGTGACAAGCTCCCTCCCCCTAACATGATATGGTTTTAAACGAAGCAAGTTTTAAAATAGGCACATCACATTCATAAAGAATGCCCCTTTTCTCTGTAGATGCTCCTCAGAGTATGACGGGAAGGTCGTCCCCAAAACCCACCGTAATGGGTGCAAATATCATTGTCAAAAAAAGCAGGTGCCAGTCTCCTAGAGAAGATGTGCCCAGTCTAGGGTACAGTAAGAGGGTCCTCATCTCAAGGCCCTCCCCTCTGGAATTCCTTCCTTCCTTCCTTCCTTTCTTTTTTATCTATCTATCTATCTATCTATCTATCTATCTATCTATCTATCTATCTATCGTTTTTGAGACAGGGTTTCATGAAGCCCAGGCTGGCCCTGAACTGTGTATCTGAGGATGACTTTGAATTTCAAATCCTCCCATCTTGACTTCCTGAATGCCAGGTGAAAGGCAGAGAGTGCCAACATGCCTGGAGTCTGTGGTCCTGTGGCTTAAACCCAGAGCCTTGTGTATGTTAGTCAGCACCGAGTTACATCTGCGCCAATCCCAGAAATGGTTTCCTAATGAACTCTAATGCTGCTTTATCAAGCAAGTAATAAGTAAAAGGAAATATCCTAGATGAGTAGGTAGCTCCTTGCATTTTGCCAAGGCTCCTCACTCCCACAGCCCCTGGCACCCCACTCCTCCCCGCCTCTGCCCCAGAAGCCAGAACATGAGCTGTCAGGCTGTGGGGCTTGCCATGTCCTGTCCCCAGACCTGTCCCGTTTGTCAGCATTGGCAGGGGCTCCAGAGGCCCAGGCTCTCGTGATGAATTGCTCAGCCTAGAATTCTGCATCTTTCTTCTTCCTTCCTTCTTTCCTTCCTTCCTTCCTTCCTTCCTTCCTTCCTTCCTTCCTTCCTTCCTTCCTGTCTTTCTTTCTTTTTTATTTTAATTTTAACTTTTTTTTGAGACAGGGTTTCTCTGTGTAACTGCGGCTGTCCTGGACTGGCTTTGTAGACCAGGCTGGCCTCAAACTCAGAGATCCACTCTGCCTCTGCCTCCCTGAGTGCTGGGATTCCAGGTGTGTGCCACCACCCCTGGCAAGAATTCCACATTTTACTCTCTTTGTGGAGTGTCAACGGAAATCTCAAATTCAGCTCCATCTTCCCAAAGGTGGGTGTGGACAGCACTCCGGGACCACCGGGGCTGCTGCCCACCATAGTCTTGTTTCTTTGCTCTGTGACTGACTCCTGCATCCTGAATCCTGAGGCACACACTCCCCCACCCTCTTCGGCAGCTCACCTCTCTGTCAGTTTGTCTTCAAGCCTGAGCCTGTCCTTCTCTATGGACAGGGGGCCTCCATGTTGTAGTTTTCAGTGTTCCTCTGGAGAAATAAGGCCACTGAACTTGAAGCAATGACTCCTTGAAAGAATAAACTAGAAAAGATGCAAAAGCATACTCTGGAGGGGTGGGTGGGGGAATAAAGTGAAGTCGATATTGAAAATTATATAAATGAAAGCGAATTCCCGAGTGGGTTCAGGGTGTAGCGGTAGAGGTCTGCTCAATATGTTCAAGACCCCATGTTCCAGCTCCACCACCACCATCACCATCATCATCAACAACAACAACAACAGAAGTCTGTTTTGAATACTCCTGTTGACAAAGCTAACTTGGCTGGCATGTGAATTTTGCTGGCAAGATTTTAATTCTGACTGAAAAGAGCACAGAGGGAAGGGCGTGTTGTTGGCTGGGAGCGGATGGGTGGTGTAGCCAGGTTAGTGCGCACGGTGAACCAGCACACTGGGGCCTTGAGGCAGCTGTGAAGCCCACTCCTCACGTGCACGCACCACATAGCCGCCCCTGCATTGTCGTAGCCGCAGAAGGGGAATGTGGGGCGGGCTCGCTGCTCTTTCCGTTAAAGAAACTTACTTTAGCCTGGGAAGGAGGCCCTGGCTGTTGTCTCTTATCCAGAACAACTGTGAAGCGAAGGCTCCCTCCCTGACTGGTTCCCGGAGCCACACAGAGCGCCTGGGAAGCCTTGGAGAGGACACTCCTTCCGTCCCACTCACCCCAGCTTGACCCGAGCGACCAGGCTGGTGAAGTGCCACATCTGCTTGGCACTGCCCTTCACGGCTGTGCGACAATGGTGAAGGCATTAATACTCACTTCAGAGGGAGGCAGATCTGGCCCTTCTGACCAGAAGCTAAAAAGACCAAACCCCTCTTTTGCACCTGTGATTGAGCATATGATCAGAGGACGTGGATGTGCCCTAGAAGCAGCACACCTCCCCTCCCCCACACCTGAGATGAGCTGAGATGGAGGAGGGTGCATTTTTATGGGGTAGGCGGTGACCAGTGGGTGGGGCCCAGGGATTGTATATTGGGCAGACTTCCGGGACAACCTGATATTGTGGTCTGATTTTTGCCTATGACCATGGTTCTTTTGGGTAGCCCATGGTGCCAATTCCCTGAGTATCTTGTGAGAACCTCTCTCTTTTGCTCCTGAGGTGCTGGGGGCTGAGCTCAGAGCCTTACACCTGCTGGGCAAATTCTCCACATTGATCCATACTCCAGCCCCATGTCACCCATCCTCACTCCCTTACTGTGTCTCAGTTTTGTCTCCTGTGACAAAAGCAACTTAAGGAAGAAAGGATTTGCTCGGCTCCTAATTTCAGCTTACAGTCTTCACTGCAGGGAAGTCAATGCAGCAGAAAGTCGAACCAGCTTGGTCACATGACATCCACAGTCAAGGGCAATAGATGAATGTATATGTTCTCTCGTGCTCAACTCACTTTCTCTCAGTCTTACCTCAAGTCAAAGATCTGGCCCCACTCAAGTGAGTGAGCCTTCCTCAATGATACAGTCAAGCGAACCCCTGACAGGCTTGCCCTAAAGGCTCATGTCCCAGAGTGTTCCAGACTGTCAGATGGAGCTCACCCTGTGTTTACATTCTGCCTTTGCAGAAGGCTCTTTGAGAGGGAAACTCCCCAACAGTGTGAGTGAACGAAGGCCCAGGGTCATCCTATGACAGAAGCATGTCTAAAGGTCTAGATGCATGCCAGGAGAGGTGACGCACACCTGTAATCCCTGGGAGGCAGAGGTGGGCAGATCTCTGTGAGTTCGAGGCCAGCCTGGTCTACAAAGTGAGTCCAGGACAAGCAGGGATACATAGAAAAACTGTGTTAAAGGTCTAGCTGCACCGTGTCACAGTGTGCCTTGGCCTGACTGCCAGCCTCTGACAGGCCAGCCCACCCACACTAATGAAGTCAAACAGGCCCGGGCCTCTGCGGTGAAGGCTACGGTGCTTCTTGTCTTTAGAAGCTGTGTTGCTGTGCCAGTGAGCTGCTTTTTGAGCAGGTCTCCTGTTGATCAGAAGGTTTTCGTCTAGAAATGCTGTGCACACTGTTATTTTCTCTAAGCCTCATTCTTTCTTAAAAAAGAAAAAAGATTTATTTATTACTTACACAGTGTCCTGCCTGCAGGTCAGAAGAGGGCATGAGATCTCATTATAGGTGGTTATGAGCCACCCTGTGGTTGCTGGGAATTGAACTCAGGACCTTTGGAAGAGCAGCCAGTGCTCTTAATCTCTGAGCCATTCCTCTAACCTAAGCCTGTTTCTTTTTAAAAAGGTAAAGTTTCCCCATGCTTTACCATCTTGCTATAAGGACACAGCTTGTTCCTTGCCAATAGGAAAATGTCTTCTCCTGATTGTCCAATCTGCTTCCTAAGCCTAGAACCACATCTCCAGAAGCTTCCTGCACATGGATGCCTGTGCCTTTCTCACGCCTTCCTCATTGCTTACACCATTTAGACCAGAGCTGGCCCAGGCCTCCCTCTGAGTGACACTTTGTTACCTGCAGCCCTCTCTGATGACCACGAAGGAATCTTGCCTTGCTGAGAGTCCCTTCTGTTCCCTTACTGATTGCTGGAACTTTTTCCAATGAGTGAATTTGTTATTGTTCGGTTGTAAATCCTAGGACGGGTCAGCACATCCAAACAGTGCATTGCCTTGGTTAGGCTTCTGCTGCTGTGATGAGGCCCAGAGCCAGAACCAGAAGCAGCAGATGAAGGGGTTTATTTGGCTCACGTGTCCCGAGATGCAGACCAGTGATGATCTCTAAGTGGGGAAGCCAAGGCAGGAACAGACGCAGAGGTCATGCAGAGGTCGTGGTTTGCCTTTTAGGGCGTGCTCGGCCTACTCTCTGATATAACCCAGGACTACCCCCCAGGAGTGGCACTGCCCACAGTGTGCTGGGCCCTCCCACATCACGTTGTCCCACACACTTGCCAGTATAATGGAGGCATTTTTTTTTTTTTTTTCTCAACTGAAATTCCCTCCTCCCAGATGGTCCTTGCTTGAGCTGACAAAATCCTAACCAATGCAGACATCTTGGGGGTTTGGGGTAAATATTTCTTGGTTGTGTTAATTTAGCCAAGCTTCCCAACTCGGTGAATGCTTGTTAATAGTGAGACTGACCAAACGCAAGTGGAGTCGTAGCTGAGCTGGACAACCTTCAGGCTGGAGCACTCATGATTTGCTAAAATTCTCTGTTCTCTATAGTAGATTTACAACTTCTGCCTAACAGTTGAAAATGTTTTGGTGCCAATTGGGTAAAAGATACAGGGCTCATTATCTTTGCTTCAACATACATGTTATCTCCAGTTTCTTCTTTAAAATAGTATTTGACTTTACTGCACATTTCCCTGAAAATGGCTCAGGTCCTGATTTTAAGGCCACACCAAAAAGAGTTACACGCTCAGCAGAGAATGGGTTAATTAGTTTTGACTCGTGTACCAAGGTGACTTTCTCAGCTTTGTGACTCAGCAGAGATGAGGTGTCACGCTCCTGCAAGGAGGCCAAGCCCATAAAAATTCAAATCAAATGCCATAAAAAGCACAGATCCATATGTCAATTCAGTTCTGTAGCAGTCCTTTTTCGTCAGTGGGGGATTCTCTCTCTTCAGTTTAAGATCAGCCCCAGTCACGCCTCCTGAGTAGGTGCTACACATATGCATGTCATATGTAATGCGGTAGGTGTGATATGTGGTAATACACAATATAAAGACATGAATCTTCAGGTTGTAGTACAGGCTGAGTGACGGGACTGTGGCACCTGTAATTCAATATACAATGTTTTTGTTTGTGAAGTGTGTTTGCTTTCCCACCAGGTGCTTGGTGTGCACCTAAATAATGCCAGTACTTATGTGTTACTACTAATGGGGAAATTACTGTCATCTCCGCTATAGCTCTTCTGTAGAAATAGCTGCTCCAAGGGAGCCACCTATATTTATTATTCTGGTCATGATCTAGCACCAGGTGTTACAGAGAATCATTCACGGGCTGGTAATAGGTTGTCACAAAGGCAGAAAATTGCAGGCGAAAACAAATCGTCCTATCCTGATTACGCAATTTCAAGCAATTATGGCTGGTGGTGTTCGGAGGGGTGGAAGCACTCTGCAGTGCGAGGAGCCAGGCAGAGGTCTCTGAAGGGGTCAGACGGCTCTAACAGATAGCCCGCCCCCTCCCGCTCCTTTGAATAAAAAGCTGTCGCCACCGAACGCTCGCAAGAAGAATTTTGTCCAGCGGACAGGACAGGATTACCAAGAGCGTGGTCCTGGCAGGCCCCCAGCCTGCTGGTATTTAAATGACGCTCTCTGCTGCCGGTGAGAGATGCAGGAGGGACAATGAACCAGCTGGGAAGGTGGTAGCCAGAGCGCTTTCCTGTTCCCTTCGTGTTAGGCAACGATGGTCTGGTTGGCAGCTCCGTGTGGATGGGCAACATGGCATTGGGAAATGGTATTTGTCTTCATCTCTGTGTCCTGACACAAATGGAGTTTAGGCTCTGAAACTCTTGTAATCTCCAGAATGTTCTACGTCTTGGCCGGTTACTTGCTAGTTGCCTTTCACAGCAAAGACCAAAGCATCATGAGGACTTTTTTTTTTTTTTTTTTTTTGGTCCCACTCACAACCTCTGGGGAGGGGTCTGAAGTTGATTTGGTCACCAATGGCTAACGGTTCAATCAGGCATGCCCGTGAGTGAAGTCTCATAGAGGTTCAGAAGGACAGGCTTGGAGCACTTGAAGAGAGATGACCTTGTGGCAGCTCCTGGAGGACAGGGCATTCAGAGAGGATGTGGGGCTCTGAGCCTTGACTCCCGCCCCTTCCCTTCTGTGTCGGTTCATCTGTGTCTCTTGTTATAGACTGAAAATGTATGTAAGTCTTGCTGGCAAGTGAATCAGATTTGAGGAGGGGATCATGGGAACCCTACAGACTTGTTGCCGGTTGATCAGAAGTGTGTCAGAAGCAGAGGGGCACTCTTCTAGACCTGTGCCCTCAGCCTGAGGGTGTAACTGTGGTCCTTAGGTAGATGGCAGCGGAGCAGAGTTGAGTTACTGGAAGCCAGCCAGGCGATTCTTGGTGTCCTGAAAAACTATGGGAAACCAGCCTAGAGAGTGCTGAGGGAAGAAACGTACATGTGTGGCCACAGAAATGCTCTATTTTGTGACATTATTATCTTGTAGGCAAGTTAAGGGGGCAAAACATTTTTAATCTACTGAGGTAGCACTTTCCAAATAGGGACATCGAGAAGGATATTGTTTTTTTTTTTTAAACTTATTTATTATTTATTCAGTGTTCTGCCTGCATACGTGCCTCAGGACAGCAGAGGGCATCAGATTTTACTACAGATGGTTGTGAGCCACCATGTGGTTGCTGGGAATTGAACTCAGGACCTTTGGAAGAGCAGACAGTGCCCTTAACGGCTGAGCCATCTCTCCAGCCCCTTGGTTTTTTTTTTAATGGATTATAATGCTATATAAATAAAAGTTATAAATTTGGATTTCACTGCTGTAAAAATCTGCGAGAGTCAGGCTTAGTCACTTACAGCAACTGAGAGGCTAAAGCAGGAGGAGTGCTGGAAGTCTGAGGCCAGCTTGGGTCCAGAGCAGGACTGCCCTAAAACAACAACAACCCCACAGAAATAAAAACAAGACATTTGTGAGGATGCAAATGCAGGAGTCTGGGATGCATTTGTCCTTCATAAAGGAATAGTGTACTGGACAAATAAATAGGCGAAATAATCGCCATCGGAGGAAAACACAGGCTGTAAGTCTCTTCCCCCTCCCCCGCTTCTCCTTCTTCATTTCTTCTTCTTCTTTGATCTGAGGTCCTGCCCTGTTACCCAGGCTTGCTCTCAAATTCCTGAGCTCAAAGGACCCTTGTGCGATAGGATCACCAGTTTGGGCACCGGCTGTTGATGAAACCGCAGAAAGGCAGGTCTCAAATGCAAAGCCTCTAACAACAGGGTGAGAACCATCTTTCTCCTCCACCATCTAGGTGGCTGTCTCAGAGCTGGCTGTGGCTACGGGGTCCTCATATTACCCACACTCCTCTTTCTTGTTAGGTCTTACACACTCACACAGGCACCACTCCCTGAAAGGGAGATGGGATAATGTAGCCAAACCTTTTTTTTTTCTTTCCTTCGAGACAAGGTTTCTCTATGTAACAGCCCTGGTGTCCTGGATTCTCTCGGTAGACCAGGCAGGCCTCCAGCTCACACAGACCCGCCCGCCTCTGTCTCCTGAGTGTGCCAGCACCATGCCCAGCCTGACCAAACACTTTTTAAAAAATTATTACAAATTTCTTCCCCTAGTAGATGAAGCACCGTGGGATTACAGAGGCGTGTGGGTCCCGAGCACGCTTTATGTTTTAAGAAGGATCTTGTTACTCTGGGCCCTACGAGAAGCAACATAGAGACTTGTGAAAAGCCTTGCCATTCTGATTAGACTGCCTGCTCCCGTGGCCCCAAAGAGCTCTGACAAGGGACCTTGGAGTTGCTGGAACCTCGGGCACTGAGAACATCTAGGGTAATTGCCCTCATGCAACAACTTCTCAGCTGAGAAGTAGCCTACGCCTCGACCTCCAGCAGAGAGATGGGTGTCATGTTTCCCTAACACCTCTAGCAAAGCAAAGTTGACTCGCTCAGAAAACTGGCTTAATTTGCATACTGCCCCAGAACGGTAGCTTCTCGGAATGCAAAGTCGAATCTTGCATTTCTGGGCTGATGTGCCCTTAGCTGTGACTCACACAGCGTTGCCTCGCTCCTTTTGCTGGGCTCGTCCTACTGATGCCGCATTGAAGGGGTGAACAACTCAGCAGGTTTCTTCGGGAAGAAATATTGACAGCTGTCCCACAGGGGTCTCCAGTGGCAGCTGCGACCTCCATCGGGCACCGTGGTACACGTGGGCTTCTGGCTGGTAGCACGTGGCCCCTGTTTTTGTAGTCCCAGTCCCTGCTGTGTAGGATGTTGATCCTGGTCAAGGCTCCTGGCAGGTGCTAGGCTGAGATAGGCACTGTGTCCTGTGTGTCCTTCGGTCCTCCCCTTCCTCCTCCCTCTTCCAGGAATCATTTAGGTGTGACTCTGGGCATGCCTGGGATGAGCTTCAGAACCGGGTGCCAGAGTTGGGCAACCAAGATAAACCTGTGTGGGTAGATCACAAGGACAGAGGCTTGGAGTCACGCGTGAGGAGGCTTTTCTCCCAGCTGTGTCTGTCTGTCCATGTGATCCGGGACCTGGCGGAGGAGGATGCACGTTGCACAGGAAGTCACACTTTGCCGCCAGCCTCCCCGCCCTGGACTGTACTCACAAATGCATCAGCACACACAGAGCCTGTGTATCGCTGGCTTTCTGAGCCTGGAAAGCCTGCCATCAATCCCAGTTCCCCTGGCTTCTCCTGCGGTCCCCTCATTGGACCGCTTGACCAGCTTGCTGTGGGTGATGAGGACTTGTCTCATTTTCCCATGGGGATCTTCTGGATCATTCATGGGTTCAGTCCTATTCTTAGCCTTCACTTCCCATTAGAAGACAGTTGATGTCACCACTGTCTGGGCCAGACTTCATCGAAAATGGTACGTTTGAGGGTGTGGCACCAGGAGGAGGAACAGTGGACCCTGATGGAGACTGAAGGAGGCTTCCAGGGCCTTTAAGGGCATGCTGTGCATTTTCCCACAGTTTTGCCTTCCAATATAGTTTTGTTTATAAATAATCTTCATTTAAGAAGCAGTCTGATACCAGTGTGGTGGCGCACGCCTTTAATCCCAGCACTGGGGAAGGCAGAGGCAGGGGGAGCTCTATGAGTTTGAGGCCAGCCTGGTCTCCATAGTGAGCTCCAGGACAGCCAGGACTGCATAGGGAAACAACTCAAAAAGAAACAACTTGAAGTCAGGTTTGGTGTTACAGGCTACAACTACAGCTGCTGTATAGGCTGAAGGCGGTAGAATCCCAGTTCAAGGCCTGCCTGGGATATGGTGAAATATCCCAGGGCACTTCGTGAGATCTTGTCACAAAAATGAAAGGTAAAAAGGGTCAGGATACTCAGGAGACCTGGTGTTCAATTCACACCAAACAGAAATAAACACAAAACAGAAATAAACACAAGGTGAGGTGAGCCATGCCCAGGAATGGAATTTTCCCCGATGGGTAAGGTGTTCAGAATTTAGCCCCTGGGCCTGCTTTTTTTTTTTTTTTTTTTTTCTCAAGTGACTTTGCTTGAGATAATTTATTTTCTGAGAATTTTGTGACTTGCCTTTCCACTCTTGCATCTGGCAACTTTTCCTTCTTGGACAAAGCCAGCTGGAAGGTCCAAAGAGGAATGACGACTAGATACGTACAAATAACTCAAACTTACTCGAGAACTAAAAGCGACCATTGTCGCCAAAAAATAAACAGGACAGATGTTATCGGAAGTCATGTAACTGGATGTTTAAGGCCTAATGAGTGTGCAGTGTGGGGATCTTCCCCCTGGTACCACGGAAGTGCACCCTTGCTGACACTGTTCCCTGGGTTTCTCCGGCTAGTTCCCGAGGAAGGGGGCTCTGCTGTCTCCATTTTCCAGGTGTCCCAGCTGCTCCTGGGACAAGCAAAACCAGTTGCGTTACTCATTGCGGACACACCTGACACACCCATGAGTCAAAGGAGCCACTCTCGGTCTTATCTGCATGCCTGTCCTGTGCCTTAGGCTCCTCCACCGCTGTGGCGCCTGGCCCATATGGCTCTTTGACCACCCTGCTCCCCACTTTTATTAGGGAAGTAATTGTCTCTGCAAGTTTCTTTTCTCGTGCACACCTTTAGTTTTTCATGTCACACTGGTAGGAAATTTAATCTTTTCATCCCCTTCCGTTTATTTACTTGTGTTTGCATTCCCTGCGGGCTTCGGACATTCGCACCATACATGGTGTGTGAATGGAGGTCAGGTGACATCTTGAGGGAGTTGGTTCTCTCCTTCCACTGTGGGAGACCCAGGGATACAACTCATGCTTTCAGGCTTGGCCGTAAGCATCTTCACCAGCCGAGCTAGCTTGCCAGCCCTTGGTAGGAAATTCAGAACAAGCAAAAAAGCTTACTTACCATCTCCATTGGGAAATGCCTTGTGCAGATACACTCTCCAAAATGTCTGATTCTACGCTTACCTCAGATGAACTTAGGACCTATGTAAGCTGTTAACAACGCAAAGTCGTTTTTATTTGTATTTAATAAAGGGTCTGTTGGCAATGGCTAAAATGAACTTCTCTAGAAAAAGCCAAATTTGTGCTTGCAAATTTATTTATTTATTTATGTGAGACAGGGTTTTTCTGTGTAGCCCTGGCTGTCCTAGGGATCAACTTGTAGACCAGGCTGGCCTCAAACTCAGAGATTGCCTGCCTCTGCCCTCTGAGTGATGGGATTAAACCATGCCTGGTTCTATATCCATTTGTTAACTCTATCAATTATGTTTTAATTGATTGCAACATCCCGATTTATCATTAATAATGAGGTCAGTAAAATGTTCAACACATTTTATATCAGAGATATAGCTACAGTATAAAATGAGTTGATTTTTGCCTTTGATAATTATTCTTTTCCTATTTTTTTTAAGATTTCAAAAACAAGATTGATTTTAGCTAGGCTAGATGGTATATGCTTTTAATCCCAGCACTCAGAAGGAAGAGGCAGATGGATCTCTGAGTTCGAGGCCAGCCTGGTCAACCAAGTGAGTTCCAGGACAGCCAGGGCTACCAAGAGAAAACCTGTCTCAAACAAACAAACAAACAAACAACAAAGGAATTTAGTAGCCATTTCCCTAAAGATAGGAGATGAACAAGCACACACAAAGATGGCCGTTATCATCGGGGCAATGCTAATGAGACCCATGCTGCTAGTCTACTGCCATCCATGAAGAAGGCTCTGCTTTGGGACTGAAGGAGAAAGCCAATGAGCGCTGTGAGGAGAAATGCCCTTTGATAGTTGTGGACATGAAAGATGGTACATGCAGTCTCTGTGCAAAGCAACACATCTGTGGCCCCTCAAGTCAATCAGAATTAGGGGACTTAGCAATTCTGCTCCTGGGTATATACTGCAGATACCTAAAGAAGGTACAAAGAGAAATGCTGGACAGTGTTCACAGCCGCCCTGTTCAGAAAAGCCAAAAGGGCGGCTGCAGCCTGGGAGTCCATTACAGTGACTGGAGAAACAAACTGTGGCAACACACATACAGGAAGATATTCAGGGGCTGGAGAGATGGCTGGGTGCTTAAGGGCCCTGGCTGCTCTTCCAGAAGACCCAGGTTCAACTCCCAGCACCCACGTGGCAGCTCACAACTGTCTGTAACTCCTGTTTCAGGGGATCCTACACCCTCATACAGACATATGCAGACAAAACATCAATGTACATAAAATAAAAACAAATAATTAAAAAAAGATATTCAGCATGTGAAGGAATGACACAGGCTGGGGCGGGGTAGCCCAGTGGTGGACTGCTCGCTTATCCTCCCTCCATACCCTAGCACCAAGGAGTGAGATAGCGATCATGTACTCTGGTGAGCATGAGCCCTGAAAACCTGATGTTAAACGAAAGAAACCAGACAGAAGAGATGACATTTTGTACCGTTCTCCTTAGATGAAAAGTAGATGCCTGATTATAAGCATATGTGATTGCTGGAGCACAAAGAATGGAGAGTCCGTTGCTTAATGGACACTGGACAGAGCTATGTTTGGGAACTACATAAGTAAGTGTGAGTGTCTCCAAAGACACAAACTCTGTCACTTTAAAACGGTTAATTTTATTACATGAATTGCAACTCAACAAAAGTATAATAGCTTATGCAGAGTAGACAGAAGAAAGGCAGATTACACACCAGCGTTGACTAGTTCCTACTCAAAACCCAGCACACGTAAAGCCCAATGTCAAAGGCATTTCCACTTGCCCAGGAGCTCCCCAGGGAGATGAATGACAGAGCCTCAGCATTGGTGGTTCAAGTGTTACACACCTCACAGAGTCAAGAAATTGTAATTTAAGGTTTGTTGGTTTTGTTGTTGTTTTGGTTTGGTTTGGTTTGGGTTTTTTAAGACAGGGTTTCTCTGTGTAGCCCTGGATATCCTGGAACTTGCTTTGTAGACCAGGCTGGCCTCGAACCCACAGGTATCCACCTGCCTCGGCCTCCCAAGTGCTGAGACTAAAGGGGTGCACCACCACTACCTGGCTGAGACATTGTAATTTAAGTGTTGACCATTTTATTTTGAAAAGTTTTACTGTAGGTCTTCAGGATGACTCCGTTAAAAGCGATTGCCACACAAACATGACATCAGCTGGCTCTCCAGAACCCTGTAAGGGTGGCAAGAGAGAACCAACTCCACAGAGTTGTCCTGCAGCAATAGGTGCACGGTGGCATGTCTACAGGTGCAGCACAGGGTCATGTCTACAGGTGCACAGTGACATGTCTACAGGTGCACAGGGGCATGTCTACAGGTGCACAGGGTCACGTCTACAGATGCACAGGGGCGTGTCTACAGGTGCAGCACAGTGACATGTCTACAGGTGCACAGTGACATGTCTACAGGTGCACAGGGGCATGTCTACAGGTGCACAGGCTCACGTCTACAGGTGCACAGGGGCCTGTCTACAGGTGCAGCACAGGGGCGTGTCTACAGGTGCAGCACAGGGTCATGTCTACAGGTGCACAGGGGCGTGTCTACAGGTGCACAGGGGCGTGTCTACAGGTGCAGCACAGTGACATGTCTACAGGTGCACAGGGGCATGTCTACAGGTGCACAGGGGCATGTCTACAGGTGCACAGGGGCATGTCTACAGGTGCACAGGGGCGTGTCTACAGGTGCAGCACAGTGACATGTCTACAGGTGCAGCACAGTGACATGTCTACAGGTGCACAGGGGCGTGTCTACAGGTGCACAGGGGCGTGTCTGCAGGTGCACGGGGGCGTGTCTACAGGTGCACAGGGGCGTGTCTACAGGTGCACAGGGACGTGTCTACAGGTGCACAGGGGCATGTCTACAGGTGCACAGGGGCCTGTCTACAGGTGCACAGGGGCGTGTCTGCAGGTGCACAGGGGCACATCTACAGGTGCACAGTGACATGTCTACAGGTGCAGTGCAGGGTCATGTCTACAGGTGCACAGTGACATGTGTGTACCTGCAGAAAAACATTGTACACACAATAATAGCAATAAAAACAAAAATTAAATTCTAACTGCTACAAATCAGAAATCACATGTTTCAATGGGTAACAGAATATGGTCCAATATACTTGTACCTGGCATAATGCTTAACCTGAGTTAGACGTAATCACCTCCACAGACATCAGTGGCGGCTGCTTTCACAATGCTTCTCTCTAGCTTTTGAAATGTACAGTGTGATATCTCCAGCAGCACTAGTACCCTGGGCCTTCAGCTTCTGTCTGTCTGTGACTCAGTACCCAGTCACACGAGCTTTTTGTTTTTTTAAGAAGTGACGGTTAAACTGCAGTAATTTGAAGACTGGGGAACTGAAGCGTGTCAGTGTCCAGAGGTAACTGTATGTAAATAGAACCAGGAGAAGGCTGCAGAGTCTGTACTGACTCACCCATGAAGATATGTCTGTAAACGTTTTGAAACAGGAAACCACAAGGAATGCGCTGAGCAGGATCACGGGCTCTCACAGGCCAGGGCGCAGCAGGGGATGGAAAGTGCCGGCCACTTGGGCAGGTGGTCTGCGGAGATCTGTGTGCTCGTGGCCACAGGCAGCGTCTTTCAGAGACAAGCCTGCCAGCCAGCGTTGCGTGCTGCAGATTTCCCATCACCCACGCTGTAGCTCTCGCCGCCCCACAAGTGAGCACCTGGAGGTTGGCCTTGTTCCTCCAAATGGCCGAGGTTACCCCCTACAGCCGGCAGTTGAGCCTTTGCCTCCTGCCAGCACACCCTGTTTGACCTTTCACACAAATCAGGGCATTTATACAGACCCGAGCACCCGAGTGCAGAGAAGGTGTTTCTCTGTGACAAGCCCAGTCTCTGCCTGGCAGCAGCTTCCTCCAAGCTACATCCGTTAAACCTGATAACAAAATCATCCCCAAGAGTAGCTACAGAGCTGGATCTTTCAGCTGAAATAGAGGGGCTAAATTTTCTGTGTTCCTTACTGTATTGTGGATCACTCTGTGCTGTGGGGGAACAGCCAGGCCTGTTTCTGTGGGGTGCTGCGGAGACTGAGGCCAAGAAGCCCCATCTCATCATCTGGCTAGTCTCTCTCTCCCTCTCCGTGTGTGTGTGTGTGTGTGTGTGTGTGTGTGTGTGTGTGTGTGTTTGCCCTGTGTCTTTGTGTCTCTGTACTAGGGGATTGCAGGTGCCGTCCAGGCTTAGCTTGTGTCTTCTCTTCACACTGCGGTCTTGTCTCTCTGGAAATGGAGCTTCCTAGTATGGCGTTTCCATAGCCCCCGTTAACAAGCAAGCCTCACTCGAGGGGTCAGAGGGCTGGGGAGGAGTCTGGGGGTGGGTGAGATGTGAGTGTGGAGAGAGAGAGGCCCACTGGCTCTGGGTTCTCTGGTTTCGGGAAGGACAGAAATGGAGAGCAGCTGGACACACAAGCACGCACACACAGCCTGTGTTCCAGCTGCGGGTGACCAGGGGACATGCAGCCCCTGCTTGGGATCCAGCATGGAGGAGAACCGCAGTTTAAAACCTCAGGCTCCATTTTCCTCCTGTGCTCAGCAGAACAGCGGGGTGTACCCTGGCTGACCCTGGGACGCATGGCCACATGGTTTCCTCCTCAAGTCCACTTAGAGGGATGGTGTGCTCATGGAGAAGGACCCAGAATTCTTTGCGTCTGTTGGGACTTGGGGAACTCCTCCTAGAGTGCTGGTCCACGTTTTGGAGAGAGGCTGTCAGTCTCATCTGTAGAGGGAGCACACTGGGCACAAATGCCACAGCATGTGTTTGTGGATGTCAGACTTGGGAAAGAGTTTTCTGTGCTGGTTTGGGCGAGGAGCCTGATTCATGAATAAGGAGGCCAACTCTCCAAATCCGCTGTTCAGGCAGAGCGGCCAGAGCAGGGCTTGAGCCGAGCTCAGGGGAAGGCCTGCTGGAGCGTTCTTGGCCCCTGAAGTTGGCCAAACCACTAAGTGAAGAAACAGGCTTCCTTTGGTACATCTGACCAAACCATTATCAGTAACCGTCTGGCCAGGTTGCCTCAATCTAACAACTGCCATCTTCCTGACTGGCGGAGGGCTGGGGGCTGAGGGGGGGGAGGGGCAGAGTGGAAAGACAAAAGCATTAAGACTAGAATGTAGCCGGCGCCCTGGATATCAGGTCACTGTCTTCTTAGCTCATCCACTTGTCTTTCATTTCCCCTCATAATAACAGTCACATTTTTGTGAATGGGGACATTTCCTGAGAGACAACGGTGTGCCTAACTTTGGATAACTTTCATTCTGCAGATTAGATTTCATGCATGTAAACCATGGCCTTGGCTCCCAGTGAAGGCCAAACACCCCGGCATGAAGTGTGCCCGCGTCTTCTGATACTTTTGGCAGAAGGGGATGACTGGAGCTGGCAAGGCCTTGCCACCAGACCGTAGCGACCTTTGCCAGGCTTCACACATCAGCCTTTCTCTGGCTAGGGAAGCCACTTAGGGTGTCGGTTACATTGACAATCAGATGAGGGGTCGTCTTGCCAGCACAGAACTACAGAGGCTTTCCTGTAAGCATGTGCACACGGTGGATATCAGACACCCTAAGGTCCATTTCTCACCTCTGTATGAGGGGTGTCATGACCAAGGACTAAAGAGGCCTGTGTTTGCTTGAGACAGAGACAGGAGCGGAGTGGGGGGAGCGGACTCAAGCTCTCTCTGTGTGTAGCTGTGCTTTGGATGTGGACGGAGTTTAATTTTGTCTCCATCACACTGGTAGAAGTGACAGCAATGACATTAGTTTTTCCTAGCAGGCAAAGCCCCAACACAGGAGCTTGGGGTACCAAGATTCTGGGGTATTCGTGAGTGAAGTCTCTTCCACAGATCATGTGTGTGAGTGTTTAGTCTCTAGCACTGTGTGGGGAAATTGTGAACCTTTAGGAGTTGGGTCCTGCTTGGGGGGCTTGTGGGTTTACAGCGCAGCCTCACTTTGGTCTCTTCTGGGTCCCTGATCTGCAGAATTATGAGCAAGCCGCGTTTGCACTCACCGTTGCAGATGCTCCTTTCCCCACCGTGGCTTCCGACTTCAGTACCTGGCACCTTTAAACTGCGAGCCAGAGAAGCCCCTCCTCCCTTAGGTGCCCTCATGTCAGGAATTTGTCAGCAACACCTATAACCCGACCAGGGGAGTAAGCAGTGCAGAGGGCATGGGGGGAGGGGCGGCAGCAAGCCAGGGTAGCTGCCCTGAGCCCAGCCCCAGGAAGAACCGGGCCATTCATTCTATTAGGTTTTGGAATAGGGCAGGAGGTTCAAGAGGACACTGAGATGTATTTCTATGGACTAAGGAGTTTATTAGAAGAATTGTTAATGCCATAGACAGACAGACAGATGGACAGACAGACAGAGGGATAGCAGCGTGGCAGGGGCTCCAAGGAGAGTTCAGATCCCAGCACCAGGGACAGACAACAACATGGTGGTCCCTGAAGAGAAGCTGAGGCTGTGTGGCGTGGGTGAGGGGGAAGGGGGTGACTCTCAGGCAGGAGCCCAGGAAAAGGGTCAGGGGGTCAAGATGTGCCTCCTTCCCTGCTGCAGACAAGATGTCAGGGAACCAGCAAGACAGCTGAGTGCTGTCTGTGAGGAGACCTCTGAGCCGAGGCTGCGTTCTCACACCGAGTTCTTACTCGTGCCTCTCCTCTGTGTCCAGCCTTCCAGTCAGCATTTCCCCCACAGCCCTTCAGGAGCTAGTGTAAAAAAAAAAAAAAAAAAAAAAATCTCTTAGGGAGTGTGCACAGGATGACCTGAAGCCCTGAGATGCGGAAGGAACATCCTTCCCCCAACCACACACTGGCAGTCCTGCTTGAGGCCCTTCTGCTGGGTAGGAGAGCATTTGTGTTTCCTCTCAAATGGGCTGTGGCCCTCAAGGCCCCGGCCAAGGCCAGGAGCAGGAAGGAGAAGCCTGGTGGTTGGTGTTGGATGTGCTGTTGGGTCATAGTCTGTGGGAATGATAGTGAGTGAAGGAGCGTTTTCCTGCCGAAGTGGAAAGGCACTTAACAAAACAATATAGCACTTCCTGTGTTGATGCCTACTCAAAGAAACTCTGGAGCGAAATAGGATTTTAAAAAAAAATAATTTATTTTTATTTTATGTGCATTGGTGTTTGGGCTGCACGTGTGTCTGTGTGAAAGAGTCGGATCCCCTGGAGCTGGAGTTATAGACAGTTGTGAGCTGCCATGTGGGTGCTGGGAATTGAACTTGAGTCTTCTGGAAGAGCACCTAGTGCTTTTAACTACTGAGCCCATCTCTCCAGCCCTGAAACTAAATCTTAAAAGTGGATTCTGAAATCAGTTTCTCTTTTTAGATCTATGGCTCTGGTTTCTCCTGTCAAGATTTACTCTTCCACTGAATTGCTGTTTGTGGGTACTTACCTCATTTGTTAGGTTTGTCCAGTCATCCTGAGGAGATTTTCTGAGATGAGCCACGGCTCAGTCTTCCCTTCTTGTAGTCCACAGAGCAGACTGCCGTGGAATGTGCAGAATGATGGCTCCCAGAGCAGTCTCCTGAGCCCTCTGTGGTGTTGCTCTCCTCCACGCGGCAGCCTGTCACACTGCCCACTCGCTAGCCCTCAATTCCCTGGTCAGCAAAACGGGTGTAACGCTCCTTCCCTGGGGCTGATGGAGCTGGTGCTTCGTGAACCTCCTCCCTCATATCTGCATTAGTTGCGCATTATTATGTAAAGAGTCGCCCCTCAACTTCCTGACAAAACGACATGCCCTTGTTCCTCACAGTTTCTGTGGGCCAGGAGTGAGTGCTTGAATGGTGGGTCTTCCTGTGCAGGCTCTCTTCCAGCTGCAGTCGGGTGTCAGGCCATGATGGAACCGTGCAGGCTGCTTCCGCATTGCATCCGAGGTGGCTGACGGGATGCAGTCCCCTGTAGCTCACGGCAGGCATATGCTGGGCCATCTCTCAGTTCCCCACCTCCTGGTCCTGCGTGGCATCTTGCTTTATAAGGAGGGGCTGGTGAGAGAATCCAGGCACGTGTGGGGACGAAGGCCGTCACACGCCTCGAAGTGACAAGCAACACCTTCGCTGTGCTCTGTTTTGAGGGGTTAGCCAAGCTGAGCACTGTGAGTCCCCCGCTGGGGGACCACTGGGAGTCACTGTGCAAGCTGCCTCCCCTCCCGCAGTGGTGCTCTCTCGTGTGCTCACTCTGTCACCCAGGAAAAGTGAAAACAGTAACAACAGCCACACCATCCCCAAGCTGTGCAACAGGAGAGGCCTATGGTCTCCAGCTCGGTGTCTTGGTAAGGCAGGGAGGATTCAATAAGATCAGGGGTGCCATCTGGGAGATGGGAGCGTGTGGGTTTATTTTGTTTGTTTTTTGCCATTTGCTGTGTGACTTGTCTTGCTCAATCAAGAGCTTATGGAGAAAGTTCACAGAGGAATGGTCGGTTCCTCTGGCAGACAGCCCCCAAAGGAAAATCCGTGTTACTTTATTTATTTTAACATGAAGTACTTTCAGAGACTCACTAGATTAGCTGAAATCTGCTTAGCTCTGCAGACTTTGCACACTGATGAACTGCTCTCTGGAGATGACCGGAAGCTGGGGCCATTCTCAGAAAAACAGGAAGCAAAGGGATGAAACTTCCTCTTCCTCATGCTGGATTGCCTTTGTTCTTCCCTTCAGTTGTCTGAGGAGTAGGGGTGAGGCGGTGGCGTCCCGGGCAAGGCGGCACACAGCTGAAGTTCCAGCTCTTATAGGCAGAGAATCTCCAGGTAGAGGCCAGCCTGGGCTATACAGTGAGACCGCGTCTCAGAGATAAAAGCAAACTGAATCTCTAAGACGGATTAAACGAGGAATAATCTAATCGACGTTGTAAATTGTGTGTGGGCCCATCTGCCTGTTAGGTGTAAAAAGAGCTGGAAGTGGGTGAAACGGAATTCCCCAAGATAAAATTTGGAAAAATGACGAGTAAAGAAAAGAACAAGTAATGAAGTTTTTTTGTTTTTAAGCTTAATAGAGATACTTTGGTGGGCTGGAGAGATGGCTCAGAGGTTAAGAGCACTGCTCTTCCAGAGGTCCTGAGTTCAATTCCCAGCAAGCCACAGGGTGGCTCAAACCATCTAGAATGAGATCTGGTGCCCCCTTCTGTCTGCAGATGTACATGCAGACAAAACATTGTGTACATAATAAATAAATAGACAGACAGAAAGAAAGAAAGAAAGAAAGAAAGAAAGAAAGAAAGAAAGAAAGAAAGAAAGAAAAAGAAAAAGAAAGAAAGGAAAAAAAGAAAGAAAGAAATACTTTGAGGATAGAAAGTACTTTTAGGGCCCAAAGGTGCAGCTCAGTGGTTAGTGCTGGGGTCCTGGCTTCCATCTCAAGCAGCAGATGTACACATACGCACATCTACACACATGTGTACCTGTGTATACACACACACACACAGAGGCACACAAATGCACACAGTGCTTAAAGAGATGGTAGCTGATCGTTTTTCATATTTCATATATTGGAATGTTTGGCTTGGTGTCTGGGGTTTTTTAAATAATTTATTTAATTTTTAGTACATTAGTGTGAAGGTGGCAGATCCCTTGGAATTGGTGTTACAGACAGTTGTGAGCTGTCATGTGGGTGCTGGGAATTGAACCTGGGAATGAATGCTCATCCTTTGGAAGAGCATACAGCGCTCTTAACCACTGAGCCATCTCTCCAGCCCCCGGGTTTTTTTGTTTTTTAATGTGGTCAGCGAATATATGCTTTTCTCATCCTCAATCTAATTATTTTACTTATGCTTGTTCCTACATGGTATTGGCAGTACGATCCTGGAGTTCAAATTGACTAGGCCTTCGTTTCATGGAGATCTTCCAGTCCTGGGAAATTCAGCTCATTCTAAAGACTTGAAAGTTGGGTTTGGTTCGGTTGACGTCTTTGAAATGAGAGTTAGTTTTCCAGCGGGCTAATGCTGCCAGTGGATCCAGTGTCCTGGTATGGCCCTGTCGTCCAGTGGCAAGCTGGGAAATAATAATTTGCAGCTTAGTTCCAAGTGACTGGCTGGCAAACGCTCCGTGGGAAGCTTGCCACCAGCACCTCAGCTGCTCAGCACCCTGTCCCTGCCTCGGCCGCTCTGTCACATCTCGGTGTGGTGTGGTGTGTTCTTACTGCAGGGTACCTGTGACTAAGACTTCCTACATGTAGGTAAGGCTTAAGGTCCAAACACTTGACTCAGTGAAAGGCAGTAGAGTAATGAACGGAAAATTCCTTGCTGTCTGGTCCTGGGACCGGAGCTGCTCCCACAGGGGACGTGGTACCCGAGTCACTTCCTCAGGGTACATACGCCCCCCCCCCCCCCGCTCGTGATGGTTTGCGTGGGAATTGACCCCGAGGGAGAGCGGAACCGCACAGCCTTTCTGCTTCCGCGTTGCAGGAGATGCTCAGTGTTTTTGGTGTAAAGAGCTTGTGCTAGAAGATTTCGCACACTATGGGCTAACGTACATGCTCCGAGCATCTTTAAAGTAAGGTGGAATAAGCCGCACTGCTCACTGAGTCAGGTTTATGCAGCTGATAATGATTATAGAGCATATACTTTTTATTAATGTATTTGTGAGTTTTTTTCACTTGAGATGTTTTGGGGCAATGATAGTTTTATCAAGACCCAGCCCCAGTGCAAATGAAGCATGTGTTTGCTGTGGGTGAATTGTATTCTGCCTTTTGAGTATGTTGATAGGAATGAAATCAGGATCTAAAAGATTACTGTTTACACCATAATTTATTTGATTCATAATTAAGTTTATTTAAGCTATTTCTCATTTATAAACTATAGTGCAATGGACTTGTGCCTACTTTAAAACTAATTTTAACTACATTCTTAGAACTGAAACTCCTGACTTATGGCTATAATTTACTTTGCACAAGAGGCAAGTTGGTTATAATGCTATTATATTTATTATATTAAATTTATTATATTATTTATCATTAAATTTTTATTTTAAAATTTAAATGTAATTTAAATTTTATCATATTAAAATATAATATAATTATTTTAATTATAAGTAATGCTTAGATATTATTAGCCTTGTCATTCCTACCTACAAATATTTCTAAGATGTCTGACATACGGTGCTTCTTGTGTTTGGAGAATGTACAAGTTTGTTGAACTTGTGGGCAGAAGAGCATTCCAGTTTATGTCCTCAGAGGACTCCCAGGACGTAGCTGGGGTCAGCCCCACCTTACCAAACTCTACCCCAGGGTAGGTTTTTACTGAGTTTTCCTCCTGGCTTGTGGAATCAGATTTGGTTTTATTCTGTTGTTTCCCCAACCATAGGGACTGTGTCCCCCTCTGTTGTCACTGTCAAAATAGTAACATTGTCTTCATGACATGCTGAGTAATGTGAGTGGGCAAAGTGAAACCAGAAAGGAGGTAATCAGTGTGCTTGTGAGGTCCCACAGCTGAACTTTCTTTTTTCCTTCTAAAGAAATGCGTGCGTGGCTGGAAGATGAGTTAGCCAGCCGGGAGCCTTAGACAGGAACTCAGAACACCGGCCTCTGACTTTCCCAACCAGCTAGCTGCATGACCTTAAGGAAGTCACACCAGCTTCCGCTTTTGCAAAATCAGAGGATTAGACAAGATGGGCTGTGAAATACAGACTGGAAAAACTATACATAGACAAGTTTCCATTAGCATAAGCTCACTAAAAGTACAGTGCCTTTTAAAGCTGGGGCCAGCCAGAACCTCTGCTGGCTTTCTGTGTAGTTTTGTTTTTCAATACAGGATTTCTCTGTGTGGCCCTGGGAGTCCTGGAACTCGCTTTGTAGGTGAGGCTGGCCTGGAACCCAGAGATCAGCCTGCCTCTGCCTCCCTGAGTGCTGGAATTTCTGTCTTTTTAGAAGGATTTAAAAAAAAAGACAACATTTGGTTTTGTTCCTTCTTGCTCTCTACTCCTCTTTCCATGTATGGCCCTTGTGACTCAGTGGTCTTTTCTGCCATGAATTCAGGTCACAGTCCAGTTGTTTGTGGGGATCTATCCAGGTGAGGTCCTGGCAGGAAAAGGAAGGCTCTGCGAGCTCTCCATCCGGCAGGGGAGCAGGTCTTCCCCTTGTGGTCATTGGTGGAACGACGGCCTCCCAAAAGCTGTTTCTCCACCTGTCATCAGTCAGATTTCTTAGCCCCATTCTTCATAGAACATCCCCCCCCTTTTTTTTTTTACCAAATTGAAATGAACATATTTTGTTATACCTTTCCTATAAACTGTATAAGATGTAGCTTCTCTACACTGAGTCAAAATGCAAAAGTAAGACGAGACAAAGTCTATGTTTGACAGGCATCTGGCTGCATTTCACCAGGGTGGCCTGTAGAAGGGGAGGAGTGGAGTTCGTAAGGTAAGATGGCTTAGCGCTTTCAGTGTGAAGGGTATTTTGAAGGTTGGCCTTCAGGCGGGCTCTGCTGGGAATGGAGTTGGAGCAGAGCCCCCCCTCCCCTGGGGATGTGAGCTCTCCAGGTGAGCATCTCAGCTGAGAGGATGCAGCTGTCGCAGCTGGTGCATGGCAGGCGTGGAGACACCAGATCACCCGGAGAGCCAGGCCAGAGAGTACAGGGAAGGAAGGAGTACAGGGAAGTACATGGCCCTTGGCCCAAGAGAACTGTGGGCGTTTCCAAGCAGCAGCGTCAGGGTACAGAATAGGGTGATCCTGGTTGTGCCCTAAAAACATGTGAGGGAGGAGAGCCAGGTGGAGAGGCTGCTTCAGAGCCCTGGGTGCTGGGGGTGACATGGTGGGCCCCTCGGAGAGCTCGGACACGCCTGCGTCTGGGACTCCAGCAGGCATCTCCCTGCGGTGGAGTCTGCCAACCAGGGAGGTGGCTGGTGTCTGTGGTACCCAGCCTGCTGTGGGTACAGAGAAGGCAGGACTCGGGAGACGCTTACTGCTTGAGGGAGGAATGAGTAAATGGATGGAAAGTCCCTGAGAAAGAATTCCTAAACCACGAACCACGATGTAAAAAAAAAAAAAAAAAAACCCCAAAAGGGTTTGGGTACGGTTAGGGTGGGTCCGCATCCTTCTAGGACACAGTTGCCCCTGGAGGAATGCTTGCAGCCTGGGCTGTTTCAGTGCCTTCCTGGGCAGGGCAGGGCAGGGCAGGGCAGGGCAGGGCAGGGCAGGGCAGGGCAGCTGTGGAGTTTCCATGCCTCCGGGGGTGGCATGGATGAAGAAGTTCGTCTGTAGACAGGGCTTAAAACAGCTGAGGAGGGAGAATGAGTTGTCGCTGGGAGGGTGGCAAGTGAACTTGGACCAGAGTCCCTGGGAGAGTGCAGGCTGCAGGCAGCAGTGGCCGTGAATAGAGTCTTTTTAATTTTTAAAAACTAATTACTATTCTCTCTTTGGCTTGCTCCACGCTCTCTCCCTCACATGGTTTCAGGTAACACCTGACTTCATCCTACTCTGAACCCTAAAACTGCCACTTAGAAATACCCATAGTTCTCCTGGTCCGAGGCCTTCCTTCCTAGTACTGTCTGACCTGGCTCTCAGGGTATCGTGGTGTCTCCGCCCCGCCATGTACCAACCCTGATAGATGCCGTGTCCTCTCATCTGGAATGCTCGCCCGGGGAGCTCACATGTATATATGAGTGTCTTCCCAGGATGTGTTTTATGTGCACTGCGTGTGCATTCATGGCCTGTGGAGGCCAGAAAAGGGCTCTGAATCCTCTGGAACTGGAATTATAGATGTTTGTGTTGGTGCTTGAAACTGACCGGGTCTTCCGCAAGAACACCAAGGACTCTTATCTACCAAGCCATGTCCATCAGCCTCATACTTTGGGCTTTTAAAAATCGCACCTTGAGGGGGTAGGCATGTGACTTGGTTGGTAGGAGCAGAGCGTGTAAAGCTCGTGAAGCCCTGGGCTTGATCTCTAGTGAGGAATCTTGGTGGTACATCACTCCTGCCTTCCTAGCACTCCCTGAGAGGTGGAGGTCGAAGGAACAGTTCAAGGCCATCCTTGTCTATAATGAGCTTGAGGCCAGCTTGGGCTAGACACTCAAAATAAATAAGTGAATAGATAACTAACTGAACAAAGTCATATTTCTAACTTATGAGAACACACACATCTTTTAATGATCTGAATTAGTCAGGTGTTTTGTTGTTGTTGTTGTTTGTTTCTATGGAAAAATACCCATGACAAACAAGGTCAAAGCAGGAGAGGTTTATTTAGTTTTAGTTTCAGAGGTTCAGTCCATCTTTGCTTGGAAGCTCTGGGGTTGTTGGCTGGAGCATACAATGTTCTTTAATCGGGAGACAATGGTACCTGTATGTGGGACTCAACCCCCTCTACCCAGAGGGAATTTCCTGCTCTCTCTGCCTAAACATATATAACCCCCTCCTTCCTGCATGTTCATGATGTCTCAAGTCCTGGTTTTCCAAAAAGGCCTCTTGCTTCCTAGACTGCCTTCCAGCAACACCTGTTTCAGCCTTGCACACTGTGGCGTGCTGATTCCCCAGCCTCAGGCCTGCTGGGTCAGACTCTGTCTCAGGCACAGTCTCTCCCTGAGGCACTGTTGGTATCATCCATCTGTCTGGGCTCGTCTCTGTGACCTTGTGAATTTGAGCCTGTTCTCTAAGCTCTTTGTAAGGGCTTAGAAAGGAAGTAGAGGCACAGGTCTGTGTTTGATTTCCATTGTGTAAGGGATTCCTGTCCTGATCAACTTTAAAGAATTGTTTCCTTAAAAGAGCTCTGAGAGAGACCATTACAGAACGCAGCAAAACCAGAGGTTAATATCACCCACTCTGAGGAGACACTGGGAATACAGGGATTTAGAGGTCTTCCGTGGTGTTCCCTAGATGCAGATGAACCTGACAATGTGACTTTGGAAGACATCAGTTCTCTCTCTTGGAAAACAACGTGGCAGGATGCCACAGATCTTCTCTAGACCCTTCCTTGCTGCTGGATGTGAGATGTGTTTCTAAGCCGCTTTTGCCGTGCTTATTTTCTATGATGTAGACGTACATCATAGAATATTCTAGTAGGGAATAGTGGATGTCCTTCTCTGCTCCTGTAGTTCACCCCCTTGTCATGTGTTTATACCATGTCAGACTTGGTGGATTTTCATGGCTGTGCCTTCATTCTCTTCTAGGACACGGGGGTCGGGAAATCAAGCATCGTGTGTCGGTTTGTCCAGGACCACTTTGACCACAACATCAGCCCCACCATTGGGTAAGTGCCAGCATGGTGTGTGTGTGTGTGTGTGTGTGTGTGTGTGTGTGTGTGTGTATTGTTGTTGTTCTTAACATCCTTTCTTTTTACGACAAAGGTTTCTAACCTCACCAGTGAGAATTGATCCTAACTCCAGAAATTTAGAGCTATTCCTCTTGTGATTTTTTTTTCCATGCCAACCTTCTTCCTCTTGAAGGGCAAGACCATGGATCTGAAAAGCGGTTGCCTTCATCTCCAGATGGGAGATGGTGTGCATCACCAGCTCCTGATGGGTGGCTACGTTGCCTGGTTTTAATTGCCAGAAAAGTTGCCCACTGCACACTGGGGAAGTGTAAAGTCTGAGTGGAATGAAGCATTTTTTCTTTCCTGGCATAATCTAATGCTGAGCATTCCCCCCATTGCTTAAGTTTTCTGTGACAACATGGTTTTTGGTGGTTGCAATGTCTAATAGGTGTTGCAATGCCTTTTAAGAGCTTCAGTACATTATGGGAGCTGCTCTACTTCCTGCCTGCTTTGCTCCTCACTGTCTTCTGGTGTCAGAAAGACTCAGCTCTCCTGTGGGCTTTAGAATTCCTAGGTTTTTCCCTGACATAGTTAACTTGCACTCATATTTTCTCTTTTGGAATTTTGAGATTATTTCTAACCTTCAGTTTCAGAAAAAAATAAGGCTACCAGGAAAACTTCCTGACTAAAACATAGATTTATTAGAGGATGCTAGAAATGGAATTCTTAATTTCCAAAGCCTTGATTGATTATCTATCCCAAAGCTTGTTAACTTGGTGAACCAGAAGTCTTGCCTGAGGGTTCCTTTTGTTTAGCCTTTGTGGTACTTTCTCTTTCTTTCTTTTTAAGAGTTTACTTTGTTATTTACATGGTGTTCTGCCTGCATGTACACCTGCACATCAGAAGAGGGCACCGGATCTCATTATAGATGGTTGTGAGCCATCATGTGGTTGCTGGGAATTGAACTCAGAACCTTTGGAAGACCAGCCAGTGCTCTTAACCTCTGAGCCATCCTTCTAGCCCCTTTATGGCACTTTAAGAAGTTCAAGCCAGCATGTCAGTTACTTTCCTTCCTGCAGTAAACCAATACCTGAGAAGACAGCTTAAAGGAGGAGAGCTTGTTTTGGTGGCTGCTTGGCTCTATATGTTAGGCAACAGGAGCCTGTAGTGGAGGCGAGCTGCTGTTCACTGTGTAGTGACCAAGAAATGGGGGGCAAAGAAGACAGGAAGAGGCTAAGGAAAGCTACAGCATCTAAGGACATGCCCTTGGTGACTCACTTCCTCTCCCTAGACCCTCCTTCCTACTTCTCAATAACGCCATCATAGTATAAACCTGTCAAATAGTTAATCTACTCATCAGGCCAGAGCTCTCATGATCTAATAGTTCCTGGGAATGCCCTCATGGACACACCCAGTGGTGTGTTCCACTGCTCCCTCAGGTGTCTCTCCACCATGGCCAGTGCTGAAGAACTGAGGTATGCCCCACCCCCCTTCTGGCTTCTCTTGAGAGATCCACGGGTGCAGAGAGTGAGGTATGGCCATCTGCCAAGCAGCCAGGTAGGCACATGTACGGGCTGACAGATTCTGAAGCTTCAGGGTCTCCTGTGACTTAGTGTTACTGTTATTTTGTCAGTATGATTGTCTCACCTCATCTGCCTCATTGGATTATGTTACCTGCCTGAGCCTGTGGGCATTTCAGTTCAAGTCCCTGACCCAAGAGTTAATGTGATAGTTTCCCTGGGTCAGAGCACATAGGTGGCCACAGAGCTGCAAACTTGACCAAGGTAGGCAGAGCTGGGGGTGTGGCTTCAGTAGTATAGTGCTTGTATGGCATGGGTTTGATCATAGCACCACCAAAACCAACCAGACAGATGGATGACAAGTCATGCGAGTCTGTTCTCAAAGCCTATCTTGTTCTTCCCATCAGAATCACAGTTGTAAAAGGACATTATTTCTGCATCAGAAGCATTGGCCCACGTCACCTCGGTGACTCATATTTGTAGTCACGCCGACTATGAAACATAGGTGACTCAAAGACAGCTATGCCATGGGCTATGTCCAGGCATGAAAGCTGCATCCCTAGAGTTTCCCGCAAAGTCTGCACACGTGATCATGTATGCCGCAGCTCTATGAGCAGACATCTCCTTTGCACAGTATTGTTGCCATGTGAATCTTGTTTTATTATATTATAAAAAAAGTATTTATTGGGGGAGTGTAGGCCCATTTTTTTTATAGCTATTTTATTGGTTCCTTATATCTACTACCCTTCTCCATCCCAATCCCTTCCAACACCCTAACACTAGGTAGGCAAGAAAGAAGGTTAGACAGGAAAGAGGACATAGACCTCTTTAGGCTGCTTCCTGTTATTTAGGGTCATCAGGTTCCTAGGGGCAAGTCTAATCTTTTTTGTCAGAATATCCAGCAATCCAGCAAGAGTAATTTCAACAGCAGGGACCAGCAGCGGCTGGGGTAGCAGCAGAGGGAGCAGCAGCCACCACAGGCCCTCAGAGCTCTCCCATTTATACTGTCTCCAGAATCCCCAGAATTAAACTACCTGCAGCTGGCAAAGATCACACCCCTGCCAGAGAAGAAGGCACATTATAGTCAGCGTCTATGGTAAATCTGAAGCAGCTCCATATCCCACACCTGGGATTAAAACAAAAACAAACACATTCACGTAACATAACTGGCTTTTTAAATACCAAAATTCTCAGTACAGGGGACGTTTGCACATTTGCCACCGTGTACATGTGGAGGTCACAGGACAACTCGAGGGAGTTCATTCTCTCCGTCTGATCTGTGGAGATCCAGAGGATCAAACTCAGGTTTTCAGGCCTGGTGGCACCCACTTGTACTCTTTTCTTGAGGCATCTTCCTAGCCTGTACTATGATTCTTCTAAGTTTTAGGAACTTTCTGGGTCTTCTGAGTTTCATTTATTTCCTGAGACTGCTGGGTTTCCCCTCCTGTCTGAGTCTTCTGAGACCCCCTCTTCCCTCATAAGATGTTTGAAATTGAGTGACCTGTCTAGACAGCAGAGTGTAATGAGAACAAGTGTGAGATGTCATTTTCTATCTATTGTAATGGAAAAATTTGAAAGAGGGAAAAGGGTTGGAGAGAAGACCATCTCATACATGTATAGGTTGGCATGACCCAAATTTGGCATATGTACCAAAAGTGGATGATATTTGCTTTTTAAGAAATAAGGCTAAAGCCAAACATGGTGGCCCATACCTGTGATCCTAGCATTCAAGAGGTTAAGGCTTGCATTGGCCACATGCGTGGTGGGGTGTAGTACTATTCTTCGATATATTTGCTCTTAGCAGTAGTCTGGAAGGTCTGATTTCAAAGAGATGCGTGGTAGATAATATTGACTCGTGTCACACGGTGACCCAGACTCTGGCTTCACTCCAGTTGTGGGTTGATCACGTGACAGCAGAGGTTAACCTTTGTGAGTGTGTATGGCGGGGGGTGTGGAACTGCCAGGGCTCACCTGAGGCTTCTGCAATTAGCCTTTCAGTGTTATTATTTTTTGAGACAGGGTTTCTCTGTGTAGCTCTGGCTGTCCTGGAACTCACTACATAGACCAGGCTGGCCTTGAACTCACAGAACTCACAGAGATCCACCTACCTTTGTGCTGGGATTAAAAGTGTATGCTACCACCACCCAGTTCTGGGTGCTCTTCTATCCCATGAATATTCAGGCTAAATTATTCCATACCCTGTCCTAGGTCTCCCACTTGTCCCAGAGAAGTCCCTGCCCAAGGTTTCTCTTCTCTCTGCAAGCCCTCTGTCTTCCTGCCCCCGCTCTCCCCAGCTCTGATATCCACCCTCATTTCTCTCCTTGTTCCCTCTCTTACCCTGTTCCCTCTCTTCAACCACTTCTGCAGTCTGTTATATTTTCTACTTCTGAGTGGAAGTTAAGCATCCTCCGTTGGGTCCTCCTTGCTGCTTATCTTCTTAGGTCTGTGAGTTGTAATATGATTGTCCTGTACTATATGGCTGAAATCCACTTGTAAGTGAGGACATACCATGTGTGTCTTTCTGGGTCCAGTCCTCCCTTTTGTATAGAAGTGTGCATACGTTTTTGTTATTTATCCCTGTGCTGGGTAGTTTTGTGTCAGTTTGACACAGGCTGATGTCTTCTGAGAGGAGGGAGTCTCCATGGAGAAAATGCCTTCCTAACATCCAGCTGTAAGGCATTTTTAAAATCAGTGATGAGGGGCAGCCTATGGTAGGTAGTAGTACCCTGAGGCTGTGGTCCTGGGTTCTATAAGAAAGCAGGCTGAGCAAGCCATGAGGAGCAAGCCAGTCAGAAGCCCCCTCTATGGCCTCTGCATCAGCTCCTCTCTCCAGGTTCCTGCCCTGCTTGAGTTCCTGCCCTGACTTCCTCTAATGATAGATTATGGTCTTGAAGGGTAAGACAAATAGACCCCTTTCCCCCAAGTTGCTTTGGTCCTGGTGTTTGTTGCAGTCTTAGAAATCCTGACTAAGGCACTCCCTGTGTTTATGCAGACAGGCTGAGATTTAAATACATTCTTCTGCTACCTCCTGCTGATACGGGATTCACGTCAGCACAGGGAGTAAGTTAAGACGGCTTTCTTTTCACATTTCCAAGTCAAAGTCTTCGTTTTTGTTTATTTAGTTTTTGGGTTTTTGAGACAGGTTTACACTCTTACACCTCTAGCTGTCTTGGAACTCGCTCTATAGACCAGTCTGGCCTCAAACTCACAGATATCCACCTGCCTCTGCCTCCGAGTGCTAGGATTTAAAGGCATGCTCCACCACTGCTCAGCTAATCAAAGTCTTAAAATAATAAAATAAGATTTGTTTTCTCACACTATAAGAAATAGGTTTTAATATCTAAGACATCTGACATTTCCCTGACATCCAGTGAATATTACTCTAGGACAAGTGAATCTGTTCCTGCATGCATTTTTTAAAATAAGATTTTTGTGTTTATTTTATGGGTGTGAGTGTTTTGTCTGTATGTGTGTCTACACAACACATACGTGCTGAGGAAGCCAGAAGAAGGTATCAGATCCCCTGGAGTTACAGATGGTTGTGAGCTGCTGTGTAATTGTTAGGAACCAAACTTAGGTCCTCTGCAAGAGCAGCTGATGCTCTTAACCACTGGGCCATCCCTCCAGTCCACACGTTCTTTATGTTTTGAAACTCCAGCTGGATTATATAAAATACAGACTATTTCATTTGCCATGGTATCACTCTCATTACTGCCTTTTAGGGACAAGAGTTCTTGGGGTCCTCTTGTGGCAAACACTAGCTTGGGTTCATGAGTCTCTGGAGATTTGCTAATGCAGGGGGTTGACTCTTTTTTCAGGGCATCTTTTATGACCAAAACTGTGCCTTGTGGAAATGAACTTCATAAATTCCTCATCTGGGACACTGCTGGTCAGGAGCGGGTAAGTACGTGCTGCTTCTGGCTTCCTAGAGACAGAATGGGACTACCTTCTGCATTTTTTTTTTTTAATATACAGAAAAAGTTTGAAAACAATTGCTATGAGATAGAGCTTAAGAAATAAAAAGCTAGCCAGGTGTGGTGGCACACACCTACAGATCACTGTGAGTTTGAGGCCAGCCTGGTCTACAAAATGTGTCCAGGACAGTCAAGGCTACACAGAGAAACCCTGTCTTGAATAAACCAAAACCATATCCAAAACAAACAAACAAAAACCTAACAGGTTATTTTAAATGAATCCCTGCTCTTTACTTAAATTTGAATAAGTATGGTATTTCTAGAAGTTGTTATTTTAGCCAGAATTGCCTTACATAAAAATATAACTTGTTCATTTTTAATTGGTGCTGGCTTTCTGTGATGGTCTCCATCTGTCTGTCATAAAGAGAAGTTTCCTGGATGAGGGGCGAGGACTACATTTACCTGTGGGTATGAGGACAAATATTAAGAATGTAGGTAGGGACTGTGCTGGTTCAGTAAAGTGGTGGCCATAGCTTGAGCTGGGCCAGCAAGTTGTTCCTCAGTGACAGGGTCCTAAGTGGGAGGTGGAGGAGATGAGAAGATAAAGAAGATGGGAAAGTGTGGATACAGGAGGCATACAAAGTGAATCCAGGTCAGTTTGGGATCAGCCTGGTCTACAAAGTGAGTCTAGGATACACAGAGAAACCCTGTCTCAAAAAACAAAACAAACAAAAAAGAAGTACAGCGTTTAATATACTGTTTCAGGGGTAAAACGGGGACAAAATAAGCAGAAACCACCATGCAGCTGAAGGCAGCAGGAAGTAAAACAGCGTTGCACAAGGGGAACACAGGCATCTCAAGAGCCTTGCAGAGCACGCAGCGGCTTCAGGACCGATAGCCGTAGCCCCTTACCGTGGGAAGAGTTGGGTTCTCAGGATCTGAAGCTCTGGCCCCAGGCCCTTCCCAGCTCTGCCAAACACGTTCCTGGCTTCAGAGAAGGAACGTGTTTCTTCTGCATATACCAGCGCCTCAGGGGAAGCCTTGGATCAGTCCAGCCCTCTTCCAAGATCTGTTACTTTTCTAGCCCCGGGGAGGTGGCTAGGTTTCCGGGACAAGGCTTGATTTCCCTCTCCTCGAGTGGGTCTTAAGTCCAGTGAGACAGTTGTTGGTTTCTGCCCAAGTATGTGCACCACTACTGCACCTGTAGTTATCGTGCTGTGGTGGCTGTTCTGGTTCCTGGGCATCTCAGCCAAGTGGGCCTGTTGGTTGCTTCCCTTCTTTGGAAGCTTGTACGGCCCCTTCTGGTATCATGAAAGCTAGTCCTCGGGGAGGAGGCTCTCAGCCCAGTTCCAGCTCAGGGGCCTCTGGAACGTGTTTTTGAAGAACACGGTGCAATAGGGACTTAGTTTTCACCTCTGGGGGGCGGGGCAACCAAAGGCAAGAGCAAGAGCCTGTAATGTGTCTGGAGTCTCTTAGACAACCCTGCCCAACAACTCAAAAGAGAGCTCCTCATGCCTGGTTTTGGTAGATGTTTTTTGGCTCCTGGAGGGAACCTTGTCAGCTCAGATGGGAAAATTCCATTTATACTGTTATGTATATGTCTATGTGAGGGTGTTGGATCCCCTGGAACAGGAATGATAGATAGTTGCGGGCTGCCATGTGGGTGCTGGGATTTGAACCTGGGTCTTCTGGAAGAGCAGTTAGTGCTCTTAACCACTGAGCCATCTCTCCAGCGCCTTTTAAAAGTATGATTCCTTATAACTTTTTCAGACATGTTTGCTGTTATTTTGCCCCTTCTTCCCCACCCTCTCTAGTTAGACCCCCTCCCTGTTTTTCCCATTTACCCTATCAGATCACTTGTACCCTATTATTTCTGTCTCTATTGTTCCTGTACCTCCAAGTCCCCAGCTTAGCAATGGACTTTATTCATTGTGTCCCAAAGGTTTTGTTGTGTGGTGTTTTCATTTTAATTTCATTTCAAAAAAAAAAAAATTTTTTTTAAATTTCTCTCTTGATTTCTTCTTTGACCCAGTCATATATTGCTTGTAGAAAATGGGTAGATTTTGTTTCTTGATCTATTCGGTTCAGTCTGTGGGGTGTTCTGAATGAAAATGGCCCCCCTAGGCTCATCTATTTGAATGTCTGGCTCTCAGTTGGTGGACTGTGTAGGTAGGATTAGGAGGTGTGGCCTTGCTGGAGGTGTGTCGCTAGGGGTGGGCTTTGAAGTTTCAAAAACCCCTACCAGGCCCAGTCTGGCTCTCTTTCTGCCTTGTGCCTGCAGACCGGAGTGTCAGCTCTCAGCTTCTTCTTCAGTACACTGCCGGCCTTCCTGCTTGCATGCTTCCCACTGTGGACCAGTTCAGTCTGCTTTTTCATACAGCCCAGAACCACCTGCCTGGGGTCAGCATTGCCAGACCCTCCCTCATCAATCATTAAGAAAATGCTTCCACAGCTCAGTCTAGTGGGAGAATTTTCCCAGAGGAGGTTTCCTTTTCCCGAATGAGTCCAGCTTGTGTCTAGTTGGCCAGAAACTAGCCAGGAAAGCTTCTAATAAACTATTTAATTCTCCTAATGTTCTTGTCTGTCTCTAAAAGCCTTCTGTTTCTCGTCTTTCACTCAATGGAAGAATAATCCTTAGTTTTTATCATCTGATTCTTACAAACCTAGTGCTCATGTAATATTCATCTCATAGAAGCCCTCCCTTTAAAACCAAAGTTCTGGTATTTTTAGGTTAAAGCGTTTTAAAGACTATTTTAAGAACTGGATAATTTCCTGTCCTGCAAATGCTAAACTCGTTAAAATGTCTTTTCTTGTGCTGCTAGTTGAGAGCACAGACTTTCATGAAGTGCAGGCCTGGGGCCGTTCTCTCAGCTGCCATTCGGCGGTGGACACCGATTGGCAAATTCCAGGCAGCACATTTACATAGAAGTCTGCGCGTAGAGGGGTCTCCCTTCTTTGCTCACCTGGGTTTCTTTGCATTCGGTTGGCTGTTTTTCACTGGCTTGTTTGTTTTGTCTGTGGGCTGTCGTGGAAACCTAACTGAGATTTTCTCGCTGCCGTGCCGTGCCTTGGCTCTTGGGAAGGGTGGTCAGTCAGTTCCACAGGTGACTGGCTCAGACATGAGCGAGCAGCAGCACCACTCTGCCACCTGCTGATGTTTCTCGTGACTTCAGACACCATCCTGAGTGCCCCGTCAGCAGTCACTTCTGGCCCTGCACCATGAGGTACCCGTGCTTACCTCATTGACCACTGAGGTCACTGAGTCACAGAGGTTAAGCATGCTGCTCGTGGCTAATGCAGCGTAAAGCTGAACAGTCTGGGTCCTGGGTCTTCTTTTCTTTTGCTTTTGTAACAGAAGCCTCAGAGCTGAAAACAAAATCATCCACCCAGGGGGTTCTACTGTCGGCACCAGCCTGTCATTCTTCGGTCGCCTCTGTGCGCATTGGTAACTTTCTTGGGGAGGTCCTGGCTCTAGGAGCAGCTGTTTCCCCGTGCTCTAAACAGGGCATTGATACCGCCTTAGCTGTCCGTGTGAGCCGGCAGCTTTGGATAAAATTCGGTTCTGACTGTCCCCCTGACTGTGTTTCAGCTTGCCCAGTTTCTAGGTCAAAGGAAAATAGCACCAGGAAAATTCCAGTTGATATTTGTGATCTTAGTTGCTAATAACCTTAGTGTGTTTTCTTAGCGTCCGGCTGCTACAGGTGTGGACAGCACTGATTATAGTAACATGTTTATGTGTACGTGTAGATCTGTATATTATTATGGTTCTGCATGTGGAACTGAGCCACCCTCAGCCCTACATTCATAATTCCCAGGAGCACTGTGTGGCAGGGATAATCATCTTTGTGTTTCTGGTCGGGGAGGGTTTCTAATTTGGCTAACTATTTCAGGTGAATGTTTTCAGAATAAAGGAGAGGCTGTGGGGATCAGGGCTATGGGTCCGTACAGGCGTCAGTCTTGCTTCCCCTTAGTGGCCTGGCTTGGTTCTTCTTGGGCTGGCCTACCACTAGTCAGTATTCAAAGGTCTGGTGTCCTTTGATGGAGTCTCAGGTCTGTCCAGCTTCTCGGTTGTTTCTGCAGCTTGTTGCCAGCTTTAATTGCGCTTGTAATGATGTCACCTTATGGAGGAGTTAAGAATAAATTCCTGGCTGCTGCCTGTGCCTGTTCTGTTTTATGAATTATTGGAGTCTAGTCGATTTTATCATCCCCCAACCCTATGTCTTTGTAGAGATCTGCCACTGTCCTCTGCTCTTTCAGAATTTAAACAGGCAATGTCTTTGGGACAATATTGTAGCAATGTAGTGACATGGGTTTCAGTGTTGCCGGAGGTTGAGCGCTCATTGTGTTAGCGATTTACTGTTTGTTCACCTGGGAGGGGGGCGTGCCAGCTTCTGCCTGGCACACACAGTCTGCTGGCGGTGCCCTGCTTGCTGTCCAGCCCCAGTTCTCTTACATCTGTGGCATAAATTCACGTGCTCTGCAAGTTATTTTCTCTGTGAGCACAGGCAGCCATTTCTTCAGGGCTGAAGAGTATGTTGGGCTTCAGTCATGCCCGAATCATGCTTCTTCATGCAACCTGGACTCTGTAAGTGCAGCAAGTGTTCTTGACCATCTCTCTAGACCCTTGTAAAGTTTTTAAATGAATGAAACATTAAGAATGAAAACTTCTAAGAAAGAACAAATTTAGTAACACTATAAGAAAGCCAAGCCTGGTGTCATAGGTTTGTAATCCCAGTTTCTCAGGAGGCTGATGCAAGAGGCTAAACATTTTGAAGGCCTTATGGGGTTAAGGTGAGTTCAGGGACAGCCAGGCAGTTTAAGAAGACCCATTTTTAAAAAGTGTGAGCCTGGTGTGGCTTCTTGTGCCTGCGGGTCCTATCATTTAAGAGCAGCTGAGGCAGAATGGGCTACACAGTTAACTCCAGGCCAACCTGGGCTACACAGTGAGACTGTCTCAAAACAAACAAACAAACAAACAAAAAGTCGGGAAGCTTGGACTGGAGAGGTGGCTCAGTAGTTAAGCACACTTGCTGCTTTTATTTCCATTACCCACATTAGGCAGTATGCAACCATCTCTATCTCCAGCTCCTCTTTGGCTTTCTTCTTTGGCTTCTTTGGGCACCTGTGTCATGGGCGCTCACCAGAGGTGACCACGCAGACATAGTGTGCAGCCAGTTGAAAGTCTTTATTCCAGCCGTCTGGGACTACACTCGGGCATTCTGGATCCAGTGTAGCCCAAGCATTTAGAGCAGTGGTTCTCAGCCTCTGCGTCAGGACCCCTTTAAGACTACTGGGAAACATCAGATCTTTATGTTATGATTCATAACAGTAGCAAAATCACAATTATGAAGAATTATGAGAATAATTATGAGAATAATTTTGTGGTTGGGGAGTCACAACAAGAGGAACTGTATCAAAGGGTTGCAGCATTAGGAAGGTTAAGAACCACTGGTTTAGAGCAGGGATATTTTAAGGGCAAAAACCACATCCTGGTATCTTGATGGGCAGCTGCAGGGGAAGGTTTTGCACAGTCAAGCAGTTTAACAGAAGCCAAGATAAATCAGTGGGAGCATCTTGGCCTCAGGTTCCTAGAATAGAGCTGGATAATTTTCTATGGGATTTCCCATCAAGGAGATCAAATTCTCGTCAATCCTGAAATGACCTCAGCAAGGGCCTCCACACTGTCTTGCCCCATCACACCTGCAGCCACACACACATACCCACACACACAGACAAATACCTGCACACATAAGACAAAGATTCTAAATGTTAGAAACAAGCCCAAACTTTATACTTCGAGAAAAGCTGCAGAAGCAACCGAGCAGTTCACTGGGCTGGGTAGCCATGGCTCACTCAGAACACTCAGGTTCTCAGGTGCCTCAGAGGCTGGAGGTTGCTGGGGAAGGCCGGCTAGAATGAGAAGGCCTCTCCTGGAGTAAGAATATGGATTCCAGGAAAAGCAGCCATGGAGTCAGGATTGGTAATTTAGCCGTCTACGGGCCTCTGTGGGGTTCTCTTGCCAGTGTTTGTTGGAGGGCCAACATCACCCACTTTATTCAGACATCTTTCTGCAGAATTTCCTTACACATGATGTAGGAAGTTCTGCCCAGAAGTTTTCTGTTAAAAAAAAATAAATAAATTATATTTATTTAATATATATATATTTGATGGCATTGATCCATTAGTTGAGACATTCAGTATTGGGGATGGTTCAGGTTTGTTTTGGAATGTGTGCACAGATGTAATGCCGTGTCTGCAAATGGGGCCTGTGGTGGTTTATCTCCGTTGTCAGCCTCACCTCTGGGTACATCTGTGAGGGGTTTCCTGGGCAGGTAGGAAGACCTCCCTAACATGGATGGTGACATTCCAGGGTCTGGGGTCTGCTGGCAGTGCATGCTGTCTTTACTCCCAGCGCTCAGTAGGCAAAGACAGGTGGGTCCCTGGGAGTCACGGCTAGTCTGGGCTGCACAGCACGTTCCGGGCTGGCTGATGCCAAGCCCCAGATTCATCTCTCTTCACCTCTACCTGTAATGCGACCAGCTGCCTTGGCTTCTGTCACCGTACTTTCTCCGCCATGATGGAGTGCACTCTCAAACTGTGACTAATTGTCAGGTGTTAGCATACCTGTGAGTCATGTGATGCAGAACCCATGTTTCAGCATACAAATCTATGTATGCTTCAGATCTACCTTTTACGTGCAGCCTGAAGATAATACTGGATTTCCACCTTGCAACACCATGTTGGCACTCCATCTTCCGATACTGGGATAGTTTGGGTTTTCAGGGCCTGTACTGTACACTGTTTATCTATTTATTGACTTACAGACATTTGGGTTATTTCCACTTTGGGCTATTACGGGGAATGGTGCTGTGAGCATTCATGTCCGAGTTTCTGTGTGGGTGTGTGCACTGTTTTAGCAACGTGGGTAAAGAGTCAACTCAGTGGGCTATGCGGTACCAATAGTCAACACCCAGAAGAACCCCCAAGCTGGTTTTCCAAAGTGGCTCTGCCACTCAGCCTCCCACCAGCAATGCACGAGGTCGCAGCCACTCTACACTGTCAGCAGCCAGAGTCTGCAAGACGCGCGCCTACACTGTCTCCCAGGGCTCTCGCAGTGTTAGTACTTGCCTGGGCCTCGAAGCTCTGTGTGCAGCCAACAGTTGTGCATCTCATGTGGAAGGGATCCAAGTCTACGCATCCGGCTCTTCGCTTGTCCCAGCCGGACTGATTGGAAAGGTGGCTCGTTTTCTGCTTACCTGCTGGGCCCCTTCCCTGGACACCAGCTGGACAGAACTGTGAGGCTTCATTCTGGACTCCGAGTTAGCTTGCTTTGACGTGGATCCTCACCCTCACACCGGTACCCCCCTGTCCTCAGGACTGTAGCTTTGTGCTAGGATTTGATGAGAAGAAGTGGGAGTGCTCTGATTTTGTTCTTTTCTGAAATTGTATTAGTGTGTAGAATAATGGATTTCATATATGTCTAGCTTTATAATTTGCTTATGTTCATCCAACCATTACCCTCTTTTGACCTGCCCTCCTTTCTTGTCCTGCTGGTATCCTACCTCCAAAATACTTTTCTCTCTACTTTCCCGTCATATGTACGTATGTAATTATACATAGATTCTGTATAAGGAAGAAAACAGTGAATATTTGTCTGTCTCCCCTCATTATCCTCTCTTGAAGCTCCCCTCCAATCCCCCCCTTTTTAGATCCTCTTTAGGGGATTTGTTTCTCTCCTATATGTTTCCCCTTTTACTTTCATATTATTTATCTACTATCTATCTATCTATCTATCTATCTATCTATCTATCTATCTACCTACCTATCTATCATCTATACTATCTCCACACATAATTATATATGCATATAAGTAAACTTTTAAATTCCACATATGAGAGAAATGTATTTGAATGAGTCTGGATTATTTCACTTAACACAATGATCTTCAGTCCCATCTATTTCCTTGAAGATGATGTTATTTCATTCTTTGTGAGAAAGAAAGGAACAAATGATACTCAGACCAACTAAGAAATAAACATACACACACACACACACACACACACACATGTGTATATGACGTAAACACATGCACACATGTAAAACTTTTGGCTGTCATATATATACATATTTATATCCACACACACGCTCAGCTGTCACTTGCTTATTATTCCGCTTTCTTGGCTTTTAGCATCACTGCTGAAAGGCCGTCATTCTGATGGAGCGGCTTTTGTTTGTGATCTGGAATTCTTTTTTATCTTGCACCTTTTAACACTGTTCCTTTTTCCTTCTTAGCCTTTTAACTATGAAGTGCCACAGAGGACTTCTGCTCTGGCCATGTTTGTTTGAACTCCTAAATGCGTCCTGGGCTTGAGTGCATTCACCCTCCCAGTTTTGGGTAATTCTGATTTTATGGTTGATTTCTCTATACTTTTATATTATGTTTCTTAGCTGCAATCTCTTTTTGAAGGAAATTTAGGGAAATATTTTATTATAGATCTAAGTATGGATGTTAAGAGAGGACAGAGAACCATGTAACAGAAAGTCAGTGTGTAATACATTCCGTAGAATGGGTGTGAGTGTCATCGCCCCTGCCATCCCCAATCTCAGTGCAGTGTTTTCTCAAACTTACCGTTGTCTATCTCTGGTATTGCCTCTTGTGTTTGACTTAGTGTAGTGTGTACTGGCAATGTTTCCCACGATTTTTTTTCATTTCTAACATTTCTGTGTGTATGTTTTTTTTTTTTTTTTTCCCTCCTAAGATCTCAAGGGTTTTGTTGTTTTGAATTTCTCATCTGGATTACTGATTTTTTTTTCTTCACCCGTGTTCATGAATTTTCACCCAGATCTTTGTACTCTTGTTGAAGTCATTGCTCAGTTTTACAAGGAGAGGTTTTGAATTCTTCCATATTTTGTCCATTTCAGGATTTTTATGTGTGGCACAGAATTAAGATCTTTGGAGACATTGTCTTACCTTGATTGTGCTGTTATTGTTTCTTGCGGGTTTTTTTGTTGCTGTTTGTGCAGCGGCAGGCTACACAATTTGGACTACTGTCAAAATTCCTTTCAGTTTTGCTTGGGGATCATCTTAGATCTTCTCCCTGAGAAGTCCATCTCAGGTCTGCTAGAAATGGAAAAGCAAACTGCTGTCACAGCAACAAACAAGGTGTGAGCTTCCAGGAAAGTCTGTTCAAGCCGGCCTGAGTACTAGTACCAGCCACAGGATGACAGAGAACTTGAGCAGCGTAGAATGTTGCCTGGACCTTAGGCAGGTCCTCCCAGGCTTCAGAGACTGCCGGTTGGTGCACCTAAGCTGGCTAACCTTCCAGCCAAGGGGGTGTGTCCCGAGTGTGTTGTGGAGTTGGAAAAGCAAATAAAGATGCTATGTGGTCTATGCTGCATGGTAATTTTCAGTGCTTTTCCCCCTCACATCTTTATGCAGAAAGGATGAGGCTGCGCAAGTCAAACTCTCTCCTGGAACGCTAAGGTTCTCAGGCCACCCATAGTGAGCTCCCAAACAGCCGGCCCTAGAGGTTAGATGCCCACTGACATCAGGCTTAGGGCGGCCACTCTCTGCAGTTATCCTTAGGTGAAAGAGTCCAGCCCCAGCAACCAAGGTTGGGCCTGACCCTGTGCCCTTCGCTGCTTACACTGCATCTCTCCAAGTGTCTGCATCCGGCCCTCCTCTCCACTACGGCCTTCCATGGCTGTCTCCTAAACAGGCGCTGTGGCAGGTTGTCAGTCCCCCTGCCCTGTGATGGTTCTGCCCTTTACAGGCTCTGGCATTAATTCAGTCTGAAAAGAACAGGTTTACTTCCATACCACTCAGGCTACAAACCTCAGAGGCACAAAGAGTGGCAAAATGGTCCTCGTCCTCGTCTGCTTTCTGTAGCTGTAATGAACACCACGACTTCGGGGAGGGGTGGGTTGAGGTAGCCTAGGGTTCCAGGTCACGTTTCTTACTGAGAGAAGTCGGGGCAGGGACTCAAGCAGGAGTTATTACTTGTGCTTGCTCTCCAGCTTGCACTCAGCTGCCTTGCTTATGTGGCCCAAACCCACCTGCTTAGGGATGGCTACCCGGGGTAGCCTGAGCCTTCCCACATCAGTCATTGGTCTGTTCTGAGCAGCCCCTCAGCTGGGAAGTCTGAGCATTTGACTTCCACATGCAGGAAAAAAGAATTTCAATGGCAACATAAGACAACGTTATATACTTGTTCCAAAGGTCTTGGTAGGAGAGTGGGGGTGAGAAATAGGTTGTGACCCCTGTGACCCCTGTGTGTGCACCTGTGTGACTGGGAGCTCTTTGAGGACCCCCACCTCTCCTCTTCACCATGAGTGGTTGTGGCTGTGCTGTTCCACTCAGGTCATTTCCTGGGTTTGTTCCCTCACTCCGGGCAGAAGGAGCAGAAAGGAGAGAACAGAAGGGAAGGACACACCCTGCTTTCTGTGGTGCTAGTGGCCCACATTGTGCACTTGAAGTCAGCTGCATGTGGTGACGCAGGAGGGTAATGCAGGGCGATGGTAGGAGCAGAATTTGAGGGCAAAACTCTGGCTCAGGCACCCCCAGGCTAGGCTCACCTACCCATCTTGGTACGCCCTCAAGAAACCAGGCAGTAAAGAGCAGAGGAAGGCGGGCGTGGTGGCGCATGGCTGTGTTCCTAGTTTGAGGCCTTGTCCCAGAGAACCAGACGAGGAAGCGATGGGAGTGGGGACGGGAGGGAAGTGAAGAATGCATCAACGTGGCCATATCATGAAGAACAGCTTGAGGAGTGCAGTAAGGGCTTGCAGCTAGAAGAAGTGGGACAGGAGGCATAGGGAACGCAGCAGCCCTGGTCAGGGTGCCCTTGTCAATAGTTGTGCCAACTCCAGTCCTTCAGGACGCCCCAGAGTCTCTCTCACCGTCTTTGAAGAGCTCTATCCTGTGGCGCAGGGTAATGGCCCTGTCTGGGGCTGATCTGCTCCTCTGGGTTCTGCTCTTCTCAGAACCAAGGCTGCTGCAAGGTTAAAACAGTGTTGGGGTTGTGCCCTCAGCCTTGAAGATGGAGTAGGAGATCAGGCAGGCAGGCAGCATGCTGCTTACTGCTGAGGAGGCCTGACGCCTCCTGTGAACCAGCATTTCTGGAAGGAAGCGGTGGACTGATTAGGATTCACTTTCTGCGGGGAGGGTGGAGTGTTGCCTTATCTTGGGCTAGTTCTGGCCCTCAGAACAGACATTCCAAAAACCTTTTGGGCCTTTCCACGCTGCCCAGGGACGGGTCCACACGGCGTTGTTCTTGTTCTTGATTCCCGGCGTAACTTAAAGGGGACTCTTACACAGTGTCCAGAGCCCTTGATGTACTGCAGATGAAGGAGGAGGATGTCCTCAAATTCCTCGCCACAGGAACCCACTTAGGTGGCACCAAGCTTGACTTTCAGATGGAGCAGTACATCTACAAAAGGAAGAGTGATGGAATCTACATCATAAACCTGAAGAGGACCTGGGAGAAGCTGTTGCTTGCTGCTCAGGCCGTTGTTACCACTGCGAACCCTGCTGATGTCAGCATCAAGTCCTCCAGGAGCACTGGCCGGTGAGCTGTGCTGAAGTTTGCTGCTGGTTCTTGGAGCGGCTCTAATTTCTGGATACTTCACACCTGGGATCTTCACTTCCCAGTTGCAAGTAGTCTTCAGGAAGCCCTGGCTTCCGGTGGTGACTGATCATAGGGCTGAGCACCAGCCCCTCACCGAGGCCTCTTACGTCAGCCTGCCCACCATCGCTCTGTGCAACACAGATTCTCCTCTGCACTATGTGGACATTGCCGTCCCGTGCAACAACAACGGAGCTCACTCAGTGGGCCTGATGTGGTGGATGCTGGCCAGAAAGTACTGCGCATGCGTGGCACTATCTCCCATGAGCACTTTTGGGAGGTTATGCCCGATCTTTACTTCTACAGAGACCCAGAGGAGATTGAGAAGGAGGAACGGGCTACTGCTGAGAAGGCCGTGACCAAGGAGGAATTCCAGGGGGAACGGACTGCACCAGCTCCTGAGTTCACTGCCACCCAGCCTGAGCTGGCAGACTGGTCTGAGGGTGTGCAGGTGCCCTCTGTTTCCATCCAGCAGTTCCCTACTGAAGACTGGAGTGCCCAACCGGCCACCGAGGACTGGCCAGCAGCTCCCACAGCGCAGGCCACTGAGTGGGTTGGAGCCACCACTGAGTGGTCCTGAGCTCCTCTGCAGACACCTGAGCAAAGGTGGAAGGAAAATAAAGTTCCTGAAAGCTGAAAAACAAACAAACAAACAAACAAACAAACCTTTTGGAATGTAGTAACTTAACAGACTGCTACTTTCCAGCAACCCCAAAGCCCAGATAATATTAACAAGTTGGGCCTAGAGCTAAAGCTTCTCTCATACTGACTCTGGGATGTACCCACCAACAGATTTTAAACTTGTCTTGATTTATGACTTTCTTTTGTAAAAGTATGAAAACTAAACTGCTTCCTCACTGAAACATGGAATTTGGAGTGACCTAAGAATGGCTCCAGGATAAGCTCTTACTCCCTCTAAGACGGGGTCATGGTTTTTGGCTTCAGTACCACTCAGGGTCAAGCAGGAGTTTGATCCAAAGTAAAGAAGACGGGCACAAATCAAGGCAGAGTACTCCAATTTTAGTTTCCTTATGTAGTGTAGAATCAGCTTTTTTTTTTTTTTTAAGCAAAAGCAGGTTTTGGGTGACTATTATCACGAGGAACTTTTAGGAAATTTCCGTATTTGCCAACACCCAGGAATCTGAATTGAGGGCCATGACCTTGGGAAGCAGTGGAGAAATGTGCATTTCTACAGAAGATTCTAGTTCTTTGTACCACCTTTTTGTCGTCGTCATCATCATCACCATCATCATCATCACCACCACCACCACCACCACCATCATCATCGTTTGTTCTGAGAATAGAACCTGAGGCCTGATACTGCTAAGAGCAGGCACTCCACCACTGAGCTATACCACCTCTACTGTCTCATAAAAACACTAGCCTTGGAACTAGACAGATGCTCAGCAGATTAGAGCACCAGCTACTCTTCCAGAAGGTTGGGTTTGGTTCCCAGTGCTAATATGGTGGCTCACGATTGTTTACAACTGCAGTTCCAAGGAATCTGACACCTTCTTCTGAGCTCTTTGATCACCAGGCACACTCTTGGTGCACACACACGCAGGCAAAACATTCATTCATACACATAAAACAATCTAAAAACAAGACCAACAAGGACACACAGCCTGCTCATTGCGGGGGTGCATGCCTTTAAGTCCGGGAGGCACAGGGACTACATAGTGAGTTCCAGGCCAGCCAGAGCTACTAAGTGAGACTGTCTCAAAAACAAAACAAACAACTCTGTGTATGTGCCGCCTGTTAATGGAAAGATGCTGGGATCCATATTGAAGAAGATTTTTATGTTGTGCCTGACACAAAGAAGGCCATGCTGGTTCTAGGGAAGGATCCCTGGAGCTGAGGAAGCCCTCCCTCCTGTTTTATTATTGAGATAGTCTATGTAGTTTATGCTGTCCTGCATCTCACTATGTAGACCAGGCTGGCCTCAAACTCAGAGAGAACTGCCTTCCTTTGCCTCCTGAACACTGTAATTAAAGACATGCCACCGCCCCCCCCCCCAAGCGTGAGGAAACACTTTTGGCTTTCACGACATATTTATTAAAAAGAAAAAAATAAGAAAGGTGTTTCTTGTTGTACAAATTAGGTATTGTGTTAAAAACAGTTTATTAACTCAAATATTAAAGCAAGTCCTTGGCATTATGGTGCCGTTATTCAGCGCTAACCATTGTGATCAGTTGTGTCCGCGTCTCCCAGCCTCTTTTCAGTTCCCTCCTCCGTTTGTCAGGTGTCAGGATGCTTGAGCAGGCATATTAACTAGGCGCTCCAGGCCCTCTTTTCAGTGAAGAGAGAAGGTCTGTGTAAAAATGGGACAGAGAGCTCCTTCATTACTGTTTTTCCATTCAACTTGTGCCAGCTGAGAACGCTGGGAATGGCAGGAATTTTCTTCTATCACTTGTCTTTGTTTCAGCCCTCCTGGGCCTTGGGCGCCTTTTGGCTTCTGCCCTTGACGTGCCCTGGCCTTGACTGTGGCCGTTCTGCATTCCTTGGGAGGGCCGGAGCTTCTAATTGGGAGTTGGCACCTGAGGCCTAGCTGCAGACTGGCCACAAGCTAGCATTGTCCCCAGCTGCCTCTGACTCTCTGAAAATCACTCTCTGCAGGATCCATCCTGCAAGATCCGGAACCTGAAGCCAGAGTGTCTGGCGCGCAATTCTCATCTGGGGAGCAGGACCCAGCTGGAACTGTGTTTATTTGGAAACTTCATGTCTTTTCCTCTACTGCTCATTCCTGACTTGTAGTTTTGCTACTGTGAAATTTATGAAGTCATCACATGCTATTGAATTTTGCCTGAAGAATTTTCTGGTATAATACTTTCACTGTGTGAGGAAGAGAGAGAGAGAGAGAGAGAGAGAGGGGAGAGAGAGGAGAAAACCAAGACCAAACCAGGCCAGGCCTCAGGAGTTCTGTTCTCTTCCTGTTGTTCTCAGGTCCATTATTTTAACAATAGTTTCCTATTAGCTAACAAATAGTAGAAAAAGGTTTTAAAATGATAGGATTTTTTTTTTTTTTTTAGTTAAAACCAAAATAAATTTCCTTCCTCCAGAAGTATTTGTAACTTTTGGTGGACTGGTAATACTTCCTCAGCCTCTGGGAATGTGTAGTGTTCCTCAAATTTATTTCATCAGGAAACCTTTTCCCCCAAACAGCACCTTGTGGCTATTTGTTCTTCACATTCCTTCATATAACACCGTGGCCCATTGTACCGGTACCATTTGCTATTTTTTAAGACCTTGAATTTAGTTATAGTCCCGTATCTTGTAGGACTAAACCAAAATCTAGGTCTCTGTTCCCTGATGATTAGACATTGACACTGTGTTTGAGTCAGCGCAACTGGAAAGAGTTCTGGTGGTTTTGTGACTGTCTTCATTATTACCCTAAGAGGTGGGATCATATCAAAGACCCTGGACATTTGTAGGGCTTTAGAAACAGTGTCTACCGTGTTGCCGAGTAGGGAGAATGGGGTGGTGTGCAGCAGCCTGGAGCTCTGGTTCTGAGCAGCCACAGGATGTCTAGGGTGGTCTAGGTAGGTTGGACTTCCTCAAAAGACCTACATGTTCCGTGCCACATTCAGGGACCATGCTGATGATGTCTGTGATCTGTGCTGACTTTGGCTGTTACAGGCAAGGAAGCTTCTTTTGCGGTAGTATCTGTGACCGCAGACTCATACTCCAGAATGAGAGACATTGAAGGCTTCTATGACAACCTCTTTCCCCTCCCCGTCCAAAGAAACAGTCCAGACAGGAAGCTATTGAAGAGAGTCCTTGAAAAGATAAAGATGCTAAAGTACAGCTTTCCACAGCTGATGGCTTCTGGCAGGGTGGGGATAGACTCAGTGTTCTTTAAGGGGCTGGCCACTGGGTTTTTTTTACCATGTTCAATGAATATATGGGCATCACATATATTCCTATGTGGTTTTTCTCTCTTCTTCTTTTTTAAGTTTCTTATTGGGGGAGGGCACAAGGTGGAATGGTAGACTGGGAGAAATGGGAAGTAAGTATGATTGGGTGCATTGTATGAAATTCCCAAATGATCAATAAAAATATTATGTTGAAAAAAAAAGATAAAAAGAAATGCAGTGACTAGTTGCTTTCCAGAAAGATCATATCTCCCTAGAGCTTGAATCTTGAAGGCCTGTGTGTGAAATGTTTTATCCTCACAGTGGAGCTCTTGGAAGGTGTGTGTGTGGGGGGGGGGCTTTAGGAGGTCTTTATGTCATTGGGTGATGCTATTGAAGGGACTGTGTGGAATCCTGTTAACTTCCACTTCCCTTGTTCTGTGACTCCTCATTAAGTGGAGTGGTCTTGCTCCTGCTGTGACGTCTCCTCACTCCAGGCTAAAACTGACCAATTGATTCTGGACTGGATCCCCCAAAACTCTGAGATAAAATAACCCTGTCTTTGCATTGTTTATCTCAGGTACCTTTTTAGAGCGATGGAAAGCTGACTATGTCATTTATCCACAAAAGCTGAGAAGCCCGAGTTCAACATGCTTGAAGGTCCTTACTTTCTCTCTTATGATATAGATGACCATAAAAAAACCAAATAGTCAGGGCCAGTGAGATAGCTCAGCAGTGAAAAGTGGCCCAGTGTTCGTATGAGGGGGTACACACACACACACACACTAAGAATAAAAATGAAATCTTTTAAAAAGTCACATGCTGAAAGAACATAGGTAACCGTCTGCGCAATTTGTCTTTGAAGAGACAAATTGGCTTTCCGGAATTTTCTGTGGGCTCCTAAGAGGGAATTATCTGAACACTGAAATTTGCAGTCTATATATTTTGTTGGGTACTTTGTGAAGAGCTTGAATTGGCATCTGCTGTGTTGATTTTAAAATAGCCTTTCAAAATGAGGTTTTGATAAGAGAGCTTTTATCAACCTCCTGCAATAGTGACTGTTATTTCTGGGAGAATCTTCTGTGTTATTCCCATCGATATTAATTCTGACCTCTTGGAAATTCTATCACACCAGTCCGTGTGAGTGTGTGCCCTCGTGTCCTTCTTGTATGGGATAACGGATATGGATTGTAAGCTGGAAATGACTTAGCTCTTTGTCCTTCCCAAGTATTACCCCTTGATCGATGCTTTATTGAGACGTTAACTTCTAATTTACTAAAACCCCCGAGTCTCCAGCAGTAAAGTCCTTTAAGTGGCTTCACCAACAGATTTATTTCAGAGCGATTCCTCTGTGGAGTAGGGAGGAACATTTAATGCATTGCTTACTGAGGCTTTTCAATAATTCATGAGACCCGCAAGCAATTGGCTCTTTTGAGAGGCAGCTTTTGGCGTCAGAGCCCAAAGGGAAGTCGGTGTCTGACTTCTGGGAAGTGAGGTTTGAGCGGAGGTTGTTTTGGAAACAGGTTGGGGGTAGGCACACATTCCGCACGGTTGGCTGGGAGGCGGCCTTCTATGCCGTCCACCTTCAGCAGAGCCAGGCCTTGCTCTTCCGCCCCTGAACAGAAATCCTGACTGGTTTTGATTCGCGGGGAGTGCGTTGCCAAGGGTGGGCTGAAGGAGAAGCCTTGGGTTATGGCAGACACGGGGGAGCTCTGTGCCGGTGAGAGGGCGTGGGTGGCGCCTCGTGCTGTGAGACTGGAGTGGTGCTTGTGGGCAGAGGAAAGAGGGGCGCATCTCGGTTCAGCCGTAAGCCCGGCTCTCCCTCACGCACCTTGCTGAAAAACCACCAAACTCCTGGGTGGTCCTCCTTCCAAGGCGGCGTCCTGGCTCCAAGCTTGGTCCTCTTGAGCATCCTGATGAAAAGTGCCATGCAGGAAATAGAAAGATGGAGAACAGTTTTGCTGTTTGCCAGAAAAACTACATCTTCCATCTTTCCGCTCTTCCCTCTCGCCTCTTTCTGTCCAATAAAAGTAGCATGTAGCCAAGCCCCATCACACAAATACTAGTCAGAAGGACAGCTTGTAGGATTTGGCGCTCTCCTTCTACCCTGTGGTTCCTGGGATTAAAGGCAGGTCTTCAGGCATGGTGGCAAGTGCCCTTGACCGCTGAGCCATCCCCCGGGCTTTGATTTTTAATCCAACCTGAAATCATCTCACTTAAGATTATCATGAAATTTATATGGCACAGCCTTTTACATGTAAAAATGACTGGAAATCCTACCGCTAACATTTTGAGGACGACCTGGTATTCGCTCGTTCATTGGTGTCCGCGTTTTTTACACTAAGTTCTCTCATCTCTACTGCCTTTAGACACCTTTCACTTAATGCCTATCAAAAGGATGTTTTTCTTTAAAATAAATATTCTCTTCATTTCAGCGGTTGTGGAGCATTCCCCCCTACACAGAGGCTTCAGTCAGCCTCAGCTACAACAGAGTGCTGCAGAGCAGGTGTTTTAAAGAGCAGACTTTCTTTCTCCCTGTTTTGAGGTAGATTGCGGTACTGGCGGATTTAATGTCTTGTGAAGGCCCTGTTCCTGGTTCGCAGACAACCTCCTTTCTGTCTCCTCACATACTGTATATGGAGGAAGGGCCGTTCCTCCTCTCTACCGTGGGATCCCACCTTCATGACCTTCCCCCTGACCTCCCATGATCTTCACTGGTAAATGTCAGAGCATTGACGAGCAGTAGCTGTGTGGACAGTCCAGGACACACGTAGTGCGACGAGGAACATTCATGCCTTTCGATCTCTTTACCTCCATTACCACATAGGGGAATGTCTTCCTGTGCCCGGTGGTCACGCTAGATATATTTCCTGGAAATGGATGTTGGGGTCAAAGGGTATGCACATGTTAGTGCCTGATACATCTTTCCCAGTGGCTTTGTGGGGAAGCACTGAATACCATCCCCACGTGGGAGATGAGAGTGTCTCCCTCCTTAGACCCAACACGGAGCCGAAAGCCTTTTAATGCTTATTAAATTAATAAGTAGCTCATCATTTTTAGTTCATTCTCTTTGTTAATTAAGTATTAAATATTTACTGATAACTTGTCTAGTTCCTTATATAATCATTTCTCCATTTCCCCATTGAACTCTCTTTCACTTACTGGCCCTTCCCAAGAACTGTTTTTGATTTGCATTTCCCTGATGGCTAATGAGGATGAGCATTTCTTTAAGTGTTTTTCTGCCATTCGATATTCCTCTGTCGAGAATTCTCTATTTAGCTCTGTTCCCCATTTTTTAATTGGATTACTTGGATTGCTGCTTTTCAGCTTCTTTAGTTCTTTGTATATACTGGATATTAGTCCTCTGTCAGATAAAGGGTTAGTGAAGATTCTTTCCCAATCTGTAGGCAGTTGTTTTGTTTTGATGACGGTATCCTTTGCTTTACAGAAACTTCAGTTTCATGAGGTCCCATTTATTGATTGTTGCTCTTAGAGCCTGTGCTGTTGGTGTTCTGTTCAGGAAGTTGTCTCCTGTGCCAATGAGTTCTAGGCTGTTCCCCACTTTTTTTTCCAATTGATTTAGGGTATCTGGTTTTATGTTGAGGTCCTTGATCCACTTTGACTTTAGTTTTGTGCAGGGTGATAAATATGGATCTATTTTCATTTTTCTGCATGTAGACATCCAGTTATAACCTAGAACCTCCACTCAGATGTAGCCTGTGGTAGCTCAGTAACCAATTGGTTTCCCAAAGTGAGGGGAACAGGGACTATTTCTAACAGGAACTCAATGACTGGCTCTTTGGTCTCCCCACCCCCGAAGGGAGGAGCAGTCCTGTTAGGTCACAGAGGAGGGCTTTGCAGCCAGTCCTGAAGATACCTGATAAAACAGGATCAGATGAATGGGGAGGAGGTCCCCCCTATCAGTGGACTTGGAAAGGGACACGGTGGAGATGAGGGAGGGAGGGAGGGACTGGGAGGGAATGAGGGATCGGGACACGGCTGGGATACAGAGTTAATAAAATGTAACTGATAAAAAAAAATTAAAAAAAAAAAAAGGAAAAAAAAAAAAGAACTGTTTTTGAATTTAAAAAAAAAATTAAAACTAGCCCCTCCCTCAAAACATTCATGTAATGTGTACATCCAGAGAATAATCCATCTTATTTGAGGACAAGAGATTCCAGAAGGCAGTGATACTGAACATTTCCAGTGTGGAGGACGAAGCTCATCTAACCAGCCACCGCTGGCTGATCTTGGTGTGGGCAGTGGAGCCTGACAGAGCTGGCAGCCAGCTGCATCTTAGGGCAGGTAGCCTGCTCCTTCCCAGTGGCCCTGCAACGGTCGAGTGTCCTCACCTTTCATAGGAATATACCTTTCCCTTACCACTGCAAAATTCAAATGAGACTGTCCTAGGTCAGTAGAGAAAAGAAAGAAAATTCAGAGGACGGCGACATTTAAGATCTAATCCGTATCTGGCTTTGGCCAAGAGGAGATTTCATGGTCCATAGACCACAAGTATGTGTATAGTTGGGGAGTGAAATTTATTATTCAATGCAAGTCCTGGGGAAGTCCGGGGGAATTTAGACTAGCTCCTGAGGGGATGGCACAACATAAAATGTTAACGTGTGGCTTGGGATTGTTTAAAATCTGTTTGTTCCCCGTGGCCTAAAACTGTCGCTTGCTCTTTAACAGTTCCACTCGCTGGCCCCCATGTACTATCGAGGGTCAGCCGCGGCTGTCATAGTGTATGACATCACTAAACAGGTAAGAATGTCTTCCCACTTCAGATGCCACGTGTGGCGGCTGTCCCACAAGTGAGCCAGCACCCTGGGCCCCTTGGCAGTGTGGGGGCCGTGGGCAAGCACAGTGAAAGCTGTGTGTCCAGTGTGTTTCACTCACAAGGCAGCTTTGATTTGTCTTCTCATTGACAAAAGCAATAAGCACTTAGTTCATGTTTTATTTTTTAAGATTTATTTATTTATTTATTCTGCCTGCACACCAGAAGAGGGCACCAGATCTTATAATAGATGGTATGAGCCGCCCTGTGGTTGCTGGGAATTGAACTCAGGACCTTTGGAAGAGCAGCCAGTTCTCTTAATCTCTGAGCCATCTCTTCAACCTAAGCATTCATTTTAAAGCTTTTTTTTTTTAATCTGTTTATTTTATTCTATGTGTATGGATATTTTGCCTGCATGTATATTATACACTATGTGTGTGCCTGGTTCCCACAGAGGTCAGAGGAGGGCGCTGGATCCTTTGGAGCTGGAGTTACAGATAATTACGAGTCACCATGTGGGTGCTGGCAGCCAAACTCTGGTCTCAGAAGAGCAGCAAGTGTTTTCAACTGCTGCACTGTCTCTCTACCCCTGTTAGCACTCTCCTGGAGATTATTTGAAGTTCTGCATATTTTATCATCATAGGTTATTTTCTGTTAGTGGTTCTGTTGCACCATTCAAAGGTCAGAGATAATATTTGTGTATATAAAAGGTAAATAAATGTCTGTGCTTGTAGGCAGACATCCCATTTATCTGTGCTTTGATTTTCTGTAGCCCCAGTTATCCAAGGTCAACTATCCAAAACTATTAACATTCCAGAAACAAGTCAAACATTTAAAATAACGTGTTGTTTAATCGTGATTATTCTGCTTTGTTACTGTTAGTATCTTACCCTGCCCATTTGCTTAACCTGTGCCATAGGCCCTCAGGGGACAGAGGCACATTGTTTCTGGGTTGGGTTCCAAGCCAGTTTCCGGAGTCCACTCAGAACCTTGGAATGTGTCTCCTGCATATCAGATTAACAGGAATGTATTTTGAGGTATATTCATTGATTTGATGGCATCTCTTCTGCCCCCCAATCCCTCTGGAATGCTGACTGTTAGCTGACTCATTGCTGTTATAGCCCATGAGTTCTGACCACTTCCACCACGCTGGCCTCCACCCTAGAGGAAGGTTAGGAGTGAAGGGCGAGCAGGACCGAAGCAAGCATTTTTCACCAGTGTCCACTTGCTCCTGATACCCTGGTTCCCACAGAGTAGAGGCTATTATTTCCAGTCATGGTACTTACAGAAGAAGCTTACTAATGTGATCTTAACTTCCTCAAACTTTGAAAGAGGCATCTTAACTAATGTTAGCTAAGTGTCCCCATAAACATTTTTTTCTCATTGAATTACACAGCGTTCATATCTTTACTTGTTTGAGATGTATTGACAGGTCTTTTCACTGACGCATCTTATTTTCTGGTTAGGAGTCATTTCATACCTTGAAAAAATGGGTTAAGGAGCTGAAAGAGCACGGCCCCGAAAACATTGTGATGGCGATTGCTGGGAACAAGTGCGACCTCTCAGATATTAGGTAAGGCACATTTCAGATATCTCTGTGTGTGTGTGTGTGTGTGTGTGTGTGTGTGTGTGTGTGTTTCACATCTCTCACCCCAAATGTCTCTGACTGAAATAGAATTACGCCTTTGCTTATGCCTGTGCTTTCTGTATAATGGTTTAACTGTTGGCCCCTCACTCGTATTAGTCAGTGTGGTAGTATTCTACCAGAGTGGAATTACAGGAGATGATGTAAACCTGATGGCTCCTGCAATGATGACTATGAAACCAAATCCCTATGTACAGCACAGCTGCGTTTATAGCTCTGTATTGTCACACTCGATTGTTTTACCTTTTTCTTCTTATTAACATTACAACCAATATAATTTAAGCAATACTTTCATGAGCAAGTGCACATGAGGAGCCTTGATATTTCCCACATGTTTAAGATTTGAAGCTAAGGATGTGGTCCAGTCTGTAAAACGTTGTTATTCTGATATAATATCTGGGTGTGATACATTTTAATCACACTGGCAATGGCTTATGGGACTTCCTTGACCCTATGTCTTAGTCCTTTTTCTAACTGTTTGATCGGAATACCCAAGCTGGGTTTTTGTAAAGAAAAGAAGTTCGTTGCGTTTTGCCTGGAGTTTCCATGTTGGAGCACTGGTGACTATTCTATAGTATAACATGGTAGAGAAGTAGAAGGGAAATAAATGGAGACTATCTGTAGAAGTGACCACTCGGTGAGTCAGGGACCCAAAGAGGTTCAAGGGCCAATGCCTCTCTTTTCACAACAACCCATCTTTTAAAAAAAAAATTATTTGTTTGTTTCTTTATTATGTATATAGTATTCTGCCTGCATGTTTGCCTGCTCACCAGAGGAGGGCACCAGATGTCATTATAGCTGGTTGAGAGGCACCATGTATGTGGTTGCTGGGAATTGAACTTAGGACCTCTGTTAGAGTGGCCAGCGCTCTTAACCACTGAGCCATCTCCCCAGCCCATAACAACCCTTTCCTGCAGGAACTACGTAAAGTGCTGTGAGAACTATACTGATCCTTTCTGAGGGTGGTCCCCACCGTGACCCCATTCTTCCGCCATGCTTCTGGCTCTGAGCCTTGGGGAACCCACTTAAAGCCCGGAATCAAACCGTAGCGAGTAGAGGTGCGCTAGAGGCTTGATGACCTTATCTAGCCTGCTAAGCTGGCCGATTTTGAAACGAATGCTCCCTCAGAAAGTTCTGCGTTAGTCCCCCTGTCCTATGACGGATCCCACTCCACTCTACAGCAGATATCTGAAACCATAGATTACACCATACCCTAGGTACGCTATGATGTTTTTCTTTCTATGCAAATCTGTAATGAACTTCATTTCATGCATCAGGCATAGCAGTAAACGGTAAGATCAGCATCTAATAAAGTAGATTGTAATAATATAATATATACGTGCTGCTTAAAATGTAATGAATTGTTTATTTCTGGAATTTTCCATCTGATACGTTTGGATTTAATTGATTGTGGGTAACTTAAGCCCTGGGAAGGCAAATCCCTAATGAGGCTCTATTGTTGCAAACTTGTTTTTGCCTCTAGTCCCTTGGCTCTGAACTCTCAGGAATTCCCATAGTCGGTTTTCATAAAGACAGCTACAGCGTGCTTCTGGTTTTGATATCTAAATATGATTAAACCAAATTAAATAAGCATTGAAAATTCCCATCATTGGTTTTCATAAAGACAGCTACAGCGTGCTTCTGGTTTTGATATCTAAATATGATTAAACCTAAATTAAATAAGCATTGAAAATGGATCTCGCAAACGTCCTTAAAGTGGCATTTGGAAAATCACTCATGCTTCACTGTGTTTCCAAACATGCTGTATCACATTGCGCCTGTGAACACGCCACCTAATCGCTTGTTTTTCTGGCGGCTGGACAAGTCTTTAAACTCTCCAAACTCGGTTCAGATATAATCCTTCTTTATTGTAATCCTGAGGCAGCTTTTTGGCTGGTGTTTCCTGCGTTGGGTGGTGGGTGGGCACAGTCAGCCTTGCTGAAAGAGGAGCCTTCATCGGACACCTCCTGGTGGGAAGGAGGAACTTCGACAGAGAAAGTCCCCGAGTGCGTGTGCACCTGCACTCTGACAGACTGGAATTGAAGCAGAAATCGAGTTCAGGCTGAATGGGCTAGGACTGCTGTTTGCTACAAGGGGCTGAAATGTAACTGAGATTAATTTTAGGAAACAGAGGGATGAGAAGGTGTTAACCCACCTGATGTTCCGATTGAACAGGAACACAGAGCTGCCAGGCCATCTCTGTGTTTCTAGTTCCCCTGACTAGGGGCTCGTGGTCCACAGAAGAGACGTGGCCAATACAAGAGGGGGGGTGCTCCCGATGAGGGACAGACTCAGATCAGCATAGTCTGCAGATCAAGCAGGATCGCTGCCGCCTCTCAGTGCCAGCGTGAGCTCAGGGGTGTTCTGGGCAGACATTCTGATGGGTGCCCTGCGCCATACATACCCAGCAAAGATGAGCTGCCAAACGACACCGCCATCTCATTGTCAACTCACTCACAACCAGTTCTCCCCACAGGATGTGGGAGCCTCGGGGCCTCCCTTCCCAGCTGGCACACCAGCCTCTCTGCTTCGTTTCTTTCGCCTCAGTGAGGTCCGAATCCAGCTCTTCCGGATGCCATAGGTGTTTGAAGTGTAGAATAGATAACCTTTGTAGTTCTCGTTCAAACCTCTGACTAGGTCGGTGAGAAACTCGAGTTTATTTTTATTTCTTAAAAAGAAGTTGATGAATCTGCCTGCTGTGGCATGCTTATAGAGGTCAGAGGCAATTTCTGGTGATTGGGTCACCCACATGGGTCCTGGGGATCGAACTCAGGTCATGAGACCTGGTGGCAAGCACCTTTACCAACAAAGCCACCTTGCCAGCTCTGGGTGAGTTTCTTGAGGTTGTTTTATGGCCTAGAGAATGTTCTGTGGAAGCCTCAGGCCAGTAAGGTGTTTGTTTGTTTGTTTTTTGCTAGTGTCTGTGGTGTGTATACACGTCATACATATGTGTATACTTGTTTACATGTGTGCAAGTGCATGCGGAGGTGAGAAGTTGATGGCAGGTGTTTTCCTTGACTGTACACACTGGAGCCGGCTGTTTGCTGAACTCAGCACTGGCCAGTTCCGCTGGCAGAGTGAGCTGGCCTGCCCTTGGTAGGCCTCCCGCCTCTCAAGTGCTGGGCTTACACATGGGCTGGCCTGTCACGACAGGTGTGCACAGGCCAGGCTTCCAGATTTGATATGGGAGTGCTCTCCCCAGTGAGCCAGCTCTTCATCCTTCCATCAAGTCTTAAACACACTTTTTATATTTATCTGTTTTAGTGGAACTAGAGATTGAATTTAGAGCATGTGCGTGCTAGGCCTGCTGAAGGCTAAACAGACCGTGAGCCTCAAGTTGACTGAATTAGCTTTGAACTCACTCTGTAGCTAAGGCAGGCCCTGCACTCATTATTCTCCTGGGTCCCCTTCCTGAGTAGCTGAGATTATAAGCAGGAGCCACTAGGCCTGGCTTGAACACATATCTTTATGTTTGCTTTCTCCCTTTGAAGAAGAAAAAGGAGAGAGAGAGAGAGAGAGAGAGAGAGAGAGAGAGAGAGAGAGAGAAGAGACAGAGACATGGACAGAGAGAGGCAGAGAAACAGAGACAGAGAGACCGAGAGACAGAGAGAAAGAGCAGTAGCCTTCTGAAAAATAACACCGCTTTAGCTAAAATTAAAATTTTTGGCCAGGTGGTGGGGGCACACATCTTTAATCTCAGCACTAAGGAGGCAGAGGCAGGTGAATCTCTGTGAGTTCAAGGCCAGCCTGGTCTAGAGTGTGAGTTCCAGACAGCCAGGGCCGTTCCACTGAGAAACCCTGTCTTGAAAAACAAAAACAAAGCCAAGAATGAAATTATTTTAATTCTTAGAATTTCATCCTCCTGTGATAGTTGATACTAGTCCATCCATTTATTATCACAATATAAAACTTACTAGAAAAATTTTAATGCTGGCTTATGTTTATGATATCATTATGCACAGGGAAAAATTATAAGAAACATACTGGAAAGTTCTTATGTCTAATAAATAGGTCCAGCAAGGTAGTAGGGTACAAGACACAGAAGACTCAAGTACATTTCTATTTGTTAATACTCAGTATGCAGAAACTGAAATTTAAAACAATACCTTTTATAATTATTCTCCCAAAATGAAATATTAGCTACATACAGGATGTGTGTGCTGAAAACTACCAAATGCTCATGAAAAATCAAATAAGGCTGGAAAAACATGAAGGGACTTAACTGTGTTCACCCATTGGTAGGCTCAGTATGTTAAAAGTCTGTTTTCTCCAAAGTGATTTCTAAGTTTAAATGAAGTTCCTGTTGCTATCTTAGCAGGGATTGGGTAAGCAAAAACAAGATTTAAGGGCCAAGGAGATGGCCTGAGGGTGAGAGCGCTTCCTGTGCAAGCCAGAGGACCCGAGCCTGGGTCCCCAGGCCCTGTAAAACGCTGGGGTGACTAATTGTTCCGGTAACTGCAGTGTGGAGTGATGGGTAATCTTGACTGTGATGGACTGAGGAGTGCCAAGGCAGCTGGTAAAGCTGTCTGTGAGGGCATTTCCAGAGCATTGACCGAGCAGGGAAGACTTGCAGAACCACAGGCGGGGTGCCTAGAGGAGGGGAAGGAGGCGGAGTCTCCAGTATTCTTTCTCTCTCACACACTGTCTCTCTCTCTTTCTGTCCCCTCTTTGTCTCCATCTCTCTCTCTCTCTGTGCTTCCTCTCTGTCTTGTTTTCTCTGTGTGTGTCTCTGCTCTCTGCCTCGATTCCTCTTTCCTTCCCTCCTGCTGGCAGGATGTGAACTCTCCTACTCTGTTACACTGCCCTTGCTGTGATGGACTAAGACCTCTGAAACTATGAGCAAGGCCGAATCATCCCTGTTAAGTTATTTGCTGAGCTGAGTCACAGCATCCTGGAGCTAACCTACAAGAATTGGCTCGTGGACTAGAGAGAACCCTCAGAACTCCACATGTGAAGGGCAAAGATCCCAACTGGAAATGGGTAAAAGGATACGAAGCTAAAGAACAAAGATGGAGAGATGTTCTACTTCATTATTGACCTTTCAGAATGGCTAAGTGAAAAACAGAGCCAGTCCTCAGTGTTGGTGAGGGGCTGGCAAGATGACTCAGCAAATTAAAACACGCTGTGAAAATCTGAATCCGTCCTTGGAACCCTCTGTGGAAGGAGATAACCAGCTCTTGAAAGCTGTTCTTTAGCCTCCACAAACACTGAGCTGTGTGTGCACCTGCACACAGGCACCATCATATTTAATATTAATACTATCTAACGATAGTAATTAATACAATGTTACCAAGGATATAGCCAGGCATTGGTGCAGGCCTGGTGTGAGGGGAAAACAGAGCTAGCAGGCAGAGCCAAACCATGAAGCAGTTCAGCAGGCTTGTACAGGCGGGTTTTTATGTGTCAACTTAAGTTCAAAGTCACCGAGAGGAAGGAGCCCCAGTTGAGGAAACATCTTCATGGGATCCAGCTGTAAGGCATTTTCTCAATTAGTGATCAATGGGGGAGGGCCAGCTCATTATGGGTGCTGGCATCCCTGGGCTGGTGGTCCTGAGGTCTACAAGAAAGCAGGCTGAGCAAGCCATGGGGAGCAAGCCAGTAAGCAGCACCCCTCCATGGCTTCTGCATCAGCTCCTGCCTCCAGGTTCCTGCCCCGATTGAGTTCCTGTCCTGACTTTCTTCAGTGATGAACAGAAGTGTAAGCTGAATAAAACCCTTTCCTCTCCATCTTGCTTTTTGGTCACGGTGTTTTGTTGAAGCACTAAACAAGTCTCTTGGGGAAACCAAACCTGCATCTAACAAAGCAGCCACACCACAGAGAGCTGAAATTTGTGTTCACACAAAACCTATGCATGAATCTTCCTGGGATTTTGGGGGTAGCAGCTCCAAACTCTCCAAACTGCAGTTAGCCCCGATGTCCTTGAGCAACTGTCTGGCTAAACAGATTGTGATGCATTCACTCTGTGGACTACTGCTCAGTTGTAAAAGCAGACAGACTGCAAGTTAGATGAATCTTGACAGAATCGAGCTGAGTGAATAAAGCTGTGAGAGAGCTCTTCATTGCTATAACAAATGCCTAACACAAGTCAGTACAGGGAGGAAAGGCTTATTTTAACTCACAGCGTTGGGGAGTTCAGTCTGTGGTTGGTTGGCCCCTCAGCTTTGGGCTTGTGATGACGCGTTAGAGTGGGAGTGTGTGGCAAAGCAACACATTCACCTCATGGTTGTGGGGATGAGAGAGACCCAAGCTTCCTAATCTCTCTCAGGAGGCTTCACCTAGAGTAGACACCACCTCCAAAATCAGTGATGTGGATCTCAGGCCTTAACACAAGGACCTCCTTTGAGAGACGATTCAAATCTAAGCCAGAGCAGAATCCAATCCCAAACATTTCACTGTGTATGATTCCATTTGCCACATTTTAAATAAGAAAAAAAAAAAAACCTTAGCATTAGGAGTGGTTGCTAGACATTACGTTTCATGGCCGTGAAGGAGAGGGTTGTTCTGGTTGTAGAAAGCCCGCCTGAGTGGAGCTACCCACGAACCTAAGGCAGGAGGTGAAACTACGGAACTTGATACACGCACACTGTTCTGTGACACTATTCCCGAGGAACCCTGAACACTTCACATAGAGAATTGATGGCAGGCTGAAGGAACGCTACCACCATACCCAGCCTGGTGAACCAATGGCTTTATTGGGGTCACTTACAGGAGTATTGTTGAGGGGTTAGTTATAGGGGCAAGGATGATCCAAAGGCAGCTTTGTCACTGAAAGCCCACACAAGCATGGATGGTGACTCAAAAAAGCTGGAACCCGGGAACACACTGACTTTCATGCAGCTCAGGTGAAATGGCTAGTCCAGGCAGCTTGGCTACTACCCTTGGGGGAGGAGAGGCCTTGCATACCTGGTTAGTTTCAGGGACTTTCTGAGACTTATGTGTAGAGGAACATTAATTCAGGACAAGGCTATTCTGGTAAGAGATCACATCCAAAGACCTTCTAGGTCTGTGTGATCCGGCTGGAATACAAACACACCAGGACACAGAGGCAAGCAGATCTGAGTTCAAGGCCAGCCTGGTATAGAGCAAGTTTCAGTTTAAAAAAACAAAAAACAAAAAACCCTTAGGTTCAGGTGTGGTGGCACACCTTTAATCCTAAGCAATGAATGTAAATTTAGTTTGTAGAAGGGAGCACCCATGTTTGAAAGTGATGTCTAACTGAGTGGCAGAAACAGTGACAAATCAGAGAAAGGCTTGACAGCATAGGATATGCCCACACTCAGGAGAAGAGAGGGGAAAAGGAAGCTGCTTAAGGAGCAATGCAGAGAGAGAGGAGACAGTTTTACTTGGACAGTAGTAGAGAGACAGGTTACAGAGAGAAGTTGGATGAGACAGAACAAGAATGAGAAGGAGCCAGAAGATTAGAGCAGATGGCTGGAGTTAGTTTGAGGCCAACCAGAACAATCCAAGGGCCAAGAGAGAAGGCAAATTGAGTAAGTCACCTGTGCGAGGAGTTTGAGCCAGAACAGTTGAGTTGAAGCAGCCAGCTTTAGAGCCAGTAAGAACAAGAAAGGGTGAGCTTACTAAGCAGTAAGCCTCAGAGGCTGAAAACATTCTAGGCCCAGGTTAGCTTGTACCGAGGCTAAAAGCTTTTTGGAATAGGCCTAGGTTAGCAGAAGGAGGAACTTAGACTCCCAGACAACTGGACCTGGAGAATGAAAGTTCCTTTGACACTTAGAAGTTGTCTCTTTACTTCATGAGTCTTAAAAGAGCCTCCTTTCAAGATGAAATGTTTCAATTTGGAAGAAATTAGTACACACTATGAAAACAAGAGACTATAAGTAGACCTGGGCAGTTTGATTAAGAACACTTAGTGGGAGCTGGAGATGGCTCAGTGGTTAAGAGCACTGACTCTTCTTCCAGAGGACCCAGGTTCAATTCCCAGCACCCAAGTGGCAGCTCACAACTGTCTGTAACTCTTATTCCAGGGGATCTGACACGCATGCAGATAAACACCAATGTACATAAAAAAAAAATCACATCAGTGTTAAATTTTGTTTGCAATCTTATGGGATAGTTTGAAAAATGTAGCTTGTGTGTGTGTGTGTGTGTGTGTGTGTGTGTGTGTGTGTGTGTGACAGGGTTTCATGTAGCCTAGGCTGGCCTTAACTCACTATGTAGCTAATGATGACCTTGAATTCATCTTCCTGCCTCTGTCTCCTGAGTGCTGAGATAATGGATATGTGCCACCACATTGTCATCACCTTCTTCCTCCTCCTCTTCTTCTTCTCTTTATTTACTTAGGGTAGAGGGCAAGGATGCATTCGTGGAGGTCAGAAGGTTATGTGAGGGAATTTGTTCTCCCCTTCAGCCCTCCAGAGATGGAATTCAGACCGTCAGGTTTGGCAGCAGACACCTTTACCCCTGAGCCAGCTTGATCCCTCCCTTATAGAATTCCACTGTGTAGCTCAGGATGGCCTTGAACTTCTGGGAATACAGAAGATTACCGCTGCCTTAAGATAGTGATTGTGTGTGTGTGTGTGTGTGTGTGTGTGTGTGTGTGTGTGTGTGTGCAGGGAGGGGACAGACATCAGGATGGAGTGTCACTCACTGGCTTGTTTTCTTTCTTTTCTTAAAAAGATTTATTTATTTTATGTATATGAGTGCTCGATCTGCATTTACACCTGCATGCCAGAAGAGGGCATCAGTTCACATTCTAGATGGTTGTGAGCTACCATGTGGTTGCTGGAAATTGAACTCAGGAAGCCTGGGAAAAGCAGCCAGTGCTCTTAACTGAGCCATCTCTCCAGCCTCCTAACTTGCTTTTAATACAAGATTTCTCACCAGTTTAACTCAACTGGGGTCTGGGATCTCCCTCTGTCTGCCTGCCCAGTGCCGGACTTAGAGGTACACACTGCCGTAACCACCCTTTTCTTTCCTTTTAACATAGGTATGGGGATCCAACACAGGCCCCGTTCTTGCGCAGGCCATCCTTTCTGACCTAACCATCTCTAACCACCTTAGCATATTATTTCTTGTAAGTGCATGTGAGTTTATAATGATATCAATGGAATTTTCGGCACATAAAACTTTGATTTAGATGAAAAAACCATAGTGGTAAATAATATGCATATTACTGACTGACATTTTGCCAGCAAACTGAGTGAAATGATTAAGTTGGCCATCCTGAACACACAGGGTATAAAAGAAATACAGGATAATATTGTTTAAAGCCAGCACTTAAAGTACTCTCCTAGTTTATTTGAGACACAGAGTTTGATTCTCTGAGACACACACACACATACACACGAGCACGCATGTACCATGACCACGCGGAAAAAAAACTCTAAAAGAAGAAAGGGGGAAGCCTGCTGTGTTGGTCTTTGTCCAGAATATGTGTGTCTCCCTGAGACAGAAATAGTCTGGCAAGTGACAGGGCCTGGGAACCCAGTGGGCATCCACTTGTGGAGAGCTCTGTGTGGCAGGAGAATCAAGCAGTTGGCTAGCCAATCTGGCTGCTCCAGATTCTGCCTGCTGGCATGACTCTTCCAGGGAGTGAGCCAAATCTCCAGGTCTCAGACCTTATTCCAAGCCTGACCTCATTTTACTCTAATCCCAAAGGGCTTTGCTCTTCTCTAATTCCCAGAAAACTGGGTATTTTGGTGGGAGTTACAGAAGGACAGTACAAAGAACTTCTCTCTGTCTGTCTGTCTGTCATCTGTCTCTATCTCTGTCTCTGTGTGTGCGTGTATAAATGATCTAATGATATCATCTAACAGACATTGGTGGTGTAAGCTTGCTCGCCCTTCAGAGGAGCTGTGCACAGCATGTTTTGAGAGTATGCTGGGATGGAAGTGGGTTTAGTGTGAATCTGGCAGATGCCACCTGAGGCATCCAGAGCAGAGGGATGGGCAGGAGAGGCACAGTTCCTTGTCAGTGTGCATCCTGTGCGTGTGCAGCCTAGAGGACAGGAGAGGTTAAGTGGCCCTTATCCAAAATACCTAGGACCAGGGCACTTTGGAGTTCAGATTTCAGAATTATTCTCATACAGGTAAAGAGCTGTCTTGGGGATGGAACCTAAATCTAAATGCACATACCCCAGAAACACAGCCAGAAAGTAATTTTGTACAAAACTGTAAAATAGGTTTCTTGTGTGTAAAGTTCTGTGGGATTGAGTTTTCCACTTACCGTGTCTCTGTTCAGAAAAGCTTCTGACTTGTGAGATTTTGGGGTGTGTGGCTTAGGGCGGCTCAGCCTGTCTTAAAGGCCTGTCCTGCTCCTCAGGGTGGAAGGCCCAGGCAGTTCAGGAAGATGTCCCTAACTTGCCTGGAAGATTCCCTAAATGAAAACCTGCCTCTACTGAGGGGTGGAAAGAACAAGAGGTCCAGAACCGCAGTGAAGCATCCCTCTTCAGGGCGTGGCATGGCGGTGGCACTTGTGCTCACAGCCGCTGCAGTTGCTGGTAGAAAACTGAGCCGTGAACCATTCAGCCATCGATGGGGAGGGACACGTGGATGTCTGCCCCATGGCAGTGCAGGGCCTGCTGGGGGAAAGGAAGTATTGTCTTCAGTGCGGTAGTCACGAGTGAGTTTGCTCATGGAAAGCCTCACGCCTATTCCCATATGGGGGAGCCTGCAGAAACGCAGTGAGGCGCAAAGGAAAACAACATAATGGCATTAAAATGGGATGGGGACTTGGTAGGAGGAAGAGGGTGATGGGCCGGGGGTGGGGGAGGACGAGAGAGGGTGGAGCGATGGATGTGGTCAGAATTCATTCTATACGTGTGTGAAACCGCCAAAGACTAAAGTAATTTTAACAAACCTCGCTCTGCTGAGATGACACAAGACGCTGAGAGGAAACTGGTCAGAATGGCAGAAGCTGGCACATGTGCACAGCAGGAGGCATTTGGCCCCGGGCTCATTCGAGGCATCCCTGACCCCAGCCAGGCAGATGGGCTCTAGACAGAAAAGGAATCTTCCTTTGATTGAGTCTGGGGAGCCCAGGAAGGGTACAGCGTAGCCTTCTAGGAAGGCGAAGAAGGGAGACACTTGAATGTTGGCAAGATCGTAAAAGAGTAAAATAAGCTGAATCCATAGCGAACGTGTGAGGAATTTTGATTCTGAAAGCCAGTCCAGTCCCAGAGATTTTGTGTCATTTGAAAGAGAAAGTGAGAGGGCCAGGGTGATGGTTCACTCAGTGGAGCACAGGCCTTGCCAGCACGAAGACTTGGCTTCCATCCCCAGATCCCATGCGGGAATGCCAGGTGTCAAGGCAGGCACTTGCAGCCTCACGGTCGGAGAGGCAATACAGGCAGATCGCTGGAGAGCCCTGGCCCGTCTAGCCGAATTAGAGCCTTCTGGACAGTAACAGACGCATCTGAAATGAGATGGTTGGCCTTCCTGGGGACGACAGCTGAGGTGACAGTTGAGGACAGACACTAAGGTGGGGCTAGAGAGACAGATCCATGGATAGACTTCTTGCTATACAAACATGAAGGCTTGAGTTCAGGCCCCTCGTAAAAGCCAGGTAGAGCTGCTCACATCTGCTACTCTGGTGATGGTGATGGTTGTAGAGAGGCGTGTTAATTCAGAACATGGCTGCTTTGGCAAGAGGTCACATCCAAAGGTTGTATGTGTTACTTTTTATACTATTTTATTTTGGGTTTCTTATTTCTCCCCTTTCCACCCCAATCTTTCCCAACACCAGGGAGGAGAGGAAGAAGGTTAGTGGGGACAGGGAGCAGAGCTCTCTTTAGCTTCTTCCTGTTGGTTAGGGCCATTGTGAAAAGTCTCATCTTGGATTCAGGCTATCTCCAACTTCTCACCCAGCTTCTCAATGGCAACCAGGAGCAGCATGGGGGGTGGGGGACCAGTAGCTGTCGTTCCTGGAGCTCCTTTTCTCTCTCTGGGCTCTGGCATTTATTCCCTCTCCAGAGTCCTCAGAATTAAACTCTCTGCAGCTGGCAAAGGGCCCCTTTCAGAGCTTCAGGAGGCAAAAAAATCTGCTGCTGTGGACCATCTAAATCAGCCCCACATTCCACACCTGGGATCAAAACAAAAACATGTTTGCATCTGCAACAAAAGATTTTCTAGGTCTGTGTGATCTGGCTGGAATACAAAAAGGAGACAGAAGCAAGCAGATCTGAGTTCAAGGCCAGCCTGGTATAGAGCGTCAGATAGAGACGCGCTTAGGTCCAGGCGTGGTGATACATGCCTTTCTTTCCAAACAATGGAGGTAAAGTTAGTTAGTAGAAGGAAGGGCCCATGTTTGAAAGTGCTGTCTAATTGAGTGGCAAAAATAGTCACAGAGAAAGCAACTTTCATGAGAAGAGAGAGGAAAGGGAAGCTACTTAAGGGGCAATGCAGAGAGAGGAGAAAAGTTTTACAGCGACAGTAATGGACAGGTTACAGAGAGAGGAGACTCAGGTGAAGACAGAATGAGCCAGAGAATGAGAAGGATCCAGGAGATTAGAGCAGATTGCTGGAGGTAGCTGGAGGCCAAGCAGAACAATTCAGTCAGAAGCCAAGAGAGATGGAGGATCCTGTGGAGAGGCTGGCGAGAAGGGAAGGGAGGAGGCCCAGTACCCGACCAGGTTCATTTTATCATACAAGGGGTGTCAGTGGGAAGTCACCCAGCAACAGTGACATGGGGAATAAAGCGGTGATTCTGCGTGCAGCAGAGTCCCGTGGGAGCTCTGAGCAAAGGACAGGAGGTCTCAGAGAGCTGTTTGGAGACTGGAGAGGAGGCAGAGACGTAGCTCACAGGAAATACAAGACTGCATTTGCTCCTGCCTTCCCTTCCCTCACAACAGTACAAGGGCGACGTCCGGACAGACAGAGGGACCTAGGAGAGGGTACATCCACATCACATAGCCTGACTAGGACAGGGCTGGGGTATGGTGTACCTCTGCAGGGCTCTGATGGGTGAGTCCTATGAGAGGAGGGGTCAGATGGGATGGTCTGGGTAGGAGGAAATTCCAGAAATTTCCCTCCCAGTGCCAGAGGTGGGGGTGAGCTTGGCTGGTGTGATCGGAGAGGTGTCATGGAGAACATCGTGTGAGCGTGGTGCCATCCAGGTGGGGAAAGATGGAAGGAGTCTGGACATCATGCTGACTAGCCAGGCCTTCGGTGCTGAGTCAGCATGGCTCCTACCTCCTGCCTCCCTCAGACCTGCCATAGCCATTGCCTGGCAGCCGGGACACTGTCCTCTCCTGACCTGCAACTGGCCTGGGGCTCCTCTTTATCACTGTGTGACAGCAGACACTGCCAGGTCAAGATATAAAACCAGTTTGCCAACCTTGAGGTTTGCTGAGGGAGGCATGTCCGGGTCCCCAGTAAGCTTGCCACGACCAAAGCTTCCTGTGCAGTCAAGAGCTACAAAGGGGACCTCCTGTACCCCAGAACTCCCCATAGGCCACCCCAGCGAGGGCAGTGACCCAGTCATTTTACATTTTAACAGACTGACGTTTCCAGAAGATTAAAAATATTCACAGGATAGGCGACTCTCATCACCACCGTGTCCTCAGCCCTCTTTGAAGTATACCAAGCAAACATTTTTTTTCTAAGAAATTTTATTTCCGTATATTTATATTTGGAATTAAACATCTCACTAAAATTAAATGCTTGATTTCTTTACGTGCGACCTTAAAAGCTACCCTAGTCTTGAATGGGTCAAAGATATTTATAATAAGGTTTTTTTTTTTTTTTAAATCCAATGTATTCTAAACGCCAAAAACACAGAGCCAAAAACTAACAACAAAACAATAAGAAGCCCAGACACTCCTTCAAGCCTCCGGCGCTCTTCTCACGTGAGATGATGCGGCAAAGTAGCTGTCACAGAGTGTGCCCTGTGCTCAAGGTGCCGTGGTCTAGCCTCTGCTGCTGCCAAAGCAGGAGGGAAATCGCTGGTCATGGCGCTCCGGTGGGCCCAGAGAACACATCTGGAATCTCTGTCTTCAGTTTTGGAGTGTTCTTAAAGAAGAATCTATAGAACACTGTATTGAAAGAATGTATTTAAAGAATGACATGTTAAAAAAAAAAGCAGCCTCCCTCTCTGGCTCTAGCCACTTGTCTCTACTGTCCTGTCTCTGTTATCAAGCTTTGTTTCCCTTACGTTTGCTACATCTGTGTCTGTATTTCTCAACCCTTCCTTGTTTAGACTTGCCTGCTTTCAGGTGGGATAATGTTTTGTCGTATGACGATGGGCTTCCTGCTCATAATCAGCTGGTGAGCATCACCCCGTGAATGCCTGCCAGCTGTCCTCTGCTGTCTGAACGTGGCTCTGTTTTATGAGTCCCCCCGTCCTACTGCTGGCCACACCAGCTCATTCCTGACGTGGGTTGTTTTGAACATTGGTCGGGCAGCCTCAGCCGCATCTCTCGGTGCTGTGATCAAGCATGTCTCTAGGCTGCAAAGCGTAGCAGTTTAATTGCTGTCTCCCGGATGTGTGTGCTCGGCGTTACAGGGTAACACCAGCTTTTTTCAGGGCAGGCACCAGCAGCTCCGAGACTGCTTGTCCTGGCTGAGGCTTGTGAGGCTTCAAGTGTGTAGGGAGATCTGATAGGAATTTCAGTCCACATTTCCCTTGTTAACAGTGTCCTGGGCAACTTGTCATGTATCTGCTGTCCGCTAAAGTCTGCTCCTATGCGAGGTGTCTCTTCAAACCATTACCAGGTTTTTCTATTGAGTGGTTAATGTTGATCTCTTTTATTATGAGTTTTAAAGTGCATGTACTCAATGGTGTTCCTTTGTTTTTAGCACGTGTTTCAATCTTCTACAGGGCTGGAGAGATGGCTCAGTGGTTAAGAGCTGGCTGCTCTTCCAGAGGTCCTGAGTTCAATTCCTGGCAACCACATGGTGGCTCATGACCATCTATCTATACCTATACTGGGATCTGATGCCCTCTTCTGGCACACAGGTGTACATGCAGGTAGAGCACTCATATTCATGAAATAAGTAAAATTTTAAAATACCTTCTTCACCGGGCGGGAGAAGTGCTCAGGCGGTAAGGTGAGTGCTGTAGAGGTATGGGACCTGAGTTCAGATCTCTAACACCCAGGTTAGAAAAAGGAACAACTAGGCACGGTTGCAGCCTATCGGTGGTAACACTAGTTGTGGGGGTTGGAGGAAAAGGAGACAAGAAGATCCGTGGCGCTCACTGGCCAGAGGGACTAGCCAATGGGTGAGCACGTGGTTCAACGAAAGACCTTGTATCAAATGACACAGTGGCAGATTAAGGAGGACATCTGACGTCTGACTTTAACCCCTGGCCTCCACCTGCTCACAGGCACACATGCTGCACACACACACACACACACTCTCTCTCTCTCTTTTCTTCGGGGTTAGGTCTTATCTTTCCACTTTATCTTGTGTCTTGCTGCATCATCATCATCACTTCCTTACTGTTTGATGGAAGATGATTTGCCAACTTTTCCCCATTATAGCCTTTTTCTTAATAGAAACCTTCTGGTAACCCTCAGCTTGGCGATGGGGCCCTCCCTGCTAACTATCCTTCGCAGACTTAGAAGTAGTGTGTAGAGTATAGAGATCTGTTTCTAGGTGGATATTCTGCTCTGCAGCATACTTGTACATTCTTACGTCAGCACCACCTGACCTCATTCATACAGCTTTAGTCTTGGGAAGTGATATGGGCTTGTGTTGGTTCTGTAATCTTTAGCTAGTACTTTTTGATCCCAAAGAAGTTGTAACAGTATGGCTAAAGATCTATAATGGTCTGGTGGACTAGCTTTCTTTTATACTCTGTCAGAAAGCAGCCATTTGGTTTTTTGATCAAACTATTCCAGTTTTAGCCACTAGGAGTCCATCCCTGTTGGCTCTTGTGTCCTGAAGGATGACTTCTTTCTTTGTTGCCTAGGAGGAAGTTGCTCTAGGCTTGTCTTGTGTGTATTTTTTTTTCCCCCAAAAGCCCGGTTCCTGTATTAAAACCCACAGTCTGGATTTCAAGTGTGCTTAGAGCTATGGAGTATCATTGCTTCTCAGCCCTTTCAGTGAGCGGAGCTGGGAATTGCATCAACTTGTGCTAAGTGAAGAATAGATACTCACTCCAAGATGAACAGTTGTTCATGTTGAGGCCTCTGAGTTGGAATCACAGGCTTCCTTCTAGTCTTGAAGATCATTGGAAAGAATGTTTCAAAACTGTTGTATTATTGAGCAGAATGCCTAGCTTTTGTTTTCAAGATTTTCTTAGAATATTAAGTTACTTTGTTTTCCTTTCACTGCTGCCCTGGAGTTTCAGAGTTTATAATGTAAGTTCTGTTAGGAGCTAAAATTTCCTCAGTGATAATTTTTTTAAAGCTTTATTATTTTGTGTGTGGGGAGGGTGTTTTACATGCATGTATGTATGTGCACCACATGTGTGCCTTGTGCCCATGAAGGTCAAAAGAGGGCATCAGATCCCCTGGAGCTGAACTTAATGATAGTTGGGAGCCACCTTGTGGGTGCTGGGAACCGAACCCAGGTCCTTTACAAGAGTCAGAAGTGCTCTTAACCACTGAGCCATCTCTCCAGCAACTCCGTGATAAATTCTTAATGGCATATTTTTTTTTATTAGCATTTGCTCTGTCTCCTATTCATCTGGTCAGGAGGCTAAAAACAAACATACATACAAACATTTATATATATATATAAATTTATAAAATTTACTTATATATAAATTTATATATATATATAAATGTTTGTATGTATGTTTGTGTGTATGTGTTTATATATGGGGTGTGTGTGTGTGGTTATACATGTGTAGTGTGTGTGAAGCTATTTCCCTGTTCCTGCCCATACTGGTCTCTCACTGAACCACATTAGCTAGTTAGTAAACCCTAGTAATTTGCATGTCTCTTTGTGTCTAGCCCCTAGAGCTGAGGTGTCACGTGCACCCCCTGCCCCCATGCCTTTATGTAAGCAATGGGGATATGAACTCAGGTTCTCGGACTTACGCCGCAAGCACACGCACCGTAGCCACTGAGGTGTCTTCCCAACCCCTGAGCACAAATTCATCACCCTCACCTTCAGCTGCTCTGGATGCCCGCTGTGCCCCAGGCGCAGTTATCAGCAGGTGTGCTCCTCTTCCTACCCCTACACACTCAGAAGGCTCCACGTCACACAGTCTGGAGAAGGAGCTCCCCTAGGCCGAGCTGTCAGGGTGTATGGCATGCCATTAAGCCCGTCATCTGTTCCAGACCCTGTGCCTCCGACCTTCGTGCCGCGTCACATGGCCTAAGAAGTGCAATGACAAACCGGACAGGGAATGATGTCCAAGCGACGGAGGAGGAGAACTGGTTTGGTTAACTCAAGACTCTGGAACTCACAACTCTCCCCCCCCCCCCCCCGTGGTTCCCAGCCTCTCCAGGACCAGCTGGAGTTTGCTTGAGAAAGGGTCTTTAGAAGAAAGGGAATGACTGAGCCCCTTAAGAGAACCCATGTTTTCCCACAGTCTTTCTTCTATTCCAAATTCTAATGTTCTTCCTGAGAAACCATGCGCTGAAGTCTGTGGCCAAGAACCTGACACTGCCAGCTTGAATTTGACACCAGGGATTTGGCCTCAGGTGAACAGCCAGCCGCTCCGACAACCTCAGCAAGCAGGCCAGGCCTCCTGGGAACAGACCTTCTTCCCAGGGTGCCCATGTCAACCCTGTAACCGGAAGGGCTTAGATCATTGTAACAGGTCGTTGTCCAATTCGATGCTTACTTTGAAGGTGCCAATTACCCCTCCTTTTTCAAAAGGAAGTTGATTTGGGTTTTGGCTCCTCCCTCAGGTAAATCGATCCGAGTGTCCGTAAAAGCTGAGGATCCTGTTGGATTCAGCGTTGTCAAAATGGCTTCGTGGCGTGTGCTACACAGAAATTTCTGGTGTTTGGAAAACATACACACTCAGAGGTGCTTGAGGGATGGTAGGAGAATCTGCTTCGCAGCAAACGGAGCCTCTGCAAGCCTCCCCTCCGCCCCCCACAGCCTTCCTCCGCCTGATCTGATAGAATGTTGTGAATGATTCCCGCTGCTTTTGGCTGGAACACTTTAAACGTGGGATGGGTTTGATGAAAATAGCCCCACTAGGCATTTAACAGGCGACTCCTGTTCACTGTTTCTGTGCTGTCGGGGGCAGCTTGGCCTTTTTTTTTCTTTTCTTTACATGTATTCATCCTGTGTGAGTGTGTATGCACACGCGTGTAAATACTGCAGCACATCTGTGGAAGTTGGGAGAAACCCGAGGGAGCCCGTTTTCTCCTTCTGGTCTGTGGGTTTCAGGGACTGAACTCGAGCTGGCTGGCTTGGTGCAAGCAGCTTAACCTGCCAAGCCATCTGTGGGCCCTTGGTTGGTCTTTTAAACTCAATCCCGGAACAACCGGCAGAGAAAATAAAAATAGGACACACAGTATTTAAATGGGATGCTACCTGCTATAGTCCAAGAGTGTAACAGAAGGTAAAAAGGCTTAGTTCTGGCTAATACAGAGTTTAAGAACTCTGACATAATGCTGGACGTCACTAGATCAGTTTGAGGGAGAGTTCCTGCCTCATGTCTTTCTTCTACCGCAGAATAGCTGTGGCTATTTCATCACAGCTTCATAGGTTCATCTTGGTTTCTGAACTCTTGGTTTCCTGGTGTCATGTTGTACAGTCTAAAACACAATAAGCCACCCCCCACACACACACCCCAGGATTACACTCCAGCTTCCAGACATACAAGAAGCTTCCCGGAAGCGTGCACCTGGGCTGAATTCTAAGGCTTCCCCTGAGACACTCCAGTTCCAGAGATGTGGGGAAGGGGCTATTCGTGACTAGTAATGGTGTAGATGGGTAATAATGCCTGAAGGGCTCAGAGGATGTCTGGAGAGGGTCCTGGGTGCTCTCGGTCTGTCTCCTCTTTTTTTAGCAGGAAGACGTTTTGCTTTATAGCTTAGGTGTTTACTTTTCTGAGTGCATGACGGCTTTTCCACACCTGCTCCAAAGCGCCTACACACGTCTGAGAAGACACGGTTGGTTCACTTGATTTCCATGGACTCTTTCCTGTTGTGGTTCTCCAAGCAGCAGTGCTTACACACACACACCCTCTCTCTCTACACACACACACACACACACACACACACACACACTCCAACACTGCCTGTTAGTGACCTTCTTCATTACGGTTTGTCCATGGAGTGAACAGTCCGTGAGGTCCATTCCCATGGGAATTCTCTTTCACTGTTAGGAGTGGGAAAACCAAGGTTATTTCCTGATAACTGTTAGAATAGGCAATCTATTCTTGTACTTACACATGCAGAATAAATAATAACCAGTGAGAAAGATAGAAACCTTTCTATCTTTCCTTATGATAGCAACATACAGGATCTAAACCTCCCACAGGCCCCTCAGGAGGAGGACACACTGTTCTGGCTGAGCCGGCTAAGCCGACCCTCCTCACAGGTGGGGTTTCCGGGCTCCCTGGTGTTGGGGGAGGAGGCCCGTAGCTGCTTGACTGGTCCTGAAATTAGACTCAGCTGGTGAGTGTTGCCCGGCAACACCCTAGCACAACAAAACAAAGACCCCCTGTTGGGCGGGACAGGCCTGTTGAAATCCTAGAGCGGTGGGAACACTGCATCCTGACCTGCCTCCCCTGCTGAGAAGTCTCCCACAAGTGACCGGAGTCTAAGGGACGCGGCGCTGGCTGCCGGTCCGAGCTTGATAAGACCCAGGCTGATGAGTTACTGAGCCGGGCCCAGGAAGAGCCTCCCTTCCTTGTTACCTTCACCTCAGAAACCTCCTCCCCGCCCTCTTGGAAGGGTGGGCCAACCTGTACCTTCCCCTGAGTTCCAAGCTGGCCTCAGCACTGATCGCAGTTCTTGACTTTACAATAATCGTTTACAGCTCTAATTTCTTCTTCCCCTAGGCATCTCTGCTTGTTTATTTGTTCCTGTTTGTTTGAGACTGGGACTCACTCATCTGAGGCTGGACTCTTGCACTCAAATCTGACTTTGTTTTGTTTTTTAAATCTTTTTGCCAGACATGATGATACACACTTTGCAATGTCGGGTTCTGGGGTGTCAGGCAGAAGGACTGAAAAACCAGCCTCGTCTGGCCTACATAATCAGTTCCAGGCCAGCCTGGGCTACAGGGCCAGATCCTATTTCAGGAACAAAAGGGAAAAAAAATTGTCACTAGTCTTTATAGTCTAAGCATTTCAGGCTCCCATTTAAAGAAGGCTAGTGAGAAGACAATTTGATTGCCTTCAAGCCTTCTCCAGGTCTGTTCACTCGGGGACAAGAAGGAATTACCCTAGAACCTTTGCTGTCTGAAATGGGCTGAGTGGAGGCGGAACCCATGTTTTCTCTAGCTTAGGAGCTCACTGTCCTGGACAGCAGCTGAGACAAGCTCCTGGGACATCCTGACGAGAGAGTGGGTCCCGAAATTCAGGACCAAATACGGAGGCAAGGAGTTAAGGAATGCCACCCTCTGTCTTTTCTACTTCTCCAGCTCTGCATGTTTCCCATTGGTCCATGAAGGATGGAACCTGGGCCTGGCTCTGAATTCCAGTCTCCATCCTGACCACTCAGGCAGCCTGTGACTGGTTAGCCCCTGCTGTCTTGAAAGGTGTGGACTTAGATAGTCTCATCAGAGCCCCTGAGTGATGCTGATATTGAAGGGGCGTGCAGAATAAGGTCAGAGGATGGAGGAGACGATCCCTGACTATATTTTCCAGCTTGTAACTTTTTTGTGATTCCGTATGTAGCAAGGCCCAGAAATTCTAGAGGTAGTTTGTACTATTGAAGTTGACTACCTGGTCCCTCTATCTTGACCTGGACCTGGGCTAGCTAGTTTCAGTTTAACTGTTTCAATGCCTGTTACAATGCTCAACTTATAGTAAGTAGATACTCGGTATTTGTTAAGGAGCGATCAAAACACTGGATATCAAGGCTGTGGAGATAGATGGCTCTGTGCTTCTGAAGCACTTGGTGCTCCTCTGGAGGATCCAGGTTCACTTCCCAGCACCCACACAGCAGCTCACAGCCACCTGGAATTCCAGTTCCATGGGATCCATAGCTCTCTTCTGGCTCCTTGGGCACTAGGCATGCGTGCAGTAGACAGACATATATGCAGACCAAACACCTACACACACACACACACACATACACAAACACACAAACTCAAACTGGCTATTATAGCCTTTCATGTCATAATTACAGAAAGCCATTGGCAGCGGCCTTTCAGCCTGTGCCGTGGTTTCTCCCAACACTATGCTGGGAGAGTTCCTGTATGCGCATACATAACAAGTACCTTCTCACCTTGCCAAAGGTCTGCCTGCAGGCTGTGGTCACACTGTTCTGACGGACAGCAACCCCTGCCTTCTATTCCTGTTCCGTGCCGACACAGACTGGAGCTGGCAAAAACTCTGTCCACTCAGCGCCTCAGGACCACATCATTTCAGACTCCAAGCTGTGGGGCTCTCCCAGCCCCAAATTACCCACAGGTTTGCCCGGCAGACTGAAGATTACAGGGCTCTTACGACCTCCCTCCTGTTGCTAGAATGAGCACAGGAAAGCAGTTGCTTAGAATTATAGCTCAGTTACAAAGGTTGCGAACTCAGAACAGCCAAGGGGAAGAGATGCATAGGGTGTGGTCTGATGGCTGGGGGGAACTCGAGCCATGATTGATTGGTAAAATCCACAGCACAGGTTTGAGGAGTTGTCAGAGTGTGTCCTCAGGAAGCCTGCCCAAGTTTGCTTCCGTCGCTGTCCTGAAACACCATGACTAAGGCAACTTGCGGAGGAAAGGCTTTATGCATCCTGATCACAGTCCATCCTTGAGGGCAGGAACTGAAGCAGAGGCTGTGGACGAATGCTGCTTTCTCACCTGCTCCCCGTGGCTTTCTTATACCACTGGTGGGCTGGGTCCTCTCACATCAATCAATCAAGAAAATCCCCTGCAGACTTGCCTCCAGGCCAATCAGATGCAGGCATTTCCTTTTCCCAGATAGCCCTAGCTTTTGTCAAGTTGACAGAAACAAATGAAAGAATCCAATATGAGCAACAACCCACAAGCAACCCGGGCCATAAGACAGGGAGACTTCCCCAGGTCCGGCTCTAGGCGTGTCCAGCAGGAACCTGCAACACTCAAAGCAGTTGTCCCAAGACTAAATCAGGTGGAAGACGCTGCCTGAACCTATCCTGGAGTCATCTCGTAGGAAAGACGCTGTAGAATACTTTTTGTTGTCCCTAACTGACAAGACTCTGGCCTACAGCAGGGATCACCCTTGAGTCATTTTGGTAGCAGTTTCTTCACAGATGAAAGATTCCCGAAGGCTTTACTCTGTTCAGTTTAACATGTTAGCCTGTTTCTAAATTCCATCCTGAAGTCTTTTAAACCATACATCGAGGACAAGGCTTGCCTCTGCCTGAACGTGAGGCAGTGGAGTTGAGCTGCCACCTGTTCCTATCTGCTTGGGGTTGGGGCACACAAGCCCCAGAGAACCCAGCAGAGACATCACGCACAGTAACAATGCCTTTGGGGTTGCCCAACTGTGGCATGTGGCAGGACACAGGCCAGGGTTCCAGCAAGGACAAGGGTGTCACTGTTCGTGACATAATCTGAAGTGTGACGGCGGTAAGCTGAGTGCAGCCAGCTCTTCTAGAGTCCGGAGAAAGGACAGCCACGCTGCAGCCTCCTTTCGTGCTTACAGTGGCTCTCATCAAACTGAGAACCGGCCCAGAGCAACACTACCAATGAGAAATGCAGGCAGAATTTCTTCCTGGTCCCTTGCACTAGACCCTTGATAATGCAATCACACAGCATCCAACATGCATGCTGTTCTTCCCATCATCATCATCATCATCGGCCAAAACACTATGTGGCACACTCGAGATATCTCAAACTATCAAACACACAAGAAGGTTTGGATCTGGTCAGAGTAAATTATGTTTACCTTACAGTCATCTCCATGCGTTCACACATCTTAAGTTTGTCGGTAGACACTGAAAACCAGCTTGCCTTGTAAACAACCTGCAGCCTAGCTTTATAAGAAGCACCAGAGTCTCCACAATCACAACTGTTTGAGCCATGTTCAACTAAGGCAAATAGAAGAGCAGTAACCAGTCAGCTGTCACTCTATCTCACTTTCACTTATATCTTATTTCCTTTTCTCTGGCTCTAAGTATAATTTGATTGGCTGGTGGGTTGTTGCACCTTTAGAGAATGGGATTGCTGCCTGATCCTAGAATTAAAAATAAATAAATAAATAAAGTTAAGATCTCTAAAACCAGCCAGGCAGTGATGCTACACACCTTTAATCCCATCAGAGGCATGTGGATCTTTGTGAATTCAAGGCCAGCCTAGACAGCCTGGACTACATAGAGATACCCTGTCTCAAAACAAAACAAAACAAAACCCCCACCAGAACAAAAATAAATAAATAAACAGCAAGAACCTCTCTAAAGCTAGATTTTCTGGTGTATGTGAGTGTGTTCAGGACCATACTGCTGGGATAAAACATTAGACTTCACCACTGAGCTACAGCCTCAACCTGTATTTAATTTATTTGTTTATGTGTATATGGTGCATGAGCGTGTTGGCATAGTATTCTTGGGGAGGTAAGACCAACTTTTGGGAGTTGTTCTTTTTTTTTTTTTCTAACTATGTAGACCATGCTGGCCTTGAACTCACAGAGCTTCAACTACTGGGATTAAAGGAGTGTACTACCTTGCCTGATAGAGACCAGCTTCTAAAATGCACCTGTTGGAGGTTTTCAATCCTTGATAAATGATAACTCATTATTCTACAGGAAAGCAAAGTTGCCACTTGTTTGGTCTCCTGGGTAGTCGTGTTGTACAAACAAGCATTCATTCATTTCCTGGTGGGTCTGACTTCTTTCCTAGGGAGGTGCCCCTGAAGGATGCTAAGGAGTATGCTGAGTCCATCGGTGCCATCGTGGTTGAGACGAGTGCGAAGCACGCCATCAACATAGAAGAGCTCTTTCAGGGCATCAGTAAGTGCCGCCCGGATTCCCAGCCTACCTTAGCTTGCATGCTTATGCCTTGGGGAGTCAAAACCTAACCTTTCATCTGTGTGAAGTTATCTGGTGGCAACAAACCCTGAAGTCACTCTGTGAGCCCCTACAACTATAAGTGTATGTACTCACCTCCTTTCTTTCTTTCTTTCTTTCTTTCTTTCTTTCTTTCTTTCTTTCTTTCTTTCTTTCTTTCTTTCTTCCTTCCTTCCTTCCTTCCTTCCTTCCTTCCTTCCTTCCTTTCTTTCTTTCCTTCCTTCTTTCTTTCAGAGTATAATGGTTGGCTTGAATTTTTCTTAATGTATTTTTAATTGAAGTCAAATTATGTCACTTATCCCCTTGCTCTCCTCCCTCCAGCTTCTCTAGGTTCTCCTCCCCCTCCCTTGTTCCCCATCATTCTCAAGTTGATATCCTCTTTTTCCTGGGTTATTATTGTTCCATACATATATGTATGTGTATGTATGCTCAAATATATTCATGCAAACCGTAGAGTCCATTTTTGGTTTTTGTATGTATATGGTTTCAAGGCTGACCACTTGGCAGTGTGCTCACCGCTGGGGGAGGCTGATTTTCTCATCCCAGTGGTCCTTAGCTGTAGTTCCTCATCTTGGGCTGTTTCCCCCTTTCCATGGAGACTGCAGTCCCATCATTCCAGTCTTGTTCATGCAGCCATTTCTCAGAGAGACTGTTTCGCTTCAGACCTCCCAAATGTCTAATTCTGCAACTTGCTCTGTTCCTTCTGTTTCATGACCAAAAATGACACAATCATTGCAAGAACAGAATATATACAGAATTACATGTACACATATGTAATATGCAGAATTACTTGTGACTAAAAATCGTGTGTTTGGGGCATTGTACTTAGTGTTTTGATGGTAGAGGCGACATAGACCCTGGCATGGTGGAAGTTCAGCCATTCAATCAAATGGCTCTAAGCAAAGTCTGGGAACCTTTTAGTGATTTGCCAGATAATTGTTCACACACACACACACCCTCACACAATGCTTCTCTCTCACGTGACCTGCAGTCAGAAACTAGGCAGAGGGTTCGTTTGGGAACTTTCTGTTATTCTCGTTCATAACAGGAGACAGCGCTGGGTCAGGTCGTACCTCACTTCCGTCATGGATGACTGACCTCAGCTGTTTACCTCAGATGGCTGTGCTGACACACCAGCCTGTTGCTGTGACTCTCCAAGCACCCCAGATTTCACCTTCATGAACTCTGGCCATGACAGGTGTTCAGGCTTCCTTCCGCCAGGGAAACGCCCACCGACCATGAAAAGCTCAAGGCCTCAGTTCATCAGTGTGTTGTCAGGGGCTGGGAGAAGCCCCCTTATTCACTGAGATGTCACCATTGCAAGTCCTGGGAACCCTTTGTGGAATGGTCAGAACCCTTATCGGTTATCAGCTGTCCTCAGGAAGCCTCAGCTCCCGGCAATTCCAAAAGGGACTCTGCCCACTCTCTGCCTGGCTCTTTTCTGCACGTGAGGTCACTCCTGGTTAAACTCAAGGCCAGTAGCTCTCAGGATAGAACTGTTTTACATTTTCCTGGTTCTAGTTCATTGCTTTGGATTCTGAGAACAAACAGCAGAGAGCTTTTAGCTTGTTTGTGTTGGCCTAAAGGAGAATTTATGGGCCGTTGAGAACTCTGACCTGATTGCTTCCCCTGGGTGAAAATGTGCAAAAGAAATGTGCAAAAGAATGGTGCTGGGCCTCTCCCAGCAGCCCTGGGCCCTGTCACCATGGTGTCTCTGTGGCCTTTCCTTCCATCCACCTCCATGAGTATTTTTCCTGGCTGTTTACACAGGGGATGGAGAAACCGCAAGCTCCCTGGGCTGAGTGGTTAATCCCAGCTGGCTGGAGCTGTGACTGGGTGCTGGCACCTCGTGTTCCCACATCTCAGCTTCTTCCGTGGTGGACTGTGAGAGCACACGCTCTCTGTACTGCGTCACTCTGAGAGGCCGAGAGGACTCTGATTTGAACTTACAACATTGGGCCCTTTATTGCCCTCCAGTAAAGTTATTCTTTTTCGGTTCCTTTGGGCTTTTCTGGCTTGTTCACCTGCCGGACATTTTCTTTTTAAAAGTGCTTTGTAGTTGTTTGTTTTGTATTTATTTTTCAAGACAGGGTTCTGCTCTATAGCCCAGGTTGGTCCTGAAACTTGTAGTAGTGCTCTCTCCTGAGTCTCCTGAGCACTGAGGTTACAACCCACAATCATCGTAGCTGGTTTTAATGAGCTGCTGGGCACTGTTACCGAAGTGCCGCTGGCTGCACAGCTCCCTGCACTGTGGCGAGCCCACCCCCCAGCATGAGCGCCCTGAGCCAAGGCAAGGCAGAGGTCGCATGGGAAGCTGTTTTTTAAGTGCGCTAAATTCACCTGACAGTTTCTACACGAGGAGACCCTCTGAGCTTGATAGAAGTCATTATTGAAATAAAGAAATCAAATAAAGACCATAAAGGGAACGAGAAGCCTCGGTATTGAGAATTAACATCTCAGAAAGACTTCTTCGGATAACTCAACCTTCCTATCGGATAACTCAACCTTCCTACATCCCTTTCCACGCCAGGGGCCCTTGTGCCTCACAATGATGAAGGCATTGAATAATTAGTTCCTCTTATTCTAGGGGTCTGCTTTATTTAGAAAAAAAAAAAAATCAGGTCTTTGGCTTAAGCAAGGAGTAATTGCAGCTTCAAAGTCCGTGGGCCCTGTGCCTCCTCTTCTTCCATGTCAAATAAACAAATGTGTGCTTCTGTGTGGTGTTCTTTAGCTACACATACTTAGCAAAGACAGCTTGGAGATTTGTGGTGGAACCTCTAGTCAGGTCTCTACATCCATTATCGGTCTGTCCTTCATCTCTCATCTGTGCGACTATCCCGGTTCTGTCTGTTGTCTCTCTGCATCAGTATCTGTCTGTGCTTATCAATCTCTCTAGACTTCCAGCTGTCACCGTCCATCTACCTGTCTACTTTCCATCTCTTTCCATTATTCTAGCTATCTATCTCTGCTTCTATCCTAGTATTCCTGTCTCTATCGATCCAGCCGTCTGTCTGTCTATTATCTATCTGCCCATCTACTTCTAACTCAGTCTCTCCCCGCCCGGATCTGTGAACTCTGGCACCTTCCTCTTTGCCACTCTTTCTCGGGAATTGCATCAAAATGAAGGTTTTGTAGCCAAAGTGCAGGTTAATTTAGAACAGAATTCCAAGTACACCAGAATCTACCGCAGCAGACTTTTCTTGTATTTCCCTTTCATGATCCCTGCTTGTATTACATGAGCTCCTACCCAAGCTTAAAATAGAGCTGGAGATTGCTGACACCTATGCTCTAGGCGCAATGTGGCGGAGACAAACATGCCCAGGAGAAAAGTTACAATAAAAACCAGAGAACAGCCGTAAGAACAGCAGCCCTTTTAAGAGGTGTGCTTACACAAAATCAATTCACACTGGCTTGGATGAAGATGCAAATTCGTTTCTTTTGTATTCCCAGGGTGTTCATACAACAGAAACAGGCAACTGTGCTTTCCGAGAGGAAGCCAAGACATCGTCTAAGTGCAAACTATTCACCAAACTGTTATCTCTTTTGAAGAATACAGCTGCCCTGGAAAGGGACCTTGCCACTGCCCTGTCCTGGCTGGTCCAGCCTGTCTGTTCTGTGATGTCTCATCCCCTGGTGTCTGTTATTTCAGGTGCCCTCCTCAGAGGCCCATTTTTCAGACCTACTTTATCCTGCTGTGTGTAGCTCACTCTCTTCTGCACCTTTCTACCCCGGGGGCTGTTCATTTTTCTTTCTTGGCTAAGAAGATAATTGTACACTTGTTTGTTTGTTTGTTTGTTTGTTTTAAATGTTGTAAGACAACACAGAGACTGTTCTGTTGCTGCTCAGCTATTGCAGTGCTAAAAACCCCCAAACAAAAGGCGTTGATGCCTTCTGGAGGCGCAGAGCAATGCTCCGCTCTAGATGAGGGGGAGACCCGGGACTTGAGCACTGGGATTTCAGCCCTGCTCCTTATTTCTTCCGCATCTCAGTGCTGACCCTGTGGTCATGGAGCTGTAATCTTCCCCTGAAGAATACCTTGGAGACTTGGAAGGCATTGGACTGCAGCTTTTTTGTTTTGGGTTATTTCATGTTTGCTGAAGAGCAGATGAGGGATGCTTCGGTTTTGCTGTGTCACCAGGGTCGCTCTTTGGCACCACTCTGGATCTCTGGTCTTTGTGATCACACTTGAAAGAAATCTGGTGAGACACACAGCATGGTGTAGAAGATAGAAGAGTCTGCCAGATGGTGAAGTAGGCACTTTTAACAGAGTGGAGAGTGGCCGAGAGGACTGCTGTGTCAATCTATATTTTAGGAGGGCTTTATACCATTTCTAAGCCTCTAGAACAACTTCTTCTGAGGGGCATTTCTCCAGCCAGGTGACTGACAGATCCATTTGAATTAACCCTCCGGAGAAGAGGACCCTGGAGTCCTCCTTCCCCAAAAACCTCCTAGCCGGCATTCTGAAGGGCGTGTCTCCACCCAGGATCCCTGACCATGACTCAGCTCCTATCCCTTCCACCAGTAAAGACAGCCCTGTAGTTTCAGTTCCTGGCTTTCTGGGCTGCTGGTCTTAAGGTTGGGGTCCATCCTTAATGGCCTTTCAAGCCCTCAAACACCTAACTTGCTACCTGTTTGCTTGTTTTTAAAGTCCGTGCAATTAGAGGAGAGAGCAGCCCTGGCTTGGAAGGCTTAGGAAACAGGAAGGAGTGGTCCATCTTGTCCTGCAATCCTCATTGCACAGCACGCTGGCTTTTGTACATCCACTGGGTTTTGTAATTCTGTGGAGTTACTTGGTTTAGAGCATGTAAGAGAAGTTAGAAAGCAAAACAAAACCTTTGAAAGTTTTGTAACAGGACAGCAAGCTGTCATGAAGATAAAGGTGAGGATCATCCCTTTCTTACCATTAAAAAAAAATTAATTCAGCAAATGCCCCAAAGAAGCTGCTGATATCGGAAGCTTTCACTCTGTGCAGTTCTAAGACTAACATTCTCAGTTTTAAGAAGCACAGTGTCATTGGCCCTCATGTCCGTGTGGCTTTAGGACCCTCCAGGATACCAAATCTACAGATTCCCAAGCCCCTGTCTAAAAACACTGTAATGTGTATGTAAGCACACATCCCCCCAGACCCCCCCCATCTCTAGATTACTGATACTCAGGCATAGTCAATGTTAATAAATAGTTGTTATGCTGTATTGTTTAGGGAACAATGACAAGAAAGAGCGTGCATGTGTTCGATTCAGACACGGCCACTGTAGGCCTAGCTGTGGTTTTGATGGACAGTGCAACCAACCATGAATCAAAGCCTGAGAAGCAGGCAGCTACAGGGACCAACTGTAGCAATGCTTAGCATGTGTGGACCTCTTGTTCCTTGCCATTGTGGCCATGGCTAAAACGTGTGCTGTCTCACTGAAGTCCCATTCACTATGAAGTAGCCACTCTTTCATCTTTGAGGACACCATCTTGTGACTTGCTGTTCCTCATAGCTGGTGAGTGGGAGGCCATTATGTGGAGTCACATGCTCAGCTTTAAGTCTGGGCAGTGTCTGGCTCCTGACTTTGTACAGCAGTTTTTCTGGTAAGATTATCCACAGGCATAGAAAACAGGAAATGACTAAACTGCACCAAAGTTGAGAAATGGTTTGTTTTTTCAAATTGTGGTTCACTAATATAAACTAGTGATTTTAAAAAAAAGATGATGTGAATCTTGTTACTGACCTAAAAAGACAAGTTGTTTGTAAAACAAATGCTGTACAGTAGTTTATATAAAATCCTGATTTCATATAATCAAACCGCATAACATATAACAATAAGCAGCACGTTCTTCCAAGGTTCTTTCTTGTAAGGCCTGTTAGATTGCTAAGTATAGCCACTTTGTAACAGTGCGTTCCAGCAACCTTGGAAAAACTGATTCTATGATAGAAAATGTAAAACTTACAGCAACAAGTGAATTGAATCATCATGCACGCCACGCCACCCAACGTGTCTCGTTTCTGTTCTACAGCTCTCCACCCTAGATTGCTTTAAAGGAGAGTCTCAGATATTACACATTATCGAATATGTAAATATTTTTAATCTAATTTTTAACTGTTGTTAGGTGAGTAGGTCAATCCAGTAGTTGTCGGGTTGAGGGAGAGTCTAGTTATTCTCTGGCTGTGATGGACATCATGACCCGAAGTTGGAGAGGAGTCCATCATGAACGGGAGTTGGGCAGGTGCTCGGAGGAGCCTGGAGGGCGGAACCAGGGCAGAGGAGGCTGTGGAGGAGCACTGCTTACTGGTTTCTCCTCCTGGCTCGCTCTTACCTTCCTTCTGCGCCTGAAGACTACCTACTGAGGGGTGGCCCGTTCCAGGTGGGTGGTAGAGCTCTTCCACATCCACCAGTCAAGAAAATGCCCACAGGCTTGCCTCAGGCCAGCCTTATCGAGGCATTTTCTCAATTGAGAGTCCTCTTCCCAAACTGCCTTAGCTTGTGGCGAGCTAACAGAAAAACCAGAACCAGCACGGGGGGGGGGGGGGGGGGGGAGGAACGACACAGGACTGCAGTGACTCTATCTGGTGCTGTAATGATGGTGACATGTCATTAGCCATTTATCAGCATCGACAGCATGTCTAACAGGGAGAACCCCATGCGAAAACTGGGGCTGTAGCTAGCAATAGTGGGTTAACAGTAGCTCGTCAGTTGAAACTGGTGTTTCGTACTCACGCAAGACGCGAGCAGCAGGAACCTGGAGGTGAAGAGTGAGGCATGGGGAGCTAAATTCCTCAATTTTCTTCATAAACCAAAAAATCATTGTAGAAAAAAAGTTTATCAGTTTTGAGAAGGGAATAGGGGGGTGCTTTTCTTTTTTCTTTTTAAAGCAGCATTCTGTTGAACTCATTTGAAATCTCACAGTTGCTGTTGAAGTCACTGGGTTGGCAGCCAATGGGAACAGCTCCTTTTACCCTCTTCTTTGTAACACAGCCATGACTTTGGCTCCCGGAACATTTAAAAAAAATTTTTTTTAAACCAGATATTTATTAGATATTGTTATGCCCTATTTGCATGAAGTGTGTTTTGTGGTTAATTTTCACATATTCATTTGTAGTGCTGGGGATGAAGCCACGCTAGGGGAGGACTGAACCCTTGAAGTACATCTGTCTCTGGCTCCCTAAACTCTTTCAGCTTCCAGATTTGGGGGTCTCTGCTCTCACATCCTCACTTCTACTCAGCTGTCAGGTCATGTCTGGCATTTCCCCACACCCTGCCTCCCCCCTCCCCTTCATGTGCCTCTCATTGCACTGACTGTAGCTCCCTTGGGCCTGTGCTGTCTGGGCGCCACCTGCTCCTAGTGCATTCTGGTCCTTCACAGAGCGTGAGCTCACTCCTCACTCACATCTTTATCCTAACAGTAAAAGTTGTCTTAAGGGCAAGGCGTGGTGGTGCACACCTTTGATCTCAGCACTCCTGCAGAGGCAGGCGCATCTCTGTGAGTTTGACTCCAGCCTGGTCTGCGTAGTGAGTTCCAGGACAGTCAGGGCTACATGGAGAGACCCTGCCTCAAAATCAAAACAAGGAGCTTTTTCTAGTATCATTCCTGCTATAGTAACTGGAGGACAATTGCCAGGAAGGACCCCAGGTCAGGTATGAGCCACTGCAGTGTTTCACGAAGACTCTCTCTCACAAACTTCGGGGCCATTACTAAGTCCCACCAAACCCCAGTAAAGTTGATCAAACCACCAATCTGGATGATACAGAGAGTCAAGAGCAGAGACAGTCACCCAGCTGCCTCTAGACACACTTGGCGCAGAAGAAAAGAGAGCCAAGCCGCTGGAGGACGGAGAGAAAGACGGAGAGAGGACAGAGAAGGGGCAGATGGCAGAGCTGTTGGAGAGCAGTCGGAGCACACAGGAAGTGGCTGCTGGGGCTCGTCAGCCAAGAGCAGCTGCAGGGAAGCACACCGCTTTATTCTTTGTGTGCGTTAGGCCCATTGCCCCAGCCAAGCTGAGCGAAACTCATAGGTTTGGAATTTATTTCCACATTTTACATTCCTGAGGAAGTGTTTGCTAAACAAGATTTTTCTCCGGGACTGTCAACTTTCAGGAAACCTGGAGGGGTGGGGGTGGGGGTGTTAACTTCTCCCCAAGAGACTCTTCTTACACAATCCAAACTGTGTTAAAATAAACACGCTGGGCCTGGGATTCGTGTTCAAGAACAGCTCGTTGTGGAGGTGGCAAGCCTGGAGGACGCTCTGTAGGAGGAGAAACATCCGGAGGACACCTCGGGCCTGTGCCGACGTCATCGTGTGTTCGAGCTCAGTTCCGTGTTCGGGTTAAATAAAATCCCGTGAACTGTGTTCCGGTTATCTCCTTAGTGCAGAGTGCTATGGCCCCTTTCCAGACCCATTCTTTTGTGGGAGAACATTCACCCAGCAGGCGCTGAGTGCCTGGAGCACAGCACAGGGGCTGGCACTTGCTTCCACAGCGTTGTTTGCTTAGCTCTTGAAGGGCGCTCGGCTCGGCTTGGGATTTAGCTCTTCCGTGTCACACTTTAATGTGGGTGCGCCTCAGCTCCTGGCCATGTTTGAAGCTGGAGCTATGTGACGTTCCCAAGCGGAGTGGTCTCCGGGAACACAGGCCGGCCTTCTCCTAACCGGACCTTGAGCATCAACCATGCCTCCTAGCCAGGAACCCTGGGTGCCTCTTCCCACGCAGAGACGCCTGCTGCGGTCAAAGACTCCCCGTCATTGTCCCGAGTCCCTTGCCTAGAAGCAGCACAGCTAGACCGCGTAGGGGGCATCAGGCTCACTGTTCACGTGCTGTTTACGGAGGAGGGCAGAAGGGCCAAGCGATTTTACGTGACTGCACCGGGCTCGTTTAACTGGGGTGGCTGATTCTCCAACCTCAAAATGCTTTCTGCTCGAAGATAAAAATGAAGTCTGAGGGCTCCACATTGATTTCGCATCCTAGAAATACAGCAGTCCTTGCTCATCCGTGGTGTCAGTGGCAACCATGGCCTTAAAATGCCAAATGGAAATCCCGGAAAAAACAAAACAAAACCCCTCATGTTTGAACAACTTTTAATACAACCTGTTGTTGTGATTGTTCTAACTTAAGATTTGTTACTATTATAGACCTCTTCATATATCTACCTTACAAATGAAACTTGTCACAGGTTGTCTATGTGCAGTAAACAGTATGCTAGCTGAGGCTTTGGCACCCTCCACAGTTTCAGTTGTCTGCTGGGGGCTGGTCTTGGAACATACCTTCTGTAGATTAAAAGCGGTGGCAGAAGGGTGGCATGGGGGAGAATCTAGCTAGCAGAAAATGTAAAAAGCGGGGAACCCTTCCCCACCCAGACTGGAAGTGGGAGAGAAGCCCGTGCCTGTGGGAGTGACCTGTATAGAGGGTCCTGAGCCCAGCAGCCTTTCTTGTCAGCCCACACTTTCTCCCAGCCAGACCCTCCCATTCCCAGGAGTGTCTTCCTCTTTCTCATTATTGTTCTTTGTTCCCACTGACTGAATGTCCTTGGTGCAATCTTCTGTCCTTGGACACAGGGAGTGGGAGACTCCAGTGGGCGCCTCCAGGACCCAGCTTTCTGCCTACAGCAGGAGGATCCTGTATCTTGTTCTCACAAGTGAGGCTTCACATATTCTGGGCGGCAGGGGCACCTGGCAGGTCCAGGAAGCCAACTTTGACAGCTGGTTTGAAAGCCTTGCCAACAGTTTGAGACCCAGGCGAGGAGGGTGTTGGCACTCAGCGTTGGAGCCTGTTGTGTGCTTGGGGAAGACGTGAGAGCAGAAGACAGGGAGGAAGGATGGACGTGTGGACAGACAGACACCCCGCACTCCTGGTGCGCTTTGCTTCTAGGTGTCCATCACTGTAACACCCTGTGCTCATCAGCAAACAGTCCCTATCCTTTATGTCAGCCATGCTGTACCGGTCAGAATTATGGTCTTCTCTAAAAACTTCCGATGCAGAAGCTGAAGCCCTTTAACTGGCTCTGTAGCTTGACCTTGTTGGGCCTCAGACCACATGACTGGCCCCAGGTGCAGGTAGTCATTATCGGCCAGATATGACTGGAGCGAATCTCAGAACAGTACCAGTATTTTCCTTTTTATTTACTACTTTAGGTTGACAAAGTAGAAAGGGCATTTTAAAAAAATTCTTTTCAATTGTGACTACAGTTGGGGCGTGTCTCGATGAGGGAAGTACAACAGTGCCTACGCTTTCGTGTGTGCTGAGCTCTTCTTGAGCAGGGCCTACAAGCCTTTGCATGGCTTGCAGGCGGTGCAGGATCACAGACGTGCTGCAGAGACTGTTGGCATTCTCCATCCCCTCTGTATCAGACTCCCGTTTCTCCTGCTAACCTTGAATCGAATGCCAGAGGTGTTTGCTTTTATCTCTGTGCTGGAGCTTTGCTGGCCTCTACAGCACTCGGTCTGCACCGGGCGCCAAAGCCTCGGAGACCGCATCTCACCTCTTCCGCCAAAGGCCTTCGCTCGGGTCTTTTGGCTCTGTATTGCATTCAAACAGGTAGCATAGATTTGCCTTAAAAACAAAAACAAAAGCAAAATGGTTTCCCCTCTGATCAGTTGTGGGGTTTTTATTTGTTGTTTGTTTGAATCTTCCATTTTAGAGCTAGTGTTTTTTTTTAGGACAAGTAGAAAAATAGAAGAGAGAGAGACCATTGGCAGAACACAGGGCTGAGGAGTCATTCGAAAATCCAGATGTGGGTTATAATAAGAACCACCATTTAGCTTTGGCATGGCCTTCAACAAAGTCACAGAAAATGGTGTGATAGTGGCCCTCACAAGACTTGCTGAGAGGGATCAATGATGAATGGCTGACAGCGGGAAGGCTGTCCAAGCTTGCTGTTTCCAGATTTCCCTGACTTAGACACACAGCTCTGTGCAAATGAGGCTCATGTGCCAAGTATCCCACCTTTCTCATATGTACAACCTATTTTGCTCCCGTGTGACATTAAGGTACCGGGTCCTGTGATATATGTCCGAGGGCCTTCTGGCTAATGAGCCGAGCGCCCTCGCAGGATGAGGCTGGTGAGTTGTGCCTCAGCCCATCGTAGTTCTACAAGCAGAAAAGACAGATAAGGGCTCACTGTGACTGTTGAAGTCCAGTCCTACAAAGCAGGGTGGCTGTCTGGAAAGGAAGGCTGAGGGCCCTGAGTGACTGAGGGAGCCCCATGGATCTGCACAGTGGGGTGCCTTCTCCTGTGCCTGAGACTGATTACCTGCAAAGTCAGGAAACTGCTGGTGATTTCCCTCAACCTTTTCAACAGAAATTCGACTTCTGCTAGAAGAACTGGGAAAAGGGGAAAAAGAGAGAAAAGGTGAAAAGGAAGGCTGGAGGGAGGGAGGGAAAAAGAGAGGAGATGGAGAAGGAAAGGAGGTGGGAGCAGCCCCTCCCCCAAGTAGTGCTATTTTTTTAAATTTTTTAATTTTTATTTATTTATTTGTTTATTTTTTTGCATTCGAACAGGCCAACTTTTTAAAATAAGAGAACTTCAATCTTGACCTCTTTCTCCTCACCACAGGCCGCCAGATCCCACCCTTGGACCCCCATGAAAATGGAAACAGTGGAGGGATCAAGCTTGGGAGCCAGAGCTTGCCAGGCAGCCGGAGGTGCTGCTGAGCTGGCATACAGAGCACCAAGGAAGAAGCCAGCTCCGGTGGCCAGCGTGCACAGAAGGACCCCACCCTCAGGGCTAACTGCCTGCTGCAGAGCGAGCAGCTTTGCACCCTGGGAGACCCACAGGACGCTCAGCACGGGAAATTCCCTGAAAAGAGATTATGGAAAACCCAGCATACCACCACAATATGGCCTTCCGTTTATGAACCGCCCACAGCAGGGCTTGTACTTGCTAGGTATAGTTGCCATTTTTGTTAAATATTAGAAACTTTTTAGATTTGTTCACAAGCCTCGAGGTGCCCCTCTCCTCTGATTTCCTGTGCCACCTAGTCAGAGCCCAGGGCCAGGGCCTCCGTTCCTAGCCAGTTCACCAAAAGGCAAAGGCAATGTAGTAGGTTGGTTACCTTTTAGCTGGCTTTGGAAGTAAGGCTTTCTTCGTTTCCTGAGGTAAAGCAGACATGAATAGCTGCACCATCACCCAAACTGAGAACTGATCTTCTGGAAAAGACAGAAGCTGGATTAGAAACTGCCATCTGTGCTCCTTTTCACTTAACTGATGAACATTTTCCTCAGGTAAACCCAACCAAATCTGACTCGAAGGTTACATATAATCCCGGTTTAAAACAGTTAAGTAGTTGCTGTGTCAGTGGTGGAAGATGGAGGATGGTAATAGCATCCGGGGCACCACCCAAATGCATCCTCTCCATTGCAGTGAGTTTCTGCTCTTGGAGATGATTAATTCACAGAACATTGATTTACGAGGAGACTGTGTCACGGTTTCACATCCAAGGGATAAAACCAATCACAGGATGTTTGAGTCTAAACTGCAGGGCAAACTTCTTCTAGTAATAGCAGCTAATCATGGGTGACAGCACCCCAGGCAGAGAAAGCCCCGCCTTAAAAATGTGGACCCCCGAAAGGACAAGGTCAGAAGAAGTGCTTTACGCTCTGCCTGCTTTGGAGAGAAAGGCCGTCCAGCAGACAGAGCCCGTTCCAGGCGCAGACGAGGCTGTCTGTGTGTCAGTGTAATATTCTTCCTGCTTCTCCCAGTTCGGGAGTTAGTTGAAATCTAGAATATGGGGAATAACAAATACTTGTCTCCATTCAAGAGTGTCCCTCAGTGTCCCAGAGCAGGGCTCTCAAACACCGTTAGCAAATGGCACCTGTAGGTCATCGGGCCTTCTCAAGGCTGGTCAGTTCCTATCCCCCGTCACCAGCATCGCTGGCTGACAGGACTCTACATGCTGACAAAAACATCAGCGTGCTCACTGCAGGTGAAACAAACAAAAAACTGTTGTGTTGAAGCTGAGGTGGCCTCTTTCCACACAGTGTCAAGCTTGTTTTTCAACCTCCCCCCCTTCCCCCCGTTTTGGGAAGCTTTGGCTGGGAGCTTGCCTTTGTCTGGCTGGCGGTCTAGACTTCGGAGCCGAGATGTTGCTGGTCCCAGGAGAGAACGCCACAGGTTTGGATTGGGTTTGCAGTGGCTGAATTCTGCATGAACTGTCTGGGCGTCACCCTGACGGTGAGCCACGCCAGCATATTGGAGAAGCACGTGAGGGAACGAAACCTCGCTTTCTCCAGGCTGCAGCGCCATCGATATCAAAGCCACGCGGAGGGCCACCACCACTGGCAAAGAAAGAATGTGGCACTTGGCCCCACACACAGTCATACCACCTTGGGCCTTTTCTGCAGACAGGTGCTGTGGCGTCTGGGGCTTCTGTACCCTTGGCATTCCTTCTGGGCTGTTTTAACAACTGACCCTAAGTCATAGGAAGGTCTGTGGAGACCTAGAAGTTACATCTGCTCCTCACATAGGCTGTAGTGTCTTCTCCATCAGTCCCCAAATTCCCTTCTCAACCCCCCCCTTCTCTTCTCTCACATCTGGCAGGTTTGTATATGTGTAAATACGATTTTATGTTGGCTATACCTACATGTAATCCATTTCAGGCCTGTGTCCATAAGGCCCAGGCTGTCAAAGGGATTCTTTCTCAACAGAAGTCCCTAAGGACAATGGTAGAGCTGTGCAAATGTTTTACGCAGGTACAGAATCGACTTGCCATTTTTTTTTTCTTAAAAGTGGTACATTAGGGTACTGAATATGATGTTGCCTTGCAGACTAACCTGCATTCTAGCCAACAGCAAGGGCTGTGCCCAGTGGGAATCCCACTCCTACTACGGGAGGTTTGGGGGACTGAATTGTTTGCTCTGCCATCAAGGACTATGGCCTGTGTAGGCTCCTTGCCGCTCAGCAGCGTTCAGGGCGGGGAGTCAGGAGCCGGCAGTCAGCAACGGCTTCTGTCTGTGCCAAGACCTCATCGTGCTCTTCGCCACTGCCGTGACACCCAGAGTGAGCCAGCAGTCCCGCTGTCACCCGGACCGTCGCCCCTTCTGGTGTGTTGGTAAAGGCTTTCCACTTGGGCTGGACCCAGGTTCCGCACCTAGAAGACCCCTTCGGCAGACACCTAGGACCTTCGCCTGCTATGCTCGGTGCTCTGGGGAAGCATTTCCCTCCGTGCGCATTGGCATCAGCTGCTTGGTTTTAACTCATCGGAAATCATTCCTACTAATAAATATTTTAAGTCTTACCGAGTGTCTTCTTCTTACGATCAGAACGAAGAGAAACATGCTCACAAGACCTGGGGAGCGGTGTTCTGGCACGCTGTGGACAGCATCTGACTGTCATCCGCTAAGGAGACGGACGGGGGAAAGAGGGCATGGTCACGTGATGAGAGCTGTGCGGTGGATGGATGCATTGTCCGTAATGTGTCGCCCTGCAGCTCTCAGCATTGTGTGGCGGGCAAGGCTGCCTGGGGAAGTCGCCCACAGGGGGCTGCCGAGTAGTCCTCAGTAGTCGCGCAGTGCGCAGCATGGGAAATGGAACCGCGACCCGGGGTGCACACAGAAAGACAGCTGGGGTACGATAATAATTATTTCTTGATGTGTGGATGGAAATAGAAGCACGAGACGGAAGAGCATCAGCTTCTGAAGAGGGGTGGCACCGAGTCCAGTCAGAGGCAGACGAAAGGCATTTAACTATCAGCAGTTTTGAATTATTTCATAGTATAAAAATCTGGAGCCAGTGCCCGGCATGGTCACGCATTCCTTTAATCCAGGGAAGCAAAGGCAAGAACATCTCTGTGGGTTCACTGCCAGCCTACTCTACATAGTGAGTTCTGGGTCAACCAGGGGCTTCATAGTGAGACCCTGTCTCCAGAAGTAAATAGATAAATCAGTAAGTAAGTCTGAAGCCAGCATGTCAAAATGATAGTACTGATCAATTCAAAGCCTCTATTTCCCTAGTATCAGACTTTTTCAGAGATGGAGGGATATGGAGGTGAGGGAAAGCTCTCCAGCGATGCCAGCTGGGTGGGGCTTACCCGCTGCTGTCTCCTCGGCCCCCCTGACTCCCCACTGGCGCCACACTTGCTCACACACACCAGTGGAGCTTGTGTTTTCTGCATAGACCCTGTCTGAATAGATGAAGGGCCTACATGAAGTGACACCTTCTGTCCTTTCTGGTTGAGGGGCGCCAAGGGCATGCTGGGAAGCTGCTCTGGCTGTACATAATCGACCAAGAATAGGAAACAATCTTCCATGACTGGAGAGATGGCTCACTGGGTAAGAGGGCTTGCTGGGTGGGCACAGGCACTTGGCTTTGGGACCCCCACAACCTACATATATGCAGGCATCGGCCCTGTGTTTCTCAGCACTGTGGAAAGAAGATAGGCCTCAGCCAACCAGCCTAGTAGAAACGTGAGTTTCGGGTTCAGTGAGAGACTTAGTATCGTGAAAGCAAGGTGGGGAAGGAAAGAGCGGGATGCCCGATATCTTCCTATGGCCTCCATATATACACGCATGGGTGAGCACGCACATGCATGCACACACATGCCACAAACAAAACACTCTTAAAAAGAGAGAACAGCAAAAGCTTTCGGGCTGGAGTCCTCACGATTGAATCCTGATGATTTTTATAAGACAGAGACCAGATCACATGTCTGTCAACATCCTTTGTTTTTTGGCATCTTGTTCCACCTCAGGACCGTGCCAGCAAGCAGGCCATCACCAAATGTAGGTTGATGGCTATAGACCAAACTGTGATCCAAAATCTCTGTCTTAAGTTATGCAGTCTGTGGTATTGTGTTATTAGTAACAAAGTGAGGTTTTTGGTCTAGCAGGGAAAGATGGTATACTGGAAAGGGAATCCGGAAATGCTAGAGTTAGTGGATAAGGATCTTCTTATAGCTGTCTTTGTAAGTCACATGTCTATTTACCCATCCATCTCTAACTACCCACCAATCAACGCAGCCTCCACCTACCCATGTTTCCATCCAACTACCCGTCTACCCAACTATATTCCTCTTATTACTCACTCATCCATCCACTCACCCATTGACCCATCCATCTATCCATCCATCCATCTGCCCACCTACTCATCCATCCATCCATCCATCATCCATCCATCCATCCATCCATCATCCATCCATCCATCATCCATCCATCTATCCATCCATCCATCTGCCCACCTACTCATCCATCCATCCATCCATCCATCCATCCATCCATCCATCCATCATCCATCCATCCATCTATCCATCATCCATCCATCCATCCATACAATCTATCTAGACACCCATGCATCTTTTCACCCATGGCAACCCATCTGTCTGTCCATCCATGCACCTTTCCAATAAGTGTTTGTTGAGGGCTATTGTGAATCAAATGCTGAACTAGTCATCCATGACCTCATCAGTCTGTGCAGCTACCAAGCCTACAAGTTAAAGACAAGCAGATCAAGAACATCAGCACTGAAGGGAAGCTTCAGCTGCAGACAAGACATCTTGCCTTGGGGACACTCTGAGTTCTGAGCAGAGACTAAGATCCTAGGAATTGACTCCATTACCTAATCCTCAGGTGAACAATGTGCTTGGTCTCTCTGGGTCTCCATTTCCTCTTGTAAAATGGTGATAATAGGGGGTGGTGAGATGGCTCAGTGGTTGCTCTTCCAGAGGACCCTGGTTTCAGCTCTCAGCATCCACGAGGAGGCTTACAGCTGTGTTCTTGGGATCTGACACCCTCACACAGGCACATGTGTGAGGACATAAAATAATAAAAAAAATTTTAAATGGGGATAATACCACCTGCCGGGGCTAATACCAAGATGAAGGGAAATAAATAATGAGTTAGGACAGGAAACAATAAACCAGCCTTTGACTGGAGCTGGGAAAGGTTCTTTGCTCCTCAATTCTTAGTTGTACATTATTATCTTTTGTTCTCAACCTCTGTCTTGTAAGGCATGTGTACTGTAGAGATTAAGAAACCTGAAGCCACCTCCTGAATCTGGCTCCCAGCTCTGTGATTTGTGGGTGGTAGAGTCCTTACCAGCCTGATATCCCTAATCCCCGGAGTTTTCTCATTGGGTGAAATGCATATGTCATTCCCTGGCACCTACGTCTTCTGGAGCTCAGATAGTGTCACAAATGAAAAGGCTTTCCCCAAGCTCGCTATAGGCCCATTAAGACCCGAACTGATGGGACCCTTCATAATCATTGTTTCTCCACATGGTGGATATTTTGGCCACTTCTCTGTGGAAATATCTCCATGTTTGATGACAGGACTAGCCCTCTGAGTCTGCTGGTGGGCATACTGCATTGCTTTTATGAAATTCAAACAAAACTCTAGATCCTGGAAACAGCCATCCCCAAGACATAATGCACCCTCCTCTGTGGGCCCCACCCTCGTGATTGTACCTTGGGGAATAAGGAAATATCTGGGTTGAGGCCAACACAGGGTCTACAGGAAAGTCCAAAGGCAGCTCTTTTCTTATGGAAAGTGACACTCAGGTCCCTCACGCTGCCACCTCCCTGGAATTACAGGTTTTTACCTCACAGAGAGACGTTCTGCTGACCGTGGCACCAAGCAAGAACCCCAAATCAAGGATCTTCACGTGAGTAGAGAAGGCTGGGGCAGTCCATGCTCTTCTGAGTGTTACACACCATGTCGCCCTTTGTTCACGACTTTCATGAGGTTGATGCTGTTATTTTTTCCATTTTACAGATGAGATGTGAAGCTAAATTGTCCAAGATCATAGACTGGTAAAATGGGCTAGAGGTCAAATGTAAGCTAGCATTCTTTCTCTCTTTCTTTACTCTCCTTGCTCTACAGAGAAAGGGGGGTGGGGGAAGGCTGCAGAAAATGAACTCCATTCTTACTGGCAAGTTCCCAGGAGCTGCTTTCAAATTATACCTCAGTTTGCCCACAAAAACCAGAGAATTGTACATGGTTCTAATGTGTAAGGCATCTTTTTTTTCCCTCTGCTATGCTGGGGTTTGAACCCAGGGCCTTGCATGTGCCATGAATTCTCCTCTCAGCTGCATCTTCAGCCCAATCCATCTCATTTGTAAGAAAGGATCCTGGAAAACTTAAGCGATATTCTGGATTCTACACAGCCAGAAAGTAGGGCAAGCCGTCTCCACGCTGAGACCTATCCTATTTTGAAAGCCGTTCTGACGTCTCAGGAGGGCACTTTTTGCCTGGGGAGCTAAGGGTTAATCAGCTCTGGCTGGAAGAACTGAATTGGCCTATTAAAGGGACTTGCTGGTTTGACTGAATCCAAACTGCGGGTCCGACTCTTCCAGAAGGTCGCTCTGTCTCTCCGTTGTCCTTGATCTTGATGTGGAAACCACTGCTCAGCCCTCGGGGAGGTTTCTAAAGCCTTGGAAATAACCCACGTGCCTGGACTCAGCAATCCAGACTTGATGGGGGTCTGAGGCCCTGACCTGCTGATAACCCAGTGCCCAAACTGGCATAAGCCAGTGAACCTGGGTGACCTTTCTCTGCTTCAACTCTGCCCTGCTGGATGTACAAGTCTTCCTGTTTGTTTTGAAAAGAACCCCTGACCTGTTTCTGAGGCCGCTCCAGAGGTTTCATGCTTCCATTTTACGCTTCCTTCCACACTCCCTCCCGTCAACCTACTTATGCGCTGACATCTTGGCTAATTTTGATCAGATGTAGTGAATCTCCTCTGCTACCTCTTTCTTTTTCACTCACAAAATTTTAAGAAGTGAATCTTGGTCACAAATTCACTTGATTTCCTCATTTTGTACTGTCAGAGACTATTAGAAACGTACCTAATGCTGGCTTCAATAACGTCACTCTCTCCATTGTTTCTGGTTTCTGTGTCCTGGGCTCCAAAGTTCCTCTAGCTTTTCCCCCTGCCTCCTTCCATCTTCCTCTGCCTCCTTCCTTAGCTAACCCTCTTGCTTAAATACAGTTATCTTCTGCAAGCCTCTAGCGATGGTTAACCTTGAGTCAACTTGATTGGATTGGGAGACATCTTGGGGGCACACCGTTGGCTGTGTTTGTGGGTGTTAAGGCTCTCATTTAATCAGGCATTTGACCCACTCATGGAGTAAATATTTGAATAGACTTTGGTGGAAACTGGAAAGTCCGGTCTGCTTAGAGAAACCAGGTCACTGGAAGTATGCCTTTGAAGGACAAAGCTGTTAGGTCTCAAACCCAGGACAAATGGCTAACTGAGGTGCCTATTTAACATGTCAAAGTGGACCTGGCCTCCAGGCTCTCCCAGCATCCCTCACTTCCTGCTTGTTACAGGATGTGCTGACTAGTCTCATGTCAGCTTGACAGGAGCTGGACTTATCTGAAAGGAGGGAACTTCAATTGAGAAAAGAGGCCTCCAGAAGATCCAGCTGTAGGGCATTTTCTTAATTGATGGGGGAGGGCCCAGCCCATTGTGGGTGGGGCCATTCCTAGGCTGGTGGTCCTGGATTTCATAAGAAAGCAGGCTGAACAAGCCATGGGAAGCAAGCCAGTGAGCAGCATCCCTCCACGGCCTCTGCATCAGCTCCTGCCTCCAGGTTGCTGCGTTGTTTGAGTTCCTGACTCAACTTCCTTCGACGATGAACAGTGATGTGGAAGTGTAAGCTGAATAAACCCTTTCCTCTCCAGCTTGCTTTTCTGTCATGGTGTTTGGTTGCAGCAATAGAAACCCTGACGTGCCCTACCCTCTCCCCTAACCCTCACCGGCTGGGCTGCCTTTCCCTTCCACTCTTCCTTATGTAAGCCAGCCATTTGGCCATGTTGTTCTTTTTACCCTTTTCATCCTTCTGGTTTCTTCATCTCTGGGCTCTCCCCTCTCCCCTCCCCCTTCTCACAGGGCTCAGACTCAGGTTCAGTCTGGACTCCCCAGGTGTCTCTGCCTCTGGCTATGGCCTTCCTCACATCTACAATAAACTCTCTCTGCCATATATAGACCCAGTCATGTCCCCCTTCTCCATTTCTTTTTTTCCTTGATCTGGTGCTGGAACCTGGGATCAAACCAGAGACCTTCCGCCCTTCTTGGCTTTTGCTGTTGTTGCCTTGTGCTGAGCATCTCTGCTCCATCATTCCTCTTCCCGCCTCTGAGGGGTGGGAAGGCCCAAAACTGTGAGTACAGAAAAAAGTCTTTTCTTCCTTTAATTGTTCTGTGGGTGTTTCATTGGAGCAATGAAAAGTCTGCCCCCTGCACACACGGAATGCACACATGCCCAAGTCTGCCCCCTGCACACACGGAATGCACACATGCTCAAGTCTGCCCCCTGCACACACGGAATGCACACATGCCCAAGTCTGCCCCCTGCACACACGGAATGCACACATGCCCAAGTCTGCCCCCTGCACACACGGAATGCACACATGCCCAAGTCTGCCCCCTGCACACACGGAATGCACACATGCCCAAGTCTGCCCCCTGCACACACGGAATGCACACATGCCCAAGTCTGCCCCCTGCACACACGGAATGCACACATGCCCAAGTCTGCCCCCTGCACACACGGAATGCACACATGCCCAAGTCTGCCCCCTGCACACACGGAATGCACACATGCCCAAGTCTGCCCCCTGCACACACGGAATGCACACATGCCCAAGTCTGCCCCCTGCACACACGGAATGCACACATGCCCATGCACATGTGCACACATGTTCCTGAGTGTTCAGTATCACACCTTCCTGACGGTATAATCTAATTTTAGAGCTTCAGTGACTCCTTCGAGGTGCTTGACCTGACTCCATCCCAGAGACGAGACCTTTGTTTTACCCAGTCTTCAATATTCTACAATGACAGCAGAAAAGGGACTGTGACAGATCTTCTGTAGAATGTGCAACAAGTGAGTGTGCAAACATGTACATGTGCTTCAGTGCCAATCAAACAATATCATTTTCCCCAAACTGTTTTGTGACACCCCATATTAGTTATTATTTTTGTTGCTGTGATAAAACACCATGACCAAATAACACCCAAGCCAAAAACCCACCATGGTGAAAGGGACTTACTTGCGGAAAACGTTTATTTGGGCAAATGCTTCTGGAAGGTGAGTCCACAGTGTTCAGAGAGGCCTGGCAGCACAAATGGGAAGCTGGCTGGCCACATTTTCCCCCCACGTGAAGGAAGCCGAGCTAACACTCCTTCGAGGACAAGTGTGGAGCAGAGAGAGGGAGGCTGAAGTGAGATGAGACTCCGAGTCTCCCCCCGACCCTGTGTCATACCCCCTCCAGCAAGGCTATACCTCCAAAGGATTCATAACCACCCCCCAAAGTGTCACTAACTGGGGAAAGAACCATGCGAAAACCAGAACATATGGGGGGCCATTGCTCAGTCAGAAAATATACACCCCACTGCAAGTAAAATAAAACTGCCTCTGCATCCCATGGTGAAATGCCTAGCGCAGCCTCTTTCTCTCCTCACCTCTGGCTGAGAGCCCTGGTTCTGGCCCCTCCAACCTGGCTTCCCTTCCTCTCTGCTGTGAATCTCACCCTTATTTGCTCCTCTTTTCCCAGCCTCTCTCCATTCTTCCGATCACAGATTTGGGAGCAGTAGGTTAGCATCAGCGTCAAGTTCAGATAATGCCATCAGAGAGAGTGATGTTTTACACTAAACACAACCCGTCTAGCACGAAAATGTCCGTTTTAGTCTCTCCTGTCTAGTTCAGAAATTAATCAAATTACTTTAGAATGGCAAAGGGGGAGTGGGGAAGGAGAGGAACTCAGAGGACACAGGCGTTTCAGTCCTGTGGTTCAAGTTGTCATTGAGCATTTGCGGCATGGTACACCGTTCAAGAGGCTGGACCCACCAACCAAGGCTTTACACCGTTCAAGAGGCTGGACCCACCAACCAAGGCTTTACACCGTTCAAGAGGCTGGACCCACCAACCAAGGCTTTACACCGTTCAAGAGGCTGGACCCACCAACCAAGGCTTTACACCGTTCAAGAGGCTGGACCCACCAACCAAGGCTTTACACCGTTCAAGAGGCTGGACCCACCAACCAAGGCTTTACACCGTTCAAGAGGCTGGACCCACCAACCAAGGCTTGTCTTTGTCCCCAGGCAGCCTATGCTTTGGCAGGAGAGGAAAGACTGAGGCCACATGACTCCAGTTTCAGCACATGTGGGGTCCGATGGGAGGGGCTGAGAGGCTGGGACCATGTCCTGGTTGGTGGCATTTCCTACTCTTTTGATTTAAATTTGTGCTTTCCAGTGTTCTGTTTCTTCACCTTCTGTGGATGGTTTGTAAAAGTCTTATGGGAAAAGTTCCTTTCATCTCTCCTTTCTTTAATCAGAGGTCTGTTAGTCAGGATTTGCTAAGAATAGAATGACAGAATGAATCTATATATGTTCAAAAGGATTCTTTAGAGTGGCTTACAGGCTATGGTCTGGCTAGTCCAACAATGACTACTGATGGAAAAGCCAACAAGTCTGTAGTTGTTTAATCCATGAAGCTCAATGTTTTAACCAGTCTTCAGTCTAAGCTGCAGTCCCAAAGAAGTAGGTTCTAATATCAGTGAAGAAATGCCTCCAGGACAGGAAAGGCAACACTGCCATCAAAGGTAAGGGCAGACAGGCAAGCTGTGAAACTGTCGGATGGGAGGTCGGGATGGCAGAGGTGGGGTCTGACGGCTTCGGCCCAAGCCTGTTTCCGGTTCCCTGCTCACTACAAGCCCCTGCCGTGGGCTCCCGCTCCACTAACCTGCTGCGTGGCGCTGTCCCTGCGATGGTGACTGAGCGCCCTCCGAAACTGCGAGCCCACAGAGATCTTGACCCCCACGGTTGTTTCTGACAGGCACTTTGTCAACGCAGTGGGAAGGAGAACTGACACAGACAAAATGGGGCACTTTTATTTCCTTCCCACATATCAGCTTTTCTAATTCTCCTGTTAGGAATCTGACCTGTTTTGTAAGTTAAAAACTCACAATTTATGGCAGCTCATTGTGTGAGAGACTGGTCTACAGTAGTCTCCTCAGAGAGGCAGAAGTGAATCCTCCGTGCTAACTCCAGCTTCCTTCCAGCAGGTTGCTCAACACTGCAGTCATGGATTCTCGTTCAGCTTAGAGTCTCCCAACCCACGGGCCTGCTGCCCACCTGACTCTGCCTGGTCCCTGTCATCCACACCTGGCTCTGCCTGGTCTTCTTTCTGGAAGCCCAGTGGGAAGGAACGCAGTAGAAATGTCAGTGTTCACCTCTACCTGTGAGCTGAGAGGAACTCCACAGGCTCACTCTGGGGTCACTTCTCTAGCATGAAGATCTTGAGGCCAGCCTTGGTGGTGGCCCCGGGCGCCTCCTGCCTCCTGCCTCCCTGCCTTCCTGGAGTCTCAGGAGGCAGCAGCCCCTCGGACAGGTCTATTCCGCAGTACTGTGAGCTGTCTGGGGACCAAACAAGATCCCTTCAGGCTATTTCAGAACTGCGAAACCATCCTGAGTTTTAAATAGCTGGTTGTTTGCTTCCTAAGACACATCCTGACTCATATAAAGGTTCCCGAGCAACTGGGAGACATACCTGGGCTGAAGGAAAACATATGCTATGACAGGTGGAATGGAATTTTTTCAGCGCCATCAGTACATCACATAAACTGCAAGAGAGAGAATGAAACAACCAACAGCTCTGCTAAGCTGAACAAATGACCAAGATCCCAAAGGTGGCGGCGGCGGCATCATCATCATCATCATCATCATCAGCAGCAGCAGCAGCAGCAGCAGGAGGGGGCACAGATTTCCTATCTCTTGCTAAGACAGTCTAGTATAGTCTAGGAATAGTGCAGCTTCAAACCTTCCCTGTGGGCCTCTCCTCAATGAGATTAAGGGGGAGCTTGGGTGGAGCAGGCTTGGCAAACTAAATGAGTCAGCGTCAGAGTGTCAGCACCCTGGGCTCTCCTTGCTGTAGCGTCAGCCCTGTGTTTCTCCTTCCCGTGGAGGGGGGTACACAGAACTGTGGTGCAGCCGCTGTGCCAGGCACTCTCTCCTCTTGCTGGCTTCTCACGTGAAGTGGCCTGGCTTTGCTTGGCCCAGGGCTGAGAAGTACAAGCAGCCCCTCAGTGTGGCAGGAGACACTGTACTCTTTCTAATACAGTAGCGATTCTTGCCCCTGACCATCTCCCTCTTCCCAGCAGTGTGGCATCTTTCCTTTCTCTAGGCCTCTATGGGCCACTGGTCTAAGTGTTCCTATCCCCCCTCAGGTATGTGTAGGATTAACAGGTCCTTGGCGACTCTCCCGCAGGCCACAGGGGCCAGAGCCTGCCCCATTGTTTTAGGCAAGTACTCTTTCCCTCTGCAGATGTGCTAGGACAAGTACTGGGAAGGCTGTAGCATCCCTCTGGATGTGGCTTTTCCTGCCCCGCCCCCTAGACAGAGCAGGAGACTCAGCTGGGGAGTCTCATTTCCATCATAATGTCATAATCCACTCCCTGCTGCCAGGTAAAGCTGAAGTTCAGGTAGCAATGACTCAGGCTATCCCTTTTATGACAGCAACAACTGGCAAAGTGCTGATAAGAAGTGAACTGTTGGGCACCCAGCCCTAAACGAAACATCTGTATTAGCCCTCCCTCCCCACAAGGCTCGGGGTTAGGAATAGCCAGGGGATGGGGAGGAACACTGTGAAATTGTGCCTCCTGGATAGGACACGGCCATTGCACAAGCAAACTTCCAGCATCGGTGGTTACCTACACAGGATCAAACCAGCAGGAAGATTCGTCAACGCTCCAGCAGGAAGATCAGTCAACACTCCGGCAGGAGGATCAGTCAACACTCCAGCAGGAGGATCAGTCAACACTCCAGCAGAAAGTGCTAACTGGATTCAGAAGACTACCGAGAAGAAACAAGAAGTGAAGTGAGGAAGGAGATAATGTTGGGAGTGCCTGGGGAAGTGGGGGGGTGGGTTGGATATGATCAAGACATGTTGTTTGAAACCTGTTCAGTTGAAAAAAAAATGAAATTGCTGATACCAGCACCACTTTCCCCCTTTAGAGAATGTTTGATATCAAAGCCCAGATGTTTCAAAGCTTCTATAGACAACACAGACACACCGCTGTTTAGAAAACGTTCTTAACTTTGACTGTTAGTGCAGCGTGGTGAAAGATACATGAATTTTTTTTTTTAAAGTGTATGTCAAGAATGCAAAACCTGGGCTGGAGAGATGGCTCAGTGATTATGAGCACTGGCTACTCTTCCAGAGGACCCAGGTTTGATTCCTGGCACCCACATGACAGCTCCCAACCATCTGTAACTCCAGTTTCAGGGAATCTGATGTCCTCTTCTGGCCTTGGTGGGCACCAGGCATGTAGGTGGTACACGGACACGCACACAAAACACCCATGTACATAAATTTAAAACTCTTTCTGAAATGCACAACTTCATTTTCACATAGAATCCTGGGACTCGTTTGTTATGCAGAGTAAATGTGGAAAACAAGCAAGTGACCTCAAAATGACAACAATTCTTCCTGAAAGGGGTGTGTGAGTGTGTTGCTAAAGATGGAACCCAGAGTCTCTTGCATGCTAGGCAGGCTGTACTAGTGAGCTCCATCTGCAAGCCTTGTGGAAAAAGACGTTGACTGCATAGTTAACTAGAGTCACCGTGGCTGATTGAACTAGGACCAGCCACAAGGAAGCTGCTATTAGGGCAAAAGGAAGGACCATGGAATGCAAATGGGGCTCATGGAGAAGGAAAGAGGCCACCTGGAAGGACACGTATGTCTGCTATCATGTACCTCTCAGGGACATACTTCAGTGAGTACGGCAGTTTGTTCCCCAGGTATTTGCAAGTTGGAAGTTTGCTTCTAGTATGGGAGTGTTGAGCGTCTTCGTGGGTTTGGTGTCTTTGTGGGTTCTTCCTTCAGGAGGGGCTGAGGTGGTTCGTATGGGATCCTCAGATCCTCAGATCTTGTAAGGGAAGTGTCCTGGCTAGTTTTCTTTCAACTTGACACAGCTGGAGTCACCTCAGAGGAGGGTCCCTGTTGAAAAATTGCCTGCATGAAATTGGGCTGTGGCCAAACCTGCAGGGCATTTTCTTAACTAGCAATTTGATGTAGGCAGGTCCCAGCCCAAGATGGGTGGTATTACTGATGGCCTAGTGGTCCTGGGCTCTCTAAGAAAGGTGGAGCAAGCCATGAGCGGCACTCTTCCACGGCCTCTGCATGAGCTCCTGCCTCCAGGTTCCTGCCCAGTTTGAGTTCCCCCTGTCTTGGCTTTCCTTGGACTGATCCAGGATTTGTAAACAAAATAAGCCCTTTCCTCCCCAAGTTCCTTTTAGTCACAGTAGTAGTCACCCTAATTATGACAGAGAATACTTACAGTCCTCCCCATGTTCTGACTTGCTGTGTCATCATGTGATTCTCTTGTTTGTGCTGTCTTTATTGTTGAGACCTCATTATCTGCTGTGAAGCTTCCATGAGAGCCAAATAGATGTTGGTGCCATCCCCTCCGGAACTCTGAGCTAAGCAGAGCTCTTGTCTTTATAAAGTAAAGAGCTGCAGTTGTTTTGTTATGGTAATAGAAAAGCAGATCAGCATAATCAATGAGTCATTAAGAGAAATAAGGGCCTAGAGAATCCTGGAGAAAAATTATAAGAAAGTTGTTTATAGCCAGGCACATGCCTAGTACTCCCAGCATTTGGGGAGGCAGAAGCAGGTGGATCTCTGTGAGTTCGAGGCCAGCCTGTTCTATAAAGCAAGTCTAGGATGGCCCAGGCTACACAGAGAAACCCTGTCTTTAAAAACACAAACAAAACTAAACAATACAAAACAAAAAAAGTTGGTTGACCATTTGGCTAAGAGTAGAGTCCAGGATAATATTTGAGCATGGGCTTTGACCTTGACCTTGACCTCTCCTGGCTGTGTAACTTCTCTGAGGCTCAGTTTCCCCATCTGAAGAGCTGATCACAATGAATCTTACCTCAGTGGCTGGTTGTACTTGAGGAAATAATGCCTGTTTATGCATCTGTAGCCCCACACAGCATGACCACCGGGTCTGAGGCTGCCATGAAGCTCTCAAATGACTACCGCTTGGGCACATCAGCGGTAGAGTGCTGCCTGAGTATTTCATAGCCAGCATATTCTGTTCTTAGTTTGGCTGTAGAAGAAACATCTAAGAAGGACCAAAAATGAATCGAGATAAGAGGTTGGACGTGAACAGGGTTCAAGCAGGAGCCCCTGAAGAGTCAGCCAGGAAACGGAGCCATCAAGGGAAAGCGAATGAAAATAACACCAATGGTAAGAAGGAAAGGAAGTGGGTTGCCTTAGGGAATCTCTGAATTTGGGGAGCTGTTGGCAGTGTTAAACCAAGAAAGGAAAGTTGTTAAAACAAAAAAAGACACATAAAAGACCCTTGTAATCACTGATGCTTGGCTGTCTGGTGAATGAAGTTACTCAGGTCTGTACATCATTCATCAGATTCATTCATGATCTCTAAGAATAAGTCTTCTTTGGTATAGATAGTCAATCTTTTGTTCCTTGTTTTGCATTTCTAGTTTATTTATTTATTTTGTTGTTCAGAAAATCCATTACAGGTTCTATCCAAAAATGAGACTTTTCTGGTCCCAGAGTTCTTGGATACAGCTCGGTCCAGAGAGAAGACCGTTGTTCCCAGGCTCAGCAACACACTCCGTCTGTCCACAGAGGAGTCTGAGGCTCCCCAGCAGGTTAGTGTCACCTCCCCGCCACTAAAGAATGCCATTTATCCCAAACATGGGATTAGCTTCAAGCCCTCACCAAAAACCCTTGAGTTGAAACAGGAAAACATTTCTAAAACCTCAGCCTCCCCCATGCAGGCCACACATAGCAATATCACTAAGTCCTTGGCGAAAACCACCTATCCCAAACAGGGGACCACCCACAAGCCCACAGCAAACAGCCTCTACCACAAGAAGGGCAACACGCCCAGGTTATCAGAGGACACGATCCAATCCAATGAGGATAGCATGTCTAAGTCCCCAGAAGACAAGGAGAGTGAACTCCCCATGTCTTCACAGGACACCATCCCGTCCAATGATGGTAAAATTTATAAACCTTTAAAAGACGGTGTTATGATCAAGGAGGGTAAAACATACAAGTTTTTAAAATTCAGCACCCTGTCCAAGGATGGTAAAATCCACAAGCCCTTAAAAGACAGTGCCATGTCCAAGGAGAGAGAAGTCCCTAAATCCTCACCTGACACCTTCCTGTCTAAGGACAGTAAAGCCCTGAAGCCCTTAAAAGACAGCACCATGTCCAAGGAGAGAGAAATCCCCAGATCCTCATTTGACACCTTCCCGTCAAAGGACAACAAAGTCCTGAAGCCCTTAAAAGACAGCACCATGTCCAAGGAGAGTGAAATTCCCAGATCCTCATTTGACACCTTCCCGTCAAAGGCAGGTAGAGTCCAGAAGCCCTTAAAAGACAGCGCCATGTCCAAGGAGAGAGAAGTTCCCAACTCCTCGCTTGACCCCCTCCTGTTAAAGGTGGGTAAAGTCCTGATGAAGCCCATGTCCAAGGAGAGAGAAATCCCCAAATCCACACTTGACACCGTTCTGTCGAAGGCAAGTAAAGTCCAGAAGCCCTTAAAAGACGGCATCATAACCCAGGAGAGAGAAATCTCCAAGTCCTCACAGGACAACACCCAGTCCAAGGAGGATAAAGTCCAGAATTCTTTAAAAGCTATCGTCATGACCCAGGAGAGTGAAATCCCCAAGTCCGCACAGGACAACATCCAGTCCATGGAGGGTGAAGTCCAGAATCCTTTAAAAGATGGCGTTATGACCCAGGAGGGTGAAATCCAGAATTCTTTAAAAGATGGCGTCATGACCCAGGAGGGTGAAATCCCTGACTCCTCACAGGACAACATCCAGTCCATGGAGGGAGACACTTCAAAGTCCTCAGAAAACACCACCCAGCCTAAGGGGATAGTCATCGTTGAGACCCCAGAAGGTTCTATCCACTCCAATCAGGGAGACATCGCTGAGACCCTAGAAGGTACCACCCAATCTAAGGAGGGAGACATCGCTGAGTCCCTAGAAGGTACCTCCCAATCTAAGGAGGGAGACATCGCTGAGTCCCTAGAAGGTACCACCCAATCTAAGGAGGGAGACATCGCTGAGTCCCTAGAAGGTACCACCCAGTTCCAGGAAGAAAATGTCATCAAAATTTCAGAAGACACCTCGAAGCCCATGGGAATCTTAATCCCACATTTTGATGAGGATACAATATCCTTGGATGATGACATGGTGAGAGTGATCACGGGCAAGGAGGACTTTGAGGAGACGCTCAAAGAAGCTGGAGAGAAGCTGGTGGCCGTGGACTTCTCGGCTGTTTGGTGTGGGCCTTGCAGGACCATCAGGCCCCACTTTCACTCCCTGTCTTTGAGGTATGATGATGTCGTGTTCCTGGAAGTAGACGCAGACGACTGTGAACAGCTGGTGCAGGACCTGAACATCCTCACCCTCCCAACGTTTCAGTTTTACAAAAAGGAAGAAAAGGTGGGCGAATTTTCTGGGGCCCTGCTGGAACAACTCGAAGCAAGCATTGCGGAATTAAAGTGATCCTGTATTCTGAGAACACTGTAAACCCGTTGATAGCTGCTTGCTTTTTGATTTGCAAAAACAAACAAAGCAAAACAGACAAACATGCTTACCTAAGTGGTTCTGCTTGTGTCTGAGAAACATGAAAGCCCACCTGAGAGAATCAAAGCATGGAATGTTCATGATTTTGCTGGGGGAAGAAAAAAGAAAATTAGAGAGTCCCTGGGCGAAGATCGTAAGTCCTGCGTCTTCTTTTTCCATCTTGAAAATCCTACCCTCTTTGGATATTTGCAGCAACACTGGCAATGTAGGCAATCGCCCCGCAGAAATACATACCTGGATGGCAGTAGAAAGTGCTTGTCCCGTGTATTTTTCTGGTGCTTACATGTCTTTAGGGGTTTTGGTTATGAAACTTCTGGAAACAAAGGGTTAGAATGAGTTGCCAGTCTTTGCTATTCTTTTGTGCTAGGAATGATACACTGTCCCAAACACTGAGACTGTTTCTGGTTTGTAGAGACCATTTTACTAATCTTTGCTCACAAAATCTGAGGCAGAACGCCAAACCAGGCTTCTCAGAAGCAGTCATTGATGCCGTTATGACATCAGGCCCCCGGGGGAAGAGGCCTTGAGTTGTTTCCCGGCACCAGTCCCGGTTCTCAGGTGTCTCCAGGACTGGGTGGTAACTTGGTTCAGATATTTTGTTCTTTTAAGTGGTCTGCAGGTGTAGTGTCTGCACCGTGCCAGCCCTGCCTAACAAGACAACTAGGTGGTCTGGCTAGCATCGCTGACTTCCAGAAGTTCCTTTGCTCTAACTATTATCGCTGTTGCTGATGTTGTTCTTTCAACAAGAACATCTGACAGGAGGCCTGCCCTCAGTGAATTTTATAGTATTAGCTGGAGGCACCAGATTGCACAGCGAAGTTCCATAACTTGCCCCATAAGATGGGTCTTTGCGCCCGTTGAACAAGCTCTCATTTCCCCTGTGCCGTGCTGGCAATCACCATTTGGCTTTCTGTTGATTTGAAGTATTTTTTAAATACTTTAAATTGGTGAACATTTTAGAAATCAGCATTCCCTCTTTAAAACATGGCAATCCAGCGTTTACACTAATTCAAGAATGGAAGCCGGTCTTAGGGGCTGATTGTGGGTCTCTTCACTAGGAAGGGGCTCCCATCTTCTAGCCCTCCGCCCCGGACCCTTGCGTGGCAGTTTCGCTGGTAAGTGAGTGGGACAGCCTACCATGAGTCACTCTGCACCCTTGACCCTCCTGAGAGACGCCTGTCACAGGCTCCTTTGCAACAGCTGCGTGACAGCAGCGAAGGAAATACCCTTTGCGTTTGGCCTTCTTTCTGAAAGTGATTCAGAATGACCTACAAAAAGAATTAACGACAAGGCGCAAACCAGGGAAGAGGAATCAGAGGCATGAAGGGAGCACTGAGGCTTAAGTAACTGCGCTGGTGCAGTCTCTTCATCACTGGGAGAGAAAAGAGAAAGCCAGTAATCCCCAGATGCTGTGATCTGAGATAAACAGGCTCTGGAACGTGAGCAAAGGGTTCATGCTTGACATTAATGACATGCTGGGATGGAGTCTGGGAATCTAAGTGTGAACATGGAAAAACTGATGATAGTTTTCTTGAGCGTTTTTCCCCCCTTGATAAACCCAGTTTGTACAGCGATAAACATGGTTTTCCTGGTAGTCTTCGGCAGAAGCTGGGGCTGGAGCTGCAAAGCCCTTCTGAGTGAGGAAGACCCCAGCTTCACATTGAGCAAGCATGCATTTCTCCTGTTTTCATGCAAATAGACTTTGACTAATGCTGACTGCATGCCATCTGTTTTGTTTTGTTTTGTTTTTTTCTAATGAAGGGAACTTCCTCGGCTTTTGAAAAAAATTTTATGTATGAGTGTTCTATCTGCATGGAACAGATAGAACTCTCTATCTATCATGCATATCTATTTGCCCGAATGCCAAAAGAGGGCATCAGATTCCAATTTCGATGGTTGTGAGCCACCATGTGGTTGCTGGGAATTGAACTCTGGACCTCTGGAAGAGCAGGCAGTGCTTTTATCCGCTGAGCCATCTCTCCAGCCTTTCCTCTGACTTTTATGTTCCAATTTATTCCTGTTTTCCCTTGAATAAGACTAATTTTTATTTTAGCCATCAGATTAAACACGTATGCCCAGAATTTGATGAAGTAACCCAGTCTCTATGCTACTAGAATCCTGTCTGGGTAGCATAGTGAGTCCTGCAACTCTTTCAAACTGTGTCATTCAGAGGTCCAGAGACACAGAGCTCTTCTACTGGAACTGTAGCATCAAAGGCATCTCCGAAAACGGAATATACAGGGCTAGGCTACGGTTAAGGTTTGAGTGTAAAATCCCCCAAAGGCTCGTGTTGAAATTCCTGGCTGAGAAAGCCACTTTGGGGAATGGTAGGAACTTCGTCACTTGGGGGCCCGTTTAGAGGAAGTGTGTCACCAAGAGCATGCCCAGGAATGACAATGTGTCTTTGGCCTTTTGCCATCCTTCTCCTTGCTTCCTGTCGGTAACGCCATGACATGCTTCACGGCGAGGGTCCCACGCGATACGCAGGCTTACTTCAGTTCACAGCAATGGAGCTGTCCAACCAAGGTGAAGATGAGATTTGTCCAAAGGTCAGGGACAAGGTTGTGCTAGAGAAGTCTCTGGCTTCCCTTGAGTACATGTCTTGAGGCATAGGCTAGAACCACGACGTTTGAGGCCTTAGCAGGTACCAGATTGGAACGTGTCACCATATGTTTCTTCCATTCGAAAGCAGTCGGGGAGTTCCTGGGTTCGGCACCTGTTAGTTTTGGTATCCTAGAGCACAGGGCATCTTTCCAGCTTGTGTGATGGCTGTTTGGATCTGCTGAATTCCTCCCTGTGCTTCCCATGAAGGAGAGGTTGGACACACAAAAAGAGGCTCAGGAATTATATTCAACTGGGATTCAGAATTGTGTGGTTTTAAAAGCCAGAGAGGGCTGGGTGCCGTGGAACACACCTTTAATCCCCACACTCTGGGGGGCAGAGGCTGGCAGATCTGTGTGAGTTCGAGGCCAGCTTGGTCTACTAAGTGAGTCCAGAGCAGCCAAGGCTACACAGGGAAACCCTGTCTTGAAGAACAAAACAAAACAATAATAAAGCCAGTATAGCCTCTGGACTGAGAATGTGACTCAGTAGCTGTGGGCTGGGCATAGAAACCCTATAGTGGTAGGCAGTGGTAGCGCACACCTTTAGTCCCAGCACTCAGAGGGCAGAGGCAGGCAGATCTCTTGAGTCTGAGATCGGCCTGGTCTACAAAATGAGTTCCAGGACAGCCAGTGCTACACAGAGAAACCCTGTCTTAAAAACAAAACAAACAAAAACCCAAAACACTTTTCCATCATCTAGAGGAAAACCACCATACAAAATACCACTTGGCAGGCCTCACCCCGCCCCTGTATACCCTGAGATTCCTACCCACACTTCCTCCTCTAAGGAGAATGGTCTCTGGGACCACAGCACAGGTATTTAACCTCCCTCAGCTTCCACAAAACCCACAACCCAACCAATTGCTACATTTTGGATTTGGAGTGTCCCCCAAAGGCCCATCTTGTTAAGGAGTTGGTTCCCAGCTTGCTGCTGTTGGGAGGAGGTGGGGACTTGTGGGAAGAATTTGGGTTACTAGGGAACATGACCCTGAAGAAAACTGGAGGGAACTGGGTTCACCCTCTTCATTTTTTTGTCTCCTGGCTGCTATGAATGGAGCAGAGGACTCCACCATAAATTCCCGATTCACTACCATCCCCAAAGCAGTGGGACCTGTGGCCTATGGATCAAATCTTCTGGAATTTGTGAGCCAAAAAAATAAACCTTCCTTTTATTTTTTTTTTTAAGAGTTATTTTATGTGGACGAGTGTTTTGGCTACACACACACACACACACACACACACACACACACACACACAAGAGTGCCCGGTGCCCATGGAGTTTAGAAGAAGGTGTCATATCTCCTGGAACTTGTGACCCATCTTGTGGGGGCTAGAACCAAGCCTGGGTCCTCAGCAGCAGAGTTCTTACCTCCAGGGCCATCGTTTTCGCACCCAAACCTTCCTCTAAAAGTTGACTGTCTCAGATACTTTTCTCATAACAGCGGAAGTTGGCTGGCACACCCAGACCCGGTCACTCCCTCTGCAGCATTTTCTTCTTCACCCCCAGTTCCTCTGTTTAATTTCACCACCTGGAAAGAAGGATGCAGAGCACACGTGAGTCCCTGTAGCCCAGGTTCCATAGGAAAGGCTAGGGTTGTGGATCCAGTTTCTATCTGGTGGTGGCTGGGGCAACAGAATCGCTTCTCATGCCCGGGGCTGCCAGCACGAAGATGGCTCTCCCCCTCGGGAGCATCTGTGATGACTGCTGCTTTTCCTGTGGAGTCAGGAAACCAAGCAGGGGGTGCAATTGATCGCACACAGAAGGCAAAGTTGTGGCCCTGGCCTCTGCTCGAAGAGAGAGTTATTAAAGGCCAACTGGACTAGCAAACTGAAGATCCCTGCCATCCACAGTGGAGGGGGGAGAATTTTTGAATTCTAAAAGTTGACCAACAAATGTGAACATACACACCCCAATAACAATTTTTGAGACAGAGTTTCTCCGTGTAGCCTTGGCTGTCTTGGACTCGATTTGTAGACCAGGCTGGCCTCAAACTCACAGAGATCCACCTGCCTCTGCCTCCTGAGTGCTGGGATTACAGGCTTGCACTACTGCACCTGGCATTTTTTTTTTAAAGGTCGACCAGCAAGAATAAAGGAGGCATCTTCAAGTCGCCTCAGTAGGTGTTTTTGTTTTTGTTTGACTTTCAGGAATTGAGGGGTCTGTTAATCAAATCTTGGGATTTGATTCTACAGTTTCACGTTTCCTGGTTTTCACTATTTCAGGTTGTAATTTCACAATCAACCAGCACTATATTTAGTTTTCAGGCATGGCCTCACTATCTAGTCCAGGCCAGCATCAAACTTGCTCCTGTCTCAGTCTTGAGGTCATCTTGCCTTACCCACCCAGGCGCTGTCCTGCCAGCCTGTGCCACTCAGCCTCGAACACTGCTCCTGACGGTCATCATTGTGGCTGTAGCGTGCTGACCTGCCCCGAGTTCTGTTAACCCTGAACTCTACCTTGCTTAAGTGGTTAAGGTTTTAAGGTGTCTCACAGGATTGCCTGTTCTGTGAAACATCTCATGCCGAGGTTAAAAATCAACAAGTGGCTTTAAGATGCTTTGCAGCAGGGGAAAGAGCTCATTTCGAGTGGGTATTTTAGAGGCAGACAGAGGAGGGGGCTCAGGGGAAAGAAGGAGAAGGATGAGAGCTCAGGGTCAGTGGGCCCGTGCCAACTGCTGAGGCCTGATGATGATCAGAGCAGAGACTCTGTCCCCATGGAGTCTTCTAGACTGGAGTTGTGTCCCTTTGATGGTAACTCTTGTCTTGTGCCCTTTGATGACAATGCCCATGGGAGCCGCTCTGGGTCTGTGAGAGAGGCTTCTGACTTCAAGGGATCCGTGCTTGCGATTGTCAGCAGGAGGCTGTGGTCTGTCAAGCCCGGGCTCCTTGATTCCCCAGAAACAGTGTCCCCACAGATCCCCCTCTTCTGTCCCAGCAGGCCTCGGGGATGAAATCGCTGGGCTCATTGCTCAGTCACATTTGCACAGAATTCTAGCGGCCTTGCTTTCTGCAGCAGGCCTGGTTATCTGCCATTTGGATCTGGCCAGAGTTCTGAAGCTCAGTTAAACAGAGGCCCTCTGCCTCTAGGTTGTTGTGGGTGGCATGGGGGAGAGGAGTGCTTTGCACTCCCCAAATTCACTGACAAAGCTGGGTGTGTGGGCACAAGCTTATAGTTCCTGCACCAGTATGTGTGTGTGAGAGTGAGTGTATATAAGTGTATGAGTGTGTGTGAGTGTGTAAATGTATGTGTGTGAGTGAGTGTAACATCCAAAGGCCCACTCCTACTGCTTTACTTCCCCCACCTAGGCGCTTCCTCCTGATGATTCCAAAATTTCCTACAACAGCACCGCCAGCTGAGGACCCAGTGTTCCAACACACACACACACATACACACATGCGTAAGTGTAAAATGAGTGTGTGTGAAAGTAAAGACTCAAGGAGGTCAGGGTGAAGCAAAGTGAAATGGGGTGTGCTTAAGGGGACTTGGACAGATAAAGAGCCCTTAAAAGGCTTGGCTTTTCATGGGGATTTGTAAGTGGGAAAGTGAGTGAGCGTAAGAGAGTATCTGTGTGTGAAAAAGTGGGAGTGTGTGAGAGAGAGAGAGTGTGTAAATGTATGTATGAGAAAACGTGGGAGTGTGTGGGGTGGCAATTTCAGATTCAGACCTTAACACAGAACTGCCTTAAACCTGGTCCAGCAAACTTAGAGAGTTTATCAGATCTTGAAGTTGGACATTTAAAAAAAAAAGTCTTCTATTACATTTTCTTTCCTTTGTGTGCACAGGTGTGCACACAGGGATGTGTGTGCCACGGTGTGTGTGTGGAGATCAGAGGGCACCTTGTGAGAGCTGGTTCTTTCCTTCCATCATGCGGGCCCCAGGGACCGAACTCCGGCTGCCCATCGGGCGACAAGCAGAGACGTGCTCAGCCATCTCCCTGATCCCCAGACTGTAAACTGTAAGGGAACGAGATATGTCAGGTAGATGTGGACGCACAGACAAGAGCAAGCCGGGTGGTTTCCACGGCTCGGGTCTGCCGTCCGTCTCCATCCTGTCATTGCCTTGTGGTCCGTGATCAGATTCCAAGTGAACCTTGTTTGCTAATTATAACAGACATCCTGGCACTCTGGCTGGCAGCCTCCTGCCCCCAGAGACCTGGCTTTGTCGGGCTTAGGAACTTGAACGTGCCTAGAATGCGGCCCATCCCATCAAGGCGGAGGAGTGGGTGGGGATCTCTTTGGGAAGCGGGAGGAAGGCGGAACTGCTGTGAATGCTGCGGACATATCGATCTCAGGAAATGGCGTTTGGATGCCGCTGCTTTAGACTCTGAGCCCACACCAAGAATAAGCCAGAGTCATCCTTATGCCCACTTACAAATCCCCATGAAAAGCCAAGCCTATTAAGGGCTATTTATCTGTCCAATTCCTCTTAAGCACACCACATTTCACTTTGCTTCACCCTGACTTCCTTGAGTCTGTAATTATATAGCCTTAAGACTAAATAGTATGTGCCTTGGTCAAATGATAACATTATGATATTAAGTAACTTTCACTAAATTTGGCATGACGCATATGAATCAAAAGAGTGTGCAAAACGTTGCATTAGTTTGTTTTATGCTGCTATGATAAAATACCCCGAGATGGGTACTTAAAAAAGAAAAGAAGGACCTCATCCATCCACCCTCTGGCTCCTCACGACATGGCAGAGAAGCAGAAAGGGACATAACGCTCCAGAAGGGACCACGCGTGGGAGGTGGTCTTGTAACATCCTGCTCTCGTGAGGGTTGGCTCACTTTGTGTACGTACTGTACCTTACCGCTCAGGCCCCACATCATAAGATTTTACCATCTCAAACATCACACCAGTGACCAATCCACTTGACTCCAACAGTCCTCGTAAACCATATCTCACCACAGCAAACACCGACCCAGACAGAGAAACACAAAAGACGTGAGCAGCTCTGACAGGCTGGGCTTGGCTCTCTGACCAATGCTTGTGAGACTGACTCTCTACGGCTGGACAGTGTCACGTGACAGCAGGGTTTTGCTCTCTTTCAGGGTTAACGGGTCAGTCTTTTTGACGTAGAAGTGGTTATTTTGAGTAAATTTTGTGCAGCCCCAAAACTGGAAACGACGGTGTATTGTTCCTTAGAATTCTATTGCTGTTTTAAGCAGGTGATCTTGTGTTTCCCAGACCTTCCTTGTAAGGGAACTGTGAAAGACTGCGTTCTCTGTGTGTAAATTAACTAAGAGCCGTGAGACGGCTCAGTGAGTAAAGGTGCTTCCTGCCAAGACCAACGACATGAATTTAATTCCAGGACTCACCTTGGTGGAAAAAAAGAATTATTCCTGCAAGTTTTCTTTTGATCTCATGTGCATAAATGTGTGAGTACAGACACATGCACCCGCATGCTCAAGCGTGCATGCACACACACCACATGCACACTAAAATCTTCTTTAAAAGGTAACTAGAGGGGCTGAAAGATGGGATGAGGACACACAGACTAGAAGGGAAACCGCTCTTACAGGGCACAACCACCTTTCCTGGATAAGCGTAGCTACCACCCCTCTTCAAAGGAACCCCTCTTGACAGCAAATGGAGACCACCACAGAAAACCACAATGGGACACACGCAGAGATCAGATCACGGGGAGCCCGGCCTCCACGAGTGTGTCTGTAGCACAGATTCTGTATCTAAGGCTCAGGGAACATATTGGAAGAGGGGGCAGAAAGACTGTATGAGCCAGAATACTTGAAGTCTGCACTGCAACAGTCTCTCCTAGAAACGGATGTATAAAAAAGAGCAGAACAACCGCAGTATCAATCGACACGTGGAAAGGAGAAACACACACACACACACACACAAAGGCAGAGATAGAGATAGACAGAAACACAGAGAAACAATGACAAACATTGGGTGCATGGAGTCAGTAATGAAACTGTACTTAAAGTTAAAAACAAAAACAAAAACCAAAACAACAACAAAAACCCCTGAAGTTTCCAAATTCCAGAGTGGAAAAAAAGATGACATTAAAAATATCAAAATTCTGCTCATAGAAAATGGTAAATGCAAAGACACGAAGTTTGGTCATGATAGTCAGAGACTGTAATATAGAAACCTGACTCTGGAAACTAACAGAAAAATGATACACTCCTTTTACATGTTGGCTAGATTTACACACTGAGGGTGACTTTAAGTTAAAAATAATTTTAAGTAAAAGTGAGCTGCAGCATTGAGAATGCAGGAAGAGCAGGGCAATTTTCCTGCACCAATCTCTGCCCATCCTACTGTTCCTCACAACTCTCATCTCTCGAGAAAGAATGGAAAATGTTCTGCGCACACGTATGCACACACACACACACACACACACACACACACACACACACTCCACACATCACTTGCGGCCTTTGCCTCTGAAAGCCACAACACTGCAGTGTTTGAGAAACCAAGCTAAATGTGAGGCTAATGACTCCCCGATCAATATCTTCCTCTGACCTTAGACGGAGGAGGAAGTCACTGGTTAGCTGAGGTTTCTTGGTTTAGAAGGTGCAGGTGGGGCTGGCGGCTTTCCCGTAGAGGGCCGTGAAACTATTAAATTCTGCCAGGTAACGGAGGTAGGACTGCGTGGTGGCTGGAGAACAGGAATTCACGTAGCTGCCGTGGCTGTGACTGCCTCCTTCCTCTGTTCACCTCCTTAATGTCTCTGGTCTCTTCCTGCCAGTCTGAAATCACTGTATGAGAAAGATCCTTCTTCCTCCCCCTCCCTTCTAGCCTGTTCTCTTTCCTCCTTTTCTTCTTGTTTTCGACTTTTCTTTTTTCCTTCTGTCCCTCTCTACCTGTATCCCTAGGACCTACTAAAAAGTCCAGGCTGGCCTGAATTCAGGATTCTCCTGCCTCAGCCTTCCAAGCTGTGAGGGTTGCAGGCATCTAACAAGTACAGCTTGGTGGGAGTGTTTGGGAAGGATTAGGAGGTGTGGCCTGTGGGAGGAGGTGTGTTACTGGGAACAGGCTTTGAGGTTTCAAAAGTCTCCTAAATTCCCAGTTAGCTCTCTCTGCCTTTGTGTTTGTGGACTGAGGTGAGAGCTCTCAGCTTCTGCCCCATTGTCATGCCAGCCTGTCTGCTACTGTGACCTGACCTGGTGATCACGGACTCACTCTCTGGAACTGTGATCCTCAAATTAAATGCTTTCTTTGGTAAGTTGCCTGAGTCATGGTGTTTTATTACACCAATTAAAAAGTAACTAAGACAAAGCTGGGTGGTGGTGGTGTATGCCTTTGATCCCAGCACTCAGCAAAGGCAGGTAAATCTCTGTGAGTTTGAGGACAGCCTGGTCTACAGAGTGAGTTTCCAGCCAAGAGAAACCCTGTCTCAACAACAACAACAAAATTAAAGTAACTAAGACAATTCTACTACTCATCTCTGCCTGGAATTCCAGGTTTTCTTTTTTTTTTTTTTTCTTTTCTTTTCTTTTCTCCATGCTTCAGTGAGCGTTCAGATTGAGACCCTGGTACTTAGCTCCCTTGGCGTGCTGTTTCCTCAGATGGTTATCCAAGGGTCCAAACCTCTGACAGAGTCTCTCCTCTGTAACGGCGTGGCCTTGTGCTTCGTATTGTTAATTACTTTGTCTCCTCACCCCCCTCCATTCTTACTGTTCTTTGAACAATCCCTCACACACCCAAAATGATGTTTGTGTTACCTTGCCTCCTGATTGGTTAAATAAAACTTCCTAAACCTGGGCAGGGCAAGAGAGAGGTGGGCAGAGCTAAGGTTTGAGGGCTTTAGGGACAGGAGATCATGGGAGGAGGAAGAGAAGATGAAGGAGAAAGGAAAAAGAGTTGCTATGGGATAGAAAGGGAACCATGTGGGCTGGGAGGAAGGACTCAGAGAATGGCATGGAAAGGAATGTCCCAGATGAGAAATATTAGCGAGTATTTATGGGAGTATGGATAGAAAGTAGTCCAGACAGAAATGGTTAAAGCAGATGGTATGTGATAGGGGCTTTGAGATAATGAGATAGCGTGGGTAGAATTATCTGCCCAGGCCAAGGAGAAATAAGGCAAACAAAATCTAACAGGCTGCCAGGGAGGGTGGCACATGCCTATTAATCCCAGTACTCAGGGAGGCAGAGGCAGGTGGATCTCTGTGAGTTCAAGATCAGCCTGGTCTACAGAGAAAGTCCAGGACAGCCAAGGCTACACAGAGAAACCTTGTCTCAATAAATAAATAAATAAATTTAACAGGTGTTTTTATTGATTATGATAGCAGGTTAGATAATACTACCATAATAATTATAAGACTAATAATAAACATTATTAGCATGTACTTTTAAAATTACCACAACACCCCTCAGAGCCATTTGCTGCAACGTGCAGTTCCTCAGTGCAGCAGGGCTGGGGGATGGGGCCTACTCTGAGGTGTTTGGTCATGGGGGCAGAGTTCTAAGGATGAATGAATCCCTGGCTCTGGAGAACAGGTCATCGGTTGTGGAAGTTCCGCCCTGCCCACTCTCTTCCGCTTGCTTCCATCCCTTCCTCTTCCTGCCTACATGGTCCAGATCCAGAACCAAGCTCCCAGAAACGTGAGCCAAGCAAGCTCCTTATGAGCTTCCCAGTCTCAGGTACTCTGCTGTAGTAACAGAAGACGGAACTTTTACAGAGAAATAGGCAAACAAAAAAGTCACGTGTGCGTATGAGTTAACAATTACAAACTAATTACTACTAGCATCTACTGAGGGCGTCCCAATGGCATGTAGTAGGATCAGGTATTTAGAAAGATCCTATTTGGTTTTTTTCACAACTGGGCGAGGTAAGATTTTTATTGGCCTCATTTAAAAATATTTTTATTTGGCTGGTCATGAGGACACACACCTTAATCCCAGCAACCAAGAGGCAGAGGTAGGAGGATCTCTCTGAGTTTGAGGTCAGCCTGGTCTACAGAGCGAGTTCCAGGACAGCCAGAACTATATAATAGACCCTGTCTCAAAAACAAAATTTTATTTTATGTGTGTGAATGTTTTGCTTGTATAATCTGTGGATCATGCCCGGTGTCTAAGAAGTCCAGCAGCTGCTGAGCCATCTCTTCCAGTCCCTTGTAATGACAGTGTTGAACTTAGCCCTAGACTCTTGATCCACAGGCTCTTGCTTAAGACCATGATTCACAGGGCAAGAAGAGCTACTGAAGATAGACTTTAAAGATACAGTTACAGGACTAAATGACTAACCATCCGGGCCAAGCAACTATGGCAGGCATTTTTATTTTTTTATTACAGTGAAATATTCCTTAATCATCACAAGTGCACAGTCCAGTCGTGTTAAAACACTCACACTACTGGACCATCAGTCTCTAGAGCTCTTGGCATTCTGTAAAACCTGAACTTTACATCTCCCTCCCTATATCCCTGGGAAGCACATTGCATTTCCGTCTCTGTGCACTACCTGAGTTACCTCATGTGCAATCACGTTTGTTTTGCCTGACTGCCTTATTTCATTTAGCATAGTGTTCTCAAGGGTCGTCTCTGTTGTGAGGTGTGTTAGACTTTCCTTTTATTCCCCTTCTTCTTTTCCAAGGCAGGCTCTTACCATGCAGCACCGGCTATGTAGGCCAGGCTGGCCCTCTGACTGGGTGTTGGTATTAAAGGCACGCACCATCGTGTTCTGCCTGTTGGCTTTGTTCGGAGAAGGTCTCACCCCGTGTCCCAGGCTGACCTGAAACTCACTGTATAGCTCAGATCCTCTGGGGCTGGAGCACGGGTGGTTATCAGCCTGCTGACATGGGACTGGGAATAGAACTCAGCTCTTCTAAAAGAGGAGTGAGCTCTCTTAACTGCTGAACAATCTTTCTTTTTTAAAAAAAATCTTAACTCTAGGTGTGTATGTGTGCATCTGTGTTTGTTTGTGTGCACGCGTCACGGCGTAGGTGTGCAGGTGGTCAGAGCCATCATTGCTCCCTGGAGACAGAATTGCCGGCAGTTGTGAGCCTCCTGACGTGAGTGCCAGGAATTGAGCTCTGGAAGAGCTGATCATGCCTTTAATTGCTGAGCGTCCTCTCCAGCTCCAGTCCCCTTCCCTTTGAAGGCGCCATAATATTTGATTAGACGCAAATCTTGGTTTCTTTTCCTGTCACCATCACCAAAGAGCGGACAGAATCAGTTTAAGGAAGGGTTCATTTTTGGCTTATGGTTTGAGACCACCCAGTCTTCGAGGGTCGGGGAAGGCTTTGCAGTGGGAGCAGAGGAAGCTGGGCACGAGTGTCTGCAGCCACAAAGACAGTGATGGTTGCTGGTGCACAGCCTGCTTTCTCCTTTCCCGCTTTAAAAATATTCAGCCTCGGCCTGGCAGTGGTGGCATACGCCTTTAATCCCAGCACTCAGGGATGCAGAGGTAGGTGGCTCTCTCTGAGACCAGGCCAGCCTGGTCTGTTCCAGGATAGCCAAGGCTACAAAGAGCAAGCATCTCGACAAAACAAGCATTCAGCCTGGGGCCCTGCCCCCAGCCTGGGAGCACAGACACTGAGGGTGGGCCTTTCTTCCTCAGGGAAGCCTTTCTGGGAACACCTAGGGGTGTTCACAACGCCGTATACCTAGTTTTGTCACTCATTTGAGGGTGAAAGTTCGGGTTGTTTCCATACTTTGGATTTTGTGAACAATCTTGTAATGGATATAAGATGATCGTATTAACAACAGCGCACCCCCACGAAGAAACTTATTTGCTCTAGTACAAGAATCTTTAAAAAGTATGTCTCTGTATATGTGTCAGTATATACCTGACATTAAAAGAAAAAAAAAAAGCCATTGCCTCAAAATGGTCAGACACGTTCAAAGACCTTTTCAAATACCATAGATTTCCGTTTCCTTTCTTCCGTACCTCTCTTCACTTCCTTCTCTTCCACTAGCTCACACACTAGGTAATGCTTATGCAAGTTCATTTAGACTTTTTACGTATTCTGGACTGAAACCAGGACCCTAAATAGATTTTCAGCTACGTCTTTGCTACGTATTTTTTTTTTTAAAGGTCATTATTTTTAGGAAGAGCTATACCTGAATGTTTAAAGTATCAGAAGGAAGAGACTGAATTTGGTTGTGGATACAGAGGAGCAACAAAACCACCCACTTTAACCCAGTCTCCACAGCTCTCAGAAAGACCCCACCGTGGGGCTGGTGTGTAGCTACTCTCCCAGAGGGCCAGAATTTGGTTGCCAGTGCGGTGTCCCAAGGCTGTAACTACAGATCCAGGGGAACTCAGGCCACCTTTCAGCCTCCCTGGGCACTCAAGTGCACACACACACACACACACACACACACACACACACCCATCCTCTAAACCCTTCGATGGGTCTTCATTTTCATATGATAAAGATCAAACATTAGCATGTTTCAAGACAATCTACATACCTGATATAATGTTTTCGATGTGACCGGACTGACAGCCAGCCAGGACACATACCGGAAGCCAGTCACTCTGGTACTCCGGCTTGCCCGCCATGATTGGCTGCACCCTCCGTGAACCGGGACAACCTTTCCTCCCTGAAGTGTTTCTGTCAGGTGTGTGTCACAGCAACAGGGAAGTGAAGGATCCATCTGGCCTCTCTGCTCCCTCTCCCCATGCCTGCTTCCGTATTTACCCACCGTGATAACATGTCTTCCTCTATGGATTTAGAAGGAGCCTGGCTTATGTCGCCCAGTCTAGTCTTCACATTTGCTACCCCTTGGCCTTCGGAACACACCTCTCGTCACTCTTACAGGAGGCTTTTCTCCAGACCCTCAAGTCAGTTAACCCCGCCACTCGAATTTTGCCTAGACTTCTCATTTCTTCTGTTTTCTGAAATTTGAATAAAATACTTAATCATTCCACCTTTGTCTCTGTGGGTTGCGTAGAAGCCTGCAGGGTAGACATCACGTCTCAGCGTGAGTCTCCAGCATCTAGCACAATGCCAGGCACACAGGAATACTTTAAAATGTAGCACTAACTAGCTAACAGTCATGGGCGCTGCTCCAAGCTCTTTCTGTGTAGCAGCCCGTCTAATTATTGTGACAAATCTGGAACGTAAGCCTCCTTGTCTCACTTTACAGATGTCAAGTAGGTAAAGAAAGACATCTGTGAGTTGCTAAGATCACATAGGGGAAACAGGACTTGAACCAAGAAGTTTGTACTTTTGCTGACTGTATTTTATTAGTCTTAATGTTTAATAACATTGTTTCCTTCAAGAGTCCTTGTTACAGAGCACTTCACAGTGCAGCTCACATTTTCTTATGGAGAAGGAAACTTTTGGTGGATTGTTTGAGACAGGATCTTGCGGTGTAGTCCAGGCTAGCCTCAAATTTGCAGTTTTCTAGCTTCAGCTTCTCAGTTGCTGACACATGTGTGCACCCACACCCCCAGATAAAACAGCTATCACTTGTACAAGCAACCTTGAAGAGATATTGTCCAACCCAGAAGAGATAATCTAAAGGTGGATCCTGCTAATAATCCAAGCCGGCTGACATAAAACGAAAAGTCTGCATATTATGAGATCCATAAAAATTTAGAGAACGGTGCCGAAGACTATGGAGATGTTTACAGACATGTATTGAAGGATTCTGAAAAGACTTTTCCCTTCTTTTTTTTTTTTTTTTTCAAGACAGGGTTCTCTGTGTAGCCTTGGCTGTCCTGGAACTCACTCCAGGCTGGCTTCAAACTCACAGAAATCCTCCTGCCTCTGCCTCCCCAGTGCTGGGATTAAAGGCCTGTGCCACCACTGCACAGCTCTAAAAAGACCTTTCTGTGTTGCTTGAATCGATTGAAGAGAATGAGTATCAGGCCTCATGTTTGATCCTGTGTTAAACACAAGTTGATTAATTTGAGATTGTTGTCTGGATGGCTGTGGGCTATCATTTATGGTGGCTGTGGAAAGGAAAAACTGCCCAGGACCTGGGGCTGGAGAGCTGACTCAGCTGCCCAGAGTACACCCACAGCGTCAGCCTTTAAAGGGAATGAAACTCCAGCTAAAGGGAATGAAGCAACCTCTTCTGGTCTCCACAGGTATCAGGCATGCATGCGGTGCACATAGATACATGCAGGCACCCAAACATACACAGAAAAGAGAGATATCATTTAAAAAGACATAGAATATAAATCAGGCAATGGTCTCCTTCCTGGTTTGGTTCTAATGCTGAAATGTTCTCACTTGTTTCCATTTCCATATCTAACTCAAGTTGCCAACTGCTACAAAGTTGAATGGTGTGTGATGTTTGTAGACTTCTTTGTACTACCAGACTTTGTACTATCTTCTTTGTACGCACTGCTTATTGTACATGCAATACAGCATGCTAGTTTATGAGGTAAGGAGCAGATAACTCGGAAGCAGTATTAATGTCCTAATAGTAATAGGAAGACGGACCCTAACAAAGAGCTTGTGTTCTTGCATCATTAGCTATCCAAATTCTTTTTTTTTTAATATATATTTTATTTATTTATTATGTATACAATGTTCTATCTGCATATACACTTGCATGCCAGAAGAAGACACTGGATCTTATTATAGATGGTTGTGAGCCACCATGTGGTTGCTGGGAATTGAACTCAGGACCTCTGGAAGAGCAGGCAGTACTCTTAACCTCTGAGCCATCTCTCCAGCCCCCAAATTCTTATAGTAGCTCTTCCTCCTCTTTTTTTTTTTGAGACAAGGTCTGATTATGCAAAGGTGGATGGCCCAAAGCTCCTTGTGGCCTGGAACTCATAAAGGCCCACTTGCCTCTCCTTTCTGCAGGCTGGGACTAAAGGCATGCATCCTCATGCCTGGCTTCTTATAGTTCTTAAGAGTACACGTGTCTGAGTTTTCTTTAGGAACACTAAGAAAAAGCATTCGATCTCAGTGGTAAATGACCTGAACAGGAAGAAGCTGCTGTAACCCCCCAATTCAGGTTTCACATTAAACCATGGTGAGTGGGCAATCTCGGTCCCATGGCAGAGCTGCTGGGAACATCTGCGTGGCATCCTGCTGATTGGCTCTCGGACGCTGAGATCCCATGCTTCTTAGTAAGAGCGGTGTCTAACCATCTGGGAAGTGGTTGCTCGTGGCCTGGCTAGCAAACAACTTGTAAAAAAGCTAAGCTAAACCTACAAGCTCCCTTTCACACTGTAGATGTTTTTGCATTCTTTAATAAAAATTGACATTTCAAAATGATTCTTGTGGATAAAAAGAATTCAAAGTAAAAGTAAATTAGTTTGCTTTTCAAACAATTTAGGCACTTCCACCTTACCAGGCTCTTCATGACTCAAGATCTGTGCCTTAGGTTTGGCACTGTCTTCTGTGAGCTCTTCAGGGATGGGGGCGGGAGTGGGAGTGGGGGTAGGGGTGATGGACTCTGTCTAGACCCTCAGCTTCTTAAACTGTGGGTTGCATGCGTCTATGGGGTCATGTAAGTTACTGTGGTGTGGGGGTAGGGAGAAGTTTAACAACAGCGAAAGGTTTCTGAATGTACGACAATCAAATATAAATCAAGTGTGCGGTGAGTCCAGAGGGTCAGTGGAGGGGCTTTCCCATGTTTCATTGTGGGTTGCCACTGTAGCCCTGCTTCTGAACACACAATGCGCGCTTTGTTCTGTGCACGCTGTCTCGCCACACATGGCTGCTGCTGCTGCCTGAAACACCTCGGATCAGGCTTAAGATTACTGTGTACTGAGTTGAGGTGGTTTTTACTGTACAGTTTTCTAGCCTTTAAAAAAAAAGATTTATTATTTTTAATTACGTATTCTTGTATGGGTGTGTGCAAGTGCCCTCAGAGGCCAGTGGCATTTGGCTGCCCCTGATCTGGGCTTACAGGCGGGTGTGAGCAGCTTGCCATGGGTGCTAGGAAGCACATTCAAGTCTTCTGTAAGAGCAGTATACGCTTTTAATTGCTGAACCATCTCTTCTGCCCCAGTCTTCTATTCTTACAAAGACATACTGACTTAAGAAAAAGAAACTTGATATTTTTTCTATGTGTGTTTCTACTATTGTTTCTTAGAATGTGTCAAATTTATACATCTTCGGATTGTGTTGTTAGAATAGTTGATCTTAAAAATTGCAGTTTGGGTTACTGACTTGTATTTCACTAAAAAATGGCTAGGGATTAGGATGGAATTTCCAAGTACTTTTTGAAATGTTTCCAAACCTATATATACATATTGCCGTTTCACTAAGTATTTATATAAAACGATTCTCAGCATTGGTAATTATAAAATCAAAATATCAATCAACCACAATAATGTTGAAAACGTGTCCAGCGTTATCAAATATTCAGCCAAGAAAAAATTTTATGTAGAAACGAATAACTGAATCTCTCTCATTTGTATACAAACTTGTTTTTGTCTTAAATGGATAACTTTTTGGTCTTGCTTTTTTTCAAACTTTACTTTTAGGTTAGCTTACAAAGTAAGCATTCAAAGAAGCAAACAAACTTCTTTACGATCAGTAAATGTTTGTTTTCTACCACTATTTTATATTCTATATAGGCAGAGTGGTATAAAAATTTCTCAGGTGAAGGGGCGTCGAGTTAAAAAAGTTTAAGTAGCAGTGGTATAGGCTGCCCCACTCTTGACGTTTGCTTCCCAGGCAGTCTAGGGTGCTTTTCATTTTGTGGCAGAAGTATCAATATGTCCTTTGTTTCGCCTGGAGCTTCCTAGAGATTTAAATTCAAGCAGCACCATAGGACACAATAAAGGTTTATTTTTACAGCACATCCATTTGTTTTGTTTGCTCTTCCTGTCCCTGGATACCCTGGCAATGGGCTCAAGATCTGTCAGCAATTTGCTTGACGTTTTTTTTTTTTCATTTGGTACAGGCTCTCCTAAGTGATGCAGATAAAATTCGTTCCTAGCACGAGAACGTGGCAAACAGATTCGGTCTGGGTTTGTAATGAATCAAAAGCACGTGGATTCCACGCGGTAGGACCAGACACTTAGTTTCTAGCCTCATTACTTGTGCCTGGCACTTTTCTCCCCTGGAACCCGTTCTGCTTTTTGAGCGAGAGACGCGTTTCTCCGTCTGGCTTGGCTCGGAGGCTGGGGAGGGAGGCAGCCTTGGAACCCCGGGGACACACGGAGCGCGCCTCCGCAGAGGGCGGAAGGAATCCGGGCAGCGCAGACGGACACGCCCTGCCGCTTCTCCACGGGGCGGCCTCTCCCGGGACGCCGGGCTGCCAGGCCGCCCGCAGAACCCTCTCCTTCTCCAGGGCAGACGACCCTGGCGAGCCAAACGCCGTGCCAGCGGCCCCACCCACTCGCCTCCAACCGACCGCGGTCTCCTTCCCGGCTCCCGGCAGCCCCCGCGGAGCCCCGCCCGCACGGAGCATGCCGGGAGTCGAGGTGCCCGGCGCTTCGTGACCCTCTCCCGTTCGGAATTCCGCTCGGAACGCCGAGAGGCACCGTCGCAGCAGGCGCTCCGGCTCCGCGCTCGCCGCTCCCGGGCCGCAAGGACGGCGCCTCTCGCCCGGCGCGCCCAGAGCCCCGCCCAGCCCCCCGCCTAGCGCCCTCCACGTCCACTGACAGCGGAACGGCGCCGGGAGCCGCGGCCCAGCCGGGAGTGCGCAGGCGCAGCAGCTCGGCGCGGAGACGGGTTAGGCCCGGAGGGCGGGGCCGGCACGAGGACTCGGGCCGCGGCGGCGCGCACGTAGGCACGTAGGGCCCGTCACGTGGGGAGCCGAGGATCGCAGTGCGCGCGGCCGCCGCGGCTGGTGTGGGGTTGAGTCAGTTGTGACACCCGGAGCTGCTGACCCGACGGGAGGCTCTCGGGACCCGCGGCCCGGTAGCAGGCGCGGAGCTCTGGGGGTCGTGAGCCTGGCCCCCGTCCTAGAGCTGCGCGGAGCCGGCGCCGCCACCGCCTCCCGCCCCCGCCCGCGAACAGCCGCCGCCGCCGTCTCCGATGGCGTCCGCCTCCGGGGCCATGGCGAAGCACGAGCAGATCCTGGTCCTCGACCCGCCCTCAGACCTCAAATTCAAAGGTAGGCTGGCCGGCGGGGCCGCGCCCGAGCGGGGTCGGCGGGCGGCGGCGGCGGGGCCGGGCCGCGCTCCCCTCCCCCACGCCCGCGCCCAGCCCCGGCCCCGCCGCGTCCGGCCCTCGGCCCCGCGCTGTCCGCCGCTGGCCGGGCGGCCGGGCCGCGGAGGGGAGGAGAGGGCGGGAGCCAGCCGGGCGCCGCCGCCATCTTGCGGCCCGCGGGGGCGCCGCGGGAGCCCGCCCGCGCCTCGCCCGCTCGCCCGCCCGCCCGCACGGCGTCCTTGCCCCGGGGCGGCCGCGGCGCGCTCGGGGCCGTGCGGGCGGCCGGCGGCGGCGTTGGCGGCGACGGCGGCGTGACGGGCCCTGCGGGCGCCAGGGGGCGGCCGTCGGCGGCTGCGGCCGGGCGGGGCGGCCGCGGGCCTCGGCCCGGCTCTCCGCTGTCAGGTGCGGGGCTCCGGCGAGGCGCAGCGCCGTCTGGCTGCGACCGACCCCGGGTGCTGGCAGGGCCCCAGGCGCGCGCGGCGGAGAGCTGTGCGTCAGCCGGGGGGAGGATGGCCGTGGGGCAGGGGTTGTGGGTCCCCTGTGTCGCTTGGGCTTGGCCCTCGGCACGGAGGATCCGCTCCTTGAGCCGCCTAGGCCCGGAGTTCACGCGGTCTTTTTTGCTGAAGAATCCTCAGTGTTTGCGACTGCTGCGTTTGCGGTTTCCCAGCATCCCCCGAGAAAGCTGATAAGGTGCCACCCAGCTCTGGAACTGTTGACTTTGGAGCCTTGACTGTGATAGCCTGTCACTGGCTCGGTGAGCCTTGCTCAGATGCAAGGCCGTCCGCCTCTTTCTGGTTGTGAAGGGTACGTTGGGGAAGAAAAGTTAAACCGAACAACTTACTGTATATTTAAGGAATAACGACAGAATGGATCCAAAAAGAAAACGTGCTCCTTTCTGTCTTGAAGTGTAAACTGAGTCTCCCCCCACCCTTTTGAAAGTTAATACCTTCGGCTTTGGGAACTACGAGGTAACAATTTCCTTCGGGTGCATAGCGATTCCACTACTACAAGAAAAAGAAAACCCATTATAATGTGATTGAATCCCAATGAAAATAGCTGGATTGCCCCTGTTGGGAACAACGTAAAATAGTTTCAGATATTTAAATTTTTTATATTTTAAATAGTTTCAGGACTTACGCTTAGAGTATTTTGCAGGTGTTTCAGTGCAGTGACACGTTTCTCTGAATGGAAACACAGGACTCCTCACTACACAAGAACTTATTTTATGGAACTAGGGGTAGTGAACTACATTTATTTACTTTTTTTTTAATGCTTTTTTTTTGAACCACATTTATAATCCCGGTTTTTTGAGGCCAAGCCAGGAACCATCGAAAGTTTGAAGCAATCCTTGGCTACGTGGGAGACACTAGACAGTGTCTCAGAACCTCGGATATTTTGAGTGCATTTTGCTTCAGCAAATTTCTGTGTTGGGGTTTTTGGAGGGGCTGGGCGGTGCATCCATCATTAGTGGAATCAATTTAATGTAAATATTTATGAAATTCAGAGTGGTTTGCTTTTCATTTTTGGACGGTGTGAGAGCAAATTTTTTCTACTGCATAGTCACCGTGCGAAAAGTATTTTATGAGGCAGGTTTTAAAAACCATCAGAAGATATACTACATTATTCCTTATCCACGTAGATCACTTATTTTTGATGTTAAATAATTACAACTGTTTATACAGCAGGCTCTTCTGTTACCAAGATGATGCCAAGACTAGTATCAAAAAATGATATCAAGACTAGTGAGGGAGACCAAAAAGGTATATAAATAGTAACATAGAGCCAGAGTAGCCTGTCTGAGGAAAGAAAAAAAAAATAAAAGCTTGTTTTTCTGTAGAACTCTCTTAAGGAGGGGAAAGGACTCTCTTCAGTTGCTTGGGGAAAGGTTGAGTGAACTCTGAGGTGAGGAGATGAGAAGCATACACTGAGATGCCCGGCTGTTCAGGCTTCTGCAAAGGTGGGCGAAATGGGGATGATAGGGAGAGACAGGAGAGGATTGAAGTAGGAGTTTGACATTTGGGGTTTGATGCTTGCCTCCTTAATGTTACTTTGTTAGTCAAAGATAAGTTGGTACAATGGAAGCCTCTGTTTAAATGCATAGCTCTAAGCTAAGCTTGATTCTGAATCCACCGTGTGCTTTCTGAATCCAGAATCCACCATGTGCATGATCTTTTGGTTAACCATATCAAAAAAGATCTGATTTTTACATGTAATTTCATCTAAGCATTTGTACTTTTGCAAAAATATTTGCTAGGTTTATTTGAATTATTTGGATTCATCATAGCTTGAATCCAAATAGGTTTCTTCAGAAACCATTCTAAGATTGATGGTTTTCCTTTAACATCAATAATGACTTGGTAAGAATTATCATTACTTTGTACAGTTTTGGGAAAGCAGATATACTTCTGTATATCTCAGTCTTTACTCAAAAATGTTAACTGGTAATACATAGAAAATCTTTCATGATTGTAGAATGATTCTAAAGCTCATCTTTTAGTGCTTTAGTACATCAGAACATTTTTACTTTTGACCAATAATTTAGATTTGAAATTGGATATTGCATGGAAAAAACCTTTTTTTGCTTATTGTTTTGTGTAGCATTTAATTTTTCCTAGCTGCTAACAGTATTGGAGGGAAGTTTGAAGAAGACAGTTTTTTCCTCTTAATGGTCAGGGAAAAGAGAAAAAAACTGAAATCATTGTGTTGGAGGTAGCTCTTGTTAGTATCCAAGGAATAGAGAGAGACCTGTGATCTCACTGCCAGACTTCCCAGGCTGGCTTTGGACTCCCAAGTATAACCATGAGGATCTTGAATTCTGTCTAAATTTTTTTTTTTAATTTAAAAGGATTTATTTTTATTTTCTATGTAGAAGTCTCTTTCCTGCATGTACACTGCTTAGGTGCTGGGTGCCTGTGGAGCACAGAAGAGGGTGTAAGATCTTTGGAAATGAAGTTACAAATGTCATTAGCTGCCACGTGGGTTCCAGGAATTGAACCTGGATCCTCAGCAAAAGCAGCCAGTGTTCTCAACCACTGAACCATCTCTCCAACCACCTGTAAAATTTTTTTGAAGATTTATTTATTTATTATTTGTGTTCTGCCATACCCACCAAAAGAGGGCACCAGATCTTACTGTAGATGGTTATGAGCCACCATGTGGTTGCTGGGAATTGAACTTAGGGCCTTTGGAAGAACAGCCAGTGTTCTCAACCACTGAGCCATCTCTCCAGCCATCTTTAAATTTTTTTTTTTAAACAATATTATCCTGTGACAGTTTACACGCACACACATATACACATGTGCACACATACAATGTGTATCTTGATCTTGTCCACCCCTGCTTTGGTGTTCTTCTCCACCTGACCTCCCTCATACATTCCCCTCCCACCTTCATGACCTTGGAAAAAATAATTTTATTAGTTTTAATTAGGCGTGTGTGTCTTCATGGGGCTATGTGCATATGAGTGCAGGTGCCCTTGGAGACTGGAGGTATAGGATACCCTGAAGCTGGAGATGATTGTGGTGAGCTGATTGTGTCTGTTCTGGGAACTGAACCAGGTCCTCCAAAAGAGCAGCAAGCGCTCTTAACTGCTAAGCTATCTCCTCAAGCTCCGCCTACCCTAAAAAGTCTACTGAATTCAGCTAGGCTATCCCCATGTGTGTTGGTGTGAGGCTGTCCATTGGAGCCACCTCCCTTCCCCCAAAGAAAATTGACCCCTTTCTTAATAATGGTCAGCTGACTTGATCATGTGCAGGTCTTGTGTAGGTAACCACAGCTGCTGTGAGCTTAGAATTGCAGTGACCGTGTCACGACACGTCACGACACGTCACGACACGTCACGACACGTCACCAGAAGACGGCATCTCATAGCAAGCACTCTCTTCTATCATTGTGTTCTTTTCTCCTCTTTGATATTCTCTAAGCCTTGAGAGGAGTGTGGCCCATTCAGGATGGAGCACTCTGTGTCACTAATCTTAACACTTATGATTCCTGAACTAATTACTTACTGCTCGATACGAAAAGAAGCTTCTCTGATAAAGATTGAGAGCGGCACTTATCTATGGGTATAAACATGAATGTTTAGATGCAGGTCAACAACACGAGAATTTAGTAAGACACCAGTAGTAGGTTCTCCTAAAGTAGTAGGTTCTACTAAGATTTCCCCAGCAGTGGACTGTATCTCCTTGCCCATAGGGTAAGGTTTTGTTTGTTTTTGTTGTTTGTTTGGGATGTGTTTTTTGCTATAGTATATTGCCTTCAGCACCTGTGTGTCTATATACATACATGCTCTCTTCCCTGAGAAAGATTTTGTTCCTTTCAATTCTTACTGGTCAAATTCTTAGGTCAAATCACTCATGACTAAGACCATTTTCTAGCAGATTTTTGTCCCTCGTGTTTTCAGTCACTGTCTTCTTATTAACATACAAGTAAACCAAAGTGTCTCATTTAAAAAAAAAAAAATCAAATAAGCAAACAAGGCTCACTTGTTTCCCAACCCTTTGTCTAATTCTTCTGGTCCTTTGTTTCTTTTGCATTTAGACTTTTTGGGAAAAGTCCATGTTTACTATTGTCTAGTTCTTTTACCTCCTTCACTGTAGTCAGGTCACTGTAGTCATACTTGTGTCCTCACTACTTGATTGTCTCCTGAATTGATAAGTTCCAATTTTACCTAACTTTACCAGTTACTGCTACTGAAAGTTACTCTTCAGAAAACTTCCTCAGACTTCAGTATCACTATTTTCTGCCCTCTCCCCTACCTTTAAGTCCTGTTTGTGTCTTTCCTTAAATGTTACTGTTTCTGAGACCTTGATTTGGGTTCAACGTCATATTTATATGATAGAATAGTACAAAGAACACAGGATAAACATGTGTATTCTAATAGGTAGAAATAGAGAAGTCAAAATTAATAATTGATCCCCAAAAGACCATAACCCAGCAGGTTATATATCAAATCTTAAATCTTTTTTTCCTATGAATTTATTTATTTTAATTTTTTTCCTTATTCAGACTTACTAGGTTTTTTTCTTTATGTTCCTGCACATTTTGGCGTATACCCAATTCTGAATTTCCTTCAGACTTCAGTCAATTACTTTCTGTTTTTGGTTTTGGAGGCAAGGTCTCACCATGTAACTCTGGCTGATCTGGGACTGTAGACCAGGCTGGCCTTGAACTCAGATCTGCCTACCTCAGCCTCCTGAATTCTGGGGTGTGTGCCACCACTGGCTGATAGAAAAAATTATTATCAGTGTATGGGTGTATGTGTGTGAATGGAGGGGGGGGTTCTGTGTCTGCCTGCTTGTGCAGTGGTGTGTATGGAGGTCAGAGGACACTGGGATCTAACTCAGGAGGTCAGGCTTGAGTGGCAAATGTCTCACCCATGGAGCCATTCACTGGCTCAGAGACTACACAATCCTTAATGTGCTTTAGATTTGAATGCTTCTAGCAAATGAGAGCTCAAAACCCACATATTCCAAGTCCCCTTCCCCCTTAGGCCCGAACATACATTTTTTTTTTAAGTAACATTGTAATTAGTCATATGCATACTTATAATCTTTTACCTCTGTTGATATGACTTTAATGCAGCTCTGCTTGTAAACTTGTTGTTTTTAGAATTAAATCAGTCATAAATTTGTCAGGATTAGGTGTTGGAGCTACAATTGTGAAGTCGCTGTTTTTGTGGGGGCAATTCTATAAAGGTCATGATCCCAGTTTTCAGATGGATGACATGTAGGGGAAGCCTTTTGACAGTTGAGAACTGAGATTCCAATAGTAAATAGAAATGACCTAGGGCAGTGGCTCTCAGCCCGTAGGCCATGCATGATTCCTTTGGCAAAGCTCTGTCTCCAAAAATACATATATTAGGATTCATAACAGTAGCAAAATTATAGTTGTGAAGTAGCAACAACTACTTATGGTTGGGGTCACCACAACATGAGAAACTGTATTAAAGGGCAGCAACATTTAGGACAGTTGAGAACCACTGACCTAGAGGAAGAAAGGAAAAGGTAGGTGCTGCATCCTGAAGGAGGAGGAAGGAGCACGTGATGTTATGATATAATTAAGCTGGAAGGGTTCCAGGCAGCAGTGGTAGAAATGTGGTTCTGGTCTGGTAGGTCAAGTTAGAAGTTTCTTTTTTCTTTTTTTTTTTTTCCTAAGCCACTGAGGGTCTTTACATGTGTATGTGTGTGTGTGTTTTAACTCCTGTTTTTTTGGCGGGGAGGGCCAGCTATAAAGCTGGGCTAGGGTATTTTGTGTTTCATTAAAGAAATATTTAATGGCAGCTATGCTGATTGGTATTAGAAATGAGGTAATTAGGTGTTGTGGTGCAGCAATTGTGGCAAGAGATGACAGTGGTGTTGGAGATAATGAAAGGTCAAAAGAGAGAAGGCATGTTTTCTTAGATGGCACGCATGAAATGGAAGAGCGGTGGTGCTGTTGACTGAGCTAAGAAGCACTGAATGTCTGGATGAGACTGGTAACATTTTCTTTGGGGTATATGGGAGAGGGCTAGGAGGAAGACCATGTTCCTGCTGGTGTGACGGGCATGTTCAAAACTTGTCGATACTAATGAGAAGGTACTGAGTAGGCCTTTGGTTCTGTAAGTCTATCTAGATGTGGACTGATTAAATTTTTGTGGGGTGATTTCATCTGCAATAGCAGCTCTCATTTAAAAAAAAAAACTTTGATCTTTTTACAATTGGGTTTTTAACTTGCCTGGTACACATGTATTTTGAATTTTCAGTGTTCTAAAAAATGAGGTTAAGGGTGCTTTTTGTAGAGTTGACTAGCCCGCCTCCCCCCCTCCAAAAAAAGAGTTGACTAGGTGGATTGTTTGATTTTTGTATTTTTTTGTAGAGTCAGAAAAAAAATGAGTAGGGTTATTTGGGATTGTGTGGCTTAGATTTTTGTGAAGGTTTGTGACTACAGGTAAGTATCAAAAAGTCATTTAGCTTGGTGTTGGCATTGGTGCCACAAGCTTATAATCCTAGCACTGGAAAGGTGGAAGGAAGCAAGAGAACCTGGAGTTGTGAGCTAGCCTGGGCTACATGAAATCCAGTCTCAAGGAAAGGGGGTGGGAGGCTAGGAAGATGGCTTAGTCAGTAAAGTGCTTACCTGCCAGCATGAGAACCAGAGTTTGGATTCCTGCACCCAGGTAAAAAGGATGGTGTGGTGGCTCATGCTTCTAATCCTAGCACTGGAGACACAGGAGGATCCCTGGGCCTTGCTGGCCTGTCAGTCCAGACTAGTTGGTAAGGTCCAGGCTAGTGAGACACCATCTCAAAGGAAGTGGATGGTGTTCCTGATAACACCTAAGTTTATTCTTTGACTTCCACATGCTTGCACATGTGTACCTGCACACAGTTAAAAATACAAAAATCACTTTAAAAATCATTTTAATCAAGTTGGAAAATATGCAGTAGTACCCCGCTTCATTTGTAAGTTTTGCTTTCTGTGATTGGGATCAGCTGTGGTCCCAAAATAGAAAGGGAAAAATTTCCAGACACAGTTTTTAAGTTTAAATTTGCTTCCTTCTGAGTTACAGGATAAAACCAGGCGTTGTCTTTCCTTCTTGCCAAGGACCTGACTATCTGTTTGGCCACTTATTTCCATACTGCAAAGCTGCCCACCAACCCGTTACTTAGACATTTTCTTTTTATTTTGTTGCTATTACAACATTGGTTTTCAGGTTACCCTTATTTTATTTAAAAATGGCCTAAAAATTAACAGTAAGGCTGGCATTTTCAGTATGTCTGGATATGCCCAAGAGAAGCCACAGAGTGTTTTTTTAAGTGCAAAGTTCTCAGCTTAATAGGGAAAGGAAGAAATTCTTTTCTGATGTTAGGAAGAAAGGCAGGCCTCTTGTCCATGAAGTTTTGAAAAGTGAAAGGGATTGTCTTTGGCTTTGCTGTTGTACCTCACATGAGAAGAATATGTGGGTATGGCATGTGATACAGGTTTAGTTAAAATGGAAAAGGCATTAAATTATAGGACTTGATTCTGGTTTTGATATTTAGGCATCCACTAGGGGTTTTGGGACATATCTCCCATGGATAAGGAGGCATATGTATAAAAATTGGGAAAACTTGATTTAAGTTCTTCAGAATTTGGTATTTTTAAAATACTATTGTTTTAGTGTATCAGACCCCCCCCAAACAAAATTTTGTTATGCATATTTAAGATACTGGTTTTTATCATTGTGACAAAATAACAGGACAGGCAACCTACGGAAGAAAGGCTTATTTCATTCAACTTAAGAGTCCTAGGAGATGCAGTCCATCATAGCGAGGAAATTGGCGACAGGAGTTCAAGGTCACGTTGAATTTTCAGTCAGGAAGCAGAGTGATGGTGAATTCTGGTGCTTACCTGTCTGTCTCCTTTTTATAGTCTAGGATTTGAACTGTGGAATGATGCCACTCACATTTGATGAGGGTTTTCCTACCTCAGCTAACCTAACCTGGACACCCCTCACTGGTGTAGTTCTAGATCCTGTCAAGTTGACAATATAATCCATCTCAGATCCCTAACATGATGTCATGGGTAGGTAGTAAGTGGCTGCATGACTGAAGCAGTCAGTTTGTTCCTGCACCTCTTCTCTCTTTCCCTAACTCCCTCCCCCCTCATTAGTTAAAGCTTTGTCATAGAGCAGGAATCCAGATACAGCATAGTTGAATGTCATGTGTACTGTTAAATCTCTAGAATATAGGTGTTCATCTGCACATGCGCTACTTTGCGTCCTTTGACCTTTTTCTCCCCATCATTCCTCCCTTAACCTTTTGAGTTTTCTGTTACAGCCTTTTTTTTTTTTTTAAGACACTCTTTTTGTAGCCTTTGGGTGGCTTAGAGCTCAGGGTGCTCCTGCCTCTGCCTTCTAAGTGCTAGGGTTAAAGGTGTGCACATTCCTGGTTAAAAGCCTTTTTACCACACAGAAATGCTTTGTGAAGGGACCCTGCTGGCGAGACATCCTTTTTTTTTTTTTTCTTTCCTAAATTGGCCACTTCTGATCTCTTCCTTGTTGGCTTTATGTCTTTTGAAAGACTGTCATGTGAAGGTTTACTTACTTTTTTGAGATGGAGGATCTGGCTTTCTTAGAATTATGAAAAGTTGTTTTTAGAAGAAACCTAAACCTAAAAGAACTATTATTTGCAAATGCTTGTTAAACCTACTTTAACCATAACTGAAATGTGACTCAGATCACTCAAAATTTTAAACTTAGGAAAATTTCCAAGTGTATGCCTCTTTAAAATGTGACTTAATAATTTAAACATATTTGTTAATATCTTGATTTACTTGTATATTTTTGTTTGCCTTTCTGGAGTGGGGAGGTGCGCTGTAATTGAGCCTCAGGCTTTATGCCTCTGAGGCAAACATTCTGCTACTGACTGACATACATCCTTAGTGGTTGCCTAAGTACTTCTAAAACAAGTATTCTAGGACCTAACGTTTCATTCCTTATTTGAGTCTGTAAAATTTCTTAACAAAAAAGGAAACGTTTTCTTGGCATATCATGATATTCTTATTTAAAACCCAACAGGAAATCTTTAATAGCGTCTAATCAGTCTTGAAATTTTTCCAGTTGTACTACTGGTTTCAGTTGTTTCTTTCAACATGTGCGTTGCGTTAGGTTGCTGAGTGCTAATGTTTCTCGCTGTCTTTTTCTGTTCCTGTAATTAAGTTGTGTGATGGATTTGTTGAGAAGACCATATCAGTTGTCTAATAGACAGTCTTGTATTTAGATGTATTAATATTTCTGTAAGCTTTGTGTTTGATTAAAGAGGCTTGATTACTCTTGGATTTCAGTATTTTTGGCAAAGTGTATTTCATAGATTGTATTGTATCACAGTTGTCTTGCTTGTGGTGATAAACTGGTTGGTACATAAGCATTTATTGTAACAGAAAAAAGGCTGGAAGAATGCTCTCAATATTTAGTTCTATTGGGATTAGTGTGTCGGGTTTTTATCAATTTTTTGTTTTCTGAGATTTGCTACAGTGAATATATAATAGGTATAATAAGTATAATTTAAATAATTTATTGATTTGACTGACACCTTTGGGAGATTAATTAGAAGGATTCATTTGTCCTATATAGTTTTCACTAGTAGATTAAATTTTTCTACAGTTTTACAGGAAAAGTTTTATAAAGATTAGTTGTGTAACATCTGTGTAAGTTACACTCAAAAGGGAATGACTTGTCAAACTCTGATAACAGAAACATAACACAAAGAAATTGTAAAGGAATGACTCTTGTTTACATGTTTGATACCAGGAGCTGTCACCAAAGATTGCCAGATCCACAGCCTTACACAAAGGCCACTAGTGAAAAACATCCACAGAAAGCACTTCTTTCTCTAAGGATGTTTATTTAATACTTAGCTGCCGTAGAAACTTTGGACTATTATTGATCTTTATTGCCTAGATTATTGCTTCAAAAACAATTGATGTAATCAGCCCTTATTTTTTAAAACTTACCCTTACTCAGACTCCTTGTGTATATTCATACACAGTTTATGTTAGGAGTGTTCCCATTGTGGTGCTACTTCCAAATTAATTGATCTTCGGAGAATCTCTTTGGTTTAGGTAACACGTGGAATGCTGATTTACAGTTAAAATGGTAGTTAAGGTCTAATCTGGTCTGACAAGATAGCTCAGTGGGTAAAGACACTTGTTCCCATGCCTGACAGTCTTGAGTTTGATCCCATGACCCATATAGAGAACATACTTTTTCAAATTGTCCTCTGACTTTTCCATTTGTACTGTACCACCAATACACATGTGTCTCATACACAGACAAAATAAATTTTTAAATTTAAGTAAACCTGATTTGTTGGGCCTGTATAGATAGTTCAGGTCTAAGAGCACTGGCTTGCTCTTCCAGAGGAACCAGGTTCGATTCCCAGTACCCGTATGGCAGTTCATAGCTGTCTGTGATTCCTGTTCCAGGGAATCTAATACCCCAACCCACACATACATGTAGTCAAAACAGTATGCATAAAAAATAGCCTAATTTGTAACAACTTTGTAAATGTTAGGTCAAGCTGCATACAAGTGTGATATGTTGCCATCCGTTGCCGGCTTCTTGTGAGAATGTATGTGGATGTATTTGGTGATTACTTGTTTCTCTGGGAATTGTCCCTGCACATAGGATTAAACAAGTAGGTTTATGGTCCCTCTTCCCCAGATATTGTGGATTGGTTCACTAGGCCGTTTTAGGATTAAAAAAACAAAACAAAGCCACTAGAACAGAATCAAATCTGAACGGTTGACACTAGGCCCACAGATTCCACACCTTGAGATTTAAATAACTACTCAAAAGAAAAGGCATTAAAAAAAATAAGCCTGTATCAAACATGCATAAACTGTGTAACATATAACAATTGACATAGTATTAACCTTGTATTTGGTATTGTAATCTAGATATATTTTATAGAATTGTGGTAGATGTATATAGGTTATGTGTAAAAAATATGTTTGTCATTTTATATAATAGGCCTGAACACCCACAGATTTTGGTGTCTGTGTCTAGGAGCTGGGACCTTGGTCAGTTGTGGGAGTCCTATATAAGCAGTTTCTACACCAAAGGAAAAATATGTAGCTGACTACTGGGAAGCTTAGGTGTTTTTTTTTTTTTTTTTTTTTTTTTTTAATGCAACTGACAAGTAAGAGTTTTTATGCCTTGAGATAGAGGTAAACAAACTTTACACTTTAAGGTATTATACACTTAAGACAAGACTATAGAGATTTGATCAAAAGTGCATGCAGAGGCAATTAGTTGAAAGAGACAAGCAGGCAAGGAGTTTTTATGGTGCTTGCTTTTTCTTGGATGTAATCCTGGCTTTGTTGTTCATTCTGCTTCATTTCCCATGCCACCACTTTGCTACATTTTCAATAGTGAACTCTTTAAAATAGATGTTTGGTCTCTCTCTCTCTCTCTCTCTCTTCCTTAAATATGATTGGATCTTTGTGTATGTATGGGTTTTTTTGTTTGTTTGTTTGTTTGTTTGCTTGTTTGTTTTTCTGAGACAGAGTTTCACTGTGTAGCCATGGCTATGCTGGAACTCATTCTGTAGACCAGGCTGGCCCAGATCCATCTGCCTCTGCCAAAGGCATGCACCAACCTGTTTGTGATTGGATTTTATAATTTCTGGAAAGCTAGTTTAGATCACTGTGTTCTCTTTTTTTAGTGAGATTTCATAAGGGGCTTTTTTTTAAAAATTTTTTTCAGTGTTTTAACTAAATCTTTTTTGAATAGAAATAGAACTCATTTGGGGATGGTGAGGGGGCTTAGACAAGATTTTTACCTTTTGTGTTCTGATAGCAGCACAGTAAAGGGGCAGTATGGACAAAGAATAAAAATGTAAGGCCAGAATGGTTTATGAAAAACAAGAATTACCATTTGAAGCAAAACATGTATACTTTTGCCTTTTATTTTTTTCTTGTGTAAAAATGACTAACGACATATGGTAATTCAACATATATGTATTGAATAGCACAAGGACTCAAAGCTTGTTAACTTAGTCAACAGTGAATTAAATGTTTCCTTAGGAGGCTATGGTGTAATTGAAAGAATGGGACAAGGCATCCATATAGTAGGAAAAATGTGAAATATCATAAAGTAGTGTATGGATATAATTTCATATGAATTGTATAACCAGCTATGATTCCATTTTAAAGTGCATTATTTGGTATTGAACTTTGTGCTGTTATGTAGAAGCCACTAACAGGCTGAGTAGCCTAGTGAAAAACTGAGAAAAAAAGCCTTGTAAGCAGCTGTGAAGACATTTCGCTTGCTTCAGTGTCATGGGTGTTAGAAGACTTGATGACTTTGCAGTTCACAGCCCTGCAAGAGCTTCTGTAATTCTTAGTCACCCTAGGTTCCAAAGTGGGTGACAAGGCCTTCAATTGGAGTTGTGCTTAGAGTGGTTTTGCATGAGAGCAGAGAAACCCTGAGCTTAAGGGACCTTAATCTTAATGGCATTCTCACGGACGTTTCCTGGACTTCGTTGCAGGGTATCTGGGGCGGTAAACATGCCCTATCTGGTCCTCAGGAAGGAGATGTTATCCCATAAGACTTCTCTGCTTAACACCTCCCTGAGAGGATAGGAAGACATGTAGAGGTGCTGTAGGCTCTTGAAGCCTTGTGTGCCCAAAGGGTTGGATAGAAAATGTCTGAAATAGCACAATATGAGTAGAATCAAATCCGAGTATGTATGTGAGTGTTCATAGTGTAATTATTTCAGCTTTGTTATGAAAATTATCATAATAAAGGACAAAACAAAGTGCTTCCTACCCCTGGTTGATTCTTTTTTGTAGCTTGACAACTAAAGATTTTATTGGTAGTAATTCATATCATTATGGATGAAAGTTTTAAAATTTTGAATGGCTCTTTTTAGAACCATAGTCAGAATTCCTTAAATTTTTTTTTTTAATTTTTAGATTTTCTGTGTATGAATGCTTTGCTAGTGTGTGTGCTTGGTGTTCAGAGTCAGAACAGGGGGTTTCCTCTCATTGGGGCCCCTCTTAAGGATACTCTCACCTCCCAGTAGTTAACACTGGAGAGTAGGCCTTTGGGGGACATTCAAGACCCACATGCTAGCAGGAGGAACCTTGGAGTTCTGATCATTCTGTGGGACCACTGGCATTGCACAATGTTACCATTTTATATCCCCTTTCCTCCTGTTGCACCTGGTGCCAAGGGAAAATATTTTGTGTCTTTATGTTTGTAGCTTGTAGCACCTTCTGTTTATAGATATATACTTTTTTCCTGAGGTGTAAAGGTATTGTGTGTGTTTTTGGGGGGGTAGTAGGGTGATAACAGCTTTCTTAACAGTTGTAGTTTTTATGAATTCAGTGTTGTTGTTGTTTTGGGGGGGCAGCCGGGGGGTTGGTTTTTCAAGACAGGGTTTCTCTGTGTAGCCTTGGCTGTGCTGGATTTGCTTTGTAGAGCAGGCTGGCCTACAGACCAGAGATCTGCCCACCTGCCTCTGCCTACCTGAGGGCTGATGTTAGAGGTGTGTGCCACTGCAGCCGGCTCTCTGTGTTAAGTTTTTGTGCATAACACCTATGCATCCTTTTAAGGAAGCTTAGAGTTTTCTTCAGATTCCTAAAGAATTCTTTGGCTTAAAAATGTTGGCCAGATGACTGAGGCTTGCCTAGAGGGATACACTGGAAAAAACAATCTTCACTGTACCTTTTAGGTGGTCTTACAGGATTTATGATATTATTTTCATAAGGTTAATTTGTGTAGTTAAGCATTTTGTTTTGGAGAGATTCTTTTTCCTTTTGATGTATTATCTCATCTTTGCATTTTTATGTTTAGAAAATATAATTCCTACTGGGTTATTTAAGTACTCTTTTTCGGAACACAATTACTAGGAATTTGTTGATTAAAAATATCATATAGTTATTTTACAGTCATATAGTTTAATTTTACAGTCGTGCACAGGGTGGTCAGGGTCAGGTGTGAAGGCCTGCCACACTACAAACTCACAGTTGCTGCTGTGATTTATGGGCACTGACATTGTTAGTTAGGGAGGGCACTCCTTGCTCCATCTGTTTCAGATATGGTTACTTCTACCCTTCATGCTGTGGATTTGGGAGGTAAAGTGGACAAGTGGTAGGGGGTGGTCCTCTTTTATCTTGGTTAGTTGTGTTGTAGAGATGATAAATCATCTGTTTTTCAAAAACAAGCAATTGAGGAGCAACGAAGGGTGTAAGATAGTCTACAGAATGAATGATTAGCTTATAATGAAACAATACCTCAAAATAAAAATTTACTTCTCAAGTCTTGATCTAAGCACTTTTAAAATTTTTCCACTTTTGTGAAGTACTCCCCCCTCCCCCCGTTATGCATTAGGCACACCTGTTTGTTTCTATCTCCTTGGAAGTCTTCTATCCTCTGGAAGTCTTTGTTGTAGACAGTTTCCAACACTCAGTCAAACTTTATTGGACATGGTTGGAGAATTTTTTTAACCCAAATTTCAAAATATGGCTGTTCTGAAGTTTTAAAAACATGATTTTTGTTTAAGAGTTAAATAAAGAGGTCAGAAGGTAACTTTGTGGGTAAGGGAGCTTGCAGTTGAGCTTGAAGAGTGCTGTTTCAGTCCCTTGAGCCCACATGGTAGGAGAGCATTGACTCCTGAACATCCCCTGCATGTAGACATGTACTCTAAATAACACAGCCAAATGAGCGTGTGAAAACAGACAAGTAAAAAGTAGGTAGGCTTTCATGATAGTTGTTTTGTATTTCAGACGTCTTAGCTTTTTCCTCCCCTTTTTGGTGCTGGTGGTTGAATGTGGGATTACAGCTGTGCTAGGTGAGTGTTCTGATTAGATAATCAATATCATTTCTTCGACAAGTAAAAATCAAAAAGCATAAAATGGACTTTTAAAGGACCATTTAAAATTGTTTTGGGGAGTAGTTAATGGTGTAGGGTTATTTTCTATTTGATGTGTTTTTAAGTTTTCTGTTTTGGCTTCAAACCAATAAAGAATTCTTGGCTATGCAGACTAAACTGTATAATTTGTCTTGGCCAATACAAATAGGTTTATCTTCACATCACATAGCCCATTGGAAAAAAAAAAATGAGGCTATACTGGCTAAGCAGAGGTAGATCGGTTTTTTAAATTCTATGTTCTTGTCATTTTGTTGAGTACAGAACTAAGGCTTTAAGATGATAGAGCATATGACATACTACTCATAAGACTTAACACGTTTGAGTGAATGAATTGTGAGGCGTGAGTACTGGTTTTAGTGTCTTTAGTGACAGAGTTGGCTTTGTGAATGTGAACCATAAGCACTGGTGAAGACCACTGGGAAATTGTGTCAGTCATGTGATGTGGCATGAGCATGCTAGAAGAGTACAGTTGTGGCTTGAGAGGGCTCACTGGGGAGAGATGCTTGTTGCTAAACCTGAGGACTGGATTTTGGTTTCTGGTACCCACAGAATGGAAGGAGAACACCAGTTCTGAAAGGTTGTCTTTGATCTACACATAGGCACTGTGGCATGCACGTGCTCATATGTACAACACACAAACATAAATGCAACCAAAATGAAAGAACTGACATCAGAGAGTTACTTCATGGATGAAATCACCAAAAGATGAAAAAAAGACCATTCCTATTTTCTGTAGAAAGTAGAATTGAGATGATATTAATTTCATCTTGAATTATATTTTTATTGTGAATCCAGTTAACTTTCTTTTTCTTTTTAAACCTTACAGGCCCCTTCACAGATGTAGTCACTACAAATCTTAAATTGCGAAACCCATCGGATAGAAAAGTGTGTTTCAAAGTGAAGACTACAGCACCTCGCCGGTACTGTGTGAGGCCCAACAGTGGAATTATTGACCCAGGGTCAACTGTGACTGTTTCAGGTAGCAGTTCATGTCCTACCTAGACTTTTGCAGTTTGGAATATTGACATTCGTGCCTGTTGTTATTTAATCTGTTTATTATTATTTGGCTTCAGTTTTTTGTTTAAAGGTGTTTTTTGGGTATCTTGCCATACAGAAACTTTCTTAAGCTTTCTCACTTTGATCCTGTATGTGGGCATATGATTAGTTATTGTCAGTATGAAACTTCACATCTGTTAGGCGTTTCTGTAGCTTACCACCATATTCTGTGTTCTTACTACCTCTTTGAAAATGACAGTGTTTTATGATTAAGTCATGTTTTGTGCAACTGCAGAAGTGTTTTGGTGTTTTGCTTAAAAATATATACCTGTTATGGGCCTGTTTATAAAATCAGAATCAGATGAGTGTATTCCTTTCAGTGTAAATGCCAGCAGTATCTTGCCTTGAACACTGCACTGCTGTTAATTCCCTCTGTGTATTGCTTACAGTAGTTCATTAGGATCTGCTGGTGCCATTGACCATGCCCTCTATAAACTGTCCATTCCTTCCTCAGACAGTCCTTTTAAAGAGACAGTGCTACTGAACAACATCTACCATGGTTGCAAGTCTGAGAATGTGTGGCTCCATGTAACTTGTGGGAGAGCGTCCCTGTACTCACACAGAGACTTACTTTGTCTTTTTTCTTTTCCTTTCTTTTCTTTTCTCTCTTCTTTTTTTCTTTTCCTTTCTTTTCTTTCCTCTTTTTTTTTTCTTTTCTGCAATAGTTCTCAACTCCTGCTTTTGTTAATTACAAAGGGAGCAGGAAAAAACACATGGATTCAATCTATTTGTTGTTTCAGACCACAGGCTCAGTTTGGGGAGTATGGCATAAGAAATGCATGTATTAAAACCAATGGTGACTCCTGATAATATTCCTAAAATTTTAAGATAATTCTACAGCTTTTATTTTCAAGCATATAGAATGTTAAAATAATGAATTATTTAAGGGCTAGTGGGGATATTTAAACTAGAACCTGGCTGCAAGATTCCATATACATTCTTAGTAATTACTGATTTATTGTTTATAATCTCTGATCTTGGATTTATGTCACATAAATTAAGCATGCTGATTGAACTCCTGGAACCTAAAACTTGTAACAGGCTAGTCAGGTCTAGAGGCATATATATAATATATATAATGCAATTGGGATTCCAGAAGAAAGTCTGAACATCAAGAAGTTATGACTTCCTTTGTTATCCTAAAATTAGATTTAAACAAATGAACACACTCTGAGTAGTTGTTTAAAATTCAGTTTAGAAAAACTAGTTATTAAAACAGTGTCTCAGTTGTCTAAATTAAAATCAGTGTAAAATGAATAATAAATGAAAATTATCAAGGTGATTGTGGATCTTGAGAGTGAATATTTTTGAATTTTTGAACCTGTCTTGATTTCCTTTAAATTTGTGAATTACTAAGGCAATAGGAGATAAAATGTAGAAGATAATGTTCTTTTCTTTCTGTTTAGTAATGCTACAGCCCTTTGATTATGATCCGAATGAAAAGAGTAAACATAAGTTCATGGTACAGACAATTTTTGCTCCACCAAACATTTCAGATATGGAAGCTGTGGTAAGTGTAGAAGTTGTACAGACATTATTTTTGGAGATGCAGTTTAAACTTTTGAGTTTGTTCAGCTCTCCACAATCCTGATTTCCTTGCCAAAAATTAAATATCAGAACAAAATGATAAAGAGCTAAAAACTCTAGAAATACTGTTCTTTGGGGGGGGGGGGTTGTTTTATGTTTAGTTCTGTTTTTTGGTTTTTCAAGACAGGGTTTCTCAGTGTAATAGTCCTGCCTGCTTTGCATCTTTGTAGACCAGGCTGGCCTTGAACCTGTGGAGATCCTGCCTCTACCTCCTGAGTGCTGGGATTGAAGGCGTAGGCCACAAAGTGAAGAAGAAAGTCACATGTATTGCTGTTGTCATTGTCATTCTTTTCATTACATTGTTTGTTTGTTTTCTTTGGTGCATGAGGAAGCCTATTTTAGTCAGAGGACAGCTTGGGTGGAGTTGGTTCTCCCATTCTCCCATACCATATGGTTCCTGGGATTGAACTCAGGTCATCAGTGTTGGCACTAGGTGCCTTTCCCTGCTGAGCCATCTCATGGGCCCAATCCTAGTGTAATTTTAATTGATGGAGATTGTAGGTCTGTGATTTTCTAGAGACCCAGTGACATTGGCAGATGATTGTAGGCGATTTGCAAGTACTCCAGCCTTGATTCCAGCTGAGCCACAAGCTTACCAGTTTTCTAAGCCACCGAACTCAGACTTCAGTTGTCCCTGTAGCTAAAACCTATTTGCCACAATCATCTCTCTTATCTCATGTTTGGATTTTTTGTTTTGCTCCTTTTTTTCTTTTTTAGTGGAAAGAAGCAAAACCTGATGAATTAATGGATTCTAAATTGAGATGTGTATTTGAAATGCCGAATGAAAATGATAAACTGGTAAGTAAGAACTATCAGATAATTGTTTTTGGACCTGGGGTAGCTAGTCATGTTATGAGACTTAAGTTAAAAAAAGCTTGGTAATGCTATTTGAATTTTATGATTTATTTCTTTAATTTAGTGGTTTTATTTTTGCTTTGCTCTTCCAAAACTAATAAATAAACTAGATTTGTCTATAGCCTCTGCTGCATGCTAGGTTTTTTTGTTTTGTTTTATTTTAAGATTTTAATTTGTATGTCTGTGCCATCTGCTTGTGGGTGGAAGTCAGAACAGGGTGTTGGATTCCCCTGGAGCTAGAGTTACAAGCAGTTGTGAACCACTTGAAGCTGGCTGGGATCTGCACTTGAGGCCTCCGGAAGAGCAGTACCTACTCTCAACCATGGAGACCTCTCTCCAGTCACACAGTAAAGATAGGTTTCTGTGATGCTGTCCTCATGTCTTCTTGTTCTAATAGTTCTCATTGGAAGCTGCATTCTAGAGGCTTGATCAAAGTAGATTTGTTTTTGGTGGTGGTTGCAGATGTTACCGTCTTTGCTGTCAGTAAGTGCATAGCATTAATGTGCAGCAGTAGGTGATTTCTCTCCAGGGACAGTTTACTTGTTCTCTAGGAACAATAAAAAGACATTTGAAGTTGTCAGAACTGAGCAGTTTGGAGGGACACCAGCTTTTTTAACATAGGCAGTCTTTGTGACAGTCTGGTTCAAATGTCAATGAAGGTGAGAGTGTGAAAATAATGATTTGGTCTGATAACTCATTTAATGTTGTTATATTATGGTGATAATATGTTTTTATTATTAGGATACTTTGAGAAACGAGTGCTCTACAGACAGGCCCTGGCTGTCCTGGAACTCACCATGTGAGCCAGGCAGCCTGCTGTGATTAAAGGTGTCCATCACCATGCCTGGCTTAGTTACAAATTGTTTTTCTTCATTTTTTGGGAGAATTTTATAAATAGCTGATGTATTTTGATCATATATGTCCACTTTTCCTCCTGGATCTCCCTCTGTGATCCCTTTTCAACTTTTTTCCCTCTACTTACAAATATATTTCTCATACATGAGCTCTCCCCTCTGTCTCCCTCCCTTTCTCCTCTACTTGCAATATAATTTATCCCTAGCTATATATCTGTCTGTCTTATCTGTCCATCTGTCGCATACGTTCAGGAGCTGGAGGGATGGCTCAGTTGGTAAAGTGCATCAGGCACTAGTTTCAGTTCCTAGCATTCATATAAAAAGCACCACAGGTGCTGTGTGTATCTTGAGCTCACTGACCAGGCATTCTAACTGCTGTCTCCACTGGAGAAGGGACAGTTACCAGGAGTTCACTACTCTCCATCCTTGCTGAACTGGTAAATCCTGGGTTCTGGGAGAGGCCTCTAGGAAAATAAGGTAGGAAGAAATTGAGGAAGACATCAGCCATAACCTCTGGCTTCCACATACATGGACCTGTTAACCCCTCTTTCTCTTTCTCTTACACACACACACACACACACACACACACACACACACACACACACACACACACACTCGTTCAGATAAGCATGTGTGCTCCGTCATATTGTTACTATATCATCTGTCTTATACTTTCTCTATCTCCCTATTTCTGTATCTAATAATCTGTGGACCTACCTACATGCTTTTAAAGCAGGGTTTCTGCTTTGTTCTGGAACTCACTCTGTAGACCAGGGTGGCTGAAACAGAGATGCACCTGCCTCTGCCTCCTGAGTACTGGGATTTTAGGTTTGTGCCACCACCCCCTGGCTTAATTACTACATTATTATTCTTCGATTGGTTGGTTAGGAGGCTTTTCAATTTAGTTCTTAGCACTTTGACCCAAGTAATCATTAGTGACCTTTAGTTTTTAGTGTTTTATTATTATATATACTAGTTACATATAAATAGAATTCATTGTTATATTTTCATATACATACATATTTTGATCATGTTCATCTCTTGTTACCCTATTTTTCTGCCCACTCAAGTTTCCTTCCCTTTTCCTACTTTCATGTCTTTTTCATTAAGGTTGTTTACAGGAGGATGGTGCAATTTTGTTTACAGGGCTCCTGTTCGCCTTACTAATGACAATGAAGACAAATACTTCTCCATTAACAATTAGCCAAGCATGAATTCTTGAGATGGCATGGGACTCTGTGAGCTTTGTATCTTTATGTGGCAGTGTTTTGGCATGCTCAGTTTTGTGGAGTGCTTGTGTAGGTAGTCAAAGCTGCTATAAATTGAAGAGTGCCATGCTTGTGACCTGCTGGGAAATCTGAGCTTCACTGTGTTCCCATTCTTTGAGCATTTACATTTTTTCTGCTCCTTATCTTTTTTTTCCTGAATCTGTGGAGGGGATTGAGTGTTTGTCTTGTTTATGATTTTGTCATCTGACAACCATATGTTCTCAGTATTTTGACCAGAGATGAGTCTTTCAATCCTCACTGACTTTGGAACTTTGTTTAAAGAAACAACAACTTTATTTTTATTTTGTGTAGGCATGTTTTGCCTTCATGTTTGCCTGTGTACTACATGTTTTGCTTTGGTACCCACAGAGTCTAGATGAGGGTATTCAGCCCCTAGAACTTGTGGTTGTGAGCTGCCTTGGGATGGTGGGGCTCTAACCCAGGTCTCTTGAAGAACAATCAATATTCTTAACCTCTGAGCCGTTTCTCCAGCCTGTTAGGAACTTTTAACCTGGCTAGTACTTTTCTAGGCTTAGACTTAAATCATTTCTTAAACTTTAGAAAGGTGGCATTGGCTGCTCATGTCTATAATCTTAGTACTTCGGAAGTGGAAGCAGGAAGATTGCTATGAGTATCAGCTATGAGCTCAGCTTGTGCTACAGAGTAGTTAGGTCTTTTCTTACCAGACCAAACCAGACAAAACTCTGGGTCCTTTCGGAGAAGGCATTTCAAGATGACAGAGAGGGCACTAGTCATGGCAGTGATTTTTAAGACAGTGTGTAGCAGATCCTTAGAAAGACTTCCTGAAGTACTGTTTTGACATAAGCATAGAAATAGTTTCTAACTATCATGGTCCTTAACCTTGCTGTTAAATTTTTGATTTGTTGTTTTAGAAAACAGGGTCTTACTCTGTCCCAGGATTGTCCAAAACCCACTCAAACTTTTGACGGTTGTCCTCTCTTGGCATTTTGAATGCACAATGTAGTTGAGGAATGAGCCCTTATGATAGTTGGCAGGTATTTTTGAACGTTTAGAATTCCCATTTCAAGATTCACATAGAAGATGAGACATGGTGGGGTAGGTGGCAGGTTGAGTGTACCCGTGCCTCGACTTAGATCACAGCACCACCTAAACTTGGGTGAAGGCTCACTGGCCTGCATTCCCAGCTACTCAAGAAGTGGGAACTGGACGACAGTTGGAAGTGTTCCGCAAAAGAACAGTCAAGCGTTTAAGCACATGCTGTTTAAGCATACCACACCTGATGAGGAATCTTGATCTTTTTAGGTATGCTGTTTGTTTGGGTAGTTCTCATGTTCTGGAAGCAGGGGAAGGGAAACATGTTATTTTGTTGATTTCTTAGAATTTTAGGATTTGACACTATAAGGAAATGATTCAGGTTTAGAGATCATATCATAAGGTAGCAAGCAAACAGTTTGCTTTAGAAGTATAGTGTTTTAATTCTTGTTTTGGTTTTTAGGAAGTTATTTTTAAAATAGCAGTTCTAATGTATTTGAACTACCATTAGTGTATGGATTTTTTTTGGGGGGGAGCTCTAAAATATTTGTTTTATAATTAGGGTAAACCCAGGAAATGTAAATTTAGTTTAAAAGGAGACATTATTATTTTTTTCTGGACAGCAGAAAAAAGATAGTACTGTTGTTGAGTATAGTCATCTGTGTCATTTGCTCTAGTGCTAGGTAACAGCTGGTGTTTGCCTAGGCACATTTTCTTTACTAAGGAAAGTGTCTTCAGTGTCTTCAGGAGAACTGTTCACTGAAGAGCCTTTCAGGTACATGACGCAAATTGGTGACTTGTTTCTAAAATGACGCCCTATAAAATTTAGCCCTTCTTAGTTATTGTCTGCTTTATCTTATGGAATACTCAGTGTCCACTTAACTGGTGGCTTTTATTCTGTCCTTTGTTTTGTTGAGGCAGCTTCTCTTCTGGAGTCCTGGCTGTCCTGGAGTTTACTATGTAGACCAGACTGGCCTTGAACTCACTGAGATCCTCCTGCCTCTGCCTTTCAACTGCTTGGATTAAAGGCATGCCCCACACTGTTTCTGACTCAGTTACTGGTGGTATTTTTAACGATGGAGTGAGGCTTTACGATATTTTATAACTTATTCAGTATGAATTTAGATTTTTAAAATATTGAAAGCCTTAACTCTGCTTGACACTTTCTAGACATAACATCTGAGAGGTATTTTTTGCAAAAGCTAATTTGCTTTAATGACGGCAATGGAACTGAATAGGGCAGGAGTTCAGGAGCATTTTTACAATGGCATTTTGTATTTCAGTATACGTGCTTTGTGTTGAAACAGACTAGGGGATGCCTGTTAAATATTATTTTGTGCCAAATTTTTTGAGTTACTATTTTTTAACTATATTAAGAGAGTTTAAAAGGTAAGTAGAGAACTGGAATTGTAGTAGGATAACCATAATGTTATATGAATCTTTGAGTTTTTTATTGACCTTGTGTGTATTTGTGGGGGGTGGTGCTTAATGGGAACAAAAATTCATGTAAAGTGTAAAGGCTAAGAGAACATGAAATTGAATATTTTTCAGGTAATGACAAGTATTAGTTTTTTTTTTTTTTAAGTCACAGGATTAAAGGTAGAAGTAAATATTCTTTAGGACAGTATGAACTTAGCATAAATTTAAGTATGTACATTTTTATAAATGAAGATATGCAAACAGGATATATCTAATTTTGTGTAGAAATATTTATGAAAAGCTAGCTCAGAAATGTTTTGTTTTTCTGTTCTGTTTCTGATGCATTAGTTATTTTTACAGAATAAGATGTCAGTATTTTATGGGCTAAAGCTATTTCTGTTAGTTGTTTCCAGTATCATACAGGAGAAATCAGTTGGTGTGAATCTGAGAATATTTTTCCCATGCTACCTCAGGGTAAAGCTTCGTCAGGGATTGCTACAGCTGCCACTTCAATGAGCAGTGTCAGCAGTACAGTCGCAACACCTGCCAGTTACCACATGAAGAACGATCCCAGGGAACTAAAACAAGTGAAGCAGGTTTGTCATAGGAGCTAACAGAAGTAGGAGTCTACTAGTGTTAGTAAGTTAATGTAGATACCAAGCATATACATAATTGAGTGTATTAATAAACAGTTAGAATTTGAAAAATGCTGTTTTGGAGACAGGGTCTCATGTTGCTTAGATTGGCCTCTCAACTCACTGTGTAGCCCAAGGATGTCCTTGAGCTTTTTATGCTTCTGCTTCAACTTATAAATGCTGAGATTACAGGTGTTGGCCACTATCCATGGTTCTGCAAAGGGGGTAGAGCCCAGGGCTGTCTGTACACTAGCCCTGTGCTAATTAATTAAGCTCCACCAGCCCCAGAATTAAAATTTTAAACTGTATTTAAAATGACAATAGAACCGAGAAGCACAGACAATTCTGAGTAGAGTCACAGTATTGAGCTGGGCATAAGTAAGTGTAGACAGTATTTAAGTTGGTGTAATTTTTCCTGTGAATTTAGATTTGGGGAGCACATGCTGAAAATTGAATTTGAGAATTGTCCCTATATGGAAGCCCAGAGAGGCCATTGCACAGAGTTGTGAAAGTATAGTCTGGATTGCACTGGAGACTCCAAGACGTTGGAGCTGTCAAAGCTATGGGATGCCTGCTCTGGAAAACTGTATACATGAAGTAGAGCCAGTCCAGGAACAAGAAGTATGTTGCAGTCCACAAAGCTGGAAGGAGTGCAACATCCAAATAGCCTTTTGACATTCTATACAGAGTGAGAAGATTTGTAGCTTGCCTTGCTGTGTTGTGATTTTTCGTAGGTCCAGGGTTTCCACCATGCTGTCTTTCCGCCTTCTGGGGCAGTAACCTGAAGGCAGGAACTGATGTAGGCTGCATGAAAATTGTATTTTATTCTTGATTTGGAGAAATAAATAACCTGTATGTGTTCTTTGAAAAATAGAATTGAATATGATTTTTGTTTGAATTATCATAATAGATACTTAGTAAGTAGTAAAGATAGGAGCTAACAAACACTGCTTTTCAAAAAGCATTTGGCTTGTAGGAAAGAAAAATAAAATTATTTTGTTGTCAAATACAAGAATAATAACCTTTATAACTGTCCTTTGTTTACTTGCAATATCCAGGGTTCAAAAAGAAAAAAAAAATTGTGACCAAAATGAGGTCATAGTTGAACTCTGCATTTATGTGCTTGAATGCTAATAGGGTTAAGTTAACCGGATTTGTTGGTGGAATGAATTCTGTATAATTCTTTTTAGAATTTATTACTAGAAATACTGTTAAGATTAATAGGTAAATGCTATAGGTTCTTATACTTCCATTTGGTTTAGAAGAGTATTGCATACTAACAATGCTTTAATGCTTTTTTTTTAATTTTCATTTTATATGTGGTTGTTTTGCTTATATTTATGTATGTGCACCACATGTGGCTTATGCCAGTAGAGGTCAAAAGAGGGCATTGGGGCCCGTGGAGCCAGAGTTACAGCTGAATATGAGCCACCATGTAGGTCTGAGGATCAAACCCAGGTCTTCTGGGAGAGCAGCCAGTGCTCTTTACTACTGCACTGTCTGTGGCACCCGATAAGCCTTTAAATACCTTTCATTAGCCGGGTTTATTGGTGTAGTGGTGCACACCTTCAATCCTAGCACTTGGAGGCAGAGGCAAGCAGAGCTCTGTGAGTTCAGGGCTAACTGGCCAGAAAGCTAGTTCCAGGCTAGTGGGCTACATATGAGGCTTGTCACAAACGAACCAACCTTGTTTAAATATCTGTTTGCCTTTGTAATTTGGAATTACTTACTTTTTGTGACCAAGGGCCTAGAGAAGCCATATATTTGCTCTTAGAGGAGAAAGAAAAAAAAATGTAGGGAGCCTTGTTTTTCAGATATTTTCAATTCCCAGATTTTAATTATGACAGCACAGCCATAGCTGTGACCTTTGCTGTACACCACCCTTATGTGTTGACACCTTTACTCAAGGGAGTGAGAAGACTGTTCTTTAGCTCCTCTCCTAGAGCATCATTGCAGATGCCTGCTCTGTCATGGGTTTCACTTTTCCCTTCTAATTGCCTCCTACAAAGTTACTGAATGTGAAATCCTTATGGGACTGCTGCAGGATAGGTAAAAGGATATAAAATAGCGGAAAATGTATAACATACTGGTCTGTTGTCATGACATCTTGCCTTGACTTTTAGCATATTTTAACTTGAGGTGTTAGCATGGTTTTACTCTTGTTGGTAAGAGTCATGGCATGTTGAATCTTTTTATTTGCTCATTTCCTGGTCCTAAGAACAGTTTCCTTTTTCTGGATCAATCTGAAGTAACTTTAAATAAAGAACAAGCTGGCTTCCTGCAGCCAAACTCACTGAGGAAGGTCCCATTAGTAAGTACTTACCTAGTCACCTGGTTAGTGTACCCACAGAAGACTCAGCTTTCTCTCTTGATCCCCAACTATTCCAAGTTTTATATGTTTAGATATTAAGAGATGCATAATTTAGGTTGTTTTTTTTGCATCTGCTATGTACTATGAATATGCTATAAATTCTAAACAATAGGAAGTTGCCCATCAGACTTCTAACAAAAGTAGAACGTTGAATGATTTTGATAGTCACAGAATGAAATATTTAATGAAACATTGTGTCGTGTTAAATAATTAAAAGAGTCTAAAGCAGGATGTGCATCTGTACAGTTACATGAATGCTAGCTTTTTTATTTTGTAGTACTGGGGGGGGTTGAACCAAGGGCCTTACACATTTTATAAAATGAATATGAAAAAATAGCAGGAACAGAGTTGGGCATGGTGGCGCAAGCCTTTGATCCCAGCACTCAAAGAGGCAGAGGCAGGTGTGAGTTCAAGATCCATGTGAGGACAGCCAGGACTACAAGAGAAACTTTGTAGGAGTGGGGAATGAATAAAGAAAGTTTAAAAAGATACAGGAGGATACTATAAACAGTAGTTTGTTTGGTTAATAATATAGTAAGGATGGTTATAATGTTTGTCCTGGCTGTACTGATAACTTATTATGTAGACCAGGTTGGCCTTGAATTCAGGGTACATCACACCCAGCATATATATTTTTCTGGGGGGAATTGAAACTTTATTTTAAAAGCCATTGAAATTATTTATTAGCTTCATATAATTTTGTAGTCAACCTTAGGCTGACAGAATGATCTTTTTATCTCAAGTTTTGCTCCAGTACTGAAAATTAGCATAGGAGTCTGTGCACATGAACGCAGGGAAACAACATGTCTTTTTTAAAATCAGAAGGTGGACTGCAGGCCGTCATGGTGGTGCACACCTTCATTCCCATCATTCAGGGAGGTAGGGGCAGTTGGATCGCTGTGAGGTTAAGCTCATCCTGGTCTGCAAAAAAAGTCCAGGACAGCCAAGGCTACAAAGAGAAACCCTGTTCCCAAAACAAAACAACAAACAAACAAACAAACAAACAAAAAAATGGCTAAAGGTTAGTTGATTTTTGCTGCTGTTTTATTTTTTCAGAAAGGTAGTTTTTGTGTCTGGATGACGTCTGTGGAGCCCGGAGTGATAGTTAACATTTCCTTTGCTGTTTCTTGTTGAACCAATAAAGAAGTCTGAACCCTTAAAAAAAAAAGGATTGTGCAGGACAGGATTTGAACAAAATCACTTTGAAGTTAATTTAATTTTTGTTAAGGAAAAATTTAGAAAATATTGTTAAAATATATGAAGTATAGGTTTTTTTTTTTATATTAGAGATAGGATTGGTTGGACATTGGGGAGGCTTTTGATAAAAAGGAGTATCAGCAAGAGAAACTCAAATTGATAAGCACCTTTCTCAGCTGTGAAACTTGAAAAGTGGCAGGTCAAACCTAGTATTCTGCATTAGAACACCCTGTGACATTATTGGCATTGACAGCTTCAGGAGGAAGAGGTGATTTGGCTCACAGTTTGAGGGTACAGGCCAGCCTGGTAATGGTATCATTAATGAGGCTGGCAGCTGGTTGTCAGACTGCCTCTGCAGGCAGGAAGCAGTGTGTGCTGGTGCTCACTCACTCTCTTTATATTCTGTTCAGAAGCTACTAGCATTCAGAATGGACTGTCTCCTTAACCAAGTACAGAAAGTTTCCAGACATGCCCACACTTTGGTTTATAATTCCAAGTCTGTCTAGTTAACAGTAGGAACCATTGCAGCCTAATTGGCAGCCAGTGTGGTTATATAGAGAAGCTAATCTTGGTATAAATGACTACTGTGGAATGTCAGAAAAATTAATTTTGTAAATATCTTTATTAGCATGAAAGCTTACCTTTCCTTCTGTCTGTCTGTCTGTCTCTTTCTCTGGTTGTCAGTAGTAAACCCAGGGTCTTCTGCTTAGTATCAAATATTCTATTACTGACTTAACTTCCCAAACCTTCTGAAACCTTTTAACGATTAAAAATATAACATGAAAAAGATGACTTTATATTGATGCTGCTGTTATGTGTAGCATAAATGATGTTGGCATTAAGGACACTGAAACACTTTAAATTACGGCTTAGAAGTGAGAGTGTTGCCATAGGTGTCCAACTGCTTATGGTTTTGGGCCTTACAGTTTAGAAAGTTGTATTAAGTTTCCACTTAATACACAGTTCCACAGTGAAGCACACTACTCGCACAGTCTTACACCTTGAAGAATCGTCTGTGGTTAAGACCACGGGCGGTTTCCCTTTAAATATTTGGATCGTTTAGTTACTTTATTCCATTAATAGACATTGGATTTTTTTTTTAACCATATGTATGTTCTTAGGTGGTTGTCAATTTATTGGAATGATTATGAGGCTGTTCTGTACCTTCCAATTCTTAAAACCTTATTTGATTGCAGAATCAGACCATTGAAAATTACATGGAGCTTTTCATTCATCATGTTTTCCTTGACTGACTATTCTTGCTTGGCCAAAATGTGTGTTTAGGGGTAAATAATAAAGAAAAATGATTCTTCCTTTTGAAATTCTGGAGGAAAGAATGTAAAAGATAAATTATCATGATACCTTTTAAGTGCTATGTTAAGGTGAGTGCCAAGGGTGCTGGAGTAGGGGAAGTAGGCTGCATATTTTGATTAACTGCTGGTATTTGATGACATACCCCATTGAAAATTGCTACAGATGAGCATACTTGGTACTTTAATAAAATATTAGTAATTAGTCAACACTTGCCATTTTTTTCAATGACATTTTTTGAAAAGAAAGATGAAGAATTTAGATTTTTTTTAAATTAAAGATCCATCAATGTTTTTTTGTTAACAAATTTCAATATCTTTGAAATACAGAATGATATGGAACCTAGCAAAGCTGTTCCACTGAATGCATCCAAACAAGATGGACCCCTGCCAAAACCACACAGTGTTTCACTCAATGATACAGAGACAAGAAAACTGATGGAAGAGTGCAAGAGACTTCAGGGGGAAATGATGAAGCTGTCAGAAGAAAACCGACACCTGAGAGTAAGTTTCCTTGGTTGGAAATGAATCAGTTGCAATAAAGGTATAAAGAATGTGTTAATATCTTTTAGCAGTCTTTGTATGTTTCTGTTTAATCTTGTTGGTAATTATTTTTTTTTTAGTTCATTTGATTGTGCTTATTACCTGGAGCTAATTGGTATAAGATTAAAAAAAAATGGAAGTTTCTGAAAAACTAATGAAAATAAAACAGTACAATTATTATATAAACAATTATAAATAAATTATTATAAATGGTCCATATTTCAGTTTTCAGATATTTTTTGACTTTTGATAGCATTGTTGTTGTCATCAATTCCCCCCCCCCCGAGGGGGTCTCTCTGTGTAGCCCTGACTGTCCTGGAACTCATTCTGTAGACCAGGGTGGCCTCGAACTTAAAAGTTTCGCCTGCCGCTGCCTTCTGAGTGCTAGGATTATGGGAGTTCACCACCATGCCTGGCAGTAGCATTATATTTTTGATAAACCCTTTGGAAAGTGAAGATATCCCAAGTGTGAAAATATACCCAATACACAACACTTTTCTTGTGTATTGAACTAGTTTAGCTTAACCACACAACACATTAGCACAGTTTATCCCTTGTGGTCATGTGCCTGGCTAGGAGCAGCAGTGTGCTTTTCCTTCTCTGTACATCTCTAGAGGATCATAGCACATGTCACTACCCTGGAAAAAGTTCAGAATTCAGAGTACAGTTGTAATGATGTGTATCACTTTTCATACTGCCCTAATGTCAAAAACAGTAAATTAAGCCACAGTGAAGAGGGAGATGCTGTGTTAAGTGGTTGAGGAATGTTGTGAAGATAAAATAATTTATATCAAGTAAAAATCCTCTACTCTTTTCTCAGGTTGTATAACAGCACCCAGTAAAAACCAGCCACATAGTTGACAGGTATCTGTAATTTCCCCAGGACCACATGACACATGGGGCCATAACCACCTGCTTTGAGAAACTATTGCTTTCTTAGGAGAAGCCAGGGCGAAGCCACATCCCCTAAAAACAGGGCTGTCAGAATGCTAAGCTTAGTGCTGTGGGAAACCATTTTATAAGAAGAGGCCCGCTCATTCTTCTGCATGGAGCAGATAAGGCTCTTTAACACAAGAAGCAATTTCCAGTCTGGGTGAGAGCTTCTAAGAGGGTCCCTGCACCCTAAATTGCGTGTGTGTTGCATGGTGACCTTTCACACACCCCTTCTTGATTTTGATTTGAGCATATCAAAACTGTATGGTAATGATACTCTGTTCTTAAAGTATACTTCCTTTCTCTAAATCCTGTAATATATTATCTCCTTCAATAAGTCCTGTGCCTGCCTGTGGGTTTTCAAGTTGTATTGAGTCAGTAAACCTTCTGAATTTAGGTGTGCTATTGGTATTCTTTGGCTGATGGCTGTAGCCAATTTAAAATATCATAGCGCATATCGGGAGTAAGCTTACGTGTTGTTTTGTTAGGAATACCTTTCTCCGTTTAGTTTTAAAAGTCAGGGTTATTGAGGTATAGTTTACATCATATGAATGCACCTGTTTTGATTGTTTTGTCATTTTATAGAATTAGTCAACTATCACTTTAACCCAGTTTTAGAATTTTTCGTAATTCTACAGGTTTCCAAAGTAGATGGCAGTTCATTCTTGCTCCTGTTCCTAGCTGTACACATACAATGAACTTTTAGCTCTGGGACTCAGCCGTGTGTTACTGTTTCTAAATCTTTCTTTTGTATGTTTTCCCCCAGGACGAAGGCTTAAGACTCAGAAAGGTAGCACATTCGGACAAACCGGGATCCACCTCAGCTGCATCCTTCAGAGATAATGTCACCAGCCCTCTTCCTTCTCTTCTGGTTGTAATCGCAGCCATTTTCATTGGATTCTTTCTAGGGAAATTCATCTTGTAGAGTGAAGCATGCAGAGTGCTATTTCTTTTTTTTCTCTCGACCAGAAAAAGATTTGTTTACCTACCATTTCATTGGTAGTATGGCCCGGGGTGACCATTTTTTTGTGTGTACAGCGTCATATAGGCTTTGCCTTTAATGATCTCTTACGGTTAGAAAACACAATAAAACAAACTGTTCGGCTACTGGACAAATTGTATATTATCAGATCATCACTAGCAGATGTCAGTTGCACATTCAGTCCTTTATGAAATTCATAAATAAAGAATTGTTCTTTCTTTGTGGTTTAATAAGAGTTCAAGAATTGTTCAGTCTTGTAAATGTTATTTTAATAATCCCTTTAAATTTTCTCTGTTGCTGTTACCTCTTGAAATCTGATTTATTTAGATTGCTAATCCCACTCATTCAGGAAATGCCAAGAGGTTTTCTGTGGGGAACTGGTGCCTCTTACTGTGTAAATTTTCTCCTTTACCTTTGCTAATATCATGGCAGAATTTTTCTTATCCCTTGTGAGGCAGTTTGTTGACTGAGTTTTTCATCCTTACAATCCTGTCCCATGGTATTTAACATAAAAAAATAAAACTGTTAACAGATTCTTGCTCGATAGCTTGTTTGTGTCTGTCATGTCATTTGTGCTGGGCTGGGATAGGGTTGGGGTAGAGGCGAGCCAGGACATTTACTCTGCAGAAATTGGGCTTCATTGATTTTTTTTTTTTTTTTTTTTAAAGATAGAGTTGTTCTTTGTAGTCCTGGCTGTACTGAAAATCACTGTGTAGATCAGGCTGGCCCCACTAGGCATCTACGTGCCTTGGTCTGGCAGCCTGAGTGCTGGGATTAAAGGTATGCTTCACCACCACCTGGTGAAACTGGACTTTGTAATGCATACTTTTCTCTTGTATCAGACGCTTCTCCATGCTTGATTATTTGTAATTTAAAATTTTCAGTCTAAGAAATGCATTGATAAAATTTCATGCTAATAGATATTTTGGAAGACCACATTTGATTTTATAAAATGTAAAAGTGCTATAATTAAATGAGTTTCATGTATGTCAGCTGGCTGTATTGTTGTTTAGGTGACACCATTCTTACCTGGGTTTGGGTTTGCTTTTTTTAAGCTGTCTTCTCAAGGAAGACTTAATTCTCTTGGATTTTAAATACTTAGCATACTCAGTAATTCTACTTTATAATGTATTTCTTAATAATAGTTAAAAACAGCTGGGTTTTTTTGTTATAGAAATTAGTATTAGCAAACCTTGGAGATGCACTTTTTGAAAAACAAGTTTTGTTTTTTTGCAAATCAATCAGTTAATGCTTATTACAAATAGACTGATGGTTCCCTGAGCCTTAGCCTTATGTTCAGTGAAGCCTTACTGAGATAAACAAATTTAGATTCAGAAAGTACTTGGCTTTCAGCTGAGTATAGTTTATTAAAGGTGAGTTTGTGTTGTCAAAACTAGGTTTTGTCAAAGTTGTATTCTGTTAGAGAAGAAACTGGGTCGTAGGGCTTAGTGTTCATGAAGTATGTTATGGGTCTGCACATTTTATGAAAGAGTGATGTGTTCTCAGGTATTTTGGTTGTCTTTTGAATTTCTCAGATTGTATACCATGTCTTGTTATACTCTGATAACTTACAAAGCCTCTTGTATACTAGTTGCTGGGGGAAGACCTGGAAGAAATGCTGTTACTAGCATGCTCCTCTAGCAGGTAGTGCTCTGTTGCTGTGTGTATTGTTGCCACAGTAAGCTCTCCTGTAACAGGAAAAGCATGAGAGAAAAAGTCTTCATTTTATTCCCCTACTTATTCCCTTACTGTAGAGTCAGCAGCTGATTGGTTTAAAGTTGTTTTTAAATCACTTGTCAGTCGAAAGTCCAAGCTTGATTTTTTTTTTTTTTTTTTTTGCTTTTTGAGACAGGGTTTCTCTTTGTAGTGTTGGCTGTCCTGGACTCACTTTGTAGTGGTGGCTGGCCTTGAAATCACAGGGATCCGTCTGCCTCTGCCTCCCAGAATGCTGGGATTACAGGCATGCACCACCACGCTTAGCTCTTAAACTACTTTTTAAAGAAAAAAGCTCTCCCCCCCAAAAAACAAACAAACCCAGTTTTATGGAAATACTTACTATAATTCAGTTCTGTTTCTTATCCCCTTTGTTTTGTAGCTGAGGACTCAGGCTGAGGAAAACTTCACCAGTGTCTCACTGTCTGGTAGAGACTGTTAAAACCAGTTTCCTGATTTGTAGCTATAAAAAGTAAAACTTTTGAATTTGGTAAGTGGCTGAAATAAGAATGCTGTTTTGTAGACACTTGATCCCATAAGGCTACAGGCCAGTGTTTTGAGGCTGAGGCGTATGTTTTTGTCTCCCAGTTGTATTATCTGCCTTCTTGATGGTGATGGCTGTAAAATATGTTGTATTTTTTTTCGGCAGACTTTTACAGAGTATATTGTGTAAATGATTGGTTTTGAGATACAGTTTGTATGGCATCTTTTGAAAATACATATGGGCCTTTTGACTTTTTCTTTGATGCTCTGATTGTATAGGAGACTTCATTTTTTTTTTCTTTTTAAATTGCTCTAAGAAACATGCTCGATTATTTTCCTACCATGTTCTTGGAAAGAAGTCCAGTTCTACTGACAGATGATATATAAATTGTCTTCATCCTTACCTGTTAAGAGTTTTTGCTTTGTGTATGTGAACAAGAAGGGAAAAGACCAGCTAACATTAAAGTTACAGTCCAGTGAGTCCTTACACAAAACTAAATACACTGCTGCTCCTTATTGTTTTATAACCAGTGCACCTTAGTTTTTTTGCTTATTCTTGTATTTGCAGGAAGTAAATACATGATTGTGTTCTGAGTATATGCTGTATTACCTTAAAGATACAAAAAAAAAATACAAGTTCACAAGTTTTAGTCCAACGATACTTAGTTTTTCTTCAAGTGTGTGAGAGTTTTCTTGGTGTAGGATTACTTTTGCCTATTATCTCTGAAAATACTTTATATGGGCAGGTTCTAACAAGGTCAAAAGCAACAAATACTGACCTCTTAAAACATTCACAGTTTCCCTGTCGCTCTGCACATCTATTGGTGTGTTCATCTTTGTTAGTGAGGGAAAGGATGGGTTTTGTTTATTTTTTGGAGTTTGTGTGTGTGTGTGTTTGATTGTTTAAAACAAAATCAGAAGCTAAATGAATGGACTTTTTTTTTTTTTTTTTTTTAGCCACAAGAGAAGTCAAAATGTATGGATAAATACAGTTTAAGGATGTAGTGGTTTTGTTTTTGTTTTCACATTAAAAACAAAAGTTGTCGATGCTCAGTCTTTAGCAGGATGTGGAGCAGCTGAGTTTTCAGCCTGTTACTTAGTGATGTGTGGGGAGAAGCCACAGCTGGGGAGGTATGTACACAGATAGTGGCATCTTGGGAATGCCTTGTTATCCAGGGGTTGGTGCTGGGAAATTTGAACATTGATTTCTAGAAAAATTACTTGAAAAATATCAATACATTTCTGGTTGCAGAATTGTATATATTTTAAAGTTAAAAACATAGAACCAAGTGGGTAGCCCAGCAGGATTTGCCCTGTGCATTTGGCTTCCCTTGATACTGATAAGCAAGTCAGAGATTGTATACACCTTTGTAGTCCATTTCCCACCGTGAGCTACTTTTTCTGCTTTCCTGAAAAAAAAAAAAATGTCAGGACAAATAAGTTTGTTTAAAGCTGTGGACATTTTATGATACCATATTGATTGGCCTGTAGGTCCTTTCTACTTAATTAAACTTTTCATTACACTTTTAAAGGAACTGTTTCTTGGTTTCCAGTTCCTCCTTCATAGGTGTAAGAAACTTCAAAGTTACTTTAGATACTGGTTCATACCAGTTCGTCAAACTGCTGCTAATAGAGCTTTTTATGCAGATGGGAAGTATCAGGCCAAAACAACAAAGCCCTTGGGTTTCACCAGCCTAAATTTAAGTTGCAGTGGTTATTTTGTGGCTCTCCAGTGCAGTAGTTTTCTTGGTTTCCTGTGTCTCGGTGCTGGTGCCTTCAGAGTGCTTGCATGTCAGTTTACCTGTCTCCACAGATATGAGGAGGTGGGTGCTGTGTGGTAGCAGGGACTTGCTTTAGAGGTTAACTTGCTATATAGTAAGAGATTTAGTGGTCAGGAAGCCTGGCCGCCTTCTCGAAGGAAATGTTCAGGGTAAATAGTCCTTACAGAAAAAATGAGCATGGTCATTTGGATTCTACTTTAATGTCGATGGAAATCTCTGGCTTCACAGTTTCAGAATGCTGCCTGAGCATTACCCATTACGGTCTCAGCTCTTGAAGAAAAGCCAGCACGCACATTTGGCCTTTTTTTTTTTTTTCCACATTCACAGGTCTACTTTAATTAACATCAGATTTGTCAGGTATATTACAAACATTTATTTAAAATACAAATAAGTTCTGTAACCCAGTGTGGTCTTGAACCTATGGTGTGATCTTACAGTGAATATGGACATGAACAAGCACAAGTCATGATCCTGAGGAGATCAAACAGGTCCTCACACATCCCACACTTCTACACATAGAACATGGACACCAAGATTCTCAGCTAAACCCCTAATACAAAGCTTTACCACAAAAATCACGTTAACCTTCAGGAGGTGGTTGTGGCAAATCTTTCCTCAGTCAAGGAGTCTCTCTCTTGCAATCGCCGATCAGTTCAAACCACAATCACCGCATTTGGCCTTTTAAGAGTTAATGATTTAAGTTGGTGTTGGTGCAGGTCATCTTCATAGGAAATTGGAGGGGAAGTGACATGTGCCCACACTCTGCCTGGACCACAGGGAGAACCCTTCCTGAAAATCGAAGACCTCAGAGGTCGCTGTTCAGGGCTGCCTGGCATGCACCAGCCCCTATCGTGTTCAAACCAAGTGATTGTATGCTAATGAGTTTGTAGTCACACAAGCCATTAAAGATGCTGCCTAGAAGATGTAGCTGTGAAGCTCCATGAAACGAGCTCTAAAGGCAAAGTAAGCTTACTGCTTTGAGATCTTTGTCTCATCGGAGCAGTCAGGTTTTGTAATTAGGAAGAAGTTAGGCTCAGAAAGGTTTATAGTTGTGAATAGTTGGGTGTGCTCTTTGTAACTCAAGGTACACTGCTAATTTATATAATGTCGAAAAAAGAAATGTATTAGACTTGGGAAAATAATTCACTTGAAAAAAATATAAGTTAGGGCTGGAGAGATGGCTCAGAGGTTAAGAGCCTTGACTGCTCTTCCTAAAGGTTCTGAGTTCAATTCCCAGCAACCACATTGTGGCTCATAGCCATCTATAATGAGATCTGGTGCCCTCTTGGCATGCAGGCACATAGGCAGAACACTATTCATAACAACTCTTTAAAAAACCCCTAAGTTAAAGATTAACTCTTAGAAGTCAAAGGGTTTTTGCTGTTCTCCCTCCCCCTTTTGCCAGTTATTTGGTACATTGTCATAAGGCAAAATTTATGAACTATGGGTTATGTTTAAACTTTATTCTTAAAATTTAGTGAGCCCGTTTAGTAAGTGAATTCTCATCCCTCTGAAGGAAAACAACAACAACAAAAAACACCAAAAACCTTTCCATTTGGGTCTCTAGGAAGTCATCAATGAGGGAGGGCTCAGACATGTTTGAGGAAGTCACGGTGTTTTAGCAAATTATATCTTCTAGTGAGGAAATGCCTCAATAAAAATCTTGATTTGGGGCCTAGTGAAATGGCTGTCTAGGTAAAATGCTTGCTACTGCAAGCCTGACAATCTGAGCTTAGTTCCAGGGGAACCAGCTCTTTGGAAGGCCTGCCCCTGGGCACATGCACGCCCTCCCCCACTAATTCAAATGTTAATGCTTCACATTTTGAGTTGGATGAAATGGTTCTTTTTACAGAAGGTGGTGGGGTGGAAATTTCCAGGAGGTTAAGTATATTGTTGGTAAGACACTTAACCCTAATTGATGAATGTGCTCGAAGGTTTTCAATATGAGAGTTGTAATTTGTCAAAACTTAAAATTTGCATCTCAAAGTGGACGGGGGGTGGTGGTGGAAGTAGATAGCGCTCATGTCTCCAACAGATATGTCAGTACTTATTTAAATACATAATTCTTTCCATCCAGTGCTTTGTTCTAATTCCTGAAAGCACACTAGATGGCAGCAGAGGATGAAATTACATGTTTGCCGAGTGTATTTTCTATTCCACTAGTAGGGTAAGAATGTGAACTTCTGTGATGGCCCCAGAGCTCTGTTTCCTTCCTATTTGCTTTTACTTTCTTCTGAAAAATTTCTCACCTTTAACCATTTATTTTCCATATTTGCTTTAGATCTTCTAGGAGCTAGTATACTTGAAGCCTTTATGCCCTTGTGCCATTTCCTTCAGATTGTTCACCTGAGATTGAGTTTATTATTTTAGGGTTTTAGTTCATACTGTATGCACTACTATATGTGTTAATAATAACATTAGTATAGTGCAGTCTGCATGTTCTGAGTTGTCACCTCAGAGTGTCCCTTACTCAATATTTGTTTAGTTTATTTTCAGCCCAAATACTGCCCTTAAAATATTTGACATGTCTCCCCTTGATGCCAAGGCTAGAGCTAGAGTATCTAGCTAGTATCCCAGTATCTAAAGGCCTTGCCATGCACTGTGGCCTGTGGGTTCAGCCAGTGCCGGCACCGCCTGACGGTGACATAAGGCCTGCTAAGTCCCCACACTTTGAGCACAGAGGTTTGCTACCACCTTGGGCACTTCAGTGCTTCCCTTCCCTGAGTATCTCTAGGAAGGCTGGACAGTGCTAACACGTCTTTACAAACGGAGGGCATGCCTGCTCCAGCCATGGCTGAGCACACAGTTTTTATTGTAGCTGTGGAGAGGCCAGCTGGGCCTTCTAGAAGAGTCCAGAACAGAGACAGTACTAGACTGAACCTACAGACTGGGCAGGGATATGAATTTTTTACATGACCACATTGGGCCTTTTTATGTTTGTCTACAGATGGGTGGTGTGTGTGCATGATGTTTCGTCTTAGGTTTTGCTTTTGAAATGACATACAAGTCAGAAATTCTTAGAAGAGCCAAGGTTTGAGGCATGATTTTGCTTACAGTCTTCCTAAGTTCATACTGTTCATATCGTTTGTATCATCTGGTATTTGTATTCATGATGTCTGGTTTGGATAATCATGTATTAACGCTGGCCACTTCTCCCTATGCTCACTAAGATTGGGTCTGGGGATATGGTAAGAGCATTCCATATTGAAATAGGTCTGTGTAGGGAGATTGTGCTGGGTAGTTTCATGTCAATCTAACAGTCATTGGAGAGGAGGGAACCTCAATTAAGAAAATGCCTCTATGAGACTGGGCTGTGGGTAAGCCCGAAGGACATCTTCTTAACCAGTTATTGGTATGGGAGGTCCTAGCCCATGGTGGGTGCTGTTATCCTTGGCCTGGTGGTCCTGAATTTTATAAGAAAGCAGGCTGAGCAAGCCAGTAATCTACCCCTCCATGGCCTCTGCATCAGCTCCTGCTCCAGGTTCCTGCCTGGTTTTAATTGCTGCCTTGGCTTCCCTCAGTGGACTGTGATTTAGGATAGGTTAGATAAACCCTCCCCTCCCTAATTTTGATCATGCTGTTTCATCACACCACTAGTAACACTGACTGAGACAGGGATCTTATTGCCAGGAAGAGAAAAGAAAATTGTACCTAGTCATCAGAGCCAGGGATGCACAACCATGGTAGCGCAGAGCAAGTGTCGGTGGGAGAGCTGAAGAAGGCTGATTTCTAGGGGCACTGGATGTCGTGCTAACGGTATTTCAGGCGAGCCTTTCTCATTTCAGACAGCCGGGAGCTTGGAGCAGCTGTGTAGGCACAAGCTTACTGTGTAGACTAGATTCTTGGTTCCATTTTGGTCTACCCTTCTACTTTTGACAAAAGGGAGGTCGGGGGTGGTGGAACAGAAGACTTGGCTTCATGGTGAATTCTGCAAGAATGAGTTGAGAGCTTTCTTTGGTCTCATTCACTAAGAAATACAGCATTAAAAACGATTGAGTTTTGAAAATCTTAGTGAAAGGACAGGCATCAGCACAAGGCACAAGACCGAGTTCTGAGCACAAGGGAGGTGTCTTTGCCTCAGAGAGACAAAGGGCAGGGAAGAAGAGACACAGGTAGAGGTAGGGGACAGGGGAGAAGGGAAAAGGAAGCAAGGAGGGTGGGGGAGGGATGTTTGCCCTGGCGGGACAAACCTTAGAGAGGAGATAAACTTGGCGTAGGAAGATGTCGGTTTATAACGGGAAAAGGAGACCCGGTGTTAGGGGTTGAGCTGTCTGACTTTGATTGGACAGCTTAATTTGCTGAGTCCAAGGGGGCTTTGACAGCTGGATCTTGAGTCAGCCTCAGGAGGAGGAAGTGGCCAAGTAAGGGAATAGCCCTGGGTGGCTAGCTTTAGGAATGTGATCTGTTTTTAGCAAAGGGGAGGGGGGCAAAAGGCCAAACCTGCTGCTGCCACGCTTGCCATGCTCGGGCCTGCTAGAGCCCGTTAGTCCTAAGGGATAAGTACCTACAGTTTATTACATAAGCAGTGCCAGTGGCTGAAAGTGAGAGTGTGCTCACAATGTGGTTTCAGAGCTTGGGGTATGGAAATTTCAGGCTCATAGCTGGCTTGTCACCCAGTTAGTGTGAATGTTAGGATGCCAGTGGTAATTAGCATATAACTTCAAATACTATCTCTGAGTGAGTCTGTTGGGAAGGAAGCCTCATGCTGTGACTTGAGGCTGGAAAGGAATAGGTTGCAGCTCTGGCTTTCTCATCTTACGAGCTTTGACTTGGGGTAGTTTATTTCTCTCTGCCCCAGCTGCAAAGAGGGGCACTCCTCTGAGCTGGGGTGCCCAGTGCTGGTAATGAGCTCAGCGTTCAAGAGGCTTGGGTTCAGCTTTCCAGAAAAGGCAGAGTAAAACAGAGCTGCTCACTGTCAGTGTTGGTAGGTGACAAATGAAGGGGGAAGGGGGAACTGTGCAGTTGTTTAGGTTAAAAATAAACACCAACGAAGGCATCTGAAACTGAGCACCTGCAGAGCAGTAGCAGGAGTGACCATCCTGGGTTTCCAGGCTTCACCCATACCCTGGCTAGTCCTCGAACAGCTGCTGAAGCCATTCCAAGGGTCAAGCGTCCCTTGAAGAGTACATTCTTCTTATTTTAATCTGTTGTGTTGCATATGTGTGCATGTGAGTGGGTTGTCCATGTGCCAGGGCCCACATGTTGAGTCAGAGGACCACGGTTAGGCCCAGTTCCAGCATGATCCCTAGAGCTTGTGTGGCCAGCACGTTTACCCACTGTCATACTACTGGCCAACACTTCTGATTGTTTTTCTTTGTTCTTTGAGACAGGGTTTCTCTGTGTAGTCTTGGCTGACCTAGACTTACTTTGTAGACCAGGCTGACCTTGAACTCACAGGGATCTGACTGCCTCTGCCTCTTTGAATACTATGGGTACAGGTGTGCACCCTGGGTCTGGCAACACTTCTTATTTTTACACTTTTCTGCTAACCTTGTGTGTTATACAGCCTTAAAATATTTTTGAATTTACATTTTTACTGTTTCATTTTTGCTTTTTTTTTTAACTTCTTAATTGATTTTTTGTGAATTTCACGTCACACACCTCAATCCCACTCATCGCTCCATCTCTTTGTAACTGTCCTCCGCCTTGGCAACCACCCCTCCAAATGAAAATAAATAATAATAATAGTAATAATAATAATAAATAAATAGCTCGTGATGGAAGCTGGAGCGTGTCACACGGAACACCCTTTTGTCCACACATTTTTGCTTGCAAATGTTGGCTGCAGTGAGTCATCGGCCTGGTCCGAGGGCTCTGGCTCCTGCTGCTCTTACCAATACTGGATTCTCTGGGACTCCTTGGATGTCCTGTTGTTGCCCTGTGTCATGGAGGTCCTGCAGATCCGAAGCTGCAGGACCGGCCCCTTCACATGCTCCAGCAGATCACAGATGAGGTAGAGGTCGGGGTGGGCAAAGTCAAAGCCCTGGATCTGGGCCTGGGTGGTAGCTGAGTTGGTCAGCCCGCCAGCTCTGCCATACCTGCACCACATGGGCCCGCTCTTCAGCAAGCTAGTTCACTCAGTGCCACAGCCAGCAAGGGGCAGCAGGGTCAGGTCAGCTCTCCTGCTTGCATGCTGTCAGAGCCGGCTCACCAGTGCCTTTGCCACCAGGGCCAGCTCTCCTGACATTATGTGTGCATGCATGCATGTGTGTGTGTACACACAGAATTATATCAGTGTAACTGTGTTTTAAAACATTGTTTATTTAGTGTGTGGTGTACCTGTGTGAGCACAAGAGTCAGTCAGAGGACTTCCAATTCCTGGGAACTGGAGTTAGTCTGTGAACTGCCATGTGGGTTCTGGGAATGGAACTTGGATTCTCTGCGAGAGTAGCCAGTGCTTTTACGTGCAGAGCCAGCTCTCTAGCTCTTTGCTAGCACAACCATTAATAGCATAAAAACCAACATGCTTTTCTGGGTGTAAGGGTGTATGCCCTTTTAATCCTAGCACTCAAGAGGACAGAGGCAGGTGGATCTCTGTGAGCTCAAGGCCAGCCTGGGCTACAAAGCAAGTTCCAGGCCAGCTAGAGCTACATAGAGAGACCCTGTTTCAAAAGCAAAACAACATGAGAACCCCCCCTCATGTTTGATCATATAAACAATCTATATTTAAACATTCACTTTCAGTTGGAAACAGGATTTGAAATTATAAAAATAGCATCAGAGTAGTATAAAAATATACTGAACACAGAGGTATTTTCACTGGTTAACACTTTGCCTTATTGCTTTGCCATTTGTTCTCCTTAAACATAAACATTTGTATGGATGCATGCATATCGACAGTGCATGCATTTGCACAGCTGCAATTATACCTGTACGTACATGCCTGCATTTTTTAAAATTTTCCTGAAATCGGGAAGTACCGCATCTCATGAATGGGGCTACTTCCTAGTATAAACATAGCAAAAACATCAGCTTCCAGCGATAGCTGACACAGCATTTGCTGAAGCTGAAACAACATCCATCCCCCCAATCTGTTCACATCTGAGTAGAGAGCTCTGTCGGAGCAGAGGCAGCAGAATGAATATGTAACACTCATTTGCATATTGATTTAGATTAGATTGCACAATGAGGGCCTTCGAAGTCTTGGCAATGGCCACACAGAAAACCTGATAGGTGATGCATGTGGGCTTGGATGTCAGTGGAGGATGGCAGCAGCAGCAACAGCGTAGATGTGCTCACCAGCAAGGACTGGAGGCAGGCAGGCAAAAGGACAGGTTTTCCTTACGCTTTTGCATCTGGCCTGCCACCAGAAGATGCAGCACACTCCTTATCCTCCCCACCTTTTGGTTAGTTCTATCTGGAAACGCCCTCACAGAAGCACTCAGTCCAATCAAGTTGACAACCTAGATTAACCTTGACAGTGACTAAATTGATTGAAGGACCAAGTAATGCTGTTTACAGCCTTCTCCCTTTCCAGCATGGGAACTGGTACACTTGGGCAAACTGGAAATTGAGGCTGGGAATACACTCTTTTTGAATTTAGCTAAGGGACATTTGGGTGGGTGAGTGGGGGAGCATTCCAGCTGAGCACAGATGCCGGGGACCTGGCACTTGACTGTGGCTCTAACTTATTGTTGGGTGCAGAGGTCTATGCCTTTCTGGAAAGGCAGTTATGCCCACTAGCCAGCCTAGAAAGTGGCCCTCTTGATAGAGCAAGCCTTAGGCTTTGGGGAGGAGAGATAGGGCTAAAGGAAGCAGAAGGCAGAGAGTGGGGCCACCTGAGCGGAAAAGAACATGTTAGTTTTGGAGTGGGATTCCCACTCAGGGGCTTGGCAGTGACAGTCATGGAGGGTCCTTCTGACCTTATGGGGACTTGTCAAGAATCAGGAGCAATGGGAGGGAATCAAGACCCTGTCCTCAGTTCAGCTGTAGAGAGCAAGCAGGCCTTGGGTCCCGAGTGGGGAAAAGCAGCTCTCTTCAGGCACGTCCTGGGAATATGTCCATTTCTCAAGAAATGCCCTCCGTGTTGGCGGTTTGATGGGGCAGAGCTGGGGATGCAGGAAGTGCACACAGACAGCTTGGCTCCACGGGGCCAGGGGGCGTGGCACACGTATGTTCCCTGCTCTGAACACCGCAGCCGCTGGGTGTGGGTGCAGAGCTGTGTGTGTGGAGCCATGAAGGCCTCACTCCATCACCCACAGCTTCAGTTTGCACCGCGGGCTCAGAGTCACGTGGCCATGATGTGAATGTCAGCAGTTCAGAAATCAGAATCTCTTGTCAGTAACTTAAAATGTTGGTCCTGAGAAGGGCTCTCCCCTCTCAATGACCGTCCTGGGCCGTTGCTGAAGTTCATGTCTAGTCTGCTGGCTCCATCAGCCCACTGGCTACACGTCTGGCCACTGCTCGCTTTGTCCACCAACTGTTGGCTGTTGAGCTAAGTCGATTTTCCTTATAAAATGACTGTTAGCTGAACCACAATACTTTCCCTATTCAGGATCACAGGAATTAGTAGAATCTAGCCGTGTTATGTGCTTGGGACTTCGGTTAAGACTTTCTAAATCTAGGTGAGTAGAGTTGTTCCCCTTCTCTGGCAGCACACATCCCGTGACCTTAGATAGTGTCAGATGTCATGTGTTTTCTTAAGATAATGGTTTATTTGTAAAGTAGGCCCAGTAAGAGGCTAAGGATAACTAAAAATAAAACAGAAGTTATAACAATGTACTATAATAAAAATGCGTAATTCATTTAAGGGAATTACTTTATAGCCTTTAAAGGAACATCGAAGTTGCCAGCGAAACTATTTGCTTTTGGGGCCATTAGAAAGCAAAAGAAAGACTACGCGAATGGAGGCACCGAGATACCGGCTCAGAAGATTTGAAAGCTGAAACAGCTGCTCGGCGCCTAGCAGTGGGGAGCAAACGCGGATACGCGCTTTGGCCAGAGGATGGCTCGCGGTGGTGCTCCCGCTCGAGAGTTGGTGGAGCCTGGAAGAGTGGAGCAATAAACGAGGCAGAGCGAGATCCGTGCCAGCTTTATCCGGAGCACCAGACAATTTTAACCCGAGGGTAAGGACAGTCACAGGACTAAACCGTACCGTCACTAGAACGAGCCGAGCGTGTTTTCCAGAGAGGCGCACAAACGCTTAAAGCGGTGCTCCTCCTCACCACTCCTGCGAGGGGCTCACAATCCAAGTGCATTTCCTTGCTGTTAGGAAACGGGGGTCACGAGGCTCTTCTCACACGGCTCCGCTCTGGGACCGTGTTCTGACGGGGCGGGATGGGAGGCACCCCCGGATTTCGGGGGTGTGTGCACCCGCCCCCCTACCCGCCTCCAGACGGCCTATCGTGAACGGGGCCTGTGTGGTCAGCCAGTCGTCAAGCGTAATTGCTGGCCAAGGGGAGAAGAAAAGCTCGGATAAAGGTTAAAAAAATTAACAGCAGACATTTAAAATACAAGTTCTTTGTTTCTGGCAATTTCCGCGTGGCAGGCTCAGCCTGTCGTGGATGTGGCTGACGCTTTTGGTAGAGGGTTTTATTGTAACTGTATTTGGCTGTCCGGCCCCCGGTCTTGCTAATTTTAGGTAATTGGCACTGCTAAATATAGAGTATCCGCAGGAGCTTGTGTGCCTCCATGCAATGGCTCCCTTTTTGTATTTTAGGTCAGAATCAGGTGTGTGGAACTTTCTGTGAGGACGTTAAAGGTTTGGTGCTCAGAAGTAACACCAACGCCCCGCCCTCAGCTCTTCTCATCCGACCCGACCTTAAACTGTATGAACCTAAGCCACACCGGTTCCAGTTCTTAAACTTCAGGTCAAACCATCCCAACCAGTCACTGTAAAACGTGGTTCTGCCACTAGATGGCAATCTGGTCCTTTTCCTGGAAGCCAGACCGTTGATTCCAGGGCTGCTTAAACATTTTTCCGCCTGTGACCCCTTTTCACCTGAGAATTCTTCACAGACCTCCAGGATGGCAAACATTTCCAGATAATGTCTTAAGAAACTTATGTTAACAATTCTTTGACATGCATCATCTTACCATTTACTACAGATGAAAGCAAATTTGCACCTCAGTGAGGAGAACGTGCCTGCTCGTTTTTGCAACATGCTCAAGTCGTGGCAGGATATTTGCTGCTGCGGGGTGGAGGGCATTGTCACATTTCTCAGAACTGATCAGTGTTTTGACTTCCTAACCCACCTTGAGATGCCACTTTGCATAAGCGTGTAGCGTAAGATGGGAGAGCGATGCTTACGAATTGTAAAGTCTGTCCTAATCACAGGCAAAAATTCATTTGACAACCTTTTGCATGTGAAACTCAACACGGCAACTTGGTTTACATTTATTTATCTATTTATTTACGTGTGTGTGTGTGTGTGTGTGTTCACACATGTAACACCACAGTGAGAGTGGAGTTGGGACCATGTCTTCTTTCACGACATGGGCTCAGGAGACTGAACTCAGGTTGTTCTGTCTCAGGGCAAATGCCTTTACCCGTCACCTTGCCAGCCCTTGAACGGCAATTTTGGAAATAGAATGTTCGACCATAATAGTCAAAAGCTATGCTAACACACACACGGCAAGGAGCGGCGGCAGTGAAATGTAAAGTTACCTGTGATTAAACTGTCAGGTTCACAGAGTCACAGGCAGCCGTGTGGATGGTAACACAGCAGGGTCCACGGCACCGCGGGCTGTGCTGACTGTTCGCAGCGCCGAGCGAGCGTGCTGTTTGTTCAAAGGTGGTGCAGTGTGGGTAGGCGCTGCCTGGCTCCTCACCAGCTCGATTTTGGATGAGTGGTTGTCCATGTGCGTTCGGGAACCCTTTCTGGTCGGCAGATTCACAGCACCCGCTTCAGCTGTGTGACTCCCTCGCGCAGCTGCACCCCATGGTTTATGAAGCTAAAGTGCAAATTCTTTAAAAAATAACCCACATCAAAGACTTAATCAAATGTGTTTTTTCAACTCAAACTGTATTCAGGCCGAAGGAAACTTTCCTCTTGATTCTAAGGAGAGAAAATGCCCACCCCACCTCACCCTGCTTTGGAATTTATTAGCTGGTCAAAATAAAGTTTGTTTTCCTAACATAAAATTGGGCAAATTATAGAGATAATGTGGGTAAGTCCTTGTGATGAAAAGATGCAATAGAATATCATTAATATAATTACTGACTTTCAGCTCGGAAATTTGCTTTGTTATAAGCATTAATTTTTCATAATGCTTTATAATTGCACAAGGCATTAAGTGTTCGTCTTCACTTGGTCCTTCTCCCGGATGTGGAATAATTGGTTTAACTGAGATGGTTAGATTCGGAATCTACATTTATTCTCTATGCTAGGTTAATGTGTACATATAGCCCTGTTCGCTAGTTGCTAAGTGGAACCTCTGGCCAAGAAAGAACAAGGTTTGGATGGGGGCTTAGAGATAATGAATACTCTGAAAATACCTACAGTTTTTAATGATGAAATGTGCTGTATAAATTGCCTTTGAATATTTTGTTTAGAGCTAATGAGATTAACCCCATTAACGATGAGTTTGAAAATACAATTTAGCTTTGACGGCTCTTCGGCGGGCTGGCATGTTCTGTTGATTTTGTCCTTGGCTGTTGGGAAAGGCTCTTGCTGCCTGCACACAGTTGGCACACCTACCCACCACGCTACCCGAGAGCCAGAGTTGGTTAGTTTGACCAAAGATTCTGAGTGTCTGACCCGTACCTGACAAAAAAGCCATGTCAGTGAGGGGGCAGGTACAGGGTGGGCGGAGGGTGTGATCCTGCCTAGTGAATTGGGCCAGGTGGGCATCACTCAGAGGGCAGACCCTGGAGACTACAGTGTGAGAAGGAAGCCTCTAGACTGTGGGACTTCTGTGAGGTCTACTGGCCTCCTCGGACATGGCTGGCCTTCAGCAGGAACCCTGGACCTGGCCACCATTTGCAGGACGTGGGACACCTGCGCTGGAGCCCCAGGTCACCCTGTCCAGTGTCCTCACATCAATCCCTGGGCACAGTCGGGCCCTCCAGCCTCATGACTGCCTTCGATCCCACGCCTCTCCGAGTCCGCTGTCGTCTTGATCTCTCAGTCTCCAGCCCGGAAAAGACCCTGAGCTCTGTCGTCTGTCTTCAATCTTGCCTTGTTCCCCCTTTACCCCCAGAGCTTGCCCGTGTCACCGCCAACCCCAGCTCCTTTGCCCACAGGTCTCTGGGGGAGATCACCCACTGTAGGCCGCTAAAGATCCAGGTTCCCCAGAGGCTGCCAGTGCCCCGTCCAGTGTCCTTGTATCCACTGTGTCAAACTCTGGGCCCAGCCCTGCTCCAGGAGGAGGGGGACACTCAGTCCAGGCCCGATTCAATATGTTTATCAGCTCTTTGCCACTGCTGATCTACTGAACTGGTAGCACCATACCCTGCCATACTTGGAACACAAGCAGTGCCCATTTGCCTTCCGCATGGCTGACAGCCTATTCTGGACAACTGTCAACAGCTCTTTACTGCCCCCTTTTAGCTCAGATGACATCCACCACACAGCGCGTGCCTGGCTGATCGCTCAAGCGCCCCGGCACACTAATAACCCAGAGCCATTTGCTGATTCTGTTTTTTTCTGATGAGCTTGCCGCAGGGTCCTCAGACCTTTCCCAGAATGAGGTAAGCCATCCCTGAGGGAGTTCAGAATGGAGCTTGTGGAGTCACAAACCTAGCCAAAATTGGATAAATCAAACCACACTCCTTCAGAGCCAGAGGCCTGCAAGCCCTGGACACTGTCCAACAGTTGGTACTGGATGTTTGCCAAGAACACCAAAAGTTAGAGGGGTTGGCAGAGGTGAACACTGATCAGCTCATAGACATTACCATCAAAGGCTTGCTAGCTTGGGAGAGGCTGCAAAGAAAGAAAAGGAAAAATACTTAGAGAAAAGGGCAAAGAAGTGATGGTACTCAAATTGCATGCTGGGAAAAATTCAGGCATCCAGAAACCCAAAAGAAGGGAGGATTGAGGCCATTAGACAAGGACCGACATGCAAGGGAAAGGACACTGAAAGAATGAAGGCCCTCGGAAGATGGCACCAGGGTCTAAAGAGATGAACCGTAAAAAAACAAAACAAACAAACAAAAACATAGGACCCCCTAGAGTAGCTGCAATGGAACCCACCGGGGCTGAAGCTGCCACTTGGGAGACAGGTTCAGACTGAGAGCCACCAGGCTCAGTCACGATTGGTCCCAGGAACTGGTGGTCTAAATAGAGGGGATACACAGTGGACTTCCTCTTTGACCCGGAGCAGCCATCTCCATGGGAACCCATCCCACAGGGAAGCTCACCGACCTTGGTTGGAGGCACCAGGCCACCAGGAAACGCTGATTTTGTGAGCCTTGGGACTGCTCTGTGGGAGACCACCCAATAAAACTAACTATCCCCTTTTGGGATCCTGTCTTCTCTCCTTCAGATCGTTCATGGACCAGACAAAACTCTCCGTCCTCCCAGGCATCACAAAGAAACCGTGCAGCCCTGAGCCCTGTCCGGGCAGATTTGTAGCAACTGGAGAAGATTGGTGTGCATAGCATAAGGGTGAGTCCCCTGGAATGAACTTGACTGTGGAGGGGATATTGGCCCTTCTTCTGAAGGTGGGGCTTTACCCATGGGCCTCTCCTCTGTCCTGAGAAAAGGCTTGACCCTGGCGCCCGCCATGCTTTACGGTCTGTGGTGGACCCAGAGCTGGTCTGACGGCTGTGGGGTAACTTACACCTGTGCTGGGATCACTAGCCTGACTCTAGAACAGCCTGGACAGTGCTGGGCAGCTCTGGATAGTCCTGATGCCTCAGGCCCTGCAGCTCCTCCTGTCCAGGTATTGGCGGAAACAGTAAGTACAGGGGCAGGGAAGGCTCCACCCTGCTGGTGACTTGAACCAGGGCCCCAAATGGCACAGGCTTTGATTGTGCCAGTGGGATATATGCCCGCCCCCCAGCAGGGGTTTGCAGGAGGGTGTTCCTGACTCCAGACCGGGATTCTCCCTGTACCAGAGATGGGCTAATACCTGGGCCCTCACCACAGGGAGGAGAGAATTCTGATCTCACCCTCAATGTTATTGAAGATGGCCCTCAATGGCTCTGCTGCCAAAGGGGCAAATGAGCCCAGGCTCCAACAGGTCCGACATAGCCAGCTGTCCAACTGAGAGGTCTAATAACTCCAAAGTTCCAAGAGACCTCCCCTTCGCCCCCTCCCCCGAAGGCCTCAATTTATTTGGCTAATCTGACTCCATTACAGGCTTCATTTTCAACTTTGCCTAAGTAGGCCTGAGTTTCTGTGTTTTAGAACATAGAAAAACAGTTTCTGGATAAACCACAGCTCGAAGGCAGCCAATCAGCTTAACGTTTAACACATGGACTTGAGCTAAGTATAATGATTCAGCAAACTGGAGGAAAAGCCCTTAGCAACTCTGGAAAGTTCTTAAATGTTTAGCCAATCCTAAATCCACCCCCTCTCTGAGTCACTGCTAACCAAATGAAAGACTACCTCACTCTTTCTGGAAATCCCCTACTTGCCTTTAAACTGAGCCTGCTTGCTCGCTTCAGGGGTCCCATTCTAAGGAATGGTGGCCCCGGCATGCTGGACATTTTCTGCGGAATAAAAGCTCCTTGCTTTTGCATGCTGCTTGAGTCTGGGGTGTCTCTTCAGTCTGATTCTCAGACCCTCACACAATCAAATTGATGAGTACCTCAGGCTCGTCTAGCAGAATATAGCCACCCTGCAGAACCAAACAGACCCCCTCCCCCTCCAGCGGCCATGGTCCTACAAGATCGTAGAGGGTCAGACCTCATCTCAGCTGAAAAAGGTGGCATGTGTGTCTTCAGGGGGAAAGAATGCTGCTTCTATGAAAACCACTCAGGGATGGTAGATAAAATGCTAGACCAGTGTCAGAACAAATCAAGGCTGCAGACAAGAACAGAGGATCTGACCAGGATAACACCTGGACCTCCAGGAGCCCCTGGCTGCCTGTGTCCCCGTGTTGTCTGCCCACCTCCCTGCTGCCCAAATCAGGGGCTTTGGTTATGGTTCTCCTGACTGCACTGTTTTTTGGTGCATGCCTAACTTTTGTCACCAGAGACAGGAGAGAAGCAGTTAGACTCCAGGTCCTCTGCCAGCATCGGAGGTTCCTTTGGAAGGGTCGTAACGGATTCTGACCTAGAAGAGGAGAGAGCACGCTGGAAACTCCTCAGACCGCCACAAGTTAAAACGGTGAGAGTTCCCCACGGTGAGAGCTGGACTGAGCTGACCCCTCCTGACTGGATGGGGTGTCTTCAGGAACACAGGCACAGAGGAGGTGGGGGAACACTGCCCAGACACCCCCATGGTGCACCTGTACTTCCTGATGGCTTGCTTCCCTACTCTTACCAGTGGGAAATGGCTACTGGTTAGTTAACCTTAGGTAATCCCTTATAGGCATTCATGCCCTGGGCTTTGCCTTTTGTGGTGATTCTAGGTCCTGCCAAGGTCAGTGTCCATAGTGACATCAGCATTTGTTTTCTCTTCCCTCTCAGGCATCCAGCTGCTGGTCATTCCTAAGCTCTTGCAGGTTCTGGAGGTGGAGCTGTATGAACTGTTAACGGGCCTGGATGGATGCCCTTGGTCCATGGGGAGGGAGACTGGCTGTGAGAACCTCCCATGTTCTCTCTCTGTGCCACGAGGATGCTTTGTGTGGCCATGGAAGAGCCACCAGCTGTAAACAGCCAACTTTGTGCCATTTCAAGACAAACATCAAACTGGAGGCTTGTGTAGAGCTGGCTTTGTGGGAGTGAGAAATGTATTAAACCACTAAAGGGTTCATCCCTTTCTGGGGTGAGAGATGTGTATGTGTCGCGTCTCCCCAGGAAATGTCTGTCACACAGCAGGAAGTCATTCCTGGAGTGCCCTTTTTCTTTAGCCGCTGGAAGTTCAAATTTCAAAAATTCAAAATGTTAATACGTTACATATTTAAGTCTCTCGTTTCGGTAAACACTGTTGAGAACTTAACATGTAAACTTCTCTGTCTTTCAAATTCCTTTGCTAAGGACTTTCGTGGGCATCATAGTCAGGTTCCATTGCTGTGAAGAGACACCATGGCCTGCCTTTTATATTTTAAATAACTATTTAGTATTTATTCCATGCCAACATCAGCTCTAAGCACTTAAACATCATGACGATGCTACAAGGTGGTGACTCGTTTTTCAGATGGAAAGATGGAGGTGCCATTAAGTAACTTCCCTGAGGTCACTCAGCCCAATGGTGTAAGAAGCAGGATGTTTAGGAGTTGCTGGCTCTGGACTTGGCGGTAAGCTGGCTCTTTGCTCCATGCTATTTTTTTTTCTTTTTATTATTAGTTACAGTTTATTAACTCTATATCCCAGCTGTATCCCGCTCCCTCATTCCCTCCCAAACCCTTCCTGCCTTATCTCCTCCCTGCCCCTTTCCAAGTCCACTGATGGGGAGGACCTCCTCCCCTTTCATCTGACCCTGTTTTATCAGGTATCTTCAGGACTGGCTGCAAAGTCCTCCTCTGTGGTCTAGCAGGACTGCTCCTCCCTTTGGGGGTGGGGAAGTCCAAGAGCCTGCCATTGAGTTCCTGTCAGAGATAGTCCCTGCTCCCCTTACTAGGGAAAAAAAAAAAAAAACAATTGGTTACTGAGCTACCACGGGCTACATCCAAGCAGAGGTTCTAGGTTATATCCACACATGGTCCTTGGTTGAGTGTCAGTCTCAGAAAAGACCCCTGTGCCCAGATATATTTGGTCCTTGTGGAGCTCCTATCCTCTCCACGTCATACTAACTCCCCCTTCTTTCATATGATTCCCTGCACTCTGCCGAAGTTTGGTTATGAGTCTCAGCATCTGCTTTGATACACTGCTAGGTAGAGTCTTTCAGGGGCCCTCTGCGGTAGGCTCCTGTCCTGTTACTTGTTTTTTCCTATGTCCAATGCCCATCCCATTTGTCTTTCTAAGTGAGGCTTGATCATTTTACCCCGGGTCCTCTTTCTTGTTTATCTTCTTTAGGTGTATAGATTTCAGTATATTTATCCTATCTTATAGGTCTATATGAGTGAGCATATGCCATGTGTGTCTTTCTCCACTCCATGCTATTTGTAAAGCGAGCCCACATGGGCAGCTTCGATGGAAGAGGTGGGAGAATAATCTTTCTTTATAGGAAAGCCCATATAGCCACACTGAAGGCCAGGGATGCGCAGGTGGAGAAGTGGAACCATCCAGGAGTCGCCCTGCACTCAGGGATTGTAGCTTTTGACGTCCATGCTCCTGGGTTTCATCTCAGTGTGAGTGGGTGTTTGCTGCTGAAGGAAAGCGAAGTATCAGAACCAGGGCTGCGGCTAACCGGGAGATGCATTAAGAATATGCATCGCTGTGGGTACCCCTGTCAAAACTGCACAGAATAGGGCCGCCCGAGAGAATGGAATCTATGGAGATATTTACTTCACAGTAGCAGTGACAGAGTAGAACCTGTGGCGTGTCAAAGAATAAGGAAGCTTAGCTTAGTTCCTGGCTTCTAGCGTTTTAAAAAGGAAAATAGAGGGAGCCTTTTAGTTATTAGAAAAAACGAGAGAGTAAGGAAATTTATGGCCAAAAGAGGTGTGGGATCCTTTGAAACTGGAGTTGGGAGCCATCGTGCGGGTGCTGGGAACCCATGTCCTCTATAGGAGCAGTGAGTGCCATTCACCGCTGAGTCATCGCTCTGACACCAGTATCACATGTTTTACTTCACACATGGTCCCTAGGTTTTGTACAGCTACATAAAAGCATGTATAGGACATGACAAAAAGAAGTAAAAGTGTCCAGAGGGATAAAGAGGACTCCTCGGAGAGGTGAGAAAAGGGCAATAGTGATGGCAAGGATAATGTGCCCAACATGAAGTACATAGGTATGTGAAAATCACACACACACACACACACACACACACGCACACACACACACACACTCTAGCAAGATTGCTCCGTGGGTGAAAGAACTTGGTGCACAAGTCTGATGGCATGAGTGTAATCTCTGGGAGACATGGCGGGGGTGAGGACCTGAAAACTGTGGCGCACACACATACATACATGCACATACACATGGCACGTACACACAAGCACATACATACATGTACACATACACAGGCACATACACACATGCATAGACATACATGTACATACTCATATACACTCACACACACTCACATACACACGCGCAGTAATCAATAAAAGAAAACTGAAATAAGCGTTTGTAGGTGGAGGCATCAACCCCAGGAGCCATTTGCACACAGCAGCCGTTTGCCTCCAAAGCCCCGGATCCCAGCCTGGGGCTTGCTGCCAGGGTTCAGCACTCTAGAGGCGGCGGGAGCTGGGAGAATGGAGCCAGTAAATGAGGAAGAGCAGGGTCTCACGCAGTAACTGACTTTACTCAGAACATCAGACAGGTTATGCATACTCTGAGGGCTGAGAGGAGTCTCATCAGTGAAGTGTCCAGCCACAAGACGAGCTGCAGGTGGCAAAACCACGTTTCTCCACAGACACAGGCAGCCAGTTGTGCTGAGCCATCTGAAGTACAGTCATCCTGTCTGCTACACCGGGGAGGGGCACGGGACCGCATTCCGAGATTTTCCGAAGAGAATCAGGTCCCGGGACCCTCGCCTTGTTTGTGTCTTCCCCCAGCACCCGGAATCCTGCTGGCAAGAGCGCACAGCGGGACCCCAGCCTCCCAGCGCAGGAACAAGAGCGCGCTGGCACGGAGGCCCGCCAGCCAGGGCAGAGGTGGCACCGGGGCTGAGCTCTGGACACACGCACACACGCACGCACACACATACACACACACACACACACGCACACACACACACACACACACGCACGCACGCACTCCCGCGGAACCGCTCTTGTACGCCCACAAACGAAGGAGGGGGCGCGGGTCCCGCCTCCCGGTTCCACCGGATCTGGAGCCGCAGAGCGCACGCCAACACACCTGAAGACGCTTCCAGGAAGGGGCACTCGCGTTTCGGTGCTCGGGAGAGGACGGGCTGCACCGACCCACGCTCTGATGATGGCTTCCGAGGTGACAGGGTCTGTGGCTGCGGCCGAAGGGCTGGCGAGGGCTGGGCAGTGTGTGGGAGTCCTGGGGAGACCTCCGCTCGCCTCGCAAGGCAGCGCTGGTTGGGTTTTACGGCCCGGAAACAAAGTCCTTCTCGTTCCTGAGCTCAGGATCCCAGAAGCGCACAGACTCCAGGTCAGACAGCGGACTGCAGACTCAACTCCCTCTTCCGCAGCGCATCCCCCTTTGCCAATCCCGGTCCTGTGGGAACCGTTCAGAAAGCAGACCCGGAGGCGGCGGGGTGGAGGAGGCCCCGCGTGGTGGTGGAGGCCTTTACTCCCAGCACGCGAGAGGCAGAGGCAGGCCGATCTGTGGGACTTTGAGGCCAGCCTGTTAGGTAAAGCAGGCCTTGCGGCAGCCAGGGCTCTGCAGGCAGAGCCTGCTCAAAAGCCTCCAGGAGGCCTGTGGGGTGAGAGAGGTGGACCACAGGTTAAGAGTGTCTATTGCTGGCAGAGAACCCTGGTTTAGTCCATAGCGCCATGTCAGGCGGCTCACACAGCCTGAAGTCTAGGCTCTACGGAATATCTGGAGTTCCCAGTCTCCTCAGGCACCTGCAGTCTCTCGCTCCCTCTCACATACACTCCGTGTTCATGGGCAGACCAACAGATGCAAATCTTAGAAACCGTGTAAAACCAGTAGCAAATATGACACCGCCACTAATATCCAAAAGGTGCAAAAGGCAACGTAAAATTTAGACGTGCTAGAATAATGAAATCAGTTTCTTTTTCTTTTCTTTTTTTTTTTTTTTTTTTTTAGGAACCAAACCAAACCAAACCAAACCAGGGAGGTACGGAAAAATGGAAATCGATGAAGAGGGCTGGAGAGGTGGCTCAGCGGTTAGAGCGCCGGCTGCTCTTCCAAAGGACTGGATTTGATCCCCAGGACCCACAGCTCGCAACCATCTGTAACTCTAGTCCCCGGGATCTAATGCCCTCTTCTGACCACCAACGTCACCTGTCACACACGTGGTACACAGACAGGCACGCAAGCAAAACAACACATACACATAAAGTAGTAATTATTAGGAACCAAAAAAATTGTAAAGAGAAAAAGAAGGGGTCGGAATTAAGGCATAGCGTGAAGGAATGGGCGAGGGGGGTAATACTGTGGAAACAGCGGTTGACAGGGTGTGTGCGTCCACCGAGGCTTTATCCCAGGCTCCAGAAATGAAGTTAAAAACAAGCAAAAAGATGGAGAGATGAAAATAGAAAAGTATGAAGAAACACACAGACGACTACAGGGACACACGCCTACGTCCGTGTGTGTAGTGTGTCTATGCATGTGTACTCACACATAAAATTAGTCTGTACACAAGAATATGTAAACACGCATGCGTTTGTGCGCGTAGTGTGCTCGTATGCGTACCCCGTGCACACACATACCCACACCTGAATGTCGACGAATAGTTTTTTAATTCCTGAAGTAGTTCTTTTTTTAGGATACTTTTCACTAACATTCTTTTGTTTGAAAACTTCTAGTATGGAAAGCAACGGGTTTTCCTATGTCACTTTCTTTCTTTAAAAATAAAAGAGGCCCCCTGGGCTGGAGAGATGGCTCAGAGGTTAACAGCACTGACTGTTCTTCCAAAGGTCCTGAGTTCAATTCCCAGCCACCACGGGGTGGCTCACAACCATCTATAATGAGATCTGGTGCCCTCTCCTGGCCTGCTGGCATACATGCATGCAGAATACTGTATGAATAATAAATAAAAGAATAAAACTGGTTCTGTGCATGGTAGCAATGCCTTTAATCCCAGAACTTAGAGGCAGAGGCAGGTGAACCTCTAAATTTGAGGCCGGCATGACCTACATAGTGAGTTCCAGGACAGCCAGGGCTACACCATGAGGTCCTGCCTAAAAATATTTTTTTTAAAAATTTAGAATAAAAAATGTCTAATTTATGTGTAGGCATGTGCGTGAGTGCACCACATGCTCTCAGAGGTCAGAGTAAGGGATTCAGATCTGAACCCGGGTCTTCTGCAAGAGCGAGAAATACTGTAACTGCGGAGCCGAGTCTCCAGGCCCTTCCGGCGTTTTCAAACTTCCTTTCGGTTGACCCTGGCCTCCCCCAGTGTTCTTACCACCCTTCCTTCCATTTCCTTCTGCTCTCAGTGTCCCCCTTCCACCTCCACGCCACATGCGTTCTGCTGCCCCCCATTTCCATTGTTCTTGTTCCGCCTCTCTTCTTTTAGCCGAGATCACGCACATTCCGAGAGTTTGGCTGCCGCTTGCTGTGGGCCTGAGGAGGACATCGAGGCCCAGGGTGGGGCAGCCCTGGGAGAAGACATCTGGATGATGGAGTTAGAACGTCCAGGCTAGTTCTTCTCCGTTCTTGGTGTGGTGCTCTCCAATCTGGACTCCAGGGACCTTCCGAGAGTGGAAGGTGCCTGGGCGCCTGGCCAGGTGGGACCACCCGGGAGAGCTGTGTCTGGGCGTGTTTCCAGCTATCAGGCCTCCTGCCACCCTGAGGCTCTGAACATTTTAAGGGTGCTCCCTAGTTCCCTGGGGCCTGCTTGACCTTGGAAGACAAGGAGGAAGCGTTTTCCCTTTTAGCTCCTCTAACCTCATTAATATAGACTCCTAAGCGTGGTCATTGAACATGTGTGTGTGCTCATTTGTGTGAATGTGCACGTCAGTCCGTCAGCCTGCGACGACTCTTCACTCCCTTTGAGACAAGGGTCCTGTCTGGAGCAACTCTCACTGACCTTTCTGTCCCTCATTTCGCTGTCTGTAAGTTACTCAGGCCTGTAGCAGCCTGCTTGAAGGAGCCCTTCCCACCACATCTCCTCCATTCCATGAGGACTCTGCCTCTTGGGGCCAACTCCGCTACCTCTTAGCTCTCACCCCCGAGCCCCCACAACCTTTCCTCTTACCCATCTCTATACCTTTCTCTCACCTGCTGACCCATAGAAGCACGCTTTAACCAGGACCGGCAGCCACCACACTTGCCTAGGACCCAAAGATACAACAACAGCCAAGAAAGGAACACTGATCCAACAAGAAAAGGAACAAATAACTATCCGGAGAAACATCATAACTCCAGATGCCTACACCCCACTGCAAAGATACAAACATGACCAGCCAAGACGCTGTGCCTCCACCAGAGCCAGCAGCCCCACTGCAGCAGGCCTTGACGAGTGAAATATAGCTGAACCAAAAGACAAGGACTCCAAAACAGCAGCCATGAATAGTTAAGCCTTTAAGAGGATATGAATAAATTGCTTAATGAAGACCATGAAAACACAAACAGTTGAATAAAATAATAAAAACAATTTAAGTTATGAAAGTAGTAATAAAATCTCTGAAGAAAACACAAACTGAAAAAAAAACTGGAAATGAAAACATTAGGATATCAAACAAAACCACAGAGGTAAGCCTCATAAACAGATTACAAAAAACTGAGAAAGAATCTCAGGTTTTGAAGACAAGGTACAAGAAATGAATACTCAGAGAAAGAAAATGTTAATTCTAAACATATCTAGGCACAAAACATACAGGAAATCTGGCCACTATGAAAAGATAAATCTACAAAAAATAGGGATAGACAATGTAGGAAAACCTAAGTCAAAGACACAGAAAATGTTTTTAACAAAACCATAGAAGAAAATTTCTACAATCTAAGATAGAAGGTGCCTATGAGAAACACACAGAACACAAATAGACAGGACTATAAAGGAAATTGCCCCTGGCACACAATAATCGAAACACTAAATGTACAGAACAAAGAAAATATGTTAAAAGTTGTAAGGGAAAGGATCTAGTATCATCTAAAGGTAGACATATTAGAATAACACCTGACTTCTCAATGGAGACTCTAAATGCCAGAAGGACCCGAATAAACTCTGAGGGACTACAGATGCCAGAGAAGATGATACCCAGCAAAACTACCACAAAACTGAGGGAGGGAGAAATAAAAACATCCTCAATAATGACAAAGCTAATCAATTTCCATCAACAAATTTAGCTATAGAAGGCACTAGAAGAAAAAAATTGAGTCTGAAGAATTTAACCACACCCAAGAAAGCTATGGGATAAATAATCCCAGACCCAGACCCACAAATCAAAAAGGGGGGAGCTCATGTTGCAGGATATTTGATCACACTGTGAACCCAGAGATTGTGTTGTTTACTGGAAAACCTGTTTCCAGTTGTGGTGTGGCCCAGCCCTAGCACACACCATTAAATCCAAGAGGCTTCTACAGGATTGTGAACAGGATTAAATAAAATCAACCGTAGGTCAAGAGGCCTAGCGAGCAACCTGGTGACAGGGAGCGAACGTAGAGAAAAGGCAGAGAGCAGTGCCAGCACTCGGGAGGCTGAGGCAGGCAGCCTGGTCTACAGAGCGAATTCCAGGACAGCGGAGGCTATGCAGAGAAAGCTTGTCTTGAACAACAAAAAAACAAAAAACAAAAAACAAACAAACAAACCAAGAGGATGGGTAGGAGGCACACAGGAAGTAGAAGGGAATGACATTCAGCTTGAGGGATGTTTTTCTTCTTCTTTTTTTTTTTTTTGCGGGGGGATGTTGGCTGAGGAAAAAGATCAGCTGTGTGTTTTCTCTGCCTCTCTGAGCTAGTAGGCTTTCACCCCAGAATCTGGCTTTGGAGTCTTTATTGATAAAATTGAACGATTGAGATTTTGTTAAAAACAACAAGCCCATATACCATACAAACAAACCAACAGGAATCAATAAATGCTGCTTATTGATAGATATCAATTTTAATGTTCTCAATTCCCCAATAAAATAATAAAATAACAGGATTTGATTAGAAAATAGGATCCATTTTTGTGCTTCACCATTGAGGAAGGATATCAGCTCAGGGTAAAAGGATGGAAATGTATTTCAAGCAAATAGACCCAAAAAACAAGTGGGTGCAGCCCTTTTAATATTTGACAAAATATGTTTCAAAATAAATCAGAACACACAGGGAAGGACATTACATAATCATAAAAGGAAAAATCTAACCAGAGAATATTGTGGTTCTACACTTTTTTTTTTTTTTTGAGACAGGGTTTCTCTGTGTAGCACTGGCTGTCCTGGAACTCACACTATAGACCTGGCTGGCCTCGAACTCAGAGATCCACCTGCCTCTGCCTCCTGAGTGCTAGCATTAAAGGCATGCACCACCACCACCCGGAACAATTCTAAACATTTTGCCCCAAACACAAGGGCGCCCAAGTTCATAAAAGAAACACTAAAATATCAAAACGACCCTCACACAGTGGCAGTGAGCTACCTCAGCACTCCACTCTTGTCAACAGACAGGTCATCCAGTCAAAGCTAAACAGAGAAATTCTAAAGTTAGATAACAAATCAAATGAGCCTATCAGACAGCTACAGAACATCTTACTCAAACAGAAAATAATATACTTTCTTCTCAGCAGGTCACGGAACTTGCTGCAAATTGACCATATATTGGACAAGAAGAAAGTCTCAGTAGTTATAAGAAAATTGAAATAATGCCCTGCATCCTATTTAACCACCATGGATTAAAGATAGACAACAACAACAGAAACTGCAGAAAGTCTATATACTCACATATATAGACTTCAGTCTATATACTCACCAGTGAGCAACTCACTACCGAAAGAAAAATCTATCAAGACAAAAGTCAAGAACTAGATTAAACCTTTTTTTTAAAGAATTGAATGGAAATGAAAACACAACATACCCAAACATATGGGACACAATGAAGGCAGTTCTAAGAGGCTAGCATTATGTGCCTACTTCAAAGCCTGGAGAGATCTCATATTAGCAACTTAGTGACACACCTGACAGCTATATACCAATGAGAAGAAATAATCCCCCCAAACAGTAAACACCAGAAAACAATCAAATTCAGGGCTAAAATGAATGAAATACAAACAAAAAAATTATGAAGAGTCAATGAAATGAAGAGTTGGTTCTTTGACAAACAAGAAGGACAAACTCTTAGCTAAGTTAACTAAAAGATGGAGAGAAAATTAGTAAAATTAGAGATGAAAAGGGGGACATCACAACAGACACTGAGGAAATCAATAGACTAATAAGGACACATTTAAAAAATCTGTACTCAACCAAACTGGAAAAAAAACAACAAAAAAATAGGAATATTTCTTAATATATATGACCTACCAAAGTTAAATCCAGGTCAGATAAGCAACTTAAACAGACCCCTAATCACCAGTAAAATAGAAGTAGCAATGAATGTCTCCTAAGCAAAGAAAGCCCAGAACCAGATGGATTCAGTGCAGAAATCTACCAGAACTTCAGAGAAGAATTGACACCAATACTCCTCAAATTATTCCGCAAAATAGAAACAGAAGGAACATTTCCTAATTCTTTTTATGAGGCCACTATTGGTCTGTTACTAAAACCATACAAAGACTCAACGAGAGAGAGAGAGAGGGAGAGAGAGCGAGCAAGAGAGAGAAATTTGACCAGTATCTCCTGTTGCATTTATTTTTAAACTCTATTTTATTTGAGGTTGCTTGAAGCCATCACTTCCAATCCCCCAACACTAGGTAGGAGAGAGAGAGGGTTAGTGGGGAGAGGGGCCACAGACCCCTTTACTTCTCCCAGCTGTTTAGGGCTGATGGGTTGTTAGGGGCTATAGCAATCTTCGATGCAGCCAAGAGTCTTTCTCCATCTGGCTGCTCCAAACCACCATGCTGTCCATCTCTGACCTCTCCAAACTGCTACGTGCCATATGGGACCTTCTCTCTCTCCAGATTCTCTTATTTATATCCCTCAAAGTCCTAGGCCACGCCCCTCTCTGTGCTGCATGAGGCAGGCCATTACCAGCTAACCATGCTCCGCATGAGGCAGTTGTCATCTGTGGGCAAACTAAAGCCCAAACTAAAATCCCACACTTGGGATTAAAACAAAAACGTATTTACATAACGTAACAGTTTTTAATGGAACCAAACCTTTCATTACAATCCCTTATGATCAAAGATGCAAAAATTCTCAGTAAAATACTTGTAAATCGAATCAAAGAATACAGCAAAAAGATTATCTACTATGATCAAGTAGGCTTCATCCCAGAGATACAGGGATTAAAACATTTATCAAAACAATAAATTAATAATCTGTTGTAGAGGCTGGGAAGATCAGGAGAAATGAACCAGACCTAGGATATGTAACAGGCAAGAATACTGTGGGAATTCGGAAAGAGAGGAAGCTGTACCAGCTGGGGCATTTAGGATGGAGTAATTATTGCTCAGCATTGTGCTCAAGGCTAATTAAAAAAAAAAAAAAATCCCAGTCTCTCTGTGTGGTTATTTGGGTAGATAGCTGGTTAGGGAGTAGCCGCTGCCTTACTAATAATATAAATCACTATTAAATATTAAGGATCATTCTACAGTAATCCATCATATAAACAGACTGAAAGATAAAAGCCATATGATGCAGAAAAGGCCTTTGACAAAAATCCAACTTGTCTTCAAGGTAAAAGTCTTGGAGAAGCCAGGGATGCTGGTGAATACCTTTAACCCAGCACTCAGGGAGGAAGAGGAAGGTAGATCTCTGTGAGTTCGAGGCCAGCCTGTTCTACAGAGTCCAGGACAGCCAAAGCTACGCAGAGAAATCCTTTCTCAGAAAAAAAAGTCTTAGACTATAACGCAAGGGACATGCCTCATTATAGTAAAAGCAATTTACAACAAGCCCCCAGGCAACATCATTCTAAATGGAGAGAAGCATAAAAGGATTTCTTCTAAGATCAGGAACCGGACAAGGTTTTCCAGTGTCTCCATACCTACTCAATATAGTACCTGGAGTCTTAGCTAGAGCAATGAAACAGCTGAAGGTGATCAAGAGGATACAAATAGGGAAGGAAGAAGTCGACGTAGCTTTGTTTGCAGATGATATTATTTCATACACAAAAGCCCCCCAATTCCACCAGGAGACTTATACAGCTATCAACACTTTCAGTAAAGTAGCAGGATTCAAAATTATGACATTGTCTTGCGTCAGTCAGAATGCTCAAACGACAGCCATCCTGGAAGATGTGGGGCAGGGGAAGGGACACTCTTATTCATTGCTGGTGGGAGTGCAAACTTGGACAGTCGCTGTGGAAATCAGTGAATAGATCTTCCTCAAGATCCAGCTATCTACTCTTGGGCATATACCCAAAGGACTCATCTATAAATTGTACTGTAGAGACACTTACTCATTCATGTTCATTGCTTAGCCAGGAACTGGAGACTGCCTAGATGTCCATCCATTGATGAATGGGCCCTGAAAAAGTGGTGCATTCACACATTGGAATGTAAAGCAGCTGTTAAGAAAAATGAAACTATGGAGTTGACAGGTTTAACAGATGCAGCTAGGAAAAATCAACTTGAGTGGGAGAGCCTAGACCCCAAACCCAAATACTGTATGTTTTGTTTATATGTGGCTGTTAGATTTTAAGCCTTCGGCATGTGTGCTGCACTCATTTTAACCATAACAGTTAAGTATATAGTGAGGGTAGGTTGGAGGAGATTTCCCAAGGAAGGGGGCACTCAAATACATTGTTATAGCGAGACAGAGGGGAAACTAGAATAGGAGAAAGAAATAGGGAAGGGAGAAGAAAGAAAGGAGGAAGGGCGAGGATACAGGGAGAGGACAGTTGACACTAAGGGCCGTTTGAGGACTCATCTGCAGATCTGCTACTGTAGAAGCTTTCTAAACCATACACACGCGTGGACGGAATCTGAGCGGAATCACCAAACTGACAGGGAAGGCAGTGCCCCGGCTAAACATCGTAGTTATTAAATAGACAACGTGCAGAAGCCAGGAATGGGCTATTTCTTGTGGACTCGTTGCCACAAAAACCTTGCACACCTCACAGGTGATTGCTGAGGATGCTGGTTGCTCTCCACAACCTGATGGTAAGGCCCTAGGGCATAGAACACGGAGAAGTCAGGTTGGTGCCTAGCCCGAATTTCACCCCTACTGGCTAGTGGTCATTGTGCCAGAAGGCACTCGGCGTGCTACATAGGAGGATAAATCCTATCTCCCAGGCACGAACCTTACAACGTACAGCAGTGACTTGGCCTACAAGATGTACTAGGTTAATCTCTGCACAAACGCTATGTGAGTAACCAACACCCTTTGATTGGATTTAAGGCCCACTCCATGAGTCGGAATCCGTACCTGCTAACGTGGCTAGGAAGCAGGGACTAGGTAGGTCATGGGGGCCGGGGCCAACCTAATCCTCCAACCCTGCTATTCTTCTAGAGGAACATAGCAATAAAGTTACTCCTATTGCTGATCTGCTATATCCGCAGATAAGCGCCTCGCTCAGCCACCAGGGGAGACATTTCTCCTAGCAGGAGATGAGAGTCCAGACCCCATTCCTGGGCAGTGTGCAGGGAGGGAGAGGCTTGGGAGTACTCAGTCCTAAATGACATGTCTTAATTTAACCCCTCAACTCAAGGCTCAGGAGGGAGAAGAATAGGTGGAAATGCTGTAGGAGGTAGACGTGACGGGCGACTCCAAGGAAACTGTCTTCCGGGCACGGCAGCACCTGTGAAGTCACAGGGCCGGAGGCCGCAGTTTCCAGCCAGGCTGCAGATTCATGCCAGCAGAGGCTCCTGCACCGAGAGGCGGCAGTGAACACAGGCTCCCGTCCTCACCCAAGAAGCTGTCTGCAGTTTCTGCCCTCCGGCCCAGAAGAATCCCCTTCTCCGATGGAGCCCGTCAGTGTATTTCAAACCAGCACTTCAGGGCAGACCACGGGCCCAGAAGAAGTTGGCCAACTCGAACCTAGCAGCGTTTTTCAGCCCGTTCCTCTCATCCCGCTTCATTTGGGCATTTTTGTGTTTGATGGTCTTTTGCTTGTTTATTTTTTGTCTTCAGTTTTTTGTTTGTGTGTGTCTACTTCTTTTGTTTAAAAGAGAAAGAGAGAAAAAAGACCATACAGTTAGGCCGGTAGCGAGTTGGGGACGGTCTGGGAGGAAGTTAGGGAGCGAAAATATGATCAGAATAATATATTGTATGATCTTTTTTTCAAATAAAAAACTATGACAGTTCCTCCCTTTCCCTCCCCCGAAAAAATACGAAAGATTTATTCGACACTGTAGTTCAGGTTGATGTATTTATAGTTTCCATTGTGGTTCTCTTTCTTCAAGTGTCCAGTCACTTTTAGGGGATTTGTGTCATCGGAAGATGTATGCACGCTGGCTTTCCAGGTAGCTAGAGATATCTTCCCTCAACGCTTGCGTTTGGAGAAACACCATCTCTCCTCCGGTTGTCGGCCTTAAGCCGTTGAGTTCAAGCTCGCCCCTTTGTGGTCAGCGTGTGTCAGGACACCCCGGCTGCTTCGGTGACCGACTGCGGCGGCCGGGACCGGCTCTCTGCAGGGAGCGTTGCCAGCGGACGCGGCAGGAAACTAGCCCAGCCACTCGGACGGCTGCTGGCCGGCCACACACAGCACACACGGTGGCCACGCGGAGTCGGAGCTGTGTGCCTAGAAGCCAACGAAGGAGGGTTTTCATTTTTAATTTTTGTTTTTGTTTGCATTTATTGTTTAGAAACAGAGCACGCGAGGGTGGGGTGGGAGTGGGCGGGGAAGAGCTGGCGGAATTTCACCGACAGCTTGTGATTGGCTAAGCCCTTCTCAGGACGAGACAGGGAAACTTCAACCGACGGTCTCCAAGACTTACTTGCACAGCGTCCTTAGCAACCAGTCGGGTTCCGGGAGACCCGAGCGCAGGGGTGAGCAGTTGTAGCTCCTCTAGCTGGTCCCTTGGGGATTCAGATTACTGTCCCGCCCGCTGGTGACCCAGACGCCCAGAGGCCCCTCACCTCTCAGGACCCCAAAGCCCTGGTTATTGGAAGAGGCCTGTGCCCTGCGGCTTCCGCTAGGTCGTTGGCTGGAGGCGGCGGGAGGGGGAGAGTGTAGACGGTGGAGGGGGCTTTAGTGATTGTCCCAGGGCATCCGGGCTGCCTGTCTGCTCAGTCTTCGCGGGCCCCAGCTTCTCCCTCCTGCGCCTGCCCCCCTGTCCTCGCCACCTCCTCATCCTCCTTCCTTCTGTACACATCCACTTTTGGATTTCCAAAGAGAAAAGTCTGACCCTGATCAGCACGTGTCAAGGGCAGGGGATAATTAAAGCAAACCCAAACCGAAACGGGACAGGAGTAACCTTGAAAATAACGTCGAGGTTATCAACCGGGGAGCGTTTGCAGGGATAGCTAAGAGCTTGGTAGAAGTCTGTCATCCAAGCCCTGACCGACGCTGTCTCGTGGTCTTTGGTCAAATTACCCTTTGCTCCCTAGGGGTATACTTTCAGTCCCCTAATGCAAGATACACTTCCGCGGACTTGGTCTAATTTTCATCTGCTCTAGTTCTCAGAAGCTGCCGTTTAAGTCGACTATACATTCCAAAGCTTGTTTCAACTGAACGTTTAAAAGGCGGTCCAGAGACAGATTTCCAACCAACCAGTCACTCTCTCTACTGGAGCTACTTCAGCATGAGCAACGAGCGTCTCAGGAGCGTTTTGACTTCCCACATAACTCTTTAGCTTCAAGGTGAGTGCTGTAGTTTCATTTCGTCGATGACTGCCGAACATTTTCCAAAATGGGTCATTCATGTGATTCTGGGAAGCAGTGTTCCAAATTTCTCATCACGTTGTCTGTCATTCAAGGAGATTCATAGCCCAGGCACACGTACTAATAAACCCCCAAATCTTACAGCGTGATAATCTACGTAAACCTTTTCAGTCCAGTGTTCGGTCTAGGCCGGTGGTTAGATTTATTTAATCACAGCGCTTTGAATTTCAGTGTAAGAGGTTATATTCCACACCACCCTTTCAGGAATTACTGTGTTAAACCAACTACAGTGTAATTTTTCCTCTCCTTCTTCTGCAACAACCGGGTTCATTTCTTCAAAAGTTTCTTGTTGATTCAGTACAAGCCCCCCCCCCCAAAAAAAAAATCAAAACAACTGTAGCAGGTCAATGAATTCTTTTATTCTTCCCACTTTGTATTGCATTTCGGCAGTAACAGAAGCCAGTTGCTACATCCGAGTTTCCTGTTCAGGACTACTGGTTTCCTGCTCTGACGTGGCAGATGTTTTGCGAAAGCATGGTATTTGGCCTCTTGCAGAGGCACTATAACTACCTGAATAGCTAAAAATAATCATTGATTTTCCTGTTATAATGCCTGTCTATAGAAGACCAATGAGATGTTTTTAATTGCAGCTCCCTAAATGCAAACGGTGGCCATTAGGTGGTGATGGATGTTTTTTTTTGTGTAGAATAGGTGTGAGTATAGGACTGATTTTAGTTTAGGGAACAGAGATTTGAGAATAACTCAGCTTCTTTGTGAATTTTAAGTAGAAATCCCAGGTTAAGAGCAGTGTTTTGGGGTCTGAGAGCAGGAAGGCTTTCTAAGTATTTGTCTACAACCTGGGTGTCCAACTCAGTCTGAAAAGTAAATCTAGATCTCAGGAGAAGTCATACTGGAGGTGGAGGCTCAAGGATCATTGGCCTGCGCTCGACAGCCTGAGGCTAGATTGTGTCAACTCCAGAGAGAGAATGGAGTGGAGGAAGATGTATTCTGGCAACAAGGTTGATGTGAAAGCACTTCCTAAGCTGTGAAGTCCCATGTCAGAGTTAGGATCATTCATTCTAGAAGGTTCCCTGAAGAAATACTGAATTTGGTTTTCAGGATCATAAGAAGCAGTGTAGGGTTGTGTTTGATGAAATGCATCCCCCCTAACTTAACTCCAGTAGGTCACTGAAACCCGGATTTGTCCTTTTTATAACAACATAACTGTAAGTGTTGGAGAGCTTTGTTGTAGTTTCCCGGTGGCCTCGGTGTCCTGTGGTGCTGTGCTTCTGTTGGTTATTTTCATTCGTGCTTTTCATCTTTCTGGCCATTTCTAGACAGCAAGGTTACTCCTCTGCCGCTCTTCTATCATGCAGGACGGCAGAAGAAATAGAAGGAAAGAAGTCTCCATGGATTTATCAGAAAGGCAGACTTTCCCAAAGTTTCCCATTTAGATTTAGAAACATATATGAATATAATAACAATTAATGAAAAAGGGAGAGGGAGGCCGTGAGGTTGAAAGTGGGTGAGGAGGAGAATGTTGGGAGGATTTGGAGAGAGGAGAGGAGAAGAGAAGGGAAACAATATAATTACAAAAAGTAAAAGAAATGATTTACAAAAAGGTTTGGATACAACGTCTAGTTGCAGAAGAAAATGAATCAAAAGTCTTGCCAAGAGTACCGCCTCTGTACCCCACTGTACCCCACTGTACTGCCTCCGTGTGTACAGTGGGGACTACAGTAAATAAAGGAGAGGGAGATCCCGGATCATGGTCATGGCGCCTGTCATGGCAGGGGGCAAAATATGTGCCTGGAGAGAACTAGGCAGAGCTGATAGCTTACTTGTGGCTAAAATATGGACTAAGAAATAGAAAGCTATTGACCCAAATCTTTTAAACATAGGTCTGAAAATCCTTAACAAAATAGTATCCAAACGAATTCATAGTGTACAAGCAGAATTAAATTAGGGTCTGATACTTCTACTTTTGTTGGCTTACACACATACACAAAATGAACAAACAAACAACCACATAAACACAAACAAAAACAAAAAATCCAAGCCCCAAACCAAAACCCGAAGCAAGAAATGTAAAATGTCCCAATCATCATAGTTCCCACTGTTCTGTGGCCACAACTTACACTGGATCACAGCCGCCAGGAAATGACTAGGAACTAATGACACAGACTTCATGAGGCTGTGTTTGAAAGCTTCTGTTGGGTTTGGTGGATTCTCTGCATGGGTGGGCAGCCAGCGCCCCCCAGTAAGAGGAAGGCACCCAAGGGCCACGGGGGATCCCTTCAGGAACGGGGCCGGCCACTAACCCCCAGCATTGACTGAGACAGTGGGAATCCTTTTCCCTGGAGCACCTCCCCGATCACAGCGGGTGTGCCTGGCCACCACGGGCAGTTTGCTCATCTTTCTAACCCTCCAATCCGAGTTCCATGTGCCAGTTCTGATGCTGTGGCTGAGGGGTTGGGGGCCCCGTGTTCACCCCACAGAAAGGAGACTCAGCACTCATGAACACTGGTGACCCGACACCCCTCACTCCAGCTCATCTTAGAGGGTCACCGTGAAAGTCACCCCAAGAGAGGGCCACTCTGCACCTCAGTTGTTACAGTAATGCCTCGGGGGACATTACCCAGGGAGAAAAGGAGAGAGAGAGAGAGAGAGAGAGAGAGAGAGAGAGAGAGAGAGGACATGGGGAACTCTCACTAAAGGAACTAACTTTTCTTACCCCAGTCAAAATGGCTAAAATGAAATAAATTAAAAAAAATGATGACAGATACTGACATGGATGTAGGGAGAGAGGAACATTTAATCACACCTTGGGGGTGAAAACTGGAAGAGCTACCCCAGAGATCAGTGTGGAGGTTCCTCAGAAAGCTAGAAGTAGATCCGCCACATGATCGGGCTATAGCGCTGTGCTGGCTAGGCTCACGTCAGCGGGACACACAAACAGCGTTATTTGAAGGGAAAGAACTTCAACTGAGAAAATGCCTACACGAGATCTGGATTTTTTTTTTTTTTTAACTGGCCTCAAAACAACCCATATTCAAATTTAATTGGCTCAGTGTCCTAGTTATCTTCAACTGCCAACCCGGCACAGCCTGAAATTGTGTGAGAAGGAAGTCTCCATTGACAGACTGTCCTGGTCAGATTGTTGTTGAGGATTGCTTTGATTATCAGTTGATGTAGAAGGATCCAGCCCACGGCGGGCGGCACCATCCCTAGGGCACGTCGTCTTGGGTTGCATTAGAAAGCTTGCTAAGCACGGGCCGTGAGACAGCCGAGCATTCAGGTTCCTTTGTGTTTTCTCTCCAAGCCCTGGTGGAACTTCCCCCTTGATTGCCCTCAATGACGGGACTGTGTCCTGTACGTGGAAATAAACCCTTTCTTCTCCTAAGCTGCTGTTGGTTAGTATTTTTATCACGGCAACAGGAAACCAAGCTAGACCAGTCATTTTGCTGAGCAATTCATTCTGCAGAACATTTTTAAAGTAATGAAATGATCGTCTGATGGTTCCCGGAGACTAAGGGTTGACTCTAACACAGAGTGAGGCTCACGGTTTAATAGAGAGAGAAAGGAAAGACAAAGTGGGCTTGCCAAACCTGCTGTTACCCCTGGGATGCTGTGCGCATGCCCACGGCTGTGCTTTCTGAGGGGTGCCGCAGGCTTCACACAGAAACGGAATAGAGTTTACTAAAATGGCCTCCCCAAAGCACATGTGCCCAAGCCCAGGCAAAGGAGAAAAACAACCTCTAGATGTGGAGAGAGAATCCATGCCCATAACTACTACTGTAGTTTAAAAAAAAAAAAGTTTGTAAAATGCAGAAGGAATCAGGAAAATGCAACTTATATATAAGAGGGGGAAAACTGAGTAATATTTTCTTTTTCTTCTTTTGGTTTTTGGGTTTTTTGTTTGTTTGTTTGTTTTTTGAGACAGGATTTCTCTATGTAGCCTTGTCTCCCTTTGTAGACCAGGCTGGCCTCGAACTCACAGAGCTCTGCCTGCCTGTGCCTCCCCAAGTGCTGGGATTCCAGGCGTGGACCACTGCTGCCGGCAATTTTTATTTCCCTATCCATGGAGGGTTAATTTAACTTCTGGGACATTTCTCATTTAGTTGTATTTTGATGTCAAGGAGCGCAGTGGACTCTACAGATCCTCTGCAGGTGTTAGAAGCCTTCACTGTGGGGCAAAATGTGCTTAAGAGTTAAAAACTGTCCGTGGAGAGAACACGCACCTTCTCATGCTTCAGTGTACCCTCTACGGTCCCATTTCAAGTGCGCCACGTTGTTGAGAGTGTTGTCTGTACTTTCTGCAGGTGTTCTCTCTCGCCTTTTCCTGTTGCTGTGTACCTGGCAGTGGCCATGGAGATGTGAACTCCGGCCACTCTTTGTTTACCTTTTTGGAGTCACAGAGAGAGCCAGCCTCCTTTCTTTGACTACAGGGGCAAAGCGGCTGTGTGTTTCCTTGTGGGGAGGGTGTTGTTCACGTTTATTTATTTAGTTTAGTTTCATAAAGTTGCTTTTAGACAAAGGGCCCAAAAGCTTCTGTGAACTTTCCGCCTTCCCCAGCCCTGAAGGATCACTAATTCTTTCTTTAAGTTTGAAAACACACTGTGCTCCCTCTTTTTGAATCTCATACTAGTTAGTGTCCCATGTGCCTTGATGAAGCTCGTACCCCTCCCGGACCCTTTCCAAGTTCTCCCAGCAATAAATCGTTAGGGCCCAGAATCTAGAGCTAGCACTGTAATTCTCTCTGGTATGTGAGGAAACGGATAAACCTGGAGTTTATAGCCTGGGGTGAGGCCAGGATGAAAGTTAAGGCCTGACTTGCACAACGCAAGGCACACAGCACCCCACATGGGAGCCGGAGTGGGACCCCGCAGGCACAGGGAGAGAAGCCGAAAGATGACACTGGGCGAGAGAGACCTGACTCCCAGGGTATGGCAGGGGCGCTAGTGAGGAAGGAGCAGGGAAGAGCACAGCGAAGGGTCTGCTGGTTTCTCGTGCGGGCAGATCACTGCTTGCCGTTCCTTTTCTCTGACTTAGGCAGAGAACAGAAATTATATTTCTTGATTTCCTTTTTGGATTTGAAAGTATTTAAAAGTAAATATCATTTAATATGAAAATCACATCTTTGTAAGCAGCAAATCTAAAATCAGGCTTTTCTTTTGTCCACTTGGTGTAAAATATTGGAGACAAAGCTCAGGGATGTACTGTAGCTGTTGCAGCCGCCCTGGGTGACATAGAGAAGATGCTGCCTGAGACCTTCCTCCATAGGGGCGTCAGGGAACTGGAGGAAGGCTGGGTCCCGGGACAGTTGACACAGCAGTCACCGTGGTTTTCCATTCCATCTCACCATTTGAAGGGATGTTTTATTTACTTAAAAAAGAGATCAGTCCTGTCTTAGACCAACTGCATTCACTTAAAGTTTTATTTCTAGGGAATCAAAGGAAATTTAAGATGTAAACGCCCTGTTAACATAAACACATCAGTTTTACAGCATCTTCCCATTCAGAAAATAGCATAAAGGCTATAGCTTGGCGGTAAATTAACAGGGAAATAATTGAGCTTACAAAGTCCAGTTTAGCCTTTTACATTTTGTGTTGTGATTTCCACAGATTATATATATAAACTTTTCATATATTTGACAACTCCCCCAAGATGGTTCATTTTGATTTTCTAGGTGCATTTGAAATTGTCTGGGCGCTCATAGACGCCAATCTCTGCCTCCTGTTTTCACAAGCCAACACTCAGCCTGCCCGTTAGCACCCTTAGCTGGGATAAAAATGGCACAAGTGTGTACATACAGCAGGAAACCTTATTGCAGGGCTCTAGGTTCTGTCTGTAACCGATGCGCATTAGAAGCTGTGGTTTGAATGAGGCTGGTCCCCACAGGTTCATTTATCTGAGTATCTGATTCCCAGTTGGTGGATGGTTTTTGAGGAAGGCTTAGGAGGCGTGGCCTTGATAGGCTTTGAAGTTCCAAAAGCCCACCCCAGGCCCAGCGGCTCTCTCTCTCTCTGCCCACTGCTTGCTGATTAGGCGTGAGCCCTCAGCCACTGCTCCAGCCCCAAGCCTGCCTGTCTGCTGTCACGCTCCCTGCTTTGATGGTCATGGACCCACCCTCTGAAACCAGAAGCCAGCTTCTAATGAAACACTGTCTGTTTTGGGTTGCCTTGGTCACGGTGTCTCTTCACGATAATAGAGCAGTGACTAAGGCAGAGGTTGAGTGATTCACTTCCTCGTCGATTAGTCCGCTGTCCTGTATCTCCCGAACTTACAACTGGAAACTTATGTTTACTAATATCGTCTAGCAGGTGTTTTCTAAACATTTATTTTACTTCTAAATATCAGGGAATTTGGGCTCGAAGACACAAAGTAAACTCTGGAGAAAAACACATATTCTATGTACATATATGTTTAGTGTCTATCAATCACACTTCATCTATCTCCTGGCTCCCATGCTAGGGTACTACATACATACATGCATACATACATACATACATACATGCATACATTTCAAGTGTTTCACCTTGGAATATACACACGGCTCTTACTAGCTATTATCATCCACTTTGCAAGCAAACTGAAGCTTGAGTGGTTGCTGGACACAGGGACCCAGAAACCAGGCCTACAGGCTCCCTGGGTCCTGACTGCTCTCCTAATCCTCTTACTGAGGACTGCATAGGAGACAGAAATGTGTCTTTACACTCCTCTCAAGTCTCCAGTTCCTATAGGGACCCCAGACCACCCTTGCTCTCTGCCATCCCCGCCTCTTCCTGCTCTCCTTGCCTCTTTCCTCCCCACCCCCTTTTTCTAGGGGGTCCCTTTCTCTCCAATCTTCTGGGAAAAGCAGATCAGTTGAGTGGCTATGGAAAACTTTCCAGGCGCATATGTTTTCTCTCTTTCGTCTTTCCCTGAAGTCTGGCGTCCCTGGAGGCCCCTGCTCTGCGTCTCAGAACTGTGATAATGCCAGTGTGTCCATTTTAGCTTACACGTGTTGGAGTGGATTATTGTCTAAATAGTGTACTTTAAAAAAGTTATTAGTGACGATAAGTGTCATCACCTGGTTTATATGCAGAAGAAAACGTATAGGACCCTGAGTGTGCCAATGACTTTCAGATAGCGCTCTGAGTGAGGAGACACTCATGGAATAGAAGTTACATCCAATAAAGAACGCTATGAGACACATACAGAGACATACACAGCACTACTTATGACTAAATAGGATGAAAATGCACAGCTGGTTACAAAACTCTTCACAGACGCCTCACCAAAGAGGATGTGCACAGGACAGATAAAGCATAAAGCCAGCCCAGTGACACGTAATCATGGAAATGCAAACTCAGACAGTTACTTTCTGAGTAACTGATCCAGTAGCTTTCTGGATCTGGCCAAGGAGGAGGTGCTATTATGGGTGTCGACATTCGCCCCAACAAGGACTGAAAGGTTTGGCGCAAAGAGCCCCGGAGCTAGGACAACTACCCGCAGGGGCTGGTCAGGTGAACCAACTCTGCCTTCAGTCAGGTTGTGCTGAAAAGGTTATTCGTGAGTTGCAATAACCAGCCTTCTCTGTCCCTGTCCTGATGGTCCAAAAGACAAGCTTCCTGGCTGGGAGAACGAGGCTGTGGTTGCGGGGACGGTCACAGATGGCGTACGGATTCTGGAAGTGTCCAGGCTGAAGGTGTGTGCACTGCGGGTGAGCAGGCGTAAGTGGCCTCTTCAAGGCTGGGAGTCAGATCCTCACCTTCGGCCAGCTGGCCCGGGAGCCTCCCAAGGGCCGTAGCACCATGCTCCTGTCTGGTCCTTGAAGGGTCCCAGGAAGCCCACATAGCTACACCAAACCCTGCGTCTGCTCCAAGGTCTGAAGTTCGAGCATGCCAGAGGCCTAAGGGTGAGGCATGGTTACAAAAACTAACCCTGGATCCTACAGTTATTAAAAAAAAAAAAAGCTTTGAGTATTGAAAAAAAAAAACAAACAAACCCAAACAAACAATGAATATACTACACATTTATCAGAATGGCCAAATCTCAGACACTGACACTGTAGAAGCTGATGAGACTATGGACAATAAGGACTCTCCGTCAGCTGGTTAGGAAATAAAAATGGCACAGCCACCCTGGAAGACGACAGAAGCTTCTTACAAAACAAAGCATATTGCACGCTTGCAACCCAGCGGTCACACACTGGGTATTTACCTGTATGAGTCCAAACACACGTCTGTGGAAAACCCTGCACACGTGTGCTGTGACAGCCTTGTTTATAATTGCCAAGTATCGGAAGCCACAAAGATGCCCTTCAGTAGACAGATAGGGCGTACATCCATGCTGGGAGGTTGTGAGACACCGAAGAAGAGAGGTGCCGGCACATGCCGTGAACAGCCGAGAAGCACCGCGAGTGAACACTGAGACCTGAGAGGACAGATCTGAAGAGGCCCAAGGCTGTGCGATTCCACACAGGCAAGGTGGAGCGCGCGCGAGAGAGAGAGCGCCACCGTCTTAGCTGCAGGGGTGAGAGAGAAGGATGGATGAAAGGGCTGAGCGTGACCGGTGCACTGAATGATAATGTTGCATCGACGCAGCTTCCCGGTGTACCCAACACACTTCTCTCACAGGGGATGTGGATGACGGGGTGGGCCATATGGGTTCGGGAGAAGGATCTGTATCAGGTTCTATGTCGTCTCATTTTTGTTGTGAACCTAAAACTGCTCTCAAAACTAGAAAGTCATTATGAAACGAGAACCCCATATGTGCACACAGAACAAGCATGATGATTTTAAATATCCATCTTCTTAATGGGACAGATGACCTTCACGGCTTAATCACGGTCGTTAACCTAATGGGTCTTAGAGGCATGGTGGTAACTAGGCCCTGGGCATGTCTATGTGGATTTTCTAGTGAGGTTAACTGAAGTGGGTAGGTCTATCCGAATGGTAGGCAGCACTGTTTCCTGGGCTGGAGTCCCAGACAGCAGTGAAAGGGGAGCTGGGCAGCAGTGTCCTTCCGTGCTGGCTGGCTTCGCGTGTCAGCTTGACACAAGCTGGAGACATCAGAGAGGAAGAAGCCCCGGTTGAGGAAACGCCTCCATGAGATCCAGCTGTAGAACATTTTCTCAATTAGTGATCATGGTGGGTGGGGCCATCCCTGGGCTGGTGGTCCTGGGTTCTATAAGAAAGCAGGCTGAGCAAGGCATGGGAAGCAAGCCATTTGGCAGCACCATCCATGGCCTCTGCGTCAGCTCCAGGTTCCTGCCCTGCTTGAGTTCCTGTCCTGCCTTCCTTTGGTGAGAAACAGCCCCATGGAAACGTAAGCCAAATAAAACCCTTTCCTCCCCAACTTGCTTTTTGGACATGGTGTTTCGCAGTGGAAGCAGAAACCCTAAGACAAGTTGGTACCAGCATAGTGGGGTTTTGCTATGACCTGACCATGTTTGGGGAAGATTGTGGAAAGGCTTTGGAACTTTGGGTTAGAAAATCCATTGCGCGTGGAGAGCTCGGTAGATGTTCTGTAGGAGCTTGGAATACGAGAATGTTGAGAGCAGTGCAGAGTCCTGGCTTGTGAAATTTCAGAGGGAGGATTAAACACTCTATCAGGGCTGTTGCTATTTTGGTTTAAGATGCCGTGGTTCTGGTTAGCGGGGGCAGGACAATCAGTTTTGATTAACAAGATACCAGAACTACTGAGGTGAAATTTCTATTCCTGGGACAGTTGAGGCTGGTGAGCTGGAGCTAAGACATCAGTGGTGATTAAGAACAGACCGCCATCACTGAGGTGAAGTTTTCTGAGAGCACATAGAAACTGTGCTCCACAGGAGGCCATGGCTGTACCTCGTGCTGGCAGCTGGGCTTGGTAATGTGTAAGACTCACCCGGGCGGTCCTGGTTTTGAAAGCATGAAGGGGTCATGGAGAGCAGCTGAGGCTTGGCACCGTGAGAGGCCAGGAGAGGCCATTGCTGAAGGTGGCAGATGAAGGCCCAGGACTGAAGGGGTCATGCGGAGAAGTCGAGGCTTGGCACCATGAAGGGAGCCTATGAGAGGCCATTGCTGAAGGTGCAGCCCGGTTGCACAGATCATCCCATCGTTTTGGAGATGCCAGAGTCATGGGATGACCACCAAGAACAGCAGCAGCCATGGAGTGGAGCCAGCCGGAGCAGAGAAGACAGGCCGTGTGCCACAGAGGGCGGAAGTGACCCACACCCTTCCGGGAAGCTCACAGGATGGAGGGCAAATCCCCGCATTGTCCATTTGAGTCATTTATACGGTTGGAATTTAGTTTTCCTCAGTTCAGAATGCGGCTGTGCCCTGGCTCTTCCCTCTCGAAGAAGGTATTTAATTTAAATTTGATTTTTACAGATGCCCACAGCTTGCTTTGAACTTATGAAAGAGATTTTGGATTTTATAGAGAGACTGGATGTTTTAACGAGATTGAAATTTTGATGTTTGACTTTGTAAAGACTGTGGGTTATTTATGTTTTTCCCGTGAGATCTTGGGGATGAATAAGAAAGGAAGGGTCGTGGCTTAATAGCGATGTGTTTGTGTGTCAAGTTGGCAGGGGTCAGTTGTACTGGTTGGTTTTGTGTGTCAACACAAGCTAGAGCCATCAGAGAGGAAGGAGCTTCATTTGAGAAACTATCTCCCTGAGATCCAGCTGTAAGGCATTTTCTCAATTAGTGATCAATGGGGGAGGGCCCAGCTCAGAGTGGGTGGGGCCATCCCTGGGCTGTGTTCCTGGGTTCTTTAAGAAAGCAGGATGAGCAAGGCATGGGAAGCAAGCCAGTCAGCAGCACCATCCACGGCCTCTGCATCAGCTCCTGCCTCCAGGTTCCCACCCTGCTTGAGTTCCTGTCCTGACTTCCGCTAATGATGGATTGTGATCTGGAAGTGTAAGCCAAACAAACCCTTTCCTGGTCGTGGTGTTTTGACACAGCAATAGAAACCCTGACCAAGACACCCTCTCTCGTTTCCTGAATGTGGATCTAACCAGCTGCCTCATTCTCCGGCCACTGTGCCAGCTCAAACTGTGAGCCAAAAGAACTTGTTTGTTCCTTACATAACTCTGTTTTTGTCACAGTAGTGAGAAGGTAATAGAGAAAAAATAAGTAAAGAACACGATGCTCTTACATTTTATTGGATTTCTTTATGTATGTAATTTCTTAATATTGTTTGCACAGACTAATGAGTATATTGCTATTTATACATTTTATTTTAATAACAATCATTGTAAAAAAGACATCTCATAGGAATCATGACAGGTATAACAGAAATTTAAATTTTTAAAATCAATTTAAGATATTAATTTCAACTTTTATCTAACATGAATATTGTGTTTTCAGTTTTAAAATAGTGGTTAGTTCCTATGTTTTCCTATTAAATTCTGTGAAACTAAAAATGATTTTGTATGGAAGTTGATTCTGTACTTACAAACCCATTATGCTTGAATATTACTTCGATAGATAATAAATTTTTGTTTTAGTTTTCTGTCACCACAAAAATAAGTTCCCACAAATTAGAGGCACAAGACAGCACTCATTCGGTGTCTCATAATTCTGTGTAATACGTGTAGGTGCTCTTGGCTATGTTCTTTGCCGAGTGTCTCAAAAGTTAGAACTCTAGATGGCAAACACAGAAGTGAAAGTTGATACGGAAGGAATAAAGACTAACTCAGGCCCCATTTCTGGATACGTAGTTAAAGGAAACGAAAACTGTCCCAAAGGGTGTGTGCACTGTAGCAGAAGAGCTGAGACAGGGGAATCAACACAGCTGTCTGTTAGTAAATCAGTGGGGAAAAATACACTATGCATGTGTGAATAATAGATTGGCCCGAAGGAAGAAAAAGACTAATTTGTGACAAAAATGGATGGAAGATGTTTTGCTGAGCGAAATGAGCCAGATTCAAGAAACAAAACAAAACAAAACTGCATGATCTCACTCGTGTTTGACCCAGAATGTCAAGTTCAAAAGGCAGAGAGTAGAAAGGCGTTTCCCTGAGGTTGACATGGAACGCTTAGCCAAAGGCACACAGCTCAGTTAGACAGGAAGGGTGAGATCTGCAGATACCGTACAACCCAGAGACCACAGTTGAACAAAGCATAATGAATGTTCCTGAGAAGAGTCTTAAATGTCCTCCCCGCACAGAGAAAGAGTCTTCATGTGAGGGGATACACATTTCTGTTAGCTATGGTCATCTTTTCACAACATTTACATATTCAAAGCTTCGCCGTCTATTCCCTGAGTACACTCACCTCAACAAAGCCGGGAGGTGAAAATGGCAGACCAGCCATGGCCTCACCTGCGTGGCATGTTTGGTAAGAAATGTGCTTCCAAGTCCATTGGTTGGCCGAGGTCAGATCAATAACACTGTAGGACTAAGGTCCCTGGCTTTTGTTTAAAAAAAAAAAAAAAAAGTTTGTTCAGGGGCTGGAGGTGGCTTAGCCGTTAAGAGCACTGGCTGTTCTTCCAGAGGACCTGGGTTCAATTCCCAGCACCCACGCGGCAGCTCACAGCTGTCTGACTCCTGTTCCAGGGGATCCGATGCCTTCACACAGACATATATGTAGTCAAGCACCAATGTACACAAAATAAAAATAAATATAAAAAAACATTTGTTCAGTTCTTTGCTCGTCTGAATTACTTTTCGTCTTTGACAGGATCTCATTCCAAGACAACGCTGGTGTCTCATACAGGCTTAATTTTTAACAACTTCTCTAAAGAGAAATGCAGTCTCTCAGTTTTAGCTTGTTCACCGCTACTTTTGCTTGTATACAATGATTCTTGTTTTTCCAGGGTCTTTAAAAATCTGATTTATTTGTGTATTGTTGGAGCATGGTCTAAGATGAAAGCTGGGCTAGGAGAGTGCTGCGTGCTTGTGAGAAAACGCCAAGAAAACAAGAGTCTCTGGTGACCACAGTTTCTTCCAAACCAAGAAATTGTTCTTGGAGTGTGCTTTCGTGCCCTCCCAGGTGCAGCAGATAGGTGTGAGTCCACTTCAGATTATTCACGACAGCTGGCTGTTATTTGTTTGCGTACCTCTGTGTAAAAACATGTTTTTGCCGCATGCAGGTTGTCGCTGAGGTTGGATGAGTTACTCACGTGACTCCTCCTAACCCTCAGCTTGATGCTCCGAATGTAGTTGGCGTTAGTCTTTCCTCATTTATTGGCTGCCTTCTCCCAGGTTTCACCGCCTTGAGTGCTGACACGTGTGTGTGTGTTTGTGTGTGTGTGTGTTCATGCACACACTATTGTATGCATATGGAGGTCAGAGGAAAACTTCCAAGAAGTTTTGATTTTCTCTTTCTACATGTAGGACCTGAGGATCCCACTGAGGTCTTCAGGCTTGGCGGCAAGTGCCTCTGACCCTAGGACCATCTCACAGGCCCCAATAATTCTACTTTAAGCTAGCCATTATGTTAAAATTGCTACAGCAGTATAGCAATTGCCAGGGTTCGCGATATGTGTATTTAAAAAGTCAGCATGAAAAAGGTTACTAGATTTGTTTGTCTGTGACTGTGCTCCTGTCTTGTAAACGAAAGCTAAACGGAATGAAATATGGCATTCCTGAAAAGGGTTTTGTGAGCTAATGTTTGTTTTGCAGAATCAACCATTTATAAGAAAACAGCTTTGATGTAGTCCTTAGCTGTTGCTTTCAAAACTGAACACCTTTCAGTCTGCTAGTCTTAGTAACAGAGCGCCTCATTAAGAGACACTACAAAGGTGTAAGGTTCCTTCTGCTTGCTTTTTAACTTAATGCTTTCTTTCAAAATTCTTTTAGTTTTGAACTTTTAAAAAAATATTGAGGTGACATATAGGGAGTACTATTTATTTCTTCCTTACACAGCACGCATTCAGAAAGAACACACTTTTGTTTCAATGGTTTGAAAATATCAAACTTGATTGATACGCCTGTACGATAAAGGTGGTAAAATGTTGCCTAGTGTGCACAGAGCAGTGTTTCCCTCCAGTGCCACAGGAGCCAGGCTGGTGACACACGGCTGTAACCCCAGCATCTGGGAGGTAGAGAACGTAGGAGCAGAAGTTCAAGGTTATCCTCAACTACATAATAAATTGAGGTCCAGCCTGGGCTACAGAAGACCCTACCCTATGAAAAATAATGTTTGAAAAGGAGAAAACATTTGCCAGGTGCAGTGGCGCACACCTGTAATCCCACACTCGGAGGCAGAGGCAGGAGGACCACTGTTGAGTTCAAGGCCAGCCTGGTCTACAAAGTGAGTCCAGGACAGCCAAGGCTACACAGAGAAATCTTGTCTTGAAAACGGAACAACAAAACAAAACAAAAACAAAAAGGAAAATGGAAAAAATTCCTTTGGTTTCATATCTTTGAAAACATGTTGACATTATTTGATTGATGACTATTGCCATGGTCATAAATGCTTTATCTTTCTTTGACACAAATATGCAAAGAAGTGAGGTCTAAACTCCAAGCTTCTTACAGGGAAGCCTCAAGTTGGCTTCATTCCTCAGCCAGAGGACACGTCTCTCACTAAGCACTGTCCTCCTCCAGTCCCTCGCTCTGTGGCTCTCTTCTGGTCCTGAGAGAGGCAGTCTGTCCACTCTCTTCTGATTAGGCCCTGAGAACACCCTCTTGTTCTGTAACTGTCCATGGTTTCAGGAATGATTCCTCTGTACTCCACTTGAGTATACTTTGTTTTGTTTTTTGTTTTTTTTAATCAAACTATTAAATGATACACAGGTTTAGCTTTTGAATTTATCTATCTAAAAATAAAAAATAATTCAGTATAAACACGACCAACCTATTTTCTCACTTTAATTTTTTGCATTAAATATTCCACTAGATATGCATAGCATGCCCTGGTTTTTTGGTTTATATACTCATGAAATTATACTCAGATATTTTTCAGAAAGATGGCTCATAGAGAGAGCTGAGAAAGCATAACCCAAACGGTCAAAAGAAAAGAAATGCAAAAAGAAATTAACAAATTACCTAAAAAAACAAAGCAAACCTCCACTAAGCGTAACGGGTGTTGGCAGTTGCCAGCATTTAGTGGACAGCCTGCCCTATGCCAGTGTTTGTTCTGAACAACTGACACATTCCACGCTGCTGCTCAGACACTCAGGGTGGAGCCGCTCCCTGCACAGAGTGAAGAACCAGGAACAGAGCAGTGACTGAGACCTTGTCGTGTAGCTCTCGGTCCTAGCCAGCTGCTCTGTTCTCCTTGCCCTGTGCGGAGACACCCTGACTAGGGCAAGACTCAAGGGGAAACATTTAATTGGCTTACAGTTCGGAGGTTCGGTCCGTTACCAGTTGTGGCAGCGTGCAGGCAGACGTGGTGCTGGAGAGGTGGCTTGGAGGTCTGCGCGCTTAGGCAGCAGAAAGGAAGCGACAGTGGCACACTGGCCAGGCAGGAGCTTCTGAGACCTCCACGCCCGCCCCCTAGTGACACACTTCCTCCAACAGAGCCAGTCTGATACACACCTAACAATGCCACTCCTCATCAACCTGTGGGGGCCATTTTTATTTAAACCACCACACCGTCGTTTTGCAAATAAAGCAGATTATAAAAAGACTACAAATCATATGAATGGATAAACTTATCCGGTGACATAATAAAAAAACCGCCTGGGCTTGGGCTCTAATGTTAGTTTGATCCTCATGAGTCAGTTTAAATAGTTCCTTAGTAAGCCTGATTTTTATAAGTTCTGCACATGATTTGTTATTTTGTATTGTATTCTGACAAGAATTTACAATTTTTCCTTAGGTTTCTAATCCGTAACTATGCCGGATAAGAAAGCACCCGTGATCAATAAGTTTGGAGTAATATCTTCCTCTTATCATGAACAACTCTTGAAATTTAATTTTGAAAGTGCGAATAGAAAGGAAAGTCACAAACCGCAGTAAGTTTCAGATTTTATGCCTCTTATGTGAGCATTCTGATTCATCGTAGATAATTTTGAAAATTTAAAAAAATCATGAAATTATAAAAAACGTCAGCTTTGTATCTGGAGATAAAAATGTAAAAGTTTAATAGTTTTAACTAGTTTCATGCATTGTATTATCATATGTTGCAAAAAATTGAATTATACATGTTATTTAAAATAAACATTTTGTTATGTTTTTTTAAATAACTTAAACTGCTACTGGATTCATGATATGCATGAGCAGAAACTTTATAAAAAGTTAATTATTTTATTATTAAGTGGTACTTTTAGTCTTGATTTTAAATTTAGACATAATTGAATACTTTCCCATTTTAAAATTATTGGGATAAAGTTTCTAAAATGAGTGCAAGTGCAGTTTAAGAGAGCTGTTACAAAAGCTTTGCAGTCAGAAGAATTATATTTTTTCTATGTTTTCTTTTTTTTTTTTTCTTAGTTGTGGTTATGGCTTTGTTGTAACATCATACTAATCTGTATAAAATGAGGGCAGCTGGGAAAAGGTATCAACTTTTATCATCCATAGTGATAAAGATGCAATTCATAATATAGCATCTAAAAATGGAGTTTTACTGCAAGTTCTGAAAATGCCTCTAATATATTAAATATTGTATCAATATGTCACATAAACAAGTAAAAATGATTGGTCTATCTGAGCAGTCAAAGACATTAGATATGAGAACAACAAGGCTGGGTAATGTTGGCTAGGCAATTCTTTTAGAGATCCTCTCTGTAGTTGGATCTGATCACAAATCCATGGCTTAGCTGACTCTGTCTCCAACACTAGGAAATCATTTAACTTCTCAGTTGTAGAAGCAAGCATGTTGTGTCCCGTTATTCCCTTGTACTCTCGTCAAAATGACATTGCCAAGATCACAGAATAACATAATATGGAAATGGAGCCTTTCTTCCATGGTCTAGCATTTAAAAGGGATACTGTAGCTGACGTTAGCTACTTTGTGGATCCCTTACTCTTCCACTCCTCTCCACCCTTCCAACCCTAGGAAGGAGAGAAAGAAGGATAGAGGAGAAAGGGGGTGTTGTTATTATGCTTCCTGCTGATTAGGGGCATCAAGTTCCTTGGGACAAGTTTGATCTTAGTCAGGATATCCAATTTCTTCTTTGCACATGTCTCTTTGCACATGACCACTTGACAAACCTCAACAACAGCAACCACCACCGCAGCAGCAGCAGCAGCACAGCACAGCACAGCACAGCACAGCACAGCACAGCACAGCACAGCACAGCACAGCACAGCACAGCACAGCACAGCACAGCACAGCAGGAGCAGCTGCTGTAGCTTGTTTCTGGGCTTGAGCATTTATATTGCCTCTCAAGAGGCCCCAGAATTCCAAATGTCATACACTTGCAGAAACTATCTGTAGCTTGCAAAATCATGCCCCTGTGAGAGCGCAAGGCAAATCACAATCAGCCGCAGTGGACAGTCTGAAGCAGCCCCATAGCCCACACCTGGGATTAAAACAAAAACATATTCCCATAACATTTCTGTGTTTTTGAAGAAACCAAAAATTCTCACTACAGGATACAATTGCAAATTAGCCTTATATAACACAAATGATAAACTGAGAATTGATCACTCTAGTTGGTGATAATTGTTATGGTCTCCTCCTATTGAGCTTGTGGTCATCGGTGGTCATTGTGGCAGACTGCTGATTGTTCCTTGCTGAGATCTAATTTCTCATTTGATGACATTAACAGAATTTTAGTAGGGTACATAGTGAAACATTAAGGCATGCATTTTCCAGATCCTCTTGCTGTTAATATGACCGTGATCCCATTAAGTTTCATGTTAGCAGAAATTTTGTTATAGTTTAATTTTGGCTCATTTACAAGGAGAAGCAATCTTGTTCTTAGTTGCTTCCTTTTAGTGGGAACTGGGATGTGATTGCAGCAGCTAGAGCAGACACTTGGGGCCATGAAATGGAAGGTCTATGTTGAAGACTACAAAGTAGCGAGAAAACAGTGTGGACCTCCTATGCAAATGCACCGTCCTAGATTGCATATCTTGGGTCTTCTACTTGGAAAAGAAATGTCTGTCTTGATTACAATAATTTTGCCATTTTATAGCAGATCAACTCATTTTCTTGCCTTTGAAATGTGTTTCTATGGTAGTTCGTGACATTACTTTCTCTGTAACAAAGCTATAGGCAATGTCTACAGTCTTGGTCACCACTTTGTTTCTATTCTCTTTCCAGATGATTCAGCTGAATAATACATTCACTTTTGGGCTTTGAACCAGTGGGGTTAGCAGAGAAGATTTACCTCTTAGAGCCGTTTTCCTGGATTCTTACACATTCAAATATAGGAAAGAGATGTTCATACACATTACCGACAAATAGTACACTCTGGTTTACCCTCTTCCTCACACGCCCTTGAACTGAGCTGAACTTTCTACTTGAACTGACTCAATTTTAGCATTCCCTGGCACAACTCCTGATGGAGAGAAAATAAAAAATCTGTTTGACTGCATTTTCTCCTTGCATGTCATTGCCATTACACACCTTGTGATCGTATTCCCAAGAAGGGAGTGTATTTGATCAGAGAGTTCCTTGTGGCATTAGAAGATCATCACATGTCAGTGCGAAAGACACGTGAATTTAGAACTTAAATTTTGCCTAAATTGATACACATGTTACATGTTGTGGTATTTTTTTTTTCATGTGAAGAGAGTGTAGTGTTCTACTCTGAATGCTCAGCATTTCTTTTGGCAGGGAATTCTTGAACTCACCATGATATTTTTGAGACACATAATGATTTCTAAAGCTCTACTCACTGTTCTATAGAACACTAGGGTTTATTATTCCTACCTGTGTGTTGGTTGGCACACGATATCACTAGTCTACTTTCAAGTGTGAGAAGACAAACTCTGTTAGCTTCTACATGTAACTGAGGATATGTTAGAATATGTTACTGTATCTGAATTACTCCCTAGCTCCATCATGTTACTAAGTGGCAGGATTTCCTTCTTTTTATGGCAGTATAACACTCCACTCTGTGCTTATACCACATTTCTTTCCTTCTTTTTTCTTTTTAAGTATCACATTTTCTTTATCCATTTACTCTACATTGGGTCTTCCTTGGCTGCTGGAACTGACAGGTCATCTGATAGTTTCATTTTTAATTTAGTTCTCTTTTTTGGTCATTTGTCTTTAAGAATAGTGACACCATTTTCAATGATGGCCACTCTAGTTTCTACTCTCACCCACAGTCAAAAAGAGTATATGTTTTTTTCATATTTCACTGAATTTTGCCACCCAAATATAGCCATTTTGCCAGGGTAAAGTGGAATATTATGGTTGGGATTTCTACTTCCTGGATTATTAGTGATGCTGAGAGTTCTTTTTTTTTTTTAATTTGTTGGATATTTATATTTCTTTATTTCTTAAAAATATTTACCCAGATCACCTCTCTGTTTTATTGTTGTTACCTGGTTGTACTGTTGTTGACTGTGTCCCCAAACATTGTACATATCAGTCCTGGTCAAACGGATCTTTGCGAATGTCTCCTCCCTTTCTTCTGCCTCCCCTTTCAGCTTTTAATTCTTTTCTTTGTCTTGACGGGTTGTTATTCTTGTCTCTTGCTTTCGCTGTTCATGTTTTAGGGATGTTAACCAAAAAGTTTTTGTTCATGCCAGTGCTCCCTCCATATTTTCTCCTAGTATTTCATAGTTTAAAGTATTACATTTAGCTCTTTGATCTATTTTGATTTTAGGTTTATGTTTGGGGATGTATCTACTTTTATCTTTGGCATATGGGTTTCCAGTTTTCCCAGTACCATTTATGGAAGAATCTGTCCTTCTTTCAATAAAATGGCATCTGTGGCATCTGCTCAAAATCTTTCAGCATTTCTTTGTGCAGGGAACCCTTGAACTGTTGGAGATATTTTTGAGATACATAACAATTTTTTAAAGCTATACCCACCTTACTATTCTATTGCAATAGAATAGAACTAACTGAAAAATAGCTACAAAGATGCCATGTTCTTTCAAGTAAAGTTTGTCTTTGTTGTTTAAATACATGGATTCAAATATTGCTACTCATGAAACTAAATCTCTTTGAGATTAATAATTACATTTGAGGACAGATGACATTAAATCTCAGAAGTTTGGTTGTTTTAAAGCAGACATTATAGGGACAACCTTGAGAGCCCTTGTAATGTCACCAGACTCAGATGAGAAGGTTTATACATTCATGGGCAAAGATTTAGAAAGGGAAGTATTTTAAATTTTCTTCTAAATGACTTTTGTTCAAAATTTAGGATGTAAACAACTCTTTCTTCCCACATCCACTCAGAATTCCATTTAGTCGTAACTATTAAGTTGGAGATCTTCATTTTCAAAGCTCAACAGACTATTTGGTTTATTAAGGCTGCGTCATGAGTTCACAATCTAAAGAATGGCAAAACAGAATTAGAGACTATGTCAAGTTGCAGATGATTTTAGAGAAGAGTCTGTGGCCCCTTTAATGCCCATCAGATACTCAGGCAAGTCAAGGATGGCAGGATATTTCCGTTGTCCAGGCCCAAGATCAGTGAGTCAAGCGAGATCAATTCAGGGAAGTGATGCGATCCCTGTAAACTTGTGTGCATTCCCATTTCATCCACCTGGCTCCTTCTGTATCCTCTTCCGACTAGTGAGTCTGTCCCAGAGTTCCTGCTACATCTATATAGGTTGCGGCCACATCAAAGGGCAGAGTTCTTTCACTCTGTGATTTTTAGGAGACGTGTTATTAATTATAATTTGAAATTGCTGTCTGTTTCAATTCAATTTTTTTACCCCCCATGTCAAATTTATATATAAAAGATGAGTATTTAAAGATTTTTGTTTTTGTTTTTCATGTATTGATTAACATCCTGAAAAATATTTTTAAAACTTTCTATAGTGAAATTACTCTTTTATATGAATTTTAATGTCTTTTGGTCACCAGTCTTGATATTTCTGCAGATATGTACAGTTTTAGGATTGTTTTTTTTTTTTTTCTTAATTTTTTGTTACCTGGGACTATGGATTTTTTTCATGAACTAGAGACATTTTCAAACTATGATAATTGATGATGATGATGATGATATTATAGGGCTACCTTGTGGAACTTCATACCAAAGGAATAGCAAGGCCTGTCTTCACTGAGTACTGTGTGTTCTCAGCACATACTGAAGGTATCATGATTATGTTGACACCTACAATTTGAATATCACTGTCCGAATTGCTTTTCTGTTGCTGTGAAGAGACAACCATGACCAAGGAAACTTATAAAAGAAAGCATTTCATTGGGGGCGTGCCTACAGTTTCAGTGGGTGAGGCCATGGCCATCGTGGTAAGGGAGAATGGTGGCAGGCAAGCAGGCATGGTGCTGTAGCTGTAGCTGAGGCTTATGTCCATCCACAGACAAAAGGCGGAGAGAGGCAGGGGAGGGGAGGGAAGGCTTGGCATGGGATTTTGAAACCTCAGTCTCCTTACCCATGACACACCTTCTCCAGAAAAGTCACACCTCCTAACCTTTCCTGAACAGTCATGAACAAAACTGAAAGGAAGCCGTGTTTTTTCAGGCTGATGGTCTGATTAGAATTCCAGTTCTGCGGAGAGGGTGGAATGGTGCAGGCCCAAAGGCTAACTACTTAATTTGGGCTTGTTCTAGCCTCAGAACAGCCATTCCTTGCCCATCACTGTGTCAGAACAAATGCCTTATAACTGATGGATTAAAAACCTTCTGGAATCTATTAAATTAGCAGGTCAGTAGCTTCCAGCAACCCCCACACTTGGGCCTATAGGAAAGCTCCGTTCATCGCCCCGTGCCTGTCAATGCACCCCTGTACCACTGATGTATTTTAAGTTTGTCTTGGTCAATGACTTTCTTGAAAGTGCATCCACATTAGAACATAGGATTCTATTCATAGAATTGGGCTGAGTCAGCTTGAATCAGATCTAATTAACAGTGGCCAGAGGCTATAAATTGGAACAAATATAAGACATTGGTTTACCAGTTCAGCGAGCATTTTGGGTAATGAATAATTTTCTGTGTAAATTCATGCATACTTTGAATTCCACTGGTTAGTCTCCTAGAGAGCTTTCTGTTATTTTCACGTTATTTATTTATTTTCCTGGATTCATCCACACATCTTCTCATGGCTTTTTTCCCCCTTAGGAATTTGCTGCTTGAAGTCTTGGCTTTAACTATCACTGACACACAGGAGAAATTAGGTTTTTACTTGCAGATATTTACTACTTTTTAATGCCTGCCTCGTGAATAGGGTGTACGGCTGTCTCATAAAAAAAAAAAAGAAAAAAAAGAAAAAAAGAAAACCAAGCCGAGTACATCCCGCGTAGTATAAATGATCTGTCTAAAGTCTTCCTGTCTGGTTCTTATGTTCCCTTCCATGCAGGTTAAAAACCTTGAGCTCATCTGCATGTCTGTCCCTTCAAGCTCTTTTCCTCATTATCCAGAAAGCCTTTTTGGCTTAATCTTCTGGATGTTTAGCTTGGTTTAGTGTGGTTTCATTGGTTGGCGCTTCCGCGCCCTAAGAAGCAGAGAAGGGGCTGTGCATGGGCAGTCACTGTTCCGCTGTCCCCCAGGTCCTGTCATACTGCGGTGTTTTTCCTGACTCTCTGAAGGAGAACAGTCATGTTTACAACTGTCGTCCAGCACCAAGGGCGCCAGCAAACAGGCTGTGCGCTTTGGGATACTGCTCTTTAAAATCCTATGAGATGCTGTCTAGAAGGGACATTTTAGCTCACCTAGAGTCACCAGAGAGCACTAAATTCTCATGGTATTTCACCGTGTCCCCCTAATATGTCTCCTTTGTGGGAAACGTTTTGTCAGGTGTGGTGGTGTGAAATGAGAACGGCCCGCATAGGCTCCTGTATTTGACTGCGTGGTCCCTAGTGGGTAGAACTCTTTTGGGAAGGATGAGGTGCAGCCTTGTAGGAGGAGGCGTGTCCCTGGGGCGGGGTTTAGATTTCCAAAGCCGATTCTCCCACAGGTCTTTCTGACCAGGATGTGAGCTCGCGGCTGGCAACTGCATCAGCACATGCCTGCCCCTCTGCTGCCACAGTCCCTGCCTGGACGTCATGGACTTGCCCTCTGAAACTGTCAGCAAGACTCAGATCAAAGCTTCCTTTAATTAGAGCTGCCCTGGTCATGGTGGCTCCTCACAGCGATAGAGCAGCGACTAGGACCACGTTCCTTTCTCAGACTGTGAGCCTCCTGAGGCCAGCTGGCATTCCTCACCCAGCTTTCCTTAGAGCTAGCAAAATGTCTTCATTAAGTATTTTTGAATAAACTGAATTGCAGCTGACATAAGTAGTCAGTTTGGATTAGGTAACCACACAACCAGGAGACTTTCGAATATTTCCTTTCTGTGTAAAGTTATAATGATAGTCTGTAGGCTGCCAGTTAAACAGGACTGTACTCTTATCTTCATGAAATCCTTCGGTGTTTTGAAGAAACTGGGAGGTGGGAAGATAAATTCTATTTTATTTTTAAATGCCTGTATTCATTTTTTTCACCATTCTTCTCATGGCTTATCATTTATTATATGTATACATTATATGTCACCAACAGAAGGGTTGATTTGTTCTATTTTCAATGGGCAAGAAATTGTTAAAAATAACTATATTATTTCCTGTTAAATATTTATTAACATGAGCTGTGGGAGACCAATTAAGGCATTCAGAATCTGTATTAAAAGTAAGAAATTATTAACTTTGCATATTCTCAATGGAGCATTACAGACCACAACATATATTGAAAAATAATTGACAAAAATATGATTACTTGTAAGATATTCTAAGCACGTGAATGGAATTAGATATTATTTTCATTCCAAGGCTTTTTTTTTTTTTTGCTTTAGAAATGATCTCTGAGTTTATGAGAAAGTTGAAGTAAAATCTTGACTCTTGACACAGTCTTGAAGTTTAATTTTATAAAATAAAATTTAAACTTATATTCAAAACCCTGGATAGTATGTGTATAGGTATATTTGGGGATGCTTGTGTTTGGTATGCGGGGAAATATGTTTAAAGTTCATTAATACTGTTTTATTACGAAGGCACACACATTGCAAGCTCCTACAGATAATTCTGAGTTATGTTATAAAATGAACTCAAAGATTTCAAGTTGCAGCCTCCTTTAAATAGTTTTTATTTACTTTTAAATATATACCCTTCAGTGTGATACTTAAGCCTTTTTTCCTTTTCATAAAACAATGTACATTCTGTACGTTTCAATCATCATATATAAGGTAAACACTAAGCAAATTTATATATATCTATACACATGTGTATATACACAGATACATATATATTTTATGTATGTATATAAATACATATACCAAACAATATAGAGAAACTCAAGCTGCAACTATGAATATTAGATAGCTGCATCAATATTAAATTACAGAGCATATTTCCGTGGGTTTACAGCTAGACCTCAGATGAGTTCTTGGTCCTTTGTAGACACATATTCCCGAACACAGACTTTTCCTCTCTGCTGACATCACCACTCACCCCTACCCCATGGACCCAGCCTCCCTCTGGTCCCTGTGTCTGCACTCACCCACCTGCTCTTGGACTTCTTCTCAGGCATGTAAATGTCATCTTCCCATGCTCTAATTTAAATTCTTACTGCCTTCCAGTCACATCACAAGTAAGATTTTAACTCTACCTCACAATCTAAATACCTTCCAGGATCAGGTCCCTGGCTACCTTCCACTTAAGAGGAAATCCCTGAATTATAAATGAAAGTATAATCATCTATACATAGGGAAATTCAGTGTGTGCCCACACTTAGCGTAGCAATGAAAAATGTTAAAGTAAGGCAAGCTATCTGCAACCAGTGAGCAAGCGGTTAAAGATAATTAAACTATCAATGTGCTATTCAGTTTGTATAAATCACCCCCTCCTTTTTAAAGGAGAAGGATTTATTCATTTGAGTACCTACATTTTATTTTTTCTTTGAGAATTTCATGCGATGTGTGTTGATCATATCCACCCCTCTCCTAACTCCCCCAGGACCATTCCTTTTCTCTACAGCCAACTTTGTGTTTTTTCTCTCTCTCTCAAATTTATGCTGCTCACACCCTCCTGCCAGTGTGAGCCTGCACAGTATTCTATGTGTCGTCACTGCCATTGTGAGCTCCTCTGTGTAACTGTCTTGCTGCGTCCATCTCCTGACACAGTCTTGTTACTCCATCTTACACAGTGATCACTGAGCCTTTGGTGGGGGCATGATAAAGATGCTCCACTTAGGGCTGAGCACTCTGCAGTCATTTATTCTCTGCACTTGGGTGGGTTGTGGTCTTCTGTGTCATCACCATATATTGCTAAAAGAAGCTTTTCTGATGAGCGTTGAGAAGTGCATTATCTTATGGATGGAACAATAAGTCATTAGGACTTGCCTTAATACTATGAGCATTTAGGAGAATAAGAATAAGAATAGTAGCATCATCCCCAGGTCCTGTGGCCTGTCTAGGCTCAGGTCCTTGGCCCAACAATAGTGTAAAATCTGGTTTTCATTGTGTGCATTAGCAGTTAAATCCAACCAGGGAGTGGTTGGCTACTTCCTTGATGTCCATGCTGCCAGGGCATCAGTGAGCCCGTCTTGCCAAGCCTGTCATTGCTGTAGCTCGATGGGGTCACGGCTGGCTGAGACTGGTAATTACCTCTTTTCTTTGGCAACCTGCAGTGTGCCCTCCAGCACTGTGAAAGCTGGCCAGTAGGGATCAAGCTCTTAGGGAGTACCAGCTTGATTTCTCCATGTTCTATGACTCAAGTATGTGTTGTTTTCAGTAACAGTGCTTGACAGACGTTTTCCTTCCTTCCTTCCTTCCTTCCTTCCTTCCTTCCTTCCTTCCTTTCTTTCCTTCTTCCTTTCTTTCTTCTTTCCTCTTCCTTTTTTTCTTTCTCTTTCTTTCTTCCTTTTTTCTTCCTTCTTTCCTTCTATTATTAAATTAGTTTTTTTTGACAGTTTCATACATGTATATAATGCATTCCTCTTACTCTCTCCCCCTAAAGTAATGACTCTTCCTTGCCCTGAATCTGTCCTTCCTCCATCCTCATCTGGCTGTTGATAGATAGTTTCAGGGCAAGGAAGAGTCATTGCTTTCAGTTGTGTATTGATTACTGACTCTATCAAGCTCCAGTAGAGAGTTCCAGTCCAATAGTCACAGAGATGGCCCCAATTAAATCAAATGAGTCACACAACAAAAGTAGAAATTATAAACCCTGGAAGAGGACATGTGGGGAGTGGTAGGGATAGGAGGGAGGTAAGAGAGGGCTTTAAGTGGAGAGAGTAACCAGTGTGATGTTCCGGTAGACTCCTACCAAATGTACCGATTAAATCCAACCTTCCCGTGTCCGCAAAGCCACCCTTCCTTTCCTTTATTGTCAACTTCCACGAATCAGAATTCTGAGCTCAGGTTAACTTTTCAGGGTCCACACGTGAGAGACAACATACACTACTTGTATTTTGGTGACTGGCTTTTTTCACGTAACATGATGTCCTTCAGTTTTGTTTTTTTCATGTTTGACTGACAGGATTTCATTCTTCTCATGGCTGCATAATACTCCATTGTGTGTGTATATATATTATCATCATTATTTATGGGCACTAGGCTGGTTACATATCTTAGCTATGAGAATTGTGCCACCATAAATATGGACACATAAGCATCTCTTTGCTAGGTTCATGGTAGAAAAGGGGATAGTTCCACTATCACCCCTAGTAGCCCACTCAGAAAAATTTTGCTTACTCTTCTGTGACTTTAAGTTCTGCTCTCATAGAAGTTTTAGTTGCAGAGTGCAGAGGGGTCCTGCCAGGGGCCACAAGAAACACTGTATTGAACTTGGAGGTCAGACTCCCCCCTGGCCACTTTGGGCTTCTGATGCCTTTAAACCAACAGGCCAAGAATGGAGTAACAGTGCTAGGAGGGGTGACTGACCCAGATTGCCAGGGAGACATTGTATTACTTCTCTGTAGTGGAGTGAAGAAAGGTTATGAGCAGAGTGCAGGAGTTCCGTTAGGATGCCTCTCGGTGCTGCCATGTCCTGTGATTACAGCCAGCGAAACTACAACAAATGCATCCAGGCAGGCCGGCAGAGGACACAGACCTTTCAGGAATGGAGGAAAAGAGCCAAGACCTGCTGAGGTGCTTGCTGAGGTGGAAGTGCAGAATGGAGAATGAGGATGTGAGAGTCTGGGTATGAAGTTTGCTAGTAGTTGATTAAATTTATGCACACCAGGGAAATCGCCCCGCAGTTTTAAATTTTTATTTTTTTAGTATTTGTGTGGCTTGGATAGCAGGAGTTAGAAAGTGTTCATTTTGTTATATTCTTAAAGAGTTAAAGAGAGTTCTGTCGGTCTTGGAATGTTTGTATTGTTCATAAGGACATCTGAGCCTCATTTTTTCCTTGGGAACATTTTAATCAAGAATTTTTTTCCTCGTTAGTTGTCATTGGTCTGTTCAGTCTTTCTACTTCTTCTTGATTCTGTTTCTTAAGTTTTGGTAGTGTGTATGTTTCTAAGGAATTTACACATTTTTTTGTAGTTAATTTATTGATATTTAATTATCATAATAATCTCTTCTTTATATTCTAGTCTATTTATTTGAGTTCTCTTCTTTTTCCTGGCTAGTCTAAGAGTTTGTTAGTTGTGTTTATTTTTATAAAATCATTCAAAATTTCTGACTTATGTTTATTTCTCTATTTGATTTATTGCCATTCCAGTCTTTACTATTTTCTTTTTCTGTCAAGTTATGGGTCATTCTACTTCTATACCTTTATAAAAATCAATCAATCAATTAATCAATTAAATAATTAATTTGGGCTCCTCCTCCTCCTTTTTGGCTGGACTCGAACCTGCTATGGCCTGCCATTGCCTCCCAAGTGCTGGGATTAAGGACACGCACCATCATTCTTGGCTGAATTTTTTTTTTTTTTAATGGAGGCATTTACAGCTGTAGATTTTCCTTTTCGTTACCCATGATGAATTCTGGAGGTTGTGGGTTTATGCTGTCAGCATTAGGAAAGGAATGTGAAGGTATGCCTCAACCGTCAATCTTGGGTGCTCCTGATGGGTGCGGTGTCAGGCAGCCGTGTGGAGTGTTGCTGGAGCAGTAGCGGTTTGGTTTGCCATCAACTAACTTCTCATGAGAGGATAAAAGTAACAAAGGGCCGGCCTTGATCTCCAATGCCGCTCACGGGAAAGTTAAAACCAATTTTGGGTTCTTCATGTAGATGCTCCAAGTACATTTAAAATAACAGAACAAAACAAAACCCGAGGAAAACTAAAGCGCGAAATGGACAAAACCCCTTTGTCATCCCCAGTGGCAGCAAGGAGAGAATTGTTAGCCTGTCTTCACCGCGTCTAACCAATAGCTCTCTCATAAACGGAAAGTAGAATGGGGAGGAGAATGTCAAACGTGGACTTGCTCACTGCACAACCACAACTCTGGGGACCCGCGAGGCCAAGCACCTCAGTTCTTCCCATATTGTTCTGAATGCTCCCACGAGGGCAAGGGTGCACGTCTGTCCCGCCCTGTCTGTCCCGCCCCTGTGTCCCCAGCGCGCCCTTCAGTGCCTGAGACAGGGGATGCTCCGGATGGCGGAAACGAATTGGTTAGTTCAGTAAGTATTCTCTGAGCTCTCTGTACATGGCTCCAGTTTTCAGAGTGTTTTGTCATTCTGAGATTTTGTGGCGTGGCCATTATATTTTTTGGCATATCTTTCTGTTGGACGGTGATAATTCATTCTGTGCCGAAATCAGATTTTTATTCATTTTCCTACACCCCCAAAGAACAATTAATTTAGTAACTTCTGAATACAGTGAACCATAGATAAACGGGTTTCTATTTCCCCAGATCTTTCCTAGTAACACAATTCTAACAGGCATTTGACTGCAAAAAGCATAATTCCTTGAGCTTACCAGCTTCATAATATTTTCCTGAATTTTTTTTTTTTTTGAGGTTGATGGCAGGAAATCTCAGTATGTTGATTGGCCTCTAACTCAGTCTCCCCACATCAGCCTCCAAAACTTCCCTGTTGTTCTGATAGCAGCGTCGAGCCCGCGGCCACCCTCAGTTCATTGGTGCTGTATCGTCTTTAGGAGGCCTCAGCTCGCTCCTCCCACTCCTCTCCCAAACGCTTCCCATCTTTCCGCACAAGGCTGCTGTCCTGTGCACGGCTAAGCCCTGACGTGCAGAAGCAGGCGTGTGTAAACCAGTCTACCTCCCGCGGTTGCGGTCTCTGTGCTTACGTGCTCACTCTCTCTCTGACCGTTGCCATCTCGAAGCACGGCCAGGACTGAACTAACTCTCTACCCTCGCATCAACTCTGCACCTCTAGCAGGTCCCGAGCCTTCAGTAACTAGCAGTCCTGTCCTCTCAGCGGCTCAGCTAGGCCCCGACTCCCTCCTTCAAGCCGGGGGTAACTCTTCGGCCAGTGCCTGCCGTGGAGATCGTGTGCGTTATCCAGATCACCCTCGCTCTACTGTGGCTGCTCTTGGCCTGAGCCGTCCCAGGCTCTGGCTGAGCACACGTGCGGCTCTGCCTGTGGCTGAGCTCCGCTTGCTGCGCTCCAGCTCTCAGCAGATCCCTCGACCAGCGCTGGGGAGGCCCCCAGGCCTGCCTGTCTCCTTGCAGAAGCCCTGCAATCGCAGCCCCTCCTGCAGCGTCGCCATGGCTACGCGCACCCCAGCTGACTTTCCTCCATGCGTCTCTCCCCCCTCGACCCTCCTCTGTAGTCACAGCCGCACTGAATCCACACGGAGGGAGTGTGGATTCCCCCTAATGGGGCCAGCACTGATGTACGTGAGGAGATAGACAAATCAGCCTTCAGCAAAGCTGAAGCCCTGCCCGATTTTGCCTGTGAAGAAAGCATCCAAAAGCCTGCTGGCAACCATCTCGGGGATGTTTTTCACAAGACAGACACCTCTGGGAATGAGAATTTGTTTCTCAAACCAAGAGAATGTGTCTAGGTGATATACTCAGGAATATTTGATGCTTCTAGTCTTGTTTGTATGCGAAACACTATAATTAAGAAAGTAAAGTGCTTTTCCCGGAGCATTGTTACATCTTCCCGCTAGAAGATGATTAATTAAAACCTGAAGATGATAGCTGTCATTACTGTTTTTCTGCTCAGGCCATCATTTTCAATCACCAAAGAGTTCATACTGAAATTCAACAACCCGAAGAATCCAGCAGAGAAGGAGGTGTTGTTGGAACAGGCTAGGAGACTCCTTCTCATTTGTAAGGTAAGGCTTGGCCTCCGGTTTGCCTGGTAAGTAAGTTCATTTTCTAGGCACTTAGTTGGCAAATGCTTACCTGTTGTATGATACAGAAAGAAAGAAAGAAAGAAAGAAAGAAAGAAAGAAAGATGTGAGTATAGACAGCTACCTTAATGTTAATTAAATTTAAAGTTTATAACTAAACAATTTAATGTCAAATAATTTGGGGAGAAGATTCCCCTTAGGAAAAAAAATATGAAGTTTCCTCCGACTTTGATTGCAAAGCGATTGTGATGGAAGAATGGCTTTCAGAGTATCAATAAGAAATAGCAATGCAAACAAATAAGCTTCCATTTGCTGATTTCCTGTTTCCCGTCGCAGAGGAGGCTGGGGCTGAAGGCGCTGGGCTCGGGGAAGCACGTGCACCTGCCGACGGCCTGGACCGAGGTCATCTACCTGGCGCAGTGCAAAGGGGAAATCCAAGATGGTACGTGGCCGGGCCCAGCCGCAGATGCAGCGCCTGCGACTCCGGGAGAGGTGGTCTGAGAATTTAAAGTAGATTCTTAGTTCATTCAAAGCAGGCCTTGGAGAGTCTCCGTCAGACTCTCTCACGATGCTCCGTTATCATAGCCCCTCTGTAACTCTCGACGTATGACTGTGACTGTTGAACTTTTTAATTACATGATGGCTTTTTGAACGCCTTTTCTCAGTCTGGTCTTTATTGCCTTTATGACCTGGCCACTGACTTGCAAGTGGCGCACACTGCCTTTGAGTGACTCCATGTGCAGTAGGCAATTGCATAAAAGCGTGTTTGCACTTGATATTTATTCTCACTTACAAAACATGAGTCAGAGGACCGTTGGCCAGGCTGTTTTTCTTTCTGTTCTAAAACATTTACCTTTTCACTTATTACTTCTCACTTACACGGCCTCTTTCGAGCAACTTCTAACCAATCTAAAGGGAAATTAAATAACTTTACTTTTAAGGGGATAAAATCCCTTCTCTCGTTAAACTAAGTGTTATGCGTGTGTCTTATGAAGCGGGTTTGGGGACGTTAACTGCGAAGGTCAGAGGATGTTTCCCGTGTAAATTGGGATTTGCAATGCGGTCTGAGAGCTCGAGTACTCGGAGAAGGGTTTTTACGGCCCCGAATTCCAGCGCTTCCCACCTCTATCTGACGATGTTTGATGGAGTCTGTGGTGTGAGGGCTTGCAGTTTGCCACCAACCAACGGCCTGCATTGCTGTCTGGGAGAAGGGGAGAGGAAGATGGGGAGAGGGAGGCAGGGGAGGTGTGCGGGGCGGAGGGTTAGGTAGAGGCTGAGTTTCCGCTGGGGTTTGGCCTTGGACGCCACCTACTGTCATTTTCCTGTGTTCTGTGGATGGGAGCTGCCGAGGTTCGAGGTGCTTCTCACTGCCTCACTGTTCGAGGCAGAGCAGAAAGCGTTTATGAGTACCAAGATGGACAAGTCCTGAAGGGCAAGATGGAATTGTGGTAGGCAGAAAGTCAAGGCTAATTTCCCGGTGACGGAATTTCACTTTGTTGACTTTTCAGAGGCTTTAAATATGCTCCAAGCTTCCCTGGACCACGCTTCCTTTGACTTCGATCAGCTTCCTGCCCTGTTTTTTCTTGCCGAATCAGTTTTATATCGACTGTGCTGTGACGCGTTCATGAAGAATTTTTTATATTCAGTTGAGATAAGGCTGGTGAAGGTACGTTTTAAGTTTTAAGAAGTATCTCAATTTCTACAGGCTCGGGAGAGGAAACTGCCTGCTCTGGGGTCAGACAAGACGCTGGCAGTTAGCAGGGCTCATTGGGTAATCTTTGAGTGTGACCAGCAGATTGCCGCTTGATAGCCAAGCTGCAGTAGTTGAAAGGAAATAGGATTTCAGAAACTGTGTAAGGATATCGTCATTTAAAGGTCCTCATACTGTCCTGCTAAGCATGCGTAGATTTAAGGATTAAAAAGAAAGGATTTATATAATTTTCTATGTATGGGTCTTTTGCTCTCACGTGTCTATGTACTCTGCATGTGTGTATGTGAATGTACGTGTAGGAGAGTGAGTGTCTGTGTGTGTGTATGAGTGTATGTCTGTTTGTGTATGTGAGTGTGTGTATATGACTGTATGTATGTGTGTATGTGTGCGTGTGTGTGTATGTGTGTGTGTGTCTGTGTGATGTGAGTGTGTGTGTCTGTGACTCTGTGTGTGTAAGTGTGTGTCTGTGTATATGTGAGTGTGTGTGTCTGCGACTCTGTGTGTGTGTAGTGCCCTCAAAGAACAGATTGCCTGGAAGTGTAGTTAAAGTGTGTAGCTGTGACCCTCCACGTGGGCGCCGGGAGCTGAACCCTTGTCCTCTGCAGGAGCAGTACAGGCCCTTCACTGCCGACCTCGCTCTCCAGCCCACTCTTTTAGGGACTTTTAAATGCCGTGTCCTTTAGTTAGAACTTCTGAGGAGCAACCTTCGTGCCAGCTTGAAGTGAGTGGCCCTGTGGCTGCCTGTCGTTCCAGAGCGATGTATCGGGAGCCGCCAGCCGCTTTGCTTCCAGTGTTTGCAACAGCAACAGCTGACGGGAAAATTAGCACAAAAGTCACTTTTAAGAATAATGTGTCACTTTACTGCGAAGAAATTAAGCTCACACATTGGTTTTAGTATTGCAAAAAGGAAAGCAAGATTAGAAAGGCTTCCTCAAGATTGTAGCACGTCTATAAAACAAGTGAAACCGACTGAGCAAAATACGTATTTTATAGCTTTGGTTATGAAAGAATATTCCTGAATCTATCCACTGCTAGGAGGTTTTGGGGAGATAATTATATCTTCTCCCACGACCCTTCCCTTGGAACTTTCTGATAGTTTTAGGAATAAAAGGCAGAATGTTAGAAAACAGGAAAGAAACTGCCCAAGCAAAGGCCCTGGATTCTGAAGAGAAGGAAAGGGTTAACACGTTAAAACTTGTCTAGGTATGGTGGGATTAAAAAAAATCTCCCTTGTGTTTCCCAAACTGCAACACATATTCCCAATACATACTCTTGTATTTACAACAGCAAATGTGAAATCAGACCAGAGCTCAAGCAGGCAACCCTTGCACACGTGCCCAGGAAGGCGGTGGGATGCGATGGAAGCGGGCAGCGCAGAGCAGGCCCCCTCTCCGGGCTGCCCCAGCGACCTCGCTCCCTGCCAGCGACCTCGCTCCCTGCCGCTACCCGAGTTTCCGCGACAGCGATGCTGGATGCTGACACTCGGCGCCATCCCTCCGCAGCGTTTTTGCACAGGTTCCTGCAGCCGCTGTGAGCATTGTGAGCGCCTGTCGTGCGTCAGCCTGGGCCGCTCTGACTGTCTATGTCTCAAGCCGCATGGGCCGTGGCCGCCTCCGTTTGGAACCCGGGCGGAGAGGCTGTGTCGCGGAGAGTTTAAATAACTGGCCATTTCAGTGCCAAAGCAGACACTGGGCCTTAGGTCCGAGGCCCTGCCAGCTGGGATGCCCCGTGTCCGCTCGGTTCCCGGGCTTCCTGCGAGTGAAGGGAGCACACCAAGGGAGCACAGCGAGGAGAGCTGCATGGGGTGTGGGGTAGAAACCGGGGTGCTGTAAAGAGAGTGGGACTTCGGAGTGCTCCGGGGGCTCACGCAGTGGAGGGGGGGGGAGCAAGGGGGCCAGGATGCTAGTGCGGGCTTGTGAGCAGGGGCAGAAGGAGCCTGGAGGCCAGCGTGGACTTTGGTAGGCAACCACAGGTATGTGAGTGCAGGGCAGAAGGATGTCCTTCCTGCCAGACCCAAGGAGATGACTCCTTTTTATGGAAGAGAGCCCATTTCACCAGTTCCTGAAGAGACAGATGCTTGCTTTCATCTAGGCCCCGGAAGTCCTTTTACAGTCCAGTGTGACCCAGTTAGTAAAGCATCACACTTTATGTCCGGAGGTCCCGAGTTCAAACCCAAGCACTGACTGTCATTTCTGGACATAGCACTTCCTGAGGCAGACCTGGAAAAATCTGCGTGTTCACAGAGAACTTGGGCTCCCCCCTTGGAATTCTTAGTTTCATTAATGAAAGAATTTAAGAGTGGGCTCAAAGAGAAGCTCAAGCGCAACTTTATTGGACATTAAAAGAAAAGCCGCAGGCCAGGCCAGCTGCCAGCCTCAGCAGCCTCTTGGACGAGGGGACACGGAGAAGAGAAAGAAAAAGCCATGGTGTTTGAGTTAAGTTGGCATGAGGACAGCCACATGGTGGCCAAGCAGCCACGTGACGGGGAGAGGAGCTGTAGAGAGAGAGAGGAAGCCTGAGTCCTAGAAAAAGCATACCTTAGCTGTGGACCGCACCAGAAGGAAAGAGACAGCTCCAACACGACTTCACAGTAGCTTGTGGCGACTGTTCTGGAGGGATGGGGTTCTGCGAAGGACAAGCACAGTATCCCACTGGAGGATAATCATTCCTCCGATTTCCTCAGCAGGGCTTGAGGTGAACTAGTCTTCCGGAGGGGCTGTCTGGCCATCCTAAGTGCATTGAAGTCTTAAAGGGAGAGGCATGTTACCACCCAGAAACGGAGAGCATCTTTTGGTTAGAAAGGAGCAGCTTTCCCTAAGTTGGCCTGCAATGCTAGGGCGGCAGGATTCCCCACCTCTGTCTTCACCATTAGGTTCATCATTTAATGAAACAATTAAGGCCTGATTAAAAAATGTATGATTCCTGAGCATTGTCCCAATTCCAGATTTTGTGCGCAGTCTTGATTTGTTTTCTACATGTAGAATCTTAATTATTGAAGCATTCTTCTAAGAGTATAGAGAACAAAATACGACTTGATGTGCTGGGATGGGTAGGTGTGGGGGGTGGGGGTTCCCCTTTTCTGAGGGTGTAGGGAGGGAGGATACGGGGAGGAAGGAGGGAGGGTGTTACGATTAGGATGTAAATGCATAAAAACAAAAACCAAAAACCCACCAGTTTGGGGAGTATGTAGGGTACAAAACTGTAAAGACCTTCTGCATAAATATGAAAATACAAAACAAGACAGTCCCTGTGTAGCATTAATCTCACAGAGGCATCAGGGAAATGAGAGAACAGGTGGGAATTAAAGTGAGGAAGAAGCAAAGGTTGAGGGTGGGGGCAGGAGAGAAAAGGACACTTTGGAAGCAGAGATGCATGTGTGAGCAAAGCCCGAGTTGTCAGGCTACAGAGAGAAAATGTCGACACTGCAGAGATGCCACGGAAGCCTGAGAGAGAGGGAGAGGGACAGTTTCCAGTACAGACAAGTGGACAAGTGGCCTTTGGAATATTACGAGCAAAACTTAAGCTTGGTTTTGCTTTTTTGTTTTGCCTTTTGGTAGTGACTAAGGACAGCCTGTGGGTCAGGTGACGCCGACAATCAATAAGGCACAAATATGATTGATTCCTTTCAACGAAAGTCACCAACCTTTTAGAAAATCTTACCTACCCCCCTACACTAGGTTGTTTTTGGCTTTCATCTTCAATCACGGGTGCTGGTACCTGTTGGCACTTCATCAGACATTGCCATGTGTTACAAGCATGTAGATTTCTACTTCCTTGTCCCTTGGAAAGCCATCGCTTTCTTAGAGAGTCAGCTGCGTGACGAGACCATCACCACCACATACGCTGCCGCGGACACTCTATTTTTATGCGTAGGTCTAAAGGGCTGGTGCTTCTAAGTTTTAGAAACATTTCTAAATACCAGTTGCTCTTCACTAAATCAACTTCAATAACAAAGGTTTCTGGTAAAGACAAGAAAGCTAGTGGAAAATCAGGGTTTACTTGAAAGGGAGTGGATCTGGAAAAAGACCATCGAAGCTTCAAGTTCCTGTAACAGCATTTCTTCTTCTTCCTTAAGCATAGCTGGGTGAAGCATTTGGGACTTACCTGAATCTGAATTTGCATTTAAACTATTTTGCTGTATTTTCACATATATCCCAGTTAATATTTTGCGGCACTGACAAAATATTTGATTTTCCTTACGTGAAAACTTAATCTCAATTATTCCTGTCATTTTGTGCGGCTCCTTGATTTAATAACTTACACAGAGTGCAGTCTATTTGTTTTTAAAATTTATTTTTTTTTTACATTAGAAAAAATCTGATGTTTCTACAGATATTCCATTTTCCATAGCTTATGCAAAACTGCCCATTTTTAGCTAAAGTTGTATTTTTTTGGTCACAGAAGTAAGAGTTTGCAGTGTTTACTGTGATGACACGATAGAGCTTTTCTTAACGAGGGACGGGTGCTCAGTGTAGCATGCTGCAAGAAGCAGAATATTTTCCAGCACTCCCCGAGTCTGTGTTTCAAACTGTTCTTGTTAAAAGCCATAGGAAGAAAAATATATAACATACTGTTATCTACACATACATAATATACAGCCTGTCATATTCTGAAATAAAGGCAATTGTGAAATGTATCACGATGTTTTCTCTTCTCGTGTATCTTATTTTTATATAACTCCCCATCAGTTCATTTCATGAGTTACGTTTAAGGGCTATGATCTACAATTTGGAAAAACAATGGTTGCCTTGAAGGATACAGAACGAAACAGCATGCAGAACGGCCCATTTGGAAAAGGGTAGAGATGATTTATTCAAGTTTTTCTCCCGGTTGAACTAGCATTTCAGTCTTGACAAAAACGCTTTTAGTTATTTCAGAACCACATAATACCAACCAAGTTTGAAATTGTTTTATCAAAAAGTAAATGTGATAATAAAATGGTTTATCTTCTCTATGGTTTTTAAGCAGTTATTGGTGCCATACAAAAATGCTTTTCTCTTTTCTCTCCTTACAGATTGGCTATTTGATCTTCTTACGACTTTTTGTATTTTTCCTGCATGGTCACTTAGAAAGTTTTAGACAACAGTTAATTAGGCTGCAACCATATTTATACGGTAAAATATTTTTTTTTATTTTTATGCTTATAAATGTTTTATGCTACATTTTAAGATTCTCAGACTGTCGCTATAAAGAACATAAGTTGTTTTATGCTTCACGAAAAGCAATACCACCAAGGATGGCTCCTGGGCCAGGCAGCATTTCTTCAGTACTTGTTTTCCTTCAGAAACTTAGAGTCTCTTGTGGTGAGAACATTTAAAAATTTAGTCTCTTTACAATCTGAAGAAAACCTACATTCTTATAAACTGTAGTTATCACCTGTGCCATAGATGACGGGATGTAACATTGACTGAAACTGTCACCCCCCTCCCCTGTCTCAGCCCCCTCTGCCTCTCTTTTTCTTTCCCTCTCCTCTTCCCCTCCTCCCTCTCCCCTTTCCCTTCTCAGTCCTCCTTCCTTTCCCTATGTCTCTCCCCCAGATGTACCTCTCCCCCAAGCTGTGCCTCTCCCCTTTTCCTCCTCATCCCTCTCCCCCTTGCTCTCTCTTCCCTCTGCCCCATCCTCCTTCTCCCCATCCCTCTCCCTCCCTTCACCTTCCCATCCCCCTTCAGCTTGTGAGAACAGCTATTTATTTTTCTACCAAAGTGAATGAGTGTTACTGAGGCTCAGTTTACTCATCTGTAATAACAGTCATCAAACCAAATTATAAAGCGACGAAGTTGCTGTTTTAAAGTAGATGTATTGGCAGTGTCGGTGCTGGGCTGGGATAAGGAGGAGATGACTCTGGAGACCATCTCAGTGTGGACGTACAGCAGAATGTTTCAGCACTACATACAGCAGCGTCCTTTAAACTGTCCTGATTGGTACCCAGAGAAGAAATGCCATGGGCACTGCAACCCAGCAAGCTGTAATATGCATTCACTTAGACACTGAAAAGAAGGAATTGTGGAGGAACAGCTCTTGAAAACATTAATGGTCACATTGGGGAGCATCACGCCGACACAGTTTTAAAACATTTAGAAGGAAAAAGGCTACTGTTAGTTAACTGGCTCTAGGCTGTGCGTGTACCAAAGCGAGGGATCAGGAAGGGGCTGACGTTTTAGATACTGACCCATGCGGTCAAGATTTGGAAAAATGGAACAGTGAATTTGAATGTTGTGGAAAAAGCGAAGAGTAGGATATAGGCGATTAATATAGCTAAAAATGCCTGAGGGGGTGCTGCGGTGTCTCACAGCATGAAACCCACTGATCCATTAGCGTTGCTCATACGTAACTGTGTTTAGGGCTGATCGCTTGAGACGGTTAACCTACCAGAGAGCCCATGCCTGGAGAAAACCGAAGAGTAGCCGTATACGTATATTGATATACACCACAGACAATGAACAATCACTATTACCTAACACACATAGCGCGTTAAACCATACTTATGGTTCAATTTAATATTTTTGAGGATTTCTTAGATGAGTACTACCCTTACCTCATTTCACTTGCTTTCTCCCCGTCCAGGTCTCCCGACCTCTTCAACCTCATGCCCTCCTCTTTAATTATATTCATGTGCCTGTGTATCTATGAGCAGAGCATGCTGAGTCCATTTAGTGTTCGTGTGTGTGTGTGTGTGTGTGTGTGTGTGTGTGTGTGTGTTTAGGGCTGACCACCACTCACAGAGCTCTGCCCCTAGATGAAGGGATAGCTTAATGAGTGGCTGCTGAGAGCGGGAGAGCAGCAGTGGCGGGCGGGTGTACCTCCAACTCTCACACAAAGCTGTTCTGAATTATAAAAACTCCAACGCGATTTGCCTGAGATGCAGTTTTCTTCCTTACCACCAGAGGACACACGCACCATGGCAGATTTTTAGCTGGATGGAGCAATGCACAACGGGAGGAAGTTTTGCATTTAATTATACTTTAGTAACTAAGAGACAAATGGGGCGCAGTGCGAGACAGTAACGAAACATTCCTCACCAACGGGTTTTCTCTCGACAGCACTTTATTTCTCGGATGCGTCCTACAGCAAGTATCCAAACATCTTCTCAGATGTGCAGTTCATCCTGAAAACGTCGGAGATTATGTGTAAAAGAGAACTCCATTCTGAAAGAGATGTGGGAAGTGAAAATGGAGGGGAGGACGCGTACTCTGATTTGGTAGGTAAACAGATGTGGTGGGCATGCCTTGTCACGGATATGTGAGACAAGATTGCTATGATTATGCACTCCTCATCCACCCAGCATGCCCTGCGGAAGCTGAGCTTAGCTGGGGAGGTGGGGCGGGAGGGCTGACTAGCCTGTAGTCTTGCTTTCTCACAACTCTTGGGTCATAGATTGCTACATGAGGAATGGGTCATTGATATGATCTGTTACTTCTTTGAGAGGCCCAATGGCATGATATCTCTGCCACACAGGTTCCCCCGCTCACTTAGGAACAAATAATAGTGTAACTTAGGTTCATAAATTAACCTTTTAGCATATTTTCTTTCATTAAGGGGAAGGTTGTAAAGACTGGCCATTCAGACAAATGTAATATGTTCTCCATGTTTTTGGGGAAATAATGCTTACTATGCTATTAAAGCCAACCAAAAACTTCCCAGTGCTCAACTGGCCAGGAATGGTGATGCATGGCTTTAATTTCAGCACCAAGGAAACAGAAGAGGCAGGTATCTGGGAGTTCAAGGCCAGCTTTGCCTACTGAGTTTAAAGCCAGTCAGAGCTACAGTGAGGCTCCCCTCCCCAAAAATTCAAATTGAGAGACTAGAATAATTTCAGTACATGAAGTTAAATTTTTCTTGCTTATATTAATAATAAATTTATTCAATAAGCAATAATTATGCAAACACAAGTCCAATGAGCCATGTAATTGTGTATAACACAGATGTTTTCCCAAGGACAAACTTCAGTCTCTTTGGTAATAATCTATTTCCTTTACTCAACTATTTTCTGAAAAATAATGTGACTACTAAGAAACAGGGACTTTTTTCATTATTTTAATTGTTATAGTTTATAAACAGAAAATTTGTTCTTTTTAATTTTTTCGAAAAAACCATGTTTTTTGGCTTGTGTGTATGGTGTGTGTGCACATTATCCATGCTTTCGTGTTTGTGGGCTTATATATGTGCAATGTGCATGCATGTGTGTCTGTATGCATGTGAGGCCAAGATGCTAGAACCTTTGATTTCTCTGTTGCCTCTGTACTGAGGCAAAGTCTTTCCTTGAACCCGGAGATGCTCCATTCCCCCTGGCTGGCCCCGCTGGCCAGCTTGCTCTGGGATCCCCCGCTTCTGCCTCCAGAGAGCTGGGGTCACAGGCGTGTTGCCCAAGGGGCCCAGCTATGGGCGGACACAGCGGTTGTCATGCTTCTGTGGCAGTGTTTCACCCATTGAGCTGTCTCCCCAGCCTGAACAATACCTTTAACATAACGTAAGGACACATGTGAAAATCCCTTCCCCAAACCGCCTCATTTATGTGTGGCCCTCATAGACTTCCTGTGTTCTCGTTAGTGCCCTTAAAACATTCAGTGTAAGTTCAACAGGTGAGAAAACACATTTGATTGCACGGGTTTATAACTTTTATGCTTAAGTATCTGTCTCTTGGCTCATTAGTGATAAACCATCGATATAACGAGTGGTGTTCGCTAGGTGATCTGAACCATTTGGTTATAATTAGTAACGAGTGCAAATTGCGACGTGTGAAAAGCAGCAATTGTTCCAAAGTTTGGAATGTGTTCTGAGGACAAACATACTTCAGGTAAGGTACTGAGCTGCAGAAAGCACTTTGATCCTGAAGAGTACTGAGCTGCTTGACAGCGCCTGTGTGCTCTAGGGAGGCCTGTTTAACTTCCCTATGCCTCCATTTGCTCATCTGTAAAAAAACCTGCTTTGCTCATTTTCACGATCATGGTCACCACCACCACCACCACCATCACGACTGCAGCTGCCATAACGGAATAAATTAAACTGTAGTTTGTAGACGAAATGCTATAAAAACATAGGCGTTAGTAACTGAAACTATACTTATGTATTTGCCTTAACCTAGACAGTTCCCAGTGACTTTCAGAGGGGAATATGGCTACGCTGGAGGACAGTGAGCTGAGTGTTGTATCCCTAACCACGGTGCTGTGCAGTCTTGGCCACACCATGCCCTGGCTCAGGGGAGGCCACTGTTAGCTTCCAGGCTGGTGCTCTGGAAGAACAAATCTGTTTCCACCTCTGGAAGCAGCGGAAGCCTGCTGCTGAAAGGGGCAAAGCTGACCGCTCCTGGAATGAACAGGTCTGCAGAGAGTCACTGAGTCAGGGGCAGAGCCAACTACTCCTGGAATGAACACGTCTGCCGTCTGCCCTGAGCGACGCGCTCACTCACTGAGCATTTTCCACTTTGTAGAACAAAGGACCTAAATTCTATTTCAGCTCCATTCGTGTGGTTCTCTGAGGGGACTATAACACATTTGGGGCTGTCAGGTTTATTGCCTTTCTTTTTCTTCTCCAATTACTTCATAATATAAAGACTATAAAGGATAGAGGAGCCACATTGCTCCTAAATCACCCTCGTCTAATCAGCACTGATTCATGGCGTGATTGCAAGCCCTGAAGTTCCCTAGATTCCACCCAATCTCTCCAGTGTGGCTTTTCTGAGCCAGCCTCTCCAGTTCAGTTGAGCATCTGCCCATTCAATACCCATTTCATTTCTTACTGTGGGGAATGAGAGAGGGAAAAGAAGAGATAACAGAATGTAAAAGCTACTGTAGAGGCCATTTTTCATCCTGCCCTTATGGATGCTACATTATAGTCCCGGATTTACTGATCTATCCATCATCCCTTATCCTCTGATTATACTGAAAGGTTCACCCACAGCCGATGTTAGCCGTTGTAAAATACCTTATGTTTAACGCTTACAGAAATGAAGTAAAAGCAGTTGCTGAATTTCTTGTACAACCAATGCTAGAATTGCTTTGAAAACCCTGTAGAATTTACATGTTACAAGGCACACAATGCAGATTTGTGGTTTTAGCTACAAGCAGGAAACTTCCTTTCCTTGACACTGGCTGCAGTTTCTTCTTTTAATGTTCTTTTAAGTGGTCCAGACCCATCTTTCCCACGGACTTGGAGAAGTGGTACCCTTCCAGTAGCTCTGCGACTGCAGAGCCCAATTGCAGGATTGAATTTCCCACTCTGTCCTTGTCTCAGCAGCAGAGCTGAGTTTTCTAAGCACAGTTGTCACATCATAATAACAACATGGTCCTTTGGAGAATACTTTAAACTCAGCTCAAGTGGAGTAGACCCTTTATTAAGTAATATTAGCTGAAGTACAACTAGTTCCCTGAAAAGTAGCAGATACACCAATTTTATATTCTGACGTGATTAGCGGTCTATCTTCTCACAGTCCACGTACTCGAGAAGCAGAGAGACACGATCAAAATCGGAGACACTGTTGTCCTGTGAGCATATGCGAAGAGACAACTGCCCTTTGAGATTAGGAGCATTATCCAGTCATTCATGTTGCTGTTTGACTAACGTTTGTGTTGAGGTGTTTTTTTTTTTTTTCATGGCCATGTCCCTAATCCCTTAAGTCTCTGAAAACAGGATGGAGCTCTCAGAACATTACATCTGAGCAGTCACAACAGACCCACACCTCCAAGCCCGTCTCTGTTGTAAAAGAGCCTGAGGAGTCACTCAGCAGAAACGCACTCATATTCCCATGAAGGCCAAGGTGAGGCAGTTATCCGGATTCCCGGCAAACCAGCAGTGCTTTGGTAGGAGGGCTTCTGACAGCTGTCACGGGAAGCTGCGGATGCCAGTCCAAGGGAGTGAGCTGGAGGAATCAGAGGAAGTAGTGAAAGAAAAAGGAGTAGGAAAAAAAAAAGAAGAAAAGAACGGCGGCAGGCAGGAAAGTATTCTCTCAAGTCACGGAATTAATTCTGTGTTCCATGCTTATCAAATGATCATCCGGTAAAAGTCACTCTCATTCCCCCCCTCTTTTGTATGTTTGCATACACGCATATGGAAGTGTGTCTACTTGTGGGTGGATACACCTGGTATCTTTGTCTTGTCTCTGTCTACCCCAGCACTGTGAATCCCGACAGGCGCCATTATGCCCAGCTTCCTCGTCAGTGCTGAGGATCCAAACTCTGGTCCTCAGTCCTGTGGGACAGCCGCCTGCCTGGCTGAACAGCCTCCCGGCCCCAGCCCTTTTCTCTTTCAAAGCCACCACAGCTTGACAGTTTCCAGAGTGAAATAGTAAAGAATTATAGAAAACAAGTAGATCATGCTGTGATTTTTATTAGACTAAACATGCGCATGACCATTCTGCCAGAGTGCTGCAATGCTGTAGTCACCTCCGTGCTCTTTCTTTCTTTCCATTTTTTTATTTTAATTTTAATTAATTACACTTTATTCACTTTGTATCCCCTTCCCTCCTAATCTCACTTTCCCTCCCCCTTCTCCACACATGCCCCTCCCCCAGTCCACTGATAGGGGAGGTCCTCCTCTCTTTCCTTCTGATCTTAGTCTATCAGATCTCATCAGGAGTGCCTGCACTGTTCTCCTCTGTGGCCTGGTAAGGCTGCTCCCCCTTCAGGGGGAAAAGACACACAGGGACTATACTCACCTCCGTGGGCAGCCCCTCTTGCTGACGGTGCGGGCAGCATTCGCCTCCCAACCACATTAGAGGACTCAGAGTAAAGACAGGGGACTGTGTCTGCAGCATGTGGTAACAGTCAGGTCTGCTCTCTCTTGGCCCATGACAATGGGGTTGAACCATGTGATTATCATGATTACATGAATTCTTTCCTTTTGAGAATGCCAAGGCCATCAAGCCAAAGGTCAAGCAAGAGGAGGCACAGAGACAATGGGGTTTATTCCCTGGTGGAGGGAGAGAGGAGGAGAGGGGGCCTGAGCTGCCAGGAGGAGCTGTGCAGGGTTTCAGCAGGAGACTGCTCAGGTCATTTTTTATTTTATTTTATTTTATTTTATTTTATTTTATTTTATTTTATTTTATTTTATTTTATTTTTTTACAGCATTTAGACCTGGGGAGCTCAAGGGGTGCCCCAGGAAGCAGGAGTTCCCTTGAAAGTTCCCTATTTAAAAGTAGGGGTGATTCTACACCTGGGTATTTTGTGGGTGATACGGTAGCTTCGTTTCTGTCTGTCTAAAGAATAAATATTATTAAATGGCTTTTACAAAAAATCGTCGTCTTGGAGTAAAATCCGAGGCATGTGGGTTACGCTTGTGTCCAGCAGATCAGTTTGACTCTACTGTAGCAGACAAGTTCTGTACTAAGCAATGTCATATCAGCTGCCAACAGCAGAAGGTAAAACTGAAGCAAAGCACAGATCTTGTTCATAACCCTCACTGCTTTAATGCTTTGTCATTTTGAGCCAATATTGCCCTAAAATTTCCCAAAGGTAGCATCAAGTTTGCCATCCTCCAGTTTCAGCCTCTCTGTACTAGGTCCTTGGATCATGGGTTTTGGTCACACAACCTACCCACTAATGTTTTCATTTCATCTTTCAGCACAGGTATTTATTCCCCTCACTTAATAGTCTCTGCAGCCATATGGTATCTAGAAAAGCATTGTTTTACCTTAATTTGTCAGGCCATCTCAGAAATTTAAGACAGACCTATCTCCCTGTTTATGACGGTCCGAAGGCCGTCAGACACGCAGGGAGAGACACAGAGGGCTATTGAGACAATTTCATTTCTACGGCTTTTACGTTTTAAATGGGCTCCACCACGAGGCAGAAAATCGAGTTATGTGTGCATTTACCAAAGTCGGCGCGTCTCGGCCCAGTGCCTCGCGCTATCTCAGAAGACGGCTCCCCTGGGGACATTGTAAACACCCAGACATGGCTTCGTTTGTGGTCCATTTTCTGAAATGCCACTCCCAGGGCCAGCAAGCTTGTGTAGACCCTGACTCTGGTGTCTTCTCCAGCTTGTAACGATCCTGGACATGAAAAGAACCAACAAACACCCAAAGAATATAACTAAACAGCTTACTAGAAACTCGAGAGGTTTTTATTTGAAATTGTGTATAAACCTCCAGCTTTTGTAGAGGACGCAACATGAAAACTGTCTTTAGATTTTAGTTATGATATTTTATTTAATAATTGAGGCCAAAGAGACCATTTAGACTTAAAGTATTTATTAATGGTATGGAACATGAACTGCCAGTGATCCAAGTACACAAAACAGGGTGTGTACCTTTGGGTCTGGGGTGGGGTGTGGGCTGTGTACCTTTGGGGTCAGGGTTGAGGGTGGAAGATGAGAGTGCTGTGTTGTCATGAAATGCCGCTCACTGCAGCAGACCAATTATTTAATGAAGCTGTCAGGAACACTTAGAGAAAACAAATGATAAAACCTCTTAACTATTTAAATTTGTAGTCTTTTAAAAATAATTGCTTAACAGCATTGGCCATGCCCTGTAAGACATGTCTTTGCTTGTTAATGCAGAGGAATTTACATTTCAGAGCCCAGTTTGTTACTCCAACTTTGCTTAAACTCTTCCTGTTGCCTCTTGATCAGGTGTTGAGACACACAGAGTCTGAGGATGATCATCCAAAATCACAGGAGCTGGCATTTTTGTCGTATTGTAGACTTGTCCATTGAACACAGGGATTTGTGTAAAAATTTTGTATAAATATTAGGCTTAGATAACTATACATACCTAACATAAAAATACTTAGAAATGCTTCTCCTTAGTAAAACATGAACTATAAACAAACTCTCATTTTGATCTGTGTATTTAAAGTGTATTTTCAAGTCTGTGCAAGTCAAAGAGCTCTTTGGCAGCTCTACCTCCATCTTGTACTTTCAGAAGCACTTGGAGCTGAACGAGCCGGGCTATGAGGTCAACCACCTGCTGTGGCACTCCGTGGCAGCCTGGTCCTGTCTTCAGAACAGTCCTTCTCAGCTCGATAAAGTGCTGAAACATCTCCTCTTCCACAAAACACAGCTTCAGACGAAATGCTGGTAAGGGCAATTCTATAAATCCAGAGTGACTCCGGGAGACCTTTGCGCTGAAATGTTAATCACGGCTCAGTTGGCAAGGAATGCCCTTTATAGCCTCAGCTCCGACGGCAGAAGTGATGTGCATATTTTATGGCCGGTGTTACCAGTGAATTGTTGAAAGCTCTGTTGTCTTGTTTGCTGCATTCTCTGGGTGGTAGCTTGTCTCTATTAAAGGGAATGTGTTACTGATCAGACATTCATTCCTGTGTTTAAAACATTTCTTCTCATGTTGTTAGATGCTAGCAATGAGACTGTCTATTACGCATTTGAAAGGAATGTGCTGATCCTATATCTTTGTGTTTTCTTCAGAGAATATACGGAAAAATTCAATCTCAGTAAAGGGTCAGCTTCTTCTAGTCCATGCGTCAATTTAAGAAGGGGCATAGATGTCCTACAAAAGCTGTCTGGGTGCAGCAGAAGGAAGACCTTAGTTTTTATAGATTGATCAGTAATAATTATCTGTCTTTGTGGTTGAGTGTGATGTTTAGTGTGTGTGTGTGTGTGTGTGCGCGCGCGCGCGCGCGCGCGCTCTGTGGAATGAATAAACTCAGCTGATGGACATACTTACCACCTCTCATACTTGTTTCTTCTTGGTGAGAATGTTAAAACTGATTGTTAGAAGTTTGAGTATGCAATACGTGGCTCACTAGAACTCCACCCACTGCTGAGCATTTCCTCTTTCTGTCCACCAACTGTCCTCCTTCCAGGCCTTAGAATAACTTCTCACTAGACTTCTAGGGGTTTGGATATCACGTGAGACTACGCAACCTTTACCTTTCTGTACTGGTCTTATTTACTCTGCTTGGTATTCTCCAAGTTCACCCATGTTGTAACTGAAGGCAAGACTTTTTCCCACGAAAGAAAGGTTGAATAATATTCCATGTGTACGTAAGACCCGTTCATCTTTCAACGCTGAGGGTGAATTTGTATTTTGCTGCTGAGAGGAAAGCTGGCATCTATTCAGCATTCTGCTTTCAGTTCCTTTGGATGCGTAGTGAGAAGGGAGGTTGTGGGGAAAGAGGGCATCCTATTTAGAATTTCTTGAGGTGTTTTCCTACTCTTTCCCATTTTGGCTCTACTTACTAACGTTTCTTGCAGTTACCTTCCATCCGATTGTACATATGCACGGTAACAGGCGTGAGATGTTACCAACGGCAACAGCTGTGAGGTGGCAGTTTACACCCATGGTAACCGGCATGAGGTGGCAGTTCATACTCACAGAAACAGGTGTTAGGTGAGAGCTCACCGTGGCTTTGGTTTTCATTACTTTGGTTATTAGTGAGATAGGGCATTATTCACATGTCTGTGAGCTGTCTGTGTGGCATCCTTTAAGAACTGCCGAGTCAGGGCCTATGCCTTTTAAACTGGGTTGTCTGTTTGATCTTTAATTATTTGAGATGCTTATTTATTTTAGCTATTAATTCATCAGATGCAAATTTTTTTCTTCACACACGAGTTCTCTCTCTTCCTCTCTCCCCTTCTATCTTTCTCTCCCTCCTTCTCTCTCTCTCCTTCCATCTGTCCTTGACAGATCCCCATGTAGCTCTGTTCAGATGCAAACTGATTTGTGTGGTCCAGGCTGGTCTTAAACTCATGGTTATTCCTCCTGCCTCAGCCTTACATTAACAGCTTAACCATTTTTTAAATGTTATTTTATCACCACATAGTTAATTAATTTGCAGACATATATGTTTAAGGTTGTCAACGGGCCTTTAAAAAATCCAGCTTTTTTAGATTACTACTTAATAGACTTGGGGTGAGACAATACAAATGGTTGTTTTTCTTTTTGTATTTTTTTTATTTTTATTAATTACACTTTATTAATTTTGTATCCCCCCATAAGCCTCTCCCTCCTCCCCGCCCAATCCTACCCTCCCTCCCATTTCTGCATGCATGCCCCTCCCCAAGTCCACTGATAGGGGAGGTTCTCCTCTCCTTTCTGATCTTAGTCTATCAGTTCTCGTCAAAAGTGGCTGCATTGTCCTCTTCTGTGGCCTGGTAGGGCTGCTCCCCCCTCAGGGGGAGGTGATCAAAGAGCAGGCCAATCAGATTATGTCAGATGCAGTCCCTCTTCACATTACTAGGTAACCCACCTGGTTGTTTTTCTTTAACATTAAGCTGGAGCCATTTTAGTATGCTTGCCAGAGACTGGAGCAAGGTTCTAAGTGTCCCAGTGGAGGGCGTTTCCTGGACCATCACTGCACTGTCACCTGTAGCTGTCTGGCTTGTCTGAATCTTTACTTCTTTTACTCTGGGAGGGTGTGAGAATCATGAAGGAGGGCAGGACGAGTAGCACAGAGTGTTGAAGAATAGAGGCGCAAACCGATCAAGTGGTCAATAGTGACTGCAAATAATAAGACAAAAAAATTGTCGGAATAGTGTTACATTCATTTGATGCTCTTTCTTGTGTTTACTTTTTCATTTTAAGAAAATAATCTTTCTTTAGAGGAATAAAAACCTGATTCTGGTCAACAAAACACTATGGATGTTCAGAGACAGACTGTGGCCATTGAGTCATCTCCTGACTTGCCACTAAGCCTGAGTTCAGTCCCTGGAAAGTGTACGGTGGAAGGCAAGAGTCAACTCCTGAAAACTGCCCTCTCATCTACACACATGTGCCTTGGCATGTTCCTGTATACATGCATGCAGCACACACATACACACACACACACACACACATACACACACTAAATAAATATAAGGTTATCTCTATGAGTGTCTTAGTCAGTGTCCTATTGCTCTGAAGACACACCATGACCACGGCAACCCTCACAAAGGGCAGCAGCTAATGGGGCTGGCACACAGTTCAGAGGCATGGTCATTCTCATCATCGTGGGAAACGTGGTACTCTGTAGGCAGACAAGGTGCCGGAGAGGGCTGAGAGTTCTGCAGGGCGGGCAGGCAGCAGGAAGAGACTGGCTCGAGCTTCCGAGACCTCCGAGCTCGGCCCCACAGCGACACAACTCCTCCTGCCCCAGCAGGACCGCACCTCCTAATAGCGCCATTCCCTATGGGGGCCATACCTATCCAAAAACCCACAAAGAGGCTGATTAAAATTTCAAGCTTGCATTACATCTGCTCAGGAGAGCGTCACATTAAATGTAAAAATAACTGTTCTCATTTCGGTGTTGGAGGACTTACGTAACAGTGTGTACAGATGGCATGAGGCCGTTACTCCAGATAAGACACAGCCCTGATCTAATGGCTGGAGCTGCACCAGAAATGCCTCTCTGGGTTCCAGGGAACCTTGCCCGTCATGCTCACGGTATGCTCTATGGCGTCACTGACGGTCATGTGAAAACTGGGGAAGTAAACCATATATTTAGAATAAATAGACATACTGAAAGGGCTGGTGAGGAGTGGGTTCTGTCAGGATTTTCTTGATTGTGACGCTTGAGGAAAGACACTGCTCTTCTGGCCCCCAAAATATGACACCAGTTAAGAGGAATAACCCAAGAAACGTCAGTCCCTGTGTGTATCAGAGACAGCACAATGATGAATGACGTGGAGATATTTAATGCAGTGAAAGACAACTTGACCTAGATATCCAATGATGTTTCATTCGTGGCGGCCAATTCCGTGCATACAAATAGGTAGTTCCCATTTGCACATTCTGATTGGTTGGTCTATAGCTGACCCATACATCTCCCTGTGTGACTTCTTATAACTCTATTTTTAGACTATAATACAAAAGGAAACAAAACATCCAGGGGTAGGGCTGGGATCCATGAGAGGACACACACACACACACACACACACACACACACACACACACACAATCATAGAATTAGAGTAGCCTTGCTGGGGCCATGTTGTCCCCAGAGGAAAGGGTGTCCTAAAACCAACACAGTATAAAACTCAGTGGATACTTAGATGAATGGAGAATCCAGGACTCTCCCCACTCCCTCCCCTGACCCAGGCTGCCACAGAACAGCCTTTGTCTACCCAGAGCTGGAGACAGGCAGCTTGCGGGGAGCCAGGCCTCTCCTTAATATGGCTACACTTCACATGCTGTTTTATCTCAGGGCTCTACCCTGTGGTTTGAACTTTTACAAAGTGCCCCCTTTTCTCTGGAGAGGTAGCTCAAGCCGACTCCAAGGGATTTCAACTCTAACATGGAAACAAACAAACAAACAAACGTATTTCTAATTGAATTGTTGGCCAACAAAGATGGCCGAGAAATGTTGCATGACATCTCAACAGCACACCATCACACAGAGTCCCATCTCCCAAAGCAAAATAGCCAGGTTAACGTGCCCCATGTGTGTATTCAAAAAAAGCTAGATGAGGTAAAACTGTTGCAATATGGCGGGTTTTAGAGTGTTTGTGTTTGCCTTGAGGTGAAAAAAGAATTGGGCTTTGGGGGACCTTCTGGCTAGGTCACTGCCATCCCTTGTCTGCCTGTATCCTCAGCCCTGGCAACTTTAGCGTTTGTGAAGTCTCATTTGAAGCATTTAAACAACAGTCATGGTCTGGCTTTTTTAATTCTTCATGAGTTGAGGAGGCTGTGTGTGAGTTCTCAGCTTTTACCTTGTTGATTCTTTTTGGTTTCTATACTATTCCTCACAGACCTATAGATCCTTTTCTCTATTTGTAAGCAGTTAGTCCACTCACGGGAAATACAGAATTTATGCATCAGCACATCATCATTCAGTGAAAAAAAAAAAGTTCAACCTTAAGTCAGGAGACTTCGGATCTCTCACTGCCTGTACCATTTTCAATGAATCACTTAATATGGATGAACCGGTTTGTTGACTGTTTAGAGACAAAAGAATCATCTTTTGTCCCCATCATTTCTCCCTTCCTTTTCCTCCCTGCAAACCTTTCCATGTTACTCTCCTCTTCTCTCCTCTCCTGTCATCTCCTCTACTCCCCTCTCTCCTCCCCTTCCTTTCCCTCTCTTGTCCTCTCCCTCCCCTCCTCTGCTCCTCTTCCCCCTTTTCTTCCCTCCTCTCCTCTCCCCTTTCCTTTCCTTCCTTCCTTCCTTCCCTCCCTCTCTCCCTCTCTTCTTTCTTTCTTTCTCTTTCTTTCTTTCTTTCTTTCTTTCTTTCTTTCTTTCTTTCCTTCTTCTTCCTCTTCTCTTCTTCTTCTTTTTGAGACAAAGTGTCACTATACAGCCTTGGCCAGGTTTGAGTTCACTATGTAGATCAAGCTGTCCTTGAACTCATAGAAATCTACCTGCCTCTATTTCTACCCTACCTCCCTTTCCTAAGCTGGTGTCTGAATGGGCTGCAAAGACACCTGTTTCAGCTCCCACTTGCTCCCTTGCTCTCTATTCCCACCCTCACAGCCCTGCTGTGCAGTCCTATCTGTCATTTCCTAACTGGCATCTCGATCGTAAATGTTTCCGTCAACAGCGTGTCACATGCGACCACGCTGCCAGGATTACGACACAAATGTGACTGCACCCCTCTTCAGCCTGACAGTATTGGCTAAGGAACGGCCTTCCACGACACAGGGGCCGCGGCTTCCGCCAGCGTCGCACAACTTACCGCGATGCTGGAATGCCAATAAGAGCGGAAAGGAAAGCTCCTGTTGGCTGGATTCACTGCCGTTAGCCACACAGACAGCCGAAAGTGTCTAGAGGGGACCAGCGAAAGTAGGAATCTGCGGTGCTGTGCCCTGACAGGGCTTTAGGTCCCCCCAGTGGCTTCCCTGCAGCCACAGGAATGACAGGGCCCTGGGGTCCAGCAGAAGAACGCTCTCAGCACACAGGACCAAAATAAGAATTTTCACGTAGCCATCTCTTTCAAATATACAAGAGTCAAGCAATGCAGGGAAAAAATTCTTTTAACCGTGTGTCCAGAAGGGTCAAAGCCGCGGTAATGCACAGCATACCCATTGTTAATTGGCACAGAGTGAAGATAGACTAATAGATTTATAGTAACCCTGGTCCACCTGGCCTGTTAACATACTCTTGTGTTTCTTTATGGCATTAAGCTAGTTATTTAAAAGTTGCTACTTTCTGCTTAATGAATTAGTGATAAATTTATGCATAATGATACAAACTTCTGGGGAATCCTGGCTCTGCCTCCCATCTTGTCAGTTTGTTGACAATTTATTGAGTAGTCCTGGGATTACGATTGTGTTCCATGTCACACCCAGCTCTCCATGGATTTGGTGGATTAGAACTCAGGTCCTCACACTTTTGTGGCTGGTGCCTTACCCCTGAGCCACATCCTTGGGCCCCTGTAAGAAATATTTTTAGGAGTCATGGTCTTCTCTGAGTAACCAGAGAGATACCTACTTTTAGTCCTTGTGTAGTATAGTTTTCCACTGGTCCTGAGGGAGCCTGCTTGTCCAGTTTTCCCGTTACGTACCTGAGAAGGAGGAGATACTTGTGAAATGTGACGAAGGTCGTGGCGCACCACTTTTCAGAAGCCCAAGACTGTGAGCCTGCCACTGGAGTTGTCAAGGATGCCCACACGGCCTCACTTCTGTAGTTTGCATCTGAGGGGAAGGGCCACTCCTGCATCTCGTGGCATCACTTCTCCTTACTTCATCTCTCCATACTTGTGAGGACTTTTTGTCATTTGAAAATTGCCAACTCTGAGGAAATGTGAAGAGATGAAGGTGAAGTGAAACACAGAATTAAGATTCTGAACACATTTTTTTTTTTTAAATCTATCGTCGTAAGGTAAAGGGTTTATCTCCCACCCCCCACCCCCTGATTCTGTGGATTACAGGAGAAACTGTTGATGAATGTGGTCACTTTTTCCTGCACCTTTTTTCTTTGAGTTCTCTTTGGGACACAGGCTGCTGTGGTTCTTGGTGGGTGTTCCTTAGTGTTTTTTTTTTTTTGTAATGGAGGTCTCCCCATGTTATGGCCTGTGCTGCCCCTGTACGGTGCTGTGGGAGCCACCTTTTTGTTACTAGATTTCAAGGTTGCGTAGATTTCGATATAGTCAGTGTTTTCTGGACTGTTCATGGCAGAGTTGGAACCACCTCTATGAACGTTCATTTCTGCAGAAGAGCGGCCTGCTCACTGAGAATGCAGTTCAGAGGAGCAAAGAGACCCCAGGGCTCTAGATAACGATGGTGTCGCTTCCTTTCAGATGTGTGTGGGTGTGAGGAATTGGATCAGCCTCCTTGTTTACATGCTTAAGGAGAACGCACGATGCCTATACTCTACGTGTTACCTGTTCCAAAGCTTTGTTAAATCACCTTGCTGATGACTGAACTTTTTCTGCATTTTTAATGGGCTCGAGAAGAAGGTAGTGGCAGGTTCAGCCCATTCCAGCTCGAGCTCGTCTCTCTGTGATCATCAATTTTCAGTTTCGACTTGTAACAAATTTCAGCTCCCACGTATCGGCGCATCTATCTCGTTTTTGGCAGAAATAGTTTTGCCTGTAGAAGGTATGGCGGTCAACAGCACTGACTGAAGGTAGTGCGCTTCCGTGAGGCAGCATCTTTCTGCCGGAAGTGGCTGGCGCTGAGGTGGTGTTCAGCTCGTAGTTCAGTGAACGTGCCCCGCTTTAGATACAGCTTTCCAGACATAAAAGAGAGCAGAAGAAAGAAAGCCTAACGAGGCATGCTGTCTTCGGGGGCAGGGGGGCGGGGAAGCTCCCGAACTCTGTCTTCTGTGGCTCTTGGCCCACCGATGAAGCATGCGTGGTGAGTGTGAGGGCGGACACTCATCTTGGGAGGTCACAGGACTTCTTTCAGTCACTCTGAGGCTTGACAGAGAACCTAACTCTTAAACACTGGAGAAATAGTAATTCAATTCAGTTCAGCACTTTAATCCAAGTTATGAGATCATTTATTATTATTATTATTATTATTACTAATTTTTTAAAGACGGGGTTTCTCTGTGGAGCCTTGGCTGTCCTGGACTCCCTTTTTAGACCAGGCTGGCCTCGAACTTACAGAATCCACCTGCCTCTGCGTCTGGGCCACCGTGCCCAGCTGACTATCAGAATTTGTTATTTATTTACACAGATAAGTAACTGAAGACGGAGCTGGGGGAAGATGACGTGAGGGGCTGCATCATTTGTTCAGCAGCATGTACTTAGCGGCAGAGCTAAAGTTTTACGCAATGTTTCTGACTTGGGAGTCCATGTTCGTACGTGCTATATCCCGAGTGTGGGTTGGGATTTGGTCTTGTCTGTTAGAGAAATCCAGCTACACTCGCTGACCAGATAGGGCTTCAGTGACTGCACGGGACAAGCAAAGCATTGTGGTGTAGATGCCAAGGTCCTCCTGACTCCTGTTCTCCACCCCAATCATGTGACTTTCACCGCTGCTTCTACAATGCGGAAGTTCAGATTCTGGTATTCTTCTGTTTTCCCACCAGGAGGAAGAGGATGAATGTTGTTGTTTTTTTTTTTTTTCTAAATATACTAGTTTTTTATTAACAGGAAAAATTATAGATTGCTTAGAAATCTTTCTTTGTATGTCTCCTTTTGTGTGTTGTCTTGAAACAATCTCATGATGTAGACGGGACTAACTCTGACCTTATTCTCCTTCTGTTTCAAGTGGAATTACACATGCGTGTCACCACAGTTTGTGATGTGATTTCATTTCTATCTTATTGGCCAAGCCAATGTCACACGGTGTTTTCAATCTCCAAGGCCATAAGGAGTTAATTTTAAGTCAAATGTACTGAGCTATAACTTAGATATAGTATCTACTTAGATATAATCTCAGTTACATTTTTTATATAGCTCTGTCATTTTTGACAAATCTACTTCTGTATTCCATCCAAGACACACGACATTCCACGTTGAGGGGAAAATCTGTGCCAAGCGTTTTGCTGTCTTGAGTGAAATTCGGGCTCTTTGAAGCAGGCAGCAGTTGGCACAGTAAGGTTTAGTGTTGAAGCACTTAAGAAATGACTTAGAGAAGGGTGAACTGCAAAACAATAGGGTATGCCAGAGGAGGCGCTAGCTACAGTTGGGTGACCACTAAGAGAACACATGCACGTTTCCCAGGCATGCATGTGTGCACAGTCCGTCATGCTAAAAAGAAATGTGTTTAAAAAGTCTAAAAATGAGCCCAAAGCTGCCAAATTGAAATCATGTAAGATGTGTGAAAGCCCCTTGAGATCTGTAAAACCCTATTAGCGTGTTTCGAATTGTCTTTGTCTCACAGAAGGCATTCCTTTTTGTACTTTTCATCACCTATTTTATTAGCACTTATTCATTGTAGGAAATATGGGTTCACTGTAAACTTTTCATACAAGCACAGAATGTGCTTTGCTCTTATCTGCCATCCCATTGCTCTTTCTCTCAATCCTTTTGCCCTGCCTCCTGCAGGCGCCCATAGAAGACCCAGTCTATGCCTTTCTACCTTCTTGTCTTTTTTTTAGGGGGGTTGGGGGAGGGGTTCTAGATTCTGAATGAAAGGGAAATATGTGTAGTTGTTTTCTTTAACCTGGCTCAATTCACTGGATGTTAAATTTATTAAGTACCCAAAGCCAAGCAACAGACAGCCCCAAGTGCAGGCAATTTTACATTTGCTGTCTCTTCATTCTCTTTGCGCCTATGTATATTTCAGCTGGGTGAACTGAAAACAAAAGCACAAAAACACGCATAGGTTCTTGAAAACCTCATTATGTGCAAATGCTAACGGCTGACAACTTTCAGTTTAAATTCCCACTGATATATCATTAAAAACCCAGCCTATTATCTTATTCATTTTTGTGAAATACACATTCTATTTTGAGATATTTCACTTTTCAAAAGATAAAATAATACTGAGGTTTGGGAATATTTACCAAGAGAGTTTGTCATTTGTTCTGTAAGTTTGAAGAGGATACATTCTTCACATTGACCCCATTGAGTCATTGCAGGGAAATGGACTCAGAACCTCCTGCAATGACTTGAGGGTCCTCTGGGGAGCCCAGCCTTAGGCTGATGCGTCCTGCAGGAACGTGAAGAGATGGGGTAGTTTCATAGTGCTTCTTGCTCCAACTTGTCAGTCCAGTATCTTAAATTCACACAGCTTTCAAAATATCATCCTTTCTGTAGACTTTTATTGTAATTCATGCCAGTCAGAATCATCCAACATTGAAAATAAATATATCTGACAATCCAGACATTAATTTCCTTTGGTTTCGATGCTTTTTTTTTTCCAATAAAAGTGATTAATTTCATTTTGCATTAAAGTCTTTCTCACTTGTTCACGATCCAGGTTGGATTCAGCGCTGGCTTTGTTGGTCCTGGGGGAGGCTGCTAAGCTGAACATGGCCTGCTTGAAAACACTGATGGACCTAATGAAAGATTTCCTTTCGAGCATCTTGACTGCTCCAAACCAGGTGACCCTTTGCAGTTCAGATAGGAAAACAGACCTGGATGGAAACAGGCTTTAGTCTCACCATTATGTAAATCACACATCATATTTGAGCATGGGATGCGTATAAATCTATAATAATTCTAATTAAATATGAGTGAATATTAACCTACCATGACATCACTGTTTATCATAAATACTTTGCTGTATTGTCGTGTCTGTTAAATTTTGTGCTTTTCACTATCAAATTTACTTGTAGGCACTTACTCATCACTACAAAACAAGAGCGACATGACAGAATGAGAACTAGAAAAGCAATTAGATCTACACGCTCTTTCATAGCTGTGTCCATCACCTGCACTCAGTCCTTTCTCACCTGATGCTTAGGCTTTCTTGTTCTCTTTTTTGAGTGTTACACTTTCTCCCTCATGGGTGGAATCTAGGAGATAACGTATGTACATGTGTAAACAAATGCATGCATGCTTAGAGTAGAACATTCAGTGTGAAGCTGCACAGCTTCAATTCAAACGGCCATTCCAACCACACAGAAACTCTTTAAGATGTATGTACTTTGGGTCTGGTTAATTTTGGTGGGTGATTTCTTTTATATGTAAATTATGTATAATAATATTTATAAATATGTTTGAAAATTTTACATTTTAATGGAAAGGTGATCATTTAATCCTGTATTGTTGAATATTAAGTTTGTTTTGACCAGTTAATAAGAAACAATATTGAACTAGAACTTTTTATTTTTTTCCCTGTTTTGACGATTTCGTATGTGAATACAGTAGATTACAGTCCTATCTTACCCCATTTCAGTTGTGCTGACCCCTTCTATTTTTATGTCATTTTTTTCTCCCTCCTCTTTCTGTTTGATTTTTCTTTTTTTGTTTTAATTTAAAAAATTATGCAATATATTCTGATAATGTTTTTTCTTCCCCAAGTCCTCCCAGATCCTTTCCACCTTCCTATCCACCCAACTCCACATCCTTTCTTCCTTTTTCTCTGTAGAAAGCAAACAAACCAAAACCAACCAACCAGCCATCCAACCAACCAACCAAAAAAAAAACAAACAAACAAACAAAAAAAAAAACCAAAACTAAAAACTGAAGAAATTACACAAGAAACACACACACACAAATACCTAGAACCCATAAGAACACAAAACTGGCAACTGTAATTATAATCAAAACATACACAAGTTTTCTGAAAAAAAAAAAAAAAAAAAAAAAAAAAAACTATAAATGAAGTCACCACATAACAGGGGAAGAAAATGCTTCAGCTGGACATCTTTTGACACCAAGTGAAACCTCCAGTGCCAGGAGTGGGTTGCAGCAAATTGAGCTGTTGGCCAAAGGCCCCCATGGAATTCCTAAACATCTCAGGCTGCCGCCAAGTTTACGGGTTACTCCCCACAAACTGAGTAGCTGCAGCGCTTTCATGAGTACAACAGCTATGCGTGTCCAGAACACAGCATTTCACGGTATTCCTTCCCTGGCTCTTACACTCTTTCACCCCCTTCCCACAGTGTTTGGGGGCCTTTGAGGGTCCTTTTTGGCCCAGCTGCGCTGTGCCCACAGCTACTAACACTGACAGAATGCATTCCGTCCTCTAAGATGTACCTTTGATTTTGATTGTCTCAGGATGAGAAATTGGAGGCACATGACCTTTCCTGGGCCTCACATGTTATCTTCATATATACAACAATTATTGCGGAAGTCTGTTTGTACGCGGCGACTTCTTACCTGAGGAAAACGGCTCTGACTGGGTTCTGCTACTGCAAAAGTCCACAGCAGGATGATTTACTCGTGGGCAAGTTGGAAGAACAGCCAGAATTAGAGGGAGCAAGCATTTTAAGTCTTTTGAAATACTTCTCTTCCGAAATCTCTGCTAATTGTAAGTAACGTACTTTTCATTGTAGCAAATAAGGTTTCTTTTTTTTTTTTCCAGTTTATTGATGTTAAATTTTATTGTGATTCTGCTAGGTGCCCCCCATATCATATTTCAAATACAGAGCTGTTCTTTCAATAGCTTGTCAAATGTAAGATGGAATTACTCTGAAGAGTTACTCTTAATGTCTTTCTTTCAAAAGATAATTCATTTTCAAAATTTCCATTTAACAACAGATAATACACTGTGATAGTCAAAGCATTTATCAGCTGCAACTTCCAAATGAATAAATTCCATACAATTTACTCTTAGAATGAGAGATTATAATTTGCAAAAAATGAACTTAAATATTATTTTAAGACTAAGGTTTTGAATGTCACTAATGTTTTTTAAAATGTCCCTGCATTCTATGTATAGCAACAGCTTTTTATTTTATTTATTTTATTTTTTATTTTAATCACAGGTCATTCACTTGTATCCCAGCCGTAGCCCCCTCCCTCTTTCCCTCCCTCTTTCCCTCCCAATTCCCCCTCCATCCCTCATCTCCTCCCTGCTCCCTTCCAAGTCCACTGATAGGGGTGGGCCTCCCCTTCCATCTGACCCTAGCTTATCAGGTATCTTCAGGACTGGCTGCAATGTACTTATCTGTGGCCTAACAAGGCTGCTCATCCTTCGGAGGGGGGCAGGGAGCTCAATGGGCCAGTCATTGAGTTCACGTCAGAAATAATTCTTGTCCCCCTTACTAGGGAACCCACTTAGATACTGAGCTACCATGGGCTATGTCCAAGCAGGGGTTTTAGGTTATATCCATGCATGGTCCTTGGTTGGAGAAACAGTCTCATAGAAGACTCCTGGACCCTGATATATTTGATCCTTGTGGGGTTCCTCTCGCCTCTAGGTCTTACTAACTCCCCCTTCTTTCATATGATTCCCTGTACTCTGCCGAAGGTTTGGTTATGAGTCTCAGCATCTGCTTTGATATGCTGCTAGGTAGAGTCTTTCAGGTGCCTTCCGCAGTAGGCTCCTGTCCTGTAGCAACAACTTTTCACAAAATGCTTACATCTAAATGTGAAAAATAGCTTTCAGTTTAGTGAGACGTGCTAGGGTCAGTATTTTCTAAAATGGATAGTTTAAAATCAGTAATTGTTAGACAGCTGATATGTCCGTGAGCTCAGTGGGCTCCCGGTTCCAGCGATGTGAGGTTAGGATGGCTGAGGCGACTGTGGAGACTGCGTCCTTACAGCTCTTTCCTCTTCGCTTCTGCTCTTTCCTAAGGCACCTGCCTCTTCTCTCTTTGTCTCCTGTTCTTTTTCTACCTAGAAACTTCTCTTTAATTACTTTATCCTCATTATAATCATTATCATCATCATCTTCTTCATCATCATTGTCGCTATTACTGTTATATTTCGCTACGGGTTTCAGTTGCCTGGAAAGTAACCATCTTCCCGTCTCCCAATACTGAGGTTTCAGGCTTGTGCCCACACGCTCAACTTCCTCTCATTTTACTTCTCATTGTGGTTCATCTTTCATTCCTGACTCCATACCTGCCTTGAATGCCAAGTCCAAAAACAATCCTACTACTATGATTCTCGAGACTAACAGAATTGCTAAGACTGCTTTTAGAAAGGGACCTGATTTGAGGAGACCTTTTGGGCTGATTGTTTTTATAGATATGATGAAAGTAATGACAGGTCACTGTTGGTCTAGTCTGTGGTTCGAATGATACCTTCCTCTGTGGCTGAGTCTACACAACAACCTGTTGTTTACATTATATTTCCTCAGAGCCATAATTTACTGGTGTGACAGCAGCTGCATTCAGCTGATGGTAAGATTTCAGTAGCAGATTTTAAGATTTCCCTCTAAAGCCTAGCTCATATCTTCTTTTTATTTTTCCTTTATTGAAAATAGACTTTTTTTTTTCATATAATGTTTTCTGATTATGGTTTTCCTTTCTCAGTTCCTTTGTGATCCTCCCCATATTCCTCCTATTTTAAAATCATTTTCAAAATACCTTGCTTTAATTAACAAATTAGATTCTATCATTTCTGAGTCAATGTGCTCCATTTCCCCTATTTTTCAAAAATTGTTTTCATTATGGATGTTAGTTCTAAACATCTCTTTATTCCTTAGTGCACAATTATATTTCTCCAGTGTTAGTAACATTGATAAAGGTAAGAGATTACTATTCATTTATCTTGGTGTTTACATTTCTAATTATTCATCTTCTGTGGCTGCTCAACAAATGTTATTTTAATGTGCCATGAATAAAGTATTCTACAAATTTTAGGCTTGGATTCCTGTCTTGTCTTGGGTAACTTGGTATGTCTGATCTCTTTGGTAGTCAGTTCACAGGCATTGTCTCCAATGGGAGAACCTTTTGTCACCTATGCCTCTTAGCCACCCTAAACTGGGACCTCTTTAAACGGCCATTTTCCCCCTCCTCCACAGGCAATTTTCCCCCAGCTATTTGATAATTCATTAAGTTAATTGGCTCATTGCCATTGTTAGATGTTCTCATTTTTCTGGGAAACTTATATGGGTCCAGCATCCGGGTGAGTCCTTGGGCAAGTATGGTTTCTATCATCTTTGTGCACTGTTCAGTTTTGGGGCAAACACACCCCAAAGATTGTCTTTTTTACCCCTGCCAAAGGACACCTTCTCGACAGGTGGTCAGGTTGTATAGAGAAGCTAGTGAATGAGTCAGAAAGCAGTAGTTCCTTCATGGTTTCTGCTTCATGTCCCTCCCTGTCGAGAGTTACTGCCCCATCCTTCCTCCAGGATAGACAGTGACCTGCAAGTGTAAAAGGAAATAAACTCTTTTCTCCCTTAACTTGCTTTTGGCCAGAATCTTTTTATCAACAGCCACAGAACAAAATCAGAACAGGTATATTATTTTACTTTCACAGATAACTGATGAATTTCATTCTTTTCTTAGTCACTGTCCTATTGCTGTGAAGAGCTACCATGACTAAGGCAACTCTTCTAAAAGAAAGCATTTCATTGGGGGCTCGCTTACAGTTTTATTGGTTTGGTCCCTTGTCATTGTGGCAGGGAGCACAGCAGCACACAGGTGGACATGGTGCTTGAGAAGTAGCTGAGAGTTCTACGTCCTGAGCCGCAGGCATCAGGAAGCGAGAGAGACCCTGGGATTGGTAGGGAATTTGAAATCTCAAAGCTCCCCCACCCCCAACCCTAACCCACCACTGGAGACACACTTCCTCTATCAGGGCCACACCTCCTAATCCTTCTAATCATATCAAACAGTTACGCTCCCTGCTTAAGGGACCATTAGAATCCAAACCACCACAATTCTATTTTATCGTAGTCATATGTGATCCATATGCGTGTATATAGTTAGTAATTTCAAAGCCTTTTTATGTTGACAACTTCTGCCTTATTTAAATTGTGTCATTGTTCAGATACTAATTATTTTTGCTACATTTGTCAAATACCACCTTTCCATTTCTTGAAACTCTGTAGTATTCTGGTTTTCCCACTTACTTCGTGGTGCCATTTTATTTCTTTCCAGTTTTCTTGTCTTTTAAAAAGTGACACTCAGTGGCTCAAGCACTGAGCTCCTATGAGAATGTTACATTTACATATAACTTGACTGAATGCTTCTGAGCCTTTGTCTAATCTAACAGTCTCTGAGGAGAGATCTAAGCGGGAACTCTGCCCCTCTGTGTGGCTGTGGCTAATGTCTTGTGAAGAGTCTGCCCTGGGAAGCAGCCCAGCTATTGTGTCACCAGGCCCTATTTGTGAGATAAGCATTACAAAAGCATGGTGCTGGCTGTCTTTGTCAGACTCACATGAAGACTATTTGGGAGCTGGAAGGTAGCTTGCCTTCAAAGCACTCTGCTTCCCTACACGTCCTCACAGGCACGTACAGGAACGTACACAGAAATACACGAGTAAATGTGTGCCACAAATATTTGTTTATGTGTTTCCCGTGGCAGCACTGGATAAATGTAGCACCCCACCAGGAGGAGGAAAGAATTATTAATAAATTCAATTTGTACAATTCATTATTCATCGACATTTAAAATTTTAACCATCACATATAATAACTGTACATTATAAGTTCAAAGATCCTCATAGAACAGTCCATTAGATTACTAGAAGAAAATATGATACAGTTCTTCATACCTGCTAAGGAAAGACCCCCATAAAACAGAGAAACAACAATTTTAAAAGACATGGCTAGACAAGTCACAACAAAATTTTCTAAGATCTGTGCATAAAAATTGGCTAACATTAAAATGCAAACGAAGGTTGGAAAAATGTGTACATGTTATAAAGTAGAGAGACTAATAAAAGAATTTCTCCTGTCTTTACCGTTGCCATCCTCAACTCAGTGTCATTTCTAAGCTTGATGGATGGCTATGCCTAGACCAAGAGCAAAACCTAACTTGTAACTCTTATTCTCAACTGCTTTGAGATGAAGCCTGCTATATTCTGTTATAGTAAGTTAGGTTTTGGGACATTGACCATATTCCCCATCCTTGTCAGTTTCTGTGAGAAAGTACCTACAGCCTCTGGCGTGAGATGGGTTGACGAGTACTCCGGCTGCACCAGAAAAATGACCCTGGGCCTGGGAGCCTGGAGCTGACGGAACTGGGATGAGTTCTCTTTCTTCTCCCACTTCCTGCAGCCTTGAGCTGGGTGGGGAGTCCTGAAGGCTGTAGGAGAGGTGGAAAGCAGTGTTCTCATTAACTGGGAGTAGTGTGTGTAAAAGAAGAGAAGACTCCACGGCCCTCTGGGACTTTCATTTCCAAAGCTTAAGTTTACAGCTATAGTCTGTGGCCTGTGGCTGTGCTGTGCTTAGCAAACGTGAGGGCAGGCTTCCCCTTCTCCGTCAACATTGCCTCAGGAAAATGTAGTCTGTGGGGTGTGTGGAAAACAGTGATAGATTTTAAAGCTGAGACCGTCCTTCTAAATGTAAGATTTTCACAAGATCCAAACTAACTAGCTGTTGTGGTAAATTTAAAAGGTATGGGCTAATACACGTTGATTATTAGGCTGCAATTGTTACGTCGGTATTGTCTAACCCTCTATCAATCAAATAAAGAGATAGACACCTGTTGTAGTTTATAAACTAGCCTTTACCGGGGGCATTGCAGATGTTAACCCTCTAAACTAACTTTACCTCCTGGCCCCAGTCTCGAGCTACCTCCCATCCATGGTCCAAAATACTTATTAATGTTCTGTGCATCCTCCATCCACGCTGATCCCGCCACATGCTCCCTCCCCACGCTAACCCAAGGGGCCGATCTGTTTCTTTCTCCTCCAGTCCTGATCCTGTCTTCTCTTCGTCATGCTGCGAACCCCGAACTCTACCTTCCTTTCTTCTGCCAAATCCCAAGCTTCAGCATTTTTTATTATCCAATCAGCTTTAAATTAGGTGCAGTAAGGTTTACACAACAAAGGACAGGTACACATGAGAATGTGCAGGGATCAGAGCTTATTATTTTTTTAATCATTTTTCTTTTTTTTTTTGAGACAGGATCTTTTTTCATTTTTTATTTTTTATGTGCATTACTGTGAAGGTGATAGATCCCTTGGAACTGGCATTACAGACAGTTGGGAGCTGCCATGTGGATGCTGGGAATTGAACCCGGGTCCTTTGGAAGAGCACACAGCACTCTTAACCACTAAGCCATCTCTCTAGCCCCAAGGGAGCAGATCTTGGGAGCCAGTAATTAGTATTAAAATACATAGCAATAGAGCAACCCCCAACATTAGCCAGAGGGTTACTGGGATGTTTTTAGAGTTCAAGAATATTGCTGTTTTCCTCAGGCAGTACTGCAGTACTGTTGGCATTCCTTTTCTCCTTCTTCTTCTTCTTCTTCTTCTTCTTCTTCTTCTTCTTCTTCTTCTTCTTCTTCTTCTTCTTCTTCTTCTTCTTTTTATTTTTCTATTTTATTTTATTTTTTTTTTTGTTTTTTTTGAGACATCATCTCTCACAGTCCCAGCTGTCCTGGATCTGCTTTGTAGACCAGGCTGGCCTCAAACTCACACAGGTCTGCCTGCCTCTGCCTCCCAAGTGCCCCACGCTTGGCTTTCTGTTGTCCTTCCTGCTTCTGTGTAAGCTTACACTAAAGGGTCCCTACCATTTTGTTCTGCTTATTCTGCTGTGGTTACTGTATGGCACAGGTTCTCAACCTGTGGGTTCCAACACCTTTGGGCCACAGGGGTCACCTAAGAACACCAGAGAACACAGATATCTCCATCATGATTCATAACAGTAGCAAAATTACAGTTATGAAGTAGCAACAAAAATGATTTTATGGCTGGGGGTTACTGCACCAGGAACTGTGTTAGTGGGTCACAGCATGAGGAAGGTTGAGAACCACTGCTCTGTGATGAACTAACAAATTCCAGCAATTGGAAGAATTAACATTTTGAAGCACAGATAACACAAAGTATTTTATTTGGTTCAGTTTTCTAAAATCCATCTGTAGCTGAACACAGAAGAAAAAGAGCAGTGACCTAAAACAATACATTGTTTCTAAAGCACTTAGATACATTCTAGCCCTGACACTTAGCAGTGTATTAGCAAAGAAAGGGGAGAGGTTTAGACTTTACGTCCAAATTAATTAAGGAGTTGATGTATGTGCACTAATAAAAAGTAACTTATTATGTACTTGTAAGTTCTTTGTACATGTGTCAGAATTAAGGTCACCAGCGTGTTTCGGAATGATTTAGTCCCATATTTTATCTGACCTAGAGTTAATACTCCTCTTTCCACTCCTCCTATCTATCAGAGTAACCTGGTTGCTGGCTGGTGGTGGTGGCTTACTCCTTTAGTCCCAGCACTCAGAAGGCAGAGGCAGGTGGATCTCTGTGAGTTCAAGGCCAGCCTGGTCTACTGAGTGAGCTCCAGGACAGCCAGGGATACACAGTGAAAATCTATCTTGAAAAACTAAACCAACCAACCAATCAAAAAACAACCCCTACAAACAAACAAACAAACACCCCCCAAGGGTCACCTTGTAATGCTCTGAGGATCACTAATTTAATCTGTACATTGGAGTGGATTAGAGCCTTTTCAGAGTTTTGATGTGGTCAGCATGAAATTTTTAATATTATTGTGTGCACGTGTGTAGAGCGCACATACACACATATATAATCCACATTTATGGCATTTGTCCTATAGTTTTCATTGTATTATTTGTAAGTTAAGGAATGTTTTAGGGATGCAGAGGGAGAACAACTTTTTAAATGGATTTTAAACGTACATCACAGTATTTATCTGTGTCACATGTCCACACAGATCTCAGGTCTGTAAGTCTGTAAATACATCACTCCTTGTGCCTGCCATTCTGTTCTGTATCATTCTGTTTAACTATTTTTTTCCTTGCCATTGATTTTCTTTTTTAAAATTCAGAAACAAAATGATTCATTATGACATTTTCATCCAAAAATATCATTGCACCTTCATACCATTCATTTGGTTACTCACCTTTGTCTTCTTTCCCTAACACTGTCCTCTTTTTCCCTTCAAATTGCCCTCATTTTTCTTTCATATATAATATATAATATAATATATAATATATAATATAATATACAACATATAATATATAATATACAATATATAATATACAATATAATATATAATATATAATATACAATATAATATATATGACTTATATAAATATATGTCAAATATATAAGTATATATGAAATATAAAAATATATGAAAACAGAACTAAACTAGAAATAATACAATATTTCAAGCATTTACTCTACCAAAGTAGATTCTAAGCTGTCATTTCATAATAATATATCAGCAAAGAAAAGAGAGGAGGTTTAGACTTCCTGTTCAAATTATACATATATTATATATAATATATAAAATGATATATGTACTTGTGCACACACATATTTACATGTGTTTTATTCGTGTCTGTAATGCACATATGACATGACTGCTTCAGGGGTTTGCATATCATCCTTGTCCGGAATCATGCCAACCATCTGGCTGGTTTTGATGCCTCCAAAGCCAGTACCTGATCTTAACCGTTCTTGTTACCTAACTTATGTACACTGGCAGTATTTACGCTCTGTGACTGGCTTGATTCACTAGCCACAGCCACGAGGTTCATACATGCCATTGCAGGTAACAGGTCTCACGAACACAGGAGTGCCAATATGCTTTTAGACTTTAATTTTAATTCTTTTGGTTAAATCCCCCAAAGCAGAGCAGTTGGACCTGAGGCATTTTGCCTTGAAGTTTTCCGAGAAGCTGATTCCTGCTTTCCATGGTGGCTGAACCATGCTGCGTTCTTAACAACAGCATAAAAGAATTTCAGGTTTCTCACAGTCTTGATCACATTTGTCTGGTAATCGTTAGCATCATTCATATCCCTTTAGCAATTTGTATGTCTTCTTTAGACAACTGGCTTTTCAAGTCCTTTGTCTATTTTTGGGGGGTGGGAGTGGGGATTGGGAGCAAGGTGTTTTATTTTCTGGGGAAATTTATGTTTTGATTTTCTTTCTCTGTCTCTTAGAGACAGTCTTGTCAGGTAGCCACAGCTTGCCTGGAGCTCACCATAACGCTTTAAAGTCCTGGTCTTCTCTCTGCATCCTCCTGCGTGCTGGGGGAATTGTAGGCACGTGGCGCCCACTAGGCTACCCTGTGGATTTTCATCTTGGTTGTTGAGTGATAAGTGAATGTGAAGTCGTGGATGTGACTATGGAGATTCGCTGCTTCCTCAGAAAGGACATATATCCCCAGTGGAGAAAGCCAGAAAATGTTATTACAAAATACAATCAAACACCTGCCTGTCCGAGATCAATAGCTCAGCACCTCTCAGCACACTATGTTATATTTATTTTTGAAATTTAATGTATTTCTCTCTTCCCTTCCCTCCCTCCAAGTTCTCCCATATACCCAGCTACTAGGCTGCAAGTACTTCTTGCTTTTATTTCTTACCAATGTGTGTGTGTGCGCACGGTGTGGGCCTCCCACGTCCCGCTGTGAGTGTGAGGGTCAGGGGACACCGATGTGCGTTGTGTGAGTCATCCTCACATGGGTTCCGGGGACTGACCTCAGGTCACCAGGATTGAGTGGAGACAGCCTTTCCCTTCTGGCCATCACACCAGTCCTTTTGTTGTTTTGTGCTGGGTTTGTACCTTCCTCCTGTACTTTGGAGAGTAACATTAGCGTACGGTTTGCAGGTGTATTTATAATTAATTTTTGATAGATTACATACTTGTTGAAATATTTACTTATATGGTTTGTGTAACTACAGCAGTTTACAGTCTTTGGTAGTAATTTCACTGTCCTTTCTATGTCTTACCTTGTTTGTGATATTGCTATCATTTTTAATTCCATTTGTTTATAATTAGTGCAGATAAATTAATATCAGTGTTAATTAATTAATCCACTATTAAAAAACTCTCAGCTTTTTAATTTTTACTATTCTCTGTCCCCTTATTTCTATTTAAATCCTTTGTTGCTTTCTGCTAGCTTTGGGTTTACTTTGTCTCTTTCTTTTTCTTTGGTTGTAAAATAATTGGGGGATATTTATCACAATTAATGTCCCTCTTTGTACTGCTGGGGCACTGCTCTGAGGTTTCAGTATGTTTTGTTTTTGTTTGTCCTAGGCTCTTTTCCCTTTTGACTCCTTATATGACCTAGCTGTTATCCAAGGTCACACTTGATTTATACATTCAGTGTTCTGTCCATATCTGTTAGGCCTACTGAGTCTCCACTTGGCTTGGCTCTCTCATTCCTATTGCTGCCTAATTTTGAGCTGTTCTTTCTAATAATGAAAGCAGCGGAGGCTGAAGAGGAAGCTGGGGGATGGAGTCTGTATTGCTTCTGCAGAGGACACACTTTCAGTTCCTAGCAGTCATGTCACGTGTCCAGAACTGCCGGTGACTCCTTCTCCAGGGCTCCTCTGGCTTCTGTGGTTACCTGAACTCACATCAACACCACGTGCACGTATCCAGACACACGGTCTCTCGCTCCCTCTCAAACTCACTACCTTGCCTCTTTTAGTTACTTTTGTTACATGTGTACATACATACACACAGCCTACTGAGTTCACATATATCATTCACAGGGCTGATCACTTGGAATCTGATAACCAGCCAGGGGTCCCATCCCCGGAGAAAGCTCTCAGTGGCCATAGATTGCTGGAAGCTCTTCATCTGGGGTGGGGGTGGGGAATACGCCCATGCTGGCTTGTCAACTGCTGTTGTCATTATTCCTGTCTTCTTTAGGCAACCACGTGGTTGAGGTTTCATGGGTGTGTGGCTTTTCTGTCCTGTCTAGAAGACAGTAGCTAGTAGCTGATGTCCTGCTCCTCCGGCTCTTCTGCTCTGTGCACCCCTTCATCCACAGCTCTCCCTGGTTTTAAGTGTAGGGCTTGCAAAATAGTAGATAAGTCCGTTGGGATAGTCACCTGATGGTCACTTACCCTCTGCTTTGTGAACCAGTTGGGAACCTACGTAGAAAGAAGCTTCTCTGTTGGGGCTGAGAGATAGACTTCTTTTGGGCATGTAATTAAAACACAGTTAGAAATTACATTGGCTCAAAAAGAAAATGGCAGGAGCAGGTTCTCATCTGGGGCCTGTGACACCTCCAGCCACTGATTGTTGCCTGCATTCGCAGTGCCGGGCACAAATTCACACCTATTGAGTGGGCCCTAAGCCAAATTAATCACAATTACCTGCTGGTTACTCCCCCCCCCCCCAAAAAAAAATAAGGGGCCATTATTGCACTGCTGGGGATATTTTCCAGGCTGGCCATTGTTGTATATGGCTTACACAGCTAGGTAGCACTGTTGTTTGCTTGTCTGCTTTGTCAATGTTAGGCTGGAGGTTTCCAGGTCAGTTCAAGCTTAATCTCTCTAAGTCATGTGACTGAGGTTGTGTCTGTTGGGCAGTAGGGTCTTACCTTTAACACTGGGGAGGCAGCTAAGGGCAACAGCGACAGCCTATATGTTTGGGAAGACTCTTGAGCTCTCCTGACCAGCAACTTGAAGGACTATTTCTCATGCTTGGCGCTGGGGTTTGTCAGGCAGTCTGTAGATCTTGAGGGAAGCACTGTTACCCTTTATGTCATAACTGCACTTTACATACACACACACACACACACATACCACACCCCTGTCCACACTTGCTTCACATATAATGCATATTTTAAGCTTGTAAAATGTTTCATTATGGATTTTCCAACATCTATAGGTTTATTTGTCTCTCTTCCTTCTCCTTCTGCCTTAGCCATCCTCTTCCCCTCTTTTCTCCATTTCCTCCTTCATATCGTCTGTGTCCTATCATCCCTCTCCCTGGGACAGTCACAGCTTGTAGACGGAAGAGCTGATCTGGGGTTAATGGTTCCAGAGGGAGAAGAGTCCATGACCAACCTCAGCGGGGTGGAAGTGTGGCTGCCCGCAGGCAGGGCACCCGGAGCAGCGCACTGGTAGCTCACATCTCCATCCCCAAACAGCAGAGAGCCAGCTGGGCATGGTGTGCAAAGCCCACTCCCTGTGACAAGCTTTCTCCAGCCCCCCCCAAGCCTGCCCAAGAGCACCTCCAACTGGGCATCGTATTCAAGTGCCTGAGACTCTGGGAGACGGTTATCATTCAAACCCCCACACAGGCTGTGAGTTTCCTTAAAAACAGACGGTGACTCTTCCGTGGACAGCTCATCTCATAGTCTGTCTTATCACATTGCTCTTTCCTCCTGTTGTGCCTGGTTTAGAAATTCCCAAAAATTCGCGTTTTTGTAAGGCAGTTGCAGTAATTACACACATTTTGTGTGGCTAAGTCTCTTATTTAAAAATGTATGTTTTATTATTTTAAAAGTATAAGCGCCCATGAGCGCGCTACGACCACACAGTTCAGAAGTACGAGTTGGTCCTCTTGTGACTAGAATGCAGACGACCGTGAGCTGCCCAGGTTGGCTGCTGGGAACTGAATTCCCATCTTCCAGAAGAGCAGCAGCTGTTTTTAACCACGGAATCACTTCTGGTTGTGTTTATCATTTCTGTAGATACAGTGTTTCTGACAACACATTCCTTCCAGCACTTCCAATAAAACACCTCACTCCTTTTTCCCCAGGAAAGGCTCTGAGAACTCTGTTTCTGGCTCTCACTGGTCCCCTGGTACTCGCTCACTCGTTCCCTGATACTCACTCACTAGTGCCCGGTACCTGGTGCACCCTAGTATCTCACTGCATACTTGACAAGGTGCTGTTCTCTTGTTGCTTTCAGAATTTGCTGATTTGGTCCCTCACATGTAGTGTGCCAGGGTGTGGACTTATTTGTATAAACTTTTGAGTCCTGTGGGCTTCCTGAATTGAGCTGTCCATTTCCCTTTCCAGGCTGGCATGCTCAATTGACTTGTCCATTCCAGCGTTTTAATGCTGTGCTCAGGGACATTGCAGATGGTTCTGTCTTTCCTATTGGTGCTGGTGTGCTCAGATCCCCATTTCCCACTGTGCAGAAGCCTTTCTCTTAGCTTCCATTTCTCCCATGGAAGCAGATGTATCTCTGCAGCAGGAGGAGGACCCAGGCCCTCGTTCTGATGTCAACACTTTTTGTTTTTAGACCACATCCCAAAGTATCTGCTCATCAGAAAGAATGATAAAGAACACAATTGATGACAGGCTTATGTAAGAACGGGAGAGGAAATGTGTAGCGGAGGCAGACGTAGGTGAAAAAATGTTTATTGGATATGATGTGGTGTCAGAAATTTTGCATGCCCGAAACTCAAGGTGATCATGGCTCTGCCGCTGAGTTCTGAATTTAAGAAGATTCTCTCTCAGAATCTTAGTCTACTTAAGCTTATAGATTTTGTATGCGTGCGCTTGCTGGTGTGGACAAGTGCACGCATGTATACAGGCCCAAAGGTTGACACTGGTGCCTTCCTCCATCACTCCCCTCCCTTAGCTTTTGAGCCAGTGCTTCTCACTGGACCTGGAGTTCATGGATTCAGCCGCACTGTCTGGCCACTGACTCCACCTGAGTCTGCTGCCGTCAGGGCTGGGGTTGCGTCGCCCAGCTTCCTCATGTGGGCTTGGGGGACCTGAGCTCAGGCCATGATGTTCGGACAGCCAGTATGTTACCAGCTGAGCCACTTCATGAAAGACTGTTGTTTCATGCAGCACACTCCAAACGTAACATTTTGTTACTTTGCTTTACTTCCCAAGGTTGTCTTTTACATTTTTTTCTTCTTATTTTTCCTTTTAAAAAGTTTGCCTGGGGATATAAAAACTTGTGAAAATTACCTGCTTCTGTTGAGATTATCTATATCTCATGGTCGTATAATTTTAGCTTAGTGATATTTAAAAGGGATCAAGGAATTAGGAGTCTAGTATTTTTAAAGTTTATTTGTAAGAATCACAGTTGGTCCTGACTGGAAAAAAAATGAACAACTTCTGTCCTTTTCAGTTATAACTCCAGAAAATAATTATTTTTAATTAACAGATTTCCATAATTTACAGTTGGAAAAGATAATGAAATTTAAGTAAGGCAACCTTAATTATTCATGAGCATTTTGGCACTCTACTTGGGAATCCTATTCCAGCCAGCTACCACATTGTAATAAAAGAATCTGCTGACTTTCAGTCTTTGCCCTTCAGTCTTACCTGCGAAAACGATGAGCATATTTGTAATATCAGTTCTCATCGGTTTATTCTGTTGCACGCTTGCTTAATGTTTGTAGTGGTAATCAACTGTGATTATATATGCAAGATAACTTTTGATACTACTTACATGGAAATGTGTTACGTACATATGTACAATACCATTTTCATAGTTTAGCAATATGCTGAAGAGTGATTATATTATGCAAACAAAATGCAACCTTTATTTTCTCATTGTCTCTGTTATTTACTCTGACGCTCAACTCTTGACAGCAGCTGCAAGCTTGAGGGGTCCCAGCATTTTTTTTTTGGCACCCACTGTGATCCCGGAGATCCCCCAAGACAGCTTTTGTATTTGGCATTTTGTTAAAGGACTCACACAACTGACAAACTATCCTCCCCTTCATTACAACTTAGAGCTGTGAAAGGATTCAATGTGAAACCAGCCATGGGAGAGAAAAAGGTGCATACAGCAGGGAGCGAAGCTAGCACCACGCTCCTACTTTCTCCCGCAGATGGGTTGCGTGGATGGCATTTTCCACCGGTGACAATGGGTGAGAAGGCACTAAGAGTGCGACTCAGCGATGGGAGGTTTCCCGTGCCTTATGATTCATAGTTTTCGTTGTGGCTCTTAGACAGATGTCTTGCCGAATGGCTTGCCCTAGTCTCTGGCATTTCCGGAGGTTGAGCTGATTTTGTGTGGCTCAGGCCACCCGTGAGAAATCATATTTTCAAATTGCAGATTACTTATCCCAAATAAACAGACCCGTTTAAAAAACACCTGTCTGTCTGTCTGACAGTGTGTACACATGTACACACGCATGCATGAGTGTGTCATGTTGCACAAGTGGAGTCTGAAGAACAAGTGTGGGGAGCTGGTTCTCTCCTCCCATCCTATGAGTTCCTGGGCTCACAATCACCACATCTGGCCTGGCAGCAAATGCTTTTACCCATTGAGCCATCTCAACGGCCCCTTCAAGTGAGAAGGCTTTTTTTTTAACCAGAAAAAAAATCTTTCTTTTGTTTCTCTAACTGTGTAAGCTGCATTTGGATCAAAACCTTTGCATTCTTCATCTCCTGTTGGGAGCACGGTTCTGGAGTTCTTTGGACAGTTTACATTTTCATCCTTTGAAGCTTAGCTGAGCGTCACCTCATGGCCTCTCTTTCTCCCCTGGTCCTTCTTATGCTGCCATCCGAGACTCCCGAACATCAGTGTAAACCGATGCTTTGCCCACTCTCTTTGAATCTGCTTTCCCCACTAGAGTGATGTGTCCCAAAGGCACACATTGCAGTCTTCAGTGGTGAAGAGAACAGTGCTGGCAGAATCATCTGCTTGCCAGTGCCTGGCTTGCTGGTGAGTTTTCTGGCACTGGTCTCATCAGCTCCACTATTTGCCGCGTTCGACAAAGGCGGCACTTTGCATGACATCACACATTCGAGCTACCTTTCAGCCACTTATTTGAGTTCACAATTTAGAATTGAATTTGTCAAAACCGTAAAGGCTGTACTCACTTATGCTCGTTCATACAACTAAAAATGTGTGCATTCCACATTTGCAGACTATTTACAGTCTGTATATCCAGAATGGCAATTAAAGGCTACAATGAGTCTAGTCACTAAAACAAACAAACATACAAAAAATATTATAAAAAAGAGCTCCTAATACTGGCTTCCAAGTGCCACGAATTCTTAAATTCTGAGAACTTGGAGTTTTGGTGCCGTTTTTCTCCCTTCCCACTGGGGCCCTGCCTGCTTAGTTGCACATACAGACACGGTTTCTCTCCGTGTATTTAAGGAGACACACTTGACAGCTCACAGCAGAGTCTCTTACAGCAGAGCAGAGGACTGCTTCTGCGGCGCGGGCCCGGACTAGGAGTTTGTAGCAAGCCTGCTTCCCAGGAAGTGTCGGGATGCACGGATGTGAAGGCTTCCTCTGACCGCTGTGGAGCAGGCCGTCTGCCTCCAGAAGGTTTCTCCCGTCACTAACCGTCAGCACACGGAATGTAGTAGATTCTCCTCACTGATATTATGTATCAGCAATACTCCAGTGGAGTTCAAGCAGCCCGCTTAAAAAACATCCTGAGGAAGTTTCAAGAGAATGTTGAGCTTGAGAACAGAATTATCAGGATATGTTCTGTAGATTTGTTTTTGAGCTTGCGAACTATAAAATCAAGTCATATTCAATCTGACGTGAACTACTACAGTCTTATAAAATATTTTTCCTCAATTAATAATCTAAACATATGGAGACAAGTGGTCTGTACTTACTTTCATCATTCTCTTTTTTTTTTTAAGGTCAGAAGGTTGGGAGATGGACATGGTAGCTCAGGACTATAAAGTCAGCTCTCTGGGAGACTAAGACAGGAGGATCAAAAGATTGAGATCAAGAGAATAGGAGCTGAAGAACCACATGCAGACACGACCTATTAGAATTTCCAGGTCATGAACCATGGAGTATTGGCTGGAAGCTCTCAGAAAAGACGGGTGATAGCTAAATATCAGTGGTTCAAATAGCAAAATAAAATAGAACACTCTAAAGTAGGCCACAGAAGATGATCCAGGCAGTCCTGATGAGAGCTGATAGGCTGGGGTCAGATAGTAGGGGAGGAGGACCTCCCCTATCAATGGACTGGGGGAGCTGTATATCAGGGGAAGAGGGAGGGAGGGTGGGACAGGGGAGGACAAGAGGGAGGGGCTACAACCAGGATGCAAAGTGAATAAATTATTAAAAAGTAAATAAAAATTACAAAAAGTAAGTGAAATTCAATAATGATATAGAAATATTAAAGAAAATAAAAAGCTCTGCAGAAATCTTCTGCAACAAAATGTATTAAGGGGAGACAGACTACAGAGCCTGAACACAAGAGAGATGAATTAGAGTATTCAGATACTGACAAAGTTAGTTTAATTAGCAAGGACACAGAACATATGAGAGCTTCAGGGCACTATCATAACACCAAGTCTATCAATGAGTGTCTTAGATAGGATTGCCATTGGTGTGGAGAGACGCCATGACTAAGGCAACTCTTATAAAGGCAAACATTTAATTGGGGCTGGCCTACAGTTTCAGAGGTTTAGTCCATTATTGTCATGGCAGAGAGCACGGCAGCGTGCAGGCAGACAGCGTGCTGGGGCAGCTGAGAGTCCTACATCTTGTTCCTGGCCTGAAGCAGCAAGGAGAGACTGCTATTTCATACTGGAGGTAGCTTGAGCATTACAACCTCGAAGCTCTGCCTCCATAGTGGCACACTTCTTCTAGCCAGGCCACACCTCCTCATAGTGCCCCTCCTTATGGCAAGCATTTAAATACATGAGTCTATGGGGCCATATTATCCAAGCCACCACAATTATGGAGACAGAAATAGACTTTAATGTAAAATGCATAGAAAACATTAAAAAAAAAGCCATAAGAGAAAAAAAATTCAAGTCTATGCAAGGAGATACATGCCCAGGCACAATAGGCATTCAGAATTCCAAACAGACAAGATGAGAAAGGAACCTGTCTGTGGCATTAAATTTATACTACAAAAAAGTACATTGGCAGTTGCAAGAGATACAGCAGATCACAAACGAGGGAAGCCTATCATAATAAAAGCAGATGTCTTAAAAAGAACTTTAAAAGGCAGGAGGACATAGAACATTGTATTTCAGTGTTTAAAACACAATAAATACCAACTCAGACTTCTCTATCCAGCAGAGCTATCACAATTGAAGGATACCGAAAAGATTTCATAATAAAAACAAACAAGGGATCTATGAACCCTAGGCCAGTTTTACAGAAGACACTGAAGGAATAATTTGGACTAAAGGGAAAGATAAACCACTTTAAAAGACTGAAGAACAGTTAATAAGTGAAAAACAGGAACACACCCAGCACTGAAAAAAATCACCAAGATGACGCTGATCAGTGCACACCTTCCGTAACTATTAGTGATCTCAGTCCTCCAATTAGAGGGCATAGACTAGCGGGTCTGTCTGGAAAAACAACAAAAAGTAGGGTCTACTTACGTATTGCCTCCAAGGAGGGCACCTTACTATTAAAGATGTTCAAGCTCAGGGTGAAAGGATGGGAAAAAGATACTGCAAGCAAACAGAACGAGGAAGTAAGCCTGTGTCCCTCAAAAACCTACATAAAAATCAAGTCGATAAACAATATTGAGTAAGTAGGTTAATGAAAAGGAAGTGTAAATGAGGAATAATCTCTCGGCCATCCAAGAGATGCAAAGTCATGCTTTGCTGGAAAACAACAGACGCTGACATCTGAGTCATTGCTGACTTCCGGTGGGACCGTAAATATTCCAGTCACAAAGGAGGTCTATGCAGAGTCCCCCCAGAACTAAAAGCAGGTTTAGCACATGACCCAGTTAAACCACCCTTGGGCATTTGCCTGTGTTTGGAGCAACTGTGCCCATCACCACACTGCTCACACTAGCCGAGTCACACAACAGCCTAGACGCTCATCAGCAGAGGATGGGTAAACGCAATACACGGAAACCAGGGAAACCATCTCACCATAAATGTTGTTGGTAGGAAAATGGGTACAACTGGGGATGATTGTATTAGTTAAGTCACTCTGAGAGAGGCAAGTTTACATGGGGCCTTTCATTTGTTCTTCCTAGAGTTTACGTAGATTCTTAAAATCACGTATGCAGTGAAGATCTGAGTCAGATATAGAACAAAGGAAGGGAAGCTAAAAGACCAGGTGGACAGTATGGGAGGTAATTGCTCAAAGTATTTCATATATATGTGTGTGGAAATTCCCTTCTTCTGTAGCTCAGTAACATGTATAGTGAATGAATAGCAAACAAAACAAAACAAAAACAAAAACAAACAAAAAACCTACGACTATTTTTTAAATGGTTCAGACTTCCTACTTTTACGTTGCGCTGGTTGGATCTGGGATGCACCCCAGAGGCCTGTGTGCCGAAGGCTCAGTCTGCAGCCTGTACAGTACTGGGAGATGCTGAATCCTTCAGGAAGCTGGATCCAGTCCGAGGGAGCTGCATGGTTAGGGCTCCCTTCATAGGGTCCCAGAACGGTCCTGTATCTTTCTCTGCCTTGTTGTTTCCTGGCTGCTGTGCCGTGAGCAGCTTTGTTCCGGAACACATGCCTTACAATAAAGTTCTGCCTCTATAGATCCGCAGGTCTCAACCTGTGGGTCACGGCCACTTTGGGGTCGCATGTCAGATGTTTGCCTTATGACTCGTAACAGTAGCAAAATTACAGTTAGGAAGTAGCAACAAAATAACTGTATATTTGTGGTCCACCACAACCTGAGGAAGTGTATTAAAGGGTCACAGTGATAGGAAGGGTGGGAGCCGCTGCTCTGGAGCAACTGAAAGTGGGAACCGAAACAGTTTTCTCCGTAATAAAGGCAGTTTTAGGTTACACTGCATGACTTGGCGAGACCTTCTCTCAGAGTTTAGGCACCACTGCAGGTGATGAATCACAAAAAGGAACATATGTTGGGTATATATGAAACAAGTGTTCAAGGCCAGCCTTGGTTACGTAGTCTGTTCAAGGTCAGTCTGGGATACATGAGACTGCTTCATGAAAACAGAACAGAAAACGATTTAACAATTAAAAACGAGTTAAAATCTACAGCAAGTGATGCTTGTTTTATGACTGGAAGTCTTTTTCACAGCCGGGGAGATGGCTCGGTGGTTGTGTGACAGGAGTTGAGACCCTGCTGCCTCATCTGGGAGGCTCACAAGTGTCTGTATGTTCATCTCTTAGGGGGTCTGACACTCTGACATGCTTTTCTGCTCTTCACAGGTGTCTGCGCACATGCATGCACAGAAAATGCACACACACTTGCACAACACATGCATAAAAAAAGATCTGAGGTAAATCTTTTCTCACCTGAGACTCAGTTTGAAAATTAATGTAGAAATTCAATACTGGGACCAGTGAGAGGCCTCAGGCCATCAAGCCCAATGGCCTCCACATATTCACCGTGGAATACATAGACCTACACACCCATCACATCCCCCTACACACAGGCACAGATACACGCACAGACACAGGCACACACACTAAATTAAAAATGCAATACAAAATTTAACAAACAAACCTCAAAATAGCCCTTTACCCGCAGCGAGTCCCAGTATGGTGTCTCTGCTGGCCTGTGGCGCGCCATCACTCGCGTCTTTTTTCGTGCTTTTCCTTCAGCCGTGTTTTAGGACAAAGCTGTATATGCCGGAAAGCAGACTGCCCCTTCATCCTCCCACATTTCCCCAATACTCTTCACCTCACCTCCCAGACTGACTCCTCCAAACAACAGTCTGCTTTTCACAAGAGGTTTCATTCTTGCTTCTGTCCCCTAACTCTAAAGATGGGCTTCTTCTTTGACCTTAGCATTCTTCACTCAAAACAAAGAATTTTTCTTGGGTGCTCTCCCTGATAGCTTCTGCCTCTCCAGTCTCCTCCTGACTGTCAAGCAAGGACCTGGAGTATCGTGCAACTCCTATTCAGGCTACCCAGCTCCCTGGTGGAATGAGTATAGCAGGGTATGGGACAGACATAGAGTTATTTCTTTGCAGAAGGCGTTACACATGACAGCACTTACTGTTAACTGCTTTACAGCATCTGTATTAACATGAACGTATCTCTCCAGCCCAGTACGAGATCCTTTCAGTCATCTTCCCTCTTCTCTCCCCTCAGAACTGCATCTCTGCAGGAGTCGTATTCTTGGTTCAACTACCCAATGTTCTTTAGCACAATTCTAGTTCTCAAAAGCACCGTGCTTTAAGCAGCACGCTAATCCTAGACAGACGGAGACGGTTTTCACCCTACACCTTCTCTTACATACTGTGTTGTGTAGTCTTGTAAGTGCTAAGCATGTCCAAGTGAACCATCTTCCTAGCACCATGGTAACCTAAATGATTCCAATATGCTAGACAGATAATTTTGTGCATGCAAGGCAAGAAGCTGACCATGAGATTCAAAGAGAGCTTCTCATAGGAAAGCAAGCAGAAGAGTGGACGGAAGGCAGCCACAGCGCAGATGTACTGTTGGATGGACGGGCTTACCGTTAAATGAAAGGAACAGTTTACATTAACCTTAGAAGACAGAATTCAGTATTTGCTCTCCCTTTTCTTTTTGTAATGTATTTTCAAGTGGGATGGGAATGGACGAGTGGTGATGGATGGATTCTAAAATGATCCGTTAAAGTAACAGAGCCATGCTTGTGGGGTTCAATGACATACCATGGGTTAGTAGTGGCCATGTAGTCTGCAGTAAATATGAATATAATGGCAAGCAGACATCTTCTCTATCCTTCCTCTATTTTTTTAAAAAAAGATTTATTTATTTATCACGTATACAGCGTTCTGCTTGCATGTGCACCTGCATGCCAGAAGAGGGCAGCAGCTCTCACTATAGATGGTTGTGAGCCACCACGTGGTTGCTGGGAGTTGAACTCAGGACCTCTGGAAGAGCAGCCAGTGCTCTTAACCTCTAAGCTATCTCTCCAGTCCCTATCCTTCCTCCAAACCTACTTGCAAGGTCATGTAAGGTCTTGTGTTCTCCAACCCCCTTCCTTACTCTGCCAGCCCTCACTGGGAATCTTGCTCTGGCAATTCCATTCCATCATCTTTTCGATCTATTACTCTTCAGTAGGTCCTTTTGTAAGTCATTCCAGTGCCTTAAACTGGTTCACCAATTGAAGCCACTGCTCGTCTCTTTCTCAAGAAAGAAAATACATAATTAAATTTGTATCTCTCCTTTCTTTCCTAACTGCCAGTGACATACAGAGAGAAGGAGCTTTAGGATAGGAGGTTAGAAAGATGCCTTTCTTCAGTTTCTGTGGTGTGGACATACTTTTTTTTTTTTTTTTTTTTTTTGGTCTCCTAGCCTTTCCCTTTGTTCTTACCTTGTAGTCTGTCCCTGTGAATAAATGTAGATTAGGAAGAAATGTCCTTGTCTGAATTGGGGCATGTGTTACACAGGACAGACCACATAGGGCTTCACCTAGTTTATTGGTCTTCTGTGACAATATGCAAGTTTCTAGACAAATTGACATCATGTGTTTCCTTTTATGTGCTAAATAATAGTAAGGCCTATATAACAGAACTGTAGCACAGACTACACATAGTCCTAGACATAGTTGGGACTCCAGTTTGGTCCAATTAAAATAATTATTCATTTGTTTGTTTTATTCAAGACAAGGTCTCACTGTGTAGGTCTGGTTGTCCTGGAACTCACTATGGAGAATAGGCTGGCCTCTAACTCACAGAAATCTGCCTGCCTTTGCCTCCCAAGTGCTGCGCTTAAAAGCGTGAGCCACTACACCTGGATTTAAAAAATAATAATAGTTATTATTGAAGTTTTGGGGTTTTAAACCTTTCATATCTTTTTGTGAAAGCTTTTTCTTTTGAAAAATTAAGTTTTTCACAGTCTCATTTTTTTTTAATATCGTTCTTTGACTAAATTTAGTTTATCTCTCCTCTGAGGACTATAGTTATTATTTTATTATTCAGAGTTATTTTTCCTTTCTCTACCTAAATCAGAATTATCTATGCTAAGCATCACCACATAGAAATATAGCCTAGCTAGGTAAAAAGAGCAATTGAAGAATAAATGACGTTATTTTACTCTTTCTAGGGGTAGTCTTGAGAGGACACCTTAATATGGTTAAATTCCTAGCTATATTGTATCTTTTAGGTTGTGTGCTGTTCTAAATCTCGATTTCTGTAGATTAATTAGCATTAACTCTTGTCGGTGTGAATAACATTGCGCTTGTCTTTTTCTTCATGGATAAGACAGTATATCCTCAAGGAGTTGTGATTACCATCTTCCCCCTCCTCCTCCTCCTCCTCCTCCCCCTCTCTCCTCGCCCCTCCTCCTCACTGTCCCTGCAGGTGCGGAGGTGGTCTGGACTGGCTACTACGGCCTAGTGTATAACATGGTGAAGATGCTATGGGAGCTCCAGGATGATGGGGAGCAGGAAGGACTTAGAACCATGATATGGCAGACACTGCAAAAGATAAAGGATTCAGAGCAAGATCCACGAATCCAAAGTGCATTAGCTATCGCCCAGGTAAGTTCTCAAACTTATCCTTCTGTGTGCAGAAATAACTGTCCGTTCTCTATTAAAGTGGATTTTCCACAGTCAATGACCAGCAGCGACTCATGAGGATGTAGAGTTTAGAGGTCCATACTTGCCTGTTTTTAATGATGAGAGTTAAGCTCTAGGTGATGCCATAAAATGAGACTCTTGCAACTTTTAGTATAAGCAGAATTAGTTACAGACCCAGGCCCCCAAACAAACAAACAAACAAACCCAAGAAAAGGCTAATTCAACCACTGTTTTTGGCCATGGTGAGAAGTTCTGACAGAGCAATGAAGTTACCTAGGTTTTTCTCTCACTTCAGAAAAAAATGGCGGAGAAGCTTGGTAAGGAATAGATGTTTCGGGAACATTGCATGAACTCCCGACTCGAGAGTTCCTTCTGGGAAGCAGTGAATGTAGGCGCCATTTTCTACAGGGAGCTGTGACAGAGGTCAGTTGTCCTCTGTGGATCTCAGAGCTTGTAGAACATCTGTCCAGGGCCTTCTGGCTTTTAGAGTCTTCACTGAGAAGTCATGTGTTTTCTAACGGGCCTTCTTTTGTATGTTAGGTTTTTTTTTTTTTTCCATTGCAGCTTTTAATATTCTCATGTATTCTCTGTAGTGTTTTGATAAGTGTGTGTTGTGGATAATTTTTTTTTTTTATTTTGCCTGTTTGGTGTTCTGTGTGCTTCTTGTACCTTGAAAAGCACCTTTTCTTTAGCGTAGAGAAATTTTCTTGTATGATTTTGTTGAAAACAATTTCTGTACATTTGACCTCAGCTTTCTGTCCTTCTATTCCTATTATTTGTAGATTTGGTCTTTCACAGTATCCAAAATGTTCTAGATGGCTTGTGCTTACATATGTTAATGGTTCACATTTCCTTTGGCTGTGGTATTCATTCATTCTGTTTTGTCTTCAGTGTCTGTGATCTTGCCTTCCGTGTCTTACACTCTTTGGTAAGGATTTCCTCGGGCTTTGGTTTGACTTCCTGGATTTTTCATTTTCAGTTTTATCTCAGTTTGTGTTTTCTTTAGTAATTCTGCTTCTCTTTCATGTCTTGAACACGCGCACACATTCACACAACTCCATACGCCACGCACGCTCACAAGTTGCTTTCAGATGGACTCTAGGGTCACAAAAGAGGTAAAATTTAGGGAAATATTCTAAGCTGTTTACAGAAACTAAGAAAAGATATTAAGAAAAAAAAGAGTAAGAGACTATGAAATCAAATACATAAAATTGAATAACTCAAAAGCTGTTCCTTTGGAGTAAAGTAAAATAGACTATTTGTGGAATAAGTCAACAGTGGGGAAACATAATCGTCATGAAAACTGGAGGGGTAAATGGAATAAAGCTCAAAGAAAATAATTGTAAAACAATTATTAGAAGGTCCTGTGACAAGTTTATCTAATGTATTTGAAGATGAGAATGCAGTGGTCGGTTTTAATGTCACCTTGCCACAAATTAGGGTCACGTGAGTAGGGAGCCACGCCTGCAGAGTGTCCTGCTTGGCTATTGTTGTTGGCCTAGGTGGCTTCCCAGAGACTGCAGGTAAGTCCCTGTTGCTGAAGGCACCATGGCATTCGGAGACAGGTCTCTGAGGCTCTGGCCAGAAAGCTTTCTCCCTGCTGGTCCTTCTACAGTCCTGGAAGGTAGAACACAACCTGCCAAGGGGGAGGCAGCCAGTAGGCTTCCTCAGCTGTGAAGCCTTTGAACCACACCTGGAACCAGCAAGGCAAGATATTCTTAAAGGTGTGAGGGGGTTCTTCTTTTTCCCACTCTTTATTCCCCTGGTTTCATCCCCTATTATTAGATAGGTGAGAAAGAAGGAGAGAGAGAGAGAGAGAGAGAGAGAGAGAGAGAGCGCAAAAACCCTACAAGTAACCGAGGGATGATGAGAGCTAGAGAAGGAATCTTTCCTCAGGGATGTGTACCTTAGCTGGTCATTAAATACCAAATGGTCAGCACTAAAATCATATACAGACACACAATACCAAATAGACCTAACAGGTTGTGTTTATATATGTACTCATATGTATATATATATATATTTATGCATGTGTGTTCATGTATGTATATTTGTGCATGTATACGTACATGAATTAGAGGATAGAAGTCAGACGCTTGATAGGGAGCAAGGAAAAAAGGACATGGAAGGAGTTGGAGGTAGCAAAATGAATGAGAGAAAATGATTTTATTGTATTTTAGTAATATTAAAAAATAATCCATCCTCCAAAGCTACAAATATTTCTGCATTCTTAGACCCTTCTAGGAGTAATGATTTACTATATACAATACGATGATTTAGATTCAGCTGAGCAGTAATTGTTAATGATTAGTGTTGAATCTGTAATGTGAAAGCAAGCAAGCCCTGACTGGTGTAGCTGATGCGGGAAGGTGGATGGGAGCCCAGATAAGAAGGGTCAGCAGGAAGACCCTTCCTGCCTCAGTGCTTTGCTCTGAGTTGACTGGCTCCGTTGCTGCTGCTGCTGCTCCTGCCTTTGCTGATGCTGGACTAGTGTCTCCAGGCTTCCATCCTTTGCTCAGATCCCGCAGCTCTCCAGGAACCGTCCAGGTTTTTTACACGAGGTGGTGATGTCTCAGACACTCAGCCTCGTGGACCGAGCAGCTACCGGGCTTCTCCAATGTGTGACAGCTGCGGTGGAACTCCTACTAGTGAGGCACCCAGCCCCAGCGACCAAGCAGCTAGTGCGTTCTCATCGTCTTAAGTGTGAAACAGTGGTTACTATTTTAACATCAGCGGATGCAACAAGTTCTCTTTATATATGGTCATCCTATTGGTTATTTTCCTAGAGAGAATCCTGGCTAATGCAGCGAGAGAACGAATGACTTTTCTGAGAAATTAAAAATGATGGAATTGATATAGTGTATGTAGAAAACCAAGAGGAATATGGTCATTATCACGTTATTTAACATGGCACTTATGTGTGGCTCTTCGCCATTGAAAATGTGTCAGATAATAGACGAAAAAATGTGAAGAAGTTGTCAGACTTCAGTACTGGCACTGCCACGGACAGAAATGAAACAACAGCATTTAGATTCTAACTTCATACAGTCACCTGGATGGGGACAAATGACGGCCCACAGCCTGATTTCTGAGGTGCTTGGGAATACTATCGGTGCTCACAGGCAGAGACTGGACACACACAGGAGAGGGAAAACACAGTGCGGAGAGTACAGAAGCCCCGGGGAGGAGGACCCAGTGCAAACTGCAGGCCCGTACAGAGATGATGACCCTAGGTGAGCTTGAGCATGTTTTGAAGCTTTTGGCCTCTTACTATTTCTGTAATGGAACTATGAGTGAAGGGAGCATTTATATTTACTATAAAAACAGTATCAAATGTTAATAAACTTCACATGAAAAAATTAAAATAAAATTGAAAAATATTCTGAGGGAATTGAAGATAGTCACAATCCAAAGGAAACCAAAGAAATCATCATTTCTTCTGCAGTGGTTTCTCTGTGTCTTCAAATCATGAAAATGTGGTCCAAAGGCTAGAAAAACTTCCCAGTATTACCGCTGATTTCCGGGAGTAGGACTTGTTACAAGATTCCAGGCTAAGGGTTGAGGAAGTTGGGCTTTTACAGGTTCGGGCCACCGTTAGCTCTGGACGTAACCATGCAAGTTGCCTTTTCTCTGGACTCATCTGCACTCAAATCCTTTTTCTTAGATTAAAAATACGTTTTACGCTTTCTGGGTCTTTAGGTGGTTCTTCCTGCATGACTGTGTGTTTCTCCCCATTAGGGACATTTCTGAAGTTAGTGAGGCACTCTCCTGAAAATACAGCTACAACTGCAGTTCTGCTTCTCGTCAGGACATTCCCAAAGTGCGGCTGTTTCTTCCTTATGTCTTATTCTCCATCAAGATAACTCTTCGCCATCTTAGAGCATGCTTTTTTTTCCCCCCCGTTGTTGAAGTTTCTTGTTCTTTCTCGGGTTTGAATTAGGGGTTAACTGTTCACTTTTAGAGTTCATTATTATGGATTTAGCAAATGTTAGTAGGTGAGAAGATCAATTGGCCACACCCTCTGCAGTGCATTGTCGAAGCATATAAATGGCGTCTGCTGAGGTTTCAGAGTGTGCTCCACGTTCTAGTACAAAATGAAACTTTACCTTCCTGGAGTTTTAATTTTCTGTATGATTTGAATGAATTTATGGGTACTATGTAAGATTAGGTGGTATTTTTGTTCCCTCGGAGGAAAACGGACCATTGAATGCCCACTGGAACTAAAATTTTTAATGTCACCGATTTGCCATTATGCTCCAATTAAGTTTTATCTCTGCTTTTTGATTGAGAACTCAGAATGAGACAACAATGAAAAGCAACTATCAAATCAATGGTAGCGGCCACTGGCTCATCACCCTAGAGGCCCTCTGTGGGACTTGACATGAGGCTCTCCACGCTCTGTGACCCTCACTCCTGACTGTGTATAGAAGACTGTTTGGGGACACACCGGGAACAGCAGTCAGAGTTCTGCACAACTTGTAACAGACTAGGCCGCACACGCCTCTCCCAGAGCTTCCTTCTTCTCTTCACTGCCTGTTCCTGCTGTCTCTGAGCTGCTGTCCTCTGTGACACCTCCAGTCTCAAACGGATGCCTGGAACTCAACAAGCCAGCTCACATTTGAGCCTTCTATAATTAGACTTCTGTTTATGTGCCTGCTTTTCGGGGCCAGTCATTTGACGTAAGATGTTCTGTTCTTAAAGTTTTCATAAATATCTATAGATAATTGCATTTGAAATTCATAAATCAATCAGACACTCAAGATGATGCAAGCAGAGCCTCGGTACTCAGTGGCTTGGTACACAGGGCAGACGAGAGTTCATTGACTGCACATGCCATGTAGTTTTGACATGTAGAGGCTTTAGAAGGGTCCCACTTACTTGAACTGGGGAATAAGTGGGAGGCAAGTTTTTTCAGTGAAAACGCTAAATTAGAAATTTCTGAAAGCAGCTATATTACAGCCATATTATTTTCATCTCAAATTAAGTTCGGACCCAATTAGTATTTATAATATGACATAATTATAATGTGTATGAGGAAGAGCAAAAGACAGTCTCTCTAGGCCAATTAAATTACTGAGCAGCAGAAATAGGATTTCTAGACACAAACCCTAAGGTATCTAACCTATGAAATACCATTTAATTTATTTTGCCTTTGCTTACTGTTAAGATAGTACAAATGAAGGAAAAGTTATGTTTCCTATAAGCTAATATAAATTTCAAGATAGTGAAGCCCCTCCCCCGGCTCCCTCCTTAGGCCGCTCTTGCTCATGTGCAACAGTTGGCTCCATTCTTGGCAACCCAGAGCCCCAGCGTGGCGGTTAGTGACGACAAATTAGGCTCTGTCCTAGAATTATTTTGTATGCCTAATCATTATACTGAGGATCCTCACAGGCTGATTATGGAAGGACTGAAAGACTTGCTAGAGATGTCACGAAAGAGGTAGGAGGACATCACATTGTGGACCTCTATGTGTTCAAGGGGAGCTATGCATTCTTTGCTGATATGGTGATTGGATGGATCACTGAGTAGAAATAATGTGACTGTAGATATTATGAGACCGAAGAGCTACTTTAGCGGTCGGTCAACAGAGGCCATAAACATGATCTCTCGGTTGCTACTGGAAAGGATGTCTTGATGAAAATATAACTGACACCGGTAAAACAATGTACACCCCACTCTCCTTGGCCAAGCAGTACACCCCCTAATTGTCACAAGCTTGTTGGTGAAAATGACCTCTCAAAGTGTTGGTTATAGATAAGGCTTTGTTGGATTTGAAATTCCAGACAGGTTTGTTGTTGGATGTGCCCTTGACTCTAATGAGAATTTCAGGGGTTTGAATCATGTTTGATTCATTAGTGAGACAGGAAAAGCCAACACAAAGCCCGTGTCAGGAGTTCAAGTTGAGTCTACAAACACGAGGCATCCCATTGGCATCGCCAGTTATCAAACCTTCTACTTCTGCTTAATAAAGCTTTGCACACTGTAAGAATTTGATGTTTGATATTCTTAGAAATGGCAGTTGCTGCATTCCTGAACTTTTGATTTGCACTATTAGCATATAGACAGATTATCTGTTCCCTCTTGTAGATTATTGCTTAACTTTCAAGTAATACGAAACTCTTAAATCACCACTATTGAACACTAATACTGCTATTGTGTCAGTAAGAGCCATTTAAAGAGAAGATACATTAGTTTTTAAATTGGTATTTTAATATTCATATATTCAGGAAAGAACAGATATGATTGAATATTGTTAATATTCAACTGTGCATTCAGAACAGGCTGAAGCAGTCAGTTTTATGTCAGCATGAGCATCTCAGAGGTTTTGCTCAGTTGAGTAAACCTATGTTCCATCAGTGTATTGGCTGTATTTTGTATTGTTTTAGGGAATTCCTGGAACTCACTGTATAGATCGGGCTGGCCACTTCAAGCTCAGAGATCTGCCTGCCTCTGTCTCCCAAGTGCTGAGATTTAAGGTGTATGCTACCATTGTCTGGCTAACAGTTCTTTTTAAAAAATGCAAATAAATAAATTCTAAAAATTAAAAAGTAAGAATACGAAAATATACTTATTAAGTCCTTGTTCAGTCAATTTTTTAAATTTTTTATTTAACTTTTATTAATTACACTTTATTCATTTTGTATCCTCCCATAAGCCCCTCCCTCCTCCCTTCCTGGTCCCCCCCTTTATTATCCTCCCCCTGCATGCATGCCCCTCTCCAAGTCCACTGATGGGGGGGTCCTCCTCTCCTTCTTTCTGATCTTAGTCTATCAGTTCTCATCAGAAGTGGCTGCATTGTCAGGGTTCTAGGTTATCTCCATGAATAGTCCTTGGTTGGAGTATGTGTCTCTGGGAAGTTCCCTGTGTTCAAATTTCTTGTTCTGTTGCTCTCCTTGTGGAGTTCCTGTCCTCTCCAGCTCTTACTATTTCCCACTTCTTACATAAAATTCCATTCACTCTGCCCGACAGTTGGACATCAGGCTCGGCATCTGCTTTGATAGTCTGTAGGGCAGAGGCTTTCAGAGGCCCTCTGTGGCAGGTTCCTAGGTTGTTTCCTGTTTTCTTCTTCTTCTGCTGTCCATCCTCTTTGCCTTTCAGGATGGGGATTGAACATTTTAGTTAGGGTCCTCTCTTTTGCTTAGTTTGTTTAGATGTACAGATTTTAGTGGGTTTTTCCTATGTTGTATGTTTATATGAGTGAGTATATATGGTGTGTGTCTTTTTGCTTCTGGGACAACTCACTCAGGATGATCCTTTCCAGGTCCCACCATTTACCTGCAAATTTCATGATTTCCTTATTTTTCATTGCTGAGTAATACTCCATTGTATAGATGTACCACAATTTCTGCATCCATTCTTCAGTTGAGGGGCATCTGGGCTGTTTCCAGCTTCTGGCTATTACAAATAAAGCTACTATAAACATGGTTGAGCAAATGTCCTTTTTGTGTACTTGAGCCTCTTTTGGATATATACCTAGGAGTGGTATGGCTGGATCTTGAGGAAGCGCTATTCCTAGTTGTCTGAGATAGCGCCAGATAGATTTCCAGAGTGGATGTACCAGTTTACATTCCCACCAGCAGTGGAGGAGGGTTCCCCTTTCTCCACAACCTCTCCAGCATGTGTTGTCACTTGAGTTTTTTATCTTGGCCATTCTGATGGGTGTAAGGGGAAATCTCAGGGTTGTTTTGATTTGCATTTCCCTGATGGCTAATGAGGTTGAGCATTTCTTTAAGTGCTTCTCTGCCATTCGATATTCCTCTACAGAGAGTTCTCTGTTTAGCTCTGTTCCCCATTTTTTAAGTGGATTACTTGGTTTGCTGCTTTTCAGCTTCTTTAGTTCTTTATATATACTGGATATGAGTCCTCTGTCAGATGAAGGGTTGGTAAAGATTCTTTCCCAATCTGTAGACAGTTGCTTTGTTTTGATGATGGTGTCCTTTGCTTTACAGAGCTTTTCAGTTTCATGAGGTCCCATTTATTGATTGTTGCTCTTAGAGCCTGTGCTGTTGGTGTTCTGTTCAGGAAGTTGTCTCCTGTACCAATGAGTTCTAGGGTATTCTCCACTTTTTTTTTCTAGCCGATTTAATGTGTCTGGTTTTATGTTGAGGTCTTTGATCCACTTGGACTTCAGTTTTGTGCAGGGTGATAAGTATGGATCTATTTGCATTTTTCTACATGTAGACATCCAATTGGACCAGCACCATTTGTTGAAGATGCTATCTTTTTTCCATTGTATGGTTTTGGCATCTTTGTCAAAGATCAGGTGTCCATATGGGTTTATTTCTGGGTCTTCTGTTTGGTTCCATTGCTCCACCATTCTGTTTCTATGCCAGTACCATGCAGTTTTTATAACTGTTGCTCTATAGTACAGCTTAAGATCGGGATGGAGATACCTCCAGAAGATCTTTTATTGTAGAGGATTGTTTTAGCAATTCTAGGTTTCTTGTTGTTCCATACGAAGTTGAGAATTTTTCTTTCCAGGTCTGTAAAGAATTGTGTTGGTAATTTGATGGGAATTGCATTGAATCTATAGATTGCTTTTGGTAAGATGGCCATTTTTACTATGTTAATCCTGCCAAGCCATGAGCATGGGAGATCTTTCCATCTTCTGATATCTTCTTCTAATTCTTTCTTCAGAGACTTGAATTTTTTTTCATACAAGTCTTTGACTTGCTTGGTTAGGGTTATACCAAGGTACTTTATGTTATTTGTGGCTATTGTGAAGGATGTTGTTTCTCTAATTTCTTTCTCAGCCCTTTTGTCTTTTGTATACAGGAGTGCTACTGATTTTTTTGAGTTAATTTTGTATCCTGCCACTTTGCTGAAGGTGTTTATCAGCTGTAGGAGTTCCCTGGTAGAGTTTTTGGGGTCACTTATGTATACTATCATATCATCTGCAAATAGTGATAATTTGACTTCTTTCTTTCCAATCTGTATCTTCTTGAGCTCCTTCTGTAAGACCTGGGGTCTCACAGCTCAGGAGTTCAATCGCGCCCTTCCCAGAAACTCCCCCAGACCAAGACTCATTGCAAAAGCAAGAGGTTTATTTACCATTGTACAATGGGGTCACCCCTGCTGGTCAGCAAAGAGTGGCACCGGGAGACAAAGGCCTTTAGGTTTTTAAAAGTAAAATTGTGGGAGATTTGAAGTTCTAGTTTTGGCAATTTAGGATTGGATGAGGAAGCTATAAAGTAAGATAATTGGTTAGTCTTAGGTGCTCAAGCTTGGCCAGTCCTGCCAAGTGTGGATGCAGCTGCACTTTAAGGTGGGGGTGGTTAGCTCATCCTTGAAGATTAGGGCTGTGGGCTCTTGGCCGGAGGTCAAAAGCTACTCAGAAGAAGTCTAGGTTTCGTTGCTAAGAAACGCTATCTCAAGGACAAGGGTCTGGTCCTTCTTTTGCTGAGTGAAGGTCGTTGCTTGCTTGCCCTTTTTTTATATCTGTCCTCACAGATAGGGTCACATTCCTTCACTCTCTGGAAAGGTACTAAGAGGCTTTAGCTTAACCTGGACCTAAAACTCAAAATGATAGGCTTTAGAAGACATATAGGTTACAAAGTTAGCCTAACCCTTTCACTTCAACTGTCTTATTGCTCTAGCAAGGACTTCCAGCACTATGCTGAAGAGATATGGAGAGAGTGGGCAGCCTTGTCTTGTCCCTGATTTCAGTGGGATTGCTTTAAGTTTCTCTCCGTTCAGTTTGATGTTGGCTATAGGCTTGCTGTATATCGCCTTTACTATGTTTAGATATGTGCCTTGTATCCCTGGTCTCTCCAATACTTTAAACATGAATGGATGTTGAATTTTGTCAAATGCTTTTTCAGCATCTAGAGCGATTATCATGTGGTTTTTTTCTTGCAGTTTGTAAATATGGTAGATCACATTGATGGATTTCCGCATATTGAACCACCCCTGCATACCTGAGGTCATAGTGGATAATATCTTTGATGTGTTCTTGGATTCGGTTTGCAAGTATTTTATTAAGTATTTTTGCATCAATGTTCATAAGGGAGATTGGCCTGAAATTCTCTTTCGTTGTTGAGTCTTTGTGAGGTTTAGGTACCAAGGTGACTGTGGCTTCATAGAATGAGTTTGGTAATGTTCCTTCTGTTTCTATTTTATGCATAGTTTGACGAGAATTAGATTTAGCTCTTCTTTGAAGGTCTGGTAGAATTCTGCGTTGAAGCCATCTGATCCTGGGCTTTTTTTGGATGGGAGACTTTTGATGACCGCTTCTATTTCTTTGGGGGATATAGGACTATTTAATTGATTTACCTGGTTCTGATTCAGCTTTGGTAAGTCAAATCGATCAAGAAAATTGTCCATTTCATTTAGATTTTCAAATTTTGTGGCATATAGACTTTTGAAGTAAGTCCTAATGATTGTTTGGATTTCCTCAGTGTCTGTAGTTATGTCCCCCTTTTCATTTCTGATTTTGTTGATTTGGGTGGTGTCTCTCTGCCTTTTAGTTAGCTTGACTAAGGGTTTGTCGATCTTGTTGATTTTCTCAAAGAACCAGGTCTTGGTTTCATTGATTCTTTGAATTGTTTTATTTGTTTCTAATTGATTGATTTCAGCCCTGAGTTTGATTATTTCCAGCTGTCTACTTCTTTTTGGTGTGTCTGCTTCTTCTTTTTCTAGGGTTTTTAAGTGGGCCATTAAGTTGCTTGAATGAGCTGTCTTGAATTTCTTCTTGAAGGCACTTAGTGCTATGAACTTTCCTCTTATCACTGCCTTCATTGTGTCCCACAAGTTTGGGTATGTTGTGTCTTCATTTTCATTGAGTTCTAGGAAGACTTTAATTTCTTTCTTTATTTCCTCCCTGACCCAGCTGTCATTTAGTAACAAGTTGTTCAGTTTCCATGTGTGTGTAGGCTTTTTGCTATTTCTGTTGTTGTTGAGGTCCAGCTTTATTCCATGGTGATCAGACAAGATACAAGGGATTATTTCAATCTTCTTGTATCTGTTGAGGCTTGCTTTGTGACCCACTATATGGTCTATTTTGGAGAAGGTTCCATGAGGTGCTAAGAAGAAGGGAAATTCTTTTGTGTTTGGGTGTAAAGTTCTGTAAATGTCTGTAAGGTCCATTTGATTCATGATCTCTGTCAGAGTTATTGTCTCTTTGTTTAATTTCTGTTTAGTTGACCTGTCCTTTGTTGAGAGTGGGGTGTTGAAGTCTCACACTATTAATGTGTGGGGATCTATATGTGGTTTAAATTTTATCAATGTTTCTTTTACAAATGTGGGTGCTCTTGTGTTTGGGGCATAGATGTTCAGGACTGTGATATCTTCCTGGTGGAATTTTCCCTTGATGAGTATGAAGTGTCCTTCCCCATCTCTTTTGATTAATTTTGGTTGAAAGTCTATTTTATCAGATATTAGAATGGTTACTCCTGCTTGTTTCTTGGGTCCATTTGCTTGGAAAGTCATTTTCCAACCTTTTACCCTCAGGTAATGTCTATCTTTGTGCCTTATGTGTGTTTCTTGTATGTAACAGACTGCTGGGTTTTGTTTACGTATCCATTCTGTCAATCTGTGTCTTTTTACTGGAGAGTTGAGTCCATTGATGTTGAGAGAGATTAATGACCAGTGGCTGTTAGATCCTTTGATTTTCATGTTGGCTGTGGTCATAAGGTTGTGTGCTAGGTTGCTTTTTGTTTTACTGTAGTAAGGTTAATTATTTCCTGTGTTTTCTTGAAAGAAGCTAATTTTCTTGGGTTGTATTTTCCCTTCCAGTGTCTTCTGTAATGCTGGATTTGTGTGTAGGTATTGTTAAAATTTGTTTTTGTCATTGAATATCTTGTTTTCTCCGTCTATGAGGACTGAGAGCTTTGCAGGGTATAGTAGCCTGGGCTGACATCTGTGTTCTCTTAGGGTCTGCAAGGTATCTGTCCAGGCCCTTCTGGCTTTTATAGTCTCTGTTGAAAAGTCAGGTGTGATTCTAATGGGTTTGCCAATTATATGTTACTTGGCCTTTTTCCCACGCAGCTTTTAGTATTTTTTCTTTGCTCTGTATACTTACTGTTTTGATTATTATGTGGCGGGAGGATTTTCTTTTCTGGTCAAATTTGTTGGGTGTTCTGTAGGCCTCATGTATTCTTATTGGCCTCTCCTTTAACTTGGGAAAATTTTCTTCAATGATTTTGTTGAAAATATTTTCTGGGCCTTGGAGAAGGGAGTCTTCTTTTTCCTCTATACCTATTATTCTTAGGTTTTGTCTTTTCATATTGTCTTGGATTTCTTGGACCGTCTGTGTTAGGAATTTTTTTGGATTTAACATTTTCTTTGACAGATACATGGATTTCTTCCATTGTATGTTCTACACCTGAGATTCTTTCTTCCATCTCTTGTAGTCTGTTGGTTATGCTTACCTCTGTAGTTCCTGTTTTCTTCCCTAGGTTCTTCCTCTCCATTATTTCCTCCATTTGTGTTTTCTTTAATTTTTCTAGTTCTATCTTCAGGTCTTGAGTTGTTTTGTTTACTTCCTTCACCTGTCTGATTGTATTTTCCTGTTTTTCTTTTAGTTCCTTCAACTCTGTTTCTTTTATTTCTTTCAGTGATTTAATTATTTCTTCTCTGAAGGCTGCAAATTGTTTGGCTACATCTTCCTGTATTTCTTCACGGATGGCCATAATCTGCTTGTCTTTAACTTCCTCCATTTCTTTACGGATAGCCATGATCTGTTTGGTTTTATCTTCCTCTAATTCTTTACGTATTTTATTTGTTTCCTCTATTATCCTCTTCATCAGCATAGATGTAAGGTTATCTTCTTGATTTTCTATAGGGCTGTTCGTCCCTGGATGGCTGGGTTCTGGAGATGCCATATTGCTCTGTCTTTTGTTGGTTGAGCTTTTACTCTGACCTCTACCCATTGGGCTGTTTTAGGTGTTGGCTGTTAGTTTCTGTGCTTCCTGGAGTCCTGAGGTAGGGAGAATCCCCTTGGCCGGAAGATGATTTTTCCTGAAGGAGTCCTCCTCAGCTTTTTGGGTATGGTCACTGTATGGCTAGTGTTTCTCAGGAATTGCCATTGCTCACCTCAGGTGTATAGACCTGAGTAGTAGCTGTGGTCTTTGTTAGGCAGGGGGGGCTCTCCTCTTACCCATAGAAGTTCTCAAGACCGCTGCCCTACTGCTGGGTTTCTTGTTATAAATTTAGTGAGCTGCTGCTGTTGTTACAGTTTTCCAGGTACAGTCCTCTTGTAGAACCTGCTGATTCCCTAGTTGTGGGGTTTTCTCCCAATAGGAAAACTCAGTCTGTTATCTTGGGGCACACAGTTCTGTCCGGGAAAGTGAGAGGGGCGCCCAGCAAGTCTCTGGGCTAGAGGCTGAGTGCTCTGCTCTGGGCCTGGAGAATGTGCACGTAGGTTGAGTTGGCACCTGGGGGCGCCACTCTGGTCTGGAGGCTGGTAACTGAGGGCTCCACTCTTGTCTGAAGGCTGGGTGCCTCACTCTGGACCGGAAGCTGTGTGTCCCTGTCTAGGATGTCGGCTGCAGGCACTGCTCTGGTCCAGACACTGTGGGTGCATCCCTCTTGAAGGACCAGGGATTCCCACAGTTTTGTCAGTCTAGCTAGGGATAACTGGTTGATCCTTGGCACAGTATCTGAGGGCTGCTGTAATGGCTCTCTGGCTTTTGTAGGCCTGAGGATGCAGCTGTGTGCCCCAGTGCCCCAGTGGTACTCAATAATGGCGGCTGAGCACAGTGCTCCTGCCTGCATTAGAAAGCCAGAGCCTAGAGTCTGCGTGAATCCAGAAAGTCTTTTGGTGCTGGGTGTCCTGAGCGTTAGACCTGATGATCCCCCCCCCCCCCGCTGGGGGTTTCCTCCTGCCAGGGACACCCAGTCTTTGCTTTGGGGACTGCCGTTCTGTCTGGGGTGGCGGCCAGTAGAACTCACAGGCACAGATGCCCACCCATGGCTCTGCCTTTCTGGCCTTTGGGAGCCTGGGCATCTGTCTAAACTGGGTAATTTTCCCGAGACCTTTTCGGGGTGTTGGTATCAGCTGAGTGCTCTGAGATCAAACCAGCCGTTTCCCTCCCTGTGGGTTTTCACCCGACAGTGAAACTCAGTCTCTGGTGCCCTGGTGCCCTGGGGCCCACAGTTCTATCTGAGGCGGCGAATCAGGCGTGCAGGCAGGGCTCTGTGCAGGCGCCTGGGTCCCTGGCTCTAGCTCCGGGCAGGCTCCTGGGGTGCCCGCAGATCCCGAATCTTTTCCAGGGGATGTCTGGGTGACCTATGGTTGGTCCCAATCGTTTCCTGCTCCATGGGGTTATCTCTCGACTGGAAAATCCAGTCTGTGATGTTGTGGGCCCACAGTTCAGTCTGGGACAGTGACCAGAGCATGCTGGTATGTGGCTCTGGGCTGGCGACCAAGCGCCTGGTGGAACCAGGGTCTCTTCCTCGGTTCAGTCGGGTGAGTTAAAGCTGATTGAATCCCCCACCATGGGGTATCCTCTCACCTGGGAAACACAATCACTTGTGTTTTATGGCCGCAAGTTCTGATTGCTGGTCACTGTGCCGATCCTGATGTGCTGCTGGTCAGAATGAGAGTTGTCCAGGTGCCACCATCTTGCCCCGCCCCCTGTTCAGTCAATTTTTAATTAATTTGAAAATGCATGGAAGTCTGAAACAATAATCTTGACATAAAATTTTTAGTATATTACCTAGGAGACATAGTCTCCAAAATAAATCAATAATTGAAATAAACATTAAATATATGGGTAGCACCATCAAAACACCTTGCACATTCTAGACACTCACATAGGTACTACTTTATATATTAGCGAGAAATCATTGCTATCTTCATCTGGCATTTGAACTGCAAACATAAATTACGACAGTAGCCAATGAAGGAAAGTGGCAATGGTGAGAACGTTTCTCAGATGATGGACTGTGAGGAAGTCCTCAGCTGGCTTGTATCGTTTGGAAAATAGTTTGGATTGTGCAGTATATAGGCATTAATTTGAAAGGTAAATTTAGAATAGGAAAGTGTAGATATTTGATTGGTTTCATAAAAAATAAAGAACCTAAATGGAACAATTTGGAGAGAAAGCTATCTTCATTGAATTTTAATTGTTTGGTAACTTCGTAGTATAAAATTTGTACATAATTTTTTTTAATTATTTGAAATAATGAACTACTGCTTTTGAAACTGTGGTATAATCACCATTGCTTGCATTTTTTCTTTATTAATTACACTTTATTCACTTTGTATCCCCCCTGTGGTTCTCTCCCTCCTCCTGTCCCAATCCCTCCCTTTCTCCACCCTCTGCATGCATGCCCCTCCCCAGGTCCACTGATAGGGGAGGACTTCATTTCCTTTCTTCTGATCCTAGTCAATTAGGTGTCATCAGTAGTGGCTGCATTGTCTTCTTCTGTGGCCTGGTAATGCTTTCCCCTCAGGGGGAGGTAATTAAAGAGCAGGCCAATCAGTTCATGTCAGGGACAGTCCCTGTTCCTATTACAATGGAACCCACTTGGATACTGAACTGCCATGGGCTACATCTGTGCAGGGGTCTTAGGTTATCTCCATGCATAATCCTTGGTTGGAATATCAGTCTCAGGAAAGACCCCTGTGCTCAGATTTTTTGGTTCTGTTGCTCTCCTTGTGGAGTTCCTGTCCTCTCCAGATCTTACTGTTTCCCACTTCTTTCCTAAGATTCCCTGCACTCTGCCCAAAGGTTGCCCATAAACCTTAGCATCTACATTGATTGTCTGCAGGGCAGAGCTTTTCAGAGGTCCTCTGTGTCAGGCTCCTGACTTGTTCCCTTTGTTCTCCTTCTTCTGATGTCCATCCTCTTTGCCTTTCTGGATAGGAATTGAGCATTTTAGCTTGCATTTTATTTAAGACTCTTTTATTGACATTTTTGCATAACTTTCTTTTTCCAAGTCCTGGGTTAAGCAGATGACTCGATTTGTAATATGGCAAATTTTATGCACGCCAGAGTTTGAAAGGTTCATACAAAGTGAAATGCTTTGTGTCTTCTCCTGGAACCTTATAACTGTCATGTCCCAAAGTTCATCATTCAGTAGAAGGTGAAATAAAACATAGCTCCAAGCGGAGCCTTCCTAGCTCCTTCCTTCCTCCCCAAGACTGGTCAGTCTCCAGTGAACCCAACAGCATGGAAATGAGTCCAGTATACGATGAGCATCTTTCTGCTGTTCCCAAACTACTAATCTTGAAACTGTGAGTCAAGCAAATGGCTGTGTCAAGATTCTGAGTTTAGGAGTGACATTCCTACATAGTGAATTCTGAGTTTGACAGCTAATCGAATGGAATTTTATTCCGCTCCCCTGTTTGTATTTGTTATTTTTGTTTTGCTTGAGTTTTTGAGATAAGGTTTCATTATGCTCAGAATGACCTCAGCCTTGCTTTGTCGTAGATTAGCCTTGAACCCCTCCTCTTCCCATGCAGCAAATTATATGCATGCAACCACTCTTCTGGTTCACTCTTACCATTTTAAAAAGGAAGTGATAGTATTACTAAAACTGGTAAAACATTTACTGTGTGTCCTATATTTCCCTAAATTACCAGATTGTCATAAAATTATAACATGTTATTTTTACCTTTATTTTAATGATGTGGAAATTGAAAATTTAAATGAGAATTCATATTTCCAAGATTAGCTAACACTTTTTTAGATACACAGTACCTACACCACTTTAAATCAAACCCATATCACACTCTGACTTCCCCTCCTCTACCGAATTCCCTTAAAAAGTTTTTCTTTTTTTTTTTGAGTGTGTTGTGTGTGCATGCCTGTGTGTGAGTATAGCTGAGCAAGCCATGAGGAGCAAGCCAGTCAGCAGCACCCCTCCGTGGCCTCTGCATCAGCGCCTGCCTCCAGATTCCTGCCCTGCTTGAGTTCCTTTGACGATGAACAGCAACGTGGAAGCATAAGCCAATAAACCTTTTCTCTCCATGTTGCTTTCCTCTGTGTTACGGTGTTTCATCCAGAAATAGTAACCCTAAGTTCGACAGAAGTTGGCAGAAGATCATGGGATTGCAGTGACAGACCTGCCCATGTTTTGGGAGGCTTGTGGAAGGACTTTGGAACTTTGCGATAGAAAAGCCACTGGGAGTTGAGAGCTCAGAGCGATAGGAGCCTGGAAGATTAGTGTTGAGAGCAGGGCAGACGATGGAGGCCTGGCTTGTAAAGTTTCAGGGGGAAATTCGACTCTCCTAAAGATGCTGCTGGAGGCCTTTGCGATTTTGAATTGAGAAACAGTTGTTCTGATCAGCTGGGGCCGAGGTATGATCGGCAAACTACCAGAACCCTTTGCTTTGCTGGGATACTCGGCGCTCGTCCGCCGGAGCTGAGATATTAGCAGAGGACGGACCAACCTCACTGAGCTGAAATCTTCTGGCAAGTGTTTCCTCAGGGTCAGCACACAGGAGCTGTGTTCTGGAGGGGGGTCAGGGCTGTACCTCACGCCGGCTGATGAACTTGATAATGTAGAAGAGGCTCTCAGGTGGTGCTGGTTTTGAGGGCATACAGGGTTCATACAAAGCAGCTGATGCTTGGCACTGGGAGAGGCCATTGGCGAAGACACAGCTTTAGTATCAGTTGGAGCCCCAGGACTTAAGGGGGCATGCAGAGAGTTGAGGCTTGGCACCCTGAAGAGAGCCCAGGGAGAGGCTAGTTCAACGTGCAGCCCAGCTGTGGTAAGATGCCAGTGCCAGGGAGCAACCAGCGAGGACAGCAGGAGCTCTGGGGCGGAGGGAGTCAACCCGAGCCCACGGGACAAGCTGTACTTGCTGCAGCAAGCTCTTGGGAGAAGCCCAGACGGTGGTGAGTGGATCCCGGAAGTCCAGCGCCAACCTTCAGATTGCTGGGGCTGCCTGAACCCCATTTTGTTTTTCCGTTTTCTTGGAATAAGAAAACATTTAACTTGTTTTGGTTTTACATGAGTCTATAATTGAAGGACTTTGAACTTGTAAAAGGGTTTTGAAGTTTTACAGAGACTTTGAATTTAAAAGAGAATTTGTTTTTTTTTTAAAGACTGATTTAAAAAAATTATTATTATTAATTATAATTTAGTCACTTAGTATCCCAGTTGTAGCCCCCTCCTTTATCCCCCTGATCCCACCTCCTCTTCCCTCTCCCCACCATGCCCCTCCCCCAGTCTGCTGATAGGGGAGGTCCTCCTCTCCTACTATCTGACCCCAGCCTATCAGGTCTCATCAGGACTATCAGATACTCTTTCTCTGTGGCCTAGTAAGCCACCTTGCCAGGGGGAGAGGATAAAAAAGCAGGCAACTGAGTTCATGCCAGAAACTGCCCCTGCTCTCCTTACTAGGGACCTCCCCCGCATGCAGACTGAGCTGCCCTTGGGCTACATCTGAGCAGGGTGTCCAGGTCCCCTACATGCATGGTCCTTGGTTGATTCATTAGTCTCTGCAGGTACCCCTGGGACCAGATTTTTTGGCTCTGTTGTTCTCCTTGTAGAGTTCCTGTCCCCTCCAGGTCTTTCTAACTCCTGCTTCTTTTAATATTCCCTGGACTCTGCCCAAAGTTTGGCTATGAGTCTCAGCAGCTGCTTTGATACCATGCTGGGTAGAGTCTTTCAGAGGCCTGAAGAATGGATACAGAAATTGTGGTACATTTACACAGTGGAATACTACTGGGCAATTAAAAACAAGGAAATGATGAAATTTGCAGTTAAATGGATGGAACTAGAAAAGATCATCCTGAGTGAGGTAACCCAGAAGCAGAAAGACACACAAGGTATAGACTCACTAATAAGTGGCTATTAGCCATATAATGTAAGATAATATATTAAAATCTATTGTCCTAAAGAAGCTGAACAACAAGGAGGACCCTAGGGAAGATGCTCAATCCTCTTTGAGAAGGAGGAGGGCCCAGCTTACTGTGGGTGGGGTCGTCCCAGGGCTGGTGGTCCTGAGTGCTGTAAGAAAGTAGGCTGAGCAAGTCATGAGGAGCAAGCGTCTTAATAGCACTCCTTCATGGCTTCTGTATCAGCTCCTGCCCCAGGTTCATGAGTTCTTGCCTGATTTCCTTTGATGATGAGTGGTGATAAGGAAGTGTAAGCAAAATATACTTTCATCCACAAGTTGCTTTTGGTCATGATGGTTCCTTACAAAAATAGAAACCCTCAGACAGTGGACAATCTGGTTTTCTCCGTGGATGGAGGGATATCAGGTCTTCTGCATATATTCATGGTCCTATGGATGGTGGGAGAGCATTGCTGTAATAGAGGTAATCTGTGATTTAAGTTTTAATACAAATATGGTTAATTTGCATGAACCTTGTCACTATTTGGATTTCCTTCATCTGTGAACTAGTAATTCAAAAGCATTTATTTATTTATTTATTTATTTATTTTGGTCTCAAATAGTCTGTGTATTGTTCAGCTATCTTTATAAACTCCAGATATAACTTCTTTCTGAATGGTTATCCGATCCTATTTGTTATTATCACACGTTTTGTACTATTTCATTGTATTCTTCTGTGATTTTCACATACCTCCAGTCATTGTGGGTTTTGGTTTTGTTCTGTGCTGCTCATGTTTTTCCTCCTCCTCCCATTCCTTTCCTTGTTTAGCACATTCTCACTTTCTGGTGTCAAACACGGCTGCAGTGTATATGGCTTTAGTTCTTTGTTATTTAATGTTCTGACACCCGATAGCCTTGTGTCTAGACTTAATTTTTCTTGAAACAGAAACAAGTAAAGACATATAGATTAAAAATGTTTAGCTCTGATCTTTCAAAGCCGAACACTTAAGTGAATATTTAATGAAAATATTTAAAAGATTAAGATTTCACACATTTATTCCTTCTAATCACTCTGTTCTTCTCAAAATAAGGCATTTATCTTGATCTCTAGGTTTTGTTTCTGTGAGTAGATTCATAGATTACATAATTAGTATTTGTCCGTGCCAGCTAACATATTTCCCTGATTCATCACTGTTCTGTGTAACAATTCAAATTGTGGCTCAGCATCTCATCATATTGATTTATAACTTATCCATCATATTTCCCGCTGATAGAGATGCGCGGTATTTTCCATCTCTGACTAGTCTACCACGAGCACTCTTGTACAAATTTTCTCATTGTCTCGTGGAAAGAGCTGGCACTTGTTTGACTTCTAATTTCAAAATCACGGTAGAAGGCGTTACATACTGCGGCGTTTTCAAAGTTTGTTTTAGTAGATGCTTTTCTTCCTTGTGGCTCCGCTCCTTCTTCTTTGACCCGTGCTTGTAGCTCTATCTCCAGTTGCCATTCTGCTTTCAAGTCATTTATATTCTGTCGTCCCTGCTTCTTCCTGGGCACCTGGATCTATATTTTTTTGGTTTCCATTTTAATTTTGAAGGCTAACCACACAGTTACCTCCATCCATACACATACATTATACATTACAAGCTCGGGTCTACATATGACAGAAACTGTGGTTTTTGTCCTTCTGAATTTGGGTCACTTCATTTAATGTTCCACTTTCCTGATCCATCTAGTCCCCCCACCCTTCATAAATCTGATTTTTCTTTATGGAAATGCTGATATTTAAATAGTTGATTCAGGTGGTAGTGAATCTTATAAGTTTCCATTTATTTCAGGCTTAATTCTTCAATTTGTTTTTTAAATGATATCTTAGCATCTTTGTCCATTTTTGTTATAAAGTACTTTGATGAAAAAAAACTTGAGAGAGAAAAGTTTTAGCTCATGATTCCTCGTGACAGTCTGTCACAGCAGGGAAGGACAAATGACAGGGGCTTGAGAGAACTGGTCACATATCAAAAGCAGAGAGGAATGAATCAATGAATGCAAGCTGGCATTCAGCTCCCTCTTCCTTTTTTATAGAGTTCATAAGCCAAATCTAGGGAATGTGCTACTCACTTTCAGGCTGGATCTTTAACATCGATTCACACAATCAAGACTATCCCGAACAGGCCAACAAAATCTAGACCATTCCTCACTGAGACTCATTTCCCAGATGATTCTAGGCTATGTAAAGTAGGATGGGATTTTTACGGTGGTACAGATAATTGTAAATTTAAGTGTCTACGCAGTTGCTTTATTATTATTTCAGTGTTTTTTTTTTTTTTCTTGCCTCATTCTTATTCCTTTGGTGATAAAATGTTTTTCTAAGCTTGTTTGATGGTGTCGGTGGTATAACAGGCTTTAGGAGAAGTAATCTGTAAGCTAAGTTCTTAAACTTTTCCATACTTATTATTCAACCAATCAAAGTAGCTTGCCAAGGACCTCTGAGCTTCGCTGGCAGTCCCAGCTTCTGTCTCTGCTCCTGGTATTGCTATATGGAAATTAGATTTCTTGAATTCCAAAGCCAGCGTCTTACCCTTCTGTGCCACTTTCTCAGTTAAGCACACAGATATCCATTTATATTTTTATATCTTTCCTTCTTAAGACAGCTAATACAATCACAGCAAGACAGCTAACCAAATGTCCCACAGGCAAGTAAGGCAAACCAAAATCAGTTTCTAGAAAATGAGCACATTTGACCCAGAGGTTACTGCGCTGAATGTTTTGGCTCCAATAAAATCTTGTTTTTAAATCAAGGAATTGGGAATGTTTTCTCATCAAGTGACTTTTTTTTTTTTTCAGTAAAAAATGAACATCCTAGGACTAACCTCTCTCTTATTTCTTTCTTTGGCCACTCTGTTGAGAACACTCATTCACACACACACACACACACACACACACACACACACACCAAAACCAAAAACCAAACCAAACCAAAACAAAAAAACAACCCCCCCCCCCCGAGTTTAGTTATTTATTCCTATGTGTCCTCCTGCTTCTTTAACAACTTGCTTATTCCTAAGTTTCACAGGACCACCTTACGTGTCTTCTGTGATATAAACCGTCTGGAAGATGTTCTTCACGGGTGACTAAAGTGTGTCTATTTTTAGCCGTTCCCCTACGACTTCGCATGAGTAGGGAACATTAAAAACAACACCTGTACAGTGAAAGCTTGCGACTTAAGAAATCTGGAATACGTTAAAAATGTATTCCACTCTCGTTTTTTGGTATTGCTAGTATGGATGTCTATAAGGCAGGCATTGCTCTTTCCTGCCCCAATTCCTTGCTTCCCCAGCCACTGTTCATGTCGGACAATACTGTAACTTCCAGTGAGCGATGGGGAACTTTATTATAATCCACTGTGCATTGTATAGGGAAAGTATGTACTAGAATGCTGGCAGAGGTAAACAGAAATCTTACCCATCAAAATTAAATATGTATTTCATATGATAGATTTTTTAAAGTTTAATGAATAAGTTTTTAATTTAATGCTTCATCTCATCCTCAACACTGATGAAGCCATTGCTAACTAAATTATGTAGTAGCATGCAGTGCATGCTTTTTATAAAGCCATAATAACATCCTGCCATCAGTGATCTTGTAGTATCTGTTCATGATACTGGGTGCCTTGGGAGGTTTGAGGAGAGGTGAAATATATGACAACAGTATTTGAAATGGAAATCAATTCCGAATAGATCCCTAAACATGAGTCCTTTGTTCAACAAAGTGAGTAGAAACCCAATATAAGGAAAAACCTGGCCTATGTGCAGAGTGGCATGATAAACAAATCCTCATTAACATGTTTTGTTTGAAATGTTTCCAGGAAGACTTGTGTTGAACAAGGCTTCTCTGTGCTGGTGATTCAGTGGCATATGCTGACACACGCAGGAGGAGCCATCACTTAGAAAGGCTTTCTGCCATCTGGTATGCGACCTGAAATATCAAAGAGAAATATGCACAGCTCAGATAAATGTGTGACTTTTTTCAGAGTTTCTTTGACTCATCCAGTAAAACCCTTTGTAGTTCTAATTTCATGGCAAGATTGTTAAGGCAAAATTGTTTTTAGACTATGTGACGCAGCCTTCTGGGTAGAAAAGACAGTGGCCAGGGGCTGTTAGTCTCTCAGGACCTGTCTGTCTCTTTCACGTCTGACTTTTATTTTGGCATAAATGGGAAAGCTGGGTGTGGAAAGGTAGATGTGTTTTTTGGAGAAGTGTTCTCCTTAGAGTCTTAACGACAAAATGCTTACTTCACAGAACTGTGTTTAAGACAACAGCGATGCTCATGGAGCCTGCGCAGTACACAGGCGAGGCCAAGCACTAAGCATGTCACTCATCCCTCCCAGTTCAGCGCCATAGCCCTCCCACCAATGGGTGCCAATGTGGCTCAGGGTGAACGAACTGGCAGGTGGTTTGTGCCCTGTCCATGAGCGTTACTCAAAGGCTCAGCTGCTTGCTCTACATCGTGCCTTTTCTGAAAGTAAACATTTAGGAGGAGCTGACATTGAAGAGATTCGAGGTCAGAAAGAGCTCAGAAACATGGTCGCCTTTTGTGTTGAACATTTACAAGAACCCTTGGGCAGGTGGTTCCATCTTCAACTCGGCAGTAGGGGAAAATCTTCAGAGGCCTTGAAAAACAGGAAACCACATGAGTTGTGAGTGGGAAACGCAGCATTCTCATTTAATCCTTTCTTGAATCCTGTCCCTCAATTTGTCTTAAAACTTTAATGCCCCTACAAGAGTGGAGACTGGCATTCTGCATGTACCACACTGTAATGAAAAGTGATGGATGCCCTCAGGACCAGAATTTTAATGACAAAGAATCACTCACACTGTCCCTTCGTGTGATTAGAATTCCTATAGAAAGTAACACTTTGGTACTTAAACTTAGAAAAATGTTTTCTAAAGCAAGTTAAATAATGTCAGTTCCAATAATACTTAAGAGAGTGTAGAGATGGCCTCTGTCACTAGTAATCCAAGTTAGCTCAGATTTTGTTGTGTTTTCTACATTTCCTTAATCATTGATTCAAAATTTGGGACTCAGGAGAGCTTCCCCCCACTTTTGAATTGCTACTATCTCCTAATTCCCTGGGAGAATTTCTGCTTTGATGATTTATCATCTTCCTACCACCCTGCATTAATGCTGGCATCACCATCTTTATTCCCGCTACAAAATCAAAGGGCAGCCATCTGCTCTTGCCTCTGGCTAGAACACCTCTGTTGGAGAACTCATCTTCAGGAACCTTGTTCTTATAATTTTAATTCTCAGTTACATAGACATTAAAAAATTGTCACTTTTCCGAACAAAACCAAATATTAACAATCCAACAACAACAAAAAATACAACCCTGATTCAGTAAAGCCTACATAGACATCACTGTAAAACAGGGACATTCAGTGAGAATGTAAATAGCCATAAATGGTTAAACGTGGGGATTGAGACATGAGTCACAGCCAAGCTAATAGTAGGAATAAATAGGAAACGACTTTGAGGGAGGGTTATTAAGGCTTTGTTAAATACATGAACAAGAACTAAAGACTTAGTTTGTGTATAGATGGCATTTCAATGTCTGAATGGCAGCATATTAGAAGGACGCTGACTCTAGACCACCACTATGGAATTACATGTGTAATCTCATTTGATAAACTTCCTACCACAGAAGTCACTGAGGGACTCAATGGGCTTTGGAAAGACAAAGGCTGGGCTGAGTATTTCTATTTTGGTGTAGGAGCAGATTCTAGGGGCCGTGAAGGGAGCTGAGGTCTGTTATGGTTTACATCGTCTACCAGAACAACCATCCACATGATCTCACTTAACCCTAGGAAGAACAAAACTCGAGAGAGATTAACATTTTCCTGGTAATATGGAAAAGCAAAACCTAATTTCAGTTATTTCAAAGTACAGAGCCTGTATTCTTTTCAGGAAATTTCCAGGAAGAAAAATACAGAAGTACAACTTAAAAATTTTTTAATTTGAGACAGAGACAGACTGGAGAGAGACAGACAGACATGAGACACACACACACACACACACACACACACACACACACACACACACACACACAGAGAGAGAGAGAGAGAGAGAGAGAGAGAGAGAGGAGAGAGAGAGAAAGTTTATGCCCTTACAAGGAACTTCTGTTGGTACGTTTACCAAAACCAGAGGTGAAATAAAACTTTTGATCCTGAAAAAAATTTTTTTTTTTAATTTTTTGTTTGTTTTTGAGATCTTAATTTAATCACAACATTTCTCCATGCCCCTCTCTTCCTCTGTTTATCCCATATACCTCTCTTCACTCTCCTTCAAATTCACGGACTCTTTATTTAATAATTGTTATTGCATGCATGTATGTCCCTAAACACAACCTGCTCAGTCTAAATACTGTCACTCATATGTGTGTTTTCATGGCTGACCATTTGGTGTTGACTCACCGATTGGTGTACTCTCCCTGGGGAAGGCTGGCTTCTGCCAGTCTCAGCATTCCTTAGCTGCCTGTTGTTCTTTGTGAAAAGTTGAGGCCTCATGGGCGTTTCCTGTCCACTTTGACATGTCTATTTGCTGTTGTCCTTGCTCAGCTCACATTTATGGATGTAGCTTCTGCTGCTGCTAGGAGACACAATGTCGCAGCAAACTTCTTACAATCCTTCCGTCCCCTCTTCTGCAATGCTCTCTGAGCCTTAGGCATGGGCGAGTCGTGTAGATGTAGCATTTGGAACTGGGCTCCACAACTCTGTATTTCGATTGGTTGTGGTTTCCTGTAGAGGGTCCCATCTCTTGTAAAAAGAAGTTTCCTTGACGAAGGGTGAAGACTATACTTATCTGTGTTTATAAGGACAAATGTTTAGAATGTCATTAGGAATTAGTAAAGAGGTGTCGTAGCTTCTCCCGAAAGACTCATGACTTCAGAATCATTGAGTAGGTGGGTAAGATTCCGGTACCAAGCTTTCTGTTGTTGATAGCTAGCTTTAAATTGGTGCTAGTCAGATGGGATGCAGGGTGTTATTTCAATTTTCTTGTATCCATTGAGACTCGCTTTGTATCTGACTGTGTGGTCAGTTTTGGAGAAAGTTCTATGAGATGCTGAGAGAAAGTATCATCTTTTGTGTTTGGGTGAAATGTTCTGTCTGTCAGGTCCATTTGATTTACAAAGTTGTTAACTCCAGCATTTCTGCTTAGTTTTGTCTGGATGACTTGGTGAGAGCACGGTATTGAAGCCACCCAGTATCACTCATTGTGTGAGTCAATATGTGATTTAAACTGTGGTAGTTTTTCTTTTATGAACTTGGTTGCCCTGGTGTTTGGTGCATAAATGTTTACAGTTGCAATAGCCTTTTAATGGGTTTTTCCTTTGATGAATATCACTATCTTTTTGGCTTAATTGTGGCCTGAAGTCTGTATTGTTGGATCTTAATGGCTGCACTGGCTTGCTTCTTGGGTTCATGTGCTTGAAATATTTTTTCAACCTTTACCCCGAGGTGATGTTTATCCTTGATGGTAAGGTATCTTTGTCAGAAGCAACAGAAAAATGGACCTCTTATTGTATCCAGTGTCAGTCTGTGTCTTTTTATTGGCAGAATTGAGACAATGGATGTTGAGAGTTGGATTGGTAGGTAGCTACCACTTGAATTTGTTTTTATTGTGGAATGACTTTCTTTCTCCATCTATTGTGATTGAAAGTTTTACTGGAGGGAGCCAGCTACAACTGGGATACAAAGTGAGTTAATAATTAATAATAATAATAATAATAATAATAGAAATAAAGTTTTGTTGGGCTGGCATTTGTGGCCTCCAAGTTTGTAGAGCATTCATCCTGGCTCTTCTGTTTTTTACAGGTCCTTTGGGAAGTCAGGTATTATTCTAATTGGTCTGCCTTATGTGCTGCTTCTTCTTCCCTCTTTGCAGCTTTAGTAATCTTTGTTCTGTAAGTTTAGTGTTTTGGTTATTATGTGCCGTGGGGAATTTCTTTTCTAGTCCCATCTCTCTGGTGTTCTGTATGCTTCTTGTATCTTGATAGATTGATACTTTTGTTCAGTGTTTTCTGTGCTTTTGATCTATTTTTTTTCCTTCTTCTATTTCTGTTATTCTTAGATTTTTTTCATAGTGTCTTAGATTTCCTGAATGTTTTATGCCAGGATTTTTTAATATATATTTAACATTTTTCTTTGACCAAGGTATCCATTTCTTCATCTAGTCTTCAATGACTTACATTCTCTATTGTGAAGAGAGCAGCAATGAGTATGGCTGAAAAAGGATTTATGGAGTTTGATGTTGAGTGCCGTGGACATATGCCCAGGAGTGTATAGTAGGTTCCTACTTTTAGCATTTTGAGAATTCTTTGCGCTTGTTCTCTTCATGGCTGTACCAATTTGCAATCCTACCAACAGTGAATGAGGGTTTCTTTTTCCACTGTTTTTCTTGTCCATTGATTTTTTTGGTCTTTGCTATTCTGACTGGTGTAAGATGAAATCTCAAAGGTGTTTTGATTTGCATTTCCCTGATTGCTAGGGATGATGAACATTTTTTTGAGATATTTCTTAGCCTTTTTTTTTTCTTCTTTTGAGAACTCTGTTCAGGTATCAGGCCCATATTTTTTTTTTTTCAAATGGAGTCATTAAATGGAGTCATTTGCTCTTTTTAATACTTGTTTCTTGAGTTCTTTATATATTATAGATATCAGTCCTCTCTCACATCTATAGCAAACCTCCTCTTCCAGCTTGAGGGGTTCCTGTCACGGAGTTTGTTCTTTCGTTGTGCAGTAGGTTTTTAGTTCTGTGAGGTTCCGCTTATCAACTGTTGGCCTTAATTCTGGGCCAGATGGAGTCTCATTCTTGAAGGGCTGGAAGGGTGGGTTCCGGCAGAAGCTTAGATGGTGGCTGAAGTGCATGTGGGGTGGCCAGACTACGCAGAAGCACAGTAGTGGTCCTCGAGTTGGATACGGCAGGCTGGGGAGACAGTGGAGGTGACGGGTTCAAGGATGGTCACTAGGCGAGATGCTGGAGAAGAAGGTAGGAAGTCTATCTAGGTGGGGAGGTTTCATAAACAAGGAACATGATTGTTTGACCGAGAAGCGAGAAGGCCTTAGATGTCCATGAGTTGTGGGTTTTCTCAAGCTTTCAGCAATGTTACCAGAGCAGGGATGAAGGAATGCCTCCACCTTGATAAGTCATCTGACATCTCAATCTACAGCCAGTCCTACACTCAGATGAGACACGATGGAAACCGCATCATAAGTCTAGGGTTAGGGTGATGCAGGTTTCCACAACAATGTATGTCTCCAGTACGTGATGTTGTGAGAAGCCATTGTTTCTGCAGGCCTGCGTACTTGCTCACTCTTTTATGCCTCTAGCCCATGTCAGTAATTTCCATGCTCGCAGTAAAGTCTTACGTGTGTGCTACAGTATATGTCGCTGTATGCTTTAAAGCGCTTTTACTAATGAGAATTAAGACAGAGCTGGTAAGTTGAAGACAGAGGTGTGATTGACGTCTTACAGAGGGAGCCTTACCCACCGAAGAGTTAAATAGTGTCTTGAATGTCATGGTGGCTGTCACGCGCCATACACAGTTTGACTTCCTGTTTCCAACTGAACACTCTACCCGGGATTTCTGGTTAGTAAGCATCAGATTCAGTTCGGCTATACATAGTCTGAATATAATTGTGCGCTGATTGCAGTTCTTAGACATAATTGAACTTAAATGCTTTAAAAGTGGATATATTCCAATGAGAACTATTGATAAAGTTCTCTTTTCTGAAACAGAATAAAGAAATGTCCTGCTTTGATGATGTCACTTACTAACATTTTATTTTTTCATGGCAAAATTGTATGTACTTTTAAGTACAATTCTCAGAAATCTATATATTCTGTGTATGAAATAACTAAATTAAGCCAATTAACATGCTCCACATGGCTAACATTTTTTTGTTGCAGAGCACTTCAAAGCTCCTCTCAGTATTTTTCAAGAGAACATGACATAATTATCAACTGTATTCACCCTGCTGTAAATAGATCTTTTGAGGTTATTCCTCCTATACAACCAAAATTTCATGTTCCTTTTAAAAACACATAAAGTTATTTATTATGTTCATGTATAGATCAGCAATTCAATATGTTCATAATAGTTTATCTGAACAATAGACTTGTGGGAGTTTTTAAGTTTAAACTTTAAAAACATTTTTTTGTAAATTTTTCTTTAGCAGTTTCACACATGTACAGAACCCATTCAGGTGATCGTCAGTCATACACTCTTCTGTCTCCTCCTCTCCCCATCCATCCCTGACTGAGGACACACCCAGTCTTGCACGAGTCCAGGACAGACAAACAGAACTGTGAGATTGTTATTGTGATGGTTGTGTCCTGCTGAGGGGGTAGCATTTTTTAGATCCTTTCTCTGCCTTTTAGCTTTTAAATTCTTCCCACCCTCTCTCTCCCGATGTTCCCTGAGCCTTCAAGGGGGTGACACAGACACCCTGCTTAGGGCTGAGATCTTAACTGTTGTTTGTTCTCAGCATGTGAACATCATGAGTCTCTGCATTTACTGCAGTTGATTACAGAGGAAGTGTGTGTGTGTGTGTGTGTGTGTGTGTTTTCTGGGGGTCAGAACTCAGGTTTTCTTGCTAGGGAGGTGCTTCCTTGACTGAAGCATCTGCTCAGCTCTAACCATTCCTATCAACTTTATAACAGGCACTTCAGGCATCTAAAATGAACCCTAAGTGATGATACAGAGCTATGTGAAGACAAATAATGTTCAATAAAGATTTAAAATGGAAACAAAAATAAACAGCATCCAACTTATAATATGACCATTTGCAAAATATAGCATGTGAGATTTTAAAATCTTCATGTCTTATTGCAAAGTCAAGACAAAGAAAATAAGCCTCTGAGTGTTTCAAAAATATTCAGTCCATCTTGGATATTATCAAAAATATATTGGGATTCCAAACAGTATCCTATTTTGAATGAAATTTGCTGAAATGTTTTGCACTCTCTGTCATGGTTTTGGCTTATGTCACTAATTAGAATCTACAAGCTTTGAAACATAACATGGTATCTGATTAACATGCATAGTTTTCATGTTTTACGTGCCATTAAAGCAAAAATAAAAAAACAATAGAAACCCTAAAACATTTTCAACCATAGCTAAATGCAAAGTTGTTGTCTCTACATTTCCTTTGATTTAAAAATCTACTCTAGAGAAATGTTTGCTCACTTTAATGGAGTTTTAAGCTGTAGGCAGGGTAAAGGAAGTTTCCTGTAATAGAGTGTACAGTACTTCAGGCACTTGTGTTTAAAGAACTCCTGTATGTCGAATGTGTTAGGTTTAAAATGTTAATCTTATCATTACATTTAAAACCACCTAACTGGAAACAAATACATAATCGTTCTTATTACTGAGATTTTCTTTTCTAAAAAAAGTTTGGGGGAAAACTCTCTATTGCAAAGGTTATTTTGAGAAAGATGTAATTACATTTATTTGTGTTCGTCTGTGTCGCGCATGCACAGATGTGCGCGTGGAGGCTGGAGAACAGCTTGTAGAAGGCCGTTCTCTCCTCTACCGTGCGGCTCCCGCGGGTCATGCTCAGGTGACAGGGCTTGTGGCCTTCCCTCTCTGAGCCCGGCCCCTGGCTCGTGGGCACGGCTAGTCAAGGAGAGTGAGCGCACGCTCGATGTTTCATGAAATGACTTCGAATCTCCTTTTATTCTGTCCTGTTCCAACTGCTTTTTTTTTTTTTCTCCCCCCTAACAGGCCGAATTAAATGACCAGGTTGACCCTTTCACTCGGTACAGCACAAAACCTACACCAAACCTAGGAGAAGAGGTCTTCTCCAAGTACGTTGGGTGGAGAGTCGCCACCACGCTCTCCAGACTCTTCTTCCCCTCGCTCGACGCCAGCGCCGTCCCTTCCAAGAAGCCATCGGAAGCACATCTGCCAAGAAAGCCCAAGGTCAAAAAACAGCAGCCCGAAAAAAAGAAAGTCCTACGCTTCATTTTAAAGTGAGTGAAACCGTGTTTTATTACTCCACCGACAGCAGTCCGCGGGTTCGGGGCCTAGCACTTAAGTTTCTTCCCTGCAGTTCTCGGCCAGCCGCCTCCGGGCTGTCTTTTCCCTAGGAGGCTCCTCTTCAGAAAGTTTGCCGCCTTCTCAGGAACAGCCTTTTCGTGTTTAGAATAGAATCAGCACATATAATCACATAATGTGATTCTTGTGAAGGAAGAATAGAAGAACAAAAAAACACACCCAGTGTTCAAACATTTTGACCTCAGTTTTAGATGCATTCGTATGTACACACGCATACATACACATTTAATGTGTATCAAATGCACGTATCCCAACAGTCTTAAACAGTAATCATTTGGTATGTTGCAAACGTAAGGATAATTATTATGAGTTATGCTTTGAACACTTGTGAGTGTCTTTAAATTTAATGTCTTAGGAAATTGCAGGCTTGAGATAGATTGATTTAGGTGGATATTTTCAATATGTACTTGACATATCTTCAATGATCGGTATCCTCAGGGTCTTAGGGTGTTTATTACACACGTACTTAGCTATTTCCCCTATTACTAACCTGATATATTAGACAATGATCTATGCTATGGGCTATGACTTACATTGTTAAATATTCCTGTAAAGCTTTATTCTATCAGGAAGATTTTTTTTTTTAAATTTTCAATCCAGCTCATTTAAAGAATGCATCATAGTATACATTTTTGCCATTAATTTCGACAGTAGCACAGCAAACACTTACGTGTTAGTATTTTTAGCAATTCATTCTCTGATGTCTCAGTTCTTAGTTGGGCAGGTAGTTATTGATGACTGATAATTCTTAGGCTGTACCTTAAACATCTGATCCTTTTAAGAGGGTATGTGCCATTTCTTCTCTGTATTTTGAAAGTCATGTTGGACTGCCTTTGTTTTGGCTCATTTTCCTATATGACCTGAGTCTTTCACTTTCGGCCTGATCTCAACATGGTGAGTAAATTTAGCTGCGCTAGATTACTGCTGATAATGTATCTGTCATTTAGATTTAACTATATACTTTATATTACTACAAATGGCTTTGAAGTATTAATCTTTATTTGTTTATTTATGACATGACTAAAGTATTGTTGATAGTTTAGTATCTACTGAATATTTAAAAAACACTCCTCCACAAATGAGAAGTATTCTGAATGTGATTATGGATGAAAAGGCAGTCTTTTTTGTTCTTTAGTAATAAAGAACTTATATGTATATATTTCTCTTGATAAGATCATTGGTAAGTGTTCCATCTGTCTTGTTTTTAATATAATCTTTTCTCCATATTTAGCATCTTATGGTTGTTCCTTATGTGTGTTCCAGGTTGTGACATTGTGTAGATTAATTGGCTTAGATGCTTAGTGAATCCACTTAGAGATTTGTTTTCCAGATACACAGTTTTATCAAATACAAAGACTTAGTTTTCTTTCTTGGTTTTTATGCTCATGTCTTCTTTCTTTTCTCTTACGTGATTATAAGAGAAAATACATTAGTATCCAGAATGCAGACCTTTCTTTCTCCCTATTTCTACTCAGAATTGTTCTCGTTTTCCTGTCACGTATGATACTGGCTTTAGGACTACTTTTTCATGCTCATTAGTTGTATTTGTAAAAATCTGTTTGGTCTATTTCTATAGGTACAGTTAGAGCTGAGGGGACAGAAAGGGACCTGCTATGCAAGCAGCAGCAAAAGTAAAGGTCCCTCTGTCTACTATCTATCATCTCCCTACCTGTCATCTACAATCTCTATGCATCTCTCATCTATCCACTTATCTGTCCACTATCTATTTACCTATCATCTACCATCTATCTCTATCATCTATGTATTTAGTATCTATCATCTATTATCTGTGTACTATCTATCATCCATATCTATCTAATCTATCTATCTATCTATCTATCTATCTATCTATCTATCTATCTATCTACCTATCTATAGGAATTGCTGTTAATGGACATCTCTTTCTTTAAGTTGGGAAAATTTTCTTCTATGATCTTCTTGAAAATATTTTTCTGGACCTTGGAGCCTGATGTCTTCTTTTTCATCTACTCCTACTATTCTTAGATTTTGTCTTTTCATGGTCACCTTGATTTCTTGGATGTTTTGTGTTTAGAACTTTTCTGATTTTATTTTTTCTTTGAGAGAAGTATCAATTTCTGCAAGTGTATCTTCATCATCTGAGATTCTCTCTTCCATCTCTTGTATTCTGTTGGTGATGCTTACCTTTGTAGTTCCTGATCTTTTCTCTATGTTCTCCAGCTCCAGGTTTTTCTCTGTTTGTAATACTTTATTGATTCTAATTCTGTTTTCATGTCTTACACCATTTCCTTCATCTATTTGAATGTGGAGTCCTGCTTTTCAATGATGGCTTCTATTCTTTTGTTCGTTTACTCTCTCTATGCTGCTAATTGTGCCTCTACTTGTTTGGCTCTATTTGCCTGTATTTCTTTGAGAGCTTTGTTAATTTCTTCTTTATTTGCCTCCATTTGTTTGATCATCCTGAGTGAGGTATCCCAGAAGCAGAAAAACACACATGGTATATACTTACTTATAAGTGGGTACTAGACCTATAAGATAGGATAAACATACTGAAATCTATACACCTAAAGAAGATAAACAAGAAAGAGGACATGGGGTAAGATGATCAATCCTCACTTAGAAAGACAAATGGGATGGACATTGGAAATAGGAGAAAACAAGTAACAGGACAGGAGCCTACCACAGAGGGCCCCTGAAAGACTCTACCTAGCATTGTATCAAAGCAGATGCTGAGACTCATAACCAAACCTTGGGCAGAGTGCAGGGAATCATATGAAAGAAGGGGGAGTTAGTATGACCTGGAGAGGACAGGAGCTCTACAAGGACCAAATATATTTGGGCCCAGGGGTCTTTTCTGAGACTGTTTCTCCAACCAAGGACCATGAATGGATATAACCTAGAACCCCTGCCCAGATATAGCCAATTGCAGCTCAGTATCCAAGTGGGTTCCCTAGTTAGGGGAACAGGGGCTGTCTCAGACATGAACTCAATGGTTGGCTCTTTGACTTCCCTCTCCTGAGGGAGGAGCAGCCTTGCTAGGCCACAGAAGAGGATATTGTAGCCAGCCCTGAAGAGACCTGATAAGCTAGGATCAGATGGAAGGGGAGGAGGACCTCCTCCATTAGTGGACTTAGAGAGTGGCAGGAAGGAGGTGAGGGAAGGAAGGTGGGGTTGGAGGGAAGAAGGGAGGGGGCTACACCTGGGATACAAAGTAAATAAACTGTAATTAATATAAAAATAATAAATAAAAAAATCCAAAAAAAGAGAATTGCTGTTAAGTACGAAACTGTCACACAAAGCAAAACACATAATAAGAAAAGGACCAACCCATTAAAAAATCTAGACATTGCAAATATATATGCATTTGATATTAGAACTTTTAAATATATGAGACGGAGATTGATGAACCCAATGACAGAAAAAGACAGAAACATGATAATAATAGATATTTCAATAGCCAACATTCAGTAATAAACAGAAGAATTTGATAGGTCAATATGAAACAATTGGGTTTTAATAAAACTAGATCAAATATATCCTACACATACCTAAATAACAGGCACCCAACAACAATAGAATTTAATTTCTTTTCAAGTCCATGGAACCTTTTTTTTTTTTTGAGTTAATCATTTTATGTCACCAAGAATCTTTTAAAATATCTAATAAGAATAAAACAAACACCAAGTTTTTTGTTGTTGTTGTTTTGTTTTTTCCCCTAACCAATGTGATGAATCTAGAAACCAAAGTACAAATACTGAAACATTTCTAAAAGTTTGGGAATTAACACACTTTTGAGCAGCAGTTGGGTCAAAGTATAAATAAAAGATCAGCATTTAGATAGAAACAGAACTAAAATACAACATATTAGATGTTACAGAGTTGGGGAAAGGAAGCAAAGCCCCAGGGATGGGGGAGGGCGGGGGTGGGAAGAGCAGAGGGGCCCTAGGATCAGAGTGAGCCTGGGAGCCAGCACACACTTCCGTATGCCAATAGGCAGCCCTTACCCCTTTGTCCCCAGTTTCTTAGGACCTGATAATGCAAAGAGACAGTAGGTTTCTCTGTTGCTTCAGCGGACTGCTCTGATTTCAGTGTGGAGATCTGGAAACTTACTTGCAAGGGAGAATTGGGAAGCTCACACATGGGCTGTGGATATTTAGTTTTTAAACGGATATTTTTATTTTTAGTACAAAAATTGAAGTCGGAATTGTGATTTTTTGCTTATAAATGACACAAAATTGATGTCTTTCATGCATTTATAAGCGCACATTTTTATTTAAATCACTTATAGAATTCCCTTCTCATGAAATTTCTCCAAAGGAAGTTGATCGCTTTGGTTCTGTGGGTTAAACTGGGGTGAGGCGTTCCTAAGTTAGTGGCACATGTCATTGGATGCTTTGTTTGCCCCTTAGCAATCTTTTTTTAATTTTTTTATTTTTATTTTTTATTTTATTTTTTATTTTTTATTTTATTTTATTTTTTATTTATTTTATTTTATTTTTTATTTTTTATTTTATTTTATTTTTTATTATTTATTTATTTATTTATTTTTATTTTTTATTTAAAAAAAAGAAAAAACATCATTATGGCAGTTTCATGAAAACTGCAGACAGAAATCAAGGTATATAACCCTTCCACATCAAAGCACAGTGTTTTCCATTTTCTCTCATTGTCAATAAGGGTATCTTAAGTTCACCTTAAGGTTAGACATTTAAAACCCCAAAAACTAAGTTAAAAAAAAGAAACTTTCATTTCTAAACTTGTTTGTGTCTGAGTTTCTAAGGTGAACATTTTCTGAATTATCATGAACTTGAAAATTCATAATTTCTGTATAAATATGGATTTAGGAGAAGAGCAATTTAAACTTTATCATTAATAATGCTTAGTTGCTCAATACTTTGTTTGAAGACTTCATTTGTCCACAAACAACTCGACATAACATCAGGCAAATACTGTGGCCATAGACTGTGGGTTTCTGCTGCCCTTTAGGCAGATGTCACAAGCCATCATGAATGGGTGGATGATCAGAAGCGAGCCTCATTTCTCCTCTGAAGACTCCTTCATAAAGGTATCTAGCTCCAAAGCACCATTTAACCAATAGTGACCAGATAGAAAGGCAAATACTGGAGAAAATTCACTATAGGAATTAAAAAAAAAAAAAGACTTAGACAGAGGACCTAGAAACCAAAGGTGAGCAAAAGGAATATCGTTTCCTCTTCTTATCCCACTGATAACAATGTAGAGCTCTACAGAAGTAATTGCCTATGCCTGGACTTAGATTTCAGCAACAAACACAGCCTCATTGCTGTTCTAATTTCTGGTAAAAAAAAAAAAACAACAACAACATTTTTTTGGGGTGCATAAACAAATAATTCTCTTAGTTTATTATTAATAATTAATTTATCCATAAATAATTTCCTTAGTTTCTAAGTCACTTTATGGTCAAGGCTGGTCTCAGCTGCTTGAGCTAAAGTCATCATATCCCCTCAGCTTTCTGGCAATAGGATTACCAATATGCATCACATCCAGCTAGTTGCCGAGCCATCTGAGTTTTGTTGAATGATTATTAATATTTAATATTGATTCGTATAATTACTAAGGTGGCAGTTATTTCTTTTTCTTTTTAGTTACTTGTTTATTTATTTTTATTTTATTTTATTATTATTATTAATTACACTTTATTCACTTTGTATCCCCCCATAAGCCCCTCCCTCCCCTCCCGATCCCACCTTCCCTCCCCCTTCTTCATGCATGCCCCTCCCCAAGTCCACTGATAGGGGAGGTCCTCTTCTCTTTCCTTCTGATATTAGTCTATCAGATCACATCAGGAGTAGCTGCATTGTCATCTTCTGTGGCCTGGTAAGGCTGCTCCCCCCTCAGGGGGAGGTGATCAAAGAGCAGGCCAATCAGATTATGTCAGAGGCAGTCCCTTTTCCCATTACTATGTAACCCACTTGGACGCTAAGATGCCTTGGACTACATCTGTGCAGGGGTTCTAGGTTATCTCCATGAATAGTCCTTGGTTGGAGTATGAGTCTCTGGGAAGTTCTCTGTGTTCAAATTTTCTGGTTCTGTTGCTCTCCTTGTGGTGTTCCTGTCCTCTCCAGATCTTAATATTTCCCACTTCTTACACAAGATTCCATGCACTCTGCCCAACAGTTGGCCATAAGTCTCAGCATCTTCTTTGATAGTCTGCAGGGCAGAGGCTTTTGGAGGCCCTCTGTGGCAGGTTCCTAGGTGGTTTCCTGTTTTCCTCTTCTTCTGATGTCTAACCTCTTTGTCTTTCAGGATGGGGATTGAGCATTTTAGTCAGGGTCCTTTCTCTTCCTTAGTTTCTTTAGATGTACAGTTTTTAGTAGGTTTATCCTATGTTATATGTCTACATGAGTGAGTATATACCATGTGTTTCTTTCTGCTTCTGGGACAGCTCACTCAGGATGATCCTTTCCAGGTCCCACCATTTACCTGCAAATTTCATGATTTCTTTATTTTTCATTGCTGAGTAATACTCCATTGTGTAGATGTACCACAATTTCTGCATCCATTCTTCAGTTGAGGGGCATCTGGGCTGTTTCCAGCTTCTGGCTATTACAAATAAAGCTGCTACAAACATGGTTGAGCAAATGTCCTTATTGTGTACTTGAGCCCCTTTTGGATATATGCCTAGGAGTAGAATGGCTGGATCTTGAGGAAGCTCTATTCCTAGTAGTTTGAGAAAGCGCCAGATTGATTTCCAGAGTGGTTGTACAAGTTTACATTCCCACCAGCAGTGGAGGAGGGTTTCCCTTTCTCCACAACCTCCCCAGCATGTGTTGTCACTTGAGTTTTTCATCTTGGCCATGCTGATGGGTGTAAGGTGGCAGTTATTTCTTAACCCACTATTTTATAAATAAAAGACACAGAAACCTGTTAGATTTTTTTAATAAGCCTTACTGCACCAGGGCTGGGCAGACAGTTCCCTTTAAGCTATGTTGTCTGTTCCACAGTCCAGATCCCCATAACGACTTGCACATGTTTTCTGTTTGGGCTGTGTCTTTCCATCATGCCAATCCTCAGAGCAGGCTGCTCTTGGCCACATGTTCCTGGTTCAGCTAGCCCCTGTCAACTTATTCTTTTCTCCTCCTCCCTCTCTCTCATTGTGGTGTTTTTCTGAACCCCCCAACTCCCACAAGCCAATGAACCTAGGCTCTGCCTACCTCTGTCTTGCTCAGCTCAGATGTAGGCAACTTTACTTGCCAATCAGGTACAATTTGGGAGGCAAAGTTTACATTATGTAATTTTGGATACATGAGCATTTGCTCATAAGGATTTGGGGGGGGGAGCAAGCAATTCACATTTGAATACACAGTAGCTCCAGATCAATCCCAACAGAGTTTGGAAGCAGCTGCGTAAGGGATGTTGGAAATGCCAGCAACTCGGAATCTGGAACCTTCGAAACAAAGCCACTTCCATGGTAAAAGGAGCCATTGAAGCTTTTGAGAAATTCAGTTTAGAAGAACCTTCATCAGGGAAGAGACCCTTAAGATTTTTCTTTAGTCCTAGACAGTCCCTACCAGATGATTGAAGACGAATTCTGTTTTCCCCACTGGACACTTGTTCCTTCCACCAGAGAATCTCTTTGTTAAGCATCCCCTTGGGTGTATTATCCTCAACTAGGACACTGAGATTCGGAAATGTGATTAGTCCAGAGACGGGGTTGATGCCTGTGGTTTGTGCTGCTGCCGGAAACCAGGTGGATGTCTATGATTCGTGCCACCTCCAGCTGCTGTGGAAGAGGAAGCTTCCTTTGCAGTATTATCTGTGACCACAGACTCATACTTGAGAACGAGAGACATTGAAGGCTTCTGCGACAGTCTCTTTCCCCTCCCCAGCAAAAAAAAAACAATCCAGACAGGAAGCTATTGAAGAGAGTCCTTGAAAATTGTGATAAAGATGCTAAAGTGCAGCTCTTCACAGTTGATGGCTTCTGGTGGTGTGGTGGGGAAGAACTCAGAGTTTTTAAAGAAGGTGGCCGCTGGCCATTTGATCATCCTCTAGTGAGTATACGGGCAACACAAATAAGACTTTGTGTTTTAGTCATCCATTTATTTTTATTTTATTTATTTGTTTAATGTTTGTTTTGTGGGGGCAGGGGCCCAACAGTGGGAGTGTATACCTGGGAGGAATGTGAACTGAGTGGGATTGGGGTGCACCGTATGAAATTCCCAAATAATTAATAAAAAATATTATGTTGGGGGAAAGTGTGATTTGTCTAAGGGTTCACAGCCATTCACACTGGAGTCTGGATTTAAATAAAGATGTTCCAACTCCCTTCCACCGTACTCTCTTCTTGTTCCAGGATATGCCATTTGGTTTCAAAGGCTTGAACGATTGTAAGAAATCTTGTCTTCGACTCATTATAAATGAAGCCCCCCTTTTATGTTTCCTTTTAGTCTCTGCCTTTTGATTTTGAAGAGACGACGTTGATTAGGATGCCCATCTTTAGTAGGCTCCGAACCTCTCCAGTTCATTAATATAGGGAATTTATGCCAAGCAAGAAGCATTTTCTAATGATCATGATTTTTGCCAAAGCCAATGGGAAAACTGATTCACCGACTCACATTTGGATTCACATCTACAAGTGGGAGAGTTGGGTTTGACAGTGCATCTGTTTGAAGCATTCCACACTGACCGCCGTGGCTATAGTAACCACGTTCCCACCAACAGTGGAAGAGTTCCCCCTTCTCCACACCCTTGTCAGCATTTGGTATTTTTTGTCTTCTTCATTACAGTCATTCTGATGGGGCCAGATGACATCTTATTTGGATTTGGTTCAACTTCTCAATGGCTAATTACCCCAGGTGTGTTTAGAAACCTGCTGTCCATTTGTGTTTCTTCTCTCGCAGCGTCTATTTGGATCATCAGTACAATTTAGTTAGATCACTTACTTCTTTGTTTAAAATAAGGGCTCTCTCTCTCTCTTTCTCTCTCTCTCTGTCTGTCTTTTGAGTCATTTACATAGTTCTGAACATTAGTCCTTTATCTGGTGAAGAGCCTGCAGATAGTCCCTGCTTCTGTCTTCAGATTGTCTCTCCTACTGCGGGAAAGCTCCCTAGTTTGATGAGATTCAGTGTACCCGATTTCTAGTTTCTTGTCTGTGCTTTTGGGGTGACATCTAGAAGACCACTGCCAATACCATTTGTCTTGCAGTATTTTTCTGGTTCAGTTACATTACCTTCGTAGTTTTAGGCATTGTGTCATGTCTTTTACCCACTTCTTATTTATTTTTGAGATGGGTCACGCTTCAGTCCTGTTCTTACGGGCATGCAATTTTCCCAGCAAGAATCTGTCTTTTCTCCAGTGCAAGTTTTGAGCTTCTTTGTTACCAAGTAATTGTTTATAGATTCTTGAGCTTATCTCTATGCTCTGTATTTTCTTCAGTTACTCTGTGTATCTACTTTTATATCAATACTGTAATCTTTGGTTAAAATGATGAATGTAGCTAAACTAAAATTAAATAGAAAAACTGAACAAAACCAAAACATAGAACAGAACAGGTATTCTGTTTTATTTGAAAAAGATTTGTGTCTTCTGACTGTATATGTGTGCACCACTTGTGTGCAGGATTCCAAAGAAGATAGACGAAACATCAAATTCCTTGGCACTAGAGTTACAGCCAGTTGTGAACCACCTGATGTGGGTGCTACCCAAGTCCTCTGCAAGAGCAGGAGGTGCTCACCACCAATGAGCCATTCTCCAGCCTCAGACTATGTATCCTTAAAGTGTTGGCTAGTACACCAGATACACTGCGGTTATTAGTATATACATACTTACCTGTTTTTGTCTTCCTGTTGCTTTGATAAAATACCAAACAACAGCAACTTTGGGGAAGAAAGCATTTAATCAGTTTATAGGTCATATTCCATTGTAAATGGTAGTCAAGGAACCTAAAGGAAGAAACTGCCCAAGCCAGTGCCTTCCACTGACTCGCTCAGTTTATATAACCCAGGACCACTTGCCTAGGGATAGTATCACCCATAATGAGCTTGGCCAATCCTCATCACTCAACCAACCAACCAGCCAGCCAGCCAGCCAAGAAAATGCCCTCAGATATGCTTACAGCCAATCCGATGAAGGCAATTTCTTAGTTGAGGTTCACTCTTTCTAGTTTCTGTCAAATTGACAAAAACTAACTTGCATGTATGCATAGAAAGTAATTTATGAATTAGGCAGCAAGTAAGGTATTAAAACAATAATAAAATAATTATATTGGTATTCTGTTAAAATAATCACTGAAGAAGCTGGAGGGAAGGCTCAGTGTTAAGATCCCTTGTAGCTTATGCAGAGGAAGGGTTTGGTCCCACATAGTGTTTCACGACCATTTCTAACTCCAGTTACAGAGGGATATGATGCCGTCTTCTGACTTTCGAGAGCACCAGGCATGTGCATGCTTGCATACAAATATATGTAGGAAAAAATACACACATAAAATGAATATTAAAAAATAATGATTACTTAAAACTTTAAAATTACTCATGATCTCACAAAATACCAACTCTGTCTTGTGACAGCTTCTTTCTGATTGACTTTAGTGAGTTAGCTAACTTCTCAAACCTTAGGAGCTTAACCTCCAAAGGGCTGTTTGATGCCGTCAGGTTTGTTCTGAAGAGAAGAATGTAGGTAACATACTGTGGCACATTAGTTCCTGATCTTAAGGTTCAGTCAGCAATAGATTTTCTTAAATACTTATTTTCTTTGTAAAGTACTACTAAGACTGAAATTAAAAGTAAAAAACATCTTATGTGCCCCCCCAGGTAACTCAATTTGAGTGTGTTTATTTTTTTAATTTATTTATTTTTATTAATTATACTTTATTCACTTTGTATCTCCCCATAAGGCCCTCCCTCTTCCCCTCCCAGTCCCATCCTCCCTCCCACTTCTTCATGCATGCCCCTCCCCAAGTCCACTGATAGGGGAGGTCCTCCTCCCTTTCTTCTGATCTTAGTCTATCAGATCACATCAGGAATGGCTGCACTGTCATCTTCTGTGGCCTGGTAAGGCTGCTCCCCCCTCAGGGGGAGGTGATCAAAGAACAGGCCAATCAGATTATGTCAGAGGCAGTCCCTCTTCCCATTACTATGTAACCCACTTGGACACTAAGCTGCCTTAGACTACATCTGTGCAGGGGTTCTAGGTTATCTCCATACCTGGTACTTGGTTGGAGTATGAGTCTCAGGAAAGACCCCTGTGTTCAAATTTTCTGGTTCTGTTGCTCTCCTTGTGGGGTTCTGTCCTCTCCAGATCTTACTATTTCCCACTTCTTATATAAGGTACCATGCACTCTGCCCAACAGTTGCCATAAGTCTCAGTGTCTGCTTTGATAGTCTGCAGGGTGGAGCCTTTCGGAGGCCCTCTGTGGCAGGTTCCTAGGTTGTTTCCTGTTTTCTTCTTCTGATGTCCATCCTCTTTGCCTTTTGGGATGAGGATTGAGCATTTTAGTCAGGGTCCTCTCTGATTAGTTTCTTTAGATGCACAGGTTTTAGTAGGTTTATCCTATGTTATATGACTATATGAGTGAGTATATACCGTGAGTGTCTTTCTGCTTCTGGGATAGCTCACTCAGGACGATCCTTTCCAGGTCCCAACGTTTACCTGCAAATTTCATGATTTCCTTATTTTTCATTGCTGAGTAATACTCCATTGTGTAGATGTACCACAATTTCTGCATTCATTCTTCAGTTGAGGGGCATCTGGGCTGTTTCCAGCTTCTGGCTATTACAAATAAAGCTGCTACAAACATGGTTGAGCAAATGTCCTTATTGTGTACTTGAGCCCCTTTTGGATATATGCCTAGGAGTGGTATGGCTGGATCTTGAGGAAGCACTATTCCTAGTTGTCTGAGAAAGTGCCAGCTTGATTTCCAGAGTGGTTGTATGAGTTTACATTGTCACTTGAGTTTTTCATCTTGGCCATTCTGATGGGTGTAAGATGAAATCTCCGGGTCGTTTTGATTTGAATCTCCCTATGACATTGAGCATTTCTTTAAGTGTTTCTCTGCCATTTGATATTCCTCTACAGATAGTTCTCTGTTTGGCTCTGTTCCCCAGTTTTTAATTGGATTACTTGGTTTGCTGCTTTTCAGCGTCTTTAGTTCTTTATGTATACTGGATATTAGTCCTCTGTCAGATAAAGGGTTAGTAAAGATTCTTTCCCACTCTGTAGGCAGTAGTTTTGTTTTGAGGATGGTGTCCTTTGCTTTACAGAGCTTTTCAGTTTCATGAGGTCCCATTTATTGATTGTTGCTCTTAGAACCTGTGCTGTTGGTGTTCTGTTCAGGAAGTTGTCTCCTGTGCCAATGAGTTCTAGGGTATTCCCCACTTTTTTTCTAGCCGATTTAATGTGTCTGGTTTTATGTTGAGGTCTTTGATCCACTTGGACTTCAGTTTTGTGCAGGGTGCTAAGTATGGATCTATTTGCATTTTTCTACATGTAGACATCCAGTTAGACCAGCACCATTTGTGAAGATGCTATTTTTTCTCCATTGTATGGTTTTGGCATCTTTGTCAAAGATCAGGTGTCCATAAGTATGTGGGTTTATTTCTGGGTCCTCTGTTTGGTTCCATTGATCCACCATTCTGTTTCTATGCTAGTACCATGCAGTTTTTAATAACTGTTGCGCTATAGTACAGCTTAAGATCAGGGATGGAGATGCCTCCAGAAGATCTTTTATTGCAGAGGATTGTTTTAGCAATTCTGTGTTTCTTGTTATTCCATATGAGGTTGAGAATTTTTCTTTCCAGGTCTGTAAAGAATTGTGTTGGTAATTTGATGGGAATTGCATTGAATCTGTAGATTGCTTTTGGTAAAATGGCCATTTTTACTATGTTAATCCTGCCAAGCCATGAGCATGGGAGATCTTTCCATCTTCTCATATCTTCTTCTAATTATTTCTTCAGAGACTTGAAATTTTTTTTCATACAAGTCTTTGACTTGCTTGGTTAGGGTTACACCAAGGTACTTATATCATTTGTGGCTATTGTGAAGGGTGTTGTTTCCCTAATTTCTTTCTCAGCCCTTTTGTCTTTTGTATACAGGAGTGCTACTGATTTTTTTGAGTTAATTTTGTATCCTGCCACTTTGCTGAAGGTGTTTATCAGCTGTAGGAGTTCCCTGGTAGAGTTTTTGGGGTCACTCACGTATACTATCATATCATCTGCAAATAGTGATAATTTGACTTCTTCCTTTCCAATTTGTATCCCCTTGATCTCCTTCAACTGTCTTATTGCTCTAGCAAGGACTTCCAGCACTATGTTGAAGAGATATGGAGAGAGTGGGCAGCCTTGTCTTGTCCCTGATTTCAGTGGGATTGATTTAAGTTTCTCTCCATTGAGTTTAATGTTGGCTATAGGTTTGCTGTATATCGCCTTTACTATGTTTAGATATGTGCCTTGTATCCCTGATCTCTCCAATACTTTAAACATGAATGGATGTTGGATTTTGTCAAATGCTTTTTCAGCATCTAGGGAGATTATCATGTGTTTTTTTTTTCAGTTTGTTTATATGGTAGATCACATTGATAGATTTCCATATATTGAACCACCCCTGCATGCCTGGGATGAAGCCTACTTGGTTATAGTGGACGATATCTTTGATGTGTTCTTGTATTTGGTTTGCAAGTATTTTGTTGAATATTTTTGCATCAATGTTCATAAAGGAGATTGGCCTGAAATTCTCTTTCTTTGTTGGGTCTTTGTGAGGTTTAGGTGACTTCATAGAATAAGTTTGGTAATGTTCCTTCTGTTTCTATTTTGTGGAATAGTTTGAAGAGAATTGGAGTTATCTCTTCTTTGAAGGTCTGGTAGAATTCTGTGCTGAAACCATCTGGTCCTGCACTTTTTTTGGACGGGAGACTTTCGATGACTGCTTCTATTTCCTTGGGGGATATAGGACCATTTAATTTATTTACCTGGTCCTGATTCAGCTTTGGTAAGTCGAATTGATCAAGAAAATTGTCCATTTCATTTAGATTTTCAAATTTTGTGGCATATAGACTTTTGAAGTAAGTCCTAATGATTGTTTGGATTTCCTCAGTGTCTGTAGTTATGTCCCCCTTTTCATTTCTGATTTTGTTGATTTGGGTGGTGCCTTTTAGTTAGCTTGGCTAAGGGTTTGTCTATCTTGTTGATTTTCTCAAAGAACCAGCTTTTGGTTTCTTTGATTCTTTGAATTTGTTTTGTTTTCAATTGATTGATTTCAGCCCTGAGTTTGATTATTTACAGCTGTCTACTCCTATTTGGTGTGTCTGCTTCTTCTTTTTCTAGGGTTTTTGGTTATGAGTCTTTGTATCTGCTTTGAAAACACTGCTAGTTAGAGTCTTTCAGATGTGCTCAGTAGACTCCTCTCATACGTTCAATGCACTTTTTCTAGGGTTTTTAAGTGAGCCATTAAGTTGCTTGAATGCACTGTCTTGAATTTCTTCTTGAAGGTACTTAGCGCTATGAACTTTCCTCTTATCACTGCCTTCATTGTGTCCCACAAGTTTGGGTATGTTGTGTCTTCATTTTCATTGAGTTTTAGGAAGACTTTAATTTCTTTCTTATTTCTTCCCTGATCCAGCTGTCATTTAGCAGCAAGTTGTTCAGTTTCCATGTGTGTGTATGCTTTTTGCTATTTCTGTTGTTGTTGAGGTCCAGCTTTATTCCATGGTGATCAGACAGGATACAAGGGATTATTTCAGTCTTCATGTATCTGTTGAGGCTCACTTTGTGACCAACTATGTGGTCTATTTTGGAGAAGGTTCCATGAGGTGCTGAGAAGAAGGTAAATTCTTTTGTGTTTGGGTGTAAGGTTCTGTAAATGTCTGTTAAGTCCATTTGATTCATGACCTCTGTCAGAGACATTGTTTCTTTGTTTAATTTCTGTTTTGTTTTTTCTTTGTTGAGAGGGGGGTGTTGAAGTCTCCCACTATTAATGTGTGGGGGTCTGTATGTGGTTTAAGTTTATCAATGTTTCTTTTACAAATGTGGGTGCCCTTGTATTTGGGGCATAGATGTTCAGGATTGTGATGTCTTCTTGGTGGAATTTTCCCTTGATGGTATGAAGTGTCCTTCCCCATCTCTTTGGATTAATTTTGGTTGAAAGTCTGTTTTATCAGATATTAGAATGGCTACTCCTGCTTGCTTCTTGGGTCCATGTGCTTGAAAAGCCATCTTCCAACCCTTTACCCTCAGGTAATGTCTATCTTTGTGACTTAGGTGTGTTTCTTGTATGCAACAGATTGCTGGGTTTTGTTTACACATCCTTTCTGTTAGTCTGTGTCTTTTTATTGGAGAGTTTGAGTCCATTGATGTTGAGAGAGATTAATGACCAGTGGCTATTAGAGCCTTTGATTTTGATGTTGGCTGTGGTCATAAGGTTGTGTGCTTGGTTGCTTTTTGTTTTACTGTAGTAAGGTTAATTATTTCCTGTGTTTTCTTGAAAGTAGCTAGTTTTTTGGGTTGTATTTTCCCTTCTAGTGTCTTCTGTAATGCTGGATTTGTGTGTGGGTATTGTTAAAATTTGTTTTTGTCATTGAATATCTTGTTTTCTCTGTCTATGAGGACTGAGAGTTTTGCGGGGTATAGTAGCTTGGGCTGACATCTGTGTTCTCTTAGGGTCTGCATGTTATCTGTCCAGGCCCTTCTGGCTTTTATAGTCTCTGTTGAAAAGTCAGGTGTGATTCTAATAGGTTGGCTGTTATATGTTACTTGGCCTTTTTCCCTTGCAACTTTTAGTATTTTTTCTTTGTTCTGTATACTTACAGTTTTGATTATTATGTGGCGGGAGGATTTTCTTTTCTGGTCTAATTTATTGGGTGTTCTATAGGCCTCTTGTATTCTTATTGGCCTCTCCCTTAAGTTGGGGAAATTTTCTTCGATGATTTTGTTTAAAATATTTTCTGGGCCTTGGAGCAGGGAATCTTCTTTTTCCTCTATTGCTATTATTCTTAGGTTTTGTCTTTTTATGTTGTCTTGAATTTTTGGATAGTCTGTGTCAGGAATTTTTTAGATTTAATATTTTCTTTGACAGATACATCTATTTCTTCCATTGTATCTTCCATACCTGAGATTGTTTCTTCCATCTCTTGTAGTCTATTGGTTATGCTAACCTCTGTAGTTCCCATTTTCTTCCCTAAGTTCTTTCTCTCCACAATTTCCTCCATTTGTGTTTTCTTTAATTTTTCCAATTCTATCTTCAGATCTTGAGCCGTTTTGTTGATTTCCTTCACCTGTCTGACTGTATTTTCCTGTTTTTCCATCAATTCTTTCAGCTGTTTGTTTGAACAATCTTCTGTTTCTTTCATTTCATTCAGTGATTTAAGCATTTCCTCTCTAAAGGCCACAGACTGTTTGGCTTCAACTTCCTCTATTTCTTTACGGATGGCCATAATCTTGATATTGTCTTCGTCTAGGTCTTTATGTATTTAATTTGTTTCCTCTGTGATCCTCTTCATGAGCATAGTTGTTAGGTCATCTTCTTGAATTTCAATTATGCTGGGGAGTCCAGGGCTACTTGCCCCTGGATAACTGAGTTCTGGAGATGCCATATTGCTCTGTCTTTTGTTGGTTGAGCTTTACACTGGCCTCTACCCATTGGGCTATCTTGGGTGTTTGCGGTTAGTTTCAGGTGGTTCCTGGGGATCTTGTGGTGGAGAGAATCCCCTTGGCAGGAAGATGGTTTTTCCTGAAGGAAGCCTTCTCAGCTTTTTGGGTATAGTCACTGAATGGCTGGGGTTTTTCAGGAGTTGCTGCTGCTCACCTCAGGGATAGAGACCTGAGTGGTAATTGTGGTCCTTGTTAGTCGAGAGTGTGCTCCTCTCACCCGGGGAAGTCCTGAAGACAGCTGCCCTGCTTCTGGGTTTCTTGCTGTAGAGTTAGTGATCTGCTGCTGTAACCTGTGTGTCCCGTGGTTTGGTTGGTTTTGTTAGGGATAACTGGCTGCCCCTTGGAGCAGTATCTGGGGGTTGATCTCGGGGATCCCGGGCTTTTGTAGGTATGAGGTTGGGGCTCTGTGCCCCAGTACCCAAGTGGTAATCTGTGGCACGTGGGTACCACTCTCCTGGTAGTAGCAGGCTATCTGGTGCACAGAAGGTCCCTGGGTTGGGCCAGTCTGTGGATATACTGGGTGGCCTAAGTCCATCTCCTTTGCTTCGTTCCCTGTGAGAATTTCTCCCAACAGTGACTCCCAGTCTCTGTTGCCCTGGGGTATACAGCTGGAGAGCTAGCGTGCAGCAGCTGTCTGTGCCTGTGGCTGGAGCCCAGTTCAGTGATGGTGGCTTGGACCCACTGGTCTGCAAGACTTTTTCCAGGGAAAGCCTGGGTGACCCAAGTCAGTATTGTTTCCTTCCTTCCCTGTGGATTCTCTCGCCCACTGATCAGCCTGGGAAGGTGATCAGGACACACAGGCGTGTGGCTCTGGTCTGGTGACCTAGTGCCTGTGTGACCAGGATCTCTTCCGGGTTCTGTCTGGGTGACCTGAGCGTGGACCCGACTGTTTCCCACGCTGCGGGGGTTTCCTCTCACCTGGGAAACACGATCGCTGTTGTTTTGGGGCCCAGAGTTCAGCCTCTTAGTCGCTGTATGGGAAATGTTGTCCTGCTCCTCAGCTGCAGTGTTCTCCTGGCGCCGCCATCTCCTCGTCTCCATCTTATGTTTTTGCCTGTGTTTTTTTCAAGCTACAAACTGCTAGCAACCTTCAGAGAACACACAGCATTACAATGGTTTCGTTTTTATATATTATTTTCTTCTTGCTCCTATGTAGTTAAAAAAAAAAACAGTTTACCTATAGTTTTCATCACATTGTATGTGATGTGTGTATGCTTTACCTGTCTTAGGTGTAGTTTTCCATGCGAATGGGACCAACAGACTACATATATATTATGCAGGAGGCTCGGTAGAATGGCTTCCATGGCTGGGCAGTTCACCAATGGGCTTCTGTGCGAGGGGAAAACTCTTCACTCCATGGAGCTGAATTCTTCAGCAGTCTCAACCCGGAACAGAAAACCTGGAAGACTCATGAAGGCTTGCTTGTTGGCAGTCTACTGCAGTTCTGCAGAAGCTGGAGGCTGGGGTCCTCAAAGTACAGAAGCAGCCGTGGCAGGCAGGGAGGGATAGATGCACTCACAGAAGCCAATGCAGTAGAACAAACAACATGACATGGCTTTTTGCTCAGACCTCTATATCTGGGCCATGCATTGAAGGGTGCATACATTCTGACAGAGGGTCTTCCACTCTCAAGTCATCCTTTCTGGAAATACCCTCGCGGACCCACCTAGGAGCATTTCTTTGGCTTAATCCCAGATTCTACCAAATTAGCAATCAGTATGAACCACAGTGGTTATGTTGATTAGGTTTATTATGGAAAAGTTGTGGAGACGTCAGAAGTCCATGTGGTGATCACAGTTGGAGAGAAGTAAAGGGCAGGCAGTGCTTCTTCAGAGAACGGGCTTTTACTTCTTGTCTCTTATGAGATATTTGAGTAATAAGAAACCAAGTGCCATTTTAGATCAATCCTGCAAAGTGTTAAGGCTTCTGGAGATTTGGAGTACAAACAATTCTTCCACACACTGTTTTCCCCCTCTTTGGATATACACCCAGTAATTGGGATCCTGAACCAGATCATAATTCTATTTTCATCTTTTTGAATAATTTTTTCCCAAAATATCTGGACTGTTTACATACCCATGAATATATGAATGGACTTGTTTAAAATTTTTTATTTTAGTTTTAATTATGTGTATGTGCGCATATCTGTAGGTATGTGCACATGGGTGCAGATGCTTTTGGAGGCCAGAAGAGGGCACCAGATTCCCTGGAGCTGAAGCTACAGGTGCCTGTGAGTGCTAAACCTCCCTGTCTTTGTCACAACTACCATGCCTGTTTTAACTGCTGACATAGAGCCTTGATAGCAGGAACTTTTGTTTTGCATCAGTGGTGCCATGCAATAACTTTAGCTCCCACTCTTCATCATAGACACTTGCCTTCAAAACAACCATTACCTCGCGAACTCTTCATTAAAATTGGAATGATATGTTGTGGAGTTTGAAACATGACACAGGTGTTAACATGATATCAGTAAGACAGAAAAAAATTATTTCAAGTACAGATTAATTAGAATCAAAATGACAGCCTTATGGGAAAACAAAATTAAGTAACAGAAAACAAAATCTACATGTTTTATTTTGTGTTTCATTTTTCATATGCTCTTTGGTCTGTCAAAGAAAAGGGCAGTGTTCGGCTTGTTGTAAAATGTTTTTACAGTAGTTGACAAGCATTTATTGCCTGTTTGGTTAGAATGAAAGCTTTGATATGACATTAATCAAATTTTTACAATTGTTCTACTGTCTCAGAAAACAGTCAACAATTTACAGGACTTAATCTTTCCGTCTTTTAGATGCTTGATTGGGTCAGGTGTTTGAATTGAGCAAGCACCTGTCACCTCTCAGGGTGAGCGAGGCTCCCGGCTGACATGGCTTTACCATTGCAGATACTTGTTACAGATTTAAATGTTAAGCAAAAACAGAACTCCCAAGGGAAGTTCAGAAAGCACTAACTGAGTTCCTCTACACGCAGGCATTGTGTGAGGTGGCACACAAGAAAGATAAGGTAGCACAGGGTAAAGGAATAATAAGCCACCGCCAGGGGTGTATCTGCTAGCTTCTTGTTTAGATCAACACTCGTGTTTCTAGCCTATCTTCTTCCCAGTGGAAGTAATTCAGAATTGTGAACCAAATGGCTTAGTGTCCATGTACTTCTTCAACCGTCATTTACTGGATGCCACCGATAAAATGTGTAATTACATAGTTATATTTCTTTCCCATGGGAACTTAAAATCAAGTTTATAAGACAGATATTGATTGAAATCACACATGTAAAACCTAACATATATGTTCAATATCTGATATGATATAATGAGTGCGATTAAAGAGAATTCATGGTACCACAACAGCGTTGCAGAGGGACGGGGTATGCATATGGAGGCATTCAGTGGAATGGTGAGGGGGTTCTCAGGAGGAAGACACTGTGCTAAGTAGAGGAGAGAGAATAGGGGAGTCCTGATGGTGAAAGGGTGAAATACACTTAAATAAATAAAAGGATGATGATGTTGGTTCATGGTTTATGCACTGCAGGGTAAAGGGGTTGGAGAAGTGTCAGGATTTCTAGTTTCATCTTAGGATACACAAAAAGCACTTGGTGTGTTTTTTGTGGTTGAGTGAGGATTAAGTGTGTATGTGTGTGTGTGTGTTTGAGAGAGAGAGAGAGAGATTCTGACATGGTCTGAGGTAGAAAGAATTATAGTTAGGTGACTCTGGGAAAGTTAACTTCTTTGAACATAAATATCTGTCTTAAATAAAGCAATGATAATACTTTTGTTGAGTGCTCTTGAGAAATTATGAAGTAATTAACTAGAAGCGATTATTATTCACTACTGAATATATGCGCTTGCATGATAAATAGGATATGGTTTAGTTATATATGTAATATGAAATTCCTTTGTAGAAGAGAGATTTGTATCCCATGACTATTGTAGCATTATCACAATTAGATATAAAATAAAAAGAACCTAAGTGCCTATCAGCTGAGCAATGGATCAAGAAAAGGAGGGAAACAGAAAAGCCTCCTTTTGGTAACAAAAAGGAGGAAGCCTTGACGTGTAGAGCAATGTGGTTGCAACTGGAGACAGTGCTAGTAAGTGAAACAAACCAGGCACAGAAAGACAAACGCTGCACAGTCTCACTAACACGTGAATTCTTCACCAAGAAGTTGAGAACAGGTTTGCAGTTACCCAGGAAGACTGGGGGAATGTAGGACAAGAAGGCTTGGATCACTGAGTAGTAAGCTACAGGCAAGGGGGGAAAATTTGGATGGTGTCACTGAATAGTGACTGTAGACAACAATACTGTGCATGTATGTGCTTTAAAAAGCTGAGAGACTTTTGAATATGTTCATTAACAGTGATAAATGTTTCAGGAGTCATGTGTTTGCTAACCTGATTTACAGATATATGTATATTTCAGTTTTACAAAGAGACCCAGTAATATATACAATTTAATGGATAAGTTGAAAATGTTAATAATGAAAAAGCGGTTATGACAACATCTGGGATTGTGTAAGTATAAAATTATTATTATATTTAGTGAGTATATCCTAGGATAATTTAATCATGAAGGTATCTAGTACACTGGTCAAAACAGAGGAAGAAGGCAGTAAGATTTTTGTATTTATAGAAAAAGTGCTAGGATTCAGTAACAAATAGATATGGAGTGGGGAGGAGAGAGAGAAAGTGAGAAAAGGGAAATGTGATAGCAACCCGCCCGACAGGGCCTCCAGGGAGGGAAGAAAGATGGCGAAGTGTGATTGGGGCAGAGAAGACATGAGCTGGCTTGGGAACACGCTGGGTCTGAGGTAGTGTTTGTGCATTTTCTCATACAAGTGTCAAGTGGGCAGTGAGTTTCACAGTTCTTCTCAGGAAGGCGTGTAGGCTGTGAATGAAGGTGGTGATTGAAGGCTTGGTGGAAGGAGTTCTGCTTTGGCAAAAAGCCCTGAGTAAGATGGCCATCGGGGCTGGGGTGGGATTTTGAGGACTGCTATCATTTAGTGTCTGGAAGAAGAAAAATGCTATAAAATGGTAAACCACACATTAGAAACAGCCAAGGGAGTGGGTGAAAAAGCCATGGTATTTTTTTTTTTAAATAAAAATCTTGAGAAAAAAGCTCAGAATCCCATGATGATCTTAAACCATAGCACTGCTTTTTAAAAATATTCGGTGTGTAGAGCACTGCCCGACAGTGACAGAATCCTCCTCCTTTAGCACATTCTGTTCAGAAAGCGCAGGGGACATCGCACAGTCATTCAGATAACAAGTGTGCTCCTCCAGAAGGTGCTGAGAGTGGGAAGCGGATAGTCTTAACTGCAGATGCTCACCTGTCCTAAGTTCCTCTAAATCCGCCCCCAGTCTCATCCCCAGCTCTGCTGCACACCTCCTGCTGTTGCCTCTCATCCCCCTGCTACCATCTCCAGTGGATCATGCAGATCTGCCCCTCCAAATGTCTCTGCTCTCTCTCACTGTTCTATCTCAGCTCCCACCCCCAGAGGCACTGGAACCCAGAGGCCACTCTGGCCAGAGACACAGGCAGACTAAATGCAGATCTCCAGGTCTGCCTCCATTCCTCCAAGTCCAGCCCCCCCCGCCCCCCAGTCTCACCTCCAGATCTGTAGCAGTCAACCTGCTGAGGGCTCTCCTCACCTTCTGCCCCTGTACCCAGAGGAGTAAGCAGATTCCGATGGAACACTCTGCTTCCCTCCATCCTATGACTCCCCCGGTTCTCCCTCCTCTCAGCTCATTCCCAGTTCCTATTTGTTAGCTCCCAATTTTACCTACAACCCCCAATGGCCACACCTATCAGGATCCGAGAAAAATTTCCTGCCAGGCAACACACAGTCATCACACACTCCTGAGAACATGAGAGGGCAACAGAGACCAAGGAACAAACGCTATCCCAACAAAGACAGGAGCAGATGTCAGCACCTAGAATCACAATGTTCCCAAACTCAGATGCCTCGACACCAGAATTAAAATGAGATAACAGCCAGGATAATATATTTCCACTAGGACCCAGCAACCTTACCACAGCAGGCCCTGAGCAATGCAATATAGCTGAAGCACCAGAAAAAGACCTTCAAACAGCCTTATGACTATGATAGAGGTCCCTAAAGAAGAAGTTAATAATCCCCATTAAAAAGAATCTATGAAAGCACAAAAAAATAAAAATAAAATCAGTAAAGAAATGAAAAATGAAGAAAATGAAGAAAAACAGTTCAAGAAATAGTCATTAAAGAAAACCTGACTGACTGAGGGATATCTAAAAATAAAAAATTTAGGAACTTGAACAGGAACCTCAGAGGGCAAGCTTCACCAACAGAATAGAAGAGATGGAAGAGGGAACCCAGACACTGAACCCATAGCAGAAGAAATGGATACCTCAGTCAAAGAAAATGTTTGAAAATGTCTGAAAAACTCCTGCCACAGAACATCCAGGAAATCTGGGACACCATGAAAAGACCAAATCTAAGAATAATAGGAATAGAGGAAGAAGAAGACACCAAGGTCAAAAGCACAGAAAATATTTTCATCAAAATTAGAAAACTTCCCTAATTTAATGATACAGATAATAAAATATAAAAAGCATAAAGAATACTAAATATACTGGACCATTCAAGAAAGTCCCCTTAGCACATAATAAAAACACTAAATGCACAGAACAAAGAAATAATACACCACACACACACACACAAAGGCGGACCTATTAGAAGTACACCTGATTTCTCAATGAGATTATGAAAGTCAGAAGGGCTTGGATAGATCCTCTATAAACTCTAAGAGACCATGGATGCCAGCACAGACCACCATACTCAGCAAAACTTTCAATCACAATAAATGCAGGCAGTAAGACATTCCATGATGAAAAGTGAATTCAAGCAATGTGTTTACTAGTCCAGCCCTACAGAAGGCACTAGAAAAATCTCCAACCTAAAGAGGTTAGCCACACCCATAAGACACAAGACATAATCCCAGACCAGCAAATGAAAGGCCCTTGAAACAATTTTACTTTATTTTTAAGCTTCCTTGTTCTCTCACAGTCAGTTTCCCCAGTCTCCCAGTTTACCCTGACTTAGAGTCCACAAACTTCATCAGAGCATTGGTGCTCAGGGACTTGGGCCTTTCCAGAGGGAAGCCTAGGGCTCTGCTCCAGATGAGCTGCGCCAGCACCCCCAGCGCCCTCGACACTCCAAACAGCACCGTGTAGTAGTTCATCTCGGTCATGCCGTAGTACTGGAGCAGCACCCCGCTGTGAGCGTCGACATTGGGCCAAGGGTTCTTGGCCTTCCCTTGCTCTAAGAGGACGTTGGGCACAATCTTGTACAGCTGAGCAACCAGCTTAAACATGGGGTCGTCCGGTAGATGTTTCAGAGCAAAATCTCGCTGACAGGAATATCGCGGGTCAGTCTTCCTTAGAACTGCGTGACCGTATCCCGGGACCACCCGTCCTGAGTTGAGGGTGTTCCAGATGTACTCTCGTAATTTCTCATCAGACACATCTTTGCCAACTTCCTTCTGTAGCTGCGTTAGCCAGACAAGCACCTCCTGATTTGCTAGTCCGTGGAGAGGCCCCGCTAGCCCGTTCATGGCTGCTGAAAAGGACAGGTACGGGTCTGAAAGGGCGCTGCCCACCAAGTGGCTGGTGTGGGCACTGACGTTACCACCCTCATGGTCGCTGTGGATGGTGAGGTACAAACGCATGAGCTCAGTGAACTGAGCATCAGTGTAGCCTAACATGTTGGTAAAATTGTGGGACCAGTCCAGATTAGAGTCAATGTCCCCAATGCTGCTGCCCTCCCGGTAAAGGTTCCGGTAGATCTTTGCAGCAACGCAGGGTAGCTTTGCAATCAGGTCCATACAGTCTTCATAGACCAACTCCCAGTATTTTGTGCGATGGACTCCCTCTGCATAGGCCTGGGCAAACTTACTCTCGCTGTTGAGGGCTGTGATGGCCGCGCTGAACTGGGACATGGGGTGCAGATTGGTGGGAAAGTTGTCCAGCATGGTGACCACATGAGAAGGCAGAGCTGCCCTTTTCGCCCATTCTTGTGAGAGCCACGATACCTGCTCCTCTGTTGGTATCTGTCCAGTTACCAGCAGCCAAAATAAGCCCTCAGGCAGGGGTTCTTCCCCTCCCCTAGCCTTAGGGAGCATTTTCTGGCACTCAGGGATACTGTAGCCTCGAAAACGGATGCCCTCATCAGGATCAAGCACGGATGTTTCATATACAATCCCTTTCATGCCTCTCATGCCGCCGTACATCATGTCCACAGTGATCTGGCCCACCACTGTCTTCCCATGTTGCTGCCTGAAGGCCTTAATTTTGGCCTGCTCCTTAGGTATCAGATGGGCCAGCACCTCTTTCAAATTCGTGGAAGAAGCACTGGCGTGCCGGGCGGCAAGGACGAGACAGGATGAATTCTTGGCTCTCCAGAGCCGGGCTACTGCACTGAGCAGAGCCATGGCGGGCCGCACTCTGGGACCCCGCGGGAAGGGAGCGGGGAGGGTAAGGGCTGCGGCTGTGACGGAGGGGCCGCCTCTGTGACTTGCGGCCTCCTCTGTGACGGAGACCGCCGACAAGGTTGAAGGGAGGCAGTGGAGGGGAGGGTGGCCGAGCCGGCTGAGGCGCCCAGCCCAGGATGCTCGGCGAGGCCCCGCCCCCCGACACTGCAGTTCCTAAAATCCAAGGCTGGGCTTTTCTGCAATGGGCTCAGTATAAGGGGTGAACACTGCACTCATCTGTGATTAGGAGGACACGTGTTTAGATTGTGGCTGGGGATTCTGTGTAAAGTGGGGGCGGTAGGTCCTTCTCCTCACCAGCTGCGGGCAGTTGACTGCGTTTCCTCCACCAGAAAAGAGTTTCCTCCCACTGAGTGAGTCTTACGTTCGGTTAGAGAGATTTGGTTACCACAGGATCACGCCTCTCCTGCTCCCTTAGGGTTATAGGGCATGTTCGTCCTTGCTGTGCTTCATAGGTGTCATAGATGGGTAGGGATATCTGTTGCTTCCCTCTTTGGAAGCTTTTCTAGGTGCTATGAAAGTCAGTGTCAGAGAGATTTTCAGGCCATATCCCGCTGCGTGGATGTCCTGGTCAACGTTCTCTTGCTGTGAAGAGACATCACAACCACGGCAACTCTTATAAAGGAAAACATTTAATTGGGGCTGGCTTACAATTTCAGAGGTTTAGTCCATTATCGTCCTGGTGGGAAGCATGGCGGCATGCAGGCAGACAAGGTGCTGGAGAAGGAGCTGACAGTTCTCCATCCGGATCAGCAGGCAGCAGGAAGAGAGAGACGCTGGGTCTGGCTTGAGTTTTTGAAACCCCAAAGCCCACCCGCAATGACTCACACACTTCCTTCAACAAGGCCATACCTACTCCAACAAGGCCACACCTCCTAATCCATTTCAAATAGTGCCACTCCCTAATGACTAAGCATTCGCATAGATGAGCCTGTGGGGACATTCCTGTTCAAACCACCAGAGGGCATCTGGGCTCTGTGTCTGAAGTGGATGGTATCTTCAGCAATAGGGACTTTTAGCTTGGGGTGTGTGTGTGGGGCAGTCAAGGGCAACAGTAGAATCCAATAAAATATTGGGAGTCTCTTGTGCAAACCTGACTGGCAGCTCAAGAGAGGGCTTTCATACAAAAGTGCTGGCACTTTTGTTAGATTGTCAGCTCAGATGTAAAAATTTCATTTACAGTATATAGGTATGTTTATATTCAGACTTCTGTGGCTTTTTATTTTGGCATTTTTAGGTATGTAATAGTAAGGTTTTTCATGGATTTTTTTCAGATATCCTTACTGTTACTGTACTCTCCTCCCTTGTTATTCTGTATTTATCTTCCTCCCCCTTCCTAATCAGAGTCCCCTGTTTTCCCTTCAGATCACTGCTGTCCACCCATTGCTGCAATGTTTTCTTTTACTTTGCTGGTTCTGCAGTTACTACAGTAGTCACATCTGAAGCTTTAGAGCTAGGAACTCAGAGGAGAGACAACATGTGACATTTGTCTTTCTGGCTCTGGGTTACCTCACTCAATATGATCTTTTCTAGTTCCCTCCATTTACTAGCAAAGTACAAAGTTCACAATTTTTTTCTTCTTTCCTTTCTTTCTTTTCCATTTTTTTTTTCCATACTGGGTCTCACTGTGTAGTCCTGGCTATCCTTTGAACTCACTGAGTAGACCAGGCTGTTCATGACCTCATAAAGATCCACCTGCCTCCACTTCCCAAGTGCCGGGATTAGAAGCATGCACCGCCACCCCCGCATGAGTTTATTTTTCTTTTAGTTGACTAGTATTCCATGGTGTATATGTACAGGATTTGTGAATCACATGTGCTGTTAAGAATATCACTGTGTCTCTTCTCTTACTTGGTTTAGCAAAATGCCACAGAGTCATGCAGTTGTCTGGAAGCTTTTTCAGTCCTAGCACTTTATGTTCCCTTCCATTTGAGGGAGGGAACCCAGCACCGAAATTAACCAGACCATGGGAAGGACTGTGGCCAAACCAGAAGCCTTAATCTGTGGTAGCTTGTCAAAGACCAGAAGAGAACAAAGGGGACATGATGTCATGAAGGCCCTAGAATTGTGTTTCATGCATGTCTTCCTTTACCTTCAGGGCACACAGCTGCTAAATTTCTAGAATTTTTGCATCTAAAAAAATAAATTTAATATGTACTACGGATGTGCCTTTCATCTCAAAGTTTAAATTTCTACACTCTGAATTGTTTTTATCTTTTGTTTTTCTTCTCCTATGCCCTTTCTAAATGGATGCATCTGTACCCAATGCTCATCGCGCCTTTGATCTTTAATAAATTGTCATATCCATTTATCATTCTGAACAGCTTCCTCTTTCAATGCCAAGACTGTCAGTGCAATATAAGATCAGTAATTGGTTAGCACCCATCATTTCTAAAGTGATATGTCACTAAGTTCTTGGCAGTCCACAATAGTTCACTAACCTGAGCCTTGTTGAGTCAGAATTAACGTCAAGTGGTTTTCTTTTTGTTTTTTTCCCCTCTTAATGTAAAAGAATTTAAAAGAAAAAGCCTACCTTAGGCATTGAAATTTTGCTAAACCATTTATGTAAGCGAACCAGTGTTGCCAGACACAATTCTAAGCATTCTAAGCATGAGTGGCTGAGAAATCAACCACCTATTACCTCACTGTCATTAAGATGGAGGGATAGCTTAAGTGAACCACAAGGGAACACGGTAATTATGCTTCTTTTCTTTCTGGGCTAGAAAGTAGCTTGGGCTGCAGCCAGCAGGGACCTGTTAAGAACCGCTTTCGAAAGGCCATGCATTTACAAAATATACCTGACACCCCTCACAGTTCTCAAATGCCTGCTGGTCTCATTCTATGAACGTTCACCTCATACCAATGTAGAAAATACAGGTGAGCAGGAACATAAATGAAGGGGTCCATGTTGTTCCCAACTTCACCACAGAATTTTATTTGGTTGAGAGAAACAGGCTGCCAAGCCTGCCTCTCCTGCCTCTCTACTGGAAGTTCTCCACTGAGACCCTTAAGTTGACTATGAGTTGAATTTGCACAGGCTCAAGACCACCCTTGTTTTAGCTTGGAAAAGGCAGAGGCAGCAGGAACAGCTGAACAATTTGAGTTTCCAAAATCCATTAGCAAACTCATACACTTGCTTTTAGAAGTACTTCCAAAATCTCCACCGTTGCTATCTCCAGTCACTGCACAGCACTCCCTGTCATGCGGAACTCTAAACACAGCTGGGCAAACAATCAACACAAGTTAACACAGAACCTGATGTCAGGGAGCCTGTGACAAGCATGTGCATTAGAAGAACGAGCCACATAAAAGAACTCCCAGCCTCCCTTTATTTCCCTCGTTCAGTCTTATGTACTTTCTATTGATCAGCCCAAAGTACAAACAGTGAAAATCTCTTAAGTTCTGGTTACTAGGAACCTGTTACCGTTGCGCCTAAGCTGTGATGGGCTTGGTCAATAGTTTTACTATAAATTTGTCCAATGCTCTTCCAGAAATCAGAAAGGATGGCGCTGAAGTTCGGCATTTTTATTACTACTTGGTTCGATATGTTCAGAGGGTGATAAATTAATAAGCCCAGGACAATGGTCATTTGGCTTGAAGATATGATAGGAAAAATACAATGGCTTTTTGAAAAGAAAGTAAAGACAGAACATTATATTTTAGGAAGGAATATAGTTATATAAATGGAAGCACATAGAGTGCTCAAGGCATTTTTCTCTTTTCCTCCCCATAGTCAAAGATTCTTGTAATTCATCTGACTAGCGGGGTTTCCAGTCATGAGCAATGGAAATTGCTCAGTGTCCATGTGATCACTGGCTGAGCAAGCCTCGCTGCCCTCGAACCCTCACTACCACCCCTTTAATTGTAGCTGCATGTTAGTGGATGAATGACATTTGGAAAAAAGGGAGCAGCTAATTTAACTGATGTAGATTCAGACCCCTGACTTGAGTGATTTTTATCTATCTTCATCAGTAACCACAGTGGAAAACTTGTCATATTTTCAAAGCAATGTATGACAACTGCCTATAACACTAGGATACACATTTAGATTTTATTAGGGAATTAACTGACAAGGGATAAAATTAACTTTAAATGTATTAGTGTGCTTTCTACTATGACCTATCTCCCCAACCCTAAATACGATTTTATTTAAAAGTATCTACCCTTAACAATAACATGGCATGGCTGAGAAGTTGACTTAGCCATTAAATGTAGATGTTAAATGTTGGGTGGGCATTGGTGGCCATCTGTAAGTCCAACCTTGGAAGACAGAAAGATGGAATCCCCGGAACAAGCTGACTCCTGTTACTAGCCATATCCAGGAGCTCTGGGTTTGATTGAGAGAGCCTGCCTCAGCTGTATGGAAGAGAGTCATTGAGGAAGAGTCTCGGTTGACAGCGTCAGGTTTTTATACGCATGCATCTTTATGAGCATGCAATATCTTCATCAAAATACATATAAACATGTACTCCACACACAACCCCTCTCCCCCAAAAATAGCATAGGGGTAACTTATCACAAAACACACACAAATGCACACGCACACACACGTATTAAAAGTTAACTATAATACAAGGTAGGAAGGAAACTTATTCAATTTAATATTTGCTTTTACCTGTAGTGTGTGGTAGAAAGTGGCCTTGTGTGATGGGGACCACAGAGGGGCGCTCCAACTACCATGGCCTTGAAAGAAAGCAAGGAAGTATTAAAGATTCGCCAATGGTGAAACTAGCTCAAAGCAATAAATCTTCTATGTATTAATCATAAAGAAATGGAAGGACTTAGATGTTTATATCTGGTTTAGATATCCTGGCAGGAAGAACTGTTAAATTATTCAGTTCCCTTCAACCTCTTATATTTCCTTCCCTAAGCCCAAACTAGATTTAAAAAAAAAAAAAAAGATGGGTAGAGTTTTGCATAAATGTGACTGTGACTGTGCCTATCGGAGGGCATGACGGATAATACAAACCTATTATTCTTTTCCACTGGGTCAATAAGCAGTTTAGGTTAGCCATGCTGTCTGCATCCTCGGCCACGCTAACCACCACGGTTACTTTAACTCTTATACTGAGAACTGGGAGTTCATCTCCACCCACGAGGAATCCAAACAGCCAGAGACAGTCAAGAACCCTCCTGCCGTTCCCAGGAGAGGTCCACAGGAGTCTTGAGGTCCAGCCCTCGTATTCAAGTAGAGTAGAAGTTTATAGCTCTAGCTGACTTTACCAAGACCAGGCTCAAGATAAAAAGCAGGACGGTAGACTCAGAACCTAAGATTTTTCTCAGTCCCATTTGGGGAAAAGTTCTCCTAATTTTATGGAATTATAGTAGTATTCTGAAATTTTAAATTAGTATGTAGGGAAAGAGATGGTATACACGAAGAAAGAACTGACATGAATTTTGTTAATCTCTTGAGTGAAGTCTTTGGGTACCTGAGTAAAAGTAAATACGTAATTACATGGTTTTATGTATCATCTTGTTGGAATCATCAATGTTTGCCTATTTTGCCAAACACTTGTTATGCAAGTGTCTGTGACAGTGCTGTTGGGAGAAAGGAAGGCCTGAATGGGTAGACTGAGGTAAGAGGATTGCCTTCCATGCTTAGAGGCTCAGATCCAGTGAATTCCACGCTTGACTAGAACCGAAAGCCTGGCCTTTGTGTAGTAGGATCATCCTGTTTCCTGTCTGGGTGCACCTGGACTGCAGTTCCCTCAGCTTCTTGATTCAAACTGAAAGTGAGTTAGTCACCCATCTTGAAGTTTAACCTCCGCCCCCGTGTTCATAGACTGGAATTCACATGGTAGGGCCCCCTGGACTAGAATAAGAGATTCAGGGTGTCACCTGTATCTCCATCTTGCTTACTGCATGTCTTGTGAGCACTCAGAATGGCCTGAAGGAACCCCCACCCCACTTCTCTCTCCAGGCAGGGCTCCGACTGATACAGTTACATTTGTTACTATTGTAACTGCTTAAGTTTTACACGTTTCTGCCCCAGCATTTTCATCCCTTTGAAAGCTCAACAATAGAGACAAGCAACCCATTCTGCTCCGCTCAGGCAGCCATGTTAAGATGTTTCCCTCATCTTTATTTTTTATAATTGGTATTTCCTAACTCAGCCTGTTAAAAGACGGTTTTAATATAGGATTGCATAATTCCTACCACATGTGAGATGAAAATTGTGCAGAAACCCACAGTAATGAATTAAAGTCGTCTGAGTACGACTGCTATATCTATAAATAGACAACTATTTTCATTTATAGCTGAACACAGACATGCTGTGCTGTGTTTGCAAATGACCTGATTGGTTCAGGATAATAAATTGCTAAGATATTCGAAAGAGCATGTTCTGTAGCTTGCAAACATCAAGTAGGAGGAAGATAACAAGAATGGAAACGTGCAGAGCATCAATTATCCCCTGATATAATACAATCTTAAGGGTCACCTCCTTAGGTACAGAAAAGCCAAAAGCATCATTTTTCTCTGAGGAAGTCATACAGCTCCATTTAACACTCAGTCATTTGGCAAACACATAGGTTAGTGTCTTTAAAGTTAAAAAGTAAGGTGAAGGAGAAATAGTTGCTGTGAGTTTAGCATTGAACTATTTTTTTGAGGTGGTCAAATATTTTTTTTATTCTTTATTAATTACACTTTATTCACTTTGTATCCTCCCTGTGGTTCCCTCCCTCTTCCCGTCCTAATCCCTCCCTTCCTCCACCCTCTGCATGCATGCCCCTCCCCAAGTCCACTGATAGGGGAGCTCTTCTTTTCCTTCCTTCTGATCCTAGTCTATTAGGTCTCATCAGGAGTGGCTGCATTGTCCTCTTCTGTGGCCTGGTAATGGTGCTTCCCCCTCAGGGGGAGGTAATTAAAGAGCAGGCCATCAGTTCATGTCAGAGACAGTCCCTGTTCCTATTACAGTGGAACCCACTTGGATACTGAACTGCCATGGGCTACATCTGTGCAGGTGTCTTAGGTTATATCCATGCATGGTCCTTGGTTGGAGTATCAGTCTCAGGAAAGACCCCTGTGCTCAGATTTTCTGGTTCTGTTGCTCTCCTTGTGGAGCTTCTGTCCTCTCCAGATCTTACTGTTTCCCACTTCTTTCATAAGATTCCCTGCACTCTGCCCAAAGTTTGCCCATAAGTCTCAGCATCTGCACTGATAGTCTGCAGGTTGAGAACTGCTGAGCTAGATTATAATCTAAAACACATGATCAATAACTCAGTAAGCAAACGAGGCACCGATTGCTTTAAGTTTCATAAGTGGAATTGACAGGACAGTAAAATTGAACATCAAAATTCTCCTTTACACATCCAGGAAAGATCTCTTTGAGGTGGTGACAATTAGTTGGGGACCTGCCGAAGAACTCCCGCCTTGCAGAATGTAGGCAGAGACTGTTGACTGAGTACGGGGCCCATCCAAGGCCCAGAAGGAGAGATCACCACGGGTGATCGTAAGCAAGGTGGTTGGCATGACTGTCCAGCAATGAGAGGAGTGGGAAGCAAGGCATGGGGGGTTGCCGGTGACCCACTCCAGACAGGGTCCATCTATCTGAACTAACACTTCCAGTTTGGCTCAAAGGGCAGAAGGAAGTGATCAGAAGATTTTTTTTTTAATTGGTTATTTGGGAACTTCACCTACTGTATCCCAAGTACCCCTGCTTCTCACCCAGGGGAGCGACAAAGCTAATTTCCCAGGAAGAGCAAGGACTATATGGCCTGAAGGCGATAGCTGAGCTGAACAGACATTTCTCTTACTCCACTGCCCTTTCAGAATTAAAACCGCTCTTCAAGTTGACCCGAGTTGATGCTAATTACTACAGCACTTTCAGTGAGTGAGTTCAGCCCACGCCAGCTGAAATTCACGGATAAACCACTTCTGGCCTGATGAGGGCAACATTTGACCAAGTCATTGGAATAATGAGAAATATATAGGAATACTTAAAAAGTACTGCTTTTCTTAGTTTCTAATGGTCCTAGAAGGTCAGACTGTTGAAGTTGGCCTTGAATTTTGAGTAATTTATTTACTAAAGGTATTTGTATTATTTAATTTGTTTTGTTTAAAACTTCACTTTAATCGAGTTCAAACTGCACACTTTTGTTTAAACTACACACTTTAGTGGAGTTTGTGGGAACACAAGACCCACAAAGCCATCAATCTAAAAAGATTTTACATCATAATAATTTTTCATGTCTGTGTACTTATGATATTTAGCATCTTAATGACAGTAATTAGTTCATCTATTTCTGTGTTTTTTCCCCATGTATTTTAATCACAAATTTGCGATGGTGAAATAGGAGAATTTTTATTCTGACAATGAGTTTGCTTTCAAATCTATTTTAATTTGCATACAGTTTGTATACTTGAATATCTCAGGCTGCTGTACTACTCACAGACTAATTCAATAGAACTATATCAAAACTCAAGAGAAATAAAATAGAGCTTTCTTCCTTATATGATTGTCAGACTCCACTCCACTGAAGGAAAGTCATGATATATGCCTTCTAGTTCTCCTCTAATGGTGATAGTATTCTATAGGTCAACTCTCTCTCTCTCTGTTTTTTACTTTGCAGTATTCAACTGATAGTTTTGGAAGCATTCATTTACAACGTCTTCATGAGATTTTTCTTTGCAGTTACTTAAATTTTTAAGGAGCAACTTGAAGGTCCATTATCTACTGGCCTTATAACATGGATTTTTAATGGGAAAAATTCTCCATTTAGGGCTATTTGTAATTAAGTCATTTCTCTTTTCCCTAAATCGTAACACACAACACCTTTAAAAAGATAATCTACGCTGCTTCCATCTTAAGCTATACCTTTCTGAAATAAATTTGTCTCATAATATGTGGTAACTTTTAAATGTGGACACTCAAAAGTGTTAATCCTTGATTATATCTAAAATGCCATTTTAACTCCCTCTTAAGGGTTATAAGGCATGATGCTGAGGATGAAGGATCATGATTAATCATGATCAGACTAATTACTATTTACGTGTTGCTTTCCTCTTGCAGTTCCTTTGTAAAGATAAGATAATTGACAGATGAGACTGATACTTTGTATTTAAAGAATTCAGCTCATTGGGTTACGCTTCATTTTACAGCAAGCGCTTCTGCGGTGCTTCCATTAGGACAACGACCATGGGCATGCGTTTCCCCTTTCTGTTTCAGTGTGAGCATGAAGAAGGTGTTTTCACATCATTAGTTTTTGCTAGAGCCTGAAAGGAATAGAAAGAATGTCGCTTTCTTCAGTGGAAACAATTTGGCAAGCTTCCGTGAATAAATGCCTTGTATAAGTAAAATAAACACCCCTGGGAAGTGCAGAATGCTTTGCAACAACAGGTCCACTGCTTTTTGCCTTGTGTTTTTACCGATGCATGAGGATTTTAGGAAAGTGGTGGGAAGTTCTTTTCATAATGAAAGAACTATTTCTAGGCCAGTTGGAGATTGCAATTTCAGAGTTCAGATCATCTGGCTATCTCTTCTTTCTATTGGTCATTAGAGCTCCACGATGCTTTAATGAGTTTGGTGTCCTCAACTTTAGGGAGAGCATACACTAGCCTAACCCTCGGACCTCAGGTATATCTGCTGTGAACAAGTATTTGGTCTCATCTCACCAGGCATGGGCAGCAAGGACTTTTGCCAGCTGAATCATCTCACTGGTCCTTAGTCATTGTGAAATGACAAAATACAGTGTTTTATTTTAATTTATTATGTCAAGAGAGAAAAGGAAATTAAAACTTCTCTTGAGATGAAGGACAATGGAAATGCAGCGTGCCAGAGCCAGTGGGACACAGCCAGGACAACTGCAGGAAGACAGTTTACAGCACCGAGTTCCACATTGAAGAAGAGAGAAAAAGACCCCAACAAAGGACCTAGCACTGCAGCTTGAGGAGCTAAGGAAATAAAGAGTGGAAACATAGAGTAGTGCTGATGTGCTCCTGATGGTGAACCCTGGAGGGTCACGTGAGTGAGAGAGAGGCCCAGAGGAGGAGGATGCTAGTTCCCCGACATAAGAAACATATTAGAAACTCATACTTGTGATATCTTCTATTTCTTCAGAGATGTGAAGTTTTGTTTTTTCAAACAACATCCTTAGTCATCAGGAAAATGCAAATCAAAATGACCCTGAGATTTCACCTTACATCCATCAGAATGGCTAAGATCAAAAACTCAAGTGACAACACATGCTGGAGAGGATGTGGAGAAAGGGGAACCCTCCTCCATTGCTGTTGGGAATGTAAACTTGTACAACCACTTTGGAAATCAATCTGACACTTTCTCAGAAAAATAGGAATAGTGCTACCTCAAGATCCAGCTATACCACTCCTAGGCATATACCCCAAATATGCTCAAGTATACATCAGGGACATTTGCTCAACCATGTTTGTAGCAGCTTTATTCATAATAGCCACAATCTGGAAACAACCCGGATGTCCCTCAATTGAGGAATGGATACAGAAATTGTGGTATATTTACACAATGGCATACTAGTCAGCAATTAAAAACAAGGAAATCATGAAATTTGCAGGCAAATGGTGGGAAATGGAAAAGATCATCCTGAGTGAAGTATCCCAGGAGCACAAAGACACACATGATATATACTCACTTTTAAGTGGATATTAGACATATAATAAAGGATAAACATACTAAAATCTGTATACCTAAAGAAACTAAGCAAGAAGGAGGACCCTGGGTAAGATACTCAATCCTCATTCAGAAAGGCAAATGGGATAGATACTGGAAGAGGGAGAAAACAGGGAATAGGACAGGAGCTTACTACAGAGGGCCTCTGAAAGATTCTATCCAGCAGGATATCAAAGCGGATGCTGAGACTCATAGCCAAACTTTGGGCAGAGTACAGGGAATCTTATGAAAGAAGGGAGAGATAGAAAGACCTGAAGGGGACAGGAGCTCCAGAAGGAGAGCAACAGAACCAAGAAATCTGGACACAGGGGTCTTTTCTGAGACTGATACTCCAACCAAGGACCATGCATGGAGATAACCTAGAACCCCTACACAGATGTAGCCCATGGCAGCTCTGTGTCCAAGAGGGTTCCCTAGAAATGGGAACAGGGACTGTCTCTGACATGAACTCAGTGGCTGGCTCTTTGATCACCTCCCCCTGAGGGGGAACAGCCTTACCAGGCCACAGAGGAAGACAATGCAGCCACTCCTGATGAGACCTGATAGTCTAGTGTCAGAGGGAAGGGGAGGAGGACCTCCCCTATCAGTGGACTTGGGAGGGGCAGGGAAGAAGAAGAGGGAGGGAGGACAGAGTTGGGAGGGGATGAAGGGCAGCGGGCTACAGCTGGGGAACAAAGTGAACAGATTGTAATAAAAAATGCTGGAAGAAAAGAAGCTCATACTTGGCAGCCAGTGGTTCTGTGGTGGGTCTCATGGGCCCTGCCGGAGTTTCATTGTTCTTCTCTAACTTGGCTTCTTCTGTGAGGACCCTCCTTTCCTCTTCTGCCTTAAAACCTATGACAAGCAGCAAGGGATTCATGTCCCAACCCCTCCCCCTAATTTTACAACATGGAAGAAAAAAAAAAAAAAGAGAAATAATAAAAATAAGTGTCAATATATAAAATATGGAAAAACTGTATAAAAGATTGCAGAGAAAATGAATTGTGCTTTTGGAATGAAAATGAAACAAAAAGTGTCAAATAGACTGAGCAAAAAAAAATTTGGGAGACCTTAGAAATGCAAAGTAGAGATATTACAAATGATGCAACAGACATGCAGAGCGCCATAAGATGTTATTATCAACAGTTATGTGTTAAACTAGAAAAACCTGGATGGTATTCAATGTACAAGACTTACTTTGTGAGTGAAGAACTGAACAGAGCATTAACAAGTAAAGACGGGTGTGGGGAGATGGCTCTGTGGGTAAGGTAATTAAACTCAGAATTATATGGACTGAGTCTAGGTCCTGAGCACCCATGTGTAATACTATCACACAACCGAAGAGTATTGTGTGTGTGTGTGTGTGTGTGTGTGTGTATGTATGTGTGTGTGGGTGGTGTTGCTGCTGCTGATCAAACCCTTTGCCTTGTGCATGCTAGGCCAATATTATACCATTGAGCTGTATCTCCATTCCTATACAGCATGTTAAGAACTCATTCACAATGGTCAAGCGGAGGTTATCCCAGTGATCAAAGGATTGTTCAGTGCACACAAGTCAATATATGTGATGCATTGCATTAGCAGAATAAAGGCAAGACAACATGCTCATTTCAATAGATGAACAAAAGATATCTGACAATATTTAATATCCCTTCGTGATTAAATCTTTCAGATCATTAGGATTTGGTGGGGATGTGTGAACACAGGCAGAGACATTTATGGTAAAAGCACAGCTAAGGTCACATGGAGTGGGAAACATTTGAATGCGTTTCCTTTGAGGTAGGAAAAGACGAGGGCAATCACTGTTTCTATTTCCGTTCAATATAGAACTAGAGTCCTAGCCAGAGCATTTAGGTGAGAAAAAATATAAAGGCAACCCAAGCTGAAAGGGAACAAATTAAATAGTTTGCAGATAACATAATCTTAGGTGTAGAAAATCATAGAGACCCTGACAAAGGTCTGTCAGAAACTTGAGAAATTTGTACGATACAGTGAAATAAGTATTGTTTCTACATACACAAAGCAAAATGGATGACTAGGACTCTATTCATGTTGGTGACCTTAAAGAAGTGAGCATACAAAGGAGCTAAGAGGAAGAAGTCCATGGTAAAGTCTTCACTCGTTGCTAACGCATCCTCCCACTGGCCCTTCCTTAAGGGGTTGCATACTCAGCATAAGGGTGGCAGGCACCCACAGCATAAATGTGCACAACTTCCAGGTTGAAAGAATATTCTAGAGGGTGGGGCTGGCTGGGGAGTCACACATTCCTTCATTATGTTCAGGGCTGGTCTCAGTAGCCTTCACCACTCGCTAACCCGTGGACCATGAGGTCAAATATTTACTTTTAAGAGAAGGTAAAATAATGTGTGTGTGTGTGTGTGTGTGTGTGTGTGTGTGTGTGTGAAACTTTCTTATAATTAAAATGTGTTAGGGTCACATCAAACGTGTTTAAATTAATGCACACTCAGTGTCATTTTTGTTGCTATTTTTCCATTTATGAAATTTTTCCATTTCTCCCTTGCTTATGTAGAATGTCTTTTCATAAGAATCTGTCAAGATGCCACTTGTGCATCTTCAACTCACATCTCACATTTCCCGCAGAGCTGCTGTAATTCTCTTGGACTCTGCTGCTTTTCTTTGGCATCTATGAAATCTATATTTGTGACATATAGATCACTACATAGCTTAGTTTTTATTGTCTTCATACAATAATAACTGAGCTTCAGCCCCTAGCATCCTTTAGTTATCTCTTTCATAGATTTTTCAATACTCATTAACTCATGTATGCTTGATGCTCATCACGAGTTTTCTCAAAGTGTGGCAACTAAAAATGCCTAGAGGAAGAGGAACGGTCTTTCCCCTGGGCAAAGCACACCAATTGGTAGGCACACACTCAGTAGGTTCAGGAAAAGACATTTTCCTTTCACACAGCAGAGCATCTGTTTATCCTTTCTTTTCCTCTATGCCTCCTCTTCATCTTAGCGTAGCTGAATGACCTGGTATTATAGTCTACTCTCTGTTTGCCTGTCGGTCTGTCCTTCTTTCCTTCCAGCTCTCTCATTTATTTCTGCTTGATGTGTGTGGTTGTTGTGCCTGCAGTGCCAGCAGGGGCAAGAAGAAGGCGTCCTATTTCCTGGAACAGGAGTACACGGAGGGTTGTGAGACACCTTGTGGGTGCTGGGAATGGAACCCATGTCTCTGGAGGAGCAGTCAGTGCTTTTAAACACCAAGCCACCTCTCCAGGCCCTGGCGTTGGACTCTTTACAGCCACAGGATGGCAACTTAAAATACATTTCTATAGGTGCCATATTGAGACAAAACTGGAAATCTTTGCAGATAAGAAAATTATGCTCTACTACTGTAGAACTTTTTTTTAGGATCTTGGCTCATCTAAGTTGTTTGTAGCTTCTTTGCTCAGAGCCTAATCTGAAAATTCACCATTGATTTTATGACATGAAATTGCATCTGTGATCATTTGAAATTGTTAAAGAGCCTAGATGTTGTCCAAGTAAATTTAATGTAACTAATTTTAATACACAAAAATGAAAAATTCTGAAAAATACTATACAATAAAACTACCAAACTGAGTTTTAAATTTTTAGCAAAACTTATAGGTTTTCCCAGATTATTGTGAATTGAAGGTTTGGTAATTCTGTTATTTGTCAGCAATTTCCTAAAAAAAAAAAAAAATTCTATGTTGTATTTTAAAAAAGTGAAAAAGCCATCACCGGGCTAGAATTGTATTTAAAGTTCTGTTATTTCTTTCTCTGTATAAGGGCAGCCTGCATTTTAAAAATTACATAATATTTATTATGTAATTTTTATTATAATATTTATTATTAGTGTTTTGTCCAAGTCAGAAACAGACAAGCTCTCTGTCATTTGGGTTCCAGTAAAGAAAGAGGATACAAATGTGGTACTAATTTAGTAACACCTATTTTATTATTCTTATATGTCAGGAAATAAAATTCTGTACCTAATTTATTTTACATCGATTACCACTGTGGTTCTACTGATACGTACTCTTAACTCATTACTTCTTTGGGTAATGACATCTTCCTTTTCCCTCTCTAAAGCCTCACGTTTTCCTCTTAACACACCTTCACCACAAAGTAAGACAATCAGGTTAGGTGTAATATTTTCTTTAACCAGCAAGTATGTTTTCTTTTTGTTCTGTTCCCTAAGAGCGGCTGTCTCTGAAACATGATTATTTTAGAATAGATCTGTGGTTATTGTACTTTGGTGCCCATTAGAATTCCCCAAGAGAATTTTTACACATCTTGAAGTCAAGACATAGTCAAATTAAACCAGACCCTTTGGAAGTGGAATCTGGACTCTGTTATTGTTTAAAAATCCCAAAGGTAATTCCAATGTACAAGCACGTTTGGGACAAAATGGAATAAATGGAAGGAGAGTGCTGAAATGTCAGGATAAAGGCAGAGCTAATTTTTAAGGCTATAACAATAATAATGATTACTGAGGTAGTTGCTGTCCAGGCTGGCTTTAAACTGCTGGGCCCAAGCAGCTCTATATCAGACTCCCAGCTGGCTGCGAGTCTAGAACTCATGATTAATTATTTAATCAACTCTACAAATTTATAGGGCACTACATGATCATTTGATAGATGTATTTAATAGTTAAGTCAGTAGAGTTAACATTCCCATGCCCATGAGCAGTTGAACAATCAACACTTACTGTGCGTGGGTGCAGGTTTTCTGTGGCGTTTTAATGCATGCATACACGTATGCAGTATGCATACATCAGAATAATTAGTTTTGGGTCTTCATACCTGTAAAACAGCTTTCTTTTTGGAAAGTCTTTCCCTGTGCCTGACAGATTTAGCGTTTCTGACAGTCGACCAAATCAAAAAGTAGGAGAAATATTTCCAGATGTTAGTTTGGCAAATATTTTCAAGAAGACATTCCAAAGCACAGGAAATAAGCACAAATACACAAAACTTTCCCCAGCAAGTAAAACAATACATAAAAAGACATTATAAACACAGGAAACAAGTAGGTCTGTGAATTTCGTAAGGGATTGGCAGAAATAGAAAATTTCCAAAATCTCATTAACAAAAATTTGTTAAAAAATCAAATTAATGAGGAGAGAAAGATAAAAATATAACGGAGATGGGGAGAAGGCAGCTACGACAGTGACACATACCTCCAATCCCTGCATTCCAGATGCTGAACGGGGGGCAGCATGAGTGTGGGGTATCCTAGGCCACAAAGTGAGAAACTGTATCAAACAAATGGCAACAAAAAGACAAACGATGAGGACTGCTGACAAAGGGAACATTTGCTCACTGTTGGTGGAGTTGCATAATATTTGCAAAGCCAAAATTGAAAACAGAGTTGAGTAGGCTCAGAATTACAGCTAGCACTGTCATGTGACCAAGTGATCTCAGTACTGGGCACATATCCAAAGGAAGTGGCTTTAGCATGGTAAAGAAATACTGGCCCATGTGTGTGTGCATGTGTATGTGTGTGTGTGTGTGTGTGTGTGTGTGTGTGTGTGTGGTGTTTGCAATAGCTACAAACAACAGTTATCCAGATTTTCATCTGATAATCAGTAGATAAGAACTTGTGGGGTTAATGGTCAATATTGGGGGAGATAAAAATGCTGAACCCAATTTAATCACTGCACAGTTTGATGTATATCAAAGCATCATGTCTCACTTCCAAACCGTATTTAAGTTTTATGTTGGTATGTACCAGTAAAATAAATTTAATAAGAGAACAGTAAAGATTATGTCGTTTTTTTGTAAGTTTGAAACTAAGTTGTTAGGGGTACTGTTTCCATCCTCACGACTGTGGCATGGCTTATCATTTAATTCTGGATTTCACACAAACTTTATTTTTTATAGCAAGACTAGTTTATTTTTTATTTCATTCTGGTTTTTTGTTTAGTGTTTCACTCTTACAGATGTTCCCTTTTGCTATGAGAACTCTAAATTGTATAGAAAAGCAGGAAGTCAAGTATTATCCTTACCCCTCTCTATACAAATTTCATTTTCAAACAGCCAGCCACCATGGCAGATCTTGCTTTCTTTTTCTTAACGCCCACTCTCCCATCAAATCTGGGTAATTTCTAGTTCATCACTGTTGTCACCTAATGTTATTTATAAGTAAGGTACTATAATTTCAACTTTTTTCCAAGTAATATGACATCTCTCAGAGTAGCAAACTGCATTTATACACAGGCCAACTTTTAGAAATCTCCTATGAATCTTTGCACCTTTTCCCCATGAAACTTGTAACTGATAATCTCTCAGTTCTTAGCACGCATCTTTGGGTTGTGGCATGTTTTTCATTTGCCTCACTGTGCCATCGAACCTTTGTTTAGGGATCTTATCCACTTTAGTATCCAACATAGCCTATCATTTATCCTCTTGTGAGTCTAGCACTCCATTACATGATCATCCTCTGCAGTTGTTAAATATTGCTGTTGATTCGTATTGTGTTGTTTTTATTTAAAATAATATTTTAGACTACTCCTTGAAGTTTTAAAATTCGCCTGTTTTTGTTTACATTTTAAAATATATTTCTAGGTCATGATCAAAGTAATCTTTCCCTATAATTTTAACCTGTTACTTTGTTCTTTTCTAATGTTGCCTGCATTTCTTTTATTTCAAGTTTATTTACTTTAGAAATACCACTTAAATAAATGTTTATCTTTTGAAAATTTCCCTTATTATTTTTCTCACATTTACTGCTTCCATCTACTTTGGACTAATGGAAGGTTTTATCTTAAATTGAGATGTAATTCATAATCTAGAAAATTAACCTTTTAGGCTTGACCAATTCAACACTTTCATGTATTAGTATGTAATTACTAACACATCTAATTCTGGAATAATTAAATCAATCTAAAAGGAAACATGTACCAATTATTAGACAGTCTCCATCTTTAGAATCCATTGACTTTAGTGTCTAAGGATCCTTTGAATAAATCATTTGACTACTTCTTAATCTTGTTATTTGTGTGTTGAAATGTATCTTAAAAATACATCTCTTGTCAGATCTATAATTTAGATTTTTCCCCATGTGATATAATTTTACTTTTTGGATAACATAATATTAATCATAATATATTATATAATTATATTTTATGATGTGCAGTTTTCACTTCTGTTTCTGATGCTTTGAAGTGTGATGTCATAGCTAAGACACTCTCACCTCATGTATGGGAAGTTATACATTTTTTTCTTCTAGATGTTTTATTCTACTTATTTATATCTTCTGCTGAAGTCTTCAGCCTACTTTAGTTAATCCTTTATATGGATTGGGAGAAAGGTCCAAGTTCATTCTGCAGTGTGGATAAACAAATTGTCCCCACAGTATTTACTCTAAGAATTGTTTGCTGCTTTGAACTGTCTGGACAGTTACAGCAAATCAATTTTGTGGACTTTCAAGTAAGCTCTGTTGATATTATGTTTGCTCCTACACCAGTATCGTAGTGGGATATGAGGGAATTGTGAACATTTCCAGATTTTAGAGCATTTTCTGACATTGTTTTGATGTTTTTGTTTCACTGCATTTTCATGTATTAGAATTGTGTTAATTTTGATGAAAAAAAAGAGATTAAACCGTATTTTAAATACTGACTGGTCCAATCCATGAAAATGCAGTGCCTTTGCATATATTACTGGTTTAATTTTTATATATACGTTCTCTTAATGAAGCTTTCTTTTTAAAAAAATAGATTATTTTCTCATACAATATGTCCTGATTATGGTTTTCCCTCCCTCCACCTCTCCTGCTTCCTAACACCTCTCCTCCCCTCCAGACTGACTTCCTTTCTGTATCTCACTAAAACAAAACAAAACAAAAAAACAACAGCTCCTAAGAGATAACAACCAAACATGACAAAATAAAACATAGTAAAAACTTTCATATCAAAGCTGGACACAGTAACCCAACAGGAGGAGGAAGAGTCCCAAGAGCAGGCAACAGAGTCAGAGGCCCAATAAAAATACTAAGCTGTTATCTATCCTATATGCACAGAGGAGCTGGCGCAGACCCCTGTGGCCCTGTGCTTGCTGTCTCAATCTCTGTGAGCTCATATGCACGTTGCTTAGTTGATTCAGAGCCGAGTTTTCCTAATGTCCTTCATCGCCCTGACTCTTATGATCTTCCCACCTTTTCTTCTGCAGCTCTGAGGGGAGGGAGTTGATGGAGACCTCCAGTTTAGTCCTTCTCTCCACATAATGTCTGGCTGTGGGTCTCTGCACCTGTTCTCATCTGCTACCAGAGGAAGCCTCTCCGACGTTGCCTGGATTAGTATTGCTGCAGAAGATCTGTAGGAGTCATTTTATCACTACTTTTTTTTTCTTCCTTTTTTAGATCAGAAGCGTTTGTTTTCACCTTAGGTTTCTGGGATATCTAGTCTCCAGTTCTTGGTCACCCAAGCAGTAGTGAGTGTGGGTTATATCTCATGGACTGGGCCTTAAGTCCAACCTGGGTAGGTTATCCCCACAAGCTTTGTGCTACCATCGCCCCAGCATATTTGGAAGGCAGGACAGCTATCCAGGTCAAAGGTCTTACGGCTGGGTTGGGGTTTACAGTTCTCTTTGGGTATCCTGAAAAGTACCTTCTCATACCAAAGACGCTAGAATGTGGTGGTGAATGTTCTACGTAGGCAGCGGCTCAGTCTCTCCATGTGCAAAGGGTTATGTCAGTGCGCTGTCTTCCACGGTGGGGACTTGCTGTCCGTTTGTGAAGAGGAACTTAGAGCAAACAGCCTGGCTTGTTTGGGATTGTCCACGGGACCCCTTTAGCCAACCCGTTTCATCAGTTGGATGAAACCCAGTCCTGGTACTGGGAGCTTTGTTAGTTGGCAAGAGCTGGCCTGTTGGGGCACCATCTCCCGCATTATTTGGAGACTTCATTAGGGTCACCTTCATGTGTTTCAGAGTTTCCCACAGAACTAGGTTTCCATCTCAGCCCTCAAGTGCCCCACAAGTCTAGCGGTCTCTTTCCCTGCATTTTCTTTCTCAGCACCATCTCCCCACCCGATTCTCCTGTCCCAGCCACCTCTCCACATCCATGAAATCTATTTTCTCTCCCCAGGGAGATCCACACCTCCCCCTACCCCCATCCCTTCCCCTATACATAACCTCTCTGGCGCTGTGGATTGCAGCTTGGTCATCATTTATGTAACAACTTGTGTCACAACACTAGACGGAGAGAAAGCTAACCGGGATGGCATGGGTTTTTGAAGCCTTAAAGCCCACCTCCAGTGACATAGCTCTGCCAGCTAGGGCACAGCTCCTTATCTATTTTGAAGATAGACTGGTAGATCCAGTTGGGGTCCACCAACTGGGGACCAAGTGTTCAACCAAATAAGCCCCTGGGGCCATTCTCATTCAAACCACCACCCAGAGCAACAAATTCCAAAGAAGAGGCTTGAGTCCAGAGGAGAGATGATGGTGGTTCGCAGGGAAGTGGGCACTGTGGTGAAGGGAGGCGGAGATCTAAAGAGCATCACTGTAGGCTAGAATGTCACCTGTGGTTCTGCAGGGGACAGTGGCAATCAAGAGTGCAGAACTCGCTAGAATGACATAGGCAACAAGCATGAGAAAAGTAATGTGAAGTACTCCAAATGATACATTAGTCTGACTGCCTTTTAGGATATTGAAATTTCTCAGGAGTTTTGCTCCTTTGTCCCTTCCCTAATCCTTTTTCTTTACAACTCTCTTTTCTCACTCAAAACCCCCCTTTCCACCATTTCATTTCTTTACATATTTCTCACTGTGTACTATCCTCTCATATTATCTGCAATAGTAGAATTACTGTGGTAGGAGAATACTATTATGTAGATAATATATAGATTGCCTTTATATATATGTGTGTGTGTGTGTGTGTGTATGTATGTATGTATACACACACATATATATCCTTTAATATACACATATTGCTTAATCTCCCTTAAAAAGCATTTATTTTATTTTACATGGTTTGGGAGTTTTGCCCGCATAAGTCCGTATGCTACATGTGTGCTATGTTGTGTTAGCCGGAGGTGAGCATCCTGGGAGCAGAGTTACAGACAGCTGTGAGCTGCCATGTGGGTGCTGGAAATTGAACCAGGGTCTTCAGTGCTTTTAAGTACTGAGAATAATCTCTCTAGCCCCATCTTTTGAAGTTTTAAATATAGAAATCCCCTTTCCCCTAGTTTTGTGTTAATTTTGGTGCTATGGAAAACAATATTTTGAATTTCTGTTTTTCAGAATGTTCACTATTAGCGTACAAGCAATAATTTAATTTGTGAAAATGACCTTATTTCCTTAAACCTTGAAGAATTCCTTTGTTAGTGACTATGTTTTTGTTTGTGGTCATGTATGTCCTTTGTGTTCATAGTATTTAATATCCAAGGTTATATCGTTTGCCAACAACGTTTCCTTTCTCTTCACAACCTGAGGGTTGTCACTTCCCTTATATATTTGGTCATGCTAGAACAGCCAGCGCAATACTGAACAGGCGTGACAACAACGGGTGTCTCTTCACATCTCTAACGCCAGTATAATGTCATCTGTGGGCTTGACCCTGGAGCCTGTTGTCTGATTGAGGAAGTTCACTGTATTTCTCCTTCACTGTGTCTGGTATGAAGTGTGGCTCATTTTGTGTTATTTCATTTTTTTGTGTGTTTGTCTGGTAAGATGATTGTATAATTTTTGTTCGTTATTAAGTTGACAGTTATGTAGCACATCAACACATTTCTAGATGTTCAAATGACTTCCCTTGGGCGAAAAATATTATGAATCATATTGGTGATTGCTCCAGTTTTAGAATGTGATTATTTTTTCATAGTACTCGACTTAGTTTTCCAGGATTTGTACTTTTTTTTTTCTCGGTAGGAGCTATAATTTATTTCCTTTGTTATTTACCTCATAGACTGAGGTGAGAACTTATCCACTTTCAATGGAGAAGGTATGATATCAATTAAGTCTATGAATAGTCAACAGAATTCACCAATGTTGACTTTTGGATGGGAACCTTGTTTGATATGTTTTTTTCATGTTACTATTTAATTTCCTTAACTTGTTATAGGTCTAGTGGTGTTTTAAATTTACCTTTGTGGTGTATTTTTCTATTTTCTATTTTTGCTTTATTGGTATTTTTCCATTTCAAACAGGTTTGTGTGTATGTGTGTGACTGTATGTGTGTGTGTCTGTATGAGTGTGTGTCTGTTAAACCTGTGTGTACCCATGGCTTGACATGATGTGAATGATGGAGAACAACCTGTAAGTGCTGGTGTTTGCCTTCCACCTTGTTTGAGATAGCATCTGTTTGCGCTGTGTAGACCTGGCTGGCTGGCCCAGGTGCTTCCTGCCATGTCTCTGCCTCCACATTCTGGTAGAAGCAAGATGGGATTACAGACAACCTCCATCGCTACAGACAACCCTGGGTTTTTATGGGATTCTTTTTTATTTTTAGAAGATGTAGTTCTAAATACTTCATACAGTATATTTTGATCATATTTTCCCCCTTCCCCAACTCCTCCAAAATCCTCCCTACCTTCCTACCCACCCAACTTCAGGTTCTCTCTCTCTCTTCTTCTCCTCCCTCTCTAGCTCAGAAAAGGAAGAACAACCACCAACAAAATGAAGATCAAAACTAAGATGAAACGGAATGAAAGAAAAACCAATAAGACAAAACAAACAAACAAACAAAAAAACAAAACCAAAAACCCAAAAACAAAAGCAAAAATAAAAAGCAAAGTAAAACAAAAAGTACACAAAGACCATGGAGCCATTTCGTGTTGTCCCGCTACCCCTCAGCATGAGGGCTGCTCTGGAGTGTCTTGATATCCCCGTGACACTCCACTGGAGAAGACTGGCTTTCCCTCTCCCAGCAGGGATTAGCTGTAGGGAGCTTCTCCGCAAGGAGGGGACTTTGGCAGGGCTTCTGTCTTGTGTGAGCCTGTGTAGGACTTGAGCCTGTTGTCAAGGCTCTAACGGGTCTGGCAAATGCTGTTTCCCGGGAGTCCTCCTCCACCTCAGGCTCTGCCGATCTTTCTGCCTTCTCTTTTGCATAGATCCCTGAGTCTTGAGGGGAGGGGTGTGATAAGGACATCCCATTTGTGGCTGGGTTCTCCAGAGTCTCACACGCTCTGTACGTTGCCCAGCTGTGGCTCTCTGTGTTAACTGGCCTCTGCAGCAAGGAGAAGCTCCTTGATGATGGTTGGCTATAGCGCTACATCACCAGGAGCCACTTCATCATCGTGTTTCTCTAGCAGAGGACGGTAGTAGATTTTCTCCGAAGGTCCATGCCCTATCTTACTCTTTTTCACTTTAGCTGCGCCAGACATGGGTTCTATCTCATGGAGTGGGCCTTCAATTAAATAAAAAAAGTGATTATTTACTCCCATAACATTCATGTGACCATTGTGCCAGTGTATCTTGCAGGCAGGTCACGCTTAGGTTGTGGCTTGGTGATGTTGATGATTACTCTTCTTCCGTAGCTGCACAGTAACTTCCAGCCCCACGAACGCTAGTCATTAGGAGTGGAACTTCTAGTTTGCCACCAGCTCATGCTTGTTCACATAAATTAGTTGCATCTTTAACAAGAGAACCTTACCACCAAGGCTATTGGCTATTCTCCAATACTCTTGGCAATAGCTCATGGTATGTGGGGAGTTAATGATTCAACAATATGCAACCCATTTCTGTTACTGGAGGTTTTACTTGATGGTATAAGATGTCCAGATGGGGCATTGTCTCCTTCATTCTATGGTGAGTTCATCACATTTCTTTCATATGTATATATTAGCACATATGTTGTTATGTATACACAGAGAGTGTATTATATATACATTGTGTATGTATTTTTGAAGCTTCTAAGGCAGTAGGTTTCCATGGCTTTTTAGGAGACCTTCAGTGTCATTCTTCCCCATATTATCGCCTTACTCTACCCTCCCACCCAACTCCTAACTTAACCCTCCTATTCCAGTTTCCCCCTTATCTACTTATAACATTTTTATATTTAATTTTTTCCCTTGGAAGATTCTCTCCCTTGGTCCTTCACAGTTATCTATCCTCTGTGGTTATTTGGACTGAAACAAACACACACATGCCTACAGGGTAAAGCTAACATCTGAATAGAAGAGGAAAAGTGAAGTTTGTCCTTCGGGATCTGCGTTACTTCACTCAGAATGATTGCTTATAGCTCTATCCATTCGCCTCCAAAGTTCAGAATTTCACTTTTTGTAACAGCTGGAGAATGTCCCACCATGTCAGTCTAGCAGATTTTATCTAGTTATCAGCCGTAGGACGTCTAGGCTGATTCCAACTCCTTGCTCTTATAAACAGAGCATCAATGAACGTGATGAGCGAGCATCTGTGCAGGAGGATTTAGAGTCCCACTGGGTATATGCCTAAGAGTGGTGTTGCCAGACCTTTTGGTGGATTGATTTTCAGATCTGTCTGTCTGTCTGTCTATAGCTATCTATTTTTGGATGAAGCCTGTATCAAAAGGGATGTACCTGATTTGCCATCGCCACAGCCAGTTTATCTATCCTATTGTAATATAAATACTGTTTCTTAAGGAAAAAAATTGATTTCCAAAGCACTCATAACAATACCTCATCTTTCACTCTGATTTCAGAAATTTAAGTTCCTGCTCTATATCCCTGTCTTCCATCTGTCCTTCTCTCTCTTTGATCAGACTAACTAAAGCTTATTATTTCTGTCAATCTTCCAAAGAAAAACATCTGATTCTCATTTTCTTTCCTTTATTTCATGTATTTGCATTGTAATCTTATTTTTTTTCCTAATTCTTGGTTCTGGCTTGAGTTTGCTCTGCTTTTCCTAGTTTCATAGAAGGGAGACAGATAGGTTAATTATTTGAGTCTCTCTTTTTAAATTTTTTGGCACATTGTGTTTTAGTTTTAATTCATCTCCAAGTATTTTCCAACCTCTTTTTAAAATAAATTTTTGTTAAACAACTGATTAGTATTTAGGAATATAGTTTAATTTCGTATTATAGATAATTAAATGTCATTTTAAAATTTCTAGTTTTACTCTGTTCTGGGATGGAATGAGTTAAGATATTTTAAGTACGTTGAGATCTGCTTGGGGCCATCACATTGCTAGTCATAGAGAATATGACAGCTTCATTTTTGAATGAAGTTTATTCAGGTGTTAGCGGGGTGTTTAAGCTGCTGACTACTTAGCTTGAGACACTTGTTCAAATCATCTGTTTTCTCCTCTGTGTGCTTTGTGTGTTGTAGAAGGTGTTTGGTGAAAACTCCACTCCGCTGCAGCACTGTCTAACCGTCCTTCATTGCACTTAGTTCCTACTTCATATATTTTGAGGCTTTTATTAAATCGTTTATCTGTATAATTGTTGGATCTTCTTGGAACGCTGACCTTTTGTTATTATTAGAGCCCCTTTATTTTGTGGTAATTTTAGTCGTGAACTCCATTTGTTAAATGTAAGCATTGACAGTACCAGTCTACCCTTGGCATTGTTTGCAGAATAAATCTCTTATAACATTTCACTTCCAATCCATCTGCACCTTTAAAGGCACAGATCAGTTCCTTACTGATATCATAGCATGTACTATGTTTTAATTCATCCTTCTAATTTTTACCTTACATTAGTGTCTTTAGTCTATTTATATTGTATAGTTACTGATGAGTTACTTTATCAGGTCTTATTCAACATTCTTCCTAAGTCACGCCTTTTTTAAACTACTTTTTCTCCATTTATAACTTCTTTTGAACAAGCTATTTTTCTAATGAAACATCTCAGTTCAGTTTTATTTTGTTGTTTAAAAAAGTTATTTCCTTCATATTTCCTCTGCAATTTGGAATTAAGATAATACTATGTAAATATTGGTTCAAGAACTAAAGAGGTTAAAAAGCAACAGATCAAGTAATCCAATTAAAAAATGGGGAACAGAGCTAAACAGAGAATTCTCGATAAAGGAATATTGAATGGCAGAGAAACACTTAAAGAAATGCTCAGTGTCATTAGTCATAAGGAAAATGCAAATCAAAAGGACCCTGAGATTTCACCTTACACCATCAGAATGGCTAAGATCAAAAACTCAAGTGACAATACATGCTGGAGAGGTTGTGGAGAAAGGGGAACCCTCCTCCCCTGCTGGTGAGAATGTAAACTTGTACAACCACTCTGGAAATCAATCTGGCGCTTTCTCAGACAACTAGCAATAACACTTCCTCAAGATCCAGCTATAACACTCCTAGGCATATATCCAAAAAAGGCTCAAGTACACAATAAGGACATTTGCTCAATCATGTTTGTAGCAGCTTTATTTATTTCCAGAAGCTGGAAACAACCCAGATGCCCCTCAGTTGAGGAATGGATTCAGAAATTGTGGTACATCTACACAATGGAATATTACTCAGCAATAAAAAATAAGGTAATCATGAAATTTGCAGGTAAATTGGTGGGACCTGGAAAGGATCATCCTGAGTGAGGTAACCCAGAAGCAGAAAGATACACACGGTATATACTCACTCATAAATGGATATGAGACATATAATATAGGATAAACCTACTAAAATCTGTACACCTAAAGAAACTAATCAAGAGGGAGGACTCTGGCTAAAATGCTCAATCCCCATCCTGAAAGGCAAAGAAGATGGATACCAGAAGAAGAAGAAAATAGGAAACAAGTTAGGAGCCTCCCACAGAAGGCCTCTGAAAGGCTCTTGCCTGCAGAATATCAAAGCAGATGCTGAGACTTATGGCCAACCTTTGGGCAGAGTGCAGGGAATCTAATGAAAGAAGTGGGAAATAGTAAGATCTGGAGAGGACAGAAGCTCCACAAAGAGAGCAACAGAACCAAAAAATATGAGCACAGGGGTCTTCCCTGAGACTGATACTCCAACCAAGTAGCATGCATGGAAATAACCCAGAACCCCTGCACAGATGTAGCCCATGGCAGTTCAGTATCCAGGTGGGTTCCATAGTTATGGGAACAGGGACTGTCTCTGACATGAACTGATTGATCTGCTCTTTGATCACCTCCCCCTGATGGGGGAGCAGCCTTATCAGGCCACAGAGCAAGACAATGCAGCCTCTCCTGATGAGACCTAATAGACTAGGATCAGAAGGAAGGAAAAGAAGACCACCCCATCAGTGGATTTGGGGAGGGGCATGTGTGGAGAAGGGGGAAGAAAGGAGGGATTGGAGGGATAAGGGAGGGAGCTACAGGGAGGATATAAAATGAATAAAGTGCAATTAATAAAAAATTAAAAAATATTGGTTCTTATTAGTGTCAGCTTAAATTTCAACAATATGTAGATTTTGGTCTTCGGGAACATTATTCTTTCTATCCAATTACTGTCACACAAATTAATCTTTATGTATTGTACACTAACAGATTTATAATTACTGCTTTTCTTAAGTAATTTTAATATATAGAAGAGAAATGACTTAAACATAAGTAAAAGTATATATAGGCTTTTAAAAAAGATTTCTCTATGATCTAGCTTTTCCCAGTGTACTGTGTTTCTTATTAAATTTAAGCTTCAATCCTAAGAAATTACTTGGATGTTTCCTTTTGGGCAGTAGGCTATGGGAAGATTCTCAATATTTTTTTCTCTGTACATAGAACATTTATTTGATGGCTTTTTGCTTCAGCGCTTGAAATGCATCCTTCCCCTGGCTTTCACTTATTCTGGTGCTCCTTTTTCAAATGATAGAGCTACATGCTTGTTTCATTTACTTTTACTCATTTTAATTTATGGATTTAATTATAAAAGTCCTCTAAGTGTGCTAAATTCATTTGCTGCCTCCCGCTTTCTGTCATTTGTGCTCATCATTAATTAAAAGACTATTTTAGATGTTTCAACATATTTTCTTCTGTGGTGGCAATCTCTGCCTGGAACTTGGGTTTAAATGCCTGTTCCTCTTCTACAGATGGGCTGTCCCCTTCCAGCATACTTATCTGCTAATTATAATTCCTGTGATAGCGATTTGTTGTGAGATAGGGATCTTTTTACTTAAATAGTTAATGATTCTTACTTTGAAATGCTTGATTTTCCATTTGAAAGTTCTGTTAACCTATCAGCAATACTGGGTGTATGTGGTTATTTTGCTTCTTATTATTTTAGGGATATGAGGGGAAATAGCCCCAGACAGTGTGGGCCCAGACCCCTGGCCTTCTTACTTCTTAAGCACCTCTTTTCAGCTTTTACTGAGTTTCATTGCTATTGAAGCATTAGAGATGATATGTGGCTGAAAAGAGAGAGTTTGTTCAATTTAAAGTAAATTGCTTCAAGCGAGTGGTCAGTGTCTCTAATTCAAGCACAAAATATAGCTCAAGAACAAGTTTTTGCATATATACTTTTCATATCCTCATCAACAGTTCTATGATGGGCATTTGATTTCCTGAGTTCTGTAGCTTCCTAGTCACCCTTACTTTTTGTAAAAGATTTATTTATTTATTTAAAAATGTATGTTTTGCCTCTATCTATCTATCTATTTATCTGTCTGTCTGTCTGTCTGTCTATCCCATGTGTGCTCTGTGTACCTGTGGTGGCCACAGGAGGCTGTCAGGTTCTTTTGACCTGGAGTTACAGGAGGCTGTGAGCCATCATGTGGGTGCAGGGAACGGAACCTACGGGTCCTGCAAGAACAGTGGATACTCTTCACCAGCGAACCTTCTCTCCAGCCCCATATTTAACTTTTAACATGAAAGTATAATCTTAGAAGTCATTTCATCACCGACTTACGTAACTGCATAATTTAGCATTGGAGTATTATAAATAAAACTTCTAGGAACAGATGCTGACATAATAGAAAAAGCAGCAGATGAAGTAACACAATAGAGGATGTAAATTCATTGCCTGGAAGAATGGGTTTCAGGATAATCACTGGCATTCATTCATTCAATTATCATGTACGTGTAAAAGATGCCTTCAGCAAATAATTATGAATATTGATGATTAATAAATATCACATGCATGTTGACTAGGTACACATGGTTAAATTAAGAACAATAACCTTCTAATATATAAAGTAACTACAGAGTAATGAAGTAGTTACTTTGACTGAAAACAATCTTTTCATTCTCATGAGAAACACTGGCTAGTCCTCAGTTTGGTGGAAAAGTCCTTCTTGGTGCATATACTCTTGTAAAATAGATAACCTTTTTGTTACACAATACAGTTACAAAGTATTTATCTTGATGGTCCCTTATTAGATGATGAACTAAACTTCTGAGTTTTTCTCCTTTCACTCTTTAAATCTGCTCTTACGGTATGGAATGGAAGTCCCTTGGTTACACGAACTTCGTAAGAGTGTGAATGGGGGTGTTTCTGCCATAGGCCAAGAGTCCCTGTTCCCAATAGCCAAGTTACAGAATCGGCAAAACCTGTGTGCATCAACAGATGAACAGATAAAGAAAACATCACTCATACACACACACACACACACACACACACACACACACACACACAAAGTCATATAGTTTTCAGGGAATGGAAAGGACAGGAGATCACTGTGTTCAGCAAAATTAGACTCAAAGAAAACACTATTTCTCCTTCAAAAGCAGAACCTACAGTTTTTGTTTAAAAAAAAAAATAGAGACTATTTCAGAAGAGGAGACCTGAGGAAAAGGAGGGGAGCAACAGAAAGAGGAGAGGAAAAATGCAATCAAGGGACATGAGAGGCCTCTACTGAAAAGCCATAACTGAGGTCATTATTTTGTGTAATATGTGAGTCTATGCTGTTTTTCTATTTCACACTGTATTCCTGGGAGCCACTTTAGCCACAGTCCCCCATCAATACTGAAGAAATTAGTAAGAATATTTGGTCACAAGAAATTTGTTATAGGTCCTATTGGGTGGGAAATTAATCTGACAGCAATTTTCCCACATGTTATTTTAGAAACAATCAAATGAAAAAAAAATCAAATCTTAGATGTGGCTAATAATTTAACTCATGAATCATCATCATTTTTATGTTTTCTCCCTCTGGAGAACACTTTAAATTCTGTACCTGCATGTGGTGGCTTCTTAAAGACTGGCATTTGCATATGCAAATGACAACCACAGAGATAACACACCTATAGACTAGTCCATCGAGAAATGAAACGAAATCCTCAATGAAATGTTCTTGACTTGTGCGCCATTTGTTTCCTAGAGAAAACAAAAGGGCTTATTTTCTGCTGTGCCATTTCTAACGAAGACCAGGATCACTCTCAACACCAACTTTTTTCTTTCCCTGTATGATATGCAATAAGACTTAGGTATCATTAGATTTTGAAGAAATTAAAACAGAAAAGAAAAGCCAAAGTTACATGTGAAGGGCAATTAATACAAAGATAAACTGACTGGTGGGGGTAACTTAATTAAATTTTTTCGCTCAGCAGAAAAAAAAACATCAAATTAAAATTTGCATTGAATTTTGATAGCTGTACATATATGCCTTGTACATGGGGATGAGAACTTAAGTGACTTCTTATTTTTAAAGATTTATTTATTATTTACATAGTGTCCTGCCTGCATGTGTGCCTGCAGGGCAGCAGAAGACACCAGGTCTCACTGTAGATGGTTGTGAGCCACCATGTGGCTGCTGGGAATTGAACTCAGGACCTCTGGAAGAACAGCCAGTGTTTTTTAACCTCTGAGCCATCTCTCCAGCCCTTAAGTGAGTTCTTTACAAAAGACAACCATGAACTTGCTGGGCTCTCTGTTGTAGGTGATCATCAGCCTTCAAAATTCAGGCCTTGCTGGACATTGGCTCAGTGCTCCATGGAAAATGATATGTTTAGGGAACAATTACCACAAAACAGTAAAAACAAGATTATCAAGTAATAACTTCAAGAATTCAAAATGTGCACTGACAGTAGAATAAATGAGTTATGGTAAGCCAATTAACTATTCTAAAGGAAGAATGGACAGGCTGTTTTTCCGTGAAATTAATAATGACCTCAAGAATGACCTCAGGAGCCAAGATATAAAATATATGTTTTATGATGCCATTTATATCAAGTTTAAAAATCACAAATAGTTTTCAGGCTGAATAGAGGCAGTATTTAGAGAATGGTTAATGACTGGGAAATGGAGCATGAAGGGCATTAAGTTATTTGGGTAATTTATTTTTATTTCTTGACCTGGGGTTTTATTTAACAAAATCTACTGACTTCGTAGTAATTCAAATTGTACATCTATATAGTAAAATTTATATATTCATGCTATATCTCAACTGTGTCCATAAACAGAAAGCTAAGGTTAAAATAATTTTAAAACCATTTCTTTACCTGTATACAAATTACAGCTAAATAAATTTTAACAGGAACAAGGCAACAAGCCAATTAGTATCTGAGGTCTGAAAGACATTGTTCATGAGTTCTATTTGGAGACTTCAGAAAAAAAAAAGGATTGTCATCAGACCATGTAGACTGTCTGTGATATGTTAGGACCAATCATCTACTTTCTCAGGAATTTCTGTGACTACTAGAGACATATTGGTAGACCTACAGACTCAATGACAGTTGAACAATTGTATGTGTTGACCAAGGACCCATCCATGTAGTTTTTGCTGCCTTACTCATTTTTTCAAACAGTGGGATAGTTTAATGTGATGATGGTTTTCACGTATGAATGCTCTATTTACACTGCCTACTGTCCCGCTCCTCACTCCTCCTCCTCCCACACCCTCCTCCAACTACTCAAATTCATGGCCTTTTAAAAATTATGAGCATTACGTACATATATACAAACATGTAAGCATAACACGCCAGCTCTGTTTTGTGTCGCTTACATGTATATGTTTTTAGGGCTTAATCTACAAAGAGCGCCCCTCCCCCCAGCCCCAGCATCTCTGTCTGCTCTTAGTCAGCACACTTCTTTTGTGACAGTGGATAGACGAAAAGGTGCCTAGCATTCCAGAAGCCAGACGAAAGGCAGTCACATCATAGGTCCAGCACAAAGAATTGAAAACTCTGAAAATCCAAAACACTTTTTATGCTGGAAACATCTTGAAAATTGTTCCTTTTCCCTGTTCAACATCTGTGCTTATGGGAAGAGTTTTCATAGTTTCTTAATTCTGCCTTTCATTTTAAATGTAGCACTCTGAATCTTTTTTTTCCTTCACCATTGTCATCTCCACCTCAAACACTGCATATCTTACATATAATTTATTTATTTATTTAAATCAAAGACTCATGACCAAACCTTTGGCAGAGTACAGGGAATCATAAGAAAGAAGGGGAGTTAGTCTGATGGGGAAAGGATAGGAGCTCCACAAGGACCAAATATATCTGGGCACAGGGTCTTTTCTGAGACTGACATTCAACCAAGGACCATGTATGGATATAACCTAGAACCTCCACTCAGATGTAGCCTGTGGTAGCTCAGTAACCAATTGGTTTCCCAAAGTGAGGGAAACAGGGACTATTTCTAACAGGAACTCAATGACTGGCTCTTTGGTCTCCCCACCCCCGAAGGGAGGAGCAGTCCTGTTAGGCCACAGAGGAGGGCTTTGCAGCCAGTCCTGAAGATACCTGATAAAACAGGATCAGATGAATGGGGAGGAGGTCCCCCCTATCAGTGGACTTGGAAAGGGGCACGGTGGAGATGAGGGAGGGAGGGAGGGACTGGGAGGGAATGAGGGATCGGGACACGGCTGGGATACAGAGTTAATAAAATGTAACTGATAAAAAAAAATAAAAAATAAAAAATAAAAAAAAAGAAAAAAAAATTTAAGTTTATTTACTTTACACCCCAAGGGGCCCCTTCTCTCCTCTCCTCTCCTTTTTCTCCCTTCCCCTTCCACTCTCCTTTTTCCCCCAGAAGAGGGGAGACCTCTCCCCCCATATCGACCCTCCCCAGCACATCAAGTCATATCAGGCAGAACATATCTTCCTAGCTAGGTAGGACTACTGGAGGGAATGGAACAATAACCCACCCACAAAACCTTTGATCCCAAAATTATTCTGCCTACAAGAGGTGCAGGAATGCAGAGAGAACAGAGATTGAGGGAATGTCCAACCAATGATTGGGCCAACCTGAGACCCACCCCACAGTAGAGAGCCAGACCCTGATACTATTAATGATGCTCTGATGAGCTGGGAGACAGGAGCCTAACATGACTGTCCTCTGGGGAGGCTCCAGCCAGCAGAGGATCAGGACAGATGCTGGGACTTGGAACCAAGCATGGGGTGGAGCACCTGGGCTCTTGTGGAAGCGTTCGGAGAAAGATGGAAGGACCTGGAGGGGACAGGAACCTCACAAGAAGACCAATAGAGACAACTAACCCAGGCCCATGGGAGCTTACAGAGACTGAGATGTCAACTAAGGAGCATCATGGTCTGGATGTAGGCCCCCTGCACATATGTGGCCTATGGACTGCTTGGTCTTCATGTGGGTCACCTAGCAAGTAGAGCAGGGAGAGGCTGTTTCTAACATGGACTCTATTGCCTGCTTTTGGGTCACTTCCCCCAGCAGGGCTGCCTTGCCTGGCCTCAGTGGATGAGGATAGCACTCTAAATCTTATTTTGAATAATTTAGTGTCTGTTTCTATATATATACATGAAAGATATAGTGAGGATTGGGGCTCTTTTTTGGATAATCTCATCCAATTCCCCAAATGGCCTGAGTCGGTATCCCAGATGAACTTGTATTTCTTCTAGTTTGAATTATAAAGACAATTATTGCACACCTTCATTTTACACACCTATGCAAACTCATTTGCATACATACACAAAAGTATTCAGAGTGTGGAACAGTGATGAGGTTTTCAAAATGAAAGGAAAAAGTCTATTTTAAAATAAAAATTTAACTGTTAAAAAAAACTCTAAAAGCTAACTTACTAATATTTTAGTGAGCAGATTGATTTTCACAGTTTATAAAGTAACGTAGACGGCAGAGGGTAGTAAAATTGGGTCAATGAGGGTGATTAACACAGAAAATCTTGTAGGTGAGACAGTTTTGTTGTGACTACCAACAAGTAAAAGATGCATTGTGAACCACGAGGTTCTTATGGCTGAGCCCTGTCGCATGCAAATGCTCTTCTGAATGGGATAATGAGTGCCTTTCTACTATAATAACACCCATCCTAATCCTCTCATTCTAAGCTGAACATAAATATAAAGGATATTAAGAATATATTTGAGATGTCAATGAAATAAAATGTTGTCACAGGATAATGGTCTCCCGCCGCTTCAGAAAATGCCAAGCCAAAGGCAAGACTTCCATTTCCAGAGCAGACAATGCTGCTCTCACGACAGTTTTGGATCGCAGTGATTGTGTTTCCATTACACAAAATGAGCATGTAGATTTAATCAGTTCATTTGACGGATGCTGCTATAGTGAATTGACATTAGTTTAACATCCTCACAAACTGTTGTCTTTTCAGAGGCAGCTCATCAAAGAAAATACTGATATTTCAGGAAACTGTATTCGGCGGTCTGGGGGAATGGTGTTTTCTGAATAGTTGTAGGTTGGTTTTGCATAAGCGAGCAATAGTTAATATAACAATCAAAGACTAGTGTGATTGACACACACAGAATGCTTTATATAATGTTCCTGTTAATATTATAGTTCTGCATTTCAACTTTCTGACAGGCAAAACATAATAATTAAATATAATTACTTGAGCAAAATGCACAGTGACACAAAGTTGGATTCCTTCTCGGAATGATTTACTAAGACATTTACAAAGCCATCTTTGTTCTTTTGAATAACAACTGCTAAATGATGGTTGGTATCATCAGCCAAGAACATTATTCCCCACTCTCAGCACTAGTAGAATTCAGCAAGGGTCCATTGTGAAAGCTACCTTAGGGATTCTTGTGGTAGCTCAGCTGGCTGATCCAAAGCAAGCTTTGTGGCAACGAGACCGGAGTCGCTGCTCTTTCCCTCCTGTGGAAGCGACCTTGATGCCAAAAGAATTAGGCTCTAAGTCAATGAGTACTTCCTATTTGGAAATACTTGTTAATGCCTAAATGAGTGTTGGGTTTGTTTTAAGAAATTTCCAGTATTTCTAAATGGAACTGCAAGAGAAGTTAACTTACGATTCCCAAAGGCAGATTTGATTTCACATACTCTGTGGTTTAAATGATAATGGCAACCGTGGGCACAGATGTGTAAGTACTTGGGCCCCAGGGTGCAGAGACCTTTGGGTCAGGGTTAGGAGGCGTGGCCTTTCTGGAGGAAGTGTGTCAGTGAGGGCAGGCTTTGAGATTTAAAGCTTTAACGCCATTCCCTGTTTCCTGCTTGTGGTTCAAGAGGTGAGCCTCCTCCCCTCCACCACTAACAACCCTAGCCCTCCTGAACCAAAAGCCCATAATTTACCTTGGTCATGGTGTTCCATCACAGTAATAGAAAAATAACCAATCCACATACTTTTTGTAATATTTGTTGGTTGCCTTTAATAGGCAATTATCACGATTCCAAAGTCCATTAAAAAAAAAGAGAGAGAGAACATTTGCGTTACTCTCTATGTATCCGTATTATACAGCCAATAAACCTGAAGGTTAAAACCTTTCTTTCTTTAAAGACTAGGCAATTGAAAAAAGACTTTTTTTTTTTTTTCTTAAAAACTTAGGTTATAAAGCATGGTGTACACGCAGGAAGATAAATGGTGTCAAAAGTACAGCAAGAATGCCGCCATGCGCAAAGTGCTTACAGTCTTAACGTACTGTTGGCCACCAGGCTGGTTGTTGATCAGTTTGATCTAGAACCTTCACAATGCCTTTTGATACTAATGGCAAATCTGTTTCATAGAAATTTTATTTTCTGCTTTCATTTTCCACAAACATGTATCTTATCAGCTTTCAAGGGATGGCATGAAAAAAATAGCACATCCTTGGCTGGTAACAGCAGAAATTCATTTTCTCATGGTTCTAGAGGCGCAGGGCCCAAGGGCAAGCTTTGGTGGGCTGGCTTCTTGCAAAGCCTATGTCTTTGATATGCACGATGTCTGTCTTCTTTTTGTATCTCTCTCCATCTACTATTTTTGTCTCTGTGTGCAAATCCTGGTTATGTCCTTGCGCCAAAACTTCCTTTTGGATAAGAACTCAAGCCAAGTGTGTAGGCCTACTCACGTGACCTCACTGTACTGTCGTCATCATTTGAAGGTTCATTTCCAAATAGAGTCACATTCTGAGATGCTATGATTTAGAGTTTCACTACATGAATTTGTGGGCGACAAAATTCATTCCATAATGCACGCAAGCAGGATTTCTGTTGAAATTTAATATTACATATAAAAGGTGATGGAGAATATAGACCAACCTTAGCTACAAAGTAATCACAAAGCCAAACATACATTATCTAGTTAGGAAAAAAAACAAAGCTATGAAGCCTTTGTTAACGAGACTTCCCTCACTTTTCTTCTTATAACCTAAACTATTCATTGTAATTCAAGGGGTAGCACCATGCTGTCAGCTCTCACTGTTAAAACTGTGTGTACCAAGTTCCCTTGGGTTTGGGAAGAAGAAGGGATTCTATCTATAGTTTCTCTTTCCTATAAAGAACAAGTTTCCTGAGAACAGAGGCTGTGTTTTCACATTGTGCACAGCGCAGATCCTGGTCCTCAGCATGTATCTTGAAAGTTAATGGATAAACGGTTATAGGTGCATAAAATACTTTGCAAGTCACTTCTCAGTTTAGAAGTACAATTCAGATGCGTCACATCCGAGTCCAGTTAGGACGTAAAACAGCATTCTTTAGTGTATGTAAAATTGTACTTTAAGGTATATTACCACTAAACAGATGTAGGAAAGATTTTGTTACATGGCTACAAGCCCAAATCATTTAACAAAAAAATAGAAAGGAAATAAAATCATACTGTCTTGAAATGCAGATATTTTTTCTACCTATTTCTCCATTACATCCGGAAATATTGTCTGTGTCTTGTCTCCTTTACTCGTGTGATCTCTGGGCTGAGCATTCCGTGTTGGATAACCAGCTGGAGGCTCTTCCTTGGGATGAGCATTTCTCCCATTCTCGGCGTTCTCTAGTGGCCACCGTTCTTTGTCCAGGGTTGGGCAGCACAGGTCTTCCTCCTTGCACGCCAGCATGTCCATTTTGTTCAGGTCTTCCTCAGGCAGCCGTGAGACCTGTTGGGTGTAGCCTCTCTGACAATCCTAGGAGACACGATCTCACAGCCAGCTCCCTGGCCCCCTGGCTTTTATAATCTTCCGGCCATGTCTTTGTCAATGATCCCTGGGTGTCAGGTGTGTGGGTTGTGTTAGTTGGGCCTGGGGACCGTATGATCTCTTGTTCCCTGCATTTTGACTGGGTGAGGTTTTCTGCAGAGATATCTCTTCATCTGAGATACACACACACAGGCAACACTGTGGAGATGGAGCAGGTGTGCGTATATATTTAGGAATGTCTGTGCACACGTGCATGTACGCACATATGACAACAATTAAAGAAAAAGGAGGCCATGCATCTGAGACAGTGTAAGGGGGAAGGGATGCAAGGGGTTTGAGTGAGGGAGGAAAGGGAAGGGGGAACTGATGTAATTAAAAGCACTACAAAAACGTGTCTCATCTGGATTTCATAGTAGAGACGCCACTGACAACTGACATACACATAGCTTTAACTTGATTGTGACTTCAAGGTAGCTAGAGCTTATCAGCTAGGATTTGTATTTGTATTAGTGCCTTTGTACTTTTTTGATCTTTGAGCACAACTCTGTCTGAGTGCAAATGTGTGCCTCAGACTTTTCAAAGGTTTCTCTGCCTCTGCACTTGAAATTTAAAAAGGGAAATTAAATATATGTGAGTAAAACAAATATACTGTGAGGGAAAGTAGAAACTGAAGGTACAGAAAGGACAAAAGAACCTCTGTCCTGACTACTGCTCATGGACAGATGCTGCTAACACCAGTCAAAGAAGTGCCTCAAAGGTGTGTGTCCTTACGTGCACATGCTTGAAGAATCCACGTGAATGTTCTAATCAGGCTCTTTCCCTGTCAGATTTAGAGAGAGGCTCCAGAGAACGTGCAACCCTCTCATGTACCAGGGTTCCTACATGCTAATGTATGCTAGTAGTTTCTCCACAGAAACAGCTCCCAGCCCACCTGGAGAAGAGGTTTAGTCACCAGCCACCACCAAGGAAGCACAAAGATGCATTGTGCATGAAAGGTCCTTTAAGTTTTTTTTTTTTTTTTTTTTCTTTTGAGAGTCCAAGGGAGAGAATTCCTTGAAGGTGAGTGCCTGCCCTTCAGGAGTAGAGTCCAACTCACATCCTGCCAAACAAGATGGGAATTTGTGAAACCTCTTTGGGCCTTGATGTCAGAATGAGCAGTGTTTCATACGAAGCTACACTTAACTGAACTGTGTCAGGGTGAAAGAACACACGGAAACTTCTCCTGGACAAGGTAGAGGCTCTAGGGATGAGTGACATTCACATGCATACACCCCAGATAAGTGTGAGCTTGTCTCGAATTTCAGCTTGCACAGATTCACTCCTCATGTATCATTTGAACACACACATACACACACACATTTTTTTTTATATGGCTGTCCTTTGCTCTTCCACCTTGGGAAGTAAATACTTCTCTGCAATCTGAGAGCATCACTTAAGCCATAGACTGTTTTAGATAAGTGTATCACTAGGCCGTCTGCTTCGTTCTAGCATATTAACACGACTGCCTAAATACGAACAGAACAAGGAGGATGGCAGCAGACACGCCAAGGTGGGCCAGAGAAAGCCCGTGAGGCCTGGAAGGAATGCTGGCAGTGGGAGAAATAGCATCTCCGGGGAAGAGCACAGCGGTTGGTTACCCAGTACCAGTGGTCAGCCCTGAAAACATACATACACGTAACGCTTCACGGGCTGAGTAGGTTTTGTTTAGAAATACACATACACATGTGCATGTAACAACCATTAATGACCTGTCTGTTTCTGTGCCAGCACCACAGTTTTAGTGGTTAGGCTCCGCCATGAGTCTCTCGTGTGCCACCATCCCTAACTTCTTCCGTGGGTACTGAACAGCAAAGCTCATGCCCTCATTCTCGCACAGCAAACGTTTTTACGGAGTCATCTCCCCACTCCCAACTTTACTATTTTCAACGACTCTTTAAATTTGTGGAGAATATATTTAAAAGTACAAGTCTTTATTATGAAGGTTAAAAGTTTAGACTAGCTCCTGCCAAATAATTAATGCTGAGCAGTGTGGAATGCTTCCCCACTCCCATTCCCTTCCCTCTCCTTTTTCTCTCCCTCTCCCTGCTTTGTTCTTTCTTTCTTTTTTCCTCTTCTCTCTTTGACAGGGTCTCACATATTTCAGGCTGTCCTTTATCTTGTCATCCTCCTGTCTCAGCTTCTCAATTTTTGGGATTAGAAGTGGGTGGCTTGATGCTCATATTGGCTATTATTCATTCTATTAATTTTTTGAATTAAACTGTTTTTATATTTTATGCTATATTTCTCTATATCTTGTTAAAATTATTTATATTCAAAGTAATCTTGTTAATTTTTAATAATCTTAATCTTCTTTATAAGTACTTGTAACATCTCTAAATTTTACAAGCACATTAAAAATTTTAAATTAGTTTCAGAGTTTGTGAATTTTTTCTTTTCACAGTATTAAAATCTCAATGTGATTATTGTTACTGATTAGGTCTTTTCTCCTTCTATTCTCCATTAAAATTCTGACTGTTTACTTTGTAGCTTTTTTAGTCACAAGAAAAAAAATTAATTTTATAATTGCCTTATTTCACCTTGGGATGGACAGATAATTTCACCTACGCTATTTTTAATGATACCCCAGCCTCCACCTCAATGCCATCTGATTTAACCATTCTTTTTTTTTTTTTTTGGATTAAAAAGAACATTTTATTTCTTTTCACCTATACACATTTATTAACTTATTTTTGGAAGCACAAAGTAATCAGCAAAGCTTAGGAAATATGTCTTTTCAAATGTTGTTAAAAGTCAATTTGTCTGGTAATTACACCATTTGCTAATTCTTATTCCAGTAATTGCATACTTAAATTATAAGATAATATTCCATGCTACAATTTTAATTCTGTGAATCTCTCTTTCTTTTGCTTTTGCCCCAGACTCCCACATCTTCTGGCATCTGTGTAGATTACAAAATTCTTATCTGGGCTATCTTCCATCCATACTCTCAAGATCCTTGCTTGTTTTCTTCATCTGGGCTGTTATTTTTCTACACCATTCTGGGAGCCCACGTAGTTCCTTTTGTATGCTAACTCATTGTGGCTTCCTCCTTCCTTCTTCCTCTTCCTGTCCTGTCTCTTTCTCCCTAAGATTATCTCTCTCTCAAGCCCTCAAAGTTTAGCTTTGCCCACCTCACCTTTGCCCTGCCCAGGTGTGTTGGCTTTTCATTGGTCAAACAGGAGGGATTTCTTAGGCAAGGTTTACACAAGGACAGACATCTTTGAGAGTGTGTTCATCTAGGCAGGGACCAGGTCTTGGGGGCCAGAAATTACCTTTAAAATATATAGTACCAGACCAACCCCCAACAATTCCCCTTTTCTGCCTAAATAAAAAGGCCATTATAAACATAATATACAGTAAGAACAATTATGAAACAATTGTAAAAACCAATAGATAAGACTTGTATACATAAAGTCTAGTTTAAATGTATTTGGTAATCTTGAAGAAAATATCAGTGCTATCTATGAGTTTTGTGCTTAAGTTACGTTTATTATATTTATCAACCTAAAAACATCTATCTAGACCTAAAATTTTAATTCCCAAGTAACTATGCTAGTTGTAAAACTATGACTATCTTGTGTTCAACCCGATCAGTCTTGAGAAGGAATAAAATTAATTACCCGAGTAAATACAAACTGCATGCTAACAGCTTCCAAAAAATAAAAATTGACAGTTCATTGCCTAGACAGTCACCCAAAACTCTCTATAATGTAGGAGCATCATCTTCAGCCTTCTGGCCCAGTATATTTGACAGACATATTTGTGAAGCAGGAACTATTTAGGACTTACTTAACCTGTCTTGGCAGAGCTCGGCAGCTGACTTGGCCTTCATTCAGGCTTGCCCATTTAGGCAGAATTCTGTCTGTGGTAGAAGCAAAGGTTTTTTTTTCCCCCAAGGTGGCTGACTTGCCACATTTGAAACCATCTCCATATGGAAGTTCTTCAGTGCTCATGATCTTTGAGATGGGCGGGATTCTGCCAGGAAATGACATGTCTCATTTTTAGAGAATCCTTGAAATAATAAAAACATTTTAAATGCCACATTCTGCAGGTCTCTGAGGTTTTTGAAGACTCTATCTATCTTCTATCTATCTATCTATCTATCTATCTATCTATCTATCTATCTATCTATCTCTGTCTATCTATCTAGCTACTTTTATATAATCTATTTATAGAATCATATCTATCTGTTAAACCTAGGATGTGTATTCCTGTGATAAATTAGACTAGTATCTGACACACACACACACACACACACACACACACACACACACACACGTGTGTCTGTGTTGTGCATTAAAGATAACCTTAAAATTGAATTCTATAGCAATGTAACAAAATGAGCTTATTTAAAAATAACAAAGCTTTAAGTTGAGGAGTAGATTAAAAAATCTACCTTTTGTCTTACTATTCCTATATTTCTATATTCCGCCTTCTTTCCTTTCAACCCCTTCCTCCTTGCCTAGGGAGGAAAGATAGAGAAAAGGAAAAGAGAAAAATCCCTGACTTAAAGTTTTTATACCTCGATTTCTCTCTGAGTAAGACCATTAATAACTTGCAAACAACTCGTTTATAACAACACACATCCATTATCCAAGGAAACAACCCCAAACCTACCCAACATGCTTGAAAGGAAATCGGACATTGTTCTCTTAAAGTTGCTTCAAATTGATTTTGGGACATAGAAATCCTATTTTGGGGACCAAAGGAAATTGGGAAAAATGATTAAGCAAACTAGTATTAACATTTGTGGTCCAGACTCTAAATGTTGAGAATTTCTAGGCTTTATAGAAATCCTGTTTGGAACAGTCTAAAATGCTGGACCATTTGAATCAGGAGGAGACTCTGAACCAAAGCTGCTGACGCTGGAACATGCAGGATGCTGGAACAGATGTGTCAGCATCTCAGCATGCTGGAAGGATGAGTCCTGTCAGGTTTGATCCAGCATCATCAGTATCCAGTTCTTTTGTTTTGAAAACATGTAATTTCTCACAAGCATTATACAGTCTTAAAATTATAAATGCATGAGTTGTGCAGGATGCACAGATAAATTAAGGATGGTTCTCTGCTCTTTGTATGAGCAAAAGAAAGACATCTGTAGATCTTCACTCATGCCATATGAATAATGGCACGTAATGATAAGTCATGGGGATTCTGTAGCCAAGAAGATTCATTGGTTGTGCATAGATGTTTATGCCACAGCCAGTCTCGGAGCTGTTCCTGTTAGTATTTATGTAAAAATGATGCCACACACACAACAGATATCATATGAAAGAGATTTATTGGATGGAGGTGGAGAGATAGAAAGGAAAAGGAAAGGGAGAGACATGGTAGCAGGCCCCCAGAAAAGAAAGCGAGGCAGAGAAAGCAAGAGAAGAGGGTAAGAGAGGGAGGTAAGAGAGCAGAATAAGAAAGAGACAAAGAGGTGGGTTCGTTCTTTTATAGTTTGTGTGTGCGCAGCTCAACTGGCGGGTGACATGTGATGACATCATAAGTTACTAGGCAATCCAGTAACAATACACTAACAATTTCTGTGTAGTAGGATTAGCATTAGGTTACCTGTTTGTTTTGTAGTTTGAAGTCATGAGAGTATAGATTGATTTAGCAGTTCCTCATTTACCCAGGTTTGTTCCATTTGATTTCTTCCAAAGAGGATGTAATTGAACATACAATAATTATCATGTTGAAATCAAAACAAGGTTATATAGATCCAAATGTCCTCCTCTGGGCTCTAGGGTACGTATTATATTTGGCCAAGTCACTACCTGTCTCTCTAGAGAAGGCCTCACGTTTAAAGAGACAAGCTAGTTGCCCTGAGCAATAGAAAAGGCATATGTTTTAAATACACTTTATAAAACCCCCTTTTTAATTTTAGAGTTTAAGCATACTTTTGGCATCTTGTGCCTGGGTTTTTACACTTGCTGTGGCTATTTTCTCCCCTTTTCTCCATACAGGATGGACGGTTCCACCTTTTAAACATATGAATTGTAGCCTTTTGAGTTTTGGGGACCTAACCAGGCTGATGTATACTTTGCCACCTGTATCTCCGTGTCCCTCTGCATCAGGCGTGATTGCCACCTGTCCCACGTGAAAATGTCTCACGTTTAAAGGGATAAGTCTGTTGTCAGCGCAGTGTGACACATCAACTCAGTCAGCATCCAAAGCTTTTCTACAGGGGAGGATGCAGCTCCATGTCTGTCTCCTTGCCTAACTTCGGGTCCTTACATCTACCAACAGAATGTGGACACGTGTGTTAAACTAATGTGCATGCCTTTCAAACTGAGCAAGGTTTGGGGAAGAAAACCAAACCAAACAAAAAACAAAACACATCACAGTTGCTAAGGAACTATTCCTCTCCTAGCCATTTTTGACTTATGCATCCCAGGCAGGTGTAGCAGGAACCGTTAAAGGCAGTCAGATTTGTTTTGCTAAGTCTTCTCTGTTTGTCTCCCATCTGCCTGCAGTGGGGTGTAAGCTTTGATTACCTCTCCCGCCTCTACCCCCCCCCAAAAAAAAACAACTATGATTTTTAAGGGTGTGGATATGTAAAATTAGTTGGGTCCCATTTTATAGCTTATAAGCAGGGTCTAATAATGTTTATTGCTAGCCTTTTTATTACAATTATTACAGTGGTATTATCTAACCTGCCATTATAATCAATAAAGAACATAGACTCCTGATAGATTTTATAACTGCCTTATTTCACGTTGGGCTGGGCAGATTGTTCAGCCTATGCTACCTCATGCTCTCTCAGCCCCTATCCTGTGGCATCTGCTTTAACCGTTCCTTTCTGGCCTACCTTCCATCCATCCGTAATCCCAAGATACTTGCTTGTATTTTTCATCTGGGCCATTCCTTTCCTATGCCATTCTCGGAGTGGTTGCAAGAAATTTAAAACATTGCTTATATGGACTGTGAATGGTAATGAAGAATTTTCTTCCTCAGTTATAAAGCAAAAACAAACAAACAAACAACAAAAACACCAAAGATGAAGAAAACAAAACCAAAGTAGAGCCTTTGTTGTTCAAGCAACAAAGCCTGTGTTTCTCAAACGGGATTTGAATACATCTTTTTCTCTCCAGGGTCCTGAGCACTGTCTTGGATTCAGTTACAGGTGAACTCTCCCGACAAAACCCGTCTGAGTGCGTCTTTCTCCTCTGCACTGTGCTTCTCTAGCCCAAGCCGTCTTCATTTCTTATCTTGACAACTGCAGTAGCTCAGAGCACTGTCTCCGCTCTGTGTTCCGTCTCTCTACACAGCGACGCTTTCTACCTCCTGACTTTACCTCCCCTTAGGGCACCCAGTGAAGTCTTCTTGGGTAGTGCAGCTTTGGCTCTTTGTGAAAGCGCTTCTGAGAGGACTTTGGTTCACCAAAAGGATGCAGAGAGTCCTTCTGCTAAAGGGTGTTGGATCCTCACCACCTGGCCGCACTCATGACCGCTGGAGTGGTTTCTTCAGGGATGATGAGGACTTCCTTGGAACGGCCAGCCTCCATCATTCTCCTAGCCCAGAAACCGTCAGCACTCCCATTGTGCACTCTGATGCTGTTTTTGCCTGTGATTGGGTATTAGATCTTCTACATTCTATTTGATTAATAGGAAATGGTGAAAGGAAAAACAAAGTGAAATGATTCTTAAGGATAAAAGTAATTATAATTTGAAGAAACTTGTGTTACTTTCAGAGTAGGGAACCACTCACAACGGAGCAAGTGTGTTGGAAATAAGAGCCACTGACTTGCTTTTACAAAAATGAAGCATGCTTACTGAGGGCTTTTTGATTAAGTGTAATGGATGATACCAAAGCAATCCAATTAGGTTAATTTGTCAGGAAAATAAAGTAGTCAATCTGATAGCTAAACATAGACCTTGGCGTTGACATTAAAATCGATACTAAACAAAGTGGTGTTTTTTTCAGTTATTCTCCTTCAAACAAAGAGGATTCTGTTTTTAAATATAATTTCATTTGGGCTGATGTGCAGGTTTAATTTGTTAGCGATGACTATCTGAGGCAACAAGGGTACAGGCATATTTGCCGCCTAAAGACTTCAGGGTTTTTGCTTTAGTCATTCCTCAGAGCTTGTTTCGTGGATGGGAATAACCACGTCTGCCTCGTGGGCTCTATCCAAGGATTAAAGGAAACAGTGCCCACACAACTATTTATAAACTCAATAGCATTTCTCGAGGGGGAGAAACAATTTGAAGAGGCAGTTTCATTTTAGTAATTGCACTATATTATTATTATTATTATTATTTACTGCAGAATAGAAGGTTGTTTTCTGAAACACATTTTCTAAGCCTAAAGCATTTTTCTCTGAGCTAAAAAACTTGCTTCCTTGCCTCCTTTGATCTGCTAACCAGGCCACTCCAGCAATCAATGATATAAAATAATTTACTTACAATAAAAGCTATGAAAATAGCCTCTCTCTTTCCTGTGAGGAGTTCACTGGCTTCGGCAGACTTTCTGCTCAGGTGGTTGTGGACTTCTGAAAGGCCTGGATGCTTTTACATTGCACGAGTGTTCCGCAGAAACAGGAGTGGATGCATTTCGATCGGATCTGGCTCTAAAGACAAGGCCCCTTACGCTTCCGGCCAGTTCCCTGCTTAACTGTTTTATCAGTGGTGGGGCCATGTATTAAACAACTCCTCAGATGGCCGACAGGACAGAAAACATGAGAAGAAGTCCTCAGTTCTCAGCCACGCCTTTGCTTCTTGCTGCAGCGCCAGCCATGGAAGTAGGACAATGAAGGGAAGATGAAGGACAATGAAGGGGGTCAAATCTGTCCCTGCCTCTCCTCACACACTCTTTGCCTGGGCCTTAGGATCACTCATTGAGAGTCAGCCTGTCTGTGGCCTTTTCCGACAAATGGGCAATTTTATAGACACAAAAGGGTCTTTTTAGAATTGTTAACACATATTCATTGTACAGATTGGCGGGTTTTGCTGATACGCCCTCGTGCCTAGCATGCTTTGATTCTGTCCTCCTGCGTTCATCACTCTCATCCTCCTTGCCTGGTCCTGATTCTTTCTAGCCCCTAGCACTTCCTCCTCTTTAAGTTCATTTTAAAAATTTACCATTTTGTTTTAGTGTATGAGAGAAAAAAAACCTGCTACTTCGGTCTTTCTGTGTGAAAAAATTTAGGTAAACATGATGTCTGGTTCCACTCATTTTTGTCCAAATGACAGGACTTCATTCTTTTTTTTTTTCATGATTTAATAATATACCACTGTGCATCTGTACATATACACCAAAGTTCTTTTTCTTTCTTTTTTTTTTTTTTCAAGGCAGGGTCTCACTGTATAGTCATACCTGGAACTTGCTTTGTATTCACATAGTCACCTACTTCTGTTATTCTCCATTCCTTGGCAGAATCCAAAGGTATCTGATACTGCTTTTCTTTTGCCTGAAGGACTTTTTTTGTGGTACAAAATATATGAACCCTCTGGTGATGGATTCTTTAAGTCGATCTGAAAATTGCTTATTGTACCTTAATATCTGAGGAATACTGCTATGAGGAATGAATTCTGTTTTGAGAGTGTTGTTTCTTTAATCATGGTTCAACTACTCTTTCTTGTGTTATTTTCTATCTTGTACTAGCTATACACACAAAAATCTGCTGTTGCCTTAATCTTTGTTTTGTGCACAAAATATATTTTTCATTTTGGTTTTCCATTTTGGAATAGGACCCAGCCATGTTATCCAGACTCACCTCTAAGTTATGATCCCTCTTCCAAGAGAAGGCACAAGAATCAAAGACCCAGTCATCCACACACTCAGGCATCCCACAAAAACACTACACTGGAAGCCGTAATGTACATGTGCAGGACTTGGTTCAGACCCATGCAGGTCCTGTGCATGCTACTTCGGTATCTGTGAGCTCGTATGAGCTCTGAGCATGTTGATTTAGAGTTTCTTCTCTTCTTGGTGTCTTCTATCCCCTTTGGCTGTATGCTTCCATGGTCTCACTCAACTTTTTCCTTTTCAGTGAGTTGAATGCCTGTTGTCTTCATCAATGGGGTCTTGTTTGTGGAGAGCTACTGTCTTGGCCACAGTCTAGGTTGTTTGGAGATTCCCATGGGACACCTTTGACCCACAAGCCAATTAGATGTAGCTCAATCTCAGGGCTGGAAGCTTCATTTGATAGCAAGACATGGCCAGTTGGGGCTCTGTCTCCCCCATTATTTGGCAATTTCAGTTAGATCACCTTCAAGTATGTGTACTTTTAGGGAGATTCTAATGTATTAGGTATCCATAACACTGCTGAAATGGACCTTAATTTTAGCTTTTTCTCCCCATATTGCCTCCTTTGGCCCCCTTTCCACTTCCCTTCCAACCTGATCCTCTATTTGCAGCCCTCCTGTTCATCCATAACTATCTATTCTATTTCCCTTTTCTAATGATATCTACCTGTCTCCCCTAGTCTCTTACTCTATATTAACCTTTGTATTTTACAGTCCATAGAACCACATTTATTTAACAGCTAATTTCTACACATAAGCAAGTACATACCATATATTTGTCTTTTTGGGTCTGGGGCACCTCATTCAAGATGATGTTTTTCTGCTTCTACCCATTTCCCTGTGAATTTCATGATTGCATTTTATTAATGGCTGTGTAACACTCCAGCATATTATTGTACTGTGTTTTGTTTGTCCATTCTCTAGTTGAGGAACATCTAGGTTGTTTCTAATTTCTGGCTATTACCAATAGAACAGCAATATTCTAATGATCTATCTATATAACTCATGGTTGAGCAATGAGTTATATAGAATGAACAGAATGAAGCATCCTTTGGCTAGATGCCCAAAGTTGGTATAGCTTGATCTTGAAATAGATCAATTTCCATTAACTTGAGGAACCTCCATGCTGATTTTTATAGTGGCTGTATAACATTCATCCTAGCAGTAAAGGATGAATGTTCCTCTCACTCTACATCCTCTCCAGCATAAGCTGTCACTTGTATTATTGATCTTAACCATTCTGACATGTGTAAGATGGAATCTCAAAGTAGTTTTGATTTGCATTTCCCTGATTGTGAGGGATGTTAAACATTTAAGTGTTCTTGGCTGTTTGAGTTTCCTCATTTAAGGACTCTCTGTTTAGATCTGCACCCCATTTTTAAATTTGACCATCTGTGTTCTTGTTACCTAGCTTTTTTCAGTTCTTTATATATTTTCGAGATTAGCCTTCTATCAGATGTATAGTTGGTAGGAATCTTTCCATTTTGCAGGTTGCCTCTTTTTCTGAGTGATGGTGTCCACTGCCCTACAGTAGATTTTAAGTTTCATGAGGTAGCATTTATTAATTGTTGACCTTAGTGCCTGTGCAACTGGTTTTATGTTGAGGTCTTTGATCCATTTGGAGTTGAGTTTTGTGCAGGGTAATAAGTATAGTTTTATTTGGGGTCTTCTGCATGCGGTCATCCAGTTTGACCAGCCGCATTTTTTGAAGATGCTGTCTCTTTCCAGTGTGTATTTGTGGCTTCTTTATAAAAAAAAAAATCAAGTGTCCACAGGTGTTTGGATTTATGTCTGGGTCTTCAGTTTTATTGCATTGATCAACATGTCTGTATTTGTGGCAATACCATGCTTCTCCCTCCCCTGTCTATATTTTGTGGTACATCTTGAAACTGGGGATAGTAATATAGCTATTAGTTCTTGCTCATGATTGTTTTAGCTTTTTTTTTTTTTCTGTTTCCACAGGAAGCTGAAAATTGTCCTTTCAATTTCTGTGAGGAATTGTGTTGGAATTCTGATGAGGGTTTTTTAGTTTGCTTTCGGTAGGACTGACAAATTTACTGGATTAACCCCATCTACCTATAAGCATGGGAGATCTTTCTATCTTCTGGTATCATTTTCAATTTTTTCTTCAGTGTTTAAAGTTTTTATCATGCATGTCTTTCACTTGCTTGGTTAACATCACCCCAAGACATTTTTTATATTGTTGAGGCTATTGTGAAAGGTATTTTACCCCTGATTTTTTTTCAGATCATTTGTCATTTATATATAAGAAGGCAACTGATTTTTGTGCATTAATTTTGTGTCAAATTACTTTGCTGAAAGTGTTTATCAGCTAGTGGAGTATACAGGAAGAAGTTTTAGGGTTACTTAGGTACACTAAAATAACTCCCGCAAATTAAAATACTTCAAATTTTTCCTTTCCTATTTGTATCTCCTTTATTTCCCACATTTGTCTTATTGCTCTAGCCTCGATTTCAAGTACTATATTTAATAGGCATGGAAAGAGTAGATAGCTTTTGCCTTATTCCTGATTTTACTAGAATTGCTTTGAGTTTCTTTCCATTTAAGTTGATGTTGGCTATGGGCTTGCTGTAGAATGCTTTTATTGTGTTTAGATGTGTCCCTTGTATCTTTCTTCTCTCCAGAACTTCTATCAAAAAGCGATACTGGATTTTGTCAAGGGCCTTTTCTGCATCTATTAGACGATCATGTGGTTTTTATCTTTCAGCTTGTTTATATGGTGGGCACACATTGTTATGCATGCTCAGTCTAGAGTCTTCCTCCCAGCTTGATAATTTCCCCACAGTAACCTGGGGCTTTCAGAGCTCATTTGTTTCTCCCAACAGAGGCTGGTCCCTCACTCTTTGATGTCAATGTGTCAAGAACAGTTAGGTACATTTTTCCCCTTAAAATGCTGTTTTTCAGGTAAGCATAAACATGAACCCATGATTTCATTCTATATGTAAGTGTGCATTTATAATTCATAGTAGAGTTTCCAAAAGATGGATTTTGTACGTTTCTGCCTTAGGAATCAAAACTCTCCTCCCCTGTGCATAGCTAATAAATCAAGTGCTAGTTACTGGAAAAAACAACCCTCACTCCTCTGAACGAATGCCATACATTTCACTTCACATTTTCATATCTCTACTTTTAGTTTGAGTTTTCTCATAATTTTTAAAGCATATGTTTTCTAGGAGAGTATTGTATTATTGTTCTTTGATTTTTAAAATTTAGAAATTAGTTCACCTTACTAAGCAATAGAACTATATACACAACATCTCCATTCATTCAATTTACTTGATAAATTCAATATTTATTCAGAGAGAGAGAGAATGTTTATTTATATAGGAGGCAACAAAATCCACAAAGTGAACATTGAAGAAACCAAATTTTTATTCTCTGGTCTTTTTCTCAATATACAAACTTTTGAAATTGCTGATTTATTGTGTAGAATAGTCTGTAGGGCCAAATGATGTTACTTACACTCTGTTGCTAAATATTACAGAGGGCTGGAAAAATGGCTTGGCCGTTAAAGGCTAGGCTCACAACCATAAATGTTACCTAGAGGTTCTGTGCCTTCTGTGGGGGAGGGGCCTTCCATGTCCCTGTTTGAAGTATGCTGCCTGTGTCTCTGCTCCCACAATGGTGTGAAATGTGGGGAATATGCAAATGTATTTCTTGGGCTATGTCAATTCCCTCCACACATCCCTTTTTCTATTCAAACAATAGCAATCACATGGTAGATAGTAGAAAATATTTCATTTGTTTTACACCTTTGAGATTTATCTAGCACAGGCATCTTATTTTTTTTATTTTTGATTTATTTATTTGTATCTTGTTTTATAGAGGCAGGGTTTCTCTGTGTAGCCTTGGCTGTCCTAGAGTTACTTTGTAGACCAGGCTGGCCTCAGACTCACAGAGCTCCACCTGCCTCTGCCTCCCTGAGTGCTGGGATTCCAGGTGTGCACCACACGCCTGGCTCACATGCATTTTAAAATCTCCTGTTTACAGTCATCTGGATGAGGTGAATATTTTCTCATTTCATTCAATGTCTCTAGAAGGAACATCATGAGAACATGATCTTTTCTGCAGGCTCATTGCCACATCTCATTAATAGAGGAGAAGGGATAAAGTAGATCATAAATAACTGCAGGATGCATTAATAAAAACCCTAACAAGTCAGGAGCACTTATTACCATGTTGCATGCAAGTGCTGGAACTAATTCAATCAATTCTGCTATCACTCATCATTTAGTTACCATTCGAAACTTCATCCACAACACAGCTAGACTTGGTGGTACTTGGAAGACTGAGGCAGGAGAATCTCAGTGTGGGCTGTAGGGCAAGTTCATGGGGGGCCTGGGCAAGTTTGGAAACCTTGATTTTAAAATCAAAAGGAAAGACACGGCCATGCGTGTCGTTCAGTGGTAGAGCAACAACTTGGCTAGCATGCCAAAATTGGCCTAGTTCAGTCCCTAGTTTGAAGAAGAGCAAGGCTGAGATGGATGGCTTTGTAGTCACAACTGTGCGTACATCTTATTAAATAGTATGAATTATAATGAGTTTTCAGTCAGCAGTGGTCCTTATCAGCAATGGTGATCTTTCAGGACTATGATGCAGCTGAAACATCCCTGTTTCCTAGTGACAGTGTAGCAGCCACAGTCTTGTAATATGGTGGGTTTGCTGCTGGCTTGTGGTGATGATGGAATAAACGGTACCACACTGCCAGTCACATATGTGTATAACCTAATACAAGATCATAGTAACACATGACTGCCTCCCTGGCCTGTAGGTTTACTGCGCTATCATATATAACTTTCAATGTAAACTTTCATATAAAAGAAAGTTTATTACAATCAGCATACTCTGTGATCCTATCACAGAGTATCCTATCATCAGCCTTGTATATATTTATCATATCTGAGTTGGGCCATTTTCTTTTGTACTTGATTTCATGTCATGCTGTTTTCTTTATCATGACCTTAGAATCAATAAGCTGTATATTATACATATATTATATGTAACTATATAATGCATACATATTATATATGTTATCATACATATATATGCATACAATACTTGAACTACTTATGTATTTTTTGTGTATAGTTCAATGGTAGATAAGAACTTGCCTAGCAAGCAAAATTCTCTAGTTCAATCCTAAACACACGTTTTGCTCTACGTTATATATGCCATGCCTTTAGCTACCAGCATTTATGACATATAGGCTAGATGTGCATAAGTAGGTTGTCTAAATTGATATTGGTATCCTCTGTGATAACTGCATGATGCACTGGCACATTTCCCAGAATGCACCTCTGTCTTTAAGGGATGTGTCACTTTACAACTTTATTACTGCTGGCCCCCAGATTATTTTATATATGCATGATACTTTGAATTATCAAGTTGTTAAAGCAAACCTTTAATGTCTGTATTTAAATATGAAAATGGGGTGGCATGATCATCTAACTAGATAATTAAAATCTTCATGAAATAGATCAGACACTAAAAAAAAATAAAGTAGTATCTTGCTATATTCAGAATGTCATTCTGAGTCTTGATCGAGCTGAAACGTTAAAGTGGTTAACGCAAGGCTAGTAAAGTGGCTGGACATTGGCCATGCCTCCGTGAACCCTGCCTTATCATAGGATGCTAGTCACCAATCACAGATGACAGTGATGGAGTGGCTTTAGGAGCTGGATGTGACATTTGTGTCAGGCAAACAAAGGTCCTAGTGACAAACAGAAAGTTAGACATGAACACAGCTTTAAGGAACTAAGCTTGATCTTACCGATAGGGTGTTACTGAGACAGCTGTCCAAGAAGGCTGATCCTCTTGACCTGATCGCTCCTGTTTTTCCTGAAGACAGGAAAATTTATATTCATTTGGCAGTGGGCTAATGCAATGGCAACAAGTGAAGACAGCTTCCTCCTCTCTCTCCACAGCGGAGAACTTCCACTTGGCGAGAGATTGCTTCTGTCACTTTAGGAGGAAACTGTCAATCCACGAGGATACACCACCTTCAGAAAACCAACCCCAGGCTCTCATGGGCTTCCCCTGGGAACTTAGCAGTAGAAACACGGGTATGATCCCCTCTGGGTTGCTCTATTCAGGTCCTTTGAAATTCATGCAGTTTAGTAAATGGAAACAAAATTTTATAATAGGTTCATGAAAGATTATACTTACGTATATATAATGATAGATACAAGTAGAATGAATGGGTAGATAGATGATAAAATGGATAGACAGATGATAGATACATACATACATACATACATACATAGGTGATACACAAACATACAGAAGATTCTTGGTATATCTAGGTCTTTCCAAATGCTATATTAATATTGTCTCAGTTTTATCTTTTGTTCAAAATGGTCAGTTCTCCCTATATGTTTTTGAAATACAGAATAATTTTCCTACTTAGCATATGTCAAATTTTTCTTATCACATAAAGATGATGCTTTTAACTATGAGAGTCATCTGAATAAATTTGAACTTAAAGGTCACACCATATGCAGCAAGGCTGGGATCCCAGGTTTCCATTTATCCTTATGGCAGCCTTCCAGCTGCAAACACTTAGCAATTAATGGTATTCTGAGCGAACTGTCAGCACTCACAGGTCTGGATTCCAGGCTTAGTTTGTCCCCAGGAATGATTTGTCCAGACTTGAAGAAAGATGTTTTTTGCTTTCCTTTCCTCAGCATTTTCACTTTTTACCCAGAATCAACACGGTCCCAATTTGCTGCCTAGAGCAAAGCACAATGAGATGTTGTTCTGTAGAGACGTTACAAGGCTGTGTTTCTAATGTGGCACTCGTTTTCCATCCATCTGATAAATAATTTGTTCGTTTTTCACTCCCTGATAGCTATTTATTGAGCACCTGCAATTTATCAGCAAATAAGGATTCAAAGGGCAGACAAGTTCTTTTTTCTTTTGGCCCTCTGAATGGAGAAGACAAATAGCTAAAATGTTAAGATTGGTGTGTGAAAACTGCCATAAAAATGTTCAGGTAATGGCATGGAAAATTCGAGTGTGGCTCCTTTAGAGAATGCGAACAGCAAAAGCTTCTCTGAACTGATGACAACCGAGCTAAGGCCTGTGTGTTACAAACAAGACAGCCCCGAGACTTGGGGTCTGAGTAGTTCACGGAGCACTCACAAAGGCCCCAAGGTGGGGGTTGCTCAGCTTCGCTTACTACAGGGCAGAAGAAAGGCTCCTGTGTCTGAAGAGCACGTGACACCAGGTGGGGCTGCTAGCGTAGTACCTGTGCGCTGCACTAGTGGACTTGGGCTAGGGAGGGAGTGGTGGGGTTAGAGGAGACTGGTTGGAATGTAGGACTAAGGGACTTATCAACACAATAATCTGGGCCGTGAAAAAGGCTGGCAAAAAGCATAGGAATAACTTTCTATATGTTTGGACTCTGCAACAGGGAGAATATTAGAAAAATAAACTAAAGAAGAATGGCTTACAGAGACGGAGAAAGGAAGGACTGGATGAACAAAATTAATAGATTTAATGTCTGGATCATATAAAGTTTAACATAGCTAGTAAATATCCAATGCTTTACATAATGCTGTGTTTGTGTGTTGGTGTATCTGTGTGTGGTGTGTGGGTATGTGGTGTGTGTGTGTGTTTGTATTTCTGTGTAAGTGTGTGTGAAATAGAAAAGTTTCCTTAAAAATAATTTTAAAGTATGTTCCATCAAGTGATTAAGCAAATGTAACAAGTGCCTTGTAATGGTTTATATTAAGTAAATATTTGGCATTCTGTAAGTGTTTTTGGTGCTTCCCCCGTCCCTTTGATAGTTTCATACATAAACATACAGCAATTATCAATATCCAGAAATAGGAATGAATGTGGCGCCCTCATGAAATCAGTTGTTTCTTCCCATCGTCCAGTCTTCTGCAGTTACTGTTCCTCCAGGTCTGGCCTCTGGTGCGAGGTTGCATGTTGTGTTCAGTTGCTGCTTCTCCTTTGTCTCTTTATTTGCAACATTCCCCAGCTTCCTTTGTGTTCTTGATCTTAGCGTTTCTGGGGACCACAGGAGATTTCTTTTTGCAGTGACGCTCACTTGACTGTTACCCATCCTCTGCACGGATAACGGAGAGGCAGCGTGCTCTTGCCAGCACGGGGTATATTAGCTTGTTCGTTATTGGTAACTTTCACTTTCACTATTTTTTAAAGGGAGTCCAGTCAATTTTTGTACTGGAAAGCTACCTTCCTTTTCTAATTAACAATTTTGTAGGGAAATATTTTGTTATTATTAAATATCCTGTTTCCTATTAAATATCCATCCCCTAGTTTTTATAGTCATGGTTTTGGGCTAACATTCTTTGCATTGCCATAAAGTCGAAAATTTATGACATTTTCACTCCCAAAATTTTAACTGTAGTTATGAGTTAGTATTTTCTTGAAATAGCTTTTCAATTTTTAATTAATGACTTACTGTAATAAAGTATACTTTTGAATTTCAATGGGTAGTATAAATGCTTTGGTAAAGTTTCAGACTCACTAGTGTAAAGTAAAAAGGCAGAACTTACTCATAAGATTAAAAAACAATCAACCTTTGAGTTTCATGTTTTCAAGATCAATCTTCGAACTCTGTGTCTTTGAAGCTCTGTGAGCCTTTTGGCACTGAGGGACACCAACCTGCTATGGCATCAAAGAATAACACTTCAGCTAAAAAAAAAGCTGGTCCATACAGGCTGGAAATAGTTCTGTCATGCCTACCAGGGGCCAGAGATGGCAGCCAGCACAGACGGAAATAGCAGAAAGTTGGTGTTACTAAAGCAGTAGCATAAAATGTAATCTTTAACATTTATATTTGCTGCAGGAAGTATGGAAAATGAATATAAACAAGGCTGGGAAATATACCTGAAACACTCTTCCTCCTCAAAGGTGCCTAAAGATCACCTACACTAAGAAAAACACAAATTTTTGCTATCCTACTGAAAGTGTAGGGCATATGTTTTTATTTGATGTTCCATTACAGATTGAAAGTAAGAACAAGAAAAAGGAGTTAAGTAGAATGCAGTTATATTGTTTCATCGCAGACGTCATATTAAGCAAGTTGGCTTAGCAAATATTTATTTGGAGTATTTTACACACCAGAGCAGCATAGCAGACTCATGCAGCTCATCTCCTCTGCCTGCTCCAAGCAGGCATATGGAAACATCCTTTTAGATGAAAAACATCCACAGATAGAAGAAAATAAGTAAAAATAGAAGAAAAAAAGTCCTAACAGATCCAGAAAAGAAATGGGAAGGAGGGAGAGGAGTTGAAGGTAGACATGGACTCACAAGGATCTTTGAGCTCACCTGTGAATGGCATACCCCACATAGAGCTGAGGGTGGACATTGTGGTCAGTGCTGGATGTGGACCCATGAGTGATGCACCCACAAAGAGCTCAAGGTAGACGTCATGCCCAGTGCTAGGCATGGACCTGTGAATGGCGCAGACTACATAGAGCTGGGGGTGAGCGTCATGTTTGTTGTTCTAGTTCAGTTGGCTCCATCTCTCCTGCGAAGGTGTTAAAGATCTTGCTATGTTACTGCTGCGTAGGCCTGGCCCTTATGTCAGGCTATGTTCCTGGGAAATTAAGAGATATAACTCCTAAAGAAGAGACTGAGCTTAGTCCCCAGGTAACCCAACGATCTGCATTATTCTTCTGTTGCTCAAGGTCAGGAGCTCCACAGATCTCATGCCTCAGCTTCATCTTTTCCTAAAACAGTGAGTCAACCTAGAAAGCAACGACTTAAATTCTAAAACCGAGACAATGGGGGAAAGAGACAAAAAGGAAGATAGCAAGTGGAAGGAGGAGGAAAATGAGAAAGAGGACAAAAGGCCAACCTCAAAGTAGTGTGCGACATTGTGGAAGAGGGAACAGGAACAACAGGAGAGCTGGAGGGTGGAGAGGTGTGTTGAACAAAGCCAGCCTCTGGGTGTCACTTGGCCATTGTGCACTTATGTGTTACAGTGGGGTTAGCAGCACAGACCTACTCTAGATTAGGTCAACATTTCACCAGGGATGAGGGAAGAGTTATCGTAGGCCCCTTCTATTTGGACAGTCAGCCGTAGCGGGGAAAGGTGTCACTGATAAGTTGTCCATGGCCAGGGAAGTAACCTCCCGAAGGCAACCCTCACTATGCTCAGCATGCTATACACACAAAGACACTAACACTAGGCGTGTCACACACAGAAAAGACACTAGTGTAGGGCAGGGATTTCTTGGGAAGGGGGTGTTTTCGTGTGAGGAGTAGGGACATGAGAGGGTGAAAATGACTGAAGATTCATTATGTACAGTTTCATAACTGTCAAAGAATAAGAAATAAAGTTTTTAAAAAGCTGCAGAAGACGAACTTCATAAAGACTGATGAAAATGCTCAGCAATTCTGGAATGGCGACAAGCACTTAAAATCTCTCGGTGCATCATCAGCCCGCACTGTAGGTGCTACCAATGTCTCATATGTAGACCACAGTTAAGTGAGAATGACAGGTCACAGATGCCTAGCAGCCCTCTACCCCTAACATTTCCGTCTCCTTTAGTAAGTGCTCTTGGGACTGAAGAGCAAAGCAAGACAAACCAAAAACCAAACCAAACCCTGTAGCCCAAATTCTCACCACTGCAGAGCAAAAGAGAATCATGCCAACAAATCAAGATTTGAAATATGGTTTCATTCCAGATGAAATAAGAAAACACATTTTCTATGCTTATAATGAACACGTATAGGGGATCAAAGATAAAAATTAAGCATTGAGAGAAGAGATGCAATTTTTATCCCTAAACACCATAAAACATTTGCTCATATAAGTATATATGAGCATTTTATTATCATTATAGTAGAATCATAATGCATATCTTTTATCATTATTTCCGTGAGACATTCCTACCACTTTGACCCGAATTGCTTACAATCTCTCCTAAATGGCTTCCTTCTTTTACTCTAATGCCTTTGACATCTCCCATGTTTTTTGTTTTGTATGCGGTGGTAACTATTCTATCAATCACACCACTGAACATCTCATTGTCTGTATGTGCTAAGTGTTTATTCCTATACCATTCAAGGAATTCTGTTCCTGGAATTTTTTGGTAACCATAAATATCTCACTATTTACATTAACATATTTTTATTTTCCTTTACCCAGTTAAATCCCTGAAGGTGTAGGTCTGTGTCTTGTGGTAAATGATTGCCTAATACCTTACTAAAATAGGCATGCTAGGGTCTAAAGATGCCGGTTCTATCTTCCCATGAGGAGTCTATGGGTTCCTGTTGGCAGCCTTTGTCATTAGTGTCTTGGTTTTCTGTTTCTTGTTGATAGTTGTTCTCATGGTGTGCTGGGGGCTTGCTGAATGGCTTTGCCGAATGACTCACTATGTGCAGTGGTTTTGTGTCCTAGCTGGGCATCCAGCACTCCAACCTTTTTCCTGTGTTTTCTTCTTTTGTAAAATTATTTGCCCACTTTCACTATTATTAATTAATGAAATTTAACAATACTTTTACATAGTATGGGTGTTTTGGCACATGGTTATTTAGCTTTGTCCTTTCCTGTTGCTTATTTTCAATACTTGGCATTTTACATAACAGGGAAATATTTTAAAATTTTGATGAAATCCAGTCTTTAAATTTTATTTAAAATAAAATTGGCCAAGTTTTTTGGAACAGAAACTAAAAATACTCACTTAATTTTAGGAAGACTTTCTCCTTTTTTATTTTAAAAGTTTCTCATTTTTATTTATATATTTTAAGTTTATCATTTATTTTGATTCATCTTTTATACATAGAAGGTATATGTAAACGTTACTCTTATCAAGTATGAAAATACAACTTTCCCAGCATCCTTTGTTTAACAGACTAGTATTTAATTATTATAATTGAATTTTTGCCTTCATTAAAATTACAATTGTCTTTGTTTATAGGAATATATTTCTTATCTCTTTTATTACAAATATATTTGTCAACTTTAATACCAAACCATATTTTCTCACTTATTGTAGCTCTTTATGTCTTGAAACCAGGTAGAATTTTTTAGTTTTTTTTCTCTATTATTTCAGGATTTTAAAACTTACTATTCCATGTAAATTCTAAAGTTTGTCTATGGCTACTTAAAATCCTTTAAGAATTTTGAGTGAGATTATATTCCACTTCTAGGTCTATTGTAAAATGAAATCACTTCAATGTTTACTACTCTAGCTCACGAATACTGTGTACCTCTTCTTTTCCTTCTCTCCTCCTTCTCCTCCTCCTTCTTTTCCTCCTTGTTCTTCTTCTTCACAATCCAATGAGAAACAGTTTATTTTCTTGTTTTAGGATACAAACAAGCATCTAAAAATATTAAAGCAAAATAAAATAAAGCAAACAGATTAGACAAAACAGAAGAGAAAGAGACAAACAAAAAAGCTCAAATGCACACATTCTCACACTCAGAAATCCCATAAAATACACAAAACTGCAAACCATAATATATACACAAAGAACCTGTAAGGAAAAAAAAAAAGTCTTGATGAAGCATCTTGAGACAAAGAAATTCTAAAATGTGACTGAGTTTGTTTTGTGCTGGCCATCTACTGTTAGGCATGGGGTCTGCCCTTAAGAGCGGTTTGTTTCCCAGAGACTCCATTGGAGAAAACCGATTTTTTGTTTGAGAGTGGATATCACTCTTTCAGTTCAAGATAGCTTCTGGGTTAGGTACGCCTACTTCCTCTCTTAGCGCTGGGACCCCATGAAGCCTGGCGCTGCGCAGACCAAGCGCACGCTGCCGCAGTCTCCGAGTTCCTATGTGCACCGGCCCTGCTGTGTTTTAGAAGGCCCTTTTTCCTTCATGTCCTCCATCTCCTCTGGTGCCTCCTCTTCTGCAGGGTTCTTTGAACCCTGAGGGAAGGGGTTTAATGGAGACATCCCATTGAGGGCCGAGTGTTCCAAGGTCTCTCAGTCTGCACATTGCTCCTCTGTAGGTCTCTGAATTTGTTTTCCTCGACTGTATGACTGTATGAGGAAGCTTCTCGGATGACGGCTGAGCAAGACGCTCACCTGAGCATAACAGGCTGTCATTAATAATCATTTTATTGCTATATTCCTTTAACAGAACAGTAGTATGTGGTTTTACCGACGTAAATTTGGATATTTTAAAACTTGCAGCACATGGATCCTACAGATATTTTCTCAAATTTATATATATATATTTTTTTGCATTTTTGTTGTAATTACAGATTTTTTTCCCTGAAATTTCTAATTAGCCTGCTAGTACATAAAATTGCAATGTATGGGGCATATTAGGTTTTTTTGTCACATAACTTCATTAAACTCAGTTATAAATGTAATAAAATAAGTTCAATGGTTCTTAAAGTGTTCAAAGCCTTTATAGATAGACCTGTTAACTACACGCATATGGACACACTTTAGAACTTTGTACATATTAGTTTCTTATTTCTTTGAAAAAAAAAAAAGAAAAGAAACATTAGTGCTACCCTAGTTTCCTTTCTGTTGTGATAAAACACTGACCAAAAGCATCCAAAAGGAGGAAAGGACTTATTTGTCTTATACTTCCAAGTTGCAGTCCATCTTTGAGGGCAGGAAACCTAGCTGGAGCATGAAGCAGAAACCATAGGGCTAGGGTGCTTGCAGGACGATGCTTAGCTGCTTTCCCATACGACCCAGAGCCTGGGGGATGGCTATGCCCACAGTAGACTGAGCCCTCTTACATCAATTAACAATCAAGACAAAGGATGCCATAGGCCAACTGATCTGGGCAAGTCTTCACCTGAAATTCCTCTCTCAGATGGTTCTAGGCTGTGTCAAGTTGACGGTTAAAGCTAGCTTGGGTACCAGCTCAGTGTTGAAGAGAAGCTGTGAGAGAAGATGCCTTACTTTGTTTCTGGCTTGGGTAACAGAGCATTCAAGTGGGAAAGGGCACAGGTTGTCACATTATCAGGTTGGGAGAGTTCTGTTGAACTCCTAGTTTGCAAGGAAGCTTTTAAAATGAATGGATAATATTATATTGAATTTTACTACAAGGTTTTATGCTATTCATGGAAGTAAACATTTAATATAAAGATTGTCCAGTTTGAGTCTAGCAATGTAGGTAATTACACTGTTTGGTTTTTCGATGGTAAAGTAGTCCTCCATTCCTGGGGCATTCCCTCCATGTGTATTTCTTGTTACCTCTTTTAAGTACCAATTGGGTTTTTTGTTCCCATTCTATTTGATTGCTTAAGTGTTTATACCCATGTTCATTGGAAATATTGTCATTATCATTTGCTGGCAGCAACTTTTATGGTTTTAGGGTCAGGACAGCACTGGCTTCAAAAAATGTAGTGGGGATTGAGGCTTTAATGAAGAGTCTCCTCTGTGTTGACATCATTTCTTCCTTAAAGCTTTCCAGTGTTCAGTGGATCCAGCACAGCATCCTTTTGCACGGAAGCATTTTAACTCTGAGCTTAACGTCTATAATGTATTTCATAGTCATGTCATATCCATTTCTTCTTGAAAGAATGTCTGCTATACTTCATGCCTTTCAGGACATCTGCCCATTGTATCTCATTAGTGATGGGAATTAATTTGATTGTAACATATTTTTTAAGCAGTTTCTACAATGAGATTTCTTCTTATAGTCTAATTTTGACCATTTTGAGGTCTCCTTTTATAAAATTTATATTTGCAGAGAGCAGAGATTTGGTTTCCATTTGCTTGCTTGCTTTCCACTCTCAATTCCGTTTGTTAAGCTTACTGGAATTTTTTGTGCTTCCCTTTACTTCTAAGGATAGAATATGTTTTTCTTTATTAGTTTCTTAAAGTAAAAGCTCACGACTATAAGAGTTTATAAAATTTCCTACATAATGAGCCTTTCATGTGTCCTTATATGCATTTCATTCTTAGTACTATTTTAACTGCATTGGCCTTTTGTTGTTTTCAGCTTCTTTCTGTTTAAAGTACTTTCTAATCTTTGTTTCTTTGTCTTTGAACCATGGGCATCTAGAAATATGTAGTGTAATTTTAAATACTTGGAGATTTCCTAGATTCCTTTCTGTTACTTTCCTCGCTTAAGATTTTCATGGTCTTATGGTTCATATGATTTTTATTCTCATATCTGTGTTGTGATTTGATTTATGATCCTGAATATTATCTAATTTTGTGAGTGCGTCTTGTGTACTTAAAAATCCTTTATATTCTGCCGTGATAGTTCTGTTCTATTACTGTTAATTACATAAGGTCATTTGTCAGTATTTTTGTCAGTCTCATATATCCTTATTGATTTTATTTTTACATTTATATTAATTTTGGGGAGAAAATTGCTGAAGTTCTCAAATATAATTATGGATTTGTTGGTTGTTAATTCCATTATTCTTACAGATTTTGGACTCCCATACACTTAGGTTTGTTCTTAATTCTTAGTTGATTTTTTTTTTCATCACTTTGTAATATTCTTTCAGCCTGGCAATATCCCTTATCTAGGTTATACTGCCCAAGGGGATTATCACTTACAGTGATGGCCAGTGAAATTTATTTCTTTGCATATGAAACTGAGCCTTTGCTGATTAAAAAAGTACATAGTAGAAGAATCAAGCAGACCAGCTGAGATGAAAAAACCTGAAAAAACTCACTCCGAGAGTGAGGCAGGGAGATGATGAAGAAGAGAGGCTCAAACAAGGAGTCACAACTCTGCAGGGCGACATTGAACACAGGTAGCTAGCGACAGAGGCAGAGCTGAAGTCCTTGCAGTAGGTAACCCGGAGTCCTGCCCGAACTGAAGTACGTCTGTAGATCATTTGTTCTAAGTACTTGTTATTGGGTTCTAAAGATTACCGTGTGCGGTAGAGATCGAAAGTCAGCGACTTTCACCTGGCGTACTCAAGACAAGGAAGTAATCAACAACTCTGCCCACAGGACGTGGAACAAAGGAAGTTACAAGGTCGTTTACAGTAAACTAATAAATGAATTATTGAGCAGACAGAAAACGATCTTCATATCATGAAGTAATTACTGTTGAACAAAGTGATTCCGTGTTTCCCTTTCAGGGGCAATCACTTCACCAGTTAGTTAAATTTTTTTTCTTTTTTTTTTTTATGCTGCTTCACCCAAAAGCGGAGGGTTAAGCACCTCACACTCTGAAGAGTATGCGCACAGACGCATGGGCGGAGCCTGCGCGTCGTTCTGGGATAGAAGCTGCCTGTTACCATCTAAGAGGATGATCTGTGGCACACACATTGGCGTGAAGCCTTTAGTAGTTTTCCTTTCCTTTCCTCCTAAACTGGCAAACGCACAGAACGAGAACAGAGTCTGCACTAGGCAGGTTCTGTTTGGATACCTTTCATTTGTTTGTTTCTTTCATTATTTGTACTGCTGTAGCATAGAGTTGGGGCTTTTGTGGCTGCCCTTCTTAATATAATTTATAGACTGCACAGAGTGCTTGACAAAACCTATTTTTGGTCTCAGTTGCAGAATCCTAATCTGCATCTCTTTGTGGCTCACCATGTCCTAAACTGGCGTGCACTGACGTGAGCCATTTTAAATCACTCATGGTCTGTCCTCTTGCTCGCAGAACAAAACCCCTCCTGCACCTCAGTGGCTGCGAAACCAATCCCAAGGAAGTTAAAACGATCTGCATAAGTTCTTCAAGGAAAAAAGTGCTCTGTTGTTTTCTTCAAAACTGAGAGGAGTCTCAAAATAAACTAAAATGCTGTAAGACACTAACCAACGATCTAGGCAATATTTGGACAAGTTACGTGTGATACAAAATACATTTCCCTGCTTAAGAATGTGATTAATATTCTACTTAGTAACCGAAATGAATCCTATTAATCAATTCATACTGCCTTTTATTGTATTTTTAAAGTATGTTTATCAACTTTTTGGCACAAAGGAAGGTTTTATTTCCCTATAGTCATAAATGTTGACCTGAGTTATTTCTAGCTAAGATAATGAAGCTACCTTTCCTTTAGAGAAGATGTGTCACAAAATGACCTAAAAAAAGTCTCATTTAACCAGTGAACAAAAACAGTAATTGAAACATTTTTGAGTGTTTTATCATTTATCTATAAATTGATTTATCTTTAAATAAATTACTAAACTATAAGAAAAATTATATACTACATTTACAAAAAAGATATCATACCTGGAAATATACTACATTCACTGAGATTTTTTGAAATGCTTAATATATAGTTAGTATTTTGGTAAGAGCTATTCTAATTATAAATAATAGTTATTCTAATTATAAATAATAAAAACCGTAAGGAAGATAAAGAGCTAGAGGATTCCCAAAAGGAAACTCAGTGGAAGAGATTAGGAAATGTTCAGTTGATAGGCAATTAAGTTATCTAAACCTTGAAGGAGGAAGGAACTTAGGGTGGGAAGGACAAGAGCTATTTATTCTATACAGGAACAGTATTACAAAAAATTAAAGCAAAGCATTGTGAGAGTTTATTGAAAATAATGGCTAAAGGATTAAGTGACTAAGCAAGGAGGAAATGAAGGGTCTGGTGAAAGGGCTATGCCTGCAGAACAGTGACCCTGGCGAGCCACGTGAGCCCTTGAACTTTCCTCTGAAGACAATGAGGGGCCAGAGAAGATCCAGAGCTGTTGAAATGCAGCACAAAACACAGCTCTCAGTTTTTAAATGTGACTATCTAAAGGGTGTCTTTTCAGGAGGCATGCGTGCATGCAACCACACACACACATACACTCACACACACACACACACACACACACATTCATTTCTGGAAGTAAAATTATCTGAGCATTTTTGGTTTAAGGGAAGATGTTTGTTTAAAGAATGAGAACCATATGCTCAACTCTTCCCTAAGAGGACAGAGAACTAAAAAAAAAAAAAAAAAAAAAAAAAAAAAAAAAAAAAAAAAAAAAAAAAACCAAAATGGAAGGGTCAACGAGCTATCCAAGCAAAGCTAGCTCCAGAATCAAATCTTAAATTAAGAATGGTTCAGTACAGTGAACACTTGTTTTTATCCCATCACATGCAAGTGTGGCGTGCCTTGTCTGTCGGCCTAACATGTGGCCATTCGGTAACATGGATCTTTGATTCTGTGGCTCTGGTCTTCCCTGGGTCCTTCATGCAGTTTTCATGGGTAAGGATAACCAAGAGGCGCGCATGACTCAGCTTGGAAGGCTGGCACCGCTGTTCTGTGGCTGAGACCTGGTAGGGCTGTCAAGGTCGTCCAGCTGTGTGCATACCGCATACGCCAAGGGCTTCCAGGGCTCTGGTGTGTACGCTGCAGCTTGGCCTGGAAGAGTGGCACAGGGCACCGGTGGACCTGCGTTCCGTTGTTGGCATTTAGCATCGCTTCCATTTCTCAGAACCTTCGTCCCTGACTCGGACTAGCTGGTGCTCCTGCCATTTAATTGTTAAGCATTCAGACTCGTTTTCTTGCTTTCCCTGCTTTTGTGGAGAGCGTAATAGAGTGAAGGTTGGCTTCGGTATGGCAGAACTTGCACTAGCTCAAGAGGGGAATAAAAACTCTAGACATTAGAAAACAATAAGAGAATTTCCAAGGTTAAAGGCAATCCAAAAGGGAGGACCTCACGCACACTGTAATGAAGGCTGGTCTTCAGTTCGTCATCCTCCTGCTGCTGACACTCGACTGCAGAGGAGACAGCCATGTCTTGTTATATCCAATTTATCTTCTCTATTTTACATTCATGTTTCCCTTTGAACTTGGAAGTCTCAGGTGGGTGCCCCCTACCACAGGTTTTATTTTCATAATATTTTTTTCTGTTTTGTTGATTCACTGTGGCACTCTGTTTTCATGTCATCCGTTCTGATTTCATAAGGTTTCTTTGTTCTGTTTTTATAAATGTCTATTTTATAGCTATTACACTGTACATTTTGTCAAAAGTATCAAGTACAAGCTTTCTGCTCACTTTCCCAGTCCTTGCGGAAAATAATTTTTAGAATTGTATCTTCTTCATCTCTGCAATGATGTATCAATATTCCTTTATTGCAGTTATTTAGAGACTTTTGGACAACTTTCTTTTACTTGGTATGTATGAAAGTGAGCCCTACAGAGGTCTGGGATTTGCCAGTAGAAATATTTATATATTTTCTTTGTCTCCCTGCCTTTATATTTATGTGACAGTGAGAGACCATTTAGATCTATATCCATGTGGCTTGGTGATAATCAAAATGCCTAACCTGTTGCTGAGTTCTAGAAGGAATTAATGCTTTGTAACTGTGTTGGCATCATGTGCATTTTCCTGAAAAAAATAAATCCACCCATTAGTATCATATAGAGAGGACACCTGTAGATCAAATAAAAAATTCTATCCATGTCCACTGGTGAACCGCTGAGTTTATCAGGATTACATGCGGGAACACGGATGACTGAAAGGCAGCCATAGGACCACAGTAGATTATTTACCCTTTACGTAGGCTTAGGGAAGGGAGGGGCCTCACAGGATCTTAGGACTCTCATGAGCCCCTGTAATCCCTTTTGGTCTAAGAGTCTCCTGAGCCTCCACCTGTATGCCCCTGAGGAAGAGTTAGTAGGGCTTTATTTTATCAGTGTCCCATGAGATTCAAGATGGCCATGGTAAAAGAGAAGTAGCTTATGAGAGTTAGAATGTGACATTCTGTGTAGCCATTCTTCCTGGATCTCAGATATTTCAGCAATGATAATTCTTATTCTTCCTGGGATATACTATAATCTCTATCCCTCAATTTTCTTCTGTTTCCTTTTAAAATTATTTTATACCTTGTAGAGTCTAATTATAAATATAAGAGATGTAATACAAGGAGGGTAAAAGTATCCCTTTGGTGCTGTAGTGTCCGTCCTGCGGGACTTGTACCTGTGTTGTCTTAAATGTATTTAAATGGTTCTCATTTTCAGCTATGGCTCCAGTGACTCCTACATCATCGTATTGCCTCATAGGAAATAGAGTTTCCAGGCTGTGTGCGGTTTTCAGCATCCTGGTTGTGGCTCCACTAATCAAACTCTATCCAAGGGCCAAACAGTAATAAACGAGAGTGAGGAGCCAACCCCAGGACATTCTCCTCTAAACCGATAGCTTGGAACTGTGGGCGTGGCTAGATAGAAGAGTGTTTGCCAGGCATGGAGTCGATCTACAGACCTGGAGAAGGAAAGAGTTGCAGACTTGGTGCTGCTTCCTCACTAATAATGCCAGCGAGCTATGTAAATATAGAAGCACGCCCCTCAAAGCCAGCACGTCATAGTCGAGAGCTCCTGGAATGAAACAGTCACACACGGGACACTAGCGTTGGCACCCTTAGCTCATTCTGAAACTGAATGTTGCATACTATTGAGAATGTAATCTAGCAGCAAGAAAGCCACTCGGAGGCAGGGAAGAGAGGGCGAAGCACACATTCTGGTCCTTCTATTTCTTCCTCCAAATCTGTATAGTTGCTATGGCAATCAATTGCTCTTCTGCGAAGATCACTCTCCCAGTCTTTCATAATTACCTCCACCATTCTACTTTCAATTGGCCCGGAAATGGTCCCACATTGCTAAGTATTTCTCGTTCAGGCTGCACAATCGTCAGAGCAATCACTTTGAAACAGAATTCTGATCATACTGTTTTCCTGCTTACCCGCCTTCAGAGTTCCAAGGCCGTAGTCTCGAGTGAAGGTAATGACCTCACCTGAAACGGCTGTCAGATTTGGGGCCCCTGCTTCATCCGTGACCTCCACTCCCACACCGGCCCTCCACGTTATGCACAGGCCTGTCTGATGCCTTGTTCTCAGCACAGCAGAAGAGTGTGTCCTGCACAGGCTGACAGGTGGGGATTTTCCTAAGAAAAGGGCTTGACTCCAGAGAGGGCAGCTCCGCAGTGTCCTCCAGCGGCCTTGACTGCTGAGTGTGTGTGTGTCAGCATCTAGCGTGTTTCGTTGACTGTGGTATGAACTCAAGGCTTAACTTCTAAGGAGTAGAACTTCTAAGGAGTCAGAGGGGATGAGAGGCCACTTCCAGGGCTAGGTGACAAAATGGCTTCTGTCTTGGAGGGGCTCAACCTGAAAAAAAAAAAAGTCAGTTGCCACAGTCTGAGTCGCTCTATAAACACAGACTAAAGCAGCAAGAAGTTGGTGCATCTGACAACAGCCAGTAAGGCCACATGGCCTGTCAATAGTCATGTGAGTGAAGTTATCAGTGGGTGCTCACCAGACTAAGCTGTGAGGTACCTGGTGACAGTGCCTTTCTGTGTTGTGCACTGTCCAAAGTCCTGACCCGGAAAACCCGAGAAGATGAATGTCTGTTATTTCAGCCTGCTAATTTGGGGGTGATTTGTTATGTAGCATTATGTAACTAATGTAATCACTACCCAATCACTCCATAATGAGACTCATTTTTCACCAGGCCCAGCAACCCAACCGGAGTTTCCAACTGTCTTTGTGCTATTTTCTTCATAAACACAAATAGTGGATAAGAAAACAGATGCGGTGTCATGGTTAACATTGTTTCCTTTAAGATGAAGATGACGATGCTGAAGATACCATGCCACAGGCAAAACAGTGAAGCAATTGCTTCAGGGAATTGAAACGTAATTATCCCAATTCTACAACTGTGATTGTTCCGGGTTCTATTTGATTGATAATATTTGGTTAGCTAGGAAGATTTCATATAAAATTTATTGAGTTAAGATAACAAATGATACCTAAATATATCCTATCACAAACTATTGAATCCGATAATGCAGTGCTGGGTTTCACACTACTAACTTCTGCTCACTAGTTTGTACTCTGAGAAACTTCCTACTGTGCTCCCTCAAAAGAGGAACTGGGAACAGACAGATAGCAGGGGAGAAAACTGTTGGAGAAAAGTGTCTTTGATAAAGTGTTCCCAGGGTGACGATCTCCTAATAGGCTAAGAAAGCAGCCAATTTCAAGGACTGCAAACAAACAAAGCAAAACCAAAGTCCCCAAAAACAAACCCATGAAACAACAAAACAAAATAAAACCCAAACAACAACAAACAACACCCCCAAACCAAACAAATAAAAACAACAAACAAATAACAACCAACCAACCAAAGCCACTAAAATTGAACACGTTCAAACTGGAAAGCTTCCCTTGTTCTCCATCAGTCCTGCCTTTTAGCACACATTGCTACATCTTCTTACTTGCATCACGCCACTGGCGTCATACGTCATGCATAGCGTAGTTCTCAGTGCATCCAGGCGAACTCCTGCTCATTCTACCCCGGGAGGAGCACTGCGTCATCACCTGCTTTGTGAAACCTCTTGCATAGCATCGTCTGGCTGCATCTTCTGACTTTTTTTTTTCCACCAAACATACCACAATCCTGTTGTGAAAATCACATAGATTAGTGTCTGAACTTCAAGTTATAAAAAGGCCCCAGTCTCTGATCTATAAATTGGTTCAGGGATTGTCGACAAACTGCAGGAGGGCGTTCGGTGAGTGAGCAATGTAAGAGGTACCAGCACATCCTGTTTGCCCCAAACTGGAACATTTTGTGTCTAGAAATACAGAAAGAATTGCTATATATGGAGCATGTATACAGGCTATTTTGACCGTCCATTGAAAAGAAATTTCAAAAGGCCTTTATTATGTGCTGCTTTGCCGCTTCTGTAGGCCCTAGTCAACGTGAAGAGACTTGAAAATTTCCAGCTGAAATTGCATATGGAAACCACTAGACCAATGGTCTGCTAGCAAGGAATATTGAGACTGACACTGTAGCAGCCAGTGCCTTAACCAGAGCTAACCTGGGACAGCTAGAGAGGGGCTGTCAGAGGTCCAGTGACCTTGGAGTCTTCCGCTGTTTTCCACTTAAGTAGTTTCCAGAACATTGCTCAGGTACTGCTGTTGAAGAGGAGAGAGAGCAGAACATTTTCGCTCATGTCGGGCAGACTGAGACCTACAGATGTTCAAATTCTGAGAACAGCACAAGGAGATGTTAGTATGAGAACCAGTGGTAGTAAAATACTAGCTGTTGAGAACAGACCTTCACTTACCCACCCTTTAAGAGTAGCCGCGAAAACGGGTTTGGTGTTAGTTTGGTTTTGTTGGTAGCGTGTTTGCGGCTTCTTTAAATGCTCAGTTTCAGGTAAAGTACTTTAAATCTTGCTCTTCCTAAGCAGCTATACTAAACTTGAGGCTGTACTCAAGTGAGTCAATTCAGGCAAAGAAATAAAAGTAATAGTCAAGGTATAATCAGATATGATTTACGATTTGCATCACTCAGCAATCCCAAATGGAAAATAAAAAATATTTAATTGGGATAAAGATCTTCCCCTGAAGTGCTCAGCAAGTCATCTAATTAAAAACTCCCTCTTTGAGAAATGCATGAAAGATTAAATCTGACAGGTGGGCTATTGAGTGTAAAAGTTATAGTTGAATGTGTCCCCAAAGAGTTGAAATATTTAGTTTCCAGGGATGGGGCATGGTTCTTAAGTAAAATGAATTGAAGTGAAGAAAATGTGACTGGAAAATTAACAGATGGCTCAGGTCTTATTTTCTTCCGGTGACGTGACCTTCCTGCCCTGACTTGGAGGTACGGCGCCATCTACACGCTCAGGGACCTTCGGAGCCTCGAGGAAGCTAGGATCAGTTTGAATTCTGACTTCCCACCTTATTTTCTGCAAACTATGCTGAGGAAAAATAAATACATGATTCGCATCCCTGCCCCAGCCTTGTAATCCAACAGTAAAAATATGGGTAAATCCTGTGGAAAATAAAAATGAACTACAAACGTGATGCTATCTTAAGTGCATTAAGTACAGAACCAATGTGTTTCATTAGAGGGAAAAAGACCATGATTTCTCAGCAGCGTGTGTTCTGGGACGGTGAGACAGGCTCACAGGACACTTTATGCGGCTCTTCACTGAAGGCTGGTGGGCACTGAGCAAATGAGACTTCAGATGTGCAGAGAGGATTTACTCCTGTGCCCCTGTGGATGGGTAAGCGCCAACCTCGGCCAACTGAACAGTAAAACAAGAGGGTGATTGTATCTCGTCAAATAACCCTGGAGGAGCAGGAGTGCTTCTCGTGGGCACAAAAAGCAAGCCAGGAAAAGCATGACGGGAAACCATGGGTGCACAGGGCGTGCTCAGTACTGGGTACACCAAATTGGATGACAGAGCCCTGTGGGGAGATCTCTAGCATATGAGCCCACGGATTTTTTTTCTTTTAATTTGTATTAATTACACTTTATTCACTCTGTATTCCCCCTGTAGCTCCTTCCCTCCTCTCTTCCCAATCCCACCCTCTCTCCCCCTTCTCCTCTCCTGCCCCTTCCCAAGTCCACTGATAGGGGTGGTCTTCCTTCCTTCTGATCCTAGTCTATCAGGTCTCATCAGGGCTGGCTGCATTGTCTTCTTCTGTGGCCTGGTAAGGCTGTCCCCTTCCCCTCAGGGGGAGGTGAGAGCAGGCCAATCAGTTCATGTCAGACAATCCCTGTTCTCATTACTATGGACCCCACTTGGACACTGAACTGCCATGGGCTACATCTGTGCAGGGGTTCTAGGTTATCTCCATGCATGGTCCTTGGTTGGAGTATCCAGTCTCAAAATAGACCCCTGTGCCCATATTTTTTGGTTCTGTTGCTTTCCTTGTGGAGCTCCTGTCCTCTCCAGGTCTTACTATTTCCCACTTCTTTCATAATATCGAATGGCCGAAAACACTTAAAGAAATGCTCAACATCCTTAGTCATCAGAGAAATGCAAATCAAAACTACCCTGAGATTTCACCTTACACCCATCAGAATGGCTAAGATCAAAAACTCAAGTGACAACACATGCTGGAGAGGTTGTGGAGAAAGGGGAACCCTCCTCCACTGCTGGTGGGAATGCAGACTTGTACAACCACTCTGGAAAGCAATCTGGCGCTTTCTCAGACAATTAGGAATAGTGCTTCCTCAAGATCCAGCCATACCACTCCTAGGCATATATCCAAGAGATGCTCAACTACACAACAAGGACATTTGCTCAACCATGTCTGTAGCAGCTTTATGTAAATAGCCAGAAGCTGGACAACCCAGATATCCCTCAACTGAAGAATGGATACAGAAATTGTGATACACCTACACAATGGAATACTACTCAGCAAAAAAACCAAGAAACAAAAAAGAAAAAAAAAAAACAAGGAAATCATGAAATTTGCAGGTAAATGGTGGGAACTGGAAAAGATCATCCTGAGTGAGGTATCCCAGAAGCAGAAAGACACATAGGGTATATACTCACTCATAAGTGGAAATTAGACATATAATATAGGATAAACCTACTAAAATTTGTACACCTAAAGAAAGTAATCAAGAGGGAGGACTCTGGCTAAAATGCTCAATTCCCATTCAGAAAGGCAAAGAGGATGGACATCAGAAGAAGAAAACAGGAAACAGGACAGGAGCCTGCCACAGAGGACCTCTGAAAGGCTCAGATGCTGAGACTTATGGCCAACTTTTGGGCAGAGTGCAGGGAATTTTATGAGAGCCCAAGGATCCTAAAACAAGTATTGCTGGAAAGCCTGGGTATGCTTTCAGATGGTTCCACCGTGGCTGTGTGGAGAAGTCACGCTGTCCGGTGAGAACATACAGGGTTTGCAAGCGTCCTAGGAAAATACCACTACTTTCGGGGAAAGCTGGTCTGAGCGTTAGCAGGTGATGTACTCCTCAGGTAATTGATTGTGGATCTATCCAGGTACAAGTGACAAGCACCATCAGCAGACTTCGGTTTTCTTTTAGCTGTATTTCACATCTTAAAACCTTAGGTTCCATATCCATCCAATCACCTATACAAACATAATTTTGTATCTCATTTTGATTATTCAGGAAAATGTACTCCACATGTGCTTCATACATATAAAAATGTACTTTTTACTTGGCTTTCATACATGTACATGCAAATTTAATAATACCACTAGGCAAAAATAATAGTATAATAAAACAAAATCCCTATGCTCCAGATGAAGCAATGAACGTTACTAAAACTGAAACTATGTATCTCTCTGCAATTGGTTGGCTTTCTCTTCATTGCAAAATGTAAAACTATTAAACATTTTTATCTCATTCTTTCATTTTTTTAACAGAATTATTTTCTTCAACTCTTTGCATTCTTAAAACTGCATTATTTATTTTTACTTGTTTGAACATTTTAAATTAAAATTATACTGTTTCTTCTCTTATATATGTTTTACCTTTATATACTTTCATATTTTATATGACTTGTTTATTGTGTCTAAAATAAAATTTATGCTCTAAAGCATTAGAATATATAAATAGACGGCTGTTTTTAGCCTTTATGCTTTTGGTGAAATCTGGATTATTTCCAGTTTTCTATTACGGTAAGAGAGCTGCTTTGAACATTCATTTGTGTGTGTCTTCTCTTCCCTTGAGTTTTGTACGGGTCCTTATTTGACCCAGACATTTCTAATATCCTTTTCTTTTCGTAGTTATTATCTTGATTAATTTTATATTTCATGTGTTAACTCTTTCAATTCTAGCATATGTAGGTTTTTAGACTATAATCCATGTAAGATTCTATTTTCTGGTGGAATTCTGTTTTTTTACTCTTTTATTTGAACATGCTTATTATCATTTTCTTTTCTCTTTCTTTTTCTGTCTTTTTTTCTCCCCCCACCCCAGTGGTGGCAGGCAAATAAACCAAGCACCTTATCCCAGCTAGCAGACAAGCTGTTCTGCCGACCCCGTGTCTACCCTTAGCGTGGCTGTCATGGCTATTTAGAAGCCTGTGTCCACAATTTCATTATGGTTTTCCAAGTACGTTTTAAAAAATGAATGGTGAGATTTGTTTATGAAAAATTATGAGTGAATGGGTTGGAGAGATGGCTCAGCATTTGGGAGCATTTGTTGCTCTTGCAGAGGACCCAGGTTAGATTGCCAGCATCTACGTGGTTGACAACTGGCTGTAACCCCAGTTCTAGAGGATCCAGTGCCCTCATCTGGCCTCAGCACCACACACATGTGGTACAGGAAAAATACCCACACATATTAAATGAAAATTGATTTAAAATATATATATGTTTATATATATATTTACATATACAAACATATATACATATATATTTACATATATACATATATATACATATACAAACATACATATATATATGATATGATATATATATGATATATATATATATATATATATATATATATATATATATATGATATTCAGTGCATCCAAAAATACATCTTTGTTTTGTGACTTGATTTCGGAGACCCAAATGAGAAACTGAAATATTTACGAAGGGTCTCTTCAAGTTTGCAGGTTCAGAACTTCACCCTGTGCTACTCTAAATGTTCTAAGAGCTGACCTTGGCTTGTCCATGGCTGTTAGGTAGGCCTCAGACCTTTCTCTGTTTAAGTATTAAGCAAACTCCTTGAGGGCAAGCCTGGCTAGGAATGCAGCCTTCACGTTTTAATGCTCTGTTCCTCAATTCTGGGCTGTTGACAGCTCTGAAGTCTAATTTTGCGTCACCAATCCTTTGAGGTTTCCAAGTCTCTACTAACTTCTTCCTAAATAAAACTCCTTTTCTTCAGTTTTTTGTTTTTGTTTTTTTGTTATTATTAATATTATTATTAGTTACATTTTATTAATTCCGTATCCCAGCTGTATCCCGCTCCCTTAATCCCTCCCAACCTCACCCTCCCTCCCTCATCTCCTCCTTGCCCCTTTCCAAGTCCATGGATTGGGGAGGACCTCCTCCCCTTTCATCTGACCCTGTTTTATCAGGTATCTTCAGGACTGGCTGCAAAGTCCTCCTCTGAGGCCTGGCAGGACTGCTCCTCCCTTTGGGGGGTGGGGAGGTCAAAGAGCCTGCCATTGAGTTCCTGTCAGAAATAGTCCCTGATCCCCTTACTGTGGGAAACCCATTGGTTACTGAGCTACCACAAGCTTCATCCGAGTAAAGGTTCTAGGTTATATCCATACATGGTCCTTGGTTGGAGAAACAGTTTCAGAAAAAAAAAAACCAAACCCTGTGCCCAGATATATTTGGTCCCTGTGGAGCTCCTATCCTTTCCACGTCATACTAACTCCCCTTCTGCCAGAGGTTTGGTTATGAGTCTTAGTATCTGTTTTGAAACACTGCTAGGTAGAGTCTTTCAGATGCCTTCTGCGGTAGACTCCTGTCATACGTCCAATGCACATCCCATTTGTCTTTCTAAGTGAGGATTGATCATCTTACCCCGTGTCCACTTTCTTGTTTATCTTCTTTAGGTATATAGACTTCCTTATGTTTATCATATCTTGTAGGTCTATATATAAAGTCTATATATGTTTGTCTTTCTCCTTCTGGGATACTTCACTCAGAATGATCTTTTCTAGATCCCACCATTTGCCTGCAAATTTCATGATTTCCTCATTTTTGATTGCTGAGTAGTATTCCATTGTGTAAAAATACCACAATTTCTGTATCCATTCCTCCATTGATGGACATCTGGGTTGTTTCCAGAAGATTTTGGGTATATACCTAGCAGTGGTATAGCTGGGTCTTAAGGTAGCACTATTCCTAATTGTCTGAGAAAGCGCCAGATTGACTTCCAAAGTGGTTGTACTAGTTTACATTCCCACCAGCAGTGGAGAAGGGTTCCCCTTCCTCCACATCCTCTCCAGCATGTGTTGTCACTTGAGTTTTTGATCTTAGCCATTCTGATGGGTGTAAGGTGAAATCTCAGGGTCGTTTTGACTTGCATTTCCCTAATGGCTAATGAGGTTGAGCATTTCTTTAAGTGTTTCTCTGCCATTCAATATTCCTGAATTGAGAATTCTCTGTTTAGCTCTGTTCCCCATTTTTTAATTGGATTACTTGGTTTGTTGCTTTTCAGCTTCTTTAGTTCTTTATATATACTGGATATTAGCCCTCTGTCAGATAAAGGGTTGGTGAAGATTCTTTCCCAATCTGTAGGCATTCATTTTGTTTTGATGACGGTGTCCTTTGCTTTCCAGAAGCTTTTCAGCTTCATGAGGTCCCATTTATTGATTGTTGCTCTTAGAGCCTGTGCTGTTGGTGTTCTGTTCAGGAAGTTGTCTCCTGTGCCAATGAGTTCTAGGGCTGTTCCCCACTTTTTTTTCTAACCAATTTAGAGTATCTGGTTTTATGTTAAGATCTTTGATCCACTTGGACTTTAGTTTTGTGCAGGGTGATAAATATGGATTTATTTTCATTTTTCTGCATGTAGACATCCAGTTGGATCAGCACAATTTGTTGAAGATGCCTTCTTTTTTCCATTGAATGGTTTTGGCTGCTTTGTCAAAAATTGAGTATTCATAGGTGTGTGGGTTTATTTCTGGGTCTTCTATGCAGTTCCATTGATCCTCCTTTCTGTTTTTATGCCAATACCATGCATAGTTTTTATTACTATTGCTCTGTAGTACAACTTGAGATCGGGGATGGAGATACCTCCAGATGATCTGTTGTTGTACAGGATCGTTTTGGAGATTCTGGGTTTTTTGTTTCTCCATATGAAGCTGAGAATCTTTTTTTTTCAAGGTCTGTAAAGAATTGAGTTGGTATTTTGATGGGAATTGCATTGAATCTGTAAATTGCAATCCATGAGCACAGGAGATCTTTCCATCTTCTGAAATCTTCTTCAATTTCTTTCTTCAGAGACTTGAAGTTTTTTCTCAAACAGGTCTTTCACTTGCTTGGTTAGTGTCACCCCAAGGTGCTTTATGTTATTAGTGGCTATTGTGAAGGGTGTTGTTTCCCTCATTTCTTTCTTGGCCCTATTGTCTTTGGTATACAGTAGTGCTTCTGATTTTTTTGAGTTGATTTTGTATCCTGCCACTTTGCTGAAGGTGTTTATCAGCTGGAGGAGTTCTCTGGTTGAATTTTTGGGGTCGCTCATGTATACTACTATATCATCTGTGAATAGTGACACTTTGACCTCTTCCTTTCTGATTTGGATCCCCTTGATCTCCTTTAGTTGTCTTATTGCTCTGGCTAGGACTTCAAGTACTATGTTGAAGAGATATGGAGAGAGTGGGCAGCCTTTTCTTGTCCCTGATTTCAGTGGGATTGATTTAAGTTTCTCTCTATTGAGTTTGATGTTGGCTATAGGCTTGCTGTATATTGCCTTTACTATGTTTAGATATGTGCCTTGTATCCCTGATCTCTCCAAGACTTTAAACATGAATGGGTGTTGGACTCGGTCAAATGCTTTTTCGGCATCTAAGGAGATGATCATGTGGTTTTTCTCCTTCAGTTTGTTTATGTGGTGGATTACATTGATGGATTTCCGTATGTTGAACCACCCTTGCATGCCTGGGATGAAGCCTACTTGGTCATGGTGGATGATATCTTTGATGTGTTCTTGTATTCGGTTTGCGAGTATTTTATTGAGTATTTTTGCATCAATGTTCATAAGAGAGATAGGTCTGAAGTTCTCTTTTTTTTGCTGGGTCTTTTTGTGGTTTAGGTATCAAGGTGACCGTGGCTTCATAGAATGAGTTTGGGAATGTTCCTTCTGTTTCTATTTTGTGGAATAGTTTGGAGAGAATTAGAGTTAGCATGTCTTTGAAGGTCTGGTAGAATTCTGCACTGAATCCATCTGGCCCAGGCCTTTTTTTGGGAGGGAGACTGTTGATGACTGCTTCTATTTCCTTGGGGGAAACAGGACTGTTCAATCTTTCTACCTGATCTTGACTTAATTTTGGTAAATGGAATCTATCAAGAAAATTGTCCATTTCTTTTAGATTTTTTAATTTTGTGGCATAAAGGCCTTTGTAGTACCACCTAATGATTGTTTGGATTTTCTCGGTGTCTGTAGTTATGTCCCCCTTTTCATTTCTGATTTTGCTGATTTGAATAGTTTCTGTCTGCCTTTTAGTTTGGCTAAAGGTTTGTCTATCTTGTTGGTTTTTTTTTTTTTTTTTTCAAAGAACCAGCTCTTACTTTCATTGACTCTTTGAATAGTTTTATTAGTTTCTAGTTGATTGATTTCTGCCCTGAGTTTGATTATTTCCAGCCATCTGCTCCTCTTGGGTGAATTTGCTTCTTTTTTCTCTAGGGCTTTCAGTTGGGCCATTAAGTTGCTTGTATGAGATGTCACGAATTTCTTCTTGAAGGCACTTAGTGCTATGAATTTTCCTCTGAGCATGCTTTCATTGTGTCTCATACATTAGGGTTTGTTGTACCTTCATTTTCATTGAATTCTAGAAAGTCTTTAATTTCTTTCTTTATTTCTTCCTTAACCCAGCTATCACTGAACAGCAAGTAGATAATGTTGAACCCTTAAGTATGTGGGAGGGGCTCTGCACTGTATATGTAGCAGGCGCCAGTGATGGTTGTGGTGCAATTTCTGGCATTAACTCCTTAACTCCTCAATTGGACCCACAGAGCAGGGGCTTCAATGTCCCAAGTGACCCTCTGCTTCCCAAAGTTGGTATGTGGGTGGGAGGGTTTCGATGCCTGGCTTCTGTTTTAGAAGGAGCCTGGATCTGGGGCTCTGCAGATATTCAGGGGCGCACTCACTCTCAGGTAGGTCACTTGGCAGGGATTGGGGTATCCGGGCTCTCTGCTCTCTGGTTTGGCCCTGCTTGTTTGATGTGCTCTGCCAGCTCAGTGCTGCTGCCACTGCCAGGTTAGGAAGTTCACTGAGGGATTGGGCAGGCCATGCAGTCAGTGTCTGAGCAACCCTGCGGGGCCAGTATGGTGGCTAGCAGACCGTGGACCCTGGGATGATGGTGCCTCAGGTCTGGACCCGCAGTGCAGGGGCCTCAATGTACCAAGTGACCCTCTGTTTCCCACAGTGGGTATGTGGGTGGGAGGGGACCGATGCCTGGCTTCTATTTTAGATGGGGTGTGGATCTGGGCCTCTGCAGACACTCAAGGGCGCACTCACTCTCGAGGTGGTCACATCAGCAGGGATCAGGGTAACCAGGCTCTCTGTTCTCTGGTTTGGCCCTGGTTGGTCTTAAGCTGGAGGACTGATATGCCCCACCAGTTCAGTGCTGCTCTGACGCCAGGTTTGGAAGTCCTGCTGTAGCTGGAGACTGGGTTGCCAGTCCAGATGCTTTCTGGGAAGTCCTGGGGGCTCTCCACTGTGCTCTCCAAGCTTGGGAGGCCCAGCACCTGGTGTGCCTAGCTTGTATGGCGTTTCTGCCTGGTTTTGGTGAGTATATAGCGTATTATCTGTCACTGTGTGATTGGGCGGGCTGTATAGTCAGTGGCTGGGCAATCCTGTGGAGCCAGTATTGTGGCTAGTGGCCCAGGACCCTGGGAGGATGGTGCCATGCGGGTCTGGGACTCTGAGATCAGTACCGCTGGCAGTTGCCACTAAAGGGTTAGGAGCTCCGCCAGAGCCGCTGCAGACCCCAGGCAGTTAGGTCTGCGCTAAGAATCTGGATGAGTCCACTCATGCGATGTTCCCTGTTGTTTAGAAAGCATCACCATTGTTTTCCTGGGTTCAGAGGTCCTTCCACTCACCAACCCAGATGTTCAGCTCTTCCACAGCTCAGAAACTGTGTGCTAGTCGCCATCTTGGCTCCGCCCTCCTCCTTGTTTTTGTTTTTGTTTTTTCCTTTTGCTCCACAAAACAGTTGTGTAAATCCCCTGTGAAGGTACAAGGCTTGTAAAATATTGCTTATTTCCAATGGTTCCTTTCTCAGAAGTTTTGGCTATTTGGTAATAAGTACCACCTTTAGGCCTCAGTTTTATAGTGACATATAAACACCACAATGTTTTTGAATCTTATGTCAAGCTGTGATACAGGGTCACAGAGGCCTTGATCTGTGCATGCCACTTGCCCCTGTGTCCTGACAGAACTGTCTCTCAGGAGTAACTTCCAGGGCTTGAAGAAGAGCATTGCGTAAGGAACCCTGTCATCCCTCACACCTTTTGGAGAGCGTCCAGGTATATTTCTCATCCTTGAAATAAGAATGAAATGGAGTAAGCCACAAATAGGTCTTTCCATCCACCTCAACAGGACTGTTGACAACCATACATAATCCATCTTCTATCTGTAACTCAAAAAACTGTATCATACCACTTTACATCAGTTTCCCAGAATCCTTTACCTGTCTGCTTGTGTTTACCTGCATGTGAACATGATAGTATCTAATGCTTTCCTTTTATTGTCTTTTTATCAATCCTTATGACAACACCCTCTTTGCGAGGAGTATTGGTTTAATGACCAAGAGAATACACTTCATCCTACTCGATTTTAGGGTCCATCCACACCAGGTCTCCGTACTCCTCTCCACATAACCCTTTTGGATTCCCCCTGATTGTTGTGCCAATATTTTGCAGTTTGTGGCGTACTAAACTGAATTCTCCAAAAGATGCTCCCAAACAGGACTCTCTGTCCCTGTGAATGTGACTTGGTTTGGAAACAAAAGAAGTCTTTCCAAATGCAATTAGTAGGAGGAGGGTCTGAGAATCATATCATCCTGGGTTAGGCAGCTCCATCAAAGAAAAACTGTGCTGGATCTATTAACAGGCAGGTGGAATTCTACTCAAGAACACTAAACAGGACGAAGGGCTTGACCTCAGGTTACTTGAAGCAAAGAGCAGGATGGTTTTTAAGCTCATGGGAAAGTGCTGGAGGAGAATGTGATTGGGCGACTGTGTAATTGTAACTTAGCAGTGGCTCCCAGACTGCTTCCCAGAGAGACTGGTGGGTGGAGGCTAGCTTCATTGCTAGTTATACTTAGTGGAATAACTCCAGCCCACTAAGAAAGGCATCCTGGGTTGTAAAATTATCAAGAGGCTCTGATGAGATTTACATTTCAAAGGGTTGAAAGAATTTACAATTAATGACTTTCTAAGGCGAATACTTTAAGAGAATGGAGGTTAAGAGCCTGTAGCCTAAAAGACCCAAAGTTTAGTTAGACTGAGTCAACAACATTAGAGTTGTTTTGGTCATGTGGCTCTTAAATCCATGGACAGTATTCCTATGCACTTGAAAGAGCTGCCATTGTGAACGAGAATGGAAGAAACATGGAGACACAGAAGGAAGTGGCTGTGGGAAGACAGACACAGTTGGATAATTTATTCCCTCAGCCAGGGGACAGCAAGTATAGCCAAACCCTCCTGAAGCTAAGAGAGCTTAAGTACCTCCACTGCAGAAGCTCTTGAAGGACTGACTGCCTACATCGCAGGGCGTGAGGCAGTGACTCATCTCCCTCTCCCTTACTAGAAAATACCGGAATTCCTCATCTCATTACAGACCATCACAATTGCCACGTCTTTTCTTCACTCCCTAGTCGTGTAATTGATAGTGCGAGCTAGGAGCCATGGCTTCCTCCTTTACATGACGCTGATAATGACAAATGCAATGCTGTGACAACGGATACCTGTAAAGTGGTTGGTGCATACCTTACCTCCTTGAGGTGGAAAGTATTATTTTTCCATATTAGGGATACAGCAATGCTATATGACAGAAACAAAATCATATGCTTAGCTATTTTTATTATTTTACTAAACGTTTCCTTTGTTCTCATATTGTAATCCATGTGGGTTTTTTTTTTTGGTGCAAATGAGTCAAAAGATATAACTGAAAACCATATATATATGTATATATAGAGAAAAAATAAGTTTTCCTTTTAAAATTTCTCTTTACCATTATATAATTTGCACTTAAAATGTTATATATTACGTAAGAGAGAATTTGAGACAACTTACTTGAACATTTTTAACCTTTAAATAATTTTTAGGATTCTCTCTTACTTCTCTGAGTACTTAGCATATCTTTGAACTTTGGAAAGGCCTGGCTTTTGTGGAGGGAATATAGTTAACCCAGGTGTCAGCCCCTGCCTGTCCTTTGCTTTCAGAGTCCCACTTCTCTTTAATGTTTTAATAGAGCGGCAAGAGGAGAGGGCAGCCCACTTGTGCACTGCTTCTCAAGATTACCAGGTGGGAGACGGCGCCACCTCCCCAACGCTGGGTTGCTGCCTTTGAACCAGATATCTGCCTCACTTGGCAGCCTGACCCTGAGACTGTGATTCTCTTGCGGCACTGGATCCTGAGCGTTTAGGAGAGAAACCCCTACTGCTGGCTTAGGAAATACAGATGGTTGAAGTATCTTAAAGATTTCACATGTTCATCAATCATTCAGTAGACATACAGACATCATGTGTTTGCTGACACCGTCTTAGGCGCTTGAGACTGGAAAGAAAACAGACAGAAATCTCCTTGGTTGGAGAGCTACTCCGGAAAACACTAAGTTCACACGAACTCATGATACATGTAAAGTCACAACTGAGGTAAGTGTGATGAAGCAAGGGTCTCCGAAGGATCAAGCCCTGGGGCACTGAGCTTGAACTAAAGGGATTAACCTAATCAACATGGAAGACCAGAAGAAGAGCTTAGGAAAACAACTGGCAATGTATACAAACAAACAACAAGGAGGGAACAAGGATTCTGAAGCAATTGTGAGTGAACCTGTGAACTAGAGATCCGTGAAGCTAGGGAAATAAGACAACTGGGAATCACGAAAATTACTATCACAAACACACAGCACACATCAGGATCCCTGGGCAGTGCTTAATGGGGGGATGGTGAACAACTGGAAAGTCCAGCGTCTCTTCTTTGATTCCAGGCAATCTTCTAATTGTGACCATTTTAAAATAAAAATAAAATTAAAGTCAGCTACATACTTTCAACATAATGGTTCAGAATATATATTATCATTCCAAAAGGAAAAAAAAAAGGGACCAAATCAAGACTGGAACCCAGCAGGGAAAACTTCAAATCCTATAGTTCTGTGTCAGGCATCAAAGGGTTTATGCGGGTTCCCTGCTTGCAACATCACCAAATACAACAGTTCTCCATCTTGGGCCGGTTCCAGGCCCTCTCTTCCCGTCTTTTCCTAGGTATCCCGGACACTTTGAGGTCTCCAGCACAATCCAGGCCTCACCTTCACTGTTTCACACCATGGCCTCCCAGAGCCTCTATGCAGGGAACTCCCCTCCACACACTGCAGCTTTCCTTCACCAGAGGGGGAGATTCCGCAGCCCTTTACCACCTTTTCCTTCAAGATGTGACTTGACAGCTGGAACTACAAGGCCGATGCTGCCAACCTCTACTGCCTGTTTGGAACAGAATCTGGTCTTCCCCTTGAATTACATCTGCATAAGCTCTGATTTGTTGCTTTCCTAAACTGAGTCTTTAGACGGTTCTTCTTTTCAAGCTGGAAGATGAGCAGGGTGAGGTCTTGCCCTTAGGGCTCTACTCCCTTTATTCCATTCCCCATCAGACCTTTCTTTGAACTTTCAATTCTCTGAGCACAAGACATGGCTCCAGTGTTAAATTTGGTCTTTTTCTCTTCAAACTGTTCAAGGACGTTTGCTCAACCATGTTCACAGCAGCTCTATTTGTAATAGCCAGAAGCTGGAAACAACCTAGATGTCCCTCAGTTGAGGAATGGATACAGAAATTGTTGTGCATTCATGCACTGGAATACTACACAGCTATTAAACACAAGGAAATCGTGAAATTTGCAGGCAAATGGTGGGAACTAGAAAAGATCATCCGGAGTGAGGTATCCCAGAAGCAGAAAGACACACATGGTATATACTCACTCATTAGTGGCTATTAGCCATATAATATAGGATAAACGTACTAAAATCTATACTCCTAAAGAAGCTAAACAACAAGGAAGACCCTAGGGAAGATGTTTAGTCCTCATTCAGAAAGACCAACGCAATAGACATTAGAAGCAGGAGAAGACAGGGAACAGGACAGGAGCCTACCACAGTCAGTCTCTGAAAGACTCTACTGATCAAGTTATCGAAGCAGAGGCTGAGACTAATGGCCAAACTTTGGGGAGAGTGCAGGGAATCTTATGAAAGAAGGGGGAGATGGAAAGACCTAGAGGGGACAGGAGCTCCACAAGGAGACCAACAGAGCAAACAAAACAAAACAAAACAAAACAAAACAAAACAAACCCAAAAACCCTGAGCATGGAGAGAACCTAAAATCCTGGCTCAGATGTAGCCCATAGACTCAGTATCCTAGTAAGGGGAGCAGAGGCTTCCTCTGGCATGAACTCAGTGACAGGCTCTCTGATCACCTTCCCTTGGGGGGGGGTGCAGCCTTGCCAGGCCACAGAGGAAGACAATGCAGCCAGTCCTGATGAGACCTGATAGGCTAGGGTTAAATAGAAGGGGAGGAGGACCTCCCCTCTCAGTGGACTAGGGGAGGGGCACAGAGGGAGTAGAGGGAGGGAGGGTGGGGTTGGGTAAGGGAGGGGGCCACAGCTGGGATACAAATTGAATAAATTATAATAAATGATAATAAAAATTTTTAATAAAAAATTAAATATTTATTTATTTTTTTGCACTGGTTGCTCTCTCTTTTTCATTGTAGATCTGTGTAAGAATGGTTACTAATAACCAAGCAACAGAGTCAATATCAGGTGTCTTGAAATCTTCTCTGCCAACAAAATTAGTCCAGAACTTTTGAACTGAGCCCCAGACATATTCTCATGACAGGGAAAAAGCAGTCACGCTCTCTGCCATAGTATCACGAGAATGGTCTCTGCTCCGTTGCTAATTTTGTTATCTCTGAAACCTCTTGAGCTGGGTCTCCATGCCTCACACTGCTGTCAGCTGTCTTTTAATGGGGCCTTGCGCTCAGTTTGTAGAGAGAGCAACCTATGATCTTGACAACAGTCTGGGTTGTTTGGGATTGTCCACGGGACCTCTTTAGCCAATACCTTTCATCAAATGAAGGAAACCCATTCCTGGTCCTGGAAGCTTTGTTTGGGCCAGTTGGGACTCCATGTCCATCATTATTTGCAGACTTCATTAGGATCAACTTCACATATTTTAGTTTCCCACTGAAGTTTCCTTATCAGCCCTCAAATGCCCCTCAACTCTAGGTGACTGTCTACTCATTTCCTTCTTCAACCTATTTTCCCTTTTCCCTCCCGACCTGATCCTCCTGTTTTAATCCACTAACTGCCTGCAGTCCACCCATGGAATCTATTCTATGCCCCCCTCCCAGGGAGATCCACGTCCCCCCACCCCGTTCCTTCCCCTATACATAACCTCTCTGGCGCTGTGGATTGCAGCTTGGTCATCATTTATGTAACAACTTGCGTCACAACACTAGACAGAGAAAGAGCTAACTGGGACAGGCATGGGTTTTTGAAGCCTTAAAGCCCACCTCCAGTGACATAGCTCTGCCAACTAGGGCACAGCTCCTGATCTTTTTTGAACAACTGGTAGACCCAGTTGGGGTCCACCAACTGGGGACCAAGTGTTCAACCAAATAAGCCCCTGGGGCCATTCTCATTCAAACCACCACCCAGAGCAACAAATTCCAAAGAAGAGACTTGAATCCAGAGGAGAGATGATGGTGGTTCGCAGGGAAGTGGGCACTGTGGTGAAGGGAGGTGGAGATCTAAAGAGCATCACTATAGGCTAGAATGTCACCTGTGGTTCTGCAGGGGACAGTGGCAATCAAGAGCGCAGAACTCGCTAGAATGACATAGGCAACAAGCATGAGAAAAGTAATGTGAAGTACTCCAAATGATACATTAGTCTGACTGCCTTTTAGGATATTGAAATTTCTCAGGAGTTTTGCTCCTTTGTCCCTTCCCTAAGCCTCTTGCTTTACAACTCTCTTTTCTCACTCAACCCTCCCCCTTTCCACCGTTTCATTTCTTTACATATTTTTCCATATGCACTCTTCTGTCATGGTAGCCGAAACAGTAGAATTATTATGGGTGTAATTTGGCTCTAAGTCTGCCTTAATTGGGGGCCAGCTTCAGAATAGCAGCAAATCTGCAAGCTTTTGCTAACGTAACGCAGTAATATGCTGACTTATGGTCACTTCCCCACGGAAGGCATCGCTGTTCCGGTACCCTAGCCCCACCCTTTGTGTGCTCACATCCCATGTGCTGTGTATCTGCTGTAGAGTTTGCCTCTGCCACAGGACAATTACTTTTTTTTTTTTTTTAATTTTCAAGTTTTCATTCTATATGTCATATCTTACCCTCAAAAAATTTAAGTTTTGGTAGTCCAAATTGACTTTGACAAACTAAAAGCTCACGTACCAGTAACATAGTCAGAGCAAGCACTTTCAGATAGTAGAGCAGTGTCAAGATTCTTAGTAATAAATTACGACTTACATGTGTCTTAGTGGAGCACAGTTCCTAAATCTAATGCTGGATGTGTTTTTTTGTGTGTTTCTTTTTCGAAGGGAGCATCATTCTGTATTAGATCTTCCCATGATTCCATATCCAGATTTCTTCACCAAGGCGGAGAAGAGATTGGGAGAAGTCATTGATCGTCTTGTAAGATTTTCTTCCTTTTTAATTAAAAAATGAAATATATTTACATTACTTACCCTCTTCCTCACCTCCCTCCAATCTTTTCCATATTCTCCTTTAAATTCATAGTTGGTATTTATTTAATCGTTGACATATGTGGATACATACATACATACATATAAATATATTTCTAAGTATATAAATACAACCTGCTCAGTTTGTATAATATTAAATGTATGAACATGATCTCAGGACTAAGCATTTGGTATTGGATACACAATTTTGGGTCCCTTCCCTGGGGAAGACTATTTGTCCCAATCTTAGCCTTTGTTAATAACCCACAGTTTTTTGTTTGTTTTGTTTTTTTATTTGTTCAGAGTTGAAGCCCCTCGGTATTTCTCCCTTTCATGTTGGCATGTCTAGCGGTGTCATCCTGGTTTAGATCTTGTTTAGGCAGCCATGTTGATGAGACTTCATGGGTGTGATGTTCAAGAGACAATTCATGATCGTCCATTGCAAGCCTGACTATGAAGCACCACGGTGCTTACACAGTGGGATGCCCCGCCTTATGTCTTAACCGAGGCCAGGTAATTTGTGAAAGACTAAGTCCTGTTTCCTGCATTAGTTCCAGTGCCTCACAACACAGCCTGGTATCAGGTAGTGGACACCAGGTGCTTCTGCAGTGTAGCTCTAAATAGAACAAAAATCTTTTCAAGACAGGGTTTTTCTATAGTAACCTTGGCTGTCCTGGACTTGCTTTGTAGACCAGGCTGGCCTAGAACTCACAAAGATCCACCTGCCTCTATCTCCCTGATTGCTGTGATTACACGGCAAATGGCTTAGCACAAAACTTTTTTTGCTCTCTTTTCACTGACCATTTCTTAACAGTTAAGAAGGACCTTTAACCACTTTGTACATAGTAGACAGAGGGTTAAGCAAGCCACGGCGATAGAAAAAGATTCACATAAAACACTTTAACCCATTTTGCTTTGTTGTGCTGCAACTTTCTTGCCTAACATGCATCATTTCATTTCTACATTTCTAAGGCAACAGGGCTGAAGCGGAAGAGAGGCTATTTTCTATATTCTTATCAACTACCACATGGGATCTATAGAATACAATATACATTTAAATTATTTTGTCACTTTATTGCTAGTAGTTCAATATCCTCTATCAGATTTTAGTTATGTTCTAGATTATATTTCATTCTACTTAACTACTGATTTCTTTAAAAATAAGACATTATTTCAATTACTAATCACATTGAATAGTTATTTATCACATAGCACTTAATGCACTTTGATAATAGCTATATGCGTTGGGTTTTAGGAACAGATTGATTTTTGTGATGCAAAGTTATTAGAGGCACACTACTGTTCTTCTGTAGACTAACAATGACTTTGCTGTTCAAGCAATATATATATTAGTCTTCTCATAACCTTCTGCTAACTCCTAAATTTCAACATCTGTATTTTTTAATCACTTCAACAAAATGATATGAGATGCATTACATAGCATAACAGCTTGCCAACATTATATATAGATAATGTGCTTATATAAATAACTATATAGATTTTATTATATAATGTACACACACATATGTATACAAAAGTTAAAATGACTTTGGGGTCCTTAAGGCTAACAAGACAGAAGATAATAGTTTGAGTGAAAGAAAAGTTTGGGAGATGGCTTCTATGAGCCATTACCTTTTGCTTTTTCCAAAGCTATAAGCATTATCTAAGAAATCACTGCTGTGGGCCTGCTTGTCTTATAGTGGAATAAGTGTGAAATAGCCCTCTCTGGAAGGTTGGAAAGAGTATTAAATCCAAATTGTTTGATGTACTACCTACTACTGCTGATGGACTGCTAATAGTGTGTAGTTTTAATTTTGGAAAAGGCTTTGGAAGAGTCTTTCAGTATAATATTAAAGCTTTCTTACACATACTATCATAGGTATCTGTCCTTACACTTCACACTTTGAAAACATCTCTGACATTAGTTAATCCAATCATCGCAGCAGCACTGAACATTGAAGTTTGGATTGCAATTCAGTTACTCTCTGGAACTTATTTATTTATGAATACTCTGACTGAGTGTACAACTGCATGCCAGAAGAAGGTATCAGACCCCAGTAGAGATGGTTGTGAACCACCCTGTGGTTGCTGGGAATTGAACTCAGGACATCTAGAAGAGCAGACAGTGCTCTTAACCACTGAGCCATCTCTCCAGCCCACTCTCTGGAACTTTTAAAGGGAGCAGAACACTGAGTCTGTGCACACAACGAAATCTCCAGATCCCGTTGCTTCACCTTCCCTCTCATGGAATCACAGCTGATTTTACTGCTTAGGTTAGAGTCATTAAGCAGAACTGTCAGAATGGAGGACCTGCAATGTTGAGAAGAAACAGAAACATACACTGTAGCTACAGGCACAGCATTCCCCTCATGTCCAACTTATTTTGTTGAGCAGCTGTAACACGCAAGGAATAGGGGGTTAGCTTGTTACTCAGAATGAGTCCAGTAGCTTTGTGCATTGCCAGTAATCCGTAGCATGATGACTATGTTGAATGAATAGGATGAATCAAGTAGCAAGTGGTGTTTCCATTTCCCATCAGCTTCTAGGAAGCACAATGATAATAATAATGGCAGGCAAGAACCAAAACAATGTACTGCATCAATTCAGTTGAAATAGTCATGGGCAGCTAAAACAAACTGGCACTATATTTATGGTTGGGAGGCTAATGAAAAGAAGGACTTGATATTATGGATTGTTACCATGCCAAGTTTGAAGAATGGAAAAAGGAGATGTGGATAACAAGAGAAATCACGTATGGAAAGAGCACGTGCATTCATGTAATCCGCCCAGTTATTTTCCAGTGAATTTGCACTGACTACTTCTCTCCCTATATGATAATCTATTAACTTTTTTCATGTATGTTGATACATTTACACATACTATTTGGGAGGATTTTTTTTTTAAATCTTATTTTAGTGGCAAGTGTTAAAGAGTTAATCATCACATATGGGAGGGAAAAGGGGGTAAATACAAAAGAAGGTAGGAGGAAGATAAAGGAGAATAACAGGATATGAGGAACTGGATGAAGAAATGACAAAGGGGGAGACTGGTTAGAGAAGGGGGACGAGAGGGAAGGAGGTCAATAATAAAAAAAGGATGTTTGAAAAATCATATTATTAACCATTTCCTTAAAAACACCCCAAACACCACATACAATTCTGTGCATAAATATACATATACAATTTTAATGAACTCTTCTCATCTAGGCTGACAGTGCTCCCTCCAAGATCCAAAGACCGTCTAACAAAATCCCAATACCAGCCATGAGTAGCCCCTTTTGTTAGATGGGCTGTCCAAAAGATTCCCCAAACATACAGCCTATTGCTGTTACCTTGGTTCCTTGTGAGAAGGGGAAGGTAAGGGCTGAAGACAGCATCCACTTCAGAAACAGCCATACTGTGACCTGGAACTGATCTGAATTCCTCCTCCCTGAGGACGAGCCTTCATGGTATCAGAAGACATCATGCAAGTTTCTAGAGGGAGGCAACCAACATTCCTATGTTAACAATGCAGTAGTGACATGCCTACCTTGACAGTAACCAACAGATCTTTAACTGGACTTAAGATCTGCTTAACAAGAGAAATAAGACCTTGCTCTGGAAACCTACCTAACTACTTAGCACTAGTGAAGCTGTAGTTATTGAAGGAGAATCCACAACTTGTAATTTACTAAACCAGCATGATCCCTAACAAACATCTGTAAACATTTGTCCTTATTCCCACAGATTAGGACAGTACTCACCCCTTATCAAGAAAACTTCTCTTTGCAACTCAGACCACTACAAAAAACCATAGCCAATCAAAATGCAGACTTATGGAACCCTGTCCCAATGGATACATCTACAAAAACAAACAAACAAACAAACAAACAAAAAGCCTCTTGTTCCTATGGCTTAGGGAATAGTTTGAAATCAGGGCCAGGAATGCAAGAACCAGGGGACCAGGGAGTTTGCTGTGAGACTGCATCTTCTGGTAACATGGGAACCCATAAAGTCTGACCAACATGACTGTCCAGATGTGAGCTGAACAAGGATGACACCAACAGACATGGCAAACTGGATGGGGAAAACCCACAAGGCCTCAACTCTACACAAAGAATTACAGACAGCCAAGGAAAGCTGGGAAAAGAAGAGGTGCACCAATTGGTTGTCCAGTGCCAAATGGTCAGCCTTGAAAATACACATGCAAGTTACATCATTTGGACTGAACAGGTTATAGTTAGGAATAAATATCTATCTATACCTCTTGATAGATACGTACACTTATAAATATACGCATGCAATGACAATTAGTAAAAAAGAGGTCATGCGTTTACAAGAAAGTGGGGAGGGGCAAATGGGAAGGTTTAGAAGGATGAAAGGGAAAGAAGAAATGTTACATATATTATAATTTTAAAAACCAGACTTCTTATAAACTGCTTTAAATGAAATTAAAAAAGAGAGTTAATCATCACTTTGGAAATTACAGTACCATCCTGTACTTTGGCCCCAAATTTGTTCCACCATTTCTGGTTATGGAGCTCACCTACACTTCCACACCAAGTCCAAGTTCTGCTAGTGTGACAGGAAGTCATCTGGGAATCAAGCCTCACTCCAATTCCCAGCCAAGCCGTCTAGGCTCTTCATTACTTATATATTACTCAAGGTCAACCTTCAAAGTCCACTCAAGTCCCTCATGGTTCATGCCTCTTTCTTCCTCTTTATTTATCATTCTCAAAGAACATAGGCTTATCCAGTTTATAATATCTTTGATCCAGTCTTCTGAGAGATACTGTTTTTACATTGAATGTATAACCTCACCATTGTCTTTTCATTGCACTTTTAATGAAGATTCCAACACATCCTTTTCTTTGCTTCTAGCATTCCTTCCTTTATGCTTGCTCCCTTCCTCTACTTCACATATAGAAACAGATAAATCCACCATGATTTATTCCTTCTCTTATTTATCTATAATCATACCCTCAAATAATCAATATACTAGTATATAAAATAGCATTGGTGTCTCTTTATGCCCCATAACAATTGGTACTTAAGGAATGACTGCTTTGTAGTTAGCTGACACTTCATTTTTATGGTGGATTTTGATGGACTGTAACTGTTGTATCAGATAGTACCCAACATGCAGTGAGGTTGAAGATAGAGCCCAGTAATATAAACAACAAACTATATGAACAAAATGTCATCTTAAACCTACTGTCTCCTAAAATCTGCACACTTCTTCACCAAAAGTAAAAAAGCCATCCAAATTAAACAACAATAACAACAGCAACAACAATAAATGCTGTCCACTGATTTAACCCCAGATGGCAGGTTCCAGAATAAAAGCACCAGAAAAATGAAGAACAAAACCAAAAACACAAACAAAAACAAGGTCACTCATCTTCTCCAGTACATAACAATCTCATAGCAATGTTCCTCAATGAAGACAACCAGCTGAAATTCTAAAGAATTAAAAAGAGCAATAAATAGGCTTAAAAAAAATAACAACTTGAAGGTGATACAAATGTATTCCAAGATAATACTAACAGCTGTAAAAAATAAGGCCAGTCAATTTTAGAGGAAAAAAACTCAGTAAAGATAGGGCCACTGAAGATAAACCAAATAAAAATATAGATTGAAGTGAAGACTACAACATTTCAAATAAGACATTTAGTGGGAAGCCTCAGTGATAGAATGAATCATGTGGATGACAGAATTTCAGGGCTTAAACCCAAGCTGGAGAGGTCATATCACCCAGTAAAGATTAAGAATAGAATTTTAAAAGTGTATAAATGGAGCTTACAAGACCTTTGGATCACCATAAGAAGACAAAAATTTATGTTATCATCACAGAAGGAGAATAACTACATGCTAAAAGAATAGAAAATATTTTCAACAAAATCATAGAAGAAATTCTCTCAAATTTGGAAGATACCCATCCACATTACAAGAGGCTCAGAGAAATGGCTGCTTCTCCAAGTTAGCGTTGGAAGCAAGACTCCCAGTGTCATATCATAGTTCTGACACTAAATATACAGGGCAATGCTTACGACATTGCAAAAGAGAAATGCCAAATTGTGCATAAAGGGAGGCCACCAGATTAACCGCTGCCTATTCAGTCGGAGCCTTAACAACCAGGAATATATTGGAAGATGTATGTCAAATTCTATAAGATTACAACTGTTAATTCAACCTAATATTCATAACTGAAGGAGAACCAAAAACTTACCATGACAACAAGAGACTGAAGGAATTTATGATCACTATGCTAGCTCTACAGAGAATAATAGAAGGGGTATTTAACATTGAAGAGAAAAAATAAACATACCAAGAGGCTACAAATATAAAACAAATAAAGCCAAGACAGTGGTTAAACAAAAGAGTGCGAAGAAAACAACAAAAGGCCTTTCTCTGAGGTACCTCCAGGAGCAGCATGGTGGTGGTGGTGTGGGGGGTTAGGAATGAAACTGGTCAGCTGCGGAGCCACAACTCCTTGGCACTGGAACCTTCCAGTCAGAGGAGCTGCAGGGCTGGGAAACAGGTGGCAGGAACCAGATCAGGGCTGTGATCAGTTTCCCTGTTGCTGCTCTTGAGAATGCTGCTCTCCCATCTATATTACAGAGGTCCCATCATTGTTCCTGAAACAGAATACTAGAGGAGAGCAACAGGGAGAAATGGCTGCTTCTCCAGAGAATGACTCCCAGAGGACCATCTCATGTGTGATAAACATAACGTATTATCCATCAGCCCATGACTGTCTAAGGGAAGTCTTATTAATGTAATGAGCTTGGCAAAGTGATTCATGTATCCTCCCAATGTACACCTTGTAACACAGTGATATGACAGAAAAGGACAAGTGCCCAAGCAGTAACTTGGGGATGCCTCTGTTGTATCATCAAGCCAAAAGAGAAAGAAAAGTAGATATACTAGAGGAGAACCAATGTAAAGACTGTAGCAAACATTTCTGTTCCAGCATGAGTCAAAGCCTGAGAGTCCACCCTGGATATAAAGAGCATACATTTAAAGAACACAGTAAGTATTTTGACTGTACAGACAAACGTACGTTAGATCATTCACAGAGCAGAGAAAACGTGGAAATGTAAAGAATGCATTAACTTCCATAGCACACTATTACCTTAAAATCTATGTTTAAAATTCATACCGGAGAAAGCCTTACAAATGCAAGGCTGTGACACACCCTTAACCAGTTACTCACGTCTTAAACCACATTAGAAAGCTGATACTGTAGAGAAACCTGTAAAGAATGTAAACTGTAAAGAAACTGTAAAGAATGTGGTAACTCATTTTGTTATTTGTCAGACCTTAAAAATTATTAGAGAACCCATACTGGAGATAGATCTTACAAATGTCATGAATGTGACAAATTCTTCACCAGGTCCTCAGATCTTAATCTACATTAGAGGATTCATACTGGAGAAAAACTTTGCAAATGTGGTGATTGTGACAAATGCTTTACAATATCCACAAAATTAATGCACATCAGAGAATTCATACAGGAGTAAAGCGATATATTTTAGTAAATGTGACAAATCCTTTACCTGCACTCAGGCCTTAAAAAAACATCAGAAAAACGTGCCAGGGAGAAAAATTTCCATAGTAAATGATGTGCCATACACTTTATCCAGAGCTCTGTCCTTACAGACCATGGGAAGGCTACACTCTAGACTATCATTATGAACATGAGAAACCTATGAAATCCTTTCAAAGTGTTGAAATCTTAGAGAACATCAAGAGTTTATATTGGAAAAAACCTAAATGTGTGACAATGTGGGAAAATCTTCCATTATAGCATTTTACTTTTCAACCTCAAAAATTCATTTCGAAGGCAAAATGCGGAAGCCTAAAGAATGTACTCTTGTATAGCAATTTCCTGTAGACTGAAATATTCCATCATGAGGGGAAGCTGATTAAGACAGTAAATTAGCACCGAAAAATGGCTCCAGGAAGTCCCTGAACCTGAGCAGACTTACCAGGTACTTCCCTTGTGAAGAGTACACCAAAGGGAAATAATGCTGAGTTACTCTCAGAAAGACCAGCCACCAGAGAGAAATCCCTGGATGAAGACGCGTAGACCAGTCATGTTGTTGGGTGCGGCTCAGGCCCACTGAGTCATCAGGAGAGGATGCTTTCCAGCCTCTTCTGTTGCCTGGAGGTGTGCAATGTGCTCCAAGTTTTGGGCATTCATGAGCTGCATCCCAACCTGGGGTGGACTTTTGTGATGTAGCTGTCTTGAGTCCCTTCTGCTCCTGTATGCAACCCTTTACCCACATTCCTGTCATTAACCCCTGGACCACTCATTGGTTCTCCCAGTTGAACTTTATTGGTATCTATCCTTTGGTCTGCTGTCAGTTTTCTTTTTAGGGTAAATATCTATCATCTTTCATCTGTCTATCTGTGCTATGTCTCCCCAGGAAATGTCTGTCATATAACATGTGCTGAAGCCTTTAATTATTCCTCCAAACTTGTGTATTAGAAAGCTCATATTATAGAGAAAGAATTTAAATGTTCACCATTGTGTTGGATTTGTGCCTTATCCCTCCTTAGAAATTCAATTCTAGAAAACCACCAAGAAATGCATTGAAGTTGTCAAACATTTACCTAGTGCTAAAAATAGATACATCTGTAAATTGAAAAAAAACCCACAGAATATTTTAATAAAACCTCATTTTAAAAAAGAAAACAACGAAAATGACAAAGACAACAAAATGAAATGATCAACACACATGTATTATTTAAAATTATTATTTAAAACTCTAAATAGTATTTATTCTATCAAATAACGCAGACTAGAACCTGGATTAGAACCAGGTTCCTTACTTTTGTGGATTCTATGATGGGCACTGACTTAGGGTGAAAAGATGAAGAGATCTTCCAAACAACCAGGGCCAAAATGAAAACAAATTATTATCCTAATATTTGACAAAATAGACATCAAACAAAATCTAATCAGAAGAGTTAGAGTCACTTTGGACTGATAAATGTGGAAAAAAATCAATCAAGAGGATATGATAGTTCTAAATATATATGTGCTAAAGACAGGCTTAACTGGTTTTATAAAACAACACAACCAGATCTTCACTCACAGGTTAATTACAAATCAAGTAGCTGGGGACTTCACTAACCCCATCCCTCCATTAGGAAGTTCAACAGAGAAACACTGGAATTAAATGGCACCATAGATTAAGTTGACCTTAGAGACATAAATCCCAGCACAGTAAAATTCAGAGACTGTAATACCCCACTGTCCCCACTGGAAAGTTCAGCAGAGGGACAATGGAATTAAATGGCACTCTACTTCAAAAGGACTCCACAAACAACTACAGAGCATTCTACCAAGACACTACAAAATACACACGCTTCTCTACATGTATGAAAGTTTGTCTAAATTAAGTCTCATATTAGGACACAAAACAAATCTCAAGAAATATGGGAAAATTGAAGTAATTCCTTACATTCCATGTAATCACAGAGTATTAAGACTTTAACTACAACTCAGCACCAAAAGAAACGATGGAACCTACACAGACTTGTGGAGAGTAAATAATACATTACTGATTTATGAAGAAATAAAAAGTAAATTTTAACAATTTCTGGAATTGTGTAAAAATGAATACACAACAATAACAATGCAGTGCTAAGAGAGAAGTCCTTAAAGCTCAGGTACGGAGGAAGGAGAATCTGAAACCAGTGACCTAATGGTATACCTTAAGGCTGGAAAAACAAGGAAAAATCAAATCCAAATCACTAGATGGGGATAAATAACAAAGATCAGGACAGAAATTAGTGAAATAGATGAAAAAACAAAACAAAATAAAAAACAAAAACAAAATAAAAATCAAAATTTTGGGTTTTTGAGAAGGTAAGCAAAAATCTCAGCTAAATCAACCCAAATAAAGGATCCAGATTAGTAAAATTAGAGATGAAAGGGAGACATTATAACAATAAAAGCCAGAAAATCACAAAGAAATACCTTAAATTTTTATATTCCACTAACCTACAAAATCCAGATGAATTTCCTTATAGGTTTGACACATCAAAATTAAACGAAGATGAAATAAATAATATAAGCATATCTACAACAAATATAAAAATGGAACCAGTAGTTAAAGAAATCTCAACTTAAAAAAAAAAAAACCCTGACGTCTAAATGGCTTCAGTTCAACCAGATCTTCAAAGAAAAATTAGGACCAATACTTCTCAGATTATTCTGTAAGAAGAAAAAAAAATGAAGGGGTATTTTTAAACTCTTTAACCTAATTCTAAAACCAGAGAAAGACATACAAGAAAAGAAAATCATAGACCAACCTCTCTGATGGACACAGACCCAAAAATTCTCAATAAAATACTTGCAAACTAAATTCAAGAACGTCACAAAAATCATCCATCTTGATCAAGCTGACTTCTCTGCAGGATGCAGGGTGTTTTAACATAGGAAAATCAGTCAGTATAACTCCCCACACAGTATCAAGGACACGACTCACAAGGCCATCAATAGAGATCAAAACGATCTTTGACAAAACCCTACATCTTTTCATAATAAAAGCTCTGGGGAGATTAGGGATGGAGAGGGCAGACATCTCCACTAAGTAATGGCTCCATATGGCCCACCTGGAGCCAAAAGCATACTTAAATGGAGAAAAACTTGAAGCAGTCCCCCTAATGAGAAGGACAAAACAAAGGTGCCCATTTTTTTCATGCCTATTCAATATAGTACTTGGATCAGTTATTTCCAAAAGGATCCAAGACCTCAATGTTAGATCTGAAATTACCAGAAGGTAATATAGGGAGTTCACTTAAAGATATGAGTAGGCTTTTCATATAGGACCTCAGTCAGAAAATAAGGCTAAAAACCAACAAATGAAAACTCATGACATTAGGAAGTGTCTATACTGCAAAGGAAGCTGACAAAATGGGAGAATCTCTAAACCAGCCACGCACCTGACAGAAAGTAAGACTCTAGAATATGGAAAGAGCTTAAAATCTAGATATCAACTAAATAAGTAACCTGTTTAAAAACTAGCTGAAGGAACAGATAGTTTGCCAACGAAGAAACACAAATGACTAATAAGTATTGTAAAATATGTTCCCCATCGTTGGCCACCAGAAAAATTCTACCACTCTTAGGCATGTAGCTAAAGGACTCCATAACTCACAACAGACATTTCTTCACTTCCATGTTTATTGCTTCTCTAGTCACAGTAGCCAGGACATGGTATCAGCTTAGATGCCCATCAGTAGATGAATGGATGGTGAAGGCACCACACCCTTTGGTCATTGGACATACAGAAATCAAGTTGCAACTTCTCTGGAATTTTCCTCCCTACTGACTAGACTTGATAGTAAATAGACAGTGCTCCATACAGTATTTGAAGAGTCATTGACAGTTTTATCCTACGGTGAATCCAATGAGCTACAATGACCTGTGCCCGCTACTGTATTAGTGGTATGATGGTTTTGTGAACAACCAATCATTTTCTTATTGGAACTGAGGCCTGTCTCATGAGGAGGGATACATTTCTGCTACTGTCAACCTGGTTAGGAGCCAGTGGCCGGGCAGGTCATAGACCCTCGGGAAAACCTCATATTATTGTTTTTCTAAGAGCACATGAAGTACTCATGATTATGTATATATTTCATAGCTGGACCCAACCTCCTTACTACACTGGCAGTGGTTAATAAAGTAAACCATAACTGCCTAAAATAGTGATCAGGTACAAATGGGACAAGTATATCGCCCCTGCAGAGTTCAGGGAACATTGTAGACAATGATGGGGCATGCAGAGATTGGCGGATTGTAGGTAGCTCAGCCCTGACAGATATAGCTACATCACAGCGCCCATATCTTTGGACGCTGGAAGGTCATAAGAGCCATAATCCCAGCAAGTCTCCCGTGAAACAGTCCTGGAAATGACGGCATAAGCAGGACCAGAACAATGGTGATGTAAAGGAAATGCTGATGTGAAAGGAGAATAAGTTGTGGGGTTCCTCCCGCTGAGGTAAAGAACTACAGGCAGCTAAAGACTGCTCAGGGAGGGGAATTCAGCCTCATCCAGTGCTGGTTAGCCAATGCAAAGCGGTCACCCTTGAAGCCATACAGCTACAAACAACAGGCTCAGCATGCCATGCTTATATATATATTTTTTGCACACGCATATACACATAAACATATGTGTATGTCATAATAATAAAACAAAAAGAGTTGAGAGTGGGATGGAGACATGGGAGGGGTTTGAGGAAAGGTGACCTAGAGGGCTGGAGGGATAAAGGGAGGGGGCAAATAATAATAATTCTCTTTTAATAAAAACAATGTAAGAAAATGAATTTAAAAAAATGAATTTAAAAAAAATGAAAGGATCAGGAGATACAGAGCTAAAACTGTCTTTTGGTCATGTCACGGCCATGGAACTCATGTTGCCATGGCTGCCTCCATAAGGCTTACACGAGATTAGGCACCTCCAAGATGCTGGGCACCTCCACATTTCATTGGGGGTGAGTATACTGTCACAAGTCCTCACATGCCCTTGAGGGACTATTGGCCATTGATTGTTATTGGGGCTGGGGTGTCCTTCTCTTCAGTGGGATAGACCCTAATACATTGCCCTTGCTCTACTAAATAAGCCCCGACCCACGTTTGGGCAAGAAACTGATTGAACTTGGTGGTCCACACACAGAAAGTAGATGTGAAGGTCAGGGTGGGGAGCGGTTGCTGAGAAGAAGGGTTTCGACTGGGGAAAGGACAGGAAGAGGGTGCATGTAACCATGACTAAAATTTGTGGTATAATTGTATGAGACAGCCCCCCAAAACTTAAAGGGCCAAAAATAAACCGTAAGACTTAACATGAGAAAACAAAAACAAAACAAAACAAAAAAAAAAACATGTGTCTGTTGCTATTAAATATCCCAAATTTGTAAACTAAGTGAATTTCAGGTTGTGCCTGAATATTATGGATGATCTCTCACAGTTTCCTGTGTACTTCATCTAATAAATTATTTCCTGGGAAACCGAATAACGATGTTCCGATAACATCTCAAACACTAGTACCTTATTTCTTTATCATTAAAATGTAAACAGGCCGTCTAGTATCAGCGTTTGTGATAGTTGATGCTTTAGTTTTAGTGTTTACTCGTGTGAGTACTTCAACATCCTGCACAACTGTATCCTTGTCAGTGAGGCCCAGCGGCCTGCGGTGGGTATTGAACTGAGGGTGAAGAAAGACTGTCACAGGCAGGCCTAAGGGGTCCCCAGCATATCAAGCCTGGGGTGAGTCCACGCTGAATCGTCCAGGGCTCACTGCTCCCTGTAACCACCCCTCCGCCAACCATGTGAGGAGAGGGCAAGTTCCTCTTAGCATTTTGTCCTTTCTCGTCATTAGCTCCTGATGACGCGGTTCCAGTTCTCACCACCCCACACACACTGGTCTGCAACAACCATGAGTGGCATGACTGTTACTTGTGAAATGAACCGTCTTTCTTAGGGGATAATTCAGCCTTATTAGGGATGATACAAGATTGCACCCTTTAATATGAATTCTCTGTGCTCTTTTCCTGTTTGTTTGTTTTGCTTCAGCTCTATCTTTCATTTTATTATGTATGCTGTCATGGAAATATCAGTGTTGAACAAGACAAAATACCCTGCGCTGTAGAAACAAATCCTTCTTTTAAGATGAAGTTCAGTTTCTGTGGGGCATCTGTGCAGTTTTCAAATATGCTAGAGCGTAAGACAGCCGAGGGGCGCCTCTGCACACAGTAAGAGGAGTGGCCTCTAGCGGTGTGCATTTGAAAAGCTATCTTGACATGTAATTGTTCATGGAAAACAATATGCAAATGAATCATTATTTCTGTCGCAGTGGCAAAGAGATTCGGAGTGGCGAATGCGGGCAGAAGCAGAGATCGAGGACCAGAAACAGAGACATGAAGAGGAAAACGAGAAAATCCGCTTCATAAAAATTATGAAGCAAAGACAGAAGAAACTGAGCAAGACACTGAGCGAGATAACCAAGCCTTACGAAATCCCTTTGTTGGGGAACAAACCTGAAAGTGGGATCCCTAGGCTGCGCACAAAACAGCAAACCAAGTGAAATGATGGAAGGGGAAGGGACACTTACTTAGACTTGACTCGAGGCCGTTTTTAGAAAGGAGTTGTTATCTTGATGCCAGTTAGTCGGCACAGTGTAGCCTTACTCCCAGCCGTATCCCAGCCATAGCCCGGTCCTGCGTCCCCTCCCCTCCCCCTTCCTCCTCTTCTCCCAGATCCCCTCCCCCAGTCCACTGATAGGGGAGGTCCTACGAAATGAATAAATGTAATTAATAAAATAAATAAATTTTTAAGAAAAAAAAAAAACAACAAAAGGTCAGCTGCTCTTCACACTTAGGGGAAGCGTGCCGCCAGCCACGCCCGCGCCCCCCTCGTCGCATCTCCCTTGTTCTAGAGTAGCTCTTAAGCCACTATCAGTGTTCGCGTTCACAGCGACATGAGAAGGAAGGGAATTGGAGATTAATGAGTCAGGGCATAAGGGGGTGTGTGAGAAGTTTTCTCGAAAGTACGAGTGAACGCGGGCTTAAACCCTTCCGATCGCTTTTGTTTGAATCCAGTTCTGGTGCCTCTAGGATCTGTATTTGATCATCATTCTTTGAAGAACTAAACCCCCTTTGATAAATGGCTGTGCAGAAGCCCGTCCAGAAAGGCAACTCTCCCAAGGTCGCTGTGGTATTAACGGATGGCCTGAGTGACAGCGGTTTTAGTTTGCCACGTGAGTTTAGGAGAATGGATTTGAAGGAGCGCTGAATGGTCAGTACCAACTACTGAAGGCATTCCCCCAATCAGGAATTACTTTATCAGTGCTGTTTCACTTCATCGGAGTCTCTCAACCTATGGGCAAGAAAAGCAGGATGGAGTTTCTATGGAGCCTTATAGTGCTCCTTTTGAAAATATAGATAATACGTTTTTCAATTTCATTTCAATTTCACAGATGGGGTTTGGTGATACCAGGAGGCAAGTACTTTATCAGGGATGTCAAATGCCGAGACAGATCGGAGTGGTACCCCAAATTAGAAGGGGCCTAGGGAGTATCTACTGCATCTAGAGAACATTCCTACCCCCTCACCGCACTTGTCGGCATAGTACTGCGGGGGTTCTCAGTCTTTCCAGAAGGTTCCAGGAAGAGTTCTTTTCAAAGGAAAGTTACTGCTTCACAAGGCTGGCGAGGACTTTGGGGGTTACATCTGACCATGGGCCACACGTTTGTTCTCTGTATAGTGTGAATTTTTGTTTGGTTGGTTTTTTTTTAGATGTTGTTGTTGTTCAAGATAACTGTGCCCAACGGTAGAAAAACGTTGCAGGCAGCTTTCTGTTTTCATCCCTCATTTAAGCTGGTTTTCTTATTTCCTCCTGTCCTGTAGAAAAATCTCACAATGCATCCTACCCAGGTAGCTCAAAAATGCAAAATATAAGCAAAATGAGTGAAATACTATTCCAGAAGACTGGCTGATTCCGTGTCTTCACGAGCTATCACCATATCCTAAGACTTTCCACCACTCTACCCATGCACGTCCAGATTTCCTTCCACCCTTCCACTCATGTCACAGTCTCAGGAAGGCCCCCATTGATGGGAGCTTTACCAAACTCTGGCTGTTCTTTTACCTTATCTGCTGGTTTGTTGGTACAAGTAACCACTGAGCTGTAAAATGTAGGAAAGGGATTTGAATAATATAACTGCTATTTATAAGAACCTCAGTTAATCTGTTCCGGTCCCACTGGAGACTTCTGTTTATTTTTTCCTGTTATTGTCTTGATCCTTCTTGTTCAGCTACCCTAACAGTTCCATAATTTTCTCAGTAATTTCAATGTGCAATCATCTTTTATTCTTGGATATTCATAGCTTTTTTTAAACAATTTATTCATTATGTATCCCAATTGTAACCCCCTCCCTCAACTCCTCGCAGACTCACCCTCCTGCCCTCTTCTCCCCATCCCCTTCTCTTAGTCCACTGAAAGGGGGAGTTCTTTTCCTCTGCCATCTGCCCATAGCTTATTAAGTCTCATCAGCGCTGCCTGGATCCTCTTCCTCTGTGGCCTGGCAAGGCTGGGTCGATAGGGGCAAGTGATCAAAGAACAGGCAACTGAGTTCATGATAGAGGCAGCCCCTGCCTCCCTAACTTGGAAACCCATATGGAGACTGAGGATGCTTAAATCTCATTCAGAATGGCAAACAAATAAACACCAGAAGTAGTGGAAGAGCAGGAACAGGATCGGCACCTACTATAGGGGGTCCTCTGGAAGGCCCCTCCCAACAGGGGATTGAAGCAAACTTTGGGCAGAGTGCAGGGAGTCTTATGGGAGAATGGGGGATGAATAGAAGGACACAGAGGGGACAGAAGACCCACAAAGAGACCAACAAAGCTAAAAAATCTGAGTCCAGGTGGTCCTGCAGAGACTGATGCCCTAACCAAGGACTATGCATGGAGAGGACCTAGACTCCCTGCTCAGAGGTAGTTTCTATTATTATTATTATTATTATTGTCATTATTACCACCTGTCATAGTAATTGTGATATGGAAGGAGGCAAAAATAGGATCACTATATTAATAGGTAGACAGGGAATGGTTAGAGGAAAGGAAGAGGGAGATGATTAAAATTCTTACAACTTTCTTCTTAATTACATAATAAAATATAAAAGCACACACTCCTTATAGGTGTCTGTCTCTAGCTCTGATTCCTCCAGAAATGTTATCAACTTTATGCTTATAGATCTGGATCCACATTCTAGTTTTGATTTCTGGTTGCCCTGACATAGCAGATATGTTAATAAACTCTATGGACTTAAATCCGTTCATGTTTAAGGTTGACATAATCAGGTAAAGATTTCACAGGCAAAAGCTAATTAGCAAAACAAGGTTGTCAATCATTTTAACAGAGAGAATTCAAGGTAAAGAACTGGTTTAAAAATGTGTGTGCGCGCGTGTATGTGTGTGGTGTGTGTGTGTAGACATGTTTATGCAAAGCATACACATGCAGGAGTCCCTGGAGCCCAGATACAATGCTGGATCTCTTTGGAAGATAGTTATAAGCAGGTGTGAGCCATGAAGTGAGTCCTGGGAGCTGACCTCAGGCCTTTTCCAAGAACAGTAGGTCCTTTCAACTGATGAGCCATCTCTCCAGCCCCAGGGAATTGTTTTAAAAAGATGTTTTAGAACTGAAATCAATGACAGGTGCGTATAGGAGGAACACTGTAAGAGAATGCTCACATTTTAGATCCATGGACTGAAGAACACCAGAGTTCTGGACATGGAAAGAGACACCTCTCAGAGGTGTGTGGTGTCTAGCCTGTGGCGGGGAGACTGCCCTCCTGCTGGTGGTGCCTTTGAGGAACACAATGCTGCTGGTTTGGGGCAGACAGACCAAGAAACCACCAAAAAGGGAACAAGCTGTTGTTTACTGAACAGGCTGCCAGGAAAAGCAAAATCCAGAAGCAGTCAGATCCCTTCTTCTCCCAGTCATCCTTCAGCGGTTGTCCCCAGCATCAGTAAGAGGAAAGCTATTGCTTTAGACCTGACACTACCAAATGACTAGGAACATTCGTAGCACAAAGCCTATCATGTTCTAGACCATACTTGACCGTAAGGGATTCTTCCTTGTTTTTGCTAACTCATATTTCTAGTATAATTTACCTTCTATGTTTGCTTCCAGTTAAAAAAAAAAATAAACCAAAGCTTTCTGGATTTTCTGTGGGTTTCTCCTCATAATCATCAAAACACAAGAATAAAGTTTCCACACAAAGTGACTCAAAACCTTTCAGCTGATTGAGAAGGAAACACAGGACTGGGTTAGTTTCCCTGCAGGACCAGAAAGTGAAAGGTGTGTGCTGTCGAGGAAAGGAAAAAGAGAAAACAGTAGTTTATTCTGAGCCATAGCATAAAAATGAGTATTTCTCCTGCTCTAATCATGAGAGCACAGGTCAACTGACCTGTGAAGGTTTGGAGGAACACAAGAGATGAGTCTAAAGAAGAAACGACCAGCCAAAATACACTCAGCCTCGTGCTTGCCTATGGCACCGCGTTATAGCAGGAAGTGTCAAAAGTAGGCGACGTCAGTAATCTAGGATCATGATGGGAATACGTGGATGTTCTACTTCAAGTGACCAATTCTCCCCTCTCTGTCAGTGGCCCTCGGACTGCTGGTTAGTTAAGCTCAAGTGTTATTTCTCATACTTTATTGAATCAACTAATTCAAGGAAAGTTTCGCTGTAGCATCCATGAATTCTTAGACAATATTGCTTAAAGCCCACGAAGAAGGGGGTTGATTCCCATCCTTTAACTTGCCACCATAATTATATTACTGTGTCCATGTGTATCACACCGTGGGAGATTTGTATCTGATACTGTGGATGGGTAATTATTTAATATGGGGGATTTTTCTGGATATATGAGCTGTCAAACTGCACTGTTCCCTTCCATGCAGTAGAGGCCAGTAACGCCCCACCCTGCGCTCCGCTCCCAACCACTCCACTTCCAGCTGTGGCGGCCAATGGGCCTTTGGAAATCATTTAGTCGCTCCTGGATGAGAAGGACTGGAGTGGGTCTCCTGAACGCCTCCTCTCTCCTCCCTTTGCTGAAGTGGGAACATGAGTGATAACATCAGAGCTTTGAAGACACAGTTTTAGTTTTGGACCATTGCATACTTATATCCAATGTTTTGTGATTACCCTCTAGAATTCCCTCCCTATGCCTCCTGGCTGCTGCTTGCCAGCTAGTTTCCTCCTACCTTCACGTCTTTTTCTTGTCTTTAGACATGACGAGTTTAATTAGGAATGCTCGTATGGCCGCTGATAGAAAGTTGTTATTGGAGTATGGGCAGTGGCTACAACAGCGCAGAAAATACCATCCTGCCCCCTCACAGGTAAGGGCCAATAACTACATAGAAAGTGAGGGTCTTCACAGGCCTCCCCCACCCAGGATGAAAGGACTGAGTGTTGTGCGGATCTTATGCGGAATCCATAGGTGGGTGCATTCATGGTTGTGATAACGATGCCGTATCGAGAGGCCTGTTTCATAGCATCAGAAGGACAATAGTAAGTTACAGCCTAGGGCCTTTGACCATGTTTATAATCCATCTATTTTCCCCCCTGTGGAATGAGCCCAGAGCTGAGCAGAAAGCAGTTGGCGAATACCTTCATCCCCCAGGCATTTGTAGCACTATTGCAGTAGTGGTCGCAACTGGCCTGGTAGGTTGGTATGGTGCATGCAGGGACCACAGCTGGTGAAAAACACTGACTGTCCTCCGGCAGCCGGAACAGCTTCTCATAACACCACGAACACTAGTCGGTGGGGAGAGAGCTTCCAGCTAAGTCCCGCCTTGATTTCCTTGCATGCCATATCCAAATGTCTCTTTGGCAATAACCTGGTGGACTCTAGTTTTGACCGGCAACTAAAAACAATCACAGCAGCCTGTGTGGTTTCAGGACCTCCTGGTTTCCACAGGATAAGAACTCATGGGGAAGTTTCCTGGACTTGGCATTGAGGTTTAAAAGCCCGTGACTTTTGGGAATAGCGTTATCCACTCGTACAGAGTACATCGGTTCAAATTCTCTTTTAAGAACATTATTTAATTGTGTTATGTAGCAGTAGGTTTCCGTGTGGATTTGCCGTGCATCTTTAGTTCTGGTGAGGCCCTCCCCTCACACGCCTTTCCCCTGTCCTATCCTTACCTAAACATTTTCAGTCTACTGTCTTCCCCTTGTTCTTTCGGGTCACAGGTGTGTTACTACCCGCCTAGCTTAAGCACACCCCGAAATCACTTCCCGCTTCCTGGCCTCTATAGACACGCACACAAGCTTGACAGAAAAATATAAAAATTCAAAGCTAGGATCTTCATAAAGAGAGAACAGATGGCATTTTTCTTTCTGGGCCTGGGTTATTTCGCTCAGCTTGATGTTTTCCAGTCCTATCCATTTTCTTGCAAATCTCAGTTTCATTTTTCTTAAGTGCTGAATAAAATCCCATTGTATATACATCCCACATTTTCCTTATCCGTTCTTCAGCTGATGGACTTCGAGTCTGATTCTACTTCCTAAATCTCGTCATTAGAGAGAGTAGCAATGAATATGGATGAGCAGGTACTGCTGTTGCTGGCTGCAGAGCACTCTGGGTGTATTCCCAGGAGCAGTGTTGCCGAATCATCTGCAAGCTCTCTTCTTAGGTTTTTGAGTCAGAACCAGACTAATTTCTATAGTGGCTGCACAAGTTTGCACTCCCACCAACAGTATATTAAATTCCCTTTGGCCACATCCTTGCCAACATTTGTTGACATCTATATTCCTGATGATGGCTGTTCTGGCTGGAGTGAGAGGGAATCTCACAGTAGTTTTAATTTGTATTTCCGGTGGATAATGACCTTTGACATCTTTAAAAGTATTGATTAGTCCTTTGTATTTCTTTGAGAATTCTCTGTCCAATTCCATAGATGTTTTCTTGTTTTGGTTGGTTGATTTTTTTGGAGTTTACTTTTTTTATGCTTAGTTCTTTGTATATATTCTATACGTTAATCTTCTGTCAGATGAACAGGTAATGCAGACTCTCTGCATCTTCACTACATTTACAATTTCTTTGCTGCACAGAGACCTTTGAGTCCCACAAGGTTCCACTTGACAATTATTGGCTTTAGTTCCTGAGCAACCCAAGTCTCATTGAGAATGGCTTTATCTATGCCTGCTATTGTATAGCATACTCCCTAATTATTCCTCTAGCAATCTTAGAGTTTGGAGCCTTATGCTGAGGTCTTGATCAATTTGCAATTAATTGATATCCAGGATGAGAGACAAAGACCAAGTTTTATTCTCTATCTGTAGGTATACAGTTTTTCATATACCAATACACCATTTGTTGAAAATATTTTTTTCTCTAGTCTATTTTTATCCTTTTTGTTGTGAAAAAAGTCAGGCTGGAGGTGCAGGGGCTTCTCTCTGTGTCTTCCCCACTATTGCATTGGTGTACATGTCTGTTTTTGTGTCAGAACCATTCTGCCTTTTTTGTTGTTGTTGTTTTGTTTTTTGAGACATGGTTTCTTTGTGTAGCCTTGGCTATCCTGCAACTCACTCTGTAGATCAGGCTAGCCTCAAATTCACAGAGCTCTGCCTGCCTCTGCCTCCCTGAGTGCTGGGATTACAGGTCTACACCACCACTGCCTGGCTTCATGATGGCTTTTTTGAGAATGGATATGGAGGTCTTTATTTTGCTAACAGAACCACAATGAATAATGGCCAGGAGATAACCCCAGAGCTATGGAGGCTTCAGACACTAGGTGGGAAGTGAAGTGACAGACAGAAACAATAACTTGAACTAATCATATGAGCTGCAATAGCCAGCTCTGGGTAGTCAGACAAAGCTTTAAACTAATGGCGGGAGAGGGCGTTAACTACAGAGCCCAGTCAATCATGTACCAGGCCAGCCTACAGCTGCTAGATGACCTTAGGGACAGGGTCTAAGCAGCTAGTGCTGAAATGGCTCCCAGGAATTGTCAGCCTGCTCTTTATATGGCTGTGGGTTTTTAAAGGTCTTGCCAGTAGACTAGACCTTGGGTCCAGTTTCCTACTTGATTCTGAAGATCTGATTGTACTTGACAAGTTGCTCATATCAACACAACACACCATTGATCTGGGAACACCAGCATGCTTGTAAAGACTTGGTCAGGCAGCCAGTCTATTTCACTTGGAACAGGAGCCAGTTGAAGGACTTCTCACCCACAGCCACAGCCCATCCTCCTCGGGTTGGTCACTGAGGGATCATCCCCAAACACCTGGAAACCTGCAACTAATGGTGAGCTTTTGCCATGCTTCCCAGTCATGCTAGTCATAGGAGCCTTCGATGGAAACCACTGGATAATCCAGGACAAAGGGCATATATGGGCCAAGTGTGAGGTACTTGGTGGTACCATCAGGAGACCTGAAGTCAAGGTGGCATTTTCCAAGCCTGAAGAACTCAGAGGCAGCCACGTGCATGTCAGTGCTGACCCCATCAGTGAGGCATATTTTCCCAGTTGCATTCCCCAGCAGCCACATTGCTTCTTTGTTCCCTAGGATGTTAAGTGCAAGCCCACCTTCCTCCACTCTGCTGCTGGCATCTCCCATGTATTTGTCCTTGACTATGCTCTTCAGGTTGTGGTAGGCTTCTGCTCCAAGTCTCCTGGTTTTCCAAAAGCTGACTGTTTGAATGCAGCCGTAGGAGGATTGTGAACTCATGCATGGTCAGCTGTTGCCTACTTGAGCACCACGGCCAATCACATTGAAAGCCAGGGTAGCAGGAAGACTGTGGGGTTGCTAGCTACATCAGCAATGTGACGGTACAGGGCACAACCTTTTCCATAGCACTAGCTTTGCAGACAGTGAAGGACACTTTCAGGATCTCATTTGTACTAAAAGTAGATTGATTTCCAGTCTCAGATATTTCAGCTAACAGTTTGTCAACCTTCTCCTGTTCCACATTCAGTTTCCTGCTAACCAAAGTGCTTGACAGCCATGAGGGCAACCCTGCCTATATAGAAGTTTCAGGAGATTCGCTACTGGGTTTGGCAGCTCAGAAGAAACCTTTTGAGGTACAGAGGTCAATCTCAATATAGGATTCCCACAACTGTCAAAGATCTCTCTAGCATGGACTTTGAGAATAGACATTGTATATTTCTGCTGTCTGGATTGCTGTGCAGAAAAGAGAGAGTGTTGCAGATGTGAAGAGAACATTAAGGAGAGAGATGCATGTGCCCAGCTTTCCCAGGGGCTCCATCATGCTCTTTGTATTACTGTGAGCCCGTGGCACGCCTTGTCCTCAGGTCACGCCAGTGCTCCAACGTTCTTGTTCTTGCTCATGATTGCTTTGGCTACCCAGTATCCTTTGTGTTCTCATATAAATTTTAAGATTGTTTTCTCCTTTTGTGAGGGACTGAGTTGTCATTTTAATTGAGATCGAATTGAGCCTGTGAATTACTTTTGGTAGGATAGACATTTTTTTATATTATTAACTCTTCCTTTCCATGAGTATGGGATGTCTTCCTACTAGGGTCATACTCAACTTCCTTCTTCAGTGCTTTAACTTTCTTAATTGTAAGGCTTTTTAATTCTCTTGTTTTGGCTTATTGTGAGGTGTTTTTTAAATGATTTCTTCCTCAGCCTGTCATTGGTATATAGGAAGGGTATTGCTTTTTGAATGTTAAGTTTGTACCCTGCTGCTTTGCTAAAAGTGTTTATTAGTAGCTCTAGGAGTTTTTCTGGTGAGTCCGGTTCTATCTTTTAAACACTCCACTGATTTGTTGTTGGTGATGTGCATGTGATTAGTTAATTAATTAAGTAATTAGTGACTTTTATCAGTCCTTCTTCAACTATGGAAAAGAAGACAGGGATCGTAGCAGAGTGGGACCATTGCCCAGCAGTAGGCAGAATTCTCAGCCCTCAGGTTGACTTTCTTGAGACTTGTGTTTTGTATTTCCTTGTACTAATTCTAGCTATTTTCTCTGGCACAGAATGTGTATGCAGCCAAGGAAAATGCATTTTAAATTATCATCTTGTATAAAATAAAATTCATAGGTTTGTGCAGTTTTGAAATTCTGTTGTTGATTTGGCTACTTTTGGGCTACATGAATTTTTCATGGTGACTCGGATTTCAAGAATAATTTGGTTCTAATGTTATTCAAGCTCACCCTTTCCTATAGTCATTCTAGCTAAGGCAAGTGTTTACGTAATACCTAATGCCTTGTTTCTTTCAACCTCTTCATTGAGAAGTCTGAAATAAAAAGAAATATATCCTAAGGTGGCTCTTTGTTGGTGGACATTTATGGCAACCAAATTTCCAATCCAATGTCCCAAGCTGAGTCTATTTGGGGAAAAGGGACCCTCTTTTATGAACCAAATAAGGGAAACCGTACGCATCTCAGGACTCAGTACATTTTTAAATAATATCCAGATGCCTGTGACCTAGTGAAGTTTTCAATAGTGTTTCAAATAATGAAAAACAGAAAGATAAAAGAAAATTTAGAGAAGGCATTCTGTTTGTCGCTACATCAAATTATTTTCTCTTGACTCCCAGTGAAAAAGTTTCATACTAAAAAATAATCAGTAAGACAAAGAAAGTAGAGTTCCTTCCAACTCATTATAAGAAGCTACGGTGAAAAGTCAAATAAAGATAAGTGCAAGGGTCCTTGCTACCATACCTCTGACCTCGTGGGAAGAAGGCAGACTGTGAGAAAGACATGGTTTAGAAGGATCCAGATGGCCAAGCATCAGCAGGGCGGTACTGGTAACCCCTGCTCTGCTGAGGACCTGGTGAGTCACCAGGACAAATATTGAACATAGCTATTTCCTATGATACAACTGTTACGGGGAAGCGAGAAGCAAATAGCAGCAAACAGTACTTTGTTTTTCAGTACATTAAAGACAAATAGCCAGAGAGAAATAGTCCACCTCAGGGCACGTCAGTAAAAAAAGCCCTCAGTTCATTCACAGCTAGGAACCAGGGAGGAACCAGAGGCCACAAGGAAGACTGTAGGACCAGGCTCCCAGCTCCTGCCTTACCCAGATTCTGTCCCTCTCTATATGTCCAAATAGGACCTTGGAAAAGATAACAGTGGGAAAGGGAATCTCAAGGGGTAAGTCGGGTTTTCAAGGAAAACAAGTTAATATTTAAGGAGTTTCAGTTCCTAGGTTTGGCTAATTTTAAGTCTGAGCTCATGAGCCTAATTTTTGCCCTGCTCCAAGAACACCGCCAGCCTTGTGAGGAAAAAAAAAAAAATCAATGTTCTTATAACACTTCAAAGACTACATTTTCTCTCAATACCTAAAATGCAATATGAAATTAAGTTTGTTTACTTACAATGTATTTATGAAACTGGTAGTTTGACACATCTATACATAACTAGGTAGAGACCTGTATCTGAACATTGACCTGTTGCATTCACTCACTGTTTATTTAAAAAAATGTTTTATTGATTACTAAATTCTAGATACTCTGTTAGTCCTGGGAGATAGACCAGTGAATCAATGAACATTACAGAAATCGTGGCATTCCATGTATTTAAATATGTGTGTAAAATGAGTAACAATACAATATTATTTCACATAGACATAGGTGAAGAGCTGATCAATCAGGGTGATGGATGAAAAGAACAGACTTTTTTTTTTTTTTTCTGGATAGGGCTAAAGGGAGTGATCACTCTAAGGACTCCGACAAACATCAGAATTCAGTGGCCGTGTGAGTCAGTTCAAAGTACTGAGGTAACAGCATTCAAGAAAGGAAATGAAAGAATTAAAAACCCTTAAAATAGCCTTTAATACCAGCAATCAAGCAGCAGAGGCAGGTGGATCGCTCTGAGTTCAAGGCCGGCCTGGGCTACAAAGTGAGTCCAGGACAGCCCAGGCTACACAGAGAAACCCTGTCTCAAAAAACTAAACAAAAACGAAAACAAAACCAAACCCCTCGAATAGGGCTGGGAGAATGGCTCAGTTGGTAGAGAACTGGTTGGACAAGTCTGAGGTAAGGCAGGTACAACAGCGCAAGTCTGTAACCCCAGGACTGTGGACACAGAAACAGGAGGCACTGGAGAGTTCAGTGGCTACCCAGCCTCAATGAATCGTTGAGCTCCAGAAGCCTGAGCCTGTCTCAGAAGATAAGGACGGTGGTGGAGAGAGACTCTGGTGACTGCCAATGAACACCCTGATACACTGCACATGAAAAGTGGGAAGGGACCTAGAGGGTAATGGTTTGTGCTTCTTGTTAAAAATCACCATTCTTCCTATCTGATACATCCAATAGCGTTTTGTTTCACATGACTCATCCTGATGTTTCTGAATGGAAGGATTAAGTGTCACTTTGAGCTATCGCACGTACATGGCAGGTTGAGAACTTGTAGGCTTTCTACCCTAAAGATTTTCAGAATTGTGATTCTCTTTTTTAGCTCCCTTAATAAAGATGACAGACTTGCAAAGACAAAGTCATTCCACTGTAAGTGCCTGAGATCTTTAGTGTTACATTCCTAGAGAAGAACCCAACCTAGCAAGATGAGTGTTTTTTGTTTTGTTCTGTTTTTCAGTATACTTAAAAACAAAAAGTAGTGCAAAGCTAGTGATGAGGCTCCAGACAATGGAAAAAAGGTCAAATAAAAGGGGAGGATTTAGTGCAGATCACACAACCATGAGAGCTGGGGTTTCTGATAGGGATTTTTTTTCTGAGTGCTGGGAAATTCTTCTAAGAGGATGATGAAGCTGACCCACCAGGTAAATAATTATGTTGAAAAGTATAATGATTTTTTTTTTATTTGAAAGCTGTATTTTGTTTTTTTTTTCTTTTGAGGTGTTGGGATCCAACTCAAGACTGCAGGCATTCCGGGAAACACACCACCAAAGCCCTGCAGCCCCACCCTGAAATTAGCCTCATGCATTTCCCTCAAAGCTTAACCTATTAAAATGTTTAATCTTAAATGTTAGATTTTAACTTAAACTCCCAACGTAAAGTATCAGCTTCCAAAATCTTACAACAGTGAGGCTTTTAAAACAAGGATGGATTTCAATATCTTTCTTTTGCGAACACCCAGAAGTTAATACTCACTCACCAAAGATAAAAACTTAACACAAGAACAAACCCTTTAAACATTAGTTGGATGGCTTCAGTTTAGTTTGGGAAAAGGTGTGTCCCTGGTAAATATAGACACAATGTTATGCTATATAGGTTTATGTTTCCTGGCATTGTTGCTGTTGGAAAAGGAATTGGAGCCACTTTAGTGTGATCTATTTAATTTTCCCCCTCAGAAACATCATGTATTTGATAAATCAGTGGTCACGATCGCTTCAGCCTGAGCCAGCGAGGCGGTAATCGAAGTGAAGATGGGTTGGCCTCTCAGTGCAGATATGCGGGTGCTCCTGTGTTCTCGTTCGCCGTGTGCCTGTCATATCAATGAAAGGAGAAATAGATTTGATTGCATTTGGCAGATGCCTTCCACTAACAGTATTTGTGAAAGACGGGCTTGTTCAAGGTTGAATTCCCAATTATTTCCTGCTGTAAGAAGCAAGATAAAACAAAGTCTCTGGCATCCAATGCAATTAGCTCTGATATTGACTTATTTCTAATGTAAAAATCATACTCCCTTTGGAGGAAGAAGGAGCAGGTGCTGTTCCAAAGAAGTGAATGGGTGCAGTTGTTTGTCTCTGTGTCTCTGAGATAAGAGCTCTGAGATCAAAAGTGTAAAGAGATATGATACAGGATATAGTAGAAATTGTATTGTGAAAACATTTAATTAATATATTACATATTTAATTCTTCCTATAAATTATGGTCCCACATCATCAGCTGCTGCATTGCTCAGCCAGATATAGCAGCTCATGCCTTTGGCTATGAGCCACATGTGAAAGCCACATGCTATGGCATGTGAAAGGCTGAGGAAGATAGAGGTCAATCTCATCTATATAGTGATTTCAAATCCTGAGGCTCTGCCTCAAACATGGAATAACTATATTACTCAAAGAAAAGGGGAACAAAGCTAGCATTATTCACAGTATCCAAAAGGTAGAAGCAACTCATGTGTCCATTGATAGGAGCATGGGTAGACAAGATGGATCCTATATATTCCATTGTTTAGCTTTAAAAATTCAGTCAATTTCTAAAGTGGTTGTACAAGTTTACATTCCCACCAGCAATGGAGGAGGGTTTTCCTTTCTCCACAACCTCTCCAGCATGTGTTGTCACTTGAGTTTTTGATGTTAGCCATTCTGATGGATGTAAGGTGAAATATCAGGGTCATTTTGATTTGCATTTCCCTGATGGCTAAGGATGTTGAACATTTCTTTAAGTGTTTCTCTGCCATTCGATATTCCTCTACTGAGAGAGTTCTCTGTTTAGCTCTGTACCCCATTTTTTGATTGGATTACTTGATTTCTTGCTGTTTAACTTCTGGAGTTCTTTATATATTCTGGATATTAGCCCTAGTCAAGTATAGGGTTGGTGAAGATCCTTTTGGAAAAGGATCTTCTGTAAGCTGTCATTTTGTACAACAACCACTTTGGATATCAATCTGGTGCTTTCTCAGACAATTAGGAATAGTGCTACCTCAAGATCCAGCTATACCATTCCTAGGCATATATCTAAAAGATGCTCAAGTACACAACAAGGACATTTGCTCAACCATGTTTGTAGCAGCTTTATTTGGAATAGCCAGAATCTGGAAACAACCCAGATGTCCCTCAATTGAGGAGTGGCTACAGAAATTGTGGTACATTTATACAATGGAATACTAGTCAGCTATTAAAAACAAGGAAATCATGAAATTTGCAGATAAATGGTTCTATCCTGAGTAAGGTATCCCAAAAGCAGAAAGACACAGATGGAATATAGTCACTTAGTGGATATTAGACATATAATATAGGATAAACATACTAAAATCTGGTACACCTAATGAAGCTAAGCAAGAAGGAGGACCCTGGGTAGGATGATCAGTCCTCATTCAGAAAGGCAAACAGGATAGACATCAGAAGAGGGAGAAAACAGGCAACAGGACAGGAGCCTATCACAGAGGGCTTCTGAAAGACTCTACCCAGCAGGGTGTCAAAGCAGATGCTGACACTCATAGCCAAACTTTGGGCAGAGTGCAGGGGATCTTATAAAAGAAGGGGGAGATAAAAGACCTGGAGGGGACAGGAGCTCCACAAGGAGAACAACAGAACCAAAAAATCTGGGCCCAAGGGTCTTTTCTGAGACTGATACTCCAACCAAGGACCATTCATGGAGATAACCTAGAGCCCTTGCACAGATGTAGCTCATTGCAGCTCAGTCTCCAAGTGGGTTCCTTAGTAATGGGAACAGGGACTGTCTCTGACATGAACTCAGTGGCTAGCTCTTTGATCACCTCCCCCTGAAGGGGGAGCAGCCTTACCAGGCCACAGAGGAAGATAATGCAGCCAGTTCTGATGAGACCTGATAGGCTAGGGTCAGAGGGAAGGGGACCTCCCCTATCAGTAGACTTGGGGAAGGGCATGGGAGGAGATGAGGGAGGGTGGGATTATAAGTGAATGAGGGAGGGGGTTATGCTTTGGATACAAACTGAATAAACTGTAATTAATAAAATATAAATTTTAAAAATTAAAAAATTCAATAAATTTAAATGCATGGTACGCTATAGACAGACCCAAAGTATTCCATCCTACGGAAAGTAAGACAATAAGAGGACAACTATTGCACGATTGCACTTACATGAAATAGCCAAAGTGGTCAAAACAGAAAATAGGATGGTAGTTGCCAGGGTCTGGGGGGAAGAGGAATGAAGCCACCATCTGGGAGAAGCAGAGCAGAAACACTGGGAACACTCTGGACTCCAGGGCTCACTTGAGATTCATTCCTGGCTTCTTCAGCCTCAAGCTTTGCAACCTTGAACAGGTTGACTCATTACCCGTTCTTGAATGTGCCGATAAAAAATCTTGTCTAGGATGGGGTGTAGTATGTACTTGGCTCAATAGAGTGAGCGGAAAGAAATGAGACACTAATATAACACAGAAAAAAAGATCTTTTTTGTGGCTTGTGGATGAAATGAAGTTTTGTTTTTTTCTGCATGTGAAAATGCTACTCTGATACTTGGTGCACAGTCCTCAAAAAATGTGTCATTTTTTGTTGTTATCGCTGAAAAGGAAAATGAGAATCAGCATGTATACATTTCCCAGTATTGCCCGCAGAGGCTAACGGTCAACTTCAAACAAGAAGCCCAGGTCTTCTACCTTGTGCCATTAAATTGAATAGGGAATAGGGAAAACAGATCAATTATCCTATAAAAACAGACAAGCAAATTTTTGTACAGGTGCAAGGAAGTAAATTTCTTGTCCAATTTTATACCATCTTCCTGTGTTCCTAGTCTGTGTGCTTGTACTTAACATTAGTGACATCCGGGTCTAGAAATCAGCCAGAGCCCCAGTTACTAAACCACAGCTATGTAAAGCGTAGATGCCAAGTCAATAAACTGTTAAATGCAACCCATCCTTTTGCTGGGAAAGCTATACTTTCTTGAAGGCTAGACTAAGACTTTAGAGTTAGATTTCCCCGTTAGAACCTGGGGACCCGGAGGCAAGCCTGTGGCTGTATTCTTCCTTTTCTAGCATGCACATGCAACTTTGCACCCTATCCACATGCCAAGGTTGTGCCCCTTTCATCATGGGTTCAAAGGTCATAGAGTTTAAGCTAACGTTCCTCCTTAGAGGGAATCCAGATTCCAACCATTACAATTCAGGCTGTGAACGCAGTGCCCAATGAATTACAGCAACAGCAACAACAAGACCCAGAGCGATTCTCAGAAGCACGTTCATCTTACACCTGAACATCCAGGAAGGGAGGTGGTTTCCTAACTGATGAAACTTTATAATTGCTGTCACACAGTGGTGCCTGCGACAGGGCAGTTAGTGCCTGTGCACGCATGAATTTGATCACAGCTGCTTGCAGCTGACCTCACGTCACAAGAGCTGAGCTCATTGTTGGCCCTTCGTGTATCGAGTCAAATACCTAGTTAAGATGTCTCCAAAAGGATCCCGCTGTAAATTGGCCTGGAAACAAGTCAGTTGTGGGCAAGAAGACAGAAGCGGTAGGCGTTTTAAGAAATTCATCACTTTTGTGGCTTATAGAGTAGTAGGGTGTCTCTAACAAATCTAAAACCCATAGGCCAGACTCTAAGAAAGCGCTAGAGCTTGCCAGAACACAGAACTGATAGGACCTTTGGAGATTCTCACAGGCTTTTTAAAGCCTTCCAGTGGGAGGGTCAGAATCACTGGGATCACCCAGAATCCCACCCTGATTTTGAACTTGTATAAAATACCTTCATAGTGGTTAGTGTTTTGTTAGATGTCTGGGGATGGACACCAAACCAAAGCATTCTTGACAAAAGCTAAAAGCGGGGGAGGAGGTGCTCTGCTCTTCGGTGAATGAAACTACCAGATAACATAAGAAAGAGCATGGGTGCCAGAGGCAGGAGTGAAACACAGGTGTGAGACGGAGATTCCTACGCAGACAGGTATGAGAAGACTGACTGTCACGTATCAATGCAAGGAAATGAACATAATCAAAGTTGGCAAATACATCAGAATTGAAAAAAAAAAAAAAAACAAAGCAAGGATAGGCTGATGCGAACAGATAATGGATCATGTAGCTCTAACTGAAGAATTATTGAACAATAGTACCTGTTTTTTGGTTTGTAGTATACAAATAGCACTCTTGACAAGGGAAGACGTCTTAAATTTTTAATCATATTTGTGAAGGTCGGGGTCTACAGGAAAATATCAGGCTTTTAAATGTAAGCTAGCTGGTAGTATAAAAACCAGGGATGACTTGAAAGGGCACAGGAGCCAGGAGCTGGGAAAGGGCAGTGCCTGGTTATACTGGTCACGGAGCTGAACTTTGGCCAGGGTGGGGCCTGGGGTGGGGCCTGGGGTGGGGCCTGGGGTGGGGCCTGGGGTGGGGCCTTGGGTGAGACACAGGAGAGGGCTTGAACTGAGTGCCAGCACCTGCTCCCCGCATCTCTCCTCAGCAGAGGCCTCTCCTCCACCAACAGCGTTCTCACAGTAGAAGAGAAACATCAAGGTTTCACCCTGCATGGAAGGAAGGGCTGAAGATGCTCAGTTGCCGCTCAGAAGCAAACTTTCCTGGAGAGAAAAAACAAAAAAAACAAAAAAAAAAACAAAACACTGCAACTCAAATGGCAGGAGCTGAGACTTTTAGAAGGATCCCAGGATTCAATAAAGATTTTAATTATTAACGAATTGATTGTATGAACTGATGGGTTGTGTCGTGCTGATGATCACATACGTGCACGAACATGTACATCCTGTGCTGATTGTCTTCGTCTGCTCTTCTTACACCCTGAGCTGCCTTCATGTGTCTCCCCAGTGCCCAGGGCCTAGAACATTTTCTCTCAGCCCCACCTTTATGCTTCTCTCTCCTGTGTCTGTTTTGCTGAACTTGACACTGTTTATCCCAGTGGCACCCACTTTTCTGCCAATGATGGATTTCTTTCCTCTTTATCACTTACTAAGGTTCTGTTGTGTATAGACTAGATTTTCTTCATCTGCATGTTTATTGAACATTTCAGCTGATTCCATAGCTTAGGTGTTGGGAATAGAACTACAGTAAATATGGGGATGCCGGCACCTCTTCTGGCTGGTGACTTTGAGTGCAACTGTTATTTTCTTCACACCTTTGTCAGCGTTTGTCAGTCTTTGTTTTCATGAGCTAGCCATTTTAACTGGGATGTGATAAAATCTCAGGGGAGTTTTGAGTCGCAAATGATATTAAGCTTTCCCCACACATCTAATGACCACTTGTATTTCTTTTATGGGAAGAATCTATTGTTTTTTGCCTAGTTAAAGCTGGAAAATATGGGGAACAGACAGATGAACAGGCTCAGAAATGACCTTCATCATTCAGGAATGGCAGAGACACCTTGATTGTGATGAATAATATTTGTGATGGTTTAAAAATGCTGCAGGGGAGAATATTATGGTAACAGTTTCAAAATGAGCTAATGAGTTTTTAATCTCACTCTTGCAAAAACTCATCTCCTTGGTAACAATGCTATCCTTATATGATCAAGGAACAGGGGAACCTGGGAAATGACAACCAAAGTGAGGATTTATAAAACAGCATGTATCACATGACTGTTTATCTTCCCATCCTTGTTGCAATTTGGGGAGTAAATAGAAGCGGGGCTCGAACATAGAACCTGCCTGCCTAAGTGTGAAGATGGCAGAGTGTGTAAAGCAAACGCCGCTAGAATAGAAAGTCTGAGAACAGGGGATTGATGGCGAATGTGCTTTCCCTGACATGGTTTTGGTAAATTATGGGCATCCATGCACTTATTAGAATAATTTTAATTCTGTGAAGTAAAATGAGATTATAAGGCACTGTCAAGATAACATAAAAGGCATTTGAATATAGTAATATAAATGATTTACATTTATGTATCACCCTAAGATTTAGCCACAGGCCTGATAATTATACCTTTAAATGACATACCTAAATAGCTTTAAAATTTTCAAAACTATATGAAAACATCTTATTTTGGTTGGCATCAAAATCACATATATTTATTGTTACTAATAGAAAAGCATAAAATGAAAGTGGAGGTTAGCGAAAACTTGATACAGAGCTTTTTACATCCAAATTCACAGAAAGGGGCTGCAGAAATAGCCTAGCAGTTAACAACACTCAGTCCTCTTGCAGAGGACCCAAGCTCAGGTCCTAGCACCTAACACTGGCTGTAAGTCTACTTCCAGGACACCCTCACCTGGGCTCTAGGGCCTGGTTCATGCTTGGGGTGCCTAATAGGGATGCGGGCTCACATATTACACACAACTAAAAATAAATAAACCATCAAAGAAAAAACAGTGAGTTCGCTGACACTTAACTTACCACAGGCTAAGAATCTGTGCACAAGAAGGGTCCATCTCTAAGTCATTAGTCTTACACTTGGGGTAAGGAAAGGCAAGAGGATTCTGAAACAAATACCCCAACTCCCCATAGCCATATACGGTAATGAAAGAACTCAGAAGTTCCTGCATGGTTTATTGAAAATGCAAAGGGGGGAAAAGTTGCAAAGGAGGCATTCTTTTACTTGAGCAAGTAAAGTTCTAGGGATAGTACCCAGATGTCTGGCCACAGCCATTTGGGATGTATCTGGTACATCCCAAACTAGCTGTCTAAGTACAGACTCTTATGATAAGACAAACATCCTGGTGTTCTAGACTCATTCTTCCAGCTCTTGCACAAATCTTACTCTAGATGTTCAGCCATAGTCTTGAATATTAGCAGAGGAGTTAGTAAGATAAAGAGATGCATATTTATGCAAAGCCACTCAAAAGAAACATGAGCAGTGATGCTAGAAATTGTCCAAATTGTCAAATTTAAGGACTTTTAGTTTTTTTTGTTTTGACGTAATCCCAAAAGGCGTCCCAACTCTGAGCCTTTAATCCTCTTATCTCAGTTTCCAAATGCTGATTATTCATTTGTTCTTTAGTTTACTGGGTGACATGGTTATTACTGAATAAAGATGTCAGGTATCATAGGTAATATAGAATCTATCTTCACTTTGCACACATAAGCATCATGTAGATAAGTTTCCTCTCTACCAGTGTGGACTCATATCACCCTTTTCCAGGTACCCATTTCAACCCATGAAGATGACACGTTCTGTTAACAACTATTTTATTTCTTTTTGGAAAGATCAGAGATGCTACAAAAAAAAAAAAGACCATAGATTTGCAGCTCAAAATAAGAGAAACACATTCTTTCCCAGTTCCCGGATCAGAAGTGAGATGTGAAGGCGAGTGTAGGAAGGCTGCTCTTCAGCCAAAGGCTCCAGCCCTCACGCGGCTCTCCTGCCAGGCAGCCTCTATCCCACGGCTACAAATGTCCCACCGCTCTCTCCACCTCCACATGCTCCTCTTCTCTTGTCACTGTGTGCCTTCTCTGCAGTTCTCCTGAGGACCATCATTGGTGGATTCAGGTCCAAGAGCAAACTCAGGAGTCTCAGACACGAGATAAATAATTTGCAAATAGGCAGACATGGAGAGGAGATGGACAGAGAACGCTTAGAGATGTTCTTTCGTTATGGTTTCAAATGGCTTTTTATTACCTCTCATTTTTTGAGATTATGTTGTTTCCCCCTCCCCTTCCTCCTTGCAAACCCTCTCTTGAACCCCTACTTGCGGTCTTTCAAGTTCATGGCCTCTTTCTTCATTAATGGATTAATGGTTGTTTCTACACATGCATGCTGTGTACTTATGTGTTCCCAAATACAGCATGCTCAGTTTGTGTAATGTCATTTGTATGTACGTTTTCAGCAATGACCGGTTAAAATCCAATAATTAATTGGTGCTCTCTTCCTTGAGGAAGACTATTTCTCCTCTCTCAGAATTCTTTTGCTGCCTGCAGGTTTGTGTGTGTGTGTGTGTGTATGTGTGTGTGTGTGTGTGTATGTGTGTGTGTATGTCTGTATGTGTGTGTGTATGTGTGTGTGTGTATGTCTGTATGTGTGTGTGTGTGTGTGTGTGTGTGTGTGTGTTGCTTGGAGCCTCGTGGGCTTTCCCTGTCCACTTTGGCATGCCTGTTGTTGTCCTTCTCCACTCCATGTCTGGGCAGTCATGTTGGGAAGACTTTATGGGTATGGTGTCTGACATTCCTAGGAGACACAATCTAACAGCAAACTCCCTGATCCTCAGGCTCCTAAAAATCTTTCTGCCCCCTCTTTTTCAATGTTCCCTGAGCTTTAGTTCAAGTGATTTTATAGTTTCTCTATCATTCAAGTTCTTACGTTCATTTGAAAATTTGTATTTGATTAAAATTTTAATCATTTTGTCTGATTTTCAAAGTTTTGTCTTAAAATCCTCCATTGTATTCTTTTACATTAGGAGTAATTTCTATCTGGTATAGAAATTTTATTTTGATTAGTATTGTTAGATGCATATTGAAGTATATAGTGATGGAATTAAGGTATAGATTGTATACAACATTTCCAGTGCTCTTAAAGCTTGTCTGTCTCCATTTCTGAGCAAGCAATCTTCTTACAAAGAGGAAAGACAATTCAGTTCTAGTTTCTATAACAATTGATTACTCTTGCCTATTGTAGAACTTCTTTTCTTTTCCTATGTTCTTCATTTTATTCCTTCCAGCCTGTGTGTGTGTGTGTGTGTGTGTGTGTGTGTGTGTGTGATATATAGTATTGTTATGTAGCTCAGGCTGGCCTTGAACTCATGATCTTCCTGCTTCCATCTGCCAATGGCGGATCGCAGACATGCACGTACCAGCACCTCACACACAGAAACTCATGTACATGGGTTCAGGTTGTGCATATTCTTTTGGATCTGGAACTTTAACCCAGTGAGTTTTTAAGGTCCATTCACAATGCTTGTGCATCCTCATGTTTTATCCGTTGTCATTTTATAAGTTGTTATTCCATAGCATAAACACACCAAAGACTTTGTGCATTCTCCTATTGATGGCTGCTTTTAGTTCTGACAACACAAATTTTGGCATAGCATTTTTTTGTGAAAAACATTTTCATTTCTCCAGATAGATACCTAAAACACACATCTACTTATAGGTGCATTGAACGCCAAGCTATGTAAGAGAATCTCAAATCTTTCCCATAAGGTGTGTATTATTCACCCCATAAATGCATGATGGTTCTACTCTGTGTCGTCTCCACCTCACGCCCCGTGTTTACCTGTGTTTTCACAGGACTTACAGAACAGTGCACACGTGGCTGCCTAAGCAAAGCTTGGGGCATTTGCTGTCCGTCTCCCATGTGAGTTGAGTCCTGAGGGTTAAACCTAAGTCGCCAGGCTTGGTAGCAGCAAGGACCATTATGAATTGAGTCATCTCTCTGGCCCACAATTCTCCGCTGTAGAATTTTTGGTTTTTGCAACAGGCATCGCTATAGTGCCCAGGCTGATCTCTGAATAAGGCATAGGAGATTTTTTTTTTTATCTCAAACCCCAAAGCAACTGGGACTACAGACATGCTCCAGTGCCTCCTTAGTAGGGTTTTAATTGTTTAATGAGTATATAAAATAATGGGTTTATCATAGAGTTTTCATATCATGTCATGTATTTTGTTTACACCGTCATTACCCTCTCTTACCCTCCTTAGGCCATCTTATTCATCTCCTTTCTTCTAAAACTCTTCCTTATACTTTCATTATAAATATGTAAATTATATATTCATATTTAATTAAACATACACTTAAATATTTCTCCGACATATTTATGGCATTTGTTTCTTCTTCTGGTATCTGTCCATTCAATTAATTTCTCCCTTTGATGTGTGTATGTATTTTACTTTTCTAGTTCTATGTATAGTCTAGATACTTGACAAGAATAGCAGTCAAAAATGTTTTCTCATTCTGTGCTGCAAGAAGGTTTCAAATTTTATGCAATCCTATTTGTCAACTTTTAGTATTACTAGAATTACGGTTTGATGATTTTTACATTTTATGACTATTATGACTATTCACATGTTTCACCTCTTTATTCATTTTTATCTACCTTCTGTTGGAAGTAGCACCTGTATGGATATATTTAACCTTGGATCTGTTAAATACATTATTTGGTTATTTGCAGTTCCATTTATATTGGCCCATTTGCTTCTTGGTAACGGTAAATGTCAAGCCAGACCTAATCCCAGCTTGAAGGAGGGGAGGTGGGCACAAATATTACCCCTAGCTGAGGCATCGTATTGTTGTGGGAGAAGTGAGGCCAGTTCCTTTCAGTGGAGTGACACCCGGCTCAACATCCACATTCCAGCGCAGGCCTCATAGCCAGGAGTCAGTCAACACATGCAGGACTCGTGTGGGGTGATGAAATTGAGTGGGTATGGTGAGGGGGTGGAAGAAAGCTCCAGAAGGAAGTGGGGGAGGGGATTAACATGTCCACAATATTATATTATGTTCTCAAAGAATAAATAAAAATACTATGATTTTTAAAAGACTTCAAGTGAAGCTACCCTATAATGGGGCAATAATGTCTCTACTAGAGGCCACAGGCTAACAAATTGGAAGCTCAGTGCCAAGCATGGGCTACCATTTTGACGGCCAGTGGGCTCCCAAGCCCCCAAGCATTACATGCTTCTGCCATCGATATCGGTTATCCTCCAGAATTTGATAGCGAGATTCCATTTGCTAGTGACATCACAGATTTTAGTCACAGAACATGGGGATACCAAGCTTGTACTGCCTTGGAAGCTTCATCCCTGTTGAACAGCTTTCACACACGCTGGAAGGTGCTACAGGTGCTGCTAGAGGAGAAAGGTCAGCGCCATCTAGCGGTGAACCTAGTGAACCACAGTGAGGACTAGCCCGGAATACACGGTACTGGCGCAGTAGTGGCGCAAACATCCTAAGAGGAACCAGCTGTGTTCTTACTGATTGTAAGTCTTGCTCCAGAAAACGAAGCCCGTACCTGTCCCTCTTGTCAGCCAAGAACCTGTGACTTCCCTGCTCCTAGGCGCTAGGAGATGACATACAACTACTGTTCTGCACATGGACGTGGTATTAACCATGTACAAACTGACTCCTGATGATTTATTGCACCCATAGACCAGTGCATCTCTCAACCCTTATTGGAGGAGCTTCTATTTGAAACAGTGGCTAACACTGAGACCCATAACTGGGCAAAGCTCAGAAACTAGCAAGAGACTGCACAATGCTTAGCTCTCCATAAGACATCTGTATCACGGCCTCTTCCCCTAAGGCTCAGGGATAACTGCAGAAGAGGGGACAGAGAGGGCTTAAGCGTCAGAGGCGGTGGGTCGCTCTGAGGAAACAGCTGGACACAGCTGCACAGAAGAACTCACAGCAGCTTACAGCATGCACAAGACCTACCCAAGCTCAAGCCAAACCAAATTCCATTATGGAGAAGGAAGCTCCACCCTGAGCCAAGGAGTTGTCAGCAACTGATGGCAACTGGGAGGAGAATGGGTTTCCTTTTGTGTTTGCCCCCTGAAAAGCTGGCCACCCTCCTGTGGAAGGCCACACACCCAAGACCATATGAGCAGCACAGATTGTACTTAATGGGTTAATAAATAAAAGGGGGCACAAATTTGGGTATATAAGAGGGAGTTGGTGGAAGAAATGAATATGATCAAAACAAATAGAATGAAACTCTCAAATTAAAAAAAAAACTGATACAATTAAAAAAAAAAAAACCCTACCTTTGTTGACTGGCCCAGTTTCTCTACTTTATCTTCAAGTCTGGATTCTCTGTCTCGTATTTGAACCAGTATAGGGTTGAGACCTTGCCCTGATTTTTCTTTTCTTTTCTATTCTTTTCTTTTCTTTTATCTTATTTTATTTTTTTCAGTCCTCTTTTTAGTTCACCTTGAGTTTTCTTTAGTGCTTCTTCCTCCTCACTGAATTCAGTTTTAAAATCCTGTGTCATCCTCACACTTTCATTCAATCTTTTGTGTTTCCTTGGACTTTAGCAGGGAGTTTTTTTTAACTTTTATTAATTACACTTTATTTACTTTGTATCCCCCCTTAAACCTCTCCCTCCTCCCCTGCCGATCCCACCCCCTCCCCCTTCTTCACACGTGCCCCTCCCCAAGTCCACTGATAGGGGAGGTCCCCCTCTCCTTCCTTCTTAGTCTATCAGATCTCATCAGGAGTAGCTGCATTGTCATCTTCTGTGGCCTGGTAAGGCTGCTCCCCATCCCAGCAGTATGGCTGCCTATACATTGGCTTATCACAGGGGAGCAGTGACCAGGGAAGGAGGGACATTCAGTCTTCTTCAGTGACAAGACACTGGCGGGATATCTAGTCTTAAGTTGTCAGCCTTCATCATGTGGCAATAATAACTGTAGAGGAAGAGTTTGTGATCGAGGGAGAGAGGAGGGGGGACTTTGTAAGAGGGAGAGAGAGGTAGAGGTCTAAATAATGTCGATATAATGCCCATGCATGAAATTCTAAAAAAAAAAAAAAAAAGAAAGAAAGAAACTACAAAACAGTCCTACCCTTAGCACAGTTCGCTGTTGGACCTTTTAACTAATTTTTCTTCTCCTGTTCTATTCCTCCATTTAGAGGACTTGTAAACATTACAGCCATCTCTTGCTCAAAATATGCCTCCCTTCCACACTCCCTGTCTGCCCCCATCAAGTGAAGTAGTTTCAGATATTTCACTGATGGGCCCACACTGCTGACTGACTATTTTCAGCTTGCTGCAGTTCAGGAGCTTTTGGATTACATTAGCAAACAAAGGCGAAATTCACCTCAGTTTTGAATTCATCAACCCAGATCCCCGCATGCTCCTATTGTGATTCTTCCCTCCAGCATAAATAGTTCCTCTCCTCTCCACAAATCCTCCCAGCGTGTCTACAGCATCACAACTCTACATATTTCCTGAGATTCTGGCAAAATCTCTGGAGCTTTGATCGGTTGCTGGCAGCTCTCAGCCATGCCATCATCTGACCTTCTGAAAAAAAAATCTATGGATAAATGAAGCTGAACAGATCAAAATAAGAATAGTGCAGCCTTCATTTTTCTAACAAATCCTGAAGGGGAAGAAGGATTCTATCCCGAGGCACCACAGTGGACTAATTCTATCTAACTGAGAGGACTGTTCTTGCTGGAGAAAACCCCAATATGGCTTAGTACCAAGATCCATTTCTCTGTCTTAGAGCAGTTTAAATACTTTTCTAATTCTGTTCGCTAAGGGTGTTCTTAAACTTTTCTCTAGAGTTGAAATAGCAAGATTGAGACACTTCAATCTATGTGGGGACCTTGAGTATTTATTTTACACAGGAGTTCAGGCTGTCAGCACGTGATTCTTTGTATGTGAGAGCTAATCCGTGGCTGAAGTGCACAGTAGGTCATCCATCGTCATTCTGTCACATTTGTATAGGAAATCTCCTGCTAGATGACAGAAAACAAAAGGAAGTAGCATTTGTTCTGGTTTAGCATCCTTCCATTTTTGATCTGGTCCTAAAGGTCTGATTTTTTTTTCTTTAGGAAATTATTTCCCTTTCCTTTGTTGAGACTGTCAATCAAGGTACACTGACTTCTTCTTGGGGAAAATATCATTTCCTCTGGGAATTCTGGATGTGTGGACTTTTGAGTCTTAGGTCAGTAGATGGAAGAATGAGAAAAAGACAAGCCTCTTCGGCAGTGTTACCTGTCACGGGAAGCATGTTGAGAAAACCGTCCCCAACCTCCCTGAGCTGTCCACCCCTAACTGACCTTCATCCTCTCTAGAGCTATCACAAGTTGTGGAACCTTCCCAAACCCTAATGATTTTTGGTTAAACTGCCCAGGACTTTCTTGTACTATTCAAATAGAAATACGACTCATAAAAATGTCTCCAATTTGATCATAGACGGTTTTAACAGTACTTCCTCTGCGAGCCACCTCTGATTTTGACTCCTAACACATAAATATTTATCTTAGTATTTAGGGTAGAAATCTGAAGGGGCTGGCGAAGCGTAAGTCAGTACTCTGAGGGTAGATGTAGGCATTTTCATCAGCACACAGTCCCAAGCAGCAACGGAGCGACAGGAGAGTACACTCAGCTCTCCCTGAAGCCACCAAGCTGCAAATTGGAGCATCCATGGGGAGCAAGTGATGTAGATGGGTGAGTCAGATGCAGTACTTTCCCTACGTCCGTGAGGAGTTATAATCTGACCTGATTTGCCTCTTTGGCCCCTTCAGTCTCCCCTTTTGGTTTTCTCTGATGATGGAAAGAAATGTTGAGAAAAATACTGTTCACTCCAAGAAAAACAACAATACCAGTGTAAGGAGTAAGGTGGCAGAAATTCAGCCCTGTTCTCAAGGAAGCCATGGGAGTCACAGGTAGGTGTTCAGAAACTAAACAATCCCCTTTAAATGAGGCAGCATTCCTCATTCAGATGAACAGGAAAGTTTATTTAATATTGTTATATCTTCTGACATTATCAAAACTTATTAGAAAAATGATGTTTTCAGTAAATGTACAGTAACATAGTTATTATGTATTAAAAATTAATTTCTAGCCCAGCCCATAGCTCAGCCTTTATTCATGGAGGCCAGTGGCCATCCAGCACAAACAGGTGAGACCTCTCTGCCCCAGCCTCCAGCCTGCTGCATCCCCCTGGACAAGCCCAGAAGCAATGGGCTACATGTGACTCCTGAATGTTCCATCTCCTGGATGATAGCTCTACCTGCATTCCCAGAGGGCTGGGGCCATCAAGGACCACCAGCTAAGACTCCTACCTCCAACATGGTCCCCACACAACACTCCCAACAGCGGTAAAATGCACTCCATTTTGGGGCCTACCATTTGGCCTACATTACCTGAGGGCTGCCAAAACAAGAGACAACCCAATGACTAAAGGCCAGCATAAGAACACAAACAACAAAAGCCAAGGCAATATGGCACCACCAGAACCCAGCCATCATATTACAGCAAGCCTAGGCTATCTTAATACAGCTGAAACATAAGAAAAGGACCTTAAATCCAAACTTATGAAGATGATAGAAGCCTTAAAGAGGAAATGAGTAAGTCCTTTAAAGAAATACAGGAAAACACAATTAAACAGGTGAAGGAAATGAATAAAACTGTTCAAGACCTGAAAATGAAAGTATATACAATAAAGAAAACACAAGCTGAGGGAATCCTGGAGATGGAAAACATTGGGAAAAAGAACTACAGATGTAAGCATCACCAACAGAATTCAAGAAATGGAAGAGAGACTCTCTGACATAGAAGATATGACAGAGGAACTTAATACATCAGTCAAAGAAAATGTTAAATCTAAAAAAAATTCCTGACATAAAACATCCAGGAAATCTGGGATACTATGAAAATATCTAACCTAAGAATAATAGGAATAGAAAGAGGTAAAGAGTCCGAGCACCAATGATCAGAAAATATTTTCATCAAAATCATAGAAGAAAATTTCCCCAAACTAAAGAAAGAAATGCCTATAAATATATAAGAAGCATACAGAACACCAGTTACATTGGACCAGAAAAGAAAATCCCCTGCCACATAATAATCAAAACACTCATGCGCGCGCGCACACACACACACACACACACACACTACCACCACAAACATCAAAATAACAGGATGTTGAGAGGTATTGGTTATTACTACCTCTCAACATCAATGGACTCAATTTCCCAATAAAAAGATACAGGCTAACAGAAGAGATGCCAAAATAGAATCTATCTTCTTGCTGCATACAAGAAACACACCTCAGCAACAAATATAGACATTACCTCAGAGTAAAGAGCTAGAAAAAGGTTTTCCAAGCAAATTAACCCAAGAAGGAAGTTGGAATAGCCATTCTAATATAAAATAAAATAGACTTTCAACCAAAATTAATCAATAAATATGTGGAAGGACACTTCATACTTATAAAAAAAAAACCCACCAAGATAATGTCTCAATTCTGAACATCTTTGCCCCAAATGCAAGGGCACCCACACTTGTAAAAGAAATATTACTAAAGCTTAAATCACACATTAAGCCCCATACATTAATAGTAGGTGACTTCAACACCTCTCTCTCACCAATGGACAGGTCATGGAGATAGAAACTAAACAACAAATAATGAAATTAACCAACACTATGAATCAAATGGACCTAACAGACATCTACAGAACATTCCACCCAAATACAAAAGAATGTACCTTCTTTTCTTTGGAAGCTTCTCTAAAACAAACCTTCTCCAAAACAGACAGTTGGTCACAAAGCAAGCCTCAACAGATACAAGAAAACTGAAATAACTCCATGTATCTTATCAGACCACCTTGGACTAAAGCTGGACTTCAACAACAACAGAAACAACAGAAAGCCTATAAACTCATGAAAACTAAACAACTCTCTACTCAGCAAATAATTAATAAAGAAATTAAAAATATTCTAAAATTCAATGAAAATGAAAGCATAATGTATTCAGACTTATGAGACAAAATGAAAGCAGTGCTAGGAGGAAAGTTCATAGAACTAAGTGCCTCCATAAAGAAAATGGAGAGACCTTGTACCAGCAACTTAAAAGCCTCTTGAAAGCGCTAGAACAAAAAGAAGTAAACGTATCCAACAGGAGTAGACGGCTGGAAATAATCAAACTCAGGGCTGAAATCAATAAATTAGAAACAAAGAAAAATACAAAGAATCAAGAAAACCAAAGGCTGGTTCTTTGAGAAAATCAACAAATTAGACAAATAACCTAGAAAAATGAACTAAAATGCAGAGAAACAGTATCCAAATTAACAAAATCAGAAATGAAAACGGGGACATAACAACAGACACTGAGGAAATTCTAAGAACCATTAGGTATTACTTCAAAGGCCTGTATTCCACAAAATTAGAAAATCTAAAAGAAATGGGTGTTTTTTGTTTGTTTGTTTTTGAGAGAGAGTTCACTTACCAAAGCTAAATCAAGATCAGGTATACAGTTTAAACAGTCCTATAACCCCCAAAGTCTCCGAACCAAACCAAACCAAACCAACCAACGAAAGAAACAAAAGCCAAAAACCAGAGGGCCAGATGGTTTTAGTGCAGAATCCTACCAAACTTTCAAAGAAGAGCAAATAACAATATTCTTCAAACTATTTTACAAAATAAAAACAGAGGGAACACTGCCAAACTCACTCTGTGATACCACAGTTACCCTGATACCTAAACCACACAAGGACTCAACAATAAGAATTTCAGAACAATCTCCCTTATGAATATTGATGCAAAAATAATAAAATACTTGCAAATCAAATCCAAGATTACATCAAAAAACAGCATCCACCATGATCAAATAGGCTTCATCCCAGGGATGCAGGTGTGTTTTAATACCTGAAAATCCATCAATGTAATTCACCATATAAACAAACTGAAATGATCATCTCATTAGATGCCGACAGTCTTTGACAAAATCCAACACTCCTTCCTGAGATGAGAGATTCAGGTGCATACATAAACACAATAAAGGCAATACACAGCAAACTTTTAGCCAACATCAAATCAGAGAGAAACTGAAAGGAATTCCACTATGATTAGGAACAAAGCAAGGCTGGCCACACTCTCTGTATCTTTTAAATAAAGCTCTTGAAGTTCTAGCTAGAGCAATAAGACAACTAAAGGAGATCAAGGGGATGGAGATCAGAAAAGAAGAAGTCGAAGTATTAATATTCACAGATGATATGATAGTATATATACATGCCCTCCCCCAAATCCTATCAGGGAACTCCTACAGCTGATAAATATCTTCAGCAAAGTAGCTGGATACTAAATTATCTAAAAAAAAAAAAAAATCAGTCGCCCTCCTATATACAAATGACAAGCTGGCTGAGAAGAAGGAAACACCATCCTTAAATATCTTGGTATAACTAACTAAGCAAGTGAAAGGCTTGTATGACAAGAACTTCAAGTCTTTAAAGAAAGAAATTAAAGAACTTATTAGAAGATGGAAAGTTTTCCCATGCCTGTGGTTTGGTAAGATTAACTTAGTAAAAATAGCCAACCTACCAAAAGCATTCTATAGATTCAATGCAATTCCCATCAAAATTCCAACACAATTCTTTACAGAGCTTGAAAGGGCAATTTTCAACTTCATATGGATAAAAAAAAAAAAACAAACCCAGAATAGCTAAAACAATTTTGTATAATACAAGAATTTCTGGAGGTATCACCACCTCTGATCTCAAGCTGTACTACAGAGCAATAGTAATAAAAACCACATGGTATTGGCATAAAAACAGATAGGTTGATCACTGGAATTGAATTGAAGACCTAGAAATAAATACACACCTACAGACACCTGATTTTTGACAAAGAAGCCAAAACCATGCAATGGAAAAAGACAGCATTTTCAACAAATGGTGCTGGTCTAACTGGAACTCTACCTGTAGAAGACTACAAGTAAATCCATACTTATCCCCCTGCACAAAACTCAAGTCTGAGTGAATCAAAGACCTCAACATAAAACTGGAAACACTAAATCTAGTATAAGAGAAAGTGGGGGAAAACCTTGAATGCATTGGTATAGGTGACAACTTCCTGAACTGAGCACCAACAGCTCAGGCACTAAAAGCAGCAATTAATAAATGAGACCTCATGAAACTGAAAAGCTGCTGTTAGGCAAAGGACACTGTCAAAATGGCAAAGCAGCAGCCTGCTGAATGTGAAAAGATCTTCACCAACCCTACATCTGACCAAGGCTAATATCCAAAATATATAAAGAACTCAAGAAATTAAACACCAACAAGCCAAATAACTCAATTAAAAATGGGGGTACTGAGCTAAACAGAGAATTCTCAACAGAGGAATCTCTAATGGCTGAGAAACAAATGTTCAGTGCCTCAAGTCATCAGGAAAATGCAAATCAAAATGAGTCTGAAATTCTACCTTATACCCATCAGAATGGCTAAAATCAAAATCTGAAGTGACAAGCTGGAGACCTACAGCAGGGTAGGTTCTTGTAAGGATATGAAGGTGACTCTAGCTGAGAATCCTAGTAACAGGGGTCATGCAGACTGTAGAGACCACCCTCTAACTAGACAAGACTCCTATCGGAGGGAGGGGAACACCAACCCTCCACAAAAACTTTGACCTACAAGATGGGCAGGGCCAAAAATAAATAAATAACTAAAAAGAAAGAAAGAAAGAAAGAAAGAAAGAAAGAAGGAAAGAAAGAAAGAAAGCAGAGATAGAGGGACTGTCCAGCCAATGCCTGGCCCAACCTGAGACCCATCCCAGGGGAGACAGCCTACCCATGACATGGTTAATGATACTCTGCTATGCTTACAGATAGGTGCCAAGCATAGCTGCCTCCTGAGTGGCTCCACCCAGAACCTGAAGAAACAGATGCAGAGATCCACAATCAAACATTGGATGGAGTGCAAGGAGTTATATGGAAAAAGGGGGGAGGGATAGAAAAACCTAGAGGGGATACAAGCTCCACAAGAAGACCAACAGAGCCAACTGACCAGAATGGGGGGGGTACTTCTGGAGGATGAAGCACCAACATCTGTGTACTGGACCTACACAGATGTAGCTGATGAGCAGCTCAGTTCTCTCTTACTAGTAAGGGAATAGGGGCTGACTCTGACATGGACTCTGTTGCCTGCTTTTAGATTACTTTTCCCTGGTGGGTCTGCCTTGCCAGGCCACAGGGGAAAAGGGTGTGCTTAGTCTTGATGTGACTTGGTATGCCGGGTTGGGCGGAGAGTGTGTGTGTGGACGGTCCTCTGAGGAGCAGGGGAGGGGGTTAGGGGAAACAGGGAGTGTGGGTGGGATCTAGAGGAAAGGAGGAAGGGGCCTATGACTGGGATGCAAAATGGATTAATAAAAATAAAAATTAAAACAAAAAAATCCCAAGCGACAGCATATGCTGCCATGGATGTGGAGCAAGAGGAACCCTCCTCCATTGCTGGTGGTAGTGTAAATTTGTACAACCATTTTGGAAATCAATCTGGCAAACGAGAAGCACTGTAAAATCCAGAAACACTGCCAAAGAAGAGAGTCTGTGACAAACAGGGCCCAGATCTCCAGCACACACATAAATGCCAGACTGTGTGCTATAGCTTGGGAGGTAGAGACAGGGGAATCCCTTCAGCAAGCTGGCTGGCTAGACCAGCCAAATCAGCAAGCTCTAGCTTCAAGTGAGGTGCCCTGCTTCAATGTATAAGGTGTGAAGTGATCTAGAAGGTCCTAGACATCATTATCTGGCCTCAGAGCACACACGCGCACACACACATGAGCACATATATAAAAGCAGAAAGAAGGAAGAGAGAGAGAGAAAAAGTAGAGGCTCATCCGTAAATAAATATACTTTTAAAGATTTATTTTTATTTTGGGCTGTGTGTGCATTCAAGCAGGAAGGTACCCTCAGAGATCAGAGTTGTCAGATTCCCTAGAGCTAGAGTTCGTGGCCGGTATGAGCCTGTTGTTTTAGATGCTGGGAATCGAAATCAGGTCTTCTGAAAGAACAGCAAGTGCTCTTAACCACTGATCAAGCTCTCCAGCCCTAAAGTAATTTTTAAATGCAATTGTTACTTAAAAAAATTAATAGATTTTAACATATATTTTTATTATTTAAAATGTGTGTGTTAATTTGTTTTTCAGTCCTCATTTAGAAAGGCAAATGAGACAGACATAGGAAAAGGGTGAAACAAGGAACAGGACAGGAGCCTACCACAGAGGGCCTCTAAAAGACTCTACCCACCAGGGTATTAAAGCAGATGCTGACACTCATAGCCAAATTTTGGGCAGAGTGAAGGGAATCTTTTGAAAGAAGGGGGAGATAGAAAGACCTGGAGGAGACAGGAGCCCCACAAGAAGAGCAACAGAACCAAAAAAATCTGGGCTCAGGGGTCTTTTCTGAGACTGATACTCCAACCTAGGACCATACATGGAGATAACCTAGAACCCCTGCACAGGTGTAGCTCATGGCAGCTCAGTCACCAAGTAGGCTCCCAAGTAATGGGAACAGGGGCTGTCTCTGACATGAACTCAGTGGCTGGCTCTTTGATCACCTCCCTCTGAAGGGGGGTGGGAGGCAGCCTTACCAGGCCACAGAGGAAAACAATGCAGCCAGTCCTGATGAGACCTGATAGACTAGGGTCAGATGGAAGGGGAGGAAGTCCTCCCCTTTCAATGGACTGAGGAAGGGGCATGGGAGGAGATGAGGGAGGAAGGGAGGGCAGGATTGGGAGGGGCTGAGGAAGGGGGCTACAGCTGGGATACAAAGTGAATAAATTGTAATAAATAAAAAAAGAAAAAACAAATTTACGAAGCGCGCTCATTTCAGGCCTTGCAGTCCCCGGAGCTTAGTAATGAATGTTAAGCCCATGTCATATTACCTGTGGGCTACATACAGCTTGCTGCTGGATTCTGGAGGAAAGCAAACTACTGTATTGTCACGGAGAATCTTCAAGCTCAGAATAAAGAGTGGCATCTCTGTCTAGATGCATTATTCAAATGACAGTGGCTTCAGACAGGCATTTTCCAAAACACATCAGCCTCATATAAACCCATACGTAACAGAAAGCAGCCCTGTTTTTCTCTGTGACACAGACTCCCAAATCCTGAGGAGGAAGGTGTTTTCTGACACACATTGCTTATAGGGAGGACTGGACGTAGAAGGGGAAAGCAGAGAGAATGTCATTTCCTAATGATTATACAGAGGAAGGAATTCAGTTGGCATTGGAGCAAGAGTAACGTAATTGTGGAAATGAGAATACAGCACAAAATCACTGAGTGTTACAACAATGATAGTCTCAAAAATGCAGGATCTAGAGGTCCAAGTGCATCAAAGTAGAAACATCGGTGTGTTCATAGAAGTCACTGTTTCAATAAATGCCGGCACACTACTAGTGAATTTTCTCTTAAACTTACGTAGGAGGACAGAAAAGGTGGGGAGGGCTGATCAGTGAGTACCAGTTAGAATTAGGCAGGAGTAAGAAGTTTCCGTGTGCTATCACGCAGTAGAGTGGCTACAGAGGACAGTGACAGCTCTGTGTGCTCCATGCTAGAAGAAAGGACATCGGTGGAGTTTTTAAAGTTTTTTGAGAGAGGGTTTCTCTGTGTATCCCTGCCCTGGTTGTCCTGCACCTCACTCTGCAGATCAGGCTGGCCTTGAACTCAGAGATCTGCCTGCCCCTGCTTCCTGAATGCTGGGATTAAAGGTGTGCACCACTATCACTGGGCTAAAATTATATTTTTAGCTTTATTTCTATTATGTTTATGGGTGTATTGCCGGCATGCACTTCTGTGCACCACATGGCTGCTCGGTCCCCAAGGGGGTAGTGAGCCTCCATGTGGGCGCTGGGAATGGAGCCCAGGTCCTTCTCTACAGCAAGTGCACTGAGCCACAGAGCCAACTCTCCAGCCCTCAGCTCTGGTGTCTTTACTGTAAGTTAAAATAGTTGAGGGTCTAGATGTGTTAGACACTGGATATATGTATTAAAATAGTACCTGGCACTCCACAAACAGAGTTTTGTGTTGTTGAAAATAAATTTTAAATACAAACAAAAGAAACATAGTTGATTTGGATTCTGGAAAGAGTATGATCATTTTTGACTGTAACTTTCACTGCCAGACCCAGGTGGTTTAATATACATATAATAAACCCAAGTGGAATCTGATGTGTGTTTCCGTCTAGATTGTTCTGATTTGTTCAGGCTTCTACTATTGGGGTGAAATATACTGTTTCTATGAATGTAAATCTGGTTTCTTGATAACATGGAATTTATGGAATTATTTATTTGAGCATATAATGACAATGGAGACATTATGTTCCATATATCACTTTAATTTTTATCCATCAAATAACAATATCAGCTAAATTGTGAACACTGCTTTTTTTTTTTTTTAACAGAAAACCAAGATGCAAGTATTCTTTTAAAATGGCTTCATGTCCTGTATTTTGTAGGTGGAGCAGTTGGAACTTTATGCTTTATCACAAGCTCTGCATTTTTGTCACCTAGACAGACCTCTTTGTTCTAATGTGGACTCAGAGAGCAGTGGAAGGAGTCAGCGTGCTTCAGAGCTCAGAGCCAACACCTTAGGCCCGAAGCTCTGGAGCATCAGAGAGGAGTGGAAACTGGAGGGGATTTCATAGAATGAGTAAGGACTGCAGACTGATTACCAGTGAATAAAGAAATCTTGTGAGGGGGGAAAAAACCAGGACCTAACAGGGCCCAAACGCGCAGCTGGACTTGTTTCTGGGATGGAGATGGAAAGCAGCAGCAATAGACCGGCCACTTGGGGACTGCCCTGAGTGGCCCATCCCACAAAAGTCATCACAAATACCATGGCTGCATACCCAGAGCAGAGACAACCAGATGCCATTTGGCAATGTGTGAACCAGTCAGAAATGGGTGAAACACAGCCATAGAAATTACCCTGCTGTACTGCTGTTCTTTGTCATAATACCCTGTTTGATAGACAGGGTATTTAAAGAATAATTCAATTCAATTTGATTCTCCCCATTTCTTCCACCTCTCTCCTTCCCTTTTTGCCTCCCTCCCTCTCTTCATCCCTCCCTGTTTCATCTTTATATAATCCTCATTCCCTTCAAACATGAAAATAGAAATCAATAAATAAAAATATCTCAGCTCTTCTGCAGACTGGTTGTCTCCCAAAGAGATTAAGTATCTTATTTCTGGGTCTGAAGAAAAAGAGTTTATTTTACCAAAGATTTGACACAGGTCTGTTGCAGGGATTGCAGGCAGGGGGAGGGAGGCTCCGAAGGCTTACTGGCATTTATATGCTGTTGTGCCTGGGTATTACCAGGGCCCAGCTCTGCTCTTCCCACCTGCTTCAGGAAGTGTCTTTATTCCTCCTGACAGCAGGATTAATGGCTCCACTCAGAAGAAAGCCAACTGTCAAAAAAGTTTACTTCTTGAGGCTGTCTTCCCTTTTTTTGTGCCATGTAAGCTTTTTTCCTGCCCTAGGGTTAGAAGGAATGTTCTCTGGGTTCTTTGCTGTGATACAGGCAGCCTTAAAGTATGAGCACAAAGGGTGCATGTTATCTGTCCACGCAGGCTCAGAGAAGAGGTTCTAGCCTGAACTTCAGCAATGCTGTCCCCCTGGATAACAGGTCACCAGGATCCTGCTTCTTTTGACACTCAGGAAACAACCTTCAGAGCTGTCCAAAGGAATTCCTTTGTCCTTATTTTCATCACCTATTTATTTGCTTTTGGCTAGCAAAGCAGGCAGTGACAGTTTTTGCTGTTTCCCCAAACTGTAACCATAGTCATCTTTGAGAGCACTGAAAGACTGACCAATCATTCTCCATCTCTTTGATCAAGCAGGTTGGTCTGGAGAGGTTGGGTATTTTCAGCATCATCTGCATACTTCAGGACTCTCTCATCTTCCATAATCTTCAAGAACACACAGCTAATGACCACACTAAATCAGAATAAATAGTGTGAGAGGCCAAGGCTCATGGATTATGGGGCCTGTGCACTTCTATCTTGAGGAGAAGCAAGGAATGGCATAGTTTGGCAAGGAATGGCATGGCTTGGCATACAGCCATACCTCCCTCTCAGCCTCTTTTGCAAGGCTATGCAAGATGAAGGAACCCGTTCACTGACTTGGAGTCTGACAACACGGCATTTCTCTGCACAGCAGTGAGATGAGGCTTGAGCCTGGCAGTGCAAGTCCACTCATTTCAAACGCGAGTAGGGGTTAAGAGCAGACTTAGGTATCATTCAATAGGATAGAATAATTGTAGAATGGGGTTTTTCCTCCCCTCCCCAAGCTCCTGGAATAATGACCCATGAGACCCCAAATATTATTTTACAAATACCTAGGCCATATAGCTGGGCTTTTCTGTGACTAGCTCATAACTTAAATAACCCATTATAACTAATCTACATTTTGCCATGTGGCTGGTTACTTGTGTTCAGGTACAATATATCTGTCCTCCTCATATCTTGCCTGTGGAATCTCATCCACATGGCTCTATCCCAGAATCCTTTCTGTCTGCCAGATGCCCCACCTTCTATTTCCTGCCTCAGCTATACTAGCATTTTATTGACAGGTGATGCTTCCATACAGGCACAAGAGATTCTCTCAACAGACATGTGCATGGATAAAAGTACTTTCATTTCAATGGATGAAAGTAAAAAAAAAAAATAGCATAAATCCAAACTAAAAAGAACCTATGTAAAATATAATCCCAAAGATGGCATTCATTCCAGATATGTAATATAAATACTGGGATGAAGGGAGATCAAAAAGGCTGGTGTGTAAACCCTGGGCTGGAGGATGGCTTAGTCAGTAGAGTGCTGGCTGTATAAGCAGGGGGACTTTTGGATCCTCAGCGCCTAAGAAAAATGCTGGGCAGAGCTGCATACCTTTCTTTAATCCCAGCCCTACAGAAGCAGAGACAGGCTCCCTGGGGCTCACTGGCCAGAAAGTAAAGGAAACTGGTGATGTATAGATTCAATGAGAGACCTGTCTTGAAAATAAGTTGGGGGGTGACTGAAGAAGACCTATGATAATTTGTCCCTGTCCTCTACATACCTATGCATACATGCCTGGGCACCTACATGCACGTGTGAACCCACACATGTGAACATGTACAGACACACAGACACTACACCTACAAATAAATATTTTCTACCATTAACTAGTTGCAGTTTGTGAAGGTCTCAAATGAACATGGGATTAAGGAATGTTTTCTTTCTTAGGGAAGTAACAATGACATCCATAAAACATTTAGCAAAGGACACAGGAAATAAACTGAAGTTCATTCTGGGAGAACTAGACTGTCATCAGCCTGACAAAACCTGACACTGTATGTAAGATTCAGATTGTAAATGAGGATAAAACGGGTTGTATTCACTTTTTAAGTAACTAACACAGTCGTAGAGGAAAGCATTTGCCAAGCAGAGCCATTGAGAAATGAATGGTTGAATATTTAGGCATGGGCACTGTGGACTAAACACATTCTAAAATTGATAATCAAATGGTAGGGGGGAAGGGGGGTCAATCATGGATCACCCTGAATATCAGAAGAGATAGAGCAGACTTCTTTAATCGAGCGGGTGGCAGGATATACTCTTTAGAAAAGCCTACTTCCTGGTTTGCTAGGGTTGGATGATGGTTTCTACTCAAACATTTGGTCTGACATTTAATTCCAATGGAACAGAGTGAAGAGCTGAAGTCTTCAGGGGCTCATTAAGACAAAGGGGGCTTCCTCATGAATTGGATTAGCTCACTTGTGAATGGGCTGATGCTGAAGGGAGCACTTTCTTCCTTTTCTACCTTCTACTCTGTGGGGACACAGGGATAAGATTTGCACTGTCTCGGATGCTGAGAGGCAGCACTCATGAGACACAAGTACTAGTACCTTGATCTTGAACTTCTCAGTGTGCAGAATAGTAAGACCTAAATTTCTGTTGTTCACAAATTAGCCAGTCTGTGGCATTGTGTTACAGCAACACCATGTATTTTCTGTCTCCCAGAGGCTGGCTTTATTCTTAGGTACGCAATGCACCTCTCTGCCTATATTCATCTTTCTAACTCAGACTTGCTTCTTTCCTTCCATGAGGATACTATGACTGCATTAATACATCCTGGGTAAATCAGAACAATCTTCCTACGTCAGCACCAATAACTGAAGGACAAGAATCAAGAGCCTTTGCTGTGTTGGGTAGCGTACCCATGGATCTGCCACACATCCGAAATGCAGGCCTCTACAGAGGCTTTTATTCTTAATAAACATAAGCAATAGTTCTGACTTCAGTATTTCCATGTCAGTATAATACTGTGAATCCATTTTACCTATACGTGTATTCGTATATGAACATTTAACAGACTATTCGAGAACATAGCAAGAAAATAACTGTCTTGGTCCTATAATAGTAGAAGGTTTATACTGGAAGAATCTTTTGTACATGGTAGTAAAATAATTTGTCTGCACACTTGGCTTTGTTTGCCTTGTTTCGTCTTTGAAACAGCTTCTCACTCTGTAGCTCACTCTGCTTTAAACTCCCAATCCTGTCCCTATCTCCAGAGCGCTGAGATTCGCAGATACATCACTGCACCCAGTATTAAATGAAATACTTGTGGTTTTCACAGTAAACTTCATTTACTGTGCTATACATGTCCATTTTTTTCCCTGTGAATAATTAAGAGTAGACAGTTTACAGAAGCCTGCAGCCATCCCTGTGGTGAACTGTGTCTACCTGGGGTTACAAGTTACTAAGTGAAGAGCAGGCTATGAAGAACAGTTTTGTACATTTTTAAACAATAATTTCCTCTTACTTTAGACTGAAGCAACATGCTGTTCAAAATTATACATCATGAAACAGCGGCTAAGAAGTCAGCATACATCACTATCAATACTGCCGCGATGAAAGCAAAAAAATTACCATATCTAACAATTTTTACTTTAACAGAGAGAATGGGGGACATAGAAAGCAACCAACTTAGTCTTACAAATGGTTGGTTTAACACACAGTGAACACATTGGTGCGTAAATTGGTTTTGATGAATGCTTGTGTTAAGTGTAGTTATTTATTATGAATCCATTACAGAAATTGGTTGCAAGATTCTAACAAATGGTCTATATTAATCTTACCTTCTCTATGGCTAGCAAATGACTCAAGGCAATTATCTTTCAAGAGCTGATGTTCTAATGAGGGCAGGTAAGCCTTAGAACCAGAGAGAAAAGATGCATGCACACAGGAAAAGGATATTTTTCATAAAGCCTCCTTTATCTCCAATTAAATCCTTCAAGTTACTGGCTTTTGATGTTTTTGTAGTAACAGCTGTTGTAGGCGTAAAAAAAAAACCAAACCCTTATATATTATGTTTTTTTGTGGCATGACATTTGAAACTTAAATGGACGGCATAGATTCTAATCTTGAGGAATTGACAGTTTACCCGAGGTGGCCGAGGCACTCTTGGCTGCAGTGTTAGCATTTTCTCTGTGGTCCAGTGACAGATTGCAGAGCTGCTTTAAGCGTTACCCTCTTCAGCACGTGACATAAATAACTGGAAGATACTATCTTTCTGGGAAAGAAAAGGAAACATTTCTTCCAAGAATACTTCTATGACCTGACTTGCAGCCAAAAATCAAAGAGGTAAAGAGTTGTCTCCATCGATAACCTTGAGCCTTCTCTTAGTAGGGATATCATTTTTAGTTATCCATTTTCAGATCTTGATTTCTCCCCTCTCTCTCCTTCCCTCCCTCCCTTCTTCTCTTCTTCGACATGCTTTTTTTTTTTAAATAAATTATCTTTGCACCCCAAAGAGGGGAAAGTTATCAAGAGAAGAGAAAAAGAATTCATCATGTTGTTTCTAACAAAAGATCAACTTAAAGGTACAGGTGCAGAAGGTCCTTAGAAATCATTATATAAAATAATAAAGTAGCAGTTAAGCTTTATGGTCTGAAACTGTCTGAGTTGTGTGTTAAGCGTAGACTTTTTGAATACTGAATATTTGTAGACTGCCACTGATTGTGGGCTCTGAGCCAGGTGCTGGGTGCTGAAGGTCGTGTGGGAGGGAGAAATTCTCTATTTTGGAAAGACTAGCCAGCAGCCTGACACCCCAAAGTGTGCTCAGCTTGATGCCAATGGTTCTTCACAACATGTCAGAGTTTATTAATGAATATTTTAATTAACAATAAAAGAGAAGGCATTCTGTAGGCCTCAGCAATTAAAAACAAAGAAATTATGAAATTTGCAGGCAAATGGTGGGATCTAGAAATGATTATCCTGAGTGAGGTATCCCAGAAGCAGAAAGACACACATGGTATATACTCACTTATAGGTGGATATTAGACATTTAATATAGGATAATCATGCTAAAACCTGTACACTTAAGGGAGCTAATCAAGGAGGACCCTGGTAAGAAGCCCAATCTTCATTCAGAAAGGATGAACATCAGAAAAGGGAGAAAACAGGGAACAGAACAGGAGACTATCACAGAGGGTCTCTGAAAGACTCTACCCAGCAGGGTATCAAGGCAGATGCTGAGATTCATAGCTAAACTTTTCGCAGAGTGTAGGGAATCTTATGAAAGAGGGGGAGACAGAAAGATCTAGAGGGAACAGGAGCTCCACAAGGAGAGCAACAGAACCAAAAAATCTGGGCTCAGGGGTCTTTTCTGAGACTGATACTCCAAAGAAGGACCATGCATGGAGATAACTTAGAACCCCTGCACAGAGGTAGCCCATGGCAGCTCAGTGTCCAAGAGGGTTCCCCAATAATAGGAACAGTGACTATCTCTGACATGAACTCTTGGGCTGGCTCTTTGATCACCTCCACCTGAGGGGGGAGAAGGCCACAGAGGAAGACAAAGAAGCCAGTCCTGATGAGACCTGATCCCCTATCATTGGACTGGGGGAGGGGCATAGGAGAAGGAGGAGGGAGGGTGCGATTGGGAAGGGATGGGGGAGGGGGCTACAGCTGGGATACAAAGTGAATAAACTGTAATTAATAAAAAGAGAAAAAAAAACAATAAAAGAGAATATTCCAGATGAGTTGTTTGACTCTCAGGCAACAGAGTGGTTTATGGATTTTTTTCTATCTTGCTCTATTTCTAGGCAGGCCCTCTATTCTTAGATCCACTTCATGCTGTAAAGTGCTGGCATGAGCTTCAAAGCTCTTGTCTGCTGCTGAGTCAGCAGGGCAAGAAATAAAAAGGAAAGGAAAAGTGTCTATTTTCCTTGTGAAGGCACTTGTTGGAGGCTGCACAGCTACCATGTACATGTAACTGGGAGGATCTAGTCAGGAGAGGAAACGGAGTCTTGATTCCAGCTGGCTCTGTGCCCAGTTAAGTACTGTCTATGCTAGGACTTCCAGTTTCTGCTCTGAATAGAAAATGCTATAAAGAGCATCGTCATTCCCGTCGTCATGGTGATAACCACAACAGCAGCAACCCCAAACACTCTGGCTGTTCTTGAACCTAGCAAAAAGCTTATGAGAACTAACTAGACTGAAACGTAAAGAAACGTCACCATAGATGGCAGCACCAAGACACCGACATCTAATCACCTGAAACAGACTCTGTTTTACCTGAGGACTGTTAGCTTACTGATTAAAGAGATGGATGCAGTCCTGTTAGAGGTTATATAGCAGCCTCTGGGAGGATTTCACTAGTTCCATTTTTTTATTTTCTGCAAAGTATCAGATGATCACAGGAAATACTAGTAAGAGCCCTTGGAAAGTGTTCTTGGCTGACCAAGGCCTGGAGTCTGGGGGTATGGGCAAAACTTTTCTGTGACCCCAAAGTTCTATTTTGAAGAAAGGGGCAACAGACCTGATAGTATTAGGACATTGATTAAAACTCATTGGTACTGGGTAAAACAATAAGTAACAAGAAAATCATCACCAACAACAAAATCTGTGGTTCCTGACAAAGGATTAGTGTATCCTGATGGACTCAGTCCTACAGCTGCAATTGAGACATGATCAGTGAGACTTGATGAAGATCAGGTCCTTGCTGCGACTCAGATCAATGCTTGCTGGCAACCTAGGCTGCAAACAGCAGAGGGTCCCCAAAGACTCCCTTTTGTTTTCCCAACACACCAAGCACTGAGTAACAATGGCTGTGGAACTTAACTTAGTTGTCAGAGTGCCTGCCTGATATGCATAAAGCCCAGATTTGGGAGGTACAGGCAAGAAGATGAGAAATTCAGACATCCTCAGGTACACAGTGGTTTCAGAAGGAGCCTGAGCTGTGCCAGTGACTCCAAATTAAAGACAAACAAACAAACAAACAAGAAAAGGCATTGAGAAAAAGCCAGCACTTGATAGTGGTCTGCTTCTTTTTATTAATTAATTCAACTTACATCTCTGTCGTAGGCCCCTCCCTCTTCTTACCTCAGTCCCACGGTCCTTCCTACATTCCCTCTCCCCTATAAAGTGCTGAGGTAGAACCTCTGGAGGCAAAGCCAGCAGACGACCCATAGCCAAGGCAAGAAAACAAAAAAAGCAAACACAGATAATCACCGTGTATCCAAATGGCAGCAAACCAAGATACAGAAAGAACATTTTGAGAGGTGATCATAAATAAAAGACTTAGAGGGAACATTATTTAAGCATAATAGACTCAAAAAACTGCAAAAGACATGAAATTATATAAAGCAGTAAAAGGAACAAATCTTTTAAGTCATTCTTTTTTAATTTAAATTTATTTTTTGTAATTTATTCACTTTACATCCTAATTGTAGCTCCCTCCCTTGTCTCCTCCTGGTCCCATCCTCCTACCCACTCCCCGCCCCCCATTCTCCTCTTCTATTTCTCAAAAGGGGAGCCCTCCTCCCCTACCACCTGACCCCACCCTATCAAGTCTCACCAGGACTGCCTGAATCCTCTTCCTCTGTGGCCTGGAAATGCCCCCTTCACCAAGAGGGAATTGATAAAAGAGTGGGCAAAAGAGTCCATGTCAGAAACAGCCCCTGCTCTGTGGGTACTAGGGTACCCACATGAAGACTGAGCAGCCTATGGGTTACATCTGAGCAGGTCATCTAGGATTCTATAACTCGTTTAAATATCTTTCAGAAGCAAATGAGAAATAAAGGATTTCTTGCGTACAGCAAAATACATAAAAGAATTCATGGCAAAACGATCCAGAAAAGAAATGTTGAAAGGTCTTCAGACAAAACATAATACTATATCATAGCTTAAATACATACATACATTAGAAAGCACTGGAGTACAGTTAAGTATAAAATTTCCATTTCTTATTTAAAAATTTGATCTTAATACGTAAATGATTAAGAATATAGAAATATGTCATGCATTTGTAGATATGTAAAAGAATATATATGGTTATATGATAATATTAGAATAGAAAGTAGAGGGGAGAGACAGCCATACCCATGCTACTTCCAACATTTACTGTGGAAATGTTTAAGATTTGTTTAAGATTGCTTCCAACCTGTTGGTTTTTTTCAACAAATGGTGTACACATGCATTTGGACACTTTCCTGGGTCAGGTACCACAGTTTATAATCTAAGATTAAAGCTATACACTTAGCTTAGCATGTAAAATCTGATTACATGAGAAATGCAAGACATTAAATTTTTTTAAGGCAGGCTAAACTTGAACAAGCTAAGTACAGAGTGAAATAGCAGATTAATCATAAAAGATCTGGAGGTATATTATTAACCTAGCTGTAAGGTCCAGCAAAAGTTCAGTCTCTTTGAATGCAAGAAATATTTTTATGAAATTATGTCACTACATACTTAATTGATGTTTCTTGTACATTCCGCCGAATTCCAGCAGAGCTTAACATATATTCCAAGTGTGCAAGAAATAGCACCCCACATAAACTACACGATGTACAGTAAAACCAAACTGACACATTTCAGTCATTGAAATTATTTAAAATATGCCAACAGACAATCACAGAATTAAAACAGAATCTGTAAGAGAAAGTTACTTGTACTTCAGGCTTTCACCAAATTAAAAAGCTTTTGAGTTAAAAAAAAATCATTATGTGTGAAAAGCCTACAAACCAAAGTTTGATATTTGGAAAACCAACCTCCATGGTAGAAGGAGAGAACAAACTCCCACAAGCTATTCTTTGACTTTTGCACTTGTACTGAAGCATGAACACACACATACACATACACACATGCTCACACACACGCATATGCATACACACACAAATAAAAAGCAAATATAATTTTAAAATGTTAATGCCTATGGGACTGACTCCTTGTTAGGTCATTGAAATGAGCACTTAATTCAGTCTGTATTGGTAGAATGTTTGTGCTTCTGCCGATTCATTTGTGGGAGCCTTAACTCTCTGGCATGATGATGCGGCTTGAGGGAACCCGATTGAAGAGAACCGTGCACATTATTAAACTGGATGGAGCTATGACTTCTCTCTCTACCCCCCTTTCAGCACATTAAATCACACATAATTGTTTCTCCTGTTATTGGACTTGTTCACGCTGCTCCTTCATTCTTTAACATTTCCCTTTATCAAGATTTTTGCCTCCTAATCTATAGATTCCATTCTCCCTTATGTTTAATGCTGCTATTTTGGAGAGTAAAGCGTCAAGTCAGTAACTGAAATGCAAAGTTGACATAATAGCTGGTCTCCAAAACTAGTTCAGTAGTACCACCAAAAGAATGGCCTCTGCTACCTCCTAGGATCAGGAATAGAATAACCGATTCCTAGAAAACCATAAGCTAACAGAAACCTAGGGTGATGACTCCCTCAGTGGGTAAGGTGCGTGACTTGCAAGCCTCAAGGCCAACTTCAGCTCCGAAACCCCCAATAAAATGAAGCCAGCTGTCCTGGTGTGCACCTGTAATCCAGCACTAGGGAAGCAAAGACAGGCACATGCCCAGAGCTTACTGCTCAGCCAGCCTAACCTACTTGCAGATGAACTCTGGGCGACTGAAAGGCTGTGACTTAGAAAGAAGCAAACAAGCAAACAAACAAGCAAGTCAGAAAGTAAATAAATGAATAAAAGAAAGTTAAAGGGCACCGACTTGTATACTCACCTGCCTACAGATATGTAGCCAACACACACATGCCAAAACTTATGTACACACACACACACACCCACACACCCACACACACCCAAACACTGTAGAAAAGTAGAAATAACTGGTAGAATAGAGAGGACAACACGAGCTTGTTTCTACTTGCTTGGGTGGGCTAATGATGCGTATGATGCATTGGCGGCAGACACAATGGCAGGCGCCGATCGCAATGTATCATTAGGCAAGCAAGCTCTGCGTGCTCCTTTTCGCCACAGACCAAGCCCTTCAGCATTTGATTTATTATGCCTGTCCTGCCCAAACTCCTGCCTAGCTCACCTCAGTAATTTCCATTCTCTCGTGGATACAAGGGGAGTGCCATTTGTACACTTTTATCTTGACTTAGTCTCTAAGTATCTGCATGATCAAGACATGTTATTCCTCTGACAAGAGCAATTATGCTTAATTCTTATTGGATCAAGAGACGTGGTTTTTAACAAGAAAATGTAATGTGTACGGTGTCTCTGACTATTCTTGAGCACATAATTATAATGTTGCTCTCCCCAATCTTTGACCAACTTATTTAGCCTAAAATCTGGGCAAATTTCAGAACATTGTTTCCATTTTCCTGTCCAGTTAACAATGCACGTTGCTTATTTTTGGATTACTTAAAAACTGCCTTTCTTCTGAATATGTATTTTGCTTATTTTATCCTCAGCACCTGTGATACTAGCTTATATATTTGTTGAATGAGTGAATGAATGAAATAATGGATTGTCTCCTCTTAGACACAACACACTCACGTGCACACATACACACAAGCTCATTCTTAGAATTCATAACTAATTGGTATGTGCCAGCATTCCTCAAGCAAGATCTGACACAATTATCTCATTGTGCTCATCAGATCCGCCACTCTTATCAGCCTCAGGGCAAGCTTGGAAGCAATGAAGCACAAGACCATCCCTGCCATGATAGTTCACGTCAAAACAGAGAGAACCGAGTGAAGCAAGTAGCTTGAGCAGCACACGCACAGGGCAGAGCGCAAACCTGAAACACTATGACGTCACTGTGATAGCGCTGCCTTGAGGAAACTCCAGGTCTCCCTCTCTCCTCTCAGAGGCAACGGCCGCCTAGAAGCTGGGTGTTGTGATGTCGCTAGGAAGATACAATCACGAGGACTTGTAATTTTCAACATGTAAATAGTTGATGAATCTACTGAAAGATTCATTCCCAGCATAGAAATTATCTGTTTCAATCGTGGACATGGCTTTTCGCTCATTCCATGCTAGTACCATCAAACAACAATTATTACTAAAACATCATGCTCAAATGCGTGTAGCATTAGCAGGAATGGCCCGGAACTGAAGAGCATTGATGTGTACCCCGCCCCCACCCCACTTGATGGCACTTTTCCCCCAGGAAAGGTAGTCAGCAGAGAAAGAGCTTTCCAGTCAGTTCGAGATGGATTGCTTTATGTCTAGTAGCCAAAGAGCACAATATTTTCAACTATAGGATCTTACCATCCAGTTGTCGTGAGTAGCACAGAGTAACGGCAATAGCCTCTGTTGGTTTTGGTGCCTTTTTGAGGCCACCTTGGCTAATAACACATAGAAAACTAGCCCATGACTAGCGCTGATGTTTCCATTTAATAACCCATGTATTCGGTGAACAATATTAATCAATCATGCAAGTACTCTTATCCATATACATATTCGCATATATGTACGTATATGTACATATATGGACACACATATATAGGCATATTATATTTAAGGACACGTATGTCTATAGATATACTCTTATAAGCTAGTAACTTTCACAAGGCTTCTTTATACAACTTTATTTTTGACCATGGGTAGCCCCACAGCTATGCTCCTACTGGCACCACTAATTGAACTCAATGGGTTATAACAATGCAGAAATTAAAAAAAGTAAATAAACAAGTGAGGCATCAAATCAGGAAAGAGATGTGTTGGCTGACTGGAGTAAGTTGGAATAATGGAGCTGGGATAGATGTGATCTAATGCATTGTGTACATTTATGAAATTTTCAAAGAATAAACAAAAATGTTATTTAAGAAAAACACATGTATCTTGAACTGCCAACCAGCAGTGTTTCAGGTTCCTCTTTCCCCACATTTATGGCAATATTTTTTGTCATTTGTTTATCTGATCTTAGCCATTCCGACTAAGGTAAGATGAAATCTTAGTTTTAATTTGCATATCACTGATAGTTATGGACTGAAACATTTTAAAAGTTAAAATATAATTGCATCATTTCCCCCTTTCCTCTTCCCAACCCTTAAGTCTTCCACCCCTTTTCAGGCTTAAGGACTTATTCTTCTTTGATTATTATTGCTTTATATTAATAATACATAAATACATTTACACACACAATCTGATGTGTCTGTCTTGTGTTTGCTCATATGTATATGAATTCAGAGCTGAGTAGTTGGTATTGGGTAAACAATTGGGGTGCTCATCCCCTGGGAAGCCTAATTCTCCCTCTCTCATTAGTTGCCTGTAGCTCTTTGCCTAGGGGTGAGGCCTCTTGGTATGTTCTCATTCCTCATTAGCATGTCTATTGGTGTTGTCATTTTTAAAGTTACGTTTAGGCAGCCATATTGTCGTGGTTTCATGAGTGACGCCTCCCTGTCATTTCCAAGGCAGAACCTCACAGCAGGGTTCCTTGTCTTCTGGCTCTTAACAATCTTTCCACCCCTTCTTCCTCAATGTTCCCTGAAAAGTGCAGAAGATGTATAGGTGTATTTATTGGGGCCTTAGTTGTTCTTTATAATTTGACCAGTTACAGTTTTCTATAATGGTCTCAGTAGGCTACAAAGAGAAGTTTCTTTGATGAGGGGTTAGAAGTAAACTTACCTGTGGGTATAGGGTAAGTATTCAGAATGCATTTAGGAAGTATGTTGGTTCAATAAAGTGGCAGTAGTAACTTTCCCTCTAAGGTACATGACTTTACTAGCCCCTGGTAGTTACCTAGTTCTCCAATAGTAGGCCTGACTGATTTCCCTCCCGTTGAGCTGTTAAGTCCACGTAGAGCAGTGGTTCTCAACCTTCCTAATGCCGCGACTCTTGAATGCAGTTTCTCATGTTGTGGTGACAGCCAATGACAAAGTTATTTTTGTGGCAACTTCATAACTGTAATTTCGATACTGTTGTGAATTGTAATGTAAATATCTATGTTTTCTGATGGTCTTAGGTGACCCCTGTGAGAGAGTCATCTGACCACAAAGTGGCTGTGACCCACAGGTTGAAAACCATTGAACGAGAAGATTTGAGAACCACTATTGTACTTTTAGGAATATCTTGCTATTCTGGTTATTGCTGTAGTCGAACTATTCTGCAACTGGGTGGAAATATTTATTGCACTTTTCCCTTTTGTTACTTGTTATGATATCTATTTTCAGGGAGGTGTTTTGATAATCAATCTATCTGATGTCTTCTGAGCCTTATGTCCAAAGCACATGATGTTTTCAGCAATAGAGACTTAACTATTGAACTTCTAGGAGGCAACTGAGGGCCATAGCAGTAGCCTGCATTGGTTGGGAGTCTCATGAACCCCTTACCAATGTTGCTGAAGGGGCTTGCTCATGTCTACACTAGGGATGGATTTAAGTGGTTCTCAGCCATTTGCATTCAGTTCTTTGAAAATTTGCTAGTTTCATGCCCCATTTTAAAATTGGATAGTTTTATTGATGTGTGGGTTTTTTCATTCATTCATTCTTTCTTTCCCTTCCTTCCTTCCTTCCTTCCTTCCTTCCTTCCTTCCTTCCTTCCTTCCTTCCTTCCTTTTTCTTTCTTTCTTTCTTTCTTTCTTTCTTTCTTTCTTTCTTTTTCTTTTCTTTCTTTCTTTCTTTGTGTATGGTAGATACTAACCTTCTGTCAGCCATATGGCCTATATATGATTTTTACATTCTGAAGGCTACCTCTTCATTTGAATGATGGCATATTTTGCTTTACAGCAGTTTCTTAGCTTCATGTGGTCCCATTTACTAATTGCTGGTCTTAATGTTTGCACTATCAGAGTCCTATTCAAAAGTTCTTTTATATGCAAATGAGTTTGAACATATTCCCTATTTTCTCTTTACCCAATTCAAGGTTTCCAGTCTTATGTTGAAGTGTTTTCTCCATTTGGAGTTGAAATTTGTGCAGGGTGAGAGATACGGATCTAGTTTCATTCTTCTGCATGCGGCTATTCAGTTTGATCAGCATCAATTGTTCAAAACGCCATCTTCTCTTTAATATGTATTGTTGGCCTCTTTGCCAAAAATCAGCTAGGATTCACATATAGTCCTTAATTCTATTGCATTGATCAGGGTGCCTGTTTTATTTTTATTTTCATTTTTTATTTATTTTTTCATTCCAGTGCCATACTGTTTTTATTGCTATAGCTCTGAGGAATAACTTAAAATCAGGGAAGGTGATATCTCTACCTGGCCTTTTATTGTTCAGGATTGGTTTTTATATCCTGGGTTTTTATGTTTCCACATAGATTTTTAAGATATTTTTCACCATCTCTGCCGTCAGTGTATGAAATGGGGAAATAGGTACTAAAGCGATGGTTCTCAACCTGTGGGTCATCAGCCCTTTGGGGTCACATATTAGATATCCTGCATATCAGATATTTTCATTTTGATTCATAACAGTAGCAACATTACAGTTATAAAGTAGCTATAAAGCGATTTTGTGGACAAGGGACACCATTGCATAAGGAACTGTTAAAGGATCACATTAGGAGAGCTGAGAACCACTGGTCTAAAGACTTTCTCAGAGAAGTTTATAAGAGTTGGGTTAATGATAGATACTCAAAAATTAATCAGAGAAAAAGAGTTGGACACGCAAAGCCAAGATGTTGGGCAGCCCGTGGTTATGAAAGGTACAAGGAGAAAACCTAATTCAGCAGTGGTAACTCACTGATCATTTGCACAAGGTAGTTGCAACTGTGTGTAGTTGAGTTTTCATAGATACCAGGAAGGGTATTTTAACAGATTCATGTATAGTTATCAATGAATATATTTTAAGTTATCAATTCTGCAAACTTCCATACAGTGTATTTTGATCATGTTCGTCCCCACCTCCTCCTTTTAGCTTCTTCTAGATCTGCGCCTGCCGTCTATTGAACAAAGGGTGTTAAGCCGCTTGGGCTGGCAGTGCTCCCTACAAAACCAGAGACTAACAAAACCCTTAATAGCAGGCACAAGAAACCTCCTTTCTGATGGTTGATCAGGGTAGTCCAAGTGACTCCCAGAACATATAGAACATCAATGTAGACCTTGGTTGCCTCACGGGGGATGAGAGTTGGCTCCTATTATGATGACACTGTGCACTTAGGACATAGGACTCAGACAACCTGAGCTGGAGCTGACCTGAAAGCCTTTTCCCTTTGGTCTACCTTCATGGTGGCAGAGAAAATATTATGCAAGCTGCGGAGGTAGGGGAGAAATTAAACATCCCACCCAGTTGTGACATTTATGAGTGACAAGATAGCCACAAAAGTGGACTAAGAGCACTCATGAGGGCACTAGCATGGAGAGTCACAAAGGAATTGTGAGCTGGAAAGGAGAGCTAAAAGGGGCAGCAGGGACGAGCTAGGGGTCCCTGGGATCTGCATCACCAGGCTAAGTCTCAAGGGCATGGAGGGGGACTTGGAGAAGAAGCTTGGGTAGGCAAGCAGCTGAAGGCCTAAGAGACTAGAATGGAGGAATGAAAAGGATACTTGGGTTCCAGCCAAGTGTGATTGATGGCTGCGGGCCCCTGACAGAGAGAGGTCGTGTAGGTCAGTGGGGAGATACACTAGAATCTATTTTCATTTTAAAAGCAGTTCACAATCCGTAATCGTTGTGGAAATGCAAATTAAAATTGCTTTGATGGTTTATCTTCGCCTAGTTGGATCGCTAAGATTAAGACAGCAAATGCTGGCTGGGATGTGGGACTAGGAAACCCTCAAGCACTGTTGGTAGGAGTGCAAATTATCTATGGATATTTTTAATCAATTAATGAAATCTATCTCAAATTGAGTGGCAGGAATAGTCTATTCTTTGAACTCAAGTGGAATGTCAGAGGAGTAAAATAAACATGGCCTGGCAATCACCAGCAGAATCTGAAAATAGTTTTTGAAAGGAAATGAGTAAGAAAAAAAAAAGATTTATTTATTTATTTTTAGAATCCTAGGATGAAGCCTATTAGGCATCTAATAATGAAAAAAACATCCCCAGATAAAATTAGATCTATAATATCCAGGTTCTTGTTTACAATTCTTTATTCTCTTTATTTTAATTTTCCTTTGGGTGTAGTTGTGTGTTGATTTTCTGATGACAGCTGCTGTGTTCTGCAGAGAGCTAGAAGAAAAAGAGGAGTACTGGGTAGCTGAGGCAGAGAAGAGTACAATAATGAAGCTGAAGCAGACAGTGAGAGAAAACAACCAAAATTTGGTAGTTAACTGAAGCCTTGCAGCCTTCTTTGCCAGGCTTACATTCTGAGCTTCTTAAACCATTCTAGAAGTCAGGGCAGGGCAAGCTTATTACTTACCATAGTACACGCAGGCCTCATCTGACTCTTCAGAGAGGTTGAGTGCGTTATCTTTTCTGCAGAGATCTTTTTTTTCCTTTTAAAGGAAATCTTGAGTATCTGCCTGATGATTCATTAAATGTTTTGCTGCATCACAAACCCTTGTTGCTGTGGGTCAGGGAGGGCACTCGCCCTTTCGCAGAGGCGCAGAAACAGATTGGTTTGCCCTCTGGCGGCTGGAAGGATCTGCAGCGTGGCTCTCCAGGCGGCTGCAGAAGGGTGTGCCTCCCACCGGCTCATTCAAGGGAAGTGTGGAGGTCACAGGGGGCTCCCAGGTGAGCTTTTGCTTGATCCCCATCCCTGAAGAAGGGCCCGGCCAGATGTTCTCCCTCCCTGTTTAGGAAGCCTCTTATTTAAGTAGTAATCAGCAAACCTAAAGATGAAAGCGGAAAGCCATCTTCATGTCTAATACTGAGTACCTACATTATTTAAAACGAATATCAGTTTAAATTATTTAAAGAAGGTAGCTCTTTGATCATAAGTGCTCATTTTAAAAGACTGAAGACAGCAGAATTCAGCCTCCCTAAGTCCTAATTAAAGATGATAGCTTCTATTAGTATGTAAAGACTGACTTTGTTCCTCATACTGTTAGTGAAAATATTTCCTATATTCTTCCCCTTCCCCCTTGGAGTTGGGAAAATTTCTTCCTGGTAAACAAAAGGTTAAACTCTCTTTCACCATACAGTTTTCTATAACAAAATATCATAGACCAGGTAGCTTATAAAGAACGGATATTTATTATGGAATCTGGGAAGTCCCAGATGGTTGGTAGACTGGTTCCAGCTCCCTTCATGACTTAGAGACTCACAAATTTTCATTCTTTCTACATATGAGTGGGGGTGCTGTCCTAACTGTTTTAAACTGTCAAGTTGACATAGCCTAGAGTCATAGGAATAGGACCTCAACAGAAGAATTGCTTAGATTATACAGGCTTATGGACATGTCTATGAAGAACTGTCTTGATTGCTAAATGATGTAAAAGGACTCATGAGCTTAATGCTTGCCCCAGCTGCCCGGAACCTCAGATTTTTAACTCACACTGTCACATGAATGGGCCTGATAGAGTCTTAGATTCCCTCAGAAACTTTACAAGCCATACCACTATCATCTGCACTGCTCTCAGCATCATCTTCCAAGTTCCCGTAACAACTTACTAAGCTCTCCACACTCAACGTAGCCCCCAACCCAAACTTTCATATACTTTCTGCAACCTTACAACAAAGAGAAAAGAAAAGCAAACAAACATAGAAACAAACGAAAACAAAACACGAGCAGGTCTGTCATGATAGTACATCCTGAGCCTGGTAACCTTCTCATTATGCTTTCAGAACCAGTACCACCTGGGTGATGCTAACACATTTCCAAGTTTGCCCGCCATCATGGGATAGATGCTGCCAGGGCCGCTCTAGACTACAGTTCTGTGTGTTGATGCTGAAGAAGTTACTCCCAGAAAATTTCAATCCAATGCAAGTCCTGGGACTTGACAGGGTCATAGAAGGAACACAAGAGCTGGCACCATGAGGTAGGGTGAGAGTCCCCTCGGAGAGGCCATGGGAAAGGGGCAGCCCCAGAGGCAAGTGAAGACCTCAGCCTAGTGGAGTTATAGTACCATGGAATGACTATTAAGAACAGCAGTAGGCATGGAGGACAACCTGACTGCACCGTGAGACCAGCCATGTATTGTGTGGATGGTAGAGCTACAGAAACAGAGCTTTATAGACCACACGGAGCCCAGAAGGTCATGAGTGAACCCCAGAAATCAGACACTGAACTTTTCAAACAGCTGAATTTGGGTCTTATTTTGATTTGATTGCGACTTAACTTGCTTTTTCCTTTAGAGGAACCTGTAATTATGAGACTTTGGATCTTTTGGAGTGACTTTGGACTCTTAAAGAGACTTTGGAAAGAGATCGAATTTTTAGACCATACAACTTTTCAATGTCTTTATGGTTTGTATTGTAAAATTAATGTAAATGTGAAATCTTTGAGATTTCATATGAATATAAAGAAAAGACTACAGTTGAATAGCCATGATGTCAAGTTGACAAGGGGCCAATTTTCCTGGCTGGTTTTTGTTTTTGTTTCCACTTGATTCAAGTTAGAGCTACCTGGAAGAGAAAATCTCAGTGAAGAAAATGCCAACGTCGTGTTGCCTGTAGGCAAGCATGCAGAGCGTTTTCTTGCTTAATTATTGGTGTGGAAGGCTCCAGTGCACTCTGGGATGAAGCATCCCTGGTTGGGTGATTCTGAGTTATATAAGAACTCAGCCCGAATAAACCATGAGGAGCAAACCATATCAGGGTCTTTCCGTGGCTTCTGCTTCAGTTCCCACCTTCAGGTCCCTGCCCTGACTTTCCTCTGTGGCAGACTCAGAGACTTTCCTCTGTGGTAAGCTCAGATAAACCCTTTCCTCCCTGAGTTTCTTTTGGTCATATTCTTTACCATCACAATGGAAATATTTCCCATGCTTATGGATTGATGGGATTAATACAGTGAAAGTTGCCATCTTACTAAAAGAAGTCTACAGATTAAACGCAATCTCGATCAAAATTTCACATAATTCTTCACAGAAATCGTGAAAAAAAAAAACCAAACAAACAATTTCCAGCTTTATGTGGAAACACAAAATTATCAGGATAGCTAAAATAATTCTGAATAACAAAAGAACCATGATAGGTTTCTCATTCCAGATTTAAAGTTTCACTACAGAGCTATAGTAATAAAAACATCATGGTACTGGTATAAAAACAGACACATTAATCAACTGATGAATCAAACTGAAGACCCAGACATGAGTCCACATATTTATGGACACCTGATTTTTGATAAAGAAGCTAAAACATACACTGGAGAAAAAACAGTATCTTCAACAATTGATGCTGGTCATTTGCTGGTAAGCTGAGGCTCCTGGAAGTTTTCAGGAATCTTCAAGGACAAAAAAATGTGACAAAAAGGAGTAAACTCTCAGGTATTATTGCTCTGCTAAAGGACATTATATCAGGTATAAGTATATAAAAAATTACAAGATCTATGTAAACCTGTAAAACATGGAGGAACTAAATGAACAGAGAATATCACGTGCTTATTGCTAGGAAGACTTGATATTTTCAAGATGTCAGTTCTTTTTATCTTGATCTATAAACTTAAAACACAGTCTCTGTCAGAATCTCAGCAAGGTATTTGCTGCTTATCTACAAACTGATTCTAAACTTTACTTAAAGAATCGAGATACAAATTTAGAGACAAAAGAAGATGAAAGGGAGGAGGCAGGGGAGCCAGAGTGATGAAGCTGGAAAACCTAAACAAGGCACTGAGATTGCCAGAGCTACATGGTCAATACAGTGTGGAGCTGTCAAAAAACAAAGTATCATTGGTGCAGAACAGAGAACTCAGAATACATCTAAACGTATCTAATCAAAATGTCTTTGACAAAGGAGCAAAGGGAACACAACAGAGAAGTGAGACTTATTGGCAAATGGTGCCTAGAAAGCTGACAATAGAAATGGCCTGCCTAGTCTAGAGAATGTTTTGGCATTTCCTTATAGGTTAAGCAAAGAGTTGCCATAAGGTTCAGCAAGTTCACTTCTAGATGGTTTTCCAAGAGAACTGTAGCCATTTGTCCATGTACAGACTGATTTAGAAGTGAACACTGCAGCGTCAACTGTAAACGCCAAAATGTGGAAACAATTTGAACATCCATCAGTTGATCAATGGCTAAACATATGGATGCTACCTGATCTTAGAGAAGAAGTGAAATATGGATACTAGCTATAGTATAGATAAAGCCTAAAAGGAGCTAGAAGTAAAATTCTCCTGTTGTGTGATTTTATTTTATATAGCAAATGCCCAGAATCTAGTCAGAGTAAATTTGTGGGTTCTGGGGACTAGGGTAAAGCTCATGGGAAAACATTACTGATGGGTTCAGAGTTTCATCGATGGGATGCTGAAAATGACTGATACTGGTTGCAGCTGCCTAGCTGTGAATACTCTCAAAATGTTTGGCTGCACTCGTGTGTGTGTATGATCATGCATAGCATGTATTTGTATGCTCGTGTGGGCATGAGCACATGCATGTGTAGGAAAACATCTGCCTATGGAGGACAGGTACCAAAACCGGATGTGTTTTTTTGACCACTTACCAATTCTCTCACTGAACCTAGAACTCATGCTTGACTTTGACTGGCTGATCAGGGGGTTTCAGGAATCCACCCGTGCCTGCATCCCCAGCCTTGGGGGTCACAGGTAAATGCTGCCTCACGCTGGCTTTTGTGCGGGTGTTAAGGATTCCATCTAAGGTCTTCACGCCTGCATAGTAGGCACATTGTCAACAGAGGCCTCTCCCGGAGCCCAAGTAAACCTTGTTAAATCATATATACATTTTGTTACATGTAATACGTATCAAAAGTATTATTAAAAACCAAACATGGAACACAGAGACAGTTTAGGTTTTACAAATCCCAACAGCAGAATTCAAGACGGCAGGAAAATTCCTGTGACTTATTTAAACATTCATTTGCTTATTTATTTTTAAAATGCCATGTTGTAAAAAGGAGAACGCTGCTCAGATGGAGCTCTGAGAGTGCCAGAACTGTTGAACTTCTTGTTGATTCAGTGCGTAATCTGCATAATGATTTTACCCACCCCCGGCCGCTCTCCTTCCCCTCCATCTCCTGCTGAGATTCTTCTTCTCCCAAAGCAAAGAAGTCACGAGAGTAGATTTCCTAAAGTAGTGAGGTCCTTTTTAGGGCAAAGGCCACCCTGCCCCCACTCACCCTACACTCCTAGGATCTAGACCGGTAGGCCACACTTTCCAGCCTTTCACTGATGCTCACTGGCCACACATCCATTACCCAGTGGCTAATCAACGATGACAGTTAACTCTGATTGCCTACATGGTTGGTCCTGGAATCATCACAGACGCCAAAGATGTCGGACGCTTCTGTGACAGGGTTTCTGGATTAGGTAGACTGAGGTAGGAAGACCCTCTCCAAGTGTGGGCAACACTGCTCTGTGGGTTGGGACCCCGGACTGAATAAAAAGGAGACAGCAAGGGGAGTCCCACAGTTCCCTCTGTGCTTCCGGACTCTGGATGCAGCGTGAGCAGCTCTCCCACCCGCTTGCTGCCACAGCTCCCTCACCATGGTGGACTGCGCCCTCACTGAGAGCCAAAACAGACCGTCTTAAGTTGCTGTCCTAAGGCATGCCATCACAGCGATGGAACAGTAAGCAGCATACTTGCCGTCGGTGCCTCTCCACAGTGGTTCTCAACCTGTGGGTCACGACCCCTTTGGGGGGGTGTCACATATCGATATTCTGCATATCAGGTATTGACATTCAAATTCATAACAGCAGCAACAAAATAACTTTATGATGGGGTGTCACCGCAGCATGAGGAACTGTATTAAAGCAAAGCAGCGTTAGGAAGGTTGAGAACCGTTGCTTCAGAGTGTAATTGACTGTTACATATGGTGGTCACCACTGTACCATTTGCAGATTTGTTTTGCCACAAGCATTGGATGAGGCCCTGCTGAGTGCTAGAGCCATGTCTAGCAGTCATAACGCAATGGTGTAGAAAAGATGCCTTCTCCTTCCAGAGCTTTCGTTTGGGGAAGGAAGTCAAAGTTAATAAGTGAGCAAGATGGCTTTAGAATGTGCAAAGTGTTACAAAGAACAGGATAGGAGGGTGTCTGGGCTTGAGGTGGGGGAGAGTTACAGACTGGACCATCTAAAGCTCATCCCATGTTGTCACTGTGGGACAAAAGGTCTTTCCAAAGAGATCTCTGGACAGAGGATAAAGCAATTCCTGCAGATATCCAGAAAAGTTTCCAACCTGGGAGAGTTGTCACACCCAGGTCACAAGAGAAAATGCCAGACACAGCTGGCAAAGAGGACAAACAGTCACATTCAGAAACCATCACCATGGTCAGGGTAGTCAAGGGAGACCACCAACTGATGCAGGCACAGATTGTACAGGGCCAGGATGAAGGCAGAACCGGATGCTATATGGAAAATACTTAATTTTCATTTCGATTAAGTAGTAAGAGAGTCACAGCAAAGCCGCTGGCCTACAACTTGATTTCTCTTAAAGACTGCAGCAAGGAATGAGATGGAGCAGGGAACCGTGGCCTGCATCTCCATGGCGACAATCAGGGATGACCTGAGTACTCTGGCCAGCATGGTAGTGATGCTCTTCTGCGTTCCTCTCAGGGTGAGGATTTCCTCGAATGGGGGACAGGCTTTGTGGCAGAGAAGCAAGTAGGAACCCTTCTGGCCTCCCTGCTAGCAGCTCCATTAATGGATGTGCCCTGTGTCATACTGTGCACAATGAATGCTTTTCCTTTTCCAATTAAAATTGATCAGCATGACTAATACTAAAAGGCTCCTGATTTAAATAGTCTCAGGGTTAGCATTTGGCCTGTGTGGGATGCCCACAGCCATGGGGCTCTTGTTCAGAGCAGCTCCAGGTTCCCAGAGGAAAGCCCAACCACAGGAATGATGATGCAGAGTGCTCTGGGAAGACATGAGCCTACTCCTGAGTCTTTGCATAGCTCTGTTGCTACCCATGACAGTGCCTCTCACCTGGAGGACCAATTAAACTCGGCTAATCACTGTCAATCCAAAACATTCCTTTTGTACTTACTACAATTGTTTAGTCACCAGGGGAGGGGACAATGAAATCTATTCACAAACGTTAAGTTAAAACTCCACTTTATTTTCGGTTTTTCTTTTAACATATCAGAAGACATTTTCTGTCCAGGCGAGGCTGCAGCTCTCATTCTTCCTTTCTTCCTTTGGGTGACATCCTGAGTCAGGGCTGAGGGTTCCTACGCTGCCTTTGTCATCATACATGATCGTGGTGTTGAGGAGTATACTCCCCTTTCAATTTTGTTTTGCTTGGAACTGGGTTTCATCATAAGGTATCAACAGTAATTTCACAAACTAAATCCCAATGATCTAAAGAGGCCACTGTGGTGGCCGTATTTTATTTATTGTATTAACTGTACAGAGAAGTTGCTAGTGTGGGATAGCTTTTAAAACCATGCAGATACAGCAGTATTTGGCGGAAGAGGGATTTCCAGAGAACGAGCATAGGGAATGGAGGTATGGATGTTTTTCAAGGTTGTTTAGCATGTACTTTCTATAGAAGCAATCACGGCATTAAGACTCTGCAACCACAAACAACGACTGGATCCAAATCTTCTAAGTCTGGATGCAGCCACGGACACAGCTCATGAACACAGCTCATGAACACACAAATGTAAGGAGATTTCTATGCACTATTCAAATCCCCAAAAACGTTATCAGTTGACCTTTTGTTAATACATTCAAAATGACCTTTCTGGTGATTCACATGTGAAACAACTTATAAGAGCCATTCCATACGTCAAACTTTCATTCCATTCAATTTTCTCTTGGTTGAAAATTGACACTAAAGATGTTTTGTCTTTCCGAACACTTCCCTTTGGGAGCCAGAGGCCTGATGATGTATAATCTTTCCTGAAGGTTTTATGGCAGGGCTTCACAAAGCAAACATTTTTCCCCCTTATGTTATATCACCCTGACAAACAAAAATGCTGAGCCGTTTAATTACCAAGCCTGCCTGACACATCCAGAGAGTCAAATATTCTGGCAGCTTCTCGCTGAAGGGAAAAAAAAAATGCATTGAATTCCCAGAGTTACTTGTCAAGACAATGTCAACAAGGAAACTAGTAAATAATCTGTTAGGCCCAAGAGTAGACACTATTGCAAATGCCGGAACACTCCCCGAGGCTCTGTGTCAGCACCATTCGCCCTACAGCTCTGCATCCCAGTTTGGTAGCACTTTGAGCTTCAGGCTAAGGAGTCAGGAGATGGTAAGCATGGGGCAGGAGAGCAGCAGGGAAGACGTATGTCCATGATAAGACTTGGTCTCCATTTTCCGGAAAGTTTCAAATCTAGAATTTAAGACACTTATTTCAAAATGTAATAGAAGGAATCTGCATAGGCACACAGAAGCAGCAGAGTACTCCTGTGGGAGAAATCTTCCCTGGGATTTAGATCTTGTCCTGTTTTAGAGCTCCAATGCACCACCAGAATGTCCCCATCGCCTTCATTTTGTAGCCCTTCCTCCTCTGAGGACAGTCAATCCCTGTAACAAACTGCAGCCCATTTTACAGTGAAAACTAAGCAAAAGTATGAAAGTCACTCTTCAAACGCTTTGGTTTGCACGCTTGAAGTTTTCTCAATTTCTACATTTTTCTGCAAATCATATGTGACGAGAGAGAAAAGCACACCTACTGTGAGGCAGGTACTGTTGTGAGCACCAGAGCGCTGTGGAAATAATAAAGTCCTTCGCTCATGTAAATTGCAGTCATGTTTTGGGAGTTGGGGAAGAGAAAATAAATTTGTAAAAGGGAAAACAAAGAAATGAGAAATAGCTCAGAGGGTCAGAGCACTCGCTGTATGGGCTTGAGGACCCCAGCAACCACACATAAAAGCTGAGTCTGGCTGTGTGCTGTAACCCAACACTGTCCAGGGTGTAGAAGTGGGAGCAGGATTCTTGAGCTTGCTAGTTTCCAGACTGGCTTGGGCTCAGCAAAGGACCCCACTACTTAAGGAAATAGGTTAGAGAGTGATAAAGTAGGACCTCTACTGTCTTTCTCTGGCTTCCACAAATAAACACACATGTGCAGACACACATACAAACACATAAACACACACACACACACACACGTGGCAAATCACTTGGTGTTTGTTAGTCCTCTGAGTAAAACAGAATAGTATAGCAGGAAGAAAATGGTGTCAGTAGTAGAACTTTGTTAGGGAGATTTAGTTTGACATGTTATTATTATTATTATCATTAGAAACAAAGAATATGGAAAATAACGGAAGGATGCAGCTGCAGAGTATCTAAAGAGAGGATAGAGAAAGAAAAAAGAGAGAAAATGTGTGATAGGCCCCAAAAGAAATAAGGGTAGATATGTTTTATGGAAAGATGGAAAGGAAAGGCAATGTGGCCAGAGAGTGACAAATGCTGAGCACCAGTTCACTCAGAGAACAAGGTCTTCCTCTATACTTCTTGGCTATGGTGTGTGTGTGTCTGCTAGACATATCTGTAAAATGTATCTGACTATGGTGGTTTAAATAAGGACCCCCCCTACACATACCAGAGGCTCAACTTTTCCAATGCTTAGGCATCAGGGCATGACACTGCTTGAGAAGGATTAGGAGGAGTGGCCTTGTTGAAGGAAGTGTCAAGGGATGGGCTTTGAGGGTTCAAAAGTCTAAGACACTCTCTCTTTTTCCTGCTGCCCCTCAGCTCCTTCTCCAGCACCATGTCTGCCTGCATGTTGCCATTTTCCCCGCCATAATGATAATGAACTAAACCTCTGAAACTATAAGCAAACCCCAGTCAAATGCTTTCTTTTATAAGAATTGCTGTGATCACTGTATCTCTTCACAGCAACAGAATACAGACTGTTGGTATAATGCTTTTTTGGAATGTATACACCTTACCCTTGTTCATTCAAATGCTGGTTTCTCTTCCCCACTCTCTGGTTTCAATCTGGACATTGCATTGTGATACTTTTTCTAAGCATCACTGTCTCAACTTTGTGTAAACATGACAAAATAAAACAACCAGCCACAATGTTGAGCAATAGAGAGGAAGGAGTAGGAGGGAGGGGGGAGGAGCCAGAGGAGAGGAAAGAGTGGGAGGCAAAGGGCAGGAGAGATCTGGGAGAGCAAGGCTGGAGGAGAGATCTTGGAACAAAGTCAAGAGATGGACTGGATCTAATATATCACTAAAAGCAAGTATAATGTGTGTAAATCTAAATGTAGAAACTATGAGGGCTTGGTTTTTAGGATGGAGTATCTATTGCCCAGCATTGTGCTCTAGGTTAACTAAACAAATCATAGTCTCTGTGTGGTGATTCGGTTATACAGCTGTTTGGGACTAACAGCAGCTTTAATACAAGATAAACCAATAGTAAATATCAATCGTCACCTACAACAACAGACTAAGAGGCTGACATAAAACCTAAAGTATTGTGGTATAAAATTAGGTGAGGATTTGTCTGCTTTACACAATAGGCAGTTTGCATGCAGAGGGCTCTCCAGGTAAAACGCAGAGATATAGTCAGATATCAGAGTGTGGAAGGCATGTGTCTTGAAAAAAAAATGTTAAAATTTTTCTTGGGTGCAAATAGCATTATCTTATCTATATAATATATTTTCCACTATTGATTTAATTTTGAGACTATGGAATAATATCCCCACCACACACACTGCAACACATCACACATATACACACCACACACACATACATACCTCTCACATACACAACACACACATATATACATACAAACACATGCCACACACACATACCCTACACACATGCTCACTTGGGTCCATAATAAAATTTAAGAAAGTAGATGGTTTTGAGATTGATGCACACTGCATCCCTAGAAATGAAAACTTATATTAAAATTTAAGTCCTTATTTAAATGTACTAAATGATTTATAAGAAAATAAGAAGATGAAGAAGAAGAAGAAGAAGAAGAAGAAGAAGAAGAAGAAGAAGAAGAAGAAGAAGAAGAAGAAGAAGGAAGAAGGAAGAAGGAGAAACAAGAATTTGGGTATAGGCATATGGCATAAATGGATATGACAATATGATGAAAATACACTGTAAATATGTATGAAATTCTCAATAATATACAAAAGAGAAAATTTACACAAAACTGAGTATCTACTGATATTATATCATTATATTATTTTCTATGTCCATGCAGTTCAGAATAAATATGCTGTCTCAGGAAATGACAATAAATAAATAGATAATAAGAAAAGAGTAGCTAGAAAAAATTTTCAGCAAGGGACAACAAACCCTAACAATTGAAAAGTCACAAATTAATCTCTGGCAAACCTTAAAAAACATAAAATGAGAGACTCAACACATTAGACGATCAGAAGAGCAAATGCTTAGAAATCACTTATCTATCTATCTATCTATCTATCTATCTATCTATCTATCTATCTATCACCTACCTGCCTATCTAATCACACTGGCCTCAAGCTAAAAAAGAGTCTCCTACCTCTAAAGCCTGTGTTACACAGCAAAAACTTATACAAATAAAACAGAACAAAAGAAAAAACCCAAAAAATAACCCCCCCAAAAATTCTAAAATAAGACGTCATTGAGTAGGCACAGTTACACATGCCTGTAATCCCAGCACTTGGGGAGGCGGGGGCAGGAAGATCGCTGTGAGTTTGAGGCCAGCCTAGTCTACAAAGTGAGTCTACGCCAGCCAAGCCTACACAGAGAAACCCTTTCTTGAAAAACCAAACCAACTAACCAACCAACCAAACAAATACTACATGAAGTTAAAAACACAAGTCATTTGGTAGGAAAAACCATTTTCAAATAATATATCTGATAATAAAATATTTTAAAAAATACTCCATTTAAAAAATACAAGAACTTCATAAATAAAAACCAAAATTAATACATAAGCATTATTAGACATTACAGAAGTAAAAGTAAAAGTTGCAACTCACTTATGATGGTCTCAGGCAGAGAGCAGCGATCTCAAGCATGTTGTAACATGAGGGAAAACTGGAAGGCTCATGCTTTATTGGAGGGAACACTAATAAGAATTGCATGTCAGAAAACAGTTTTTTATTTTATTAAGCATGTTCTTACCACATGAAGCACAGTTTCACTAGTCAGTATTTGCTTGAGAGAAATGAAGATGTATGCGTACACAAAGATTTGTTTACCAAGGCTTATGCATTATTTCCCATCATGCCTCAATAAGAAAGCAGTCCAAATGTCTATAAACTGATAAAACATGAAAACAAAACAAAAAACCTGAATAATATCCAAACCATGAGTTAATTCTAATTAACTCATTAATTAATTCTACAAATTTCTTTTTTTTATTTTTAATATGGCATTTCTTTTTTTTTTTAAATGCAGTTTATTCAGGAACCTTGAACAATCATCTGACCCTGGGGAAAGCCAACCCACAGCTTAAATAGCCTCTGGGTAGCCAACCCCAGCGTGCCACGTGGGAATTCTACAAATTTCTAATGTGTGTAGCAATGTAAAACCATTCAAAATGACTTCAAAATATTATGTTTATGTAACATTTTATTCTGTGGGCTGGCTAGTTTTACGTTAACTTGATACAAACTATAGTCAATTGAGAGGAGGGGATCTCAATTGAGCAAATGCCTCAGTTGAGATCGTCTGTAGGACATTTCCTTAATTCCTGATTGATGTGGGAGGGCCCATCCCACTGTGTGTGGTGCTCTGGATTGGTGGCCTTGGGTTCTATAAGAAAGCAGACTGAGCAAGCCAGGAGGAGCAAGACAGTAAGCAGCCCCCTCCATGGCCTCCGCATCAGTTCCTGCCTCCAAGTTCCTACCCTGTTTGACTTCCTGTCATGATATCCTTCAGTGATGAACAGGGATATGGAAGTATAAGCCGAATAAACTCTTTCATTTTGGTCACGGTGTTTCATCACAGCCATAGTAATCCTAACTAAGACATTCTGATAACGCTGAATTTCTATCAAAGGGACAGCCCATAGTATTAGGAAGTGGTTTGGCAAGTGTCTGGGCTATTGGCAGTAGAGACCTACTAAAAAAAAGTATAAGAAAACATTTTAGGGTGATAGATATCTTATGTAATATGAATGGAGGTACCTTTATGTAACTGTCTAAATAAATTCTGTGATATTTATTTCATCAATTAGGAAATTGCATTCTAATAAAAATCTGTGATGTATTTTGTCAACTCTAAGTCTTTTGAGAATTTCACACATGAAAACTATTTTTTTTCTTCACAGGCTATTGTCATTTGCCCTTGGTTGCATGCCAGAACTTGAAAGTAAAGTCCAATTGCTGAAGATATACACACCTTGGACCCAGTAGTTAAAGGAATTGTCTTGGAGGCCTCCCCACTGGGTACTAACTAGCTCCCATAGTACCCGAATAGGGCTGCCAAGGAGAAAGGCAATCAATCATCCTACCCAACTGTACAGCCTATGAACAACGATGACCAACACAGCAGAATGTCCCCAGGGGTGCAAGAGTGACCTTTCTATGTTGCATATAACCAACCACCTAGTTAGACTTAAGGCTCACTCAAGAGGTGGGAATTCAGATCTAGCACTGTTAGCTCAGTCAATTGATGGTAGCTGGTGAGGTCATAGACACCAGAGAGAATAGATTACGGTCATTTTCCTGCACTGGCATGATTTGAATCTGCTTACGAAATATTTATTCTTATGTCCACAGGTGACGCTAGCTCTCACACCCTACGCCTTCAGAGAAGCTTGTTTATAGCAGACAGAGACTAAAACAGAAATTTATAACTGGTCAAAACTGGATCCAGGTGGAAGTGGGTCGGGGGGAGGACCTGGGAGGAGTAGAAAGATGGGAAACTGTAATCAAGACATGAGGTATGAGAAAAAGAATCTATTTCCAATAAACGGAAAAATATAATATACAGAATATAAATATAAAAATAGAATGCATATAAAGAGAATATGACCATGGGGTGCCCAGCACAAATTGGTGAGTCTACAACACAGCCTCTGAACATAACAGTCAGGGAACTTGCAGATGAAGGGTTGGAGAGATCTGAAGAGACAGAGGACCAGGATGTTTGCTGTGAGGTATGGATAATGGGGAAACCGCACCCAGGGACTCTCAAAACTACAGCCACCTAAACAAAACCCGTATAGTCACAACAGCTGGTGACATGCCAGCGGGAGTGTGGGGAATCTCCAAATGCCTGCCCTGAGAGGAAGGGCTGCAAGCAATCAGTGGGTGCCGAGAGAGGGAGAGTCAGCCAGCTGAACACCGCATGGTCCTATTGCCCACAGTTACAATTATAATCTAAGTGGTTAGTATTAATTAAATTATTTCACCGCTTTTAGTTTAATTTTTCAAGATGAAAATCCCAATTAAACATTTTATCGCCATCTCCTATAATGTTGATTGTGTTCTCACCTTAAGTGGCCTTTTCCAATACCAATTATCCTCAGATAATGAAGTTTTATGTGGATATCACTTTGTACTGTGCTGTTTCCATTAGAGATAGTTTAGAATAGAATCAACTTAAAGTCTAACATACTATAGGGTAAAATTAGGTGGGGTTTTTGTTTGTTTTTATGCCTTGGTCAATGGGAAGTCTGCATAAAGTCTGTTGCTGGTAGGTTCGGTAGTTCAAAGTGAAACAAGGTGTCTGCCCCAGCTTTGGGCACTACGCAAGTCTTTGCGATGACAAGGGGGAAACAGAAGACAGACAAACTGTCCTCAGGCAAGTCTACCGAAATTCTGGTTCCTCCTCTGCCATTAGAAATGAAGATGTAATTCAGGATGCTCTCTCTAGAAGGCTTTGCTCACTTTCATTTTTTAATAGACTTTGTAGTAATTATTTTTGTTATGAATAATTCTGAGAGTGTTATTGAGATGCTTCAGTGTCCTCTCTTAAAAGCAGATGTGAGGCTTTTCATTTGGAAACCAAATTCCACTTGAGGATATACTGCAAAGTTGCCTGCTATGCACAAACCCCTGGATTTGGCTCTCAGGACTGCACTAACATAGGTATGGTGGAGCACATCTGTAATCCTACCACTGGGAAGGTAAGAGCAAGAGGATTCAAAGTTCAAGGTTATTTTGTGACTTCATAATGAGTTTAAGGCTAGCTTTATACATATAAGATTCCATGTAACAGGAAAAAACAAGAGGAGAAGGGGGAGGAGGAAGAGGAGGGGGGAAAGCAGGAGGATGAAGAAGAGGAAGAGGAGAAAGAGGAGAAAAAAGAGGAAGAGGAAGAAGAGAAAGAAAAGGAGGGGTAAAAGGAAGAAGAGGAGGAGGAGGAGGAAGGGAAGAAGAAGAAGAAGAAGAAGAAGAAGAAGAAGAAGAAGAAGAAGAAGAAGAAGAAGAAGAAGAAGAAGAAGAAGAAGAAGAAGCAGCTCCTACAGAATTACTAGTCACAGCAGCCCTGATACAGAGTATTTCTATATCTAATCTTTCTTTCCTGTCTTAGTGAAATGTGAATTTTAGAGAGAAGAAGGCACTTTGTCTGTGTTTGTTGAAGAAGAGAGAGCCAATCAGGTATTGCAGAGCACATAAAATAAAATACTTTTACCTTTCAGTAACTGTGGTTTTGCTATAGCCACACCATTCAGCCCCTGGAAGGAGAAACCTCTGCAATTTGGGATGAATGACTGAACCAGGAAAGCTAAGACCAACCAACCTGATTGTAAGGACTGTTAATGCACTAAGGAACAAGGTCGCAGTACATAGCTGGAAAGACAAGACCCTTCACTAGCAGAGGAAGAGCACAGCTTTAATGTTGTGTAGGGACATCAAGCGGCTGGGCCAGCTGGAGAATAAAAATGTCCCTGTGATTCCAGCACACTTGAAGCATTGCCCCATTCATCTGCTTCACCTTTGCTTTAGAGCTCACTCCTGCGACTTCTCAAGAAATACTCCTTTGTAACAGCAATAATTTCATGTAATATTCATGACTAATTACTCAACCTTGCAAGATGTGAACAACTTATTTAAGTTCTGAAACATTTTAGGAAGGCTGGAACTCCATACCGGTCTCTTTCCCATCAATCAACACACTTTATTTCTCTAGTGCGTCAGCAAATTGTTATTACATAATAAATTGACATCGACGGTAGAGCTGGCATCCACATGCTGACAGTAAAAATATAGAGGGTTATAGGGCACATAGAATAGAAGACAGATTGCTATCTTAAAGGGACAGTTTTACCCTTCTACTTGAATTCCACTCGAATAATCAAATCGTCAGTTCACCAGCTATGTACCCAATAGCTAAGCAAATTCTTAAGTAGCACTAGGCTTAAACGAAGACATACAACGTAACAATATGTCATGGTGTGTTTCTGAGCACCAAGAGTAAGATTGCTTTATTTGGGGATAGGTTAAAAAAAAAAATTAACCTTTTACTTCCCTTGTTACAGTTTCACTGACAGAATCTTTTAATGGTAACTCAGAGTAGTCAGCTGGTGATGGGGTGTATTTCCCTAATGTGTGCCAGAAGTCTCCGTGACGCTCATGTCTATGCCACCCAAGGACTCAAGTCTAACCTTCCACTGAATACTGGTCAGCACACCAGGTCCTCATTAAGTGGACTATACATGATATATATATATATTTTTAATCTTAAGCCATTTTCTTCTTCTTGACTTGTCCTTTGCAGATATAAAACTCCAAAAGCCTATTTTCTTCCTTGTGCAATACTGACCAGTTTTAGCCAACATTGTGACTGTAGTTTTTATATTCCTTAATCTTGGAATAATTCCCAAACATCAAGTATTATGTTGTCCCTGGGTCCCTTCTCTAGTCCTCTGATGTTAACTCTTTCTCTAGGACCATAATAGAACTCCCTGTTACAACATTTTTGCTTTCTTGACCAAAATATTATAGGCTAGTGATTCCTGTAGTGGTAAAATTATTTACTAACACTTTATAGGCCATATTAGTTTAAAAAAAAAGATCTGTCATTTATGCTGGACCCTGAACTGTAACAGTTCCAGGGCTGTAGTGACCTAATTTTACATATTTTCTGGCAAAACAGGTGTGGATGGGAACACAGTTCTCCCGGAGTCTTCACACACCACTCTTTGCAGCTACTGTAGAAGGAGGTTGAGCAGCTTGTTCAAAAGACAAACGCATACCCACAATATGCTCCAGACAGTCTGAGCATTCACTCCAAAGCGCGAAAGCACATCAACAAAGACTGACAGGCAAAAGTCACAGGGAAATTTATATGTAAGTGTCCCAAATTGGAAACAACTCAAGTATTCATAAAAACAGCAGGTGGACACACTCCAACGTGTTTATCAAATGGCACATTCCTGCAAAGTTAAAAATTAAAAAAAAAAAAAAAGATACATAGAGCAAGGGCTTGAGAGACAGCTCAATGTGTGAGCAAAGCATTTGTTATACAAGTGTGAGGACCTGAGTTTGGATCCCGGAACAGTCAGGAAGAAGACAAGTCCACGCTGGCCCTCATGACCAGCTGTGCTAGTGGAAACAGCACCACATTCAGTAATAGACTCTACCTCAAAAAAATTATGGTGAAGGACAATAGAGGAAGACACTGGGTATCAATCTTTCACCTCCACACACATTCATACATATACAAACATTGGTGAGCTTTCACATACATATATGCCATACAAACACACATGCAGACACAAATACATAGTGAAAACGTAGGTGAATTTGAAATAATTATGTTGAGCAAACCATACATTGTATAACCACACTTTTGCGTGATTGTAGAAAAATCAAGTCAACCCATAATTGATTAGGGAAAGCCAGAGTGTCAATAAGGAAGGAAAATAAATTAGTACAAAGGAACTTCCACATAGATCAAAAGTTTGTACATCCTCACGAATGTAGCTGTGGTTATTTACATGCCTTTGCATGCACATGAGCACACATACAATGCATTTCTAAGTATATGCATATGTACATAGAGAGAATAAGAAAGGTTTGTTTCCCTAACATTGCTTAATTTTCATTGCACACAAAGTTTGGAGGCTCCTTTCTAAAGTCTGTAGTGCATAAAATACCATTCCCTGGCCAGCTAATCGGTATGCGTATTACTCAGTATGTATAAGCTACATATGTACATATGTAAAATAGTGTATTTTAACTACATGTAGCTTATGTCACTGGTATGTATATTAAACTGTTGGGGTAAAATAATATAAATAAAGATGTTTAATGTTATTGTACATCTAGAGAGTTTCGCAACAGCCTTTCACCACAGGCACTTCTAAAACATATATTTTCAACTTAGAATGAAAGCCTGAGGAGCAGCGTGCTGTCTGTGTCTGCGGAAGCCCAACATGGTAGCTGAGAGTCCCTGCTTCTCTCCAGCTGAGGCACGGTTGGTGGCCGCCTGGGAATCTGAATCTCAGTAGACTGACAGTGAGAACTAGGGCCATCTTAAAATTAAATTTGGCCACAGCAGAGACAGCAGCAGTAGCATCTGGAAAACAGCAGCGACTCTGTCTGGAGAGACCTGAGCGTGAGAAGAGTCAGCCACAAGCAATAGTCTGGGAGAGCTGCACCAGAAGCAGGGCACACACCAGCCTTCCCACCATGCACTGTCAACTGTGGTGCTCCCCAGCAATGGGCCTTGCCTAAGTCCCATAGTCTCCCCTTTAGTGATTGCATTTCAATGAATGTATCATCTGCCTGCGTTAGAGCGAAAGGGCGAAACGTAAAGTTAAACATCGGTTTGTGTGAGATGCACATTGGTTAGCTAGCTTGTTCTATTGTTGTGAAGAGACACCATGACCAATAAAGGAAGGCATTTAATGGAGGGCTAGCTTACAGTTTCAGAGGCTTAGTCCATTATCCTCACCGCAGGGAGTACGGCAGCACACATGGTGCTGGAGCAGTAGCCGAGAGCTATATCCTGAGCAATGGGCAGAGAGAGCCAGAGTGAGTGAGCGAGGCAGAGACAGAAACAGAGAAGACAGATAGGCAGGCAGGCACACACACACAGACACTGGGCCTGGCATGAGTTTTTGAAACCTCAAAGCCCACTCCCAGTGACACACTTCCTCCAACAAGGCCACAAGGCCACACCTCCTAATCCTTTCAAATAGTGCCATTCCCAGGTGACTAAGCATTCAAATCTATGAGCCCGGGCATGGGGGTGGGGGGTGGGGACATTCTTATTCAAACTACCACACTGGTCAAGCATGCTTTATATTTTGCATCCTTTAAAGATGAATATCCAACTTTTTCTCACAATGGCAAACAAATGATGCTGAAAACCATGCTTGTAGACAGATATAAAAATGCTCAGACATGCGGGGCACGCTAACACATGCCTGTAATCCCAGCACTCAGGTAGGAAGAGGCAGGTGGATCTCTGTGAGTTTGATGCCATCCTACATAGCAAGTCCAGGACAGCCAAAGCTACACAGAAAGCAACAAAATGAAATAAAACAAAACAAAAAATAAACAAAGAACCAGACATAAAAGGCTAATAAAGGCATTTGAATAAAAGGGTTCCATGACACAATGCAGCTGGGATAAAGGGACTCCAGGGTACACATTGGAATTAAAGTCTCCTTCAGGGAAGTCTGAAGGTAACAGTTTAGTTTTTGGTGGTCTGAAGGAAGGCAAGAGGCCAGCCTCATATGTGTGAGACAAACAGGTTTTAAGATTCCTTAAGAATCTAGGTCCTCTGTGTTTTCTGTTACAGAGTGAAGATTTTTTTAGTGGATATTTAATTACTTACTGTAAACTTCATGTAATTTTTTTTTCATGTGTAAGAAAATAACATCCACAGTGACAGCTCCAAGAGATCAAGCAATGGCATTTATTTTGGCAGTATCTATTGATTTAATTTCTCAGTGTGTGAGTTGCATGCAAGCAACTTTCTAAAACAAACAAATACTCAGAAGAGCTGCAGAGGTGCTCTCTGCCTTCTTCCCTGCACTGCAAGTCTGAGGCCAGCAAGGCCTACATTAGCAAGGTCTAGGACACCTGGGGTTACACGGTAAAACCCTGTCTCAAAAATCAACTCTAACAAACAAGCAAGTGAAATTATATTGCTCGGTTTCTCCACTTACAGCATGCAAATATCTTCATCACACATTTGGAGTAAAATCACATCTTAAGCCTGAAATTTGAAAATGATTTAACTCCACTCCTGGCACTCTGAGTTCCTCTCTCTCTCTCTCTCTCTCTCTCTCTCTCTCTCTCTCTCTCTCACTATATTAGGTTCACTTATGTCATTTCCTCAGACAGTAATAACCTTCATTGTAACCCCAAGTAAGCTGGCTCCTACTTATGAGTCAGGATTTAGTTTAAATATTGGTCCCCAGAGAAGTGTCCCTGACCACCCGGTGTGAAATGTCACTGTCACATGACTGTCTATTACCGACCGTCACTGCATTTATCACCTAACCACTTACTTTTTATTTGTTTTCCTGGTTATTATCTATAGTTACCTCCTTAAGTTAAACCATTCGAAAATAAAGTTGTTATCTATTGAAATATTAAGATCTGTTAATCTCCAGTATCTGTAAAACTGTCTGGCCTGTGGCAGATAACCCGTAATTATGTATTTTATGAATTCATAATGTGGAAGAAGGAGGAAGGGGAATCCACCATTACTTGAAAGTCCATTCGCAGACGTGGTCTTAGTCAAGAGGCAGCTTGCTGCTGTTAAGCAATAGTTGTAAGAGATGCACGCTAAAATACAGTCAGAAAGTCTCTATTCAGCACATGGTGCTTACTTCCAGGGAGCAGGGTAGCCTGAGGGAGGCTGGGACGCAGCGACAATTTACAGCCAAGGGATCCGGTGGGGAACGAGTGAGGGGGAGATTCTAAGGGCAGGTCTGAGAGACCAGCTCACATCCCGTAGGAGCACTGAGGAGACCGGTGATATCAGCCCCCTGCGGTATGGTGCTTTGCTCTCCGCAAAATGCCTGGGGTCTCTCTAGCCAGCGTTTGAAAGGGGCCAGCTACAGACGTCCACTTTCAAATGGCTTTGTCTTGTTGTGGCTAACACAGAGGCAAGTAGCACCACTGAGTAAAGTGCACAAATATTTATGGAACATCCCCTGCTCAGAGCCCTCCTCGGCGCTGCATAAGCTCAGATGAGGACAGGTGAGATGAAGATTGGTCTCCGGTCTCCTGCAAGGCAAAACTGAACAGTTTTCTCCTGCCAAGCAGAGAAGATGAATGCAGTGAACAGGAAGTAGGCATATTATCCTTCCAGGAACTGCTAATGGCCTTCAGAGGCGTAGGCAGCTGTGTATAAGCTTTCCAGATGAATTGTGTAAAACCTACTTAGGGTGTATCTTTTTTTTTCTTCATTTGTTCCTTTATTTGCAATTCTCCTGTTCCCTTTTGGAAATCATTACGAGGAGAGAACAAATCAAAGCAGGCAGACTCTGAGCTCGTGCGGAGTCAGCAAGACGATCCTAAGTGCATTTGGGAGGGAGGTTGTACCGGGTAGAGCATAACGCTCGCTCGCTTTTTCTCCAATCACCTGGGGCAGCCCACTCTCACCTGCCAAGGCCTCGGCGCGCAGCCCCTGATGGATTCCACAGGGCAGCTCTGCGGTGCTCGCTGATTCCACGCTGCCGAAGGAGAATTAAGTATCGGCAAAGGCTCGAGAGAGCAGCCGGAGTTCTGCTTACCTAGTGCTTTATCTCCAGAAGGAACTGTAGAGGAAGAGCTTGGCCTAATTCGCCGGAACGGTAACAAACACTTATTGAATAAATGCAGAGGTCAGTCGTACCTTCCTAGGAATTACCATTAAGCCAAGACGCCGATGTGTCTGTGTGGAGAGCTTGAGCTGTAAAACGCTTTCTTTGACACGATTCCTCATGTAGCCAACAGCTACACACAGCTCAGAGGACAGCTCGAGAAAACAGGCCTACACTGGTTTCCTTACTCCCTCCTGACAGAGTGAAGAAGATGAAACCTGAAAATGTTGATGACCATTTGACTTTAGTGAAGACAAGAGAAGTAGCACATACGTGCACACACGTGCACACACGCACCTCCCCCCCGCCACCCCAACTGGGTATCTCCATTCTCCAAATTCATAGCGAGTTGCTCGGTTTGACAGAATGGCTTTTTTGCCTCCTCTCTGCCAACATGTCTAACCCACAACCGTGTGAAGCACACAGGCAGCAGGAGGAAAACAAAACTCATTAGGAAAGCGCTGTAATTTGGAAACCCACACTCCACCTCCAGAGTGGCTCTCGGGATGTAAGTCCTCTGATGTTCCGAGTAGCTCGCCTTGTGCTCTACGCCAGCCTTGTTGCTCTATGCCAGTGTCTTCGTAAACAAGAAAAGGTCTCTTCAGTCACTGATCAAGCATTCCCTGGACACTCACTTTGTTCCAGGCCCTACCCCCAGGACTTGCCCTTGAAGAACTCAAAATCTGGCAAAGGAGAATGACCTGAAATAAGTAACTGCAAGCAGATCTCTGAGGGTGTCATACTGAGATACATTATTTTAATACAAAAGACTTCAGGGACAGAGAGAGAAGAGTTCTGGCTTTGCAGCCTGGGCCTGTCTGTTTCTGCATATGGTAGAAAGAATTGGAACCTTTCCCTGTAAAACCACGTCTGCACCAAACTGCTAATGTAGTTCATAGTAATGAGGACCCTCAACAGCTATTACTTCATTGCTTTGTATTGATATCCAATCATTTTGCGAAGGGCTGAATTCTCACATTTTTGCCAATGAGCATATTGTGGCCAGGATTTAATAAGATCGTATTGTGAAAATTAACTTTCTGTTGAATCTCTTCAGGGAAACTCAAACCATGCAAGCTTTGAAAACACAGGCATGGCTGGGTCTCTGTATCTTTGTGACAGGACAGACCTGTGGTGGAGGGGTGCTGGGAAAGCAGCCGGTGCATCTGAGCAGATGATGGCGATGCCATCTTAGCGGATCCTATTCCTTACTGCTGTAAAAAAAAAAAAATGTTGTTCGTGTACACAATGGAATTTCCTTCAACTGTAAGAAAAATGAAATAACACCAAAATGGATGGACCTGGAAAATTAAGTTAGATTATATATACATCATAATATATGTGTGTATATATATATATGTATGAATATAAAAGGGATTAACTGTGAGTAAAGCTTTAAAAATTAGAAAAGAGACAAAGAGAAGATCGCTTAAAGGAAATGATGTTAAGGAAAGGAGTGGGGCAGAAATACATGTGTGACATGGAGGCAGAAAGATGACTGGGGAGAGAGCACACAAGGCCAGACAAGGCTGGGGAAGATGAGATGCAGGGAGAAACATCGACTAAAACGTTTTTACTTTGAGGAAGCTGTAACTACACCTAATAATGTGTCCGTTAACCCGAAAACCCTGTAGTTTACTCTTGTCAACACAGAATGCATGCAGTCTGTGGGTAAGGCAGGACATTTCTGTCAACTCAAGTACAGCCACTTCCCCGGCTGTGGGAATACGTTCAACCCTTCGAACCATCCCACTGCACCTTGTAAAATAAGTCTAAAGAGAAGAGAGAGCAGAAACAGAGCAGGAGGAAGCAACCGGGTTCATGCTGTAGCTCCTGGGATGACTTCAAAGAGCTCCAGCAGGACTCCTTTCTTCTCCAAGAAAAATCAGCTATGCACTGTTGGCCAGTCACAAATGTGTTATCTGGTGTTTGTACCACTGGCACAAGACTCAGAAGTAGCTATTAAGATAGCTTGTTGGTCATACAAGGCCCAACAAGTAAGTCAGAAAAGTGAGTTATTCGTGGACCTGATGGGAAAGCAAACAGATTTTCTAGACCTGGAAATCTGTCACAGGCATCATCTCCTATTGGCTAGGCTTTGCTCGTTATAATAGTCTATGAGTTAGCATAAGTGCTACAGAATCCATCTCTTCAGTTACATACAAAATAAATTATTGCTCAAAGCCCACAGAGATAGGATTGAGTGAGTGGTACCTAGCAGTATTTAGGTGGTGGCCTCGCTGTGTCGCTGGCCATCAGAAGGGTTTTCTATGACTGTAAGCTCTGGGACACAACTTTAATTTCTACAGCTGTAAAACTGGACTTTGTTCCAGTTTAATGTTTCCAGATGCGCATTAACAGCAGCATATGAGTAACTGAAAAGAATTCACTAAAACACAATATTTAAGGGTGAGTGACAACATTAAACATTTTTGTAAGGTCCTGTAAAAGGTGTGATGCACAGTTAGTTTGAAGATTGTAACATTTCCTTTAGCATTGCCAAATGGAAGAAAAGAAAAAAAATTAGGAAAATTCAGTTTTCAAAATCCAAAGTCTGCATTGGAGATCAGGTTTCTGAAAACGTACCACAGCACCTCCATGGACTCCAAGAGCTCATGACCGAGCAAAAGTATTTTCACTAAATCAAAAATGTGTGAATTCCTAATAAATTGGTAGGGTTGTAACTAGTTGGTATCTTCTACTTTAAGTGAGGTATTAATAGCCAAATATTACCTTTTCTGGTCTCAGCCAAAGGAAAAGGCAAAAACAGCGACTGAAAGGAAGGCAATTAAGTTTGGGCTTACAATGAAGATGAAGTGTTACAAAGATGAAGATGTTCCCAGCCAATGGAACAGGTCGCCTTGATCAGCAAGCAGTTCAAAAAGAAAATTAATTCTTTGAATACAATTTGGAAAGGAACTTGGAAAGCAAATCCAGACAATACTCCGGGGCTGACATTTCAAAACTGCATTTGCTCTTTATTCTAATCCCTTTGGTACTGTTATCAAAGCGAAGACATGACATATGGAACCAAAAATATTCAGGGAGATGAAGAAGTAGTCAGACGAGCAGAATTGGAAGGGGCCCTTAGATTACAGCCTGGCTCACCTCATACATCCAATCTGAGCTCCCTGAAGACCCCCAACAGCTGTCACTCATGAATAGTCCACGGAGGAACAGCATGGGGTGACTTCCCACATCCTCCAAAGAGCTCCAAGGAGACCACTTCCTAGAGTGATTGACAGTTTTATAGAGTCTAAGACTTTATAAGGATGAAAGTCAACCTCGGACCCCAATTCTGTCACTTTCTGCTGCCTGCTTTTGAACTGGCTTCACCCCCAACCATTATTCTAACATTATTTATGTCTCATTGATGTCCAGGCACATGGGGAAATGTTAGCAGGCTCTGCAATTTCTTGCCTTTTATCAGAGGTTTTCATACGAAGCTACCATGGAATGGTTTTATAAATAACAATGGACTGTTATTGAAGAAATGTTTTCTATTGCTTGCTTGCCCTTTCTGATTTTATTGTTGTTTGTTTTCTCTGGTATTCTCTGCAGTGCTCAGAGTATTTGATTGTCTGTTTCATAGGAGACATTCTCCAGTGGTAGAGAAGAAGAGCATAATCATTTAGTGAAATAAATAATTTTTCTCTATACTCTTCAGCAATGTGCCCAAGGTGTATTGTATTTCTATAGCTGGCCAGTTGCAATAATTTGTAATAAGTTATTTGTGTTTGAGATTCCAAATCTACAAGTGAGCAGTAACTAACTTATATCTAGAGAAAACCATTATGTTCAATGACTGGCATAGGCTGGGACCACGATGGCCAAAGGCAGTGAGGGCTCAGATTTGACCTTATGTCAACAGCATCCCTTCTGGGGACAGGAAACGCAACACATAGATTGATAATTCTACAGTATATGAATCAAAAGCACGTGTGTGTGTGTGTGTGTGTGTGTGTGTGTGTGTGTGCAGTGATTTGACATGGTGTCAGCCAATCGAGAATGAATACAGAATCAGTCATGAAAACCTGGACTTCAGTGACAGGACGGTGGAGCCAACAGTACATTCGTTGCTTCCAGTAGATTCTAGTTCTCCTAGAGGCCCCCTTCCTCTATTTCACTTTGCCTACTCTCTCTTTACTACATCCCCATCATCCCTCTCTCCCTCCCTGCTGGACAGCACCCTAAGATGGTTAAAATCAGCAGCACAAGTTTCCACAGAGAGGGATGGGAGTTGGTGGTGTAGCAAAGGGTTGTCTGTCGCGCGCAGCCTTTGCCGATAAGGATGACGCGGCAACCGAAGATTTGTCCAGCAGAATCTTTATTATGAAGCTCTTTTAGGTAGATGGAGAAGGACCCCAAACCCCAAGCGCGCTCTGCTTAAATAGCCTGCAGGGCGGCGTGCTCGTCTGTGATTGGTGCTTCGCACAATACCTAATTAGCATGTGTTCTCTGATAGGGAGAGCACTCAAGTCTGTGATTGGTGCTCCGCACAATACCCAATTAGCATGTGTTCTCTGATAGGGAGAGCACTCAAATCCGTATTTGCATGTTGTGGCGCATGCGCCGCTGTAAGGCGAGTTCTAGCAGGAAGCCAGCGCCATCTCGTAATGGCGAATGCGGCTCCCGACATCTCCCCCTTTCTTAAAAATTACAAGCAAAGCCAAACGGTACACTATGAGATTTCCGATCAGCTCACTGACTCAACAGTATAAGCGATCGAGGAGGTTACATAGTATAAGAGACCCTTTGCACCTTGAACCCCGTGCAATGGGAACCTGAGCCCTGGGAGATGCAAAGGTCTGATCAGAACAGCATCCCGGTGCAATGGGAACCTGTGCCCGTCAGGAGTGCCATGAGTTCTGACAGTGTCTCAACGGCTAAGCATGTTTAACCAAACTTGAGGGGAAGATCCCTGTTCGACAGCCAGCATAGCCTGAACGATGGCCACATTTTTTGCATGTTGTTGTCTTTTGAATTTGCGCAGCAACCAAAAACAGAGGAGCAGTCCCGCAAACAAGGTCACTCCAAACATTCCTACACCAACCCATTCTTTAAAATAGGAGAAGGCGGAGGACATCCAAGAAAACAATCCACTTGTAACAGAAATGTCCAAACGAGTAGAATTAATTTGAGTTATGGCAAGGCGCAATTCTCTCATGGTCTCATCGAACTCCGCACTCCAATTGGATTGTAACAACCAAGACAGTTCCTTAGATAAATTCGCTGCCCTAGTAAAATTATTATATTGAATGGAGGTTACACAAAGTCCAGGTAACTTAACTTCACATCCCAACTGAGCTAACTGCCACAATATTTCTATTTGTTCCTGAACCAAATCAATACGCTGATTGACAATCATTAATCCTCCTCTTAACTGATTATTTACTGATGCTTGAATATCTATCGCTTCACTTACTGATGCAGACAAATTATTAAGAGTTTGAACAGTAGCTACCTGACCTTGCAAGGCCAGGGCGGATGCAGCAATGGAAGCTCCAATAGCAGCAGTTGCAATAATGGCTACAATAGCTGCAGTAATACCAAAATCTCGTTTTTGTCGAAACAAAGCTAATGAATTACTTGCTTTAACTGGCAATGGCAAAAATCTTGGCATACGGGCCACAGTAGCTGTATCATATTCACTTGCATTCCAACAAAGGGTAAAAAAGCATCCCGTATCATTGCATGCAATCAAAACAAAAGGGGGCCAGACACACACTGGGGTGGATCCCACCTTCGTAACCTTGTGAATCTGGGACGTGGTCATGTTGTCCTTATGTAAATCGGCAACAACCACCGCCCCACCCAGAAGAGTGACCATGGGGGAGAGATCAGTACAACTGCCACCAGTACCACACAGCAACCAGGTGTCAAAAGGATTAACACCGTCATAGTCCCAGGAATTGAGTTCAGAATAGTTACTGTGTCCTTCCATCGGTGAGAAGGAAAAAAGCTCATTATCGAGAAAACGTGCTCTACGGCTTTGACAGCCTGTCCATGGAAAGATGGAAGAAAGGTCCCCCTTTCGGCCAACGCAAAATGGGGCATACTGGGACTGAAGCGTCGGAACGGTTGTACAGGCTGAACTGGATGAACCACATGCCGGCCACCATCCAAAAAGGATCGTAGCATTATTTGAATGTTCTTCCTCTAGCTTGGCAAAAGAAAAATTTCCTAACTTTATGCACGTATCAGCACGAGTCTGGTTGATTGTAAAGCAAAGACTGCCATTAGTCAACTGGGTACTATTATCAGGTGTCGGCGCTATGTCTGGAGACATTGGCAAATATGGTAGCCCCAAAGAGTCATTAGTTGTGAAAAATCTTGGGAAGACTTGTGCATCATGCATCACCGGCATGGGCCGAGGGAAGGTCGACAGAATTCCCCAGCGAATCTCTTGACTCGTCGCCCGCAAGTTCATCAGCATTCCTAGCAGTGTCAGGATCCAAAGCAGGGCCATCATGCTTCACCACTCGAGTCAACCGTGCTGGAACCCAAATTGGATTTTCTTGACCCTGTGGGAAAACACAAACAGCTCCCCTGGATCTTATTAATATAGGATCCGGTCCTTTCCATTGATTATCAAGTACATCTTTCCATTTTACAAGTTCTTTTGGAGATGCATGAGTGACATGTCTGTCTGCAGCAGACTGTCCATTAGAATCCAATTTCAAAAAATTTAAGGTAAATAGGGTAAGGGAAAGAGTCGCTTTCTGACCCATACTGGGGCAGAGTCCCCCTTTTTGTTTTTGTAAATAAGTTTTGATAGTACTATGTGCCCGTTCCACCATACCTTGGCCTTGGGGATTATAGGGCAATCCTGTAACATGATGGACTTCCATTTTCGAGCAAAATTGCTGAAATGTTTTAGAAGTATAAGCAGGTCCGTTATCAGTCTTTAGCTGTCGTGGCTTTCCCCATGCTGCCCACGCGTCCAGGCAATGGGTGATGACATGAGCCACCTTTTCTCCTGATAAAGGTGTGGCGTGGACAACCCCGGAACAGGTATCCACAGAGACATGAACATACTTTAACTTACCAAAAGCAGGAATATGGGTAACATCCATTTGCCAAATATGTAAGGGTTTTAATCCTCTAGGGTTAACACCAACAGGTGCAGGTCTAAATTCTGCACAATTAGCACATTTCAATACAATATCGCGGGCATCTGCTCGCGAAATGCCAAATTTCATTCTAAGTGTCTCTGCCGGAACATGATATAACTCATGGAAAGCAGCAGCATTCTGTATAGGATTAAGCATAAGATAAACTGCTTTAGTGGCTTTATCAGCCAGGTCATTAGCTCTTGCCATGGGTCCAGGTAATAGCGTATGCGCTCTCATATGTTGAATAAAAAAGGGATTTACTCTTGTTCTAATAGATTGTTGAATATCAGCAAAAACTTGTGCAACAGTACTTTTGGAGGAAATTAGTCCCACTGTTAACTTCCTATACCTGTCTTGGACCCATCAGTAAAGACATCAATAGCTCCTATAATAGGCTGATTTTTAGTAATTTTTGGAAATATAAATGCATTGGTCAGAGTAAACTGTAATAAAGGATGTTTTGGATAATGATTGTCGATACCACCAGGAAAGGTACAGCGGAGAATTGCCCAAGTGTCTATGGTGGCACACAGCACATTTATTTGCTGAGCAGTATAAGGCACAATGATAGATTCCGGCTCACAACCGAAATGAGTCAGAGCCAGCTGAACACCCTTTTGAGCAATTTCTCCCACCTGGGTTGGATAATGACTCAGCACTTTACCAGGGGAAGTCTGAGAATGGACCCACAACAGTGGCCCCTGTTGCCATAACACTGCTGTAGGCTGATGAGGTGAGGGAACAATACATAACTGAAATGGAATGGAAGGATCCAACCGGGACAGGGAAGCCTCTCCCAATTTCTTCTCCACCTTATCTAAGACCTGAGCAGCTTCGGCCGTAAGCTGTCTACAGGAAGTAATGGCCGAATCTCCCTCCAAAATGGCAAACAATGGTTTAAGCTCCGCGGTAGTCAAATTTAAATATGGCCGCACCCAATTAATGTGTCTTAAGGACATCTCTTCTGATGGTAATCTTTTGCGGCTTTATCTGCATAGGATAAATGGTAGATCCGAGGAAATTTCCAATCTCCCCTTCTTGTACCTTTTCAGGAGCTATAAACAAGCCTTTACCTTTTAGCTCAGCAGACAGAACCCCAAAGGCTCGCTGCAAAAGAGCTTGATCTGAGTGACACAGTAAAATATCATCCATGTAGTGGCATATTTTAATGGTGGGAAATTGAGTTCTAACCGGCTGGATAGCTCTGGCTACATAAAGTTGGCACATTGTCGGACTATTTGCCATACCTTGAGGCAAAACCTTCCATTGATATCTATTATCAGGCTGTTCATGATTAATGCTAGGCAAAGTAAAGGCAAATCTAATTCTATCCTGGCCATGTAAGGGTATGGAGAAAAAACAATCTTTAATATCTACTATTAAAAGTTTCCAATGGACTGGGAGAGTGGATAGTAGAGGTAAACCCCTCTGAATGGGGCCCATGACCTGCATCTGCTTATGGCTCGCAGATCATGTAACAACCTCCATTTTCCAGATTTCTTCTTAATAACAAAAATAGGGGTGTTCCAAGGTGACTGTGAGCATTCTATATGCCCATGGTCAAGTTGCCCCTTGACCAGCTGACTGGCTGCTGCAAGCTTTTCAGAGGTTAGAGGCCACTGAGGAACCCACACCGGGTCCTCTGTTTTCCAGGGAATGGGGATCGCCTCCCCAGTGGCCCCTAGGAAAAACCCAGCCCTGTTCTGCCTTGTCTCCCATGAGAAGGTACAGGACTCGTACGCCCTTGCAAATGTTTGCCAAGCCCTTTACCAGGGATGCAACCCATATTTTTCATCATTTGTTGACTTTGAGGTGAATAATCATTAGTCAATGTAAGATCCAATTGCTGCAATACCTCCCTTCCCCATAAATTAATGGGGAGAGGTAACACATAAGGGACTAAAGTTCCTCTCCTTCCTTCTTCATTTTGCCAATGTAATTCTTTTGCACTCTTTTTTGGAGCGTCTTCGTACCCCAATCCTTGCAAGGACTGAGATGATTGAATGAGAGGCCATCCTGATGGCCACCAAGTGGTAGATATTATACTAGTATCCGCTCCAGTATCCAATAAGCCCTGAAACCTTTTGCCTTCTATTAACAACTCCATCATTGGTCGCTTATCCAATTGCAAAGAGAGGAACGTATGCTGACCACCTGAGGAGCCAAAACCCTTAGTTCCTCGAGGATTGTTTCGACTAAGAAAATTTTGATGTAAGCTGGGTAATACCAACAATTGAGCTATCCTATCTCCAGGGGAAATAGCACTGATTCCCCGAGGGGATGAGCACAATATTTGTAATTGGCCTGTGAAATCCTGATCAATAACTCCTGGGTGGACAATAAGACCTTTTAAAGTCGTTGACGAACGTCCAATTATTAATCCTACCGTGCCTACTGGTAGGGGACCTGCGAGATCTGAGGGGATTGGTTGGCATCCCATGATAGGTGTCAATACTGCTCTGGCGGCTGCACGCAGGTCCAATCCTGCTGATCTGGAGGTTGCTCTTTGGATGGTGTCGTCTTTACAAATCTCTTGGACTGGTATGGAGTCTGTTGGATTGCCCCATACATTTGTGTTGGGCCCTGGGGTCGGGGGCCCCGTTTCCCGTTTTTTGACTGCTCTGTAGAGCGTTCAGGACGGGGTCTCCCTTGACTGTCTTTTACTGACCTACATTCATTAGCCCAATGTTTTCCCTTCTTGCACCGCGGACACAACCCCGGTTGTTTAGTGGGTCGCGTAGTAGGGGCCGCAGCCTGAGACCTACACTGTCTTTTTATATGGCCCATTTTTCCACAGTTAAAGCATTTCATGTTTGCAGCCTTTTGGGCAGATAATACTGCTGCTGCTATACCATGATTAGTCAATGGCCCTCCTATTTCTCTACAGGCTTTCATCCAGGCATTTATTCCTTTTCCTTTCCAGGGAGTAATAGCATTTCTACATTCTTTTGTGCATTGCTCATAAATCAATTATTCTACAAACGGCATTGCACCTTCAGGATCCTCAAATATTCTCCCTGCTGCTTCCATCATTCTTGCCACGAAATCTGAAAATGGCTCAGTGGCTCCCTGTATAATCTTTGTCAAGTTTCCAGTAACTTGTCCTTTATTTGGCAGACTTTTCCAGGCTCGAACAGCAGCCTTATTAATCTGCTCATATACCTCCACTGGATACATAGTTTGATTGACTACCCATTGTCCTTGGCCCGTGAGCATATCAAAGCTCCACTGAGGGCGCTGGTTGGCTATGTTTTGTTTTGCTTGAGCCATGCACAATTCTTGATAAATTGATCTCCAATCTAAATATTGGCCCATGGAGAGGCATGCCTTGACAGTGTTGGACCAATCATCAGGAGTCATAGCATTGGCGGCTAGTCTTTCTATCAGTGCTAGAGTAAACGAGGCACTGACGCCATACGTCTGCACTGACTCCACCAGAGCCTTTAATTGTTTCAGATCCAAAGGAGTGTGATGCCTTTGGTTTTGAGCATCTTCCCATACAGGGAATGCTGCCTGTATTTTTTTTTTTTTTCCTTTCCAGGGATCAGTGAACTGCCTCCCCCAGCCTTATTTTTCTCTATTGCCTCATAAGGAGGTGCTGTTGGCCCATACCCGGGCGTGTAGGGCGGGGCACGACCATATCTTCCTCTCTCATATTTTGCAGCTTCCTCATCCAACTCAGCCTGTTCAGCAGGGTCAAGCCCTGCTTCCTCCTCAGAGTCAGATGACTCTTGTTGATCCTCTCCTTCAGAGGACGTCTCCTCCTCGGAAGAGGATGATATTGTATAATTCTTAAACTCAGTGAGGAGAGGATACAATTTAGGGTCCTCCTCACCTTTACTTACCCCTTTCTCAGAGGCAGGCAGCAGCTTTAAGTTTTTTGCTCGCTGTTCGAGCTCTTCTTCCTTCTTTGCAAGTTGCTTTGCCCTTTTTTCAAGTTCAGCTAGCTTATCTTTACCTTTTACTTTCTTTTTTATTGGCTTTCTTTCCTGCTTAGCCTTTTTTCCCTTTTCAGCTTCTGATAGACTGTCTTGGTGGTCTGATAATGCCCGTTGGCCTTCCCTGATTTTTTCCTTACATCTTTCATCCTTAATGCAAGATTTTAACAGTTTGTATAGTGGCCACACCCCTGGTTTCAGGGTCCCCTGTTCTTTCTCTCGTGTCAAATCTCCTCCTAATTTATCCCACGATTTTTTAGAAAGGGACCCAGAGACCACAAACCAGGGAGCTACTCGATCAACCTCCTTAAGAAAGTTCCGCAGCACCCTGTCAGGGATTTTTAAATCCTTTTGCTTCAGCAGCGCCTGCGCTGCTTCCAAAATCGGTTTAGTTCTACAGGAGAGGGTGCGGCAGCTCAGCTATCTACCTGAGTCTTATGGCCAATTATTCAAAATTGCAAAAGGGACAGATGCAAGTTTTATCCCGTTTCCCACAATTAAGACACAGACAACACAGTAAAACAAAAACGAAACTAACAACGAGAAACGGAATACACCAGACCACAGAAATCATACCTTGCTGAAAAGTGCTGCAGCTTTTCCCTCTGCTGGCTTGAATCTTCCTCCGACGAGCAGTCGGGGGTCCTTCGAGTCGTTCCTCTGCCCGGGGTCGGCGGTTCCCGGGTTTCGGCACCACTTGTCGCGCGCAGCCTTTGCCGATAAGGATGACGCGGCAACCGAAGATTTGTCCAGCAGAATCTTTATTGTAAAGCTCTTTTAGGTAGATGGAGAAGGACCCCAAACCCCAAGCGCGCTCTGCTTAAATAGCCTGCAGGGCGGCGTGCTCGTCTGTGATTGGTGCTTCGCACAATACCTAATTAGCATGTGTTCTCTGATAGGGAGAGCACTCAAGTCTGTGATTGGTGCTCCGCACAATACCCAATTAGCATGTGTTCTCTGATAGGGAGAGCACTCAAATCCGTATTTGCATGTTGTGGCGCATGCGCCGCTGTAAGGCGAGTTCTAGCAGGAAGCCAGCGCCATCTCGTAATGGCGAATGCGGCTCCCGACAGTTGTCTGCTCAGCTATAGTGAGGAGTGACCCCCCCCCCCCCCCCCGTCCCCAGGCTGATGCCTGCTTCCTCGCTGAGGGAGCTGAGAAGCTTCTTCCAGCGTGCTCTCCAGTGACCTGCAGTGAAAGGAAAGAAACCCCCACTAGACTGGACTTTGGTTGCCTGGAGAACCTAAGCTCCTCAAGAAGGTGCAGCCCGGGCATCCTCTGTGAGCTTCCGGGTCAACAGCTGCAGCAAGGGCTGTTGGTGGACTAACTCTTCCGTGGCAAGACCGTGGGACACACAGACTGAAGACGCTGCCATCCGCAAGTCTCTGACGTCAGCCCCCTTTGTTTCCATGAAGCTGCTTAATGAGATTCTTCATGCATAAAATTAATTTTTGCCCTCTTCTATCAGCCTTTACCGCTAAAGGATTTACTCACACTTTTGTCAGATTTTATTTATACATGCAATAAAGGGGACCCAAATCATAATGAAGGCTGTTATGGGCTATGATGGGAAATACAAAGGGAAGCAGGCAGCCATCCAGGCTCCCTTCCGATGCCAGGATGCATTATGCAGAAGCTATCCCCTGCAGAAGTGCCGGGCCCCCACCTCACCCCCTTCATCCAGAGTGTTATCTCAAGTCAGATCCTAATTTGTTGCTGGGGGAGAGGGGCAGGAACAGAGCTATTAATAAACAGTGCAAATAATTAGGCTTCATGGGAATTTGGTTGTTTTCTTACATAATAGATTTGCTCTCAAATCTTTCTCAGCTCTGTCTTGCTAGGATGCTCCCCAGCCGGTGGACTTGCTGCATCGATTGCCTGCTGGGAACCTTCTGAAGCTGGAACGGGAGCAGATCCGGGCAATATGATTTCATAATAACCACTCCTGGTCACTGAGCACCATGGAAGGCCAGGCCGTGTGCCAAGCGCCGTGCCTATGTGATTTCACCTAATCATCCAAACAGCTGCCGGGGGAGCTGCTATCAGTCCCACTTTACAGACAAGGAAACTGAGGCCTAGAGGGTTTATAGCTGCTTAGGCTGCACACTGGTCCTTGTGGAATTGCACCTCCCTACTCTGTAACATCCTGAACCATACTCTCTCCTCAAGGCTGGAAAGGACGATGGTGCTGTTTGGAGCAAATGCTAGACTGGAATGAGTGGAGATACGGGGCAGAGACCTAACAAAAAATGGGCATTTTTTACTTATGTGCCACGTCGCATGAGAGGAAAGGCTGCTTAGCCAGAATTGGGACATTTTCTCAAAGGAACTTCTGGTGTCTTCGATTTGTTCTGCATTGATCACGGATACATTGACTCCCACTGCTCTTTAAACATGGGTCTTTCTCATTTGCTTCTTAAGGGTGAAATCTGTCCCTACTCTCTGTAATGGAAACTGCAATTGAGGACTGCTTGGAAAGAGTGTGCACCTTTCAAAATGATTGATCAATAAGAAGAAATGATGAGTGAGAGAAGAATCGAGGACCCAGGGACCCTCAGCCAGACACACACGATTCATAGTGTGAGGCAACAGGATCAGGAAAGCCAAGGACTGACCCTCCAAGGGAAGATTTGTGGGAGCACAGCAGAGTGTCAGTAAGGCCACAGCCTCTCACTGATCAGCCTGAGCTCAGCCAAAGACACGGAGGGTATGGAGTGCGGGAGAGGCATCTTTTGTTTCTTTATAGTCATTAGAAATACATTAACCAGATCTACCCCATCAGACCCCGTAGTCCAAGATGGTGTCTGTTTTCAGTGTGTGTCATCAGGAGGAGTAGGTTACTGTGGAGATGGTAGGGCTCCTGGAGAGAGGAGAGCTCCAGATTTTAAAGAACCAGGCTGTCAACCATCTCATCATTCAGAGATTTCAGCTTGTGATGTGGGTTCACTGCAAACAACCCATAAAGGGCAGTCGACAACGGAAGCTCAGGGGATTCTCTTTTCTATGGGTCCCATTATTACAGCTACTTCACTAAAAGTATTAACTGATGGCATAGAGCTATCAGAGACATCTTTTGAATTACAATGTTGGGAGAAATCATTTAACTTCTTTTCAGGGTTGGCAAAGAGATATAAGAATTGGCAATCAATTATTGACCATTGCCTTTCTGCTGTAAGAGTACTGAAGACTGGGACACTGACAGGAGAAAATTATCCTGGCAGCTGTGGAGGCCATGAAGCGCAGCATTACGGCCAGGGCTTCTTTGCTGCTTGTTAGAAGAGAATAAAGTACCAAGATGAGAGTAAGATGAAGCCAAACTGGCTTCACCATGAGATCCATCCCTGTGGGAACAGTTTCTTCATTCTTGATGGCGCAAACAGGTCCCAATAGGCCTCCATCTCCCACGACCACCACATCACTTTCAAGATGAAATTTTTGGATACCATGTTCAACATGCTCAGACTATAAGGACATTAATGTTATGACAGACGGTTCTAATGTGTGAGAGAGCTGTGAGTCAGCCAACCTGAAGGAAAGGACAGAACACACTAGCATCTCACTAGTCTGACTCCATTGGTTAGTTTCTTACATAAGCTCACTGGTATGTAGCTATACTTTCCTTCAGTAAACATCTATCCTCTGCCAAAGCAAAGCCGGTTTCCTAAATTAACTTGAACAGTCCCTTTCTGAAGAAAGGCTATGATGCAATAACGAAAAGCATCCTGTATTGATAATAATAACCAAACATGATGCTTACAGAGTCCCTGTGTGCAATGTATCATTCTGAGTGCTTCATGAATACATTGTAATCCTTAATAAAAATCTATGAAGTGTGTAATATTGGCATCACCTTAGACATAGGGGAACTAAGGCACATGAAGGTGAATTTGTTCACGACTCTTGGATAAGATAAGGAGGAAACCTGGTGTGCTTTGCTCTAGAGCCTCTGCCTCTGCTCGCATGCAGCTGAGATGAGTTCTTGAGCACAGTAGATAGAAACAGTATTTCCTAGGTTCACGTCATGACACTTTTCAAGGAATGACCCAGGAACTGTGGCCTACAGACCCTTACCCCTTTCACAGTCCACACAGAAGAAGCGAGGCCTGAATGTGGGAGACAAGAAGCCTCGGGTCTGTGTGTGATGCTGGGAGCAGATGTAGCACCATGGCTCTGACTCAGAGTTCTGCGAGCCAAGGGTTGAGTCTGAGCCATTTTACCAGGCAGCTCATGATGTGCTTAAAAGGAGTGTATTCTGAAATAAGCCTTCTTCCCAGATGCTGCTGAAGATTTGGAAATGGCAGGATGACTCCAAAGAATGAACCAGCTGCACGACAATGTTTTCTGGAGCATCCAACTTGGGAATTATCTTATCTATTTCTTTGAAGTGCCAGCAAGCATTAAAAAAAAAAAATGAGTTTTTTTTTTTTAAGGTTTTGTCTATGCTGCCTAGTTTTATAATCCAAAGGCTTAGCTCACAGACTTAAAAAACAAAATCCAGATTAATCCACACTTGAACATTTGGGTGAAATTGTTGTTTTCTAAAAGGAAGGCTAATTTTCTTGTTTCCTCAATACATTTGAGGTTTTCCCATTCTAGTTCATTCTCCTTTACAGAGAACACTGCACTATAGCATTTTTCTTTGATTTTTTTTTTGTTTTGAAATCCTAAGAGATCATCAGTCTACCACCTTTATTTTCAGGAAAATGCAAATAGTGTATATATTTAGAATGGCTTAGTAAATAATTTATAGCCTATATAATAAATTATTTATTTACTCCAGGCATACATATTTAGAATATGAACATGCATATTTTATAGTCTGTGCCATTGCTAACGAAACAAATTAAATCTGCCTGCTGCAGCTCTTGGCTACCCTGTATCACACACACACACACACACACACACACTGCAATGGCCTGTAAGCAATCATGCCCTTTCATACTTTTCAAAGTTATTGCATTGCAGAATTTTTCAGAACATTCAGGCTTTGGGGTCTCTTTCAATTCCTCTCCTTCCAGTATGATTTTCTCTCCAACCTTTATGTAGCTTAATAAGTATGTGATTCATTACTCCTAAATCAATACATTTTTAGTGAGTGCTAACACTACATAATTGACACTATAGGTTTAGAGTGATTATAGAGGAATATTAACTATGGACTCTACTGTAAGACTGAGAATCTGGATAAATTATGTGAACACTTTAAAATTAATAAATTGATATATATATAAATAAAATTGAAACAAAATAAAAATAGTCTAATTATTATAAATGTATTTTTTAAAAGAGATAGCATTTAAGCATTTAGAGGGCTACCAATGGGCTAAAATTCTGAATCTGAACATAAATGGAGAAGATTTTTGTGACTTGCAATTAAAATGGCCTTTCCTGCACATCACTTCTTTTCCAGAAACCTTCATGAGCTCATCTCACAGAACCCAACTAAGGAAAATCAGAAAGATAAAAAATTACAATGACTGAGTAATTGAGAGTAGAGACACTTAGTTATAAATTATATAATTATATAAAATATGTTATATATACAATTACATATATTTATAATAATACACACATATCATGGATGTATTCCAGTTTGCCTGCAACTCATTATATAGACCAGGCTGGCCTCAAAGTCACAAGGATTTGCCAGTATCTACCTCCTGGGTGCTGGGATTAAGGCATAAGCGACCATGCCCAACAGTATTAGATACTTTAAGTAAGTACACTGTGAAGCACAAGGCATATGCAAAGAAATGAAATCATGTAGGGCCATCAAAACCAAGGGCATCTCAGTACTAGACCATGCCCGCACAGAGGAAGCCAGCTTTGATTCCAGAGACTTTTCTTTTTGGAACCTAGATGAAATAAATACTTTTAAATTAATTGGGCTGTTTTTTCATGGAGCCTCCTAGGTGGTCAGCCACGATGAAGCTGAACATCTCCTTTCCAGTCGCTGGCTGTCAGAAACTCAATGGAAGTGGATGATGAATATAACCTTCGTTCTCATTAGGAGAAGTGCTTGGCCACAGAAGGCGCCGCTGATGCTCTTGGTGAGGAGTGGAAGGGTTATGAGGTCTGACTCAGCGGTGAGAACAGCAAACAAGGTTTTCCCAAGAAGCAATGCGTCTTGACCCATGGCAGAGTATGCTTGCTGTTAGGTCAGGGGTGGTCCTGTTACAGACCGAGGAGAACTAACTAGAGAGCAGAAGTGCGAGCTTGTTCGCAGATGCATTGCGGATCCCAACCTAACTGTTCCCAGTTTGGTCATTTTTTTAGAAAGGAGGGAAGGATATTCATAAGCTGAAAAACGCTAGTGTGCCTCATGGATGGGGCCAGAAAGAGTTAGCATAATCAGAATGCTTTTCATTCTCTCTAAAGAAGTCAGTGTCCCCTCCAGGTCTTTCTATTTTTCCCTTCTTTCGTAAAATTCCCTGCACTCTGCCCAGAGTTTGGCTATGACTCTCAGCATCTCTGGGCAAAGGGGTCTTTTCCGAGACTGATATTCCAACCAAGGACCATGCATAGAGATAATCTAGAGCCCCTGCACAGATGTAGCCCATGGCAGCTCAGTCTCTAAGTGGGTTCCCTAGTAATGGGAAAAGGGATTGTCTCTGACATGAACTCAGTGGTTGGCTCTTTGATCACCTCCTCCTGAGGGAAGAACAGCCTTACCAGGCTCCAGAGGAAGACAATTCAGCCAGTCCTGATGAGACTTGATAAACTAGGGTCAGAGGAAAGGGGAGGAGGACCTCCCCTATCAGTGGACTTGGGGAGGGGAATGGGAGGAGAAGAGGGAGGGAGGTTGGGATGGGGAGGGTCTGAGAGGGGCTACAGCTGGAATACAAAGTGAATAAACTGTAATTAATAAAAAATTAATAAAAAAGAAGTCAGTGTCCACCAATACATTATCAGAAAGCCCTTAATCGAAGGCAAGAAGCCCAGGACCAAAGTACCCAATATTCACTGTCCTTTACTTGAATGGGACACATTGTGCTGAAGAAACAACACAGTAGGAAAAGCAAGGAAGAGGCTGCAGAATGTGTTCAACTTTTGGTGAGAGAATGAAGGAAACTAAAAGGAAAAAAATGCCAGGAAAAACTCACCAAGAGATGTAGGCTCCTTATGGACAGCTCCTACTGCTAAGTCTTAGTCTAGGCAATAGTAAGTCTTAAAGAGCAACAAACAAATGATCAGACCTTGAGGAAAAAAAAATGACGCTGTTTCTGGAGTAGCTCCTACATTCCCTGACTTTAACATGCATTAGCTACTCAGCGGAGTTCTCTTGGCATTTTACCAAGTAACTCCTAGTGCCGCCATCTTAAAAATGGAGAAACTAAGGAAAAATTTAAAATTACCCTTGTGGCAAAAACCACACTAAACCAAACCAAAAACCAAAAGACAAACAAAAAAACAATGGATGACAGACTTCAGGTAGTTTGGGCTCCAACATCCCACCTCTACTGCACTGCATCCAGGGAAATTTTTTTTTTTAAATTACTAGAATTTATCTACTTTGTATCCCAGCTGTAGCCCCTTCTATGTTCCCTCCCAATCCCTCCCTCTCTTCTTCTCCAGTCTCCAGTGCCCTAGTCTGACCCTAGGCTATCCTTGTTTTGTCCATCCCATTTACCTTTCTGAAGTTTTATATCATTTTACAGAGGATAAAATAATTTTTAAAAAATCATTACTAAAGGACATCTCTGACGCTAAAATCAAGACCCTAAATTGAGCTGAAATCCTCAGGAAGCCCACTATCTGGGCACTGCAGAAGAAAGTCATTTGACCCCAAGTCCAGACACCTGGTTTGCAAAAAGAGACAAGAGACCCCCCCCCATCAACACAGCTTGTCTCTGGGAAGTAGATAACCCCCCACTCCATCCCCAATCAACCCCCTCCTCCTCCTTCATCCTTAGCTACCAAAGCTCCAGCCTGGAGCCTGTAATCTAAGTTCTCTTCAATTCTGGTCATTAAGTGACTGCATCCTGTACCCTGGTCACTGGGTAGTAGGAACTCCAGACGCCACTTCTCTGGCATTAAACAAAGTCCCCCTAGCTGCCAAGATCATCTACATTTTCATCTTTCATTTCTTCTTAGAGACTTAATTCTTACCGATGATTCTTATTCCTGCACACACAGAGAGAAGAGTATAGCTGAGAAGCAACGGGGGGGGGGGGAGGGGGGTTATTTGTGACTGTTCCTTGGAAACCTACCAACATTTAGAAGTCTGTACTTGAATGCTTAGGTTGTTTGTTTTAGTCAGCTGTCTTCATCACCGCTTTCACAAGAACATCATGATGGGTGCGAAAGGCAAATATACATTCACATAATTTCTAAGGTGGTTGAGAGTCTAAGTAATGAGCCTGATTAGCAGAAAAGAGGAGATCAATGAGAAGGGAACTGATAGCCAAAGGTCCGAGAGTTCAGATGATATTACAGTATCAAAGGGACAGGCAACAGGGATATATGTTGTTTAGGGGTTTATGTATTAATCATACAAAACAGTCATTTCACTGTGATAGTTCATATAAGCATATAATGCTCTTTAGTCATGTTCATTCCCAGACCCTTTCTCGTCCATTTACCCCACTCTATATGTCCATAACCCTTTCCAAATAATATGCCTCTACTTTCATATCTTTTAGAGAAACATGGATTCCACAAATGAAAACAGATGTGGCATTTGTCTTTCTGAGACTGGCTTTTTCATTTGACATGGTGATCTTCAAATTTGTTTTTGCAAACAGCATTGTTTTTTATTTTCTTCTTCTTTGTGTCCAAATAAAACATTATGTATGTCAGCCATATTTTATCATTAAAAAACTGGTGGGCACTTAGGCAGATTCCATCAGTTGACTCCTGTGAATAGTATCATAATAAGCACATGCATGATCCCTACGGTATGCAGGTTAGAGTCCATTGGTCACCCACCAGGACTGAGGCAGCTAGATCACACGGTAGCTCCATTCTTAGCAAGTGGACAAGTCTCCCTACTGATTTCCATAGTGGCTGGATTATAATTACCTTAATCCAACAATGTATGTTGGATTCCTTTATATCCCCCTAGCATTTGTTTTGGTCATGACTGGAGTATGATGGATTGTCAATGAATTTTTATTTTATATTATTTTATATATTTTTATATACATTTATATTTATATAGCTGAAGATGTTGGACATTTTTCCATTTATTGGCTATTTGTACTTCCTTTGTTGGATCATTTTCTTTCTCATGTTCAATATTTTTAGCTCTTGATATATTCTGGGTCTTAATCTGTTTCCATAGGAATGGCTAGTAAAGATTTTTTCCATTCTATATTTTATCTCTTTACCCTGTTAGTCTGCTTTGCCACGCATATGCCTTTTGAGTTCATGCGATGCCATTTGTAAGTTTTTGTTTATTATTTCCTACACTTGTTTAATTTATGGTCTCCTTTAGCAATTTCAGAATTTTACGTCTTTAGTTAAGTTAAGGTATTTAGTCGTCTGAACTGACTTTTGTTCAAGGTGAGATCTATTTGCAGACCTGGACATGTGGACACCTAGTTTTTTCCCAACCCCATTTGCTAAAGAGGCTTTTCGCAGTGTATATTTTTAACATGGTTGTCAGGAATCAATGGCTGTGGCTGTGAGGGTTTATTTCTGGACACCCTATTTTGTTGCGTTAGTTCCTGTGTTTGGGGGTCACTGCAATAGTGAGTTATTTTTTCCCCTCTGGCTGTGTAAGAGAATTTAAAATCAGGCCTGCCATACTGCTAGCATTACTTTTTCCCCCTTCTTATGATTGTTTTAGCTATTTCAGAGCACGGTCTTGCTTTCACTAGAACTTGAGGCCTTTTTTTTTTTTTTTCTATTTCTGTGAAGAATCTGATTGGAATTTTGGTTGGTTTTACATTTCATTTGGGGATTGCTTTGGGTAATAGGGACATTTTTACACTATCAGCTTTGCTGATCCATGATATTTGTAGCTTCTACTGGGTTAAATTTGCTTCTTTGATGTTTTGCAGTTTTTATTACACTGGTCTTTACTGTTTGATTATGTTTATAACTAGGTATTTTATTTTATTCATGGTTTTTGTCTCTGTAAATAGGATTATTGTTGCAGCTTCTTTCTTAGTATGTTCATTACTGGTGTTTAGACAAGTTACTGGGTTTTATAGTTCAATTTACTAATATTTCTGTTTTGTCTTTTTTTTACTTAAAATATTAGACTTAAAGAAGCTCTGTTGAAGTCTTTAAAGCGTTTTAAGTACAGGATTACATCTTTTTTCCCCAGTAGAAATAATCTGAGCTTTTCTTTTCCTGTCTGTATTCTTATTTTTTTTCCTACTGCATTAGTGTCCTAAGAATTCAAGAATGATATCGAAGAAAAACAGCTGTAACTTGCTTCTGATTTTAGAGAAAATGCTTTCTGTTTCCCCCTCTTCAATAAGGTATTGGCAGTCGGTTGCCACACATATCTTTATTATGCCATGGTGTTACCACTCTACCCGTTTGTTTTTTGTTTTTTTTTTTTTTCAGGGCTATTTTCATAAACCGATGTAGCAGTCTAGTATAAATCTAATGAAGGGATCATGCCACTTCTGTCTTTTATCTAATGTATATACTGAACTGTGCTTATTGGTGTGTGTTAAACTATCCTTGTATCTCTGGAAGGAAACCAATTTAATCGTGGTATATAATCTTTTTAACGTATCATAAAACTTAGTATGCAATGCCTTTTTAGAGGGTTTTTGCAGTTATGCTTATCAAAACAAGTGGTTTACAACATTTGTGTGCGTGTCCTTGTAAGGTTCTTAGAGTAACATTGACTTTCTAAAATGAGTTTGAAAACATCCTTTCCCTTCCTATTTCTTTAAAATTGTTTTTCATATTTTCTTTTTTTATTAGCTCTTTGAGAACGTTATATAATGTGCTTTGATAAACACTCACACTCCTAGCTTCAATAATCCCTAGACCAACCCTCTCTTTTCTCTTCCCATCCAGCACTGTGCCCTTTTATCCCCTCAAGCAAGACAAATTTGTGTTTCCCAAATGTCTTGGATGTTTCTCTTGGAGCAGGGTTGACCTATCAGAGGCTATATGTTTAGGAAAAATTGATCCTTTTTACCTGGCAGCTGAGAACCTACAAGAGCTCCCTGGCTAACAGTGTAACCTGGTATCCAGCCTCCTCCTCCACACTGGTTTAAGCTTCCACGAATCTTGTGTATTGTGTCATAATCTCTGAGTGCATATGTGCTGCTCCTCTGCTGAGTTCAGAAAACATAGTCTTCTTCTAGTTGTCTGATGCCTTTGGCTCTTACTTTCTTCCTCTCCTTTCCCACACTGGTCCCCAAACATTTGGAATAGAGGGTGTGGTATAAATGTTCCATGTAGGAGTGGTCATTTACAATCCCATGTTATCTGCACATTGGCCAGCTGTGGGTCTCTGTGTTGATCACATCTACTGCAAATGGAAGCTTTTCCGATGAGGGCTGAGAGACACCTTAGTCTATGGGCCTAATGATAGGCCCTACAGAGGTGCTTTCATTCTGTGTTCACATAACAGTCCCATAGTGTCTGCAGTCTTTCTAGTCACAGGCTCTTCAGTATGATGAAACCTAGAGTAAGTTTTTACCTCCAGGTGTTGGTAGAATTCAGCCATAAATTATTCCATTCCTAGTGTTTCTTTTGTTTGAGAATTTTCTTCTTCCATCTTAATTATAACTGATATGTCTAAGGTTTTAAACTTAAACTGCTGTATGTGTCCACAAATTTGTCAATTTCTAAAAAAAAATTTAATTTATTAAAATATAAGTTTTAAAGTGATTTTATTAATATCAGAGATGTCTGTTTTAATATTTCCATTTTGTCTCCAATTTTATCAATTTGTGTCTTTTTCTGTCTGTGTCTTGCCGTTACTTTGACCAAGGATCTCTCATTTCTCTTTATCTTTTCAGAAACCAAGTCTGTGTCATTGATTCCTTGTATTGTTCTTCTTGACTCTGACTCATCATTTTTACACTGGCCTATTTCTTCTCCTACTCTGCATGTGGTGAGTACTTGCATTTCTAAGACTTCAAAGTATATAGTTAGTTATATAAAAACACCGATTTTCTTAATGCAGGCACTCAGAATTCACATTTTCATTTTGAGCTGTGTCTTCTGTGTCTCATAGTTTCTGACAATTTGAATTCTCAGTTTTACTTGATGCTAGGAATTCTTAGAGTTTTCTTTTACATTCTTCAGGGACTGACAGACCATTCAAAGTATGCTGGCAACTTCTATGGATTTTCATAATTTCTATGTTTTTTTTTCTTGCTGATGATTGCTTACAATCTATTGCTATGGTCATTTATTTTTTTTCAACATATTGTTTTTATTGATTCTTTGGGAACTTCACATCATGAACCCCAATTACAGTCATTTCTCAGTCCTTACATTTCCACCCCACAACCCTTGTGACCTCCTTTGCAAGAAAAAAAAAAAAAAAAACCCATCCCTTCCCCACCCCTCACCACCTACAAAAACAAAAGCAAAAGCAACAAGTCCAATTTGTGTTTTTTATATACTCACTGGAGCATGGTCAAATTCGCAGTGGCCTGCCTTTTAAATAGAACTGAGTAATTCCCTCCTCCTGCACCTCTACCAGAAAGCATCAACTGTGGAGATCTAACTTCAGCATCCTTACTACATTTCTAAGGGTTCTCTTTGATAGCTTCCTGTTTGGGTTGTTACCTTTTGGGGTTTGCTGGGGGGCTGGGATTATCATGGGGGTAGGGGTTATCACAGAAGCCTTCTATGTCCTTCTTTTTCAACTATGTGTCTGAAATCATCAATATCATTGCAAAAGTAGCTTCCTTATGGTAGCTTTCTTACAGCCAGCAGGAGCATGCATTAGGGGCCTCCACATAGTTGTTGGCGACAGGACAGACCACGAACATGACCCCCTGTTACAGTAGCACCTCAGACCCAGGTATAGCCCTTGACAGCAGCACAGACCTAGACCTCACCATGGCCAGAGGTCACATCCCGGTTACTTGCACCAATATGGCCTCCCCGCAGCAGCATGGACCATGACATCAGCATGGCTTCAGGCATAGCTCAGAGCATGAACATCTGCATGGCCTTTAGAGGTAACACGGGCCACGGACACCAATACAATGTTCCATTATTATCTGGTAATCAAGGAATCTATTTTCTTTTTGCTTGCTTTATAAGACTGTCTTTATGATATAAAATGTGATCTATACTGAAGAAAGTTTCATGAACTTCAGAAAAGAATGATTATTCCACAACTGTTGGGATATTCTGTAGGTATCTGTTAATTCCATTTGATATATAGTACATTTCAACCCAAAAGTTCTGCTGATTTTTGGTCTGGGTGATCTACCTATTGACTAAAATAGGTTCTTCAAGTCACCTAGTACTTTTGTAAATAAACTTAACTGTAACTCTAAATTCAGTAGTATTTGTATTATGAGGCTGAGTTTATCAACATCTGGTGCACGTATAATAGCTTTTTGGCAGATTGTTCCCTTTTAATATGGGCTGACACTCTTCCTTGCCTTTGACTATTTTTGGTTGAAATTTGCTCTTGTATAATTACAATAAAGATATCTGCTTGCATTTGGTTTCCAGCTCCATGAAAGAATTATTTTTCTATTCTTTACTTTTCAGCTAATCTATGTGTTTGCCAATGTATTACTATTTTATTTTTTACGGACAGTAGTTGGATCATGTTTTTTAAATCCAATCAACCAGGATATAACACTTCAATTAGATAGCTAAGACTATTTATATTTAAGGTTATTACTAAAACACATCTTATAATTTTCCCATGAAAATTATAGTAAGAGTTATTCTTTCATAAGCTCTCATGATTGTGACTAAAAGCCTCTATCCTCTACATATAATAGTCCTTTAAGTATCTTTTGAAATTCTGATTTATTGCTCATGTGTTAGCTGCTCAGGAAAATCTTAATTTCTTTGATTTTTTTTAAACTTTTATTAATTACACTTTATTGACTTTGTATTCTCCCCAAAACCCCTCCCTCTTCCCCTCCTAATCCCACCTTCCCTCCCCCTTCTTCACGAATGCCCCTCCCCAAGTCCACTGATAGGGGAGGTCCTCCTCTCCTTCCTTCAGATCCTAGTCTATCAGATTTCATCAGGAGTGGCTTCATTGTCATCTTCTGTGGCCTGGTAAGGCTGCTCCCCCTTCAGGAGGAGGTGATCAATGAGCAGGCCAATCAGTTCATGTCAGAGGCAGTCCCTGTCCCCATTACTATGGAACCTACTTAGACACTGAACTGCCGTGGGCTACATCTGTGCAGGGGTTCTAGGTTATCTCCATGCATGGTACTTGGTTGGAGTATGAGTCTCTGGAAAGACCCCTGTGTTCAAATTTTTTGGTTCTGTTGCTCTCCTTGTGGAGTTCCTGTCCTCTCCAGATCTTACTATTTCCCACTTCTTGCATAAGATTCCATGCACTCTGCTCACCAGTTGGCCATAAGTCTTAGCATCTGCTTTGATAGTCTGTAGGGCAGGGCCATTCAGAGGCCCTCTGAGGAAGGTTCTTAGCTTGTTTCCTGTTTTCTTCTTCTTCTGATGTCCATCCTCTTTGCCTTTCAGGATGGGGATTGAGCGTTTTAGTCAGTGTCCTCTGTCTTGATTAGTTTCTTTAGGTGTACAGATTTTAGTAGGTTTATGCTATATTATATGTCTATATGAGTGAGTATATACCGTGTGTGTCTTTTTGCTTCTGGGATAGCTCACTCAGGATGATCCTTTCCAGGTCCCATCATTTACCTGCAAATTTCATGATTTCCTTGTTTTTCATTGCTGAGTAATATTCCATTGTGTAGATGTACCACAATTTCTGTATCCATTCTTAAGTCGAGGGGCATCTGGGTTGTTTCCAGCTTCTGGCTATTAGAAATAAAGCTGTTACAAACATGGTTGAGAAAATGTCCTTATTGTGTACTTGAGCCTCTTTTGGGTATATGCCTGGGAATGGTATGGCTGGATCTTGTGGAAGTGCTATTCCTAGTTGTCTGAGAAAGCGCCAGATTGATTTTCAGAGTGGTTGTACAAGTTTACATTGCCACCAGCAGTGGAGGAGGGTTCCCCTTTCTCCACAACCTCTCCAGCATGTGTTGTCACTTGAGTTTTTGATCTTAGCCATTCTGATGGGTGTAAGGTGAAATCTCAGGTTCGTTTTGATTTGCATTTCCCTGATGGCTAATGATGTTGAGCATTTCTTTGTTTCTCTGCCATTTGATATTCATGTATTGAGAATTCTCTGTTTAGCTCTGTTCCCCATTTTTTAATTGGATTAGTTGGTTTGCTGCTTTTCAGCTTCTTTAGTTCTTTATATATACTGGATATTAGCCCTCTGTCAGATAAAGGGTTGGTGAAGATTTTTTTCCCAATCTGTAGGCTTTCATTTTGTTTTGATAACTGTGTCCTTTGCTTTACAGAAGCTTTTCAGTTTCATGAGGTCCCATTTATTGATTGTTGCTCTTAGAGCCTGTGCTGTTGGTGTTCTGTTCAGGAAGTTGTCTCCTGTAACAATGTGTTCTAGGGTCTTCCCAATTTCTTCTTCTAACCGATTTAATGTGTCTGGTTTTATGTTGAGGTCTTTGACCTACTTGGACTTTAGTTTTGTGCAGGGTGATAAGTATGGTTCTATTTGCATTTTTCTACATGTCGATATCCAGTTAGACCAGCACCATTTGTTGAAGATTCTATCTTTTTTCCATTGTATGCTTTTGGCATCTTTGTCAAAGATCAGCTGTCCATAAGTGTGTGGGCTTGTTTCTGGGTCTTCTGTTCGGTTCCATTGATCCACCATTCTGTTTCTATGCCAGTACCACACAGTTTTTATTACTGTTGCTCTATAGTACAGCGTGAGATCAGGGATGGAGATACCTCCAGAAGATCTTTTATTGTAGAGAATTGTTTTAGCAATTCTGGGTTTCTTGTTATTCCATATGAAGTTGGGAATTTTTCTTTCCAGGTCTGTAAAGAATTGTGTTGGTAATTTGATGGGAATTGCATTGAATCTGTAGATTGCTTTTGGTAAGATGGCCATTTTTACTATGTTAATCCTGCCAAGCCATGAGCATGGGAGATCTTTCCATCTTCTCATATCTTCTTCTAATTCTTTCTTCAGTAACTTGAAATTTTTTTTAAAGGACAGCTTTGCTGGGTATAATAATCTGGATTTCTTTCATAACTTGAAATACTTGATTTCATGCTAACCTGGCCTCTATAGTTTTCCGCAACTTGCTTTTATATCACCACTGTTAGTATGATTTATTTATTCCTGGAATTTCAACTTTATTATGACATAGAACATTTGTTTTGGTTATATTTTTGTTAAGGGTTTTGATGCTTCCTGTATTTGGATGTCAACACCATTTTCTAGATTTGGGTACTTTATGCTGTAATTTTATTTAATAACTTTGCTATGTCTTTAATCTTCATTTGAGCTGCAATTTCTGCAAGAAAGCATTATATGTTAAGTACCTTAATTTACCCCACTGCTCTTAAAAGTTGGTTCTTTGAGAAAATCAACAAGATCAACAAACCCTTAGCCAAGCTAACTAAAAGGCAGAGAGACACCACCCAAATCAACAAAATCAGAAATGAAAAGGGGGACATAACTACAGACACTGAGGAAATCCAAACAATCATTAGGACTTACTTCAAAAGTCTATATGCCACAAAATGTGAAAATCTAAATGAAATGGACAATTTTCTTGATCGATTTGACTTACCAAAGCTGAATCAGGACCAGGTAAATCAACTAAATAGTCTTATATTCCCCAAAGAAATAGAAGCGGTCATCAAAAGTCTCCCATCCAAAAAAAGCCCAGGACCAGATGGCTTCAGCAAAGAATTCTACCAGACCTTCAAAGAAGAGCTAACTCCAATTCTCTTCAAACTATTCCACAAAATAGAAACAGAAGGAACATTACCAAACTCATTCTATGAAGCCACAGTCACCTTGGTACCTAAACCTCACAAAGACTCAACAAAGAAAGAGAATTTCAGGCCAATCTCCCTTATGAGCATTGATGCAAAAATACTTAACAAAATACTTGCAAACCGAATCCAAGAACACATCAAAGATATTATCCACTATGACCAAGTAGGCTTCATCCCAGGTATGCAGGGGTGGTTCAATATATGGAAATCCATCAATGTGATCCACCATATTAACAAATTGAAAGAAAAAAACCACATGATAATCTCCGTAGATGCTGAAAAAGCATTTGACAAAATCCAACATCCATTCATGTTTAAAGTCTTGGCGAGATCAGGGATACAAGGCACATACCTAAACATAGTAAAGGCAATATACAGCAAGCCTATAGCCAACATCAAACTGAATGGAGAGAAACTTAAAGCATTCCCAGTGAAATCAGGGACAAGACAAGGCTGCCCACTCTCTCCATATCTCTTCAACATAGTCCTGGAAGTCCTTGCTAGAGCAATAAGACAGTTGAAGGAGATCAAGGGGATACAGATTGGAAAGGAAGAAGTCAAATTATCACTATTTGCAGATGATATGATCGTATCTGTGAGTGACCCCAAAAACTCTACCAGGGAACTCCTACAGCTGATAAACACCTCCAGCAAAGTGGCCGGATACAAAATTAACTCAAAAAAATCAGTAGCCCTCCTGTATACAAAAGACAAAAGGGCTGAGAAATAAATTAGGGAAAAAACACCCTTCACAATAGCCACAAATGACATAAAGTACCTTGGTGTAACCCTAACGAAGCAAGTCAAAGACTTGTATGAAAAAAATTTCCAGTCTCTGAAGAAAGAATTAGAAGAAGATATGAGAAGATGGAAAGATCTCCCATGCTCATGGCTTGGCAGGATTAACATAGTAAAAATGGCTATCTTACCAAAAGCAATCTTCACATTTAATGCAAAACCCATCAAATTGTCAACACAATTCTTTACAGACCTGGAAAGAAAAATTCCCAACTTCATATGGAATAACAAGAAACCCAGAATTGCTAAAACAATTCTCTACAATAAAAGATCTTCTGGAGGTATCTCCATCCCTGATCTCATGCTGTACTATAGAGCAACAGTAATAAAAACTGTGTGGTACTGGCATAGAAACAGAATGGTGGATCAATGGAACCGAACAGAAGACCCAGAAATAAACCCACACACTTATGGACACCTGATTTTTGAAAAGATGCCAAAACCATACAATGGAAAAAAGATAGCATCTTCAACAAATGGTGCTGGTCTAACTGGATGTCTACATGTAGAAAAATGAAAATAGATCCATACTTATCACCCTGCACAAAACTGAAGTCCAAGTGGATCAAAGACCTCAACATAAAACCAGACACATTAAATCGGCTAGAAAAAAAAGTGGGGAATATCCTAGAACTCATTGGTACAGGAGAAAACTTCCTGAACAGAACACCAACAGCACAGGCTCTGAGAGCAACAATCAATAAATGGGACCTCATGAAATGAAAAGCTTCTGTAAAGCAAAGGATACTGTCATCAAAACAAAGCGACCACCTACAGATTGGGAAAGAATCTTCACCAACCCTTTATCTGACAAAGGACTCATATCCAGTATATATAAAGAACTAAAGAAGCTGAAAAGCAGCAAACCAAGTAATCCACTTAAAAAATGGGGAACAGAGCTAAACAGATAACTCTCTGTAGAGGAATATCGAATGGCAGAGAAGCACTTAAAGAAATGCTCAACCTCATTAGCCATTAGGGAAATGCAAATCAAAACAACCCTGAGATTTCACCTTACACCTATCAGAATGGCCAAGATCAAAAACTCAAGTGACAACACATGCTGGAGAGGTTGTGGAGAAAAGGGAACCCTTCTCCACTGCTGGTGGCAATGTAAACTTGTACAAGCACTCTGGAAATCAATCTGGTGCTTTCTCAAACAACTAGGAATAGTGCTTCCTCAAGATCCAGCCATACCACTCCTAGGCATATATCCAAAAGAGGCTCAAGTACACAAAAAGGACATTTTCTCAACCATGTTTGTAACAGCTTTATTTCTAATAGCCAGAAGCTGGAAACAACCCAGATGCCCCTCAACTGAAGAATGGATACAGAAATTGTGGTACATCTACACAATGGAGTATTACTCAGCAATGAAAAATAAGGAAATCATGAAATTTGCAGGTAAATGGTGGGACCTGGAAAGGATCATCCTGAGTGAGCTATCCCAGAAGCAAAAAGACACACACGGTATATACTCACTCATATAGACATATGACATAAGATAAACCCACTAAAATCGGTACATCTAAACAAACTAAGCAAAAGAGAGGACCCTAACTAAAACGCTCAATTCCCATCCTGAAAGGCAAAGAGGATGGACATCAGAAGAAGAAGAAAACAGGAAACAACCTAGGAACCTGCCACAGAGGGCCTCTGAAAGCCTCTGCCCTGCAGACTATCAAAGCAGATGCTGAGCCTGATGGCCAACTGTCGGGCAGAGTGAATGGAATTTTATGTAAGAAGTGGGAAATAGCAAGAGCTGGAGAGGACAGGAACTCCACAAGGAGAGCAACAGAACAAGAAAATTTGAACACAGGGAACTTCCCAGAGACTCATACTCCAACCAAGGACTATTCATGGAGATAACATAGAACCCCTGCACAGATGTAGCCCATGGCACTTTAGTGTCCAAGTGGGTTCCATAGTAATGGGAAGAGGGACTGACTCTGACATAATCTGATTGGCCTGCTCTTTGATCACCTCACCCTGAGGGGAGAGCAGCCTACCAGGCCACAGAAGATGACAATGCAGCCACTTCTGATGAGAACTGATAGTCTAAGATCAGAAAGAAGGAGAGGAAGACCTCCCCTATCAGTGGACTTGGGGAGGGGCATGCATGCAGAAAGGGGATGAAGGGTGGGATTGGAGGGGAGGAGGGAGGGGCTTATGGGGGGATACAAAATGAATAAAGTGTAATTAATAATAATAATAAAGAAAAAAAACACTGAAGACAGCCCTTGGCTATAGTACTTAATGATCTTTTATTATTACTAAATAATATGCTTGAAAGTTATTCATAAAGTGATCCCTTTTATTTATCAGAAAAAAATAAATAAATAAACCCAACAACAATAATATACTTAAAAATGAAAAAAAAAAAGGAATAAAGAAATAATAAGCAGATGTTCTGGATAGGTTTATGTAAACTCGACATAAGCTCCGGTCATCTGAGAGAAGGGGACCTCGACTGAGAAAATGCTTTCAGAAGCTAGAACTCTACTCAGGCAAGCCTGGAGGGCATTTTCTTAAGCAGTGATTGACAGGGGCCCCCAGCCCAATGCAGGTGGGACCACCACAATCTGGTCCTGGGTTCTATAAGAACACACCCTGAGAAGTCATAAGGAGCAAGCCAGGAAGTAACACCCTCCATGGCCTCTGCATCAGCTCCTCCTCCAGGTTCCAGTCCTGTTTGAGTTTCTGTCCTGACTTCTGCCAGTGAACTGTGACTTGGGATATGTAAGCCAAACAAATCCTTCGCTCCCCAAGTTTGCAGTCACGGTGCCTCATCACAATAATGTAACACTAAGACACAAGATCAAAGAAAAAAAAGACAGGTAAAAAGGAAAGGAATGTCAGAAAGAAGTAAAAGTTACAATTACAAAATAAAGAATGTATAAACAAAATTAGATGAAATTAGCAGAGGAACATAGGGGATTAAAAACTAAATAATAATAAAAGCATCAATAAAGAGAAGAATTATTAAAGAGAGGCAGAGAAAGACAAGAGTTGTAGATACTCCTTCCTAGCGACTAGTACACATCCACCGGGAGGCAGGATAGGTAGAGTTCCCGCAGTTTCCACTGCTCCTGTCATACCAGCTGATGCTGACGTTAGCTGTGGGGCCAACACAATATTTGTCAATATCATGCTGTCAGCAACCAGGCTCTATTCACCTGAGAGGCTTCCCTTCTCTTCATGCCAGGATCCTCTGTTACTGAGCCCAGTTAGTTTTATAGTTCACCCACTGGTCTGCTTCTCACAGTTGCTTGAAGCCAAATAAAGAGGTGCTGCCCGAGTGCATGGCAAAATGGGGCAGCAAACAGAGCTGAGTTATGTACCCGATGGAGAGGACCAAGGTGCTGAAGTACTCTGTCTGCTGCTCTTGTGTGCTCAGACTCTGCCCTGAAGAGGGTCGGGAGTTACGAGAATGAGATGATCCACTGGAATTTGTTTTAGTCTTCCAGACCTGCCCAGCAGTAAACCCCATGTAGTAAGCAGATGACCAATGAATGCGCAAGCCACCAGCTCCAGCACCGATCCTCCACAGCAACCCACAGGGCCCCATCCTTGCCACACAGGATGTGGCTACCAGTCAGCACGCCTTCCACACCCCTGCCTGACTACTCCCTTTAACTGTGGGTACACATCTGAGCTCCCCCTCCCATGGATGGTTCTTGTGGCCTTCTCTCCCCAGAGACAGTAGCAGGGTGTCTTCATGCTCCCTGACTAGTGACTCTCTCTGAAGTCTCAACCAATAACCCCTCTTCCTAGTTGGTGCTTGGCTGTTACAACCAAAATGATGGGCGTGACACCGTGGAGTCGCTGCTGTTTTCCCCAGCAGCAGCAGGCTGCCATCACCGGACTCTTCCCACTCAAAGACTGTCATGGGGAAGCTTCTAGTATGCCATCTTTCTCGAGAAGCTCGTCTGTAGTTTTGCTGCTACTTTTCCTAAAAGCTAACTTTCGACTTTGCTGATCCATTTAGTTGCATGTGTTTTAACTTGATAATTTAGGTTTATGTTATTTTTACGTGTGTGTGTGTGTTGCAGAGCATGAAACTGGGTCATTGTACAAGCTAAACAAGTGCCCTATGCTGAGCCACACCTCAAATTGTTATCCTTTCTCTTTAAAAACTTGTATTGTTTGAGAATTTCATATATGCATATAATATGCTTAGATCAAATGGACCCTCTATTTCCTCCCCTCTGACTGTCTCATTGGCTCCACCATCACTCTTCCCTCCCAACTGCATCCACTCTTTCTAAACCCATTGAATTCACTTTGTGCTGGTCTTATGTGCTTAGGTTTAGGGCCAAAAACTGGAAGGTGGGGAGCCTGTCATGGCTGGCATCTCAGATCCTTTCTTTCTTTCTTTCTTTCTTTCTTTCTTTCTTTCTTTCCTTTTTTTTTTTTCTTTCTTTCTTTCTTTTTCTACTCTATCTTCTTTTAAATCTTATTTTTTATTAATTACAGTTTATTCACTTTGTATCCCAGCTGTAACCCCCTCCCTCATCCCTTCCCAATTCTACCCTCCCTCATCTCTACCCATGCTCCTCTTCCAGTCCACTGATAGGGGAGGTCCTCCTCCCCTTCCATCTGATCCTAGTCTATCAGATCTCATCAGGAGTGGCTGCATTGTCTTCCTCTGTGGCCTGGTAAGGCTTCATCCCCCTCAGGGGGAGGCAATCAAAGAGCAGGATACTGAGTTCATGTCAGAGACAGTCCTTGTTCCCATTACTAGGAAAGCCACTTGGACACTAAGCTGCCAAGGTCTACATCTGTGCAGCGGTTCTAGATTATCTCCATGAATGGTCCTTGGTTGGAGTATTAGTCTCAGAAAAGACCACTCTGCCCAGACTTTTTTTTTCTCTCCTTGTGGAGCTCCTGTCCCAACCAGGTCTTTCATTTCCCCCTTCTTTCATAAGATTCTCTGTACTCTGCCCAAAGTTTGGCTGTGAGTCTCAGCCTCTGCTTTGATACCTTGCAGGGTAGAGTGTTTCAGAGTACCACTGTGGTAGGCTCCTGTCCTGTTCCGTTTTCTCCCTCTTCCGATGTTCATCCCATTTGCCTATTTCAATGAGGATTGATCATCTTACCCAGGGTCCTCCTTCTTGCTTAGCTTCTTTAGGTGTACAGATTTTAGGATGATTATCCTATATTATATGTCTAATAACATTTTCTGATATCTTTAAAATGTAGTTGCAGCATCATAGGATTTTTTTAATTTTAACTTTAATTATACTTTATTTATTTTGTATCCCCCCTCTAGTTCCCTCCCTCCTTCTCTCCCAAACCCTCCCTTCCTCCTCTTTCTCCACACATGCCCCTCCCCATGTCCACTGGTATGGGAGGGTTTCTTTTTCTTCCTTCTGATCCTAGTCTGTGAGGTCTCATCAGGAGTGGATGCATTGTCTTCCTTTGTGGCCTGGTAAAGCTGCTCCCCCTCAGGGAAAGGTGATTAAAGAGCAGGCCAATCAGTTCATGTCAGAAGCAGTCTCTGTTCTCATTACTATGGAACCCACTTGGACACTGAACTGCCGTGGGCTACATCTGTGCAGGGGTTCTAGGTTATCTCTATGCATGGTACTTGGTTGGAGTATGAGTCTCTAGAAAGACCTCTGTGTTCAAATTTTTTGGTTCTGTTGCTCTCCTTGTGGAGTTCCTGTCCTCTCCAGATCTTACTATTTCCCACTTCTTTCATAAGATTCCCTGCATTCTGCCCAAAGTTTGGCCATCAGGCTCAGCATCTGCTTTGATAGTCTGCAGGGCAGAGCCTTTCAGAGGCCCTCTGTGGGAGGCTCCTAACTTGTTTCCTGTTTTCTTCTTCTTCTGATGTCCATCCTCTTTGCCTTTCGGGATGGGGATTGAGCATTTTAGCCAGAGTCCTCCCTGTAGATTGGTTTTTTTAGGTGTACAGATTTTAGTAGGTTTATCCTATTTTATGGTTTTCTTGTTTTTAATTGCTGAATAGTATTCCATTATGAAAATGTACCACAACTTCTGTAGCCATTCCTTAGTTGAGGGACATTGTTTCCAGATTCTGGCTGAAAATAAAGCTGCTACGAACATGGTTGAGCAAAATTTCTTGTTATATAATTGAGCATGGTACTGGCATAGAAACCAGCTGATGGATCAATGGAATCTAATAGAAGACCCAGAAATAAACCCACACACTTATGGATACTTCATTTTTGACAAAGAAGCCAAAACCATACAATGGAAAAAGACAGCATCTTCAACAAATGGTGCTGGTTTAACTGGATGTCTACATGTAGAAAAATGAAAATAGATCCATACCTATCACCCTGCACAAAACTAAAGTCCAAGTGGATCAAAGACCTCAACATAAAACCGACACACTAAACCAGTTAGAAGAAAAAGTGGGGAAGAGCTTTGAAGTCATTGGCACAGGAGAAAACTTCCTGAACACAACACCAATAACAGAGGCTCTAAGAGCAATAATCAATAAATGGAACTTCATGAAACTGAAAAGCTTCTGTAAAGCAAAGGACACTGTTGTCAGAACAAAATGACAGCCTACAGACTGGAAAAGATCTTCACCAACCCTATATTTGACAGCGGGCTAATATCTAGAATAAAGAACTCAAGAAGTTAAAGAGCAACAAATAAAGCAATCCGATTAAAAAATGGGGCACAGAGCTAAGCAGAGAATTTTCAACAGGGGGATATCGAATGGCAGAGAAACACTTAAAGAAACGCTCAACATCCTTAGCTATCAGGGAAATGCAAATCAAAACGACCCTGAGATTTCACCTTATACCCACACAATGGCTAAGATCAAAAACTCAAGTGACAATACATGCTGGAGAGGTTGTGGAGAAAGGGGAACCCTCCTCCACTGCTGGTGGGAATGTTTGGAAATCATTATGGTGCTCTCTCACATAGTTAGGAATAGTGCTACCTCAAGATCCAGCTATACCACTCCTAGGCATATATCCAAAAGATGCTCAAGTATACAATAAGGACATTTGCTTAGATCCTTTCTTAACAAGTCACTTGAAAGTTGTTCAGGCCTGCTTTGTAATCCTGCAAGTGAGTAATTCACAAAAGTCTCACTGTTTAAAGTAGCGAGGCTCTTGTTATCATTGAGCAGACATGGTCTTACGTGGTTATTATTTCAAACCTACAGTTGGGTTGTTTAAATTTTCATATTCTTAGATTCACTTTGCTTGCTTCATTTATCAGTTTGTGCGAGAGGTCTGTTAAACATCTTTCAAGTAAGTTATGATCTTGTATAATTTTCCTTGTATTTCTGTCACTTTAGGATTTAAGCTGCATTAGTAAAAGCATACAACATTTAAATTGTTATAAATTCTTGGTGAGTTACATCTTTTATCATTATGAAGTGCCCTTCTGTCTTTGCTAACGGCTTTTTTTTTCATTACAGTCAGTTTTGTCTGAAACGACTGACCACCCACTGTCTTTTATTTGCATTTTATCTTATGCCCAGCTATTTTAGATGCTTTTACTGGGAAATCCAGTCTAGTTGTTTAGCCTACAATATGGCAGTTCAGACGGCTGTGATTTTCCTCAGTCAATTTTTTCCTCCAACGTGGTTTCTTGGATTACCTTTCATTGTTTTCTGAGCTCTTTCTTTCCAGCCTTCTTACTTTAGTAACTCACTCTTCCAACAAAGATGTTACCTTCTCTTCTTGCTTGGGTGGCTGTTGCCTGTAACCTATACCTCTGAGGGCAGTGGAGCAGAAAATGAGACAAAGTAAATCTAAATACTTATGGAACAGCTCATGGCGCTTTCTCCAGAGACTGAACACCCCATCCATAGTTTATTTATGGATCGTTCTAATGTTTCCTCTGCTAAAATCGGTAAAATGAAGTACTAAATTTAGAATTACATCGAGAATTCTCTAGTTCATGAATCATTGGCACCAAAGTGAAAACAGAATTTCAAGCCAAGAGAAAGTGCCAGCTAAAAATGGAGTGGAAAAAGTGAACAGAGCTCCAGAGAAGCACTTCCCTTCTCTGTGCTCCTGCCCCTTTGTCTCCTTGCTGGCACCATGAAGCCAGACCCCTGCCAAGTAGGTCTCTCTTCTGCCCAGAATTAGAACTCTGCCTGGTGATACTGAGACTTCTCACACAGTGGGCGGACCCTCACCTCCCACTTGCCATTCTTTGATAGAATTACATCCTTTAGGTATTCCATATTCACTTTATTTCCTGTGTGAGGAAGAAAACAATAGCAGCCACCTTACCCGGAGGTCGCAGGAACTGGGCTGGGTACAACAACAGAGATAGATTTCTAGTGTTTGGAAATGCCAAGCATGTTATTACTCACGAAATGACTTTTCACTAAGTGTAAGCCCTTAGCAACACTCCTCACTCCCTTTCCAAGGACCGGAGCAGTAAAATCCTTATCATCAAGATACATTGTACACACAAAACCTACCATGCTTTCTAGCTCACGTCTTAATTTAGATCAATCTTTATGCGGCATCTAAGACTATATGGCTATACAAACACACACATCTATTCAAATACATATGTATGCATGTATAATTGCATCTGTGTGCAGGCCACAGCCAACTCTTAGTGCAGCTTCCAAATTGACAGGAAATATAACTGCATATTGTCACTAACCCATTAACAATAAAACAGAACGCCATTCCTCTGCATATGGATGCTTTGGGCTTTGGACAAGGCCAGTTTGCCTTGTGACTGTTGGTTGTTTCTTCCTAGATAGTATCAGGCTGTGGGCACGCATCTTAGTAGATTACTACCAGGGAGGCAGAGGCGGGCAGATCTCTGTGAGTTTGAGGCCAGCCTTGTCTACAAAGAGCATCCAGGACAGTCAAGAGAAATCCTGTCTGAAAAAACCTGAAAACCAAAAACCAAACCAACCAAACAAAAAACCCCAACTCTGCACCCCCCCCAAAAAAAAAAGATTAACACAAATGCTATTACCTGTCTGATCTAAAGAGAATTAACATTATTTGGATGAACTCAGATGTCTTTTACCATCTAAGACACAGAAAGAAACATGAATTTTAGTCAGACACCCTAAAAGAAAATTATTCACAAGTACATCAGTCTTAGGACAGCCTATTTCCAAACCAAGAAATTCAGCAAGAAGGATTAACAGGGGGTTCTTCTTATTCACATTGCAGATAAATATACCGGTGAGTAAGAACCAAAGACTCTTGTTTTCCTCAGAAAGAAACAGGGGACGGGTCTTGCCATCCTAGGCAAGCTCTGATTGCAAAGCTTAGCTGGCTTAAAGTAAATTCTGAACAAACATTCTTGGGCTTTCTCTATGACATCGGATGTGTGTGTAGACTGCTTATTAACTAACTAGGAAAGGAAACTTAGAACTGCTCCTGGTACACGGGTTCATAAAACTTAAATCAAATTATACACTTAATAAAGTATTCCAGAGTAGAATTATAAAGGGTTAAAAAATCCATATATTCATTAAAATAAAAGGGCACAATAAGTGTTGATAGTCCTGAACAAGTGATTGCCACAAAGCTTTATGAAATTATCACTGACATTTTATTTTGAAAACTCTATATGATATACATAATTAAATTGAAGTTTTTAAATGTGTATATAAATCACAATTCAGGAAATTATCCACTGAGACGTGGCTAATCATGTCAAATTTAATTTCACAGAGCAGGTTATCATGTAAAGTTCTTATCCTCAATCTTTATAATGTTTCATTTATTTTTTACTACATCTAATCAGAAATCATCAGTTTCCTTAATCAAGACCAATAAAGGAGTAGATAGAGGAATTCTGTAGCCAACCTGAGAAGATGGATGGCTACCCTGAGTCACTTTGGGATGTTTGAAGTTTACCTATATTGTTTTGACTCTTCATTATGTTTGTTGTTTTTAAATTCTGTACTCATACATAGAAAACACTAGAAATGGTGATAAAGTTTTGGGTCATTTGTTGTTTCGAAAAGAAAATATTTATGTTTCCTTCATTGACATTTCACCATCATTAATACTGTTGGTTTCTACCTGAATGTATAATAAGGGAAATCTGCATACCATCTTCTCCATGTGAGCTCCCAATACCTAGAACACATTTTATCTGGAACCACCAGTGGCCATCCCTATAATGATCCCAGAAGAATTTGCTACCTAGCAACACATAGCCACCACACTCCCCTGAAAAGCAGAGAGGGCAATGTAAACCAAGGAACAAAATATCCACCCAACAAAGACAAGACCAGAATTACAATCTTCTCAAACCCAGATGTTTATATGTCAATGGGAAAATGCTATTAATAACAGCCAGGGCAGTATTCTGCAGTAGAATCTAGGAACCCTAACACGACAGGCCCTGAGGATTGCAACAGAGCTGAAACATAAGACAGAGATCTTAAAATAGCCTTTATGAATATGACATAGTCCTTAAAGAGAAAATCAACAAACCCAGCCCTACAAAAAGCACACAAAAGAAAATTCCAATCTAACATGGTTAACCAGACCCCCCCCCCAAAAAAAAACAGGCCAGTAAATCAAAAGACACACACACATGCATATACACACAACAAAATAATAGAAATCAACCAATACTGCTTATTGAGTCTCTCAATATCAGTGTTCTTAATTCCCAATTTAAAAAACTCAGACTAACAGAACGCGTACAGAAATAGAATCTATTCTTCTGCTGCATCCAAGAAACACAATGTAATATCAAGGATAGACTTCACCTTGGGGTAAAGTGTTAGAATGCGCTTAAGAAGCAAGTTGGCAGTTGTGGTAGTTTTACACAATGGAATACTACTCAGCAATTAAAAACAAGGAAAACATGAAATTTGCAGGCAAATAGTGGGATCTAGAAAAGATCATCCTGAGTGAGGTATCCCAGGAGCAGAAAGACACACATGGTATATACTCACTTATATAGACTTATAAGATAGGATAAACATACTAAAATATGTGCACCAAAAGAAGATAATCAAGAAAAAGGACCTAGGGTAAGGTGATCAATCCTCACTTAGAAAGACAAATGGTATGGACATGGGAAGTAGGAGAAAACAAGTAACAGGACAGGAGCCTACCATAGAGGGCCTCTGAAAGACTCTACCTAGCAGTGTATCAAAGCAGATGCTGAGCCTCATAACCAAACCTTTGGCAGAGTACAGGGAATCATACAATAAAAGGGGGAGTTAATATGACTGGGAGAGGACAGGAGCTCCACAAGGAAAAAATATATCAGGGCACGGGGGTCCTCTATGAGACTGTTTCTCCAAACAAGGACCATGTATGGATACAACCTAGAACCCCTACTCAGATGTAGCCCATGGTAGCTCAGTAACCAAGTGGATTTCCATAGTAAGGGGAACAGGGACTATTTCTGACATGAGCTCAATGACTGGATCCTTTACTTGGCCAAGGGGGGAACAATATTGTTAGACCACAGAGGAGGACATGGCAGCTAGTCCTGAAGATATCTGATAAGCTAAGATGGAAGGGGAGGAGGACCTCCCCTAGCAGTGGACTTGGAAAAGGATAGGGAGGAGATGAGGGAGGGAAGGTGAGATTGGGAAGGAATGAGGGAGGGGGCTACTGCTAGGATACAAAGTAAATAACCTGTGATTAATATAAAAAATTAATTAAAAAATACACTATTCCTTTTCAATATCATTCTGAGTGGTATTATAAGCTATCACTCCCTCAAAGAGTTTCTGGACATCTTTGCCAAAACCAATGATTTCACTTCCTACAACCTGTGTTGCATCTTGTAATGATTAAATTGCCAATTTAATCACTTATAATAAAAATTTCCATAAGAAAAAATATAATAGATTTTTAACTTGTCTTCTGAAAATTTATAAAACTCTGAAAGATTACCAAACTTTTTGAAAATCTTGATTGATTTAAATAAGTGGAAAACCTTGGGGACACTGAATAAATGATACAATGAAAGAAAAAAAAAAGAAGCAAGTTGGCATAGAGATTTTAATAGCTAACAAGATAGACTTGAACCAAAATGTTTCCAAAGAGATTGAGAAGGACACTACATACTCAGCAGAAAAATCCACCAAGAGGACATTACAATTCTTACCATCTATGCAACAAACACAAGGGCACCCATGTTCATAAAAGAAACACCTGACTTCTCATTGGAGATGCTGGCAGTCAGCAGGGCCTGCACAGATGTGCTAACAGACTCTAAGAGACCACAGAAGCCAGCCCAGACTACCATAACCAAAAAAACTTTCCATCACCATCAATGGTGTCTCAATTTGGGTTAATATTTCTATGATAAAATACCATGACCAAAAGCAAATCAGGGAGGAAAGGGTTTATTTGCCTTATGTATATATATATCCATAGTCCATCACTGAAGGAAGTTAGGGCAGGGACTCAAACCTGGCAGGAACCTGGAGGCAGGAGCTGATGCAGAGGCCATGGAGGGATGCTGCCTGCTGGCTTGTTCTCATGGCTCGCTCAGCCTGCTTTCTAATAGAGCCCAGGGATGGCCCCACCCACAATGGGCTGGGCCTTCCACATCAAGCACTAAGAAAATGCTCTACAGGCTTACCTACAGCCCAATCTTAGAGAAGCATTTTCTTAACTCCACTCCCCTCCTCTCTGATATTCTAGCCTGTGCCAAGTTGACATAAAATTCGGCAGCATAATTGACCCCTTCTTAGTCTGACACACAACAACTTTTTTGTGGCATGCAAAAAAGTTAATTTTTTATTTTTAAAATTTATTTATTATTTAAATTTATTTTAAACTCTTTAAATATTTTATTTTTAACAATTTATTAATTTTTTTATCCCGATTGTAGCCCTCCTCCTCATCTTCTCCCAGTCCCACCTTCCCTACTTTCTACCTCTAATCCCTTCCCCTCATCCACTAAAAGGGGGAGTCATCCTCCCCGTCAACTGACCCTAGCTTAAAGTCTCATCAGGACTGCCTGTATCCTCATCTCCTGTGGCCTGACAAGGCCCTATCACCAGGGGGAAGTGATCAAAGAGCAGGCTCTGAAAGGCTCCACCAACAGGAGATTGAAGCAGATGCAGACTCAACAGCCAAGACTCACAGAGCTCAGGAAGTCTTATGGAAGAAGCAGGGAGGGGATAGAAGGACGTGAAGGGGACAGGTGCTCCACAAGGCAACCAACAAAGCCATGAAATCTGAGCCATCGGGAGTCTGCAGAGAATGATGTACCACCCAAGGACCATGCATGGAGGGGACCTAGACCCCTGGCTCAGATGTAACTAACTGATAGGCAGCTCAGTCTCCATATGGGTACCCGAGTAAGGGGAGCAGGGCTGTCTCTGACACGAGCTTGGTTGCCTGCTCTTTGATCACCAAACAACTTTTAAGAGCCAAGTTCTACTTTTTTTTAGATCATCCCCAACATCTAAGAATAAGAATAATAAATGTCACAAATATAAAACATTGTAAATTTAGAAGTCCCACAGAATTTATCAATTAAAACACTTTAAAAGTTCAGCCTCTATAAAAATCCAAAATCTCTTTTAAAATCCAGAATCTCCTTTATTCAAAATCTCTCCACTATAGGCTTTTGTAGAATCAAAAATAAGTTAAATACTCTCTTACTTCAAGTGTGCACACCAGGGCACAGTCACAATCTAAAAAAAAGGAAAAATCACACTCTAACAGTGTAAATAATTCAATGTTCTATATCTGAGATTTACTCACGATTTTCTGGGCTCCTCCAAGGGATTTCCACTTCTCTGGCTCCGCCCTCTGCAGCACACACAGCTCATCTTTTAGGCTCTGGCTGGCTCCACTCCACTGCCGCTGGCATTCCTGTTGGTTGTCTCATGGTACTGGAATTCCCCCAAATTCTAGGGTCTTCTACTGCAACTGGGTTGTACTTTCACCAATAGCATTTCCTAGGCTCTCTTCATGGTACCAGCCCTCAACTTCCCTGCATGACCCCTTTATTCCCGGGGCTTCCACTGCTACTTCAGCTGCACCTTCACCAGTGGCCTCTCCTGGCCTCTCACAGAGCCAGGCCTCAGCTGCTCTCCATGACCCCTTCATGCTTTCAAAACCAGGACCACCTGGGAGAGCTTACACATGACCAGGTTTGGCTGCCAGCACAGGTACAAACAAGGCCACCTCTGAACACAGCTTGCATGCTGACTCTGCGGAAACTCTTCTCCAAAGACTTCACCTCACATTTCATAATCACAGCTGATTCTTCAGCCCCAGCTGACCAGCATCCATTGTCCCAGGAAAGCAAAGGTTTTACATTTATGGTCTGGTCTCTTGTTAATCACAACTGATTTTTCAGCCTCAGCTGAGCAGCATCCATTGTCCCAGCAAAACAAAGGTTTTATTTAGTGTTTCTGGTTTCTTGTTAATCACAGCTGATTCTTTGGCTCCATCTGACCAGATGCCATGGATTCTTCAAACAAAAGGCTGTGTAGAGTCTTTGCTTCCCTATGAAACTTCAGGAGCCAGGCCTCTGTCACCTGAACTGATCTCAACATTGTTATCTTCCGTTCTCTTACACAACAGCCCACTCAGATCAATGTTTAATGGGCTTTTCTAGCCCAAAGTTCCAAAATCCGTCCCCAATCCTCTCCAAGACAGCATGTTCAGGTCTGTTACAGCAATTTCCCTCTAATCTGGTACCAAATGGTCTAGGTTACACTTACTGTTGCTAGGATGAAACACCATGACCATGTTAGGACGTTAGGAAGTTGGGGAGGGAAGAGTTTCCTTTCCTTGTGCTTCCATATCCATAGTCCATCACTGAAGAAAGTCGGGGCAGGAACTCAAACAGGGCAGGAACCTGGAAGCAGGAGCTGAGGCAGAGGCCATGGAGGGGTGCTGCTTGCTGGCATGTTCTCATGGCTGGCTCAGCCTGCTTTCTTATAGAACCCAGGATCACCAGCTCAGGAAAGGCCCACCCACAATGGGCTGGGCCCTCTCACATCAGTCACTAATTAAGAAAATGCTCTACAGGCTTGCCTACAACCAAATCTTATGGAGGCATTTTCGTAATTGTGGTTCCCTTATTCCAGATGATTTTAGCCTGTGACAAGCTGACTTAAAATTAACCAGCACTGATGGAGAAAATAAGACAGTCCATGAGTAAACCAAATTTAAGCAATATCTATAAATCCAAACCAACAAAAGGTTCTAGAAGGAAAACCCCAACTTAAAGAGTTTAAACACACCCAGGAAAACAGGAAATAAATACTTCTAGACCAGACAATCAAAGGAGGAAACACACACACACGCACACACACACACACACACACACACGCACAGAGGCACATACAATCACCACCATCACAGCAATATAATAGGATTCAACAAATACTGCTCATTGATATCTCCCAATATCAATTGTACACACATGGTATATGCTCACTCATAAGTGGTTATTAGATATACAATATAGGATAAACATACTAAAATCTACAGTCCTAAAGAAGCTAAGCAACAAGGAGGACCCTAGGGAAGATGCTCCATCCTCATTCAGAAGAACAAATGGGACAGATGTAAGAAGCAGGAGAAGACAGGGAAGAGGGAAGGAGCCTACCACAGAGGGCCTCTCAAAGACTCTACTGATCAAGGTATTGAAGCAGAGGCTGAGACTCATAGCCAAACTTTGGGCAGAGTGCATGGAACTTTAATTCTTCAATAAAAAGACACATAATAACAAATTGGATGTGAAAATAGGATCCATCCTTTTGTTATATCCAAGAAACACATCTTAACACCAAAGATAGACATTATCTTGGGGTTCAGAGGTAGAAAGTGATCTCTCAAAAAAAAAAAATGGACCTAAGAAGCAAGCTGGTGTAATCATATTAATATCTGACAAAAGAAACTTTAAGCCAAACCTAATCAGTAGAGATAGGGGAGGACATTAAAGGACTCATCAAAGGAAACATGTACTAAGAGGACATTGCAATTCTAAACACCTCTACACCAAACACAAGGACACCGAGTTCATAAAATAGACACTACTGCAGTGTAACTCACATGTTAACCCTTACACACGGGTAGTGGGAGACTTCAATATCGCTCTCTCTTTCCCCAGTAGACAGGTCATCCAGATAAAAGTTAAACAGAGAAATGCTGGCCTAAACCAAATGGACCTAACAGATATTTTCAAAATATTTCACTCGAACATCTAAGAATATACCTTCTTCTCAGAACCTCATGGAACGTTCTCCAAGATTGAACACATACTCAGACACAAAGCAAGTCCCAACAGATATAAGAAAATTGAAACAACTCCCTGAATTCTATCTAACCACCATGGATTAAAGCTGGATATTATTAACAGCAGGAACAGCAGAAAGCTTACAAACATGGAAACTGGATAACTCTCCATTGAATGAAAAATGGGTCCAGATAGAAATTAAGGAAAAAAATAGAAATGAATAAAAATGAATATACAACATACCTAATCAATGAAGGTTGGTTCTAAGAGGCAAGTTCATAGCACTAAGTGTCTACATTAAAACAACAACAACAACAACAAACGGAGAGATCTCACACCAGTAACTTAACAGCACACCTGGTAGCTCTAGAACAAAAAGAAGCAATCACACCCAGAATGAGTAGACAGCAAGGAATAATGAAACTCAGGGCTGAAACTATAAAATAGAAACAAACAAACAAAACCATAGAAAGAATCAATAAAACAAAGAGGTGGTTCTTTGAGACAATGAATAAGATTGACAAATTCTTATCCAGATTCACTAGAAGGTGGAAAGGGAATATCCAAATTAACGAAATTAAAGATGAAAATGGGAAATAAGAGCAGACACCAAGGAAATACACAGGCTCATAAGGACAAACTTTTAAAACTGTACTCTACCAAATTGGAAAATATTTTTTCAAAAATTGATAATTTTTTTTCGATACCACTTACCAAAGTTAAATAAAGATCAGACAAGCAATTTAAACAGTCTCCCAACCAAAAGCACAGGGCCAGATAGTTTTAGCAAGGAATTCTACAAGACTTTTAAAGAAGACTTAAAGCTAATACTCCTCAAATTATTTCAGAAAATAGAAACAGAAGGAATACTGCCCAGTTTGTTTTACAAGGCTACAGTTACCCTGATACCCAAACCACATAAAGACCCAACAGTGAAGGAGAATTAGTCCAATTTTTCTTATGAGCATGGATAAAAATTTTCTCAATAAAATATTGACTTCATCTCAGAGGTTCGGGGATAGTTCAACACACATAAATCAGTAAATGTAATCTAGAATATAAACAGACTGAAAGACAAAAGCCACATGGTCATCTCATTAGATCCGGAAAAAAAAAAAAAAGGACTTTGACAAAAATCCAACACCTCTTTATAATAAAAGTTCTGGAGAGAATAAAGATACGGGGACATACCTCAAAATAATAAAGGCAGTTTACAGTAGGTCCACAGCCATCATCAACTTAAATAAAGAGAAACTCAAAGCAATTCCACTAAAATCGGGAACAAGATTGTTCACTTTCTCCAATATAGTATTTAACTATTCAATATAGTATTTAACTTTTAGCTAGAGCAGTAATGCAACTAAAGGGGATTAAGGGTATACAAATTGGAAAGGAAGAAGTCAAAGTATCTTTATTTGCAGATGATATGATAGCATATATGTGACCCTAAAACTTTCACCAGGGAACACCTACAGCTGATTAGCAAAGTATCTGGATATATAATTAACTCATAAAAAGAATAACCCTCCTATATACAAATAACACATAGACTGGGAAAGACATCAGGGAAACAACATCTTTCACAATAGCCTCAAATAATATGTCTTGGGGTAACTCCAATCAAGCAAGTGAAAGACTTGTGTGATAAAAACTTTAGGCCTTTTCCTAAACAACGCAGGCTGTTGCCAAGACTGCAGGTTGCTCTCCACAAAGTGACAGCAAGGCCCCAGGGCTGAAGACAACATCTACACAGCTCACTGTAGAGGCCGAGCTGGTGCCTGCCTAGAGCTTCATCACTCCTGTGTTCTAGTGTCTTTGCTACAGGAAGGCACTCTGCATGCTACCAAAAGAGAAAGGCAAGCCCAACCCTGTCACCAGACCTTTTATCTACAGTCTGCCCTGCCTGCAAAGATATGCGAGGACAATGGTGGCACAAAGCTTGTGGGAGTGGCCAGCCAATGTTTGATCTGACTTAAGGCCCACTCTAAAGAGGGAACTTACACTCAATACTGCTTGTGTGATCAAGAATCTGAGACTCTATAGCCCAGGGACCTAGGGTAAAGCCGTATAGTACTGCTCTAAAAAAAAAAAAAAAGGAGCAACAACACAGTGACCCCTGATGACATTCTGCTATACTTGTAGATCAGTGCCCTGCTCAGCTGCCCTCAGACAAGCTCCTTCCTGCAACCGATGGGAACAAACACTGAGACCCACAGGCAGAATTTATGCAGAGAGTGAGAGATCCTGTAACATTCATTCCTAAATGGGATGTCTTCATCAAATCACTCTCATCGTGGCTCAGGTAACCCTGAGGAAGAGGAAGGGCAGAAAGAGTGCAAGGCAGAGTGGCTGGATGACACCAAGAAAGTAAGACCTTCTGAACCAACTGGGTCAATGGCACATTTAGACTCACAGATCCTGAGGGAGCGTGCACAGACCTGCACAGACCTGCACTCTGCATATACATTATGACTTTCGGTTTGGTGTTTTTATGGGATTCCTGAGTGTGGGAATGAGTGGGTCTCTGATTCTTGTGCCCTCCCCTGGGCTCTTTTCCTTCTATTTGTTTTGTCCCAATGTGATAGTTTTTGTTTTTAATTGTATTATACTTTAATTTATTTTGTTATTATTCCTTAGATTTAAGAATTGGTGTCTAAAAAAAAACCCAAAAATCTACATTTTATAATGGTGTATAAATTATAATTTTGAGCAAAATAAATGAAAATCATGCAACCACATTATAGAGTTGTGTATTAGAAACTGTGATTCCTTGGGAAAATGCCATCATTATAAACCCCAAATATTTCCCTCAAATATAGGAAGGTTTATTTCAGTTTCTACCACTGCTTTCTGTAAAGATTATGGACACAAACCTTGATATTTCCTATCTTCTGCTTTTCCCATCCTTAATGCTGGATGGTGTATAAAGTCCCCTGTTGTGTTATAAGGTGATTCTGGTCACATCATTTATGTAACACTTCCATTATTAATGTTAAAATATTTGTATGATTCTCAGAAACTGGTGACTTGGCAATTCAAACTGCAGGCAGCTGACAGTATTTCATGGTCTCACACACTCCCTATCCCCAGGCTTCTGAGAGTTGTGTTTGTCCTAGTTTGCACCTCTGTTCTCTTGGCCTGCTAGCCCCAAAGGGAGTTCAGTGAGCAGAAAGAAGACCTGGATGAAGTAAGGGACTGGCCGTTGGGTTGTGGGGAGAAATTGGCTTCATGCCTATGGTCCTCACTCATCTAGTCCGTGCTATGAGGTAGGGATTTTGTGCAGTATAGAGAACATCGAATCCACATTAAAAGACTGCAAATCCAAATACCAGCTCTGTCACTTTCTGGTTCGTGTGAGTGCGAAAGAAATGTGTTCAACCTGAATAAGACATGGCTTCTCATTTGTAAAGTGGGAACAGTGTTAAGAATTGATTAAAAAAATAGTGAAAGTGCCAGGCATGGTGTTACACTGTGAGTGCTCATCACAGCCAGGGCTGACCTCATTTGTTTGCTTCCTGTAATTCTGTTGCTACTCAGAATTCACAGGGATTTGCAACAAGAGTCTCATAAAGCAATAATATATGTACTATAGAGACTCAAACAGAAATTTACCTCCTTCTTGGGGTTTGTTGACAGTATGCAGTGAGCATTTGGCTAAACAATCACCTTGTTTAAGGTCGGCGGCCATACTCTCCTCTGGTGCTTGTATCTAAAAATAGATGAGAATTTTTCAGTTTCGAGTCTGGGAGAGAGAAAGAACATGCACCCGTTACAGGATCAGAAGATATTCTGGCTTTATTCCTTTGGATAGCAAGTGAAAATTAGTGTTTCTCCAGGGTGGCAGAGGTCTGGACACCAGCCAAAGGAAAGAGACTGTGGCTAGGACTGGTCTTGGTCAACATCAGTGTTTGTTTGTTTGTTTGTTTGTTTGTTTTTCTGATCAGGAACCAACAAATGTAAATGCCAAATTGGAATTCTGAGCTTAGACCTGCCAATGCCACGTCTCTGTGCTTATTTTTAGTGTACGTCTTAAGAGACACGATTATGAAACAGAAGGTGGAGCTGCATGGACAGTTGCTGAGCGCTTGAGGGTGAAAACACTCTGTACCTGGGTAAGGAAAGCATAGACGAGGCTAGGCAGAGCTGGGCCTCCCAAGCGCGAAGGCTCTGCCTTCCTCTCCCGCGGCTTCTGCAGCCAGCTACAACAAACAGGGAAGCTTAAAATAGCATGTTTATTATTTTATGTGCTGAAGGTCAGCACCCAACAGAGCACAGCCCCGGGTAAAAACCCAGGCCTTGATAGGATTGGTTCACTCCGGAAGCCCAGGGAGGTAACTTGTTTGCTTTGCTTTGTTTTCCTCGTTTTTGAGTCTCCACATTCCTTGTCTTGTGGCCTTCATCCACTTGCAGTGGCAGTGATGGTCACTCAAGTCCTCACAGGTTGTCCCCGGGACTCTGTTTCAACTTACAAAGGCTCTTGTGCTTTGTGTGTGATGAGACCTTAATTTCATCTCACCACGCTACGTAGCAGAGTGTTCTGAGTCTCTTTGGGAAGGGAGGCCTACTCTGTGTCTACAGTGTTTCACGTGGCAGGAGGGGAGAAATTGGCTTCTCTGAGAGTGAAGACTCTCAGAGCTTTTTGGTTTTCTGGTGTCTCTGGAAAGTTACTAGACTGAAGTTGTCCCAGCAGGTGGAGACTGAATAACGAAGGAGAGAAACCAGTAAATAGAGCAGGAAGGCAGTTACCCCTAGAGAGAAAGCAACATTTCTTTTGCCACCGGCTGCCCCCCAGAGGACGGGTGTTCAGTTCCCAGTGCCCAATGGTGGCTGACAACCATCTGTAATTCCAGTCCAGGGAATCTCGCCTATTCTAGCCATGTCGGGCACAACGCACACGCAATACACAGACATACATGACGGCAAAACACCCATACACATAAAATAGTCAATTAAATACTAATTAAAAATATATTTTGTTAGAAAAGCCGTGTAAATATGACGGGGGTATAGATTCATGAATGGATAGGCTACACACGGTGCCAGTGGAAATAAATGGCAAGCCTCGCAGTAGCGAGTCCTTGGATTAAAGCAACACCATCCCTGTGACTGTATTTCCTGTGGCCATAAAACCGCCTTTTTATTTTAGAGAAAAAAATTTATTTTTAGTTTATATTGAGTCTATTTTAGCTCTCCTCTGTGTCTCTTCCGCTTTTTCTCTGCCTTGACCTCGTATTCATCAACTCAGAAACTGAATAACTACTAAATGTGACTGTAGCAGGCGGGAGAATGTATCATAAACCTTCCAGACAAAGGCTTTATGGAGCGCAAACTTAGACCCAACAAAACAGGCCCCACAGAAGTAAGCACACACCTGACGAACTTCCCAGTAAGACAGCAGAGCAGTGTGGAGGAAGCCAGGAATCTGTCTGCCTGGGAGCCCTTTACCACACGAAGGCTTCGTCTGCTGGACCAAGCCCCGTGAGCCGAGCTCGGCCCTGAACGCGGGTCATACTGGTAGCCTTGTGCTTTAAAATCCAAAGGGTGTTCTGAGTGCTCGTTTTTCCCGTGCTTTATTTCTCTTTCCATCTATATCCCTGGTATTTTCCTTTTACCTCTTCACCTGTGCCCAGTAAACCTTTTTGCCGCATTTCATATACCTCGTACTCCTCCTTCGGGCCCCTCCGGAACCGCAAAGATGAGTCAGGTAAGGCTATGGAATGACCACACACGGGTGGTTCGTGAGCCTTCGCCAGCTTGCTCCCAGTTCGTCCCCTGGTATTTTTAGCTTTCTCCCCTGCTAAGCCGACAGGCTTCTCTTGGGCTGTGAAGCTTTGCTCTGGCAAGCTTCTGAGTTCCCTGACTTTTCTACCGTCTTGTCTCTTATTAGGGATGGAAAAGTCGTATCTACCCTCCCATTAGGCAAAACAACGCACAGATTACAGCCATTCCTTTCTGTGTACTCCAGAAAATCATCCCAGTGCCGTCTTTCGCTTCCTTTTAGCAGGAAGAGGAGACAGTCCTATAGAAATCAGGAAATGAAATGCTTTTTAGGAACTCGGGTATCCACAGAACCCTGAGGTTTGTTTTGAAAAGATCTATAGATTGTAGCACTATTTATCTGTGTGGATTCCCCACCAACTTCTAAAGTATTGCCCTACTCTGCTCTACTGAAAAACTTAAAACAGAAAAATACCAGGTGAAAGGAAAAGAAACCACAAAATACAATTCATGGTAAATATTTTTCAGATTATTCCCTTATTTGTATGTGTTGATCCACTCGAAGTCTGAAACATCTTTTAAGTTTACCCAAAGCATCTTTCATACAAAAACATAAAATATTGGAGAAACAGGAAGAGACTACAAAACATTAAAAAAAAACTTTAAGAGAAATTCAGGATATTTTGGTTTCATCCTAAAGAAAAGAAAACCATTAAACTCTTTTACTTAGAATAGTGTCTGACATGTATTTGGGAAAGATAGCACTACACCGGTAGAGATTTACTCTGAGGGACCAGAGTGAGACAGCAAAGGAGGGTAACGCAATCCAGGCGGATTTTGGTAGCGGCTGTGACGAGAATTACAGCATTCAGAGAAATGGAGAAAATGGTCAGAGCTAACGCCCTAAGGTTCTAAGCTCTGTGGAGTTTGGTGATGAGTTGGAGCTGAGACGTGAAGGTGAGGAAGCTGTCTAGAATGTTCTGAATGGGTAGTTACATGATCTGTGCCGAGGCGATCACAAACACACGGTATGAAGACCTGGTAATGAACAGATCCTCAATCCTGGGAGAGTGAAGAGATTCTGAGTAGTTATTTTGTGGCTGTGCTGTAACTCAGAATAAAATTCCAATTATTTTTATGTATACGTTTGTGTGCATATAAACATACTTGTACACATAAGCTTAGGAAAGAGCTTAGATGAAGTTATAGCAACATGTTAATAATGGTTGAGAGTACTGAGGTTTGGAGCAGATAAATGTTACAACTATGCTTACTATAACATTATAATTAAAGTGTATAGAGCATATAATTATATATGCATTTTAATAAAGATTATTACCAGAGTCTGTAAAAATATGATCAAACATACACAATTGCTTATTTTTAATATGTGTTTTATATTTCTCAAATTAAAATGTAATTAAATAATTTCTTCCTTTCCTTCCCTCTATCCGTTTTCCCTTCCCTCTCCTCTATCAATATCTCCCCTTCCCTCTCCTCTATCAATTTCTCCCTTTCCCTTTCCTGTATCCAGCCCTTCTTATGTACCCCTCCAGAGCTCTCCTAGATTCATGTCCTCTATTTCTTTAATTGCTGCTATACACATACACACATACACACTATACATATGCGTGTATAATTTATTTTTAAAAGAGCTTACCTTCTCCATTGTCTTCTGCTCTAATTCTTGTACTTCACCAACTGATGGCTGTGACATGATTTCCAGTAATTTCAGTTAGAGTAAAACTTGTCAAAACTCTAACGTGCACAATGGCTTGTGCTTGCGAGTCTAACCCACCATGATAAATGTACAGGTTTAAGCACTCAATTTATTAGTTTCGGGGGTTAGCACTCCAGCACAGGCATCACTGGGGTTTGAAGTCTATGTTCCTTCTGGACGCCATCACTTTGGGTTCCATGAGCATTTCTTGGCTCACTGTTCCTCTCTTTCTCTCAGCTCCTTCACAACTCTCAGGCCCTTCCTCGACTGTTCCGGCCTCTGAGTGATCTCTGCTTTCAGTTCACCAAGGGGTCAGGTTAGGGTTCTGCAAACAGCCCAAGACAATGTCCTTTCTCAAGTTTACCTCAAGGAAGTGAGCAGGGCGCCCTTTTTCAGGGAAGACAATATACTTAGAGATAATAAAGCTTGAAACGCGAGCATCTTTAGAAGTCCATTGTTCCCTCTGCTCCGCTTTTTAAAGAAGAAATGATAATTAAAAATATTTCTTGACCTACTTCTCAGCTGCTTTATACTCTTACTATTTGACTTGTACAATACTGACATTGTATAAAATAGGCTCCTAACTTTGTATTTTCTGTGTTTAGCCTCTGTCTTTAGTTTTCCTTCTTAATGAATGAATTGGTTCAACTCTTTATTCTCTCATAATGGTTCTTTTTACTAATAATTTCATATAACTGAAGCATCCAATTTCACTGCTCTGAAGCTCTTCAATATTGAATGTTTTTTGTGTGAAAACAAAGTTGCCATGAAACAACTCTGGAAATCACTAAGAATGAAAGATTAAACATTTCAGGCACATCTAAGCTCCAAAAAGACCTTTCTTTTACAGCATCACATGCAGAAATAGTAAATAAATAAAATCTAAGTTCACACAATTTTATATTAAAATATTTTGACTAGAAATTGGGAGTTCATAGGAGGAAGTGGTCAGCATTTGTCTGAAAACAGGCACAGGGGGCTGGGGAGGTCTTCCAATGGACCGTCTTTCTTACATTACAAATGGCTGTAAATGAACCTTTTGGAGGTCAGGGGCTAGAACATAACAAACCACTACTGCCTTCGAGACCTTATTTTTAACATGCTTGCAATCATTTTATCAGCATCCAAACGAACATGGGAACTGCTAGATTTAATCTTATGATTTGTCTTTCTGTTACCACGCAGATTTCCTCTTAATGGGTCCCCAAATTTGTCAGCATCCCTGGTTTACACTCCTGGTACTGGTTCGCAATATACATTAAACACACACACACACACACACACACACACACACACACACACTACAACCAAAGAGCAAAACAAAATAAAATCATTCTGCTCACTCCCTCACTTCCCTTTTTGTAAAACCTAGTAACTATTTTGGTTGTAAACACAACAAAACAACAACAGCGATTCATCTGAAAGCCAGGCTTTTAATGAGGAATCTGGTTCAGTCTCATACAACCAGAGTAGGAGGACAGTTTGTATAAGAAAACCGTTTTAATTTGGTGGTTAGTTCTCTGAGGAAAGATATACGCTCGAATAAGGAAAAGCATCTATCGTGTTAATGAGTCAAGCGGAGAAGGTCAGATTTTCTAGCTTCCAAATAAAATAAGGCCACTTTCAGTTCAGTGTCCTTGAAAAATCTGTGGTTTAGTGTAGAAACAACAGCACCTTCTTTTCGCCATTGCCTTTTTGGAATGCTTTGCCCAAATTCACCTTGCTTTACAAAGAGATGAAGAACAGAAATCATTCTAAAGCTCATCCATGTTTAGGTCTGGGCCCTTGATACCAATGGTCTTTCTTCCTAGTAGAAGGGAGGGGAAAAATGGAGGAGGAGGGGATGCCTGTGGGGAATGGTAGGCAGGGTGGAGGGAGAGGAAACTGTGGGCAGGATGTAATGTATGAGAGAAAAAATAAATTAAAAAGAAGAAGTTGAAGGCAGTCAGTCACCCCAATGAACTCACTGTCCTTTTCCAAGACACTGGCTGTTGGCTCATTTAAGACTCAGGCACACATAACCTGTTGGCTAAAGAGGACCAGGTCTGGTGAGGACCACACAGCGCATGTACCAGTGAAGATGAATCGTTGTTTTGCCATAGAACCAACAGCCATTTACTTTGCTACTCATCTGTTAACATCAAACATTCTCAACAGAAACAAAATTAAAACTAGTATCTAGAGACCCAAATATCATCATAGCTGTGTTTCGGTTGCGGTTTATGACACTGGGAAAGAAATGAACTTTGAGCTTGGTACAGCGCTCATTTTCCAAGATGCTGAAGGATGTTAACAAACCTGGCAGATGATAGCTCTCCCTTTCACTTCTCGGCCTGGAAGGCAAGAGCCAGGACAAAGGCAAGCTGCCTGGCAGTTCCAACAGCCTTCTCCGCTGATGTCAACTCTAAGGGACTGAGCAGTTTCCTGAGTAGTGTTTGTCATCATTTTATTATGCCAGGACGGCATTTTTATGAAGGCTTGAAGATAACAGTGAATCACCTCAAATTTGTCCTTCATATTCTTAAACGCTGCTGCTTCTACCAACCCTTAGATGTTCAGCAAAGCAGATTACAATGGTTTTAGGTTTATCACCTGGTAAATGGCAAATGACATCGTTTTCATCCCAATCATGAGGGAGACCAGAAGCAATGTACATTCATTTAAATTTACATTAGACACTGACAGTCTCAGCTTTGTCCATGTTAACTCACCAGAATACAGTTCTAAGGGACAAACCTGCTTGAACATTGCTTTAGTACACTTTGTGCAAGGATAATAAGCGGCCACAGCTGGAGTAATTCGCAAAGAACAGAAATTTATTCCCTCACAGTTCGAGGGCCTGTGAAGTCTGAGATCAAGGCACTGGCCGGTATATGGCGATGCCTTTCTTGTGTTTCCAGGTAGAGAACAGAAGGACAGAAAGGCGGTGAACATTTTGTGCCCAGTAGTCAAAAGACTATGAGAGAAAGGATCTATCCTTGCCAGCTCTTGACAGTGTCATTAATCTATCCCTGAAGGCAAGGCCCTCATGACGTAAGGCTCACATCCAGCCTCATGTCTAACCCTGCTGCACTGGGGATTCAGTTCCAATGCATGAATTTGTGGTGACTCATTTGGACTTAGAAGAAATCCCGGAGGAAATTACAGTGGTCCATTTACTGATAATGTCATATTAGTCAAATTGGATGAACAAACAGTGACAAAAATGTTGTTACCTTACTAAGAGTCATATAATTCAGGTGGTCAGAAATAAACCTCAGAGTTACTTCATTTCTTCACTGAGCATTTTAAGGATTCAGTAATGGGAGACACATCAGGATATCACCACAGAAGGTTTCAGGGAATTGACAGAGAAACACAATGTCTAATTAGCTTCTTTCAGTTCTGGGGACCACAAACTTCACTTGTAGAAACATCCCTGGGGCCACTTATGAATGACACAAATGGCTTCCAGTTTGTGATCCAGGCCAAGAGAGTTTAGTGATGTGAAGCCAGTTCTCTTGTTCGCTTTACGGGAGTGGACAGGCCCTGTGGTATTAGCCTTAGAGCTATCTGCAGTGGGAGATGTGGACGTCTGGGGTAGGAGCACCATACAACATTGAATTACAACTATGCCCCACAGGGCTGTGAATTACAACTTTACCCCAGGGGCTGCCCAGGAGGAAAGCTGTGGCCTGGTGTTGCCATTTAAAAATAGCTTCTGGCATACTACTAGGCCCTGAGAAAGGTAAAACAACTGATAATAATATAAAAGCCATCTGGGTGCTAGAATAATGGCATGAGCTGGCTTATTTCAAACCCAGCAGGAATGGTGCGCAATGGCAGCTCATCACAAGGTAGAAGGACAGCCAGAACCCGGCAAGGTCAAGGCCAAAAGGCAGCAAGAAGCGGCAGGCACGGGCTTCTCAATCTCTATGCTTCCTGCTGCAGATGTGCAGACGTCCCTCCCGTCACACCCACGGCAGCACAATTTACAAACAGTCTCCATAAGACTATGGAGCGTCTGGCTGAGTGCAGTGGCCCAGCTGAACTGTTGTCATTATAGGGTGCCAAAGGAGTTTATCCCGATGGGAATTTAAACAGTGAGCTTGGCCATTCACGCTCTGCAAAAAGAGAAGTTTATACGAATTCATTGACATTAATGACTGACTTGGGGAATTAACCAGAGTGTTAGGTAGATCAAGACCGGACACTTGTAATGAGGAAGCAGGGATTTGTAAATGTACCTATGTAACGGACACAGAGGACAAAGTCTTCCTATCATCTAGTTAACAATTCCTGTGCGAGAGTCTCACCCTTGAGTTTGACGATAGGGCTTAATCCGTTCATTTGAACTTCTTCCATCACCAGCAACTTTCATGCTTTCACCCAATTAACACACACTATCAGTTACTTTGATGGCAAGATGCAGTGACAATTCTTTTTTCTCCCACTGCCAAACATCCAGCTTATCAGAAAGAAAGATGAATGCTGAGTCCTTGCCATGTCGCCAAACCACAAAGTTGCTGAAGTAGTCCCATAGTGCTGTGTTCATCATACTGCCGTGCTTCTGGGATGGTGGAATCACTGGAAAGGTCGTCTGGAGAAGAACTGACACATATTCTTCAAAACATGCTTAAAGCTTTTAGGCTTGTGATTCACTGAGTTGTATAATCTAGCATTATGCAAGTGTACTGTTTCCTGGGGCGGGGGGGGGGGGAGATTATGTGAACTGAGCATAGGATTTTCCTAGCTGAGCCGGGTGTGATGGTAAAAGTGTAATTCCAGTACTTCAAGGGCAGAGGTGGGAGGATCAACAGTTTGTGGGGCACCTATGATCTGTAGCATGTTCAAGGCTAGCCTGGATTAAATACAGAGAGAAGGAATGAAGGGGAAAGGGAAGCAAGGAAGGAAGGGAGGAAAAGAAAACAGAAAAATAAAAATTGATAACCACTAATCCTATCACATGCTCTAAGACAAATCAAGTGGCCTTTTGAAGGCACACTGTACATCTGAGGTATCAGTGTGGCTGTAACACCCACCAGAACAGTGCTTGCTGAAATCCTACAGTTGTTACAAGGTGCTAAATCCACCACACGTCAACCAAGAGATGGACTCAGATTAAGCAAATCATAGGAGTCTCAGAAAAACAAATACTACATATAGATGTATCATGTACACAATGACATGAAAGTGAAAGCAAATTTGGAACTGGATAACAAAGAAGATTGAGGGGGGAAAAGGGGTAGATAGGAGAGGATACAGTGATATGACTTGAGAACATGCCCAAAGTACTTTTTCTATTTACAGGGAAACGTCCTTATGGAACCCAGTACCACGTATGATGAACATATGTGAACGAAAAGATTTTTTGAAAGAAGCAGAAGTCTTACCTTCATTCCCAGAGACCCGCTGAGAGAATTATATTTTTCTTTCATCAACTCTAAGTTTGTGCGTAGAAGTCTGGGTTCGTAAGAGAAATACTCTTACCAGAGGACACAGGGCCACTAAAATGTCCAACTTCAAAGAATATCTGATGCCTTAGTGTCACCTGATGCTTTTGGTGCCCCGCCCACCTCTAAAAAAGCCATGAATAACTAATGTCCTCGCAGGTCTAATCTGTCCAAATATTAGTAGGAGGCGGGGCTGCTGTTCCACAGTGGCGATAGGGAATGCAGGTGGTTCCCCAAGGCAGCTCTGTCTGCCACCCGAAGCAAATCGATCAGTGGAGAAGTGTGGTAAACATTGCCAGGAGAAGCCATGGAGGCTAAGGGCATCAGAGTCACCTTACCAGGAGATCTATACAGACAAGCAGGGGTGCTAAGTGTATGGACACTCTTAAGCGAGTAACAGAGGAGAGAGAGCTTGACCTGAAAGAGCCTCTCTGAGGCACACTTCCATGGCAGGAGGCCACTCTCTCTGCTGCTGAATATTTTGTTTCCCACAAAGTAAAAGCAATCGCAACCCTACTGGAGCTCTTCCCCAGTAGCATGAGACAGAATTTTATATGAAGTGAGTGGATCTCAATAGACCATAGTGACAGCTGTTGGGTGCCACCCAGTTCCCCCGAGACACTCCTTCTCCAGCTGCCAGGGTGTTGTCAGCCAAGGGCTCACAGATTGCAAATCGACTTCAACTGACAGTTTTGGCATTCCACGCACTTATCCAGCCTTCCCAGGAGCAGGCCTCAACAGCCACTGGTTAATGTGAGAGTACAAAGGCCTAGTCTCCCGGCTCCAACTGGGTCATTTGGGGAGGACCAGGAGGCTCCACAGCCCCTTGGAACAGGCTTAGGCCTCTGTTACACACCACTGCACATTCTTTGTCTAGCTCTGCTTCCCTCCGTACTTCTTACTGACAGTATTCTGAGGACCACGGGTGGAACCCATGACCTCTGTGAGTAAACATATGTTAGAATCTGGTTTCCAGTACAGAAAACCACAGATCAATCATATCATTGTTACAGAAAACAGAGGGGATGGAAACATAGGATATGTACTTATAAGACTGTAACTCTGGTGGAAGTTTTGGCCCATTGAGAGTGTCTGGGGGCCAAAGTAGTAGCTCAGAGGGTAAAGGCACTTGGTGTGAAATTCTGGCAACTTGAGCCCAAACCCCAGAACCCACCTGAAGGTAGAAGGAGAGAACTGAACTCCACAAAAGTTGATATAGATCAATATAAGAGTAATTTATAAAAATTACGTAGAAAGTACACCTGGATTTTAAGAGAAACAATGTCTTATAATTAAAGCTTTCCTAACATTGAATACCTCACTTTGAAAAAGAATGTGTATTTTTTTAAATCATGAATGTGTGCTGCTATGACAAACCACCATAAACTAGGTGGGATATAAAGCACATAGATGTGTTTCTCACAGCTCTGGAGGCCGGGAGTCCAAGAACAAGGTACTGGCATCACCACTGTCTGATACGAGAGCCAGCTTTCTGGGTTAGTGATGTCACCTGCTAACTGTGCCCTCACATCTCCAAGGAGAAGGCAGGTGTGTAAAGCCTTTAATACGTCACTGGTCTCATTCGGAAGAGCTCTGTCCTTATGACTTTACCCCCCAGCAAGCACCTGTTCTAATACTAACACCATAGTGGGTGGTTAGAATCTTAATATATGCATTTAGACAGAAGCTAAAAACAGTTGTGATGTGTCTAAGGAGAAACCATATTTTTTTGCAAACACTGTCAGTATCATAAAATTAACTATGACGTCTGCATTAGTTCTCTATTCTATAACGATTTACCACAAAATTATTGGGTCACGCTCTCTGTGGGCCAGAGGTCGGCCATGCTTTGGCTGAGTTTCCTCAGGTGGGAACAATGGAGAAGCGGCTCTGTAGCATCCCCTGACCCCTGGAGCCTTCTCCGGAGTCCACATTAGGATGAGACAAAGTGCACAATTACTTGCAACTACTCACCTGAACGCCCTCTTCCTGTCACCCCAGTCCCTTCCGAGTTCTACAGGACAGTGTCAGGCCCCTGCCACAGGCCCTCTAGGCTTCATCACATTCTCATGATCTTTCAAGAAGGGTTCGGGATCTTTCCAAGGACAACTTGATGACATCCTTCCATCAGGATAGGTCAACTGATTTGCAGCGGCATTAGAGGGGTACCACGCTCTGCTCCAGATTGCCCCCATTGCATTGTGCCAGGGGAGTAGGCGTCCTGTGAGCCTCCTCAGAATTCTGCCCCACACAGTGTTTTCCACCATGGGAGCAGCACGGCTCACTCATGGGTGGCCATTAGGTTGGAAGTCTCCTGGGATAACATAGATGCCTCCTGGATTTTGACAGTGTAACTGTCCGAGACAAGACCATTTCCATGTTGGTGGTGCATCAGAATTTCCTTGGGACACAGCAGTGGGAGCTGAGTATTCAAAGCAGTGTTTCTCAACCTGTGGGTCATGACCATTTGAGGGTCAAAGGACCCTTTCACAGAAGTCACCCAAGACCACCAGAAAACACAGATATTTGCATTATGATTCATAATAGTACCAAAATTACAGTTATGAGGAAGCAATGGAAATAATTTTATGTTTGAGAGTCATCATATCATAAGGAACTGTATTAAAGGGTCACAGTAGTAGGAAGGTTGAGAATCACTGGTTTTAAAGCAAAACTGTATTACTCTCCCCTTCCCTAGAGACCTTAAAATCCTCACAGGCCTGGAGGAAGCTGAGACATGGGCTCCTTACAGCACCAGAAAGAACAGTTTCGAAGTACCCAGGGCATATGTCTGGCATTAGGAGACACACATTTCTGGGAACAAACCAGGATCCTCCAGGGATGAAATCTGAAGAGGTCCAGTTTTCTTCTTTCTATTCTCTCTATTTTCAAATTTTCATTTTGAGACTGGTTAGAATATTCTGTGCAGAATTACAATAGTCACTACACAGAGACCTCTTTCTGAAGAGAAGGAGAGAATTACTGGGCTGGAATTCAGAGATGGAAAGCCATACGCTCTAAGAACCTGGCTGCATGTGCTTCCAGGCCCTAAGGGAGGTGAGGCAGGCACAGTTATCTGTCACCCTGATGGGCCAGCATAATCTGCTCTCATTGTATGTGGCTACTGCCTCCTGTAGCCAAGGCCCTCCAAATCGGACTGAAAGGGATTCAATTGGCTTCATCATAGTGAGAAACTGGGAGAAGCATGGATTCTCCTGACATTTTGGCTTCCAGTTACTGAATCGTTGGCACCAAGAGCTGAGCCAAGCAAATAGATCTTTATCTTTGCTCAGTGAGCAGCTCATCTGGTCCTCGTGGAGGAACCAGGCAACCTCAGTAAACAAGTGCTCACTGTTGGGCAGCTGCTAAGCACGGGGACACGCATGGTGCAGCATTTCTGAGGAGACGGACGTGTTAAAATCATGGCCAGATGACTGTTAATCTAAACAAGCATCCAAACAGAAAATCGAAGCATATTATTTTCACAGACAACAAGTACTTAATGCATTTGAGCTAAACATTTTGATTTTACCCATAGAGATAGATTTGAAATATGTTTCATTAGGTATAAGGCTGTTTTAATAACTGAAAAAAAAAAAGACTAAAGAGAACAAAGAAAAGCTTCAAGAAAAAAGAAGACGGAAGCCATTTATTTTATTTATTCAGATATGACCAGCACTAGTGTTTCAAATTATACCCATCACAGCTTTGATATATTTCTCATGTGTCATGCATGCCGTTTCATAGACTGAACATTTTAAATAAAAATACGTCATGCATGAGATTGGGAGGTGGCAAGGATCATAAATTTCTCCATACCTCAGCATCTACTCTTGTTATTACTCCGAGACTTCATCATGAAGCCTCTTTGCTAAGACTCTCCTCTCTGGTGAATTGGACCATATCTGTTAGGCAATAAGAACCGTATTAGTCCTCATAGGGGGATCTTGAGAACTCTTATTATTCCCTTTCTTCTAAATCCATAGACTCATTGTACACAGAAAGGAATCTAAAGGCCTTCCACATAACTCTCATAATTATTCTGTTTTTCTTTGATCACAATAAGTTACACACTATCTAGCTACAGCCAAACAAGTCTTAAGAGTCCTTTCAATAAGGAAAAAGAACACTCTTTACAATGCCTTCATCACTCCTAAGGATCATCAATACCTGAATTTTAATAAATATTTCTCAATCAATTAAATACTTGAATACTTACTTTTCAGGAATCAGAGTGTCGCATTTTTTTTTTTTTTTGGCATGGAATGTGCTCCTATTTTGTTGGAATACTTTCTTTTCAATGTCTAGCTTAGATGAGATGTTAAATGTTCATACACATTACTCTTTCAAAATTATTTACTTATCACTTCCAAACACTATTTAACAAAAAGAGATAGGAATGAAGGCATAGCACGCAAAAAGAAAATTTTGAATCAGAAAGAAATGCAACAAAAGAGAAAGAGCAAGCAAAACAAATCAAAATGGCCAGAATATAATTTACAAAATGAAGTGAGTCCCCACCTATCAATAAGGACAGTTAATAACCTCATTGATGCAATAGTGGTACAAATATCATAGGAGCAACCAACAACTTTCTGACTGACTTTGAAGCCTACGCCATGAAATAGAACTCCTGCCTGCTACCATTGATGGAGACAAGGTTGGTGTATCTCTCAGCTCTCTTCAGAGAAGCTTCTCTTTTCAGTAGATGATGATTAATTAGAAACCCAAACTGAACAATGTGTAAAGAATAAAGGACTGTGGAGGGCTAAGATTTAAATGAGACATCTCAGTCATACATACATCCTCTGTCGGGCTTCGGGGATCCCTGCAGAAGAAGGAGGGGATGATTCCAAGAGCCAAAGCTAGTAAACATCTTGAGTGAAGTAGCATTTGATAGACATGTCAGTGCCATTGCACACATGAATCATAGTGGCTATGACCATATGCACAAGACCTGCACAGGATCAAGCCAGACAAATTCCAGCATGGAGAGGGTGGGGCTCATGAAATCCCATCCAAATCTGAAGAGCTATTAGCCACTTATGACCGCTGGGGGGAGGCAGAGGCCTTTTTCTTTAAAGTAGGCTCTAGGAAGTTCCTTGGGCCCAGTCCTATACCCTGCACAACCAGCACTAAACTGATTCAATGGGTTTTAGAAAAAGAGAATATGAATTTGGGAGGGAAAAGTGGTAAGCCAGGTATAAGGGAGAAACCAGAAGGAAGGAAACTGGTAGTGTAATATCTTTTTTTTTTTTTGCACGTATGAAACTCTTAAACAATAAAAAATTAAAAATAAAGTTATTAATATACAAAACCAGATATGAATTATTTAGTTTTTGCATGGGGCAAATAAAATTAATTGATACAAATCAGAACCCTGCCTGCCATTTAAAAATAATACTTGGGAGAGTGCATCTCCAATATATAAACTTGATTTTCTTAAAAAAAAAAAGGGTAAATAGCATTGATAAAAATCTAGAAATAGTTTTTTATGTAAGTAGTGAAATTCTAAGTTATTTATAGCCATTATGGAAATAGAAGCTCTTTGATATATGCTCAAAGTTTAAACTGCAATATTATCTAATACCACATCTAGATATATATCCAAAGGAAATGAAGCCGATACCTCCAAAATGATCTACCCTCATCTGCTTATTGTAGCATTATTAATAATAGCCAACCAGAAGCACGCGCACACATACATACTTACACACAAAGTATATTGTTTTATTTAGCCGGGGACAAGAAAGAAAATCTTCATTTTTAAAACCATAGATAGGCATAGAGGACGTCCTGCTGAAATGCAATAACTCAAACACACACAGATACACTGCTGAGTCTTTGTTAATACATGGGATATAAAGGACTCTCCTAAAGCAGGCAGCTTGGTAATCAGCAGGTACTACTATTCAGGATAAATACAGAAATAGCAGTTAAAATACTTTCAGTTGCAAATGAAGTGAGTTCTGGGATTTAAAGGCATGGTGTGCTTACTATCGTTGATAAAAACGGTGTGAGGAAAATATAGAAGGCGGGGCCAGGAAGAAAGTGCTTGTCTGACATTTCTTTTAGGGGTCCTTTTTGTCCCCACTACTAAAATGCAGGCTCCTGCTGCACCTCCTTTTGTCTCACTCCCTGGGCTTGGTTTCTCTGGGGACACAGTAAAAATATATCCAAGCTATGAGCTGAATATCTCCCAAGGGAAGATAGTTCTGCAGCCAAATTTGCCTTGTCCTTAAATAGTTGGTAACTCATATTCCCAAGGGTATGGTGTCAACACCAGATTATCTGTCAGGGATCTCGGGAGGGGGCGTCAGGGGCCAGAGATAGTTCTTCACACGCAAGCATAGCCAAACAGTGGAAATAATGTATGTGTTTATATAATTCCTGCTAGAGCCCACAGATGTGAAATTTCCTTGAAATAATCATTTCTTCCTACTTCTTCCCTTCCTCCAGCTTTGCAATCTGTTACACCCACGTGCTATAGGGTCCTGTCTAAAAATACTGTTGCATGTATTTATGTGAAAATACTATACCATGAAGATAATAAGAGATGGAACCCTCAAAAAACAGCATGAGGCTGTAAGAAGAGAGCTGAGCTGGCAAGTGGGGTGCCTTGAGTTCTAATTTTCATTCTGTCTAAGATACGACAGTGTTAAATCTCCAAGCTTTGGTTCTTTGTAGGTAAGCAGCTTGGGTACTATGCTATCTGAGTCTACTCTAGGTCACAGTCACACACATCTGTCTGATAGACAGTAGCAAGGATTTTGTTTTGTTTTGTTTTAAATACTTCTATTCATGAAGTCTTCCTTTATATTTTCTATTTTATGAAGATTTTTTTTCTTCAAGTTCCCCAATTAAAAGCACCTTATTTGGCATATACACAAATAAAACAGAAATAGATACATTAAAAATTGGCTACCAATAGGTCCTGGGGACAGAAACAAGATCAAGCATTTAAAGCCAATGAGCTGGAGAGAGGTCTCGGTGGTTAGGAGCGTGCAATGCTTGGTGGTTAGGTGCTGGGTGTTTCCCAGCACCCATACTGGGCAGCTCCTATCTACCTTTACCTCTAACTCCAGGCGATCTGATGTCTTCTTCTGACCCGATACCCACAAGTACACACTCCTATACACACACAAACACATATAATTAAAAATAAAATATCTTTAAAACTTAAAACTTTAGGTTTAGTTTTTAGTTCTTTTAAAATTACAGCATGTTTTCATCATATTCTCCCTCTTCCCCTAACTTTAAAACCAGTTCAAAGCCACCCTGGTATATACAATGAGACCTTTTATTAAGAACAGTGACACAAACGTATCATTGCATATTTGTGTTAACTGAAAGTGTTAGTATGTTAACTAATATTTCTGTATTTATCCTGAATAGTAGTACCTGCTGATTTCCAAGCTGCTTGCTTTAGGTTGAGTCCTTTATATCCCACGTATTAACAAAGACTTAGCAGTGTATCTGTGTGTGTCTGAGTTATTGAATTTCAGCAGGACGTCCTCTATGCCTATCTATGGTTTTAAAAATGAAGATTTTCTTTCTTGTCCTTGGCTAAATAAAATAATATTCATATCTAATTCCAAAAAATCTTTCTTTCTAAATCTGTGCAGGGGTTCTAGGTTATCTCCATGCATGGTCCTGGGTTGGAGTATCAGTCTCAGAAAAGACCCCTGGGCCCAGACTTTTTGGTTCTGTTGCTCTCCTTGTGGAGCTCCTGTCCCCTCCAGGTCTTTCTATTTCCCCTTCTTTCATAAGATTCCCTGCACTCTACCCAAAGTTTGGCTATGAGTCTCAGCATCTGCTTTGATACCCTGCTGGGTAGAGCCTTTCAGAGCCCCTTTGTGTTAGGCTCCTGTCCTGTTTCCTGTTTCCTGTTTTCTCCCTCCTTCAATATTCATCCTCTTTGCCTTTCTGAATGGGGATTGAGCATCTTAGTCAGAGTCTTCCTTCTTGATTAGCTTCCTTAGGTGTACAGATTTTAGTATGTGTATCCTATATTATGTCTAATATCCATTTATAAGTGAGTATATACCATGTGTGTCTTTCTGCTTCTGGAGTACCTCACTCAGGATGATCCCACCATTTGCATGCAAATTCCATCATTTCCTTGTTTTTAATAGCTGAGTAGTATTCCATTGTGTAAATGTACCACAATTTCTGTATCCATTCCTCAGTTGAGGGACATCTGGGTTGTTTCCAGGTTCTGGTTGTTATGAATAAAGCTGCTACAAACATGGTCAAGCAAATGGAACAGGGACTGTCTCTGACATGAACTCAGTGGCTGGCTCTTTGATCATTTCCCCCTGAATCGGGGATCAGCCTTACCAATTGGTTGCTAAAATTCTGTGGCAACCAATTTCACAGACTGCAATAAAATTATGTTTAATAGAAAACCTTCCTTCCTTTCTTCCTTTCTTTCTTCCTTCCTTCCTTCCTTCCTTCCTTTCTTTCTTTCTTTCTTTCTTTCTTTCTTTCTTTTTTTCTTTCTTTCTTTCTTTCTATACCTGGGAACCACATTGGAAGGGAAGACATGAATAAGCTTATAAGATAGAGAAATTTCTCTCATGGAAAAAAAATTCCTAAGAGTAAATTTCTTAAATCCCAGTAGTTCTCAGTCTGGATTCATCTTATTTCAGAATATGTTAAATGTCTGGAGACACTGTGGGTTCTCATAGCTGGTGGGAGCATTGTGCTGGCTACTTTTTATGTAGACTTGACTCATGCTAGGGTCATTTGACAGATGAAACCTCATTTGAGAAAATGCTTCCATGAGGTCCAGCTGTAAGACATTTTCTTAATTAGTGATTGATGTGGAAGGGCTCAGCTCATGGTGGGTGGTGCCATCCCTGGGCTGTGGTCCTGGGTTCTATAAGAAAGCAGGCTGAACAAGCCATGAGAGCAAGCTAGTGAGTAGAACCCCTTCATGGCCTCTGCATCAGCTCCTGCCTCCAGGTTCCTGTCTTGTCTGAGTTCCTGCCTTGGCTCCCTCTAGGGAGTTGTGACTTCAGCTATATAAGCCAAATAGACCCTTTCCTCCCCAAGTCGTTTGTGGTCATGCTGTTCCATCACAGTAATGTAACCCTAACTAAGACACAAGATTAAAGAAAGCAAAGGCAGGAAAAGGGAAAAGAATGTCAGAAAGAAGTAAAAGTTAGAATTATAAAATAAAGAATAAGCAATATTAGATAAGACAGGCAGAGGAATAAAATATAGAGGGTTAAAAATTAAATAGTAATAAAAGCATCAATAAAGAGAAGAATAATTAAAGTACAGGAAGAAAAAGACACGAGTTGTAGATGTTCCTCTCAGGGCTGGTGATTAATACAAATCCACCTGGAGGCAGGGTGGGAAGGGATCCACTGCAGTTCCCACTGCTCAGATCGGATGCTGATGAGAGCTGTGGGGCCGACGCAATACTTGTCAATATTAAGTTGTCAGTAACCAGGCTCTATTCACCTGAGAGGCTTCCCTTCTCTGCACACTAGGATCCTCTGTTACAGACCTTAATTAATTTTGTGGTCTACCTGCTGGTCTGATTCTCACAGTTGCTTAAGGCCACTGAACAAGTAAAGAGAGCAAGCCATGGGAGCAAACCAGTGAGCAGCACTCCTCCATGGCCTCTGCGCCAGCACCTGCCTCCAGGTTCCTGCCGTGACTGAGTTCCTGTCCTGACTTCCTGCAGTGATGGTCTTGGAGTATAAGCCAAGTACCTTGGCTCCCCAACTTGCTTTTGGTTAGAGCATTTCATCAGAGCAATAGTGACCCTAATACAAGCTGTTTGTGTATAACTATTGGAGAGAAACCACGGATGCTGTTAAGCATACTATGGTGTGCAGAAAACCCAGAAAAACAAAAGGGTGATCCTGCCCACAGTGTTAGTACACAGAGGTTGAAGATCCAAGACAGAATTCTTCCAATGCCATTAATCATAGTACCCCAAGCTCAGGATACCCAGTTTGACACTGAGACTAACGTCAACACAAAGTTCTCTAAAGGAGTTGGACTCAGTGTAAGTATTTTTATATTCTGAGGGAAAAATTTGGCAAACTCAGTTATTTTGTGTTTCATGTGTTGTTATTTCACATGGTTATTCTTATTTTTCCAATCAGTAGCAAAAACCAAGCCACCCATTGTGAATTCTGGTCATATTGACAAATGTGAAAATCCAGAAAGCTCATCAGCTTTTGAAGCTTTTCTGAGCACAATCAAATCAAAAGATGTTAGCGGGGAGTCACGTGCTCATTCTACGTATCCTGTTTCCAGCTAGCTGTTTCTGTTTATTCCCAGATTTCTGTGATGGAAATCAATCTTCACTATAGTTCCAGATAATCACTATATGGGAGAAAAGGAAGAAGAAAAAAGTGCTGGCGGCTGTTAACTATGAACAATATACATTATAACCATTTCTGGAAATGTCAACTTGACATACTCTAGAGTCATCTGGGGAGAGGGAAGCTCAGGTGAGAAAATGTCCGAAGCTGACTGTCTGTAGGCCAGTCTGCAGGACATTTTCTTGATCAATTATTAATGTGAGATGGCCCAGCCCACCGGGGAGGTGCCACCCCTGGGCAGGTGGTCCTGGATTGTATAGGAAAGCAGGCTGAGCAAGCCACGGGAAGCAAGCCAGTAAGCAGCACCGCTCCATGGCCTGTGCTTCAGTTATTGCCGCCAAGTTCCTGCCATCAGTTCCTGCCCTGGCTTGCCTTCATGATGGATTACAACTGTAAGCTAAAATAAACCCCTTCTTTGCCAAGTTGGCTTTGGTCATAGTGTTTCATTCAGCCACAGAAAGCAAACTCAGACACATGGTTAAAAGTTTTACTTTTTGTAAACTAAGTTCTTTGGCAATTTCACTGGCCAAAAGACTACTAACACATATGTCAAAGTCAGAATTAGAAAGTGATTCCTCGTGACAGCTTATGAACATAATGAAAACAAACAAAGTTTAGGTAAGGATGGTTTTCAGTGGTAGAGCAACTCCCCTAGCATAGGCAAGGCTCTGGGTTTGATCTGCAACACAACAAAGAAAAAAAATCTACTTTGGTTAACACAATTAATTTGGGTACAGTTTTGAGATTGAAATATATAAATAATACAAACCACATTAATTTTAAAGTGGGTAATTGAAAGGCTTGTGTTGAAAACCTACATGTTGTTTTCATAATGACCACAGTGTATGGGACAGACACACAAGGATGTGGCACTAGGTGAATTTAGAAATCGTCCCTTACTATACACACACACACACACACACACACACACAGAGAATCTGAATCCATACCCCATGGGAAAGCAGTTAGAAAAGTCAATGTGCCATGGACTACTTCTGTGTAGGGATTCTAAGTTATCTCCATGAGTATGAATCTCAGGAAAGACCCCTGTGTTCAAATGTTTTGGTTCTCTTGCTCTGCTTGTGGACCTCCTGTCCTCTCCAGATCTTACCATTTCCCACTTCTTTCATAAGATTCCCTGCATTCTGCCCAAAGTTTGTCCATAAGTCTCAACATCTGCTTTGATAGTCTGCAGGGCAGAGCCTTTCAGAGGCCCTCTGTGGGAGGCTCCTAGCTTGTTTCCTGTTTTCTTCTTCTTCTGGTGTCCATCCTCTTTGCCTTTTGGAGTGGGGATTGAGCATTTTAGCCAGAGTCCTCCCTCTTGATTAATTTATTTAGGTGTACAGATTTTAGTAGGTTTAAGTGGGTTCCATAGTAATGGGAACAGAGACTGCTTCTGACATGAACTGATTGGCCTGCTCTTTGATCACCTCCCCTTGAGGGGGAGCAGCCTTACCAGGCCACAAAGGATGACAATGCAGCCACTCCTGATGAGATCTGATAGACTAAGATCAGAAGGAAGGAGAGGAGGACCTCCCTATCAGTGGACTTGGGGAGGGGTATTCATGGAGAAAGGGGAGGAAGAGAAGGGTTGGGAGGGGAGGAGGGAGGGAACTAAAAGGGGGATACAAAGTAAATAAACTGTAATTAAAAATAAAATAAAATAAAGAAAATTCGATGTGGTGGCATAGGCTAAGCAAGTAGCTTTGGCTTTGTAGTATCAGTCATACTACTTTTATTTCATAATCACTACATCACAGCCAGTAAGCACCTAATTAGAGGGTTTTAAATATCAGCCAATATTTACAATATTTACTGACAGAGCCTCTTTAGAGGGAAAGTAACGAGAAATTGTGAGCACATCCTTATAAGAACGTCCGGAACATTAATTTTTTTTGTAAGCTTTAAATGTTTTCTCTGAGGTCTTTCAAGAATGATAATGACTTAGGCTTTGTCAGAAACTGCAATCAGATCCAACAGCTACAATAGTTTCTCCATTTTTTTTTAATCAAATGGATATCAATAGGCCAGAGGTCATAGACTACAATCCAAGATACCCTTTTCTGAATTTCATGCTCTTTACAAAAGATTACATCTTCGGGGAGAATATTTAGAGTCACTGTTTAATATAAACATCTGCACTGCATTTATTTTTTTGAATCACCACACTGTGGACATGGCAGGCAGAGGCAAAACTGAAAATTATGCCCACCGGAGAGCAGGAGTGCGCCGCCTTCTCACTTGGTAAATTTAGCAGCTGGAGCCACGGGAGTGTTGAGCAGCAGCTATGTGGGCTGATTTCTCTCTGGCCTCTGTGTGACCTGATAGTTGTTGGGGTAGATGAAAATCGGAAGCCTCAATCCCACAGAGCAAACAGAGGGCTCTCACGATGAATGTAGCTCGACTTCCATTTCGGGGATGAGAATTTGATGCTCCATAAAGCTTTGTGAAGTGTGGCCACTACAAAGCTGAGCAGTTTGGAGGGGAACTCATCACTCCTGAAAGCAGCTAAGAGGTGAGAAGAGTGAGTCATTGCAGTAGCTTGGCCAAGAAACCCGAAAACGTCCGCCATATCAATCAGAGGAAGGGGACCCGGGCAAAACAGTTCATTCAAAGATAGCTTTTCCCCAAAAGAACCAATCTCAGGTCGCCTTCAAGATCAGTTGTATGGATCCACTAGTATTTAAAACGCAAGTTGTGAGGCTCCTCAAACTCCATTTCCGAAGTAATCATAATATGTCCAACAGACAGGCTCAATAAACATCAGTCCTCGGCAGAACAGCTGTGCCGTGGAGCTAAGAACATGTATATTTGTGCATCTGTGAGTTTTCTCAATAGGCCAATTGCTCTCATTTTAATTTTTCCTTGTTTTATTGAAGTAAAAACATTTATTTATAACATAAGACTTATATGTATAACATTATTCTCTTTTGAGTTTGGTAAATTCTTTTTAGGTCTCAACTTGTTATTACCACTTGATTCCAGTTCACTTATGAATTCCTTTAACTTCTTTTCCCATTAAAGGTATCAAGTACTGTGTGTGTGTGTGTGAGAGAGAGAGAGAGAGATCTTTCAAATATATGATAAAATGTGTTTTTAAGAATCATAATGCTTTTAGTTTAACCAGGTATTTCTGTTCTATATGTTTGATTCTTTGATTCCTTACTCTACTTAGATAGTATTGTGCTTTGAAAGAATCATACCTCTGTGCTTTTAGACTGAGCTCTCCTGTGAGTCAGAGATAAAGGCTGCTACATAGGTGTTTGATTTGTGAATGATCCCAGAGAAAAGGTGTAGAAGGCAAAACAATGCATTTTCAAGAGCACAACGCAACATTCTCAACCGTAGGCGACTGGTCTTCTAGTTGTGGCATTTTCTCACATTATTGCAATAGAGGAAAAATTTAAATTTCACCAAATCAGTGAATCACCTTTTCTATGTTTAAGTTTATTAGATAACTATCTGTCAAGACAACATGCTGTTGGCTCTCACTGGACATGGGAAACGAGACAGTTGTGCTGTTGAGAAAAGATCTCAGGGCCTGGACTCATTATCTGGCCTCCTAGTGAAAACACTGGGAAGTAGGGGGTACAGGGTGGAAGAGCGTTGACTGTGAGCCTGCCCTTGTCCTGGGGAACCGTTTGCCCATGGACAATCTTATTTTTCAGAGACATGAACATTTGGACTACGGAACACATATGAAAGCAATGCCAACTTTCAAGGGCTGTTTTGGGGACTGAAAAAGTAGATGACTACTTTTTCATCTAAAAAAGTAGTAACATGCATAGCCCCTGTCCTTCCTACCCCATTGAAGGTCTTGTGTGGTTGAGGGACCAGGTTAGGTTAATAATAACAGCCTCTAACTCACACAAAACTTCCTCATGCTAAGCTGCAGGCAGACAACTCTAAAATCCTGCCCTCCAGGCATGGGTTAGCACTTCAGGCTCCTTGGATGGTGAGCCCTCCAATCGTAACACATTATTTTAGCCAACTGCAGCCTGCTCCATCTTGTGTAGGAGAAATACGGACTAAAGCATCAAACTCAGAGCTAGCATATTGCCTTTGTGGTCACAAGCTCAAAGGGGCTGGAAAGCTAGTATTCTGCGCAGTAGGCAGAGAAGCAGGAAGGGATCTTGATGATGGTGTTGTTTTCTCTACCAGTTGCAGGATTAAAAGGCAGGAAAAAAAACAAAGTGCAACAGGTAGCAGCAGTAGTTTATCCATCTACGGAGAAGGTTAGAGCCAGCCAAAATAGTTTTTCTTTCATTTCTAGTAGGGTTCTAGTTGGTTATATCAGAGAGAAACAATTGATGGGCACCTAAGGAAAAGGAACATATGAATGTGTAATGCAAAAATACAGTCTCCATGCTTGATACAAATACACATGTGTAAAAGCACATGTAGCACACATATGCATCCACATATGGACACAAATAAATATGAATTTGGGTTTATTTTGCTGTAGGGGTGTGTAAGTGTCTGTGTGCATGTCTGTGTGCCTTTGTGCCTCTCTTACTCTCTCTGTCTATATGTGCATGTGTGCTCTCCATTTGAACTTGTCCTTATAAATCACAGGCATCTGGAGTTATACTCTTAGTGCCCAAGAATGACGACATAAATGTGTTTGTTATGGCAAACATACATCGTAAATTTTTAAAGGCAGAATGGAAGTTATGGGACAGCTTAAGTTAATGTTGTCTACCCCTCAGTTTGTTTGTCCAAGATGACATTCGGGTCTGGTTTGGTCTGCTTGGAACCATGTTTGAAGCTAGGAGGGACTGTGTTTGAGTTCCATAGTGTATCTCATAAGTGCTGAGATTTACATCCAGCCATCAGCACAGCATAAAAAGACTGGAAGCCACACCTGGACAAAGATCAGATGACATACAGACAGTCCAATTATTGGTTTGTAAGTCAACAGGCTAATTGCTGCCTGTCATTGACACACAGTTGATATGGTACTGTCAGTGTGAGCAAATGTGAGTGGAATACTTTTACCATACAAGCCAGTGATATAACAGAAGTTTTACAAAAATCCATGTTTAAGGACATGGACTCTTTACACCAAAGAGAAGTAGAAAGAAAGAACTTCAGGAAGAGATAAAAGACATCTGCTATGTTCTCAAGGTATGAAGATGTTTCTCCGCTGAAAAAAAAAGCTGAGAAATATCTTTTTAAAATTGTCATCCATTGCAGTTGAGGTAAGGTAGATCAAAACAACTTTGAGATTTCATCTTCCCCCAGCTGGAATGGCAAAGATCAATGAAATGTCAACAAATGCCAGAGGGGGTCCTGGTGAAAAGGAGCCTCGTTTGCTGCATTGGGATTACAGACTGGTGCAGCCACTGTGGAGGTCAGTGTGAAGAATTCTTGAAAAGCTAAAACTTAATCTACCATATGACACAGCCATACCACTCCTTGACATGTGCCCAAAGGACTTGGCATCCTACCCCACAGATTCTTTCTCATCCATGTTCGTTGATGATTCCTAGGTGGAAATGTAAACAACCTAAATGCCCTTCAATCGTCAAGTGAACAGTAGCAACGCAGCACATACACACGACAAAACACCGTTCAGCTTAAAGAAAACGGAGATCGCGAACGTTGCACCTAAGTGGATGGACTAGAAAGATCATATTGAGTGAGATAGCCCAGACCCCGAGAGACAAACATGAATGTTCCCTCTCAGTGGGGACTTCTAGACCCAAACCTTCCAATGTGGATACATATATTGCAGTAACTATAGGAATCTGGAAAGTGAAAAGGGACCATTGTTGGGTTGTGGGTGGTGCAGGGGAGCAATAAAGAGAGGAATATCAGGATACAAGAGATCTGATTGAGAGAAACAGGAAAGGGAGATCTAACTAAGAAGGCTGGAGACAGATAAATATAGAAGTGAGAAGAAGGGAAAATAACAGCAAAGATGTCAAAAAAGGACGTAGGAAATCATACTATTAACTATCTACATAAAAATATAATACCTTTAAATCTGTGCATAAATATGCATCTATAGTTAAATGAAAATCTCTCATCTTAGATAACAATACTTCCTCCAAGAGACAAAGAATGACTAACAAAATCCCGAGCGCCAGACATGAGAAGCCCCTTTTTGAATTGTTGATTAGGGTTGCTTAAGAGACTTCCAAAACTTTCAGACTACTGCTGTTTTTCTTGGTTGCACCCAAGAGGTGGAGTAAACTCCTATTTCCGAAGACATGAAAGAGTTCAGAAACAGGGCCCAGCAGCCCCTGAGGTAGAACTTACCTGAATGCCTCCTTCCTGAAGAATAGCACTCATGGTACAGAATACAGCATGCAAAGTTTCAAAGGAGGGAAGCAACCAATAGTCCTACCTGGCTATGATGCCTATGAACCACGACAAAGAACAGCATGGCACTATAAGCTAAGGGTGCAGTAGTGGCTCACATGCCTACATGGTAACCAGCTGCTCGCTAATTGGACTTAAAACCCATTAAACTAAGCCAGGGGTAGTGGTGCACACATTTAACCCCAGTACTTGGAAGGCAGGGGCAAAGTCACAGGGATCTCTGTGACTATGAGGCCAGCCTGGGCTACAAAGCAAGCTCCAGGACAGCCAGGACTACACACACAGAAACCCTGTGTCAAAAAACAAACAAACAAACAAACAAACAAACAAACAAACAAACAGCAAAAGACATTAAACTAGAGGGAAACCGTGCCTGGTATTAGAAACCTAGCCAACTACCTAGGGCTAGTGAAGTCATGGATCTTTGAAGGGAACCTACAACCATCAGTTTACTAAACTAACACAATCCTAACTGCATTCTGTATATTTGTTCTTATACCCACAGGAAGTGTAGTCCTAACTTTTCGTGAAGGAAACTTCTATTTGCAACAGAGGTAAACCATTATAGAGAACCACAACCAATCAGAATACAAAGTTGTGGATCTCCGTCCCAGGGGATACATCTACAAAACAACTGCCACACCCAAGGCTCAGAGCACACTGGAGAATAGGAAGCAGAATGATTATAAGAAGCAGAAGATCAGGGAGTTTGCTGTGAAGTTGTGTTTTCTAGCTATGTCAGAAGCTATGTCCATAAAGTATCACCAACATGACTGTCTAAGTATGAGCCACACAAGTCAACGACAATAGTCATGCTAAGTGGAGGGAGAAAGCTCATGTAGCCTCTACTCCACACAAAGAACTACAGGCAGCTAAGGAATGCTGAGCGTGAGGGAAATAGTCTTCCCCAGGGAAGAGTACACTAATTACCAAATGGTCAGCCCTGAAAACACACATACAAGTAAAATTACACAGACTGAGCAGGTTATTAGGCATATATGTATATGTATAATATACATATATGTATATGTACATAGGCATATATATGTACATATATGCCTAATATATACATTGATATGTATGTACATATATACATACATATATTCATATGTATATACATATATGAATATATGTACATACATATATTCATATATGTATATAATGAAAAAAAAAGTCATGAATTTGAAAGCGAACAAGAGAGGGTTTGGGGGGAGAAAAGGGGGAAATGGTGCAATAGATCCATATTTATTACTCTGGACAAAACTTAAGTCCAAGTGGCTCAAAGACCTCAACATAAAACTTATACTAAATCTAATAGAAGAGATAGTGGGGAATAGCCTTAAACTCACTGGCACAGGAGACAACTTCCTGAACCAAACACCAAACAGGCTCTAAAAGCAACAATCAATAAATGGGACCTCATGAAACTGAAAAGTTTTTGCAAGGCAAAGGACACTGTCAATAGGACAAAACAGCAACTTGCAGATTAGGAAAAGATCTTCACCAACCCTACATCCAACAGAGGGCTAATATCTAAAATATATAGAGAACTCAAGAAATTAAACACCAACAAACCAAATAATCCAAATAAAAAATGGGGTACAGAGCTAACCTGAGGATTCTGGACAGAGGAATCTCCAATGGCTGAGATGCACTTAAAGAAATGTCCAGCATTCTTAGTCATCCAGGAAATGCAAATCAAAACAACTCTGATATTCCATCTTATACCCGTGAGAATGGCTAAAATAAATAAATAAAAAAAACGAAAGTGACAGCACATGCTGGAGATGTTGTGGAGATAGGGGAACCCTCCCCCACTGCTAGTGGGAGTGCAAACTTGTACAACCACTTTGAAAATCAATCTGGAGCTTTCTCAGAAAACTGGAAGTAGTTCTACCCAGCTATAGGACTCCTCGACATACAGGACCCTACCATATGTTCATAGTAGCTTTGTTCATAATAGCCAGAAAGATGTCCCTTAACTGAAAAATGGAAAATGGAGATGTGGCACATTTACTCAACATAACCTAAAAAAAAATCACTAAACATTAAAAAAAAAAATTAAAAAAAAAAAGTAAGTCAGTGGGACAAAGCAAAGGTGTCAGAGCAAATCAGACCTGGTGTCACAGTGGTGAATCTGAAGCTGGGGCAGTGGTTTACTGCCTGCCACCTACTTGAGGCTTACAGGAGAGTCGTTACAGAAGGTATTTTAACATTGCCAGGTCATGGGAGAAAGGGCAAGCCTGGCTGCACCCAGTAAGCCCTGGTAGACAGGAAGATGGGCAATGTCTTCTCCTTGACCACACTGAGATCTGACAGGCAGCTCAGCTGCAATCATTACCGGGCTCCTCCTCGGAGTTTGCAGGCCTCCTTTGGTGTCCTGGGGCACAGAGGAGGTTTCCCAGGAGCCACCCCCTCCTTCCTCTGAGACATCACAACATTTCTTCAAAGAACGTGGGGCTTTATGAAAAGTATGGAAAACTAGACTTCACATACTGTTTTGCCTTAGGATCTACAAAAACACCTTGAAGCATAAAAATATTAAGAGGTTATTTACTTGCTTGAAAAAAAACATGGGGAAAGTGAAAAGGAAAATTAATATTTTAATATGCTTGCTTGCAACACAAATACAACGCTCATGGGTTTAGAATTAATGAGAATTAAATAAACGCAAGTGAAAATGGTATTGCATACCAAAATTAAACCCTATACCCTATCTTATGCCTATGGGAACTTGTTCCCAGTATATCATTTCCCAAGTATTTAGACTAGACATTCTCGTGTCTAGAATGTTCTCCCTGCTATGAAGAAATAGAAACAGTGAACATGTCTTTCATGACTTCAGTTCAGCTGATATTTACTAAACTGAAAGTCTTTTTTATAATAAATAGCTACATTCTTTTGTTTTACCATCGTCATGAATTTCAAAAGGCCTTACCCCCCACTAATTTCTCTAGGCATTGCCTTGTTATTTGGGCTCCACGAAAAAGGCTTCCAATACTTGCTTGTTCTTCTCAATGCAGAGAAAAGGCAGAAGGATATTCTTAATTCCAGTCCTGGCTTCAAGGTCCTTAGAGGCAAAACAGACACGCTGCTTGAGTTACATGTTAAGTGTCATTTGCCAGCGTGATTTGTGTTCCTAAGACCCTGGGTACACTGTGGAGTCTGGGCCAGTGCTCAGGTGTTGTGTCCAGGGGCTTTATTTAGGGAAGGCCTTGGGAAAGGAGGCTGGGGTTCTTTCAAACAGTCCTAGGGAAACCTATTACCAGCAGGTGTGCGGGCTCTCTGCGGCACCGTGAATACAAAGAGGTCACTTTCTGAGGGACTGCCTATGGCTGTGCACGGCCGCCTCTGTTCATGAGTGTTTAAAGCATCTGAGTTTGGGGTCTGGTCTCTACCTGTGGGTGGATTTTAGTGACTATTACAGCCCAGGAATAACTGGGCACAATAACAACGAAAAGACTCCCTCACAGGGCTGGGAGATGGAACTGCACACTGAGACTCAGTTACGTTCAGCTCCTCACACAGGGGAGCCAGCAGCCCAAAGTCATTTTCTACTTGGAATTTACATTTGAACCTCGCTCCCCACCCCAGAAATATGGTAGCAAGTCTGGATGTAGGACCCATCTCTGCCTATTTTGTGACTATAGCTACACAGTGATTTCAAGTTACTCAGACAGAACCCTCCCCACGCCCCACAATGAATGTTCATTAAAAAGGGATACACACGAAAGCATTTTCTTTCAATTTCTTCTGCTGTAACAGAGAGCACAACAGTTCAAAGTATCAGATTTGTGTCTTGGTGTTTGTCTGTAGTTTAAAAGAGAATTAACAGAACCATGTGGCATTTCTATAATTATGCACAAAAGAATATCTTGTTTCTGTTTTTCTTGTTGTTTTTAAATGACAGGCAGATGTATGCTTGCTCTTGCCATAGTCTTTTACCCCCAAAATAAGAGCAGCACTTTTTGTAGTAAGATTGTTCCCTTCTACTAAGCCTCAGTAGCACCCGAGAAAAATAGTAAATTAAAGTCTGTGCCCATGAATCACTAAGATTTTTCCAACCTCTCTGAGGCAAAGAGATTTATGTGATGAGACCAAGAGCTTTTTGCAACCTGTCTCACAACGTGCATCCTCGGCACAGTAAGCCACGTCTTCTGCTCGCTCTTCTGTGCTACCTACCCTCCAAAGGTCAACAAAAGCTAAATCCAAATATAATGACACCCAGTAGCGTCTCTATTGCCAAGAGACTACTAGCCAAGCATAATGCAGCACATTCATTAATGCAGAGCCGAGTTCCTCTGAGCGTTTATTACGCTCCTGGGCATAGGCTCGGATCAGCATATGTTTGCTCGAAAGAAGGAGCTGTCCTGAATGGAAAGAACAGCGAAGGTTCAAATCATGATCATCATTATAAAAAGTGAAGGTTGGCCTTGGTTGTTTTGTTAACTAAGGTAAGAAATTTCAGGATCATTTCCAATAGATGGCTTTCTTTTAATCATAACAACTGATCCCTAGGTATACACACACACACACACACACACACACACACACACACACACACTTCTGTGAGAAGCAGGTATTATGCTACATAAAACTCTACATTGAATTCCAAACTGAGCTATTGGTCTCGGAGCTCATTAACTCAGAGTTCAAAAGGCCCCAGGGCAGATCTGTTTGGGTCACCCCAGCAGACTAGGAAGAGGTTAGGAACATTGCTGGAGTCCACCCCAGGAGCATGGGCAAAAGGGAGAGAGGCTTCTTCCTTGCTGTTACATCCCCTTGTCTTGAAACCATTTCTTTTTCTTGTTCTTCGTGCAGTCTAGTCTCTGCAGAGAGACTGGGCCCCGGAAGCCAAGTTTTTATGGTCACTTAACTACACTTACCTTCATCTAGAACATTATTTAAAATCAAGCTTGGCACCACGCCAATAGAAGACTTTCTCTCTTACTCCGTAAGACCACAAGTCAATTCATATTTAAGACCACCATTCCCCACTCCCCACCCCCTGCAATGAGGCCTCTTTGAAAATAAAACTCAAAGATGTCTTTTCCTGCCTGGCTCCAAAGACTAGCTAATTTAATGGCACTGCAAAGCTCTCCCAGTTGCACCACACAGACAACACATTAAAGTGTAGCTTAGGGTGAGAAGCAGCCCGGCATCAAAGTGTCTCAGGAAAAACACCTTCATTAGACACGAAAACAAGAGTCAAGTTCAAGTTTGCCTTCCAAGGGAGGGTGACGTGTCAAGATTCTGAGGTCACAGTCAATCCTGGAAAGTCAATAGCAGCCTCCCGTGTTTGATGACGCCATTCCACTGTACGGTGGCTCGCACTTCAGGAATTATGTCACATTCGCCTCAGACCACAGGTTATGGTCTCACCCGAATGCTCACACTTATGTTCTAACTCCCCAGTTCCCTGGAGGGGAAATGAAGATGGTGTTATCTGCTAATGGTGCAACTTTCAAGCCCGTCAGGGAGAAAACGGCTGACGTGACAAACCCTCCTCTCAGGGGAAAGCAGCCGCTTACATAAGTCCAGCTGCTGAAGGCTGTGGACAATGAGATCAATGGATTTGCTATTTCCTCAACTGGCTGTTGAGGAAGGCGCTAGGCTCAGAGCCAAGGATCTGAGCTTTTATGCCCATTTATACTTTGGTCTCATCCATCAAAGAGCAGCCAACTTATTTGTTTATTTTGGCTTCCTATTTATTAAATCCTAATACCCAGTAGCCTCTGATAGTTCCTTTAAAGAGCAATAAGTTCTTTCCTATAGCCTGTGTGGCTCTAATCTGACTACCATTAATTCTCTAACGAGTTCACAGAAAATCTAAATATGAGACTGTTTGTTTGTTTGTTTCCTAGACTGAAACTGTATGTTTTGGATGATGTTTTGGATGTCTCTGCCCCTTAAGGCATAGGTTCAGATTGGCAGAAACAGAAATTTGCATAGGAGTTTGAAGGGGTACGACAGTAGCCTGTGCCCAGGACCCTCTAAAGCTCATGCACTGTGGCTGATGGCTTACTTTGCCGGGTCAAGCAAGCATCGGGCGAGGCTTGTAGAACTCTTGACTCCCACAGAATCTGTTCTTTCAGTGATGGTGGTTGTTGCCGAGGACATGCGTGTGGTTCTGCGGCAAAGTTTCCAGACGCCCCTGCGGCTCCTGACCACCATCAAGGCCGCGTGTAGTGAGAGTCTGAGGAGGGATCCAGTTGGTCTTTGTGGAGCCCATTTGTCCCTGAATGCTACACTAGGTCCCTGCTGTGTGTCAGGCGTCCATTCCACTGCCTGTCCTGCCATCTCTCCGTAAAGACAACCTGTTCCATTTGCAGAAGGACAAGCATTTCTTAGAGGCTTTCCCCTCAAGGGTATGAGCAGTAACTTTCCTTGAAGCCCTTGACAATTTACCTTCTGAACTTTTACCTGCTTGGCCTTTCTTAGCTAATTACAAAATCTAACTTTCATATGACTGGCTTGACCCAGGCCTTTTATTCCCTGATCGGAGTCCTCTCATAATTTTGGGAACTGAGTGTCGAGGCAGAACTCTGAAGGGTGATTCTGCTGTCTCCAAGCGTTGACTAGATGACAAGGTGGTGCTCAGCTGCTTTTAGACTGTCCCATGGCAGCTTTGGGTATGATTCCATAGTCATAATCAGATGAAGATAGTGGCATAGCAGCGGCGAAAAGCGTGGAGCTGCATTTGGGGAGCCGTGGGGTACAGCTTCACCTGGTCAGAAGTGCTCCTCTAGAATTGCATGTCCTCGCTTTGGGAATGCGCATGGACTTCATTTTCACATCCCCCACTCTCAGATCTCCTGGTGGCCCTGTTTCGTGCAGAGTGATAAAACAGTAATGTTGAACACTAAGATCTGGTGCGGGGGTCTCTACGACCACAAGGCCAGCAGAGAAATAAGCTGAGTGAGATAAGAAGGCAGCTTACATTGGCACTACCCTGGAGCTGGTGTGGCCTCAGACTTCGAGTGTTTGACGCTGGCAAGTTTATTGCAGGCATATTTAAGCACAGACAACTTGGGAAAAAAATTCCCCAGGCATGATTGGTGTACACAACGAAGCTTATGACACGACTATGTCGACACTCATAAAATACAAGCGGCAGCTTCTGTAAAGGTTCCATGAATTAACTATGACATCATGCTCAAGGTCAACAAAGGTCATGATAAGAGCCTGGGGGAGGATAGCACTATACATTGACTGAGATAAACCCAAGAGACTGGGGACATGCGGTTTATGCCAAGGTCACCAGGCTATTAACCCCATTCCCAGCCTTCTGGGCAAAAACACTTATACATTTCTCCCTTTAAAGATACATTCAACATTTCTGGTTTCCCTAGTGTTTATCTGTGGGCACAAGGACCTATACTCTTCCTACAGTCTTGTTCTCCAAAATCCTTTCCCTTCTGATTACATAGAATGCATTCAGTCTCTCAGGGTAACTGTCAAAGTCATGTGTGCAAAATGTGTGGTTCTGTACCTTCAATATAAGATCAGTCAGCTGGGTCCCAAATAATAGCAGAAGGGCAAGCCTTCCCCAGCCAGTTCACCTGCTAATACTGTCATGGCAAATAAACTCTAGGCCTTATACGTTGAGGAAGGATCTAGCTCGCAATGACACACACACACACACACACACACACACGAAGGAGGTTCAAATGGTTGAAAATGTAATTTTAAAAGCTGCCAGTTGTAATATCTATAGTAGTATTAAGTTTGTCTGCAAGAAAACTTATAAGATTTTATTGTGGAAATTATTAAAGTTTATTAAAAGACATTGAAGAAATAAAGTAAGGGAGATGTTGATGAAATAGAAGAAGAAGAGAGCCAGATACACAGAGGTCATGTCTGTGCAGAGGAAAATTCAATACTGTAAAAAGGTCACCTTTCCTGAGAGTGTACTAAGAAGAAAATGCAGTGCTATGCATTGTCAGTGGGCTTTCCACAGCATTGGTGAGTTTACCTAAATGGATACAGAATAAAAATGGTTTTGCATAAATATGGAGTAAGACAATTCTTTTTTGATACATCATGAATTTTAATTATTGGGAATAAAATAACACAATATTAGTGCAAAAAAAGATAAAGAACAAACCCAAATGGAGATCCCGATAAAGCCAGGCACACACTCGAGCCTCATGTGGGACCAGAGAGGAAAAGACAGGCCATCCACAATGGCGGCAGGGGATCTGCCATCTAAAATTACACTTAACTTTAAGTGAGAAAGCAAAATTCTTTAAGACTTTCAGAAGTCAAAGAAAGCAATTTACTTATGAACTGAAGTCTGGAGATAACTTTTAAACAAAGGAAACGCGACAGGACTATATAAAGACCTTTAAGTTGCTAACTGGTGTTTATTAAAACGCAGCTTGTGGAAGGTGAATGCAGGAGCCGTAAGATCCTACAAGGGAAGTGAAATCCCACTGTGAGGCTCACACCTGCAGTACCAGCAGGAGATGGAGCAGGATTAAGAGTTTAAAGCCAGCCTCGCCTACCTAGCAAGTTCTAGACCAGACTGGATTGCATAAGAGACCTCATCTCAAACAAATGAAAAAGGCGAAATAAAGTAACAGCAACAGAAGCAATTAGAAAATGTCAGCCTGACATTTACAATGACAAAAGATCAGACATGCGAGCATGGCCGGCGGCACAGCTCAGGGGAAATAGTGCCTGACCCCACCTCGGAAGGAGAGAACCGAGGCCCACAAAATGTCCTCTGACATCCGTGTACCCGCAGGTACACGTCACACTCACAGACATACGAACTCGTAACAAAAAGTGAGCAATGATGCTGAGACGGCTCATGGAAGTTTCCAGTAGTTAATAAGAAACTGAAAGCCTAGGGGTAGACAGCCCACCTGCCAATCAGCGGGGGTCAAGGCAGACTTCCACCGCGAGGAAGCAGCCCAAGTTGGCGGTCCAGGTACACAGTCTCGGCTTGGAGCAACCTCAGGCGCCAGGTGTTGATTTAGAGAGCCGGCTTTAGAAGAACCCACATCCATAAATCATCGGGTATGAATTTTAAATTCAGACACATGTTTAAAATGTATTACAACTGAAAACTAAAAAATAAATAAATAAATAAATAAGAATAAAAAAAAATACAAAACTAAAAACGAACCATCAGGAAACATGAAAACAAGATGAATAGTTCGTGCGAGAAGTATGGCATGCGGTTCTCTAGGTCGCAACGGTCCCAGTTACATGCTGGCAGGATCCACCAGACACAAGCACAGAAAAACAAACAGCAACAAAAGCAGACCAAGTGAAGACCGCAGCAGTAACAACAAAAGCAACGCTCATGCAGGGAGATTTCAGGGATCCCATGTTTGGGTGACTACTGACAGCCTGGACAAATACAAAATCAGTGCAAGATTCTGTTTGTTTTGTTTCGTGATGAGACTCTCAGCTATATTTGGGAGTATCTTCATGGCTTCAATACCTTCCCTTTAGGCTAGTTTGGGAACTGGACTGCTGACCTGAGGATAGAGGGATGAATCTTTCTGAATAGGTCCCCCGCTGGGTGGGAATTATATCGGAAAATGAAATCGACCCACGCTTAGATAGCCTTTCGATGAGAAACAGCATCCAAGCCTGAGGGTGAGATATTCATTAGAGCCACCGGGGGAAAAGCTAAGTGCGGAATCATACGAAGCTAGAAAAGAAAACGCGTCCTTAGACAATAACAGATCAAATGTTTACCCTCAAATAGTGGCACAAAGTGAAGTAGCAAATAAGAGCCAGATAAATCCGAAGACACATTCAGTGCTCTCCCAGGAGAGCCACCCCTGCGGCCTGGCCTGTGGGCAAAACTCGGTCTGTTTATTTCCTGCACCTGCCTCCCTCACCACCTATCGGAGGGAGGGTGGCCGCGGATCTCCAGTCACACCCGCGCCATTCTTCCTCTCTGCTTGCCGTATCCTTACTCTTTGTTTGTTTTCTATAGAATGCTTTCACGTAACTTTAGCAATATTTACCTTTCACAGCCTGAAGTCCCTTCCTGTTTCTCTCTCTTTCTTTCTCTCTTTGTGGAATCCTTTTAAATGTTTCCTGGCTTGAGTAATCTCTGTGTTGGCTGACCGTCTACTGGGTAGAAATTTCTAGACCCACATGTTTCTCTGGAGTCTCTGCGTGTGAACCATTCTCAAATACAAACAGACAGATGCGTCGTCCCCATCTTCCAGGACAATGTCAGTGCCTCAAGGTTCAAACATTTTTGTGCTTTCTCCTTAGCTCCTCTATTTTTAAAGATTAAAAATAGGTCCTTTGAAAGTAATATGAAATTGAAATTAGCTTAAAGAATATGTTATGATATATTCAGATCCAGAATTAACAGAGATATGAAACATTTAAAGTGTTTCATTTAAATTACAAGACTCTTCGCAGATGCATCAGGATGCTAAATATATGCCCTCCCCTATAACAGACTGCTTGACCAAATTTATTCTAACAACTATATAGAATCAAAGTCTAGCGGCGTGTCTTCCGGAAAGCAATTATCAGGTTTCTCTATTTCCATCCCCCGTCAAGCCAGTATACTGGTGATTTTTGGGCTGTATTGAATAAAGTACATTAGAAATTGGAAAGCACATTGTTCCGTATCATAGAAGGATAAAACAGAGGTTTCAGCGTGTCATACTCAGCTGCTGCTATTTTTAAAGGCAAACTTGTGTGGGTTTTTAAGGGGCAGGAAGTGTGAGGACCATTTCTGGTTTATACCGCTCCTCACGGCTGTCACTTTGCTGGTGACTGTCCTTCAGGCACTTGCTGCCTGGGCTGCAATCTCCCTCTACCACTAGTTCCCTTGTTTGGAGGGGGGGGGAGGCTTCACTGAGTTCTCCAGGGACACATGTGATCTGGTCTAAGCCAATCAGAGCATTTCCTAAGTGTACTGAGTGGTGAAGGAAAGAGGAAATGACACCACCCAATACGGCAGGAAAATCAGTTGACATCCCCTAGAACTCTGTCTCCATCGGAGCATCCCTGTGAAGGATAATCTTGACGATCAGGCTGACGGAACTGAGAGATGCCTTCGAGATGGGTAAAACCACCTCTAGTGCCTGGGAGAGCATGCCCACAGGAGAATAGATTGTGAAAGCTCTGACATATTGATGGTTCAAAACAACAGGAGACAGGTGGATGGGGCTTCGTGGATGGATGGCAACAGGTGGACAGGTTGCCAGGGGCGTTTTGGAAAGACTTACCTTGACCTGGCTCTTTTCTAACTTTACTCCCTTCTGCCATGAATTGAAGTTCTCTGCTCCCTCAATCTGTCCTTACTATGATGGATGGAAACCTGTGTGCCCATGACTAAAATTAATTTTTCTTCTTAAACGGTTTTAATTAAAATATAATTACATTATTTTACCGCTTCCCTTTCCTCCCTGAAACCACCTATTGCTCTCTCTCTCTCAAATTCACGCTCCCTATTTCTTTAATTGTTGTTACATATAGAACAACAGCTGGAACTGGAAGGTATCAAGCTCATTTCTGTACCCACTCACTTTTGCTTCAGACAGTCTTTTTGTAGAGAACCTTCAAGGATGTTTCCCCATGTATAGCCAACTATACAAACTGCCTTTCAAAAAGTTACACCTCAACCACTGTCTAAAGAATTCATCAAATCACTCATTTCCCATCATAATTCTAGAGTTGATGTTTGTGTCTTTTTTTAAATGTCTATTTTATAAATGGAGTATGAGAAATAACATTTGTTATTTCAATGAGTGAAATATCAAGGCCTCCAAAAATGGTAATGGAGACAAGATGCGAATGACCAGCATGGTGGACTAGCCACAGGGTTTCAATAAGCGGCATTCTCCGGTCAACAGGAAGCAATAGCTGTCTAGTTGAATTGGGGTCCGCTCACGGGCAGTAAATAAGAATGCCAGCAAGTCTGTGGTGAAGCTGACTCCCCTGGAAATGGCTGCATAAATGAAATCAGAAGCATGGACATGAAATGTAGGCGGGGAAATTTTGATGAGGTCTCTCCCCTAGACTGAGAACTACAGGCAACTCATGACAGTTGGGGGAAAGAGAATTAGCCTCTCCCGGGGTTGAGGCCCCTTACTGGGCATGTGAGGTGGAGTGGTGGGTAATTTGCACCTCACCAGGTCGTTTATGGAGTAGAGCAGACACTGTACATTAGGTGGGGAGGATCGAACCTCACGCGCGGACTGCTCCCATCTATTGGGTCACTGCTGTTGGAATTATTACAGACATTTTCAGAATGGGTATACTATGCATTCTCTAAGTGACATCTGTTTGTAAGTATCAGGTATTAGGCATCTTGAGATTACTGGGACAGAACACTCTCTGAGAGCACCTCGAAACTCTGTGACCCCCGGGAACTTCCTGTGGCATAATGAAAGGGTCAGCATCAAGTGATGTTAGTTGTTCTCTGTATCCCTAAAATCATATATACAAACAACAAAAGTGGACTCAGCAAGTTGTATTTACATGTTTGTGCACACAAACACATACACACACACACACCCTAATAATAATCAAATGGGCTATAAACTTGAGAGTAGGGAGAGGTCATGGAAGGGATTGAAGAGGGGGCATGTGGAAGAAACTGGAAGGAAGAAAGGGAGGGGGGAAATAATGTAATACTATTTCATTTAAAAACATACTTAAAAATAAAAATAACAAAATCCAAAATAAAGTACAAATAAGATTGAAATATTGAACTAGAAAGTTTGATCTTTTCCCAAACTTAGATCAAACTTCTTTAATCCACAATTATTGAGACTGTTTACTTGAAGTTAAATGCTTTCTGCTGGGCATGGTGTCAGACACCTTTAATCCCAGTGCTTGGAAGGCAGAGGTAATTGGGCCTCAGTGAGTAGAAGGCCAGGCAGGTCTACTTAACGAGCTTCAGACCAGCCAAGACTACATAGTGAGACCCTGTCTCCAGGTCAACAAACAAATTATATTATCTGGCAGATAACTGTGGCTAAAGCATATCAAACATTAATGTATAATTTTTGAAAGCACTGAAATGTTGCCATCAGCATGCAGCATAAGAACAAAATGTAGAGTATCAGAGAAAATGATGTTAAGAGGATCACGTGCTGAAGAACTGAGTAAAGCCAGGTTGGGGATTTGTGGATGACAGAGGAAACAGCACTGTGATAACTAAAGAATAAAAACAGAAATCAAAAAAATGTCATCCATGCAATATTTGCTTTTCCATGAAAGAAGTCCATTGGCAAAGCTTCCTAAAAAAACAAAAAACAAAAGAAGTTATTTGCTGTTGCTGAGGTGAGGTTATAGATAAACTATGGGTTCAAATACTTTCAACCTGGTCCAACTCGAATTGAAGTTGGAGCAACTTTTCATCACGAAGTAGAAAGGCTATAACTAAAAGTGACTCTTACCATCAACCATCAGAGATTTAAAGTGGCATGAGAACAGGCCTGATTGCAAATTTCAGTGCCCTACCAGTTAACTGTGTCATGTCTTAAAAGAGCCTCCTCCAAGCTTTCACACTGCTCACATCGTGGCATACTTTACAGTCACTGCCTATTTCTTCACTGAAAAAAAAAAAATCGGCAGTAGGCAGCCAAGGGATGGCTGAACATAATGGAGAAACAGGTGCCGAAGTGGCAAGGAGGTATAGGCTGTGTCATCCCAGCTTTTGTTTCCGAGCACAAGAAGTAGTGAGGAATAAAGCCTGACCTTATCCAAAACCTGATTTCCACGAGGAAATGAGGAGCATATGTCTGTCTTCAGGATGACTGCTGGGGACAGTGTGCGGGAGGGAAGAGGAGGGTCCTCCTGAGGTCTCGGCTGGCTTTTATTGTTGATGTTATGATACGAGCAATTCCACCAGCCTGCTCTCAGGGACCTAGCAGCTGTCACGACTTGCCATCGCTGCCAGATGTGCCAGGTGTGTGCAGCGAATGAAAAGACACTCCTGCCACCCAGCTCGCTCTGTGTTCTCTTCATGTGCTCCCGCTCTCTCCCTCTCTGTCCTTAAGCTTCTCTAGGGGCTTCTACCCCTTCACCAGGTCCTCAATCCCCTCCCATCCCCCAATAAAACCCTTTACATCAGATCTGTTGAATGGTGTAATTTCTTGGGGTTGCAACTTGCGCCGTTATATTTCATAGCAGCTGAGACTCAAAGAAGTTTTCTTTTCAGACTAACCCCATTTACCAACACACTGGACCCTAGTCCTAGGATTCCTGGAAAATGGGCGAGGATTCATTCCTTTGATCACATAAGTTTGCAGAGATCCACCAGGAACTGTGTAAGAGCTTCAGCTGGAGGGGCAAACAGCAAGTGCAGGCTGGGAAAGGACTGTCACCGTACCTGGCACTTGTGTCTCCCTGGCACTTGGCTTTGTGTCTGGGTCACACAAGACTGGTCATGTCTGCAGGTGCTTTCTCATTCCTCTCTTCTTATATTTTTAGCTTATTGTGATGAGCAGTAATGACTATTATGAAAATATAAAAAGTACAGTAATATCCCACATGATTTCCATCTGCCTCTCTCTCTCTCTCTCTCTCTCTCTCTCTCTCTCTCTCTCTTTTTGCTAACTCACCTGGTGAAAATCAGAAAGTGCAGCCAGAGTCTTCCTTTGAGTCTTTTTAAAACATCAATTGGAGGTCAAAACTCAAAGCAATGTGACCCTGTGCACAACCTGAAACCTCAGAGTTTCCCAGAGCTCTTCTGTGAATTTAATGGCCAAGTTCCAAACACACACATATGGCATTTGAATGAGGTTCAGGGCAGCAGAGTAGAAAAATAACAAAAGAAGGGCAAACTCAAACTCAGTAAGAGACCAGGCAACCAACCAACAAAAGAAAGCAGACAATGGCACTGTACCCATGCTGAGCCACCCAGGCCTCTGAGGGAGGAAGGTTCTGCTGAAGGTTTGGCAATAGCCTGACTAATCAGAGCCCAAGGAGCCAGTGTCAAACAAAGCACCGTTTGCTACCCAGATGTGACTTGTGCGGTTTCATAGCTAGCACCTTTTCTAGGGACACCTTAAAACTTTCTGATCCAGCCTAAATCCAGTTTCCTTTAGCAAATCTGTGGTTTTCATGGGATTCCTCATATGACTTTTGTTTTTTAATTTGCCCTGGGTTTGGGCCAAAAAACCTCCATCCCACTTCCTGGATCTTTAATTGCCAAAAGATCAGCCTGTATCAACTCCTGTGTCTCTTGACAGTATTGTTTCACCAGCACTTACAGTATAGACAAGGCACGTTATAAGTGGTACAAGTCACTATCACACCCCCATAGCCACCTTCTTTTTGACTTGAGGTTTATTATCTTAGGATGACACTATAAACAATAAATCTTATCCCCAATGTCAGATTAGCTTTAATTATTTTCTGAGCTAAATAGAAAAGTCTTCCATCTCTTCTCTGAGTTTAAAACCCTGGAGTGTTAGACTGTGTCTTCTGTGTCTCCTCCCTAGCACTTACTGTGATGCTAAGCACAGCAGTAACGTGATGCATAGTGGATGAATGGCTTACAGAATTAGTCAGATGGGAGGCATAAATGCCTGTTTTCCTTCGTGGATCAGGTCCCCAGACAGCACTAGAGATGAGAAGGGGTAGAAGATACCACAGCTTGGCCATACCACGCTGGGCTTCAGGGTAGGCAGGTGGTTTTCACTCTCCTTCCTGGGATCATCCTCCATGATGATCCCACCTCTCTCACCCCAGCCCTGTAACTTCCTGCCTACAACTGCCTCTCCACCCACCTCACCCCCATTCCCTGAGGATGCCACCAAACACTGGTGCACAGCAGCTTTCCTTCTTCCTGTGAACCCCCTGGCCCTCCCTTTCTAGTCTGCTCCCATTCCTTTATGTCAGCCTCCAATACCTAGAAACGCCTTGTACCTGCCGCTCCCAGTGGCCACACAAAGCTGGGAGTGAGGTGGGTGGCTCACACTATAGTCTCTGTCCCACACTAACATTTCTCCACGATCACCCTCAGCCCTGTAGTCGTCTGCTTGCTAGTGCTCCTTCTTTCCCCTCAGTTTCACTCACTGGTGACCCCAGCACCTAGTACAGACCTACAGGCCTCCCAACCCCTTCATCCCTTCCTCTCCAGATTATTTGTTGTCTTACATCACCTCCTTGAAGGAATCCCTCCTCCAACCACATCTCTAACTCCCTAAGGACTCTACATTTTGGGGTGAACCCTGAGCTCTTTTAAAGCCCCTTTCAGCCCTTTCTCCCACCTGTCTCTAGTCCTCTCTGCCACTGACCTACCTGAGAAAGCACTCTCCGCCACACAGCTCACAACCACACTTTCCTAAGATCTAAAAAGGGCAGCAGAAATGAAGGAGCAGAACACCCACCCTACAAAGACAGGACCAGATATCAACACTTAGAGTCACCTCGATTATTCTAACTTCACATGCTTAGTCACTAGTGTAAAAGGCACAAATATTAACAGAAAAAATACTATACCTTTATCAGAACCCAGGAACTCAACTGTGTTAGGCTCTTTTAAAAAGAGCAATATTGTAAAGTACAAGACAAGGGCTTCAATATAGCAATTATGAATGTGTTTAAGGACATTAGAGAGAATAAGAACAAATTACTTAATGAAGCCTATGAAACACAAATAAAAAGCAGGTGAAATATTGAAAATAGTTTAAGACATGAAGGGAGAAATAGAAACACTGAAGAAAATAAAAACTGAGATAAAACTGAATATGAAGACTTTAGAAAGTCAATCAGGAAACTCAGAGGTAAGCCTCACCAATGGAGAACAAGAGATGGCAGACACTGAAGACAAGGTAGAAGAAATGGATACTTCAAAGAAAATGTTAAATCTAAATCAATCAGTCACTCAATCAAGCAATATAAAGACACTATGAAAAGATCATACCTATGAATAATAAGAATATAGGGAGGAGAAGGAATCCATGTCAAATGTACAAAAATATCTTTTAAACTGTTCCTTTTTTTCTTTCAAAATTTATTTTTAATTTATATATTCACTTTATATCCCAGGTGGGTTGGTGGGAGGGCTCCCCTTTTCTGAGGAGAAAGGGAGGGGGTAAGGGGAAGAAGGTGGAAGGGAGGGACCATGAAGAGATGAAGGAGGAAGGCTACAAAAATATTTTTAATAAAACGACAGTGAGAAATTTTTCCACCCTAAAGACCTAAAGAAGGAGGTGCTTATCAAGGTATAAGAAGCATACAGAATACCAGATAGACTGGACCAGAAAAGAAAGTCACAATATCATATAATAATCAAAACACTAAGTGTACAGAAGAAATAAAGAATATTAAAAGTTGCCAGGGGAAAAGATCAAGGAACACATAGAGGCAGACTCATTAGAAATGACAACTGACTTCTCAATGGAGACTCTAAAATCCAGAGGGCCTGGACTGATGTTCTACTCTAAAAGACCACAGATGCCAACGTAGACTACTATAACCAACAAAATTATCACCATAGATAAAGAAAAAATTACAATCAAAGAAAATTTAAGTAGTATCTATCTGCAAATCCAGCTCTACATATGGTACTATAAGGAAAATTTCAGTGTAAAAGATTAGTCACATCCGAGAAAACACAAGAAATAAATAATACCAGACCAGTAAAGCAGGAGAAACGCTCACACCATATCAACAAAATAACAGGAATCACTAAGAATTGCTCATTAATTACTCTCAATATTAATGATATTAATTCTCAATAAAAGGCCACAGACTAACAAATTATAGAAAAACAAAAAACAAAACAAACAAACCAACCAAAAAACAGGATCCATCCTTCTTTATCCAAGAAGCACTACTTACCATCAAGGGTAACATCACCTCATGATGAAAAGACAGAGAAAGATACTAAAGCAAAAGAAGATAAGCAGCAAGCTAAATGTAGCCATTTTACTGTCTGACAAAACAGACTTCAAGTCAAAACTATCAGAAGAGATAAAGAACAATCATCAGAGGAAAACTCCACCAGGAGGACAGTGCAATTCTAAATATTTATGCACCAAACAGGGGGCAAAGCAAAGCTAAAACCACATGATGACCCTCACACACTGACAGAAGGGAACTTTAATATTCTATTCTCACTAACAGGGAGGTCATCCAGATATAAGTTAAATAGAAAACTGCTGGAGTTAAATAAAACACCAAATGGACCTAGCATGTATTTACAAAACATTTCACCCAAACACCAAAGAAGATACTTTCTTCTCAGCACCTCCTAGAACTTTCTCCAAAACTGATCACATACTTGGATTAAGAAAACAACAACAAACAAGCCTCAACAGACAAAATAAAATTGAAATAACACCCTGCATCTTATGTGACCATTATGAATTAAAGCTGGATATAAACAACAACAGAAACAACAAAAAGCTTACAAGCTCATGTAAACTGAACACTCAGTATTGAATAAAAAAAATAGATCAAATCGGAAATCATGAAAGGAATTAAAAATTATTTTAGGACTGAATAAAAATGAAAACATGACATACCCAAACTTAAGGGACACAATGAAGCCAGTCTTGAGAAACAAGTTCATAGCACTTAGTGCCTACATAAAGCATTGGAGACCTCATATGAGGAATTTAATAGTGCATCTGAAATCTCTAGAACAAAAAGAAGAATAGCTAACACTCCCAAAGAGAGAACACTGAAAAATAATCAAATCGAGGGATGAAATCAATAATATAGCCCTCAACCCCAAAAATAAAATGAATCAATGAAATAAAGAATTGTTTCTCTTAGAAAATCATAATATCCATAAACCCTTAGCCAATTTGAGTAGATGACAGAAATAGAAGATCCAAATTGGGAAAATTTGAGATAAAAATGGGGAGTATCACAAATCCAGAAAAATACTAAAAACATACTTTATACTATCAAAATGAAAAGTCTAAAATAAAAAGAAACATTTCTTGATTATATAAACTGAATCAAACCCAGGTAACTAATATAAACCCATAACCAATATCAGCCTAACTGGAAAGAAACTCAAAGCATTTCCACTGTAATCAGGAATGCGACAATGCTATCCACTCTTCGCAAACCTATTCACTATAATACTTGAGGTCTTATCTAGAGCAATAAGACAACTGAAGGAGATCAAGTGCAGATACAAACAAGAAAGAAAGAAGTCAAGGTATCTTTACTTGCAGATGACATGATTTTATACATGAAAGACTCTAAAAACTCTAACAGGAAACTTTGATAGCTGATCAATACTTTCGGCAAAGTAGCAGCGCAAACTCACAGAAACAAGTAGCCGTTCTATATACAATGACAGGAGGACTGAACAACAAACCAAAGAAACCAGGGAAACAGTACCTTTCACAATAACCTCAAAATCTGGAGTAATAAGCAAGTGAAAGACTTGTGTAATAACCATTTAATATGCTGAAGAAATGAACTGAAGAAGACACCAGAAGACAGAGAGATCTATAATGCCCATGGATGGATGGGGTTAATACAGTGAAAATGGCCAGTCTATCAAAAGCAATCTGCAGATGCAATTCAATCCCCATTAAAATTTCAACACAATTCTTTACAAAAATTGAAAGGACAATTTTCAGCTTCATATGGAAACAAAAAACCAGGATAGTTAAAAAACAAACAAACAAACCTGATAATAAAAGAACTTCTAGAGTTATCAACATCTTGAATTTAAAGTCGTACTACAGAGCTATAATAATACAAACAGCATGGAATTGGCATAACACCTTGATCAATGGAATTAAATTGAAGTCTGAGGCATAATTCCACACACCTACGGACACCTCATTTTTTGACAAGTAAGCCAGAAATATGCAGTAAAGCAAACACAGCATCTTCCAAAAGTTACAATGGACAAACTGGATGACTACATAGAAAAGCAGTAAAATAGATCTATATTTATCACCTGGAAAAAAATCAGCTCCAAATGGATAAAGAGCCCCAGCATAAGATCCGATACCCTGAATCTGATAGAATAGAAAGGGAAGAACAACCTTGAACTCATAGGCATGAGAAAAGAGTTTTTGAACTGAACACCATTGGCCCAGGCACTAAAACCAACAACTGCAAAGCTTCTATCCAGCAATCTGCATCATCACTGGGCAAAGTGGCAGCCTACTGGCTAGGAAAAGAGTTTTACACACTACACATCTGAAAAAGGGCCAATATCTAAAATATATGAAGAACTAAAAGAAAAGTAGACACCAAGAAAACAAACAACCCAATTTTAAAACAGGGTACAGAGCTAGAGTTCTCAAAAGATGAAACACAAATGGCTGAGAAATGCTTAAAGAAATGTTCAACATCTGTAGTCATTAGGGAAACGGAAATCAAACCTACTTTAGATTTCATCGTAACACCAGCCAGAATGGCCAAGATCAATTAAAAGAAAGTGACAGTTCATGGGGGCAAAGATGGGGGGAAAGGAGGACACTGTTCATTGATTCTGGCAATGAAAACTGGAACGGCCACTGTGGAAATCAGTGTGGTGATTCCTCAGGAGGCTGGAAAAGATCTACTTCATGATCGGACTATACCACGTGGGCATATATGCCCAAAGGACTACATTTTCCTACAGAGTCATTTACCTAACCATGTCCATTGCTACTCTATTCATAATAGCCAAAAACAGTTCTGATGTCTATCGGCAGATGAATGGATAATGAAAATATGTTATGTTTACAAGTGGAAAACTATTCCATTGTTTAAATTATAAAATTCACCAATAATTGGGTTGAGCTAGAAGGAAATTATCCCAAGAGCGATAATCCAGATCCCGAAGAACAAATACTGTATATACTCCCTTATACATAGATATTAGCCCTTAAGCCTTCTATAGGCAGGCTACAATCCATATAGCCACAGAGGTGAGGAGAGAGCAAGGGAAGGGGAGGCTCTCACCAGGAAGGGGAAATAAATATACATCATGGAGAGATGAGGGGAAGACTAAATGTGGAGGGAAGTAAAGAGGGGGATACAACTAACACTAAAAGCCATTTGAGAGAGCATGTGGAAACCTTTAGAGGATTCTGAAAATATATACATATATGAAAGAAAAATAAAAGGAATCACCAAATAACAGGAGAGACAACACTCGCCTAGACAACTCTTGCCACCAATTGAATCATCCAGTGCCAGGAATGGCTTCTATCTAGTTTAGTTTCTGGCCAAAAGGGACCCACGGAGGCCACCAAACAACTCAAGCTATTGTCAAGGCTACTAACTTGCTTCCCACCTAACTCTTAAATTCCCCACTGAACACAGAGATGTTAGGTTAGTACCTACATGAAACTTTTACCCTCGTTGATTAATTTCCATGGTGCTGGAAGTTACTCTGTGCACTACCACTGTAGAAAGGGAACTGATTATCAACCAGTACAAACACTGCAAGCTACGACAGTGACCTGCCTGAGTGATAGGCTGCTGCAACAGTGGCACAAACAGTGTGGGAGTAGCCAACCACTTTCTCACTGAATTGAAGACCCACTTCACAAGATGGAGTCCGTGCCTAACATTTCCGGGCTAGCCAAGGACCTGAAACTGACAGGCTACCCACCTAGGAGAAAACCAAAACCTATCATTCTGCTAAAAGAACACAGCAATAAAATGACTCCTAATGAAATTTGGCTTTAACCATAGATCAATGCCTCATTCGGCCATGATCAGAGAAGCTTACTCTTGCAGTAGATGGGAACTTTGGAATGATGAGTCCTAATGGGAGGTCTTTACCGATCTCCTTCTCTAACGGCTCAGGGAGCTATACAAAAAAAGAAGTGGAAAGATTGTAAGAACCAGAGAGGTTGGATGACTCCAACTAAACAGTGTCTTTCTGGGAAAACAGGACTGGAGTGCTCTTATGAACTCACAGAGGCTGTGGCGGCTTGGCGTGCACAGAACCTGCATAGGCTCAAGCCAGACAGGGTCTCAGTGCTAAGAGGGGCAAGTGGACATATGCTCCCATCCCTACTCATGAATGTATCTACAACTGACATCTGCTTACAAAGAAAAAATTGTTTCCCTCCAATGGATTCACTGTGTATATTAAACACAATTAATTAATGGTGGGTCTCATGCCCAGCAGTAGACGGCTAACGTAAAATTAACTCAACTATATTTTTGTAGACTTTTTGTCTCATACTGCTTTGTTTGGGCTTTTTTCTTTTTATCTTTGTTTTTCCTTTTTGGTTTTTTGCCTCTATGTTATGGTTTCTGATTTTGTGTTTTTATGCGTTATGTTTATATGTGTTTGTATATGTATTTCTTGTGCGTTGTTTTATTTGTGTTTTGTTTTATTCTGATTTGTTTGGGGGTTTTGTTTGTTTGTCTTTTTGATGCTTCCTAAAGAGAGAGAAAGAAGTCATGGAGTTGTTGGGGTGAGCCTATGAGGAGGAACTGGGAGGTGTTGGGGGAAGGAAAGGCATAATCAGAATTTATTGTATAAAATTATTTTCAATAAAAATAGAAAATAACAAAACATCTTCTTAAATATAATTTTTTATTTATTATAATTTATTCACTTTGTATCCCAGATGTAGTCCCCATTCTCGTCCCTTCCCAATTCTGCCCTTCCTTCCTCCCTCCATCTTCTCTTCCTATGCCCCTTCCCCAGTCCACTGATAGGGGAGAACCACCTCCCCTTCCATCTGACCCTAGCCTATCAGGTCTCATCAGGACTGTCTGCATTGCTTTCCTCTGTGGCCTGGCAAGGCTGCTCTCCACTCCAGAGGGAGGTGATCAAAGAGCCAGGCACTGAGTTCATGTCAGAGACAGCCCTTGTTTCCCTTACTAGGGAACACACTTGGAGACTGAGCTGCCACGGGCTACATTTCTGCAGGGGTTCTAGGTTATCTCCATGCATTGTCCTTGGTTGGAGTATCAGTCTCAGAAAAGACCCCTGGGCCCAGATTTTTTGGTTCTGTTGTTCTCCTTGTGGAGCTCTTGACCCCTCCAGGTCTTTCATCTCCCCCTTCTTTCATATGATTCCCTGCACTCTGCCCAAGGCTTGGTTATGAGTCTTAGCATCTGCTTTGATACACTGCTGTAGAATCTTTCAGAGGTCGGCTCCTGTCCTGCTTCCTGTTCTCTCCTTCCTCCAATGTTCATCCCATTTGCCTTTCTGAATGAGGATTGAACATCTTACCTAGGGTCTTCCTTCTTACTTAGCTTCTTTAGATCCTAGTAGATTGCTCTGTTTAAGGGGGAATGGGGTCTTAGTCCCTTTCCTTGTGAGCAGTAGCAGATAGGCATCACAGAGAAGAGGACTCTAGTAGAACTGTCCCCTAGGCTGCCCCACTCCCCCCCCCCCGGCATCTGGCTGCTTTAGCAGGCCACACCACCTTCCTGTACACAGCAGGCCTTGTTTCCTTCTACCTCTACCTCTCCACTTCCACCTTCACCTGTGCAAGGCGAGCGTCTCCTCTCCTTCATCTGCTCTTAAGCGCTGCAGCAGCCCATCACAATGTTCCTTCCATGTTACGATGGCACAGTTCCTGCAGTTCCGCTGTGCATCCTCACTGACTCTAGCAGAGAGTAGGGATGGCTTGGTAGACAAGAGGTACTGGATGCCCACTGTATACTGAAGAGACAAAACATCTTTTCAAATAGCCTCACTCTGGGCTTTATGGAAATTTATCTTTATTTTTACCCTTCTATTTAAAAGACGGCAGTTCGATTTATCTTTATCCCTTGATAGTACAGGATCAGAGCTCCAGGAAGGAGTCACCCTGAAGATATGTGGCCAGTATCTGGACCATGTTATCAGAGCTCTGCTGTTTAATCTGGCAGTTGGTCAGGTACCAAAAAACCTTCTGGCATGCCTGCTACATTAAATGGTACCTCACATACAAGTGCATGAGTACTTTACAGATGAAATCACATAAATAAAATGTGAAATAACAAGACGATGAAACCATTCATCGGCAAAGGATGCAAGCACAGACACATATTAGACCCCTGGGAGAAGAACCTTCCTCCTTTTTTGAGTTTTCTGTAAAGGGATAGTCAGATTGAAAACTAGCCCATATATGCCAACTCTAGGTATATTTTATAGGATGCTTTTGCTGGTCCTAACCGTAAAAAAAAAAAAAAAAAAAAAAAAGAAAAAAGAAAAGAAAAGGTTGCAGATTCAAGCATTTATCTATCTAACCAAAACCAAGTAAACTTCTGGATTCCAGGTTCTACTTGTAGGAACTGAGGAAGATGAACAAAACAAAGGACCCTTCTGCAATGCCCTTATAACTAATGATAATGATTCTATGTCACTAGACATGTCATTGGTAACATATAACTGCTACGTATTGTAACCCTGATAACTGTAACTAATGACTGTATCTAGTGGTTGAGGAGAGATGTATCACTTTCCCTAAAGCTAACAACATAAGAGGGGTGATATTGGAGGGAGATGTCAAAGGTTGGCTTCTGAGAGGTAAAATCTCCACTGAGCTAAATTGCAAGGAGTGAGGTTATACCCAGTAAAGACAAGAGTAAACACAAAGGCCATTGCTTTTCCTAATTTACAGGGCGACCAGCCTGATCTCTGACCAAGACAATATCCCGTGGCTGTGACAACTGTGTCTGCGTGTGACCTCCTTTATGGCAGGTTGTAAAAGGACAGAGATCCAACAAAGTGATTGTTTCTCACCTTCAAAGGAGCAGAAAAAGTGTCAGGCTGGCTCAGATGCCTCCCATACTGCTTGCAATAATGGATAGTAAAAATGCCTCCAAGTGTCTCCAAGGCTGATTGCAAGCATAGTACTAGAAAACGTTATCAGTCAGACAGCACAGGAAGTAGGCAGTTCAAGGTTACCTCACGGAGAAAGCTTATGTGACAATTTCATTTGCTTCAAGTTTTAATGAAACCATGTTCTTTTTCCTAAAACAATATACTTCTTATAAAAATATTTGCTTGTCTGTTTGTTTAATGTGTTTGAGGGCTTTGCCTGTATGTAAGTCTGTGTACCACCTGTGTGCCTGGTGACAGAGGAGGGCAGAAGATGGCATCAGATCCCCTGGACTGGAACTACTGTCAGTTGTGAGGTGCTGTGTGGTTGCTAGGAACTGAACCTCAGTCCTCTGGAAGGGCAGCCAGGGCTCTTAACTGCCTAACCATCTCCCTAGCCCCTCCTTTAAAATAGAAAGAAAAAGGCACACTGAACCTGGGACCTAACACCATTCCAGACAAGTTCTGAGCCTTTTCTATGACAAATAAGAGCACCACCATTAAAAACTAAGGACTCTCTCAGGCCTTTTGTCTTTTGTATACAGGAGGGCTACTGATTTTTTGGAGTTAACTTTGTATCCAGCCACTTTGCTGAAGGTGTTTATCAGCTGTAGGAGTTCCCTGGTAGAATTTTTGGGGTCACTCAGGTATACTATCATATCATCTGCAAATAGTGATACTTTGACTTCTTCCTTTCCAATTTGTAACCCCTTGATCTCCTATAACTGTCTTATTGCTCTACAAGGACTTCCAGAACTACGTTGAAGAGATATGGAGAGAGTGGGCAGCCTTGCCTTGTCCCTGATTTCAGTGGGATTGCTTTAAGTTTCTCTCCGTTTAGTTTGATGTTGGCTATAGGATTGCTGTATATTGCCTTTACTATGTTTAGGTATGTGCCTTGTATCCCTGATCTCTCCAAGAATTTAAACATGAATGGATGTTGGATTTTGTCAAATGCCTTTTCAGCATCTAAGGAGATTATCATGTTTTTTTTGTTGTTGTTGTTGTTTTTGTTGTTGTTTGTTTTCTTTCAGCTTGTTAATATGGTGGATCACATTGATGGATTTCTATATATTGAACCACCCCTGCATACCTGGGATGAAGCCTACTTGGTCATAGTGGCTTTGCAAGTATTTGGGTTTGAAAGTATTTCGTTGAGTGCAGGGAATCTTATGAAAGAAGGGGGAGATAGTAAGACCTGGAGAGGACAGGAGCTCCACAAGGACAGCAAGAGATCCAAAAAGTCTGGGCCCAGGAGTCTTTTCTGAAACTGATACTCTAGCCCAGGACCGCTCATGGAGATGGCCTGGAACCTCTGCACAGAGGTAGACTATGGCAGTTCAGTGTCCAAGTGGCCTCTATAGTAATGGGACAGGGACTGTCTCTGACATGAACTGATTGGCCTGCTCTTTGATCACCTCCTCCTGAGGGGAGAGCAGCCTTACCAGGCCACAGAGGAAGACAATGCAGCCACTCCTGATGAGACCTGATAGACTAGGATCAGAGGGAAGAGGAGTAGGACCTCCCCTATCAGTGGACTGGGAGAGGGACATGGGTGAGGAAGAGAGAGGATGGGATTGGGAGGGGAGGAGGGAGAGAGGTACAGGGGGGATACAAACTGAATAAACTGTAATTAATAAAACTAAGAATAATTTTAAAGAGTAAAAATAAAAACAAACAAAACAAAACAAAAAAACTAAGGACTCTGGAGTCAGGCTGCCTGAATCCTAATCCTGGAGATACTGCTTTGCCTGGCTGTGTGATGGGGAACAGGTTGGACTCCTCCAATGTTAGGCCCCGCATCTGTAAAGCACTGGTTAGTTACAGTGTTAGTGGCGGGGGCATTAGAAAGGCCATCCGTTCTCAGAACTCCCCCCCCCCCCGTCAAAGTCGGCAGGAAGGCAATGAGGGCAGAAGGACTGAAGAGGCAGCCGGCATCGTAGCTAACCCCAGAGAGTCAACCCACAGCATCAGACTTGTAAACACTGAGCATATTTGGCTGCACCAGACATTTCAGCCCTTACATAACAGGTTTCAGAAGCCGTGGGTTGAGGGCAGAAGAGAAAAAGAGAGGTGCCATTCCCTTCATACGTTCACTTTTCAGGAGGCGTTAACAAGGAGCAGAGAGTCAAAGAACACTTCTCTCAATTAAATATTAAAAACAATTGTGGAAAAAAAAAACTAGAGAAAAAGAAAAGCAGTTTGGCAGATTTCCAGCCTTTCAAAGCCAACTTGTTTCCTTCTCGTCCCGCAAAAAGGAAGAGGGTGAACACTCTGAAAGCTTTTGCCTCATTTGGAGGTCACTGCTGACTCCATTTGAATAGTACACCTCCGGGTGATTAATAATTTCTCCATATTAAGTCTGCAAGCAAAGAAGCACTAATCTAGCTCTCCCTGAATGCCTGTAAACATTTATTATTTTATGCCCTTCTGTCCTCCTCCTTCCAAGGCCTGTGACCAGGCTTGTTCTTTTTATACGCCAACTGCAGATCTAATTTGTGTAGCACTGGTTATTCATCTAATGTTCCTTGCCCGCTCCTCTGAAGATTGGCGGCCTGGTGAATGTTTCAAAGCCATGGAGTATTATGTTACTAATCTTTGTTTTCTCAAAGGCTGGCAGAGTTCCTGGAACATGGGTTTCCACTGAAGTTTGTTTAAGGGAAGATTAAAATGAAGGAAACTCTGTAAAGATGTCGGAAGCTGTGTTAGGGTATAGAACAGAGAGACAATGGGGGGAAAATTAAGCCCAGTGTGATAGCACATGCTACTGAGAGTAAAGAGAAAATTAAAAGCGTGGTGTTCCAGCTACAGTTGGGAGGGCTAATGAGTACTTATTTCCCAAACACTTTTAATAACTTAGATGGAAGTGACCAGTTTATTCTCACTGAAACGAAAAAGAGATCCCAGGAGGAGGTCTAGCCCAGCCAGAGTAGTCAGTGGTTGGCTGGGGTCCCTGAGTGGTGACCTTTCCATTGAAGTAGAAGGTGAACAGGGAGGGTTCCTTGCCCGTGTGTGATTCCATGAAGGTGGCCGGACCTGGGGCTGCTCATCTGCTGTGCTTATATCTGGAGTTCATCATGGATGCCTGAGGCACAGGCTCTAGGGTTCATACTGCCCTGGTTGTTTTCAGTCTCTGAATGTTGGGGCATGATTTTTAACAATAGTAAGTCTGAGATAGCACTTGTTCAGCAAAGATTCCAGATGATTCCAACACACACACACACACATACGCACGCACGCACGCACCTCCACCTCACTGCACACTCACATACTTTCCTTATGTGGCAGCATCGTGCTGAGGATCAAGAGGGCAAGCATTTTGAGGATAGATTCATCCAGCTTTCTCCTTAGCTAGTGAATATTGTTGGGATCTGTAACCGAGAGATTAAAGCAAACTTCAGCTTCTTCCATATTTCCAGGGCAACTGAAGATGGAAACAGCCCAGAGGGAACTGAGGCTCGAGGTTTGTTAGCTGTGAGGATAGCGTCTGACAGAAGCAGCAGGCTTCTTGCAAGGAAGAACCTCCACTTGCCCCAAATCTGCCACGGCCAACAATTTGCACAAACACCCCAAACTCGTCCATGTGTAGACAATAACAGACTTCAGAATGCCCTGCCTAAATGCGATGTCACACCCCTCCTTTCAGTGCTCTGGCTCTGTGTGGAAGAGAGGCTGGTCGGAAAGATCCTAAGAGCAAGCGGTTAAGGATGACTTCATGAAAACACTATTTCCCTGACCCAGCAAGGCAGACAGACAGACAAACTGCTCACAGCAACTATGATAGCATCCATAAGACCCGCACAAGCCTAAGGCACACAAAATCCCAGTACGGAGAGGGGCAGATGGCAGCAAACTCTCACCTCTGGCTAAGGAGCTACTGATTCCTGCTGGGAGAATGGAAATGGGTTGTGTTGTTCATTTAGTTGATTTTTATGTGACTTCTTGTCTATTGTCTGCACTCCAAGACAAGTTCCATGTCCAGGAATAGTCAGTCAGCAGAGTGGACTGGTGGGAGACAGTGAGAGGAACAGACAGACAGAGAGACTCACACATACACACACACACACACACACACACACACACACACACGGGTGGGGAAGAAATGGAGACAGAGAAGTCCAGTGAGTAGGGAGGTGGGGGAGAAACTGACAGTTGGGGGAGGGGGAATATGATCAGTACACACTGCATGAAATTCTCAAAGAGTCAATCCGAATGTTACATAAAAGAACAGAAAAAACTGGCTGAGGGGTTCTGTTTGGATTTAATTTTGTGTTGTACATGACAGATTAAAAATAAGTATGCTTATACATTTGCTTTCCAATTATTCCTTTTCTAACTTAAAACCCAAGAATTACCCAACGCATAAAGGAATTTGGGCCTAAAGTCTCCGAGTAATTTTATATAAATGTATCTGCTCTCAACTAATCTCAGCAAAGTTGTCTGTTGTTTTTACCTTACCCAATGGCTTATTTTTGAGGCCTCAACCTTCCAGCAAGGTGCTGGGCTTAGGATACAGATCATCCTCGCGCAGAGCTGGACACTCACACAAGGCTTCCGGCCCGGCCCCTCCAGAACACAGCAGAGGACTCGGCATCTTAGACACGCCTCCTCTTTTGCCTTGGGGTTTCTGCTCATAGGCACAGCACTCAGTGATTCTCTGAATGGGACCGGGGAGATGCGCAGTGGTTTAGAGCTTGTACTGTTCTTGCAGGGGACCTGGGTTCAGTTCAGCGTCCACATCGGGTGCCTCACAATCCCCTTCACCTCCCAGAGCCTCTGGCCTTTATGGGCACCTGCTCATGTGAACATATCCAGATACAGACACATTAAGAAGCTTTAAAAATAGTTTTCTGATCACTCTTGTTCTCAGTGTGTTAGTAGGATGATTGTGACAGTCCCACTTGGGTTGGATGGCATCACAGAAATTTCCTATTTTCTTCAAAACCCAATGTGAATTCAGTTCCTTTGACTCAAAAAAGGGTTGGAGGTTTTTTTTTTTTTTTTAAGTAAACTTGGTATAAGCAGGCCAGAGGCTGTCTGCATTTGCTGCTGACCTGACCTAGAGGAAAGATGAGCTTTCTGCTATCTTCCTGATGTGAGGCAAACGACATGCAGCTAAGCTAGGCTCCCAGCATCCCACAGGAAGGGAGCAGAAGACATCATCTTCTCTGACGATCATAGTCCGAAAGGAAGGTTCTCCCGTGTTTGAGCTAGGCAGACCTATATAGTAAATCTGGGATGGCTTTTAAAATGAGTTCTACCCCCCAAGGGTACAGAGCAAGTACTTATGATTACAGCTGCCCAAATGGGAGGATATTTCTAGGGAGAGAGCACCTTATTTTCAGGTTCTGTGAGAGCTGAGGTGAAAGATGGGTTAGTCCTGAAGGCAGGAAATTTAATCTAAAGCTCAGTGAAGTCCAAAGAAGGGCTGTATGCGGTTGCTCTTGCTATACCACATCCAGGTTAGAGAGCCTAGATAGAGAAGGAACGAGTCTAGAGGTAAGGTGTGAAGCTCAGTGAGTTCCAGCCACCCCCAGGTCTCCATTTCCCCGTTAATGGTGCCCATGATGCAACATTGGGGCTTTTTGTCTTTATTTTTTCTGACTGATGAATCCAGTTCATCTACCTCGCTGTGAGTGAGTGCAGCCTGAAAGTAGTTTGAGGAAGAAGGGGACAAGGGAAAGATGGGTAAACATGGCTGGAAAGAAGAGTCCCAGTCATCATTTTCACACCTAATTTCAAATGGTCTTAAACCGCATGTTCAAAGAGCAGCTGACAATATACGTGCGTATACATATCAAAATGAGATAAAGTCTAGATAACATTGAGAATGGGAAAAAAGTCAGGGGAGTAAAGGACAAGTCTCCAGGATGAACACACACACACACACGCACAAAGGTTATAGAGATTCCCAAAAATATTGGGACCTGTTCAACATCAGTCCCAGGTTTTTTTTTTCCCACTTTTCTTTCATTTGTTTATTTTATTCACTTTACATCCTTCTAACTTCTTCCCTCTTCCCCTTGTCCCACCCTCTCTCCCTCTCCTCACCCCTATCCTTTTCCTCAGAAAAGGGGAGCTGCCTTTCCCATCCACCCCAGCTCATCAAGTTGCATCAAGACCGAATGTGTCCTCTTCCCCTGGCGAGGCAGTCCTGCCAGGGGAAAGTGATCTAAAAGCTAGCAAGTGAGTCCCTGTTCAATGCAGTCCCCACTTCCTGTTCTAAGGACCCACTTGAAGCCTAAGCTTCCCATCTGCTACATCTTTGTAGGGGGCCTAGGTCCAGTTCATGCATGGTCCTTGGTTGATGCCCAGTTTTCAAAACTGGAATATTTGGAACAAAGAGGAAATTTTAAGAAGAGGAATAAAATGAAGATCATACATTTACTTAAGTTATCCTGGCAGGCAAATTTCAACTTTGGAAATATTAGGTATGTGCTCTAGGGTAAAAGAGTGATGCTGATTTCCAGTTTGAAGGCGCTTATCTTTACAACGAGGTTACAAATACAAAGAAGCATGGCTTCAGAAGAGACATGAATGCCTAGAGAAAAGGCAGATGGCAAAAGGGGGAAATCTTGATAAGCCACCAAAAATTAAGGTCCTGGAAAGAAGATGAAAAAGCAAGACAGCGAGGAAGGATGAGGAACAGAAATGGCACACAAGAAGCGCCTCAGGCCACAGCAGCAACAAGAAGTCTAGAGAAATACATTCCTAAGAGCCAACGTGCAGTTAAGGAATGTTAACTATATAAGGTATGGCGTTTACTAAAGTCAAATTGCACAAGGCCATAAAGAAAGTAGTAGAGGGTTTGACCCAAGCAGTAAGCTATAGTTGGATATTGAAGGAAAAAAATGTTTGAGTTGAAAAAAAAGAGAGAGAGAACCTATTGTTTTCCAACATAAGGGGATGACATTTACCCCGGATCTAAGATAAAAGCTCCTATACAAAATGCTAGTGTGTACACAGGAGGCTGGTGGTTCCATAGACAATCCCTGTTTCTCTCGCATCGCTAACATGTAGTTTACACACTTCTGGGAGCTGTAGCCTCTTAAGCAAACTCTATAAGGGTATTCCTCCAAGCATGCTGTCCAGTCCAAGATGCTTTAAATAAGTTACTGTTCAGGGAGATTGCACCATGAGCCAGAAGACAGCCATATATACATGGCCTATTTATCTAGACAACATGAGTGAGTTGCTTGGGCTTCAGGGAAGAATTTTAATGTTCCCAAAAGGACATTGGGGACATGCCAGAAGCTGTCCTACTCAAAGCAGTGTGCCAAGCAGTGAGTGGAAAAGCCAATACCTGTGTTAATGTATTTTCCTATGATGGGTATCTGTTTCCAGACAGTGCTCATTTGCCAGCTTTAAAAAATTTTCCATCTATCTGTTATGAAGCCAAAGATTTGTCCAGAAGCTATTGTTGTCATTATTTTTTTCAGTGACCCCAGATCTTCTTCCAGCTACGAAGAACAGATATGTTGGGAAGAATTAAGTCATCTTATTTCCACCTCTAAATGCCCCTTACAGCTACCCACACCTTTAAAGCAGATCCACAATACATCAGCAGTTTAGCGTTATCTCAGTTCCTACCTCTGGTCATTGCCCACTCTTAGCCTCTGTGTCCATTTCTGTTCTGTGGCTCCCCTGCGAGCAGGCCTCCTCCAGCCTCACTATCTCTCACCTGGTAAATGATCTCTTCTGTTGTTCCCTCTTTATGTTTTCAATTCATCTTTCTCAGTGACCATCCTAAATCCGTTCTCTCTGGTTACATTCTCAATGATATCTCAGTCCTCTGGGACTCTAAACAGGCTGAAGGACAAAAAACAATTGAAAGAGGAGATCAAGTGCTTTTCAGATACATTTCTGATTTTTTTCCATAATGAAATTGGCCAGCATACCAGCCCTGTAGATGCATTTGCACTTGGGGAAATTATAAACCAAGTGAGAGGCTGCAACAATTAAGCTCAAAACATTATCCACTGCCACTAGAAATAAATGAATATATCTAATTATAAAAAGCATAACCCACTCAGTGCTGGGTAAAACCTCACTGGGGCCAGGAGATCTATTGAGAGTGCTATTAGAAAACATAAAACTCTGTGCCAAGAAATGATAGACCAAAGAAACTGACATCAGAAGAAATGGTGAACTGAATGTTAGGAGGACATTTTCAGAATCCTGTTTAATGTCACTGGTTAAAGCTTAGTAAGGTGTGTGTGTGTGTGTGTGTGTATAATTGGCCATATTCAAGATGCTCAAGTATTGTCTAGGATGTTGTCTCCAAACTTGATCCATGTTCTATATTTAATTGGGGACCCTAATTAGTGGTGGGAAGCAAGCAAAGGCACTGCTGCTACCTCTGACTTCATGGCACCAGATGAGGGCTGCCTTCTTTAGTCTGGCAAAAAAATGTTTTACAGTTCTTTGTCTGTTTTCACATATGCAAACTCGAAAGACCCATTACTGTGCATGTGCCTTTTGCCTCTCCTTTTGGAAAGCTATATAATGATAAGAAAAGATTTATCCATTTTAAAATTTCATAGAGTGAAACCTGCTTATATCCTTCTGGCTTGTAACATTGCTCTTTCTCAAGTCTTGTACAGCCAGTGGAAGCCAGACCTCTTACTGCCTGCCCTTATATTATTAGGCCAGGGAGTAGGGAGGGGAAGCTGGTATGTGCAATTTGTTAGCTATTGTACAGCCTAATGAGGCACAAGAATAAAGGCTCTCTGTGCAGAATGTTCTCCACATCAAAGGAACTAAGATGAAAATTTGCAGATTCCAGCAAATCCCAGGAGACTTTTAAGTAAACCAGCCTCACTCCTCTGGCTACAGGGGAGAGATACCTGTCAGTCATCTGGTCATGGATATGAAGCTTCCTAAATGCCATATAATATCAGCACCGCTTGCACCAGTATGTAAGTTATGCACTTAGATCCAATATAAGCAGAGGTGACGTCCTCTAAACTCCATAGTTGTGTGAGTCCACTATGGAGTGACCCCTGAGAAACAGCAACGGCAGAGACAAAATGTAAGACAGAGAGTGACAAAGTAGGAAATGAAAGACATGAACTAGGGAGCCAAACAAAGGCCAAACTAGGGGTCACAGTCTGTTCAGTTTTTCCCCCACCTCTCCTTTCGTTCCTCTCTCTCTAAGGAGAGCTTTTGAACAGAGATTAATGATTCAGAGGTCTATGTTGTGGGTAGCTGAGGACTGAGGGCATGCTGACCAGCCAGCACAGAAGCAAAGATGAAGGCTGGACCATACTGCAGAACTACATGACCACTGCTGACCGATTGCCCAAGGAAGGACCATTGAGAGTGTGGATGTGATTAAGATTGCATTTTATTTTTATTAGCACATATGAACATCGGGCTTTCTGATATGAGGTAGGCAGGGGGGTATAAAGAGTTATACCTTATATTTTTTATATGTAGCTTGTGGTATCGGTTTGTGACCCTCTCCCTCTCTCTCTCTCTCTCTCTCTCTCTCTCTCTCTCTCTGTGTACCAAGATATTGCAGACAACAATTGTTGCTGCATGTTCTTCGGAGCCACATTAACATATTAAATAGTTTGGAACAGGAAACTTATTATCAGTGGGTATGGAGTCTGGGAAAAAAAACATTAAAATGATGAAATCCAGCGCCTACATTGAACCATGCTGGGAGATATAAATATAAAATATCCAAGGAAGGAGACAAGAGAAGTTTCTCAAGAGCAGCCTTCTAAATGCTTTCCTTCCTAAGCAGGAAGGCAATACAGGAACTTAGGCCATTCCCAGGAAGCCAGCATGCTATCCTCTTTCCCCATGATTGTGCCCAACAGTGTGTGCAAAATCATTGAGCTGGTTACCCTAAGACAGAGATTCTCACACTTAAATCTGTGAAGAATCATACAGAACTTACACAAGTGCTCACCCCTAAGCACTACCCATGCTCACAAATACACAACCCCCCAAAGACTTGATTCAATATCAAGTTGAGGGGACCCAGAACTGTGAACCTTGAAAGCAACCCAAGACTTTAAGAAACCGTGTTCTGGCAAATACTGTGGGTGACACTGGAAGAAATTAAGCGATCACTGTATCCTTGTCACGATGTTTTGTGGACTTCTCTTGAGGATGCTCTGCTTATTGTCAACTGCCACGGACAAGACACGGCTTAAAAAGTAATCCAGAACATGTGATGGGGGTTACAGAAAGAGGCGAGGGGCTAGAGCTGAGGGTCGGGTTCCCAAGTGATCAGAGTCCCATATGATCATACCATATGCAGAGACTACAGAAGTGGGGGGGAGCTGGCAATGATTCAGGGTAAGGTATCCAGGCCTGTGATGCAGCTGAGGCTGCTGAATGGGGAACCATGCCACAGCTGATCCAAGGTGGGATACTCAGACCCGGAACCACACTGGAAAAGGGGGTGTGAACCAACCAAGGCCCTTACATAGTGGTCATTCCTTCAGACACTAGCTGACTCTTAGGAGAAGATTAGGGATAGAGATCTATTTCTCAAATGCCAGTCCAACAGGGAAGAAGGACACTTCAACCCTATTATGACTCATTAACATTGTGAATACCTCCACAAAAACAAAACACAAAAACAGTGTCCTGAATGGAAGAAAGAAATATAATCAACAAAGTTGTTGATATTTAAGTTCAAGTGCAGATATATTAAGAACACGTGCGTCCTTCAAAACTTACCAGTCCCAGTGTAATGGCTACTACTGAAAACAACTTTGAAGTACTTGCACACAAAACTTCAAAAGTAAGATTGTAGTATATATGTTCAAACAACCCAGGGAAGATATGAGAGTACTCCAAGAGAACACAAGAAAGACCTGAATGAAATAAGGAACTAAAGACATGGAAATAAAATGTATTAAAGGGATAACATTTCTGAAGAAAAGCTGAAGTGATCTTAGAAATCAAAAAGCTCAGTGGAAAACCTTCTTGGTGAAATGCATCATCTGAAAAACAGACTATGAGGGCTCAAATATGTGGGAGAGAAATGGGTTGTTTCGTAAAGGTAAGCTGAAAAAATGTCTACATGAGAAAGACATAGGAGCTTCAGGCTCTAGGGAGAAGACCAAATCTATTAACTATGCACATAGAAGAGACTACATCATGCAAATGACAATATTTTCAGCAGAATCATTGGAAATATTTTACTAACTGCAGGAAAAGAGTTTTCATCCAAGCATAAGAAGGTTAAATTATAAACCAAATGGCCGTAATGTACATCTACAGAAAATCCCACCTAAATGTTAAGGAATAAACATTCTCAGCAACTCATGGAACTTCCTCATAAATTGCCCACATGTTCTGACAAAAAACAATTCTCAAAAAATACAGTCAAATTAAAATGACATCCTATAATATATCTAACACAGTGAAATATAAATCTAGATATGAACAGCAAGAGAAATTCAGAAAGCACTCAAACTCATGAAAAGTAATCAAAACACTATTGAATGACAGAAATTGGTCAAGGAAGAAATCAAGATAGAAATTTATAAATTCTCAGAATTGCGTAAAAATGAAAATACCATCTAGCTAAATCTATGGAATACAATGAAGGCAATGGAAGCAATCCTAAAAGGGAAATTTTTAGCTTTAATACTATATACCTATATAAAAATCAGAACTCAAGGAAACAACTTAATTATATATAAATAACATATTATTTGTGAATACACACACACACACACACACACACATATTCAAGAAAAAGAGAGGCCATGAATTTGAGAGGGAATAAGGGCATGTGGAAAGGGTTAGAGGGAGAAAAGTGAAGTGGGAAATGGTATAATTATATTTTAATTAAAATAAAAATTTAAATAGCAGTAGACAGAGAAATAGTTAAATAACACAGGGAAGAAGTTCATGTAATAGAAATGAAAAATAGAATAAGTAAAATGAAAATTTGACACTTTGGAAAAAATAAACAATCTTAGCAAACTGTCTTAGGGTTATCATCATTGTGATAAAATACAATGACCAAAGCAACCTAGAGAGAAAAGATTTTTATGGCTTTGTCAGGACAAGAACTCAAATAAGGCAGGAACCTGGAGCCCAGAGCTGATGCAGAGGCCATGGAGGGGTGCTGCTTACTGGCTTGCTCCCCATGGCTTGCTCAGCCTGCTTTCTTATAGAACTGAGGTCCACCAGCTCAAGGGTGGCCCCACCCACAATGGTCTGGGCCTTCGCCATCATCACTTAGTAAGAAAATGCCCTCCCTACAGGCTTGCTTATGGACCCATCTTATCCAGGCATTTTCTCAGCGGAGGTTTTCTCCTCACTGATGGCTCTAGCTTCTGTCAAGTTGACAAAACTAGCCCAAACAACTGACACCTTATCAACTTGACAGGCAAATACATCACTGTTAAGTCACAATCTTTCTTTTCTTGTTCTTCCCCAAGACCACACACTATTAAATACATCATAGTATAAAAATTTTGAAACTTAAAAAGTCCCACAGATTTACAAATTCAAACACTTTTAATGCTCTCTTTAAGAAATACCCATTCTCTTTTAAAATACAAAGTCTGCAAAACACCAAAATATCCTTTTTGAGAAGTTTAAAGTCTCTCAACTGTGGGCTCCTGTAAAATCAATAATAAATATTTTCTTACTTCAAGAGGGAAGGATGACCAGGGCACAGACAAAATCGGATCAAAACAAAACCAAACTTAAACTGTAAATAATTCAGTGTCCAGTGTCTGAGACCTAGTCCTAATCTTCTGGGCTCCTTCACAGGGTCACTTCTCTGGATCTGCCCTCTGCAGCACACACAGCTTGTCTAAGGCTCCAGCCGGCTCCACTCCACTGCTGCTGGTGGTTTGGGGGTTTATCCCATGGCACTGGCATCTCCAAAACAATGGGCTCCTCTGTACCTGGGCTGCGCTCTCACAGGTCGCCTCTCCTGGGCTCTCTTCATGGTGCCAAGCCTCTGCTTCTCTGCATGGCTCCTTCAGTCCTGGGCCTTCAATTTCTGCCGAGACTACCTTCACCAATGGCCTCTCCTGGCCTCTCCCGGTGCCAAGTCTCAGATGCATTCCATGATCCCTCATGTTTTCAAAGCCGGTGCCATCTGGGTCTTCCACTACCCAGGTTTGGCTGTGAGTTCAAGGTCCAACCTTGGCTGCCTCTAGAGCACAGCTTCTGTGTACAGACTCTGAGGAAACAATCCCCCCAAAGATCTCATCTCAGCTATGCTGGTCTCTTCTTAATCACCACTGATTACTTAGTCCCAGCTGAGAGGCATCAATTGTCCCAGTAAAGCAAAGGTTTTACTTCAGGGTTTCCGGTGTGTTGTTGAGCATAGCTGAGGCTAAAGAACCACAGATTCTTAACTCTGTGGCCCATTAATCTTTAAATGACTTTCGAAATTCCCTCTGGAGCTTACGGAGCCAGACCTCCACTGTCTACATTTGTCTCAACACTGCTTACCAAGCTCTCACAGAACAGCCCCCAAGCTTTGAACACTCAGCAACTTTTCGCGCCCAACATTCGGAAGTTCTTCCACAATCCTCCCAGAAAAACATGATCAGGCCTGCCACAGCAGTGGTCCGCTATTCTCACGCCATTTTCTGATTTAGGATTATTGTTGTGACGAAACACTGTGACTCCAGCTTGTGCCAAGTTTACATAAAACTAGCCATCATACAAACCATTGGCTTAATTAACCAAACAAATAAGAGAAAAGGCTTAAACAATAATAATAATAAAACTAGAGGCTCAAAGGGAGAGATTTCAACAGATGTTAACATAACTTAGGAAATCATAAGGATATTCCTTAAGAGCCCATATTCCACTAACTTGAAAAAGTAAGGCAAATAGATAAATTTCTGATGAATATCTACCAATTGTCTAATAAATTAAACAAGTTAAATAAATAACTTCAACAAATTTATTAAAAAAACAATGAATCTGAACCAATAATGAAATGTTTACCATCTTAAAAAAATGATGACCACACTGATTCACTGTAGAATTCTACCAGATCATCAAGGAAGAACTAAACCAACACTACTGAATTCATTGAATAAAATAGAACAGCTTCACAAATTCTTTTGTGAAGCTCATATTACTCTGACATTCAAACCAGGTAAAGACATAACCAAAGAAAAAGAGAGAAATTACAGGCTGATCTCCCTCATGAATAGAGATACAAAAAATTTTCAATAAAACACAAACTGAATTTAAGATCACACTAAAAACATCATTCATCACAATCAAGTTGACTTTATTCTGTAGATGCAAGGGAGTTTCAACATAAATCAAAAATATAATTCATCATATAAACAGACTCAAAGATAGAAAACACACAACCATTTCCAGAGACACAGAACAGGGTTTTGATTAAAAACAAAGTCTCCTCATGATAAAGGTCATGGTGGGTCAAGGCACAGAGGTAGCATGTCTCAACAAAATAAAGGCTAAATAGAGTCAACATCATGCTAAATGGAAAAAAAAGTTTTTCCACATAGATTAGGAACAAGACAAGGCTACCCCCCACACTGCTATTCAATATAGTGTTTGAAGTCTAACCTAGAACAGTAAGAAGAATCTCCTTGTAGTAGATCGCAGGAAGCACAGACACCCCCACCTGGTTGACACAAAGAGAAATGAAGACTGTAGAGTGCTCAGCCCCAAACCAGACATTCATTTCTCACCCCAAAGCTCAGGGGTCTTTGCAGAAGGGGGTCCAAGAGGTAGAGATGGTGAATGAAAACGTTGCAAGAAAAACGTTTCCCAGACACTAGAAGGCAGAAGCACATACGAATTCATTGCAATTACGAGAGCATAGGCATGGCCCATGGAAAGCCAGCTAGACAAAAGCATGGATGGGGGAAAGATATATGTAGCCTTACCACCAGTTGATATGATATTAATATTTGATGGCTGCTGGAGGAGGTGGAGTTGGGTGTTTTGTATGTTTTTAAAATTTGACCATGGGTAAGCTGACTGACCTCATACCAAAGCATCTCTTAATCTCAGGACTATCTGTGCAACTCAAACATGATTCAATGGGGAAAGAAGAAGAAAGAAGAAAAGATGTGATCTTAAAGTTGGATAGGAAAAAATGGAAGGGTTAAGAGGGTGATGAAAAGAGGAGTTGAGAGCAGTGAATATGTCCACAATACATGGTATGAAATTCTTAGGGAATTAATAAATGTCAATTATTTTTAAAAGAGAGAAGAAAGTGAAAGATGTACAAATTAGAAAAATAAGTCAAAATATCCCTGTTTGACATACATGGACACCCCAAAAGTTCACTTAGTCTCATAGAGCATATGTGAATACTGTATACATGCATGAAATCAGAACGGGAAGGTCAAGAGGTCAAAGATTATAAAGACAATCTTGAACTAAAAGAACACTGCAGCAGATTTAGCATACCTGATTTCAAGTTACCCACAGAGTTGTAAAAATGGCATGGTACTAGAGGACCTAGATTAGAGCCGAAACTACAGTTATTTGTGTTTTAGTAGTTCCCAAAACTATGTACTGGAGAAAGAATGTTGAGAACATGACAATATATTTAACAAATGGTCCTGAGAACGTTGGCTATCAACATGTAGAATTAGTAAATAGATTGAAAGCTCTCCTATGAATAAAACCTACATCCAAATAGATAATGGACCCCAACAAAAGACCCGCTAGAGGAAAAAGTAGGGAGTACGCTTTTACATATAAGCATAGTTAGATTTTCTGAATAGTACTCTCACTGTGCATGAAATAAGACTATCAGTTAGTGGATCTCGCAATATCAAAAGGGCTTCTGTAAGGCAACAACAACAACAACAACAAACAAACAAACAAACAAACAAAAACAAACCTCAATCTGGGCAGCTCAGGCCTCGTGTGGGTTCCCCAGTAAGGGGAGTGGGGGCTCTGTCTGACATGGACTCTGTTGCAAGCTTCTCAATTACTTCCCCCTGGAAGGATTGCTTTGCCAGGCCCCAGGGTCAAAGGACAGGCTCAGCCCTGATGTGACTTGATGAGCTGGGATGGATGGGAAGAGAGGCTCCCCTTTTCTGAGAAATAGGGAAGGTGGATGGGAGAGGGAGGGTGGGGGGGCCTGGGAGGTGAGGAGGGATGCAGTTCTGACCAGGATGTAAAGTGAATAAACAAACAAACAAATAAAAAAGGAACTATCAGTCAAGTGAAAAGGCAGCCCACAAAATGGGAGAAAAATCTTTACGGGCCGCATACATGCACACACACACACACACGTATACATATGTGTATGTATATGTGCAAATATCTCTGTAGTAGGACACAAAAATACCTTTTGTGTACACCCAGGATTGGTATAGTAATGATGGGGCATATATATATATATATATATTTTTTATATATATATTCAAATAAAAATAAAATAATAAACAACTCAGTTTTAAAAATGAGCTATGGAACTAAACAAAAAATATATTTCCTTAGTAAAAAAGAAATAGACATGACTAACACTTAAAGTGTTCGATATCCTTAGACATCAGGAAAATCTCTCTCTAATAAGAATGTCGATCATCAAAAATCCGAAGGACAACAAATGCTGAATTGCACATGGAGAGGGAGGGGCCCTTATCTCACGTTGGTAGGAGTATAAACTTTGGAAATCAGCCTGCGGTTTCCGCAAAAGCTAGAAATGGAATTATGACATCATTACTTTATCAATCCTCGGCACACACAAAAGGGATTCTGTTCCGTGCTACAGAGATGCTTGCACATCCATGTTCATTGAGGCTTTATTAACAGTAGCCAGGAGATGGCATCTACCTATATGTTCATCAGTTGTCGAATGGACAATGAAAATATGCTACATATACAAAACGGAAATTTGCTCAACTTTAGAGAAAAATAAAGTGATGCTATTTTTCAGGTAAATGGATGGAACAAGAAAAATTATACCAAGAGGGATGACTAGGGCCCAGAGAAGCAAACACTATATGCTGTCTCTCCTATATGAACCATAACTTTAAATCTTTAATTTTGTGCATTTAACTTGAAACGCCACGGAAGCCATGAAATTAGAAAGGGGATATTTGGGTAGGAAACGTTAAGGAAGAGGGTGGTGAGAACATGAATGAAATGAAAGTAGAGAGGAGAACACAAGAGCTGTAAGGGAGGTGAGTTGGGCAGAAAGATAAGGGTTTGGGAGAGAGCATTAGCCAAAGCCATATGGAAATCTACTATAATGCGACCCAATTGAAAAAAAAATCCCACAATTAAAAAAAAAAAAGAGTTAAAAGGCAGATACCGTGCAAGGTTGGATGATGCTTCTCTTGGAAACTGAATTATTAAAATTCCAGTGTTGGGTTTGGAATACCTCTGTAGGAGTTGTTCGTCAAAGAGGCTTCCAACGTGACCTCCCACCCCTACCACAACAACGCTGGCTCTTGTCATTTCTTGTGGTTGCCCATCAGAAATAGATGCCACTATTGTCAAAGCACACTATTGTGCTTTGACAATAGCACACTCCTTGGTTACAGGATATAAAGAAATCAAGCTGGGCCTTAGCTGGAAACTTTTTCCTGCCAGCTAGTTTTCGGAAGCCTTCTCCATCTGTCAACCCTATGAACTTCAATACCATGCAGGATGTGCCCACTGGCACAATGGTGGTACCCACTGTTATGGGGATAAATAATCATTTTCTAATTAGATTAGTCTGCCTTATAGAAGGAAATCCATTGACAGTAAACCTATAAACCTGGCTAAAAACACATGACTGGGGTAAGCCCTGAAGCGAATTTTCCATTATTGTTTAGCAAGTTAACACAGCACCAAATTGTGTCCTGAGCCTATATTTATATCCATAGAAAAATTATACTTTCCATCCTAATCATAGAAACTTCTTTTTCCATGAATAATGGTGGGACACAAGGTGTTGAGAAAAGTGAACAGGTGAAGACCCGGCCCTAAATAAGACATTTATAGCAACCTCTTTAAGGCCCAGAGACACTATGGAAAGGAGAGGAATGTAAGTGCCAAAAAATAGAAAGTATGGTTATCAAATGGTATTTTCTGGGCTTGAACTCAGAACAGCTCCTGCATAAAACGGACCTTTTAAGCCATCAGGAATGAGTGGGGTGAGCATGGAGGTCTTGGGTCCATTCTCTTTCTGTTGAACTGTAGATAGCGATAGATTCTAGAAAATATGGAATCTTCCATTGTTAACCCAATGGTGAGTTCATCAAGCCCCATGTGTGAAAATTCCCAAAGAACAAAGTTACTTAATAAAAAGGTAGCCTGGGAAATTCTCTGCTCTGTAATATTATCTATTGTTAGAATATTTACCACTTTAAACATATTAATTATTTTAGAATGAGAGGTTTTCTTATTGATTAAAATATTTTTTTAAACCACAGCTCCTGCTAGATATGCCTAGGAGTGGAAGGTATTGATTGCCCTGTTATAGAATTCATGAAATCAGCAGAATGGACAGTTAGGTGTAAACTCTCTTCTTGTAATCATGTAATCCACCATGAATGAAATCAACTCTCACTCTAACTCTAGAGTCCAGACATCTAACATCATCCGCTCACGCAATGCCTGGAAGGCCACACAACTTGGACACCCTTGGTTCTGATAATTCCCTAAGTCACATCATGTGTGCTATGGTGACATCTTAAGAGTTTGGTATAAAAGAGAAATAAAAAAAGAGTTTGGTATAAAGTTTCCCCATTGCTTATAGATATGGGCAGTTCCTCACAATGAACATGTACTCTCCTCTATGTCATCATATAATCCTATTTATTCTACTCTTCACTGAGCAGTGATGCACATTGCACTATTTAGAGGAAGCAACCATCATAAATCTCATGGAGTTATAAAACCAGCAGATCCTTGGTGAAACCACTGGCATTGGTCTCTTTATTGGGATGGGGTTATCTTGGTCCATGGAACAACAAGATGTATAAAACAATTCCACCGTGGTGATATCCCCCTACCCAGATACTGGCTACCTATGAAGCCTGCTTTCAGTACAAATGAAAGTGAGCTTTTATCCCTGTATCCACCAAAGAAACACAATAAAAATTAATTAACACCCCTTTCACTTTTGTCCTTATTTGTTAAAAATCTAATTAGGTCCAAGTAGGAGAGGTTGGCTATTGTGGTCAGTCTCAGTGTGCTGTAGACAGTCTTGGCTATTGGACTAGGTGAGGATGTCAGCAGGACGAAATGGTCTTTAATTTACAGCCTGGTACAAGTGTAAAAGAGAAAATATTTGTTGGGAAAGTCAATTGTGGTTACTAGAGCCAAATAAAAATTACTCAGTACCTGTGAAGTGTCAATAATTATACTGGCATGTGTGCAGGGATGTTTCTAAGAAAGATCATGAGAACATGAATCCTCTCATGCAATTGCTATTTACTGAGCACATAGTATATGTCAGACAAATTGTACCTTTGAATTTTTATAAAATTTCAGCAAGTAAGTAACTAAGAATTGGAGGACCCTAAGAAGGATGCTTAATTCTCATTCAGAAGGCAAACAGGATAGACACCAGAAGTGGTGGAAGAGAGGGAACAGGACGGGAGCCTACCATAGATGTCCTCTGAAAGGCTCCACCCAGCAGTGGATCAAAGCAGATATAGAGACTCACAGCTAAACTTTGGGCAGAGCGTGGGAAGTCTTATGGATAAAGGGGAGACAGAAGAACAGAGGGGAGAGCAGTGCCACAGGAGACCAACAAAGCCAAAAATTCTGTGCTTAGGGGGCCAGCAGAGACTGATGCATCAACCAAGGGCCATGCATGGAGAGGACCTAGATTCCCTGCTCAGATGTAGCCCATAGGCAGCTCAGTCTCCATGTGGGTTCCCTAGTAAGGAGAGCGGGGGCTGCCTCTGACATGAACTCTGTTGTCTGTTCTTTAATCACCTCCCCCTGGTAGGGCCACGTTGTGAGCCCACAGAAAAAAGAGGATCCAGGCAGTCCTGATGAGACTCGATAGGCTAGAGTCAGAGAGTACGGGAGGAGGACTCCCCATTTCAGTAGTCTAGGGGAGGGGGATGGAAGGAAAGAGGGAGAGTGGGGATGGGAGGAGATGATGGAGGGGGCTACAATTGAAGGTTGAATGGGGTGAGATTTTTTTTTATTGATTTATAAGATGTTGGGATAGAGTCCCTCAGAGTCCAAATCTTTCCTATAAAATAAGATAATCAAAGTGGAATAAAGCAGATAAAAAATGGTGATTATATGCTTATATGCTGGTCAGTATGTGAATGACAAAACCCACAATCGTTTATACTGTGCTATATTGTCTCTTGGAAGTGCTTGCTTCATGTAGATATATCAACAGTAAGGGGAGTGTCAGTGTTAAGAGTTATACATGAATAATTAAAAGGAAACCATGTAACCTCAAATATATGGAGCAACTGCCATCAAATTAATTGATGACACATTGAAGTGTTTGTTTAAAGTGGAATCTTATTAACATTTATTAATATGAAGCACACGTGCAAGTTGATAAACTGTAACTAGATTAACTGCTGATGAAAACTGTGAATAATGGAGACTTAGGGACTTACCCTTCTCTCTTGTGGAGAGAGGTTTAATGCAGATTTAATGCAGTTCTGTGTACAACAACCCGAGACAGAGACCTTAGTACAGCGGTTCTCAACCTGTGGGTCACAAGAACAACCCTTTCTCAGGGGTCGCCCAAGACCACTGGAAAACACAGATACTTACATTACAATTCATAACAGTGGCAACATTATGGTTGTGAAGTAGCGACTAAAATAATTTTATGACTGGGGATCACCACAACATGAGAAACGGTATTAAAGGGTCACAGCATTAGGACGGTTAAGACCCTCGCCTCACTAGGTCATGGGACAGACGTGCCTTTTATTAAAGCTTCAGGACACACGTCAGGAAGGACTGTCTCCCTCACAGATGACTTAGAACTCTTCGCTTGTTCCAGTGTCTAGTCTCAGGGTATTGGACAGACTTTTCCAATAGCGAATCAACCATGTACTATATGGTCCATTTAATTATAAGCAATTAATCTTTATAGTGTCTTATTCTATTAAATTGGGTAATTTCATCAAGATTCTTGCATCCATGTCATGAGAAAAACAGGTGTAACTTTTCTTCTTTAAGTACCAGGATAAAGTAAGTGGACTTTATCCGTGAGCAGTTCAGGAGTTGATTCCTAGAAGAACTTGTGAAATTGAATTCTATAGTATTTTTTTACTGTAGGGAATACAGGGATACATTGATGAAGCTAGATGGACCTACAGTTTTCTTTGAAAAACAGCTTTAAATACAAGATTCAAATCTCCTTAATAGATAAAGGAACATTTAAAATTTCTATTTCTACTTTTGTTAGCTTTGGTGTATAGCATTTTCTGTAACCTCATTTCCATGTTATTCAAATTGTTTTTTTGATGCAAGACCCTTATTGGTAGATCTGATTTCTTAAGTTCCAAGAGACTATGGATGTTTTACTCTGCATTTTAGATTTTACCTTAACTCTTCTGTAGCCTTAGCAAATGTTCTGGGGCAAAAAATGCAGGGTGAGGCTTTTAAAGTTTCCGGCTCCCCAATCCTTGCCCATTTTTCCATCAAAAACTTTGTTGAGAATTCCTGCCTCTGGCAGTGTCCTGCTACTTCAGCAAAACCGGTGTCTGTCACAGGCTGTGCACAAAAAAAAAAAAAAAAAAGGTTGAAGCTGATGAGTTGGCCTCTCTCTCCCCGGGACTCACAGAGTGCCTCCTTCTTCCTGTTAACCTACACAGCTCTTTCTTGAACTTTTGCAATTTGATCTGTTTGTGTCTAGCCACTGTAGGGAGAGGTTTACCCAGCTGAATTCTATTCGGAAGCACAGGTTTGTTATAACCCTCCTAGAGGCAGAAAAGCCCATTGGTTACAAGTAGCAACATAGCTTGAGAGAAAACGGATTAATTGTTTCTTCTTACTGAAAGATCCATTCATAAAAGAGGCTGGCTTCAGCCACTGGCAATCTAGGAATAAAACAAAACAAAACAAAACAACAAAAAACCTCTTCTGGCTATAATTCAGTTATGCACCTATTCCTGTCTTAGGCATAAATCACACTAAATAGACTGAGAGGGAAGAATGCTCCGAGCAAAATCCATATCACATCAGTAGAGGGAAAACGAGTAGACTGCGGACACTGGGAGCAAACACCCACTCTGCTTGGCCACTCCAACCGCAGCCTGTGCCTTTGCTTTCTCAGTCTTAGCTGCTGCTTAGCACTGAATCTCTGCCAGGCTCTGCTCGCTGCTTCAGTGACGTAAAGCTGAATCCTCGGTCTTGATAATCCTTTTGTATCCAAGTCAGGATAATTTGTTCTGGACTTCTAATAGGTACTTAGCAAGAGCTGGGGGCATGGATGGCCCTGGAGTTGAATTACTTGATTGCATTTAACACAGGTCAGCAGCTAAAGATGATGGATTTCTCCGTTTCCAATTCCAATGCTCTGCTAATTAATATGTGCTGTCAGGAGAAAGTACTTTTAAAAGCACCATGGGTTATTGTTTGTATTTTATACAGCATCCCTCTGAAACAAAATTAAATGAGAAAATGGGGAAGGGTGCCTTGTTAATTAATCCTGGAGCCACCTATTTTTCTTTTGCCATATAGCTTGGGCATGCCTTCCTTTGCTGTGACGCCATACTGTCTATCTGCCAGGCAGGAAATTACATAGGACTTTTGTCCTGCCCTCTAAGGGGGTAAACTGTTGGTTGGATGGAGCTATGCCGGACAGGTAACCCCATTTCCTCCCAAACAGTCCATATGTTTCTGTCCACAAAAGGAAGAGTTCTTAATTTCTTCCTGCAGGTACTTTGCTGACAGAAATCTTGGACAAAAGAGTTGCTACTTTGAGCCTAAGCCCGAGATGGAGCAGACCCTGTCATAGCCAGTAGCTGGGAAGCAGCAACAGGAAGATGTTGATAACAGTATTTAAGCAGAGGCCTTTTAAGGGAATTGATAAATGGTTAAAATGCATAGCATCATAAAGGGCACATTTGCTACAATCAGAATCCTGATTCTGCTGCTTGAGTGGAGCGTGAGGCCCAAGATTCCTAACTTGTATCACAGAACTATTGTGATTAATTGGAATAATGCATGGGAAGTGATTAGCATGATGCCAACCATAACCAATAGTTACTATTGATGTTTTTATTGACTTGTGCAGGAAACTTTAGCAACTGAACCTCCCAACTATCGTTACCATGGTAATGAGCTGGTGTGGCTATGTCTGCACATAATTACTGAAGGACTTAATCATCAGTCTATTTTAAGTGTGTACATGTGTATTTGTCTCAGGGTTACTACTGCTGTGATGAAACACCGTGACCAAAAGCGAGTCGGAGAGAAACGGTTTATTCTGCTTACACTTCCCTGTCACAGTCCATCACTGAAGGAAGTCAGAACAGGAACTCAAGCAGGGAAGGAACCTAAAGGCAGGAGCTGATGCAGAGGCCATGGAGGGGTGCTGCTTGCTGGCTTGCTCCTTATGGTTTGCTCAGCCTGCTTTCTTATAGAACCCAGGACCACCAGCCCAGGGATGGCCCCACCCACAATGGGCTGGGCCCTCCCCCATTGATCAGCAATTAAGAAACTGCATTACAAACCTTCCTACAACCCAGTCTTATGGAGGTATTTTCTTGATGGTCTTTCCTTTCAGATGCCTAGCTTGTGTCTAACTGACATAGAACTATGCAGCATAATATTCTCCCTGCCCACTAAAATATCCAAGCATATTGTTTTGAATGTACGCATCTTCAAGTGCAGAGACCATCACTAAAAGCAAAGACTCCAAACTGTAATGAGGAAAACCAGATGCACACTTCTATGAATGCATATGTTGCCCAGGATTCACAAAAATATCTAAATCTCCTTAAACATTGATGTACAAATTTTTTATTGAATGTTCAACAGATAATTACAAAGAAGCTAAGTTGAATAACTAGTCTTCTATCTATTTATTCATCCCACATATATTTTGATCTACATATATTTTAATCCTAACCCTTTCTGGAAATGTCCTTTTTGCCTATTTATTGTCCATTTGCAATTGTTTTGAATTACATATAATATGAACCAAGAACTCTGTGTGCTGCAAACAGAAAATTGTTAGCCTTGTTCGTTCTGCTGTAGGTAAGGAGGAAATGTTTGTAGCATAGAAGAAGACAAGTGCATAGACTGAGAAGTAGTGGGATGTGAGCCGTCGGGCAGTCTAGTCAAGAAGTGGGAATGCTGGCATGACAAGAGGTACAAAGACATGAAATAGTTCACGGCAGTAGGAAATGTACAATGATTAGCCTTTGCCCCAATATGAAGTTCAAAGTAGTAATTAGTAGAAACAGACCCTGGAAAAGTAGAGAAGAGAAAATTAAAATTAAAATGAAAGTGCCCCTATTTCATTTTAAGAATTTGGGATTGTTTTTCTAAATAGACTAGAGAAGTGATATGGAAGCACAATGGGACATGGTCAGATTTCACATATCCTATCAATTACTGGCGACAGGAGGACATTTAAAGTGTGTCAACAGACACCGAGGACAGTTACAAACCTGTACCCATAACCCATGCTAGAAGCAAGTGAGTCTGAATGTAGAATGCCCGGGGACGATAGGACTTGTATTTTCTTATCAAAATAACTCTTTACAATCCTGCAATGAAACACCGTTTAAAAGCTAGCTTCTCATTATATTGTCCAGGCTGATCTGAACTTCTGTATTCAAGCCTTCCTCCCAACCTCAGCTTCCTGAGTTCTAGGACTACAGGTGTGTAACACTGAGCCGAGCTGTAGGAAAATACTTTTAAAAATTAGTTAACGAAGTTAGATTAAAAGCAAAGAGTAAAGGGCAATGGGTCTATATAGTGAAAATTCCTTACCATAAGTCTGTTTTCCTAGGCTCCTGTTTTAGCATACACTTAAAGTCCAGAATTATTCTGGTTTCCGTCTTCTAGTCTTTTTGTTGTGAAGAGAATTGGAGAGAAATTGCCTGGGATTTTCCCCAATAGCCTCTGCGTTTCTTCTTTTAAGCATCATGGAATCAGCCGGAAGGTCCATGGCCTGGTAAGTCTTAGTCTTCGGAACTTTTTCTGTCAGTCTTCCTGGGACCCAACTGACACTTGGTTTCTTGGGCTCTGGGCCCTCAAGTAACATAGCTGCTTTATTTTTATTTATTTTTTCTGTGTGGACATTGCTTCCTTGAAACTGGGCTCTCCTTTCTCATCTTTTATACTTACTTCTAACATCTCTCCTGATGCCTTTATTCAAAGAAGGACCTCTCAGACTTCTAGTCCTAGAATTTATACTTTGAAAACACTATTTCATTTTATTCTGCACTGTTTGTGGGAAGCATAATAAACAGCAAAGAGATATTACACTCTTAAGGTGACTATAGGCTTTTTCACCTGTGCTTAAAAATTAAGGTCAGAGAATCTTGACCCACAGGTCAAATCTAGACAAATATGGACAAACTGCTTCTTTTATGAAAAATGTGCTGGAAGCCACACTATAGAAGTAAACAGAGCAATATGAGACAAAACGAAAATCACCAAAAGTCCCATTGAGTTTGTGTTGTATTAGCTGGTCATGGGCCTTCACTTTGGAGAATTTTGTCTCATATTTCTTTGGGCTTCTTCTTTTACCTTAATGATTTTTTGCTTATATATCTATATCTATATCTATATCTATATCTATATCTATATAAAAATATATATATTAAAAAAAGAAAGGAAGAAGGTGTGGAGCTGGAAAGGAGCCAAAAATAGAGAAGATCTGGAGAAGATGAGGGAGGAAAACCATGATTAGAATATATTATGAAAAAATATTTTTGATAAAACTTTTTTAAAAAGAAAGGATGTAGTGGAACCCGGACATACCCATGCTCACCCTTGTAAGTATTGTCTGTAGTTACATGTCTGCGACAGCAGCACAGCGCCTGAAATATTTACCATATGGTAATTTCCTTCCTGCCCCCTTCCTTGTTGACCTCCTCTTTTTCCAGAATAATGTCCCTCTGGTAACCATCTCTACTCTGTACTAGGGTCCATAGGAAAGCCTTGTAACTTTGCCCAACTCCCAACCTTAGCTGACTAGATGCCTCACTGCTATCCATTTACTATGTGAGGATGGTCTTTATTGTCACAAAATTCGCCTTGGTCTCTAAAATTCACCTGAATTGCCTTTTGGAATCTTATTGATGATTTCTGTATAAATTTACACAGAAAAATTGTTTTACATATGGCACCAAATTCTGAGATTTTCCAGCAGGGGGGCTGAGTGGTTAGGTATGTAAGCAGTGATCCACCTTGCTCCTTATTCACCTGAGCTGCCAGGAGAACAAAAAGCAACCTACAGAAGGGGAAACAAATCTGAAACATTTCAGTTGTTGAGGATGTGAAAGGATGAAACTCTTAGATACAGGAGGTAGAGACAGAAGTTGGTATGGCAGAAAGCAGTTCAGAAACCCCCCAGCAAACCAAAATTAGAACTTCTATGTGATACATTGATCTGACTACTGGGTTAACATGTGGAGTAGATGAAATTAGTATGTCAAAGAGATAACTACCCATGTGTACATAAGCACCCATTTAATAGCGGCATCATTCACAAAAAAATGCTATACAGATATGCAATATAATATTGTTTGGTCACAAAAATTAAGGAAATGCTGTCGTTTGCAACAACATGAATGAACCTTGAGGTCATCACAGTTTGTGAAATAAGACAGTAACAGAAAGATGAGTCTACATTATTTCATTTATCTGAAATTGTTATCCCATAGAAGGTAAGGATAAAGGGAGGAGCAGTCCTGCTAGGCCACAGAGGAGGACTTTGAGCCAGTTCTGAAGATACCTGATAAAACAGGGTCAGATGAAAGGGGAGGAGGTCTTCCCCAATCAGTGGACTTGGAAAGGGGCAGGGAGGAGATGAGAGAGGGAGGGTGGGATTGGGAGAGAATGAGGGAGCAGGATGCAGCTGGGATACAGAGTTAATAAAATGTAACTAATAATAAAAATAAAAAATATTTAAAAAAAAGAAAAAAATAAAAAAGAAGGATAGAAGGGTAACCACCAGTGCCTAGGAACTCCGGGGAAACGAATATGAAATTATGTTGGTAAAAAAAAAAAAAAAAGTAATTACAGTTACCTAGGATAAATAAGTTATAAGTGATTTATGATACAACGAAGCCACCATAGTTAAGGGTGATATTGAAAAGTACAAAGGGAGTGGTCAAGTGTTCATGCCACAAAAATTATAGCTATCTGGTATAACATATTTGTTACCTAGACAGATAAATTGCTCCACTGTGTGCACATAACACTTGGGTCCAAATCCTGGGTTCGTCACTTACAGCTTTAAGTGAATTCTTGAGTCTTTTCACCTAGAAGGTGGTATAGCAGGATTTCTTAGATCCACAAGCAGTTTTAATAAGGCACAAGATTTTTATTAATGCTTATTAACTCATACCTTTTGCTGGGCAGACTCTCAGCCAGCTCATCTAACTTAACTATTCTGGCCCACAGTCTACTACATGGTTAGTTCGCTGTGTCTCTGTTTAACCCCGGTATGTCTGTTCCTTCCCGTGTCACTCATGAATCTTCCCTCTGCTGTCTTTTCCCAGTGTTCCATTTTCTGTACGGAAGTTTTGCCTCCCTTCCTGCTCCAGATATTGGCTGTCAGCTCTTTATTTTAGCCAGTAGGTGAGTGAGGAGGATGAATGTTTACAAAATAGGAGGCCAGTGATGGTCCATGAGAATAACAATGGCAAGATCCTGGCTAGTACTCAGCTCTCTTCGGGCACAGCAATCAGCAGGACAGAGACAACCTTCACACCCCAACAAGGTGGAGATTCTACCGCAAAACGTTTCATTGAAAGTACAGCGCATCTAAGGCGGCGTTATAGGAGTGCTACACATTTTATTGCTTTTAATTTCCTTCGTTTTGTCAATCTCTATTTTTAAAGAGCTAACAATATTTTCTCACAGAAAAGAATATGTCTACTTTCTGGCTGAACTCCCTATCTTTCCTTGCTAGGTATCCTGTCTACCATTGTCTTTACCCATGCCGGCTGCCATATTAGCCTTGTCTCTTCAATCTTCCCTCCTTTTGTTTGTTTATTTGACAAATAATATCTGCATGTGCTTTTAGTGTGTGATGTTCTGTTAGGTACGCATGTCGTGAAATAGCTAAATCTAGCTGATGTTTATGCCTTCCTCATACACTTAGGACACAAATTGCCTGAAATCCATCTTCCTAGCTACATTCAAGTACACAATACTTTATTAACTATATACAGTGTTATAGTCACCCTGATATTCATTACATCTTGGAGTTCTCCTGACTGAAATTTTATGGTGTCTGGCAAGCATCTCCCCTGTCAGTCCTTCCATCCTCCAAACTATGATAGCCATCATTTCTTCTCTCTGATTCAGGGATTATCATGTCTTTTTATACATACGTTATTTCGCTGAACATAATGATCTCCAATTCCATCCATGTTGTGAGTGTCAGAATTTCATCTTTTCATAGTTGAATAATATTTTACTTCTTAACGTATTTATCCCTTAATGGTCACTTTGTTTGCTTCCATGTCTAAGCTACTGAAAATAGGGCTCTCATGAGCACAGGAGTGCAGTTAACTGTTTGAATAGTGATTTCATTTCCTTACGATGTATAATACCCCATAGGGGATGACGGCTTGACTATGTGGTCATTCTGGTTGGAGGATTTTGAAAAACCTATTTATTGCTTTCTGTTTGGCTGTACCAATTTACATTTCTGTCAATAGTGTAAAACTTTCCAGTTTTCCACACTTTCACAAACATTGCATGTTTTTAAAAGTATTTATTTATTTACTTGTTTACCCATTTGTTTAGTTTTATTTTATGGTGCTCGGTGTTGAACCCAGAGCTTTGTGCATGATAAAGACAAGCTATAGCACAGAGCTATGCCCAACCCATTTAAAATTTAATACTCTCCATCCTAAGTGGTGTTATGTGAATTCTTATTGTGGTTTGACTTATATTTTTCTGATGATCAGTGATATTGAGCACTGTCTTCCTACATACAGTTATGTTTTCTGGGAAGTGGCTCTTTGGGACTGATGTCTTCATATTATTCTGACAAAATGTCTGCCAGAAACAATTCGAGGGAAAAAAAAAACTTATTTTAGGTTATAGCTTCAGAAGCTTTTTGTGCATTATGTTGGGAAAGGACAGTCATACATGGAGATGTCATTTCATGGTGGTGGGAGAGTTTAGCAGAATACATTCACATCAGAGTGGACCAGGAAACAGATATAGTGACCAGAACTTGAGGCAAAATGCAAACTTCAAAGGTCAATACCTGTTGACCCATTTTTTTCCCACCTAGGCCCCACATCCTAAGACTCAAAAGCTTTTGGAAACAGCACAACTTACTGAATAACATACATTTAAAATGTGAACCTATAGGAGACATTTCAGATACATAAAAGGATCCTTTGCCAGTTTCTAATTGGATTGAATGCTTTCATTCCACTGTGTCCAACTCACCATATTCTCTGATGCCAGTGTCTTAGCAAATAAAAACTTCTCTGGTGTGTAGCTGGTCTCTGCACCCCGTTCACTGCATCCTTTACTGTGTGAAGGCTTTCTAAATGGTATGATTTTATTTGCCCATCTTTGCTTCTGCTGTCTATCTCTGTTGAGGAAAAGCTGACATTGTCCAGAGTAAAGGCACACGTATTCTCTCTCTCCCATGTTCTAAGAGTTTCATAATTTTAGATTTTAAATTTCAATCTTTTATCCATTTTGAATTGACTGTTGTACATAAGGATAGAATTTCATCCTTTTGAATCTAGAAACTTAAGGTTCCTTTTTTTTTTTGAAAAGATAATTTTTTTTGAAAAGTCATTTTCCTATTGTTTACTCTTGGTATTTTTTTTTTATCAGAAAGCAAATTGTTGTAGATGAGTGGTTTTACTTCTGTGCTCTCTCTGTCTCTCTCTCTTTTCTGTCTCCTCTCTCTTCTGTTCCATTAGCCAATTCGTTTTTTTTTTAATGCAAGAATCTTGATGTTTGATTATATGAGTTTTTCAACATCCTTATCTCTCACCCTGCATAAAACTCAGCTTCAAATGGATCAAAAGCTTCTACCTAAGACTTAATACCCTAATTCTGAGAGTGGAAAGTATGGAACACACATGAAGTGATTGGCTTAGGAAAGGCCTTTCTGAACAGGACCTCCTTGTCATGGGTGTTAAGACTAACAATAAGTAAGCAGAACCTCACAAAACCAAACCTACTTCTGTACAGCAAAGGACACTAGTATTCAAGTGAAGAGTGAGGCTGCAGAATGGGAAAAAAATCTTTGTCTGCTATGCATTTGACAGAGAGTTAGTATCAAGAAAACACAACTCAAAAACTTAACATCAAAGAAACAGACAAACCATATTATAAAGCCAAGTGATGTTTCTTTGTTCTTTCTGTTCAGGATTGCTTCGGTTATATGAGCTAATAACTTCACACTGATGGTCACAAGCTAGATCTAACAATTAGTAGCATTAAGAGGAAGAATTATAATGGTGGTTGAAAAGTCAAGATCTTATTATTATTATTATTTTTTGTGATGTGAACTCTCACTCATGTGTCCATAACACAGCTTCTGTAATCGGAAGAATCCGTGAATAATTGAGAAGGGCTGAAGTGACCCTCCCAGGGATGCGGACGTCTAGGGAGGGAAGAAGAGTGATCAGTGAGTTTTGTCCTTCCCCAGCAGCTGTTCCTCTGGCCTGACAGTTAATTATTAGTGTGGCACATAACTGCATCCTGAGGGCATGGAAAACTGAGTCATCAACCAGAGTTAACAGGAGTTCAAGGTAACAGTGGAGTGAAAATCAGGGGACATTTTGTCATGAACATGGCCTACGGCCAGTCCTTGCTTTTGTATCTGTTTTCTAATTCTAGACACCACATAGACTGGTACTGGTTAATTAACTCATAATTACAGACATATTCTAGAAGTGCAAGGAAATAAGCACCTTCTCTACGTACTCTGTTGATAATGTTCCCTATCTTCTCAGATAATAATAATTTGTGTTATGAATATTTTTGAAGTTCTTAATTCAACATAAGCTCAGTAAGTACATATCTGATACCATAGATTCTGCAAAGATTTTGGCATTGTTTTGACAATGTTACCTACATGATTTCATTGAGCACACATGACAACCAATTAGCAAAAGGTCCTGATAATAATCACAAGCGAAAAAAAAGTATGAAAGCATAAAGTTATATAGACCTCAAGAAATTTCCTCACCAGAGAGCAGAGAGCTAATTCTGAGAATCCATCTTTCTGAAATACAGAATAATGACTTTTTTTTCTGAATAAATACCGCTTGAGATATATATTCAGAATGACAATTTGATGGGTGCCAAGTATGGTAAGAGGGGAAGGCTGACGGCAAAATAATGGGATTGGTATCTTCCCTAGCAAACGCTGTGTCTATATAGACCTTGAAAATGACTAAGTCAAAGTTTAAAACGGGAATGTTCCTTGCAGTGAAGAGGTGATATAAACATTAGGCAGACCACAGTGAGTCAAACACACAGGCAGAACTTAGCTGCCTGGACAATGAAGTATTTGGGGCAGGAGAAAAGATGAGACAGAGAAGATGTTTAGGGACACACTAGGAAACACTTAATTGCCACAAACACCGAGAAGTGATTAGAGGAATTGGGGTCGGGGTGGGGAAGGCCTATTTGAGAGACCTGCTACTTGCATCCTTCTGTCCTGGATCACAGAGCTGGGTGCACCAACAGAATCCATGTGGTGTCCTGAGTGCAGTTGTTGTCAGGACTGAGTGCCCAGCAAGAGCTGAGACAGATGCCCGCCAGCTCCCTCTGCTGCACACATCTGGGCGCTAGGAGCCCAGTGTGGGAGGGGGCTATGAACCAGGCACGCTAAGCAAGAGAGAAGGTTGTCTAGAAGTTTATGCATGATAAACCCTTTCTCCATTTCCTAAACCACTGTATCCTATACTACTGACCTTCCTTCAGGGGTGCCTCCTGTGACGCTCTTTAAAAGGCATCTTGTGCATTGGATTTCGCAGAACTGTGTGTTTTTAAAACTCCCTCTAGCATTTTTCCCTCATGTAGCTGTCTCTGAACGTGCTCAGTAACAACCATGCAGGGGTTGTTACAGCACACCAAATTTATTTCTTTAATAGATGAAAACTGACCTGGTTTATGTCTATATTATACTGATATGTGATGTGGCTCTCTGTTTTTGTAAGTGCTAATGTGGCATTTTATAAAAAGGAAGAACAAAAGAGAAATAGAATAAAATGGAAAAAAAAAAAAAACTCTTAACGCCTTGTATGCTAAATACCAATTCCAGGAATTGACTGCCCAGAGGCTAAACTGGAAACAGTCATCTTTGCTCACCTTCTGCGGCGCCCTCAGCTGAGGCGTGATTCCATCGTGTTACTCATCATCCAGGTCATAGTTTTGAGAAGCCTTTCCTAAAACGATTATGTTTCAAAGTGATTCTGTTTGGGTCCAGCACATCTGCACTGGCACAGTCTGGACACTCTCGGCACTGTGCACCTTTTCTTTGCTCACCAGGCAGACACAGCATCAAAGTGCCTCTCGCTTGTCCTCCCGGGGCTTCTCCGCAAAGCTCCTTGTCTGGATTTACTCAGTTTAGGTTTGTTCTTAACCAAGTAAGAGATGAAATAAGTTTCTTGCCTGGATTCTTAATTTGATAATGTTAATGCAGAATAGATTTTGATCAACTTCTGTGGAAGAAAAGCTTCCATCTTCGTGATGGGTAAAGCGTGAAGTGAAACTGTACACAGAACTGCATGTTCCAAGAAACAGATCCAGTAAAGCCAACTCTGCTTGTATAAAGGACACATGTTGAAGTAAAATACATTTAGAAGTAGCATGCTTGGCTATTTTACTGATGCGCCATAGACCAATGGCTTTGCAGGAGGCCTATTCACACATTCATTTAAAGAGCTATAAACCAATAAATATCAAAGGAAAGCTACCTCATCAAAGAGTTCTCTTTGTCTTCCTTCACTTTCAAAACTCCTTGCCAGTCTCCTTTTATGCTATTTACTTTGAATGTATAATCTCCAAGAACCTCCGACTCTAAGGAAACAAGATGCTGGAAACTTTGGCCCTGCTGAGAAGACTAATGTGCACTGTTACTGCAGCATCTTTTGCAGCAAAACACATGGAAAACAACCTCGATGCTCAGCAATAGAAAACAGTTCAGTGAATGATGTTCCATTTGGATAAGCAACTACTAAAAAGCCACCACGATGCTTGTGGGATTGTTCAGTGGTGGCAAAAATATTTGTTTTGTGGTGTTAGAAAGAATAATACGCAAAACTTTGGTCTTATCTCTTATAATTCAAATGATTTTTAATTATTCATGAACAAAATGTACTGTTAATGGTGATCATGTCTGAATTAGGAAATTAAGAACGTTTTTATCTTCTTTAAATATGCCATCCCTTTTCAAGTGTTACATAATAAACATAAATAACTTTTATGATCTCAAGATGAAACCACGGAGCTCTTCCGTTTGTTTGTTTTCCAGTAAGCTGATTCTGTGTCCCATACTGTGCTGTCTCTAGTATGAAGTCAAAAGAAAAGTAAAATAATAACCTGGGTTTCAGAGCTTACAATTTAATGGGAGATACTACAGAGATAAATATGGTTAACATAGCAGTATAAAAGGAAATTAACAATGAGAATAAAAAACTGCTTATTACATGCTAGGAGCACTGAAAGATTTCAGAAGTTTGGATTTTGTGAGGGCTCAGAGGCAGACGGAGAAGGTTTGCATACGTGAACAAAGGCAAGATTAAATAACAGAACAAAGCATGTAGATGGTTTGTGTTTACTTGTGATTTACATCATATATAAAATAGAAAAGGTTTAGTTATAAACACAAAATGCATCTGTGTTTAGAACAAAAATGACATAAAATAGGAAATGGAGAGTTCCCAAAGCACAGGAAGACATGACAGAGTCAAGAACTATTAACTGGAACGTCAAATCTACACAAAGTAGAGACAAAGTCACAGCTCCTCTACTTGTCTTTTAACAAGTGTGTCTTAGCTGCTTTCTTAGTGTTGTAATGACACACCATGACCAAAGCAACTTACAAATGGAGTTCATTGAGGCCTACGGTTTCAGAGGATGAGCCCATGACCCATCATGGCAGGGAGCAAGCATGGCAGCAGGCAAGGCGCTAGACAGTAGATGAGACCTGATGCCTTGATACAATAACCACAAGGTAGAGAGAAAGAGCTCACTGGGAGTGGCCTGGAGCTTTGAAACCTGAAAGCCCATCTCTGGTGACATACCTCCTCCAACAAAGCCACAGCTCCTAATCATTCCTAAACAGTTCCACCAATTTAGGACCAATCATTCAAACACCGGAGCTTATGAGAGCCATTCTCGTTCAAGTGAGAATGAGAGCAGGTGAATGCCACGCTCCTCTCTGGGAAGTCCACATCTTCTGGCAGAATAAGAAGAAAATGGCCTCTGCAGCCATTCTTTCCAGATCTTACATCATTTGTGTGGGGGGGAAGAGGACTAATTTTCTAAAAACAGTGAACACAAAATAGTCTGCAAAACATAGTTCCTGGATTTGTAACCAGAACTTGTAAGCAGAAACGGGTACAAGAGCACCATTGAAGGGGTCCTTTTCTCTCCCCCAGATACTTATGGAAGGAATGAGAATACTTTGAAAGCTTTGGTGAAAAGTTTGGTGTAAAAACAACAAAAAGATTGATTGTTTTGGGAAACAGAGTTGGTTGAGAAACTGTCTTATGTGGTATGCATATGCTGAGTCATTCCAATTGAAGAGAGCAACAAAACAACAACAATGACAACAGCAACCCACTAACAAACTGGAAGAATTAAAGACGAGAAAGAAGTGGAGTCAAGCTCTCTGTCGTCACAGCTGAGATATGCAAGCCCATTCCACTGTAGTTTTAGAGATATTTTATAAAACTGTAAAGTCATTTTAACTTCTTGTTTTTCTAAAAGTATATAATCTGTTTCAGTCAGGAATTGTAATGAAACAGGACTCATAGACTGAATCTATACAGCCATATAAATATGTGCATGTAGACTGTGGTTCAGCTAGTCCAACAATGGATGTCTACTAATAGAAGGCCCAAGAATCCAGTACTTGTTCAGTCAATGAAGCTGGATGTATCAGCTGGTCTTCAATACATGCCAGAATTCCAAAGACATATGCTCTAATGACAGTGAAGCAATGGACTTTTGAGCAAGAGTTAGAGCAAGCAGGCAAAGAGAGGAAGCTTCCTTCTTCCATGTCCTTTATATAGGCTGCCAGCAGGATAGTGGTGCAGATTAAAGGTCAATATTATGACCACAAAAGATCCAGGTTAAAAGTGGGTCTTCCCACTTCAAATGATTTAAATAATAATAATAAACTCTCACAGATATATCCAACTGCTTGGGTTTAGTTAATTCCAGATGCATTGAAGTTGACAGCCCAAAATATTCATTACACCCACTTTCTACAGCAGACAGATCATAAAGACAAAAAGTAAACAGAGAAAGAGCAAAATGAATTGACATCACACATCAGATGGACTTATCAGATATCTACATAATAGTCTATCAAACATCAGAGAATTCACAATCTACTCAGCAGCACAGGGAAGCTATTCTAAAATAGACCACACCACACTTTATGTGAGATAAAACAAATACTTACAAATTCAAAAAGATTGAAATCACTCTTTGCATCATCTTCACTGACCACAATGTAATAACACTTAAAAATTGAAGCCAGTATCACTCTAATACAAAGGCAGATAAGGACACAACAACAAAAACAAAAAGAAACAAACAAAAAAAAAAACAAAGATGCAAAGAAACAAAGAAAAAAATTAGTGCAGGCCAATATCCCTGATCAATATAAAACCAAAAATTCTCAATACGATACCTGCAAACAGAATACAAGCACACATAAAAAAGATCATATGCCAGGACAAACAAATGGATGTAGAGAAAACCCACAGAATGAGAAAGAATCCTCCAGCTGTACACCTGACAGAGGGTTAATAGTCAGAAAACACAAACAACTCAAAAAACAAAACATCAAAGAAAACAAATGACCCGTTAGAAAAATGGGCCTGGAACCTCAATAGAGTGTTTTCAAAGGAAGAAAAATGGCTAAGAAAGATCTCACCAACAGCACAGGCTCTAAGAGCAAGAATCAATAAATGGGACCTCCTGAAACTGAAAAACTTCTGTAACGCAAAGGACACTGTCGTCAGAACAAAACAGCTGCCTACAAATTGGGAAAGAATCTTCACCAACCCTATATCTGACAGAGGACTAATATCCAGAATATATAAAGAACTAAAGAAGTTAAACAGCAACAAATCAAGTAATCCAATTAAAAAATGGGGAACAGAGCTAAACAGAGAATTCTCAATAGAGGAATATAGAATGGCAGAGAAACACTTAAAGAAATGTTCAACGTCCTTAGTCATAAGGAAATGCAAATCAAAACGACCCTAAGATTTCACCTTACACCCCTCATAATGGCTAAGATCAAAAACTCAAGTGACAACACTTGCTGGAGAGGTATTAGAGAAAGGGGAACCCTCCTCCACTGCTGGTGGAAATGTAAACTTGTACAACCACTCTGGAAAGCAATCTGGCACTTCCTCAGACAACTAGGAATAGCACTTCCTCAAGATCCAGCTATACCACTCTTAGGCATGTACCTAAAAGAGGCTCAAGTACACAATAAGGACATTTGCTCAACCATGTTTGTAACAGCCTTATTTGTAATAGCCAGAAGCTGGAAACAGCCCAGATGCCCCTCAGTGGAGGAATGGATGTACAAATTGTGGTATATCTACACAATGGAATATTACTCAGTAATAAAAAAACAAGGAAATCATGAAATTTGCAGGTAAATGGTGGGAACTGGAAAAGATCATCCTGAGTGAGCTATCCCAGAAGCAGAAAGATGCACACAGTATATACTCACTCATATAGACATATAATATAGGACAAACCTACTAAAATCTGTACACCTAAAGAAACTAATCAATAGGGAGGACTCTTGCTAAAATGCTCAATCCCTATCCAGAAAGGCAAAGAGGATGGCCATCAGAAGAAGGAGAAAACAGGAAACAGAACAGGAGCCTGCCACAGACAGCCTCTGCCGTCTGCAGGCTCTGCCTATCAATACAGATGCTGAGACTTATGGCCAACCTTTGAGCAGAGTGCAGGGAATCTTATGAAAGAAGTGGGAAACAGTAAGATCTGGAGAGGACAGGAACTCCACAAGGAGAGCAACAGAAACAAAAATTCTGAGCACAGGGGTCTCTCCTGAGACTGCTATTCCAACTAAGGACTATGCATGGAGATAACCTAAGACCCCTGCACAGATATAGCCCATGGCAGTGCAGTATCCAAGTGGGTTCCATTGTTAATAGGAACAGGGACTGTCTCTGATAGGAACTGATTGGCCTGCTCTTTAATTACTTCTCCCTAAGGGGGAAGCAGTATTGCCAGGCCACAGAAGAAGATATTGCAGCCACTCCTGATGAGACCTAATTGACTAGGATCAGAAGGAAGGAAAGGAAGACCTCCCTTATTGGTGGACTTGGAGAGGGGCATGCATGCAGAGGGTGGAGGAAGGGAGGGATTGGGACAGGAGGAGGGAGGGAACCACAGGGAGGGGATACAAAATGAATAAAGTGTAATGAATAAAGAATTTTAAAAAATGGAACTGAAAAAAAAAGAAACATCTCAAAAAAATTCATTGTCCTTAACAATGACCATCTCAATGAATACAGAAAAATGCCTTTCACAAAACCCAACATGCCTGATGATTGAAGTCCTAGAGAATTTACGGCTATTGGTAACATACCTCAACATAGTAAAAGCTGTACACAAGAAACCCACAGCCAACAACAGCCTAAATGGAGAAGAAACAAGTTATTCCACTGAAGTCAGGGAGGAGCCCGGGACGTCCACTAGCCACACTACTCTTCACAATCGTGTTTGGAGCTCTAACTGGAGTAGCAGGGTGAGAGAAGGAAATTAAAGAGATATCAATAGGAAAAGAGAACTCAAACTACCCTTATTTGCAGACAACGTGATCCTTCACATTAGAAATCCTAACAATTCTACAAGAAAACTTAGAGAGATGATTAAGACAAAAACAACAACCATGTGGTAGGATACAGAATCAACCTGTACAAATCAACAGCTTTTCTACTCACTATCAATAAACACACAGAGGAGATCATGGCCACACTCCCGTCCACAGCAGCCTCACAGAATGTAAAGCCCTTTTTTAAGTTGTTGGTCAGGACTCTCTAAGAGACCCCCAGATATACAGCCCACTGCTCTTATACTCAGTTACCCCCAGAGGTGGAATGAAAGTTCCTATTGTTGAAGACACCACGCACGTTAGAAATAGGGCCAAGAGGGCCCAGAACTGGAACTGACCTCAATACCCTCTCCCTGAGGACTAAGTTTCATGGTACCAGAAGTACTGGCACACTGAAGGCTCGGGGAACATGGCAGAAGAGAAGGTGGAAAGATCCTAAGAGGCAGAGGACCAGGAAGCTTCCTGTGAGAATGTGTCTCCTAGTAACTCCAGAAGCTATGCCCTTAAAGTTTCGTGAACAGGACTACCCAAAGACTGGCTGGACAAGGAGGACACCAAAGGACAAAGCAAACTGCGCAGGGAAAGGCCTTGACTCGACTCTGCACAAAGAACTACAAGCAACTGTGTCAAGCTGGGAAGGAGAGAGGTGCTCCCTCCCAAGGAAAGGCATTCCTCTTGTGGGTCCAGCACCAAGTAGTCTGTCTTGAGACACACGTACAAGTACATTATATGGACTCAAAGGGTTATATTAAGAATATGTATGTATATAGGAATACGTATGGGCAGGCAATTACAATTGATGAAAAAAAAGAGGCCATGAATCTCAAGGATAATGGGGAGGATTATGTGGGAGGATTTGTAGGGAGGAAAGGGAATATGGAGATACTAATCAAAATAGAATCTCAAAAACTGACAAAAATAAAGGTAAAAAGTACATGCCCTGTAATGTCTGCATTTCCCCAATAAACACACAGAGGAGACCATAGATACACTTCACCCACCGTAGCCTGAACAAGGTAACTTGATCTAAGGGAGAGAAAGTGATGGAGGAATTTTAACAATTTACCCTCCTCTCTCTCTCCTCCTATTCTTATTTGTAGTTTTTTTTTTTTTTTTTAATCAGGAGGCGTGTTCCTTGTTTGAACACTATTGACCACTGAGTCTCATTCACAGATGATGGTGATAAATCGTTTCCTGAATAAATCTGTTCTAATCATCTTCATACCACTGTTGCTAGGTCACCAGTACTCCTGGAGAGACGAAAGTTTCTCAGTGTGGAATTTTGTTGAGTTACATGGTGGGTAATTTATATAAATGGAGGAGGAGGAATAAGAGGGGAATATACAGTAAAAAGAAAAAGAAGCAAGATATAAGACTTACCAATGGTCTGAACAGTATCTAACCATGACATATGTTGAAGTATGAAATAGGGCAAGTGGGAATCAGAAATGGTCCCAGCAAAACTCATTTGCAAACAACTATGTTTAATATGCGTTGAAGGCAAACCTGAGGCTGGGGAAACATTGCAGGTATGTTTCTAAAGTATTTTTTGAAGACATTTTGAAGTATAATGAAGGTAAATAAAAATTACTATGCAGACAGTCATGAAAAATAGAATACATTGTATTGATTTCCAGGTAGATTTTTCTTTATGTACTGATGTTATTGTCATTAGTACGTAGTTGCCATATGATTTTTATCTCCTCATTCACCTACCAGAAGCCAAAATTAAAGTAGGCACTTGTGGTACTTTTGAAGCAATCCTTTCGAGTTAAATTTTTGTGGGTCAGGGTTCCATGTAAATTTGTCCCCTGTGGAAAAATCTCACAGAATAAATTCAGGTCCATAAACAAGGGAAGCCTGTTTTCGAAGAAGCGGAACACTGCATATTTATGTATCCTGTAGGTCAGGAAGCCACAAAACAAAGCCACCAGAAAGCCCCATCTGCTCTGTGGAATGCCATGGTTGAGACCTTTTGATGTAAACCAGTTAAAGCTAGAATTCAAGTTTCTCCATGTGGCTCTGATACTTTTTATTTTACTAAAAACGTAAGACCTGAAAGAATTGTCATCAAATCACAACATATTTTTCATTCTAAAATTATGTTTCTCTTATAAATATCCATGGAAAAGAATTTTATGAATCCAATAAGCCCCGGATTACTCTACCAGTGACCTTATTGCTGGCTGTCTCCAGCATCCTGGGGGAAAAACCCGAAATCTGCAATCTTTCAGTGATCCATGAAGATTAAACAAACCCATGAACAGGGATTTAAGGCATTTTCTAAATAGGGAGCATGTATCCTGATCTAGGGCCCTATAAAATGCTCATCATTTTAGGTGATGGCCCCAGAATAGCTTCCATATTAATCAATTAACCAAGCAGCAGGTTTGTGGTTTAAACATGTGGGGAGGGGTCTATATCTCCCTTTCTCTGATTACCTCATGCTTGGTCCTACAGTTACTGTCCACTCAGTTTGTATTTTTATCTGGTAGAAATGACAAGCCTGCAAAAGATTCTGCTTTTTATCACCGCCTATGTTTCAAGGTCCATTTCTTCTTGGTCATGACACTGGCAACCTTTTGTATTTTTTTCCCTTGGGTCACAAAGGAATGATCTGGCAAAAACAAAACAACAACAACTGGAACCTTTGGACATATAGCTCCAAAGTGGCTTCGACGGCGTTCAGAGGTGGTCGCTCAGAATCAAACTGTCAGTCCTAGAGTCAAGTGTTCCAAGGTATTGTCCCTGAAATAAATGGGAGATATCTATGAGTTGCTTGAACATCTATAATTTCAGCCAGACATCATGAAGCTGTCTCTAGTTTCTCTATGGAAAGAGAAGTAGAGAGTGAAGGATGGACAGTCTTGTACGAACTGGTTACTTGGAAGCTGGATGATATTAAATATCTAGTTACCTCACAGGACCACCGATCGAACTGCAATAAATGCAGTCAAGCAGTTTTCGAGCAAAGCAGGGCTGCTGCGGTTTGAAAGCCCTGCCTAAAACTAGTGTTGGAACTACATTTCCATTGCAATTGTATCATGATATAGTTAGCAGAGAAGCAGGCTCTTGATGAAAAAAAAAAAAAAAAAAAGTTTGCTCCTAGTTTTGCTGTCTGTGTCTTATGTTTCTTCTTCTCCAAGCTTTGATGCAGCATGAAGACCATCACCAGACTCTGGCAGCACCACACACCCATCATCAAGAACCAATAAATCAATAAATGCATGTTTATTGATTTTGACCTAGCCCCCGAGAACAGCAGAAAACTAGGGGTCATTCGTCTTTTTTTGAGGCTGCTGTAAAAAGTATGTTTAGGTTGGTTAGCTTATCATAATGGATATTTATTCCTTGCAGGCCTGGCAGATGGGTATCTTTAACATGGTCAGGTTCTGGCCAGGGTCCACTTCCAATTTACCAAAGCTTGACTTTTCTTCTCTGGGCAGTGAGAGAGTAAGCCAGCACGCTGGCCTCTTCCTGAGGGGGCAGGAGCCTCCTCACCCATGAGCACTCCATTCCTGTGGCTTAATTACCTCCCAAAGGCCCATCTCCAAATGCCCTCAGACTCAGGGTTAGACTTCAGCAGGTGACTTCGCTAAGTCAACCCATAATAAGAGATAGTTACTTTTGACACCTAATTAAATTCATACAAGTAAATTTGAATTATTTGAAAGTTAATAGTTTGCCCATTTCTTCAACATAGATGAATAGATGATGAGGTAGGAGAGAAAAATTCTAGCACATATTTCCTATGTGAAAATTAGTTTTTAAATTATTTAATTCTGTGCAACACAGTTTAGAATAAGTAACATTAGCTTCTTTCACTTTACATACGGGGAAACTGAGGTAAAAGAACACACTTGCAACCAGGTGCAGTGGCACACGCCTCTAATCCCAGTACCCGGGGAGGCAGAGTGAGGCAGGTTGATCTCTGTGAGGTCAAGACCACAGAAGCCTTGTCTACAAAGTGAGTCCAGGACAATGAAGGCTACACAGAGAAACCCTGTCTTGAACCTTGCTCAAGACTGCACAGCTTGTTAATTGCAGACCCAGAATTTAAACTGAGGACATCTGGCAAACTAGTCTGAGTACTCTATTAACTAGATCTTTTTAAAGTCGTGTGTTTTGTGTGGGTGCACCTGTGCAGTGTGTGACTGAGTGTGGATGTGGGTGGATGGTACACACACATGCATGCGTGTGCAGAGTCCGGAGGCTGACCGCAGGCATTGTCCTTTGTCCCTGTCTACCTTGTATTTTGAGATGAGCTCTCTCATTGACCGGGTGCTCCCCAATCAGCTACACAGGCTGACCAATGAGCTATAAGGATGGCTCTCTGCCCACCCAGTACTGGCTTTACAGACATTCGCCTTCTACAGGCGTCCGTGTCCATATCCAGCAGTCCATGGGAGTCCTCCAAGCCCAGGCCCTCTGGCTCGTCTTCAAAGCCCTCTCCCAAGCCCCAACCAGACTTTTGCTAGCAAGGTTAAAGCTCTGTTTCTGAGGCTTTTGTTAAAGCTCTATTTTTAAGGCTTTCTGAGCCAAAACATATACACATGTACACACACAAGCTGTGAAATCTTGATGGTTGAATACAGCAAAAATAAGCTTCTCAATCATACTGTGTCCTCAACAGCCAGCAAAGAAATTGAGTTGCCTGAGGTCTGTCTGGTAAGTCTTTTCACTTACATTTGTTATCATCAGAAATACATGCCCTCTATTTGGGTCTTTAAAGTTTCTCAGGAGAAGGACACCAATCTGCTAAATGACAACAGAAATGGAAGTCATATTATTGTCACATAGTATCAAAACACTCACAGCTAGCCCTAATCCCCATGTAAGTGACATATATCTGAGTGGAAGTGAAGGGACTTGATACTGCCTCATTATGTGAACCTACCAATTTCAGATTTAGAGAAAGGGCGAGCAGAGAGAAGTCCTGTAGTAGCAGAAACCATAGAGACTGAAAAGGACACCTTCTCACTCGAGTACCCTCCCAGCTGAGGGAGGGGAACTCCAACCCACCCAAAACAACTTCAACCCCAAATTTACCCTGCCTACAAAATGTGAAGAGAGAAAGATGGAGAAGATAGAGCAAAGACTGAGGGAATGTCCTAACAATGCCTGGCCCAACCAAAGATCTACCCTATGGGAGAGTGCCAACAACTGACACCAGGAACGATGCTCTGCTGAGCTTGCAGACAGGAGCCTGACAGAGTTGTCCTCTAAAAGACTCTACCCAGCAGTGCCTCAAAACAGATGCTAAGACTCACAGCCAATCATTGGGCCATGAAGAGGAAGTCTTGAGCAAAAGTGGAAGGAAAGAGAAAAGGACCTGTAGATGACAGGAGCTCCTCAAGAAGACCAACAGAGCCAACTAACCAGGGCCCAGAGAGGCCTGTGGAGACTGAAGCACCAAACAAGGGCCATGCATGAACTGGACATAGGCCCCCCACAAAGATGTAGCAGATGGACAGCTTAAGCTTCATGTGGGTTCCCCGGTAAGGGAAGTGGGAGTATGCATCGGACAAGGACTCACTTGTTAGCTTTTGATCACTTCCCCCCGGTGGGTCTGCCTTACCAGGCCACAGGGGAAGAGAACATGCTTAGTTCTGATGCAATTTGATGAGTGGGGGTGGATGGGAAAGAGAGCTCCCCTTTTCTGAGGTATAGGTGAAGAGGGAGGGTGAGAATGGGAGAGGAGGAGAGATGGGGCTACAACGGGATGTAAAGTGAATAAAAAAATAAATAAAATTTTAAAATAAAAAGAAATACATGTCCTCTCTTTCCTTTTTATTAATTAGTGGTTCTCAATGCTCTTATTCTCTCTTTTTATTTTGCCATTAATTTGTTTTTATTTCAAGTTAATTTTTTTCATTCTTTCAAAAATTATTACTTGCCTATTTTTAATTGATGTGAAATTTTCAACATATTCTACACACATGCTTTTTTTTTAACTCACAGATGTTGGTATTTGGTTTGCCTTTTCCTAGTTATATCTTTGATGAGCAAAAATGCTTGATTTTAATTAAAAATTATGATTATGATTTTTGTATTTTGAGAAGTATCTCTGTGCTTAACAATATTAATATACTATATTTAGAATCTCCTGCTTTCACTTCTATATTTAGGTCCATGGTTCTTCTGTAATTTATATGTATCTGTTTATGAATCAGGAGTTACAATCTTTCATTATTTGTCTTAATGTCATTCACATACACAGTCACACACACACAAACAAATCTTTTGGCAACTACATTGCAGCTCACTATTTTCTAGAAATCAAGCTGTCTTGGTGCCTAAGTCTGTTTTTAGATTCTCTATTCACTCCAGTGGTTAATGTGTCTGTCTTCCGGCCATGTACTGATTAAAACAATAATCCTGTGTTTAATTTGCAATTTCATGGGTCAAAAATTGGGACTGAGCGCTAGTGGAAGCAATCCAAGGACCGAATGGATTAACAGCTGTGAGGCAGCAAGAAAGTCCTTTCCCTGGCTAATCCTGACTGGGCTCAAAAAGCAACAGAGGCTAGTACTTACTGTCCAAGCAAGCTAGCGTGGGCCTTGTTAATTGTATCTGCAAGGGCCTGGGTACTGAGCAGAGATGAGCAAGTACAGATGCTTATAGATAATGGCTTTTGTTAGAATTCTGAAACTCTTCTTAGACACAAATAATTGTTTCAGAATAATAGCTCTAGCGTGGTAGATGTCTGGAAGGTCGTTTGGCTGAGGAGGTGGTGTGTGGTGTCTCCTCGCAGTCCTGAGGAATGCTCTCCAGAGTGTCGGAATGATGAAAGATCAGATCTTTCCCAGCCACAAGTGCTGTGTTTGTTTTACTTCCCAAAACTATATGCTTTTTGGTAATGAAAATAGAATTCTGTTGGGAAAAGAGGACAACAATTAAGGACTAACTTGTTCGTGATAATTATTTTCCAGAAATGGGCCATAGGGCCTAGAGGGTTGGTAAAGTTTTCTGGGTCTCAGCCTTGAATTTATGCTCTTGCAAAGCATATGTCTAGGAGACTCTTCCTGAAAACCATTACAATAATATTGTGGAGTGGGGAGTCTGTATGTCCACTATTCAGTCTGGAGTATGTGTAATAATTCGAGTAGAGTGATATTTTTGGTTTCAGGAATATGAGGAGCTCAGATACTGAAAACAAGATAGCACAGTGTTACAAAAAGAACACTGGCAACTAGATGAATGATTGGCTAAAAGGAAATTAGACTTATAAAAACTTTAGGCTACTCAACAAAAATCTAGATAATATGTTGACTAAAAAGCTCTTTATAAAGAAAAAAACACTCTGTGTGACACAATTTTAATCATAGAACACATTAGTCTATATACCATTGATGAATGTATCGACACAGAAGTCTGGACCTGCCAGCTTTAGCACAGTACATCCATTTGAAAGGGAACAAGAAGAATCTGAAAAGTCCTAAGAAGCGTCTTTGAGTTACCTGTAACATTTTACTTACTAGATATGATGCATTTATAATAATTTTATAATAATTTATAATATTTTTACATATTATTTATATTTTTCCTCATGTTTAATATATTTCATGATTCAAAATTTATAAAAATACAGTGTGAGGCTCATCCCACCTGCACTAAAATTGATCCAATGTGATTTTTCTGGTGAGGTGACTTTCTCCTTCAACACTGAAGCACATGACCCAGCAAGAGTTTTTGTTGTACAGTTTTTTATGAGTGGCTACCACAGAGCTGGAAGGCCTCATACAGCGACTTGATGAGTTTGCTGAGGTTCAGACACACCCTGTTCTGACCAGATTCATTCAGCAATAACTCTTGATCTTCACTGGGATACAATGAGAACACTCACTGTAATTAGAATGTCTCTTTGCCAGTGTGGTCACTTCTGTCTTCACTAGACTACTAAGGCTTTAGGCTCAATAGTGCCATACTGTTAAACCTCGGTGAGAGCATTACTGTACTAGCAACGAAAGGGCCTTTTAACATAATAGAGCCGGAGACCACATCATCACATTAAACATGTTGTTTGCATGTGTTGCTCTCTACAGCAGTGACGGTGGATCACAGGACTTGTTTTGCATCTACTGCCAGACCTCCTTTATAGGCAAAGACTTCTGTGGCCTCATAAAACGTTATATAGGTTTGACGCTGATAAATTAGTTGGCCTAACTGTTCAAAGGAAAATATTAACAGAGCCGCTGCATTCAGATGAAGTCCACGTCTAAAATGGCATAGTGTTGTTTTTTTTTCTTTTTGATAATTTCAATATTAAGCATACTCCACATACTTCCCAAACGGCTACCTGGCTCCCTATGATATAATGTCAGAAGTTACCAGTGTCAGAAAGTCAGCAGCTGGAAGAGATTCATCTTAGGAACTAGAGAGGTGGGTGAGTGCAGATCTCGTGAGGACCTAAATTTCAGTCCTCCCACTCATGGAAAAGCCCAGGTGAGGACTCATGTCCCTGTAACCCCAGGAGGAAGGAGAGCAGAGGATTTCTGGGTCTGCTGGACGCCAGCCTCGCCCCACACGCAGTTAGCCACTGTCTGGAGGGACTAAGGCAGAAAGTAATAGAGCAGGACACCCCCGGCCTCCTCTGGCCTCCTCCCATACAGCTGAGCCTGCACGTGAGCACACAGCACCCACACAGCTAAGTGAGAGACAGCTCTCTGCCGCCCCTGATCCTGGCCATCTGAAGGCCTCCCGAACTGACTGACAGACAGGGTAACTGATAACATAGAATTCTAATATCTGTAAGATGTGAGGTCCTTCGCACTCGCACTCAGCGCACTCCTCTGAGGTAGGTAGCTGTTTAGTGGGGTGTGAGCGCAACCATTCACAGCTTTTGCATTCATTTCCGTAATGTGTCCACAGGTCTCTTTCTCTTATTTATATTTGCCCTTGTATCCCTTCATTAACCTGCGAAACACGAGGAGAGGCCACAAATCCACATAAGCCGCACTTAGAGCAATTCTTCATTCATACAATGTGAATATTCAAATTTGTGGTTTCTTTGCTACCAGAAAGTTTTCTCATCATAAATTTTCTTCAAGGGCATCCCTGAGAAGATTTCCAACTCAGCTGTGATTCATTCTTGCATAGCATGGCATATTAAACTCTCTTGGTTGTTGCAAAAAAAAAAATTGTACAGAAGTCACAGATGGATTTTGAGACAGATGACACACAAGTTTCACACCTTATGGAGTATACTTGGGTGGGCCTTATTGACTTGGGCGTTTCTATCACAAATGGACACCGGCTGCTGCACCCAGTCAAGGTTGTGACCCGGAAGTTCTAGCACCGCAGTCGCAAGGTATCTCCTCCAGACTTCAGTGTGGGCTAGGGCTCAGGCATATACTGCAAGCTTCTTTTTAAAACAGCCCGTTATCCTCGATCCCCCAAACACGACTGTTCGGGTCGCGGACTTTCCGGGTCCTCCTTGCAGCTCGAGGTAAAGCTCTGTGCCCCTTGCTCGCTGCGCGTGTCCCTTAGAAGGAGACACTCGGGGTTCTTCTTCAGATCTCCCATTCCCGATGCTCTGGGTTGTGCTCAAAATGAGGGCCCTTCTAAGCCGCCCCGGGAAGTCGAGAAGCGCTAATGCTACGGTAGTATTATCTGCTGCAAAATCCCCACAGGCTCACGGAAGGCAGGCCTCTCTTTCCTAACCGTAAGTGAGGACTTTGGGGTGAAGGCCGCCGTTCGCTACTTTAACCAGAAAATCCCAGCACGTCCCGCATTACCGTGCCTGCAAAACTGTCACTGAGAACGCAGCAGATACAAAGATATCCGAGGGGATTTTCTTATGTGCAAGATTATTGATTTTTCAGGTGCGGTAAATATTATGACATCATCATCATCATCATCAACAACGAAAAACCCTGGCATTAACCGTTCCAGAATGTCAAGACCCTGAAAGGCCCTGCAGGCAGCACTGTGAGAAAGAGCAGGGGATGTAACCTACTAAGGGCCACTGTCGCCCCCTCGCATCAGTATGACGGAGTCTTGACCTTCTTTGTTGCAGAAATTTTAAAATAGCAAAGTCAGCAGTCTTCAGTTGCGTCCCAGGAAATGCAGCATTCGGCCTACGATTGTGGTCAGCACCGAGCTGGCGCCACGACAATCGGCCGGCAGCCTCCGGGGTTCACCTGATGTTTCCCGGTCTCGGATGAATGAGATCTGTCTGGGCTAATGTCATGTTTGTCTAAAGCGCCTCTAAAACATGATTCGATTTTCTCCTCTCAGAACTTATCAGTGTCATATCTCGCTGCTGCCTCTGAAGCTCAGCCAGGGCTCTCTGAGGGTAGATAGGTCGAGGCCCCTTCCTCTAATACCAGCCAAGGTTACTCTTGGCATTTCTGTAAATCACCTCACCTCTAATGGCTATGCAGTCTTAGAGCTGATATTAGACATAGTATATTAAATTTCGTACCTCACAGAAATGTAAGCTCTATTCCCAGTTTCCCTCGATGTGGCCTTATTTGGAAAGAGGCCTTTGCCGATTGACATATAACGATGGTCCCAGTCACATATGGCTGGGTCTACCTCACAAATTAGATTTATTTGGAAAGAGACAGGGACACAGAAGGCAGACATCGGCTGATACACCAGCTCTTCAAGGCATACAAGAATTTCTACACACGCGCGCGCGCGTGCGCACGCGCACACGCACACACACACACACACACACACACACACACACCTGAAAGAGACATGGCTGTCCCCTGACTCTCAGAACTTGGCAGTGGTCGTCAGCATCTGCTTACTAAGCTTCCTGGTGTGTGACTCTAGCAGGCTACCACAGCACACGAGGGAAATCTGGGATGTGCACAAGGTGTTCACTGTTTTCCTAAGCATGATGACCCAACGAGTCGAAGCCAGGGGAGTGCTTTTCGCTGAATGCAAATTACTTTTCAAGTTGATATTAACAAGGGAATCAAGTGATTTGTCAATATTTCAAAATGATGGCCGCTGCCAGTCACCTTTTGTTCTTCATGACAGTAAACTGCTTGAGCAATTAGTACTGTTACCGCTAACTGAAAATTAACTGTAAGGACCAGGAGAATACAGGATGGCTGTGATAGAATGGGGGCGGGGAAGATTGAGTGCAAAAACACTGAGTCACCATAATGCCCGTTGCCTTTCTGTGCAAGCTCAGGCAACGGCATGAGCCGTAGCCTCCGAGTGATTTAGGAGTTATGGACACAGCAGAGGCATCCTGGGCAATGGAACAGACTGGAAGTGGGGCTGGGGAGATGGCTCATCGAGGAACGTGCCTGCTCTGTGAGCCTGAGGACCTCGGCACTGGCTGGGAAGGGGGACAGGGGCTTCCAGGAACTCGCTGGACACCAAACTAGGCAAAAGTGGCCAACTCCTGGTTCAATGAGAGACTTTGTTTCAGAAAATAAGGTGGAGAGACACTTGACATGCTGCTCTGGCCTCCATGTTTGTGAGCTTGGGGTTGCTACCCCCCCCACACACATACACACACTCACACATATACACCCTCAAACACAGACTCAGACAGACAGTCTAGTCTGTGTCTCTGTCTCTCTCTCGCACACACAATGATGGAAGTTCATGGGTATACTAAAGAAGGGAGTTTGGCGGCGGGACACACACTGGCCATGTGTCAGGCTCTTCCACTGCAAAGGGGAAGTATGCACTGTGGGTGAATAGACGGTGTCTCGGGGGGACGGTACAGCCAGCTTTCGGGTGTAGTGGAAGAGTAACAGCAGGAGGTACCTCAGAAAGACACACTGTGTATATAACGCGTACACTTCAAACACAGACATGCTGTGCAGCTACCCTTGAATTTCTAAAATCTATCGGAGCCATATCGGTAGCCATGAAGTTAGGAAAGGACCTAAGGGAGTCGAAGGAAAAGGAGGATCTGAGAGGTATGTGTTAAGTGTTGGGGCTTTAATAGGTGTACAGCTCCAGGGCCACAGGGTCTGCTCTATGACGGAAAACCGGATCCGCCCTTCTTAGTTTAACCAGAACACTGCCTGACCTCTGAACCTCGACATGACTCAAGTACACTGGCCACTGATAAATTTGTTTAAAATGTTGGTGCCTTTGAATTTCTTTTTAAACTGCTGGGAGTGTTTAGCTAAATTCTAGAAGATACCATGTAAGGATGAGGAAGGACGAGCATTTAAGGGAGCAGATGGACAATAGCCGTGATAGAAGTAAGACTGCTTTTCATGAGTTGGGTGGATGGACGCATGCCCGAGGCCCGTTGGTAGGGCAGGGCAGCTCCAGAGAATTTAGAAGTCTACTTCACAAAAAAGCTCGGCTTGAGGAAAGTCTGGTTCTTGGAGAGGATGGTCATACTATCTCTGCCAGTGTGTTACCTGATCCATCTAGAAAATGTTTGTGTATAAACACAGACACTCTGCTCCGCTGGCAGACCGGAGCCTAGAAGAGCTGTCCTTTGAGAGGCTCCACCCAGCAGCGGATCCTAACTGATGCTGACACTCACAGCCAAACGTTGGGTGGAGCCCAGGGAGCCTTGAGGAAGAGTTGGGGGAAGGATAGAAGGACTCAAGGAGCTCCACAAGAAGAGCAACGGAGCCGACTAACCTGGGCCCAGGGGTGCTTGTGGAGACTGAGACACCAGCCAAGGACCATGCGTGGACTGGACCTTGGCCCCCTACATATATGTGCACGATGGACAGTTTGGTCTTCATGTTGGTTCCCTAGCAAAGGCAGCGGGGGCTGTTTCTGACAAGGACTGCCTTGTATGCTTTTCAACCACTTAGGGGCGGCCTTGTCAGGCCTCCAAGGTAAAGGATGTGCTCAGTCCTCATAAGACTGGTTGTGCTGGGATGGGTAGGTGGGGGGGGTTCCCCTTTTCAGAGAGAGAAGGGAGGGGGATACGGAAAAGTGGGAAGGAGGGTGGGACTGGGAGGAGAAGAGGGAAGGGCCTGTGATTGGAATGTTAAGTGAATTTTTAAAAAGTGATAATCCTACCAAGCACAATCTACAGATTCTGTGCAAATTCCAGCAAAATTTCAGCACCATTATTCGCCAACATAGAATAAAAAAAAAATGTATATGGAGACATAAAAGACCAAGAATAGTCAAAGAAACAGCCAAATCCTGAACGAAAAAACAAAACAGGAGGTATTACCATACCTGACTTCAATTTTTTTCCTAGAGCCATAGTAACAAAAGCTCGGAAACAGACATATAAATCAATAGGATAGAACTGAGGACTCAAGTTCATACAACCACAGTTACACGATATTAGACAAAGAGGCAACAATCACAGGCTGAGAAAAAAAGCATCTTTAACAAATGGTGCTGGGATACCTATACACAAGGCCATGAAACTAGGTCCTTCATCTCTCTCTGAGCATAAACCTCACCTGCAAATGGAAGAAGGACTTCAACAGAAGGCCTGACACCCTGAACCTGCTGGAGGAAAAGTAGGTACCACACTTCCACTTACAGGCACAGAAAAGAACTTCTGGGACCTCTGGTGCACAGGAAATAAGACCAACAACAAACAAGTGCGATGGCTCGAAACTAAACCACTTGTGTTCCTCAAAGGAAAATAGAGGGACAGGCACCCCGAAGAACGGCATCTAACAAATGATTGGCATCTAGAATATGCAAATAACTAAACAAAAGTAAACATTGTCTGGGCATTTTTTAACCCTGCAAGTATTTTGCTTATATATTGGTTTCCAATTTTATATTATTATGGGATTTCTGTGTGTGCAAATGTGCATGTCTTTGCACCTATATTTTCTTATGCCTTTTCTTTGGCTCTTTTCATTCTTATTCATTTGTTTCATCACATTCAGGCTTGTTTGTTTGTTTTTATCTTATTATGTTTTTTATATATATATACATATATATATTTCTTTTTTAGATGAATGTTTGTTTTTTAATGAGAGAGAGCAAGGAAGGATGTGAATTTGGGTTGGTGAGGATCTAGAAGAAGTTGGAGGAAGGGAAACTATAACCCAGAATATATTGTATGAAAACTATTTTCAATAAAATAAATTTAAAAAAGAAAACAAAAGAATATGTCCACCAGAGTCTATTTCATAAATAAAATCTGCTTCACCTTGAGAAGTCCATAGACAAGTATAAAACCTAATATGCTGTTTCTAAAAAAAACCCTGTTTTGATAGCAGGCAGTATTGGGGCCTTGATGATTCATAGAGCCTGTATCTTACAAATCGACCTTTCCAAATGATATCTTTTCTCTAGTTAAATACTACATTTGGTAAGCGGGTGCATGTTCTATGCAACAGCGCTGGAACTGTTTATTTGGGTGTAAAGCAGACAGAATAAATACAGGGGCTGAAGTGAGCGCAGGTACCCCTCACTTCTGTTTCTTACTGTGTGCGTTGCAGTGATGAGGGCTCAGTAATAATTTCAGCTTCCCTATAGGACTGAATATTCCCTTAGCTCACAGAGGGTCTAGCTGAACTCTTTCTTATTTTTATTTTTTCTGTTCTTTTTGTCAGATACATGAATATCTCATGTATACATTTATTTATGTATACAGTTACATATATTTATCTTATAATTCCTTTTGAGACTTTTATCATATATAGAAATATATCATAATTTTTATTTTTGGAATTAAGATACAATCACAACATTTCTCTCCTTCCATTTCCTCCCACCAGTCTCACCCATGCCCACCTTTTATTCCTCTCAAATTCATGGCCTCTCTCTTTTTTTAATTGTTATAGGTGAATAAATATATAAAATCAACTTGTTTAATCCTTTTCGCATTACTTGTATATAGTTTTTTCAGGACTGATAACTGGCATTTGTCAACCAGGAAGGAACTCACCCCTGGTGTAGAAAACTTCTCCCACTTTCAGTCCAGCATCCAGTGACCATTTGTAGTTCATGGACACGCGCACATGTAGGTTTTTTTCTGCACTATTCACAGCCCATGGGCTACGGAACTAGCCGAGTTACCTGTCAACAGGTGAGTGGATAGACAATCTTATATATAGACACAATGGGCTCTATATGGCCACAAGAAGTTTTATTGTTTGTTCGTAAATAGTTAAATATTTTTCTCCGCTAATGCAGAAGAATACACCACACACTAAATTATGAACGAGTTAATACGACTTAAGTTCTAATCATTATGTCCCTGTTGAAAAGCAACACTTTAGTGACTAAAAGTACAATTCACCTAGCATTGTTCACCTAGTGTGACCTATTTTCTATCTAGCGTAACCAAACTATGTAGCATACCTGCAACCGTTTGCTTCGTAGAATAACTAAGCTGTGTAGTATAGCTATATCATTTGCTATGTGGTATAGCTAAACTGTATAGTATAGCTATAACTATTTGTTATTTAATATAACTAAATTTGTAGTATAGCTAAAACACTTGTTATGTACTATAACTAAATGTATATCTATAAATAGTATATCTGTAACTATTTGCTATGAACTATCAGTAAATCTGGGAGTTTGCTGTTCTGAGTTTGGTCTTAAACCTCTCTGTCACTCTGTTTCTTCTCTTGGGCAAGTAGGTTGTTGATCATTTTTGAGTGTCTGAATCTGAGGTAAAGCAAATGTGTCCACAGGTGATGTTACTTTGGAAAATGCCCTCTCTGGTTGTTAGCTTCCTACTGAATGCTCAGCTCCATCCTACCACTCACCATTTTGAAGTAAACAGGGAACTCAGCAGGCCTCCTGTCCAGGAGCCGTGTGCTGCCTGCCATGCAGTGCTGTGATTTTCTGGCCAAAACAGCTTATGTGAACAAATGTATTTCAGAAATCAAGACTTTAAAGTGCATGCTTCATTTCCTTCTGCCTGGAGATACTCCCACAAAGCTTACTAAGAAGGATTTAGCAGTTTGTGAGATAAAGATTTTGAGTTCTCAAATATTCAAAGATGAGCAAATGTCTGGTGGGCTTTGTTTATTTTTTTTTCCTCCTCTGGAGCATTTTTCAGAAGATCATAGTTGCATCCTGGATGCTGGACAGGATAGCCCATCTGAGTTCTGAAACCAGGCTCTCCTGAGCATTTTTTTTGTTGTTGTTTTGGTATGGTTCCCAAGGAAGCCATCAAACCATTGGCTGCTCATCACAACTCATCCTCTCAAACCCTGAAATTGCTTTGTTACTCTGGAAAGAAGCAGAAAGAAGCAGGTAGCTTGTGGTCATGAGTGGGGACCTTGATTTGGGATAAAACCCAGGGAAAGAGAAAGACAAATGTGATAGTCTGCTGGCCTCTGAGCTCCACTAAACAGTGGAGAGAGGGCTTTTCAGAACCAGCGAGGAGGGGCACTATCTATACTCAGTCTCCAGCTCCCATCCTGGAGGTCACACAGTTTTCTGATTGGGGCCCGTGGGGCCAAGAGCCAACGTCTCTGCCACCAGGACAGCAGCGCTTTCCCACGTTCAGCTGAAACTAGAAAGGAGCCAGCGTTTGCCATACCTCACCTTTACCACTTGTAAGATGGGATCATTCTACTACTCTCTTTCCAGGTCTATTGATTTGCAGAAATAAAAATTGGGAGAAAGAGACCTTGCTTTTCTCTGTGTCCCAGGATCAAGTTAGGCTCACTTCTTCCTTTCTGAAGCAAAAGATGCTTTTTTTTTTTTAACCATTGCCTGGTGTTGTTTTAAAACTTATTCTATCACAATTATTTGAGGCAACCATTTCAAAGCTGGCATACCAACACAGCCATGAGTTTGAGCATCTGGATGACTTCTTTTTTTTTTTTTCCGCTTGCTTGCTTTCTTCCAGCATCTGGTAATAGCTGCACCATTGGCATTCTTTGGTTTACAACCACATTTCCCTAATCTCTCCATCACCATGGCTTGCTCTGTCTGCATCACCACGTCGTCTTTTACTGAAGATACCAATCATTTCCAATTAAATGAAGGCGTCCCTAATGCAGTATAACTTCAGCGTAACCAGACCACAACAACTCTATTCACAGAGAGCTTCACATTTTAAGGAAAGTGTGGATTTGCATTTAACATAACTTGTGGGATTCTTTGAGTTTGACTGTTTTGAGGCCTTCTATGCAGGGGCTCATACAGTGTATTTCTGTTGCTAGCTTATTTAATTTACCATGATGGTCTCAAGTTTTATCCACCTTGTCACATACCGAGAAATTTCCCTCTTAAATCCTAGTAGTATTACAGTCTGTGTGTATTCCTCAGGTTTCACACCTGTCCGTCTGTAAAGAAATAAATCTTGGGCACTGTGAAGAGAGGGCCAGTGAACAGAGGAGCAGTGATCTCTGGGAAACTGATTTCAATACTTCCAGATGTAACGGGTAGACTTAGGACTGCTAGACAACATACCACCTCTAGTTTTGATTGTCTGAAGGGGGTCTATACTGTTCCCACCAGCAGGGCATAAGAGGTCCAATTTCTCCACCTTCTGTGAGTGAGCTTTGAAGCGCACTCCCCCCCCCCCTTGCCTGCTCTCGCGACTCCTGCTGCTACGACCAAGTGTGTGGGGAAGGAGAGCAGTTCTCAGAGCTTATTATTGCAAACACCTGAGTCATAAACTTCAACCAACAAGCCAGTGCAGTCATGGTGCCCTCTTAGAAACTCTGTGTTCATTTCCAACTCAGGAAAATGGTGAAAGGTAACTAGGAACGGAGTAGTCATCCCAGAAAACGTCCTTTTGGCGCAGGGAGTATCAAACGTGAACTGTTGGCTGGAGTTTAAGAAAACATTCTAAAGAAATTCAGAGCCTCTTAAAAAGGAGTCAGTCTCTCTGTAGGACTAAGACTATCTCAGCTTTGAACAGATTTTTTTTTTTTTTTAATTCTTATTAGAGTTGAGAGTGTGCCCATTGATCCAACAAGAGCAATTTGCTAATAACTAGGCTGGCCAGGGAGGCTTCGGGCTGCTGCAGACAGGCGGTAGGGAGTCTGGAACTCACAGAAGACAGTGCCTAAGACAGCAGATGAAGCAGCCAACATCTGTGTTCACGAAGTCTCAGGACAGAACCAGCTCTCAGCGAACCAGCTTCTGAACGAGAGGAGGCCGCACTGACTGCTCCTTACCTTCCTCAAAGAAGAGGTCTTCAAGGCTGTTGCAGAATCCCGCAGGGAATGTTCGAAGCACTTAGCTTCCCTTTCGCCTTCCATATTAATATGAAATGTCAGTTTTCCCACTAGACTTTAAATTCCCGAGGACAGAACACGTGTCTACCTCATCTTTGGATCTCCTATAATACAGGGTACACTCAAGGTGCTCGGCTGAGACTTGAGACATGAATGATGCAAACGGTAAGGGTCTGGGTAGCTCAGAGGACCAAGCCAGCCAACTCTCTCCAAGACCTGCCAAAATGGAGGAGACTTTCTTTCTACGAATTGAACTTTGCACCTCAGAAGAGGCCCTGCAATTTGAGAAGATATATCATAGTTTTTTTTGTTTGTTTGATTGTTTGTTTATGGTTCTTCTTGGATTTCTACCAGGAATCATGCCACACGCACATCCATCATACGCTTTTCTTAGAGCAAGTCACAGACGTGCCGTCTTTCCTCTTGCTCGGGAGGGGAAAGGGCCTGAGGCAAGCCTGACTTCGTGGAGAACCAAGTCAACATGACTCTTCCTTCAGGGCACCCAACCACCAAGCTGAAGCCGGAGGGGACTTCCTGTGGGAAGCCCAGCTACTCCTGAGCTGCCTGGCTTTCCTGTCAGCGCTTGCAGTGGTGAGCCTCATCTTGCAGTTCCAGTTACTCATATCCCCCAAAGAAGAAAAAAAAAAAAAACCCTCTCCCTATAAAATATTTATTGTTTTATATTTTAAAAGAAAGAACCAAATCAATTCTATTTTGAAAGGCACATTAAAAATGTAAGCACAAAGCACAGGGCACATTTCACAGGAGACTGGACTGCCAAGAGTTCTTTTTTGTTTTTTTTTTTTTTTTCTTTTTTTTTTTCTTCATCTACCAGAAGAAATTAAATGAAGCCAGTTTGCCTCTGGGGTTTTAACATCATTACAATTCATCTTAATAATGAAGTTAAAATTAACTGAAAGAGGACAAAATGGAAAAATTACTCACATTGCTAACATGGGTTTATTCGTGGGAAAATGGATAAAAGTAATATCCTTTGGGCATAGTAAAGCAAAATATCAAAATATAGGTGACCTGTGATGGAAGTGGCATCATCAGCAGTCGCTTGTGTTTATGGAAGCATAACCGAACACATAGCACACAGGCCCGCACCAATAGGGAAGTCTATGCTTGGAACATACATGTGTACACACAATGAAAAAATCATTTGCTTGAAATTATCACACACACACACACACACACACACACACACACACAAATGGCCTGCCCTCCACAAGCCACATCAGTGTTCCTGGTAGTGCATATAACACTCCACAAGAAATTAGGTCTACTTCACAGAAATTTTCTAGAATGTCTTTGTGGACTCTCTCCAGAAAGGAGCAAAATGACTGATGAGAAGGTGGGGGGGGGGGGGGGGCATGTCACGGGCGATTTGAAATGTCTCCTTAAGAACTCGGGCACTGACTGTCATTCTTTGCTCTGGGAAGAGAGAAGTGTGAGCAACGCACTCCTGCAGAAGAAGGGCAATTGTTTTTAAAGCCAACTGAATTCTTCTCAGGAAACTCAAGCTTCCACACTGGACCCTTCAGGGTGGTGGCAGCAGCAGGCAACACAGCCAAGCTGTGCATCAAAGACTGCGGCTTTGCTGGCTGTCAGGGGAGTGCGCAGTTGGCTTGTTGTTGATATGCTTTCGTGGGAAAGTCCAGCACGCAAATGATGTGGGTTTGGATTGAAAGGGTAAAAAAAGAGTATATTTCAAAGTAGGTGTGCCACGCCTCAAATTCTAGAAGTAAAACTTTGTGCCTATGTGTGAGAGATGGGGGTGAAGGAACAGGCAGATAGACAGACAAACAGAGCATTAACTTACTGTCTTAATTTTTCCTCAGTGTTTTAAGGAAACTAATTATACTTATCCTAACATATAATTATCTTCTCTCACCCCTCTCTTTCTGCTGATCTAAAAACCATCAGCTCTAATCAACCCGCTCCAACTCATCTTCATTCTTTTAAGTATCTAACTTTCAAATTTATACCAGGCTTAGAATGTTAATATTTAAAAGTCATATCTACACACTATACTTTTTCTAAGATTTTTAACATAGATAATTTGGGGGCTGAAGAGATGGATCAGGGGTTAAAAGCACTTTCTGCTTTTCCAGAGGACGCAGGTTCAATTCTCAATACCAATACAGTAGTTCAGAGCTGGCTGAAACTCCATTCCAGGAGATCTGTTGGCCTCTTTTAGCATCCACGGGCCCCACACATACATGGTACACAGACACAGAGAAACACAGATACACAGAAACACAGATACACAGGCACACACACACACACACACGCTAACCTGACCAGGTATTTAATTTCAAGTGTGGATTGAAGAGACAGTCAAAAAGCTACATGTGATGTGCCTAGCTGGTGAATGCATGCTCAGAAATGTTTCCATTAAATGCACATTTGTGTAAAGGAGGAGATCACTTGGGTAGAGAAAAATAGCGTGGATAAGAAATGTTATACCCGAGGAGACAGTAAACTAATATAGCCCCCTTTCCCTGAAAATATAGAGAGCACCGTGAGTGAGCGAAAGAGAGCATGATATGTGTGTCGGGAGGCTCTGGCACCAGAGCTGTAGCATATACGCACACTGACGCGTGCGCCGCCCCCAAGGGTAGGACAAATAGAAGTGTCACTTCGTATAACCGCGCTGGCAACTTTATGGAGCACCATACATTTACTATCCCCACACAGAAGAGGCGGCTGGGGTTAGCTGCTGGTCGCATGGGCCCTGAAATCCGACAGCTTAGGGTCTCACTCCCCTTCCTGTTTGTCTATCGTTAGTTGCAAGAACTATCACAAACTGATAATGCCCCTTGACATAGTTTCGTTTACGGAATGGAATTCTATACCCTTAGATCCAATTAAGGGCCAAGGGAGACGGCTCAGTGAGTAAAGGCGCAAGCCCAGCATCTTGAGTTAGATTCCCGGAAGCCGCTTAACAATGGAAGGAGAAAGCCAGGTCCACGGGGTTGCGCTCTGCAGGCTTTGTAGCACCCTCCCATTCACACACACTCACACACACACACACACACACACACACACACACTTTAAATTAATTTTTAAAAATATTTGATAAAGATAGGTGCACACATAACAATTTGAAAGTGGAAATTTTAAAATAAGACATTTGGCTGTAGTGGGGTCACTAAAGATCGGCAAATAAAAACATCGTAAGACTGGTCCTCCGGTTCTTACCATCTTTCTGCCTCCTCGTCCATGTTTCCTGAGCCGAAACCATAAAAATTCTAAAGAACATAAGAAAAGCATATGCAGAAACTAAGGTTGAACACTCAAGGTATAACCAGCCCACAGCTGAGAGCTGGGTCTCATTAGAAAGGATATATTAATGTCACCTGGACACACTCCTTCCCAAGGACAGGCCAGAATCAGGGAGGAAAACCTTTTTCTCTTACAGTGCTATTAGTGCCCATATACATGATGAAATGTATGCTTGATGGGCCCAGAGCAGTTTTTACAGGGCATAAGTGAAGGTTGAATCTGTAACTAAAAAAAAAAGAGTAGATAATAAACATATTAATAATAGAATTTTGAGAGCCTTTAAAGTGTTAAGGTCCATATAAAGACTTCTGTGCAGACATTGTGGCTCAGTCTCTATTTCATCCACTCAACAATTTGCTAAGGAGCACCTCCTATTTTCCAAGTACTGTGTTAAGTACTAAATAGTCATTGCGGAACAAACCTAGGATAGAGCATCGAAAAGTAATGTGGGCTGTAAAATTATGCCTTTAAGATGATTTGACTAAATAGCAAACTCAAGTCATTTACTAAGTTAGTGTTATGGAGAGGTGTGTGTGTGTGTGTGTGTGTGTGTGTGTGTGTTGGTGCCATGTCACACTCTTTTTATGAACATTTCATTTCTTGTGCCTAAGTGATTTTCCAGAGCTTAACAATCCCCACACATGGAAACTGTAAGAAAGGTACATATATTAACCTATACTGGTTAGATTTTTATCACAGCTTGAACTTACAATTGTCACTAAGCTTTATCTGCGTGGAACATGGAAAAAGAAAGCATGGACGAGTCGTGAATGGGTGAGGAGAACAGCAGGCTGGCCTTGGGATAAGATCATGGAATGGTGCAGAGCTGTAAGGGGGAAGGCTCCCATCAGGATTCAGCCTTTTCTCCTAGGGCCCTGATCTTATCTCCAAAGGATTAAAGACAGAAGCTTAAAGGGAGCAACTATAAACACTGCCAGGGTTATATGCTTAAAGTCAGTATAGGCCTCAACCTCAAGGGTGCATTTTTTTAAGTCTCCGGTGGCAGATAACAAGAAAGCTGTATGTGAGAGTCACAACCTAAGGTTGGCTGCATTATAAAATAGCATTTGTGAGCAGGTGGCCATACATTTTGAGTTTCTGCTCTGATACATAAACTTGATTAAATGTTGGAGATTAAATTGTGTGCAAAATCACGGTGGCCTAGATTCTTGATAGCAAGAAATACAATTAATAAAATGATGTCATTAGTGACCATAAGGACTATCAATCCAGGAGGGCGAACAAAATGCAAATATAAACTAGAGCGTGAACTCAAAGAAGACATCTCTGAAGAAGTTACACGTCATTCTGAGAACAGCAACCCTCCCTGATTGACACAGAAACGTGGAAGTGGGGAAATTAAGATGATGAGGTGGATGAGCAGCTGTGGGTTTTGTGTCAGGAGCTCTGAGGATACAGACTAGGTACTCCTGGCAAATCACAGAAAACCGAGAGCAGAGAAGTCAAAGAGGGCATCCTATAACCTGTTAGGGTGTATGCTGAAGAAGTTGATGGTTACTTAACATAGGCATCAGACAAAGAAATGTCAGCAGTCTGTGTTGAGGACTGGATTGGTGACACAGTTTCTTTTTCGCCAGGCCGACGTAGATTCAAGGTAGAGAAGGGGCATGAAAGCATTCCAGAGTAGAGTTACACGCCCCAAGGAACAGCGCCACAGGAAGAAGTCACTGAACCTTGTCACGTGCTGGGATGAAGATAAAAGCTAAATGGTGTCTATTATGTTTGAAGATGTTGATGTAAATGAAGGTCCTTGAACTAACTAACAGGGGAGGGAGTGCCTGAGAAGTCAAGTGGCTCCCAGGTGAGTCAAAAGGAAAAGTAGGAATGGAAATGGGCCTAGAACAGGATTTTTGGAAACTTGGGTTGTCTTCCAGCAAGAAAGCAAGCGGAGGGAGATAAGCATTAGTACCAAAGCTGAATAAATTACTTAGGAACTTACATTATCTTGCTCAGCGAAATCTTCTCCTAGCAATTGATTCATTCTAGCAAGCAATTTAAAAAACAAGACAAAGACTTTAAATTATTAAGACCTCAAACTGGCACACGCCCTGCTTTTCTGCAGTTACATGAAACTATAAAACTCTCCTAAAGAGCATTTCCCATCCAATTAATACTATTGTAAGCCTCTTGAAAGCAGGAACTATATTTTCAGAAAATCCAACCTCAGTAAGTCCTTGTTGGGTTGTTGTATAACATGAGATGTTGAGAGACCAAAAGATAAATTAGCAGCTATTAAGACCTGAAGTAGGTGGGTGGAGAAGTCCAGTAATGCCCTGAGGGGAAGGACTGCCTTACTGCATTCTTTCCCCACCCACTAAAGATAACAGTTGCTAGGAAACTGGCCCATCCCCCTAGGGTCATTATGGTCTGGGGATCTTCCTATAGCCAATCAATTCAAAATGTAGCATTTTGACCAACAGATGCTTGCCAGGCAGAAATCACCCCTGCCTTGGGCATGCTGGGAGGGACCAGAATCTTTAAATCACCCAACTAACCTGGGCACGGAGCGATCAGCTCCCACCGCCGAAGCAGTGGCCCAAGCTGCAGCTTGTAATTTACAATAAAAAGACCCTCATGTGTTTTGCAATGGAGTCGATTCCTTGCGAACTGGGTGTAACAATGTTAAAAATGAAGAAAGTCATATAATAGAGTCTTCAATACCAAAGGGCCTTTTGAAGTCATCAAGTCAAATAATCTGTCTCCTTTTTTATTTATTTATTTTTTTCATACATTTGACTTCAGTTGAGTTTGTGTAGTTTGGTGTAGTTCAGTTTGTGGAGCTCAGGGACAGTTTTTCAATTAGAGTACTCCAGTGAGAAGCCGAGAGAAGCCAATCAAATCAGTCAGCTTGGAGAGGAGTTTGAGCCAGAATAGCTAAGTTGAACCAGACAGCCAGAGTTCAGAACAAACTAGAAAAGGGCCACATATTCAGCAATAAGCCTTTGAGACGAATGAAGGACACGTTTATAGCTTATAAAACAGCTGGTCTCCTCCAGTGGCCCTAGTGCCCGTTGTCCCTCACTATATTCCTTCCCTTACCTGTCTCTTTCATCCTTTTTCTGATTTGCTCCTCCCACTTCAGGATCTTCCCACATATTCTATTTCTCGTTCTTTGGGAGGTCCTGTCCTCCCACCTACTTTCTTGCTAGGTACTTAGCCTCTGTGGTTATATGTTTTTTGCATGGCCACCAAGGCTTAAAAGCTGACATGCACATGTAAAAGAAAACACAGTATTTGTTCTTTTGGATCTGGGTAAGTTCACTCAGGATGGTTCTTTCTAGTTCCATCCATTTTCTTGTATATTTCCTAATTTTATTCTCAACGGGTGAATAGTATTTCATTTTCTAAATGTACCACATTTTCATTAGCCATTCATCCATTGATGTACATCTTAACTATTTCCAATTTATGACTATTATGAGTAGAGCATAAATAAACATAGAGAAGCAAGTGTCTCCACAGTGGAATGTAAAGTCTTTTGGGTAAACATCCAAAATTGGAATAGCCGGATCTATTTCTAACTTCTTGAAGAACTACAGGACTGATTCCCATAGTGGTTGTACAAGTTTGCACTCCCATCTGCAATGAATAGACATTCACCTTTCTCCACGTCCTCACCACCACGAGGTATTATTTGTTTTATTGTGTTGGCCACTCTTTCTGCTATAAGATGAAATCTCAAGGTGGTATTGAATTACATTTTCCCAATGACTAAGGATATTGAACATTTCTGTAAGTATTTCTCAGCCATTTGTGTTTCAGCTTTTGTGAACTCACTGTTGACTTCTGTGCCTCATTTTTAAATTAGATTATTTGTTTTCTTGATGTCCAGTTTATTTTTAGTTCTATATGTTTTCTAGATACTAACTTGCAATCAAATATATGATTGCTAAACATCTTTTCCTACTTTATAGGTTATCATTTTGCCCAAAAAAGGGTGTCCTTTGCTGTACAGAAACTTTTCAGTTTCATTAGATCCCATTTATTAATTGTTGGCCTTGGTGCCTCTGCTATTGGTGTCCTGTTCCAAAAGTCCTTTTCTATGCCAATAAGTTCAAGACTGTTCCCCACTTTCTCTTCTATCAGATTCAAGGTATCAAGTCTTATGTTAAGATCCTTGATGCATTGGTTTGAATTTTGTAAAGAGTGATACATATGAACCTATTTTCTTTTCCCTACATGTAGCCTTCCAATTTGGCCAGTACTGTTTGTTGAAGATGCTGTCTTTTCTCCAGTGTGTATTTTTGGCTTCTTTGTACAAAAATCAGATGTTCACAGGTGTCTGAGCTTATGTCTGGGTCTCCAATTTGATTCTACTGTTTTGTGTGTGTGTGTGTGTATGTGTGTGTGTGTGTGTGTGCCAATACCATGCTATTTTTATTACTCTAGTTCTCTGCCACAACTTGGAAACAGGGATGGAGATACCTCCAAGAGTTCTTTGATTATTCAGGATTGTTTATCTACCCTGGTTTTTGTTGGTTTGTTTTTGTTTTGTGTGTGTGGATGTTTCCATTTGAGATTAAGAATTGGGTTTTATATTTTCAAATTCTTTGAAGAATTGTGTTGTCTACTCCAAACTTCTAAGAATGACCATCATAAAACAAAACAAAACAAACCCCTCAGTACTTGAACTATTCCTACATAGGATGTGAGATACTTCCCTAACTGGGAGCTTCCTTTCCTCTAAAGAACTCAACACTTCTTCCCCACTCAATGCTGTTGACAACCCCTTTCCTCTGCCTGTTTAAAAAGAAACAATTAGGACTCCTTCAGATGCTTTAGTAACTTGAACCTGAGCTTTAAGAACATCCTGGACAGCATAGTAAGAGCAATCTTAAATAAATCAAAAAAAAAAAAAAAAAAAACAACACATTTTGCTATCATGAAGAGACATCACATTAGGAGCCAATGGGGATTTGCATTCACTGACTCCATTTCCTTCTATTTCAATCACTAACCTGTCTATACTTTCTAAGACCAATTCTTCAAAATTATGCACCAATTTCCACTCCCTCTCAAACAAAACAAGCCATGCACCGTTTCTCCCTCCTGCATTACTGCCCCTCACTGTCGTTATGAACCGTGGCTAAGAAGACGCAAACACATTATGTCCTATGTTTGTAAAAAGCCTCCCTTGTCCACTTCACAAACCCGCCACTCCTTGTGCGGCAGGAATGACTGGAAGAGCTATGCATGTGCACTGTGGCAAATACCTTGTCTTCACTTCTCTCTTCAAGAATCTGGTTCCAATACTACAAAGACATTTCTTTAGCCATCGTCACAATTGCTACATTTTGATGGGTTCGGCCATCACCGCTGCCTTGGCTTCTCTGGTCCTCTCAATACATTTGCATTTGGCACAGAGGGCACATTTTCCTTCTTGAACTATTTGGCTTCAAGAACATCATACTCATGTTTGCTCTTCTTGACTCACTGGGTATCTTTGGAGACTCTCCTTTCCCTTTCTGCTGAAATGCCCTAGTCCTTAATTGTAAAATGTACACCATCTGTCAATCGTATCACACCCAGTCCAATAACTCCGTGTGCTCTGCAAATGCTGGTCACCAAAGGTGTACTCTATGAATTCCAGCCTCGTTTCTATGGCCATCACTATGAGCACATCTAAATGCCTCTTATAAGTTTTTAAAAAGAAAAGCTTTGTGTCTCATACCTGTACCACAAGCTTTCCTCTTTCCACATATTTCTCCTTTCAAGAACTGCTGCCATCTCTCCTCCATCGCCATCTCTCTTCTGTCACCACCTCTCCTCCGTCAATTTTTCAACCCCAAACTTGAGCTACATCTTTGTTCCCTCTTCTCTTCTCTTCCAGGAGAATCCACAGCAACTCTTTTTAACTCTACCCACATCCAGCGATTCCTCACTGTGTCCACATCCAGCTGAACAGTCCAGAAGTCAGTCTGTCCTACCCGGACCGCCTGGCCATCTGTTTTTACCTTCTATGCTCTTCTATGAAGGTTTTGGAGCTTTTTAAGACATTCTACGCTCTTATCGGAGAACTAATTGTTCAGCTAATTATCTTTGCTTCTTGTTTCCTAGCCTCTATTAAATATAGAATGCTCCCTGCTGTTCACTAGTTGTGTGGCTGAATTTTAGGCAGTGAAATAGAAAGGAATGTTGTTGCAGGATCACACTGAGGACATTCAGTTGGATGGGCTGTTTTGAGGTGGCCTAGGAGAAGGAGGAGTCCTTCTGGGATGTCAGCTGAGGAGGAAGGCTGCTGGGTGCTTTCTCTGCCTATCTGAGCTGGCAGGCTTTCACCCCAGCATCTGGCTCCCAAGTCTTCATTGTTACAATTGAACAACTGAAATTTTGTTTAAAAACAACAGAATGAAATATTTGCAAATGAAGAATGTAACCCCCCAAAACCTTTCATGTAAGATTCCCTCTCTGGCTTGATGCAGCATACAGGCAGTTTGCTTGCAGATAAAAGGAGGCCAAGTATCTGGGTAACTCTGTGGCCCTGCTGATGAGGAATATCTGGTCAGAGTTTTACATTAGTGGAAAATGGTCTTATTTGTCTCTAGTGCTAAGATATATCATTGAATTTTTTTGTAAGAGTAACTAGAACTGCCTTATTTTTTGTACCTAAATGCTCTCTGGTAAGGAATATTATAATAGATCCTACTGCATTTGGGATAAATTTAGGCTGTTTACGTGTCTCTAGGGTCTGGTGACCTTGAGCTTTGCTCAGTTTTATACCTTTAGCCTAACCTCACTCAACCTCAGCCCTTTTACCCATACTGACCTCTTGTTATTCACAAAGCTCACCAAATCAGTTCTCATCCCAGGAACTTTATTTTATTTCCCTCTTTTCTCAAGCACCCTACTGCCAGACACTCGTGACTGCTCAAGATTTAACTTCAAACCAAACCAAAACAAAGAAGAATGCCTGCAATTTTTAAACGACGTTTCCATGTCTCTGATTCTACGTGTGTCTTCACAGTCCTTAGGTCTCCCTGTAAGTATGCAACCATTTACTCCCTTTCTAACCTGCTCCCTGTAGGATGTAGTTTGCCATCCACTACAGCACTACGTCTGTCTCAGAAGCAACACCCTTCTAGCAGGAAGACTGGAGAACACCAAAGTGCTCTCTCTGCCTGGGGTAGGGCTGCCTGGTTCCGTGAAACATTTTCTGGGGAGGGATGAAAGGTATCTGCTCACTTAGGACACAGAATGAGCAACAGGACGAGTTGACAATGCCATCAAAGTCCAACCTAATGGACGAAGAAGCCTGCTGGGTTATCTTAGAGGAGCAGGGGCAATGCAAGAGCAGCTGCCTCTCTGACCCATCCACCGCATCCCGGGAACTGACTCTGGGATGCTGTGGCACGTGATGTTAACGGCATCAAGTGCAGGTTGCTCTGCCTGTGCAGGGTGGAGCATCGTTCCTTCAGTCTTCACTGCTCACGTCACTCTGGCTGTTAACTTTCGAGACTTGTGTATTTTGATGAAGCAAGTGCCCAACATCCAGCTAAGAACTAAGACCTTCAGTCTGATAAACCATAATAATAATAATAATAATAATAATAATAATAATAATAATAATAAAAATAAACCCTGAATATTGCCACATGAGCCTGAAAAGACTCCTTTATGTAACAGAGCTTTTAAGTAAGAGTTTGACTATGAACACTGTCAGCTTTAAGGGAGGCTGAAGAGTGAGCACAGGCAACCCATATATTTGCACTTGATCCACTCAAACCATGAGATAATGCATGTAAGATATTTAAAGCTGCAAAGTCTGTTACAATTTGTTACACAGAAAAAACATGCCAAGCACAAGCCTGTAGATCATCTGATCTGGATATCCAAACAGTAAATGAAAGAAAAACGTTTTTAAAACCAGGTATTGCAGCACAAAACTACAGAAATGATCTGCTTGCTCAAATGCCACATGCCCTAAAGTGCGGCCTGCCATTTATACAGTGGTGTTCTAGTTTTGTGCTCTGTCTGTTTGGAGTGGAATGAGTAAACTGCTCCTAACATTTCCACAGCCACCCTCAGCACTGACTGTGAAAACAGAACGTAAGCACTGCTTTATTTCCCGTTTACCAGCATCCTAATTCTGTTTCTGTTGCTGTGATGTTCCCCATCAAAGTCAACTTAAGGGAGAAAGGCTCTAGTTGTCCCAGGAGCCCAGGTTAGAATCCATTACTGCTAGGGAGATAAGACAGGAGCGAGAAACCAGCCCCCTCGAGTCAAAGGAGAGAGAGAGAAGCAATGCCTGCATGTCTCAAACCCAGCATTGTTTCTCTACTCACCTAAAGTCCAGAACTCCAGGCCAGAGAAGCTGGCTTGCGCCTGCTCCACACTGTCAAGCCAGGCCTCCCCATGTTCATTAAGGCAATCCAAGACTATCTCCCATAGACACACCTGAAGGGACCCTAGTCAGCTCGAAAACATGGCTCTGGCCGGCCTGCCCTTCTCTGTTATTTCCTCTGCCTTGCGAAAAAACAAACAAACACACACACACACAAACAAAAACCCATTAGATTACATTCCTAAAGCTAGCCACAAAGGTCTATTCCCCTTTTTGGCCACTTTCTCCTCTTGCGGCTGACTACTAAGGTCCAGCTATCAAAGTCCTGAAGCCCAGAAATCAAAAGTCTCCTGTGCTTACCGAATTAACTCGCCCAATTAAAATTAAAAACCTCGCCCCAACAACAGGTTTCCCCCTTTATCTTTATGGACCAGAATTTCCCTATGTCTCTTTCTCCTTTCTATCCAGAGGCAGTCCTTTGTCACCACGGACAAAGACCCCTGCCCCCTCTCCCTTGTTCCCCTCCTTTACTCCCTCATCCTCTCTCTCCTGTCTTTCTCTTTTATTCCCTGCTCCTTGTCCCTCTGGAGGAAATAAATCTTTGTGCTGAGAATTTGGTCTTGAAGGTTCTGAGCCGATACCGGTGATTATTACACCCCACAGATCAACCGAAAATAGACAGTCTGTCACTGAAGACTCTCACTCTGGGTGAATCTAGGTTGTACCAAGTAGACAGTGGAAGTAAGGATCATACTAAAGCGGTAGCAACATACAGGAAAACACACTGGACGGCTCTACTCAGGAGCTGGTGTTTCTTGGATAACAGGCTCTATTTTTTCTATGTTGTAAGTAAATGACTATAAATAAATAAGCAGAAGCCCAATGTACATTGTTCTGGCTTATATAGCCACTAAGTTAAGGAAAGGAGAAGACATGTTATGCAAAATTTAGCTCTTGTTCTTCTATGGTCTTGGTGTATTTTTGTGCTTATAAAATATTCTGTTTCATTAAATAATCCCAACCACCTGGAGGGGAAAAGCTCTTGTTGCAAAATATTACGTTCTTTTTAGATTAGATTAGTCTGTTAATAAAAATAAAGGCTTTTCTCTATAGATTAAGCATATTACAAATTTAAAGCAAATGGGGTTATTGGCAAATTTTCATCTCTTTCCCGCAGTAAATATGTGCAATGACCTGACAACAGAGAAAGCAATTGCTTCTCACCCTGAAGTTAGAGAGGTTTATAACGCAAAGCTGGAGATTTAACTAGTTGTCCAGAGCAGAAGAAGGCACGAGCCTGTGCTTGTAGCATCTGTGAAGACGTAGGGTCGCCACTGAAAGGATCCCTGATGATGAGATCAGTGCCACCTTTGGAGAGTCGCTTTTGCAGTCCAGAGATTTCAGCAAGAGGAATAGACATCTGCCAGCAAAAAGTACCCCGAAGCTGAGTGTCAGAACGCAAGCACAGTGTCAGGAGGCGTAGAGTAGCTTGGCGCTAGAGTGCCTGGCTTCCGTGCTCAGTACCACATGAAAAAACAGTTACCAGTCTCCAACAACCTGGATCGGGGTATGCAGGCAGCTGTGTCCTCAGAAGACCCAAGGTTCTCATTTCTCACGTGGAGATCTTAAGCCATTTTCATTTTATTATCAAAGAGAATAATGTCCCGCACCTGCACCTTTAAACGAACCACCAGGTGGCTGCTTAGTTTAGAAATCATAATAGCATCTTAGTACAATGCCAGAGTAACATCAGCACTTGGGGGCCAAGAGGGAAAAGACTGGGAGAGCAAAATTTTTTAAAAAGTAAATCTCTTTTGATTTTCATTTACTATCAAAATCTTTATTCTTTACAGAATTGATTGTACACAAAACAGACAAAGAATCCACCAGTTAAGAAATTTTTAGCACTGCTTGCATAACACATCTTCCCAATACATTGGGGGGGGGCGAGTTTTTCTCCTCAAATGAGAAATGCCGTTCATTCCAGCCTCCACTCAAAGCCAGTCTAGATCCAGGGAATTGAAGAAAAAAAGAAAAGAAAAGATAAGAATTAAGGTCTATTTGAATCTGTTCTAGCTATTGGGTGAAAAACAAGAACAGAAAGAATGTTTCATCTAACAAAAGACAAGTGTGAGAGCCGTGGGAGTGACAACTGTATTGCTCCCTTTTGGAGCTAATTATACCTTTGAATCACATTCAGAAAAGAAGACACAGATTTACCTTCAGCAAATAGTTATTTTAATTGTTCAATAGCGAACAGTTCTTTTTGAAGTAACTGGGTTATAGCTTTTAAGTAGGTACAAAACATGTGTCCTCAATAGATAGCTGAAGGTGAACACTTATTCCTTTTGAAGAAAAATTTAGAATACTATAGTTATGGACATCAGATCTCTCTTTCAAAATGGAGTTTAGCAAGAGCAAGGTACAATGGTGTGTGTCCACCACCCCAGAATTCTGGGCCCTGAGTGAGGAAGAAGAAAGGTGAGTTCATTACCACTCTGGCCAACATAGAAAAAGATTCTGGAGAGAAAGAGAAAGAGAAGGAGAAAGAGAAAGAGAAAGAGAAAGAGAAAGAGAAAGAGAAAGAGAAAGAGAAAGAGAAAGAGAGAGAGAGAGAGAGAGAGAGATACAGAGACACAGAGAGAGACAGAGAGGGAGACAGAAAAAGAGACCCACAGAGAGAACTTTTAAATAGATTTATTTGATGTGAGTGTTTTTGCCTGCACGTTTGTGCGCCATTTGTGTGCAGTGCCTGCAGGGACCAGCAGAGGGCATCAGATTTTTCTGAAATTGGAGCTACAGACTGTTGTTGCCACATAGGTAGGAGGAACCAAACCCAGGCATCTGCAAGAGCAGCACGTGATTTTCCCTGCCCAATCACCACTGACTCATCGCTACAATAGGGAGAGGAGGGAGGGCAGGAGGGAGGGAGAGAGAGAAACAGGAAGGGAGAGGAAGAAGGAGAGAGAAGGGCTTAAAAATGATTTCTATTTTAATTTTGAGAATTGTTCTACTCCATGAAGGAGGAGTTTAGAAGGACCCAAGCTCAGAATTTAATCCAAGGCTGTGCCCTGTCCTCATTCAAGAAAGGACATCTGTACATTCTCACAAAGAACCAAGAACTAAGGCAGAGATGCTCTCTCCTCCGATCTCCAAAATGTGTGTCTCCATACCGGTAGCTCTTAACACTTAGCTGTGCCTAGAAATCTCTCAGGATAGAAATGACGGGAGTGGGCTACCCAGCAGGGTAGTTACTTTATTACCGTAACTGTGCAGAGCTGCTGACACCTAGTGATAGCAAACCGCACCCTGACTGTGACTAGTTACTGTTGTTTTAAATGCTCTTCAATCAACTGCACACTGCGGTGCCCCATTTTACGGAGTTGGGCACACCGTTCCGATCCACCACCATCGTCCTCCTGTGGCACTTAAAGGAACGCTACAATATCAGCACATTGAAATCTCTCAGCTGTTAGTGTTACATTCATAAACGTGTGCTGCCCTTTCTCTCTCAACCCAGGTAACACCCAACAGCTGAGACTGGACAACCGTATTATATTTGCTTCATAAGCTTTAGGGCACAATACTGAGCAGTTACTAGCCTATTCTTAACCTTCTAAGCTACTCTGCCTTCCTCTTTGCTCCAAATACCTGCAGTTTATGGCGTTCTCTGCTCCAGCGGCTCTCCGCCGATGCCTCCTGGGCCTCTGCACATGGATTAACCCCCACTTCCTTTGCCTCTCTTCTCCTCTGTCCGGCAGGAAGTCCAGCCCTATTCTCTCCCCTACTCAGTGACTGGTTGGTAAGCTGCTCTGTTGACATATCAGGGGACAACTGGGGAGCAAAGTTTAGGCAGGAGATTTTCAGAACGAGGACTGTAACCGGAAATGGGCGTGGGGACATTTGAATCTTTACACAGTGCGCAATAACACTCTGCCTACACTCAGCTAAGTCGAGTAGAGCTTCACCATGAAGTAACCTGCCTACAGTCACTCTGTAATTTAAAACCATTTGACCAGCTTTTCTAGAAACTGGAAGACCCGGGACCCACTCAATCAAAACCAAAGCGCTTATTAAAGTAGTAAGATAGCCATGAGAGGGGAAGGAGCTATCTTTAGAAGACAAGAGGGTCACATACGCACGTGCCCTGAAAACAGAAGTTTTCAGGAGGGACCAGCAGGAGGAGAAAGGGCAGGGCGTGGCCTCTAGAAGAGAAAGCAGTAAGAGCAGTGTATACAAACCTATACCTCTGTGTGCTAAGTTTAAAAGCTAACAGAAGTTTGCAATAAGAATTTCCACCAAAATAGAGGCATGGTCCTAAATATACTTTTCTCAAAAGAAAGTACATTGTTATATACATAAGATAAAAATGCTGTCATAATTTAATCATCTAGCAAGATTCCTGACACAATGTCTGGTTTCAGTACAGGACATCTTTGCCATTATTTTTTTAATTTAATTTAATTTTATTAATTACACTTTATTCACTTTGTATCCCCCCCATAAGCCCCTCCCTCCTCCCCTCCCGGTCCCACCCTCCCTCCCCCTTCTTCACGCATGCCCCTCCCCAAGTCCACTGATAGGGGTGGTCCTCCTCTCCTTCTTTCTGATCTTAGTCTATCAGATCACACCAAGAGTGGCTGCATTGCCATCTTCTGTGGCCTGGTAAGGCTGCTCCCCGCTCAGGGGGAGGTGATCAAAGAGCAGGCCAATCAGATTATGTCAGAGGCAATCCCTCTTCCCATTACTATGGAACCCACTTAGACATTAAACTGCCATGGGCTACATCTGTGCAAGGGTTCTGGGTTATCTCCATGCCTGGTACTTGGTTGGAGTATGAGTCTCTGGGAAGACCCCTGTGAGTATATACCATGGGTGTCTTTCTGCTTCTGGGACAGCTCACTCAGGATGATCCTTTCCAGGTCCCACCATTTACCTGCAAATTTCATGATTTCCTTATTTTTCATTGCAGAGTAATACTCCATTGTGTAGATGTACCACAATTCCTGCATCCATTCTTCAGCCAAGGGGCATCTGGGCTGTTTCCAGCTTCTGGCTATTCCAAATAAAGCTGCTACAAACATGGTTGAGCAAATGTCCTTATTGTTATTTTAAGTTTAGTTGTTTTGAGTTCTTAATATGTTTTGCATACTAGCCACTCCTCAGATTCGTCCTTTACAAATACTTTTTCTCATTCTATAGGTTTTCTTTTTGTTTAGTTATTGTTTATTTGCTTTGTAGAAGCTGTGGATGTTATGTAATTTGTTTAGTTGTTTTTTTCTTTTCATTGTCTTTGCATTTGCTATTATAAAAATTTGTTACCCAACTCAATTGTATTTTTTTAAATTTTAATTGTCATTTTATTATTTTCATTGTTTAAATTTGTATTAGTGTTCTTAAATTTCTAACCCCTATGTTCTTGTGTGTACTGTTTCATTTTTAGCTAATTCCATAAGAAGATTTTACTATTACTTTTCAATTTTTGTGTATTCTAAGTCCAATGTTGGCTAAATATTTTCTTGGATATACTGTGTGTGATGATCAGGGAGCCTGTAGCTCCAGAGATAAGATAATGAATGGGCTAAGTTGGAGGAGGCAGGGGTTCTGCTCATTCGCAAGTGATCTCAATGCTCTAAAACAACAACAAATGCCTGGCCTGGCATTCAGTGACAGCTGTGATGTAATTCGTGCCTTCGGGGTCAAGATAGGGCAATAGACAACAAGTTTTAATTTCTAAGTTTTTGGCATGAAAACACCTTGTTCTCATAGAAAGAATAGATTAAGAATGACTTGGGGTAATAAACCTTCCCACTGTCTAGGTAGGTCTCATATACAGTGAGAGACCATGACTGTGATATCAACTTTCTCTAAGATCAACCTTCAGCTCTGGCCAAAATTAAAAAAAAAAAAAAAAGATTAGAGAGATATTTACAAAGGTGGCACAGGGAGGCAGTTTATTCAACAAAGAATTTTGGAACATCTGCACATTTAAATGAAAAAGAAAAAAGAACTTTAGCTTTTAGCAGAAAGAAATTGTATCCACTGAAAATAATTATAACATATCAAAGTAAAAACTAAGAAACTTCTTAGAAGAAAATTACAGGAGGAAAACGTTCTGACTTCAGCTCAGCAGATGTCTGAGCGTGATCATAAAATTAAAACATTTTAAAGTCGACATTGTAGGTAGTGCGGGAGGTGAGTGTGTATCACTTGATATAGACTCTGCTGTGTCAAGAACGCCAGTGCCCCAGCCGCATGGGAGTGGCAAAGCCTTCCTTGTGTTGGAATGCCAGTGTTGATGGTGTGTGAAGAAAATGTCTAACAGAGCTTCTTCTCCAGATATTGTCAGTCTGAATACTGTTCCCCTATAGAGACGCTCCTTCTGAGACTGCTTAAACCTGCCTCCTTGCTCAGCTGCATACAAAAGCTCTGTCTCCTTATTTATCGTAGTCAACAGCCCCACGCCCTGTTCAGCTGCCTACAATAAGCACACTGGGCACATAGGCTGTTGCAGCTTTTCCGTACCAGAGCCCAGGCCACCCGACCCTGTCTTTTCTATGTGTGTCTTCATATGTCTGTGCTTTCTTTTGTGTCTGTCATTCCTTCATTCCCAGTTAGATCAACACCTGGATCTATGGAAGAGCACAGCAAGACACTGTCCAAATGCTGCTCTTCAATAAAAATATCAGGCACGGGCTGATACAAAACACTTAGGAAATGCTAAAGAAGACAAATCTAGAATACACAAAGAAATTTTAAGATCACAAAAGAAAATAATCCACCTGAAAAAGATACAGATTTTTAAGAGACATTTTGACAAAGGGATTGAAAACAATATGAAAAAAAAATAGTCAATACCATTTGGGCAAATGCAATAAAAGCACAAAGAGATCTTACTGAAAAAGATTGACGATGTCAAGAGCTGGGAGAGATTTGAAGTAGGACACTTGAAGTAGATTCTGATAGACATGCAGAGCAGTGCAGTCACTTCACAGAAGTTTCCGACTTTCACAGGTTTTGGATACACCCAGCAAATAACGCAGTAATTCCACCCATGCGTATCTACCCGAGGCAAAGAGAAACTCCCCTCCTTCAAAAGGCCCACATGTGGAATCATACAGACGGTCTCTGGTCAAAAACTGAAAATAATTTATGTGACTATCAAATTGAAATTGTATGATCAAAGTCCACAAAAAAATTTTTACACTGTGCAAAAGTGTAAGTAATGTGTTAATGAAGCGCACCATGATTCTAACTGGAGGAAGTCTGATACAAAACACACAGTACACAATCTCATTTAGGGACACCCGAGGAAAGGCAAAATTTGAAGGAGAAAGAGTTACAACAAAGGGAACAGAATAATTTTCAGAAAATATGTATGCTTGATATGTTGATTGCTTTAGGTCAAATATAGGTAGAATACGTGTGTGTGTGTGTGTGTGTGTGTGTGTGTGTGTAGTTCATCAAAATTCATTATGAAACTACATGATTTAAGGAGATTTTTTATTACATGTATGTATTACACTTCTTCAATAAAGTGTCCTTTTATAAAACAAACAAACAAAAAAACATTCCTTCTATGATATTTCCTACTTGGCTCAAATTAGTCAACCTTTCTTGACCCTCAGCTCCTCCTACGTAAACTGACCCCCTGTGAGTGTGGAATTCTTCGCACACTTGCATGCTTTCACTTGTTTGATCTCACTGGTGAGTAGTAGCCTATTGTACATAATACCTTTTATATATCCCTTCTGAGTTGTTTCCACTGTTAAGTAGTGCTGCAGACACTACTGTGAATGCCTTCGACCCACATATATTTCACCGTGTATTGTGGTTACAGAACTAGATGCTTATTCTTGAGTTCTCATCTCTGTAGGACCAATGAGGTCAGTTTATATGTCACACAGCGAGATAGCCCAAGATGTTGACCCCTGGAGCTCTCCTTGGTAGCCTGAACCATTACAAGGCTTTTGATATTTAGGATGCAGCTTTTTTTGTTTTTGTTTTTGTTTTTTTAAAAAATTTCACTGAATTCCCAGTGTTTTTCTGTTGGGCCCTGTGTCCCACCCAGCCAGGCTGATAGCTGTCTCTGATGCATGAATTTCTGGTTTAGAGTCATTGCAAAGTCATTCATCAAGTCTAACAGCACATGCTATTTGCTGGGGATATAGATTTGCCTTCAAAAACAGAGGATCTATGCATCTCCTTTGGAAATATGTTATCTGTATTGACGAAAGAAGAAGAGGAGGAGGAGGAGGAGGAGGAGGAGGAGGAGGAGGAGGAGGAGGAGGAGGAGGAGGAGGAGGAGGAGAAGAAGAAGAAGAAGAAGAAGAAGAAGAAGAAGAAGAAGAAGAAGAAGAAGAAGAAGAAGAAGAAGAAGAAGAAGAAGAAGCGTAGTCTATGCTCCTCTAATTTTAAAGCCCACTCCTGGCTCAATGTCTAAAAGAAATGCATACAGTTCTCAACAAAAGACATTTACAATAATGTTACAACAGGCCCGTTTGTCAGCACTCAAACCAGAAGCAAGCTCAACAGAACGGGCATATAAAATGTCCTTATTGCATGTGTGGGGAGTTGGATGAGAAATGTGCTTTACGGGCTTCTGTAGTTGAAGACGTGCTGTGGTCCCCAGCAGGTGGTGCTGTTTGCGGAGGTTTTGGAGCCCGTGGGAGGTGGAGCCTTTCTGCACGGAGTATGCCACTGGGTAGGGCTTTGAGGATTTGGAACTATGCTGGCTAGTTTGATGTCTTGATCTACACTATAGTTATCTGAAAGGAGGAAACCTCAATGGAGAAAATGGATCCATAATATTGGGTTGTAGGCAAGCCTGTAGAACGCTCACTTGGTTGATGATTGATGTGGCAGGACCCGGTCCGTTGGGGGTGATGCTACCCTTGGGCTGATGGTTTTGGACTCTGCGGGAAAGGAAGCCAGTGAACACATTCCTCCATGACCTCCTTATCAGGTCCTACGTTGTGGTCCCTGCCCTGACTTCTTGTGATGATGGACTATGATGCGGAAGTATAAGCAAATAAATCCTTTCCTCCCCAATTTGGTTTTTGTCATGTTTCATTGCAGCAATAAAATAGTACCCAAGACAATAGCCTCCCTCACCAAACTTGCTGTCTTGTGTTTTTAAGATTTTTTTTAAAAAAAAGACTCTCTCTGAATTTATCAGGTTCATTAATTAACAGCACGAGTTTACTATGCCACATAATAATTACATCCATTAACAATGATTTCAGTTTTTCAGAGTTTAACTATATTAGCATCAACCTTTCGGGTGACACTCATGGAAATTATATAATAATACTACAGTGACAGATTCAACTTCATTCCTCCTCAAAGGGGGAAAAAACTTGACAATTTCAAACTCTGAAAACATTTTAAACATAAATTTACTGGAATAGATGTCTGGACAGAATTTGCTGCTTTACCATCTTTCAAAGGTGGAATCCACATGTCCCATTGAGCTGGTACTTCCTGGCTTGGCCTCAGTAATGACCCTCCTTCCCCCATATAATGAATAACATCAGCACAAAGAACCTCCAGACCCTTATAGGCTGTCCACATTTGCTTTGAGAGAGTAAGGCATTTGCAGCTGCATATACATCCACTAGCCCTAGCAGACAGTCCGTATACAGCCCCAGCCCAGCAGACAGTCACTGAGAGGCCTCCCACACATGACAAAAGTCCCACCTGACTTCCTCTGTGATCTTTGCTTGGAATCCCCTTGCTTTAATTAACCTGAAGGATTTTTAAGGGACCTTTCAAACAGTATACTACCTTCCGACCCGTCTTAGCTCTATAAGGATTGGGGGTTTTGTTGTTGTTACTTTGTTCTGAGTTTCCTCTATTTCAACTACAGGCAATAAAATATTCAAGACATTTTCTTACATTCACCACAGTAACATTTCCTCTAGGCTAATACTTTCCAGTCGCTTGAGTTCTTTAACACTGAGAAACGTAACTCTCAGTTTAGTGTCTTCATGGCGAACAGATGCCTCTTCTGCAATGATGTCTTCCCCTTCTCCCACACCACAGCTGAAGCAAAGGCCAAGGAGCTGCCACTATGCTCTTCCGGCATCTTCGCCGTTGCCCCCTTCCTACTCCTGCAGTTTGCATGCTTGGCCAGCTTGGCAATTTCAAATAACCCCAAACTCCTGGGAACAGTCATGCTTCTTTTCAGAATATCCAGAGCTAATTTTTATCTGCTGAGGCGATTACATTTGACAGATGAGGACTGGAGATTAGGAGTAAGGCACGGAAAGCCGCCATTTGCTGAGGATGAACCCACGTTGCCTGAGTCCTACTCAGACTTAAAGTATTTCTGGAGATTTGATATTTTAAAACAAGAATAATGGGGAAAATGGTTACATCTTAGTGACTATAAAAGTATCAATAAGTATCTTTGTAACTATTCCAACTTATTTTTTTCCCCAAATCAGTTTTGACATGACTTAATTATGGGGGTCATTTTTAAGCAGAAAGGGTCTCTAAACAGAATTGATAGCTTCTTAGCTCCCTAGTGGCTTGTGACATGACCTTAATGTTTTCCAATAGATTGACAGCTGCCTTAATAAAAAGAATGGAGCTAGTTCTTAATCTGAGATGGTCCTCAGTGTATGACTTTATTCTACAAAATGGAAATCAAGAAACTGTAGGAACTCAGCTACTAATATCATGGTGAGGAATTATGCTGGTCTGGAAAAATGTGACTCTCACTCCTCATCAAAGAATCTTTTTTTTTTTTTTTTCCATATACCAAATGGAAAACAGAACAGAAAACTAAAACTTGATGCAATGCAGAGCTCAACAGATTATGGGGAACCCACGTCCACAGCAGAACTCCTGCACCTGAAGATCAGGGAATATCTCAGAAGAAGGAGCAGAAAGTGTCAGAGCAAGTCCGCTCAGAGACCATGCCTCCTTGTAATGGTTGCCGAAGGAGGCCTGAGCAATGGCAGTATCAATAAACATGCTTGTCCAGAGGAGGAAAAGCTTTGGTCGTTTTATTACAGAAGCTTGTGATTACAGAGGGGAAGATGAAACCGGCCAGGCCAACTATAGCCATGGTCTGAACCCTGTTGCTGTTTAGATTGGGAGCTGAGGCTGGCTCCGCATTTTAAGCAGTTGTCAGGAATATATGGCAGAGAGCATATACGGACAAGCACCTGAGCGTCTTCATTTTTCTAACTTTTCATAGTCAATTTTCCTGATTTCTGAGCTTGTGAGTGATCTGCAAACTGCAATACCCAACCATCACCGAGTGTCTGCCCAGCGATGTAGCCACACCCCGAATCCCCACCTGTCTTGGCTAGTTTCCTCAATTACTGTTTATTTACTTTCCTCTGTAAGACATTTCTTTCTATATATTTAAATATTACTTACGGGCTTTATCTTTTAGAACTTTGGTTTTCATTTAATATTACACTGCTAATGGGTCTGTTAGTATAGTTCACGCCTCTCTGTAATCATCCTACATATATATGTATATATATATTATACATATATATGTTATAGAAGTGTCATTCACAGGCACTTTTATGATTTCTCAGTTACTTTGAAATTAATAAGGACATTCTCACATATGGATTTGTGTATTTGAAATGTTTGCATTTGCATTTGTATTCTTAGGTCGCTCCCAACACACAGATTGTGAATCTTTTAATTGCAGTTTACCTACAATTAACGTAAATATCTATTTCACTTCGGGAAGATGGAGTTTTGCGAATATCTAGTTCTTCGGTGCTTTAAATGGTAAAGAATAGTTCTTTATTTAGTTACCCTCTGCCTTAAACCAATTTATACTGTTATGGTTTATTTTTTCTGTGACAGGCATGTATTTTGTTCTCTGCACTTCAATGCATTTGTATTAGCACAGTGCCAAACTCTCTTTCTGAAGTGGTTTTCAGTTCCCCAGCAATGTAAAAGAGAGGCTTCGGATGCACATGCAGACCTTTAAATTGCCTTCATTGGAAACCACGTAATATCTGTATGGTTTAAATATGCTTTTTTTTGTTGTTGTTGTTCACTAATAATATGGAACACCTTTGTACATGGACTGAGGATTTTATGTGAAATGACAGTTTTTGATCCTTGCTCATTTTTCAGTTGGCTTCTGTTTCACTTTACTAGCTTCTAGATTCTCTCTTTCTCTCTCCTATGTATGTGTTTATACATACACATACATGTAATTTACACTTACCTGTTACTCCTTGTGTGACTTGTTACTACATTCTCTCAGGTAAAGGCTTTTTTATTTTTCAGTCTGTAAGTTTACTTCTGACGTACAGACTAGTAATCTATTTAGGTGACGGACGATGTTTTTTTTTTAGTAAGCAATGTTATTTTAAAGCAGTGTTATCCTACTCACATCAAAAATAAAATTCCACTATGAATTTTCAAATGCTGTCTTGATGCCAGAGTGACTTTCCACTCAGAGCCTAGCTGTTCTTTGACGTGTATTTTACTTAGGGGCGCAGTTTTGTTCTTTACCGGACGTAAAATCATTTCAGCAGCTCCATTTCTCCACCGGTCTGATGCCATCTTTCATCACATACCGCTTACGTCACAGGACCACAGGCATGTATGTCTCCCGTGCTCATTCTCCTATTTTTCCTGCCGGTTTGCTGTGCTTTGCCAAACCACACCGTCCAGATTACTGTGGTTTCATGTTGTGCTGTGGATGTAAGTGGCTGCTCTCTGTTTCTGCTCAGAAACTCTTTCTTTTATATCCCCCAACAACAATTCCATCTGTGCCTTCAAGTTCTCTTATCACACCCTTTGCAGTTTACCTACAATTAACGTAAATATCTATTTCACTTCGGGAAGATGGAGTTTTGTGAATATCTAGTTCTTCGGTGCTTTAAATGGTAAAGAATAGTTCTTTATTTAGTTACCCTCTGCCTTAAACCAATTTATACTGTTATGGTTTGTTTTTTCTGTGACAGGCATGTATTTTGTTCTCTGCACTTCAATGCACTTGGCACTAATTGACAATATCATAAGCTATACTGATAAGCTGCGTTCTTCTTCAATCATGTAGTTTTTTAGTTTTGGTGCTGATATATCGTAATGTAGCTGACTTTGGGGCATCTTCAAACTCCAAGCCTTGCTCATTTTTTTTCTATGCCTTTCAACAGTAGCAAACTTTCAGATTTCCACAGAAAAATAATGAGAAACAACGGCATGCTTGCTTCATCTTTTCATATACTAATTTCCCCTCTCTGTTCAGTATTAACTCTAACACAGTATTAACTAAAAGCCATAAAGTGAAATCCTTATCTCACTAATTAATTTTAAAACAATGTTTCTAGTTTCCCCTAAGGGTTTTTTAAATAGGTATTTTACTAGATTTCCTATTTTTCCTCTTCAAATTTAATAGTAGATGGTGAATAACTTCTGACATTTAATAAAACCCTTGTCATTATTAAAATGACCCAATGAGTTTTCTATTTTAATCTTTCGATGTGGCAAATTCGATTTTTGAATATTTCTTCTATTAAGCTTTGTGTCATATATCTCAAATCAACCCATGTTAATGACACTGTTCTGTATATTACATATTATATGCAGGGTAAATCTGATCTGCGAACATTTCGCAGTTGAATTCTTGAGTAAAATAGGCCTTTACACTACTCTTTCTACCCAGCATCTCCTGGTTTTGATACCTCGGTATATTAGCTGACTATAATGTACTGGCAGATGCTTCTATTTTTTTCTACTGCCAAGAACAGTATACATAAATTGTTATGAAATCTTTCTGAGACTTTTGGAGAAATTTTCTTACAAAACACCTACAGAAACACAACACCTGATGTTTTATGTTTCTGTTTTAGGTGATTTATCTATTACATTCAAATAATGTAATAGATACAAGATGATTCCACCTATCTCTCTACACTAGGTATTCACGTAAAGATATTTTTCTACTTATCCGTTGTCTGTTTTCCAGCGTTTTCAACATATGCTGTAGAATGATTTCCTCCATGTTCAAACATGTTCTCCTGGCTAGAATGAGGAGATGCATAAGATTTAGAGCGTGAATGAGTCACACAAGTTTAAAGGAACTTACAAACCTAAGGAGGCTCCTGAGATTTTCGAGCTTCACCTGGCTGCTCCCTAGGGTTTTAGAAGCTTTAAGCACACTGGGGAGAGGAGCGTGACCAGCCAGAGCAGCCCCTCCATGCAGTGCAGGAGCCCCGGAGACACAGTTCTCCTCTCCCATCACTGCGGCAGCCATGCTTGGGTCTCCCACACTGCCTTAAGTAACCCCAATACACTCATCGGTTCAAGAAGCCAAACTAAGATGGAGTCATTTCTTTGGTCTGCCACCGGTGCCTCCTCAGGAGTAAATGGTGTTTGTCATGTCTTCCTAGGAGGAGACACATTTCATGCGAGTGCTCCCTGTTGTATGTTCAGTCACTTCCTGTGGTGTGTCTCCTTTGGCCCTCATGCTGCCTGTAGACTTCTGTTTCTGTTGACTAATTTTACCAGTGTTTACCTACCTTATTACTTTCTATCTGGATAAACTCCCGGCTTTGTTTATCTTTTGTGTTAATTATGTTTCATCGATACTTATTTACTATTTTAATTCTTTTCTTGTTACCTGCTTTGAGTTTAATTTTCATCACGTTTTAAGTTCTTAACTGGCATTTTTTTTTTTCAGTTCATCCACTGCTCTTCTAATAACGTAAATAAGGACTATACAAATAGAGCAAATAGAAACTTTTCTACCACAACTTTTAATTTTTGTGGTTTCCCATCATGCTTTAATTTTTATCATTAACATTTTGTATTTGAAAATTTTTAATAGTTCAGATATCATTTATTGGCAGGTTAGTATTTTCAAATATGTAGGCATTATTGGTTTACTTCAAAGCATTAACTTCCAACTTAATTGCTATGTGATCATAAGGTCATGGTTTGCATAGTATCTATTTGTGCGATGTATTGATTATTCTTGATCTAATGGTTACAATGACTATAAATGTTGCATGTTTGCTAGAGAAGAAAAGTAGTATTAAATTTTTGGTGCCAGAACACCCAACAGAGTCAGTGAGTCAAGTGATCTAATTCTAAATATGTTTCTTCTTCTTCTTCTTCTTCTTCTTCTTCTTCTTCTTCTTCTTCTTCTTCTTCTTCTTCTTCTTCTTCTTCTTCTTTAACCAAGCATGTTACATTTATGTTGGGATGATGTTTTTGTGCACTGTGTAAAGACTGTCTTTGTATATTCAAATGCTGGTTTCTGTCCCAGCAGAGAGATGAGTGCAGGCCGGACTTTGTATTGCTATTCTTCTGGCTGCATGATATTTCGTAAACACCTTCTAATCGGTTTAATAAAGAGTTGAATGGCCAATAGCCACTTCAGGAGAGGAGACAGAAACTCTGGGAGAGAATCTGAGACAGGAAGAGAGTCACCAGCCAGACACACAGGAAGAAATAATCGCTGGGACTGAGATTAGGAGGTGACCAGTCACGTGGCAGGTAATAGGCCATTCCACTATTGTCAGGTCTGAAGAGCCGAGAGTCTGCCCAGCTAGTGTGTCTAAGCTCATAGTAAGTGTATGTCTCTGTGTCATTTCTCGAGAGCTGGCAGTCCAGAGAAATCTCATGTAACATTTAACCAGTAAAGGCAAAAATGCACGTTATAATCTCCCTATTTGTGGAGAGAAATTATATTTGTCATATTTTTATCATGCAAATTTGCTGCATCATCCATAGGAGGGATGTTCCTTGGAAGTTCCTCAGGAAACACAAGCTTCATTAGTGTTCATCTTGAATCACGTAAGCATTATATATCTGCTTCGCAGAAAGAAGCATGTCTCGCGAGATGTGCATTCTATTTTTACTTCCAGCCTTTGTGTTATATATAATATATATGATATATTATATATATATATATATTTATATATGATATATCATATATAAATATATATATATTTATATATGATATATCATATATAAATATATATATATTTCTGTCTCTTGGGGGAAAATTTGGATTTTACTTATTAGCCAGTTGTTCACTTTGTCTTCTTCGCTATTGAGTTTTGGATATTTATAATCATTAAAATTACAGTGGCATTTGACACATTTTTCATTTATTTTGTTCTAACACCTTGCCATCATAGTGTCATTTAATTTTTCGTAGTTTTAAACTTTTCTGAATTGATGCCTATGCCAAACCTTAAAGAACAAGCATTTGGTTCTGTGGAATGTTCCTCACCCTCTTGACCTACCGTGGCTGTGACCTTAGTTAATAACATAATTGCTTCTTTTTTTTTTTTTGTCTCATAACATTTATATCACATATATCTCTGACTATCTTTTTTACTGCTCTCTTCCACTTAATGACTTCATCCAAAATTAACTCTCAAGTGAATAACCATTTAGAAAGCCTTTGAGGCCTTTATGGCTGATATTAATTTTCATGCTATCAAATTTGCGTTGCGGTTTGGTCGACATAAAATTCTTGTACCTTTGATACTTCAACAACTTCGGCCAGTTACCTTTCTGCATCCTTTGTTGCTAGTAAAAGATAAAGCAAATCTGGTTTGCGTTCTCCTTTTATGGTTGACCTGCCCTTAATTTTAGAATTTGCTCTTTGTCACTGATATTCTAAAATTCCCATGTAATTCTGGAGGAGGCATTGCAAACCCATTGCATCAAAATAAAAGTGGATGATGCCCTTTCTTTGTTTGCAGGTAGAAGAAAACTGGTTCTAGAGTGAATATAACGTCTGTGTGTTCTGCACATATATGTGTGTACATGTACATGTGTGTATGTGCATCCATCTTGCTGACTCCATTTAGTGTTGCTCATATAGATATTTATGTCTTTAAGGCTGACCACTTGGAATTAAATAACCTAATAGGCACTCATTCATAGAGAAGCTATGATTTGCAGGAAGCTTTTCACTGGTAGAGGGCCTTCTTGTAAGTTTCCCCCCATACACATGGCTGCTCAAAATACAATAGATTCCGAGATAGCCAACCCCCACTAATACATCTACAGCTTCAGCAAACCCCTACACCTAACATCTTAAAAGGGGGGGAGGTGAGAATGGAAGAGCCTGAAGATCGGGATAACAACTATGAAAGAATCTATTTTCTATATGACAGAGAGGGCACACCCATGAAATCTCAACAATATGGTTACCTATAAACATGAGGTACATGGCTGCAACATGTGACTTTGTTATATATTTTAAAAACAATAATACTTTCCTGAGGCACATGTGTATGCATTTACGTAGCTCTATATATCTCACATAATTCCATAAACTGCGAGTTACATTATAGATGAAGTTTAAGTGTTGCAAGGCCTTTATATTATGCTAGGAAATGATATTCTTTTAATTTTAAACATTAACCTCTATGGTAAACAGTATTAGAATGATAAAACATATTTTCTACTCTAATGTACAGAGAAAATAGCCTAATAAAATGCAAAGCAACGCAAGTCAAGAAAGGGGAGAGCTGAGAACTTCCAAGAAGCAAGGCAAATAGAACACGCTTTAAAAATGATAGCTTTCAACCTGAATAGAACAGCAATTATATTACATAAAACAAATGTTTCAACTGTAAGAAAAATGTAATCTAACTGGATAAAGAAAAAGAGCACGATGCAATTACAGGAGACATTGAAAATACAAAATTACAGAAAGTATGATGCTAGCACTCCACACACCCTAATCAGAGGGAAGTTGATAAAGCTAAATCAATATAAGATTAAACAGGCTATTAAAAGATAGCATTATTAAGGAGACATTTCAAAAGGCCAAGCATAGTTCTCATGGAAATTACATACACTGACTAGAGCCATTTCTTCAAAATATGCAAGGCGAGAATTAACTCAGGTAATAGGACAGTAGCTAAGCAAGCGGAGGGAGAAGGCATTCTCTTGCATCATGAATGACCAAGTACTAGTACTGCGACAGCACCGGGTTCTCCTCACGTTAATTCAGAGAAGCAGGACACTCGCAGTCAAGGTCCCAGAAGGACTGTGAAGCACTGTGCGGATTCGAAGCGGAGAGCTTCACTTTTCCTGATGCTGTTTTGCCTTCAAAAGTCTGAACGCACAGAACACGAGCGACGTAAGGTCCCGCGAGGCTTGCCTCCGCACTGACGAGCGAGGGATGGGAGTCCTGAAAGCCGTGCCCCTTAAAACATACCAGAGTTCCACAAGTTCCCTTCAAGTGGCTTTCTGTAGTGAGTGAATATACGATACGATTGTTTTTTCAAAATTACTTTTTATCTCTAGATTTTTCTGAGCTTCTTTTTTATTCTGTTGTGGCTGTAAAATATGTTGGTTGTTCTTCATGTATGATGTGATAGTTTCATCACCTTGTGTTCCTCGACTTAAACCCGTTTACTTATAACTTGTTCTCAAGTTTAGGCATTACTTGATTTGATAACATTTTGATAAGATGTTTATATCTATGTTCATGACTCATAATTTTCCTTTTGTGCCCTGTCAAGTGTTGGTATGAACCTACACTGCCTTTGTGAACTGTTTCTTAGCCCCCGTTAATCCTGAGATGGGTCTCATTTCTCAAATGCTAACCGAAGAAAAAGCGTGCTAAAATCCTTCCAAGATTTTGATTTTGTCTGTTTTGTTCATTTCAAGTATGTCTTTTTTTTTTCTTTATGCAATATCCAGGTTTGGAATGCTTCCTGGCAAAATATATATGATATCAGCATATCCAAATTCTTTTAATAATGTTTCTTAACTTTCAGCCTTGCAATATCTAATTTCTATTGTTATCTGTAAAATGTTGTATATATAAAAAGTTCTTTCAAAAAAACATGTTTTAATACATTTCATCTCATCTCCCATCCCGACTCTTCGCAGTTCACCTCCCTACCACTCACTTCCAAGCCCTTTATCTCTCTCTCTTTCTCTTTAAAAGCAGCCAAAAATTAAAAGACCAAGAAACTCTTTCTGTCTCTCTTTATCACACACACACACACACACACACAGAGAGAGAGAGAGAGAGAGAGAGAGAGAGAGAGAGAGAGAGAGACTGATCCCTTGTCAATCTGACAGATACATCATTTAAAATAAGTTTATTTTAGTTTCTTACAGTTTCATGTTCATCTTATAATGTAAAATATATTCAGTCTGATTCCAAAGACCCCATAGGGTTTTATTTTTAACAGTCCCAATACTGTTCAAAGTACAGTTTCTTCTGATACTCCTTATTCTCTTAACTGTAAGATCCTCTAAGATTAAACAAACAAAACAAAAACAAAAACAGCAAGTCGTACACTTCCAGTGGGTAATGGCACAAAGTAAATATTCCAGTCCTAGAGCAATGGGGCTATAGAAAGCAAAAATTAGACCAGAGTAAGGCAAATCTGCAGTGAAAACATCAAGTCTTGTAGTTCTGTGATGACCTGGGGCTCATGGTGGTCTTATGGCTCCAGAGGGCTTGGAGGAACTTCATTCCTTGAGCTCTGTCATCTGTAGCGCACAAAAGCTCTTACCTTGGGCTCCAATATGATCCTGCAGCTTTCCTCAACAGAGAAAATAGTGTGGGCATTACCAAGATTCTGGGGTCTTCATTGCAGCTTGTATTTCACCTCCAGAGACTCGGGATAGTCTGCTCAGGGCCTCTTTGCATGGGAACTGACATTGTTGTCCAGAGTCTGGCCTCAGAAGTTTTCAAAAACCTAAATAAAAGTTTTAAATTTCATCTGTGTTTCCTTTTTATTGAAAAAAATTTGTACAATATATTCTGATCATGGTTTCCCATCTTCCATCAATTCTTCCTAGACCCTTTTTTGCCTCCCTATCAAACCAAATCCACACTCTTTCTTTTTCTCTCCTTTTAGAAAACAAAAAGGCAAACAAAATGAACAAACAAAAAATAAAAAAAAAAACACACAAGAAACACACACACACTGATTTTTTTAAAACCCATATAATCAGAAACCATAATATACAATCAAAAGAAAACAAGACGAAAAAATAACCAAAATCACCATGAGACAAAATGTCTACAAAAATACCATGGAGCTCATTTTGCATTGCTCATTTACCACTGGGCACAGGGCTGCCATTAAGTATGCCTCAAATACACAGTGAGCCTTCACTGGAGAAAACTTTGCAAGCAGGTGTTAACTGGAGATCGCTTCTTGGTTGGGTGTGGAAGCCAGTGTCCACTCTCCCTCTTGCAGAGCTGGGACCCCACTGGATTGAACCTACGTAAGCCCTATGTGTGTTGCAAAAGTCTCGCTGAATCCACATGGGCAGTCCTGTTGCATCTGGAAGACACTGTTTCTTGCTGCCATCCACCCCCTCATGTCTTAAAATCTTTCTGTCTCCTCTTCCTCACAGCTTCTTAAGCCCTTTGAGGAGGGGTTTGATGAAGGCATCCCTTGTAAGGCCGAGTGTTCCAGGGTCTCTCACTCCCTGCAGTGTGCAGTTATGGGTCTCCATGCTAGGCCCATCTACTACAAGAGGAAACATGTCTGATGGTGGTTGAGTGAGGCATTGATCCATGGGCACAGCCAATTGTCATTGCAAGTAATTTTATTTATGTTATCAAAACACAGTACAGGGATGGAGTCATATGGGAAAAATTCTCAGTACTGGTGGGAACACTCAAAAACAGGACAAAAGCGTTGTGACTCAGTTTCTTCAAAACAGGAAAATGTTCTTGAAACGTGTTTTTATGCTCCCTCAGGGTGTAGCAAAAAGGAGTGAGTTTTCAACTTACTATTGGTTATCAGATATGCTTAAACTATCTTTATGTGATTCAATGGCAAAAGCATGTTTTTGCCATGCTCGGATTGACTTTGCTATTGTCTTTAGCTCGAACTGGTGTGAACTTCATGCACAGGAACTTTCTTAACCATCAGAGCATAAATTGTCTGATGCTCTGAATAAAGTTGGCTATTGCATATGACTTTGGGCCTCATTCATTGATTGGCTCTGTCCTCCCCAGTCCCGCTACTTCTGGAGTGGTGACACTATGTCTTTCAGCAGACAATAGTAAATGCTTATCCTCTCCCTGTGAGGAATTTCTGCCCTGCCCAAGCAGTATTAAATTAATTGCTGTGTAACAATCAGCACCGTTCCCTGGACTTGGCTCTTGGACTATTCTGAAGAGGGAAAGTGAATGAGCCGCAGTGTTCATCACCTTCAGCTTTCTGACTATGCATGCAAGGTGACCAGCTGCTTCAAGATCTTTCTGCTCTGACGTTGCTGCCATGATGTATCTTGAAAGCACAAGCCAGAATAAGCCCATTCTCTCTCAAGTTGCATCTGCCAGGATATTTTATCATAGTAACAGGAGAGGAACCAAAACACAGACACTCTTGAAGAAACTGACCAATAAAGGAAAAAGGTTTAAAGTTTTAAAGTTCATCAGAGTTACAATGTTTTTTCTCTTTGGAAGACATTATTAGGAGAATGAAAAAAGACAAGCTAGAATTCGGGGGAAACATTCTCAGATCACACAAGAGACAAAGAATCCTTATCTACACTGCATGAACTACCCTCCTTTCCTCCTTTGGACTTGAGTGAGGTAAAGATCTGAACTGATAGTATTTGACTTAATTCTTTATGGAAAAAAAATGGGAGTGGGGATGATAGATGATGTGTTCTCCACTACCACTGATTCTTACCCTCTTAACCACGGAACTTAAACACCAGGCTTATGGGCAACCAGAGCTTGGGCTCTCTCTCTCTTCCAGGGAAAAGAACAACCAACCTACTAGGTAAAGCTAAACCCTTGGCTTCACAAGGCCATTCTCCAAACACTGGCCACTGTGAATATTCTGAAATTGTTTGAGAAGAAGCATTAATTTAATCAAATATGGCACTGTACCCCTGCTAGAAATCAAAAACATTTTCTTCTCCATATTGGTTCTTAGTTTATACACAACAATGTTTCCTAAAATAGCACATCATATATCCTGCAATAACATTAAATAACAACCTGAAGACACTCTAATAAGAAAATGCCAGCATAGAGATGCTCCAATATTGAATATAAACTCATTGCTATTATCACATTTCTAGAGAGAAAGGATAAAAGATTAAATTTCCTTGCAAATTTGAGTCCAAAATAATTCAAATCCAAAGGAATTGAACTTTAAAACTTAATTTTCTTCCTCATGAGAGTTAGTCTCAAAGTCCAAACCTTTCTCCTGGTTTCGCTTTATATTGAGGAGTTCTAAATACCCTGGCACAATTGAACCTGGGAACCTGGAGCTTTTTTCTACTTGAGCGTGATTCTTTCTGACACTCAGAAATTGAATTAATTCAAAATTAAGCCTTTTATGATTATTGAATATAAATGACTCAAACAGTTAATCACTCTCTTAGTTTCTGTTGCTGTGACAAAACAGTCTGACAAGAGTAGCTCGGGGGGGGGGGCGGGGGGAAGGCTTACTCCTGCGCACGGTTTGTGGTACAGTCTGTCATGGCAGGGGAGTCAAGGCAGCAGAAGGCTGGGGCAGCTGGCTGTATGTGTCCACAGTCAGGAGCGAGCAATGGACTAACGCATGAACGGGCAGGTTGACCTCTCCATTTTATACATTCCAGCATCTTCCGCCCAGAGAACGGCCCAGGTCACAGTTAATATGAGTCTTCTCAGATAATTAACACAATGAGACAGTCTCTGAGAGACGTTCTCAGAGCCAGTCTTAAGCTAGGCAGACCCTTACAAGTATGCCCCGGGTCTGGCCCCATCGCTGCCCAGTTTTCAATTCTGACCGTCAGAATCATACACTCAGGATTCCTGTTTCACTAGCCTGTCGTCTCATCGAAAATGTGGAATGAGCTAATTTAAAACCTATAGCAGCATTTCATGCAACGTTGTATACAGAAAATCTGATATAACATGCCCGATGACACACTTATTTGGGGTACCTGTAACAATGAAGACTAGATACATATTATTCCGTGAACGTTTTTTATGCTCTATCACAAATCACTCTAAAGAAGTTTCCCAGGCATGACTTGTTTGCCACAGAAAGGTGTTTACCAACATGCCCGGATTATACCTAATTAGATGGCCCAAAGACACCCCCAGCAAATTGCTGTTAGCACATGAATACCGCGTGTTCTTCAGCTGGGAACTAGAGGTAGAGAGATTTCTCTGGGTTAACCTTGTAGCGCAAGGTTCACTACAGAGCGTAAGAGAAGGGTCAGGACATGAGATGAAGTGTGACCCAAAAACGAACTGAAACAAAAACAGGTAGGGGGAGGTTGGGGTGAACCAGAAGCCAAGGAATATGGGAGGAAAGAAAGGCTGGGAAAGAAGAGTCTCCCCTAGCTCTTCCCCTAACGAGTAATGAAGCTATGTCAATGCTCTGATTTTAGGCTCTTTATCATTAATTGTCATCATCATCATCATCGCGAGTGGGTTTGCATATTCATGGAAGCCATGCATTAACTTGGCTGTCTTCCTTAATCATTTCTCAACCTTACTTTTTGCAGGGTCTCTCACTGAACCTGGAGAAGCCACTAACTGGTTATACTGGTTAGGAAGGGCAGTAAGCACAGGTCCTCTGCCTGCCTCTAACTGCTCAGTGTTAGGGCCACAAGATACACCACCGACATTTGGAGGACTGGAACTCAGGTCTTCAAGGCTCATGATGAGGCAAGCATCTTAGCCACTAAGTTTGTGGGGACTTATTACACAAGTGACAAAAACTAATAAACCCATACCTGGTTTTTTAACCCCCAAATGTCACCAAATATTGGCAAATGTTCTATAAATCCACCCTTCACCTCTTATCGAGAACATTAAAATAAGTGCTTAATTTATTCCCATCATCACGGGTCTGGAGGACAACTGCACTTTAGCTGACCCAGCTGTGCTAAAGAGCTACTCCACATTTAATCTAAAGCCAGCTCCAGGCTGAGGCTTGGGCTTAAGCCTATGCCAGATGTGTTTTGTCTGGGTACTGGAGGGAGACCTACAGGAGCAGTCTTGGGCACCCTCATCACGAAAACGTAACGGGAACAAGTGAGAAGCAAAACTGAGCTAGGACCCATGAGACTGAACTGGGAACTATAGCAATGTGCTAAGAGGTAAAGCTGTTCTTTATCACTGATTCATTAACTTCCTGAGGGGGAGTATCCATGAGGAACACATATGGCCTTCACTACAGAGCAAACATGTACCTAGCCAAGAAGTCTATGAAGCAAAGCACCCATGTCCCAACGGAGTGCAAAGCCAATGGTCTGAGCTTCTTCCACACAACAGGCAGACCAGGCAGGTAAGCATCAAGGCAGCCTCCTGACCCCACTGACCTTTTGCTTAATGGAATAGGTTTCTCCTCCCCTGATACATTCCAAGTCCCCTGATACACAAAGCCTTTGGCTCATGCTACCCATAAACAAAATAGCAAAGGGGGTTCTAGAGAATGAAATTACCATTAGCAAACAGATACAATGAAACCCCTTTGTTATCTTATGTTCTTGCCATATGTGTGTGTGTGTGTGTGTGTACACACAAACAACTCTTTTAATGTAATTCTCCCCTAAGGTTAAAATAAATCATCTTTTCCCCTAATGCAACTGTATCTCATACAGCTGAGATACAAAAGACCAGCTTTCCCCCCTCAAAAATGAGACAAATTCTCTTTCTTTCCTTGAGTGCTGCTTTCCTTCCATACCTGAGATCTATTTTTTCCTACCTTGGTACTGAAGTACCCTGTAACTTGAAAATTGAGAATTCAGGTTTAAATGTGGTAGGCCAAATAAGCCAGTGTGTTTGAATATTCATAAATTGCATATATGAATGCTACACAGAATGACAAAGGAGGAGTTTATTTTGGGCAGAGGGATGTGTAAGTAGGTATTAAAGATATTTAATAAAGATTGTTAAGCATTATCTCAGTGGAGGATCTTTGCCCCTGATGACCATAGCTTATGTAAATAAAAAACAAAAAACAAACAAACAAACAACAACAACAAAACTAAGAAAGAGAGGCAAGAGGCAATTCATAAGAAAGTAGGACTTAAGACCATGGGTGTAAGATTTTCAAGGAGGAAAAAAAAAGTTTTTTGAAGATGTAATTAAATTATCACTCTTGAAATAAAGGAGCCACCCAGGATTGTATTGATGGGTCCAGAAGTTCACCCCTCAGAGCCTCCAGAGGTCACCAGTTGGTGAGTAAGACCAACAGCAGACTTCTAACATCCTAAGCCACAAAATAACAAGGTTGTGTTAAGTGAGGGAGTTTGTGGTTACTGTTACCTCAGCTGTAGGACAGTAGTACAAGCCCAGGCTGGCTTCAAGCTGGCTATGGAGCTGAGGATTACTGTAAACTTGTGCACCTGTGTCCTTGCCTCCTCAGTGTTGATACACAGGCATGCTCTACCATTCTCAACTTGTGTGCTACTGGGAAGAGAACTCCAGCAACTGAGCTGTGGTTCTTTTTGGTAATGGAGAACAGCAAAATAATTTTATACACACATGCATAGACAAATATATTGATATTAAACTAACAAAAGGTATGATTGTGTACGACTTCTTATTCTGCAAAAGATTATGCAATTATACCAAATTTTGTAATTACCTTCCACTTCTTATTCCCTATTATATTATTATTATTATTATTATTAATTATTACCTCAACAATAACTCCAGGCTGTTCTCTGCTGTGAGGGCTGAACATTCATTTCTAGAAGGTCTAAGATGCTCTACCAGTCCTGACCATATTGGTTTATCTAGTTTTTCACTGACCTAAAGCCTAGGTTGGGAAGTGTGTAGCCTGACCCAGGTGATCCTGCTGCATCCTTCTACATAGCAGGGTAGCAACACAGTTTCAGCTCCAGAGGCAGAAGTATCATTCCAACCATCACTACAGCTGTGCCTTTGTTTGAATCACTGGCAGAAGGAGTTCAGTGTCTAGGTATGATTTCTCAACTTCAAGTTGAATAGAACCGCCATCGTGCCCTCTATTTTTGCTTTGTTCTGGTTTTATGAGAGACAGGGCATCTCTGAACCTTGCTCTGTAGACCAGGCTGGACTCAAACCTAGAGATGTGCTCCCAAAAGGGGGGTTGTTCCCTCTCTTAGAAGCATTTCTCTTCCAAGAACTAAATCTTTCACACCAGTAGACCTAGGTATATAGGAACAGAAAGTGCAATTTCACTAATGGAACGTTAGGGGTGGTCATGAGAGAGACCATTGTCCTTTCCAGCCAGTGATTTCCAGCTACACAGACACTGCTGCAGGGAAATAGAATGGAAAGGACACAGACTGATGTGTGTACAGCAACATGCAGTGCATCTCAAGGTGAGTCCTGACAGTCCTTAAATGTGTTACCAGCCAGGGTATGCTGTAAGCCAGTCCTCAAAGGATTGTTCTTCCCCCCCATCAGGCCAGATGCAGTGGGGTGAGCAAGGATGTGGTCAAACATATGAACTTGCTCACCCTCAGTTTATTGGCATAAATAATTTTCTATGAAATGGGTTACCTTGTCAGAAGCAATTGGTAGAAGGTCACATAGAGGGAATGTACCCTAAAATGACTCTCAGTAAATGACAGCCCTGTATAATCTTTCCATTAATATAAACATGTTCCTGTGGCCAACTGAGTATATAGAGGATAATGGGTGCCACATCCATGACCATACATCATTGTGGGAGATTTCTTCATAAAGGAGCTAAAGAATTAAGGAGCCATACTTTGAACTGCCTATGAAGATATTTCTAATGAGAAGCAACAGTGGACTGCCTTGAGGAACAAAGGCATTCTCCAAATGATAGCCAGTAAGAGGCTTTATGAGTTTATAAATTCTTGCCTTGCTATCTTCTAGATGAGAACATAAACATCCAAACCTTTGCTGCCTTGCTGAGGTAGCAGACAGCTTGAGATGAGCAACGCTCACACTCCTGACCCGCAGAACTTGTGACATAATGAATGTGTGCTGTTTTAAGTCAACAACCCAATGATGACCATCACACGGCACTGACAACCTACATATGATGATAGTAGCAAGGCATGCCTCAGGGCTACAAACGACGTTTTCACAAGGAAGAGAAACTGGTCTCCAGAGTCTCTATCCCAATAAGAGCAGAGGTCCTTTCCCTCCACGACAGAAGTAATCGGGGTAACCTGCTGGCTGATACCCTGGAGGATGGTGAAGTACCGAGGCTGCTACTAAAAGATGAAGCTCAGCAGCAGCTGCAACCAGATCACCTCGAGTGAGTAGATACGTTGCTGAGCCTAGGCACTTAACTAACGCTGAAGCATTTCTTCTGTGTGTGCCCACTGGATGAGAACAGGTGATGAGAGAAGGGTTCCTTCTCACGGCCATCTAATGTCAAGCAAAAGCAGTCATTTCATCATCTCTTCTTGTATTTTCTTCTGGTCGGGAATCTGAAAAGACCCGGGCCGAGTGATTCTTATTTTGCTGTTCCAGTCACCCTGGTCTCTCTTCATCTGAATGCTTGTCTGGGGCTGGAGGAACCCCTTCAGGGGTAACTCACTTGACAGGCAAGGCTGAGACCCAGCTCCAACCCTCAGCAAACATATTTTCTGAGATAGTTGTTCAAATTCTGTAAGCTCTAGCCTGCTTGGCTATAAAATACAAATAGTGACATTAACACTCACTTGGTACATTGATTGGAGAGTCCAGTGAGCTTCTGTCAAAGACGGAACAAAGCTTACGGTCCATAAAAGGAGGCATTCTGCCAATGGAGAAGAGGAATGGAAACTGATGCTGGCGTGACACCGAGTTTGCCATGTACCAGACTGGAAGGAGCCTCCAACCTAAAATGCTTACGCTCTCAGGAAACACTCTCCCCTCCCTAGCTCTGCCTCCTCTCTACAGTGCCATGTAACAGCCCCGCGGAAAGAGCACAGTGCCACTGCCTCCTGATGTATGGAGAGATGAATGCCAGCATCCTCTCAAGAATGAACCAGGTGTTGCCCTGCTCCTCAGCGCATGACTATAAACTAAGTTGTGCCTTCTGCATGCCCTACCCAGTCTTGTAGTAAATTCACTGATAAAGTCATTGTCCCTTTGCTCGCAGAATTTCTTCCTCTAGCCTGAGGCCTTCCACTACCATTTCTGGCAACAAAAATCTTCCTAAGTTTCAGGTTCCATGTAAAAATTCATTTTGTCTCTAGTTTACTCTCATGGATTCTTCTTTCCTTGAAAGTTTCCTGGCAGAATGTATCTGACACAGTCTAAATCGCGACTCCTCTTGGTCTAAAATCCACTTGATGATAGTATGTCTTTAGTATGCTCCAAAGCGCTATCATGGATTGTTCCTCCTAGTAACTATTCAAAAACTCCAGCAAGATTTTATTTCAGAGGTTCTTGTGAAAGTCATAACAGTGTTTAATCCCTGTAAAAAGCAAATGTTAAATGGAAATGAATCTCTTTCTTACTCTCTCCCTCCCTCCCTCTCCATCCTTCTCTTCTCACCTCTATTTTCTGTGAAAGCTTTTACTTCCTGTTTGTGTCAGAACACACAACACACTTGCAGTTTCTTCACACTATTTAATTATATTGTAATAAAAACACAATAGTGCCAAAATGAATTTTCAAGTGCCAAGCAAGCTGTTCACTTATTTGTAAATAAGATCTCTAGGAAACACATACACATGATATTCACACATTTACACACACACTCAAGGAGGGAGAGATGAGATCAGTAGGAGCAGTGGCATATTTTTCCTTTAGAAAAGATAGTTGCCCTCCGCTTAATGAACATCCCATCCCTTTCAGTGGCCATTTCCAGGAGGTAAATCTTGATCCTTCCTTCCTTCCTTCCTTCCTTCCTTCCTTCCTTCCTTCCTTCCTTCCTTCCTTTCTTTCTTTCTTTCTTTCTTTTTTCCTTCCTTCCTTCCTTCCTTCCTTCCTTCCTTCCTTCCTTCCTTTCTTTCTTTTTCATGATTGGGCATTTGCCCTTCAGATCAATAAAGAATAGACTTTTCTTTGCCTCCTTTAGAACAGTCCCCTGGTCCACCACCTCTGCCTTATCAGCAGCACCAGCTATCATGTACAAGCAAGTTTTCATTTGGGGAAAAGTCACCTCATAGAACAGTCACCGAGGTAAAACAAATTGTTAGAATGTGAAGACCCAGGGCCTTGAGGTTTTCCAATCCATCCTCTGACTGCGGGTATGAAGGTGCAATCCATCACAGCACAGCTTACCCAGTTTCTGAATTCTATGGGAAAGACAACCCAATTCCTGTGATGTCTCATTTCTCTGTTCAAATTACAGTGCCGTGGCAGCACCGTGGCTTTCCTTGATTCCGTGTTAGGAGTGTGTGTTCCCTAGCAACTCATCTTAAAACTAGTACCTAATGGGCTGGAGAGTCGGCTCAGCAGTTAAGAGCACTTGCTGTTCTTCAAGAGGATCTAGTTCAGTTCCCAGCACCCTCCTCAGGCAGCTCACAACTACCTGAAACTCTAGGTCCAGGAGATCGAATGTCATCTGCTGGCCTCTGAAGAGTACCTGTATATATGTAGTGCATGCACATACACACACACACACACACACACACACACACACACACACACACAGATGGCTCAGCAGTCATGAGTGTTGCTGTTCTGGCAGAGGGCCCAACTTCAGTTCCCAGCACCCACCTGCCTGGACTCCAATTCCAATGGATGTAGAATCTTCCTTGGCCCCCATGAGCACCTGCAATCATATGTACATAACGACACAGAAACACACTTTCATACACATAATTAATTTTTAAACTAATATTTTTTAAATTAAAAAATTCAAACTAAAGTCAACAGTGATGATAAGTAAATAAATTGTTCTCTCGTCTGTGCTCTGTGCTTTATGCCAGTTAGATCACGAGTCTTTTCCTTTTAGCCACACACCTATTTTTCATAGTTATTAAAAGTTAGGTCTTGGGGTCTTGGGAGAGTGCTCAGTTGGTATGAGGTCCTAAGTCCACATCTGCGGCATTCATGCAAAAGCCAACACAATGGTGCATATATGTAGTCTTAGTGCTTGGGGATAAGAGACACAGGTCAGTTCCTGGACTCCCAGGAACTGGGAGTCTTGCAACACAAGCATGAAGGCCTAGTTTGGATCCCTCCTGAAAGCTAGGTATGACAGAGAGTCTGTGACCCAGAGCTAACACAGCAGAGCCTGAGACCGCTGGCCAGTCTAGTCGAATTGGTGAACTCCAGATTCAGCAAGAGACCCTGTCTCTAAAAATTAAGGGCAGTTTTCTAAAAACAAGAGCTCTTATCTAAGGAATCAGAGCAGTAGAGGAAGACGTCTGACAGTGACTATTGGCCTCTTCACATGTGCTCAGAGGTGCAAGCTCCTGAGAAGAGAGAGGGACTGGTGGGGGCTGGAAAGAGTGAGAGAGAGCTGGGAAAAACCTGTTTGGACACAGTATATATTCAATAGCTGTGAAAAGGCAGAAGAAGAAAAGATGAGAAATTACTTTCAATTTGAAGGTCTCGGGGACTTAAAAATTCAACCATATTTTATAGATAAGGAAATTAAGTGGGGCAAGGTCATATGCGCACAGACAGGCTGTTTCGTACGTTTGAGAATTTGAGGGCACCAAGACCCTCTCCTCTTATCAGCTGGTTAAGAGCTCTCTGGATTCTGAGACGCTTTTCCATCTGCCAGCCTGGAGCCTGGAACAGCTCAGGACAGGCGCTGCTGGTGACCCTTCTGCCACCATTTTGAGCCTGAGAATGAATGACGTCTACAGAGGCTGACAAGCTCAGAACAAAGTGGAAAATTTCTAACCCTTGGACCAATATAGCAAATTCTATTTGCTTTCCCTAAGCCTCAGGCATTGGGCCCCTTCTTTTTTAAATTTTTTGTTATTTATTACAATTTATTCACTTTGGATCCCAGCTGTAGTCCCTTCCCTCATCCATTCCCAATCCCTCTCTCTTCTCCTCCCATGCCTTTCCCCCAATCCACTGATAGAGGAGGTCTTCCTCCCCTTCCATCTGACCCTAGCCTATCAGGTCTCATCAGAATTGTCTGCATTGTCTTCTACTGTGGACTGGCCCCATTGGGGGAGGGATCAAAGAGCCAGCCACTGAGTTCATGTCAGAGACAGTCCCTGTTCCTCTCACTTAAGAACTTTCTTAGAGACTGAGCTGCCATGGGCTACATCTGTGCAGGGGAAGACACAGACTAATAGAAATGGATTAATAAACAAGACCCAACAATCTGTTGCATACAAGAAACACACCTAAGTCACAAGGATAGACATTACCTGAGAGTAAAGGGCTGGAAGATAGTTTTCCAAGCAAATGGATCCAAGAAGAAAGCAGGAGTAACCATTCTAATATCTAATAAAATAGACATTCAACCAAAATTAATCAAAAGAGATGGGGAAGGGCACTTCACACTCATCAAAGGAAAATTCCACCAAGAAGACATCACAACCCTGAACATTTATGCCCCAAATACAAGGGCACCCACATTTGTAAAAGAAACATTAATAAAACCTAAACCACACATAGATCCCCACACATTAATAGTGGGAGACTTCCACACCCCACTCTCAACAAAGGACAGGTCAACAAAACAGAAATTAAACAAAGACACAATGACTCTAACAGAGGTCATGAATCAAATGGACCTAACAGAACCTTTCACCCAAACACAAAAGAATTTACCTTCTTAGCACCTCATGGCACCTTTTCCACAACAGGCCGTATAGTTGGTCACAAAGGCAGCCTCAACAGATACAAGAAGAGTCCCTTCTTGAGAAAAGCTGTGTTGTGCTTGAACTAAAGCACGGCTGTTCTAGTTCTCTACCGTGTTTCTCTCACTTTTGAGCTGCCTGCCTCACTCTCTTCTTCTTTGTCACCCAAAGAGCAAGTTTCTTAGAGCTAGTTAGTCAAAGAATGAAGTTCAGCCTTTAGGGACAGGTAGGTTCTCTCAGCATGAGCTTGGATCTGATTAATGGAATGGTTGCCTCCATGGCCTCCATTCCTCTATGGCTTCATTCCTGTTGATCCTTTCCCAAAGCATGCTTTCCACTTGAGAAAACAAAAGCAGACTCCCAGTATTCCTGGAGATTTCAGTCTTATCCAAATATGTTGCAGTTTCGATTTATTCAGGAGTTTGAAAACCAGGGCCCTCGGGAGCTGCAAGGTCGGAGCATACATATGTATGACCTTATCAATGTGGAGGCAGAAGACTCCATGCATTCAGAAAGCCTTAAGTCAGAGGTGGTTGCTAGCTCGAATTGATTTCTTCGTGCTGCTCAGGTGGCTTGTGTGACCTTACTGTTGTAGCAGAAAGGGTCACATTTGCTCAAGCGCTGATCTATTGGCTGAAGGCAACACAACTCAGACCTCTGTCTTTCCTGACGAGGTAGCTAATAGCTAAGAGAAACCATGGGAAATTCTACATCTCAAAATCAGCAATGCACTCTGACCCACAGCTAATATTTCAGAAGTAAAATACAATTAGGTCCGCTACAGTGTCTTGCTCAGCCTGGATGCAACATGTAAACAGGGATAGCCAGAGAATCAATTCAGATTATAAAATTTTGAGATTAGAAAAATTTTATGCATTAAGGCGTGTATGTTAATATACTTGTTACCACATTTAGCGGCAATTGAATGAACAGACCTAACAGTGCATCCTCAGCGAAAGCTACTAAAATTAAGAAGGTAAGCTCTATATTCTGATATGAAATTCTCTGTTAGATCATTTTAATTGAGGAAAGCAAAAGCCAGCATGCTAAGGAGTATAGTGTAACTGTTTATGTTGAAAGAAGGAACGGAATGGAGAGCCGTGTGAACACATGTGTGCATGCATACAGACACAGGAGAGCAGACACTTTGATATCCTGGGAATATCTGGGAAGACCCACGGGAAGCTGCCGTCAGAGGCAGCCTCAGGGCAGGGGGCCCGGAGTGTGCTGAGTTAGGAGAGAGCCTAGCTTCCCTCTCCCCTGCTTCTTTTACTCCATTTGAATCTTTGTCGCCCTTCCTCTGCACTGCCTATTAAAAATACAAATAAAAAACAGTATTCCAGAGTCTGACTTTGATTTAGAGCTTAGAAATGAGGACATTAAGATTTCATATTTCCTTTCTCCTCTCAGGCAGAAGCAGGCCCCTTCCATCATTGTTTCTCACTTTTGGATGAATAGTATTTTTAGATTTCTCCCCCTAGAGCCCAAATCTCACTGCATTAAAGCAACCAGGGAAATATAGAGCCCAATTTCTGTAACCTAAATGGTTTTTGGTCATGGAGAAACCACTTTCTCCCTAACGCTGCTGTTTATAGCAGCAGCAGCGTGCACTGAGGTAATTTCTTTTTTTCTTCCTGCTAGATTAAAGAAAAGGCTTAATCTTTTTCCCCCCCTTTCCTGTTTCTCTCTAAGAAGGTTCTGTTGTCCTTCCCTCAAAGTGAGCATATATCTGAAAACAGTTCCAGTGCATTTCTGCTGGAAGAAGCAAGGTGCTATTAACAGAGGCACTTGAGGCCGCTGTGCAAGTCCATTACCCCAGAAATAGATTAAAGCAAGTTTGCAGAGACGTGTTCACCCAGCTTTCTCACTCCTACCTGAAAGAACGTGGCTGCGTTAGCGGGAGACAGATGTTCTTATCTCCTTCGCCTGACAAACTAGAGCGAAATAAATAAAGACAAATAAAAAGGCTGCCTTCTGGGGATTTGCCTTGTTTCTTTCACTCTGAATCACATATTTTGGATGGGTTCTAGGTACGTTTGTTTGTTTGTTTGTTTGTTTGTTTCTCCTCCTCTCTTTGGCCTTCTAGCCACTTCCCCACACACAGCTTTTAAATGCCACTGGCTGGGACTGTGGCTGTTTGAGTTGATCATCAGACAGGACCTCACCCCGAGTCACCTGTGAGGCAGTTTGCATAAAAGTAGGTGCCCACTTCACTGTTTTTCTGTAAGCCAGAAGTTAGCGAGGGCCAGTGGAAATGAACAACTAAAACAACCAATCACCCAGGAGGAGAGCTGTTTGTACTTTTCTCTCCATGCTTCTCGTTTTCCTTTCACAGGAAACTACTAAGTGTTCCAAAGCACAAAAGAGGAAGTTCCGTGGTGGTACTCCAGTCAGTGTTGAAAGAGAGGGGCCTGCAAGGATTAAACACGGCTCTCCAAAATTCATTTACTTTTTAATTACTTTTATTATTTGTATATGTATGAGAGAGAGGGGGAAAGAGAGACAGAGACACAGAGAGACACAGAGAGAGGAATCCTGTGTGGAGGTGGGAGGACAGCGCAGGTTGTCTCTTTCCACCTTTACGTGGGTCTCAGGGACCAGAGTGCTAAGAGCCTGTAGCCACTGAGCCAAGTCACTGGATCAGGAAGGCCACTTAGAACAGTGACGTCAGCGATCTCTTCCACTTCATACATGACTCAAGTCTAGAAGGTGTATTCGTCAAGTCGAATAAGGAGATTCCTTCAGGACAGACTCCATCACGCCTTCCCAGACACCTCAAGCATCAGATGTGAGACGGGACACCCTGTCGTGGATAATGGACGTTAATGTTCGAGATCACAGCAAAGGCAATAGTTCCCTGGCATTAAGTCAGCACCTCTCCAACCTGGCTGCGTGGGCATTCCCGCGTAGGTTGGGGCCAAGGGCAAGCATGGGCATCACTAAAGCGCCCTGCCACTGTGGCTGCATGGGATGCGCAGCCGGAGACCAGCTCTGTACCAGCTCCCCGGCTGGAAGGACCATGCAGGGAGACCCGAGTAATTCCTCACCCTCTGTCTACACTACGTATCACTTCACAGAGCGCCAGGCACTCTCTCATCGCAGAGCTAATAAGACCGGGTATTTATCTCCATTTTACAGACGAGAACAACTGAAGAGCTGAGAGATTTGCTGAAGGTCAGCTGTGCAGTAAGTCAGGCACGGATCTGGAACTTCAAAGAAACGCTTGAGGCCGCTGGAGTTTTCACCACCGCTTCCCCCAGGGTCGACGTTCAAGCTGAACAGCCGTGGTACCGGAAGTGATTCTACTTCCTAGAGTCGGGGGGAGCACAGAACCCACATGTTGTGCGACAGACTTTTCCTGAGGAAACGCAACAAACGCACATCTGTTCACTCCAGAGAGGGCACCTAGGACAGGCCGAAGCAAGAATCACACCATGGTCCAAGTCACTGAAACAGCGTTTGCTGTTCTTGCTGTTGTTTTCTGTTTTGTTTTGTTTTGTTTTGTTTTGTTTTGTTTTGTTTTGTTTTGTTTTTGGAGAAAGGAGCTTGAAGCTTTATTTTTGGAATGATCTATACTTCTTCATCCCTGTCCATCCAAACACCAAATAAACAAAAATTTACCTTTCAATTTGTAGAAGACAGTTACCAAATATAAACACAATAATCCCTCTTATTTGTAGTGTTTCAATAATCTTGAATTAATTATTTAATAATTGCATTTAATTAAATTACCATTTGCTCTTACCCAAGTAAGAGCAAATGGCTGTGTAGGTCACAAATATGAGATATAATGCACATTTCTTAAAACCTTTATAGTATTTTTATACTGTGTAACCCCAATGAGTGCTTTTTACTGTTAGGAACAGAAGCATAAGCGAGGGGTTACTTACAAGGAGCAGGGATGATTCAAAAGCCGCTGTATCACCAGAAAGCCCACCCTGACACTGAGGATTCACAAGAGCTGCGACGCTGGCCCTCTCTGTGCAGCTTGCAGGCAGGCTCACAGACAGAGCATTCCTTCTCTCTGCCTTTAGGCTGGTCAAAGTCCCCTTTCGGAACAGCTGTTCACCGCTTTGATACGGTTTGGGAGGGGCCCTTAAGAGTCTGTCAGGTTTCTGTTCTCTTCGACTGTGACCTATGGCCTAACGTCCTGGTGCTCCGGAGCCTGCCTTCCCTGCCCTCCTGGAGAGAATATTTCAATTTAGAGGGAACTCCCTGACAACACCGTATGGGAGCTAACTGGTACTACTCTTTAGTTCTTGAAACACAGCGGCTAGTGGGAGCTGGGGCGCGGGTGGCAATAAATAAGAGTGGGCATGCAGGCGCTATGGAGAGAACAGGCAAGATGCACAGGGAGCTGTGTGGCTCCTGTTTGGGGTTTCAGGGAAGGTGGTGCGGTTATGAAAGCGAGCTGCTGCCTGTTTGGAAGACTGCCCACCACACTGGGAAACCAACCATGCAGGGGGCAGCCACGTGAATCCAGGAGGTCACCTTGGATGGTCTTTATGGGCATACCAGCCAGTCTGTGCCTACTTTTACGAGTGTGTTTGCCTGCATGTGCTACCTGGCTGCTAACAGGATGTTCAAGCGAGCCAAAGCCTATGTACGTTTGGTACAAGTGGAGGAAAAGAGAAATGCCTTGGGAAGCATTAGCATAACTATGTAGCCATCCTGTTCATACCTGGAGGTGGATACAGGCTCCACAATCCCTGTCAGTGTGACAGTCGTTCAGACACAGAAATGCAATACGCGGGGGACAGTTTCTTCTTCCCTCCTTCTGTTTCATCCCTCTAACCCTCTAGCATAGCTAAAGGGTTGCCCAATACAAGCCTCTATAGACTAGTATGGAACTTCAAATTTATGTCAGTCCTGCTGGAAAGGATGATTTATAAACTGTGAGCAGAACACCAGTGTAAACAAGATAAAGCGCATTAATGCCCAAGCAAGGCAATTATTAGCATTCAGTTATTCTGAACCGGGTCTGGCCTTGATGCTTAAAGAGCCGAACAGAACACGACCTGTAGCTTACAGGAAGGCAACATCTCCACTCAAAATGGCTGTTCCTGAGGTTCAAAGGCTTCTGGAACACTTTTCCTCATAAAAACACACACACACACTCAACAAAAACTATCTAGACACAAGTTTCCTGTGCAGAACTCAAGTCTCCTTTCCTTTGAGCCAAAGGCACTTTGAAGAGTCTCACCTTTGATCTAAATTTCTAAGGACGCTAAGTATCCTGCCACCTTCGAGAAGCATCTTTGGCTTCAAGATCTCTGACTGCTTTAAAGATCTCAAAATGGAGACTCACACACATTTCTTTGGCTATTTCTTCAATTACTAATTCAAACAAGAGAGTGTATCTGTGATTACCATACACATTAGCGCCATGTCTGCCTTCTCCCTCTTTGTGTGCAGAAAAATGTTCAACCCAAGCTTCTGAAAGTATTTGGCTACTCCAGAAAGGCAAGATAGTTACTTCAAAGTCTGTGACTCATGAAAGCTCATTCCCAAGCTTTCCCAGCTTAGCATGTAAATGAATCCTTTGCAGAGGGCAATCTTGATTCGGCAGGACTTGAAGGGAATCTGAGATCCTGCATTTCTTATCAGTCCTGATGCTGCTGGTGCAGATGCAGATCTGGAAACAGTACCACTGAGCACTGCACCAGATAACCCATCCAGGAACAATTAGTCCTTGCAAAAGGAGTTCCTCTGCCTCGGCCAACATCAACCTTTGAATGCCCAGCAGCTCACATTATAAGTCAAGTGTTTGGGGGCATTTGTTTATTTGTTGTTTGTTATTTGTTTTCAAGGTTCATGTTCAAACCAGGAGAATTTGATAGAAACAAACCAAATTCATGGGGGATTAACAGCCCTTGCTTCTACCGGACTATCAACTGGTAAAGAAAAATGCAACAGCAGATATTCTAAAAACATTCTATCCTGTAGAGGTCCCAACAGCAATTGACTAGCCTCCCAGGAGCAGGCTAAAGTAGAGTCTATGTTATGCAAAGCCTGGAAAGTTAGCTACTAGAAAGAAATTTGACTACTGGAGTAACAAAAAAATAAAAAAGTCTTCCACGAGGGTCTTCTTTCAACATCATGTACACCACACCGCCCAGTTCTTATCCTTCTCCAACATGCACACAGACACACAGACACATACACACACATTTATGTGTGACAACACCCACAGACACACCACATTTTCTAGGCAATTTCCCTGGGCTCATTTAGAAGGCTCTGTTACACCATCTGTTTGTATCATCTATTCCCTGCTCCTTCCCGAGGTTCCTGAGCAATAACATTATAACAACAATAACAGCCATGCTCTCACTCTTTTGCCCTGGCCACAATACTTTGATGTGGATTCTATCACTATTCTCACTGTGTGGACAGGGATTCTAAGGCATAGAAAGAAAAGGAAATTGGCCCGAGATGACATACAACATACCTAATAAACAAGGATACAAATACACATGATCTGACACCAGAGTTCATGATTATAACTGCTACACATTGTTCTTCCATCCCTTCAATCACTTTATGCAGAGAGAAAGAAAGAGAGAGAGAGACAGAGAGAGAGAGTTTATTGTCCTCTTTATCTTTTATAGTGGATGGCTCATTAAAACTAGAGCCAAAATAATTAGCAACCAATTAAATTAGTTTCCTTTCCAGGAGAGTGTTTTCAAACACTCCCCTGAGGTGAGGGAAAATATTTGCATTCTGTCTCTGTTGGTGTGGCATGTGCAGTAAAGTGTGTTCGCTTCCGATGGGCTGGGTCCTGGCAAGAGTGCCAATGAGGCAAAGCTGTGGTTGCCACAGTGAAATGTGTTAGCATTTCTTATCTTCTCACATTTACATAAGTCCTAAACTCTGTTTAGAAGTCCATGTTAGTGCTTTCTGAAGCTATGGTTGTTACATTAGCTCCCATCATGACTCACTTTCTGGATATTATCATGAGAATAATATTAGATTCTGTATATACCAATTGTGTACATGAATTGTAAGTTTTTCCATGCTTCTCCCATTCTAAGTAGTTTGTACATACTTATTTCTAAAGGAGTATATGATACTTTTGACCCTTACTACCGGTATGCTCTATCACACAAACATTAACACTGCTTTTTCCTATCAGGTTAACGTGAGTGCCTTAATTTTGCTTTGCGGAACTGTTAAACAACAACAAAAACAAAACCTTGAACTAAAGCAACTTAAGGGAGAAAGGGTTTACTTGGCTAATGGTTCTAGGTGATGGTCCATGGCCAAGGAAGAACAGACGGTTTCAGGACTTAAAGCAGCCCGTCACATTACAGTCACAGTCAAGAACAGAGAGCAGTGGGTTTATGTGTGCGTGGCAGTGCTCAGCTAATTCTCTCCTTTTCACTCAGCTCAGGGCCAGGCCCATGTAATGGCAGATCTTCCTACCATTCAGAGTAGGTCTTCCTACTGCAACGATCTGAATTTTTTGAAAATCCATCACAGGCCACTGATCTAGACAAGTCTCAACTGACGCTGTCCTCCCAGGAGGTTCTAGACTGTGTCGAGTTGACAAAACTACCGCCACAGAGGTATGGGGTTACCTTAGGTGGATCAGACTTCAGTCCAGCCGTGACGACAAAAGCCAGGCTACAGTTCTTGTCTACGTAGGCAAAATGTCCACACCGTGACACACTTACCAATGATGCCTCAACTTCGTCTTACCAGATCCAAAGGGCAAGGACCCTGGGCAAATGGCATGAGCTAGAGTAGAATACAGTTAGGATCTATAGAACCAAGAAAACAAACTTGAAGTTTGGGGAAGGTTTGAGGAATAATTTTCATATCAAAAAGGGGCAGAAATTCTTATTTAAGTTTACAAACTGTAGAAACCCATCCCCCATAAGCTGGTTCTGGTGGGTCAAAGAGCTTCAAAGAAAAAAAATCTACAATGCCCATCTTTTCTAGAGGAGAAATTGACTCCAAGTCCCCTGGTTGCGTGGAGTCCCAGAAGCTTGAAAACAGGGTCATTTGTGAGCATTTACATGATTGTCCAGGCTGAAAATATCCTAAAAGTACCCCTAAGATCCACTTTTGGGCACTGCAATCTAGGACAATGTTCAAAATTTGTTTGTTCTGGCTAACCGAATTTCCTCGTCTGAATGACATAATATAATAATGGTCTAATAATACATCTTGACTCCACTAAGACTGACAGTGTTTTCTTCAAAATATACATCAGTAAACTGGAAAAATGCAGCCAGAACCGGGCAAACAGACAACCTGAAGGCAGGTGAAGTTTGTTGTCATACTAGAAACATGTCATTTTGTCATTTACCTGAAGGTTGACATTAGGTAACTATTTCTCCTTTTTTCTACACACAGGGTCCTGAGAACAAATGTCACCATGTCAAAAACAAAACAAAACAAACAAACAAAACCCATGTAATTTTCCCTCAGACTCTCAGGAGCCTCTCTGAACACATTTAAAATGACACACACACACACACACACACACACACACACACACACACAGTCAGTTGAGAAGAGTTATACGGGATGTCGTGAAGGTGGGGTGATCAATTAGGCTCCATTTTGCAACTTCTCCCCTTTGATGTTCTAGTTTTTCAGAAACCCTATTAAACTCCACATGAATACTTGTCTAGACTTAATGCTTGTGAACAGACCAAGCTGAGAATGTGGTCTGGGAAGCAGGCCCTCCATCTTGTTGAGACATTAGAATCTTGTCCTGACACATACTTTCCCAGGGTCTCTGTGTGAGTAAAACGAGCAACCTCTCCATCTCCCCAGAAAGGACACTTCTTTACAAGTGGTTCTGGGCTGTTAAACCAAGAGCCTCTGGATCCTGTGGTTTGGGGGGATCTGAGCTGATTGGTGAAAGAACCTCTCAACCCCTCCCTTACACTTGTCTCTCTCCTACCTGTTTTCTCCCCACCTTCACTGTGACCTTATAGTTTCTGGATTCCTGCAAGTGATCCCAGGTTCAACAGACACCAGAAGAGACACAGAGAGACCATCACTGGTCCTGCTTTTCACTTGCATCCCTCTCCAACTTGATTCCTTACATTAATACTTTTTTCTTTTTTATTCATTAATTAATTCAGTAATCACTTTTCAGCCTGATTAAAGACCTCTCCCTTCTCTCCTTCCAGTTCCACCCTCATGCCCTCTTCCCCATTCCCCCCTTCTCGTCAGTGAAAGGCAGGCTCCCCATGGGTAGCACCTCACCCTGGCACATCAAGTCTCACCAGGACTAAGCACATCCTCTCCCACTGAAGCCTTACAAGGCAGCCCAGCTAGGGGAAAGGGATCCAAAGGCAGGCAACATAGTCAGAGATAGCCCCTAGTCTCCTTATTAGAGGACCCACATGTTGATCAAACTGCATATCTGCTACACATAGGTAGAGCTCCTAGGTCCAGCCTATGCATGCTTTTTGGTTGTTGGTTCAGTCTCTGGGAGCCCCCATGGGCTCAGGTTAATTTAATCTGTAGGTCTTCTCCTGGCATCCTTGATTCCTCCGGATCCCTCAATCCTTCCTCCCACTCTTCTGCAAGACACCCCAAGTTCTGCCTAATGTTTGGCTGTGGGTCTCTGCATCTCTGTTTCCATGCGCTGCTGGATGACTCCCCCTTTCCACAAGTAAAACAGAGAGAGTATCATTGATAGTGACAGGGTTTGGCTCTCCCTCATGGGGTGGGTCCCAAGTTGTCACAGTCATTGGCTGCTCATTCCCTCCACCTCTGCTCCGTCTTTATCCCTACACTTCTTGCAGGCAGAACAAGTTTTGGGTCAAAGGTTTTGTAGGTGGGTTGGTGCCACGATAACTTCACTGGAAGTCCTTCAGTAGCTTTTGCTTGCTCCATAGTAGCTGTGATGAGATTCAAACGAGTTCATTCACATGGGAATAATTTATCAGTGTTTTGGGGGTGGTTTTGGTTTGTTTGTTTGATTGTCTGCTTTTTTATTTCCTTCCTCTTTGGCATCCATGATAGCATGTGGTGTACGGTTGGTGCTCCTTAAACATGTGTTGAATGAATAAATAAATAGAAATGGAATACATTTGAGACTTCAAAGTCAGGTTCCTCTTCCTGAAATTAGGCAATAAATAAGTAAATAAATAAACAAATAAACAAAAACAAATGAACAAAACTGAATCTTCAGCATTTAGAACAAACTTTATGTCAAGGGCAAATGAGTTAATTATTTGACCCAATCATCAAAGCAAACCTCCAAGGTAGATAACATTAGTATCATTATTTTATATTATATTATTTATACCTCATGATTTATATTATTTATCTATAAGGAGACAGGCAGAGTCAAGACCAAGGGCAAATGTTTAACAGTGGCACAGCCAGAGCTTATATAGCCCAGGTAGCCACACTCCATAGCCAACACTCTCAAGCACCAATTTCTGCCCATTGGACAGGAGTATTGCCTCGCAGTGTCTGCTCCCTCCTCAGGTAGCCTGGCCAGTCACCACTGAACTGAACTTGAGGGAGGGAAGCTTAGCCAATTGCAGGTGAGTGCACTGCAGGGTCTCTGTTGACAGTGAGTGTGCAGTCAATGAACATACCTGAGAACAGCTTCAGAGAACTGGTTTGGTTTACTGGCCTGAAATAGGGGAGGTGGCCAGGAGCCACCCTGGGAGGTGGCCAGGAGCTCTGGCGCAAAGTTAGTGCGGCTGTGTACCACCGGCCAGGGCAGGGTGCTGGAAGGTGCTTCATCTGCATACTCTGGGGCTGTAGGGTTCTCACTGGGGTTGAAGGTGGGGGAGCTGGCTTTGTGGCAGCAGGTTGGGAGGGAGGTGGCAGCCAGCTCCTGCTGTCCTCATTTTTGAGGTATCCAGGCGTGAAGCTCCCTGGGCCATTATGGTCCCACAGGATGTTTAGTGAGTCTTCCTACCTACAAAAGTCTAAGCTGAAACAGCTGATGCGCGTTCTGCTCCAGCGGCCCACACAGCATGCTCCAGCACATGAGAGGAAGTTAGCAGAGCGTTAGCATGGAGGAGGCTCCAGCACAGGTCTAGCTGGACCCCCCTATGCTGTTTCCCTAAAGTGTATGGAATAATCAGGAATAAAGCCAGGGGCTGTTGGACAACCAGCTATAGTAGGCTGTACTGTCTGGGCTCCTCATGGGTCTCCCTGGACACCTGAATTTGAGATCTTCTGCCCTAATCTCTTAGACAAACTAATGGCATGTAATTTTTTTCTGTCTCTAGCCTCTGGCCCAATAAACCTCTTTCCCTTAATATCCATACTCAAGCTCCAGTGGACCCTTTCCCATCAAGCCTCACATGGAAATAAGCGCACAGATATTGGTAAAGGAGAATCAACACAGGGCCAGTGGATGGTACCAGATTTACACGAAGGCAAATTTGGCATAAAACATTACTTGAAGTGTGTCTGTCCTTTCTTTGTAATTTGTAGACTATGGCCTTGAAAACAGTCACCAATTACACTCCATTGCTTAAGCAAGGGGTTTAGCTGTATGTGGGCTGAGTATGAATACACTTATCCAATTTTGTTAATAAAATATTTCATGCTTCTAAACTGTAAGATCATAAGAGAAGAATACTATTCTCTCTCCAGCACAAAACCAAATCTTATTTAAACCGGGACTTAAGATCTTTCATTATCACTAGAAAAGAGTAAATTTTAATTTTTTTTTATTCTGGTCAATTAAAATCACCACTGCCATAAAAACTCCCAAATTAATTTCTCGTTGGGAAAAAAACAAATTGAAAGCAAATAAGTGATCCACTGAACAGATGTGAAATGAATTTCCTCCCAGCCAGTGTCAATGCGCTGCTCACCTGGGTGCAGGCTGGTACTTAAGAGGTGCCACAGGGAGAAGGAGCAGAAGGCAGAGTGTGTGATTCCTAAGGAAGCTTAAAGTGAGAATGTGTCACACTTGGACAAATAGGCAAAGCACCCAAATACCACCTTTACAGTGCTGTGCGGGGGCTTTGACAATTAACTAAATCCAAGAATTAGATTGTGCACTCTCCGAGGAAAACTAAGATGCTGGCTGGAGCTGCATGCCAGAGGCAGGCACGGCCTTGGTCAGTGCACAGCTCGGGACTCAGGGCTGCAGAGTTTCACATGCACACATGTCCAAGCCCCCGCCTGCCCGCCAGTCACATACACGCCACATTTCCGCCACACAGAGCACACAGAACAAAGGGTGGAAGAGCTCTCGGCACACATGTCGAAATGCCCGTTTCCCAGGCCTTCTGCCTCAGATTCGGTTTTCCTTGTTCACAGGGAGCCTTCAGGGACCTCTCCACTGGAGCGCCCACAGGCCAGGCCATGCTCTCGCTGCCACACTCCCTGTCTCTCATTGCGAGGCTTTGCTGAAGTGTTCATGTGTAACTAACCAGACCACCAGCTGAACTGTTTTGCAAATGTCTGAGTCTTCGAAATTAGACAAGAAAGCACCGTTGGCTATAAACAATTTAGCTTCCAAAACTCACCAGCCAGTGAATCAAGTGCAGATTCCCTTTTTTTTAGAATATGCCGTTAATAAGCAATCAATTTGTAATAAGTATTACAAAATCATTTCACAAATGAATAATAATCATATGAGTAACTTCCAATTCTCTCTTCACATATTTTTATACTGACATTCCGTATTCGAGTGTGCTTCCATTTAGCTCATATATATTAGAGCTGTAAGTATAAGTCTCTGTGCTGAGTTCTGTGAGAAAATAGCCAACATTAATAAGACCTAAACTTTCAATCAAGGGTCTTTTGGCTTGTAGAAGGAAAGCCATCTGAGTGTAAATACCAGCTTGGCCTGTTAACCTTGAAGGAGCTTATTAATCTCTCAGAGCTCTGGTTCATTTTTCCATGAAATGGAGATGATGGCAACAAAGTGCCTTCTATCAGAAGGCAGGAGGTAGGAAAGACAGAGCATCACATGGGCTGACACAAAGACAACGGCAGGTCAGGGTGAGCTGTGAGTGATTTGGAACCAGACTACGCACGGCCCTGAATGTCAGGCATTATCCAGCAAGCAATGGGTTATCTCTCAAAGCTCTTTGTGCAGGATTAGGACCTTGAATAATTGTGTCCTTCAAACAGATAACTTCTATGTACAATGTGATAGCTAGCTAACCTGAAAGGAAACTAGAGGCAAAGGGGTCATTTGAAAGTTGGCCTCAAAAGTACTTGTGGAAGAAGGGACATAGATCCCCTGCTCCTAGAAGACTCTCCCTATGGCTGCTGTATCACACATGCGACAGTAGGTGGCAGAGAGGAAAGGGTCTGTCTACACTCAGTATTCTGACCTGTGACCATCTCAATGATTGGCAGCTTAACACTCCTTGAAATTAAAGCGAGCCTGAGAGAGACAACCACCCGCCTATTGCAGGTCTGGACAGTCTCCCGGGGCAGGGAGCAAGCTGGAGTCCAGACCAACCCTGCTTGGGGCCCTGCAGCCCACTGGGAGCAAGCCAGCGAGTGAGTCAGAGACAGCCGACCCCTGCATGGGGCCACTGGACTGTCTCCTGCTGAGGAGTGAGCCCAAGATGATGACCAGTCCTGCGCCATGGGGCCCCAACAGGGTGCCAGCTTGAGATGACCACCAGCTGGGCACCACTCAGGCCTGTTAAAGAACTGGCCTTGTCCCTCACTATGGAGAATGGGCCCTGTACCTTGCCTGGGCAGCCCAGTAGAGCTGGCCCTGCTGGTGTGGGTATGGATGAGCCAGCCCCCAGGGCATGAGAGCAAGAGAGCTGGCTCTGCCCCTTGCTGGTTGTGGCACTGGATGGACCAACAAGGACAGGGCAGAAGTGCCTGCCCCCACAGTGTGGGTGTGGGACAGCTAGTGGGCTGACCAGCTCGGATACACCTCAGGTCCAGATCCAGGACTTTGAATTAACCCACCCCAACATCTACCCCATCGATGGACTGCTGGAATAGATGAAGGGGCCAGTCCTACAGATCCAAAACTACAAGATCGCCATGACACAGGGCAACAACGGGATATCTGAGCGGAGTCCTAGCGAGGTGCCAGGATTGAGAGTGTAGCAGAAGCCAGAGGCCTCGAGCCAGACCAAAGACTCATGGCAATGAACATTTGCAAGAAGAAAAAAGAGTGTAGACAAAAGAGTGCGACACATTTCAGCTTCTACAGTGAGATTCCTTCCCCCCCCCCCATTGTGGGGAGGTTGCAAGGGTGGAGGGGGAGGTACAAAGGGAGAAGAAGATGAGTGCGATCAGAGTGCACGATGCATACAATTCACAAAGAACCAACTAAAAGTTTAAAAAGTCAGATCAAGAGGAAGTAGAGGGAACAGTGCGGAACCCTACTTCCTGGCCTGGCATGGCTGTGCTACTCTTGAACTCACAGCAGCTTTGGCAATCTCACAAAGTCAGTATAAGGTTGGGCCTGTTAATGCCTCGTCATGGAAGATGGAGAGACTCGTGGGACCTCAGCGCTCCTAAAAACATATACACAGTCGATGGTTAAAGGAGGAGGGCGCTGGCTTCAGTGGTGTAGCCTCAGGGAGTGTGCCTTTGCTCGCCCATACTCCTGTAAACAAGCTTAGCGAGACTCACAGGACCACCAGAAACAAAATGAAAACTAGATGACTAAACCTAATGACAACTAAATGCAAGATGGGGGCCTATAACAGATACATGTCATTAGTAGGAAGATAGGTGAAATTCGCATGAAGGCCGTTGTTTTACCTAATAAGGCCATAGTGACGCTAATCTTGATCGGTGTTTCATAGTTACACAACACGTCAGCACCGGGGAAACCCCAAGGAAGGCATGCAGGAAGTGTCAGCATCGTTGTCACAGGCTGTCTCAAGTGGTGAAACTGTAAGCGGAGTCCAGGCAGGAGGAGGAGGAGCTGGACCACACAGTGGCTCTGAGAACGCCGTGATGAAGAAGGAGAAATGATGAGAGTAGGAAATTGCTGGGGTTAGTGGCGACAGAGCTGTCAAGGAGAAGCCAGCGAACCCCAGGGCCTGAGAAATTTCTAGTCACTGAAGTCCAGGGATGGCTGGAGCTTAGAGGAGCAGTAATGAGGACAATCTTGCCATGTCAGGACAAAATTGCTAACAGAATATTTCAGTGTAATATGTTCTGCTGAGAACTGGCTGTGAAAGATGAGGGGGAAATGCATTAGTGTCGAGGTTGGGAGTCACCCAACAAATAGGACATAGTTGGATTGATGAAGTAAACACATGTATCAAAGGACAGAGTGGCGGGGGAGGGAAGCATGAAAATAGATACTGGAGGAAAATATCCACAGTTAAAGATGAAGAAGGTGAAAAGAGGAGTATAAACCCATTTCTTTCATCAGGAGGAAATGTGTTGTTAGAGGCATTCAGTTAAAAACAGAAAAGAGAAAGAATAAAATCAGGGTCATTTGTTTGAAATTAAAGAAAATTAAGAATGATTTTCTTGGGTCAATCCAATATTGGGTGCACAATCTTATTGGCATGTAAAATAACTTACCTATGAATTATAACCTTAATCTCAAAGTTACACCCCAGTTAGAGGGGCTCTTCTCAGAAAAAAAAAAAAAAAAGTGCCAGCAAATGCTGCTGGAGAAGCTATGGGGTAAGCTTGCGCGGCCCCTATGGGAGTAGTTATGGAGGATCCTCATCCCCAGAAGTACAGCTCCTAGGTGCACATTCACGGGCTCTAAGCCCCTCACAGAGAGAACACTACGCGTCCGTGTTTGCTGCTGCACTCTTCCCAGGAGCTAGGAAGGGCGCTGTCCTCGATGTCCACCAGCAGATGGCTGGTATGAAGTCACAATGAAATTTTACTCTGCTGTACAGAGAAAGGAAATCATGCGATCGGTAAGAGCACAGAACCGGAAATCACTGTGTTAAGTGATATATTCTAGAGCAAGAATGACAGACAGGTTTTCTGTCGTATATAGATCCTAGCTATAGTATGTGTGAGCATGAGTGTGTGCTCAGTCATGCTCACTGCTTCTCCATTCACGAGAGTTAGGAAGTGGAAACAACTGAAAGGTTCTACAACTGACATACAGATAATAAAAATGTGGTACAGATATACTATGAAATACTATTCAGCTATAAATAAAAATTAAATCATGAACTTTATAGGTAAATGGATGGAACTGAAAAAGATTATCGAGTGAAGCAACCCCAAAAGACAAACTTGCATACTCTTTCTCATTGGGGGTTCCTAGCTCTAAATCTTCAGACATGAGTACACAGCCTGGAGTAACTGCAGAAACTAGGAGAGTGAAATGGAAGCATTTCCAGGATATGGCTGTTGCCGAGCAATAGAGAGGGGATTAGCAAGGTCCACGTGATTTGATGGAGGAAATAAGAAATGGGGAGCTTTTCCGGGAGGGAGGAGGGAGAGAAATACAGAAGAAGGAGGTGGGTATTAAAGGAATAATAAGGACATCTGAAAAAGCCATAAGGAACCATGCTATTAACTATTTACCTAAAATAGAAAAGCAAAATACATGTAATTCTTTGTATAAATGAACTTATATAGTTTTAATGAATTTATCTCATCCGGGCTGACAATGCTTCTGCCAAGAGCCAAAGACCACTTAACAAAAATTCCAATACCAGACATGAGAAGCCATCTTTAGAATTGTTGGGGCAGGGCTGCCCAAGAGACTCCCAAAACATACAGCCTGTGGCTGTAGCCCTCGGCTGTCCTCCCTGAGAGGAGGAAGGTAAGTCCCCGGTGCTGAAGACACCATACCCTGCAGAAATAAGGCCAAGAGGTCCATGAGCTAAAACTGACCCGAATTCCTCCTCCCTGAAGACTAGCTTTCATAGACCAGAAGGGACCAATGTAAGCTTCTACAGGAGGGGTCAGTCAATAGTTCTACTTAGCTATGGCGCTTATGAATTGTATCAACCAGCATGGCATGATAGCCCCAAGGTGCAGGAGTGGAATGCAGAGCATGGCAGTGGTCAACAGCACTGCTGTGGGGCATAAGACCTATTCAACAAGGGAGAAATCATGGCTGGTATTAGAGACCTAGCTAACTACTCTGTGCTCATGAGGTCGCTGCTACTGAAGGAGACCCTACAACCGCTAGCTTATTAAACAGCATAATTCCTAACAACAATGTAGCCCTGGCCCTCATTAAGGAAACTTCCCTTTGCACCAGATGGAGAGCACTACAGAAAACCACAGCCAATCAAAGGCAGAATTGTGAAGCCCAGTCCGAATGGATGCATCTACAAACCATCCTACATCAAAGGCTCAGGGAACATAATGGGAGCGGGCATAGAGAGATTGTATGAGCTAGAGGATCAGGGAGTTTGCTGTGAGAGTGTGTCTCCTAGTAATCCCAGAAGCTACATACACGGAGCCTCACCAACATGACTGCCCAAATGTGAGCTGAACAGTGATGACAATGAAGAACACGTCGACGTGAACAGGGAAAAGCCCACAGGTCACAGTCATATACAGAGAACTACAGGTAAGTGAGGAATGCTGGGAGCAGAAGAAATAATCTTTCCCAGGAAACAGCAATGGATTATCACCAATTCAGTATCCAATACCAAAGCGGCCAACCCTGAAAACATACGTACAAATAGCATTAAAGTATTAAATAGCATTAGATGGAGCAGGCAATATTTAGGAATATGTATGTACAAATGTCCATATATAATTATATGTGCAATAACAGTTATCTCCACAAAAAGAATGTAAGCAAAAAGGAGGGACACGAGGAGCTTTGGAGGGAGAATAAGGAAGGAAGATGTGTTGTAAATATATTATAATCCAACGTTGACTAACTTGCTCCATCTTCTTTCCTATCTTGCTCAATAATTTTTTCCTCAGTTTTGTCCCTCATATAAGTGAAAATTAGAAATTTTCTAACATCCAATATTCCACTCTCTCTCCCTATTCACCTGTTACCTGACTTCCCACGCAGAAGTTGTCTCTACGTTTCTTTCTTAAGAAATACTCCGGTTAAACCTCATGTAGGTCTTGCCTAGCACCCATAGCATGATCTTTGTCCTCTGTGAGGGTGGCGCCATCGCTTCTCACCTCAGAGGCCATCAAGATGAGGCAGAGGCAAAACCTATTCCCTGTTTTTCATGCCTCTGAAGAAAGGATTGTGGAGAGGTTGCTTTTTATTAAAATAATTCGTCTTTTTGTGTCAGATGAACACTGTAATTGACATGATTACTTTGAGCTAATCTATTATGGATTCAAACAAACTAAACAAAAACTAATTGAAGAAAGAGAAATTAATAACGGTGCTGTAGTACTGTTTATTCTGTAATCAATTCTAATGAAAGCTTGGAACATGAATTCGGTTGTTGTGGTCATTACATTGCCCGTAACTGGATTTATACCTATGTGCCTGTTTTTATCACACGATGCATTTAGTGGCTAAGGCAGTAAAAGTATGTTAAAATGTTATGGCATTTCTGGGACAATTAAATTTTTATGAGACTCAGTTTCTTTTTTGGAAAATATTGGGATAATAAAATCTTGAAATTAAGTAACAGCATTTGAGTGAATATAACATCTAGAGAAATTCAATATTTAGTGAAGGTTGATGCTTGTTATCTCACATTTGTCTAATGCTATGTAGATTTACACACATGCTCATGACATGTATATGTTCATGCACACACATGGAATCATCTACACAAACATACTCAGCATCTCAAATGTGGAACTATCAACTCTGCCAAGCCTTGGAAAAACTATTCAAGGTCAATCAAAACATGCTGAAAATTACTCCACAAATGGCAGGCCTTCTCCAAGGCAGTAATGAAATTCACCCAAGCTTTGATGGCCCTGAGAGGCAAAGGAGAGCAGCAGACACACCTGCAGCCTAATCCTGCTTATCTCCGGTCAGAACTGATAGTGCTATTCATTTTGAGAGACCCTCAAACAGTTCCTCACATTCCGATAGTGCCCGGGAAGCCGTTAAATCGACTCTCATGAGAAAACAAATCAGTAACAGGCTCTCCCTCTGTCAGGCTCCCTCAGCTTCAGTTGAAGCTGTCTACACAGCAGGAAAGTCTCTGATTCAAGTTAAGCTCAGTTTACAGTATTTCCTCCAAACAGGTCCCTAGAAGAGTTCCAGGGATCCTGGGATGGATCTTCAGGTCCAGAAGATGGAAGTTTGACTCCCAGGTGCTCCAGTCACGGGGTAAATAATTTTAGAGCAGTGTTTTCCTTCACATCAGTTCCCGTTATGAAAGTTTATTCTTACAAATCCCCATTCCCACTTATGAAGCTCTGACTTGGGCCCTGGAAAATGGCAGCCAGGATAACAACAGTTTGTTTCTTCTTGAAAAAGACAACATTTCTGTCAGTCCTGTGACAACAAGTTAAATAACTTCCAAGTCTAGAAGCACTGTGATTCAGCAGAACAAAGGCTTGGAGAGATTAATGTCCTCAACAAGAAATAATGAATACAGACTCTTTAATCAAAGATTCTGTTGAGAATTCCTGATTTTCCCTGCTCCACAGCCATCTGTCCTTAATGCATCAGATAAAGCATTCAGCGAGTGTTAGTTATTTACACTCACTAGGGTTTCACACAGATCTCCTTTTACCTATTGCAACTGGCTTATTTACCTTGTATTCAAAAACATGTAAAAACTTGAAAGAAAACAATTATAATTAAGTATAAGGTTTTCGGAGCACCATTTCTTCTTATAAAATAGTGGCTAGCTATTTGGTGATCAGATGTCGATTTAAATAAAATGGCTATAAGAATTCTAAGTAAAATTTAAACTATTTTGTAAGTTGTGAGGCCTTATTACTTTTGGGTCAACATCGTTTTTCTTTTGTTTCAATCCCAGTACTCGTTAAGAAACTTGAAAATTGTGCTTCCAAATTAAATCCGTTCTTTACACCACAAAATTAAAACATATGATACTTTAAAGGCAATACCCATTTCTCTTGCACCATGGGATAGTTCAAGAAAAATGCCAAACATCAGAGAAGATGTAGTACAGGCTCTTGTTTACAGATTCACACTCTACAAAGCTGTGAATGTGAGGAGAAAATACAAAGGCGCCTCTGGAGAACAGAAGAGAATGTTAAAGTTCCCCAGCGGCAGCTTACTGCCTCGAGGTTTACTTTTATTCCTTACCCTGCCCCTCATTTCCTGTAAATGTATTTTAATCTGGACAATCCCTTCAGCTATCAGAAGTCACAATGGCAAACCAAACTAGCAAGATTTAATGCAAGTAAGAAGAGAGTTGATCTTGATTAGTGAGTTAGCACCTTCCCTGTGCAAAGCAGAAACAGTCTTTTAAACACTTTCAAATTTACAGTGAGCATGAACAAATTGATGACCTCATAATCAAATATTAACCCCGTGAGCATCCTTTCATTACACACACACACACACACACACACACACACACAGGAGACACTTTTTCAGTCTTGATCTTAACATCCACCCAGCCGATGGCACTCATAACTCATTCAAACAAGAAATGCTTATCTTTTCCAGGCTGCCACATTCTTACTTGCCTGACGCCAAACTGTCATCAAGCTAAGAGAGAAGTCTGGGGATGAGGTCATTTCCAAGCAATTGTCATTTATCCCTTTTCATTGAAGATGCAATTTAACAGCTAAAAGTGAAAGCTGAGAATGAGCAATCATTTTTATTCAAGTCTGTGGAAGCATAACAATATAAGGCAACTGCCTTCAGGAGACACAGAGCTTATTTATTTTAGGAAGCAGCATAGACTTTTGGGAAAAATAAAACCCATGGGTTCCTTCAGACTCTCAGATTGTTATGATTTTAGTATAATAATATGTCCGTCCCTCCATGTATACACACACACACACACACACACACACACACACACACACATTTGTGAGGATCAAACCCCCCATGTACCAAGCAGAATGGCATCTGGTGGCCCAGCTCACCAGGGCTGGAGAGTAAATTTTATTCCCACTCACTTGAAAACAGGAGGAGGCTGGAATGTAAATTCAGTAATTAAATGATCTAGAGACTTCTGGACCTTACACCACAACTGATTCCTGACAATGGCACTTTTGAAGCCCTTTGCTTGGGGGTCACCACCATGCAGTAGGGACAGGCTGCAACCTTGACTTGACACTTTACACAAAGTGCAAGTCTTAGGGGGCTCCGAGGGCCCCGATGTCTGCGTTCGCTAGCGACCTTGACACCGCACTGGTAATACAACCCTGGCCAGGCTTTCAGTCTGTCTACGAAGATAGAAAGGGATTCCATCGGTAAATCTCATTACACCACAAAAACACCGGAGGGCGTCCCCATGGGTCACTGGAGAGCTAGTTCTGAATATCAAAGATGTGCTTTCGGTTACTGTAAACACACAGGCCACGGCAAAGCCGGAGAAGGCTCCCAGAGACCCCCAGAATCTTCTACCAAGGTGTGCAATGTGTACAGAGAAATGTTGGCTGCAGCTGTGTGTTACAATCTCTGAAAACAAAGCCTAAAAAGCATGTAGGGTCCTGACTTCACATTTGGCACGTCTAGAACAGAATTAAAAGGGTGTGAAACAAAGATGCCCAGGAAAACCTTGTTATTCAGAAAAGACTTAACTTTCTCCAAGTTCCTGACAGACACTGATGGTCAAAACATCTCTCCTGTACTGAAGGCACAGTAATGCTAGCCACTGTAATGCTAGCCACTGCTGTAAGCTCTACTAAGCATACAAACATGAAAGTCAGTCTCCAGCTCAAGGAACTTGAAAAACAAATGAGGAAATATGGAATTACGATCTGAAATATAATAAGTTTGTTGAAAACCTGAAGTTGCTCTCTAATGGCTTACAGTAGGGCTCAATAAGCTTATTTAGGGAAAGCCTTGGTAATGAGGCTGAGCACAACAGACTCTTGATATTAAAAAAAAAATAGAGGAGAGAGGACATTTTCAGAAAAGTACCAGATTCTAAATATATTTCTGGCACTATATTAATATTAATATATTAATATTTTAATATTTTGATTGAAATTTTAGTTCTCAGGCTTTAAAGTGATCTAAAATATGTCTAAAGTTTATTTTATAGCATAGGGATAATACATGTAATAAATGTAGACTATCATAAAACATCATATCACATCTTGGACTTCTTCCATACAAAATTTAATGGTTTTTTTGTTTGTTTGTTTGTTTGTTTTTTATTCAAAAGGTCAATGATTGTCATGACAACAACATCTGGATAAACAGGAGTAAAAATACAAGATGATCAACCAATTGATTTCCCATAGTAAGGGGAACAGGGACTATTTCTGACAGGAACTCAATGGCAGGCTCTTTGACCTCCCCACCCCCCAAGGGAGGAGCAGTCCTGCTAGGCCACAGAGGAGGACTTTGCAGCCAGTCCTGAAGATACCTGATAAAACAGGGTCAGATGAAAGGGGAGGAGGTCCTCCCCATCAGTGGACTTGGAAAGGGGTAGGGAGGAGAAGAGGGGGGAAGGTGGGATTGGGAGGGAATGAGGGAGCAGGATATAGCTGGGATACAGAGTTAATAAAATGTAACTAATAATAAAAACTTTAAAAAAAATTTTAAAAAATGTCAATGATTGTCATGACAACAATGTCTGGATAAACAGGAGTAAAAATACAAGGTGCTTGTGTTTGTCAGTGTGTTGTGGCATCAGCAGCTGTGTCTATCAGTTAGCACATTCACAGATAACAAGCAATGCACTCACCTAAGTTGTGCCAATGAAGGCCAAGATGGTATGTGTAAAGGTCAATGGGGGACTCAAAAGGGCATTAAGAAGAGGAAGTGGCTACCAAACCCAAAAGAACAATTTTTTTGCAAAAGGCTGCCACTAGTGATGGGATGGGCCCACAACCGAGAAGGTCCTATAGATTCCCCACTCAGATCAGTCTTCTAGGGAGGAGACCACAGTAGGAAATGTTGAAGAGAATTTCTTGTGCCACCAGGAAATTCCTAGCTTGGTTCACTCCTTGCTTTTGTATCTCCTTCTGTCCTTTATACGAATAGAAAATGTGTGTCCTTAACACGAAAGCAACACAATATCTTAAAATTAAGATAGTGTGTTAGGCCAGGGTGATGGCAATTCGTTCCTTTTGTGCTGAAACCTAAATCATTAGCCATTCTTTCCACTGACGTCATAGGTCACGGTGGTATTTGGCTCTGTGAGGACCAGGGCCAGTATCTAGCAAACATTAAAGAAGCAAGTTGGGTGTGATTGAGAGAGTAAGTGACCTCAGAACGTTTGAAGAAGGCTTGGGAATGTGCTGCCCGTTAAGACATGACCTCCCTCCTTAATTCCAGGATGTGGGGTCAGTGCAGTGTCTCCAGTTTGGAACTGGACGAGAGCCTGAAAATCCCCTGTGAGGCAATTCAAGTTCATTTCCTACCTACTCGACCTGATTTTTTTTTTCTGCCTATGAATTTCAAGAAGCACTCCACTAGGCTGCCCATCTATTTTATTCCTAAGGAGCCATTTGCCAGAGATCCCTGTGGGTCAAAATCTTCTAATTAGCATTTTAAACATGATTTCATTGTAGTAATGGCATCACCACCTGTTCTCTATAATTTCGCATGACATTATTCCCATTGAGATCAGAAACCCAATTGTACTGAAATGCCCCTAAATTATAGCTAACCTACAGAGAACTGGTGACTCAGGGGTCTTTGAGGGCGGTGATGGGAGTGTCACCATGCTTTCCCAGGGGTTGTGGCTGGGGGCAGCGGGACAGGATGCACACAAATACTGCTAATCAGCATTTCCATTTCTGACACATCAGACTCCTCCCCTTTTAGAACTCAGGGAAGGTGCGGCAAGCCCTTCAGCCCTGCTAACTGTGAGCCGGCCCTGGGTGCGTGTTCAGATCAAGCAATCCAACATAGCAGCTATGCCTCCATCAAGCGATTAAACCAACACACTGAATTCTGAATCCCGAGTAAGGTGGATTCAGGTTACTGAATTTAGTATTGTTTGGTTATATTTCAGCCCATTTCTCAAAAATGGTTTCTTGCCGGCTTTGAATGACAGAGAATAATGGCAAGGTCTCTTCTGTGTGCACTTCTTTGCGCTTTCATTTTATTTAAATAAGACCTCACCAATGGTATAGAGACTTTCAATGTCCTTGTTACACAAATTCAATAAGTATTAACCTTTTTGCCTTGTCTAGTAGTCCATATTTATGCTACATGCATACACTCTCATACACATTTATATTTTATGAAACACTTGCCACTTGTGAAGGAATTACAGATACCAAGCACTAGGAGTGAGAACATTTTCTTAAACAACCATTACACAATGACCAAAAATAAAAAAAAACTAGACAATATCTAATTACTGTTATCCTTACTTATATCTGTCCCAATAATATCCTTTATGCTCACCTTTTTATAGGTAAGCAATACATTCACATTTTCTAGGTAAAATTTTCTTTCTTCTTATTGCTACCAAATATAGTTAATAATACTGACTCTACCAAATTTTCAGTGCACAGTATAGTATTTTTAGCTACAGGGAAACTGCCAGATAGTGTATCTCCAGAAGGTATTCATCTGGCATAGTTCAAACTTGATCTCCAACTGAATGACAACTGCACAATTCTGCCTCAGATGCTGGAAACCATCATTCAGCTTCATTTTTGTTAGTGCAGCCACCTGACTTGCCTCATATAAGTGGAGTCATGCAGGATTTCTGCTTCCTCAGTCAGCTTATTTCGCTTAGCACATGTTCGCCAAGTTCATTCATGTTGTCATGTACTGCAGAATCCTTTCTTTCCTAAGGCCAAGTGACATTCCATTACCTACACATATAACATCTGTTATATTTATGTTATATGTGTGTGTGTGTGTGTTGTTGGATTTAGTCTGCCAGCATTCCCTCAGGGCTTTTGCACCTATGTTTATCTAACTATTGATCTTTCTTACAATGGCTTTGTCTGCTTTGATAGCAGTATAATGCTGAGACTACAAAGAATAGTTATATACCAACAAAGGGGAAACCTGGAAAAATAGTTTCCTAAAAACATACACCCTATCAAGACTTAGCTGTAAGTCAATATATCATCATACTAAACAGACTAATAATTAACCAAAAAAATGAGGTAGGAGGTCAAACCCTCCCAACAAGTAAAAGCCAGGACTGAAAGATTTTACTAGTGCATCCTACTCAACATTTCATTACCAGCAGCAATCCTTCTTACACACTGTCTGTAATAAAAAGACAAGACAAAATTCCTCAACTCCTTCCACAGGGCCATTTACTTTGACAGCATGCAGAGTAACTCTTTTAAGCAGTCCCGTGAAATGTCAACGATGCTGGACATTAAAGTCACCTTCTGACTTCAGCTAAAGCAACTGCTTGGGGTTCACTGAAAAGAGAGAGTCACTTTATATATGTCTCAAACCAGGGCTAGTAGAAAAAAAAATAGTCATTAGCTGCTCACAAACTAAGTTCAAACAGCTGCAGGAGAAATCAATGGGTGACCACAGAATCTGCTAATGGATTTTAAATGATCAGCTATTTAAAAAGTTCATTTTAATGTGCAAAAATCACAACTTTATGTCCACCCCAAGTCATTCTACCTCTATAAAACCCCAAAGAAATTAACCTAAAATCTAAAAAAAAAAAAAAAAAAAAAAAATTAAAAAAATAGAGCAGTACTCTGGGGTGTGTCTACAATACAAATCATTTCCTTCACTAAAAATCTGTTTTCCTGGATATTTCTACAGGCACCAACTGTGCCACTCAGTACCTAACAGGAAGGCAGACTCAAATGTTAGGATTCTAATATATCCCCATGGGCATAAGACCTAAATAAATCACTTTTTTATTTCTTGAAGTAAAAAATATTATTTTATCATTTTTCCTTTCCTTACCCTCCCTCAAAACCTTCCAATGTATCTTGCTCACTTTCTCTCTATATAATTAATATTTATTATGTAAATATAAAATTATATATAATAACAATAGACATGATTCCCCACTTAACAAGAGAGAAATCAAAATGTAGCTGATTTCCCTGGTCTAGTGAGGCCATGACTCATGGAGGAGAAGCTACAACCATCACAGACAGAGACACATGAATAATCAAAACACAGAGCATGTGTGAACGCAGGGTCCGACCCCAACTGATCCATCTAAATAGATCGTTTTAAAAGAGGAAATACGGGTCTCATGAAATGGTCCAGCTAGATAAAGGTGCTTGCCACCAGGAGTGACAACCTGAGTTCAGACTCTCCATCCTGCAGCAGAAGGTCATAATGCATGGTATGTATGTGTCCACACACACACCCACACACCCACACACACATGCATACACGCACAAGCATACATGCACACAAAGAAAGAGGTGAATAAATGTTATAAAAGAAAAAAAAATGGAGGCCATGGAGGCCATGGGCATACTGAAAACAATTTGAGTCCACTAGTAATTACACAAATTGAAATTACAGTAGTAAGATAACACTTCAGCTATTAACGAAATAAGTCTTTATAAAGAATAATTTAAAAAAAAAACCTGCTGACATTTGCAAGGGCCCCATGTGGCACGATCTCACCACCACTTCTGGTTGGGTGCAGGTTAAAACTTAACATGGGTACCAGATCCTAAATCAGTGGCACCCCTGACTCGAATGCCCTGGATTGAAGGATCCCACATTCAGAAATTGTTCTGCGCCCCAACCCTACAGTTAGTAAGTCAGTGTACCCGAGCCAACTTCATCCTTAGCTGAAAATCTGAAGCAACGCTTTTAAACTGTTTTTATTGTGTGATGGTGCCATAACGAATTTTAGGCTTTTCCCTCATGCCCTTCCCTGCCTCCCTCCCTCTTGCCTTCACGGGTTAACTGTTTTTGCTCTATCGTCCATCTATGCCTCTTATGTCCTCCGAGGCCCACTCCCCTTTCTCAAGTTCTCAGTCTCTGCATGCTTTATTTCTTTGCTGACCCCTTACGCCTGTCTGAAGGCGCACGCTGCTCAGCAGGAGCGTCAGGAGCCCTGCCGTGGTACCTTCCGCGATGCACCAATGCTCGAAGGCCACAGCAGCTCCCCTGGCACACCCATCTCAAAGTTGCAATAATCCCAGCCACAGCCAAGCTCAGATTTGCCAGATAGAGTGAACAGAAAAGTTGATGAGAATTTAGGATATAACAGGATATGAAAATAGCTGCCAAGAAGAAGGGATTGCAGGAGGCCAGGGGGCAGTCAGGCCTTTTTTTTTCTTTTCTTTTCTTTTTTTTTTAGCATCCCTGGACACATTTTGCCACGGGCATAGAAAGCATCCCTGCTGGCACCTTTCCTAATTGCCTTATCCATTTATGTGGACCGTAACTGCCAAGATTATCTCATTGACTGAAGGCATGTATGTTGCCTTTGGCATTTTTGTCTCTCCAAAAAAAAAAAAAAAGAGAAGATTAAAAAACTGCAAAGTAAGCTGAATGTTGGCCTTTAGGTTTTAATGCAGAGACTAGCTCTTTGTAGTAATCCAAAACAAAACTGTGTTTCTACAGGCAGAAACACGAGTGAGAACGAGTTGTTAGAAGTAGGGCTGACAGCCGAAACTGTCTGCCTCATGTCCACACAGGCCCACATCAAAGACTTTCAGAGGAGATGCACCGATATGGGTCTCCAGCTTCCTCACACCGAGCCCCAGTCTCGAGCCTGACTCATCATTTGGAGCATCGCCAGCCTCCCCGAGAAATGCAGCAGCCCAGGAAGTCAGGCTCCTTCTGTGCACCCCAAATAATCATCCCTCATTATTAGACTGAGAGAAAAAAACTGGGAGAAGACACAGGAAAGCATTAGAAGTGGGTCTGGGGTCAATTTACAAGAGATTTCCAGGGGTGCGTACCTAGGGTACGGGTGCCGATGAGTTCTAAGTAAGCTTGTTCTCATGTTCCCCATCAAATTCCTGTCTCCGTGGGAAGCAAAGCAACTACCAGTCTTTAGAAGGCACAGAGAAACACTGAGTCTAGCTTATCTTATGAAAGAAGGGGGAAACAGTAAGATCTGGAGAGGACAGGAACTCCACAAGGAGAGCAACAGAACCAAAAAATTTGAACACAGGGGTCTTCCCAGAGACTCATACTCCAACCAAGGACTATGCATGGAGATAACCAAAGAAACACTGAGTCTAGCTAAGGGGTCCCCGCTGTCTCAGTCTAAGTTGATCTGGGTCACCTTAGCTCTGTGGTATTTTCATTTATTGTATGGAGAAAAGAAAAAGCTGACATTCATGACGAGCTACGCTGTCTGTTTTTCTTTCCTACATTCTAACAGTATTGACAACGTACTGGTGAACTATTCAATACGTAAACCTACTCCAAGTCCAACTACTTGAAAGGGTTATGTTGGTATGTACACATATAAAAATAAAAATCGTTCTTCCGGCAAGTGGCAGAAAGGGGCCAGGAACTAGGCTTAGGGAAGGCGCCCTTATTAACATCAGTTCACAAAAGTAAGTCTCTCTCGTGTGGGCATTGCTGGTTAAGAGAAAGCCAAAGCCTTTGTGGTTTGTTGTTTGTTATTGTTGTTGTTGATTTTTCCTGGCTTCACTAGCTGGCTCCGCAGCACAGCTAGTGAAAACACTGACGCACGCACCCAGATCACACCAAGAGAGAGATTTAATACAGTCCCTGTGATGTCGAGGTGTATCCTATCACCCCCATAAATGTGCTAAATTGCTGAACTGGGCAGCTTGCCAGCTCTCCGATGGCTTGGATGTGCACAGTGCTGCATGGACCACAAATTTCTCTTGCCTCTGTTTCCGTTTCCTCCCACAAAACAGAGCTGGGCCCACACCATACATTTTAAATAAGCGCGGCTCTTGTGTGCTGCCAGAGGAACCATTGGCGCAAGGAAGCAAGCAGGGCTCGGCCTGAACAAACCGTCCGACAACCCGTCTCTGATAACTGGTCTTATTTTATTTCCTAGGAACAATCCAAAATGCCCAGGTACTTCTGTTGTCACCTGCTGGGCCCATTCTACCCTTGAACCTCATTTTACATCTATTGTTGCTCTAAAGACAAAGCTCTTCCTAGCAGCCAACCCAGGCCACCTTGCTTTTAACTAATCAGGCAGCATTTCACTTAAAACCCCAACGCGGGGCCAGATGCCCAAGTGCCTTCCTGTTTCCTCACTCAGAGCATGTCGTTCTGGTTGGATTTGCACAGCGGTCACCCAATCGCTACGGGCACCTGTGAAAAATGTAATCAGGGAGTGCTGTTGTGTGTCGGCGCTGTGAGGTCCCTGGAGCCAGGTGCTACATAAATACAAGGTATTAGAATATTGTGACCTGTGGGGGTGGATAATGCCTTGATACATCTTTATCCCACTCTGTCATGACAGACCTTTGCCAAAGAAAAAAATCAAAAAAGAAAGAAAGAAAAGAAAAAAGGAAACTGTCAGAAGACAATCAGTAGCTCGGTTTATCTTGCTGTGTAAACCTCAGTGGGAAGCAGTGATGCCTAATTGTGCCTTCCACAGAAACCATGATTGTCTCTACCTTTTATTAATTTCTCTTATCCATAAATATACAGCCCCACCTGCCTTTCTTTATTGAACAGATCCCAAAATGTTTCAAATGAGCTGTAGACTCTGTCCTGTGTTTTCCCCGAATAACTGAGCATTTAGGATGAAGTGAAATTGGCAGGCCGATTCCATCTATAGATTAGGTGTTATTAGCTCAGAAGATGAGCACGGATTCCGTTCATTTCCCTGAACACCGAGGCATTCAGACACCTGAGTAATAACGGAATATGTAAAGCAGGTGCATCTAAGAGATATAGCCAAGCGTTACACTTGTCAATGGCTACGGGGTGATAGCATCTAGCCGTGACATCAGCTAATATTGGATCTGTAATAACAGAAACACTGAAATGCTATCTGCTGCAAATGAAATTTCAGATGACAGTGACACTCCACGCAGCGGGTTTTATTCATTCATCCACCTTAACACATGAGGATTTTTAAATGACAAAAGGCCTCGCTTGCTCATGTTCATGGCAAACCTACTAGGTTATGCTTTTAGTAGAGATGCTGACCAGTAGCAACAGAAATTGTTTTGGAGCCCGTCTTCATTTTCATCAAATATGCTCTTTGGCACAGAAAGATGGGAGAAGTAGACGCTGCACTCTGTGCTTTCTAATTAGCTAAGTAAAGGCAGATTTGGACCGCAGCCCACCTTTCCTGAAATACAGTCTCTCAGACTGATGTATGATTAAAAGGGAAATCCATACCACCCTGCGGTCCTTCCCCACTACTTCTGCTCTTGACATCCGTGGGTGAATGTGCACACTCTTTTTTTTACACAGCACAAATTCCTTCTTGAGTCTAGAATGCAAGAAAAATCTTATCTTAGGGCAGAACTCTAGGGGAAGCGAGCCGTGAAGGCAGCTGATAGCAGAGATACCAGTCACTGTGCTTCCGAGGTGGCCATGAACACGCGAAGCCTGAGCGTTATCCTTTAACATTATTAACAAGATAGTCCACTTCCCAGATAAGGTACCAGCATGAGACAGGCTACATAGCAAGGCGGTCTCTAGGGTATGACTTCGGCAGTTGTGGGTAAGTGAGGTCCACTTGGGATCCTATAGTGGGACCCAGAGGAATGTGATCTTTTAAGAGCTTAACATAAAATGTTAGCTCCTACCAAAGTGGAACTGTGAATTGAAAAGCTCATTATTTACACGTCATTTCAACAAAGAGATATTCGTAATGAATTTTTCTAATGGTGGATGCAAAGGGACTGAATAGCTACATTCTCAGAACATTGGGCTGACTGAAGAGATCACTATTTTGGCCTTAATCAGACGCTTGACCCACCAGACACCTGAGCCTCCATTGATTAAATCTGTCCAAACATAATGAAGCACACAGAAAGAAATGGAGGAAGAGACTGATTTTACTGGGTTTTCAGCTAGCGTATTTTCTTTGTCGAGAATAATTTGGACAAAAATTTACATGTGGTAGCTGAGAATTTTATTCAACATATGGGACATTTACTTGTAACCCAGATGGATTTTAGCTCTTGGGTTATCAATGACTCACATTCTTTAGATCAGGGACTACAACTTGCCACACAGCTGATCAGGAAGTGATTTCTGAATCCAACAAGGCAGGAGAAATGGAGGATTGAGTATTTAGTTAAATACATCTTAAATCATTAAATGCCAGAAATTTAGTGTGCATTTTAGATTCTAAGAAAGCTGTATGTGTGAGAAAAATGCATAGATTTTGAGCCAGGAAAATATAATATGAATGAGGGTCTTGATGGGAGAGTTTTAAGCTAAACTTAAAAATTGTCTTTTTCATAGTCATACAATTATCTAGTAACCTCAGAAGGACCAAGATCTAGTCTTCTAGGTCTTGGACTAAGTCATACTGGCTTTTCTCGTTGTTGTTTTGGTTTTCCTGTTTCATTCTGTTTTGTTTTGTTTTGAGATAAGGCTGGTCTTGAACTCAGAGCAATCTGCCTGCCTCTGCCTCCCTGAGTGCTGGGATTAAAGGCCTACACTACTTTGTCTGGCTCTAAGCCACATTGTTTGATGGGTGAATGAATGACAAAGTGTAATGCTTTTCAAATAAGCTCCTGCCTTGGATCTTGGGAAATCAAATCTTGGTCTCCTAAATCATTACAGAAATTACCAACCATACTAAAAATTATGTGATAGATAAGTAGATGATATATCAAATATAGATAAGTAGCGATATCAAAGACAGATGATAGATAGATAAATAGGTGATAGATGGATAGAAAATGAAAGATGGATTCCTTAATTCCTTAATTTTGCAGTTAAATTCATTATTTGTCCCATTAGGAAGTACTTCCCCTATCTCTGAAAATTTCTATGTGTTCTGAAGCAATTAGTCTGTGTCTGAATAATATCCAAGTAGTGCCTAGATAAAGTGCCTAGACAAATGCTTATATAAAGTATTTTCAATCATCCAATCCCATTTTTCTCTTATCACTGAGTTTCAAAGAACAATTGAATGTGGGTCCCCTTCACTGTGAGAATCCCAGGGCCCTCTATTCCTATGAACATTTAGGGATGTTGATATTTTAATATCAGAGTAGCTAATATAAGCTAGAAAGCATGTGCTACAGGCCAGCTTTTCCACACTCAAGTCATTGCACAGAGGGTAGAAACTGGTACCACCTCGCTCTGCCCTTACTGTTCCTCCATTCCTGCTCATCTTCTGTAAATACCAGATTCCATTTTAAGGCCCCTTTATACTCTTTTAGTTCTGAAACACACTACCTATTGAGTCAGTGGCAATCCCGGCACAAGGGGAAGCCTAACACAGCTGGATTGCAGAAGAGCCAGTTCTCATATTGAGGATTCTCAAATTCATGGCAGAGTGAAAGCATGGTGTTTTTCTATTTCGAGGGCTATGGTTTTTCAAAGAATAAAGCATTTATGGAAATGGCAATTTCACTTTTAAAAATAAGAACATTGATTCATGCTGTACACGATAAGATTATAACAAATGTCAGATTAGTTAGCAGTCATAGTTTACCTTTAAAAAGAAATAAGTTAGAACCTGCTGGCAGGAGGCACAGGCTAGAGAAGATAAGGACAGAAGAAGCCGAACAAGCTGTGTTTGCAAACAGGGGCTTAGGTAGTGTTGGAGACCCAAAAGCTGAAGAAAATGCTGCTCTCTTGCCAGGTCTTTATTGGAGGGGTCAACAGAACCTCAAGAAGTTCTTCTGCGTGCACTATAACTATGTAGAGAGGGATGGCAAGTCAGATGCAGGCAGAGTCTGAGAGCATCCTAACAGGAGGCTCCATGACCCAGGGGGGCTAGAAAGCAAGCCTGAAATTTTTTAGTGACCCTAAAGTCAGGATACAGTGGCTGAGGAAGGAAACCAGAGGGTTCTTACACTGTGTGACAAGACCTCTGAACTGACGGTTACGGTGCGCAGGGAACAAGGCGGGCGTGGAGAAGAACTGGTGGCCGAAGGCCAGTAAAAGAGATGCGCGTGGCTGCACACAGGTGTGAAAGACCAGGTGTGGCAGCAGCCTGGGCTCCGCCACCCTCCTTCCGGAGGTACTGAGAGCCACTTAGGGAGATTCTGATCGGAAGAGAGTGAGAGGAACGGACTAGCCTCCTGAAATGCGTGAGAGTGAACTCTGACTTTTCAAGAAGCAAGGTAAAGAAATTAAGGTATCATTCAAACCCAGTAATAAGAAATAAAGTCTCATGCAGCCACTCCTGAGGAGACCTCACAGACTAGGATCAGAAGGAAGAAAAAGAAACCCTTCCCTACCAGTGGACTTGGGGAGGGAGTGTGTGGAGAAAGAAGGAGGAAGGGAGGGTTTGGGAGGGGAGGACGGAGGGAACTAGAGGGGGAATACAAAGTAAATAAAGTATAATTTAAAAAAAAAAAAAGAACTAAAGTCTCTATGTATTAGTTTCCTTTTCACCAAACCTGTGCCCGTGGCCTCGTTTACATGATCTTCGGCAGTGTTCCTTCTCCGGAGTTCTGCTCAAACTATGGATCGCTCAGCTGTTGCAGGTGGCTGTCCTGAGTGTGACCGGATGGTGGGCAGGACCCTCAATCTCCCCGACTACACGACAGTAGCAAGCTCTATTCCCACACCAGCGCTGTTGATGCTAAACATTTGTAAGGGGCAAAACTGCCCAGGTTCAGAACCACTGCTCTAAAATGTTCCAATAAAATCTTGGAAAAGGAATCGTGGAATACAGCAAAGCAGAGTTCATACATAACAAATGTACCCAAGTTTTCATGGGTAAATATGGAGTAAAAAACACAACAAAACAAAACAAAAACCCAAGATAAGTAAATTGAATTTCAAGGTCCAGGATTATAACCCAGATATCTTGACACCAAAATCTATGTCTTTTCTACACAAAACTTGAAATATCTCTTAACTATTGCACAGAATCTAGCACCTACCAAGAACTAGTAATGAATGAGTGACAGTGATTGATCGATGGAATGCTTTATCCAAGTAGACCATGCCATGCTGTTGAATACTGTGGACAAAAAGAAGAAGAATGGCCCAGGCCTCACAGCCACTAACCAAGACACTCAAAGATCTTCCTGCACCTCCCAGCACCGATTCAAACAGCCAGTTGCACATCTATCAATCCACAGTGAGTGTGGCAAAATAATGCCAGCTGGTTTGTGCCTTAATCCTGGCAGCCATGCTTTATTTCAAAGCATTGACAATGGTAGGGCAGGGATCAGCATCTTGTATCTCATGAGTTCATGGATGATGTAGATGCGGAAGCAATGGCATGTCCTGTCTGTGTTAGGCCCAGGCTCTGTCTTGCGACTGAAAGCTGCCAATTCTCCCTATCTCAACGGCACACCTTGAACCTCACTCAAACGTGCCTGTGTTCTTTCCCATCGTGTTTCCACGGAACTGTTTTTCTCCTGCAAAACTGTAAGGAGCTCTAAGACGGATAGCCTTTTCTGGTTATTTCCCTTGCATTTCTCTCACATGGTACTAGTCACAAGCAGTTGCCCAGACGTGAAGTACTAACCAGGACTCTCTAGCTACTTCTTTGATTTGCTTAGGAACCAAATTCCCCTGCAGTTGCGGTAGCCTGTCTGCACCAAACAGCCAAAAGCTGAGATTCTACTGTCTGTCTTTACTTATTAATGTGTAGCTGGATGGCGCATTATCTGACATCAGAAGCCAGTGGCAACTTTCCAATCGGTGCTGCTAATAGAGATAAATGTGAGACAGGGGTGCTAAAACTGGCTGAGAGCCTCCCAGAGGCAGCTCTGGGGCAAGCTCTGCTCGGCCATTTATTAAAGGCAATGTAGCTAGGTGCAGGCTGTGCTCAGTGGACGCAGCTGGCTTGGAACTGGGGTCCTGTCATTCCATCATGATGCGAGCTTTAGCGCTCGCAATCCCTGGCGGGCAGTATAAATGAGTGACCGTGAGTGGTGAACGTGAACCCAGCCCGGTCTGCACCCTGCAGCCCAGCCTCTGTCATCACTGTGGTTTGTCAGAGAACTCCCTTCTCTTGGTGATGTAAAGCCAGAGCTGAGAAAGCCATTAAGGGCAGATAGTGTGAACCTGAGGTCAATGACTTTCCTGACAACCAATTTAGCCTTTATCAAGGCAACTGGGGCTCAGTCGTGTGCAAAATAGATGTTCCAGCTTTAGTGGTCTAGGTTGGTCAGGCAATGAGGAGGAAGGGATGGAGAGTTAGGTGGAAGGATGACGTCAGCAGTGGTTAAGAAGGCGGTCTCTGGATGCATGCTCATGTCTGAACCTGGGCTTCACTGCTCACTAGCACAGTTATCTCAGGCCTGCTGTGCTTCTGTGTCTGACACAGACACTGGAATGACAGAAGATGCTACGCAATACAGTTGGATAAAGATTTGTTAATACAAGTAAGCCCTCATCCACAACTGTGAGCCATGAGCCCATGCCCACTCCCCCAACCCCACCCACTCCTGACACAAAGTTCTGCTCACAAAGCATATCAGACTGCGCGGTGCTCGCTGCGGTAGCACCAAGTCCTAAAGTACAAAGTCTTTTAAATGTTGAACACGCGTGAAGATAGCCAAAGAGCTCTACATCCATCCATGTATTTGAATATTTTACCGGTAAATTGCATGACAAGCCTTTATGCTTCCTAAATTTTTTTGTTGCCTGCCACTGAAGTCATGTTTTAAAGGCCTCAGGGGACTGACTAGTCATGACTCTCCATCAAACCAAGGACTAACCCAGGCCTTCTCCGTGCCTGGCTGCCACAGCTCCCCCAAATGGCAGAAATCAGTATTGCTTTCTTGGGTATTTTTGGAAGAGTGGGGCATGTATTCAAAGGCTATGGGCATGGAAACGCTTAAGGTAGGCATGTCCTGACCTGGTCCTCCTTCGCTAATTACAACCTTCTGGATTTTCCTCAGACATCTGCTTCCACGGTTCTGTTTTCTGAGCAGAGGAATGAGGACGGTTCTGAGAACTGAGCATTACAGAGGAGGAAGAAGTTAGGGGGAAAATAAGGGAAAGAAGATTTGCCTAGAAACAGTTGTCTCCTGTTCTGTTTTCAAAGAGAGAAAAGAAGTAGATAGCCACAGAACGAGGAGGGCGGCAGCATCGGAAGAACTCAGCAGCAACTACGGACTGGGGTATGCTGGGATGTCACCGTATCATCGCTCCGGAGGTTGCTAGGATGAAGAGGGTCAGAGAGTCTAATATTTCAGTTGCACCTTACCTTATGTCCCCTATGTTTCCATCCTTCTTTTTCAATCTCCAATTTAGGGAAGCGCCTGAAAGTGAAACCTCTTCCGAAGGCACTTTTCTTCCACGCCATCTGTCTTTGAATGAACCCACAGCAACTATTCAGGCTGTGGAAGGCCCTTTATGGAGGATTACACAAAGCTTCACACGTAAGAGGCTGATTGTGACCAGGGTGTTACCTGGCTCGCATGACTGTCCAGGAGCGGTGTCGGATGCCACTGTGACTGTGCTGGCTGCACTAGAGCTGGCGACTGGCGAGGCACAAACAGTTGGAGTCACTGGAGAAGGACCAGCTGGCCTCCACCTGAAACCCCGTAAGGAAATAGCAAAGAAGCCTTGTCTGCCGTGCCACTGGTGGCCTCCCAGGAGGCAGTGGCCACACAACTTTATTAGCAGCTGTGGCCAGCGCGCAGCTCTGAGGACCGCAGCCCAGATGCTCTCTCCCTTCTCAAACGTGCAATACAAATTAATTTGCCCAAACATCCAAGAGTCATCTCTGCACTAAATGATGCATGATTAAAAAAAAAAAACACACAGGCTGGCTATTTCTGCCCTCACCACATTCATTACCATGATTTGCTAAACATTTATGGCCCCATCACTATTTGGGGACAGCAGCAGCTTGGTAAAAGCTAGGAGGACCCTACAAATGCACGGATCTGTTCCTTCTGGGAGGCAGGGTTTCATACTTATCTGTCACTATTCTCAAGTGAAAATACTCCAGCGCACTCTGAAGGACTGAGAAGGCAGGCTTCCCTATGACGCCATCGATTCTCCTGTGTTGAAGATTTTTACACAATAATAATGGAGCAAAAAAAAATATTAACAGTTACAATATGAAAAACACAAAAAGAGATTTAACCAGAAGGGAGAGAGACAGAGGGGATTCACGCTAGTCACAGCTTATGAAAGCCCCAGACTTTCACATCTCTGCTTTTCTCTGCCAAATGGGAGCCACCACCCATGCACAGCCCATAGGGAAGGCTGTCTCCGGGTGAGCGGAAGCAGTTTCCTTTGACTCTGAGACTCCCTTCATCCCACATAACCGTGAGGCTGCTGCTGTCTTCGAATCGATTAAGTCTTGAGAGGAGCTGGGCTTGCCCTTCCCTGCCTGGTGTGTTGTCCAGAAATTCTCAAGAGAGGGAGTCACCACATCTCTTCCTGGCCAGGGGGTAATGCTACTGAGCAGGGTCAGAGGTCCCTCAAGCATTTCCTCCTGGCATAAACATCTTAGGTTCCTGCTTACAGAAGGGCCAAGATGTCACCATACGCCTGCCTGTACTCTTGTGCTTTCTGAAAGGAAAGGCTGCGGCTGGCTTTTACATTAGAGGCTGCGGAAAGGGCTCCACTGTAATTAAATAGCACAACATCAAAGTTGGCTCTGCCTCTAGCAAGACAGACTGCTAGTCAAAGGTCTTTGTTTCTTTCCTCATAAGTCATGGGATTCTATTTTTTTTTTCTATAAATGCAAAGAAGGAAAAATCCCTACAAGGCAGAACAAGAACGATGTTGAGGAAAAGTCAATAAAACAATTTGCTCTTCAAGGGACGAGCAGAGGCAATTTCCACTTTGATCTCCCATTTCTGCATCCTGGTTTTGTACCTGATTTATCAATTTTGAAGACGAACCTCTATGTTGAACTTTTTTGATTATAACCTGTTTTGTTGGCTGAGGGCACAGGCTTTTAATTATCTCCATGAAGAATGTCCTTATTGGATTTCAAAAACAAAGGTATTCCTATATCCAGGGATGAGAAGCCTATAGAAGCCTGTATTAATTCAAAGGAAAGACAAAAACTTTCTTGTAGCTCGCTTGCACCTGTGAACGAGCACGCTGGCCGTCCCAAAGACAAGAGCAGCATTGCACGCTGAGCCTGTCTGGCGACATGCCAAAACACTAGGGCAACGTGGGCAAGTGATTTAAAGGTGAAATCAATTATCTGCATGCTTCTGTGGCATGGTGCCAAATAACCAACTTGGTAAGTGTTGAAATGTCTGAAGCTTGGCAGCCGCCTGCAGTCTGAAAAGCTCCAAGTAAACTTCGGTTTTCTTTGTATTAAGCCCTGTCCCTCCTGGTCTTGTGGGAATTTTTTTTTTTTTCCTTTCTCTCCAGTTCAAAGAATTTTATGTCCTCAAAAAGCGAAAACGCCGCTTCCTTCTTTTTCTGATCGCCGAGAAGATTGAGCCGATTATGAGCATCTTCCAGGTTGAAACAAGAGTGCTGCAATTGCATACTAGAGGATTTCCTGAGGAAAGTGGAGGCTGCTGACTCAGAGGCGTGTTCCGAGTCAGTGGCTGCTGCTCCCAGATTCCATTATCTGAGACACGTGGACATAGCGTTGCATGCCAGGCTCTGATAGAGACGTATCAAAGAGAGAAGGCTGCTGGTCGCAGCAACAATGGGGAACAGAAACTTTCACAGACTTTTGGAGAGAGGAGGACAGCAAAAGGGCTCAGGGTGGACCCTGCCCCACCTCTACGGACGTGCGAAAGATGATGGCACCAGGCTTTCCACCACCTGTGGCATACTGCAGGCATCTGCATCCACTTACCGTGAGCAAAGCCTGGAGAGCACCCCACAAATGTTTGGTGAGGTACAGATCATGCATAAGGTTTTGAGAGAAGCTGAAGACGATGACCTCTTGAAGGTAATGACATCCCAGCAAAGCTAGGCTTACTCCACAAAATAAAACCAAGTGCAGCCATTCTGGAAGGCAGCTATCGCTTTCTGTGTTGCCCTCAACCCTGTCTTTGATGAGGCAGGAGAATAGGTTTGAGTGAGGTCCTGAAGGCCTTACAGCAGTGCTGAAAAGTTGGTATATGAGAGAAACCCATCAGCAGAACATAAAGGCTTGGGACCCTCCTTCCACAGTCCATAACAACTGACTAAACTCCCTGGTACAGACAGAGATTCCACACAGGCCACCCAAGGTCATCCGTGGCTCATTACAATACCAAAGCATGCTGGTAGAGATTAAGATGCTAATGAGGTAGGTTATGCATGGAGTGGTATGTAGAACTGAACTCTATGGACCACACAGAATGCAGGAGGAAGCCTGTGTCCTGCAAATGACCCAAAAGCCTTCTGAGGTCTTGTCTTTGAGCTGTGACGACTTTTCCTTTGTTCAAGCATGCTTCTTCCCTTGGAAGTACATTTTTTGAAAGACAAACCCACTATCCATGAGTTTCAGTCCAATTCCTTGTTCCAAGACTTAAGGGAATGGAGTCACTTGGGAAGTGTCCTCTGTCTCCTTGGCATCATCTGCCTCCTCCACAGTCCAGAGAATCACACAAAGGGAGCTAACACCAGTTGGACCAGTTGTAGCCGTTTCCTGGAATTGCTGAATGAGATGGAATCTGATTTTCCAAAGAGCAAGGTTAAAGTATAATGTCATTCTCTTATGACAAATCACGTATGGAACTCGACACGAGCTCTGCTCCTAAACTGGAAGCTATGATTTCTATGGGCTCACCAGAAGAGGAGCGCCAGGTTGGTTAACAGCCCTAGGTTGACTTTCTTATAGTCTGCATCTCACGTGTCACACAAACAACCCGCAAGGGAGTCGGGGAGAGCGCAGCTGTGTCATGTTGCAGACGCAAGAAAGAGGCTCGCAGCCTTCCGGCTTGCTAGACAGAAGGTGTGTAAGCAGAAAGCAGTGGAGGGCACGGCCTACATGTGTCTAGTCCAGCGTACTTTCCATTTGTCCATGCCGACTCCTAACCGCTAGCTGTGAGTAACTAATAAGATCTTACTCAAAGGGTCCTTCCCCATCAGACCCTGACCCCCACAGTGTCAAGCTGGGGATTTTATCGACTCTAGCCTGAAATTCAAAGACTCCTGTGCTCAGCCGTCTCTTGTACTGAACTGGCAGGAAAATGCCATGTTCCCGCCATCTGGAATTTTCCTATTTAGATGACCCTGGTCTCCACTTAGACCTCACTGGCAGGTAGAAGTACTGCAGCAGATAGCAAATCCTACTACCCCTCATTAGAGAAGGGGCCTTGATTATAGAAACAAGGTCTCTTAAGAGATCCCAAAGGCCAGGGAGGAGAAACACTCTTCAATGTTATTATAACAGGTGAGAGCTTAGTTAGAAAAGCAGCATTATTTATTTATTTATTTATTTATCCGTTAAACATTCCCTGATCACTTTGTGTGAAAATCATTGCGTGCACAGTGTTGAATAGAATCTAGGGTCTGTCCCTCAGATTTCACAATGAGTGAGAAAAACATACATGAAACAAATGAATAATTATCAATAATATAATTCAATTTTGTAAGCACTTCAAAAGCAACACCAATTGTCAATAATCATGGAGCCAGAAATAGGACATTAATAAAACTTTAAGTGACTAGAAAATTTTACAAAATTCTATTGTTGAATAGTCAATTTGTTTCTTGCAAAACACCACTAAGAGTGAAAACATTAATGAGTAAAACAAGTATTCATTTGGGCTTTGGCGGAAGTGCCCGAAAAGTGTTGGAGAGGAGCTAAACCTTTTAAGGCTACCAGCTTCCTACTGTTCTTATCATTCTGTTTGCTGAAAAAACGTTCGGGCAGATGCAGGCAGGAGCGTAAGGGAGGCTGTGACCAGTGCGCTGCGAAGTAAGCCACATCATGCTACAAAGGAGTAAGGCAGAAGTCTCAGGGCACTGTTCCCTTGACTCTCTTTTGTAGCACAATTTGATTGACAGGTAGCCTTGCATAAGGCTTCAACAGTGAGATGATGCTTCGCTCTCTCATCAAGCAGCTCAGCAAAGCAATGTTTGTGAAGCTGGGCACCCGACTGAGTCGAAACACATTGGGGCCTATGAAGCTTCATGCAACCTATTCGGGATTTCAGCTTTGCCTGCTCTAGAGATGGGCTGTGGGCCTAGGACCAGAAACACACCATCCTGTGGGCACTATCCTAAGCCTTCCTATCCTAAGGCTTACCTCTGCATTTTTCATACTCATCAGGTGACATGGTTTAGGAGAGCTAATGAGTCTTCCTCTAGCCCCAAGGACAGATCAGTGTCTTTATTCGGTGCCAGTGAGAATATACTTTTCCTGCCTGTCCTCATCATGTATGACGGGGCCGACATACAGGGTGTGATCCACTAAAATAGCTCTGTGGAAGCAATGCAGAGAATTCATGCAATTCTTGGGGCTTAGAGAGTGAGGGTGTACCACCTCATAAGAAGTAATATAAGAATATAACACAAAACCTCAAGGGGGTGGGAGTTATCATTCAGCCTCCAAATAACATTTCTGGCATGCACTTGTGCATTCCACAAAACAAATAAGGTCTGAAGCATGGTTGGTAGAAGTCAAAACGTAACACAGTGTTTATCCCCAAATGCTATGGTTTTAACAAGAGAAAACGTTAGCTATCATTTGAGACTAAAATTTCATAAAATCTGTAAAATGAAACAGGTAAAAGAACTTAGAAAGAACACAGGTAACTAACTCATATCTGTAGGTGCAAGGATCAAGAAAAGTCTTAACGGTTTCATTTTTTTTGTTTTTTTGTTTTTTCATTTGAGCATGGGGTAAATGTGATTGTGATAGCTAAAGATGGAGGTAAGATCTCACTTAATCTAGTCAAGGAAGAAGATATTAAAGTTCATCAGCCTCAGTCACACAATAGCAGAAGAGAAAGACGAACCATTAAAAATTACTTAGAAAAAAAAAAGGATAAAGCAAGTAGTTCATTGACTGTTTGCCTGCATAGCATGTGCAAAGCTCTGGGTGCAAGCACCAACACAAAAGAAGGGAGAGAGGAGGGAGGAGAGGTAGAGGGAGAGAGAGGGGAGGATGAGGGGGAGGAAGAAAGAAAGGGAGAGGAGGAGAACAAAAATTATTTAGGAAAAAGGAAGCACACAGAAGCAGCACACAGGAAACAGTTCCATCATAGGGAACATTCAAAGAATCAACCAAAGGCTTGGAATTTGCCCTGGAAAGCAAGATTTATGGAAGAGAGGGTGTCTAAGAGATGCAGAATGGGAGGTCAGCATTGGACAGAGCACTCTCTGCACTGTGGCTTATCCGGGGGTCACAGTAGAAGAGACACAAAAGGTCACAGAAATGAACCTGTGAATTGGCCAGGAGGCTGAGGATGGCAAGAGCAGGAGTGAGCAACTGCTGTTAGAACGGGAATGAGGTTAGCAGAGAACGGAGGGTGGAGCAGAGATGCCTCAGCCAGTGGGGAATTCAGAACTCGCTATATAACCACCTGCCTTCTCATTGGCGCTCCCTCCATTGTCCTCATTTCTTAGCTTACAACGCCTCTGGGAGTGAAGGCTCACATTGGAAAGCAATCATGTACACAGTGGGGTAGGATTTAGACTTTCTTGTGCTTTTCTGTACCCTTTTAAACTTTTATGTAACGATTCAAATGGAAGGTAAGCTTACTGCCCGGTTCTAAGCCATAATGGGACAAGGTCATGGGCATGTTGAGCTCCGGCAGGTAACAGTTGTCTTCCACAGGCTCTCCTGTCTCCCTGAAAGCTGCCCCAGCCCTCACCAACCTCATCATTCTCAGAGAGAATAATTTCTATCTCTCAGGGAGCACATCTCTTGGTATCAAATTATCACACTTCCAATTTAAAGCTGTACATTTCTGGAGTTTTGCAACACTGAAAAACACCTGCATGATATAAGAAAGGAGAAACCAAAAAACTAAAAGCACCATTATAGTGTCCCTGCCAGGCATATTGATAACCATTCCATGTCTCATAGAAACTCAGCAGGTTAAACACTGCTCTTTTTATTTTATCTGTATATGCTAGATGCTGTAGCAGGAACGATTGGATAAGGCTAGTATAAAAATGTTGGCTAGATAAGGAAATGGGAATAAGGTCAAATCTGATCCAGCTTTAGATGATGAAATGGAAAACGGAAGAAAGCAGGGAATGTGCAAGCCAGCACAGCTTCCCTGCCTCTTAGGAAGCAGAAGCTGGTTCCCAAAGCACCATCTGAATATAAATCCCTTCATACCTATGTCAAGCTGTGCCAAGAGTCACCGGTGCTGGGTGTTCTTGGGTGATGGGGAGGTAGGCATCTGCAGTAGAAGCCAAGAGCCATGGAAGATGCACCAATTTTAGCTGTGTGAAGGTGTCAGTGACTAAGCTTTGGTAACCAGAGTTGGCCAAAGACATGAAACTTAGGACTGCGTGAATGTGTCAACAGCCAGAGAGCGGAGCCCAACAAAGCAACGCACACCAAGCAGAGACGCTGCTGTTCTTTAGCAATCCCACCAACGTATCCCTAAATCAGACCTTTCTGCCATCATGGATTTGTGAGGCCATTTCATCCCGTGACTTTTAACTTAAATTCTTGATAGATTCCTCATACAGTGTTATGCCCAAAACTAGCATTCACAAATCATTCTCATTAACCAGATGATGATGAGGTACTGACGATTGGGGCAAGAAGAAGCCTTTCACTCCTTTTCCTATGTAAATGAGGGATAAGAAAGGAGGAGTCCAAGCTAAGCAGTTATCCAGGAAGCTAATCCAATTTCTTTTATAAATTTTAATTTTACAAGTAATTCTAGAAATAGTCTTCAGATAGCAAATCCAATATTGGCAAAAGTCTCCATTTATCATAACATTTAAGTACTGACTGGTCCTTCTGGAACTTGTCTGTGCCTTGCACACACTCTCACAGACACACACACGCACAGAAACACACACAGGCACAAACACACAATACAGACATACACACATGCACACACACACACATACAAGTGTTATTTCCTAAGACTGAGAGCATATGCTATTTTCCTTTTTGTCCAGTGGTGAATATTGACTCGGGGTCTATTTTAGGCAAGCATTCTGTCACTAAGGCATATCCCCAGCTCCATCATGTGTTTTCTTAATGTGTCTTTAAAATATAGTAACTTGAAGCATACTGATCTACTCTCGCCTTTTTAACACCTACCTATTATTTGTATCAGAGTAACATTAGCTACTTTAAGGAACAAATGCCAGCATAACATGCCTATGACAGTAGGATGTCATGGCTTACTCACGCCTAGTTCATTGAGGCTGATCAGCAGGTAGAATCTTTTTTCAGACCTCTGTAAATCTTCCATATTGTTATCGGTAACACCCTGCAGTCTGATGATTGTTTGTATCCCATCAGCAGAACCTGGAGAAGGCTTCTCCAGAGGATGATGGAAAAACGACTCTATACAATTTCCCTGGGCTCAAAGTGATCCATATCAAAGGAAGATTGGTTTAACTTTTGTTTAAGATTCTTTCTAGTTTATAGGCTATGTGGCAGGGTTGGGTTTGAAGTGGTTCTAGGAGAGACAGATGGGAAGGGTGTGGCTGTGCACATAGTATCCTAAAAGAATACATTTACCATCATCTACGTGAACTGCAGAGGAGAGTTCAGGGATGGGGCAGAAGGGGCCCCCATCAATCTCCACAAGTGTGACGCATACCATACAGACCTCAACATGTGACATTCATGCTTACTAACAACAGACAATCATATGATAACATATACCCCTCTTCCCTCCCAAACCCTCCCTGGATCCAGAGAAGCCTCAAGCATACAAGTGGGTTGAAGTGGGGAAAAGGTTGAGAAAAATGGAGTCTAGAAAACGGAAGGGCTGTGCACACATTAACTGCCATGTGTGCTGCCTTTAAAGCTTCCATGCCACATGATTTGCACTGGTAAAAACCTTCAAACATGCTGGCCAGGTGAGCCCGGGAGACCAAAGCAAAGGCTCTTCCTCATTTGTCGAATTTCATTATGAAACTTGCTCTGGACTACCACAAAGAAGAGTAACAGTTGGAGAAGAGAGACACTCCAGCTTGCAGCAGGGCAAACAAGATGAACGAGCCACGATCACTCGGAATGTGCAGGCACTGGGCTGACGTCACAGAGACAGCTGCATCCATCTATTGGCCTTTGGGTCCTGTGAAGATGGACAAAAACAATTCACCTCCACAACAACCTACCGGGCCTGAAATTCCAAAGACAATGCTGGTGATCGCCTGAATCCAATGGACGGGCAAGCGCACCTGCATCAAATACTCTCTCACGTTGATGTAACGCACCATTGGATGAGTTATTCATCTTAACTGCGCAGAGCAGGTCAGCTAGAGCAAGTCATAAGTGTTGTTGAAGGCAACCAGTTTCAAAATAAACAAACATTAAAGTTTACCCTGAAAATGAGTGCTCATACTTTAATTCCCCGTAAGAATGGGAAATATGTGGGTAGGGTTTGTGTGTGTGTGTGTGTGTGTGTGTGTGTGTGTGTGTGTGTGTAAAATCTCAAGCAATTATTGAAATAAACGAAATGAAGCTATTTTTATCACAATAGAGCTCTGCGAAGTTGAAGTTGCCGTGTTACTGTGGAGCCAGATGTTGGCAGGTGTCAGCATTACAGTTCAAAGCCAGCTCTTCTTCCCCAGTAATCGTGCCATGAAAAAGGCATGAAGGCACGGGTGCGAGCAAGGCAAGCTGGAAAGAGCGCTATTACCTGTGAGGAGAAGCCAGAGTATAGTAGGCCGGGGGAGGGGAAAGTGAGCCAAAAGCCAACCATAGTGGAGCCAAGTTGACTTGGGTGCAGATGATTGACAGCCTCTGGTTATCGCATACTTCTCAGCAAAGGGTGGCGGTAAAACAATGCTCTCCATGGAGCCCTCTTTTCCACAGAAGGAAAGTTGAAAAGAGAAACCATGTGAGAGCTGCCTGCTTCTCCGGGAGTCACTTGCAACAGTTGGGCAGTGTGGGGACCAAAAACAAACAAACAGAAGACCAGCCTAACAGACGTTCCAGTGACTTACGCGTAGAGTTTGTTCTCCTATTTGACTTGCCAAAACCAAGACCCTCTTGAAATCTCGAGGGTCCTCTCAGTAACCAAGACCAGCTTGTCTTATGAATGGGTAAGCGACAACCCATAAGAACTGTCCATTCTAGGAAATGCAACTATCGTCCGGAACTTCTCCTTAGAAGTCCAGAAAAGCTCCCGAGATCCCAGAAACTCAAGTTCTTACAAACAGAACTCATTGGAAACTCCACATTCAGAATTACGTGTCACACATAGGAGCCAAGTTCTGTGAGGGTGAAGATACCAACCACGACTGGATTGAGCCCTGGCGGCCTCATTAGGAGACACGAAGTAGGCTTCCTTAACTCAGTGTGTTCCTGCTGCCATTTGGCCCATCAACTGTGTGGATGTCTGCGTGTGTGCATGTGAACTTGTTTGCCTGTAGGTGCACCACATGCATAGGTAGGTAAATGTCAAACAGACGCCAAAAGAGAGTGTCAGGTCCCCTGGAGCTGGAGTTGCAGGCTGTGGCACCTCCCAGTGTGGGTGCTGGGAACCGTACCTGGGTTCTCTGCAAGAGTAGCAAGAGCCACGTCACTAGCCTTGGTGCTCAACAGTATATTTAAATGGGACAAAGAAGGTAGAAGAGAAGTAAGGAGGGAGGCAAGGAGGGAGGAGGAAAATAAAGAAGCAACAGAACACCCGACATCACCCCACATTTCCCTCTCACGCTGCAAATGAAATGAGATCCGAGGGACCAAAGGCAGTGAAGAAATAGGTATCGTCCCCAAAGAGGTGGCTTGCCGCAGTGCGGAATACTCACCTGTGTGCGATAAAGAATGCCTAAGCTCGGGTTATGGATAATATTAGGAAAAGTACACTAAAACTGAGGAAATTAATGTTCCTGGACTATACTTTTCTACAGTTGATTGTGTGTGTCTTCTCCCAAAATGCGTAACTTCACATGTGATGACAGAGGAAAGTGTGGATTTACAGACGGTAAATGGCGTGAGATGAAGTTAGCAGGATGTGGCCTCAAGAAGGCGTTAGTGCCCTTACAAGAGACACCACGGAGTTTGCATTCTTGCATTCATGTTTTCTCTCTATTCCTCTTTCCCTTTCTCTCCCAATTTCCCTCTTCTCCCTCTGTCTCCCTCTCCTCAGTTTCTTCCCTCCTCTGGCTCTCCCATGTGAGAAGAGAGGGATGGAGCTGTCAACTAGAAAGATAACTCTCATCAGTACCTGACCCTTCTAACGCCCCAATTTTGTATGTACAACTTCTACACCTGTGGGAAAAGTCATCTTCATTTTTAAGTCATCAATTGTAGCACTTTGCAATGTCCATGAGAGCAAACCCCCTCTCTCTGAAACACACACACACACACACACACACACACACACACACACACAGAGTTCTTTGTAACTATATCCATTCTTTGTGAATTCCTTGGTGTCTACAGTTTTCCAGACCACATTCCAGTCAGAATCATTGAGAATTCTCTTTCCTTCCAAAACCAAAGTTATAGTAGAATTGTTGCCTTTTATTTATATAAGGCTACTAATGAAAATGTTTTACATTAGCTTCTCCTAGGCTTTAAGTTTTTGGAATGTAAGAGTCCAGATTTCATTCATCCTGTAATATTATGTTGTACCTAGCACAATTTCTACCAAGCCAAGCAGCTTCCCCATAAGTATCCATTGAATATAATGGAATCAACTACTGAACACTTACTCAGGCTCCAGATAAGACTCTCCAGCCAGACAGAAGAAGATTGACAGGTTCCAAAAGGACCAGAATGCAGTTTTTCCTCCTCTAAGATTTAGGAAACTGCCTGCAGATTCCACCAACCTTCCAAGCATCAAGAAATCAATGACAACAAACCGTGTTGTCAAAGGGCCAGGTCATGAGGGAACACACACACAGGACCATTCATTCAGTGAATGGTCGGTCCATGGCTGCAGATGCACGGAGGCTTATCGAAGCCTCCTTCATCTGGTCTCACACACAGAAACAGGTCAGGCTCAGGCCAAGGGTAGCTGGCTGATTGTTGTCCTCACTCCTGCAGTGATGTCTGTGTCTGTCAACAAATGAAGAAAGGATGAATTATCTCTATTCCGGGCTGCAAGGTCCAGAGAAGACCAGACAGACACTTGCAAGCCTGCAAGACAAGGGAAGAAGGGGCGTGGTGAAGTAGGAACAGATGATGGGCAGGCCAGAGTGCACAAATGAGCTGGCCTCTGACTGTGCAGAGGAGAACAGAGAATGTCTCACTGCATGAAGAAGACATCATCATTTCAACCCTCATAGGCAGGAAGGCGTTTACAGTATTGAAATGTGAGGTGAGCCTACCACGACTAGCCTTGCCGCATACATGTTAGCACACTGGAGCTGAGCTAGATGGTCAGAAGGCCCCTAGTAGGTGCTTGTAACATGAGATGTCATATCATTCTTCCTGGTACTTGCTCTGTCCTCTTTGTATCCTTCCCTCTGCCTACCCATCACCCCTCCACTCTCCACTCTTTGGAGGGGTAAGTACCATTTTCTACCAAAACAGTTTATTCTGAAGGTAGCAAAATAGATTAAAGTCCTGAGGAAGCTGCTTGGAACCCTGTGGTGAAAAGGCAGAATGGAGAGGGAGAGAAAAAGAAGGAGCAATTGGCAGCATTAATTTAAGGCCTGGGGAAGGCAGTCTTCTGGTCCCACGCCTGCACTATCTGAGCCTGCAGCTGCAGTGAGCCACCCACTTCCATCACTGGCGTAAACAGTCCGTATCTCCAATTACAAGTCCCTGGGGAGCAAGCATTGGTATGCTGCCTACTGTCCGGGGAAAGGTGTAAGTCTGCATTTCTCCCCGCCTTATAAGTCCCCAGCAGGCATGTCCAGGAACAAAGAGAAAAGAAATGCAGAAAAGCCAAGCTTCTGTCGGCTGTCAGAGCCCTTGTCGGAATGATGAGGTCAAGTGGTTGTGTCAGAATCAAAAGAGAAAGGAAGAGAGGAGGGAGAGGGGCAAGAAGATGCAATTGGTCGCTAGAGTAATTTCATTAAAGTGCTCCTTCAGGAATGACCTGAGCACTAAGAGCTTTGGTCTAATTTTAGGGGGAGGGAAAACAGCAATAACACGGATGAGCATGTCAGCTGGGGGCCAGATACACAGAGACCAAGAATAAAAGGGAGCTTCACATTTTAAGTATCAATTCATTTCTGTCACGTTTCTGTCAGTTTAGAAGAGCATGGCAGTACTTCCGGAACAGAACAACTCAGTGCACCCTACCGAGGAGCCATCTCAAAGCAAACTGTGGCTGCATCAAGTTGCAGTAACCTGGCCACCAAGACTATAGGCATTTCATTTGCAAAGATACTCAGCTGAAAATATAAGAAAGAAACAGATTTAAAATACATGAGCCTGAGTGGCTAATAACAGGGAGCTCGTTAAACAACCCAGAAAATAGACATTATACTAACCACTGTGCAACCATTGACTCAGAGCTGTTTCCTGGCTAAGGCTTATCTCTCTAACAGGAGAGCCGCTAAGGCAGCTTCTGTCTGATAGGAGGCAGCCGTATGTCTGACCAGGATCAGGAAATGAGTCCTCCCGCGTGCACTGGGGGTGTGTGCATCTACACTAACACATTGACATGGGCAGGAACCATAAAACAATCTCGGTTCTTCACTGAGGTCTAAAGCCCTGGCTCTGATAAACCCCGGGGGACTCTGGACAGAACTAGTTTATTTTGGTAGCACCTGTTTTTTTCTCTCCTCTTGCTAACCGCAATCTCAACTGTTACGGGGCAGCGTCGTTCCTGCTTAACATGGCTTTCAAAACAAAACAAAACCTTTTCCAACTTTCCTGGCATAAAAGCTGGCTCTGACTAATAAGAAGCGGAAAGCATTAGGATGGACCACTGTGAAAATTAGGTAGAAAGGACCAGTCCGTCCTCACATACCTTTGGCACGTGTGTAGTGCCTTGTGCTTTCAGACAGTGGGATCACACCAGAATCCACATGCTGGGGACAACTGGAGAGGGAACAGAGCTCTTGGCTCCTACCTAGCACCGTGAGGCAGAGTAGCTAGCCTTTGCCTTTTGTCTGATACTGTGAGTTACATGCAAAGGAAAGAGATTTTGGAAAGAAAATGTCATCCGGGTTTTCTATAGTCTCATCCAATCAACTTCTAATATTAATAAGAAATGCTCTTTCAAATCCTACACCATCAAGATCATCTATTTTCCCCCACCCCCACCCAAAGAGAAGCCTTATAAAGTAGGTGGGTTGTTTTATTTAATGTGTTGGATAGTCATACATACCATGCATTCTCTCTGTCTCTCTCTCTCTCTCTCACCCCCCCCCACACACACAATTCATCTATACTCCAAACCTAAGTATATAAACTCATTTGGAGACAGGGTGCTTGTAGATACTGTCACACTAAGTTGAGGTTACAAATACATAGAGAATCCCCACAGTGGATGTTGGGAACCAAACCTAGATCCTCTGCAAGAGCAGCCAGTGCTTTTAACCACAGAGCATTCTCTCTGGCCCTTAAATTTCCATTTCTAAGCAAATTTGTGAAGTCCTAGGAAGCTAATGCAATTGCTTTGTCTCCATTTTATTTGCAAATATGGATTCTTATAGCATATGGGAAAGTCTTAAACTAATACTAAAGGAACTAAATTCCTATCCTGAGTTTCGTGAGATGTGTCAGAATTCAATGCTTCCTGAAATTTTTTCACAGGTTATGGCCTTCCCTTTGGTGTAGGTGACCAAGAAAGAGAAAGACTCTTTCTGCAGAGTTGTAGCTGTGTCTTTTGCTGGAGGATGGCTCTGGACTGGCAGAATGATGACATCGGGCCAGTGGAGGCCATTATACCAGGCAGAGCCACATGCCTTCAGAATATAAGTTAATTTAACACAGCGACAAATAGATGAGCAGGCAATAACGCTTTGCCTGCTGATGGCCCCACCTGGTAGGTGGTAGATCTGCACATCCCTGTGTAAACACACCAACACTTGAAAGCTCAACCATCATGAATGTGATGGATGGGAATGGAAATTCTTTCAGAGGATACAAAGTAACTCACCCAGAGAATTGTGAGACTAGAATTATGTAAACACTTACCAGCCAGACTTGTTACAACAAAGCAAATATACTGTGTTTCTACTTGCCTCAGAGAAAATCAGGTATAGAAATAAAGTAAAAATAAAGGTAAATCTCCTTTTACCGCAGAATATCTCGAGAATGTCATAGCTAGTTATATGTCAACTTGACACAAGACAGAGCCATCTGTAAATGCGGAGCTTCAGTCGAGACCATGCCTCTATAAGATTCAGTTGCAAGACGTGTTCTTAATTAGTGATCGATGGGCAGTGCCATCCCTGGGCTGGTTGTCCTGGGTTCTGTAACAAAGCAGGTTGAGTAAAGCCATGAAGAACAGGCCAGTAAGCAGCAACCCTCCATGGCCTCTTTGGCTTTTTCTCCAGGTTCCTGCCATGTTTGAGTTCCTGTCTTACTTTCTTTGATGATAAGCAGCAATGTGGAACTCGAAGCCAAATAAATCCTTTCCTCCCCAAGTTGTTTTGGTCATAGTGTTTCCTTACTACTAAGCAATAGCAACCTTAACTGAGACACAAGACAAATAATTTAATTGGAACCAGCTATGCGATTTTGTTGCTACCTCAAGATCCAACACTGAGCATACAATAAGCCATAATTCTCAGCACAATAACCAGAGACCATTTTTTTTCTAAATAGCTCTAGAAAGAAAACAAAGATTTCTTCCTTAGCATACCAGTCTGTGATTTATGTAAAAATCATCTGTCTTCAAATGTGCTTAGTGAGTCCCCTAATCTAAGAAGCGGCATGTCAGCAGTCTTTCCATTTGTGTGACCGAACCTCCTCTCGGGCTTATGAATCCGAGTCTCACAACACCAACATCTAAACACAAGGGCAAGTTCTACACTACTAGACACGGAAAGAAGTGCAATGTGAGAGAGTACTTGCAAGCCGAGGACAGTCCCTGAAGGCGAACGCTCATGGGCTGACTGGTCTGGTGGAACTCTTCAGAGAACTTAGTCAAGACAAAGAAAGACAGAAATTGTCCCAACTGTCTTGTATTGCAAAGACCACATGTGTGAGCAAGGAGGTGTGCGTGTTATAGCTGGAAAACCAAACAGAAAGCGCCTGTTCAAGGTACACCAAAGTAAAGGTATGAAAAATTAGGTTGAACAAATTTTCTCCTGCATAGAGAAGTCACATGAGGGCAACAGGGCAATCAGTACTTTCTGAGCCCCACACCCTTGAAGAAATTCACCCGCTCTGGCCACCTTATCCTGCCTCTCTTTCCATCTGATAAAGAGCAGCTTTTCCCTTTCCCCTGCTGTTTCTGAGGCTATTGAACATTGACTCTGACTTTACAACCGTTGTGGAGTAGCTGCTCTCTTTGCCTGCTTAAATTCTACTCATAGAAAGTCTGATGCCCACGAGCACACACAGCTCCCCAGATGTGCAAACAGGGCCCTCCATCTTTTCCAGCTGCCTCTAGGAGCCCGACCTCTCATCTAAAGGCTGGAGCCACTGTCAGCAGCAAGTACACTGAGCCTCTCACTGCAGCAAAGTTCACAGATGCAGGGTCTTTTACAGTCACTGAAAACCTAAGAATATAAGGCTGCCTCTAGCATGAACTCAGTTGACTGCTCTCTGATCACTTGCCCCTGATGATGCAGCCTTGCTAGGCCATAGAGGAAGAGGATCCAGGTAGTCCTGATGAGACTTACCAAGCTATGGGCAGATGGCAATAGTGGAGGACTATCCCTTTCAGTGGCCTAAGGGATGAGGTGGGAATAGGAAGAGAGCAGGACTGGGGGGGGTTGAGGAGGGGGGCTTCAATTAGGATATATAATGAATAAATTGTAAAGAAAAAATTAAAATTAAAAAAAATATATAAGGCTAACGTGGAGAAAATAAGGAAAATATAACCCAATGCAAGCAAAAAGATCAAGCAATAAGTGACTTTGCTCTCCCAGATTTAGCATATTCATTTGCCAGTGTAAGCTCACTTAATGAAGACCTAGAGGCCATCTTGTATAACATGAAATATGTATGAGGGTGTTGTATATTACCAAAGGCTGAAACCAGAAAGAATCACAAAAAGAGAATACGGAAGAGCAACAATTAGCATCAATAATTTGTACTACTTCCAGATGGCCAAAGCCAAGAGCCCTTTGCAAGTCAAACTGCAAACTATGTAAATTGGTCAGGAAAACACATCACTGAAGATTCAAACTGGAGGCCATATCCAGAAGAAACTTTAAATAATTCAGAAGCAAATTCTTAGCTGGAAATGGAGACCTACAATGGCATGCTCTGACTTTTTCGAGCTTCAGCAGCCAATGGACAAAGGAGACCCACACAGAACAACCAGAATCCTCCAAGTCTACTGCTTCATAGTTTACTTGCAGCTGGGACTGGGGGTTTCACAGGTCTCTTGCTTTAGCCTTTTGTTCTCCTAAGAGCACACATGCTTTATTTTGTCTTGGATTTGGGTTTTCTTGCTTCCAGCTCCTCTTTCTTATATTTATTATATTATATGTTAATAGACACATAAAGAAAAGAAGCAAAAACAAAACAAAACAAAAACTGCCTGAGTGTGGTATGGGATTGTTGGCACTGGGGCTGCTGAGAAAGAAAAACCAGCAATTTCAGATGAAGGGAGCCTTGGATTCTGTCCTGTGCTGTTGACTCAAATGGCACCTAGAACACCAGGCTGGACTCTAAAGGGATGGGAAATTCCCCAAGCTTACGTGACTGTGTTGTGCAGCCTGCCAGGCAGTACAGGTCACGCAGCCCAGCTTCCCAATTATAAAGTTCATCTACACCACCTGCCTGGGGGTCATCTCTCCTTTAGACTCGAACCTAAGTCCATAGGCCAGGAACACAGAGCAGTATTTACAGCACGCATCATGCTGCCTTCTCCATCGTGTCTCCTGCACATATAGACATACGTATGGAAGCCTTTGAAAAGGCTGGTGCAGGTATTTAGTAATGCAGCAGACCATAAATAGCCTGCTACCCTATCAGATTAATGTTCCTCATTTCCATTTCTAGCGGTGTTCATGAGACAGTCAATAACTCAGTCAAAAAAAAAAATACTTAATAGAAGTCTACTCTACGCTGTCTAAAATGAAAGTGATGATAAATAGTAGATCTTGTTTGTTTTCTCGTAAAACTTAAGAATCCAATGAGAGATTCAAGCACTATTCAAAGACCGATTCCAACTGAAGTACACGCACACAGGATGGCAGGTAAGAGCAATAAATGGTGACAGAGAACATGACAGAGAATACCTTTTCATCATGGGGAGTGACCAGGGTTCCTGAGAAAGGAGCTACAGGAAAACTAAAGAGAAAATGGGAGAAGAACCCTCAGATTTCCAGCCAGGTCCAAGAAAAAGAACAGCACAGGACTAAGAGGTTGAGGAATGCTAAAGACGCAGAAGGAGTTTAGGTTGAAAATGACCCTTTCCCATTATATGCTGATCCAGTTAACACTAAGTACCATGTTCACTATGCAAATGATAAAAATATGTTTTTATATCAAGAAGGCTAAAGTCTAGTAGGAAAAGCATGAAAAGTCACTTTGAGGGGATAGGGTAATTATCCTAAGGACTAAGGAGTCCTGGGCCAGAGGCACAGGCATCACCTGCTGGCTGGAGGTCAAAGAGGTGAAGACAAAGATGAGGAACAAAGGGCTCCAGCAAAGGCATCATGTCCTCAGGGAGGCGCAGGTAGGACGTTGATTTGGCATTATGAGGAGGCTATGAACAGACAGAGGTCAAGAACGTGGCAGGAGGAGAACTGGAGGCCCCAACAGGAAACACGGTACTTATAAAGCTCTAGTGAAAACTTACCCAGAAGGCAGCAGCAAAAGAATGATGGAGGAGGGAGATGAAGAGTGGGTGGCTTCCTCACTGTTCACTTCACCTTTTTTGCTTTTCCGACAACAGAGAAATTAAACTAAGACTCAAAACAAACCCAAAACCCAGTGGCTGAGCCTGACTCCACTTTGTTGTTTCCACCGATTTATTTCCTGGTGGATGTTCACGCATAAAATCCCAGGACACTTATCAATGCACATTATGCTTCCTCCGTCTAGTAAACCGGAGTTTATTTGCTTTCATTACACTGCTTTGTACTTTGCCAGGCAGCAAGCCATTCTAGCATTGAGAAAAAAATTAATGGGTTTTCAGCAACTGTGCGGCCACATGTATGAAACAGATAGATGCTATATAGAGAACAGATCTTTTTTTTAGTGCCATGGTTTATTCATTGAAGAGTAAAAATGAAAGAGACATTGAAAAAAGGACAGCTTTTATTACTAGGCAAACTGAATATTTTTCAATAATTTTCCATGTATTTTAGCATTATGTCAGATACATTTAAGAGATTTATCAGCATATGTTTAGGCTGTAAATCATAAAATATATTAAACTCCCATGAACATACCATCTAATGGACATAATTTGATTTTCTCTGATTGCTGAGAGATTAAATGTATTCTTGTGTTTATTAAACATTTCCATACCCTTTGCCTATTTTTATATTTTGTCTGTGTTTGTTTTCTATGGACTGGTTGGAGCTCTTTGAATCTCCCAAATAGTAGATATTTGCTGATATCACAGCTGTTTCAGCTACTTTGTACTTTTATTTTTCTTTACGCTTTCTTTGTGGTGCTTTTGATAAAACGCACCATCATTGAGCTTAATATAGTTTAATCAATAATTTCTCTTACGGTATAAATACTGTTTAACAAAACCTTACTACCCCCAAACTAGGAAAATCTTTTCCTATAATTTTTTAGCCAAGGTTTTAACCTGTTTCAGTTGACTCGTCTCTATGGTACAAGTCAGAACTTCAACTCCCCTTTCCTCAGTGGCCATCCACTCAATAGCCATTCTTCCCAATGGCACTTCAAGAACAGGCCTTCAGTTCTCCATTGAGCTGGGATGCCCTTTGTTGCATGTGTTTTTATGGACCCTGGGAACTTGGTAACTATTGGTTTCCCTTTCTTGCTTTTCCTGATATCACAAAAGCTAGATTAAAATTTCCAAACTTCTTTGTTAGTACTATTCAAGATAAGGTGAGTGTTATCTACGTGAGACTCTGACACAGACATAGAAGAGAGAAGGGAAACTGAACTTATTTACTCCCAGGACCAATGGTGAAGAAAACAAGACTTGGGTAGGTGTTCAGCTTTATAGAATCTGCATTCCTGCCCACCCAGAGGTTTTTGCATAATGGTTTGGGGTACTGTGTCTTCATCCTTCTACTTTCCAAAGAATATCTCTGCATGGTTTTGACAATGAATCTTAAAGCTGATGGCATCTTGTATTCCAAGCCTTTGCTTTTCCTATCACTCAATAATTTTGTTTTATCAACTTCTGTCTTAAATTCAGGTACTTGAAGAGATGAATTGTTTCTGCTTTTCTCATTGAACCAATGAAATAAAGCACCTCTGTTGAAGACGGTTACAGCTATAAGTGGTTCTATTTGTTGGTTTTCTGTCTGCTGTGTATTGCTAGTTGTTTTGCCTGTCCATAAGGGCAACATACCACCTCACGACATTATAGAATAAACTTTGACATCAATACATTTTTCTCCCCTATTCTTCACAAATGTTTTGGTTGTTCTGAACTTTTTGTTATTTAATCTCTATTATATGGTCACTGATGAGAACTGGAGACAAAATGGCTAGACAGTCTATAACTGGAAGACTGAAAATGAACAGGTTTTTCTTGACTAAAAGCTGGAAATGTCTTTATCAGAGGCCAGAGAGATGTAAGAAGTGTTTAAGCCAAAATATGTTTGGTTCTGCCTTGAAAAGAAGACATGGATATCAAAAAGAAGGTCTGGTTATCCTTAATCTCTCCTCCCTTATGAGTGTTCCTTCTTAGGAACTGTAATGAGGAATTCCCTGAAGCTAGGATGAGGCCAGAAATCTTGTGATGGGCCCCACTGGACTGACCGGATCTTCCCCCTCAAGCGACAGTGAAGCCTCCTTTGACTCAAAGATGAGGGCCCATGGTGGTGTCTCCAGGCCTGGGCACTCACCCCTGCTTTCAGGAGCTCTGGCTTCTCTCTTGAGTGGACCTATGAATCTATAACAAAATTTCATTCTAAATTCAACCTCCTGTGGTCTGTAATTTGCACTTCTTGAATTCATAAGACAAGAACTTGGAAGCCACAGACTGAATGAAATGTTTGTGTCCAGAACCCTAAGTCCTAAGTCAGAGCCCACCAGAGATGAGAGAGGGAGAGAGAGTAAGCATCCTGCTTTCCCTGTGTTTCCTTGCCAAAGCCATTTAAAAAGTCATAATATTTATTAAATTTGCTTCAAATTAAGCTAAGCTTTTAAAAAATTAATGTAATCTACATTTTATTTATATTTTTGGAAAGATGTATTTGTTTGTGTGTGGTTCTTGCATGAGTGTTTGTATGTGCATGTGTGTGTGTATGTATGTATGTATGTGTGTGTGTTTATGTGCATGTAGGACCCACAGAGACCAGAAGAGGGTGTCCGTTCCTCTGGAATAGGAGTCACATGGGGTTGTGAGCTGTCATGAGTGTGTGTGTGTGTGCTGGGAACCAAATGTGGATCCTCTGCAATGGCAGCCAGTCTTCTTGACTTCTGAGTTATTTCTTCCAGCCCGTGGGTCTACATTTTACAAGAGTAGGCTCAGTAATCTGTACTTACTAAGTTTTGATGGGATCAGAGCAATAATGATATGGTCAACTGAAAAGGTGTGTGATAAATCAGCTGAAAGCCACCAAGAACACTTGGAATGGAGAGAGTCGTATGTGGCAGATAAAAGACACAAAGATGTCCGGGTTTACAGCTGAATCAGATTTCCTTCTGCACCCCAAAGATGGATTCCATAAGAAATGCCTAGGCAATCTACTAAGAGACACAGACTCTTTGTACATTGAGGTTGGGTGAAGGTCCACTCACACAGCCTGAGTCTAACACTCTCAGAAAGGACTGAGCTATGTATAAAGATTTATAAGTCATCCATGGGTAAGTAATTATGGAATCCAGTACTAAAAAGAGCTGGCCAGAGAGACTGAGGAAGGTGCCCAGCACTGAAGAACAGGGAACCCAGGGAAGGAAAGCACTGTGAAGCCAAAAACAGAAAGAGAGTAAGAAGGGAATTGCTAATAGTGTCAAATAATAAAGGGACTGAAATACATCCACTGGATTTAATAATGTGAAGTTAATTGCTGGAAATAATTTCACTGATGTTTGAGGGAAGGAAGATAAATTGTTGTCAGTCGAGCAATAAATGTCTGGCGGGGATGGAAATGGCAGATGTGAACCACAGAGCAGGAGCTAGAGGGAGGTGTACAATCAGAGATCTTTTTTTTTTTTCAAAAGTAAGTTTTCATGTTGAAGAGAACAACAGAATACAGAGAAGAGAAAGTAGGTGGCAGGTAGCTCAGGGTCTCTTCGAGCCCAGAGAAAAACTCTCACACAGGTGGTTGGAAGAATGGTTTCGACATTGGCTGAAGAAGGGACAAGGGCGAAACTCCATATTATTCGTGCTTTGGGAACTTGGGGAGAAGGGGAAGGGGGGTGTATTTTGTTATTCTGAGTTCATAGAAGGGAGAGTTCTGTCCTCAGAGTGAGAGAGAAGAAAGCAGGAGAAAGGCTCGAGAGTGACGGTGGCGAGAGGGCAGGACGAGGCATATGGCCACATGAACATGCCTCCAGACATCCAAGCTCAGCTCAGGCCGGAAGGTTTTTATATATACTGGACAGTTTCCCTCAAGGAGAGCAGCCTCAGGATCAGTCTGTTACATTTTCTCCCAAACCTTTTCACACGATTCTCACAGGCGGGAGAGAGTGTTAAGTTCTAGTCCTGACTTTTATTGCAGTGAGATAGGCTGAGTGGCAGCTAAAAATCACCGTAGTAAGAACTAGGACAACAGAGGCAAGAGATAGGATGATAGTATGTGGTAGACTAAAAAGGCAAAGGGATGCATTCAATAAGAAAATATTCATGAACTTTGACCGTGTGGGACTACACCAGAAGGCATTGACAGGTAGCTATGGGCGACAATTACGATTCAAATGATGTTAGTGAATTAGACAGTCCTCTGTTCCTAAGGACAGCTGGAAAGGATGCGGGGAAAGCCGCTATCCTAAGATGAATTTGTACAGAATGGTGATTAACCAACTCCAGCCACCAGATCAGATATCGTGCTCTTTAAGAAACTTAATAAAACTGTAGGACTTATTGATTTTGCTTTTCCTCTAGGCAGAAATATGCCAAGAATATACACAGAGAAAATAAATAATCTTGAGCTTCTATAAGAAAGCTTGAGCAAATGGGGAGCTATAGCATCTCAAAGTGAATTCAGAAATAAGGCTGGTTCAGCATGGCGCTAATGTTATAAAGATTAATTTCCAAGTGCTTGTGTTAACAAAGATGATACATCTATCATTTGACCTGAGGTTCCTTTCTTTAAAATACACCCAGGAGCAGTGGAAACAGGAAAGCGACTTATAACCTGATGTACGGAGAAGCCATCTGTGAAGCAGAAGCCATCAGGTGCCCCGTGGGAGACTCTTCCAGAGTCTGAGGGAGGGATTTGACACCCTGTTAATCACCGAGACCCTAGCAGAACAGCTGCTACCAGAGAATGTGAAGGGATCGGGAAGAATGCTCCAGAAAAGACTCACCTGGTGGCTCTGGGTGTGAGGTCTACAGACATGTGCTGTGTGGCTCAGGAGGCAGCGCTGACTGAGTCAGTCCCCAGGCACCCACCATGCAGATTACCAGGTGTTCTCAGCTGAGACGGACAGAGGAGCAGCTGGAACTCTTTCTACTTGGTCTACCCAGGACACCTGGGAACAGAAAGCTACAGTAGAAAACGGGAAAATCATTCAAGATTGTGAAATGAGCTCAGGAAAATGAGAGGCTGACTAGGAAGAAGAACTTGGCTGTGACCTCTGTTATCCTTTCTTGCCTTTTGTCTTTTTCTGTTCTTAATTCAAGCAATCTGAGAGGAAGACAGAGAGGAGAAGGAGTGGATTATTTGTTCCCATCACCTTTTCTTACTGCCCCACGCACCACTGAGCAGGAAAAAGCTGCCCTGGAATAATGCTTCGCTGGCAAGTCTCGCTTGCTCATCCTGGGAGGAATAGGGTTGATTTATTTGCCTTGTAGATAACTGAATCCTTAGCACACGAGGAGCAGCCAGGAGCACCCTTAATCTGATTACAGGTTACTGAAAATACCTATAAGAAATGTCATATTTAATAGGAATTTAATTGGAGTTTAATAATGACATATTAAAAGCTTTCTCCATGCCTAAGACCCAGAAGAAAGCAGGGACATCAGCCAGTCCTGCGCTTTTAAGGTGCACGGGAGGTCCTAGATACTACGATAGGAAATATAAATCTATAAAGTATATGCCATGAAAACAAAACAAACTACTCCAGGGCTCTCTTGCACAGGTGATGTAATTATGTGCATTGTAAACTTCTTGAACTACAATTAACAAATGAACAAATAAATGTAAAAGTGCTTCGGTTATAAAATCAGCACTTAAAAATCAGGGAAGTTTATGTATATGGCAGCAGTATGTAATTAGGAAGTAGGTTTAATCAAAACCTTTAAAATAGCATTAAAAATTCTCACATGCTTAAGGATTATATAAATGCCACAGGGAAAAAGCATCACCTTTAAAAACACCTAACACACAGAGGCATCTATCCCAACTATAGATTAGGAAGCTCATTATAAAACTTTCCCTGAAATAAACCAATAAAATCTCAACACCCACCGTGGACATGGCAAGGGCCAGGGAGGGGATGACTGTTTTGCAGAACAAAAGGGGAGAGTTTTTAGCACCAGATATTAACATATTCTAAATCTTCCATGACTCAATGAGCAGAACGTGGGCCAATCATAAGCCAATGGGACAGAACAGAGAACTCTTCATTAGAGCCACATTTATATGGCTTCTTCATATTTGGCAAAAGCACCACCGTAAGTAGAGAAAGAGTCAACTTTTCAACAAATAGAACTGTTCCAACTAGACGTGCATATGGGAAGACACGTATCTTTGTTCTGTTACAGATCATACACAGAAATCTGTTCCAGGTAGATTGTGGGCATATATGCATGACAAAATAACTCGATAGGAAAATACATTCATGACCTAGGAGTAAACCGTGATTTATTAAACAAGATACAAAGGAATTGCTATACCCAGTAATTGAGAACATATTCACAGGCATTGAGAAAGTAGATTAGATTGAAAGCCATGTGGCTGTAACCTTTAAAACTGTATGTATGCATATTCTATGAACCAGAAATTCTATTTCCAGAGGTATTTCCAACAGAAAGCCCACAGATGTATACCAGATACGCACAATTATTTGTAGAAAAATTATTAGTGATAAATCCACATCAGAAACAATTTAAATGTTCATAGACAACACAGCAGCTAAATTAATTGTAAGATATTTTAACAATAGTTTCTTATAGAAAATGGTAACTATCAAACCACAGCTGCACGCTGTGGTTTGGTTGAGTAATTTTAAGAAAAAGAATCTTGACATAGAACAATGCATTTTATATGATCCCATTTCCATAAAACTCAAAAGATATGTCAAACTAATTTATTTTTATGTTACTTTTTATGTGTATGAGTGCTTTGACTGCATATATGTGTGTACCACGTGTTCCTAGTGACTGCAGAGGCCAGAAGGAAATGTCAGATCCTCTGGAGCTGAAGTTACAATAAATGGGTTGTGAGCCTTCATGTAGGTGCTGGGAATTGAGCCCCAGTGCTCTGGAAGGAGACCTAGTACTCTTAACTGCTGAGCCATCTCCCTGGCCGTGGGTCAAGCTCTTTTACTGAGCTAGAATGATGGTATAATTACTATAAATTTGAAGGGGAAAAAAAAGGCTACCAAGAAGTTTACAATGTTTATTTCTTGGTAAGGGGTATGTTGTTTTTGTAAAACAGTAGCAAGCTACACATTTAAGATTAGCACTTTATGTGTGATTCATGCTTCAATAAAAACTATAGGCAAAATAAGAATCACAAATGTAATTTGTACTTTTATAACACCTATCTCCCTAAGACTCCTATACCTTCTCAAACTCAGATACAATGACTTTATTAATGTTTCTTTCTCTTACAGAATATATAAGCATTTGAAAATTCCTAACAATTTATTAGTGTCATGATACTATGAAAATGTCATCGAAGGCAACACACAGGCATTCAGTGCCAGACAATTATCTTTAAGTTGGTTTACTTCAGTTTCTTCATTTATTAAAAAATGACCATTGCAAAATGGGTATGGTGATGCAGGCCTGTAATCCAAACACTTAGGAGGCAGAGCCAGGAGGATCAGAAGTCCAAGGTCATCTTCAGGTGCACAGAAAGTTTGATTCCAGATGTGGCTATGTGAGACCTTCTCTATAAATAGCTGTAGCTATCACTATAGAATCCAGCCTTGGCTATGTGAGACCTTCTCTATAAATGGAAGCAGATATCAATATAGACAGACATATGTATGTGTCAACCCCCAAAATAGTAACAGTCTCCCCAATCTCTTGCTTTGATATTCTCCTTCAGTCAACTTGACTTAGAAAATATTTTTCTTTCACATCTTATCACTGAATGCTTCCTCTCTTCCTACACTCTGTCCAGCGATACTCAAGGAAGCTGTTAGAATCCTTCCCTAATGCTGTGAAACCAGGGTTGTTGTACCATAATTCATATGATAAGATCTACTTCCCAATGTCCTAGTGTTAAAGGGTAGGACTTTAGGAGTCAGTTAGTCAGAACTGCTCTATTTCATGCCTGGGATCATGTGCCTTATCAGAAGGCTTTGGGGAGGTTCCCTGACTTTTCCATACCATCTACAGTGTGAGGATGTGGAAACCAAGCACAATATATAAGGGAAAAGCAAGCTTTTACTAGCCACTGAATCTCTTGTTCCTTTGGGAATCTTGGACTTCCTGGATTCTAGACCTGTGAGAAATAAAATTCCATTATTTATGCATTACCCAGAATAAGATATCTTGCTAGGGCACTGGAAATATACAGAGATACTTTTTATATTAGCACAGAGTTGTTGACCTGTAGGCTGTGACCCCTTTGGGGGTAAAACAATCCTTTCACAGGGGTCACCTAAGGCCATCTGAAAACAGATATTTACATTATGGTAACAGCAGCAATATTACATTGAGAAATAGCAGTGAAATAATGTTATATTTGGGGTCACCACAACATGAAAAACTGTATGAGGAAAGTTAAGAATCACGGTGGTAGAGGCTTCTGAAAGACAAGGACTGTGTTTTGCTTATTTTCCATCTCTGAATTCTATCTTATAGCCATAATAACAGTGCTTACTGAACATAAGAGTGGATAAATGATTAAGTTCTTGCCCTGTATATATCTAAGCAATTGAGACAATCTACAGAATTGTTAAGCATGAAGAGATTAAAAAAAAGCAATTAACAGATATTAATTATTGCACATCAAATGCACGAGAATAAATCACTTCATATTCTTTACTCACCGAGGAACACAGAACATGTTAGCTGTTTTTTAAAAGCCTGGATAAGCCGTTTTAAAAGTATTCACAGAGCCTTCACTGAAACTCAGGCAACAAGCCAGACAACTGACGAACCAAAATAGTAATCCAGTCAGAAATGACAATAAAAACCTTGTCGTGGGGACAGAAGCAGTGTTTACAACAAGCAGCCTCAGGATGGAAATAGTGTTCCCATCTATCCCAAGCCTCAACCGCTAGACAGATGATGTGAGCAGAAAGCTGCGTGATAGCCTACAAAGGAGGCAATTACACTATCTGTGAACACACATTTAGGAATAGAGATGCAGAAAGCGCGCAAGCACGCGCACGCGCGCATGTCTGTGTGTGTGTGTGTGTGTGTGTGTGTGTGTGTGTGTGTGTATGTGTTCATGTGCATGCACACAGGTGTATAATTGGGCTGTTTGCTCTTTGTAAAAATCAAAACTTACCGTTTTGTTTTTGCTTTATATTATATGAGGTTATTTTCATTCTATTTTAATAAAATAGAAGCATTGTGGTCAAACTGCAGCGTGTCAATAATGCCACTGATGACAATACTGTGTTTTTCTTTGGGGCCACTTAATGTAGCTCCTCTCGACCTAGAAAAATAGGAAACGTTTGTGAAAGAGGACTGATTGACCCTGGGATTGGATCTGGTCTGAAGAGTACCTCACGGTTCGTATCGGTCAGCAGTTCAGATGCAGCCTAGGGGGAAGAGGAGGATAGGAACATTTACAGGTGCTGTGGTCTTAAATCAAGTCAAACCCGTAACGCAGCTCCAAGCCGCACAGGCTCAGCAATGTGTCTCAGCATCTTGTCCCCGGCCCTAAAGTGAGAAGATTTTCAGACATCAGGGGTCTGAACCAGCCTTTATCTCAACATCTGGCGGCACGGCGTGGGCATCACCAGTGTCACGTCAGGTGCCTCTCCCGAGAAACCAGGAAGCTTTGCACTCCCATCTGCTCCTCATACATACATCACTGCTGTCTACCAAGGAGATTCTAGAAAGCAAAGCTATGGATAAGAGAACTAGCCAATGCTTTCTCGACAAGCAAGTGATTTAGAAAATAGCAGAGAAGAAATTAATTCGGAACTATAGGCTTCCTTTATTCGTAGCCATGATTACACGATCATTTTCCTGATAAATTTTAAGATTTTGCCCACGGGGGAAAATCTGCCCTATTATAAATTTAATAGAGTTTCTATAAATGTGATGCATGACCTACTAACTCACACAACCAACTCAGATGCCAGCAACATTGCTGAGCCACAAATACCTGTTCCTGACCTTCTGTAAACATATCAGCTATTGACTCAAGACGACCAGCAGCTGCAGGAGATCGCCTCATCGGGCCTTGCAGGTAAATAGATATACATCACCAGGCAGATTAAAACGTAGATACTGTATGAGTGCCAAACACAGTTACACAGGTTCTTCTTATATTTTAACCAGTTTATATTTTATAAACTGGTTATATTATCTTATATTTTAATGTTTCCTTTGCATTTCTGAGATGACCTGATCTCTCAGCCACAGTGAAACAAAAACAGCATCGTCAGGGAAGGGGTGACAAAGGGGAAAACCCCTACCATAAAAACCAGCCATTGCTCAAAGCGCTCTTCCTGGATGCCATTGGCATAAGCTTCAGAAAGAACCAGCAAACATTTGGTAGTCTTCGTCAGCAAAAATGGTACAGAGGGTGAAATCAGGCACTGTAGGTAATTCCTTCAGCTCTGCTTTCCAGAAAACATGAAATAGGTTTTAACGGCCTTTATGACCATATCTAAATGTATAGCTAACAATTCTATTACTGTATGTTGTCTACAATGACATCTGGGAGAAATGTCATATACCACAGTTCTAAATGTTACACTTTCACAGGTGTGTGTGTGTGTGTGTGTGTGTGTGTGTGTGTGTGTGTAAGTCAGAAAGGAGTGTTGGGATCTCTTAGAACTGGAGGCATAGGTCTTTGTGGGCCATTCAGCACAGGTGATGGTACCTGAACTCCGGTCCTCTGCTAGAGCAGTAAGTGTTTCTGACAGCCGAGACACCTCTCCAGCCCCGTGTTACATTATTTTTTAAAACAGTAATTAATACATACTGTCTGGTAATTTCAAAACAACATTGCACTTCAGTTTTTAAATCTACCTTGACTTCAGACTTAAGGCCGCAGATTAAAACACATGGGCACCATGAATGCCACTTAGTCACAATCTAATAAAAAACCTTAATAAGCCACTCCAAAAAAAAATTCTATCAAGGGAAAGCAGAACCGAGCAGAGTATCAAAGGTATTTCTATCTCCTAAGTCTTTCCTAAATGCTGTAGCAATATCACATCTATATTTTATTTTCTGCATAGAGAAAACAAGAGAAAAGAGTCAGGCATAAGTAAGTAGACACACATTTTTATGAGCTGTGACTGTTTTGGAACATTTGGATTACAACTCATGCCACCATGATAAGGAAACCATTAGTTTTAATTGGGGAGAAAGGCATTCGAAAAAGGATCTTTAGAAAGTTGTCTAGGTGTGGAGGGTGTGAAGGTCTTCTTAAAGTCACAGGGGTCCAAGGTTAATCATGTGTGTCAATTTGACCGGATCATTATGCCCAGATAGCTTATCAAATAATACTCTAAGCATCCCTGTGACTAGTTTTGGATGAGACTAACATTTAAATTGTGAGTTTTGAATAAGGAATGTTGTCCTTCATAATGGGGTCAGGGGAGACCTTACCTATCAGTGAAAGGGCTGAGCAGACAAAAAGGTCAGACTTATGCCTGACCTCCCTGGAGAAAAGTAGCCTAGGCCACTGTGTGACCAACAAAGAGCCTCCCCTGACTACTATCAGAGCCACCACAGCAGAGTGCTTGCAAGAAATCCTTTTCTTCCCTTTCATAATCAAGCCCACAGGCAACTTTCTTACTTGCTGATTCTCCCCCTAATGGTCATTCCGACGCTTGGGTCACTTCTAGCTGCTGTGCCAAGAAACAGTGTCAAGCTTGGACTTGGCTGCTAAGCTTCTGTCAGGGCTTTCAAGGTCACCCTGATTCGCACATTTCTTAACTTGCTCGTTACTTAACCGGCGGGCCTGTGTTTACTCAGATGCAGCACTTGCCAGGCCACAGTTAGGAGGACTAAGATGCAGCCAGAGGGAGGAGTTTACAATCTCTTCAGTCACGTTACAGAAACAGGTCGACTTAGTCCCAGGGAGACCTCAGGCACACAACTCAGAAAAATAAGCCAGGAAGAGAAGAACACTGTACAAAGTTCTTTTTCTAAGGCAAACATTGTTTATTTTGTGTCAATGTGGTGTCAGGAATGAGAGACATGGGTATGCCCTGCTTTTCCTAGCTGGTGCCTTCACAGCTTGTGTCTTTAGGCTTAATGCCTGGTTTTGTTTTGTTTTATTTTGTTTCTGTCTTGCTTTAGTCTGTGAGATTTTAGAGTATTTCATGTGTTTTAATCTGCTTGTAATCACTAGAAGGCAGAATATAATTCAATAAATCCAGATGCTGCCAATTTACACAGATGTTCAGTCTCAGGTTTGCTCAGCTTGAACTTTTCGTAAGTCAGAAGTTTCCTTGCATTAATACTGCAAATCTTCATTCTTGTGCTTAGGAACTCTTCCTGCACTTTGGCTAGACTTGTTTCTCTTTCCCTACTAACAGGGGTAACAGGCGTGGGTGTCTACTTTTTCACTGACCTGTGCAGATCTTGTCTGCTAGGATCTGGGGACCTTAAAGACTGGGACAGACTACAGTCCATTGCTGTAGACAGCCTTATTCAGTTATTCAGTGTACTTTTATACACATATGTAACAAAAAACACAAAGATCTAGGGAAGATTGTTTGAGTTCAGAAAAACATGTAAATAATACATCAGTAAACACATACTAAATATTAACAGAGCAGCTTTTTTCCTAGAGCTTTCTCAGGACAGACCAGTTTATACACAGTTGCCTGGCATGTACTATAGATTATATATATAATCATGGAAGTCATAAAGGCAGAGCAGAAGGTCATATACAAGGTCCTGTGACCAGATTGGGTTCTATAGCTTTGATCTGACATGGGTAAACAAGGATAAACAAGGATAAAAATGTCTTATTAATTGAATGTAAATGTATGTCACAGGGGGGCAGAAAATCATATGTGAGAACAATCCAGGAAACAAAAAGCATCTGAGGTCAAACGCCTTTTGCCCTTTTTCCTGGAGCCTCTCCCACACTTCCCCAAAGTACTGCTCACCATGAGTCCTTGCTTTGACTATAACCTAGTACACAGTGGGTGTGGGCTAGCTCAGGGAACAGTAACTTAGCACACAGTGGGTATGGGCTAGCTCAGGGAGCAGTAACTTAGCACACAGTGGGTGTGGGCTAGCTCCGAAAACAGTAACTTAGCACACAGTGGGTGTGGGCTAGCTTAGGAAGAACCAGGACTGAAACTGAAATAGCAGAAGATGTGGAACAAAGGTACAAGACAGTGCTCCTTAGCTTTGCAGATTCACATTGAGGTGTTCTTCAAGCCCTTGCTTCCAAACAAATGTCAAAGCTCTCTTCACCTCAAAAATGGCCCATAATACATTTTAGTGATCCATGAGGGCCATCAGGAACTCCCAACCCATGGTCATGCATGACCTCGTTTTATATTTCTGTGTCTTGTGCCCATGTAAGCACCACAGCAATGCTGCTGATTGACACAAGCATGAACTCCTAGGATAAGGACTGACTCTTAACATACTTTGGCTGCTTTCTCAAACCATGCCTAGACCTCATGCTTAATCAGTTTTTAGGAGTAAGAAAGCACATAAGCTCTTTCAACCAAAAGGCTCTTACTTTCGTCAACAGTGGCAATCTGTTGATGTGGCAATCTGGGGTTTCCTTGAGTTAGAAGAAGATCTTTCTTCTTGTCATTTTGGCTTTAACTGTAAATTAGGATGCCAAATCTTCACAGTCACATAAAACATCCTCTGAGTTATTGGCCTCTGGGTCCTTATGCCATAAATTCAAAGGATGAAAATCACAGACCACAGAGGGTGAGCTTAGGAAGGAGTTTATTGTAGATTCATAGGTCAGTGCTTAAGAGGGAGAGAAGAGAGAGCTCCAGCCCACAAGGTATGGGTTCCCCAGAAACAGGATTCTGTTGGGGCCACTGCCTTTGAATGAATATGGATGGGGACACAGGGCAGAGGGTGGGCATGAGATGGTTGGTCTAGCTGGCCCATTGATGAAGCTTCTGGGTGCCTCTCAGCCTTGGTCATACCCTCACTGTAAGGGGCACTCATTTAGGGGAAAATAGATCAAGAAAAAAGGTGACCTTCTTTTGGTTTAACCACTTCCGTTATCTCTCTGTCTTCTGTCAATAACATTTCTAGCTTTTAACCAAGGAAAACTTATTCACTCCCAGAATCTAGCTACCCTACACTGCCAGTTTCCAACTCGTGGTCTCATAGCCCCGTCTGATTATCTTTAGAGCTATTCTTCAGATGTTCAATGGCTGAGATAAATTCAGAAAATTTGAGGCTATAAGAGAATTTTGTTCAATTTTTTTAATGTATAGTTTGCCCCCTAGGAAATGCTTTGGTGATAAATTAATTTTTCTGAGCAAGTTCAGTAAGCTGCAAAGATGATAAAGTTATCTTAAATTGGTTCCAGATGTCACCCTTTTTGTACAAGTTATTAAAGCCAGGATAAGCTATGATGGCAACAAAGGAAGGAGAGAATGAAAAGGGAGAGTTCTTATTTCAGTAGATTCTGTACTGTTCAAATAAATTATTTAAATATGTGTCTTTTATTTGACCAAGGAATTATTTCCTATGTAAGATTTCAAAGGTGTAAACTTTCTCTTAAAAATGTCATTGGATTCCGGATGACCACCACCTATGGTGACATGGAGCTGTCTATAGATCAGTCAGGTCTTACGTGCTTCAAAGACATTTTAGAACCCAAGTTGATAAAATCATTTCTAAGTACAGATTCTCATTTAAATAACGAGTGCAGAATCAGGCTGCATTAATAATGGAAAGATCTTATGTGACTAAGTACATACCAAAGTCTCAGGGAGTTACTATAAAGCAAGATTAAACGTGAACTGGTCCTGTTGGTGTTAGGATGCGTCACTGTCTTTCACAGGGAAACCAGTGCTGCAAATGAGCTGCTTGAGACAGGGACCAAAAGCAGCCACCCACCCACGCACTGACACCATGGGTCATACTTTGGCACTCAATGCTTATGGCTGAAGTCAAGACACAGAACTTCTTAAGACTCAATTAACTCACACGCTGGACCTCACAAAGGCTTAGAAACATGGTGGGAAGGTCGGAAGATGAGAATTCTTTGCTTAAGGCCAAGTCTCACATTGAAGTTCATCAAAATGTTTAAACTACTCTATCTGGACCAAGCTGGACATTCTAGAGGTTGAGGCTGAGAGGTGGGCAAGATCCCATAATAGTTGTGTTTCCAGTATAAGTCAGAGGAATGGTGCACTGTAAGCAAAAGCTTTTCTTGCATTCTCTATTAGGTTCACACTAGCAGTCTTGGAAGAAACATATACAAAGCATGGTCAGCCATGGAGAGGCTTGGAGAGCGAGGGTAATGGAGAGCGAGGGTAAGGAAGAGCATACGTGCTCCTGCACTTCAGGTGCAGAAAGACACTTCACTTTTTTAAAGTAAAAATGCTTTACTTGTTTAGTAAACTTGTTTGGTGAACAAACTTGATGCTGGAGAGTTGGTTAGTATCATAGGCTCTGAAAGGAACAGGGTAGCTTTACAGGTTTCTTTATAAATTCTATACCCCATGTTAAATTAAATTCTCCCAGCACTTTTACAGAAGGCAGGAGGAGGAGCAGATAAATTGAGACAAGATCCATTGCAAAGGAATGGGAAAGGTCTCCTCCCACCTGTGGAAGAGTGTCCAGATCTGTAGTACAAGATAACCTTGCTTAGTAACCCCTCCAGACATCACAGTTCCTGAACACAGATCAGGGCAGGACCAGAAGGACTTGGTGCCTAAAATGAACCAATCATTTTAAAAGTCAACTACCTAATCCAGTGTCGCCAAGCTCGAAACCTCCGCAATTCCCACGCTCCTTCCTTTAAAAACCTCAGACTCCTGTCTCTCCTGCCTGTTCCTCGCTGGTTTTGTGGGAGGGCAGCCCCATCGTATGATGGCTGAATTAAACCTCGTGGTATTGCATACCTCGTGGTATGATTGGTCTCCTGAGTTCTCTTCACCCCCCTCGGAAAATTAGGGTCCCCTAGGGGGTTCCCCCCCTTGGGCCTAACAGCTCAAATCCCGCCCATGAACTATCTTCGATAAGTTTGGGTTTATCCAGACTGCCTCCAAAAGGCAATATTTGCTAAGGCTACTGCCGACGTCTTGGTCTTGGTCTTTTCCAGAGGAGAGACCCTTTTGATTGTTCCTCACTGTGTCTCAAGGCATGTTTTATTTTCATGCATGCTTTATTTACGATTTTACAACATGAGAAACACAGTAACAAAAGGAGCTCTTAGGGAGAGCTAACTGCAATGCTCCCCAGATTTGCACAATCCTCCTTGAGGTCTGTAACCTGCAGCCTCTACTAGGAAGCCACGACAGTGGCTGGAAGTCCCCACAGCAAAGCACTAGCTTACACTGAAGTGTCCTGAGGCAGAGGTAGGACTAGAGAACTAAAGGTTCTCATTGCTCAGCTCCTTTCACGCTTCAGCTGGCAATGTGGAAGTGAAGAGGGACCTAATCACATCATCCAGAACAACTCATCCCTCAGGGCACTCATTAAGTCAAGTGCAAAATGGGGTGTTTTACCTCCTCACCCCCAGGGCTAGTCAGAGCCCTTGAGCAGTGACTTGGAAAGCACAGCTTTCACAGGCTTTATTTGTTATGCTTATATTCTCTGTTCTTCAACTTCTGCTTCCCACGGGGAACAAGGACCCCAAGCCCAGAAGGATTTCCCTTTCCCGCTCACAGAGGGATTTCCTGCAAGAGGGGCCAAAACATTTCATTCCATCCACAGTGATTGAGAGACAAAGGCTCCTAAGGGAGCTAAGGTTTCTAGCTAAAAGCTTCCCAGAGGCAGCTCTCCCTGCCTTCCCAGAGCCCTCAAAGATGTCCCTGAAGGTTCACTCTAATGTGCACACTTCAAGTAATCCTCAAACACAGGAAGGAGCTGCAATGCAGATGAGAAAGGACAGCTTAGGAAAAGAGAAGGACAAGAATCAGGATTGGGGCCTACAAGAGGATCCTCCTGCTCTCCAAGTAGACCGCTGAATGACCGCTGGTGAATTCCAACAATATCTCCAAGACTATCTCCCCAGAGAACAAGGAATACCCAGAGGGGAGGTTTTTCACCTACCTGGCAAGGTTTATGCCAAGACGATTATGGTCACTGAAGGGGAACAAAAGCATGAAATAGCGGTTTGGCCAGGAAACTGAAGCAAGAGGAAAAAAAAAAAAAACAAACCTGCATGGTTATAATGAGGTATCTGGCCTCACTGTATTTCAAATTGAGGTTTCCAATGCAGTTTTGTCCTCTTTTTGAAAGGGCTAATTATACTGATACTCCCAAAGAAACATGTGACAATGGGTGTATTAGCATGTTTTCCAGAGGGCTGGTATGAATTAGAAACTAAGCCAGTTTCATTTAGATTACATACTCATCATATGCACACACACCTACACATACTTACACATATAATTTGAAGTTCTATTTTCAAACTCTGAAAATGGGAGCATTCATATTTATAGGTACACATGTATACACAGGAATAGTAGAAAAGCTGCCAGGGTCTGCCTTTGGCTGCGCTTCCAAGGAAAACGGAAGAATCATTCAGGCACAAAGAAGTGCCTATAGCTGCCTTTGGATTCATGTAGAAGAAACTTGGAAGAATGCAGAGGCTTCAAGTGGCATCAAGGTACAAAGGCATGTATTTGTTTAGTTGTTTATTAAATTTATGAAATTGTGCCTTTTAGTGATAACAGACTCCTCAGGGAACCCATGCAAAATAATGTTTAATTAAAACAGGTAGCAAAGAGCATTCATTCATTGGCTGCCAGATATTAACATTATCAACTCGCCATAATAAAAAGAGGGCTTGTCTCACTGGGCCACGCAGATAGCTGTTTTTAAATGAAGAACGAACGTCTTTGGGAATCTCTGCTCCTCTGTCCCCAGAGGCTAGATTTCTGTGGTATAGCTAGGTTGGTTCAAGGCTTGCTAACTGTGATGATGGTACATGAAGAAAGCTACAGTTTCTAGGAACGGGGCGGAATTATTTAGTGATGCACAGAGCACTGTGTCTTACTTAGGAAGGTGCCCAGAAAAGGCAGCTGCAACCCATAGACTTGAATCCCCAGAGCTCACACCAGTTAACAGCCACAGAGTGTCATTCCCCATTCCCAGAGGACCTGAGGAGCTCATAGGTGCATTACAACTAAGTTGTAATAGAGCCCGGGGAACTGACAGGACATAAAATCACCTAGAGTGTCACACGCCAAACCTTCCCAGCCTGTGTTAAAATCTATGTTCTTATTTAGAACAGCACCTGTTGGTTCTTCTGTCCTTGATTTAAAGAAAAAGACCCACATACCGGTATTTTGTGGGTTAGAAAGATACGGTAGATGTTGAGGGGAAATGATGGGCTGACTTACCTTTAACCAGCAAGGACCTGTTTGATAACATATGCTGAGAGGTCCATTTGTAAAAGTCTACATCTGTTTACTTTGAGTTACATTTTTTTTCCCATTGGTGGCTAAGATATTTCTGGATATGAGGACTTCTGTTGATTTTTGCCTTCTGCCCTGTCATTGCTCTTTTCATAGTTTTCTTTTGTGGTGCAAATTCTCTCATGTTTGAAACCTCTGTAGTTCACAGAGAGAGAAAAAAGCCATGTGCTGATAAGATTGGCCATGAGACCTATATCTGGCCAGAGGTTCTATGCACATGACCAAAATAACTGGTTTACATACATGCACATGCAGAGAACCAGTGAACACATGAGAATGAGTCATTGGGTGTTTATCATCACTAGGAGGAAAAGGTTCCCCTGGAAAGCTGAGTGACTCCTCAGCTTATGAAATGAGTTGGTAGACCTAGCTACAGGAGTGACCAAACTAAACAAATTTTTATTCTGCTCATTAGTATAAACTGGTTCCCTTTGCTTTCAGTCCCCAAAGAAACACAGCAAAGGATCTACAGATGTCCCTTCCTGTCTTGTAAGCTGGTGGATGGCTTCAGTGAAAGATGAAAGGGCTGCACCTACCATGGACCCCTGACAGGGGTTAAGCAGTGTTGAGCCACTGTGAATGTTAATGATACATTGTCAATGTAAACACTCTCTCTGACACCCATTTTCCTGTAAGTGAAAGACTTAAGGGAACAGAGCAATTAGACTTCCCTTTTGAGTTTCTAAAAATTTTTCTTTGCTGCTTATTATGCCTCGTGGAACATGACTATCACTCAGAAAGCCAGACTGCTCTCATGTCAACATCAATCATCCAGAATCACTGACACCTTAAAAAAAAAAAACAAAAACAAAAAAACGTACAATTGTGGCTGATTGTCCCAGCGCCCAAGGGTGAGGCCTTAGCCAGGGCTATTAAAAACAATTTATATAAGACTTTTCACTATAGTAAGCCTTGGTGAACTCTAGATGAGCCTGCAATCATTTCTACCTGTGCCTCATGCTAAGGTCTTCCACTGTTGGTCTAGCAGGAGGACTGCAAGACTGGTGCTGATTGGCTCATGTTTATATCCCTCCTGTGAACATGATTTGTGCTAAAAATCAAGGCATTGTTTGGTCCCAACCACCAGCCCCAACGGCTCTGATTGGTGCCCAGAGACAAGGCTGAAATTGTTCTACTACAAAAGACTATGATTAGTACAAAACAAATAATTCTCCTTGGTCCAAACATCTCTTCTGAGGCTATCTAACAAGGCTGCTCAGGCCCACATAGTGAATGGACTGGGAGATGCAGTCCTGTAATTGCTCCCCCAATGCCACTGCGACGTTAGGCCAATAAAAGCATTGATTAGTCTTTCCTTGCCTACTTTTAGTAGGCCTGGCTGGGTAGGTCGCGCAAATAAGAAACAAGGACAGGAGAGAAGCAGCAATGGTGGAGGCAGGAGAGAAGCAGCGATGGTGGAGGCAGGAGAGCAGCAGTGGCTCTCTCAGGAGGGCAGTTGGCATGATGAAATAGTGGCGAGGCACGAGGCTTCCTTAGAGATGAATAGTTGCTTCAAGAGAGGCAGGGCCTCAAAATAGAGACAGTAAGGAAGGGTAGGGAGCTGAGACTGCAGAAGGATAAAAGGCCTTAAGAGAAGAGAGTCTGCATACTAGTTTCCAGAGAACTGTCTTAGGTATTAAGGCCAAGGGTCTCAGACCTAGGACAAATAGCTCCAGCATTGGCTAGTTCTAAGAGCCAAAGACTTCTGATTTCCCAGGTTGTCCCAAAATCTATAACTCTGGATAATGTTAGAAGTTGAAGAATCTCAAGACATTTGAGCCTGCATGGGTGCTACAACACCAGTCATAATTAAAGGCTTAGGAATCCAAAAATCTAGGTTCACATAAGAGCTATAACATTCATGAGACTTAGGGTCCCAACACCAGAGACCTCAGGAGGGCTATACGCAAGTGTTATATAATATCAGTAGAACTAAAGAGCTCAATATAGGAGACCTGCAAAAAACACCATCTGCCATGGCCACTGCTTGCTGATGGCAAAGACTGAGGCAAACAAAAGCTGTCAAGGGCCAGCACTTAACAAGCTTCTCCTTGCCTACCCACAGTTTCTGTATTGATAGAGAAAAGTCAACCAACCAACCAACCAACTAGCCAACCAACCAACCAACCAACCTGCCAACCAACCAACCTGCCAACCAACCAACCAACCAACCAACCAGCCACCCAACCAACCAACCAACTAACCTGCCAACCAGCCAACCAACCAACCAGCCACCCAACCAACCAACCAACCAACCAACCTGCCAACCAACCAACCAACCAACCAACCAACCAACCAACCAACCAACCTGCCAACCAACCAACCAGCAAGCCAGCCAACAAAACCAGCTGATTGGTAACACAATCCCTTCAATGTCCACCTTTCGCATAAAAGCCACTTGGAATTTATATATAACTGATGGAAAGCTCTCATATGCTTTAATTTCTCTCTACATTACTTATAATATCTACCATTATAAATGCTATGCCAATAGCCACTATATTGAGAAAATCAAGAAAAGTCTAAATATACATAGTGCAGAGGCAAGGTATTGCCAAATATTTTTGACTTAGGATCAGTTGGATCTAGAGACGGGATCCACACATATGGAGGACCAACTTACAGAAGTGTGTTAGGCAGAGACACAGGCTCATAGAGTCCCCAAACTTGTTCTCACTGTAGCACTAGATATAAGGACGTTACAGGCTTTACATCTGTAAAGGTAGGTCAAGAATTAATAGTAGAATATTTTTAAAGCACTTAAAAAACATTTTTAAAAATCACTTTTTAAATTCTTCTCCTAGCTCCACTCTTTGAAGCAAATAATTAAAAAACAACAGCAGCATTAATTCTGCTCCAGAGTAGAGGTTCTCAGACTGTGGGTCCCGAGTCCTTTGTGGGGGTCTAATGACCCCTTCACAGGTGTTGCCTAAGACCATAAGAAAATATAGATATGTACATTATGGTTCACAAGGGTAGCTAAATTACAGTTAAGAAGTAACAATGAAGAGAAGGTTATGGTTGGGGGTCGCTACAGTACGAGGAACTGCATTAAAGGGTCTCAGCATCAGGATGATTGAGAACCACTGCTCCAGAGCATGTTTCCTGCCGTGCCTGGTTCTGAACATTTCCTGTGAAGAGCACTTGCCTTAATCTTAATGTCATACAAGCTACCAAGGTTATACATTGTACCAGAGAGATTAACACATCTCGGCTCTCCACCGAGTCACACAGCCCGGTGGTGGCTCTGGGCTGAGGATCCAGCGGCCAAGTCTTGAGCTCCCATCTGGCTTCCAGAAGGACGAGACAATGAGCTTCTGTTTAGACTGGAAGCTTGTAGTCCGTCATCACAGCAGCTCTAGAAAGCTAACACGTGGTGGGGGAGGGGGATAAGTATATGAATGTGCTGAACAAGAGGGCCAAATGAGGATAGTACTCACACAGTATGAGACAGAGCACAGAGCTTCAAGAAATGATCCTTCAGCCAAGTGCTCCAGATGCTGTGCAGCAAAATGTCCTCTGACATCAGAATCAATGTAGGTTGGCTTTGCCTCTTAACATTTGTGGTGAAATCAGTCTTAGTGCAATGGTGCAGACAGAGCCTTATAGCAAGGGGAAGACAGAGAGGATAGACCTCCTTTTAGAGATAGATAGTGAGAGAGAAGGAACTTAACTGTAGGCACGAAAAAGAGTTTTCTTTAGGACATTAATGTATTATGCTTATCAGCATCCTGAAAGAAAGAAGCAAAACAATGGTCAATGATATAATAGGACTTCATTGGAAGTTATGGCATGGCTGTTTTCCCTATGCTGCTTTTGCTGCAGTGGGATCCCAGACACGAATGGCAGCTTTGCTTTCATCACTGCTGCGCAGGCAACACTCTCTGACCAGCAACAGACTTTTGTTCAGCCTCAGCGGATGCTGAGAGATATCTGTGTCCAGATCTCATAAAGGAGACGCTAGGCTCCAATAGGGAGGTACACTCTACCTTTTTCTTGCACACCCGTCACCTCCTACCTCTTCTTGCCCAGAAGGTGAGCCATCTGTGTGTCCTTTACTTTTGTATCACTTCACAAATTAATCTCTGCTGAAATGGCAGCAGCTAAGCCCGAGATGTTCCCTAATGCAGATGCTGAACCACGGGATTCAAATGATCTCTAGTTCCAAAGAATTCAAAACAAATCCCTGGAAAGGGGAAAGTTTGTAATGGAAGGATGAGGACTTTGTCTAAACTCGTCTGAATAGCACTCATCCTCTCACCTGACCCTTGACCCTGTGCTTTCTTTAAGGACACTCCTTCATTTCCTGGAGCAGCATTCTAACCTGACTTTGAGAATTCAACAGCAAACACAACTCATGGCAACTAAAGCCAATTCTGGAGTGAAGATTCTAGACTTGCTACTTTTTAATGAAGTAGCCTGAGGGAAGTTATATAGAACTGCTAAGTCTCAGATTATCCTCCTTAAAATAACATATTAATGGAATGTGTGTCTAAGGGTGACTGTTACCATGACCCAGAAAGACAACACAACTAAAGCCGCTCTCAGCTGACATGACATTAACTGTTGCACGAATATCAGTGGGTTTTGTGTTCCCAGCACAAATGCCACTCTAAAACTCAATATGTAAATTAGTTTGTTTCACTACAGTTTAAAATTTTGTTAATGAGGGAAAAACAATTTCTTAGTTTTCAAAACATGGTTTCTTGAAACACAGATATGCTCCTGCGGTGGTGGTCTGCATGACCCTATGCATACATTTGAAGGCTTGCTCTGCAGTTTGTGGAAGCAAGTCCCCAATAAACTCTCTTTATAACTTGCCTTGGGTATGGTATGCCATCACAACAATAGAAAAGGAGTAGGACATCTGACCTCTGGGGATGAGGTCAGCATTAAGGAGACAGCTTGGTTTATAAGAGAAATGCCGTGGGATTTGGCTACCATGTTGTACCTCTGAAGCAAGCAGCAGACCTCAGTAAATGCCCTAGAAAAATCCAGCCTCACAGAGAGAAATAATTAAGACAACTGCTTCCTCCAACTGAAGTATCCTGTTGGCCAAAGCTGTCATACTCGGCACCCTCTCATCCAGCTCCGACATACAATCCCACCCTGGTAACATTTATTATTAAATATCGATTGGCATCCCAACCTCATAGCGTTTGCATGTACGCACAGTTATACTCTCAATGGAGAGGTTCCCAGGAAGCTTTTGATTCACATCTGGAATTGGAATTGTTCCCGTGTTTTCCATAAGAAAGTAAGAAATAACTATCTTAACTAAAAAATTAGTAATAAAATTAGACTGCAAGTAGCCATAAGTTTAATAGAAAGTTGAGCTTTATATTTTTCCATATTATCTAAAATTATATATTTATATATAATGTATGCAAGTGTATGTGCATACATACAAGTATACACATTTAAATGAAGTTACGCCATTTAGTGTAATGAAGCTCCTCCCTAAGGCAGGAAACCACCTAACAAAAATCTCATTTCCAGCTGTTAATCAGAGGAGTCCAAGACACCTTCAGAACCCTATTGATGTTGTCCTTGGGTTCCTCCCAGAATTTGGTGAGTCAGTCCCTATTGCAAAAAGCTCATGTACCTCAAATATAGAACTTGTAAGAATCCATCTAGAACTGACCTGGAAGCCTCCTCCATAAGGACTAGCTCTCATAGTGCTGCAAGTAGCCATGCAAGATGCCAAGAGAGAAAGTAACTAATAGACTTATCCAGCTGTAAAGCCTATGAACCACAACCATAACTGGAATGACAAAATATCCCTGTTATTTTGCACTGGTGCACTAGTGGCACTCATATTCTGAGGGTAATCAACAGTCATCTAATTGGATGTAAGGTCAGCTTAATAGAACTTAGTTCGTGCCTGACATGGTAAATCTAGCTACTACCCATGATTGGTGAGGCCTGGGACCCTAGAGGAAAACCCACATATGCAAGTTTCTTAAACAAGTACAATTCCTGATTGCATTATAATTACTTGTTTTTATACCTACTGATAAGTATTTCTCTCACCCTTTATCAAAAATTGTCTTTTTACAGCAAAGGACTGGACCCTGGTGATGCTGGGTCAAACCTGACAGGACTCATATTCTAGCATGCTGAGATGCTGACACATCTGTCCCATCATTCTGCTTGTTCCAGCCTCAAATGCTGTTCCTTGTCAGAGTCTACTACCAGGACAGCTTCGAAGACAGCTGCTAATCTCAATTGGTCCAGCATTTCAGACTGTTCCAAACAGGAATTCTATTAAGCGTATAATTTCTCAACATTTAGAGACTGGACCACAAATGTTATATTAGCTTAATTAACTATTTTCTCATTTTATTTGGGCCCCCCAAAAGGTTTTCTATGCCCCCAAATCAACAGAAATCAATCTTAAGAGAATGATGTCCCATTTCTCTTGTAGGGGTTTGGGTAGGTGTTTGGTTGTTCTAATGAGCTATGGATGTTTGTTATCAGTTAGGAGGATTGGTTACAAGTTATTAATGGTCTTATTCAGACAGAAAATGAGGCTAGACTCAAGGATTTCTCTCTTTTTTCTTTTCTCTTTTTTTCTTAGGTAAGGAGGAGGGGTTGAAAAGAAAGAAGGGGGATTATAGAAATATATTATAGGAATAATAAGACAAAAGGTAGATTATTAAATCTGCTACTCAACTTAAAGCTTTAATTTTATTCTCAAATAAGCTCATTTTGTTACAATGATATAGAATTCAAATTTAGGATTATTTTTAATACACACACATATATTTGTATGTGTGTCAGATACTAGTCTAATTTATCACAGGAATATACATCCTAAGTTTAACAGATAGGTTTGATTCTATAAATCGATTATATAACAATAAGTAGATAAGTCTTCAAAAACCTCAGAGACCTGCAGAATATGGCATTTAAAACATTTTTATTAATTTAAGGACTCTTGACAATAAGACATGTCAACTCCTGGCAGCATCCCCAGACTACCTCAAAGAAGATGATGAACATCAAAGAACCTCCATATGGAGATGGCTTCAAATGCGGCAAGCCAACCATCTGCACAAAGAAATGTCCTTGTTTCTAACATAGACAGAATTCTGCCTAAAATGGACAAGCTTAAATGCAGACCATTTCGACTACTGAGCTCTGCCAAGACAGGATAAACAAGTCCTACATAGTTCCTGCTTCACAAATATGTCTGTCAGATATACTGGGCCAAAAGGCTGAAGATGATGCTCCAAAGTTGTAGGGAGTTTTTGGTGGGTGTTCAGGCAGGAAACTGTCTGTCATTTTTTTAGTTTTTGGAGGCTGCTAGCATGTACTTTCTATTTACTTGGGTAATTAATTTTATTCCTCCTCAAGTCCCTGATGGGATTGAAAGCTAGTTATAGTTTTATAATTAATCTTAATTGCTTAGGAGTTAAAAAGGTGTTTTAAGATCAAAATAGGTCTTTTTTCAATTGATAGATACAATCTATAATAAAAATAATTTGGATACAAAGCTTTAGATTCATCAAGATAGGAAAGATTATGTCTTCTTCAAGGTCACCAAAAACAAATAAGCAAAACTCTGTGAATGTAACTTTACACCTGGTTTTCCTGATTGTTTTGTGGTTCTTCTTACTATATGTAGCTTATTGTACATATGTATAATAATATAGATATATATGTAAAGGGGGCTTTTATTAGACTAAAAGGGGAAATTGTGGAGGAATGTCTTGTGTGGATGTATCAGCTGTCAATGAAGAGCTGATCGGTCAATCAGCTGGGCAGAAGGACAGGAAGTGAAAGGCTGAACTTTCTGGTAAGGAGAAAGGAACTCTGGGAAGAGTAGAGGACACAGAGGAAGGCAGATGTGTTTAGGGATGCTCAGAGGATAGCTGAACATGTGACTGTAGAAACAGACTGATGGAGCAGATGCCATGCTGGGAGTCATCAGATTGGCATGTGATTGGCTTTATGTGGGTTTTTAAAGATACCAGAATTAGAGTAGCTTAGAATCTGCCCGGCATAGTGTTTGAAGCTTAAAAATTAAAAAAGAAAGGAAGGAAGGAAGGAAGGAAGGAAGGAAGGAAGAAGGAAGGAAGGAAGGAAGGAAAGAAGAAAGGAAGGAACAAAGAAAGAAGGAAGGAAGAAGAAAATCCACAAGCAGTCAAAATGCAGAGGTGATACATGTACAACAATACCCCTATACTGAAGACTCAGGGGACAGCTCAGGCCAAAGGACAGAAGGATAAGTGTCACAGAAGAGGAGATAAATGATACTAAGAGTCAAAGGACCAAGATGCCTGATGCTTGATAGTGTCTTCTCTATATGACAGATGTATTCATGAATTCTTACCAATGGTAGTCTAAACAAGACCTGAAAAAGCACAATACCAGTTCACATGCCAATGTGAGTGAGAAAAATCTCAGAAGGTGACAGCCCTGGATGGAGAACTACAGGAAAATCATGATTAAGAGAGGAAGAATCAGAATTCTCAAGTATGAGCCCCCTAATTGGTTATGAAATACAAAGTAGTTACGTCTAAAGCCATATACAAACATACAAGCAATCCTAGGTGAACTCAGAAGGTGGTGGTTATATATGTGTGTGTCTGTGTGTGTAGTGTGTATACATCCATAGCAATGATAATTAAAGAAAAAGCAGCTATGAATCTGAGAGGGATTGGAGGGGGAGAGGTGAAGGCACTGGAGGGAGGACAGAAAGGAAGATAAATGATGTATACAATACTCCTACACAAAATTATCTAAAAGTCAATTTAGAACAAATGAATTTATCTAACTCCTCTGCCCCAAAACTTAAAAAATAAAGTTTTATTCACAGTTTTATCTGTTATAGGGTAGCCCTGAGAAAGTTTAAATAATTCAATCGATGTTAATCAACCAATTACATTAATTATTTTATAAATGTTTCAATACTTATTACTAAGCGAATAAACTAGCAATTCAGTCAAAATTCATTTGTTTAATGTAACTTTTGTTTATTCTATGCCTTTGTTTCCCCATTTGAAAATGTGGATAGGAAGCTTAAACCTAACATTTTATGGATTTAATGAGAGAGTGTGTAACTAACTGGGCAACATTGGAAATAGTGACTTTATCATTCAATCTTCCTCTACACCTATGTATGTAGGATCACGAAAAATAAACCTAGTAACGAACTCATCTTCCTTTAAAATAGTTTTTCAGGGCTATGCAGAGAAACCCTGTCTTGGGAAAAACAAACAAACAAACAACAACACGTTTTTGTTTTGTTTTGTTGCTTTTTTAAAGCAGGAAATAGTCTCTTATTGCCTAGAAAGTGGTGTGTTGACAAAAGGAAAGCAATAAAAATATTATTTATTTGTATAACGTTTGTGTTCTTGTTTTCTTTTTCCACTACTTTAAACTCTAAGCCAGAAGCAAAAGAAAGATTTGGTGGGGAGGGGTTGCAGGGGCTTGAGGGAGAGACCTTTGGGAGCAATAAACAGGGAAGCCCTCGGGCAGTGGGAAATGCTCTTTTAGAGACCATGAACATTTTCTGGTGTTAGATGATGGGAATAGTTACACAACTGAATCTACTAAAGCCACCAATTTTGCACTTTTAAGAATTAACCCTATGTGATGTAAATTATATTTCAGTATAAAAGGAGGCATCGTATGTATGCACATAAATCACTTTTATATAAAACTAGTTTAAGGGAGCTAGCTAATCATTAGCAGGCATCAATATGATTTCCCAACAGGCACAAGCTGGTAGCCATCTTGAGGCAAATTAAAATTCTCCTGGTCCGCTTCAAATGATAGTTTCAGGTTAGAAAAGAATGCTGTTTTCTCCCTCATGCCCCCAGTGGTTCCTAGTGAGCCAGTTCACATAGCAGAATAAAGCTCTGGGTGATCCAACACTCCCCAGCTTAACACACTATCAGAACAAAAAATACTTTCTGTGCTGATGCTCCAACACTGCCCTAGAAAGTGATGGAAAGCAAAAAGAGTTCTCCTTTAAAGTATTCTGATAGTATCAGGTGGGTAAGAGGGTGAGAGGCTCAGGAAAGAGCTGTGTGATAAAAGATTTAGCCTGCTTTAAAGGGACTTAAAGAGTAAAAGTGGTCAAATGAAAGCAATAAGGCAGAGTCAGAATTGCACAGCTACATAAGCAGCTGACAAAATGCTGAAGGAGGAAAAGAAGTGTCCTTGAAAATGTCCTTCCAAATTCAAAGGCAAGCATTGGGTCCCCTAAACAGAAGAAAGTGCTTAAATAGAAAGACTGTGGCACAAGTCTGAGGCAAAGCATGGGTCCTTTTCTTAGGGCAGTTAAATGTGCAGTCCCTTTAGAGTGTGAATAATGCTATTACTCTGGAGGGGGTTCCATTATGATACATACTTTAGTTCATATTTTAGTTTAGTGCAAAGGTTCTCAGGAGTGTGACTTATTTCTGAAGAAATAAAAAGGATTTTTGAGAAGAATAGAGGTAGTCAACATTATTATAGGGCATCGACATAGCAATTTACTTGCAAATGATTTTCGAAACTACTGCTAATAATATACCTTATTGTATATAGCACTCTCAATAAAGTTGCCTTGGGTAATCAAATTAATACAAGGAAAGGAAAAGGGAACAGGAGACCCTATAGCATTACCAGCAATGACTGTAATTAATATAAGCACATAAAATAATCCAGTGTGACCAATGAACAACCCTGGGCAATGGAGCAGTTTCCCCTAGATAGATTCATGTAGCATGGTTGTACAGAAAAGTAAGGACGGGGTACAACAATACTTACTGAGGAAAGAAAATGATACAAAGATCCAAAGCTCAACAATGGAGATTTATTTGTGTGCTTGTCTTAAGACTAACATTCTTTCCTTACCACTGATTAAAATCATACACATTCTCACACACAGATTCCCATGTCCAGAATGAGTCAATGGAATATCAGTGTCAAGGTTGTCAGAGCTCTGAACATCTGCTTTACCTGAGTGAGGACATCAAGGCCATTGCTGTGAAATGTGAAATAGCACAATAATAATAATAATAATAATAATAATAATAATAATAATTGCTCGTGATTCATTGAAAAGAAAGTGATGAATCACACACGTGCACACGTAAAAGCACGTCGGTCACCTTGGAAACATGCTTTCCCTTAAACACAACATGTCGGTAAGTGGATGAAACCTTCAGGTCCTATTGTATACCCACAAGCAGTGATAGTTCCCATCATTCAGTGACAGAGCAGATTTTCTGTCTCAGGAAAAAAGTGAAGCAAGCCGCCTCCACCCCAGCAATGCTTCCAGAGACTCAGAATGCAAGAAGCCCTCGAGGAGGCCAGTTCGTTACTTCATTCACGTCTTTTCATTCTCCTCCTACTTCCCAGGTCACTAGCCAGCATTCTTCTCCAGTGTACTCTTTTAATCTGCAGGACACCCTTCACGAGTTGCTAGGAGAGGAGAGCCTCCGTGCCAGCCACACCTATCATAAGCCATCTTCAATTTATCCTCACTCTGGCCTTCAACCTATCCATCCTGGCTTCTGAAGAACACGCAGGCCCATCTTCACTGCACTTAAGCAGAAGCTGGGGCACAGATGAGGTGATGATGGGCATTCCTGAAACTGTGGTACTCCAGCACATTAGACAGTTGAAAATGTAGGAGCTAAAGGCCTTAGTTGGACACATAAGTTTTAAGAATTCATATCATAGACCTGATAGGCTAGGGTCAGATAGTAGAGGAGGAGGAATTCCCCCTTTCAGTGCACTGGGGTAGAGGAGAAAGCTGGGGGGGGGAGGGAGGGGGAGGAGGTAGGAAGGGGAGGAGATGAGGGAGGGGGCTACAATCTGGATGCAAAGTGAATAAATTATAAAAAATAATAAAATAAGATAAGACTTCACATCATGGAATTCCCTCTGATATGAGAAGGAGGGCTACCACTGGCTTGCCTGTAGAAAGGTCACGGACATGTGCAAAAGCTGGGGTACCCAGAGTCTAAGTATAAGACTGGCCTGTTCTTGCATCATGCCTCTGCAGCTGCTCAAATAATCAAGAGTTTATTCAGAACTCTCTTCCACAATCCCACTCTCCTCATTCAATTCTATCTGCTTTCGTTATTACAAAATCTCCTCCGTGTAAACCACGTGCTCCAGCTGTGACCCTTCCTCACCGACCCTTCCTCAGTGAGCTGTCTACAACCCCAGACCCCACACTCACCATGTCTGTGACCAGCTTCCTTGGTCTTGGGCTGGCCCTGGCTATCCACCAGGGCCCGAGTCTGTCACTGACTCCTTCAGGAGGCTGCAGAATATTCAGGCATTAAAAACTAGGAGGAAAAAAAAATCTGAAAGTAAAGTGATTGGGAGCAACAGGAGAGAATGAAGGGCAAACGTAGGTTGTGAGATTACTGCTGTGATCCCATGAGGGGACTAAAGGACAAAAGAGTGAGCAGGAAGTGAGGCTGACATACTGACTCTACACCATACCCCAAGAAGCAGCATCTTGATATGATAACTGGGTTAAAGGGGGGGACTTTGAAAAATTGTGAAAACTCAGACAGTGGGAAAGGTTTAACCTTAGAAACCAAGACAGGCCTAAATTTTCAGAAACCCAGAAAGTAAAGATAATATGGAAAATATTTTTACAAGGCAAGCAAGAAATTGAGGCAATTTCTGCTCATCCATCTTGATGTCTACAGTGAAAGAAATGATGTGTGTGTGTGTGTGTGTGTGTGTCTGTCTCTGTGTGTATGTTTGTGTCTAATGTGTCTGTGTGTGTCGTGCCTACATGTGCGTGTGTGTGTGTGTGTGTGTGTGTGTGTATTTCTGCGTGTGTACAGTACCTAGAATCTATTCCTTTGGCAAACTACCAGCATACAATCTATCAATTCAATATTATACCTGTAACCTATGTATTATTTACTACCTTTCCAGACGTAACAGTCTCCTGGGCTACTTCGTACTCTTTGATCACATCCACCCATTTGCCCGCCTCCTCTCTGTTGCAGAAACCATTGTCTTTACTCTCTGTTTCTACGTATTAAACTTAAAAATTATTCTACATATAAAAAAGGTCCCACTGTAGGTGCCTTTCTGAATCTAGGTTAGTCCTTTTAAGATAATGTCCTATAAAGTAATCAATGTTATTGTAAATGGCAGGATCCCTTTTTGTGGTGAAGCTAAATAATACGCAGATACACACACACACACACACACACACACACAGAGATTTTTTTCCATTAATTTATTTCACCATCTTTGACAATAAAAGCTTGAGTTATTTCCTTGTCTCAGATATAGTTATTCATTTTTCAGAAATCTTTATAAAACAACTTCATATCAGGCCTGATGCTACACACCTGTAATTTCAGTACTCAGAAAGTAGGGGCAAGAAAATCACAAATGTGTAGCTAGCGTGGGCTACATTGAGTGCTCATGGCCAGCCTGATGTCATGTACAAAAAACTCAGATGGTACACTAGGGACTAAGAAATAAGGTCAAAGGGACCCAACCATTCCGGTAAAGCCTGTGTAAGGCCAGTGACCAAGAATCCACACTAACAAGGCTAAAAGAGGAAATGAACTTGAAAACTGGCAGGGATTACAAAGCAAAGATGCAGCTAATAGGAAAAGCAACCTGTAGGTTCCGGGTCCCTCAGTAAGGGAAGGAGGCAGAGATAATAGATGAGGTTGTTAGAAACACAAGAACACAGAGGAAGTTGGACCTTAGCAGAGAAAGAAAAGCCCCTGAGGCTGACCTCAGTGGGTACAGAGGAGGGCAGGAGATGGTATTGACAGTTAATATCAATGGATACGGGTCTTGTGTGAATACACTTTCAGCAATTATCACTTTGTCAACTTAGAAGGCATCTTTACTCCTCAATATAAGAAACACTTAACAGGATTTCTAGAGAAAACATCAAGAAGAAGAGAAGAAGTTTGGAAAGATGTCTCAAACATCTTTGAGAAAACTGCTTGCTGCTCAAACATGAGGACCTTAATATGATCTCCTGCACCCACGAAAAAAGTCAGGTACAGTGGCATGTGCCTGTAATGCAGGAGCTGGGAAGGCAGAGACAGGAGGATCTGAGGGCTTTCTGCATAGCTGGTCTAACCAAACCCATGAGTTTCAGTTTAAATTAGAGCTCCTGTCTCCAAACATTAAATGGAGAGCAATTAGGAAAAACAGTAGACGTTGAGCTCTGACCTCCAAAGAGTCACACACTAGGTTCAATAACCACACTTAATCACACGCTCGCGTGCGCACACACACACACACACACACACGAGCATGTATGCCCCAAAACACAAAAATAGGAAAACAGTAATTCACTGAATATCAACTAAAACACCAATTTCACCTAGGCAAGAGGCCACTGTGCCCTGATTGTCTGCTTGTGACAAAGCGGAACAGTTATAAACTATTAGCTGCTTGTGTGGCAACATGCCTGTATTGGTTAAGCTCAGTCTGTCTTTTATCTCCTCGATGTTACCCTCCTTGAGCATTTCAGGAAGTAGGTAAAAGCTATCTGGATGAGCAGTTCCATTTATTTAATAGAATGTTTGTTTTTACAAACGCCACGTTAACTACAGTGTGGCATAGCAGGCAGGAAAGATATGCAAACCAAATTTTATTTTAAGTTCAATATTACTATGATTTAGAGAGCATGATTGGCAATTCTGAAGCATAAGGAAAACATTCACCAAGTATTTCAAACGTATTTCTAAATTCTTCCGTTATTTATCCCATCTGTTCCCTGGGCTGTGCACGTATATTTTTAACATGGTTCTATTTCCGTGAATTCTTTGATAGTTTTCTTGGAGGGCTACTTAGTGAGTTCAGTCAATATCTACTGCCTTATGGATTTTTTTTGGTGGGGGTGGGGTGGGGAGATTGGCTGACTTTCAGAGGAGAAAGAATCCAATTCTAGTATTTTTAAGATTCAGAGGCAAAGAGCCACTGCCGTGAGTTTGACCTGGACGTTAATACACTAAGTTGATGTATGTTTATTTTGTTCAGGGAATACAGCTTGCATTCCAGGTATCCTTTGACAAAACTACAGAAGTTTCCTTGGTCAATTCAAGGGAAAACTAAATTCTTGGTTGAGTTTCATGGTGATGATTAATACTTATGCTTCCCTCCTTGATGAGAGGAACTGACATCACTCTTGCCTCTCTCCACAAACAACTGGGAAATTGGAAAGATAAACGAAGCAATTGCAAGCAGATATTGGGCAGCAGGAATCCTCAGACTGGGAAAGAAGAAACAAAGACAAGTCCTGAAATACCAGGGCTCTGTCTGGAGGACTTTCCAAATGGAGCTGTGGGGAGGAAGACTGAGCTAGTACGAGGGAGCTGAGGGGAAAGCCGGGGTTGGAGACAGCGACTGAAGGGCTTGACAGAGCCAAGCTCGGGAGAAGAAAACCTCGTTGCGGTGGTTTGAATAGGTAAGATCCCCACACACTGCTGTGCCTGACCACTCGGGCCACTTGAGGAGACGGCACCCTTAGGAGATGTGGTTGTCGGAGGAGTCTGTCACGATGGGAACGGTCTCTAAGGTTTCATATGCTCAAGCTCCTTCTGCTGCCTGAGGATCAAGAGGTAGAACTCTCAGCTCCTTCTCCAAGCACCCCGTCTGGCTGTGTGCCACCATAGCCACCACGGCTATAAAGGGCTGAACTTCTGAACCTGTAAGCCAGCCTCAATTAAATGTTTTTCTTTATGATAAGTGCCATTCGGGACAAACAGTAGGTGGAGCCCAGCGAATCTTGTAGAAGATCAGAGGGCATCACTCTCAAATGGGCTGAAACCTATCTCACGGCAGTGGGCTAATAGCCTGTGACTAGGTTCATTCTCAAAAGAGGCCATGTCCCGTGCTTCGCTCTTGATGGATATAGCACCTTCCTTCCTACCTTTTTTTTTTTTTTCTTCAGCCATGCTACGATCAAGCCTGCAGTCCACACCAGGACACTGGTGCCATCAGAACTGTGACATTACCAAAGCACTTCATGGTACTCAGTACGATAACAACAAAAACCAGACTAAGACAATCCATAATTTTTTTTTTCTGATGGGAGCAATTTCTGTATTTTCCTGACCACAGTCTTTGCTGAGGATGACATAGCTGAGGAAAAGCGTCACTAAGCTGCTTGTCTCTATGCTTTCAGCTCACCGTCTCTTCCATTTTGGCTGTGTAGGAAGATTTTCTGAGAAGAAAGACAGGGGAATTGTTCAGACCAAAGCAAAATCTTCTCAAAATACCACAGTAGAGCAGAAGGGCTGTGGCATCTCAACACTGAACATCTGTTGGAGTGACACAGATTCGCTCAGTTTACAAACCTTAACTTCCTCACGATTCCTAGTCTATTTAGCATCAGTTCAGAACATTTTTTTTTGTAAAATGGCAAGTGATTGTAAAAGAGAACACCTCCCCCCCAAAAAAAATAGAAAAAAAGGAAAATGCACAGATTAAAATGTATAGAAGAATAGAATTGCAGTAGAAAGATGAGTTAAGTTATATATCATCCCAAAAAGGAGGAGCTAGTTGTATCAGGATAGTATGCATAGAGGTCGTTCTTTCATTAACAGGCAATGTGACAGTTTCCTTATGAACCAGTCCCAGATGAGTCAGGGACCAGATGATTACTATTAGTTACACTGTTACTAAATTACTAGAATTAATAAGATTACATAGTCTTAACATCCAAAATAAATCAATAGAAATGCTTTATAAAATATTTTAAAGTTATAACTCTATCACTAAATTGGAGGAAGTATCACTCTTTTAAAACCTATCACTTTTATCACTAAAAAGGAGAGTAAGGATAATGAAAGTGGGGAGGGAGGGAGGACGGAAGGAGAGGGCAGAGAAGAGAAGAGGGAGAGAATATTTAGAATATTCTGAGCACTCGGAAAAATAAATAACAAAACATGTTATCAAAACTTGATTCAAGAATAGTTGAAAATTGTGCTTTAACAATTAATAAGCTAAATTAGAGTTTAAAAAAATCTATTTGCAGCTTAAATATAAGATCTAGGGAGATTTGATATAAAATAAATGCAGTTATTATAAACAAGTATTATTACCAGCCTACAACATCAAAAAAGAGAAGAATTTGTCAAGCACAATCACAAAAATATAGAAGAATAAAAGAGAATTCAATAAAATGTGGATATATTTAAGTGTAAATGTGTTCTGTGGGATTTAAGAAATATCTACATGTAAAATGCATGACGATAATAATATAAAAACACTATGAGTAAGTTAATTGAAGAATTTTCAGTTTCTAGGAGTTAAAAAAACAGTGAAATAAGCATTAAATTATCTATTTATAAGCAAAGATGCACATTATAATCTCTGAATTGAAAATGAATGTGGAAGCAAAGCGCGCAGAAGGGAGAAGATGGCTCTTAAATACAGTTGCTCAATCCAGGAAAAATACACGGAGGGCAGAGGGACACATGTGACATGGAGGGAGAGGAGCTTCTAGGATGGAAGCAACCTATGATTCTACACATTCGTGATTCCCAAGAGCCGTCTGACAACCAGTGAGGCCTGATGGCCCTGATGGTAGAAGTGGCACAGACACTTTGGCGGTAAATCGGCTGCTCTCTAATTGGACTGAGCAACACGGATCCCACTCCACAAAAGGGACATAATGCCTGGTACTAGGAGCCTAGATACCCAGTCCATGCTAGAAAAATTGTGGTTATTGGAAGGGAATCTACAACCAGTAATTTCCTAAGCCAGCATAATGCCGAAAATCTGCAAACATTTGTCCTTACAGCCTCATATAAGTGTAGCCTTCATCCTTCATCAAGAAAACTTCTCGTAGCAACAGCTGGAGACCGTTCCAACAAAAAAAAAAAACAAAAAACAAAAAACAAAAAACAAAAAAAAAAAAAACCCACAACCTAGAAATATGTAGATTTGTGGAGCCCACTCCCAATGGATACGTCTACAAAACTCTCCTCATCAAAGGCTCAGGAAACATTGTGGAAGAAGGCGAGGAAAGATTGTAAGAGCCAGAGGATCGGGTGGTTTGCTGGGAGACTGTGTCTTCTAGTAGCATCAGAAGATATATCTGTGGAGTCTTGCTGGCATGACTATGCAGATGTGAGCTGAGCAAGGAGGGCACCTACAAAACACACAAACTGGGTAGAGAAAAGCTTATGTCTAAGAACTATAGGCAACTGAGTAAAGCTGGAAGACGGAGGGGGAGGGAGGGAGAGAGAGACAGAGAGAGGGAGAGAGAGGTAGCTCTCCCCAGGGAAGAGTGCACCGACTGGCTGCCCAGGGCCAAAAGGTCAGCCCTGACAACATACGTACAACTAAAATATATGGACCCAACAGGTTTTACATAGCAATATATATTTATTAACAAATTATATATATGTAATATCTGTAATAACGAATTACATAACAACAGGTACATATATGCATAAACAGGCCATAAATTTCAAGGCAAGAGGAGAGGCTAAATGGGAAGGTTTGGTGGGAGGAAAGGAATGCTATAATTAAATTACAATCTCAAAATTCTTAAAATTCATAAAAATATTTTTTAATTAAATATGCAAGAAGGAAGAACAAAAGAATATATGTGTTATGGAGAGAAAGAGAGTCTATTTCAGAATGGGGTGGTAGGTAAGGATAATCTACTAAAATTAAAGTATGCTTTGTTCAAAAATGCCAAAATGATAGCTCCTACTTGTGTGCTTATTTTAATTTTTTTTAAGAAGCAAGAAAATAAAAAGGAACATAAAACAGGAAAATAAAATAAAATTATAATTAAATCTTATATACATTACACATATTACATAAATCGTACATATATTATGTACATTAAAGAATTCAATATTATCACTCAGAGCTGAGATTATCACCTAAGATTTTTTTGCCTTGTCTTTTTTTATTTTTAATTATTTTTTTATTTTTTACATTAATTACATTTTATTTGCTTTGTATCCCAGCTGTAGCCCCCTCCCTCTCCCTCCCTTATCTCCTCCCATGCCCCTATCACCTAAGATTTTAAAACTACAATATTTAACTCTAAATTTTTTCAAGAGACAAATTTGAAACATTAGGACAAAAAAGAGTGAAAAGCACAAGTTTCAGAAGATGTACTATGGAAACAAATACAGAGTCTAAAAAATTTTAAGAAAAGAACATAGTCATATATCAAAATATATTTCCTAACCATAAATGAATCAATCCAGCCAACAGGTCTAATTCTTCATTACCCAAGAACATATCTTCATTACATACCACAAAAGTCTATAAGCGTATGTAAAAAATAAACAACTTTATAACCCGTGTAGCTGGCCAAGCAAGCAGGCTTTTAAATTCAGGGAAGTTATTGAAAACTTTAGTAACAATATTAATTACACATATGTATTGATTTATTAATCAATATATGTTGATAGCAAATCCAACAATTGGAAAGTCTACACTTTGAAGGGATGATGGCAAGTTCACATAATTGCACAAACTGCAAAATTCAAATTGCCAACACCTCTTGAAAAATGTAATTTCAGAATACATTTGTGCCCCAATGATCAGCCTAGAAACTCAACCATCTAGAAACAAATCACACACGGACAACTGGACAGTTCTCTGTTGTGTGAAAACTAAGCAGCTCCTTTGTGACCCCCAAACCAAAAGGAAACTCAGTTTCCTATTTTAGTCCTATGATTTCAGAAGAATCTTTAAATTGATGTAGACATGAGAACTTCCAAAATTCACATCTGTGTGTCACAGTTTAAACAAAAGAAAGTTAATAGCTTTCAAATATACAAGAAAAGGGATTTTTGAAAATTCATAATATCATCTTTCAACCTAAGAAATTAAATATAAAAATATGTTAATGCCAACAAAAATAGAGGAAAAACATTTGTGGAGGAAATTTTAGAATTAAGAAAATTTCAAGAAGCGGGTGGGAGGGTAGGATCAGGAGGGGAGAAGGGAGGGGCTTATGGGGGGATACAAAGTGAATAAAGTATAATTAATAAAAATTAAAAAAAGAAAAAAAGAAAATTTCATAATTTAGCTGAAATGATCAATTTTTTTTATAATGGTAACTGATCAAAACACATAAGTCCTTCCCTCCTCTGATGTTTCCTGAGCGTTGGTGTGGTGTGGTGGCCTGATCATGCCCTCAGCAATGTCACGAGTTTCATTATCACTAGTCCTGGGAAACATTAACTGGAGACTCAAAGAAGTGCAATAAAGCAAGACGATTAAATGAGAGACTGAAAGATTGGAAAGGCAAAACTCTTTATCAACCGAAGACATGATTGTATACATGCAAGGTCCAACTAAGTAATTAAATAAAAAAAAAATAGAAAAGTCTCCACGAATGTGCTCATGTTTCTGCAGATTCTCTCTTTAGAAGAAGAATGCTAGTTGCCTCTAAAGCAAGAACTCCAGTTTGAAAAATGTCATGTAAGTCTAGAAATTGCTTGAACCTTTGACTCAATATATAAATAACAGCAAACAAGTGAAAATGAAACATTACAGAAATAGTATTTGCGATAAAACAAGAGTATATCAGATACCAAGGATTATATCTAATGAAACTATAAATGACAATTAAACCAAATTTAGACATAATACTGCATAATCCCAGCTAAAAAATAGATGAAGTAAATTTGGATATTTCTCATGTGTGCGGTGTCTAGAATTAACACAGGCCAGATGGACAGCCAGGGTGACAGAGTGAGACATTATCAAAAATAACAAAGAATGAATGAGCATAGTTATCTTGTCAATAGCCTCAAAATTAATCTACAAAGTCTTTTCATTCGCAAATAAAAATCCCCGCAGGCTGTTCGAATAAACAGACTTTTAAGTTTCTATATTGAAGACAAATTCTCAAACGTATGGGAGAACCTAAAGCACCTGCAATGCCCAGGCACCCTTGAAGGAAGTGGACAGTGGAAGATGTAAAACCAAGACAACCGTGAGGTTCTGTAGACACAGACTGTGGGGAGGAGCACATTTGGTCGGCATGTTCAGTTTGGAAGACATTACGTTCAGGGAAAAAAAACATCTCTCAAAAAATTGTTCTCACTCAATTAATTCATACGAAATTTAAAATAAATGTTAAATTAATATAAATTAAATTTAAATTTTAAATCCTACAAAACTCAAAAAAACAACTTCAGCTCTAGATATGAAAATTAAGAAAAAATACAATAAAGAATAGAAGAATATGTATTGATGGACTTTGCATAACTAAATATTTCCTTATATGGAGAAAAAAAGTTTGTTAATCTTGGAAATAAAGAGTGATAAATTTGACAGCGTTTAAATTGTTTACCAAAATATACCATTAAAAGGACTGGAAATAGAATTCAACAGTAGATTGTTTTACACAGCAGGTACCAGCATGCACTATGTGCTGAGTTGGAGCCCCAGGACCAAAACAAAGAGAGCACAAAAACAAACAAAAACCAATAAACAAACAAGAAAGCCAGTAAGGTAAGAAAATGAAGAACACACGCAGAATGGAATGAGAATAATCATATATACTCTTATACGTCATATTACATATATGTGTGTGTGCGTGTAGAAGAGAGATGCAAAACAGAGAATATCACAAAATTATGTAGCTATAAATATTGTCTTTATACTTTTTAATGCCGCAAACTTATTAATTTATAATGGATAGACACTTACTGAGTCAGAGTTCTGGTGGCTAAGAATTCCAGTGTCTTGGGGAGAAGCTCACTGGGGAATGGGGAGGGGCTTGAGGCTTGGGAGCTCTGACCACAGATTAGTGCACCAGTAACCTTGTCTGATGTGATCATTAACCTTTTCTGGAAACAGCAGCTGGGCGCCCTCTGAGGTCTGTCTGTAGGATGTGGGGTGAGCGGGACAGATACTACCCAGGCTATTTACAGATAATCTCTTTACTTTGAGAGCTATTGTTCAGTTGCCTGTAAATGATAAAAGACAGAGAGAGGGAGCAACAGAACCAAAAAATCTTCTCTGAGGGGTCTTCTCTGAGACTGATACTCCAAAACAAGGACTATACATGGAGATAACCTAGAACCTCAGCACAGATGTAGCCCATGGCAGCTTGGTGTCCAAGAGGGTTCCCTAGTAATGTGAACACGGACTGTCTCTGACATGAACTCAGGCACTTTGATCACCTCCCACTGAGTGGGGAACAGCCATGCCAGGCCACAGAGGAGGACAGTGCAGCTAGTCCTGCTGAGACCTGACAGACTAGGGTCAGAGGGAAGGGGAGGAGGACCTTCCCTATCAGTGGAGAGGGACATGGGAAGAGAAGAAGAAGGGAGGGCAGGGTTGGGAGGGGACGAGGAAGGGGGCTACAGTGGGGATACAAAGTGAATAAACTGTAATTAATTAATTAATTTTTTAAAAAGAAAAAAATTATATTTCATCCTTTTTTTTTAATTTTTGCAATGAGTTTGCTTCTGATCAGCGAACAGAGACCAGTTAACTTTCCCAGGAGAAGAAAACTACACAGACACAACTGCTTTTGCAGGAGATGAGTCTCACCTCATTCCAGGGTGCCCTTCCCCTGAGGAAGAAAATCTCTGATTTCCTTGGTTCTACCAGAAGAAGAATAAAAGCAAAGATGCCCAACCACCCTAAAACCACCTCAGTATGGCTACCTCAGCGTGGCATCCTGGGAGTTACTGTGCAACAGAAGTGGTTTCAAAGTACCTCAGATGGCATTTCGGCTCTAGAGACTGGATTTTCTTTGACAAGAAAGTAACGTGAATAGACAAAGCACACGGCTGAAGCACACTTACTTGTCTGTAGAACAATCTCATCTTTTCCTGAATATTATTTTACCGTCGTATATTCATTGCACAGTGCAGGGGGTTCCTAAAGGCATTTACATACAAGTGTATCATGTACCATGGCTATTTACACAGATGTATGTCGTAAACATTGGCTATGCACGTGCGTGTATGTCACGTCCACTGAGTATATTTACACGAGTCTCTGCCTTCATGCTCCTGCTGGTCCCTTTCATTCACCCAGACAATCTTGTTTTGACTTTAGTGGCATGGACACAGGAATGATTTCATTGCACATTAGTATTGTTACATGGATTTAAAAAAATTACTTCTTTAATATTAAAAAAAAAAAGAATTTCAACTGACATCTGGCCATCTGCTGACTCATAACATCATCAGAACGAGTGCTACATGGACAAGAAAACTCACTGTTGTAAATAACGGCGCCAATCCCATGCTCCAGCACCAAACCCCAGGCCTAGCCTCTTCCCAAGCCTCCTGCTTCTTGATGTGGCCTCAGGGTCTACAGGGCCCCAGCGTGTGCTATTTAAGGACAAGCATTAAACTAAGGAGAGACATGTATATCATGTATATCATCAATTATCTAACAAGCATGTGAAATGATACCCTTCTATTGATAATCACGTGTAAATTATTAAGCACAATGTGTTATCATTATCAACTCATTAAAGGACCTGAAATGTACCAAGTGTTAACAGACACGTAGCTATTATTAGCAAATATGTGAAGCAACTTGTCCTTTCCTATCTATCGCTCGGAGCGTAAGTTTTCCAGTCACTTCAGAACCCAGTGTGGCGGCATCAGTGAAAGCCGACATCCACATACCCCATACCAGGAGCTGCACTGCCGAGTACAGAGCCAACATAAGAGGGGACATACATTCAATCAAGTACACCTATAACAACATTCTAGCCAGTGTTTGTAAAGAAACAAACCAGCAAGCAAACGCTAGATAGAAACCGTCCACGTGTCTACCAGCAGCAGGCGTTCTGGTGTTGGCCCAGAACGAGATAAACAGCTATAACGCATACATTCAGTAGCTTTGCTTTATACAGACACAATACTGGTCCAAAGCACTGGACACAAAAATACGGCAATGTATAATTCCATTTTATAAAGTCTGAAAGTAGAGAAGAGCCACTCTCTGGAGTTAACTCCCTTTGGTGAGTTGGGTTGATTGTAAGTGGACAGGAAGGACTTTCAGGTGACAGTCAAAGTCTGCCGGTAGCTCTGAAGGTTACAAACCTCTCAAAGGGTGTGTTGATGCTCTGTGTTTACTTTCAATGCATTCTTCAATGTAGAAAGAAAATAAGGACCACATTTTCTTCTTGGGGGTCTAGAAACAAGAACCAAATTGTCTTAGCTGTGGCTGCTCTAACAGAATCCTACAGACTGGGTGGCTCAGGTACATGAATTTATTTCCTCCACTTTTAGACTATGGGAAGTCCAAGATCAGAGCGTTAAATCAGGCGTCAGCACTGTTTTTGATTCTCATGTGACAATCCTTTTTTGTCCTTACATGGTCAAGACTGAAATAATCTGTCTGTGTTTCCTTTATGGCATTAACACATTTAGGGAGGGCATGCCTCTACAACTTAATTTCTTCCCCAATTCCCATGTCCTAATGGAAGGGTTTAATTTTAATGTATGGATTTAAGAAATACTGACTGCAAAGCATGCCTGCTGAGATTTGACACCTCTAGTTTCTAAACTTGGATTCAAAAAGCCAAGTTCTAGTACTGGAGAGATTGGTCAGCAGTTAAGGGTTCTTGCTGGTCTTCTAGAGGACCAGGCTGACCTCAGACTCACAAGGTTTAACTCTCATCGACTGTCTTGTGGCAGCCTGCTGGCAGGCGCTCCTTCTCCCACCCCACCAACCCCAAACCTCACCTCCTGGTGGCTCCAACCTAGCTCTTCTCATGGACCCTCAGAGGTTTCATTTTATCCATTCCTTTGTGTCAGCTGCCAATCCCCCAAAACACTCCTTACCAGGGACCCCCTGTGACCACCCCTGGCTAAGGTTCAGGTAGGTAATCTCTATACCCTTCCAGGGTTCCCTCACACTCTGTCCACACTTATTATGAGCCTACTACCGGGCTGTTTGGAGGAAACCTTCCTCCCACCCCAACTACTTTCACTGGCCACATTCTAGGACACAAAGTAAGTCTCAACAGACATAAGAAAACCGAAATAGCACTCTGTGTTCTGTCTAACCACCATGGATTAAAATGGATATAAACCACAGAAAGTTTACAAACTCATGGCAATTAAACTACTCGCTACTGAATAAAAAATAGGTCATGACAGAAGTTAAAAAAAATTAAAGATCTTGTAGAATTGAATGAAAATGAATAAACAACGCACACAAACCTATGCAACACAATGAAGGCAAGTATATAGCACTAAGTGTCTACATGAAAAAATATGGAGATTTCACATTAGAAACTTAGGAGATTTGGAAGCTCCATACCAACAAGAAAAAAATAACACCTAAAAAAAGGAGATGGCAAGAGATAATCAAAATCAATAAAATGAAAACAATAAAAATACAAATAATCAGTAAAACAAAGACTTCTTTGAGAAAATTAATACAAATGACAAAAATCTTAGCAAGTTAACTAAAAGGCAAAACCTAAGCTCTAAAGGAATCATGGACCTCAACATTAGACCACATATTCTAAATCCAATAGAAGAAAAAGAGGGAAATAGGCTTTAACAGATTGGCACACTCTGCCACTCAGGAACAGCCAAAAAGACCTTGCTTCAACAAGAAAGAAAGAGAAACAACCCTTGAAGGCTGTCATCTGACCTTCAAATGCCATGATGGAGAGAGAGAGACAGAGACAGAGACAGAGACAGAGACAGAGAGACAGAGAGGCAGGGAGTCTATGTCATTATGTGTTAATACAGGAAAGAAAGGAAGACCACAGCAGGGTTCCTATGTCTTTATGTGTTTAGAATGCTGGTGCCTTCTTTCTGTGTGAAGAGCAAATTCTTGTCTGAGTGAGAAGTGTAGCACCTCAGAACTGTAAGTGTCCTACTGAGACACCCTACATACCTGTCCTAATTTTCTTTGCTTTCAGTTTTCCCACATGTCATGGGCCTACCAGCACTTTGCTTATGGCAAATGTAAATAATATATACAAAGGAGAAGCAAGGAATAGCAGACAGTGTAAACCTTATGTTCTGGTCCATTCTCCATTTTCCCATCAGACTTCATGTAGCAAACACAAGATTGACTATTAAAGTATTAACAACAATAGAAGTACTGAGTATTGATGTCAACAGTGGGTTGAATGGCGTTTTTGAAATCATATAGCTATGTCCTTATCCCCAAAACAAGTGAATGTGGTTTGCGTAAATCAAGAATCCTGGCACCTGGTCATTTTGCATCATCCCGAATCCAAGGACAAGACACACAAAGGAGAGATGCAGGGTAAGGAGAAGGCCAGGTGAAGACAGGGGCAAGGTCCTTGATGTAAAACATGAGTCCAGAAACACACAGAACAATCAGAAATGTGAGTGTGAAGCAAGGTTGTTCAACATACAAACAGGAAAATTCATTTACAAAAAAAAAAAAAAAAAAAACAGAGCTGAAATTATGTCACCTTGAGAATTGAAAATGTTTTGTTGTATAAGGAAACTCCTAACTTCAATAAACTTCAGCATCTCTCAGAATGGAAGCCTGCCCTGCGTGCTCTCTCTGAAAGAACGCTTGCCAATGTTTGTCAGACATCTGAAACCTATGCTTCTCTAACTAAAGGAGCCAATACAATGTACCCGCTGGTGGCCATGTCAACCTGTCTTTTCACTTTCTAACACTTTAAAGGCTCTTGACTAAGCCTCATTTTCGTATACTCCATTTAAAAGAGTATGTTACATATCTACTTTTTCCAAAGAGACTATACAGAATTTCAAAATAAAAGTAATTGTTATTAATCCTAACTCTAACTCTGCTTAGCTTTCAAATAATGACCATTTATCATTTATCAAATTCTAAATGTATATTGACTTACTCATTTTTACTGGGGAATGGTGCTTGTGTTTAATCCATATCTATTTTAGAGTATATCTTGTAAAATGGAGCTCAGCCATGTCTTCAGTGTGTGTGTGTATGACTTGTTTGGTGATAAGAGTAACAGTACTGTCTTCTTCTCCCCCTGAAATATCTCATCAACTTATAAATGAAGCGATTTCTAGACAACTATACTGCTGTGTTCATTTTTCTCTGGAGGCAGTTGGAACAAACTGGATTCTAAATTATCACCACCATACTCTAAAGGCACTATTGGATTTTAATTTATTTAAAATAATGGGCTGTCCAGTGAGAGGAGTATATGTTAAATAATTTTTTTTCTACATTTTATTTGTTTACGCGCATGACATGGTTACATGAGTACCACGGAATACCCCTGGCAGTCAGAGAAGAGGTCTTAGAAGGTCTCACCATGAGGCATGTATCAAACTCAGGTCATCAGGCTTGGTGGCGAGGCCTTCACTGTCTGAGCCATCTTGTCTACCCTCCAACAGAGAATTGTGGGAGCAAGTATAATCCAAAGCAGCTAAATGCCACTTGCAGCCTCCCCCTTCTGGTGAATTGATTACTTCCATGGCCTCTTATACTGAGGGTTCAAGTTGTTGGGCATGTTGATTCTTGTTTTGTTTGCTTATTTATTTCCATAAATAAATGTTATATTAATTTTCATACTCATTAACAAACAAACAAAAGAGCTCATCCTAAATGAAAGGGCAGAAGACTGGAGAGAGAAAGATCTGGAGGCATAACTTCCTCATGTTCTAGCTTTGTGCACAGCCCTGTACTAGACACTGATCCACCAAAGCACACAGCCAATTTAGGAAGCAAGTGTCGGTTTCCCCATTTTTAGATCAGAACCCATTCCCAAACACATTATAGGGTTTCGCTGGGTCTCCTGCTGGTAAGTCATCTGTGAGACGACGTCAGTTATCTCTGATGCACTGCCACAGCGTCTTCCCAAGGTGGCTCCCTGTTGGTAACAGTGGGGCCCCAAGGATTGTGGGTATCAATTCCGTCTCTGCACACTGCATGGACCCTAAGCTGTGAGAACAGACAATGGAGTCAGCACCGTGATGGAAACATAACCTCACACAAATGCCAGTCAAGTCGGCCACACCCGACTCTGAAGTCAGGAAATCTCATCTGTGCTCTCACCTGTGACTGGGGCACTTATTTATTCATTACTTTTATGATCCCTTTGCTTGCTCCAAATGTCACAATAGGGTGGCCTGGGGGCCAAAGCTGGCTCACAAACAAGTTTTATTTGACTTTCCCCAGTCTTAATTTTGCACTGTTGCCAACATTTTAAAATGTTGGCTGCCAGCATTTTTAAAGTAGCTTTCACAGGTAAAAATCGGATTTCCTGCTTCTCTTGAAACTTCTGCGTATCTGGCAATACTGGGTCTCAATTCCCCCATTGCAAGAGAAGATGCAGATGTGTGCCCTTTGAAAGGGGGTGGCCTGTCAGAACCACAACCAGCCCGTTCTGCTGAGTGATTCTCCCTTCCTGCATGGATCCAATGCTCTGTTGAATATGTATGGCTGCTCAAAACCAAAAACGCATAGAGATACTTCTAAACTGGAAGTTGAATGAATGAGACCCTTACCAATGGGAGCCGGGATGTTTCCAACAAGACTAAGAAATTCTATGAACCCCTTTCTTTTCACAGCATTCTGAGTGCATCAGCCCTAGGAATCAAGGCTGTGCAGCTAAATGTCTTGTCTCTACTCAGAAATCTGAAAAACATTCAACAGCCTTTGCTGAACACCTTAGGGAAAGCTGTTCCTTTTTCAAATGCTACTATTGCTGGAATTTTAAATTTTTTTTAGTGAAATTGAATTCAAGTGTTCCCTACCCCCCTAAAAGTTTGCATCTATTTGTTCAAGCTCAGACCTCAAGAACCTGCATCACCTGATGGCCCATCAGATATTTCAGAATGACTTTTACCACTCTGGAAAGCTTCTTAAATTCTGACATCAAGTGCCTAATACAGTTTACAAGAAAAAGGCTTTGTTGCCCACAGTGAGATGTGTGCACCTTCAAAGTTGTGTGACATGGAATCGATGTAGGATTCCATCAAAGGGGAGGGATGAAATCTGAACAGTTTCTCCTTTTGTGTTCTCACATCTTAAGAATATGAAGGCTCTGATGATAAAGGATGCTCTGTAAAGCTGGCAGGACCGCACTCTGGGGAGTTTGGATAGTAGGGTAAGGTGTGTGGGAGCTCTGTCTTCACCTCTGAACTACCTATATTTTCTGTTTGTTTTCAATTCAGCAGTTTCTTTAGAATATTTCTGCCTTGTTATTGAGCATATGTTCATAGAAACCAAACATTTCAAAAACAGTCTAAAATAGCACATTCTAAACACACTCTTATTTTCTAGAAGTGGATTCCAAGCGTGCCTGGGTTTGAGCTACATATTGCTTTGTGACAGTTGTCCTATCAAAAGGAGCATTCCCATCTATTATGCTACTCCACAACAGGCTCTGAGAGCATCAGGGCTGTCTCGAGTCAGGTTAGGAAAGGTACAAATGTCCACAGGACAAGAGTTGAAGATTGGAGAGACTCAGGGACAAGAGGACAATAAACTTCCTTTCATGTGTACGATTTCACACTTGTTAATGAGTCTGTTTCTTACCTTTGGTGTAAAGTTAAGGAAGTTAAAAATCAACTTGAGAAGCAGTGACCCAGTCCCTTCGAATAAAGCTCGAACACAGCAGGCATCCATGTCAGAACTACTTATAAACACTCTAGTTATGCAAACGGGGTAAATGTTGAGGAGAGAAAAATGAGTTAATTAATAAAGCGTATGAAAACCTCTTTCTAGTTAGATATTATCACAAAGTTTTTCATACCACAGTTGGCCACAATGTTTTCATCTCAATAAGGTTGTCTGCTGGCTTCTGTTAAATTAAATATCAAAAGCTACCTGAAGTGAAAAATATTAACCCTATGAAGTCTAGCAAAAGATTAAGGTCCTAGGCCTCCTAAGTTAAGTGTATTTCTGTTCCTGGACTTAATAATTTGTTTCCAGCTTTTATTCTATTTTTTGAAATTTTTAGCAAGGAAGTATTGCCTATCCCGAGGCTCCTAGTTATCATGAAAAAATATAATTTGATGTCAGTTTGATGCCCACTTCAAGGAACTATGATCTTTAATTTCTGCATTCAATTATCTACTTATACTTCTTCCCACTCTTCATCTCAGCTTAGGGGTCATGTCGTTATCTTAGCTAAAAGTCTACATTCCAGGGAACCAGGCTCACTGAGATTATGTTTTCTAGTTCATAGGCTACAGGTGGAGGATGTAGCCTCCCAGCTTTAGTGAAGGCTTTGATCATGCAAGGCTTGATCACGTGAGCTGGTTTCCTACCTGTTAGTGAGGTGAGAGCCTGTGATCAGCAATTCTTGCAGATGGCACCAAGTGGAGAAAAACAGTTCCTCATGTGCAGCCAATAGGGATGTAATCAATGCTAAATGAAAAGGACCAGCAGATTTTCATTCTGTCATTTTCCCTCTCTCTGACCCTGGAGGGCAGGCATAGGTAAAGCGTGATACTCAGTCTCTCTTCAATGCAGCCCTCTTGTTTCTTTCACTTCACAGGTCAGAATTACATTCTTAGCAATATGAAGAGAGTGAGAGAAAGGGGGAGGGAAGAATAAAAGAAAGAAGAGAGGAAGGAAAGGGAAAGGAAGAGAGGGAGAGATGAGACAGATAGGTAGGTAGACAGACAGACAGATGAGACAGAGATTTTCTCTAAAATTCAAGCCCAAAATATTAATTTTAATGTTAAGACTCACTATTTTAAATATGAAATCATGGTATTACTTCTTTTCTAAACATATTTTAAATAGTGACAATATTAGAAAAGAAAAATGCTTAAAATCTCCCATTCCACCACAATTATTTTATACATGAACATTACTCTTAAATGTAAAAATTTTAATTCTTAAACAGCTATGCTTGATATTCTTACTTTCATGAAAAAAAAAAACAATTTCAGATAAGATATTATTATGAAAACTCATGAGGCTGGTGACCAACCCACTGTGTCATTTTGTAAAGCACTGATAAAATTGTCTGTGCTGGCATGCTGTGAAGAATGGACTAACCTGTGCAATCCCAGCCTCAGGCAGAAACATGGAACAAAATATCAGATCAGAAATAAGGAAGCCTAGAGATATCAGCAGAAGGATTTGATTTCTCCAAAGCCCTTTTCCAAAGAGATACATAAGTATATACCCATCAAAGTGTGCTTTGAAAGTGTGTGCAAGGCAATGAAAATATCTTCCAGTTTTATATCTGAAAGTACCAAGACGGTGATTAGAATCAGATAAGGTGTGATTTTGTTCCTACTCTGAAAGCCTGAAGAAGGCACTGAACCACAGACACAGCCACTTCTGTCTAGCCCAAGGAAGAGTTTGGGTGTAAAGGGCATTGTGGACCTGAGGTCTAGGATGGTCTGCTCCTGGTGTGGGCAACTTCTTCATGTCCATCTTCCTCTAGAGGGTAAACCCCCTGAGAACTGGAAACACCCAGTCATGTCTTCCCACTACCTCTTGCCTACCTTCACGCTCTCAGAGTAGGTTTCTTCCGAGTTGGGTTCTCTTTAGTCTATAAGATTTATATGTAATATAAAATAACATAATACAATTATATATATACACACATAACCAACACCCACCCCACATCTGCCCTCATCAAACTGTCTTCTTTCTGCTGGCCCCATCTAACAACTCAGTAAATGAAATCTGCTGTTCAAAGGTCTTGTGTGGCCAGGAATCACCTTCTGTTTCTTTTCCTTTTAGTTTTAAGTAGTTGGCCAAACACCTTGATTTGTAACAGCATTTTTACTTCTCACTGTCTTCCTGCCGTTGTCTTGGTCCAGGAAAATGGTAACTGCCTCATCAGTTGTTTCTGCCATCACCTTTATCCATCTTCCCTTCCCATCTCATTACTCTTCTCAGGGTGGTAAGATACCACACCCAAACTTAGAACTTAGAAAAGAAGGGGTTCATTGCACTGTACAGTTCCAGAAGGGAAACAGCCCATCATGGTTGGGAAGACACCTCAGCAGGAGTTAGGGGTCATCCTGCAGGATGAAGAAGGGGGGTCATATTTCATCAACTCACACAAGAGAGGGGGTGTAGGGAGGGAAATGTCAAAGCCACGCCCAGTGATGTTCTTCCTCCAGCAAGGCTGCCCCTCCTAAAGGTTCCATATCCTTTCCAAGTTACACGATCTGGAGAGCAAATATTCTGATACATGAACCTAAGGGAGCAGTGCACCTCTCATTAAACAATCCAGAATAAAGCCTTTCTCCTTGCACTTGTGTGTAAGATTCTGTGCTATCTTGAGGACTGATGCTTCGCCCATCCCTACCCAGGCGCTGTTCTGGTCTTCCAGACCTTCTCCAATGCTCCAGACACACACTAGCTTCCTGGGCACTTTGTGAATGTGCTAGACATGTTTCTTCTCTGCTGTGGTATATCTGCTCCTTGCTCACTTGAAACCTTGTTCTCCAGATGACCGCACACCTGCTCCATTCCCTTGCCTTGTCTTCTTCTTCAAGGCCTCGCCAGTCCATCTAATTTAATATTAGTTTCTTTTACTTCACTGACTATTTACCTTTTCTCCATGATACCTGTGATCATTTGGCAAACTATGCAGGGTAATTTTATGAACTACTTTTTGTTCCTTCCTAGAATTTAAGCTCCACGAAGTCAGACTTATTTTCAGTTCAGGTTTCTTATCCCCAGGGACTGTCACATGCTAACAATAGTTATTTGCTCAGAGAGTGGGTTAGTGGTTAGCTGGATTGAATGGGTTGGTGAGTGGATAAATGGCAGAATATGAATTTGCTCACTTCACATTTTGGAAGAATATTCCTTGTTTTTAAAAGGTGTCATTAGGAGCTGGAGAGATAGTTCATGGTTAAGAGCACTGGTTGTCCATCCAAAGGACTTCCAACATCCACATGCTAATTCACAACAACTTGTAGCTTCTATACTAGGGACTCAGACACCCTCTTATGGCTTCTATGACTATTAGGCATGCAAGTGGTACCTAGACATATATAAAGGTAAAATACCCATAAATATAAAATAAAATTAATTATAAAAATTTTAAAAATTATATCATTAATTTTAAGTTATACATTTGAAAAAAAATCAAATGACATGACCTACACACCTACTCATGGCTGGTAAGTTAAGGAATTAATCTAGGTGGTTGAAAAATACTCTCTGAAAAATGAGCAGTGCTCTTCCTATGATGGTATTTTCAAAACTCCTCTGAATTTAGTATGCCAGATTCATAAAAGAGTAAGATTAAATAAATGGTTTGGGTGAACATTTGCATCTTTTTGAACATTTCTGTCATGAACAGGAAGACAAAAAAAAACATTTAATTTCAGCCAACAACACTAATTCAATTTCAACTAAAACAAAGGGCAATTGGCAGAAAAAAATACATGTAATAGGATTAATGTTCTTGTTTAACTTGGTATGCTAATTAAAATTAAATTTTCAGTATCTCATTTTACTTTGCAGCATAAGGATAGGAACTATATTCAACTAAGTGTCATCTTTTTCCATTTTTGATCAACAGTATTTTAAGGCCTTTGAGGGATTAGTAGATAATGCAAGTGGTTCCTCAGGGGAATTAGTAAAAGGCAAGAGAAACTAACAGATGTCCCGAATGCAGGTGGTTACTTAGAGAGACAGTGTCTTCTGACATCTCAGAGTTCTCAGTCTTGAGATGCAATGGTATTCTGTGTTGGGGTAAAAGGAACATGGAGTGTGCTTGTCTGACTCCATTGCTTTGCCCCTTTGAGGGTAAAGGCAAGAATTCATAGCCAGCTGCCAGTAACCAGCCTCAGCACTCAGACATGTCCTAGCAGAGGAGATAAGGAACAGGCAGAGGGGATGGCACAGCCATATCTAATATGAACAGCAAAACTCATAAATCCAGCACTGCTGCTTGACAAAAATCCAGCAAAGCTGAGCCGTATGATGCAATCACTGTCATGCTGCTCTTCACTTTTGGTCTTGATCTGCATGTGTTACATGCTTGAGGGGGGTGACTTTTAATATTATACAACTTGGGGATATTGGATTGATGAAAATTTCTTAATGAATCATTTACGCCTTCTCCCGGGAGTGCTGCTTCTAAACCTCCCCAGGCGAGTCCTGAACATACTGCCCCTCCTGCTTTTAGGGGAGATACCCTTCTCTGGCCCTACTTGAAGGGCTTCCTTATGCCCTGGAGGTTATGAGTCAAATAAAGACACCAGAGACCTCCTCATGAGGCTCTGACTCCAAGATGCTCTTGGCACATCTGCCCCTGCACTTACTCAGAAACAAGATAATCAGAACAAAGTACACTTAAAAAGGTAAACAAGATCCGGTGGGCTAGAGAAGTTGGCAGCAGATCAAATAAAAGCCTTTTCCTTCTACTGATGGACAAAAAAAATGGTGTGGAGAAATGATAAGAGAATGAAGTATTAAGACCTCCCTTTCCTAGAAAAGTTAGTTCATACAGGACTGCTGTGGTGTCATATGACCAAGGAATAAAAGAATACCAAGATTAGACATATAAATAAAAATTTACGAAGATAAAATATAAACTTGTATTATGCCAGAAATTGAATAATAACTTTGGTCTGAAGATTTTCTTGGGCCTAATGACAGCAAAAGTTGATAATACATTGCTTAGGACAATCTGCCCAAGCTGGCTTAGACATTTTCTTTCTATCTGGTGTCCTTGAAAACCACAAGAGCTACCAGCCTGAGAATGGGCTATCATGCTTTGGCAAAATATGTCTCTAGATGGGTTGTGAGGTTGATGAGAGGAAATTGTAAAAGATAACTGTTATATCATGGTTTATCAATGATGACTAAAACTTATGACCAAGAGGAAGTTAAAACACACGTTTTCTGGAGACAAAAATGTTATGAACTATGTTTTGGAACAGCATGCATCCATCCCTGCCCACTAAGTGCTACATAAATAAAGAAGCACCCGGCCTGCCAGTCAGTCGGGCTACAAGACTCCCCCCCCCCCCCCGCCCAGTCCCCAATCCCTGTGCCTGACTCGCTCTTTCCTTGCAGACCCCTAATCTCCTCTGGGGGACCTGGCCATTGTTGGGGCTAGCCTGAAGGAAGGGGAGTAATGGATAAATGAGTCAGAAGCCATGGCTGGGAGAAATCTTGCATCTCTGACTTACTAGCAACTAGGATGTTTCTTTATTTAGACAAATTCCACCAAAGAGGCAAACTTATGATTTCAAAAGAAATACAGATCATATTACTTTGCCCCTGGACAAGCGTTACACATACAGAAAGAATAGGTCTTATCAGTCTTAGTAATTTTAGACTATGTAAGCTTTTATGACATATGACATTCTATTTTCCAGGAAAGTGAAACATTAAGTAGACAGAAAACTATGTGAGTAGTCTAGACGAGTCCCCAGCCTTGGATAACGCATAGTGGTTGATGTACAACTTGTGAGTTAGTCTGGCTTTTAGTTTGAAAGCTCTCCCAGGCTTCAGGCTGACTTGTTCTATTCATGTGCTTTCTCTTAGTTTTTTTAGTTAAAAGACCTCACTGTAACTTAATGTGAGTCATTCTCTTACTGATTAGTAAATTCTTATATTTCTTTTATATTAATTTTAGATCACCTATACTATTATCAAAGGTTGTTTTAGGCAAACGAACTTTGTTATTAAGTTTTTATTTTCTGGGGGCAATGTCCTGTTGGCTGCATAAAGGAGGAAGTCTATAATCTGATCTTAGGGCAGCTGGGCCGAGCGAACTCTGGAGTGCTCTAACCTTTTGGTGCTTTTCACAGTCTCCTTGGCAAGGAAGACGCCAGAATAGGGCCATATAAGTTTACTTCTTTGATAGCAGAAATAATTTTCTGTGGAAAAAACATAAGTAAATCATAATGTAAAAAGTCCCCGCAGATGCAACATGTAGAGCTCAGGAACCCAGGGAGAAAGACAGCACAATGGCGAAAACAGCATTCTGCTCAGCACTGCTGGACTGTCAATCAGCTGTGCTGGCTTCAGGGCTCTCATTGTGCTCATGACTGTGCCAGCCGGTGTGTCTGTAGTTTGTGGTTTAAGTGTAGATGACATCCCAGCTCCCATCCTCAGTTATGCCACTGGTCATTCTTTGCTTTACAAATCAGGGCTGAGTCTCCCTTCCTAGAGTTGTGTTCCATTGTGCCTTAGAACTGGTAAGTTCCCTTTTAAGGAGACAGAAGGGGGAAAAAAGCCTACAAAAACAGTTGCTGTTTGTAAGAGCGAAGAGACATTGAAGTACCCCCTCCAGTTTGATTATCACAAAGCTGTGTAACCCATTGTGAGGAAAGAGAATTGGGAGAAACTGGACAAAGATGTGGCAAATTACTGTTCCAGAGCCAGGGACTGAGAGAAGTGGGAGAGAGTGAGATGATGAAAGTAGCAAAGCTTTCCACCTTTTCTATCATTTCATACTGAAAACAATGCAACTAGAAAGAACAGAATAAGGGAATAAGTTTTATTCTGAAAACTTGTTTCAAATAGATAAATGTACTAAGTCTCTCAAAACTGTAATCTAATTTAACTTAATTCACTTTCTCACAAAAAGATTTTAGGTTATTGCATTGATTTCCCCAGGGGAAGATAGTGGTACTTGTGTCCTTAATAACTGGTATTAATTTCTGTTCATGTATACTTTAGTTTTTTTTTTTTTGGTCTCTTCTCTGTAGTTTCCTTTGTCTCATCACTCAGGACTTTCCACTGCATACGCAGATGCAGTTTACCTAGTTTCAGTTTTTCTCTTCTTCAAGAAGAGGAGTTCACATCTTGGGAGTAAATATTCAGGAACTGGTATAGTCTTTATTCATTATTTTCTAAACATTCTCCATCACTCTATTGGATAAAAGACTTCATTGTAAATATCTGACTTTGCCTATTACATTGTGAAATCAAAGAATGAGAAAGTGCCAAGTCTTCCTCAAGTAGTAAGTCATTAAGTTACAGCTATCATCGCCGTTCTGAGTTAACTCTTAGGTCACACTTTTCCATTCTTACCTCACCTCCAACTTTCGTATTTCTCTATGGTCATCAAGAGAAGATGCAGATTACATCCGAGGAGGAAAAATGAAGAAAAATATCATCTGTATGCTTATTATACATATTGAAGTATTGTGTATTAAAACAAGGAATACTATGCCAATTAAAAATTGACATGAGCTTAAAATCACCTGTGAGCTTATTAAGTTTTATGGCACTGACCAAGCCACTTAACTCAGGGGTGCTAACTTTTGCAACAGAAAATTAAGAAGGTTATATTAGACCCATCTTTCCAGGTTATATGGCTTAAAAAAACATTAGTTTCATATAACAGTAAAAAAAAAAACAAACAAACAAAACCTATTTCATTTCATCCAATGACTATTTACTGTCTTCCATATTTTGAGAAGATGAGGCAGGATAAATAACCTGGATGTTGTATAAGTAGGAGGGCATTAAAAAAAGGAAAGGAAACGAATAAGTAGACCCCAATGAGAAAATCCAAAATTAGGATATCAGTCCATCAATCAATGATAGAATGAGCCAAAAGCAATATTGAAGAGTTATCTGGAAAATTTCAAGGGCACTTGAAAACCAAGTCCCGAGATGTACTCTATGGCTAATAGAATAAGGATTCTAAATGAAAGCACTCTGGTAAAACTGCTGTAAATGGGCAACAGAGTGAAGGGAGCAAGATGACATTCCAAGGAGTGAGAACAAACCACTGACTTCTCAAAATAGCAACAGAGCCCTCACTCCAGTGGAATCAAACCTTCAAATTTGCCAAAAAGAAGCCCAGGTATGATGGCACGTGCTTATAATTTAAGCAATCAGAAGATGAAGCAGGGGGACTGCTATAAGTTCAAGATAAGCCTGGGCTACATAATGAGTGCCAGACCAACTATGGCTACGTAGAGAGAGCGTGTCTCAAAAAAAATTTTAAGGATATCTTTTTTTAACAGTGAAGCAAAAGTAAGGACAATTATAGAGCCAAGGGAATTCACCACTGGCAAACATCTGCAAGGGAGACTTCTAACACTAGGAAATGAGCCCCCCCCCCCCCCGCAAAAGCTGAGAAGTAGGAAGGAATGAAATAAACTTATATTCAAGAGAGTTAGTTGTGTAAAAAGAGGATTAATAATGTGAAGTTTTAGTAAACTTCTATGTACAACAGTCACAGGATAATAAATGGAGTTTCAGAATGACTTGTTCTACTAGGAAGAAGATCGACGCTGTCAATAGAATAAAACAGCAGTCTACACACTGGGAAAAGATCTTCACCAACCGCCCATCAGACAGAGGGCTAATATACAAAATATACAAAGAACTTAAGAAATTAAATATCAACAAGCCAAAAATTCAATTAAGAATGGGGTACAGAGTTAAACCAAGAATTTGCAACAGAGGAATCTCAAATGGCTGAGAAGCATTTAAAGAAATGTTCAATGTCCTTAGCCATTACAGAAATTCAAATCTAAGATTCCATCTTACACCCATCAGATGGCTAAAATAAAAAACTCAAGTGACAACACATGCTGGTGAGAATGTAGAGAAACTGGTTGGAGTACAAAATTATACAACCTCTTTGGAAATCAATCTGGCACTTTCTCAGAAAATTGGGAATAGTTCTACCTTAAGACCCAACTATTCCACTCCTGAGCATATACCCAAATGATGTTCTATCATACAATAAGGACATTTGCTCAGCTATGTTCACAACAGCTTTATTCATAATAGACAGAAACTGGTAACAACATAGATGTCCTTCAACCAAAGAATGGATACAGAAATTGTGGTACATTTACACAATGGAACATTGCTCGGCTATTAAAAACAAAGAAATCATGAAATTTGCAGGCAAATGGATAGAACTAGAAAAGATCATTCTGAGTGAGGTAATGCAGACCCAGAAAGTCACACATGGTATGTGCTCACTTTTAAGTGGATATTAGACAGGCTAAGCATACTACAATACACAGACCCAAAGAAGCTAAATAACAAGGAGGGCCCAAGAGAGGGTGCCTGGATGTCATTCAGAAGGGGAAATAGAATAGACAGCAGAGTGGATAAAGAAAGGGAATTGGGGTGGAGATGGAATAGGGAGGGAAACAAGGACGGGGATCAGAAGTGGGAGAACAGGAGGAGGAGAGGGAACAAGAAGGGAAACTGAGGAGGGACATCCCTGTCAAAATGGAGACCTGTGACAGGGTAGGCTCCTGGGAGGATATGGGTGTGACTCTAGCTGAGACTCCTAATGTGGGGAGGAGGGGAACACAAAGACCGAGGTGACCACCTCCTAGCCAGGCAGGACTAGTGGAAGGAGGGTAACAACTACCCACAGACAAAACCTGTGATCCGAAAATTACCCTGCCTACGAGAACTGTAGGGATAACAAGGGAACAAAGTTTGAGGGAAAGTCCAACCAATAATTGGCCCAACCTGAGACCCACCTCACGGTAGATAGCCAGGCCCTGACACTATTAATGATGCTCTGCTATGCTTCCATATAGGAGCCGAACTTGACTGCTGTCTGGGAGGCTCCAGCCAGCAGCAGATGGAGACAGATGCTGGGACTTGCAGCCAAGCATGGGACACAGCTCTGGGGGTCCTGTGGAAGAGTTGGGGGAAAGATGGAAGGACCTGGAGGGGACAGGAACCTCACAAGAAGACCAACAGAGACAGCTAAACCGGACACATGGGGGCTTACAGAGACTGAGACATCAACTAAGGAACATCATGGTCTCGACCTAGGCCCTCTGCACATATATGGCTAATGAGCAGCTTGGTCTTCATGTGGGTCACCTGGAGAGTGGGGGTGGGTGGAGCTGTTTCTAGCATGGACTCTATTGCCTGCTTTTGGATCACTTCCCCCTGGCAGGGCTGCCTTGCCTGGCGTCAGGGAATGAGGATATTCTTACTCTTGATATGACTTGATGAGCTGGGGAGGGTTGATTGGGGGGAGGGGAGAGAATCCTTTTATCTGAGAGGATAGGAAAAGGGGAAGAGAGGAAAGGGAGGGGGTACCCTTGGTGTGTAAAGTAAATAAACTGAAATAAAAAAGAAGAAAAAGATTAAAATCTTAATTTTAGGTTTTAATAATTTAAATGTATTTGGTAAAACATTCCACAGTGAATGCTAGAATAAACAGCTCAGATAATTTCCAATAAGAAGAAAGAAAAATATAAGATAAAACTATACACATTCAATCAAGAAAAAAAGCCAAGAAAAAGTGAGAGGGAGGGGAGAATTACATAAGAGCTCCAGCACATGAAGTCACCTAAATTTTTGGCATGAAAAATAGCTGCATTCATCAAGAAGAGAATGAGTGATAACACAACTTGACATTCCTAGGATACTAGAGAAAGAATAAATAAATCGGACCCTATATCCTGCCAGTTTAGGGTCTGTAGTTTAGAGACACTTGGGTGATATGGTGAGAAAAAAAAAATCTGTGTTTACCCTCATGTTTAGCTTCTTTGGAATCTTGAATGTGCACTTTCCTTCCTCCATCGCCGAGATGCACTTCCGGTTCCATGTGTGAGCTAAGGTACTGAGTCTGTCCACTGCGTTCCCCACGCATGTTGGCGGCACCTCAGGGTTTCCCCATCTCCCTCATGTTGGGGGGGGGAGTCGTTTTAATTTTTCACTTCATTTCACTCTTCCTGAGTGCCGCTTACCACCTAAGATTGCATTTTGGGGCTGCCCTGATCAGCAGAGGATTTTGAGTTGTGTCAGCCTCGCCCCAGTCCCCCCCCCCCCCGCCCCGCCCCACCACCGCTACTAGATTCCCCAGGCAGAACAGCTGCAAAACTTAATCTTGCTTTTGGTAATGAATTCATTCATCTCATTTGTATGCAACTCAGGCCGACTCACCCCAACTTTAAAGGAAAAACGAGGGCTGATCTTTTTAAAGAGCGTGAATATGGAGCAGCTGATCCTGGGGAGGCGCCCAGAGATTGAAGCTGTTCGTGTCTCACCCCCCGGGCTTTTACAAGGGTAAAGCCACACAATCAGGAAGAGATTTGACCACCCTGTCAATCAAAGATGCTGCCAGCAAGCCTCACTCACTGCAATTGATTAGTCGAGAGGACTTATCTTAGGAGACTGAAAAGGAGCATTGCTGAAATCAGCTCTGTTCAGTCTCTTAATCTTTTTGAGCCTCAATTTACTCATCTGTGAAGAAGGGGGATTCGAACATAATCACCTACAAGCCTAGTTTGTTAAACTCTGATGTGCGTCAAAGCTACCAAGAGAAATTATGAACCCATGGATCGCCAAGCCCACCTCCGCAGCCTACGGCTCAGTGTTTCTGGGGTATTTCTAGCAAGTTCTCTTGCTGAGGCTGCCTGTGCAATGACCATACTTGGAAACTCTACTCTGAGAAGGTCTCTCTTTGCTAAATTGTACTCTAAATCACTGAAAAATTCAAATGGTGGATACAGTTACTATTGAGTGTATATGCAAAGCAACTTCTAATTTGCATAAATAACACATGCGTTATCTTACCTCACGAGTACACTAGATAAAGATCATTTATAATCCTTAATACTTGCCTTTAACCAGCCTTAGCACACTATTTTTCTCAAGTGAAAATGTCCTTCGCAAAATCCATTAAATGTGCAAGGCTGGCCCTTTAAACATGCAGTAAAAATGGTCATTTACATGCTCCTGGGCACAAGAAAAAAGTTCAGCTCCAGAAATTTACCTGCTCGCCCAGTTCCTTACTCCTGGAATCACTTATGTATTTGGATGAAAACTGGACTGAGTTCTATTAAAATGGGTAAGTCCCCAAACAGAGAATAAAAATCTTGTTAGCCAACTACCTATTACCGCAAGTGATTTTTATCAAATTATTTCTCAAATCCAATTGTTTATAAGAGAGCAGCCAGGCAAGGGCGTGAGTCAGCATGAGCAGTTGTGGCGTCATAGGGGTAGGGAAAGGAGAAGCCGAGAATGAATGAGAGCTAAGGATCCACCAGCATCACTTATTTGCACATTTAGCAACATCCTCTCCCCAAAGGGAAAGATCAGATTGACTCCTACTAAATTTAAGATTGCAAAATCCAAATGAAGAAAGCTCTGGGGATCAGATTTGCCTCACAGCAACAAAAAAAAAAAAACAGAAAAGCAAAACAAAACGCTATCCACAACGTTCTGCATAACTCCTTGCACGCATTACCGATGACAGCTGTATAGGAGAACACGGATATTACGCCCTGAAGACCAGGAGTCTCCCACCGTCAGGCAGAAATGGCTGGGACAACAGATTCTGCAGCCCACACGAGCAACTCAGGGCCCACGACTCTCTGTGGCACAGAAGGCAAAAACCACGTATCTAGGCCAGTGTTGTAAGTGGGAACAAGCAGAAAGAAATTGGCTAGCTGTGTGTTCCCCCAATGGATTCCTTTTACCTCACCGTTCATTCCTCTGTCTGATTGAAAATGTATTAGCATAGTCCATAACCCCTTGAGCCTGCAAAGTCTTAGGCCACTGCATCCAGTGAACAGCAAATACACTTGTCTTAGTCTGTTCAGGCTGCTATAACAAAATGCCATGAACTAGGCAGCAGATAAGCATTAATTTTTTTTGACAGTCCTATTAGCTGGAAAATCCAAGAACAAAGCTCTGGCCGATTGGACACTCTGGGTTCACAGATATTAGGGTCTTGCTGGACTCTAATATGGTGGAAGAGATGAGGGTTTTCTCTCTGACCTCTTTTATAGGGGCATTAGCCCAAATTTGCCAGGCCATGTCTTCAAGAGAACACCCCCCCCCCCCCCAGTAATCCTGCCTCCTAATGGAGTCACCTTGGTCACCTTGCAACAGAGAGGCTTTAATTCGGGAGTCAGACACATTCAGACCACAGCAATACCCTCCGATATAAGCAGAGGAAATTTTTCAAAGGGAAACAGCAAAAAATATAGAGAATTAAAGAAGTTGCAGAACTTATAAATCAAAGAAGCCACCTCCAAAACTCCAATAGAAATAGCATTTAAAAAAAAAGCCAATCTGTGCACAGTTGGTAAAGACACCATTGTCTGTGATCTCACCACATTTTACCCACTTACGTCATTAAGACAAGGTACACTCCCAAGATAACAAAACGAGAAGATACTTCATTTGATTTCAGTACATACAGGGTAGAAAGCCTGTTACCGAGCGGCTCAAAAATTAAATGCAGGTAACAACAGTGCGGGGAAGCCTGAAGTCCCCGGAAGAGCTAAACTCCTTCTCTAGCTTCCGTTTTCCTTTGTGCACCACTCTGTCGCCTCCGTGTAGGAAGCTTCCAGGCTGTAGGAAGCAGCAGGCACCACTTTTAGCTGTGCGGGGCCTCTGACCATGGACTGCCATGGGAGAAATCCAGCTCTGCATAGAAAGCACTGACTCAGGCAAGGCACCCAAATGCCGCACACCAGTCTCCTCAGCTATCAAGTGAGGCACATCAGAAATAAGTAGTTGCCTCCTCTCTGCGTTGCTGGACGATGAGAAGATTAATACAGTCAAAACTAGGTCTGGCACAAAGTAAATGTTAAATGAAGGTTATCACTAAGATTTGGCATTTGTGCTTTGTCCTGCAAAATGTACCCACGTCCATGACAGTTCCACGGAGACCACCCGCTGATGGACAGGTGGACAAGCTCCTTTAAAACCACACACATACACACACACACACACACAGAGAGAGAGAGAGAGAGAGAGAGAGAGAGAGAGAGAGAGGAGTGGCACCTTCAGAACATTTAAAGAATGGAACAAAGTGACCACTTATCTCCAGAGCCAAGGTGGCATCTCCCCAAAGGCCCACATATCACTCTATCACTCCCCACCTTAATTTTTGAAGTAGGGTCTTTTGCTGAACATGGAGCTCCCTGTTTAGGCAAGACTGGCTAGCTAGGGGGGGGGGGGCGGAGTGGCACTGGTATCTGTCTTCCCTTGGGGTCTCGGGTGTGCAGCTGCCTGATGTTACAGGCACACACCGTTACTCTCTGCTTTCCAAATTTTGTCTATTTTTTAAGTGCTTGCTGGGCAACCCTGAGCTGGTTTCTCCAGAAGCCATGGAAATAGTCAGGAGCTACCGTGCAAGCCTCACTCACTCTGGTACCTGAGGAAAGGTGGGGGGGAAGAACTGTCTCCTCAGGCCTCCGTAAGTGCACCACACACGCACCACGGCACATACACAAGCTGAACATATCAAATAAAAACAAATTTAAGAGACTTCCTAAGAATGCATGTCATTGTTTGTAATAACTACGGGTACAGGCATGTGAGTGCAGGTGCTCATGAGGCCAGAGGCATCAGAGCCCCTGGTTCTAGAGTTACAGTAGGTTGTAGGCTGTCTGGCCCGGGTCCTCTGCAAGAGCACCAAAGTTCTCTTAACCACTGAGTCACTCCAGTCCCGAAACAATGTAAACCTTACTAAGCTCTCTGCTATTCATGGCACTCACTTTAACTGTGCATCTCTTGGTCATAAGAATTGATAAGCATCCTACATGCTGCACATATATGTGTGTGTCTGTACATATGTATATAATCTTGATAAGTGCATATTTATCATATGTAACACACATACATGTATGTGTACATTCATAGACATATCTACAAATGCATACACACATGCATAATTTAGAGGGTTTTAGGACATCTTCTTTGAGAACCTTTTTAGGGACTTAGACATCGATTCCAAAGAAACTTCATTTTCTGTGAGTTAAGTATTGAGACAACTGAGCCTTCCTTTTTGGACTCAATTCTCTTTATTATCTCCTCAGGCTAAACTTGGTTGTAAGGTCACACAATCTTGTTGAATCAGCTCAATTTGTCCATTAAAGTCTTCCCATCTTTTCCACTGATGTGGGTTTAAGTGAGAGCAATTCAAACCTTATAAACCAGTAACATCCTTAGGACCTCCAGGCCCTAGATCACTGCTGGCCCTTCAACCCCACCCACCTTCTAAGATTTTATGGAAATGTTAATGACCAGCCCCTTGACATTCTCGATCTGTAACTCTCCTAAGTCAATATCAACCTTAGAATGGCCAGGACTCAGGCACTCCTGCCGGTGTGACTAAAGCCCATTAACCTCACCTGAATCATAAAGCTCTGGAAAGACAGAAGGAAGGCTCAGTTCATTGGAGAATTAGCTGAAGTCCCCCCAGGCATCTCATGCATTACCTTATGAGGCTTACAGTAAAAAGAGAGGCCATGCAAAGGCCACACAGTTTTGTTTTGCTAAAGCTGTCTCCTGAACTACAGAGAGCTGTAACAGAGACATGTGAAATGACTAGAGTTTGAGTAGATTACAAGAAAAATGTATAGTCACAATAATTGAACTGTTTGCCTTCCTGTCACCTTCATTACCTCTCTCCATTTCTCCTCAGTCTTCCAGCCCTTGAACACAATTGAAATTGTGTTCATTCTCTCTTCCCTTCCCTTTTTCCCTCTCTTATCCATTCTTCTACTCTTTTTTCTCACTTTATTTTCTTCCTGTTTTTTTTTTTTTATTCTGAGATAACATCTCAGTAGCAAGTCCTAGATCACAGAATGTTTGATGCCCCTGTTTCAGTACCTTTAGTGCTGAGATTATGGGCATATGCCCCCTTCCAAAGCTAGGTCTTAGCATGTAAGATCTGCATGTGTGGCTAAGTATTTGAGAGAAGTTTTAAATAGAGAAAAATGAAAGAAAAATGAAACAAACAGTCCCATAGTATCCGAAATGTGGTGGAGATCACTCAAGGATACTGAATCTTGCTGTCTTTCAATCTCTTATTTTGTGAGATGTGGATATCACATTGTAGCCTTCTTTGACTAATCTTACCTAATTTCGAGACAAACGTTAGCCTGGCTTGTGTGCTGTCTAGTTTTATCTTAGCTTGACACAAGCTGAAAGAAGGGAACCTCAATTGAGAAAATGTCGACATCAAATTGGCCTGTGGGCCGGCCTGTGGTACATTTTCCTGATGATTGAGTGGGAGACGCAGCTCACTGTAGGCAGTGCCAGCCCTGGGCTGGGTGATTGTGGGTGCTACATAAGAGAGCAGACTTCACATGCCACGGGGTGAAACACGTAAGCCGCACTCTTCTGTGGCCTCTACGTCAGTGTCTTCCTCTGCAAGTGTCTTCCATTCTGCCTCAAGGTCCTGCCCTGACTTCACTCAGTGATGGGCTGATACATGATGGAAATGCAAGATGAAACAAACCCTTTCTTCCCCATGTTGGTTTGGGCCAGGGTGTTTTACCGCAGTAATGGAAGCCTAGATAAGACAAACTGTATATCTTTCTTGTTTGCGTTTATAATTCCAGATGCATGAATATGCTGATTAAAATACAACTTTGTATGTATAAATCACCCCTTAGGTTTATGTGAGTGATATCATGCTGCCGCAGCATTCTGCATTATAACATTATTAAACTTGAAAATAAGTCAGGAATGAAAAATTAACACCCCAGATTAAAGATAGTGCAGTGGATTTTGAAGGACATACCCTGAAGGACAAAACCAGTTCAAAACTGAGCCAGGTCCACATAAACATGAATGATTGGAGGGATCTTGTGCAAAGAGGCAGTAGATGAAGAAGCTAGAGAAAGGTCCAAATGCCCAAATAGTGGAAAGGCATATGGACAGCAACTTCATAAGCAGGGGCCTATTACCCAAACTCATACTGGGTATGTAGGCTAGTCCTGGATGGAGAAAAGGGAAGTTATGAAGGAGGGCGGGGCTCGCATGTGAGGAGAACCTGAGCATTTGTTGGCTTGTACTGGCACAGTTGCCGATCTAGAGCACTTTAGAACTGCTGTGTCAAAATGGCTCCGTGTGCTCTGATTTCCTCCAGAGCTTCAGTCCTCTCCACTCTCAGGTCTTAGCATACCTGCCTCCTCAACAAGAAAACACCCAAAGCCGCTCCTTCTCCTACAGATGTCCCCAATACCTGGCCCAGGTCCCCCTCTGGGACCAAATTCCCCTTCTCACACACCCTAACATTTCCCCCAGCTTTTCTTCTAGCACAGAATTCATTTCTGTGGGATGTGAAGCTTGTTTAATTGTCTTTCCTACGAAATTAAAAACTCATTGGCAAGAAGGACTTTGACATATTTGTCTTTTTGCTCCAGGGTATAGCACAGAACCTGCTTTATAGTGGCACTCAATTAATGCCTAAATGTACTAATTAATGTGTCAATTAATTAATGGTTAATCAGAGGGTTCTGTTTTTTAAATATTTTTATGTAAATATTATGTACTTAGGCTAGAAAAAAATAATTATTTTCATGCATCTTGACTTTCAGAGCAGGTATCAGGAGAAAAAAACAAATCATAGTCACAACATGAAAGAACTGTCAATAATAAATGAAATTAGTCATATAAATTATGAAAGGTAAGTCAAAGAATTATTTATTTTGCAGCTGTGAAAAACTCAAAACCTTTCCGCCTACAGAAAAGGCATGAGCACTTTGATGTAACTAACTAGAAAATTTCAACCATATCATCTCCAAAAAGAATGTAACATGGCAATATTTTATAAATCATTTTTTAAAATTTTCCACAAAGCTCTTAAAATAAAAATCCATTCATCCACTTATAGAATATATCTTTATTTTCTGGTCCCATGAATGAACAAGTCAGATGCTCCTACTCTTACAGGTCTTTAATGGAAGGGAGAATACAAGTAAGAGATGAACGAGGAAACACAGATTATGTCTGAGGCTTACAACTACAGCAAAACTTAGGAAATTAATATAAAAATGCGCAGCCTGTAAGGAAGCGCTGCTGAGTATGGTCAGACGTCCTTTCTAAATGGAAGATGTGTAACCCTGGCAGCAAAGACGGGATGCAGGCAGAGGTATCTGCACCCTCAATTATCTCAAGATGACCAGAGGCCAGGGAGGCTGGGGCAGCGGTAGGATTGGTCCTGAATGACAATGACTGAGGAAGCGGAGACCATGGAAAGAGATCACAAGAGTCTACAGAGCTGGAGGTCCTTCAGGGAAGTCCAGATAATTTTCTGAGGAAAAGAAAAAAAATCCATTACATGCTTTCTCTCACTTCTTGAAGCCTAATGCTCCTATTTTTGTTGTTGTTGTTGTTATATTGCTTATTATCTGCATCCTCCGAGAGAGCAGAGACCTTGTTTTTGACATGGCTCTAATATCACTGTCCCAATATATATCTGAATAAATGAATAATCAAACGATGGTTTCGTTTAATACAACTATGTAGTAGATCATCATCCTATAGGTAGGAAAAGTCATGCAAGGAAAAGTGATGTGTCCATGACTGTTGAACTGGGTAGATTTTACCGTCCACGTAGTGCATTCTGGAGTCATCACAGAAGAGGGAACCTCGGTTCAGGAATTGCTTCTGCTCTGATAGCCTATAGGCACGTCTACGGGACGAGGCACTGTCTTGATTGCTAGTTGATGCAGGTAAGTCCAGTCCATTGTAGGAGCACTTGCCTTAGTCAGGTGGGCCTGGGCTCTGGGAACACTAGCTGAACTTGAGCTAGTGTTCAAGTTCATGTTGATGCCGAAGGACCCATCCAGCAGCCTTACTCCACAGCTTACACCTCTGTACATGCCTGTGTTCCTGTCCTGATATCTTGAAACAATAGACTAACCTGAATGGAAAAATAAACCAAATGATCCCTTTCCTCCCCAAATGGCTATTGCTTACAGTACTTTTTTTTTTTTAATCACAGCAACAGAATGAAACTATAACAGTTGGCATGTCCACTGTCCATTCCTTTGGCTCTAATAATGACAGCACCCCAGTCCACGCCTCTGGCCCAGCCTCAAGCCAAACAGAAAGCGAGTGCAGGTTCCTTGCTTCCAGCCCATGATGTGGTGATCCCTGCCAAAGAGAGACAGTCCAGCCCCTTGGCGCCTCCCAGTCTTGCTCCCTACCCACAGAGGTGTTCCGCTGGACCTTATGCACTGCAGGGCTGTCTCACTCTTCTCCCACCACACCTCTGCCTGAGCCTCTGCCTCCTCTCTTTTCTCTTGATCTTTCTGAGTCGGCTCAAAGACGCATGCCACATCGAAATGAGGGAGTTTTGAATAGATCATCTCCTTTGATGCCATTCCCTAGCTGCCTACACTCTTCAATAAAAAGGCTACCTAGCTCTGCCAGAAACCTCTTGGTGGTGGCTGACCTTTTGTGGTTTGATCTTTTCCAAGCCTGTCTTTGCAATTCTCTCAAACCCAGTTTCCCTTTTTGTGCACAGAATACTGATTTATTTGGGAAGAGCATCACCAGCTCTGCCTTCCCTGATCCACAAGTTAACAAGAACTGGATTTGGTCCAGCCCTGCAACAAATGACTAAAATTTCCCTTGAACTCACCCCTACCCTCCTTGTAGCATTTTTTTTTTTTTCAGAATTTGGTAAGGCATAGCAGGAAGCAGAAAATGCAAGAATGGATGTCTCAGAAAGTCCAGAAATCCCAGTTTTCCTTTGAGGGCAGACCTACTCCCAGCAACTCTTATTAAAGCAAGTGAAGAAAAAAATACCCAACAAACCACAGTGTATTCTACTCTCGTCCTCCGGTTTCCATGGAGCCCGGAGCATCCTGCAAAGGAAAGGTAAGAAGGACACATCCGCACTCCCCAGCCAAAGATTTTAGACCACACCCTCCTTCACAGACCACCTGCATTGGCTTTAAAACTTGGAGTTTCCCTACCTTTCTCCTTCAGGGCCATGACCAAAGCAACCACATATTTTAAGGTATTAACTGAAGTTGCCTTCCTCCCTGTTTTCTTCCCCTCATCAAAGAAGACAGGCTGTTCTTTGATTTATTGCCTTAGGACAGGTCCCTATCCAAGTCCAAAACAGGAAGTGCATTGGAGGTTTTTGGTTTGTGATCTTCTAACCTTAAATGTACTGAGAAGCAGAAAGTATAGAAGAGAGCTCTTGTGGCTTGTGGAGGAAATGAGATCTTCAGAAGAGGGAAAGGGGAACTGCTGGGCCTCGCTCTGTGATGGTGCCTTGGGGCATAAAACCATTGGAGGTGTTTGCATAGGTGCAGGTGTGTGTGTGTGTGGGGGGAGGTATGGCCCAGGACTCTCAGCCTGGGACATCATCAGCTTCATCTCAGCTTCATCCAAGCCACCCGTCCTCCCCACATCACATTATCAGGGGACACTGGGGAACTGGCTAACCTGGATGGCATCAGTACAGGAGTCCAAGGGTCACAGGACATTGGCATGGACACGGAGTAAATGCTTACTATATCCGATGAGCTCCAGGATGAGGAAGGGACCCAGTGACAGTGACAGAATGCACGTGCTCGGAGCCCTAGGTCAAGTTGAAAATCAGAATTATATGCCTTCCACAAAGGACTTCCCAGAAATGTCCTTCTTAGGCGTAGACAATTGTCTTGGCTTTTGAAATGGGTTTTTCTAACAGTCCTCTTAAGTCTACATACATCTCCTGACTCTGCACTGCCAGTATGACACTTTAATCCTATACCAAGCTCACACTGGTGGCTCACCGTTATCTTCCTAGGAGGTAGAAGAAGGCCTTACGACTAGATCATACTGTGACCAGAGCATACTGTGTCGGTAGCTTGCTTTGTTCTCTTTCTCCTACATGCTCCCATGGTGATGCTCACTTTCTGTATCTAACAGGCAATGTCTAAAGCAAAGGGAAGTTGAGTTTCCCCTATCATCTCCTTCCCCGACATCAAACAGTTCTCAACCTCTAGGCCACGACCCCCACAGGGCTCACAAAGCATATATCCTGCATATCAGATAATATGATTTACAACAGCAGCAAACTCACACTTATAAGGCAGTGTTGGATGTTGGGCTGATGCGTGTTACTGGCCGTCAAGATCTGGTTACACTTATCCTTGGCTTGTCAACCTGCCTAAGACATACCTGATTGGTTGACTGGATGGTCTATACCTGGGCAGGGCAGAATGGAGTAGGTGTGACTAAGGTTCTAGGGCTTCTGGGACAAGAGAAACACAGGACATACAGACAGAGGGGAAGAGAGGAGGAAGGATGCCACGGTGGTTAGCGTCGAGAAGAAACCATGAGGGGCCAGGAGGAAGGACTCCAATAATGGCGTGAAAAGCCCAGATGAAGAATAAAAACAAGCACTATGGGATTATGGATGGAAGTAGACCAGATGAGGAGGATTAAGGTAGATGGCATTGGATGGGGGCTGAGAGATGGATGGTGAGGATACTGTGCCAGTGTAGGTGAAATACTTGTCCAGTTTAAGGTAAATAAGGCAATTATAGATCTAACAGGTGTCTGTGTCTCATTATTTGTGATAGTAGGTTAGATAGCACCACCATGATAATCTTAGGGCTAATAATAAACATTACATAGCCCAACATTTATTATAGTTTTTTATTTAGTACAGCAAAGTAGCAACAAAATAACTTTATGGCTGGGGGTCACCACAACACGAAAAATCGTGTTGAAGGGTCGCAGCATGAGGAAGGCTGAGAATCGCTGCTCTACTTAAGACTGCTTTCCCAAAGATCCTGTCAGCAATGCTGGGACGCTCCCCTCTTCTCTCACTCCAGCACCACAGCCTTATCAGGACGTTACTAATCCTCGCTAATTCTACCTTTATTAATATGTTGTGGTAGACATTTAGTGATAGTTTAAATGAATATGTGTGAACAATGAGCAAAGACTCAAATATATATTTTGTCATCTAAATTTAGTACTGGTAAGTTTTAATATTTATAATTAAGATCTACTTATTGGGAAAAGACCTACATTTAAATACATATCCATTTCACTATTTTCTAACATGTATATGTTGTCCTGTGTAATTAGATTTGGATATTGTTTTGACTACATTCTAGCATTACTGGAGGTAAGCTAGCAAAATCAGGGCATTTATTGTAATACCCAGACTGTCAACAGCCTTTCAGCCTCTAATTCAGCTTGGGAAGCCAGCCAAGGTCAATGACTGCTAACTAATAAAGTCAAAGGTCAAAGGGTCTTTCAAATTAATGCTCCAACAATTACTGCTCTGCAAAACTGTTCTCTAGAAAGGAAAAAAATAATAATAAAATAAAAACAGTTGATGCTACAACAGAGATATTCATTCATTGTTCTCGACATTTTGTCCTCAACTCCCCCTCCCAAAAAAAAAAAAAAAGATCTATGTTGCTTTTCACACACTACAAAACTCTTCAAAAGGGTTGGTTTGAGCAGCTGAGCAGCCATTAGATTACATCTCAGAAATGTGGAGATGTCTGACTTTGGTGTCTAATGACTGGAAACTTAGACTCAAGAATTTCTGAGAATCTATAAATAGGACAGTACCATCTAGCAGCTTCGGGGTTGTGTTGGCAGCCTCAAAGCTAACATCCTCCAAAAGGCAAAGAAGACTGGCCTTCTGTGCCAGAAGAGAAAAAAGAAAAAAAGAAAGGCAGGGGTTGGGGTGGGGTGCAAAGCAGATGCTTCGCTGAGAGCTCTGTGCCTCCTCTCATTCAAGTTCGGACTTAACAAATGACTCTTTAAATATTTATAAGAGTAAAAGGAAGGTAACTGCTGTGTTCCCTAGATGGGTCTTTATCTTTAAGTCATTTGCTATCAGTCTATGCTGTTGGGAAAAGGTAGCAGGAGCTGGCGAGATGGCTCAGTCAATAAAGTACTTGCTATCTGAGCCTGGGAACCTGACTCTGATCAGTAGCCAACTCATAAAAAGTTAAGCAAGGAGCTAAGGTGATGGTTCAGCGGTTAAGAACACTGGCTATTCTTCCAGAAGACCCAGGTTTAATTCCCAGAGGCTCACAACTGTCCGTAAGTCAGGCTCCAGAGGACCACTTCAGGCCTCCACAGGCACCAGATGTGCAAGCAGCGCACAGACACACCTACAGCAAAACATCCATACACATAGAATAAAAATTGGGAAAAAATTAAGGAAGGTAGCTCTATACATTGCTTATCTTAATCTCTGGGGCCCTCGGCTAGCCTGGGTTAATCCGCAGCCCCAGGTACCACAGAGAGACCCTGTCTCAAACAAAACAAAGCAAGGTAGATCACTCCTGAGGAACAATACCAAGGATTTTTCTAGATATCTTCCATAGATTAAATACCTTTAAAACCTGCTTTTATTGCTTGCTCGTAGCCACAGCAGATCGGTCTTACAAACCTGCCCTGCCCACCTGTTTGTGTTCGTGCTCTCAACATGTCAATGGAGGAGATACCCCATCTGGCACTTTATTTTATTTATAATTCTGGAGCTGCCAACACTCCCTCGGCTTTACACAGGATGCACACTCAGATACTGGCCACTTGCCTATATGGGACCTCTGAGCCAGCAATGCAGCACCCATGACAGCCAGTGTGCTCTGACTGGCTTTCCTAACCAGGCAATTAACCCCAGGATTTACAGGCAAGGTTTGAGGGTCTTCTTCTGTGATTTGATTTCATCCCGCGCTACCTGAAGCAGAACTTATTATCTTAAAGCCTCATCATCTACAACTCTCAGATACAGGTTGCCTGTCTGTTATCTGGAGTAAATGTTTTAGGCAGTGGGGCGTCTGCTGAATAAGTGCTTTCACACAGAGAAATTCTCCACAGCACTCCTTTTCTTGAGCAAAAGGTGGATCCTTAGGAAAAGCAAAGAAAATAAATTTCAGAATATTGTTTCAAAGGAGACACTCAGCAAAGCAAAGAAGATTTTAACATCACTTAGCAGAGAAATGATGGCCTTTCTCTTCTCTGCTTGCACAGGGCCCTTTTTCTGCGCTTTCTTCCTTACTTATGACTAAAACATCTGTAATAGTTTCTTAGAGTCTCATGCTGGTAAGACCAGGAAAATATTGACTCCAATAAGAAACTCGATAAAGACTGAGAAAAGTACATGTAACTCAGGGCAAACATTTTTATAAATATGTAAAAGCAAACAAACTGATTGATAGACAAATGATGGCCAGTATAGATGTTTGCATAGGCAAAGCTGTACATGTCTACTGAAATGTTAGCAGTTATATTTTTGCACATACATTAGCAACAGTTTGGGTTATCTTATTCATTTGCTTATTGCATTTTCATATTTGTTTCTTACAATAGCAAACTGTACTTTGCAATAAGTTCACCCAAACTAGACTAAAAATGGGTAACTGCTTTTTCTTTTTTTCCAGCTAGCTCATTTTTACCTTACAGAAACATTACTGATTTTGTATGTTGGTTTTGTATCATACAACTTTATTGAAATTGCCTTTCTTTAAAAAATTATCTTTCCTGACACTGTGATATCAATGTGTGCTGGGTTCTATCAACACACAGCTTGTAGGAACAAATTTTGCCTTATCTTGTAGAGAAAGTGTTACTGCATTAATGAGGCCCCAAATTTTCCATCTGAACTACGTTTCATGTTCTGTGGACTGAATTAGGCCCTTGAGAAACTGTTGAAAATATAATCAGTATGGGGCCCATGAGATGGCTCACTGCCCATGAGCCTGCCAACCTGAGTTCAACCCTAACAGCTCAGGTGGTGGAAAAAGGAAATGACTCCTCCAAGTTGTCCTCTGACCTCCGCGTGTGTGATGTGGCCTGTCCATCTCATGCGCGTGCACACACTGTGTGAGGGTGTGTGTAATGTCACTTGGACTTCCGTCTGATTCAAGCAGAAATGTCTAAGAACAGGCTTTTCCCATGGATCCTATTTGTTGCTTTACAATAATATGTTAGTTTCCCTTTCTGCCCAGAATTCTGGACTGCCCACTCTCTCACTATACATGATACAGGAAGATCTTTTGTGCAGAGCCAAAAGCTTGCCTTGTTCTGGAGAGAAGATGCCTCTCACAGCAGAAGCTGCAGAGACACTGCTTCCATGACCAGAAGTCCAGTTTTTCTCCTGTTTCCCTCTTGCCCTCAACAGCTAACCTAACTCATAACATCAGAATGTCCTCATCCTGGTGGCCGATAACTGCAAGGCAGCAAGAACCGGCAGCTCAGAGCAGTAAAGAAATGCCTGGAACCCCAGTGGCCCAGGGACCTTTTCAGAGCAGAACGAACCACCCTCAAACCTCAGGTAGGACTGTCTGAAACTAATCATGCTGTGGTCAGAGACTGTACAAAGACAGGATCACGAGGCACCATGGATCTAAACCCCAGAAATCAGGGACCAAACACTGGCAAGTTGGAGTATTTAGACGACATCTTCCATGAGAGCTGCCAAGGGTCTGCCATGTTCTAGAGTCACTATGTATGCAGGAAACCAAAACTGCACTGAGCACTGGCCCAGATACTGAGACTGAGAGACTGGGTTTGAAGCTGCCTTCGGCCACTTTCTTTTGGTCAATTATCTTTTTTTTTTGCTTTAAGTCAAGTGAGGGCTGGAATACAAATCTCCTATAGAAGCCAACTAGTTAATCCTCAGAATAAACTGGAACTAGGACCCCCTGCCCTGGTTTGTTTTCTGTTGCTGTAATAACATGGCATAACCAAAGCAGTTTATAGAAGATTTGCTTGGGCTTACAGTTCTGCAGGGCTGGATGTCTGTAACAACTGGGAAGGCATGAGGATTGGGAATCTGAGAGACCACATCATAACCACACATGGGAATCAGAGAGCCAAAACAGGAAACAAGAAGAGCAAGGCTCTAAACCCTCAAAACCTGTCCCTGTTGACTTTCTTCCTCCTGCAGAGCTTTTCTTCCCAAAGATTCCGTAACCTCCCCTGCCAGAGACCAAGTGTTAAAATATAAGGGGCTATACTGCACATTTCTCACCCAAACCACATAGGCAAATAGTGTCTCTCCTTCTGTCCTGTCCCTTCCTTTCTCACCTGACTTTGGTGTGGGCAATATCCTCCACATTGCTACTCTGCATGCCCAGGAGAGGGGCAACCCTCAGGTGTAAATATTTCTGTCAACCAAGCAGCTGACCTGACAGGTGTTGCTGAGCCTCGTTCACAAGGTCTCTGGTTGGAGACTGAATCTACAAGGGGTTTGGTCATTTAGCTGTGGTCTGGACCAGGAAGTGGGCGTCAAAGATGCTGTACAAGCTGAGAAGGAGCAGGAAGCTTGAGGAGGCACCAGGGTGGGCTTCTTGGGCTGGGCATAGTGCCAGAATGTATGGATGCTAGCATTAGCCTGATTGAGTTCTATCCCCCGAGGAATTGAAAATCTACCCCAAAAGCACTCCCCTGTTCACACACATTGTGAACCTTGAGCTCTGGTTCAATCTAGCCCTGGGAGAACACTGCTGAGCTCTTGGCACTGGGAAGAGCAGATATTCCCTGTACCACAGCAGCTACAAGGGAAAGAGAGAGGTAAACTGTAAGACAAGAAAAAAAAAAGCATAGACAAATGAACCTAAGACACCAAGCATGCCAATCCTTCTCTAATCCCCGGCCTTGCCACCATCCCCAGCGCTCACATCGGGTGGCTCCGACCTGTTGGCAGCTTTAAAGAACCCATGAAGGAAGAGGGAAGTGCATTATTGCTGCACAGATGTTTCCAAAGTTCCAGATATGATACTGAAGCTATCAGATCCCATGCTGTCACAAAAAAAGAAAGTCCCCATAAATACACAGCTCCGTCCTAGAGAATTCATGCAATCTGGTAGTGAGCAAAGGAGAGCCTCATTGCATGCCAAGAGTCTATTCACGGGTGTTCGTACAGGTAGCGAAGATACATCCCTGGCTTGCAGGAGGCTGTGTGCTCTGCAACATATAAATGAACCTTTGGTGGGATATCTTTCTATAGTACCTTCAAACTAGAGTGCTTCACATTTAGCCCACAAATCAGCTCTTTCCCCCCATTTATATCTTCCTGCAAATGTCTGAAAAATGTAAGGTTTCCTTCAACGACAGTTACTTCTGAATCAAGTACATTTAGCTACTGTCTTGGTGTTTTTCTAAATTACTGTCTTCAGCAAATGCTTAGATAAAACAGTCCTTTTATTATTCTGATGGAATTCAGCAAACAGTGTCTATGGGACTTTTGTTTTGGTGAAGTGCTCTGTTGCCAGGATACCCAGGGTGAAGATGTCAAAAGAAGACACGTTGAAAGGACAAGCTATCGTGAATATTCCCAAGCCTTCTTCTTGAATACTAATCATTCTGCTTTACCTATGCCTTTTCTTTTTGCTATAGGAAAGATACTAGTCTACAGTTTTAAAATAATAACTTATCCAGAACACAGAAAACACATACTATTAAAGAAACCCATCACATCTCATCTCCCCTCTTTTTTCCTTATTCTCCTTTTGTTTAAATTATAGCATTCTGACCATTAGAGAAAAATCCCATTTTTTGCACTAATACGTGTTGAGAAATAAAAGAGAAGAGTATTTCTTCTCAATGATTTCAAGAAGATAAAGCACACTGAAGAGACAAATTAAAGGGTGAGATAAATGAAATACAAGTGGAATGGCTCTAATGTTGTCTGTTTACTTTGAAAGCATGTATTAGGCATTTTAAGACGCATTATTAAGCATCTGCTAGGTGTGTAGAATGGCACTAAGACCCAAGACCTAAACATAATTAAACGCACTTGAAATTGAATGCTGTGAAATTCTGTACCAGAATAAATAAAAAGGAAATCCCGCAAAACCAAATAGGGAGACATGAATATTGTCTTGGTGGTTGTATCAAAGACTATAGAAGAAAAAAAATATTTATGGTAAGTGAATGGTAGTATGTCTCAGGGCATGGGATCAATTAATTCTGGACTTTCTGAATTATGCTATCCCGGCCACAAAAATAGATTGTGTTATTATAATGGTGACTTGCCATCCTGGGTAACATATGAAGTAGGTTCACACAGGCATATTTCAAGAATGTAAGATTGGCCAACCATATTCACACTGCAGGAGTGTCACAAGCATGTGGAGGTGTGGGTGGTTGGAGGAAAGTTCTAAAATACAACCCTTTCAAAACAACCAGTTAATAAACTGAGCACGTTTCAGTCAAGAGGAGGGCAGGCCACTGTGATCAAAGGAAGGGACATCAAGATTCCCAGGAAAGTATCGGACCACGAGACACCACAAAAGTGAAAGTCAACCTAGGTAACTTTGTATGAGTGTCACTCAGTGTTTCATACTGAAAAAGGTAAATCATTCAAACATTCTGTCTTGGCCATAAAATTACCAACATTTTATAGAGCAAGATAAGGATAATTGCTAATATGTGTTTTAGAAAATTCAACCAATGACTACCATGGTAAAATTTTCAAATAATCCATGAAAAAAATGGGATATAAAATTGTATAAATATGATCAGATATTAATAAGTTATGCTAAGACTTTAATGATGATCTCATTTGAGTGGTAGAATTACATATATTTCCTATAATAAACTTTAATGGTGATGATTATTAAATTAATGTTTTCGAGTCTTCTTGGTTTATCCTTATTCAGGGAATATAAAATGGGTCATAAAGAGAGGAAAAAGGAACGTTCTTTTCTTTGGACCTTTATACTTGGCAGACACACGACATCATTTCACTATAACTCATGTTTAACCAGCTGCAAACAGCTGCTTGAGCATAGTTGTGTCTGGACCGACTTTTCTACTTGCCAGTTTGGCAACCTTGTTTCATTTGCTAAATATTTAGTAGACCCGGATCTCTAAACACCTCTGCTTTTCCACAGAATGCTGCCTCAGAGGAAGCTAAGCTTGTCTCAGAAAACACTAGTGAGCGAGGGAATAGCACACAGAAAAGCCTCAAGACATGAAATGTGGCAAGAGACCTCAAACCCACCTGGAGAATCCCTGTGCAACTGTTAAGCAGCCCTGGTGAAAACCATTCCCCAGCTACATTTTAAGGCAGCATTCTTCTGTCTTGCAACAGAATTGCTTCTAACTCATTTTCTCCTTTTTCCTCAAGCTCTCTTTCACTGAATTCTCTAGTCCACTACCCATTCTCTCTCTACACACCATACACACACACACACACACACACTCACACATACACATGCATACACTACACTGAAGTGAAGAAACTTGATACATAAACAAATGCAGTAACTCCCTACTGGAGCCCATGTACTTGTAGATGTATGTACATATACATACTGATAGACAGATGATAGATAAATAGATACACATATAGATGATGATGATGATAGATGATATGAAGATGAGAGATGACTGATATATAGAGACAGATGATATAGATAGGTAGATGATATATATAGATAGATGATTGATAGATGATGGGTAGATGATATATAATAAATAGGTGATTGAGATTATTGACACATAGATAGATGATTAATAGATAGATATAGATGATTGATAGGTATAGATAGATGATAAATTACAGATATAGATAGAGAGATGATAGATAGATAGATAGATAGATAGATAGATAGATAGATAGAGGATAGACTGATAAATCATCTGTCACATCATTCATGACAGATTCAGGTTTAGCATTCTTTTGCTATGCATTTATGTGTGCGTATACCTGTGTGTACATTTGTGTACATGGTTGTGTGGTGCTTATGTGTATGGGTGTGAAGTACATATATGTACATGCATGTTACATATAAACCAGAGGACAGCCTTAGGCATTGTTTCCAACTAGTTTTGGCTTTTTTGGTTTTGTTTGTTTTGTTTTGTTTGTTTTGTTTTGTTTTGTTTTGTTTTGTTTGTGAGACAGAATCTCTCATTGGCCTGGGATTCACTGATTAGCCTAAGCTAGCTGACCAGTGAGCCCAGAAACTCACCTACCTATCTATACTGCTCTAGTGATAAAAGTACAAGCATCTGGCTTTTCTACATAGATTCTGGGCATCCAACTCCGGTCCTCATAGAAAGCGTTTTACAGACTGTATTATTTTCCACGCTGATAGATTTTCAGTTGGAACCCCATTTTTCTATTTCACCCCGGTAAAGGTCCTACTAGTTGGCACATGCTCTGGGTTCTCAAGACGAAGAACCATCATGAATCTTTCCATCCAATCTGGATATAAGTGCACAGATGTAAACTTAGACCACTCAGGAAAGCAGGACTTATAAGGTGAGAAGGCATGCGATATAACCCAGGGCCTCTTATAATTCATCTCCAAACACTCATGTGCACAAGGTTCTGTTGCCTTAAAACCTAACACAAAAATGTCAGCTAAATGGGATTCAGAGTCATCTGCATGCCCCTGGGAACCAGCTTGCCAAGAACATGATAAAATTCAACCAGAACAGCTATTCAAAATAATCAAGAGAAAGGAAAGTTAAAATACATTAACGATCATTAAACATACAGTTAAGATATAATTAAGGACAGAAAATGTGAAGTTGACTTTTAATATCTGGAGAAAGCAGGAGGTGGCTTCCTCTCCATATGGAAAATATGACTCATAAAGCCACTTTTGGCTGAAATTTGAGTGCCAACAAACTTACCTTGTACAAAAGCGTGTAGCTAGATGCAGCATTCAAACTGGCCTCTCTCCATGAGCCCATGATAGAAGCACCATGGGCCCAAGCAAGAAATAATTCAAACCACAGCCAGCTCCATTGGCTGAGCCTACAGAGGTCTAAGTCAGCAGTTGTGTTTTAAAAGAAAATGTGGATTTCCCTCCTCTTCCCTAGACATCCTCATCAGCCCGTCAAAGGGCATGCATTCAGCTAGGACCTTCAGTTCAACCAGAACAACACTCACATGCACAAAAGCCAACTTCTCCATTCACTTAGCTGTAACCATTTAGCTGACGATAGCGTGAGCCTGTGTAATTAGGCTAGGACAGAACCAGCACTGTTTACTTTTGAAGTAGGTGGCTCTATCCCCCAAGGAGACCCTTCAAAAATCCAGTCTTTAAAGGGATTCAAGATTTGTCAATTGCCCCTAGTCACATCTTCTGAGCCAAACTGGCTTTGCTCTCTGGCAAAAGAACCCAAGTTTCCAGGTTGCATAAGCCTCAGGTGAAACTGCTATGAACTATTGTCTGTTGAGGAGAAAATGCTGGGCTGTGACAAGCACCAGCCATGGGGAATAAACAAGAGGGAGATGAAACATTCTAAGTTGATACAAGGAAGCATTTTCAAAGAAGTGTATATCTTATCAGAGTGTAAAGTTAACAAAAAAGCCTGACAAACTACAAGAATTTTTCAAAATCAATGCAAATAATCCCGTGAAAGCTTGATTCTCTAGTATAATCTCTTAGGACAGAGACCCCACATTATATTGTCCTTAAATCTAGGTGTGTTTTAGTTCCTACAGGTTCCCTTGTCTCCTGTGTCATGAGTTCCCCAGTTCACAGGGTGCTGGAGAGTTCAAGTGTATTTGTTTATCATACCTAAGCAAGAGGAATCATGTGGTAGCGGGCAGGCTTGGACAGTAGACCAAGATTTCTGGCTATGCTTCTCCTTGTCACTAGACACGTGCCTTTGGATATTTCTTAAGGTTATATTCCAATTTCCTCTCTTTCAGAAGATGGAGAAAAGTAAAAACAGCATTTAACTCATAGAACTGTTGGAGATTGGGTCAGTTATATGTAGAAGTTTAAAACTGGTGCCTTACAATGATCCATTGTATATGAATGTTGGTTACCATTGTGGATAAGAGGAACAACACATCAATTGCTTTTCAGTTGGACACGCTGTCTATGCTTGTTCATGTTTGTATCCTGTTGTGTTCTGGACAGAAGGTAAGTCAACTAACAAAAAAAAACCTAACAGTACAATAAGCATGATTTTCAAGTAGGGTGGAGCTAAAATGACAGTTATTTCTGGGTTTTATTGATCTGCCAAAGATGATTAGAAAGAACATTAACAGTTAGGCAGATGTACAATAAAGGAGATTCCCTGTGTATTATTGACCGAGTAACTTTCTGTCTCACGGTCCTTCCTCTCAAGTCAGCATCGGCCTGGTGTTGTCCTCTTTCCTTCCCATCACTGATCGCCAGTGCTGACGTCAGAAATACAAGCAGAAACTGGAACATGCACCTGAAACAAAGGGAGAGGAAGGGCACACAGAGGCTAAGAACAAGGCAGAAACAGACCCGGAGGAAACGAAGTGAAGCAAAAGTTTAAGGCAATATCCCCCGCACCCAGCTCTATAAATCTCTTACCTAAAGATGTGTCCGTTCTACCCCAGAAGACTCTGAGGTTCTCAGAACCTACAGGAAACTCCTGGCCTGGCCTCTGCTTCCAATTAGTGCTACCCATTAACATTTTCATGAGGTGATACATTTGTCTTCTGAATATGGTAATGGTCTCAGGGTTCTTCCCTGTGTGGTGAGGATTTATTCACCACAAGTGCCTGTTCCAGGAACCAATTACAGGAGCACAGTCTGACAGAATTCCCCCATGGCTCGAGCACCAAGATTAACTTCAGCACAGGTCATGTTTGTGTCACAAACAAGGACGTTATTGGTATTCCAGAACCAGGCGACTCAAAGAGCAATTCAGACTTAGACACTTGAAGCTGGAGCGGAACCTTTTAGAGAACGTAGGAATCTGCCTTCTCTTTTCCCTCCCCTGGTTGAGAAAAAGTGGCTTCCTCTGTACCATCCCTTCTCATTGGAACAAACGCAAAGCCATGAAACTATGTTTTCTTCATTAAAAGTTCTAAACTGAGTACCATGTGGTTTTCTTGTTTAAGTTTCTGTCTGAAAGCAGCGTTGGCTGCTCTATGATATGGCTTCGGAGCACTGTGCACAGGACTCCCTTTACGGCCTCTGGTGGAGCTTTCTAATAGTCCAGGTGCCATGTTTCATGGCAAACATTGCTATTTATCCCGAGAACTTGTTATCTGAGCACAGTTGCCACTTTCAAGGGAAAAACCACGGCACCAAACTATTACATCGGAAAGCATACTTTTATTAAAAATTTCATCAATGAACTCTACCTGGAAGATCAGAAGAAAGCACTTTCCGATAGCCAGTTTCCTCACTTCCCAGAAACATGGCTGCAGAAGGAGTGGCCTCTGGAGACAGACCCCTAAGATGGCAACTACATCATCTTAGGCCAGCCTCTTGAAGCCTTTCCTCCCCTGCTAGATGGAGACTTTAAAAGAGCTCACGGGCTGTGAGTACTGAGAATGTTAAGGCCCCAGAATGCGTGAAGCAGGGATGGAGAGATGACCTAGTGGTTTAGAGTTCTTGCTGCTCTTGCAGAGGACCTATGTTCAGTTCTCAGCACCCGCATGGCAGCTTCACCTGTGCAATGCCAGCTCCAGGGGAGCCGACCCGTTTCCTGAACTCTGTGGTTTCCTGCACACACATGGTGCAGAGGAATACACTCAGACACACATGCACTTGTGTACATAAAATGAAATGATTTTTCAAAGGGAAGTGCCTTCCATATAGGCACCAAATAAAGCAAAAGGCATGTCTGAAGACTGTGAGGAAGACACTCTCTCGTGTGGTACAGAGTGACGGCCCGCTCTCAGCAGACCAGTGTCCACCACAGATGTCATCGTGTTACTCTGTGAGGACAGTCCTCTAACGGGCTTCTCCTGCCTCCTCCCTTACTCTCATGGCACAGCACTTTCCAAGCTATATCCATTTCTGCCTGACTACTCCACTCAACAAAACCTTGTACACACACACACACACACACACGGCTGGTCTCCCATAGTTTGAGTCTGTATCCAGGATAGGAGCAGGGACAGGAGGGGTTAAGAGATTAACAGCAGTAAGAACCCGTTTTGTTAGCATACAAAGAAGGAAGCATGTAGCTTCCAAGAACCACAGCAATCTTGATTAAAACTTCTGGACAAATTGAATAATTCTGAAAGTGCCCTGTCATTACACACTTACAGGTGTTTTGTGTAATTTTAAGTAGATGCTTAATGATTCCGTGAAGCTTAATTACGCCATCTTTGTGTTATATGTCACCTTCTCATTCTGTGTTAACCTTTCTCCCCACAAGCTGGAGTCCTTTCTGACTCTCCTGTTGCCCATCTCCTAACACACGCACCCCGCAATTCCCCTCTCAAGTGTCTCCACCCTGATCTGTGGTCCCTGTATACTTTCTGTCGCCTAGTCACACTAGCAAGACTCCCTCTGTACACTTTACCAGCTTTGAAGATTTTGTAGACTTTGCAAACCCTTAAGGCAAGAAAGCGGCTAGGTCACCACCTGAGGGGCTCTAGCAGCCTAGCTGTGGGCCCCCCATCCCACCTCCACCCCTCCCCATCCCCACCCCAGACTTTCCTAAGGGCCCTAATGGTCTTTTTCTAGCAGCTGTAACTCATCCCCAGCCTGGAGGAGGTAGAGTATGCAGGCCTTGCCCTACCAAAAAAAAAAAAAAAAAAAAAAAAAAAATTCCACCAATCCTCAGCCTGGAACTGATCTCAGGCCTGTTAAGCTCTGCCCCCTAAGAAATCCTATCTGAGCCCTGCCTTCTGTTCAGTTCCCTGCTACCTTCTCCTGGGAGCAGAGGCAGCCACCCCTGGATTCGTCTCTTTCAATAAATCTCTTTTATGAGATTTGCCTCCCAGTGTGACTCTCAGATCAGAAGAAAGCCAGGCAACAAGGGAAGAAGGGAAGAAGTGGAGTCAGGCGGAGGCTCCTGGGCGCCTCAGCTCAGCTGGGATCTCCAGCACTGCAGAAAAGGAGCCGGAGAAACAGAGCTGGTACACTGTAGCACTCTGGCTCAGGAATCTTCTTTTTCAAGACTGCCATGCCTCCGCTGAGGAGACTTCCCTCAGAGCTGAGCAGTTCCTGGGCTCCTGATTCCCAGGATACCTTTCCATCCCAGCAGGAACACCAACCCTTCCCTGGCTTCTGTGGTTACTGTACACTTTTGAAGATTTGAAGCTAGGAAGCACCGATCACAGAGATAATGCAGCCTTTTGTCTTCCGGGGTCTGCGTTACCTCACCCAATATACTCTTTTCTAGCCCATAATTTCTCTTTACAGGCAAATAGTACTCCAGTGTGTATACGCACCACATTGCTATTGCCACTATCCAAGCATTGGCTGAAGAACATTTAGGTTGTTTCAGGGTGGGCCTCAAACCCTGGGAGGCAAAAGACACTGCCAGTGCTAAAGACCCTGAACAGGTAGGAGGACTTGAACGATTAGAGCTGGATCTGACCTGAAAGCCCCATTCCTGAGGTCTGGCCTCAGTGGTTCCTGAAAATGCCAGGTAAGCTTCCAAGGGAGAGAACCAATTATGCTGTCCTACCCATCCAGTTCCCCTGAACACCAGTCGTCTCCGGGCTTCCCATAGGACAAGACTTGCTCGCACTCACCCAGGGCTCCCTTTCTGACACCCTCCACCATCCTACCTGACCACCCACCCCCAAGCCTTTGCTCCAGGACACCAGCTTCGGCTGGATGCCACAAACAGCGCAGCTGTGTAGGACAGACTTCCTGGCTAGAGAGGAGCTCTAGCGCTGAACCATGACTTGCTCCAGCTGTCCCCCAACCCACAGGACTCTTCTATTTCACATCCAGTCTTTCCACACAAATGTCCCAACCCTCATACTCCAGGCTCGGAGCATGAAGACACATCCTGTACCCAGCACAGTTCCCCTCTCTCCACCTGACTTCATCCAACCCAAGATGTTCCCAACCACTGGACTCAACCTGCCCCCACATCCTCTCTTCTTCCTCAAACTATTTTATCCATAACAGACTCAGGACTAACAAGGAAGTCCAGATAGCATCCCAGGAATAACAACAATATGAAAGATCAGGCCAGTATCACCTCTCCAAAACCTGCCAGTCCTGTAGAAATGCTTGCCAAGGAGAATAGCCTACTCCAGGAAACAGCATTTAAAACAACAATCATAAACATCAGCAATGAATTTAAATATTTAATGGCTTTAAAGAAGACAATGACCTCAAGGAAAAGGAGTTTACAGAGACTAAACACCTGAATGATAACCAAGAAAACACAAACAAAAGGCTGATGAAAATGACAACGATAATCCAAGGCTTGATGACAGAATTCATCCAGAAGAGAGATAGATACTGAAAGAGCTCAAACTAAAATGAGGAAGGACTCGAAAAATCAATAGCCCAACTAGAAAACTCTCTCTCTCTGTTTCTGTCTCTGTATCTCTCTCTCATATACACACACACAGCTTACAAGTAAAATGAATCAAGCAGTAGATTTAGACCACATTAAAAAAAGAAACATGAAAATTTTAAAGACATACACAAAATGTGAAACACCATGAAAAAAAAACAACAACAAAACTTCTGAATTATAGGAATAGATGAGAGAGAAGAATCCTAAGCCAATGGCACAAACCAAATTTTCAATGATATAGAATAAACTCCCCCAAACTAAGGAAAAACACACCCAAAGAAATTTAACAAGTACACAGAACAACGTATAAACAAGACCAAAAAGAAAAAAAAGGAAAATCTCCATAGCATGTCATAGTTAAAACATTAAGTACACATATAAAAAAAAAAAGTTTATAGAAAGCTGCAAGAAAAAAAAATCAAGTCGTGTCAAAATAAGTTGTTTTCTCAGTGGAAACTTAGAAAGCCAGAAGAGCCTGGAACACTTAATTCCAAGTCTTAAAAGACTATGAAGGCCAACCTAGAATAATGTACCAAAAAACTATCTGCTTTGATTGAAGAAGAAAAACTTTCTACAACATAAAAAGTCTTTTTTAAAAATCCATATCTAATAAGCCAAAGAAAATGAACAAATTATTCTTCATGTCTGAAAAGAAGAATGAACATAGCAGAAAGACTGTGGAAATAATTATGAAGACATAATTATTAAAACACTAAATAGTATTCAGAACACAAACAATAACACCAAGATTCAACAGCACAATGACCACAACTAGCACACGCATCTCAATAATAACTTTAAATATCAATTGCCTCATTCCTCCAATCAAAAGACACAGACTGACTGAATGGATCAAGAAAGCCCATCTATCTGTTGCCTGCAAGAAACATGTATTAGTTTTAAAGGTGGGAACTGTTTTGGAGTAAAAGAATGAACAAAAGTACTGCAGTCAAATGGCACCAGGAAGTAAGCAGGCATTGGCATCATAACATCTGACAAAGGCCTTCACCTAAAACTAATATGATGGAATAAGAAGGACGCTACATACATCCTGTCAAAGGAGCAGTTAACCAAGAAGACATTGCTAGCCTAAACACATATACACCAAATTTGGGGTGAGCAATTTAATAAAAAATCTACTACCACACTAAAGACATAGCTAAACATCAATCCATTAATAGTAGTTTATTTCAAAACCCCACTTTTCCTAATAGTTGATCTGAAAAAAAAAAAAAAAACTAGAAACATCAGAATTAATGGGCCCTAATGCATCAAAGGACTTAACAGATATCTATTAAAAAATCCTCTAACCAAGCACCAAAGAATACACATTTTACTCAGCAGCACAGGGAAGCTTTTCTAAAATAGACCACATCCTGGGACACAAAACAAATCTTTACACATTCAAAAAGATTGAAATCACTCTTTGATTCTGAACACAATGCAACACAACTTAAAATTGACAACATAAAAACCAAGTTGGCTTTGTCCCTGAAATGTAGGGAATGGTTCAACACACACTAGTCAGCAACGAAATAAACCACACAAATGCACCAAAAAAAAAAAAAAAAAAATCACATGATTGTTGGAACATGGTCAAAGAAATGGTGAACAATGCCTTGGAGAATTGTGAGACAGGCTCCAGGATAAAAGGCAGAGGGCCATTTACCTCAAGTGCATCTTGTTCCCTGGATTGTTCTTAGACTTGCTTAAATGTCTCCTGAGACAAACATTTACATTTAATTTATAAGTTCTGCTTATTCTTGTTGGATGTCTAGTGCTGTCCTCAGTGTACCCTAAATCTGGACATGGCTTTTTGCCTTGCTTTCATGCTTTCCCAGATATAATCTACGGTACGTGCCAGGCAACTGTGGTTAAATCTCTGTCTAAGAAGGTTTGGAAAAGAGCTGTTCTGTCAGCATTTAGTAAGTGCTTACGAGTGCTTCTTTACATGTTTTTCTCATGTTTTCCTGATCATGTGTTTCTGAACTCAAACAGCCTTCCCTGGATTACTGCTCTCTTTCTTACATTTGTGTATAAAAGCATGACGAGTGTGAATAAGGCTGTCTACCGCATTAGGTTTGTAGCCTGCCCCATTCTTTCAGGTCTCAGATATCAGGTCCTGTAGTCGTGAAACTGCAGAGGTTGATGAAAGTCAACACGTGACCATTTCATTGGATGTAGAGAGGACCTCTGACAAAACCCAACATGCCTTTGTGATAAAGGTTTTTATAATGTAGGGCTAGAGTATTTAGAGCTCAACACAGTAAATGTCATATGTAAGAAGCACATGACCAACATCACCCTAAGTGGAGAAAAGCTTGAGGCAATCCCTCTGAAGTCAGGAATGAGACAGGGATGTCTTCTGCTCCCATTACTTCTCAATCTTGCTCTTGAAACACCAGTTGAATAATACGGTAAGAAAAGGAAATTAAATGGAAAAATACAGAAAGAAGTCAAATTATCGCTAATTGAGGATGATATACTATACACCCAAGATCCCCAAAATTCTCTGAGAAAACTTCTGAAAACAATGAACAAATTTAGTAACATGGCAGAAAATCAACTTGCACAGATCAATATATTTTCTGCATACAACAACAAACACACAGGGAAGGAGATCATGGACCCACGCACAGTGGGTCTATAAGTAAACCTAAAGAAGGAAGTGAGGAATTTCTACAATGAAACCTGTAAATCATGAAGAGAGAGATACTGACAAATGGGAAGATATCTCATTCTCATATATTGGTAGAATTAACCTTGTGAAAATGGCCATTCTTTTAAATATATTTACAGATTCAATGCAATCCCAACCAATACCCCAATCCCATTCTTTGCAGAAATAGAAAAGGCTGTTCTAAAGTTCATATGAAATGACAAAAGACTCCACATAGCCAAATCAATACTGGAAAAAAAATGAACAAACAAACAAACAAACAAACAAAAATGCTAGCAGGATTCCCACTACAGGTTGTGTTAGGGAGCTATAGTAAATAAAGACCCAAACATATCACTCGCGACTTCAGTCACTTAATGTTCGACAAAGATGACAAAAAGTCAGCTGGCAAACGAAAGAATCAACAAATGCTTCTTAGAAACCAAATGTCCACGTGCAGAAAGATGAAATTAGACCTCTACCTATCACTTTGCACAAAAACTATGTCTGAATGGATCAAAGACATAAACCTGAAACCTAAATCAGTGAAGCTGCTAGGAAAAAAATACATAGGCAGGACCCTACATGATATAGTTGTAGGGAAGAAGTTTCTCAACAGGATTCCATGTGTCCAAGAATTAAGGCCCAAACTACAAAGCTTCTGCACAGCTAGGGGAGCAATCATCCAGGGAGCCCACAGAATGGGAGAGAACCTTTGTCAGCCACGCATCTGACAGACGATTAAGGTCCAGAATATACAAAGAACTCAAATGCAAAAAGAAAAAGAAAAACAAAAAGACCACTTGAAAAATGAGCCCTGGGATCTGAAAAGTACTTTCTAAGGAAGAAAAAAAAACAAAAAACAAAAAAAACCAAAATGGTCAAGAAATGTCTTTTTTTTTTAAGTTCATTATTCTTAGCAATTAGAGAAATGCAAATTAAAATAACTTTGAAATTCATCTTACCCCTGCCAAAATGGCAAAGAGCATAAAACAACTGGCAACAAATGTTGGAGAAGATCCAGGGAGAGGAGAATTCTCATTCTCTGTTGGTGGAACTGCAAATTGGTGAAGCCACCGCCATGGAAATTAGTGCAGAGGTTTCTCGAAAAGCTGAATATAAATCTACCATATGACCAGCTACTTGGAGTATACACAAAGGACTGGGCATCTTATACTAGTTCGCGGATATTTGCTCAGCCATGGTCATTCCTGCTCTACACAACAATATCTAGGACATGAAAAGAACTTAAATGTCCTACAGTCGATGAATAAATAATGAAAATATGGGATGTATGCACTACAGAATACCTTCCAGCTAATAAGAAAAATAAAATCGTGAATGTTTGGGGTAATGGGTTGAACTAGAAAAGGTCATATTGAGGAAAAGAGGGAGGGAAGGAAGGAGAGAAGAAATAAGGGAGGGAGGGAGGGGGCTGGGCTTGCTACTGAGGCAGTCTCAGAGCAACACACTGGTCTTCATCACCTGCTACTTGGAAGCTACTTGGCCACATCCCTCAGTGCTGAGGTTTCCAAGAGCGTGACCACCACTCACTGTGTCTTCACTGAAGATGTGCCTGCTCATTCTCCATGTCCCAATTCTTAGGGACACGACCATTATTTATTTTTCCAGTAGAGCTCTTAAACTATACATATCAATCAGGAAACCAATGTCATTGGTCAACTGAAAAATTATAAAAACAGTGAACAACAACAACAACAAAACAAAGATAAAAATAATTCCACAGATCCCAAACACCTGGGCACCACTTGCTGCCTTTAAGCACTTTATGTTCATTCTCTGAGGAAGTGTTTGCCAACTGGAGTTGTACATTGCCATCCTGTGTTAAGCCTCTTGTCTTACCGATTCAAACCACTTATTTCCAGATTTTGTTTCTTTGAAGTCGAACATGTATTTCTTCCGTGTGCACACACTACCCCTCGCCACTCCCAGGTGCCCCGGGCACTAACAGCACATGCATTTCTTAAGCACTCCATTTCATTGGGTTTCTTTAGCACATTCAGCTTGTTTTTCATAGAAATGGTTTTTCTCTCCTTATATTTATCACCAGTTTATGTGAGATTAATAAGTTCAGTGATGACGAGTTGAAGGATAGCTGGACAGGAAAGACTTAGAAACAAATGCCATTGGCTCTTGATTTACACCCAGGCAAACTACAGACACGGTGGGTGAGGAAGTATAAGAGCATAAAGCTGAACAGATGGCAGGCTGTTCAAACTCAGGGTGTTTGGAGAAGAAAGGAAGAAAGTCAGTCAGCTCCATAAGGAGTTGGACATCACTAAGAGATTGCAAATTATCTTACTCTTGACTCTCAAGGCACCCATCCCTTCTGGTAGTAAAGAAGAATTCTCCAAGACACTTGCCATCCAGCACATGGACTAAAATTCAGAGTCAATGACTGGGCTGATGTGTAGCAATTGCCTACTGTTCTGGTCCAAGGTAACAGAGTCATCTGTGGAGCCTATCACAGTGAGTGTTCTTTGGTGGTAAGGCTTATAGGCCCACCTTCTCTGCTCTCCTAAGACTCATAGAATTACATCTGCCTGACTCAATTGGTAAAGAATTCTTTCAAGGCTGTCTGGAGATGGGATGGATGAAGTGGGGGAATTTTTTCCTTGTGTCTGGTTAAATGATATTATCATTTGCTGCATACACAGCATGCTGTTTTTGGCATAGCAGATTGATGACGATGCCTGGGACCAAATGATAGATAAGACATGGCTGTGGTGGTAGCAGGAAAAAAAAAAGAACAAGGAAAAATAGCTATAATTAACATACAGAGCCATAGGAATGCAATTTTGTCTTCTTTTATTTAAGCAATTTCTAAACTTGATATGAGCCCTTTAATTAATTATATAGCCATGGCTTTTACATTTTCAGCTTTTATATCTGCCTTCAAATGACTTTAAAAGTTCTGCTTGCTACTTTCAATAAAAAGAATCTTGTGTCAAGGATAAAAGGCTATTGAGAAGGCTGCAGAAATATTTGCGTTGAGGAACCTGGCAATGGGTTCAGACTTCGGCTTTGTATTGTCCATCTGCCTATCTGGATCTATTCAGTGGTTTGTCTATAATGGTAGCTCCCCTCTTTCCTTGGTTCCCATACGCCAAGGCAGACCCTCTCTTTTGCTTGCACACTACTTCTAGGTCTGACAATCCGTGTTCATACCAAGAGCAGCTGCCCCCTTCCTCTCTGTGAACTAAGCCCCAGACTTTGCCAAGTGACCCATGAACTCTTAGCAAGCTTCATTTGCTCCCTGTTTCTGCTTTCCAGGTGTAAAAAGCACATTCTGTGAATAACCTCTAGAAATGACCAAGTTCAAGCTCTCTGATGAACAAGAAGCCTGAAGGTGGCAAGCACTGTAATGCTCAACAGTGGGGCACAGCCTAAGGACTTTAGTTCCCTGGAAAGGCTCCCTCCTCTGGTGTCACACTGTGGTGGGTTCCTGTTGCTTTAGCTCTTACACAGCCCTAAACCCGAATCAAGAACTCGATCACTAGCTAACCCACAGGTTCCTTGCAGATGATGCAGTGTGGAGCAGGACACCAGCCGAGTTGAGATGCGGATTATTAGCTAAATCTCAAATCAGACAGCATCAGGTCTTCCCTCCCAGCCCACCAATAATCTCAGAGGCAAGTCCGGGCGCGGCTCTAGACCTCCCTACCTGGAAGCTTTTGATTAAACTTCTGTATTTTTCAGCCTTTGCTATGCTGAAGAACCCATCCTTTTCCCCAAGCGGGACATGGAGCTGCAGGTAACGGGCAGTTAATAAGCTTAACAGGAAGGGACAGAGGCTCATTAATGGTTGCTCTGTGATTTGTGGCCCGTTCCCCCAGCACCTAAATCTTGGAATAAATATATTCAGAGACTCCGTTATCCCGGAAGAGGACATGGATCATTTTTCTTTCTTTAACAATGGAGCCACTACAGCAACATTTTTATTTATACGCACATTTCCAAGCCTAAAAGCTTGTCCCTTTAAACCTGCTCACACTAAATTTTGATCAGCCCTTGATGAAAGAAGACTTAGGGGTGGGAGACAGCCAGGCAACCATCTGTGCCAGATGCATATGAAAGGAAATGTAAATTCACAAAGGGCGCCCAGCATCTATCAGCCTCTCCATCCTGGGAAGACGGAGCATGATTAGAGAATCTGAGAATCTGTGGCCCATGATCCCCCAATTCAGGAGGGCTATGCTAATGAGGCGCTCCGCTGAAGTGCGGCAGGAAGATTCCTTTAAGAGAAGAAATTCCTTGATAAATGGTGGATCTAAATTTCTTCTCTGTCTATGATATGAGAAATACCCAGGTCTCCATTTAGCTGTAAATTTCTACCTGTCCCCCCACATCCCGCCCCAACACCTTTGAGTTCTAAGCCTTGTGAAGTATGGGACCTGGGAGCCATGTTAGTGTTCTCTGACCTGCTTTGTACGCTGGGCAGAGCTCCCTAGGACCATAGCCTTGGACCTGCTCTGGGTACTGGCCACTAGTCATGTACTGAGATTAGAATCCAGGACACTTGCCACAGCCTTCCCTCTGAGACATTTTAACCTTCTCCAACAGAATCCAAATCCAACAGGCTCCTTTCTCTCAGCTTCTCTGTTGGGATAAGCTCCCCCGTGTGCCTCAGCTTCCAGCTTTACAAACCTTGAAGGTGAGTGGTGGCCTTCTTCTGACGTGAGCATGAAGAAAGAGCAAAGTTTGGTGAGACCAAAGGAAAATAGAGTGACTAGTGGACAGCCAGAGGTTTGTCAGTCAGAGAGAGGTTACAGGAGAGAGAGACAGAAACAGACAAAGAATGTAAGCAGAAATTACATTGCTGTCTGGAGATTGTCGTGTTCTGGGCCCACACCTAGCCACGTCTCCCGGGTTTCTGGAAGCAGCTGCTTTGAGGCACCCAGCCTATGTGTCTCTTGAGTTTGGGTGTGAAGAAAACTGAAGCAGTCTCCCATCCAAGAGAGAGCAGGGCACAGCCTTGAAGTACACTGTCCTTACCCTGCTGACAGCTAGGGGCCTGGAGATGCCACCTAGGTACCCACTGCCCATCTGGCCTGTTTCAGAATTAGACGGTGCTGCTGGCTCTCTCCTCACCAATACCAAGTACCTGGACAGACAGAGGACTTGATCAGAAGTCAGAGCAAATCCGGCGAGAGGAGCTGCATCTCTTCAGCCTGTTTGCCAGGTTTTTCCCCAAGTCACTTCCATTCACAATGGAAGCTGCAGCCTTGAGCTCCTGTGACTGAAATACAACCGGCCACAAGGACAGCTCGGTAGAAAGCGAACACCCTTCATGTCCGTACAATTCAGGGCCAGCTTTTAACTTCCAAGATCCCTTGGCCATTTCACAACTACATCAAAGATGCGGCAACCAACCTGACCAAAGGTGGGTTCTCAGTTGCAGCACGTCTTAGGTACTGAACTCAGTAGGGAAAGAGGTCACCCTACACTAAGTCAAACACAAAGATCTGCCCCAGCTTACTCGTTGGCAAGCCTTACTCTGCCTTGCTTCCTTGACAGGCATCCCTTTCAGCCTTTGGACTGCCTGAGTGAAAAGGCACAATTAAGCTACACGTGAGACACCGATCCTGGAAAGGCTAAATATGAGTTAAGACTGGTGAGTCTTTTCAGCTCTAATCATGTACTAATTTCTTTGATAAAGTCACTGCAGCTTTCCATTCAGCCCGGACCCTTGGCATCAGGCCTTGGAGCTGTTCTGGGTCTAGGCTGAGCAGACCCTGCGATCCAAGCTCAGGCAGTCACCACATCCCTCCCTCCTGGAACCTTTTAACCTGCTTTGTTTTGATTATTTTAAAAATCCTGCCAAACCCATTAAGGCTAACGCTTAGCTGAAAGCAGCCACGACCTCCTGTCAGCGGTTAGCACTGCCAAGCCAGTACAAACAGGAGGAAGCCGAGGTCTCCTCCGAAAGGGGCCAGAACACCCTGTTTCCAGAGGGGGCAAGAGCAAGAGGGATTGGAAAGTACCCCTCCCCCTAAATCTCCCAAGTCAGAGGCCTGCCCCTGTTGCGGCTCCCCTCAGCCCTTGGAAGGCCGTGAGCAGCTGCAGAGGCTCCTGATTCGGAAAGGCTCACCAGCAGAGCTCTGTGTTTGTAACCAGGACACAGCACACCTGTGTTTTGGCAAGCTTCAAAGGGGTGAAGACCTGTGTAGCAAGGGCTACACAACCAAAAGAAAACTGCCCGAAGCCCTATAGCTTCACAGATACGCCATAGCATTTCTGGCACCTCGGCTCCTTTGTGACCTTGAGGAGTCATCCGGTGGACGCTAGGCTTATGAAACATTCACAGGAGCTCAGGTGTGACTTTAGTTAAAGACAGTCGCTCCTCTGTCTCAGGAATACAGGCCACAGTGAAAGAAGCCCCAGCAGCCTGACCTTCCCTGGCTCAGACTGGCCCCTTTGTCTTAGAGTTGAATAGAATGTTCTTCTCTTCCTTCTTACCTCTCCCTCTTCTCAAGTCTGGAATATTCTCTGAGACGAGGTGAAGTCACTCTGCCTTTGTCTTAGTTAGGGCACTAGTGCTGTGATGACATGCCATGACCAAAAGCAACTTGTGGAGGGAAGGATTCATTTGGCTTCCTCTTCCACATCCCTGGTTTGTGCTGTCTATGTTTGTGTCAACTTGACCCAAGCTAAAGTCGTCTGAGAGGAGGGAACCTTAGTTAAAAAAATACTTTTACGTTCAGGCTGCTGGCAAGTTTGTAGGGCATTTTCTCCATTAGTGGTTGATGGGAGAGGGCCCAGCCCATGGTGGGTGGTGCGATTCCTGGGCTGCTGGTCCTGGGTTCTATAAGAAGGGAGCAAGGCACGAGGAGCAAGCCAGTAGACAGCACCTCTCCATGGCCTCTGCATCAGCTCCTGCGTCCAGGTTCCTGCCCTGCCTGGGTTCCTGTCCTGACTTCCTTCATTAATGAACAGCAAAGTGGAAGTGTAAGCCAACGGAACCCTCTCCTCCCCACCTTGCTTTCGGTCATGCTGTTTCATTGCATCAGTAGAAACCCTAATTAAGATACTGTTCATCATCAAAGGATGCAGGAGCTGATGCAGAGGCCATGGAGGGGTGCTGCCTACTGGCTTGCTCCTCGTGCCTTGCTCAGCCTGCTTTCTTATAGAACCCAGGACCACAGCCCAGGGATGGCCCCACCCACCATGAGCCAGGCCCTCCCATCATCACTAAAATGCCTTACAGCCGGATCTTATGGCAGCATTTTCTCAACCGAGGTTCCCTCTTTGAAAGTGACCCTAGCTTGTGGCAAGTTGTCATAAAACTAGCCAGGATGGTTTTTGAGGGCTCCTGGCCCTCCCAGCCCTGGAGGCTCCTCCTATGATTGCCTCAGAGAGTCACAGGCTGTTGTGCAGCTCTCTCTCTCTCTGTATTGTTCACACTTGCTCTCTCCATGGCAATATGGTGTTCTTCAGTATCACAACCCTTCCCTGCCCTCTCAGATTCTATGCTAACCTTAGAAAGCAACATAAGAACAAAGCTGTGGAAAGGAACACCCGGGGCTTGGCTTCCTAGCAACTTGGAGCATGCACACTTCGAAGTGGCAAGCATACAGCACGGTGTCAGTCTTGAAGGTCAGAGAGAGGCAACCACAGTTGTGGGGGAAGCCTGGAAAATCCTGGCCATCTGGGTGTCCCTTCTTTCTATTACCATGCAATCTTTTCTGTCATAGTCTGTGGAGCATTACTCTACCATCAGAGACCATGAAACTTATGAAGCAAAGAGGCGAACTGAACCCCTAATTTTGGTAGCCGGCCAGTCTCAAAAACATGGCATCAGTGTGTGGGGCCTCTATCTGCATACTAACACGGTAAAGCTGCAGAAAGGACCACACACACGCACACACACACACACACACACACACACACACACACACACACACAGTAGTGCAGTTGCTCTTTGCTACTCTGAGTTCTTTTCCCCACCCTTTATCTCACCCTCCCCAGGTTTCACTTCCTAACACTAGACAGAGAAACAAGGATAGAGAAGAGAGAAATTAGGAAAATCCCTGAATCTAATTTTTTTCCTTTTGTTTCTTCTTTGACCACAACTACTCACAGACCACAACCAACCTCCCTAAGACCAACAACCACCAGCCCCAGGTCTCAGGGGCTCTGGAATGTATGTGCCCTCTGGAAAGTTCCCAGAATTCCAAACACCATACAATTGCAGACGTTATCTGCAGCTGGAACAACCATGCCTCTGCTAGAGCATGAGGCAAATCATTGTCAGCTGCTGGGGATGGTCCGAAGCAGCCCCACACCTCTAAGCTGGGGTTAAAACAAAAACATATTCTTATGATATTTCTGTGTTTTGTTTTTGTTTTTTGTTTCTTTTAAGGAAACCAAAGTCCAGAATTCTCACTACATGGTAGTTTTCCGAACAGTCTGCTTTTGTGAAAACTGACCCACTCCTGGGCTAACTGCAGTGAGCCCTTCTGAGAGTGATGGTGTCATGTTGTAACATCCTTGTCATAGCTAGCGCCTCTCTTTCTGAGGGGCCAATTTCCAGCATTTAAATTTGGGGGAAGCAAACTATCCCCCAACCATAACACATCAGTGAAGGATTCAGTAGTGTCAATAGTGGTGGCTTCCAAATCATGGGTGCAGCAACTTTCATTAAGACACAAATAGAGAACTTGTCAGTCTTTTCCTTAGCAGGCAAAGCTAGAGCCCAGCGTCCATCGACCTCAACAAGCAATGGCCGGACCACAAATCTCCTGCAGCTGCAGAGAGGGACCAGGAGTGGCCGGTAATCAGAGAAATGTCCACAGGGACTCTGACTGATGACTTCACCTTGGGTGTCCTTGGAAGATAATTCTGGTTGTGACGGGAACTGAGGAAAATTGAAGAGAGGCTTTGTAATGAGTCTCTGAATAAGGATAGCCGATGAGGCTGCACAGGTATAGATCCCTACACAACAGAAGGAAAGTGACCTCCACCTGCAACAGAACCCCGGAGTCTGTGTGTGTGTGCAGGGGGGAGGGGAGTGATTCTGACTAGGGCTCCCGAATAGCTGCCTCTTCGGGATACACAGGAAGACTAGAGGAGGTCTCTCATCAACTGCTGGAGCGCCTTGCTTACCCCTAGTGGAAGAAGAGGAAGAGAACAAAAGATATCCACTTAGAGCCAGGTCCTGACAGAATTCAAATAGCAGGAGGATGCCAGAAGTTGATAGGAGGGTGGGTTAGCTTCTGAACTCAGGACCTTGTGACTCACCATACTGTTGAGCAGTAGCTCTGGCTCCTAAGACGGATTTGTTGGGCTTTTTTGTTGTTTTCATCAGTTTATTATCTGACAATTTTATACATTGTGTACATTCTGGTCATACTGGACACCCCACCCTCCCTTTTCCTCCCTCACCAACAACTCCCATCCTCCACCCACCCCTTTCCCATTCTCAGGTCTTTTTGTTCTATTTTGGTTTAGTGACTATGTTGATTAGGGTTTTGTTTTTTTTTTTGTGGGGGGGATGCAGTTGTTTGTTCTTTTGGTGTTTGTTTTGTTGTTTTTGTTTTGGGTCAAGGTAACAAAAGCTGTACAGAAAAACAAAAACAAAAACAAAACATCAATTGAGAAAACACCCCCATCAGATCGACCTATAGACAAGCTATGAGCTATGGGGGCATTTTCCTGGTGAACGACTTACGTGTGAGGACCTAGCCAACCACAGCTGGGGCCAAGCCTGAGCTGCGTTCTACAGACTAGCATTCCAATCGAGCTGTGGTAAGCAAACCAGTAAGCAGTCCTACTCCATGGTTTTTGCTTCAGTTTCTGCCCCTAGGTTCCTGCCTTGAGTTCCTGCCCTGACTTCCCTCCTCCAGGAACTGTTAACCTGTAAGATGAAATTAACCCTTTCCTCCCCGCCTTGCTCGTTGTCATGGCATCACAGCACGACAGCAACAAAAAGGGTATTGGAACAGTGACTCCGTGAGTTTAACGGAGACCAGCTAATGGGGCCTCCTTGTGGAGCTGTTAGTGGCTACACCAGTGAAGACTTCCCTACCCCCTTGGTCTGAACCAATCGGCAGCCTCAATCACTGCCTAATTGGTTTGTGCCCCATCCCCATCCGTGACGGACAGTGGCCATTTGTGCTGAGACATTTCTAGATTGGTATCTCAAAGTGAGAAAAAGAGTTTGTCTTTAAGAAGAGAAACATGGTGGAAAATAGGAAGAGATGTAGTCTTGTTTCACGCTGCCCGTATGTTGGTAAGTCGACATAGGTACGTAGAGTGCACATACGTGGCCCAGTGTGTGGACATGTGTGCACACGGGAGAAGTCCAGAGGACAACCTTCTGTGTGTCCTCCTCAGGAAGGCCCTCTGCAGTGGTCGCTTTTAAAACTCCACTTTATTTGGGGTGTTTAGGCCTCAACCCCCCTTCCAACCCTTTAACCCTGTTACATAGGAGAGAGAAGGTTAGTGGGGAGGGAGGGCCCACACCCCTCTACATCTCTCAGCTGCTAAGGGTCAAGGGGTCTTTTAGAGCTCTATGCCAATCTCTGTCAAAGGCAGAGGCGGCCAGCAGTCCCCTCCATGCCGCTGCATCCCGTGGGGTGTGTGTAAATGTGTGTGTGTGTGCGTGCGTGTGTGTGTGTGTGTGTGTGTGCGTGTGCGTGTGCGTGTGCGTGTGCATGTGCGTGCGTGGTGCTGGGCATAGGCATCTAGAAATGACTCTCAGGTTTGGAGCATCTGCATAGGATGTGAGACAGCAGTCTGGTCCTGTTGGCTTCTCCCAGCAGCAGCAGCAGCAGCAGCAGCAGCGACTACCTCAGCCCCTCCTGCCCTGCGCTCATCACCGGCTATTTATTCCACATACCACACTCCGGCCAATGGCAGACACCGTTTTTTCACAGCTCAGCCACAGCCCTTCAGCCCCACAGCCGTCAGGAGAAAGGCCTGTTCTCAGGCTCCTGTGAGATTAAACTCAGTAATTATCTCCGAGGAGCGTTATCTGATGCTGACACCAGCCCTCCCCATTCACTACAGACAACCTTCACTTCCACATCCCAGTGAGATCTGACTTTGATGGGGCACCAATCAAACTCTGTGCGTTGTGCGGTGACCCACGTTCTGAGGGAGATCTGTTGCCTGCTCCCTGCCAGATCAGCAGGAGGACTGTCTCCTCTTGCGGCCACCATGGGGGGGGGGTGTGACAGGGACTTTAAGGTGCGGCTCACACAAGTTCACTGCTGCCTTCAGTGCTTCTCAGGACAAAGGCCATACTACCCCATGTAACAGGCTCCTGGTTCTGCATCAGCTCTCCTGCAACCCCAGGTGACAACAGGAAGGTGCCAGAGTCACCAGGCCTGAGGTCACCTGTGCCTCATCGCTTCAGCTCAAAATGGGTAGAGGTTCCTCAAAAACTAAGCATGAATTTGCCTCGGAACCGCCTGGCACGGATGCCAAGGACTGTCCAAAGACACACCTGCATTCCCGCATTCCTCATAGCACTGCCATGACAGCCGAAACACGGGGCAACTCGGCTGTCTATGAGTGGATTTAATGTAGCATGTGTACTTCGTGGAATACTATGAAGTCATAAAAAGACAACATTGTTGAAACTGGAAGGCATGTGTTAACTTAAAAAAAAAAAAAAGACATGTACAGAAGGTCAGAGACCCCATAATCTCTGAGATACAGGAAAACTAATCAAACAGTTCCCAGTGCGGGAGCATACACACACACATACACACAGCTCAGAACCATCTATAACTTTGGTTCCAGGAGACATAATGCCCTCTTCTGATTTCCATAGGCATCTGGCATCTCTGTGGTACATAGACATATATGCAGGCAAGACACTTTAAAAAACATAGTTTTTTTAAAAGAAACAAAATGAAGTTGCCTTATCTTTCTGCAAAGTTCTCAGTGCAAAATAAATAGTTTCAAGAACTGAAAAACCACCCTTCTCCATGTCAGTTTCCTCATCTACAGCATATGATAAATAGACCTGTGCCTGGTACAGAGCGAGGTCTCAGCAGCTGGCAGCCATGTCCTCTTAGGGTAGAAACCGGCTTCTATATTTAATGACCTTTTTCATTATTCAAGTGTTAAAATATACATTGAGTATCTACCAAGCTATTGAGGAAGATACTGTGGATAGGAGAGTTTGTCCTTTTTCTTTCTTTCTTTCTTTCTTTCTTTCTTTCTTTCTTTCTTTCTTTCTTTCTTTCTTTCTTTCTGTCTCTTTCTTAGGAAGTGCTCTCTGCCTTCCAAGAGTTTGTAGCTTTAAGTGAGCCTGTGAGTCTGTATTTGAAGGGCCATTCATCTGTGACTAGAGAAAGCAGGAGGACACTGGAGAGAGGGCAGCTACAGCTGAACAAGTTTGCACACACAGATGTAGGGAAACGGTTCTAGTCCAAAGAAACAGCAAGCATCATATCCTTGAGGCTGGGACAGTCAAGCACTTTCCTGTATCTCCAAACTGGCCTTTGTGACTCAAGTGAGGGGGGATAAAAGCAAGGGGAGGAAGAAAGTCCAGGTAAGCTCAGGAAAGAAACCAAAGTTTATCTGTTCCACTTACTAACAGGCCCAGCTGATACCCATTTGTATCCAGCACAGAGACCTACCAGAAGCAGATACACAAATTAACACAAGGTCAAAGCACCAGTGTTACAATCTTACTTTCCCTAGTCAGAGTTAAAGTAATTATGTGCCTACACATGTGTGCACACGCGTGCACACACACACACACACACACACACACACACACACACACACACACGGGGGTTAGAGAGAAAGGAGAGAGGGAATACACACAAACACAGCGATAAAACAAACCTTTAAACACACAAAGTGCTGGATACAAATAAGTTGTTAGCAGAGAGCACTTACTCTAGGCCTTAGATTAAAGCAGTACCCAGGGGTCATCCTCAGCACTCCAAACCAGGACTCAGGAGAAGGAGCACGCGCCCAAGTCTGAGCACGCAAGCAATGTAAGAAAGGAAGGCTGGGCTGGTGGGATGAGGGATGAAAGACCCAGAGGAAAAAGCCCCTCACTCTCAGGAAAAGAAGGACAAATGAAGCCTTTCTCAGCTTCAAAGCATGTCATTTTTTTTTTCGAATCATTTCACTACATTTACAGCACATATCCCTACAGACAGAACATCTAAACTTTTGTATATTTTACTTATTGTTGGCACTTAAATTAAATGACGGATAATGGTAAAATTGTACATATTAAGGTTTATGTTATTGGTATGTTTGTGTTCTCTCCTCTCTCTCTCTCTCTCTCTCCCTCTCTCTCTCTCTCTCTCTCTCTCTCTCTCTCTCTCTGTGTGTGTGTGTGTGTGTGTGTGTGTGTGTGTGTGCACATACCTGTGTGGAGATCACAGAACAAGCTTTGGGAGTCGGCCCTCTCACTCCACTGTGGGTTCCTGGGATCCAATGGAGGACACCAGACTTTACCCGCCGAGTTGTCTCTCTAGCCCAAAGTTTTGTCTAAGCATCATTCAGCCAACTGACAGTGGGGAGACAGGTGCCGCCCAGGAGAACCTTTGGAGTGCCAAAGTTTCAAGACTCAGTCCTATGTATTCTGTAACAGTTCAGTGTTACCTAGGCATGTGTAGCGGCTGGTTTTGTGTGTCAGATTGGCACAAGAATCATCAGAGAGGAAGGACCCTCAGCTGAGAAAATGCCTCCATGAGGTCCAGCTGTAAGGCATTTTCTCAATTAGTGATTGATGGGGGAGGGCCCAGCCTGTGGTGGGTGGTGCCATCCCTGGGCTGGTGGTCCTGGGTTCTATCAGAAAGCAGACTGAGCAAACCATGAGAAGTAAGCCAGTAAGCAGTCCCCTTCCATGCCCTCTCCTTCAGCTCCTGCCTCCAAGTTCCTGCCCTGCTTGAGTTCCTGCCCTGACTTCCTCCAATAATGGACTATGATCTGGAAGTGTAAGCCAAATACCCCCTCTTTTCCCTAGCTTGGTATTTGGTCATAGTGTTTTATCACAGCACTAGAAACCCTAAGACAGCATGAAAATGTAACTTCTGGGTCTCCATAAAAGGCGGGGATAAGTGGGCTGATTCTGAGGTCAGGGGGGCACAACCCTATTGATTGTGAAAGAAAGGTCTAGAAGGCTTTGCTTCCTGGAGTGTTCCCTGAAGGATTTGTCAGGCGCTCTCCCAGAGAGAGCAACTTGGATGCTGCTTCCACTGATTTTATTTACATCTTCTCTGCTGTAACGTGGGCTGAACAGAAATCGTGGAGAGGAAAGTAGCACTGTTGGTTTTCCATTTTTAGAATTCTTCTAACTCTGTCCTCCCTCTGACTTTCAGCAGCACAGAGAGGACATTTGCTTTGGAAGTTAGGGAGTCTTTTGTGGTTCACTTGCAAGAGTCAAGTCTGGTTCCCCTGGGCTGAGCAAAGCTCTCTGCCCCAGCCACATCCAAACAGCTAGACTACATCTGTCTAGGAAATGGCCATTTCTGACATTCTGGGAGAATCCTTTCCCTCAAGGTCTCTCTGCCTGAAAACTCTCAACCTCATAACTTGACCAAGATGCTGCTCCTTAACTAGACTCCACGGTGACTTTGGGTGAATGGTCAGCATTGCCTTGTATATGACTCATTAACAACTTCACACTTGGAGTCAGGATTCTCTGGCATCATAGCTGCCTGTGGAAAGTGACCTGGGATGAGCTGAGAAGGTTCCCACCTCATCACACACCTTGTACTATCCAAATACTGAAGGAGCAGAACGTCTAACATTTTCAATTCAGTGATTGTTGTTTTGCGGCGTTAGGACAGCTTTGTCAAAACAATTTACATTTAACAAACATATTTAAAACCCTCCCTGTGGGCAGGGATAAAGCCCAGTTGGTGGTGTTTGTCTAGATTAAGTGTGTTGGTACATGCCTACAGCCTTAGAACTTGGAAGGTGAAAGCAGAAGGATTGAGCGTTTAAGGTACTGATCTCAGAGCCAGACAGAGAGTGGAGGCCAATCCTGTGATCCATAAGTTCCTGTCATTGAAAAAAAAAATCTGTGCGTAGATATGGAGTCCATAGAAACTAGTTATAGGATCAACTATGATCAAAAATAAAAGGCAGCTAAGATGGTATGAGACGGTGTGCTAGGAGGATTCCCAAGGAGCTGTTTACTTCAGCTTCAAAGCATTAGACACCATTGAATAGTGCTAGAAACAGTGGGTGGAGTTTGAAAATGGTGATTCTACAGACACTGACAGTTGCAAGCTCTCTGTTCATTCTAATGCAATCTGTTAACCCTGGGATTTGCTGGAGAAAAACCAGTTCCACCATTTGAGCCAAATTTGAAGAGAGCCTTTAATTAAATCATAACCAGGACGGGCCTTGGTCAGGACCACTACCTGCAATCCCCAGCTGAGTGGCCGAGACACATAAAAACAAACTCACAGGCCACCATATTTTCCCACGAGGCTTTGTTATTTTCCAAGAACCACAGCTCTAAGCATTCCAGGAAGTTACCTGGTCCTTGGGTGGGTGGAGCTTATAGATTAACTTCTGGTCTTACGAAAGCACCCAAAAGCTGACCTGGAGAAGTGTTGCTGCCTGCCTGGGTCAGGCACAAGGTACCAGCTTCAAGGCTCTCAAGATCTTCGAATGCCACCTAAAGTCAGAAGCTGCTATCTTACCACTCATAGTCGCTTCTGCAAAGGGCAGGGGCCATGATTATTGGCATTAGTGAAGGAAAACATGTCACTCTAAAACAGAAGATAAGGGGGAGGATACCTCATATTACCTTCTGAAATCAGAGCAGAGAACTGAGTTGGTGTCGTGGTGATTGACAAAGGAATGCTAACCACTGGGGAGCCATGAAGCCTACAGCTTACGCTTACCCTGAGCCTGGGACCATCTGTGGGTCAGAAAAGCCAGGCTTTCTAGGTGACACCAGGTCCTCACAGCATCTCTATGTCTCAGCGTGTGAATTCCTGGGGGAGGATGGCTATGGACTGTCAATTAGAGAAAGGCATGAGCAGGCCTGAAGTAAACATGTGGATACTAACAAAGCCAGAGGAATGGAGAGGCAGCTCGAGTTCAGCAGAGGACCCGGGTTCAGTTCCTGTCACATTGCTCCAGCCTGTAACACCAGTTCATGCTTCTAGGGGATGCAACTCCCTCCGAGGACACCTGCATCCTTCTGGTGCCTATAAACACACCCATGGGCACATAATAAATGCATGAAAAACTGGGATAAGCAGATATTAAAAAGAAAACATTCTGAGCAGAAGTTCCAGCTGAAAGAAACGAGACCCCTCAGATGTGGCTGAGGCGTCACACTGGCGTTCCTAACCTGCAGCTCACATGAAAACTCCCAAACGTTTCCCTTCTATTTAAGAGGCCACCATGTCCCAGCCATAAAGGGCTCTGTCTCTCCATGGCCCCACTGTGCAGATGCTGGCCTCTATCGGGGTAATCTGTAAACATCCGTCCCCTGGTTCGTGATGACATTTTGGGATACACTCTGCTATTTAAAAACAGCTGCTGTCGACTTACTTCGGACAAATGCTGATTTTATGTCAGAATGTCATGCACACTTCTCAAAGCAGTCTTGGGAGGAAAAGATCACAGGAGGTAAGAGCATTCTTAAGTGTTTACACGTATTAGGAAAGTCCTGTATAGGTCGCCCCTCCTCAGCTGCACCACGAGGTGGAGGTTGGGAAGGGGAGAGCTGGCCCACTGACCAACTCAACTACCACCCCGTCCAGATTCAGGGCTTTGAGTTTGCCCCCCCCCAACATTTACCCCATTGGTGAGCTGATGGAGCATGTGAAGGGGCAGGTTTGATCCTTTGTAGATCCAAGGCTGCAGGACCTCCATGACTCAAGGCAACAGCAAGGTATCTGAGAGGATTTCCTTCTGGGGAGGAGGCAGGACTGGTTGCTTGTTTTCTTTTATTTAATTTTTGTTTTCTTTTGTGGGGGGGAGGTTACAAGGGTGGAAGGTAGATATGGAAGGATTAGGAAATGAGTGGGATTGATAAAGAATCAATTACGTAAAAAAAAAGAGAGAGAGAGAGAGATGTCCTGTATAAAAATGTTCAAACACTATGGGAAATAATACGTCTTTTTAACTGACTTCTGACTTCCTACTGCACAAGCCATGTGTAAAGCAGGGAGAGACAATGGGCAGGGGAAGTGTCCCATTGATTCTATCTTTAATAAATCGTGGAATAACGTAGAAGTTCTTTTTTTTTCAAGACGATATCTCTGTCTTCAAGTCTTCCCTTTTATGCCCCCCCCCTTTGGCCCCTAATCATCTTCATTTTCCCCAATATCTGTGCATGCAGAGCTGCGGAGGGCCAGGAGGACACTGGGCTATGGGCACTCTACCTTCTCATTCCTGGTGCTTGGCCTGAGCCTGGCAGTTGTGGGCACGTAATAGATTCTTAAACCAGCGATTAAGTTAAACAAAGATTGTGGTCAGTGCTTCAGAGGAACGACCTGGAAGCTCCCATGGCAAGCTCTGTCTCTCCTCTCTCTACTCTCCTGCTCTGTCGGTGGTCCAGAGTCCTCGTAACTGGAGGTCAGCATCTCGCCCTCCCCTGGCCACAGGGACCCTTTTCTTTGCCTTGAGGCATCTTACCAGTCTGTGCTCCATGGTTGTGATTTGGTTTCAGTGTGCTGGGGCCCAACCCCAACCTAGCTAAGTCTCCGTCTGTCTCTCACTTGCCCCCATGTCTAGCCTAAATGCTTCATTCCACAGTGCCTGTCCTGACACAACTGTTTCAGGAAGGCAAATAGCAAAAGAACCCAGGTTTAAAAAAAAAATAGTTTCACCAAAACCCCAGGTCTAGAGTCCATCAAAGTTGGTCTGTTTGCGATGCTGACATAGCTGGAACTTCTCGGGGAGAACTCCTCCAAGGCTGAGGCCATAAAGGATCAGCCTCCAAAGAAGCTCGCTATCCAGCGTCACCACAAGGACAAACAGCAGTGCCCGGCAGTCGGGTGAGCAGCATCCCCGGACTCCACAAGAAAGGCCGCCTCTCCTCATTCATCAAAGTTAAACCCAGAAATGGGGAGATAGACGCAACAGTAAACCTTAAAAGTTTTTTCCTTGGGGAATTTAATTAGGGAAAAGAGAGAACAGAAAGAATAAATAGTTAAAAAGTATAATGCTTCATATTAATCTATGCGCTAGAGAAAAGGTTGAGAAACTGTGGTAAGAAACCAGCGAGCAAGGATTACTATAGCTAAGAGGCTGGGAACGGGAGGTGGGGCTGATCTTTCCATCAGAGGGAAGGAGCAGCGCCTGAGAGAAGCCTGCGGACCAGATCCTACAAGCAACTTGTCGGCCATGATGAGGACTTGGAAGGTTATCTTCGGTGTAGCGAAAACATACTGCAGGACTTCAAATGTGGGGTGGCGGGGTCTGAAAGGTCATCAGGAGTGTCATATGGAGTCTATTCGGTGTGTTCGAGCTGTCTGCACCAGTCCAAATGAGAAAGGACAGCGACCCAGAAGAACGGAAAGAAAGAAAGACGCGGCTGCGGAGCAGCGGGATTAGATGGATGGTCTGTGGCTAGGAGAAGCGTGGGGCTCGGAGGAGGCAGAACACTCAGAGGACCCTCCCGGAGGGCCTGGCTCGCTGAGTGACGTCCTGGAGAGACATGCGGGAGTTGTCTATGCCACAAGGCACCTCGGCATGCATTTGCAGATCAGAAGAGGAGCTGAAGCCAGAAATAATATGGATAGGGAGGAGACTGGATGGAATAGCCTAAGGATACAGAAAAGCCAAATTCCAAAAGACAGGCGGGAAGGAATGGGGAGCCAGCACAGCAATAGTTGGGGGTATAAAACGGGCATCAGGGACGGGTGTGGCGGTGCACACCTTTGATCCCAGCGCTCAGGGAGGCAGAGGCAGGCGGATCCCTGTGAGTTCGAGGGCAGCCTGGTCTACAGAGTGATTCCAGGACAGTCAGGGCTACACAGAGAAACCCTTTCTCAAAAAAAGAAAAGAAAATTGGACATCATTATACTGTGATTTCCCAGCCGCCAAGTGAAGGGTGTCAATTAGGAGAAGCGGAAGTTTGTGCTGAATCAGGCTCCAAGTTCACAAGAGATGCTGGTAATGAGGTGACCACTAGATGTGACAGTTTGGTGCATTCGGTGACTCTACCAAATGATTTCTGGGGAGTGGAGTTAACAGATGCAAGCGAAAGCAAACAGACTCCTGGAGTGTGCTGTAGTCAAGGCGAGCAGGGGAAGGGACAGCAGCTGGGGGGAAACTTGACTTTAGATTGTGACAGGAATCTGCCAGCTTTGTTTCTGTGTTGTTACTATAATCTTGCTACATCGCTCAGACTGGGCTCAAACCACTCTCATCCTCCTGGTGATGCTTAGATGAAGACTGAAAACATTAAGAGTAATTACCTGGGAGCAGCACGCCTTGGAGGTCCCGTGGATCCGTGTCTTGTTTCAGCAGTGTTTGGAGGAAACAGACCCGGGGTCTCCCTCTTTACCATCCAGCCGCCTTCCAGTCTCTCCAGCCGCACACTCTGGCAGGATGTGTGGAAGCTGTCTCAGGATGAGTGGTGCCAAACCTGGGAGGCCGTGGAAGCTGCCTTGAGGAGAACCTGAACCAGGCCCTCTCAGATCTTCATTCCCTGGGTTCTGCCCGCCTCATCTCTGTGGCTTCTTGGAAAGCCACTTCCTGAAAGAGGAGGGGAAGCTCCTCGAGAAGATGGGCAACCACCTGACCGACAGCCAACGCAGACTGGCGAGCCACTGTCTGCTCTGGGAGAGCATTACTTCAAGCAGCTCTCTCTCAAGGGCTAGGAGGCCTCCTGTCTTCCAAGAGACTCTCTCCTCTGGTCTGCACCAGCCAGCCGTAGGACCGCCACCTGAATGAACCTCTCAAGTACTAGGCAGCTTTGCAAACCTCTCTGGAGCCCCACCCAAGTCTTGGACCAAGTAAAAATAAGGTTTTTGAAACAGAAAAAAAAAATCAGTTGAAAGAGGAAATTGATGATACAAGATAACAAAGGACTACGACAGGTGAATAACGAGGGCTAAGCTTCAGTTCTCCAGTGGATCTAAGAGTTGGCTTTTGAGAGGACAGTGTTCCAATCTGTGCTTTCATTTCAGAATAAAAATACGCTAATTATTTCCACTTTCTCGACATTAATAACAACATTCCCTTGTAATTCCTTTGTACAAATTACGTCTGTACAAATTTCTGATAGTTCCTCTCACTTTTCACATCAGGAAACAGAGATAGCATCTCGTTCTACCCAGAGAATGATCTCCCATAGCCATGTTTTCGGTTTCCTGTGAGTGATTTTATTAAGTATGAAGCAAGCAGAAGTGAGTCGCAGATAGACAGCAAAACAGCTTCGAACTGGTCACTGAGAGAACCCAGCAGACACGGCTGGAGAAGGCTGAGAGACTTGCAGGTAGCACAGACTGGCTTCCCTTGGATAAACATCTAGCTCATCACTCCCGGTGTCGGTCTTTTATGCCATGGGACAAACAGTGACAACATACGTCAGAAATGGTTTGTTTTCCAGCTGTTCTCTAGGGTGCATTGCTTTTAACACACTCCACTGCTCTGCTGTCCTCCCCCGCTTACAGAGCTGGGGGGCAGCATGTCCCAGGTTAGAGAGCCTTGGAGAACGCTTGACATGAATACGCTTGACTCCCAGACAAGGGTCCCATCTCTTGCTTTCAGTCGCCGCCCACTGAAGCAAACAGCACAGGACAGTTTACCACCGTGGTTTAAGTTAGTCGAGTGACTGATCCAAAGTCACCAGCTGATACCACATTAGAACCAGGACTGATGCCAAGTACGCGTCCTGACCACAGTTCTTTCTGTTTCCCAGCATAACCCGATAGGCAACAAGCGATTAAAACGCCAGCTCTCTGGGAGTTAGTTCAAAGCGATCGGGTTAGCGTCTTGTGCAAATTACGTAAGCCAAACCCTGACAAGTTCATTCAAAAGCAGTGTATTCATACCTGTTCCTTCCCCAGTTATCCTAGACCAGCGATGGCGAGCTGACAGATGGCTGTTACCACTCATCAAGGGAGCGCTTCCCTCCAGCACATCCTGCCTGTCCTTGCAGAGACAGTTCTCCTCAGATGGCAGCCTTGTCAAGGTTAGGTCTCATCCTGCTAGCATATTGCCCAGGGACAGGCTGGAAACACATACATGGCAGCAGAAAATGGTCTGGAACTACCTGCTCGCTGGACAGATTGTTTACGTGCACAATTAGCTGGCAATTGTTCTCGTCAGGCACAATGTTGCAAAGGTCAGAGAGGCGTAGTCTACAGCACTTAAATGTGGGCATTTACAATTCCCCTTTTAATATAAATTAGAAACTGGGGATCTAACAGGATCTCTTCTTTCTCTTTTTCAACTTCCCCACCACCTAACTTACCCTTTGAAAATATGCTCAGACTCCTCCAAGGATAATACCAAAGTGAGAGACAAGAGGATACAAATCCAAGAGGTAGTTTTGGCTGTCTTGCCACATCTGCTCAGAATTCTGCAGCTGCCAGAGTCGCAGAGACTACAGGAATGACTAAGGAGTCACACAGCTCCAAGTCTTCAAAGTGCTTTAGAGGAGGCTCAGAGATTTGACCACAGCTTAGAACATCAAGAATGGGAAGTGCGACCTCTCCCAGACACCAGTGCCTCATCTCTTACCAGGTCTGAATCTCCTGTCTGGCTAAGATTCTAACAGACGCTTTATCTGGTCTTGTTTTAAATATCCAAATGATATGACAGCACCCCTCTCCTCTCCACGGAGAGGGCTATTTCATAGTTCAGTGGATCTTGTCATTGAACTGTGTTTTCCAGAAAGTCACTTGAAATTCGTCTTCTGCTAATTTCTTAACATAACTCGTGTTTATTCACTTTGGCAATTCACCTGGAGGCAGCCTTTCTCCCTCACTAACAATTAAACAAGTCACTTTAACAAGGAAGATGATGATCACACCACCATTTCACACTGCCACTTCTTTCTTTCTTTCTTTCTTTCTTTCTTTCTTTCTTTCTTTCTTTCTTTCTTTCTTTCTTTCTTTCTTTCTTTCTGTCTTCCTTCCTTCCTTCCTTCCTTCCTTCCTTCCTTCCTTTCTTTCTTTCTTTCTTTCTTTCTTTCTTTCTTTCTTCCTCCTCTTCCTCTTCCTCCTCCTTTTTCTCCTCCTCTGAATGAAAACAGTTTGCCAAGACTCTCTGGGCATCCAACACCCAGTAGTTACCTGTTCCTTTTGCTCTGTCCTTCCGCGTTTCCCTTCATTACTTGTAGTCACCGTTTGAAAAGCCCTCATCCACCGGGCCTGGCAGGAGACTCAGTCATCAACGACACATTTCTCCTCACTAATTCCTTCCCTGGTTCTAACTGCACTTCCGAGGTTTGAACAAGTTCTACCTTGGTCAGAATAGAGTGGAGGCAGTCACCAGAATGTAAGCACTGCAGCCAAGAGCAGGCCGAGCGCTTCCCCGCCTTTAAGAGGCTCTCTTTCCACACAGTCTCTGCTGCCTTTCAGCGGCGTTTCTCCACTTGTGCGGCCCCTGACACTTTTCCTCAGGCAGGTTGATCCTCTCCTCCGACCGCACACTCCCTCCCACCCCATGTTCTCCATTTCCAGATTTTCACTCAGCCTTCTTCTCTTTCCTCCTCTGCCTCCCAGCTCTCGTTTGCACCCTGGCTGCATCTGACTTCCTCTCCTGAACACACGCCTACCCGTTTCTGATAAAGACAGCCTGTGTGCCACACTGAACTTTATGGCTTCTTACCTTCTCGGACATTGACGTATGAAGACAATGTGATCAGGTGACTTTCAAATGACATTTCCAAAATCATAGGGCTAATATCAGTGTCAGACCGGAGTTTGTGCTCTGGCCTTCTGGGAGCCCATCTTTGAATGCTTCTTCTTGATTCTACACAACAACACATGTCAGCAACATGCAACGGGAACAGGCTCTGTGAGGGAGGGACTGCACAGCTGACTACGCTTACAGTACCTGCTTCTAGCTTTTCTTTATATAAGGACATGTCTCAAATATTGTTTTACATGCTTTAGAAATAAAGGAATGGCTTCTTACAAAGTTCTTTTTCTTTTCTTTTTTTTTTTTAAGTTACATTTAGGTCAAATGTGTTTGCTGAGCAGAAATGCTAAGCAAATTATATGACAACTGGGAAGTATTTTAAGAGCAGTTGAATTTTTGAATCAAAAATCCATTAAACAAATTTCTAAAGACAACTTTCCTTTTGCTCAGTAGTTGCTCAAATTAAACACCCACCCAGCCAGAGCCAAACACAAAGCTGCCATTGTCTCTGGGAACTCATGGTGTCTTCCTGAGTTGTTCTGCCTTAGAACACGCAGGACTGGAGTGAGGGGAAAACACACCTGGAAAGAGAGCAGCAGCAAGGGAGGACTCGCATGTCTGCATACCCACTATTAAATTTCTTTTAACCTTTTGTGCAATATGAACTATGGTCGATTTATACCTGGCATTTTAGGAGTTTTTTTTTAATCCACTACTCTTGTCTAGTATCTTTAAACACACACAGACACACATGCGTGCATGCACACAAGCACACACTCTCACGTGTGCACTTTCCCTGCTTATCCCAGGCAAATTAAATGAAGCTCCTGGCATGCAACTAAAAGTTTGCTTCACCTAATTAAGCAGCTAATGGGTGTGAATAAATTTGAGATTCAGATAAAAATATTGCTTTCAGAGAGACTCTCTGATTAGCATGCTCTGAAATGGGCAAGGGGAAATATTTATACAGCCATTTTTGTAAGCCATGTTCAAATATTAGGGAACCTCCACACTTACTTAAGAGGGTCTAGCTAATGGATGGAAGAAGGACATGAGCACCTCGCTCCTGGGCTTTATCTACATTCTTTAGTAAGCCGAGTGGCCTATTTCCAACACGTGTTTTCACTCAATAACTGTGTGTGTCTCCAGTCCATTATTGTCTCAGCCATTAAACAGGCTCCTCTAATAAATGGCCACTGTGCTGCTGAGCCACAGTAGTGGGATGGAGGAAAGAAATGACAAATAGCCGTGTTCTTTGAGATGTTAATGCTTTTGAAACCTGTTGCTATAGTTTCCTGTCATTTTGCCGTGTCTGCTTTTATGGAATTGAATTGAAGGGAGACGATGATGCCCTTCCACTTAAAAGAAAAAAACATGTGTTCTTAAACCATCGTTTGTTAACAGCCAAGCAGATAGCTGTAGTCTCCCACAATGCACAGTCATTCAAGAAACCAAAGCATGACAGTGTTTACACAATTTAGATGCCATTCTAAAGTTAGTAAAAAACTTTAAAGACAACTGTTTTAAATTACTGTCATTGCCACAGATCTATCTCAAAGCCCATTCATTATCTTTGTACGTATGCTAGCTTCTAAAGGTCTGTGTTTGTTTGTGGCTCTTATTCATCTCTTGCCCATAACTGAGGCATTGGGGAAACACTGGCCATATAGATTCTGGAACTTATATTCCAGAAGTCATTCTCTATGGCCAAATCAGGGGACAGTGCTCAGCTGAGGGTCTCTTCCTGGTCCCCCAAGCACTTGCTTCATTGGCTTCACAAGTGAGCATCTCATGTTCTACAACTGCCCAAACGATGACCCTTCACAGTCCAGGGTCTTCTGAGCATTGGTGACTGATGTCAGCTGTGTTCTGCCTCCAGGAAATATGAGCTCTGTACCTACACACAAGCTGATTTGAGAAAGGAAGACACCCATACGGCTGGCTCAGAGCAATCTGACCCCTCCCTTACTGGGATAAAAGTAAAGTATCTGACGGAGATTTCCAAGTATGAGGTGCTAATTTACCATCTATTTCTTAGGGCTGTCCTGAGCAGGCTTCCAGATGGACAGATGACGGCCCCTCACCCTAAATGCGAAACAAGATCTGCAAAGCAAGAAACAGTATGACTTCTCCAATGTCACTCTCCAGCTGACTCAGATCACACTCCTCCTGGACTGAGTAATGAAGAGTTGTCTTTGCTGAGGCCGGTAAGACTGTAAGACTTCTCTTCCTTCAAACTCACCAGAGCTCAAAAGTTGCCCCTGTCTGTGCTGAAATCATTTCCAGTCACAGTTCTGGATGTAAAAGTGACAGATGCTAACTGCGAGTCATTTCATTGCTGTTTACTCAATAGATCCAAATGTTAACCCTCATGACAGACCTTTCAGCGCATAGTGCTGCTCTTGTGGACGAGACAAAGGGAGCTGGGAGAGCTGATGGTCACCTGCATTTGAGTGTTCTCTTTACAGAAAGTATCACTACAATCCCCCGTATGTAGCTTCCTTCTCAAAATGGAGGAAACCCGTGAAGGGTCTAGAAAAGGGGGCACTGGTTAGTCCTTGGGCCCACAGCAGCTTCTCCTTGAAAGTTTCCAGGTTGGCAGGGCCAGGAGCCCCCAGAGGTAGAGACCTTCTCCCAGCTGTCAAGACCGTGCTCACTTGCCATCCATCTCACAGGCCGAGGAAGTGTTTAATGAAGCTGATTTGGATCAGTGGAGATCAGTGTTTAGGCTGTCCTCCAAGATTGCCGAATGCTTGGGAAAGGTGCCCAGCCTTCGGCAAGGAGCTCAGTGCTTCTTGTGGCTTTAGTTTATTTTATTCTCTCTTGTAGCTTATGTGTGAGTATTTTTCCTGCATATATGTCTGAGCACCACTTGCTTGCCTGGTGCCAGTGGAGTTCAGAAGATAGGGTTGGATCCCCAAGAATGGTTTATTAGAGACAGTAGCCGTATGGGTGCAGGGAATCAAACCTAGGTCCTCTGCGAGGGCAGCCAGTAACTGTAACCGCTGAGCCATCTCTCGAGACACTGGTATTACTTAGAAATAACGAAAAGACCCTCTTTAAGAATTTGTACTTGCCCATTTTATTGAAAGCTTTCACTCATTCAAACCCAAGCCAATCAGAATTACTGAATGCCTGTTCCATGCCAACCACAGCTACAGAACACTAGAGTCAAAGGAGGTTGAGAAACCAAGAGGGTATGATGATCCCCCCCAAGTAATGAAAGGAAGCAGAGCACAAAGGCTGTGAAAGAAGCACAGACAGAGCTGCAGGAATTCAGACCTAGGGTTCCATAGGAGAAGCCAGAAGACACGGTGTGTATATGACGTGAGCACTCAGAACTTCATTCACTGGGTCATCCGGTGAACGGCTGCTTTACAAAATGCCAGGCGTGTAGGAAGAATTGGAGAGACAAAGGGAACATGACCTCTCCCTTCAAGGCATCTGCATTCTAGCCTGAAGACAATTTGAAAAATGAATGAATTACATCTTGTATAGACAGAGTGGAATGGTCTTCACTGGGTGTAAGCAAAAGCAGCAGTAAGAAGACATAGCCTTACAATGTTGCCAGTAGCCCAGGGAGTCCCTTCTGTCTATATCCTAAGTTGCATTGCTCAAATACTGAACAACAAGGACCCCCAAATGAGCAAAGCTTACATTTTAAGTAGTTTTAAAATTATATGAGTTTCTTTATTATGTTTCTTAAAGAATTTCCTTTTGTAAATAAAATTGGGAGGTGATTTTGGTAGTTGCATAGTTTAGATGTAGGAATATGAGAAGAGTATAAATACCATTAAAGCCAAGACCACAAACATTCTGCAAGAAATATTTTAATAGCTTTGCATGAGATATCTTTAGCTAACTAGCACCATCTCTTTTGGCACTTTTTATTTTTTCAGTTATTTTGATGTGCCCCTCCTATGTGCTCTTAATTCTCCCTGTCTTTCTGTCCTGCCTCTACACTGGTTGGGGGGAGGCTACCTTCTTTAGGAAAGTAGTAGATAAGGAAGCTCTTGATAAGGACATAATTTTTGGTGGAGAGCTGAAAGATAAATAAGAACCATTGAAAAGTCAAGAGGTGATAAAGATAAGCTATAAACAAACAACAACAACAAGAAAAAACAAACAAACAGAGAACTTGAGGTTATCTAGAAAGTCTCAAAAGGTCACTGTGGTCTAAAGATCTGAGCATCTCAGCTGGAGAAGCAAGTGGCTTCCGGCCATACATGGCAGCTGGCCACCACAAGGAGTCAGCCTCTTTCCTTTAAGATAGTGTGACCCTTGATGGGCTTCAAATGCAGCAATGAGTTCAGAGTGCTAAGCAGAAAGCCAAGCTGAGTTGGACAGCAAATTAAGAACTCATATCATTGATTCATTTGTGACTGTGTTTTACAAATCTGGAGGTGTAAAGGCAGATAAAAGAAAGATGCATTTTGGGGGCAGGGGGAAGAAGCAAAAGAATTTACTAGACTGAGTAAGCAAATAAGGCAGACAAAGCAACATAAACAAAAATGTAGAAGACAAAAGCGGTGGGTAAAAAAAGTGTGTCCTTATCAAGGGCTTTCTCTCCTACTTTCCTAAAGAAGGTACCCTCCCCAACCATTGCAGAGGAGGGGTAGAAAAACAGGGAGAATTAAGAGGCCATCATCAAAATAATTGATAAAATGGAAAGTGCCTACAGAGATGGTGTTTGTTGCCTACACACACACACACACACACACACACACACACAGTGAGAGGACAGTGGGTAAATCGTTCTAGCCACAGAGTCCTGGGTCATCAAATAGCTTTATTCACATTTGTGTGCAGAAGTTGAGTATGTTCTGTTCCTTAATCCCTGCCTTGGTCTCCCCCGACCCTGCCTCATCCTCTCATGTGACTCCTGACAACAATCATAATTTTTAAGAAGTGCAGGTTGTAGAGTTTAAACACTTAAGTGAACATGAAGCATCCAGAATGCATTGTATATAATATTTACTGCATGAGATTATGTCTTCTTAAAAAATAAATAAAAGATAGGCGTTACTTTGTGGCCAGGTAGGTTTAGAACATGAACCCCTGAAGACTTACAAGGCACACTCATAGAAAAGACTCCAAGGTATCTAATAAAGAAACAGTTTTAGTTTTGTTTGAAAGTTAAATTATTTTTTTCTTCTAATTAAACAAGGTCTTGGTCCCTTTGTTACATACCCAGACACCAGGAATCCTTGGAATCACTGACCTGGGCCACATGCCAGCTCTGTAATTTGCAGGCACAGTACAAACTGAAAATACAGGGCTCCTTGCAAAGAAAACCACTGCAAATTCAAAGACATTAACAGCGCGGCAATAGCACAGGCTTGAGGTTGCTCAGGTAGAGCCCTGTGTGATCATTCAGAGTATACACAGCCACAAATCGGCTTTGCACGTGGGGGAATTCATGTGCCAGAAAGGGGAACAAACCCAGAGAATGGAAGCAGTCTCCTCGTGGAGGTGGTTGTGGTCAGACTTGGCCCCAGAGGTGAACCTTAGCCCTTTTACCAGTGATGGCTTGCTGCAAGGTGAGGCAAGCATTTGTATGCGCCTTTCCTAAAGAGTCCTGAAGTCATTGACATCAGGTCCCAGCCCGATGAATAGTGCTATATTCACCAGCCTCATAGTCTTGGCCTTATTACATACAGTAGTCTCTGACCCTCAAAGGCCTCCGCTAGTGTGCCTCGAACTTGCCACACAGGGGAATTCCAACGCTCTTTGCAGTCGCTGTCTTGGTTTGCAGTCATCAGCCAGAGAGCTTAATTATAATCTTGACGGTCATTCTGGGGTCTCAGTGTGGCTTTAAGGGATATGAAGTGATTCGGAGGACATGGCTTGTTGCCAAGATAATCAGAGTTCTATCCCAGGAGCCCAAGTAAAGGAAGAAGAGAATTGACTTTTGAGGACTGTCCTCTAACCTCTACATAAAGGTAAAGGCACGCAGTAATAGGTGACAAAAGCTGTTTGGGCCAAGGAGCGCTTCAGCTTTGGTTCAAATGCACAGGCGAGAAAGCCAGGCAGGAAGAACCCTCCCTTATCCTTACTTTCCCCACAGGAATGCCTTTTGTTCTGTTCTGGCCTCCAGCTGATTGGATAGGGCCCACCTACACTTCGGTGGGTCATCTGGGTCACTGGGTTTACCAAGTTTAAAGGTCTGTCTTATCCAAAGCACTTACTGAGGTAGTCTCTGGGCCTAGATGAGTTGAATATGGCAGTAACCACCATTCCTCACCACATCCAGCCGTCTGTGTCTGACTCCATGATTTGGTTTTTTTTGTTTGTTTGTTTGTTTTTGTTTGTTTGTTTGTTTGAATGGTGGCAGAAACTATGTCTGCCCATGCAGCTAAGGTGACTGGGGCTGACACAAACTCAGAATCCCTCGGAACGGGTGACAACAGAGTGGACCAGAGAGATACTTCAGAGGCAGACTTCTGAGGTGAGCTAATAGCAGGGCTGTGGCAATAAAAAAATGACAGATCAGTCAAACTGGAAGAAGAAATGTCTGCTGAGCTGGCTTAGCCAGGAAGAGGCAGGGTAGAGACTGTCTGGGGAGGAGCTACTTAAGCAGAGAACCAATACAAAGACAGAAATAAGGTCTGTGTGGGGCGGTGCCCGGGGTCACGTTCAGTTTGGCCGCTGATCAGTGTGGCCTCCAACTTTCAGTTATGTGATTCCCTGTGTTAGTTACAAGAGTCTCACTTCATACTTCGGTGGGCTTAGGGTAGGTCCTCAGCCTCTGTAACTAATGAGTTCTGGCAATTGCTGTGAGCACATTATGCTCAGAAAAGAAGCCAAGGAAGCAGGCCTGACTTACCTAGACAGTAGCAGGCCCAAGATGACCTTTTGAACTCTCTATGGCGTCCCTGAAGTCAGGTGACTGAGCTGGACACTAAATCTGACAGCTAACGTCCTGCCGTTAACTGTAAGTGATTCCAGCCCTGAAATCCCATCTCTTTGACAGTGGAAACCATCCTTGGCTGTTGGATACGGGCATGGACAGTACGAGGTCAGGCCTGGACTGGAGAGGTTGCGGACAGGAGAGAGGTCTGACTGCGGTGAGGAACAGGAACACGGTTGGGACCCTGGAAGGTTTCAGATTAGAATCCCAGGGTGGGAAGATAGAGATGCTACACACATTAGTGCAAGGTCACCCAAGTCCTGTGGTTCCCTAGATGTTTCCCTTTCCCTCCTCTTTGTGCCCATCCCCAACACACTCACAGTTTCTGAGAACAATCCTGTTTCAAGCATGTGTCAGAACTATTTTTAAAAAAGCACAAAACATTTACAGGCTGAAAAAGACAAGTGTTGTATGTTTCCTCATTTGCATGGAATCTCATATATACAGATATATACACATGAATGTATATATGTATATAATGAAAGTGTGAGAAAGACTGAGAAAAGAAAAGGGACTTATGCAAATAAGGAGGGAGATGGCAGAGGGTAATGGGAGCTTCATATGATCACGCTACATAGCATACTTACTAAAACGTCTTTATAAAACCCATCAATTTTGTACGATGAAAATATACAAATTGGAAACGTAAATAAGTAAACTAGTTAAAGGTCTTTCTATATCGCCTAGATGTTAGATGGCGGAACAGGGTCCATAGGAACTCTCTTTTCCTGAGTGTTTAAAGCACAGGTTGTTGGAAATGCTCACAGGCTGGCATTGGGAAGGTGCCAGGACTGGAAGGCCGCTCCAGTGCAGCATGGAGTGTGTGCCTGAAAACAGGAAAGGTTTCAGTGCATTTGAATTGCTGAAAGCCTTGCTGTAACTCCTGCAGCAACAGGAAGCAGTGAGGCAGGGGGTTACCCGGAAGCCGTTGGGCCAGCTCCACCGATGTACAGCAGCAGCGACAGGAGAGGCCTGCTTCCCGGAGTTGGACCTCCACACGCTCACTGTGATACCATGGCCACACTCACACATAAATACAGACTGAACAAGTGGATGAATTTTAAGAGTGCCACTGTCACATTTCTATATAGTTTTAGAAATATTTACCGAGCTTATTTACAGTTGAAAACGAAATGAACATAAATGTCCCACCCTGAGGAGTTATTTAATTAAACCCTGGTAACTTATCCAATAAAACACTGTGCATCCATTTGCAGCTGTTTTCTTTGTGACGGGTGGATGGCACAGACGGCAGAACACCAAGCGAACTGGACAATATGGTACAGTCCTGGCAGGGAGGAAGATATTCTAAGGAGAGGCACTCAAGTCTATCATACTATGGAAAGAACGCTTCTTGAGAAATCAAAGTTTCCCCAGGAATGCAGGGAAAAGACAACAGCTGAAGCCTGGGCCAGCTAGAGGAGGACCCTGTCTCTGGGAAAGGGATGGACAGCTTGCTGGACCACCTTGCAGGAGGAACCTGGCAGAGACACGATGGCTATCCACGGGCAGCAGGCAGGGAGAGGAAGCATGAGGCAGCCCCCAAAGCATGTGGCAAGGTCATAACACTAGGTCTCGGGACAGAGACGCTCTCTCAGCCTCTGGGCCTCCTCTATAAAATAAAAATCAAAGATATCCTATAGGAGTAGTCTGTTTACTAAAATAATCTGTGCAAAATGATAAGCCCTGGAACTGGCAATAGCGCCTTTTTTTTTTTTTTTTTTTTTTTTTTTGTAAAATCTAAACCATTATTTTTTTAAAAAAGAAAAGATTTTCATCTTACAGTTTGAAATGATCTTTAAATCATTAATGTTAGCAAGGCTGAGATAACACAGGTGATTTAAGGCGGCATGGTGGAAACTGAAGCTGGGGCTGCTCTCTGGAGTGTGATGGTGTGATGTATTAATATTCTACTCTCTGTGATCTCGTCTTTAGGGTTATGTCTGAGGAAATAGTCCTGGATGAGTCAGGGGGTCCGGTCAGGACTGGGACAGAGTATGCTGAGGAGAAACCTTGGGAATACCAACATCATCCAAGAAGAAGGGTATCATTAAATACAATTTTAAAATACGGTAACAATTTGAGGAAATGCAAAAATTATTTCAAAGCTAAGTTTGTTTGAATCATGTTTCAAAAATGCCCTTAAAACCAATAATTTTAAAATAACCGTGGATTTCTAAAAAGTTTGATTTCAAGACTGTGTATGTAAATGTAATAAAATAAGCAGTAGTGGGAATGTCAGTAACTTCTCAGCAGTTTTGCTTTTTTTTCTCAGTAGCCTATGAGTATATGCTAGTTCAGAGGGAAAGCCAACACTATTTTTTTTTTTTTAATGTAGAGGCTTTTCAAGAAAGAAAATCATTCCATTCCCTTTGTAGATCTCACTGATCTTTGAAATGAAGAATGAAAGAAGAAAAGAAAAGGATTCTTTGAAAGCGGGTTTATTTTAGATTCCTATTCCCAAAGCAACTTCAGAAAAGACAGCCCAGTGGACCTCCATCTCTTATTCAGGAAAGCAGCCATGAAAGGGGAACTTTGAACGCTTGCAAAGTCTTCTGCAGCTGCAAGCGGCAGGGCCAGAGCCACCTTTCCCTGGCACGGGCTGCCCTTCCTGGTCTTGCAGCAATTCTAGACAGAGAGCAACTTGCAGACCTGTATGAAACGCCTTCTGATCAGTGTAGCAGACCTGCTCTAACCTTCCTCCCGCGCCCATTCACCGCGGGCCTCCCTAAGCCTCCTTCCCCCACTCAGGTCCCTTCGTTTGTGGTGTGCTCTCTCCACACCGGGTTGACAGAACGGAGCCTGCACCCAGCTTCAGAATCGCCTTGGCCCCACGATCAGAGACGCTGCGTAGACCGGGGAGGAAGGTCTGTGCTTTGGCATCCTGCAAGTCTACCTTGCTTTCCGGGTCCCGTTGCTTTATAGGTCCTATGTGCGCTGGTAACCTCACTGGGCCTCAGTTTTCTAGGTTAAAAAGTGGAGACTATAATCTTGCTTCTCTCCAGACGGCGCGCACGGATACAGCCATGTTGACCACGAAAATGCAGAAATACTTCAGGGTAGGCTGGTGAGCCATCCTTCCCTCAGGCTCCTCCAAAGCTGCCGAGCCACTTCCCTCCCCACTCTTCCAAGATACACAGAGAAGCCCTCAGGTCCTGCTCGCGCACTGTGGCAGGGTGCCCCTTCGAAGACGCCGAGGAAACCAGGAGTTGCTCCGTTTTGAAAATCGTCTCTGGTTCTGGGAATAAAACATGAGGAGGGTGATCACGTGGCTCAGATTACAGGCTGCAGAGCTTTGAACTTTGTACAAGAAGCGTATGTACATAGAATCTGCCCAAATCAAGGGGCTATGTTCCCGCTCTGGACCAAGGCATCTGCCCTGAAAAGCTATGGCAACTGAAGCAAAGGCTGAAGAGCACAGGGCAGAGAGACCTCGGCGACACCTCCTTAGCCTTTGCGCACATCCGCCCATGCTCAGAGGTGGGCCAGCCTCCAACATTCATTAAGCCTCATTATGAAGCGGTCACAACTGGCTGTCTCTACCTCGTGCTTTCAAAAGAAAAGCACTAGGTCTGTGCAATAAAAATAGGTTTTTTGAAGAGAAAATAAAAAACCTTAGACTTGATCACCTGAGAGTTTCTAACACGGACAAAGTTGAAAAGCAGAGCTCCCGTCCCACCTCCCTTCAGGCAAACACTGCCAGCCCTTCAGAAAGCAGCAACTCAGAGGAGAAAAAATCCTGAATGTCTGGTTCTGGCACTTTCTCAAGGTTTCCCACTCTCCATCCCTGTGCAGACAGGTGTATGTCAGTCTCATCGGAACTGTTACAAGAGGAGCCATCACTTATTCTGGTAGTTATTTCCCTCACCGACAGTAAACATTCTCCAAATACAGTGTCTGGAGAGGAGCTTTGTAGGACAGAAATCTGGGAACTTTCTCATGCCGTCTTGCCGAGAAAAAGCGCCAAGTCCAGACTTTGGGCCACATGCTCATTGGGGATCCTTAACTAAGTTCAAGCCATGCAAAAGTAACTCCTATCTTGTCCTTGATGATGTGGGGGAAAAAAACAAAAAAACAAAAACAAACAAAAGGATGTTAAGATGGAGCAGTTTCCGGGAGTTTGCTGCTTGGTTGGACGGAGGGCTTTCCCAATCTGAGAGCACTGAGATTAGAAACGACTCAGAGCCCATTTTTCATGCGCTCGACTTCCTGTTTCACATTTTCTGTCTTAAGACGGTGTGTCTGCTCACCTCAGCTCTTGTGGAGTCTGGGGCAAGGCAACTGCCACACACGCGTCACTCCTGGGAGCTCACTTCGCACACCTTTTGTATTCTCATTTGGAAACTCGACACTTGAAAGACTCCAGAACCCCCAAAGACAATTTCATGAGCCATCATGGTTTAGTTTTGTTTTGAATCCTCAGACATCTGAAAACTTCCTGAACTTAAAACTAGTCTTTGCACGAGAACGACATATACTTCACAGGTGACCTGTCTGTGACAAAGGATGAGCTGAGTTTCCAGCACGGCCTCATCTGCCAGCTTTTTCTGGTGACTTCCATTTCAAGATCTTCTCTCTCTAATTAGCATCCGCAAATGGACTGTTTAGTGCACAACCAATCTTCCTCTTTTTTTCTGACTGGAGAAAAAGTTGCACTTCATTTTGCCATGCTGCTTATGTTGCACATCTATCGGCAAGAGATATTTTAGAATCCTACATGGCAGCTGTTCAGAACTTTCTCGTTGGCAATATTAGATGGTGAATTACTAATGAAAAATATATAAACCCTCTTTAATATGCAACATGATCAACGTTGTTCTAAATATTTAGCTTCCTAAATTCAAATCATTTTGCAAAGTAGATTAATCTGCTGGAAGATTCTTTTTGTGGTTTACAGGAAGGTTGAAATCACTTAAAACTTCATGTTATTATTGATGTTATGTTATTATTGATAACAGCATAATTTGGGGTGTTGAACAGCTTTCTAGCTCTGCATCTATGCCATTTTAATGTACTTTCTCATTTTCCTCTCAGCAGCAAACAAAATATTTTTTAAAAAGCAGTTTAGTCTGAGACAGACAGTTGTGCCTGTGTCTTGTCTTTTCTCCAAAGGCATTTTTTTAAATTGCCTTTAAATTTTTAAATTTTTTGAGATAGGGTTTCCCTGTATAACCTTGGCTGTCCTGAACTTACTTTGTAGACCAGGGTGACCTCGAACTCACAGTGGTCCTCCTGCCTCTGCCTCCCTGAGTGCTGGGATCACAAGCATGTACCACTGTGCCTGGTTATCCAAAGGCATTTTTAACATTTGCCTTTATTTTTTATTCTGCTGAAAGTAAGGATGTGAAACAAGATAAACACACAACAGCTAAAATACAACCAGCAAACAGAATTTACAACATGGTTCTGGCAATGATTAATACCACATGGAAGAGAACAAGAATTTGATGAGCTCACGAATCTGTGGGAGGATAGATGGTGGAGAACAAAGGAGACCAAAACCAGGAGAACCACTGATTGTTCCCCCAGCAGCCCTTCCCAAGATCTACAGCCCTTAGATTGCACGGCCAAGAACAAAACCCAACATCTCCTGGGTTTGTAAGTCGGCAGATACACAGCAAAAACTTGTTGCATTGTAACAAGATAGAGAAGCAAAGAATGAATAATGCTAGGAAAAGTTGCTCTGTCAATAATGTCGGGGGGGGGGGGGAAGAGAGGGAGGTGTTTAACCAGTGAGTGAGGAAATAAAGTCTCAGGGATAAGAAAACTGTAGCAGCAAGTGAGAGATCAGAGGTAAAGTACACAATCCACCCAGATCTGAATCCGTTAGTAAGGTTACATGGATTCTGACGTCAACGGGTGGAAATTGCTACTGATTCCCAAATGATGTGCAAGACTGCCTATTTAGGACTTGAAGTGGGGTGGTCCAAAGTCAGTTTACCAACCCTTACCTTGTCTCAAAAGAAGAGGATACAAGAAGGGAATTGAAATTAAATATCTAGAAAACAGAAATTAGGAAAACAATTCCTTACACATGTGCTGTGTCCTGCCCCTCCAGGGCTTTTCCATTACTGCTCAGAGGCGCATTGGCTCTGTACTGACTTCTACAGAGAATTTGAGAAACTCCTGGGATGCGCTCTCTGATACCAGACTGGTACATAACTCACGCCTAAGAAACAAACAAAAAAACGTTATTTATATGGTAGGAATAAATGCCTACCATGGGGCTAAAGGAAAAATGGGCTGTCTGATAGGAAGGCATTTCAAAGATGAAGGTACACCAGCAGGTAGTCACGCCCAGTGTGAAACAGTCTTATGATGTGTGACTTAGGGTAACAAGCATACTCTTCCAGAGACTCATCTTTGCTACTAGCTGTCTCCCCAGATTCCTACTTCCTGGACTGGGAAAGTAGACTGATGCTCAAAAAAAAAAAAAAAAATCAAAGTTTAGCTTCTCCAGTGGAACATTGCCATTGAGAGTCATAGTGATGGTACATAGAGGGAAAATGGGCATCATGTGATTAAACGACTGGACCAGCCCCGCCAGTGTCTCTCATATAACAATTCCACTCTCTGTTCACACTGTTTCTGCATATTGTATAGAGTTGCTTGAGTCTGTTAAAGAATTACTTTGGAGTAGGGGCTGTCTCTGACTCTGTTTCCTGCCCTTGGATCCTTTTCCCCTAGCTGGGCTGCCTTGTCTGGCCTCAGTGGGAGAGGATGCTCTTAGTTCTGCTTTGACCTGATATGCCAGGGTGGGTTGGTAGCCATAGGAGGCCTCCCACTGAGGAGAAAGGGGAGGGGATAGGAGAGGGGAGAGGGAGGCTGGGAGGAGAGGAAGGAGGAGGCTGAAATCAGGCTGTAAAGTGATTAAAGAAGGTAATGAAGAAAAAAAAAGTAAAAAATAACTGGGGGGAGGGGGGACCCAGAAAAACAGAATTACCAAGAATCATTACTAGGTTGAGCCTTGGCTCTTTCATTAACTAGTGCAGTGATCAAGGCTAAGGCACTTGCTTTTCCAGACCTAAGTTTTATTATTTACTAAGGGACTGTTTGGGTAGTTTAGAAGAACAAAATAAGACAAATTGTTTTCTTTAGTTTTAAATCATACCCTAAGCACCTCGCTAGAAAGTTGTAATTCAGTAGATAATAGGTAGGGTCAGTAGGCATTCTAACACCTTTAAGATGATACCGAAAAGGATGATTTAAACAACACCTTAAAATATATGATATCTAAGGCCTCTAGCAGTGTTGACTCTGCCATCTATTTTAGCCTGCCATAACTGCTTATTGATCATTTTCAGAATGAACGGTATCTTATAAAATCTAACATGCTTCAGGCAAGTACTTGAAATCCATAAGGAAAGGATTCCCAGCACCACCTCGCATCCCAGCCCTCTGCAGGATGTAAACTAACCTGTCTTCCCGCTGCCATAGGTTAGCTACATGATTGGACAGGGTGTTCCCATTGGCTACAAGATGATACAATTCTTACTCTAGTTCTTGCTAAGTCTAGGAGTCGACATGTCTTCTCTGCCACTTGGTGAAACATATTTATTCTTTCAGGAGGTGTTGGAGAAGTTCTCTATGTGGCTATAAATGCTGGTGTAGAGGTTTTCAAAATTACCACTCTGAGGACAGATAGAAACTTATTATCTAGCTAAAGACTCCTTGGTTATGGACAACTCAAAGTTTAATTTTTTTCCTGTGTATTATTCTGTCCTCTTCCTTTCACCTCACCCTTCATATATTGGCATAAAAAGTACCTTTATTTATGCTTCCCTGTGACACACAACGGGACATCTTTAGGGTTATGCATTGTCCTCTGGGTCCTTGCCAGTTTTTAATACCTTGTAGTTTGTTTGGTCCAGTGCCCAGTTCCTCATGTTCGGCTTCCTGTGCGGGAGTCATGACTCCGGATGTAAGAACACACTCGTGACCTTATCTTTTACCTTAGTTCTTTTCTGATCCACTGCTTCCTTCATCTTCCATTTCCCTCAGAGATACAGCATCGTACAGGATATAAAGAGACTGAGTGAAAGCTAGCACACACACACACACACACCCCCCGTAGATAACCCACACATTTCTAAAGCTCAGGCTGGCACCACATTAGACACATTCATGCCAACTATGGGGCTCTGAACATATGCCAGCACGGAGCTGCTGTTGTGGAGCAGGTTCCTATGGCATCTTCACAGTTTCAGTCCCAGGAAGACCACAGAGCTGGGGTACTCATGTCTGATGACCTGTATGTCCTCTCCTCACTCCTATTAGCCAGAGCAGTCTGAGAAGTGCAAAGAGCTTTTCCTGTTTTTTGGTTTGGTTTGGTTTGGTTGTTTTTGTTTTTGTTTTGTTTTGTTTTTCAGGTGATTGTATTCCCCGCAGCACCTAGCAGTGGCCCCTGTGTGCTAGGGTTTATAATAAACGTTAACATTCTAGATTCCCTGGGCTCACATTTGATTTGCAAAAGAGATTTCAGCAAATGAAGCAACACCTTTCCTTTTCTCAGCAAAGCCTGAAAGCAACACATGGGCCCACTGTGAAGATTTTTTAAAAAACACAGTTTTCTGCTGACAGCCAAAAGATGACTTTCTTCTCTCATTTCCCCCCAAATGAAGAACACCATTGATTAAATAAGTGCAGAGCCAACAGCAAATAATTTCTGGATATGAAAATGTCCACTTAATGCTCGCAAAAATATTTTTCTGTAAAATGCTGCTCTGGATAGGTCTGCCTCTGGGAGAGCAGTCGCTAAGAAAAGGGCTGATTGAAAGTAACAATTACATTTAGTGCAAAAAAATCATGGGCTGCTTACAACCAAGTGGATCGAACTGTCCGTCTATGTCTCCTGCAGCTACGATGGCCCCAGCAACTGGCATACAGGGCAGGAAAGGGTAGTACAACATAACTCTGGGCAGAGAGGACGGATGAGTCCTCCTAGGAAGCAGATGTCATTAACAGTACCAATCCTTCACAGCTCGGTGTTCGTCCAGCCCTCCAATCGTGCCGCCCGCCCCTCACCTCTGTCAACACACTTTTCCAACAAAACAGGAACCCGTGGACTTGCAGATCCACCGGGAGCCTTCCCAGAGCCGTGGCTGCTCCCACAGTTCATCGGTGGGGAGCCCAGGCCTTGGGGCTTTAACAGAAATGGTGAGAGGTACAACAAGGAAAAGGTGTAGGTGGAGGGGATTGGGTAGGAGAGAGTAACGGAATATGTGTGACATGGAAACAGAAGGGAGAGCTAATGAGAAGAGGAAGAGGCCCAACAAGGAGAGAGAAGGAGGGTGGGGACACCCATGGGGGAGGGGAGAATCAGAAAGTACACCGACATATGTATGTGCATGCACACACTACACATATGTACATATAAACATGCCATAATGAAACCCATCAGGAAAAAAGTTAATAAAAAATAGTGTGAAAATTCATAAGCCTTATTAAAAAAAAACCTCTTCCATGTATTTTCTTCAGATAAAAATTTGTGTTGTTGTGGAAAGGAAGTGTCATATTTAGTTAGGGACTTAAAAAAAAGTAGGTCAAAGTAGGTCTTGCTTTGAGGGGACAACAGATCATGCATAATTAACCATTTGCTGTAATTTGTCTTTTTCTTTAAGAAAAAGCAACTTGTGTGTGGGAGCCACAACACAGTCCTGGCTCTTGGGATAAAGGAGAAAAGGAGCATAAGCACTGGGCAGGAAGCAGGGATGATGGTGTTTGTCACCATGGTGATGGACATCCATCCGGAATGGATGGTGCTGTTGATGACTTGTGCTAGAGAGTGGGAGAAGAACATGTTCCTTCTGGACTGTGCAGCTGAGATCAGGATGATGAGAGAGGGACAGACTAACTCCCAGCTCAGCAGCTTGGACCGTGTCTCCATGGAGAGACCCAGCTATGGAATCTGTGGGTGGCAGAGTACAGGCAGCAATCTACAGGGACCACATCAGACTACTTTGAGTACATAGTCACAGAAAGTTAACGACTGAACTCCCATTTTAAGCATGAAGTACAATTCCAAGAGTGGAAACAATCCGTTTGACAGCTAACGACCCGGCTTATGGAAGGACAGAGTCAAGGTTTATAGCCAGGTCTTGTTTTAATTCAACCTAATGCCTTTTCAGTTCCATCAGGTCACACGTCATGGCAGGAAAATTCTAACCTCACCAACAGTGCACACTTCAGAAATCCATGGTGCATGGTCACCCTAGACTCTAGGGCCTAGAGGCTCGTTACTACTTTCCGTGTCTCCTGAGTTTCCCAGAGAAATAGCTGCTCTCCTGTTTCCGATTTAGTTTTCTGAGCACTGCTTAATTAAATGGTTAGGAAATGATCACAAATGACAGGTTTCACTGTTTTTTCATTAATATGACAATATCACAATTCACTGTAATTAGTTAATGGAGGCACACATCAATATGCATTTGTATACATAGTGTTCACATAAATGGATTATGCTATACACATTGAGCTATAATTCTCATTTATCAAAATCCCTTAACAAATATTTACATGTCTTTATATATATAATCTTCTTCATCGATTGCTGTATAATGCTCTACGTTATGGATATACAATAATTTTAGACAAATAAAATTAATGAGTATTCCAATTGTTTGTAATTTTAATCTACTCTATGGAGGAAGGGTTGGCAAACTTCCTATGAAGGATCAGATAATAAATATTTTAGGTTTATGCAAACATAAAGTCTCTGTTGCAATAATTCAACTCTATTGTTATGATAATAAAGCAGCCAGAGATGATAAATTTTAAAATGAATATGGCTGTATTCCAATTATACTTCACTTTCAAAATGAGGCAGGGGGCTGGACTTGGCCATGCTCTGTCGCTTGCTTCTTCTGTTAATTGCTTTCGAAGGCATATACACATGCATACACAGATTCGATGTCAGATGAGGCCATCGTAACAAAACACCAGAGTCTGGAGCTTAAGCCACAAAAATATGTTTTTCACAGTTCTGGAGACCAGGGTGCAGGATGAAAACCCATGCTGGCTAGGTCTAGGTGAGGGCTCTCTTCCTGTCTTCCAGTTGCTTCATGGTTAGGGTTGTTAGAAGTGTGGGAAGAAAGAGAGAACTCTCTTCGTATCTCCTCTTTGTCAAATTTCAACATGCTTAACTCAATATATTATTTCTCTTTGTAAAATGTACAGTATTCAATCTAAACATTATACTCTATTTTTAAAAATAACTCTTGGATATTGTGTCTTCAAAATTTAATGCGTACTTTACCATTCCTGCATATCTTCTGCCCCTCTCTTTTTATTTGATTACTGTTGCTACATGGACACATACATGTGGATGTGTGTAAACACAACCTGCTAAATCTGCTTAGTGCTGTTCCTATGCCTACAGTTTGGGGGCTGACCACTTAGAGTTGGCCAACCAGGACTTCTGCTGTGAGATTGTGTCTTCTATACAAGACAGAGAAGCTGCAGCCGTGAGATGTCAGCGACATGGTAGCCTAAACATGACCCCAGCAGTGATACCACCAGTTCGCTTGGCCAACAAAGATGTGGGAAATATCACAAGGCCCCACCCCTCAGTGAAGAGTTGCAGGCATTTAATGACAGCTGGTACCTCCACTTATAAGGGCCATCGCAAGAACCCCACTGTCATGACTGTGTCTCTTCAAATGTCGCATTGTAAGTCAGTCCCCGACACGTGGATTTTGGAGGAACAAAACAGTCAGTCCATAACACTGAACAGAAAAATGGATTTTAAAATTATAAATATTAATATATAATCAGATTTTCTATAATTTATAGTCCTATCAAAGTCTGTGAGAGTAACCCATGTTGTCATAAGTACCTTATTATGGCTTATTTTATTATTTGATAATCAAGTGGGTAAATGGAATACTTTGATCTGATTTGCATGCCTTTGATTATTCATGATGATAATTACATGTTTACTGGTGAACTATCTTTTTATCTAGAAATCTCTGATGTATATTTTTGGTCAACTTGCTTACGCTAATATTTTTCTCATTGATTTTAATAACTTCTTTATACATGTGAGATGGTAAGCCCTATTTACCTGTCCACATTGTCTGTTGCCATGACAACTAGGTGTGGTCTTATAATACTCTTCATTCTCAGAAGCACATGTTCTATGTGGTCCCTTATTCAGTAGATCAAGTGCCTTGAGGTCAAGATTACTTATTTCCATTTTGGTCCTAGCAGTGACTACCTTTCTGTCTCATAGCTCCTATACAACAAGTGATTGTTAAAATATTAATAACACATAGTAAAAATATCTTTTCATTTTCTTTTAAATATATAGTGTCTTTGACAATATCACTTTAATGTGTATAATCACATTAGTTGATTTTCTTTTTAGTACTGCTCAAGTTTATACCAAGGTTGGAAAGTCCTTTACTCTCATGCAATTAAAATCTTTCCTTTTCCTACTAAAATCTGTACATCTAGAGAAACTAATCAAGAGGGAGGACTCCGACTAAAATGCTCAATCCCCATCCCAAAAGGCAAAGAGGATAGACATCAGAAGAAGAAGAAAACAGGAAACAACCTCGGAACCTGCCACAGAGGGCCTCTGAAAGGCTCCGCCCTGCAGACTATCAAAGCAGATGTTGAGACTTATGGCCAACTGTTGGTCAGAGTGCATGGGATCTTATGTAAGAAGTGGGAAAAAATAGGATCTGGAGAGGACAGGAACCCCACAAGGAGAGCAACAGAACCAGAAAATTTGAACACAGGGATCTTCCCAGAGACTCATACTCCAATCAAGTACCATGCATGGAGATAACCTAGAACCCCTGCATAGATGTAGCCTATGGCAGTTTAGTGTCCAAGTGGGTTTCATAGTAATGGGAAGAGAGACTGCCTCTGACATGAACTGATTGGCCTGCTCTTTGATCACCTCCCCCTAAGGGGGCAGCAGCTTTACCAGGCCACAGAAGATGACAATGCAGCCACTCCTGATGAGACCTGATAAACTAGGATCAGAAGGAAGGAGAAGAGGACCTCCCCTATCAGTGGACTTGGGGAGGAGCATGCAAGAAGAAGGGGGAGGGAAGGTAGGATTAGGAGGGGAGGAGAGAGGGGTTTGTGGGAGGATACAAAGTGAACAAAATGTAACTAATAAAAGTTAAAAAAAAATCTTTCCTTTTTATCTCATTGTACATTTAGCCTTGGTTTTGCAATTGGATCTTTCGTATACAAATCAATTTTCATTTGTTCGTGACACATACTCAATTTTATTTTTCTCTTAATTAATGCTCTACTGTCTTTGAATGATCAACTCCTTGCCATCAGTATAAAATGTAATCATCATATCCTATGTTGAATTACATGTGATACCAGCACATCTTGTTACTTGATGGATATCTGTCTGCTTTTCTCCTTTTCTGACTTTTGCTCTTTGCTGGATTCATGAGCGAACACTTTCCTGGTTACCACAGCTTCAGTTTGTCAGCTCTCTGTTGAGTCTGTCAGTCATGCCCTACAGGGTAAGCCAATAGGCAGTGTCCTAGGTCACAGAAGCTTATTTTTCTGTCTGGCTTTCTTTATGGGCTCCCTGGCTTTATGCCACGAGCGTTTCAAGGCTCCATCATCACACAGATCTGACGTGTGTTACACTTACTGTGCGACTAGGGGTGGAGCTTCATCCACGTCTTTCAGGAACAGGTACCCAGTGGTTTCACCTCTAGGACACTTTACTCAAGGTAACTGAAGTGAGAACAGTGGTGTTCTGTACAAATGGAGGTGAATCACTGAAGACATCTCCTTCCAGGTATATTCTCCAGTTCCATGAGTTACACAACCGATCAAAGCTGATGGTGCTCCTGAAGGAACTCTAGCCAGCTCAAGCCTGGCTAACCTGGCTCTGGCAGGCCTTGCCCTTCTCCCCATGCCCTCTGCCTTGCTAAAAACCATTAGATGGCATTCCTAAAGCTAGCCACCAAGTTCTGTTCCCTTATTTGGCCAGGTCCTCCTCCTGAGGCTGACCACCAAGGTTCAGCTGTCAAAGTATGGAAGTCCAGCAATCAAAAGCCCCCTTAGGCTCACCTAATTAACATGCCCAATCAAAACAAGCCAACACCTAAAACAGGGTTTCCTCTTTTTACCTCTATAAAATGTCATTTACTTCTGGGCTACATCTGTCTCCCCTCTATCCAGAGGCAGTCCTTTGCCACTCCCATGCAGACAAATATTCCTCCCCCTCTCTTGTTCCTTTCCACCTCTCCCTCATCCTCTATCTGCCGTCTTTGTCTCTTATTTTCTGCCCTTTGTCTCTCTGGGACAAACGAATCTCCTTCGCTCTGAGAACTTGGTCTTGGGGTGTCCCAGGCACCACTGTGATACTGGCATAACTGTGTCTGCTGGGAATCCTCTAATTCCTCACTTAGCTCTTTTCTCTGGCAGGGCCACGGGGTGCCCGAGTGTGCCCTAGGAGGCATCAGAATGAAGGATGACGGTGCTGTTGTCACGAAGCACCACCAGCTGGGAGCTTACCACACCAGGAACCTGCACCATCACTGATTCCAACAGGGTCAGCACTGTTCCTCTAGGGAACTCAGGGACACTGTCCCCCGGCCTCTGCTTGGCGTTCCCTGACTCGCAGCCACCTCACAACAGTGGCTGCCACCACAGTCACATGGCCGCCTGTGCATCCTCTAGCCTGTCTCATCAGTACATCTGGCAGTGAACTTAGGGCCTGTTCAGGAACTCTTCTCTATAACAACACCTGAAAAGGCTCTACCTCTACAAATAAGGTCTTATTTGTAGCATGCAGGGTTGGACTTGCATGCATCATTTTGAAAGCTACTATTCAATCCACTACAAGCATCTCATAGGAGGAAATGAATGTAAGGCAGGCTCAGTAAACGTAATTCTTAGAAATATGACAGCCACCTGGCCGCAGCTGGTGTTAGCTAAACGGAAGCTCATTCTCAGACAATGAGTGTGGACATCAGATATTTCTCTGTTCCTAAAATACACATATAACTCATTTTGGACTCTGACCAAGACTGGATCTTGAAAATGTATTCTGTAGAAAAGAGTCAAGACAGAAGCAACTGACTAGCACATGCTTCTTTCATAATGACGCATCCTGAATCAGCACCCTCTGTCACAGATGGTGCTGCGGAGGCCCAGCCCACAAGGAAGCCTTTGCTCTCCCAAAGCAGCTTTTCCTTAGTCCTTCAGGGCAAGGCTCTTTATGTAATAAAAATCATATGACTAACTGTTGGAAGTCCCTGCTATTAAGGCAACAGTCCACCATGTCTGGGTAGCTCTCCAAGCTCAGTGTGAAATGGAGGATTCCCTTTGTCAGCAGCCCTCTTTTCTGTCTGACCTTAATTGGAGAGCCTGTCTAGGCATGGATGCCTGACCTTGCTTGGAGGATGACCCTGCACTGAGTTACATGACTCAATCCATGAGTCCATTATGATGACACATAACACAGGTATGACCAGTCAGTCCTCCCGGCCCGTAACTGTAACCCTAAGAACCTTTATACACCCTACCCCTAACAATAAAATGAGCTGTCTCTCTGAAGCTGATCCTGGAAGTCTTGTCTGTTCATGTTCATGTCTGTATGAACCCTATTTAGTGCTTTTGCTCCCTTTGTCCTCATGGGCTGGTGGCTAATGACCTCCTGGAAGAAGGGAGGATGACAACTAATTTTTAATTTTCTTAAAGATTTGTTTGTTATGTATAGACTGTTCTGCCTGCATGTGTGCCTGCTCGCCAGAGGAGGGTACTAGGTCTCATTATAGATGGTTGTGAGCCACCATGTATGTGGTTGCTGAGAATTGAACTCAGGACCTTTGAAAGGGCAGCCAGTGCTCTTAACCTCTGAGCCATCTCTCCAGCCCCTATAAGATTAATTTTTAACTATAGGTAGCCCCAAACTAAGATTTCTTTTTTGTTAAGATCCACCTGCTTCTTTATTTTTTAACCATGTGTATGTTTGTGTGTCTGTGCGTGGGTTTGTGTGTATCAGTGAAGTGCGAGGACACCAGGAGAGGGAGTCGGATTTCTTTGAGCTGGAGTCTCAGGTTGTCAGTGTCCTACCAGAGGTTCTGGGAATGAAGATCCTCTGCCAGCGCGTCAAGTCCTCCTAACTGCTGAGCCATCTCTCCAGTCCCATGACCCCCTGATTTCCCATCTCATTCTACTTAAGAGAACTCTTGTCTCAGCATCCCTGAGCTGGCCTGGACTCACAGCATTCATGACTTTCCAGTGCAGACTCACAGTCAGGAACAGCTGTTTTCATACTATCCTTCCTGAGTCTTTCATATCACCTTTCAAATTCCGCCCTCAACTTCTCCAGAGAAAGCTTCAAGAACACAGTTTTTCAGATTTAGATTGTTTCAGCGGGGAAGAAATCTCTGGCATTTACAAAAATAGAGAAAACAAAAATAAGTTTTTGCATTAAGATCATCCTATTCCCAACCCCAAACACCCAAAGGTGTCCAAGCAAAACACAGACTTCAAAAGGTTCTTTGGAAGTAGCTGTGTTGCCACGGGGAACCAGTTGCAATACATTTTTCTTCATCTGCTGAAAAATCTCTTCCCAGGCCAGAAAAGATGTTCAGAAAAATGGATTTGGAAATTCTGCAGTGTGGCTTTAATTAGACCAGGAGGAAAAAAAAAGAATGATTTCTTAGGAGGTGGTGTGACTTATTCAAGGTCCCGCCGCAACATTTGGTATAATTGAGGCTGGAATCAGATTGGCAGACACCACTCCAGCGCTCCTTCCACCACACGCTTCCTATTCTCCTCTGTAATTAACACTTCCTTGATACGACAGCCTTGGCTGGCAATTCCCTCTGAAGTGGATGGTCATGTAAATAGCCCTGTTCAGCAATACACCAAGAGGTTACCCCCACCCCACCCTCTTTATTTATTTATTCATTTATTTCTGGAAAGAACCGTCAATAAATGTTTTCAGCTTTGAAAGCTCAACTCTACCATTTGGCTACAAAGTAGCCCATACAACCTATGTAAACACTGCTACCAATGATACAGTTTGTCCATAAAAACAATCAGTGCATCTTCCGGCTAGAGTTTTCAGACCTCTGCATAGACAGCAGTTGGACATCAGTTTCACTGGCCTTCACCTCCAGTTTTGTAAAATGAGTGTGACAAAGATGTATCCATCACAGTGAGGCCATGAAGGTGGAATAACAGAAGATGGGTCATGAGGCTACAATGCCGGCTATGACAAGATACATGTTAGTTACTATTTATCAGTGCTATGATTTTGTTTCCATGTCTTCTGAAAAATGAAGAGAACCAAAGAAATGAATGTTAGCGATATCTTCTTTCTCTGTCGTTCTCCAACCCCCATCCCAGCTCCCTCCTTAACCTGGTTTGCTTCCTGTTGCTGTGATAAACACCACAACCCAAAAGCAACTCGGAGAGAAAAGGGTTTATTTCGCTGCATAGCAGTGGCTCTCAATCTCCCCAGGGCTGCAGCTACCACAGGGGTGGCGAGCCACAGGCTGAGAAACGCTGCCTTAGAGCTCATCAGGAATCGGAGCTGGGCCCATGAAGGAAGGCTGCTTACTGGCCTGCTCTCTTTAGGCTCAGCTGAGCACAGGGCCCACTCCCAGCACCAGGAAATCTCAGAACATCTGTCAGAACCCGCTTCCTTGGGATGGAGGTAGGCGGGCCCTTTCAATCTTTAGTCAAGTAAACAAACTATAACATGCCCACAGCCCAATCTAAGGGAGGCAATACACCAATAGAACATTTTCTGCTTCTGGCTCAGGTTGTGTCAAGTTGACAAGAACTAACTAGCACACTGCTTTCATCGTAACGTAACAGAGAGGCAGCCTCATCCTCTACCTTCCCAGTGCTTTGCATGACTGAGAGAAGCAATTTGGCCTCTATTTGGAATGCTGGAAATTTCTCAACTCCACGCAGACTCCTGGCTCCTTGATGTCAGGTGCCCAACCAGATAGTTTTTCTTTAAATATTAATCAGGTTCATTTTCATTGATTATTTCTAGAGATTTTAATGGTGCCAGGTGCAGAACTTCAAAGACCAGTCATTTTGTCATTGCCACTCAGCTCTTTCCATTTCCTTTTTATTTGAATTGTGTGCATAAAAGAGATTCGCTTTCCTGTACATATGAAAGCATCAAGAATAGGTACTTTTAGAACTCTCTAGAAAGTTCTCTCATTTTGCATCATGTAAATAGGGTGGAATTTGGGAGGAAGTGGCCCAATCCCTTTGGCTAATGTAGATTTTTTTTTTCTCTGAGTTAAATCATCTTACTCTTTTTTTTTTCATCTTACTCTTATAATGACAGTTCAGTGGCACAGAGGCCCAACAGATTGCATTATGACAAGGGTCTGGTGAACAGTAAAATATATAGATCACCTTCAAAGCTCAGACTATTTTCATATGTATCTTATTCTTTAATGTCTTGTCAGTGTAGCAAATATTCCTAAGTTTATGGTTGACAAATGAAACAGTATAGCTAGTCCTAAAAGAGATTTAATGTAGGCTAATGAATGGTACTTAATAGCCTATACTAATACTGTTCTGCCCAAAGTTGGATTATATTTTACTATTCCAGTTACAGGGCTTCATTGTATTATTTTATTACAAGGTTCTGGAGTCAACAGACTCATGTGTAAGGCTTTTAAATTTCATAATTGTCCTAATGAAGCATGACATGGCTATAATAAAAAAAATCACAAATTAGGCATCCTGGTCCTTTCTTTCATAACAGATTACACAATGTAGCAAGCCTAAGGGCTTCTGGTAACTTCACACAGATATATTTTCTTTCATAGTCTTAATATTTTTAAACCTGTATTAACACACACTACCATTTTGTTCTGCCTGTAGAGCAGACTGTCTAGATCCAAAGGACAGAGATTCTTTAGTCAAAGACATTTCCCGTCTGACCTCCAATCACTCGTTCTCCCCAAGTTTCCGCCAGGCCACAGAGACTGGGTTGCCAACCCTCTGTTCTCTCCATCCTAACTGGGAAACTCAACCTTTAGGTTCAGCTGAGCACACGGCCCACTCCCACCACTGGGAAATTCAGAGCATCTGTCCTTTGTGCTAATGTGACATTCTGGTTCTCTCATCTCAGGGCACCTTAATTCCAGCCGACTTCTTACGTTAAAGAGGAGCTCCCCAGAGCTCATCAGAGATCTTCTACCCGAACAGCAAACTGAGCTAATGTTTATTAATTGATAGCATGATAAAAATGCGGGAAGTGGTTGCCTTCAGGTTTAATTAAAGATATCCCATACATTCTGTTACGATGAATGTACGATCCCATACATTCTGTTACTTAAGTTTTACATTTCAAAAACAGTATTCACTGCATTTGGAGAATACATTCAGAAAGATAAAATACACAAGGTAGGGGTAGCCCCCCCACCTTTTTTTCCCCACTGCTAAGCCCATTTTGTTAAGTCAGTGTGAATTTATTTTGGTCCCACACACAGCAAAGAAAGCCAGGCCCAGGAAAGGCAAGTACTCTAGTCTTCTGATGTGGCAGGAAGTTGGGGACCAAAGCGAGAGGCAATTTGCAGCTTCAGAGCAGGCATGGAAAGCCAGCCACAGACAATGCCTCCAGATTAGTGAGGCCCGACACACTTAGACGCTCGGGACACACTGTCCTCACCGACGCTACCTTATAAATTTGGGATTAGAAGGGAAACCTCGAGGCTTTGCCATGAATTAAAGCAAACACATGAACAAGCCTGCAGAACTGTGAAACAAGGAAGAGCACGGAAATCAAGAAAAATAGACCCATAAAATCAATTGTGTTATTCAGCATGTGCCCACTACAGCTTCAGAAATTCGCACCTGATCTTCCAGTGATGCGATTCTATTCAGAAGATGTCTGCAGATGTTTTAGGGTGAGATGCTTCAATGAAGATAATCGCCGCTGCCTCACAGTTTCCACACCCAGTCCCTTTTCCTCTTCTCTCTGCCTGTTTTTTGGTTGACACTGGGAAGGGTCATCTTGCACAGCAGCTGGTCCAATCTCACATTTGAGTCAAAACATTCTCTAGGTGTGTATGTGAAAAATAACCTTTCAATCATCAGGCTTTTTGTTTGTATTCACATCACTGATTATTCGGCAATTTTACATTCTTTCTTCGCACCTTATGTTCAGAAAAAAAAAAAAAAAAAAAACCTCCTGCCATATATTGAATTAATCCATTTTGTTAAACACTTTGAAGAAAATATGAGATGCAGTAGAGACAGCATGAAAAACCTATATTCTCACACACAACAAGGATAAATCACTCAAGGAACATGTAATATTCAGCGAAGCATCTATAGGAACATTTGCTTCAGGAGCAGTGATGATGCCCAAGAGTTGAAAGGAGTGTGTCCCCTGACTTGAAACTGGAATGACTTGAAAGCAGAGTGCTTTATCATTCACATGAAAGTTTGGAGCTGGTTCATTTAGCCACTCAACATCAGATACCTCGGTTCCATTCCATCTTCCCTTGGCTTTACCTTTGTCCTCAGGCTTGTGCCTGCAGGGCTGCAGATGGCTACAGAGGCAGCCTTCCCATTGGTTATCCCACGGCACGGACTTTGAACTTGCTGCATGAAAGGAGGCTGGCAGCTCCTCTTAAGACAGAGGGAAAAGGCCTCCCTGACAAGCCCTCAAGTAACCTCCCCTGACAGCTTACTGGTTAGAGTGTGTGATCCGGTAGCTCCCAAGGTAAACTGATAGTCTGGAAAAGGGAGTCAGACCAGTTTAGAGCAAGATGATCCAATCCCTGAAGTCCACAATACTTCAATAGTCAGGGCTTCCTCAGAAAGGAAGATGGTGGTGGTGGTAGGGGGGTGATGACCTGTTGGTAGGCACAGGATGAGTTCACATCCTTTGAAGGGATTAAAAACCCAGCTTCAAAAAGTTTTATGTTCATTTCTGGCCTGGAAATACCCTGAAGATTTTAGGCAGAAAAACAGCATATGTAAACAACAAAAACAAACAAGCAAAATGTTACGGAATTTTCATCTTTTTATTCTTTATCAAGTTTTTTGATAGTTTTGCTTCTCAAAGTTTCCATGTGCTGAGCCTATTGTTTACTTATTGAACAAGTGTTTATGGGACTCCTGTGTTCAATCTGTATCCACAAAGCTGACCAGATGAAGAGCTTACATCCTGGGCAAGTCCAATCATTTGGATGTCAGGCTTGGAGAGGAAAGCGAGGCAAGGAAAAGACTTGGAAGTGACAGTAGTGGCACACACTGCTGCTCAAAGGCGAGCAGAGAGAGAAGGCTGCCCTGTGCAAAGGCCCCGTGTGCCACGTCAGAGATCCATGAAGACAGAAGACAGCAGTGAAGGGGCAGGGCAGCAGGTGTGGCCGCTGGTCAGATAGAATCCCTAACCTTGTACAGTCAAGTTCAGGCCAGCTAGGGTTCTTTGGCCTTTGCAGTGTTGTGCTTTCTCAAGTGTGTTGGCAAAGAGGAACAACAAACAAGGAAAAGGCCTTTTAAATATCTTTCAAGTTCCCTTTGGCATCTGGGTGGAGAAAACCAAAGAAAACACAACCTAAAGAGAGCAGGCCTGGACCCGGAGGTAACAGTCAGCTATTGTTGTGGCACTTACCGCTTGGGAGGTTCTCTGGCTTTTAGAAACCATGTAGAAACTACTCAGGAAATGGTCTTGGCCTGTGCTCAGTGAAGACACAGATTCCAATTCCCTTGGTCTGAGGTAGGGGTGGAGGATCTGTGGTTCCAGTGAGTTTCTGGGACATGCTTCAGGGCTGACCACCCCAGCGGGAGGAGGGCAGGAGCAAAATGCAGCTTCAAATTTGGCTTATGCACAGCTGTTCTGTTCATCGCATACTTTGGGAGAGGAACCATATGCTGTGGTTCCCAGAAAGTGAGGGGCACCTGTTATAAACAGACAGGGCCCCCACACAGCCAGTGGCCAACACAGGGACAGCACGGGTGAAGGTTTCCTCTGAGGAGGTTTGTTTAGCAGCTCTCTGCACAAAGCAGAGACTTGTCCCAGTTGGCAGGCTGAGCCACACATTCTGTTTCCCCGTTCTGGCCTTTACCAAGTCATGCCTGAGATCTTTTCTGCTAAGATAAGGTTAATCCTTGACAAATTACAAGATTAGTTCTTCTATGAAAACCTTACTAAAAGGCAATTTAGTATACTCTCTGCTTTCTCTAAATTTCCCATCTGCATTCGGCTTTCCTCAGCAGCGCGTTTCAACGGCACTTCGCCCGTCTGACATCTGAAACACCAATTCCCACCCAAAGCATTCTTATCACCCAGATGCCACTTCCACAGCCATGGAATCCCATTTTGCTTGGGCCAACCCCCTTCGCACAGGTTCTCATTTCCTCAGTCTGTATCCTCAGTCCAATCACTGGCATAGGAGCTAGAAGGCAGCCAGTGACACTATGTGAGACATGTGCTTTAAACAACGAGATGAAGCAGCTCTTCCCACCAGGGCCTCTGCGATGTCTACACACAGTTCTACATGGTCTGGGGGCCATGCTGCCAACAAATGGGCAGCCCGAGGGTGAGGGCAACAGTGGGAAAGCCAAGCCAGGAGATAAAGTGTGAACCCAGGAAACTTCGCACTCGGCTTCTGCTGAACGCGGAATGGTCTCTGTATCCTTAAATTACTCATGGAAGGCATTTTCCCATCTTAGATTAAGGCAGTTTACACTGAAGGATTCTTGTCCATTTCAACCTCAAGGTATTTTATTTGTGTTCAGCTTGCTACATGACAGCCATGCTTGCTAATTCCTTCTCTACCATAGGTTTTGATCCAACCACTCAAAACCAGAATTGCCTCTTTTCAAATTAACATTTTGTAGGATGCGTTATGAGCACATACTCACCTAAACCACCTTTTCTTTGCCAGGTTTAATATTAAAATTTATGTAACATGTTGATAATCAAAACTTACAGAGCCAATGACGTAGTTTTCATTAAGTCCCAGGGAAATACATGTTTACATTTCTCTACTGCATGTCACCCAAAATAAACTAGTGTTTCCCGTTAGCAAGCACCTTCAGGCCAGTGTCCTTCACCCTCACCTGCGGGAGCTTTCTGCAGTCACTCCTCAGCCCTTGCAGCTGTGTGCTGGCCCGGACAGGGCGGGGGCAGCATGAATTCTTTCTTCCTACCAGCTTTTTTTTCTGGATCAATTTACAAGGACTTTCTTAGCTCTATGTGCTGATTTACCTCCATTTCCTGGTCTGTCCTGCTCTTTCCATGTATGGAATCCTACCAAAGTCTTCTTTACCCAACCAGCTAAAGGAAGGATCCAGGCATCCACCTGCTGGAATTTTCTCCAGACCCCAATCCACAAAAAAGGTGCTTCAAACACAGACGTGAAACTTGCTAATATTCATCTACCTCCTGTTCACAGAACCCCCTTTTCTTACTAAAACTGGGCTGAAGAAAGATGATTTTCTCATGAAGGAGCCAAGAACTTCTACCCAACTTCTTTGATATAAATGTGTTAATAGGCCTGTTTACAAATAGGATTAAGAACTACTCTAGAAGACAACGCACATGGTAAGATTATATTTTATTAGAGATCTTATATTACATATTCCCAAAAAGTTATAAAAATCTTCTGAGAAAAATATCAAAACCTGTTGATTTCAATGAGCAAAATAATCAAAATCAAAGTAAACATTTTTCTTCTAGACAAGAACTGTGAAAACATTTCAGCACAAGTACAAAGACACAGGAAGATAATTACAATGTTTTATAACATCTTACATCATTTTATTTAAATCAATATCTTTAGAAAACAAGAAGTCTGATATTTGAACAACGCACCTCCAAACAAAATTAAAATTTTAAAATGTAGGGAGAGAGCAGTGAAACAATTACTCGGTCCACTGACCATCTATGATGATACATGTAATAAAACCTAACCAAACAGACCAGAGGTCATGACTGAAATGTGGCTGGCTGTTCATGTGTGCCAGAGAAACTGAATTATTTAGTTAGTTCTTGACCATTACCCAAAGCAAAAACACGCTCTCTTCATTTCCCTGATGTTGTAGTCTGAAAATCACTCTAAAGAGCAGACGCTTGCTGGTTGAGTGGAATTTCTGCTTTACCTGTGAGTAAGTGGCTGGTGGCAGCAACCCAGGGCAGATCCACTGTTCCTGCAGTAGTTCTCATTTTGTCCCATCAGAATTTCTGCAGTGATTAAGCCACTTGATCAGAGAACACGGTGGCCATCCACAGGAAGGTTCCCACATAAAATACATCAGGAATACTAATCACCTCCCTGGGACCTGCGCTCGGCCATCCGAGCTAATGTCCATAAGGTCTACAGAAGGAAGCGCTCTGCTGTACGTTAGCTGCTTATTCCCTGACGAATGAGGGAGGGAATGTACGTCAGATGCTTATTGCATGAAATGATACCCTTGCGGTATTCTTGTCAACTCTGGTATGAACTCAACAGAACAGTGAGTGTAGGAGATGACTGTCAGAATAAATGCTGAGACAGGAATGATCTTCCCTGTAAGGGTACTGGAATGACAAGAGGTAAATGGAAGTGTAAAGTCAAATAATGCTAAATTAGGTTAAGACACTGAAGAGAACTTTTTGAAAGCGTGAAGAGCCAGAGATTTCTTTCTGTACTGAAATTAAATACCATTATTATATTAAAGAAACAATGACCCCAACTTAACTCAAACGTTCTGTGATGGCACACGGGCTAGAACGACACGCTGAGTTTATCACACACGAAGTTTGGAACATATTCTTTAGTGAGAAACATCAAGATGAGCTACACACAGTGGACTGTAAGACAGTCTATTTTAAAGCATTCTCTCTTTAATATGGTTAACTACTGTGAAATGCAAACAGTATTTGGATCTCGTGTTAGAAACTCCTTGCTTCAAGTTGCAGTTTCCTTGGCAGCAGCATATTTTAATTAGCAATATTTTTCTCCTTGTTTTGTTTTTCTGACATCTCAGTACATTCAAATAGTCAAAATGTTTAGAGTAACACCACCACAAATTTAATGAAACAGATCAGAATGTGGCCAGCATTATCAAGGAAAAGTTACATAATTTATGTGTCATAGAAAGTACCCGCCCCTGACCCACCCTCCCAGCACCTCCCCCTTCCCAAACAGTAATGTGGACACCAAAAGATTTACCAAGACTTGTAAAAAAATAAGGCACATTTATTTTTGATATGGTAATTTAAAAATAGAAAACCCCGCCTTGGAATACCTGTATTCAAATGAGCTGTTTAAAAAACACCTTGTGGTACCTAAAATGGAGTCGCTTCGTCCGTTTTAGTGACAATGGAATAAATTGCACCTATCCCACGTTGTCAAGTAATGAAAATATGCCTCTTCTTCTACTGGCGAATGACTAAAAAAACCAGTTTTTGTTTTTTTGTTTTTTTTTTAAATGTATGGGTAGTCAAGAAGTTCATTGGGGAAGAGTATGAAATCAACTACCTTTATCGTAAGGGTTGAGGGATTGCACTTTTCCACACATTTTACTACACAAAAAATTTAAATTTGTACCAATGATCAATGATAACTATTTTGGTCGTTAAGCTACTATCTACCAACTTCTGATTTTGTTTTCCATTTAGGTCAAATGGGTAGTTTTATAAAACGAATGATCAGAAACATGAACCCTTCTAAGAGTCTCTTTACAACCCTCAGTGCAAACCTAATTAGTTAGCATTTAACCTGAGATACAGTCTGTTGAGGGGTTGTCTTTCAATATTTCCTCATTTTCCTCATTAAATCTATTCACACTGATAATGGTAGTTGTGGGACAAACTTTGAAAATGAAACCTTTTGGAAAGCATGGCTTTTTCTTCTTTTTTTTCTTCTTACTAGACTGGTTTAAAAAAAAAAATCACAGAACTCATGTTCTCACAGTAGCCAGAAGCTAAAGTAATGTGCTTAGTTATTGCACGTTAAACCAAGGACGGTGACAACGCCAGAGGTTCTCCACTCAGATCTCAAAGTGAGGTTCACCGCAGGCGGATTCGGAATGTGCTGATTTCCATGGGACTCAACTTGATCTCAGTCATATTCCGGGCTTCTGGAGGCGTGTGCATCAAGGACAGTGAGGAGGGGATCAGACTTTCCACAGCAAACTGGTTGAAAACCTTCGGAACTGACATCTAAAAAGGCAAGTGACAAGATTTGCACATTCAGGTAAGCCCCGAGAGGAGGCTGGTAGCACATCTATAAAGTCAGTTTAAGAAAAGCACAGGAGGGAATACGTTTATATGCTGGAGTTCCCTTTTAAGACGAAGAAAGACACTCATGGTATATACTCACTTATAAGTGAGTGTTAGACATACAAGATTAACATATTAAAATCTATAGTCCTAAGGGAGCTAAACAAGGAGGAGAACCCTAGGGAAGAAGCTCAATCCTCATCCAGAAGAGCAAACAGGATAGACTATGGAAGTAGAAGACAGGAAATAAGACAGGAGCCCACCACAGAGGGTCTCTGACTCTACTGATTGGGGTAGCAAAGCAGAGGCTGAGACTCATAGCCAAACTTTGGGCGGAGTGCAGGGAATCTTATGAAAAAAGGAGGAGATAAAAAGACCTGGAGGGGACAGGAGCTCCACAAGGAAAGCAACAGAACCAAAAACTCTGGGCCAAGAGAGCCCTGCAGATGCAGATACCCCAACCAAGGACCATGCGTGATGAGGACCTAGAACCCCTGCACAGATGTAGCCCACAGACTCACTCTCCAAGTGGGTTCCCTAGTAAGGGGAGCAGGGGCTTTCTCTGGCATGAATTCAGTGGCCAGCTCTTTGATTACCTCTCCCTGTGGGGGTGCTACAGCCGGGATATAAAGTGAACAAATTGTGATAGATAGATAGCTAGATAGCTAGATAGATAGACAGACAGATAGAGATAGATAGGTTAGAGGAAGAAAAAAAGAACAGGAAGGAGAAAGGACATCCTGGAATACATAAGCTATCCCTGGAGAGACACGTGACTGTGGGCCATTCCCTTGCATTTCTTTTAGTATTACATGTGGATATTTTCAATACAAGAGTGGACATTACGAGCCAACAAATCCCAATAGTCCCATGGACTTGAAAATCATCAGATTCTTTTGATGGATATTTATCCCTAATAATGGAGGTTTTAAACCAACCACCTCGACATTTCCAGAGAGTCTCACATTAACAATGGCTTGTCATATGACTGGCCTCCATTTACAGGGTCATTGGGAAAATACATTCTTCACCTTGCCAGATTATCCTGAAGTGTCTCTTGGAATAATATGCCTCCACTATCCCTCTTAATACTAGAAGTTTCCTTATGTATACTCAGATCATCTCCAATAGAATGGAAATACAATGTAAAACACACACAGGAAAAGTGGGTAAAGACCATTCATTCAAGTCGACATTCTTCTCAGGCCTTTGCATGTGTTCTGATCTATAGATGGGGACAAGAGTGCTTGAATCTGTCCTGTCATGTCCCTATGGAGTTCTGGCAGAAAGCTGGCTTTGCCAGGCCGCTGGGTGGGCAGACCTGGCTATGCACTGGGACCAGCCAGCTAGCTGCTTTGAGTCATGGCTCACTTGGAGGTGGCGAACTGGATGTTCCTTCCAAGAAGAGGCTAATGAACTGCCAGGAGACCAACTTGAGGAGAAAAATCAAGAACAGGCAACCAGCCAGCAGGGTGTAGGCTAAAGAGCTGTCTGATCGCCACAGTGTTGACACACACACAAATCTGGATCAATCAGGAGACCCAGATGCTCATTTATTTCTCCAAATGAATCAACTGACTTGACCCCTGCACAGATGCCTCTGGGAATTATTTTAAAACCTGTCCTGGCCTTTGTGACATATGGGTTTTAAACTACCAGGGGTGAAATACATGGTATGCGAGCATGCATGGCCCGGAGGAGTTGAAAATGAACAGAAGATGTAAAGAGCTCTGCGGTCTCAAAATGGAAGACCACCGAGACAACTGGAAGGCTGACTGCCAAGTGTGGACTCCAGCCATGCATGTTCAAGCTCGCAAGATCAAAACTTCAGGTGCAACAGGTGTCTTCCGAAGATGAGGCCTCTTCAGCTGGCATGCAGGAAAGGGTGGGCAAATGAGTTCGAGGCACTGAACTGTGCTGTATTATCTTCAGGAAGTGAGGATTTCAAAGCACACTATCTTGACTAGTGAAAACACACTCTTCACTTACCTTTCCCTGAGTGGTCGAACAGGACAGCCCCAAGCCTGGACTGGAGAACTGGCAGTCAAACCCCTTCCTGTGGAGGATTAGGGCTGCCTCATCTGAATAGCCTTTAGCCACCTGCAGTGAGAACACCAACACACCACGTAAGAATTCAAGTGAATGTTCACAGCACGCCTCACAGCGGTTGATGTCTGCACATTTATTCCATGATGAGATCCGATCAACTTATCTCTTTGAAGGGTCCACATTCATCAGGCCCAGTCATCTCTATCCCACACAAGTTGACCTCAAAGGTCCTGCTTAAGTAACTTACTGCCTTTGTTTCCCCTCTGATCCCTAAAGGGTTAGATTTCTTTTTGCCCACATGTTAATATCAAATCATGTTTTATCAAAGTAGCCTCAAATAAAATAGTTTTTTACACACATATCTATTGGTTAAAACACACCTATATTTACTTCCAATTTGGTCAAGTAATGACATGATATTAGCTTTACCACCAAAAGATGCTTCTCTATGGAATACCACTTTTCATGAGCTGCACCGATATTTTTAATCTGAAATGTGTTACTTCATTGTTTATATACAAGAGACATTTAAATTGAATTAGTTATGCCATGTCAGCCCATATTTATTAACTTGATATATCATTTAAGTTCACGTTACAGAAATCCTCCTGGGCAATGAGTAAAACACTAAACATAACCAGTCAGTGATGAGAAGAAACATACATTTATTTATTTATTCACTGCAATAAACTCTCTTGTATCCATTTAAATAGCAATGCTAGGAATGATTGAGATTTGGGGATATTTGAAGTTAGAACCATCTTAACATATTTTGTTTTCTAAAGTGTAAAGTCTGGGGAGATGACTCGGTGAGAAAAAGGACTTGCTGGGCAGGCTTGGTGATGAGTCAGTCCTTCACAAAATGAGAACCTACACAAAAGCCAGAGGCGTAGTGCAAGCATCTGTAACCCTGGCAGCCCTACCAGAAAATGAAAGATGGAGACGGCACAGCCTCTGGACGCTCACAGGCCAGTTAGCCTGCCTCAAACAAGGCAGAAAGGTGAAAACCAACGCTTCTTCTAACTTCTACATGCAGACTGTGGCTTCTGTACACACTCACATATAATCACAGATACACACACAGATACACACACACAATAAAATGAAAGTATAAAGACATTTTTGAGGATAAGCAAAGTAAATTGAAAATCACTGGAACCTGTATAAGTATAGGTATCTGAAGGAAAGCCGTGTGTTGCTAGATACTGATTCTGTGATAAACACAATGTGCTTCTCTCTCCAGCCAGAGAAATGGCATGCTCAAGCTTATGGGCATCTTCGCTGGAGGACAAACTTGATGTGTTCCAGATATTTATTCTGACTAGCTGCCAGCATCCGCATTGGATTTGAAACTAAGGGGCCTGAGTAGTTTAAAACTGTCCTCACCTCAGCGTCTGACCTGGGAGAGCATATGTTATGATGCTTTGCACGAGTATTTTTTCAGTGACATTCCAAGGTTTGTTTGAAGGGAGAGAAAAATGGCAATTTAGGAATCTGAGTTGTCAAGGGACTGTGACACATGCAGACACTTTAAATCTATATATAGATGATAAGGGAGTCTAGTAAAACCTCAACATAATGCTGTGCCCTGACACACACCTCACAAGCACACGGAAAACCCGGCACTAATCATACAGAGGTCATCGTACGAACAACGAAGAGAACTCAGTCCTGAACCAGCCGCGGCACCTGAGCAGTCACTTACTATAAGCATCAATTTGTCTACAAAACAGAACTAATGTTGGCCTACTTCCTGCATGAGTCCACCCTGTGGATGACTCCAGACCATTGTCTGCAGTGGTCACACAGAGCCTCAAAGGATAGGGCCTCAGAGCCTAGGGTGGAGTTCTGTCAGCTGAACTCTGTCTCCCGCTATGTTCAATAAAACCAGGTCTTTTTCCTCTAAAATGAAGACGAAATGAAATAATGCAGTCAGGATGTGGTCCAGGTTTTTACATAGGATGCCCTTGGCACGTCAGCTACCTGTGTTTTTAAAGAAAGTATCCAGTAAAAATAGGTGATTACTTTATAAACACTGTAAGTTAATACAAATGAAATTCCTATTCATAAATTTCCACACTGACATTATAACTTTTTACCTAAAGGATAAGATAACTGTCAGATTATATATCTACAGTTATAGGTCAAAGCCCCCAAACTGTCTATGTGCAGATTCACAGATTAGATGGTCTCTTATTCAAACTCTCCTAGAAGCATTTGTTTCTACTAACGTAAAACATGTGGCATTTTAACTCTCTGGACCATTCATAAAAGCCACTTTTTCTGTGGAAGATTCCATATACATATATATGTTAGAAATATTATAATTTATATATATATATGAAACATATATATATGAAAGAAACCTAAATGGCAGCATCAAATGACAGGGAAGAGAATGCCCCAACTAGTAAATCTCACCACCAAGTACATCTTTCTTGCTAGGATGGGTTCCTTCTAGTTGACTTTCTGGAAAACCCCACACATCATGGGCAGCTGTCGAGGCTCCAGGTTGCCCTCCACCAACCAAGGGATAGCCCTATTGCTGAAGACACTACTTATACATTTCCTTGAGCATAAAGTCGAGTTTCATTTAAATTCCTATTCATAAATTCATAAAACTACTGTTCCACTAAAGGAACATAGCAATAAAATGGCTCCTAATGACATCCTGCCATATTCATAGATCAGTGTCTTGCTCAGCCATCATCAGAGAAGCTTCCTCCTGCAGTAGATGGGAACTAATACAGAGACCCACAACTGGACAGTGTGCAGAGAGTGGAAGATTCCCTCCCCTCAGAGCTCAGGGTCTATGCAGACCGGGTGTAGGAACCAGAGGGAAAGTCTGACTCTAAGAAAAGATCATCTCCAGACACAAGAGGACTGACACACACATGACCTCACAGACACTGTGGCAGCGTGCACAGGACCTGCAACAGGTTCCAGTAGGATGACGTTCCACAAGGAGAGCGGGGGTGTTGACACAAGCTCCACCCCTAACCAGGAAGCTATCTGTAACTGACACCCACTTGCAAAGGGAAAGTTAGCTTTCTCCAAAAGAGCCTCATTGGGTTTACTACCACACATGGACATGGCAGGCCCATGTCCAGGAGCTGTTGGCCAATATAGCATGAACGCAATGGTGTTTTGTAAAACTTTAATCTCACTTGCCTTGTTTGGGTAGGCTTGAGACTCCTTAAGGCACTTCTTGGAACTAGCCACTCTGGGGAGGGCATGAATAAACACTGGCAAATGACTGCCCCAACTAAGCCTCTGCCATAGACTTTGTAGACTTTGGGCTCCTATTACTTAGTTTGGGAAAAATTTTAAATCTTATTGTCTTTTACTTATATATAGCTTCTGATTTAGTGTTCTCCCAAGATAGAGAAAGAAAGAGAGAGAATTAAAATGGGTATGACGTTCTTGAATGACTGCGGAGACGAGGAGTATCTGGGAGGAGTTGGGGGAGGAGAAAGCATGACCAGAATATATTCTATGAAATTGTTTTCAATAAAATAAAATTAATCAAAAACAGTAGGGAAACTGTGAAATAACTTGAATACACATTCAGGAAATTTTGTAAATTCAAGTAGGTATAAGATATGCTTCAGGAAAGTAAACATATGCTGAAATAAGTTTTAGAAAATCCACTAACTAACATATTAAAAGCAGGACTTCAGAGAAGGAGGGGTGTCTGTGTGTGTGTGGGGGGGGGGATGTGTAACCTATGGAAACTCCACAAAGTGCTGTTAGGGAACTGTCTTTGCGAAATAGGCTAGCTCACATCTGAGGGTGAATGACTGAGGTCGGGTTATTCACTGGTTGGGTGGTCAACAGTCAAAAGTCCATTATAAAAGTCACTTCCTGAGATAAGATCCAACATCCAGAGAGCTGGGCTGGGAGGCTATTTCTGCAAACTGATGGCAGTGTGAGGAAGGATGAACTGGTTTACACAACGAAATGCTCAGACAAGCCTGGGGTCAGAGAAAGCTGCATCAAGTGAGGTCTGGCTGAATAAACCAGTCAGTCATAAGGTTTTGAAGAACCATAAAGTTTCAGTAAACGCAGTGAGCTGGGTTGGAGTCCTGAAGAGTCCCTCAGTCGTCAAAGGCCATAGTGACAGGGACAGCATGTTGACTACAGGCTGCGTGCCAGGCAAGAAATATAATACTCTTCACAGATGAACTCACTTTATGTCACAACAGCCTTCATGATGGTTAACAAACTCAGTGTAATTATATAATATTAGCAAGTTTGCATCTGGAGGAAAGTCCCTGCAAAGCACTCTCTCTTACAGTGTGAGAGCAATGGTCGCTGAGGACCTGGCTTTAGCACTCCTAGGAGCTTGCTAATTCATTGGTTACTACACCTCTGTAGAAGGTAGGAAAGGGCAGCCCTCAACACCTCCAGGAGTATCTCTCTCTTCTTATTTCCATGCTAAGAGTCAGCACGAGATAAGCCCTCACTCTGACCAGAGTCTCCAAGGACAGCCTGGGCCACAGCCTCCTTATAGAACTTCAGAGGTGTTCATATAGTAAGGCACAGACAAATAGCTGTAGAACGATTTCTTTACACTGTTCATGTTCTTCAGGAATTTACACTTTTAGAAGAGTATTTAGTAACCCACATAACATTCATCTTCACTGTATTCTGGCAGTGAGAAAAACTTTAGAAGATCTCACACTTCGTTTCAAGTCCCAAGACAGAAAGTAACCAATAAAAATTCATTTTTCAGGACACTCATTAAAAGGCCCGCTAACAGTTCTTAGTTTGATCAATAAGCTCAGATAACAGATGTTAGGGGAAGGTGAGCAGTTGTTCTTAGATATGAACAACAAAGGACATCCCACCCCTTCAATTTTCACCTTTTCAGAAGCCAGGGAGATCAATGAAGCACCAATCAATCCTTATAAAAAAAAAAGGGAAAACAAAACCCTCAAAGTGTCATTTATAAGAACAGGGGTGGGGAGAGTGCTGGTGGAGGGGTAAACAAGGACGGACGGAAAGTTTCACATTAAAAGCGGCATTGGTTTTGAAATGTTTGGTTAAGTGTTTGCAAGAACACAGTAAAAAGATTTACAGAGAATAAAGTAATATGTGCAAATTAAATGAAAATGTCAAAACATAAATAGCAATGGAGTAAGTTGACAAAATCTGGGCCACGCATTGTTTTTCAAAGCATTAAAGCTGATTGGCACAATCTCCAAGCTGAATTCTGAATGGACTTGCCTCTGGTTCCTTCTGTTCCAAAAGTAATTTGCAGGGCAGCCTTCAGAACTCCATGACTCATGAACTGTCTTCCCATGGGAGTTGTAGGACCTGAATGACAATGGCCCCCACTGGCTCATATGTTTGAATGCTTGTTCCTCAGCTGGTGGAGCAGTTTGGGAAGGATTAGGAGGTGTGGCTTTGCTGGAAAAGGTTGTCACTGGGGGGAAGCTTGGAGGTTTCAAAAACCCACCCCATTTCTAGTTAGCCCCCCTTTCTATGTGGCTGTCTCAACACGTAAGCTCTCATCTCACTGCTCCAGGGCCATCCATGTCTACCTGCTTGCCTGCTCCCATGCTTCCTGCCACGATGATCATGGACCAAATCTCTGAAACTGCAAGCAAGCCCCAGTTAAATGCTTTCTTTTTGTAATTTGCCTTGGTCATGGTGTCTTTCCGCACCCTCTCTACCAAGACTCCCCTTTCCTTGAGGAGCTATCCTTTTGTGATGCCCTGGACTTTCCTGCTTAGTATACTTAGGCGGTGTTTGTGTTACCCAGATTTCAAACCTTTAACGAATCTTCACCGGAAGTGTGTGATAGTAAAGGGAAGAGAGAAAGTTCAAGAGAAGCCAGTTCACGGAAGCGAGGATGACGAGGCATGCTGACTGAGAGGGTTAGCAGTTAAACTCGCAGCCAGCAGCCGGAACATGCCAGCCCACTCTACACTCAGTGACAAGGCTCCTGAAACACATGCTTGTCATCTCATTATAAATACACAGCAAATACAAGAAAATGTAAGTGCAAATATACCCATAGAAAAAAAAGAGGCTCGTCTACTCATAACAGAGTCAATTCCTGCAAGTTTGGAACTCTGGGAACCAGAACAGTTGACATGATACCTTCTGGGACTCAGAAACAGACTTACTAGGTGAGTTTATGCTAACTCACTTATGCTAATTCTCATTTTTAAATGGAGGTAATGTACTAGTTTCTAGTTTCAAAAGGAAAGGTTTTTCTAGATTTTTATTTTAAATAAATTATATCAAATAATTATTTAAATTATTATTAAGTGTCCAGGTTCTGTTCCCTAGACAGACAGAATCAGAAATCTCCAAGATGGGGACATGTGTCAAAATCTCTGTTTCTAAAGGCTCCCAGATTTGAGCTTAATTCAGAGACTTTGAGAACTGGTACTCAGTTTAACCACAGAATCCTCTTCTAGCCCCCCTTGGTCATTCTCAACTCTGACCACACTTCCAGCACGCTTTGGCCTTTCTCATTGGTCTCTGAATACACAATTCTTTTATCTATGAGCAGCTAGGATGACCAGGCTGAACTTTAGAACTGAGTGGCCAGGGATGGGCAACGGGCAGAAAAGGTACTCCCATGATGGGAAGTGGGAAGGGACAAGTGCCTTTCTCAGACCTATCAGGAAATGGAAGCTGACATGCCCCCTGTGCAGACCTTGGATCTTGCTTAGACACCACTATCACAACAACAGGACTCTGGGGGAAGGCACTGCAATCTCCGTACGATTGCCACTCTTGCATGCTACATGTCACAGGGATGTGGAGTCAGGAGCCCAGCTCAGAATCCTGAAATTCTGAGCTTCTGAGTCTCCCATCCAATCCTTCTGGCTTCCTCTGGCACTGCTTTGGCATCTTGTGGAGTTAAAACAGAATCATTTTTAGGCAGCAACTTTGTTGATGCCAATACTCACACCAGCTTCCCAGAAGGACGATGACCTTTCCTTTTGTGAAAGGTTAGGGACAAAGAGCAACTCTTACAGGTTTAAATAGAGTAACATATCTTCTCTGCTCTCACTGGCTGTTCAAAACGCATGCTCCGACTCCAAAACTAACACAGGAACTGTTGCCAAGAGATCCAGTCACACAGAAGCAGCCTCACAGCTCTGGTTCCATGCTGACGGGGGACAATGCCCCCGACTTCCAGTCCTTCCTGGTCACTTGTTCTCTATTCCCTCTGCTTCACATCTCTTCCAGAGCCTTTCCAAACTTCATTGTTTTTCACAATAACCTTGAGGCAGGTACCCCTGAAATGGCCCCACTTAATAAACAAAGCTAAGTTAGCGATGTCTTGGGGCTGCAGCAGAGAATGAAAGGTGCATGCGAAGGCAGGTGGCTGCACTTAGTAGGGTGTGGCCTGTACAGAGCCTGAATGTCCAAGGCTGCCAACTACTCTGGCAGGAAGCGGGAGTTTCCACACAGGTAGAGCTGGCTGACCTTAACTGTCAGCTTTGTACAGCTCAGCATCTGAGCAACTAACTGTCCTTATCAGTCCGGTTTGTGGATGTGTCTGGGAGGGGTTCTTTTGGCTGACTGATATGGGGGATCCAGCCCACAGGGAACACTACACTTCCCTGGCAGGTGGTCCTGGGCTACAAAAGAAAACTAGGTAAACACGGCTGTGACTAAGCTAGCCAGCAAGCAGCCTTCTGTGGTTTCTGCTGTAGGTTCCTGCCTTGCGTGACTGCCCTGCCTTCCCTCAGTGATGACCGGTACCTGAAAGTGTAGGCTGAAATAAAACCTTTCCTTCCTTAAGTTCCTTTGGGTCAGAGTGTTACAGCAAGAGACACAAACTGGAACAGGGAGTAATTAGACTCCTGTAATTGGGAGACAGCCAACAAAAAGCCCATAAAGAAGCCACCATTAAAAAGCAATGATGCTAAAACAGTGTTGGCCCTTGGACTACAAGGAGAATGACTCCACCCCCACTGAGTGACCTAGGCAACTTGAGCCACTGCGTAAAAACCATACCTTTAATACAATTACACAAGAAGAGTCATCTATAAATGAGGCTGAGGGACAGTGGCCGGAATTGCCCCACTGTCAGAAGGCCTTGGGATTCTCGGATTGCTAGTGATCTCTGCATCTATGTCAAGGAGCGGGAACCTGTGCCCTGGAGTCTTTTCTGCCCTCTATTCTTTTGTTCCGTTTCAACTCTTGAATTAGTGACAGACAGCTGCCTCAAAGCGGCTGTTCTTTCTACGGGCCACTCTGGTCTTCATGGGTCAAAAAGAAAACATTAAAAAAACATGATAAAATGCTAGAGGGAACAGGCTCACAGCTCACTCATTCAGAAGTCGGTCCTGTCCCAGGCACAGGCTCTGTTCTAGGCAGGGTGCTATAGCACTGGGTAGAGGAAGGGCTAAGCTCCCATGATCAGGTGGCAGGTGTCCCTCTCAGCTTTCCTACTTGCTCTGAATTATGCCAAGATCAGCCTTTCACTGCCCCCTGGAGTCCCCCAGAAGTCTGGACTGCACCTTTATTTCCTGACCATCTCCAGGCTTCTACCAACTCTTACCTTCTCTGTGGGGATCTCTCTACCCACCCCAAGCAAACTTGCATCGCCTTTTCTGAACTTCACCAGGATCTCTTTGCCCTCCCTAACTCTCACCACCATTTAGCACACGTCTTCTCTAGTTCTTCTTTGGAAGTTATCCTTCTCCTCCCACTGGAAACTATGACTGAGGAACTGAGGACATCCATCTGTCTGGTTGACAGCTATATGCAGTGCCTAGCTAGCACCTAGCAGGCTTATCACAGATTCTGCATGCTCACCTCACATGATAAAACAAATGTTTCAACACAAATATACACACAGTCAAGCTAGCAGGGTATGTGTTCATTATTACAAGTCATGCAGCTTCCTGTATTGCCTTGCAGAAGTTCCTTATCTTGGACATGAAGTCTATAAATGTCTAAACATCTGCAGTGTAGACATTCATCCTCACTCACTCAGTTTGTTTCCTTTATTCTTAAATCCTCCTCTCATCTTAGCTTGAGCTCCTTCCTGTCTTCACGCTGAGTCCATTTTCTATGAGACCTTTCCCACAGAATCCCTGTCACTTGCTACATCCAGCTGTGCGCCTACTTGCAACATCAAAACAGCTGCATCACACTTAAGGAGGGCAAATGTCTAATCTGTGCTCACTCCATCTGCAACCTTTTCTACTTTAAAATATGGACATAAATATAAACAGAAACACACCAGCAGAGACACTGGATGCCTAGTAAATCCTTTCCATGCTCTTTCTCCAACGAGCTAAGACACAAGGGCAACACATGGACAAGAGTTGCCATGTTTCCAAACAAACGATATGGAAGATAAAGCATCTAGTGTTGAAATGATTAAGCACTGGATGGAGTATCTGACTTGAGAGCCCTGGCTAACAAACAGAAGTAAATGAAATAAGCAACTAGAACGAAGAGTCTGGCTCTGTCCCTGATTATGAGACCCAAGGCCAGCATTAGCTTCCATGTATGGAAAAGGGGAAGACTCTGACATGGTCATCACACAGGACTGTCCTGAGAGGCAAATAAATTCATGCTGGGAAATTCACTAAACCAGAGGGGCTATCAAGTGAACACCATAGCGGCCATAAGGGAAGGCCTCGTAATTATTTCACAAAGCTCAGGAATGCTTACGACATGTGATTTTAAGATTTTTATTTATTTGTGGTGTGTGTGTGTGTGTGTGTGTGTGTGTGTGTGTACATAAAACGCAGGAGCTGAGTTACAGGCAGTTGTGACCTACTCATCCTGGGTGCTGGGAACTAAACTCAGGTCCTCTGCAAGAGCAGGCATTCTGTGCAATTGCTCCAAAGCTTACTGTGCTTCCTTCGCCTTCCTTACCCCTTGAACCAAGTACAGCGTGTAAGAAGTAACTTCATCCAAGTATAGACAGTGAGGAACGGCGTCATAAGGACAGGGTGTAAGAAGCTACTTTACACAGACAGATTCTGGAGTTTACCTTTGACTGTATTGTTCGTAAGTTAACCAGATGGATGTCACAAGGCAGAGACGACTGCAGCAGAGGGAATTCACTCAGCATCTTAAAGGTGGGTGAGGAGGGCTCGGCCTTTAGTATCATGGGAAGGAATGGATGATTGAGGAAGGATGAAGTCATGTGACTGAGGAGGGAAGGATAATTGACTGAGCTCTTCTTCTCTTCTTCCTGTCAAGAAAACCCAAGAATGCTTACAAGTTTTATATCTGCAGCACCCATCAATTCATTGTCTGAGTTCATGTCAGAGACAACCCCGGCTCCCCTTGCTAGGGACCCCACTTGGAAACTGAGCTGCCATGGGCTACATCTTTGCAGGGGTTTCTAGGTTATCTCCATGCATGGTCCTTGGTTAGAGTATCAGTCTCTGCAAGAGCCCTGGGCCCAGATTTTTTTGGTTCTGTTGCTCTCATTGTGGAGCTCCTGTCCCCTCCAGGTCTTTCTATCCCCGCTTCTTTCATAAGATTCTCTGCACTCTGCCCAAAGTTTGGCTATGAGTCTCAGCAGCGGCTTCAATGCCTTGATCAGTAGAGTTTTTCAGAGGACCCCGTGGTGGCTCCTGTCCTGTTCCCTGTTTTCTCCCACTTCTGATGTCCTTCCCATTTGCCTTTCTGAATGAGGGCTGAGTAACGCCCTTAGGATCCTCCTTCTTGCTTAGCTTCTTTAGGTGTATAGATTTTAGTATGTGGCTCTTTGATCACCTCCCCCTGAGGGGGGAGCAGCCTTATCAGGCCACAGAGGAAGCCAATGCAGCCAGTCCTGATGAGACCTGATAGGCTAGGGTCAAATAGAAGGACAGGAGGGTCTCCCCTATCAGTGGACTTGGAGAGGGACGTAGTAGGAGAAAGGGGGGGGAGGGTGAGATTGGGAGGAGACGAGGGAGGAGACTACAGCTGGGGTACAAAGTGAATAAATTGTAATAAATAAATAAATCATTGTCTGACAAGTTTAAATACAAAAGTACGCGAACAATCTGAGGAATATTTCACAAATGACAGTCACAAGGATATACAGTAGAGCATCAAGCTCTCAGGAGGCAAGCTAAGAGCTGCTGTTAACTCACTCTTTAACCATCTCCTCCAGCCAGTTAAGGCTGAAAATCCTAAGGACAATTTCCACATTTTTGATAATGAAAAGCTTTTAACAAAAACTCCCAACCTACCACAAACTCTTCAAAACACAGGAACCATACTGTCCCCATGCCTTATATAAGGCTGAATGTGATCAACCTTCTCTGGAGATATCACGCATTGCATTCTCAAGAGTTCTTTTTACACACTTAACAAGGCACAAATAGATCTAAAGCTGTATTTTATAAGTGGCAAAAATATCTGAAATCTAAACATTACCAGCTGATGCAATTAAAACCAAACCAAACCAAACCAGCTGGTTTTGTTGGCACACGCCTATAATCCCATCCTTGGGAAGTAAGAATCAGTAGCCTTGGCTAAATAGTGAGTTCAAAGCCAGCCTGAGCTACATGAAATCCTAGCTAAAAATATAAACAAAGGAAAATTCTCAAAATAATCTGATGTTTTCAAGACAGAGACTGTCAGGACTGGTGATGTATTTAGATCACCTGTGATTTTTTAATTTATCCACTTATGGCCAACTTCTTCATTCTCTTTTATTTTAAAACAAGAACCATTCTGTATGTTATTCCATAGTATATATTTATAGAGTTCCCTCTTACGCAGTGTGATTTAAGAATACTTCCTTTTTTGCTGGGACATACTTATCCTTATTAAGGAACATTTATAAATGTCAAACATCAAATAAGTCTACCAGGATTAGGAACCTGATAAGCTAGATAACATAAAAGACTGAAAAATCACCCAGCGCAGTGGTACACGCCTTTAATCCCAGCACCTGGGAGGCAGAGGCAGGTGGATCTCTGAGAGTTTGGGCCAGTCTGGTCTTCAGAGCGAATTCTAGGATAGCCAGGGCCACACAGAGAAACCCTGTCTCAAAAAGAAAAACTGAAAAATCACTATGTGGGTAGACCCTTAGCCAATAAAGAAAAAGCAGACTTGGGGAGACTGGAGAGGAGAAAATAATTTGTTGAGGACAGTCTTTTCATCACCGGCTACATTTCATGTGCTTAACTTCTAAAAAAAAAAATGACTGAAAATCCTTTTGTGTGACACAGGACTCAAAGGTTTAACTAGTATATCTGTGTAAAAAGACTAGATTTATAGAGACATGGAGCTTAGAATCAGAATGTCAGATTAGCACTGGACAGAAGGGTGCGAGCAAAAGGCGACTCACATTGTACCAGAAGCTCAGCTGACAGTCGACGTCATTCAACTCAGAGGGTGGAGGGAAAAATACTTAATCAGAGGCAAACTGCAGTATTAAAATCCTGACAAAAAGTTAGCTCCGAAAGGGTCATATTGAAATGTATCAATTCCACATTCTTTCGAAAATAAAGATTGCGTATCAAATAAAACAACGTTCCCCGGTAATGCTGCCACTTCATGTAGCTTGTAGAACCGCATGACTAGAGAGGGAACAGCTTGACAGGTGCTTAAATGGACTGCTGGACCAAACAGCTTCATCATCTAGGTCAGGATCACTGACAAAATCATTTTTGAGTAATGGAAGATGAAAGATTCCAACAGAAAGGAAAGCATGGTCTTTTCACATCCAAGAGGCATTCAGTCCATTCGAGGTCAAGATGTGTTCAGGAAACGCTCTCTGGCTTTGTTCTGTACTGGAGGAATCCTAGAGGCTTGGTGATAGATGAGGTACTTCACCAATGAGTCAACCATTTGTTAAGAATAATATGCATGCATACCCATCCTCCAAGCCAAGTCTGTGCCCCTGACCCTGGTGCTTCCCTCCCTGGACTGCCTTTGCAAAACCCACTTGTGGGTCCTAGCCCAAATCCACACAATCAAGTGCTCCAAGGATAAGACTTTAGCAATATAACACTGAACAGCTTCTGCAGGTAAAACTGAAGGAATGAGCTACGGGCTGCTTTGTGGAGCTGAGCTGGGAAATGCTACCGTAGACTTCTGCATGAAATAAACAAGGTTCAGAATCAAAGATGTTGTGACAAAATCTTGTAAAAGGAAACAGTTTCAAATGCAACTATTTGAAGAATTAAAGATCTGGCAGTTTTATTGTTCTCGCAAGACATGTGAATTAAGAGAAGGGTGTGGTTAGTTCTCTCTATAGAAGTTGATGGACTATTTATAACAGTGTTGGGGCTGGCCTGGTCAGTAAATAAAGTCTCAGCCTGGGTTCCCCTAGTCACATACTCTCTCATGTTGACAGTAGCAAGGACTCCAAGAGGAAGCCTACAGATGAACCACCACACTTTTTAGCCCCTCAGAAAGGCACTGTTCCGAACGCCAAGTCTTGGGAGAAGCCGAGCTGTCTAAAGCATACTTGCACAAGTGTTATCTGTTTAGTTAAGCGACAAGTGGACCTGCCAGCCCTTTTGTAACTGATGTTGCCAGGTACCTAAAGCATTATTTGGGTTCTTGTTTGGACGGTTTTGGGTTACATAGTCTAGCCTTCTCTGTAGAGCTTTACATTAAAGAGTTTACAACCACACAAGAGCTGAAGCCTTCTTCTTTGTGGTAGTCTTTAATCAAGAGCTGAATGTCTCCTGCTGTTCTCTGGTGCCTGTTGTTAATCTCCCTTGTGTTGTCTGTTCTTTAGACATCAAAGGCTTCCACGTCACCTAATCAAAACTTGCTGATTATGTGTAAGACAGAGGTCTTCAGTTATCGATTTGTCTGTTCATTTGTTTGTGGGGGAGTACTATCGATGGAACCCAGGGCCTGGTGTCTGTGATGTAAATTCTCTATCAGTGAACCACAGCCCAGACAAGCATCACTGAAGAAAGCCATCTTTGCTTACTTTGACCTGACACATGGTAGGGGCCTAATAAATGTTTGTGGTACTATGTTTATTAATTGAAAAAAACAAAACAAAACATGTTTTTGTAAGTCTGCACGGCATTAACAAGTTTTAAAAACTATCTCTTTAGAAACTCAGATTTCAAAACCAACAAAGGTGGAACAAAGGTGGGCACAGTGGCGCACACCTTTAGGTCCCAGCACTTGGAAGGCAGATGTGGATCTCGGTGAGTTTGAGGCCAGCCTGGACCATATAGAGTTGAGCTTGCTAGGACTACACAGTGAGATCCTGTCTCAAAAAAACAATAGCAGAACAAACAAACCACACACACATACACACACACACACACACACAAAAGGTGACCTCCAAGCCCTCCCTAAACAGATATCTGCTTTTTGATCAACAAACTAGAATTCCGAGTTTCACTGGACCAGCATTCCCACAGAGAAACCATCAGCTGGAGCTGACATGAACCTCCCAATGAACTGCGTGTCCTCAAGCTTACCAGGGCCTTCTGGTTCCCACTAACTGGAGCATTTGCTCTTCCACCTGGGAAGCTGCTGTGCTAGGTGTTAAGCTGATCTTTCCTCATCTGTTTTCTTTAGCTGAAAAGAAGTGGCACCCAGAGGCACAGCACCACCGTAACTTGCATAGCTTCCACACTGCTTTTCCAACAATCCTTTTCCATTCCAGTGTTGCCAGGAGTGGGGGAGGGGTGTAAAAAAAATCAAGTGGAAGAAGTCAACAGCAGAAAGAATTTCCCAGCTCTGTTGACCATCAGCAGAAACAGTGTCTCCACTGGCCCCGCACATCCGTGTCCTCACTGCCTCTTCAGGACAGCCTGAGTGGAAAACCCACAGCGCTCAATTTGTCCAGTGTTTCTATGAGTCTGAGGAGTTCTACCTTTCATGACTCTTTCACCATCACTATTTTGAACATTAGAACAGCTAAAATTAAAAACACTTTCTAGAGAAGTTAAAGCATGGGATTAATAACATTTCTTAATCAAGTGTCTTTTAAATCCATTTTACCACAAATTAAAATGTGTAGTTTTGTCTCTAGTTCATTTTTCATTTAAAAGAAGCTATGGGTTCAAGCCCTAGAATCTATTGTTGAGTAAAACAAAAATTTAACTAACATAGGATTATAGTAATATTGAATAGTGGATCAAATCTAAATCAATTGCTATCAAGGAGTTTTGGATGGAATCAACTGTTATCTAAGGGAAAGCTTCCTAAGTCTAAAAGGAATATTTTTTATAGCTGTAGTAAACAGAAGTGTTATATGTTAGTGTCAACAATGAGAGAAAAACTGATGCAATTTTAGCTCTTAAAACTAAGCTCTCTTGTCAGTGATTGATTAAGACTGGAAGTCTCAAGAGCTAATATAAAATTTAATGTCTAAAATGGATATTAATTACTTCTGTCCTAAATAACCCTAAATACTATAAAATCGTTTGTGTTAAATCATCTGTTTTCATTCCATCAATCTATTTAATATATAAACCATCTACATGGGCAAAGCAGCCCTGTGATGCCTGAGGATGAGATGGACACAATCCAGGAGTCTAGAAAAACGACAGTTACGAGGCAACACGTAGAGATTACGATCCAGCACACACGGCGCTGCCGTTCTCATTCACCTACACATTTGAGCATCCATTTCTATGACACATCGGATCCTTCCTCTCAATAGAAATGATCCTAGAAGCAACGAAAGACACAGCCCGACTCTCCTGGAATTTACCGCCCAAAGCAGGAGATCAACTTATCATGTGGGCCAGAAAGGAGTTAGCTCTGCTCAGAACTACTGCTAAGAGATCTCTTGACCGGAAGGGGGAAAGGGTGTGTGCGGATGTGCCGTAGAGCAAGACAGCATGAACAACTTGGCACTGAATGAAGGCCACTGAGCCTGAAGCCGAATCGGTGACAGGCCTGGAAGACACTCAGGTGACAAGAGACACAGCATAAGGGGCCCACAGCCAGGGGTAAACTTGACAGCAGTGAGAAGACACAGTGGCTCCCCTGCTTAACGAAGTGCTGGGATTTTATGTAGAGGGGTAAACACTGACTATGGAAAACAAAGTTAGCTTGCTTTCGCATGATAAAGTTAAGACTATGGCAGTCACTAAGGATGAGAATGCACTGAGTCTCTGGTTAAACTATCTAGTCTGTGATTCTTAGCTTAAAAATCAGCCTTTCGTTGAAAATAATTTCACTCAAACTGCTTCCTTGAAATTATTTTTGTCTACACAGTAAAAGGAAAGAAAAAATAAGTAAATAAAAACACTGGGGCCCAAATGTAGCTCTTATCCAGTATTTCTAACTGAAAATTTATAGGAATAGAAGCTAAATGTATTCTAAAGACATCTCAGTATCAGAAATCATATTTGTCTTAAGTTTTCACTCTGTGTTTTGGGCAGAAAGAACCATCGACATGAGAATGGCTAGTTAGTGTCACCCACCAGGTTCACTCCATTTCTCTTCTCCAGCAGGATGCGAAACAAATTCGCTGTAACCTTGTTATCATGTACGCCTTGCCCAAGGCCGCGGTTATCATCTTGCATGAGTCTTCGATCCATGAAGACTTCAATTTGACCTAGAAACAAAGAAACCTGACAAGCATGAGTTTACGCAGACATTCACTAAGGACCACTTAAATAGACTCCCAGGTGCCTGCTTTGAAGCAAGCTCCCCTTGAGTTAAGGAGGGGGTCCAGATCCTCTGTAAGATGGTACGCTGCTGTCCTTTGAAATAAATCAAAGTAGCTACTAAAAATACATAAAACATGTTATCATTTCTGCTTTCCTTCATTCCTGCTTAGCAATCACTTCCTAGTTACAGGGAAAGACCTATGGGAGCAGGCCTTCAACATATGAGGCCTTTGAGGGAGTAGTTCATAGCACCACGATCCAGGAAAAAACCAACACTGTACATTTGAACTACAGCATTACTTTTGCAAAACTGGCCAGATCATCCAAACTTCTGGAGTTTTAGTTTTCCAATGCAATAAATCACGATGACAGCACAAATCTCTGAAAATGATAAGGCTGTCAAAAGTAAATTACAGCTGCAATTTTTACATGAAATGTTTTCCAAAGCCTATGTGTTGGAGGCCTGGTCCCTAGTTACCAGGGTCACTTAGAAGTGACTAGGTCAAAATGAACTTCATTAATGGTAATTCCTTGAAATTTCACAGCTGCATGGCTGTTATATGGTGGGGCCTAGTTGAAAGTGTACCCCGACCTCGGGGTCCTCTCTCTTCCCCTTCCTAACTACCATGATGTCAACTCACTACAGCTTAAAATTGAGAGAGCCATGTGATGGCTGAAGCCTCTGACACTGTGAGCCAAAATGTAGATTTCTTTCCAAAAGTTGTTTCAGGTGTTCTGTTACATTGAAAAGCTAACAAACACACTTTAAAGCACTTTAAAAGCCACCGAGGCATGGCATCTTAACTTCTGCCTCATCATCTGAAGACTGAGGATTTTCATCTTATGCAGTTCTCATAAAGCTCAATGGTAACTACTTGCCTATCTTGGAGGAAAGCAGTTATTGGGAAGGATAATTAATACATCTGACCACAGAACTAGTGCACACTCAGAACTAAGAGGTTTCAGAGCAGAATACTAAACAGCACATACCAGAAGCCATACTGGACACGCCTAAAGACTGAGCAGCGAGCAGAGAGAGCCGATGCTCAGTGTCCTGGATGTAGGCCATGGTGCTCATCGGGTAAACGTTGGCTTGAAGGGGCAGTTTGCTCATCATCCTTCTGGGCTGAATCTACGAAACCAAGTAACTCTCATTTAGTCAACGTGTTAGTCACACACATACTTCTATAAACTAGATAATTTAGCTATTCTCTTCCCCAAGGGGAAAAGGGCATGACTTCTGCTCTTGCTCAAGCAAAAGAAATATTTAAAAATTAAAACACTCCTTAAAATCCTATGCGGAGAAACCACAAGGCTCTCAGTAGATAATCTTTGACTGTAAGAGGCAGAACTTGTCCAGATTTTAAAACTGTCATTTCTATTTTAATCACAAAAAAATGCCCACCAGAAGTCGCCTGGCTTCCCACATTTGCATAAAACAAGTTATGAGGTATTAAGTATTCATTTCTCACCTAGGCCTAACACATTGTTTTCACGCACAATTGTTCTCTGTCCCCATTCAAGAAATGTCTATTATTCTTGAATCAGTTTTAAGAAATAGCACAGAGCTTGCTACCAAACCCTCTAACATATTCCATTATTATCAAGTGCACATTTATAGTTTAAAATTTTCAGTGTTTACTCTTGTTTATTTTAAATGAAGATAATTCTGAATTCTAGCATGCCGACCTCCTGTTGGAAAGCATGAAATAGAATTGTACCCTTTGAGCGGCTGTCAGTGCTGAGAGATATTCCACTCAGGATCCTGTCACCACTGGATTTTACCACTTCAAAATGCCACCTCCTTCTTTAAATTTGTGAAAGTTTAAAACGAAACTCAAAAACTGTAAAGGCAGGAAGTTAGTACAGTGGCCCTCACGGGCTGAGTACCCCGCAATGGAAGCGTGGTCCATACCCAGCATGTCCCGGATCTGGCCTTCAGCATCCGCAATGAGTTCTCACCATTTCCTACCACCCACTGGTAACGCCGAGTCCCTTCAAATTCATGTTTAACTGTAACATGTGACTGTCATCTTATTTTGAGACTAGAGTCTTCAGAAATGGACATGGCTAAAACCTAGCATCCTTGTAAGAAAGAAATGTGGACACTCAGAGGCACACATGGCACCAATGTGAAACATCATGTGACAGCTGAGGAAGAGGCTGGGGAAGCACCTCCAAGAGCCAAACAATACCAGGATCATCTACACTTGATTAAACACAGGAAGCTAGGGCGAGCGAGAGAGCTGCTGTCCTAGAGGCTTTCATGACTCTGGCCTTGCACACAGCCTGACTCCAGGCATTCGGGCTCCAACAGAATGAAAGAATGACGTTCTGTTTTTTTTTAAGAGGCCCAGTTTGTGGTAAAACAAATGCATGGTAACTCTAGGAAAAGAAAGCGGTGATTAAGATGGGCCAGGGATGGAGGGGAGGAGAGAAGAGGAAAAGGGAGAGATGGAGGGGAAAGTAGACAGGGTGGGGAAGCAGGCAGGTTACCTCCAAGGAATTCTCTATTCCTCTTAATCATGCCAGGCTCCACACTGATTAGGCCGTATTGTTTAAAGTGATAAAAGGACATGGAAAGATACCTCAATTGTGTCCTTACTGTCCTTACCCTCGACTGTGAGTCTCTCTGCTTTTGCTCAAGAACTCATAGTTCCATGGGTTAAAATAGGGCTTATTTTAAATATTTACACTGCGGGCCTGAAATAATACCAGTATCTCATTTGATCACTAGCCACAGAATGTACATTTTTAGTAATTCACTTTTTACTAAGTTTTCTTATTCATATGTAAACCAATACACACAAATATTCATTTCTGTGAGATTTTAAGAAAATATTTTGTTTTGTACATAAGAAAAGTGAATCACCATAAAGTCAGAGTTTCATTTGAAGACCAAAAAGCTGTAGTAGAATTAACATGCTAATCAGAATGTATGCTGCAATTTTTGTTCTCTGGAGAAGGTTTAAATTTAACTTTTTGCAGGAAATCATAGAAGAGAAAATTATCCAGCCCTTTCCACTTATAGCCAGTTGAAAGTCAGACCAAGTAAAAAGCATATGTTGTGAAATTATTTCTATTCATAGGCAAGAATTTTTGAAATGCAAATGTTTCAAAAATATGTTCATGTTTTTAGTGGTATTATTCAAAAGACATGTTGTCACACATATACACTGAAAAAAATAGAAATTAAGATAGCAATCCGAAAAGCTCTCTTAAGTACAACTGAAAGAATTGACAACATACAAGTATAAGGCAAGAATTAATTTTCTTACCATACTTACAATTACCGTGCGATGGCTTTGATTAAATACATAGCAGCCCACATTTCTGAAGCGGCATATACTTCACTATGTACATGCGCGTGTGCTCGCCCACTTGTGTTAACAGATGCAAAGAAGTGTCATAAAGCTTAAAAGATACCATTATTACAGCATGAAGAATAAATGACAAGGATATATGAGTTCTTCATGAAGAAAAAAAGGTATCATTCAAGCCCTAATTATGTTTCCTTAAAAATTATATAATTTTTTAAAAAGCGTTTAATATATTTATGGTCATCAAGTTCTCATTTTTAAAGATCTGTATTTTAGAAATTGTATGTGTAGGGGTGTGTGTGTGTGTGTGTGTGTGTGTGTGTGCATGTGCGTGACTTTGTGTGTCCTGTGTGCATGAAGGTGCCTAGACAGGCCGAAACCCCTAGCAATGGAGTTACAAGTGGTTGGGAGGCCCTGACAGGGTGATCGGAACTGAACAAGGCCTTCTTCAAGCGAGCACTCTCTCTAGCCCCTGAGCTTTCAATCTGAAGAAATAAACTTTTACAATTAGATATTCTAAAACCACGGCCGCTCAAAGATTTGTTCTAACTTGGAAATCTGACAGTAGATCCTAAAAATGCCTGTCAAAATTTGGCTTTAGTTTTGAAATAGTTTGCAACGTGAGGAATATTTTTCAAATGACTCAAAATTAACTGAACAATTAGCCTGCATAAAAACTTACACATTCCACACATGAACACATATATCCCACGTAAATACACACATAAAAATGGCATACAAATACTACCATCGTAGCGATTTTAGAGAAAATTACCTGGTATCCGTTTAGATCAGTATAGAATCTATTTTGGCTGTTTATTTTAGATGAAATTCTCATGACAATCTCGTAGTTATGTACACTCCGGATGTCCACAATATTAGAGACTTCCATGGACTGTCCTTCTATTCCTAAATTTAAAAGAAAATACACATTAATATACTGTGAAGAGTTCTTCCTGTACATCTCCTTGTTTTCTGATCCCTAACCACCTCTCATGTATGAAATGCTGTAACGATTTAACATTTTTCTTTCAGACTGTAGGCAGTATTTATGTAAAAGCATATGAAATTCAATAAGAGGACGAGATAGAGCAGGAATATAGCACATCATGTCTTTCTCAGTGAGTTCTGAGGGGAAGGAAGACAGGAAGTGAACAAAGAGCACGCCGCGCTGGCCAGCCCTCTCCCAACCTGCACCATTCTCTCCAACAAAGACATCATGACTCACCCTGTCTTTACGCCCTAGAATCATTACTTCAGAAACTGGGGCATGGGGAAGAATCATGGTTACAATGGGGAGGAAACGGGAAGTGGAGACACTTTTTTTTAGTGGCCACAATCAGATCTATGAACAGGCAGTTTAAAAGAAAGGATACCTCCATCACTACTGAAAAGTTAAGTGTGTGTGTGTGTGTGTGTGTGTGTGTGTGTGTATGTGTGTGTATTACATAGGACAATACAATCCTCTTTGAGCTAGGATATAAATCATTCTGGATGTAAACATTACTTTTACTATGTTTACAGAAAACGGAATGTTTTTAAAAATTAATTAATTAATTACAGTTTATTCACTTTTTATCCCAGCTGTAGCCTCCACCCTCGTCCCCTCCCAACCCCACCCTCCTTCTCTCTTCTTCTTCTATGCCCCTCCCCCAGTCCAGTGATAGGGAGGTCCTCCTCCCCTTCCATCTGACCCTAGCCTTTCAGGTCTCATCAGGACTGGCTGCACTATCTACCTCTGTGGCCTGGTAAGGCTGCTCCCCCATCAGGGGGAGGTGATCAAAGAGCCAGCCACTGAGTTCATGTCACAGACAGTCCCTGTTCCCTTTAGTAGGGAACCCACTTGGACACTGAGCTGCCATGGGCTACATCGGTGCAGGGGTGCTAGGTTATCTCCATTCATGGCCTTGGTTAGACTATCAGTCTCAGAAAAGACCCCTGGCTCAGATTTTTTGGTTCTGTTGCTCTCCTTGTAGAGCTCCGTCCCCTCCAGGTTGTTCTGTCTCGCCCTTCTTTCATAAGATACCCTGCACTCTGCCCAAAGTCTGGCAATGAGTCTCAACATCTGCTTTGATTCCCTGCAGGGCAAAGCCTTTCAGAGGCCCTCTGGTAGGCTCCTGTCCTGTTCCCTGTTTTTTCCCTCTTCTGATGTCCATCCCGTTTGCCTTTCTGAATGAGGATTGACCATCTTACCCAGACTTCTTCTTGGTTAGCTTCTTCAGGTGTACAGATCCAAATATTTTAAAACAAAAATAAAATGCGTGTGGAAATTTAATAAACCTAAGATATCCAAATGCACAACACAGGGCTTGGGGGTGTGTGTGGCTTAGTGATAGAGCGTGTGCTTAGCACAGGTGTGGCCCTGAGTTCAAGCCCCAGCACTCAAACCCTCAAAATTCGATTCCCCCAACGAAAATGAAAGTCCTCATAAAGCTGAAAGGAGCTCAGATGATGACAGGATGTTAGCCCTCATTCCCGGGGAGTGCCTGCCGGATTTCTCTCTAGATTAGATATTCTCTCAGGGGTCAACAGAATTCATGAAATAAAACGAAGTCTTAACAAGAGAGAACATCATTAATTTTAATTCATGTCTCTCCAGAAAACATTTACAAAGAACATGCTTTAAGGAAAATATTAATAATTTCATGTTACCTCTGGCAATGATAAATTATCCCATTGAGAAACTCATCTTTCTCAAGCCCAGTACTGTGCTCAGATCCTGTTGTGGCAACAAATATTTGAAACCCCCTTAAAAAAGGAGCCCTATGTTCATTCACAAATCTGCAAGGCACTAATTTAAATTCTGAACCAGGACAGTCTTCTAAAATAAGTTCAAACTTAAAATGCCTATTATGAAAACAAAACAAAACAAATAAAAAACAAATAAAAAACCTGTAACTGCAATAAAAGCCAGCCAGTGCACTCAAGAGACTAGACAAGCAGCACGGGTGACGAGGATGGAACGAAGCCAACTTCCTTTTCTGTGTCAAGAGTTCCCCGAGCACCTTCAGAAAGGCCTGAGGGTTGAATGGAGAACCACCTAGGGCAGGTTAAAACCACTGGTCTGTGTTCTCTGCAGAAAGTGACAGAAGATAGTTAATTTACCAAAATGGTTCTCTCTGGCATGGGCTACGAGGGCTTTCTAGGCTCTTGTAGGTTTTCTACATCCTTGGGACAGACAAATGTTAGTCCAATGTTAGTCCTTTAAAGAGGGGGAAAGCAAGGCCACGGCTGGGATGCAGCAATATGAAATAAGTGCTCAGACCTGCCCCTTTGCTGCAGAGAAGGAGGGTGTTTGTCCTTATCAACGCAGGGCAAGAGCAACTGGAGACAGGTAAAAAGTGGTCCCCAACTGCCCAAGGGGCCGAAGTCTCTCCCTAAGCGACTGTCCAGGGAAGGGAGATCCCGGCCTCAGCCTCGGAGCTGGGCACTGTGTCTTCTTCCCCAAGTTCACTAGCTTTTCTCAGACACGCTCTCTTACACAGCATCCTACCTTCCCATTCTAACCTCTGAGCAACCTGAGGGTCAAGCACAGCTCAACAGAACTAACCATGAAAGAAGAACACATCCCTCACCAAGAGAATAATCTAACGGGAGGGAAAACTGGCCTGTAATTAAGTAAAAGCATCTGGGAAAATAAAGGAGTATGATTTTCCTCACGAGCAAGCACAGACACGTGAGAGTGCAGGCTCCTCACGGTGCATATCCGCACGCTCTGAATGCCTACACAGGAGGGTAGAAGCTGAGAGAGCATGAGAGCAGCCAGCAGGTACTGACTCTTACTGTGGGCATTTTCTTGTTGCGTGTTTCATAGGGCACTTCTTTAATCCTGACCCTAAGCCTGGGAGGAAGGCACTTGCTAATGGTGCCAAGGCTGGTGGCACCAGGGCTAAAGCTCTCTCTCTTGTCATCATGCCTCCAGAAGACCAATGACTGGAAAGTTGAAGCTGCTTTAGAAGAGAGAGGAGAGGGAGAGTTTGGGAGAGGAGAAACCATGCTTGTAGAAACTGAGTATAAGAAAGATTTTAGCTATAAGGAGGGGAGGGCAGGAAAGGAGTAAGGAAAAGGGGAGAAAAGGAGGAGAGGGAGAAGAGAGAAAAGGTGACAGATGCTGAGCTGATACACTTCAAGAGGGCAGCCTACTGAAGTCTAGTTAAGGGAGAAGACTTGCCAGCACCCAAAGCTAGCCTGCCTCTTTATAAAACAACTCCAAGTCCTATTTTTTTAAAGGCTATGTTCTTTAGAAGTCAAGAAAATGATATGGGTTTAAAAACCTGGCTATTCTAACTGCATTGGTTCGTTGAGATGTATAGTCGTTGGGTCTGGTTAGTCTCAGTGGTTTTCATTTGCGAGCTTTTTATAATTAAGTTTATTTTTAAGTGACTCCAGACACAGGCTCTGTTCCGCAGCAGTTCCTACGGGCTGCACCACACTCCGTTCTCAGCCAGCATGACTCTCCCACTGCAGCAGGGAGGCAAGCAGTGCTCGTACAGGAAGCCCACATAGCATGTCTTCTGCCTACCACTAAGAGTACAACATGGGAGAGCACTCCAGATGTCCATCAACAAGGAAACGACTAGAAAACCATCATGCTCTGGGACACAGCATGGCGAAGGAAAAGAATGCGGCAGCTGCCTATCTATGCAGAATGGTCTTGGAGGGAACGCACACTTGTATAAACCTTGGGCTGAAAATTGACACGAACGCAAGGCTATGCATTTCCAGAGGCGAGGAGGTGTCTTTGTGCATGGGTGAACATACCTGCATTTCTTCTCCTGAAGAATGCATGGGGCAGAGAGATACCAAAGGGCTCAACATTACATGTATCAGGTGTTAAAACTGTGGCAAAGGCAAGTGTATGTGTTATTTGTGTTTATAAAAATACTTTAAAGGACCTAGAAAGAAAGAATATTTTCCTAGATGGCAAGAAAACGATGGGTCACCATCAGGAGGCCCAGTCACCCATAATTTCAGTGCTGCAGACAAATGGTACCAGTGTCCTCAGGGCTCTGCCCTGTGTGACAGCTCAGGAGATTGGGGACACAAGAGAGGAGGCATCACCTACTCAATATTTGCTTAGCATTAGCTTAGTTGACCTGTGACACACCTTTCTTGAGAGAGAGCCTGACGTGTCCCAGTAAGTAGCCTAACTGCTTGAGTTAGGCTTGGAGGAATGTCCTCCACGGGAAAACAAGGCCACCAGGGCAGAGGAAGTTCTTTGTAAAAGGGTAAAGTGCAAATTTTATTTAAGATGAGATCAATTATGAATGAGGCAGAGGCAGGTAGATCTCTGTGAGTTTGAGGCCAGCCTGTTCTACAAAGTGAGGATAGCCAAGGCTACAGAGAGAAACCTTGTCTTGAAAAACCAAAAAAAAAAAAAAAAAAAAAAAAAAAAAAAAAGTTTAAAAGATGTCCAAACAAAACAACAACCGAAAAAGTTGCTTTTCAAAAAGGAAACAATGATTTCATGAATCAACAGGCTTTGGAAGGAACATAGCATACCAAACAGTTCTGATTTTTAAAGAGCCCATCAACACAAGCTAGTCAGCAAGACACAGCACCAGCCTGGCCTGGGAAGACACTGCGGGAGCTCATATCCCAGTCTCCATGTGACTTTGGCCATGTACCCAACTGATCCCCACGGGGCTCTGAGGAGCACTGTCAGGCCGCCTCCTTCCAGATCTCAGACATGCTCCTGGCCAGGTGCCCTTCACGGAAGCAGGTAGTTCATAGGTCACTCTATGCTGACCTGTGCAAAACAACCCTGCCATGGGGCCACTTGCCTGCAATCTTCCTTTTCTTGCACTCTTTTATAACATTTCTTCCAACTTACAGGGGCAGGAAGGACGGAGGGAGGAGAGAGGGAGGAAGCAGTGGAGAAGGGGGCAGTGTGGAACAGAAGCACACCCTCAGCCATTCCCACTCACACGGGTGCTGAGCAATCATAATTTCAAATATTGGTGTATGATAGATTGATTAATGACTAACAGATACTTTTATCAAACATAGCATCCAATTGTTTGGCATTGTTAACAATACCTTAACAATAACCTTTCCAATACCCAATCAAGTTGACAGGCAGTAGTTCATTAAAATAATTAGCCAGTACATTAAAATAACTTAATTTTAAAATAATTAGAATAACGTTTGATAGTCATTCTTTGACTTCAGTGCCTAACTCAGAAGGAGTTCAAAGTGCTATATAATATTCCTATAACCTTTTTTCCATTACCAGCTTCTAATTTGTATAAGCAGCACTCCTTTGCATTTGGTATTTATGAAAACCAAAAGGTACAGTTCATTGAGAGAAACATTTTCATTAAAATTTATAAAATCAATTCTCAAAATAGTTATGTATTATTTACATTGTTTTGATAACTCAATCCAGAAAAACAAAACACTTGGAGCCTTAGGATGAGCTTTTAAACTTTAAATATACATGCACCCATACACGTTCAACAGATATGATTACAGACTCAGAGAAGTCATGAAAAGTCGACTAACAAACAAGACTGTCAAACACAAAAATACAACATTCAGATCTATCCGGTGGGGACACAGAAGGCAAATATGACAACAGGAAGAAAATGAAGATGTGAAACTGCTGACTGCCAGAGAACAGTTAGTACAACCTTTTTAAAAATTCATGACTGCGCAATGAATTGCTACCCATGGATATGTTTATTTTTAAATGTCACTGTTAACAATACCAAATGACATCCTTTGCAACTATTTAAATACACAAAGAAAAATACCTTGTCAATTTAAAAAACATATTGGAGACACAGAGTCCTTCAAATTCTTAGAGGAACCAGGGAGTTTGATCTAGCCAACCTCCCTTTATTCTTTTCCTTTCTTTCCACACATTCAAGTGATGCTTTGTCAAGACCTAGCACCCCAAAACTCACTCCCTATATCAAATCTTCCACCTCTCCTAGCCCCAGGTACCATTCTTTGGACATTTTTATATTTTATACACAAATTATACAATTTGTCTGGCCCACTCTGTGTCTTAGGTAGATACAGCTCCTAACGACTCATCAGGCTTCCTTTCATACTTAGTTATCCTCTACAGCTCCCAATGTGGGGTCTGGAACTGTCACCATTGGAGGGTTCCAGCTAAGAATTGCTCCTGTGCATTCCGCTGTGCTTCCCACCCTGGGGCGCAGGGTCAGAGTTCAGCCGAGCACACGTTCTCCAGGGATGCCATTTCCCGGTTAAGGAGCTACACCTCCGATGCAGCAGCTGCCCTCAAACAGTCCCAAGGTAGCCTGAGTCTGAATTGGTGTAACCAGAATGTGCTTACGGACCCTTAAAATAACTTCTCTTGCATGCCTGTAGGGAATAATCAGGTTCCACACATAGTGACTTATTTCAATTTTTAAAAGTTCCAATTAACAGGAAAAAGGTCCTTAGCAGGCAATTGCACATTATGATATTCCAAAAATGTTTTAATTACCTAGGTCTGCCTAGCCATAACTTACTGGTTCTTACTAAATATGGAATATAGCTCTGGGGGAAAGTGGAAGTTTGATTGCAAGCCATTTTAACATTCTCATGAATCTTTTTATAGAAATGAAAACAACTTGTGTGATGCTCTGGGGTCGTGGTTGCAAGGGGGTGGACCCCAGGCTGGAGGGCCCACACTCAGCCATCCTTAGCGAGCAGTTTTAGAACTAAGCAGTCACACGCAAGAGACTTCACATACGTCTAAGTTTCATGGAGACTCCTGATGGTTATTCATAATTGGCCCTGTGCTCTTTCTGTAGATTAAGAGACAGAGTTCCCAAGATCTGAGAGGATGAGTCCTAAAGGTTATGTAGCTTCACAGAGGTGAGAAAAAGAACTTGCTCTGAAGACTGGGCTCCCTCATCCTCAATGGGAACACCCTCCATGGTTAACCTGGGGAAGGTCATCTAAAAGTCCAGCACCATGAAATAAACGTGGTTTTTATAATGTACTCAGAACTGCACAGAGGGAAAGCAAGCACTCTGTTTGCTGGCGACAGCTGTCCAAGAATGAGTCAGTCTGCGTCAGAGGAGCTCTCCTGCGCTCTTGACAGAAGTTCATTACATTTTTGCCTCCGGCTACTGGCTTTATTTTACCAGGACCCATTACACATATACAGTACTGTTATAATATGCTGGTGAAAATAGGGTAAGAATATTGCTCTTACAATATTTCTCCTAAGGCTGAGACGTGGCTCTCACACATACTCACTCATTCACAACCACCTGCCCAGGAAAACACAGCCTTGAGGCAGCGGGGAGCTGCATGGAAGATAATCAACAGAATTGGGACCTAAACCTTTGCCAGTGAAAACATACATGACATGCTGGTAACCCATAGCAATCTAATTTTTCAAAGTAGTGGCTGATGTCAGAAAACTGGGGCATTAAAAATGTCTAATAATTACAACTATGAAGAAAAAATGAAGCTTTCTTTGCCCATGCCACTTACTGATCCTTATGTTACTCCTTTTGTAAATATTCAGTATCAAATGTAATAGATACTCATATCTATACAATTTTCTGCAGAAAGAGAACACGAGGCTTCAAACATCAACTTAATGGAAAGAAAAATTAATTCCTACCTCCACAAATTTCATCATCAGAAAAATGCCATCTTCCTACAAATTAAATAATCTTTTAGAAGGTATTTCAAATGGTTCCAAAGGGTATCAGATTAAATTGTGTGGGTCATAAATGGATTTCTTACTAACCCTGGCAAAAAAAAGTGAAAAATTTCCTCAGACATGTCTGAAGTTGCTCTGGTCTTGACATTTCAAAGTTTGTGAGCATAAGATTTCCTCCAGAACCTTCTGAATATGACATGTGAGAGATAATGAAAAGAAAAACATATTTATTTTTCTTAAAACTCTGTGTGTGTGTGCGCGCGCGCGTGTGTATACCACATGCATGCAGTGCTTGAGGACCTGAGAAACGATCCCCTGCAACTGGAGTTATGGTTGTTCTGAGCTGCCGTGTAGGTACTGGTGATTGAACGCAGGTCCCTGCAAGACCAGCCAGTGCTCGCTGAGCCATTTCACCAGCCATTAAACACGGTGTTTGTGAATAGCTAAGTCACGTGGAGAAAGTGAGAGCCTTTCAACTGAGCTGCTGCCCAAACCTGTGGAGAATGCAAACAGAGACACCACAATTCAAACCCAAAGCAGGTGGCTGTACCAAGGCCTGTCAACACAGTTGGTTTCGGTTTCACAATCAATAATGACCACTTGGTCTGTGAAAGTTGGAACGCATTTGATTTATGTTTTTGACAAAGGTTTCTTTAGGGTAGAAGGGGCCACAAAACAAGGACAGACATGGACGCCTGAGAGGATGCCTGAGAGGACACCTGGGCAGGTCTACAGATTCTGGAAAGACCGTTTCATTAAACTGAACACTTAACACAGGCTATCAGTTAAGAGACGGTCAATGTTGCTAAAGAAATAAATTATGTTTTAAAATTAGCAGGTAACAACCTAACAGTGATACGCACATGAGCACACGATAGTAATAATCCTTTTACTTCCTACCCCATATCTTTGGCACTTGTATGATGAAATGCCATATGGAAAACCACTACTTTGTATGTTAATTTAAAATCTTAATAAAGGGCCTGGGGGATGGTTCAGGTGAGAACTCATTGCTCTTGCAGAGGACCCAACTGTTGTTCGCAGCAGGTTCAGGGGATCCAAGACCCTCTTCTGGCCTCTGCTAGTACCAGCACCATATGCACACGTGTACATGCACATGAATGCTCACATGCGTGTGCGCGCACACACACACAATTCAAAATAAAATAGATGTTAAAAAGAAAATACTGATGAAATTTAACCTCAAAAGAAACTTGATAGCAGTAACAAACAGGTTTCATTCATTAACACTCACCCAGTAAACGGAGGGCAGAATTAGCATATATATAGAAACAGCTCAGGAAGTTAAATCTGAGAAGGAGTATTTTTGTTATTTTAAGAAATATTAGCTAAGAGTCAATCTACAGAAACAGAGACACTGCCTGCAGGCCTCTCTCCCTGGAAGACACTGACTTGACTCCACTACACTGTGATTAGGCATCTAGAAACCTTATTTACTCAGGAAGCCAAACTGCAGCATATTCAAGAATTTCTGGGTGTTTCTAAACATCTGTAAACTTCATCACATTTTAAACCCCAGATACCATTCACTTGCAGACCCCACATTCCCACCACAAGCCTTAAGTGACCTCACAAAAAACTCAATGAACCAATACCCAGAGAAGGAGTCCTCAGGAAACCCTGGAGAGGAAGTCCAATGGGAATGGGCAACAGAGAGAGGAGAAAAGGCTAGGTCTCCCCTGGGTGTGGCTGTCTTTTTCTAAGTTGCAAACTTATTGAAAGGAGGTCAAATCCAGATACAGGAGGGGATATGATTTGTAGATGATTCAGAGGTCTCATCTCCCACCAAACTACTTCCACATTAGAATGAATATGAACGTTCAGGGCTGAAGAGAATCCAAGACTTATATGTCACTTCAAATCTGTACAGCTGACTTCAGGTCTAATCTAGACGACCAGAATAAAGCTCACCCAGAAAAGCACGCTCAGTTAATTTCACATATATTCCCTCACCTGTCACTTCGAACACATTTCGAAACCCTCCTGCTTTTGAGCTACAAAAATCTAATACTGGCACAAAAATGTGTCACCCCAAGTTTAGTCTACTCATTGAGAAATCCAGAGGCAATACAAATGTTGCATTTTTTTTTAAGAAAATCTGTCAATATCGTTTGTATCCAAAACAGAATACTCTCCATTGCTTAACTAACTAAAGTTTATTTTAAAGGTACCTCTATTCCCTAGAGGTCAGACTTCCATATTTATCCAGCAACTACAGGGAACAGATTAGATGCTGAGAAAGGTGAGCCCGGGACAGGAACCAGATGCCAGAGGCTGCTGATGCACAAGGCTGTTCAGCTTGGTAATGAGAGGTATCCGCTCACTGGCAGCATCTCTAAAATCTGTGCACCTGAACCTGAGCAAGGAGAGGGAGAACAACCCAGGAAGGAAACACCGTGAAATAAAAGGACAAAATAAAGCAGGGAAAAGAGAGAGAAGTCAAGCCAGCAAAAAGAAATGGACTCCCACAGAGAGCCAGCAACTGCCAGAGTCAGCAAGAGCTGCGGGTTGGAAGCCAGAAGCCAGTGGAACCTCAGAGGCCCTAGCTTCTGCTGTGGAGCTGCCAGTCAGGCCGGACAGGGCTGCGTCCAGGAGAGGGACAGCGGAAAGGTATGGGAAAGATGACAGCCACTTAGTTGTGATGAGCACAGTTTCTTGGCAGAAGGAAACAGGCGGGTCAGAGTCAATTAATTTCCAGATCGGCTGCTGGTCTATGACAGCAGGCAAAGCTACAGCCACTAGCAGCAGAGGAGCTCTGTCTGCCTTACATGAAGGCAGGACATGAGGGCCATCCTGAAGCAGGACTTCCTGGGCCTTGGAGAACCCAAGGAAAGCTAAGGAGATGCAGTGGCATAGATGGGAAGGAATAAGTAAAAGCAAAAGCAGCTAAGGGAATATATTTCAGTGAGGTTAGACATTTCAGAAGCGATGTTCCAGGAATTATTCTGAAATAACTTATCTCTAAATTCAACTAAGGCAAAGCAAAGGTAAACAGGTCTATGCGGCTGTACTCAAGGGGAAGTCTTCTTATAAAAGGAAAAGAAGATACAGGGAGAAACAGAAGGGGTGAATATGACTAAAGTACATTATATGAAGTGTGGAAAAGTAAAAACAGAACCTTTTACTTACACATTAATATATGTTAATAAAACATCTTTTCTTACAGAAAGCAATGCCGAGGACTGAACCTGGGATCTCACATGTGCTAGTTAATCACTACTCTACTCAGCACGGTCCTAGTCTTCTTTTCTTACTTTGAAACAAGGTCTCACTAATTTACCCAGGCCTTTGTTCAAGCTGGCAATCCCCCTGACTCAGCCTCTCAAGGAACTAGGGTTATAAGTCTATAAGTAAAACAAAACTCATATTTTTATGTGTGATGCTATTTCCCACTTATAACATGAAATAGTTGGCAATAGTCGAAAATGTGATGTCAGACCTTTCAGGAGTGAATTAGTAAAAATGGCCAAAAAGACCCTGCCTCCTTCATGGTTCTGACTTACTGGAGGTTTGGGAAACTCAAAAAAAGGGCTGGTGGAAAGCGATTCTACATAACACGGGAGTCACACATAAGCACAAAGAGTTCAGGTCCAGAGCTAGCTTTTACATCTCTAGAGGGCTTCCTGATTCAACCCAGGAACCATGGATTACTTAGAACATGTACTGTATTACTCCCAAGAAGTCCTAGGAGAAAAAAATTGATGATGCCTAGTAACATAGGAAAAGGCAAAACTAGTGAAATATAAAGTGACATGATTAAATACTTGCAAAATTAAGTTTAAATTGTGAAATCGAGAAATTGAATATTAGTTGTTTAAGAAATTCTGTGATGTTGCTGCTGTTTCCCTAGAACCTGAAAGCAATCCATGCTTGTTAGCTGTTTATTCTTAGGTGGTAGTATTCCTTATTCCCTACCTGTATGAAAAGTCATGGGTGGAATATTTTTCCTTCCCTATTTTTTTTCAGCTTAGGTAACAGCAAGACAACTTCAAGTGGCATATCTGTAAAGACTGTCTCTAGGATAGTTGATGTCACAGACACTGGTCTAGACAGTAGCTATGCTGCTATTTTATTTTATAAAACCTAAATACTGAATTGCTTTTAGGTCTTAAAAATAAGGTTTATTGTTGATAATTTCATGACTAAGACAACTGCTAATGAGGAAGGAGGAGATGTAGAAGGATGGATGTCTAGTTGGAGAATGTGAATCATTCCCACTATCTGTATGTAAATATGACGTTGGAACTCAGACTGTAGATACAAAGTCAACTTAAGAATATTACTTTGTCTCTAAAACAACTTATAGTTCAGTAAAAAAAAAAATGTGCTTCAAGGTATTTGATCCAACTGTGAACCCCAATATTGTGCTGTTTACTGGAAAAGCCTGTTTCTAGTTGTGGTGTGTCTCAGCTCTAGCACACACCTTTAATCCAAGAGTTTTCTGTGTCAACAGGATTAATCAACTGTAGGTCAAGAGGCAGAGCAAGCAACCAGTTGACAGATCGTGAATGTATGAAAAAAACAGAGAGTAAGAGGAAGTCAGGAAGTAGAAGGGAAAGACATTCAGGGGAGGGTTTTGAGACAGCATGGAGAAGGAGAGCTTTTCTTTTTCTCATGGGACTTCAGCTGAGAAGGAAGGTCAGCGGGGTGCTTTCTCTTTCTCTTTCTCTGAGCTAGCAGGCTTGTACTCCAGCATCTGGCTCCTTAGTCTTTACTGGTAACAATGAACAACTGAGATTTTGTTAAAAACAAATAATGGAAGAAAAGTAAGACTTCATCACCCCGTGTGACAGCTGTGCTGTCTTCTTACCCTGTGTATTGTACAGTCGGACTTTGTGAGTGACATGATCAAAGAAGCTCGTTATTTCTGAATAGATCCTTCCACGCGTCACTCTGACAGAGGGCTGTCGCAGGGATACATATGGCTGAGGAGAAAGGAACATTTTTAGAAAAAAACAAAACAAAACAAAACAAGACAACCACCTTTGGTTTCTAAGCTTTCCAATGAAGTGTTTAGGAATAGTTTGTAAAATGACAAATCCGTACAATTCAATAGTCATAACTGTACATGAAAGTCTTATAACTTGTCAGAATACAGAGGATATAAACAATGGACATAAGATAAAATTTTTTTTTCTTTCAAAAAACTATAAAGCCTATTTGCAAGTGCTTACAATTTGATTGGCCTTAGACAATCTACACGCATTCTCCTCACTTACAACAGTTTCTGATAGTCTTCTATTGTCCATACAGTTATTTAATGGAAATGAAGCCATGCTAAGTAGTAGCATCTCCCAGGACAGCACTTATGACCAAGTCCCAATGCCAATGAGATGGGCATATGGTGGGACTAAGCAAATAGGATGCAAGACTCAGAAACCATTTCCTCAAAGTGAGCCTGAGTGCAGAAACCCTCTGCCCTCTGGCAGAAAAGAGCTGGCTGAACAGAAAGCACATTTATGATCTTGGAAACCACTGGTTTAGTTCTCATTATTTACAATCAAGAAAATTAGGAAAATAAGAGCGCAGTTTGTGTGACTTGAGAGCAAATTTGTAAGTATTATTTATTTTAGCTCAACAGGAGCACAAAGCGAGGCTTTCAATGGAGCACTCTTGACCAGTAAGAGACTCTCAGAATTGTCTGATCTTTACCTCTTTGTCCACAGAAAAACAGACTGAAGCCAATAAAATAAGTATCACTTATAAAGTTGTTTTTCATATTTAACATATAGCTAGAAAATGGGTAGAGGGGATGGAACTGGGGACAAAGTTTTCTGGGCCCGACTCTCTTTGATAGAACCAGCCATCTCCTTCCCTGATGTTACAATGTGTTTACTTAGTCCTTTATATTTTCCTAACTGTTTCATCAATTATTACATATAGTTAATTTAATTACTAGTACCCACACATAACATTCCATAGTGATGGTGGGACGCTGAGGCAGGTTGATCATGAGTTTGAAGCCAGCCTGGGCTACAAACATACCAAGATGCAGTCTTAATTTAAAAAATATTAAATTACAATAAACACTCTGAAACAATAATTATCCAATGGAAAAAGCTATTATGTGTGACACATCCAAATAACTCCTGAGCAAGATTCCTGGCCCGTTCTGGAACAGATCCCATAAACTATAACTTTACTTGCAATCTTTCACTGGCTCGAACATAAACAAATCACCTTAGGGTGACCGATATAATCCCTAAAAATCTAGTCATTTTAGTGGGCAGCTTCTCTAAATTGTAAGAGAAAAAATAACTTTCTCAGAAGACTAGTCACTGGGCAACAGAACATTAAGGAGAGTAACTCATCCTGGGGTAGAGGAAACATGAAGGCATTAGGCGATGGGAAACGGCATTGTTACAGGAAGCACTTTTGATACGGATCATTCTCGGAGCTTGGGAAAAGTCAAAAAACATAGCTGTGAATGAGCTTTTGTAAAGTCTTTCCAGAATCAAGAACATCAGTAAGATACACAAGCCCTTATTGCCTTGCTTCATACACTGACCCAAAACACCTTTGCTCGGCTTCTCAGGAAATACTCTGGACTGCGAGAAAAGCTACAAAGAAAGCCAATTGGCAGGTGGATCTCAGTGAGTTCGAGGCCAGCCTGGTCTGCAAAGCGAGTCCAGGACAGCCAAGGTTACACAGAGAAACCCTGTCTTGAAAAACGAAAATAACAACAAAAGAAATCCAATTACAAGTCACTCTAGTGAAGAAGTGCGACAAAGCGGACCCACAACATGTGGAGATTCTGAAACTCAAGAGCCGGTGTCAGAATTATGCTTCCGAAGAACATTCTGTCAGATTGAGTTAAGAAGGAAACCCGAAAGGCAGTAAGCCAAAACTGAAGATGGGGGCTGTGGGTATGCTCAGAGAAGATTAAAGTCTTGCCCAAACATTGGCAGTGATTTTCATGGGGCTGCACACTACCATAAATTTCACTGTTTTCTGCACATTAGCTACGTTTTCAAATTGTGCCAGATTCTATGTATTGCTTTTATAGTCAGGAGTAGGAAAAGACGGTTTATTAGATCCCTACAGAACAGAGAGAAGTGATCCAGGGAACAACATTTTCCCCACAGGGATAGGCACTTTGCGTCTCCACACACACAGCGTGGCACAGCTAAGCAGAACCTGCTGCGAGCCAAGTCTAGGGCAGCTTTCTCTGTGGAGAACACTCATTCTTTGTGTCTTCCTACCTGAATTCCAGCTCTGACACATCTAGCTTTCAGGTATAAACTACCAACCTTTAATAAGGATAAATATAACTGCACAGCCAAGAGTGGCTCCGCCTCCAAGGATAACCCAGTGAGCCCGCCTATCTATGACCTTGGCAAGCACTGTTCCAGTAAGCATGCGCACCATCAGGCTCTGTAGCGACACTCACCTGGCCTTGCCCGTCAGGCAGGAAGAGGTAGGCACCACTTCTGTCTCTTTTATTTGTGGTTCCATACCACAGGAACTGCACCTTTATTTCATGGTATTTATTGTCTTCTTTCATTTTCACTTTCTAAGGATTATAAACAAACAGCAATTCATTACCAAAATATCATTAAGGTTGAGTTAAGAATGGGAGCCAAAATATACAAAGGCAGTAAGACAAAACTAAAAACAGGGACTGCGGATATGCTCAAAAGAAAAAAGACAACAAAATCTACCAGGATGGGTTGAAAATGCTCAGCTGGGTTTAGAGAGATGGCCCGGGGGGTAAGAGCAGTTGCTGCTCTTGCAGAAGACTTAGGCTTTTGTCCCAGTGCCCACATGGCAGCTCGCTACCTTCTGGAACTCCAGTTCTTGGGAACCAGACGGCCCTGCTCACCTCCAGCACCAGGTACCCAGGTGCGCACATGGACAAAAGGAACGCACTCACACACAGAAGAAGTGCTCATGTGACTTGAAAGGCTAAAGCAGAAGGATTTAGGTTTAAGGCTTAGTTTAGGTTAGGTTTAGCTAGTTTAGTTAGTTAAAATTTACTTTCATTTTATGTTTTTAGTTTAAGGTTAGCCTGGGCTTAATTATGAGTTCCAGGCAAGCCTGGACTACACAGTCTCATCCTTGTTAAAGCAAGCCTCTAATGTGTGAAATATTTGGTTAGTACCAAAATTTTATAGTTAGCCTCAGATTTTTAACCCTTAAAATAGGAACAAAATATTGTAATATACTTTAGCAAGGAACAAAGAACAGACTTATCTTCTCGGCCCTTCTACAGATGGAGACTTATAATGGCCAGCATACATGGGCCAGTATGTTTTGAAAACATAATGAAAGTAAACTAAAAATCAGAATTAATCTAAGAAACTTCACTTTGCGTTATACCTAACAGCTATTTTATTCTGTTAAACTGCTTTCCCAAGTTTCAATAAACACTTTCAGCTCCCACACTTACCTAATGGATAACCAGCAGCAGCACCGCACACCACACTGTGAGCAGCAGGTGGCTGGGGAAGGCAGAGAGCAGCTAATCCATCCTGTCTCCCAGAGTGTCTGCTGCAGCCCTGCATAGAGGCCTCTCCCCCTCTGCACAGTCCGGGAGATGTGCAGCGAACACAGTAAGATCTACGCTGTCACAGCTGTTCAGAACATACCTCCAGGAGCCCGGAGCGGTCAAACCAAAGTGCAAGGAAGGAGTTCTCAACAGCGATGGCTTCCTTCGCGTACACCATTTTCTTCACATGGAATATTCCGTTCTCCACTACTCCATCATTGTTATATAGGAAATAATCAGCCAGGTGTGAACTTGAACTCTGTGATTCTAAGAGCTTATACACTTTCAGTCCCAGTGGTGGTATATGAGCTAGAAAAGAAACCTTTAAAGGCAGGAGAGGGGATTATTATAGAGAAAAGCTATCTACCAAAGGTACAGCAGTTATATTTGTGGCAAAAACATCAAACTATCAAATTCTTAGAAAAAGGACACACTATTATCCTATAAATGCTTTAGGAGCTTAGTCAGGTTGTTCACACCTCAGCCTGTCCGGGAATCTAGTGACCTCAGGTTGGAAGGCTGACCAAAAAGCATTCATGTTCCTATTCCTCCTATGAATATATGACCCTCCTTCCAGTGTTCCACAGAGTCTCAAAAGATGCCTGGAGGTAGAAGCTCTCCAGGAAGGTAAGGACTTAATGTGAATCGTGTTTTCTTCCTAACTGTCGGAAGTCCCTTTGTGATGTTGTGCTTCCGTGTGTTAAAGAGGTAAGCGTAGCTCTGAGATATGCCATACACCATTCCAGTCAGCTCCGCCATCAGTTACCATGCTGTGAGCACACACTGAGCAGGACCTGGAGGAGGCGCCCTGAGCCCCTGCGCGAAAAGCTGGTTCACTTTCGAGACAGGCCGCTGCCTGTAAAACTGACCTGCCCTTGGACTCTACTTCCCAATTTATTTGCGGGACGGTGCTTCTCTGCGAGGCACCAGCCGTGGTTTTAAAAGAGCAGACATAACTCTCTTAAGTTACTGGTTTATTACTGTCTCTATAAGGCTTTAAACCACCTCCAGACTCCAAATGCTTAATATTACTAGTGATGTGGGACTCATCTAAAAACTATTTATCTGACACATACAGAGACAGACGGACAGCAAGACACATACACACAGACACACAGAGGTATACACATACTCTCTATTGGTTAAGTCCTGTGTTCCATAATTAAATCTCCAAAAAAGATATTTTAATGATCTCAGTTAAGTCTCCTTCCTATGATGTATTAAGTCTACAGTTGTGAAAAGTGACAACTAACCAACATTACTAGTATCAATAGTGTCATTGATCTCAATTCTCTGTGTATAATTATCATTGAGTTAGATATAAACATTTAAACATTTATTAGTTTATTATTTTAGAATCTAGTTAAAATATGCAGACTTAAAGTGATACACACATCCCACTAGCAAAATGTTACCTTCTAAAAACACTAATATTTTTCCGTTAGTGTCACTTAGCCACTGAGTTCCATCCTTTGGTATTGGATTTCACTCCAACATGATGGCTCACCGGGCGTGTTCTGGGTTACTATGTAGGCACAAGCTATGTACCTGGACTCTGCTTTTCTCTTCTTGTTCTTTCACCTCCTTTATAGTCTCTTTTAGTTCTGTGGCCATCACATACCTCATAGGCTGTTTGTGAAATAGATTTCTCATCATTCCAGACTGCACTGACTTGAGCCTCCACAGGATTTCCTGAATCGGTCAACACCTTCACGGAGGCAGAGTTCACACAGACGGATACCACTGAGTCCCGTTCTTGTTCAAAGGGATTGTAGACCACGAGGTACCTGCAAAGACAGCTGTGTCAACACTGCCATCTCAAAGTACTTTTCTTTCTCTAACACTCTTCGTAAGGCTTCCTCAGCCATAGACGATACTTAGCGAAGCCTGGCAGTGGTCATGCACACCTTTAACTCCAGTACTTAGGAGACAGAGGCAGTCGGATACCTAAGTTCGAGGCCAGCCTGAACTCACAGAGCAAGTTCCAGGACAGCCAGGGCTACACAGAAAAACAAATCAATGCAGCAACAACAAAAGAAAATATCCAGGGACTGATGCAAAGGACCATCCTGAGAGAACCCTCAGAGTGGCATTTCCTCGCAACAAATACCACACAGTTCACATGCAGCAAGAGAAGCACTTTCTAAGAGCAAATTGTCTGCCAATGCTTCACTTTAAGATGCATATTAAACATTTTCTATGTCCCCCAAATGACATATAAATATTGTTTTAGTCACCTAAAAGAATCAGTACTCTAATGCTCCGGTCCCTGGTTCATTGTGTTGAGTGAAAAGAACATAACTTGTCTTTGCAATTTAGGCATAATTAACTTCAAATAAAAATCTGACTTCATTTTAGATCAGGAAATCATAGTAACTTGTATGATTATATATGCAAAGCTCACAAGGCCCACACACATTTTATAAGAGAGAAGGTGCTTGTTGCTATGCTCAAGAAACCTGGTTCTGGGATAAAAAGGAATCTAATTATAGTGAGTCTACGTAGAAAGCCCATAATCTTATGATAAATGCTATTAAGAAAAAAAGTTTTGATGGGGACTCAGTCAAACAAAGGGAAATTAAAACTATAAAAGTGCCTTCCGTCAATCTCTGCAAGAACGTGTCATTCTTAGCGTAAATCGAACGTGAACTGCAGTCTCGGCAGTCTTTGACATCCGTGCAAGCGCACTGGAGCACAGCACACTTCAGTTTACAGGGTGGTGTCAAACGCAACGATTCATACATGCTATCTGATGCCTTCCTCCCTTGTCCTGTGGATCTTCCGGTTCTCCAACACTGAAGGCGTTCTCCACGGAAGCGCTCGCGTCCTAGCTTCCCTCCCTCGCCAGCCCCTCCTAAGACTGTGTCACGGGGTGCGGAAAGGCCACACACTGCCATGTGGCAGACCTTGCAGCTCCGCATGACTCCTGATCTTCCATCACGGCTCACATCACATTGCCTCCAAAGAAACTAGTGTTTCAAAGAGGACAGGGCTGACCTTGCTCACGAAGTCACTAGTGAATACTCTCCTCTAAAATGTTTAATTTTCCTAGAAAATGTGTTAGCTGCACAAACACCGACAGAACAGGCAGACAGGAACCATCTCCCCATTAACGCTAGTGATCTAGCTTTTGTTTGCTCAGCCACATCTGAAAGTCGTCATACATGTGTCTCCTACACATCTTCGTTTTCACACACATAACCAGCCATTCATTAAGAGATACCTAACAGAGCAAAACGAAGGGTACAGAAAGAAATAAAGATGATAAAGCACAAAATCTATAAACCATTTCACTTATAAATTGCCCAGCAGGAGACACATTTGTCTTAAATATTATTTTAAGATACAGCAGGTGCTACAGTCCTGAGAACGCCTCTAACTCCTGTAGGCTTACCGGTATGTCTATGCAGCAGGACATGAGGGCCTACCTTGCAGCCCTGTATTCGCTGACCCATTGGTATTCCATACCCATGGACAGGAGCAGATGAATGAAAACACCAGTCACAAAAATCTACAAAGAACACCAGACATCCTACCAGTGTGGAGCCTGGAGAGGGCTGTTCAACAGACTTAGATGAACTTCACAACTAATTTGTACCCTCTCGGTGCTTGCTGCCACAGATTTTGCTTTTCCCTGGCTCTTCTCTGGCCACAAACACTCAGACAATCCCATTGCCAAGATTTTGTGTCACCAGAGGGACTATGTTAGATTCCAAAGTGCACTGGGACAGAATAGTGGTCACATTCCAGAGCACCCTCAGTGAATGATTTACTGCTGAAGCCTAGAGTTTTGGAGGCTCCAAAGCTAGGCTGGGGAGGACTGCACAGGCCTGGGGCACACCCAGTAACCTGAAGTATACTGAGCCCCGACCTGCTCCTGAAGCGTCTGCACACAGCAGCCATGGAGGCTGGCGCTCAGAGGCCGAAGCAACGTTACCAGACAGTGGAGCACCAATCCCTTCCCACAGAAAACCTGAGAAGTGGCTCACGCTCAGTTACAGTTTTAAGCGTATATTTGGTTTTGTACCATATGAAATAACATTTTATGGTAAGTTGTGAACTAGGTTTTGCTTTGTTTCATTTAAGTAGATAATTAGTATTTGACCATAATGTTTCTACTTATTGAATGATTATGTAATTATTGTGCCAAGACTCTGTTAAAAACTAAGTATGTAGGATATTAATGAGTAAAACGCAGGGGTAAGAAAGTAATTTCTGACATAATTAGAGATTCACAGCATGCAGTTCAAGGACATCACAACACAAGTTTGTCTTACATATAAACTCCAATTTTACATTTTAAGTGAAATACAAAAAAAAAGCATAGTCATGAATTATATTTTCTTATAAATAAGTAGCTCATCAAAATTAACTAAATTCCATTGCTACTACCAGGTTTTCTGGCCAAGCAACCACCAAAGCAGTAGTACCAAACTCTCAGCAGGAGTTCTTTTGTTTTAATATTATTTCTCTGAGAATTCTGGACAATGTTTTTGGTAAAATTCTATTGCTGAAGACACCACATGCTCGAGTCACAGAACGTGGACAAGCCAAACTAGTTCTGACATGGAAATTTCTTCCCTCCTGGAGAGCTTTCATCCCACAGGGGAGAAAAGTAATCACCAGTCTCTCCCTGGAATGAACCCTGCCAGCTACAATGAGGAATGACCTGGCAAGGCATGTCCACTGATGCAACAGTGCCACTAACTTCATGGGAGGAGAGAAAGCAAGAGTTCTTTTAAGCCCATTGGGTGTGAATGACTTGAACAAATTCCAATAGCAAATTATCTTATCACCTCTATACTTTTCTCCATACTAAAAAGTGTTTTGTTGATATACTGAGAAGGCTATGTTTCTCTCCTGCATACTTCTTGAGAGAAGAAGGGGCTTGTTTTATTAATAACATCTCTTCTCTAATTTTGTTCACATTAGCATTAGCTCCTGAGACACTATCTGTCACTAAAGTCACGTCTGGCCTCCCAGTTCTCTTTGTGACACCAGGGCTCTGTGACTTGGTGTTACGGGCAATTACCTCAAGAACAGCTCATCTCAACAAGAAAAAGCACTCATTTGTTATCTGTCAATCAAATTACAAAACACGAGAATAATGGACTTCAGCAAAGAGAAAAATAGTGAAAGGCCACTCAAATGCTCTTGTCAATCTGGGAACCAATAGAGGAACTGGAACTTCACTTCCGAAAAGGTTCCTTCCTTGCAAACGCCCTGAGAAGGAGGATCATCAGCTGCATCACCTGTGGGGCAGAGATAACTGACACCATGTTCAGAAGGACAGCCGCAGCAACCGCTGAATCCTCCTTCCAGCACTAAGACCCAGGGCCTGGTAAACACCGTGTGGAGTACTTCTTATGCGTGCGACTCCCTGAGCTCTGCCCACAGTTTGGCAGTGAGTCTTAGCATCTGCTCTGAGCTCCTGCTGGGGGGAGTCTTTCAGAGGGCATCTGTGGTACGCACCGGTCCTCTTCCCTCTCTTCAACTGCTGGTGTCTATTCTATTTACCATTCTGAATGAGAATTAAGCATCCTCCTTATGGTCCTCCTTGTTATTTAGCTTCTTTAGGTCTGTGGATTGTAGTATGGCTATCCTGTGTTATATGGCTAATATCCGCTTATTAGTGAATATATACCATGTGTGTCTTTCTACCACTTCTGGGCATATATCCCAAAGATGTTCTGCCATGCAACAAGGACATACACTCAACTATGTTCATCGCAGTTTCATTCGTATAGCCAGAGACCGGAAACAACCCAGATGTCCCTGAACCAAAGAATGGATACAGAAATTATGGTACATTTGCACAATGGAATGATACTATTCAGCTACTAGAAACAAGGACATCATGAAATTTGCAGGCAAATGGATGGATCTGGAAAAGATCAACTATATGAGGTAACCCAGACCCAGAAAGACAGCCATCATCTTAACCAAACTGCTCGTAGCCAAGTATGGGTGGGTCGTTTTGGCAGCTGGGCTTTTCTGTGGAGATTCCCATGTTGCCAAACACATGTGAAGAACATTCTATTCAGCCTCTCTAAGCATGCTCACAGAGACTCTTTCCACAGGAAACTTGGGGTGAAAAAAAGTAATTTACGTTTGAAGTGATTGCAGCTTTTTTTTTCATTTATAAAATGCTTTTTTAAAAAAATTATTTTTATTAATTATAGTTTATTCACTTTGTATCCCAGCTTTAAAAGAAAACTGATAAACAAATAAAGGTAGAACAACAACAACAAAACCACCTTACAATCTGTTCTAAGGAGTTCATCCTCTGACCTCACTGCATTCAGTAAGCCAAAACAGTAGTTGTGGAAACATTTTAAATACTATGTATTTTTATGACTGTGTAAGGCAGATTAAAATAAATATTTTTCAAATTATCTATATATACAAAGTAAGCATATTTTAGCAAACACAAGAAGGATCTATGAAAACTAATTATAACTTGCTATGTGTACCATAGTGCCTGGCATGGAAAAAGATTCAGTAGATAACTGATAAATGAAAAATATAAGAAAAATTAACTCACAGAATTTATCATTTATAAATAATACCTACTTGTGTAGGCCTTATAATTTTATCAGTGCATTTTTATTTCAATAATGTTCACTCCTCAAAATATACAAAAATAGGTTATCAAGTCCTTTGTAAAAATGAGGAAAATGATAAACCCAACCAAGGTCACAGAGAAAGTTCGGAATAAAGCAAAGAATAAAGCTCATTTTCTGTGATTCTTAACACAGCACATTGAAATTTTCATTTCAAACAAGGATATATCCATCTTCTCCACGGAACCTAATTAGTGAAACATAACCTAAAGAATAGATTTTAGTATTCGGAATACAGAAATACATGGATTAGTATGTTAAGAAAGATGACAAATTCTAGGTCTGACGTCCTTTTACATTCTCCCTCATTTTCTATGAGAATAAAACAGTTATAAGAATAGTTACCAGGAAAGTAACTGTATTAAAAACAAAGCTGGTCATATGGAGATGTTAGATTTAAAAAAGCAAAGTCCTGTGACTCTTGGGATCTGGGAGTCATAAACATTTAAAGCCAAATTCCCACTGTGACATCAGTGCTATCATCTTAACCATGATTTCATTTCTCCAAGACATAATAAAATGAAGAAGCAAGATTACTAGAATATGCTTAGAAAACTGTGACAGCTCCCTCAAAGGAGAGCCTGGTAACTACTCCTTCACCCATCACCTACATCTTGGCCATGGCAGCCCAAAGCTCCTGGTCAAAGCTCCTGGTATGCCATCACACCCGACTGAGCAAGGAGTCAATCAATCATCACAACTTACTGCACTGCTACAACTCGTGCGCATGGGTGTATCTGTGGGTAAATCTAGATAGAGGAAATGAGTGGCAGATGAGATGTCACTGACACATGGAACCAAAGGTTCTAGTGACATGACAGTGGGTAGGTTTGGGGACCCACACACTTGCACAGATGTGCACGTGCAAAGTTAGCACAGAGCTTACAACTAACATAAGAAGAAAGAAGAGGAGACCTTCCTGTCTGTGTGCCCACGAACTTACTGTGAGCACAGAGTCCGGGCATGGAAGGACCGCCTACGAAAGAGAGGGCAGAAACCCAAGCAAAGGAAGAACGTTTCAATGTCAAATCAGGCAAAACCATGCCTGTTCCTATCATATGGAACACACAGAGAAGGAGAGTCATTACCATGATTAAAAGTAATCAGAGGAGCAGTCAATTAATTTTTATAAGTTAATCTTATGCCAAGCTGAGTAGAATGTACAGAAGTTAACAAAATTTTACTAAAAGAAATAAAAGGAGAGAAAAGCAAAATAATATAAAACCATTTCCAAATGAGTTCATGAATCTTTATTAAACATTAAAATACTGTACTGATTCCTGATGAATTTTAAAAATTAGAGTGGGGCCTAAAGAGTAAGAGTTGGAAAGCTAGATTAAAAAAAAGAGAGAGATGAAATCCTTCAGCCTTATTTCAGCAAACTACAGGATACTGTGATAGCATCTAGCAAAGTATGAGTTCAGCATAATGACCATCATGAAATACAAATCTCCAAGGACAAAGCCTTTACAAAGAAACGAGGAGAACTACACATGACTCAAATTTTGGTATAAGCTGGTAACTTTAACGTGACTATGAGCACCTCCAATAAAGAGAAAAACATGAATAGAGCGCTTGAGAAGGTAAAAAATTACAGCGCAGAAATCAACACAGTACAGAAAACCCAGCAAGATTCCAAAAGGATTAGTGTGCTAAGTGACCACATGGGTACGCTTGGCACGAGAGCGAGCCCAGATCTGCCCAGTGAAGCCAGTGTCAAGAGGGCGACGCTGGACACCCAAGTGAAGGCGTGGATGTGAGGACAAAACAGAAAGGTGAAGGGAAATGAATGTGAGGGGCACAGGCAATCAACTGAAATGAACGAGTAGCATGCAAGAAAGGAAATCCACGCATCACAGAACAAAACAAAACTCTGTGTGTCGTCCCAAACGCACATATGAGATGTCATGTTGTCCTCTCAAACCTCAAAACCCTTCAAAGCAGCCAGGGAGATGAAGACAAGAGGGTCAATCAAACATGCAAAACAAGCCCATCAGCAACATCTTAGAGATGTATTTAAAGTGATTAAGAACAATAAGAAAACTGCCAACCTTGTCATCAATATTCAGAAAAAAATTCTTTAGAAAATTAAAGGATGATTTTACACAGAAATTGAGACTTGGTTACCATCAAACTTGTACTAAATGAAATATTCAATCCCTCAAGCAGAGGAAAAATAATCTCGGGGAAACATGGAATTGTGGAAAATTAAAAAGAAAAGCGGAACATAAAGGTAAGCTAGCATATAGAGAAATGCACGCACAAATCTGTTCTCCAAATGCTGTAACTTGAATTAGACCACACTAAATCCTCCATGCTTCTGCATGATAAGCACTAAAATCACAGTGAAATTATCGATAACCATGAGTTGGGATGGAAAATGCAATTAAATGCAATTAAATCCAAGCTCTTGGAGTGGGGAGATTACCTCAGACTTAAACTGGGCCACCCTGCCCACAACGGTCCTTATAGGAGTGTGGGCAAGGGATGAAGCAATAGGAGAGCCATGAGGGAGGGAGGCAGGGCACAGGAAGGCTGGGAGAAAACAAGCCATGGTCCCTCCCTCGGGGGTGCCAGAAGCAATAGGTCAAAAATGTAGTCTAAAAGAAAAAGGACATGGAGGAAATTTCCGCAAAATATTAGCAAGAGCTAAGTTTAGGAGGAAATATTACAGCCATTTTTTTAAAATTTTCATCATTCCTTTAAAATTTATTTTTTTATTATTAATCTTTTATATTAATCACAGGTTATTTACTTTGTATCCCAGCCATAGCCACCTCCCTCATTTCCTCCCAATCCCACACACCCCTCCCTCATCTCCTCCATGCCCCTTTCCAAGTCCACTGCTAGGGGAGGTCCTTGTCCCCTTCCATCTGACCCTAGCTTATCAGGTATCTTTAGGACTGGCTGTCATGTCCTCCTCTGTGGCCTAGGAAGACTGTTTCTCCCTTGGAGGGGTTGGGGGGAGGTAAAGGAGCCAGTCATTGAGTTCATGTCAGAAATAGTTCCCATTCCCCTTACTAGGGAAACCCATTACTGAGCTACCATGGGCTACATCTGAGTAGGGGTTCTAGGTTATATACATACATGTCCTTGGTTGGAGAAACAGCCTCATAGAGGGCCCCTGTGCTCTGATATATTTTGTCCTTGTGGAGCTCCTGTCCTTTCCCAGTCATATTAACTCCCCTTTTTATCGTATTATTCCCTGCACTCTGCTGAAGGTTTGTTTATGAGTCTCAGCATCTGCTTTGATACACTGCTAGGTAGAGTCTTTCAGAGGCCCTCTGCAGTAGGCTCCTGTCCTGTTACTTGTTTTCTCCTACTTCCCCTGTCCATCCCATTTGTCTTTTTAAGTAAGATTGATCATCTTACTCCGGATCCTCTTTGTATCCCAGCTGTAGCCCCCTCCCTCATCTCCTTCCAATCCCACCCTTCCTCCCTCTTCTCCTCCCATGCCCCTCTCCCAGTCCACTGATCTTTCTTATATGTAGTATTTATAAATTGGGAATAAGAAAAATCAGGAAAAAAAATTTTAAAGTCTTTCCCTTTTAATCTAGTAATTCCTACTTTTAAAAAGATATTATAAGGAGCAAAACAGAGATTAATAAACAAAAATATTCTGTTATACATGAACAATCTAAATATTTTAAGTACTGCCCAGAGTATTAAATTTCTTACTTAATTAGCATAATGGTTGAAATTGTAAGATTTAGTAATAAAAGCACACATGTTACAGTATTAGGGACTTTAAAGTTCTTGAGAAAATAAATACTAGAAAATGTTAGGCTGTTAAGTGCTAAAAATAATATTTTGGACTCCAGACAAGAAACAAAATATAAAATCTTAAAGAAAAACAAATTGATAATTGATCCTTCCAGATTATGGGTTTCTATGGTCAATAGGAATAGTGCAGCCTGAAGACTAGTTCCCTGTAGTAAATCTCTCCTGCCCCTCTTCGGTGGCCCCTGACCCCTGAAGAACCCAATTCTCTGCTTTTTCATGTATTAGAGGCCTGGCCATCTGGAACCCTTCACTTCTGGTTTCTTTCTCTTGCTTTGTCTTTTGAATATTCCTATGATAAGAATCTGTGTTTTATGTATCATTTCCATCTTAAGTAGATAAGTAGACAGCAATGTCACCCTAAGATTCTGAGTTTAATTAGCATCTGCAAAGTTATTTGTGCTACCTAAGGTAATATACGTAGGTTCTGGAGATCAGGGTATGGACATTGTGGGAATCCATTTTAGGGTTTACACTGCTGTGATCAAACAATACGACCAAAAGCTACTCGGGAGAGGAAAGGGTTTATTTCAGCTTACAGCCTATCATCCAGGGAAGTCAGGATAGGAATTTAAGGCAAAAAAAAAAAAAAAAAAAAAAAAAAAAAAATTAAAAAGCCTGGAGGCAGGAACTGATGCTGAGGCCATGGATGAGTGTGGGGTCCTGGCTGCTCCTCATGGCTTGCTCAGTCTGTTTTCTTACAGCATCTTGGACCACCAGCCCAGTGCTGGCACTGCCATATCAATCATCAATCAAGAAACCTTAGACTGTGCCCATAGGTAAGTCTGGTTACAGAGTTTTCTCAGTCGAGGCTCTCTCTGCCCAAATGACTCTAGCTTTTGTCAAGTGGTTTAAAACCAGCCATACAGGACCATTGCGTCAGCTGTCTCCCCTGGATTTCTTTTTGTCCACAGGAGATCCATATCGTAAGCTGCAGACTGACTTATCCTCAGAGTCAGTCTGTATGGACGTCCCTCAGGCATACCCTGACTAACACTGGAGTTTGAGTTTATAAAGTCTGAATCTGAGTCGGTTACCTGTGTCTTGAAATGGATCCCAGAACCTAGTCTTTAGTGTTCAAACTCGACTAGTGCCTGCACCGTACTATGTACAAACCAGGCACTTGTTCACCGGTCCATCTTTGCCGGGTCCTCGACTATCAATCTCTATTTCTATTCTCTCCTTAGAACAGGTTTCCAGAAGGAGTAATGACTAGATTAAAAGACAGATACTATCTTAAAATTATTTGGCTGAACTTTGTAATTTAGTTAGCTATAAAATATTCTAAGAATGGATTATAATGCCACCTTCTGAGAATAACTACTGCTAGCACCCTTGCCGAGGCTCCCAGAGTTTATTCCTGTATTTGCACGTCTCTAATTTCAGTTTTCACGTGCCCTTCCTAAATACCTGAACTATCTGCTTGTTCTTGTTGGTTTGAGTCAGGGGTTGACCACTCAAATCCTCCCGTCAGCTCCTTACCAGAAAAAAATATATTAAAAATAAAAAATTGACCTCGTTGAGGTAGGGGACATGTCTCATTGGTAGAGTCTTGTCTAGCATGCACAAAACTACAGGTTAAACCCTTGTCATCATATCAGTGCAGGCAGAGCAGAGCATGTCTTTATGACCAGCACTGTTTCGGTGGAGGTGTGGAGACCAGAAAGTGAAGGTCATCACTGGTTACAAAATATGCCTGAGACCAGCCTGGGATACATGAAGGTAGAAAAGTTGACCTTGGTAAGCCTTCCACTTAGTCCCCATCATCTACAACAGTCATGTGAGTCAGCTTTACACTTCAGGGGTCCATCCTACTAAATATATTCTAGTGACACTGAATGCCCTCTGACCTGAGAAAATAGCCTTTTCACTTATTGTGTCCTTGTTTTTGCCTGGAGCAGATACCCGCTACGCTTCACTCCTTCTCTTCATTCTCCTTAAAATACCTGCTTGTCTTCAGCCCGGAAATGTTAGGGCTCTCAGGGGCTGTGTCCCCACCACCGAGAAACCTGTCACCCTTCCCATCCCTCTTTAAACACCCACTGCAGCACAGATTCTCCAGTGCAACAAGCCCAGCTTTCAAGTGCAGGGCAGGTGAAGATGCCACCCCAGGCTACTCCTGGAACATCTGCAATTCTTTGAGTACTTCCTGCTTCCTGTGAGAGGTGGGAAGAGCAAGCTCCTGCCTGTATCCTTTCGTGACCCTGAGGATGCCCTGGAACGTTTCTTCACCCTGAGGTGGAGCGACTGAGCTTGAGCGCTCTGCTCCACATCTTTTCCTGATGTGCCTCAGCAGACAAAGAAATCAAATGTCACTGCATATGGCTGTAAAATCCGCTCTGTCAACCTATGCAGAGACATGCAGCACGTGAGATGGAAGTTCCAGAAACAAGGAAGCTCCTTAGGGAGCATGTGGGAGCAGAGTTGGCCCCTAGTCCTCAGCGCAGGGCCCTACCTCAATGCTGTGCTCTTTGCAGGCTCTGACAGTAAGATGTGTCCTCTGTCAGATGCAGTGACGCAAAAATAAAGAGTATGAGATATGTCACCCCGTTTGTAACAAAGGAGGAAGGAAGGAAGGAAGGAAGGAAGGAAGGAAGGAAGGAAGGAAGGAAGGAAGGAAGGAGCAACTTGAAAAACAGTGCCTTACCTCAAACTTCAGGGTTTCTGCATATCATAAAAACCATTTCCAAAATGATTGTTATGGACAACGTAGAACCAACATGGAATCTTAAAATTTTCATGACTAAAAATAGCCTAAAGATTCTTATTACTGTATCTAGGTCACAACAGTAAAAGAAAGTAAGTTAAAAGGACAAATATTCCTTTTTGAGCACTGTAACTCTTTTGATACTAAATCAATTAAAAAGAAAACAGACAGAAAAACCGTGTTTAATTTAGCTGATCCCACAAGTGTTGTCACCAGTCAACTTGCTTTTAGTCTAAAGAGTTTTGTCTAAAACAAAAATACCATCTGTTTCACCTAAAACATTAAGATGTTCTATTTTCTTGTCAATTCAGAATCACATCTGTAGTCATTTCCAGAAATGACAGCAAAAGACATTATATTTATGGGTGACTGCATAAGAAATGATTTTTCAGTCAAAACGTAATTTTCATCTAGTGGAAGAAAATTTCATCTCTCTGATGAGTAAATGCTGCCAGTCTGGAAGAACACACGGTACATAAACAATGATTTTCACAAACACAAATCGCAACAGTTAACACAGTAAAATAAAGTTGTTCTGTTCAGAGTTCATGTTCTCTTTGTGCATCTTTGCTAATGAACAAAATCCAGCGTTTACAAAGTTTCCAGGTGCAGAGAGGAGAAAATGAGGTTTTATTGGCACCGTCTGCCTTTGTGACAGTTAGGAATCATATATAAGTGGAAAAACTACAAAACACCAAACACTCGCTAATCTCGAAAACACTGTTAGAAACAGTATTGGTCCCAGAAAAGAATCCCTCCTGTGCTCCAGTGCACTGTTTGGGAAAGACGCAGAACACCAAGGAGGCATCTCTCTCAGTGTCTCTCACAGTGTCCCACACAGTGTCTCATCATCTTGCGGCAGATGAGGACAACATTCCAAAGAAAGACACACATCCTTCAACCACTTAGCCGACTCCTCGTGTCTTAAGAACCTACAACAAATGTGAAACCCAGGGATGTCTTCCTGAGCGGCCCAATTTTATATATAATATTCTTGCCTAATATATATGTGTGTGTGTATACATACACACATATACATATATAAAGGGTACTCTCCAATATGCATGAAACACGTGAGTCCCAAGCTCTATATATTTAAATATTTTTCTTTTACCACAAAGTTGTGAAGTGCTCTGAAGTCCCAGATGGGCTTCAAGCTCTCCCTGCCTTTGTCAGGTTCAGGATACCTTCACTAAGCTCCCTTTCCTTGCACCTCTACAGAGGATGCTTTATTAATCTGCATTTAGAAGGGAAAAAACTGGTTCGGATGAATGAAGACCTTAAAACATGCCACATCACTTCTAAGCTCCAGACTCACTGCTTTCTCTTAAGAGCTTTATGTTCTCAACCCCAGCAGGCCAGAGGGACACATGAAGCGATCTCCAAGAAGCTGGAAACTGGATGCAAAACTAAGTGTGCAAGAAGCCAGAGAAAATAAACGACAATGTAATCTGTCATGTGATCATCAATAATCCCTGACCTGTCCCTGAAAAAACGCCTAACATCACTCATGTTCCGCATAAAAGTCCTTGAAGGACCTACACAACTACTGAGCAGAAGGAAGTGCGGTACGGCAGAGTAGAAACGGCAAGCACTTAGGGCACCTGACAGACACTCCAACACCAACCAGCAGCTCCTGGGACCTGCTGACCTCCTTCCGGTTAGGAACTTCTAAGGATCCTAAGAACAGAAATTACCACAATCTTTGTTACTGAGGCTCGTCTGACTTCACAAAGGGTCAGAACGCGTCGTCCTAACTCCACATAGACGGAAGTATACTTTCCTTCCATTTCTTCACTCCACTGATTATGAGCATTAATGCACAGTGCTTCCAGCCCCAACCAATCAACTTAATTTCATTAGACCAACCACATAACTAAAATACATTGTGTGCAAACTTAATTAATTATACGATAATGTGATAAGAAACCAGAACCATATGCCTAGTTTAAAAAGTTTGATTCAAAATATAATAAAGGACAATAACATACAGGCCAACCATGCCACTTAGCAGGTGTGCTTTGAACACTTAACTGCTTTGCCACATTTCAAGAAATAAAACTTAAAACCATCATTTTAACGCAATCTATATAATTGCTTCCACAGTAATTTGTTCCAGGGAAGAAAATCACAGCTGACTAATTAGAAAACCTCAAGGTTGAGTCTTTTAAAATGAAAGTGACAATGACAAAAGGCATGGCGTCAGACAGCGTCCCTCAGAAGCAGTAAGAGGCCAACATCTACACCATGCACCTTATAACCAATGTGAGACAGTGGCCTACAAGGAAACATCTCCCAACTTCTACGTGACAGTTAAAATGGTGACGTGTCACAATCGCATTGTTTAAGGGAGCCATTATAAACATCAAACTGCCCGATGGAAGCACTGTCTAAGAAACGCTATTCTAGGAACTGCGACCATGGAAACAAAAGCTGAACAACGGCCAGCCTGAGGGGCACCGAGAACGGACCCTCGAGAGGCTGGAGGGTCAGCACACTTAGAAACCGCAGAGCAGTGCAGTCATCCACCTCACACTCCTGTGGTCACACAGTCCTAAACAGGTTTTAAAGGGAGCGAAACTCCGATGGGCAGAAGAGCCCAAACACGGCAAGCGTGGAGCACACTTAGAACTCACCTCGGAATGGCGAAGGCACAGCCTGTAGCTGCCTCTTCTGCACAGTGGCTAACTGTTTTAATCAAGTTCCTAGCTTTCCAAACCATTAGTCCACTCCACTTGACCTCTCATCTACAAAATCCAAAAGCTCTGAGGGGCCGGGGGAAGGGGCGGGGGCGGGAAGAGTTTTCAAAACTCAATTGGTGGGAAAAACCTACAGTGAATCTTTATCATATTTGACTTGAACCTTCAGAAATCTTAGCAGAGTCTGCAGTTTTATGCCATGGAGACATATTACTTTCCTAAAATTAAACAACAGTCCATCACATGTGCATTTTCCTCTGAAGGGTTGGGGAAGACAGCAGAGACTGGCTTTCACCCACATTCCACATTGCATCCTATTTCAGAGGCTATAACAAAAAAGACATTGTGTAGGCTCTGGGGAGTAATTCTCAGGAAATCAAAGGGTCAAGAAAACACAGCTCTACAAAGACTGCAAGGCAGATGCACCAGCAGGATGACTGTTTCAACATGGTCCTGGGCCTAAGAAACTGTCTACGAACATTCCATTTTAATACCTGAATACCCTGGGTCCCGGTAGGAGGTATTTATTCTTATTTCACAGGCTTCTACTTTATATTTTTACTGATTCTTAATTTTTCAGGATCCACTTATGTCTTAGTTTTAGAATAAAAATGTTATTTCTCATTTCCATTAATAAGTTTTTACTAGCATTTTTCTACCTAACTGATGTCATGGGGTCAAAATTTTAAGACTTTTCCAGCTTTACAAAAAAAGCTCATTTACTCAGCATATCTGATGGTATACAATGGAGTACTCCAGTTAATAGTGGCTGGGGGAAAAACAGCCAATAGAGATGACAGCCACTCTTTGATCTGGTTAACTAGCCTGAGTAGAAGCAGCAGCTGCCAACCCAACAGCAATTACCGATGAATAGAAATCCAATTTGCTTCAAGTTGGCAACAGTTCTAGTTTGGGGGGGAGGGAACCCAAAACATTCAAACTGTTGGAATAAAGTTCAGTGGTAAAACACTTGCCTGGCATGTGCAAATTCCTCAGTTCCCTAGTACCACACACACACACACATATGAAAATGGGCATCTACTGATTTTCCTATCCAGTGGAGGCTACAGGGCATTCTTCTAGCCAGTGAGTCACCATTATTCTAGTAAGTGGAGATTCTGAGCAATGGATTACGAATGAAAAGCCCTCGTCACTTTCTAGACGAATCACACATGCAATGAATATAGAAGCCCAAGCCACCAGGAACTCACAAGAGTTAACAGCCATGAGCTGAAAGTGGCAGAGCTGAAAGGGAAAAGGAGCCTGGGCATTGATGCCATCACAGAACATACCCTGACACGCACTCAGAAACTCCTTCACAGGACAAACCAACGCCTACTTGTGGCAACATCAAGGTTCTGCTACAGTGGCTGAACAGAATACAAGATAAATCACTCCACTTACTAGAAGCCATGGAAGGTCACAAGGGGAAACCGAAATCATACTTACCAAATCATAGTCTAAGAAGATAACACTGACTCCAAAATGATTGTAATTTTTTAAAAGTCCCGATAAAGACTTGTTACTGGTTGGGAGACAATATTGTGAAAATGTCTCTTATGTTCTGAGAATCTAGAACTTCTGCTGGACATCAAGGCCAGAGGTTATTACATCTTGAGGTCACTTGCAACTCAAGACTGCTAGCCTATTGTGTTCTCAAACTGTTTAATCTGTCTTTAAGAAAACAATGGACCTGAGGCTGGAGAGATGCCTCGCTGCTTAAGAGTGTAAGCTGCCCTTCCAGAAAACCAGGTTTTCATTCCCAGGATCCATAGGGCAGCTCATAACTACCTGTAACTTTGGTCCGAGGATATCTGTCACTTCTTTTTACTGCAGAGATTACTATATGCAGGTGGTGCACACACATACATGCAGACAAAACACCCATACATACAAGGTAAAATGAAACAAAAAAATTAAAGAGGAGGAGGAGACAATGTAACAGTCAATCCTACTTGCTCTAGATTGTCCATATAATCAATATTTACAACCTAAACTAACGTCCCCAACTACGGGTGTGTGTGCATGTGTGTGTGTGTGTGTGTGTGTGTATGTGTGTGTGTGTGTGTATGTATATGGGTGCATGTATGTATGTGGGTGCATATGTATGCATAAATTTGCTGAAAGTACCGAATAGGGAAGTTGAAAGCAACTTCCTAAAATCCACCATAAAGGCTGGAAGCGGCCATTTAATAAACAGCTCTGGACTAGTGGGGATCATTTAGAGTCAGACTTACCCTCTTGTAAAACCATTAAAGTTTTCTGTAGCGTGTTCCAGTCCTTCCCTAGGTTTTTCTTTCTATGAACAGAGTGAAGCCTGTTTACAGGCTCCCAGAAACAGACAAACACACAAAGACACTACTCCCAGACAGACACAGGGACAGACAGATTCACAGGACAGCCTTTACGACAGCACAGATTGAGACTCCTGCGTAAGTCAGAAGGCGCAAGACACAGGGAGCATGAAGCCTGGAGTTCACCACTGGATTTGGTCTTGGTAAAATGGCTGCAAGAGGAAGTAGGTTTAGGTAGCAGACAAGTTCACTTAGTCAAATAACACATGTAAGTTTTCTCTAACACTATCACTTCCAAGTTTTAGTTATTAGCTTAGTAGACATTTCCTGTTTCCTAAGTTCATCTTACATACCTTTCTGTTTATAGTTTCCTTAATTCAAACATGGAAGCTTCTCTCTCCCTCTCTTTATCTTCTCTAAGAAATTTAAAAGAAAAATTTAATAAAATCTTTTTTAATTTTTATTTTATTTTTATTGATTACAGTTCATTCACTTTGTATCCCAACTGTAGCCCCCTCCCCCAATCCATCCCAATCCCACCCTACCTCCCTCATCTTCTCCTATGCCCCTCCCCCAGTCCAATGATAGGGGAGGTCCTCCTCCCCTTCCACCTGACCCTAGCCTATCAGGTTTCATCAGGACTGGCTACATTGTCTTCCTCTGTGGACTGGTAAGGCTGCTCCCCCCTCAGGTGGAGGTGATCAAAGAGCCAGCCTGTGAGTTCATGTCAGAGACAGTCCCTGTTCCTATTACTGGGGGGCCCTCTTGGACACTAAGCTGCCATGGACTACATCTGTGCAGGGGTTCTAGGTTATCTCCATGCATGGTCCTTGGTTGGAGTATCAGTCTCAGGAAAGAACCCTAGACCCAGAACTCATGGTTCTGCTGCTCTCCTTGTGGAGCTCCTGTCCCCTCCAGGACATTCTATCTCCCCCTCTTTCATAAGATTCCCTGCACTCTGCCCAAAGTTTGGCTATGAGTCTCAGCATATTAAATCTTAAACTAAAACCTCAGAATTTACTACTTCCAGATTGTTCTCTTTATTACAAGAATGTTATTATGGTACCTTAAGACATCTCAAACTCTCTGTAACATGCTGTAAGTGCTGGATTTTGCTCAGTCCATTCTTATTGATGAGTGCCTTCCATCTTTCAGGATGTTTGTTCCCTTGCCACACAGCGCTGAGAAGCAGAGCCTGCCTAACACTACCCCCCCCCCTCACCTCCACCCCTGAATTTTAGGCAGGATGGATTCCCTCCAGTGCAGTGCATAGATAAAGTGCCAGTGGCACACACTGCAGGACTGCTGTCCTCAGCGACTGCTGGGTGCCAGTGACAAGGCTGAACCAGAAACAGCTTACTTGGCACAGGTTTATGCAAAGTCACTTCAAAGGACCCACATGAAGGTAGGCAGTAGGACCCAGGGAGACAGTACTGCCTTCTGCTCTTTCCCATGGATCCCAAAGAGAGTTTCTACAGGATGCAAGCAACTATGCTGAGGCCTAGAAGACAGGTGGCAAATGTGTTCGCGCTGGGTGAGAAGGGTTTTTCTTGGAAGTGGTCTAGTTTTGTTTCTGAGCAACAATGACCCAGCAGTAACAGGATATCTCTGAAAATTAAGTCACCAAGAGCCTGTAGCACATAGGGCAGGCTTGAGTGATGCAGAAAGCAATTTTAGAGTTTAAAGTACAGATACAAGCCATGTCAAATACTCTACAGTTTATACTCAGGGCAATGGAAAAGTGTGGAATTAGCAAACAATTACGATTTATTGGTTAATACTACCAAGTTCATACATAACCATTTTATTTTGGCCACTCAACAATATGATTCAGTCACCCAGACTGTAGCATCCGAGTAATGACTCTTAATGTTGGAAGACAAATCCAATGACAAAACTGAGATCCTTTTAAAAAACAGAACTAAAAGTTTTACTGTATTTTTGAGTACAAGATGAAAGAAGATCAGGGTCCTTGTAGAATTTAGAGTATTAGTCAACACACATTTAAATGAAAGAAACCATTAATAAAAACATGTAATGTAGGGTCACTCTGAAGTTGAAAGAGCTTGGAAGCACAGAACATGCTCAAATGGGGAGAAGAAGTACTGTTTCAAACATGTTGAGACGCCTTTGCCATTGTACCATAGTCCAGAGGCAGGTAACGTGTGTGTGTGTGTGTGTGTGTGTGTGTGTGTGTGTGTGTGCAATGAAGTAGGAAACATGGCTCTACCAGGGCCTTCAGTCTCCTTAACTTCCTGAGGCCAAACAATCACTGAAGGTGCTGCACGTGTTTTAGTATGACAATCCGCAGCTGAGGGCAAACCTCAAGCACTGTTAACTTCAGCAGTGTAAGCAATACTTCAGAAGTTCTATGAAAACTGTAGGGAGACGTCTACCTCCAGTTAGGCAGCAATAATTCTTTTTCATATCTCAGTCCCATCTCCAATGTCCTTTCAGTTTATTTAATTAGATAATGTTATACAGGCACATCTTATTCTTTGCAAACTGCACACACGCACTCGGTATTTTTCAATCACACCCATCCCCTGCTTTTCCTCTGACTCCTCCCAGATTCACACACATGTCCCACTCCCAATTTCATGGCCTCTTCTGTTTTACATATAACTCACTGGGTCCAGCAAATGTTGCCCATGTAATCATAAGCATGAGGCCATCCAACAGAGCATGGCCAACCTACCAGGGACCGTAACACCAAGGAAATGGACTCTCCTTTCCTGGTCAGATATTAATTGAGTTGACAAGTAAGAACTATCCTAAAATGTATTGTTACAGGTGGAAGGGCCTGTCTCATGCTTTGATATGTGAGAGTATCTTTTTGTTGCTTCAAATGCTGGGGTTGATCTGGAGCTGCTGTGTATTCAAATGTTAACTGCTTACACCCCAAGATCTTTCCTGTCCTATGAGCAAATTCTCACATTTCCAAAATGATGTTGTATGAACCTTGCCTCCCAAATTATCCAAGATGGCCTAATAAAGTTGCCTATATTCTGGCCCAGGCAGAAGATAGGTAGGTGGGGTGAAGGTTCATGGGCTTGTGGGATTACAGAAGGGCCATGAGAAGGAGAGAGAAAAGAGGAAGAAAGGAGCAGGTCGCCATGGGTTAGCGTAACCAGGAGGATGTGGCCAAAAGCAGCTTCTGAGGACTGGACTGATGGAGCAGAAGCAGCCCGAGTGGAACATGGGCAAGGACTTATGGGGCTTTTGGATGAGAAGCAGACAACATAGCTTAGAGGCTTGATTATCTGCCCAGCTGTAGAGCTCTAAGGCTTGTATTAAATCTAACAGGTCTCTGTGTCCATTTATTTATAAAATAGCCAGATAAGGAATAACCACCCCTATTTAATAATCAGCATTAATTAATATAATAGAACAATTAATTCTGTTTATATATGCCTTAAAATTGTAGGTATTAACACTAAATATTAATAATTCCACAACACGCAGATAAAAAATGTAATGTTAAGGTTCTACTGACAGAGCTTAGTGAGAATGGTTGCCTAATATTCATGAGGACCTAGGTTTAATCTTCACCACAGAGGAGGGAAGTGGGAGGGAAAGAAAATGGAGACGAGCAGAGGGAAGAGAGGGCGCCAGAAGGGGAAAAGAGGCAGGCAGGCAGGCTTTAGCTATCGTCCATTTTAAATATCACATTTTATCACATAGAAGATAGGCTGGTTCTGTGCTACCTTAGTATTTTCACTTTTAATTAGGTTGAGTTACTAAAGTATTCAAAGGGATAATTATTTGTTTAATGAAAACATCTTTTTTGAAGGAAAAAACCTTCATAATGTACATTCATTGTACATCGAAATGAGTTTACTAAGGACATTTTCATATAAGTCTATAATGGAGATGAAGTACATTCCTCCTCAGACCCCCATACCTCCTCTTGCTCTACACTCCCGCTGGCCACCTTTGATTAGCTAGCTTCTGTATTACGTTCATGTCAAATGTCATATACTTCAGATATCTATTGAACATGTAGGAACCACAAATGAAACAAACAACAACAAAAAAACTTGTCTTTTTTGAATCTGGCTTAATTTGCATAAAATGATTATCTCTGGTCTTGAACACAATACAGTTTCGTTCTTTGTGGCAGAAAGAAACTTCACTGTGCATATACAGCATATTTTATTTATCCAGTCCTCTGCCGAGGGCCAGCTAGATTGTTTCTATAATTTAGCTATTGTATACAGTTTTGCAGCAAACACAGACGTACTAGTGTGCCTGTGCTATCCTGCCTTTGAGTCCTGTAAGTAAACACTCAGGAGGGGTACAGCTAGATCATACAGATCATACAGGTTTTAGTTATTAGAGGCACCACCGTACTGCTTTCTACAACGGCTAAAATAGTTTACATTCCCAACAACAGTGTTGAAGAGTTCTCATTTGTCCACACCCTGGTCTGCATTTCTTATTTGCTTCCTTAATGACTGCCATCTGACTAGGTAAAGATGGTATCTCAGTGTATTAACCAGCAGCATTCTCTGCTTGTAAGATTGGGTTTACTTCTCCCATTAGACTACCGATCATTTGTACCACATCTTTTGGGAACGCTGTTCATTTCATTAGGCTTGTTTGCTTGCTTGGCTAGTTTGTTTGTTTGTTTGTCTGATGTCAATCTGTGTGGATGTTAATCGGTCAGATATATAGCAAACATAAGAGTTTCTCCCATTGTCTAGATTCTAGTTTCTGTCTAGAAACTTTAATTTCATGAGGTCCCAATTTTTCAGTTGTTAGCATTATTTCCTGAGCAACTGAAGCCCTAATGAGAAAGCCCTTGTCTATTCCTGCATCTTTAAGTATGTTCTCCATATTTACCTCTAACAGTTCAGGAAACCAACTCTTACACTGACCAATTGCAGGTTGGGTTTGTTTGCTTTTTGATATTTGGTTTTTTAGTAAAATTAAAATGACTCTATTAGGTTGGGGATAGGTTGTGCAAATAAATTTGTCCAGTGAAAAGTCCCTCTCGGACAACATTCCTGTTCAATGCTAAATGTGTACGAGTGTGTTTGTGGTTGATGTCCTTTCATTCTAAGACTAACTTTTAAGGTAAAAAGTATCTCTTAGAACAAGTTGATGGATTCTGGTTGGTTTGTCTGCTTGTTTAAGTCCAATCTACTGATCTGTGACTTTCACTGAAAATTTGAGATGACTAATATTCAGTTATTGAAGTGTGTTGATTACTGTATGTTTAATGATTTGGTATAGTTTGGTGTTTTCTTATTCTTTATTTGTTTAATTAGTCTTCTAGCATAGTTTCATCTTTCCTGTAGCCTCATGAAGGTGATTATCTTTCTCTTCAATATGAAGAAGTTAAGTATCTTTGCAAAGATGACTTAATAATCATGAATTCCTTCAGTCTGTTATTATGGAATTTTTTGGTTTTCCTTCCACAACAGATAGTTTTTCTGAGTAATGTAGCTTGGGTTGGAAGGTACTGTTCTTTCAGAGCTGGAAATATATCATTCCAAGTCCTCCTTGTTTTTAAAGTTTCTGTTGAGAAATTTGATGTCTTGAAACTTTCAATACACTTTTTGCTACAAGTATTTAATGTTTTAATTCTAATAAGGAATGGGAAGGTTCCTTCTCAGTTTTGTCTGGTATTCTAAATGCCTCCTATAACTAGATGGACCTTTCCTGTCATAGATTTGAGAAGTTTTCTGCTATGATTTTTGACATGTTTTCTAAGTTTTATGTTTTTAACATAAAATTCTCTCTTCTTCTCTGACTATATCTCACAGATCTGTTTTTTCTTTACTGTGCTACAGATCTCATATTCTGTTCATACTTTATTAATTTATCTGTCATTGCCTGAATGTTCTGGCTCATTTACCTTGTCTTCAAGCCCTGATTTTCTGTTCTCCCGTTGGTTTATTCTGTTAAAGGCTTTACATTAAGCACTTCTTTTTTTTCATTCTCAGTATTTGTCGATTTTCTCCTACTATTTCCAGCTCTTTATTGAATTTCACTTTCATATTTTGTACTGACTTTATTTCATTCAGCTGTTTCTGTTCTCTTGAAATTCAGTTTACTTCTGTCCTTTTTGATATCTTTCAACATCCTTACAATCATACTTTTAAATTCTTCATCTAGAATTTTATCTGTTTTCGATGGAGCTAGTTCTGGGGGGTATTAATTTGTGGTGTGTGATGTACACGTGAGTGTGGAAGGCACGCGTATCAAGACACACGTGTGAAGGTCTGTGGAGACCATTCGGGAGTTGTGGCTCGCCTTCTACCTTGCTTCGAGGAAGGGTCTCTCTTGTCCTCTGGCCTCAACGTGCACTGCAGTGTGGCTACCCACAACCTTCCCAGGAAGCTCTTGCTTTTGCCTTCTGCCACATCACAGAAACAGAGATTACAGATGCACGTGACCAAATCTGGCTTTTTACGTGGCTTACAGAGACCAGAAGTCAGGTTATCAGGCTTGCCTTCCAAGTGTGCTTACCCACTGAGGCATTTTCAGTGGCCTAGAATTAACAGTCTTTGGAGTCCTCTTGCTTGGTTCACCATATTTTTTGTATTTTTGTGGAATAACTTCCGTCTCTGGTATCTCTGGGGTTAGGTTATCTGTTGGGTCCTTTTCTTTTTAAGTCACTCCATTCTTTCAACGGAAGTGTTTTCACCATTCAACAGATACCAAATGATTGTTATTTTTGTCTGCTAGCCTGGTGTGTGTAGCACCAGGTTCAATCCAAATAGAACACTCTCTGCATAAGTAATCATTACCAAAAGGTAGGCTCACTGCAAAAATAAAAGAGTACAGCAAGGCAGAGCAGGCCTGATCAATAAAGCTGGGCATTACACAAAGAAGGCGTAAGTGTGGGAACAGGTAATTTGCGCAGCACGTGGAGAGGGGTGATGAAGGTACAGGAACTGAGCACCATTTCTTGTTTGCTGTGCCTCCAGTCTTGACTGTGCCTCTTTCCCTGCCTCTCATGCACATGACACACCTCTCGGCAGCCCTCTATGACCTTCAGTCACAGATGCCGCCACAACTCGAGTTGGTCCTCTATAGGCCAGACCAGATGCTGTCTCTGCCACCGGGACCACTGGGCGGGCCTTCTCAATGTCAGGAGTTCCCCTCGGTATCTATGTCTGTGTCAATAAAAGATTCTGGGTCTGCCTAGATTCTGATAAGAATTTTAATCCTCGAAGTCTAGAGGAATTCCACCGGCCACATTGCATATCATAGGCTCATAACACTTGTTCTGGATCCCAAACAAGTGCAGTTCATGGCAGATCTGGAGACGCCAAAACCCTTGCTCAGCTGGGTCTTTTAAAAATGGCATCTCTGCTACTCCCACTGAGCGCCAAGGAGATGGGGTTTTCTTAGCATCTCCTCCATCTGCCACACGCCACTTTTCACGCCTTTCTCCCCCTCTTTAAGATGTCTCCTTCTATAGCCAACTACGTTTTCTGAGTTTCTGTATTATGCTGTAACTTTAGTCACAGCCATCTCCTGGGAGGGGAGAGCTCTCTAAACCATGTCACTCCCTCCTTCACAGACTCTGGATTTCTTTTCTGTTTTCCTTTGCAGAGTTTCCTCTTTTCCTTTGCTAGGAAAGAGATTTTTTTTTCCAGGTATCACCCCACCTCTCTGATAGCTGTCATTCAATTTTCTCAGAGCTTAGCTCTCTTCATCAATAAAGTGAGATTCATTTCAGAGAACTCTCCCTCAGTCTTATCATTGATCTAAGTGTATGTGAACAGCCTACAATGTACCAGGTTCTATCGGCGAATTCAAAAGCAGAGACTGCTCTCTGTCCTCCTGGAGCTAATATTTTAGCAAGGCAAGTGTACCGCAGGGGGGGCGGGGGGGGGAGAAACAAAGAGTGGGGAGGGAGGAGGAAGGGAAGAAGGAGGAAAGGAGGGAGGACTGACTCAATTAGCCCAATGAAGAATGTAAAGTGTCAGAAAGGAGTACCGGCAAGCCCACATGGAGATCCAGCCTGACAGCAAGTTGCCAGACGGCTAGCATCCAAGATGGCTGTGCCTGATTGGTATTCAGCCTTCCACCTCCTTGCAGGGTCTCTGAACAAATGGAGGGCCCCTCTCTTCAGCACTGAGCATCCCAGTAATCTTCTGGCCTATGCTGCCAAGAGCAACAATTTCCTTGAGCAAACACTTCCCTCAACCATTGATCTACCATCAGTCTCAACTTGTTTCTTAACTAGTTTGTGTCTGGCAGATTCAGTTTTCCAATTCATTGCAAAATATACTCAGTGAAAGCCCTGTAATCAATGTGACCAAGGCTGGCAATAGATCTGCCAAATCAAAGAGTTAAAGTTGACCTGCAGGTGTAAGTAGGGAATTGTTAGATAAACATGCATTATTCTCAGCATTTACTTTACCATAAAGCATACAAATGTGCATCTCAGTGTACTCTACTGATGCTACAGCAAAGCCTTTGCTTTGATAATGAGACTACTAATTGAAGTTTTATGCATTACTTTCTGCACAGCCAAATACACATAAATCATCTGTGGTGTTAAGCTTGGATTTCCTACAGTGCACTAAGAACTTAGGTAGTAGGCAGTCTGATGACAGATTGCGCCTATCTTTTTATGATTCTTTCCACATCTTCTATAGCAATTTGACCAGTATTTCAGTGACTCTGTTCCAGGGACTCTTTCCAAAACAGACAACTTAATATAAAAATTGTTCTTTTCTATAATTTATTAGTTTCATAAAAATTCATCAAGTCATAAAAGAAAAATAACAATAAAATGTGTTTTGGAAATAAGTGGCTGATTCATGATACTCATACAACTCAGAAGGTAGACACAAAGAAATGCACTGGGCTTTGGAGTACCATGGACACGGACAAGGACGGGATGGCACCGTCAAGTAGGGACTGCTTAACTAAGACATTAGGCAGGAAAGGGAGGAGCTCACCTACTTCCCCACAGCCTCAAAAAAGCCACAGCAGCCTGCAGAAAAGCACCATCTACAGAGCACCGAAATTTCAAGGGCACTGGGGTAAATGTTCAGAAATAGAAAAGGGTTTAATTTCAAACTTTCATCTAGAGACTCACACTGTGTATTCATTTCCAGCTGCTGGGTCAGCAGGTTTTCAGTCTGGTTCCATCAGTCTGGGTAGCACAGACTACAGTGATGGGTTCATGGCCAATGCTCCTGAGATCTGTTTGTTTTCATGAGCACTGATAAGAAACTGAAAGAGTCTCGGGTCCTTGGTCAGTCATCGTATAAACTGAAAGTATCCATTTTTTTTCCTACTAATATAATGAGAGGTTGAAACAATATTTCAGAAAGTAATATTCATGATTCTCAATGTCACAAAATAAATGGAATAGTGAAGATGAGGAGAACATTGCAGAAATGGTAGAATCAAAACTTTTTGTTTCCCTAAAACACTAGGCAAAATATATGCTGCAGTTGCACGCTTCCAGTTCCCTTATGCCCTTCAGCTATTTTTTTTTTAAGTTCAATGTTCTATTTGGTCATTGAGCTATAGTCTAAAAATATTTCAGCAGATTAGACAGGATAAAATATATTTCTATGTAAGCAGAGAACTGGTCAAACGCTGTCCTTAAAAACTCAAATTAACAAAAACAGCACAGACAGGGTAGATACAAACACACAAATACTTTTTACACACAAATTATATTTAAACAGACAGCATCTCAGAAGATTTAACGAACTCAGGCTTTAAATGTAATATAAATTCATCCAGGCACTGTACTACTATACCTAGAGACCTGTACCACATTAAATCAGCTGCAATGTTACCAATCTCCAGCCCTATAGCCAGCGATGTGTCCACAAAAGGAAAACACATGAAATGGTTTTGAAAGCTGAGAGCATTTGAGCTGTTTCAGAAACTGTAGAAGCCCTCAGACATCCAATTCTAATGCCTTCATATTCTCTATTGTGGCCTGAATTCCCCTGGGATAAACTTCTAAAACATGACCCGCCATTTTTAAGGACACACACTATTGAACTTCCTGTGTATACATGCAATTGTCTGCTAACCAATGTGAAGGCACTTCTATGCAAGCTTTCGAGCACAGAAGAGTTTATTCTAAATAGCTGTGATCCACGAGCACCCTGAAGTCCTTATCACTACTCAGCTCTCCCTTCCTCCCACAGCCAAACATCAGGCGCGCTCCTCCTCCACACATCTCCGCCTGAGACACACATCTCGGGCCAGAGCAGCCTCAGTTTAAGTCTCAGCTACACTGTCAACTATACACGCTTCTGTCAATTCTATATGCACTAATAATAATATTATCTTACACACACTGTCAAGTATGAGTAGACGCTGAATCCTATTCTCTATAATCCCATTTACAAAAACAAAGTATGAAAACTTGGTTTTGTCATTTAAAATCTACATTTATACAACTGGTTACCTATTTTGGATATTTTCTTGAGTACAGTCTAAACCAGTATGCAAAAAATAAAAATAAAATTTAAAAAAGCAGCCTAACAAGTGAAAACAAGTCATCTCAAACCCTGAGCCCTATTACCCAGAGGCATCGAAGACAGAAAAGCCGCTCCCTGACAAATGCTCAAACACTCAGTGTCAGTCACAACAACAAAGTCCTGAGTGTGAAAACAGATCTGATAAGGTATCTCATCCAGACATATGTAGGCATCTTTTACACACCCTTGTCCTGAAGACTCTCACAAATGTAAGCTCCAGGTGTTAACTTCATGAAAATACAATTAGACAAAGCCTAAAATCTTTCATGTCTAATATGAAACTCTACATCTCAAATGATTAGTTACACAAGTTCAAATCTCTGTTGCATTATTATTTTATTTGCATGAAGTTTATTAGGAAGCACCATGCCCCCCTTGCTCCCAATATCGAGTGGGAGACAGAAACGGAAACTGTACCAGGACACGACATTTTCCCATGGAACACAACACATGTTTTACCCTTAACAGTGTCTGAAGTTTACTATTCTCTTCGGTCAGTTATTAGATATACCACAATAAACCTTGATAATG